>NC_134206.1:15078281-25078281 GCF_965140235.1 Caretta caretta | reverse complement strand
AAGGTGGATAGAAAGCTGGCTAGATTGTCGGGCTCAACAGGTAGTGATCAATGGCTCCATGTCTAGTTGGCAGCCGGTATAAAGTGGAGTGCCCCAAGGGTCGGTCCTGGGGCCAATTTTGTTCAATATCTTCATAAATGATCTGGAGGATGGTGTGGATTGCACCCTCAGCAAGTTTGCAGATGACACTAAACTGGGAGGAGAGGTAGATACGCTGGAGGGTAGGGATAGGATACAGAGGGACCTAGACAAATTGGAGGATTGGGCCAAAAGAAATCTGATGAGGTTCAACAAGGACAAGTGCAGAGTCCTGCACTTAGGACGGAAGAATCCAATGCATCGCTACAGACTAGGGACTGAATGGCTATTCAACAGTTCTGCAGAAAAGGACCTAGGGGTTACAGTGGACGAGAAGTTGGATATGAGTCAACAGTGTGCCCTTGTTGCCAAGAAGGCCAACAGCATTTTGGGATGTATAGGTAGGGGCATTGCCAGCAGATCGAGGGATGTGATCATTCCCCTCTATTCGACACTGGTGAGGCCTCATCTGGAGTACTGTGTCCAGTTTTGGGCCCCACAGTACAAGAAAGATGTAGAAAAATTGGAAAGAGTCCAGCAGAGGGCAACAAAAATGATTAGGGAACTGGAACACATGAGTTATGAGGAGAGGCTGAGGGAACTGGGGATGTTTAGTCTACGGAAGAGAAGAATGAGGGGGGATTTGATAGCTGCTTTCAACTACCTGAAAGGGGGTTCCAAAGAGGATGGATCGAGACTGTTCTCAGTGGTAGAAGATGACAGAACAAGGAGTAATGGTCTCAAGTTGCAGTGGGGGAGATTTAGGTTAGATATTAGGAAAACCTTTTTCACTAGGAGGGCGGTGAAGCACTGGAATGCGTTACCTAGGGAGATGGTGGAATCTCCTTGCTTAGAAGTTTTTAAGTTCAGGCTTGACAAAGCCCTGGCTGGGATGATTTAATTGGGGATCGGTCCTGCTTTGAGCAGGGGGTTGGACTAGATGACCTCCTGAGGTCGCTTCCAACCCTGATATTCTGTGATTCTTAGAGACTAACAAATTTATCTGAGCAAAAGCTTTCATGAGCTACAGCTCACTTCATCGGATGCATTCAGTGGGATATTTGGGATTTACTTTGGGGAAGGGCCAGGTCATTTTTGTAACAACTTTCCATGAAAAAATTTGAATTTTTGGCAAAAAAATAAAAATAAAAACCCAAAGTATGTTGGCCAAAAACTGGAATATTTGGATTCTGAAATGCCCCCATAGGGCCTCATGAGAGTTGTAGTTTTGGTGCCTCATGTTTCCATTCTAATTTATAAGTGGACTCTGTGGTTGGACAGCATCATCCATGATGCACAACAGGCTTCCCTTGCAGTGAGCGGTCACAGTTCATCATGGCAATCACATGGCTGCAGTGCATTACAGGAGATGAACCCAGCCCATGGAGGAGAATTGGAGCACAAGGCATCCAAACTACAACTCCATGAGACACCACAGTAGCATTTCAGAATTATTTCAGTTTTCAGATGAAAATCAAAAGTAAGTCGGTTTTTGAGCATTCAGTTTGTGTATGAAAAAGCAAAATTTTCTGTCAAAAGCAGACAGTTTTGATAAAAAATAGTGTCAACAGATAAATTTCAGCTAACCTAAATGACTGGGCCAAGATTGGTCTGTTATGGCCTTCACTTTTGTAAAACACAGTTTTGATGGTTCCAGATTTCTTTAAAGTTTGCCAGTCATTTTGTTGGACACATTTCACAGTAAGACATGTTGGCTGTTCAAGAGCTTGACCTGGTTCTCAGATTACATTTTCCCTGTTTTGACATGAGGCATGTGTCTTCGTGTAAGAGATGAGAAACTATTCCCTCTCTCCAAGGAAGATTTAAATTAGTTACTTGCAGAATTTCTTCCAGGCTTTACGCCCCCATTGGCTCAGTTATTTTTTATGACATTTTACCATCTAAGTCATCAGCTTTCCCAGGGTAAACAAGCATATCTGTGCTTAAAACCAGTTTAAGACTGACCTTGCAACTCAAAATGTGTTTGCTTTCTTATACTGGGTCAGCTTGAAATTAAAGAGCGTGCATATTTTGTTTTCTCTGGCAATGTTCTTCCAGAGAATATTTTAAAACAAACCTCTTCAGGAGCAGTAAGCGTCTCTGTGCATCTAGAGTCTACACAGGAGGTGGGGAGAGGGGCAACCCAGCAGGCTCGAGGGAGCAGTTCTCCTTGCAGAGATACCCAGGAAATGGTAACATGGAAGTATTATCTCCTTTGTAGATCTTTCCAGTTTTCTTATAGACATCTGTGCCCACTGGGGGCCAGGATGCACCACTAGGGAGGCAGAGTGTATGACCTTTGCGTGACCTGGCTGCCCAATAATCTGCTGGGAATCCACCAGGTTTGGGTGCGTCACCCTTCGGCTTTTTCTGCTGCGAGGGCAAACCCTGCCCATCAGTGGGACAATGCAGGGAATTTCTATGGGTATTCCTCACAGAGATTTCCCTCTTTCGTCCCCTGCATTGGGTTTGAGCATGGGAGGGGCTGAGCTGATCCAGTCTTTTAATTTGTTATGAAAACAAATGTGATCTAGAGTAACTGAGAAACTGTACATACGGAAATCATCTCACCCTCGATGGCACTATTTCCAAAATCACTTTTGAGACCAGAAATGCACTTTGACACTGTGCTGGGTCTCACAGGAGATCTGTCAATGGAGTTAAAGGCAAGGTGTTCCCAGTTCAGAAATATGCATCATTCTTGCTTCATAAAATTGACCTGGAAATATTTCTAACATGTTTTATAAACTTCAATATGTGTGAACAGTGCCAGACTGATCTCTCTGGAACCTGGAATCCTGTACCTCAGAGTGAGTGTAGCACACAATAGTGTCACTGCAAACTTTCCCTGTTACCCCACCAGTATGACTCAGATCTGACCTAGAAGGAAAAACTCGATGATTGAGAAGGTAATTTTGATTTATTGTCCATTCAATCCATGGCCATTCTGCTACACATGTCATTGGGTTTCCCAAATGTGCTGGTGATTTTCCAATGAAGACACCTGTCCCTTAGTATCAGTATTTTGAATAAGAAAGGTCTTGTCACATAGGTAACTGAATATCCACTTAGTGGTAAGAACTTTTGAGCACTTCTGACCCGTGTTGTATTTTAACCACTTATAGAGGATGTAGAGAGATGGTCTAGGTATAATTAATGCTGCTTCATTGCAAGGGAGGGAGGAGAATATGGACTAATGACTTCTTGAGGTTCCGTTCCAGCCCTACATTTTTATTATTGTTCCTGAGAGTAAATACAAGGAAGAGTTAGGTACATCTCTCCCCTACCCTTCATATTACACAAGAACCAGCAGATTATAATGAGAATTAAAATTTGAGCAGCATTTGTGAACCTTCTGTTGAATCGGTCACACATCAATTTTACCTGAAAATTATTTATGTAGCAAAGCTCTTTATAAAAATAATGAAGGCCATAATCAGCTCATAATGATAAGGCAACATTACCTTCTTCTAATTAGCATGCACAAAGTTTGCCATATCAGTGGAAATAGAACACAACTTGTTAATAAAAGTGCTTCTTGTGGAAATCCTTGCTCCAGTTTCATAGCACTGCTTGTTGCTTTGGGCAAATCGTTGCTCTCTTTAATGACACTGTTTTATCCATATTGCTAATGATTTTAGCAAGATAATTATTCTCTGTGATTTTGCTGTGGCAATTAGAGTAAAATAAAACCAGAAACCACAAAACTTTGTACTGCAGTCAACAGACAGAATTGCTGTATGACTAAGGCCATTTGTTCTCAGTACGAATTTATCATTGTGTATTACAAAATTTTTAAAAATGAGTGAAAATCCGTGCAAAAAATGACTGTAGTAGATATCTGGGTAAATATCAGGGTAACTATCACTCTTGTCTCCTGATTTGTTTTGTTTTTTCCAAAGCTTTCAAAAAAAACCAAAAACCCTTAAGTTCTAAAAGATAGTCAGGTGTTTGGTTTTTTTAAATTTTTGACCCATTTTAGCATGAAAACTTGTTCACTAGCTTTTATTTGCTTTGAATGTGGATAACTATCCATGTTATCTATAAAGCTGGTATTGTGTATGTAGTGGATGTGGGATTTAGAATAATACATACACCAATGCTTGAGTCATTCTGCTATTTCTGACCCAGCTCCCCACTCTGGAAGGAGACCTTACTGATTGGTAACCTGGGCTGCCCAGGTTACCGAGCCATCTGTCCTTCCAGAGCAGGAAACTAAGTCTGGGGAGTTCTAGCACTTTCAAAGTTTAGATGAAAATTGGTAAAAACTAATAATGGCTTTTGTAAAACCTGGGAATATTTTGGTAAAAACTGACAACAAAGGGCCTTATATAGGACTCATACCCAGGAAGCTGGGCATAAAATCCTTCAGCTCCAGAAACCCTTTCTTCTTGACCAAAAGAATCATGAACAAAAGACTCATGACTCATGGTACTAGCAGCTTCCTTCTCGGTGCTGTGGGCCAGCCACAAAGGGGCAACATCGTTCAGTCACTCAGATACACAATGCCTGTGCATTAGCACCTCAGGGTTTGTGTCTAGCACCTACAATTTTCTCAAATTTCCTGATCAGGATGAGGAATTTTGATAGAATTGGTAAAATAATCCAGGTTCTTTCACTGTGAGGTTATGATCAGAATAGGTTGAAAAATGCCCTCTCCTCAGCTCCCCCCCCACGATGTATTTTATTTATTTATTTACTTATTTTGAAAACTTCGACCAGCTGTAGGTGTTCGTTTTTGCTTCAGTCCCAGACGGAAGTGACTGAAAGTCATTGCTAATGCCTAGTCTGTCTGATGGGCTTTGTAGAAATGACTTGATGGGTCTCCATCCAGTTCCTAGGTGGCGGGTGCCTGCGTCACAAATGTTCCTAGAGATTTTTAAAATCAGGTGCATTCTGTTTTTTAAAATGAAGGTGTATGAATTTCATGTATGATTAAAAAGGGAAACATGGAAAATATTATGGTCCATACTATTCCCGGCCCTTGAATATGTGAGCAAAGTGCAGGAGGGAGGAAGAAACCTCCCACCATTCTCCCCTTTATACTCCCATGTGGGACCTAAGAAAAATTATACTCCATGAGCTGTCCTCAGTGCAAGGGTCACTCCCTCCTTGGTGTGCCAGCCCCCCAAAGCTGCTTTGGAGGGGCAGGGAGGATATTGGGCCATGATCCCACCCCTGTCCCACTCCCTTTTACACTAGTCAACATAGCTGGCTGGATACACCGAAGACAACCCTACCTTACGTAGAGAAAGCGTGAGCCTTGAGGAAGCACAAGGAGATTCATAGCTTTTAAAGCCAGATATGACCATTAGGAGCATCTAGCCTGACAATCCTGTATAACACCAGCCAAGGAACTTCACCCAGCAATTCCTGCATGAAGCCCTTAACTTCTGTTAGAACTATAGTGCATCTTGTAGAAAAAGACATCCAGCCTTCACATCGAGTGCCAGTGATGGAGGATCCACCACATCCCTAGATAAGTTGCCCAGTGATTAATTACCCTCACTGTTAAAAATTTACACCCAAGAGATTAAGCCTAATAGGCCAAATCTGGTCCTAGGAAAAATACTTCAAAACCCATGTTAAATATGCTTTAAGAATCATAAGTGATTTTGAACAGCTGGACTGTTAACAGCTGGAAAACACTATTAGCAGCTGTAGAACAGGAAGAGCCAGTCAAATTAGGTGTCAAATTAGGTGTCATCCTGAGTGTTGCTGAAACTGTTCTGTGAGGAGAACTGGAGACTCAAGTAGGTAAACCCCAAACACAAAAGCTATTAAAATAAAGGATCTTTAATGAGCTGTTGCGCTGATACAATATACTAGATGGTGTTTAGAGTCCCTGATTATTTATTCCCTTCTTGCGGAAATGTTTTGAGGAATAAAAATGTGGCAGAGAAGAAGAAACTTGTAAACTACAGCACAGATTTAGTGGGCGCTAATGTAGTCTTATGTTGTTTGTTCTAATCACATAATTACTGGGAACAGTCTCTTCGCCTAACAGAAAGCACTGCACCTGCGAAATGAGGCTGTCTTTGTACTCACTGCAGTAGAAGCTAATGAGATTGTTTCCCCCCCCACCGTAATGACAAAAGCCGCACAGAAGCGGGATATGGGTGACAGAAGATGGATCACTTGGTGATTACCTGTTCTGTTCATTCTCTCTGAGGCACCTGGCATTAGCCACTGTCAGAAGACAGAATACTGGACTAGATGGACCTTTGGTCTCACCCAGTATGGCTGTTATTATATTCTTAACCAAAAGGAAAAGATATTAAAATATTATGCTTTGTTTTTAGAAACCAACCAGGCTTCATGTGACATTTTGTTTTATGACTTTATTTTTCATTCCTGTTGAGGTATCTTATGTCCAATAAGAAGTCAAACAACATTTGCATACAGTACTGAGACTGATTTAGTGCCAGAATCTGCCTGGCCGTCATATGGGTGCATATTATGGGACTTCCCTACTCCTTAGTCAGCCTCTGTAAGCACCTTATTACATGCACCATGTCTTAAAGCTCTGTACTCCTGGGGGAATTCTGTGCCAAAAAATTAAAAATTATGCGCACAGTATTTTAAAACGCTGCATAATTTATTGTCAAAATAACAATATAATCATACCAGTTTCAATTATTTTTGTAATTTATTTGAAAATACCTGTCAGCAAGCTGAGGGAGAGGGGAGTAATTACTGGGAAGGCGCTTGGGAGTGAACCTGGAGGGTTGTTGGGTGCAGGTGGGAGAAGTATTGAACAGGGTTTATTTTCGGGTGAGGGATTGTTAGGGAGTTGGGGAGCTTCCCACCTGTGGACCCTGCTGACCCTTAGCCTCTCCCATTTAGTCAGGCACATCTGCCCTGTCCCTAACTATCCCTGCATCCCCACTTCCCATTCAGCCGGGCATATCTGCACATGTCCCCATGTGTCCTTGCACGCCCCTCCCCCATCCGTATGTGGCTCTGCACCCCCACTCCCATTCAGTCCCTGGCTCAGTATTGTCACCCCACTGGCTACTGTGCCCCCATCCCAGTCTGTGCCCCCCACTTGACCTTCTGAATCCCAGCTTGTGTGACCCCCCCCAACAACCCCGTGTGTCCCACTCTGTCCATTCCCCCATATCCCATGGCTCCTCAATTGGTCCTACAGGCAGGGCGCTGTGATGAAGCAGCCTCTGCTCCACCCTTTCTCTGCGGCTGGCTGCTCCAGCCCATGAGCCAGCTGCCCTCTCTTCTGGTGCCACATGAGCCCCTGGTGGGCAAAAGGTGTAATTGCAGCATGACCCTTCTTGCGGCTTCACTAAACTCTTGAGTGTTTAAGATGTAATTACCCCTCCTTTCACAGTAGTTCCTTGTGAAACACTTTATTTCTGATTTCAGAGTGGTAGCCATGTTAGTCTGTATCAGCAAAAACAACGAGGAGTCCTTGCGGCACCTTAGAGACTAAGAAATGTATTTGGGCATAAGCTTTTGTGGGCTAGACCCTGAATTATCCTCATATCACTTCCGTTTAGCAGAGTTCTGCAGCTCCTAGGACAGTCATTTAAAGCTGTTAACTTATCTCAGGACCCTACCATACAGAGTTTGAAATGTCTCCAGTTATTTTCAAGATTTTGTGCAAAATCAATGCATTGAAATTGCCTGGTGGAAAGCTCAAAATCTATAACATTTTCTCTGCAGAAATTTTTATATAGTTAGGGAGAATGGAGAAATGGATGTGATGAGTGGCAATTTCGCAGCACATGGGCTGTCAGTTTGGACTTCCTGCAGAGTGAGGGACAGTTAGGAATGTCAGAATTGGATCCTCTCTATTTCTATACCATGTGAGAGTACACAAATTTAAACCATGATATGTATTTTTAACTTGTATGAGGGAGATAATGTGAATTTCTTGCTGAAACAAGAAAACTGATGTTCTAGTTGTTTGTGGATTATAAAGACTCAGTGATGCTGTGGGAGCCTGAAAATCTACATGGAACTCTCCCATCATTGCAGACTTCCAGGGAATCCAGATATACGGGATCAGGGCTGGGCTTAGTTAGAGTGAATTCCTACATCAGTAGCGCCTACAGGAAAAGTGACATATAAAGCATCTGCTTACTTTATCCAAACCCAGGAACTGGGAACTAGATTCATCCTGGGATAAGAGACATTCTTTCAGAGCTGTGAATTGAACCCAGAAGTCCTAAGTTTCAGCCCAGTGCCTTAATCACAAAACCAGCCTTTCTGTATTGTTACTGTCTATGGCTAAAATGCTATCATATCATACTAGAAGAGTCTATAAATAAGTCTCAAAACCCATTAGTTAAAGGCTGACAATGGCTAAGTTATTCAAAGTCTGTGTCTCTGTTCCTGTCTGGGAAGGGAGAGCAGGTGCTACCATATTAATGGATCACAGCTGACCAGAAAAGTATATTAAGGCATTGGCCAAAATATTTTTACTATCTTTAAATGAAAGGAAGACAAAGAGGAAGCTTTCCTTATATAGAGCAATCATTCTGGGCTGGTCTCTGGGTTGACCCTATTTTGTTCAAAGGAGACATGTATGTGAAAGTTGGCCCCAGATCATGGGGCCTCGAACTTGGCAGTGAACTTAAGAAGAAAAAGTTTTGTAGTTTTGAGTTGAGTCCAACTGATTTGGAAGGGAGCAGAGTGACACTCCATTTCATGCTGCCCTTGACAAAAAGACAGAAGTGTGGGTTTGTGGATCATCACCCTTTCAGCATTTAATGGGGAAGATGACTGAATTTGAAGGAACAGTTTTATTCTGAGTGGTGAAACCAATTTTAATGAGCTTGTTTAGCAAACAGGGCCCTGACTGTATACTAGGGGTCTCTGGGTGCTTCAGTTATATTTCAGAAAAATGATGATATGCTATTGATTGACATGGAGTGAATGCTTGCCTTATGCTGTGTTGATGCACATGGAAATGTAGGAGACGATCCTCTTTGCCCTGCACAAGTAGCAGCAGCATATTAGGCTAGTCTTCCTGCCTGATCTCTGTGTCCTCAATAGAAAGTAGTTTCTGGGTCAGGGTGTCTGCTAGCCCTCCAAGCTAGCTAGCACATGTGCTTCTGTCAAGGTTCCTCCCCCACTCTGAACTCTAGGGTACAGATGTGGGGACCTGCATGAAAAACCTCCTAAGCTTATCTTTACCAGCTTACGTCAAAACTTCCCCAAGGTACAAAATATTCCACCCGTTGTCCTTGGACTGGCCGCTACCACCACCAAACTAATACTGGTTACTGGGGAAGAGCTGTTTGGACGCGTCCTTCCCCCCAAAATACTTCCCAAAACCTTGCACCCCACTTCCTGGACAAGGTTTGGTAAAAAGCCTCACCAGTTTGCCTAGGTGACTACAGACCCAGACCCTTGGATCTTAAGAACAATGAACAATCCTCCCAACACTTGCACCCCCCTTTTCCTGGGAAATGTTGGATAAAAAGCCTCACCAATTTGCATAGGTGACCACAGACCCAAACCCTTGGATGTGAGAACAATGAAAAAGCATTCAGTTTCTTACAAGAAGACTTTTAATAAAAATAGAAGTAAATAGAAATGAAGAAATCCCCCCTGTAAAATCAGGATGGTAGATATCTTACAGGGTAATTAGATTCAAAAACATAGAGAACCCCTCTAGGCAAAACCTTAAGTTACAAAAAAGATACACAGACAGAAATAGTTATTCTATTCAGCACAATTCTTTTCTCAGCCATTTAAAGAAATCATAATCTAACACATACCTAGCTAGATAACTTACTAAAAGTTCTAAGACTCCATTCCTGTTCTATCCCCGACAAAGACAGACTATAGACAGACCGTTCCTAGTAACCACAGATGCGTCCGAGCGTGGTGTGGGAGCAGTTTTAATGCAGAAAGGACCTGATCAAGAATTCCATCCTGTAGTGTTTCTCAGCAAAAAACTGTCTGAGAGGGAAAGCAACTGGTCAGTCACTGAAAAAGAATGTTACGCCATTGTCTACGCTCTGGAAAAGCTACGCCCATATGTTTGGGGACGGCGTTTCCACCTGCAAACCGACCATGCTGCAATGAAGTGGCTTCACACCATCAAGGACAATGGGTGGAATATTTTGTACCTTGGGGAAGTTTTGACCTAAGCTGGTAAAGATAAGCTTAGGAGGTTGTTCATGCAGGTCCCCACATCTGTACCCTAGAGTTCAGAGTGGGGGAGGAACCTTGACATGGTGGCATAGTGGTGGGATTAACCTGAAATCATTTTGAGATCCAGTTGAGATTTTTTTGAACTAGAAACACAGATTTTAAAAAGGAAATTTTTTTTTCCTTTGGAAAGGAAGTCCAGAAAGCAGCTGAAACTGAAAGCAGCTTGTTTTTTCTCTGCTTTGTGGCCAAGCAGAGACAAAAGGGGATTATCTTTGTGAATTGCAGGTTTTCTTTGCCTGGAGGCAGGGTACTTAACTCCTGCAGGGAAATTCACAGTCTTCCAACCCAGAGTTTTTTTTTCTTTTCTTCCAAAAAGTAAATAGGGAGTGTGTGTTCTACCCATTTGCTTTTTCTTTGGGCTGGGTAAGCAGGTTTCCAAGTAGTTGGAGGTTTTTTGCTTTAATTTTGGGCCCAGAGCAGAGACAAGGGAATTGTCTTTTTCTGTAGGCTGACAATCACTATCAGAGAATAGGTATTCTATTCCAGCACAGCAAAATTTTACAGCCAAGTTTTGTTTATTTCTAAACCTCGGGTGTAAAGTTAGTTAAAAACAGAGAGGTTAGAATGACCAAATCCGCAGCTCAACTACAGCTGGAATTAGCCAAATTTCAGGCTGAGGAAAAACAAAGGGAACATGAAAGACAGATAGAACTCATGCGGCTGGAGGAGGAGGTACAGGAGGCTGCCCACAAGAGGGAAATGGAGGCAAGGAAGCATGTGGAGGAGGAGAAGGAAAAAGAGAGGAAGCATGTGGAGGAGGTGGAGAGGATAAAGGCCCGGCAGAATATACCAACAAACCCTAGCAATCCTTCTCCAGGTACCACTTCCCATCCCAAAAAGTTCCCCACCTACAAGACAGGTGATGATACTGAGGCCTTCTTAGAAAACTTCGAAAGGGCCTGCCTTGGGTACAACATCTCTACTGACCAATACATGGTAGAGCTGAGGCCGCAGCTCAGTGGACCCTTAGCTGAGGTGGCAGCTGAAATGCCTAAAGAACACATGAACAAGTATGAACTGTTTAAATCCAAGGTGAGAGTCAGAATGGGGATAACACCCGAGCAGTCTCGTCGGAGGTTCAGAGCCCTAAGGTGGAAACCAGACATGTCATTTACCCGACATGCCGACCACATTGTGAAACATTGGGATGCCTGGATATCAGGAGCAAGTGTTGAATCTCCAGAAAATTTGCCCTTCCTAATGCAAATGGAACAGTTCTTAGAGGGTGTTCCTGAGGAAATAGAAAGATACATCCTAGATGGGAAACCCAAATCTGTAATCGAGGCAGGAGAGATTGGAGCCAGATGGGTGGAGGTGGCAGAGAAGAAGAAAACTGGTCGCAGTTGGAGCGGAGACCAGAAGGGACCACCCCAGACCACACCCTATTACCAGGGGCCGCCCAAAGCCCCACCTACCTCCCAAAGAACCCTCCAGACCCCTTATCGTCCCACCACCCCGTTCTCCAGCGACCCCCCTCGCCCCAGTGACCCGTCAGCTGGACGATGTTTTAAATGTAACGAGCTGGGGCATGTAAAGGCCAACTGCCCCAAGAACCCCAACAGATTACAGTTCATTGCACCGGAATCACACCAGAGGTCCACAGGCCCAGATACCTCCCAGATACCCTTGGAGCGGAGGGAAACTGTGAGTGTGGGCGGGAAGAAGGTCACCGCGTGGAGGGACACCGGAGCACAAGTGTCAGCTATCCATGCTTCCTTAGTGGACCCCAATTTAATCAACCCAGAGATCCAAGTGACGATTCAACCCTTCAAGTCCAACTCTTTCAATTTGCCTACAGCCAAGTTGCCTGTCCAGTACAAGGGCTGGTCAGGAATGTGGATTTTTGCAGTCTATGATGATTATCCCATCCCCATGCTGTTGGGGGAAGACTTGGCCAATCATGTGAAGCAGGCCAAGAGGGTGGGAACGGTCACCCGCAGCCAGGCTAAACAAGCCGTGAGGCCTAGCTCTGTTCTGGAAACTTCTATCAGGACCTGGTCAGAGGTGATGGACCCGGACCCCAGGCCAATGTCTGCAACAGCAGTAGTGGATCCAGTCCCAGAGACCCAGACGGAACCAGTCCCAGAACTGGAACCAGCCGAACAACCAACACCAGACCCCGTGTCAGCACTGAATCCAGTACTTGCAACCTCAACACCAGAGGGCCCCACTGAACTGGCAGCAGCCGATAACCCGACCCAAGAGGCTCAGCCGGAGCCTGAATCCCAACATAGTGCACCAGCGGAGAGCGGTTCACAGTCAACAGAAACAGCTCCATCCCCTATATCACTTCCAGAGGGACCAAGCCTAGGTCCACAATCCAATGAGGGACTGATGTCTCCAGCATCAAGGGAACAGTTCCAGACCGAACAGGAAGCAGATGAAAGCCTCCAGAGAGCTTGGACGGCGGCACGGAGCAACCCACCGCCTCTCAGCTCTTCTAATCGATCCAGGTTTGTTGTAGAAAGAAGACTTTTATACAAGGAAACTCTTTCTGGTGGACACCAGGAAGACTGGCATCCTCAGAGACAGTTGGTAGTTCCAACTAAATACCGGGCCAAGCTCTTGAGCTTAGCCCATGATCACCCTAGTGGCCATGCTGGGGTGAACAGGACCAAAGACCGTTTGGGGGGGGTCATTCCACTGGGAGGGAATGGGCAAGGATGTTTCTACCTATGTCCAGTCTTGTGAGGTGTGCCAAAGAGTGGGAAAACCCCAAGACCAGGTCAAAGCCCCTCTCCAGCCACTCCCCATCATTGAAGTTCCATTTCAGCGAGTAGCTGTGGATATTCTGGGTCCTTTTCCGAAAAAGACACCCAGAGGAAAGCAGTACATACTGACTTTCATGGATTTTGCCACCCGATGGCCGGAAGCAGTAGCTCTAAGCAACACCAGGGCTAAAAGTGTGTGCCAGGCACTAGCAGACATTTTTGCCAGGGTAGGTTGGCCCTCCGACATCCTCACAGATGCAGGGACTAATTTCCTGGCAGGAACTATGAAAAACCTTTGGGAAGCTCATGGGGTAAATCACTTGGTTGCCACTCCTTACCACCATCAAACAAATGGCATGGTGGAGAAGTTTAATGGAACTTTGGGGGCCATGATACGTAAATTCGTAAATGAGCACTCCAATGATTGGGACCTAGTGTTTCAGCAGTTGCTCTTTGCCTACAGAGCTGTACCACATCCCAGTTTAGGGTTTTCCCCATTTGAACTTGTATATGGCCGTGAGGTTAAGGGGCCATTGCAGTTGGTGAAGCAGCAATGGGAGGGATTTACACCTTCTCCAGGAACTAACATTCTGGACTTTGTAACCAACCTACAAAAAACCCTCCGAACCTCTTTAGCCCTTGCTAGAGAAAACTTACAGGATGCTCAAAAAGAGCAAAAAGCCTGGTATGATAAACATGCCAGAGAGCGTTCCTTCAAAGTAGGAGACCAGGTCATGGTCTTAAAGGCGCTCCAGGCCCATAAAATGGAAGCATCGTGGGAAGGGCCATTCACGGTCCAGGAGCGCCTGGGAGCTGTTAATTATCTCATAGCATTCCCCACCTCCAACCGAAAGCCTAAGGTGTACCATATTAATTCTCTAAAGCCCTTTTATTCCAGAGAATTAAAGGTTGGTCAGTTTACAGCCCACGGAGGAGACGACGCTGAGTGGCCCGAAGGTGTCTACTACGAAGGGAAATGTGGTGGTGGTGTGGAAGAGGTGAACCTCTCCATGACCCTTGGGCGTATGCAGCGACAGCAGATCCAGGAGCTGTGCACTAGCTACGCGCCAACGTTCTCAGCCACCCCAGGACTGACTGAACGGGCATACCACTCCATTGACACAGGTAATGCTCACCCAATTAGGGTCCAACCTTACCGGGTGTCTCCTCAAGCTAAAACTGCTATAGAATGGGAGATCCAGGATATGTTACAGATGGGGGTAATCCGCCCCTCTGAAAGTGCATGGGCATCTCCAGTGGTTCTAGTTCCCAAACCAGATGGGGAAATACGTTTTTGCGTGGACTACCGTAAGCTAAATGCTGTAACTCGCCCAGACAACTATCCAATGCCACGCACAGATGAACTATTAGAGAAACTGGGACGGGCCCAGTTCATCTCTACCTTGGACTTAACCAAGGGGTACTGGCAGGTACCGCTAGATGAATCTGCCAAGGAAAGGTCAGCCTTCATCACACATCTCGGGCTGTATGAATTTAATGTACTCCCTTTCGGGCTGCGAAATGCACCCGCCACTTTCCAAAGACTTGTAGATGGTCTCCTAGCGGGATTAGGAGAATATGCAGTCGCCTACCTTGACGATGTGGCCATATTTTCGGATTCCTGGGCAGACCACCTGGAACATCTACAAAAAGTCCTTGAGCGCATAAGGGAGGCAGGACTAACTGTTAAGGCTAAGAAGTGTCAAATAGGCCTAAACAGAGTGACTTACCTTGGACACCAGGTGGGTCAAGGAACTATCAGCCCCCTACAGGCCAAAGTGGATGCTATCCAAAAGTGGCCTGTCCCAAAGTCAAAGAAACAGGTTCAATCCTTCTTAGGCTTGGCCGGTTATTACAGACGATTTGTACCGCACTACAGCCAAATCGCCGCCCCACTAACAGACCTAACCAAAAAGAAACAGCCCAATGCTGTTCAGTGGAGCGAAAAGTGTCAGAAGGCCTTTAACAAGCTTAAAGCGACACTCATGTCTGACCCTGTACTAAGGGCCCCAGACTTTGACAAACCGTTCCTAGTAACCACAGATGCGTCCGAGCGTGGTGTGGGAGCAGTTTTAATGCAGAAAGGACCTGATCAAGAATTCCACCCTGTAGTGTTTCTCAGCAAAAAACTGTCTGAGAGGGAAAGCAACTGGTCAGTCACTGAAAAAGAATGTTACGCCATTGTCTACGCTCTGGAAAAGCTACGCCCATATGTTTGGGGACGGCGTTTCCACCTGCAAACCGACCATGCTGCACTGAAGTGGCTTCACACCGTCAAGGACAACGGGTGGAATATTTTGTACCTTGGGGAAGTTTTGACCTAAGCTGGTAAAGATAAGCTTAGGAGGTTGTTCATGCAGGTCCCCACATCTGTACCCTAGAGTTCAGAGTGGGGGAGGAACCTTGACAGCTCCCATTAGCATCAAGCACTAGCCAGCAGAATGCTGGTCAGCATTTGGTTCCTACTCAGAAGGGCAACAAAGTGCATCTGGGTCAAGGCACTGTTCCCTGCCTCTCCCCACAGAATTGGGCCATGAGCCCGTCACATTCCTATGGCACTGAGCTTTCTCTCTGCTCCCTTTCAGTGTGCCAGTCAAGGTAGGATTTTGCTCTTTGTTCATATGGCTTTTGTCTTCACGTTATTCAACAACCTAATCGAACTGACCGCTTTGTTAATAGCTGGATTCTTGAGATTCACATGGATGTTTGGCATCATGATCCCCGTTTTTGAATCTGCTGTCCTTATTGGCCCAGATCCTCAGCTACATGCAATGACTGCATGGCAAACCTTGACGGATGGTGCAAATGTGTGGTTGTATCAGCTATACATTAGCAGAGGATACCTCTTACAATGTGTAATGCCCCCATTGGTAATTAGGTTGGATCTGCAGTCAGATTCTGCTACCATTGCACCGGAATGTTTGGGTCCTTAAATCTAATGTTTTGTGCTCTCCATGTAAAGCCTTTAGTGTAAGGGAAAGCATCTTGCTTTGATGAGTAAACAAACCCCAATACAAAACATTTTGTTACTTTACCAGTTTTACTTCTGTTTTTAAAATTGATAGCTGTTCCTCCTGTTATATCCATTTTATGTTGTCCAAGAAGATGATTTCTTATCATTGAAATATTTGAGAGCTATTTTTCCAAACTGGTGGATAGTTAGCCCTTCCCTATTGAGAAACTTTGTTGTGGATGCAACACTCAAGAGACATTGCTTCTGAAAAAGAAAATTATTTAAAGAAAAGATGCTCCTGAGTCAAGTATCATATCATTATTACTGTTAAAATTCGTCATGGCCATGTGAGAAACACTCAAGAATTCCAAACAAATTAGTAGAGGAAATTGCAGACCTGTTAGCTTTTCCCACAGATGTCTTCACACTTTCTCCCATGCTGTCTCTGGCACTTGGCAAGAATTCCCCATCAAAATGTACAGAACTACTACCTTATCAGTTAGGCTGGTGGTCACTTATAACTATTAATTTATAGGAACACATGTATGTGCACTGTTATCTTCTCCTTCCTTCCCCCTTATTAACTTATTGTGAGCTCTCTGTCTATCTAAGTTACTTATACAACCCTCATTCCTGTTGTATTTGAGCATCTCACAACCTTTAACATATATGTCCTCACAACACCTCTGTGAGATAGGGCAGTGCTATTATCTCCATGTAACAGATGGGGAATTGAGACACAGAGTAAATGACTTGCCCAAGGTCACAGAGGAAGTCTGTGGCAGAGCAGGGAATTAAACCTGGGTCTCCTCAGGCTTGGATTTAGTGCCACTGAACCATCCTTCCTCTCTGTGGCAGAGTCTGTCTTTGTGTTAAATGTTTGCACAGTGCCTAGTGCAATGAGGCCCTGGTCTATGTGTGGGGACCCTTAGGTGCTGCCACAATAGAAATAATAGTAATTGCATTAGTAATACATGTTGACGTCTTGGCAAAGAGGTAAAGTACGTAACAATTAGGGAAAAGGTAAATACAATCTCAGAGCCTACAAAGGGACAGTGACAAAATGATTAACTTGTCAGTCTGACTTTATTTAAAGTATTTTATTATTATTATTTATTTGTATTACTGTCATGACTAGGAGCCTGAGCCATGAACCCATTGTGGTATGCACTGTACAAAGAGAGAACAAAAAGACAGTCCCCAAAAGCTTATGATCTAAGTAAAATATTTGAACTAATATTTGAAACAGTAAGGGGATTCCACAGAAGAGAAAGGAATAGGAGGGACATATTGGATACATAATGAACAACATGGATTCATAAAAGTCAGCTCATAGCTTACTATCAGTACATTAGCTATCAGAAGAAGAGACAGCCTTTTTAGTGTGTGTGTGTGTGTGTGTGTGTACTGTGCTTTGCTTAGGGTATTGGTGCCCCCTCTCTGTTTGCAGTCCTTGTGTGCTACTGCCACGACAATAATAATAATAATTTATTTATAGCTGATTTTATTGAGTGCAATTTGGTGGACCAGGGTGCATAAAAATTGATTTGTAATTTTTAAAAAAATCACATTTTTTAATTTAAATCAGATTTATTTTTAATTTAAGTTAAATTAAACGTATTTTTAAATAGACTTATTTAAAATTAAATGTGAAATTGGCAATCTGTGTTAGGGCCTAAATTTATTGTAATCTATTAAAATCCTTTAAATACAGAAATATTAAGTGATATACATTTGCTGCAAGTTTGAAAGTCAAACCACTGAACTGGTGGAAGTCACTGGCTAAGCATCTGGAACCAGAGTTTGTTGAAGTGTGAAGCCAGCTTTTGACAGCAGTAGCCTCTTCCTCTGCAGGTGCAGAGGGAATATTTTCTTTATTTCAGTTAATTCAACTAGTTCAGTACAATGATTTTAAAGAATTTTAAAGAATCCTTATTGAGGTTACAGGGACAAACCATCCTGATGTGTAGAAAGAATAGTAAATATGGCATGTGACCAGCTTGGCTTATCAGTGAAGTCCTTGCTGATCTTAAACCCCCCCAAAAAAAGCTTACAAGAAGTGGAAGATTAGACTCAACGGGTGGCTCCATGTCTAGTTAGCAGCCGGTGTCAAGTGGAGTGCCCCAACGGTCAGTCCTGGGGTCGGTTTCGTTCAATATCTTCATTAATGATCTGGAGGATGGTGTGGATTGCACCCTCAGCAATGATCGAGGGACGTGATCATTCCCCTCTATTCGGCATTGGTGAGGCCTCATCTGGAGTACTGTGTCCAGTTTTGCGCCGCACACTACAAGAAGGATGTGAAAAAATTGGAAAACGTCTAGCGGAGGGCAACAAAAATGATAAGGGGGCTGGAACAAATGACTTATGAGGAGAGGCTGAGGGAACTGGGCTTGTTTAGTCTGCAGAAGAGAAGAATGAGGGGGATTTGGTAGCTGCTTTCAACTACCTGAAAGGGAGTTCCAAAGAGGATGGATCGAGACTGTTCTCGGTGGTAGCAGATGACAGAACGAGGAATAATGGTCTCAAGTTGCAGTGGGGGAGGTTTAGGTTGGATATTAGGAAAACCTTTTTCACTAGGAGGCTGGTGAAGCACTGGAATGCGTTACCTAGGGAGGTGGTGGAATCTCCTTCCTTAGAAGTTTTTAAGGTCAAGCTTGACAAAGCCCTGGCTGGGAGGATTTAGTTGGGCTTGGTCCTGCTTTGAGCAGGGGGTTGGACTAGATGACCTCCTGAGGTCCCTTCCAACCCTGATATTCTATGATTCTATGAATGACTAGCTCATTCGAAGTTACAAAACCAACTGGGAGTTGAAAAAAGCAGGAAAGCTTGTTTTCTTCTCCTAATTTATGAGCAAACTTGGTGTGAGGGAATGAGATCTACTAGTTTCTAAAATCTTGAAGGACATAGTGACCAGAAATAATCGATTCACTTCACTAACTACAGATAACATTTCCTTTGTTTAATTAGTCAGTTAATTTTAAATACAAAACATGTTTTGATAAACTTTTTTATGTTTCCAGCACATTTAAGGTAGTTGTATTTAATTAACTAACTAAAATGAATAAAATTGCTGTTTTATGCATTCTTAATTGAATTTGAAATTCCATCCAAACACCATGGCACAAATCAAAAGTTTAAAAAAATAACCATCATCTAGTAAATAAGAAATGCATCTTTAACCATTTTTTAAAATAAAAAGTAAGCATCTGCATGAATGTAAGTTGAGCATTATAACTTTAAATAAATGTGTATCGATATAGTGTATCCTCATGGTTAGCAAACACCAAAATTAATGAAAAGGCTGTGTTTTGTTGCAAATAAACGTGTTTTAGTGGCTGCCAACTAATGAGAGTCAGCCTTTCTTTAGGAAAATAACTAAAAATGTAGAAATGCAAAACACGATTAAAATTGATTATTTAAATTCAACAAGCAGGAAACGTTGATTTAAATAATCTGTGATGGAGTGCATAACCTGGGGGAAGATTACATGTGTTTGCAGTTGTAGCTATGTGGAGAAGGATATCCCTTTGTGCTGCCAATATCCCCTTTATATTGGACTGCAGCATCTTTGAGAACTGGCCCCAGAGCTAGTGCTTGCGATGCCGGCCCTGAAAGGTGCCCCTTTAAAGGACATCTCTTTCAGGCTGATTTTTGCTTAGAACATGAGCCTGCATTCTGCATTTTGTATGCTTTCATTTCACTTTGAACCACTCACAGAGGACACCATGAAAAGATAGTACATATACCCTATCAAATTTTCTGCAAATCAGTTCAGGCAGTTGCTAAGAAACCAATCCGTAGAGGCTGTTGCCGAAAGTATATCCTGGGCTGGTCATCAGAGGAGAGTAAGCTCTACCAGAAGTTCAGATTCGCTGGTAACAAATAGGAAGCCATTAATAAGAAAAAGGAATTCAACTGCCAGTTCAAACCAGGTATAATCAATGGAAAGAGACAGTGACAAAGATGGACTTTAATCATTCTAGCCAGAAAGCCTGGCAGACCATGAGAAGACTTTCTGGAGCCACCATCCTCAGCACAAAGGAGTTTTCAGTCACCACAAATGCTGTTACATCCACCCCAAGGCCGCACACAGAACATGGGTAAGTCCTTCAGCTGTGTAGTCAGAACTAATGTTACAGAGTTAGCAGGCTCCTGTGCAGATTCAAAGCTGAGGCTCCTTTTTCAGATAAAGATCTGTAGTGTGCTGTAGAATTTACGAAAACAGGAAAGGCTTCTGGCCTGGATTATATCCATGTAGAGTCCCTACTTCACGTAGGACCAAAAGCTGGCTGCTTTAGTTCTTTAACTGATATTTCTCGGACAACTGCATCTCCAGGAAAACTGCTGGAAGATTCCAAGAGCTGTTGATCCAAAAATCCTGCGCAAGGCAAAGGCCATAGCCATTCTGAAACCATGAACACTGCTAGGAGATTCAAAGAGCTATCCACCTCTCTCTCTCCTTTGTGTCACATACAAGATTATGGAGACACTGATTCTGATGCGCATCAACCGGGTTATTAAACCACAATTGCCCTTTGTTCAGGCTGGCTTCAGATGTGGGCAGTTCACCCAAGATCAAGTTATTCACCACAACTTTCTATCTGTACAATCGCCTGGCCAATCAACCCCTTGTGTTGAAGATCGTCCCTTCCCTTTCCAGACAGTTGTCACTTATTTAAATGTCTTCCTCAAATTGTCACAGTGAATCAGTGAGAGAGGTGGGGAACCTGATCTCATTTCTCCCTGGTGTTGCTCAATCCACTGGACCATAAAAAGGGGAGATGAGCTCATTTGCCAGGCCGAATCATGCGGATAGTTACCTCATACATCCTTATTCCTTCATGGCTTCACATTGAGGAAGGATTTGACATCACTGTGATGTCAGGATCACAGGATCAGGCCCTCATTTGGTTCAGTTTCTTATAATAACATTATCCTATGAGAGTGTTTCTCAGCTGGTTGTAATGAAACCCCAGGTGATGAAGGGCAATCTCGAGGGTCAGAAGGCTTTGAAAATTTTATTGCAGTGTAAAGCAAAGAAAAGCTCATAATCCCACTCCCTGCACACCCTTGCCCTTCAAGGTCAGATGTTCTCTGTCAACTTCTTGAAAACATAAACAAATTCTATAGGATTATCACTTTTCTCATTGAATCATTATTTTCTTCTTTCTTTTAAAGTAAATATAAAGGGGTCCTGAATATTTTTGGCTTTAAAAGGGCTCAACAACCTGAAAAGATTGAGAAACTCTATCCTAGGACATGCAGACTGTACTACTTACGAATAATGATGCTGTGATATACAGCCTTAGCAAGACTGAGGTTGGAATGCTGCGTAGTGGGCCCTTCACTATTTGGGGGGGCAGAGGGGAACTTTGGAGGATATTCAGTGAAGGGCAACTAAGACGTCAAGTGGCTACTCAGGGCTGGAATAATTGGATGTGGTGGAATTCTCTGGTAGCCCCATCAGCTTTTATGCGTGGGACTGCTCTGTGGGTTCATCCCTCAGCCTATGTCACCTCCAGAAACTTCCACTACAGATCCAGTAGATCTTTCTCTTCTCTTGCTGTTTTATTTACTGGTGTTGATCCTCAACTCTGGTGTCAGGAGCAAGGCCAGCTTGTTCCTAGTGTTGCTCCTGCTCAAGTCCCAGTCCCAATCCCAGCCTGTACCTGCTCCTGCCCCAGGCCAGGACTGGCTACGGACCCTTGGCTACGCCTCCTGGCTGTGACTCCGGTTAACCCTTCAGTTTTGGCTTCTCGCTGCCAGCTCTGACTCCAAGCTACACCTTCTGACTGTGACCTTGGTTTATACCCAAGCTCTGGGATTCGGCTTCTGTCCCTCCGGTACTGAACATTGCTTTTCTCTTGGACTCTGCCCTGCTGGACCCAGCTCTGATCAGTAGGCTGAACTTTCATTTTGACTACCAGACCTGACCACCCACAGCCTGGTTCACTGCAGCTTTCAGTGAATATGGATCCCATCCATTTTTGTCTTGCTGGTTTTGCATCTTCCTCTCCGAGAAAGAGGCTATCAGCAAGATACTGAAAGTATGGGACTGAGGTAGTCTGACTACTGATGGAACAGCTGGAGGCCCTTTGCCTTTACCTCCCACTAACATGCAGAACTCAATTCCCATCTGCTCACAGTGGCCTTCAGAGGAGGTCCTACAGCTTCTCTGGCACCTAGGCTCAAAGATAGTCTTCTGCCTTCTGTAGAGCCTCAAGCCTACTGGATTTCTAACCTCTTTAGTTGTTCCCCTTATTGTCCCCCAATGAGACTGCCTATCATGGAAACTTTCTCTGCTCTGGGTAGGTTAGTTCAGGAGTGGATCTTTCCATCAAAAGACCCTGATTGTGAGAAAGAATTTCTTGCTATAAGTCAAGGGAGTTTCTCCAGAGGGACGATGACTTTTTGCCTTGATTAGTCTCCTTTACTCCCCAGCTCACCTTCAGTGTGTGGAAATGATTTATGGATACCTTTCTTTGTAGTTTATTACATATTGTGTAGCAAAGGATTTCTACTTAGCTATGCTATATGTTAAGATCCCCTTGTCTTTGTGGCCCCGTTACAAGTCAGTTATGTTTGCATTCAAAGATTTTAGTTCATTTTGATCTGCCCTGTTCTAAGTGCCTAATTCACTGGAGAACTTACCATATAAACCAGTCTATTCTCTTTATCTTTCTTTCTATCCCTTTCGCTTTGAAATTACACCTGCTGCGTAGTCAGAGGAGCCTGGAATGGCTGAGCTTGGCCTAGATTTTGGCATTCCTGTTATTGCCACATATATTGGGATAGAACAGGTTTTGTATCAGTTCACTCCTCCAGTGCTCATGGAGTGTTCCTTATCCTCTGCCTTCCTTCTCGCAGACATTTAACCGGAATTTTACACACCTACACCTGTCTGTCAGGCTAAGCCTTAGCGTCTGCCAGGATGATGTTAGTTCCTCTTACTCATGTCCCTTGAGTGGATCTTGGGACCTAGTTGAGAGATCCATTAAGCACTGTGGGCAGTTAGCTAGCTGTATGCTTTACCTCTCTCCCCTGTACTCAGAAAAATTCATCCATAATGATGGTTAGTGTTGTTCTCCTCCTCCTCCTGAGTCTTTCTACCTGCTACTCCTATTTAGTGCAAAGCTTGCATTGTAAAATGGGAGACGATTATACATATGAGAAGAGAAAATTACCTACCAGTAATTCATAGTCTTCCTCTTCCAGCATCCTACATCCCACCCACCCACCCACCTATCGTTGGATTGGTCTCTTGGGTGGTTAGATTTCTACCTATCATCTAGCCTTTCCTTCTTGACTGGCAGTTCTCCATTTCTGCAGCATCTCAGCATTTCAAGATCTGAAAAGAAAACTAAGTGGCACTGATCAGAAAATGGTGATCAAGTAATGTTTTTGATGAAAAATAGGGAAATTACGATATTTTCCCCACTTCCTACCCTCCCCCCCCCTTTTCGATAACCTCACAGAGCTGGTTGCAAATTTGTTGTTGTAAATTTTTGTTGAAAAACTGGGACAAAATTTCCATGATTTTATTTATTGTTTTGGCTGCTTTGCCAGAAAATAATGTTTGCCTTGGAGGTAAGATGCTTTCTTGAGCAATGCAAAGCAACACAAAACAAGGTTTTTATAGATGCAAAGCAGCTGCATGACGATCTGCTTCTTAGCACAGCAATGTCCTCATTGGCAGCTGCTGGTGAATCCTAAGGCAACATATAAAATATTTTATGCTGTGATTTTTTTTTAAACTTGCAAATATCTGAGCATTGGCAGTACCGCTTGGTCTCTTGCATGGTTAGATTCCCATCTATCTTCAGTGTTAGTTCAAATAGCCAAGAAGCATGTATAACTGTTGGAGGTGCAAAAAACTTGAATTGGAGTCTAAAGATAGCAGGCTAATTTCTGCACTTATTTGTATACCGTGTGCAATCCTAAATGGGGCCAGTGGCATTGCATTGACTCAGCATAGAATTTGGCCTAGTGAGCGTCAAAGGTCTGAATTGGTGATGCCAGCAGAGGCAGGGGACAGTGATTACACTAACAGAACTGAGTATTGTGGCTGCTAAGGAGAAGTGGGCAGGCTGTGTGACAGACAGAAACTCCAGTGTGGGTTCCAAGCATCGTAATACAGGGGATTATGAGTTCCCATAGCAATAAAAACAGGACAACAGGGAAAATGCATTGCTACTGTTGACTATTTTAAAACTAAATTATAATTTGTTGTAGGAAATAGACAGACAATCACCATGGTACCTAATAAATCAGTAAACAGTATACAAAGGAGAGATTTTAAATCCAATTGACATCCCCTCAACCACCTTCAACATCTCTTTTCAGGTCTGGATTCAATATATACACCTCAGCTTTCAGATTCCTACATGCGTTTGCAGATGCCCAAGGAAACCTTCTGGTATCCCTAAATTATATCTGAATCTAGCCTTCAGAGAGACAAGTTATACTAGTCAGCATGTCTGTTCTCAAAAGGCTGACACTGTTAAAGATGTAAATGTTTTGCTTGTTTAACTTTATTTACTGATGAGACAATGTTGTGGAAGGGCAAAACATTTCTCAGGAAGTTTTGGAGAATATCTGATGTAATTAGGAAAGTAGTAAGGAAATAACAGAATTTTGGATGTCTTGTTATAATGAAATTAAATTATATGTAACATTTAATCACAGGAACATTTTAGACACATTCTGTGAAGAGGCAATAAAAAAGCTCTCAGGAAACAAAATTAATATAACATTAAGAATATTGAACCAAAAATTTTGGTACAGAAAGTATGCATTCTTCTTTGAGAGATCAAAAGCATCTTAATTCATGCAGTTCATATATATGCTTTTACAGACCTTTTTACTTCAATAAGTAGATGGACTAAAGTCTTGCTACCTGTCTACAATAAAGACAGTAATGACTGTAATAAGAAATTTTGGTTCTGTGTTTAGGTACATTGCACAATATTTATTCAATTTAATTCAGTTATGAAGGAATCAAAGCAGTTGTGAGGGAAGCTAGCAGTAAAACACCTATTGCCTCCTAGATGGTACAGGATCATGTCTTGATCAATGAACGATGTGATTTTCAAAAGCACTCAGCATTGATCTAGCTGTGCTCCCATTAGCTTCAATGAAAGCTTTAGCAATGAAGCAGTTAGGTCAGCACTAAGCATCTTTGAAAATCTCACATTTAATTATGTATAGGGCCACTTTCTCTCTCTTTCACTCTGTACTTACACGGCCTTCTCCACTGTGGTATCTGAGCCCCAACACTGAACTGGGATCTGCTAGCCCCTGCACTCATGTGGAGTCTCATTGATAGCCGTTCTATTGGAACTAATGGAAAATTGGGGCCTAAGTTATTAAATGTTCTGTTATCAATCAATACAAATGAATAAGGATTTTATTGACAGTGAACAAGTAAACGTTTTGGTCTGGATACTCCACTCTGGCCTGCTGTGTCAGGCAGATTGGAGAGGATGGAACTGTGGCTCCTAAACTCAGGACCATTGTAATGGGGTAGGTACCACCGTCAGGGGGTCACTGGGTTGTGGGGGAATTAAGGCAGGGGTTTCATGACCCGAGTGGCCTAATCTCTCACGTTGCCGTAGTGGCCCTGGCTCCCAGGGCAGCACAGCCTAGTGGTCAGAGTCCGTGGGACCTGCCCTCCTAGGCGAGGCAGCGCAGCCTAGTGGCCAGAGGAGAGTGGGCTATCACCCAGGGGTGGTGGCAACCAGGATAGGAGGACCAAAGCCCTCCCTACTCGCATAGGGCCTTGTCTGTGGCACGTATGTCCGCCACAGGATCAGCAGGGGTCCTTGCAAAACATGCTGAGTCCATCCCCAGTTCCACAACAGGATTAATGTCTAATTCCCCTGGGCTACTTCCTACCCTTCCTTCTGAGTCTGGCCATCTTGAGGCTTCCTCTGTCTCTCTTCCATCAGTAGTGGCGTATGGCTGGGGGTCAGTTGGAGCTCAGCCCATCTGGTTTCTGTGTCTTGGAGCTCTAGTAGTCTCTTTGCAGGAGCCTGCAACGCACATCTGCTCCCTTCAGCTTCCAGCCAGACTGAGCTGAGCTACTCTTTTATACCTGGGTCCCAGCAGGGGCAATGGGGCGTATCCTCCTCGGCCCACGTTGTGTGGTTAACCCCTGCTGAATCAGTGCGGGGTAGGTACACCCCATCACAGCCACGTAGCCCCTGTGCAGATTAGGGCTGGAGAATTGGGTGTAGCAAAGATGCTACTCCACACCCCCTTTCATGCCCTCTCCATCATGTCCATGCCCCCAGCACACTCCGTCCTTCATCTTATGGCCAGAGGTTGTGGGCAATTGACACAGGAGAGAAGATTCTTTACCAACCATCTCCAGCCACTTTGGGTATGTCTACACAGCAACGGGGAGGATGTGATTCCCAGCCTGGGTAGACGGACTTGCATTAGCTCAGCGTGCGCTAGCAAAAACAGAAGTGTGTTCCCTCTAATTTTTCCCACCTATGTGCGGAATGAATTTTGTTATGTGCACCAATATGGAGGTGATGTGTGACACATCACCTCCATATTGGTGCACATAACAAAATTCATGTGGTGGGGATGGGACGGAGGGGTTCTTGTGGGAGGGGGCTCAGGGCTGGGGCAGAGGGTTGGGGTGCAGGGGTGTGAGGGCTCTGGCTGGCAGTGCAGATTCTGGGGTGGGGCCGGGCATGAGGGGCTCAGGGCTGGGGCAGAGGGTTAGGTGCAGGGGGTGAGGCCTCTGGCTGGGGGTGCGGGCTCTAGGGTGCGGCTGAGGATGAGGGCTTTGGGGTGCTGGAGAGAGGACTCCCCCCAGCACGCTCTGCCCGCAGCAGCACCTGGGCTTGGGGAGAGAGGCACCTGTCCCCGCCGTGGGAGCTCTGGGGCTGGGGCTGCAGGATAGGCACCCGACCCCAGCAGGGCCGTGGGAGGGGCGCCCCTCCCACGGCAGGTTGGGGGCTGGGCTAGGTGGGGCGCCCCTCCCCCAGCCGTGGCAGGTCCCCTAAGCGCCTGCATGGTCCTAAATAGGCTGCTGCATGGCCGCACAGCTTACAGGGAACTTAGGCTTGCACATTGCAGCACTGGCAGCGGCTCAGGCTAGCCACCTGAATCCAAGCCCACTCAACCCCCCCTGGGTCTGTACTTGCGTGGCTAGCCTGAGCAATGTCCCCTGCTGCCATTTGTAGCGTGCTAGCTCAAACTGAACTAGCATGAGTCTGTCTGCCCGGGCTGGGAATCATACCTCTTAGATGCAGCGTAGACATACACTTTGAGACCTTAGCAGAGAATCCAACCCCTTATTTTAAAGCATTCTACTTTTCTGATATAAAAATGTCAATTGAAACAAAGGAAATCCATCCCAAGTCACCTGTGTTAAGAATCACAGCAGGTCCACCACCTCCAAATGCCTGTGTGCAGAGAGCCAACAAAGCCTATGTCCCAATTATGTCCTGCATATGCCCCAAGGTCCTTCTGCAAAAGGAGAGAATTTTTTTACCTTTTGTGTACACAGATTTGTGGTTTTAAAGGTGCATTAGGTACACACACACTTTTGTCGTCATACCCACTGTATCCTACTTGGAAATTGTATCCTATAAATGCAAGGAGCGGAGGGGTGGGGGTGTTATTTTAAAAAAAAATTCCCCTTATTTCAGGAAGCCAGGTAACATTTTGGGAAATTTCCGAGGCAGGCTTCTCCTGTATGATGCTTTAAAATCCTACTAGATAGCTTCTGAAATGAACAGTTTCTATCTCTGTGCTGCAGATTAGTACATGTCTCTCTAAAAAGACCTGATTCTGTCTGGAAGGGAAAGAAGATAACAATCTTTATGGTCTAAGGGAAAATATGAAAGGAAAGATTTGCACAGTCAATAAGAAAGGAATCTAGTGGAGATGTTTCAAAACAAACTGTTTGCTAGAACTTAACACTGAAATAATAATTTGGAATCTTTCTGTGAAAATAAAATATGAAGGTAATTGATTCCATGTGGGTTTTGAGCAAACATTTTATTATAACGTAAAAAGAAAAGGAGTACTTGTGGCACCTTAGAGACTAACCAATTTATTTGAGCATGAGCTTTCGTGAGCTACAGCTCAGCTCACGAAAGCTCATGCTCAAATAAATTGGTTAGTCTCTAAGGTGCCACAAGTACTCCTTTTCTTTTTGCGAATACAGACTAACACGGCTGTTCCTCTGAAACCTGTCATTATTATAACGTAGACATTGTACCAATAAATACCCTAAAGAAAGCAGATTCTATGAAAAGGGGGAAAAAACTTTTAAAAGCCACTGTGCATTGTCTAAGAAAAAAGCAGTGCTTGATGTTGAAAAGAAAGAGTTGCATAGTCAATCAGATAGAAATTGAGCACAAGCCATTCAAAATGAAAACCCTAATATAAATTGAATTAAAATATTAGTACTTTAACATCTGATGTAAAAAGAAATATATGAAGCTAATTGGACCCACTAGGTTTTCAAAAAGCTAATGTGTAGGTGATTGCTGTTTTCTTTAATGAAAACATCATCCTTTTCAATGTCAGGAGAACACAAGGGAATTTCCAGTTTCACATGCCAGATGTCACCTTTTGTTACACTTTAAATCAGGAAAGCAATGCATATTGTAGGTCTGGAAATGTGTCCAAACCAAGGTGCACTCCTGTGTTATTTAGTTGTTGCTCCTACGTGATTTAATTGTTGTGTAATGTGAAAAAGACTAAGGATATTGAAATGCTGTCAACAATGACAAGTTTTCTGAGCACAATGCTTTCAGAGTTTAGGTTAATTATTTGAAGTTTAAATAATAATGTAAGATACAATATATTACCAAACAAAGACCAAACAGCTACTTGGAGATCTGTTTATTAACTTGCCCTGCTGTTGCAGGTATTCTGTGATAATGACAAATACGGTTTACTTGGAAGGTAAAATAATGTGAACCTCTATAACTTGTACTAATATAATCTAAGCAACCTATATATTGGGTCAAATGTTCAAAATGAGGCAGGAACAACTGTTCACATACCTTTGTACACTGTATGCCTAATTTATGTTCTATATATACCCAGATTTAAAGTTCCAGTTCTGGCCCATTTATCAGTTTTATTGCCATAGTGCTTCAGAGTCCTAGTCATAAACCAGGACCACATTGTGCTAGATGCTATTTAAAAACAGAACAAAAGGATAGATCCTGCCCCAGAGAGCTTACAATCTAAGTGTAAAACAAGAGACAACAGATGGCTACAGACAGACAAATGTGGGAGGGGGTACAAGGAAACAATGAGACAATGTTGGTCAGCGTGATAGGCAGTTATCTAGGCATATTGAAGTAGTTTTGTGATGTGGGAGGACTCCAACATCAAACACAAGGGGCAGCATGGGAGACAGCACAAAGGTACTTGTTTGAAAATGTAACGTGGGTGATGGAGACTGACCTCCTGGGCTGATTGGAAGCAGGAGTTGACATCTGGATAGTGAATGAGGGGTGATAGGCTGCAAAGGACCATGGAAGTGAAGAGAAGCCGCTTACGTTTGATGCAATAGAGAAAGGGCAGTAGCGGAGAGATGTAAAGAGAGGGGTGACATAGATAAGAGTGGAGTAAGATTGCATTTGTCAAGGCCAGGGAAAAGGATGCTGCAGTAGTTGAGAAGTGAGATGATGAGGGCCTGGGTGATAGTTGTAGCTGTATGGATGGATAGGAAAGGCCATATCTTAGAGATGTTCTGCGCTTTTTACTCAAGTATGTCCAAGTCCTTTACAAATGTTAGTTAAGGAACGTTTCTCCGCTGAGTGTGAAGCACCTGGAATGAGAATCAACACCTCCAAAATGGACGTCATGTTCCTCTCCTGGAAGAAAGGCTGCTCTCTCAAGGTGAGGGGGGGAGCAGCTGCCCTGAGTGGAAGAGTTCAAGTATCTAGGACTCTTGTTCACGAGGCAAGTGGGAGCGTGAGATCAACCAGAAGCTTGGTGTGGCGGCAGCAGGGATGCTGGTGCTGTACCAATCTGTGGTGGTGTAGTGGGAGCTGAGTTCTCGGATGAAGCTCTTGGTTTACAGGTCTCTCTACATCCCCATCCTCACCTGTGGTCATGAACTTTGGGTAATGACTGAAAGGACAAGATCACAGGCACAAGTGGTGGAAATGAGGTTTCTCCGCAGGGTGGCTGGGTTTACTCTCCGAGACAGGGTGAGGGACTCAGCAATGCAGGAGAGCCTCGGAGTAGAGCTCCTACTCCTTGTATCAAGAGGAGCCAGCTGAGGTGGTTCAGGCACCTGATAAGGATGCCCCCCTGGGAGGCTTCTGTCGGAACTCTACCAGGCACATCCCACTGGGAGGAGGCCCTGAGACTGACCCAGGACACACTGGAGGGATCTCCCAGCTGGCCTGGGAATGCCTGGGAATCCCCCAGGAGGAGCTGGAACCTGTTGCAGAGGAAAAGGAGGTCCGGTCCTCCCTACTCTCCATGCTGCCACCATGACCCTCACCAGGAAAAGCATCATAAAGGAAAAAGAAGAATCATCATCATCCCTGTGAGGCAGGTAAGTATTGGTCTAGCAGATTACAAAGGGAGAGACTAAAACCTACACATTTCTTTTATTTAGACTTAATCCAAAGCCTATTGAAGTGAATGTGAGTCCATCCATTGGCATAAATGGGCTCTGGGTCAGGTAGCTAGGGTACCAAGTCTCATTTCCTTGGGTGGAATCCTGTCCACACTCAAGTCAATAGGAGTTTTGCCTCTGACTTATGTGGGGCTAGGATTTCACCTTTGGTGTTTTACAAAACTTAAATAACATTCAATACTCAGATTCCAACTGTTTTTCTTCAAGATACAAATTCTGATACTACCTTAATCAGAATACTATATGAACTCTTAAATGAACTCCCTTATCCAGCTTATTGCTCCATTAACATCACTCATGGTCCCCCTAACTTCTCCCCAAAGCCTTGAAAAAAGGCAAGACCTAGCAACAGCATTTGCAGTTGTTTAGTGGAATACAACAGAGGTGTTCTACTTTTACAGAGTTCATACACGCTCCAAGTTTCTTTGAGGGTTTTTTTTTTTAATATATATGTATACACCATGCCATGATTCTTCCTGTGGCACATTTTTTCCCCTGCGCTTCCCTCTGTGGTGTTTTGAGATGTTGTGCTAAAATAATTGAGAGCAGCCCTTAAGCCTGAAAATTAATAAATGTGAAAAATGGGACTTCATTTGAATTGCTTTGCTAGGGGGAGTTAATAAAACTTTATTAAGATTGTAATCCCTTTATACATTTTAAATTAATGATGCTTTTAAATAAAAACTTCTCAGTAACAGGATACATCTGGGACTAAGCTCAAGACAAGAACTCCCTTTGGCTTGGCTGTCTTAATAGAACTCAGTTAGGTTTCATTTGTGGCCATGCCGGGTTTTATGCAAAACTTCTCATTACTGTCAGTTGAGTGGGGGGAAGTGTTGACAGGACGTAAAAGATACATAAGACTCTCCATATGTTTGTGAATTTGAATCATTAGTCAGTTCAGTAAGCCCCTGATCCTTCGGCATGGGAGTTTTTCCATTGACTTGAATGGAAGCAGGGTCCAGCTCTAATTGATCATATATGCAGCTTTGCTGTTACTCCTTTTAGAATTTTCTAATAAAGCCTGATGTTTATGACCCTAATTCAGCAAAGCAGCACATCTGCATATATTTAATTTTAAGCATATTCTTAAGTGCTTTGTATAATAGGCATAGTATTCAGCACTTGCTTATGTAATTTGCGGATTCTGGGTCCAATTCTGCAAGGTTTTGAGCAGCTTCAACTCCCACTGACATCACTGGGATTTGAGGGCATTCAGTATTTCCAGGAGTTGTTTAGCCCTTGGTAGCATCAGGCCATCGTACATTGCCCTTGCTTTTAGACCATCTGAAGCAGATCTTTGTACAAGCCTGCTGAGGTGTTGCAATGTGGTGAGAAGCTATTCTCAGAAAGGATGCCAGACCATCATTTTTGAAGTCCAATTTGCCTGATTTGCTTTTGGTTTTTCATGATTTTGGCCATGACTCTATATATTCAAGGAAGAACCAAAAACCTTGTAGTAGAAAGAAAAAGAAAATTGTAAAAAATGCAAGACAAGTGTTTGTTCTGTGCTTGTATCACTATCATCTTGGCTGTGGTCTTGTTAGATCTCACAAGCTAAGCAGCGTCTGGCTAGGTTAATACAAGGATGAGAAACATCCAAGGAATGCCTATGGGCTGCAGGAATTGGTCCTAGTGATTCAGTACAGATTTTTTTTCTCCCCACCAATACCCCAGAATTAGACCTCAACTGTCTTAGGTATTACTTTGCTGTTGGAAGTGCCAGTTTACAGATGAGATGTACATCTGAGAGGCATACTATTTGTCATTGAAGTGTCTGTGGCAATTTTCTCTAAGGGTAAGTCTACACTGCAATGTAAGCCCAGGGTTTGAATTCAGGTTCAAGCCTAACCCCCTTTCTATCTATGCACAAATGGTGCTAACCCAGGGTTCAAGCCATATTGCTTTGCAATGTAGACACAGCCCCACTGGACCCTGGGAGTCCACCAAAAATATTCCAAAACTCCATGGGCTGACTTTCTTTGTCCTCTGGACAATCAAGTTTGGTGAACAGTCCAGTTTTTTCTGACTGCATCATGAACAAAGGGCTAAAGCAGCCACAGTTTGGTAGGGTGCTAGGTAAGCTGGATGTGAGTGGTTGGCCTCAGGCCCACATAATGTGGTGTAGAGGCTGGAGCACCAGGTTGGGACCCAGGTTCAACAATTCCTAGCCTGGGGTTACAAACGAGGGTAGATGTTCAAGCCCTAGGTTAACAAATCCAAAGTCTGCTCATTTGAGTTCGACTAACCCTGGGCTTACATTGCAGTCTAGGTATACTTTAGAGGTCTCTGGTCCAAATCCCAGTTTGATTAATTACAGTCTGGCTATCTACATTCCCACTGCTATTTCATTTAGGTAACAGATGCTTCTTTACCATCTCTATTAAATGGCTATGCAGTGTTGCAGTGGTCTGCTGTATTCCACTCGAGAAGTGGCATCAATTCAGTAATGAGTGAAGTTACCCATTTATATAGTTTATATACCAATTTGGTACATTTTATTAACTAGAGAAAAATGTAACATATTTTATGAAAAGATAGAAACAAAGTCCTATTTTTACAAGATGCATGCACACAACCTGCTAAATTTCTTCCCCAGCCTGGAAATGAAGTTCTTCTTTGAGTGCTTGTTCACGTCCATTCCACATTGGGTGTGCGCACGCCACGTGCATGAGCGTCGGAAATTTTTTCCCTTAGCGGCTCCTGGCGGGCCCCCCAAGTGGCACCACTGCGTCGTGCATATATACCCCTGCCAGCCCCACCCCCTCCAGTTCCTTCTTACCATCCGTGGTGGCATTGGAACAATCTCTCTCTCTCTCTCTCTCGTAGAAGAGCAGTCCCTTAGCCTTAGAGTAGCTGTTATCAGTTCGTTTACTTACAGATTGTGGACACTTAAGTCACTAGGTGCTTGGAGGCCTCCAGCACCTGCCCCGGGCCACGGAGCATGCCGCAGGCCCATGGCTTCAAGGCTTGCGCCACATGCCGCAAACCTATGCCAGTTAGTGACCCCCATGACTCGTGTCTACATTGCCTGGGGGACGGACATCAAACTGAACGGTGTAGGATTTGCAAGGCGTTTAAGCCAAGGACAAGGAAAGAAAGAGACTTTCGCCTAAAGCAGCTGTTGATGGAGGCCTCATTGCAGCCACCGGGCCCGGAGCACCCGACGCAGGCTTAGGTTTCCTCGGTGCATAGTGCCCCGGAGCCGTCGAGAGACCCGGCACCGGCTAAGCACCGTAAACTGTCGGCCCCGGAGCGCCAGGCTAGGCCCCAGCACCGCTTGTCCTCCCCAGTGCGGCCCCAGGCGCAGCCTAAAGGAAAGCGTGGTCGTTCCCAGGGCCCCGAGCGCCGACACAGGCAGTCCCGGCAGCACAAGCCCCACCAAGCCCAGACCTAAGTGAGCTCAGTGCGGTCGATGGGCTCCAGGGCATAACGGATCAGCCCTCTACGCCTGGCACCTTTGAGGCTGCAAAGGACCTCACTGAGCCGGCAGCGGCGAGCCCCCTCCCGTATGGGGAGAACCCTCTGGCACCCATGCCTCGGGAGCCGTCGAGGAGTAAGCCGGCAATGGTGTGCTGCTCGAGGACACCGTCCTGGCCCCGCTCCCAGAGTTGGTCCCGGTCAAGCTCCGACTCTGTGGACTCGCACTTGCCGGTGGCCCAGAAGGAGGTTGCGGCACAGGCAGCGGGTCGATGTGAAGAAGCACCAAAAAAGGGCATGCCGCTCTCTGGCACCGCCCAGAGACTGGCACCGGGAGGAGTTGAGACGGCCCTCGCCAGAGGACTCCCGCAGACTGTCCCGGTCCAGGGAACGCTGGCACTGGTCCGGGTCCCGATGCCAGTCCCGGTCCCGAGGATACCAGTACCGCTCCCGGTCCCGCTCAGCCAGGAGCAGCTCGTTCTCCCGGCGGCGCAGATCATTGGCATCGCCATGGCCTTCGCGATCAGCATCACAGTCCAGCATCGGCTCTGGCCACTATAGCTACCTGCACCGGGGCCCGGACAGCAGGGACCCTCAGGGGAGCTGGCAACCTCAATGGGGGCTGCCAGGCCATTGGCCCTTCTGGACCTCTTGAGCCTATCAGGAGCGCCAAGGGGCCCCATCCAGGGCAAGTTACTCGGTGCAGCGGTCCCGGTCCCCTCACTGACACCAGGCGGTGCCAGAGGTAACAGTATCCCAGGCCTCCAGCATCCCCCCAGCATAGACCAGAGAGTCCAGCACCAAGCTCGTTCACGTCCCATGGACTCTCGCTCGGCCTGAGCCGGCGGCCACTACCACGGAAGATGGGGAGCAGGAGGACCAACCAGAGGGGGTTGAGCAGCAGCTAATCTCCTCATCTTCCCCCAATGAGGCGGTGGTGGGTACAGAGGTGTCCGGTCCTCCGCCGATAAACCATAGAGCCCACCGGGAATTGCTGCGCAGGGTCGCCCAAAATTTGGGGTTGCCGGCCGAGGAGACGGTTGAGCAGGAGGACCCCATGGTGGACATTTTGAGCCCCAAAAGTCCATCCAGAATAGCGCTCCCACTCATTAAGACCATTCAGTCCAACTATAAGACTATATGGCAGACTCCGGGCTCCAGCGCTCCAAGGGCTATAGGAGTGGAGCATAAATACTTGGCCCCGTCTAAGGGCTATGAGTTCCTGTTCTGTCATCCGAGTCCATGCTCCCTAGTGGTTTCAGCAGTAAACGAAGGGGAGCACCATGGACAGCAGGCCCCAGCCCCTAAGGCCAAGGAGGCAAAACGCCTGGACCTTTTTGGCAGAAAGGTGTACTCATCTGGGGTCTTCAGTTGAGGATTGCGAACCAGCAGGCCATCCTCAACAGGCACAATTTCAACTCCTGGGCGGCGGTGGGAAAGTTTAAGGACAACCTTCCACAAGGTTCCCAACAGGAGTTCACTGCCCTGGTGGACGAGGACAAGGCAGTAGCCAAGACCTCTCTCCAGGCCTCCCTAGATTCGGCAGACACGGCAGCTAAGAACAGTCGCATCAGGAGTGGTCAGGCGCTCAGCGTGGCTCCAGGAATCAGGCCTTCCCCCCGAGGTCCAGAATACACTCCAGGACCTCCCCTTCGAAGGGTCCGGGCTCTTTTCGGACCAGACAGATGCAAGGCTGCATAGCCTCAAGGACTCGCGAGCTATGCTCAAGTCGCTGGGTATGCACACCCCGGCGACCCAGAGGAAGCCCTTTAAGCCGCAGCGTCCCCCTCAACACCAGTACCAGCCTCGCCATAGGCATGAGCCTTACCATAGGCGAGACAGGGATAACAGGCGATGGCGCAACAATAATAACAATAATGCACCAGGCCAGAACCAAGGCCAGCACAAACCCCAGCCGGGCACTAAGCCAGGCTTTTGAAGGTGCGCTCGAGGACAGCGTACCAGACCAGTCACCAGATTCATCCCTTTATTTCCTGGACCACCTGTTCCGTTTCTCCCGTGCGTGGTCCACCATTACGTCAGACCATTGGGTCTTACACACGGTGCGGAAAGGGTACTCGCTGCAGTTTGCCTCTCTCCCCCTCCCCACCCTACCCCCCGCCTTCCCCGTCCCTCTTCAGGGACCCCTCTCACAAGCATCTCCTAGAGAAGGAAGTCCGCTCGCTGCTAGAGGCGGGGGCGGTAGAGGCGGTGCCACACGGCCTAAGGGGAAAGGGGTTCTACTCCCAGTACTTCCTCACCCCCAAGGCCAAAGGGGGCCTTTTCCCCATCCTAGACCTGGTCAAAGTTCCTGGTCAAAGCCCGGTTCTGCATGGTCTCTCTGGGCACCATCATCCCTTCCCTGGATCCGGGGGACTGGTACGCCGCCCTCAACATGAAGGACGCGTACTTTCATATTGCCATCTTCCCAGCACATCGGCGGTTCCTACGCTTCACCGTGGGCCAAGAACATTACCAGTTTGCGGTTCTCCCGTTCGGTCTATCCGCGGCCCCAAGGGTGTTCACGAAGTGCATGGCGGTGGTGGCGGCCTTCTTACGGAGGCTGAGAATCCGGGTGTACTCGTACCTCGACGACTAGTCCTGGCGGGCCGATCCGAAGCGGAGGTGCGGGGCCATGTGGAGGTGGCCCTGAGATTGTTCCACGAGCTGGGGCTCCTGGTCAACGTCCCCAAGTCCACGCTCGTACCCACGCAGAGGGTGGAATTCATGGGGCAGTCCTGGACGCGATGCAGGCCAGGGCAAACTTTCTGGTATCCCGATTCCAGGCTATCCAACAAGCGGTGGCCTCCCTGCACCAGTTTCCAATGACAACAGCCAGGTGTGCAGGGACAGGGCAGCGGTGATCCTCATTGCCCCAGCCTGGGCCCGCCAGCACTGGTACACATCACTCCTATAACTGTCGGTGGAGGCCCCGGTAGTCCTGCCATCCAGGGTTCTCGGGGGCTCGGTGTTTTCCCACCCAATGGTGGGATGGTTCCTTAAAGGGTTGGAGAGGGTGTTCCCGTCCTCCCGCCCCCCCCCCCAGTCCCTCCATGGAACCTTAACCTGGTCCTTTCTAAACTCATGGGACCCCCTTTCGAGTCCCTCGCTACCTGTTCTCTCCTCCACCTTTCCCTGGAAGGTGGCATTTCTGGTTGCCATTACCTCGGCCAGAAGTTGTGTTCGAACTGAGGGCCCTCACCTCTGAGCCACCGTATACAGTATTTCACAAGGACAAGATGCAGCTCCGGCTGCACCCCAAGTTCCTCCCTAAGCTGGTCTCCCAATTCCATTTGGGCCAGGGCATTTGTCTGCCGGTGTTCTTCCCGAAACCCCATACGGACCCGAGTCACCACAGCTTGCACACCCTGGATGTGCGTTGAGTGCTGGCATTCTATTTGGAGCGCACCAAGCCCTTTCGCAAATCCGTGCAGCTGTTTGTGGCTGTGGCCGAGAGGATAAAAGGCTTCCCAGTGTCGGCGCAGCGGATTTCGTCTTGGATTACAAGCTGCATCCAGGCGTGCTATGAGCTCGCAGGTGTTCCGGCCCCGGCGGTCATGGCCCACTTGACCAGGGCGCTTGCGACTTCCACGGCGTTCCTGGCGCAGGTCCCGATCCAGGAGATCTGCAGAGCAGCCACCTGCTCGGTGCACTTCACAACCCACTATGCGGTGAACCAGCAGGCCAGAGAGGACGCGGCAGTTGGCAGAGCGCTCCTCCGAGCAGTTGTTCCGTGACTCCTACCCTCCTCCAGAGGTAAGCTTGTAATTCACCTAATGTGGAATGGACGTAAACAAGCACTCGAAGAAGAAAAAACGGTTACTTAGTTTCTCGTAACTGTTGTTCTTTGAGATGTGTTGTTCACGTCCATTCCACCACCCACCCTCCTACCCCTCTGTCGGAGTCGCCGGCAAGAAGGAACTGGAGGGGGTCGGGCCGGCGGGGGTATATATGCACGGCGCAGTGGCGCCACTCGGGGGGCCCGCTGGCCCGAGGGGAGCCGCTAAGGGAAAAAGTTTCCGACGCTCATGCACACGGCATGCGCACACCCAGTGTGGAATGGACGTGAACAACACATCCCGAAGAACAACAGTTACACGGAAGTAAGTAACCATTTTTTATCTGTCCATATTTCTACCTAATCTGTTTTTTGCCATGCTCATCACTGTGCTGTCTGGGGACCTGCTTTGACTAGCACTGGGATTTCATAAAGGTATTTATGATGTCATTAATAGGATCAGTAATGTAATAGCCCCAAGACTTTAAAAAAGAAATCTAGCCAGGTTATAGAAGGATCAGTTGCTAATTTGAGAAGATTCAACCAGGTAAAGAGGGGAGATTGGCAGTACTTCTGATATTGTTGCACCTTTGTTTTGTGCAATGGCAAAAGCAATTATGGAGGTATAATGAGAGGCATATATGAGGGTAAATGAAACACTAAACATTATAAATGGTGAATTCTGGGGTATGGAGAGAAATTATAGAACTTTACTGAAAATGATGAAGTTAAACATTTAATATGTTGGTTTCATTTTGCATGCAATTGCACTAAAAATCAATCACATCAAACTAATAGTTTTCACAGTCTCTTTTAATATTAAGGTTGCATTCATAAATGGTTTCTAAATGATTAATAAATGATGAATAGCTGCTATAAGCATGTCAGAGAGATGCATAGTAGGGGTCATATGCACTTCACTAGAAGATGTTATAGATGTTTACAACCTATGGTTATAAGCTACCTGTTGACTGGGGATTTAATAACTATAACAACTGAGTAACCATTAAAATAGCTAGGAATTATCTAATAACACTTTATAAACTATTTTTTAAATGGGACCTCAGTATAAAGTCTGACCAGTTTGGGGTAGAATGTTTGTTCTGGGACAAATAAGGTAACCTTTTTTCCTAAATCATTGTCATATGAATAATATATTTAGCTGAACACCCAGATGCTGCCTATATGGGATATTCTGGGACTATTGGGGCTCAATTCTCCACTACCTTTACACCTGAGCCCATCAAAATGGTGATGTTTTATGCTTGCTTTGCACAAGTGTAAATAGCTACAGCAAGTGTAATGCAATGGAGAAACAGAGTCCTAGCTCTTTTTTGTGTAAGTCCATCTATTCTGATACTTAGTACTTCTGGTTTCAGAGTAGCAGCTGTGTTAGTCTGTATCTGCAAAAAGAACAGGAGTACTTGTGGCACCTTAGAGATTAACAAATTTATTTGAGCATAAGCTCACGAAAGCTTATGCTCAAATAAATTTATTCGTCTCTAATCTCTAAGGTGCCACAAGTACTCCTTTTCTTAGTACTTCTGGTTAAAACTGCATCAAATCCTTACTATATTAATAAAAAGATAACCTTGATTTATGTGAAATTGTTCAACACATTTTATAGAGTTGTCTATAATTCTTCTAATGACTGGGGCTGGGATTTTCAAAGTTGCCTCTGAGAATTAGAGGTAACATTTTTAAAAATGCCAAAATCCCATTTCAGAAGTGATTTAGTGGCTTAGGCACGTACGTTCCATTGACTTTTGATGAGACTTAGCTTCTCAGTGCTTCAGTGACTTTTGAAAATGAGACTTAGGCTCCCAATCACATAGGTACTTTTGAAAATGTTACCCTAAGTGAAGACTTCCTATTGAAATTCCCTTTTTATTTTATTTTTTAAAATGGAAATGCTAGAGGTATCACGCCCTGTTGCCATTCTTGATCATTCAGTCATCCTTTTATAGTCTGTTACTGTGTCATTTGTGCTAATTTATGCCTCTTCCAGGGCATGAGCAGGATGTGCAATATCACCCATATGTTCCCTGGAGTCATTATGCCCATGTAAAGTATAATGGGACACGAGGGGAAGGTTGCAGGGGAGTGGATCTTGCTACACTTACGAAAATGTGGAGTAGGCAGTTTAGCCATCTCAGCCATGCCTGATGTTCAGGAAGCAGGCCTCCTCTGGGACTGCTAGCCTACTGGGCAATGCAAGGCAATGCTTCTTGCTTTCCCCAGCACAACCAGCCAAGTTGTTACGGTCTTCACTGTAGCAAGGGCAGCCATAGTTTGGCCCTCTCTGTCCACATCATTGAGAAATGTGCCATCACATGTAATCATGCAGAGTCTCTAGAGATTCGGTATACCTAGGTTTTTGTGCAGTCTTGACCTAGGTTCCTCTCTATAGCCTCCACCACACGCACTTTCCCAGGGAAAGCTTTCATCTTCTGAGTCCCAGAAATAATATTTAACTTAAATTGTTTCTGTATCAGCTTTAAATTCATTGCACCCTTTGTATTGTATTGTATTGTAATGTGTTTGTTGAAAAGTATTTCTGCTTTTTCTGCAGACTATACATAGACGGTCCTTTCGGGAGCCCCTCTGAAGAATCCTTGAATTATGAAGTTAGCCTCTGTGTGGCTGGAGGCATTGGAGTAACTCCATTCGCATCAATACTCAACACGCTGCTGTATGTGAGCCTACCCTATTTAAATTCATTTTCCCAGAGTTACTTCCATGTTGCATATTGTAAATGTTTCCAGCATGTGCATACCTCCTGTTCATGGAACACTACCCTCCTGTGGAGAGAGGAATAGGGAGGAGGATTGAGATCTGCCATTGAAAATCCCAAATCCATTCATGCTGGCTGTTCATGCCCAATGAATGCTGAAAGTGCAATGCTGAAAAAGTACCTTAGGTGGCACAGTGGTACCTAAAGGCCTTATAGACAGAGTTTCCCATCCAGCGACCCGTGAAAACTGAGTTTGAGCTCTGCCAAGTCCATGGGGATATTTGTTTACAATTCCAACCTTTTAATTGGAAAACTCCCCAGTCTGTGTTCGGGCAAGGGACAGAGATAACAGGGGTGCTGAGAGTCAGGACTGAGATGCATTTCCTCGCGTGGGGAAGCTTGAGCAGTATCAGTGTGGTGTATATTTGGCTTCAGTCAAAGCTCTTTGCCTATCATTTTCAAGAACGCTTAAGCTAAGTGTTTTACAGGAACTCAGAGGAGTCAGGCATTCAACTCCCATTGAATTTAAATGGCACTTGGGCACCTAACTCTCTTAAGCCCCTTTGAAAATCCTAACCTTAATTGCCTCTTTTAAAATTATTATTATTGTTAATTTAAAACATTTTAAAATCCAGTAAGACACAATTTTCAGTGGCTCTCTGTGAGTCACCAGGGCTGTCAAAATTCTCCCAATCCCACTCTTACACAACGGTGAATCTTCATTATTATTTTTATTAGGTGTACCTAGTAGCCCCAGGCTCGGGCCAGTGCCCCAGTGTGCTAGTCACTGCACAAACAGAGCAAAGACTGTCCCTGGCCCAAAGAGCTTACAGTTGAAATAAGCTTACAAAGTGTTTTACAATTCACACACGACACACTTGTTCAGAGATCAGCTGGTAGCTGGAGTAAAATTAAAACCTTTTAAAGCCTGATTTTAAGAGATGCTGAGCTCACTCAGCTCCCCTCAATCTCAGTTGGAGTCATGGGTGCGCAGCGCTTCTGAAAATCAGGCTCTTATGTGGCAGCTCCTGGTGCCTTTGTGCAGCCCTCAAAGAACCTAACAGGTTCCCTACACATTTTCATCTCTGAAAGTCCATTGTTCATCTTGGAGCAGGGGACTGGACTAGTTGACCGCTTGAGGTCATGCTCTTTTGAACGGGGAGTACCATTTTCTGAAGCGCATTTTCGTTTCTGCCAAAAGACTGGAGTCCCAGTGGATATCCTGACCATTTTCTCCAGGACGGATTATCCCTGACAGTGCTGAGAAAAAACGTCACATATCATAACTATGGGCCAGCGGTAGGTAATGAGACGGCTGTCTCTGTCAGCATATTATTGGAGGCAGTGAGAGGCTTGTACAGACGTTTCCACAGCAGCTTAGTGTCCAGTGAATGTTTTCAATACCAGATAAATAGGATGATTCCAGACAGTGCATGGCGTAGCCCAGCATTACAGTGAACCTTGCGTGTCATGCACTGCAATATTATGCAATAATAACAGCAAGCGATGTTTTGCTGTTCATATGTAAGGATATCAGCAATACAGAGCACTTGTCCACTGGAGAGGCTGACTGTTGTTTTTTGTCTCTTCATAAAAATTGAGATTGGCGGGGTGAAAACGGTAACTCTTGTGTCCAAACTTGAAGGGGTAGGAAGGCAAAGCCCTTTTTGTTAAGGACATGCAGCTGTGGAGGATATCGGGGTGTCCTTCAGGACGAGGATGCAGTCTTTTGTTTTGTGTTTGGTTTTGTTTATTTTGATATTTTCTGAGCAGCTGGGGTCTCCCAGCCTAGATATATCCCACTCAGGTATCTAATAAATGTTGCCTATTTATTATAAATCATGATTGTTTTTTTAAAGAGAGTCAGAAGCTTTTTGGCATAGGTCAGGTGTCTATACATTAATGATTAATTACAAGTAGTAATATTCAGTAACGTGCATATCAGCGGACGTGGCATGTCGTACACACATCTTTAGCTGTGGAACAATACTGCACATTTATCATGTCACAGCTTACTGGAGGGAAACCCAACATTGTATGTTTGACATGCCATTCACTTCACGTGCATGCATGATGCATGCCACAAAACACGACAGATCAACCTCACATTGATTCAACTTAGCTCATTCCCACTGGCCTGTGTTTGCTCAAGTCAAAAGTCTGAATTGATAAAAGGCGGTCCCCAGTGAATCCTCTTGTATATCTTTCAGTTCATTTATGCTGAGACACGTTTATTTTCTTTTATCATTTCAGAATGATGCGCTGGAGTAAATGAATACAGTTTATTGCTTACATACTGTACACAAGATACTGTATTTGTGATCTCACCCCATATGATCAGACCATTACCTTGGTTCTGGTTTCTCCCAGCACAAATGATACGCCAAATAGGGAGAAATAACATTTGTCTGCAGGACAGCATTGTACATGCAGCAGCTGGTGTCAGGACATTAAGGATGCTACACTCCCACTACAGACACGCAAGGCATGAAGCCCAGGGCAGCCAGCACCTCTCTGCAGGGTATAGATAGTTCACACAAGGGGTCAGAGTCCCCACACCCTGTGTGCCATGGAGTATTTGCTCCACAGCTCCTCTGCAGGCCTGCAGTGGAGGGTTTAGGCATATGGAAAGGGACGGTGGCATGTCCATCAGTTACACAGATGCATTAGCAAAATGGCCCAGATGTTAGGGTTGGCGGGTGCCCGGTTTTCGACCAGAAAATCCAGTTGAAAAGGGGACTTGGCAGTGTCTGGTAAGATGTACAGACGGGACACCAAAAGTTTGGTTACCACAGGCAAGGCAGGGAGGCACCAGGTCATCAGACTGTGCCAGCCCCTGCTCAGCCAGGACTGCCTCCTACCTGCATCTCCTGGGCAGACAGGCAGGCTCCGCATCAGGCTGCAGCTCTAGAGCAGAGGGAGCCCAGCTTGGGCGGGCGTGGGGAGCTGGAGAGGATCCAGCTGTGAGGAAAGGAGAGGGAGGAGAGCAGCAGGGGGCAAAAGGATTAGGGCAGGGCCTGGAGGAAGAGGTGGGGCAGGGATGGGGCCTTAGGGGAATGAGGCGGGGCAGGGGGGTCCAGTTATCAGCAATTAGAAAGTTGGTATATGGGACCATAGTAGCTACTGTAAGTCAAGTTGTGCAGTAGGAGACGTGGAGCAGCTATGCAATTATCCCACACCTTGCCCCCGGCCATGACGTTTGGCCTAATAAGCATATATACTGCTGAATTTTTGGAAGTCCAGAATGCAGCTGTGATGGTCCCAAGTGGGTCTTTACAATCTGTAAATAGTTTTAAGGGGAAGGATTTTGTCCCCTAAATGGCTAAATTACAGGTAAGTAACAATAACATAAAACCAGCCATGGCTGATCTGAGAAAAAATCATGCAGACTTTTTTAAAAAATCTGTTAATCAGTGGATCTTTTTTCATGTTTATTTTCTAGCCCGGTTCATTGTGATCGTCCCTCTTTTACTAAAATCATGTTTTGTCTCCATCGCCATTAGGAAACCTGGCACAAGTGTCATGTTTTCTAAACTAAATGCCAAACGTTGTCCATGAACATGCTCTATCCGCTGAAGCTCTTTGGGGACTATACCTTTGCCTAGCACAATGGGGCTCTGACCTTGTTTAGGCCTCTGTGCACTACCACAATATAAATATGAAGTAATAATTGAAATAATCTGATGCTTGCATGCACCTGAATGCAGAATTCACCCCTAACTTTACTTTGGAGTTGCATTCTGTGAAGTTTGCATTCATCAGCATCACCTCCTCTGGGAAGAAATGAGTTTGTGAACTCTGCCTTATAATTGCAATAAAGAATCCACACTATCTTTTTGAAATGCAGAGGCAGCTTTGCTTTTAGATAACTTAGATATCTTGGTTATGATGTATGAATCAACATTCTTACCTTAAGACATATATGCATTCAGTGTGCAGTTTATACTGTTCGGCTGTAAAGACAGTATCCGTATAGCATGTTGTTCTGTGTTATGGGTTCAGTATTTAAGTCCATCATTTTAGACTGATTTGGGCATTTCAGTATGATGGGGGGAAAACTAACTTCACTTAATGGAAATGGAAATTAACATTTGCACAATTAATATAAAGTGTCTTAATTAGCATTAATTAATTCCCCAAACACATCATTTTCATTTTATAGTGATAACTGGCAATGCTACAAGCTCAGAAGACTTTACTTTATTTGGGTGTGCAGGGAAATCCAGTCTTTTCGCTGGTTTGCAGATTTGCTGTGTATGCTGCATAACAAGGTAAAGGGGACGATGACAGAGGGCTGGTTTTAAAGGGATACTGACAATAAACACATCTGTTTGAATATTTAGATTAGTAACAAAAGTGTTTCCATTAAACATGACTAGAGAAGGCTGGGATTTCAGATGGACCAAACTAAGTTATGTGATTGTGCAGCAAAATGGCAGATGAAATTTGTTGTTGATGTACATGGAAGGACTGGTTCAAAGTGTCATGTGAGACAAAACAGGGGTGAAATCCTGCCCCCCACCGAAGTCAATGGAAGTTTTGCCATTTCCTTCAGTGGAGCCAGGATTTTACTTACTGTTTTTTCTAAAACAGTCAAGGATGTTGGGACAGGCCCTGAAATCGGGGTTATGTGACCTTTCTTCAGGGATGCACAGTCTCCTTGCATGGTCAAGAAGTTTGCTAGAAGGGAAAAGAACATGCATCTAAGGAGTCTGGGTGCATCCTTTCCTTTGAAGAAAAGTAAAACCCCAGCTCATCTGGTGAGCGGACTGAACGAGGTGGGTCGGTGAGTTTATGGAAATTGGAAGTCAACTCTAATTGTCAAAACAGAGATCAGGTGGATTTTAAAACTATTTTAAAGTCTTTTTAGGAGAATTTGTTCATGTATCCTGGGATGTAAAGAAGCTTCTGGGTAAAAGAAAGATATGTAAATGTGTCATTTTCATTAAAGTGTCCACTGTATCTGCTGTGAAGATCAAGCTTAATCAGGGTACTGAACAAGAGCAACCGCATTCTTATATAAGAAGAGGCGTATTAATTCACTTGATGTTTTTCTGGTCTTCCCAGCTTTGGCAGGAAAACCGCCCAGACTACATAAACATCCAGCTGTACCTTAGTCAAACAGATGGGATACAGGTATGTGGCTAAATGCTGTTTGTAAACCTAAGTAGATCTGATGGTGGTAGACAACACAAACTGCCAGTTAAGCATGACATGGAATGATTGCAGATGGTTTAAGCAGGGAATAAAGGCTAATTGTCTCAGTAAGACTGCATCGCAAGTCCAGCCCCACAATACTAGAAGAAAAGTCTGGTAGCATTCAGTTGATTATCCATGGGCAGAGATCCATATCTCCCTTCTCTAGGAAAGAGGTCTTTCCAGGCCAGGCCACAGATTAGACAGTTGGCAGGGCTTTGTGGGAAACTTGCATCATTCCTGGACTGAGAATCAGGCTGGAATAATTCTAGCACCAAACTTTTGAAAGCAAACACGTTGTGAGAAACTGGCTATTTTTAAAAATCCTGATTGGTTTCTTTTTGTTTTGTTTTTGTCTCGAATGTTTGAAGAAGTTAAACTTTTAAAAGTATGCAGCCAGAAAATGTACTGAACTGTTCACAGTAGTCCAGTTTAGAGAGTTGGATTTATTCCCCACTGACTGGAATCTTGTGTAGCCATTTATACATGGGATGCGGTGACCTGGGTGTTAGCGTTTTACATCCACTTTGCACTGATGTAGCACAAATGTAAGGGCCCGCTTCTTCACACTCTAAATGAATGTGAGCTTTGCCGTTAACTTTGATTGGCATAGGATCAAGCCTTAAATTACTACAAAAGGTGAAAGACAGTCAAGAATCAGGTCCATTGGATTTAGCTCTCCTTTCTAGCAGATGAAGACAAGAGAAAATTTATAGTTCTGATGAGAACTACCCCAATATAGAGGGCTTGCTGCTGGGCTTCAGCTAAATAATCTGCTAGCAACAATTCTGAACAATCTTCCGAATATTCAGTGCTAGTTCCAAATAACTGGATGGGATGTCTCTGCTGGCATGGAGATAATCCAATATATTATTAATTAACAGGTAAGAAATGACCAGGTTCAAGGTAGAACATCCAAGATGAAGCTGAATATCACTGAAATGCAGTTTAGAATATTTACTCTTAAATTTTGTGTCCAGTAGCTACTGAATTTGTATTAGAACTCCTTTTCTTTTTTAAAAAAGAAAAGGAGGACTTGTGGCACCTTAGAGACTAACAGATTTATTTGAGCATAAGCTTTCGTGAGCTACAGCTCACTTCATCGGATGCAAGTACTCCTTTTCTTTTGCGAATACAGACTAACACGGCTGCTACTCTGAAACTTTTCTTTTTTATGACTGTTTGGTAGAAAAAGTGGCATCAAGTATAGAAGTGTATACCATGAGGGCTAAATTTTGTCTTTAGTTACACTAGCATAAATCCAGATTTGAACAGTTACTCCAGATAGTTCAAGGGAGCACTGGATGCAAGTCTCCATTGCCCTGCACTCGTGCTGTCGTTGACACCAATCCAAAGTGAGTGTAAAATGCTACCAAACCAGAATAGTGTCGCGTTTTACTCACTCTGCACTGGTGTAAATGAGTGACCCGAGATGCAGGACACAAGAGAATCAAGCCCATTTTTATTTCCAGAAACTGCTTTCGGCCATGGTACAAAAAACAATGTAAAACGGTTCAAGCTTAGAATGTACTTTTGTATTAGTATAATAGATGGTTTAGATCATTCGATTATGGGGTGAACGCAGAAAATCAGATCAGATAAAATTCTTCTCCAGCCACATGTTACATTATATTAGGACAGTAAAACAAGGAGCGGTAATGCAATGCAGTGGAAACAGGTTTGGCTTCATAAAGAGAGGTCAGCTGGGATTTTACCGGGTTAGAATTGCTAAAAGAATCCTGTGCTCACTCCAAGGATGCAGCTTTGGTGCTTGATGCTGCTGAGGCTGTTCAAAGCAACTGGTAAACCATCCTCTAAAGGTTTCCCTTCTCACTTTTTCAGCCCCAGTTAGCTTAGGTGTTACTTGTACCAATAGTAGGTAAAAATACTTCAGACAGAAATGTGATTTTTCTATATGGACAGTGTCCCTTAAAGGGTAGCAGTGAAGGCAAACTAGGGAGTGAGTAATGAGAATATAACTATTGCTCTATGTATGAATTGACAAATTGGTTTAAAAATAATGTGGAGACTAATAACTAGCTATATAAGAAATAGCACACAAGCCTGAAGATGGTTATTCAAAAGGCAAGGAGCTGAGGTATTGATGCATAGAAATGGCTGCAATCTAAGTCACACGGTTTGATACTTAGTTCAGTTTTTATATTTCAGCTATTTGGTAAATCAGCCAGGGCATTTACCAGACCAGTATACAAGCTCTGAATGATGTGTAACAATTTACAAACACACAGCAACTGAATTTATTGTTTCTCACAGAAGATAATTGGTGAAAAATACCAGGTCCTGAACTCGAGGCTTTTGATTGGACGACCTCGTTGGAAACTCCTTTTTGATGAAATAGCCAAGTGTAACAGACAGTAAGTACCACTCTTGATAGGTTTTGCCAGAGTTTGAGAGATGGGGATTGTGTATGTTTAATAAACAGCTATATTTGTATGGAAATTACTTCGGGGTTTATCTTATCATGTAACATTCAAGCTACTGATGTTGATATTATTGAATGTGTTGCAGCTGAGAGATGGGCTGTAAAAAAAAATCTTTCACTTTGAGCAGTCAGAGCCGTTCATCTTCCCCCGCAACTAAACCAGTCAGTGGCCCAGGCAATAAAAATCATATTTCTGTGTTGCTACACAGAGATTGTACATGTTTTAATCCTTTGCTATAATCAGTATCTTGCAACATATGCCAGTTTTCTGCAGTGACTTTTATGATTTACAGTTCGAATAATAGAAATGCTGTATTCTGGCCGTATTCTACTGTGTTATGTCTTTATTCAGAAGATATATTTTCTTTGAGGGCTACAAGTGCTATTTATTGTTTGTTAAGAGCTGACTCTGTAATCAGTACTGTACGAGAAAGAGCTTACGGTCTAGACAAGTCAGATATAGAATAAATGAGACACACATCAAAGTATTGACTCACCTCTTCTGGATTTAATTTAACCCAGTTGTTAAACCAGTCTCTTTGATGCTGGGGTTACTGAGGATTAGATCCTGAGAAGGACTGGGCCCCAGAAAATCTTATTTGATCTCAGTGTGAGCGCTTGGTATGTGATATCTCTTAGGGTCAGGACCTAAGATCTGATCTATACACTGTGGTACTAATCTTGCTATTCCCCCAAAGTAGCAAAGTGCCTAGCACAATGGAGCCATGCTCCCTGTTAGGGAGTTACTGTAATGCAAACCAATATATATGAATACTGCTACTCAGGGACGTGCAGGAGGGGAGGCAGGAACTGGGGCCTAGGTAGAGGTGTATACTTCCTGTGCAATATGGAGAACAGCTCTGCAGGGGCTGAGCTCTGGGCAGTCCTGCTTTTTATGGTGGGGAGAGATAGGGGCATGGCAAAGGAGATGGGGAGAGTGTGAGAGGTAGATCTGCTGCTAGGTTGGTCCTGTAATCACAGCCTCCTGCACAGTTTGGGGAATGTTAACCCTTTAAGTGTCATTCTTATTTCTTTCTTAATCTTTTGTCCATTCTATTTTTCAAAAGACCAAAATAATGGGAGCTTCCATCATTTCTCTTGGGAGACTCTTGCACACCCGAATGCACATCTCTTTCAAGACGTTTTTCATGATTTTTCCTTTCTACATTTCATCTCATCCCTCCTGGTTAGATCCTCAGGTACCACTTTCCCTTACATCTTTGTATCTCTAAGATGCCCATCACCTTGATTTCTAAGCAACATGTCTTGTAGAACCTCAGTAATGCTTCTGCGTCCTTGACTGTGAACACCTTTTACATTATTTGTAGACTCTTATTATGCCCTTCCTCCGCCCATATCACCCCCTTGCTAAGGTCTATAGACTAGCTCTGTAAGGTCACCATCCTGCAGACACTTTAGTTACATGCGCTGTGTAGATAAGGCATCCCATTAACTTTCATAGAACTTACCAGGTGCAAGATCGGGACTTTAACCTTTCACCAAAAGAAAAGGAGTACTTGTGGCACCTTAGAGACTAACCAATTTATTTGAGCATAAGCTTTCATGAGCTACAGCTCACTTCATCGGATGCATACATCTGATGAAGTGAGCTGTAGCTCACGAAAGCTTATGCTCAAATAAATTGGTTAGTCTCTAAGGTGCCACGAGTACTCCTTTTCTTTTTGCGAATACAGACTAACACGGCTGTTACTCTGAAACCTAACCTTTCACCATAACTCAATTTTTCAGCTCGCTGACCTTTTGTTGCTTCTTCTCCTACTTCTTCCCATTTGTCAGTAACTCCCTCCGAATGGCCCTGGTGCAATATGCACACCACTAAATAAGGGCAAGACAAACAATTCCTCTTTTAGCCAAACAAGTCTAGCATTGGCATTCAGGATTCTGGACATGTTTGCAGACACACACGTGGTTGGTTTGCAGTCTTTATTTGGTGACATCCAAAGTATTTCCCAGTTTTTATTTTACATTTCTAGTAAAAAAGAACAGGTTAGATAAACACCAGTCAGGGATAGTCTAGATAATATTTAGACGTGTCTAAGTACGGGGACTGGACTAGATGACCCATTGAGTTCCCTTCCCCTCCTGTGATTCTGTGGCTCTGGCTATGGTTACTAAAAGCCCTATGTAAACAAACATGCAACTAGGGATGCTCTCATCAGTTCAGCCATACCATTGGTTTTGGTTGCTTGACTCCCAGATAGGAAAGCTCATGTCTAAGTTTCTGAGGTCTGCTAGAATGTAATAGTTCTCCGCACAGTTAACAGATTAATTCAATCCAGCATCAGGTTCAGATTCTTTCAGTTCAACTAAGAGGAGCAAAAGTGCACCATCTACTGTTGATATTTTATACCACATCTACAGTATTTGCATTGGGACAGTTCAGAGCGTATGTTATGCATCCAGTTTTCAGGATTTTCGTGCAAACTATTTGGGGAAAGGGTGGTACCCTTTTTTGTGATTCATTTATCTTCAGGATAAAAATGCGCTATATACTTCTGAGATATTATCATAGCTTTTACATTTTGCTGGGTCCAAATGGCAATATGCTTCTTACATAAAGCTGAGAATGAGCTAGACAGAAGAAATTAAAACATGTAGGGAAAGAAGGTATGTAAAGATAAGGCACATTTTCTCCATGCTATAAAAGAGAATCATCTATAAGGAATGTAACGCATGGTTTGGAATCAGAAAATCCCGAGTCCTCGTTCTGGCTCTTATTATATTGCAAGTCACCTCACCTCTCTCTCAATGACTCCATGTGTAAAATGGGAATAATAATGCTCACCCGCCTACTTGCCTCAGAGGGGTGTTGTATGGATTGATGAATTAGTATTTGCATAACACTTTGAAAGTATAAAGTTCTATAGCAGTGCTAAGTATTACTGTTAAGGATGGTCTGGTGGATAGGGCATTGACTTGACTGGGACTTAAGAGCCCTGGATTCAATTTCTGGCTCAGCCACAGACTTCCTGTGTGACCTTGGGCAAGTCACTTAACCTCTCTTTGACGCAGTTTCCTGTTGTAAAATGCTTCCTACTCATGGAAGTGCTGTCAGTATAAAAATCTGTTAGTGATTGTGAGGGGCCGAGATACTATGGTGATTACGGTTATGTAAGTACGTAGAGTGAGTTTAATTAAGTACCTCGCTGTACTTAATTAAACTAATGGATACAAATGTTTAATAACATTAAGGCTTTCAATTAAATACACAATAAGATAAAAATTCAGATTCAAGGCTTACTTGCCCTTCTCCTCATCCACAAAAGCACATACTGTCTGGTCTTCAAAAGTGTTCAACACCAACAGATCCTGTTGAAGACAGCGGTCAATAATTTGCTCAATGCATCCAAAAATCAGGCCACTTATTTTTCTCCCCTTGTCAATAGTGCAACACTGGACCATTATGACAATGGAATTCAGTGTAAATACACAACAGTGCAGGAGGGTGGGGGGTGCAGAATGTGTATGGAAAGATTGTAAACCATGTGGGATCATAGAATTAAAAATGGTATTGTAACACATCTGGACAAGGCCATCATTTTGGTTGCACACGCAATGTTTTTGATGACATTTCCTGACTTTTGCAATGCTAATGTTCGCTTCCCTTCATTGTATAAAGTCAGTGTCATCTGTTATTCAGGTGGCCGAATTATGGATTTAACTGGCTAACTTTAGATACCTAAGTTTGAAAGTGTGGGCCAAAGACTTTATATGATACATTTTCTTCTTTCAAAGACACATTTTTCCATAAGTTTGTCAGTACCCTTAGACTATACTTTTTTTTTTTCTGTCTAGCAGCGCAGACTTCCTTCAGTGCAGTTTAGGGGATAATGCAGTTAATTGTGACGTGAACTTAACTGCACACTAAAATAGATTATATGTACCAGTAAGCTGCCACTGTCATTCTCTGCAATATACGTAGGCCTTAATTTTCAAAAGTGGCCACTGATTTTGAGTGCCTCAGTTTTTGGATGCTGAAACTGAGACACTTAGAACAAAACTGCCATTGACTTCAGTCGGAATTTACTCTACATAAGAATTGAGTAAGGACTCTGGGATCTGGATTTGATCCAACTACATTAACAATCGTGTGCCTTTTGAATAATGAATTCCTAACATAGAACACGGATTATCGTTAATATTCACATCATCTGGCCGAATGGTTCCTTGGCGCTGCTATGGTGTGCACTAGTATTGTGGATAAATGGTAATGGGTGTAACTGTACATTCTAGGTCTTCAGTAATGAATGTATAATAAGAACCCGCATCTCTGCATGTGCTTCTTAAAAATTGGTAAATGCTCATTTCAGCTTTTTCTTTTTCATTTTAAATAATCATAGAATCATACAAATGTAAGGCTGGAAGGGACCCTGGGAAGTCATCTAGTCCAGCCCTCTGCACTGAGACAGGACCAAGTAAACCTAGACTGCCTCTGACAGGTGTTGGTCAAACTTGTTCTTAAAAACCTCCCATGATGGAGATGCCACAACCTCCCTTTGAGGCCTAGTCCAAAATTTAACTACCATTAGAGTTAGCAAGTTTTCCCTAATGGCTAACCTAAATCTCCCTTGCTGCAGATTAAGCCCATTACTTCTTGTTCTACCTTCAATGGACATGGAGAACAATTTATTACCCTCCTCTTTAGACGATCCCTTAACATATTTGAAGACTGTTATCAGGAAACCTTTTATCATTTTTGGTGCTCTCCTCTGGACTCTTCACTTTGTCTACGTATTTCCTAAAGAGTGGTTGCCAGAACTGGATGCAGAACTCAAACTGAGGCGTCGCCAGAGCTAAATAGAGTGGGGCCGTTACCTCCCCTGTCTTACATATAACACTCCTGTTAATACACCCCAGAATTTTATTAACCTTTTTCGCAGCTGCATCAAATTGTTGAGTCATGTTCAATTTCTGAGCTGCTATAACCCCCAAATCCTTTTCAACAGTACTACCATCTAGCCAGTTGTTTTCCATTTGTGCATCTGATTTTTCCGTGCTACATGAAGTACTTTGCTTTGTTGAATTCAGACAAATTCTCCAATTTGTCAAGGTCATTTAGAATTCTATTCCTGTCCTGCAAAGTGCTTGCAACCGTCCCAGGTAGGTGTCATCTGCAAATTTTATAAGCATACTCTGTTCTCTGTTGTCCCAGTAATTAATGAAAATATTGAATAGTACTGGACTCAGGACTGACCTCCTCTGCAGGACCCCACTAGATATGCCCTCTAAGTTAGACAGCAAATCACTGATAATTCCTCTTTGAGGAGGTCTTTCAACCAGTGGTGCATCCACTTTATAATAATTTCATCTAGACTATATTGCTCTAATTTGCTTAAGAGAATATCATGTGGGACTGTGTCAAAAGCCTTATTAAAATCAAGATATACCACAGCTACTGCTTCCTCTTAACCACCTGGCCAGTAACCCTGTCAAAGAAGGAAATTAGGTTGGTTTGGCAGGTGCTTTCAGATTGATTGTTTATTAATTTGTTGCAGTATCTTTCCAAGTATCAAAGCTAGGCTGACTGGTATATAATTTCCCACATACTCTGTTCCCCTTTTTAAAGTTGTGTACTATGTTTTCCCTTCTCCAGTCTTCTTGGACTTCATCCGTCCTCCATGAGTTCTCAAAGATCATTGCTAACGGTTCCGAGATTGCTTCAGCTAGTTCCTTAAATTTCCTAGGATGAATTTCATCAGGCCCAGCAAATTGCGGGAAGTGATTATTCCCCTCTATTCGGCACTGGTGAGGCCACACCTGGAGCATTGCGTCCAGTTTTGGTCCCCCCACTACAGAAGGGATGTGGACAGGTTGGAGAGAGTCCAGTGGAGGGCACCGAAAATGATTAGGGGGCTGGGGCTCATGACTTAAGACGGGAGGCTGAGGGAACTGAGGTTATTTAGTCTGCAGAAGAGAAGAGTGAGTGAGGGGGATTTGATAGCAGCCTTCAATTACCTGAAGTGGGGTTCCAAAGGGGATGGAGCTCGGCTGTTCTCAGTGGTAGTAGATGACAGAACAAGAAGCAATGGTCTCAAGTTGCAGTGGGGGAGCTCTAGGTTGGATATTAGGAAACACTGTTTCACTAGGAGGGTGGTGAAGCACTGGAATGCGTTACCTAGGGAGGTGGTGGACTCTCCATCTTTAGAGGTTTTTAAGGCCCGTCTTGACAAAGCCCTGGCTGGGATGATTTAGTTGGGGATTGGTCCTGCTTTGAGCAGGGGCTTGGACTAGATGACCTCCTGAGGTCCCTTCCAACCCTAATCTTCTATGATTGTGTGATGGCGGGAGGGCAGAATTTCAATCTGAATGTTTCAATCAAGAACATTCTAGCAATAGAGGCATTCTGCTGCTGCTAGAAGTAATGCATGATCTGGTAGTGCTTCCTTTTAATTTGCGTATTGAATCATCATAGACTTGATTGTGATCTCACGGTGGTATAAATGAAAAATTACACTAATGAAGTCATTGAAGTGACACAAATTTGTAAGAGTGACGGTGATTAATCAGTGGGAGTGGTGGATTCTTGATCTCTTGATGTCTTCAGATCAAGACAGGATGCCTTTCTGGAAGATGTGCTTTGATCAAACACCAGTTATTGCATTCAATACAGGGATAACTGGGTGAAATTCTATGGCCTCTGATATAAAAGAAGTCAGATTAAATGAACTAATGGTCCTTTCTGGCCTCAAAATATATGACAATAGTGTAATTCTGTGGCATGTGAGATTAGAATCCAGCTCTGTGTGCCTTTAGACACGATTCACAATTTATCTGGCATGTGGTGATTCACTTTTCATTCTTAATAGGAAAACTGTTGGCGTTTTCTGTTGTGGACCAAATGAAATCTCCAAGGTACTCCACAAATTGAGCAACAGCAGCAACTCCTATGGGACAAGGTTCGAATACAATAAAGAATCCTTCAGCTGAAAGTCTTGGGACTAAAAGGACTCTATGGAAGAAAGAAGTGCAATTATTTTTTGTAAGACTTAAGAGTCAGAGCTTTGTGCTAAGCAGATACAGTATACCAAAGAGTAGCAGGTTTTCTTATTTATGATTATTTAAAATTCTGAAATAAGGACACAGCAGAGTACCAAGTCACATCAAGTGTTTATGCTCAAAGCCAAAAGCTCTCAGAAAATATTTATGATGGTGGGGATGATTCATTTATCAGTATGTAAATTAATTTAAAAAACGGAAACACACGGTTGCTTTTATGGCTGATTCAAGAACAGTCCATGGAACATCTGAAATTTCTCCACTTCATCTTGCTAACCTCAGTCCTCTGAAATTGGGATTGGTTAAACGAACACCAGATTGATCAGAATTAAAAGTGCTCTGCAAGACAGATGGTGCTCTTTACTGGCACACAAATGAAATGGCTTTGAAATGGAGAAACTCCAGGCCAAAAATATTAGATGATTTAAATATTGCAGATTAGGATTCTGTATGTAAAATATAAAAGTTTATTCTCCCTAGCCTGCCTCCCTACTGGATAGCTGTCTGGTAGGGATATATATTGAGGGCTTACCCCAGACTATGCGAAAGTGGGTGCAACCCTATGAAATCTCTGGGCCAAATCCTATGGTGATGTAAATGACAGGTGGGGTGTAAATTGGCCCATAGAGGTACTAGTGTAACTTCTATCAGTTTGATACTGAATGAGTTCACAAAAAGCGTATGACTTATGTACCTAGAGGGAATTGGATCAGGAAAAACAACTAGCAGGAGAAGGCAAGATAGGATATTTCTGCTATACCCCCAAGTCACCATGGAAGACACACACACACACACACACACAGATGAATGAGTTCAAGCTGCCCTTTTTAGGTGCCTCTGCTGATGAGTTTACAGCTCACGTACTCCATAGTGACTCAAGTTGACTTCAGCCTCTCAACTGACTTGAGTGCATTGATGCTGAATTTCACCGATATAACTGAGAGGAGAATTGGGGCAGATATGTCATTTGCATCACCATTTGTAATATGGTAGGAATTAGCCTTAATTGCTGTGACCCTTTACTTGGGGTGTGCTGATGGAAGCCTTGGCCAGTCTACAGGATTGTTGTTGTTTTTCTGTTCCAAGAGCTTCAGAACATGAGCTTTCTCTCCTACCATCCATTTCCCAATCTGTACATAATAAGTGGCAGGAAATCAGAACCCACTGGCCCTGAGGAGCAACATTTCCCCTATCCCATTGCCTTGGTCTCTTTTATTTCTTCTTTAGTGCCCCAGTTCTGTTTCCTCATAGTCAAGTTCTGCTCTGAGGATAAATAGGGCACTAAAGACGTACACAATCGGGGATCAGTATAGTTCCATTGATTTTAATAGAATGTCACTGATTTTGAGTGGATCTGGCCCTTAATCTTCACCCAAACCTCAAGAGCATCACCTCTAGAATACTTGTGGCATCCACTGAAGCAGGAGGGTCTCAGCACCACTCATAACTGTGACTCTCCCATATGTTAGCACTTTGCACTTTGGTTTAGTTTATGGCTTTCAACTCACCCTTTTTTTATCACCTGAACTTCTTAATTTTCAGCATGCAGAAGCAGCCCTGCACCGGTGCCTGGTGATATCAATGTCTGTATTAAGAGGGGTGCATTCTTTCGGTAGCTCATACACTGGCTTGCTGCATGTGTGACAAGTGAAAATGAGGTTGGTCTCGGCTTTTGCAGCTGCTGCTCAGGAGACGCCACGACTGGAATAGTAGGTCTGAAGGGCCTTGGCAGAGAGGTGTGGAGAAAATTTCCTGGCACTTGTCTATGCCGGAGATAGACAAATGCCACCAGCCCCTCATTTTACTCAGTTTGAAGTAAATGGAAGGGGGAAAGTGGTTGTTTTCGGGTTGGCTGGGATTTGCCAAGGAGCCTAAAGGAGTTAGGTCCCCAAATCCCTTGGAAGTTCAGTGGCTGCCTAAATCCCACCCACTGATTTTTGGGGCCTAATTCACTAAATGATTTGTAGATTAATAGCGTTTTAAGGCCAGAAGGGACCATTATGGTCAGCTAGTCAGGCCTTCTGTAGATAGTTACTGCAATGTAAAACTGGAGAATCAGACCCTTTATATTAATAATTAATATTTCTGTTGCCATCTGTATTAGCTTAAAATTAAATGTAATATAATGCTGCCAGCAATCTGTACAGTGATGAGATATTGCCATGCACAGGGGGTTTTTTGTGGTTCGTTTATGACAAGTGATATCATAACTGCATCACCCCATCTCAAAAAAGATATATTGGAATTGGAAAAGGTTCAGAAAAGGGCACCTAAAATTATTAGAGCTATGAAACAGCTTCTATATGAGGAAAGATTAATAAGTTTGGGACTTTTCAGCTTAAAAAAGAGACGACAAAGGGGGGATATGATAGAGGTCTATACAATCATGACTGGTGTAGAGAAAGTAAATAATAAAGTGTTATTTACTCCTTCTCATAACACAAAACTAGGGGTCACCAAATGAAATCAATAGGCAGCAGGTTTGAAACAAACAAAAGGAAGTATTTCGTCACACAATGCACAGTCAGCTTGTGGAACTCTTTACCAGAGGACGTTGTGAAGGCCAAGACTATAACAACAGGGTTCCAAAAAAAGAACTAGAAAAGTTCCTGGAGGACAGATCCATCAGTGGCTGTTAGCCAGGATGGGCAGGGATGGTGTCCCTAGCCTCTGTTTGCCAGAAGTTGGGAATGGGTAACAGAGGATGGATTATTAGATGATTACCTGTTCTGTTCATTCCCTCTGGAGCACCTGGCATTGGTCACTGTCGGAAAACAGGATACTGGGCTAGATGGACCTTTGGTCTGACTCAGTATGGCCGTTCTTATGTTCTTATTTGTTAACCCAGTGGGTCTCAAACTTTTTTTACTGGTGACCCCTTTCACATTGCAAGCCTCTGAGTGCAATCCCCCTAATAAATTAAACACCCTTTCAAATATATTTAACACCATTATAAATGCTGGAAGCGTTTGGGATGGAGGTTGACAGCTCATGACCCCCCGCCATGTAATGACCTCACGACCCCCGGTTTGAGAATCCCTGTGTTAATCACAAGTGCAGATATAATGATCTTTATTCTGTTGCTTTAGCTTCTCTAGCAACTACCTATAAAAATGTTTATGGTTGCTTGCTTTCTCTCTGGTATATAGCTGTTCCGTTAACATACAAAGAGCAAACACTTTTCTAGGTTGTATAGCTTGACACAACTCAAATATAAGTGATGCCTTATAATTAAAAGAATAATGAGCTATCCTCTTAATCCAAATGATAGGAGGAGCTGGTGCTGTCCTTATGAATTTTAGAAGACTAGTATATAGGTAGGGAGGGTTGTCAGAACAGGGGATAAATAGTTAGAACCCTTGGCTTCAACTTCTATTTAAGGCATTGCCTTTTCTGATCTTGGGGGGCATCACTTTGCCTTCCTGTATCTTAGTTTCCCCATCTATAAAATGGGATTAATACCATCTACCTCAGAGGGGTTTTGTTAGGCTTACTTGATGTTTTTGAAGCACTTTGGCAGTGCTACAACAAAAGTTGCCTTTGTCTTTATTTGCATTATTATTTTTTGTGGTGCTCTGAATCCTGGATCTTTCAGCATTGCTCAGGTCTGAGTACTCTCTCCACATTGTGGAGTGAATTGAAGAAGAGGCTCAAAGCCTGAATTACTTTGCTTTCCTTGAGGCATGCTTTTTACAGCAGCAAAAAGATTAAGGGCTGGGGATTGTGACACTGAAATCTTGCCTTGTTGACTTCAGTAGCAGCAAATGTTATTGACAAATAGACCCTTCTGGAGGCTGCCCTACACACAGTGCTTTTGAGTGTACAGACTGGCAAAAAACAGTGCAGTGCCCTTCTACTACACAGCGTTTTCACCCCAGGCCAAGAAGATATAAAAATAAATGCCAGGAAAGTGAGTGCTTAATTCCACATTTACAGATCAACCGGATTTGCATGACTGAACGTCTCTTTGTGCTTTGAAACATGCCATATAAGCCAGGCCATCAGGAGCTCCCTACTGTTTGGGAGAATCCCTCTGGGTATTGTACCATTTCTTGCTTGATACGTCACAAAGATTTTTACAGCAGGTGTCTTTCTCTGTCTGCCTTATGTGTCACTAACCTTTCAGTGCTTTTATTTTTGTGCATTGAAAATGGCACGAACTCCTCTCATCCCATGATTGAAGCCACCCCCACTGTCTTGTGTGACATTCTGCCCTCTCTAACAACCCCTGAGGAGCTGGGCTTGGTGCAGGAGACTAGTGCAGCGTTTACGTTGGCGGGTGCTGACTCTGACAAGCAGTCACAGTAAAGTCACTGGGGCTACTCATGTGAGTAAGTGCTTGCCATTTGGCACTAAGGATTGCATAACTGAGCCTGAATGGGGACAACTGGGGACTGGGTAGGGTTGGCAAAGGTTGATATCCATTCCCACCATTCGCAGACACATTCCTGAGTTGCACTGCCGTACCTCCGGGGCCATTATTTCAGTCATGTGCTGGTAGTAAGTGCTGCTTCTCCTACAGGGGAATTAGGGTTGTGGGATCTGGATAGTCAATGTCCTATGGCCCCTTTCTTGGCCTGCCCATAAATCTCCCTTTGCAGCAGCCTATTTGGGGCCAGCATGGAGACCCCTTCCATTGCACACAGGGTATGCAGCCGCACATGCAGTTTCCACCACAATCCCACTATGTAAGTTTTGTAGTGATTCTTGCGTGTGGGCTGTTTGCAGTGTGGCTGAGTTTCAGCCCTCATGCTCAGTGGGGTAAACCTCAGGGAGGGAGAAGCACCTAAAATCAACATTGGCATAAGAACAAAGGGCTGTCAACCAGCCATGAGTACATTCAGGCTGGAAATTAGAAGAAGGTTTCTCACCATCAGAGGAGTGAGGTTCTGGAATGGCCTCCCAATAAGAGAAGTTGGCAAGAAACCTAACTGGCTTTAAGATGGAAGTTGCTAAATTTATGAACGAGATTATATGATGGGGTTTCCTGCAGTAGCAGGGGACTGGACTGGATCGCCTTGGAAGTCCCTTCCAGTCCTGTGTTATGTTGATGATTTTCACGTCTCATGTTAGTAGACATGCCGTACCAGGGGCCAGTTCTGATCTCATGCTGACATAACCCATGGGCTTCACTGCAATACCTCTAGATTCATATCCAGCACAAACAAGAACAGAATTCATTCCAGGGCTTTAAATCCTACTAGCATGTGAATGGGAGGAGAATGGCCGACTAGGAGTTGGCTGGGAAGGTGTAAATAGTGAGCATGATGGGCTGACTGCTTGGGAAGCTGTAATTCTAGTCCCATATAAAAAAAAATCACAGGAGTAATGGTTTAGCAAGAGGTTTGTTCTCCAAGCTAAAAACCCTGCATTCAGAGAGAGCCAGCCCACCGGGCTATGGTTTTAAACAGTAAGACATTGTTTGAAGAAGCCTGCAGGAGGCTAATAAGTTGTTGCCAGTAGCAGGCAAGGAGTAAGAAGACAGTTATTAAAAAGCAAGGTTTACTTGTAACGAAATAACTGGTATGAGGATTAATTTCTACCTCAGCTGAGCAGTTATTTCATATGCGTATCAGCATGATTTAAGAAAAAGCTGGATCTGCTCCTCTGTAGATTATACATCCCATTTTACTACCGTTTTTTTCACAGAGGCAATATTTTTAAAAGAGTTCAACACTAAAGATTGGAAGCTCATAAAAATATCTCAGGCGTGCGAGCTGAACTGACCTTTACTGTAATGGAGGTGCATCTTGCATGGGTACGTATATTCCAACTGGAGAGTTTCCACCATGTTCTGAATTCTAATATCAAGTCTGAATCTCTTCTTCTGCTGGTGGAAATCAAGAGTAATAACGTGCATTGAGGCTACTGTGAAGTTGCACTGGTGTAAGAGCATGTCACTAAGATGAGACTCTTTGGTCCCCAATATGAGCCTGATTTGTCAAGGAGCTGAGCAAATCCTGGAGGTTTTAAGGATTCTCCAACAAAGCTGAGGGTGCTCAGTGCCATGAGTCGGTCAGAATCGGGCCCTATGACACCTTTCAGTGGCTCAGCATGTGCAATGCATTGTCATACCCAAAGGTTTCAAGCAACAAAGGCCATTTCTTCAAGTGCTTATATTAATGTATGTTGATTAATAATTAATCACTATTGTATTAATCACATTACCTACCTTGTAGCACTGAGGGGAGCAGTTACAGTATCACAGAAATCCATCACGTAATGTGCCAAGTACATTATGGGCCGACTTCTGAACATCTGGGCTGACTTAGACTTGCTGGGGCCTGGGGCCAAAGCCCAAGGTTTAGGTTACAGGCCCCCTGCCTGGGCGGAAGCCCTTGAGCTTTTGTCCCTCTGCCCAGGGTGGTGGGGTTCAGGCTTTGGACCCCCCACCCGGGGCAGCGGGGCTCGGGTGGGCTCAGGCTTCTGTCCCCCTTCCTGGGGTCTTATAGTAATTTTTGTTGTCAGAAGGGGGTCTCAGTACAATGAAGTATGAAAACCCCTGCTCTAGATACATACCATTATAATGGGGGAGGTGCGGAAAGCAACAAATCAAATGACAGCCTGGCTTTTAGCGGAGACCTTGAAAGTCTGAGCACAGGACCATGTCAAATTTCAATAAAATCACCCACCCACAACATAAGTGCCTTCCTCTATGCCTCCTGTCAAAATCTTCCTATCCCCCAACCCGAGATGTACGCCTTTTGGCTGGTGATTTGTAATATTCTGACCTGGGGCCGGGGGAGAAGCCATGAGAAGATCCTGAAGCTGCGGGTAAGTGTTGTCATAATATATTAATCCAAAGATGCTTCAAGAAAAAGCTCTGTAGCTAGAGGGGAGGGAGGAAGGATATTTTCCTCAAATGGAGGAGATAGGAAATATATAGAGCCAGGGAGCAGCCACGATGCAGAAGGGAAATTTTCCCTGGTTTACCAGACTCCACAGGAATCATTCCCATTGTCAAATAAGGTGCAGATATATTATTGCAATAATTCTGAACTAATGCTTGCAAACAAAAACCCTTCCTATGCAAAACTCAGAGTTAAAATACCGGCACTCAGAGGAAATCTGGAATAATTTGGTAAATGCCTTAGAAGTATGTAGTGCATTTGAAATACAAATACCACTGGCTATTTCTAAGTTACCATTTTTAAAAGGCCGTATCAGCTTCTGTCATTACTGCGTTTTATTTTTCGGAGTGCAGTGCCTTTTTAACTCCTTCACTGCCACTCTCTGTTTGCAAGCACGGTCCTTCACTCCAAGTGGCACTGACGGTTTGATAAATAAATCGTGGGTTAGTTGCTGTTGACCCTAGGTAAGGACAAACTTGACAATGAGAAGCAGAGTTCCATAAATGTCTACGGTACCTAGCAACACGGGGAGGAGAGAAGCTGCTGCATTACTTCTGGTGCACCACTAGCACATTAAAATTCTGTCATTGCAAGGTCACAGTGTGAGTCTGATATTCCTCTACCCCTGGGGAAGAATTTTAGAAGGGAAAGAGAGTGAGAACCTTCGTTTCACACTGTAGTAATGTAGCCAAGAGTATATTCATCTCTATCAGAGCATTTATTTCAGTTTTGAAATACTGCATCATTTCTTTCAGCGATGAAGAATCCTCCCCTGGTTCAGAGTAGAGTTGTTTGCGTGTTCGAAATGTAACACTTGCTTTGAACAGAATAAATAAAGCATCCCAGCATTGCCGTCTCCCCGTAATAATCCCAGAGAAAGGCAAAAGACCAGAGAGCACATGTAATGAGTGGAATGTGTCCTGAGTTGCACTCAGTGCAGAGTGATTAGGAATGCTGCACAGCATTCTCTGTGAACTCCCAGGCAGAGGCAAGCTATAGACAGAGGGAAACAGCAGTTGGGAAGAGGAATACAGCAGCTGTGTGAGTAAAGCTGGTCCGGAATTTTTCAAAAAAATGTTTTTCTTCGGAAAATGTTGAATTATCAAAACTAAAACTGTGAGCGGAAGTGCTTGGGTTTTGACAACAATTTCCTCGGGACCAGGCTGGAAATTCACATAAGGTGGAGAGAGAGGCCACCCCAGAATAGTTAAGAGCCCATTGGTTAGGCACTACCTCTGCCCCATCACAACACAAGGTTCCATTATTTCTCCCCCCCTCCAATAAAAGTGCATTTTATTCAAACTGACCTGTGGAAACACCATCTCAGCTCCAAGTTTACATACGTTCCCGGCTGAAACACTGGGTTAAAAAAGTAGGCATTTCCAAAGGGGTGTAAGGAACCTATAATGGGATTATCAAAAGCACCTAGGCACCTGTCTTTCCTGTATATTTTGATCTTGATTGTTACTCTAAGGGCTGAATTCTCTTGTTGTTGTTTGGGGAGGGGAGGGTTGTTTTGTTTTGTTTTTTACTACTCTCTTATTCCTAGGTCAGATGTAGGATTCGCTTTCCATGTCAGCTCTTTTTCTAAATTGTTTGGTGCTCATGGGAGGCAATGTAGATTATTGGTTTGGTTAGAGATGGAAACAGTAGATCAGGAATCTGGGGGTCCATTGCCTGGTCTGCCATAGATTCACTATGTGACATTGGTCAAATGACATAACCTAAGATTTTGAGCAGGAGTTTAAGGGATTCAGGAATTTGAATGAGAATTTGACTCATAACTGCATTAGGTTCCACTTTTAAAATCCCAAGCTAAATATCTCGGTCCCTGAGTCTGCGCATCTGTAAAATGGGGATAGTAATATATACTTCACAGGGATGTTGTGACAATCAATTATTGTAAAGCACTTGACGTTCCTCAAATGAAAAGTGCTATGGATTTGCCAAGTATTATTATGTCTATTGTTATATCATAGTGCTATGAGTCACTGAATCTTCCCACATTACTAATTTATATAGATAAATTGCAAGATTCTTTTGCACTAGAGCAAGAATGCCCCTTTTCCAAAATTACTGAATTACCATTTTATCTCGATGGCCATCCTGACAAGCAAACCATTCTTCTGGGTTCTTTTGCTGTTCATGTGTCGTTGAGCAACATTGTGTTCCATTATATTACCAGGAGGTACTAACTTGGGTTCATGCCTTGTACTGTATTTGACAAAGCACTGTACATTACTCATGTAATTACTGCACTGTATTCTCAAGGTATTCACTTCACAGAAAACATCATGACTTCGGAATAAATAAAATATTCCACCACTATCAAAACATGGTAGAGCAGCTGAGTTGGGAACTGGTTTTAGTTCATGACGTACTGCTTTAATTAACATAGAAGCACTGTGTGTATATATATTTGTTAGTACTGTAAGTAAACTTGAAGCATTTTGCATGGCATATTTTGGAAACACTCATTTCATTTGCCACCTATTGGGATCTCAAACAAATACACAAACAATGGAAACAGGAAACTGGGCCAAAAATGTTCCTGTTGTAACTCCAGTAATGAGATCAAATCAAACACAGGGATGGATTTGTCCCATTTGAACATACGAACCGCATTTCACGAACACTAGCTTCAGAAACAATGCCGGTCATCTAAGCTCTGAACATCTCTTCTAGAATGCAAGGATAGAAGAAAACTATAGGCAGCGTTGAGATAGACTGATTCTACACCCACTGAAATCAATGGCAAATCTTCTGCTGATTCCAGTTGTGACCTTAAAAAGCTTCTTCTGATATTAGCAGTAGTAAGGATTTCAGAAAGATCCCATATACAATGGGGAATACCATTAGTGGTCCCTGTTGAGCAAAGCACCTAAGTTCATACTTAACTCCTGGCATGTGCCTAAAATTCATCCTTGTTGGGTAAAGTATTTCACGTAAGGGACTTACTTAAGCACGTACTTAAGTCCCACTGAAGTCATTGGGGTTTAATGATGTATTTAAGGTTATGTATGACTTTGCTGAGTCAGAACCAGAACCAGGAATCTCTGTCTCAAAAAAAAAAAATGTAAGTGCTTGATCCAACCTCCATTGATGTTGGTGAGGCTTTCCATTGACATTAGTGGGAGCTGGATCATGGCTCCAGTGCACCCACTGTCTTGGAAAGTCTCAATCCTGCAAAGAGCCCAGAGCTACCGAGAGGTGCCTAGTGCCCCTAATTCTGACCGGCCTCAGCCCTACAACACTTTGTAATATAAGGGCCTGACATGAAAATGATATGAGGAAAATTCTACTTGCTGTGGAGAAAAACTGAAAGCAATTTGTGTGCAGACTACTTCAACGATTTCAGAATAATTATCAAAATCAATACTTTTTTTGTGAGAAACCAAAAAGAAATAATTAATATATATAAGTATTCATATAGAAATTGTGCCTTGTTACTTCTTCACACGAGTGTGGTGGGGGCTAGGTTGGTTAGTTTAACAAGAAGAAGATGAAACAAAAGACATGTTAAATTGTAAATCATGTGCGAAGGTCCAGTTAGGCAGGACAAGAAAAAGTTTAAAGAGCAACTAGCAAAAGACTCAAAAACTATCAGCAATAAAATTTTCAAGTACATCAGAAGCAGGAAGCCTGCTGAACAATCAGTGGGGCCCCTGGACAATTGAGGTGCTAAAGGAGCACTCAAGGAAGATAAGGTCATTGCAGAGAAGCTAAATGAAATCTGTGCATTGGTCTTCACTGCAGAGAATGTGAGGGAGATTCCCACACCTGAGCCATTTTTTTCAGATGACGAATCTGAGGAACAATCCCAGATTGAGGTGTCAGTGGAGGAGGTTTTGGGAAAAAATGATAAATTAAGCATTAATAAGTCACCAGGACCAGATGGTATTTGCCCAAAAGTTCTGAAGGAACTCAAATGTGAAATTGCAGAACTCCTAATGTAACCTATCACTTAAATCAGCTTCTGTACCAGATGGCTGGAGGATAGCTAAGGTGACACTCATTTTTTAAAAAGGCTCCAGAAGCAATCCTGACAATTATAGCCCAGTAAACCTGACTTCAGTACCAGGTATATTGGTTCAAACTATAGTAAAGAACAGAATTATCACATACATATGTAACACTGACAGACCCCAGTCGTCGACAAGCGGGATCGAAGCAGGGACCTCTGGAACTTAGTACATGAGCCTCTATCGCATGAGCTAAAAGCCAACTGTCTGTTAGCTAAGGCTGTAGAGCAAACTCATTAATCTCTCTGGTCTCGGTGCCACTAGATGGGACAGAACACCATAGCCAGGAGGCATGTGGATTAAACATAGATTAACACAATTTGTTAGAAAAGAGTCAACCCGATTTTTGTAAAGGGAAATCATGCCTTGCCAATCTACTAGAATTCTTTGAGGGGGTCAATAAACATGTGGACAAGAGAGATATAGTGTACTTGAACTTTCAGAAAACCTTTGACACAGTCCCTCACCAAAGGCTCTTAAACAAAGTAAGCACTCATGGGATAAGAGGGAAGGTCCTCTCATGGATCCGTAACTGACTAAAAGATAGGAAACAAAAGGTAGGAATAAATGGTTTTCATAATGGAGAGAGGTAAAGAATGGTGTCCCCCAGGGGTCTGTACTGGAACCAGTGCTGTTCAACATATTCATAAATGATCTGGAAAGGGGGGTAAACAGAGAGGTGGCAAAATTTGCTGATGATACAAAACTACTCAATATAGTTGAGTCCAAAGCAGATTGCAAAGAGTTACGAAGGAATCTCACAAAACTGGGTGACTGGGCAACAAAATGGCAGATGAAATTCAATGTTGATAAATGCAAAGTAATGCGAGTTGGAAAACATAATCCCAACTATGCATACAAAATGATGGAGTCTAAATTAGTTGTTACTGAACAAAAAAGAGATCTTGGAGTCGTTGTGGATAGTTCTCTGAAAGCATCTGCAATCAAAAAAGCTAGCAGAATGTTAGACACCGTTAGGAAAGGGATTGATAATAAGACAAAGTATCATAATGCCACTATATAAATCCATAGTACGCCCACACCTTTAATACTGCATGGAGTTCTAGTTGCCCCATCTCACAAAAGACATATTAGAATTAGAAAAGGTACCGAGAAGGGCAACAAAAACGATTAGAGGCATGGTATAGCTTCCATATTAGGAGAGATTAAAAAGATTGGGATTTTTCAGTTTAAAAAAGAGACGACTAAGGAGGGATATGATGGGGTCTATAAAATCAAGACTGGTATGGAGAAAGGGAATAAAAAAGTGTTATTTACTCCTCATAACACAAGAACCAAGTGTCACCCAATGAAATTAATAGCTGATATAAAACAAACAACAGGAAGTACTTCTTCACACAATGCACAATCAACCTGTGGAATTTGTGGTCAGGGAATGTTGTGAAGGCCAAAGCTATAACTGGGTTCAAACAAGATTTAGAAATGTTCATGGACGATAGGTCCATCAATAGCTATTAGCCAAGATGGTCAGGAATGCCACTTCATGCTCTTAGTGTTCTGAACCTCTGACTTCCAGAAGCTGGGAGTGGACGACAGGGGATGGATAGCTCGATATTGCCCTGTTCTATCCATTCCCTCTTGGGCATCTGGCATTGGCTACTGTCGGAAGATAGGACACTGGGCTAGATTTACCTTTGGTGTGACCTAGTATGACTGTTCTTATGTTCTAAATTCCTTTTCAGGGATTTTTTTTTATTGTTGGAAAAGAAACACATGGAAAAAGCAAATACCCCATCTTCTACAGCATGCATGCTTTAGAAATAAAGGAAAGTTGATCTGTCAAGATTTGTTCTTGTCCAACACTGGTGGAATGATTAAAACTAGAGTGGGTCAGAAAATGCGGGGGGGAGTGTCCCCCATGGAAAATTTAGATTTTTGTCAAAATATTATTTTATTTTATGTTTGGCAACTGAAAAATTTGGCCACAAAAAAGGCATTGGTTTGCCAAAAAAAGTTTGGTATGGGGGGGGTTCAGTTTTCTGCCCCAAAAAAGCAAATATTTTTAAGGAACACTGCCCCTTTTTGCAAAAATGTTTGTTTTAACTGAAAACTCCAATTTTTGCTTGCTGGATTTTAGATGGAATTTTTTTGACCAGCCCTAGTTAAAACAAACTGAAACAGAAGGGGGAGCTCCCACTGCAACAGCCAATGAATCGGGGGGAGCTTGGTCTCTTTGTTTTTAGCAGAGGGGTCAGAGCAGTGTTCTTCCATTGGCTTCTTAATTTAATCTCTGCATAGGGACACAGTGTGGCGTATAAATACTAGGTAAAATGTGATAAGCAGGTGTGATGCTCTGTACGTTGGGGGAACACCCTGCACCCCCCTGTGCATCCTCATAATATGATTGTGTGGTATCCAATTCAAAGTTTGTCATATTGGGTGTCTTTGGAAGGCTCATGATGCACTGAGCATTGTTGTTATAGTAATGTTATAGGTTGTAATTTCATGTATGTAGTTATGAGGCTGAAAATGTGTCCTTATTGCTTAAAACAAGCCCAGGCAAAACTCTCCAGGAGCAGAGGGGCAGTTCACACCTCATCAGGACATGTATGGGACAAACTCAGCCCAGCCTCACAGGAACAAAGGACACTGGCCTAGGCAGCAACAAAGGATCTGTTGGACTCTCGAGTGAGTCACTCCCCTTCGCTTGATCAGTTTGGGACTACAATGAGGTAATGCTCACCTGACTCTGAAGGGTGGGGGCAAAACCAAGAGGGAGGAAAGGACATGATAAAAGGGAGAGACATTTGCCATGCTCTCTCTCTCTTCCACCTCCATCTACCACCAAGTGACTGAAGCGCTGATCAAAGGGGAGAGCCTGGCTGAAGGGCAACCAGCCAGCCTGTGGTGAGAAGTATCTAAATTTGTAAGGGCACTGAAAGTGTTAAGATCAGCTTAGAATGTGCTTTGCTTTTATTTCATTTGACCAAATCTGACTTGTGCTTTGACTTATGATCACTTAAAATCTATGTTTTGTAGTTAATAAATTTGTTTATTCTACCTGAAGCAGTGCATTTGGTTGGAAGCGTATCGGAGACTCCCCTTAGGATAACAGGCCTGGTATATATCAATTTCTTTGTTAAATTGATGAACTCATATAAGCTTGCAGCGTCCAGCAGGCATAACGGGACACTGCAAGATGGAGGTTCCTAGGGTGGTGTCTGGGACCAGAGATATTGGCTAGTGTCATTCGGTTGCACAATCCAAGCAGCGGCTGGCCACAAGTGCTCACTCATGTAGCTGGGAGCAATTTACATACTAGAGGCTGTCCATGAACAGGCCAGGAGTGGGGGTTCTCACAGCAGAGCAGGGTAAGGCTGGCTCCCAGAGTTGAGGATTGGAGTGACCTAGCAGGTCACCAATCCAGATAACACCAGGGGAACGTCACAGCAGGATAATGGCAGCCAGTCTGATCCTGCATAATGAGCACTGTGGCACAACCCACACTTATGCCTGTGTCTCCTCACACACAGCCCTAGACATCCCATGTTCAGGGAGCAGATGTGCAAGAGGGTTAATACTTATTCCTGCTCAGTCTGGAGAATGGCACCGAATGCTTAACCATGAGTGCATCCATCCATAACCTATCTTCATACTTGCCTTAGAACACAGCAAACTTCCATTTCCTGTTATGCATGTTGCAGGGAGTTGCAGGATTAGGGCACTGGAATAATTTGTTTAATCAACACAGCTGTGATTGTTTCTCCAGCATTTCTGCCATCTCTCTCTTTTGTTCTCATAAGCAAAAAGTAATTAAATGTCATGTCTGTGGTTTGCATTCTTTTCGCCTCCCCCCAGATTTTGTTCTGATGACTTTTATGGTCATATGATTAACATACAGTCTTAGCAATGTCATGGCAAACATATGAGTGTACTTAATTGCTCTTATCTAGTAATGCTGAAGTATATATTCTAGTGCTGTGAGGCAGTAGCCAAGGGCCTGTTCCAGCTCCAAAAACCAGACTTTTTAGTTTTCCTGAAAATTTAATGTTTTTAGATCCAGGCATCTGACCTTTTTGCGGATTAATTTTCCAAAGGAAGCTTTCTCTTTAGAGTGGTACATCTCCTACTCAGAGCATGACATTTCCATCAGAGACACTGTTCTGACTCCCATACCAATCATCTTCAAGAAAACACCCCACCTCCCCCAAACACAATTCTGAACATAACAGCTCCCACTGCTATCAATGGACAATGCTCTATAGGACCATGGGCTGGTAAAAACACAGACTGAAGTTTTCAAACTTGGGCACCTAAATTTAGACTACCAAATACATAGTTAGATAGGGCAGGATTGTCAAAAGTACCAAAGGCCCAGATCATCAAAGGTATTTAGATGCCTAACTCCCATTGATTTTGATGGGAGTTAGTCACCTAACAGTACTGTTGAGAATCTGGTCCGTAAGTGATTTAGGAGTACAAGTCCCATGGAAAGTAAAATTTTGCCCCTAAATTGAAATGACCTGATTTTGAGAAGCACCAAGCACCTCCTGCTTCCAGTGCAGTCAGTGGAAGCTACAAATGTTCACCATCTTTAAAATCAGACCATTTCCATTTGGGTGGCCAAATGTGGATTTAAATTCAGGCACCTATGGGGTGATTTTCAAAGGTACATGTGGCAGTTAGGTGCCTAACTCCCATTGAATGTCAAAGGGAGTTAGGCTCTTAACTACCCCTAGGTTTAAAAATCTAGAGCACAGACTATAGAATTAGACATGTGCATAGTATCTGAATCCCCTGATGGGTCTAAAATAGGGCCTGATTTTCCACTGCCCTGCACCTTGTGTGATCATTCACACCAGTGCAGAGTGAATTCAAAGTGGGTGTAGATCACCATTCTGTTTTGATTATCTCTTTTCCCCACACTTTACACTGACTACATAAGGCTCAGCGCAATGGCGAGCCAGGTATGTTAGGCTTTGTCTAACACACAAGTTGTACTGTTTTAACAATACCAGTAGAGTTAGAGTGGCACAACCCCCCTATAGTGGTTGTAGTTATACTGGTATAAAGGTACATTTATTATTATTTGTATTATCATAGCACCAAGGCACCCCAGTCATGGACCATGGCTCTGTGCAAGGTGCTCTACAAACACAGAACAAAAAGACTGTCCCTGCCCAAAGAATTTTTAATATAAGTACCAACATATCTTATGTACAGGAAGGGGAATAAGCAGATCAGAAGTGACTACAGGGATCTGGGAGTAAGGGTGAAGGAGCTGGGGTACACATGGCTTTCTCTTCTATCCTTTCGGTCAAGGGTAGGGGCCCAGGCAGAGACAGATGCATCCTGGAGGTTAATGCCTGGCTGTGAAGATGGTGTCACCAGGAGGGTTTTGGCTTCCTTGACCATGAGATGCTGTTCTACGAAGAAGGACTGCTAAGCAGAGATGGGGTCCACCTAGTGAGGAAGGGGAAGAGCATATCTGGATACTGACTGGCTAACCTAATGAGGAGGGCTTTAAACTAGGTTCGAAGGGGGCAGGTGACCACAGGTAAGTCAAAAACATGGAGACCTGGGAGAAGGGTCGGAATCGGGGGGGAGCATGGGCTGTTATAGCAGGGATAAAGGCGAGACAAGACAGAACTGGGGGTGGGGGGGAGAATCAAATTAGATGTCTGTATACTAATGCAAGAAGTATGGGGAATAAGCAGGGAGAACTCAAAATTCGAGTAAATAAAACACAACTATGACATAGTTGGCATCACAGAGACTTGATGGGATAATACGCATGACTGGAACATTGGCATAGAAGGGTACAGCTTGCTCAAGAAGGAGAGGCAGAGAAAAAAGGGAGGAGGTGTTGCCTTATATATTAAAAATGTATACACTTGGACTGAGGTTGAGATGGAAATAGGAAACAGACTTGTTGAAAGTCTCTGGGTAAGGATAAAAGGGGTAAAAAACAAGGGTGATGTCATGCTAGGGGTCTACTACAGACCACCTAACCTGGAAGAAGAAGTGAATGAGGCTTTTTTAAACAACTAACAAAATCATCTAAAGCACAGGACTCGGTGATGCTGGGGGACTTCAACTACTCAGACATCTGTTGGGAAAATAAAACAGCAGGTACAGATTATCCAACAATTTCTTGGAATGTATTGGAGACAATTTTTTATTTCAGAAGGTGGAGAAAGCTACTAGGGGAGAGGCTGTTTTAGATTTGATTTTGACAAATAGGGAGGAACTAGTTGAGAACATGAAAGTGGAAGGCAGTTTGGGTGAAAGTGATCACGAAATGGTAGAGTTCATGATTTTAAGGAATGGTAGGAGGGAAAACAGCAAAATGAAGACAATGGATTTCAAGAAGGCAGACTTTAGCAATCTCAGGGAGTTGGTAGGTAAGATCCCTTGGGAAGCAAGTCTAAGGGGAAAAACAATTGAAGACAGTTGGCGATTTTTCTAAGAGAGATTATTAAGGGCACAAGAGCAAACTATCCCGCTGCATAGGAAAGATAGGAAGCGTGATAAATGAAAGGTGGGGGGTAGGTCCTTCTTATGGACCCAGCTAGCCAGTTAGCTATAAAATCCCTCTTAGTAGCTGTTCTCTACTTGCTTTACCTGTAAAGTGTTAAAAGAAGTGAATGGGCTCATGTCCAGGAGAGCCAATAGGAAGGCTAGAACTTTTTAAAACTGAAACAAGACTCCCCTTTTGTCTGTCTGTGGTTGTTCTCTGGGAGCGAGGGGACAGGGCAGAACTATGCTGTTAGAAGCTTGGGCCAGGTATGAAAAAATCATCAGGATCATACCTAGAAACTATTCATTTAAAACCCCAGATAAGTAAGTAGATCAGGAAATGTCTAGGAAGACACAATTAGGTTTATTCCTTTTATTTTTTATGGTTTGTGGATTCCTCTGTGCTAACTCCAGGTGCTTTTGTTTTGCTTCTAATCTTTAAGCTGGACCTCAAGAGAGCTATTTTTAATGCTTAATTCTTGCATTTACTCTTTTTAAATCTAGCAATAGCCTGAGTTTCCAGATGTATTTTCTTTGTTTTAATAAAATGTACCTTTTTAAAGAACAGGATTGGATTTTTGTGTCCTAAGAGGTTTGTGCACTTTGTTTAATTAGCTGGTGGCAACAGCTGATTTCCTTTGTTTTTCTTTCTCAGCTTTTACCCCACATGAAGGAATTCCCAAGTGTGCCTTCCTGGTGTCTCAAAGGGGTTTTTGAACTTGGGTGGTGGCAGCATCTACCTATCCAAGGTCAGAGAAAAGCTGTAACCTTCGGAGTTTAATACAAGCCTGGAGTAGCCAGTATTAATTGTTAGAATCCTTGCAGGCTCCCACCTTCTGCACTCAAAGTGCCAGAGTGGGGAATCAGCCTTGACAGAAAGTATGTCAAGAGACCACCCTGGCTTAATCAGGAAATTTTCAATGATCTAAAAATCCTAAAAGAGTCCTACAAAAAGTGGAAACTAGGTCAAATTACAAAGGATGAATATAAATAAAAACCGCAAGTTTGTAGGGAGAAAATAAGAAAGGCCAAGGCACAAAGCGAGATCAAACTAGCTAGAGACATAAAAGGTAACAAGAAAACATTCTACAAACACATTAGAAGCAAGAGAAAGACCAAGGACAGGGTAGGTCCATTACACAATGAGGGGGGAAAAATAATAGAAAATGTAGAAATGGCAGAGGTGCTTAATGACTTCTCTGTTTTGGTTTTCACCAAGAAGGCTGGTGGTGATTGGATGTTTAAAATAGTGAATGCCAGTGAAAATGAGGTAGGATTAGAGGCTAAAATAGGAAAAGAACAAGTTAAAAATTTCTTAGACAAATTAGATGCCTTCAAATCACCAGGGCCTGATGAAATACATTGTAGAATACTCATGGAGCTGACTGAGGAGATATCTGAGCCATTAGCAGTTATCTTTGGAAAGTCATGGAAGATGGGAGAGATTCCAGGAGACTGGAAAAGGGCAAATATAGTGCCACTCTGTAAAAATAAGGACAGGTTTCAGAGGAACAGCCGTGTTAGTCTGTATTCGCAAAAAGAAAAGGAGTACTTGTGGCACCTTAGAGACTAACCAATTTATTTGAGCATGAGCTTTCGTGAGCTACAGCTCACTTCATCAGATGCATACCGTGGAAACTGCAGCAGACTTTATATATACACAGAGAATATGAAACAATACCTCCTCCCACCCCACTGTCCTGCTGGTAATAGCTTATCTAAAGTGATCAACAGGTGGGCCATTTCCAGCACAAATCCAGGTTTTCTCATCCTCCACCCCCCCACACAAATTCACTCTCCTGCTGGTGCTAGCCCATCCAAAGTGACAACTCTTTACATAATCAAGTCAGGCTATTTCCTGCATAAATCCAGGTTTTCTCACATCCCCCCCACCCCCATACACACACAAACTCACTCTCCTGCTGGTAATAGCTCATCTAAACTGACCACTCTCCAAGTTTAAATCCAAGTTAAACCAGAACATCTGGGGGGGGGGGGTAGGAAAAAACAAGAGGAAACAGGCTACCTTGCATAATGACTTAGCCACTCCCAGTCTCTATTTAAGCCTAAATTAATAGTATCCAATTTGCAAATGTATGGGGGTGGGGGGGATGTGAGAAAACCTGGATTTATGCAGGAAATAGCCCGACTTGATTATGTAAAGAGTTGTCACTTTGGATGGGCTAGCACCAGCAGGAGAGTGAATTTGTGTGGGGGGGGTGGAGGGTGAGAAAACCTGGATTTGTGCTGGAAATGGCCCACCTGTTGATCACTTTAGATAAGCTATTACCAGCAGGACAGTGGGGTGGGAGGAGGTATTGTTTCATATTCTCTGTGTATATATAAAGTCTGCTGCAGTTTCCACGGTATGCATCTGATGAAGTGAGCTGTAGCTCACGAAAGCTCATGCTCAAATAAATTGGTTAGTCTCTAAGGTGCCACAAGTACTCCTTTTCTTTTTGTAAAAATAAGGACAACCTAAGGAATTACAGACCAGTCAGGTTAACTTCTGTACCTGGAAAGATAATGGAGCAAATATAAAGCAATCAATTTGCAGACATCTAAAACATAATATGATGGTAAGTAACAGTCAGCATGGATTTGTCAAGAACAAATCATGTCAAACCAACCTGATAGCTTTCTTTGACAGGATAACAAGCCTTGTGGATAGGGGAGAAGTAGTAGATGTGGTATATCTTGACTTTAGTAAAGCTTTTAATACTGTCTCGCATGACTTCATAAACAAACTAGGGAAATGCAACCTAGATGTAGCTACAAAATGTGGGTTCATAACTGGTTGGAAAACCATTCCCAGAGAGTAGTTATCAGTGGTTCACAGTCATGCTGGAGGGCATAACAAATGGGGTCCCACAGGGATCAGTTCTGGGTCTGGTTCTTTTCAATATCTTCAGCAATGATTTAGATAATGGCATAGAGAGTACACTTATAAAATCTGGGACAGTACCAAGCTGGGTGGGGTTGCAAGTGCTTTGGAGGATAGGATTATAATTCAAAATGATCTGGACAAAGAAATGGTCTGAAGTAAATAGATGAAATTCAATAAGGACAAATGCAAAGTACTCCACTTAGAAAGGAACAATCAGTTGCACACATAGAAAATGGCAAATGACTGCCTAGGAAGGAATCTGGGGGGCATAATCGACCAAAAGCTAAATATGAGTCAACAGTGTAACACTGTTGCAAAAAAAGCAAACATCATTCTGGGATGTATTAGCAGGAGTGTTGTAAGCAAGACATGAGAAGTAATTCTTCCGCTCTACTCAGCGCTGATTAGGCCTCATCTAGAGTATTGTGTCCAGGTGTGGGCGCTATATTTCAGAAAAGATGTGGACAAATTGAAGAGAAGAGCAACAAAAATGATTAAAAGGCTAGAAAACATGACCTATGAGGGAAGATGGAAAAAAATTTGGGGTTTGTTTAGTCTGGAAAAGAAGACTGAGAGGGGATATGATAACAGTTTTCAAGTACATAAAAGGTTGTTACAAGGAGGAGGGAGAAGAATTGTTCCTCTTAACCTCTGAGGATAGGACAAGAAGCAATGGGCTTAAATTGCAGCAAGGGAGGTTTAGGCTGAACATTAGGAAAAACTTCCTAACTGTCAGGATGGTTGAACACTGGAATAAATTGCCTAGGGAGGTTGTGGAATCTCCATCACTGGAGATTTTTAAGAGCACATTAGACAAACACCTGTCAGGAATGGTTTAGATAAGACTTAGTCCTGCCATGAGTGCAGGGAACTGGAGTAGATGACCTCTCAAGGTCCCTTCCAGTTCTATGATTCTATGATTCTCTAAGTTCTCTTTAAAGCAATATAGCTGGTTCTACATGAGGGGTTGCATAGCTCTTTTAGTAAAGATCACATTCTGAACTGAAATAATTATACCAGTACTGTGTCTGTGAGTTTGGGAACCATTTCAATCATATTAAAAAATATAGGGTGCTCTCATAGTCTAGATATTTTAGTCACCTTAAAAAAAATTAACTATTTTTTGGAGTTCATTATGGACAGTGGAGGTCATCTGAAAGTGAAATCATCTCACACTAAATTTAATAAAGTACCACTAAGGGCGTAGCTTTTTCCACCTTGCAATCCCACAATAGATTTACCACAGGAAAGTTAGACTTTCAGGTCAAACCCCTCCACTGTCCTTATTAGCAGAAATTTCTGAATCTTTCTGCTGGGTGAAAAAAACAGTACCGTAGAGATTTGCCTCTTGCATGAAGGAGTTCCACACAAAGAGGCCTTTTAAAAGCTAGGTTTGCAAAAGGTTATATTTTTAAATTCTGCATATGTGTTATTTATTTGAAATGGCTTCACATTGCAGACTATCCGATTGAGTCTCTGGACTCTGCCAGGCTCACTCAGTGGAAGGAGAAGTTTGACTTCACTTATTCCAGCTGGAAATGCTGGAACTTGATCTGCTGGCTGAGGGCTGCCCAATGACCTCTACACCAAAATTGCCCACTGTTTAAGCCCAAGAAGGTTGCAAGCCATCTATTGCAGGTAGCAAAGGTCCAGCTGGAGAAGTGCTTTAAATGCAAAGTATATGACAAATGGTGTCAACATCGACATTAGAATGTGGGCAGGAGTCAACTAGAGCCATTTACAGCCGATGAGCTACCTAAGGCCCTTAACTCCATCAGTGGCAGAGTATGATAACACACACAGTGGCAGAGTATGATAACACATGATAAGCACAGTGGCAGGGTATGATAACATCTTGCCAGAAGTCCTTAAGCACCTGGAACCAAAGTGGCTCACTAATTTCTATATACAGGTCATTAATGAGAAGAAGCTACCACATACTTGGCATCAAGCAAAGATTATCACCATTCTCAAGCTGGGCAAGGACCCCCGCAACGTGGTGAGTTACCACCCAATATTCTTGCTGTCAGTATGTTTTAAGATGTTTGAGCACTTGATCCTCCAACAAATCGCTCTGGAGTTGGACAATGCCTTGCAGATTGAGCAGGCAGGGTTCAGGAAAGGACGTTGAACCTGTGATCAAGTCTTGGCCTTGACCACCTTTATCAAAAATGTTTTTCAACAAAATTTAAAGACAGGAGCCACCTTCCTGTATTTGACCGCCACTTATGACATAGTTTGTCACAGAGGCCTTTTGTGTAAACTCTCTCAAGTTGCCCCATTTTGCGGGATCGAAGTGGTAGAGCTCTTCTGTAGCGGGGTGGACACCCGCTCAGGCCCAGAGGGGTTTAAGATAGCCCTGGGAGAGGGCTGGGGCAGGGGAAGAGCTGGGCTGATTGGCAGAGCAGCCGCAGCTGGGAGCCATGCCCCAAACAGACCCAGCGGGCCTTATAAAAGTCAGGGAAGCCAGGAGCAGAAGAGGACTCTCTCTCTCTAGTCCTGAGAGGGAGGGACCTGGCTGCAGAGACCTGAATAGAGGACCTAGTTTGGAGCAGGGCTGGGGAAAGGCCAAGGGAGCCTGGGAGCTCCAGCCTAGGAAAGCCCCAGGCTGTGGGACTGGTAAGGCCTATTAGGTATGGGGGTTGCAGGGGCAGCCACGGGTAGGCAGAGGGAGCAGGTCCAAACCCAACCTTGCTGGTGATGAGTCTGCCCCAGGGCGCGGGGGCTAGCTGGTGACTGGCAGGAGCCTACGACTAAGGCGAGGTAGGCATAGTGGGTGGGGGTTCCCCTGGGAGTGGGAGACCCAGTGAAAGGGGCACCGGAGTCCTGGGAGGGACATGGGAGCCAGCAGCAAGGTGAGACACCGGCCTGAAGAGGCCGCTCTGGAGGCTGGTGAGATAATTCCCTGAGATGACCAGCAGGAGGCGCCGCTGGTGAATCTGCGACCGGTTACATCTTCCTCCGAAAAAGGTGGTGCAGAGCACACATGGGTGATTATTGCAGTTCCTGGAAATGTCAGATTAATGGTCTTCATCAAGTTTCAGCTCTTTCACCAGGGCTGTTCAACGTTTACATCAACGACTTGCCAGCAATACTCTCATACAAGTTTATCTATGCTGACGACATCTGCTGCAGCTATCAAGCTCACTCCTCAGAAACTGCAAAGGTCCTGAATGATGATATGAAGCTCACGGCAAACTACTGCAGTCAATGGCTCCTGCAGCTGAGCTTTTCTTACACTGTTGCTGGTGTATTTCATCTTCATAATGCAAGAGTAAGCCACAAGTTAAATATTTTCTTAAATGGCCAATGCCTGCAGCACAGCCCAAACCCAATTTACCTCATTGTGACATTGGATAGGTCATTGACATACCGCAACCACTTGAAGAAGACAGCAGCCAAAGTTAGCACTTGGAACAACTTGCTTAGAAAACTGGCCAGCTCAACCTGAAGTGCGAGTGCCCAGATGCTTAAAACATCAGCCCTTGCCCTCTGCTATTCAACAGCAGAACACTGTGCTCCTGACTGGTGTCGCTCATCTCTCATGAGGCTGGTTGATATAGAGCTTAACAGAGCTATGTTTACGTGCAACTCCATTGTCATGGCTGCCAATACTTAGTAACATATTTGCTCTGAGGGGGCCTCCATCATACTCCTGGCCAAGATCCATGAGAACGGCAGCTTGCCTCTGTATTCAGATATCTTCAACCATCCGCCAGTTAGCCTGTCTTCTCGATTCACTTTATGGTCACTTATGCCACCACAGGACGTGACAATAGAATCTGCTTGGCATAATGAGTGGTCAATGACAACAGTCGTTAATCACTCTCTTGTCACCAACCCAACCATCTGACCACCAGGTTTTGACTTGCCAAGGCCCATGTGGTTATCCCAGAACTGGTTTTGAACAGGACAAGGCAATTGTGAGGACAATCTCTTCAAATGGAGTTTCTCTAATGACCCGCGATGTACATGTGGTCAGTTTCAGACTATGTTGCATATCCTTGACGAGTGCTCTCTGACTTACTTCAATGGCAGTTTACCGGCTCTTCACCTGGCTGATGATGATGCTATCAAATGGCTGGGCACACTGTGCATACACCTTGAATGGCTTGTGAAGGTGGCTAACATCATTAGTGTTGTAAGACAGCTCATCGATAACTGATGGAGAAAAACAAAATCTGATTACAGGAAGGTTTTGAGTGGTATGCAAGTCAAGGATAGCTTGGTGCACAGCTCATTCTCATGAATTAAAAAGTTCTGTAAACTACTTTCCTTTATATTTACTGCAGTGATGTCAGAAGTGTGCTTGGAAAGATGTACAGCAGCATGAAAATGTATTGCGGTAAAAGGTTCCCACTTACACTTGGCATGAAGCTATGAAACCTAAAAGGAATATTTTTAAGCTGCTACAGAAAGGAAAATGTTTACAGCTTTGCAACCTAAAACACTGCTACGGTATTTGTGTTCCTTTAATTTAAAACGATGAGAATGTTTTTATACATTTTATAGGTACAATTGTGATCTGTGGGGGGAGTAAGATGTCCCCTTATAACCCAAGCAAGCTGTCCCTACTGCAGGTCAGAGCTCAGTGGGGAGAACAGCCTCTGCAGAACTATTAATGCCTTCAGGAGAGGGGTGGTAATCTGTGCCAGGTATAGGGCTGCTGCAGATTAACTCCCTGGAGCACGGTAGGGACAAGGAATCATATTGTGACTCTGAATCACAGTGTGGGTCTGCTCCTGGAGTGGTGCAACTATGCACTGCCTCTTACTCTGGGCTTATGGTAGAAATACAGCCTCAATGCACTGTATATATCTCATGAAATAACAATAGACTGCAGAGCTCCTCCACTAGGTATGAATGGGATCTGTGGGTCCATAGGGGGCATGGAGGCTCTCTGTGACTCTTCTAACCCAGTGGACTTCCAGTGCTCCTAGTTGCAGTATTAATTCCCTTGCCCCCATGAGAGAAGAGGGAATGTACAGCCACAAAGTGGACAACCTATTTATAAACTAGGCACTAAAAAAACCTCAAGAACGAGTGAGCAAGAATAAACTTGTTTTCAGTAATTACAAAGGCAACTGAATCTATAAATCCAAGTTTATGAAAGAACGAAAGAAAGACAGACAGACAAAAATCTTTCTTTCTTTCTGTCTAACAACCCAGCATTGTTAGTTTTCAACTCTCTGTGGAGACTGGTTCAAAGTGACTTGCACTGCACTCATACTTGTACACACAGATGGTGAATTATTTGTTTGCCTCTTTGGAGAGGGCAGGCGCTAAAAATATGAATTTCAGCAAAATACAGGCAGAGGAACAACAAGAGTGACAGCTGTTCATTTTCTTTCCCTTTCAAAACAAGATTCATAATGATGCCGCTAGAAAGCACTCAGCTTCAAAAATTAAAGAATTTCACAGAGACAACACTTTTCAACAAAAGCAAGAGAGATATAATACTGATTACGTTATAATCAGACTGCCAGGTATTCCAAAGAAGACTTCTGAATGACAGTCATGTACTTCTTTTTGCTTTAATAACTCCTGGGGGAATTCTGTGTCACAAGGGCAGAATTAATGTCCCCTGCAGATTATTTCTGCCCCTCCCCCCGCAGATTCTGAGGGGGAGGCAAAGAGAAGCTGAAGTTACACCTTTTGCTCACCAGGGGCTGATGTGGCACTAGAAGAGGGGGCAGCTGGCTCACCAGGCAGAGCAGCTAGCTACAGAGAAGGAGGGGGCCAAGGCTGCCTTCCTGACAATTCCCTGCTGGTGGGGCCAGGCAAGGAGGCATGCAGTATGGGGGCACAGACAGAGTAGGGGATGGGGGCTCCTGCGGGGGGTCACACAGACTGGGGTTCAGAAAGGCTAGTGGTAGGACAGACTGGGGTGGAGGTACAGGAGCTAGTGGGGTGACAATATTGAACCAGGGGCTGAATGGGAGTTGGGGTACAGGGCCACGTGGGGATGAATGGAGTGGAAGTGGCTGACTGGGGCTGCAGGGACACATGGGGACAGGGTCAGCTCTGCCTGGCTGAATAGGGTCTGGAGGTGCAGGGATACATGGGAATGGGGGAGGATGGTGCAGGGACACATGGGGACATGTGTAGATATGCCTGGCTGAGTGAGGCTGCAGGGAGACATGGGGATGGTGGGAGTAGAGGTGCAGGAGCACACGGGGACAAGGGCAGATGTGCCTGACTGTATGAGAGAGGCAATGGGGCAGCCAGAGGCTGCATGGGGGAGGCTCCCCAACTCCCTAAAAATCCTTCCCCTCCCCCCAAAATCCTGTTCCGTACTTTTCCCACCTACACCCAACAACCCTCCAGGGTCACTCCCAGGCTTCTTTCTAGCAATTGCTTACCTTTCAGCTCCTCTGTTACCCCTGACTCCCCCAAGCCTTTGCACTGCTTCTGAGGGTGTGGGAAATATGTTTCTGTATTGTAGTTTAAATTAATTATTACTCAAAGTTTTGTATTAATATGACTAGCAAAGAATCTATTTGTCAAAAAACATTTCCTGAATATTTTTTGTAGTCTGTATTGTCACAGACATAATTGCTGACAAGTATTTTGAAATAATTACCAAAATAATTGAAACTGGCATGATTATATTGTGTATTTTGGCATATAAAATATGTAGAATTTTAAAATATTGTGTGCAGAATTTTTATTTTTTTGGCATAGACTTCCCCCAGGAGTATTTAATAAGGAAATCAATAGGGGGATAGTATCACTAATATTGTTCCTGCAACTTGAGATAAATGTAGGGACTTGCAAACACTTATTAACACACACAACTTTAAATATATGAGTAACCCTATGGCATTAGTTAAAGCTAGGTATGTGTGTAAGTCTTTGTATGATCTGGGCCTTAGTCACAAGGGAAAGACACATCCTCCCACTGACTTGATACAAGTATTTCATTAACCAAAGCATTATTTGTCACCTTTATATTAAGAGTACAGGTATAAAAGATTATAAAGAGCTAATATATAATTATTAGATGTTTTGATAAATGGTTAATCAATTATCACTGGTTGTTATAGATAACAGGACAATAAATTGCTTATAACTAGAGTTTATAAACCTCTTTAATACCTTTTACTGATGTACTTATAACTCTTTCGCTGAAAAAACAGCACCAAATTTCATGGGAATTTTGTAAAAAAATTTGTTATTTAATTTTGAAGAATGTCTGAATTTCAAAATTGTGTCAAATGTCTTCAATAATTGAGGAGTTTTTTGGCTAGATGTACGGCTGGTTGAAAAACCAAAAATTTCCAACAAAATTATTTCATAGAAAAAAATGGGGTGGGAGGGGTCAAAATTATTTTTTTAATGAAATATGTCACGGAAAATCAAAATGCTAGACTTTTCAGCAAGCTCTACTTAAAATCATCTGTAAAACATGCTGCCTATGTCTGTACCTTGCTTATATCATCTGTTAATTTTTATTAATCTTTTATAAATTTTTTATCATTGGACTCATCATAAATTGCCATGCTCTTATTACAGTTAGTGGTGATTTTGTGCAATCACCATTCAATAGCAGTCTGGTGTGCTCAAACAAGGCATGCTTTCCCCCTGTTTTGCACTTCCCTATCCTATTTTGGTTTGAATTAGTGCTATATTTTAATCCTACCACCATGGACATAGACAGCTTAGAGGGTTGGTAATAGATGTAGTGCTTTGCATCATGAGCTTACTGGTTCAAAGGAAGCCCATGATAGCAGGAACTACAAATTGTTACTATCTGGCAGGTACATTACGTGAGTTTGTTAGTCTCATTCCAGGTCCATGTGAACAAGTCTCCACAAAAATGCCACTGTAGCAGGAACTATTTGGCACACAAGTTTGGGTAGGGAGGTCTGACCTTCTTGCTTCAGGACATGGTCCCACGAGAGTTGTGGCACATTAGCAGGGCAGTGTGGAAAAGCTTGTGCTGCTGGCTCATCCGTGGATAAATAAGAAGCTTTTCATTCACCAGTGTTGTCATGCCAGTATGCTAAGTACTAAATTCACAGGTGGAGGACAGCAGGCATAGGTTGGTTTCACTTTAAAAATGTACCAGTTCTTCCTTAGATAACTAGGTAAAGTTACTTCTGTATCCACATGATTCCCTTTGTTCCCTGAAACAGAATGTATTGTCCCTTTAAAGCAGGGTACAAGTTCATATAAGTTTCCGCTGAGAATAGAGAAATTCTGAAGATTGTACTTCCCATGATCCACTGGAATTGCAGGCCTCCTAGTAAATCATGGTGGGAAAGGTGATATGGCTAGAAATATAAATGGGACATAAACATTGATGGATGGACTCTAATGTCAGTGTCAGCGTATGAGGATTCAGTGAACATTATTGTAGACCTTGCAAGAGCCCCAAGCATAACTAACATGTGAACCCAAAGTGGTAAACCAGAGTAGGCCAGGCCTTCGCAAAACAACAACACACTAAATATTAGATAACACCAAGTAAGCCCATTCCTGACTGAAAGGATGGTACAAAAACATACAGACCTATCAAGTAACTACGTAAACACATTCCTATGAGGAAAGATTGAAAAAATTGGGTTTGTTTAATCTGGAGAAGAGAAGACTGGGGTGGGGGGATATGATAACAGTTTTCAAGTACATAAAACGTTGTTGCAAGGAGGAGGGTGAAAAATTGTTCTTGTTAACCTCTGTGTATAGGACAAGAAGCAATGTGCTTAAATTGCAGCAAGAGGGGAGGAGGGGTTAGATTAAATATTAGGAAACACTTCCTAGCTGTCAGGGTAGTTAAACACTGGAACAAATTGCCTAGGGAGGTTCTGGAATCTCCATGTTTGGAGGTTTTTAAGAACACCTGTCAGGAATGGTCTAGTTATTACATAGTCCTGTCTTGCATGCAGGGGACTGGACTAGATGACCTCTCGAGGCCCCTTCCAGTCCTCCACTTCTATGATTCTATGAGTGTCGCAGTCATATCTGTCTTAGTGTACCTGTAGCTCCTGTGGAGCACTATTACCTTGCTTGGTTAACAATAAACCTAGGCGAGCGCCTTCGCCCCTGAACCGAACCTATGGTGTTTCTTATGAATAACCCTGAAATCTGCTGAATTAACACACTGCACTGTCTGCTAGTGCAGCTGACATTGGTGGTCCAAGAACCACAGCTCTGGCAGCAGTAAAAATGCTGCGGCATCAGTAACACTCTGTAGCACTAACACCAACTGTAAATGAACATATATATGGGAGCTTTGAGCAGGGGGTTGGACTAGATGACCTCCTGAGGTCCCTTCCAACCCTGATATTCTATGATTCTATGATTCTATGATCAGACTGATGCAAGAACCACAAACACAACTACATGTGGGATGGACAAAATTGTCCATGAGCATCACAGGCTGTTGTATCCTTGCTTTGTGCTGTTTACATTTTTTGCATAAGGTGTTGATGCACCTTGCTTTAAAGCGGTTAATGGTAACATGACAAATTTGCCGCCACCTTGCTCTGTCATGGGATGTTGCTTTGCAGCTACTGGGATCAACCTGACAGGCTTTCAAGTTTGACTTCAGTGTTGCTTTATATCATTTGTAGTTGTCACCATGAGAGCGGGTGCTTTGCTTTAATTGGCCATACAAATATGGTGTTAATATCTTCAATGGGCCATACGAACAAAGTACCCAGACCAATGCAGCTGAGATGTTATGAGAATGCTTTGAATGCCAGACATGCAACAATGATTAAGGATTTTGGTATTAGGATCTTTGTCCCCCATTTAACCCTGCAGACAGACTGAAGACAGAGCATATGGAATTGATCAAGTTTTCCTATATGGCCATGATATGTGGTCCATGTTTCACAGCCATATAGAAGTGTCGCTAGCACAATTTCCCGATAGACATTTAGCTTAGTGCTTATTTTGATGCTCTTGTCATTCTATAGGCAGAAGATGGGTAATCTTGTGGTATTCTGTGACAGCATGCTCCCTAGGTTACCAAACTTATCCATGGACTAGAAGGGAGCATTTTTCATCTTAATAATTGGGTGAATGTGCAGATCCTCTGGCACGGGTCGGTACAGCACTTCAGTCTTCTTTAGCCTAGTTGTGAAACCAAAGTGGTTAACTGCACAAGCAAACTGATCAGTTATAAACTGAACGTCATCAATCAATGAATAATCAGTGCACAGATATCAGCAAATAAAAGCTGTTTGATGCATAAATCTGCCTATTTCGTGTGAGCACGGAAGTGTTGCAGATTGAACAACTTCCCATTGACGTGGAACTGAATAAATACTCCTCTGTCAGTGTTATGAAATGCATCTATCAGCCAAAAATAGGATGGAGAAAAGTGTGGGATGCCATTAGTGACCAAAAAAAGGCCATCATCCCATCATGGAAGGGCTGAATGACAGAAATACACTTTACAGGGCATCCAAAGCATTTCCAGAGTCCCTCACAATTTCCAGAATCAAAAGCCTTGGCTAAGTTAATGAACACCATAAAACGACATGGTTTTGCTTCTGGCATATTTCTTGGAGCTGATGAGCTGTGAAGATCATGTATATAGTCCCCAGTCCAGAATAAAATCCACATTGAGACTTAGCAAAGATGGTTTCTACAAAATAGGTGTTACATGTATTCAGTATTGTTGTATGAATTCCCAGTTAACACTCTGAGGTTTGGTAAGTTCTCATCCCAAGGTTAGGGCCCACTAGTATTAGAATTACTGTTCAGTTGGAAACTCCGACCTACATGGCTGCAACACTCACAGCTAGGAAAATGCTTCTGCATTTGTAATGGTTTTATTAACACAGTTAGCAAAGTTATAAACCCTCCAACCCAGCAAGCTAGAGATAATACAGAATGAGCATCTGAGCCTTTATATATTCACACCATCCTTGGCAGAACAACCTGAAGTGTTAGTCTTTATTGTCCTCCTCACTGGCTTCCTCATCACCATCACCTGTTGCTGTCATCCTGGCATCTCCCGAGAGCTATATCTCTCAAGGCACACAGACTAGGATACAACTTTTATAATGTGTTACGCTGATGCCTATGCATAATGCATATTCAGAAGGGGTTCATCCCTTTTTCCATATTTGTTTTCTCACCCTATGATGACTAATATATGTTGGCTAGCACATACATATATATCATAATAATATTTATTATTCACACCATGTATATATTAGTATGCATTAATCACCAATAACATTAAGCACAAATATTTAATATTGATATACTAAACTGACCTATACCATAATCCTGTTCACTTATGCTAAGTATCCCATAACTCCTCGCATTTGCTGAAGTAAGCATTTGGCACAAGCAGATAGGCAACTTATCAAAATCAAGACACATTTGTTCCATGTCTTAGTGCAAGCTAGGAAAGTATCTTGATGGACCAATGCCTAGAAAGCTGGTATCCAAAACAAAGACAAGGAAGGAACAGAACAACAAGTTAGGGAACTGGGATAAATTGGTGGGTTGGAGTTCAGTGATGTGTAAAGAAATGTGTAACTTGTAAAATTGTATAAATAATACCAGGTGAAATGTGCAACTTGGGAGCTTTCCTGCAGTGTAAGGTGAATGCAAGAGGACCGCTCTTCGGAGACTGGTATTGTATAGAACCTTTTTCCTATATCATATTAATAAACCTGACTGATATTGGTTATTTGGGCTCTTGAATGTATTTCATAACAAACCAAAGTGTACTCAAGCAATTGACTATACAATTTATCAACACCCTACTAACATTGCGGTACCCTTCTCCCATTGGTTACTAATCCTTGACCTCAAGTTTATTAGCAAATACATCCATCAGTTACCATGGTATCCATGAGGTTGGACATCTGCTGATATTCCTAACTTTAAAATATTGAAAACTGGTATAAACTAGCAACTTGTGGTTTTCTGTCAGCAGTTTAGTCATACTTTTGTATTACAGCATTCTATCTTGTGATACCTTATGATCTAGGGTTACTCTTAGTTAGCTGCTTATGCTAAGATTTTTGGGGGCCATATATCTTAATTAGTTTAGCTAAACTATTGCCTTACAGGCCTTGAGGCTTGTAGACTCATTGCATTACTACCTTAATTTATACCAAAGCCTTACCTATAAACTACAATATAACCCTTGAAAGGATTTTTCCAGTATAGTGATTATCCACAGATAATGCCACAGTGATTATCACAGTTTGTCCTATCACTCTTACGTTTATAAAGGTGTGGAATACCCTAGTAAGATGTAATCTCCTGTTCATCAGTATGAGAGAGTCTGGGAGGGAATGACAGCTATTGTGAGGTCCCTCTGTGAAGAGAACATGTGGAGGTGTAGGCTGTCAGTCACTCTGTTGAGTGGAAAAGGGGCAGGAGTTCTCGGTCTCTTTGCTATAAAGGCCAAGGACAAAATCTACATGGGTTTTGGAAGAAGCTGTGAAAGGATCTGGACAGAGGCAGCTGGCAGAATGGGAACCCTGGGGAGGGAAACTTGATATGGATTTTCAGGATGAAACAGGAGGGTTGACAATAAAGAGTTTTCCTGAATTAGCATGTTCAGAGGGGTTCTGAGGCTAGAGAGCCAAACATAGTCAAGTCCTCTAAAGGAAGTTAATGGACTGTAGCAGAATGAAATAAGAGACCTTTGGTAAGGGAGGAATGTGAATTGATCACTAGCTTCCTGTTTTGGGACCAAAAACTGGGACTTCCAAGGCAGGGTGGTCAGAAATTCCAATTCTGTCTTCCCACCAAGGAAAGAAATCACACAAATGTGGAGAACCTGTGAACAAGGATAGATTGAGTCACACCCTTGCTGGAGAGCCGGTCACATTATCTAGGGTGAGTTTTGGTTTAGCTGGAGAGCTAAACTATCTTATTAGTAAAGGAGGTTGATGCAGTAGTCACTTGGGAAGTAAGAGACCTTACCACATTCCCCTCTACCTACCATAGATAATGGTACAAATTATGAGGTAACCTTCCTTAGTTACTGTTGTATCCTTGGGGGCAGCAGTTTTAGGAAGAAATCACTTGAGACACAGAGCTGTGAGCCATGAAAGCAGCCATTTATTTTCCACACACTGAACTAACCAAACCAGCCAAAACTGGCTAGGCTAACCCATAATAATCTAACTCAGTTGCCATAGCAACAACAAGGTGCTATTACCACGACGACCAAATACACAACAGTTACCTATGGCAATGGGTAAGTTTTTAAGGGTGATCATCGAAGCCCGAGTTTGTTAGAGACACCCATGGCGGGGCAGGGGGAGAGGAGTTCTCATCCATTTAGAATCATAGAATCATAGAATATCAGGGTTGGAAGGGACCCCAGAAGGTCATCTAGTCCAACCCCCTGCTCGAAGCAGGACCAATTCCCAGTTAAATCATCCCAGCCAGGGCTTTGTCAAGCCTGACCTTAAAAACCTCTAAGGAAGGAGATTCTACCACCTCCCTAGGTAACGCATTCCAGTGCTTCACCACCCTCTTAGTGAAAAAGTTTTTCCTAATATCCAATCTAAACCTCCCCCACTGCAACTTGAGACCATTACTCCTCGTTCTGTCATCTGCTACCATTGAGAACAGTCTAGAGCCATCCTCTTTGGAACCCCCTTTCAGGTAGTTGAAAGCAGCTATCAAATCCCCCCTCATTCTTCTCTTCTGCAGGCTAAACAACCCCAGCTCCCTCAGCCTCTCCTCATAACTCATGTGTTCTAGACCCCTAATAATTTTTGTTGCCCTTCGCTGGACTCTCTCCAATTTATCCACATCCTTCTTGTAGTGTAGGGCCCAAAACTGGACACAGTACTCCAGATGAGGCCTCACCAATGTCGAATAGAGAGGGACGATCACGTCCCTCGATCTGCTCGCTATGCCCCTACTTATACATCCCAAAATGCCATTGGCCTTCTTGGCAACAAGGGCACACTGCTGACTCATATCCAGCTTCTCGTCCACTGTCACCCCTAGGTCCTTTTCCACAGAACTGCTGCCTAGCCATTCGGTCCCTAGTCTGTAGCTGTGCATTGGGTTCTTCCGTCCTAAGTGCAGGACCCTGCACTTATCCTTATTGAACCTCATCAGATTTCTTTTGGCCCAATCCTCCAATTTGTCTAGGTCCTTCTGTATCCTATCCCTCCCCTCCAGCGTATCTACCACTCCTCCCAGTTTAGTATCATCCGCAAATTTGCTGAGAGTGCAATCCACACCATCACCATCATTTTAATACTTTGAAATGACACATTAATCAAAAGTCACAACTTGTACATTTTGAATAGGGCCTTGCAGAAGCTGGAGCTAACTCTGCTCAGAGATCCTGTGTGTCCTGTAATATGAATAAATCGGGCAAGGAATCAACAAATGCTGTAGTCTTCTGGTTAAAATCAATCTTGACATTTTGGATACACAAAATCAGAGAAACAATCTCTTTTCTGTAAAGAGCTGAAGTTAAAAGTTAAAAATTCTTTCCAAAGCCTTTTAGAGTCGGCAGTCTAAGCTCCACCACACCTGCTGTTACAAAACATAACTCAAGCTTAGAGCTGGTTGAATTTTTTTTGGAAATTACAGCAATTTGTTTTCCACTGAATTAGAAAAAAAAAGAAAATATCCCCTCAAAATTCACCCCTTTTTTCAATCAGCTTAACTAAAGATAGAACATTTAGCCTAGATACATTCACATACACAATTTGAGAAGCATTTGGAATTATAAAATCTGTTTAGATGGAATTTTTAGCCTACTTGCAAACCCACGTTAGACCAGAGACTGTAAATTTCAAATGGAGCCCACACTAAACATTGTGCTCATCTGATTTTAATACAAACCCATCAATGTACAAAATTCAGATGTGTGTTTCTTTTCCACAATCACCTAAGATAAGTCAAGTGTTTTGGATTGTATGAACTGTTGGGGTACCATTGAAAACAACTAAATATGAAGGCCCTGAAATTGGGACACCCCTCAAAATACATTCACATGAAAATTTCTAATGAAGTTTCTCTGTCATGGTTCACTAATAAAACTGGATTTTGAATTAAAAAAACATGTTTAAAGAAAAGAAATGTTAACATTGAAGAATCATGTTTTCCATCACTCCCCTTTCCCTTTCTAATAGATTATGGGCAGCAGAGAATAACATATTCTGATTTATAACATTGAAATCCCAAACGAAGAATTGTTAATGGTAAGGTTAAGATTTTGATTGTTGTATTTTAATGGTTTGTAATTATGAATAATGAATGGATACAGATGAAGTAACTCCTAGGCCATGTCCTTGCTGGCATACGTGTGGTTTTGCCAATTCTTCTTTTACACAGAATTGCTAATCTTAAAATATTATTGCTGACCGAACAAACTGTGCTGGAAGATGTAAGTAAAAGATACACAAAGGTAATGATAAGTAACCCCTCCTCTTTTTTCTGGGTAGACCGAGGTAAGGGTGACAGAAAACATAACTCAGAAATTACAAACCCAGAAGGAAAAATACAGACATTGTGTAACTGAAGCTTGTACATGTGTAAGGGGACTATTGCCCCCTTACTAACATTCAGTGGGGGTGTTTTGTTGGCTAGTTCCCAGTTCTAAAAGGGGAAGGGTCTATGGGAAATCAGGACCCTGAGACTGATAGTCCCCACGAACAATGGGGAGAGGCCAATGCTCCAGGTCAGCCTGAATGACAGGGTGGGCAGGCTAACGAGGGAGTCAGGAGGCCAGGGAGGTCCCATCCTCCGTGTGAGCTGGAATTGCCTGGGTTAGACAGAGTGGGGCCGAGCGAAGGAGAAAGCAGGGGCCCAAGCTGAGCTGGGGAGCAGAGCTGTGCCAGATCCAGAGGGACCAGAAAAGCAGCCCAGAGAGAGCAGACCCTGTCCTGGGAGCAGAGCTGCAGCCCCAAAGCCAGAGGCACAGCCCAGAGAGAGCAGGCTTGCCCTGGGAGGAGAGCTGCAGCAACCAGAGACAGAGGGGCCAGAGAAGCAGGCCAGGAAGCAGGTCAGTGCTGGGAGCAGAGTCACAGAAGCAGCCTGCAGAGCAGACCTGTCCTGGGAGCAGAGCTGCAGCAACCAGAGCCAGAGGGGCCAGAGAAGCAGCCCAGGGAGCTGGAGGCAGAGCAGCAGAGACAGAGTGGTGGAGCTGGGGCTGGAGCAGTCTGGAGCTGGGTGAGGTGAGCAGCTGGGGAGACCGAGGGGGACCCTGGGCAGCAGGCCCAGCACAGGGAGATGCCTCAGCCAAGAGGCTCTGCAGGCCAGGCTTGGATCATAACCCTGACAGGGCAGGGGCGACACTGGGAAGAAGGGTCCTACCACTTAGAGCCTGAGAGCATGTGGCCACCACCAGAGCAAGTGTCCAACCCACAGCATCCCTGCAGCACAGCCAGGGCCTGAGAAGGACGCCTGGGACTTACAAGGAACAGACTGTGAACTGCCCTGACATTCCAGAGACACTGTTTGTGATGTTCCCTGCCACAGAGCGGGCTGATGTGTTTCCTTTAACCTTTCCCATTTTTCCTTATTCTTTTTAAAATTAATTGTTGATTAAATAACTTGCATTTGCTTTAACTTGTATATAATGGTCAGTGGGTCAGAGAAGTGCCCAGTGCAGAGAGAGTACCCCGGAGTGGGGACACCCTAGCCCCCTGTCCTAGGTGACCACAGCAGGGTTGGGGGTTGAGCCCTCCAGGAATCCTGGGCCCAGCCTTGCTGGGGTTACGAGGACTCTGCCAGACAAGAGAGTGGAAGGGGAATCCTCAAGGGCAGGGAGGCCACTGGGTAAAGGAAGTAGGAGCGAGGACTCAGATCCTTTCGCTAGCCCACTTCACCGTGGTAGTGCAGAAGCCAGGAAAGTTCCCCACAATAGTGGGACTGTTCCCCCGCTTACACATGCATAAAGTACAGGTTACCTAAAACCCAAAGGGTTGATATGTTAAAAACCGATTGCATAAAGGGTAAGTAATCTGTAATGTAGAAACATGTAATAGACCTAAGTGAACATGGGCCCAAACAGGAGAAACACCAGACCAGAAACTGAAGAATGGGACTGAAGGACCAGACCTAGTGATCAGGGAAGGTGGCAACTACCACTGAAGGTGGAAAAACTTCCCAGTGTCCCAGAATGTGCTAACTTGGGCCCACTTATCAATTCTGTCTTGTCTGTTATTATTTGTCTGACATAAATGTATGTATGGACACTGTAAGTGACAAGAATTCTGTCTGAAATTGTATAAATAAAGGTAAAAATTGATTGATTTAGTCTAAACCGGGTGGATTTGTGACTCAATTTCCCAACTTATGCCCCCAACATTGGCATCCCTGGGTGGCCATGAGTCCAAGACATCTTACTGTCACGTCTAGGTCTTACGGATTGTGACCTAGAGATTCTGGGTATTTAACAAGGCTTGGGAGATGATAGGGAGAAGTGCCTCTGGCCTCCAGCTGTGGTGTTTTCAAACACCCAGACAAAAAAGTAAGTTCTCATAACAATAATGGAGGAGTATGTGAGTATAACCTCCCACAGAGGGAGATTTGTTAAAAATGTTTTAGCCAAGGAAGAGCAGTGGGACATGGTGAAAAAGTAATGTTGTGATTAAGGAGAAATATAAAAACTCCCTAGAAAGGAGAGTGTGTGTGGAAGAAGTATATGTAATGGTCTTGTTTCTGTTGATCAAGTTAAAAGTAGTTAAAGAATCCTGCGAATGGTTAAAATATAGAATAGAAGAGCTTTGGCCAATGGCCAAGTGACAGCCACACTGTTTCCTCTTGGAAAAAATCAATCACAGTGCTGTGACAGTGAGCAATATAAAAGCAATATAGAATATGCGGTTATTGGAGACAAAACACTTAGTAATATGTCCAAGAATATGAAATACAATCAACCTATAGAGAATTTAAGGGTACTGGCATTATTGTGGACTTGCCCCATCCATACCTTTGAGGAAAGGATAATAGCTAGCCTGATTTTGTACTCCCTTCCGTAAACACTCTTGCTCAAATGCTTGTCACTGATCATTTTAATGATTATAGACTTCTTCAATTGTTTGTTAAAAGGGATGTGTTAAGTCATGGAAGGTGCTGGAAGCCACTCACCACCCGGATCCATTAAATTATGTTTGTTAATTTTTTTTGCTAAAAAACAGAGAAAAAGATGGAGTAAAACTGCAGTTTGGCAATGTGAGCAGTTTAAATGTGTCATTAGCTCACAATCTGAAAAATAGAGAGGAAAAATTCCAGGAGTGTCAAATGCCAATTAAGGAGGAAGGTATGTATAAAAAATGAATTGGCTTTTAAAAGATTTCCACTAAAAATCCATTTACCTTAATATTCAAAGAGTTAAAATCTTTGATGATTTTAAATATTGTGGTAAACCCAGGACAAACAGCTACAAAGGGGGGGGGGTAGTAATTAGTCCCAGGGAATTAAAAGGCCCCTCCCTATCCACTGAGGAGAGAGAACCACAAGGCAATAAGGTTCAGCTGGAAAAGGGGTTGCTAAGGAACCAATTAGGTTCAGCTGACTCCAACTACTTGGGACCTTTTAAAACCCTCCCCTGGGTGGTAGGAGGAAAAGAGTGAGAGGAGGAGGGAAGTTGCCAGTAGGCTGTTTGCAGCAAGATACCAGACCTTCCCAGTAGGGAGGCTGCACTTGCTCCCCAGAAGGGAGGGAAAACAAGCACAAGGGACTGACTTAGGAGAGGAGTAACAGGACTTTGTGTCACCTATAAGATTTGCCTTGCCCCAAACCTGAGTCTCCAAGGCTAAAAAGGACTGAGACTACTGAAGCGAACAAGGTATTTTGCCACAATATGTAATTGCTAAGGTAAAGTAAAGGTCTAAATTAGCTTTGTCCACTCAAGAAAGAGATCTTGGAGTCATTGTGGGTGGTTCTCTGAAAACATCCACTTGATGTGCAGTGGCAGTTATAAAAACAAACTGAATGTTGGGCATCATTAAGAAAGGGATAGATAATAGGACAGAAAATTTCATATTGCCTCTATATAAATCCATGCTATGCCCATATCCTGAATACTGCATGAAAATGTGGTTGCCCCATCTCAAATAAGATATATCGAAATTGGAAAAAGTTCATAAAAGGGGCAACCAAATTAATTATGGGTCTGAAACGGCTTCCGTGTGAGGAGAGATTAATAAGACTGGAACTTTTCAGCTTGGAAAAGAGACGACTAATGCGGGGATATGATAGATGTCTATAAAATCATGACTGGTGTGGAGAAAGTAAATAATAAAGTGTTATTTACTCCTTCCCCTAACACAAGTACTGGGGTCACCAAATGAAATCAATAGGCAGCAGGTTTAAAACAAACAAAAAGGAAGTTTTTGTTCACACAATACACAGTCAGTCTGTGCCAGAGGATGTTGTGAAGGCCAAGACTATAACAAGGCTCAAAAAAGAGCTAGACAAGTTCATAGAGGACAGGTGCATCAATGGCTATTAGCCAGGATGGGCAGGGATGCAAAACCCTATACCAATCTAGCCATGAAAACTGTTAACTTCTAAGGCCATGTCTATACAACCCCTTTTGTAGGCAAAACGATGTCTCTTGGGTGTGAAAAGAACACTCTGCTGAGTGACATAAGTTTCGCTGGCATAAGTGCTTGTGTGCACAGTGCTATGTTGACAGGAGATGCTGTCCCGCTGACATAGCTATACCCGCTCATTTAGGTGGTGTCTTTATGTTGACAGGAGAGCTCTCTCCCATGTATTGGTACAGCTGTGCCACTGTAAGCTTGCTAGTGTAGACACGGCCTAAGTACATGGACTTTCTTAGTAATTGGAGCCAGCCACAATATAATACTATTCTCCAAAACCAGTATATGACAATAGGATGAATGAGCGGAGATATGTGAGTTGATGCTGCTGGCTAGAGATGTGAATTGGGATTACTAACAGCCTTTTAGAAGTCTGCACTCCTGAGGGTGAGGCATTTCTGTTGAGGTTATTCAGGTAAATACATCTAATTCTGCGATGCATTGGTTGTTTGTAAAGAGCGTGAACCCATCTTTCTTTACGAGCAATTGCAAGTCAAAAACTGTCCAGGGCTGGCAAAGAGCTAGAACGAGGCTTCCACTCAGGCTTTTCTTATAGTTGTATTTGTTCTAAAGCTAAATTGAAACTTTTTTAAACAAATGAGGAGCAGTTTTTGAGAGGCTACAGCTTGCTGCTGATGGCACTCAATCAAGGACAAACACATTATTACTGAAGGTGGAAGGGAAATAATTCTTTCTTAAAAGAAAAAAATCTGTCTCCAGATTACTCACTCTATTATTCTTCCCTTAAATTAAAAGCATCTGAACAACAGAGTATAATATCCCCAGTCTTGCAATCAGATACAGACAGACACTGGTCCCTGTATGAAACTTGTGAATCTGCTCACATGGCTCTGATTGCAGGATTGGGGCATAAATTCAGAACAACATTAGAAAGTGCAAATAAAATAGCAGATGACCAAAAGCAGGAGCCGTCAACCTGGGAAATAGTTTGGTTCCATGAGAATTCTGTTTAATTAAGAATAGGGAATACCTGGTGTATTCACAGGAAGCAGAGTAGCATACATTAGTTTTTTTTTTTTAGGAAATGTTCTATGAGGAGACTTTGATAATACACTACAGTACAATATTGCATGTTACATGAGCAATGATATTCAGGACATTCCACACCCCTTATGCAGTGCATCTCAGCAAGATATTCTGTAAACATGTACCAAACAATGCATGCTTGATTTAGGGTTAGCACCTGAACCGCATTGCTGGATTACAGGTGGCTTTTATAAATTTGACTGATAAGACACATTGTGATCATCTTCACTTTCCATGAGTAAGGGCTGTGTTTCTGCAGTGCTTCCCGTTCTCTTCTTCCTACACCCCAGAACAATGAGTCCTGTGATCAGAGCAGTAATTATACCACCAACCACAGCTGCTCCGACTAACCACTGCCAGATCTGACGGACTTGCTCCAGGTAGGGCATCAAAAAGTCCTGGAAGGAGTCAACTGAAAAAAATGACAAAACTCATTTTATGTTATGTAATGCACTGTCAATTTGTGGAAGCTAGCAGTTATATAATGGCGCATGCTGGAAGACTCTGAAGAATAATAATAATGCTTTGTGTTGCTATAGTGCCTTTTATCTGAGAGTCACAAAGTATTTTAAAACCTTTAATAAATCAAGTCTCTGCTCATTCAATGAGGAAGATAAGTATGATCCATAACTTACAAATGGGGAAACTGAGGCACAAAACCTACGAGCCCCTAAATGACTTCACCCAAATTCACATAGGAAATGTTGGATGGAATTAAGAATAAAAATAGTGGCAAAAATTCTAAATATAGGTGCCTAAAGTTGGGGACATAGGTGACTCCATTAGTTAATCACCTAGATAACTGGCCTAACTTTCAGAGGTGATAAGGAGCCACAGCTCCTAATGGTACTAATGTGAGCTGCAGATGTGGTTTTCAACATATCTGAAAACCAGGCCATTTATTTAGATGTCTAAATTTGGATTTAGGTACCTCATTTTTTGGCACCAGTCTTTGAAAACATTGATCTGGATCTCTTTCCTCCCCCCCGCCCCCCGACATGCTGTGTCTTAACCACTGGATAATTCTTCCTCTTGAATCTGACCCTGCTTCTACACACTGTGTGGTACTTCTCAGTCTTTGCTGTAAAGCTGTGGTTCTCAAATGCAAACGGGCTTATTCTATCATAGTTTGGAATCAACTCAGTCTGATTCCAATTCAGTGATTATTTCAGTCCATTATCCCAAGGGCACTGTGAGAGTCAAAGCTCTTAGTTTAGCTCTTCATTATGTAGCACTATAAATGTACACAAGACTCTGGAGTAGGAGACCAGTGCCAAACTTGATACTGCTCACCCAATGGGGTTTATATTCTATGGGGTTGATTCTCCATCACCCTGTCTCTTTTTCAGGCATTTACATCTGAGGAAAGTGAGTGCACAGGGCTATCATGCTGGTTTGGTAATGCTTTCCACACACTTTGTACTCCCTTTGCGCAAGTGTAAATGTCTACTCAAGGTGTCAGGTAGTGGAAAATGAGGCTATGTCTACACTACCGCGGTAAGTCGACCTATGCTACGCAACTCCAGCTACATGAATAATGTAACTGGAGTCGATGTGCCTTAGGTCGAGTTACCGTGGGGGGCTGATGGGGAAAAAAATCTCCCGTTGACTTACCTTACTCTTCTCGTCGGGGGTAGAGTACAGGGATCGACTGGAGAGCAATATGCAGTAGATTTGGCGGGTCTTTACTAAACCTGCTAAATCAACCGCTGCTGGATCAATCTCAGAGCGTTGATCCCTGCCGTAGTGTAGACCTGTCCCTCAAGGTAAAGAATGGGGTGAAGTCCCTAAAGTCTGAGTTAGTTGCATTATCAGAGTGGATAAAGAGGTATTCTTTCTGAAACGCCATGAGCCTGAGTCTGATCTTGGTTATACTGCTGAAAATCTAGAGTAACTTCATTGACTTAACTGATGTTACACTCTGGATTTACACTGGTTTCATTGATGTCAGAATCTGGTCACCCAACTCTAATTATTTTCACTGGTGGGAGTCTGCCCTCCAAAGACCTCCTCCCAAGCCCTGCCGTAGGGGACTTGCTGGGGGCAGGAGAGGCATGTTGAAGGCAGAGCTGCTGCATACAGCACATCAGAGATTCCTGGTGGGGCTGTGGTCCATAGGGGACCACAACTCACACAGGCTCCCAGGCACTTCAGCCCCTGGTGCAGCCCCAAAATGGGAGGTGGTTGCTGAATGCTTTGTCATCCACTGAAGACTCCTGGGATCTGTTTAAAGTATACCCAAGATGGTCTGTGGTTTCCCTGGGAAAGCATGAACTTCTGCAATCTTGACTGACTTGTTTTGATTGGCTTTGACATTTTGGTTTAAACTCTGTGGAAACAGGCAGAAAAAGCCACATGAATCAATCCCAGCATTAATGCTAGTGTGACTCCTCAGTGAAGCACAACTACTGAATTACTCGCAGAACCAGTTATAACCACTTATAAGTTATGGGTGAGGAAAGCATAAACTACTGGATGACTATACACCTGTGCAGTAGGAAATTTGCTCAGATGTTTAGAAGTAAATGTTTTTGATAGTCAAAAGGTGAGGAAGTTAGTGCTGTTGGATATTAAATATGGAATACCCTCTCTACAGTTAAGGATTCCATTTTAAGTCTGAATTGGACTTCATCTAAGCCCTTAGCTATTTTCATTTTAAGCTTTGCATGCATGGGATATGGCCAGCGGATTTTTAAAGATGATATCTGAGGTGACTTAGACAAGCTGTTCTGGAGAAATGGGGCTCAGAAAGCATCAATATTAATTATGCTTTGAAAGTCCTTGCAGCATTCTTGACACTTTTGTCCCAGAATCCCTTGTCCTAGAAACTTCAGCTGAGGTTCACTGAAAAAGGGAAAAGCAGTGCTGGGAAGCTGTATACTGATGTATTCCAAATGGTCTATTGGACTCTAGACTAGAGGAATTTCAGACAGCACTCAGTGACTAGTGGGGACCAACACATTCAACTGAGGAAAAAATAACAAGTCTCTCTAGCCCTTTTCTTGTGAAGACCACCTCCAAAATGAAAACCACATCAGTCTTTAATATATCTATCCTCACGACACCCCTGTGATGTAATCCCCATTGAATAGATGGGGAAACTCAAGCCGTGAAACGTTAAGTGACTTGCCCAAAGCCATGTAGGAAGTCAATGGTAGAACAAGGAGTTAAACCCAGGTTTCTTGGATCCCCAGACAGCACCTTAACCACTAGACCTTAACCATCTTCCATTGCTATAAAGAGTTTTCCCTATGATGATCACATCAAAGTTAATCCCCTCCCTTGCAACTGCTCACTCTCTAGTGCAGGGTTTCCCATTTGTAGGAACATTTTGTCCCAGAAAGGCATGCTGGTAGTGGCCCTTACACACAACAGAGCCAAGCACTTACAATTCTAAAGGGGCCATTTTGGAGCTGGTTGTACTTTCCTCTCTTCTAGCTGGTAAGTACCTGTTTTATTTTCCATTTCTTATTGTTGAGCAGATGGCACTTTCTCACAGTCACAACTATTTTCCATAAAATACAGGATTTGTTTTTTTGTTTTTGTTTTTTTTTAAAATATCCTATCCATTCTATACCTGCCAATGTATGGGTTTCTTTTAGCTCTAACCCTAATTCTGAATTTCCTGGCTTCCAAATGGCTGGTTTTTGTTTGTTAATACTGTTATGCCAAAGTTTTCTTTTTACCCTTAAGTTTCTAACCATGGCTATTAGAGAGGCAAGGTGTGTGAGGCCATATCTTTTATTGGGGCAACTTCTGCTGGTGAAAGAGACAAGCTGTTGAGCTACACAGAGATCTTCAGGTCTGGGAAAGGTACTCAGTGTCACAGCTAAATACAAGGTGGAATAGATTGTTTAGCATAAATAGTTAATACATATTATAAGAGACCCCTCAAGGTGAAGTGGCCAGTTAACACCTTGACGGTCATAGGACAAAAAAAGGAGGTTAGTGGGTTACAGATTGTTGTAATAAACTATAAATCCAGTATCTTATTAAAGTGAATGGTTATGAACTTAAGCTCCCAGGCAGTGGATGTGCTCTTTATCATTCCAATCACTTCCCTATGACCTTGTCTTGCTCAGTTTTTTTCCACCTGTTGGGCCACAGCATATCTGCACTGAAAATTTCTGGCCCATTGTCTCTCATATGTTTAGACAGTAAGCTATGTAGGGCAGGGGCTGACTTGTTATATGCTTTGCACAATGGGGCCCTTATCCCAGTTTGGTGCATCTAAGAGTTAGAGCAGTGCAAACAATAACTGGTATCAATACATTCTCTGGTCCTTGATTCTAGTTCAATGGTTTTTGCCTGAGAATAGGGAGAAAAGAAAAATCTAAAAGGGGTGATAAAATAGATGCTTTGTGGAAGGGTAACAGGAGGGAGCATAGTTCTTGAGCATTTTAATATACCTGAGAACTTATTTAAGAAGTATGAGAAGCTACTTATGTAGTTGTCTTTATGAGTCTGGCTAATATGTAGAAAGAATATGAGTGGCTTGTTAGGAAGTATACAAATATGAACCCAATTTTTGAGGAAAAATGTTAGATATTAAGGTCTTAGTTGCAACTTATTCTCGGATGAGGCCTGCTTCTCTCATTTTTTGTTGTGCTCTTTCAATCCCTTCCCCATTTGTGTTATGCCTTTTGCTATGAGATTGTGAATATAATGAGAACTGTGCTGTTTACGTATATTGTCTTGGGTGTTTTAGATCTGTGTGTACTTGTGTGTTTACACACATCACTGAATCAGGAAATATTTCAGCTCCTTAAGTAAATTGGAGCAGGAAATTTATCATGGAAATCTTGATACTGCTAAAAGGGCACTGAAAATGAGCCTTGTTGCTCAGTCCTCCTTCCTGCAGAATTTGACCAGAACAAAATGTGGTCCTACGTGGCTTCTTAAAACCTTACGCTATGCTGCAACCATTCTTTGACTCCATCATTGTTAATCTGGAGGACAAGGGCTCCTCATTTGTCAGCCTTATCTTCGGTGAAATGTAATGTGGCACAGGGACAGATAGGGGCTGCTGCATGATCTAACAGAGGGGAACTACTACTGTCTTCCATTTTACCACTGCCTTAAACCCAGTTAAGCATGTCCCTGCCCTGTTTTAACCTCAACCCGCCTAGGATTTCTCTAACAAGCTAGAGGCCAACTGCCACCTCCAGGCATGTGCTGCCTGTTTTCAGTTTCCTTTGCCACAGAAAAGATCCATGCAATCATGACCTTGAAGTTACCGTGGCAACTCGGATGCCCGTGCATGGAGTGTCCTCAGAGGCAGTGCTAGCCAACTGGGGGCCCTAAACAGGAATATTTTGCCCCACTACACATACTACTAATTAATAGGGGGTCCCTTTGAGCTGCTCAAGGACCTAAGCAATTGCTTAGCCTGCTTATGCCTACTGGCGGCTGTGGCCCAGCGATCTGTAATGCACAACAGTAAAAATATGGTTGTTCCTGTACATATATGACTGCCGATTAGAACCCCATAGAATTCCAAAGACCCAGTTACCACAGTCAATTATTTTTAATTCAGAATACTGCCAGATCAGAGAGCACTGCAAACATGGCCCCTCTGAAACACTGAGAGTAAAACTGGGTGATTGATGGATTTTTTCAGTTAAACTGGCATTTACTGAATGAATGAATAAATAGTTTGGGGTCCAACAGAACATTGTTTCATCCCAAATGAAACACTTCATTTCAGTTTTGAGCATTTTTTAACATTTAAAAAAAATCTTTAAAATAAAATTAAAGGAATTTTCTGAATGCCAAGTCATTCTGAATAAAAAAAAAATCAATGTTTTGCTTGGAAAATGTCAAAATGAAACATTTCGATTTTTGGAAAAAAAATTCGGGTGGTGAAGGCTCCAACACAGACAAGTCAATGAAATCAACATAAATTCACAAAACATTTTGGTGTCGCTGAATCTGCATTTTTCAACAACAAAAGTTTTGGGTGAAAAATTTAACCCAGCTCTACTTGAGAGACACTTTGGTGAGTCAAATTTGTTTAACTTATTTTTTTATGTGTTCTAATTTAATAAACTTAAAAGAAAGCTCATCATAAATGCTAGGTGCCCTTGTCATTGATTAAAAATGAACTCTTAATTAAACTATTCCAAAACAAAAGAGCAGCTAATCCCTCCTCCTGACATCTAGCCATCAATTAGTAACAATTACCAGCAAAATCTCCCAATCCCTCAGTTTTCCAGACACAAATAAAAATAATAACCCCAGCACACTCCCTACATGCAGTTTAACTGCCTATTTTTAAAAACAAACAACGCCTGCAATCACTCAACATGTCTGTTTTATTCATGGAACTATATGGACTCTCTATGATGGCTGCTAGGAGTGGTAGAAGAAACACTCCTATTCCCAGTGGCTGGTCTAGTGCAGTGCTGCCTAGAGATTTTGCCAGGGTGGCATTGCCCTGAAAAATAGGCCAGTGCACCATTGGTACAATAGAACACTACTAAATTTAAAGGTGGATTTGTTCTTTATAAGTCCTTTTAGTGGTACGCAGCTGTACCTGCTGGGACTTGGAGGATGGAGCATAGGTTGCAGAAAAGAGTTTGGAGGAAGCACCAGAAAGTTAATCAGTGTGCACATGATTAGGATGCTAATTCAATTGCAGCATCTCTGTAAATCATTCTCTTAATAAACAGTGTGTTTAGTTTTATAAGAATAGTCATTTCATGTTATTACTTAGTATGTGATATATGATACAACAGCCTTTTAAACATTTCTTCTACCCAATCTGGGTCTAGGATAAGACCATTGCAGGGTTAATTCTGGACACATCAAAACCAAAATTCAGCTGGCTAGCAAAAGGGGAAATAACAAAAGCCATTGGATCATTTATTCATTCACATACACCCCAGAATATATTGGCAATGACTTGCTGCTTCCTGTCACATGCATTTCTATTGCCTTATCCAGTTAGCTATTTGACACCAAGTTTTAAAAGCAACGTTTGAGACCACAAAGAAATTGTATGTATCTAGCTCAGCCTTGCACAATTCTGTTTCCCCAGAGTGAGTCATTGTTTGTGTTTCTTTCTTGATGGACAAAGAAAATGTCAGTTGGATTTTAATCACCATTAGTTATGAGGGGGGAAAGGCCAGGCAAGTAGTTTTCTTGTTTTTTTTTATTCAGACAGATTCTTGTTTGCTTAGTCCACTTTGCACTGTCATCATGGCCATAGAGATAGTCGGTGGGGAATTCCTGCTGTGTAAGGGACATTCTGGGGGAAGGGCATTGCTGTGGGAGTGGAGCATCATGGTGCTTGATCATCCATTGTGGAAATTAGAGTGGCTCCCTTGAAGTTCTAATTTGTGCCCCAAACTGGGCAGATTAGGGAGCCATGACTGGGTCCCTGGCAGGCCTCCTCTCACTCTGCTTGGCAGCAGTTGAGAATCAGTTCCTGTGTGTATAGGCTGGTGAAAAGTTTTATGATTGTTTTTAAAGGCTGAAGCTGGGTAGAGCCTTCTACCTCTCACTGCAAAATCACATTACAGTAGGTTCCAACCCACACACCCAGGACTGACAATACACGCATATAAAATGGTTATTGACAAAAATGGGTTACTTTTGTATCTTTAAGTGATATCAATCAAATGTTCCCCGATGTACCTATAGCACAATATAGCATGTTTTTTTCTGATTTACCCAGAGTAACAATCACATTGACAAAGCTGCTCTTTAACAGCTTGCTCATCTTGATTCCAAGAAATCTGTATAGCCACAGCTATACAATATCCAATGTTCTTCGGTTATAACTTTTAAAATTTGTTCCTGGCTTCCCAAATGGTAGCTGCCTGCTACAAAAGGACATGAAAGTAAGGAGAGAAGCTGACTTTTTAAAATCCATGTTTACTGTAATCAATTAAACAGCTTTAGCTAACAGCCAAACTTTCCACCTCTATTCCCTACTCCTCTGAGGCTCATTTTTAACATTGGTTTCATCCTCCTTTTCCAATTAACCTTATTTTTCACTTCCCAGAGCCTGATGAAATTCCCATGACGGAAACGTTGTCTCATCTTTTCTTTTCTGACTTGATAGTCTAATTCCTTTTTCAGTCATGCAGTTTAGGGATTTAAACTGCATTCCAAAGGGACATTGAACATGCACTGTCGATTTTAATTACATCCTATCATCCAGGCATCTGCGACTTATCTCACCCAGCTGTTGCTATTTTATTGTCAGCTCTCTGATTCCAAACTAAGTTCTAGCTCATAGTGTATGCTGCTGAATACCTCAAAGATGGAAAGAGTCATCAAGGTCTCTTGAAGTTGGCATGGGTCTGTCTGGGTGCTACTATGCTGCTGGTCAATTTGCCATCACAGGATATGTTTGATTGGAGATGACAAACTTTGATTCTGGAGATGGACTTCCCCAAAGTCATGGGTGTCAGCAGTCTTGTCTCTTTGACTGCACCTAAGACTGGGCCTTCAGGAGCACACCAAATATCCACCAAACTAGAAAGCTGCACTGCAGGCCTATTAAGCATCTGCCACACTGGTAGGCCAGATGCCAACTCTTGCCAAGACTGCAGGCATTAGCTAAGAACTAACGAACGCATAGCTGGAGACCGGACCAGTTCACCTCTGTTAGTTTTGCTCAAAATAACCATTAATCTTATAGGAATGTGTTTAGACTCTACGAAATGCTTGTAAATTGCTGCATGTGTTAATCTCACTTGTAGTGTCTGTATTCCATGCTACAAGAAAACATGTAAGTTTTGCTTTATAACTTTGAAAATATTTTCTCTGAACTTCTGAACCCAGGCACGGGATTCACAAAGGATTGGTTGGCCCTATTGCACCGGGGAAATTCTACATTTAAGGAAGCTTGTCCTGTGGACTTGGAAGCTGAATGTTAAGGAAATAAAATAAAATCACAGGAAAATTTTCATCTTTTTGTCTGTTTAAACTCTGACGGGGCCAGAGACTCTAAACTGAAGCCAGAGGTCACCAGGAGCTTTCTCCTGGATCTGCCCTGAAAGACGCTTTGAATTGACAGATCACTACGACTCTTGTCACTCTTAGGATTTAGATGGTAACTCATTTGTGCGTATATGTTTGCTTGCTTTAACCTATAAATAACTCTTATTCCCTTTTCCTAGTTAATAAACCTTTAGATAGTCTATTACAGCATTGGCTACAGGTGTTGTCTTTGTTGTGAGATCTAAGGTACCAAGTGATCTGGAGTAAGTAACTGGTCTCTTGGAACTAGAAGCTACCTGAATGTGGTGTGATTTTTGGTGTGAGTGATCATTTATCACTAAGTCAAGTTTGTGTGGGTGGCAAGATAAACTGGAGAGTCTAAGGGGACTGTCTGTGACTCCATGGTAAGACTCTCTTATAGTGATCCAGGAGTTCACATTTGTTACTGGCTTGGTTAAATCTAATTATCGACCACACCACCAGTTTGGGGTGTCTGCCCTGTTTGTGTTAGTCTGCCCTGAGGTAAGAACTCACAGCTGGGAGCCACTCCAGACAGTATCCTTACACCATTTTAATCACACTGCCATTACCTTTTACTCTGCCTGCAGTCCAGCATCCCTCTTCAACTGCATATGTTGAAGCTACAGGATCAAACACCTTAGTTCAGTATTTCAAAAATGGAAACTTGTAGTTAGGTTCCTAGGTTTATATTTAGGTATCTGCCTGACTCTTCAAAAGTGTGACTCAGCCCACAACACCTAGTGAGGTCACCAAATATCTCCCACTGAGATCAAGGGGAGCTGCTGGGTGAAAGTTGGGCATCTGTCTAAAAATGGATTCAGGAGTTAGCTTTAAGGAATTATTTCTGGAAATAACTTGGCCTGGGCTTCAAACACTAGTACTCAGCATCCTGTTTGTACTATAATATATATTATGGCAGGCATCACCAGGCAGTGCTGTTACAGTCTTCCAAGTCTTTTATTAGCATGCAAGCAAACGTTCAGTCTTGGGAAGATAAGCTGTGTGGTGGCATTAATTTTATTATGCAAGGTGAGTGGGATAGTGGGCTCCTTGCCTCAGCCTGAGTTAATTCTTGGCGCAGAGTTGGTTCCTGGGACTGGGCTATGCGTATTTGGGTTGTAATTCATGAAAGAAGGGATTACTCCTTATGATCACCTCTGTTCCAGGAGTGGTGTGTATGTGTAAATAAGACACTGAATATATGCAGACTCCACCTTACTGATTTCTTCTCCACTGGGAAGCTAGCCTGCAAGACTCCAGACATCTGCTGCTGCGCAGCAGTGTAATTCCTGTCCTGGACTGACACTTTCTCACTGGGTCCCTTTGCATTTTTATATGTCCCCTACCTCCCTGCTCATATTCTAGCTATAATCACAGATAGCCACTTCATTTCAACATCTCAACTGAATCTCTGCTATTGTCACATCACTCCTTTTCCCCCATCTGCTTTGACATAAAACATTTATTTGACTGTTCCTCATTCCCCTTACTCCCGTCCCATTGGCCATACTCTTACTCATCAGCAAGGTTCTGCATAAGCTTCTACCTCTTCTCAGACCATGATCTGTGAGACAATTGCCACTACTAATTTTTTTTGGCATTGTACCTTTACACTGTACCTACCATGCAAATCAAGTGTAGCTCCCTGCCTTTGATCACAGATTCATCTTTTCTAGTCCTCCTTGATCACGTTGCAGCATTTTGGTATCTTGCAGCATATGAGCGCTTCGAACAAGAAGCCAGCACTTGTCTCTCTCTGAGGCTATGTCTACTCTTCAAGATGGAGACTCAAATAAACATACCTGCACTAATTCTGACTGAGCTAGTGTGCTAAAAATAGAAGTGTTGCTGTGGCAGGAGGGCCTCGCCATCCTCAGTAAAATTCCATCCAGGTCACTAGGTATGTACTTGGGCAGCTGGCATCTCCTGTCACTTGTGCCACCCTGGCTATGCTTCTATTTTTAGCATGCAAGCTCAATCAGAGCTAGCATGGCTATGTCTCCTCAACCTCAAACACTCAAACCTACCTGAATCTTTAGATATTCAGAATCTGAATGTTGTTGCTCTTGCCCATTTTTAATTTTGAACCAATTATTTCTTAGGCTCCAGCCCTGAAAATTGGACTGAAGAGGGACTTAAGTGGCACATGGACCTTGTGCAGGTTCTCTGTACAGGTATGAATTTCACCCTTAGTGCTGATCTTTCAGCAGAAATAAAGAACTGTCTTAACCCACCCTTCTGCAAAGCAATAGTCACGATTAGAAAGGACAAACTTGATTTTGACTGCAATGTAGTTGTAGCTCTGTCAGTCCCAGGCTATTAGAGACAAGGTCGATGTGGGGGTAATATCTTTTATTGGACCAAGTTCTGTTGGTGAGAGAGACAAGCTTTCTAGCCACACTGAGCTCTTGAAAAAGCTCTCTCACCAACAGAAGTTGGACCAATAAAAGATATTAACCTCACCCACCTTGTCTCTCTAATACTTGCATTTAACCACTTGTAGTTGTTTTTTAATACCCAATTCCTCCTGTGTCTGATTTTTCTGTATGCTTCTGCAATGCTAATGTATTCTGCAGTGTTTTGAACTTTCCCAATATTTGGCATTTTTTCTTAAAGCCCCAGTTCCTGGAATTAAGTGACTGATGTGAGAATCACAGTTTCATTTAAAAATAAATGAAAGGTTCTAGTTCAAGAGAGATGCTTGAAAACATGAATCCTAAAGATTCAGAAACGACAATACAAAATAAGCCCCAAAACTACCACTTTAAAAAAAAATCATAAGAGAAACATTGATTCCTGCTTATGCTGTAGTTCTAAAATGGTCATCAGATTAGCTAGGACAATGATACTTGAAATAATCAGCCATAAAAATGTGCTTTCGGGATAGCAATGAATCACAAGCTGCTAGACTGTGTTTAACAAAAGAATTGAATGAGCAGGCTGAACACTATTTTGGAGCAGTTTACTAAGCATGCAGAAGTCAGACCCTGTCATTAGGAAGCAAAATCTTTCTGAGGGCCAGAGCTGCCTGAAAGTACCATAGTATTGTTCTGACAGAGTGAAAAAAAGCTATTAGGGTAAATGTTAGTCTTGCTAAAATGTCTCTGCTGCCTTTGATATATGATTACTGGACTCTTGGCTGCCGATTGCATTTGCAACTGAACAGACACATTCACAAAAGGTTGCACTGTTCCTTGATCTCATTCATTTCTTGATACTTAATAAAAGTCTTGATCTTCTAGCTATACCTTGTGTCCCAGGTTTGACTTTCCTGATCAAAATGCCCCTCAACTTTGGTCTAATCATTCCAGTGGCCTATCTTAGTAATCGCTGAACTAAAGGCCAGGATCTGAATGCTCCTCAGCTCTGGGAAAAGTTTAGATCTAGAACAAAGTTTGTCCTTTATCTTAGTGCATGCAGATCTTATTGACGCCTACACTGCTAAATGGCCTCATCCTACATATCAATACCATTTCTAAACAATGCACATTAAATCTATTTTAAGTAATAATAAAGACCCTTGTGCAGCCCTTTAGTTGCATTCTGTAGAAGTGGCACTATATATCTCATGGTGAAATTCACCCCTGTGCAAAGAGCCAGCACAAAGCTCATGAATCACTTAAGTTCTACTTAAGCTTTATTTTGAGGACTTAAATAGTTCATTGGCCATTTGTTGGGGTGAAGTTAATCCTCGATAATTAAGATAACAGATTTATTCAGTTTCCAAGTATAAAAGATGATTTTCCAGCTGCTGGTCCTGAAACCTGAGCCTGGTATCTGAAACTCCAGCTGAGTGCTGTCTCTTTTGCGCATTATCACCACTAATAAAGAATCTGCAGGTCAGATTCTACCCTCAGTTATGCCTCCAAGTTATGCAGTTACATGGGGCCAGATCCTTGGCTTGAGTAAATCGGCATTGATTTATGGAGAAGTGCTAATTTACAGCAGGCCTGTGGCCTTTGTATTGGTCCCTCAATAAAACCTGACTCAGTCCTGTTGTACTCATTTGGGTTTGCACTGGTGTAATTGGAAGCAAAACATGGCCCTGTGTTTGGAATTCTTTTTAACAATTCTGTTGATAATTACACAGTCTCCCATAGCTGCCTGCATTGGCTGCGCAGTACTGACAGGCGACAAACTTCCTTTGGTCGCTAAACCAATCAGCTATGACTGCGAATACTCTCACTGAATAAATCTGATTAAGAAGGCACCCTTCATACTTTGTCTCTCTACACATACCTGCTATATAAACATGGCAGATTCAGAATTTGCTTATCATTAAACATTACCTGGGTCTGCTAGATATTCATAATCATATCCCAGCTCCCTTGATGGGGTAAAAAATTCTCCATTTCTGTAGAGAGGAATAAATGGGACCATGTAATATTCACGATTGTGTCCAATGGGTGCATTGGCTGCTGGGTAAACGTCTCGCAGAGGTCTGTGTCTTCTAAGCCATTGTTCAAAAATACTGTAGAGGAAAGAGAGTGTGGATTAATACTGCAAATAGACAACAATGCTCCTCTTTGCAACAACAGAGAAACTCAGGGGGCCTGATTCGCTGCTACCTTGAGCCCTGAGGAGTGATTAATACCTGTCCAAAGTGAATTTGAGGGTATGTGTAAAATGCTATCAGATCAGCATGGTAGCATTTTACGCCTACTAGGTTCTCAGTTAGCACAGCTGTAGGTACCTGCACAAAGCGCAAGGCAGCGAAGGCTCAAGCTTGGTCTCTGCAATGCTTTGCAGATCCTGGTTATGTTTTATAATTCAGTGACTGTAATTTATGCAGCAATTATAGTGTAATTACAGTGTAGTTGTGCTTTCTGATAGTTAATTACTGCTAATTCACATAACCAGAATGTTAACTATGGGACTGAATTAAGTATATTACTGCCCCTTTGATTTAATACTTGTGCTCTTTAGAATCTAGGCACAGTATCTGCATTTCATTCACATTGTAATCCGTCTAAGCATTCATTTATTCTAGCAGGGTGATAGCACTATAGTTAAGGTTGAGACTAGCTTACTCTTGAACAACTGATTTCTCCAAGTGGTCTAAAATCCACATGCTTACTGAGATTGTCTTGAAAACTGCTGGGAGTCATGATGGCTTGGGCCAGTGTTAGTGGTCCAAATTGAAGGTGGTTTGAACCAAGGGATTCTTGACATACAGCCCATCCCTCCCTCAAAAATCAGGTGGTATCAAAATGTCATGGTTCTTACAGCTTAAGGCGACGTGCTGTGGCCACTGAACCCAAACAGCACCACTGCACTGTGAGTTGGAGTCCTGGTAGCTCTCTGAGAATGTTTTGTGCATATTTATTGCTCAGTTCTGTAGGAGCTCCTTCTGGAGATTATGCTCAGGGAGCAAAGTTTCTGGCTTATGAGCAGATATTTCAAAATGCTCTGATATTCACATGCCCGCTCAGATTTTACTTAAGTATCCTCTAGGAAAATGACATTAAATAAATAGAGGGAGGACACAAGTTTGTAGTAAGCAGCAGATTTAGGGTAATGAAATCATGAAGCAGGGTCCTCCTCTGTTTCCTGAACAGTGGGACTGAATGAAGAAAAGTAAGTAGCTGTGATACTCATCAATGTCCGCATGACCAAAAGGGGTTGCTGAGCATCAGGAAGAGTTCTATTCGAAGGACTGGGGTGAGGTTGACATTGACTGACTGATACAGCGCCAGGATACAGACACAGAGCAGTAACTTAAGTTTATCACGAAAAATAAACACAGACGCCCTTTTCAACTTTCTCTGATTACTCATCTCATCTACACAAACTAAGAGATCACACATAGAGTTTTTGGGGAAAGGGGTGTGAAGGAAATGTCAGACGCTAGAAAAATGTAGTCGCGTGGGCCATGGTCCTTTTTAAGACAGTCATAGCAAACTTCTAGTGATACTTTATCTCACAAACTGCTATATGAAACGAAGCAGTGGAAAAGCTACAATAAACTTTTACAAATGATACTCTAACCCAAAGAGCTGAACGTTTGTACTCCTTTCTCACCTCCTGTTAAAATGAAAACTTGGTGCCACCTTAGCTGTGGTGATACTATCGCTCCACAATAATATTGCTGTGACAGATTAGGAGTAGCGATCTGAGCTGTGGTCATTTGGTCAATGGTGTCCTCAGATAACCCCCAGCCTTTTCTCCCTCAACAAGGAGCTGATTTTAATAGTCAGAATGCTCTAAAATCCACATGCATAACTGATTGCCTTGAAAACTGGTATGCCACAATAGAGGCTAGTATACAGTTTGAGATGCAAATTTGGGGTAATTTGATCAAGGGGTTCCCAAGAATACAGCCCCCCTCCTTAAAAGAGCATCTTTTAATTTTTAAAATACTCGAGAATCATTGTGCATAGTGAGCTTCTTAGAATGGGTATACTTCTTGATACCAATTTGGAGTCATTTGGTCAAGAGATTTGTACTATATAGCCCTCCAACTCCCATTAAGGAGCTTATTTTATTAAATCCACGTGCATAGAGTGATTGTCTTGATCATTCATATTTAACATTGGTTGGGTTGACAGCATGGGGCGGGGGAGGAAGAACACCCATTGAAATGAATGGGTTAGTTCACACTTAGAACTATGGTGTCAGGCAGCATTCATCTCTTTGGGGTATTCTGATTTGTCTGAAAAGAATGGGTCACTTTACACCTCTGCAATCCTCCCATGCCATTGAAGCTTGTACAGGGCCCCTTCTCCCTACATTAGTTCCCTTGCTGGTATGAGGATCTCCTCCATTCTCCTTGCTCCTCAGAGACCATCAGTTACTACCTGCCTTTCCCCTGTAGCCCTACAGTCCTACTGTGGGCATGGATGGGCCAGGAGGAGGATAGAGGTTGTAGTTGAGTGGCAGTGGGTACTTTCAGGAAGCCTCCCTCTGCCCCCTAAAAGATGATCCCCAGTCATGACCTCCTCATTCCCACGACTTCCTCAAAATAAAAAGGGGGGGCGGAGTTTGTCAATGCAGAATTAAGGTCCACCAGCAGTGCCTTGTACCCTTCCAGGACAGAGAGTGTATCTATGCTTAACCTAGAAATCAGGAAAGAAAGAGTTAACATAAGACAAACTTAAACTTCCAAAAAATAGGAAATGTGGCATTAAGGTACATGCGAGCCCCACCCCCCCAAACTTCAGCACAGGAACCTGCGAGTTAATTCTGCTAAAATCTGATGCAGGTTTCTGCTCAGAAATTCAGAAGGTGCTAAGTGGTATGGGGAAAAGCTGTTCTGTGGCTCCGATCCCTCCTGTTCACACCAACGCCTTAGGGTGCCAAGGAGGAGGTCATGCAGTCTTTTGAGGTAGGTCAGTAAGTTACAGAGACATGGCTTGGGCCTTTTCTGCATGAGTTTGATCCCCTCTATGCTACCCAGTTGTTAATTTCATAGAATCATGGGACTGGAAAGGATCTCAAGAGGTCATCTAGTCCAGTCCCCTGCACTAGTGGTAGGACTAATTATCTAGACCATTCCTGACAGGTGTTTGCCTAAACTGCTCTTAAAAACTCCAATGATGGAGAGATTCCACAAACTCCCCAGGCAATTTATTCCAGTGCATAACCACTCTGACAGTTAGGAAGTTTTTCCTAATGTCCAACCGAAACCACCCTTGCTGCAATTTAAGCCCATTGCTTCTTGTCCAATCCTCAGAGGTTAAGAAAAACAATTTTTCTTCCTCCTCCTTGTAACAACCTTTTATGTACTTGAAAACTGTTATGTCCTCTCTGTCTTCTCTCCTCCAGACTAAGCAAACCCAATTTTTTTGAATCTTCCCTCATAGGTCATGTTTTCTAGATCTTTAATAATTTTTATTGCTTTTCTCTGGACTCTCTCCTATTTGTCCACATCATTTTCTGAAATGTGGTGCCCAGAACTGGACACAATACTCCAGTTGAGACCTAATTAGCACAGAGTAGAGCGGAAGAATTACTTCCCGTGTCTTGCTTACAACACTTCTGCTAATACATCCCAGAATGATGTTTGCTTTTTTTGCAACAGCATTACACTGTTGACTCCTATTTAGCTTGACCCCCAGCTCCCTTTCCGCAGTATTCCTTCATAGGCAGTCATTTCCCATTTTGTGTGTGTGCAATTGATTGTTCCTTCCTAAGTGAAATACTTTGCATTTGTCCTTATTGAATTTCATTCTGTTTACTTCAGATCCTGTCTCCAGTTGGTCCAGGTCATTTTGAATTTTAATCCTATCCTCCAAAGCATTTGCAACCCCTCCCAGCTTGGTATTGTCCGCAAACCTTATGTATACTCTCTCTGCCATTATCTAAATCATTGATGAAGATATTGAACAGAACTGGACCCAGAACTGATCCGTGCAGGATCCCACTCGTTATGCCCTACCAGCATGACTGTGAACAACTGATAACGGTTTTTCAACCACTTTTGCACCCACATTATAGCAGCTCCATCTAGGTTGCACTTCCCTAGTTTATTTATCAGAAGGTCATGCAGGACAGTATCAAAAGCTATCAGTTTGGTTTGACATGATTTGTTTTTGACAAATCCATGCTGACTGTTACTTTTCAACTTATCTTCTAGATGTTTGCAAATTGATTGCTTAATTATTTGCTCCATTACCTTTCCGGGTACAGAAGTTAAGCTGACTGGTCTGTAATTCCCTGGGTTGTCCTTATTTCCCTTTGTATAGATGTGCACCATATTTGCCCTTTTCTAGTCTTCCCATCTTCCATGACTTCTCAAAGATGATCACTAATGGATCAAATATCTCCTCAGTCAGCTCTTTGAGTATTCTAGGATGCATTTCATCAGGCCCTGGTGACTTGAAGACCTCGAATTTGTCCAAATAATTTTTAACTTGTTCTTTCTCTATTTTAGCCTCTTCTGATCCTACCTCTCATTCACTGGCATTCACTATGTTAGACATCCAATTGCCACCAACCTTCTTGGCAAAAACCGAAACAAAGAAGTCATTAAGCACCTCTGTCATTTCCACATTTTCTGTTTATTTCCCCCCTGGTTGAGTAATGGGCCTACCCTGTTCTTGGTCTTCCTCTTGCTTCTAATGCATTTGTAGAATGTTTTTCTTGTTAACCTTTATGTCTCTAGCTAGTTTGAGCTTGTTTTGTGTCTTGGCCTTTCTAATTTTGTCCCTACATATTTTCAGTATGTTAGATTTTGTTTTTGAAATCCCTGTCCTGATCTCCAGCTGCCTACACTGCAATAATCTAGTCACACAAGGGGAAATTCACACATTAGCAGCAAGCTCATGGATGGCTCAGGAATATCCTTGAATGGGGAAGGGAGTGATCAGATTACAAGGGATAGCCTGTCCACCAACGACATATGGGAGAGGAGGGCTCCATGCTGGCTTAGAAACTGCTGTTGCAGAGGCAAACTTTGGGGACAAGCTAAGGGCGGGATCAATGAATCTCTGCTTACATGGATTCAGGGGTTGGAACCACCAGGAAGGTGCAAGACAGAGCTGTGAGTCACACTTCAATCCAGCTACAGTGACTGGTGAGGGGCTGTGGAGAATGCTCCATGCCCTGGCCATTATTTGGGGGATGTGTATTTCAACCATAGCTAACTTAATCATTACTAGTTCAGGGAAAGGGTTTCTCCAGACTACCCCAACAGCTGAACTGGCACTAACGTGTCTGTAAGCTACACAAGGATTCTGCATGCAAGTTGCATCTTTTGTCATCCAAGAAAAATGACTGACTCTAATTCAGAGACATTCTGCTTATGCTGGCAAATCAAAGCTCTCTCCCACCCAGGCAGAACTAGGACCAGAACCTCAGTTCTTTTTTAGGACCAAATGATTTAATAGACGAAAGCATTGCTGTGTTCATCCACCTTGTCAACCCCCCCCCAAATGAAGGTATTAATCTTGATTAAATTCCTCATTCATGGCTCTCATCTTTAGCTAATTTCAGCAGCCCTGTCTAGAAGAATGCTCTTGTCAGAATAATAATGCTCAGCTGAGACAATCAGATTGACAAAATTGAACAATTATTTCAAAACTTTCGATTCCAACTTCTTTTTTTATTTAATTAGAAGTTAAACTCTCTGATCAACTTAAACTTCCAGAAAACAGTTTGCAACATAAAGAGGTTCAGTGATCACTAAATAAATGTGAAAAACCATAAATGAAGGATGGTTCTGTGGTTAGAACACTAGCCTAAGGCTTGGGAGACCTTGGGTAGATCACTTAGTCTCTGTTTCTCAGTTCTCCATCTGTGAAATGGGGTAATAGTACTTCTCTGTCTCATAGGGGTGTTGTGAGGTGCTCATATACATATGGTACTGGAAACCATAGCAGCATCTTTAGTCAGAAGTATGAACTAAGACCAGGATTTTCGAAGGTGGGTGATGCTGTGGCTGTCTGAAGTTATGGGTACCCCAGTTTTTGAATACTCAGCTTGGGATGCCTTATGGGTTTCTGAGCATCTTGTTTCTGAACATCCAGACTTTGTAAGGTATCTTGAGTTCAGAACCTAAATTGTGAGTAACTGGAAAACCTTGCTCTAACCAATATGCAGTTTCACAAACTTTTTAGGAGATTTTTCAAAGGCACAACAACCGGCCAACCAATACTTGTGCCTTTGAATATTATTATTTGTATTGTGATAGAACCTAGGAGCCCTAGTCATGGACTCCATTGTGTTAGTCACAGAACAAAAAGGTGGTCCCTGCCCCAAGGAGAGAGCTCCCACCAAATCAATCCACCACACTTGCATTTTGCCTTTGTTGATAGAATCTAGTATCTTATACAGTGTAACCAGAGGCAATTGGGCTAGTAGGTAGAGCAGGGAACTGAGAGTCGGGAGACCCGACTTCTGGCTATGCTAATGGCTTGCTGCATGACCTTGAGGAAATCACCACACCATGTCACCATGCCTCATTAAAATGATTTAAGGTTCTCCAATGACAGGTGCTATATATGTGTAATGTGTTGTTATTACTGTAGCAAAATAACTGAATTCATAAACAGACATTAGCACCATTTTAATAATATTAGGAAAAACTTTCTAATTATAAGGGTAGTTAAGTTCTGGCATAGGCTTCCTAGGGAGGTTGTGAAATCACCATCACTGGAGATGTTAAGAACATGTTGGACAAACACTTGTCAGGGATGGTCTAAGTTTATTTGGTCCTGCCTCAATGCAGTGGGCTGGACTTGATGACCTTTCAAGCTCCATTCTAGCTCTAAACTTCTAAGATCCTATTCTGAGCTTTGCCACAGACCCAGTCTGTGAATTTCAGCAAGGTCACTTAACATCCAGGTGCTTCAGCATCACCAGGTGAAAAGGGATGGTAAATGATTCCCCAAGATGAAAGGTAATGAAGACTCCCACTAGGCTGACACTTCAGTTGTTTGAATTTTCATGCATGATTGTGTTCTGTTGAAATGTACTTTGCTTTTGCAAAGAGTTTTGATACGGTGAGTTGTAAGGGGCAGACCTTTCCTATACAAAGAAAATTAAACCCATCCATAAAAAGCAGGAATATAACATTTTCCTGTGATTACATATCGGATGGATTTGAATCTTTTCCTTGTAGCACTGTCCAATACATACCAGATTATAGAAAATTAACTGAAATGAGCCTCAGTGGAAAATTAATTTTAAGAAGGTTGGTTTGGGGGCGGTGGAAGGAGGAAGAAGAGTCATTTGATGGCGATTTAAAAAAAAAAAAGCCACCAAAAAAATTGCTGGATATGTATTGTTCCATGAATAATATATACAGCACAGATGATGGCTAATGAAGCAATAAGTCAAGAAAATGAATACGCGTATGATAAAAATAGTCAGATTTGCTGCCAGTGAGAAAGATAAAGGATAGCATAAACTGCATGGCCACATGTAATTCCATTATGGCGTTAAATAACGTGCCCTCCTAGAACATGTTGAGCACAAGAACATATTGTGTACAAGGAGAGAATCTTAAAACCTGGAACAAGTCATGTAGAATACCTGGAGGAGTTATTTCCCTTGTGAGTCCTCCGCTGTGGTGGATTCTCCATTCCTGGACATTTTAAAACAACGGTTAGATGTTTTTCTAAAAGACATGCTGTGGTTCAAGCACAGCTATTGGACTTGAATCAAGAACTCTTTCAGGGAAGTCCTATGGCCTGTGTTATGCAGGAGGTGAGCCTAGATCAGTAGTTTTCAACCTTTTTTCATTTGCAGACCCCTAAAAAATTGTGAATGGAGGTGTGGACCCCTTTGGAAATTCCACCTGTGGTTCGTGGATCCCTACCATAGAAATTTTAGGGCTTGTCTTCACTACCTCGGTAAGTCGACCTAAGTTAGGCTACTCCAGCTATGTGAATAACGTAGGTGGAGTCGACATAGCTTAGGTCAACTTACCTGGGTGTCTTCACTGTGCAGCATCGGCAGGAGACATTCTCCAGTCCATTTCCTTTACTCTTCTCTGAGAGATGTAGTACTGGGGTCGACCAGAGAGCGCTCTGCTGTCGATTTAGCTGGTCTTCACTAGACCTGCTAAATCGACCCCTGCTGCATCGATTGCAGCAGTGCTGATCTCCCTGTAGCGAAGTCCAGCTCTTACAATGAAAACTGACTGAACAGAATTAAACTATAAATGTTGCATGTGCTCAGCACAGCATTTGACACCGCATGGGAAAGGGTGATAAACTCTGGGTTTCTATGGTAAAGACAACACTTCTGGATTTTGACCTGTAGATGGGGGTATTCGCATACTTTTGATGAGAAAAATGGAATGCCTTTTCTGGAATCTGAAACTTTATTTTCCTAGTCACCTTTTGCAGACCCCTTAGACACAGTCTGCGGACCACAAGGTTGAAAACCACTGGTCTAGATAATCACAATGGTCCCTTCTGGCTTTCAAATCTATGAAAGATTCACCTCTCACAGCAGTTTTACATCAATGTCACACTGCAGACATACTGTAGGTTTTGCATTTAGTAAAATAGATCTAGCAAGAACGGTGTATTTTCCTTTGGAATTTACAGCTTTTATTCTTTCTAAAAGGGAAAGAAAAAGGAAAACAAATGGAGGGAGAAGTTAACTACAGTCCAGTTCTGGCAAGCATTGTCTCCTGGAGTGGTCCCCATTTACATAGTTAGCACTTGTCATCAGCTACTATAAAGTCACCACAGGTATTTTTTATTCTTAAGGGTATATTTATACTGCAGTCAGAGGTGTGATTGCAGCACATGTGGACATATCTGAGTGAGCTTTGACCTAGCTAGCTCAAATAACAATAGCAGTGAAGCTGCAGCAGTAGAGACTGTGCAAGCCTGTCCAGGCCTGTGGGTATTTATTCAAGCAGCTAGCCTGCACTGCTGTGACTTCACTGCTATTGTTGTTCAAGCTACTTAGATCAAAGCTCACTCAGGTGTAGCTACATGTGCTGCAGTTACATCTCTAGGCACTGGGGGAAACTGGTATCTCAGGTATCACTGTGTTATAACTGCTGGCGAATGCTGATGTTTTAAAGTTGCACCACTGTATATTGCTGCGTACTTTTTTTTTTAACTTGACTATTGGGCACCATGGGAATTCTCAGTCTGGTTGTAGACAGATTACACAGAGCACAAGGCGAGTGCATGATTAAAAATTAAGACATTGCACATGGCTTTTGTTAGAAAACCAGGTGGGGTTTCTAAGAGTCTGAACAGTTAGCACAGAAGAACAGAAGATTTTCTTTTAAAATGCGTACTGGACAAAAAGTACAAGTATCAGATTTTTAGCCCACCAAGGGGTCTCCCACACCTAATATTATGGTAGTAAATCTCTGTGTACAGTATTTATCCACACACAGGTTGACCATGTATCCCAGAAAACTATTTTACCCTCTTCCCTCCCCCAACTCCCACCAAGGGAGTTTTTTCAGTGTAATGTTCCTGGTGGGTTTTTTTTTTTTTTTTTTATTTTGCAGACTAGACTACCCAAAAAAGCCAGGTAAGTATTCAGATACTATGGGAAATTTAAATATCTAGGTAGAGTGATTTTGACAGCAAGCCACATACACATCCCTGAAAAGGTGGAACATCTGGACTCAAAGATACAAAACGTTTGTGTTTATCTTGGCTTTTAAAAATACAATTTGGGCTGAACCTAGATATGGGAGTGCTCTGGCCAGTAGCCAGCTTTCAAACAAAAATTTGGCTCAAATGAGTATGATTATTATAATTGGGAAATGGTACATAATGATAGGTTATGACTGTCTTCGCACTTACACTGGTGGATGTCAAGTGTAACTGCGTTGAAGGCCAGAGTGTTACACCAGTGCAGAAAGGACGTGAGTTGGAGGAGAGTCTGAATCAGAGTTTTGTTTTTAGCTGGATGTGGGTGTACTCAATTAAAGAAGACAATGGAGTTCTGGAAAATATAACCCCTTCCTTCAGCCCGGCTCCCAGGAACCTGTGTATCTTCATTTCAGGAACTGAACTCAAAGTGAGCATTCTTTAAAGCTCCAGTGTCAAATTAATTTCTCCCACTTAACCCTCATGTATCATACCTTTGCACTTCTTGGAGCAGATATGCTGGAAATAGCACAAGGAACCCAGCTGTCATGGAATTTCTGGTCTATTATTGTGTATGCAAAAGCACTCAAAATTCTGGGTGAGTATCCAAACTTTTCACAAACTCTAAGCCTTTTGAGTTGTGCCTATGGATGCAAAAGGGGTTCCAGTTTGCAGCAGAATATTTTGTAAGCCATTATACAATAATAATTGTTTATGCACTTGTTGCCTAAATAGAGAAGCAGGCTCTCTTCTTTAGTCTCTTCTCATCTTGAGTAAAAGTGGTCCAGCTTAGCTAATGCATGCTAAGCCTGGCCTAAACTTGACCCTTTTCTTAGTGTAGATGCAGCATAACACCTTAAAATGGATTTTAACTGAAGGATGAAAGAATGAACTATACATGACAAGTGTCAATGCACTACTGGAAGGCTCTCAGACACTGCAGTGTTGTGTATGCTATAAGACACTATAAAGAATAGAATAGTATTCTAAGCTACATCAGGGCCATCTTATAGACTAGCAGGAACCTACTATTTAAATAGCTACATTCAAGCTAAAGATTACCCTGCACCTGCATTAGGAAAAGGTTGAGTTTGTCAGGCTTAGAGAACACATTAGCTAGGTCTGAACTAAACTGAAGCACTAGGTATGTCTACACAGCAACTAGACACCTGGGACTGGCCTATGCTAGCTGACTTGGGCTCACAGGGCTTGGGTTGTGGGGCTATTTTATTGCTGTGTAGACTTCCGGGCTAGGGCTGGAACCTGGGGTTTAGGACCGTGCAGGGAGGGAGGGGCCCAAACCTCGGGCTCCAGCCTGAGCCCAGAAGTCCACACAGCAATGAAAGAGCCCCACAGCCTGGGCCCTGCGAGTCTGAGTCAGTTGGCATGGGATAGTCACACGTTTTTCTCTGCTGTGTAGACATACCCAGTAAGATCAGAATTGTGTCCTTCTATTGTGTGTAAAAGAAAATGTCATAGTCCCCCTTATGCGTCATTCCCTGCTCTTCAAAAGAGGAGAAATAAGGATTTATAAATGCAACGCTGTGTTGCATGAATAAATTGTTAACTTTAAGAATCATCCTCCAAAAGGTCTTATCTCTATTTGCTTCACCAAAGCCATATTTTGCATCTAGGTGGGGATAGAGAGAAGGGAAGGGGAAATCACTTGAAATAAGAGATGGTACAAATGCCAGCTGCTCCAAAGTTTAATACGTAGTTTCCCCTGAAGAAAAAGATAACAATATAGTGTCCAAGTAGATTAAAATGGATGGCCATAGAGGTTGCTGGATTGCCTCTATGGATCGTACTTCTGTGCTCTGTAATTTATTTCTTTTGAGCTTGTCATTATTAAGGTGCACAAGGGCCCGTAAGCATATAGATCACAACCATAGATCGTTTCTTTTTGATGAATAGATGCTGTCTGCGTGTGGGTGAGAAAAATACCATGTTTTCCTGTGGAATTTTTTTTTTCAGTATGAACAATTATGGCAGCTATGACTGCAAAGGTGCAGCGGAAAGGAAATTCAGGGTCACATTGGTTGTCTGGATCAATTGTCCTCAGGCTCTACTGAGAGAAATCTCGTTGTGAGAGAAGAGAGCTCTCTCCACAGTACAAAGTAACCTTTTCTTTTCAAATCACTAATTGTTTGCATAATATGTAGCCCAGGCAGTAATCCATTCTATAACTGTTCCAGGTGGATTGGGATATACACACACCTTGTGTGGTAATGTTATGGGACCGTCGCTCACATTGACTGTACTCACTTGAGGAAGTGCTCACCAGTTGACAGATTGTTAAGGCCAGAAGGGCTAGTCTGACCTGCATAATACAGGCCAGAGGACCTCATCCTGCCTTTAGCCAAGGGGTTAGGGTTCTAGTCTGAGAGTTGGAAGACTTGGGTACAACTCCCTGCTCTGTGTGATCATGGGCAAGTTGCTAAATTTCTTCATGCTTTAGTTCCCCATTTGTGAAAGGGTGGTAATAGCACTGCCCTACTTCCCAGGGGTGTTGTGAGGATAAATACATTAAGGATTGTGAGGTATTCAGATACTCTGATAATGGAGGCGATAGAAATACCTTATCTCAATAGATGTAATGGTTCCAAAAATCACTACCTAGGCGTATGATTCACCTCTCAAACACAGACCCTAGCGTACTAGGGCATTTTGTGAGATTCTGAGGCATGATGTCCCAGAGGAGCTGAGAGAGGACAGCACAGCCAGCCCCCAAACCAGAGTTGTGCCATAAAAGCCACAATCCCGTTTGGTTCAGTGTCAATAGTGTGTGCAGCACTGTATGAAAAACCAAAAGGAGACCATCTCTTCCCAAAGAGTTCACAGGCTCAGAAACAGACAGAGAGGCAAGGTTACACGGTGAGACTCACAGGAGGAGACCCACTTGAACATGACTGAAGTGATTCTGATAATGAAGACAGGGACTGGCTTGCTATGCTTTAGATGTGCTTAATCAACACCTCAGAGCAAAGTGGGGTGTAGATTTTCCCCTTAGTTACTGTAGTTTTAAGATGAAAACCATATTTTCCAAAAATTGCTGAGGCTGAGCTCTTTATAACATGGTCACCCTTCCACCAGTACTCATACACCAGCCTCCAGGCACTTTGAAAGCCCCTAACCAAGCCCTCCTCTGGCCCACCCTGACTGTGCTCACTTTGGTTCCTGTGATGGCCCGTCTTGCAGTGTAACGCTGGGTTCTGTGGCATGGAGGCTTTCAGCACAGCGGCTTTCAGCACAGCAATGGCTGCTAATAAAGCAATTTTGTTATTCATTTGGGAAGTGGTAGGGATGTGCATTGCTGCTTCCCTGCTGTCCATCACATTTCCATTCTGCAGAGCAGCCCGCTAGATATGCATTGTGCATGCTTGCCCTGGCACACTTCTCAGCATGGGTTTTGTAATGTATGCAAGGGGGAGAGAGGCAGAAAATCTGACAGGCAGCTGCCAACGTGGAAGCGTTGTGAAAAATGTAATTAATATGCGTGTGGGCTTTGAGAATAGGGAAATATCCTGAGACTGTTTCACAGCCTAGGACATCTTTGAGCATAGAATAATATTTTTCTACTATTCTTTTAGAGTGAGGCTAAGGGAGTTAGGTACCAAAATCACAGGTATCTAACTCCTTTAGGCATATTTGAAAATCACAGCCTTAACGTATTTTCATATTGGCAATTGGTGTATTGTTATTTGTATTACAATAGTGCCCCAACTGAGATCTGTATGGACACATGGCACGAGATAGCTCCTGCCTAAAGAGCTCAAAAGCTAAACAGACAAAGGGTGGGAGGGGAAACAGACAGAGATGAAGTGACTTGCCCAAGGTCACCCAGTGACTGAACTGGGAATAGAACGTAGGTCTGCTGACTCCCTGTCCACTATGGCCCAGTTCAACCAGCTTTACGTAAAAGGAAAGTGTTATGTATATATTAACCAGATGCAAGGTCATGCTGGGGTTGTGAAGGAAAACTGTGAGATCTCTAATGACCCCCAGAAAAAAAGGTACAATTGATACTCCTGAGGGAATTCTGCGCCACTGCACAATGCAGAATTTAATGTTTTTTTGCACAGAATTTCCTTTCTCCCACAGAAATGGGCTGCAGGGCTGCTGGCTGCCACTAGGGGCTGCTGGACCCAGCAGAGCCCAGCTTGCACATAGAAGACACTGCCCGGGGGCAGGGGAGGGAACTAGAGGGTGCCTGGCAGCTGCAGTTCCCAGCATGCCCTGAGGGAAGGAGACCACAGTGTGCAGGAAACTCCACACAAGCCTGGGACCCAGTGTCAGGCTGTTTCTCCCTCTGGATCCCTGGGTTTCTGAGTGGTGGGGTGGGGGGGTTGTCAGGGTTGGGAGCCCCCATGGCTGGGTCTGAGGAGGAGGGGGCAGATGTCTGAGCTAGGGGAGCCCATGGATGTGTTTGGGGTGTGTGTCTGGGCTAGCAGGGGGCCGTGGCTAGGCTCTGGGATGCAGGGGAGGGAGGGTAGTGTCTGGCCCCCGGTTGGGCTCTGCAGGGGGGAAGGGGCAGAGAAACAGGAACTGGGTTGTCATAGGGGTTTCTTTAATTCTCTACTCCTGGGGGAATTTTTGTGTGTCTGTATTATTACAAGCATCAGAGGGGTAGCCGTGTTAGTCTAGATCTGTAAAAGGAGCAGAGTCCTGTGGCACCTTATAGACTAACAGACGTATTGGAGCATCAGCTTTCATAGGTGAATATGACCCACTTCATCGGATGCATCCAACGAAGTGGGTATTCACCCATAAAATCTGATGCTCCAATACATCTGTATTATTACAGACATACTTGCCGATAGGTATTTTGAAATAAATTACAAAAATAATTGAAACTGGCATGATTATATAGTGTTGTTTTGACAAATAAAATTTGCAGAATTTTAAAATATTGTGCGCAGAATTTTTAATTTTTTGGCGCAGAATTCTCCCAGGAGTAAATTGAATATTGCTACCCTTTTGACCCGAGCAGTTAGCCACTGTCCTTGGTCTTGCTGGTTATTTCCATTAGGAGGAGAAGTTGATGAATCAGTTAGGTATTTCTTTGTTAGAATCTGTTTATTGACAAAGTGTACACAAAGTCCTGTTTTCTCTCCACATGGGAGGAATCAAACAGACTCCTTATTCAATATTCCAAATCTTTTTTTTTCCAGCTAGCAGTCTACCCAAAAAAATTCTCCTTGTAGCATAGCTTTGAGAAAAGCTCAAGTGTTAATCTGGCTATTCCTATTCACTATCTATAAAGTACTAAATTGCAAGTCCAATAGGGGAGAGCCTGTTATAAAATGGTTTATTCAGAGTTGAACACTGGAGAGGAGCATGGTCTAAGCACAAGACTGGAAGTCAGACTTTCTGAGCTCCAGTTCTGGCTCCTTCATGACCTTGATTCTGCAATGTGATGCCTACAGGAGAGTTACATGCAGGTGAAATCTCATTCTGGTATTGTGATCTTCAGATTATTTTTATTATTATTTATATTAAAATAACATTTAGAGGCCCTAGTTGAATTAGTGACCCCTTGTATAAGGCACTTTATATAGTCAAAATATTTTGTGCAGATATTTTTCCTGCCAAAAAATAACATTTTGTTGAGAAAAAATTTCTGGAAAAATGTCCATTCCAATAAAAAAAAATTCAGCTTTTCTCACAGGAAATGTTAAAATAAAAGCTTTCATTTCTAATTAACATTTTGAAATGCAAAGCTTTTTTTCATTTAATCTTAAAATATCATTTTAGGGTTTTTTTTAAAACCAGAAAACGGCAGGAAAATGTTATCTTATTTTGAAATGCTGATTCAAAAAATGAACTATTTTATTCAGACCAATTCAAAATATTGTGCAGAAAAAGCTGAAGTTTTTCAGCTGAAAAATTACTACAAGATTTTCCATTTGAAATTTCTTACAGGAAACATTTCAGGTTTCCAACCTGTTCTAAAACACAGTGAGCTAGAGTCCCTGACCTTGAGAGACTATAATCAAAATAGAAAAAAGAGAGAGTGGGGAGAAAGATAGTATTATCCCCTGTCTGCTCATGCAGAATTCAGGCACAGAGAGAGATTAAGTGAATTGCCCAAGGTCACACAGGAAGCATGTAGCAGAGCTGGCAACTGAATCAAGATCACCTGAGTCCAGTACCTTAACCACAGTGGTTAAACAGGGATTATATGACATTAGTACATGGATTAATTGGTTAATATTTATAAATGCACTGCAAAGATGAAAAGCACTGAGTAAATGCTAAATTTTATTGCATTTTTCACTCAATAGGGGCTCAGGGAGTCTCATGTTGCTTTGTCAGATATATTGGCAAAAAATGATGACATGTGACAAATGATATTCTCTGGAACTGTATGAACTGTGGCTTGGAATCACATGAGATCTGCTAGACAAAGGCAGGTGAAGAGGCAGCCATTAATAATGCACCACCATCCACAGTCACAGTAAACCTGTAACCCTTCATGTCAAGGATTTGTTAACTCATGGTCCTGATCTGTCTGCGTCTGGGAGGGTTAGCACTAGTCTGTTCCCAGCTCATGCATAGGAGAAGTCTCTTCCTGACTTCCCTCCAGCAGAAGGGCCAGGCACAATTAAAGCCTTTGCAATCAGGGACAGCAAAGCCTACACAGGACGACGCTGAGTGCTAGACTCCGCAATGCTTTTTAGAGCGGCACAATAACTGGGGCTGTTCTGTGCTGCTCCCAGTGCAGGGCTGTGATGCTTGGCAACAGTATAGCCCCTAGTGTTTCCAGCTGCTGGTTCATTCCATAACCGTTTTCGGCATGGTGATGATATCCAGTATCATCATGCTGGGAGCTGGGTGAAATCTCTCTAAAGCTGGTGAATGTAAAAGCTGCCCTTCGTTCAGGATAAATGTAAGAGAGCTCAAATAATAGGAGCCACAACCCAGAACGTACCTCACATGTAAGGCCTGTCGGAAACTGAGCTCGGTGGGTTGGAGGGGTTTCACTGAGGACTGAACTCAAATACAGGGAGATGGATATTCTTTTGGGGGAGGGAGGGAGAGAGAGAGCACAGCGTGTGTGTGTGTGTGTGTGTGTGAAAGAGAGAGAAAAGCCATCAAGAAACACCATAGAAGCAGAGAAGGCAGCAGAAAACTCACGAGAGCTTATGCTCAAATAAATTTGTTTGTCTCTAAGGTGCCACAAGTACTCCTTTTCTTTTTGCAGATACAGACTAACATCGCTGCTACTCTGAAACCTGAATAGGAATGGACGACTTTATATCATTAAATTTTGGGTACGCTGGAGGATGAGAAGCTGTATAGAGACATATAGCTCCAGCCTGCCAGTTCGGTAGCCATCCAGGATGGGCTGTGAGAGCACCCTGGGGAAGGGGGGAGAGGAATAGGACAGCTGGCATTGCTGTATAGCCTTAACCAGGCAGAACAGTGGAGTTCTCATGGGGCTCAGTAGTAAGGGGAGTGCCCTTACAGGATGGTAGTAAGGGGGAGGGATAGCTCAGTGGTTTGAGCATTGGCCTGCTAAACCCAGGGTTGTGAGTTCAATCCTTGAGGGGGCCATTTGGAGTCTGGGGCAAAAACTGGGGATAGCTCATGCTTTGAGCAGGGGCGTGGGACTAGATCTCCTGAGGTCCCTTCCAACCTTATGATTCTATGAACTGTACCTGTTTGGAAGAATATCATTGGCCTCCTCTCCCTCTCTAGCACCCTTTGGGTGGTCGTATGCTTAATTTTACATCCTTGAGCGGTAGAATGCTCACACATACACGTGTGCGTGCACATCACTGTGTAATGCTGCCTCCTAAAGAAAGAATCTAGCCCTAGATGGCAGCTAGCAGAAAGATCATCGTACAGCCAACAGCAATGTCAAACTATGGATGCCCACGTGTTTTTTGTGATGTGAAACTTCAAAGTCAGTAATGTTCCAGTTAGGCTCTGAGGCCATCATTAAGCTTAGTGAAATCCAAAAATGTATCCAATTGCTAGAACCTCAGTTTGATTTGACTTTACTAAATTCTATTATAATTTGTGAGACTAGGGTGCTACTAATGGTGGCTTGGTTGCATAGGTGTATCCAATCCAACAGTGCTGTAAATAGGCTGACAACAAATTCAAGAGTGTTATGGATAGGGCTGGTCAAGCAATGGTATTTTTATGATGAAAAATTTCAAATAATCCCCTTTTTAAGAGTCGTAATTTTTTTGGGTGTCATTAAATTTTTTGGGGAGGGGGAAGGAGGCTGTTGAAAACCAAAACCCAGAAATTTGGGGGGGTTAGCTACCAATAAATTGAACGTTTGGGGATTTGGAATCTTCAGTTTTTTAACAAAAACCTGAAAGGTTTTGACAAAAATGGAAATTTGTTGATGAAAATGTCTGTTTTGTCAAAAAAAACTATTTTCTGTCAAGGGAAAAACAAAAGAGAAGCAAAATCCAGCATTTCAATCAGCCCTAGTTGTAAACAAGTTCCAGTACCGCCTTCTCACTATCTAGTAATATCATGTGACAGCTTCTCCATATGGTGTCCATCCTTTGAGTCCAGCCATTTCAAGAAAGGATGAAAGCCCTGATGAGTTATGTTCAGGCTTGCTTTGTGCTTATGACTTATTCCACTAGTCAGGGGTCAGCAACAAAATCCCGAGGCCTGAGACCAATTCTGAAACTCCATTTCTAATACTGGATGCTTTGTTTGAATCATCCACATAATAACAATTAATAATTGTTATGAATCATGTTTATTATGTAAACATGCCTAGGGATCAACTAAGTGTAGTTTGTGATCTACCCTCAGATCCTTTTCTGCAGAACTCTTTCCTACATTTGTAATTTCCCCTTTTGTATTTGTGCAATTGATTATTCCTTTTTAAGTGGAGTACTTTGCACTTGTCCTTATTGAATTTCATCCTAATATTTGAGACCATTTCTCCAGTTTGTCAAGATCATTATGAATTCTATTCCTGTCCTCCAAAGCACTTGCAACCTCTGCTAGCTTGGTATCATCTTCAGACTTTATAAGTGTACTCTCTATGCCATTATCCAAATCATTTATGAAGATATTGACTAGAACTAGGCCCAGGACAGATTGCTCTGAGACCCCACTCAATATGCCCTTCCAACTTGACTGTGAACCATTGATAACTACTGTCTAAGTACAGTTATTCAACCAGTTGTACAACCACCTTATAGAAAGTTCATGCAGATCACCTGCTTTTAAAAATTAGATTGTGTGTTCGGTCCTTGGTTACCAACTAACAAGCAAATAATAGGTGAGGGACCCGATCCTGCATTGATGACAGAGCTGCTGTGTGGGCACCAAGTTACTCCAGTCTACCTGTATAGGTGTGACTGAAGAAGAGACTGTATTGCTAAGTGTCCCATTTGCATAAGGCTCACCTCAGACACATCCATTTGCCACCTAAATCTGCTGCCCTTCCCCTTTTTATATCCTGCACACTTGCAGGTAGGGGAGAGTGTGAATAGGAGACCCACTATCACTCAGTATGGAAGACCATCCATTGTGCTTGTCAGAGAATTTCAGCCTCACCTCCCAAGATCCCACCCACACTGTGGGTTGAACATCTCATGGTAGAAGACTGAGGTCCAGAATATCAGAGCTGGGCCACCAGAATCCCCGGTGCAGGTGTAGTCAAGGGCTGTGAATAGAGTTTGTGAATTAATCTACCTAGACTACAAGCAGAGTTCAAATGGTTTCAGCAAACCGGACGTTCTTTGATGAACGGGTCTCACCACCTCCTTTGTGAAGTCCATGTCTCAATTATGGATGCAAAAACATCTTTGCACTGAGACAAAGTTCAGGATCTATCAAATCTGTATTGTTATATGGGTCAGAACCCTAGATCCTTTTACAAGCGGACTTGGAGTGTCTAGAGGTATTCCAGTGCGCTGCCAGCACCAAATCCTGAAAATAAAGTGGTTTGTCTTTGATTGAAATGTCACAATCTCACAGAGATCTGGCCTCCCTCAACTGCTCATTATTTTGAAAAGTGGCATTGCTCTTTGACTAGGTCACCAGGATGGACCAAACCACCCCAGCATATAATGCTGTCAAACTTTATCAACACATGAAGGGCTGCATGTCATGACCCTAGCTGGCGCCATTTGCAGGGTTACACCACAGATTTGTGGAATTACAGGATTGAGCCAGATCTGGGTACTTCACTACACGCTCCCTAGGGGAGTACCATCAACCATGGTTGCTGTGGCTGGTGCAATGATCCGCAGTAGATTGTACGTGTTTGATGATGCCTAGTGCTTTGCTGGCACTTGTTGGTAGACTCCACTCGTGCTGGAGCAGAGCAACCATGCGTATCCTGCTGTACATCATGTGCCTCTATGTAAAATCAATTAAAATCCATCTATTGCCCTACTTCTATGGCCCTCATAACCATAATAGTTGAGCACTTCGTCATCGTTAATGTACTTGTCCCCATGGAATCCCTGTTAGACATAAGATGCATATCCTCAGAGATATGCAGACCCGTAACTTCTATTGATGTCAATGGAAGTTAGGCACCTGAGTGACTTTGTCCAAGTTCACACAGGAAATCTGGTGGAGAGGGGAATTAGACCTGAGTCTCCGGAGACTATCACCAAGGTTATCACCCAACGCACTGGACCATCCCTCCTCTCTGGAAAAAAAAGTTAAAGTATAGCACAGTTCTCTGTCTCTACGAGGGTCTGAAGGTCAACAGTAGGGGTTGGTATCACTGTCTGTATATACCTGCTTGCTCTATAGGCTTCTTGTTTTAAATCTCTCTCCTATAGGCCATCACCTCACAGGTCTCCTGATGTTTACTCAGTACACCAGTGGGTAGGGTACTCCTACTGAAGTCCTTAGGCAGAGAGGGTTAGAAATAGAAACCCACAGACCCAACACGGTAATTACGATCAGCGTTCTAATGCGTTCTGATTCAAGCACAAAAGTTGAGGCTGATACAGAACTTTTCCCACAGCTGCAGTGGTTATTGTTCTCTCTTTCTACACTATTCTTTGCATGCCTGCCTGCCTGCCTCTCAGAAAAGGAATCCTCCACAGCCCTTCGACTATGTAGGAGAGAAACAGTTTATTAAATGTACTGTACTTACCTATCAGTCACCTACTTATTAATTACAACTAAAAGCATGATTAATCTGTCATGGATAAGGCTGCTAAGTAACCCTAATCATGCTAATGTATTTTTTTGTCACTTATGCAAAAGGCAGCATTATTACCATTAGCTGCATTTATTCTGCCACAGCTAGTCTGAGGTTGTGTGATAGTTTTTGCATTGTCTTCACAGTTTTGTTCGGTGATTTACTTCGTCATTACCAATAGGATCCAATGATGTTTTCTTTGCAAAGTTTATCTTAGAAAATTGATAATGATTACAGTTTTTGAAAGTGCTTCCAGAGGCTCCCAATAACTAGGGGTGAAATTCAGCATGGAGGCCTATGCAACATGTAAGCCTTGGTCCCGGTGGAACTGAAGTGAGGCATAGATCTTGTGCTGGTCCCGCTGCATGGAGTGAATTCTACCTGGGAGGACTCTGTGGCTCTAGGCATATAATAAATTATTGAAAGACTGGGCACTGGTCTTCTGTTCGGAGGGTTGTGGTCTCATGTCAACCATCCTGTTCAACGTGCCCTGGGGCAGTTAAGATGGTCAGTGAGGAAACATGGGTTGCAGTGTGTGGCAAGGCATCTCTTTCGTCTCACCGGACCAAGCACTTCCCCCTCTGGAGATGGTGGGCCTGGGGTAAATCAGCTCTAGCCCACTCTGGGCAGCGTTCGTCCTCACCCCTTCTGTGCTCCTTTGGCTGTATTTCCTGGGTAGGCCTCAGGGTAGGCCTATGGGGTGATCCTCCACCAAACAAAAGGGGAATAGTCCCATAAACACAAAAACAAAGGGTGATACCTTCCCCTGCCTCCTCGCTGGGGCTGGGTGTCGCTCTGTAGTCTGCCCCCGGGTATCAGTCCTTCCCCTAGCAAGCATTCAGGCTTGTCTGCTTCTCCTATGGGGAGGAGCATAGCCTCCCCTCCTGGAGAAGCTTTACTTTCCTTCTGCCACAAGCCTGGTAGCAGATTGTGTCTCTATCTCCCTCCTGGTTTTAAAAGGTCTCAGGCAGCTCTTAACTGGATCCAGGTGTTCCTAAATGACCTGAGGTAACCCCTTCTCAGCTTATAGGGAAGAGGGCCTTTAACATTCTAGGGCTAACATATCTGCCTTCCCACACCCTCTTGCAGCCCTCTGGCCTGACTTTGTCACAAGTGTCTTTTAGTACACAGATGATTCCCAGCTTTATACTTTCACCTCTTCCAACCAAGCTAGCTGATTGATTTACTGAGCAGAGTGATGTGTGGAAGAGGGTAGAGCTTGAAAAATCCACTCACTCTCATGAACAGGAATTTTTCTCTGAGGGAGTGACATCAATTTTTGCAAAATCTGAGCTTTCCTTTTACAAGAAGAAAATTATATTTCTAGGGCCAGATCTTCAGCTGGTGTAAATCTAGCCTGGTTCCAATGATGTCCATGAAGCTATTTTAATTTACACCAACAGAGAAGCCCTTTGCTGCCTTCCCAAGTCTGCAGACAGACTATTCCAGTGTCTCTGCTGCTGCTCTGAGCTTCTACAAGTACAGCAGAAGGAGATCTGACCAGAACCTTGCCATTTCCCATTGCTGCTATTCAGAACCATGTGGGTATCCACATATCTGATAAGAACCTGGTAAATTTCAACCTATTTTAAAAGCGTTGCTCATCTAATATTTATGATTTTGCAGTTGTATTTTGATTAACTGGCCACGTTTCTTTCTTGCTTACTTTCTGGTCTTTGCAAATGAATAGCAATACTATAATATAAATATTTGTAGCCACATATATAAAATATATTTTGGCAAACAAAATATTTTACATTTTTAATTTCAGCTTCACATCTTGGAAAGTCACAGAAATCCTAGACGTGTAGGGCAGGAGGGGACCTTGAGAGGACATCAAGTACTTTACCTTGCACTGAGGCAGTTTCAAGTAAGACCATCCCTGACTAGTGTTTGTCTAACCTGTTCTTAAAACCCTTCCATAACAGTGTCCTCCCTTGAAAGCCTATTGCAGACCTTAACTAGTTAGAAAGTTTTTCCTAATATCTAACCTAAATCTTCCTCCTGTGAAGTAAGCAGATTACTTCTTGTCCTACTTCAGTGGACATGGAGAACCACTGAGCACTGTCCACAGTCCTTTAACATATTTGAGAACTATTAGGTCCCTGCTCAGTTTTTTTTCCTCAAGACTAAACTTGTGCAGTTTTTTAACCTTTCCTCATAGGCCATGATTTCTAAACCTGTTATCATGTTTGTTGCTGTCCTCTGGACTCTCTCCAATTTGTCAACATCCTTCTTAAAGTGTGGTGCCCAAAACTGTACACAGTACTCCATCTGAGTGCTGAGTAGAGCAGAACAATTACCTCCTGCATCTTAAATACAATGCTCCTGTTTAGTGCAACCCAGAATGATATTAGCCTTTTTTGCAACTGCATGTTCGGGACTAGGACACAGGCGGTCTGGCCTACTGGTGAGAGCAGGAGTCAGGTGTAGGGGGCAGAGCAGGCATCCAGGTCAGGGAACTGAGTTGAGACACAGTAACAGAGTCGACTGCTGACTACCAGAGCTAAGGATCAAGTCAGAAGTCAGAGCTGAGGGTTAGAGCCAGGAAGCAAAGCATAAGGTCTGGAACTGGAAGGGAGGCAAGGATCAGGCACGGAGCAGGACCATGGTGGGAACTAGGAGAGAAAGCAGGAGCAGAGCAGAAGGCAGGAGCAGGATTGGGTGCAGAATGCAGACACGAGCAGGGTCTGCTGCTGCTGCGGGAAATCACTTAGTTGCTCAGTCAACTTCCTGTGCCTCGTTCTGGCTTAATTAGCATGGTCGGACCAATCGGTGGAGCTGGGCAATCCTCCAATCAGCACTTTTGTGCGTGGTGCCTTGGCTGAGGTTGTAGTCCTACTAGCTCCTTGGCCCTTGGGGTTTCAGCAGACTTCAGGTGGCAGCCAGCATGTGATGGCTGCCTGGGAACTCGCAGGCCTGGGCCTAAGACTCAACACATCACATGTTGGCTCTTATATAGTCTGTGATCCGTTGTAACCCTCCGATCTTTTTCTGCAGTAGTTCCATCTAGCCAGTTATATTGTGCTTGTGCATTTGATTTTTCTTTCCTAAGTGTAGCACTTTGCATTTGTTTTTATTGAATTTCATCCGGGTGATTTCAGACCAATTCTTCAATCTATCAAGGACATTTTGAATTCTAATCCTGTCCTCCAAAGTGCTTACCACCCCTCCCCTCAGCTTTGTGTCTTCCCCGGCAAATTTTATGAGCATACTCTTCACTCCATCATCCAAGTCACTAATGAAAATATTGAATAGTACCAGACTGAGGACTGACTGCTGCACAACCCCACTAGATACATTCCCCCAGTCTGACAGCAAACCATTGATAACTACTCTTTGAGAACAGTCTTTCAACCAGTTGTGCACCCACCTTACATTGATTTCATCTAGACCATATTTCCCTAGTTTGCTTATGAGAGCGTCACGTGGTACTTTGTCAAAAGCCTTACTAAAATCAAGATACATTATGTCGACAGCTGCCCTCATCCACTAGGCCAGTAACCCTGTCAAAGAAGGAAAATAATCCTTCTCTTAGCAATTTTGTCCATTGTTTTCAGAACTGAGGTTCTTTTCCTGTTTCTAACGAACATGACTTCCTTCGGTTTGATTTTCTTTTTGCCTGCATAACTACAGCTCCTTTCTGTTCCAGCTGAAGGCGTTCACAGTTGTGTGTCTCACTGAAAAGTTGGACTTTGACATTTTTATTTATGAACAATTGATATGATTTTTTTTCTTATGAATGATCGATTCAAACAAAAGTAATATTTGGAATTGAGAGGAAGGGCTCCATCTGATCATAGCAATATTAAAGTAAATTACATTTTTGACTCAGCCTTCTTGACACAGAATAAGTTTCTATCACCACAAAATCACTGAATTATTATTAATACATTTGTCTTTCAACACTCTTTTAATACAGTGAACATTCAAGCAAGTATGAAAATTACAACACAATTGCTGTCAATTAGATTAAATGAATGAAGAGCTCAGTTATGTACAGTATGTTTGAAAATATTGTAAGTTTAATAGCATCTAAATTATCCAAAGTTTGATACTAACGTTAAAAAAGCACATTTTAAATACACAAAACAGATCAGTTTTACGAGGAAGAGTCAAACTCACCTGTCAACGAAGGCATGGTGAAGGATAAAGATGGGATCATTAGCAGATCCTTGTACCTGGGACATGGAGCCATTCATATAGATGTGAAGTGCATTATGTAAACTGCTTTGAGACATGTTCGCTATTCCAGTCTGTGGATTGGCAAAGCCTATATGTGAAGAGGAAATCATACACTGATATGAAGATGTGCATAATTATTCTTTCAATAAAATAGAAGCTCAAAGTACCTACTAATTAGATTTCATTTATGTTCAGCTCTTTAGTATAATACAAAGATAAATGTTTAAAGAAAGAGCACTAGTATACTTGGAAGGCACATCAGAGATGACATTAGAAGAAACTAAATTTAAAACTACTGGTATAAAACTAAAGCAACATGCCACTACACGAACTACTTAATTGATTTATATTTTTAATTCTTTGTCCAATATTTCTGGCTGTTAAAGCATTCTAAAACCCCAATCTTGAAAATATTTATGCATGTGAACTTTATTCATATGAATAGGAAATGTGTTTGGGCCCAAACCTACTAAGGGAATTATTTTACTGACTTACTGTGTCTCTGACAAATCACAGATAATTGGTGAAGCTGTACAAGTCTGAGAAAAGTAAATGAAAGGAGATTGACCCTGGCAATTACTAGTCCGTAAGCCAAAACAACCTGTTGTGTTTTGTGATATACTTAGACTGCAAGCTCTTTGGAGCAGGGGTCATAGTTTTTATTATGTGTGTACAGTGCTGAGCACTTTTCCCTGACTGGGGCCTTTACGAATCACTGCACTGCAAAAAGTAGGAGTAGTAAAAGGTTGGAACAAATAGTCGGCTAGGTCATCCCCTTCCATAATCAAACCTACAGGACAGGGCTCTGGGGAAAGAAGTCTCTTTGAGGGTTGCCCTGAGGACTGGACTTTTAAAGGCCACAGGGCCCATCCCCAAACCCAACAGACACTGGAGAATATGTGACACCCGGCCCCTACTCTAGGGGCCATGTGTCCCCATACTGGTTCTGGCCCTGGTAGCCCCAGTGGTCCCTTCTGGCCTTAAACTCTGAGCTCTCACCTAGCTTCCTGCTAGCACAGGTGTTCCCTAGCCAGCAGGAGATCCCTCAGAGTGTCAATACGGCACTGTATTGTCTCTTTCTCGGAGTCTCCATGGTTATATCTACGCTGCAATTAAAATCCCATGACTGGCCCATACCAGCTGACTTGGGCTTGTGGGGTTCAAGCTGTTTGATTGTGGCTGGCTTGGGCTCAGGCTACAGCTCTGGGACCTTCCCACCTAGCTGGGTCCTAGAGCCCAGCCTCCAGAGAGTCCCTTAGCTCAAGCCCTGCGAGCCCAAGTGAGCTGGCAGATGCCAGTCACAGCTTTTTAACTGCCGTGTAGACATACCCTATGGTGTCGGGGTTAGGATAATCTCTATAGGCCCTCCTGGGTCCTGTCCTACCCATAGAGTTGGGGGACTTTCTAATTGCACAAACCCAAATACCCTTTCCCTGCCCACTGCCCCACTCCTTCTCTGCACCCCACCCAGTTCAGCCCCCCCCCCCGGTCCCTAGCTCTCCCCCACCCTCACTCACTTTCACTGGGCTGGGGCAGGGTGTTAGGGTGCAGGAGGGGGTGAAGGGTCCAGCTGGGAGTGCAGGCTTTAGGGTGGGACCAAAAGTGAAGGGTTCAGGGAGCGGGAGGGGGTGCAGGCTCCGGCTGAGGGTGTGGGCTCTGCGGTGGAGCCAGGGATGAGAGGTTTGCCTTGCAGGAGGGGGCTAAGGGCTGGGGCAGGGGATTGGGAAGTGGATGGAGGTACAGGGTCTGGGAGGGAGTTAGGGTGCAGGGCAGGTTCCTACCTGGGGCAGGAGGTTCGGGATACAGGTGGCGATTACCTCAGGTGGTTCCCAGTTGGTGGTGCAGCAGGGCTAAGGCAGGTTCCCTGCCTGCCATGGCTTCATGCTGCTCCCAGAAGCAGATGCCATGTCTGGCCCCTAGGCCAGGCGGCTCTGTGCGGTGCATGCTGCCCAGGTCCTCATGTGCCTCCTCCGCAGCTCCCATTGGCCACGGTTTCTGGTCAATGGGAGCTGCGGAACTGGCGCTGTGGGTGGGGGCAGCATGCGGAACTTCCCTGATTGCCCCTGTGCCTAGAGGCCAGACATGCCGGCCACTTCCGGGGAGCTGCGCAGAGCCAGGGCAGGCAGGGAGGCTACTTTAGCCCCACTGTGCCGCCAACCAGACTTTTAACAGCCCAGTCAGCGGTGCTGACTGGAGCTGCCAGGGTCCATTTTCGACCAGGCATTCCCGTCAAAAACCGGATGCCTTGCAACCCTACCTACCCACTGATGCTGTAGTGGGGTATTACCGAAGTTGGTGTTAAATGTGGTATTTCTTTAATCTAGCTTACTATGCTTCTACTCTCTCTTCTGAATCACTCCTTAAAACACTCTACCAGAACACACACACATGCTAGGCCTCCCTGACACTGAAGTATATCAGAACAGACAGAAAATCTTTTTAAAATAAAAACTTAACAAAAATAGTGGAACTAACAAGATGCCTTCAGCGCTAAAGTTCAGTGCTCCATCACTTTGTCATATCTCATCTCCTGTCCATACATTTTACATTGTTTATTAAGGTTGTAAATGTAGTAAGGCAGAAACCTTGTCTCTTTGTCCGGAAAGATCCTTGCATGCTTTGAGAACAGCATAAATTATAATATCTCGAGTAACCTGGGAGAGTATTTTATTATATCACGAAGCAGTAAAGTAATGGGGGAAGCAGAGTGGTCTAGTGCGGTGTTTCTCAGCGACTGGTCCATGGGCTGCTGTCGGTCCCTGAGAACTCTCTGACACAGGTTAGGAAGGCAGCAAGCTGGATCCTGGAATCAAAAAGGTTGAGAAACACACTAATCTAGTGTACAGGGCCCTAAATGGGGATTTTGGAGACCTGGGTTCTACTCCCAGCTTTGGGATTGATCTTTTTGTATTTCCACTTCACCTCATATGTCTTTGTCTGTCTGTTTAGATTGTAAGATCTTTTTGGAGTCAAGGACTGTTTCTTACTATGTGAATGTGCAGTGCTTGGTATAATGGGGCCTTAATCTCATCTGAGGCTTCTAGGTGCAAGTGCAGTGCTTCTAATAGTAGTAATAGTCCCTCTCCATAAGTCTAAAATTTTGAGCTCATTTCCAGTTGTTGAAGTCTCACAATGATGTTGACAAATCCAAGGGAAATCAGAGAAGAAGAATGATGATCAAGAGACTGGAGGAATTGGCTTCTGAGGAAAAAATTAAGTTCTACATAAGCATAGCTGGAATAAGATGAAAAAGGGGCACATATCTGAAAGGTCTGGACACAGCAGGGGAGGAGTGGAATTACCTAAGGTGGTATATGGGGAATTAATTAGTAATCAGATGAAATTAATATAGGGGAAATTTAGATCAGGAAAAGCTTCCTGATAGTAAATATTAAGCGGTACAATAGTCTCTGAAGGGAAGTGATGGGAGCCACATCACTTAGAAAATTTAAAACTGGATTGGACAAAACACTAGAAAACGTGTTGTATGGGGCAATCTGGCAAGGACAAAGAGGTATATTCTAGTTCAGCCAGAAGTTATTGGGTTTTCTGGAATTACTGCTGAAATTTTATGGCATTTTTTTTCAGGAGGCCACACTAGATGATCCTAATAGTTCCTTTTAGTTTTAAAAACTATAAATCTAGGTACTCAATAATGTGGTAAGTTTCTTTCAGCTCTCACTTCTATGAAATGGTTCTATGAAAATCAGCTGGAAAAAATCTACTTGTCAGGCTTCTTAAAATGGATAAGACTTCAGGCCCTTCACTTGTATCATACTATAGCTCATTATGGTGGGGGAGGGCTGAAGGGAGATGGGTAGAGTACTATTTATATTGCTTCTAGAGTACTCTGGCCAGGAAACTAGATGCTTTGACAAGTTTCAGCCCTAAAAATGGTGTTAGCACTTGAGTTATCATATGAAAAGGGTTATAAAGAATACTTCTGTATTCTAAGATGCACTGAATCAGGGCAGCCTCTTCATAGGGAAATCTCCTAGAGAGCCAGTTTTGCCTAATGTGGACATTGTCATTCATACCACCCGCTGATTAACCGGGACAGTATTAGAACTAACGGCTTAGGTCATGTTTAATTCTAAGCTGTGGGCTCTTAATGTGGAAGATTTCATATAAATATTACAGATAGAAGAAATAATAATTAAATGCAGTGAGTATCACTTTTACCTGTGTGTTTTTACACAGTACGGCCTTTATTATGATTTCACTTGAATTCTTTTCAGACTTGTTTGAAAGGGTCTCAGAGCAACCATTTACTCAGGGCAATGGGTGATGAACCAGGCTGAGCCAATTCAGAGGAATCTACAATACTAAAATAATTTTGTAGCATTTTAGGGAAAATTGTACTTCCACGAGGAAGAGAGGGAGTGAATCTGTAATCCACCACTATGATAAACCTCAGAAGTTCTTGGAGGGAAGCCCCATTGAAACGTGATGTGCTAGAACCAGTAGTTATGGCTGGATCTTAAGTTATTGAGCTCAATAGGAGCTTTGCCAGTGATTTAAATTGTAGCAGAATAAAATTCTTAAAGACCACGTACCTGGTTCTGTTCTTGCTCGTAGCACTGTAAATCAAGAAACCAGTGGTTCAATGGAATTGAACTGACCTCAATGGAGCTATGCCAATGTACACCAGTTGGACCTGTGGCCCAAACTTTATTATAGATTGAGCTGATGGCGTCACCTATAGTTGCCCAATACTTTCCATTATAATTATATACATGCAGTCTTCATAAAACATTCAAGTGTCTGTCTTTTAATAGATGCTATTTCATTATACTAACAGTCTACCAGCAGAGATCATGGAACTCCATAGACAATCAGTCAGGGACACAGCTGTATAAACATAGTGCAAGTCAAGTAGTGTCTTCCTTCATTACTCCTCATTTGCTGCTGAATTGACAGCATTAAGTGTATCTGGTAGATTTCAGAGAGTATTCGGGGCCTCGATAGTATTATCAACATTAATTACTGCAGTGATGCGGCAAATGTCCCATACATCAAACCACCTCCTGCATTCTTTTGGTGTATTATTTAACATTTCTCATACTCTATCACTTAACCACATAAAGATATTTAACTATTTTCAGGGTTGCTGGATTTTATAAATGCACTTAAGTAAAAGTCACTTTGCACTATTTCCAAGTCAAGTGCTAAGGACACCAATCACTTTGAAGGTGACATTTCACTCTCTAAGGTGCATGCCTGGGTCGCATTGACTCCAACACATCTGGGGATGAATGTGGCTGTAAGAAGAATTCCATGTTGCAGAGAAGCACACACTCAGACTGATGTGTCTATTTTATATACATGAAAAGGGTAAAATAAGGCCGTGTCTCTGCTATGGGCACTGAAGTAGCATAGCTTCAATACTGTAGCTATGCCATTGTAACCCCATTGAGTAGATGCAGATTGCCGCAACAGCAAGAGTTTTCCATCAGCTATAGGAGCCAAGCAACCAGTAGCTAGGTCAACAGAAGCATTCTTCTCTCAGTCTAGCTGTGTCTACAATGGGGGCTAGGCTGGCATAACTAAGCACTCATGGGGGTGGATTTTTCACACCTCTGAGTGCCATAGTTATGTAGACCTAAGTTTTAAGTTTAGATCAGGCTTAAGTTAAATAACATGATTCTGAGGATCGGATCTTCAGCTGATTATGGAATATGTTGGCACTATACCTGTTTACATCAGCTAAAGCGCTAGCCCTTAGCAATCTTTTTATAGGAGATATTTCAGGGCTAAATTCAACAGTGCAGCTGATGTTTTTGGTAGCTACATGTAACAATAATATCATCTAGCTCTCACATAGAACTTTTCATCAGTAGATCTCAACGTGTTTTACAAAGGAGGTCACTGTCATTACCCCCATTTTGCAAAAGGGGAAACTGAGGCACTGGGACTTACTCTAGGTCACCCATCAACAGAGGTGGGACTAGAACCCTAATTCCGAGAGTTCCCAGTTTAATCACAAAATCACAGTATAAACTTTATTTTAGCATATGATTAGTCTAATACTTATCTCACACTGGAGTAACTTAGGAGTCATTCGACTGAAGTCAGTCGGTTTGATCCTGAATTCCAGTTCCACTCATGTAAAACTGGAGTAACTCCATTGAAGTAAATGGAGTTATTCTGGATTTACACTAACTGAAATCAGAATCTGACCCTATGTGGAGTTATATTGGTACAAAACCTGTGTAAATAAGATCAGAACCAGGTCCTAACTATCTGGGCTCAAGAGCTCGTGTAAAGCTATGAGGGTAACAGCAGGTATCTTGTAATGCAGTGGTCAAACTAGGTCAAATTACAAAGGATGGATATAAACAAATAACACAAGTATGTAGGGACAAAATTAGAAAAGCCAAGGCAAAAAACGAGATCAAACTAGGTAGGGACATAAAAGAAAACAAGAAAACATTCTACAAATACATTAGAAGCAAGAGGAAGACCAAGGACGGAGTCGACCCATTACTCAATGAGGGGGGAAAGACAATAACAGAAAATGTGGAAATGGCAGAGGTGCTTAATTACTTTGTTTCGGTTTTCACCAAGAAGGTTGGTGGCGATTGGACATCTAAAATAGTGAATGCCAAGGAAAATGAGGTAGGATCAGAGTCTAAAATAGGAAAAGAACAAGTCAAAATTTCTTAGACAAATTAGATGTCTTCAAATCACCAGGGCCTGATTAAATGCATCCTAGAATACTCAAGGAGCTGACTGAGGAGATATCTGAGCCATTAGCAAATATCTTTGAAAAGTCATGGAAGATGGGAGACATTCCAGAAGACTGGAAAAGGGCAAATATAATGCCCATCTATAAAAATGGAAATAAGGACAACCTGGGGAATTACAGACCAGTCAGCTAAACTTCTGTACCCAGAAAGATAATGGAGCAAATAATTAAGCAATCAATTTGCAAACACCTAGAAGATAATAAGGTGATAAGTAACAGTCAGCATGGATTTGTCAAGAACAAATCATGTCAAATGAACCTGATAACTTTCTTTGATAGGATAGCAACCCTTGTGGATGGGGGGAAGCAGTATATGTGGTATACCCTGACTTCAGTAAGGCTTTTGATACTGTCTCGCATGACCTTCTCATAAACAAACTCGGGAAATACAACTTAGGGCATGGCTACACTTGCTCGTTAGAGTGCATTAAAGCAGCCCCAGGCTCACTAACTCATAACCCATCCACACTGGCAAGGCACTTAGAGGGCCTGGACTGTGCAGCTGGAGCGTTCCTGGAGTTTGATTTCAGAGTAACAGCCGTGTTAGTCTGTGTTCGCAAAAAGTAAAGGAGTACTTGTGGCACCTTAGAGACTAACCAATTTATTTGAGCATGAGCTTTCGTGAGCTACAGCTCACTTCATCGGATGCATGAAGTGAGCTGTAGCTCACGAAAGCTCATGCTCAGATAAATTGGTTAGTCTCTAAGATGCCACAAGTACTCCTTTTCTTCCTGGAGTTTGAGTGGGAGTTCTGTTGGAGGAGACGGTATTTGTGTTTGGTTTTGTATTGGTAGTATTTGTATGTGTAGAGGCTTGTAGGGGCTTTGCGCTGGGAGAGAAGCTGAGCCCTGATTAGGGGGCGGGGCTTCTTTGACTAGGGGTCCTAAAAGGTAGCAGCTAGTCAGGCAGCAGCACAGACAGCTAAAGCAGCACAGGAGCTAGCAAACAGAGCTGTAAACAGGGGAGTTTGAGTGGGAGTTTGTCTTGTGGTGCTTGTTTCTTGCTGTGGGTGGTGGTGTTTTGGTGTGGTTTGTGTTTCCCAGATTAACAGGATTTAGGTGGGAAGGCAATGACAGATACAGAGGCAGCAGTGGGAGTGACCCATGTAGCAGAAGACACAATGAAGATGACTGGATGTGGAAGCTATGGTATGTACATGATCCTGGAGGGGGCACCTGGTAAGAGTTTTGTCTGTATGAAGTGCCGTCTGATAGAGCTGATGGAGGAAAAGATCCGAGGTTTGGAGATGCAGGTGGAAAGTCTGGTAGAGTTTAGGAAGGGGTTTGAGCAGATTATGGAGCAAAGACATGAGGTATCTGAAGGGAAAAGCTCAGACTTGCAGATGGAAGCAGGACTGGGGAATTCTGAGGGGAGACTGGGTGAGGAAAGTGGTCAGTGGAAGCATGTGACTAAAAGAACCAGGCAAAGGAAAAGACGGGCTAGTGAAGGAGAAATAGAGCTTAAGAATAGGTTTGCAGAGTTGGAAAATGAAGAAGGGGCTCAGCAGGTAGTCACTGAAGGTGGAAGGGCAAGGAAGAAGAGAAGAGCGGCTAGTCCTATAGGAAAAGGGGAAGAGTTAATGGAGATTACACCAAATATGAGCCCCAGGAGGATACAGGATGGGTTAAAGAGGATTACAAGGGAGAATAGGAATGGAAAGAACTTGCAGCCAGAGGGAACAGGGGATAGACTGGAGAATAGCACTGTCACTAGGAAAAGGCAGGTCTATGTGACTGGGGACTCTTTACTGAGAAGAATAGATAGGCCTGTAACCAGAGCTGATCCAGAGAATAGGAGGGTGTGCTGTCTTCCAGGTGCTAAGATACGGGATGTAGACCTGAGGTTGAAAAGGATTCCAAAGGGAGCAGGAAAGAATCCCCTAATTATCCTTCATGTGGGAACAAATGATACGGCTAGATTCTCGCTGGAAAGTATTACGGGAGACTATGTTAGGCTGGGAAAGATGCTTAAGGAAATTGAGACTCAGGTGATCTTTAGTGGGATTCTGCATGTTCCTAGAGAAGGGCAACAAAGGTGTGACAAGATTATGACTATCAACAGATGGCTTAGGCAGTGGTGCTATAAGGAGGGCTTTGGGATGTATGGCCACTGGGAGGCATTCATGGACAGAGGACAGTTCTCTCGGGATGGACTTCATCTGAGTAGGGAAGGAAATAGACTTCTAGGATGGAGGCTGGCACAACTGATTAAGAGAGCTTTAAACTAGGAATTTGGGGGAGATGGTTGGGAGATGTCCAGGCAATCTCCACGCCAGAATTTAGCATTGAGAGGAAAGAAAATGAAGTAAGAGTGGATACAGCCGTGGGTAGGAGGAAGGGCAGTGTAGATACAAGTCTAATAGGTTATAGTGGTAGTAAAATGACCGTGCCTAATAGGGTACAGAATGTGAGTGAGGCCAAACAGCAAAAATTAAGATGTTTGTACACCAATGCAAGGAGCCTAGGTAACAAAATGGAGGAACTAGAGCTACTGGTGCAGGAAGTGAAACCAGATATTATAGGGATAACAGAAACATGGTGGAATAGTAGTCATGACTGGACTACAGCTATTGAAGGGTATGTGCTGTTTAGGAAAGACCGAAATAAAGGCAAAGGTGGTGGAGTAGCACTGTATATCAATGATGAGATAGAATGTAAAGAAATAAGAAGCGATGAAATGGATATGACTGAGTCCGTCTGGGCAAAAGTTAAATTGGGGAAGAAAACTATTAGAGCCTCCCCTGGGATAGTGCTTGGGGTGTGCTATAGACTGCCAGGATCTAATTTGGATATGGATAGAGCCCTTTTTAATGTTTTTAATAAAGTAAATACTAATGGAAACTGTGTGATCATGGGAGACTTTAACTTCCCAGATATAGACTGGAGGACGAGTGCTAGTAATAATAATAGGGCTCAGATTTTCCAGGATGCGAAAGCTCATGGATTCCTTCAGCAAGTAGTTGCTGAACCGAGTAGAGGGGATGCCATTTTAGATTTGGTTTTGGTGAGTAGTGAGAACCTCATAGAAGAAATGGTTGTAGGGGATAATCTTGGCTCAAGTGATCATGAGCTAATTCAGTTCAAACTGAACGGAAGGATTAATAAAAATAAATCTGCAGCTAGGGTTTTTGATTTCAAAAGGGCTGACTTTCAAAAATTAAGGAAATTAGTTAGGGGAGTGGATTGGACTGAAGAATTTATGGCTCTAAAGGTAGAGGAGGCCTGGGATTATTTTAAATCAAAGATGCAGAAGCTATCGGAAGCCTGCATCCCAAGAAAGGGGAAACAATTCATAGGCAGGAGTTGTAGACCAATCTGGATGAGCAAGCATCTCAGAGAGGTGATTAAGAAAAAGCAGAAAGCATTTAGGGAGTGGAAGAAGGGAGGGATCAGCAAGGAAAGCTACCTTATTGAGGTCAGAACATGTAGGGATAAAGTGAGACAGGCTAAAAGTCAAGTAGAGTTGAACCTTGCAAAGGGAATTAAAACCAATAGTAAAAGGTTCTATAGTCATATAAATAAGAAGAAAACAAAGAAAGAAGAAGTGAGACCGCTAAACACTGAGGATGGAGTGGAGGTCAAGGATAATCTAGGCATGGCCCAATATCTAAACAAATACTTTGCCTCAGTCTTTAATAAGACTAAAGAGGATCTTAGGGATAATGGTAGCATGACAAATGGGAATGAGGATATGGAGGTAGACATTACCATATTTGAGGTAGAAGCGAAACTCAAACAGCTTAATGGGACTAAATCAGGGGGCCCAGATAATCTTCATCCAAGAATATAAAGGAATTGGCACAAGAAATTGCAAGCCCATTAGCAAGAATTTTTAATGAATCTGTAAACTCAGGGGTTGTACCGTATGATTGGAGAATTGCTAACATAGTTTCTATTTTTAAGAAAGGGAAAAAAAGTAATCTGGGTAGCTACAGGCCTGTTAGTATGACATCTGTAGTATGCAAGGTCTTGGAAAAAAATTTGAAGGAGAAGGTAGTTAAGGACATTGAAGTCAATGGTAAGTGGGACAAAATACAACATGGTTTTACAAAAGGTAGATCGTGCCAAACCAACCTGATCTCCTTCTTTGAGAAAGTAACAGATTTTTTAGACAAAGGAAACGCAGTGGATCTAATTTACCTAGATTTTAGTAAGGCAATTGATACCGTGCCACATGGGGAATTATTAGTTAAATTGGATAAGATGGGGATCAATAGGAAAATTGAAAGGTGGATAAGGAATTGGTTAAAGGGGAGACTACAACGGGTCCTACTGAAAGGTGAACTGTCAGGCTGGAGGGAGGTTACCAGTGGAGTTCCTCAAGGATCGGTTTTGGGACCAGTCTTATTTAATCTTTTTATTACTGACCTTGGCACAAAAAGTGGGAGTGTGCTAATAAAGTTTGCGGATGATACAAAGCTGGGAGATATTGCCAATTTAGAGAAGGACAGGGATACCCTACAGGAGGATCTGGATGACATTGTAAACTGGAGTAATAGTAATAGGATGAAATTTAATAGTGAGACGTGTAAGGTCATGCATTTAGGGATTAATAACAAGAATTTTAGTTATAAGCTAGGGACGCATCAATTAGAAGTAATGGAGGAGGAAAAGGACCTTGGACTATTGGTTGATCATAGGATGACTATGAGCCGCCAATGTGATATGGCTGTGAAAAAAGCTAATGCGGTCTTGGGATGCATCAGGAGAGGTATTTCCAGTAGGGATAAGGAGGTTTTAGTACTGTTATACAAGTCACTGGTGAGACCTCACCTGGAATACTGTGTGCAGTTCTGGTCTCCCATGTTTAAGAAGGATGAATTCAAACTGGAACAAGTACAGAGAAGGGCTACTAGGATGATCCGAGGAATGGGAAACTTGTCTTATGAAAGGAGACTCAAGGAACTTGGCTTGTTTAACCTAACTAAAAGAAGGTTTAGGGGAGAGATGATTGCTCTCTATAAATATATCAGAGGGATAAATACTGGAGAGGAATTATTTAAGCTCAGTACCAATGTGGACACAAGAACAAATGGATATAAACTGGCCACTAGGAAATTTTAGACTAGAAATTAGACGAAGGTTTTTAAGCATCAGAGGAGTGAAGTTTTGGAATAGCCTTCCAAGGGAAGCAGTGGGGGCAAAAGATCTATCTGGCTTTAAGATTAAACTTGATAAGTTTATGGAGGAGATGGTATGATGGGATAACATGGTTTTGGTAATTAAATATTCATGGTAAATAGGCCCAATGGCCTGTGATGGGCTATTAGATGGGGTGAGATCCGAGTTACCCAGGAAAGAATTTTCTGTAGTATCTGGCTGATGAATCTTGCCCATATGCTCAGGGTTTAGCTGATCGCCATATTTGGGGTCGGGAAGGAATTTTCCTCCAGGGCAGATTGGAAGAGGCCCTGGAGGTTTTTCGCCTTCCTCTGTAGCATGGGGCACGGGTCACTTGCTGGAGGATTCTCTGCTCCTCAAAGTCTTTAAACTACGATTTGAGGACTTCAATAGCACAGATATAGGTGTGAGGTTTTTTTGTAGGAGTGGTGGGTGAAATTCAGTGGCCTGCGTTGTGCAGGAGGTCAGACTAGATGATCATAATGGTCCCTTCTGACCTAAATATCTATGAATCTATGAATGCTCCTCCACGAAAAGCATAATGCTTGATGCGCGTCGGCTGAAACGCCCCAGCGTCAGTGTGAATGAGGTGTTGCATTACTGTGCTCTGATCGGCATCCAGAAATGTCCCATAATCCCCTTAAGTCAAGTGGCCACTCTTGTCATTGTTTGGAATCGGCTGCAGGAATGCAGATATGCCCTTTCAAAGTTCCGTTTCTGACTGCTGGGATGCTTATCTGCTCCGGGACAAAGCAACCATTAGTGTGGAATGTTGCATGAGAGGCGGGGAGAGCAGGGTCTGTCTGAACTTACAACACAGCATTTTGATATGCTCTCAGCCCCCCCCAAACCCACTCTCTCTCCCCCCACATACACACAACACACTCCCTGTCACACTCCACACCACCCCCCCATTTGGGAAAGCATGTTGCAGCCACTTGCATGCTGGAATAGCTACCACAATGCTCTGCTCTCTGTGGCTGTTGCAAGAGCTGCTAATGTGGCCACGCCAGTGTGCTTGAATCTGACAGTGTGGACACGTGTGGTGTTTAGATGTTGCTTGTAATTATTAGAATTGGGAGCACTGGCTGCTGGGAGTCTGAAAGGACAGGAAACAGGAATGAGGGGGAAGGAGTTGAAGAGGCTGAGGGAAAGCTACTGAGGGTACAGCAGCAGTTTGGAAAAGAGGTTTCCACTTCAAAAAATAAAGTCCTGTTGAAGTTTGCTAGTACCTTGCCTACAACATTTTGTCAATGAGGATGGATCTTCTGCCTCTGAACCCACCTGCACTCTTTCTACAAAGCCCAGATGAGCCTCCAATTGCTTTTACTGCCTGGATCCATATGTCTGAGACTTATCTGCTTGCAATCAGTGCTACAGAGATTTCTGAAGTAAGAAAGCATGCTCTGCTAATCCACTGCCTTGGAGCAGAAGGGCAGCATATATTTTACACTTTTCCCCTTGCAGACGATAAATATGAGACTGCACTAAAGTTCTGCGTTAAAGAACTTTTTTGTACCAAAAGTGAATGTAGTAGCTAATCGCTACAGATTTTGCCAGCGTGAGCAGAAACCAGGGGAGATTATAATGCAGTATATTGCTTCCCTGAGGAGTCTGATTGTAATTTGTGACTTTGGGAATACGACAGATGAGATGATTAGAGACCAGTTCATTGAGAAAACAACCATGCTTCGTGTAAGAGAATGTTTACTTCTAGAATCACAGCTTACACTAGAAAAAGCAATAACCATTGCTACCCAGATTGAGTCAGCTACAGCTGAAGCCAAAATAATGACATGGATACAGGAGGCACAGTCCAGGCTGTGAATCCTTTGCAGAAAAGTTCACTATCCACTGAAGACAAAAATTACAAGAGGAAAACTAATGGAAAAACCACCAAATCAGCAAATTCAAAATACAGTAAAAGCATGTTTTCACTGTGGATCCCCACAACACCTTGCAAGCTACACAGGATGTCCCGCAAAACTAGCTCAGTGCAATCATTGCAAAAAGATCGGGCATTTTGCTAAAGTATGTCGCAGCAGCCAGTTCAATCAACAGAAAGAAAAGGAGTACTTGTGGCACCTTAGAGACTAACCAATTTATTTGAGCATGAGCTTTCGTGAGCTACAGCTCACTTCATCAGATGCATACCGTGGAAACTGCAGCAGACTTTATATATACACAGAGAATATGAAACAATACCTCCTCCCACCCCACTGTCCTGCTGGTAATAGCTTATCTAAAGATAATCAATCAACAGGTGCATGCAGTTACAATACCAGATGTTACTGTGCTGAGCATGGACAAAATCACTACTGCACATATTCCAGAACAAATAAAGTGCACGGTAAATGTTTCCACCATACCCTCAGGCAGATCACACTCTATTCAGCTAATGTTGGACACTGGCTCAGCAGTATCTATACTACCTGATTCCATCTATTTGCATTACTTTAAAGATGTGCCTCTTACTGAACCCAAACTTCACTTGGTGTGCTATTTGAAAAACCATATTCCGTGGCTGCCTGCCAGCAATAGTTACTTTTGGTGATTGCTGTGTAACTGCAGAGTTCTACATTGTCCACAAAGGCACTCCTATCCTTGGCAGAGATTTATTGGCTGCTTTAAATCTCAGGGTAGATAATGGACGAATCAATCTTCCTCAGCAAAGCACTCTTGTGGTACACACACCAGTTTCAGCTGGAACCCAACACCAGGTTGAGGAGAAACTCGGCTGTGCTTATGGGTTTCTGCATAAAGTTAAAATGTGGAATAATGTGATGCCTGTATGACAGAAGTTACAGCGCTTACCATTTTCAGTCAGGGAAGCTGCTTCAGAGGAACTTAGAAAACTTGTTCAAAAGGGCATTATTGAAGAGATTAACTCCTATAGTAGTGATGCAGAAGAAGTGTGGAGGCATTTGCCTTTGCCTTTGTGTGGACTTAAGGGAGCCAAATAAAGCTATTGTGATTGACAGCCATCCTCTTCCTCACAGAGAAGAAGTATTTGCAGAACTCTGTGGAGCAAAGATGTTTTCTACTCTTGATTTGCAGAGTACATACCACCAGGTTATGTTGCATGAAGATAGCAGAGACCTCACAGCATTTATTACACATGAGGGACTATTCCGTTTTAAACGTGTTCCATATGGTCTCGCGTCAGTCCCAAGTGACTTCCAAAAAAATGATGTCATTGATTTTGAAGAATCGACATGGAGTTCAGTGCTATTTTAATGATATTATCGTGTTTGGAAATACTTTGGAGGAGCCTGACAATAACCTGCAGTCTACTAAACTGCATCAGCAAAGCAGGCCCCAAGCTCAGTAGGTCCAAATGCAAATTTAGACAAACTGAACTCTCCTTTCTGGGGCATACAATTTCACAGGCTGGACTGAAACCTGATCCGGCTCATATCCTGGCAATTTCAAATGCTCCTCCTCCAACAGATTTGCAAACCTTACGTTCCTTCTTGGGTCTTATCTCCTGCTATGCAAAATTCAGTCCCAGTTATGCTTTTGTCATTGAATTGTTATGAGAATTACTACGGAGAAGTTCAACCTTAGTGTGGACAACGGATGTACAAGCTAGCTTCGAAATGGTGAAAGACTTGATTGTACATAGTCCAGTACTTGCACTATTCAGTCCTGCATTGCTCACAATTGTAACTACTGACGCTTCTGATTATGGACTTGCGGCTGTCCTCACACAACTTCATGAGGACAACACAGAAAGGACTGTTGCATTTGCTTCAAGGACACTAAGAGAGAAAATATTCTACAGTCGAAAAAGAAGCACTTGCTTGTGTCTGGGCTACTGAAAAATGGAGAACTTACCTGTGGGGCCACGCGTTCAAGTTGCGCACAGACCACAGCCCTTTGACAACGTTGCTCACCACGAAAGGACTGGGAAGAGCAGGATATCGTATTGCTCGATGGTCTGCAAGATACTTTCTTTCAGTTATGAACTGGAATATAAGCCTGGAAACCAAAATGTGGTCGCTGATTGCCTTTCTTGCCTGCTTTTGCTTTCACCAGATGGTCCACCGGAGGATGAGGATGTAGTAGTTGCCCTTATTGCAAGCACTCTTACTGCAGTTACAAGAGAACAATTTCAAGCTGCTTCTTCAGTGTGTCCAATTCAACAAAAACTACGGGAATTTCTGACAAAGAGATGGCCCAGTAACCCTAAAAACCTTGACACAGTTTTGCTGCCTTATTTTAGAGTTCGGGATGAACTTTTTTTGCTTGATGGCTGTGTGCTATGAGGTACACACCGGCTACTTGTGCCAGAAGAATTACAGTCAAAACTCCTACAGCTGTCATATGATACTCATCAAGGAATTGTCAGAACCAAACGACGACCATGGGATCTGTACTGGTGGCCAGGGATGGACTCTCAAACTGACGCACTCATAAAATCCTGTGTCACTTGCCAAATGCATGATAAGACAGCAGTGACATGTACCCCTCCATCACAGCCTGTTCCTCTTCCTGAATCTGCATGGGAAAAAGTGGTAATTGACATTGTAGGACCCTTTGATACTGCTCCAATTGACTGTCGTTATGCCATCACCTTAATAGACTATTTCAGGAAATGGCCTGAGGTAGCGTTTACATTGCAAATCTCTTCTGCTACAGTAATTAAGTTCCTTTCTTCAGTTTTTAGCAGGGAAGGTAACACCAAAGAACTGGTTTCAGATAATGGTAGTCAATTTACTTCCCTGGAGTTTGAAACTTTTTGAGCAGAGAGAAACACTTTACACAGAAGGTCATCCCTATATTACCTTCAAGCCAATGGGTAAATTGAACGGTTTAACAGAAGTTTAAAAGAATCTGAAAACAGCTTAACTGGAAGGGCGATTGTGGATACCCTTCACTACTGATTTCTTGCAAGCATACTGGGCTACACGACATGCCACAACATGAAGATCACCTGCAGAGTTAATGCATGGGAAACAGATGAATACTAAACTGAACATTGCTGGATTGTTAAAGGCAAGACCTGATGCAACAACAGAGGATGATGTGAGAAAAACAGTTTAACAGAACCAGGCAAAGTATAAGGCTTTCACAGACAAGTGGCGGGGTGCTAAGGAACCAAAGTTTCAGTGTGGTTCCTTCGTTAGAATACAAAAACCTGGAATTTTACGCAAATGGGAACATAAATTCACAGCTCCTCTTAAAATCATAGAGAAGAACGGACCTTACACTTATCGACTTTCTGATGGGCGGCTATGGAATGCTTCTTATCTTGCACCTGCCTATGCACCAAGAGGAGATTATGCCAACACCCAGTCTGCATTGGATGACTTCACCGTAGTATCAACACAACAAGACATTGCACTGGAACCGGAGCTTGAGAAATGGCCTGTCAGACCCAGACGACCACCTGTCTGGACTAGAGACTCTGTTATGCACTATCTATAGTGTTTTCAGTGTAATATTTCTGTCAACAGTATAGTGCCTTGTTTCCTATTTGTTCCTGTGGTTAGAACAGCATTTATTGTAACTGGGAGGGTTTCTTAAGAGAGGAGGGAATGTGGTGTTTAGATGTTGCTTGTAATTATTAGAACTGGGAGCACTGGCTGTTGGGAGTCTGAAAGGACAGGAAGGAGGGGGAGGAGATGAAGAGGCTGAGGGAGAGCTACTGAGGGTGCAGCAGCAGCTTGGAAAAGAGGTTTCCACTTTAAAAAATAAAGTCCTGTTGAAGTTTGTTAGTACCTTGTCTGGCTACTACAGCAACACGCTGCAGCACTTTCCCTACTGCGTTCGCCTAGGGCTGTTTTAACTCTCAGAGCTCTACATCTGCAAGTGTAGCCATGCCCATAGGTGGAGCTACTATAAGGTGGATGCATAACTGGTTGGAAAATCATTCCCAGAGAGTAGTTATCAGTTGTTCATAGCCATGATGGAAGGGCATAAAATAGAGTCCTGCAGGGATTGGTTCTGGGTCCGGTTCTGTTCAACATCTTCATCAATGATTTAGATAGTGGCATAGAGAGTACACCTAAAGTTTGCGGACGATATAAAGCTGGGAGGGGTTGCAAGTGCTTTGGAAGATATGATTAAAATTCTAAATGATCTGGACAAACTGGAGAAATGGTCTGAAGTAAATAGGATGAAATCCAATAAGGACAAATGCAAAGTACTCCACTTAGGAAGGAACACTTAGTTGCACACATACAAAATGGGAAATGACTGCCTACGAAGGAGTACTTTGGAAAGGGATCTGGGGGTCATAGTGGATCACAAGCTAAATATGAGTCAACTTTGTAATGCTGTTGCAAAAAACCAAAACACTATTCTGAGATGTTTTAGCAGGAGTATTGTAAGGAAGACACGAGAAGTAATTCTTCCACTCTACTCCACACTGATTAGGCCTCAACTAGAGTATTGTGTCCAGTTCTGGGCACCACATTTCAGAAAAGATGTGGACAAATTAGAGAGAGAGAGTCTAGAGAAGAGCAACACAAATGATTAAAGGTCTAGAAAACATGACCTATGAGGGAAGATTGAAAAAACTGGGTTTGTTTAGTCTGGAGAAGAGAAGACTGAGAGGGGACATAACAATTTTCAAGTACATGAAAGGTTGTTACAAGGAGGAGGGAGAAAAATTGTTCCTCTTAACCTCTGAGGATAGGACAAGAAGCAATGGGCTTAAATTGCAGCAACGGTGGTTTCAGTTGGACATTAGGAAAAACTTCCTAACTGTCAGGGTGGTTAAGCACTGGAATAAATTGCCTTGGGAGGTGGTGGAATCTCCATCATTGGGGATTTTTAAGAGCAGGTTGGACAAACACCTGTCAGGGATGGTCTAGATAATATTTAGTCCTGCCTTGAGTGCAGGGGACTGGACTAGATGACCTCTCAAGGTCCCTTCCAGTTCTATGGTTCTATGTTTTGATGTGATTTTTTTTTTAAAGAAAACAACTTTGGGATAATGAGGCTAATAATCCAAAATCAAAATATAGTCTTTACCTGCATATGCAAAGAAATCCATACCAACTTTAGACCATGCCCTTAACTGTTCATTGTTTATCAGCATAGACTATGTTACCTGTTTAGGTTGATATTTTTGACCTTTCACACATTTTAACAGTTTTCTTTATCTTCATTTGTGGCCAGCGCAGTATCTCTCTGGCTCTGTGTTTTTCTTTTCTCCATGCCCAAGTGTCCTTAATGTACTCTTGTGAGCATGTCAGCTTGTAACATCTTAGACACTACTGTTCTATCTCCTCTAAACAACATGCCATCAGTAACAGGCAGTTCTGCTTTGAACTTTAAACTCCACATGCCCCCCCCCCCACATCGCCTATGACCTCAAGGGTTTAAGAAGATTGATATTTTCTGCTGGTCTTCTTTCCCACCAAAGCCAGCCTGAATCTCTTCCAGGAGCCTGCTGCATTACCCGAGAGTTTCAACTCCTTGGGGACTTTTAGTTGCTCCATCTCTCCTAGGACTCCTTTACTCCTTCACCACAGTGCTCTTTTTTCTGTCCTCTCTTCTACCTCAGTCTGGTACCATGTGCTATCTTGTGAATTCATAAGAAGGAGAAATAGGCTGGACTCTAAGTAGTAAGGCTTGATTAGAACTTCCCAGTGATCTATCTAGTGAAGCTGCCACTAGACTGCTTCCAACCACTTCTCCCCAATAGCACCAGTCCAGTTCCCTCTAACACAGTTCCCTCTTTCCTCTGCTGTGGCACACCTTGATACCTTTAATTATTTTGAGGCACACCACCATATTGTGTGAAGATGATCTCGCCTCCTTATCGCCTCGGCTTACCACCCTTGCCATTCACAGTCTGTACAATAAAGTTAATGATGGTAACATTATGATGATCACTTTTATTGTACAGACTGTGACAAGTATGCTTGATTTGGTGTTGGTCCTGCTTTGAACAGGGGATTGGACTAGATGACCTTCTGAGGTCTCTTCCAACCCTAATATTCTATGATTCTAAGTATTTTCAGTCAACTCTCACATTCACACCAACAAGACTCCAAATAAAAATAAATTGTTTTAATATATGATGAACAACAAATAATACAAAAGTTGTACCAATCAAGAAACATCAACTAAGGATATTATTATGTATCAAGACTTATGGCATTACCTTTTCATCTTTGAGGCACTTCTTCTTTTGTATGACTTTGGAAGTGAACAACATCAAATGCCAAACTCCAAGTCAGAGATCCAAGCCTCGCACTGTCCGACACGGAATGGAACTCTGAATTCAATGAACAGAGCAGTGCTGTACTCTGTGATGAATGACCACAAATTATATGAAAAATAAATAACAAAAAACTTTTTAATGAGACATCTGAGCTTGTCTTGATGTGCAGAGTCTTTAACCCTGGGAGGAAATGTTGACAGTGCCTCTCTGAGCTCTTGCTCCATCGACCACACATGTTCTCTTTGTTCCTGATGTAAGTCAGGCTTGAAATATTTAACTCGCACAGGTATGTTGTTGAAAAGGGCAACAGAATGGAGATAGCATGGTCATAGATTACAGGATAGTCGCCTTCCACCAGAAAGAGTCTAACGGTATATCATCAAACTTTATTTTCAAAGTGTGGTCCATCCTTAATTCGGCAAACTGACCTTGAGCCATTATTGTAACAGTCTTAGCGCTTTGCATTGCAGAGGAACTCCAAGGATTTTGGAACCAGTCTATATTAATAGAAGGAAAAGAAGAACTGAACTTTTCTTCCAGACTTTCCAAATGCTCAGAAATGACATTGACCAAATTACTGCCAGCAGGATCTGCTGCATTTGCCAAGGAGAACATTTCTATTGTTCCTTTTGCTACTTTTTCACACCAGAGGGCTAACTTAGACCTAAACCCATGCTGTGCTGAAGAGAGATGCTTGTTTTCACCTTGCATTTTCCCGTTCAGCTAATTGAGACAGCAGAATATATCAATCAGATAGGCAAGCATTTTGCAACATGTACACAGATTTGATTGCTGATGTGCCATTGATTTCTCCACAGGTAGGAACATTTTGATCTCCTTTCTCAGCTCATACAAGCATGAGAGAACTTTTCCATGGGAAAGCCAGCATATTTCAGTGTGAAAAAGTAAACTTGGGTGCTCTACTCCCGTTTGCTTACACAGCAAGGCGAAAAGGCATGATTTTATAAAGTTCATTAACAACAGTTCTTTTGGCAGTGTTTTGGTGATGAGAGTTTCACAGTGCAGGAAACACTGGCTCACCAACACTGGGTTTTGTTCCCTAACCTTGCTTACAAACGCCTTTCACTTTGCCAGTCATGGAGGTTGCTCCAAACACTGATACAATTTTTCCAGTGTGGTTCTCCTTCTTCAAAGTAGACTGTCTCACTGAATATTTCCTCTCCAGTCATGTGACCTGACAGTTCTTTGCAAAACAAAACCTTTTATTTGATACTGTCTCCATCAACGTACCTTACATGAGCCAAAAATTGAGCATGGCCACAGATAAGTCAGTTCATCAAGCTGCAATGCAAACTTTCTGCTTGATTTTAATTTTTCTTGGAGCACCATCTCAATATCATCAATGCAGTGACTTATCGTGTTATCTGAAAGAGGAACTTTTTCAGTTTCCTTGGTTGCATATGCACCTAACAATTACTCTTATGATTTCTTTGCATGCTAGTAAAATTAATGTCTTGGCCATTATATGTGGCTTTTTTGCCTTTTCTGCAAGCTCATTGACCACGTAGCTCGCTTCCAGCGCTTTGTCAGAAACAGCTGCACAGTAGATCATCAATTGTGCTTGATTTTCATTCTGATCCCCCAAATGCATAAAAAATTATGTCCTTTTTGGCAAGGGATAAATGTTTGCTTGTAAGGTGTCATTTTAACTTACTTGACACCACGGCAAAGTTTGAGAATTTCTCCCTGCACATGAAATATTGTGGAAGAGGGCAAGATGGTTTACCTGTAGACTAAAATCCATATTGGAGATAGCTCTCACAGAGGTGTCGGTTCACCACTTTCAGTTTCTTAGTTTTATGTTCATCACTGCGAGTAGAGGTGGAACCACCAAAATCTTTTTTCTTCAAATATTTGTTCATTTTGGGGTCATACATCTTGAAATTCAACACTGTAACTTTTGAGATTTTTAAGATCTGAAAAACACACTAACCACCACTTGATTCCCATAATGTCAAGGTCATATGAGTGTAGACTCAATGTTACGTTATCATAGGTCATTCTTAATTTTGTCTCATGTATATTCGTGAGCCAATCCAGAACAAGGCTAGTAGGGTTAAAATCAAAATAACCATGGCAGCTAATGTTAGATAGTTATCTGTCTTTTGTGCCAGAATTAACATTTTCAACATTAACATGGAAACTAACATTAAAGCTAAATATAAGAACTCTGGACAAAAGCATGCTCAGTGGAGAAAGTGACATGCACTTGAGAATAATATTTTGGCATAACAAGCAATTAATAATTAATCGTTTCTTCTCATTTCCAAAATGTGTGTGACTTTCTCTGCTGTTTTTAAATGCAATATAATTAATGACAGTGCTGTTCTGGGTCAGGCTCATTCTAGCTTTTACCCCCAGTGAAATGTAAATATAAAATTTAGGCTTGAATTATATGTCTTTTTTTATATGAATCATCGTCAAAGACTCATTGCAGCACATTACATTAATCAGGGCACACCATCTTTGCTTACTTGTTATCCCTCTTAACCTCACTTCGGGGACTGGAATGTGATGCATGTAATATTGAAAGGGGCGTCGTCCTGGAGAGCAAAAGTACAGAATGCCATCCGGCGCCGACACTGATTAAAATACCTGGGAAGGGTTAGTTCTCACATGTAGGTTTTAAAAAAATTCCACTGCACACCTCTTCAGGCCTGATGGTTGGGAAACACTGCTCTAACATGTGCTTTGCTTTTAAAGGCACAGTACATTCTCCTAACAGTGGCAGTGTTATGCAATTTAAAGCTTGTCATCTGAACACAATTAAAAATTAAGCAGTCACAATGACACACCTTACTCATGGCTGTGAGCATAAACTTTCGCAGTGATCTTATATGCCCATCAAACATATTTATTTTTCTCAGCAAGCAGCATCCAGACTCCCATTCTTCGTGTGGCTTTGTGTCTGTTTAGAGGATGAGACATCATGATCCTGTCCCTTTCAAAAGTATAAATAGCTTCTTGAACCACATGGTCACAAGGTTATTGGTCGGATTCTGTGTTCACTTACTCATGATTTACATTCATGGTGTGTCAGGGTTCCCTCCCCACTCTGGGGTACAGATGTGGGGACCCGTATGAAAGACCTCCTAAGCTTATTTCTATCAGCTTAGGTTAAAAACTTCCCCAAGGCACAAATTCTTCCTTGTCCTTGGATGTTATTGTTGCCACCACCAAGTGAGTTAGACAAAGATTCAGGAAAAGGACCACTTGGAGTTCCTGTTTCCCCAAAATATTCCCCCCAAGCCCCTTCATCCCCTTTCCTGGAGAGGCTTGAGAATAATAGACTAATCAAATACGTAAACAAGATGAGCACAGACCAGACCCTTGGGCTTTTAGGACACTAAAAACCAATCAGGTTCTTAAAAGCAGAACTTTGTAATAAAGAAAGTAAAAGAAACACACCTATAAAATCAGGATGGACGGTAATTTAACAGGGTAATAAGATTTAAAACACAGAGGATTCCCTCTAGGCAAAACTTCAAAGTTACAAAAAACAGGACTAAACCTCCCTCTCAGCATAGGGAAAATTCACAAGCTAAAACAAAAGATACTCTCATGCATTTCCTTGCTATTACTTACAGCTTCTATAATTGTAGATGTATCATTTCAGTAGGAGCTGGATTACCTGCTTGGTCTCTCTGTCTCAAGGGGGAACACACAGAGAGCACAAACAAAACCTTCCCCCACAGATTTGAAAGTATCTTCTTCCCTTATTGGTCCTTTTGGTCAGGTGCCAACCAGGTTATTTGAGCTTCTTAACCCCTTACAGGTAAAGGAGGGATTTTATGCTACCCTTAGCTGTATATTTATGACATGGTGTAACTCCATTGAATTAACACCACATAAAACTAATGTAATAGGAGAATCAGGTCTGGTGACTTAGAGGTGGAGGGGAATGAATAGATCACACTCTATTAGAGTCAAAGTCCCTTAAGGCATTCAGGGGACTTGCAGTGTGCAAAAGTTTATGCAGTAGCCTTATGCACAGATAAAGGATGTGCATCATTTTTGCTGAACAGAACCTGTATAGGCTGTTCTGAAAATCTGGTTTTATATTTTGCTACTATTTGTTTTTCTGTTTAACTCTATTAGAAAAAGAGCGCTGAAAAATGTACTTGAAACTGACATTGTATCAGGTCGGTGGTTTGGGACCAGGTGTCATGTGAATACAATTACAGATCTTGTATCAACCTATTCCCATGTAGATATTTGTTCAGTTTTGCATAGTATTCTTAACACCAGCCATCTAGTCCATTGTTGCAAGCAAACTTTGTGATGCATTGACAGTACACATGGAAGTAGCAAACTGTTATGATAAGAAGGGTTTGTGCCAGCGAACTTAGTGGGATATCATGCAGTATCCAAATGTCCCCTGTAGCTGCTTTTTCAGTTAAGGTTTTTAATAGAGTGCTGGATGGAGACCAGGGTTCTAATCTGAGCTCTGCCACTGACCTGCTATGTGACCTTATGCATGTTACTTCACCTCTCTGTCTCTTTCCCCTCTTCAGACCCTTTGTCTGTCTTGTCTATTTAGATTGTAAGAATATCTCTTATGCGTTTGTACGGTACCTAGCACAATTGGGTCCCAACCTCTGAGACCTGTAGGCACTACTATAATAAAAATAGTATTTGTTCACATTTGTTTTCAATGACCCACTAATACCAGGAGAAGGGTTTGTGGGGCCAGGGTAAGGCCATGTGTTCCTTCTGCTCAATAATTTTACAGGGAACTAAATCTCAGTATCAGAGCATAGGGTGTTCATATGACCAGGAAATCTTGTGGAACATCAGGGATGGGGACACTGTTAGAATATAGATATTCAGACCTGCCTGTAAGGCCTATACTTTAAGAACTTAGGTGTATTTTTACTACTTAGCTAGTTATCGAGGTATAAAGCAAAAAATCAAAATCACAGTCCGCCTGTGTATGGGCCTTCTCTCACTAGGATAGTCTGAGGCCTTTGGCTAAGCAGCAGGGGCAGCCATAAGCTGGGAAGAGTAAGGTCACATCCTCACATCCCAAACCAGTCACATTGAAATAAGGTGGTATTGGGCATTTACAAAGACAATCCTGTTCTGATCATGCCCATTACCACCAGATAAAGAAACAGATCTTGCAATAGCATCCTGTCTGGCAAGAAATCACTTATCAATGGTTGTGGTTGTGAAACCCTCATTTCTATATGTTTTATCTTTATGGCCCCCACTTTTCTATTGTTAATCCGTCTGGTTCTCTAATTGTTTTTGTCTGCTGTATAATTAATTTTCTTAGGTGTAAGTTAATTAGGGTAGTGGGAAATAATTGGTTAGAGAATTATGTGACAATATGTTAGGATTGGTTAGTTAAATTTCAGTAAAATGATTGGTTAAGGTATAGTTGAGAATATTACTACACAAATTGGGGTCAAACAGGAAGTACAAGGGAAATTGGAATCATGTTTGTTAAGGGGCAGGGAACGGGAATAGGGAACGGGGAACAGGGACCCAGGCAAGGCTCTGCAGTGTCAGAGCTGGGAAGGGGGGAGAGGGGGTAAATGGTCTGTGGCATCAGAGGTGGGAACGGAGCACGGGGGAACAGACTATCAGAGATAAGCCTGACTGATGTGAAGGGCTTCGAAATATGCTTGCTTGGAAACTAACCCCAATAAACATCGCATTGTCTGCGCTTCGGACTTCTGGTCTTTTGCTGCTTGCTGTCTGCGTGATAAGAACCAAGGAAAGCCCTCTAACAGACACCTCTGTGAAGCCAGCATGAGGTCAATCACCACCAAGGTCTTTATATTGTGCAACGCATCTAAGACAAGGGAGTTATTCCATATTCACACTGGGGTAGCTGAAAGCCAAACTGAGTAGAGTGTTGCATACAAGTATCTGAATGGAGAGAAATGTTTTAAGCTGTTCCATGGGGAGATACACTCTCACCCAGAGTGATGGAATGAAACTCAGCAAAAGTAGAACATTAGGAAATATGTAACAACAGTGGCTCAGAGCATCTCCTCCCATGGAAATGCACATGGGAGGATGAGGGGTGGTGCTGGGAAGGAAGACTCCTCTCCCGGCAGAGGTTTTGCAGAGTCATTTTCAGGAGACTGGGATGAAGAATTTTGCTCCACGGAATTAAGAGGGGGTTCTGGGTGCAGGTCCTTGGTCTTTGCAGAGCTTGTGGGGAAAAGGGGAGACTCAGTCTGTGCCTTTGGTCACCCCTGCCCCTTCCAACATCCTCCACACCTGCTCCCTAGCAGGGTGGCTCCATTTTGACTTTTCTACAAGAGCTTCCAGTAGCCATGACTGCTCTCTTAAAGGAGGATCCCTAGAACAGACAGAGGGAGCCTGCAGAAGTGGGCTGTGTTGCCTTCTTTATGTAATCTCTGCAGAACAGTTGAGGAGAGGAGGTTCATGCTCTTAGTATCACCACAGACTCAACCTCTCCTCCCCAAGCCCATCTTTCCCTGAGGTGGAGCCTGTGAAGACCCCTCAGCAGTTCCGGGAGCAGGGTAGTATCTGACCATCCTTCCCACCCCCTTAAAATCAGAACAGAAATTAACCTATCATGGATCTCAATGGGCCACTTAGTCTCCCTTGGAGTGTAGTTGATGCTCTTTCACTGGAACCATTTAAATCTGGACTAGCCAAAGCCCCAGTTAATATATTGTCAGCAGCCATCATTCACTGGCTTTCTATGATTCTTTTAAATTAGCATGTGTGTGTGGTGGAAGAATGGGTGTTGGGATAGAAGAAAGATATCCGTGTCGAACTTCTGAGGGGTTATTATAAAGAACAGTGGATTTGCCATATATATATTATAAAATATGCCTCAATGTCCTTTCAGCTGTAGCACAATCCAAATTAAAGCAATAACCCATTCACAATGTTGTTGGGAGCACATGCTAAGATATTAACAAGTCTCAACACAAATTGCTGTGACTGTGCGCAACAGCCATGAAATTAAAGTGACGAAGACACAGCACTGGAGAAAGGGTTCCATGGATTAATCAGACAAAACATTGATTGCTAGTTTAGCAGACTGCAAAATAAGAATTAAAATAGGTCTTCCCAACCTATTCAGGTACTGCAGGTTTTAAGTGCTTTCTTGATTATTGTGCGATTTTGTTGGACATCTGTGCTACTGCCTTTTAATATACCTTTGAAAAATTTATATATATATATATTCTGGGATAGCTCTTAAAGTGTTTTTTGATGCATCTTGCATGAAGAAGCTATACAAAACTAAATTCTAATTGTAATATGAAACATAATGTCAACACTCTAACATTCCCTGCCTGCCTTTCTGACATCCAGACACCAATTTAAGCTCAGCAGTGGAAAAAACTGAGCTCTTCATTTTTTTTTTCTCCAAAGCCCTTCACACTCCTTCCAGTCTCATGAAGCAGGGACAACACTTTCATCCTACCTGTCATTTGGGCCTGTAATCTGGGTGTCTTTTTTTTTTTTTTTTTTACTCTTTTCTCTCTGTAGACTCACACATCCAGGCTGTGTCCAGGACGTGCTGCCTTTCCTTGTGCAACGTCTCCAAGATCCAGCCCTTCCTCTTTGTCCATGCTGCTAAAACTCTGATTTAGGCCCTCATAATTTCATGTTTTGACTACTTTGCTCTCCTCCTTTCTGGCCTTGACATCATCTCCCCCTGCCTCCCAATGCTTAAATCCATTCAAAACACAGCAGCAAAAAAAAAATCCATGTTCCTGGTTCTCTGGCTTGTCTCTCCAGCCATATCACCTCCCTCTTTCCAAAACTTCCACTGCCTCTCCATTTCCACTGCATCAAGCACCAACTATTTCCAGGCCTGGGGTCATTCAATGTCTGAAATCTCTTGTGGCTTCAATGGAGTCACTCCAAATCTTTCACCAGTGTAAGAGGAGACTTTGGCCCACAGTTCGGATCTGAGAATATTTGACTGTATGTTGTGAAGGAGGTAAAGTGTTTTATGGCACCCACCATTGCACCGAGAATGATAATCAATAATAATAATAATTCATAAATTTAAAGGCTTCAACTGCTGGTCCTTGCTGCAATTTTCGTGTTGTGGTGGAATATGATTGTGGCACTTTGTTGTCACCATGTTCTGGGAGAAGGTTACATACCTGCCAGCTATGTGGGGCATTAATGGAAACCTGTCCTGCCGCATGCCCCGGGCATATGAGGCAGCACTGAAGGAGTTAATACAAACATTTTATAAATAGAAATAATCTTCTAGCATCATTAGCAAGGTAGCAAGATTCAAAAAGGGGCTGACTTATAGTTAATTGTGCCTTTTGCAACTTTTCATTAAGGCAAGGTTGCAATAAAAAGTTAACGTGCTACATCTTATATTTGTTATTTCTTACTCAGGATCAGGTTAATATTCAAGGAACCTGGATAAAGATTCTGGCTTGCTGGCTGAGGTGCTCTCCTCCTCTGAGTACGCTAAAAAGGGTGACCAAATTTCTAATTACCTATCTTCGTTTTGGCACTTTTCTTGTGTATGTACTTGGTATAAAAGTTTGTCCTTATTTTTACTATACCACTTCCATAGGAGGAGAAGTCACGTTTTTCCAATAATGTGCATTTTTGTAAGGTATATTAAACCTCATGTGTCAAAAATTAACCTAATCTCTAACTATGGGTATGTCCACACTGCAAAGAAAACCCCATGGCACTGAGTCTTAGTGCCCGGGTCAATTGATTTGGTTTTGTGGGGCTTGGGCAGCAGGGCTAAAAATAGCAGTGTACACATTCCTGCTTGGGCTGGAGACTGGGCTCTGAGACCCTCCTCCCTCACCAGGTTTACAAACCCAGGCTCCAGCACAAACAGAAACCTCTCTGCTGCTATTTTTAGCCCCTCAGCCCAAACCCCACAAGTCTGAGTCAATTGACCTGGGCTATGAGACTCAGCACCACAGTGTAGACACTTGCAGTGTAGACCTACCCTGTGTAGATATGTCTACACAGCAGCTGGGAGGAGTGATTCCCAGTGTGGGTAAATGTAGCTGTGCTCAAGCTAGCAGATGAAGAATAGCAGTGTGGCCACAGTGGCTTGGGATAGCCACCTGAGCACACACCTGGGACCTTGGATGGGGTTGTACTCAAGTGGCTAGCCGAAGGGACCATGTGTGGTGTGCAGCCACATGGCTATTTTTAGGCTCTAGCTTGAGCAGAGTTAGTGCATGTACATCTACCTGAGCTGGGAATCACATCTCCCAGCTGCTGTATAGACGCACCCTTAGAGATTTCCAAGAGGAACTGTGACATCAGGTACATTGTCAATTCCACCCCATGAAATCAGTCCAAGCTGCCCAAGGTTTAGAGGCTCTACTTACTCATAAGTTACAATTTCCATCTTGAAACAGCATTATGCTACATCTCTGGAAAGGATCATTCTATGACTGGAAATGCCATACTAGAATAAAATGCGTTACCTTCCAAAGTGTTTCTGAAGCTGAAATTGGCCAATTTATCCATGGACCCAGATTCATACTGAGTCAACGTTAGACAAAATTCAACCTCAGCTGAAGATGGGAGCCTAGGTGTCCTTGTTTTATCGTGGTTCCCAGGGTTTCGAAGTATAGGGCCTTCATTGGTGGCATTGCATAAAGCCTGCCGGCTGTTGTACTCCTCCGATAGGCTGCAAATTACCTGTGTAAAATATTTTCCATCAGCACAGTTGTCTTGGTTACAAAAAGGATAAAAGCAAACACTGTTTTATTTTTCAGAATAAGTTCTTCGACCCATAGAACCCAGAGCAGAAAATGCAAATGCAATAACCTGTGTGTAAGAAATGATGTTTGTATTAATTTCAAACTACAAAAATGACTTATGTAAGTGGCCCCCTTTCATATGACAAGAACATGTAACATTTAAAATTGACACACACTTAACATTTTGAAATTACATATTTTTCCCCATATGAAATGCACATGACCTTGCCACTTGGGTTAGGGGCAAATTCAGCCCTCATTTAGAACATAAGAACGGCTATACTGGGTCAGACCAGTGGTCCATCTAGCCCGGTATCCTCTCTTCTGACAGTGGCCAATGCAGGTGTCTCAGAGGGAATGAACAGAACAGGAAATCCCCAAGTGATCCATCCCCTGTCATCCACTCCCAGCTTCTAGCAGATAGAGGCTAGGGACACTCAGAGCAATTGGGTTGCATCCCTTACCATGCTGGCTAATAGCCATTGATGGACCTATACTCTGTGAACTTAATTAATTTTTTTTAACCCTGTTATAGTTTTGGCCGTCACAAATCTCCTGGCAAAGAATTCCAAAGGTTGATAGTGCATTGTGTGAAGAAATACTTCCTTTTGTTTGTTTTAAACCTTCTGCCTATTCATTTCATTGGGTGATCCCCACTTCTTGTGTTATGTGAAAGAGTAAATAACATTTCCTTATTCATTTTCTCTACACTAGTCAAGATTTTATAGACCTCTATCATATCCCTCCTTAGTCATCTCTTTTCCACACTGCAAAGGCCCAGTCTGTTTAATCTCTCCTTATATGGATGTTGTTCCACACCCCTAATAATTTTTGTTGGCTTTCTCTGTACCTTTTCCAATTCTAAAATATCTTTTTGAGATGGGGAGATCAGCTCTGCATGCAGTATTCAAGATGTGGGTGTACCATGGATTTATATAGAGGCATTATAATATTTTCTGTTTTATCTATCCCTTTCCTAATGATTCCCAACATTCTGTTAGCTTTTTTGACTGCCACTGCCCATTGAGCAGATGGTTTCAGAGAACTAGTCATGACTCCAAGATCTCTTTCTTCGGAGGTAACAGCTAATTTAGACCCTATCATTTTGTATGTATAGTTGGGATTATGTTTTCCAATGGGCATTACTTTGCATTTATCAACATTGAATTTCATTTGTCATTTTGTTGCCTAGTCACCCAGTTTTGCAAGATTTCTTTGTAACTCTTCACAGTCTGTCTTGGATTTAACTAACTTAAGTAGTTTTGTATCATCTGCAAATTTTGCCATCTCAGTGTTTACCCTTTTTTCCAGATCATTTATGAACAGCACTGCTCGCAGTACAGACCTCGGGGGTGGGGAGGCACTCCTATTTACCTCTCTCAATTCTGAAAACTGATCATTTATTCCTATCCTTTGTTTCCTATCTTTTAACCAGTTACTGATCCATGAAAGGATCTTCTCTTTTATCCCATGACCACTTACTTTACTTAGCAGCCTTTGGTAACGGACCTTGTCAAAGGCTTTCTGAAAGTCTAAGTACACTATATCTACTGGATCCCCCTCATCCACATGTTTGTTGACCTCCTCAAAGAATTCTAGTAGATTGCTAAGGCATGATTTCCCTTTACAAAAGCCAGGTTGACTCTTCCCTAACAAATCATGTTCATCTATGTGCTAGACAATTCTGTTCTTTACTATAGTTTCAACCAATTTGCCCGGTACTGAAGTTAGGCTTATCAGCCTGTAACTGCCGGGATTGCCTCTGGAGCCTTTTAAAAAAATTGGCATTACGTGAGCTATCCTCCAGTCATCTGGTACAGAAGCTTATTTAAATGATAGATTACATTCCACAGTTAGTAGTTCTGCAATTTCATATTTGAGCTCCTTCAGAACTCTTGGGTGAATCCCATCTGGTCCTGGTGACTTATTACTGTTTAATGTATCAATTTGTTCCAAAACCACCTATAATGACACCTCAATCTGGGACAGTTCCTCAGATTTGTCACCTAAAAAGAATGCCATAGGTGTGGGAAACTCCCTCATATCCTCTATAGTGAATATTTAGTCCCATGCAATGTGTCTGGGCCAAATTCATTACTACTAATGTAAGCAGTCACAGCCCTACAGACATGAATGGAGTTGAACCTGTTCATGGCAGCAGTGAATTTGTCCCTTTGACATCAGTGAGGCTTCAGGGGTATCACTGCAGAAATCTGGCTTTTACTTCCTAAGAAGTGGGTGGAGATAACCAGTCTTGTGTTTTGGATCATCTGTTTGGGGGAATCTTCTCTATACTTGGGACCTGATTCCGTTACTCAGTACACTGAGTAGTACCTTAAATCACAAGTTGTCCCATTGAGTAAGCACAGCTGGCCCTTAGCACAAATAAGGAAAAGGGCATACTGGTTTGTCTTCTTAAATTGTCTCTGTTTTATGCTATGACACAGACTTCATGTCTGAATGTGGGCAAGTTGCTTAGTGTCTGTGTGCTTCATTTCCACATCTGGTAAATAAGGATAACCCCACTTCCCTACCTCGCAGGGATATTGTGACAATAAATACTTTGAAGATTGAGATGCACTCATACTATATGGCAATGGGGGCCATGTAATGACCTTAGATGGGAATATGCTAAATAGTGTCATACTACAGCATGATTTTCTTAAAAGATTACATTTCAGCTCTGGGTAATGCCATCTACAGTGCAGCTGTTTTGTGCCAATATCACCAATGCACAAGTGCTTTAAAGTTGTCCACCAATCATCCCCAAGTACAGAGGGATTTTCTGGTGATGTAGAATCCTGGGTCTGGAAGGAACCTCGAGAGGTCATCTAGTCCAGTCCCCTGCACTCAAGCAGGACTAAGTATTATCTAGATCATTCCTGACCGGTATTTGTCTAACCTGCTCTTAAAAATCCCCAATGATGGAGATTCTACAACCTCCCTAGGCAATTTATCCCACTGCTTAACCACCCTGACAGTTAGGAAGTTTTTCCTAATATCCAACCTAAACCTCCCATGCTGCAATTTAAGCCCATTGCTTCTTGTCCTATCCTCAGAGCTTAAGAAGAACAATTTTTCTCCCTCCTCCTTGTAACAACCTTTTATGTACTGGAAAACTGTTATCATATCCCCCCATCCCAGTCGTCTCTTCTCCAGACTAAACAAACCCATTTTTTTTTCAATCTTCCCTCATAGATCATGTTTTCTAGACCTTTAATCATTTTTGTTGCTCTTCTCTGGACTTCCTCTAATTTGTCCACGTCTTTCCTGAAATGTGGCACCTGGAACTGGACACACTACACCAGTTGAGGCCTAATCAGCATGGAGTAGAGCTGATTAGAATGACTTCTTGTGTCTTGCTTACTACACTCCTGCTAATACATTGAGAATGCTCAGAGGTGAAAGTAAACTGGTACGCCTCGGTACGGCGTACCGGCAAGAGCTGGTGCACCGTACTGGGGTAGCCCGGCTTCCCCGGGGGGCGATTTAAAGGGCCTGGGGCTCCCAGCAGTGGCTGGAGCCCTAGGCCCTTTAAATTGCCTCCAGAGCCCCGCTGCTGGAGCCCTGGGGTAGCGGCTGCAGGGCTCCGGCAGCTATTCAAAGGGCTGGGGGCTCCCCTGCTTCTACCGCCCGGGCCCTTTAAATAGCCACTCGAGCCCCGCTGCCGCTACTCCAGGGCTCCAACGGCTATTTAAAGGACTGGGGCGGTAGAAGCAGGGGAGCTGCGGGCCCTTTAAATAGCCCCCGGAGCCCTGGGGTAGCGGGGGGCTCCAGGGGCTATTTAAAGGGCCGGGGCTCCAGCTGCCTCTGCTGCCTAGGTCCTTTAAATAGCCCCTGGAGCCCCGCCGCCTCCCCAGGGCTCCGGCGGTTATTTAAAGGGCCAGGGCGGTAGAAGAGGGGAGCCCCAGGCCCTTTAAATAGCCCTCAGAGCCCCGGGCTGCTACTGCTACCCCACTGGGGGGGCACTTACCTTATAGGGTGGGCTGGGGCTGGCTCTGACCCCCTCAACCCCACCCCTTCCGTCCTAGGCCCCAGAGTACCAGTAAGTCACTCGACTTACTTTCACCCCTGAGAATGCTATTTGATTTTGAATTACTTCTCTTGTCTTGCTTACTACTGATTAGAATTACTTCTCGTGTCTTGCTTACTACACTCCTACTAATACATTGAGAATGCTATTTGATTTTTATTCAACAGTATTACACTGTTGATTCATATTTAGCTTGTGATCCACTATGACACTGAAATCCCTTTCTGCAGTACTCCTTCCTATGCAGTCGTTTCCCATTTTGTATATGTACACCTGATTGTTCCTTCCTAAGTGGAGTACTTTGTAATTGTCCATATTAAATTTCATCCGATTTACTTCAGACAGTTTCTCCAGTTTGTCCAGATCATTCTGAATTTTAATCGTATCCTCCAAAGCACTTGAAACTTTCAGCTTGACTGGGAACCAATGATAACTACTCTCTGGGAAGCGATTTCCAACCAGTTATGCACCCACCATACAGTAGCTCCATCTAGACTGTATTTCCCTAGCTTGTTTATGAGAAGGTCATGTGAGACAGTATCAAAAGCCTTACTAAATTCAAGATATACCAGATCTACCACTCCCCCCCCCCCAAAGGCTTGTTACCCTGTCAAAGAAATCTATCAGGTTGATTTGACATGATTTGTTCTTGACAAATCCATGCTGACTTTTTCTTATCACCCTATTTCAGAGTAACAGCCGTGTTAGTCTGTATTCGCAAAAAGAAAAGGAGTACTTGTGGCACCTTAGAGACTAACCAATGTATTTGAGCATGAGCTTTCATGAGCTACAGCTCACTTCATCGGATGCATTTCTGTATCTGTACAAGCTTTTTCATGCAGTTGATAGATTTCCACTCCATACGGCTAAATGCAGTGCCTTGCATAACGACAGGTTTCAGAGTAACAGCCGTGTTAGTCTGTATTCTCAAAAAGAAAAGGAGTACTTGTGGCACCTTAGAGACTAACCAATTTATTTGAGCATGAGCTTTCGTGAGCTACAGCTCACGGATCCGATGAAGTGAGCTGTAGCTCACGAAAGCTCATGCTCAAATAAATTGGTTAGTCTCTAAGGTGCCACAAGTACTCCTTTTCTTATCACCCTATTATCTTCTAGGTATTCACAAACTGATTGCTTGATTATTTGCTCCGTTATCTTTCCAAGTACTGAAGTTAAGCTGACTGGTCTGTAATTCCCTGGGTTGTCCTTATTTCCCTTTTTTATAGATGGGCACTATATTTTCCCTTTTCCAGTCTTCTGGAATGTCTCCCATCTTCCATGACTTTTCAAAGATAATCACTAATGGCTCAGATATCTCCTCAGTCAGCTCCTTGAGTATGGTAGTAGTGTGGTCATAGCAGCTCCTATGCATAGCAGTTCTTCCCTACCTCAACTGTTTGCATAAGAGAAGTGACCTGGGGAAAAAAGATGTGTCCAGGTTTCGCTGTATCTTGGCTTCCATATTGGCCTTGTGAAGCCACACACAACTAACACAAGTTAGGACAAACCTGAGACTACTCTAACCTATGCCAGGAACCTACCTGATATTCAGCCTGCCCAGAACTGGGGAGAATTTAATTGCCTTTGGTAGGCAGGAGATCAGTTTAGGTGATCTAATGGTCCCTTCTGGCCTTAAACTCTATGAAAATGAAAAAGAGGACTATTGGCTTAAAAGCTCCTGGAGTTGCACTGTGTGCTCCTTAGCTGTAGCTGAGGATCTGGGCCAATAGCTATGTCTGCATTTAATGATCCTCTCCCGCTATAAAACAAAAAAACCAAAACAGAAAAACCTCTCTATCCCCACCAAAACATAAAACTCTGTGACCAATGTCTGCCTTGTCTGTGTGCTTGGTCATGGCATGTGTGGAAAGTGGATGTGCAACAGAAAACAGGCCAGGGGGAAATCTCCAAAGAATTCCTTCATGCTTATTGTATATTTGTATTTAATGAAATAAAATACTGAGCAACAAGAAGTGCAAGAGGCAATATATCCTGTAAGCATGAAGTGGAAGAAAGTAGGATTGTTCATCCTTAAAGGCAGTGTCAAGACCAGATATATCAGTACCCCCCAAAATGCAAATGGTGTTTGATTTATTTTTAATAAATAATTAATCTTACTGTTCCTCCCTTAAAGCCCCCTCTTACATCTTTAGGATGTAAGTATATTGGGACATAGACTTTGTTACACTCTCTCTATAGCTACACCCATGCAATTCTATTGTCCTCATTAAGGTCATATGGGCGTAACTGAGAGCAAAATATGTCCCTCATGTTTGTCTGGCATATTTTACCTTTTCTGCAGCAATGCTGTACCTTTTCTACATATGCAATGCTATACATTATTACCTTTAACAACAATATAATATTTTGACTGGTGGTGAGGCCCAGACTTCCCCCAAAGAATCCATGCCTTGCACAGAGAAGTTCAAAATAAGGTGGGAAGGTAATGGCGAACTGTGATCAAGGTAGTGCTCCAGAAGGTCAAGTTGAAATGTGGAATGAGCAATTTGGATAGGTGTGTAGTGAAAGGTGCAATGTTTGCCAGTACAGATAGGCTCGAGAGAAGTCCCAGCACAAGCAGTTCTAAAAACTGGGAGAAAAGCTGAAGGCTATTAAAATAAAAAATCAGAAGCCACAGAGAAAGTCGCTTGCTTTGCAGAATGTGAGATGTGACCTTTGAACTTCAGGGTAGCCGAGAAAGGGAACCCTTGCTCTTTTCAGTTAGGCAAGTGCGTTTGATTTGTGGTTTTCATCCTATGTTCTATGTGATGCAGTTTTCTAATGCTGTTAAAGCTAATGTCGCTAGTGGGCACAGCTGGTATATGCCAACATTAATCTCTAGTATGACCAAGTAGGGTCAAGTATCAGTGGGGTAGCCGTGTTGGTCTGTATCCACAAAAACAACGAGGAGTCTGGTGGCACCTTAAAGCTTGTCAGTAAATTATAGGGAGGAATGTTAAGAGAACACTTTCATGACAAACTGCTGCAAAATATATACAAATAATAATACTTAGCTCTTACAGAAGGGATTGAACAGGACACATTCTGTTTTATTAAATTTTTAAAAACCCTCTAAGTTAAAAGACTATTATTTAGGTTGCAAAGGCAAGAATTTTAAAGTTTGAAAATGCCAGATTTACCATTGTCTGTTCAACCTTAATGATCCTAATGCACATGTCGCAAGGGGAGAGACCATTTTGAATTACATGATCATGTGCTATTTTTTTCCCCCACAGGACCCCTCCCTTATTCAGTGCACAAGATGGATGCACATGGGGTCAGAATAAAAGCTGTGTGGGCAACAGTAAAATAGGTAAATCTTAACTTTTGACTTCTTGACTTTGCAACTAAATAAGGCCAGCACATACAAGTTACTTCACTGATTTACATCAGCTGAGTATCTAGCCCATAGATTCATGGATCCAGCTTCTGCTCTCTGTGTAAAAATCAGGAGTAAATATAAGGCAATAAAATGTGTGAAAAAGAATGGAGATGAAACAAGCATCAGGCCTTTAGTGTTCAAGGGCAGGACTGCATGTTCTGAGGGAACAAAATCAAGGCTGATCCACGGTCAGGCACCACTTCTCAGAAAGAGATAGGCAGATCTGGAGGAGCCCAAATGGAAAAGTGAACAGTTTTTACAGATTATTGTTAGTATTGTGCCTGGAGGCCCCAATCAGAATCAGGGACCCATTGTTTAAGGCTCTGTAGAAACACCTAGTAAGAGACAGTCCTTGCTCCAAAGAGCTTCCTATCTAAATAGACAAGACAGCAAAAGATGGGAGAAAAGGAATTGTTGTATTCCCATTTTACTGAGCTGCAGAAAGATGATGTGACCTGCCCAAAATTCCATGGGAAGTCTGTGGCTGATGTGGGAATCCAACTCAGATTCCTCAAGTCCCAGCCAGGTCCTTTAACCCACAAGATCATCCTTTCCCCCAGTCTTAGTTTTGAAATTTATCAAACAAATTAATCTCTGGTGTCACTTCATTAACTTCAGTTCGGCCTCGTGTGTTAAAACTCCGAGGGCTGCTGTTGGAAATAGGTATGTGTTGCCCTGAACTGGGTTTCATCCCAACACCTGGATGGAACCCCACTGCAGTCCATGGGGCTTTGCAGGAGTCTGCCTGCACAGAGCGGCTTTTAGAATCACAACCTAGGAGGGTGAGAGAGAAACAGTCAAATCATACATAAATGTAGGACAGTCATATGCACTGGGATTTTTAGCATTATTCATTCTATAAATAGATAAAGTCCCAGATATTTCCATCTGCCTCTCAACCTAGCCATCATTACTTGGCTGGATTCTTATATGCAATCCAGCAGAGGTGGGATGCTTATAAGAAATCAAGTAGCTCTGTGTCAAGAAATGTTGATTTTAAGAAAAGGGAGTGAAAATGACTGTCTGTGACTTTCTATCTGGCCTTAAAATTAGACTGGGTGTCTTTCTAGCAATGGTATTCACTAGTTCAAACAAAAGTTACGGACCTAATGCAGAAATTGTTGGTGAGGTTCTGTGGCCTGTGATATGTGGGAAGTCAGACTAGATGATCATAGTCGGCCTTTCTGGCCTCAAAAGCTATGACAAATGGGCCTTTGTCGCCCCCTTTTCTCCTAATTCAAGATCAGGCCTCCCTTTTAAAAATTGCTCTACTGAAGTTTCTCTCTTTTGGAACAAATTCATAGATTCACATTGGACAATGCTCACTCCTGCAAACATTGTAAGGGCCCGATCCTCAGCAAGCATAAATAAGCGCAGCTCCATTGAAGTTGTTATGAACATGCACAATAGCTGCATTTATATAAATAGTTAATAGGTAGTGCCAGTAGATGGCACTCAAGAATATGCAGCATAGTTCCTGGGTTTAATAAAACTTCTTCTTGTGCTCTGGAAATGGGTTCCTTTGTAGAGCTCTTCATGTCATCTTTTAGCACAATTCAGTGAACTCTGCTAATTTGTACCAGCTGAGGAGCTGGCCCCAAGAAAAAGGGTCCGATTCTCCACACTTTCAAATGGAATATTAAGACTAGAAAATATTTGTAAAAGTTTGGTAGCATTTACTGTGACTCACACCTTTCTTTAAAGCGGTTGGGTTTTTACCTCAACCCTTAGGCCCTGATTCTGCAGTTGTCTCTGCGCAGACGGATCCCTACACCCATGTGGAACCAATTGTAGGACTGAAGCCTTAGACTTTCTTCAGTCTTGTGTTAAACTTTTGTAAATTGCTTACTCTCTGAAGTGTAAATAGTTCATTTTTTAATGCCGGCATTATTTGTGATATTCTTTAAGGTTACAACAATGAGAACAGTGACATGCACTGTTTACAAACATCAAGCCAAAAATTTTATGTTAATGGTGATAAATACTTTCTCAAATACATGGGAAAATGTTCAAATATATACCGATCTACACTTTAAAGGGAGAATAAACTAAGGCCTAGATTGAGCCTGTGCTCATTGCCTTCACTAGGGGGCGGTGCGTAGCTCAGCCTCACAAATCTTTCAGTACTCCTGCCTTGCTCCCATGGGATAATAATTCACACACCTCTTTGCTAAGTATATATTACTGCACTTCGCTTCAGCTCCACCGGCCAACATCTTGAGTGGAGTGGGCTAAGACTCCACCCACTCCCTGCCCCTCTCTGGACATCCCCACCTGCTTGCTTTGGCGTGGGACTGGGCTTGCAGCCCCAGCTGTCACCTCACACCTGAAATACAGCTGCATGGAGGCTGCCCTGGGGTATGACTCTACATGGCTGCATTAGGGCCTGGCACAATCAGGCCTTAGGTGGCATCCAAATGCAACTCACTCACCAAACGTAGCGAGATGTGAGAAGAATCCTGAGCTATTGTGTAATGGAACAAGCTGAACTTTGGAGACCCTATCGTAGTAATGTCTCGTCTTTAAAACAAAGCAAGGAACTCTGAAAGAGATTATGCATATTTATACCCAATTAAGAGCACATGAAGTGCTTTTTCAAACATTTGTGGGGCTGAAAAGATAGATTAGCAAATGGACAGAATAAAAAAAAAATGTAGAAGTAAAACTTCAAAGAGATTGTAAGAGACAACTCTGCCAGGGCATAAGGTGACAAATTGTCTCCAGTCTATGAATTTCTGACCCCTACTGCATATGCATAAATTAAAGGTGCTACTGAAAGTGACACGACTGAAACAAACCTAACCCCTATAAGGTATGTTCTCCATGTTCAATTAACTCTGGTTGAAATTCCTCCCTCTGCAGAGGGGCAGCCCAATGCCTGAGGACATCTTACCTCCCAACAGAGCTGGGGTTTGCTAGCACGGAGGGGATATTATTGCGAATCACTGCCGAAAGATTCATTCACTCTTGCTGGTATTTCCCTTCTCGTTTGCCAGCATATGATGTTGTGCTGCTTTTCTGGCGCCAGGCCAAGCCTTTTTGGTGTGGCCACCCCTGCACCCTAAATGCACACGCAGACTCAGCCTCCTACAGGTCAGATCCCTTTTCACTGAATTATTAGTGTGCATTAGCATTGATGACAAACCTGACCTGGGAATTTCTAAACTTCCGATCATTTCTGTCATTGAGGTTTATTTTTTTTACTAGGCCATTCTTTACCGCTGTTGCTACATATGTGGGGAACAGACTAGCAACTATAGGCCAAACTCTCCTCCCAGATGTGAATCCAAAATAAATCCAGTGAATGAAATCAGTGGGATTACTTTGGGTTTACAGCAGTATAACTGATGGGAGAATCTGGCCCACGCTTCTTGTTTGGGGGCTTTCTTTCTATTCATTTCTCTGCGGCACCGAGAGCCTAATCTCCATGGAACACAGCATGTAGATTCTAATCTCTCTGTAACACAGCGTGTTTCAGACTTAAAATCTCTGTAAGTATACAGCAAAGAGACTAATCTTGATGACCACCTGATTGACAGCTCCTTGCTCACAAACAGCTGTCAGGGTTTTATTTTTTTTCTTTTGAAAATGAACCTGTGCAGCAGACATGGTCTTAAACTTATTGTGTTGTAAATTGCAGTCAGAGGCATAAGCAGTTTCTGAGATATGGGTACCTGTGGCTAGGCAGCGGGGTCGGCTTCAGAGCCTGAGCCGCAACTTCAAAGTGCTGTCTGTGCAGGCATTTTCAGAGCAGTACTGTGAGCCCCGCTAGGCCTTGAAAGCTTGCTTTTGCTTGCTCCAAAATGCTGTGTAGAGATATCCCTTCCTGGCCTGGTTTGGTCACAATAGCCAAATAAGCAGACAGCCCTGTACAAATAAGTGAGATGAGATGTGAGGGTTTTTTTTGTTTGTTTGTTTGTTTGTTTGGCTAAACAAATATCTTTAAAGTAATGCGCACAATTTTATTCAAAATTTTAAAAAAATCTGCTTTAGCCTAAGAACACTTAAAAAAAAAATAAAAGCCACAAGAAATACTGGAGCAAAGGAGGATTGGATCTTTTTTGGTTTGGTGATTGGAGGTGTTTTTTACAGGTTTTGGATGTGGGTAGAAAATAGTGCTTGGAATGATGCCCTGGTTGCCCCCTTAATTATGCAGCCATCAGCCCACCTCTATGATGAATAGACTGTGCCTAGTCCTTAGTTAATGTGCCCGACTATCCAACTTGCACACCCCATACAGGGGTTGCTCACCGTGGCCGTCCCTGTGCACATCAGGCACGTACTGATTGAGCAGCATTTTATACACATTTTCACAGGTGTAAATGTTTGCATGGAGTGCCAGGGTAGTGGAGAATCGAGCCCGGAGTGACCTTACATTGCTGTGACTGAAAGCAGAACTTAGTCCAGTCTGTGCAATTACTTCCTCTCAGTCAGTCTGTTTTTCCAGGTGCCAGAGTACACCAGGCCCAATCCAATCTAGCTGTGTTCCATTACAGGAGTGGAACAAAGCAGCCAATAAATACTAGTGACTCCGGGTAGAATTTATACTCTATTTCCTTATTTTGTCTGTAATGGACCTGGCACCCAAACCCAATTGACTCGAACGCTCAATCTCAACAAAATGAGCCAAATTCTGCTTTTACTTTCACCAGAGCGAATCCTTGGTAACTCCATAGACTTTAATAGAGTGACTCTAAATTTACACCAGTGCACCAGAGAGCAGAATGTGGACCAGAAACATTCAAACAGGGCACAGTGCTGATTTCTCTTAGCCAATACATTATCTTGAAGAACTAACCCCCCGAAAAAATCACCTCTCAAGCTTCCATGCAAAGATTCTGCTTTCTTTCTCCCTTGCTCCGGATTTGCAGGAGATTGCATAGCTCAGTACAGCATTAATGAGTGCCTATGGGTTTTATTTAAGACAAAGAAATCTAAAACCAACAATTCAGCCATTAGTTACAAACATCTGCAAGGATAAGGTAAATTCTAGAGAGAAAAAACATATTAGCGGTTCCTAACAGAAGCAGGAGTCAGAAGTCTTTTTTAGAGGATAAAAACGAGAAAAAAACCATGGACAGAAATTCACTCAACTAAGTGGTAGCAGTAGCTGAAGAAAAAAAGTGAGAGGGGGGAGCTAGAATTTCAGCATGCAGGCATGGGTATCCATGTTGCCATAGCAACTTTGCCATGGAATAAAGTATTTTGCTCCTTTCTTTAGAAAGAGATGCTGTGCTACAAATAGGCACTTTACATTTTTTTAAACAAATCCATAACAACCCTTTGAGTGTGCCACTATGTCTTAATTTTCCTAACACTGCAGAATCCGCAGTCATTATTTTATTACATTTTGAAAGGGCATTGTGGATTTTAAAAGGACACCGTGATACTTCTTTATTTTAATGTCATTTTTAGCTGTTTCTCTTCTCCTCTCTATCATTTAGATTACCCTATTAAAAGCCAGAATTCCTACACATCTCTCAACCCTCCACCCCCTTTGTTATTTGACTGGCAGTGCTTTGGCAGTCAGCATACACTGCCCTAGATCTATGGTTGCCTTCCGGCTGAAGCTAAGACTGTTTGTTTCCTTTTAGTTTTATGGAATCAGATTCTGATTCTAGTGTCAGACTAAGTCACTCTCTGACTTCAGAGTTACTCCACTGTCAGTAGAGCTGGTTGGGAATTTTCTGACAACCTTTTTATGTCGGAAAATGGCAATTTGTTGAAACCAAAGCTTTCCATGAGAATGCATCTGTTGTGATGAAACTTTTGTTGTGAAAAAATGTTCAGGTCCAGGAGGGAGGGAGCAAATGACTCACCTGAGAATGGCCCAGTGGCTAAGGTGCTCACCTGGCACGGAGAAGATCTAGCTTCAAGTCCCCATATCTGATTGAAAGCAGGGACTTGAACTTGGACCATCCACATCATAGAATATCAGGGTTGGAAGGGACCTCAGGAGGTCATCTAGTCCAACCCCTGCTCAAGGCAGGACCAATCCCCAATTTTTGCCCCAGATCCCTAAATGGCCCCCTCAAGGATTGAACTCACAACCCTCAGTTTAGCAGGCCGATGCTCAAACCACTGAGCTATCCCTCCCCAGCTATACTGGATGAGTGCCTAACCAATGGGCTATGGAATCAGTTTCATATTTATTTTCTTTTTGGGGGGGTAAAAAAATCTTGGTTTCATCCAAATGAAGAGTGGAAAAAATTGTGTGGGTCAGGAATACCATTTTCTACCTATCTCTAATTGTAAGCCAGAGTAACATTTGGCCTCAGAGCTACTAAAGCAGTAATCAAAATACATTTGATCATGCCCTCCTTCCTTGTGTTTATAGTCGCTTATGCCTCCCTCCCCCACAAGTGCATATAGCGTCACCCAGCTCTGAAGGCAGAGCGGAGAGCAGCAGCAGCTGCCAGGCACCCAGCTCTGAAGGCAGCGCCACGCCAGCAGCAGTGCAGAAGTAAGGGTGGCGATGTGAAAAGCGATATTTGTCAATATTACTTTTCACAGCAGACTTAGTGCCCCATTGCCACCCTTAACTCTGCACTGCTGCTGCCACCCTGGGGCTGACAGCCGGAGTCCTGCTGCCACCTTCCAGTGAGGGACTTGCAGGGGTGAAGGGGAAAGGCGAGACCAAGCCTGGGCTGCCTCTTGGTGAGGGTTTGAGGGGGCGGGGAAGGAGAATCCCAGGATGGCAGGGCTCCGGCTATTAGCCCTAGGGTGGCAGGGCTCTGGCTGTTCCCTTTATCTCATCCCCGCACCTCCCGGCTGTGCACGCCCTTCTGCACGAGCCCCAGCCCCCCAGGGCTGACAGCCAGAGCTCTTAAAAAAAGAAGAGAAAAAAAAAAGGAAAAAAAAAAAGCTCACAGCTCCCACCTCCCTTGACAGATTCCCATGCCTCCCTTGGGAGGCGTGCCCCATAGTTTGAGAACCACTGTACCAAAGGAACATCAGTCTAACTTGTACCTTGACCACATGCTCCCCAAATCAAAACACAATTCTGCTATCTTGCCATTGTAATTCAGGAGTAAATCCACTGACATCAGTAATGTTACACATAGGTGTTGGAGGAGAATCAGAGCACGGAATGCAAAGTCCTAGTTAGAACTGGTTTGAAAGTTTTAACAAATAGGCACTTTCATAAAATATTACCAAGTGACTTAGGTGCCTAAACCCCATTTTCAAAAGTGACTTAGGAAATGTTGACAATGGGACTCAGGTGCTTTGGGAAGTTTTACCCCAAAACTAAGCATTTTTTTAAAACATGCTGCATTCCCCCTTCCCCGCAGCAACACTTTTGTGCTCAAGGCATACAAAGACTTTATTTTGACGAGATTTGTCTTTCAAGAGAAGCTTTGCTTCATTTATGGGCTATCTGAAGGGCAGCCAGCCTGAAATGGTAAATTATAGAATACCACTGTTTTTAAATGTACAGTAGCAAAGCTTTTATGTGCTCAGATACTACATTGATAGGGAAGCTATACATATCTACCTATATCAGTCAGACCTTCGAAAGGGTAAGCAAAGCATTGCTCTCTGACCCCTCCTGCTTTGTAGGAAAACATTATTGCATATGTATGGAGACAGCTAGAAACTTGCTAATTGTGTAATACTATCTGCACCCTGTTACTATTGACCTGTCATCCAGTGTGCTATATATGTCTTAATTAGACTTCATACTCCACAGGACAGGCAATATAGGCCTGATTCTAGTTTCACTTACACCAGTTTCACACTGGTGCAACTTCATTGACTTCATGATACTCCTGGTTTAGCCCAGTGAGAAATCAGATGTGGGTCTGCTGTATTCTCTGGATGAAATCCTAGCTCCGCTGAAGTTAATGACAAAACACCCACTGACTTCAGCGGAGCCAGGATTTCACCCCATGTGAAGTACCATATGCACATATGGGACTATATAAATAAAGTTCTGCAGGACTTCGCTAGTTTCACATTTTGTTGGAATGAGAAAACCACACTCGGAGACAAATGACATCTTTCTGGCTGCTTGTATTCTATATACTGGACCAATTTCGGTACTTTTACAATTCTGAACTGGTGTCAATCCAGAGGAATTCCACTTAAATCAATACTCTGATTACACTGCTGTAACTGAAAGGAGCCATTGCATCAGTTCAAAATACAGGGTCAGATTCATTGGTATATTCTGACTACTTTGTGCTACTCTGGGGATGCAAAGCAGCCATAAATCCAGTTTACTAGGCTGGTGTTAGCCCAGTTTGTCTTTGCTTTGTCACACCAGAGCATCATAGAGCTGCTGGAGTGGATTGGTGAATTTGTCCTACAGTCCGTTAAATCATGGAAACAAAGGACCAGATCCTCAGCTGGTGTAAACTGGTGTATCTCCAAGTAAGTCAAAAGAATGATGCCAGTTTGCACCAGCTAAGGACCTAGCCTTTAAAGTTTTAAATTCCAAAAGTGCATAGCACTAGGACACCACAATGTATCCACTTCAGCTAGATAAATAAGCAAGGCTATATTGCTTTATAGATTCAGCTGAACGGTGTTTGAAATGTAGGAATACTCTGAGTGCTAAATTCTTAGCCCATTTTAACAGGGGAGATTAGCTTTTATTTTTCTTTTGAATAAATCACCGGCCTTTATTTGGAAATGACTGCTGTTAACAGCATAGCCAATCCTTTTGGTGCACTAAAGACTTTTCACTTTAAACTAGATAAGCTTAATTGGATAGTTTAAAAATCTTGGCTGGAAAAAGAGGTGGTGAGGGGGCAGAGGTGGAAAGCCTTTCAGATTGCAGAGCACACTGATGACAACTCTGTGCTTTTGTTTCCATTGCTCAGACACTAACACTGCCGTGAAGAGGCTGTGTGCCGGCGACTTGCATACAAATGCCCTACTTTCTCTCAGCTGGATGTCTCTGTCCAGCACTGTTGCGATATTGTGTTATGCACTTTGCTTTAGGTGCAGCGATGCACCCAAAAGGTGATTGAGTATATTTTTGGTGACCTAGATTTCCCTCTGGCCACAAGTCGATTAGCACGTAATGTATCAGATCTCTTGGCATAAAGCCACCCTTCCAGCCCTCCCTCCCTGCCAGCCAGTCCTTACCTGCCATGAGGAGAAAAAGGATGCTGGGCTGAGTAACTGAGGGTTAGTGGGGTGTCTGCCTCCCATCAATTCGTCAGTGCAGACATCACAGCCTTCGGCATCTCGCCAGTCCCAGTAGGGGATGGTGAAGTTCTCATCCCCTGTGATCTTCTGGATCTCGTGTTCCCACAGCAGCAAGAACAGCCGATGCCAAGGTAGAAAACCTGGGGCTTCATGGGCAAAATCAATATCCCTCCATACGCTTGACCCACCTAGCAAGGTGTCATGAGAGACGTAGTAATGCATCCATACGAAGAGGTCGTAAATGTTGATGTTCCTGAACATGGGGGTCGAGCCATTGTTCATCTGAGCATAGGTTCCACTGGCGATGACATAGTCCTGGCTCGGGGTTTGCTTTGCCAAGTTGAGGTAGGCAAGGAACTTATTCTTCTCTTTGCTACTAAGCTGGAAGATGCTTCTTCTCATAAGCATCCTCCTCTCAGCACAGTTGGGCCCTGAGAAGCCAAACCTGCACTCCCCGCAGTTGAATCCCATAAAGTTGCTGTTGCATTGGCATGTCCTGTTATAAAACACAGCAGGCCAGTCCTCTCTGTCGTCCACACCTGTGAAGGGGAACTGCGGCCCGAGTGGGGCACGGGACAAAAGGATCTCCTGGCAGGAGCCCCTGCCAGAGAGTTCTCCACAAGGGGACCCATCCCCAGCCCACAGTGGGCAACATTCCTTTCTCAGCAGGCTCTCTGAAGATGCACAGGCTCGGGGGAACTGCCCGGATGAAGGCTGCAGAATCCCCAGCAGGAAACCCAGGGCCAAGAGAGACATCCTCACACAACAGCAGGCAACCTTCAGTGCTGTGGCTCAGTGCATGAATAGATCTAACCCCTGCCACAGCCCTGCATATGAAAGAAATGTTTCCCCTCCGGTGGGAAAGTTTCACTCCTGTCTTTTTTTTTTTTTTTTTTAAACCATGCACACTTCAATCTCCTTTGCCATCTACTACACATACACACAATTCTCTGTTAATCTGATTATCACATGTTCTGGGTGAAATCCAAGTGACTTATTTTCCCCTGCCCCTTTAGCGTTCAATATATACAGACTTATTATAAGCAGTCATCTTCTGCCTGTCACATGATCCTTTTCCTCTGGCAACTTTGGATCAAGTAAAACTTGGATACAGAAATAGTGACAGCCATTTTAATTCCTTGTTTGCTTATGTGCATTAGAATAATGATTTTTTTAAAAAAAAAATAGATTGTCTGTTGAATTAAATAAGCACAGCAAATCTCTGGATTAAAATAAACTTTATTCATCTATTTTTAATCTATCCCCCTCAATATGAGACTCATAAAATGACCCTATTAGGCCAAAGAGTGTGTGAAAGTAGGATCCAGTGCAGAATTAAGGGTTTGGTTTTGGTGACCCGTTCAGACTGAAAACACTTCTCTTCCTCCTAGCCTGGTTCACTGCAGAATAACTTCACAGCATCCCTTCTCTGACAGAAGGTCCCATTATAAACTTTTAGGGGCAGGTCCTCATCCAGTAGCTATATTGAAATTAGTGCAGCTATGACAGTTAACACCAGCCCAGGACATGCTTCCTGGCTTTCTCCATTAGTAAAACTTTGTACAAGGGAAATTACAGGGAGGAAATTGCAGGGGAGAGAGTCGACCTGGGACAGCGCTGCAACCATCCACCCCCTGATCTGGAAAAGGGACCGTAATCCCTGCATTTGCCCTGGGAGGGAGTTTGCAGACCCTGGATCTACATGTTGTAACTGATGTTACATTGGCTGTGTTCCAGACCATCCACAACCCCTTTCTTCTTCTCTGCTGGCCTATGCAAAGCCTAGCTGTGCAGCTCGCAGGCTACTGGAATGTCCCTCTCTGACTGCCTTGCAGCAGCATGGCAATCATTCCACTGTGAGTGGAGCAGGGGAGCCTTCCACTGTCCCTAAACTGCTGGCTGAATTGCACATTAAGAAATTTCCCTCCGTCTTGTCTTTTGTGAAACTGAGGTTTCTGTTGTTGCAGGACATTTTTTTAAAAGCAAGGGGATGGGATTACCACTGACTGAGGATTGCTGAGAGTTTCCGTGCGGCTGGAGCACCAGACAGGCAAAGCAAGGGAGAGCTTGGCTGGGAAATGTTGCCTTTTGCTGGAATCAGCAGGTCATCACATGATCCTGCTGAGGAGCACGAGGAGCCTTAATCCTGTTGCCGTCTATGCTCCAGCAATGCAGACAGATTATCACAGGGTCTCCGTGGGCTCAGGGCCTGCGGTTTGAGGGTTGCTTTTTTAATTGCTTCTAACCCCACTGACGTTTATTGTGCTCTCTCTGTTATTCATCTCTTTCATTTCTCGTGCTAGGCTTGTTGTACATTGCATGAAAGAACTGCCACCCGTTTAGTTTTCGGTGTCAGGATGCTTAGGAAACCCATGCAATTCCATGGCTTTAACTAGCTCTGCTAGGTTTGCTGGTGTAGAGCCAGTTAATTGAGAAGAGAGACAGAAAGCCAGGCAGGAGGGGGGCTGGGGAAGGCTCTGGGTGGACGTTTCACGTTGAAGCGCAGAGAGGTGCATACACACACGCATGTGTACGCACACTTACTTTAGGGATAATGCTATTTTTTCGTATTCTACTGGAATTCCTTGTTCAGTGGTCAGAAAAAAGGTGAATCTGAGGCTTTACCACTGTCCCCCTGACACCATGTTTCTGCAACAGCTGATTTGCAGGAGACTCTATGGCGCAGAGTTTAGGGCCCAACAGGACAAGTTATAAGCTTGTCTCTCTCCCCAACAGAAGCTGATCCAATAAAAGATATTACCTCGCCCACCTTATCTCACATTGAATCAATGGCAGGATCAGGACTAGAAGGTGGATTTCTGGTCCCATGCTGTAACCTCTGAGCCGAGCCATCCCTACAGCTGTCATACGTTGCTCTCTGACTTAATTATGTGAGCCATACTGTTAAAAACCAAATTGCACAATCAAAATACAGAACTATAGAGATTGCACAAGAAGTCACAGTGACATGCAGAAATAGCTCTTGATTCCCACTGATTTTCAAAGTCTGCTTTCATCCCATTCTACTTCCTTTAAGGGAGAAAATGAACATATATTTAGAAAGGGACATTTCTCATTCAGAAAAGGTCAAAGAAAATAATTTCAGCACCAAACTGCTGACATTGCAGTAGTTTTTTTCTCAGTCACTGTTGGGGACACTGGGCACTACACTAGGTAACTCGGGAGGGTGGAAGACCATGAGTGTCCAGGAAGCCCTCCTGCTCTAGGCCTGGATAAACCAAGGCCCCTTTGCTCCTTGAACCCTCTGTGATCCTGCATAACTCTGAGGAAGCTAGCACACAAACAGACAGGTTTGCACATGGCTCGCCAGCCAAGGCCAGCTTCGGCCTGGGAAACAGATAGATAAGGCAGAAATGTTTAGCATAAACCAGTAACAAATAGGACCAAATAAGGCAAGGCTCGGGCAATGCTACTGAGGAAAAACACAACTGGCTAACTGTTTGGCTACGGTATTTAACTGATTGGCTACGGTATTGTATGGGGCAACAGGTAATTGGTTGCATAAGCTTGTGTAGTGAAGTAGGCAAAGGTATAAAATGTATACTGGAATCTGCATGCGCTTCTGCAGGATTTGAGACAGCTCAGTCTCCCTGCGCCCTATTTGGAGCTCCAAATAAATCTCTCTGCTTCTCCACCCTGTTGTGGTCATTGGCGCAACGCATACCGGGCAACGAACCCAGCTGTTGCTTGCCTCAGGCACTCTGTGCTGGCAACATCACTGTGCTGATGCTCTCTCTTAACATCTTCTTTTAAAAAGATTTTTAGACAATTCTGTGCCTTAAAGTTTTAATTGATTTATTTAGCTCCCAAGGAGACAATCTGGGATGGTGAAAGGGGCTTGGGAATCACTCTTGCAGTTGCAAAGGGTTTTATCACTGATAATATTTCAGTATAATGTTGGATAAAGGGATGTCAGAAGAACTCAAATGACTTAGAGAAAGTTAGTGCAGACTAGGTACAGTAGAAAGAAGAATCACGTGGGGAAAGAGTTGAAGACGTGGCCCTTTGAGAGACATAAGTAAAAGGAATTCTTAGGCTATGTCTACACAGCACAGCTTTTAGCGGCATGGCTAAAAGTCACGCCGTGTAGCCGCTGTTTGTAGGCTCTTCTGCTGACAAAACACTTCCACCCCCAACGAGCGGCATCCGCGTTGTCGCCGGAGAGTGCTCCTGCTGACAACGTGCTGTTCACGCTGGCACTTGTCGCGGCAAAACTTTTGTCTTTCGTGGGGAAGGGGTTAACACCTGAAAGACACAAGTTTTGTCGTTCAATTGCCAGTGTAGACATAGCCTTAGGAAGGAGCAAAAAGAAGAGGGAAAGAGCGGGAAGGGCAGCATGAGATAACATAAATAGGTCCAAATTGTGCTGTCTGTTGCACAGGTGCTACTCCCTATTGGCTAGATTCTGCACCCTTACTCCGTTTTGGAGGACTCATAAATGGTCCCTTCTGGCCTTATAATCTGACCTTCTGCACATTGCAGGCCACAGAACCTTGCCCACCCACTCCTGTAATAGACCTGTAATCTCTGGCTGAATTACTGAAGTCCTCAAATTATGATTTAAAGATTTCAGGTTAGAGACTCCACCATTCACACTAATTTAAACCTGCAAGTGACCTGTGCCGCATACTGCAGAGGAAGTGAAAAAACCCCAGGGTCTCTGCCAGTCTGACTCAGGGGAAAATTCTTTCCCGACTCCAAATATGGCGATCAGTTAGGCCCTAAACATGTGGGCAAGACTCACCAGCCAGACACCTGGGAAAGAATTCTCTGTAGTAATTCACAGTCCTCCCCATTTAATGTCCCATTACTGGCCAGTGGAGATATTGGCTGTTCGCAGTCGCAGATCAGCTACATGCCATTGTAGGCAATCTCATCATACCATCCCCTCCATAAACTTATCACGGTGAGTCCTGAAGCCAGTTAGATTTTTGGCTCTCACTGCTCCTCTTGGGAGGCTGCTCCAGAACTTCACTCCTCTGATCGTTAGAAACCTTTGTCTAATTTCAAGTCTAAATTTCTTGATGGCCAGTTTATATCCATTTGTTCTTCTGTCCACATTGATACTTAACTTAAATAACTCCTCTCCCTCCCTGGTATTTATCTCTCTGATGTGTTTATAGAGAGAGCAATCATATCTCCCCTCAGTTTTCTTTTGGTTACCCTAAACGAGCCAAGCTTTTTGAGTCTCCTCTCATAAGGTAGGTTTTCTATTCCTCTGATCATTCTAGTAGCCATTCTCTGCACCTGTTCATCTTTCTTAAACGTGGGAAACCAGCAACTGCACACAGTATTCCAGATGAGGTCTCACCAGTGCCTTGTATAATGGTACTAACATTTCCCTGTCTCTACTGCAGATCCCTTGCCTGATGCACCTAAGACTGCATTGGCCTTTTTCACAGCTGGATCACATTGGTGGCTCATAGTCATCCTGTGATCAGCCAATGCACCCAGATCTTACTCCTCCTCTGTCACTTCCAACTGATAAGTCCCCAGCTTATAGCAAAAATTCTTGTTGTTAGTCCCTAAGTGCAGGACCTTTTAAATGGTGTTATCACATGCTGAGTGAGGGTGACAGAAAGGGAACAAGATCTGTGTGATCGAGAGTGCAGTTTGAGCCCTACGATGGAAAAGAGACAAACTGGTTTTGAATAACATAGTACAAAAGTTTGAATCCAGATTCTATTTCATCCAGAACTCCATTAGGTGGGAGGGTGAAGAATGGAAGGTTACATAAGATAAAATAGAATCAAAATTTTATCTATTCAAAATAAAAGGCCCAAGCCATTACTAAGTTGCATATAGGTAGCCCAGTATGTTTACATTACAGATAATTAGGACTAAAGTATTTAATTTCTACTTAAAATGTAATCTTAAGGTAATAAAAGAAATCAAATCTCTGGCAGTTGAGTAAGAAGACTTCACCAATTTCATTATACTAAGCAGGATTCTTTACTAAGAAGCAGATAATAAATTACCATGATCCATCTTTTTAGCCTAAAACAAATACCTACAGACCTATAGGAATGATCTTTAGGAGATGAGGCTTAAACACACTGGTTTAAATATATGAAAGGAGCATGCTCGTGGCAGAGAAACGATTCTGAATATTATAAGTAATCGAGTTTTACCTCCAGACCAGCATACTAATATCCTGCAAGCACAGCTGATGACCTGATTGATGTGCCCACCTGTGTACTCAGTCATGACTGGAGAGATGGGTTCCTGCTCTAAAATTCAAGGCAGATAGAATTCTATTAAAACCTGGGTAGTGCAGTCATTCAAATAAATTGTCCCAACTAGGCAGAGAAGAATCCGAAATCTGGTTGGTTTCCAAGGAGGAACAAGCTATCACAGGCTAACTATTACAGGAGGCTTCTAGGATTGGAGGAGTTTTGATGAAAACAAGAGGTTTATTAGGAAGCACTCATGTGATAGTCTGGATGAAGTCAGGTATAAAAGACTATGCAGAAAAGCAGCAGCCACAGTCAGAGAGTAACACAGCGGTATATTGGTTCAAATTGGGTTTTCCAGAGACCAACAGACAAAAAAAAAGATTTTTGGATTTAAATTGACTCAGGGCCATCGGTACAATGGGTGCCCCAACACTTGCAGAAGGGATGGAAAGACTTTGGCTTACTCGTGTTCCATAGACTAATGGGTGACTCCTGGTGTGTTTAGTGTATGTTTAAATCTGTTTGTTTTCTCTGTAATGCTTTTACTTTAAATGTACTTAGAACGAGCTGTGTGTAATTTGCAACTACAGTAAAAGCACTGTCATTGACTTTCAGGGAGACAGAGGATGGCAGGGGACTGCACAGCCTTAAATCCCCCCGGTCAGAAGAGTGTGGAACAAGGATCCTAGCCCATAGACAGGTGATGGCAGGAGATCTGAGACCTGACTGGGCACTTCTGGAGTGGGCCACAGAGAGGGAGGACACAGGTCCAGTTACTCTGAAACAGTGACAACAACCTCCAGTGGCTAATACTCACCTTGCTTTGGCACGCAATGGCCTAGTAAAATATAGGAAGTATAGATACAGTAAACAGTGGATATGTACATTTCTCTGGATGTGTTTAAATACCCTCCCAATTTACTCATCTGCCCAAAGGTTCATATGACTCCTGAAGATGCTCATGAGAAGAACGTTAATGGTTCTTCTGTGTGTGTGTGTGTGTGTGTGTGTGTGTGTGTGTGTGTGTGTGTGTGTGTAAACACACAACCTCCCTCCAGTAGGGAATGCTGGAGCAAGAAGAATAACAACATTAAAAAGTTTGGGCCAATCGATCCAAGTACAAGTAAATTGAGCTGTTTGGGGGAAAAGGGAAAATATTTGACTATTTATTTTTTGATCATTTTTTTCAATTCTTGTTTTTCAAAATTCAGATTATTGACATTGAAAAATGCTTGGATTTTGAAGTTTGCAAAAATATTGTCCATCTTTAAGGTTGGTCGAAATGGGGCTGGGGAAGGGAGACAATTTGTGAAAATGTCATTGTAAATTCATGGTGATAGATCAAATTTTGAAATTTAAAAATTCTGAAACTTTGAAAATGTTAACAAACTGTAGTCAGAAAGATCTCATAGAGTCAGAATTTAAGGGCAGAGGGGACCACTGGATCATCTAGTCTGACCTCCTGTATATCACAGGCCACAAACACCACCCAGCATCTGCACACTAACCCAACAACTGGAATTAGCCCAAAGTATTACAGCCCACAGGAAACTAGACTATTATGCCAAGCAAAGAGAATAGGAGGGACTAAAGTGCACCAGTGGCCCCAGGCCAACACAATGGCAGGGAAAGGATTAATTGAGATATAACCAGATAATCCTGGAAAGTGACCCATGCACATGCTGCAGACATAAACGGGAACTGAGGCCCAGGGTTGTTGAGCCCTACCCACTACCATCGCAAGCAACCCTATCATACAATCACACTCCTAAATGGTCCAACTTTCTCTGAAAACCATGTAAGTTGTTTGCCCCCACAGCTCCTATTGGGAGACTGTTCCAGAACCTCACTCCCCTCCTGGTTAGAAATCTTCTGATTGCTAGGCTGAATTTGTTCATGGCCAGTTTATATCTATTTGTTCTTGTGATGTCATTGTCCGTTAGCTTAAATAGCTCTTTACCCTACCTGGTATTTATCCCTCTTGACTTATTTAGAGAGAGCAATCATATCCTCTCTCAGCCTTCTTTTTGCTAGACTAAGTAAACCAAGTTTTTCCAATCTCCTCCCAGAAGATAGGCCCTCCATTCCCCTGTTCATCCTCGTAAATCTTCTCTGCTCCTGTTCCAGTTTGAATTCATCTTTCCTGAACATGTGTGAACAGAACTGCACACAGTATTCCAGCTGAGGTTTTCCAGTGCCTTGTACAATGACATTAATGTTTCTCGACTGGGAATGCTTCACCTGATACATCCAAGGATCACATTTACTTATTTCTCAGCTGCATCACATTGGTGGCTCATAGTCAACCTGTGATCGACCCACACACCCAGGTCTCTCTCCTCCTCTGTCGCTTCCTACTGAACACCCTCAACTTATAGCAAAAGTTCTTCTTATTAGTTTCTAAGTGCATGACCTTGCACTTTGTAGTATGGAATTCCATCTCATTTCTGTCACTCCCATTTTTAGTCATTCAGATCTTCCCATATAATGTTTTTGATATTTCTCCTCCATATTGATGATGCCTCCCAACTTTGAATAATCAACCAATTTAATTAACACACTCAGACTTTCTGTGCCAAGGTCATTAATACAAATATTGAATAAGACTGTCCCAAGACCGATCCTTGAAGAATTCCACTAATAACCTCCTTTCAGTCCGATAATTCCCCTTTCAGCACAACCCACTGCTTTCTTCCCCTAACCAGTTCCTTATCCACCTTATGATGCCTGTACCGATCCCCACCTTCTCTAATTTAACTAATAATTTCCCATGTGGTACCGTGTTGAATGCTTTATTGAAGTACAGGTATATTGAATCTCTTGCATTTCCCTTATCTAAAAAAATGAGTTATTTTCTCAAAGTAAAAAGAAAAGGAGTACTTGTGGCACCTTAGAGACTAACCAATTTATTTGATCATGAGCTTTCGTGAGCTACATCCGATGAAGTGAGCTGTAGCTCACGAAAGCTCATGCTCAAATAAATTGGTTAGTCTCTAAGGTGCCACAAGTCCTCCTTTTCTTTTTGCGAATACAGACTACCACGGCTGCTACTCTGAAACCTTTCTCAAAGTAGGAAATCAGGTTCGTCTGGCATGATGTAACTTTGGTAAAGACAGGTTGCATTACATCCCCTTTACCATTACTCCATGAATTTAATTATTCTTTCCTTCACAATTTGTTCTAAAGCTTTACATACTACTGAAGTCAGAATAACAGGTCTGTAATTGTCTGGATCACTTCCCCCCCCCCCTTAAATATTAGCATGACATTACCTATTCTCCATTCACATGGTACCTCCCCTGCATAAATAGATTTATTAAAAATCCTTGCTATCGGACTAAAGGAGAGGAAATCTTGTGCATTCCCATTCAAGGTCTTTTCTTTAAATGATCTCATTTGACAAAGTGATGTTTTATTTCTCTGTAGAATAAGAAAGGGGTTTGGCCTGCAAGATCTGTGGCTGCTCCCAAGATCTGCACAAATTGGGATACCAGTATTTGCAAACTGGTTCCCAGACTCATGGGCTAACCTCCTGCAGCTACCCCTTGAAGCACCTACCTTCCAGAGGTTCTAGTGGAAGGGACAACTCAAATGAAATAACTCTGACTGGGAGGCATTTCCCAGAGGCCACTGGAGGAGAAGGAATGCCACGGAGAGTGAATGTTCCCTGCATTCCCAGTTCACAGCCTCTGAACTTGCTGAGCCCCAGGCAAATCTTGTGCAGGGGTTGGTCTTAGAGGCAGGGCCACCTTGTTTCAAGGGGAAAAGTGTGGGAAGGTAGTTCATGGTTGGGGGTCTCTCACTTTATTTTGCTTCACTCTGTTCTGTATAACAGAGGGTATCACATGGCTGTTCATTCCTAGATCATAACAAGGGGAAAAAACATAGTAAGAAGCAGGCAATTTATAATAGCTTCACTCCTATTTCTATAAATTGAAACCTCTCACTAGCATATGGGATGAGAAGAAAAAGGCATATATTATTCAGCATTCAAAAAACCTCATTAACCTTCCATAACTCTGTCTGACAGTGCTCAAAGGTCCAACTGCATTGAAGACTCAGAAATAATAGATGTAATCTCTGATAATTCCCCCCACCCCGCCAATGATCATCCTAACAAAGAATCCAGTTGTATCAAATTGGACTTTCTGTGTAGAAATTCTCTAACTGGTCCCTAGCAAACTATATAAATAAGACCTTGAAGTGTTGCTCAGTTTTCATGGAATGCCAAACAGAAATCTCAGCTCCTCATTCTGAAAAGGGCTCTGTGTAAAAGAAGAATTGATATGTAGCCTGCCTCTGCCAGAAAACATCAGGGAAAATAAAGATGTTTTCACCCCAAAATAATGTAGTTCTGCATTGATAAAGCCACAAAAACATGGGTGAAATCCTGCTCCTATTGAGGTTAAAGAAAATTTTGGAATTGATTTCCCTGGTGCCAAGAGATCACCCCGTCACTATTGTAAGACAGCGCATTACCAGATGCATATCCATTGAAATCTATTCAAACCTGGGTCACCAGTAGAATCAGCCAGGGGAATCCAAAAGTCTGCTCTGATTACTCAGGCTGAGACCTGGGTTTGTCTTTGGAAGATGAAGAAATTGAGAAGTCAATAGTCTGTTTGTTCCCAATGAGTACACAAGGGAGGGTAAGTGGGCAAAGGAGGTCCATGCAGGGGATGTGATGCCAGATTTTGAGGACCCCCATGAAATGAAATAGCAACACTAGTATTGAATTTCACTAAATGGTTTTCACCAACTTCTTCCATTCCCTATAGAAGATGGTGTTATAGTCTCCTGCAGATGTTGAGCTTTCCATTATTTATAGCACATACTGACTGAAGAAACAGTAGCTTTTTCTCTTCTTTAAAAACTTTCAGATAAACATTTTTTGTCTAAGTGAAAAGGGTCATTGGGTCCCATACAGTGACATGCCCTCAGTGGAGATGACATTGATAATTGCTCTGGTAGGTTTTAAACATTATTAACTTTACATATAAATATTAATTACGGTTTTATAAACTGGATACGGTTAATAGCACCAGCTGAACTACGCATTCTGTGGGAACTGTGCACTGCTAAAACGTGGCTAGGATATAATTGCAGCATCAAAATATGATGGGAGAAGTATATTCTTCATTAAAACGAATGTTGCTTAAGGCTAAATTTTCCCCTCAGTTAGCAGTCTGAGAATACCCAAGGAGGTTTGTGGGGTGTAGGAGGAATGGAATATTCCACTCTCAGTCTGCAGATTGCCATCAGAGTCCTCTCTTGCAGACTTAGGGTTCCAGTTGCGTCTGCTGCATTCCCTGCCCCATCCCCAATGTGTCCCAACCTCGGTCCCCCATAATGGGGCACAGAGAGCCCCTGTGAAGCTGTTCTATATGTTTTACAGGAGGAGTCATGTTATGTGTGCTTGCAGTATGTTATTCAGCCACTGGATGGCTCTGTTGATTGGCCATTCAGAGTTCCAGAAAGGTTGTGGTAAACTGAGGGAAATAAAACTGGGGACTCAAGCTGTTTTGAAGCCTTTTTGTTCATGTCTATTCTATGTAGTTGTTTCCTTTAATACATTCATCCTGTTTAAGATGACTGTGATTCCAGCAGGAGGTAACGTCCAGGCACGGAACCCGCCTCCTAAATTCAACTCAGTCTCACTGGGTTGGTTGTGATCAGAATCTTCCACAGCCACAGGGATTGGGACGAGGGATGATTTGCCCATTCCCCAGTAAACTGTGCACCTTGATTATCAGTACAAAAGCTCCCCCCTTCCCCCGCTCGTAATAGCTCACCTTACCTGATCACTCTGGTTACAGTGTGTATGGTAACACCCATTGTTTCATGTTCTCTGTGTATATAAAATCTCCCCACTGTATTTTCCACTGAATGCATCTGATGAAGTGAGCTGCAGCTCACGAAAGCTTATGCTCAAATAAATTTGTTAGTCTCTAAGGTGCCACAAGTACTCCTTTTCTTTTTGTGGATACAGACTAATGCGGCTGCTACTCTGAAACCTGTGCCCATAAAGTATGTTCCTATTGAAATCTTATTAGGAAAACAACTGGTATATTTGCATAGTGAGTTATAGAAAAATCTCTTCAAGGTGTGTGAATTATTAAAACGTGAAGGCCAGATTCATCAAAGGGAATCAGTAATTATCAGGAGCTGATATTTTGATATGAATTATGAAGCCCTTCAAAAATAATTTGTCAATATTGAGCCAAAAAAGTTAATAGCACTAACTCAGTTTCACAACACTTTCATTAGCATTCTGTGGGAACTGATAAAATGTTCTGTACCAGACTGGCTCTTTGATGCCAAAAGATGCCTTGTGGGGGGACCTTCATGATTTTTTCTTGGGTAAGTTTAAAAACTATTGAAAGGGCTCTCCTTATTTCGAGGTCTGGTAGGTGCTGAGCACACTCAACTCTCACTGCCATCAGTTTCTATGTGTTCAGATATCACAATGATAAGCACAATGATACCTAGAAAGCAGATAGATGCACCTGGCTTCAGCACTTGAACCCTGACTTAAGTTCTTGGTCTTAGACACTGGCCCTGACCGCTAGGCCTGACTACCCAAGCCTCAGTTGTGACACTGTGGCTCAGCTCTCCAGTCACAACCCAACTCATCTGCTCTTGTCCACAGCCAGTCCCTAACTGCTGGGCTCCCTCCCTTTCTGAAGCCATGCACCCAGCACAGGTGGGGCAAAATTAAAGAGGGCTGGCTAGCCCTTAAAGGGGCAGGCTATCCTGTTACACCCCACATTTTCTGGATTTGCTCAATGTTTCTGCATTTGACTGAAAGCTTTTGTATACACTAATAATAGGGTTCAACAAGTATAATTCATCTTTTGGGAAGAACAGACCTATCTCAGAAATAGGCCAAAATGTATAGGAAACTAGACACACTTGTTCTTAAAATAGGTCTAATATTAAACAGGCACTGTCAACTTAGTTTAGACAATACTGGGGGGAAAAAGTCTTGCAAAATTCTTTTTTCCCCTTGCTTTCTTTCAAATATGTATCAGTCCGTGTCTCTAGGTACGTATATGCTCTCATTTAAGAAAAAAATATATAGATGTCAAACAAAGATGTAGGAATGGAAATAAATTCACAGGTCTTTTGCATTTAAACAAAACCAGATTTTTTAGTGGGACATTCCTTTGCGGTCCCAGGGACACAAACACAATAGCATTATGCTAGTACATGAAACCCAGAAAGTGAAACTAACTTGAAACGAAAATGCATTGGATTAGTTCAGTTTCATTTTTTCCAGTCTGTGTGAAACACAAAAAGTACAAAAAAATTCTGACTGAGATATTTAAAAGGCTTTTCCAGACTTTATAATCTGTCAGTAACATAGGTATGTACATGTCTGTAAATATATTGGGCCAGAACTGGGCTGCATGGTAGAAAGCTTGGTGCAGCATGTGTCGGGGTTGTAAAGGTGGCTTTACTTCTTTATTGGCTTTTTCCTGAGACTGAGAGGTTTTTTTAGCACTGGGTCAGTCCCTAGCATTAACCAGAGCAGCCTTCAGGCCACTCTAATTATGTGAGCTCCCAATGGCCCCCAAAGGGCCATTCTGGCAGCTGTAACTCACCAGGCCATAAGGATGTCACATGCCTTTTTACCTGCCCTATTCTCTATGCTGGTAGCAGGTGGGAGTGGCATAAACAGAACTAGGGAAACTCTATGCCACCTGGGGAGTCCCCTGTACAAGGAGAATCTGAAAATGGTTGGAGCCGCCTGATTTAAATCAGTGTTCTGCCAGCAGAATTAACCCATTGGAGAGTTAGGGCCCTTATTTTTGTCTTGACAATAAGCCTTTAAAACTGTTATTTATCCCATTAATCGAATTTAAGATTAATTATATTTTTCTGTTTTCCGTAGAAAGCACAACGGTGTAGCTTTAAAGGCCAATAACATAAATATCACATGGCGAGTGAAATGCTGTAGACTAACACACTTGCCATTTACAGACAAAATGTACATGGAATGAACAGCCTTCAAAGAAATAATTTCAATATCTCATTCTTATAAATCTTCCTGACTCTGATAATCCTTTAATTATAAAGTGACTGACACTTCCAATCTTAACATGTCCTGGGCTGTGTAATAGATCATTTCACTTACTAAATGTTATCGTTTTTGATATTGTACAGCAGACATTTTACAATCCATCTCCCTTACCAGTGTAGGAGGGCAACAATAACATGAGATATTTAGCATTACAAGGATAGAATTTGATAAGAGATTTGGCCCAATCCTTCATTCCTGGCACATGCAAAACTCCCATTGACTCAAGAAATGCAGGATTGCACCTAGGAGCCCCTTTCCTGCAAACAGGGAGGCATGTGTCTAACTTTGTTCAGATGAGCAGTCACACTGGACCAGAATGGGCCTCTGAGAGCCATATGCAGAGGCCCCCTTCTCACATAGATCTTGTCCCACCTATGCAGAACTGAGGATGGAGGAGTCATATGGTTTCTTTTTGGTAACTTCCTTGCATCTTCCCTTTCCAGTATTCCATGCAGAGGCAGGGGGCAAGGACTCAGTTTGCTATGCGTGAGAAGTGGGTGGCCAAGTCTGGAAATATTTCAGCCTGGAAAATGATAGTTTCTGAAAGCTGCATAAAACTGAAAACAGAACCTTAAACTGGAAATGTTCAAACAACCTTACCAGACCGGTAGCTGCCACTCCCACTCTGAGGCTGATGGCATCAGCTCTCCGCTTAAGAACATGTCTAACCCACAGTCACAGTAATGAGGGCTGCTGAGGCAAGAGCAGATAACTCAGCTTTAGTTCGTATGATTAACTATTCCTCTACCCCCCAATCTAGCTACAGATTTCTGGTATGGTCACCGCTGGGGAATTTATATGGCAAATACAAGTATTAAAAGACTTGCTGTTGTCCAAGTAAAGACCATCATTCTTGATCCTCCCTTTGTGATGTCTTATTCCATAGATCTCCCTATAAGGAAGCTGTGTAGCAGGCAGGAAGGACACTGGGTTGCCATGTTGTCACTGTTTCTGTTAAGGGAAAGCCTTTGGAGGACAGGGTTAGAACTAAAAACAACCTTGACAAATTAGAGAATTGGTCTGAAATCAATAAGATGAAATTCAATAAAGACAAATGCAAAGTACTACACTTGGGAAGGAAAAAATCAAATGCACAGCTACAAAATGAGGAAAAACTGGTTAAGAGGTAGTCCCGTGGAAAAGGATCTGACAATTATAGCATATCACAAAGAGAATATGAGCCAACAATGCAGAAAAAGACTAATAGTCTGGGATATATTTAACAGCCATATTAACATAACGTTGTATGTAAGACAAGGGCCGTAATTTTCCCATTCTACTGGGCTCTGATGAGGTCTCAGCTGAAGCACTGTGTCCAGTAGTGGGCACCACACTTTGTGGATGTGGATAAATTGGAGAAACTCAAGAGGAGAGCAACAAAAATGGTAAAAGGTTTAGAAAACCTGACCTATGAGGAGACGTTTAAAAAATTGAACATGTTTAGTCTTGAGAAAACGATTGAGTAGGGATCTGATAACAGCCTTTACAATATTTGAAGACTATTATAGAGAGGATGGTGATTAACTGTACTGCATATTTACTGAAGGTAGGACAAGAAGTAATGGGCTTAATCTGTAGCAAGGGAGATTTAAATTAGATATTAGGAAAAGCTTTCTAACTATGAGGGTAGTTAAGATCTGGAATAGTCTACCAAGGGAGGTTGTGGAATCTCCATCACTAGAAGCTTTTAAGAACTGGCTGGACAAACACCTGTCAGATTTGTTTGGTTCTGCCTCAGCTCAGGAGGCTGGATTTGATGACCTCTCAAGGTCAGGAGCACCGTCAGCTCCCTAGAAGTGTGGGGGGACACCTGCAACTGAACCATGGCCCTGCCCCCCTGATCTGCCTTCCCCCTCAAGGCCCCACCCCTGCTCTGCCTCTTATCCCTGAGGCCCCACCCACGCATGTTCCTTTCCACCCCCTGCCCCATAACTTGCCCTTAAGGCAGGTAAAAAGTGGGAGGGTATAGCCCTCCCACTTTTTAAAGTGATGGAGGCCATGTGACCCCCCCAGACACTCATGTTTTGGCAGCACTGCTCAAGGTCCCTTCCAGCCCTACCTTTCTCTGATTCTGTGATTTGCAAAGAGGTGTGTCTTGCCCAATGTTCTAAAAGTTTAGTTCATTTTGATTTCCTGAGATAGAGAAATCCACAATGTCAGGTCATCCACCAAAAATTACCTGCTCCCGTGAGCTTTGTCCTGGGCTCCCCCGTTGTATTCTCCACCCTGATTACATCCTCCCTGTCAATATCTTCAGGTTACTAAATTCATTTGAGTAAGTCACGGATATTAGTGTATGCAATTAACCTTAGTTTTTATGCATCTGTTTTTATAAAGATAATAAAAAAATTAGTGGAAGTCTCTGAATGTGGAATTTTTAGATGATCCTTTTGGTCTGGGTGCATACCACAGAGTAGTTTGCAAGCTATGTAATGTTATCACACTGGAATATATCTATTCTTTGTTTTGTTTTTCAAATGATAAAATAAATGATTCTGTCTATTGACTTGGTAATAGTATTAACATTATGAGACACAGAGTGAGCTTCAGAATTAATGAGTAACTTAAAGCTATCCAGGCTTCACTTTAATTTATGTGTTTGATTTTTTTTTTAAAAAACTTGTAAAAGTTGAAGGGTTAGGGTTCGGCAAGCAGCTTTGTATTTTATGTCCTTAGTGCTCTCCTTATTAAAGGATTTACCCCTTCTATCAATGAAATGAAAGAGATTTCACTGACAGAAGTTATGATCCTGCAGTTGGATCCATGTGGACAGATATTTATGCCCACATCAAATCACATTGAAGTCAATTGTTTGTTTGTTTGAACTTCAGTAGCACCTAGGAGCCCTAGTCATGGACCATTGTGCTGGGTGCTATATAACACAGAGCAAAAAGATGGATCTTTGTATTGCAGAAGGTTCAGCTGAATGCAGCTCATATGGCAGGATCAGGGCCATAACTTTTAATGACAATGGGCTAGATTTTTAGCAGGTGTAAATCAGTATTGACCCACTGTAATCAATGAAGCTTAGCTGATTTATATCATCCGAGGATCTAGCTCAATGTTTTCTTGCTGTGCATGCAAAGCTGCCTTTAGTATAGTGGTCATTACATGCATTCATCTAGAGATGGACCAGCCCCATTCTCTTCTCATTTACTCTGGTGTAAATCAGGAGTAATCCCATTGAAGTTGATGAAGTTGCACCTGTGTAAATGATCACAAAACGAGGACCAATGTAACATTTTTCCAAAAGTTGTATATACCTAGCAAATATGAATGTTACTCTGGACATTCCCCAGGGTACAATCTGGAGAGATGGACAGCTGTATCCCCTCAAATCTCTGTCTTTGGGTGTCTTTTACACTGCTTCTCCGTGAAAGCAACCACTCCTGGTCCTGCTCTCATACAGCTGCTAGCATGCAAAGTCACTCCCAGCTGAATTGGAAGCGTGTTTTAGCTAACCAATCATAAATTACATCACAGGGTGACACCAGAAAATTCCCAGTCCCAGACTTGTTCCCAGAAATGTGCATCTTGTACTGCCCAGCTCTCTAATGGACAATGCAAGCTCATTTCATCAATGGAAAATGATATGCAGAAACCTTGTTATCTCAAGTGGAGGTTCCCAAACACTTCAATCCAAACACATTGGTTTAAATAATGAAACAAGTTTATTAACTACAGAAAGATAGATTTTAAGTGATTTACAAGCAATGGGGCATAAAAATCAGAATTGGACACAAAGAAAATAAATAGATAAAATACAAACTAATACCTATTTTAGCAAGCTAAATGGATTCAAAGCTAAGGTTTTTCTCACTACCTGCTTTTTGCAGTCTTTTACTGGCCAGAAGCCTCCAAGCCAGGACCCCTCTCTCAGTTCAGTGTTTCTTCAGTCATTGTTGCTGCCGTGAGCAGAGAGGAATGGAGGAGAAAGGTAATTTTTGTTGTCTGTGTTCTCTATTCTTACACCATTCCCTTTCTTTGAGGATTATCTCCAGCTGGGGTTCAGGCAACAGCTTGTTTGTTTACATGGGAACTTCCAGTTGTTCTATTATTATGTAAAGTTCTTGCTTACACCCCTCTTCCTGGCTTAATGGCCATTTAACTAGGTGATAGTCTACATGACTTTGTTGACATATGGTCAAGGTGTTGGTTTGTCTTTTGTTTTTGAGGAACTGGTTTGCACCTGTTTTTCTAAACTTGGAGCATGTTACAGCAATATTATGCTGTAGAATCTCATAACTTTACATACAATGTTGCTATACATATCTGGCCAATAATGTTCAGCAGATTATGAGTTTTTAAATGATACCTCACGAGGCATACTTTGTACAAAATGTATCCTGGTCCTGTAAAAAGATGAATATAGGGGTACAGTCTGTCTTACTCAAATACACAGAATGATGCTGGTCCAGAGATCAAAGACAAAGGGGGTGCCTATGTTGCTTTTTACCTTTTGCTGTCCCACAATAAAAAAGTTATATATGACTCTTCCAAATAGTGGAGGTAAAAGAAGAGAGAAAGACAATGAGTACAGTTCCTTGGTGATGCTTTGTTGTTTAGAAAAGCTGCACAATATTTCATGATCAAGATTTTTCCAGATATGTTACAGTAACATCACTGGCTGTTGGTATGGAAAACATGGTTGGAAACATGATGGGAAGCTGAAATTTCACAAATTTAGACTAGATATAAGGAGCAAATTTTTAACAGTGAAGGTAATTCACCATTGGAATGACTTACCCAGGGATGTGGTGCATCACTTGAAGGCTTTCAAATAAGACTAGATGCCTTTCTGAAAGATATGCTATCGCTCAAGAAAAAGTTATAGGCTTGATGCAGAAAGTACTGGGTGAGTTTCTTTGGTCTGTGTTATTATGGAGGTCAGACGAGATGAGTTTAATGGCTCCTTCTGGCCTTAAAATCTATGAAGCAACCTGCAGTTGCTGTGATACAGAAGCAACTTTATATCAAGATTTGAAAGCACTCAAACAGATTTCACTGAAACAACTAAATTGTTTCACTAAAATCCATTGAGTGCTTCCAAATCTTGATGTGAGTTGCTTCTGGGTGGTCACGGATTTTATTAATATTCACAGACTTTAAGGCCAGAAGGGACTATTATGATCATCTAGTCTGACCTCCTGCATTCCACAGACCATAGCACAGTGTTCTGTAGAATTTGTGCAGCGAGGAATCTTGTCATAATGGCTGGTGCTTGTGGTTGGCTCTCTATTTGCCACAAGGTTGTGCTTCCCAGTGGCTGTGCTCATTACTCTTGTTGGATCAGAACTGGTTTCGGTACTGGGGGTGTGGGGGGCTTATTTCAGATCTTTCATACACCTACAGTTTTATGCCAAAAATAAGATGCAATCACTTGTTTCCTAGGTAACAAAAGCAACAGGCACGTGTAGTACTAACCATATAGGCATTGTCTCTAAACGGTAAAGACTGTTATCTGCCTTTCTTGTAATTTGTTAGTGCTGACATATTGAATCTCCGATACTTTAGACTAAACAGCTTGTTATTTGTGTAGTTACAGAAAATGTTCTTGTACTGATGTTTACATGTCAGAATCCATTCTGGGCAAGTGATTTTTGTAGGGGGAGGTTGATGCTCAAGTATATGGGCAGTTGATTTCCCTTGTAAAGTTGGGGCTTTGGAATATTCAAAAGATCTTTTTGGGTGCTATTTTTGAACAGCACAACAGATGCTGGAACTCTGTCCAGCAACAAGTTTCAAGTCCCTTTCTTATTGCAAATATTGACAATTTCACAATTCTGCAAATTACAATCAAACGGGCAAAGCATGCAGTCTGGATCTCTACCTAGGTGCCTATGTCTCCCATCTCTGCAGTATTTTTCTTCTTCTTTAAAATCACAATGTAGTAAAATCTGCTAAATTAAGCTTGGTGGGTAGTTTTTCATCCCAGTCGAGCAGAACTCCTGATTACAAAGTGTCATTATTTTGTTATTTGAAAGTCTTCTTGCAAGGTCTCAAACAGCTTTACTTCATTTGCATTGCATTGTTCTCACTCACTGAAGACTCAGCCATGGACAAGACTTACAGTGGCCTCTTCCCAAGTTAAGTCAAAATGATAAAGAAGGTGCCACCCACATTCTGAGTAGCCCTCTGCCAACCTCGTGGGATTTCATCTCACAGACTTACCTATTCAGTCTTTCTTGGTGCAAAAGTGTTGTTTTGCCTCCCCAACCCAGAAAAAATCTGTTAGGTTCCTGAAACCATGGATTTCCTAATATCAATCCATGGGCTCTCAAGCATCCTGTTCTTCCAGGGTCTCCACCTATCACAGCTAAATTGGAGGGAGACAAAAATCAGCACAAATTAATATTACCTGGGATTATGACTTAAAGGTTGTCCAGATTCCCTGTATGGGTTTGAAGGGTGGAGAGAATGAAGAGGAAGAGTCCAGTGGGCTACCCTGCTCCATCCGGTTCTCACCTACCCACCAGCTAACTGTCTTCCTGACATCTCCAGCTCTCTAAGTGGGCTTGTGAAGGGAAAGTGGGGGGCAGTGACACAGAAGCAGAATGCCTCACTGCGGAGGAGTCACTCTCCTCTAAGCATAGATATATGGGTATGGGGATGAGGTCCGTTATTACTGTTGTGATTGTTATTCATTATTTATTATAGATCTCCAATTCAATTGACTGTTCTAATTGAACAGTGGCCATTGGCTTCAAGTACCACATTTTCAAAAGCTGAGGCTATTGCCAATTCTTATACTTTGTCTTTCTTTAAAATAACCAAACAAGAAAATCCCAGTTAAGGTTTATATAGAACACTTGTGAGAAGAATGTGACACTCCTCTTGATCGGTCACTTTTGGTGAGTTGATGCTTCATACAGTTCCTGTCATAGACATAAATTCTACCCTCATCTGTCTAACCCACTGGTCATTATGTGTTATGCCCTCTCCTCTATGCCCAATCTACAGGGGATTTGGGTCTGTCCACAGCACTCAGCTTGAAAACCTGGTGTTTTAGCTCAAGATGTACAGACTCATGCTTTTCTCTCTGGAAATCCCTAGTTTCATTCCAGGGGTTTCATTTCAGAAAAAATCGGGGGGCGGGGAGGCAAAGTTGTGTCAGCATCCCCACTTCTGCCTCCCACTAAGGCTGCAGGTGCTTGTGGGGGGCTAACAGTGGAATGCAGGGGGTGGTGGGCTGGGGAGGGGCATGTCTCACTAATGCCAGCATGGGCAGGGTTTGGAGCCCGAATTGCCCCACATTTATATCTGGCCCAGGTCTCCACTGCTGCTTCCTATTCAGCTGGTGAAGAGAGGGGGCAGCACCAGAGGCTACTCGAGACATCTGCAGCCCCCTTGCTCATAGCTCTAGGGCAACAGATTTGGCTTTGCTGTCCTCCTCTCTTGATGGGAGGTGGCGGGGCAAGATTTGAGTAAGTGGCATTGTGACCTGGTGCCCAGGGTAGAAACACCATTCAATTTTGGCCCAGCCACTCTTTCATCATGATGAGGGGTGGCTGCACCAAATCTGCCATCATAGGCAACTACCCAGACATCATCTGTGCTAGGTAGCTGCCTAAAAGTCCATGAGGGACAAACCAAGGTCGGGGTGGGCAACTGCCACCTGCTCCATAGAAAATGGGTCCCCATAGCAATTCCCAGTGTGTCACCCAAGAGGGGGCAGTCAGTGTGCTATTGTAATGATGTGTAACTGAGCCAGAGTTTCATCCAAGGAGCCTAATCCTGGTTCCATAATTTGCCATTAGGTGAAAATTTACAAATATTCCCTCCTCTTCAACAAACATGGAGATTGTCGTTGTCCATATGATTCCAGCTCATGTATCGAATTCACCATTCTGCCCAGTTCAGTTGTTGTGTCTGACGTAGGAGAGAACTCTACTGAATAAGCTCCATGAGAATTTAGTCAACTAGGGATTTTACTATTGCTGTTGGTTTATGTGGTAGATGCTCAGATACTATGGTCATGGGCGGAAGTGAAAAACCCTAAGATAGAGAGAGGTTTTCAACATGTGCCTTATTTAAGCACGTGATTTCAATGGGAATATGCCAGTGCTTAAAGTTGGGCCTATGGTCATTGTGAGTGCTGTGGAGTGTCATTGCTGCTGCAGCGGTGGTAAGGGCTTGTCTGCATTAGCCGCTGGATTGACGGGCAGTGATTGATCCAGCGAGGGTCGATTTATCGTGTCTAGTCTAGACGCGATAAATTGACTGCCGAGCACTCTCCCATCAACTCCAGTACTCCACCAGGGTGAGAGGCGCAGGCGGAGTCAACGGGAGAGCGTCAGCCATCGACGTCATAGAATCATAGAATATCAGGGTTGGAAGGGACCTCAGGAGGTCATCTAGTCCAACCCCCCTGCTCAAAGCAGGACCAATCCCCAACTAAATCATCCCAGCCAGGGCTTTGTCAAGTCTGACCTTAAAAACTTCTAAGGAAGGAGATTCCACCACCTCCCTAGGTAACCCATTCCAGTGCTTCACCACCCTCCTAGTGAAAAAGTTTTTCCTAATATCCAACCTAAACCTCCCCCACTGCAACTTGAGACCATTACTCCTTGTTCTGTCATCTGCTACCACTGAGAACAGTCTCGATCCATCCTCTTTGGAACCCCCTTTCAGGTAGTTGAAAGCAGCTATCAAATCCCCCCTCATTCTTCTCTTCTGTAGACCTCAACAAGCCCAGTTCCCTCAGCCTCTCCTCATAAGTCGTGTGTTTCAGCCCCCTAATCATTTTTGTTGCACTCTGCTGGACTCTTTCCAATTTTTCCACATCCTTCTTGTAGTGTGGGGACCAAAACTGGACACAGTACTCCAGATGAGGCCTCATCTGATGTCGAATAGAGGACATGATGGTAAGTAGATCTAAGTACGTCGACTTCAGCTATGTTACTCATGTAGCTGAAGTTGCATAACTTAGATCAATCCCCCCGCAGTGTAGACCAAGCCTAAGGCTGCTAAGTGCTACTGTTTCTAGAGCTCCGATCCCAGCACTAGCAGAGAATGCAGCGTATCAATTCAGCAGACCTCAATGTTGTTCATGAAGACAGACTGCAGGCTCAGTTCAGTGGCAAAGGTGCTCGGCCAGGTTTATGGTTGACAAAGTGTAACCCAGACACCTCCTGGGTGTGGTGCTCTGTCCCATCTAGTGGCACCGAGACCACTTAGAGAGAGAGTGAGTGATTGAGTCTGCTCTACAACCGTAGCTAAGGGCCATATGGCTTATGCAGGAGAGGCTCATGCACTAAGCTCCAGAGGCCCCAGGTTCAAATCCACCCGGGGTCTGTTGGCATTACAAAAGCACTGTACTACCACCCCAGAAGAGTTACAGGTACACTAACACATGTATGCCTGCGACAATGGTACCAGCTCATTCAGGACCCCAGGATCCTGCCCCTCCTATGGCTTCTCCTTTTATACACTGATACAAACAATTTCTGTAGTACACTCCAGATATTGTTAGTTATCACCCTTATTTTTGTACCTGTTAGTTCAAACAAAATGTCCTCATCCATTATCCTGCCATCCCATCCTTATCTTACAAGGGGTCGTCTGTTCTTGTACCATCTCGTAGGAATGCATTTACAGAGTTACTTGAGAGATCTGTGTTGTTTTGTACCATCCTCTCTGGTCAGGAATGTGCTTACTTGGTGTTAGCTAATACTGAGTGTGTTGCTATTTTGCCAAGACCTGGCCTACTCTGGTTCACAGCCTTTGATTAACAATGTTAGTTATTCCTAGGGCTCCAGCAAGGCCTATAGTGCGTGCTTACATACTGTGCTGAACTGTGACCATTGCACTGGATCAAGGCCTGTGTGTCTTGAAAGCTCAGGTGACATTTTTCACATTGTTTTTAGGCCTTTCTCATTTATTACAGAAACAATATTATAATAATTTGCTTCTAGCTGGAATGATTTGCTTATGATCTACACTGTGGCAGGTTTATCTGCTGTGAAAGACTTTTTGAATGTGATGACATGGAAGATGTGTCACTATACATTCTCTGGAGCATTTCTCACTAAACAAATCATTACCAAAGTGATCCTGCTAAACTTCATTGCTTCGCTCTGTATGTGTGTGTGTATATATATATGAAAGCTATATGAAACTTTATATAAAAAGTTTCGTATAAAACTTTAGCTTTAGCTCTTTAGTTCATTTTTACAGTACAATTTTTAACAGGTATTACTGACTGACAGGTAATTCAGAGACTCCTCTTGCTTTTGGCGGTGTCAATCTCAAAGGCAGCGTGCAAATATATTTTTATATCCAAAGATGAAGAAATTCTGGATTGATGTTTCCAAAAGTCTTTCTGTATCTCTTGAAATCTCTTCCCTTATCCCACCAGCAAAGCTTTTATATCCTTCATCTCAAGGATCCTAACCTCCCTCTGCTTCTAAGTGGGTCTCTTCTGCTTTATTTGTAACCAAAAAGAGTTGTGTCAGGAAAGTGGAAAAGTACAGCTAGTCCTAAATACACAGAATAGCTACAGCTTCCTTATTGGGAAGGTCTTGGTCCCTAGAAGTAACACAAGAGAAATATGTGCTTAAGCCTGGTCCTGACAAGCTAATTATAGGTATTTTGTGAGTGCACCCCTTGTGATTAATTGACTATTGGTGTTTAATAAGAGGTTGTTGTCTTTCTGGTGCCTTTTTATACATAGATTCATTTATACATAGTAACATGGTGAGTATAAACTCTGTTTTGGGTTGCTGCTATTTTCTGTCTGTTTTGTCTGTCTTTCAAATAATAATAATTTGTCTTTGTTTTAAAAAAAACACAATATATTGGGCTTACTTGTGACCCAGACTATATGTGTAACCTATTGGTCAGTGTGTTTTACGTGTCCCCCGTCTACAGAGTATGTGACTCTGTTATAGCCATACAAACTCATCTCTTTAGTGCTGAGGTTTCCTGGTTCAATCTTCAGTGTCAGCCAAGGTGCTGGTCATCACAAGTACATGTGTAAAAGAGAAAGAGGGAGTATGAATCCTTCCCTCCACCCCCTGCTTATATCCCTGCAGGCCACCCAGACCTTGGGTGTGCAGGACTATGCACTTGCAGAACAGGTGAGTGGGGATAGGCAGAGCTTTGGCTCCTTCATTCCTATTCATGGCACAGATGGCATAGGCCAGTGATAAATTACTACCCTTGAGAGCAAAGGGGTGAGAAGCAGGGAGTCTCAGTTTCCTCATCGGGAATGACCCCTTCTGTGGGCTGCATCCCTGTGGCAAAGCCTACCCCGTTTACTGCAACAGGCTGGCATGAATGTTCCAAAGAAAACTGATGTTGCAAAGCACAGATGCTCTTGATTTTTTTTAAATAAAAGTGAGATCACATCTGAAATTTGTGTTTACATTGGTACACCTCCTGGAAGTGGGTGGCCATATCCGTGGGTCTGCCATGTCTACTGTTTTTCTTTTTTGCCTTTTCACAGTATAACTAGTGTTTGGCCTCCTCCACAAACCAGCTGGAAAACTTAAGCAAGCTATTATGTTGCAATGAACAGCTAGCAACTAACAATGGAGTTTCTGGGGGAGTTTGGCCTGAGAGGAGAGTGGTGATTTTGTGTTCTGAAGGTACGGTGATTTGTTCCAGGTGTGTGGTTTGATTCGGTGCATGCTGATATCCTTTAATGAGGGTCCCAAGCTAACCAAATTTGGCTAGGTTTAAAGCCAGTCACTAGAGAACATTGGAACAGAAAACAGCTAGAAGGAAAGATTCTGTGGGAGTTTGTAAGTGGGAGTTTGGTGGGGGGAGGGATTTTATTCCCTTTCGCTGTCTTTTTTTTCTAGAAATAGGGTCTAGGAAGAGAAGACAATGGTGTCTACTGAGGCAGCACTAGAATTGACCTCAGGATGAGAGGAGACAAAGAAGATGGTTGGATGTAGAAGATGTGGGAGGTACATCATCTGGAATGGGTATCTGATGGAAGCTCCTTATGCATGAAATGTCACCCGGTAGAGCTCATGGCAGAGAATATCCAAGGATTAGTGATGCAGCTGGGGAGGAAGAAATTCAGATGGGAATTTGAAGGAATAATTCAGGAGAGGAGGTTGTGCAGATAACTCAAGATTTGCAGATACATGTTGAATAAAAGGACGGGGAGGGCAGACTGTTAGAAGAGGAGGGTGATCCAGGGAAGAAGGACATAGCAGAAAATGAGAACAGCTAGTGGTGGTGAAATCAAATTGAGTAACAGGTTGCTTGTGCTGGGGCATGAGGAGGAGAGACAGGCAGACTATGGGGTGGTGAGGAAGAAAAGAAGGGAAGCTAATCCCTGCAGAAGAAAGAGGAAGAGATGTTGGAGCTAGTGAGGGACTGTACCCTAAGGAAAAATGAGGATGATGTACAAGGGACTATGAGAGAACATATAAGATAGAGTCAGACCAACATCAAGAAGGAACAGGGTCTATGTGACCAGAGACTCCATACTCAGAAGAATTGACAGGCCTGTCACCAGACTGTAACCAGAGAAGAGAAAAGTGTACTATCTGCCAGAAAAAAGGAGATGAGATATAGCTGTGAGGCTGAAAAGGATCCTGATGGGAGCAGGGAAAAATCCAATGATTGTGCCACATGTTGGGATGAATGACACTACCAGATTCCCACTGGAATGGATCAAGGAAGACCACACTTGGCTGGGTAAGACACTTAAAGAAGTGTAAACTCGGGTGATACTCAGAAAAATATTTCCAGTCCTTAGAGAAAGAGGGTGAAGGCATGACAAGATAATAAAGATCAACTGATGACTCAAGGATTAGAGCTATGAGGAATATTTTGGGATTATCGACCATTTGGAAACATTCACAGAAAGACAATTCTTCTTGACTGATGGACTCCACTTGAGTATCTGGGGCATTAACCTTCTGGGATCAAGCCTGGCATGATTGATAAAAAGGGCTTTAAACAAGGAGATGAGGGAGAAGGTTGGGAGAGAGACTCATGTAATCTCCATGCCTGGCTTCAATACACAGGAGGAGGAAAATCAGTGAAATGAAGATATAGTGAGGAATAATGGCATCCTGAAAAGTAAGACTATGGAGAGCCAGGAGAAAGAAAGTAAAATATTGATTGGAATAGTGGTCAGGTACGTATTACAGTTAGTAAAAGGACTATATCTAATCCAGCTAGAAAACTGGGTGAGATCGAAGGGAAACAAATGAAGTTCTTGTGCATGAATGCAAGTGGTCTGGGCAATAAAATGGAGGAACTGAAACTACTGGTGGAGGAGGCCAAACTACATTGTACAGGGATTAAAGAAACATGGTAGAATAACTGTCATGATTAGAATACTGGCATGGAAGGGTATGTGCCATTTACGAGAGATAAGAATAAAGGTAAAGGTAGTGGGGTAGCATTATACATCAACAACATAGTAAACTGTAAAGAAATAAGAAGTGATAGTATGAAGAAAACAAGATCTGTCTGGGTCAAAATCGCTGCGGGGGAAGGCTTGTAAAAGAGGTTCTATAAGGATAAAGGTGGATCTGCTTTAGGTGTCAGACTCAGATACGGATAGAAATCTCATTAATATTATTAGAAAGATAAATACTGTTAGGAATTGTGTGATAATATGAGACTTTAACTTCCTGGATATAAATTGGAGAATAAATGCTGCTAATACTGGCATGGCCCAGTTATTCCTGAAAGTGATGGATGATCGTTTTCTTCATCAAATTGTCACCGAACCAACAGGCGATGCAATTTTAGACTTGGTTTTGGTGAGTAGTGAGTGCATCATAGAAGTGCTGGTCTTAGGAAATAATCTTGGACTGAGTGATCACAAATTGATTCAATTTAAATAAAATGGACAGATAATCAAAACAAGGTCATCAACTGGGTTTTTTTTTAATTTCAAAAGGGCAGATTTTGGGAAATTAAGGGAATTAGTTAAATAATTCAACTGGACTGAAGAGCTCAAGGATTTAAATGTGGAGGCAGCTTGGAATTTCTCCAAATGAATTATACAAAAACTATCTGAAATTTGCATCCCAAGCAAGGGGAAAAAACTTGTAGGGAAAAGCTCCAGACCCATCTGGGTGAATAGCCACTTCAAAAAGGTTATTAGGAATAAGTAGAGAGCTTATAAGGAATGGGAAAGGGGGTTTATCAGCAAAGAAAGCTACATCATAGAGGTTAAAAATATAGGAATAAAATGAGAATTGCTATAAGTAAAGCTGAATTAGTTCTTGCCAAGGAAATTAATATAAATAATTGTTGTTTAGCTATATACAAAAAAAGAGAATAAGGATGAGGTTGGGCCACTATGCAGCGTGGATGGGAAGGAAATTAAAGATAATCTAAGTATGGCCCAAAAACTAAATGAATACTTTGCCTTGGTTTTAATAAGGATGATAATATAGAACACGTGCATGAAGGCAGGAAGGCTGATGAAAATGAGTGCATAGAAATTGAAATTACCACATCTGAGGTGGAAGAAAAACTTAAAGAGCTTAATGCATTCAAATCAGGGGGTGGGGAACTGGTTAATTTTCATCCCAGAATACTGAAAGAAATGGCACATGAGATTGCTAGTTCAGTAGCCAGAATTTTTAATAAATCTATCTATTCAGGAAATGTACTTTATGACTGGAGAATAGCTAATGTTGTAACTATATTTAAGAAAGAGAAAAAATGATCCAGACAATTACAGATCTGTTAGTCTGACCACAGTAGTATGCAAGGCTTTAGAAGAAAGAATAATTAAATGAATAAAGGAGATGTAATGGAGCATAGCTTTACCAAAGGTAGATCATGCCAGACTAACCTGATTTCCTGCTTTGAGAAAATAACTAATTTTTTTAGATAAATGAAATGCAGTATATCTAATATACTTGGACTTCAGGAAAGCATTTGACCTATCACCTCACAGGAAATTATTAGTTAAATTAGGGAAGATAAGAATCAGTACAAGAATAGTAAGGTGAATACGGAACTGACTAAAGGGGAGAAGGTAACAGTTTGTGCTGAAGGGTGAATTATTGCAATGGAAGGAGGTTTCTAGTGAAGTTCCTCAAAGATCGGTCTTGGGACCATTCTTATTCTATATTTTTAATTAATGACCTTAGCACAAAAAGTTGGAGTGTGCTAATTAAATTTGCTGCAAAGTTGAGAGGCATCATCAAGACAGAGGAGGATCGGAATACTATACGAGAAGATCTGGATGACCCCATCTGGAGTGACATAAATAGAGTGAAACTCAATAGTACAAAATACAACATTGTGCACTTAGGGTCTAATAATGAGAATTTTTGCTGCAAGCTGGGAGCTTATTAGTTGGAAGCCACCGAGGAGGAGAGAGACCTGGGTGTGTGGGTCAATGACAGCATGACTGTGAGTCACCAGTGTGATGTGGCGGTGAAAAAGGAAAATGTGATCCTTAGATGTATCAGGCAAAGCATTTCCAATTGATAGAAAAGTACTAATGCCATTATACAAAGCCCTGGTAAGACCTCAGCTGGAATACTCTGTACAATTCTGGTCACACGTGTTCAAGAAAAATGAAGTTGCACTGGAACAGGTGCAGAAAAGAGCTACTAGGATGATCAGTGGACTGGCGGGTATATCTTCTGAGTGGAGACTGAAAGAGCTTGGCTTACTTAGCTTAGTGAAAAGAAAGCCTAGAGGAGATATGATTGCTCTGTATAAATACCTCAAGGGGTAAATACCAGGGAAGATGATGAGCTATTTAAGCTAAAGGACATTGTTGTCACAAGAGCAAATGGATATAAACTGGTCATGAAAAATTTGAGGCTGGCAATCAGAAGAAGATTTTGAACCTTGAGGGCTGTGACGTTTTGGAACAGCCTCCCAATAGGAGTGGGGCGGGGGGAAGGGGACCAAAAACTTACGCAGTTTTCAGAGAGAGCTGGGCAACTTAGGAGTGTGATTGTATGATGGGGTTGCTTGGTGATGGTATGGGGCAGGACATCTAGTTTGTCTTATGTTCATAAACACTCATGTGTCAGGGTTTCAGTTGGCCACCTGCAGGGGTCAGGATGGGATTTCCTCCCCCCCCCCCACCATGTATCTTGGGAGCTTTTTAAAAAAATCTCCTTCCTCTGAAGCATCAGAGATGGCCATGGCTGGAGACTGGACATTGGACAGTGTGGCCCAGAGCTCTGAGGTGGCACTGAGCATTCTCTCAGGTGCATGGCTGGCTGGTTCTTGCTCAAAGCTCAGGGTCAAACTGATCACCACATTGGGGTTGGAATTTTCCCCCAGGTCATATTGGCAGTGACCTTGGGGTTTTTTTCACTTTCTTCTGCAGGGTGCGAAAGTGGGTCAGTTGCCAGGATTATCTGGATGTATCTCACTTAAACAATTCCCTACCATTATGTGCGTCTCAGTCACGGGTGCACCTCAGTCCCTTCTATTCTTTGTGTGTGGCACATAATAGTTCATTCTCCTGTGACCTATAGGACTTTGGTCTAATTAGGGTTAGTTTGTGGGTGCTGGGTGGTGTTTGTGGCCTGTGGTATACAGGGCATGAGACTATATGATCGGGCGATCCCTTCTGGCCTTAAACTCTATGACTTTGTTTTTCTGACACCAAGATGAAAGCTCAATACAGGGACAATTCATATGAAATCAGAGAGTGGTTTATGTACCCCCCCCCCCAAAAAAAAACCAAAACAAAAACACCCCACCTCAGCTCTGGTATTAAAATATTTCAAAGTTACCTTCTGTTTCCCTGGTTTTACTTAAATTATTTTATTCAAATGTGGGTTCATCAAACTCTCTTCTAAACCAGCATTCTAAGGAATATTTCTCTCTCTAGGTTCCTCATTTCATCCTAATCAAATATGCTACTAGCTGTGAGAACTTCTTGGAGTTAACTGGGATTTTTTAGATCCTTTCTGAAGGTCAGAAAGCATACGGCGAACCTTGGTGCACACAGACAGAGGTTGCATCCGATGAAGTGAGCTGTAGCTCACGAAAGCTTATGCTCAAATAAATTGGTTAGTCTCTAAGGTGCCACAAGTACTCCTTTTCTTTTTATGAATACAGACTAACACGGCTGCTACTCTGAAACCAGACAGAGGTAAGTATTTCTGTCAACCAGACAGGTGGTAGGTACGTGAGAAATCCCTGCACTAGCTTAGGTTAGATAAACAAATAGCTCAGAGTGTTCCCATAGCACATTAGCTGTCTTGGAGCCACTTAAAGCTGAGCCTGACAGTTAACTTGACACACGGGGAGAAGCAAGAATTTACATTTCTTCTGATCAGTGCTAGTGACTTTTGCTGAAAAACAGGTTACTTCAGATGGCTGGCAATTAAGATAATTGACATACCATTCTTTTGAAAGACACAGACGCTTTTTCATGTCCAGGGTGCCATCATCCCACTGAGTGCCCCCTTTCTATTAATTTATAGTTTTCTACTCTCACAATGGTATCTGAGTAGCAAAGCATTTTAGCAGCAGATAGTTTCAGTCCATCAACCTCTGGGCTCACTGCCTAGTACAGCCATGGCCTTAGATGAGGAAACTGGGAGAGAGACTGGGGAGACATTGAATATAAGTGAGGTGTGATTGTTTAAGTGACATCCCTTCTGTATTACTCTCAAGTCTAAGGTTGCTATGTTATCACCCAGCCTCCTAAGGGAAGCAACCCAGTTGTAAAATTCCTCAGTGGACATGGGCAATCATAGGGACAAATGGAACCCATGTGTACCTAGTTGATTTGAGATTAGCTACTCTGAGAAGGTACCTGGGATTGGCAGACTAAGTTTTGTGATCTAAGGGAAGGCAAAGTTTACCCTGAAAACAACACAAAGCTTGTCCTGAATACATCTGTGCCGCAATTGTATAAGCAAATAGGCTGCTAATTCCTCTTTCTATTCAATTATATATTGATGGGAACTGTGCAGTTATATGTAACTTTATATTCATTTATTAATCCTGTTTTTGTGTCATTCCTCTCTTGAATGAAATAACTCATTTCACAAATCTAGGAGCCAGCTGACTGTTAAGAAGTCATCTCACTAGAAATTACAGATAGAAAACCCCATTAGGGCATTTGGTTTAGGGGTCCTCAGACTTTTTCACAGAGTGGAACCCATCTGAACAGACATAGTATCTAGTGAATAATCTCCACTTTCATTTTCAGTCCATTTGATATTTCTGTGGCAGCTACCACAATTGCTACATGGGAAAGCAATATCAGGAAAGCAGAGTACCTTCTTCAGGATAGGAACTGTGCCTTCCTTTATACATGTACAATAGCACAATGAAGATGTTACTAGAAACAAATAACTGAAATATGTAACAATTCTCCTGTATTTTAATTAGTCTACTAGTGGCTTTGGCTTCTTGAGAGTGAATGCTGTTTTCTCTCCTCCTCCTCTGATATACAAGCAGCTACTGGCAGAGACAGCTAAACTGACTCTTCCTGTTTGTTCCCTGCCACTTTTACAAATATCCAAGCTCCTCTTCGCCAGGAGGAGCCTGTACAACTACAGAAAGAGCTGGAAGCAAACAAGTGGATCCAGAACCTTCTGAACACCAGTCAGCTGCCAGATTAAGAACTGATCTAGTCTGTGTCCTTGCTAACACAGGATTGTTTCCTACCACAAACTGGTCCTTTGTCTAGTTGAATTTAAATATCTTGGGAGTGGAGGGGACAAAGATCAGACCACCATGTCTGAGGGAGAGGTTCTCTGGCAAAAGGGGATAGAAACATCAGTGTTGCAACTGAGATTCTGCAAATGGAATGACCTGTGTGTGGCTTTGCTGTGATGCTTTGCCGTCTTCATTCATGGAGAAAAGGTTTGAGATATATTTAGGATGATGTTCACTCCCATGTCCCACTTACACCCTATTCTGATGGTTTAAGTGGGGCAGAGTCCTGAAGCTGCCTCTCCATGAACAGGTGAATGTAATCGGTTTTCTCTCCTCCTACTCCTCTGATGTGCCAACTACTACTGGTGGACACAGCTCAACTGACTCCTCCTGTTCGTTTCCTTCCACTTTTACAAATAAAATATACTCAGCATCCTGAATCTCTGCCATTAATCTCTCTTCCCAGTGCAAACTCAGTGGTCCTTGACTGAGCAAAACTCCCACTGAAGACAATGGTCCCCAGAGAAGAACAAACCTACTCTCAAGACCTAGGGCTAGATTCTCCTCTGCCCTGCACCATAGTTTCATTGACACCAGTGCAAAGTGAGTGTAAAACAGAACTGAATCAGAATGGTAATGAGTTGTTTTCACTTTGCATTGGTGTAAATCTCTTCACACGGTTCAGGGCAATGGAGAAATTGGGCCCCCAACTCTCCTCCCCAACAGTTCAGCGGAAGGGGCAATGCTGGAAGCCAGTTAGGAGCACATGTAGCAGTCAAAAACAAACAAACAAACAAACAAAAAACAGAATGGGACTTAGCATTAGTGTTTCATCCACAATGCTTGGACTTTATACTAGTCCCTCATCCTTAAGTGACGGTAGCTTCGAGTATGTGAATTTGTTACAGCTGCACAGCTGGGAGCTTCAGGACATTTCATCCTTCACTGTGACTGTTAAGAGCTCCCTGCTCGGATCTGAAAGCTTTCAGCAGAAACTGGAATTTTATAATTTTAATTGGTATCACAGCTCCAAGTTACATACTTCTGGGTCAGAGAGAACAGTGTTAGCAATCTAAGCACAAAGCTTGAACCTTCCTGGAAACACAGAAGCTTAGCCCTTCTTCCTTCTGAGATCCACAAGTGAAGTTCATGCATTTTACCTTGTGTGATACCTTTAAACAGAGGTCCTGTCTGCTCTAGGCAAATTCCTAAATGTAGAGATTTGCTGTGGTGCCTATAACCAAAAATTTCCATTCCCACTGTGGCTAATCCTCATTCTGAGTTGTATTTAATTGGGGAAGTGATCCTTGTATGTAAATTGTAAACAGTGCTTTCGGCTTCTTTGGATGAACGGTGGTCGAAAATAAACATAAATGTGGATGGGTAAATGCATGTGAATAATAGTAATATTTAGAGCTAGTGGAAAAACAAGAAAAATCATGAACATATCACAAATTTTCATCCAATTTTGTCAACATTTGAAAAATTTGAAAAATTCAAATGAAAAAATAGTTTGACTTAACCTCTGATGATGTAGAACCTGGGAGAATGCTACAGAGTTTCTGCTCACTCTGTGGCAGGTGCAGCTCATTAACACCATTCTGGAAGTGACAGTGGCTCTCTCGGAAGAGAAAAGTTGGACTCAGGGTAGAGGAGGGCACCTGGAAAAAGCACACCCTACAATGAGCTTGATCCTTCTTCTTTCATTAGATTTCCTGCAAACTGGTTTCTGCACCATTCACTTTCCTAAAATGACTCTTCATAAGTTCACCTGTGGCCATATCCAAGGGCATCTTCTCTGTACTCTCCCTCCAAAAAACTTCTTCTCTAGTGCGGGGGGATACCTAAAAGTTATCTTGCAATGCTCCAAAGTGCCTATTTAACTTTGAATGTCTCTAGTTGGCTATCCAGAAACGGAGGGACCAAAAGTGAGAGGCCACTTCTAAAATTTTGGCCCTAGAAATGTTGGCCTTAGAGGGTTTGTCTACCTGCAGCTGGGGGCATGCCTACCGGCCCAGTAGACAGACATGCTCTAGCTCTGCTCCAGCTAGAACACTAGAAATAGCAGTGTGGATGTTGCAGCATGGTCTAGCTACCCAAATACAAATGCTGAAGGTCAGGCAAGCTTTTATTTGGGCTGCTAGTACCACCACCCCTGCCACAACCTCCACACTGCTACGTGTAGGGTACTAGCTAGTGAGTCTGTCTGCCTGGGCTGGAAGATTCACTCCCAGCTCCAGTGTAGCTGTATCCAGAGAGTTTGGGGTCCAGGAGACAGGACACTGGCCTGCAACTTGAAAGCCCTGGGTTGTGTTACTGGCTCTGCCTGTGTAACCTGCTGCATTGCAGCGCCTCCGTTTCCTGTCCCACCCTTTGTCTATTTAAATGGTGAGCTCTTCAGAACAGAGGCTCCCTCTTAGTCTGTGTTTGTACAGTGCCTAGCACAATGGGGCCTTGATCTTGCTTGGTGCTATGAGAATATTATTAATTGTCCTATCTTTCTCTCTATATACATACATTATGTATGTGTTTAAATTTTCATTCATTCAGTATCACTTTATAGACAGTATTACTACATGCTTGCAGGGAGATTACTTCCACTGTATATTGTTAAAACATATACAGAATCTGGAACATAGACAAGACAATTCTGTATAAGAAGATGTGCCACCAGAGAAATGAATAGCCCACTTGTAAAATACAGAAGGTGCAGCAAATTTAAATACACCATATTTTGTTTTTGTTTGCAAAACCAACAAGCCTGTTTTACTGGGAGCTTGATTAGAAGGTTAATAGCCTGCATAACTAATGCAAGTGCTAAGGCTGCCCTCATCCATTTTATTCAGCTAGGTTTTAATCTTTGATCCAGCTGCTACAAGCATCTGGCATGCTGAACTCAGACAAGGGAATCTGACATGGAATGACACACCCATGTGATGATAATAGTAATAAGAATATAGTACTATAGATGAGTGTTTACTTGGCACAGATTAAGCATATGTGTTTATGTGAATATAATATATGTATGTTATATATAATATACTGGATATCCTACATTATCATCTAGATCAATAGAATGAAATCCAGATGCCTAGGTATCACTTAGTGGTAGGATGCATTCTGTTCTTGCTTGTTTATATTTATACTGTATAAATGGAGTGTAGGAACAGTATTTGGGAAGTGGGTAGGGGGAGAAACGTAGTCAGTGATTGCTCAGTGGAACCAGGAAAATCCCCCCATGAAGTCCCCCCCTCCCCCAAATCCCTGTTGGAGGGCAGTCAGGCACCAGATAACTTCCCAGTTCCAGACAGGACATTCATTTCCCCCCCACCATGATCCCTATCTGTCTTTTCTCTCCCCCCCCATCCCCCCTCTCTCTCCATCTGTGATTTTGCTAAATATATTAGCCACCCTATTCATCGGTGGCTGCAGCTTCCAGCCCTTCTAGGAATTTCACAGATCAATCGCGCCGGATGGTGTCAAAGACAAGGGGGGAGGGGAGAACAGCATGATGTCCCTCCCTCCTGCCCCCACGCGAGTAGGGAGGGCAGGAGCAAAAGCTGGGAGGCCCGTGCCCCGCGAGGGGGCGCTGCTGTGCCAGCACTGTGGGCCCGGCTCGCCCTGACACCTCCAGCGCAGGTGTGAACTGTGTGGCAGGCAGCCGCCTTCCTTCCAGTTGCGCTCCGGAGCCGGCTGGAGGAAACACGTGCTAGACACACACACACAGGCGGGCGCGCGGTGTCTTCTGCATTAGGGAACTGGCTGCTGCCGCCGCGGCCGGGGCGTTCGCTGCTGCAAGGAGCCGGCGAGAGCTTTGGAAGAGTGCGAAGCCGGCGCCGTCTCCCAGGGGCAGCCAGCGGGCTGGGACTAAGTGGAGGAGTCCTGGTAAGCACTCCCCTCCCCGAGCCATCTCCTGGGCTCGGTGTCCTGAAGGCTGGATCGTCGGGCCGGTGAAGGGGCTATGGGGTGTGTTTGGGGGGGAGGAGGGCTGGGCTCCAGCAGCTGTTCTTTCCCCCCGTGCCCTCCTCTTCCCCCTAGAGCAAGTTTGAGAAAGTAGCCCCTGGCCGGACAGGTGTTTGGGGTTCGGGCGCTGATCAGAGGTGGTGTCCGTGCGATAGACCAGCCCGCTTGGCTGGTGCAGATCAGTTGGTTGGGATCTGGGTCACCTCGTGTTCGCAGAGAATAATGTTTGAACTAAAAAAAAAAACCAAATCCAACGAGAGGAAAGAGCCGGGAATGGCAGAAACCCAGGCTGTGGAGCAGCGGGAACGGCAGCAAAAAGTATGTTAATGCTCTAAAATGGATGCACGAACTAATCCTCCTCTGCAACGACGTCCTGGTAAACAGTCAGCCCCAGCAGCAGCCTGTAAAGTCCAGATCAGCTATTACTTACATGACATTTTTACATAAGAGCCGGGAATAGAGAGGAGATTCCCTCCCCCTGTTGTTGCTGCGGCTCGTGCCGCAGCGCTCTGGGAGGTGTTGAGTTTGTAGAGACTCAGGGGTGGCTACTGAGCCAGGCCCCCTCTCCCTTCCCCAGAACCACGCACCCGCGGTCGGGCTCGTGTTCCCAGGCGAACTGTTGCACAAAGGTGCAGCTGGATGTGTGAGGAGGGGAATTTGCTGGGTGTGTGTGAGGGGGGCGGAGGGTTGGACTGCAGGGAAGCCAGGCACGTTTGGGGGGACGGAAAAGGATAGAGGGGTACAGCAGAATTGGAAAGAGGTAGGGGGGTGGATGGGTGGGTGTGTGGCGCAGGGGGTATGCGGAGGTGCAGAAGACACTAGCCAGCCAAGGAGAGGGAGCAGAAGACGCTGGTGAGAGGCGCGGAGTGAAGGAGGGGACCCAGGTAATGTGGCTGCGGGGCGTGCGGGATGAGTAAAGGGAGGCATGGGACGGAGGGCACTGAACTAGCAGGGCGGCGAAGGGCAGAGGAGAGCGGGACCAGGGCACACATCAGGAGATGAAAGGCTGTAGGTCTCCAGCGCCGCTAGGGAGTGGGGCAGGTTTCAGGGGTCATGCGGGGAAGGGGTGGGGGGGCTGATAGTGAAGGCAGCAGGAGGGGGAGGGGGATACCTGTTCTCGGGAAAGGCGAGGGTGGGATAAAGGAGGGGGAAGAGAGGAACTAAGGAGACTGCAGCTGGCACGGATCCTGGCATCCGAGTTGGCAGCTCTGAATTCGCCCTTGGCCGGTGCATTGCTTCTCGCCTGGCTGTCCCTGGCTTTGTCACACTGGGCTGCTCTCGACGCGGTGTTGCGCCCATTTCACCTGGGAGGCCTCGTATAACCCAGCGGCGTACAATCGTGGGGTACAACCCCAGGGGGAAATCTGGATGTAAAAAATATTTTCTTCCCCCCTCAAATAAGCATCAGGCTGAGCCCAGGGCGGTCTCGCTGCTTGAGCTCCTAGAGGGATCTGTGCCACTTGGTGGCACTAAAAAGTTGCGATGAAGACCGTGCTAATCTCTCTGCATGTAAATGTCAACCCCCACTCGCACCCCGGGCCTCGTCCGCACACGCGGTAGGGTCTCCGGTGTGGGCTCCTCCGTGTGATTAAACCAGAAAGAAATTGACCAGAAACCAGTCTCCACTCTACAGCGGTCTTTGTAGGGGGATGTAAAACTTTGTGGAGAAATAAGCTGGCCGAAACAATAGGGGCAAGCTCGTCTCTGGAGCTATTTCTTCAGAGAAAACACTGTGTGTATAGTGTGTGTGTGTGTGTGTGTGGGGGGTATATCTATAACTAAAGCTTGAGGTGCTACTTGCTGTCCAGAAGCAGGTTCTCGAGACACATTCATGGCTTTAGGTCATCCCCGGTATCATGTATGGCATCGAATTAGCCCTGTTGCCGGACCAGTTGGGAAGCGGGAGGGGGGAGATGGAATAAATTTAGTGGGGAGCCTTTGAAACCTTCATTCACCTGAAGCAACTTCCCTGCAGTGCGAAATTCAAAAGGACTCAGAGCAGAGGGAAGGATTCAAAAGCCAATCGGCTATAAAACTTGTGGTGCTGGGGAGGGAAGGGGCCAGGAGGCTCTGTCCTGCTAGGTCTGGGCAGCGAGAGGTTCTGGAGAGCAGAGAGCAAAGATCCAGCTGTTTTTTATCCAGACGCCTCTTGCAAATGAGGCAGTGGCAAGGCTGGGGGAGCAGCGTGTTGAGTGGCACGAGGGGGAGGAGGTACCCGGTCCTCAGAGTCTGGCTGGGATCGGAAGACGACAGGACGTGCTGGTAGCTGGAGGAGTGACAGTGCTGGCCAATGGGGCCAAAGGCGCTGCTGCCGGGTGGTGACCTCTCCAAAGAGACCTGAGGATTATTCAGCCCCCCCCTCCCCCCGCAGAGGTCTGCGATAGGATTTGCTATCAATGGCAGCGTTAAACATTGCAGGAGGCACCTTGCCTGCGCGTCTTGGCTATTGACACCCCATCGCAAGTGGCGAATGCAGCCATCCGCAAGGTAATTCGGCTGGGGAGGGGTTGGCGGGTATCGGTCCCCGTTGCAGCTAAAGGAATTCCGGATCCAGCAGGAGCTCTCCCTCCCTTTCCCCCTATTGTTCCGTGCCCTGATCGCATGGCTTCCAAGCAAGCCAAGGCTGCAGGTGACCGGGGTAGGAAGGGGCGCAGCGCCATGCAGCGTGCTTCTCCTACACATGGCTGCCCTGTGGGTATGTCTGCCTAGTGACATGGGTCTGGGGCCAGCCCCGGCTGTGGTGTTCTGCGCGCTGCGTGGGGAATGGGCGGTGGGACCCGCCAGTTAGTTAGTTACCTTGCGGCTTTGCAGGCGAGACCTTCCTCCACGATTAGGCAGACAAGGAACCTCTCAATACCAGGCGTTCCCGAGTTTTACATGACCTGTGTGATCCGCTCAGCGGGGCAGGAGGGGCGGTGTAGTGGAAAAGGCAATGGACTTGCTCTCCAGAGAGAGCTGAGCCCCAGACTTCCCGAATGACCTTGGGACAAGTCACACAACCTACTCTCAATTCCCCAGCGAATACTTGGGGATAATACCTCCGGGGGTACCAACATCCACTGCCGATTGCCCGCTGCTCAGATACTACCGTGAGGAGGCCAGATATTTAGACAGATCTAGCTAGCTAGGTCTAAGAACCAATTCATAAATGCGTGTGTATAGACATATATCTAGCTGGCTACACCTGTAGGTAAGATTGCACTATACTTTATAAACCCTTGTTTAGTGTGTGTGTATAATTCAAAACCTGTAGCCCAATTTGGCAGAGTTATTACAATACAGCTTCATGCCCCCCCCCCCCCCGCCCATTTTTCCAGTCCTTAACTTGTCTCTTGAAATCCCTAGCTTGGTGCCTGGCAGCTGAGTGTCTGTCTCCGGAGGTGTCCAACTGCTAGTGGCCTGTTAAGTACCACAGACAGCTCCTTCTAATGCTTGGGGAGAATTAACTGGATTGAGGATACAGCTTAGCAGCTGCTCCATGTAAAAGGGAAGGAAAATTTAGTTTGACTACCAGGTGAAACTCCCCATTGGTGAGATCTATTACACCACTGTATCACTTCTCCAAAAGGAAGTGGTGGAAACCCCATCCCTTGAGATATTGAGGCTAGAAAAAGCACTTGAAACTGCCCATCAGGGAACAATCCTGAAAAGAGAGTGGGGATGCACTAGGAAACCTAACAGGTCTCTTTCATCTTTGATTTTATTATTATATTGCAAAACATTCCATTGTAGTTTACTATAGCACCTAACAGAGGAGAAACACATTCAGATAGTAATGTTTGTGCTATGTGGGTGGGGTATTGTTATAGTTTTGTTTGGCTTTTATATTTTAAATGCTAAGCAATTACCCTTTGGATCCTAAATATGTGCTTTAGCCTCTTATTTACTTATATATTTTGATGTATATCTGCTTCTTTAGTAAAGTGGCAATGCTCTCCATGCCCCCCCTGTATAGTGATTTGCTGTGATACTTTCTGCAGTTGTCACTTTCCCTTGCTTTCTGTTTATCACTTCTTCTGGATCTGACGGTATTGTTAATAATAAAATGATTAAGCATAGTTGAAAGCACACTGGAAATATTAGTTTCTGTGTCATTCAACATAATATTAGTTTCTGTGTCATTCAACAGTAATACCTTGTATATGTACTGTGGGGCCTTCTAAAGATCATTGGCTGTTTTACTGGAATATTAGTTGCATATTAAAAACTTTATCAAAGCATTAAAGGAATGCAGAATAGATAAAGGAGCTTGTGGGACTGTTTTAGAGCAAAGAATACTAGAGAAGTCAATATAACCCTTTATGATGGTACAATGTGTATTTAGAAGTTTACTACATTGGTCCATTTTATGATTTTATGGTCTTTCTCTATATTTTCAATATTTGTAAATGGCACTATATAGTGGTTTTTATTTCCTGTCCCTTGGTGTTCAGCAGTTTAATCTATTCTTAAAGGGCATGATCCAAAGCCCATTGGAATTCACAGTGCAATGGCTTGCAATTCTGATTTTTGGTCTTTTTTATTTATTTATTTATTTTAAATTAAAGCTCAATGGCTTTTGAAATCTAAACACAAAATAACCTTGTTAATATAGGTCAAGGTTTCAAAAGCAACTAGTGATTTTGGGTGCTTCCATTTTTGGATGCCCAACCTGAGACATCTTAAAAGAACCTGATTTCCTAGCGTGGGTGCTCAGCACTTTCTGCAAATCCAGCTCCGTTAACGTTTCTCCAGTTCAGCACCCAAAATCACTTGGTCTCAGTGTGCAGGGACAGTCTTCGGCCAACAAAAACCAGGAGATCAGAGTTAAGTCTTATCATCCTTAAGTTGCACTCCTTACCCAAGTTTAAATGCTCTGCCTATAGAGTGAAGAGCATAGACATCTTTATTCTGTATCCCTTATGCACCCTAAACTCTTCCTGATTTCTGTGGGAGATTTGCCTGCATAAGAATTGCACAATTGGGCTTGTGGGCCAATACATCAGTGACTGTTTTCAGACACTTTCAGTTCCCATGTAGTGAAAATCCTGAACGTAGAGTTCCCCAGAATTTATTGGCTTAAATTGGATAGGCTTTACATTAATTTAATTGTTTTAACAACTGGATGGCAGTGAAGCAGTTATGTTTGGTGTCTATGTATGCCTAGGAAGCATTTAATCTGCAGATGCATGAGGAGTATTTCTACACATTGAGTGAAATTTGTCATTGCATATGTGTCTTGATCTCACTAGGTGCTACGCATTCTGGCTCCAATCCAGGAAAATTTAGGTAGGTACTCAATTGAAACAAAGGGATTCCTCCTATTCTTAAAGTTGAGCATGTTCTTAGGAGCTTTGCTGGATTAGACCCAGAGCCTCCATCACCTTGCAGGATCAAGCCCATACAGAGTAGATAGATTTTCTCTCATACATAACAGGCATTTAAAAATGTTTAAAAAATTATTCAAAGGAACTTAAGATATTACAAACTAATAGGCATCGTTGTCTGTAAGGTTACAGGGCTGTAGAAAAGCTGTCTAGGAGTAAAATGATTTTCTTGTTTTCCTAATGTAAAATGCACCAAATCAATTCCCGCCAAACAATTAAAAAACGGTCCCTGACTGAGATTATACACCAGTAATGGTGAACTACAAACCCCATGTAACAGGGAAGCATAACAGAAAAGCAGACAGGCTTTAACTCTACCATCACTAGTGGGCACTGCTCTAATGTGAGCTGTTTGTATAGGAAATGTTTTACATTGTAAAGACTCAAGCAAAGTTTCCTTTGCTGGAGCATAAAGCAAAGGAAGTCAGAAATGCCCCACCAAATAAACTCCCAACCATGCATGTTTTGAAGAAAGAGCAAAATGTTCAAGATTCCTAGTGGCTTGTGAGGAATCAGGAGTAAATTAATTGAAATACAGTGGAAAGTCACTTTATTGTTGTTTTTTCTCCACCAATTATAGTTACAGATAGTTTAGCATTTCAAGTTCAAGTAAATAATTGTAGAATGATGCAGTATTAACACAAAGTGCTGGAGATGTTAATTTACTGTGCTTTTAGGCTCTGTCCTTGACACAAATCAGCTGGAATATTGCCCTACAAGGACATCTGAGGATTCCTCCTGGCACAGGGGAGTCCTAGGGTGTCATAGTGATCACACGCCTGGCTCCCATCCTCTCTAGTGGGCTTGGGCAGGGTACATGTCAAAAGAGCAGGGAGGCAAGACAGAGTGCTGTGTGCTCCATCAGCTCCATGCAGGAGTAAATTGGGGTAGCTCTGTTAACTTCAATGGAGCAATACCAGTTTACACCAACTGAAGCGCTCATGCAAAATGTCTCTCATTCCTGACAAGACAGCAGGCGTTCTGTTTCCACCATATATTTGGTGGCTGCAGATTCCAGTGCTCAGCATATGCTATATACACTGTTATACGTAGGGCAGATAGCTTTTGCCTTTTAAAATATTTTCCTGGCCATGTCCAAAAAACTGGCATACATCAGTAATTCCATCTTTCTTATGTTGGAATAAATCAGGAGTAACTCTCTTGAAGCCAGTGGTGTTGCACCAGTGTAAAACTAGTGGGCAAACAGATCCATACCTTGAGTGTTTTTTTTTTTTGTTGGATTGCATGTGCATCAGTGAAGAAGAGTAAGTGCAGGTATATTAACAGCAGTTCCCAATCGTTTACTATGCACATGTTCTTCACTGCCTTCAAACCTGAACACTCTGGTGGGTCCCCTACCCGATTCTATAATAGAGCTGTCTCACAGGAAATGCCAGTGGGATGCGCAGCCCATTGAATCTCTCCTCAACTATCTTTTAGCCAAGGAGCACCTTTTGGCCAGGTTGGGGTGTTCACCCTGATGGCATCCCTCAGTGCCCTGCCTGCAAAGCCAGATGACCTCTCTTTAATGCTGGTGTAAATTCTAAATAACTCCACTGGTGAACTTAATGATGCCAGTGTAAATTCCATGTAATTTCACTGGCTGGTTTAAAGTCCATGGAAGATAGTGGGTGTCTCTCCATTGACTTCAGTGGGCTTTGGATCAGAGTCCTAAGTGTACCAATGTAAATCCCAAGTGACTCCGCTGGCTCACTTAGTGACGTGGGTAAATTCCCAAGTAAATTTAGTCTGTCACTTAGCTACTCTGGTGTAACTGATATAACTGTTAACTCTGATGTAACTAAGATCAGAATCTGGCTTTCTGGCCCTGGCTCTGAGGAGTGAGAGTTGAGGGCTCTCAGAGTTGGCCTTTGGGTCCTATGGAGCCCTCAGCCCTGGGCCCCCTTGATTTTGGTGAACTGGAAATGTAAAGTAGAACCTCAGCTTTTGTTTTCTAGCTCTCTACCTTGCAGAGATAATTTTTCAAACAAACACCAGTATAAATAGATGTAAACTGGAGTTGAAAGGAACAGGCCGCCGGGCTCTGCTTTCTACACTCTGAGGCCAGGGAAGGCAAAAATTGCCAACCTGGCACCCCCTTCACATGCATAGTGTGCAAAACGAGTTGGTTACCTGAAGCTGTAAATGTAAAGACTCATGTCACTAACCTGCCTGGCTGCATTGGACTGGGCCTGGTGTGATAATGGTACACAGGAATTTGAAACATTTGGTGGAGAATCATTGTTAAACTCCTCATCCAAAAATACTCAGACTGTTTGCTGAGTACATAGTTACCCCGAGAGCCAGGAGGTGAGCAGCACTTTATAATTGCACTTCCAGCCTTGCTCTGAGCCAGGGCCAGAATTTGGCCATTTAACAATAATGCTTTGCTACCCGAGGAACTGAACACAGTTTACAAACATCAGCTGATTTGAATAATGGGGCTTGCATTGGAATAAAGGGGAAAATAGACATGTTAAACATTCTAATAAGTAAAAACTTACACCATAAATTAATTTAAATCTGTCCTGATAATTTACAAAAGTACCCTAGAGTGTTTTGTCATCCATAAAACAGTTTACAACTGATACTGAATTGTCTTCAAAGGCACACAATAAACAGTTGGAGGATCTAAGATAAGTAGTAGCACAAATCTGTAATTAAATTGAGACTAGTTAACCTGAATTGCATCACTTTTATTGCTTCACTGCAGAGGATTGTTGTAGTGATATTCCAAGTCTTCATAGACTATGAAGCACTTTGTTAAACTGATTTACAACAGTTTTGCAAGGTGTATTTAATTGCTAGCACTTTCTATTAATACTGAAAACTACAAGAACCATTTCTTTTCAGTATTGCTTCATTATCACCCCTCTTTGAAAAAAATAATTTGCAAATGTTCAACTAAACATTGCATGACTATACTTCTGTGCAAATAGTTTTTTAGAATGCTTCTTTAAAACATGAAGTGAGGATAAAATGTCCAAATAAAGTTGATTATCCTTAGACACGAATGTCTTTTGTGTTGGAATATGTATTTCTTGCTTTCAGCTTTATGAGCTTTAACTTCATTGTGGCACAGGCTTGAACTATATACCTGTGAGTGATAAGGTAGGAATTTGCTAGATTCTGATCAGTTACACCCGTGTCAAAACAACGCTAAGAGAAGGGGTTAGGAAGATATGTGGCATAACTTCTTGCAGCAGAAATTTCTTGCAGCTTCTTTTGAAATATCTGGTATAGGCCATTGTCAGAGACAGGATACTGGACGAGACTCAGCCATTGGTCTGATCCACAATTGTTCCTAATTCCATTAACTTCAGTGGATGTGTAACAGTGTAACTGAGATTAGAATCTTGTCTAGAATTTACTGTTAGCTCATTATGAATAGGGTTGGGTATGTGGTTTTCCTAACTGGCTCTGAGCCTTCAGAGCCACATGTGCTTAACTTTACGTGCTGTGAATAGTCCCATTGACACAAACAGGACAATGCACAGTGCCTAAAATGTGCTACAGTCTTGGCTGGATCAGGGCATGTAAGAGACCTCTTTGAACAGAGTTCAGCAATGTGCTAAGCACCTGCTGTGAGGTTCTGAGTATTTTTAAGTCCCTGTGACTTCGCTATGCTGACCAGGATATGAAGTCTTTGATGATAAATGAAAAATAAGTATCAAAGCAACAATAAAAAAAAAATCAAATGCAGCTCTTTTCTAGTCTGCAGTGCAGAGTGCATAAAATGTTTTGTGCACCACTATGTCTGCACTGCATGTACGCTGTTGGTTTTCTATCGTGGGGATCTGTAGGAACAGTTTATATTCCAAAGTGTTACACTTACCGTTCGTGTGGGTGGGTTCCACTCTATAGAGATCAGTGGCATTGCCTTCACTTATTACACCTGTGATGAATTTGACCTATGGATGCAAAACAAGGAAACACCTTTCAGCCAGTCCGATATTAAGACTAATTTACTACATCTATGACTAAATGCAGAGTATTTAAGTATTTAAAATAATATTGATATTAATTAAAATTAGGTACTTAGTAGTTGCTAACAAAAGTGATTGTTTTCAAATCTGTCTGTCAATGGAAATCTATAGCCTTTTTGGAACCAGCTGAGTTTTGCAAAAGATTTGAAGGGCCAGATTCTGCTCCCATGTATATCAGTGTAGGTATGGAGTGACTCCACTGATGGCGGTGGAATTCCTTTGGCTTTATACTGGTGTAATTGGGAGCGTAATATGGCCCAGAGTACGTTATTGTGCATCACAGATATATTCTGAATTCCAATATTCAAATGTTCGTAAGGTTAAGGAGGAGATTTTCAAAGGCACAAGTGGGAAGTAGGGCACATCAGTCCCATTGATGATCAATGGGAATGAACTGCCATTTGTGCCTTAGAAATTAGCCCCCCCAAGTGCTTTTTGTGTATCCCTTTTAAACAGCCTGGCTTCAGTAGAGCTCTGTTGATTTACACCAGCTGAGGACCTGACCTAGCATAATGAAATGGTAAAGCACAAACAGATTTTTTAGCTTGCAAGATAATGAAAAAAGTAAATGTGTGATGTGCTGTTATCACTATTGACAGCAGAGGGAATAGACATCCTTACAACTGATTTTAAAGCTATTTCCCCTATCTTTTTTTAAAGGTTATGAAGATTATGATCACATGTGCAGCTCTGCATAGCTGTTCCCTTGGAGACGATGGTGGTTCCCTAGAGAATAGGCGGAAATGCCTGGTTAACCATCAGCTTCCTGCTCTTTTTATCCAAAAGATTCTCTAACTACTTTTTAACAACTCTCCGTTTTATTCCATCATGTTGTCTCTACCAGCTTAAACTATTTCCTAAGATGGTCCTTTTGCTGTTCCTTGCAATCCTGTTATTGAAGGAAGATGTCAGTGGGAACTTTGGGTTTTTGGTTTCTGCACAATCCAATGAAAGAAGGGTGGTTGCACATATGCCTGGTGATATTATCATTGGAGCTTTGTTTTCTGTCCACCATCAGCCAACTGTTGACAAGGTCCATGAGAGAAAATGTGGAGAGGTGAGGGAGCAATATGGCATACAGAGAGTGGAAGCAATGCTTCATACTCTGGACAGAATTAATCTGGACCCAACACTATTGCCAAATATAACACTAGGCTGTGAAATAAGGGACTCTTGTTGGCATTCTGCTGTGGCTCTGGAGCAAAGTATTGAGTTCATAAGGGACTCTCTTATTTCATCGGAAGAAGAAGAGGGGATAGTGCGCTGTGTCGATGGATCTTCAACATCGATCCGCTCCAAGAAACCCATTGTCGGCGTCATTGGCCCTGGTTCTAGTTCAGTAGCGATCCAGGTCCAGAACTTGTTGCAGCTTTTCAATATACCTCAGATTGCTTATTCTGCCACAAGCATGGACCTAAGCGACAAAACTCTGTTCAAGTATTTCATGAGAGTCGTGCCATCTGATGCACAGCAAGCTCGAGCTATGGTGGACATTGTCAAACGCTATAACTGGACCTATGTTTCTGCTGTACATACTGAAGGCAAGTGTTCTACTTTTTTTCATCCAAGCATGATTTTGAATTGCAAGCAGTGGTAGTTAATTACTAGATGATTATAATGTTGCCTCTTTTTTTTAACCTGTTAGTTCTGAATGGTGTGGATTGCATATGTTACTTTAAAGATTAGTTTCATACACATGGTGTGTCTTGGTGACATTGGGCTGGTATTGATTGAACAGAAGGTTTGAAATCCAGAGTTTCACAGTGTGAAATGTGTTTTTCCTATCATTTATCACTTACACAAAGTCCTTCAGGTGGCATTTAAAAATTGGCTGGGTAATTAGCTTAATGTAACTACTACTCAATACAGCGGTTAGAATATTCATTGTGTTTATGGTGGTGGCAACTGCTAACGGAGCTAATTCTGGTCTTAGCAGTATGAGCTGCACTAGGGCTTGGGAGAGCAGTGACAGTAGTTTGCCACATGCTCCTTATTAGCACTTGATGCCGGTATCAGCGTATGCATAAGAGACTCGAGGACCTGGCCGATGCTCTGAGTGACCACACCTCTTTAGGATCAAGAAGAACATTTTGCTAGGACCTCTCTCTAGAATTTAATGGACCACTAGGTCAATTTTTTCATGTATATCTGCTCATCTGCATTTGGGGATGGGTGGGAAGAGCCTTCTTGCACCTTTATCACACCCTGATGTTCCATGTAGGTGTGTAACAGGCCAGAATTGTACCCTACACGCCTCTCCTTCCTTTAAGTTTGTTCCAAGATTAGAGATTTTACAGTGTACTGTGAAGTGCATGCGGTAAAGGCATGGGATAGGGAGGAGTGAAGGTAGACTACAAATGAGATAAAGAGCCTGATACCCCTATGACTTACACTGGCTTACTACACTGGGGTAAGTGAGAGGAAAAGCAAGCCCAAACCACTATAAGCCCTGCTCTTACATGCCTGAGCAACACCAGAGAGTGGGCAGTGGGGTGCAGTACACAGTGTTTACCGCGTGGGGTCGAGTAAATGTGTAGTAGTGTGCATCCTGTCCAAAAGAACAGCATGTTTCTTTGCCGAGCAAGTGTTGAACACCTTTGCAGATGTGCTATTTTCTTTATCACAACCATTAGGCAACAGCTCTTTCCCCCTCTCCTGCCCCCCACACATACTGTGGATCTGGTGCTTTGATAGGCATTTTACCCATCTTTTTTGGGTAATATTGACCTGATGCATGGGTGTGGTGACCTCCTCTACTCTGGTTGATGCCCATAACACATTCTATAGGATTTATACCTAATTATTGAAAGACCATCAACCCTAGTGAATGTAAACTGCTTTAGAACTTTTATGCAGATTTTTTAAAAGCCTTTTTTCCCATCCTGATACTGAGGGCTGATGAGTAATTGCAGTCTTATTCAGATATGTATGCATGAATATATTAACAGTTTAATGTAACAGAGTATAAATCACAAAGCATCACATCATGCGCTGAAGCTGCTATGGGCCATATGATGGCCTTGGCATACCTCCACGTTGGACCTTCCCATCACAACATGTGTGTGAATATCAGCTTGGGAGTATGATTTGAAAAAGGGGGAGGATATAACTGATATATTAGTGTTGCATATTATCATATGATGTCACTTTTTTAATGCTTCCAACTTCTGCTCAAGCAACACCCCCGTTTTAAGGTCATAGGTGACGTGTCCAACACAAGCAGAGTTGATTTTGTGTCGATGTCTGTCTCCACACATCATGGACACACAACATAGACCAGACAGTAACATGCATCCCCGGATAATCTTACCACAGAAGATGTTTACATGACGCTGGTTGCATGTTGGGAAGGAGGGGGATTGGGATACTGGAATTGAAGCTGGAGATCACTGTTGTGGATGAGACAAGGGGGATGGATGGGTTTGGGGATGGGAAGAAGGGACCCAACTACCACCAAATGTGTAATTAGTAAGATGTTTGCTTATCACCATCCTGAGCACATGGAATAGATGGTGGCCTTTAAGCCACACCCTTGGATAGAGTGTGGTGTGGAGCATCACTGGAGAGATGCCCAGTCTCGCCGAGAGATGCCCAATCTCTCCTAGAGTTGTTCCTTGCACAGATAGGGGAATGCAGTTTGCGCCTGCCATTGCTTGTGGAGCAAGAAGCCTCCCTGTCCACTTTTTGGTGTCTTGTTATTGCAGGCAGCCCCAAGAAAGGTTGTGGGGAAGCTTCTTGCTTGTCTTTCTATCCCTGCGTGGCCACACAGAGGTTGCTCACCATCTGGGCCTTTGCTTGCAAATTGTATCTGTGTCTGTTTTTATCTTTTCAGATGGTATACTCTTTGGGGCAGGGACTGTCTTCCTCTGTGTTTGGAAAAGTCCTTTGGATGCTACCACCACCTAAACTAAAAAATAATAATTAACCTCCCCTCCCCCAAAAATGTGTAACCGCTGATGGAGAGCTGGATTTCCAGATGTTTCAAATGAATGCTGTGTTTTATCTTATGATCAATCTCCAGTAAACAAGAATCCACAAGTATAGAAGGAAACATCAAGGACTTTTCTTTGCTTAGTCTGGAAAGAATTATTAGAATGTAAGGGCAGATCCTCAACGGAGCTTCATCAACTTCAACATAGTGGCCCTGTTTTACACCAGTTGAGGGTTAGATCCTTACTGTTCAAATGTCTGTTTGGTTAATTTTTGCAGAGTAGTTTCAAAGAACCTAACATTTAAAGTACTATGTTTCAATAGGGGTGTTTTACATGGAAATAAAGATCTTGGCAAGTGGAAACCTCCAAGGCCGGATTACACCATGGTTACACCAGAGTAGCTTCATTGATGTCATTGGAGGTACTCCTGATTTACAGTGGGAGTGGGTGAGAGTAGAATCAGAGGCACACATTGGGATCCTACCATCTGATGTCACATGCTGGCGATCCAGATGATGAGCATGTCCTCTCTGTCTGAATATCCTCAGAATTCCGCAAATAAACGTAAAACACTAACAGCTTGCCTTAAAAATTGGCTATAGAAATAGGAATTCGTTCATATATTTATTCAGATGTTCTGGGCACTTTCCAAATGCTGCTGCTATCCCAAAGAGGAAAAAAAAATGTCAAAACACAGATGAAGGTTGGGGAAAAGGGATTCAACACATACATGAAAATAGATCCGGGTGAAGCTATTCACGTGTCTTGTTATTTTCCCTTTTAAAAATATGTCTGAACTATTCCCAACTACCTGCCTACCTAGTTATTTGTAGGTTTTATTTTTTAACTGTAACTCATCCTAGCCTAGTTTCTATTTCTTTTTAAACCTCCTGACTCTTGCACATTTACCTATTGATTTACACCCATTATTATTATTATTATTTCAAATAAGATTTAAAATGCTAAATCCCACTTTTATGCCTAACTACTATCTTACTCATGATCCCCATGCATTAACCATTGAGACAGCAACCCCTGGCCCCTCCTGCAGGGTCTTCTGTAAGCCCAAGTGTCAGCACTTATTCCCTTCTGTCTATGTGTATAGGCAGGGCACCCTGACATGCAATCTCTGACTTCCTGAGGGGGAAAGGTTCCATTCCCAGGAGGTAGAGAGATCCTGCCCCTCATGGCTGCCCTTGGTAGAGGATCTGGACAGGGAGGAATCTGAAGGGAAAGTCCATCCTGGCTGATTAAAAGACCACTAGTCTACCCCCTGCATAACACAGGCCATAATATTTCACCCAGTAACCCTGAAGTGGAGGGAAAATATTATTACGTATTTTCCAGGCATGTGCTATCCAAGCACACAGAGATTATCCCTTCCCCCAAGAATCTTACAATCTAAATAGACATAAGGTAGGAGGGGAAACAGGGAAGAGAAGTGAGTTGCTCAAGGTCAGTGGAAGAACTGGGTTTAGACCCAGGTCTCCTGAGTCCCAGCCTAGTTCCCTAGCTCTGACAGTACAATTTATTTCCTTACATAAACAGTGAAAGAGTGAATGTCAGGTAAATCGTCAGTGTTCACATGCATCAAGAGTGATTGGAGAGCCACCTTTGGCTAATCCTAATGGTGCTGGAGTCAGATCTGCATTGGTTAGTGCCTGTAAATCAGTAAAAAGAAAAGGAGTACTTGTGGCACCTTAGAGACTAACCAATGAAGTGAGCCGTAGCTCACGAAAGCTCATGCTCAAATAAATTGGTTAGTCTCTAAGGTGCCACAAGTACTCCTTTTCTTTTTGCGGATACAGACTAACACGGCTGCTCCTCTGAAACCTGTAAATCAGTAGGTTGTTGTTTCTGTCTATTGGAGGAACTACATATAAAAGTAGGCTATCTCCTGATGGCTATATTTCTGATATTGCATATAATAAAAGTGGTCTCGTATTAATCATCTTGCAGAGTGATGTGGAATACATTCACTATTTGCAGTGGAAATGAAGGCTTGAGTTAATGAGGACAATTATTTCTGAACAGTAATCATCCAAGAGCTAAATGGGACAACAAAACCCTTCCATTTAAACTTATGATGCTGGCGTGGGATTTTGGAACGATGCTTTTTGGCTGGATAGGGAGGAATTGGGCAACCATGAATCCTGGATTCTTAAAATGAATGTGGTTGATGATCCAGTATGTATTCATAGGAAATCTCCAGTAGGACCAAAGCACTTGGCTTTGCAAAATATTACCATGTCAGTGCTCTTTCTCCAGCTGCTGAGTTCCTCAAGTGTCTCAGCCCTTTTCACCTGGACCTCACTACTGAGCACGCAGTCAAATGAATCAGACACACATGCCCAATGTGCATCATCTTTAACTGCACACTTTACCAGCTTGGTGAAAGCCCTGTGCCAAATGCATTGCGCATGCCCACCAGGCAGTTCTTAAAGGGTCATAATGGCACGAAAATCCTTTTTCATGGAATATGGACCAGTGAGGACTGTTTCACTGGCAGGTTTCAAATTTCTACAAAAGAAGAAAAAAACTGAGCAGGCTCCATATCCCCTTCAGAAAATAATGGAGGCCATTAATATATCTTTGAGACAACCCAATTTATTTAAAAAAATCCTTATTTATGAGCTAACTGCTTATCCACCTTCTATGGATGACACTTCAAGTAAACCACAATAAAGATTCAGCTAGAGCAATATCCTTGATTCTGTCTGACTGGATTTATGACCAGCCTAGATCATGACTCAAACCACAAAGGTATGTAAGGCCTAAACAGTATCAACTACAGCTAATGATGCATGTGGGACACCCACTTCCGTGTGCTCAGCAAAGGAGTGCAAGGTAATGTGGAAGGGCAATAACTGGGCATGTCCACTGGAAAAGGGACCTCTGGTAAGCTGTCTCTCACAGCATGACTCCACATGGCCAAAACTCAGCTTAGCAGCTCAGCATAGACAGGTAAAAAAAGCAATAAAATAAAAATAACATTTAAAAAAAAAGGTGCCTGGCTGAGAAGATTCGAATTTGAATGATCCACCCCCGTATGTTTGCTCAATTGTACCTGAGGCAGAGCTCTATCAACACAACAGTTTCAACGTGGAACCCAGTTCTCAAATGTGGATGCTTAAATCTGTATTTGGGAGATTTAGGAGAGGATGGAGAGATGCTTTAGGAGCCTAAGCCATTCCTTAGGTGCCTTAAGTAGTCACCTACTTGGATTTTGACATCCAGTTTTAGGCAGCTGTGAGTGAAGAGAGGGTAGCAGCAATGGATTCCACAGGGTGATGCCAGTGTGCCTAAAACTCTTCATGCCCATTCAATCTGAGATCCCTATGTTTGGACTGCCATTAAAGACACTGATTAGTGCAAATTGTGGTGCTGCTGAGACATGTATACCTGTCTGTTGGAGCCCAGACTGACACCAGAAAAGCCACCAGACAGGTAAACACGCCTGTTACCAACCTAGGAAGGATTTGAGGTAGCAACGTAGAAGTGAAGTGCTTAGAGTCATCCAGACTCCATATGTTTTTTAGCCTTTTAATCCTAGTCTGTGGCTTTATTGATCTGTTGGGAACAGCTTGAAGGTCAAAGTGTTTTAGTGTGCTCAAAACCCACAAGTTTCAGTTGCTCTAACACTGAAGTCACACAGCAAGTCTCCTTGGTTGGTCCCATAGCTCCTCTCCACACTTGATTAATAGATTTTAGAGCAAGTCGGTACCATTATGCTAATCTAGTCTGACCTCCTCATAATTAAGTCCACAGAATTTCACCTAGTAATTTTTGTATGAAGCCCATAACTTCTGTTTGAGCTGTAGCATGTCTTTTAGAAAGATATCAAATCATCATTTAAAACCTTCAAATGGTGGAGAACCCACGACATCCAGAGGTGAGTTGTTCCAATAGTGAATTACCCTCACTATTAACAAATTGTGTCCTACTTCTAGTCTGTATCAACCTAGTTTCAACTTCCAGCCACTGGATCTTGTTATGCCTTTGTCTGCTTGCCTGGTCTACATTAACGAGGTATGTTGATCTAAATTACGTAACTTACATTGATGTAGCTTAAATCGACGTACAGTGGTGTCTACACCACACTATGGTGAGGGGAGATGCTCTCCTGTTGACATAGCTAACACCTTTTGGGGAGGTGAAGCCCTGACGTCAACAAGAGAGCTCTCTGCCATCGACTTATTGCATCTTCTCCTGATCCATGAATCCATGGCAGAGGTGCCAATTTAGCCGGTAGTGAAGACCAGCCCTAAGATCCCTCTGCTCTCAGAAATCCTCTCCTCATGTAGGTACTTGTAGATTGTGATCAAGTCACCTCTTAAACTTCTCTTGGATCATGGATAAACTAAATAGTGACAGCTCTCTCTCAGTAAGGCACATTTTCCAGACCCTGTATCATTCGTGTAGCTCTTCCTGAACCCTTTTCAATGTCCTATTTGAAGTGTGGACACCAGAACTGTGACACAGTTTCTTAGCACGTTAATTCCACAGATGATTTTCCTTTCTAGGCATATCTTTTTTCATTGCTTCCTCCAGCAGAAAGCTTCTTTTGTGTGTCAGCCAGGCTGCTGTTAATGCTCCCCTTATTGGCTAGCCAGCACAGCTGCAGCCTGCAAACATGCATCATTTACTGCTGAAGTTTCCCATTAATTAGCCTGCAGTTGCCTCTGATAACCTACCTTTTCATCTCGTTCTTTCTTCTCACCTCTCCGGCTGTTTGTGTTTTTGCTACAAGAATGACACAGGGTCTGGAAAATGTGCCTTACTGAGAGAGAGACTTAAGAGCTGTCACTATTTAGTTTATCCATGATCCAAGAGAAGTTTAAGAGGTGACTTGATCACAATCTACAAGTACCTACATGAGGAGAAGATTTCTGAGAGCAGAGGGATCTTACGGCTTGTCTTCACTACCGGCTAATGGTGATAGCAGCATATCTGGTCATGGCAAAGGCTGTAAGGGACTTGGAAAGAGTGATGCCAAGCATCATCACAAGGTGCTCTGCAGTAACATCCACAGTGTCCCGAAACTGGCTAATGGGCTCCTGGCTCACCGTGAAATCATGATGGTTATTTTTTCTTTTACTCTTCAAAACTGCCACCAAATGGAAAAAATCCTTTATTTGCCCAGCTCTAATTATTCTCATTCACTCTCTGTCCCCTGGAAAAAGATGGTAATTAATAGGTTAAAAAACTCGAAACATAACTACAAGATTATTCAACACACTTGTGTGTTTTTATGGCTGAGGTGTGGAGTTCCTGTTTTGAATTGATTCTGTTTGTGTTTTGCCATATATATTTTGAAGTGAACAATTAATACTTATAGCACACTCTATTATGTGAGCGTTTCTGAATGTAACGAGGGAGACTGCACGTTGGCCCAGATAGAGGTCTGCATGTTCGCTATTTTCCCAATGAATTTACTTTATCAGATTTGTACATTCTGCAAACGTTTCCAAGTGTGGTTCTTCTCCGAAAAAAAATGACTATAGAAATAGTCTCAGAGGTTGCCATATTTATTGTGACTCAATGACTTGAATAGCACAGTTGCTGAGTAGGCAAATAAAGGGATATTTTGTCTAAGTACCAGCCCTGAAAATTTAGCCTGGGATCTGAAAGTCGGGCTGTGCTCTTTCCTTCACCTGCATCATGGCCAGCAATAAAGGCCAAATTGTGCCCTCGGTTACACCTGTGCACCTTTACTGTGTCCAACAGAGTGGCATCAGTAGAGCTGGCTTGGATAGGTGCAAATGAGGGAAGACTTTGAGTGAGGCTTTGCAGGTGAAAGTTAGTTAATGGTTCTGTTGATGAAGCTTGAGAAGGAATAGAATCTAGCTCCATTTCCCACTTCTCCATTGGGTCCGCAGTGCTAGCTGCCATTAAATATTGAAACACTGTGTGACTGTGTGATCCTATGGAGCAAATCTGTGGAGTAAGAAGGTGCTACAGTATTTTTGCATGGTTGCTTTTCATAGTAGAATGGGACTTTAGAATGTGTTAATCGTTAGGCAAAGCTTTTCCTTCTCTCTCTCTCTTCAAATCACCACTCCACTAAGGGCCTGATCCAAAACCTATTGAAGTTAATGGGGAGGTTTTTTATTTACTTCAAAGGATTTGGATAATGCCCTAATTGAGAGGGCAAATCAAAATCCAGTATCTGTCTATCTGTCTAAAGGAGCATTCAAGGATGACAAAGCCATTGCGGAGAAGCTAAATGAATTCTTTGCTTTGGTCTTCACAGCTGAGGATGTGAGGGAGATTCCCAAACCTGAGCCATTCTTTTACATGACAAATCTGAGGAACTGTCCCAGACTGAGGGGTCATTAGAGGAGGTTTTGGAACAACCTGATAAACTAAACAGTGGTAAGTCACTAGGACCAGATGGTATTCACCCAAGAGTTCTGAAGGAACTCAAATGTGAAATTGCAGAACTACTAACTATAGTTTATAATCTATCATTTAAATCAGCTTCTGTACCAAATGACTGGAGGTTAGCTAATGTGATGCCAATTTTTAAAAAGGGCTCCAGAGGCGATCCTGGCAATTACAGCCTGGTAAGCCTGACTTCAGTACCAGGCATATTAGTTGAAACTATAGTAAAGACAGAATTGTCAGACACATGGACGAACATAATTTGTTGGGGAAGAGTCAACGTGGTTTTTGTGAAGGGAAATCATGCCTCACCAATCTACTAGAATTCTTTGAGAGGGTCAACAGGCATGTGGACAAGGGCAATCCAGTGGATATAGCATACTTAGATTTTCAGAAAGCCTTTGACAAGGACCCTCACCAAAGGTTCTTAAGCAAAGTAAGCTGTCATGGGATAAGAGGGAAGGTCCTCTCACGGATCAGTAGCTGGATAAAAGATAGGAAACAAAGGGTAGGAATAAATGGTCAGTTTTTGGAATGGAGAGAGGTGGATAATGTAGTGGTCTTCCCCAGGGGTCTATATTGGGACAAGTACTATTTAACATATTCATAAATGATCTGGAAAAAGGGGTAAACAGTCAGCTGGTAAAACTTGCAGATGATACAAAACTATTCAAGACAGTTAAGTCCAAAGCAGGCTGAAAAGAGCTATAAAAGGACCTCACAAAACTGAGTGACTGGGCAACAAAATGGCAGATGAAATTCAGTGTTGATAGATGCAAAGTGATGCACATTGGAAAACATAACCCCAACTATACATACAAAATTATGGGATCTAAACTAACTGTTACCACTCAAGAGAGAGTTTGGCATCATTGTCGACAGTTCTCTGAAAACATCCACTCAATGTGCAGCAGCAGTCAAAAAAGTGAACAGAATGTTGGGAATCATTAAGAAAGGGATAGATAATAAGATAGAAAATATCATATTCCCTCTACATAAATCCATAGTATGCCCACATATTGAATTCTGCATGCAGATGTGGTCGCCCCGTCTCAAAAAAGATATATTGGAAAAGGTTCAGAAAAGGGCAACAAAAATTATTAGGGCTATGGAATGGCTGCCGTATGAGGAGAGATTAATAAGACTGGACTTTTCAGCTTGGAAAAGAGATGACTAATGCGGGGATATGTTAGAGGTCTATAAAATCATAACTGGTGTGGAGAAAGTAAATAAGGAAGTGTTATTTACTCCTTCTTAAACACAAGAACTAGGGGTCACCAAATGAAATTAATAGGCAGCCGGTTTAAAACAAAGAAAAGGAAGTATTTCTTCACACAACACACAGTCAAGCTGTGGAACTCTTTGCCAGAGGATGTTGTGAAGGCCAAGACTATAACAGGGTTCAAAAAATAATAGATACATTCATAGAGGATAGGTCCATCAATGGCTATTAGCCAGGATGGGCAGGAGTGATGTCCCTAGCCTCTGTTTGCCAGAATTTGGGAATGGGCGACAGGAGATGGATTACTTAATGATTAGCTGCTCTGTTCATTCCCTCTGAGGCACCTGGCATTGGCCACTGTCGGAAGACAGCATACTGGGCTAGATGGATCTTCGGTCTGACCCAATATGGCCATCCTTTATCTATCTATCTATCTATCTATCTATCTATCTATCTATCTATCTATCCTCATCCCACCATCACTGCTGAGCCACTCGCAATCTTTAATATATTTATCCTCACAGCTCCCCTGTGAGGTAGGGAAGTAGTATCATCCTGATTTTCAGATGGGAAACTGAGGCACAAAGAGTCAAAATGACTTGATTGAGGTCACATAGGAAGTCTGTGAAGGGGTGGGTTTTTTTCAGTCCTAATGTTCATTTCAAAGGTGTCCAACTGTAAGGGAAATTGTAAAGCATAAATGCCAGTGTGACTGACTATCACCGAGTGTGTTTAGAGATATCAAGCCTTATTCATGCTGTATAATAATTGGAAATATCCAATACCCAATTGCCAATATGGATTGGAAATTAAGTTCTTTCTAGGTCAGCTATGTAAGACTCAATAAGAATGTAAGCTCTATAGAAATAAGAAACTATGGAATAAATAAAGGTTTCTTGGTCCACTGAGCTCACCTCTTCGGTTATATCTTGACCCCACCTCTCTGATCTGATTTTACTATCTTCATCTTTCTTTGGCCTTGTGCCTTGTAACTAGAGCTGTCTGAATCATTCATGGCTAGACTGATCCTTATTTCTACTCCCAAACTGATGCTGATTATTACAGATCTATGCATTATTCATAATTATTCAGTGAACAGTTTTGCAGACAAATTCCATTATATGAGCTGTTTGCAAGCTGTTCACTTAGGGCTAAATTGTGACATTAAGGACCACCTTTCAGGAGGGTTGATGTGTAAATTGCACCAAACAAAGAGGAATTGTGCTGAGAGTCAAACCTCTGAATCACAATTCTGGCTCCCAGGGATAGTTAATTACTGCCCCCAGCTCATGCATGGCTCACCTACTCTGGCCAGTGAGTGGGGCTGGAAACAAGCTCCAGCAGAATTAAGCCAGCAGAAAATTTATTCTAAGAATATTTGGCATGAGAAAAGGATGGACCCATGAGTTGTTGTGGTGTTATCTAACCTGAAGATGCTCAGGGTAGTGTCCTGGTACTTAGGAGACCCAATTCTATGCTCTGCCATAGACTTCGTATCTGACCTTGGGCAAGTCATTTAGTGTCTCTGGCCCAGATCCTTGTAAGTATTTAGGTACCTAAGTCCCATTGAAATTAATGGGAGTTAGGCATCAAAATACCTTTGAGGTTCTAGGTACACTGTGCCTCAGATTCCCATCTGTAAAATGGGGATAATAATCCTATTTCATAGAAGTGTTGTTAGGATAAATTTATGAAAGATGATGAGGCACTCAGATCCTACAGTGTCGGGAGCCATATAAGTACATACATGTTGAGACCTTATATAGATATCCTTATCTACCCCAGGTGTCTATAGCCTGGCTTCTAGGTGCCTACATTATCAAGAGGAAAATACATCTGTCAAGAAAACTCCACAGGGAAGACAGGTGGGCAGTAATCACTTTAAGCTTTTTGGACAGTATAGAAAATTGAAAGATTAAAAGCCCTTTTAATATTTTTTTCTCATTCACACACAGGCTTTTTACTGCTTTTATTGTTGGAAGAGTGGGTGTTCCTGCAAGTGACTCAAAAACACCTTTGTGTGACAAGTCTCAGCCCACAAAATGCCAAGACATTCAATATCATAAACACATGGGACCAGATTCTGCTGTCAGTTAGACAGGCACAACTCCAACAGCATCTATCTACCTCAGGGACTAATGCACTAAAGATTTCTTAATGAGGTTTTTAGAGACACAATAGACTGGGGTGTCAAACGCCAAGGCCAGTTGATTTATTTTTGCAGCCTTCAATGACCTGTTCAAATCCTGTAGAATCTAAACTTTCATTTAAAAAAAAGAGCAAATTTCTAGCTAGAACTGGCTGAAAAACAGGCTGAAAATTTTAGTGAAAATTTCATCCCTTTTTTTCATCCAAGTTCAAACTTTCAACAAAAACCTGTATTTAAACATAGAGTTTTGAAATATCCCAGTCAGCTCGAATGATTGCAAAGAAAACTGGCAAATCATGATCGGAGTAAAAACAAACAAACAAACAAACAATATAGCGTTGTCTGCCTGAGTCTGCCGAGAGCCTGAAACAATGATTCTGTGACGTTTAGTGCCCTTCCCATCTGATAAATCTCACTGGGGTGTTAGCTCTAAAGTATGAGTGAGTGCTCCTAAATGTCAGCGTTAGCTATTTCATTGCAGATCATTTTCTTAGATGGGATGCGGGAGGCTGAGCGAATGAAGCCTATCAGATTTTAAATTGAGAGTGGGTGCCAGGAAGAAAATGCTGAAGGATGGGAGGAGGAGAGTTACAAAGATGGGAAAGAAGGGGAGAATGGGGAATGGAGAGAGATAAAGGGCAGAATAGCAGAGGTTCTAAAAATGAAGCTATGTTCCCACCGAGCGATGCTGAACATGATTATAAGGTACTGAACAAATGATTATAATACTTAGCTCATATATAGAGCTTTCTACCTACAAATCATGAAGTGCTTTACAAATGAATTCAATATCATTATCCCCATTTTACAGATGGGGAAACTGAGGCATGGAGCTGTGAAGTGACTTGCCCAGGGTCACCCAACAGACCAAAGGCAGAGCCAGGACAGAACCCAGGTCCCTTCTCTCTCAGTCCAGTGCTTCGTCTACTATTCTGATCTGCTTCTCTATGATAAATAATAATAATAGCTAAAAGGTGAGGTACTTCATGAAAGACACCATATTCAGTCAGACCTCTGTGCCATCCTTCTCCTGACATTAATGGGAATTCTGCAGGAAAATACACAGTCCTGATTTTATTCCTTCACACACAGCTGTAGCCCATAGGGCTAGCCTGCTTGCTTGCTTCATTATATCCTTATGGGTTTGTTGTTTATTTTATTATAATAGATTTATAGCTTTGCATTAGAGTATTTCTGGCAGTAATGGAAGGAACCTACAGGCCACATCCTGTATGATGAACTAAAGCAAGTTAGCACCCATACGTTTGTGACCTTTGGCATAGATAAGTGGCCTACTGATTGCCCTCCGTAAACTTAACAGGTACGCCAAAAAGAACATGGAAATAACCACTACCAAACCAATTCAGGCCAGAAATAACAGGTGTGAGAATGAGCTAATTTTCATTAATATGTATGACTATATTATCAATATGTATGAATATGCCAGCCTATAGAATAAGCACACCCAGATGTTATGTAGGTGGAGGAAATTAAGTTTGGACATGGAAGGTTGGGCACATAGCATGCAGGCTCTATAAGAGGGACAAGCCACCACATTTAAAGTTTTTTTTTTTTTTCAGTTTAAATTTAGAATCGTTTTTCTTGGGCCTTTCTTGGCTTCGTTTCTTGGGTCTTTCTTGGCTTCTGGGTTTCTAACTCTCTAGCTTCTCCTAAGTTTTCATCTTCCACTCAAGCATTGAGGAACCTGGACCATCAGACTCTTTTGACATGCCAGAGACAAGGCTGGTCAGTTGTCTCTTACCACCAGGTTCTCAAGGAAGAGTGTATGTTAATCTAGGGAGTTTTATAGTAAATGATACCATATGTGCCTCCAGAACAATACTATTTCATTTTTAATTCTGGTTGATTACATAGGGCATAGATCCGTTGGGTAAGAAGGTGCCATTTTTACATATTTGCTCGACAGAGCATAATCATACTTCAAATGCCGCTTGAGAGGAAGGATGGTCTTGTGGTTAAGGCAGAGGACTTGGTCTCAGAAGCAAGGGATTAAATCCCTGTCTTTGCCAAAGATTTCCTCTGTGACCTTGGACAAGTTACTTAATCTCTTAGGGCCAGATTTCTAAAGATATTTAGGTATCTGAAGGTGTTTGCAGATCCCATGGCATCTTTAGGCACCTAAATACATTTTAAAATCTGGCTCTTTGCACCTTAGTTCTTCATCTGGAAAATGGAAATAAGAACATTTCTTTTCTCCTCCTCTGTGTCTTGTCTCTTTCGATTGTAAGCTGTGCATGGCAGGGAGTCTCTCTGACTCTGTGTTTTGTGTAGTGCCTAGTACAAAGGGCCTTGACCAAAGCCTGTATGCCTCAGCAGGTTAAAAATAATGATAATTATTAATTGTGCTTCCAAACAAGTATGTATGTAGTCAGGGCTGAATTTCACCCTTATTCCCTAGCATTGCTCCCCTCCCTCCACTCACCCCAAACTGAGAGACCTTCACAAGCTTCTGATATTTTTTCCACTCCAGAGTCAAAGGATTAATTGCAATTAAACAAAGAAGGATTGCAGAATATCAATCCATCATGCACACTGCAGGGGATCAGTTCAGCATGTCTCTGGATCCTTCTGCTATTTATACATGGTGGAACATTTCAAATGGCTAAGAAATTGCATGTTTAAAACCGTCCATTGTCACTATACAGTAGGCTTTTGAAAGCTCGTTGGAAGCATTTTTATCATTATCTGCTAGAAAAGAAGAGCAACGTCTTGGCATTTAGGTGAAATCATTGATTGTTTGCCTTATTTATGTATTTTCCCAAGAACTCTTCTAGTTGTTTGGTAACTAATACGTTATTTTTTCTCCTTGCCTTATTGTGGTTTTGACTGTGTCCTCCTTTCAGTGGAGGCTCCAACTCCTTGATTGGAACAAAACAGAAATATTGTAAGTGCTTTATGATGTAGAGCTATTTCAAACCGAGCCAACATCTTGAATTGTGTTTGGAGGCTACTGGCAGCCAGTAAAACACCAGTTTTATGCATTCGGTCCCTAGACATCAAAATTGCCTATATTGCACCTGCAAGTTACCGAGGGCTGAAATCACACCTGCTATTTACAAGCACAGAAATGGAGGCCAGAGTTATAAAATCTGTTCCATAGTGTTTCCCAAACTTCTGTATTGGTGAGCTGCTGTATTTTTCTGCATCGTGAAAAAATGTCCAGTCTTTGTGAAGTAAATGAATGGAAGCTCTTTGGGAAGGGACTGAATGTTCTTCTTGTGTATGAGGGGACAGTACCTCACACACCAGGTGCCATCAAAATACAAATGTAAATGATTAAATAATACTTGCTAAATGTCCAAAAAGGTACAATTATTGTGCTTGTAAAACATACAATCCTATTGCATCCACAGACAACATGAAATGTTTTTTTCTCCATGTAAATCTGGCATTTATGAGACTTACGATACATGGACTAACTGTCTTTCTTAAACAGAAGGCATTGATTTAAGAAAACAGCTATGAATATGGACATAAACACACAGGCTTCCTTGAAGCTTGAGTCCCCGCTTAGTCTCTTTTGTTTACCAGCACACAGAGACATCTAATGGCTGTGTAATGTACTGCAATTAAATGTATCGTAGTATGCAGAAGCAGCACTGAGAGGCCCATTTATTCAATTTACTAGTGGTATTTGTTGCATTTGCAAGTGCAACATGTGTACATGCATTTTGAAAGATGCAACTGTTTCAACCGCATCCTAAAATGTCTCCCCCAGAATCTTTAGAAATACCAGTGAGGAGAACAAACATCAGCAGTATTAACATACATAATCTTGATGAAGAGAATAAGACCTAATGAATTGTCAGGTTAATTTAATTTCACTTCCCAGGAAATATCACTAATGAAGGTGGAAATTAGCAAAGCTACACAGCTGCAAATTGGGGAAGGACTGCAACTGATGAGCTGAACAACTGCACTTACCAATAAATAAAACTGTGTGTGTAGCATGGTGTAACATCTATCCTGACATTCACATGCTCCAAAAGTCATGCCTGTTCACGTTACACCAGGGGACCCAAAATCAAAAGGAGCAGGAAAAGGGAAATGTAAATGGTCTGTAATTCAGTAAATAAGTTAGCTCTAGCTTAGGGTAACTGCTAGTTCATACTCTCACATCCCCTTCTCTTTTCAAAACCAGAACATAATAAAGAGGAAAATAATATTGAATGAAGTTTGGTTTTATTTGGAGATGACCCTGTCATAAATATAAAGGGAAGGGTAAACTCCTTTGAAATCCCTCCTGGCCAGGGGAAAGCTCCTCTCACCTGTAAAGGGTTAAGAAGCTAAAGGTAACCTCGCTGGCACCTGACCAAAATGACCAATGAGGAGACAAGATACTTTCAAAAGCTGGGAGGAGGGAGAGAAAAAAAGGGTCTGTGTCTGTCTATAGTCTGTCTATATGCTGGTCTTTACCGGGGATAGACCAGGAATGGAGTCTTAGAACTTTTAGTAAGTAATCTAGCTAGGTATGTGTTAGATTATGATTTCTTTAAATGGCTGAGAAAAGAATTGTGCTGAATAGAATAACTATTTCTGTCTGTGTATCTTTTTTGTAACTTAAGGTTTTGCCTAGAGGGGTTCTCTATGTTTTTGAATCTAATTACCCTGTAAGATATCTACCATCCTGATTTTACAGGGGGGATTTCTTTATTTCTATTTACTTCTATTTTTATTAAAAGTCTTCTTGTAAGAAAACTGAATGCTTTTTCATTGTTCTCAGATCCAAGGGTCTGGGTCTGTGGTCACCTATGCAAATTGGTGAGGCTTTTTACCAAACCTTGTCCAGGAAGTGGGGTGCAAGGTTTTGGGAAGTATTTTGGGGGGGAAGGATGCGTCCAAACAGCTCTTCCCCAGTAACCAGTATTAGTTGGTGGTGGTAGCGGCCAGTCCAAGGACAACGGGTGGAATATTTTGTACCTTGGGGAAGTTTTGACCTAAGCTGGTAAAGATAAGCTTAGGAGGTTTTTCATGCAGGTCCCCACATCTGTACCCTAGAGTTCAGAGTGGGGGAGGAACCTTGACAGACCCCAAATACACTCAGATTCTGGGCTGTACAAAATCCAAATTAAACACTGAACGAAATCAAGGCTTTGTAGGAAACTGAAATATAGTAATTTTTGTAACTGATGGTAAAAGGCATACAGATAAAACTCTGTGTGTGACCTCAAACTTTATCCAACAGAACAAGGGTAATATGCAAACTTTGGCCCATAGAAAGGGCCAGATCCTCAGCAATGATAAAGTAGCATAAAAGGGACTTGAAACTAATCTAATCACCCCGCCCTGGGGGGAATAGGAGCATTCTGTCCTGTCCTATCCACTTATATGGCCTCCATTACAGTAGTATTTGAGTGCCTCTGAGCACCTCCCAATCTTTAATGTATTTATCCTCACAGCACCCTTGTGGTTTAGGACAGCCCTATTATCTCCTTTTTACAGAGGGGGAATAGTGTCACAGAAAAAGGGTAAATGACTTGCCTAAAGTCATCCAAGAAGCCTGTGGTGGAGCAGTTCTCCCAAATTCCTAACCATTGGCCCTTTCTGATCTTGGGTTGGTGGGACCGTCTCTCTGTCCTAGATGGTGTATGTTGGACCAACCGTTTTCTCTTGTCACTTTACTTGTGCAGTTTGAACTTGGTACAACTGAGGATCCAGCAAGAATGTCCACAGCACACTCCCGGAAATGTATGTGACCTGAGGCAAATCCAGAGTTGTGCTGTATGTTTCTCATTGAGAAACACATTTTTGGAAACTGAAGACATGAAAGGAAATGATGCTTTGTTTTGTGCATCTGCAAAGTACTATATTAAAAAAAATAATGAAAAGGACTTAAAAAGGAGAGGCAGATAAAAGAAGGTGTTATGACGGGCGATGCCAAAATGGGAGACGTTTTAGGAAGTAAAATGAAATACAGACTTTCTAGGTATTTGTGCAACTGAAAATGAATGCATGATCCACACATTCCTCTGTATTCATAGTGGGTAACATTAAGTAGAACTTGTGCAGTTATATGTATAGAAAGGTCATATACTGAGGAGAGAGTGATACAGACAGTCACTGGAGTTCCAATGCTGAACGCTAAAATTTGATCAGGGAGTGGTTGTACCCATAAGCCTCATTAAGGAATATTTGTGCCTCAGTGTAAGATGCAATGATGTGTGTGGTTTCTTTCCATTTTGATAGTTCAAAATAATTTCTGATTAAGGCAGGCAGATGAGGAGCCAATAAGTCAATGTGTCCAAAGATCTAAAATGGACTCTGGTGTGAACAGCAGTGGCTTATGCAAACACAAGATGAAATGCTTGTGACTATAGATGGTAAATCTCAGCAGTCAGAGACTTACAGATGGACTGATTTTTATAACATTGGAGTCAGGGCTACCTATGTTAATAGAAATGGAGGCTGCATTCGGGCCTGATTCAAAGCCCATGGAAAGGTTCCCACTGACTTCCAACGGCTTTGGTTCTCAAGGCCTTAGTGGATAGTGAATTGTAGATGGATTGAGTTGATGTTGCACATGGTGCCATTTTATCATCCAAATGGCAAATATGAAAAATACGGTATATATGTGTGACAGTAGGGTGGCAAAGAGTTGAGGAGTAAACAGCTGTATGTGTTCCACCCCCTCAAAAAATCCACTGCTCTCCCTTTCCATAGGCCCAGGGTGGAATTTGGTCCTTTATGGGTTAAGGGCTGCTTAAGTGAAAGGAATGGAAAGAGAAATACCAATATTCACAGCATTCACATATGCTCCCCTGCTCTGATGTATATAACTAGGGCTTACAGTCTTATAGAGTATTTCCTGGAGCCCCCCTTCCCCTGAAACATGTTATAAAAACTCCAGGGGGGTTGAAAATATTTACCAGAACTCTGCTCCGGACAGCTCCAACTGAATTTAAACCCTATATATGACCACATCCATGTAAAGGAGATGCTAGAATTCTGTTTTCTGTGCACCACACCTATACATGTGAGGATGCTCCCTGCCTGCCCACCAGAGGGCAGTGTTGTAATGAATTCAGGAAAGTTGGAGTTCATTGCGTCATTGATTTTAAGCTCAAAAGGGGGATCACAATAATCATCTAGTGTAACCTCCTGCATGACACAAGGTTTATCCCAGTAAATCATGCATTGGAGAGAATTATTCTTTCCTACAATATATGTAAGTGCTATCAAGCCTAATAACTTGTGACTCTGCTAGTGTATATCCTTTAGATAGCAGTCCTGTCTCAATTTAAAGACTCCAGGGGGTGATGAAGTAACTACGTCCCTTAATAATGTTGTAACAGTTAATTGCTCTTGCTGTTAAAGTTGTCTTATTTCCAACCTGCATTTTTTCTAGCTTCGTTTTCCAGTCATTCTTCTACAGAACAAATAGGACCCTGTGATCACGCCCCTCATGGAGATTTATATTTGTTCTTTGTTTGTTGTTTTCCCTAATCCCAAATAATAATCTGGATTTATAGATGTCTTCTGATCTCTTGGCATAAATTTGCAGCTGCTCTATTGACTACAGTGGAGTTACTCTGGATTTACACCAGTATAAACAAAATCAGGATCTGGTCCTTCAAGTCCACGTTGTGATCTTTATAGACAGAAAATCTATCCCGTACTATTAAGAGAGATTGAGATGGGCTTTGTGAGCATGCTAGTGTGAACTCATTCAGAGAAGGCCTCCAGTCTTGATTTCCAGTCAGCTTGTTTTTCAGCTTTTGGTTTCTCCTGCCAATATCACAGATTTCACCTTCATGAAAGTCATCTTGAAGGAAGAAATTAATCTTTCTGGGAGAGAGACTTGCCTATTAGTGATGCTGAGCTGATTTTATTACAGTGTTATGTCAGGCAGTGATTTGCAGAGCAGTCAGTACAGATGGTTTGACTAACCTGCTAGAAATGAATCATAGAATCATAGAAATGGAGGACTGGAAGGGACCTCGAGAGGTCATCTAGTCCAGCCCCTTGTGTTGAGGCAGGATCAAGTAAATCTAGACCATCCCTGACTGGGGTTTGTCCAACCTGTTCTTAAAAACCTGCAGCGATAGGGATTCCACAACCTTCCTTGGAAGCCTATTCTAGACTTTTACAAAGTCTTTCCTAATATCTATCCTAAATCTTCCTTTCTGCAGGATAAGCCCATTACTTCTTGTCATCCTTATAACAGCCCTTAACATATTTATCCACATTTTTTCCATGAGAATGTCATGTGGGACTGTGTCAAAAACCTTACTAAAATCAAGATCTACTGCTTCCCAGCTATCCACTAGGCCAGTAACCCTCTCAAAGAAGGACATTAGGTTGGGTTGGCATGATTTACTCTTGACAAATCCATGCTGGCTATTCATTATTACCCTGTTATCCTCTTATACATTGATGGTTTAATGATTTGTTCCAGTATCTTCCCAGGTATCGAAGTCAGGCTGACTAGTCTATAATTTTTAAAAATGGGCACTATGTTTGCCCTTTTCCAGTCCTTTGGGATCTTACCGTCCTACATGAGTTCTTGAAGATCATTGCTCGCAGTTCCGAGATTGCTGCAGCCAGTTTCTTAAGTACCCTAGGATGAATTTAACTTGAATACATTTCACTGAATATTCTTTAACCTGTTCTTTCTCCATTTGGGCTTGTGTTCTTTCCTTCTTGTTGAAGATCTGCTCTTAAATCCCCCCTCACTTCCCCCAGGAAGCAGGTAATTTACTTGCATAATCTTAGTTTCCCAAATTGGGATACTGAGCTCAAGGACTGACTAAAACAATCTGAGACCTCAGACAAGCCCCACCCTCCTCACCATGGCCCCACCTGCCTCTGTGGGTTGCAGTGGCATCCACACAACAGCACTTTTCTGGGCTGGGGAGGGGCTTGCTACTAATTCGTTTTCAGTAGGCTGCCCCCCAACCCCCCGGACTCCCACTCCCTGTCTTCAGACAGATTTGGTCCTGCCCTGGGGGAGGAAGGTCTCTGCTCCCACTCACCCATGCAGGGACTTGTCCCTGCTCATGACACCCCAGCAGAGCTATGACGGGCCGGCAGCAGTGAGGGGTGCCCTGTGTTAGGTGATGGTGGAATCCGCAACGGCTTTCAAAATTAAGATGAATGAGACTGTAAGATGAATGAGACATTTTAGACTTTCTGTTTCAGGCTCTCTGAAGACTCAGAGAGGTCACTGCATCCCCTACATGCAGGGCTTTTCTAGCTTTTCTTTCCAACAAGGAGGGGTAGGTAATTTTCCAAAATGAAAGTTGAGATTCTCACCTATCATGTGCCCCCGGGAACCTTTTCATGTGCCTTGACTGAGCCTGACCCATATGATTGTACTTACAGAAGAACATAAGTATGGCCATACTGGGTCAGACTGATGCCCATCTAAGTCAGTATCCTGTTTTCCAACAGTGGCCAGTGCCACATGCTTCAGAAGGAATGAACAGAACAGGGCAATTATCAAGTGATCCATCTCCTGATGTTCAGGCCCAGCTTCTGGCAGTCAGAGGTTTAGGGACACCAGAACTTGGGGTTTCATTGCTGACCATCTTGGCTAATAGCCATTGATGGACCTATCCTCCATGAATTTATCTAATTGTTTTTTGAACCCAGTTATTTTTTGGCCTTCACAACATCCCCTGGCAGTGAGTTCCACAGGTTGACTGTGCATTGTGAGAAGAAGTACTCCCTTTTGTTTGTTTTAAAACCTGATGCCTAATAAAGTATTGGGTGACCCCCTGGTTCTTTTGGTCTGTGAAGGTATAAATAACACTTTTCAATTTACCTTCTCTGCAGCATTCATGATTTTATGGACTCTATCATATTCCCCCCCTTAGTCATCTTTTTTTTCTTATCTGAACAGTCCCAGTCTTTTAAATCTCTCCTTGTATGGAAGCTATTCCATATCCCTAATCATTTTGTGCCCTTCTCTCTACTTTCTCCCATTCTAATATCTTTTTTTTTTTTGAGATGGGGTGACCACAACTGCACACAGATTTCAAGCTGTGGGTGTACCGTGTATTTATATGGTAGAATTATGATATTTTCTGCTTTATCCCTTTCCTAATTGTTCTTAACATTCTGTTCGCTTTTTTGACTGCCAGATGTTGACAGAGCAGATGTTTCCAGAGAACTATCCACAATGACTTCAAGATCTTTCTTGAGTGGTAACAGCTAATTGAGTCCCCATAATTTTGTGTGTATAGCTGGGATTGTGTTTTCCAACGTGCATTTACTCAGCATTTATCAACGCTGAATTTCATCTGCCATTTTGTTGCCCAGTCACCTCTTTTTGGGAGATCCCTTCATAACTCTTCACCGTCAGCCACACAGAATGCTGTTCTGAGGTGAGAGACTTCCCATGAGATTGCAGCTCCAGCTGGGGTGGGGAGTTCGAAATCCAAAGGGGCAATTGGAAGGATGAACCAGAGCTGGGTCAGGAGGTGAGGGGATACAATAAAAGAAGAACAGGGGAATAAAAGTAGGGGAGTGAGAAGGAGGAAAGAAGGAAAATAGGAAAGGTTTCAGGTCAGGAGAAGCAGGCACTATTAGAGAATGGAAGTAGAGGGAAATAAAATCAATTGACTTACCAGAGAAAGAGTATCAGGGGAAAAAAACCTGAAAGGAAATATAATGGGTGAAAAAGGGAATTGATCAAAAAGCTGTTAGATGAGAATCAGTCCTGAAAACAGTAAACGAGAAGTCCACCCACAAAGGATCTAAAGTACAGGAACAGAGAGTGACTGTTTGAACATCTATTGACGGAATACAGTTCAAAGGTGTTTAATGGACAAGTGAGGATCACCGAGTGAAGCAACCATGCTTGTGGGTAAACTCGGTGAAAAGAAGTGCAGCCACAGGGACATCAAATCTAAGGAGTGTTTCAAGCTGAAGAGAAGCAAAGAACAGGACAGCAAGAGCGGAACTGGATTTACAGCCAACGAGAGGAAGTGATACAGTATATTAAGTAGGCTTTTTTGTTCTTGTTAATAACGCATTTGGTACTAACTGCACAGCGCATACAAGCTCACAAAGGTTAATGATAACCTTGGTAACATACAGTTTATTATTATACATAGTAAATCGTCAGTAATGTTCTCAATTCTTTATACTTCTGGTACAATTTTGGGGATTTTCCTTATAAAGTTCTAAACATTTAAAATGATCCTTTTTGTCTTGGTTTGCCTCTGCCTCTCCTCAGCTAGCATAGCCTAGCCTAGCTGGGTCACCCACTACTATATCAGTATCCTCATTTAATACCCAGTTGGATGCCTTCATGTGGTGTAACTGAATGGGATGCTTTTTTGTTTGGCTATTTCTCTTCAGTTCCTATCTGTGCTTTGTCAATTTCTATCCTCTCCTCTTTATCAGGGTATAGAGTATCCTCTTTAATAAATCCTCCCTTAAGGATGTCTCTATCTGAAGCATGGTGCTCTTCTGCATCTGTTGGCTTTCACCCAATCCCTTAGTTTAAAAACTTCTCTACGATCTTTTTAATTTTACATTCCAGCAATCTGGTTCTGTTTGATTTAGGTGAAGCATATCCTTCCTGTATAGGCTCCTCCTTTCCCCAAAGGTTCCCCAGTTTCTACCCTCCTCTGAACACCACTGTCTCATCCATGCAGTGAGACCTTTCAGTTCTCCCTGTCTAACTGGCGAGGCATGAGGAACTGGAAGCATTCCAGAGAATGCTACCATGGAGTTACTTGACTTTAATGTCTTACCTAGCAGCCTAAATTTGGTCTCCAGGATCTCTCTCCTACCTTTCTCTGTGTCACTGATCCTACGTGTACCAAGATCACTTGGCTATGCATGATATTATTTTTAATGAAGCACACTTAAGATCACAAGAATAATATTAAAACATGTTACACAAATAACAAAAATGTAAAAAGCCCCATTCCCCCACTGCCTCCTAGACCTGGCCACTCCCACCCCAATCTCTTCAAGTATGATAAAGCCATTGTGGACAAACTAGATGAATTCATTTCATCAGTCTTCATGACTGAGAATGTGAGGGAGATTCCCAAATCTGAGCCATTCTTTTTAGGTGACAGATCTGAGGAACTGTCCCAGACTGAGGGGTCATTAGAGGAGGTTTTGGAACAACCTGATAAACTAAAGAGTAATAAGTCATCAGGACCAGATGGTATTCACCCAAGAGTTCTGAAGGAACTCAAATTTGAAATTGCAGAACTACTAACTGTAGTCTGTAACCTATCATTTAGATCAGCGTCTGTACCAAATGACTGGCCGATAGCTAATGTGTTGCCAACTTTTAAAAGGGGCTCCAGAGGTGATCCCGGCAATTACAGCCGGTAAGCCTGACTTCAGTACTGGGCAAACTGGTTGAAACTATAGTAAAGAACAAAATTGTCAGACACACAGATGAACATAATTTGTTGGGAAGAGTCAACATGTTTTTTGTAAAGCGAAATCAAGCCTCATTAATCTACTAGAATTCTTTGAGGGTGTCAGCAAGCATGTGGACAAGAGGGATACAGTGGATATAGTGTATTTAGATTTTCAGAAGGCCTTTGACAAGGTCCCTCCGAAGCAAAGGCTCTTACGCAAAGTAAGCTGTCATGGGATAAGAGGGAAGGTCCTCTCATGGATTGGTAGCTGGTTAAAAGATAGGAAAAAAGGTAGGAATAAATGGTCAGTTTTCAGAATGGAGAGAGGTAAATAGTGATGTCCCCCAGGGGTCTGTACGGGGCCCAGTGCTATTCAACATATTCGTAAATGATCTGGAAAAAGAGGTAAATGGTGAAGTGGCATAATTTGCAGATGTTACAAAACTACTCAAGATAGTTAAGTCCAAGGCAGACTGCAAAGAGCTACAAAAGGATCTCTCAAAGACGGTTATTGGGCAACAAAATTGGATAAAATTCTGTGTTCATAAATGCAAAGTAATGCAAATTGGAAAACATAATCCCAACTATACATAAAATGATGGGGTCTAAATTAGCTATTACCATGCAAGAGAGAGCTCTTGGAGTCTTTGTGGATAGTTCTCTGAAAACATCCCCTCAATGTGCAGTGGCAGTCAAAAAGCAAACAGAATGTCGGGAATCATTAAGAAAGGGATAGACAATAAGACAGAAAATATCACATTGCCTCTATATAAATCCATGGTACGCCCATATCTTGAATACTGCATGCAGATCTGGTCACCCAATATAAAAAAAAATAGAATTAGAAAAGGTTCTGAAAAGGGCAACTAAAATGATAAAGGGTCTGGAACGGCTGCTATATGAGAAAAGATTAATAAGACTGGGACTTATCATGGAGTAAGATATACGCACTGTGAGTAAACTGGCAGAGTCAAGATGCAATTCAGCTAAATTAGCCACAGCAGTTTTAAAATGGCAGATAATTTTTTAGGAACAGAGCGACATGGGAACATAGGAACTGTTGGGCTGGATCGGACTTGTGGTCCATCTCATCCAGATTCCTTTCTCCAACAGTGGCTAGCACAAGGTGCTTCAGAGGAAGGTGTAAGAAGCCTGCAGTAGGCAGATGTGGGAGAATCTGCTCTCCGAGAGGTCTCATCCTGCACTTTAATAGTTAGGCTTAAACCCTAAAAGGTGAGTTTCAATATACCCTTCCATGACTTTATTAGCACTACCTACTACAGCTGTTATTCTTATTATCCATACAAAGGACCAATCCCTCTTTGAGCCTTGCTAAATTCTTGGTGCCCAACAGCTAAAATAATGACAGCTTCTGTTTTGAAGATTTCTTAGCTCTTCAGTATCTGTGGGTAGAGGCCAAATAGATTTTTCATTGTGTGAGTCACTTAGGAAGTTTAAGTCCCATCTTGTAGGATACTGAGCACCTTGTGAGAAGTGCTGAGTGCCTTCAAATTATGCTGGGAGATAAGGATGCTCGTCTCCCAAGGTTAGACGTTGCCACTTAGCACTGGTGGATGTAAATAGTATATCCCGCTGTAGACAATTGTAGTCCCCATTAACCCAACTCCACTTGCTGCAGCTCAATTCAAAGCAGGGGGAGTGACTAGAGCTAGTCAAAAAATGGGCAAAAAAATCTTTTTCCCCCCAATTATTTCGACGAAATTATTTAATTTGAACAATCTTGACTAGCTCACTAGTTAGTCAAAAAAATGAGGGAAAAACATCATGAAAACTAAGTCAAAACATTTTTGCTTGTGTGAAGTTTTGAATTCAGAAAGTTCTGACAATCTCCAGGTAGCACGGTGGCAAAAAGAAAGGTGACGTATCCTGCAATCGGCAGGTGTACATACTACTTGATTTCCCCCTAGTATACGTACTTTCCAAATTGCAGCCCTTTTACTCCTTATTGTGCTTGGTTTCCTCACACAAGTATTCTCCTTGTAGCCAATGGGACTAGATTTTTAAGATGACCATTAATACCTATATTGCTTTTTATTCAGTAGCATTGTACAAAAGAGGTCAATATCATCATCTTCATTTTATAGAGGGGGAAAATGAGGCATAGAGAGGTAAGGTGACTTACTCAAGGTCATGCATTGGCTGAGGCAGGAACAGAACCTAGGTTTCTGGAATCCTTAGGCCAATGGGCTGGCCAGTGCTGCTAGCCACACAAATATGGCTGTCTAGTCAAGCCTCATGGGTAACATAAGTCAAAGAATTTCACTGGTAATTCCTATCTCAAGCCCATAACTTGTGGCTGAGCTAGAGTGTATCTACTCCCAAGAGGTAAGGTAAGCAGGATTTATTTGGTCCTTTATATTGCAGCAAACATATGCATATTAATAAGATGTGTATCTGCTCAGACTGCTTATTCTGTTTCTCAAACAACAGATGCGAATAAGCACATATCTGCGGAAATTATTGATATGTAATTATGCTGTTGGTTAAGTACTTCAGAATTGAAAAACACAAAGCACAAATGAAAAAAGTAAAAAAAAGCCCCAACCCCTTATAAAGTATCATTATTAAAACAATGTTCTCTGTGGTTCATTTCTATTTTAACAGTTTAAATAATAGCCTTAGTTCTTTAAAAAATAGACAAAACATCATTATGCTCAGGGATCCTGGATCCCACTCAGGTGTACGCCATGTGGTTCCAGTATGATCCAAGTCTTGATCACTTTACTCATGGCAAGCAGTTACACTGAGATCAGTGTGATCACAGGGGTCCCGCATCATCTATGAGAGAGCTGTGCATCCTCAGCACCACCCAAGGAGAGCTCGATCACATGCTGCACAATGTTCAAAAGCCCCTGGGTGGTACGTCGGTGACATCTCCAATATCCACTCCTGCAGATAGGATCCATCCTATGTCCTGTTGCACATGTGGGACTGCCTGGGAGAACCCCATCCTTTCCACATAGGCCATGAGCTCAGTACTATTGTGTCCTTCCTATTGTCTATGTGGAGTCTGAGGTCCCCAGTTTCCTTGTGCTTGGTGGATTGCAGTATCACACTGGTGAGCTACTCCATGAAATTGACAGGGTTTCCCTCTGGTGGTCTGTACACCACTAGGAGTCCTAGATTCCTTTTGTTCTTCACCTCACAGATCATATGGGTACACTCCAATTATTTTTGTTTCTGGGTAGAAACATCTTCTGTATCTGAGGTTAGAGAGGACCAGGACTGCTACTCCACATCTTTTCTTTTACTGGGTGCGCTCTGGGGTCTCTCTTGGCTTGTGTTGTATAGAATATCCTGTGGGAATGAGCTGTAGAAGATGCTTAGAAATCAGTAATAAGGTAAAATGCATTTTTTCTTCCTTTCACTGGCTCATCTTTTTAAGGAAACATTCTGATTTAGTAAGTAACAATGATGACAGTTTTCCATGTAGTGTTTGTTTCACTGCTTTATTGCAGTACGTTTGTATAGCATTTTTTATTATGGCATCTTTGACTTCCCTGTGAGCTAAAAAATGTAATGAGATCATTGAGGGCCTGATTCTTAGTGGAATCCAACTTAGTCGGTGGTGAAAGGACTCAGCAACTCCCAGAAATGAGCCCATAAGAATTAATGACATAAAATCTTGTCAATTGTAGGAACATAGGCCAAGATTCTCAAAGGTATTTAGAAGCCTAACTCCCAGCAATTTCAATATGCCTAAACACCTGGGAGGATCTGGGCCATAGGAATTACCATTTTGGATCAGAGCTCTGTTCCACCTAGTCCAGTATCCTGTTTCTGACAGTGGCCATTCCCAGATGCTCCAAAGGAAGGTATAAAACACTGAGGAGTGAACGTTCGGAATAACTCACCCAGGAAGTGAAGTTCTTCCTACCCCCTGTCAATGTGCAGTTGGATTGTGCCTTGAAGCATGAGGATTGAGTTCCCTTCCATTTTGTACTGACTATTGCAGTATCATTTTACTTTTGCTGGTAGGGAAAAATATGCCATTTCCAGCAGCTGAAAAATTACGTTATAGCATCACTGGGGCTTCCCAGGCCAATCGCCTTGACCTTGGTAAAGTCAATCTTTGTGCCTCAGTTCCTGAGGCGTGAAGAGGGATAATAAAAACTTCTCACCTCCTGTTTAGTGATTAATATGTTGTGGATACACTTGCTTTCATGTAAACAGATGGAACTTACACTCCGTATTTTTTTCACTCAGACGATGATGATTTAGTTGGCAATTGGTCCTGCTTTGAGCAGGGGGTTGGACTAGATGACCTCCTGAGGTCCCTTCCAAACCTGAGAGTCTATGATTCTGTGATGGTAGTGGGAGCTGTATAAAACGCAGAGATGGCTGGATTGAGAGTGATGTTTCTGTAGCTGGGGCCCAGTCATTCAAGGTGCTGAGCATCTTCAGCTCCCAGTTACTTTAACAGGAGTTGTGGGCATGCAGCACCTCAGAGAATTGGACCCTTGTGGAGAGAAGAGAAAGAAATAGGAAAAGCCATGTTTGTTTTAACTCAAGGAAAGCAACTGAAAACACAGAGCACGGGCTTTCCCTATCTGTTATCTGACACTCAGTTTATGTCTACATGGAAGTAAAACATGCGTGGCTGGCCCATGGCAACTGACTCAGGCTCAGGGGGCTTGGGCTACAGGGCTATAAAGTTGCAGGGGGATCCCAGAACCCAGCCTCCAGCCTGAGCCTGAACATCTACACTGCAATTTTATAGCCCCCCAGCACAAGCCCTACGAGCCAGCCACAGGTGTTTTATTGCATTGTAGATATACCTACTGTGTTTACCATGGTGACAGGCAGCATCTTTGCTCCTAATGTAAGGCAGCATGTACTACAATCACCCAGACCCTTGTTGCTGAGTTCTCAGGACCATCAGTGACTGATGCTACTTCCCAGTAATGTAGAAGGTTGGGGACCTGATCCAAATCTCACTGAAGGCAAGGGAAAGACTCCCATTGACTCCAGTGGGATTGGGATCTGGCCTTGTGTGTGTCACTGCTGTAATACATACAGGCCAGTTAATGTACCACTTTGTAACCACAGTTAATACAAATATCACATCAGGTTCCTATGTATTTTAGAAACTCCATACAAACAAAGAATATGGCATTCAGGTATTCTTGTCTTCATGCAGCCCAGTAACCTCGCCCTATGTTATGTGAAAAAACTGTTTCTGGTATCTCTTATTGCTATTGAGGTGTATTACTTATTATTTCCAGGGTCAGGGGGCTAGTATTTGATGGAGTTTGGGTGATGGCAAATTGAATGTCAGAAAAACAAAGGGAGAAATTAAAAAAAAAAAATATGAGAGAGATCAGCACCCAGGCTCTAATGCTGTAAAGGGCTGAGCAACCTCAACCCCAGTGAAGTCACTGAGAACTCCGGGGGCAAAGCCTTTCCTGGACATGCTCAAGCACAAGATCTCGCACCAAGCAGGTTAGCCATGCTGTTGGAAGCAGAGCGGAACCCTGCCTGGCTGGGGCCCACACTTGCAGTTGACATTCTGTTCTACACCAGTAGCTGATGCCTGTTGTCAGCAATGGATACATGTTTTAGTGTGAACACCTCTGAGGAACGTAGTAAAAGGTAACGCAAAAAATTAGCAAAGCTGTCCTTGCGAGACTTCACTGGGATTACAAAGAGTTGGCTAGGAAATGGTTAAACAGCATTCAGACACACATAGAACTGACTAGCAAATAACCTCATAGAGTCATCAATTCCAAGTTCCCACAGTGGGTACGAGGCAGCATGTGTAGTATAAAACCACCTTCTCCCCAAGTGGAGGGAGCTATGTTTGAATAAGACTATGTTGAAGAAATTCTCTGCCTTGAAATCAGCATGGCTGCTCGTATCCGTGGAGGCAGTCGCTGTACTAACGAGTAGGGTTTCAGTGCAATTGCCTGTGTTCAGACTTGTGCAGCTGCCCTAAATAAGGTCAAAAATCAGTTCCCTGTGCCAGTACTTGACATGCGGCTGTAAGAATACTGTCAGTTCTGATGCCAGCCCCCAGCTGCATATCTCAGCTATTCTGGCTGAGGAATGCTAATTGGTATGGTGGTACCACATATCAACGAAGAGCCATGCATACGTGAATTAAATATTGATGAATGGAGCCTTCACTGTGAAGTTACCTTTTTATTCCAGCTGACACGTTGGTTTACGTTAAAATAAGCCACAGAGTTTAGGTTTCCTTATCATTTCAGTTTAAGAGCCTGATCCTACTTGGCTTACAGCTCTGAGTAGTAACTACTGCTTGACTACGTTAGGATTTGCAGGATAGGGACCCAGTCTAAATGATCTGAAATAATAATTGCAGGATTCCAGTTAATTGTCAGAAAAGCTAAACAAACACTTCCCAATAGAAGCTATGAAAGAAGATCCTCACAGCCCAGACATTTTGGCTTAAGGGCATTATTTCAGGATATAAGTTCACTGCCTTCATTATGTCAGGATGATGTAAGATAGCCAATAAAATGTTCCATTTTACCTTTTACCTGCCTGCAGGCATTATTGATGATGTATCTGTGAACACGATTCCTTTGATTTCCAGTTTTCTACTACAAATAGCTATGATGACAATACAGCCTTTTATTATCTCCTACTAATTATGTCTTTTCTTGACTAATTTAATTCCTGCTTCTGCTGACAAATAAGGACATGAGAAACTTTACTCACTACAGTAGTACTATTGACTTCCAATGGAGCCACGCAAACGCATAAAATGAAGCACACGCATAAGCCTTTGCAGGATCAAAGCCTTTTAAATTCTTGTGCGCAGAGCCAAATGTCTTTATTCACTAGGGGACTGACGGAAAGGCTTGCATTGACTTCACTGGGCTTTGGATCAACCCCTATGTAAAGTGTCCTGCACTCTTATGTTGTTATATGCTAATTTTCAACAGTTTAAAATTAAAATAATCACATTCAAATAAGGTTGTATTGGGAATTCATTCACTTGATTTATCATAACAACATGTTGATGCATACATTAAATGAAAGAAGAAATAAAGAAGAAACAAGCCAAAGCAATAAATCTGATAAGATGGGGGAAAAACCTCCACGAAAAGCCTGCAAACCTTGTGTGGAAATGGAAATAGATCAGTTGAAAAATCAATCTGAAGAAATGAATGATGAATGTAACACTGCCATCTATTGGTTACTCTTTGCAACATGTGTTTTTCCTGATACTGTGTTTTGTTCAATGGAACTCAGGCTCGGTGCCCCGTTGTACACTGTAATACAATGTACAGTATAATCAGGAAAATACAGTCCTGATAACAGGTTAACAATAGCACTGTCACAGATTACATCAATTAGCTCATTATTACCATATCTATTTTCATAGATTCATAGAATTTAAGACCAGAGGAACCATCAAATCATCTTGCCTAGCCTGTATATCACAGGCCCTTAAATTTCATCCAGTGACCTCTGTATTGAGCCCATAGACTTGTGTTTCACTAAAGTGTAACTTGTGTTTGGATAAAGCATGTCTTCCAGAAAGGCGTCCCATCTTGATTTTAAAGATCAAGAAATAAAGAATCTAACACCTCCTTTGGTAGCTTGTTCCAATGCTCACTGTTAGAAATATCTGCCTAATTTCTAGTTTTGAATTTTCTTGGCTTCAACTTCTAGCCATTGATTCTTGTTTCTCAGCTTCTCCACTAGATTCAGGAGGCTGTTAGTACCCACTATTTTCTCCTGATGAAGGTATTTATACATTGTAATCTGTTTGACAAAGTCAACAGATTGAAAGCTGAATGTCTCCTTCAGGAAAATGAAAAATTGCTTGTTGCCACTCCATCTCAGCAACCCTACCATAAGGATTACATATCTTAATCTATACATCTTTCCCCTCTCCATCCTTCCATGCTTTGATAAGCAATGAAATAGTTAAAGGGTGACATTTCAAGTGTTGTCATTGGCATCTGAGCTGTCCTGTGTTGCCATGAATGCTGCAGTTCATACCGCAGAGCTATTGCTTCAGCATCTCTGCAAACTCAGGCAGATGTCTATCGTTTACATTTCCTTCACATTTTGCAGGTTTTCTTTGTAGCCATAACAGCTAGTGACTCCCGTAAAAGGAAAGCAGAGACTTTGGTGAACAACTGGGGAGTCTGCATGCACCCGCTCCCTCCTTCATGCGCACGACACTTTGAGAAACATTGAATTAACTATTGATTAACTATTGTGTCCCCGTGGGATCTAGTCCTTTATGCACTTCTCACTGTGAGAAACACTTGACAAGTTATTGTACAACTTGAATCATGTATAAGATTTGCTTTTCCGTATAAATAAATGAATTAAATTAAATCAGCTGTGTCAGACTGCTCTAGCATTGAGCTGTCACCAAATAATCAGATTAAGGTTGTATGCAAATGAGCAATCTTGCACAATAACAGTCTGTTTGCTTGAATATTAACTTCATTCCATTTTGTATTTTTAAAGAGCCTTTTGAAAAAAAAAAGAAATTTCTTGTTAAACTGAATTGCATCAGTGTTCATCTTGAATTCTCAAGCACCTTTTTTCCCTTCGGACATTTTTTAACTGGCACCTTGTGTCCTAAATCTCTAATCTTGGGCTGCTCAGCTTTCCCAAACCCTTAATTGGCTAGCTCTAACCTTGGCCTGGTTTAGCAAAAACTTTTCCTAATTGTTGGCCAAGCACAGACATTGCTTTCCCCCAAATCCAGAAAACAAAGACATACTGAGACATTCCCTCATATTATCAATGAATTAGAAAAATTGGGAACTTTATTCTGAAGCTGTCCCAATTTTTCCTGAGTTTTATGAAATCACCTTTCCTCTTTTTCATTAAAATAGAGAAAAATCCCTGAGAAATTTGATAGAAAATCTTATGTCTCAAGATGAATGTTTCTTCAAAGCAGCTTCTGGCTCACCATGTTCCAAAGAACACCTAAAGTTGGAAACTATAAACTCGGTTCTATTCTGCTGCTTGTATTGTATCATGCCATGGTATCAGGACACCTCTAAAGGGGCATTAGCCAGCATTTTGGGTGTTAAAACATTTTGACTCATGCACCCAAGAAAAATCTAAGTGACCCTTAAAAAACCATAACACAGACTCCACAGCCCACTCAAGAGAGCATGCAAAGTCCTGCGGAATAATGAAAGGGGATGAATCCAAAGTGACAGGATTAGCAATAGCCTCATGAAATGTACAGAAGACCCCTATATGATCCTTACTTTGATCCAAATGCTCCTCCCAGATAGTTACTTGCAATTCCCCTTTTGCTGAATTTGGCCTTTTAGCTGGATTTGTCACTCTACCACCTCATTAGGAAGATACCAGAGCCTATAGATTCCAAGCTCTCCAGGATCCCAACGGAATTTTAGAGTTGCTGTTCCACCCTTCATCCACAGCCGACAGCAATATGTCCTCATTCATGCATGTAGCAAACATGGCACCACACAACAATCTTATATTTAGAAACAGGAGCACTTCCGTCTGAAAGGATGCCTAAGCGCTTGACAGCCATTAAACTGACATATGAATTCTATTCATGGAATCTCTTCACCCACTGCTCAAATCCATCCATCTCTAGGCAGCTGTTTAATGGCAGTCAGAACATCCCACAACAGTTTAGCACGACAAGAGAAGAACATTCTGAATCAAGCAGGCAGGACCAGTTTTCGGTAGGCAGAATCCAACTACCCTTCATTGAATTTGGTCACTTCTCTTGTGAAATTAACAAATGGTATCCCAGCTCTGAGACTAGTGTAATAGGACAAACGTGACAATACTGGCTATAAGTGCCAGCATTGCTTGATGTTCAGTGTTTGAGGTCTATTTGAAATGCACTTATGTGAATGTAAAACGCCCACTGTTCTCTCAGACAGAACTATTGAATTATTCATTGGTACTTCGTTATCTCCATAGTGCAGTTCAAAGGACACGGAAGGCATGATGAGTTGCAGTTCTGTTTCTCAGCAGGGTGAACTGTTGTTACAATGTCAAGTTGATCTACATTCTGATTATTTACATGAGGAAGCAGAATTCAGCTGGCATTCCTTGTTGAACCTGTTGACAGGATTTCCAGAGTGAGATTTATTTGTTGGAAGAATTCCATTTTAGTTGTGCAGCAGAATGCTATAGAACCCAGTTAGTCATGGTGTGTGAACTCAGCCTTTTGCTGCAGGAGATTGCTCACCGCACACATTGACTTGCAACATATATATGTGCTCTCTACTGGGACATGGGGATTGACAATGTCCTAGAGCAACAAGACATGACCTACCCAGAGGGTGTCAATGCTGAGGACATTGTCCAGGGGTGAGAGTCCTTTAAATAAAGTGATATTGTGCCTGGCAATTATTGCTAAAATTCGGGATATCATCTCCACCTACCCAGCACCCTTATGCTTTCATAGCATCTGCCATTCATTTGGAAATTCCTGTCCTGTTTGCCAGAATCAATTCTAAACACAAATGCTGTGTCCAAAGCACGAGACAGGGCTGCAGGTAGCAAGCAGGAGCAGAAGCATCAGGGAGTGTGCAAGGCAGCCCTGTATTCTGCAGAAGTGAAGTAGCCTCACAGAAGTTTGTATTTCCTGCTCCTTCTCCTGCAGACCAGGTGCCAACCTTCACTGGCAGCCAAGTCTGTCAGAGCAGCTCCGTTGGCATTTGGATACCCCTAGTGTCAACACAAGGTACTGCACCTTGCCCTGCAGAGCATCTGCCACATAACCCAATAGTGACATTACTGGTGAGGCTGAGCTCCATTAGCTGCTAAGGAAAAGCTGCCCCTGCAAAAAGAGACTGGGTTGCTTCCACATTTCTTGGAGGTTTAAGGAATTCAGACAAGGGAAGATGAGAGATCTGGATCTCTTAGAGCTCTCTGTCTGACAAGCCAGCCTTGCTTTGGATTCTTACTCAGATGGCTTTGGTGAGTTTTCCTCACGTTTTGTGGGGGATGCGAGAGTAGAAGAGACTCAACATCAATATGTTTCTTGGCACTTTCCCTAGATTCCCCTCCTGTTTTATTGACCTTTCTGAGTTTTTCTCTTTCTTTTCAAATGTTTGACAGATGTTTAGCATTTCAGGCCCGGTGCTGAGCTGTTTTGAAAGTTGACTTCAAATAAAAGGCTGATACTGATACATGGCTTCTAACTGATACACGTTGAGTTTCCTGTCTAAAGCTGTCACAAGCCGTGCATAGAAAAAAACAAAGAAATACTAGTATGGGCTGATATGCAAAATTATGAGGTTGATTGCAATGCCAATTAAAACAAAAAGTTCTTCTTTTATACACACTAGTCTTACTCAGTTTTGTTAGGTGTTGTTTATATTCCTAATATTCTGTTGCAATTTTTAAAAAATCAGGTCCATTATATTGACAATGGCCCAGATTTTTAAGGGTGTTGAGGTGCCTAACTCCCATTGGCTATAAATCGGTTCCTTTATTGCTACATCCCTATTTTATTTCAGTCAAATACTACTGAATAGTGCATTATTTAGCAGAAATACTAACTGAATATTTGGCACACCAAATAGAGTGGTAAAATATAAAGTCACAAACTGTCATCCCGTGGGTTTGCCAGTTGAGATTTGAACACTGGATCAAGAGCACAGGGAATCCTCTTCTTTTGGTTATGGCACAAATCCTGGGGTCCTTCTTGGTTTTCTTTACTGAGTCTTTACTCAGCAAACTTATATTTAGAGCTGGTCAAAACGCTTAATTTCCATTTCATGGGAACATTCTGAAATTTTGGTTTTTGTTACAAATGTGTCAGATTAATTACAACATAAATAAAAGAGCTTTTGTGTAAGCTCAAAAGCTTGTCTCTTTCACCAACAGATGTAGGTCCAGTAAAGGAAATTACCTCACCCAGCCTGTCTCTCTAACATAAATAAGAAACACTTTGATGAAGAAAAGCAGGTAAGATGTTTCAAAAAAGAGTATTTTAAATATTATTTTATGCCATAGTATGACACATCAGTCGTAAGTATATATTATGCACTGCTGTTAATACTGACAGGTCATGGAATAATGTAAAATATATATTAATAAGTAAAATATAATGTAAATTATATTTTAAAATTTTCCAAAATGAATTGTTTCCTAAATAATTTTTTCATTCAAAATTGTTTTCTGTTATCTTTTATCAAAATGTATATGATTTTCTAAAAATAATCAGCTCAAAATTATTTTTTGTCACAGAAAAGCTGTTTTGAGAAAAAGTTTTTAATGAGCTCTACTCCTACTAACTTTAGTGGGAGTTTGCCTGAGCCAGAACTAAGCAAACAAATCAGTAAGGATCTTATGTTACCATAGAAAACTGGGTTAGCTTCATAATAGAGTGGGACTAATCTGTCTCAATTCACTCTATACATGCTGATGTTTTCATGCTGCCTCTTGTAAGTGCACTCAACACTCTTGACTTTATTTGCACTATAGTTGACAGTGCGATATAGTCTTTGATGTGGGGGAAGAGCCAAATGTGGATCTTCACATGGCAGAATGGAAAAAAAAAACCCCTCACTGTCTAGAAAACTACAATATTGCTGCTAGGTTGTATTGTGTGTGTGTGTGTGTGTGTGTGCGCACACGTATACACATACACACTCGCGATCTTGTATTCTATCAGTTCCACTGGGTAATCAAACCAAGAGCAGCTACATTGCTTTTGATGTAAGTTTTTCTTTAAAGAAAAAAATTATGTTGGAGAGGCTAACATGCATTCCTGGACCAAGATTGTCAGAAGTTACCAGTGATTTAGGGTGCCAATATTGAGATACTTTTTCTTTTGCATCCGATGAAGTGAGCTGTAGCTCACGAAAGCTTATGCTCAAATAAATTGGTTAGTCTCTAAGGTGCCACAAGTACTCCTTTTCTTTTTGCGAATACAGACTAACACAGCTGCTACTCTGAAACCTGTCACTTTTTCTAGAGGCTAATTTTCAGAGGGTGGGTGCTCAGCACTTTCTGAAAATCAGGCCCCTTCAAAGGATCTGCAGTTTGGGCACCTACAAAATCGCTAGTCACTTGTAAAAATCTTGACCCTGATATGAAAGGAAATGTGACATGTGCTTAGCACATTCATACCATCAAACAAATTAAAATCCTTAACCATTGGCTACAATGTGGAAGTGCTTGGATGGCATGATCAAATGCAATTAGCAATGAAAAAATAAGACTAAGGCCCCATCATCTCAATATATTGTTTAGCATTGTTTCTCATCTGTCAGTGAAATGATCTCATCTGTGTAATCTCCAAAGCTTGTCTGTTTTACCAAGAGAAGACGGTCCAATAGACGATATCATGCACCTTATGAATTCAAAATTAGGTCATTATGTTTAAGGACCTTTGAATCCCTATAACCTCAGATTCTATTCAATCTGGTCCTGAGCAGGGGAAGTCTGAACATTAATCTGCAATTTAAATGGTACAAATTCAGCATTTTATTGTCCTGAAAACCTCATGCAGCTTGAAGTAAGCTGAAATATTGTTATTGTTGAGGGCCATGAGAAATAAGGCTTTACATCTAACACAGGAAGCAGAATGAATCTCAAAGACACAGATTATTTAATTTTGATCTCTCGTCTCTTAAACATTAAAAATGCATGCTTGAAAACGATACTGAGATCCATTTGCTTTCTAGCTTTAAGCACCTGGCCACACAACTGGCCCCATTTCAGCTTAGGCAATTACATTCTCACTACACTAATGTTCTCTGCAGTTTCAAGTGGTTAAATCATCCTTATCATCCTGTCCTAAACCTTGCCTTACTATTTGATAGTTGCCATAGTTTACTCTAGACATGGCTTCTGTGAAACAGCGATGGCATACAAAACACAGCAGTAGCCCTTCCATAGAAACACTTTACTGTGTGATTACTTCATTCCTCCTAATTCTCCTCAGTTCAGAGTGGCCTTCTTTTAGAAACTTTATTCCCAGCATGCCTTCTGTGGGCTGGCCATTTAAATTTGGCAGAGCCAAACTGCTGCCCGAAAAAGGCCATTTTGCAACTGGTGGCTTCTTTTTACTATATTTCCCTCTTTTCCTGATGGTAAGTCTATTTAATTCTTGTCACTTGTTCATGAGGAGTAGGCTGCATTTCTGTGGTGGATGAAGTTGGTCTTATATATTCTTTGTGCTGCAGTTTAGAATTGTGATTTGGGATCCTTTAGAATTAAACAGAACTCAGATGCCCAATGGACAAGCCTCTGGGTGCTTGGGAGAACTAAGTTGTCAGGTTTTGGGAAAGTTAAAGCACCAGATGTTTTGTAGTAAAAAAAAAAAAAAAATTTCTCTGAGGAGTTGAATCAAATTGGTCTTGTCAGCATTAATCATTACTGCCGTAGCACAAAATGCTTCTTTAACACATAATAACACCTTTTCTTTATTTCTAATATATCACTTTTCAAACCCACTAACCAGCTGTCATGTGGCATTTTATACTGTGGTTGGATTTTGAAAACGTAGACTTAAAAATGGCACTGAGACCATGCCAAAATCTGACATCTTTACCCACGATCTCAATTGTAAATCCAAATCTAAAATGTTTGCTTTGGCCCATGATAAAGATAAATTATTTTAAGAAATGTGAAATAGAGATGTGTCTGAAACAAAACTCCAGATCCAACCACAGCTCTGCATCCAAACCCCTTGTGAGTCTGATTCTCCTCTTTTGTTCATTTTACTCCACTATAATTCCAGTTATTTCAATGATGTGTGCCAGTGTAACTGAGAGAATTTGTCACTATATTTCTGTGACACACAAAAAGCTACATTTAAAAACATGAAGGTTGCAAAGTCAATACATCCAAAATTAGGAAATGCCAAAATTAAGCTTCACTGCCCCAGCTCTAGTCTTCCCCACAGGCTCCTGGTCTGAGTCCCAGTATCTCTCCCCCACCCTCCCATTTCCAGGATCCTGGCCCAGCAAATCTCAGTTCCCACTCCTGACTCCATCTCTGATCTGTCTCTCTCCTCCCCCTTGGCCTCCACCCCTGTTTTTCTCCCCACCCACACACTGGCTCCCAATTCCAGGCTTCCCACCTGTACTACTTATCCAGTATCAGTCTCTGTCCCTCCACTCCCCGACCTCCTCCTCCTCCTCTGTCCCTCCACTCCCTGACCTCCAATAATAGACTTAGAAGATTCAGGATCTGAGCGTGACCTTTCCCAAATCTGGGCATTATTCAGTGTTCAGATTCAGTATCTTCTAGATCTGTGAACCTAAGATCTGGGGGGTTGTCTGGCCCTATTGCTAATGTAAAATAGCACCTAGACGCTTTAGAAATTTTTTAAAAAATAGATTAAATGACAAATGCATTTTACATTTGGACAGAAATATATTATTTTGGTTGGGATTTTCAAGGGAACCTAAGGCAGTTAGATGCCCAGCTCCCACTGAATTCCAAAGAGATTTTGGAACCTAATTCCCCATTGCTCCTTTAAATAACCTAACTTCTGTCTTTATGTTATACACATTATGTCTTCAAAAGCTGTTATTCCATTGTGCTGTTGCTCTTGGATCATTTAGAGCAAGAAAAGGATAAGACCCAACTTCCATTCCCTTTAGTGCCAGCAGGACTTACCATTACTTTCTCATTCAATGTATATTTTTTTAACTGGTGGATACTGTTTCAGCTGGACTAATTCAAGTTGAATGTGCCACAGAGTTTGGGAACAGGTTATGGCTGGACTTGTGCTAATCATTTATAATGAAAATCAAAGAATCCTAAAAGCCAATGGAATTTACTTAATTTTGGGTCTAACAGCAAAACTAGCCAAGGTTCACTTGTATCTTTCGCTGAATCTTTTTGCTCTTTTTGAATTCCAGAAGAAGCAAAAAAGGGAATTGGGTAAAAATGTTTCTTTGAGAAATAATTGAAACACTTGTTCTATGTGAGTTTTGCAGTTTCTGAGCTTGTATGAACCTCAAACCTCATGAAATTGTGCAGAAAGAGTAGTCAAATGTTTTAACTGAAATAGGATTTCATTAAGCCCCAGCTATGGTTCCTATCCATTACATTGCCCATTTACCCACCAATTTGCCGTTAACTTGGGCAATTGCTTTCTCCTTATTCACATAATCTGGCCCCAAAGAGGTATTACATTCTCTGGGTAGCAGCGGTTTGGCTCATGCTTGTTTGTAGCACATGGAATTACTGGGAATCCAGATTTATCTCTTCAGGGTTGCTGTTGTGAGGTGTTTTGTGGGTATTTTCTTCCATTCTCTTAAATAACGGAAAGCTTGCAAGGAATGAGCAGTGAGCATTGTCCTTTTGTCAACCTTGCTCCCAGCCCCGGCTCCAAGCTTAATGCATCAACTTGGCACTCTCCCACAGCAAAAAGCTATGTAACAATGCTAATTCCTCCAATCAGCCGTGGACATGTATCTTTGTGAGGAGGCCATGCCAGTATGTTCCTTTTTATTACCACGTTGAATGTCTGCTACAAATGGGATTCCTTCAGTGCTTCCAAGACCTAACAGTAGATTAATTACCTTGATGAAATTATTTATTTTGCTCAAGTCCACCGTGCTGGCTAAATGGAGAGCTTTATTGAGCATTCCTACTACTTACTCACTGGTCCTCTTCAGTGTATCACAGCAGGAAATAACATCATTTCTACTATTAAATTGTTAGAAAACTGCTTCTTTCACACCCACTTGCTTCCTGGCAGGGTTCTAATGCCTAGCATTCCTTCATCCCCAGATTTCAAAGTGCTTTACCAAGGCAACGAATTATTATCGCTATTTTATAGGTGGGGTAACGGCGTTACTAAAGTGATGAGTCAATGGCACAATTTAGCAGAGAACTAAGGTCTCCTGTCACCTGGACAATGGTGGTCTCCCAGATTGGAAACTAGTGATACGTAATCTGAAAGAAAATTGAAAGGTAGTATGCTTTGGAAAACAACTTTTGGACCAAGACAATGGGAAGCCAGACCCTGGTATAGGCGTATTTCTGAATTAAATTGGTTTTAGTAAAGAAGAGAAACTTCTGTAGCAATATTCTGGAATATGATGTGAGACTACAAGGCCATATTTAGGAACATGTAAACATCTTACTTGAAAACCAGTCCCCAGTTTCTTGAATCAGATTGTGAGCTCTCTGCAGCAGGGACTGTTTGTCTGTCTGTATTCACATACTACAATATAAGTGGCACAATAGGGCCCGATCCTGCTTGAAATGTCTAGGTGCTATTGTAAATAAATGTATAATCATTATTTGTTTGCATGAAGAGTACATAATGAACATTCTAACAATTACATTTAAACTGTAAACATCTAAATATTCACTGTAGGCGGAAAATGTTATCAGCACATGTTGTTGTGGTTGGGGAGAGGAAGGGCTAGTCTAGGACTTGGGAGACCTGGGTTCAATTTCCTGCTCAGCTACAGGCTTCCTGTGTGATCCTGAGCAAGTCATTTGTCCCTCTCTGTGCCTCACTTCCCTATCTATAAAATGGGGACAATAGCACTGCCCTACTTCACTGAGGTGTTGAGGGTAAATATACTAAAGTTTGTGAAAAGCTCAGGTATTATGGTAACAAGGGCCATATAAATACCACAGATAGAACAGCTCGACAATAATTATTCACAACAATGCTTTGGCTTTAATGGTTGTCAGATTTACATTAGAAAATTGTTATAGCATTTGTTTCCTTGCTTAGCTGAGAAATAATATAAATGAACTTAAATGTCTAGCAATTAGGGCTGTGTTATTATGGATGTGTTGTTGTCAAGAAGGCAATATATCCAAATCTATCAAATAAACACATAACTTTATGCTGGGAACAGTGGCAACAAAGATAGTAATTAGCATTTGCAGCCTTTCATTTATATGTATATTTAGGGCATAAAAATTCTAAAATAAGCTCTGACAACGCCTGTTACCTAATATTCTTCAATCGTAAGAGATATGTACTTCCACTGAACTCAATATAAACACTAGTTATCACCAGAATGCAAACAAATTGCACATCATTAACACCATTTAATCTTTTCCTTTGTAGCTTTGTACAGAATGCAATCAATTTTGGTCCATAATTTTCTCTTTGTCTTTATTTTCATGGCAATACTTAATCATAGCTAAAGGACCAGAAAAAAGGATAACTAGGTAAAATGCTAATGTTGAGCTAAATGGAAGCAAGTAAGGAGAGACTGCTTATTTTCCTTCAGCTACAAAACACTTTGGTGTTAAAACCTCTTGAAGCTGTGTTGTGAAATATAGGCAATCTATTTTGGGGCAGGTTTCAGAGTAACAGCCGTGTTAGTCTGTATTCGCAAAAAGAAAAGGAGTACTTGTGGCACCTAAGGTGCCACAAGTACTCCTTTTCTATTTTGGGGCAGATCCTTAGTTGATGTAAAGGGACATAGCTCCAGTGAAATCAATGCATCTATCTGCTAAATGGAATTGGCCTCTAACATCAGATATCTTCTCCCTGTGTATGTATTTATATTGTGATCAAATCTCCTCTTCCTGACAGCTTTTGTGTCATAGAATCATAGAATATCAGGGTGGGAAGGGACCTCAGGAGGTCATCTAGTCCAACCCCCTGCTCAAAGCAGGACCGATCCCCAACTAAATCATCCCAGCCAGGGCTTTGTCAAGTCTGACCTTAAAAACCTTAAAAATCCATGCTTAAAGTTTGCCCCAGTGTAACCAACATAAACCCGTAGATGTGTTACTTAGCATTCTGATAAGTGCCTACTTCTTCAAAATCTCTTAGGCTTTCTGGGCCTTTTCAGTTTCATCTTTGAGTGTAATCAAACCAGGGATCATTTTTAAATGCAAGAAAATTGAACAGCTAAGGGAATAAAGATGGTGTTAATTGGTTGCATAATATAAAAATATTGGAATGTGCCTGGGGGCTTGGGGTGCTAATTAAGAAAAGTTGCGAAAATAGCTAAAAGAGAATATAGTTTTTATAGCTAGCGTACAGTACACTAGTTCAAAAGCAAGACAAGTATGTTGAAGGCAAAATAAATTCAACCAGAAATCAGATTATGCTCCGGTTCCTTTAAAGTTGGATGTTAGCATTATGCACTTTTTATACATAAAATATAGTGCATTTGCCTAATTCAAAATGAAATACAGAAACTTATGTGAATACACATGTCCAAATCCTCCTTAGTCATGCATTCTTTCCATTGAGAGAATGGGATGCAGCATAAAAACAGAGTGATCAGACTCATGGTTGGTCCTTTAGTATACACCAGTGCCATACGATGGAAAATGAATCACAAAATAGGATCAGAAAAATCTACTTTGTGGGTTCAATTTAAGCCCCTATATTTTTCATGCCTGCACATTATTGCTTTCTCACTCACATTTGGTCTAACCTGACCTTCAATATTTATAGAAACAGTTTTTTCATGATCTCCCTCGGCAATCTGTTCCACTATCAAGTTGTTATTACTATGAAACTTTTGTATGTTTCCCAAACACCAAACCTTTTCGAGACTCATCTGTCACCAGTATGTTGTAATGATTGCTGTGAAGACTTAGGAGTACAGACACAGCTGGGACTTGAGAGATACAGCACTAGCTAGTTGCAGGTTAAGAAATAATTGCAAGCATTTAGCTCAGAATTTTAATACATTAACTACTTTTAAATGTGCTTTAGAAATTCCCATGGCTTGCACTCTATGTATGCACATTCCACCAACTGTTAATACCAGTGGTGCAAGTAAGCAGGTACAGTCAGGTATGCTGCACCATTAAGATATTTATTGCCGGTACACTGCACCGGAAAGACACATTTTCAGAACTGCCCAGCGGCCTCAAGTTCTGCTCCTTTCATCACTGCAGTTCCCGGGAGCGCCCTGAGGTTCAGTTCAGCAGATGCCGATTTCTAGCAGTTCAGTTCAGCGGTGGATACCGATTTCTAGTTGCTGAACTGAACCTCAGGGCTCTCGTGGGAACTGCAGTGATGAAAGGAGCAGAATGTGGGCCCCACGCCAGCAGCTCCTCCAGCGCATCAATACCATCCTCAGCCCTGCCCCCAGCCCTGTCCTCCAGCAGACCCCAGACAGGAGATGCAGCTGCGGTTCCTGGGAGAGGCTTGCGGTTCAGAAAACCGTATCTGGCGCAGTGGGAGGACAGAACCACCCCCCGCAGGTAACGTGGGATGGGGAGGGGGCTGGGAGAGCACAGGGGCCCTGGGCTGGGGGCAGGGAAGGAAGGAGTCACGTGCCAATTTTTAGATGGTGCCCCTCTTTGAGTCCCATGAGTCACCTATGCATACTGGTAGGAACTAAAATCTACTTGCATCACTGGTTAATCCTATGCACTTGAATAATTGCTTCTATCTAAGGATCTCAAAGTGGTTTAGAAACATTCATGAAATTAAGCCTTACAGCATGCCTGTGAGATATGCTATTATCCCCATTTTACAGAGGGGAAGCAGAGCCATAAAGAGGTTACATGATTTACTGATGATCATACAATAAATGGATCTCCCGAGTTGCAGTCCATGGCAGTGGGTAAACTGAGGGTTGTACATTAGGGGAATGATTTCCCAAGGCACAATGAGCAAGTATGTGCCCAACTCCCTTTGAAAGTCTTTGGGAGAGGGCCGCCTAACTCCCATTAATTCAATATGTCCCTTAGATCTGTCAGTGAAATGGTCACTGTTCACCCACGTGGATAAAGAATAAAATGAATTGAGAAGCTGAATATTAATAAAGCAGAAAAAAGTACTTTATGAATTAGACTTCTCTGCACTGATTGCATTAACTACTTGGCTAATAATGAATTGAATTTAGATTAAGTGTTTTGGGGTCCTTTAATTCAGAGGCTAAGCAGAGAACTTGTCTAGATTGAAAGTGTTTTGTGTGGCAGACAGTGGATGGTCCACTGATTAATCTTATGCAGAAAATTTGATATGGAACAGTGGGAAGAAATCATTAATGTCATCTTCAGTGGAAAATCAGGATAACATTAGAAGAAAGAGAGCTTTCAGTAACCAAATCCTGTAGCCTTTTCTCAGGCCAAATGCCCATTGAAGTGGGTGGAAATTTTAACTGACTGAAAACTGAGGTGTGCCAGGCTGCCCTCCCAGCACAAACAATTGAATAAAGAAGTCCGATTCTGTGACATCTTTCTCCTTTTCCCCTCATTCCCAAGAGGGTTCTTCAGGGTTACAGCTGCTTCACGTCACAGATGAAAATACCATAAACAGGTGTTCCTTGTGATATTTGTGCAATTCTAGTTTGCCCATCCCTGATCAGATGAGAAAGACAATGGAGTGCTTGATCATAATGTTATGTGTACTGGTGACAGGATATCACAAAGGACTATTTACTGTCCATAAGGCTTGTGACATGCTTTTGAGCAAACGAGTAGCTTTTATTTATAGATTTCTGTGAATGCTTGAGCCTGCTCCAGCTGAAAGTCAATGGCCAAACTCTCATTAACGTCAGCGACATAGGATTGAGCCTTCTGCATACATAGCAAAGTGGAAATGGGTGATCTGTGTCACATTGTTACCTCAGAGAATCAATAGAGTACAAAGAAAGAGTGGTGCATTGACATTAGAGGCCAAATCCTGGTCTCTTTTGAAAAGCCTAAGTAACCGGCCTTTGCATGGGGGATTATCACGGGGCCAAGGGAACATTGTTTGTCCTGATCCCAGACCATGAAATCACCAGCACTTCCACTCTGAAGCTGTTACTGAGCAACCCTTACTCTGTATTGGTTTCTGCTCAGGAACTCCACCTACACTTGACGTTTTTGCCTAGTAGATCCATGGACCTAGCTGTGGACCAGTTGGCTGTGCCCTCAAGTTCCCCCTGCCCCACTCGTTGGTGACCCTCCCCTTGGCCGACCCCACAGCTCCACTGCAGCGGAGTGGAATACTGTGGCCCACAGTTAGGCAGAAGATGCAGAATCTCTCTGACTGGGCTCACCATCCCCTGCTCCTTGCACAGGAGAATGGCAGCAAGTTCTGTTGCTTTTCAAGCCTTGCATAGCTTCACAAGGGGCTGTCATGATGAGTTACTAGTAGGGCTGGATAGGCTGTCTGAGGGAGAAGAGAAAGGAAACTTGATGGACATTAACTGGGAAATTAGCCAAGTGTATGGAGATGAAAAAGACATGCCAGCAAACAGGGGACTGCCAACAGGAGAGCTTGAGAGGGGTAGAAGGAGACCCCCCTGCTGAACAAACAAGGTGCGAGTACTAACCTTGGGATGAGTGAGTTTGTTTGGCTATTTGTGTGTTTCTTTCTCTTTCCATTATTTCAGTTACTGGGTCAGTTGGGATTGTGTGTCTGGGGTCCGTTTGAGTCTTTGTTCCCTCGATCATCCTTGAACATCTTTGATCAGCGTCAATCAGCCTTCTGATTACCCTCCCCGGTGTGATTAAGGAGGGGGTAGGGCTGAACTAGGAGAGAAGGCCTTAAAGGCAGAAGCTAAGCGACCAAGGGGAGCTAGCAAACAGGGGACCGCAAACAGGGTAGTTTGTAGGAGAGAGTTGTAATATAATCGCTATGGTTAGGAAGGGCCGCATCGCCAGTGCCAACGCTCCTCCACCTGCGCCTGTATCAGGACACATAGCCTAACCACGGATGCCTCTACCCAGATCCTGGTGTGGATTCGCAGAGACTGTGGCCTGCATTTCCTCTCTCAGAAAGCTAGGCTGGGAGGACCATCCAGTGTGAGAGGTGCCTGCTGGTGGAATCTCTCAGGAAGCAGGTGGGAGAGCTGCAGGAGGAGGTTGCCAGGCTGAGGAGCATCCATGCCCCAAAGGAATGCCTTGAGAGTATTCACATAGAGACATCAAAGGCTGAGGAAGCTATCTAGATACAGAGGACTGCTGATATGGCTCTGTCGCAGGGAGGACACTGGCAGCTGGTTACTTCAGGCAGCAGGCAGTGCTCCACGCCTGCTCCCAACCCACCCACCACGGTGATGGAAAACTGTTAGGTTGCCCTGGCAATGAGTGATGAGGAACCACCGCCAAAGGTGGAGGAGGAGAAGCCATGTACCCCCAAGGCTGGGAGGGTCATAGCCACCACTCCCAGGAGGAAACATAGGGTAATGACAGTTGGTGACTCTTTTCTGAGGGGGACTGAGGCACTCATCTGTTGCCCTGACATGGCATCCCGGGAGGTATGCTGCCTGCCAGGGACCCATATCTGAGACCTTATGGAGAGATTGTCGAGGATCATCTGGTCCTCTGACTACTACCCCATGCTACTCATCCATGTGGGCACTAACGATACTGCAAGGTATGACCCTCAGCAGATCAGAAGTGACTACAGGGCTCTGGGAGTACGGGTGAAGGACTTAGGAGTGCAGGTGGTATTCTCTTCGATCCTTCTGGTCAAGGGTGGGGGCCCAGGCAGAGACAGATGCATCCTGGAGGTGAATGCCTGACTGCGAAGATGGTGTTGCCAGGAGGGCCTCAGGTTCCTTGACCACAGGATGCTGTTCCAGGAAGAAGGACTGCTAAGCAAAGATGAGGTCTGCCTAGCGAGGAAGGGAAAGAGCATATTTGGATACAGACTGGCTAAACTAGTGAGGAGAGCTTTAAACTAGATTCAAAGGGGGAAGATGACCAAAGCCTGCAGGTAAGTCAAGAACATGGAGACTTGGGAGAAGGTTTGAAATTTGGGGGGAGCATGCGCTGTTATAGCAGGGATAAAGGAGAGACAAGACAGAACTGGGAGTGTGGGGTGGGAGGAATCAAATCAATATCTTAGATGTCTGTATACTAATGCAAGAAGTATGGGGAATAAGCAGGAAGAACTCAAAATGCTATTAAATAAATACGATTATGACATAGTTGCCATCACAGGGACCTGGTGGGATAAATACACATGACTGGAATATTGGTATAGCTAGTTCAGGAAGGACAGGCAGGGGAAAAAGGGAGGAGGTGTTGCCTTATATATTAAAAATGTATCCACTTGGACTGTGGTTGAGATGGAAGTAGTATGGTTGAGATTATTGATAGTGTCAGTCTATAAAAAGGGAAATAACGACAACCCATGGAATTACAGACCAGTCAGCTTAAGTTCTGTACCTGGAAAGGTAATGGAGCAAATAATTAAACAATTAATTTGCAAACATCTAGAAGATAATACGGTGATAAGTAACAGTCAGCATGGATTTGTCAAAAACCCCCCTTGCTCTGTGTGTGTGTCTGTGTGTGTGTGTATATATATATACTAACAAGCTTATTAGAGACCACCCCACCTCCAAGGTGAGCTCTGGCAGGTGATTAGTCTTTCAAACCCCACAAAGGGGTCTCTTCAGTGGTCACAAGTTATGGCCTCAGCTCAGAAGTAGCACACGCATGAAAACTTTAGCTGATCCTTTATACAGTTTGAGAGGTCTTTGACCTAGAGTTTCCAGGAGCAGGTAATCAGCAGACAATGGATTTTTCTCCCCAGGGCATAGCTTCAAAAGGCCTCCCAAGTACTGCCTAGGAAACCCACTTCATATCTATTGTCCCTAACAATTCTTTGATGCTCCTAACATTTCCTTAAGGTTTACAGTAGTCACATCGCCTAGAAAAGTTACATAAACAATTGCATTATTAATACAATAGATCCCAAAGGTATTAAACTTACTGAATTAAGTTAAACCTTACTGAATTATGGTTTATCCAGGATATTGCAGGAAAATGCCCTCTGTCACAATGTGTACTGGAGTAATGCCTAGAATGTCCAGCTAGGTCAAAGCTCCATCACAGGAGACTTAGCATGCCTGCTCCAAAGAGCTTATCATATTTGTTTAAGACCAGATGGGTTAAACGAACAATCTTGGGAAGGGAGAAGGACAAGGACAGTACTACTAGCACATTCTTTTAGTGGAACAAGTTTAGATGCACAATTTGAAGTCATCGCATATTGGGTGGGGGAGTGTTAATGGAGATAAATAAGCACATTAGAAGCAGTAGTTTCAATTCATCAACAGCCTAGCAGTTAGCAGCCAGTAAGCATCATAGTAGAAGAGAGCCTTAAGGAAGGATTTGAATGAGGATAAGGCAGATTTTGGGAGAAGGGATTTCCACACATGAAAGCTGTCATGGAGAAATCAAGAAGGTACTTGTTAGGGAAGCCAACAAACGGCAGATCGGGGTTGGCATCACTGGACTGGAGCAAAGTGGTGGCACCCACAGTAACTCTTCCAGCTGGCACAGACAGGCCCAAATTTTCAAAGAGACATGCTTAAATGCTCTCACATTTTTATACGCACCTGATTTTCACACCCAGCTGCCCTCCCCATAATGCACAGGTTTGTGCATGCAGACATAGACATGGCCTACATCTCACCACCCATACACCAGAACAGTTTGTACACTGGGAACGTGTGCATCAGTGGTAACTAACTGTGTACAAAAATGCACATGCACACACAGAAGAACACGCCTGCCTGAAAGCTTGGACCACTCTGTGTAGACGTTCTTCATGACTGTGTATGATGTCAATTTCTCTGCCTTGATCAAGGCCCCATGTATTCTGCATCACACTGACCTTTTGCTCCTGTGATCTGCCCTCCACTGCATTTCCCCTTTGTTATACTTATGTGGTACAAATCCTACAATGCCATTTCCTTCATGGAATTAATGGTAGTGAAGGTCAGAGTGGGGTGTGTATAAAGATGTTTATGGAATAATGTGTGTGTTACATACAATGCATTGGTTCTTCTCATCTGATATGTTAATTTCAGAATCCTACAACTCTTTAATTAAAATAATTTGACTTGATAATCATAGATCACAAACCACAAAAAGGAAAGTGCACAAATTTTATTTATATTGATATACACTAAAGCCAACTGTCATAGGTGCTGGAAGGAGTGCGGGGGATGCTGCAGCACCCCCTGACTTGAAGTGGTTTCCATCATACACAGGGTTTACAGTTTGATTCAATGTCTCTCAGCACCCTCACTGAAAAATTGTTCCAGCACCGCTGCTAACTGTGCTGTGGCTAATTTAAAGATAAGGAATATGAAACCCCCCTGTTATATAACATAACACCATTCTTGTGCTCAGTCTGTTTTGGGAACTTAAAGAGACTTCCAGGCTACACCATTCTTTTGGAGCTACTTGGACCCAGCATAACCGAGAGCGGAATCTGGTCCATGTTGTTTACTGTGAGCAGTTAAGTACATTGTTGTAATGTCAGTGTCCAGCTAAGTTTAACATTCCTTGCCATGGACTCCACACAGGAAAGCATCATTATTCAGGACTGAATGTGTCTAAGGTACACTGAAGTCATTGGGACTTCACCATGGGATTAAGTGCTTTGCTAAACCAAAACTTAAATGCTCTAAGACATAAGTGCTTGGATTCAGCAAAGCACATAAATTAGTACGTGCTTAAATATGCAGCAAAGCACATGCTTAAATCCCACAAAAAAGTAAGCACGTGCTTAAGCACTTCACTGAATTGGGGCCATATATCGTAGCCTTCATGATAAACGCCAAAAGAATAATGGGATAAAGCATTAAAAAAAAAAATCAAGTTAGCTCATTCGTTTTGTACCATGCTCTTGATCATGGAAAAAAGAGACAAAAAATGTTGTCAGAAAATATTGTCCCAGCTAGAAAATGTCTTTCTTCAGGAGAAGCCTCAACAGAGCATGTACAGATCTGAGACCCTGATAAATGTCTTAAGATTAAAAGGATATTTATCATGCAGACTGGCATTTGTATTGTTGGCATTTGCCTGTATGACCTAACCTGAGAGGTGAGAAGAATATTGATTGCCAGCAGAGCTGGAAACCTCCTGGTTGAAATGTAGCATGTGATGGCCACTGTATACCTGCGTGCAACGCTGTAATTTAAGTGGACAGCTCAGACATGTAAAACTCTACTTGGTTGAACAGTTATTGTGAATTTCAGAGTCAAAAGCAAGTGCTGTTAGGTCTGGGTATTGCTTACTTGTCTTTTAGACACTACTATTGTCCCTTTAATGCCTTATAATGTTCCTTGTGATATTAAAGAGTCAGGATTTTATTGCAATCAGTATAAAGTGGATTCTTTATTGAAACCACTGGTGACAGATAGACCCGGATTGTCTAGCTCACAGGCTAAAAACATACAGCCTGTGATTACTAATGTCACCCTAAGGCTTTGCTTGGGCTAAGTAAACATAAAAGGGATTGATGTTTACCTTATACTGTACCATGAATGGCATTACAGGATCAAGCTAAGTATGGTGTAGGGAAAATATACATGGTTTGTTTAAAGTGTGGTAGTCTGGTTGAAATGTGTCCATTCAGTGAACTAGGGAGGAATGGCTGGTAAGCTAACCTCGTATTTTTTTGTTACCGTGTAGTGGTCGGTGTTCAGCAGCAGTCTCAGATTCAGAGAATCTGAGAGGGCTTCAACATGAGTGACTCTGGTATGGCCCCCCAACAAGACTACAGAGTGGGCTCTATCGTGTGCCTAACCCTGGAAAAACCTATGATTGTGGTGGAAGGACATGAGAAGAAGAAGCTAAACTCTGAATTGCATTACCTGCTATCAGAAAATAATTGACAGCATCTTGGACACCACACAGTAACATGCTGATGTCACATTTATATGAGGACATCCTCATGAAAGAAGCAGAGCCTTTGATCACAGCTGAGCCTTGTTTTGGGGATAGGGCTTCCCAATTAAGCAGGTCTATAAAAGCAGCCAACTGTCCAGCCAGTGGCACAGAGCCAGCAAACAGAGGTGGAAACAGGAAGGTTTGAGTGGGATTTGGAGAGGATGTGTGTGGTGTTTTTCTGGGTTTTTTTCTTCTTTCTTGAGGGGAGCTTAGGCAGGAAGGCTCTGACAGCTGCAAAGGCAGCAGTGATAGTGAGCCAAAGAATGGAAGAGACGAGGAAGATCACTGGCTGTGGAAGCTGTGGGATGTACATTATTCTGGAGGGCACCTGAAGGGTGCTTCGTTTGTATGAAGCGTCACCTGATAGATCTGATGGAAGAGAAGATCTGAGGTTTGGAGATGCAGCTAGAAACTATGGTTGAGTTTTGAAGTGGATTTGAGTGGATGATGGAGGGAAGGAGAGAGGAGGCTGAAGGGAAACCTCAAGACTTGCAGATCCATGCTGGACAAGAGAACTAGGAGGGTAGACTGGATGAAGAAAGTGGCCAGTGAAAGCATGTGACTACAAGAAAAAGGCAGAGGAAGGAGGAATAGAGCTGAAGAACAGATTTTCTGAGTTGGAAAATGAAGGGGACAGGCAGTCAGTAACAGAAGATGGGAGAGCAAGGAAGAAGAGAAGAGGAGCTAGTCCTGCAAGAGGGGCGAGTCAATGGAGGTAGCCAGAGTTTGGAGCCCCAGGAGGATAAAGCATGAATCACAGAAGATTGCAAGTGACAATATAAGACAAGAAGACTTGCAGCCAGAAAGAAAAGAAGGGGGAAAGCCAGAGAATCACACCCACACCAGGAAGAGGCAGGTCTATTTGATTGGAGACTCCCTACTAAGAAGAAGGTTCCTAAGAAGACTTGTCACCAGAGCTGATCTGCAGAACAGATGATTGTGTTGTCTGCCAGGAGCTAAGATATGGGAAGTGGACCTGGGCTGAAGAGGATCCTAATGGGAGTAGAAAACTATTCACTGATTGTCCTTCAAATGGGAACAAATGATACTGCTAGTTTCTCTCTGGGACATATCAACGAAACCTAAATCAGGCTGGGAAAGATGCTTAAAGAAATGGATGCTCAGCTGATCTTCAGTAAAATTAGAAGAACAGGTTGTAGTGTACAGCCCTGGTTCGAGTGATCATGAGTTAATTCAGATGAAACTAAATGGAATTATAAACAAAAATAAGTCTTCAGCTAGGTCCTTGATTTCAAAAGGGAAAACTTTAAAAAAAATAAAGGAATTAGCTAGGGAAGTGGACTGGACTGAAGAACTCAAGGATCTTAATGTGGAGGAGGCCTGGGATTACTTTAAGTCAAAGTTACAAAAACTGCATCCCAAGCAAGGTGAAAAGATTTGTAGGGAAGGATGGCCAACCAAACTGAATGAACGAGCATCTCAGCATCTCAAACAAGTTATTAAGAGAAAGCAGAAAGCCTACAAAGAATGGAAGATTGAATGGATCAGTAAGGAAATCTGTCTCTTGGGGGTCAGAAAGTGTAGGAATAGAAGTGAGACCTGTCAAAAGCCAAGCAGAGTTGGACCTTGCAAAGGAAATTAAAACCAATAGTTAAAGGTTCTTTAGCCATAGGGGTAAAAAGAAAACAAGGAAAGAAGAAGTGGGACTGCTAAACGCTAAGGATGGGGGGAGATTAAAGATAATTTAGTTATGGCCCAACATCTAAACAAATACTTTGTCTCTGTTTTTGCCTTCTCAGTAAGGGCAGGGAGATTTGGGAGCAGTGGCAGGAGGGCTAAAGGGAATGAGGATATGGAAGCAGAAATGTCCACATCTGATGTGGAAGCCAAGCTCAAACAGCTAAATGGGACCAAGTCGGGGGGCTTGGATAATCTCCATAAAAGAATTGGCACACAAAATTGTAAGTTCAATAGCAAGGATTTTTAATTAATTCATAAACTCAAGGGTCATACAATTTGACTGGAGATGTGCAAAAGTAGTATCTATATTTAAGAAAAAAAACAGTTTTCTAGTTGAAATTAACTTTTCCTTTTGAAATGTAAGCTAATTAAAGAAAAAAAAGATCATCATTGAAACAAAATGTTTCAAAAAATTTTAAATGAAACCAAAATTTCAAACCAGATTTTTTCTATTTCTCATTTGGGGTTGGTGGGTGGGGGAGATTTTGATTTTTTTGTCCTGATTCAAGATGGGAAATATTTTCAAGCTCTTAAAAATATTTTCAGGACTGGAAAACAGTCCCTTGGCCAGCTCTTTGCACAAGTAGTCTCCATGTAATCATCCTCCCGTTACCATTCTCTTGTCCTCCCTTTCCCCCTCACAAAACTGAGGTACAGGCAGGTTAAGTGACTTACTCTTGTCCAAGGTCAGACTCAGCAATCCAGCAGCAGAACTGAGAATAAAGTATCAAATCAATCAATCCAAGATTGTCTTGTTTCTTTGTGCTCCCCTCTCTGCACCCACCGGTTGTCTCTTGTCTTATACTTACACTGTAAACTCTTTGGAGTAGGCCTCATCTATCTTCCCTGTGTTTCTTCAGTGTCTAGCACAATAGGGCCCTAGTTGATGATTGGGGCTTGTAGGCACTACAGTAGTACAAATAGATAATGATAGTAACAATAATAAAGCCTTCATGTTCTGATTCCCTGCTGTAACCACAAGACTACTCAGCCTACAGATGTTAAAATTCACCCCAGTGTATTCAGCCTAGTGCAGGGGATTTGCCAATGGCCTGATAGGCCACCTAAACCACACTTCAACCCTGCATTAATGGAAGCCCTGCCCAAGCCCCTGTACTGGGGTGAATTGCACCCTTCGTGGAGATCAGTGATGTGCATGTGAAAATGAGCATATGAAACCCTGTGACAGAAGACTCTCTAGGATTATATGGTGGTTTGGTTTGTAAGAACATAATTTTCATAATAGCTCTCTAATGCTCTGGAGATTAAGACAACGAAGCTTGAAATGACAAACATGCCAGCAGTAGAGCAGAAACTGCAGCAGCAGGACAGGAAACAGAGACAGGGACAGGGACTTCTGGGCTTCCTTGCACCACCCGCCCCTCCCTGCCATGTCTAAGAGAACTACCTGAGGACATCATGTGCTAGAAGCACCCACCCACCCATAGGCCATCCAATCCAAGGTTTCAGGGCTGGAGTTTGGAAGCTCTCATGGCTTGTAACCACTGGACAAATTTCCACAGGGGTATGGTGGATTCTCCATCCCTCGAAGTCTCTAAATCGGGGTTGGACATTTTTCTAAAAGAAAAGGTCAGCTCTTGGTCAGCCAGACATTATGGGCATGATGCAGGAACCACTTGGTGAAATTCTATGGCCTGGGTTATGTGGAAAGGGAGAGGAGATGTCCCTTCTGGCCTTAAAATCTATGAACTTTTTGCCTTGCCTTGCTCGCTTTTAGGAGGCTTTCACTCAACGGATGTTGTGAGAGTGCCCTCCCCCTTTGCGAGCACATGATGTGTAAGGGAGTGAAGGCTGATTGGATCCTCCCATGTTGCCCTTATACCCCTGAAAGGTCTATCTAGGCTGCAATAAAACACCCACAGTTGGCCCATGTCAACTGATTTGTGCTGAGACACTGTACAATTGCAGTATAGATTTTCACACATCAGCTAGAGCCTGGCCTCCGGGGCCCCACGATGGCTACATGGCAGTTTTATAGCCCTGCAGCCTGAGCCCTGTGAGCCGGAGTCAGCTGGCATGGGTCATCCGTGGGTGTTTTATTGTAATCTAGACATACTCAAAGGATATTAAATAATACCTACTCCGTGGTCCTATTTCTAATACTTTTGTGACTAGAGAGACTGTAGTATTGATAACATTTCATTGTGTGGTTATTGTATTTCTGCAGCCACCCAGCAGAGAGAGAAACTGAATTTTGATGTATTCCCATTACCCCCAGCAGAGACATTATGTGTTTTCCTATGTGCTCAATAAATCAGCAGACGCTGAGGGAAAATCTTTCTTAAATAAATTCAAATACATTAATAATAGTTCTACGACATCTCATTTAAAGTTTCATGTGTGTTTGGTAAAAGTTTTTCTACTTATCTGTTTGGGCTTTTTTAAAGAAGAAAGACAAAAGGGGGGAAAGGAAAGTATAGGCCAACCTCTGTCAGGCAATCCGCATCGAGAAAGAAGGGTGGTGAAGTACTTCTGCTGTCACAAGGCGATTGAAAAAAATAAAGCTACCCAAAATTCTGTGTGTTCTGTTATTTATGGTATGCCACAGTGAGATTGTGTTACACATTCCTACTATCCTGAATCACAGCAACTGCATATGTTACCATTTGAATCTATTTAAAGAGCACCCAGCTCCACTCTAGGTTAGACCTGCAACTGTTGTGGATGGAAAGTGTTAGCTAATTAAGTATTCCAAGTGAATTAACACAGGGAGGGACTCCTCGGCTTGCCTAGGACTACTGCAGACTTCATTTGCTAACACTTTTTACTTGTGGCTCACAGGTAAAACCCTGGCTAGCGCTCTGTTTCCCTCTAGCGATGCTTGCCAATAACAGAGGTGCTGTTGCTTGCAAAAATTAAAAGTTTAAAATGTGCTACTAAACTCCCCGTAAAATTCATACAGTGTATGAAAACAAGACCTATGTTATTCCTTTATTCTGGCTCTTGGAGGAAGGGTTTGGAAGAGTCCCACATTTGCTCATTAACAAAAGAGAAAAGAAAGCGGCAAAGAACCTCACATTGCAGTTGTGCACCCACAATTATCATTGATGCAACATTTATATAAGACCTAACTCATTTATTTTGTTCAGACTCTACCCTACCATGAATTGATGTTATGAGGATGAATCAGCAGGATTGGATTATAGAACTGGAAATTATTTTTATTAGCACAAATGTGTGTGTGTGTGTGTGTGTGTGTGTGTGTAATTTTCAATATAACCAGCCCTTTTAGGGGAAGATTTTCTCTTTATCAAAATCTATTTTTGTTAGAAAACCAGTGCAACACCAACAGATCTCAGTCGTCGGCAGGCAGGATCGAACCTGGGACCGCTGGAGCTAAATGAATGAGCCTTACCGCATGAGCTAAAAACCGTATGGCGCTTAACTCAGGCTGTAGCAGACTCATTGATCTTACACTACGAAATCAGGTCGAATTTATAGAAGTCATTTTTTTAGAAATCGGTTTTATATATTCGAGTCTGTGTGTCCCCACAGAAAATGCTCTAAGTGCATTAAGTGCATTAACTCGGCGGAGTGCTTCCACAGTACCGAGGCAAGCGTCGACTTCCGGAGCGTTGCACTGTGGGTAGCTATCCCACAGTTCCCGCAGTCTCCGCTGCCCATTGGAATTCTGGGTTGAGATCCCAATGCCTGATGGGGCTAAAACATTGTCACAGGTGGTTCTGGGTACATAACATCAGGCCCCCGTTCTCCCCCTCCCTCTGTGAAAGCAGCAGCAGACAATCGTTTCGCACCTTTTTTCTTGAGTTACCTATGCAGACGCCATACCACGGCAAGCATGGAGCCCGCTCAGCTCACCGTCACCGTATGTCTCCTGGGTGCTGGCAGACGTGGTACTGCATTGCTACACAGCAGCAGCAACCCCTTGCCTTGTGGCAGCAGACGGTACAGTAGGACTAGTAGCCATCATCGTCATGTCTGAGGTGCTCCTGGTCACCTCTGTGAGGTCAATCAGGAGCGCCTGGGCAGACATGGGTGCAGGGACTAAATTTGGAGTGACTCGACCAGGTCATTCTCTTTAGTCCTGCAGTCAGTCCTATTGAACCATCTTAAGGTGAGCAGGCAGGTGATATGGATTGCTAGCAGTCCTATTGTACCATCTTCTGCCAGGCAGGCAAGAGATGAGGATGGCTTGCAGTCCTCCTGCACCGTCTGCTGCCAGCCAAAGATGTAAAAGATAGATGGAGTGGATCAAAACAGGAAATAGACCAGATTTGTTTTGTACACATTTGCTTCCCCTCCCCCCGTCTAGGGGACTCATTCCTCTAGGTCACACTGCAGTCACTCACAGAGAAGGTGCAGTGAGGTAAATCTAGCCATGTATCAATCAGAGGCCAGACCAATCTGCTTGTTCCAATAAGAACAATTACTTAGGTGCACCATTTCTTATTGGAACCCTCCGTGAAGTCCTGCCTGAAATACTCCTTGATGTAAAGCCACCCCCTTTGTTGATTTTAATTCCCTGTAAGCCAACCCTGTAAGCCATGTCGTCAGTCGCCCCTCCCTCCATCAGAGCAACTGCAGACAGTCGTTCCGTGCCTTTTTTCTGTGCAGATGCCATACCAAGGCAAGCATGGAGGCTGTTCAGCTCACTCTGGCAATTAGGAGCACATTAAACACCACACGCATTATCCAGCAGTATATGCAGCACCAGAACCTGGCAGAGCGATACCGGTTGAGGAGGCGATGTCAGCGCGGTCACGTGAGTGATCAGGACATGGACACAGATTTCTCTGAAAGTATGGGCCCTGCCAATGCATGCATCATGGTGCTATGGGGCAGGTTCATGCTGTGGAATGCCGATTCTGGGCTCGGGAAACAAGCACAGACTGGTGGGACCGCATAGTGTTGCAGGTCTGGGACGATTCCCAGTGGCTGCGAAACTTTCACATGAGTAAGGGCACTTTCATGGAACTTTGTGACTTGCTTTCCCCGGCTCTGAAGTGCATGAATACCAAGATGAGAGCAGCCCTCACCGTTGAGAAACGAGTGGTGATAGCCCTGTGGAAGCTTGCAATGCCAGACAGCTACCAGTCAGTTGAGAATCAATTTGGAGTGGGCAAATCTACTGTGGGGGCTGCTGTGATGCAAGTAGCCAACGCAATCAAAGGTCTGCTGATATCAAGGGTAGTGACCCTGGGAAATGTGCAGGTCATAGTGGATGGCTTTGCTGCAATGGGATTCCCTAACTGTGGTGGGGCCATAGACGGAACCCATATCCCTTTCTTGGCACCGGAGCACCAAGCCGGCGAGTACATAAACCACAAGGGGTACTTTTCAATAGTGCTGCAAGCTCTGGTGGGTCACAAGGGACGTTTCACCAACATCAACGTGGGATGGCCGGGAAAGGTACATGACACTCGCATCTTCAGGAACTCTGGTCTGTTTCAAAAGCTGCAGGAAGGGACTTTATTCCCAGACCAGAAAATAACTGTTGGGGATGTTGAAATGCCTATAGTTATCCTTGGGGACCCAGCCTACCCCTTAATGCCATGGCTCATGAAGCCATACACAGGCAGCCTGGACAGTAGTCAGGAGCTGTTCAACCACAGGCTGAGCAAGTGCAGAATGGTGGTAGAATGTGCATTTGGACATTTAAAGGTGCGCTGGCGCAGTTTACTGACTCACTTAGACCTCAGCTAAACCAATATTCCCACTGTTATTACTGCTTGCTGTGTGCTCCACAATATCTGTGAGAGCAAGGAGGAGACGTTTATGGCGGGGTGGGAGGTTGAGGCAAATCGCCTGGCTGCTGGTTACGCGCAGCCAGACACCAGGTTAGAAGAGCACAGGAGGGCGCGGTACGCATCAGAGAAGCTTTGAAAACCATTTTCATGACTGGCCAGGCTACTGTGTGAAAGTTCTGCTTGTTTCTCCTTGATGAAACCTCCCGCCCCTTGGTTCACTCTACTTCCCTGTAAGCTAACCACCCTCCCCTTCTCCCTTCAGTCACCTCTTGCAGAGGCAATAAAGTCATTGTTGCTTCACATTCATGCATTCTTTATTCATTCATCACACAAATAGGGGGATGACTACCAAGGTAGCCCAGGAGGGATGGTGCAGGAGGGAAGGAAAATGCTTCACAGCCCTTTAAAAGTTTACAACTTTAAAATTTATTGAATGACAGCCTTCTGTTTTTTTGGGCAATCCTCTGTGGTGGAGTGGCTGGTTGGCCGGAAGCCCCCCCACCGCGTTCTTGGGCATCTGGGTGAGGAGGCTATGGAACTTGGGGAGGAGGGCGGTTGGTTACAGAGGGGCTGCAGTGGCAGTCTGTGCTCCAGCTGCCTTTGCTGCAGCTCAACCATACACTGGAGCATATTGGTTTGATCCTCCAGCAGCCTCAGCATTGAATCCTGCCTCCTCTCATCACGCTGCCACCACATTTGAGCTTCAGCCCTGTCTTCAGCCCGCCACTTACTCTCTTCAGCCTGCCACCTCTCCTCCCGGTCATTTTGTTCTTACCTGCACTCTGACATTATTTGCCTCCACGCATTCGTCTGTGCTCTGTCAGTGTGGGAGGACAGCATGAGCTCAGAGAACATTTCATCACGAGTGCGTTTTTTTTTCTTTCTAATCTTCACTAGCCTCTGGGAAGGAGAAGATCCTGTGATCATTGAAACACATGCAGCTGGTGGAGGAAAAAAAGGGACAGCGGTATTTAAAAAGACACATTTTATAAAACAACGGCTACACTCTTTCAGGGTAAACCTTGCTGTTAACATTACATACATAGCACATGTGCTTTCGTTACAAGGCCACATTTTGCCTCCCCCCACCGCATGGCTACCCCCTCAACCATCTCCCCTCCCCGTGGCTAACAGCGGGGAACATTTCTGTTCAGCCACAGGCAAACAGCCCAGCAGGAATGGGCATCTCTGAGTGTCCCCTGAAGAAAAGCACCCTATTTCAACCAGGTGACCATGAATGATATCTCACTCTCCTGAGGATAACACAGAGAGATAAAGAACGGATGTTGTTTGAACGCCAGCAAACATACACTGCAATGCTTTGTTGTACAGTGATTCCCGAGTACGTGTTACTGGCCTGGAGTGGTAAAGTGTCCTACCATGGAGGTCGCAATAAGGCTGCCCTCCCCAGAAACCTTTTGCAAAGGCTTTGGGAGTACATCCAGGAGAGCCGCGAATGCCAGGGCAAATTAATCCTTTCACATGCTTGCTTTTGCAACTCTCTCTGTTCACTAGTGAGGGGTGCCCAGTGTATTAGTATATTACTGAGGCTTTCAATCAAAATATTATTACACAGAATCTAATTGAGCGTAGAGCCATTACCATACAAAGCACTGATAAGTGGATTCTTGATCTTCTTGGGCAGTTCTAGTACCTGAAGCTTAAAACATTTTAAGACTTATGCATCAAATTTTTGTATACAAAGTTTTGGGTTAGATATGGCTTGGGGCTAGAGATGGGCAAAGACACAGTTAATGCATGTTTGAAGGGAGGGTTTTGGTTCAAGCACATGTCTGCTGTGGGTACTCGAAACCTCTACTCTGAACTCACAAATGGTACCTGCATAAATTGCTATTCAATCTAATTATCTAGCTTCCTTACGTAAGTGTGAATCTGAGCTTTGGGTGTCCAAAATCTTGCACACATGATATTGAGTACTGTGTCCTGTTTTGGGCCCCACACTACAAGAAGGATGTGGAAAAATTGGAAATCGTCCAGTGGAGGGCAACAAAAATAATTAGGGGATTGGAACACATGACTTATAAGGAGAGGCTGAGGGAACTGGGATTGTTTAGTCTGCGGAAGAGAAGAATGAGAGGGGATTTGATAGCTGCTTTCAGCTACCTGAAAGGGGGTTCCAGAGAAGATGGATCTAGACTGTTCTCAGTGGTAGCAGATGACAGAAGAAGGGTAATGGTCTCAAGTTGCAGTGGGGGAGGTTTAGGTTGGATATTAGGAAAAAACTTTTTCATTAGGAGGGTGGTGAACACTCGAATGTGTTACCTAGGGAGGTTTCAGAGTAACAGCCGTGTTAGTCTGTATTCGCAAAGAGAGAATGAGTACTTGTGGCACCTTGGAGGCTAGCCAGTTTGTTTGAGCATGGGCTTTCGTGGGCTACAGCTCACTTCATCCTTTGAAGTTTTTAAGGTCAGGCTTGACAAAGTTGGGGATTGGTCCTGCTTTGAGCAGGGGGTTGGACTAGATGACCTCCTGAGGTCCCTTCCAACCCTGATATTCTATGATTCTATGAGTGTTTGACAATTTGAATGTGTAAACTTGAGCAAGCAAATTTCGATACCTCTGAACATTTCCTAAAATCTCATTTTCGTTAGCTATAGCCATCATTTGACACTTCCACAAGCATTTATCTTGAGGACAATTTCTGTGAATACTGCATTCCCAATTAATACTACTTCTGGTGTCACTGAGGTGAAGTTCTGGATTGCCTGTAAGTATTCTGGCATTATCCATGAGTTGCTGGTTAGACTAGTAAGGTATTTTGATCCCAGATGACTTCCAGGGCTCTCATGTCCCTTTGCAGAAATTCAAGATGAGATGTCAATTTAATAGAAATGTTACTTTTGCAAATAAAACTAATTTGTCCAGTTTTAATCTCAGTTGATCTCTTCCTTTAAAACAATTTCTGCTAGATAGCTTGGGTCCTGTTGAACTGCACACAGCACTAGTTGATTCTCTGTGCATGTGTCTGAGTGCATACAAAGATTATGTAAAGTGTAACTTTGCACCTCTCAATCCTCGGTAATGGCTGGGCCCCTGGCATAAGTTAGAACATCTTGAGAGGTGCTGTAACTCATGGCAGCAGCTCATGGCCAGATTTTCAAATTACTATCAGTAGGAGAATGGCCTGGAGCCATATTGGCCAGTGATGGCAGCAAGACTATCTGGTTACAAGGTAGCACAAAGAAGACTCTTATCTTAGAGATAGTGATAAGAGTAGACCTAGATATCATGTGCAGGCTTGAAGACTCCCAACTCCTCCCTCCAGCTGTCATGGAACCTTGAGACCCACACCACTGAGCATTCTTGTACTGGAGATTCCTGCTTTAGTGTCTGCTAGGTCCTGTCCCCTTAGTCTCAACAGAGAGCAGGTTACGGTTACTTATTGTTTTATTAAATTAATCTCATTGTTATTATTTGTTTCTTTCACTGTCATTCAGATGTTCTGCTTCATTTGCATTGTTGCAGGTGGTTTAACTAACTAGTTGGGGGTTCCCAGGTGGCATACAGCCTTTATGGCTAAGTCTATGTAACCCCTGTGGCTTCCCAGTCTAGGCGTAGGGGACACAGTTGGAAGATGAGGTGGTGCAACCAAAGCATTGTCCTTCTGAGCCATTGCAGCTGGGGGTAATTTACAGCAGCCCTGAGATTGCTGTGGGTCTCAGATGTTCAGGATGAGCTTCATCTGTTGAGGAAAAGTATGTAATGGTCTGCCAACGCGTGTTATCCATCCCTCAATTTGCTCAATCCACAGAGGACACAACTCTGTTACAGCCCCAACTAGAGAGGCTGGACTTGTTAGGTCAAGCTGTATCAGATCATGCTTCTACCTTGGTTCATCCCCTGATGTATCAGCCAAGATGGTGGTCATCACATTACGTGTCCCTGTCTTTGCCCAGTCCAGAGGATACGAGTCTGTTACAGCTCCCAGCTAGACTTCATGAAATCAAGTAGTCAGGTATCTCCATCATGAAAGCCACCAGCTGGCATGCCAGTGCCACTTCTTGCAAGCCATCCCATTGACTTATTGGTACCCTGGAGAGGGGTTATAGAATTGTGCCCCTTGTTTGCAGGATCACTAGAGAGGACATGGATTAAACTCTGAAGCTATAGGGACTGACCTATCCTCTCACCCCTCATGCTGCATTATCTAGGTCAGGGTAAAAGGCACATTGACCAGGCAATGGGAGGAATGCCACTCTGCTGCTGCCCATGCTAGAGCTATTCTGTGACTAGAGCAAGATCACCGTCGCTGTCAATCCAGTACGGGTCATAAGTACAAAACTGAAACAGAATTTTAAATGAAGGCAGAGAAGAAATTCTCCAAAGGTTTGCGTGAGGATAATGCAGAAAAGAAACAATTCCTCTGATTCTTTCTCAGTGCCTTTTGCTATGGTACACAGCTGAGCAAGCTTGTGAGGGCTTGTCAGTATGTGGGAGTGCAGTGGAAAACTTGATCCTTTATCCTAGTGGAGCAGTTGCTCGAAAGCAATGTCTATAACAGGATCAAAATGCTGAACAGTTTGCTTTAAAAACAAACCTTATGTAATCGGCTTTTTACAAACATTTTTTCTAATTGTTTTCTTCCAGAGAAGGTAATGGCCGGGCAGATGTAACAAATTGTACACCCTCAGAATATCATTAATGATAATCTGGACACACTTTGTATTAAGATTCTGGGCCTTCAGTAAGTTATTAATAGGTATTATAATTATTATGGACAAGAGTAGTATGTGTTATAGATAAGCACGTAATTAGGTGTTATATATGGTTACAAACAATGGTTATAAGCAATCTATTGGATTTTGTAACAATCTATAACAACTGACTAACCATTGATTAAAACATATGTTAATCATTTATTTATCCTTTTAAAATATAAAATATGACCAATAACCTTTTGGTTTTAAAAGAAAAATTCCATGCAGAACATCCAAGGGCACATATAACCCACAGCAAGCTACAGCTAAATTCTGTAGCAAGGTGTCTAGATTCCACAGCACTTGGGTAAAATTGTCATTGTTAAGCTTTAACGTTAACAGTCCATTAAGATGCATGGAGCAGTTTTCACCTTCCAGTTATTGTTTTGGGCTGTCTGCAGACCCAGGCGGACATCACTCCATCAGTTTAAGGTGGTTTGCCTTTTCAAGATTGTCTCCTCAACCCTTAGCATAGAAACATATCTACAGTTAAGTAATTAAAGCTGAGATTCTAGAGTACAATTCTGCAGCCACGGGTGAATTTGATGCCAAACTCTGCAGCGGCAGCATCATGGAATTCATAAGGCTCTATGCGTCTGCCTGGGTAACTTGTAAATGTGTGTTTCACTGTGGTTGTTGGGCCCCACAATCCTCCTGTTCCTGTGCTGCAGTTTCTCTCTCTCTCCAGCCTCTGTTGCAGAGGTTGTCAACCCACAGCCTTCCATCTTTACAGTCATGACTGAGCTTTAAAACATCAACTCTCCTTTGGATACCAATCCATCTGGCAATGTTCTTGAGATAACTAGGTCTCTTTCTTCCTCTTCCTGGCTTGCCTGCGATCTTGCCCAGTAGTCTGACTGCTGGAACTGAGTTACTCTGCAATTGGCAAGCTATGTGTAATCAGAAATATGGTATTCTTTCCCTCGGGTTTCAAGTAGTTGTGCTCTTTTTAAATTCAGGTTATCCAGTTAATTTTTAATGTTTTTATAACACCAAAATGTGAACACTCTGAATCATCCTTTTTAAGTGCCTCGCTCCCACATCCATATGGGAGGGTTCAACAATAAAGCGCAGATGTTCAGTTTTAACTTTCGACAACACAGAAGTCTTTGGAGTTGTCAAATATATTTTTGCAAGCTGTATCCTTGTCTTGATTTCTTCGTCATAACTTCCATCGATGCTGTCAGACTCCCCAAGGAGGGGAAGCTATTCACTTGTTCCACCAATTGATCATTGAGGGATAAGTGTTGCCTATCTCATGTGTGACTGTGCTGACTTATTAGCATATTTGTTGTCTTCCTAATGTTGATCATCGTTCTGTATTTCTTTCTGGCACTATTCATAGTGACAAACTGTGGTGTATTTGCCATTGTTAAGGCACCAATGGGTAATCCCCCCTTCTCTTCATGACATGCAGGTTGGCAACCAGAGATCCCCCACTTTTCTAACAAGAGGTGGCGGGTCTGGCTATTATCTCCCCAGTTCACTTTCTGCTTCCCTGAAGAGCAGAACAATACAGAAAACTCCCTTCATGTTTGCCTTCCAGCACTGTGTTACATGTGCTGTTTCTTCAGCATTTTGCCAGATAGCTGAAGAGTGGGTGGAAAGGGGGCTCCCATCAGGGAGAGCAGAGTCTGCAATTGCACCAATTATGAAGACATAATGCAAAACCTATCCTGGCCCCAACAGACACCTGGAGAATGCATAGGATAGAGTCCAAGACCTCCATTGCCCAGCAGGGGGTAAATATCACTCTAAGTCCTGTTTTCCTTTGTGACCCAGGAAATATATTTGCCCAGTTTCAGTAACCCTATTGAGACACAACAAAAGTGTTTCAAGGTCTAGAAATATATTTGCTTCCAAAAAGCCTGAAGCTCAGACCTCCATACTTCCCACCCCATATTCTGCTCAGATTAGGCTACATCTCATGTGAATTTGAGTGACATCATCTGGAACTTCCTAGGATATGACCAAAGTAATTCAACTTCCTTATTAAGGAGTGGTATTAGAGATGGGCAGGAAACAGTTTTCCCATCCCATGAAAATTGGTGAGATATCAAAAATTTCCCATCCCGAACTGGAAAAAGTCAAATCTCACATTGTAGCAGACTGAAAGTCTGGAAGAAAGTTGGTTCAGGTCAATCAAAAAGTTTTGTTGAGATTTCAACCATTTTTTATGTTTAAAAAAAACGTAATTAGCTCATATTTTAAAATAAAAAGTTGTTTCAAACCAGAAATTTTTTATTCTAAAAATGTCAAGATCAAATGTTTCAAAAACTTTGAAACTTTTCTTCAAAATCGTTGAGTTGAGAAATTCATCAAAACTGACCCTCTCCTGTGAACACTTTCAGTTGTGACAAATCAGCATTTTTTGACAAAAAACAAACCAAACCAAACCTTAGTCGGAAAAGTCCTGAACAGATCTATTGGTCGGGCAAAGCTGCCACTTAGTGGTTGCTGCACAGTATATATAATCTATAGATGTCTTAGAACAAGCCCCTGAGGAAATGGTCTAGAAGGCAAAGGGTAGTCCTTGGTGCAGTAGAAAATAATTCATTACATGGCACTGCAAGTTATCACCCCCCACGTTTACAGAAACAATTCCAAATATATTCTGTGTTCTTTTACACTCTTTGAAATATTTTTATGCTTATTGTTATTGGGAAATAATGAAGGAAAAATACTGTTACATTTTCTTTTAATAAATTTAATGTTGATAAATTTACATCAGCAACTTGTATATGACATTGGAGCACAGCATTTAGATGTAATGAATGTAAATAGATAAATGACAGGAAACGGGAGATTTCACATTATTTCAGCAATTCTTAACGCAGTGCATACACCTGTGTTATCGCTCAGCCTATTAACATAATCCAATTCACTTCAACAGCTGTTACAGTCTCCTCTGCAGTTTGAAGTAGAGATCGTGCATTATTTAGGGAAATGCTGGTCTGTGACTTTGTTAAAAGAAATCTGGATCACAAAACTTAAAGATTAAATCTAAATGAGATATCCAAGTCCCTGCAAGAACAAATGAGTTGCAGAATGTGTCTCAATTATTTTCCAAAGACAAACTCATGCGTTAATATAATTAATTTAATAATTCTTTATGGGAACTTGTCTGAGAGCTAATAATATAACCTACAAATAGTTATGCAGAACATACAATGTTCTGAGAAGTCAAAAATATTTGTGCCTGGAGTAAATACATAACATATTTAAGGATGGTCTGTCCATCTATCTACTTTATATGGCCATTCTCAGTGTGGTCTCTATGGACCTGCTATGTTTAGAATTTTAACAGACATTAATGTTTGTTTTTAACTCTTTACAAATATACAGGATTTTCAAAAGTCCACAGTGTTCATCTAAATCTGTTCCCATTGAAGCCAATGGTAGAATCCCTATTTATTTCAATGGGCAATTAGGTCATTTTAGTTAGGGAGTTAGGCTTTGGAAAATTCCAACCACACCATTACTTCACTCAGTTGCAGAGATCCAGTTAGAAATTTACTTAAAACTCACATTTCCCACAAGAGAAAAATTCTATTCTCGTGGATAGAGCTCCTTTTTTGCCAGATGTAATATTGCTTACATATTGTGCAGTAGGAGAGTGTTGTTCTTTGTTCCTCTCTCGTAGCTTCTGAGTCTGCTCCTGCTTTAATTTTTCACATTTTGAGTTCTGCACATTAGTGAGATCCTAGTTGCTAAAATCTTGATTGTTCTTTTTCAAACAAGATGAATGCCAGGCTATATATGTATAAAATGGCATGTGGTTTACTGTTCTAGAAGTAAAGGAGTACTTGTGGCACCTTAGAGACTAACCAATTTATTTGAGCATGAGCTTTCGTGAGCTACAGCTCACTTCATCAGATGTCATCAACATCTGATGAAGTGAGCTGTAGCTCACGAAAGCTCATGCTCAAATAAATTGGTTAGTCTCTAAGGTGCCACAAGTACTCCTTTTCTTTTTGCGAATACAGACTAACACGGCTGTTCCTCTGAAACCTGTTCTAGAAGTGGTGATGGACAAACCCAGGTGAGTGATGACAGAGATGTAATAAGCAGAAATTAGAAATGAGGGCAGTTAGTGGATCTGAATCAGATATGAATATTGTAATGTTTGCAACTTGCAATAATACAGTGTCAAAGCAATCACAGCATGTTGTAGAATGTTGATGCTCTTAGATTACCTAAGCATAGTGCTTCAAATGTCTAATGGAGGGAGGGATTTTGTTGTTAACTGAAAGAGTGATGTATCCTGTTTACTCACAACAGCATCATATCCTGTTTCTATTTATAAGATGCATCAATGCAGACAGCTGTAACTTGCACACATTACCCACTTTTGCAGGCAAATGAACCAATGGGAACTCACTCAACTTTAGGGACACTATGTTATCCCATCATAATTATTATTAAATACATTTCTAACGTATGATCCCTATAGTCTCTGGTTACTCTTCAAATATATTTTCTTGTAGAAGGATTCCTGATGAAGGGGAACATAGATCTCACCTTGTCCCTCATCATGTCTTTCTTTGAACACATTCTGTTGTTAGAAGAGTCAGTGTAATCCTGACTAGCCATTAGGAAAATGTCGAGTTCTACCTACTTTGCAAATTTCCATTGTTTGACATGAGGAACTGAAAGGCTCACTATCCAAGGAAAGGATGTAACTATGCAGAATGCAAGACTGCACTGAGAGTATCCATTGCAAGAGTTTCCTCTCCTGAGTGCAGCAAGGATCCAGCATCAATGCGAGAGAAACCTCCAGGCTCACTGGGCTCTCCAGGGCCATGTTGCAGGATTGGCAGCCTGATGAATGGTTTCAGAGTAGCAGCCATGTTAGTCTGTATCCGCAAAAAGAAAAGGAGTACTTGTGGACCTTAGAGACTAACAAATTTATTTGAGCATAAGCTTTTGTGAGCTATAGCTCACTTCATCGGATACATGTAGTGAAAAATACAGTGGGGAGATTTATATACACAGAGAACATGAAACAATGGGTGTTACCATACACATTGTAACAAGAGTGATCAGGTAAGGTGAGCTATTACCAGCAGGAGAGCGGGGGGAGGGGGAAAACCTTTTGTAGTGATAATCAAGGTGGGCCATTTCCAGTGGTTGACAAGAACGCGTGAGGAACAGGGGGGGGGGGCAGGGAAATAAACATGGGGAAATAGTTTTACTTTGTGTAATGACACATCCACTCTCAGTCTTTATTCAAGTCTTAAGTTAATTGTATCCAATTTGCAAATTAATTCCAATTCAGCAGTCTCTCATTGGAGTCTGTTTTTGAAGCTTTTTGTTGAAGAATTGCCACTTTTAGGTCTGTAATTGAGTGACCAAAGAGATTGAAGTGTTCTCCGACTGGTTTTTGAATGTTAACATTCAAAAACCAGTCGGAGAACACTTCAATGTTAACATTCAAAAACCAGTCGCAGAACACTTCAGTCTCTTTGGTCTCTTTTTCAGCAGTACTACCATGTAGCCAGTTATTCTGCATGTTGTGGTTGGGCTTTTGAGTTTTCCTTACTAAGTGTAGTACTTTGCATCTCTCTTTATTGAATTTCATCTTGTTGAATTCAGACCAATTCTCCAATTTGTCAAGGTCGTTTTGAATTCTACTCCTCTCCTCCAAACCTCTGCCACTCCTTCCCAGCTTGCAACCCCTCCCAGCTTGCAGACATCTGCAGATTTTTATAAGCACACTCTCCACTCCATTATCCAAAAAGAAAAGGAGTACTTGTGGCACCTTAGAGACTAACCAATTTATTTGTCTTATTTAGTCTCTAAGGTGCCACAAGTACTCCTTTTCTTTTTGCGAATACAGACTAACACGGCTGTTCCTCTGAAACCTCCATTATCCAAATCATTAATGAAAATATAGAATAGTACTGGATCCAGGACTGACCTCTGTGGAACTTCACTAGCTGTGTCCTCTCAGTTTGACTGCAAATCATTAATAATGACTTTTTGAGTAAGGTCTTTCAGCCAGTTGGGTGCCGAACTTATAATAATTGCATGTAGACCACATTTCCCTAGTTTGTTTATGAGAGTGTCATGCGGGACTGTGTCAAAAGCCTTATTAAAATCAAGATATGTCACATGTACTGCTTCCCCCCACCTTATCCGCTATTGTTCTCCCATGACACTTTACCCTAAAGTAGTTGTCCTCCTTAGTGAGACCATTAAGAACTTGTAGATAGTGTCTCCATGGCTCCCAGAGGAAGCTCCACTGAAAAAAATGTCCCCACATTTTTCAGTTCAAAGTATCCCTTAAAATCTGTCTTTTGTATGGTAGCTTTTTCATGGGGAGTGAAGAAAGTCATTATTAGACAATCCCTGGCTTCTAGTTTAAGCAGGTGACTGGGATAAATGAAACAGCTCGTCTCCTCTAGCTCTTCACATATTTTCTTTCAGGAGATGTAGTTTTATATCTTACAAAGAGCATAGTGCAACGACTTGGAATTTCTCCCCCTGCCCACAATGACTGTAAAGCAGAAGGCTTTTAGTATCTGTTCCCCAAGAGGTGATAAAGTGGAATAAACTTACAGACCCTTTGTTCTTTCCAATAGTGAGAAGATTTTAGAGCATTGCTAGGCACTCCCGGGTGCCAGGCATTCTCATCCTTAAATTGGTTTATACATTATCCTTGCAGTTTGGGGTGTAGTTCCTAAATTAGAACCTGCTGAAGCAACATTCACTAACCCCCACTCCTCCCATCTGTTCTCTGCATGGCAATGACTTTCTAAAAGAGCCTGTTGGGTGTAGGATGAATACTTAGGCAAGGACTATGAGGCTTTTGTTGCTAATGCTTTTAGTGTGGGTTACGTACTCCCTTCTGTACCTCTCAGAGCTAAAAATGTGTGTCTTAAATATCAGTAGCTAATTACACCATTCTTAAGAAAAATCCGAGTGCTCAAGATTTCATTAGCCCACACAGAAGATTTTCTTTTAGCTTGTAGCTGTGAGCGAAGGGCATGCACTGGCATACCCCTCCTCCAAGGGAAGGCATCAGGAGGAGCACAATGGCTCCCAGACTACCCAGTTGCAGGGGGAAGTTTTTAACCTAAGCTGGTAGAAATAAGCTTAGGGGGTCTTTCATGCGGGTCCCCACATCTGTACCCTAGAGTTCAGAGTGGGGAGGGAACCCTGACAAGCAGAATTGGCTTTTGATAATAAACCTGTTTGTGTAGCTCCATGTTGAAATTTTGTTCAAAAAAATTTAATGTTTATTTGCATAGTTTAAAATATTTTGCAAATAACACTAATCTTCACCTTAGAAATATTGTTTCTATTTAGTGCAGGTGAAAGGTGTGGCTCAGCAGCCATGCTAAATGAAGTCCTCTGATTATCTATAAGACAAAAATAGGGCAAGCTTCTCCACAAACTGTTCTCCAAGCATGCCTCAGCCCTCCCCGAGCATAGAAGCAAGTATAATTTCATCCATTTTGCAAATAGATGGGTGGTTGCACAAGAGCATTGTACTTGACTATCTCATTTGTAAGCATTGCTTTCATCACTTGAAAACACACTCCCCCCTCAGAGCCAGAAAGAGAACTCCAGAATCTTGATATCCAGCCAGGGATGTAGGCACCTTTTTTTATTTGGGGGTGGCGAGGGGGTGGGTATTTAAAAAAAACAATTAAAATAATAGCTGTAGAATATCATTTTAATCAATAGTTTTATACCTTGACTAAATTTGTCCACTTTTAATAAAGTGAGATAAATGAGCTTCTGTTCCAAACTCAACATTATTTAAAACAAATTAATGCAATCCCTATTTTTGAAGGGGTTAAGCCCCCAGTTGTGTATGCCATGTACCCAGCGTTTCATTTCTAACAATCCATTGGCAAAATGTGTCATGTCCCCTTCAGGAAATTGTTCTATATGGAGGATAACTGCCTACTTCAGCTACCAGTTGTTCCTTCACCTCTCAAGGAAGAGGTCTGTGCTGTGGATCTGAAAATCCTAGTCTCAAACCACGCTGACAGCTCCTGTGAGGAAAAAATAGCATATGATCATGTAATACACACAAGAAGACAGAATTATGGCTGCAAGCATACAGACCCCATTGACCTATAATGGTCAGAACTGGTGATTTAATCATAGGAACCCAATGCTGAATTTTAGAATGTGTCTATTACACTTACAATATTCTCTTTATTTATTTTTAAAAGCTGCACTTGAATAGAGGAAAAGGGAGTCAAACCACAGATTTTAACTTTGATTTCACTGAGATCATCCTGTTACTGTTTTAACTGGAAGAAATGTGCAATCCTTTGACCAAGCACAGAAACAACAGCTGCCATCTGTCATTTATGTATCATACCGTGTGTTCAATTAAAGAAACATTCACTTAACTGGCAATTATTTAACATGCATTATCCTCCCTGAATTTGAATTGGCTTATTCAGAATCTGCATAGTGTGGTCTCTGATATTCTAAGATTCAAAATGGTTAATAATTTCCTCCATATACCAATGCCAACACTTATTCTAAATGCCCTAGAGTCTGAGTTTTCGAAATATGAAATGGTAAGATAACATACAATAGAAGCAATTCATTTGCTGGGTGAGGGAACAGATGACAGACTGCTTTATAAGTTATATATTAACATCTCACAAAGATATTTGATTACCATTATATAAATTATCTTATTGTCTCCATTATTTAATTACTTGTTGTTGGTTTTCTTTCTGGTCCTATAAAAACCAGATTAAACAGGTAAAAATGCAGAACTGTGGCAAAATAAAAGCTTTGCTGAGCTCATTATAAATTAATTTATTTTACCCAATGTAATTCTTGCATCTATATGTGAATCCTTGTTTTGTTTTTTAATTTGGGTTAATATTTTAATTCAGGTACAAAGCAGAGTCTTAAGGAAAATAAACAGAGGCTTAGTTAGAAATACATTAGGAATTTTTCTTAAAGATCATTTGCTGTGATTTGATTACTTGTGGCACCTTAGAGACTAACCAATTTATTTGAGCATAAGCTTTCGTGAACTACAGCTCACTTGCATCCGATGAAGTGAGCTGTAGCTCATGAAAGCTTATGCTCAAATAAATTGGTTAGTCTCTAAGGTGCCACAAGTACTCCTTTTCTTTTTGCGAATACAGACTAACACGGCTGCTACTCTGAAACCTGTGATTTGATTGTCAACCTATTTCAGTGCTGCTTCTCTAACCTAATGGAGAAAAGATAAAAGAGTTAAACCTATTCCAAAATTGACTATTTTCAAGGCATGTAACATACTTCTGTCTTTCACACAATTTATTGCACTTTAGAGTGATCGTATCAAATTCGTATGAGAGAGGTTTGAACGAGATCAGAAAATGTCACAACACAGATCTATTCTTGCAGTGATAAGGGTATGAATTTAGCTCAGTCTAACTACATGTCAAGATTCTATGATCTACCTAATCGATTATGTCTGTTCAGAGTATTTCTAGCGAGTTCATCACTGAAGCACCTAGGCACCAATAGTAGCATCATGTTTTTCTCTAGGGGCAATTTGCTACAATTATTCATGAAGGATCAGAATGCAAAATGTATAGTGAATAATTCACAAATCTAGCCTTTTTTATACTTGTGGAACATTCATAAACAGATTGTGATATCCTCAATATTTTTGTTGGCTCAGTCCTTTCTTTTTAGTGATTGTTTTTGTCTGTTTTACTCAATGGATTCTTGTAAACCATTTGCCATGAATGCTTTCTACTGAAAGTTTGAACTATGTCTGTTAGCTGTGAATGTATGCAGTGTAATTGTAGCTAGGGTGACCAGATGTCCCTATTTTATAGGGACTGTCCTAATATTTGAGGCTTTGTCTTATACAGGCGCCTATTACCCCCCACCCCGTCCTGATTCTTCACACTTGCTGTCTGGTCACCCTGATTGTAGCCGTGTTGGTCTCAGGACATTAGAGAGACAAGCTGGGTGAGATAGTATCTTTTTATTGGACCAAAGTCTGTTAGTAAGAGAGACAAGATTGCAAGATGGACAGAGCTCTTCTTCAGTTCTGGTAAAAGTACTCCCAGAGTCACACCAAAATGCAAAGTGGAACAAATTGTTTAGCATAAGTAGCTAGCACGTATTGTAAGGGACAGAGTGGCCTGTTAACACCTCTGCAGTCATAGGACAAAAAGGGGGGTCAGTGGGTTACAGATTGTTGTAATAATCCATAAATCCAGGGTCTCTGTTTAGTCCATGATTTTTACTGTCTAGCAGAATAATGAATTTAAGCTCCACGGCTCCTCTTTTGGAAGTTTTGAGCAGGTTTCCTTTGAGGGTGAGGACTGAAAGACATGGGCAGCCGGTATGAGATCCTCGGGGAGGCTAAGCCACCCCAAACGGGGCAAGAAATGCTGGATGCGGTGCACCTCCCTTAGGAGGTGGGCTGGCTCACCGCCTTTGGAGAGCTGCTACCAGAAGCTGCCAAGAAGGGCAGGGGCCACCGGCACCCAGACTGTGGCCCCACTCTCGATCTGCCTCTTCCTCCCCCACTCTGCCTCTGTTCCCGAGACCTGGCCTACCTGCCGCTCACTTCTCTCTGCCCCCTCTCTCCCCATCGCTCGCCCTTGAGGCAGGAGGGAGCAGAAAGGAGAGAGCAGCGAGGGGCTTGAGTGAGGGGCTGGGCGGAGGGGATGGAAAGGGCAGGTGGGGGCACCTCAGGGAGGAGAGGAATGGGCTGGGGGCCACGGGGTGGCAGAGCGGGGGCGGGAAGAGGCAGAGCAGGAGCGGGACCTCAGGGGGGGAGCAGGGAGGGCCATGGTGCAGGGCCTCAGGGAGGAGTGGGGGACAGGGCCATGGTCCAGGAGCCGGTGGCCCCTCCCACTTCTAGGGAGCTTCTGTCACTTGTGCCCAGCCTCCCCAAATGCAACAGTCACATGCTGCCTATGCTGAAAGGTCAGATGTAGATTGCTCACTTGGTGAAAAGCGTGCACCCACAGGTGATGTGGTGTTTGTGTCTTTTATCATTTTCCGGTGTGAGTTCTTTTGATAGTGTAGTGATTGTCTGGTTTCATGCACGTAGTTGTTATTGGTATTGGGGCGTTGTGATTGGTCACAAAACTGACAGCATATTTAAGTGACATGAAGGAACATAAGCCATAACCAAGAGGAGTGCTTGAAGCCACTGTGGCGTTCAATCTTTCAGGAAGAGGGAACAATTTAAATTGTGTTAGTAGATAAAATGTTAAACATTTTCCTTTCTGGGCCCTGCCTGATATATCAGTCCTAGTTTTTTTGTTTTTAAAAAGCTGTTATCAGATTTATTGGCTAGGTACAACTTACATTTATTTTTCCCTGGTCATGTTCATACAACGTAATGATTGTATTATTCACCATGCTAACTAGGCAGGTTGTGTTCAGAGCCTTGTGCTGTTCACGGGATTCTCTGTGAAGGTGTAACCTACACATATACATTGTGGCTCCCTGTCCCCCTCTAGTGGCTGTGTCGCATATAGCAGTTTGAATCCACTACAGCCTTTGATCTAACAGACTTTGGTCTTTTAATTTAGGTAGTAGAGGCTCATTCTTCTAGATCCTGAAGTCCTGTGTTTGATCTCTTGTCAATGACTTCCCTGGGCTGTTGTGTTTCAAGCACATCAGGTGTATGTATATATGTGCATGCATATATATAGATATAGCTATTGATTTTTAACTGTGTCATTAATCCCATATTTCCAGATTGTCCTTGCTTTGGCTAAATATAATCATAGAATCATAGAATATCAGGGTTGGAAAGGACCTCAGGAGGTCATCTAGTCCAACCCCCTGCTCAAAGCAGGACCAATCCCCAACTAAATCAATAATAACCCAGAAGAGTCAATTTAGGGCCTGATCTTGTATCACTGAGGTCAATGCAAGCTTTGTCATTAACCTCTAATGCTGTAGGATTTCAATAAAGAAACATGTGAGGCATTATACATAGGCCTATAAGGGTAGACTGAGATCTGATTATCATTATTCTTATGTATTTGTATATTGCTATCAGTGTAAGTGATTTTAAGTTGCTGAACATTTTGCATAGAGTTAAAGAAATAATATAAATAATGTAAAAATTCATAAGAGGGAGGTTGAGAAGACAAAAAAATAACTAGATTGAGTTGGCAAAGATATACAATGGTTAGAAATGCCTTCATGTTTGAAGCCAAAATGAGTATCCAGGGATAACTATGTTGTGTTATGTTTCAGAGTAGCAGCCGTGTTAGTCTGTGTTCGCAAAAAGAAAAGGAGCACTGGTGGCACCTTAGAGACTAACCAATTTATTTGAGCATGAGCTTTCGTGAGCTACAGCTCACTTCATCAGATGTATTCAGTGGAAAAATCAGTGGGGAGATTTATATACATAGAGAACATGAAACAATTCTCTATGTATATAATCTCCTCACTGTATTTTCCACTGAATGCATCCGATGAAGTGAGCTGTAGCTCACGAAAGCTTATGCTCAAATAAATTTGTTAGTCTCTAAGGTGCCACGAGTACTCCCTTTCTTTTTATGTTGTGTTATGATTACCAGAGTGGAAAAATGGGAGATCGACATGAAGGTGTGATCATTTTTTCAAAAAAAATCATAAAAGATGTTACTGAAAACACAGCTGTGAGCTGGAACAGGAAAATGACAGCCTTTCTGTATGATGTAACCGGTTAGTCCTGCAGTTATATAAGTTCATATACTCATTAACCCAAATACAGATACACTCAGCACATAAATGATTTTAAAATTACCTCTTGGTCTTTTCAAGTGTCTGGAAGTCAGGGTTCACCATTTCCAGACTTGTGAGAAGTCTCAGCTTAGTGCATAGCAGGTAGTTATTTTTCTTTTAAAGATTTACAGGTTAACTTAGTTAGACCTTTCATAAAATGGAAAAGAAATTCCATTAATGCAAGTTCCCCAGGAGCAGGGCTACGGGGGTTTGGGTAAGTGTCTCTTTCACTATATGTTATGGGTTTACTAAGTTTTTCTTAAGTATTATTATTTTATCCCCTTTGGGATAGGAAATCATAATGACAATCCTTTGTAAAACCACATTACTTAGTTAAAAAAATAACACTTTTCTGATCCAATTTCCATGATCCACCAAGGTTTTGTTCTGGTTGTCATTTCTTAGACTTTAAGGCCTTAAGGGACCATTAGATCACCGTTTCTGACTTCCTGTATAACACACCATGGAATTTTACCCAGTTTCCTCTTTATCAAGCTTAGTCACTTGTGCTGGATGGAAGCAGACCATCCAGTCTTAATTTGAAGACTCCAAGAGAAGGAGAATCCACAACTTTCCTTGATAGTTTATGCCAGTGGTTAACCACCCTAACTATTAAAAATGTGAACCTTATTTCTAATTTGAATTTGTCTAGCTTTACCTTCCAGCCATTGGTTCTTGTTATGCCTGTTTAGGTCAGTGGTTCTTAACCTATTTACCATTATGGGCTGCATATGCTGCTCACTGTGCATTATGTGGGCCGCATCCACAATATATATACTGTGTGTAGGGGCTGCAGCTGTGTGCTGATTGGGATGCGAGTGGGCCACAAGTTGACAACCATTGGTCTAGATTAGAAAGTCCTTTAGTACCCAGTCTTTCTTCCCCACCCCATGAAATTTCTTATACACTGTAATGAACTCACCTCTTTTTTCTTCTTTGTGGGATATCTCACAAAGCAGGAGTTGGGGTCCTATCCAACTCCCACTGATGTCAATGGAAAGACTCCCACTGACTTCAGTAGGAGTTTGACTAGGCCCATGGTGAGCTGTAACTGTAAGGAACCTGAAGAAAAAGTTAAGATTTCAAATTAGATATGTGCTGAATGTGCCTCTTGCCTTCATTTGGGGCATCTACCTACCTACCTTAGGGTGTTGTACTGCTGTCCATCTCCACTGTACCCGAATGTTTTCCATGTAAAAATAGCTTGGCAATAGTGAAGTCCCAAGTGGAGTCTCTGTTCCTTCTCCCTTTTAGAATGATAAAAGATCAGGTGTAGGACGATACTGTGAATATTGCTGTAGTTGTGTTGGAAATGCTTTATCAGATAGAATGATTTTGCTGCTTTTCCTAAAGATGATCAGACTCTGGATTCATCTACTCTCCCTTGGAAGTCATTGCACAGCTCAATCCCCTCAACTGAGAATGCTTTGTCTCATTTGCAGTGTTCTGGGCTTTGTGATCTGCTTTGTCCCCGAAGAGCACAATTGGCTTGGTGGTGCAAAGGTGGAGACACGGTCTCTAATGTAGCTAAATCTGGATCCATTAACTGCTTGAAGATTAGGATTAAGATTTTAAACTGCAACCTGCAGCTGACAGGGGGGCCAGCAGAAGGGTGCTGCTCAAGGCACTTACCTCTAGTTAACTAACTTTTAGATACTTGCTCATCATTTTTAAACCGACAAAAGCAGGGACATTCACATTTAACATTTAAACTCCATCCTTAACTCACCCCAATTATGTCAACATATTGTCATATGTTTGATAGCTGTCCCACTGGTGGAGACTTCCATAGTCCACATGTATAATGGGGTCAGGTAAGGACAGACTTTCAGCCATAAATTCTGGTTAACTTGCTTTTATGTGGCTGAGTCAGGCCACGATATGAACTGTTATTTCAGTTTGATTCACTCATTATCTGCCACGGGTGTTGGCTGTTTGTGCACAGAAACAGCTTTAGCTTGGACATGCAAAATTTTGAAAAATGTCATTCATTCTGTAGCTGCAGGGTCATGCAGCTTCTTCATTTGGGTTTCGATAGTCCCTTTTTGGACCTGTGCACCTTCCTACCACAACTCATGCTTGGCCAAATATCTCTGACAAAATCCCCATTTAAAATCTATTAGATGATGCTGTGTTTCCACCTTCAACCATTTTTCTAATTTAGGTGAAAATTGGCCTTCTGCTGTGGATCAAATCAGGTCAGGCAGAGCCTGTTTCTGGCTAGTATAATCTGCTGACAAAACACGCGCTTGTCCCCAAGTTGGATATACAACCAGGCAGTTTGTTTGGTTGCATTAATCAGGTTGCCCACATTGACTCTCAGCTGACAGCTGTAAACACTGAATCTCTTTAAAAATTGAATTTTGTGCTCATGAAAAAGTGTGTGATTGATAGCCCTGGAGACCAAAGTCTTTTATATGCAATGGAACAGAGGCAATAAGAGAAATGCAATGTGATCTTCCCTACCATAGTATGTCATCTGTGAGTCTGAGCTGGCGAGACCATTTATAGGTGCGAGAGGAGAGATAGTCATTCAATTCTTCATCCTCAATGCTCACACTGCCAACACATGTATTAATCGTAGTGTTGGGGTCCACATAACATACACCATCATGTTTGCAAGGGAAATGGACCAACTGAACCAAACCATTTCCAATGGGCAAAAAACAACTGTTGGATGGTAATTATTTTGAATCATATATAATTCCAACAGGTTTTGGAGGAGAAAACCTTTGATTTCTTTTGCCAATTACAGTGGCCATTCAGTGCCACTATCCAAGGACTGAAATCTTAATTAAGAGGGTGAGAAGTTTTGCCAGGGATAAATTGGGACATACCAATAATTTACAACAGTGTGGAATAGTGCAATGTAGGAACAAAGGGTCTTGTGTGAGAAGATTAAGCTGGAATGAACAGCATGTTTTCTTCTTATAAAATTTTTCTGGCAAAACAAAACCATATTTTGTAAAATTTTAACACATTATTATAATATATTGCACATTTATTCTGCAGTGTAAGAAAAAATCCACAAATTAAATGTAAGGTTGGATAGATTGAAGACTGGGTTTTGAAAACTTTTCCAGCTTTGGGGCGGAGTTTATTTATTGAAAAGCAATCAGCCTGTTTATTACTTTCTACAAAGAACTTCACACTGCTTTAGGTGCCTTAACATTCTTCCTATTCCCTTTCCATGATCTTCCCCAAAGGTAACTATTACAGTGCCACCAGCATCGCTACAGAACTATAAAGGCCTATAAGGCTGTTGTGACAAGACTTCATTATTAAGGATTTTATTTAATTTTGAATGAATGACCTCGGTGGAGAACGTTCTCAGAGCAATAATACCAATTAGGTCTGGGACTGCTCCAAAGAGTCTAGAAAATTGTTTTTAATTTGAATTCAACTTGAACTTCATCGTAAGTACTTGCTAGAGTAGCATTCGGTAGGATATGCCTATAGGGAGGCACTGATAAGAACACCATACCTTTGGGCTTGAATAAAAGTTTATTATTTGCCTTATCATAGCACTTAGGAGCCTAGTCGTGGATCAGAACCCTGTTGTGCTAGAACCTATACAAAAACAATGAGATAATCCCTGCCTCAAGGATCTAAGTATAAGATAAATGGCGGATGGATGGAAGGCACATAAAAGATGGATAGATACCGACAGAGAAGAACAAGAAAACAATGAGACAGTGTTGGTCAGCAGCAGAGGCAGTGGCCTCAGCACACCATCAGCCTGTTGTCAAGTTTTTTGTAGGCGTCACAGTAAAGAGAGTTCTGAGGAGGGATTTGAAGGTGCATATGAGGTAGAATAAAAGGTTCTTCTTAAGGTTTTTATGAATTTCCCACAAGCCTTCATGGAGATTAGCAATACTACTGTCATTATTTCTTTTACTATAGGCCAGAGCAGTGAATATCGTTTATGGATGTTGGTTTTAGGTTTTATTTAAAAGCAGGCACAGCTGGCAGCAAAGTGCCCCCTCACATCAAGCCGAGGCCTCTACTTAACCAATAACTCATTGTAGTATTTAGGCATTCCTTAAAGATCTCCCTTTCCCATTCCAATACTTATCATAATCATTAAACACACTCGGTCTACTGAGGATTGTTGCACCAGCAAGAGTGACCATCGCTGATGGGTCAGACTGGCCCCTGCTCAGGATGATGAGCAAAGGCTAACAATGGACCCAGCAGATGAGGGTCAAGTTCCCCAATGGTGATGAATGTGATGAGCCAGGACTGCGGATGCATGGACCCGATAAGGCAGAAGAAGAGCTAGACCTTCTTAATGGTCATCCACATCTTCAGTAACCAATGGCATGTGACTGAAGAATTCCTGGGAAGGAGTATGGTTTCCCCCAAAATAAAATCCCTCTATGTCTTTCAGTCCCAAGGATTTCAGTACTGACCCGGCCAAATACTGCCTATTTTGCGACAGATCATAGTATGGCTGCAAACATAAAACATATAGTTGAAAAGATCCCTTCAATTTCAATAGGTAGAATGAATTTAGCATTCTATTTCTAAGCAACAAAAGTCTGTTACTTGAAAAATGTTGAAGTGTCCTGGAATTATATTCTGCTGGTGGTGCTCTTTAAGCATTTTATAATTCTTTCTATGTATTATCTAGGGCTTTAAAGAGGAGTTTTAAAGAGAAGTTCACCATATCAAGTTTCAAAGGTTTTCAAACTCAGTTTTGCTCTGTTCACTGTGCACTTGTTTTATTTTTTGAGGCCAAGATGTGTTACTTTACATTAATATTATGTTTTATTTTTCACTTGTCAGCCTAGTTTCAAAGTAAATCCGAGATCTTTTGAAGGTAGTTAGGAGCTTTGCCTTCTAAATTCTTGCTAGTTCTTTTGGTATTAAAAGGGATTACTTTATACTCTCTTAATTTAACCTACTTTTTACTGTTTTGCATGTTATAGTTATTACAGTTGTCAAACTTGTGGGCTTGGAGCTTCTTTATGTAATTTTTTCCCCTTAATTTGAATATTTATCCTGATACTCCTACAGTTTTTTGGGAACCTCACATGAGGTCTGCTGTGTGAATTCCTCAAACTTCCAAAATTCCTATTGATATTGGAGGAATGAAATATAAGGCTCAGAGACCAGAATTTTCAAAGAAGCTCAACACAATACCCATTTTGTGCCTGATCCAGCCCCACTCACGTCAATGGGAACTTTACTATTGACTTCAACGGGATCAAGCCATAGGTGCTGAGTGCTTTTGAAAATGGTGGTGCTTAACTAGATGTCTAAATGGGAGCTAAACTCTTTAAAAAATCTGTTGCCAACTGTAGTTGCTGAACACTTGGAAGCTTGGCTCTGAGCTTTTTTGAAAAGCTGGCCCATAACCATAGCAAGTTGCTTTATCTATCTGTTCATAGTTCAGCATTTTCAGCTTCATCCTTAGTGCCTGTTGAAGGCAACGTAAGCTGAAGGCTTTCAGCAACTCATAAGACTATGTCCTGGGTAGTATTAATGCTTTCAGATTTTCAAAAGTGATTTTGAATTCCTCAGTTTTTGGGTTCCCTACTTGAAACCCTGATTTTCAGACATGCTGAGCACCTGCTTCCCAGTTGAGGTCAATGACTGCGGCAGGTGTTCAACATTTCTGAAAGATGTCTCAAATAGAGCAGTCAAAATTACTGGGCTCTAGTGGAAATTCTGACCTAAGGTTATAAAGCTTGGGTTAAAATAAATCATTGAAAGCTTTCTTTTTATCAGGATGTCTTTGTATTTCATTTCTCCATTTCGCCTATGAAAGGTGCCAGCTTAATAACATAGGAAACTGAACTCACTTATCCATCAAACAGGAATCAATTCTGAAGCACATAGAGGAGAGGAAAGTGATCAGGAACAGTCAGCATGGATTCACCAAGGGCAAGTCATGCCTGACTAATCTAATTGCCTTCTATGACGAGATAACTGGCTCTGTGGATGAGGGGAAAGCAGTGGACATGTTGTTCCTTGACTTTAGCAAAGCTTTTGATATGGTGTCCCACAGTATTCTGGCCAGCAAGTTAAAGAATTATGGGCTGGATGAATGGACTATCAGGTGGATAGAAAGCTGGCTAGATTGTCGGGCTCAACGGGTAGTGATCAATGGCTCCATGTCTAGTTGGCAGCCGGTATCAAGTGGAGTGCCCCAAGGGTCAGTCCTCAGGCTGGTTTTGTTCAATATCTTCATTAATGATCTGGAGGATGGTGTAGATTGCACCCTCAGCAAGTTTGCAGATGACACTAAACTGGGAGGAGAGGTAGATAAGCTGGAGGGTAGAGTTAGGATACGGAAGGACCTAGACAAATTGGAGGATTAGGCCAAAAGAAATCTGATGAGGTTCAACAAGGACAAGTGCAGAGTCCTGCACTTAGGACGGAAGAATCCCATGCACCACTACAGCCCTTTTACAGTTAAGGTCAATTCACAGCAGGTGTGAAGCAGGCAGAACTCCATTGACTTCAGTGGGAACTAGATCAAGACATTTGTAAGGTAGGGCTGGCTTTCCTTCATAGAACTTCCATCCCTGTTAAAATAATAGCATTCCCATTATAGCTGATGAACCTGTGTTCATACATGCTCTCTCAAATGATTAGCTGTTTTAGGGGTTGGGCTTGTCACATGGTACCCCACGGGATCCACAAACATGTGTGTTAAAAGTCCAGATACAACCCAAATTGCTCCTGGCCTTTGATTTGCATTTATTTATTTATTTATTTGGTAGCAAAGTCACTGTTACCAACTCTCACAATTGCTTTGCAAGTCTTGTGTTCTTAGGTGTTTTCCTTAAAGCTCCAGCTCCTAGAGTCATGTGATTAGATGACAATCTCAAATTTAATTAAAAAAATAAGTTTCTAGCCCTTATGGTTCCAGAGAGAAACCTGAAAACATGATCCATGGGGACTCTAAAGCCTCAGAATCCATAAGGCGAATAAACACAACCCCAAATTTATTATTTTTTTAGAAAATCTCATGATTTTTAATTCATAATTTTTGGGGAAGCCTTACTCCTGATATTTAAACATTTGTGATTGACAATATTGGACTCAAAGATAGTGACAGTCCACAATAGGGAAAGACATTGCTAAATCCTGTTTTCAGAGCATCATGTAAAGGATTCATTAACTAGTAATTTGTGGAAAGGCTATAGTACAACTGTGAAGATTTTAGAATGTGAGCACTTTGAACCTGATCTGATTGGTAGAGCAGCACTTGACATCAGTGTTCCTCTGTGTGAGACAAAAGTCATTTGTAAACAAACTCTGAGATATTAGTGATGACATTTCAGAAATAACTGAAAGCTTGTCCTAGTGATACCAAAACAGAAAAAAATATTCCAGATGAGTCAGAAAAAAAATCTTAGGTCTTGACTCAACTTCCAAAGGAATGAGTCAGAAACTAAATATACCAAGTAGGCTAAAATCATGAAAAAATAATTTCAGCAGAAGGAGGAAGAAACAGTGGTATATTTAAACCTTGGGGCTCTCAACCTAATTCAGACATTGGCTGATGTGATCAAACCTTGGGAATTAATTCACTCGTCTGAAAAAGGGCACAATGTATTTTGATCAGTTTGCTCAGGTATTATAGAGTAATTTGATCACCTAGCTATAGAAAGTTATTCTTTAGCAAGGAAAGTCGGAATTCCAAATGAGAGGGAACAACAACAAAAAATCCTCAAGGAATACAAATGTAATAACAAAAAATGGCTGCAGTTAAAAGTTGCATTTTCACACGTTGGGCTCAAGTCTGCAGCTGGACAACTCCCACTGCAGTGATTGGAAGTGCTCAATGCAGAGGGCTTCCAGAATCAAGGCACTTCTTTTGACATTATAAACACTCCTTGTGCTGTGATATACGTAACTGGTAGTTACATGTATTGCAAAATCAGCTGCTCATTTCAAAGAGATGGAAAAGGACTCTAGATACTACAGTGAGCACCCAGACACTACAATTATAGTATTTCAGAAAGATGCATATAAGAATATAGGGCATGATTCACCACTGCTTGCCTCTTGCATAGGTATGGAATGCGGGTGTAAAATGGAACCAGATCCTAATTCTTCATTCACTTGAGTCGCATTTTACACTCAATTTGCTCAGGTGTAAGTGACTAGCTATGGTTCAAGTCAGTAGAAAAATCAGACCTATAACCTTTATAAGTTCATAGTGAGTGACAACTGGAACATAAATGTTTTCATGGTGGAAGGAGGAACTAAGGACATCATCAACCAGTTCTCCTCCCTCCACTCCATAACCAGCACCACGTAAGAGTTCAAACAAAGCAGACTTGGGCCTGTATAATAGACTGTTTTTTAAAAAATAAAGGAATTTGTTTCCCATCCTGCCTCGTTGAATGAATTCTTGTTCAATTTTTCACTCTTAACATGTGGAATTTGGGAGAAGTAGTCTTGCATATGAGAAATATTGAGAGCTCGTGGATGGAGGAGAAGGAGGGATATGTATCTTATTCTGTTTGATTTCTTCTTGGTTAGTGTATAAGAAGAGATAAATGTCAAACATTGTAGATGCACATTCTCCCACATATGGGAAGACACACAATGAGGAACTTTTAAAATATGTATAGCTTAGAGATGCGCAAGTTATTTGTAGGATTCAAGAAATCTTCAGAGAGTCCTTAAGTTGTATAAATATTCATCCTATTAAAAAAAAAAGGAACAGGAAGAAAATGTAAGGGAAAAAAGTAGTAACCCCATTAGCTTGACATGGCTAATGTACAAGATAATGGGAAAGAATCTGTACTTGGGAGACAGTAAAACGATCACCTGTACAGCCATTGTCTAACAGCAGATTATCTGCATGAGTCAAAAGGAGGATCTGAATAACTTAATGCTATTTTTTCATTCTTCTCACAGATGGTTGCAATCTTTTGCCACTTAAAAGAAAACCACCTACATTTGGCTTTTCACCAGCTAGGTGAGAAAAGTAATATATAATATCACCCTGTTCACATGTTGCGAATTGTAGCATGGTGTTAGGGGGCTTATTCCTTCACCCACTTACTTCCCTGGTCCTTCTCGCATGAACAGAGAGCAACAATACCCGAAGTCCAAAGGTGCAAACAATTCGATGTTTATTGGGGTGAACTTCCAGCAAGCATGATTCCAGTTTCTTTCCGTAGTATCCTCCTTCCCAGCTCTGACACCACAGAGCCTTACACCTGTGTCCCTGTTCCCATTCCTGCCCTTAGCCAAACATGATTCCAACTTCCTTACTCCCATTCCCTGTTCCCATTTCCCGCTTTGGCAAAACATGATTCCAATTTTCTTACCCCCATTCCCTGTTCCCATCTCCCCCATCCACACCCACCCCCTCCCACCCACACCCCCTCACTTCCTCATTGACTACAGATTATATAGTAAAACTTGAGTTCTGCTTAGCTATACCTTAACCAATCATTTTCCTGAAATTTAACTAACCAATCCTAACATATTGTAACATGATTATGTAACCAATTATATCCCACCACCTTAATTAGTTTACACCCAGCAAAATTAATTATACAGCAGACAGGAACAATCACAGAACCAGACAGAGATTATACAGATAAACAATAGCAAAGTGGGAACTATAATGACAAGACAATACAGAAGTGAGGATTTCACATCCCAGCTATTGATAAGTGAGTTCTTGCCAGACAGGATGCTATCAAACTAAGTTTCCTTTTACATTTTCTAGGCACTTCCCTTTCTCTGGAGGTGACAGGAATACAATCCTGTCCTGATAGTGCCTAACAGCCCAATAGCACCTTATTTCAATGTGACTAGTTTGGAATGTGAGGATGTGACTGTTCGCTTCCTAGCTTATGGCTGCCTCTGCTGCTTAGCCAAAGGCCTGAGCCTAAGAACAGGGCCTCAGACTGTCACAGTAAGAGAAGGCCCTTACACCGGCAGACAGTGATTTTGATTCTCTCTTTTGTACCTCTATAACTAGCCAAGCGATAAGAATACACCTAAATTCTTAGAGTATAGGCCTTTACAGACAGACCTGAATATCTATATCCTAACACATGGAGTGGGGGGTGGTGTGTGTGGGTGGGGGGGAGACAGGCGGAGAAATCCCCCTTTTCTATTGCAAAAAGAAAAAAACCTCTATACGCTCAGAGAAATCAAATGTCCCAGTGGAGGAGGAGCTGAAGATCAAAGCATGATTTTTTCTTATGTAACATGGGATAGGACATATTATGTACAACCAATATTACACTCCCCTTTCCCATGTCACTCACATCTTAACTCTTTGCTGAAGCACAGGCCAGGGTTCGGTCTTGTAGTTGACAGGACCTGTCAGAAGGCAACCATGAATTCAGGTGTTAGTTAACAACTCCCTGTCACCTTCAGAGAAGGAATAACACACAATCGCTTCAGATACACATTTTTACAAACAAACAAAGGCGTGCCACTTGAAATGGTACTAGAAAGTCTTAAATCACTTTCTAAATACAGTAAAAGCTATTGGGCAGTAAAACTACCCAGTAGCTGTGTAGTTTTCTTGTACAGACTTCCACAAATTTTTCCTGGAATGCCATTCCACACCCCCAAGCTTCTTTTAGGAACTCATTACTCCATGGGCAGCTTTGGAAAATTCTTTTTGGAGGAAATCACATGGTAGTTTTGAATTAGTGTGAAGTATGTAATAAATTGGTAACTACAAACAAAGGCCTTTGTCACACCAGGTTACCAAGTAAATTATTTGGTTGGCTGTAGTACATTTATGTTAAAAGAGATGTAGAACTATTGAAACAATGGAGGAATGTTAAGCTATTCCAGTAGCCTGTATGGTGGCAGCAAAGGATGGATACTGACTCCTGTAACGGCCTCCCTCCCTCCATAATTTGGCAAAAGTCGCCATTTTGGTGTTTGTGGAATGTTGTGACAAGGGAATTTGGATACCTTGTGTCCCGGCAGCCTCACATAGCCTTTCATCCCATATAAAACATACCACTTCTCGTGGGAGTACTTGCACGTGTGATTTATTTTTGAAACTTGTTGTTTGTGAGAACTCAAGTGTGTGGGACTAGCATTCCATCGCCACCTGCACAGAGAGGATGGCAAAATGGCTGCAGTGACAGAATTTTTAAAAAGAAAACCTAAAGACGCACAGCAGTTATTTTTGGAGGCATTTGTCCAGCTTTCTTCACCACCCACCTCTTTGCACTTCCTCTTTTTAGTGATCTGCCAGCCATTTACTCAGCAACCCATCTCTCCTAGTTTGCCCTCCCAGCTCATCTTCTTGTAATGTTTTACAGAATTGTTCACAACTGGAACTTCTATGCCTTGGGGTGATATAGATACTTCATCAATGGCATGTTTAAATTGCCTTATATTGCATTGCAGTTGGAATGCTCTTATTCCAAGTCTGTGAAACGATGTAATTTAGAGCCTATTTCATTTTTGTGTCATCATTTTTTGTACCACCGGTGGATGCCACTTCTCCTAAATGTATTTCAATATTTTCATCTTCTATGGAAGGTGAGTAAACACTAGAGAGAGGGAGAAACAACAGTGGAGAAAACAATGATTCAGGTGTCAGGAGTAACATTGTTTCCATCAATGCCCTTTTCTCTTCTAGCTTCCAGCTCCTGGCTACCTGGGATCTTCATTTGCAAGTGCTTTTCCTAATGAAATGGGCATTTCCATTCTAATATTTAAGTCCTCAGATAACCAGTCTTCCACATTTGATGGAAACTTGGTGGCAAAAGGAGTACATTGATTGAGGGATATTTTCTGGATAAGTATAATGTAAATTACTTCATTAAAGTATTCTTTGCCATGGTTAAGGAGCATAGGATGCCTTAAAAGAATTGTTCTTCAAATGATATAGATTCTTAATTGAGTGGAAATTTAGAGACACCTTTTGGACTTAGTTTGTCCTCTGCCACAGACATCTCAGCGCCTACACCAGTAACAATAGTAATAATAATAATTAATATTTAGCTAAATATTAACTATTTAGCAATAGAGCTCAGAGTACTTTACAAAAATTAATTAAGCCTCCCAAGGCCCTGTGAAGTATTATACCCATTCTGTATTGTTTGCTGGTATAACCATGTGATCTTACTGCTGATATCCTCATCCTTCCTTTCTCTCTATTGTTTATGCTCAATTTTTGCATCTGCATTTAAATTAGATTATAAGCTTTTGGGGAAGAAATTTCCTCCTCCTTTGTTTTTACAATGGCAAGTTTTAGGGTATTGGGCACGAGCATGATATAAATAATAATAATAATAATATATAAATGGGGAAAGAGAGACACTAAAAGGCTGAGAGACCTGCTCATATTATCATAGGGGTGTCAATGGCAGAGTCTGGAATAAAGAGTCAATGGCAGAGTTTGGACTGGTTTCAGACTGTTATGTTCATGGCATACAAACCAAAAAGTTAGGCTACTAAATGCCATAAAATACTCTTTGAGGAAGATTGCAACATAACACTACTTTATTTCTTAAAATCCAGAACCTTAACACACAAGAATGAAAACCCAGACAGAGAAATCAGACTGCACCGTAAAGCAGAGAGGTACAGCTCACGCCACCTTGCTTTAAGGCTGACTCTTTGCACACTCACTGTTGTTAGACACCAACTCTACACTTCCTTACAGATCCCCTTAGCTTGCAAGCACACCTAGGAAAACCCCCAAAGCATTTAAAGTGATAGATTACAGTTTTAATACAGTTTTCAGTACACCACACAACCCATCCCAGGTTTCTGGGATCTTTGCGATATTACTGGGGGTGATCCATATTTCCTGTAGGTGGCACTTCTTGGATGTTCATGCATCTCAGTTTTGGAGCTCATTAAGTGTCATCATTGTCATGTGGTGTCATGATGTGATGATGTATTGTGACATGTTGTATCATAAAAATATGTTGCATCAAAAATCATTCTGTTACATTGCAACTTGAAGACAGGATATTGCCATATCATTATGTAAATATCATCTCAAATGGGAAACCTGAATAGAACCCAGGCATCTTGACTCTCAGTTATTTGCTCTCACCTTGATAAACATTCCCTCCCTAGTTTCTCTTTCCACTTGACTTTCTGAGGCTTCCATTCAAAGGCTCAAGACTTGTAGCAAGACCAATTTGCAGCTGTTATCTGTAAAAGCACCGAGGATCTAATTCTCTCCTGCCTTGCACCTTGTGAAGTCATTTACTCCTGTGCAAAGTGGTTGTCAAGCTCTACTGTCCTGATCTAGGAGCACTCATTCTATACTCACTTTGCATAGGCATAAATGACCACATGTGGTGCAAGTCCATGAAGAAGTACCAAGCCTTGAGTATTCTGGTGCCACTTATATTCTAATTTTTGACCCTGTATTCCGTCAAACAGTAATGGAGAAGGGAAAGAATATGATAGTCATTAACAGTCAGAGACAAGCTTTTGGGAACAGCCTTAGGGTCATACCTTCAGCAGGTGTAGATCGACAAGCTCTTGTAAGGTCATGAAGCAGTGCCATATTATACCATTTGAGGATCTGGACTGCTATGTCTTGAACTTAAACCCTGAATCTTAATAGTCCTGTACCTTGGGGATACTTCAGATTCAGTCTAGATACAAAAAACAACAATGAGGAGTCCTTGTGGCACCTTAGAGACTAACAAATTTATTTGGGCATAAGTTTTTGTGGGCTAGAGCCCACTTCATCAGATGCATGGAGTGAAAATACAGGAGCAGGTATAAATACATGAAAGGATGGGGGTTGCTTTACCAAGTGTGAGGTAAAGCAACCCCCGTCTTTTCTTGTATTTATACCTGCTCCTATATTTTCCACTGCATGCATCTGATGAAGTGGGCTCTGATCCACGAAAGTTTATGCCCAAATAAATCTGTTAGTCTCTAAGGTGCCACAAGGACTCCTAGTTGTTTTTGCTGATACAGACTAACACAGCTACCACTCTGAAACCAGTCTAGATACAGATTATGTAGAATGGCCTTAATCTTTCCAATGTGTAGAATCAAAAGCTCTGATCTAAATAGACTCTGAAAACTTTGGTGTGTTCCAAACTGAGATTTGGATGTAAATGCTGTATCTTGTGCCTCTCTCTAATGTTCCATCAAAACATTCTTCCTACGGGTTAGACTGAACTGTTGAATATGTATTGGTGACCTTTATACATTGTCCATTTTGAAATATCATCATTGAAATGAACTATTTAAGGCCCATGTATAAAAAGGTCACAAATCATTTCTATAAGGTTTTGGGGAAATTTGGTCAGGAATTAAATACATTTACTCATTAAATAAATGTTTGTTGTTCAGGCAGCAATATTATCTGTTGAGTAACTACAGTAGCTTCCTGCCCAAAAGACACTCAGCCTACAAGAAGAGAAATCTGAGTCGAAGGATGTGGTTTATTTAGAAAAACAAATCAGTCCAGGTCAGAGGCTGAGCATTCATATTAACTTTTTTAAAAATTTTGTCTAACCTAATAGTGGAGTTTTGTCACTAAAAAATTGTTAGTGCTGCCCCTCCCACACATATGGATCTCACTTAGCTTTGCAGCTAGTTAGTCCTACATTCTCGTTCACTGCTTTTTATATATATATATGTTTTCATGGCCAAAAAGGTGTGTTCTTAACTCAGGTTAGTTAACCCAAGTTAGCTAAATTGGGTTACAAGAGCAGTGAAGACACAGAACCCTGGCTTTTAACTCAGGTTAGCAGCTCAAGTTAAAGCCAAGAGCAGAACAGGAGGTTGAACTTGAGTTGCTAAACTGAGTTAAAAGCTGAGCTGTCATGTCTTCACTGCTATTTGAATTTAAATTAGCTAATCCAAATTAATAACATACCTTTATTTTTCAGTGAAGATGTACCCTTAGTCTTTGCTGGGTGATCCTCCACCTTTTATGACCCTTTTGTACCATTTTAATCCCAGTCCCACACATCTGCTGCACTGCACTTAGGCTTTCCAATGAGCCATTCCTGCCTGCTGTATTTCTTGTTGTCTCACCTTTATTTATTTAGCCATTCTAAAAGAACAAAAACAAAAATAACCCCTAGAATAATATTTCACTAGCAAATTGCATTGTAATAGCCCTTACTCACTTTGATTATTGCCTTACATCATGAGTACTCACAATGAAAGTCATTGGGAATAGTAAAAAGAAAAGGAGTACTTGTGGCACCTTAGAGACTAACCAATTTATTTGAGCATGAGCTTTCGTGAGCTACAGCTCACTTCATCCACGAAAGCTCATGCTCAAATAAATTGGTTAGCCTCTAAGGTGCCACAAGTACTCCTTTTCTTTTTGCGAATACAGACTAACACGGCTGTTCCTCTGAAACCTGTCATTGGGAATAGTGTTAGTTGGGATGTACATTGTTGTTATTTTAGAAAGAAAAGGTTGTTACTTCCCATTGTCTTTAGTTATTCTCAGTCAGTTTCAACAGGTAAATTTTATTCTTAAATAGTGTATTATTAGGATGCTACTTTTGCACTATGGTAATGGGTGGGCTAGAAATACCTAGGAAGGTTGTGTGAATAATTGGCATAAATCCAAATTATGATACAAGTAGATACTTGTGATCAGTCAGGACACCAGTTACCAGTCTGTCATAATCAGTTTGTTTTGGTGACTACTGTTTATTAATTCTACTACAGTATCAGCCAGTCAGGATTTGGACCAATTGTGATAGGTACTGTACAATAATAAATACTGTTTTTAATAAATAATGTCAATTATCCATAATTGCCCCTCCACCTTGCCATCATTAGCTGGATTATTTTGTTTTGTAAATTTTGCAGCAGAAGAACCCCAGCAAACCCCACTTAAGTATGCATTTTTAATTGACGTCATTGGGACTAATAATTTAGTAGAAGTTGACCAATAAATGCTTTGCTGAACAGGGACCTCGAATAGGAACTTGGAGTGTTTAGTGGTCTTATATTTTATTTCAAGAAGAATGTTCCATGCCCAAGGGAAACCACAGGAGACTGTATGGAGATTTATATGGGAGACTACAGCTGTGCTGGAACCAGAATTTTCATTTCACGGGAAAGTCTGTGATTTTGAAGTTTATTTTCATTCCAAATGGGGACAAATGGTCGAATTTTGAAATTTCCCATGAAATGAAATTAAAAGAATAAATCTGTTTGAGTGAATCAGAACATGGTTTTGGTTAAATAAAAGCTTTTTTATATTCTTATTGGGCAAGCCGCTTATTCTTATTAGCCTATTGTACGATGATAATAAATAATAATGTTTTTTTAAAAGAAAAGGTGCTTCAAAATGAAAAATTTGAAACTTTCCATTCTGAAAATGTTGAAAATAGAAAGTTTCAACTTTGTCAAAATGCTTCCGCCCCTCCCCTGCCCCCTGCCATGAAATGTTTGTCAAAACTATCATGTTCCTGTGGAAATTGTTGATTTTGACAAAACAGCATTTTCCAAAGAAAAAATGTGCTGACAGAAAATGTTTAGCGAGCTCTAATGGAGACATTAGTATTGCACTGTAAGCAATACATACGAATATTAATGGACCCAGGAACTTTGGCTCCAGAAATGAAAATATTAGTCAGCCTTTAATCCTTCAGGCCCAGATCCTGCAAACACTTATGCACGTGCTTAACCTTAAGCACATGAAGAAGCCCCATTAATGCCAATGGTGCTTGACTTTACTATGCTGAGTAGTCCCAAAGTTAAGCATGTGCATAAGTGTGTGCAGGATTGACACCATAGTTATTTAAGCATGTGTGTATGTTCTGCAGGATTTGGGCCCTAAATGGTGGTAGCAGTAGCAGAGCTTTTATCAAATTCTCCATCAAATCCTCTCGCCGCTTGTCAAAAGAGAGAGAGGTTTTTTTTCCAAATGTTATATTCAGCCATTTCCAAATTCCTCTTTGGTTCCCCTTCTTTCTTCATTTTTCACTCACATGAAATTAACAATATTAGGATGATTGTGGCATACTTTTTACCTTCCGATATTCACTTCCTTCCTTTAGATTTGTAGACTTTCTTGTCAGGGAATGTAAGTGGTAAAATGCATGTCCAGTAAACCCAGTCGAAAACAGAACTGATGTTTACTGAACCCAGAAAACAGCAGCACCAATATGAAATTGTATAAAAATGTATTTCCACTCAAAGAAAGATATTAAATACTCAGGGTCAAAAGATTCTGAGATTAAATTTTTATTTATTTTCTATTTGAAAAGCCCCATATTGACTTATTCCTCTGGTCTAGCATGAGGTATTTGACTGACATGGTGTGTATTCATTAACAATATAATGTGAGCTGTAAATGATGTCTTTGAATTATTTTAATCAAAATGTTTCTCTGAATTCATTACACATAATTGAATATGAGAGAGAGAAAAAGATACAGACTCCATGAGAAAAACAACAACTCTATTTTACATGGAAAGGTATATGGATTTCCTCTGCTTCATATGATTTATGGTATATTATGTATTATCATGATACTTCAATTTCAATGAACCATAAATAATGGATGTTTCTTAATACAGTAGTTCATAAATATTGAACATTGCAATCTTCAGCTAGGCAGGACAGCTGTCAATTCATGCAGCTGCTTGTTGCCATGAGACAAAACTTATTATGAAAGCTGGTAAAAAGTACGCTGTTTAGACAGTTAAGTATAGTTTTTAGACAGTTTAATACAGTTAAGATAATTAATTTAAGAGACCATAAGAAACAATAGTTTGACTGTTGATAGTTTTCTCATATAGGTGAACACAATGATAGTCATTATATTTGAGGATACTTTGTAGTGGTCTCTTAAGACAGGATAATCGCTAAATGGAACAAAATATCAAATTTTGAAATTTGCAAAGAAACAAAAAATATTTAGTTTTGTGTTGCTAAAAATGTTTTGTTTTGATAAAATTGAAACCTTTTAATTTGATTTCAACATTTAAATTTGTATATGATCATTTCTAATGGAATATAAAAGAAATTTTGAAATTATTATAGTTATTGTAATTGCATTTACACAGCTGTTCAAGTCACACATGTTAGTCAAAATGTCTTTACCATTCAGGAGCAGAGGGAAGTGCATTGTGCAAGTCCATGAGAGAACTAGGCAGCCTTTGCCAATGGATGCAGCCTGCAAGTATATGATCTACATCATCTAAATGGCCATAGTGGCATCTAAATGGCCCAACCTGATGATCACTTTAGATAAGCTATTACCAGCAGGACAGTGGGGTGGGAGGAGGTATTGTTTCATATTCTCTGTGTGTATATAAAGTCTGCTGCAGTTTCCACGGTATGCATCTGATGAAGTGAGCTGTAGCTCACGAAAGCTCATGCTCAAATAAATTGGTTAGTCTCTAAGGTGCCACAAGTACTCCTTTTCTTGATGGTACCAGTTGTTATTATAGACATCATTTAATTCAGCTGAGTGTCCACTACTCCTGTGTGAGAAGAGCTGAGCCACACTGGGGAGCAATACTCTGTGGGGAAGAGCACAAGGCAAGGCCAGAGCTTCTTAGTGTCTGCACACTGTCCTTTCAAAATGAAAAAGCCAAACACCCCAGTGTGAAAATGTGGAAATAGAATGTTCTGACCTAATCAAAATGCTTCATTCAAATTTGTTTTCTGAAATAAAATGTCATTGAAATGGACATGTTCCTGTGGAAAGTTTTGATTTCAATGAAATGGCATTTTATGACCAAAAAAAAAAAAGTCCATTGGAAAAATTTCTACCAGCCCTAGTCTTGTAGTTGAAGCACTTGGCTGGAACTCAAAAGACCTGCGTTCAGTCCAAAAACCTCTAGATGCTACTGTAATACAAATATTTAATTGTAAATTGTAAGATTGAGTTAAAACAACCATCTTGCATCACTTAAAAACAAAGGCTTTATGTGTGCTTTTAGACCTTTAGAAAATATTTTTATAATAAATATATTTATATTTTGATCTATAGTATTGACCATATTTCAAATACCCCAGAGGTGTTCAGACACACATTGATGTGTACAGTATAAGAATGTGGGTCAGACCTTATATTATCAATACACTGATAAATAGTTTATAAGGGGTTGTTAAATGATTAATAGATGTTTTAATAAAATTTAAGCAATTGTTGTACCACAGGTCAATAGGGTGTTTATAACACCCTATAGCCTCACCTCAGTCCTTGGAAAAATCATGGAGCAGGTCCTCAAGGAATCAATTCTGAAGCACTTAGAGGAGAGGAAAGTGATCAGGAACAGTCAGCATGGATTCACCAAGGGCAAGTCATGCCTCACTAACCTAATTGCCTTCTATGATGAGATAACTTGCTCTGTGGATGAGGGGAAAGCAGTGGACATGTTATTCCTTGACTTTAGCAAAGCTTTTGAAATGGTCTCCCACAGTATTCTGGCCAGCAAGTTAAAGAAGTATGCGCTGAATGAATGGATGATAAGGTGGATAGAAAGCTGGCTAGATCATCGGGCTCAGTGGGTAGTGATAAATGGCTCCATGTCTAGTTGGCAGCTGGTATCAAGTGGAGTGCCCCAAGGGTCGGTCCTGGGGTGGGTTTTGTTCAATATCTTCATTAATGATCTGGAGGATGGCATGGATTGCACCCTCAGCGAGTTTGCAGATGACACTAAATTGGGAGGAGTGGTAGATACGCTGGAGGGTAGGGATAGAATACAGAGTGCCTTAGACAAATTAGAGGATTGGGCCAAAAGAAATCTGATGAGGTTCAACAAGGACAAGTGCAGAGTCCTGCACTTAGGACGGAAGAATCCCATGCACTGCTACAGACTAGGGACTGAGTGGCTAGGCAGCAGTTCTGCAGAAAAGGACCTAGGGGTTACAGTGGACAAGAAGCTGGATATGAGTCAACAGTGTGCCATTGTTGCCAAGAAGGCTAATGTCATTTTGGGCTCTATAAGTAGGAACATTGCCAGCAGATCGAGGGACGTGATCATTCCCCTCTATTTGGCATTGGTGAGGCCTCATCTGGTACTGTGTCCAGTTTTGGGCCCACACTACAAGAAGGATGTGGAAAAATTGGAAAGAGTCCAGTGGAGGGCAACAAAAATGATTAGGGGGCTGGAGCACATGACTTATGAGGAGAGGCTGAGGGAACTGGGATTATTTAGTCTGCAGAAGAGAAGGATGAGGATTTGATAGCTGCTTTCAACTACCTGAAAGGGGCTTCCAAAGAGGATGGATCGAGACTGTTCTCAGTGGTAGCAGATGACAGAATGAGGAGTAATGGTCTTAAGTTGCATTGGGGGAGGTTTAGGTTGGATATTAGGAAAATCTTTTTCACTAGGAGGGTGGTGAAACACTGGAATGGGTTACCTAGGGAGGTGGTGGAACCTCCTTCCTTAGAGGTTTTTAAGGTCAGGCTTGACAAAGCCATGGCTGGGATGATTTAGTTGGGGACTGGTCCTGCTTTGAGCAGGGGTTCATGTTTGTAATATGTTTATTACAGATAGTATTTGTTTGTTAATCCTTTATAATGTACTCTTATTATTAAGTATGACTTGAATATATAATGTTTTCTCTTTGGCCTGAGTGGTTAGCCAAAATTTGAGGCTTTGCAGCATTGTTTCCATTAGGATCATATAAACCAGGTGTATTCTTGGTGGGTGGCTTTTCAAGAACAAAAAACCCCCCGAACTTTTCTGTAAAGAGCAGACTTTTTTTGCGAAAAATTTAGTTTAGTCAAAACCACAATTTTGTCAAAAGTCTGTTTCAATGGAAAAATTTTGACCAGACCTTTGTTCTCTTCCTAGCTCTGCTAATGATTCACCTCAGGCAAGTCGGTTAACCTTCTGTCTCATGTTACTAACTTGTAATTTGGGTATAATACTTTTCCAAGTGACAATGGTATGAGTGGATCCTAATTCATTAATATTTTAACAATGCTTTAAGACCCTTCTGTGACAGGCCATACCTCAAAGTAGCTCCCTGTAACCCCCATATTCATCATTCAAATATGGTTGTGATATTTCATACAAGGCATGCCATGTAAGACATCATATGAAAGGTCATTATCTGCTGAAATCCATTATTCTGTCAAAATGTGTATATCATTAATGTGTTTGAAGTTATGAGATTTTGTTGTATAGTTGTTATTGAAATATGTTGTACATTTGGGAGTCACCCACTGCTCATTCTCCAGTAACAACAAAGGAAGGAATCCACTCCCAGGAGGGTGTTTAAATGAACATTAATCAGCAGGGGAATTGTAAACAAGGGGTCTACTATGTTGTAAGTGAGCTGTGCAAGCATCACACAGTGGGGGATTGCTCAACTCTGTGACTCAGTGAAGCCCACCAGGACATGTCTAGACTAGTGTTTTACAGGTACATGGACTAAGGATGTAAAATAGGGGATAGTGGCATCATCCTTTTACCTTTCTCCTCCCTCCATCTATGCTGGAAGCAATAAGAATGCTGGGAAGACAAAGATTTGAACTGAGAAGACTGGTCCTAGGCTTAAGGGGGAAGCCTGTGTATTAAGAACTGTATTCTACCTCCTACATCCAGTGGGGTGAGAAAAACTGCTTGATCCAAATACTGCCTAATGAGATTTAAGATTTAGACTGCGTGCTTACCTTTTATTTTTTTGGTAGCTATCTCTGACCTTTTACCACTGATAATCACTTTAAATCTATCTTTCCCTAATTAATAAATCTGTTTTATATTTTACGTAAAACTGTGTTTTTTTTGAAGTGCTTAAGCTAACAACTTAAAATGCCTTGTTCAAAAATTTTAAGTAACATTTAACTTTCAAATGCCTGAACAGCAAATGTAACTTTTCTTGTCTGCATAGTAAACACTGGCATTTTTATCTGTTTGAATAATCAAAATGTTGCTTTCTGTGCCTTCTTGGTTGCAAAGGTTTGAACTGCTTCTTGCTGAAGGTCCACAGTCTGGGCCAGCTCATGCTCTATTGAGATGGTTCCAAGGCCAACCGGCCTCTCCTGTGTCATTGTGGAGCGTAGATGTGTTTTTATTAACTTCAGCTTGGAGAAACTGAGTTCTCCACTGGCAACTGTTACAGGAAGTGTTAGAAGTATGTGCAGAGCAACAAAAGCATTTGGAAAGAGGGTGGTCATCTTATTTGTGCACATATATTCCAGAACAGCCTTTGGAGTTGATCCTGCTGAAATGTATCTTCAAAGAACTTTCAGTTAATCACCTAAATATTGCACATGTCATCATGTGTCAACACTGTCTCTAGTGCCCTGCATTGCTGGTGTAGGTCTTCTTCAGGTATATGAGGAGTTTGGGAATATCATACAACATCCCAAATATACTCCTGTGTTCCTAGAGCTGCATGAAACGTTCTTCAACTGACTGTATTGCACAATCTAGCACCTGATTAAAGAATTCAATTTTGAATTGTTGTTTGGGGTCTCTTATGGGATTATCCCATGCCTTGTAATCAAAAAGTCATCTTCTTCAGTGAATCTTGTATTCTTGAATGGGTGGGAAAATAGCTTCAGTGTGAAGTACCTCTGCCAACTTCTGTGCACTCTTCAGAATGTTTTGAAATCCCTCATCTGACCGGTAAGACTGTAGGCATGACTTTGCTTTGTCAAGTTGTTCCATTGCTCCAGATATATCAAGGTCAACACCTTGGAGCCTCTTGCTTACAACATTTATTTCAAATAGTATGTCATGCCACAACACTAAGCCACACAGAAATTTGAAGTTATGTATGTTTCTGGTGATTCCATTTCTGCCACTGTTCTCCCACGAACAGTTCCTGTCATGGCGTTATCCTCCATAATGGCAACTATGGCATCATCTATCTTCTCAATTTGGTGTTTGATCGGCTTTATCGCCTCCACTCGACTTTCCCATCATGTGGCACTCAGTGGTTTCAGTGTCAGAAACGATATTCTCAGATGTTGTTCCAAAATTCGCCATCGATGAGTTGATGCAGAGAAAAATACATAGGTGTTTTGAATTACATTAAAAAATTCAGCAGCCTCACTAGAAGCTGATGCTGAATCACTGACCACCAAGTTCAATGAATGAGAACTGCATGGGACAAAAAAAAGCTCAAGGGTTTAACTCTCGGATCCACATCAGTACTCCTCTGTTCTTTCCTCTCATGTTGGCACCATTATTGTAGCTTTGCCCTCTCATGTCAGCTATCGCAATTCCTGTATCTTCCAGCTTTTTAAGAAGCACATTTGTCATGCCAGCTCCTGTAGTATCATCAATGTCAATCAATTCTAGAAAATGCTCTCTGGCAGTCAGCACTACAGGGACATTTTCACTAGGTTCTGTTGTTGGTACAAAACGCACCATTAAAGTAATTTGTTCCGTATGGCTGATGTCAGGTGTGCAGTCCAGAATGACAGAGTAATATCTTGCTTACTTCAGATCTGCCACAATCTTCTGTTTGACTTTTGTTGCCATTAACTGTATGATCTCATTTTGAATTGTTTTTCCAAGATAGTGGTGTGTGTACGTTTTTTGGCTGGTGACTCTTCTTAGATGCTCCTGGAGTACAGTATCAAACTCAGCCATCAGCTCCACAATTTTAAGGAAGTTTCCGTTGTTTGGCACATACAGCTGATCTAAAGTACCATGCAGTGATAGGTTTTGGATAGCAAGCATTCTCACAATGGCAATGAACCTTCTAAGAACATTTTGCCAGTAAAGAGACTCTGATGCAATCTTCTCTTGATGCCGATCATCTATGGTGGCCTTTAACCTTAGTCTCATCTCAAGCTCTTTCCATCTATGGAATTCTCTCTGGTGATTTGCTGCCTTCTCATGGCATGCCAGATTTCTAGTCAGATTTTTCCAGTCCTTTGTTCCTGTAGAACCCAATGTGGCTGGAACATTAGACTGGAAGAGTTTGCAACAAAAACAGTATGCAGCTTTCTGGGTTTTTGAGTACCTAAGTCATGGCCTCTCCACTTTGTCACCACTATGGATTTCACGCCAGTAATGTGTTGGATGGAAACTTCTATTTTCATTGTCTTTTGGGAACATGAAGTTTTTCACTTGTTGTGGCCCATGCAGTACAAGGAAGTCCCTCAGGCTACTGCTCAAGTGGGTCCACAGTCCTGGATCATCTAGAGTTAAGGAACTAAACTCAGCAGCAGCTGTTTCTTGCGCCTCCACCACACTCTTCTCTGATCTACACTTTTCTTCAGGAATGTGCCTGGTTACATCCATTTGAGATGGAGATATGGATGCTGCAGTAGCTGCCAGGTCACCTGCACTCTGACTAACTGGAAGATCAGGCATCTCCTCACCACTCACGTCCTCACTGGAGCCAGAAGGCTCACCGTGAACATTTGTGTCTATGTATCTCAGGAAAGCTCCTTCCTGCTTAGATAGAAAAGCTTCCTTTGCTTGCTTTCTTTTTCTGAATGCTGCCCCAGAGGGGCGTTTTCTTCTTTCACTCATGACTGCTGTTCTGTGCCAGCTATAGTGGCTCTCAACAGTCAATTGAAGGGGACAAATAAGCAGGCTGGTAGCAGGACCTGAGTGAGGGAAGATATCAGCGTCTTAAGGGCCTAACTGGCTCCTACTACTTCAGTTGACTGCCTGTTCTCCTCAGTGGGTTCAGGGAAACAGCAGGAAACAGGAAGCTCCCTGAGAAGCTAGTGTTAACCAGTCCAGGCTCCTGGGGGTGCTAGAGAGGTACATTAGGGGTTCCTCCTCCTCTCTCTCCCTGCAGCTCCTGCTGCTTTCTGTTATTCCCTCTCACCTTTTCTCCTGCCTGCCTGTTATGTCTCTTGTGCCCTCCTTCCCCCAGCACAGCACTCCACCATTTCTGTGCATCTAGAGCAGAGAGAATACACATGCACCAGCAGCAGACACAATTTTCTACACTCTGAGTCCTAGTGGCAACCCCCCCCCCCCCCCAGTCTGGCACTTGAGGCGGCCACCTCAGTTCACCTCATGGTAAGGCCAGCCCTGTTTTTTAAATCAATCCACAGAATCAGAGAAATACAGAACTGGAAGAGTCCCCATCCATTCACCATCACTGAGGCAGGATTAAGTTTACCTAGACAAAATATTTGTTTAGTTGTTCTTTATCATTTATTTATTATGTGATGGCATTTGGAAAATGCATTTTAAAATTCCATTGCAGCACATATTGTTTTGCTTTCAGAAAAGGCCAGCCTCCATTACAGACTCTTTCCAGATATGGAAGGCATGGTAGGATTTTTTCTTTGAAAATGTCAACCTTTCCTAAATTTCGGGGAAGCCAGAGAGCAAGAGATATGTTTCGATATGACTGATAGATGTCTGAATGAATAACTAGCATCTTCGCTGAGAAGACTCCCTTGAGGATATTGATGTCCACATAGCTGAAATATCCACACACAATGATGTATTATCTTGGCAGATGTTCCAACATGAAACTTACAGAACTAGAGATGGTTACTCCTGCCAATGTGTATCAATAAATAACAAAATAAAGGGATAGTATTATTTGAGCACAGTTTTTCTACTTATGTAAGGACTGACAAACCCACAAAAGCAAAACAATTCATTGTGAAGGCTGAAAGTCTATTCTTAATTTACCATATTATGGTTTGTTATTCTAGCACATCTATGCTGTGCAGGAGGAGGTGATTATTCCTGGTCATACAGATGACTGGAAATCAGGATTTCTATATTCTACTCCTGGCTCTGCCACTGGCTTGTTGTGTGACCTTCATGTGATCTTTCTGTGCCTCCATGTGCCCTTTTGTAAAATGGGGTTAATACTGACCAGTTTCATAGGCATGTTGAGGCATAATTAATATTTTAATGACAGGTTTCAGAGTAGCAGCCGTGTTAGTCTGTATTCGCAAAAAGAAAAGGAGTACCTGTGGCACCTTAGAGACTAATAAATAAATAAATTGGTTAGTCTCTAAGGTGCCACAAGTACTCCTTTTCTTTTTTGTTAATATTTTAAATTACATTGAGATTTCTAATGAAAAGCACATTACATACAAATTAGTATTATATTTGAGTCATCCACAGCTGGAGACCCCTACAGTATCTTGACTTAAGGATAAGGTGAGTGAAAGGCAGAATTTCAGCCCTCATTGTGAATTTACTTGATTTTATAGGTTTACACTGACTCCCAATGTTAAATGAATATTGTTGACATGGTGATAGGTATTTGCATATCTTGCACATATTCATTCATTTTTAAAAGGTGTGTGACTTACCTAGCATGGTCTGTTCTGCTAATATAAATTCTAAAAAAAAATGTATTATATTCTTGCTAGATAAGAGCTTCTTTATGCTATTATGAAATGTCAGTAAAATCATTATTCAGACACATTTCAGAACAATGATTCAAATCTTTAACTCTGTGAATCTTGGTAGTCATTGTTTAACAGGGAGATGTTATAGTCTTAATACGAAGGGGTAATTTAAAATTTTGCCATAGATTTTCACCTCCAATAAATGAACTGAGATTATCTTTTAGAAAGACTTATGTGCCATGGATTTAGACAGGAAATCTAAGTTCTGTTTCTGGCTCTGCAACAGACTTTCTGTGTAACATTGACATGTGTGTCACTTAGGACAAAATTTTAAAAATTATCCACTGATTTTGGGTGACTTGGATTTTGAGTGTCCAACTTGAGGCATCTACTGGCTCCATCGTGGGAAGGTGCTGAGTCCTCCTGGAAGATTCTGAGCATATTCAGCTCCCACTTAATGTAATGGGAGTTGGGGTTGCTCAACACTTAAGTAAATCAGGTCATAGCTGCCTCAAGTTGGACACCAAAAATTACAGGGTCCTTTGAATATCTAAGCCTTAACCTGTCTAGGCTTCAATTTACCAGTTTGCAAAATGGAGAAAATCATTGGAGCCGGAAAACTGTTCCAGTATTATCCACTGAGCTCCCCACCCTTCAACCTCACCCTGCCCCCGCAACACCCCTCCCCTGCACTCCACCAACCTGACCTCATCCTCCTTATGCCACTGCCCCTTGGTTAGGGTGGCATCTGGTTGTGTGGGGGTGGAGGTTAGAGGAGTATAGGGCAGGGGTTAGACAGCCAGGCTGGCAGGGATCTCTCCAGTCCAGGATGCTGCTATTTAGGGCTACACCACTGAAGAAAATACCTCAGAAGGGGTTTGGAAAGTTTGGTTTCATTAATGTTTGTAAAGTGCTGTGATCTGCTCAAACAAAAGAAGCAGATATAAGTGCAAAGTATTATTATTAACTGAAAGGGTCCAACTGTGTTTTTTTTAATTGTTCATATGCTTGTTCTCTCACTCAGAGGTCTTTTAGTAACATGAAGGCATCCTTTATAATTGAATGTTCCAGGTGCCAAAGTACAACTGAAATACATAAAATGATTACTATTGCTCATGTATCCCAAACCCTCACATTTTCAAACTCGGTCACCTATATCAAACCCTTTGGATGCTTCACTGTGGACTTAGGTGCCTAACCTCAGGCACATAAGTTTGAGAGGGGAGATTTTCAAAGGCACAGAGGGCAGTTCCTTTAAAAGTGGCCCCAGTTTCTAGCACGGTCTAAAGCAATGTATAAAAATCTCAATGGTGCCACCAGCCACATTCTGTTCTCAGTGACTCATGCAACCCATGCATTTCAATGCAGCTGCATGGGGCAGCGGGGAATAACTGAAGGAAGCATGTAGCTCTCTGGGCAGAACTAAGATTTGTTCTCAAGACCTCTCTATACAATGTTATTCTCTTCCTGTGCAAAGTTATTCAAGTACTCTCCTACAACTGCCGATAGGTTTTCAGCACTAACGTGTGCCGGAGCTCCCTGGTGCATAGTGTGTTCTCTTTCAAAACAAATAAGGGGAAAGGCCCAATGCTAGGCCTTTTTCCAGGCTTTTCTCTTTCTCTCATTGTGCAAGGGAGTTCAGCTTCATGTACAATAGACACCTGAATGATTACTTAATTAATTATAACCTACTGGACATGGCGTTTTGGAAGAGAACACTTTCTCGCCTGGATTATGAGCAGACACTGATAGCGTTTGGTTTTCTGAAACTCTAATGGTGCATTTTTGCTTTGTACGTTCTAAGGATAAAATGACTGTGTGCCCCTGAAAACTGGGAATGGTCCTGTTTTCAGGGCCTATCCCAGTCAGTTTTACAGAAAAACTCAGTGTTTTGAAATGTGCCTTGATGATATCACATCCCTGTTCCTTGTTGTGTATTTGTTCATTCTCAGACATCTACTTTTTGACCTTCTGTAAAGCATTAATAAAAGCAGAGAATTGGAAATCATTAGATGTGACTTGTTTCATGCTCTGCCACTGATGTACAGTGTGATCTTGGGCAAGTCACTAAGTCAATCTGTGCCTTAGTTTCCCCAGCTATAAAATGGAGATAAATACCTACCTTTGGATAGCTTTTAGTGATCCTTGGATGAATGGTCCAATACAAACGGAAATTATTATTAATTATTATTATTTTATTATTAGTTATTATTATTAGTTTCAGGCAATAGACTGTCTCTTGTTTCTTTCCTTTTTCTTATTAGCTCAGTTCTCTTGTTGTCTTCCCCAGTGGATTTTACCTATTTCTTTTTTGTTTCAAGAGAATTCTAATTTCACTGTGCTATAGCAGACTTCCTTTAAGCAATTTAACAATGCTATTAATACTAGTAATAACTGCTACTCCAGGTTTTTGGAAAATATGAAATAACTGAATGAACATAGAAAATGCCAGATTGCCTCAGACCTATCGTCCACCTAGTCTTAATCCAACAGTGGCTAACACCAGATGCTTCAAAAGAAGACACAAGAGACCCTGCAGTTGGTAGGTGTGGGGTAATCCCCCTTCATGAAGAAGGTTTCATCCTAATCTCTAATAGTTAGACTCTAACAAATGAGATTTTACATCCCTTGCAAAAATGTTGTTAGCATTAGTCAGTATAACTTTATATTTTTTGTTAGCCATATAACATCCATTCCCCTTTTGAATCTTGCTAAATTTTTGTCCTCAGCAACATACTGTGGCAATGAGTTTCCACTGTCTAATTATGCATTGTGAGGAAGAGTTTTCTATTAGTCTTCCATCCATTTTGAATTTGCTGCCTTTCAGTTTCATTGAATGTCCATTCATTATTTTATATACTTTTATCATATTCATGAACATTTTCATATCAACATTTTCAAAAATTTTTTAAAAAATCCTTCAGCTTTCAGTCGTAATTTACCTTTACCATTCTTTGTTTGTATAGTCAGAGTGCCCAAAGACCCCACTCAGGGTCACAACCCCGTTTTGTTGAGCACCATGCATATTGGAAGACAAAAGGTTTTAAGTGTCAGATTTCAATCCTGCAGTTGACGGTGTGCAGGCAAATCCCTGCACCTAAACTGAGCCCCACTGGGGGGACTTCACACAGAACCATTTGCAGGAATGGGGCTTTAGGCAAAGTATTCAGGGTGATGGCAGGCAAAAGTCACCTTAGATCTTTATCTTTTTCATACTTATTTAAATATTAGTTATATAAACATTGTAACATCTTAGTTTCCAGAGATTTTTTTCATGGGGACTATAGCATTCCAGGTGCAAGTGAAGGATGAGATTTACAGCATAATAAAGGGGAATGGGTAAAAGGAAAGAGAATATGGAGGAAGGGTAGGGAGATAGAAAGAGGAAAGAAATTAGGGGAGCTCTCAAAAGGCAGAGTTTGGGGGAGATAGGTTGGGCCACTGAGGTCTTGCAGAGATAGAAGGAGCCAACTATCAATGGTAATTAGAGCTGCCAAAAATCTGAATTTTCTCATTGAAAGAATTGAAGTTTCTCTCTAACCTTGGATGGGTAGATGCTGCCACTACCCAAATGCACAAAAACCCTTCGAAACCAGAAAGGCGCACTTGGGAATTCCTTCCTGTAGGGTACCCTCAAACCCTTTCACCCCCCGCCCCTTCCAGGGAAGAGCTGAGAAAGAAAAACAAAGGAAATCAGCTGTTGCCACCAGCTAGTTAAATAATATGCACAAACCTCTTAGGACACCAAAAATCCAATCCTGTTCTTAAAAAAGGTAAAATATATTAAAAACAAAAAGAAAGAAAATACATCTGGAACGTAGGCTTTTGCTAGATTTAAAAAAAAAAACACTTACAAAATTTAAACATCAAGAATAACCTTGAGGTCCAGCTTAAAAGTTACAAGTAAAACAAAAAGCAGTTGGGGTTCGCACAGAGGAGACCACAAGCCAAGAAATAAACAGAAATAAACCTAATCGTGTTTTTCTAAACATTCCTACTCTACTTACACATTTGGGAGTTCCAAATAAGTAATTCTAGGTATGATCTGATAGTTTATGATCATACCTGGCTTAAAGCTTCTCATAGCATAACTGCTCCCTGTTCCCCTCTTTCCCGAGAACACAACAGCCAGACAAAGGGAAGTATTTTTTCCCCATTTTAAAAAGTTCTAGCCCTCCAATTGGCTCTTTTGGTCAGGTGACCACTCCTTTCCTTTTACCTGTAGGCTTGTTAACCCTTACAGGTAAAGCAAGTAGAGAACAGCTACTAAGAGGAATTTTATAGCTAACTGGCTGGCTGGGTGTCCATAAAAGGAAGCTACCCCACCCCTTCATTTATCACACCTCCCTTGTGAGCCTGCCAGTTCATGACAACTGCAGTGACCTGGTCACAACAAAGGCAGCGACCTGGTCACATTCACAAAACACAATGTGTGGGTGCAAGCAGCCAGGGACAACCCAAGATTTAGAAGATCCATGTTGCAGTCCAGTACTCAGAGGCTCCTAATACCTACCCCAGTGAGGGTTACAGCTTTGGAGTCACCAATTGTGGAATATGTATATGGACTAGCACTTGAAGAAGAAAAAGTTGTTTGCCTCACAGTAACTGATGTTCTTTGAGATGTGTAGTCCCTACACATATTCCATTACCCAACTGCCTTCCCCACTACTCCAGAGTCCTGACGTTGTGGGCTCTTGTGGTAGTGAATGTACCGAGGCAGGGTGGGGTGGCTCATTCCATTATCTCCTCAATGAGAGGAAGAAATATGTGCTGCTCCGATGTGTACTGCTGACTAGATGTAGTCTCTAAAATGTGTGACTCAATAACTGCCCTCAACAACTGTGGAATATGTATACAGACTAAACATCTCAAAGAACATTACATACTGTACTGTACTCTTTTTCTTCTTCAGCTGTTAATAGCCTTACCTGCAAGGAATGTAAACTCTTTTTCTTTGACTATTGGCATAGAACATAGTTTCCTTCCCAGTTATTTTCTATATGATGTTTCTTGTATTACTTAGAAAGATGTCACATTAGCTCTTCTCAAGATGCCACCTTGTATGCCTCCACAAAGCACCCCGTGACTTGAGAGTTCCAAGGTTGCAGGCAAGCATGAGTCTGTTATCTGATAGTGCAGAGTGCAGCCGTCCTTCCATTTGTATGTCTGACTCTAAGAATTGAAAGTGGGAATTAAAATCTGAAACTGAATTAAAAATAGAATCTCTTAAAGCCAATTATTATCTGCTGTCACAGTTAACACTATTGTTGAACTTAGTCTGAGTGGATGAGAACATCCTTTCTCTTTGAATGAGAATGGATGAAAGGGGACAAGTATGAAAGAAAAACTGTTTAGATGTTCTATTAGACTCTTCCCTCTGTGGGTATGTCTGCTAGGGAGTGGGGTGGGCTTCAGAGTCTGAGCTCCAGCCCAAGCCGCAGCTTCAAAGCACTGTGAATGCAGCTGTTTTTAGAGCACAGGTGGAAGTCCTGTTAGCTCAAGCCTTTTTACCCAGGCTGTGAGGCTCATTCCAAAATGCGGTGCAGACATATCCTGTAATGCTTCACATTGCAGTAGAGCAAAAGGTGCTTAGGTGAATCTCCCTAACTCACATACCTTTCTCTCTCTGTCTTTACACTGAGTGAAAAGTTTAAAGCAATTGCAGGGAAGAACATCATTCCACGTACAGGGCTGGCATAGTTAAATGTGATAACACAGAGAAAACGGATTGAGAAATTTGGACTCATTTCCTCTTTCCACAATTCCAAAACAAAACTCATCAGAAAAACTCTACTAACTTTTAGGGGAAATAATATATTGGGGAATTAATGTCTTGACTGAATCTGTGGGTGTCATGGAGTCTGTTCTTTTAAACCAGCTGCTGATGTGAGAGGGTATAAAAATATTATTTGGGTAAATATATTTACCCAAATATTTATAAAAGGTTTATAAAAGAATATATAAGCATAGGAATATCAAATAGGAGTAGAGAGGTTATATAAACTCTGTATTTCGAACCAGTGTGACTGCTGCTAGAATACTGTATCCAGCTCTGGGTTCAACAATTCAAGAAGAATGTTGATAAATTGGAGAGGAGTCACAAGAAGGATTGGAAAACATGACTTATGGTGATAGACTCAGGTCGCTTAATCTATTTAGTTTATCAAAAAGAAGATTAAGGGACGATTTGATAATAGTCTATAAGTACCTACATGGAGAACAAATATTTGATAATTGGTTCTTCAAAGATAAAATATATGCTCTAGAGACTATTTCAGGGAAGTTCTATAGTCTGTGTTATACAGGACATCAGATTAGATGATCATAATGGTCCCTTCTACAAGGAAAACTCCTGTGACAGCAAGTCTCAGCACCTGAGTCAACTGACTGGGGCTTACGCTATGGGGCTTAACATAGCAGTGTACACTCTGGTTGGAGACATGGCTCTGAGAGCTGGGGGGTTCAGAGCCCAGGCTCCAGCCTGAGGGGGGACATCTACATAGCTATTTTAAGACCTTTAGCGTAGTCCCCATGAGCCCAAGCCGTTTGACCTGGGCTCTGAGAGTTGCTGCAATGGTGTTTTTTTTGCTATTTGTACCCTATAAATACCCTATAAATCTAGCAGACAAAGGTATAGCAAAATCCAACGTCTGGAAGTTGAAGCTAGACAAATCCAGACTGGAAATAAGACTGGAAAACAGTGAGGTTAATTAACCATCAATTTAACAAAGGGTGTGGTAGATTCTCCATCACTGGCAATTTTAAAATCAAGATTGGCTGTTTTTGTAACAGATATGCTCTCGTTCAAACAGGAATTAATTTGTGGAAGTTCTATGGTTGTGTTATGCAGGAGATCAGACTAGATGATCTCAGTGGTCCCTTGTGGCCTTAGAATTTATGAATCGATAACCTTTTAAATGAGCATGATTTTCCAGGCTAGATTTTTATTTAAATAGTGCAGAGATTTCATTGGGCTTGGATCAGTAAGGCTGAAGATAAGAGAGAATTGCAGGAAGGTAGGTTGCTGTATATAAGAATGGGTAAGAAATCAGATGGAACCACCTGAAATATTAGTCTGCATAAGTAATCCCCCCTGGAATTCCTTCGTGACTCTAAATACTGGAGTTATGAGATGTATTCTAAACTGAACGAGATTTACAGTGTTTGAAAAATATTTGTTTAAGAAAGGTATAAAGTACCAAGAATATTATATTGTGCAAAAAAGTGCCAGACCTTCAAGGCAGGGACTGTCTTCTTTTGTTTGTCCAACAGCTAGCACCTTTGGGTCTTCGAACGTGACTTGGGCTTCTGGACAAATGCTGCAAAGAAATGCTGGTTATTTTGCTAAACATGCTCATCTTACCGTTTCCTCATCCCTCCCAGTCAGACTTTTGTCTGTTTCTTCCATCTGCTGCACCTTGTCATAATTCTGTATTGTGGGCTGTCTTAGACTGAAGATATATTTCACTTGTTTGCACAGTACATAGTGCAGTGGGGCCCTGATTCTTGACTGGAGTCTTTATGTGATACTCTAATACAAACAAATACTAATAACAATAAAACAGCAGGTCATGACACAGTAGCTGACACTGACATGATCAGCTAGAGACAAGTCAAACCTAGGTTACAGATAATATTGACCCAAATCTTCATGCAGTAAAGCAAATTGAACTTTCTTGAGATTCTAATATATATTCATTTTCTTCCTTTTTGGGGGTTGGGTTGCCTTTACCCTTTTGCACAGGGTTTTCTATGCTAGATCCAACCACTGGTCAGTCTTGTTTGCCATCGTGCCACCCGTAATCATCAATAGTTTAGAGGAAGGAGAAGAAACCCCATAATACCTTTAGCCAAATATGCATACCCCTACATGGGATTGGTAAAATGAGATTTCTTCCTGACTGCATCAGGTCTGTCAGTGTTTGCTTTGAAACATGAGGTTCTTCGTTTCCAGATAATGCTAGCAGTCCAGTCTTGTCCAAACTTTATGCTGCAAGATCTCATGGGAAAGTTTGTATTTATGAGCTTTTCAGAATAGAGATAAGATTGAACAGAATCATCCTGACGTTTTACAGTTTGTGAATGATAGAACATTGTCACATTGTAATATACTGCTTGATCTCTGTCTGTGTGAGTGTGTGCATGTGCATAGGCAGCTGATGTCTAGTGGCAAGCTCAAAGGATTGAATAGAGACCTATTCTACTGATGGGGGGTGTGGGGGGAAAGCAGTTTCCTTTAGCTTAGATTAGAAAGCTGTTTGGTTCTGTAGGACAAGGATACCTGAAGGACAAGGATACTAGTCACAGCTCCCAATGTGGATGATTCATATCATAACTGAGTATTGATATCAGTTGCTTCTATAGAGAGGAAAAGCAGCATAATGAGGATAAGCCTTATCAAGGGACCATACCCACGAGCAAAGTATAGCATCACCCAGAGTGTTAGCCATCTGGGAGATAATAAATTCTAAACATTTTACTTACATGCAGATCCCGTCACTTTCAGGCAATGGGCATCACTGCAGAGGTTTGAAGCTTAAGGACCATGATAATAGTGTTTTCACTTATGAAGCTAATTTATATTGGTTTATTCATAGATACTAAGGTCAGAAGGGACCATTATGATCATCTAGTCCGACCTCCTGCACAACACAGGCCACAGACTCTCACCCACCCACTCCTGCGAAAAACCTCTCACTTATGTCTGAGCTATTGAAGTCCTCAAATCGTGGTTTAAAAACTTCAAGGAGCAGAGAATCCTTCAGCAGTGACCCATGTCCCATGCTACAGAAGAAGGCAAAAAAGCTCCAGGGCCTCTTCCAATCTGCCCTGGAGGAAAATTCTTTCCCGACCCCAAATATGGCGATCAGCTAAACCCTGAGCATATGGGCAAGATTCACCAGCCAGATACCTCAGAAAATTCTTTCCTGGGTAACTCAGATCCCACCCCGTCTAACATCTAACTTTTGGTTTAAATTACCCACATTATTCACATACCCTTCAGAATTACAAACCATTCCACATGCCAAGGGGATATGTGGCTATGCAAAGTAGCTCTTCTTGTATGTACCAACAAAAACAAGTATAAATCTCTTCTGAAACATATTTGTCAGCAAATTAAAGCTGCTGATAACAAATTGGAAATCTATGGCGCAGAAATATTACATGCAGCTTTGTAAATCCGATTAACTAGCATTCCTCCTTTCACACAGTGCATTCCACAGGGAGCATGTGTTCAAGGCAGTGACCAACTATCTGGCTCTGGATCAGAAAGCATTCTGTTTTCTGCACTAATTTTGGAATCAGTCCAGCTGAGAGCATCATTACTTAAACTCAAATCTGTTTCACACTAAGATTATCACACTATGATACCTTCACATTGTGGGCATTAATTCTTGTTACATTTGAGCAGTCAACTCTACAGTTTTCAGTGGCTGGCTATGCCCAGGTTGAAACGTTAATAAGTTTCATAACATCAAATTCCACATTGTGTCTTTTTACCAAACACTTCATTAAAGCAGACTGGCCAATTAAAAAAGCAGATGTGGTTCAATATGTCTTTATAACTGAGCTTGTCAAATCCATACCCACCAGACCTATTACCTTGCATTTCTTTGAAAAAGGTAAGTAAATGTTGATTTATTATATGGGCAGTATAAGATCTGAGATAAATATTCATTTAACAGTGAGGGTGATTAACCACTGGAACAAACTACCAAGGGAACTATGTGGTGGATTCTCCATCTCTTGATAACTTCAAATCAAGATTGGTTGCCTGTCTGGAAGATCTGCTTTAGTTAGTCCAGGTTATCAGGCTCAATACAAGGGTAGCAAGGTATGGCCTGGGATATACAGGAGATTAGAACAGATAATCCAGTGGTCCCTTCTGGCCTGAAAATCTTTGAATTTCCTTGCCTAAGATTTACTACATAGCAACATCAGCTGGTTTTGCAGTGAAGTTTCTGGGAGTTTAAATTTCCCAGGAATTGTTTTAATAGCTTTATTTAAAAAAAAATGTGTTCAGGTAAATGAATAGAAAGCTTTTAAAATGGAAAATAAATAGGTTGGAAGGGTCATCAATTTATTAAATTAAGAGTTTGTAAGTAGTCCATATTCCTCTTCTAACTCTGATATTTTGGGGGGAAGATTCTTTGAAGGAAATTGTACAGCCAACAGACAGTATGTCACTCCCAGTATCTTTGCCTTGCTTTGTCAAAAAGACTTTTGTCAGTGACTGTGCACTCTGTACAGGCAATATGTCAACTCCAGTGTCTTTGTACCGTAAGAGTGAAATTCTGTGTAAAGGGCTTTCACAAGTCCTATGAACAACTCAAGTCTCACTATGCGAAAATATCAAAGATTTAATTGTTGACATGGACTGTTGGAGGAGATATAGTTTGTCAGCATGTTTTCTCCATCAGCCTCGATTTCCGATAATTATGTCTGATTTTCAAATAATGGGAATTTCTTAAACAGTTTACTCTTCTTGTCCTTGAAGACAGCGGATTGCATGAGTCAGTGTCAAAAATCTAATCCTTTTTTAATCTTTCTGTTTTTATAAAGTATGCATCACTGTGGTCTCAAAGCTCTGTAGGTGAATTAAAAAATAATAATGAAATTTACATAGATACAGTCAATAAAACCAACATATGTCTTGAATTTCAATCTATAATGTGATTTCATTGGGCTGGAAAAAGAGAGAAAACAAACGTTAGGCCCTGTCTACACTGCCAAGTTTGTGCTCAGTAATGTTAGATGCCACAAAAATGTAAAAGAAGAAAGCAATTTTAAAGTCTTCTAATCTAACCAGTCCTTGCTCAATTTATTGAAAATAACCAGAACAAATCCTAGTTGCCAGTGAAACTTACTCTTAAAGAGTTCCAACTATGAGGGGTTGATTTTCATTTGAATTATGAGATCAAAATCTGACTTATTATGAGACCTTTGTTGCAATCTCAGCAACGGAGAGGCTACTAGCCACACTGTAATAAATTATTCACATCTTCAGATCTGGGCCTAAAACTCCTAAAACAGGCTGTGATTAAAGGAATTTCTCTGTCCTCTATTACTTGGCGGAGGACCTTTATGTTTTTTCCCCCTAAATTGCAACCAGCCAATAGAGGACAACATGCTCACATACATATATGGACAGATTTTCAAAAACAACTGGGGTGGGATGGCTCCTTTAAGGAAGTCAGGCATAGCCCTACTTGTATCTAACTAGCTGCTTTCCAGGTGGTGAGATAAAAGACCAATAAACATCTCAGTTGTGGGGGACAGCAGTTCCTCAGCAGTGGCTCTCAACCGTTCCAAACTACTGTACCGCTTTCAGGAGTTTGATTTGTCTTGCGTACCCCCAAGTTTCACCTCACTTAAAAACTACTTGCTTACAAAATCAGACATAAAAATACAAAAGTGTCCCAGCACACTAGTACTAAAAATTGCTTCCTTTCTCATTTTTACCATAGAATTATAAAATAAATCAATTTGAATATAAATATTGTACTTACATTTCAGTGCTTAGTATATAGAGCAGAATAAACAAGTCATTGTCCATATGAAATTTTAGTTTGTACTGACTTCACTAGTGCTTTTTATGTAGCCGGTTGTAAAATGAGGCAAATATCTAGATGAGCTGATGCAACCCCTGGAAGGCCTCCATGTACTCACAGGGGTATGTGTGCCCCTGGTTGAGAATCATTGCTCGACAGCATTCTTAGACCCTGGCAGTCTACAAGTCAGGGAGCGGTGGTGCCTCTCGAAAACTAAGGTTAGATCAGCTTCTGGTATAAAGACCTTTCTCTCTTGTCTATTTAGATTGTAAGCTGTTCAGAGCAGGGTCTATACAGTGTCTAGCACAAGATGGTGCTGTGATCTCAGCTGGACCCCCAGGGGCTACTGCAATGCCAGTAATATTCAAAGGTGGGCCAGTGAAGCATATAAATTAACCTTGTATTCACCCTTAAGACAGTATCCAGTCTACATAGAGGGCGATGAGCAGCACAAGTTCCGTCACCATGAAGGAATTTCCTACACCAACTCCCAACTACTTCAGGGCAGAATCACCTTAGGGAAAAAAGGTCATTTACTTTTCAAAAACTAAAACATTTCAAGTATTCTTTTAGAGTGACAAAGGTCCTCCTTCCCCCGCTGCTGCATTTGGTGATGTTTAGCAACCTATATCTACTCTACACACAGATAACATTGCAAGCAATTGCCAGCCTAAGGCAAGGGGGTAGAGCAGAGGAGAAGAAAGTGGGGGAGAGGGAAGGTGTTGCTGGGGAGAGTTTGAGAGTTATGTTCATGGAACTGGCACCATATGCATGGTGCTGGTGTAGCCGGACCCAGGGCGCCATCTTGTAAGTACAATGACAAGATCTCCAGTCTTGAAGAAGCCACGCGCTTTGCCAACGTTCATGCCAAGGTTAACTCTTGGTAGTAGATAGTTACCAGTTAGAAGCATATCTAACTAGTAACTACCTACTTACAGCTAAAAGCCCATGTGAAAGGAAAAATAGAGGAGGGAATAGGCAGCAGATAGACAAGGGTGGTGAGTTACTCTGACTGTGGGCTAAAGTGCCACACTTTTAATGAGGTAAATAAATAATTGCAAACCTCCTCTCTCCCATCTTCTCTTTCCATGTCTGTGCCTCCTTTATACACATACAACTAATTTCATAAGGTGACAGCCTTATAAAAAGATTGAATTTAACCCTGCACCAGTTAACCCTGCACCAGGACCAGGGTGCTATGGTATGGCTTGATTTTTTCATGATCACACTGAATATCTGGAACCAACACAGTGTTTCTAGTATATATTTTCATCTGAAGAGCATCCTGCCCTGTGTTTCATCACTGATAGGAAATTCAGATGGAATATAATCTAGGGCAGGAGTCCTAGGCAGAATTGTAACTTCTTTCTAGACAGTATTCAAAGGCAATAGATCATCTCTGGAGCTGTCTCTCACAAAATGGCTTTTCTGGAATTCACCCTAGAGGTTTGCGTAAGTGACATTTTGCAATGAAACAGCTTCACTGATGATGGATGTTTGTATTAAACTCGACATCAGGCGTCTAACCAGGTCCATAATGGTGTCAAGAGCTTTGCAAGCTAGTGGTCTTGAACAAATAAGGCTGACAATAAAGCTGTGAAAGAGTGTTAGAGATGAATGGAGGAGAAATCTTTTGTAGCACAGCCTGTGCCCCCACAATGGGAAAATAAATCAATGTTAGCTACCTCAATGTAGCCTACTTCCATGTACGCTTCAACCTTTTCTCTAGTGAAGATGCAGGTTAACTCCTTCTACCTCAATATCATGGGTCAATGTCAGCCCACAGTGAGGTAGCTAACCTTGATGTATTTTTCTGGTGAAAATTAGTGCTGTGTGTGTGCGTGTATATGTAACACCAATAGACCCTGGTCATTAGTGGGCAGGATCGAATCGGGGACCTTGGGAGCTTAGTGCATGAACCTCTACAGCATGAGCTAAAAGCCAACTGGCTCTTAGCTAAGGCTGTAGGGCAGACTCATTTTCTCTCTCTCTCTCTCTCTAAGTGGTCTCGGTGCCACTAGATGGGACAGAACACCACACCCAGAAGATGTGTGGGTTACATATACACGCACACAGATGTTGCCATTAATCTTCAGCTTTTGCCAACAGTTACCACACAGTGTTACCACATCACTGATTGTTTAAGCTCTGCTTAGAGTAGGCAATAATTGTGTGCATTTTGGGGGTAACATTGACTTTTTAATGATGATCTTCTTTATATTTTTTCTCCAGTTTTTCCCTCCTGTTTCAAGTATTAGTGTTATTAGGCTTTGAACAGTATCTAGCATATAGGAGCCTCCGTCATCAGCCATTGACTGATGCTAGGCACTGTACAAACACAGAATAAAAAGATGGGTCCTTGCCCCAAATCTAAGTAACGCTCTTGTAAATTTTTTTTGTGCTGAAGTTTTTCAGGCTGGGGAAGAATGATTTTTCTCTTTTGCAGATTGTCTTGTTCTAAAGTTAGTGGTTATCACATTTTTGGGGGGGGGCGGGAATAAATTTTAAATACCTGCAGTGACACTTCATTGCCCTTTTCAGTTCCATGTGACAGATTGTTCTTAATTCACTGGATCTCTTTGTTCTTGTATTTAATATAATTGGGAACTCTATGAACTCCACATAATGATGCTTAAGCAACTTGCTGCGTCTCACTCCAGACAAAAGCAGTTGACAGCCAAATAGGACTGAAATTTTGCTGTTGCAACTGGTGCAGAAAAATAATCATGTTTGGAATCAAGATTCTCAATTCACTGTATTCAGCATCTCCTCTTAACTGCAGAAATAGTTTACAGTCCTCCAGATGACTAGCAGTTAAGAAATGTGCTTTTAATGGAAATGCTTTTGGTTACTATTATTACCTGAATACTGTGGATTACATTTTCTGCTCCAGGACTGTTGCTGATCTGTTTCCTTTGCAGAAAAGACAGGATTTCCCTTCCACTATATTTTCAAGTGTTTTCTGTAGTCTAGCTTTAGAAGTCCCATGTGATAAGGGATCTATCACTTCACTCAGGAGACCATTCCACAACGTGGTATGGCATGGTCGGGATATTTTTTCTTTTTACCTACATTTCTATCTTTTTTTTCTTTCTATCCTCCATCCATCCATCCAGTTACTTCTGATTACATACCTATTTTCTATTCCAAATCATTCTTCTCTCTGCTTGGTGCTTACAGCCTTCAAATGTTTGTAGGCAATTATCATATTCCCTGCCCTCTTCTTATTTGTAATTTAACGAAGTTCTACTTAGTTCACTCTTTCAGTATATAGAAAGGGACTCTTATGTTTCTTCTTCATGCCAAGATGCACCCTGCAGTGCCAATGGGCATTTTTGAGCCATATCTCATTGCAAAGTTATGTCCCATTAGCTGTAATCCCTAATTTCTGCTGCTCCAGGTGTCCCTCACATATTGACAATAAATAAATCTTGGATTATTTCCCACAGATGTTTTAATTGCAGTTTTATATGTGGAATTTAGGGTTTTTAAACTTTCTACCCAATGTTACTCCATTGTAATAACTCTCTGTCCTAATTGGCATTCTCAGCCTTCAGTGTCATCTGCAAGTTTCATTAACATGCTGTTTACTCCTTCTTTGAGATCATTAATGAAGATGTCAAATAAGACAGATGACAGTTAAGCACGTCATATGAAACTATCATCTCATCTTCGCTCAAGCATTTCAGAGGCTAAAGGAGTATCAATTCTGATGGTCATTTCGGCCACCTGCTATGTGGACAAAAGGCTTTTGCGTCACATAGTTTTTCAGGAGAGGCCAAAGTTTTCTGAAAAACAGCATTCATCTTTTATGCACCCGCAGGCAAAACCTGTCTGCTGGGCTGCTGTCTGTAAATCTTTTGTCGAATGGCTTTCCTTCGAGGGCTGGTGCTGCAAGTGGCAAGAAATAAAGCAGTAAAACTGGCCCAGAGCACCTCTGTTTTGGTGTCAGTACTATCCTGGGAGTAAATGACAATTAAAATGGTAGTTGTTGGTTAGATCTGGCTAAATGATCATAGTTGATATTGATCCATCTTTGCAACTGTCTTGAGCATTCATTAATCTGCCCCGCCAAGTGTCAAAACTGATCTTGCAAATGCTGCTTGCACGCAGTGTGATGCCAACTGGACTATGTGATCAGGAACATGTAGATCAGTTGCCTTGATTGCTGCCCCCCCCCCCACATCTCCCCACCCCCCACCCCGGCACCAGGATTGGCAGCGCTTGGCATTTTTTGTTCTGGGGAATGTTCTTGGAGAGAATGTTTGTGCATAAAGATATATGACACAATAACTAAACAAATGGAAAAGAGAAAACAACATCAATATATGCTGTTCCAAAATAGAATGAAGTGGGATTAATTTTAATCCGCCAAGCCTTTTGCCTGTAGGTAACTGATTGGAGTGCAGGCCTGAGTGGTCAAAACTAGAGCTGGTCAGAGCATTTTCATCCAAATATTTTTTCATTGAAATATGCTGTTTTGTCAAAGCTGTGAGAGAGTGTGAGTGAGAGAGAAACCAAGTCCCAACCCGGAACAGCTAGTAGCCTAGTGGCTCGGACACTCATCTGGGATGTGAGAGAGCCTGATTCAAGTCCCTGCTCTGCCTAACTCAAAATGCCTGATCTTTGGGGATATTTTAGTGTGTGTTTTGACCAGAAATCCCATTCTGGACCAGAGACAATTTTGCTGGCCAGACAGCATAGGTTCTCTTTATAAGAGAAATTTCTTCCTCCACAATTTTTTTTAAGCACCAGTAATATCTCCCAAGATTCTTCATATTAACTCTTTCAAAATCTTTTGATCAACACTTCTGCGAAATTCAAGTGAGTGCAACTTTACCGCCCAGTTGTCGCTCTAGATATGTGCAGATTCTTATGAGACCTCAATGCACTACCAAATTCGCATACAATTCAAATCAGGAGAATAATCAAACCCAAATTTGCCCAAAATGAACACATTAAATAAAATTGTATATAATCAGTTAAACATAAAATTAACATTTTCTCTGTTTTAACATGGAGAGTCCTCGTCACCTTCTACAATAGCTTTAATGGTCTCAGATGTTGCTTAAAATAGACATTTTAGCATGACTATAGATATAATAAATACGATTCAGCCATTAACACAAATAAGCAAACGTGAACATGACTCAAAGCAATTTGATCAGGTTTGATGCTCAGATTCTACAGTAATGAGGGCACCCGAGTACGCTAGGTATATAAAAGCTACAAGCTACCAAAAAGAGTTAAGAACTAACAATTGGAGCTGAGCAAAATTTGGAATTTCCATCCCACAGTAAAAGCCAACATTTCAACTTCTGTTTTCATTGCAAATTGGGACAAAAAGTTGAAATTTAAAAAATTTTCACAGAACAAAAATTCCAAAATAATTCAATTTGGAAATGTTGAAACATTTCATTTTGACATTTTTGACTGAAACAGAATATTCTGACATTCCTGAAATTGAAACGTTTTGTTTGTTTGTTGAAATGAACCAGAATGTTTGGTTTTGAGTCATTCCAATATTAAGCCTTGTGGGGATTGTAGTTTGCTCTATGAATAATATAAGTGAATTTGATAGGTATCCGTGTTCCAGTCTGCAACACTCTATAGACACAAAGTAACTTGCCTGTGAAGGGAGCTGATTTTCACTGAGATAGAAAGCAAGTAACGGACCACGCCACAGCTATATTACAGCCCAAATTCCAGTCGATGAACCATTGCTCTCCTCTGGACCATGGCAGATCACAAAATTCTGGATGAAGGATGCAACAGCTAGGGACAAAGTGTTCTGAGCTTAGAGGATTTATTCCAGAAGAGAATAGCCAAATCCTGAGTCCGGGCACAATTAAGAAACGCTACAAAACCTTCCTCTTTGACAAAGACTTTCCACCATAAGAGGGATGACACCCTATTTAAGTGCCCTGTCTCCCACTTAAAGAAACAAACTACAAGCAATAGACAAGCCTGGTTTAATAAATAGGAGTGGAGTCATTAGTTTCACACAGTTTAATAAAATCACGAGAAACAACAGCAGCATGGACAAAAGTATGGGCTAGTCACTTCAGTACATATCCAGGGTTCCAAGAAGATTTGGGTAGCCTTAGGGTGACCAGATAGCAAGTGTGAAAAATTGGGACGGGGGTGGGGGTGGGGGGGAATAGGCACCTATATAAGAAAAAGCCCCAAATATCAGGACTGTCCCTATAAAATTGGAACATCTGGTCATCCTAGGTAGCCTGTTCTGCCGCCCATGCTGCTGAAGCTTCACTAATATTGTTGTTCGAGGTATAAGCAAGCTTGGTATGTCTACACATACTGCAGTCTCAGCTTGGACTGCAGGGTAAAAATACCCTTAGAGGTTTATACACCCGCCCATCACCACATTATCACTGCTATTGTTATCCAAGCTAGTTTTGGTCTAGCTAGACTAAAGCTAGCTTGGCTCAGATACATACGTCTACCTGTGCTGCAGTCACACGTCCTGATTGCAGGGCAGACACAGATGGAAAGTGCAGATGATTGTTAATATCTTTAGACTATAAACAAGGAAAGCATGAGACACCATCATGTTTCTGCAATAGCACACTTGAAGTCTTGTGCTAGATATTAGCCCCATGGAGGACTTCAACCATTATTCAGGGCAGAAGGGAATTACAGAGCTGTAGTTAGAGCTAGTTAATAAAGTGATCAACGGTGACCAGTCTACAAGGAAAGCTATTGACAAGACTTGTCTGGGGATTTTCAGTAAGTTCTGCTCTGGGGATTCTCAGTAAACAGGAGTGTTTTAATGAGACTTTCCATTAAGTTCAAGCTGGGAAATGACAATTTTAAAAGGAGACACAAGTTAGATGCATTAAACTGTGGAACTAGGTCAAAGTTTTCTAATGAGGGAAAGAAAGATTTTATTCATTTAAAGTAGCCAAAAAAAGATGTGCAATTTCCCCAAAAGGATGGCTCATCACCAAAGGAGATAATGGGCAGATGTATTTTATTTAATTAGCTAAATTTGAATGTTACAATTCATGTACTGTATTTTGCTTAGTGTATGTGATGTAGTTACTCCATTAAAAATATGAAATATTTTAATGAACAAGAGACAATAATAATCATTTAAAAGTAAGAATAACTAGACGAGATGGTTGGGAATTTTTCAATGAAACTGTTTTCACAGGAAAATGCCAAGTACAGAAATGCTAATGAAAGGGTTGGTTTCAACAAATTTCTCGACTTGAAAAATATTTTGACAAAATTGTTTAGTAACTGTCAATGTTTTGCGTCAACAGTTTTTAAATGAAAAATTGCAGATTTCCTGTTAAGAATCACTATTTCTTTGGAAATTTAAGCTAATTATGGCCAAGAAAGATAAGATTTTAAAATGGTCAAAACTGAAACAAAACATTTTGAAATTATCAAAACAAAACCAAATTGACCTGAACCATTTTTTTTATTTGGATTGTCAGCTTGCAAAAATGTTTGAGATTTTGATTTTGTCCTAATTTGGGACAGAATTTATTTTTCAAAAACTTGAAGATGTTTGTGAGACAGGACAGCCCTTTTCTGCCCAGTTCTAATAACTAACCCCATTTCATGCAGATCTATCAAATGTTTTGTGTACAATCCTTTTATTTATTATTGTTACGTTAGTGCTTGGAGTCCCCAGCTGAGATGGTGGTCCCACTGTGCTGTACAAACACATAGTAAGAGATTATCTCTGTTACAAAGACCTTACAATCTAAATAGAAAGATCACACTAAGAGTGGGAGGGGAAACTGAGTCACAGAGCGGTTAAAAGACTTGCTCAAAGTCACACAGCAGGTCAGAGGCAGATTTGGGAATAAAACCCTGGTTTCTCGGCTCCCATCCCCGGCTTTATCCATTAGACTGCATTCCATTTCCACATATTTGTGGTTTTCAGTCAATAGACAAGGTTTGAGTTGGGGATGTTGTAGGTAGATCTCTCAAATGAATTCAAATAGGGATGTTGCCTACTGTTTCTCCCTTGTTCTTTGTGCTCTGTTAGAGCCCAGCTCTAGCTGCTATCCCATTTATGCAGTTCCTTCTTCCATTGCCATGGCTGCTCAGTTCTGCGGAGGGCGTGAAAGTCTTTGAAATGGATGTATCTCCATGGCACAGCCTGTCTGAGTAACCAACAGGAAGGGAAGCCAGCTCTCATTTGTTGCAATTAATTAGATAGAATTAAGTAAAGATTTAAACAAATTAATGATTCCCCTTTCCCCCCGAATGCTCATTATTTTGACTAGGCAGCTGGGTAATCCCCAGTTTCTAAAGCTGCCACACCAAACAGAGAACTGAGTGGCTGCCTCTGCAGCAGCCCTATGAAGAGAAAACTCTGCCAGTGTCACAATTCAGGGCTGAGTTCAAAGAGCTGAAGAGCACCAGAGGATAAACAGGGAGAGCCTGATTCTGCTCCCAATTATGCTGGTATAAATACAGAGGGAGTCCAGTGAAATTACTCCAGATTTACACCATTGTAGCTAAGCAGCATTTGGCCCTATATCCAGGGTGAAAGGGGCCTTAAGAGAATCTCTTCAGCAAAAAAAGAAAAAAAAATCCAAACCAAAAAACTGCCAGTACCTGAAGCCTCTCACAGGAGAGAGCTCAAAAAGCCATGAAAATACCCAGGCTTAGACAATGTCTAGGCTGAGAGCAATTCCTATGCCATGAGATGGAGAAGATCAGCATTTCCATTAGACTTCACTGGAAATATTACAGTGGGAAGTTTTTCTCGATGAAAATCCTGCTTTGTTGAAAGTAAAATGTTTTGTGGAAACATGTTTGGTTTGAAGAAAGTTTATTTCTACATAAAAATGGAAAGAAGGCATTTCAATAACAATTTTACATTTTGAAATGATGCTGTTTCAATTGTTTTTTATATAAGATAATATAAAATTTGTAAATAGTTGAAATAACAAAATGTTTCAGTTTTTATCCAAAGTCAACATTTTGATCTGCACAGGATGATCCCCTCCTCTCTCCCCCCCACCCCCCATTTCTTTTTGCAAGAATTTTCACATTTTGTTCCTTTTTGGAATTGATTTTTTTTAAAATCATGGAATTCCCCAGAAAACTAAAAATCCAGTTCATGTCCAGCTGTAATTGCAGTCATATTGATATAAGGAGTGATGTGATGGATTCTCTGACACTGGCAATTTTTAAATCAAAATTGGATGTTTTTCTAAAAGATCTGCTCTAATTCACAAAGGAATTATTTGGGGGAAGTTCCGTGGCCAGTGTTAAGCAGGAAGTCAGACTAGATGATTACAATGGTCCCACTGCAGCTCTGTTCCAGTGTTCTCCATACCACCATCCCTGGGCCTAGCACAGTGGCTGGTGCATAGAGTGAGCAGAGGCTGCCTGGTGAGGTCACACTCTCACACCCATTTCTGTGTGACAATAATGAGTGGTTTCAGAGTAGCAGCCGTGTTAGTCTGTATCCGCAAAAAGAAAAGAAGTACTTGTGGCACCTTAGAGACTAACAAATTTATTTGAGCATAAGCTTTCGTGAGCTACAGCTCACAAGTGAGCTGTAGCTCACGAAAGCTTATGCTCAAATAAATTTGTTAATCTCTAAGGTGCCACAAGTACTCCTTTTCTTTTTAATAATGAGTGGGTTCTGAGTTTATGGAGAGCTTTGCAATGAGACCTCCACCAATAAGGTCCCCCTGGAACTCAGGATCAGGTGCTACAACAGAACTCATCCAGAGCAACAGAGCCTGATGGCACGTGCAACCACTTCTTAAAGCACTTTAAGGCATAATATTAATTTCTCAGGTCTCCCACAGTCATGGCTACTCAGAGCAGCCCCACCATGTTTGTAGCTGTTGCAGGTAGGGTTGCCAATTTTGGTTGGATGTATTTCCTGAAAGTCTTTTTACATGACATAATGTTTAATTAAAGATTAATTTTTAACTCCTGGAAACTCCAGGGCAATCCTGGATGCTTGGCAACCATAGTTGCAGATCACTTTGTTCACTGGATAACCTTTCTGTAGGACAGTCCCATTTGATCCTCCCCATGTTTTTAGTATTAATCACCTTTGATCCTTTTAGTTAATTGGATACAGCCCTATTAATTAGTCCAAATATCCCTTTGCCTCTCAGGATGGTAGCTATTGTGAAGGGAGGGGAAGAGAATATCTGTAGGGATTTATTGGCTCTTGAGAACTAACATAATATGCTTACTGGATTTAATCTGAGCCAAATGATTTCACCTCTCCAAAAGGGAGATTAGTTACTGAGTCAAGGAAATCTCTTACACTATTTGTCCGGAGAGCTGCTGATGAGTTAGTTACATTTCAGAATGTTTATCTGATCATATCTGACCAGAACTGATAGTACCACTGCTGAAAATGAAGCTGGTTAAATGTTTAACACAATAATATGTTTCCATGCAAATTAAGAATATATCTACATTTATCTATCTATATTTGTACAAAGCCTAAAATAAGGTCCAGCTTTACCAAGGTATTTGGGCACCTAAAGTTCCAGATAGGAGCCTAGTGGGATTTTCAAAAGCACCTAAGCAGTTGAGATACCTAATTCCTATTGAGTTTCCTGACATTCAATGTGAGTTAGGTTCTTTTGTAATCCTATCTGCCTCTTTAGATCCCTTTATAAATCTGGCCCTGTCCTTACTATTAGCAATGGCCAAACCTAAGAAGAGTCATAGAATCATGTCAACAAGAAACTCAGTAGTTCACTGGTACATTTTCTAGTGTTTTCCCCACTCTAGTTTTAAATGTCACAAATGATGAGGTTTCTAAAAGCAGTGTAGTCAAGAGTAAACTTGGGTAAACTGAGTTTACCCACTTCTCATTTGTGGAATATGGAATTTAGTTAAGGTAAGTTTACCACTTTTTTGTTTTGTTTTGTTTTGTTTTACAACTACACCACTGGTTTCTACTATTTCACTTTGGGAGACTGTTCTACATCCTATTTACCCTTGACTTTCAGGAAGATTGTCCTGATAATCAGACAGCATATTGCATTTTAATAATTTCTTCCCATTGCTCCAAGTTATATATAAATCATTATACATATATACAGCTCTTCAAATACCTCCTGCAAGATGCTGTACCTTGTTAACTCTCATGGAAGCCAGTGAATTTTAGTACAAGATGTGTGGCTAAATCTGTTGTTCTGCTTTGAAAATCTCTACTAGGATCTCTCCCTACCTATCAAAAACAAGGGTGCGCTTCTTGATTAAAGAAATATGCTCCCCATGTCAGGTAGGATTATCACTAGCTAAATAAATGGTGTAATACATTTCTTCATTCTTGATTGACCGTTCTGTTTTCCTATAACATTACACTCTGTGGTGATTGGACTTCTCCCCAACATCTGTATCAATTTTTATATCTTAAAGTTCTCCAAATGGCCTCCTTTTTCGTTCCCATGCATTAAGCCTCATTTCAAAATGGGACAGATGCCTGATAACAATTTGCATTACAGATTAGGACAAAAAGCAATAAAACAATTTTTGTGGCTCTACCAAAATTCTCTCAGCACAGTATTTCAGTCAGTTATGGAGCCTTTCTTTATTATCTTGTATTGGTGTCCTCTAATCTGACAGAAGCAGATGTCAGTGTATTTTGTTTATTATTTTTAGACTAAAACCCTTGTTGCTTTTGCCTTATAATGCAGATTAAATCTCAGAGGTTTGTATTAAGAGGGTTTAATTGGCTCAATTACTGGGCAGAAGGAATAGTAGGAGTAGAAAGTAATTTGCCAGATCCCTTTCTATCAGATCCAAGTATTATATACTGTACTACATTCACTTTCATCCCCGGAGGATGGGGGAGAAAGAAAAAAGCACAATCTGTTCTTTTTAAGCTTCTTAACAGTGACTAGTACTGATCCAGCTGAAGCTGAGCTAGCAGGTCGTTATAGTTATAACATAGGTGGTAATGCACATGCCTTATATTGAACCAAACTGTAAATCAGAGACAGGGCTAAGTCATTAGCAGATGATGTAATACATGATTTATTTATACATGTTGAGACATATGGAAGCAGATTTTCAAAAGAGCTCAGCTTTCATTTATTCACATTAAAAAGGAGCCAGATGTTCAAAAGTCCCCAGCAGTCACTTCTGGCCACATTTTCAAGAGATCAGCACCCAATGAAAATCTGGCCCACATTCTAGTGCAGAGTCAGCTACAATATAGATTCATAGTTTTCAAGTGCTCTAATGAAGAGACTGAGTGGGGACAGAGTTTGAATGTAAACCACCAGTTTCTCATTACAGATTCATCTCTAGGTGTGGTTGTATGAGTCTTAGGCCTTGTCTACAAAGAGTAACTCAAATTGATGTAGCTTAGATCTACTTACCGCGGGGTCCACACTACGCAACATCGACGGGAGACGGTCTCCCATCGACTCCCCTGACTCTTCTCAACCAGGTGGAGTACAGAAGTCAACAGGAGAGTGATCGGCGGTCAATTTAGCAGGTCTTGTGAAGACCTGCTAATTGAACACCGATGCATCGATCACCACAGCATCGATCCTCCGGTAAGTGTAGACAAGCCTTACATACTTAAATTGTGCAACAAAGTAACAGTAAATTGACTTCTCCCTTCTATTTCTTACTTGGGACAAGTTTTGATCATTGTTAATGATTGGCTAAGAATTGTGTACACCTTCTAACCCTGCCTCCCCCACCCCAGCCCACTAGTTTGTGGCACCCATCTATTTACATCTTATCTTTTTAATGTGTAAGCTCTTTGGAGAAGGAATTATCATTTTTGTATGTTTTGGACAGAGCCTATGTGCTAGGGGAGATAGGCCCCACGCTAGTAGGAAGGCAGTTAATGAGGGCCTGTGGACATGGTTGGCCCCACCCTGCTTTACCTACAACAGTTTTCAGGAGTGAAGAGGGGACTTAAATGGAAGAGGCCCAGCTCAGTTAGGGGCTGACCAGGAAAGCAGAGCAGAGCTCTGTTTCTTCCTCTGTGAGGGAAGCCTTCATCCAGCCAAGAACCGAAGACAGCTTGCTAGCTGGGTGAGCCTCCTGGTGGATGGGATGACTGGTCCCAGGAAGACCGATAAAAAGGGACTGGCTACACAGAGACGAGCCCTGAGTAGAAGGGCAGGGTCCTGCTGATGAATCCTTGGGTGACCCTGGTTTGAAGTTCACAATTTTCCTTTCATTTTGGACTCTGATGCCTCAGAAGGGGTGGGACTTAAGTCTGTCATAGGCAGAGGGCTTAAGGCATTATGGCGCCAGATCCATGAAGGGTGGCATCCAACTGACAGGGACCAGCAACTGGGGAATTCACACTTTGAGGGGCCACAAGGGAGCGCCACCTAGGCTACCCACTTGCAGCTTAGTACAATGGGGCCAACCTGGTTGTGGCCCTTATATTACTACCACAACATAGATACCACATTTCAGTTGTTTAAAACAATTTCAATGGATAATATCAATATTATCAATGTTTAATTTTAAGCATTTTTAAAACTTTTAACAATTTCAATTTTCATAGTTGCACAGGATTCTGGGTTTTAAGCATTTCTTTTATTTTCAGTAACTTAAATTTTCACAGTTGTGGGAGGAACAGTAAGCGGGGTCAGACAATAATTATTTAATGACAGTAGATGCTGAGATTCAAACAGTTAAAGCTTTCTAACCATTAAAGCACACACCAACATCACATGCCAAAATATACAAAGTAAATTATCCTTAAATCAAACTCTAATAAGTTTTCAAGCAGCATTTTCTTACTTTGTCTATCTGTAAATTTTGATTATTATTGATGGAAATATTTTTCATTAGTTTAGGTGTTTAGGGTGAAATCAACATTTACTGACACTTGCCAATAAAAATCTAATCCTTCCAAGCCTACACATAGATCAGTAAAATATGGTTTCTTTGAGAAAACTTACCAAGCGTCTCTCCTTCCATGAACTCCCCAAACTCCAGCTCCTTTCCCCTTGCAGGAAATGTGTGGCAGAAATTCTTGATGAAAACTTCACATAGCCTCCCACAACATTTTCTGCCTTCCCTGGTTTTTCTGTTCCTGGAGGGGAAACATGGCTTTAAGGAAATTCAGACTAATTTGTTTTTGTGATATAAGGGAATCTAAGAGCAATGATTAGTTTTCCACCAAAGTGTGTTCATTACCACTACAGTATAGCTAAAATTAAATATACATACCTCATCAAAAGTATTCCACAACAGAGGAATTTTCTATTAATAATTAATAAAGTAGTTTAATCAGCAATGATTATGACAAGTGGATTTGTACAAGAACCTTGATGCAAAACTGCATTATGTTTTTGTTGAATCTCCCTCAAGCTCATACCACACAGCTAGAGTTTTCTCAACTCGGAAACTCAGTCACTTTCAGAGTTAGAATATCAGGATGTTTTTCTTCCGAATGCTGAAAATCTGCATAATTTGGTAAGTGGCCTCATTATTTTGAAGCACTTTCTTTCATTTTATATGAGGCACCACTTACTGTATGGTGTAACAAAATTACAGGGACTTGAAATATTACATGACCAGTACATTTGTGACATAATAATGTGCCATGATTAACGATAGTGGAAAACACAGTTACCCAGCTATGTGGTTTTGTTACAGAGGGTCCAAAGAATATAACCCTCTGGTCTCCTGGAGCAAATGAACCCTCTTAGGAAAATAGGGCCCCACATTTAGGGTGTGATGTTACCATATGTAACCACAATGGTACTTCCATGGAAGATAATCCCCGAAGGTGTGATTGTTATGTACATATTACATTAGGCGTAAAATCCCCTTTGGGACGCTGGGTGTACAATGAGTTAACCATTTTACAGAATGTAACCCTACAGGTGATATGGATGCCAAGTTGGAAGAATCCAAATTTAAAGTGGCTACAGCCTGGAGCCAAGAATATTCCCTGACGAGCAAATGTCTGGGAGCCATTGTGGGAGCAGGTGCAGCCAGCACTTTTTAATGTGTCCTTTCACTCTATTACATGGGTGGTAAACCACAAGGAATGGTGGGTGGACCAAATTGTAGTATGTACATAAAAGGATTGAAACAACAATTCAATGCGTGGGTGAGGGGACACTCCTGGAATCGTCGTCGGAAAAGGGGATTGTGGGCAGCTGGGAACACTATACTGGGTACATGGAATCTGGGGGACGAGTGGGTAACCAAACAATTAGTAAGCCAAAATGTGAAATTTCAACAACAAATTAATGAATTAATGGCACAGCAACTATCAGCAGTTGCCACAGGGTGGAGGACAGCAGTAGAGGTAAACTTGCAGTTAACTCATTGGGCAGGGGACCTGGTGACATGGGTAGAGGAGGGCTTCAGAAGACTAACATGGGGAGAAGTGTGCGTAGGTATTCAAAATGCTCAGTTAATAATGTTAATGGATATTATGAGAGATGCTTGGTCAGAACAATGGCCTTCAGTATTAAATCGGGAGGCTAGCCCATATTTATCCACAATTGCAAAAACATACCCATCTACCTTGAAAATAACATCTCCAACCTGTGGGGACAGTTCTTGTGTAATTGTTACTATGATACCATGGGAAGGAAATGCAAATAAGGTGGTTCCCTTGAACCCTATGGGAGTAAGTAGGGAAGGGGGAGCACGTTGGGAGCCATTAGGGAATAGGTGGGGGGGGGGGTGGAATGGGGTAAAATGGACTGTCATCACATTAAGCAGTTGTATATCCAGAGGAGGAATATGGATGTGCCCCTCTCCTATGACTATGGAGGAGCAGGATCAATGGCCTATTGCAAAGGGGGTGCATTTAGGGGTAATGTATATGGGGTACGGTGTATTCTGTTGGGAATGTATGCAATCCTGCAATATAACACTAGGAGGCAAAATCCTTCCAGTGTATGACAAAATTATGAACTTCTATACACTGCCACCTGGACTAAGGTGCACCAATGGATCAGTGGACTTAATCATTGTAAACAATCGAACCAGCACCTACTACCCCATACTGTACCAAGTAGTTGAATTGGTTTGGACAATACCAAATTTCACTGTGGATATTCTATGGACACACAATATGGACAAAAGTACACAAAAATTACAAGAGCAACTTGCTGAAAGCGCCAACAGTTGGACACACTTACAATACACACTACAGGATGGCGTTGACAAAATTTTAACCTTATCAAAGGAGGAGAAGCACTGTTTTTGGTGGTGGCCAGGATGTTGGACCATACTGCAGTGGTCAGGACTCTCGGTGTTGCTGTGGATTATCATAGCAGCTGGTGTATTGTTAACTATATGTGTGTTACATTGCATATGGAAACGATCAAGGGGGGCACAACCCCCTAGAGAACAGCCACTAATTATAACCTATAAGTAATGTAGTAAGCCCCCCCCCCACGTGTACTAGACATCCCGGACCCAACCTTCTCGGGCCCACTATACTGGGAAGTCTGGAACACTAATTGGAATAGGTGTAGTATGCCCGTATGAGAGAAGGTGCAGGGCATGCTACTACACAAGGGGCAGTGGGACAGATGGAGCATCGACACCTTCCACCTTGATGCCTGGCCCTATCAGGAAATGTGTCGCCATATGTCCTATGCTTTTCCAGGGATACCTGGGCAGGAGGATCCCAAAAGAAAAAGAAAAAAAAGGGGTGGAGTGTTAGGATATAGATATTCAGGGCTGTCTATAAAGGCCTGTACTTTAAGAATTTAGGTGTATTCTTATCACTTGGCTAGTTAGAGGTATAAAAGAAAGAATCAAAATCACTGTCTGCCAGTGTAAGGTCCTTCTCTTACTGTGACAGTCTGAGGCCCTGTTCTTAGGCTAAGGCCTTTGGCTAAGCGACAGAGGCAACCATAAGCTGGGAAGCGACCGGTCACATCCTCACATTCCAAAGTAGTCACATTGAAAGAAGGTGCTATTGGGCTGTAGGAATACAATCCTGTCCTGATAGTGCCTATCACCTCCATAGAATCATAGAATCATAGAATATCAGGGTTGGAAGGGACCCCAGAAGGTCATCTAGTCCAACCCCCTGCTCAAAGCAGGACCAATTCCCAGTTAAATCATCCCAGCCAGGGCTTTGTCAAGCCTGACCTTAAAAACCTCTAAGGAAGGAGATTCTACCACCTCCCTAGGTAATGCATTCCAGTGTTTCACCACCCTCTTAGTGAAAAAGTTTTTCCTAATATCCAATCTAAACCTCCCCCACTGCAACTTGAAAGGTGGTAAAAAGAAAATATGTATATTTTTTCAAACCAACTTGATGTTTCATTTTGGGTCAGTAAGCCATTAATTTGTGTAGGCCTGAAGTGCTGCAGGACCTCATTGTAGTTTGAGTACCTAATATCTCCATTTAGTCTGTCGGCTGGGTTCCCTGGCTAGACTACATTTCCCATGATTTACTGCAGTCTCAGCCTCTGGATGAACTGATGCATTGCCTCACGTGAGCCACATGACCATGGTACATCATGGGAGATATATTCTGGCTCAAGAGCCAGGCTCATAGATTAAAATGGGTCATGAGACATGCAAGCTACAGGTCCATGAGACACCACAGCAGCTTAGAGGAAAACAAACTGACATTGAACTAAGCCAAAATGAAACATTTTAACATTCCAAAATCAAACAGTTTTTGAACTTTCTGTTTTGTGAGAATTGATCATATTTTGATTGTTCTTCCAGATTTGAATCGGGCAGAACTTCTGATTTTGGACCAGTTTTAATCCTAATATGGGAGGGAGGGTAGTTTTGTGGTTAAAACTCTAGACTGTAAACCAGAAGGTCTAGGTTGAAATCCTGGCTCTGCCACAAACTGACAGTATGACCTTTCACACACAAGTCACTTAATCTCTCTATGCCTCATTTCTCTTTGTGTAAAATACTTCCTTTCTCTTACCCTTTGTCTGTGCTGTCTATTTAGAGTGAATGGTCTTCAAGCTGGAGCCAGTCTCTTATTATGTTTATTTATGGTGCCTATCATAATAGGCCTCAAGAGTCTACCATAATACAAATGATGTTTATTTCATAGATGTATTAGCTGAGTTGGAGAGGGCTGGAAATGACTTGCCCAAAGTCGTAAAGCTACACAGTGGCAGAGCTAGAAGTAAAACTTATGAGTCCAAATTCCCAGATCCAGCTCTAACCACTCAATGCAATATCTTTCCATTGTCACTGTTTTAGTATGTTCCTGTATTATGTTGATATTCTGTAAAGTTTGCACCTGGTTAGAGTTTCTTTCCCTGAGGCACTAACACAGATGAGTTGGGGATCAGTTCCCAGCAGCGGTCTCACTTTCCTGGTCTCTCACTGTCTTCTTCTTATTTGTATTGTGGTGGTGCCTCATAGCTCCAGTCATGGACCTGTATGCCATTGTGCTAGGTGCCATATGAACGGATAACAAAGAGATGGTCCCAGCTCCACAGCGCTTGCTATCAAAGACAAGGAGCAACAGGTGAATACAGGCAGAGAGACAAGGAAACAATGAGACAATATTGGTCTGCTTGTTAGGCCTCAGTCTCAGGACACCAATGCCCAAATCATGGTCAAGTTTAGCAAAGGAATGTTTTAAGGAAGGATTTGAAAGAGATAATGGGGGGGGGGGGGGGTTGTGAATGTTTACAAGGAGCTTCTCCTGTGCGTGAGGGGCAGCATGCGAGAAAGCATGAAAGCTCTTTTATTCTGGTTTGGATTTACATTTCTACTTGAATAAAAAAACAAAAACAAAACCTAGGATTTTAGCTTACCATGACCTCTGTGTCTTCAGTTTTACCACCTTTTCTCTAGAGATGCGCAGAAAAGGACCTTTCCTCAGAGGATTACTTTTGCCACGCATACATTATTAGCATGTTTAAAATACTGGTATGCTTCAGATTGTGTTATTTACAAAGTCACATTTTTGCTAATTAACATTTTTAACATTCAGAATATTTTAAAGCAGGAAGAAAACAAACAAACAATTAGTTCTGAACAATTATTTTTACCTTTTAAAAACTGCCAAAAACCTCAAAGCAACTGAGCTAATTCAGTCAATTTAGCAGACTTTGAAGGGTTAGGTTAGTTCTGTGATTTATAAACATTTTGTTGTAAGCATTGTGTTCTCTCTCTTTTTTTAAAAAAAGAATATTTCTTAATGGTACCTTGTTAGCATCAGTAATGTAAACACCAATAAAATACCAATGCATTTAACCTGATTTGTTTATTTCCTAATATGGAAAACCTTCTTGAAATTTTAATCTATTAATTTACAGTTTGTGGGTTTCTTTTATTTCCATGTAGGAAACTATGGTGAGAGTGGAATGGAAGCCTTCAAAGATATGTCGGGCAAGGAGGGGATCTGCATTGCCCATTCCTACAAGATCTATAGCAATGCTGGCGAACATAGTTTTGACAAGCTGTTGAAAAAGCTAAGGAGCCACCTGCCCAAGGCAAGAGTGGTTGCTTGCTTCTGTGAGGGCATGACTGTGAGAGGGCTGCTAATGGCCATGAGGCGCTTGGGTCTGGCTGGAGAGTTTTTGCTGCTAGGCAGGTGAGTAACCCTGTATAATTATAGGTGTTCACTGATATGCATAGTACAACTGGGTCATGTGCACAAACACACACACACATAAGTTATGTACTGTGCGTGTGTGTTTCCTGAAGTTCAGGATATCATTTTAGCAGAATCTTTGTCATCTATGATATAGATACCAGAGAGGCTTGTGTGTATACATTACACTGTACACAGTGTCCCTGTTTGGAAGGTATTGCTGCATAATACAGTTTTTCAGAGAATGGCTGTAATATATAGATAATTATTTCTGATTTATGTTATCCTTGTTCTTTGCTACATTATTTGAAAATGCATATCAATGTGATGCCATTAATAACTAAAACTATGGCTGATCTGAATGTTGTTTTAAGACACAGCTGGTCTAGTCTTTGTGAAATGAAATAAATAAATGAAATAAAAGTCTCTTCAAAATGGAGAGATTATTTATGAATGATTCTTTTCCTTTGGCTGTAGTGCTGTTCCATTAGCATTGTTCTAAAGCAAGTATGCAGCTGTTCTTTCAAATGATCTGGTGGTCAGTCATCATGGCACAAATGCTCACTTCCATCTGCATGGAAAGGAGAGAGAGGAAAATATTAGAGGCATTAATCAAGCAGGAAATGAGACTACGGTAATTGCACAAAGAGGAAAGTTGACTGCTGTATGTGCAGTGTGCCTCTGTGTATTTGCCACACATTCCACATAAATTAATGGACTTTGGGTGCTGGAGGGCAGGGGCGCCAGCCTACATGAAGGGGGTCTCAGAACAGTCACTTGATTATGACATGCTCCACCTCCAAGGAAGTGCAATTGGAAAGGTGAGTATATGCTGCCCGTAGAATGAAGGTTCTGTTGGCAGGTTCACAAGCATGCTGTACAGCTGGCAAAAAAAAGAGCAACATGACAGCGAAGCCGGCTGTATGAGTGATGGAAGGGTGAGCCTGTGAAGAACGTGGAAGGGAAGCACCTCCGTGCAGTTGGCTTAGAATCTATGGGGCTTGGGCCCTTGTCACTTGTAGAATCTAGGCCTCTATCCACTTCCCAGGTCACGCTTCCCGCCCTTTTTACCATGCTGCCTATTCCTCTTTGGATGGTGAACAATGGAGAATAGCATGGCTACATGGGCTCCTGCCTTCTCTCATTGACCCATCACAAGAACGAACAATCGCCACAGCTTTTTGAATAACTGTAATTGCTTATTTATTTCTGCATCTTCAACCAATGTGAGTCCATTACTATGGCTATTTTTTTCCTATTGAGGTTGCTCTGTTGCCTTGCCTTATTCCATCCATTTGTGGCCTGATTTACAGAGAATCTATTGACTTCAGTTGGACTTGTGGGTGCTCATCACCCTTTATACCTCCTTTTACACACTTAACACGTGGAGGTGTTTCTCTGTTGCAGGTCTCAAATTTTCAAAAGGACCTAAGTCCCTCTTTCAGAAGTCATTTAGGTGCTTTGTTCATGTAAACCTCAAACGCCCATTGATTTTACTAAGAGTTGCTCATTTGCAAAGTAGTAGGATTTGATGCCCAGTGGGCCCTCAGTGACTGTGAGACAGAGTCAATGTAATGGATATACTTATAGATCTTAAAAAAAAGAGAGAGAAAAGGAAAAAAAAGAGATGTTAAATATAAATGACGTCCTACTTTTGATAAATGATACAGAATGTTTCCTGGTTATATTCAGGGGTTGTCATGTCTAGTTGTAAGAATGTTTTAGAGGTGGCATGTTGAGATGATGGTTTATTTTAGAAGTCTAAATAGTAAACAGCTCTGGATTAAAAAGAAGACTCTATTCTGTTGGAGTGATTTATGCACTTTCTTGCACAAGATAATACCAAGTTCATCTATGAATAGAGCTGTGTGAATTAGGGATTTTTCAGTACACTGGCAATTTCAAAATGTCAAAAAAATTGTTTCGAGTTGAACCAACAATTTTAGAAAGGTTTGGTGAAATGAAAAGTTTTTAAAAAAATCATTTTGGGTTGAGTGAAAAATTTTGTTTTGACAAGATCAGAAATGTTTTATTCGAATTTTGACAATTTTTTAATGTTTTTTAATTTAAAACAAATTAAATTAAAGGAAATTTTTGAACAAAGAGTTGTTTTATGCTGAAAAATCAAACGGTTTTGTTTAGAAAATGCCAAAATGAAACATTTTGATTTTGTTCAGAATTTTTACTCCCCCCTCCACAAACGTTTGGCAAAACTGATATGAATTTACAAAGCATTTTGCTGTTGCTGAATCTGCATTTTTCACTGAAAAAAGGGTCGGCATAAAAGGGTCTCCCAGCTGTATTGGCGAAACGTATTTCTACACAATTCAGAAAGAGAGAAATATGTGGGGGTGGGGTGGCTATCATCTGCAATAAAAAGCCATGGTGATGAGTGGGACATAAAAGCAGTGGTGCCCAGTATCTACTAGAGACAGCTGAGCTGGGGAAAACTAATTGCAGCTACCCAACCTGGGCCTGCTTTAAACTGTAGCAAGCTGGCTGGGGCCGCAAGGGGCTTTCAGCCAACTGGAGATTAATGGAGTGCCACAGCGTCTCTTTATATCCTGCTGTCCCTAGGAAATGATCCTATCATTACCTCTGATCCTGGAGGCTGCACAAAGATGATTCAAGAGCCCGCAATACAAGCTCTGTGGCTATTGGAAACTCCCCCTTCACTGGAGCCATCCTCATTTCTTTTCAGCAGGAGCAATGTGAAGGGACTGATGCATGACTCAGGATGAGTCTCTGTAATACATTCCCCTTGCTGCAGCTAGTAGAGAATATATATCTATTCCAGCTTGTTATTGTCTAAAGATGACTTGTTTCAGCACGATAGCATTTGTTTGACTATAAAAGAGTCAATGCTTGTTTCAGCTGAGTATTTGAGTATTATTGGTAGCATGGCATGTTTATTTGATAAGCTACAGTGAGCAGCAAGGTTCCTGAGAGGCAGTTTAATCAGTAAGCTACGCCTTAGTGTACATTAATGAGCTGATGGGCAAGCCCTGGGTGTGCTGCAAAGAAGAAGGCCTAAGGCCAACCACCCTGCCACAGCGCAGTGAGCCTAGAAATACACACTATGGTGTGAGGGGTGACAAACAGGAGAGGTTTCAGAAACTGGAAAAGATTTTTTGAAGCATTAGATAATGTCTAGTGGTGGGGCCTTTTTGTGCATTATTTCTGTGAGGAAAAAAATATGGCATTTAGGAAGAGCTTGGAAAATGGCTTCAAACCATGGGGGGTTGAGGTAGGGGGCTGAATCATGAACCTGGTTACACATCTACCCAGGGAAGGCAGGGTCCAAAGTCAATCCACTGCCCAAGTCCAGCGTGCCTGGGCAAAGAAAGAACAGCTACTGATGGGCTGCAACTCTTCTTCCCACACAGGTAGGTGGGCAGGGGTGGGAACTAGCTGGAGCTCTGGATCTGCCCCCTCCCCCATATACCAGCTAGTGCAGCTTAGCCAGGGCAGGGGGGTGTCACAGTCCAGAGCAAGTCCACAGGGATAGCCTTCCATCATGGATTTACTCCCCTTGCCCCATCAAGATTTTACACACAGACACCTTGCATAAATCATGAGTAAGGCTACATTTATGACAGGGATGTCATGGAAGTAGGGAATCTGAGATTTCCAGAGACGTCCATGACAGAGAGCCTCCCCGGGGGCTGCAGGACTCTGGAGCTGACAGCCAGTGGGGCCCTGGTAGGGTTCCAGTGACAGGCAACAGCAGCGACAAGTGATGGGGGGGATGGAAGGGGCTGCAAAGTTCCAGCCACAGGTGACAGACTCCTGAGGGGCCCCTCCTCAGGGTTCCAGCAATGGGGGGACAGCCTCCCGGGGTGGGAGGGGGCTGCCTTGGGCGAGTGGCTGGGATGTCCCGTTTTCTCTTTGGGAAATATGGTCACCCTGCAGCTCGCAGTCGCCATGGGTGGAGGGGGATCCCCACAGCTCCCAGCCACCACGGTGGTGGGAGAAACCGTGGAGTTGCAGCAGCAAAAGTCACAGACAGGTCATGGTGTTGTAGCAACCAGGCAAGGTACTAACAAACTTCAACAGGACTTTATTTTTAACGAGGAAACCTCTTTACCAAGCTGCTGCTGCACCCTTGGTAGCTCTCACTCCGCCTCCTTAACTTCCCCCCGCCTCCTTCCTGTTTCCTGTCCTTTCAGACTCCCAAATGCCAGTGCTCCCAGTTCTAAGAATTACAAGCAGCATCTAAACACCACACATGGCTTCCGTGAATTTTTGTTTATTGCCCGGGATCTGTCCATGACTTTTACTAAAAATAAAATAGTATGACAAAATCTTATCCTTAATCGTGAGTATGATTTTTGATGCAGATAGAACTTGGGCCTGGAGTCACATGCCAGCTCAGCTTTGGTTTTCTCTTACGTAAATAGCACAAAGAACAGTGACCAAAAACTTTGTGAAAAGGTAACTCTCAATGGACACTAAACTCTCAGCATTCTCAGTAGTAACAGTGATTGCATTGCCTGTCTGTGATAGTATTCTACAGAGATGAAAGACAGAAAATGTTTGTGACAATAGCCCTCAAGGGTTTTTTTTTTAATGCATGGAAAACATTTTAAACGCTCAGCAAATGTTTACCTCATAGGCCTAGTGGGATTGGATTCAACCCCAAATGAAAAGGTGAGTGCACTGAATTTCAAGTGTAAAAAATTATGTGCTACTTTAACCCTGCATTTATTCAGTTTAGTAGAGATGTATACACAAGACGGTATCCATCTGTGCTTATTGCTTGTGGCCTCCTCAGGTCACCAGACAGAAAATATTACGGATGGCACTGATTAGAGTACAAGAAATACGTCCATTAAACAGTGTATCTATCTGCAGAACATATTGCAAAAAGAAATATGGAGTATTAATTTTGTTGGGTTAAATAATTTTATTCTTGGTTATGTGGCTAAATTACATAAGGCTAAATCACATAAATGACATTGGTTTGATTGGGTCAGAGACTGGCAATATCAGCATTCTGTTCCTCATTGTCTTTAATACTCATTTCTAATAGCAAAAGTTCTGTTTCATACTGTGCACCTGACTTTGTCTCCTTCTCCTCACCATTAGTCAAGACTCTTTTCTGATATTTGAACAAAACTTCTGCAATAGCTGCTAACATGACCACTCCGTGCTGCTAATCCAGCCACTGTGCTGCTCAACTGTTATTCTGCAGTGAGGTTGCTCTCACGTGAGATAGGCTAACTCAAGGCGAGTTACCTGAAGTGTAGATAGCTCCAGTTAATTCTGCAGTGAAAACATAGCCCTAGTTTCTTTTTTCCTCTTTCATACCTGACACTTTCTTACCAGTATAGCTGAGGACAGGATTGAGCCTTTGGTATTTATTGTTTTTCTGTATTTTTTTTAATTCAAATCCACTAATATTTTGCATCTAGCAGCAGTTCCTCATGCTACTTCACTATAAATAGTAACTTTCTCTTTCCAAAAAATAATCTTGCAAATTTTTTTTGCATTCCTTTCTGAACAGCTTGGTTTAGGATACTTGCCCTGACCATACATTGGTTTGAAACAAAACAAAACAAAAAAGCAACCTTCTCCTTAGTAAAATAGGGCTAGGTGATGCCCTTTGGCATAGCCCTGAGAAGGTGCCTAGGGAGACATCGTGCCTCAGACCCACTCCTGTGAAGCACAGTTTCTTCAGGACTCTCCTCTTGGACTGTGAGTGTGTGTAACTTAAAATTGCAACATCCCTTTATGAAGTACAGTATAATTCCTGCCTGTGCATCCATCCAGCTCTGCTAGATGGCATGTGCAGGAGGGGAAGGAAGTCTCCCATCACCAGCCCTCATTCCCTTGCCTCAGGGGGAGCATGGTCCATCCGTTCCATTGAGCACTGAGGGTCTATGATGTGGGTTACACTAATACAGACACATAAAGGAGGAGGGAATTTTATCCCCCTTCCCTCCCCCCCACTTCCCTTGCTGGCTATGGCGGGGTAAGGGCACGCTAGCCCTTAATTTGTTGAATTTGCTAGATTTTGCGGTGCTCAAAAAGCAGGCTGGGTTGTGCATCAGGAAGAAGCTGCATCTCTGTGCAAGAAATGGCTGAGCGTGCAACTTAGCTGCTCACGGAGAGGCTAACTGAGCAGGAGCAAGTCAGCTCAGGAAGTGGGATTGATCACAAGGAGCTCAGCTGTGCCTATGTAGGACTAGATGTGTGCAAATGACTCAGCTATACATGGGTAAAGTCTAGCCAAATGCAGCTTAGTGTTACGAGTGCTCTAGTTGATAGGGGCATTAGTCTAGCACTCAGGAGAGCCGGGTTCCATTTCCAGCTCAGCAACTGACCTGTTGGTGATCATGGGCAACTCATGTAATGTACCCTGTGCCTCAGTTCCCTCACTGTAAAATAGGGATAATATCTCCCTACCTCACAGGGGTGTGGTGAGGATAAATTCATTAAAGAGGATGAGGCACTCAGATGCTCCAGCAATGGAGAGCCATATAAATACATAGGTAGCATGCGAGTGGCTGGAGTGAAGAGAAGAGGGGAGCAGTGTGTGAAGAACTTAGTGGGCAAGAACCTGGGTTCTGCCTAGGGGGCAGTTCAGGAAGGCAAATGAAAGGCCGACTGGCAGGAAACTCAGATCTGTGTGAGGAAAGGCTGAGTATATGGGGATATATGAGAGAAGCTTAGTATCACTGCTCAGAGATCAAAGCAAGATTGCTGATCTGAGGGAAATGACTTTGTCTCGGTAATTTAAAAAGAGACCTTTACTAAGAATTACTAAATGTCTGTATCAGAAAGAAAGACCACCTGGCAGAGGGTTTAGCCATTTTCTTCCTGAAAGACAGATCAGCAGGATTGGTCACTTTCACAACTAACAGGCCCGATCCAGGGTTTGCACAAGTTCCTTTGCTTAGGGGCTCATTTAAAATAAATGAGGGTGTGAAATTTTAGAGTAGTGGAAATATTTGTGGTAAATTCATTTTCACAATTTTTTTCCAATTTTGGGGAAAAGAAACCAAAATGTATCTCACTAATAGTTCCAGCGGTGGAACCCTCAGCAGAAATGAAGTAAAATTCCACACAAGCGTGCTGCCATCCTCTTTTGGGCTAAAATAACCAGGAGCTAAAAATGGTTTGACAGTGTGTTCGTGTAACCCACTTGTGAGTGTGTGTTACAGATTCCCTCTGTGCTCAATCCATAGAGGACAGGAGTCTCTTACAGCACCACACAGGGCCTGTGGGCTCTTTAGCTCAAGCTGTAGCAGTTAATTCTTTTTAGCTCCTGGTTCAGTCCCCAGTGTATCAGCAAATCTGGCAGCTGTCACATTAGTACCTATTAATTAGATAAATACTACTTTTAATGAATATTAGTTATAAGTAATTAATCCAAAAAAATTACTTGGGGGCAAAATGGCTTAAAGGGGGTGCAAGTTCTTCCCTCACACCTTGCACAGTGTCTGGATCGCTGTCCTGTGCAGAAGAAAAGAGCAGCTTCCATGGGTTTGTTACTCTCCCCACAAATGAGGGGGCAAAGCTTTGGATGAGTCCCCTCACACATGCATGCCAGCCCATGGAGCTGAGCTAGTGCAAGGGGGTGGGGTGGTAAACAGCATCCTCTAAAGAGCTGCAATAACTTACTCATCCCTGCATGGAAGAAATTGTTACTGAGTTAATTCCTTGCCACAGCTGCTCCTGGAGTGACATTGCTATGCTCTGTATACAGCATTAGAAATTAGATCACAATGTAGCCCTTTCTTATCTGTTTTATAGATTATGGCAAAGGATGGCACCATAGATAGTGAAATTATCCCCTTCCATGACAACAGTCACAGAGGAAGAAAAGTGTAATGAAAAATTAAACTTGTGGGTTTCAAGAAGAAGTGTGTGTGTGTGTGTGCGGGGGGAGGGAGTATGCAAAGTCACTCTTCTGTGTCTATATCAATATTTATGGCAGCATGTAAAGTACAGGGCATTACACACACAGCTACACACAGCAGTGAAAGGCAGGTGGTGACCACAGTTGTCCCTGTGGTATGTTGCTAATGCTGCAGTGAAAGGCTCTGGCAGGAGAGAGATGCCACAGCCTTTTCCCACTGCTCCCCTCCCCCCACCCCCACCTGCCAGAGCCTTTCACTTCAGTCCGGAAAGGCTCTGGCACGGCACTACACTGCTAAAATTGTGTTGGGGCATGTGGGGAGCCATGTAGGGTATATAACCTGGGGGCTCCGGCAGGTAGGCTACTCTGTTACCTAAGCTGCGTCTCACTGTCTACACTGCTATTTATACCCGGCCTCGCTGGACATGCAGTGCCTGTACCCTGCATGTTGCTGTAGGTGAAGACATGATTTGCCTGACCCAGATCCAGGCCCCAACCCCAATCTTTGTGTGTTTAAAATCCAGATCCAAATTTTGTGACTCAGACCCCTCTCTCCAAGAAATGCATAATCCTGTGGTCCGTATTTATGGGTTAGCATCTGGCGGGGCTCTGGGAGTCAAAGTATACATTTTTTTCAAATAATACTTCTCCCTGCACCTTTATGCAAATCCTGAATCATCACAATGTGCTGTGGGACAAATGTTGGACAAGTGTCATAGTAGGCTAAGCTGTGACCTTGGAGAAGTGTGTGCAATTTTTATTGATGCCAAGTGGAGATGCACATGCTTCTCTTCTCCGAGGGAGAGATTGACCCCATATAATTTAACGGCAAAAATGAATTTTTCACAGTGTTCTAGCTAAAAAGATGAGCCGTAGTCCAGTGACTAGGGCATGGAATTGGACTTGTGAGACCTGGGTTCTGATCCTGGTGATGCCATTGGACTTCCGTGTGGCATGGCACTGCATAAATCACTTCTCTGGGCCTACATTTTCCCCTCCCACAGTTTGTCTGTCTTGCTGTTCAGAGCAGAGACTCTCTCTTCCCACATGTATGTACAGCATCAAGCACAATGGTGCCCCAGTCTTTGCTGGCACCTCTAGGTGATACTATGCTACAAAAGGTAAATAATAATAATAATAAATAATAAATAGTAATAATGAAAATGTATTGGGTCATAGCTGTTCAGTGAGCATTCTTGTGGCTTTTCACTTTATGAATCTGTTTGTAATAATTAGATTCCAAATACTTGCAGAGATGGTAGATTCAATGGTAGCATTATGAGACCATTGTCATTAAGGTAACTGTACTTGTTGCCATTAGTTTCTCAATTCCGTCACTGCAGGATTGAAATATTGATAATTGGTGGATATGAATGTAGTTGTCTATCTATTCACTTTAATGAGCTTTGGATCATGCCCTTAGAAGCTTCAATATATGAATGTTAACATACAAATATGTCTAATATTTCTGTGAGATTTTAAGGGGAACTGTCTGGAGTGACCCTCTTCTTGCTCGATATATTTTTAAGGCTTTCATAGAATCATAGAATATCAGAGTTGGAAGGGACCTCAGGAGGTCATCTTGTCCAACCTCCTGCTCAAAGCAGGACCAATCCCCAACTAAATCATCGCAGCCAGGGTTTTGTCAAGCCTGACCTTGAAAACTTCTAAGGAAGGAGATTCCACCACCTCCCTAGGTAACTCATTCCAGTGCTTCACCACCCTCCTAGTGAAAATTTTTTTCCTAATATCCAACCTAAACCTTCCGCACTGCAACTTGAGACCATTACTCCTCATTCTGTCATCTGCTACCACTGAGAACAGTCTAGATCCATCCTCTTTGGAACCCCCTTTTAGATAGTTGAAAGCAGCTATCAAATCCCCCCTCATCCTTCTCTTCTGCAGACTAAATAATCCCAGTTCCCTCAGCCTCTCCTCATAAGTCGTGCTCCAGCCCCCTAATCATTTTTGTTGCCCTCCGCTGGACTCTTTCCAATTTTTCCACATCCTTCTTGTAGTGTGGGGCCCAAAACTGGACACAGTACCAAATGAGGCCTCACCAATGTCGAATCTTTAAAAAAGGGAAGAAGGAGGATCCTGGGAACTACAGGCCAGTCAGCCTCACCTCAGTCCCCAGAAAAATCATGGAGCAGGTCCTCAAAGAATCAATCCTGAAGCACTTACATGAGAGGAAAGTGATCAGGAACAGTCAGCATGGATTCACCAAGGGAAGGTCATGCCTGACTAATCTAATCGCCTTCTATGATGAGATTACTGGTTCTGTGGATGAAGGGAAAGCAGTGGATGTATTGTTTCTTGACTTTAGCAAAGCTTTTGACACGGTCTCCCACAGTATTCTTGTCAGCAAGTTAAAGAAGTATGGGCTGGATGAATGCACTATAAGGTGGGTAGAAAGTTGGCTAGATTGTCGGGCTCAACGGGTAGTGATCAATGGCTCCATGTCTAGTTGGCAGCCGGTGTCAAGTGGAGTGCCCCAGGGGTCGGTCCTGGGGCCGGTTTTGTTCAATATCTTCATAAATGATCTGGAGGATGGTGTGGATTGCACTCTCAGCAAATTTGCGTATGATACTAAACTGGGAGGAGTGGTAGATATGCTGGAGGGCAGGGATAGGATACAGAGGGATACTAGACAAATTGGAGGATTGGGCCAAAAGAAATCTGATGAGGTTCAATAAGGATAAGTGCAGGGTCCTGCACTTAGGACGGAAGAACCCAATGCACAGCTACAGACTAGGGACCGAATGTCTAGGCAGCAGTTCTGCGGAAAAGGACCTAGGGGTGACAGTGGACGAGAAGCTGGATATGAGTCAGCAGTGTGCCCTTGTTGCCAAGAAGGCCAATGGCATTTTGGGATGTATAAGTAGGGGCATAGCGAGCAGATCGAGGGACGTGATCGTCCCCCTCTATTCGACATTGGTGAGGCCTCATCTGGAGTACTGTGTCCAGTTTTGGGCCCCACACTACAAGAAGGATGTGGATAAATTGGAAAGAGTCCAGCGAAGGGCAACAAAAATGATTAGGGGACTGGAACACATGACTTATGAGGAGAGGCTGAGGGAGCTGGGATTGTTTAGTCTGCAGAAGAGAAGAATGAGGGGGAATTTGATAGCTGTTTTCAACTACCTGAGAGGTGGTTCCAGAGAGGATGGTTCTAGACTATTCTCAGTGGTAGAAGAGGACAGGACAAGGAGTAATGGTCTCAAGTTGCAGTGGGGGAGGTTTAGGTTGGATATTAGGAAAAACTTTTTCACTAGGAGGGTGGTGAAACACTGGAATGCGTTACCTAGGGAGGTGGTAGAATCTCCTTCCTTAGAAGTTTTTAAGGTCAGGCTTGACAAAGCCCTGGCTGGGATGATTTAATTGGGGAATGGTCCTGCTTTTGAGCAGGGGGTTGGACTAGATGACCTCCTGAGGTCCCTTCCAACCCTGATATTCTATGATTCTATGAACAGAGGGGAACGATCACGTCCCTTGATCTGCTGGCAATGCTCCTACTTATACAGCCCAAAAATGCTGTTAGCCTTCTTAGCAACAATGGCACACTGTTGACTTATATCCAGCTTCTCATCCACCGTAACCGCTAGGTCCTTTTCTGCGGAACTGCTGCCTAGCCACTCGGTCCCTAGTCTGTATCAGTGCATGGGATTCTTCCATCCTAAGTGCAGGACTCTGCACTTGTCCTTGTTGAACCTCATCATATTTCTTTTCGCCCAATCCTCTAATTTGTCTAGGGCACTCTGTATCCTATCCCTACCCTCCAGCTTATCTACCTCTCCTCCCATAGAATCATAGAATCATAGAATATCAGGGTTGGAAGGGACCCCAGAAGGTCATCTAGTCCAACCCCCTGCTCAAAGCAGGACCAATTCCCAGTTAAATCATCCCAGCCAGGGCTTTGTCAAGCCTGACCTTAAAAACCTCTAAGGAAGGAGATTCTACCACCTCCCTAGGTAACGCATTCCAGTGTTTCACCACCCTCTTAGTGAAAAAGTTTTTCCTAATATCCAATCTAAACCTCCCCCACTGCAACTTGAGACCATTACTCCTCGTTCTGTCATGTGCTACAATTGAGAACAGTCTAGAGCCATCCTCTTTGGAACCCCCTTTCAGGTAGTTGAAAGCAGCTATCAAATCCCCCCTCATTCTTCTCTTCTGCAGGCTAAACAATTCCAGCTCCCTCAGCCTCTCCTCACAACTCATGTGTTCCAGTCCCCTAATCATTTTTGTTGCCCTTCGCTGGACTCTCTCCAATTTATCCACATCCTTCTTGAAGTGTGGGGCCCAAAACTGGACACAGTACTCCAGATGAGGCCTCACCAATGTCGAATAGAGGGGAACGATCACGTCCCTCGATCTGCTCGCTATGCCCCTACTTATACATCCCAAAATGCCATTGGCCTTCTTGGCAACAAGGGCACACTGCTGACTCATATCCAGCTTCTCGTCCACTGTCACCCCTAGGTCCTTTTCCGCAGAACTGCTGCCTAGCCATTCGGTCCCTAGTCTGTAGCTGTGCATTGGGTTCTTCTGTCCTAAGTGCAGGACCCTGCACTTATCCTTATTGAACCTCATCAGATTTCTTTTGGCCCAATCCTCCAATTTGTCTAGGTCTTTCTGTATCCTATCCCTCCCCTCCAGCGTATCTACCACTCCTCCCAGTTTAGTATCATCCGCAAATTTGCTGAGAGTGCAATCCACACCATCCTCCAGATCATTTATGAAGATATTGAACAAAACCGGCCCCAGGACCGACCCTTGGGGTACTCCACTTGATACCGGCTGCCAACTAGAAATGGAGCCATTGATCACTACCCGTTGAGCCCGACAATCTAGCCAGCTTTCTACCCACCTTGTAGTGCATTCATCCAGCCCATACTTCCTTAACTTGCTGACAAGAATACTGTGGGAGACCGTGTCAAAAGCTTTGCTAAAGTCAAGAAACAATACATCCACTGCTTTCCCTTCATCCACAGAACCAGTAATCTCATCATAGAAGGCGATTAGATTAGTCAGGCATGACCTTCCCTTGGTGAATCCATGCTGGCTGTTCCTGATCACTTTCCTCTCATGCAAGTGCTTCAGGATTGATTCTTTGAGGACCTGCTCCATGATTTTTCCAGGGACTGAAGTGAGGCTGACTGGCCTGTAGTTCCCAGGATCCTCCTTCTTCCCTTTTTTAAAGATTGGCACTACATTAGCCTTTTTCCAGTCATCTGGGACTTCCCCGGTTCGCCACGAGTTTTCAAAGATAATGGCCAATGGCTCTGCAATCACAGCCGCCAATTCCTTCAGCACTTCCCAGTTTAGTGTCATCTGCAAACTTGCTGAGGGTGCAATCCACGCCATCCTCCAGATCATTAATGAAGATATTGAACTAAACCCGCCCCAGGACCGACCCTTGGGGCACTCCACTTGATATCAGCTGCCAACTAGACATGGAGCAGTTGATCACTACCTGTTGAGCCCTATGATCTAGCCAGCTTTCTATCCACCTTATCGTCCATTCATCCAGCCCATACTTCTTTAACTTGCTGGCAAGATTACTGTGAGAGACCAAATCAAATGCTTTGCTAAAGTCAAGGAATAACATGTCCACTGCTTTCCCCTCATCCACAGAGGAAGTTATCTCATCATAGAAGGCAATTAGGTTAGGGAGACATGACTTGCCCTTGGTGAATCCATGCTGACTGTTCCTGATCACTTCCCTCTCCTCTAAGTGCTTCAAAATTGATTCCTTGAGGACTTGCTCCATGATTTTTCCAGGGACTGAGATGAGGCTGACTGGCCTGCAGTTTCCCGGATCCTCCTTCTTCCCTTTTTTAAAGATGGGCACTACATTAGCCTTTTTCATCTTTGTTATAGATCTCACTTTTCAAAGGCTAAGACTTTGTTTCCTAAATATTTCCTCTGAGATAAAACGTAACATAAAAATATAGAAATTCATACACTTGGTCAAACTAGTGGTCTGGCGAGTCCAGTGGCCCAGGACCAGCTGCTTCAGATGAAGGTGCAAGAAGCCTTGCTATAGCTACTCCAAAAGCAATTTTAAAAAAAAAATTTAAATTATTGATGTTTTTCCACTAGCTGTTCAAAAATAATCAAAACCCATAATGTGTTATTTTGATAGTCAAAGCAATTCTGGACTGTTGAATAACAGAGAATTAGGAGATGCTTTCCAAAGTGTAATTATAATGCGATTAACATTTAAGAATCATTTAAGAACGCCAAAATACAACTATGTAAATAGCATTGAGTAAAATGTTTTAAAATATCATAGTTTATCCCAGTGTTTCTCAACTTGTTCCATAACAGAACCCTTTACGTACTGTGTGAGTGCACAGAATCTGCCTCCCATTTAGCAATATGAGGAGGACTAACTGTTTGACGTACCTGGGAATTGAGACCCTCCCCCCCCAGGCTGAAAATACATGGTCGATATTATGCCTATAAAAGTAGAAGTCAAGAGCAGTGACCAGCATATATATGTAAAACAGCTGGGGATCGTTGGGACATTTTCTGAGGTTGCTGGGAAATCCACATGGTTTGGGGTGAAAAACAGAGCATTTAGAATAAGTACAGGAATATCAGAATTTTCACAGGTTGATGGACAATGGCCCTGATCCAATTAAGCATTAAGCACTTCGTAAATTTTAAGCATATGATTAGACCCACTGAGTTCAATTGTTATTAAGTAGTGTCATTATTCTTTTTCATGCCACTGATGCTGAGCTTGGCACAGGAGCGTTGGGAAAGCAGGGGAATAAATTGTCAGCCTTCTGTGGGGTTCTTACACCTTTCTCTAAAGTTTCTGGTTCAGGCCACTGTCAGAAACAGGATACTGGACTAGATGGATCTCAAGTCTGAACCAATATAGCAATTCCTATGTTGTTAAAATGTAATAGAATCAACCTATAATATAAAGAGAATTATATTCCCACTATAGAATTCCATAGGATAGCTATCAATTTCTGTAGGTCGGTGGAGTCATTTTTGTAGACCTTTATTAAATTTGAGTAGAACCTATTGGTTCCACTGCAGTTAAATTCTGTGTGACATTTCCCTATTGTACATTAGACTCCAGAATTTGATATTGTCTATAGTTGTTAATACTGTTGATGTAGCCGTGTGGGTCCCAGGATATGAGAGAGACAAGGTGGGTGAGGTAATGCCTCTTATTCAAGCTATTGCATAGCTCAAAAGCTTGTGCCTTCCACCAACAGAAGTTGGTCCAATAAAAGATATTACTTCACCTACCTTGTCTCTTTCATTAAACTCCAGAGTCAGCCTTGGCATTTTGGGCAGGCCTGTGAAACAATTTTTCTTCCTACACAATGATCATGAGATTCCCACAGGATCATTTCACTAATCACAATGCTGGCCTAAGAATTTGGGGACGTGCTGATGAGACAATGTTTTAAAACAGAATGGCTTAATTTTACCTAACAAGATGAGGAGCGGTAAAGAGGAGGAAGAAGGTTCTTTAGGTTTGTAGAAGGGAAGCCCAGCTGCTTGTTTGGAGTTATGTGCATAGCTGGCAACATTTTAAAAAAAAAGTTCTGCAAAGGACAATCATCCACTAAGCAGGGAGCCTGGGATCTGCTAGGCCTGCAGCCACTGGACTTTTCAAGCATTGACTTCTTCATCAGCAGCCTTTCCACTACTGATTCCCATAAAGCAGATGATTTTACACATGGGGAAACGAAGGAAGAAAAGTTACAGCCCAGATATTTGATAGTGGCCTCTGATTTGGAGTACCTCAATTTTTGAGTGGTCAATTTGCAGCCCAAATTTCAGAGGTGCTGACTATTCACACCAAGTCCTTGCCCAGATTCAGGAAAGTACAGACCTTCTCTATGTGCTTAAAGTAAAATGACTAGGGAGGCTATACTGAATTGTGGGCACTGAGCTATTCTTGAAAATCCAAAGTCTTTCAAGTTGGGCAGGAAAAAGAAAGAAAAAAAAAAAACAAAAAAAAAAACCCCTCCAAAACCCCGAGGCATCTCCGTCACTGACCACTGTTAACATTTTTGGCCTACTTGGCCAAGGCCACAGAAGGAGTGTGTGTCAGAGTTGGCATTAGAATTCAAGATCTTTTATGTTTGCCATTCTCAGCATAATATGAAGACACTTGAAAGGTTAAATCCAGGTGAGTAAACACTATGGGAAATATTTTTAACAAGGAAAGTAATGTTGAGGATGTGTCAATCATTCAAAGTATTTTCTATTTTATTGTCATGGTTTGGATTATTTTCTTGCAGGTGACATTGTTTTCTGTCTTCCATCAGAACTATAGTCCTGCTTCTTGGAAATCTGTATCTGGCAATATAAGGACTAAGTACAGTCCAATATGCTCTGGGGACTGTGATAACAAGCACAGTATCCAGTGCCCTAAATAAGTTTGTCTGAGTACAATACTAATACCAGAGACTAAAATACATTTCAAATACACCTTATGCTACTATAGATAGGTTGCTAAGTTTCTAAATATCAATAATACTTAAGCCCCTTAGATGATGATTATAATTTGAGGGGCGACTTCAAAGGCAAAAAGGAAATTAAGTCCCCAACTCTCCCATTGACTTTCAACAGAAGCTTGGGGCCTTACTGCCCTTTGTGCCTTTGAAAAACTCCCCTAAAAAGCAGCAGCCTTTGGTCCTGTGATGATTCTTTGGGTGCGCAGGACAGCGAGTTACATTGTTATACTCCAGCAAGAGAGACAGACTTGCTTTTGCTGAACTGGGCGTCACCTCCCTGACACCTCCAGGCCGTTAGCTACCCATACTTTCTATTCTGGGCTATGCAAGCCCTTGCTTTGCCTTGCAGATTAAGAATAGGTGTACCCCAATCACTGAGCTCCTTTGAAGCATTCCCCTGTAGTGTCTACTCCTTTATCCCCTGAACACTCACAGTAATACCAGGTTTGCTGTCCCCAAGGGAACAGTGTACATACCAGTTTGGAGGATTCAGCTCAGGATCAGATCCTTGTATAATACCACAGCACTGAGATATAGTGAAAATAACATTAAGTTTAAGGTCATGTTTAAAGAGACAGTGAGTAAGAATAATGAAACAACTGGTTCCATATAATACAAAAGTATAACACACTTTCTAGAGACTAAAGTTAACAGACTAATCTCTAGTCTAAATATGCTTATCTCAACTCCAGTGTCTTCTGCCATGTTTCAGCCAAGCCTGGTTGAGATCCCGTTTTTCTGAATGTAAACACACTGTCCATTTACTTCCTAGGAGCAGGATAAAAGGGTGTCTTCTTGCCTTCCACTTATATTCCCAAATATAAGTTTGTACCCCAACTCAGGAGAACCTCTGTGATTTATTCTCCTGCTTTCCTGCTGACTTCACATCCCCTCTAATTTTGTATGTAAATGGCTTTCTACTCTGTAAAGTTTTTAGAGCTTAACTAACATGTGGACGGACTGACACTGTCTAGAAGAAATCTGGTTGTCAAATCTGCCTTAATACAGATTTAAGGAACACATTTTTAGCACACATACCTAACTCCTTACGTAGAATTTGTACATACATTTCACAATGATATTAATGCTCAGCATAACCTTGGCTTTCATTTAAGACCATAGAGTACATACCAGGATCAGGATATTTTTGTAATGCCCGTTACCATTTGGCATTGAGGGGTTCTTAAAGTTACAGGTCCCCACCCCACACAGAACATGCTGTCTGAAAGATTGATAAATCAAATTGAAGTGCATGAGGAGTAGTTTCATATCAGGTAGGGTGGTGATGCTTATAGAGATGAGAGTTACCTCAGAAGAGTAAGTTTTAAGAAGGCATTTGAATAAGGAGAGTATGTGAGCCTGTTATTTTTGATGGCTACTTAACTTTTCATAGAATATCAGGGTTGGAGGGGACCTCAGGAGGTCATCTAGTCTAACCCCCTGCTCAAAGGAGGATCAATCCTCAATATTTGCCCCAGATCCCTAAATGGCCCCCTCAAGGATTGAGCTCACAGCCCTGGGTTTAGCAGGCCAATGCTCAAACCACTGAACTATTCCTCCCTTCTTTGCTCAGTGTTAATGTTGTTTGTTTTATTTGTATTACCCTAGAATAGAACTAGTGAGGAATTTTTTGACAAAATGTATTTCACAGGAAAATGCCAATTTGTGGAAGCTGAAACTTTTGTGGAAACATACTGGTTTTGACTAAATTTTGTTGGGGAGGTTTCTGAGGTCCAGGATGGAATTTCTGGCCAAAACAAAAGAATGATTAAAATTAGAATAGTCAATAGCCTGGTGGTCCGGCCACTCACATGGGATGTAGAAGACATAGGTTCAAGTCTCTGCTCATGAAATTTTTCATGAAACAGAATTCTTGTTTTCCAGCCAGCCCTACCCCAGAGTCTCTGAAAAAGATCAGGGCTCCATTGTGCTATGTGTTCTATACACACACATAATAAGAGACAGCCCCTGTCCAAAGAGTTCACAGACAAAGGCCATAATCCTGAAAATTGCCTCATATGGGCAAGCAATATCAGATGGAAGGGGTAGATTAGAGAACAGCAATGGAAACATAATGAAATAGATACTAGTTATGTTCATCATCCATGATTATTATGTAGTCATGAGAGCATTATTTATTTTATTTTCTTTAGATCCATAGCTGTGTTTCATGTGTCCCATTTTGTAATCAGGAGTTGAAAGCAGGAATCAGAAAAGGAGAGAGACTTTCCCCACCGATCATACATTTAAAATGATTTAGAAGTATTTAAAACACCCAACAGACTTGACCATAAAAACATTAGCTGTTCCATGTAGATTTATACTGACAATTTCATTGTACTAGTATCTGTGAGTGATTATCGAAAGAATCTTGATAAAAGTCATAAAAACTTCTGATTTGTAAACTTGAAATATAATTCATTTCTCTATTACTCTATTAAAATGACAGAGTAGCAAACATAACAAATGCATTTCCCTGAGTATGACTGAGTTGATATTTTCTACTGAAGCTGTTGTGTCTCCAGAGGTTAAGGCTGAAGGCGACTGATAACGTGGATGAAATACTAAAAATCTTTAAACCTCATTCTGGTAAAATTCAGCTCACTAGATACTTGAAAAGACATTGCAAATCTTGGCAAAAAGAAACTATTTTCAGGAAGAAGGGTGGGGTGGGGGGGAGACCATGTCTCTGCGCAAAGAATAGGGCCCAAGCTGAATTCTGTTGATCTTTATCTTTTTAATTAAAAAAGCTTTCATAAATAAGAAGGTAAACTGAACTGTATTTTGAATTGTGAAAGCAGAGACAGTAAAAATAAAAAATGGACTTGCAAAGGGCCAGATTTCACAACATTTACCCATGTTGAGTAATACCTTATTCTGCAAGTAATATCACTGAAGAAAATATAGCTACTCTTTGAGTAAGGGACTACTGGGAAAATGTATCATGTTAGTTAACACGTTAAAGAACAACTTTTAACTAACGCAATATTAAAAACAATTGAGCATGTACTGGAGATGTTTGCTGGTCATGGTTCATCTGAGAGACTCACTAGGATTAACCATAAAAAGAAAAGGCGTGCTTGTGGCACCTTAGGGACTAACAACTTTATTTGAGCATAAGCTTTCGTGAGCTACAGCTCACTTCATCGGATGCATGTAGTGGAAAATACAGTGTGGAGATTTTATATATACAGAGAACATGAAACAATGGGTGTTACCATACAGACTGTAACAAGAGTGATCAAGTAAGGTGAGCTATTACCAGCAGGAGAGCGAGGGAGAGGGGCGCGGGGAGAAACCTTTTGTAGTGATAAGCAAGGTGGGCCATTTCCAGCAGTTGACAAGAACATGTGAGGAACAGTCGGGGGTGGAGGGGGGGAAATAAACATGGGTAAATAATTTTACTTTGTGTAATGACACATCCACGCCCAGTCTTTATTCAAGCCTAAATTAATTGTATCCAGTTTGTAAATTAATTCCAATTCAGCAGTCTCTCGTTGGAGTCTGTTTTTGAAGTTTTTTTGTTGAACAATTGCCACTTTTAGGTCTGTAATTGAGTGACCAAAGAGATTGAAGTGTTCTCCGACTGGTTTTTCAATGTTATAATTAGTCGGAGAACACTTCAATCTCTTTGGTCACTCGATTACAGACCTTTACAGAATAAAGACTGGGATGGATGTGTCATTACACAAAGTAAAATTATTTCCCCATGTTTATTCCCTCCTCCCCCTGTCTGTTCCTCAGACGTTCTTGTCAACTGCTGGAAATGGCCCACCTTGATTATCACTACAAAAGGTTTCTTCCCCCCCACCCCCGGCTCTCCTGCTGGTAATAGCTCACCTTACCTGATCACTCTTGTTACAGTCTGTATGGTAACACCCATTGTTTCATGTTCTCTGTGTATATAAAATCTCCACACTGTATTTTCCACTACATGCATCCGATGAAGTGAGCTGTAGCTCATGAAAGCTTATGCTCAAATAAATTTGTTAGTCTCTAAGGTGCCACAAGTCCTCCTTTTTTGCAGATACAGGCTAACACGGCTGCTACTCTGAAACCTAGGATTAACCATGTCCACCTACATTTTTAAATACGACTAAGACTGTGCTTATCCAAACTAAAGGCAAAATCATGTTAGTTACAACATGTTAATTAACATGTTTTCTGACATGATACATCTTCCCAGGGTAAAGATGGCCAAAAGATGACAGAATCTGGCTAAAAAAGGAGGTTTGGCATAGCAAATAGATCAGCATGGTGACACCTCCCATGAACTGTACAATATAACAAAACATTTAGTGCATAAGTTGAATACTCAGAAATTGATCTTCTAAGCATAAATAAGCTTTTCTGACTTGACAAGCATTACATTGTCATATAATGTCAGGTCAGCTATAACATAGAGATTGTTAGTGATGAAATATAAAGCTTTGTTAAGTAATCCACACAGATGCGATATTTCTTACAAAAAATATATACGCCAAAGTGTGTTATATAATTACACACATGGTAGAACCCCAGAACTGCACACTAATGTCTGGAAAATCCAGTGCAGTTTTGTGAATCGGGACATGAATAACCACAGTGCAAAAGCATCACAAAAGGCACTTTGATTATGTATTTTATCAATTGTAGTTGAATTTTAATGATTTGATATCGCACAGGATGCTAATAAATGTATTAGTGGTTTGTAAAAAAAAAAAAAAGTCTTAATCAGATTGCTCTACAGCATCTGCTATGAAATTGGCTCCACTCAGTTTAAACAGTTGAAAGGATTGACCTGTATTTTCAATTAAAAAATGATACTTAGTAATTATGGAACTTAAGGTCTAATATCTTTACTTTTTACTTTTGTAACTATATCAGTGTCAAGAGTCTAGTTACCTACTGCTCAAGCTCTTTTTATTGGTGGGAGGGGGGCACGTAATGCTTCTAATCTATTCTATGTACGGTTTTATACCACACTTACCACTGTGGCATCTGAGCACTTTCCAATAGCGCATTAAGCAACATGTCAGATATTGGTTGTTCTCTCATCCTGCCCGGGTTTTTAACAATCTACCCTGAGTTTGTGCTCCTGAGCCACTGCAGGACAGCTTGACACAGATGAAATCTTGGCAGGATTCACATACCACAGGTCAGTTAGGGTTATAGATCATACTCCCAGAGCTGTTAAGGTTTAAACTTGATAATGAGAGTTTTTAAGGTTAAAGAATAGACAAAATGAATGAACCACAGTCATATGATGGTCGTGGGAAGCAAGACCTTGAGCAGTTATGTAAGGAAAGGGGAACATACCATTAATAGAAAATCCCAGTTCAGAAGCTGAGAGCTTTGCTCATAAATTCTGAACCAGGGGAGCCTGACGTAGATAGAGAGGGCCCTTTGCCCAGACACTACAGAGGAGACCAGTGTAGTGGAACTGGCCCAGTTGCAGCACCTGAGAGCCAGGAAGAACATGACCACAAAAGCCTGATGGTGGAATTGCAGATCAGGCAGACCAAAGCAGTCGAGGAGAAATCCCACCAAAGACACATGGAACAAATAGCAGCAGTTAAAGCCAGCAGAGAAGTTGAGGAGAGGGCACACAGCAGGTAAATGGAAGCCCAAACATTTCAGCTCAAAATACTGGAGCAGCAAAAGGAGCTTCCCCAGCTAGTGATTATAGCCCCCCTCAACATAAGGGGGTGGGAGAAATTCTGCCCAATTTATAAAGAAACTGACTGTACAACAGAGTTCCTGTCCACCTTTGAGAGACTATGTGGGATGCACAGTATCCCAGTGGATAAGCAAATACCTATCCTCTTAACCAGGTTAACTGGGAAAGCCAGATAAGTTTGTAATGATATGGAGGAGAGTGATGCTAAGGGACACATGCCATTTAAAGAAAATGTGTTGAAAAGATTTAAAATGACCCGAGACCTATCAATGAAAGTATAGAAATCTCAGAATGTTTGACAATATCACTCATGCTGAATATGTACATAAAATGTGTAATTTTATGAGAAAAGGGATAATGGGACTGGAAGATGAAGGTGATTATGGAAAACAGATTGTTATTGGTAGTTACAGATGAAGTAAAGGCAGCTATCTGTGACCTAAAAATAAAAATCCACAGTTTCAGAGGCTGCAGAAATTGCTGATGAATCTGTTGAATCACGGGCTGATGTGGGATGCAAATCCCAGGCGGAGGGAAATCCCCATGTCACTCGGATTAAGCGGGGAGAAGGGATTGGCTATAAACCTTACGCCAGCTTTGATTAAAAAAACCCCAAGGTAGCCTGGCTTTAAAGTCCCCTGCCAAAATGGAAGGCAGGTAGTCTACTGTCACCGTGGGGCTCCCAGCCATATAAAATATTGCCCAAAATTTAAGGTAACTCCATGATCCACACCTCCACCTGTCCCAGTGAATGCCACTACCATTGCTCCAAAGTCAGCAGGAGAGGAGAAGAAAACCCTAATGAACTGTATTAGGACTGAGTCTTGGGAGAGCAGTGAAGATTGTATGAAGGATGCTAAGGTCAATGGCATAGTTTATAAGGGCTGGAGTGATACGGCATCCCAAGTCACTCTGGTCAGGGTAAGTTTGGTAAAGGAGGAAGACAGGCTTCCTGGTAAGAGTTTAAATGTATTAGCTTTGGCTGAGTTCCCTGTAACTGTACCTTTGGCCAAGGTTTACCTTGAGTGCAAGGATTTTAAGGGAGATGTTGTAGACATTAGGGATCTGCTTCCCACTTATATTTTAAAAGGTAATGGCATTTTAGCCATGTCTAAGCAGGTTAAAGTTATAATCCGCAGCCAGAAAGAGTATGTTTTGTCTATGGACAGCAGGGAGGGCTGTGAGGGGGAGGGAAATACACTCAGGCTTTTGTAAGCTGAAAGTAACCATTTGTCCCCAGAGGAGAGATTTGGAGATTCTATTGCTTTGCCAGAGTCTGCTCTTAAGTGCAACTCAACAGGAGTTAATTGAAGCCCAGGCAGGGAGAGGAAATATGGCTCAGAATAATAGCCTGGCTGGGGAAGGAAAGGGTAAGTTTTTTCTAGAGGGAGGTTTGTTGTACAGGGAGGATCCCATAGGGAAAAAAGAAATGCCCTGGTGAGGTTTGCAAGCAGATGCTTGTGCCTGATAAGTACAGGACAGTATTGCTGCAGGTAGCTCATGGTTGCTCCTTTGCTGGACACTTAGGAGTGGAGAGAACCTGTGAGAGGCTCAAACAGAATTTATATTGGCCTCACATGTTTGAGACTAAAAATTACTGTCCGAGTTGTGTCTCATGTCAGAAGCATAAGAGGTTAAAGGAACTCTGCAAGGCATCTTTGCAGCCATTGCACCTCCTGTTGGAAACTAGTGTTTCACATTTGTTAATGCTTCTCTCCTGTCCGGTGATGTACAGTTACAGAGCAAACTCTTAAATATTACCTTATAACATGGGATACAGATATTATAAGTGAGATTAATGCATGCAGCAATTTACAAGCATTTCTTAGTCTAAACAAATTCTTATAATTCTAATACCTATTTTAACAATGCTAACACACAGGTGAGCCAAACTGATTCCAGCTATGTATTTGTCGATGTTCATTTGAGACTGAGGGACCTTAGCATGAGCTGGCCCCTGGTCTGCCAGTGTCACACTCAGAATCAGCGAGGAATCCAAGAATACTCCTAGATTTCAGACTGAATAGACCAACTGCACGTCTATCTTCAACTAACAGAGATTGCATTGATGCTGCAAACTCTTTAAAATTCTTTCCTCTGCCCACCAGCATCACATCTGTCTCACTCAGGTGAAGCTTCAGCCAGCTATTCTACATCCAAGAGCTATTTTCATCCAAGCATCTCAATAGTAGTGGTGTGGTCCTGTGTGGTGAAGAATAGGTAGAGCTGTATATCATTTACACTTTAGTCTGGGTGGTCTGACATATTCACTTAGTGAATGCATGTAGATGTTAAAAAGGAACAGAGGGAGAAGTGATCTTTATGGAACTCCACAAGTGAGGGGACTAGAGGTGGAGGTCCTTCTATCATTTCATGGTTGCCTGAGCTTAACACCTCTTCTTCAGCCACTGGCAGGAAGGATCTGACTTTTCTCTAGGCCAGGAGGGATAGTGTCCCTGCCATGGGTGAGGTGATCCTAGAGGTGTCAGATTTTCTCCTTCATCAGATTGGGGGAACTGACAGGAGCTGGGGTAAACCATTTCCATATCTGGAGGTCTCTAGTCCCACCAGGTGTGCTGAATATGATGGATGAGTATTACAATCTTTCTAGCTTCCTCTTTCCTGTCTGAGAGTTGGGAAGGTCAAAGTTTTCTCCTAAAAGATCACAGGAGATTGATCATGTTGAAGACCATGGACATCTCAGGGAGGGATCAAAGTATGGCTTCCCTTCAGCCCACTATGCAAGCCGCAAGACTCATACCTAACTCAGGAAAGCTCATAGACTCATAAAATTTAAGGCCAGAAGGGACCATTATAATCATCTAGTCTGACTTCCTGCATATTGCAGGCCACAGAATCTCACCCACCTACTCCTGTAATAGACCCCTAATCTCTGGCTGAGTTACTGAAGTCTTCAAATCATGGTTTAAAGACTTCAAGTTACAGAGAATTCACCATTTACACTAGTTTAAACTTGCAAGTGATCCATTCTGCAGAGGAAGGCAACAACAAAAAAATCCCAGGGTCTATGCTAATCTGACCTGGGGGAAAATTCCTTCTGGATCCCAAATATGGTTATCAGTTAGACCCTGAGCATGTGGTCAAGACTCACCAGGTAGATACCTAGGAAAGAATTATCTGTAGTAACTTAGAGTCCTCCCCATCTAGTGTCCTGTCTCCAGCTGTCAGAGATGTTTGCTACTGGCAGTCGTTGACGGGCCACGGGCCATCATAGGCATGTCCCATCATACCATCCCCTTCATAAACTTATCAAGCTCAGTCTTGAAGACAGTTAGGTTTTTTGACCCCACTGCTCCCTTTGGAAGGCTGTTCCAGAATTTCACTCTTCTGATGGTTAGAAACCTTCACCTAATTTCAAGCCTAAACTTGTTGATGGCCAGTTTATATCCATTTGTTCTTGTGCCCACATTGACACTTATTTTAAATAACTCCTCTCCCTCCCTGGTATTTATCCCTCTGACGTTTTTATAGAGAGCAATCCTATCTCTACTCAGCCTTTGTTTGGTTAGGCTAAACAAACCAAGCTCTTTGAGTTTCCTCACATAAGGTAGGTTTTCCAGTCCTCAGATCATCCTAACAGCCCTTTTCTGCATTTGTTCCAGCTCATTTTGAGGTGAAGAAGTTACTCCGAAGAAGCTGTTTTTCTTTCTCTGAGGCTGGTACAGACAGTCTCACAGTTCTCTTGAGTCACATGGCTGTAGAAAAAGGGCACTATTTCTTTCCAAGATAAGTCAGAGAATGTGTTAAATTGTAACTTTCAATTGAGTTGAAACTCAACTTTCATTCAACAGTCTTGAATCTAGCCCTTTTACAGAATCAGGGCATACCCTGGGGTGAAGTGTCCACCTTTCCTGCCACCTTTATTCTTGAAGCATCTCTATATACTCAAGTGGCAGATATGCTTCTTGGGGAACAAACCAAACTCTGGCAGTGTTCACCTAGCAGATGGCTGCATGTCAACTTCTCCATGGTCAATCTCTATGGATGATTGCTCTTCTTAGAGAGATCCTGAGAGCCAATCCCCAAAAGTGGGATTTTTTTTACTGTTAACTTTGGAGAGAGAGAATTACTTACCTTTCATTCTTCTTCCAGAAGGTATGTGCAGAAATAAATTCATGTCTACTCACCCACCTTCCCTGCATACTTGACAGCGTGTACTGGCATCTCTTAGTGCTTTCTATTTTTCTCTTGAAAAGGAACTGACAGTTAAAAACACCATGGGACTGCTGAGCTCTCTAAGCAGGGACAGAATTTTCTGCCCACGGACACAGAGGAAATCAGCAGACCTCCAAACTTTCTGCCTTTGGGAGTTCCTGGCCTGGCTTGTGCTGGAAGCACAAGACCCAAGAGTATGACTGTATCACAATTTATACCAAAAGACATATTACAGGTGGGTAATTTTCTTTTCCTGGTTTCTGCATTTCCACTTCTGGCTTCTAGTCCCATGCTGCCTCTTTGTCAGCTGACAGGGATAATAATCCTGGCATTGCTTTTACTTTCTCGAGCTTTGGGTGTTTTAGATGTTCTCAGAGCCAGGCTATGATAGTTCTGTGTTCATAAAACAACAAAATTGCTCTGCTGTGATACAGATTGTCTCATAATTCCTACGTAAAGCTGCTTTAATTTTATACTTACTTTAGACTCTGCCAAAGGAGACTGGTATAGCAAAGTCCACATTCTTATACATAACTTTCAAGTGTCTTATAGCTGTATGTTAGTGACATATGAGTGTTTATCATGGAAAGCCCAGAGATCTTCTAAAATTTTCTCTGGACTAACATAGATGAAAGACATTGTTTGAGCTGCTTGCTTTTGGAAATAAATATTGATTAAGCAAAAGCCAGGATTTTAGACAGCCACTTGCATAAATAATCTGTAGCACTGGTCAAAATTCTGAAAACAATTTTTGAGAAAAATCCTACACTTTTCATTTTGTTTGAAACTGGCCTATTTTCCATTGGAAAATAGTTTGGGTGCTGTGTGTGTGTGTGAGTGTGTGTTATCAAAAACTGATAATGTCAACAATTTTCCATACAAAATTTCATTTTTGAAAAAAGGCCATGTTATTTAATGGAAACAACTTTTGGCCAAAAAATTATCACTCATTCTAGAAATCTGTGTGTTCTGGATAAAAACAATGCTCCTCTGACAGTCAGAGGACCTCCTTGAGTTCAGAAAATTAGGTTGGTTTCTGTTCAGTAGCTATAAAATTTTGCAGCTAAGAATTTGGTCTTTACATTTCTGCTTATGTTTTTTTCTGTCTTCATTGCCCACAATTCATTGTGTTTGTGTCACATTGGAGATGTGGTCCTCATCATCCCTATAATTATCCCACTTAAATAGGCTCTTGCATCAGACACACCAGCTGTAAGCAATACCAATAAACTTTTACAATTTTTCTATACAGAGGCAGTGCTAAGATGGCTTCTGCTATCTCAACATTTTTAAGGTAGGCTGTTAAGATAGACTGTTCATTCTGTGCCAAGCCACACACAATAACAATAAGTAAACTCCACGAAGTAACTGTTTTCTGTAAGCATATATGAGTGTTGTATAATTTCTGCAGAGACCCAAGAATGCTTTCTCCAATGCTGCCCCTCACTCTCGGAAGATGCTCCACATAAAGATCTGCCAAACTAACTCCTTATCCTCCTCCAAAGCCCTTCTTAAAATGCTCCTTTTTCATGATGCCCACAAAAACTTGAGAATGGTTAGGCTGCTGGTATGCCAAGACCACTGCCCACAATGCTGGCCAATGTTGTTTTATTGTTTCCTTGTACTCCCCCTTCAGTATGTCTCCACCTGTTTGTAGCTACTCTTATACTCTTATATAGCTTACTCTTGTAAGCTGTTTGGGGCAGGAACTCTCTTTGTTCTGTGTTTGAACAGCACCTAGCACAATGGGGTCCCGGTCCATAATTAGGGCTCCTAGGTGCTACTATAATACAAATAATAATAATAATATTAATTAATAAATAATTATACCTAAAAAAGAGGCTCCATATCTACTTGTTTCAGATATTAGCACAGGAAAACTTTATGCATGTGCATCCAATCCTTTTTAAGGGGTTCCTCCATCACAACCCTTGAAAATATGTGGATCTGGAGAGTCATGCTTTTCAGGAGAGGACATATGAACTCATCACTTAGAGCAGAGACTGCTCTCAGCTGCTCCTTTTACATAACTGATTCCAAGGACATCAGATTTGCTGTGCAAATCTTAGGGCACAATCTATCCCTTATTTCAGAATTAATGTCCTAATCAACCTTCAGGATATTAGCTCTCAAAAATGTTTCTATATGCTTAGGTATTTAATTAAGTTGTAGTAAATGACCCTCTATATTGAATTTGGTGTCCCTGCATATATGGTTATTCAAAAATCAATTGAATTGAAATAAATGCCCTGTACTTGGGCTAATGTTGATTAAAGAGTCTGTCATGAAGCACTGGGTTATCTCTAGCTAGAGCTAAATGTGTTGCAAAAAACGTATTCCTGGTTTTCCTATATTTACCTCACTCTTTACCTCAACCCAGTTTTCAGAGATGAAAAAATGCTTTTGTTTTGTGAGACAGTCACAGAAATTAGACTGTCCAGTCAGCTTAGCTTTCTTCTGTACTGTATCCTTGAGGTGTTAAGTTAGAGGCAGAAATGAGATCAGCCAATTAATCTGTGTTTGAATCTCATGCCAGACAAATATTGGTTGTAGAGGGGAAATTCCTTGTTCAGTAATTTTCCAGAGTTCCATTTTAAATAGTTGTTTCAATATTGAACATTATGGTATGTTTGTGTTCTGGCTGTTGAAGTAGCAGTAAAATAGGACAGAATCTAGCTTGTATTTTTTGGTACTGGGCTTCCATACTGCCATTTTTAACCACTGGGTCAATTTTTACAATATGAATGCTGCCAGTAGAAGATTCTAGGATTATAATTATTATAATTGATTTGTTAAAAATGCTCAGTGATATACACAAAATGAAACCAGTCCCTGTCCCAAAGAACTTAAATTCTGCCATCAAAAGCTTTATTTTCAAATGATTTGCATAACTTATAATGAGGAGTGTTTCTTATCTTTAGACTTTTCAGAATGTAAGGCTAAGCAACAAGAATGAATCATAGAATCATAGAATATCAGAGTATGAAGGGACCTCAGGAACTAAAAGTAGCGGTGCATACATTCCTGCTCAGGCTGGAGACCCACACCTCTTGCTGGGTTTCAGAGCCTTTCAAAACAAGGTCACTGAACTTTGGAAGATATATGCAAGGACAGAAGCCATCTTTGGCTTCCAAACACAAGGGAACAGACCTCTTGGAAGCTGAGGAAGATGTGTCTTTCAACCAAGGGAGGGGCTGAAGACTCTGGAAAGTAAATATAGGTGAAAAACCTGCTTAGGAAAAGATCTTTCACCTAGAAAGACAAGGGATACCAGCATCTTGTGCTTCTGTGGAAGGTCCTGACTGATAGAAAGTCAGCCATGGCTGGAAAGGAGGAAGATTGGTGAGAGAAACCATCTTGAACAAAGCTTGTACCTTGCTAGATTAAGTTTTAGATTTTTAGATATGTGTTTTCACTTTTGTTTGCCTGTAACCATCTCTACTTTTATATTTTTACTTGTCATCACTTAACCTATGTCCTGTTGTTATTAACTTTGTTTTATTTTTACTAGAAACCACTCAGTTCAGTGTTTGAAGGGAAGGATGTATTTGCCCAAGTTAAATTAATAAACTATAATGTACTTTTGGTTTATTTAAAGGAGAGACAAACCTTATTGTTTCTCTGGGCTGTCCAGGAGTGGGCTCGACATTGCAGAGCACACAGTGGGAAATTTGGGAGTGGGAGCATGTTGGGGTCACCCTGCTAGTTGTAACCAAGGCTGGTGGAAGCCAGAGTGGAACTGTGGGGCTGTAGACTAGCTGCCAGGGTCAGCGCTGCTGAACCAGGGCTTTCTAGCACAACTTAGGGTGTGACCTGCAGTCTTGTAGTCCGGCTGTGAGTGCCCCATATTGGGAGCTACAGCAGCAAAGCACTGTAACGCACCTCAGGATTACAGGGTAAGAGGTGACACAACCCCGTTGTGGTCCAAATTGCACCAAAGTGAGACAGTTCAGAGGCAAGTTAGAGATAAGTTAGGACATAACCCCAGATCGTGTTGTAAACATGTTTTGGTCCACTCTAGTTTGACGTGTTTTAGATTAAATGTTAATGTTTCGGCAAATGCTATCTATATTGATGTAGACACTAAGTAAGAGGATGTTTAATGTTAAATAGTCAATGAGAAAGTAGAAAATATTTAATTATGGAAGCAGAAATATAGATATGGTAAAAGATGGATTTAATGTTAATTAATGAAGGGTGTTTTTATAATTGATTATATAAAGGGTAGCACACTAATTTTAGATTAGATGCACCCTCCACCATAAAGGTACTGATAGAGAAAGGATTATACCTATTCTCCTCATTTAGGGACTGAGCATCATTTCGTCTTAGAATGTGAGTATAAAGGCAGTGTCTGGTTTTCTTGTCAGACCTGTTTGTTTAATTACCTATTTTATAATAAATAACATTTTAATGTTATCACTCATTGTGTCATTCACAGTCCTCCATTAAATTAAATTATCTGTAACCTCCCTGGAGTCTTGAACCTTAAAGAATTCTGTTTGGTTTTATTCCTCATTTTTTAAATTACTATTTGGGCACACATAAATCAAAGGGTACAATAGCTATGTTGGCTAGGAGGTGTGATTTTTCTTCACACTCCCTCCTCACATAGCTATGCCAGCAAACCTTTGTATTGTAGACTTGAGCTTTACTCCCACCCCTCCATCACTATCTGGGGACAGCAAGTAAAATGATCTCTGGTCCTGGAGCATCAGCAGTGAGACCAGCAGGAATGCAAGAGACACTGTTTCCAGGATCAAGCCCTCCAATAGGGGAAAATTATTTTGTCTTGTATCTAGCTAGGTACTTGTATGGCCCACATCACCATAGTACTGAGTACCTCACAAACATTAATGAATGTATCATCTTCACAGCCCTATAAGTTAGGGAAGGAAAACTGAGCCACTGAAGGGTGAAGTGGCTTGCCCAAGGTCACATATTTGAACTTAGATTTTCTGAGTCGCATGCTGGTGCCTTAACCACAAACCATCCTTCCTCCTCTTGTCTGTAAACTGTCTATTTAGATTCTAAGCCATACAAGGAAGGCAGCTGTCTTAGCTGCCTGTAGATTATCCAGCATTCATTTGGTTGTCATATCAATAATAAATAAAATAATATGCAAGACTTGTATGTACACCATCTTTTCTAACTTCAAAAGAGCCAAATGGGGTTTCCTTTTTCTTCCTCCCTGAAAATTTGTAATCAAAACCATTTTTTGCTCCCAGACTGAATCCCTTAATGTTAATTGTTGTCCTAGAATCAATTATGACAATTCATTACATACTCCTGGAAAATGCTTATCGTAGCCATTATAGAAAGTACTCTTGTGGTCTACATAGATGATACCAAGCACTGTACTGTAAAGTGCACGTTTAGCTGAACGTGGAATAAAGCCAATAAAACATTTATTTAAATTAAAATAAAAAATAAAAAAGCTTTCATCCTGTTCTTCAGTCTCTTTGAGAAAACCAGAAGTAGAAATGGTGGGGAAATAAGAGGTTACTAATGGAGATATATCATACACTGTGTGACACAGTAGAGCGAGAGACAGACACTGAAAGATGGAGCCATTTAACAACTATAAAACAGACAGAAAGAAAAAGTGAAGTGAAGGAAGGAGAAAAGGGTGAGGAGGAAGAACAAAAGAAGAAATGGTTCTAATGGGACAGATTCTTAGCTGTGGGTCTGCTAGCAGAAAAGCTGTTTTAAAGGGACTCTCTAAAAACTTCCCCTAATATCTCTATATCATTTGCTAGCAACCCTCTTCATATGAGTGGAGGGGGTGTGTGTGGGGGATGGTGTGTGGGGGGGTAGGCTTTGCCTGAACTATGGGGGGCACTGTTATCCCCTAAGCTTTTCTGAGTTAAACTGTGGGATCATTTTGACCCCAGACAGCCAAGGAACAGGGAAACCGAAAGGTGATCTAGTTATGTTCTGGGATTCTGGTTTGTGCCTGTGTCTTGTTTAATTAATACAAAGTTAAAAACTGAAACACTTCCAGTACGAGACATAATACGTCTTCAGTTTTAATCAGTCATTTTCCTGCACTGATTTCAAGAAAAGAAATAATTAACAATCCTTACAGTTTTAATTGGTAGTGATTAGTGCTACCTACTGCAAGACACACATTCTATTCAAAGACAATGGGGAGTGTGTTGTGAAGTACTGCATCTATTCATTTGAAGGAGTGCATGAGAATGTTAATTAGAAAACTGCTCAAGCTAGCAAATCCCATAGACCATTCTGCAGAAGCATCTTGTAGAAATGGCAACATAAAAGTGTGCCTTTGGGACCTGAAACAGGTCCAGGTAAAGATATTCCTTTTTAAGGTATGCCATTAGCATTCATGACAAGACAATAACCCAACCCATTCAGTGACAACAGAATATTTTGCAGCATAACATATGATTATTCAAGCCCCCAAACACAGAAGCAGTAACACAAGCTGGCTTCTTAGCTGCTGCCATTTTGTGGGAGATTTCAAAAGGAAACAAAGGCAGCTGGAAATGACCATTATGGAATAGAAGGCTTTGTTGTATTGTATTATCTCCCAGTAGTGAAGAAGCAAAGTATTCCACTGTGTTTTAGTGGAAATGTGTTAGAAAACTGACTGATAATAAGATGGATGTAACTTTGGGAATGGATTGATTTCAAGGGCTTGGGTGAAGCCACCAAGAGTCACCATACTGGGGTCATGCAGAAGGTCTGTGGCCACTAAGGGCACATTTACCCAGCAGTTAAACAACTGCAGCTGGCCTAGGTCAGCTGACTTGGACAGCCAAGCTTTAAAATAGCTGTGTAGATATTTGGGCTTAGCCTCGAGCCCGAGCTCAGGGTCCCTGAAAGGGAGGGAGGGTCCCAGAGCGCAGGCTCCAATGCCAGCCCAAATATCTGCATAGCAATATTTAGTCCTGCAGCCTGAGTTAGCTGACCCGGGCAACCACAGGTCTTTTATTCCAATGTAGGTGTTCCATAAAATCTTGTGTAGGATTTAAGGTGTGATGTTATCACCTTAGACACACGTGCTAACTAACAAGTTTAAAGATCCTGTCTGGACAAGACACAGTGGTTTAATACATGTTAAACTGGTCCCGTTAAGTAAAGCATGTGTTGAAGGCAAGATACCTTGTCTAGTCTAGACTTTTAAAGTACGTTCATTAACATGTGTAGTCTAGATTAGATTTAAAGAAGTAATTTTAACTAAAGTCCATGAGGGGACTGGCTGGATACTCCTGCCTGGTTGAAGTCATGCTGTGTCTCAAAACAAGGATCCCATACAAAGCTACTAAAAAGTTATTCCAAGATAATGTTAGTTTGTGGAATTACAGAATCAGCCTAATGATCAAAGAGAAAAATTGAAAGATTTCCTTTATCTTGAACATTGCATACATGAAAAGAACAACTGAATGGTTCCAGTACATAGGAAAATTCAAACCACAATAGTGGGGAGAGGAAAAATTAAAATGATGGAGGAGGAAAATCTAATGCCGTCGTCATCCACTTTAATACTGGGTCTCTTCACAAATTTTGAAAATGTCCATGCTATATCCCTTCCCCAAGCTCTTGGAGATTGAATCTATGTTCAGGTCTTTGATTCATTTAAACGGCTCGGAGATATTAGATTAATACATTTTCCCGTGGGTCTGTATTTGGTATAGCAGCTTTAGACCAAAGGTTTAATTTTGCTTTCTATACAACAAATAAAACCTGTATTATTTTACTAGGAGGTATAAGCAATCAGTCAGTCATTGGGACCATAACTAAAGCATTGCAGTAATCTGTGTGATTAATTCTAGAATTTCTTTCTGACCCCTTCAAATATGAATGCATACTGGAAGCATGTTTTCAGTCTACATTTCAAACAAATAATGAAAGAGATTTCATGCAACAGTGGTTTTTTCCAACTTTTTTGGGGAAAAGTTGGCAGTGTAGGATTTATGATGTCCTCAACTATTCATTTTTGTGCTTCTAAATGTAGTGGTGAATATTTACTCTATTGTCACCCAGGCACTGACACCCTGCAAATTTTTATGCACGTGCTTAACTTGAAGCACAGGAGTAATTCTTTGGGAGTCAGCGTAAGTATTTCAGGACTGTGAATTTAGCAAACTTAATTGAAAATTTTTCAGTTTTTGCTTTTTCAGGTCTTCGACAAAAACTGGAAAATTTCAAACAAAATGAAAGTTTTAGTTTAAAAAGAGGCTATTTTTCATTTTAAAAATTTTCAGATGAAAAATTTGACCTGTTCTATCTCTAGCCATAGAAATATTCTTTCTGAATAGTAACCAGAAAATAGATGGCTTAAAAACACAGAGCCTGATCCTTCTCACACTGACTTAAATGGCAAAAAGACTCCCATCACCACTGGGATCACAGTTGGGCCCCAAACAATACACAACAAAAAATCACAAATATATTTGTTTGGTTTTAACCTATTTTCTTCAACAATAGCTAGTAGTGCATGGATTTCTGAGGAGATTTAACTTTTTGAAGTTTGAAGGGGAAATAACAGCTTTTTTCACGCTAAGGGCAGACAAAAAAATGTTAGAAATTCAAAAATTAATCCTGGTAATTTTCTAAAGGCCTGTAACTCACAATCATTGGGATTTTCTCCAAACTTTGCAGAAATATTCTAGAATCAATCTGGGCAATTGTCAACCCCAAAGCAATTTCCCAAGGCAAAATTATAGGAATGCTTTAATAGGACTTCATAATGGAAAGCTCTCTATAATGTTTAAGCTTTTTCATGATTATACAAAAACTGTAAATGAAGGAAAATAAATGTCCCCATCATTTCTGATTATATCTTTTTGGAGTAATGCTTTGCAGTAAATTACCAGTTCTGCATTGCTGTGGATGTAATCTATAAAATTTCATTAGCATCCCAATGTATTTTACCATCAAGGACCAATAACTCTGTGTTGTCCCCATCCAAGGTAAGCGTGTTGGCACCAGGAAAGGCTAAATGAAAGTTGTATAGGGGTAAAAAACCCTCCCTTCTGGATGTGGATTGCCAACAGAACCCCCCTGACTCATTACTGCCATCTCTGAGCTGTGGTAGCTTCCATGGCTGTTGAACTTCCATTACATGTGTTTGTATGAGGTTGTATGATGGATTTCTGAAGTTGTGGCTCCATCAGTCATTCCCCAGCCATGTTTGGGTAAATGGAGTCCCTGCAAAAGGCCTGTCCTTGGGGACATAGATGGTGCAGATACTACACCTGCTATTTCACTTGAAATGGAAAAGCACCCATTTTGTTTTATTCGGGACCCTTCTTTTGTTCAGAAAATTTGGCCATAACTGCAGTAATATGTATTTATTCTATATATTAGTTAGTCTACAGGAAAACATATTGACTTTGATTCGAGTTCTGCCTGTGTAACCATTGTTCTGTGAGTGTTACATGTCCTCCTTCAGTCGCTAGTTCACAAGGCTACGTGCCTACCACCAGCGAGTGCAGCTACTCCTGGAGCTCAAGCAATAGAGCGAAAAGTTCTGGGTTCAATTCTTGGGGATGACCTGGCAATATGTAAAAGATCTGCAGGCAAACAGATTTTTTGCCTCACCTGGGCTGGGATTTCAAGGTACATACTCTTCAATCAGCCTCCACTTCAGTCTCAGTAGTCTTCTGCATACTGACTTAGATTCACAGTAGGTAGACATAACAGTAGTTAATGCTAATGAAGTGTTATATATTCCATCCACAGTGATTCAGTACTAAACATTTACCATGAAGTGTTACTGCAAGAAGATTGTGCAATGGTATTGTGAAATGGTGGGAATGTTTATTTTCCTCCAAATTAAACTGTTGCAAAGGCATTAAGATGCTTAAATGTAATATAGTGCCATAGTCATTCTGCAAGCTGTGTCAAATGTCTAGAAGGAAATCTCACTATGTATTTCTAAAGGATGCACAATAGTGGAACAAAGCAACATTAATTAAAAATATACACTGCCAGGTGGCAATCAAGTTAGCTTATCACTTGCAGATCTTGGAAAGCTATCTGTTCAGTCTCCAAGCTTGGATTATTTATCACATTCAGTGTTTGTCTATTCCTTTGCTTGAATTGTTATTTAAAATAATGCACAGTAGGTGAGCTGCTTCTTGTTGAGTGGAATCCATCTTTTGGATAAGATTTTCAGACTCATGCTTAGCTGATCCTTAGGCTGAGCATGGAAGCTACTTAAGGGCCTTCTGTGGCCCCATATGCCCTGGGCAACTTCCTCACATATCACATAAAATACTTACACTACTATTTTTGTTTGATATTTATATTATTGCCCAGAGACCCTGATCAGGATTAGGACCCAGCTGTGCTATATGAACACATAAGTAGACATGGCCCTGGCCCCAAAGATTCATACATGCTAAGAACAATTTTTATAATATAAAAAAAAACAAATTTTCACATTATGGTCACACAGTTAAGGTTGATTATAGCTGACCCTAATCAACCAAAGGCAGGTAGAATGCAAAATTAAATTTGAAGTGTTAATTTCTCATAGCTTTGTCTCTAGACAAAAAGGGTATCTTGTATTAGCTTTAAAGGTTAGGGGACAATGAAAATTATTCTATCAAAGATATTTGTGATCAAGAAAAGCTATTTTTTGTTCAGCTACTTGCATAATTTGACTCAGCAGCACTTCTGGGAAGGACAGATTGAAACAGGAGCAATTTACTATAGCTTGCTTTTGATCAGAAGATCCTGTCTCCTAATAAGTGGGTGAGAGAATCTGCCTCTGTGGTAGGGCTTCAACTCTAAATTTGAAATTTATTTGTAAATGGATCTTCAAATAAGAATAATTTTTGGGGGGGGAGGGCGGGGAGTGTCGTCAACATGAGCAGCACAGTGAGATGAGAAGTAGAAAAGGGTGAACAACAATAAGAGCATGTAGATACTCAGTGAGTCTTGAACACATCTTGATGGTTCTGATACATTTTGGGTTTTTTGGATAATTGATTCTCTTCTGATAGGTGACACAGCAGAAGTGAGTTCTTAGGAGGCATGTGAATGACGTGGTCTAGCAAATGGCTTTTAGGAATGCATTCCACTAAACAAGACATATAAGAAGGAGTGGAAGATGAAGGGATTATTGAGGCTGGCATCACAGTGTAAGGTGGGGAGTGGTGAGGGAGAAGAAAGGAGACCATGTCAGATATAGGCCAGGTCTGCGTGAAAATGAGTACTAACTTCTTGAATTTGATATGTGGGGAGCTATGAGGAGTTGATGGAAGCATTTGAAGAGGGAGGTGACTGGATTACTGCTTCTGTGTTCAAATAAATATTTTACTAAATACTAAAATGCTTTGAACCAGGAATGTGTTCCATGCCGTTATCCGCTCTGCATATCATTCCTCTCAGAAGGTGTTCAGTCACTGACTTCTAACTCAGCTCTCCTGTGGGATGTCCTTTAGATAATAGGAAAATTAGAAATAATGCCAGAAGCTTTCTCTGTCCCTTGTATACCAAGGCTCGTATGTTCTTCTGTCATTTTAGTTTTGTCAGTTTGTCACACTGAATTTTTTTGGTTGTAGTTTCTTCTCAGTATTATATTTGCAATGGGATAGCCCTTGTGAAGAAGTTAATTCATCTCTTTGGGTCAGGGTCTAATGGTCCAAGCTCTTCTGTCTTCAGGTCTTCCCCTCAACTGGATTCCCCATGCTGGGTGTAGACTTCTGCCTTTGGCATTACCTAGGTATTAGTAGAGAACCCAGCCTCACCCTTTCCATTGGGTTCTAATCCAGGCCCCAGTGGTAAGCAGCTAAATCCTGCACCCCAAAGTGGTATATTGCTGCCTCCCTGAATCTCTGCCTACTAGTCCCCCCCTTATGTATAAAGTACATAAGATACTGGATCAGACCAATGATCCAACTAGCCCAGTATCCTGTCTTCTGACAGTGGCTGGTGCTTGATGCTTCAGAGGGAATTAACAGAACAGGGTAATTTTTGAGGGATCCATCCCCTGTTGACCAGTCCCAGCTTCTGGCAGTCAGAGACTTAGGGACACCCAGAGCCTGGGGTTGAGTCCCTGGTCATTTTGGCTAATAGCCATTGATGGACCTATCCTCCATGAACCAAAGTAAAGTCATTAAATAACTGAACTCAAAGATAAAGTCTCAAACCTTCGGATAGTTATAAGTCCCTCCTTTGTGATGTGACCAAGTTGCTATAGCCAGGCATCAGATAGCAGGAGTTCCTGCAATGCTCCTTCCCAGGAGCTCAGACTGTAGGTCACTGCCACTGTCTGCCTCCTCTTGAGCTGCTCTGCTCCCCTTTTAAGCTCATCATCCAACCCATGTATGTTTTGCAGATGTGGCAGTATGACCCAGGGACCTCTGGGGGCCAAATGGCAGAGGGTACTGTGAGTTCATAGGGTTTTACAGGAATCCCTTGGTTCAGATATATGCATAAAAGTACACCAAAGGGTGGCATGTGAGGTCCCTTCTGAAAGCCAGTAGCCCACTGGTCATCGTAAACATTACAAAATGCAAGTGTGGATAACATTTAAGGAGTTATGTATCTATACTAAAACTTATGTTAAAGCCTTGGAGTTCAGTTAAAGTCTTGGAGCCTTGGGCATGTTCCTTTCAGGGGGAGGTAACCGACGCTTATTTCCCTGTGTGATCATTTGTGTATTGTCTGCTTTACAATGGAGGCCTACTTTCACACTGAACCAGGTGCCAGTCAAAAGACTGCAAAATCTATACTAAAAATCTATAAAAATCTACAGGAAGAAACAAAACAGCAGGGGTGTGTCTTGTTTATGATGGAAACCAAAGGATGGGACCTGTATATTTTGGAGGGGCAAAAAAACACACAGGGTCCTTCACCTAGGAGGCAGGCTTGCCTGCCTCATGAAAAGAGGATCACAGGCAAGCCTGACTGTAAAACATTGTGAGGATTTTGGGTGAGCAATACTCTACAAGACATGAGAGTATCCAGGTAATTAAGACTAGGCTCTAGAATGCATGTTATGATTTTATTTCATTTTATTTTTGTAATCATTTTTTCCAGTACTTCTACTTGATATTACTTGAATCTATGCTGTGTTAAATAAACTCATGCTTGATTTCACTATAGACTTATCTAAGTGCTGTGTGTTAAGCAGAACGGCGATCTGTGATAGAACTGGTAAACTAGGGTAAACTGTTTCTTTAGAAGCATCAAATCTGTGAATACTACAGGTGTCCAGTGGATCAGGGACTGGACACTCCAGGGAGATGCCTGGGGGCTGTAGTGTGCCTGATGCTAATTAGTAGAGAGACAGTGAGTCCTGCAGAGGCCTAGACAGGGGTACTTGTGTTGCCCCGGCTGGTGGTGTTAGGGGGCTGACCCACAGCAGGCACAGACAAGGCTTCTTCCTGCTAAGAGCTGGTGATAGTGAGATGCCTCACAACCCTCAGTGTCCATAGGAAGCATCACAAGCAGGGTGGGGACACCTGGGCCCAGAGCAGCTCTTTAACCGCTTCCTTTCCAGTTTTGGATTTGTACACCACCTCACAGCCCTACATGGACAGAGGAGTGCTGATTACTTTCTGTTCTGTGCTTCCATCTGGCAAGCTGTCTGGAGTGGCTCAGGAGCATAAGTATCAACCTCTGGGCAGACTGCTGAAAATCAGGGCATACATGCCAAATTGGTTGTGAGTGGTATACTTAGATTTCGCCAACCAAGTATCAAGTATGAACTCCTCAGGCAGTACAACAGCCTTAACATGGAGTCACAGACTGGGACTGGGGCATCTGAGTCCCTTAGCTCCTTTGAAAATTTCAGCCTCAGATATTAACAAATTATTCCTTTTAACAACATGGTATTTTAAGAGCTGTAATGTTATGCTATGTGTATTGACAAATTTACCTAAAGAGATTAAATGACAGAAGCAACTATTTAGATATTTAAAACACATGCCCAAAGATTAATTTACACTAAGAAGGAATGTCTGTTATCTCATAAGCGGGAGGTGAGGAGGGTTATAGGCTTTTCTAGTATTATGGTTAATTCTGAAAGAGAAAAGGGAGGACTGGATTTGTATAGTGGAATTTTTTAGATGGTTGAGTCGAGAGAGATTTCATTTTTCTAATGCCTTAGTGACCTTGAACTATAAAACCCTTAACTTGAGCCAAAAATGAATGATTTATTTGATGCCACAGGAAGGCACAGCAATCTGTCTGAGGGTAAACATGCTTAATCATGAGTCAGAACCAAAAAAAAAAAAAAAGTAAATCGTTAAACTACATATAAAGAGTAGCTCATTTGCTCTGAGCAAGGGTACTAGAATCTCCTGTCAATCACTGCCATGCCGCAGTTGAAAGGATGGAGTGAATGCCAAGCCTGTGCATTATGGCCAAGCCAGAGAAAAAATTTCCAGGCCTCAAAGCTACCAGGTGGTTTCCAAATGCTCTTAAAGCTTCCGATTTCTATTCAATGTAGTGTACTGGCAGCTGGGGCTGGCCAGAAGACAACAATTGCTTTTCGTGAAAAATGTCTCAGTTCCAAATGTTGTTCTTGTTCTGATGTGGAATGAAACTGAGATCTTTCAAATTTGAGAGAGCAAGAGCGAGCGAGAGAGAGACCCCTCCCCCACCCCAGACTAGTCAGTAGCTTTGGAGTTCAGGGACTCACTTGGGATGTGGAAGACCTAGGCTCTAGCCACTGGCTTGTAAGATGACATTATTGCCTAGTGGTTCAATGTCTCCTGTTAGAGGTGTTCCGCTTTCTGTAAATATATATTCATTAGGCCAGAGAGAGAGATTGACTCTGCAGCCCAGTGGTTGGGCAGCTCAGCTGGGATATGAGAGATGAAGATTCACGCCCCTGCTCCTAATCAGTCGGAGCAGGGACTTGAATCTGGATCTCCCCCATCTCAGCTGAGCGCCTTGACCTCTGGGGTGAGCCTGCCTGACCTGATATATGTTTCAACCAGGTCTACAGAATATCATCTCTGTGGCTAAATACTTTATCCTGCACCAAGGCTGAATAAATGGGCTGGGGTAGGGTATAAAATTCTCCCTCACAGATGAAGGGAATGTTACAGGAGCTGGTCTGTAGCATCCATTCATCACAGTGTCATGAGCTGGGTGAAACCATGTTATGGGTTGAGTTAAAAACTGATTGAGATTGGTAAGTGTGAACTCACCTGTTAATTAACATTACTGTAAGAATCAGCCCCCACCTAAGACAGGAGGTGTGTGTAAACCCACCCAGAAGCTTTTGGCTATATATTATTTTGGCTGCGGGGAGGGGAAAGAGAGAACCTACAGAATTGACATAAAAATGAAAAAGACAGAGAGACCAAAACAGCAGCTGAAAGCACAGTGGCTGCCTTTGGAAGAAACCTGCGGGGGAGGTTTTTAGGTAAGGGGTGCAGGTTGAAAAGAGCACTCTTGGTGCAGTGACAAAAGAAGTTGTTTCCTTCTGTTTGATTCCTTCTGTGTTCAGAGTCACAGGACTTTGTACACTCTTTGTAAAAAAACTAAACTGCATCAAAAAAATAACTGACTACAACCGGTTTCCACTCCTGACTGTAATACCCGCAATGTATTTGACTGTATAGAGAATTCCAATCATTGTGATATCTACATGCCAGCCTCAGTTCTTCAGTAGTGGTTATGTGCAAACAGCATGTTCTGGGCAAGTGCCGTCTTTATCTGGAAGGATTCTTGAAGGTGATGAATTATATGAAAAACTCTTTTGGGTGTCAAGCCAAAAATGGCTGTAGGTTTATGATATGGCATGAGCAGCCAGCCCTGGGCTTGCCACAGACTTTAACTTTCTAAGTAGAGTTGGCTGGAAATTTTTAATTTTTTTTTTAATCGAGATGTTTTTTAAAAACTATTGATTTTGATGAAATTTTGTTTCCAGGAAAGTGTTTTGATAGTGTCAAAATGTCCCATTGTAACATTCTCAGAATAGAACTCTTTGATTTTCCATTTCAAGATGACTTTTCAAAATGAAATTAATTGTTTTTTTTAAATAATTTTTTAAACGTTAAAATAGGTCAAATTGGAGCAAAATGTTGCAATTTATTTGGAACAAAATGTTTTGATTGGCCTGAAACAATTGACTTTTCCAGAATTTTGTTTTGTGGGAAACTTTTATTTATTTATTTATTTATTCCCACAGCAGCTGAATCCCTTCCCCTGTGTGGGAATGTTTGGTCATTGGATTCACCTACTCAGGTATCCAAAACCTTTCCCCCAACACAACACCATTACTCCTTGTTCTGTCATCAGCTACCACTGAGATCTAGACTGTTCTCAGTGGTAGAAGAGGACAGGACAAGGAGTAATGGTCTCAAGTTGCAGTGGGGGAGGTTTAGGTTGGATATTAGGAAAAACTTTTTCACTAGGAGGGTGGTTAAACACTGGAATGCGTTACCTAGGGAGGTGGTGGAATCTCCTTCCTTAGATATTTTTAAGGTCAGGCTTGACAAAGCCCTGGCTGGGATGAATTAGTTGGGGATTGGTCCTGCTTTGAGCAGGGGCTTGGACTAGATGACCTCCTGAGGTCCCTTCCAACCCTGATATTCTATGATTCTATGATTCTGTGAACACTGATTCACCTCCAAAACACATCTGCATGCTGTTGCAGGTGGAACCCCATCCGGGACAACTTTGTGGCGTGCTAGAGACATGGAATTTCCTGTATATATCATGCCCATATTCAGTGGAAGCAGAATGGTGCTCTTGCGTAGTGGGCCTTTATGCTCCCACAGGTGTATTTGCCTGTTTATGAGAAGAAATAGAATAGTGCAAGCAGACATAGTTAGGAGTAACCAGATGAAATTGAAAGGAAGAGTTAAGGAGAATGCCTGTATGGTGATATCTATTAAACTGTGGAACACGTGATGGGTTGAAACTCCCATTGTTGCAACATTTAAAATTAGACCAGAGATAACATGAGAAAATGTAATGTAGGGGACAAGCATGCACTACACAGGGGAGTAGATGAGGTGAACTCTGAAAACTCTAGCAAAGGTATAAGAGGAAACTGTTCTGCATTGGAAGGGAGATGGAACAGATGACCCTGAAAAGTCTTCAATGTGATTACTCACATACATAAAGTTATGCGCATGCGTTAAGTGCTTTGCTGAACCAGGGCTTAAGTGATTGATGCTGGCAGATGAAAAAGATTTAAAAAGAGGGACTAAGCAAAACACAAATATGATACCTAAGGACTTTAAGATAATGGAAAGAACTGTCAGTTCACCCTATGCAGACAACTTAAGTGAAACGGATTGTGATAGCTATCTCATTTTTGTGTTATTGTCCAGGAACAATGCCATGATATCACTACAGGAAATTAGTCTATAGATGATCTCAGTGCTACTGCTTCACCTCACGAAAATGAAAAAGGAGCAGAAAATATTTACCTGGTCTGAAATGTTTCCAAGGCTCAGTTTCACAAAGCATTACATTTCCCATTTAATGTAGACATTTGGTTTAAGGGAGTAGAAAACAATGGAGAACTTGGCCCTGTAACTTTTTGAAAAACTCCAGAGTACTTTCTAAATTGATAGTTTTATATCTAATTATTTTTAAAATATAATCATAGTCCTTTTCAATGGACCAATTTCTCAGCGCTGAATAATTTCTTAAGGCCCCATTTTTTCTCCCTCTTCCGCTCTCAGTGGACCCAATCCAACTCTCAACAAAGTCAGTGGAAGACTCCAGTGAATTTCAGTGGGAATTGGATAGGACTCACTGTTCTTTACGAATCTACTCCCTAGTATCTTTCCTTCAGTTACTAGATAATTCATCTCTCACTCTAGTATCTCCTGTTCCCCTACTGCGCTATCTATGCTTCTTTGACTCTTTTCCAAACTGCATTAATTACGTATCTTCGTATAGACATAGTTCACCATCTGAATAATCAGAATAGCGATTTACCAAGCATGATTAATCCAATCTATCATGAATGTAATTTTCCTGTTACCAAGGGGATACAATGGGAGGTCCCAGTCTCTTTTATTTAAGATTTTAGGATCACTAAAATAACAAGTTGTAAATCTATTCTAAGAGGAGTCTTATACTAGGATCTACATTGTAAATGCACATGCAATTTACAGCAATCTTAGTGATCTGTAAAGATAATTTTCAAAATTTTCAAAAGCACCTAGGTGACTTTGGATCCTAAGTCCCATTTTCAAAAGTGACGTAGGCACCTACGTCCCAATGACTTTCATTGTCATTTAGACTCATAAGGGCCAGATTTTAGGGTATTTAGGCATCTAAAGATGCAGACAGGTGCTAAGTGGGATTTTCAAAAGTTTCTTACTCCCAAAATCCCACTAGAGCCCAGAGTTTTAAAGGTATTTAGACATTGCTGCATTCAGCACTGCAACACCTTAACTAATTTAGGAGCCTAAATCATATTTTCAAAAAGGACTTCAGTGGGATTTTGGCTTCTAAGTGCCTACGTCTGTTTTCAAAATGAGATTTAGGCTCCTAAATCAGTTAAGGTGTTGCAATGCTGAGTGCAGCAGTACCTAAATACATTTAAAAATCTGGGCGTGTGTGCCTATATGTATCTTTAGGAACCAAAATACCTATAAAAATCTGGCCCTAAGTGCTTAACTCACTTTTGAAAATGGGACCTAGGCAATTCTAAAAAATTTACCCAATATTATTTACTACTTGTATTATTGTAGCACTTACTCTGTTCAACAATAAATGTGAAGGGACATCAAATCTCTTTGGAACAGAGGTAACTTGGGGACTAAAATGAACGACATCCTTAGTAGGATGTCCCTTCTGATTTTCAGACAGTGCTGAGCACCCACCCTCTAAAAAACAGACCCTTTAACGCTGCGTCAAGCTGGGCACTCAGAATCACAAGTCACTTTTGAAAATTTAGGATTCTGAATTTTTTCTTAAATCTTATGTTTAAATCCTTTTTGGCACATAAGTATCAACTGCTATAATCAGGTAGAGGGGCCTGATGTGAGGGAGGGTGTCCCACTGCAACAACTATCTTGCAATGGAGAGATTTCATGCATAAGAGAGAGTACTTTCAGTGTGATACAGGCTCCCCATTTCAACTCATGTTCACTTGGCACCTACAGTAACCGCTATGAATCAAGCAAGCCAAAAGATTGGGAGAACATTACTAGCTTCAGAAATGGGTATGATTATGGGCAGCCAAGAGACCATCTGTGAGTATCAAATATGCCTGCTGCTGATGGCTAGAATCCCAGACCAAAAAGACCTAACCTTCCATATGTGGTAAGGGGTTAGACCGTTGCATTTCCTGCTCTGGGCTGGATTAATTTGCACAAACAATTTAAAAAACAATTCCTGCAGCTGCTCTGTAAGAGGCTTTGGTCCTGTTGAATCATGTATTACAGGGTGGAGAGTTGATTTGTAATGATATCTGCATGCCCACCACTGGTTCAATTCTTTGTGTAAGGCATCCATGTAATGTTCCTAAAATCGTCCTGCACACTAAGCATTTAAATAGGTCAAACAGGTGTTAAACTACATTTCAGGCTCTTTTGCAGACACAAGTGATGAACAACATTTCTGCTGAATAGAGCCTGGTAGTTACTGAGATAGATAATATCGATAAAATACTTAAATTTCAAAATAAATAATTTAGCAAGAAAAGGGAAAGTTTAGATTCCATTTTACAAAAAGGATAATTTGCTAAAACCCATTATTTTACTTAGCCTGCAAATTATAATATGTCATATCCATAATAGTGTCTATGATATATTTGCCCAGTTTTCTTTTCACTCCACCTTACATCTGTGGGGACAGAGGGCTTGTTTACATGGGAAGTTATATTGTTACAACATAAGGTGTGAATTTACATCACTTTATATCACTCATATTACTCCCCGTTTGGGCACTGTTCCAGAATGCAGAGTGACTTCTTCCTGTTTTAAGCTATCCTGGAGAAAGCCACTCTTATTCCAGACTTAGAGTGTCCATAGGGGGTTATACCTGCATAGTGACAGCAGTATAAATTCACACCTTATCTTGTACCAGTAAAACTTCCTGGGTAAATAAGGCATGGGTGGACTTTATACCTGCCAACACTTTACATCTGTAAATAGGTATATTTGGATAGAGACATGGGGGCATATCTTTTCACTCAGTTGAAATACATTGGACTAGGAGAGTGAGAATTGAGCAAGTGGAAAAACTATAGTTTTTTAATAAAAGAAAGAGACTGTTGTGCCTAAAGAGGGACCATTTGCAGATACAGTTCTGGTCCGTGAAAATGCTATGAGGACTGTAGGAAAAGAGTGTTTTATTTTAGAGGAAAGCAATGGTATTCAATGGAACTCTCCTTTCAGGGCAAGAAACACCCTGCAGGTCAACAAAGGAATTTTCAGGCTAAAAGACTATGTGTAGCTGACATGCCCAAGGCCCTGTAGGGTGAAATTCACTCCTGAACAGTCAGCCAGCACATGGCTGTATGCTATTGGGACAGAAGTGGGGCACAAGTCTTGGGTGGACTCTCTGCATAGGGGTGATTTCACTGACAATGAGTGAGTAGTTAAGGTTTGATTTGAACAGTCCTCTTCACATTTTGTTGCACAAAACATTTTTCTAAAGGAAATAGCATTCATTGGCCACCATCTTTTGTTGTAACTGTTACTGGTGCTTTCAACTGCCACCATTAAGCAAGTGTCCTATCTTTGAAAACTATTCTAATATACATTTATATATATTTAAGAACATATGAATAACCCATGATAATGTTCCTCATGTCATTAGCAATCACTGATGTAGAGATCAGCATAATTCTAGATACTAATATCCTTTCATTTCTGGCTCTGGTTTAGGATGCATGTTGATTGCTTCTCTTGGTGCAGCAGGATAATCAAACAATCTGAAATACAAGAGCCCAGTGCCAAGCAACAATTATTGTAATATTTTTCCCTCTTGGAAAGATACTTGTGTTTTCTTGTGAAAAAGGCAACCTGTTTTCTCTCTTTATGTTATTGGCATTAATTATTCACCAAGATGAAGAATTGGAGGAGAGAGATTGCAGCAAACAAATTAGATAAAGTCAGGGGAAGGTGTTGGAAGGTTCGCAACCACAGAGACACAGGGAATTTGAAGCATTACACAGCTTGCTGCAGTTTTAAGGCATTATTTCCAGTTGAAATAATTGCATGCTTTACTGCAATTTCATGACATTTCATGGGAAATAGAGTGAGATTACACAGTGGGGAGCAAAGTTAACATTGTTGTGACACTGCACCCCATATTCTTCATAGTGATATAATTATGATATGGTTATAGCATAATTATGATGTATTTTATGCAAGACGGGCCATGTGAGGTATCATTGGAAAAGTTATGATTTGCTGAATATGATTATCCTATTTGTATGCATGTATCATTTTTGTATCTGAAGTTATGAATTACGACTATGTACCTATTTTAAATGTAGTTACGCCTAGGTAATGCCCACTAGGCAAGATGCTTTTAGCCTAGATAGTGGGTGGGGAAGGGCCTATTCAGGGCAATAGGCCATTAGGAAAAAACAATCGGCCTTAGGAGGAGCTTATCTCCCACCTGGGGAGCCTTTCTGAGAACACTACAGACAGCTTCCAGGTAATGGCTGCTAGGACTTTTCAAGGACGTGTGACCCCAGACCACATGTCTCTGGACTCCATCTTGGGATGACAGTGTTTTTCCACAGACTCATCTGGGAACCAAGCTTTGGGAACAAAAGGTTCCCGCCATATGCAAAAGCTATGTAAAGCAGGGAGTGACATCAGCTGTAGTTTTTCACTCCCCACACAAGAAGACTCCTGGAAACACCTGAGGAAAAAAGACTGAACTGGGGAAAGTGCTGGACCCAAGCTAAAGGGATTTCTAGCCTGTGAATGAAACACCTGGGGATTCCAAGCTGTAAAGCAAGTGCAGCTTGTCCCTTAAGAATCTGCAGCCTGCTTGTATCATCCCTTAGGGTAAGAATCTGCTAAATCATATCCAATCTATTTAGTATATTAAGTGTAGTTTGCTTTTTTTGTTTATTTGCTAGGTAATCTGCTTTGATCTATTTGCTAGCCCTTATAATCACTTAAACTCTATCTTTTGTAGTTAATAAACTTGTTTTTGCTTTCTCTAAACCAGTGAGTTGGAGTGAAGTGTATCGGAATCTTAGCTCAAGGGGTAAAGGCTGTTGCATATTCCTCTCCACATTGAGGGAGGGGGCGAACTTTATGAGCTTGTGCTTTACAGTTTCCCATGCAGTGCAAGACGGTTTAATTTTGGGTTTATACTCCAGAGGGAGTGTGTGCCTGGGGAGCAGGAAGTTGCTTTAGCTGTAGCCTTTCTATTGTTGGTTCACATGCAGTGGCTGATCAGAGAGCCTGCATGTCACTGCAGCTGGGTGTGTCCCTACCTGTATGAATGCTGGTGAAAGTTCAGACTGGAGGACCTTGCAGCTTATCGCAGCAGTACAGTTTGAGAGGGAGCCCAGGTTGGTGGGTCAGGAGGCTCAGTGGTACCCCAGTTCCAGGTGACACCCCAGAGGGAACCCGTCACACTTGTGTCATTGCTACTTGATTCTCGGTCTATAGAAAATTTAACTAATAAAATGAAATAATACACACAACCATAGATGCAGCAGACAGGAGCATGGTCTGAAATGGAATTTTTCAGCATGCCACTGCAAAAACAGTTGAAATATCTTATATAGACAGGTTTGTTCTCTGCTGCTCTTTCCTGCTGCCTTCATAGTAATGATGATGTTAATAACAATCACAGTAGCTTATATTTGTATAACCACTTTCATCCCAAAGTACTGTCCAAATGCTAGTTCAAATTATGTCATCAGGTTACCCTGATGTACCTCCACTGATACCAAGAAACCTACATTACAGATTTATACCGGAGTAACTAAGAACAGAATCTGGCCCTTAAACTGTGTACAAGGATCACTTTTTCCACCACTGGTGGGAACCACCTCTTCAGTGGAATGCAGCAGTTGAAGACTGTCTGGAGTGTTCTCAGGAAGGCTCCCCTGGTGGGAGATAAGCTTCTCCTAAGGCCTGTTGTTTTTATTAATGGCCCATTGACCTGAATAGGCCCTTCCGACCCACTGTCTAGCGGAATATATTGGGATCAACAGTGCAGAATAGTTTATCCTTCTTAAACTACAGAGGGAATTAAACAAGGCAGAATGTAACTACTGAAGGTGAAATGAACACTTTTACTTTCCATTTTTAGAATTTTTCTGCTAAACTTTGGTGCATTTTGTTACCTCATTTCCTCACTCTTCAATGCTGTTTTGACCACTTGTTTTGTCCTTTCTGACACCTGGACTGAAAACTCTTTGGGGCAGAGAGTATTATCTTTGATATCTATCTGTAAAACACCTAACGCAATGAGGCCCTGAACTTTGGTACTGTGATACAAATAATTAATAATCATTTTCATAGGTAGTTTATTTTTCTTAAATGTTGATACTCCTCTGCTAAGTTGTAGCAGATCTTTGAACTTGCAGTTTGGTTCCCCATTGAAGAAGAAATCAATGTCACAGTATCTGATTATTTTCTTAGTGTAATTTGTTTATAACATATGCACCAGCCCTTGGACAGAGATGATCAAACAGCACACAGACCATCTCATCTTTCAGGAATCAAAATTCCAGCAGCAATGTCCAGTCCCCAGGAAGTAACTGTGTCCCAAGCATTGACTCCAGTTGGAGAGATTAGGGCGGAGTGCAAACTACCATTTGCCACAGTTTCCTCAAAAGAAACAGGATAACAAAGCTAGCAATGCAGCATTTTTCCAAAGACTAAACAGTGCTTGCATACTAAGAAAAAGAACTTGTAACACTAAGTGTAACAGTGCCGTTCGATGACTCTTACCATAATGGTATTTCAGCTGTGTTTGAGCCCTTTCCTGGCCAAAGAACACAATGAACCCAACACCCTGTATGCATTTTTAAAGAAACAAAATCCCATGAGACCAGTGCCAGGTGCCCTAGAGGGAATGAACAGAACAGGTCATCATTAAGTGATCCACCCCCTGTCGCTCATTCCCAGCTTCTGGCAAACAGAGGGTAGGGACACAATTCCTGCCCATCTTGGCTCATAACCATTGATGGTCCTATCCTCCACGAATTTATCTAGTTCTTTTTTGAACCCTGTTATGGTCTTGGCCTTCACAACTTCCTCTGGCAAGGAGTTCCACAGGTGACTGTGTGTTGTGTGAAGAAATACTTCCTTTTATTTGTTTTAAACCTGCTGCCTATTAATTTCATTTGGTGACTCCTACTTCTTGTGTTATGAGAAGTAGTAAACAACACTTCCTTATCTACTTTCTCTACACCAGTCATGATTTTATAGACCTCAATCATATCTCCCCTTAGCTGTCTCTTTTCCAAGATGAAAAGTCCCAGTCTTAATAATCTCTCCTCATATGGAAGCCGTTCCATACCCCTAATCACTTTTATTGCCCTTTTCTGAACCTTTTCCAATTCCAATATATCTTTTTTGAGATGGGGCGACCACATCTGCACACAGTATTCAAGATGTGGGTGTAACATGGATTTATATAGAGGCAACATGATATTTTCTGTTCTATTATCTATCCCTTTCTTAATGATTCCCAGCATTCTGTTTTCTTTTTTGACTGCCGCTGCACATTGAGTGGATGTTTTCAGATAACTATCCACAATGACGCCAAGATCTCTTTCTTGAGTGGTAACAGCTAATTTAGACCCCATCATTTTATATGTATAGTTGGGATTATGCTTTCCAGTGTGCATTACTTTGCATTTATCAACATTAAATTTCATCTGCCATTTTGTTTCCCAATCACCCAGTTTTGAGAGATCCTTTTGTAGCTCTTTGTGGTCTGCCTGGGGTCTTAACTATCTTTAGTAATTTTGTATCATCTGCAAATTTTGCCACCTCACGGTTTGCGCCTTTTTCCAGATCATTTATAAATATGTTGAATAGGACTGGTCCCAGAACAGACCCCTGGGGGACACCACTATTTACCTCTCTCCATTCTGAAAACTGACCATTTATACCTACACTTTGTTTCCTGTGTTTCAACCAGTTACCAATCCATGAGAGCACCTTCCCTCTTATCCTGTGGCAGCTTACTTTGCGTAAGACCCTTTGGTGAGGGACCTTGTCAAAGGCTTTCTGAAAATCTAAGTACACTATATCCACTGGATCCCCTTGGTCCACGTGCTTGTTGACCCCTTCAAAGAATTCTAGTAGATTGGTGAGACATGATTTCCCTTTACTAAAACCATGTTGACTCTTCCTCAACCAATTTTGTTCATCTATATGTCTGACAATATTGTTCTTTTTAAAAAATTGGTGTCACATTAACTATCCTCCAGTCATCTGGTACAGAAGCTGATTTAAATGATAGTGACACTTAATACCAATTAGATAGTTACTACTGACCTGGACTACATAATAACTAAGCCAAAAAAGCAGATTTTTTTTAAGAAGGTCAAAAAGTTTTGAAGTGTATCCAAGGGGAACATGAAACAAATTGCCCCACAAAAGCATGATTAACTAAGTGACTTGATTGCATTTTAAAAAACCTATATTTTGGCTAGTTAAATTTTATTACAGGGAACATGCATAAAATCACTTTTATATAAAGTGTAAGGGCTCTCTGAGCATAAATCAAAAAGCTGCTTTCACCATTTACAATATGTTATAATTATTTACTGAACAGCTCTTGCAGCACTGGCATAAATCTGCAATGCTTATTTTAGTTCTGAAAGTTTGCCATATTGATTCTGAATAAAAGTAAACAGATTAAGAATAAACACTGATAAATATCCATTCCAAGGCTGGATTGCTGCAGGCAGGGTGATGTCTGGACAGAGGGAGAGAACACTATACATAAAGCAACTTAATGATATGTTGGTCATAGTCAAACAGGATATTTTGCCAGGTGGTTAGAACTTGCGAGTGGGAGTCCAGGTTCTGGGTTTTACACTTGATTCAATACAATAGCAGGGCAATACTATTATCCCCATTTTACAGATGGTGGCTGAGGCACAAAGAGACTAAGTGACTTGCCCAAGGTTGTACAGAAAGTCTGTGACGGCAGGGACTTGAATACGAGTCTTCTGAGTTCTAGGCTGGTGCCTTAAGCTCTTGAACAAAGTATCAAATGTTTCATTACAACAAGCAGGAGACACTTAGATCTGAAAAAGACCATAACATGTTTCAATTAGTACTTCCTTTAATGATTTAAAAAAATTAAATTAATAGAATATTTTAAATATTATGTTATGTCAGACGATGTCAGTAGTAGTAGTAGTGTGTATTATGCATTACTCCTTATTGCTAAAAGCTAGCTCTTATATAGCAGTTTTCATCAGTAGATTTCAAAGTGCTTGACAAAGAAGGTACATGTCATTATCCATATATTACTATTGATACGATATGAAATAATATAAAAATAATATAAAAATGAAATAAAATGAAATTTGAAATGAAATTTCAGAATTCCAAGCCCAATTCTTTTTAGACAATTTGATTTGCAGGAAATGTCTAAATATTTGTTGTTGTTCCCATTTGGACTAAAATCAAATTTCAAAACGTCAACATTTCCAGCAAACCAGAAATTCAGTTTCAACCAGCTCTATTAGGAAGATCTGCAATTTATTTGGACCTGGCAGAAGAAAACTTCTCTCCTAACTCTCTCTGCGCTTGGGGCCAGGCTGGAGAAATGGCTGGCACAGAGGTGAATAAAAGGTAAAATAGTGGGAGGCATTTTTGTGTTTCTTTTCCCCCCTCTCCTGTTACTCACAGCTACGACCCAGGCCCGGCTCATGCACAGCTGTGTCCACATGGATACAGAAGAACATTTAAAATGGATCAGCCCTGTAGCTCAGCCTTTGTAAATACAGCCTTTGTAAATGGAAACGGACCAGCTGTGACTTCCAGGCTGAGCTACAGGGCTGATCCAGAGTCAGAGTAACATGGGGTGGGGGGAGGGGTGTCCGCTTAGTGTATTGTGTTATAGTATAAATGGCAGTCAGCCATTATCGTCTACTGTCTACATCAATTACTGCAGTACCAACCTGTTTTTAAGCATAGCAAAGGTTTACTTACATCCTTTGATAACCAGTTTCTGTCACACTTAGCCCTGGTTCCAGGCAGAGCTGAGGTGCTGAATTTAAAGAACTCTTAGCATTCTTACATTTGGATGCATGCATTTGGTAATTTGTATGGCAATTAGAATAGCTCTCTAAAATTAGCTTTGTTGGATAGATAGCACCATTGGCTGAGCCATGAATAATACAAGAACTCTCACTGTAGCTTCAGGAAACTCTCACCATATGCAGATCTATAGGGCACTGACTATAGGATTCCCCTTAAAGGCTCTCAAACATTGGCAGAAGGAGAATATCTGTTCCATTTCATTGCCTTCATTGTCACTTTAAGAGCACATTTATTGGCAAGGAACTGATTCTTAACTGTCATTTCTCTGCTAACAATAACCCATGACTTCCTACTTTTTTGAAGATTCTTTTTTTGAAGGCAGGTACTTTGTAAACTGAACTATAAATTGAAGGCCAGATTCTGATACCTTTCCTCACACTTCGTATATTCTTCTGCAAGTAGTTCCACTGAAATTAACAGGGAAAGGTGTTATCAGCATGAGTAAGGAGATCAGAATTAGGCCCTAAATTAGCTAGGTATGTGCACAAAACCCTTTGAGTGAAGTAGGTGAGTTTAAAGAGACAGGTAACTATTTAAATAATGTCTTTTAGGAAAGGAAATGTTTTCATCCTATCCTCTTCACCCACTTGAAAAAGACCGTTGGGTGAAATCTCTGCCAGGGACAGTAACATCTGCTGAATGAAAGGAACAAGTAGACTTTAACCCTTGTTGCCATTGACGTGGCTTGAGGAGTGGAAATAGATATAGCAAGTGGATTCTGAGACTGTAACTGCTTTTCTGTTAGGAAAGTCATGAATTCTTTCTGATTTGGGCAAGATTTGCTATCTTTTTGTAATTAGATGGATTGTTGGGCAGGAAATATGTTGGATAATATTAATAAAACTCTACTGGTTAAATTGATCCGTAATGACAGAATTCTTTTTGTGGAGATTAAGTGACTCTCTCTCCTTTGTCATCATTAATAGATTGCATGTTTTTCTGTACACAAAAATAAGCTGAAATAAAGATGTGACCTATAAAACTTAAATCTGAAGGCTTTGGCCTCTGTTGCTGCCTTGATGAAGTATATGAAAATGACAAACTGTCAAAGAATATATGCAGCAGAATCACCCTTAAGCAATGCAATTCTTGGAAGATGATATTAAAGATCTTCCAGCTGGGTTGTAGCACTGCAATCCTTCGGTATGAGAAAAGTCCTGGTGCATCAGTGAAGTGTTGTGTCAGAACCCAAGCATTACATCTTAGTTTTTGACTGGATTTCTATTGCAGAAACTTTAATAATGGCAAAGGGAGCATACTGTGAGAGAGGCATAGCCTGGTGCTGTTTGAGTGAGTTCTGAGTTGTAATCCTGGCTTTACCACGGGATCCTTCTGTGGCCTTCAACAAGTCATGTGGGTCCAGATTTTTAAAAGATCTCAGAGCCAGATTTTTCAAGTGCTCAGTACCCTCAATTAAAGCCACTTATTTTGGTGTCTAAATTGGAGCCTGCACAGTTTTGAAAATCAGGCCCCCGTTGTTGGTGCTGAATGCTTTTTGGAAAATCTGCCCCTAAATCTCAACTTCTGACAATGCTTTGGTACCTCTCAGGTAAATTATTATTCAGATGGATTAACAATAAAGTGTAAATATAAGTGCTAAGTTTTATTCTGAGGTTCACAACTGTGAGAAGAGAGCACATTTTTATCATCTTTATCATAACTTATTTATGGTTATGAAATTTAATACAGAATCATGGTTATACTGAAAATCCACTGAATTCTTATAAAGGTTTATTATGTAAGCCCGTCACAATTAGAAAGTCCACTCTCATTTTAGAGATATTACTAATTCCAGCAATATTCTCCACTTAAATATAGTGCATATACCTCAAACCAAAATTAATTTTTAATTGTGACCACTATAGTTATAGCTTGTGCTAGTGAAATTTGTGCTGCAGGGAGGTTTTCATCACACGCATATGATATCCAGTAGTCGTACAGAAGACTTTTATAATGAGGGCCAGGAAACTGATTTGGTTCAATGTATTTCTGTAACTCTTAATGGCGTGTCTGTGGCAGCCTACAAACCTACGGTAATTAAAGTCAGAGTAATGATTTGAGCTGCTATTCACTAACATACAATTCCCACACTCTGGCTCTTTGCTCACTTCATGCTGCTTTTCTGCTCTGATAATCATTTTTAGCCTCATGTCGCTTTTAAAAGCACATAAATGCTCTCTGCTATGCTTATTTTTTGAGTAACTAATGAAATGAAAGTTAATATCATCCAGCATAACCTATTTCTATGACCTTTTGACAAAGTTGTTTCAGAAGGATCTTTGTTTCCATCAGGGCCAGTGACAAGAAAGAGAATTCTACTGTGAAGGGGAAAAAAATCTTAATTTTTATTTTAATTTAGCCATGTTGAAATCTGTCAACCATGTAGAACGGCATACTAGAAACTACACATTTAAATCAGAATCATTTATATCTTTTTTCTTTTGTTATCACAACTTGGCTCCTCAAGAGGAGAGTTGTGGGAGGGGTGTGTATATATTGCCTGTGTGTTTGCCTGTCTTGGCAGTGCATTTGTGCCACATCACTTTAAACCAGTGCAATGGGGATGGTATTAAAACTGTATCTTCCTGCACAAGTCAAAAGGGAGAGCGGAACGGCATGAGGTCCCAGTTCACTAAACAGACGAGGTAACAGTTGAGAAAATGAGTAACCTCTGTCAAATTGAAAGATAATTGAAAAATGCATTTTCATCAACATCAAAACGTGGAAGGAATATCCTGAGATTATTTCCACTAAAAATTGAAATCAAAGTAAGGAATTAATATAATAGCTTACAGATGATAATTTTTTTAATTATGTCTAAATAATAGTTGTTATCACTTTTAGAGTTTAATTAATGAGTATATAAAAACCACCTAGTCTGGAATTGTACATGATTTGCAGTTATGGCTACATTAGAAAGAAAGTTTCTTAGCTAGATTACTACTGGAATATTTTGTAATAGGTTTAATCATATTCCCAAATTGTGCCTCTTTCTTGCTTATGTCAGTGTCAACTGCCATATTTTAATGTAAATCAGAAGATCAACTGTAGATAGTTTTACATCTTTAATGAAAAGTGCTAACTTTTGTACAGACCTGGATGAAGTGAGATAGAGTATAAAGGTGATATGTATAATATATGCTCTCCAGGACAGTCATGGGAAGGTGCCAGCAATCTTCAATCTTTACTCATGTATTGGATCTAATATTGTCAGGATATTAGTGGGAGTTGTAGAAATCCTTCTCCTTCATGCTGAGGTCTAGCCATGTGTGATGGCTGCCATTTTGGACAACACTGAGGTTGAACCGGGGACATTTAGATCTGAAACTAGGAGTCTCCACAGCTTGAGTTAAAGAAATAGGGTCTTTAGCTGGAGCCTGTAATTGACTTGCATTTTCTGTGGATCAGGCACAGAGTGGGAAGTGTAACACACAATGATCAGTGTGTTAAACATTCTCACAGCCATAGTAATGGACCCCTTTCGATGGCTCAGTCATGGAGGTGAATGAATCTGACTGGAATCCACTATGAGCAATAATACTACACAAACATTGGATTGTGGCATTCATGCTGATGAATTATTATATCAGATTTGGTTCCCCAGTATCAACACACTTTGCCATGATATCTTTCCCTAATGATGAACTGGTGATAGCCAGTGTTTAGATGTCTATACCTCTCACACCTTTCCAAAACCTTTGGTAAAGTGGAGGTGTTGATTAATCTACAGCTCATGGTTGCTTTACAGTGACTTCCCTCCTTGGATTCACTGAGGACCCAGAGGGTTGTGCTGATCAATTTTCCTTTAAGCTCTCTTTCTTGGGGCCTTCCAGAATTATTTTTTGTCACTTTCCAGTTTAACATATGAGGTTGCTGGGGGAGACTGAGATGTCTGGAGCTTTGGTATCACTGACATGAACCTCAGCTCTCTTTCTCTCTCTTTAAATCTGGATGGACCAGTCTCCTTGATTTTCCGGTGCCATTCTGTGATGGAACCTAGGATGAAACCTAGCTGAGTTAAGATCAGTCTGGATAAGGTAGAGATTATGCTGAACAGCTGGAGGAATAGATGGGACTTGGAATGAAAATGAGACCTTTCAAAACTTTCTGAGAGCCAGACACCTCAGAATAGCCAGTAGCACAAGTGGTATGCGAGAAACTCACATTCAAGTCTCTGCTCTGAATAAGGCAGAAAATCTGTGGTGGATGGGTCTCTCTTTTTCTGATCTGGACCACATATTCCATCCTGGACCTGAGCAAGTTTTAACTGAAACCAAAACTTTCTACAAAACATTTTGGGTTCAACAAAAAATGGAAGTTTTGGAGAAAAACGTTTTGTCAAAATATTGCAACAAGCTCACTGCTTGGTGACTCCAAATTTCCATTCCAACCAGTACAGAGATCACCAAAATGTGAACAAAATAACTATCTGCAAACTCCATTCTTTGGAAGGTATAGCCAGAAATGTCAGCATGGTCATGTAGCTATAGAAACTGTGATTACAAATATCTGCTCCTTGTGGTCTGTCATTTTTGATCAAGTATTTGTCAACTGAAACAAACTGTTGGGGGTTCTTTTTGTTGTTTTTGGTTTGTTTTTGGTCTGGGTTCTTTACATGATACAATGTGACTTGGTTCACCCTGATTCTGTTTGAGGCAGGCTGTTTGGTTCATGGACAATGTGAAAACGGGCAATTTGGCCTTTTGCCAGCATGTGAATTTCATACTCAGACCCTATTTGCAGTATTGCTAGTGCAAAAATCATGGCATTACCGCCGCTACTTCTCCCTGGCTATTGCTGTAAGTGCTTTTTTCCCCTTCGTGTCTCCACTCCCCTTCAAGGTCTTTTACTTTTGCTGATCTTGATGTATCTCTTCTTCATTTTTCTGTGTCTGTTGTTGCCTCTGCCACGTTCCTCTGTTCTTCTTTCCCCTTGCTCTTTCTTCGTCTCTTGTCGTCTCTCCTTCATCCTCAAATTTTCTTTCCTCTTCCTGTCTCTTTTCTTTCCCCATCCCCCATCTATTCTAGTCCCCAGTCTTTCGAGCCTCTCCCACAGACCAGAGCAACCTCTCATGTACACTGCATAATGGAGGGTTGGGAATAGGGGGATTCAGCACCAGCCACCAAGCATTAGGGAACTTGGGAGAAGAGCACAGCTAGGAGTCTGTTCCCTTGTCCATGCTGCAAGGGACTAGTATTCTGTGTCAGAGGGGTCACTGGGTTCTCCACCTCTTTTGTGAAGGGACTTCAGGAGATGGGAGGATTGTTTCCTCCTCTTTAGTAATGGAGAACAACAAAGGGAGATTAATCCCCCCAGTGCATAGCAGCCAGCCTTCAGCATGCCCTGTGTTATTGGTAGAGCAGTGAGTTAGTGACCCTGAGCAGCAGCTAACAATTGAGGGTTACCCTGCCAATGGGGGTTACCTTGCCTGCTGCGTCTGATGTGCACCCTACTCCACATGCAGAGTAAGGGAGGCACAGAGTAAGGTTGGTTGACCGGATGCCCTTGAAAAGTAGGAGTATCCATGTGTTCGGGCCCTGTCTCAATCCTCCCATTGACCTTACAAAACAACAACAGTGTTTGGTCCCAGTTTCTGACACCCCTGCCACAAGCCCCGTTGTTGGTATTCCCTCCGAGACCTCTTCCACTCAGCTTATCCAGTACACCTCCTCAAGTTCTCAGAGAACACTTTATCCAGTTCTCTGGAATCCAAGAAATCAGGTCAACTCTGGACTTGTCACTGAGGTTTCTTTATTGGCATTCAATCAAATTACACTTGAGTTGGTCAGTGGGTGATGACAATGTACACCACAATTCCACAGTATGTAATCATGAATAAGCTTATATACAAACTTAATACTACTGGTTAACATCTCGTATTGCTCACTTTATGACTGATCTATTAATTTTTGTAACCAATTCCTGTACAGATCATGAACTGTACCCTTACTTCTTATCCTTACTTCTTGCATTGTTCATGAAAGGTTGTCATTTCCACTCCTTTCCCCCATCCCCTTCTTTATAGTACAACAGTGTTTTCATTTCAGACATATTCTTTTCTCTTTTTGTCTGTGATTTTTCAGGCTTATTACCCAGCAACAGATTCCTAAGACTACAGTGGTGATTACTAATTGTACAGCCATTAAAAGCGAACAATGTATGAACTATAGGATGGAGGAGTGCTTTGGAATGGCCCACCATGGGTTAATTGTTTTTGCCGTGGTGGTGTCTATCTCATTATTTTGTTCAAATATGATCTCAGTGAAGGGTACCAACTATTCTAAAGTGCGTTCCACTAACCCTTTGTTTTATTTCTTCTGTTGCCTGAACCAAATGAATTACATGTTTATTTCTGTATATATCACATGGAATATTATTATTATTTTTTTATTATTTTATTATTATATGTTCAAGGCTATTGCATGTGATATATACAGTAATAAACATGTAATTCATTTGGTTCAGGCAATAGAAGAAATAAAACAAGGGGTTAATAACAATAATAAATAATAAGATGCTCAGAGGTTTTGACCATTACGTTTTTTAAGATCCAAGCTTAAGGAGGAATAGGATGCCCAAGCTTGGGTACCACTAATAAAGCATCCTTCTACAATTTAAACTTTGCCTATATTTCAGTTGCATTATTAAAAAAAACTGGTAGGGAATATAATGTTTTTATTTATCACCACAGGAAATTCAGGTGTGAAACAGCATATAGGCCAATTAAAATAACATTCCCTGGATCCATACCAGAAGTGGTCTCCTTCAGCCACCACACAATACTTGCCATTCCCAGTATAAGTAGTTTTTAATTTACTAGCTTCCCAGCATCTCAACCATAGTGCACAATTTTCAGTCTGTTCCTGCAGCATGAACTCACTTGACGGCAGCTCTGTCTGTAAGACATTACACCTACACATGTCAGTGTCCCCCCAGGTGCAAATATCCCCATTAGTACATTTGGAAGCAGTCAAGCCATATATAAATCCCTATTTCCTTTTTAGTGATATTGACTAAATCATCCATAGTCCAGTAATTCAAATTAAAATGTCACTCTGTACATGCAGCATACAACTGATTATTCACAGACATAGAAGGAAGGGCCCATTTCCTGCAGAATAGCTGTAAAGGCTTCCTGGAGAAGAAAGCATAGTGGAAGTAGTTGTCCTTACCTGTCCTGCACTTTGCATAATTTGTTTGATTTCTGAGGATTTTACCGGGCATGACTGCACCAAGTTATACTGCCATAACCGGATTTTATTCTCAAATCAAGCACTCTTTATTTTAATGATATCCTCTTTAATACTTTATCACTTCCACTACCTTGAGCTATCTAGTCCCCTAGAAACTCTGCAGTGTTGATTTGTCCAAAAGTTTCTTTAACTGCATATACCTTTTTCTTAAATCACTCACTTCAATTTGTCATTGTTTAATAAGACACTTCCAAAGACCTCACAAGCTACTAAAGTCTGGGACCGTAACTCTTCTATGTTATCACCCAGAGTAACAGATTTCTCAGCCAACTTTTCTTATTGGCTTTAAACTTATCTTTTACATTTTTGGCACTTATTTCTTAACTTAGTACACTTTGCCTGCAAAGCTGTCTTCACTACATACAATCCTTGAAGGACAGCAGTCTTTTACTTTGGATTTATGCAAATAGGTAACAGACATTGTTTTCTCCCTGACCTTCCAGGAATCTTTTCCATTGTTTCCATTGTTTCCTCCTCTACAACTTTGATTTGCTCTTTATGCCGTCTGCATTCATCGCTCAAGGTGGCACATTTTGTAAAATTTTAGCCACCAGAAATAATCCTTGTGAAACTGCTGCCTTGATATGGTCTTCCTTTGCCTTAGGATAAAAAAACTAGATTCTATTTTTTCCTCTTGCTACCAATGGGTCCTATTTTTTGAAAATTTCAGTGTCATTCAGCAGACCTTTGCTGTGATCTGCCAATAATTTATTTATGGTATTCAATGGACATCTGCCATGCTCTGCCAGGCATTCTTTTTGTTTTTTAATTTACTACCACTCTCTGGAGTTCCTTTTTAACCCAGTACAAGTTTCCCCCTAATACTTCTCTGAGGAGTCCACAGGGTCTGCCCTTAGATTTAACCCACTTCTGCAGAATGGTACTAACATCCTCACATTTAAACCCTTAAACCCTTCCGGTGCCATTTTCCTTACTGTCAGGTAGTGACCCTCACACTCAGGGGTTTATACTTAACCTACTCCAGAGGAGTTGATCCTGTGTTTACTCCAGGCTGGTCACTTAGTTTACTTTACTTTCTCCACACAAGTGGCTCCCAAGTTTCAGCACCAATAATGTGATTGTCTCTGAGACCTTTTTCCACTCGGCTTATGCCCCCATTCTCCCTATACGTCAGGCTTCTCAGTGAGACCCCATCCACCATGATGCCCTGAGGAACTTCAGCCCTAAGGAGAGACCACATTGCATCATGGGAGATGTTGGGGTTCAGGGGCTTGGCTAGAGCACATTACACTCCTTCTAATACTGTTGCCTTGAGGTCCATAGTCAACTGGTACAAATTAGAGCAGGCCTAACCTGTGACAGTGCTGGTTGTTAAATTGTCTGGAGTGGTTCACGACCGTGAGTCCAGCCTCAGGGCAGACTGTCGAAAAGCAGGACAGACACTCCAGATGCTGGCTGTATGTTTGACAGTTAGAATTCACCAACCCAGTAACAACTGTAAACTGGATCACTGTAAAATACATTCATAGAAGATTAGGGTTGGAAGGGACCTCAGGAGGTCATCTAGTCCCAACCCCCTGCTCAAAGCAGGACCAACACCAACTAAATCATCCCAGCCAAGGCTTTGTCAACCAGGCCTTAAAAACCCCTAAGGATGGAGATTCTACCACCTACCTAGGTAACCCATTCCAGTACTTCACCACCCTCCTAGTGAAATAGTGTTTCCTAATATCCAACCTGGGCCTCCCCGCTGCAACTTGAGACCATTGCTCCTTGTCCTTGAGCTCCATCCTCTTTGGAACCCCCCTTCAGGTAGTTGAAAGCTGCTATCAAATCCCCCCCTCACTCTTCTCTTCTGCAGACTAAACAAGCCCCCTGATCATTTCCACTGCTCTCCGCTGGATTCTCTCCAAATTGTCCACATCCTTTCTGTAGTGTGGGGACCAAAACTGGACACAATACTCCAGATGTGGCCTCACCAGTGCCAAATAGAGGGGCATAATCACTTCCCTTGATCTGCTGGCAATGCTTCTACTAATGGAGCCCAGTATGCCATTAGCCTTCTTGACAACAAGGGAACATTGCTGACTCATATCCAGCTTCTCATCCACTGTAATCCCCAGGTCCTTTTCTGCAGAACTGCTGCTTAGCCAGTCAGTCTCCAGACTGTAGTGGTGCATGGGATTCTTCTGTCCTAAGAGGAGGACTCTGCACTTATCCTTGTTGAACCTCATCAGATTTCTTTTGGCCTAATCCTCCAATTTCTCTAGGTCACTCTGGATCCTATCCCTACCCACCAGCGTATCTACCTCTCCCCCTAGTTTAGTGTCATCTGCGAACTTGCTGACGGTGCAATCTATCCCATCATCATAGAATCATAGAATCATAGAATATCAGGGTTGGAAGGGACCCCTGAAGGTCATCTAGTCCAACCCCCTGCTCGAAGCAGGACCAATTCCCAGTTAAATCATCCCAGCCAGGGCTTTGTCAAGCCTGACCTTAAAAACCTCTAAGGAAGGAGATTCTACCACCTCCCTAGGTAACGCATTCCAGTGTTTCACCACCCTCTTAGTGAAAAAGTTTTTCCTAATATCCAATCTAAACCTCCCCCACTGCAACTTGAGACCATTACTCCTCGTTCTGTCATCTGCTACCATTGAGAAAATCCAGATCATTAATAAAGATGTTGAACAAAACCGGCCACAGGACCGACCCCTGGGGCACCCTGCTTGATACCGGTTGCCAACTAGACATCAAGCCATTGATCACTACCCGGTAACAGTCTTACCATAGAGTCATAGTCCCCTTGGGCACTTCAGTCTAGCTTGCCACCAACAGAATCACAAAATATTCAGGTCACTTACCCCAGATCAATTTGTACCTTAGATTTCACACCAAAGACAACGCTGGTAGTAAAACATATAGTAAACTAACTAAGGATATATAAGCTAGGAAAAAGAAATGAGAGAGTTATTTGCAGGTTAAAGCAGGCAACGTATAAGCACAAATGAGTTGCAGTCTTAGGCTCCAAAAGGTGAGAGATGCAGTAATCTGTCCACTGAATGTCTTCTAGGGCTAACCCAGGTTGGCCCTGGGGCTCTTCTTTTATTTTTTAGCTCCAGCCCTTGCGATAGTCCAAACAGCAGAAAGATAGCCATTTCTTCTTGTGATCATCTTTATATGCTCTTCCCCAAGAGTTCAAACCGATGAGAGGAGGGCTTCTGTGTGTAATTTCTTCATGCGTAGATGGGGCAATCAACAAGGTTTTTGTCCTTCAGTGGTCTATTTAGTCTTGATAGTCCTTCTTGATGGGTGGGGAAACCACTCTTCCTGACTCTGTTCACAAGTTGAGAGCAGGCATGTTTACAGTTTTAAAGCAAAACTTACATATTCTATTATAGCATAGGCTACAGACAATACAAGTAAGATTAATGCATGCAGCAATTTACAAGCATTTGATAGAGTCTGAACATTAAACAGATTCTCACAAGTCTAACACCTATCTTGAACAATACTAATATGTAGGTGAACTGGTCTGGTTTCCAGCTATGAATTTGTCAGTGCTCAGCTGACGCCTACAGATTTAGCAACAAATGGTACCTGATCTGCCAGCATCACAGTGGTCACCGGTTCTCAGCATCTCATCTTTTCTCTCCTCTCCAGGGCTGCCCTGGATGCCTTTCGCACAGGAGGCGTACTGTAAGGGGAGCTTCCCTAGATTCAGGCAGAGCCAGTCAAGGTACTATCCCGCTCTTCTGCAATGGGATAGCCATAACGATTCTCTTCCCCCTCTCCTGCAATGCAGCAGATGGCCAGAAGGGGGAGCATTTGAGCAGCTGCAGCAAATTAGAGCTTAGGGCTAGAGAGTCAAAACATGGGAATTATTATTTTTTTGTGAAAATTTGAACAACATGAAAAATATTTCTCCAATGTTTTGGCAAAATGGTTTGAAATGAAAAATATCCACTTTGAAATGAATGGAAGCTAAACAAAAAAATCATTTTCATTTTTTGGGTTTCCTTCCCTCCTCCCCTTCCCCCTCCCCCTTTTCTGCCCTTTTCCAATTGAAAAAGGGGGGGGGGCTAAAGGGGAAGAGAGGGAGGAAATCACAAACCTTTCTAATATTGCTTTCATTTGATTCGAAGTGACATGAAAATAAATGGTTTAATTGAAAAATCCAAACATTTCTCAAGATATATAACTTCTTTGTGAAAATGTTCAGAGTGTTCAAAGAGCCATTTTTTTCAATGAAAAACCTTTTTGATGACAAATTTTTGACCAGCCCTAGAGGGGTAATCAGTCCCTCCGAGCACTCCGGGCTCATTTGGGGAAGTGGTGGAAGACGGAGTTCTGGCTCTGTAGCAGTGGTTCTGATTCAAATGCGTCTGTTTTTAAATTGCAGGGTGCAGCTCAGGGAGCACAATTTCTGTTTGTAATCAGATACGAATTTCCTCCTTAACACAGTCAGCCTTTGGAGTCACAGTCAGAGTCTCCAGTGCCGGAAGTGGTCATCAGTTCACAGTTCAGACACCACGGCTGCAGGGCATTGGAGATATTAACCTGAGTCAGAGGGGGCATCGGCTATATTTAGTCTAACAAGGGAAGTGTCCTGGAAAATAGTACGTTTTGACAAGCAGCATTGTATTACCACTGTTTGCCAAGCTGTGAAACAATGATACTGCTGATCCCTTCACTGTACAGGGAAAGACTATTACGGAGCCAACAAGAATAAAGAGCTTGCATTTGGTGGTGACACCGGTGTTTGGATAACTGCAGCCAGTGCAGACTGTATTGGGCTTTCACTCATAAAGAATTGTTGAAATCCCAATTGTAATTTGGGGTCATGAGCAGTGTTAGGAGCGCTAGTGCCAATGTGGGATTCAGGCTTGTATTTTCGCCTGAGATAGTATTTTGGGTTTTGCTTGCCTGTTTGATTTTTTATGCATACATTCTTACTAATATGTGTGAACAAAAGGATCCTTGCTAATATGTGTAAACAAAGGACAAAGACACTGTGTATGTTGCTTCTGTCTAGCCAGATGGGTTTGTTTGTATAATGGGAACAGATAAGAGCAGTTAAAGTGTTACTGGGCATGGCGGGAATATAATATGAGCACACACTGTAAGGCTGCCTCAACTCCTATTTCAAGGCAAGGTCAAGCAACCAGTCAGGAGGGGCAAGCGGGGTTTGGGAGGGGAGGTAAAACACTAAAAGGCCAGAGAAAACCCTGCCCCTGACCGAAGCACATCCTCACTCCTTAGCCCTCCCATGGGATACAAAAGAGGTGGGATGAAGACCCCAGACTGTCCCCAAATGGAACATGACTATAAATTGTAAGGGATGGGACTGTGAGTAGGTATAATTATGCCTGCTAAGGGGCAAGGGTATGGGGCAGGACACTGGGGAACAAGGCTCTGCGGCATCAGAGTTAGGGACATGCTTGCTGGAAACTAACTCCTATAAACATCGCATTTCCAGCACCTCGAACATCTGGTCTTCTGCCTTCTGGCTGCGTGACAAGAACCAGGGGAGAGAGTAAAGGGAAAGCCCTCTAACAAGTAGAAGAAATACTTGTTAGAGGAGTTGGTTTCTATGGTTTAAACTGTGATTACGGAGGAAGATTATTGTTGTTTGTGCCAATGGACATTATATTGATACACACACACACTTTACAGCTTTTTCCCCCATGTTGCCATGCACAATTATAGATGGAAACATCAAAATGCTGTCAGATAATTGACAAACATATCAAAACACTGATGTTCTAGATTTGCAAACCTGTGTGTCACTGCTTGTCCAACTGCAAAACAGCAACTGCATTTTAAATATAAACATCAATTACTAAAATGTATTTATTGAAGATTTATATGGCTGCAATAGAGGTTACTAATCCTCAACATGTATTTGTCATATTATTTCCTTACATAGCTGCTATAAAAGAGTAAAATGGGGCCTTGCCGTGACGACCTTTCAATCTAAGGATTTGATCCAGAGAACACTTTCTTTTGCAGTCTGTCTTTATAGGTCCAATCCAACTTCCATAGGATTTTGATTCAGCAAAGCAATTTTGCTTAAATCCATCCTGATTCAGCAAAGCATGCTTAAATCCCACTAAACATTAATCTCATGCTTAACTGCTTTGCTGAACTTGACTTGGAATCTTTCCATTGACTTCACTGAAAATTTGATCAGTTCCTTACGTGGCTAGTCCTATTGATTTCAGTGGCATTATTCACATATGTAAGGAATGCTTTTCAAGATTAGGCCCAAATGTAGAAAAAGGAGTGGGCGAAAGGATGCAACACACTCTCATTCTTTTGTTTGTAATAATAAAGGTACATCATCCACTTACAAAATTACACTTCTGTTTAAAACTGTTTTTACTTGCTGTTGTTATAACATACACATAAGCTTACTAGAACTGTAAGTCATTAGAGACAAAAAATAGATCTCTGTTTTTCCAGTTTGTTTACTCTGACAGCACATTGGTCCAGATCCTCAAAGGTATTTAGGCTCCTACCCTCCATCTGGCCGTGTTCTCTAGTCAGTGTTATGACTTCCCCTATGAAGTCAGAAGTCCTGTGGCCTTTGTTACACAGGAGGTCAGACTAGATGATTTCAGTGGTCCTTTCTGTCCAAATAATCTATGTATGCATGAACTATAAAAGTAACCAACTATAAAAGTAACCAAGTAACCCTGCCTGTAAGATAGGTGGTATTATCCCCATGGGCTTCTGCACAACAAAAAGAAAGAGAAATTTTTTTAGAAGATAGCAAAATGTGAGTGTAAAACAAGTGGCAGAGAGATTTGGTGGCAAGTGTAGTACCAGAAGCGAACACTAATTTATTCTTTGAAACTAACTAGATTTCAAAGTGATAAATGTCACTGTAGCTTTTCTTCCTATGAATCTTGAGTGTGGTCTTTCTACCTTTGCTAGCCTTAGCTGGTTATTTTTTATGTGCCATGCTGTATTTATTTTTGTTCAGTCTTTTTAAGCATTCAGAATTTATACATTTGTATTATACATTTATTTCTATCTTTTTAATATTTCCCTGAATCCACAGCGATTTACTCACATAGGTGCTGATACTGCACCACAGAAGTTGACAGGGGTTTTGCCAATAATGTGAGTGGGAGCAGGATCAAGCCATTAATTCTTTCCTACATTTGTGTAACCATCTTTTTTGTTCTTTTCCTGAAAGGTTAGTCCTTGCCTAGTTAGAACAATCTCTCTCCCAGCCTCCTCCTTTCACCTCCCTCATTAAAATAATGTCCTCCTCCAGCTGCTCACCCCAAGCCCTCTACCCTGTATGAATGAACAGTTCATTAGAAGTTAGCTCCACTGACATCAGTAGGTCCCTAGAAAAAGGGAGCTGTTGTCAGTGCAAAGCTTGTGTTATTTCTGCCTTCAACCACTAGCTTCATGCCACAGGCCTAAACAAAATGAACATTTAAAAGTGAACATGCACAAGTTCTCATGCTGCTGGAAGCAGTTTAGAGAAACTGACAAACTAAAAAAAACAAGCTTCCTCCATGCTGTGCTGCTTGTTTCATGCACAGAGTCATTTATTGTCTGGATAGTGGAAGCATTAGAATTCAGTGCTTTGCTTCATTCTCAGAAACATTGTTCAGCACTCTTAAGTAGATGCAATCTGATGGGTAATTCATAGCTGGAATTAAATCTAGCCATACTTGGGCTTTGATCCAGGAAAGCACTTAGCATGTGCACCTCTTTAAGCATGCAAATAGTCCCACTGAAATCAAGTAAAGTTATTGTAAACTTATCAAAAATAACTTGATTTGGGGACAGGATGACTTATTTGATTGCTAACGGGATAGGTAACTTATCACCTTCTAAACATTCGTTCACAGCCCAGTTCAGCAGTGCCAGGAAGCTATTATTTGATGACTATTCAGGACCCTGTATTATGTGAGATGCGTTTGGAGTCACATTCCAATTTCTAGTGTACAGATATCCATATTGCAAATATCCCCATTGCAACTAGAACATTTTATCCCTCTCGGAACAGAAGCAAAGAATTTCACATCTTTCCCAAGACACAGGCTCCTTACAGGATTTGAAATCATAGAATCATAGAATATCAGGGTTGGAAGGGACCCCTGAAGGTCATCTAGTCCAACCCCCTGCTCGAAGCAGGACCAATTCCCAGTTAAATCATCCCAGCCAGGGCTTTGTCAAGCCTGACCTTAAAAACCTCTAAGGAAGGAGATTCTACCACCTCCCTAGGTAACGCATTCCAGTGTTTCACCACCCTCTTAGTGAAAAAGTTTTTCCTAATATCCAATCTAAACCTCCCCCACTGCAACTTGAGACCATTACTCCTCGTTCTGTCATCTGCTACCATTGAGAACAGTCTAGAGCCATCCTCTTTGGAACCCCCTTTCAGGTAGTTGAAAGCAGCTATCAAATTCCCCCTCATTCTTCTCTTCTGCAGGCTAAACAATCCCAGCTCCCTCAGCCTCTCCTCATAAGTCATGTGTTCCAGACCCCTAATCATTTTTGTTGCCCTTCGCTGGACTCTCTCCAATTTATCCACATCCTTCTTGTAATGTGGGGCCCAAAACTGGACACAGTACTCCAGATGAGGCCTCACCAATGTCGAATAGAGGGGAACGATCACGTCCCTCGATCTGCTCGCTATGCCCCTACTTATACATCCCAAAATGCCATTGGCCTTCTTGGCAACAAGGGCACACTGCTGACTCATATCCAGCTTCTCGTCCACTGTCACCCCCAGGTCCTTTTCCGCAGAACTGCTGCCTAGCCATTCGGTCCCTAGTCTGTAGCGGTGCATTGGATTCTTCCATCCTAAGTGCAGGACCCTGCACTTATCCTTATTGAACCTCATCAGATTTCTTTTGGCCCAATCCTCCAATTTGTCTAGGTCCTTCTGTATCCTATCCCTCCCCTCCAGCGTATCTACCACTCCTCCCAGTTTAGTATCATCCGCAAATTTGCTGAGAGTGCAATCCACACCATCCTCCAGATCATTTATGAAGATATTGAACAAAACCGGCCCCAGGACCAACCCTTGGGGCACTCCACTTGATGCCGGCTGCCAACTAGACAAGGAGCCATTGATCACTACCCATTGAGCCCAACAATCTAGCCAGCTTTCTACCCACCTTATAGTGCATTCATCCAGCCCATACTTCCTTAACTTGCTGACAAGAATACTGTGGGAGACCATGTCAAAAGCTTTGCTAAAGTCGAGATACAATACATCCACTGCTTTCCCTTCATCCACAGAACCAGTAATCTCATCATAAAAGGCGATTAGATTAGTCAGGCATGACCTTCCCTTGGTGAATCCATGCTGGCTGTTCCTGATCACTTTCCTCTCATGCAAGTGCTTCAGGATTGATTCTTTGAGGACCTGCTCCATGATTTTTCCGGGGACTGAGGTGAGGCTGACTGGCCTGTAGTTCCCTGGATCCTCCTTCTTCCCTTTTTTAAAGATTGGCACTACATTACCCTTTTTCCAGTCATCCGGGACTTCCCCCGTTCGCCACGAGTTTTCAAAGATAATGGCCAATGGCTCTGCAATCACAGCCGCCAATTCCTTCAGCACTCTCGGATGCAACTTGTCCGGCCCCATGGACTTGTGCACGTCCAGCTTTTCTAAATAGTCCCTAACCACCTCTATCTCCACAGAGGGCTGGCCATCTCTTCCCCATTTTGTGATGCCCAGCGCAGCAGTCTGGGAGCTGACCTTGTTAGTGAAGACAGAGGCAAAAAAAGCATTGAGTACATTAGCTTTTTCCACATCCTCTGTCACTAGGTTTCCTCCCTCATTCAGTAAGGGGCCCACACTTTCCTTGGCTTTCTTCTTGTTGCCAACATACCTGAAGAAACCCTTCTTGTTACTCTTGACATCTCTTGCTAGCTGCAGCTCCAGGTGCGATTTGGCCCTCCTGATATCATTCCTACATGCCCGAGCAATATTTTTATACTCTTCCCTGGTCATATGTCCAACCTTCCACTTCTTGTAAGCTTCTTTTTTATGTTTAAGATCCGCTAGGATTTCACCGTTAAGCCAAGCTGGTCGCCTGCCATATTTACTATTCTTTCGACTCATCGGGATGGTTTGTTCCTGTAACCTCAACAGGGACAAATGATTTCAAATGATTGATTTGAAATCTGATGTGTGGATTACACCATTTTAGTTTGTGTAAATGGGCATTGCTCCACCTATGTCAACGGAGTTGTCATAAATATAAAGAGAAGGGTAGCATAAAATCCCTCCTTGGCAGCTGTACTGAATCGCCTTACCTGTAAGGAGTTAAGTAGTTCAAATAACCTAGTTGGCACCTGACCAAAAGGACCAATGAGAAAAGAAGATACTTTCAAGTCTGGGGGTGGAGGGGGGGGAGTTGTTTGTTGTTCTCAATGTTGTTCCCTCTCCGGATGGAGGGAGAGACCAAACAGGTACAACAGCTCCTGAAAATAATCCATATAAAATTACAGAAATTGTAAATAGGGTAAGGAAATGCATTAGATTATCTTTTGTTTTGGCTCGTGAATTTTTCTATGGTACAGAGGTAGTTTTATCCCTGTTTTTGTAACTGTGAAGATGAGCCAGAGGGGAATCCTTTATTTACCCTGTAAAGTTATCTTCCATCCTGATTTTGCAGGTGTGATTCTTTTTTTTTTTTCTTTATAAATAAAGTTCTTCTTTTAAGAACTTGATTGATTTTCAGTGTCCTGAAGACAAAGGGTCTGGTCTGTACTCACATTGCTAAGGCAATTGTTTGGTATATTATTCTCAAGTCTCCCCAAGAAAGGGGTTAAAGGGCCTTGAGGGGATATTTTGGGGGGTTAGGGATTCCAAGTGACGCTTCCCTGAATTTTTGTGTAAATCACTTGGTGGTGGCAGGAATACCATCCAAGGACAAGGAAAGGAATGTGTGCCTTGGGGAAGGTTTTAACCTAAGCTAGTAGAATATAAACTTAGGGGGGTCTTTCATGCGGGTCCTCACATCTGTACCCCAGAGTTCAGAGTGGGGGGGAATCCTGACAGAAGTGATGCTAATTTTCACCATCTGACAATCTGGTAACCATTATTGAATGTTGTGCCTGATTCTGTGATCATTTGTTCATATGAGTAATCCCATTGACATCCATGTGTAGGTTGTAAGCACCTTGAGGAAGAGTTGATGTCTACTTCCATGTTTTGTGCAGAGATGGGTAGACTTCAGGGGCTCTGAAAATAATAATAATAATGCTTAAGAAGAAGAATCAACTTGAGTTCTCCTTGATTTTTCTACATACTTTACCACCTAGACACCGGCTTCCAGAAATACAATACTCTAGGTTGAAATCCTGGCTCCATTCAAGCTGATGGCAATAGGGTGTGGATTTCATCCAGATGCTCATTATAATACAGAAAGGGAGGGCTAAATATCAACTTAAAGTGTGAAATACCTGGAGTTTCCCAGCTTTGAATCTTGACAGCGTTGACTCAGCTCATCATTCTTTCAAAGCAGATAGAATGCTTTCCACGCACTTTAGTCTATGGGGCCTTTCAGATGGGACATTTAACACATCTGTATACACTATGGTATTTTTTTATTGGAGTGGGCATTTTGTCCTTGACCGAATCTTCCCCTCTCTATTCACTGTGGTGCTAGGTACTGCTAGCCAGTCTGCTGCCCTCCACCCCAGAGGTGGCTACTTTCCAGCTGCGAACTAAATGATTTATTTACATAGAGAGTTTATAAAGTGCTTTAAGATGCCAGGCACTGTAACAATGAAAGATGGCATTAAATCTTCATTCAAATACGATAAAGTAATCTTTAAAATAAGTGATTTTGTTAAGATGCTTGAAACATGCATAACATTTTTGTGATGGTTTTCAGTTATCTTTTCAATGTAAACAGTTATTGTTTACAACACCCAATTCCTTAGTCATAGCCTGATTAAATAATCTATCCTGTTCTCTCATTGTTTGCATATCTTTTTGCTGTATTTCTCAGACCATTTTTCTGATTACTCTCCATTTAAATTGTTTGAACACAGAGTAGCTGATTATTCCCTTGAATAAGTTTTACACTGGTGTCATAGTTGACACCAGTGGGGTAAATCCTGATTTACACTGGTGTAAATGAGGTAATGCCCAGAGTCTGACGGTCCAGTTCTGTCACCCTTACCTCCATTGTGAAATCCCTTGCTGCACAATTAGTCCCATTGATATTAATGGGATTCTTATAATGTATTAGTCTTACTGCAGTCTCTAGGGGCCCTAGTTGTAGACCAGGACTCCATTGTGCTAGACAATGTACAAACACAGAACAAAAAGATGGTTCCTACCCTAAAGGGCTTACAATCTGAGTACAAGACAAGAGGCAACACATGGATAAAGTGGAGTTCAAGGAAACAATGAGAAAATATTGGTCAGCGTGATAGGCAGTGCTCTCTGAACACCATCAGTCTAACTGATATCAAGTTTTTTGTAGGCATCATGCCAAGTGAGGGATTTGAGTACATAATGAGGTAGTTTAAGGATGTTTACACCTACAAAGTGGGTGGGGCAGCATGGGAGAAAGCACAAAAGTCTTTCTTTTAAAATTAAGCAAGTGGGAAGAAGAGACTGGAATCATGGGCTGGCAATGAGCATTGACAGTTTGATAGTCAATAAGAGGTGGTAGATCGGGTGGAGATTGCTCTGAATGGCTTGAAAAGGAAAGCAAGTCACTTATGTTCAGAGACGACCCCTGCCTGCCGATAGCGGGCAGGGGGGAGACAGAGTGAGGGCAGCCGGCTTCAGGAGTGTTACTGAGCATTCTCAGTCAGTGTGCGCATGCTCAATACAAGCCATTCAGTAAATTTGCGGGGGCATGTGACCACACATGGACCTCCCATGGGTCATCTTTGCTTATGTTTGGTGTTGTAGAGAAAGCAGAGCCAGTGAAGGGATGCAAAGAGAGAGGTGGCATGGTAAAAGAGATGGACTAGGAAAATGATCTTTGCAGAAGCTTTTGGATGGGATATGAATGGGGCAAGATTGCCTTTGCCAACGCCAGACAAAAGGATGTTGCACTAATCAAGATGCAAGATGATAAGAGCTTGGATGAGAGTTTTAGCTGTGAAGATGCAGGAAAGGCTGCATCTTACAGACGTTATGCAGAAGGAATCAGCAAGATTTAGATATAGCCTAGATGTGAGGACCTAAGGAAAGATCTGAGTCAAAGATGATGCACAGGTTATGGGCCTGAGTGACAGGCAGGATGGTAGTGTTGTCCACAGTGGTCAAGGAAGGAGGTAGCAGAGAGGGCTGTGGGATGGGACAGATTAGGAGCTCTGTTTTTGCCATGTTTGGTTTAAGCTGATAGCTAAACACCTATGAGGAATGTTAAAGAGACAGTCTGAGATTTTAGTGTGGACAGAAGGGGATGGGTCTGAAGTAGAGATGTAGATCTGTGAGTTGTCATCATAGAGGTGTGTGGTGTTTAGATGTTGCTTGTAATTATTAGAATTGGGAGCACTGGCTGTTGGGAGTCTGAAAGGACAGGAAACAGGAAGGAGGGGGGAGGAGTTGAGAGGCTGGGAGAGAGCTACAGAGGGTGCAGCAGCAGCTTGGTAAAGTGGTTTCCACTTTGAAAATAAAGTCCTGTTGAAGCTTGTTAGTACCTTGCCTGGTTGATACAACAAGGTGGTAGCTGAATTTGTGCTTCTGGAAGAGATTGCCCAGAGATATAGTGTACAGGAAGAAGAGAAGAGGACTGAGGACAGAACCCTGGGGCCCCTCTACAGATAGCTGGAGGGAAGACGTTGAGAATCCTGGGAAAGACACATTGAAGGAGTGATTAGAGAGGTAGGAGGAGGACCAGGAGAGGACAGGAGAAGCCAAGAGAGAACAAGATTTTAAAGAGAAAAGCATGGTTGACTGTGACAACTTATGGAATAAGAATTCACTCAGTGTAGATAAGGCTGACAGAAATGGCCCCTGAATGTTGTGTCTATCACGTACAAATGAGCCATAATAAATATAGTTGCAGATCCATCTCTCACCCTTCATAATAAAATTCTGTAAAACTTCCCTGGGGCATAACTGCTGGAACTAGGGGTTCTGGGCGTGCAGCAGCACCCCCTTGCTTGAAGTGATTTCTATCATATTCCTGGTTTACAGTTTTGTTCAATAGCTTTCAGCACCCCCACTATAAAAATTATTCCAGCATCCTTGTCCTGGGGAGACCCAGATTAAACTCTTGTAACTGTTTTATTTAATCTTACTTAATATTATTTTAAAGGGATGGATGGATGGATGGATGGATGGATGGATGGATGGATGGATGGATGACCACATCAAGAAAATTTTGGAAATTGTGTAACCTGCAGGGGGTGGGAGGGAGAGAACTAAAATCTCTACCATCACTGGCTGTTGACTTACATTCACAATAGATATGCATCTATTAGAAAGATGGTGTTAACTCAAAAATATCTTGAGAATCAAATCAGTTGTTCCTACAAGGAAAAACATAGCCGAAGGAAAATGAATGCTAAGAATGAAGAGCTAGAAAAGTCATAGAATTCTCATTTAAAGGTGTATATGCCCACCATAATTTTGGTTCCCATGCTTACATGTGCAAGAGACTGTTCTCTGCACATTGGCATGACAACTTTAACTTGTCACACTATACTATCTATCTATGTGTCAGCTTTTCCTGCTTGGGAGGACATCTCTGTAGAACACATGTTGGCAAGAGTATGTATTATGTTTTTCAATGCAGCTATATTTTAATCTCAATAGACAGGAGTGCCCATACATTTTTACATACTTAATTCTTAAATATTTTACTATTCAAATACAAAGTTGTAATATATTCATACTAAGAGAACAATACTGAAGGAATTTGCATTTGCTCAACACAGTTTCTAGGTGCTAATCCTTTCCTCATTTGCATTGTACAACTGTAATGGAGTACATCCAAAGTTAGCGAGGCACTTAATATGCTCACAGCAGTACTCATTTTAGAAATGTCTGTTGACCAAATACACTCTGTTAGCCAATGTGTTCTGCTAGTGATAACAGGATACCAAGTGTTGAGTACAGTTCCAGTCTATTTTTCTGAAAAGAAATTAGGAAGTAATGAGGTGTGTCTTCATAAAAGTGAATTGTATTTCAGAATTACATGGCTCACTGTGGCATCGATCTCTCTCTGTTGTCACCCGATTTGCAAACCATTTCTTTGTATCCTATTCGGAGATAACGTAACAATGGTAAGCTGATGGTTGCATTCGCATTTTGAGGCACCTGTGGCAGGAAACTACAGCAATCCAATAATAAATGATGAGCTTGTTTCTAACCTCACTTTTGTTTGACTTTCTGATGTTACCCCTGTTTCTCATTGGTGTTACTCTAAGGAGAATGAAGTGCAATGAGTATAATTAATACATCAAACTGCAGTGGTAATGGTACCTTACCTTTTTTTTTAGAATCAACAAAAACATCAATTTTATATTGTTGTTGTTTACGTTGTGTATTGTTTAAGCTGATTGGGTCAAATAGTTTGTTGACTTGTACCCTGTACAATACCATTCACATCCATAGGACATATGGGGAAAGTCAGTGAAGAATTTCACTCTTCCTAATTAAGATTGCTTCTGCAATAGCATAATCTATCATTGGCCCATACGCCATGTAGAATTCCATTCTAATCAATGGGACTCGGTGCAGGTGTAAAGCAGATCGCAATGCATTCTAACAGATCACAATGCAAAACTGAGGCCTAAATATATACTGTATTAGTTTGTACAATATGAAAACATTTAAAGAATGCCCCAGTTGGGAATGAAATCTGAGCAAAATGCATCACTGAGCTTCACATTTTTATAAAATCATAATGTGGATAACGAATTAGTGCATGAAACATACTGTATAATGCAACTTATATCAAACATTCTCGGACAACTGCACCTAAAAACCCGGGTTCCTATTTAGTGCTTTTAATTACTAACAAAATCTAAAGGCTAAAGTACAGTAATCACTATTTAAAAAAAGCTGCCTAATGTAATGTTCTTTTGGTCCATTTATAGTGTGTACTACATTGTCTTGCTAAATTATAGAAAATTACATCCCATAATTTTCATGCTGCCTTTAAATTGCTTTATATGAATCTCCCAATTCATCTTTGATTTTAATTCATTGTATTGTATCCATAGTATTAGTTTTACAAAACATTATTGTTCCTTGAACATCCCTGGTTTATGATAATTAGCTTGCAACAGAGTCTGATGATGAGCATGCTGTTGTCTTCGATGCAGAACTCTTCAAAAGAGCAAGCTCTGTGGCTTTCTCTGCCTCTGCTATTTGTAATAGTTAATTGTGCTGCCCTACCAAAGAAAATTAATGTTTTCCAAAGTCCATTTCATTGGAGCAGAGAAGAAGCTTTTATGATAAGTGGCACCATGGCATACAGAGGCAGTGGAATAAATGGTTCATTACTTTTTAATAAAAAAGAAACTGTGAATAAGGCAAAGTCCTCCCGACTTAATCAACTGAAATTATTGTATAACTGTTGGTCGGAGTAAAGAAAGTAAAACAAATGTAGAGATTGTTCTGAAAACTGTTTCAACCTTGAATGGAATTATCTAATCCATGACACTTTTTAAACACTACCACAAGCATTAAAAATTGTCTGTGATCCTACAGCTAAATCTGCACGCAAGCATATAGATACTATTTTTCGTGCGAGAGTGCATGATTCTTGTTCTTTGCATTTAGAGATAGACCCAGACAACCACTTCGTCCCAAACCCCTTCAGCTTTGGGGAGGATCAGAATCTGAAGCTGGATCTCTATTTTGGCTTTGGGCCCAAAGATATGAAACAAAACCCTGGTTCTAAATCTCCAACAGATTTTGGTAGGTGTTTTATCCCTTGCATAAAACCATAAAACAGCTGTAAGTGGAAACAAAATGTCAGCAAAATAAGCAGCCATGTGCCAAATTACCTATGATTTTTTTAGATAAGTCATTACAGGGTACTAGCTAATATAAGGAGATTGAAAATATGTTGATATCCATAGCCACTGGTACCGATGGTGAAAAAGTTACGGAATTATGTTTGTTTCCCTCAGGCCTAATAGGAACATTGGGCCACATTAATGACTTCAGAAGAGATCTACTTGATGAAATAGAAAAGGGTAGGAATAATCAGTGTTATTCTTCCTGGACCTTTGCTAGTTGATTCTATACAATTCACATGGGACATTTAGATAGAAACTGTTGAAATTTCAGATATGCATAAATGGTGCTTCCACATTTCAGAATGGCTCAAATGGTCTTTCCTGCTTTGTAGGTGGCAATATACATACATACTGTCTATTCTTTCACCATCTTATCACGTACCCTGTACCAGCACAGCTATTTCCTATTCAAAAACTCTTCTAGTTGGCATTATAAACATTTACACAAGAAAAAGTTTTAGTCTAAATATAATTGAAGAGTTCACTCATTTATTGTGCATATATCCACTTTAGATACTTATAGGACCTTCAGGTCTAGTATCTGAGCACCAAGTGGAATACAATGGGCGAACTCGTCCTGGCAAATTAGGAACTGACTCGAAATGAGACCTGAATCTGAAAACTAACTCAAGGACTTGAACTCTTAATCCCCTTTCATCTCCCTGTTCTCTTCATAGGTTAGGACTTCAATCCCTTCTCACAGCCAACCCCTACTTTCTCTTCTGGCTCCTGTTCTCATTTCTGGCACCATGTCACTGCTCTTCTGGCACATGGAGAGTTTAATTTGCAATGGCCGGTACGTTGGGGTCCAGTGGAGGGGGCCAGAGTTAGGGGTAGAATGGGAAGAAAGGAAGTGCAAGGGCAGTCAAAGGAAACAGAATGAGATTAGATTGGACTAGAAGTTAAATGAGTGGGAGGCAGCTCATGCTTGACTTGTGCGAGTCAGGCCTCTGTAGGTTTAGTTAAAGTCTGGATGAGGAGAACTTGCAAAAGTTTGTCTGAACGCTCTCATCCCATTATTGTTAATAACACTGCCCTTCGTGGAAGGTTTTTTTGACTTTTATACTAGTCTAACTCCTTAAAATACCTTTTAGTTTGCAATACAGTATCTTGTTGCCTTGATTGCTATATACATATATAATAATAAGCAGTAGTTTATTAAATAGCAATATATCTTTCTCTGTGTGTGTGTGTGTGTGTGTGTGTGTGTGTGTTTAAGAAAGTATGGCCTGAGTTGTCCTTAGAGTGGGAACACCATTCTGCTCATTGGTATGCAAACAGATGCACCAAGGATATGAGAAATTCAGAAGCAAGTAAGATGCTTGCTCTGTTCTTTTGCTTGCCAATAGACATTATGCTCTTCCAGCTCAAGCCAAGCTATTTTATTGCTGTTCTGGTGTCTGAGTTTTGGGAACAAACACAAAGGACTGGGTGCATCTCTGTGTGCCTGGAATTCTTTACTTCAATATTGCAAGCCAAAATCATAGGAGGACAGCTCTGGAAGAGGTAGAAGGGGTGTGTGTGTGTGTGTGTGTGTGTGTGTGTGTGTGTGTGTGTGTGTGTGTGTAAAAGTGGATAGGGCTACCCTCAGAGGCTTCCATTTTTGATTCGAGAGGATCCAGGGGGCAGTGTTAGGCAATTGCTTTTATGGACCGAGGGTTCCTTTATGTGGGTTATCCTGAGTATCTACTTTGTCACCCCGTTACTCAATCTGTTTGTGAGGCTGGTGGGAGAGTTAGTGAGGACATATGGACTGTAAGTGTTTTCAGTGTGCTGGTGACTCTCATCTTTATAACTCTCTCTCTCTCATCTGATGCAGAGAGTACAGCTGTGTATTGGGGGCAAGATTAGATGACAGTGAGCCAGTGAAGCCCAGAACTGAGAAGACAGGTGTTAATAATGGGTTGGAGAAAACAAATCAAGTATACAGCTGAGACTATATCAGCTTCTTTGACTGAGGCTGTCCTTTCATCAAAGTTCACAGCTCAGGTGTCTGACTGGCTGGTTCTAGACTAACAAATAGGATCAGACATCAACCTGGCTTTTTATACATCTTCTCCAGCTAGGACTGGTGTGACTATTTCTTTCAGATTTAATCCTTGCTATTATGATCCATGACTTGTCTCACCTGTGGATTGGTTCTTTGCAATGTGCTTTGGATGGGACTATATCTAAGTCCATTTAGAAGTTGAAGCTACAATAGAAAGCATCAGCTCACTTCTTTTGTAGGGTGAAGAGCAGATCCTGATCTTTCTGTGACTTCCATCTAATATCACTGCATCTAGTTCTTGTTATGACTGGCTGCTTCGTCCTCTGTCATGCCTTTCACCTGACAATGTATTTTGGTTTTGAGTAATTCAGTGCAAGGAAAACAACTTGTTAAATACATCAACCTGCTACCTTCCATGATCTGTTTCACTCATAACACTGCAGAATCTTCCCTTTTTAGGGTCTGTGCAGTTTTGGGAGGCTTCTCAGTAACGAAGAAGTTTCTCTGAATCGAACTGTGTTGGATTTTCCTCAAAAGTGGTTTTTCCTTCTCTGACAAGTCTTCGCCAGTTATCCCTGTCCTGGGCTGCTGTGTTGCCACATCTCTTGATGTTTATCTTGAGGGTGTCGTTGAAGCGTTTCTTTTGGCCTTCCTGTTTCCTTTCTCCTTTGGTGAGTTGGACGTACAGCAGTTGTTTTGGTAAGCGTACATCAGACATGCGGACACAGTGCTTGCTCCACCTCAGCTGGTGTGTTTCAGTACCAGCACTTGATACCTTTGCTCCATGAACTGCCCTGGCTGCCTACGGTCTTCTGAATGGGATTTAATACATTGTTTTAAGCTACCTAAATGGCCCAGGATTCTCCATCCTGAGAGACAGCCTCTCTCTCTGTACCATACTGCTGAAGCAGAGATCAGTAAGGAACGTCAAACTGAAATGCTCTTGGTCTGTAAGTGAGGAGCTGCTGGCAGGGTGTTCTCCATGAGGGCCCATCACCTTTACCTTTATCTAAGGTACGTACATGTCCCCCACCTGACAATCTGTAACATATTTATTCCTACAACATGCCTGTGATCTAGGCATGTACTATTATCCCCACTTTACAGATAGGGAACTGAGACACAGAGAGGCTAAGTGACTTGTCCAAGGTCACACAGATAGTCTGTGGCGGAACAGAACTTGTACCTGAGTCTCCAAAGTGCTGGGCTAGTGCCCTAACCACTGGACATCATGAGTTCATCCCTTCCCTCCCGGTCTGAAATAGTCTGAATTTGTTGACCTTCAAGGCATGCTGCAAAGTCCATCTCTTTGAGCAGGCATTTGAGGAGGGCTGGCCTGACTGGAGGTGAGTTTTCTCTAGGGAATTTCAGAGGAGGAAAATGTCATTGGTTTAAATGTGTTTTTACTGCCTCTTAGTTTTATGCACTAGTGGGGCAGGAAGGGGAACGTGCCACTGTTTAGATTTTGCAATGATTTTGTATTGATTTTTTAAGTGATTGCAAAGACACCTAAAGCTAGGGTTTCATGTATGTTTTGTTAAACCTAAGTAAATACATACAGTGTCTAGCTGCCCTATTTATTTTTTCTACTGCAACCACGTTTGGTAATAAAAATCACAAGGAGACAATGTGTTGCATATGAAGAAGAGATACCATTTTCCTCTTCCCACTACACAAGCCAGTGTGAGAGCCACCAGCAGCACTGCCCGCATCACCTACTGTAGGAGCTCATTGGTGCTCTTTAGCCAAGTTCCTGACTCTGCATAGATTATGAGGTGATAGGCCTTCTGGCATTGTTTTTTTCAACAGATTTTTGCTAGTCTGGCTACCACAATTTTTTATTATCTTTTACCCAATATTGCCCATTAATATAATTTGTGAAGATATGCAATTTTAATTAATTTTAATTCTAACTCAGTTGCAATCATTGACATTATACATTGGTATAAAACTAGTGTCAGATCAGAATTGGTAAAGGTGCATTGCCACAGGGAGTATGTCAAACTGGAGGTACCATATGGTGAAAGGAAATGTGTGAGCATGGACTAGTGTGTGCCATACAGCGGAGTCTGTGGCAGTATCCTCGAGCACGGATGGAAGTCATTTGGTAACAGATCCTTTAAAACTGATCTGTACCTGCATAAGCTACTGTACTGTACAGAAATGATCTACATTGCATATGAAAATGAGCTGTTCTATAAAAAGACTCCATGACATAAGCATGCTACAGTTATAAGCCTGCTGACATTTAGATGGATATGATGATTGTACTACTTCAAAGATATCCGCATAGTTTGCCCTGAACAACATGAGTCAGTTCCACCGGAGCCGAGAATAGTGCTAATCACCTTCCCACAGTAGAAATTTAAAATAATTTCCTCAATACTGAAATAAATTGTGAAATAAGGGCCCTTAGATTGCTGTTCAGTTTATAAATAATAGTACTGAAAAGGCTGGAAATTCAGACGGCTGGATCTCAAACACAAATGAAGTCAACAGGAGTCTTTCCACTGACTTTAGTGAACTTTGGATAAGGCTCAAAGAAGGAGCTGGTCACTTAAAACCCGTGAATTCTGATTTTCCTCTCACTTATATTTGTGTAAATCAAGTGCAACTCTGTTGAAATCAATGGATTTATACTAGTGTAAAACCTCTAAAACGGGAATTCAGCTCATGGGGTGTGTACTGAACAACAGAATTGGACTAAACTGTAGCTTTACAGGCAGTTAATCAGCATAGGGGACTGGCTGGCCCAGCGTGAGTTTGGTAACAGCACAGAGCCAGTTTTCACCTCTAGGTTGCTGGTTGGGTTCCATGCCCTCTTGGTTAGCAGAAAGCAAAAGTTATTTACAGCTATGGACTCTAAGATGGGCTGCATGAAAAGAATATGATGGTCTTCATCCAGCTCCCAGTGGTAAAATTCCTCCTACATAACAACAACCCCAGTCTGGTAATCTCAGCCCAAAGGCTAGGGATTGCATGTGTTTTCACATATCCTTTCCCCCTTTTCTTTAGCTCTGTGCTTGCCCTCATTTGAATAAATTGCTACATCCATTATCCAAGTCTCAATATCATACCTTCATTAGCACTAAAGTCACACACACAAACTCTACAGATGGCCTTCAAAGAGAAATTAGACTGAGAAATTTATTGAATCATAACTATTTTGCAGGTATTTTATCCGTTTTCTTTTTATGGACAAATACATCTTTTCTGTATCTATTGTGATTAGACTTCACCTTGAAATTCTTCTAATGAGATATATAATTGGGCTATTGTAGTTCAATACCAGGAGATGAAGATTAGGTAATTTGATGGTAGTTATGATTTCTTAATAATATAGTGTTCACCATCCTATGATATAGCTTCAAAATCTGCTCTCTGATAAACTGGTGTAATTAGAGTAACTCCGCATTAGTGTCACTGAGAGCAGAGTTTGGAGCACAGTTCATTTGGAACTCATTCTAAATCAAGTTACCGTGTAGGTGATTCATACTTTAATCATCACATATATATGTAAAGAGCAGGATGAAATTTTTAGGGAAAAAACTTTTGTTGGTGACATATGCAGATTCAGGAATAGTGGAATGTTTTGTAAATTCATGTTAGTTTTAACTAGCTGTTTCAGCCAGAAAAAATATATTCTGAAAAAACTGAAATGTTTAGTTTCAACAGTTTCAAAATGAAACATTTTGATATTTTGTGTTAAAACCACTTTTTGTTTTAAAATTTCTTTCAATTTAATATTTTTAAAATGCAACTATATAAAAAAATCCCTGCTCTAAATCAGAAGTGAAACATTTAGACTCAAAACGATTTTTTTCAACTTTTCAATTCACCAAAAATTCCCATAAATTTTGTTTTTGGATCAACAGCAAATAATTTTTTTCCTAATTTTTCAGAACGGACAGAACTAAAAAATCTGTTATTCATACAGCTCTAGTGATGATAAACATCGTTCATTGAACCACAGCAGTTTTAATTTCATTAATAGGAAAAAGTTATCATCTTTTACACTCTTTTAAAATATTACCAGCTTGATATATTCACTTTTGTGGATAAAAGGCTGTTATATCATATACCCTACTGTAGACAAGCATGCAATAAGGTACCTTCTAGATTACGACTACTTGAAGCACTAATTTATTCCTTATCCTCTTAGTTAATATACTATTATGTTAACTGAACTATACTTTAAATGAATTAGGTTTGATTTCCTAAAGCAATAAGGAAGACAAGCAGACTGACAAAATGAGTTTAAGCCAAATTACTGTTCCCAGAAATAGGCAATAAGACTTTGCAGGGATGGCTGTTGCAAGCTTTTGACACGTTATTTTTAAATACAGCTTCTTATACTAAGTGGCCAATGGTAAGCATCTTACACAGTGAAGGAAAAGGGAGTTTTTCCCAAACATGGCTGCATTCATCTGTCTTTATCTGTGTCATTGACAAAGATGCACAGAAAGAAAAGGAGTACTTGTGGCACCTTAGAGACTAACAAATTTATCTGAGCATAAGCTTTCGTGAGCTACAGCTCACTTCATCGGATGCAAGTACTCCTTTTCTTTTTGCGAATACAGACTAACATAGCTGCTACTCTGAAACAGATACACAGAGACTCCCTGTTTTTTATACATCTCACTTCAACAGAACTTCCTTTTTGAAGAGCTCTTTCCAGTTTGTACTGGCATGTACAGCTGGACATATAACAGACTTTATGCTTTGCTGGCAATTCAAAAGCAATTAGTTAGGATTGAAGCAAAAAACATTTTTTGGGGGGGGTGTAATTTTTGGAGAATCAAAATGCTTCATTGTGCTTTGATTTTGAGCATTTTTGATATTTTTAAAAATAACATTAAAGGAAATTTTGAAATTAAAACTCATTTTGGACAAAAAATCAAAACATTTTCATTTAGAAAATCTCAAAACAAAATTATTTGTTTTTTTTCCAGAGGGTTATTTTAGGTTTATTTTTGACCAAAACAAATTGATGAAATTGACGTGAAATCATAAAATGTTTGTGTGTCACTGGATCCGCGTTTTTTACTGAAAAAGGTTTTGTATCAAAAAGTTTTCCCAGCTCCATTGGCATGACAAAATGTAAAAATGTTGTCAAGTTTCATGTTGACTGGAGAATCTGTCTGCGGGCAGGGTGTCATACATGTCTGTTTCTGATTCAGGGGCAAGTATATTGTCAGAAAGCTTCTACAACCACTTTCCTTTTTCTGAAAGTTCTGATTAGATTTCTTACACAGTATGTGCTGCATCTCCCTCTAATGGTCCCTCTAAAGGGACCATCTTTTTGTTCTGTGTTTGTACAGTGCCTAACACAGTGGGACCGTGGTACATGATTGGGACTCCTAGGCACTACCACAATACAAAGAAATAATAATGGTTAGTCTATATAGAAGATAACATCGTGACCAGTTAATGGAGTTAGTATTTTAGCTCACAGAGTAAAGATCTGTTATGAAGTTGTAGGTTACTGGTTCCAAAATACTGACCACCCCTGCTGGGGTTACTGTGTGTGTGTTTTTCTTTTGACTGGGACATCTTCATTTTCTCTTTCCGAGAGTTAGAAGAGAAATCTTCATAATATTTATTTGTATGTTGTACATTGTATGTTGTACAAAATAAAATAAAAAATTCTCCACTTCAATTTCTTCTCAGTCATATTGATTACGTAGTCTGTCCTCTTTGGGCTTCCATGATGTCTTATCTATATTCCATAAGTTCTATTTGCAGTGGGTTATCATTGCTTCTTTATTTGGTGAGAGAATTTTAGCAGCATCGTTTTGAAAGAGACTGAAGGGGATGACTATTTTGAGGGGATGGGTTGCATAGTGATTACAGAATCATCCTCATTCTTTTCTCCCTCACTCTGATGCTGTTGTGTAACCGTCCTTAACCTGTCACAGTGCCCCACCCTACCACACTGAGAAATGTGTGTGCTGTGCTGAAATCACAAAGCACATTTCTCACTGTGGTTATTATTTCTGTTAACATAGCAACTAGAAGACCTAACTGCAGTCAGGGCCCCATTGTACCAGGTACTGTCCATGCATAGAGTGTAACTGAGAATCCCTGCCCCAAAGAGCTTGGCGTCTAACTAGACAAGACTAATATAGGGTGGGAGAAAATAAATATTATCCTCATTTTACAGGGCGGAACCTGAAACACGGGGTGATCAAGTGACTTGCTCTGTCACATAGGGAATCTATGGCAAAGCCAAAGATTGAACTCAGATGTTCTAGAACCAATTGCACATGTGCAAGTCACTGTCTCTGTGGGTAAAAGGTCCCTTATGCAGTCCCTGGGAGACCTTCAAAGCAGATCTATCAGCCAGAAGTACTCCTTTACTCCATTGCTTTGAAACTTCATTTCCTACCTGACTCATACTCCACTTGCCAAGGAGCCACCTGCCCCTACGAGTAGAGAATACCTTCTATAGCATTTAGAGTCGCTGGAGTCACTGACTCTGCTCTTGCGAAGTAGTTGGGACAGATGCATTTCACAGCACTGCAGTGGGGAGTTAGTTTACTTTATCTCGGTTTCTTTGGGTCTGGGAGAACATACCCTCCAGTTAGTGCCCACAATGAGTGTGTTGTTCTGGATTGCTAATATTTGCTTTGATATCTTAGCACTTGCACACCTTGCACAGTACGTACGTGCATACCTGGGACTGCCTTATGTATCTTCATTTGCTGAAACTGTCAAGCAATAGTTCATCCATTCAGGAGTATTCACTGGTCACATCATGTTTCCTCTTTAAACTAATGCAGATGTGTGGAGGCGACTGAGGAAATCTCTGTTTGGAGCACAGAAAGCATGTGAAGGAGTTGCATCGTCACCTTGCAACTAGCTTATGTGCTTATCTCTCATTGGGCCTCTTAGGTCTGGTGGAAGGACATAGCTGTATGATCATAATGTCCTATTCACATTTGATAGGGGGGAATCTTTTGTAGTGAAATTAAGGACATTCCCCACTATGTTGCACAGAGATGCCTTCCTGGTAATTTTCATGTTGCCTCTACCAGGTGCCACTACAACACCCACTTCAGCACTGTGCCTTTTCTCCTCCAATAAGCTTTTTTTACCGTAGCTATTACAGAAATGCCATAAGGTTCCTTATGTTGAACCAGAAGGCTTAGTTGAGTTATACCTTAAGCAGTGAGCCTATGCTTTGTACAGCAGCTTTCAGAAATGCCAGTGGAGTACAGCTGTGCTCATCAACAAGTACTTTTGATCCTACTAGCTGCTTAATTTCCTGACTCACACCCATAATATTTTAATTGTGACTCCATTCGCACCATTGGAGGTGTGGTTTGTGATTAAATAAATATATTTGTTTTTAATGGCATGTGACCTTATGATTTTGTTTTTGAATACCTTTTGTCCCTCCATGGGCCAAAGAAGAAGGGCAGCATAGGAGCTTCTGTGGTGCCTTTAAACAGACTATGGATCCCTTTTCCCAGGGGGAATCCTCCAGTGACTGACTAAATTGGCTTTAGGACATCTTTGTGCTAGCGGAACAGAGTAAAGTGGCTCTAGCATAGCTGAGAATCAGTGTCTTATGTTGTAATGATTATCTAAGCCCTGGTCTACACTGGGGGGGGGGGGGGTCGACCTAAGATACGCAACTTCAGCTACACGAATAGCATAGCTGAAGTCGGCGTATCTTAGGTCGACTTACCTGGCCGTGAGGATGGTGGTGAGTTGACCGCTGCCGCTCCCCCTTCTACTCCACTTCTGCCTCTTGCGAGCTGGAGTTCTGGAGTCGATGGGGAGCGCATTCAGGGATCAATTTATCATGTCTAGACGAGACACAATAAATCGATTCCCGATAGATTGATCACTACCCGCTGATCTGGCGGGTAGTGAAGACCTGCCCTAAGTGAGAAATGTATATGCAGTGGGGCAAATTATGTCTGGAGCTGTATTCTCTACTATTACCCATACACCACGGTCCTGCTCTGTAAAGGTATAACTCTTGTCTTGATACTTAAGGTTTCATCCTTTTGACAAGACTATGATAAATTTTGTACAAAGTATGCTTTGTGAGGTATCATTTGAAAACTCATAATTTGCTGATCATCATTGTCCTGGTAAAATATGTGTGACAACATTGTATGTAAAGTTATAAGATTCTACTTTATGACATTGCTGAGACATGTTCCAAGTTTAGAAAAACAGGCACAAACCAGTTTCTTAAAGACAAAAAGGCAAACTGATGCCTCAGCCTGGTGTCAACATAATCAAATGGACGATCATGTGGTTCAGTGGCCATTCTTTGGCAGGAAGAAGGGTGGGAGTGATAAATTTACATCTTGGCAATGGAACAGTTGGAGGTTCCCGTGCAAGCAGACATTCTGCCTCCTGAACCTCAGCTGGAGATGATTTTCAAATCAAAAATAACTATGAGAAGTAAGAACAAAGGACACACATCATTTCTCCTCCCTTTCTTTCTGCCCATGACATCCCCAATGCCTGAAGGACAAGGAAAGGTGCACTGGACTGGGAGAGGCCCTGGTTGAAAAGCATCCAGCCAGTATGACTACAAAATCATGCAGTGAGAGACATTTTGGTATAAGTTCACTTACCTTGTTAAGTTAGATATGAGTTGTATTTTACCATTTATTTTCTTGTAACCAAATTCTGACTTTTATGTCTCATTACTTATAATCACTTAAAAACTTTATTTCCATAGTTAATAAACTTGTATTGTTTTTTCTAAACCAGTATGTGTTCCATTTGAGATAACAAGATTTGTGCATATCACTTTCTATTAATGAAATGATAGGCTTTCTATGAGCTTGTATTGTCCTGCAGGGGACTGGCTAGTACAAGCCACACATTTTGGCAAACAAGAATGGGACTGGGAATTTGCTGGTGTTACTCTGCAATATAATTGACGGGTGGCTGGATGGCTAGCTATAGCACTCATGGACTATAGCTGGGAGTGATTTAGATGCTGGAGGCTGTGTATAGGCAGACCAGGAGTGGTTGCTCTCACAGTGAAGCAGTGTAAAAGGCACCCCAGGTTGGAGAATTGAGAGGACACAGCTGTTCAACAGTATAGACTATACCCTGGGTATGTCATGGGAATAAAGGCCAAAAGCTCATCGCTTTTCTGTATTCGGGTCTTTGAAGGTGGCTACCTAATTGTTTTATACTCTAAACAGCTATTATTATTTCTAGTAGAGACCCCAATCATAAACCACTGAACAAACTGTACAAACACAAAACCTTACAAATTGCCCCCAAGATATTATAATTGCAGTATTTGATAGAGGTATACAAAGAACTATTTCCTTACGTCTGTTCCGATGGAAGTGACTTGTTAATTTCTTACCCCTCTTTCTTTTCTTTCAGATAGAAAGTAAAAATATTTGCACTCCTGTTTCACTTTTCATTCAGGACCTCAGAACAATTAATTAAATACAAAAAGAAAAGGAGTACTTGTGGCATCTTAGAGACTAACCAATTTATTTGAGCATAAGCTTTCGTGAGCTATAGCTCACTTCATCGGAAAGCTTATGCTCAAATAAATTGATTAGTCTCTAAGGTGCCACAAGTACTCCTTTTCTTTTTGCGAATACAGACTAACACAGCTGTTACTCTGAAACCTTAATTAAATACAGTAATTTTATTACTTCGTGATCTATCAGTGCTTTGCATTGTGCATTGTCTGCTGCATTGTAAGTCTGTTCATTTGCAGTTAATGCTACTTTGTTTTATAGTGTAGACTGTAAGCAATATTTTCCTAAAAATCTAGAACCAAGAAGCTTAGGCCACTGACTGCAGCCAAACCTAAGCTAAAATACAGCACCTGATTCTGATTTCACATTAGTGTAAATCAAGTCAAGGGCATTACAATTGCATAAAAGTAATGTAAAGCTTTGTGTCGTATTTTGGTGTCAGCAATGTACTAGCAACTCTTTCCACTTGTGACATGATTTGTTTGCTAAAGGATTTCAATTACCAAGATCAAAATAAAGTATAGCCCATTGAGTAGTATGCTGTGACACTGGACAGCTAATGTACATGCAACACTTGAACTAATGAATATAGGATCTACTTCAAAAGTGTGAGCTCTAGCAAATAGTTTTTTTTCAGATCTTCTTTCTTCTCCTTCCTTAAAAAAGTTCATAAATAATGTTGGCCTCTGAGGCTCTGTCAATCCATTTTTTTTTCAAAAGCGAACAGATTCTTTTGTCCTTTAATTATATTCTATGAGAAAACTTGACTGGATTTGATTTTTATGAATTTCAGTGTATTGTAACTGTTTATTTCCAGGCGTTTTGCGTTTATTTCAAACAACTACAATTATTTCTCAAGCAGGGTATTATTATGAACCCCTCTTCCCACTCCTTCCTTCAGATATTCATTCTGATTTCAAAATGTTACAGACCAAATTCAAACCTGTTATTAATTTACACTACAAAATTACAATTGAGGCCTCCTCCCACATCGGGGCCCCTATTGTGCTGGGCACTGTACAAGCACACAGGCAATTTGTAGAGGGGAAATTGAGACAAAAATGGGTGAAGTGACTTGGCCAAGGCCAGTGGCAGAGCTAGGACTAGAAACCAGGGCCCTAGCTACAAGATGATACCACCTTTCTACTGTCATTAGTCATTACCAATGTTTACTTATTCAAAAAGGATTTTCCTAAGTCTATATGTGAAGAAGTCAGGCAAGACTTCCCCACAGCATAGAAGAGATGAAAACTATATAAACTAGAAGCAAAATAATCTCCATGGATAATTAATTGTCATAAGATAATATCTGAATCCTATTTAAGCAGCAAAGTCTGACTAAGTATAGGGCTATTGCTTTGAGATCCTAGGTGAAGATTTCCAAAGGTGACCTGTGATTCTGAGAACTTCACTGGAGATACTTTTAATGGGCCTGACTTTTAGGAAGTGCTAAACATCTTCCCTCTGGAAATTAGGCCCTTTCAGTTCAGACCCCAGAAAATGGACTGATGCCAAATCCCTAGTCACTCTTGAAAACCTTGCCAAAGACTTTCAACTACTCAATGTGTGAATATCCTAAAACAGTGATGCTCAACATTCAACAGCTGGAGGATGCTTTACCATCAGATGAAGTGCAGAAAGCCCTAACATCTAATCTAGGCTTGTCAATCTCTCTATTTTAGGGTTTTATACGGCTTCTCATCCCTGAAGTATCTGAGCACCTTCTACATAAGTTCAATAGCAACTGTAAAGTCCCTAGTGGACTTCATGGAGTTTCTGGCACATCTTCCTTTCCAGGGTCAAAACTCCTGTTGGGGTAGGATTTTCCCTTGGAGAAGAGGAAGGGAGAAAAAGAGAACCAGCCATGACAGATTTTAGTTCTAATATAGTGCATTAAGCGATATACGGTGCTCAGTCACCACAATGATTAGCATGGTATAAGAATCTGAATCAAACAGAAGAGGGTTGATCACTGCAGTTAACATTTTTATAAATACAGTGAAAATCTGGTTTTCATTTATTGAGGTGTTGCAGACTTTCAGATTAAAAGTAACAATGGAAAATGAATTCTTTGGTTCTGTTTTGTGACCCTTTTAAAAATGCAACCTTAAGCAGAGTGGAAAGGGAAGTACATGAAAGAACAGTGTCAGCTTACAGTAAAATCTATTGTAAAACAACTTACATTTAAGAACTAATCAAATAAAATACTCAGTTGAAACAATCAATTTTGATTTAATTATCACAAGGTAGGCTGGAGGTTTCAGACATTTAAAAGATCAATGAAAGCAATGACTGCTTTGTATACAATAAGGCAGCGGTTTGCTGAAGTGGTTACTTGCTAAGTGAAGCCACAACAGGTTTTACTGCAGCTTAGTGACTAAGGTAATGTATTCATGTAGACGCTGAAATGAATATGAAGAAATTTGGCATCTGGATTCTTTCTGCTCAGTTTTCAGGATTCCCCTAAGGTCAGCAGTGGGGGAAGGGTGGATTTTCGAAAGTGCTCATCCCTAAGCTAACTCTGTTCCTTAGAAATCAGTGGGCATTTTACGATTGTCTTCAGTAAGAGCAGAATTAGGGAATACTGAACACTTCTGAAAATCCAGCTTTTTAGAGGATTTTTGTTTGTATGGGGGAGGGGCTTAAATTCATTGATTTAGTATCTTTGGATGGGATTGTCTAAAGCACCTAGATGACTTAGGTCTAGTCTACAATAGAAACGTTTACCAATATTGTAAGCAAAATAAGCTATTCTGGCAAAAGCACTTTTAGCTGCTATAACTGCTTTTGCACTGGGGCTTTTCCAGCAATGCATAATTGTAAAATTGTCACTCCTTAACTGAAATAGCTATGCAAGCAAAGGTTTCTAGTATGGATCTTTTCTCAGGAAAACAAGTCTGCTTAAAAGTCAATGGGGCATGTGATCATATGGCAGTTAGGACCAGATTTTTAAAGGTATTTAGGCATCTAACTCCTATTGAAAATCTGGCCCTTAGGTGATTTTAAAAATCCCACTCATCTATTTTGATCTTCTTTATTCACACTTTTTCCTGTCTCTATCATATTGTCATAAGAGTACCTGCAGCTTGTAAGCCAAGTAAATACCTATTTTTGTTATTATACTAATTCTACGTTAGCTAACTGGAAGAGTGTCTTCTTAAGTCCTGATTCAGGAAAGCATCCTTATTCAGTTATTCTGTAAGCACCTGCTTAAATTAAGCATGTGTGTGTTTTTGTTGAATAAGATTGGATTTAACCATGTGCTTAAGTGAGCCATAGAATCAAGCTCTGGTTTGAGCTCTGGCGTGGTGAATACTGGCTCTGTGATTCTGCAGTACTGACTCTGCTTTTTCCTTCAAGAATCTATATATCTGACTTCTCACTGAATAAACAGTATGCCTGGCAGCAAGTGTTTGGAGCTCATACCTTTATATAGTGGTTATCCTTTAAAAGATTGCTAATTATTCCGTGAATAAATAGCTACATTTTCCTCAGTATTTGCTGTTTTACCAAAACTTATCTATATTTACTATTGGGAATACCTAGAATACTGTAGTAGACACTGAGGTAAAGTTATTTAGCTATCTCAGGCATTACCAGAGACAATGGGAAAGCTTAAGGACAAAGGGGATAAGAGAGCCCTATGCAGCTGTTAGTTCACATGGATAGAGGACAATCAAGTTTCTACTACAGGTAGGATCAGGCCACAAAATTTGGAACCAATTTTCAAACAGAATCCAAGGATGTTCAGTTCTTGGGTTTTGGTTCAGATCCAACTCTAGTTCCTGGAGTCAATGGAACTACACCAAGTAGTAAGCACTACATCTGGCCATGCTTGGGTAATTGGATCCTAGAAACGAACCCATAATCCCTAATGTCAGTGGGAGTCTTGACATTGATTTCAGTGGGACAAGCCCAGGCTTTAAGAGAGTAAGTCACATGGGCCTTGCATGCCTACTCAAAATAAAATGAAGATTCATGTACAATGATACTTAAAACAAGCAGTGGGTCTTGAAATCTCTGTGCCATTTGGAACGGAAAAGCTGGAAAGTATATGGGTTTATTTTAGCCATGCAGTTTATTATTTTAGTTTGGAGACCTTTCAATTATTCACATGTTACAGAGCAAGACCCAGCTACTCATTCATCTATGACAGATTATGGTCTCTTATCATAATTCACCATTGTTTTAAATCTTCAAACACACGTGATAGTAATCTTGTAGATTTATTTTTATATAATTTGAGATTAAACCACATTACACTGTGCCATGTATTATATTCAGCTGTGAAATATTTACAAGGTAATGTTACTTATCAAAATCCTATGTGAAATATGACTGTAATATATCAGAACATGAATCACATCGAGCTGTCACTTATTTTACTGAAAAGAAGATTCTGGTTTTACACTATTGTTTTCTGAAATATATAGCATCTTCTCTCTGCGGCTTTATATTATTTAATTCTGTAATGTGTTTTGGGATCCAGTTTGTACGAAGGATGCTATACAAAATGAAGTTGTGTTGTATTATTGCACTGTAAAATAACCATCTATCTAAGCTGTCTTAAATACCATCACAAAATATCAGGACTCTGCCCTTAGAACATGAATTCTCCTTTCTTTTCAATTCCTTTTATTACCAATTTTATATTCAGAATATAAAACTACAGCAAAATATTTGTAGAGTAGTATGTAGATATAATGATAGATTTTACATGCTATATTCATTACTCATATTGGTAATCATAACAAAAACTTTGGAATCCTAGTGTATGAGTCTGATCTTTTAAGGGCTTTACATAAATATAACCCCATTAGTTTCAGTGGAGTTACTCTTAATTTATTCCATTGTGAGATAAGAATCAGGCCCCACATTCTTTCTTTGCAGTAGACGAAGAAGCTATGATAAAGGATTAATTCTGTTTTTAATTCAGGAACAGTGTGATGGCTGATGCTGTAGAGTATGTACTGTGCAGTATGTGGCTTTTCACTTTGCGCACCAGCTACTGAAATCTTTGAGGAAATCTTTATTTTCATGCCCATGGGACTTATATTCACAGGTTGAAACTCACCTCTGGATTCTCATATACATCCAGGCCTTGGTACACCGGTCCAGTGATGTAAAGGGGCATTAAAGTGGGCATAAATTCCACTAAGTGAGAATCAGGCCCACCTGTGCGGAAAGCCCATGCACCATCTAATCGTCTTGAACTAATAGTTTCTTCTGGCCTTAAAATCTATGAAGACCTCTCAGACTACTTTTAGCTTCATCTTCTGCAAGTGTAATCAAGTGGAGTGACAGCTCAAAGGGGTCTCTGCACTTCTTACACAAGGGAAGGGTTAGTCTATTCTGTGGCTTTGGACATACTAGTGTGGAGAGCAGCAGCAGCAAGGGCTCGGAGAGGAGTGACTGTAACCACAGTTTTGAAGACCCCATACCCTATGCCTTACACAAGTGATGTGGGGAGAGGGCTCTAATCACTGTCCAAGATTCTGTACCCTGGGCTTCAGCCCTGTGCCTTGGCCCAAAGCTAGAGTGGATTCTTATATACACAGCAACCCCAGCACACTTGAAACCAGATTACTTGAGCTTTATCTGGATGACATACATTTTCAACCATGTGTAATGCTGACCCACAGAGGGGAGTTGGCAGTGGGGATCAAACCTGAGACGTCTGGAGCTCAACGCATGAGCTTCTGCTGCATGAGCTAAAAGACATGTCTCTCTTAGCTAAGGCTGTAGCAGGCTTATCAATCTCTAGCTGGCCTAGCCACCACTAGAAGGGGACAGAATGCCACTCCAAGCAAGTAGGGATTACACACGTAAAATATTAGTAGAATACATGAATTGGCATCTGCTGAACTGAGGTGAGGGCAAAATGCTGCCTTCTGTAATGGAAATCTCAGTTTGGATACAAGAATTTGGTACTTGTTGGAGACAGGAAACTAGACTAGAAAGACCTTGGTTCTGATCCAGCAGGGCAATTCCTATGTTCCTATGATGTAGAATTTGACATGATATACATATGGTCATAGAAGTCAATGGGAGTTCCTCACCTTTGAAAATCTGGTCACTTATTGAAGGTGTCTAACTTTAAGCACTCAAGTTAGAAAATTTTGGCCTAAATTAATACATTATTTTCCTTCTGATGGAAAAAAATGTGTATTGTAAAATAAGTGATATCAAATATGTGATATCAAAATGCTTTCTCTTAAAAAAAAATAAAGATGTAAATGCCTTTCAACCCCTCATCTTCCCCCCTGCCCACAGTAAGCAAGTAAGAAATATAAACTACTTCAGCTCAATAAAATATATTTATATAGGAAATGAAATTACTCTGTGTTTTTAGATTACTTCACATTCTTAAGAAGTGAGAATGTTCTTGTTTAAACTTGCTGTGGGTCCTGAGATTGGTGGCTCACTGCAGCAAGGCATCTTTTATTCCTGCTTCGCGAATCTTTCAATGTATATTATAGATTAAGTCTGTCATTTCAGAGAGTTTCTTATGATACACAGTGTTCAGGAAGAAGTTGGCTTTGAATGTTATAGTGCAGATGATGTTACACTGGCTATGTGAGGTCTTTCAAACCTTTTGCCTGCTTTCTTTGTGCAAAGAACCTTTCTTACGATGTTCATATCTGATTAGCAGCTGGGAATGTGCTCAGCTTCCAGGACAGTGATTTGAGGAAATTCATAATTGGGGCCCATAACACTTAAGTAAGTTTGAATTTAGCTTAGAGAGATGGCAGAGCCTCATAAGGACATTCAAAAGCAGATCCAATTCAAAGCAGTGTTACCAGGAGGGAAACTATAAGGGGATCAGCATAAGTGTTAGCGGGAACCAGCAGGAACCACTGCATGTGGAGCCATCCTGTGCTGTGTGAGAAAACATGAGAGAACAAAGAGAAAAAAGTCTAGTGGTTTGAGCACAGGACTGGGAATCAAGGTGAAAGTCTGGCCCCACTGAAATCAATGGTAACATTCCTACTGACTTTAACAGGGTCAGGATTTCATCCCACAAATCCCTCTTGGGGTCTAATCTTAGCTCTGACTATAGAAATTGTTAGGTTATCTAAATATAGGGGTCATTAAGAGCTCCCTCTATAATGTATATATTTGTCAGATTTGTACATATATGTAAAATAAACCCTAAGTGTGTATGTAATACACACACTTACATATACCACACTGTCTATTCCTGTAAATGTTTTGGCAGACAAAAATTGAAAAGTAAGATTAATAGATTCCAAGGCCAGAGGGGACCATTGTGACCATCTAGTCTGACCTCCTGTGTAACACAGGCTATCGAATTCCTCCAAAATGATTCTTAGGGCATACATTAAAAAGGATTGTATATCCCTTCAGGCGAATTCAGTTTTATTGAAACAAGTGTTGTGTTCTGTGTTGCAGTATTCATCCAGTTTTAGTTAAAAGCCTATCTCTGGTACCTGTTCGCTATTGTGACTACATGTGAATTTATCACACATACTCCTGTTGCTTATCTATACAAGTTGTGTTTGGATATCTAATGGAAAATCATTCAGTAGATGGCAGCTCAAGCAAATCATCAATCCAAGAGAAATCCAATTAGATGTAAGCTATTTTTTTCCTGGTGGATGTGATGCAATGAAACATCCTATCAGTCAAGCACATGTAGAGTTAATCAGCGGTAGAAAAATAGCCTTGATAATGTCATATTATTATGGAACAAATTATAGAACCTTTGGGAAGTGGCTTCTGCAGTACCATCTTTGAGCTATTTCAGATCTGGGTGTGGGGGATGCAGAAACGTGGCTTTGTGACACTGTTCTCTTCGGTAATCCCACATTTTTAAAAGCTGTGACTATCAAGAAGATTGCAATGTAAAGAGTTCAGAGTGACTTAATCACCTTCAAAAAGCAATTCTTCTTTCTGATTAATGGAAGGGCAAGTCCTGTTATACAGGTGAAATATAAACGAGCTTATTTCAACTCTTTTGACTCCCAGCGAATGATGATATGAAACTACTTTGGGGGCTTTGCTCAATAAATGCCAATGCCCTGTTTCCTAGAATAAATACTCTGATATGGATCTAATTAAAGAAACCAGAGTGGGCAAGTAATAGCTGAATATAACTGCCAATGCAAAGCATAATCTCCATATGATTTTATGTTCAATGTAATCGCAGCTATAAAGGTAGGACCATTACTTTATTAACTTTTTGTCAGGGTTACATAAATTGAATTGAGAGTAGGCCCTTAGAAAATTGTCTCGGCATAGAGGGGTTTTTATTTTCAATCATTGGTCCATGATCCCTTTATTTTTATGTATCCAAGATTGTTGGTTGTACACCGATTGTTTGCTTGCCATTCGCAACTGTTTGTATGCAGGGTTGTTGTAGCTGTGTTATTCCAAGGATATCAGGGAGACAAGGTGGGAGAGGCAATGTATTTTGTTGGACCAGCGTCTGTTGGTGAGAGAGACAAGCTTTCGAGCTTACACAAACAGAAGTTGGTCCAATAAAAGCTAATACTTCACCCACCTTGCCTCTCTCATTCACAACTGAGTAATTCAGGAGTGGGCAGATAGGCTGAAAAATGCCCTTGGTATTCCACAATGTAGCATTCATCTACCCATCTCTTTAATACAGAATATACAGGTTCTGATATCCAATGCTCCATTTTAGTCTGAGCAGCTAGACAAGACAGCTTGTATCAAGGTGAAGCATTGTGTATTCTTTGAAGATCTCACTTCTGAAGTACAGATGTCAGCAGCTGTAAATCTGTTCATTTTTATGTGAATTAGGTGCAGCCATAGGCTACACATATGCCATCAGAGCTGTCCTTGGCTGGGCAAAGTTTGAACACTCCAAACTAATTAGTAGCCTTGATTACATGGTGACTGAATATGTTTTCCTACCAGAAATCATCTTGGCAGAAACAGCAGGTGTTATGAGCTTAAAAATATTTAGAGGATTCCTTTCCATTGAATGTCCCTTTTCCCTAAAATTCATTTCTTCTTATAACCTGCATGAAAGGAAAGACAAAGACAAGAAATTACAATCTTAAAAAAAGCCAGTCAGTGGCCCACCTATTTCCATTCTCCCCCCACACAATCATTTCAAAGTGTTGCTCACCTGAATTTAAAAACTTACATGTGCTCACCTTTAGAGATAGCCATATTACATCCAAACAGATCCATCTTTGGGGAGAAAAAAATTGGCACATTAGCACAAAAGCACAAGGGCTCATTCCCCGTACAATTTGGTGATAAAATGCTCCTCGATGCGCATTTGATAGCAAAGGATTCATTGGAAGATTTTCATTGCTCACAGTTTCAAATATGTAGTGTTCCATGATGCTTAACATTTATCAATACAATAACATTAAAATGCATTTATAGTTAATGCTTCATGTAAAGAAGGTGATTCCGAAGTGCTAAAATAAACGGTTCAGCAGCTGAATTTTTTTAACTTTATTGTTTTCATATGAAATATAAACACATAATGAAACAAAGCATATATAAATACACGGGCAAGATGGAAATAGCATATCAATAACAAAAGTCAATGTTCATTATTTGCAAAATCTGGAAAAAACAAAACAAAAAATCTAATAACAAATAGAAAATCTGAATCCTTAGAGGTCATGCAGAGTATCGATTATGAAAGTGACTAAATAGATAAATAAGTGAGAACATAACCTGTGAGTATCGGGGACTAATACATATAAACTGCAAACAGTTTCATTTGTGACCAGACATCCTCATATGTTTTCCAAGTGTTTCTATTAGGCAGAATCATTTTTCCCATTAATGCAGTGATAGAGAGCTCACTATGGCAGTCTGTGTGTGAGGAAGGAATTGCAGATTTCCTTTTGTTCAAAATAACTCTTTTGGCAAGTTAAATAGTTACAGCAATCCGCTTCTTAATGCTAAGTAGCAATACCACTCATCCAGCATCCTGCATCTGAATTTTGATGATGACATGTTTATTTATTTTTTTAAAATTCTGATTATTTGGAACTGTCAAGTTGTGCAAAAACTAACATATGTAATGACATGATCTTATAGCTACCCTCATGCTCTCACCACCCTTCCCTTCCTGGTGTGCATCACATTCCCCTGTTACATCTTGAACCAAATTAGAATGTAAACTCCTCAGGCCATGGGTTGCATCTTCCTGTGGTTTTCAGTGCTCAGCACAATGGAGATTGCATCCGAAGGCCCAGTCAGGATTGTACCACCACAAAAAACAATAAAACATAATAATAATGCATTAATTACATGGAACTCATTGACAAAACACGACATGTAAGTGGCAGCTTTATGTTTTGATGTCCTGAAAATGTTCCAAAGGCTTGACAGAGATTTAATTTATGCATTTTGCATGGACTCACAGGCCACTGTAAGATTACTAGAAGTGGAGTTGGGCTGGTCTCGGGAGACGCTGCATTTCCCCCATGACAATGACTGGTGGCATTATGAGTTCGATAGCTGGCACAATGCCTACAAGCGCACCCATTTGCAGTCCTTGCTACAACTTTGCCAAGGTATAGTTTGGGCTCCCCTCAGAGTGGTCTCTGGGATACACCATGTGGGAGAGGAGTATGGCTGACAGTGCTAGTGTAACTTATCCTGGCATAGATTTTTGTTTCATTTAGTAGCTGGCTCACATACAAAAGGTGTCAATTAGTGCTCCCAGCTTGACGAGTTACTCCCTTAGCTCAAGCAGTGGTGATTCCAGTTTTAGTGCTGATGGTCTGGGGTTCCTCCTGTAAGTGAGGTTATTACACAAGCACACGCTGCTTTTTGGATGCGTTTTGTACAAGAAAGTGAATTCTTGTGCCCTCTCACCTGTTCCCCTGAACCTCCCAGTACACCTGCCGTGCAGCAGCTGTGGTTTTAACCCATACAAATTAGAGATGGAAAACAATCTATTAGATCAGCTAGTTCACCCCCAGGCTTGTGCGTTGGTACATTTTCTAGTGTATTATCCAGTCTGCTCTCTCCAGAAGCAGTGTTACTTACTGAGAGAAGGCTAAATCCAAAGGTTAGGGCATAAAAGGGTCATAAAATATGCCAAGAATTGTAGCATTTTTGGTCGCAAAAGAAGCTGCTATTCTGAAATGCAGAAGTTTCAAGAGGAGACAGTTTTAAATCACAGGTACAATTGGTGGGCGGGTCTTTTCTGTTGGTATAAGCACATTGTAGTTATTCAGACCTGCTATAACTCCATTGACTTTATTGCTATTATAGCTTCACATGCCAGAGCTGAATATAGCCTGAAGTGTTTATCTGTGAATTTAACTGGAATTTGCACATAAGTCAATAATACAGAATAAGAGCTTCAAACATTGGTGCCAACATTAGGTATTCAGAGCCATATTTATCCAAAACTTTTGGGGAAAGTGTCTAGGTTAGAGATGGTAGATTTTTTTTAAATGAGTTTTTCTCAAAAATATAAAAAAATATTTTAACGGAAAGATATTAGAGGGAGAGCTAGTCAGGAAATGCATTTTATTTCCATGAAAAAAATTCTATGAAGACAAAAATGTTTTCACTTTCATTTAAAATTGTCTTCAAATGTTTTTGGGTTTTCATTGACTGACCAAACAAACAAACAAAATATCCTGTGCATATATCAACTCTAGCATAGGCAGAGTAAAAATGTAGAACAGGGAATGTTGCTATTCTGGATGAAAAGCTATTAGGTGCATATTTCTAATAAAGTTGGGTATTTCAGAGTAGATGATAGATGTGAAAGACCAAAACAGAGAACACTCATCATGTGAAACTGTATTAATAGAATACGCACACTTCCCACCTCTTACAGTAGCAATCATAATACTTTTACTTACATTAAAATGTCAGTACAGCCACTTCTATACAGCACATTACAATGATAATCCTACTTGCCTATTCAGATTTTAGGAAATCAACAAGTTTCTGTCATAAAGACCTAGACCATTGTGTGTCAGTGTTCTGCAGGATTTATTGCTGCTGTTATGTTTATTTGTAAGTGCAGTAAATGTGCAAGGCTTTGTAGTGATGTTACTGGAGCGTTGCTGTGGAGTTATACTGTAGTGTTTTTTAATACAAGTAAATTAGGCAACCCTTTTCTCCCGATGTGAAACTCCCTTCTTCCATTTTTTTCTGAGGGTTATTTTAGACTAAACTCTCCGTCATTCTGACTCATCTTCGGAAAACCAAAACCTGTGGCAATGTAATCATGGAAATAAGCAATAATGTCATATATGGAAAATTGTGGACCAAAATCTGCTCTGAGGAGCTCTAGTAAAGTCAGTGGTATTGTCTCAGACTTACATTAACATAATGGAGCAAAATATGGCCATTTGCAACTTCACTGTGTCAGCATTTCACTATGGTCTGCCATATTTGCAAACAAACACATCTGTCATAGATTGGAACATCCTTTTTGACATCTGTAAGATACTGTAAATGCAAGATGTTTACTCTTGTGTATATGTTCCCAAATAAAATTAGAAAAGAGAATGCACACATTCTTTGATCCTGATCATCTTTCTCATATTTTTGTTTTACAGAATAAAGCTTTTAACTCTCTACCAAATTTTTCTTCCGGGTCAGTTTTTAACTGAAGATTGGCTAGCATATTGGTATTTCTGAAGAAGATCCTTTTTCCTCAGAACACACAGAACAATTATAGACTAGATATTTGCTGATAGAATCACCTATATCGCTAAACTAAATGTTGGTATTTGATGAATTTGCATACATGTGATATGTGTATATATATTCATTTATGTACTTTGTACACACCCGTATTTTTAATATGTAAAATATGTGTGTATACATATATAAATATCTACACACACACATAAGATGTATGTGTACAAACATATATGTATGTATGAGTATAATACATTGAATTTGAGCTGAACGCATAACTGATTTTTTGGTTCAGGTGGCAAAAAACAATGTTTCAATTTTTTTTCAGTTTTTCTCACCAAAATTTAAAAAAAGAGAAAAAAATGGTTTCTGGTCTAATTAAATGGTTTGTTCAACCCCAAAAGATCTTCTTTAGGTTTTTTTCTTCTGAGTCATTTTCAAGTATTTTTCTTCACCCTTTTTAAAAAGTTACACAAATTAAGAAACAAAAAAGCACCATTTCAAAATGAAAACTCAAAATGTTTCTTTTTGAAGTGGCTGAAAAGAACCATTTTGACTTTTAAAAAATCCATTTTTTCAGCCAAAACTATTCACTGAGTTCAACCTGAATTCACTAGTAATATTGGTGCACCAAAATAATTGCATTTTTCAGTGAATTTTTGTGACATTTGTTCCCAGCTCTATATATGATACATTTTTTTAGTGTTTCACTTTTAACAACTGGTTAAAGATCTGGTGGAGTTTACTTTGTGATCTCTTGTTGTGAGTTTAGCTATAACTGACACTAATGAGAGCAATGCCAATTTTTCCCTCCTCTTTCATGATGTAATTGTTCATTATCTTGGGTTTGCAAGCATTTAAAAAAAATTTTAAAAGATCCATAAATGGTGATACAATCCTTCAAGATACTTCCGTACATTACAATGTGATGGTTTAATAAGAAAACACCAGTCATTAAGCTGACAGCATGGAATACAAAGACAAAAGTTAAAGAACCGGGCAAGTGGACGAGATGACATGATCCTGAAAATAGTATCCCTTGCTGTGTACGTGTGTCTAGTATACTAGCAGCAGCAATGTCTGCTCATTGCATAGTCATCTTTCTTTTACTGATAGTCTTCTGTCATGACAAGATGATGAATGAGTTATATGCATGACCACGTACCTTGTAAAAATCGCCGTGTGAGCCTTTTACCACTGCTGCTAGAACTGTTTATTTTTCCAAGCAGCCAGGATTTCCTGATGATCCACCCTAGTTATAACTCCTTGTGGTAAGATTTTAAGAAAATTTGCATATGGCATTTGATTTTTTTTTAAATCACATTTCTTTGCGTGCACACACACCCACACACCATATGCATACAAAGGCAGAGTTAAGTAAAGGATCATACTTCAAGCTATACAGAATTCTTTATTGCTGTCCCACAGTCTTTCCAATGGGATTTCCTTCTGATCTCAACCTTCTCACCTCGTGGCAAAGAGGTGGGCATCTCTGCTACTATGCCACTTTGATACGTGCTAACAGCCAGGTCCTCAGCTTGGGGTGACTCCACTGATTTACACCAGTTGGTGATCTGTCCCCAAACGTGGGACAAACCTTTGAGGGTGTAGAGAGCCACAGACAAACGTGGTTTGAAGGGATGAGCCAGAGGAGGAGTGGGGCCAGAAGCAATGGGAGCAAATCAGTTCTAGGGCTTCAGTAATGTCTTTGGCCTGGAAATTCAGAATCTTTCTTTCCCTCCCGCCCCCTCTTCTTCTCTCCAGTACACAACCAGGCTACTCAGGCTGAGGTCAAGAGCCATCCATCCTTACATGAATATAGACATAAGCTATGAAACCAAGACAGAAATGCATTTGGCACTGCCTATTCCAAGCTAAGTCGAGTGGTCATAAAATGGAGAACTTGCCCAAAGAGTTCAGCTTCTAAGGTAGGGGCTTGCATTGTTTTAAATGGAGAAACAAATAGAGTGATGCAGCCATATACTCCATGTGCTTTGCAGTGCATAGTGAGGGCAAGTGCTGGTTTGCACTGTAGGAAAAGGGGCAGAAATCACTAGTGCACATACTCTAATGCCTAAGGCAGTAGCCAAAGCACTAGACATAGCCAGGGAGAAATAAAGTAGGGTGGCATTGTGGGGAAAAGAGATGAGAGACTAAACAGAAGTCAAATGTTCAACCGAAAAATACCCACACAAAACCTCTCAGAGAGCAGATGGGAGTGAAAGTACCCAGCATTCCACAAATGACAGGCATGGAGATTGTTTCACTCCATGCATCTGATGAAGTGGGTTTTAGCCCACAAAAGCTTATACCAAAATAAATGTGTTAGTGTCTAAGGTGCCACAAGGACTCCTCGTTGTTTTTGCTGATAAAGACAAACACGGCTACCACTCTGAAAGGAGAGGCTTGTGTATTTACTGAGGACATGTCTACTCTGTCTGTGATATTTCTGGACCCAGCAGAGAAAGAGCTAGACACAGACACAGAGGGAGCTGATAGAAACACAGCAGTGTGCTGTGCTTACTTTATTCTGGCTGCAAAACTGAAACTAACAGGAAAGTGAGATTTTGAACAGGGGAGGGGAGAATGCTCAAATATTTAAAGGGATGGGATATCGCATTCTTCTACCCTACCTTAAAACACTTCCCAAACACATATACATTATCATTTACATGGCTAACAATAAACACCATATGACCTAACTAAGAGTTGCAGATGGACTTGAATTGGAAGGGACTATTCTGCCCTGGAACAGCAATTTACTAGCTAAACAATTTATAAGCTCAGGTGCACAACTGGTTTTCACATTGTCTTGGGATATTGTGGTGATGGTGGTGTGGCAATGTCCTGAGAAACAATAACAGTAGGTAGTAAGAAATCAGCTAGATTGAGTATGGAATCAACTGGATCCAGTACCAGAGATTCTTCCACCAAATTGTTGATATTAGGAGTTGTAACAAAAGTGGTTCAATAGGAGGATCAGAAAGTCCTACTGGAACGTCCCTGAACTCTGGTACTTGTCAAGGCTGCAACTGGTTCATGATTTCCATAAAATGCTGTTGGATAATTTTACCATGAACCAAACAGATCCTGTGCATTTTACAAGTTCTCCAGGTACCCATTTCACTTCACAACTGTAGTTGCAAGCTCACACCAAGTTTTCAACTTGAAAAGAATATTGACAAGTCTCACATTGAACACATGAGGCAATATCAGGATGTAACAGGTCCCAACAGGTATGCAAAGACCATGTCAAGAAAAGAGTTGCAGGTGACTCCTGGGTACTAGCATGTGATATGTTCCTGTATACCAGCAAGAAATTGTCCAGTTTCTGCTGATGTCTCAAAATAGACTTCTTAGCTTTTAAAGTATGCTCTAGTATTTGTACAAAGTGTTCCACTACTCCATGTTCAGCAGGATGGTATGGAGCAGAGTATATGTGCTGAATTCCATTTGAAGCTAGGAACCTCTGAAATCCTTCAGAACAGAATTGAGGTCCATTGTCACTCACCAACTGTAATGGTAAACCAAATTTGCTAAACAAGGTACGAAGATGTCCAAGTGTCTTTGTAGCTATAGCAGAAGTCATTCTGAAAACTTCTGGCCATTTTGAATGGGCATTGACAACAACCAAAACCATATAACCTTCTAATGGTCCACCAAAGTCCATGTGAATACCTTTCCAAAGAGTCTGAGGCCATGACCCAGGATGTGGACAAGCTGGGCCAGGATCATATTGAATTTGCTGACATGTAGTACAGCACTTTGCCTTCCTCTCAATGTCTTTGTCAGTCCGCGGCCACAAGATAAGACTCCAGGCCTATTGACTTCATCTGCACAATGCCAAAATGACCTTCAGGAAGAGGTTCCTAAACCTGATACTGAAGTGATTTTGGAATGATCACTCACATTTCCCATAAGACACAACCATTATTCACAGATAATTCACATTGACGTGACATGAATTGTGTAAACTGGGGTTTCTTTTGATCCAACACTGTACCTTCTAGTACCATTCCCCTCACAAGAGAAAGCACATCATCCTTAGTGGGTTTTCTGTTGATATCTTTGCTAAGCAACATTACCGAATTGTCTTAACCCAAAGCTATGGTAACTAATCTCTGTTTTCCAGGCAATGTCAGGAAATCAATCCATGGAGGACACAGCACCTCCTTCTGAGAAATTATTGGTACAAAAAAGAGTGCTTCCACTCAAAAATCCTTTTTTTAATTGAGTACTAAGCACACATCAAACTACAGCAAAAGTCTAGACAAATCAAAATATAATTACCCAAAGTCTGAGGTGGTATGGAGTGACAGCAGCAGGGTTCCAGTGACCAGTCTTTCTCCTAGCAGCTGGGGAGGTAGCTGTCAGACTCCAAGCTCATAGAAAGTCAGACTTCTCCGAAGTATACACTCCCACTAAACTCTTTATAGGTTTCTCCAGAAAAAAAGCACATATCTCATAATGGCCCCTAATATGCTAATGATTTCCCTAGAAACAGCAAATAATAAATCATTATTCTACTTATCAGCAAAACAACTTCAGCAAGAAACTTATAGTTACAGACACCCAGTAAGAAACTTACAGAGACTCAAGGTCAATTATCCACACTCTCTTCCATTCCCATAAATCTGTCATTACACTGTATCTATCCTTGTTAGTAACATGGCAGCTGCAGCTGTTTTTGTCTGCCTAAGCAAGGCCAAATTCCTTTTCACTATGTGGTGTCCTCGCTTCCAGCTTATGGTGGTTGAGTATAGAAGATGACTGCGGGTTATGTCAACTCCAAGTTATGCTAAATCCATTTCTCTCATAACAGTGCTGGATAACCTATCCATCAAATTGAGATAGAACATTTTGTCTGAAGTTTCTTTGGGTTGATGGGAGCTTGGGCATGGTAGATATGACAGCCCATCAGCATTGCCACGCTGAGTCCCTTTGTGGAATTGAATAGTATAGGAATGAGCTGAAAGTAGCAATGCCCATTGTTGAATATGAACAGCAGCTAATAATGGAATTCCATGTTTTGGTCCAAAAATCAAAAGTAACAGGTAATGGTCCATCAGTAAGGTAAAATATCTACCATGCAGATAGGCATGGACCTTCCGAATTCCAAAGATAATGCTGAGAGCTTTTCACTCTGTGTGCGTATCGTTCTTCTCAAGAGTAGTGAGTGTTTGTGATGCAAATGCAATTGATTTCTCCATGCCATTAGGAAAAATGTGGGAACAGCACCCACTATATAGAGGGTGAACCATCACAAGGCAATTGTAATGGTAGCAAAGCATCAAAGTGCATAAGAACTTTGGCTGATGTTAGCAGTTTCTTTGCTTCCTTAACTGTATACTCATACTCTTTAGTCCATTTCTATTTTATCTTTGCTTGTAACGGTTCATGTCAAGGTGCCAGTACTGTTACCAGATTAGGTAGAAATTTACCGTAGTAGTTAAGCAGACTTCAACTCTGTTCACTCCCTTCAGAATCTCATCCATGGCTTTCTGGAACAGGATTGGTGCCAACGTGATACCAAAAGGCAACCTGTTGTAACAAAATAAGCCTTTTTGTGTGTTGACTGTGAGATGTTTGCAAGATGCCAGATCAATCTCCATTTTTAGGTATGCACTGAGCAAATCCAATTTACTGAAACACTGTCGTCCACTGAGAGTAGCAAACAAATCTTCAGTATGAGGTAATGGATATTGGTCTGCACAAAAAAAATGGATTCAATGTCACTTTGAAATCCCCCCAAAATCAGACTGAGCTATCCGTCTCGATCACTGGTAAAATGGGTGTAGCCCACTCACTATGTGAAGCCAGTGACAAGACTCCAATGTTCACTAAATGGTCCAGATCAGCTTCCACTTGAGGCTTCAGAGCAGAGGCACAGGTCTGGGCTTGCAATACTTTGGCTGGCTGTCAGACTTATCAGTAATTTTCACAAAGACAATGCTCAAGCTCTTTTTCAAAAACTTTAGAGTACCTGTCCAGTATTTCCTGAAGATTTTTAGGTGCTTTTGTGATTGCCTCAATAAAAGTCACCTTGAGCTTCTCAAGCCAAAATCTGCCAAATAATGGTGGACACTTTCCTTCAGTCACACATAAGAGTAAAACAAATGATTGTCCATCCAGCTGAACTTTCACCTGGAGTATAAGTCTTCAAAATCATGGATGTTTCTTCCAGAGGAACTTGTGACAAAGTCTGTTGATAGGTAGATGCAGAAACCAATGAGACGGCAGCTCCAGTATCAAGTTCCATTCTTGTAAGAACTCCTTCAATCAAAGGTGTAACCCAGATGCCATCTCTGAATCCAGCTTGCAATAACACGTGTCGTGCTAAATCCTGGTCAATGTCACTACAGCTCTTGTCTTCTTCCAGATTATGAATTTCCAACTTCCGTCCTTTCTTAGGTTCAGTTGTCATAGATGTTTTCTTGAATCTATAGTTACTCTGTGTTGCTGATCATTGAATTTTCCCACGGCTCATAGCAATGTGTCCTTTCTTCTGGCACTTTCTGCAAATAACCTGGCATGCCCAGCAATCCTTTTCAGCATGTGTAGTTTGTGCACTACAACCACATGAAAATTCCTTATGTTCCCATGATCCTCTGTCTCAGTGATTCATGAAATGAAATTTTTGGTTCACATTAAATCCAGAGAATCCTTTTCTGTGGTCTCCATTGCAACTGTACTTCAACAGCCTTTTTGTATGTAGGCACTTACACAGTGAATAACGTCTTCTGGACCTGGTCACTGCATTATCCAGAGACTAACTGGTCACGCAGGGCATCACTCACTGTTTGTCCAAACTGATGGTGCTCTGACAACCTCTTGAGAACAACATCAAACTGTTCTACTGACTTCCCACTTCTGTGATGTTGTTGATGAAATTGATACGTTCTGCTATCACTGATGGAAATAGGAGAAAAATGTCCCTGAACAGCTGCAATAATTGTGGTATATGTGGCAGTGCCGGGCACAGTTGGAGATAATAGGTCACACAGCAGTCCATGTCTTCTTACTCATCATTATCAACAAGGTTGAAACCCATTGTCCATCTGGAAAGGCGTTGCAGGTTACAAATTGCTCAAAATGTTGGAGGTACACCGCCCATGATTCACAGTTGTCATCAAACTCACCAACATTGCCCACAAAAGGTGCCATTTCACTGCTCTCCTGTTGACCTTCATGCCTCCTGGACATCTCCTGCCACAAGGAAACTGTTTTTATTTGTTACTGCACTATTTGTATCCCCTCTGCTGGCCATGTGCTTACATGGCAAACTGCAGAATTTTTCCTTTGGCTGTACTTGGTCTCCATCACAGTTGCCAACTTTCACGCGGTAAATAAGCACCCCAACTTTCACAATAAGACAAAAATCAAGCTAATCCCATTTCAAAATGAGGCCAAAACAAGCCAATCCCTAAGAACCACAACACTCTATGTGACTAGATCCCCCCAGCATGTAGTCTGGGACTGTGGTGGATCCACTGTGCACCCCGACTCTCTCCCCCCTTACCCCTGCTTGCCCCTTGCCCTACTTGTCCCCCCCACCCCTGTTTGCAGGGAGGTGATCAAAAAACGAAGCAACAAGCCAAAAACTAGGCAACAAGCAAGTCACAAACCAATTAAGCCAAAAACAAGTCCAATTTCTGCATTTTTTCGTGGGTTTGGCATGTCTGGTCTCCCTCTGCTGGCTGTAGACCCTCAGTGCAGGCTGCAGGCTGTTTGCCTGGCTGCCTGCTTGCACATGGTCAACAAAGATGGCTGTTTACTTCCCCTTCACTGCTCTGTTTGAACAGTTCTAGCAGTATATGCAGAACTTGTATCCTTTGTTCCCTTTTTATTTACCTACTTGCCCCCTCTAGCTGGCTGGTTCCCAGTGTCCCGGGAGCAAAGAAAAGCAGTCTGACAGCCTGTGCCTCTAAGTGAACTTTGTCCCCTTTTTCACAGTATTATTTACATACTTTTTCTTCTTCTTGTTCAATCAATGGGAACACTGGACGCTCCTGGAATATAAATTCCTCGTCATCGAATGTTATATTTCTGGATCCAACAGAGAAGGAGATAGACACAAACACAGAGGGAGCTAATAGAAACACAACTGTGCACTGTGCTTGCTTTATTGTTCTGGCTGCAAAACTGAAACAAAGACAAGGTTTTGCACTTGGGAGGGGAGAGCGCTCAAACATTTAAAGGGACAGGACACTGTTCTTTATCTAAATTCTTACACTGTTGCACCCAAGTAGTCTTCACATGGACTGATCTTATTCTCTGGGCTGAAGCTGCTCTAGACCATTTATCTACTGAAAAGATGAACCCCGTTTCGTATCTTAGTACAACCAGCATTTCAATAGTTACAGCATATGCACTTACCCCTTTCTTTGTGCTGAATGCCTTCTTCTGGAGTCTTCTGTACCATTCTTCATGGCCACAACACCCTTTCCAGTGCACCTGAGAGGTTGCTTTATTAGTACTTCTGTATCTCTTTGCATGCATATTTTCCTATCCCATTTTCCTCCCTCCATACCTTTTACACCTACTCAGAACATAAGGATGTTGCCTGTAAAATTCTGTTAAATATCTATATTTCATATGAAAAATCCCTAGTTCTCTGATGTGCAAAGAAGCTAAGATGGGCTATTTCCAATGTTATTGAAACACGGAGTCAGTTCATGGAAAACATGTGGCCTAGAATTCTCATTTATAATATTCCAAAACTTTGATCATTAGTATCCCCTACGTATTTTATCACTATTGCTTTAACAACCCATGACATTTACTATAGAAATAAGATCCTTTCTAAAGGTGTGGCATTGGGTTTTTTTAAACAATCCTATACAATTCTATAGTATGGACGTAATTCTGCTAAGATGATTGAAAAAACCCATAGAAGAGCTGCTATTTGTTGTTCAGTTCTATAGGACTTTGCTATATGGGGTGGAAACATTTAAAATCTTGCTGAACATGAGATGACCATTTTGAATATACTAAATCTATTTAGATAATTCCTACATTTGTTTGAAAGGTTTTTTTTTTTTTTTTATCATAGCACCAAGACAGACCTGTAAATGATTCCAGCCCTTGGACTAGTAAATATCCTTCTGGGGAAGCTAGACTTTTTGCCAGAATTGATTTCCATTAGCATATTCAGGAACATTAACTCCTGTTTCCACCCCTAATATGATCTTAATCTTAGGATACATTTCAAAGCAGCATGCTGCACATCTCTCTGTGATATCAACTAAAAATCACTGCTTACCTCTTTTCCTTCATAAATGTATCTCATTCTTTCTTGCAGTAAATAACTCATTTTACCCTTTAATGTTTATTTTAAATCTGAAGCACTTTCTTTCCCTTCATCAGATTATTAGTTCTTTCAGGCAGTTCTTTTTTGTTCTGTGTTTGCAAGTACAATGTTTATAGACCTTACAGTCTATGACCCCAATCCTGTATTGTGTAGAGGACAGGCAGACTTCTGTGCTAACACAAAGCCCCACTGAAGTGAATAGAGGTCATGCAGTTCCAGCAGTCCTCCTGCATGTTACAAAAAGCATGATGAGGGCGAGAAATTCTCTATTTTCCCCTGTGAAAACTAAGATTCTCCCATAATCCCATGGCCTCAGAAGCTGGGGCTCTATGAACAATACCAAATATAGCAATCATGATAAAACAGCAGTAGATGGCAACACTATGCTTAGATATGTAAAATTTGGAGGTGGAGCCAGATGAAACTTTCCAAATTTTAATTTTTCTATGGAAAATTTTTGTCAAAATTTTGAATTTCTGTGAAAGAAAAAAAAAACTTGTGCATGGAGAATTCCACTGAAATGTTCATGACTTTTTTCCTGTATTTCTACCAGCTCTGCTTGGAGTTTAGAGTCAGAGTTCTGGAGAGATTTTAGGTGAAATAAGTGGAGGAGAATCGCTAGCGGACTGCTTGATGGCCATTATCATTTGGTAGTTTGCCATTGGCATCTCAGTTTACTGTGATGTTGTTTTAGCCATGAATCTAAAAGCCAGCTTCCTGTCTGGTTTTTGCAATGCCATTACAGATTCTGTGAAACTTTCGCTAAGTTGTCCCCTGGCTAGAATATCCCCAAACAAGCACCACCCCACTGAAGTCAGCAGGGCTCAGTGCAGTGCAGAGGTGCACATGCACACAGTCAATTTCAGGACTGGGGCAGTGGCTTATAATGCTGGTTTGGATTCCTTGGGATACAAGCTTAAGAATACACTATATAAATAGAAGATGCTGATTACAGCTGAATGTTCAGTGTAAGAAAATAGAAGATGCTGAATGCTACTAATAGAAGTATTACTGATACTTCACCCTCCAAATCTCTGGTGTGAGTGTGCATCTATTTGCTTCTATTGCTATTTGAAAGGAGCACTTCCCTTGTTCTTTAGAATGGTGCATGAAGCAGTAGCTTCACAGTGTTTTCTCTCTTTTATTTCTCTGCAGTGACGGCTGGGCAGACAGGTACGATGTGACAGATGGGTATCAGCGGGAAGCTGTTGGTGGAATAACGATCAAGCTTCAGTCTCCTGATGTGAAATGGTTTGATGACTATTACCTGCAGCTTCGGCCAGAAACCAATCTCCGAAACCCCTGGTTTCAGGAATTCTGGCAGCACAGGTTCCAGTGCCAGCTGAAGGGGTATCCACAAGAGAATATGAAATACAACAAGACTTGCAACAGTAAGCAGCTGGATTTATTTATGTATTTATCTGTAAAATCACTAAGGTTAAAGCCTTGATTTAACTAGATAATACCATGTTGAGGCAGCGAGGTTTGCAGGAATGGAAGTCAGAAAGTCTGGAATTTTAATCCCAGATCTGCCACTGAGTGGAAGACTGGTCAAGAAGTTAGAGTACTACCCTGCTTATGAGACCCCAAGTCCAGCTCCCTGACCTGACACTGATTTCCTGTGTGACCTTACTGTCACTTACAGTAAAAATTCTCAAAAGTATCTAAGTGGTTTAGGACCCTACATCCCATTTTCAAAACCAATTTAGGCACTTAAGGGCAGATTTGGAAATGTATTGAGGTGCCTGAAAATGCAAAGAAGCCGCTAGTGGGATTTTCAAAAGTGACTAGGCCCTCAACTCCCATTGGTTTCACTGGGAGTTAGAGGCCTAGGTACTTTTGAAAATCTCACAAGGTGCCTATCTGCAGTGACCAAAATACATTTAATTAAGTCCCTTCATAATTAAATCTTGTTGAAAGTCAGTTGAATTTAGGCTCCTGAGTGCCTTGTCACTCTTGAAAATGAAATGTAGGCTCCTAATAATCTGTTCGCTAACAATTTGTGAGCAGAAAAAGAAGGGCTAAATTTGTCAGATTGGTCTCTCTGAATACTTGCTCCAGCTCCGGTGCTTTGTCCAATGCTACCACATACATGAACTCTGGAAAAGGAGCAGACTCGACCAGGCTAGAATACCCTTAACTGCTTCATTCATTTAATTTCCTCATTTGTAAAATGTGCTCACTGCAACTCTGTGCAATGGGTCTTTTGTCCAGCTGACTGAAAGAACAAGGGTTGTAGCCCCTATAGGAGCTTCCTCTGCTATTGGTGACAGAGGGGGAGGACAGGGAAGGCTTACCTAGATCAAGCAGGGAGGAACAGGAAGTGGCCATACCAGGTTCGGTGGAGGGTACTGACCTTCCAGGTGACCAGAGGAGGGTGTGGTATTTTACCCCGGGCAGTTCCAGAGCAGCCTTCTCTTACTGGGATCTTGCTGGCACCATCCACCTTCCCACCCATAGAATCAGAGTCGGACTGGATGCCTTCAGGAACCATGTGTGCATTACACTAGTCACCTCTTTCCTTGGGGGCCAGGAAGAAATTTTTCCCTCCCTGTCAGACTGACTGAGACGGGGTGGTTTTTTTCACCATCCCCACAGTAGGGCTGGGGAGGGAGGGTCACACATCACAACTTAGTAAATTAAAAAATGTGGCAGGTGTGCAGTGCATCCCTTAAGGAAGCTGCAGGAGGGGGATTCAGGAAAGTTCAGGTATAGCAGGAAACCAGCCCCCAATAAGTCCCATATGAGGGGAGGGCACTGGGATCCGAGCAAGGGGCTTGCTGTAGCCAGGATGGGAAGTGGGAAGTGGGGAAACAGTTGAGGAAATAATGATGACCTGCACTATTTATTGCCAGGTACTCCCAAATATTTCAAGTGAGTAAAGTTGTGGCCTAACTGTACCACAGACACTGTCTCCTGTTCTTCTGGCATGATTAAGGGTGATATTGATACTTGCCCATCTTAGTAAAATGCTCTGAAGCCTATGACTGAAAATAATATATTGTTGATGTGTCATATTTATCATGCTATGAGAGCATAATTTTACCCTTAATTTCATCTATTTAAATATTTTCAGCTCAATAGGAGTTGCATAAAAAATTATTACAGTATCTTCTAGCAACCCCAGTCAAAGGACTCCCAATTGTGCTGGGAGCTGTTCAGAAAATTTAAAAAAACACAACCGCTACCCAGAGACCACATAGTCTAAGACAGTGGCAAGAAGATATCAACAAGAAGGTGGGATGGAGGAAGTGGGTGAGGTAATAGTTAAAAAAACAACTTGGTGAATAAGCAATACACTTAGGTCACCACGAGTGCAGAATTTGACCTATAGTCAACAACTTCATTTTAATTCAGTAATGTCATATTGAACAACTATTGATATAAACAATATATTTTAAAAATATTGAAATAAGTAATAGGAGTTATGGCCAAAAATTTGCATATGTGGATGCCTAAATCTGGATTTTGCTACATAAACGTAGTCTTCCATGTTTGAAAACTCTAGCCCGTGCTTTCAAATCCCTGTATATTGAGAAGATAGATTCACGCTCACAAATGCAAAGTGTATAGATTGTGATGGAGTCCACTCACCGCAACAGTGCCTCCTGCTGGCCATCACAGGGATTAGCTCTGTCAGATGGAGTATCCTGTCCAGGTGATGTCTTTCCCATCATTGAATCCTCCTGCAGACCTGCCTCAGTCCAACTACCGCAGTGTCCTCTTCATGAATTGGCCCTCCAGCTGTGTCACCATCTGTGTTTTCCCCCTTCCAGGTGTGCAGTAGCTCAGTTCAATAGTCTAGTCACTTCTCCAGTTGCGAGTGGCAGAACCCGGGCCCGTCCACTACTCCGGGTCCCAACCCAGGGACATTGTAGATAGCAGCCTCCTGAACTTCGCTCAATGGTATGTCAATTCTGTGGGCCATTTCCCTGCAGCTCCAGCACCTTCGTTGCCCTCTTCTCAGGGTATTCAGCCAGCAAGTCCCAGCAGTCAGCCAGGAGCTCCCTCTTGCTCCCCTGGTCCCCCCAAGCAACTTCTCTGTCCAAGGTGCTACCCTTCCTGCAGCCCACTAGGAATACAGTCATCACTCCTTGGACTCCCCACAGCAACTGACTATCTCTGGCCTTGCAGATCCTTTTATGTGAGTCTGCTGGGCCCTGACTGGCTGCTCTGTGCAGCCTCCCTCCACTTGGCTGCTTCCTGTGCAGCCTCCCTAGGCTTCTTGGAGGACTCACCTCCACGGCTCCTTTCTGGGACAGAGTCTGGCAGGCCCATGAGGCCTCCATTAAGCTCTTCCACTCCAGTGTGGGGTGAACATCCTATCACAAGATTCATGAGTGATGCTAGCCTTGTAGATCTCATTTTATAGTAGCAAAAAATGTACACAGTCATTGTTACACAGTCACTGCGAAATGAAAATGTTATGATAAAGTAAAGAGCACATGAAAAACAGCCTCAAATGAATATAGCTTTTCTTCTTTCATTTCTATCAACTTCTGATATGTTTCCATCTCTTCACATATACTTTGATTCATGTTGAGGTTAACATTTTAGCATCAAGCCATTTTTCATTTGCAGATTGAGTATATTTACCTAATCCAAACAGGCGCTACTGCAACTGGTGTTGCAAAGCACATTGATTTTCTGCCCAGCTAGAGCACTACTGAAAGGGAGAAGTGTGCAGACTTATCTGACTTCATGCTCAACGTTATCAATTCCGTGTCACTGGAGAATTGATGTGAGCCACCTAAGTAGACTGAGGGTCAGAGTAAAGGGTTTAAAATACACCTTGAACTGGAGACTTTCCATAGCCCAAGAATACTTGGGGTTTTACAAGAATTGGAGTGTGCTTCCCCTCTGGCACCGGTCAGATGCTTTTGATTAACCAAGGCCCCAGTTCAGCGAGGCAAGGAGACATGAGCCTAGGTCTAAACAGCTGAGTAATTCCACTGAAGTCGATGAATCTCCAACACCAGCACCATGTCACAAGAGGTTAAGCCAGCCCCTTGATGTTATATAACTTTAGCCCTTTGCAGCCTGAGTATATATCAATGTCTCCCTCTTTCTCAAAAGAAAATATACACACAGAGTTCCAAATTCCTAGTGCCTTTTCTTCCGAGCAACAATGTTTTCCTAACACATCTTCCCTCTAGGCAAACTGAAACCTCACCAAAATAAGGCATAGAGTGGATGCATGGACGTTACTAACAAAACTGCCATTGATATCAACGGGGCAAGGAATTTATCCATTGAATTTGCCAATCTGTTGTTGTCAGTCTGGAGGTCTCTAATATGGGGGCTTATGGTTCAAATAGTTACTGTTTTGTTTATTTGTATTACTGTAGCACCTAGGAACCCATTGTGGACCAGGATCCCATTGTGCTAGGCACTGTACAAACACAGAACAATAACGTGGCCTCGGCCCCCAAAAGCTCATAGTCTAAGTATAATGCAAGAGACAACTGATGGATACAGACAGACAAATAGAGAAGTACAAGGAAACAATGAGATAACATTGCCTCATTATGATAGCCATTGGTCTCATCACATCAGCTGTCTTGTGTCAAGTTTTTTGTAGGCCTCATAGCGAAGAGGCTTTGAAGGAGGCTAATGAGGCAGCTTTGCAGATGTTTACAGAGTGCTCCTCCCATGTGTGAAGAGCAGCATGGGAGAAAGCAAAAAGGGGTTTGTTGGAAAATTGAATAGGTGGGTTTGTTTCTTTCTTTTTAAATTCTTCCCCTATGTGAATGTGCAAGACAGAGCAAGTAAATCCTGAAAATCATGCAGCATGTAATAGAAAAGAATCATATATTTTCTATGGACATTTTAAACCAGCACATGGTATTCTACCCCAGGGGCATGGTTGTCTATTTAATAATTCTATAGGGTGGTATAAAAATAGAATTTCATAGTTGTTCTCCATTAGATTCTACTGATTGTTTAAGAGTAATTTCTATTAAATGCTACTGGTTTCATCCTCATTACCATCTACAGGAAGATCCCTACTGAAGATAGTACTTCAGTATGTGCCAAAGTGTACATTCATGTGTATGTTCCATTCGAAGAGAATGGGACTTAAGTACATGCTTGGAAGTTTTAACTGTATGCTTAAATGCTATTCTAAATGGGTATAGGTTTAAGCATCTGCTGAAGTGCTTTCTAGAATACGGGTCTAACACCCAGTTCAGCAATGTATTTAAGCATGTGCCTTACCTTAAGTACATGCATAGTCCCACTGAGGAGAGTGGAAATATCTGTATGCTTAAAGCTCACAATGCTTGGTGAACTGGCCTCAGATCACTTTAGACTTTGTAAAAGAATTAGAGTTGCAGGCCAAGGACAGAGTCTGGATCCAGGTCAAAATTTTCCCAAAGTTTGGGAGTATTCTGATTTGGGACTTTAATGCAAACAAATCTCCATTTTTTAGTGTTTCGGTATTGTTAAAATAATCTAAAAACCAAAGTGAAGGATATAAATTTTCTCTAACTACAGAGCCTTGATGTATTGCAGACCAACAGCCACATGCTGTGGGGCAAATTTGCCCCTCTGTGGCAAGTGGAAGCAATCACATGTAAAGGAAATCCTTTCCCCAGGTACAGAAACCAGAACAGCTAATTCCCTCGGATTTCCTTTGATGATTGCTAGCCACTTCTATGAGGAGCTAAGCAGCCTCATTACAATTTATCAGGTGAACTGAGTGAGATCAAATGTGTAATGAAAGACTGGGTAATAATTCTATAAAACAGCAGCACAAAGCCCAGTAACAAGAGTTCTTACAACTCAGAGTAAAGTTATTCCGTGTTTAAGCCATCATTGGTAATAAGGCAGTTGGAATATCATTTTAAAATAAATATTATTGCTGATGCATGTCAGATTCATTCTATCGGCCACTTTAATTAACAGCACAGTTTGTGAGCTGTTAATTTTGAGGCTGAGTAATTGTATGCATTGTAATGTAATACGCTTGTTCAATTTTCCACTTAATTTCGATTACTGTGGATTTTACATGTAATCTATCGTTACAGTTATTACGCCTATTATTTTTAATTAGGAAAAAACATTACCTCAGGAGAATGAAACAAATAATTAGCAGGTTTAAAAAAAAAAGTTCATACTCAGTCATAGACTGAGGAAATTTGGTTTTCAGAGAAGCTGAGTGCCCACCACTTCACCCAATGTTCACAGGAGCTGTGGGAGTGCAGCACCTCTGAAAATCAGGACCAGAGATGAGAGAAGGGAAAGATCTTTTAGGTCACCTTTTATCTTTTGACAGTATGAAATGGTTTTCAATGACAAAAGAGTTTTATAGACATATTTTCCCCCTGGTGAACTTTCACACCACTCCTACGTTTTAGACATGATTAAGGACTGGATTGTCATCCTCTCATCCTCCTCCAGTAAGGGCCAAGCACATTGGTGCACTGCCCAACAACAGGGAAGGAACCAAACTGTGCTTCTCAGAGCCACAATCTGGCCCCTGCTTCCCCAAGGTGAATGAAATCTGAGCTAGTCATGCTCAAATAAATTGGTTAGTCTCTAAGGTGCTACAAGTCCTCCTTTTCTTTTTGCGAATACAGACTAACACGGCTGTTACTCTGAAACCTGAGCTAGTTCTGTTACTGGCACAGATTACTTCCCACTCTGTGCCATCTCGGGTGCTCTGACTGGTGCATTGGTGGGGTGGAGCCTTCAAAGGAGAGCGTGGCCAGTGCCACTTGGCAGCAGCTACTTCCCTTCTGCACAGGCCCTGGGGATGTATGTAGCCCCCTTTTGTTCCCCAGTGCAGGCACACAGCAATCCTTCATAAAGATGGTCAGGAATTTTTTAATGACATGATTTCCACGAGACAAAGCTGATTCATGGAGAACAAGACATTTCACAGAAACATATTGGTTGCGATTACGCTTCTGTCAGGGAGGTTTCTCAGGTCCAGAATGGACCCCTAAGGATTAATGTGTGGTTGTAACCAGAATAGTGACTGTTTGGAAAAGATATTGTAGAGCTCATTGTTTATTCTCCCTTATGACTGCCCACATCACAGTTATTCCCATTACATATGAAATTGCTCGCGACAATTGCCCCCCGACAGCAATTCCGGGCCACCGGGCAGAAGAGTCAATGGACCCCCATGTGCGGACGCGGTCCACCTGACATTTTTGGCATTTGCTGCACCTGTGCTGGCTGGTGCCCAGCGAGCTGCTGGCTGCGCTGTTGGGCACACTCTTACAGCATGGCCAGGGTTTTCACATGCCCGCCCGGTAGGGTTGCCAACTGTCTAATCGTGCAAACCCAAAGATCCTTGCCCTGCCCCCTGCCCCACCCCTTCCCCTGAGGCCATGCCCCGTCCCACCCCTTCTCTGAGGCCACGCCCCTGCTCACTCCATCCCCCCCTCCCTCCGTCACTTGCTCTCCACCCTCACTCACTTTTACCAGGCTGAAGCAGGGGATTGGGGTGCGGGGTGCAGGCTCAGGGAGGGAGTTTGGGTGTGGGAAGGGGTGAGCGGTGCAGCAATTCATGAATGATAAAGATGGCTGGAATGTAGCTGACAGTTTTGCCGATGATACGTGAGGCTGAGTAGCATCCAGTCTACTCTCTATTGGCTGGATGAGCGCTGCCAACATGTTGTTAACACTCGGAGGTTATAAAAGAAACCCTGTAGGGTGCCTCTCAATGTGACTACGACTAAAGTAGGCCAAAGGACCAAGCTAAAAAAAAAGGAAAAAAGTTAAGCAGCCTGACATTCAGCATAGCTAATGTTTGCAAGCGTGCATAAAATGCTGATTAACGGCAAATCAGATAACGCAATGGGACACAACGGGGAATGATAAGATCTTGGAAGATAAATTAATGGATGCTGAAGGTTATTAATGTCATCTAGCCGTAAATATACTCTGGATAGGAAGACCAATGAAATTGAACAGGATATGCAAGAAGTAATTTAAAAACAATAAAGGAGAGACATGTATGAAAGATGAAACACCAGGAAGAGGGAAGCAGCAGAAAGATAAGGAGTTAAGGTAAGAGATTAGTACTGTATACTAGAAGTAAAGCGATAATGCCAAATAAAATCTTCAATTAATGCATTTTCCAGGGACATTAAAATCAAGAGGTCACTAAAACACAGGAACATAGGAATTGCTCTCCAATTAGTCTCACTAATAGTTAGTTAAACATTCTTTTAATGCAGCATGAGGTTTTATCTCCCCTCCAAGACTTTTTTGTTGTTGCATTAATTGTTATATTCTCAGGGAATATTCTTGTCAGGCACATACATGCCCAAACCCTCTCTGAGGAGAGACAGTGTCAGAGCCAGGTTTTGCAATGGGGGTGGGGTGGGGGGGCGAAGAGTCATTGGTGATGCCACTTTCCATTATACCTTTTGGCTTGTTAATTTCACACCTGTTGTCATGCCTGTGTATTTCACACATGAGATCGATCATGCCTGCTGCACCCACCACAAACCTAATCTCAACCCAGTGTGGAATGGTTGACGGGGGCAGGGCTGGAAAGCAAGCCTCCTGCACATTCACCAGGCAGCAGTGGCTCCTGTCTTATGGGACTGGGCCGGACTCTCCACGCTGACCTGGTGTAAGGATAGCAGTGCCTTTCAAGTTTGGCCTGGATGCCCCTAGGTCATGAAGGAGGGGCAGCTGGGCCAAATTTGAGTGAGTGGCATTGCAACATGGCTCAGTGAATCACAGCACAGGAGCTGGGCCCAGCCCTACGGGACAGGAGTCACCACTGCTAGGCGAGTGAAGAACAGGCTAGTTCTCCAGCACCATGTGAAAAGTCATGTCAGATACCTCCTTTTGTAATTGGACAATATACCTATGGGCCGCTGGACCGGGGGGGGTGTGTGGGGGGTCAACAATGGAACTAATTATGTGCTTAAAATTTAGCACGTTTGTTCTTTTTTCCCTGGATTGGGATTTTAGATTGTAAAATGTTCAGAGCAGCACCTAGCACAGTAGGGTCCCCAATTCACCTGGGGCCTCTAGACACTGCTTTAGTATAAATAAAATAATAATAATAACTGATTGGGATTGTGCCAGAAGATCTGATGTACTGGAAAACATGAAGATATCTGGAAATGGATGAAAAGCCAAGTTCACTATATGGGAACTTACCAGGAGGTGCGGGTTTGTGTTTGTTTTGGCTGCAGTCCTCTGGTGAGGAGCCCTCCCAATCCTTGTAAACTCCTGTCCGGCCTGCTGCCTGGCACAGGTTTTAATTCCAAAGGAGGCAGCAAAACAGATCCAGGAGCCATTACCTAGTATATTTAAAAGCTTGTTAAAAGGTGGAAGTATTGATTGAGCTGGGCAGGTTTCTTAAACAGATCCTAACTCTCTTTAAATGTGTTAGGTACTGAAGTCTTTCATGAGTCACAGGTTTGGGTTTGATGCTCATTCCTGAAATTTAGTCAGTTCATTGTTTTGACCTTTCACCACGTGGATACAGAATCCCCTGAATAGAATGTGTCTGAGCAGAATGACCAAGTTGGCCAACTTTCAAATTTGATGTATTTATTTAACCAGAGTCAGGTTTCCTTACAAAAGTTTTCTTCATAAAGTTGAACATTCTTTCTAACAGAAAAGGATTACATTAATTTTCTGAATGAGTAACTTGTCTCTTTTGAAGGGACAGATGAGTTAACTTGTCCTCAGAACCCAGCCCACTACAGATGTGGAATGCCTCCCTCTCCTGTTAAACCGTAATCTGCCTCCATTTACACTTCTGCTCCTCACTGCTTCTCTATTGGCGTCTTCATCAGGGAGAGGGGCGGTTACTGTCCCTAAGATAAGGCAAAGAGAATGCATCAAGTTGGTGTGTGGAAGAGGAAACCCTGCAGAGATGGGACTGAAGAAAAGGAAACCCCACATTAGGGAGGTTATGAAGAGCGGAAGGCTGTTATGGTAGCCAGGAATCCCATGGAAGCCCTGGCCACACCCTCTCATCATCAGCCATGTGGACTGCAAGAAGGAGAGACAGGCACTGTTATTTCAGCTGCACACCACTGGAGATCCACGTAGGGTGAAGTGATGCTTTTGCAGGCAGCTAAGCTAGCTTCAGGGTTGCTCTGCACTTGCAGTGCAAGGGATAATCTAGGCTATCTACATGTGAGGCCTAAAACTAGTGGTTTGTGTCCTTTAACACTGTTACCAGACAAAAATTCTATGGGGTCAACTGACAGTTAGATGCTCCTTTCCAATTCCACATATCCCATTAACTTCCAGACCCACTACCAAACATAGGAAGATTCAGTTTTGAGTAACTCACAGAAGCCATAAACCTGCAAGGTTTTGAGTGTTCACAACTCCCAGAGATTTCAGCAGGAGCTGTAGCTACTACACGACCAGGTAGCAGTATGATATTAATAAGAACGCTTTGCTGACAGAATGTCAGTTTGCCAATTCCACTCAAGATTTCATTTCCATGGTAGCATCTTGGCTTGTAGTGGATTTCTCGATTCCTTACATAAAAACATAAGAACGGCTATACTGGGTCAGACCAAAGGTCCATCTAGCTCAGTATCCTGTCTTCTGACAGTGGCCAATGCCAGGTGATTCAGAGGGAATGAACAGAACAGGTAATCATCAAGTGATCAATCCCCTGTCGCCCATTCTTTGCTTCTGGCAAACAGAGGCTAGGGACACCATCCCTGCCCATTCTGGCTAATAGCCATTGATGGACCTATCCTCCATGAACTTATCTAGTTATTTTTGAACGCTTGGTTTCTCCATAAATCCGGAAACACAGAAGATGATACATACGGTTCCTATTACATAGGCACCCTCTGTGGCACACCAACCACAAAGGGCTGAATCAACTAGCTTTGAGGTCAGTGGAAAGAATCTCGTAGACGGTGGTCACTTCCTGGGAGCCTCCAAGTATTACAGTATGTTATAATAGATACATACACACACAAAATATAGGGTGAAAGAGGGGTAACTGAAAATGAGGCTGCACAGATTCTATTGCTTCATTGAGATGGAGACCAACAGGATCATGAGATGTTTAAAAGAGGACCTGTTCTTTCCACTCTTTATATATATATATATATATATATATATATATATATACTGCTTAGTGTCTCTTAAGAGGGTTTTTAAATATTAATAATAGATACACAGCAAAACGTTTGAAGATTCATCATGTTTTTGTCTATGGCAATGACTAAACTTTGTGTTGTTTCCTAACAGGTCAGTTGACTCTCAAAACGCAACATGTTCAAGATTCTAAAATGGGATTCGTAATCAATGCCATATATTCTATGGCGTATGGTCTTCACAACATGCAGATGTCACTATGCCCAGGCTATGCGGGTCTCTGTGATGCCATGAAGCCTATAGATGGTCAAAAACTCCTGGATTCTCTCATGAAGACTAACTTCACTGGGGTTTCTGGGGAGGTGATCTTGTTTGATGAGAATGGAGACTCACCAGGAAGGTACTGTGGATATTTATCAGAAAGAGCAATGCCAGATATGCTGCTTTGTTATTTACTCATGATTTTAATCATAACCGTAGAGGGCATCCCCAACAAGATGCTCACTCACCAAGGGAAGGGCTCCAGGTTGACTGTGCTCTTTACTCAGTGAGAGAATGTGGTTGCCAAGAAGTCCTGCCTCACTGAGTGTACGCTGAGTAAAGCATGGCTCTCCATGTGCAAACTAATGCATCATATAGAGGAGGAAAGGTTCTAAAGACCTCATTACTTAAAAACATAGACCTGGTTTCTGTGATCTTTCAGCCTAGTGATAGACACATTATTAAATCTAGCTCTATTTATAAAGATTGGGCAACATTTTCTTTTCAGGTATGAAGAAGAAGCCTTTTTAGCAAGGTCTACCTCTATTTCCTAGCTTCTGCTTTGTCTTCTAGCTGGACTGGTCCCTAGTTCTTTCAGGACTCCAGCAACTGTAGTTAGCAATAGTAGGAGAGAGAATCAGAACTCATCCCCACCTCTTCCCTGTCTTAAATATCTGCATTAGGGTTGCCAACTTTCTAATTCCAGAAAACCGAACACCCTTACCCCGCCCACTGCCCTGCCCCTTCCCTCAGGCCCTGTCCCGCACCTTCCCAAGGCCACACCCCCTGCTCACTCCATCCACCCTCCCTCAGGGACGGAGAGGGATGCAGAGATGGGGGATGGCGACGCATGGGGTTTGGGACGGGGAGGGATGTAGTGACAGGGGGATGGGAGTGCAGAGGGTAGGATGGGGAAGGATGCAGTGAGAGGCATGGGGTTGCAGTGAGGGGGATGGGTGCACGGGGGGGTTGGGACAGGGAGGGATGCAGTGACAGGGGGATCTAAATTGGTGTTACGGTTGTTACTGTTGTGCCTCAGTGCCCTCGTGTTCATATAAATAACACAAATACACTTCATGCCCCAGAGAGCTCAAGATTTTGACAATACACAACAAATGCTCGATCCTGCAAGATGCTGGGCATTCTAGGCTGGAACTAGCAAAGCCCTTAAGCATATGCTTAACTTAAAGCACACAGGTAGGCTCATGGAGGATTTAAATCCATTTGTTTAGGAGAACACTTGGAGAAAACAAAGTAACATGTAAGGAATTGTCTTTCATAAGAAGAAAATTATTAGCTAGTCAATATTATGGAAACTCTAAAGAAGGAATTGAAAAGCCAAGTAAAGAGGGCATTAGTGTTCACACTGGACTTCAGCAACAGGGTAACTGCAATTACCACCTTCACCATGCCAATTCGTATGTTCTGAAACTGAGTTTGCAATAAGTATTTTGCCCTGTGCATTGGACAATGCTGGAAACTTACATTAGTGTCTGGTCCCTGGCTCCCGAAAGCACCTTACAGTCCCCACAGCATTATCTCAAGCTAGTTTCAATGTAGCAGTAGCTACTGAACAACCAAGGTAGGTAAAGGACTTCATAGCACTGGGAATTTCTGCCAGTCCTATTCTGAGAACAGGACTTCTGCGAGATATAGAATGAAAAGGGCAATAGTTCACTATATTTTATTAGGAGTTCCCTTCCATTTTTTCCAATGTGATGTTTGCACAGAGTTCTTTTGTAACTACTTCAGGTTTCATTGTCTTTGGCTCCAGAAGACTGTGAAATATTGGCATTAAAGTTTGTCCTTCTGAATGGTGATCCTCATAAAACAGTATTATAAGGAGTGTTACAATATTCTAAGGAAGCTAAGTATGGATCCCATAGGTACTTCTGGGACCGCTATTTTTTTAAATCCCCAAAAGGTTGTCTTTTGCCACTTATCCCAGTGCCAGGCTGTACCATCATCAGGCAACATTCTGAGTGGAGCATTTAATTGTGGGGGAGTGGCTTTGATTAGCTGTGATTACGAGCCCATGAATCTCTCTGAAAGACCTATTTGTTTTGGGGTCTTTCCATTTCTACAGGTGATCCCCCTTTCTAGTTGAGCTCCTTCATCATTGTGTATGTGTCTTACATAGTCATACAATGACACATTGTGTATGTGTCATTCAAACCAACCTAGCATTTCTTCTTGCTTAATTTAAGTTTTGTTTTGTTGCCACACTGCACATGATTAGACAATCTTTTGTTGAAGTGGTGATCATTTTTTGCCCAAAAGAGCAAGGAAAATAAATATGACCCAGACCCACTAAAACAGTGGTTCTCAAAGCTGGTCCACCGCTTGTTCAGGGAAAGCCCCTGGTGTGCCGGACCGGTTTGTTTACCTGTCGCGTCCGCAGGTTAGGCCGATCGCGGCTCCCTTGGCCTGCGCCACTTCCCGCAGCCCCCATTGGCCTGGAGCAGCGAACCGCGGCCAGTGGGAGCCATGATTGGCTGAACCTGCGGACGTGGCATGTAAACAAACTGGTATGGCGCACCAGGGGGTTTCCCTGAACAAGCAGTGGACCGGCTTTGAGAACCACTGCACTAAAATACAACTCTTCTTCCTGGCTGTGTGGTGGATTAATTGTTTCTTCTGGGCTATAGTGTTAAACCAGCTTCTGATATCACTCAATAACACTTAATCTTACCATCAGCTTTTACTTTCTTTCTCGGTGGCACAGGACTTGATATAGTGCTTGTAGCTCTGCCACTGACCGACTGTGTGACCTTGGTCAAGTCTCTTCATCTCCCAGCCTCAGTTTCTTCATCTGTAAAACAGACATAATGATATCTTCCTTTAAAATACTTTGAGATCTGTGGATGAAAACTGCTGCGTAAATGTTTTGTTTATGATGTAATTGTTATGCTTTTGGGGGCACACTGGGAGCTATATCAGTGTGATGTACTATATCCCCACTGAGTCCCTGTGTGTTAAGCACTTCATCAAAACATTTTTATCTTGCTTAATAGACCTTTAAACTAATGCAGGTGACTCACCAACCTCTGCACACAGGGAACTCCCATGTTACGTTTTGAGTAATATATGTCCTTTTGTAAACATTACAGAGTGGCTTGGCTTTGTGGCCTCATTTTTTGCCCACTGTCTGCAACAATTTTAATTATCAATTTAAGCACTTAATAGTCACTAATTTTTTTTATAAATGCTTGCAGTGACTATGTTGCACCTAACTTCACTATCTATTTTGAAATTAATTGAGCATTTGCTTTCATAGTCATGCACTGATGTCTTGTGCAATCTTCTTCTGTACAATTAAGATACTCAGTAAGGGAGAGGTTGTTAGCATAACCTTAAAAAACCGCACTACTCTCAAAGTATGTTGTTGCCACTAAGTGAACCCTAAAATTACTAGGCTAGCAGGAGGGATGATTCAGTTATTAGGGTGCTATTCAGGGACTTAAAAGTCTTGGGTTCAAGTCTCAGCTATCCCAAATGCTCCCTGTGTGACCTTGGGAAAGCCGCTTTGTGCCTCAGTTCATCTTTAAAAGGGGCTAACAGTACTTCCCTACTTCACCTGGGTGTTGCGAGGACACATACACTGAAGACTGTCAATCACTCAGACAGTACAGTAATGGGAACCATAGAAGAACCCCAGATAGAGCTCACAGAGATTAGAGAACAACATTTTTCCTTTTTTATTGTTTCATTTAGTGCGGTGATTCTCAAAGTCAGTCCGCCGCTTGTTCAGGGAAAGCCCGTGGCGCACCGGACCTGTTTGTTTACCTGCTGCGTCCGCAGGTTCAGCCGGTCGTGGCTCCCACTGGCTGCGGTTCGCTGCTCCAGGCCAATGGGGTCTGTGGGAAGGGCGGCCAGCGTGTCCCTTGGCCTGCGCCGCTTCCCGCAGCCCCCATTGGCCTGGAGCGGCGAACCGCGGCCAGTGGGAGCCGCGATCGGCCGAACCTGTGGATGCGGCAGGTAAACAAACCAGTTCGACAAGCCAGGGGCTTTCCCTGAACAAGCGGCAGACCGGCTTTGAGAACCACTGAGTTAGTGCATTTGGCAGTACTTTGTGTCTAGTCAGTTTCTCCCATACTCTATAGGGATCTTTCACACAGCAACAGGGGAGAGAAAAACTTTGTTTTAAAAATGATAGGACAATATGCTTATATAACTACAACAATAGGCAGGGGAGACTCAGTGGTCCATGTAGCACTAGAAAATACTTTTAACTCTTTTTTAATTAATTAGATTTTGATTTGATAGTGCTCCTTTAAATCGAAAAGATTTAGTGACTGTATCCTAAACTCAACTGTTTGTTCATTTTGTGTTTCGCAAGGTATGAGATTATGAATTTTAAGCAAATGGGGAAGGATTACTTTGACTATATTAATGTTGGAAGTTGGGACAATGGTGAATTGAAGATGGATGACGATGAAGTATGGTCAAAGAAAAATACTGTCATCAGATCGGTCTGCAGTGAACCATGTGAAAAAGGCCAGATAAAGGTAAATAGGGTGCTTTTTTATTGTATTGATGTATTATTTGCATAGTTGTGAAATGATACCCAGAATGTTTGTCAAAATTTTCAACTATAAGAACCTAAAGTTAAGACCTTAAACCAGTTTTGGCACCTTAATAAAAAGTGCAAAAAGTTGTTTATGTGATTACTGCTTCTTGCTACTCTTTTCATAATTGTCTCATTCTTTTCTTGTGCTCCCCTATTGTCTGTCTGTATCCATCTGTTGCCTCCTGTTTTATACTTAGATTGTAAATTCTTTGGGCAGGAACCATCCTTTTGTTCTGTGTTTTTGTACAGTGCCTAGCACAATGGGGTCTCAATCCCTGATTGGGGCCTAAAGGACCAGCCCAAAGCAAATAAACTCATAATAATTATCATTTAGGTGCTAAAATCTGGATTTAGGAATATAACTTTTAGTTACGCAATTTTTAAATTTCTAGCCTTAGCTCTTAAGAGCCCTTAATATCTTCTTATTAACAATAATACAGTAAACACAGGAAAAATCTTTCATTTATTATTAATAATATGTTTAAAGGAGAATCTCATGAAAAGGTAAGTAACTTGCTGGATTTGCTAAAATCACAACTTTGTTTTGCTTTAATTCCTTTTTTCATTAGCGGTCTGCAGTCTGCAAGTTGTGTTAGTCTATAATTAAGGGGGCAAAGGGACGCCCCCTGAATGAGAAGATGCAATGGCACAATTTGACATCTGTTTGAAAAGAGCACAGGAATGTGGACATGATTCTGCTCTCAGTGAAAGTGATGCGAATCAGGAGTAACTCACCGAAGCAAAAAGAGATAGCAATGTGTGATCCGAATCAGGCCATAGTCTGCAATAACAATAAGTGTTCATGGGGGTTAAACTTAGTGATCTAGCTTCAAAACAAGCAATACGTGTGGCAAACAGCGTCACTGTACTAGAGATAGGCCCAGGACACAAGTTTTGGAGCTGGGTCTAAACCTTCTGAAATTTCAGGCATGTTTGGATCCAGGATTTGGTTAGTGCCAGACTCTACTCTTCACTGTGGATCCTAATTCAGGAAAGCACTTAAGAACGTGTTTAAAGTTAAATGTTCTGCATCAGGACCCATATCTGTAATCCTCTTTCTTCTTACATTTGATTGTTGAGTATAAATCCCAAATTTTCTTTCATTGACAAAAGCCCATGTACTAAAACAGGGGATGAGGCCTGGCTCCATTGAACAAAGTCAACAGAAGTTTTACCATTGACTTCAGTGGAGTCAGGATTTCACCCAGGGAATCTAGATGCACACAAAGCAACAGTGTCCCATTATACAGCAGCATCCAGCATGTCCCTTCCTGTGTGGCCTTATGCAAACCAAATACAGTACAACCCAGAACACATGAAATATTCTGGAGACATCAAAACTCTTCGAATAATCACAAGAACGACCAGCAGGAGAGTGGCCTGGGGGAAGTAACTGCAGTTGAAAAAAGGAGATTTAGTTAAATAGGGCTGGATAAATTGCGGGAGGGGTTACAGTGCAATCAACTGCAACTGACAGCAGTTGGATGTTAAAAACCAACTTTCCACACAAACTTCCTCGTGGCTGGACTTTACAAAAACTAGACAAGCCATTTACAACACACACTTTGCTTCTCTACAAAAGAAAAAGGACACTAAACTATCTAAACTACTACATGCCACAAGAGGCCACAGCAATGGTTCCCTTAACCCACCCAGCAATATTGTCAATCTATCCAACTATACTCTTAGCCCAGCAGAAGAATCTGTCCTATCTCGGGGCCTCTCCTTCTGCCCCTCCACCCCCACGAACATGATACAGTTCTGTGGTGACCTAGAATCCTATTTTCGATGTCTCCGACTTAAGGAGTATTTCCAACACACCTCTGAACAACATCCTAATCCACAGAGACCTTCCTACCAACACTACAAAAAGAAGGATTCTGGGTGGACTCCTCCTGAAGATCGAAACAACAGACTGGACTTCTACATAGAGTGCTTCTGCCGATGTGCACAGGCTGAAATTGTGGAAAAGCAGCATTACTTGCCCCATAACCTCAGCCGTGCAGAACACAATGCCATCCATAGCCTCAGAAACAACTCCGACATCATAATCAAAAAGGCTGACAAAGGAGGTGCTATCTTCATCATGAATAGGTCGGAATATGAACAAGAGGCTGCTAGGCAGCTTTCCAACACCACTTTCTACAAGCCATTACCCTCTGATCCCACTGAGGGTTACCAAAAGAAACTACAGCATTTGCTCAAGAAACTCCCTGAAAAAGCACAAGAACAAATCCGCACAGACACACCCCTGGAACCCCGACCTGGGATATTCTATCTGCTACCCAAGATCCATAAACCTGGAAATCCTGGATGCCCCATCATCTCAGGCATTGGCACCCTGACAGCAGGATTGTCTGGCTATGTAGACTCCCTCCTCAGGTCTTATGCTACCAGCACTCCCAGCTATCTTCGAGACACCACTGACTTCCTGAGGAAACTACAATCCATTGGTGATCTTCCAGAAAACACCATCCTGGCCACTATGGATGTAGAAGCCCTCTACACCAACATTCCACACAAAGATGGACTACAAGCCGTCAGGAGCACTATCCCCAATAATGTCACAGCAAACCTGGTGGCTGAACTTTGTGACTTTGTCCTCACTCTTAACTATTTCACATTTGGGGACAATGTATGCCTTCAAATCAGCGGCACTGCTCTGGGTACCCGCATGGCCCCACAGTATGCCAACATTTTTATGGCTGACTTAGAACAACGCTTCCTCAGCTCTCATCCCCTAATGCCCCTACTCTACTTGCGCTACATTGATGACATCTTCATCATCTGGACCCATGGAAAAGAAGCCCTTGAGGAATTCCACCATGATTTCAACAATTTCCATCCCACCATCAACCTCAACCTGGACCAGTCCACACAAGAGATCCACTTCCTGGACACTACGGTGCTAATAAGCGATGGTCACATAAACACCACCCTATACCGGAAACCTACTGACCGCTATTCCTACCTACATGCCTCCAGCTTTCACCCAGACCACACCACACGATCCATCATCTACAGCCAAGCTCTGCGATACAACCGCATTTGCTCCAACCCCTCAGACAGAGACAAACACCTACAAGATCTCTATCAAGCATTCTTACAACTACAATACCCACCTGCTGAAGTGAAGAAACAAGTTGACAGAGCCAGAAGAGTACCCAGAAGTCACCTACTACAGGACAGGCCCAAAAAAGATAATAACAGAACGCCACTAGCTGTCACCTTCAGCCCCCAACTAAAACCTCTCCAATGCATCATCAAGGATCTACAACCTATCCTGAAGGACGACCCATCACTCTCACAAATCTTGGGAGACAGGCCAGTCCTTGCTTACAGACAGCCCCCCAACCTGAAGCAAATACTCACCAGCAACCACACACCACACAACAGAACCACTAACCCAGGAACCTATCCTTGCAACAAAGCCCGTTGCCAACTGTGTCCACATATCTATTCAGGGGACACCATCATAGGGCCTAATCACATCAGCCACACTATCAGAGGCTCGTTCACCTGCACATCTACCAATGTGATATATGCCATCATGTGCCAGCAATGCTCCTCTGCCATGTACATTGGTCAAACTGGACATTCTCTACGTAAAAGAATAAATGGACACAAATCAGACATCAAGAATTATAACATTCATAAACCAGTCGGAGAACACTTCAGTCTCTCTGGTCACTCGATTTCAGACCTAAAGGTCGCAATATTAGAACAAAAAGACTTCAAAAACAACGAGAGACTGCTGAATTGGAATTAATTTGCAAACTGGATACAATTAACTTAGGCTTGAATAGAGACTGGAAGTGGATGTGTCATTTCACAAAGTAAAACTATTTCCCCATGTTTATTTCCCCCACCCCCCACTGCTCCTCGGACGTTCCTGTTAACTGCTGGAAATGGCCCACCTAGATTATGACTACAAAAGGTTTTCTCTCCCCTTCCCCGCTCTTCTGCTGGTAATAGCTCATCTTAAGTGATCACTCTCCTTACAGTGTGTTTGATAACACCCATTTTTTCATGTTCTGTGTGTATATAAAACTCCTGACTGTATTTTCCACTGAATGCATCCAATGAAGTGAGCTGTAGCTCACGAAAGCTCATGCTCAAATAAATTGGTTAGTCTCTAAGGTGCCACTAGTACTCCTTTTCTTTTTGCCAATACAGACTAACACGGCTGCTACTCTAAAAAGAAATGGACAGTGAAGCAGCTGAAAAGTCCATTTAACAAACACATCCAACAGGGGGTTTGATCCTGAGGTTTGTGAAGAGTTTCTTACTCACTCCTGTGGGAGTTGTGGGTATTCCCAACCCTTCACAATCAAAGGAAATTTTTTGGAAATCTTCCCATCTGTTTTCTCATTTACTTAGTTCTTCAGGTGATTTTGCCCTTTAAGAATCTAATGTAAACAATCACCTCTCTTTGCAAGCTCGCTCAAAGCCATTGAAGGAGATTTATTTCCCAGGTTTCTGCGCTATACAACAGCCTTTCAGGACTTTGGTTGACTGTGCTCCTTTGCATTTGATTAAAATCCCAATCCGTGACGTTTGCTTGTGAAACCATGTTCTGAACTGATCCCTACAAAGGCGAGACAAGTCAGCCGAATGTTGTAGTTGGTAGCATTTGTTTAAAAATGGATAGAATGTGATAAACACCGACACAGAGAATACTTCATCGCAAAGAGGAAAGACCTTCTCGTCGCCCTTGGCAGATCACCAGGGGTCACAGATGTGTTCAGTGCCCAAGAGAAGATACATGGGGATTTGGGGAAACTCACTTTTGAATTGCCACGGTGCAGTAGGATGTAACATGTTGAATGGAAAGAGGTGAAAATCAGTGCTGAATGTTAAAATGGACACACATTACATTCTCCTTATTAAATGTTAATTTAAAACATAGCTGATCTGAATTGGTTTGGAAAAGGGACATAAAACCTGAATTTTCTCAGACTATCACAAACTGATGAAAACTGAGCCCTATCCCAGCCCAATCCTTAGGGAAGCAAAGCTGGTTTCCCACTTTTTCATGCTACATTTGGATTAGAACTGGGTGAATTGCTGTATCTACAGTGAACAATATTATTCCCCCTTTTCTGTGTGTAAATGATCACTGAAGAGATTTAGATCTTTACAACTTTGTTTGCTTGACAAACGATTTATCTGACCCTATTTCAGCCTATAAGATGGTTGCAAACTATCCTCAGTGATTGTTTCTCCCGATGCCCATGAGTCACAGTTCATGCTGTGTAAATGATCATCCAGTTCTAATCAGAAGGATTTATAATGGTAAGAATAATATTAGCAAAAGGGGCTTCCTCAAAAGAACGGGCTCATCTCTATTAGAAACAGTGAGTAAAAAAGGGACTTTGAAAATCAAATAAGGAACCTTAGCAGCATTAAAGAAGATCGATTAAAAAAACAAATCTAATTGCACTGTTAAATATTCATCTCAGGTGATCCGTAAAGGAGAAGTCAGCTGCTGCTGGACCTGTACACCTTGTAAAGAGAACGAGTTTGTCTCTGATGAATACACATGCAAGGCGTGCCAGCTGGGCTCCTGGCCCACCTATGACCTTACAGGTAACTGACTTATTGTTGTGTTTAAAACCCAGCAAAAGTCGATGGAAATGTTCATACACTTTATACATGAGTTGGGGACATATATGCACTACAAAACTAAATATTAGGGGTGTTTAGATTTTGTTTTCCATCCAAATTCTAGCCAGTTGAGAGACCCTCTGGACAACTTCCTGTGCAGATTACTCCTCCCAAAAACACAACTAATCCAAGAAGCATCAAAATTTGTAATAGCCTTGGGTACACCAGGCAGTCTAAGCTAAAACACTGGAATGTTGTCCTCCCGGCTCTGGATAATGTGCCTCTGTGTTTCCGTGCAAGGAAGTCTGCAGAATATCTGTTAGCAGATTTTGAGACCATCGGTGTGTGGCCTCAACACTGGTACTGCCCGGGTTTTCTCTTAGCTGCCTAATGATAGCACTAGTATTCAACTATTTTTATTACCTTAACACCTACAAATGTCAGCCATGGATTGGGTTCTCATTAGCTGGGCTGTGTACAAACAGGAAGCAAAAGGCAGTCCCTACCCCAAAGAGTGTGGAATCTTGGTTCATGACAAGATGGACAAAACAAATGGGTGGGGTGTGGAGAAGGGAGAATGAGATGATAATGGAGAGAGTGTGTGTGCGTACGCACTGAAGAGCCAGCCAGAATTTGGCATTTAGGATATAGAGGTGATATTGATGTTGTTAGACTAAATATTTCTCTTGCTGTGTAGGAAAGCTATAGTATTCTAATGTGTGCACCACTGAGGTATCTATTTACCATATACACAATTTTAAAGAAAGTAGCTTTTTTTTTACCATTTTCATGCTTACTGCTTCATATCAATACACGCACTGCTGCATTGTTATAGATCATTCTTCTGCTTGATTAATTCCATTTAATGTCCTCACTGTTGCTGAAACTGACAGATGTACGTATAAAAGTACCTGTGGGCTTCTGTGACAAACAGTGTGATCTGACCCCTGTTCTTTAGCGCTGTATTAAAAACCAGCTTCTGAAAAATGCTTTTCTGGGGGATCTGTAGGGTGGATGGAGCAATAATGTTTTATAATCATATCTAAGGTCGCCAGCATTTCTAGCTTGTAAAGAAAATGCATTTCAGTCTAGCCTTGTTTTTAACATAACCTTTTGGGTGGGGGAGGAGAGAGAGAGAGAATATTTTGTATTCTGGCAGAAAATTTCCTTCAGTTTTACAAAGCACACACTAGTCTCCTTGAAATGCCCTTATGTTTGCTATTGCAGCAACCTTTGCCTCCTCACTGCAAGATAAAGCTGTGTCACAGGTAATAATGACAGCTTCACAAAGCTTCATTCATAAAAAGCTGATTGGAAAAAGTCTTTCTTCCACTATCTCCTTCAGATGAGAGGCTTGATGCTGTGCCTTCCTGGAAATATATCAACTCCACACCTGAAAAGGATGGCATCTCACTGTTTGCCACACCTGTAGCATCTCATTATTTGCCAGGTATTGGAGCACTGATAAAATCTCCCCTGGCTCATTCGACAAAATGTGGCTCCATCTTTCCTCTGCTCCATGGCCAGGATTGGTTTTATGCCACAGACTTGATTAAATGTAATGGGGAGGAGCTGGGAGGTTGCCAGTGGGGAGAAATTGAGCTTGGTGTATCTCTTTACTCATATGTTTGTAGGACATCAGAACACAAATGTGTTTTAAGAAGGAAGGCAGAACAAATGATGGAAAACTATTGTCAGAAATAGAAAATGAGGATTAAGACTTGAAGGAAAAGTTTAAAGCCCAAATGTATTGGCGGGAGGGGGAAGAATTTCTGTTGATAAGAGCAGTCACTGGAAAGTATCTCTGACACCATCTAAGAGTAAACACCAGAGGCCAGGAAAACAGTTATATGTGGCCAAAATTTTAACTAGGGGATCCCTCAAAACTTTTCAGCCATATATGCAACATTCCCTGGGTAAAATACTTCTCATCCCCTTAGACAATTCTTGCTTTCCCTTCCCAAAACCCATCAGTTCCATATTCTTCCCACTCCCAAATCCATCTATCTTTCCATCTCCTCCCCGCCTGATGTCTCACGAACGCCTGCACCCCTTCCTCCCCAGTACCTCCTCTTGGGGGCTCCTTTGCATGGCAGCTGTGGTGGTGGTGGTTTTTCCTGTGGTAATAATAGTGGCTAGCAGGATGCCCTGAAGTCTCTGATAGTAGGGTGGTTGTTTGGGTGATAATGGGACTATGCTGGTAGTGGTCTGGGTTGGATGATGGGCAGCCCTGGCTTCTTAATTGGCAGGTGTCCTCTGATTGCTGGAGGTCTCCCCGCAGTTGGTGTGTAGGGTTAGGGAAACAGGTGCCCTTTGGCTGGTGTGTGGGGAAAGAAAGCTCTGGGCTCCATTCCATTGGGGCCAGGCAGGAAGGCACTGGTGGGGGAGAAAGAAGTCTGGGTGCTGTGACTACAGGACTTCCACTCTACATCAGAAGCTTTGCCCCACCTTCTCTTGCCCAGCCCTAGTGCAGCTGGAGGGGGTTGAGAAGACTGTGTGGAGCATCTCCTGTGCTCATTTAGAGGCACTAGTGGGTGACTCAAGAAGGGAGCCTGAGATATCTTAAAAGAGACTGACTTTCAGAAAGCTTTGAGTACTCACCCTCTGAAAGTCAGGCCCTTTTAAAATGTCTCAAACTGGGCATCTAACAATGGAAGCACCCAAAATCACTAGTCACGTTTGGAAAATGTAGGCCTTACTGAAGAAAAGGAAGAGCTAAGTAAGCAGTTCCACAGGAAAGACAGAGATGGATACTTTTCAAATTTGCAGTAGGACTCTTCATTAAATGTTATATGAATAGCATCCATGGTTATTCGGGTGGCTCTCTTCCTCCATATAAAGGTTTATGAGACTATTACAGCCTTTAAGCTAACACAGCTGAGTCTTTCAGCTCAAGCAATAATAGCTCATGGGTTTAGATCCAGAGGTCCCTCATTTAATAACCCACCCAAGGGTATTGTCTGCATTAACTCTACAGTGGCGGAAGGAGAGAATCCAAACATTTTCAGACAGAAACAAGGGGATTCTCTTAACAGGCCGGATCCAAACCCCAGTAAAATGAATGGGAGTCCTTCCAGGGACTGCAGTGGAATTTGAATCAGAAACAATATCCCACTGATTCCCCAGATGATCACATTGTTTTTGAGGGCACAGCCTTCTGTGTCCAAAAAGGAAGAGTGGGCTCAGGAATAAAGTTTCATATTCGTGTTGTTTGAAATTCCAGTGCTGCCTTGGTGTATCTTGGAGATAGCCTGTTCCAGCTGACTCCTCTTTTTTTGTTTCCTTTTCCTTAATGGCTGATTTCAAACCTTTTTTGGGGGGTGGGGGAATAAGTCACACTTTGTGTGACTTGTGACACTGCACAAGAGTGATAGCAACAAAGTTTTAGCAGCAGCTACTTTGGGGGCAGAAACAGGGGGTAGATACTATTAATATCAGCAACATTTGGTTCTTCTTCCTAATGTATTCTGCATGTGCTGGCTATTTGATTGTCTTAGCTGGTTTCAGATGAGATTAGGAGGGAAGATATTTCACAGTTCATTGAAATGTTTTCATTTTCTTTTTTCTTTCTTTGTTTGGACGGCTGTTTGTAGACAAAGACTGAATATCAGAAATAGATTTATTTTTTCATCACAGTTACAAGAAATGTTTTCATTTGATGTGGCAAAATAAAGCAAGGACATTATTACAACTGTGGCCCAGTCTTGTGGTCTGATGGTCATATTGGACAGATGTAGCCAGATTATGGCCCTGTTCTGAGCCCCTAGCTGTCAGGGACTAGGTTTGCATATGGAGACTGCATTCTAACCCTGGAGAAGCAGAGACTGGGAAAATCTGCTTCACCCTTAGGCAGCCCATTTGATTACCATTTGCAGTAGCAGTGAAAGGCTGCAAAGGGTGTTGCATTCATTCCTCTTTGTCTGGGGGCAGGTGAGTAGGAGCCCGGGATACTTCATGAAAACTGGGCTTGGAGTTAATAGTGTGGATAAAAAACAGGAAGAGCCCAACCCCAGAAAACCAGTTAACAGGCATTTGCAGTGCACTTTCCATAGAAAGAGCTTGACAATTCCATGCTGTATTCCATACAAAGCATTCTGTCAGTGAGAGCCCAGGATCAAAACTGATCTAGTTTTGTAAGTGCTGAACAAGATGACTCCTTCCTTTGTTCTATGTACAGTTGCTCTCTCTCTCTCTCTCTTGCTCTCTCACTGAGAAGATCAACAGAAAGTGACCAGTTCCCAGGAAGCAATCACTGCTCAGTCTTGGTTTCTGGCACAGTTTGTATGACAGCTTATGAAAAGCACAGACCAGGGTTGAGTTACATTGGCAAGTCTCTACGGATGCTTTGAGATGCTGATTGCCTGCTCCTGCCAGGTGCTGAGCACCCTCAACTCCTACCGAAATAACTGGGAGATGATATGCAAAGCACCTGGTAGGATCAGACCCTAGCTGCTAAAATCATGCATGCACACACATACACAAGAACTATGTCACAACTGTAGCTCTCCTTTATGCTTCTTATGGCATTATGAGTAAAAATAAAGACACTGCAGTCAGGAATTAGCTGACAGTTCTGGTGATAATGCGCACGGCAGAACAGGATCTACTCGTGTCTCGTATTGACTCTGCCGCTATAATGACATTAAAAACTTGCTTTTGTCTGTAATTTGAACAGCTGTAACTCAGACACACAAGGATCAGGTACAGGGAGAGTGCAATTTTACACAATTGCTTTTATGACTCCAAACACTCCACGGTATAGAACATTTATTGCTTTCATCATAACTTATTGTTTCTTCTTTCTTTGCAAAATTAGATTTGCATAAATTATGCTTTTGCCAGGCTTTGCGGGAAGAAAGAATGAGTGAAGGGATGAATCAAGGCGTAGAGCAGTTATATTGTGTGTGGGATCATTGGATGGAGAGGGTTTTTTTCTCCCCTTTCCAGTTGAGGAAAGCTGCTGTGTCTTAGTTGTTCAAGATAGTTTGTATTTAGTGAGGAGAGATTGTAGTGAAGGTGTTGGCCTTGAACTCAGAAGATCTGGGTTTAATTCCTGGCTTTGCAAAGTGATTTTCACTGGAATTGATCCAAAAGTCATTAAAGTCAATGACGGTTTTTCTACTGACTTCAGTGAGCTTTGGGAAAGGCTCTTAAATCTCTGTGCCTGAGTTTTCCATCTGTAAAATGAGGTTAACAACATTTCCTTTCTCTCGCCCTTAGTCTACGTCCACACTGCCCTACAGTTCGGACTATGGGGTGTGAATAACAGTATGCACCAAAATGCTCTGCTGTAACTCCCCCGTGTGGACCCTGCAGGTGCAAACTAAAAGATTCCTAGTTTGCGATAATGTAATCCTATTTGAAGAGGGCGCCTGCAGCATCCACACTGGGGGAGTTCAGAGCAGCACATTGGCACGCACTGCTATAGACACCCCCACAGTCCAAACTGTGGGACAATGCAGATAAACCCTTAGTTTATCTTATTCATTTAGATTATAACGTCATCACAGTAGGTCTATGTATTCATACATTGCCTAGCACGATAGGGCCTCTAGGGTTTCAAAGGAATCCAGAGAAATAAATAAAATAAACAACATGATCATGATCAGATCCCAAGGGTGAATACTACCCTTTTCTCACTGCTGAAGAAATTGTTCAGTGATACAGAAGATCACAAATGAATGTAATTTGTAACACTGTAGAGAGGGTGCTCCAGATAAAGTCATCTATATTTTTCACAAAATGTAGCTATTTCCCGTCAACATGTGAGCTTGCCTGTAATTTGTAGTTTTCATATCTCAGAGACTGAGAGACATTTTTATGGGATAGAAGATCCTGCATATCAGAGTACTGTGCACACAACTTAGTGTATATAAATGTTGCAGTGTGTTGGTGCGAACATCTTTTTCCCTTACAAGTCAAAGAGCAATAGAGGGGAAATTCTTGTCTGTCAACATATCAATTTATTTCTGAGGTGCTCATCCCCTTGGCTTATAGGCAGCTAAATTTCTAGCTTCAGATATACTCATGCAGCTTTATTCCACCTTTGTACCACCCATCATCCAACCCTAGGGCGAGCCTGGGGCCAGTTTGCTCTCCGCACAACATAGTGCACCCTCCAGACAGTGCTAAACTGCCCCAGCTGCTAAAAGCCTTTCCACCAACCTGAGATTGTCCCCAGTGCACCCTAGGGGGCAGGCGAGAGGGCTGTTGTATCTATACCACCTGCGAATGCCCTTATGGCTGAGGATTCCTCAGCCAACCAATCAAGCAAGCTTTCCAGATGTTTCGCCCTGCCAATGAGGTGCAAGTAGGTGGAAGGTGTGTCCAGGCATACGTCTGGTGGAGCAGAATTGGGCTCCTTTATGTATAATGCATTTTTCAGTATTGACATTAGTTTAATCTTGGCCACTAAATCTGTCATAGTGTTCAAAATCTTTTTTCCCTTTTCCTTCTTTTACTTTATGTAATCCTTTCCTTCAAAGTGCCATCCTCAGAAACAATTACCTGCAAATGTGTGCATACGATAACCTTACTGATCATCATTTCATAAACAACATTCAGCCTTTAAACTTAATTGAGGAATAAATCATTGGATATAGTTTAGCATCCTCCAAATAAAATGAAGGAGAATAAATAGCCTGAGTTTTCATCTCTTTGTGGGAATTTTATTAAGGGAATCTAAAAAACAGTAATAAACCTTGAAAGGCGTGAAATAGGCTGGAACTGATGATAAGTGCATGCCCATGAGTCACCTCTGTTGAAAAGTTAGGAGTCATCCTAAAACGAGTCCTTGTTTCTTTGTGCTGTGTATAAAGGCCGGTTGCCAGAAAAAGATCATTTTCTAATGTTTTCTGCTCCAGAAGTCTACAGGCAGCATTGTGAATATAAAATACCAAAGTGGTCCCAGCAAACATTAATTAAGTGATCCTTTGGTAAAATGGAAGCTGGACATATAGGTCACTGAGGTCCTTTAGTCTTATAATATATTGGGAAATGGTGGAATACACATGCAGGTGCTATCTTAAGAAAGCATTAGTGTGATTACATATCACAAATCAGCTCTCCCGCCAGTTTTACACTGGTGTAACTTCATTGACTTCAGTGGAATGACTCCTGATTTAGGCCAATGTCAGTGAAATTAGAATCAGCCCCCTAATCTTCTTCAGGATAAATAAGATGCATATTCTCATTAAAGTGAATGGGAGTCACACAGGTAACTTTTATTAATGTTAATGAGAGTGATTCATAAAAATCCAAATGTCTTTGTTACACTAAGAAATGGTGATAACTTCATTATTGCCATGAAAAGCTTTTCATGCTAAGACTGCTACAATACGAAAATCATATCAGTCTGCATTTAGTAACTAAGGGCCAAATTGTGTAACACCAGTATGCCAGTAAATGTGTTCCTCTGTCTTCTTAGCTGCACTGATGTCAAAGGCTAAATGACCCACATCCTTATGGTATTTCCATGGTGAAACAGATCATTCTGCCTAGCACCTTTGCCATGCACCCCATTGATTTTTTTTGACATATTGTGGATAATTGTATTTTCAGCGACACTCATGTTTGAGTGTGTGATACAGAAACAATGGAAAGAGACTAATTAGACTTAATATAAAAGGGGTTACTTTTCTTGGAATGAATTCTGCCTTTAATAACATAAGTGATATGGTCAGGAAACAGCCTAGGAAAAACATTAATAGCCCCTGAAAATAAAGGAAAGAGACGAAGAGGCATTTTTTAGTGATATGAGCACAAGGCTCAGAAATAGAACCTTCTAAATTCTAATCCAAATTCTTACATTTAGGGCTTGTCTACATGGGGTCACCCAGGAAAGTTAATCCAAAATGACTCAAAGTGAATAAATTCCAAAATGAATTAAACTAAACTGAATTAAGTCCACTTTAATTCTGAATGAAAGTGTCTGTACAGGGGTTTAATGCATCTTAAAACACTTGGTTAATCTTGATTTATTTTCCTGAGTGTCCCCATGTAGACAAGCCCTTACTCCCAATTGACAAGCCACTGTGAAGTCCAAATTTGCTACTTAGCCTGGGTTCCCCAGTTCATGAGTGCCCAACGTGAGATGTCTTTAGCTTGATTTTCAGAAGTGGGAGCACCATCCGATCCCATCGCTGAAAATATGAATTGTGGGTGATCAGCATTCCTGGAAGTCAGGCCCAAAGAGTCTCCAGGAGAGTAGGTATTGTCCATTAAACCCAGTGGAGCTGTACCCACTGAAGGGCAGGCCTGATATATTTTTTACAAGTGACCTAATCAAATAGGAACAAAACTATGGGGAATATATTTTTCTCTGTGAAAAATAATATATTTAAAACATACACTTCTTCTGTAATTTCAAACATGATGTTAGTAAATTTGCTGTAACTTGTTTAGAGAGGGTTCCAACACAATAAAGAATGATGAGAAGACAATATATGAAAAAGGTATCTAAATTATGGTTTAATTGTATTCAAGAAGATAATAGTTAGGATTTTGAAATATAGACTCCTGCCACCATCATCAATATTATAGGAAGGGTTAAAGCTTTTAAAAAATACATGTTTCCCAGCGGCTGAGCTTCCTATTCCCGAACTTCCTTAATGTTCCTTTGCTGTTAGAGGACTTTGGTCCCATAGATGTCTCCTGGCTTCTTTCCTTTCAGGAAGTCCTGACTCCTGCTCACAGTTTCAGTGGCTCCTGTTTCCTCTCCTCCTCCTTGTTAAGTAGCAGCAGCCCACAGTGGCTGGCTCCTCCTCCTTATTTCCATCTGCTTCCAGAGGTATCCAGACTTTCTAGTGCAAACAATGAGATGGATGGATAGAAACATTAAAGAGATGCCAGCAGCAAGTTACCTGCTAGCTCTTACTTCAGTTGAGTGAACTGGACTCAAAGGACTTAAAATTTCATTGGCTTAAAATGGCAAGTTTCCCATAACACCAGCAATTAAAGTGCTTCGTTATATCCAAGGCTCTTCACAGACACACACAGAGAACCTACATTACAGGAGCCTAACTGGGGGCTGTGTGGGCCAATGGGTCAAAATATTGCAGAGAGTAAAATATTCAGAGAAAAGGAAAAATGCATTGTCCAATGCAGAGATCCAGCTAAAGAATAAGGCAGAATGGGAGCAATGCAGAAACTCAGAAGATTCACATAGAGGCAGAGAGACAAAGGTAGATGAATTGGTGATTCTGCCATTTAAAAATCTTCCTTTTTCTTTCAGTTCCCACTCCCATCCCCACTCACACAGTGGGTTTTTATATTGGAGCCACCAGTGTCTTTAAAAAAAAAAAAAGACTACAAAATAGTAGGCAAGATCCGTGACTGGTATAAATTGGCATAACTCCATTGATTTCATTGGCCTAACGCCAGTTTATGCCTACTGGGGATCTGGCCCAATATTATGTTATCAGTGTGTATACTATGTGTCACCCCAAAAGAGAACAAAGTGCCCCATTAACTAATATACAAACACTATGTAGGGATCACTTTCCTCACCACTGACATTTATCAGTCTCTGGATTGAAACATGGCAGGTGTATGTTTCTGTAGACAGAATGCAGTTAACTGAGTTAGAATTTGGACAGAGTTAACACTCTACTCTTATCAAAAATGCCATGGGGGCAGGTAGTGACTACAAATGGTCACATCCTCTATTTTACACATCATTCAACAAGGGCATTTGGACAAAGCATCCATCTATCATGTGTGTGACCTTGGAATCATATGCTTATAGGGCCTGATCCAAAGCCCATTGAATTGACATCAATGGAAAGACTCTTAATTGATGTCAGTGGGCTTTGGATCAGGTCCTGGGTTCCTGCAGCTGCTTGGCTAAATGCCCCTTCATGATTCTCCAACTGTAAAGGGCCATTGTAAAGACTCGTGATCTGAGATAAGCACAGATTTTCTCCCATACAAATAATGGTGCAAATGGACAATAGATTTAATTACTGACAAAAGTTCTTTCTTAGTAATAAAAACAATTTTCTCTGCAGAGTTCTTTTTTTCCTGCAGATATGTACCTCCCTTCTTATTTATTTATTTATTTTGTCCATCTCATTCTCAATCTGTAAACACTTGGCACCTCTGTTTAGAACAAATGGTGTTTGAAAGCCGGGGGAACCTCAGATTGGCACAGAAACAAGTGCCCTATCCAGGTGCCACGTCACATTCTCAAGCACTGAAACAACCTTCCTTAGGCAATGGTTTTGCTATGTTGACATTCCCAGAAAGGAACCTTCCATAATAAGATCAGAGCCCTTGAAAACTCAGTGAGAGATGTCACCTATATAAGGGACATTCAGTGTAGGGAGGAGTATGAGCCTGATCCAAAACACATTGAAGTCAATGGGAGTTTTTCCATTAACTTCAATGGTCTTTGGATCAAATCCTAAAAGAACGTAGGTAAATAAACACATAGATTGTGTAAAATATAAACAGCTCTCAGCTCACCGTGCAGCCGCTCCGGCCTGGCCTGCTCCTCCTCACCCTGCAAAGAGAGAGGTGTCACTTCCTGGGTCCAGCCATATACAAAGTGTTTCCATATCCTCCCCTATTAGCTAAGAAAATGTACTGAGTCATCTCTTCCAGCCTGGAGAGTCATAGGTCAGCAACATGGGGGCTGATGAGACCAGTAGTTAGTTTCCTGCTTAGGAAATATTTAATTCACTGTGGCATTGATTGTTAAAGTTATAGCTATGGGAAAATGGAATGACGTGTTAATGCGAGATTACAGGCATCCATTAGTGCCTCTCTGTCAAGTTTGTGTTTTCCTTAAGCACCTTTCACCATGGTAGCTAAGTGCATTTTGAACTGTAAGCCATCATTATTATGGAAGTAACAGAACAAAAATTGCATGTCTTTATTTTGATTAAATATTATTAGCATTGGTATTAGTGATAAATTGACAGAAGTATATGTTATTAATAGCTAATCAAACAGTGTGGTCTGAAAAATGATGATTTACAAAATAATCAGTGTTTGAACTATGTAGGCACGGAGCAGGTGTAAAAGGCCTGAAAGCCATCTAGTATGTGGGCTGCTCCTACACGACACAGGTGCTATTGCAAAGCTCAAGCCTTCAAAAATCCCAAATCAATCTACAGAAAATCAAGAGATTGGCTTAAAAATCATGCTGTGGTTTTAATAAATAAGTAAATGTTGGGGTTCTTTTCATTTTCCTTCTGGTTTGTGAGTCTTTAGGATTAATTCATTTCACGTGTTCAAGCTTTTCTCTGTAACCATGAGGGTTATAAACGTACTTTTTTTTAAGTGAAAGCTCAGGTTCCCACATAATCTGTGGAGTCCAGCAACTGAGGCTTAAAGAAAAATACCACATGTTGTGAGGTTTGTGAGAGTTGGTACCACTGGTTCTGTGAAGGAAACCTCAGACTTCCCCAGCTAATCTTCCCTTAAGGGGACTGCAGTTCCCCTTGTGGGACTGACTGGGGATTTGGCCACAAGATAAACAAGATCCCTTGGGATTCTCAGAGGCAGGTGCATCTATTCAGAGACCCCTGTGCAATGCCAATCAGCCCTTATCACAACAAAGCTCTAATGGAGCTGGGTTGCCAAGGGCTCCACACCTGGCTGCTCCCCTGGGAACAGTTCATCACCCCAGAAGAAGTTCCACATTGCAGAGGATGAAACCAGCCAAATCAAGGCTGACAATAGAGACAGCACTAACATAGGCCTTGTCTCCTTCTTGGGGGAGAGAGATAGTTCAGTGGTTTGAGTGTTGGCCTGCTAAACCCAGGGTTATGAGTTCAATCCTTGAGGGGGCCATCTAGGGCAAAAATTGGGGATTAGTCCTGCTTTGAGAAGGGGATTGGACTAGATGACCTCCTGAGGTCCCTTCCAACCCTGATATTCTGTTCCATGAGAAAATTTGTCTATAGCAGTTTAGAGCTGGTTTTATTAAATCGGTGCAATACCCAAGTGTAAATGTCCTTAATTTGGTATAAGAGTGAATTATTTTGAGCTTAATTTGATTCCTTACTGGCTGAAACTAAATTCATATAAACACTAAACCAAAATGCAAGTGTCCATGAGAAGGCTTTGCACTGATTTAACTCAACTGGTTTCTAAACCCGTCTAGTCAACTCAGTGCCATTTGTCTTGCAAAGACAAGGCCTTACTTGCAAAATGTCTCATGAGGATGAAGGGAGGCAGAGGTGAAAGTAAGCCAGTACGGTCTGGTACGGCGTACTGGCAAGAGCTGGTACGCTGTGCCGGACCGGACCAGCTTCCTCAGGCTGGTGCTTTAAAGGACTCAGGGCTCCCTGCAGCGGCTGGAGCCCCGGGCCCTTTAAATCGCTGCCCAAGCCCCACTGCTGGAGCCCCGGGGTAGTGGTGACAGAGCTCCGGTGGTGATTTAAAGGGCCCACAGCTTCACTGCGGTAGCAGCAGCTGGAGCCCTGGGCCCTTTAAATCTCCCTGTGGCTCCCAGCTGCCTCTGCAGCTGGGAGCTCCGGGGGTGATCTAAAGGCCCCGTGGCTCTCAGCCGGAGCCCCAGGGCCTTTAAATCTTGATTTAAAGGCCCTGCCGCTTCCGGTTGAGGCCACGCCTCTTTCAGTTGAGGCCACGCCCCCGCTCAGGACTCTGGCATACTGGTAAGTCCTTTAAGTTACTTTCACCCCGAAGGGAGGATACAATGACGTAGAGAGTGATTGCTATCAGGCCCCCCACTACACCCCAGCCGTGTATTCTGAGCCCATAGAACACCCAAGAAGAGGAGCGGAAAAGGGGGTAACAGTGCTGTCCTTCCATGCCCCCTGAGAGACAAAGCAAGATCCCTGACATCTCTGTTCCCATAGACGGAGGCAACAATATAGTACACAGAATATAGCATACCTGGTCGTACTGAAGATGTGGTGCCTCACTGAGGTGTATATTACTACAGAGTAACTACATTCAATTTCATGTAATACGACTGTGAAAATGGCTGATAAATTATTATAATTACACATAAAAAGCCAAAATACACAGCATGACTATAGGTGGCCTGCTCAAAAGCTCTCAGGTTGGCCTAACTCTCTGAAGTCAGTTGAAGTAGGCCAGTGCTAAATGCTTTTGCAATTCGTGCTCCAAATGTCTGCTTGTACTGGCCTTTTTTAGAAGATGTCCCCACGGGCTCAAAATAAGATGCTCTACGTTACTAAGATAAGATAACACTGAAAAATGTCTCACATGCCATCCTAGCAATGTCATCTAAACAATTAGTCCGTTGCCATTCTATACACATACGCCTCTGAAAAGTTATGGAAAGACTGAAATTAGATAAAATTAGCAAGAAGAAACTGCAGTTATACAAATCTGACTCTGTATATTTCCATTTTTCACTTTTTCTTTTACAACAGGTTGTGATCTCATCCCAGTCCAGTACCTCAGATGGGGCGATCCTGAACCAATAGCAGCGGTTGTTTTTTCCTGTCTGGGTTTACTGGCCACCCTGTTTGTTACCGCTGTATTCATCATGTACCGCGATACCCCAGTTGTCAAGTCATCCAGCCGAGAACTCTGCTACATTATTCTCGCTGGCATCTGCTTGGGTTACTTGTGTACTTTCTGTCTCATTGCAAAGCCCCAACGGATTTATTGTTACCTTCAAAGAATTGGCATCGGTCTGTCCCCAGCTATGAGTTACTCTGCCCTAGTAACTAAAACCAATCGCATTGCAAGAATTCTAGCTGGCAGCAAGAAGAAAATCTGTACAAAGAAACCTAGGTTCATGAGTGCCTGTGCCCAGTTGGTTATTGCATTTATATTAATATGTATACAGTTAGGCATAATTGTTGCCCTTTTCATAATGGAGCCACCAGATATAATGCATGATTATCCAAGTATCCGAGAGGTCTACTTGATTTGTAACACCACCAACTTGGGTGTCGTAACTCCCCTTGGATACAATGGATTATTAATTTTAAGTTGCACCTTTTATGCATTTAAGACCAGAAATGTCCCGGCTAATTTCAATGAAGCAAAGTATATTGCCTTTACAATGTATACCACCTGTATCATTTGGCTGGCCTTTGTGCCCATATATTTTGGTAGCAACTACAAGATAATCACCATGTGTTTTTCTGTAAGCCTGAGTGCCACTGTGGCCCTTGGGTGCATGTTTGTGCCAAAGGTGTACATCATCCTCGCTAAGCCAGAAAGGAATGTACGCAGCGCGTTCACCACGTCGACCGTGGTCCGCATGCATGTAGGGGATGGAAAGTCATCTTCAGCTGCAAGCCGCTCAAGTAGCCTGGTCAACCTATGGAAAAGAAGGGGATCGTCTGGTGAAACTCTAAGGTAAATTTTGCGAATATGGGAGTGTTTGGAGCAATTATGGTCTTCTGAGTGTGGAATAATACTAGTGGAAGGAGAAATAGGAGCCAATTTAATTTACTTCACCTCTGCACTGGGATGTATTTCACCTAGGATGGGCAGATATGGGCTCCTGTGTTATCTCAGTTTCATGGTAGGTCTGTTTCAGGCAAAAGGCTGCCTATGGGTGAAGACCATTTAGAGTAGCAAACCAAATATAAGCAAGCATAATTACTAGGTTGAAAGCATCAGCTGAGTCAACTGCATATGTGTTAAAGAGAGGGAAATAAGATCGTAACCCCCCCCCCCAAGAAATATAAATGATTGCCTTTTCCTGAACGTGTTCATTCGAAATCTCTTTCACTCTGGTGAAAGTCATAGCCACTAACATACTGTATTTATATCTAGTCACAACCGTAAGACAACAGAATTGCTGCTAAAGCTACATAATCAGAGGTGAAGCTATCAATATAAATTCAGTCATTAATGGCAACTCTTGAGCCTCCAGGGATTTATTTCATGTGACTATTCTACCTCTTCTCTACCATTCTCTAATTTTCCTTTCTCTTATACTCTCTTCCAATCTTTACTCTTTTGCCCTCATCTACCTTCTCTCCTTTTTCCTGAGATCCTTCTCTTTTTCCATCCTCTCAATCTCCTCAATTCCTGCTGTCAACTGGTTACACTCTTGCAACCGTACTTTGTCCTGTCACTGACCAAGTAGTACTTCCCAATGAAGCATTTGCCCTTAATGGTCATCAAGAAAAGATGCATATTCAGGGCACAAGAATTTGTAGGTGAACAGCAGAAGCAGAAGCCCATCTTTAGGAGGAGATAAAATAGGGAAGGTTCACTTACTTCTTTTGGTCCCTACCACTTGTGGCATGGTTGCAATGGGACTGATTTCAGCTGGCTAAATGCTGCTATGTGGGAAAAGACCTGGCTATGTACAGGTGCAGAAAACATACCTTTTCATTACTTAGCTATGTTTGTATTGCATTGAAATTACAGAGGGACAAATTCCATTCCACATTGAAATAAATGGGAGCCAGGGCATGCATTTTAGGGCTTATGAATTGGATGCCTTCACATACGCAGCGCCAAAGCCTGTTGAAATCAGTGGGAGTTTGCTTCCATATGCTTCTTCATGCACAGGTAGTAATCAGGGTCAAGTACACACTTGTACCGGTTGGAAGGAGGTACAGCCTTTGCCAGAGGCTTTTGTCACCTCAGTTATTACAGTGTACTCTGCGAGGTGACTGCTTAAGACCACTCTGAAATTTCCACTAATGCAGGCTGTGCCTGTCAGTATAGGCTTAAAGAAAGAAATATGTTACACGGGCACACTGTGATCAACACTCGCTTCCAGTTCATTTCCAGTTCATTTGCAATTTAAGATGTGAGTTTTAAATGAGTTGAAACATGGGTACTTCAGATAGAGGTTCTCTCCATGCAATACCTGGGCAGTTGAGATCATCCGAAATGCTCAAGCTAACAGCTCCATGGTTTGTCTGTAAGGGGTTGGAAGCAAATGTTCTCCATGAAAGAGCCTCAGCTGTGGAATATTCTTCCTGCTTTGGATCATTAGAGTCCAAATGTGTTCAACTTCAGGTCAGGCTGCAAGGCCTATTTGCTCACCCAGGATTTTTCTAAGTAGCAGGGAGTGGCAGTTGGTTTGGTTTGGTGGAAGCTCTTAGTTTTAGGGGAGATCCAGGTGGAAAAGTTTGTTGGACACTGACCTGAAATTACTGTTGTGTTTTTAACGGTCGATACACATGTGCCCTGAGCATTGAGTTCTAAAAAAAAACCCCAATAAACCAGTAATTTGTTCTTCTTTATTGTTACTATTTTGCTGGTAGTGAGCTTGGCTCTGTACAGCACTCAGAATGCAATGTACATATATACAAGAAGCATGTGCCCCCAAACTATCAGATTGACCTATCTGTTTGGTAGGGTAGAAATTAACAGCAAGTCCATTTAATCTGAATTCTAGGGGGAAATAGTTCCTTTATTTGTGAGGAGCATGGATAAATGACTCCTAAAATAAATGAAAACAGACCCTCAGGTGATCCCAACTAGAATAGCTCCATTGAGCTCAACAGAGCTATGCCAATTTACAGCAACTGAGAATCTGACCATGAATTAAAAAGGTCCATTAATCCATCAAAAACTTTCTGTGGGTCAGGCCTTTCTTATACTTTTTGGGTTTGCATTTTAAATAGTAACATTAAATTCATAGGGTAAATTTAAGATTCCACTCCTGAGTCTACTGAGATCTGATGTCATCTCCAAGGTGGAACAGAAAAGCTTTCTCAACTTTAATTCTGCCCACTATACTATATGAACACCATTTTATTTAATGGTCAAACACTTCTCAATAATAATATGGTGTATAAAGTAACATATTTCAGAGAATAAATCAGTACTATGCTCAACTATTTATATGGAACCTATTCAAGTCAACCCTAAAGTACTTGCAATCAAAGAAAATATGCACCAGAACTACACAACATATTTAAATAGCATAGAGGGGTTTTATTAAAATGGGGAGTGAGTCATTGTTGAGTTTTTAAGGAAACATGCTATTTAAGTCACCAGTGCATGGAAGGGCCCCTATCATTAACATTTTGCTTCTTGACACTAATTTATACCACAATGTAGTGTTCCATCAAATTATTGTCAAACAGATAATGCCATGGCTCCATTCAAAGCTTTCACGTCAGCTGCAAAATGACAGATAAAGAGACTGCTCTTGCCTAAATAAAGTAGTACATCTGTTAGAATCCTAAATGACTTTTTGCATAAGGTGCTGTTCAATTCAGAAACTCAGAAATACTATGGCTATATGCTGAAATGAGCATTCAAATGCTGAAATATGTAGAGAGTACGCCTTACAAAAATATTCATTACCCAATGAAATGAAATTCACGTTGTGAATTTAATGCAAGCTCTTCTGATTTTGCAAAATCCACCCAAATACATTCTCTCCTCAATTAAAAGAAAAGATCATGTATCAAATCAATGCACAACATTAATTGAAGCAAATCCACAAAGTATTATGTACTACACATCATAGCCAGAATCAAAGACGCACAGCCTACTTACCTTTCATCTCATCTTATTTCTGCATTTCCAGAGTGCTTAGTCACCATAGTATCTAGGGGTCGAGAGATGGGCAAATTGGTTGGGGAAAAAATGAATACCCTATTCACTCGCAAAGCCTCTGCAATTTTTAGCACAAAATATCAACCAAACATCTTTTTAAGATTCTAAAATATTTGGGTGAAGTGTCTCATCCTCATTTTTCATGGACTTCCATGCCCAAGCCTGGATGAAACCACATAATGTTTCCACAAAATCTGCTCTTGTAGCATTCCTAGCTGGGACCAGAAGCAAAAGGTTTGGAATATATCTACTATTGCACAGAGATTGGAAGTGATATTCCAATGGTTCTATCTAACTTCTTAGGTCTGAAAGTTTATTCAGCAGTACATTTGTGTCTGTATTGGCCTATCCCTTAAAATGTGCATTCCCAAAAGCACACAGGCACGTTTCCTTATGCCCAGCTTATGCTCACAAATACCAGGATAGGTGTGCATCCATCCAAGACCTCCTCCTTAGCTCAGGCCTGGGCCATCACTTGTTCATTCATTTTCCTTTTGAAGGGTGATTTTTTAGCTCTCCCTGTCCCCAGAGCTGGGGAGGTCTCAAATGCTCCTGCCCAGTTGCCCCCACTTAGTCCCCCCACACCCAGATCCACTTTTTAAAAAAATGGTGGGAGGTAAGGGTAATCATCTTATGATTTCTGCAACCTTTTCAGGCAGCTGCTGCTGTCCTAACTGGCCACACCCTCTGTGATGATGTAGGAGTCCACTTGGGTGGAAATGCCATCAGCCGTCACACAAGAGACAGGGTCAATTGGGAGCATCAAATGTACACAAAAGTGGCAAGCAGATCAAGATTGGCCACTTACTCTTGGTGACACTGATTGTTATGGAAAGTGAGGATCCATTTTAAAAAAAGCATGAGCCATACTGTAAAGCCAGTTGTAGAGATCGTTGCACAGCAGGAGTATGTACATAGAATGATACACAGTAGTCACTCAACAGCAGCTGACTAAGTAGATGGTCAACTGACCATGTGTTTCAATTCTTCAGCACTTGGACCTCTTCACCCATCCAGATCTGAACAGCAAGATAGAGCCTGTGAACAGAGAAGGATTCCAATTAATTTCTGCTTCCACAGAAAACTTGCAGAGTCCATTAGCATTAAACTTTAATCACAAAGTGTGGTAGTGATATCTGGTATTACTAAAACTTCATTAGCACATTGCTTAGATTTGTAGATTCATGCCTACTAAGTCCCAAAGGGACCACTGTGATCATCTAGTCTGAGCTCGTGTACAACACAGGTGATAGCACTTCCCCAAATTAATCCCTCTTTGAACTGGAGCATATCATTAGAAAAAACATCCGATCTTGATTTAAAAATTGCCAGTGATAGAGAATCAACCATAGCCCTTAGAAAGTTGTTCTAATGGTTAATTATTTTCACTGTTAACAATGTGCACCTTATTTCCAGTCTGAATTTGTCTAGCTTCATCTTCCAGTCACTTGATCTTATCATACCTTTGCCTGGGGTTAATGTTAGGGTAACAGGACTACAGTTACTCTGGTCATCCCATTTACCCCTTGTAAGTATTGGCACAACATTAGTTTCTTCCCATCATCTGGAACTTCCCCAGAGTTCCAAGACTTCTTGAAAATAAACATTACTGGTTGAGAGAGCTCCCAGCCAGCTCTTTCACAGCTCTTGGATGCAAGTTACCCAGACTTTCTAAGTTTTAAAATGTCTAGTTTTATTAGCTGCTGTTTAACATCCCTTCTGAGTTCCTGGTGGAATGAAAAGTTCATTATGCAGTATTTCTTAAAGGATTAAAATTAAATTGCAGTTCTCAAAGAAATTAATAAAGTATATTTTGTGATGTTTTATCCTGATCTTTTATTATATTTGTTCACTATTTGTGAATTCACAAAATTCAGTAATTCACTATGGGACTCCCAATAATTGGTGTGAATTAGCGAGATTCTACTGATGCAAATTAATTGTGTAGTATTTTGAGAGTATTATTCATGAGTGTGATTAGTTGTTGTTTGTATTTCACTCTGGAGATTTACAGCATTACAACTAGAGACTCTTTAAATGTGTTTGTCTTTGCTGCAGTACCCTCAGCAAAACCAGTGCATCACAATGAAGAAATCAGTCCTCTTTTCCACATCTGCTGAGACAAAGCAACTCTTTTAAGAGACTCCACTGTCATATAAGAGTGAATTGTTGCTATTATTTGTTATTTAGAAGACTCTGGAGAGTGCCCTGAGTTTCCAACCATTGGGAAACCAGCCCATTCAAGTCAAGTATTTGTCATTGAATCCTGGCATTATACCAACCTGCTGTAGGATAGAGTCTATTATAAGCAATATTTTAGCCATTCATATAGTCCAGGTAGCAGATTTTGAGTGGTTGGAGGACAAGTCCATGAACCAGTGGACAGACTCTGAGACATGGACTTCAAGCTGTTGGATCAGGTGCTGTCAGTATGCATATTCACCAGCAATGCAATGCCAGTGATGAGCCCGAGAGAGATTCAAATTCTATGTACCTTACTGAGATGAAAATCCTAAGGGAAGTAAAAGGATTTTTACCTGATATGGAACTGTTTAGTCGAGGAAAGAAGACAAGGCCATGCTGTGAAGAACACAAGCCAGAATGACGCAGCAGGAGAAGATAGCTGATCCTTGCTGAAAACTGGGCCTTGTTGTTTGATGGCAGGCACTTGTTTTCCATATCCCCACTAAGTAAGAAGTTTGTCGTTAGAGTCGGCTACACCGTATTCTGTCAGAACACAGGGCATTTATTAGTACCAATGCCAATTTGCAAAGACACAGTTCCTGTTTTGATTAATCAGAGGTGTAGACAAGTTCTTGAACACGTGTATAATTCTTTCTCAAGACCCAATTACTTGAGGCATTTTTTTATCTACCGGTGTTTTACGTCAGCGCATAGTCTTTAAGAATCAAGATCACATCCATTACAACCAAAAGGCTGAGCAAATCTTAGAGGTCTGTTGGACTGAAGAGACTGATGAGTTAATAGGTACATCAGATGGCAAGACAAATAGATAAATACAGAGAAGATCTTAGAAGAGCACTTCTTACGCATAGAAATAACAGGCTTTGGAATTTTATAGATTAGTTGTTTACAGTTCTTACAAATGGTTGTAGTTCTGCTCAGACTGGTGTTCTGGCCCAAACAGAGAGATACTAAGAAGGTGGTCATTTCGCTATGTTAAGATCAGTTAGAAGGATGGCTCCAGAGCTGCTTGTAATGACCTATCCCTATTTTGGATCACCATTTATACTGACTACGCACACCAAAAGGGTTGTATGCTGTACGCATTTAGAAACAGAACAGGCTTGAAAGGTGACTGTATATATTAGGTGAACATTGCAAAATGCTGAAAAGACATGTGATTATTCATATTCAAACAAGGGCTTTCTTACTTTTAGAATGTAGATAATGAGTAAATGTAAAGGAAAATTCTACTGTGGTATATAAAATGATATACTAGTGACTATAAATAATTAAGAATAATAGTAAATCACTTTCAAAAACATTTGTCTTCAAATATTTTTAAAAGTCAGTCACAATTAAATGTTCTGTATGTCTCTGCCACTTACTATGCTTCCCTGAAAAATTAAGAATGTACAATATCTATAGCATTGTAATTGCCACTGGTTTGAGTAGTGATTTTACTGCCCAATGACACAGTATGCTGTGATTGGCACACAAAGTACAACCTTTAACAGACATACATTTGTGCTCATGAGAAGCAGTTTCTCTGTTAGGAGGTATGTGCAGTTTCTAGTGGTTAGATTTATCTTCAACTCTCTATCAGTCACAGGACTGATGGCTCCATGAAACTCAGGCTGCATTTTCACCATGTATGGTGTTTGCCCCCATAACTACTAGAACATCTGTGAGATGCGAATGGCATCTCTAATTAGTTGTATTCTGACATAGAGAATTTTAGACGTCTTTCATAGCCTGCCTTTTCTTCTACTAATGATCAGAGGTCAGAAGCAGAAAGCCTTTCTGTAGGATCTATCCTTGTGACTTAGGAGAAACCAGCCCTTAAGAGGTGACATACAAATAAACCTATCCCTTAACGCAGAAATGACTTGATGGTCCAGAGACAATACTCTTAGAGTAACTGTAACTGTTGAAGAGAAGTGAAGAACTATAATGGATCACAACCCCACATCTTAGCAGAGACAAAGTATGACTTCACTGTCACTGTCAATGTAGTAAATATAATGGAAGTTGCTCAATAAAATTACTGCTTGAAAATGGAGAGGAGGACGCAAGAGATGCTAAGGATAATTTTTAGTGGAAGAGAAGTTTAAATTGCACATATGTGATTGCCTTTTGAACTACAGCATTCCCAAAAAGACTAGGGGCTAGATCCATATGTGGCGTAAACTTGTTTAGCTCAATGAACTGTAATGGAGATGTCAGTTTACACAGCTGAGAGAACAATTTTGACAGAAAAAGGAAAAGAGTATGACTCTTCAAAGAAAACAGTCATCTTTTTGACTGGTTTGATTGCACTTACTAATTGCTCATTTTCCAAACAGATCATTTGGAGCTGTCCTAAATTCGTATACCACAAAAATTGAGATCTGGAAGTTGTTGAATGGTTTGAATCATTCAGTTCTGCATAGATAATTTACTCCAGTGTCTTTCTGGGCAAGTGTGATAATGTGATTAATTAAACTTCAAGGATTGTAAAATAATTGAGGAACATTTTAGGAAACTCTCTGAAGGATATTAGGTCTAAATTATTTTGATGAATTACTGCTAAAGCACTCCATCTGTATAATGTATCGATCTTCTTGAATGCTCTGCTTACAATGAATTTTAATTTGTGTGCAATGCTAGAGTTGTTGTTTGGGGATTTTTTCTCAACTTAAAATTTAATTAAAACATTGTTGATAGATTGATATAAATTGTTTGGCTACATACACTGAGTTTACTTTCTGGAATTATTTTTGTTATTAAGATGGTATCCCCATAACTTTGCATTGAGCATCATAGGCTGAGTTGTACAAATTAAATTATATACAAATTTCCTGCCAGCTTTGAAACAGTGTATGTGCTAGCAGGTAAAAGAAAGTCTCTTCCTTATATCTTCAGGAAGGAAAAGAGGAAACAAAGAAGGTGGGCCCCTGCAGTATTACTCTTTAAAAAAAATTGGATACTACTTTGCCTCATAACAGTGTCCTCTGTTTATCTAATTTTCCATCATTGCACTAACCCACAAATTCTACTGAGTTGCAAGTAATCCTATGAAGATAGCACCTGTGCATGAATGCTGGCCATAGATGCAAGTTGACAGCAATAGGTAGCTATTGCCTGATGTACCTGAACTTCTCCAAACTAGTTTAGCACAATCTCTGGTTATTGGTATTAAAATGGCTACCCTTTAAAATCAGGCTTTACATCCATAAAACTTCTTCCCTCTTCCTACAGTTTTAGTTTGGGTACAGTTATATTTCTTTTATCGTCTGGTGATATGGTCCATATGGTATGTTGCCAGCTGTTGAGGTTGGTTTACAGCACAGATAAGTTGACCAAAAGAATACATTGCTTTGCAGTGGTTTTTCTCCTGCTTGAGAAATTATTGCAATCTTATTTCTCCAAAATCCAAATCATGCAGTTGCAGAATCCTGAAACCAGATTAGGAAGGCTGAAAATTGAATAAAGAAGTAGCAGATTAATAACACGTATAGAAAATAATTAAAAAAGAAAGAAAGCTGACTTGCTAGAAACATAGGATAGAGTTAAAACAGCGTTAATCAGAGAAGATCTTCCTTGCAGAGTAATTTACTGAATGCTGATCAACTGTTTTTGGTGATTTTTCCATCTGTAAATATTTTGGGATTCCAAACCACAAGACTCAAGTAGCTTGAAAATTTCCAGTGTGTTGTAATGTTTAACGCAAAGCCAGGATAAAGCATTGTGCACTGTTCATTTTTCCTTATTTATTACTAAAAGTAATAAGGTCTTAGTAATGAGACCCCCACACACTGCATACATTGTTATATTTTTATGGGGAAGTGAGGTGAGAATACTGGCTTTGTGCATGGACTAGAGGGTATAAAATAGCAGGGTTCTACTATTACAGGGATTCTGTGGGTAGGATTTCTGAAGATCTATCTTTTCAATAGCACCCCTAGAGGAAGAAGATAAATGGGAGCACTATTCAGTCTGCACTGACAGTCTGCTCTTTCCATCTACCTGTGGAATCCTCAGAGCCTTTGTAGATCTCTACATCAAGAAAAGTCATTTTAATTCACCAGTTCCAATTACATATGGTTGCTTAATTATAATTGACTATAAAGAAAAAGATTACACCCTACATGGAAAAAAATAAATTATAAACTTGGCTTTAAAGTAATTCTGTTTGTCGAAATTGTGCCACTAAGCAATTGTGCTTGTATTCTGTTAAAAAAACTCAACCCTGAAGTGTTCAACAGTATATAACTTATTTTAGGCATTGCAAAACTATTATAATATAAGGGAGTGAGACCATTTTAAGCCAATCACTTCACGATGGTACAGTACGGAGACATGCCATCAGGATATACAAATTATTGCAGTACTGAATTTCAAGAACTCTAGTGTGTTTTGTAGCTCAGTGTAGCAGATCAAGTGAATATATTAAACATTCTCCAGAGTTCTATCTTTACCAGTTTAAAACTATTCAGAACTCTCCATGCACGCAATGTTTGTTTCTTTTATCTAGAGTGAAGGGCAGAGCTTATCCTGTTGCTGTGAAATGTAGAATCTTCATCATTTCCGAGTGTCAGGGCCAGATAGTATTGAAAAATATTATGTGTGTATGAGCTGACACTGTTAAAATGTATCACTGTCTGGGAAGGTGGAAGGCTTGGTTTTACCCAAGTTTCTAGGTAAATTCCAAGCACAAATAGATTAAAAAGCACCATTAAAAGCAACTCTGGCAACAAAATGACAGCATTTCATCAATGCCTAATTATGGACTTTAAATCCATGGATTATTAACATTATAGACTACTTTGGCTCTTTCTTACATGACACTGGGAGTTTAGGGATTTAAACATAACATGCTTATAGTTTGATAAGAAATATACTCCATATGCAGAGAAAACCGGAATGAGGAAATCATTAATCCTGAAAATGTACGGAGAACAAACTGAGGGTCAGGTTCAGCAAAAGCACCTAAGTAGTAATTTTGTTTCATTGAAGTCAGTGGGACTTAAGTATGTGCATAAATGCTTTGCTGAATCAGCACCTGAAGGACACAAGCAGTCTTTTCAGGCCATATTAGCTCTGATTCTAAAAGCCAAATTTTGCCTTCTTTTCATATGGATACCAGAAAACCTGAAGTACATTGCCAATGATTACCCATAGCCCTGGCTAACCTGAAAAATCCTGGAGAATCTGCTCTGCAACAAGAGTCATGGAGGGGCATGAAGGAGCTTGGCCAGTGAGCCAGGGAGCAATCGACATATTCACATGCTTCCCCAACATAGTCCCGACTCCTGTGCACAGCAAAAATGTAGTCATAATCCTAGAAGGAAACAAATTCATGAGAGGAGCTTTCTCCAAACTGTTTACAACCAGATTGTAATTGTACCAACTGAGCTCAGAGGTTACATCATTTCCCCCATAACTAGAATGCCCTACTGCCACATGCTAAGAATATTTAAGCATTTGTCTAGACTAGAGTTTATGGCCCTGTTTAAACGTGAGTTAGCTGATTGCCAGTCAGCTCAAATTCACCAACACGACTGTCAATCTCAGCCTAGACACTTCGCAAACATTTGGACACAAATGTATGTGATTTACCCTAGTGTGGAGTTAGGGTCTAGTTCAGAGGCTTATTCAAAATGTTCAGATCTTGGGAGTCTGCAAAACGTACCTGGAACTGTCATGAGAACCAGTGTTCTTGCTGCGTTTTAGTATCATACACTTCAACCTATCATGAAATGAAGATGTGGGTGAAATTTTATTTTTAAACTTCAAATACAGATTTATCAAGCATTCCAGGGAGTTTCAGAAAGCCTTGGTTTGGGTTCCGTTCTAGGAATGGTCTACTGCAAGGCCGTTTGTGAAAAAAGGCATATTTTTAACCATTTTGCCCATTCCTAGAAATAATGGTCAGATTTGACTCCGTTTTTTTTCATTTTTCCTGTTGAAATGGCACCTTTTCCATCCCTCCAGGCTTCAGTTTTATGAGGACATTACTGCTGCCTTGAGAAGGAAAAACGTTGTTGATCAGAGAGGCTGTGTTTCTCTATGATTAATCAGAGCCAAGCACACTGTTGGCATTCAATAAATAATAACAATAAAATACCTGCATGGTAGTGGAGGAGCCATTTAAAATGCAAGTGGAGAGAGATTTATATCAGTTCTCTAATATCCTACCCCAGCAAATTATCCTTGCTTTGTGGTGCATGAACAATGGGCTAAATTTTGCAGTCCCATTTAATCCTTATGCAGGCAATGGAATTCAGAGACTGATGATGAGAAGGATTTTGAGACAGGGAAACACTCTGACATGATCAGAGATTGGTTCTACTCTTTTTAGAGAGCATAAGAAAAAAACTAATGAATATTACAGAAAAGTAGATCAAGATCTTCTATTTACCCTTTCTCATAATACACAAGAAAGAGAGAGCCAATGAAATGTAGAGGTAGCAAATTCAAAACTGACAAAAGGAGATAGTGTTTTACATAATTCTCAGTTAACCCGTTTAACTCATTGCATCAAGATATTAATAAAGCCAAGAGCTTAGCAAAATTCACAGATGTATTAGATATTTGTAGGGAGACCAAGAATATCCTAAGTCATTATATTAATCTTTTTTTAATTTTGGAAGGAATAGAAACCTTCATGCTTGATGGCATAATTCAACCTCTAATTACTGGGGGCCAGGAGGAAACTTTTCCTGTGGGCAGGTTACCCGATAACTGCCTACTGCAAAGTTTCTTGCACCTTCCTCTTAGTAATTGGTACTTCTATTCTGTTCTATTCTATATAGGTTTTTATACTGTGCTCATAACCATAATATCTGAGTGCCTTCCAGTAGTGCATTCAGCAATGTGACCACATGTCTGGCACGTGTTGTTCTCTCCTTCTCTCCCCAAAAGGTGAAACGTGTGCAAAGGAGAGTCTTGTGGTAGGGTATTATTAATAGTAGTATTATTTATAAATATGCCTGTTGCTATGTGTTTATATTAGACAAAGCAAGGCCAGAAAATGTGTCCTGCACTTGGCCATTCTCAGTGCCAGAACTACATAGACCACTGGTCTGATCCATGATGGCAATTCCTAGATTCCTCTTGGCTTCCCAATGCTTCAATTATTGCTAGTCTTCAATGGGAGTTTTATCTGAGAGAGGACTGCAGAATTAGGCCATTGTTTTCTTACACCTGAACATCCTACTTAGTTTTTTCTATCTACTATCATGATGTAACACACACATCAACAGCTCACACTATATTGTCATATTTTCTTTCAGCCTGCAAGCAAACTCTTCTCTCCATAATACTCTGCTGATCACCCATATAAAGTACAGATCACCTCTAAATTCCCTCTCTAGGGTCAATGGGAATTTTGTAAATGGAGCGAGTGCAGAAATGATCTGCACGATGGATTACTTTTGAAATTTCCTACTATTGATAGAATTGTATGGTGCATATCATTGTGTATAAAACACTTCTACCGCTGGATGCAGCTCACCCTTGTGCAGAAAACCAGCAGAAAACCTATATGCCCCATTTATGTCCACAAAATATAGCTTAAGTGGTACATGGCTCTTGTACTGGCCCTCTGCACAGGAGCAAATCTCTCCTACCCTTTTTGCTGAAGAGAGTCATCGTGATGTTCTATAGTTCAGGTGCTTGCATAAAAAAGAAGAAATCATCTTGTACACAAGTAGTTAAGTTAAACTTGGCTTGGCCTCACTCCATATGATTGTATTTAAAGTGCAAAATAATTTTTGCATAGAACTTGTTAATGGTAACTGAAAAAATATATTTGAAGGGGTTTTTGTTTTGTGCTTTGCTTTCAGATTTAATATTTTTTTTAAAAACCTTTGCATTTAACAACTAGGAAGAAAAACAAAATCTTTTTATAGTATTTCCAAATAAAGACAACACTGAGGCAAAATCAGGCCCCACATTCCCTGCCCTCCATTGGCACAGAAAACCCTATATCCTACAGAAGCTCCATGCAAGCAAGCATGCAGGCTCTACAGAGGCCAAGCAGAGAGACTCACAGCCTTTATGTGATCTTTGATGCTTTTCCTCCACTGTAACATGAAGAGGACTTTAGGGAGTAGGTTAGGGAGAGATCGGTTCAGGGGGTTCATAATGACATGAATACAATGGCAAAAATTAGTGTTGCATAAGCAACCATGGAGCAGATCCCTTCTTTCAGGTCTTTGAAGCAACCCTTGATCATATCAAGTCTCCTTTCACAGGTGTCATTGGGTCTCAAAAAGACTATAATCATTGGGATCCCCCAGCAGACTTTCCAAGATCCAGCATCCTGATTATCACATTTATAATGGGACCTGGGAGACAGAAAATTATCCTGTTTTCTTTATCTGGGCTACAAGTGTCCCAGCCTAGGTTTCTCACTATGACATCACCAATCAGGATTACTTATCTCTTTTCTTCTGGTGGCTACTTTTCACCATTCAGCTCATAGTCAGTAGTTCGACCTCTAACCTCCCTGGGTTGCTCTTTTTCTTCTCTATATAATCATCTCTGCTACCTTCTGCTTTGCTTCCTTCTGCCTTGTGGAGAGCAGAGTATCTATTTTGGATACCAAGGTTAAATGTGTCTGTATTTCTCTCCTGCTTTTCCTATTCTCTTTCCTCCATGATGTCACATTCCTCCTCCTCTTATTTGCTCCTCTCTCTTCTGTATGGTTCAGACTTTCTTTCTTTCTTTCTTTCTTTCTTTCTTTCTTTCTTTCTTGTTGTTCTCTTTGAGTTAAGGTTCCTGTGCAGCTGGAAGTACCTGTGTGATCCAGTTTGACTCCCTTTTATATCTTTCAGTGATTTCATCCGCTGTTCAAGCCCCTCCACTTTTTCCTCCACTGTAGGAATCAACTTGCAATTCAGATGTATGTATCCTGCATGGTCTTCATTCATAATTGGGAGCACTGCACATACAGCACAATGGGTTACTTTGGAGTCTTTGGTAGCAGTTTTTTACAGCATTGTTGCTTCTTCCTTTAGGATGGTGCCTCACTTGTTAGAACCTTTAAATAACACAAGATTTTGCTACACTGAGAACATCCCACATGGCAGTCTCCAGCTCACAGCTACACTAACTTTTTGGCTGATCTATATTAATTCCTTCCTTTGCCACTCACTATGGCATGGTTTCCTTACCCAGCATTCACTGTAACTGTCAAAGTACTGCTCCCTTTTTGCTTGCCCTCAGATTGTTGCTGTCTTACTGCGTTGCTGTCTTTGGATTAGTCTTTTCTACTTTCCCTCCGGTTAATAAATTGTCCACAAATTAGCTATCTGGTTATGTTAGTGATAATGTCATGTTAACGAGCATGTTAACTAACTGGCATCAAACCAAACAGATTTGCTTTAAAGAATTTTGCTAAACATGAGTGATGCAGACCACGGCATCTGACAGTGGAATATCACAAACAACTATTTAAAGAGAGGGGACCCAATTTTCAGTATGAGTATCTCTGTAGGTTTTCCAAATCCCAAATTCAGGCATTTAAATAGCTACTTGAACCCATACAACTAGAACTTGAGCAACTAGGGTGAAATTCACCACTGTGCAGAGAGCCAGCATAAGACCTTTGCATTAAGTCCCACTGTAGTTCTGTTTTGAGGACGTAAGTGGTGAACAGGCCTTGCACTAGTCTCCTGCATAGGAAGGAATTAGACCCTTGAGTACCACTTGCTCACCCAGGTGTGGGCTATGGACATTCACTCATAGTGTTAAATTGTGCTCAAGGTGTATCCAAACAGGGGTCAGTGTTCAGGCTTCACAAATGGAGAGAATGAGTTAGATGCTGCAGAGATGCAGAGCTCAGTGGTTTAGGGAGGGGTATTAAGCTAGGAATGAGAACTCAGGCCTTGTCCTTTGTGACCCAGGAGCAACTAGTTAACTTCTCTTTGCTCTTTAATTTCAAATTCTCTTTCCCTTAATCTTCCATTCGGTCTGTGCATCTGATTGACCTGGTACAAGTGAAACACTAGAGAGAAAAGGCTGGTTTGGTTTTAACTCTGCAGAATAACTCCGCTCCTGCTAGAGCAAAGAAAGTGCTTGAGCTCACCTCCTGTGCACTGCTGCTTGTGTTGAGCACGGGCCTGGGGGCCTTATGCAGCTTCTCCAGCACCCCTCCGGCAGGCTGGTGCAATAGCCACCATTGCAATAGCAGGCTTCCCGCACGTGGCACTCTGCACAGCAGCTGTAGCACAGGGTGGCAGCCGAGCACACAAATCACTTCTTTCTGTTTGCTCCTGTTGTTGTCATGATTTGTTAGGTACAAAGGCAGGAGGCTGGCCCAGCACAAGTCGGAAATAGAGTGTTTCACCCCAAAAGGGAGTATGGGAAATGGTGGGAGAGCTACAATGAGCAGGTAAGCATACAGTGGAGTGGCCTGGGGGCCGTGTGATATGTCTGTGAGCAAGAGGAGCACCTCTGGGACAGTGCTGGCCCAGATCCTCTATCTGTAATGACTATGCATCCCATATAGTATGTCCAAAAGAAAAAAACTTGGCCACCCCTGGTTTACATGTTATGTTTGAGCTGCAAAAATGCACCATGCTCATTTCGGTAATCGGAACCACTTGTCATTCATGATGTTGTCATAATATGGGGCTCTTGTCAAGAGAAACTTTTGACCCCTGGCCAGCCCATTAGAAGGTAACAATAAGCAATGGTAATACAGAGTCTAGCTGTCAAGTAAGCAAATTCTGAGTTCTATCTAAATGTGGGTCATACTTTATATAAAGGGTTACCTTAATAAATAGCTTCTAAAGGATTAATGAAGAGAGCTAGTTGGGAAAAAATCGATGGAACAGTTTACTGTCAGAATTGAAATGTTTCATGGGAATGTATTGATGACAACAAATTTTTTGACGGAAAAGCTTCACAATTATTCAAAACCAAAATGGAGCATAACTTAGTTGTTTAGTTTCATTTCAATGTTGTTTTGTTTAATTCTGACTATTTTGCTTCATTTAGGTTTTCGCATTTCAGTACATTTCATTTTGACTTTTATATTAAATTTTACTATTATATTTCTATAATATGTTTAATATTATAAGTATATTCACTGCGAGTAATATTTTATAAGATATTATAATGTTTTGATATTAGTGAAATGAAACGTTTCAATTATTTTTTCCCCCTATATTTCCCAATCAAAATGTTTCAAGATTTTTAATTTTCATCCCAAGTTGGGACAAAAGCAAATACTGAAATGTTGGAATTTCCCATGGGATGGAAATTCCATTTTCCGACCACCTCTATTAACATATGATTAATATGATCAATGTGTTACAGGCGAGTGCCATGTGTCATACATGGTTATAAGCATATCGGTAGAAGATGATTATAGATGATTATAAGCCATGATAATAAGCAACGTATTGACCTGTTAGATTCTATTGCAGTCTATAACAATTTGATTTACCACTTCTTAAAAGATGTATTTAACCCTTTATAAACAACTTAGAAATGTAACTTTAACGTAATACATAACCAAAGGGGTGAACAAAATGTACCTTTGGCTTTACTGATTTTTGTACCAGAGAACCATCCTGTAATTGCAGGAAGGCATTCCAAGATGCACACAGCATGATGTTCCCCTTGTGCTTAACAACGCTCACTCAAGCGCACAAGGCATGTGATTATAACAATGCACGCTCTGGGGATCCTGGCTGCTTAAATAACGTCAGCACCATTCATTCACATGTGGTTGTTCGAAATTTATCTACACCTGCTGTTTGTTTGTCAACCTGTCTGTGTTCTGCACTCTGTTCTTTGGGGGTATTTTTAACTGCCATTTCCTGCAATTAGATTTGTTTTTTCCAGTTAGAGTCACTGAATAAGAGAGAACTGAAGAGGAAACAAGTGCATGTAAATATAAAACAGTTGTATTTCATTGTACATAGTTTAGTTCCCCTTTTTACAAATACTTTACACATACATATATATAAACTACATGTATAAAACTATATATTATATATATATATATATAAACTCTCCCTATATTTTATATCTTCACAGTGAAGAATCTATGTGCATTCCAGAGTATTATCCATCTGAGCCAAGTAGAGATGAGAAAGAGGTTCCTGTGAAAGATGATGCCCTAATAGTCAGAAAGACTGGAAACTTTATCAGTGTAATACTTCTATAGCAAGACTGTCATTCATAAGACCTACTCAAACAGTTAAGAATATTTGTTGTTTAACAGATATTAGATTTGTATTTTATGGCGGTGTTTTGTTGTCTCCAGCCATAGTAGCCCAAGCTGTGATTCTGTCAGCTCCCAGAAGCTAACTAGAGCTGGAACTGAATAGGATGGGAGACTTCCAAAGAAACTGTAGGTGCTGCAGAAAGCAGTGTAGGTGATGTTCTTCCTTTCCAGTAAGTATCAAGCCCATATTTAGAGGCACAGGGATGCTTGAAGTCTTGAGGAAACATAGCAACAAGGCTTTGATTATTTTTGGATGATTAAAATACCCCATCAGATTTTTTTTCCACGACTGTAGGGGGTACTGACCAAATTATAGTTATGTCTTTTGGGTTTAAATTACACATTACACACGTCGTTTCAATTACAAATTATTCACTTCTAACAACTCTTGTGCAGTATTGCTACCGTATTCCAAACTAGATGTGGGTACAATTCTGAGGTGGATGAATTATCCTTATATTGGCATCCTATAGTAGGGGTTGGGCTTCTTCAAGATGGAAAGCGCTATATAAATGTTAGAATGTTAGCAGTTATTATTTTTGTGTTACTGTATGCAAGTTACGCTATATGTAAGGGGAGTTAATCTGTTCTGAATCACATACAAGCATCTTTCACCTACATCACATAAACATCAGCTATGAAATGGAATGTTTTATGAGGCTGTCAAAAAGTAGGAGTCTCGGTAGCATTGCTATGATTTAGAATTTAAATTACTGTCTTAATTAAATGAAACAAATAAGAAGCTGATTAATAATTCACAAGTGATTTTTCCAATGATGACATAAATGTCTCTGCAATAATATATCAGTCAAGCCATACACCCTAAATTACTTCCATGCTAGATACTCTGTGCAGACGAGAAATAATCAGACTGGAAAAATTCAAGACGAGTCTAGAGACTGAAAACAAAATCCAGATAGTGCTAAATCTTTCTCCCTGTTCTGCATGATGTGTGTGTGTGTGTGATTCTCATTGTAGAGAGATGAAATGGACTTTCTCCACTTTTACTCCAAAAGATATTATAAGTGGTGTAATGTAAGGCCCATTAAAATCAAAGGAGAGACGGCCACCAATTTCCATGGGCTTTTTATCAGGCCTCAGCTAAGCAGGGATGAAGAACTGTAAAGAATACCTAGCTACTGTAGGAAGTGGAGCTGATGGTTCGATAGGTGGAACTCTTCTCTCTCTGAATCATACTGACTCGAGGTGATAGAGCATTGTGATGCTGTAAGTGCCATATTTCAGACAGAAAATAAAACACAGGTCCTGACCACTTGTGTTAATGAGCAGCCTCAGGGTGGCCTCTGTAAGTGAAGAAAAATGTTAACTCTGGGGTCCTGACCAATTTCCAGCTTGGGTAATTATATTAGTCCTACTAGAAATCACCCAGTAGTTTCAGTTAGATACCATATCCTTCACTTCCTGTCCTAAACAGCTATGTATTGTTAAAACAGCTGCTGTGATTTGCCTCTGTGGTTTGTATATCTATTTATAATTTGCTTTGGGTTCCTTTGGAATGAAAATTGCTCTGTCAATGTTGGCTGAGATTTTCAAATCTGTTAAGTTATTTGGATACCCACTTTCCATTAAAATTAGCAGGAACTGGGTGTCCAAATCCCCCAGGCAGATATAAAAATCTCAGCCATCAGTTCTTATAGGAGGGACCCTAGAAGTGTGCAGAAGACTGTACAAGCTTGCCAGCATAGCAAAGAGTCTGACACTTCTGGGGGTACCCAGCATTGTGAGGCATCTTACTACCACCTGCCCTGAGGGTGAGGGAACCTTATCTGTGGCTGCTGTGGTTGGTTCCCCAACTCCACCAGCCTTTGGCAACACAAGCACTGCCTTCCAGGCCTCCACAGGCCCTGCATTCTCTGTACAGGTCAGTGATAGGTCCTCTCCAACCATCCCTCCGGAACAGCCAGGTCCTGTTCCTCTGCACACTCTCAGAATTCACAGATCCGCTACACACCCACCTATCAGTTACACCTCAGTATCACTACTCCGCTCAACTTCATTTATCTAAGAGCTGTTACAGTACATACAAGAAGAGGTTTATTTAACAAGAATAGAGACTTGAGAAGAAGCAAGTAGAAATAATGGTAACAAATAGTTAAATATAAAATAAAATCATAATGTACTTTCTGGAGCCTAAACGGAACTAACCAGATATTTCCCTGGGCTAATGAAGTTTAGCTGACCCAAAGTTTTTACCGTGGTTTTCAACCAGGCAGGCTGTGACCCTTCTTTCATAAGACAGAACACGCTGGCAGTTCGTCTCCTCAGTGAAGGATAATTGGATGTCCCTTTGCAGTCTTAGGTATAGTTCCAGCGATCCATTGTCTTGTAAACAGGGCTTCCTCCTGCTGGTTTATTTCTTTCTGTAACTTCCCCCTCTGTAAAAATTTCACAATCCCTTCCTTAGCATTTTGCTCAGATGGTATATCGGCACCTATTGTGAACCATACGATACTCAATTTACATGTAGCCAGAAAGATAGATAAACATCTCTTGCCTGTTTCTAGCCCCAAGTTGTTGGCCTTGAGAATATATTTTTCCCATATAGATACATAACTCCTTACATGTTATCTGTAAATACATGTTGCAATGATTATGACGACCAGTGTGACCCAGGCTTACAACAGAGACCTTACATGGTGCTCTTTGGTGAATTAGTGTATAGATACCAGACCCAGGGTATCTCTGCTATGGTGTCTCTTCCACGAGGTCCCTGGGTCTTGAGGAATAATATGAACAAAGTTCCTTGTTCAGTGTTAGAGGAAAGCAACTCTTTTTTATTCTTTGCCATCACGTGACAGATCTGCAGTCAAAGTGCAATGGGTGCACAGCTCCCCCAGGAACACAGGCTAGGACAAAATGGATGCTTGCTCTGTGTGATTCAGTGTTTATTTCCAGTCTGATTTGTTTGGTTACCTCTTATCTCTACAAAGCACACAGCATAGGAGTCTTTTAAGCTGTGTGGCTTGATGGATACATCACTAGTGAGCTACTTATGCACAGTGGAATTACAGTGCCACTGGGGGAAATAATGACATGCCTATTTATTCACTTTATTTGCTGTGTTTAATAAAGCTGGTCATTAAAATGCTAAGCAGCCTAGATAGGATGTGTCTTTACACTTGCCACCACTGCTCTCCTGCTGATTGTTCAGAGGCAGCTGGAGCTGTCAATCAGGTTGAGCCTAGGAGTCCTGCCCACTAGTATCTTGCCAGAAATGTCTGCCTTTGCGGAGGTGGATAGATTGCTCCATTCAGACCTCTCCACTACTTCAGCCGTGAAACACATTGTTCTTCCATCCTATTTTCCTTCCGTTGCTTTCCTCTTCCTCTCCTGCTACTCCCCCAATTACTGCTCTCTCCTTCTCCGCAGCTGGGGAAGCTCAGTGGGTGGGCAGCTCCAAATTGCAGCTGTGGCAGGGGACCACCCAGGTTCCAGGTACAGGGGCTCTCTTTTCCCCTCAGCTTCAGGCCCAGCCTGTGTCTTCAGCTCGCAGGTCCCACAGGCTGTTGGAATTTGATGAGGGGGACTCTACAGAACCGCCTCCTCAAAGCAGCACTCAGCAGGCAGCAGCAGCTGAAGAGAACAGGAGGCCTGGCACTGAGACAAAATGCACTCAGTCCAAGACTGATCCCAACAGCAGCTCAGCTGACGCAAAGTAAGATCACCAGCAGTAAAACCAGGCTCATCCACCTGCCAACGAGCACACGCGATTAAGGAGGGCAGGTGAGTAATGCCAGTAGAGGAAGTCAGAGGTGCTCCTCCTCTTTCCTGTGCCCCATGACCTCTCCCTCCTCAGAGGTACTGTTTTGAATATGGCTGTAACACACACAAGCAGGCCTGATCCCTACACTTCAGGGAACCCTGCTCAAAAGTGTGGTTTGAGCCTCGCTAAAAAAAGTAAAGGGAGCCTTAAAAGAGGCATATCAAATGAGCAGTGAAAGGGCTTACCTGCTTACTCCCACTGTACGACTTGTGTGGGTCTTCCTTCAAAAGTGATCCCGAGCATTCCAACGCTTCATTCAATCTAAGGAGGGGGAAAAAACGAATTTCCTCATCTCTTCTTCCCCTGGACTTCCACACTTTGTTGGGAAGACCTTTGCCTCAGAGAAGAGGGACTCCTTGAGTCTGATTCAGAGAAATATAAAGCAGGATGCAGGGCACATTTCTGCCCAACCCTGTATAATAGAGTAATTCAGATCAAGGGTAAAGCTTATAGATAGCAACCCACCAAAGCCATCCACACCGAAACTTCAAAGGAATATAGAAGCATCAGCTTTACAGTGCAAATGGCCAGGCTTCCTTTGGTTGTCCACCAAGTTGAGGGAAATGGATATTGCTGGCAGTGCCGTTTTCTAAGCGATCAAGTGGACAGAAAGGTTGAGATGACATTCTCGAGAAACTATACATTCTCTATAGGCTCACTGAGGCTGTCCTTATAAGCCACTTAGTTCACCCAAGTGTTTGTAGCATTGTGCAAGAAGTTGGATGGTTTGCAGTCTTCGAAGGATAAAGGAACTTGGGCCATTTCAAAAAAATTTCTATCAACCTGAAATTGCCAGTTGCCCAAGTGACCAGTGCCAGGACACACACACAAAGCTCCAGTCAGGGAAAGTCAATTACTAGATAAAGTAGCTAATATTATTCAGCACTTTTTCAGAGAGAATGATTATTTAGAGAGGTCTTCAAAAAGGTGGCGGCAGAGAACTCTGAGAAGGGATGCTTGTTATCAGTTTTCTTTGCATTTGAAGAATCCTTCTTGGCAGAAGGGTGGAGGGGCCTCTGATTAAACAGATAGAGTAAGACAATGCCCTAACTATATTAGTTGCATAAAACAATATGATTATTTCTGTTCAAGTCTGTATGTGGGCACAGTAGGCTAGGAATAGAAATGGCTAAAGTCAGTTTAGGTGCCAACCTTAGCTAATTGAGTTTTCTCCAGAAACAAGACCATCCAGACCTACACTTGCACTAAAATAGCTAAATCAGTTTTAACTGAGACCTTTTCATTTCCATGAAAGTTTGTGTGCAGACCACGACTTTGTCAAGACTTGGATAAGAAATCCAGAATAACACCACTGAAATCGGCAACATAATTTCGGATTTTCAACGGTGTAACTGGGGACTGAATCTGGTCTGTACAGTTTTAGGCAGCATTTAAAAATATAGTTTCATTTTATTCTGCTTTCAAGAAATGTATAGTTTTAAATGTGTAGCTCTCTGTTTTAGGTTGTCTCATAAACATGGAATTCCATGGGTTTTATATATAGTTACATACTGTAGCCAACAGATGTTAGTAAGAAAATAAATGACTTATTTTCAGCTTGCACTGGTGTACACTATATTACCCACTGTTAATAAGAGAGGAAGACAGTATATTCACATAGTACAACTAAGAGCATTTCACCAAATTATTTATATCAAGCTCAAGTAATCCATGGGAATGACAATCTTGCTATAAAGTTAATAGAGAGTTTCCAGTTTATGTGACTTTCAGTATGTTTTCTTCTCGTTTATCCCCTCCGCAAAGCACAGTCACTGCCTTCATGCTTCCTTTGCTAATTCTATAAAGGCATCTGACTAAAGAGCATTACACATTCTTTTAGATATCTAGAAACACAAGGAGCAAAACAATGCAGAATTTTGGTTACATCAACAAAAACAAAGGGCAAAACAATATTTGCTACATTAGTAAAGAGAAAAGGTAGAGGGGAAAACATTCATTTGTGTTGGCTTCATTTCTGGTTTTTTTTCCTTTCTTGAAGACATTGGTTTACTATTCATAAATTAAAAAATATTGAAAGCCCAGTTAGAAGATTAGAAAATAAAGAGTGGAAGAGAATAAGGAATGTACACAAGCTATTGTTCTACCAGAATATGTGGACACTTGTAGAGGGAAGATGTGAATGTTAGGGACTTCAAAGGCCGCATTTTAAAGCCTTAAATTTCTTGTACATGTTAGGTCACTGTAAGCCAAACTGGCTGAGAATAAAAATTTTTAGGTGACAGGTTTTGAGGAGATCTTCCAGTACATAAAACTGAAGTTAGCCACCCTGTAAAAAAGAAATAAAAAACACAAAAATGTGTCACCACTAAAGACCTTTCTTTGAAAAAAAAAAAAGGGGGGGCCCAATTTGTATTGTGTGTTGTATGTTTGGCACTGTCTTGAAGTTTGCATCCCTGGATTATAATCAATGACCCATCCAGCGAAGAACAGCATAACCAAAAGATTTGCACGACAGAGTAGCATATTAATATATATTCTGTACTCCACAAGACATTTTGGCATTCATTTGGAAGCTGAAAAGAGTAAATATACTGTCCCCATGAGAGAAACTGAGAGGAAGCAAAGTTTCTTGGTAAGAAGAATCCCTGATCTAGAATATCACTGACCAAAAGGTTCCCATCACTCAACAGAACATGGCATAGTCCAGCCCAATAAATATAAACAACTGTTTGTGATATTCCATTAGCAGGCATCATGGTCTATGTTGTCCGTGTTTATCTATTTATTTCTCTATAAAGCATGCACTTTGTGGTGTGATTTAGTTAACTTGGCACTATGTAGTTGGAGTAGGAATTGAAAAGGTGATACTTTAATCAATCCTTCCTCTCCACTCCCCAATCCAAGGTGCAGCCCTACCAAACATCACACAGCCCTCAAAAGATAAGATCAAATTACTTTTACAGAGAGATTAGCAAGATCAGTTCTTCTTATGACATTATTAACACTGCATTAGGTGATAGAATAGGAATTAGGAGCAGCAGGATATAACAGAGAAGCTGGATGCCTGAAATTAATGTTCTAATTATTGCTGAATGTACTGTTGTTGACTTTTCATGTCTGGGCTTTTTTTTTAATGGATACATTGCTATTCACTTGGTGCATGCTAAATTCAGCTGGTTATAACAAGGGACTTGAAATAGTTAAGGGCCAACCCATTCAGTCATTCCTCAGGAAAATTCCATAAGTAGCCAATGTTCCTTTTTTTAGCCACAGATGCAGCTAGGTTGAGCCCTTACCTCTAATGCTGTGTGAGGGGCAGTGCACAGCTGCATCCATCAGGCTGGCCCACAGAAGGAATTGGAACACAAGGGAGTCACAGCTGCTCCATGAAAGAGTTAATTTACTGCTGAGGCTCTCCCAGGTGAAAATTACTTCTCCCAGTTTCTCTCCTCCTCATGCTGGCTCAGCTCTTCACTCCCACCCCCACCCCTCTCATTCAAGACTGTCAGCTTCTCTACTAACTGGTCACAGAGGTGCAGGGCTCAAGAAGTCTACTTGCACCTGGTACAAGTACAGTAACCCCAGAGGCCATGCAGGTAGATGGGGAGGGGGGATATTACTCCTATTGCTTTCTCTTTATGTCCCTTCACAACCACATAGGGCTGGTCCGGCATCTGGCTGTTAGTGAATAGGAATCATGTCAGGCCCTTTGGCTTAAAGGAGCAGGCGCTAGTTATGAATCAGAATGACAGAACAGTGAAGAGTAGAATGGATCAAAGCTAAGGATAAGAATGGGCTGTTTCTTCTTGCCCTGTTTAAGGGGCCGCACATTGGTGTGTCACCCCTGGCGCAGCAGAGGGATGGAACCATACATTAGGTAAACATGAGTCCTTCCCTGTTCCCTCCTTCCTTCAAGGGGCTAGTGATTTGCTGCTGATCTATTCTAGTCGCACATTACTAGCCTCCTGCCCCCGCCCCATGGAAGCACAGCTATTCTGGCTTGCGTGCGGAGGGTGGTGGGGGAGAGAACCAAAGCTCTACTCACTCCCCACCCACTTGCTAGGAACTGGGGACCTGTAGGTGCACAGCATCCACTTCCTTGTGCAGGCCTGATGTCCAGTGAGCTGTGTAGGAGTGCAAAGAGGGCTTGCAGGAGTGGAAATGGAGTATAATTCCCCCTTATGCAGTTATGCACCCACACAGGTTATCGGACAGCCTAGCCTTAATTTGCTTCCAAACAGCTAATACCCTAGAGGTTTAGGTTGTGTTCGTCTGTTAGAGTTTGTTTGTAAAAAAAAAAAAAAAAAAGGTGTCACAGTGTGTCATGTTACATGATCGACTGTATCTCCATATATCGTAACCATAGATATGAATCGACCAGAAGGAGTTCTTTTGTTCACACTCACTGGGAGGTTTTTAGATCCCTGGAAGAGACAGTGAATCAATAGCAACTCCCTGCAAACTGCAAGCACCCTATGAAGCTCTATACAAAATTCCCATTGTTCTAGTACTGCAAACTATTTCATAACAAACTAAAAAGTTGAAGTGTAGTCACTTCCAGCTTTAATACACATTGTTTAAGATAATTTGTTCTAGCACAACCAGGATCTCAAATTTGCTTGTCTTTCCAAAACTATCAATGGTTGTTGCAAATATTTTGGAAGCCAAAATAACTTGTTAAAAAAATCCGTTATTTTGTATATAAATCATGCCTGTATGTAATTTTGTATGTATGGACCTATGTTTTTATTGTGGACATCATTTCTTAGTCACATTCTGTTTTTCTGGAGAAATATTACCACTGCTCATGGTCTTTTTTTAATCCTATGAGCCACAGGTGAATGTATGGGAGTTTTATGGGCATGCCCAGGCACACGCCCATGGCCAATCTGACAGAGCGGGGAAGAGGTGAAAGGAGCAGTTGCGTACTGTGTGTGAGAGAGATCTGGAACCTGCTCACTCTTATAGGGGGATGTACTGGTGCTGGGGAGGCTCTGAGCAAACAGTAAGGGGAGATGTCTGAGGGCCTGAAAGGAGATCAGTTTTGGAGGAGGGGAAAGCAAGATGTTGCCACTGTTTCTCACTGTCTGAAAACTCATCCTGCCATTGGGCCAGAAAAATGGCCCTTGTACAGTTTGTGGGTCACTTACTTCCCTCAAGGACAATCTCCTGCTCTGAGCTGACCTGCAATTAAAAATCCTGGGTGCATTAACTGAGTGACATACCTGACCCAAGCCTGAAAATGAAAACTGCCCACCAGTCTCAGACTCCTGCTAATGTCATTGCTTTGATGCCTCCAGAGCGGATGCATCATGATCCATTTGTGAGTTTTGTTCTGAGACCGAGGTGAGCTGTAAGGGAAAATTGCCACACTATTATTACACAAATGTCTATAAGACAAGTATCAGGGCCAGGCTGGCACAACTTCATTTCTCCTGTTCTTCAGTGATGTTTACAAGGCAAGAGACCAGTTGTTATTTTCAGCCTCTGCTCAGACAAGCTGGACAGGTAATGCCACTGGGATTTTTAAATACAAGTCAGCAGCTTCTCCAGAAAGCAGCATATAATCAAATTTCACTTGACCAGGCCAGATTGTGGCTGCCCTAACTTGCCAAGCAGTATGATCTTGTTTTCCTAGCCTGAGATTAATACACTGAAGAGTCACTTTGTACCCCTAATACGAAAGAAGTAATGAGAATTTATTTGTTGTGGGAAGTTAATTCACCAAGTTATTGTAATCATTGCAAGACGAGCATCCTCGTAGTAGGTTGCCACTTGTAACCTCTGCTTAACTGGTGCATGCATCAGTGCTTGTTCTTTTTCGTAGCAGAATATATTGTTTTTACCATCAGCTTTACAACGCGTCTGACGTATACATGCCAGAATGTCAGCTGTCCCTGTTCGTGATTTAACGAGCTAGTTAAAGTGAGTCATTACAATTAAAAGCTAAATGTAAGCCAGCATCTTCTCTCATTTTCATTCGCAGCTCTAATGGAAAATCGGTCACATGGGCCCAGAATGAGAAGAGCCGCAGCAGGGGAGCGCACCTCTGGCAAAGGCTCTCAGTCCACATCAACAAAAAGGAGAACCCTAATCAAACCGCCGTGATCAAGCCCTTTTCGAAGAGCACAGACAGTAGCCGACACAGCACCAGTGCCACGTTTCCAGAGACCAGTGCCAAAATGCTTTATGACGTCTCAGAAGCAGAGGAGCAATACCCAACTCAGTTCCAGCCACAGACCCCCTCGCCTATCAGCACGGTGAGCCACAGGACTGCCTCCATTAGCCGAACAGATGATGATGTCCCCATATCCCAGACAGAACGTACCCAGCGAAGCAGTTCCTCCCAAGGCTCTCTGATGGAGCAAATCAGCAGTGTGGTCACACGCTTCACAGCCAACATCAGCGAGCTGAACTCTATGATGCTTTCAACAGCCACACCGGGGGCAATGGTGGCCACTCCTCTCTGCTCTTCCTACCTGATCCCAAGAGAGATCCAGCTTCCTACAACAATGACCACTTTTGCAGAGATCCAGCCGCTCCCTGCCATTGAAGTCAATGGTGCATCGCAGTCTGCTAGGAAACCTTCATGTGGCAGCATCAAAGAAGGTACTTCGGAGGCACCAGCGGTGAAGCAAGATCTTGAGGAGTTGGTGGCTTTAACTCCTCCCTCACCTTTTAGAGACTCCATTGATTCTGGGAGCACATCTCCCGGCTCTCCAGTGTCAGAATCAGCTCTTTGTATCCCATCCTCCCCGAAGTATGACAAGCTTATCATAAGAGATTACTCTCAAAGTTCTTCTTCATTGTGAATGTAGTTCAAGACACCATTGGATCTCGACAGCTACAAGCAGGTAGAGCGGGGACAGCCAAGCCTTCAAGATCTCCAGTGTTTACACAGATACAGTGATAGGCATTGGGTCATCATGTAAAGAACGGAGGGGGCAATAGAGAATTATTCGATAAATGGAAACATCGGATTAATTATGCTATGTTAAAGAAACAAAACTTTGAGCAGATTTTCGTGGCCTTACAAAACATGGGCTTTTAAGAAACACTGCATCTATTTTTGAGGGCTTATAAGGAGTCTGTTAAATCAGTTACATACCAAGTGCTTTGCTTTAGTATAACAATGAACTGTGTGTACAATATATGAAAAAAGTAGACTGTAAGCGACTGTACAATGTTTTCTTTATTTACTCCGATTCCTTACCCAGAACCTTGATCTATTATCAAGAATAGAAGACCAAACATTGAATGTACATTTTCTAACAGACTCAAAACCTGGCACCAATGTGTCAGGCTCTTTTTTTTTCTAGGAAGATCTCAAAAAGCAGTAACGTATGCTTCATAACGACCAAACTCTTGCTGAAGCGTATCATGCTGGTGATACGCTACGTGTAGATAACAATAAACTGCGGCTTTGCAATGTGTGACTGCAATATGGAGGGCTTTACAAGTGACTTCTCAACCTACAGATTTGTTTATGAAATTCTCTTCTATAAGTATTAAAAGTTCAATTTATTCACATTGGATACACCTTCATAGCAACAAAATGTGAGGATGATTTCCTGACTCTTTCACCACGTTGCCAGCCAATGATGGAGTAGCAAAAAAATATTTTCTGGAGTACTGTTTTGTAATTCCCTTATCAGGACAAGTGTTGAGGAGAATATTCTGTTTCTAGCAGTATTATTGAGCTATAGCATAGCTGCATTCCCTTGTGAAATTAACACATTTTTATGGTCATTCTTATGGTAATATTGCCAGTTAAAATACCATGCTTATTCAGGCTCCCATATCCTTTGCTTTTAAGGAACAGGTAAACACTCTATGGGTTTTCTCAGTTTTTATAAAGGTAGAATACTGAGAAAGCAGTCTGGATTATAATGAAGGAATACTATCAATGGAAGGATTGTCATGATCATAATTCATTTATGAAAAAAACCCTGTGGCTTAGAGGTGGTTTAGCTACTCTTCAATAAGCAACGATTTTAACTCTAGTTAACTGCAGATGCATTGCAGCTATGAACTGTGACAAAAGAAGATTTTCAAAGCAATACAGAGTATATGTTCAAACAAGGGGGACCTAATGAAATACAAACTAACAGAGTCTTTCTTTGTTTCTTAGCAGCTCATAGAAGAGGCGAGGGAATTATTGACATTTTTTTTCCTGTATCAAAATATCTACTAGTACAGTTTAGTACACTTCATGCTGTCATGGCATTTTTAAATACATGCAGGAAGAGATTTAAAATTTGAATAGAAGCAACATAATTTTTGATAGCTATGTTGAAACAATGCCCAGTATAATTTGCTTTCTCCCTTCCCTCCCCCAATGACACAGCTATCCTCAGGTGCCAAAATTTTGTGGTTTTTTTCTTATAAATAAGGATAGTATGAAGCGGTGGGTGATTTACTGTAATTCAAAGTCAAGTTGATGCAGCCTTATATAGAAGATAGCCTTATGGAAGGGAGCCTCGGAATAAGGCTGCTGTGTATTATTTTTTAAACTCACTAATCTTATTTCTTTGCAGCTCTGCAAATACTTTTCAATCAAATTGTTTTTTTTTCAGGCATTTTAAAACAGAAAAATTTCATATGATTAAAAAGTGAAAGCACATTTGTTCATTTCAGCAAAGAGTATTACTATTCTATTGTTAAGTTAGCTCTGCCATGATTTTATACCATACATCCCAATTCTCCATTCAATTATTTTTTTTAACAAAATATCTGAATGATACAACTATAAAATAACACCCTCCCCTAAACCTGATCCAGTACATTTTGCTCAAGGAATAGTAATTCTTTATTTAATTAACTGCCTGTGTCTTATGAGACACAGACCTTTTAACTTTTCTTGGTCCATCTGGAAAAATGGGCATTTCAAATCAGGAACACAATATATATGTTCTTAGTAGGGACTCTAAACCTCTATGAAACTATCTGAAATATTGACAGGTTTCAGAGGAACAGCCGTGTTAGTCTGTATTCGCAAAAAGAAAAGGAGTACTTGTGGCACCTTAGAGACTAACCAATTTATTTGAGCATGAGCTTTCATCTGATGAAGTGAGCTGTAGCTCACGAAAGCTCATGCTCAAATAAATTGGTTAGTCTCTAAGGTGCCACAAGTACTCCTTTTCTTTTATCTGAAATATTGTACATGGAAAATTTGCAAGGTACTGTATATGTTTTCCTTTAACACAGAGCTGCTTTCATTCGTGGATAGTTTAGGTGGGTGGTTTTCAAAGGGACTGTATTATTATATTATATATTAAGTGCCCCTCCCTCCTTTCCCCTCCCCTCTTCTCACTTTTTTCCCTCCCCATACCCCGCCACTCCTTAAACAAATGTGTCAGTTGTGTAGCCTCCTTTCTCATGCTGGCAGGTACTTACACAATTATCCCTCAATGGGATTGCTTGCATGAGTAAGTGATTACCAGTCTGAGTGAGGATTGTACAAGTGGTCCCTTAAAATGTGTTGTTAATCAATCTTCTTTAAGAAAAAAGAAGGAGTAAGAGGGGAAGGCTATCAAATCATGATACAATATAAATAATGCATTCACTGTTACACAGCTCCTAGGTCATAATTCTGAAGAATCATTCAGTCTAACTGGCCACTGTTGCTGTTCAGAGTTTGTTCATCTTTTTTATATTGCCAATAATGCATTCATCCCTCAGTTTAATGGTTGGCTACCACTTCCATCTGTTGGTTGATTAGGACCCTAACATTATACTAGCCATCTTTTAAACACTCTTTGCTTTTGTCACTAAGGATTCACTTTCCTTGTACTCCTGTTTGCTGTAGAGGAAGTTCTGCATGCTCAAGGAATTCAAGACTGGCCCTGTTGAGATAGTACTTTTCTTCTCTGTTTGACTTCCAAGACTTTGATATCTAATCAGCAATGAAGAATAGCTTGTTATTAGTACTAGGCATGGGATGGCAGAACACATTTTGTTGGGCAGGCTGGTCCTTGGATTTACTTGAATTTTATAGAGATAGGAGAAGTTTTGTGGGAATAATGAGGAGCAACACAAAGGACTTAAGCATTGGAAGAGTCAGAGGCAGCTTTATGGAACTGCAGGGTCCCAAGCAAGAGTCCAGAGGATTTGGTGGAGGAAGGGAGAGAAATTGGAGGTTCTAATAATTATTTTCCTTGCACCACTAGTGTACTAGATTCTTTACAGGGAGATGTGAAGACAAGGTTCCCACCTGGAAGACCTCACAGTATGAATAAACAATGTGCAAGTAGATGATGGGTTACCTTCCAGTTCTGCTGCTGGAAAGGAAATTGTTTACACTGCAGGGAAAACACTAACATTCTTGACAGTGAAGACACCCCCAAAACCCCACACTTGTTCTGAAGGCCAGCCCTGGGAGAGTGCAGGTCTGAGCCCTCTCTGGAAGCCATGCTTCTGAAATAAAGTGAGCAACTCCAGCAGCCCAGTTACAAGCATTTGTGTAAAGTGCTAGAAAAAATGAGGCAGAACTGTATTTGAAAATTAGCTGTTTATTGTATGACTTTGGAGATGTATCCCCTCCTATTTCTCATCTAAAAATATCTAAGATACTTGGCGATTGGCCTCCTATAGATATCTTAGACCAGAGGTTCCTAGATCATGGTCCATAGAGCACTTGCTCATGGCTCCTGAAGACCTGGCTAATCACATGGTGCTGGCTCCTTCTTCTGACTTCCTGCTGTGAAACAGCATTAAGTGATAGCTAAAAATATCTTATATACTTTCCTTAACTTACTTGGGCAGATACGCAATTGCTATGGTTGGTACAGGAATGTTTGTGATCACAAATGGGAGGGGAGGTCGTCTATGTGAGTGTGATTAGGAGGAAAGGTGATCCATGAGACAATCTCTGGATTATCATGTGGTTCACATGAAAACATTTGTGAACCTTTACCTAGAGAGCAAAAGAGACTAGATAGAGAACATAGGTGCAAATGTTGATGCCTCAGAGAAAATTATCTTTATGCTCATTACTACAGCCAGACCCCACCAGACAGAAAGAGAGAAAATAGGGGAAGATTTATCACAAATGCCAGTTTCTGAGAGAAGTCAGATTACTGTGTTTGCGATGAGTAATTATGGCTAGATCATTATCTCAACAGACACCAGTGGAAATCCACTGAGGTCTTACTCCAGGTTTACATCAGTGTAAATGAGATCTGAGTCTAGCCATGGACAGTGAAGTGTAGACATTGACTGTTTATTCCATCAGGGGATGGTAGGAGGAAAGAGATTTCTTAAGATTTTGCTTGATCCATACACCATAAATAGTTGATTAGATTAATTCTTAAGAGAACTCTTTTAGTTCAGTGGCTAGAACCTTCCCCATGGATTTGCTTTACCATTTACCTAGCAGGTATCCCTATAGACAAATAAAATTGTGGTTGGAAATGTCAAGGGTTGTGCGGATAATTTATCCATAAGTAGGAAACGGGTCATGGCTTTACTGTTGTTTCCTGATTCCCAGAAAGAGAATTAAAACGTTTCCCCAAGAGTCGTATGCTACACTCCCAGTATGTACGACACATGTTGGAACTTTGACTGAACTACCCGAGGTCACTTTTTTGCTACAGCTTATCATTACACGTAAGCTGTTGAAATCTCTGTAGTTGCCATTTACAATTTTATACTGTGAAAAGAATAAATAACTAAATAATACAGATCAGTGAAACATAAAGGTAAGTAAGAAATTCATCTCCTTGATGACTTGGCATACGTGGCTGGTTTTCTCTTGTCTGAGCAACGACAGTGCAAACTCTAAATAATAAACAGCTGAGTCACTCTGATCTGCCAAATGGGAATAAATATACTATGTATATTATATGTACTGATAGGATTCAATGGCAGCTGCTGGTGATATTTGTAATTTGAACTCTATATAGAATATAGATGTTTTAGAGAGATGGTGCCAATTCTAAAAGATTTGTGTGGGCTACAAGTGCTTGTAATTATTATTATTATTTTTATTTGTTAATAACTTATTATGAAAATCTGGTTTTAAACCTTCTGTGAGTGTTTGTCCCTTTCTTATGTTGCTGCTTATACTATTAAAACAATAGAGAATGTAAAATTATTTTGATGTGAACTGAAAAAGATTTTTCATAAAATTTAACATTTTTATCAGCTTTGGGTTTTGCGGTCTACCTGTATAAATGTAATTTATTTTAGCATTTAAAAATACATTTGCTTGTTTCTCGGTTGTCTACATCATGTTATAGTTGATGTTTATGTACAGTCAGGTACTTTTTGAACAGTATTAAAAAATCCTGTGATATGACTTAAACTTTGATTTTTTTAATAAGATGTTATTCACATGTTTTTCTGTGGATCAAGTGAGCCAGCATACTAACCGTTTGATGGTCATACAAATGCCCACATTCTGCAAAGAGCTAACCCCTCCCCACCCCATAAACACACACACACACACACACACACACATATGCACACCAGCATGCATAATTCACAAGGGTGGGTGGGATTATCCCAATTATAATTAGCAATGTTGGCCCTGATCCATAGATTCATTCATAGATTTTTAAGGCCGGAACAGACCACTATGACCATCTAGACTGACCTTCTGCATAACACAAGCCATAAAATTTCACCCAGTAATTTCTCCACTGAGCCTGTATTTTGTGTCTGAGCTTGAATATATCTTTTAGAAAGACATCCAATCTTGATGTAAAGACTTCCAGCGATGGAGAATCCACCACAGATCTTGGTTCCAATGGGCAGTTACCCACATTGTTAAAAAAGTTGTGCTTTGTCTTATCTCTAGCCTGAATGTATCTAGCTTAAGCTTCCAGCCACTTGATCTTATTATGCCTTTGTCTGCTAGACTAAAGAGCCCTTTCCTCTTAGTAGTCTTCCACACTCCATTCCAAAATTCCCCTCTCCGTTACACCAGTGCAAATCAGGAATAATTTCACTGAGCACAGTGGAGATTGGTACCAAAACAATGTAGGCTCCCGTTCTTCTGAGCAGGGCCTAAGTGAGATGAGAATCAAGCCTATTATTTTTGGGAGAAGTTCCCATAAAGTCTATTGGAGTTTTCTCTTTGCTACTTAAGGTTGAAAGGGAGGGCATTCAATGGCACGAAGGGCATGCCTCCAACTCCCGTTAAAAATCACCCAGCTGTCCTTTGTGCCTTTGTTCAGCTCAAAAAATTCAGATCTCAAAGTAAACAATTCCACTGCAGGGAGAAATTGCTTCCAGAAAAATACACTGTTACATTTTAAATTGACAGTTGTTTAAAAAAGCAGGAGAAATTTTAGCCAAGTCAGCCCCATGCAGTTGAAGGTATGCACGTTTTAAACACAATGGGTTATTTCACTGAGTTATATTTGTTTGCTATAATGTCTGGTAGATGCACGTTCTGTGGAACACTGGCTTACTGTCCTCTTGGCAAAAGAAAACCTACCTCCTTCTGATGGCAATCTCCTACTAACAGCTTTTCTGCTCCTGATTTGACACTAGTATTAACCAGGTGCCCCACTAGAGAGGCTAGTAAATGACTTCACTAACTTGAATCCTGTAGTTATTCTAATCATAACAATATCAGAGTTCACCGCCCTTACATGGAGCTCATAGAAATATTGTGTGGCACCACAAGGGAGTAAGAGGGTGCAAAGTGCACTAATTCCCACAACCTGGATCACAGGAACAGTGTAAGGGGGAAAGTGGCCCCCGGGACAGGTGCTGCATAAGTAGACAAATCAGGGCAAAAGTGGGTGGAGTCTTGGCTCCCCCTTCCCCAAACACCTCAGACCTGGTGTTTGGTACTTCCCCACAGAGTAAAGAGGAACCTGGAACACAGATGGTGAATCTCAGAGTTACCATGGCCCAGATCTTAAAAATCATTTAGGCACCTAACTCCCATTGGTTTCAAGGCATCTAAAAACCTTTGAGGATCTGGGTCCAACTGCCTTCAGGTCTTCTCCAGGACCGGACAACAACATGCCTCCTCTTGAGAGGGACTTGTGATGAAATCACAGTGGAGTGCATTATGTATTAGTCATGGCATCAGAATTAGACTTGGTTCTTTCCAATAGCTGAAGACTTTAGTGATGTATTTACATTTATCCAGAGAAGTTACATTTGTAAGCAGCATCTGGTTTTTAGTGAGGTCCTGTATTTTATCCAATTTTCTAGCAGTCCAAGAGGGTCAGGTTTCTTGCTCAATATCACACAGTAACTCAGAGTTCCACTTAGCTTCAAACACTCAAGCCCCACGCTTCCCGGTAATTTGCTGACTACCGTACCACATGGCCTCCTTAAACAACGATGAAAGGAGCCCACTGTTTCACTAGTAAGTATTGCCAGTTCTTTTCAGACACAGGCCAGCAGGTCTGCTCTCTGGAGGGAACTAGGGACTGTAGTTGAGTCTGGAACTGCCAACAGGAAGGAAGCTCCACAGGTGATGGGCATCCAACAACTTTGCTATAAGAAAGGCAGCAAGCTCCCCGACCCTATCGTGCCAGTGCTCACTCAGATTGGATCTGCAGGAACTGCCTCAAGGGACGAAGGGCGAATTCAGAGGCCATTCTGTTCACCAGAGAGTGCCAGCAAGGCTGCTAGGGGGAGTTACTCAGCCAGTGCAGCAGAAATGAGTTCCAAGGTGTCTCCATGAAACTGCTGCTGCTGTGGGGCCTGCTGTATTTGTGTTGCATATATGGAATAAGTAAGTTGCACAGAGCCGTAGTGTAAAACTGCACTATGAGACACAAATTAAAGCATTCATTGAATGGGTTAATAACAGAGGATTAGAGAACTTAAATGACATAGGCAATGCCGGAGAGGGATGTCAAAGATTTGAAGAGAGATGGAGTGCCAATTAAGCAGCTGGATAGAAGGCAGCTGTTTCAGATGGCAGGAATATGATGAGATTGTTGGAGAGAACAGAGGGGGGGTAGCTGCTATATGCAAAGAGACCAGGGAGAGAAGTAGAGACAGACATGCTCCAAACATTGGCTTGGAGTAAGACCATGGAGTGTTCTGAGAAGGAGAGAATTTTTTAATTGTATCCTGAAATTAACAGGAATCTTGTCGAGGTGTTTGAAGACATGGGTGATGTGGTCACACTCCTTGGTACACAAGAAGAGCTGCAAGCAGCATTCTGCACATGCTGACACCTGAAGATATAGGATTTGGGGAAGCCACAGACACAGATATAAACAGTGCTGGAAATGGCGTCCAGGCATTGGACTGTGTCGACAATATTCCAAACTTATGATTGGGAGACACACCAATGAAGAACAGTTCAGGGTCAAGTCTCTGGAGACAAATAGAAGAATTTCTGAGCCAAGGAGGGAGATACCAGAGATGGAGAATAGCTTCTGCATTCTAGCCATTTGTGTGACACCACAAGCAAACCAAAAAATCACACAAGCCAAATGACCTTGTGGTTAAGGTTCTGGACTCTGGGACTCAAGAGATGAAGGTTAAGTTCCCAGTTCTGCCACAAAATCCCTATGCTAACTTGGGGAAGTTTTTTAATCTCTATCCTCATCTATAAAATTGAGATAATAAGCCTATAAATGAAATGTCAGCCCATCAGGATAGGCAGAGGGGAGATGTCAAAGCAGAAATCATAAAACCGGTGAAAAGAGATGACAGTTCAGATATACAGCCTAAAAGTAGCACTTGAAGAGTAAAAGCTGAGATAAATTGACTCAGAAGGAGAAGGGAGATAGAAAAAAAAGAGAGCCAAAAATAGAATCTTGCGATGCTGTTAAGAAGAGGTGGAAAGGAAAAGCTATTGCCAGACTTAGGGAATGATCTGTTATATAAGAGTGGAACCATGAAAGGAGGCAGCCAGAGATGCCTGCGCTACTCTGGAGGCTCACATAAAATGAAATAGTCAATAGCATTGAAGGCTGCACGGAGATCAAGCAGAATGCAGATGGAGGAGCTGTCAACAGCAGAGGGGAGCTCATTAACTACCCTAGAGGAGACTGATTTCCATGCCATAGCCATATGGAAACCCAAAGAGAAATCTGTCAAGGATTGTGTTCAGTGTAAACTGACTGCATTTCCTCCTAGAGTACCTTGCTCTGTTGGCTTGCATGATATTTTCACTGCTATAGACTGGCTAAAGAGGCACTGGATAATTATGCAATTGCCATATAAAATGTTGCCCACAAGTTAGAGCATCAATGTTTAAAATAAAAGGACTTCTTTCAGCCTGACATATCTGGCTTAGTACAGCTTGCTAAAGATTTTTTAACGGTGTCAAACCTCACCCATATGTGAGTACCATCTGTTGAAATGCTTTTGAGCCAAATGGCAGGCGCCACCAAGCTCCATCTTAAAACAGACCGATGGAGTCTCTTGGTTTGTGCCAAGGTTACTTACAAATCACTCCCACTGCCTTCAAACGAGCACTGGGAGGCAGTTGGAATTATGACTTCACTTTGTTACAAGATACTATGCATCATGGCTGTGCTGCTATTCCAAGCATCTGTTCAGATGGGGGGAAAGCACAGTGGCAACCCAGTTAATACACATGTTGCTTCAATGAATTAGATTTCCCTCATCTATACTGAGCCTCCACAGGACCAGAACGGATCATGGCTACGAGGGAGTCAACATTCTATTATAAATACTCATAGAAATCAATGATCTGAGCTCTCTATCGGTTCTTTACTAATGTAAAGCTTGAATTTAGTCCAATGGTGGATGTATTTCTTACTACTGAGCAAAACTAGCTGTAGTACCTTCAAGGCACATTGAGCTCCAAAGCAAAGATAAACAAAGCCCGTAAGGTTGTGCAGAAAATTCAAACTCTGCTGCAATGGATTATATGAATAGGTAGTAAACTATCTTATTATCTATTTTATTATCTTTATTATTTATTATTATCTTTATTGTTATCTATTTTATCTGTTATTAATGTATTACCATCTATTTTATTATCTGCTGATGAGAACATGAGATAGTGGGTTTCCAATCTCTTTGTTATCCTTTTACTATCCTGGGCAGACAAATCGACCACACAGTGGCAGACAGACGTATTTCATTATCTGATTATTCAGATTGCACCATCAGCAATTGTCTTGAAGATAGACCTGGAAGTCCTTGTTATCACACTCCTAGAGGAAAGTGCAGACGGGAGTACAGCAAAACGTCAACAACATTATACTGGGCAAAGCAGAAATAGAGGAGCCGTGTAAATTCAGAATACTACCACTGAACTCACTGGTCATCTGTTTTATTCTGCACTTGTACTTGTGTAACAGACTAGAATCTGGTCGAGAGAGTTCAGATGAACCCTAACAGGGGATCCAGGTGCAAACCCGCCTAGAAAACAAATATGGAAACAGACAGTCATGGAATTTGCCACAAGACTTACTGTTTATGGTTAGGTATTTTGTTTTTCAGCTTCTATATTGGCTTATTTTCAATGCTGACCACTTTTTCTGTCATGACTGTTCCCTTAAAAGTTTATTTGAATTGCGAGTGAGTAAACTTGATCAGAAATTGGTCATTTAAAGAAATAAACATAAAAATTAAAAAGTTCACAAAAACTGTTTTTTTAAAAAGCCTCATTTACCGTTTTCACCCTGTCCTCTCACCTTGTTTAAAACCTTCACAAAAAAGGGCCTATCACACTAATACTATTCAACCTAATAACTACAAAGGGAATGAACAGAAAGTGATACAGGCTGTTGTTGACTGTGAACACTAGGAACAGGAACAGTTGGTGCTGTTTTCTCAGTTGTTTATAGTTTAAAGTGAAAAAATGGAGGATTAAATCCTGGTTCCAATGAAGTCAGCGGGAGTTTTGCCACTGAATTAATGGGGCAGATTTAGCCCAGAATCTGTTTAGTGTAGTAGCTCATAGTAGCATGTACACATAGGCAGGTGTTATGCTCCCATTAAACAAGACAATTTTTTTCTTCAGTGCTCTCTTGCACCTGTGTGAAGACAGAAGCAAGCCAGCACTATGCATTTCAACATTATTTTTCACAATTTATTCTCCTTAGTGATATTTTTAATAGAGACCTTCGATGAACATTTTAATTCACATGTGCAGTTGCAACATAAAAACATATAGATTCACATAATAGGCTCAATAAATGCAACATAGCATTTATGTTTCATGACTACAAATGGGTAGTCAGGACTTTGCCAAGCTCTGCAATTATTTACTGCTTAGGCCCTCCTGACAATATAGTTCATGGCTACAGTTATTGCCTCTCCTGAATAAACTATTTGTCTTACTTAGAATTCTTAGTTCTGGTAGATGCAAAGTTGAGTTTCACAGCACTGTAAGTCAAATATTAGTACCTTCCGTAATGTCTGCTGTCTTTGTCTCATCACCAGTCCAAATGATTCTCCTAAGAGTTCAGTCTAGCTCCCAGCTCTGAAGCTGCCTTGCACTCAACCTTCAGAAGAGTCCAACATTCGCGGCACCAGATTGGCAGAGGAAGGAAAGACAAATGTGCATACGCTATTTATAAAACCAAAGGCTCCAGTTTAATTTCATGATACGTTGAGAGGAATTAAATGCCTGGCACTTCACGGAAGGACATGTGAACAAGTAAGTAATATAACTTTAATTCATATCAAAGTAAATTTGAAGAGAGGTTAAACAGCCTTTGCACCTGCTCTCATTCATTTTAGGCAACATTCAAAGCCTACTGGCAAAAATCGCAAATGTCCCTACTTTGTAGGTAAGAAGACACTCATGAAGATTCTTATTCTGGAAGTTTACCTAGTAGTGAGCAGCCTGAACTGGTTAAACAACAGTTAGACACTGGTGGGCTACCTGCAGCCCACAGGCTGCATGTGGCCCATCAGGGTAATCTGATTGCAGGCCGTGAGACATTTTGCTGACGTTGACCGTCTGGGGGCATAGCCCCCCCGCAGCGCCCAGTGGCCATGGTTTGCTGTTCCTGGCCAATGGGAGCTGCGGGGAACAGTGGGCCACAAGGACGTGCTGTCCACGACTTCCCGCAGCTCCCATTGGCTGGGAACAGAGAACAGCAGCCACTGGAAGCTGTGGGGGGCCATGCCTGTCTTGCGGCCTGCAATCAGATTACCCTGATGGACCGCGTGCAGCCCATGGGCTGCAAGTTGCCCACCACTGGTCTAGTGTCATCAGTAGAGCTGGTCCAAAAATGGGTGGGGGAATGGGGCGGGGATTGTCCATGGAAAAAGGTTTTGGTGAAAAATCTAAACTCAAAATATTTTTGCCACAAATTGAAATATTTCATTTCTGAATATTGCCCTGGTGCCTCATGCTCCCATTCTCCTCTTTAGGCCAGACTTCCTGGTTGGACTACATCTTCCACGATGCACCACAGTACGCCCTCCTCATAAGGGAAGGCGGTACACCATGAAAGGGAACTCCCATGAGACACTGCAGCAATGACAAAAATGTCAACATTTTTCACCGAAATCAGACTTTTTTTCCCAAAGTTTTGTTTTATCGAAAACCCAATTTGCTGTTGAAAAGACAGTTCTCACAGAAAATTTCCAACCACTCTTTGTCATCACCCCTGTGCTTCTCGGTACTGGGTGGAAACTCTAGAGTGGAGGCACCAGGGACCATATGTTAACCCATCTCCTGTATAAACACATTCAGATCCAGGTTTTTGTGTTAACTGCTCATATAGCTGGGAGGCACTATACATAGATCACATTCTTTTTTCATTTGTGCTGGTGACAAGCGCCTTTTGCCCAGATAGAAGCATTTCCTTACACAGGCTTAAATATATATATATAGTTCCAAAAGCTGCAACAAAACAAAAATCAAACTCCCTCATGTAGTCCTGTTTGGATTAGTCAGCTTCCCACACAATGCAATTACAGCTGTCAAAAAGTGGGACTGCTGAGATTACGGAAAGGAAAGGAACTACAGTGGCCCTGCCAGAGGAGCAAAGATTAAGGAGTAAGAGAGGAATGCACGTTCTTGTAGGCATGTCCTCTGCGATGCTAACAACAGCCTTCATACACTCTCAGGATGCAGATCAAAAGAGCCCAAACGTGGGGGCGTGGCAATGCAATTCCTGGCAGTATTACAGGCAAGGGAGAAGGGCGCTGAATTCCGCAGGAGGGGTTGCTGTGTGGTGGAAGGGGGTGGCTGTTATGTTTTCAGTGAGGGTTTGCAAATTGCCCACACAGAATGGATTCACTCAGCAAATGGATTCAGACTCAAAGAAGTCCATCTCCAGCGGGCCCTGCCCAACAGAATGCTTGTGACTCCTGTGTATTACTCACCTGAGGGTTAAGCAAAGCTGGGGAGCATATCAACAGGTATCAGGGGCCAGGAATCGCAACCATTCTGCCTTTCCTATGCTGCTAAAGGGAGAGGGATCCCAGCTGGCTGAGCTAGGGCGGGGGGAAGCAGCAGAGGCACTGGGAACAGTATGGAAACGGCTGAGAATCACTGTCCTAGCTGACCCCAATATGTATCCCTCCTTGAATTAAGACCTGACTTTGCTTCCATTGAAATCCAGTGCAAAATCCCCCTTTGGTGTCATGATGCAGGACTGGGCTTTTAATGAGGTTTCATAGAACTTTTTCAATTACATTTGTTTCATTTTGAAAGTTTATCCAGCTGTCACAAGCTCTGTGACACAGGGAAATTTTGCGTGGTACACACCACCAAGCATGTTGTTGCAGAGAACTCATCAATTAAAATCTGGCTTTTTCAGCTGGAGGAAGGAGCTGTGAATTAAATGGACTCATTATGTTTAAGGTCTTGATCCTTAAAATTAAAGTCAATGGCAGTTTTCCCATGTACTTTGGTGGCACATGGCAAATTTCATTTATAGGTAGGTAGCCTCTCAATATGGATCGACTTTTTCAGCTTTGACGTTGGTTACCTTATATCCAATGAAATGCCCCAAGCCCCCAAGTCAGTAAGCACATCTTAAAAACGTGCTTAACTTTTTGGCTGACTCAGGACCCAAGTATGATATGGCAGCAGTGGCAGGGGGGCTTTGCAGCCTCCAGAGCATGCACAGTATAATACCATGTGTATTCACACTGCGGCTCGTGCATTATAATTAATGCTCAGAGTGTGTCCATCATCCCCATGATGCCTGGTCTACACAGGATATGAGGTTGCTGCAGCTACTCTCTAACTCAAACTGTAAAGGTTCATGCTGTTAGCTCCAGAGCTCCAAGGTCCAGTTCCCAGTGATAACTATGATGCTGGTTATTATATATTCAAATAAACCATGAATCATGTGGCACTCCCCTCATTTCAGGCTAACAGACTTGAACCTGAGATTGAGAGCATTAAGGTTCAGAAACCTTTTGAGCAAATCTGGGGCCCAGTTTTGAATACCACATGGACATTATGGGGTTGCGTCAAAATTATTCAATGTGCATGGGTTTACATGGAGTTCCAATGCAAAGCGTTCCATGAAGGAGGAGTGCTGGGCAGAGACGGGCTCCACCTAACGAAGAGAGGGAAGAGCATCTTTGTGAGCAGGCTGGCTAACCTAGTGAGGAGGGCTTTAAACTAGGTTCACCGGGGGAAGGAGACCAAAGCCCTGAGGTAAGTGGGAAAGCGGGATACCGGGAGGAAGCACAGGCAGGAACGTCTGTGAGGGGAGGGCTCCTACCTCATACTGAGAATGAGGGGCGATCAGCAGGTTATCTCAAGTGCCTATATACAAATGCACTAAGCCTTGGAAACAAGCAGGGAGAACTGGAGGTCCTGGTGATGTCAAGGAATTATGACGTGATTGGAATAACAGAGACTTGGTGGGATAACTCACATGACTGGAGTACTGTCATGGATGGTTATAAACTGTTCAGGAAGGACAGGCAGGGCAGAAAAGGTGGGGGAGTAACCCTGTATGTAAGGGAGCAGTATGACTGCTCAGAGCTCCGGTATGAAACTGCAGAAAAACCTGAGTGTCTCTCGATTAAGTTTAGAAGTGTGAGCAACAAGAGTGATGTAGTGGTGGGAGTCTGCTATAGACCACCGGACCAGGGGGATGAGGTGGATGAGGCTTTCTTCCGGCAACTCGCAGAAGCTACTAGATCGCAGGCCCTGGTTCTCATGGGCGACCTTAATCATCCTGATATCTGCTGGGAGGGCAATACAGCGGTGCATAGACAATCCAGGAAGTTTTGGGAAAATGTAGGGGACAATTTCCTGGTGCAAGTGCTGGAGGAGCCAACTAGGGAGAGAGCTTTTCTTGACCTGCTGCTCACAAACCGGGAAGAATTAGTAGGGGAAGCAAAAGTGGATGGGAATCTGGGAGGCAGTGACCATGAGTTGGTCGAGTTCAGGATCCTGACACAGGGAAGAAAGGGAAGCAGCAGAATACGGACCCTGGACTTCAGGAAAGCAGACTTCGACTCCCTGAGGGAACTGATGGGTAGGATCCCCTGGGGGAATAACATGAGGGGGAAAGGAGTCCAGGAGAGCTGGCTATATTTCAAAGAAGCCCTATTGAGGTTACAGGGACAAACCATCCCGATGTGTCGAAAGAATAGTAAATATGGCAGGCGACCAGCTTGGCTTAACAGTGAAATCCTTGCGGATCTTAAACATAAAAAAGAAGCTTACAAGATGTGGAAGATTGGACAAATGACCAGGGAAGAGTATAAAAATGTTGCTCGGGCATGTAGGAATGAAATCAGGAGGGCCAAATCGCACCTGGAGCTGCAGCTAGCAAGAGATGTTAAGAGTAACAAGAAGGGTTTCTTCAGATATGTTGGCAACAAGAAGAAAGCCAAGGAAAGTGTGGGCCCCTTACTGAATGAGGGAGGAAACCTAGTGACAGAGGATGTGGAAAAAGCTAATGTACCAATGTTTTTTTTGCCTCTGTCTTCACGAACAAGATCAGCTCCCAGACTGCTGTGCTGGGCAACACAGCATGGGGAGTAGGTGGCCAGCCCTCTGTGGAGAAAAAAATGGTTAGGGACTATTTAGAAAAGCTGGACGTGCACAAGTCCATGGGGCCGGATGCGTTGCATCCGAGAGCACTAAAGGAGTTGGCGGCTGTGATTGCAGAGCCATTGGCCATTATCTTTGAAAACTCATGGCGATCGGGGGAAGTCCTGGACGACTGGAAAAAGGCTAATATAGTGCCCATCTTTAAAAAAGGGAAGAAGGAGGATCCTGGAAACTACAGGCCAGTCAGCCTCACCTCAGTCCCCGGAAAAATCATGGAGCAGGTCCTCAAGGAATCAATCCTGAAGCACTTACGCAAGAGGAAAGTGATCAGGAACAGTTAGCATGGATTCACCAAGGGAAGGTCATGCCTGACTAATTTAATCACCTTCTATGATGAGATTACTGGTTCTGTGGATGAAGGGAAAGCAGTGGATGTATTGTTTCTTGACTTTAGCAAAGGTTTTGACACAGTCTCCCACAGTATTCTTGTCAGCAAGTTAAAGAAGTATGGGCTGGATGAATGCACTATAAGGTGGGTAGAAAGTTGGCTAGATTGTCGGGCTCAACGGGTAGTGATCAATGGCTCCATGTCTAGTTGGCAGCCAGTATCAAGTGGAGAGCCCAAAGGGTCAGTCCTGGGGCCGGTTTTGTTCAATATCTTCATAAATGATCTGGAGGATGGTGTGGATTGCACTCTCAGCAAATTTGCGGATGATACTAAACTAGGAGGAGTGGTAGATACGGTGGCAGGTAGGGATAGGATACAGAGGGACCTAGACAAATTGGAGGATTGGGCCAAAAGATATCTGATGAGGTTCAACAAGGATAAGTGCAGGGTCCTGCACTTAGGACGGAAGAATCCAATGCACCGCTACAGACTAGGGACCAAATGGCTAGGCAGCAGTTCTGTGGAAAAGGACCTAGGGGTGACAGTGGACGAGAAGCTGGATATGAGTCAACAGTGTGCCCTTGTTGCCAAGAAGGCCAATGGCATTTTGGGATGTATAAGTAGGGGCATAGCCAGCAGATTGAGGGACGTGATCGTTCCCCTCTATTCGACATTGGTGAGGCCTCATCTGGAGTACTGTGTCCAGTTTTGGGCCCCACACTACAAGAAGGATGTGGACAAATTGGAGAGAGTCCAGCGAAGGGCAACAAAAATGATTAGGGGTCTGGAACACATGACTTATGAGGAGAGACTGAGGGCACTGAGCTTGTTTAGTCTGCAGAAGAGAAGAATGAGGGGGGATTTGATAGCTGCTTTCAACTACCTGAGAGGTGGTTCCAAAGAGGATAGTTCTAGACTATTCTCAGTGGTAGAAGAGGACAGGACAAGGAGTAATGGTCTCAAGTTGCAGTGGGGGAGGTTTAGGTTGGATATTAGGAAAAACTTTTTCACTAGGAGGGTGGTGAAACACTGGAATGCGTTACCTAGGGAGGTGGTAGAATCTCCTTCCTTAGAAGTTTTTAAGGTCAGGCTTGACAAAGCCCTGGCTGGGATGATTTAATTGGGGATTGGTCCTGCTTTGAGCAGGGGGTTGGACTAGATGACCTCCTGAGGTCCCTTCCAACCCTGATATTCTATGATTCAATGAGGACGTTGCTGTCGGAAACTTCCATCAGCATCAAGCCTGGCAGCCTTTGTTGCTTCTTCTCTGTGTTTGAAAAAAATCCACTTTTTGATTTTTATGCTCAGGATGTCCAGTTTCAAGAAGTGGCTGCCGTTTGCATGGTTTCATGGATTCAGCAGACAAAACTTCACAGCCAATGACGCACTGTGGTTTTTCAATCTCAGAGCTGATGATACTGGTAAAACCGAGTTTAATGTAAGACTCGAGATACTTTCCTTTTTTAGTGGTTTTAAAGCAGTACAGGTGGCCACTATTGTCAAGAGAAAGTTTGTGCTTGTGTGTCTGACTGTTAATTAATAAAGTACTTGTTCAGCTGCTAAAGAATCAAGCCCTCCAATGTTGGCTAATGTTGCCAGCCATAGGAAAAATGGCACCCAGGGCAAACTTCTATTTGGCACCCTTTCTTTGGCGGTGGAGCAGGGCTGGAGGTGGAGTGGAGTTGGGAGTGGAGCTGGGCTGGAGGAGCTTGGGGCTCTGAGGTCCGCACATGGTGGTAATGGGGGCTCACAACCAAGCGCCTAGCCAGGCTCACAGCAAGTGACAGGGCTCGGGGCTGACACCCCTGTGTGTGGCAGGGCTGGGGGTTAACAACCTTGTGCCTGGCGGAGCTCCTGGCTGATAACTCTCAGCATGGCCGGGCTCCACCTGACAACCCCAGTACAGTAGTCAGGGCTCACAGTGTCCTGGATGCCCCAGCTCAGGGCTCACAGCGCCCTCCTGGTTGGGGTCGGGGATCAGAACACCATGCCTAGCTGGCGTTGAGGCTCGCTGGCGTTGGGGCTCACAGCCCTGCACGGGGGTCGGGGTCAGGGCTCCAGCCCTGCAGCCCTGCCCCTGGAAGTAGCTCGCAGCCCCACTCCTGGCCATGGTTGGGGTCTGGGCTTGCAGCCCCGCAGCCCCATGGGTCAGGGCTCACAACCCTGCATGGGGGTTGGAGTCGGGGCTTGCAGCCCTGCTCCTGGCCAGGGTTGGAGTTGGGGCTCGCAGCCCCGCAGCCCCACACAGGGGTCAGGGCTTGCAGCCTGGTGCGGGGGTTGGGGCTCGCAGCTCGCAGCCACACACTGGGGTCGGGGCTTGTGACCCTCCACATAACTGGGTCGCGACCCCCTGATGGGTTGCAACCCCCAGTTTGAGAACCAATGCTTTTGATGCTATGTAAAGAATTAATAATAATGCTTAATTAGGGATCTGAGGATTGCAGGAAAATATTGAATCTTCCATTATATATGTTACTTTTAAAAAGTGGAATTACAGCAATTACTCAGCTTAAGACATCTGTTTACTATCAGAATTTTTCCATCACATTCTCATTCCTTTTTAATTAAAAGAATAAAATGGTGAGAAAGTAATTCTGTTCACATTGTTCTTCCTAAGGGCTATTTTCTGTCCTTTGGTGACTATATCAAACTTCCATTGGCTTCTATGACAGACTTATCCATGCATCCAAGGGCACAATTTGGCTCAGAGAATTCACCAGGTGGAAGATGGTCATCAGCTGTTGAGGACAAGCCGTGATATCACATTCTAACTAGCCCAGCAGTCATAATGTTTGATGAGGCTGTTCCAGAGTTTTGCTATAAGAGACGTGTCATTAAAACTGAAAGGCTCCAGATGTTTGCAGCTACTGTGCCTTATGATTTCCAAATCCAACATTACAATCCAGCACTAAGGGCAAAATTAGGCAGACCTTAATGCAGCAAAATTCCTCTTGGAGTCAGTGGGTATGTGATGGCATATTCAGAACCCACACTGGGCCAGGGCAGGATGTAATTAAGGCTCTGTCCTGAAGACAGGAATTTACATGTGTTCTACCCCTCAGCACCTGCCAGGAGTGTTAAGCCTATAGGGAGAGCCTCTGTAGTTAATCAAGAAGGAGTAGGATACAAACGAGAAGGCAGACTTCAAAGGCAGCTGCTTTGATCAAGGAAAATAAAGTAAGGGAGGATGAGGAATGGAGAAAGAAACAGCAGTGGGTAGGAAAATGGACATTAAGAGGAAGGATAGTTCTGATACCAGCCAGAATGGTGATACTGGCAGTAGAATGTCTGTACCCAACTGGGCGAGGAATGTGGGCAAAGCCACGCAGCAACAGTTGTTTGTACACCAATGCAAAGACCCTAAGTAACAAAATCGAGGAATGAGAACTAATGGTGCAGGAAGTGAAACCAGATATTATAGGGATAACAGAAACATGGTGGAATAGTAGTTGTGACTGGAGTACAGGTATTGAAGGGTATGTGCTGTTCAGGAAAGACAGAAATAAAGGCAAAGATGGTGGAGTAGCATTGTATATTAATGATGAGATAGACTATAAAGAAATTAGAAGTGATAGAATGGATAAGACAGAGTCTGTTTGGGCCAAAATCACTTTGGGGAAGAAAGCTACTAGAGGTTCCCCTGACATAGTGCTTGGAGTGTGCTACAGACCACCAGGATTCAATATGAATATGGATAGAGACCTCTTTAATGTTTTTTTTAATGAAATAAATACCACTGGGAATTGTGTGATTATGGGAGACTTTGTCTTCCCAGATATAGATTGGAGGACAAGTGTTCCTAATAATAGTAGGGCCCAGATTTTCCTGGAGGTGATAGCTGACAAGCAGAAAAGCCTAAAAGGAATGGAAGATGGGATGGATCAGCAAGCAAAGCTACCTCTTGGAGGTCAGAAAGTATAGGGATAAAAAGAAAAGGAGTACTTGTGGCACCTTAGTGAGAACTGCCAAAAGCCAAGCAGAATTGGACCTTGCAAAGGGAATTAAAACCAATAGTAAAAGGTTCTACAGACATATAAATAAGAAGAAAACAAGGAAAGAAGAAGTGGCACCACTAAGCACTGAGGATGGGGTGGAGATTAAAGATAATCAACATGTAAACAAATACTTTGCCTCAGTTTTTAATCAGAGTAATGAAGATCTTAGGAGTAGTAGCAGGGTGGCTAATGGAAAAGAGGCTATAGAGGTAGAAATTACCACATCTGAGGTGGAAGTCAAACTCAAACAGTTTAATGGGACTAAATTGGGGGGCCCAGATAATCTCCATCCAAGAATTTTGAAGAAACTGGCGCATGAAATTGCAAGCCCAATATCAAGGACTTTTAATGAATCTGTAAACTCAGGGGTCATACCCTATGACAGGAGAATTGCTCATAGAGTTTCTATTGTTGAGAAATGGGGGGGGAAATGATCCGGGAAACAACAGGCCTGCTAGTTTGACCTTAGTTGTATGCAATGTCTTGGAACAAATTTTGAAAGAGAAAGTAGTTAAAGACATAGACGTAAATGGTAATTGGGATAAAATATACAATATGGTTTTACAAAAGGTAGATCATGCCAGACCAACCTGATCTCCTTCTTTGAGAATATAACTGATTTTTAGATAAAGGAAATGCAGCAGATCTAATCCACCTGGATGTCAGAAAGGCATTTCATACAGTTCTACATGGGAAATTATTAGTTAAATTGGAGAACATGAAGATTAATAGGAGGGTGGTGAAGCACTGGAATGGGTTACTTAGGGAGGTGGTGAAATCTCCTTCCTTAGAAGTTTTTAAGGTCAGGCTTGACAAAGCCCTGGCTGGGATGATTTAATTGGGGATTGGTCCTGCTTTGAGCAGGGGGTTGGACTAGATGACCTCCTGAGGTCCCTTCCAACCCTGATATTCTATGATTCTATGATTAATATGAGAATTGAAAGATGGATAAGGAACTGGTTAAAGGGCACACTACAATGGGTCATACTGAAAGGTGAACTGTTAGGCTGGAGGAAGGTTTTTAGTGGAGTTCCTCATGGATTGGTCTTGGGACCAATCTTATTTAGCATTTCTATTACTGACCTTGGCACAAAAAGTGGGAGTGTGCTAATGAAATTTGCAGATGACATGAAGTTGGGAGGTATTGCCATTATGGAGGAGAACTGGCATATTATACAAAAAGACCTGGATGACCTTGTAAACTGGAGTAAGAGAAAGCGGATGATATTTAACAGTGCAATATGCAAGGTCATTTAGGCACTAACAAGAATTTTTACTATAAACTGGGGATATATCAATTGGAAGCAACAGAGCAGGAGAAAGACCTGGGTGTAATGGTTGATCAGAGGATGACTATGAGCCACCAATGTGATGTGGCCATGAAAAAGGCTAATGCCGTCCTAGGATGCATCAGGCGAGGTATTTCCAGTAGAGACAGGGAAGTGTTAGTACCATTATACAAGGCACTGATGAGACCTCATCTGGAATGCTGTGTGAAATTCTGGTCTCCCATGTTTAAGAAAGATGAACTCAAACTCGAACAGACGCAGAGAAGGGCTACTAGAATGATCAGAGGAATGGAAAACCTACCTTATGGGAGGAGACTCAAAGAGCTTGGCTTGTTTAGTCTAACCAAAGAAGGCTGAGGGGAGATATGATTGCTCTCTATAAATACATCAGAGTCATAAATACGAGAGAGGGAGAGGAGTTATTTAAGTTAAGCACCAATGTGGCTTCAAGAACAAATGGATATAAACTGTCCATCAACAAGTTTAGGCTTGAAATAGGCAAAGGTTTCCAACCATCAGAGGAGTGAAGTTCTGGAACCACCTTCCAAGGGGCAAAAAAGCTAACTGGCTTCAAGACTGAGTTTGGTAAATTTATTGAAGGGATTATCTGATGAGACTGCCTACAATGGCATGTAGCCAATCTGCACCTGCTAACAGGAAATACCTCCAATGGCCTGTAATTGAACACTAGCTAGGGAGGACTCTGAGTTACTACAGAGAACTATTTCCCAGGTGTCTGGCTGGTGGGTCTTGCCCACATGCTCAGGATCTAACTCATCACCATGGGTTGGGAAGGAATTTTCCCCTGGGTCAGATTGACAGAGACCCTGGGGAGTTTTGCCTTTCTCTGTAGCGTGGGTCACTTGCAGGTTTAAACTAGTGTGAATGGTGGATTCTCTGTAACTTGAGGTCTTTAAACCATGATTTGAGGACTTCAGTAACTCAGCCAGAGGATTAGGGGTCTATTACTGGAATGGGTGGTGAGGTTTTGTGGCCTGCAATGTGCAGGAGCTCAGACTAGCTGATCATGATGGTCCCTTCTGACCTTAAAGGCTATGAGAATTCTCACACTCATTCAGAATGCTTCTGCAAAGCTCTCCTTTGCCCATGTCACCCCTCCCTTTGCACCCCTCGACTAGCTCACCATTCTCTGTCGCATGACATATAACCTACTTGTCTTCACTTTCAAGGCCCTTCATGACCTAGTTCCACCCTGCCTATCATCTCTCAGATACTATTAATATGTCAACTTCCACCACCAATTGGCTAACAATGCCAGTGTGATGCCCACTTGTTACATTTTCAAAAAAGCATCTTCATCCTTTTTCCCATGCTGCCGCTCCCCCTTGGGAGTTGCTCCCTGTAAACATCTTCAGAACTACTTCACTATCCTCCTTCAAACTCTCCTTTCCCATTATGCTTTCAAAAAACTTGCCAATGGTTAGGCAGTTGGTGTGCTGAGACCACAGCCTATCATGCTGACCAATAGTATCTCACTGCTTCCTTGTGCTCCCCATTTGCTTGTATTTGTCTGTCTCTTGTTTGATTCTGAGATTGTAAGTTTCTTGGGGGCAAAGTCAGTCTTTTTGTTTTGTGTTTCTACAGCACCTAGCACAACGGGGACCTTGTCTATGACTAGAACTTATCGGTGGTATTGCAATACCAATAAACCACAACAACAAAAACTACATCCCTAGAGGCTCAGAGGGAACTGGGTTCCTAGCCTGGGATGGCAGCCAAAAATAGGGGCTTCCCAGAGAAGGGAAGGGAAGGCTTTGTCAACACACTGTCCATTTGGTGAGACACCGTTCTGGTTTCCCTGAGGAATGGTGTAGTACATAGGAATTGGGTAGTATTCCTTTGTGAACACTTTCTGGTGTACTTCACTGTCCTCTATGTTTCAGAAGCCAGCAGACCCTGCCAGACCAGCAGTGTGTATGTGTGTGACACACCAGGATACAATCCAGACAAATGAGCAGCTGTGTCACCCCTGCCCTGCAACCTTGGGTGCCCTAGAATGCCTTGCTGAATTAGCACACACTTGGGCCATTCACAAACAGCCTTCCAGCATGCAAGCCCCACCCCGAGTGTCTGTGTGTAACTGCAGCCTGTCAGCCATGTTTTGGTTATGCTCTGGCTCTCACCAGCCGTGGTTATACTGCAGTGTCACCCCAACACACCCAGTCCCAGATTTCCCCCTAGAAATGCATGTGCTGTACTGCCCAGCCCTCTCCTCGACAGTACAAAATATTTTAAGTCTGTTATTCCTTAAAGGGAACAATATGCCAGCTTATTATCGCAAACAGTTGTTCAGACACTGAGGGTGACCACCTTTTCAAAAGGCAAAAGTGGGAAACATGCAGGAGCCCTACCCCCTCTGCAGCCACATCTCTTCCCCGAGCCCACCCCTGCTCCTCCTCTTCCCCTTAGGCCCCACCCCCTGCTCCTCCTCTTCCCCCTGAGGCCCTGCTCCCTGGGCAGGCTGGAAGTCAGAGCCGGGACATGATAAGAGCCACCCATGGAGCCTGGGCCACCATGGGGAGCTCCAGACTCTCCAGTTGCCCTGGGCAGGGTACCAGGGTACCCAAGAGCAGTGCTCAACCCATGTCCCCACCTTCTTGGGCAGGTGAAGAGCAGTGCTGCTGGGAATCTGGAACAAATTTTGTCATTCAGCCCGGGACAGGGACTTGAACTCTGCATTTCTGGACTGTGCTGCCCAATTTGAGATGGGCGGTCACACTACAGACACTTCAAATTAAACTCACTGGATTAGATAAAACAGTAAAACAAGCTTATTAACTACAAAGAGATAGATTTTAAGTGAGTACAAATAATGAGGCATAAAAGTCAAATGGTTATAAAAAAAAATACAGATGATGACCTAACTTAAAGTATATCAGATTCAAGCAAAGTTTCTCATCACATGCTTTCAGCAGTCTTCCTAACCAAACTCTGTAGGTCAGGGACCCTCCCCTAGAGTCCAACGAATTCTTCCTTTGTCACTTCAGGTGCAGTGGATACAATGGGCAGGGGAAGGGAGAAAGGGGTGCCTTGGGGTGTTTGTCCCTTTTTTATAGTTTCAGTCCCTCTCTTGAAAAACATTTCCAGCTGGGAGACAAGGTCTATGTGGAAAGATGTTCCCTTCTGGCTTTTTCTCACCTGTTTGATCTTTCTTTGTTTCCCTTCCTACTTGATGACACTGTTTACTACTTAAATACAAATTAAGGAAAGCACACATTTCTTTGTTTAGGATAGACTTGTTTGCCAACTTATCTTTGGGCATGACTGTAGGGTTTGGAACATGTGATAATAAAATCATACAGGGAAATCTTATAACTTTACATTCAATGTTGCCACACATATTTTATCAGGACGATACTGAGCAGCAAATTATGAGTTTTCAAATGATACCTTACAAGACATGCCTTGTACAAAGTTATTACAATAGTGTGTAGGTGTGAACACGGGTATATTCTGTCACAGTACGTAGAGTATGCCTACACTGCAATTAAAAACTTGTAGCTGACCTGTGCCAGCTGACTCAGGCTTGTGGGGCTTGGGCTAAGGGGATGTTTAACTGTAGAGTAGCTGTTCAGGGTCAGTCTGGAGCCTGGGCTCTATGACCCTGTGAAGTGTGAGGGTCGAAGAGCTCAGGCTGCAGCCCAAGCCTGAAGGTCTACCCTGCAACTAAACAGGCCCACAGCCCATGCTCAAGCAGAGCTAATGCTGTTCGTCTACCTGGCCTGGGAGGCACACTCCCAGCTGCAGCGTGGACATACCCACAGTTGTAGAGACAGGAACAGAAACCAAGTCTCTGATTCCTGGTCCAGTGCTCCATGAGTTGGGCCATGCTCTGTAAGTCATGCAGTGCAGAGTTACTTATATAATATGGAATGCCATGGTTAGAATGCAATACAGAAATGGGCCACAGCCAGCACCAAGTGAGGGGAACCCTGTATCCCCTGAAAGGAAAAGTAATCTTAAGGAAACCTGCAATTTCTGAGGCATGACGTATCTGAAATAACTATCAAGGGAGAATGACCAACAAAGACACTGAGAATTCCCCAGGTAACATGCCCAGCAGAGAAACCACAAACAACCAGGTTTCACAGGAGATAAAACCTGGAGATCCATTTTGACACTGCCAGGACCTAAAAAGAACTGGAAAGCTCCAGTAAAGCATGAGTAAGTCATCTATCCAGCCACTACTAACGAAAATTAAATATAAGGCAATGGAGAGTCTAGTAAATCAAATTTAGAGTTTAAATGGTTAGATTTTGTCTCCCTGAGGCGGATGGAGCAAATACCTCATTTTAGAATGATTGGTTCCAAAATACATTAAATGGAGCTGGAAGAGTCAATAGACATTGAAAGAGAGGCTCTTTCTAAGGTGTAGGAAGAAGAGTACTGCTCACTGTAGACATCTGTGAAACAGAGAGATTACAGGCAGCAGACCAAAATACTTTTGAAGGAAAAAAGCAAAAGCAGCAATACTTTGCCAGGCTAAACCTTGGAAGAAACACTCAGGGCAAAGGACATTTGATCAGCACTAAGATTCTGACCCCTGGTTCAATCAGGGGTCAGACAGTGTAGGACTCTGATATGTAATCCAAAATTTTCAAAACTTTGCCCAAGAGTTGGTTGCTCAAAATAAGGCTCCTAAATTCCATATTAAGGCACCTAAACAAGAGAGGCCTGATTTTCAGAGGTGTTAGCCATTGGCCTCAATGGTGTTACTCCTGGTTTATCCCAGTGACCGTGAAAGCAGAATTAGATCCCTACTCCATTTCTTTATCTATTTTTTAGTTATTCCTGGGTTGGCCTTTCTGATGAACCTTTCATCAATTCAAGACATCAAGTCTTTCTTGCTCATATTAAATAGATTGGGGGTTACTGCCAGGTTTATATGTGATTTGTTCTCTTTCTAAAGATACTACTGAAAAAAGTGAATGTGGCTCCTAGAGGGCTAATTTTCAGAGCTCCCAAGAACCCAGAAGCTCCCATTGACATTAATGGAAGCTGATGGGTCTTCAAATGCTTTTGAAAAGCAGGCCACTTATTTAGGACCCTAAATATAGACTAAGGAGCCCAATGTTAGGTACCAATTTTTTTAAAGTGAGGGTCATTAACCATTGGAACAATTTACCAAGTGTTGTGGTAGATTCTCCATCACTGGCCATTTTAAAATCAAGTTTGGATGTTTTTTCTAAAATACTCTAGTTCAAACAGGAATTATTTCAGGGAAGTTCCATGACCTGTCTCATAAGAACATAAGACTGGCATACTGGCTCAGACCAATGGTCCATCTAGCTTACTATCCTGTCTCCTGGCAGTATCTGGTGCCAGATGCTTCAGATGGAGCAAACAGAACAGGACAATTTAATTTTGTATTGCCTGCAAACTTTGCCACCTTACTGTTTACCCCTTTTTCCAGGTCATTTATGAATATGTTGCAAAGCACTGATTCCAGTACAGATCTTTGGGGTATCCCTGCTGTTTCCCTCTCTGCTGTGAAAACTGACCATTTATTCCTACCCTTTGTTTGCTATCTTTTAATCAGTTACTCATCCATGAGAGCATTAGGTCCACAAGTACCTTCCCTCTTATCACATGACTCCTTACTTTGCTTAAGAGCCTTTGGTGAAGGCTCTTGTAAAAGACTTTCTGAAAGTCCAAGTGCACGTTTGTTGACACCCTCAAAGAATTCTAATAGATTGGTTAGGTATGACTTCTCTTTACAAAATCCAGGTTTCAGAGTAACAGCCGTGTTAGTCAGTATTCGCAAAAAGAAAAGGAGTACTTGTGGCACCTTAGAGATTAACCAATTTATTTGAGCATAAGCTTTTGTGAGCTACAGCTCACTAAAATCCATGTTGACACTTCCACAACATACCAGTTATTTATGACTCTGATAATTCTCTTCTTTACTATCGTTTTAACCAATTTGCCCGGTATTGAAGTTTGCCAGGTTTGCCTCCGGAGCCTTTTTGAAAAATCGCCAGTCATTTGGTACATAGGCTGATTTAAGCGATAGGTTACATACCACACTTAGAAGTTCTGAAATTTCATATGTGTGTTCCTTCTGAACTCTTGGGTGAATACCATATGGTCCTAGTGACTTATTACTGTTTCATTTATCAAGTTGCTCCCAAAACTCTTCTACTGACACTTCAGTCTGGGACAGTTCCTCAGCTTTGTCACCTAAAAAGAATGGCTCAGGTGTGGGAATCTTCCTCACATCCTCTGCAGTGTTATAAATAGGATAAAAAGTAGTCTCGTAAACCTCAGCCATCCCTTTCTAGGAGGGCCACTGACTGTTCTGCCCTGAGGCTCAGAATTATTGTTGGTGGCAACCAACACAGGCAACCAAATTTTCAAAAGTGGTCACTGATTTGGGGCTATCTCAATTTTTTGTGGTGGTATCCAGATTAATGCAAGAAGCGCTTGTGTTAAAAAAAATAAACACATTCCTTGAGTTGTAATTTTGCATCCATTGAACAGATTTCAATGGGATTATGCTATTGTGAATCTGGAAGACTTGTGCTCAGAACTGTCTAGCTGTGCTACACAAAAGCGATACTGGATGAGCCCCTCGGTTATTGATGTTGAAACAGGTTATAAGCATGTCTTAAACCAAATAAAAAATGACGATAGACTCTTTCACCCAGTTTGACCTGGTTTTTCTGGAACAGATTTTGGCAGACTTTGGCCCATCCAGCCCATCCTGGGAACTGCCTGAAAACTCTCCTGAGAATCATTTTGACACTGAGATTTGCAAAACCGCTTAAGATCAATAGGAAAGGATATCCATAAGAACGGCCATACTGGGTCAGACCAAAGATCTATTGAGCCCACTATCCTGTCTTCTGACAGTGGCCAATGCCAGTTGCCCCAGAGGGAATGAACAGAACAGGTAATCAAGTGATCCATATCCTGTCATTCATTCCTAGCTTCTGGCAAACAGAGGTTAGGGATGCCATCCCTGCCCATTCTAGCTAATAGCCATTGATGGACCTATCCTCCATGAATTTATTTAGTTCCTTTTTGGACCCTGTTATAGTCTTGGCCTTCACAACATCCTCTGGCAAAGAGTTCCACAGGTTGCGTGAAGAAATACTTCCTTTTGTTTTATTTTAAACCTGCTGCCTATAAATTTCATTGGGTGACCCCTAGTTCTTGTATTATGAGAAGGAGTAATCCATGTCCTGCCTGGATTATCAAAAAATTCTGAATTAATTTTTTTCAATAAAATAAAAAAGTTCATAAAACTGAACATTTCAAAATTGCAGTAGTTATGATATCACCTCACTTACCTCTTGTCATTTGAACCACTGCAAAGCAATTTCCTATGCACTGAAAGCACTGGAATGTGAAGGAATGTTTACTTGTTCTTCAGTGACATCACTTTTGTTATGTGATTTTACTTTTTTTCCTCTTGGGAAAATTGGTTCGTGTAACTGGACGCTTCTAAAATTGGTGTTCTTAAAAACTGAAGTTCTACTGTATGTCTCAAAATTGACGGTCCTAATTTAAAAATAAAAACTAGCAAAAACAAATTGCCATTTGGGTCCCCAGAGTGTGGGTGGCCGATTTAGGTTCAGATCTTGTATGGACTAGATAAAATATCACTGAAGATTTCAATTCAAAGATTGCTTTGTCTCATTGGAAAATGAGTTTAGGATATCATAGAATCATAGATCTTGAAGGTTTCAGAGTAGCAGCCGTGTTAGTCTGAATTCGCAAAAAGAAAAGGAGTACTAGTGGCATCTTAGAGACTAACCAATTTATCTGAGCATAAGCTTTTGTGAGCTACAGCTCACTTCATTGGATGCATTCAGTGGAAAATACAGTGAGGAGATTTATATACACACAGAACATGAAAAAATGGGTGTTATCATACACACTGTAAAGAGAATGATCACTTAAGATTAGCTATAACCAGCAGGAGAGCGGGGGGCGGGGGAAGAAAACCTTTTGTAGTGAAAATCAAGGTAGGCCATTTCCAGCAGTTAACAGGAATGTCTGAGGAGCAGAGGGGGATGGGGTGGGGGAATAAACATGGGGAAATAGTTTTACTTTGTGTAATGACACATCCACTCCCAGTCTCTATTCAAGCCTAAATTAATTGTATCCAGTTTGCAAATTAATTCCAATTCAGCAGTCTCTTGTTAGCCCTGGTCTACACAAGGACTTTAGGTCGAATTTAGCAGCGTTAAATCGATGTAAACCTGCACCCGTCCACACAATGAAGCCCTTTATTTCGACTTAAAGGGCTCTTAAAATCGATTTCCTTACTCCACCCCTGACAAGTGGATTAGCGCTTAAATCGACGTTGCCGGCTCGAATTTGGGGTACTGTGGACACAATTCGATGGTATTGGCCTCCGGGAGCTATCCCAGAGTGCTCCATTGTGACCGCTCTGGACAGCACTCTCAACTCAGATGCACTGGCCAGGTAGACAGAAAAAGAACCGCGAACTTTTGAATCTCATTTCCTGTTTGGCCAGCGTGGCAAGCTGCAGGTGACCATGCAGAGCTCATCAGCACAGGTGACCACGATGGAGTCCCAGAATCGCAAAAGAGCTCCAGCATGGACCGAACGGGAGGTACAGGATCTGATCGCTGTTTGGGGAGAGGAATCCATGCTATCAGAACTCCGTTCCAGTTTTCGAAATGCCAAAACCTTTGTCAAAATCTCCCAGGGCATGAAGGACAGAGGCCATAACAGGGACCCGAAGCAGTGCTGCGTGAAACTGAAGGAGCTGAGGCAAGCCTACCAGAAAACCAGAGAGGCAAACGGCCGCTCCGGGTCAGAGCCCCAAACATGCCGCTTCTATGATGAGCTGCATGCCATTTTAGGGGGTTCAGCCACCACTACCCCAGCCGTGTTGTTTGACTCCTTCAATGGAGATGGAGGCAATACGGAAGCAGGTTTTGGGGACGAAGAAGATGATGATGATGATGAGGTTGTAGATAGCTCACAGCAAGCAAGCGGAGAAACCGGTTTTCCCGACAGCCAGGAACTGTTTCTCACCCTGGACCTGGAGCCAGTACCCCCCGAACCCACCCAAGGCTGCCTCTTGGACCCAGCAGGCAGAGAAGGGACCTCTGGTGAGTGTACCTTTTAAAATACTATACATGGTTTAAAAACAAGCATGTGAAAGGATTACTTTGCCCTGGCATTCGCGGTTCTCCTAGATGTAGTCCTAAAGCCTTTGCAAAAGGTTTCTGGGGAGGGCAGCCTTATTGCGTCCTTCATGGTAGGACACTTTACCACTCCAGGCCAGTAACACGTACTCGGGAATCATTGTAGAACAAAGCATTGCAGTGTATGTTTGCTCGCATTCAAACAACATCCGTTCTTTATCTCTCTGTGTTATCCTCAGGAGAGTGAGATATAATTCATGGTCACCTGGTTGAAATAGAGTGCTTTTCTTCAGGGGACACTCAGAGGAGCCCATTCCTGCTGGGCTGTTTGCCTGTGGCTAAACAGAAATGTTCCCCGCTGTTAGCCACAGGGAGGGGGGAAGGTTGAGGGGGTAGTCACGCGGTGGGGGGAGGCAAAATGCGACCTTGTAACGAAAGCACATGTGCTATGTATGTAATGTTAACAGCAAGGTTTACCCTGAAAGAGTGTAGCCACTGTTTTATAAAATGTGTCTTTTTAAATACCGCTGTCCCTTTTTTTTTCTCCACCAGCTGCATGTGTTTCAATGATCACAGGATCTCCTTCCCAGAGGCTAGTGAAGCTTAGAAAGAAAAAAAAAACGCACTCGCGATGAAATGTTCTCCGAGCTCATGCTGTCCTCCCACACTGACAGAGCACAGACGAATGCGTGGAGGCAAATAATGTCAGAGTGCAGGAAAGCACAAAATGACCGGGAGGAGAGGTGGCGGGCTGAAGAGAGTAAGTGGCAGGCTGAAGAGAGTAAGTGGCGGGCTGAAGACAGGGCTGAAGCTCAAATGTGGCGGCAGCGTGATGAGAGGAGGCAGGATTCAATGCTGAGGCTACTGCAGGACCAAACCAGTATGCTCCAGTGTATGGCTGAGCTGCAGCAAAGGCAGCTGGAGCACAGACTGCCACTGCAGCCCCTCTGTAACCAACTGCCGTCCTCCCCAAGTTCCATAGTCTCCACACCCAGACGCCCAAGAACGCGGTGGGGGGGGCCTCCGGCCAACCAGCCACTCCACCACAGAGGATTGCCCAAAAAAAAGAAGGCTGTCATTCAATAAATTTTAAAGTTGTAAACTTTTAAAGTGCTGTGCTTAAAGTGCTGTGTGGCATTTTCCTTCCCTCCTCCACCACCCCTCCTGAGCTACCTTGGTAGTCATCCCCCTATTTGTGTGATGAATGAATAAAGAATGCATGAATGTGAAGCAACAATGACTTTATTGCCTCTGCAAGCGGTGATTGAAGGGAGGAGGGGCGGGTGGTTAGCTTACAGGGAAGTAGAGTGAACCAAGGGGCGGGGGGTTTCATCAAGGAGAAACAAACAGAACTTTCACACCGTAGCCTGGCCAGTCATGAAACTGGTTTTCAAAGCTTCTCTGATGCGTACCGCGCCCTCCTGTGCTCTTCTAACCGCCCTGGTGTCTGGCTGCGCGTAACCAGCAGCCAGGCGATTTGCCTCAACCTCCCACCCCGCCATAAACGTCTCCCCCTTACTCTCACAGATATTGTGGAGCACACAGCAAGCAGTAATAACAGTGGAAATATTGGTTTCGCTGAGGTCTAAGCGAGTCAGTAAACTGCGCCAGCGCGCCTTTAAACGTCCAAATGCACATTCTACCACCATTCTGCACTTGCTCAGCCTGTAATTGAACAGCTCCTGACTACTGTCCAGGCTGCCTGTGTACGGCTTCATGAGCCATGGCATTAAGGGGTAGGCTGGGTCCCCAAGGATACATATAGGCATTTCAACATCCCCAACAGTTATTTTCTGGTCTGGGAATAAAGTCCCTTCCTGCAGCTTTTGAAACAGACCAGAGTTCCTGAAGATGCGAGCATCATGCACCTTTCCCGGCCATCCCACGTTGATGTTGGTGAAACGTCCCTTGTGATCCACCAGAGCTTGCAGCACTATCGAAAAGTACCCCTTGCGGTTTAGGTACTCGGCGGCTTGGTGCTCCGGTGCCAAGATAGGGATATGGGTTCCGTCTATGGCCCCACCACAGTTAGGGAATCCCATTGCAGCAAAGCCATCCACTATGACCTGCACATTTCCCAGGGTCACTACCCTTGATATCAGCAGACCTTTGATAGCGTTGGCTACTTGCATCACAGCAGCCCTCACAGTAGATTTGCCCACTCCAAATTGATTCCCAACTGACCGGTAGCTGTCTGGCGTTGCAAGCTTCCACAGGGCTATCGCCACTCGCTTCTCAACGGTGAGGGCTGCTCTCATCTTGGTATGCATGCGCCTCAGGGCAGGGGAAAGCAAGTCACAAAGTTCCATGAAAGTGCCCTTATGCATGCGAAAGTTTCGCAGCCACTGGGAATCGTCCCAGACCTGCAACACTATGCGGTCCCACCAGTCTGTGCTTGTTTCCGGAGCCCAGAATCGGCGTTCCACAGCATGAACCTGCCCCATTAGCACCATGATGCATGCATTGGCAGGGCCCATGCTTTCAGAGAAATCTGTGTCCATGTCCTGATCACTCACGTGACCGCGCTGACGTCGCCTCCTCGCCCGGTATCGCTTTGCCAGGTTCCGGTGCTGCATATACTGCTGGATAATGTGTGTGGTGTTTAATGTGCTCCTAATTGCCAAAGTGAGCTGAGCGGCCTCCATGCTTGCCTTGGTATGGCGTCCGCACAGAAAAAAGGCGCGGAACGATTGTCTGCCGTTGCTCTAACGGAGGGAGGGGCGACTGACGACACGGCTTACAGGGTTGGCTTCAGGGAGCTAAAATCAACAAAGGAGGTGTCTTTACATCAAGGAGTATTTCAGGCAGGACTTCACGGAGGGTTCCAATAAGAAATGGTGCACCTAAGTTATTGTTCTTATTGGAACAAGGAGGTTAGCCTGGCCTCTGATTGATACATGGCTAGATTTACCTCGCTGCATCTTCTCTGTGAGTGACTGCAGTGTGACCTAGAGGAATGAATCCCCTAGACAGGGGAGGAGGCAAATGAGTACAAAACAAATCTGGTCTATTTCTTGTTTTGATCCACTCCATCTATCTTTTACATCTTTGGCTGGCAGCAGACGGTGCAGAAGGACTGCATGCCATCCACATCTCATGGCTGCTCGGCAGAAGATGGTACAGTATGACTGCTAGCCATCCTCATCTCTTGCCTGCCTGGCAGAAGATGGTACAATACGACTGCTAGCAATCCTCATCTCTTGCCTGCCTGGCAGAAGATGGTACAGTACGACTGCTAGCAATCCATATCGCCTGCCTGCTCACCATAAGACGGTTCAATAGGACTGACTGCAGGACTAAAGAGAATGACCTGGTCAAGTCACTCCAAATTTAGTCCCTGCGCCCATGTCTGTCCAGGCGCTCCCAGCCGACGTGGCCAGGAGCACCTCGGACATGACGATGACGGCTACCAGTCGTACTGTACCGTCTGCTGCCACAAGGCAAGGGGTTGCTGCTACTGTGTAGCAATGCCGTACCGCGTCTGCCAGCACCCAGGAATCATAGGGTGACGGTTACCTGAGCGGGCTCCATGCTTGCCATGGTATGGCGTCTGCACAGGTAACTCAGGAAAAAAGGCGCGAAACGATTGTCTGCCCTTGCTTTCACGGAGGGAGGGAGGGAACGGGGGCCTGACGATATGTACCCAGAACCACCCGCGACAATGTTTTAGCCCCATCAGGCATTGGGATCTCAACCCAGAATTCCAATGGGCAGCGGAGACTGCGGGAACTGTGGGATAGCTAACCACAGTGCAATGCTCCGGAAGTCGACTCTAGCCTCGGTACTGTGGAAGCGCTCCGCCGAGTTAATGCACTTAATGCACTTAGAGCATTTTCTGTGGGGACACACACACTCGAATATATAAAACCGATTTCTAAAAAACCGACTTCTATAAATTCGACCTTATTCCGTAGTGTAGACATACCCTTAGAGTCTGGAAGGGACCTTTAGAGGTCATCTAGTCCAGTCCCCTGCACTCATGGCAGCACTAAGTATTATCTAGACCATCCCTGACAGGTGTTTGTCTAACCTGCTCTTAAAAATCTCCAATGATGGAGATTCCACAACCTCCATTGGCAGTTTATTCCAGTGCTTAACCATCCTGACGGTTAGGAGGTTTTTCCTAATGTCCAATCACCAGCAGTTTACTACAAAGTCTGACACAATTGGCAGTCTCTGCTGTAGAAAGTTCCAGAGCTAGGATAATTGAGGTATGCCAAGCAACCTGAATGGAGGGAGGTCCACGGGTTGCCAGAGGGAAGAGTTTGCAGGAGGCATAAGGAAGTTAATATGTGTGCACATAGGTTGAATGCTTAGCTGCAGTTGCAACATCTCTGTAAATAGCTCTTGTGAAGAGCCCATTGAGTTTTACAAGCCTAGAGTCCTTTCATGTTATTACCCAGCACACAACATAGGAAACACATAGTATTACAGGCCAGTATATTTTAGCAAGGCAGTGTGGAAGTCTGCGCAACAACTGTTTGCACTATATTTTTGAATTTATAGGACTTCTAATAGGTCCTATAACTGCCATCCTCCATGAGGGTAAGTTGGCTTGGACAGAATTAGTTTTTTTACCAGTAAATGTCAGTAAACATCGTTTTCACTGTACACACACAAATATTTCCATTGAAATAATAAAAATTTACATAAAGGTAAATAAGAAAAAGGTTGCTTGAGAAATTAGAGTTTAATGTAAGGATATTTACTTTGTATATTTTGACCATTTGTGCTTTAATGGTTATTAAGCTTTAACTTGTTGACTCTCAACATCTACTCAAATGAAATATTTATTTTGTGGCCCTTCCCCCACTGTCTGACCCCCTTCAATAATTTCTTGCAATTGTGAAGACTAAAATTGATAAAAATCAGGAAAAAAGATTAAAAATAACCATTGATATCTGTCAAAATTATAAAAATCAAATTCTGCCAAGCCTAAGGATAAATAGCTAAAAGACTGATTTACAACAGGCTGAGGGTAATTGGCTTGATCATGTGTTCTAGAGTTGGCATTTGACAAATTGCATTAATGAAGACATATTCCATTAATCTGGTAAATATTCAGTGAAAGGATCCTTCTTGCTTTCATCACTTCAGCAGAGAAAATATTTACCAGCATTACAGTGGCAGTTAATTGACTTCCATAATCCCCTGAGGAAGGGTTAAAGACCTCTAATTCACGTTTCAGGTCAACATGGTGTGGGTAATTGCCCTGAAGTTTAGTTAGGCATTGATTATGTATATAAATGACCACTTGGATATCATTAAGCAGCATGTCAGTCTCCAGCATCCCTTTTGGCTAAAGGATCAACCCCTCCAAGAGCAAGACCTGCAGAAGGGGGCCAGAGAGGCAGCAAAACTCCATGACATTTCCTAGAAAGCATGTTCTCAAGCTGAGGGAGTGAGAGGGCAGCATAAGGGTGCGCAAAGTTTGCAGAGTGCAAGGCCACCTGGCCCTGCACATCCAGGGTGCCCAACATCTGGAGGGAGAGGAGCTGCCTCGCCATGTGTCTCGCTTGCCTCCCACTGCCCTCCAAGCTTCCCCCTTGACAGGATCATTCGAGTTATTGGCTAGTCCACCTGTAGTTGCATAGCAGCAATTTGGAGACTCCGCTGGAACCAGGGAGGGGACCTAGAGGGAGTTAAAGCAGCTGTAAGATGTACTGTCTCCCAAATGCAAGCAATAGAGCTACATCGACCGTAGCTAGTCCCTACCCAAACACTGTGGTGTCCCTACAACATGCAGCCTGAGGAAAAGGGCAGAGATGGGCTTCTAGGAATGTGGGGAATGATGCCACAGAGACAGCACTCCCTGCTCTCACCCAGGCAAGGACAGATCCACCCCTGGAGAGCACCACCACATCTGCAGAGGAAACACTAGGGACCAGAGTAATACAAAGTCCTCCACAGTTCTATGGTTCTGAACTTGCTGGTATGTTTGTGATCCAGAACCGTGGGCATTCCCCTCCTCCCTGCTGTAGAGTTCTGTAACAGAGCTGTACATTCACAGAAATAGACAGATTTATGGATGAACTAAGGCATAGCTTTCAGAAGGACATCCAGCCTTGATTTTAAAAGGCCTGTCCTGCAAATGACCGGCACTATGTGAAATCATAGAAATCACAGAAAGGTAGGGCTGGATGTGACCTCAAGAGGTCATCTAATCCATCCTCCCATGCCGAGGCTGGTTTAAGTATAACTAGACCATTCATGGTAGGTGTTGAAAGCTAAATCACTTCAATGAGGCCTGCAGGCCAGATAGAAGTGAAACTCTATATACAGCAATACACCAGCTGGCTGTAGTAGATGTCCCATATAAGGTGCATTTCATAGACACAATTGATGCTATATCCTGCTATTATAGCTGTGGCATATGTAGTTACGCAACTGAGACTTTGATCACGCAAAGCACTTATGCATGTGCTTAATTGTAGTGAGTAGTCACATTGACTTCAACAAGTTATTAAGCTCAATGCAGGAATTGTTTGAATTCAGCTACTCACATGCTTAAAGTTAAGCATGTGGGTTGTTATTATTTGTATTACTGAAGCATGTGAAGAAGTGCTTTGCTGGATCAGGGCTTGAGAGCAGTGACTACATTCACAAAATCCTGTCCCTACATGCACTGGACTCAGAATAAACCAGGAAATTGATCCTCTGGGGACACTTTCTCCTTTTGGTTGTTCCAAAGTCCTGGACATGAATCTGGTGGCAATGTCCTCATTACATATGTCTGAACTTCCCAGTCCTCTCACTCTGAGATGAGTATTTGTATTTCTGAATGGTTTTATAAAGGGAATAGTAATCTGGTGCCACCCGGTCCTAATTCATGTTGGGCTCAGTGCAGAAAAATAATGAGAATGATACCCATTAGAAATCTCTTTTTGAGAGAATGTTTTCCTGTGAAAGGATTCATTTGTGTGTGCTGTGATCTAACTATATCATTTACTGTCAGTTTATGCTGCTATTTTACCAGTGGAATATTTCTAAGTATGGCTGACTGGCGCTTTTTAAATGGCAAAGAATGAGAGAGAAGTGACACCCCACCAGAGCATTCTAAATGCCGTTTTAGTAATTTGGTCTGAAATGTACATTATCATAATGATTCTCTTGATGAGTTTTGAACTTATCTTTTTCTGGCAGAGAAAACAATAATGTAAACTAGACCATGTTCAGTGTTTTATTTACAGTCGACAGATGTGATGCTTTTGATTTACTGAATATACTTTACTGCAGTAGTTATTTTCAGTTTAGTGCACTAAATGCGCAAAGCAAAGGGGAGGAAAAATCTGTTAGAAAAACAAAGGACCTAATAGTCCATTGCTTGGGTTCTGATGCTGCTTGCCAGAGAAGTGAATAGCTAAATTCCTATCAGCTATAGCTGCGCCAAGGGCATGCCAACTGGGTGCAAAACTGCATCAGAGTTATATTGTTTTATACCCACAGTGACTTTTCCCATGTATAATTGACTACACAGGAAGCAAGTGTAACCTGTTTCATGTAAAACATTCTGGGTAGTAACATGAGAAGACTCCAGGCCTGTAAAACTGAGCTGGCTCCTTACTAAGTGAAGTATTCACAGAGGTGCTGCAACTGCAGCTAGCATTCAACCCACCTGAACACAGATTAACTTCCTGGTGCCTCCTCCAAACTCTTCCTTCCTGCAACTGGTGCATCTGCGTCCAAATGCCATGCAAGTTGCTACAGCTTTCCTTTCAACAATTTTGTTGTTGTTGTGTCTTTTGTAAAAACATTCACTGACTTGCTGGCACTAAAGGTTACAAGTAGGGTTGGGAAAATAATGGATTTTTCAGTTGTCTGGAAGTTCCAAACATCCAAATTTTGTCTTGGGTCGAACAGCAAATGAATTTTTTTGAAATTTTTGGCAAATTGAAAAGTTGAACAAATTTCAAGTTTAAATTAAATGTTTCATTTCGATCCAACCTGAAGTTTTTGGTTTTGAATTTGAAATTTTAAAAAAAGCAATGAGGACTAGATTCCCAAAATAGCCAGCGAGTGAGGAGAAGGCAGCCTCCTTTATAACATTTAGCTCACTGATTAAGGCAGTCATAAGGAACATCCCGCTGCTTGATGAGGAGCAGGGATTTTCACATGGGTTTCCCACTTCTTGGATAAGTGACCCAACTGCTGGACTATGGGATGTTGTGCTCTGTGTCTTTTTCAATCTGTCCTGTTGAAGCAGTTCCACTTTTTATAAATAATTAAATAGTCACTGGAGCAGAGGCTTGAAGTTGGCTTTCCCACATCCTGACTGAGACCCATAACCACCAGGCTTCAGGGAAATTTCTCCTCTCCTTGCCGGACCCAGTGACTATCAGTTATCTTTCATATAAATCATAATGATTCTGGGTCAAAGGGTCCCAACCTTCCCAGTGCAATGCAGAGCTCTCTGCTGATCAGGTCAGAGAGTTGCCTGCTCTGGCTAGGAGTACACATTGATTTGTGTGCTGTTAAATGGATGCAAAAATCACAACTAAAGAAATGTGTTTATTTTGTTTAACACAAGCTCTCCTTGCATTAATCTGGAGACCACCACAAAAAAATGGAGATAACCCCAAATCAGTGACCACTTTTGAAAATTTGGTTGCCTGTGACCAGAGCCGCCTACAGCAATTCTAGGCCGCAGGGCAGAACAGTCAATGGCCCTCCTAGAAAGGGATGGCTGAGGTTTATGAGACTAATTTTTATCCTATTTATAACACCTAGAACCCACTATGCGTAAGTTGTGGCGGTGCTTGATCTAGTTATCATTTTTCTTCCAGTTACAGCGCCAGTATTAAAGAAATTGTGAGCCTAAATATAAGATGTAGAATTTGTTATTTTGAATTATATATTTTAATTACATAAAATACATTAGGGAACTAAATGAATTATAAAACATTTAAAGAACCACAAAGTAAAGAAACACCTAAAGTATCAAGTAGGCTAATTAAACACCTAATTGTGATTCATGTGTAATCTAAAGACAAGGAAAAAACTGATATACACAATGTAACCGAATATGACCAACAACGGTAAAATATAGAATACAGTACTCGTGCTGTTGGTGCTGTGGGACATCAACCCCCAGAGAAATGAGGAGATAGCAAGCCCGGCGCACCACATCTACCAGGAGATCTCCGAGGAGGTGGCCAGAGGTGAAGGCAGAGGGAAAACTCATGCTTCGTTCCCTGACGGAGTGGTGGAGGTGGTCTCTCATCCTGTGCTCATGATAGCAGCTCGTCAGCCAGTACTATCGCCAGCAAAGCCCCGGCTGCCTCTTGGCAAATTTAGGGCGGCTCGATGGGGTGGCTGAACTTGCTGGCTTGTGTTTGGCGAGGAGCTGCAGGCCTGGGGGTGGAAATCTGGTAGCGCAGAGGGAGCTTGTTCCTCTTTACAGTCTCCCTGTCCTCTGCCCCGCAGCTGGAGAGCCAGCACAGCAGGCCCAGCGGCTCCCAAGCAGCCAGGGGAGGCAGCAAGCGCCACGGTTCCCTCGCTGCCATTGCTGACGTTCTGCCAGACCAGCAGGGTGCAGCAGCGCCCTGGCAACCTGTGACCATCACAGTACAGGACGGTGCTCTGGACAGAGCGGCAGGAAACCGCAATTCTTTTCTTATGTAATCTTAATTTTTATTACAAAAATACATATCTATCCCATTCACCTGGGCCCTTTTAAATCACGGGGCCCCTGGGCAACTGACCCTTCCGGCAGGCCTGCTTGCTCACGGCTACACAGCAAATCAATGGTAAACTCAGGGCTCTCAGTTTCTAGGCCTGTGCTATAATCACTAGACAAAGCTGCCTCTTGGGAGTATGCCTACGACTCAGATGACAGGTCCACCTCTTTGACTAAGTTATGGCCAAGAAAGGTGCCAGTTCGGTCTATGCAATGAACACTGTTCAGTAGGAGCCAGACTAAGAGCTCCAGTTCATTTTAGAGAAAGCTAACAGGTTTGGTCACTAACTTGGGCTGAATCTGAATGGAGTATCCGGTGGTAAAGGCTACATCTACCATACAACGAATAACCCCACGGCTGGCCCGTGCCCATGCCCAGGCCTCATGGGGCTTCAGCTAAGAGGCTGTTTAATTGCAGTGTAGGCATTCTGGCTTGGGCTGGAGCTTGGGTTCTAGGTACCTGTGCGGCGGGAGGGTCCCAGAGCTCGGGCTGCAGCCTGAGCCAGAACATCTACACAGCAATTAAACAGCCCCTTAGCCTGAGCACTGCAAGCTTGAGTCAGCTGGCACGGGCCAGCCATGCATGTCTAATTGCAGTGTAGACATACCTGTAGAGTATTCCATTAGCAATCCCCTGTGACATTCAGCACCTTACTTGGGGCAACATTAAAGAGAAGCAGTTTATACAACACTGCACTATGAATCTCATTTTCTGCCTTCATAACATTAAATAATGGAAGAAACAATTTTAAATGAGGGCAAGTTAGGAGTTATTTCCAAACCCTTCACAGTTTGCCTCATTTCAGTATAGTCTGTTGTAAATCTTTGTCCTCTTACCACTCAGGAGCATTAGAGAAAGCATTTGTCATAGTTTCAAGGAGCCCAAATTGTAAAGCATCTAAAAAGAAGTCTCATTTCAAGCCAGACATGTCAGTGGGTGATACCATAACCTGGATCCAGGCCATCAGCAACTGAATATCTGAGAAACTTTTCAAAGGTTCAATAATAATACTTCACTCTTATCACAGCAGTAGATTTCACAGTTCTTTATAAAGGAAGGTAAATATTATTTCCATTCTACAGATGGGACAACTGAGGTACAGAGAAAGGAACTGACTTGCCCAGGAGCACCCAGCAAACTAGCAGTAGAGCCAAGAATAAAATGCAAGTCTCCTAAGTCCAGTCCAGCATGCTATCATCCAGACCACATTGCCTCCATATAGGCGTGTATAAAAATGTATCTCTTGCTTTAAATGTGGTGTGATTTTTGGAAATAGAACTGTGCAAACACAAGGTGAAGATAAGGTCAATAGAAGCGCAGGGAGACCTGATCACTCACCCCACTAAAGTTACTGACTGTATTCAAATCACCCACACACATTCATTTTATTTTAATGACAAAATTTCAAACTCAAATAAATAAAGGTCCAGAATCATATTATAGTACATGCTAAAAACAATCTTGTTTTTAGGCTCTGATCCTGTGGCAGGGGCTGATAGCATGGACTCTTAAAGCTGCACCAAGTTTGGAGTCTCCCATTACAGGACCAAGACACATAGGCCCCAATCTTGGAATAAGCTCTGGGCTGGCAGCTGCACTGTTAAAAATCTGTGATGATTAAAATAATTCCCCAAGGTAAGTGAATATTTCCCAATTTACAACTCAGTTAACAATGTCTGTGTTTAAATGCACACAGTTCATTATTCCATAATATCTGGTGGTTGAAAATGATGCTATGATATTGGAGATCTGCTTTTCTCAGAAAAAGTTATTGGACTCAATACAGGAGTGAAATTCTATGGCTTGTGTCACATGAAAGGTCAGACTAGATGGTCTAATGGCCGCTCTTCTTAAAATCAATGAGAATTCAGCCTGGCTTTGGTACAACACAAAAAATCCTGTGACGACTCAGCTATTATTACATCCTTACATGCAGCATCTAGGACTTCAAAAGCACAACGACAAGATGTAATTTACATAAAGTTAAGTCCTTCCTACTTCTGGTAATAATACTTAGCATTTACATAACACTCTTTACCTTCAAAGTGCTTTGAACACATTAACCGACTAATCCTCTCACTGGCTTGTAAGGTGGATAAATAAGTATTATTATCCTGCCTTTGGAAGATGGGGAAATTGAGCCAGGAAGGCTAAGGATTGAAGTTACCCTGAAGCTAGTGTTTTTGTATAGATGGTTCATCATGTCACTAACTATTGGTTTTCTTACTGGTATTTATGTTTTTAACTTGGTGTATTTATCTGATAGACTTGTTTAGCTGTTCCTGTCACGGCCAGCTGCTGTTGCTCAGCTTGTGATAAATAGAAGTCCTTCAAAATCAATATTAAGGAAAATCCCACTTCCAGGGTATCCAATCTGAGTGCTGTTCACCCTGCTCTTTTCATTACTATACAGTGTCTCCCAAGATTGTGTCTCTTGTGAGTGATTTGTATTCTCAGTGATTGAAGCATATTTTATTATGGGGAACAGACTCACTAGCCCTCTTTGTTCTGTTTAAACCCTTGAGCAGCTACATTTCCGATTCTCCTAGCATCTATGAATTACTTTATAACATATAATGTGAAATAGATAGCCGCCAGGATAATAGCTTCCAGTTTGGGTTTCCATTATTTCCTCATGTGAAAGCAACAGCCATGTAACATCTCCTTCTACTAGCTTTTTCTCCTCTGTGTATAAATTCTAATGAGCGGTGTGAAAAATATTAGTTCCATTCATTAGCTTAAATGAAGAACTGTGGTCAGTATAAGAAGAGATGTGAGCAAGCTATTTGGAACAAAGACATTGTTCAATGGGCAAAAGTCTTCCCTCCGTGACACAAAATAATAGGGGGTTTCGTAAAGAAAATTGCCAAAGGTGCAAAAAACAAAGATTCCACACAACTTGAGCCCCAGCTTTCTCCCCTACCAGAAATCACGGAATGCTATACAGCACACAGAGACTTTGAGTGGCTAAAAACATACTTCAAGTGAACATGTCATGTCCAGTATTGGAAGAGGATGCACAGAGCCATTTTTTCCCTCTTCAACACAGGTGAAGGGCAGGATTACAACATAGAGCTTAGGAAAGATTCTTAATGTTCAAATACTTTTCTGTGCAGTCCTTGTCTTCCTTCCATCCTTCATAGGGCATTTTTGCACAATACATTGTTGCTATGCTCAATACTGGTGGGAAAACAACTCCCAGTAACACACCTACAGTTAATTTCACCACAGTGAGAATTTAGTTAAAGAAACTGGCCAAATTGTCATCTCATTTTCAATGCTGTAACTTCCATGAGGTGAAACTAGCTTAACTGAGAGGAGAATTTGGCCCCATAAACACCTCCTGAGAGCCTGTTTCTTCTTCAACTCATACCAGTTCATCCTGGGTAACTTCATTGACTTCAAAGGAGCAGTATTACCGACTGCAAACACTCAAAGAGTCAGGCCCCCAAGAAATTGTGAGATTAAACAAAAATGAATATCAGATTCTTATTTGCCTTCTTATTTTTCAGCCTTTGGGGTTTGCATTTTCAGATTTTGCTTTGCAAACCCAGAGAGCAAGAATCTTCCTTTTTTTCTAATGAAAGCTGACATCGCTCACAAAAATCACATGACTCCAGGAGCTGAGAGTTTAAGAAAATCATATCACAGGGGTTAACAATAAAACACAAGAGTGAGCTCAGAGGTCTTCACTCTTTTAGAAAGTTTGTGAAAAAGAGACAAATTCTTCCCTATGTGCAACTTTCATTTTGTTTCAATGGAAAATGCACACAATGGGGTATCTGAAAGCAGAATTTGCCCTTAAGTGTTTATTATTATTTATGTAAGGAATGTATTTTTTGTTAGCTATCAATAAAAAATCTAAACTAATTTATTCACTTGCCATACAGTGTGTATTTAGTTAGCAGAGATAAGTTTGTTTTTGTGAAGTACATTGTGGGATGTAGAAAGTAAAGCAAGGAGCATAGTTTTCAATTCCGCTGACTACCTGAAATACAGTTAGCTCCAGAGTTGCTTCCTAGGTTTGGACACATTGGTCAAGATTTTCCAAAAGTGACTGGTGATTTTGGACAATCTCAAGGAGACTGAATTTTAAGGGTTGGGCAACAGCCCCCTAAGAATCAGGTGTCTCAAGTGGAGTCCCCTAAAGTCACTTTTGAAATTGTGGCTGTTGCAGGTAACAGGTAAGTTGAGTTCTGGATGCAACACCATCGATGATCACACTGCATTTGAGACTCTTGTTGGTAAAGGCTTTTGATGTGGCTAAACTGGGGATTCCTTTTGCACTAGGTAGTCTTTTGATGTAGACAGTAGCATATTAAATCCTGTTCCTTTGGGTGTTTTACTGATGTTTACTTTGATGCATGGCCCCTGATGACTAGCTCCACTTGCAACTGCCTTGCTACTCTTGTCGCACACGCTGTGTTCCTCACATCGTTCTCGAGAATCTCTGCAGAAATCCCCCAAAGGATGCTTTGGTGTGTCAGTCTCTCCTTTCTGCATTGTTGTTCCACCTCGGGGGATGCATCCACAGCAAATAAACGTGACAGGGCTCCTCACAAAGGGCTCAGATCTGCAGGGTGCTGAACTTCGGGGGATTTGGGTACATTTGGCACTTAGTGGAAGGTGTTCAGTGCCATACGGGATCAGGCCTTCAGTAAGCCTACAGCAACTCTTAATAGCTCAAGCGTGTCAATATGAATAAAACAGTTCAGTTAAAGACATAGGCTGAAATCCTGACCCTAGTGAAGTAAATGGAAGTATTGCCATTTACTTCAGTGGGGGGAAGGGGAGGGTTCAGGTTTTCATCTAGAGGGTCTGGTTCTGGAAGCCTTATTCACACTGATTTGTACATACTAGACAAGGAGTTCAATGAGATTACTCTGAGTTCAATGAGATTACTCAGATAAGCGTCAAGCTGCAAAATCATGTCAACGCTGATGAGGGGGAAAAGAGTCAAAAGCACCTAAGTGACTTAGGAGGTTGTCCCAAAAGTGTTTCGAATGTAGGTGCCTAAGTCCCATTGAGTTTCAATGATACACAGGGTCCTAATGCCCGCATCACTTCTGAAAATGGGACTTAGGAGGTTATTGCCATGCCTAGCCCATGTCGGTGCCTACCAGAATCCCCAGCCCCGAGCCAGGTGTTCAGGCTCCTCATACGACGCATGGGAAGTTTGGTGCCTGAGAAGGAGATACTCAGAAGTCAGCAAGCCAGCCAGGAGTGAAATGCCAAGGAGAGAGCTGGAGGAAGAGAGGTGCCTAAGGCCACGTTTACACTTCGGGCGCTTCAGCAGCACAGCTCTGGTGCTGTAGCTATGCCACTCTCGCATCGTGTGTAGCTGCTTCCAACAGTAATGGAGGGGATTTTTCCATGGCTGCAGGAACTGCACCTCCCCAAGCGACAGAAGGTAGGCTGATGGAAGCATTCGTCCATTGACCAAGACGCATCTACCCCAGGGGTGAGGTTGGCACATTTATGGTGCTCGGGGTGTGGATTTTTTGGGTTGAGCTAACTTAGACCAGGCCTCTGTGGCTGACCTGGTGCACCTCCAGGCCAGAGATAGGAGTCTCCCTCTGCTCAGGATCCTCAGCCATGAATCCTCCCCTGGAGTTAGGCACCTAAGGCAGGTCAGGCATGTAGGTAGCTCATGCCCTAGAAGCTGAAACCGTTTCTCTCTCTGTTTCTCGCTCACACTCACTACCTGTCTCACACTCGCCTTTTGTTTCTGTTTGTCCTCGTCTGTCTTTTGCTCAGGTGCTGTGCTGCTCCCCCACGAGTTGGTGGCTCACATCTTGCAGTGGGGTCTGACAGGGATCAGGTTGTAGGTGTGCTCAGAGCATGTCTAAAGAGTCGGGCCTGGCAAGACCTGTGTCCCCTTTATAGTTTGAGATTCCCACTTCAGGGTCTCCAGGGCTTTGGTTTGAGCTAGGATCAGCTCAATAGTTATGGGGTAGCACCAGGGCTTGGGTGCTTTGTGGATGCCAGCTGGCAGAAAGGCAGGTGTCTAGAGAAGATAGGTACCTACTTGGCAAGGTGGCAGCTGCGTGGTGTGCTGAAAATGTCACTAATCCCTAAATGGCAGAGTTAGGCACCCAATTACCTTTGAGGATCTGGACCTTAGGAACTTTTGAATTTTTTTTGCCCAAGAGTGTTTCTGAAGCTGTAACCAACACACAGGGTAAGCAACACCTGGCTTCTGCAGAGCTGATGTGCTTTCCACAATCTGTTTATTTCACCTTGTGCAAGTCACCAGGGCTCGAGTTGTTTTTCACACCAAGGAAAGAGATACACTGCACCCATCTAATAGACTCGCTGATGCTGACTTCACTCTCCCCACGATGGCTGCTGCTGCAGTACTGCAATGCCAGCCTGAATTGATAGGGGGCCATATACTATGGGGCAAGTCCTCCCCGCCCCGTTGTCACAAAGGTGGTGTCCCACCCATGCAGGGAGGAGAGACTGAGCAGGGCTGTCATGGAAGGCAGGGAACCAGATTTAGGGAGAGGGGTTCATGCACAGGGAAATTTAGCAGAAGAAAATACTGGTGTTGTCACAGCGGGAAATAGCAATGACGAGGGAGAATGGGAAGAGGGAACTGGGAAGGGAGAAAGGGTGAGAGGGAATAGGGAAAGAGAGGAGGATGGGCGGGAGAGGGACTGAGGATAAATTCACCCTTGCGCAGAGGGCCAGCACAAGGCATATGCACCACTTGCGTCTCATTTAGCCCCCTATTTTGAAGACTGCAGGGGAATTTCAGTGGTTGACGTACCTTTGTGCTGGGCGTCTGGCCAGGATGAATCTTGCCCTGAGAGCAGAGATTGTGTTCAGGGGAAAGAGTGGGAGTGAAGGAGGAGAAGGGGTGAGAGTGAAGGAAGGGAGGAAGCAAGTGTATTAATGGGGAAGGGGGAAGGATTTGTGCTCAGAACATCACCTTTGCCCTCATCCAGCCTGCTGTCTGACATGCAGAAATGTTGATCAGAGGGAATACTGGCTAAGGCAATTTGTAGCCTCGGGTATCCTCATTCGGGGTTTACAATAGCTGGAGTCAGTTCTCCCAGGGGAGGCCAGTACATGTAGATACACCACTCCTCACTGGAAACTCCCGCAGATTTACTCAAAGCAAGCAGAATCATGTTGACTACATAAGTCTTAATATTGCTGCACAGTATGGAGAGCCTCGTTGAACTCAAATCCCAGGAGTATCTTTGTCTTTCGAGCACAAAAGATTCCAAAGGTAAAAAACTTGGTCAGGATTTCTTTCATAGAATCATAGACTTTAAGGTCAGAAGGGACCATTATGATAATCTAGTCTGACCTACTGCACAATGCAGTCCACGGAATCTCACCCACCAACTCCTGTAACAAACCCTTAACTTATGTCTGAACTACTGAAATCCTCAAATCATGGTTTAAAGACTTCAAGGTGCAGAGAATCCTCCAGCAAGTGATCCATGCCCCACGCTGCAGAGGAAGGCGAAAAGCCCCCAGGGCCTCAGCCAATCTGCGCTGGGGGAAAATTCCTTCCCGACCCCAAATATGGTGATCAGCTAAACCCTGAACATGTGGGCAAGACTCACCAGCCAGACACCCAGGAAAGAATTCTCTGTAGTAACTCAGATCCCACCCCATCTAACACCCCATAACAGGCCATTGGGCATATCTACCGCTAATAGTCAAAGATCAATTAATTGCCAAAATTAGGCTACCCCATCATATCATCTCCTCCATAAACTTATCAAGCTTTGTCTTGAAGCCAGATATGTCTTTTGCCCCCACTGCTTCCCTTGGAAGGCTGTTCCAGAACTTCACTCCTCTGATGGTTAGAAACCTTCATCTAATTTCAAGTCTAAACTTTCTGATGGCCAGTTTAGATCCATTTGTTCTTGTGTCCACATTGGTACTGAGCTTAAATAATTCTTCTCCCTCCGTGGTATTTATCCCTCTGATATATTTATAGAACGCAATCATATCTCCTCTCAGCCTTCTTTTAGTTAGGCTAAACAAGCCAAGCTCTTTGAGTCTCCTTTCATAAGACAGGTTTTCCATTCCTCGGATCATCCTAGTAGCTCTTCTCTGTACTTGTTCCAGTTTGAATTCATCCTTCTTAAACATGGAAGACCAGAACTGCACACGGTATTCCAGGTGAGGTCTCACCAGTGCCTTGTATAACGGTACTAACACCTCCTTATCTCTACTGGGAATACCTTGCCTGATGCATCCCAAGACCGCATTAGCTTTTTTCACGGCCACATCAAATTGGCGGCTCATTGTCATCCTGTGATCAATCAATACTCCAAGGTCCTTCTCCTCCTCTGTTACTTCCAAGAAATGCATCCCCAGTTTATAACAGAAATTGTTATTAATCCCTAAATGCATGACCTTGCACTTTTCACTATTAAATTTCATCCTATTACTATTACTCCAGTTTACAAGGTCATCCAGCCCCAAAGCAGGAAAAAGCACACCATTGTTATTTTACCTAGTACACTCTATTGCTATTATTTTACTTTAACTTTACCATTCATTCTAATAGCTCTCTTATTGCTTTCTCTCCTTCTGTTTACAATCTGTTTCCTGCTCCAGAACTCTCATCCCTCCTGGTTCAGAAACATAGACCCGTAGCCACTTTAGCTAATGGAGAATCTTAATTGTGTGTCAGCAATCTAGTGTGTATGGCACACCATTCAGCAGTTCTCATTACATTCAGTAGAGGGCAGTAGCACATGTGCGGTACTCACTAAAGTTCATTACAGCATGCAACAGCAATAAAAAGACTTCTGAATGTAAGAAGAGTCAAATTTCAGTGTACGGATTATGCCTGGATTTGTTGCTTACAAGGGAGAGGTGCAAATACAGGAAGTGAGATGTAAAAGGGAAGCAAGGCTGCCTAGGGGATAGCACACTGGACTATTACTCAAAGGACTTGGGTTCTAGTCCCATCTGCTGCTGCCCATTGAGTGTCCTTGGCAAGTCATTTCACCAGCCTGTCCCTCAGTTTCCTTATCTGTCAAATGGGGATAATGATCCTTATGTCCCTTGGTAAAGTGCTTTGAGATCGGCTGATGAAAAGCACTATATAAGAGTGAGGTGTGATTCTATGCGATTTGCTTGCTGAGGTGTTTGCATTTGCTTACACTTATATTTAATAAATGTCTTAGAGGAAAAAACGTCCTGGCTGAGATCACATTTTGTAGTCTCCGAAGAGCCTCCTCCTGAGGACTGCAAGGTGTCGCTGTTCTGTGGCTATCGCACTGTTTGTGAATTTCCCCAGTGGATGTTACCCTGAAATCTTGACTGAATAAATAAAAGGAAGTTTAGTGTAGATCAGCCACGATCTATGGCTTTATTAGTGTGTATTATCCCTAGAGCTCTGGGTTCCACCCAGCCTAAGAGACAGAGCACAAACAAGGCTTCGGAGGTGAAAGTGAGAGTACAGATGTGAAACATCAGATGGGGATAGTAAGATGTGAGCTAACATGCTGCCACAGATGAACTGATACATCACCATTGATCCAGGGAAATGCATGCAGCAGTGACATGGAGAAGTATTCCTGCAGAAAAGTTTTCGATTACTTACATCATGTAGCCATTATGCGTTATCACATTTAACAGTGAAAATATGACACATGAAAGAAAGCTGCTTTTTGAAATAGCAGTTGCCATCCAGTAAAAGACAGTAAAAGAGTAATTCAGCAGCTGCGTACAGACACACTGTTCTGGCAGGGGAAAGAGGATCTTCAGACAACTCGATGTGGGGGAAGTTTTTAAAAGCACAGGAGGGTCTGTCTGCAAAGCAGCTGGGAGTTGTAATTCCATTTGTGCCTAGGACCTCACATGAGATTGCACTTGGGCAGCAGCTAGGCCAAACCACCACCCATGCCACCACGGCCACAATGCTATTTTTAGCATGCAAGACCAAGAGCATGTACATTTGCCCGAGCTGGGAATTATACTTCCTTAGCTACCCTAACAAACTGAGAAACCTTAAGTGACTGAGAAGCGCAAGCCCAAATTTCAAAAGGGATTTAGGCACTTAGGAACCTATGTCCCACTGACTTTCAGTGTCACTTAGGCACCTTTGAAATTGTTACCCGTGATTTACTGCATATTTATTTTTATTTAATACTTTTATAGATCTGTATCCTATACGCATCTAAGGGCCATAGAATAAAACCGATACAAACCATTAAAATCTACATACTGTATCAATGAACCCAAGTACACAGCAATCTCAAGCAAAGCACCCGGCACAGGGACAAAACAATAACACCCAGGAAAGAGTGCAGTCACAGTAAAGAGGGGTGAAAATGTGACAGCAGTTACAAATCCCCAGCAGTCTAGGAGGGGGAGCCCAAAAGCAATCACGGATGAGCCTGAGACTTTTGTTATGCTGGAAAGGCAGCCAGTTGGACCTGGTCCCAGAGAAAATTCTGCATCTGGGGCCAGGACTCAACTGCCCCAGCTCAGTCCAATCATAACTACACCTACAGACCTAGAGCAAAGCTGCTGTGAACAATCACAGTTATTGGGAATGGGTCTAGGGAAAAGGGTGCTCAGATATTTAAGGCCTAGCTATATAGGGCTTAATATACTAATCCCAAAATGTTGAATTCTATTCTGTGGTGTACCAGCCACCAATGTACACAGAGCTAGATAAGTTAGACAACAGAAACAGTGACTACCATTTACATCAGCTACAGTAGAGTCCCAGATTGTGGATGGTATGGAGTAAAAATTGCAGCAGTGTCCATCTGTAAAAGGGATAACTCATCTTGGAGCATCTTTTTGTGGCTGGGTGTAGCAAAGCAATTCTCTCCCCATCTGGTTCCCCTGCCAGTGGCAGCTCTGATCCTCCAATGGTCTGCTGCTTCCTGCGAGTTGGCCCTCCGGCCAGGTCACAATTTCAGTCCACCCCTTGAAGGGTAACAAGAAATCCAACAAACCAATGTCCAAGCCCTTGTATCAGGTCTTTGGCCCCAACTCTGGGCCCTGTGGTCCTCACTCCCTTTTCTCAGGGCTCTTCAGTGCCCTCGTCCCCTTCTCCAACCTCACACCACCATACCAGTGGCTGATAGGGGAACCCTAGGCCCTCCCACTACACCGGGTTCCAGCCATGAGATCCTATAACCAGCACCCCCAGGGAAAAGTAAAAGTTGGCTCCTACCTGTAGGTCAGTCTACTCTACTCACCTAAGCGATGTCTAACCATCTACACTGCTATTTATACTCATGCTAGCTGAACATGCAGTGTCTCTATTCTAAGTGCCACTGTAAGTGTAGATGTAGCCAGTGACACTCAAAATAAAGGTTAATTGGGTGGCAGCAAAACCCTACATCATTTTTGTAGAAGAGATCCACTCACTTGCACTGGGCAGCCATGTGATCAGATAGATATCATCACAATTTATGTGATTTTTATTCCACTAATACAAAATTTTAAAAGGGGACAGCTTTTGAAAGTCCCACCCTCTCCATCAGACCATGGGAAAGAGCTGGTAGGTATAAATGGCAAAGTACGAGTTTCGATTCTTTGTCTCCAAGACCAAGGCGATTAGCACATTGGCAGTTGTGCTCCATCTAAGGCTGGACTTCACTATGTGTCTGTACATTGCCTAGCACAATGGCCCCCGATCTCATCTGGTGACTTTAGGTGCAACAATAATACAAATAACACAAGGTCAGATTCTTAGCTGGTATAAATTGGTTTAGCTCCATTGACTTCAATAGACCTAAGCCAATAAACATCATCTGAGAATCTGACCTAGTGTCTGTCTCTAAAAATACGGCCTTTGAATAAAAGCAAAGAATGTCAACAAAGCAACATTGCTTCCAATATTTCTCCGGTGAAGAGTCTCCATCTAAACGGTCCTTTTCTTATTTGTTTGTTCCACTCTATTTCCTTGGATGCCGTTTAGTGAATAGCAGTATAATGTCCTTCCTTTACACCAGACTTACTGCACAGTTATCCCCAGCTGCACCTTTGGAAGTCAAACAGCTTCTGTAGCACTTGTTCCAGTCTTAAAGAACTGTTTTGGAAGGGGAGGAGAGAAAAGGCTCCATGAATGCTAAGTAGCTCTGTGTGGTTCACCACCCACCCACTCTACTGAAACATGGCCCATTAGCACAGGATGGCAGATGCAGTTTCAAAGAATGTACCAGTTCCTAAAGCAATCTGTGTCTGCCGATAACAGCTTCACAGATGTGGGGGAAATAAAGCAGTTGCACAACACAATATAACGCATGAGTGCATTTAAATCTTTCGGAAAACCACCCAGCACCTAACAATGACTCTAAAGAGCAGACATTTTCTTCGGCGAATAGTCTTGAGCATGATACAAATCAAGGCCAGTGCAGAATTTGTTAAATGTTTGATTTCCTCTGTTTACACATGCAAGGCAGGTCGAGCTGAAAAATTTGAACCAAGATGCGGAGAAGCATTTATTATGCCAGGACTTAATTACTGAATGCTGCACTGTGCTTGCACTGAGCCTGAGTGATTGATTAGACTTGTGAAAGGGGCATACTGACTTCTGAGTGCAGCTACAAAATAAAATAAAATAAAATACATGGCATAATGTGCCATTTCCACAGCAGTAGGAGAGGGACAGTAACAAATACTAACTGATGTTGGGGGAGAGAGATACAGCCAACAGCTGCAAGTCACAAATAAACCTTCTTTAGCACTTCAGCTGTGATGCTCTGCCAGCTTTAAAGGGCCAGCTCTAGAAAAGCATGCTGGGAAAAACAGTTCCCATCAAGGGGCACCAGGCATCCAGTGAAGAAAGAGCTGCGTGTTAATCACTGAATGAACACAAGAAATAACTAAGGAACAGGCAGGGACACAGATACCTGGGATCAATTCTTTGTTCTGCCAGACTTCTTATGTGATCATGGGCAAGTCACTTAGTCTCTTTGTGCTTCATCTCCCCATCTATAAAATGGGGTTAATAATATATCCCTGCTTCATGGGGATATTGTGAAGATAATGCTTGTAAAGTGCTGTCAATAAGTTGACTCACTGCTAGTATGCCCTCTTGTGGCTGGGTGTTGCATAGCAGGCTCTCCCTATCTGGTGCCCTTGCCAACAACCACTCCAGCCATGCAGTGGTCTGCCTCTTCTCATGACTCAACTCTCTGGTCAGGTCACATACGGTCCTATCCCTTTGATGTAAACCAAGACCCACATGTTCATAGTTCAGCAACTGTACACCGGATCTTCAGCCTGAGAACAGAAGTGTTTTCTAGCCCTTTATCTCCAGGTCCTCCATGCAATCTATGTCAGTGGGCCAGTTGGGGAACCCAGGCCCTCCCTCTACTCTGGGGTCTGGCCAATGGAGCCTGTAATCCCTGGGCCACTTCCTACCACAGACTGCCTCTATTTCTTTCCACTAGCTCCTTTCTGCAGATCCCCAAAGGAAAAACCCATAGTGCCAGGAACAAAGTACATGTAAGAGACCCTTGCCAATGCCATGCTTACCTGCCAATAAGGCAGCTCTGGTATCTAGCAATGTCTGGTCATCTTCCAGCCCCGAGCCAGGCCTTCCTTCAGTCTTAGGAGTAGTCTTAGGGTAGGTCCTGGCCTCAGCCAGGTCTTTTTTTCAAGGGGTTAGCACAAAAAATCCTCTCCTTTTCCTGCTGAACTAGACTCCCCTCCCCCTCTTTTAACATCTCCCTCCAGGCTTGGCACCTCTTGAAGGTGAAGTAGGGCAGGGCTAATTGAGCACCCAGGTTCTTATTAACCCTTCCCAGCTAGTGCAAGGTTTGTACAGAAGTGCTCACAAACTGTGGGAATGGGGGTCATATACGTAGACAGACCGTTGTAGCACACAGATCCAGTATCAAAGGGCTCTACCAACAGCCTTCATAAAATTCTCACCCAATGCTGGGTTTGTGCTGAAGGTCCAGGGCAGCCACAAGGTTTAAAAAAGAGAAGTCAGAATCCCAGAAGAAGTGCCGACATACAGTCAGATGTTTCGTTTCCATTTTTCTGATAGAAGTGTTAAAAAAACCCCGTATAGATAGAAATTTCCCCGTCTGCATGATGATTTTCACCTGAAAACCCTTTCTGGTTTTCGTTTGCTCTTTAAGACATCATTCTGTAGGCCCCTGGAATTAGACATTCTCCTTTCCCTTTACTTTCCCTTTGCTGTTGCCTTCAAATGGCACTGTGGAGCTTTCCCCCTATTTATTGGAAGCCCCAGATGAACACCAGCCCTCTGTGTTTTACATTAATTAGCTTGAGTAAGGCTGGACCAGGCTCTAATCCACAGGCACAGCCAGGATGCAGCAGCTGAGTCAATCAAAATTGCATTTGATTTATGTGCGGCAGAAGCTGGGCATATAATACTAATAATTGATAAGAACTGTTCATTTGGTTTGCGTGAGCGTCCAAAGTCTAATCAGGATCGGGGCTCCATTGTGCTAGGTGCTGTACAAACATTTTGTGTTTTTTTAAAAAGCTGACCATTAGTGGGAAGCATATCAGTGCTTAGAATAACAGCAGGGTGTACTTTTAATGCCACTGACATGCACGTCAAGATTTAAGTAAGAGCATTTGGAAATACACAAGCCTCAGAAATCTTTTGTTAATTTTTTTTTTTATTAAGGGCTTTTGAGGTTGTGCACTTTGCATGGAATGAGAATTCCTGCCCAGGTAGCTGGTATCATGGGAAGATTAGATATGGCAAAGCTAAGGCTCTTGAATGCACGATTTGCTATAGTGGATTGCACAGGGCCAGAATCAAGGCAAATAAAGAAGTGCAAATCAAGGAGATAGCTAAAATCCATGTAAAACCTTAGTCGAGAAAAGGCACAGGTAGGTTTTTAGCTCAATGAAACTAATGAAGGTCAACTATATACCACCTAGCTTGGGTTGACCTCGACTAGCTACATGGAGCTAATAACTACCCGTGCTTTGTCTCCGCTAGGAATGTACTTGGCATTAGCTAATGATGTAAAAACACAAGTTTTTTTGCAGTGGAAACACAGCCAAGGGCATCAGAGTGGAGAAAGACCTCTTAGGGCATCTGAGTCATCTTCCTTTCAATACAGAATTATTCCCTGCTTCATACTATTGAATACTTTGTCTAGTCCACTCTCGGATTACTCGACTGTTGGGTCAGCTTCTACTTCGTATTGGCATGCTCATGGCTGGGAAATGTTTTCATTGTTCCACTTCATCCCATAGTTCACAATTTTTTCCCCTTCCTTGGGACTGGTTTACCCATCATGTTCCATCCACACAGATTACCTTTGTTATTAAAAATCGGCAATTCTGTTTACGTGAGGAGAACAAAGGCAATTTATTTGTGATTGGATCATCCCCTGGGGCCTCTAAAACACGTCAGGTAGTGATTGGTTACCTGGGCAAAAGCCCTCCCAGGGAAATAAATTTGAATCCCATTTCCCTCGTTAGCATCAGGCTTCTTGCATACGCGATGATTATCATAAGTAATTCTGTTCTGTTCAATTCCGTAGGACTTCATCCTCAGGGAGTCAGCCGTATTTCTCTTATAGAATGAGCTTTAATATAAAAATACTAGTCCCCAAAGTACAAATATAATGAGTCCCTGAAAATGCCAAACCCCAGCATTATAGACACTATCACTATGGCTTGAATCTTGGAAAGCTTATCCCTGTCAGTCAAATACAAATTGACAGTTAACAAAGAGAAATATTCTGAGTAAAAAACAACACATCATGAAAACCTGAAATCACATCTGACCTATTAAGTGGCCTTTCTTCTGATGACTGGGTGGGGTGGAGGGACCAACCTCTGGGGAGACCGACCTTGGCGGGGACGACCCACCACCACCCAAACCTATTTCTTTGTGTAGAGAACACACTCCCTCTGTCACGTACGATGAAGCAAACTGATACGCTGCTGAAATGTAACGTCAGAGGCCATTGATCTGCTTTCCCAGGCAGTAGTAAAGGAAGACAAGGGAGCAAACAAAATGGGTAATTCAAATAGAATTGAATAAAATGAATAAATAATGAAGTAAAGCAAACCAGTCACTTTTAACACCTGCACAAAGATCATCTTTAGAACACATCCAGCCATGTGGGAAAACGCAGCAATGCGATGATGGACTGTCAGCCCTCAGCCTTAATTGACAAGGCCGTACCAAGTCATTATCAAGGATACAGTTGTATATAGCACTAATTGCAGTTAGATTTTTTATTATCAACCCCGATAGACTTTAGGCATGACCAATATGGGCCAAACCCTGCTGGCTTTCCTCACACAAGACTGGTGAAGCCATTTATTGAGTGAGAAAAACAGGCTTTAGCTATGTTATTGGCTCAATTCCCAAGGGCCTGACTATCTAGCTTAGGTATGTATACAGCCCCTATTACTACAGTACCTGAGCACCTCACAATTTGTGATTTATTTCTCAGAGTAACACAGGGGCATGCACAGGAATTTAAATTTGACCGCTTTTGGAGGGGGTGTTAGGATATAGATATGCAGGTCTGTCTGTAAAGGCCTAAACTCTAAGAATTTAGGTGTATTTTTATCACTTAGCTAGTTACAGAGGTATAAAAGAAAGAATCAAAATCACTGTCTGCCGGGTGTCTGTAAGGGCCTTTTCTTACTGTGACAGTCTGAGGCCCTGTGCTTAGGCTAAGATCTTTGGCTAAGCAGCAGAGGCAGCCATAAGCTGGGAAGCGACCGGTCACATCCTCACATTCCAAACTAGTCACATTGAAAGAAGGTGCTATTGGACTGTTAGAAATACAGTCCTGTCCTGATAATGCCTATCGCCTCCAGAGAAAGGGAAGTACCTAGAAGATGTAAAAGGAAACTTAGTTTGATAGCATCCTGTCTGGCAAGAACTCACTTATCAATAGCTGGGATGTGAAATCCTCATTTCTGTGTTGTTCTATCACTGTAGTCCCCATTTCCCTATTGTTTGTCTGTATAATCTGTCTGGTTCTGTGATTGTTTCTGTCTGCTGTATAATTAATTTTGCTGGGTGTAAACCAGTTAAGGTGGTGGGATATAATTGGTTAAATAATCACATTACAATATATTAAGATTGGTTAGTTAAATTTCAGTAAAATGATTGCTTAAGGTATAGCTAAGCAGAATTCAAGTTTTAGTTGGCAGTCAATCAGGAAGTAAGGGGGGCATGGGAACAGGGAATGGGGGTGGGGAAATTGGAATTATGTTTTGCTAAGGGGGGGAAAGGGAACAGGGACACAGGTAAGGCTCTGTGGTGTCAGAGCTGGGAAAGGGGACACTAAGGAAGGAAACGGGAATCATGCTTGCTGGAAGTTCACCCCAATAAACATTGAATTGTTTTCACCTTTGGACTTCGGGTATTGTTGCTCTCTGTTCATGCGAGAAGGACCAGGGAAGTAAGCGGGTGAAGGAATAAGCCCCCTAACAGGGGGCACGTTAAACACACACATATTATACATAGAATCATAGAATCATAGAATATCAGGGTTGGAAGGGACCTCAGGAGGTCATCTAGTCCAACCCCCTGCTCAAAGCAGGACCAATCCCCAATTAAATCATCCCAGCCAGGGCTTTGTCAAGCCTGACCTTAAAAACTTCTAAGGAAGGAGATTCTTCCACCTCCCTAGGTAACACATTCCAGTGTTTCACCACCCTCCTAGTGAAAAAGTTTTTCCTAATATCCAACCTAAACCTCCCCCACTGCAACTTGAGACCATTACTCCTTGTCCTGTCATCTTCTACCACTGAGAACAGTCTAGAACCATCCTCTTTGGAACCACCTCTCAGGTAGTTGAAAGTAGCTATCAAATCCCCCCTCATTCTTCTCTTCTGCAGACTAAACAATCCCAGTTCCCTCAGCCTCTCCTCATAAGTGATGTGTTCCAGACCCCTAATCAATTTTGTTGCGCTTCGCTGGACTCTCTCCAATTTGTCCACATCCTTCTTGTAGTGTGGGGCCCAAAACTGGACACAGTACTCCAGATGAGGCCTCACCAATGTCGAATAGAGGGGAACGATCACGTCCCTCGATCTGCTGGCTATGCCCCTACTTATACATCCCAAAATGCCATTGGCCTTCTTGGCAACAAGGGCACACTGTTGACTCATATCCAGCTTCTCGTCCACTGTCACCCCTAGGTCCTTTTCCGCAGAACTGCTGCCTAGCCATTGACTTTTGCACATCCAGCTTTTCTAAATAGTCCCTAACCACTTCTTTCTCCACAGAGGGCTGGCCACCTACTCCCCATGCTGTGTTGCCCAGCACAGCAGTCTGGGAGCTGACCTCGTTCGTGAAGACAGAGGCAAAAAAAAAGCATTGAGTACATTAGCTTTTTCCACATCCTCTGTCACTAGGTTGCCTCCCTCATTCAGTAAGGGGCCCACACTTTCCTTGGCTTTCTTCTTGTTGCCAACATGCCTGAAGAAACCCTTCTTGTTACTCTTAACATCTCTTGCTAGCTGCAGCTCCAGGTGCGATTTGGCCCTCCTGATTTCATTCCTACATGCCCGAGCAATATTTTTACACTCTTCCCTGGTCATTTGTCCAATCTTCCACTTCTTGTAAGTTTCTTTTTTATGTTTAAGATCTGCAAGGATTTCACTGTTAAGCCAAGCTGGTCGCCTGCCATATTTACTATTCTTTCGACACATCGGGATGGTTTGTCCCTGTAACCTCAATAGGGCTTCTTTGAAATACAGCCAGCTCTCCTGGACTCCTTTCCCCCTCATGTTATTCCCCCCAGGGGGTCCTACCCATCAGAACCACGGTTGCTGTATGTGAAGCCACAATGGACTATGTTTGTGCAATGAAATGGACAGAAATGCCACCTTTTAACTCTCAAAATTCCATTCTGTTAATTTACAATTAAAGTTTTTATTTGCTTTGTCTGACATTTGTGCAATTTGTTTTTCTGCCCTCTTTTTCCACTCAATAAATGTATATTTCTTGAAAATAAAATGAGCATTATTAGTTCAGAAGACATATTGCAGAATGCATAGCAGTACTCAGAACACCCAGTCTGTGTGAATATAGAGCACCACAGAACTCATAGCTTTGGTAAAACACACAGTAATAGTTATAAATGTACAACAAGCACCAAAACAAACCCCCAGCAGCGACCGTGCCAGTCAGTACTCATTTCTTAGGCACAGAAATGATGCTCCATCGGGTGCAACTGCTCCGTGAACACCACCACCAACCTTGAATTGTTTTTCATTATGTCCTTTATCAATCTGCCCTTAAAGAATTCTGTTCCAGTACTTTCTGAAGCTCTGCAAATAAAGGAAAATCCAGCTCCATGTTTCTGTCAGAGATGGCAGACACCAAAAAGTACTGCACAGGTTTGTGGGATTTTTTTTTTAGAAAAGGGGCAAAAATTGTGGAATATGGATGTCATTATGGAATGGAGAAAGTTGCATGCCAGGAATTTGACCCTGGCTTCCAAAGGTCCCTGTGTGACTCATTTCTACCCCATAACAAGCGAAAATGTCTCACAAAACATTGCACCAGACAGTGGCATGTGGCACAGTGGGACACCTGTGGTTCACCTCACTTTACAGCAATACAAACACTCCTGGTGAGTATGTGCAGCGCCAATGCAAGCAGCCAAGTGTGCACACACAGGACTGATGTATTAAATGTGGAGGCTGTACCACAGGTGACACGTGTTGGAGCACTGGGGGTCAAATGCCCCCCCCCAGATTTCTGCTTGGCCTGTGGAGGGGGGAGAGAGAGGGGCTCCCTTCTTCTGCTGCACCTGGCCCCCGGCACACTTGGACCCTGTCCCTGGCAGCCAGATTTGGGCTGGGAGCAGAAGAGGCAGGATCAGCCGCTTCTCACTCTGGATGCTCTGGGTTGCTGCTCTCTGCAGCATGGCACTGCCTGAGAGAGAACCTAGCTCACCCTCCCTGCTCCCCACCCAGGCCCGGCTGCTGGGGCAGGGTCCAAGCAACCTGGAAATGTACTGGGGGACAAGAGAGAGCCCTGGATTGCCACGCCCGGGCGGGGAGCTGAGGGAGTGGGGTGGGCTGCTGCCTCAGCCAGGCTCTCCCTCAGGCAGCTGCTGCACTGCACAGAGTCAGGGACTCTGAGCGGCCAGCTTCAGCGGGCATGAGTAACAGCTCCCTTCCACTCCCCGCCCAGGCCCCACTGCCAGGGAGAGCAGCCATATGCACTGAGGGGAGGCACAGCAGAAGGACAGAGCTCCTCCCCCCAACAGGTAATGAGGGGCAGGGAGAGCGTGGCAGCACCAGGCTGGGCACAGGGTGAGGAGGTAGCTGGGCAGAGGAGACACGTGGCAATGACATGTGTCCTCCCCTTTAGATTGAGCCCCACCACCCCCAGTATCAGAAGATGCGAGTCATCTATGGGCTATACGCTGATATAACTTGTGTCGACCAATGTTTGTAGTGTAGACATGGCCTGAGTGATTCAGGAGACTTAATTTACTCCACCTCTGCAAACAAGAATAGCCTTCTTGTGACACCAAATACGATCATGACATACCAGAGTGTTGGGAAGAGCGCACACTTTATATCCTGCTCCCACTGGAACATATTGTGTATCTCTACGGCTTTTGGGCCTACCACATAAATAAGCATCCTACAGTTTACAGATTTCAGAGTAACAGCCGTTAGTCTGTATTTGCAAAAAGAAAAGGAGTACTTGTGGCACCTTAGAGACTAACCAATTTATTTGAGCATAAGCTTTCGTGAGCTACAGCTCACTTCATCGGATGCATACTGTGGAAACTGCAGAAGACATTATATACACAGAGACCATGAAACAATACCTCCTCCCACAGTTTACAAGTTCAATGATTATTGCTGATGTTTGCTTTCCCCACCACTGTATTTGGTGTAAGCTCAACAGGACCATTTACCTCTGGCCTGTATAATGCTGTAGTACCTGGGTAGAGCTGGAACTTGAACCTAGCTCATCTGAGTGCTATATGAGCACCTAACCACTGAACCATCCTTCCTCTCTAATCGGTCCTCTACCTAAAATTTACTTGCATGATTTGCAAAAGGGACCCATTGTCTGCAAATCCTCTGAGCAACCCATAATTCACAGAACAGGAACTCTATGTTAAGAGCCACAAACACTGACCGGATATAATAGCAACTTTATTGAACCTATGAACTTATGAACAATTAAACTGTAATTAAACACACTAGTATTCTTCTATGTCACTGGATGGTGACCTTTAATTATACCAGTATACAGCCCTGCAGAGAAACAGAGAAATTACTTTCTAAATGAAATTCTCTGAATGCTCTGTGTTCAGCAGCTGGGAAAATCAGGCGGTGGTTTGGGTCTCCTGTTGGAATCCCAAAGGTTGACGTTCCTCAAATCAGTGGCCGTTACTGAAAATTGGGGCCTAAATGTGGAGTTGATCAGGGGTTTCTTGTAAAGGCTGATTCTCAAAGCATAGGTCTGTGATACCAAGTTTATCTTACAGTGAAGGAAATCGTGCATGCAGAGCACCTGTGTGCCAATGTCTATGACACAGTGCTCTAAAAGTGACATGGTGATACATCGTTGTAATATCTGCAAATGAATTAAAGAAATGACAATTAAATGCATTCAGGTCAAGTCTTTGTGTTCTAGTGGACTAGGGAAGCGGAGAAAAAGACTTCTCTTTCCTACCACCTTCCCCACGACAAATTGTAGAATGGTAGTGTAGTGGGGCAGCCGCCCCACTTTGGTGTGGAAGGAGTTAGAGCAAGCCAGAGAGGCTACATAGAGCCCCAGCCAATCCTGGAAGGGCTTATTGGGAGCCAATCAAGTAGAGGCTTGAAAGCAGCCAATCAGGGCCAGGCTGGGCCCTATAAGAAGGCTGCAGAGCAGCAAGGAAGGTAGTCTCTCCTTGGAGGGTAAAGGGGGAAGAAGTGGCTCTTAGACAAGAGGCCAGGCAATCAGAGGCTGTGGGTGCTCTAGGCTGATAACATGCCAGACTGGGGCCCTGATACACAGGAGCAAAGAAGGTGCTGGGGCTACGGGGAAGTGGCCCAGAGAAGCAGGCAGTAGAGGAGAGTTGGAAGAGGGCAGTAAGTGGCTGCCTCTAGAGGGTCCCTGGGTCAGGGCCCCTCACCATTTCCCTTGGCTTGCCAGTGATGATACTGGCTAAGCCAGACTGTAGTTTGCCATGGGAGGAAGGGGCTAGACTGAGGACTGCAGTGAGCCACTGAGGTGAGTGATAGAACCAGAAGCTGCTGGTCTCCTGGAAGTGGGGAGAGCTAGGGGAGCGGGCACAGCCAGAGGGCGGTGTCCAGAAGCAGATGCCGTGGTCTGGGAGTGATGTGGGTCAGACTGTGAGGATGGTGGAGACAGAGTAATGGTGAGTGAGACACCCACCACCAGTAAAGATGCACTGCTGAAAGACCTAATTCCCAAACCAATCAACAGGAGGTGCTGCTGTGGTGAGTCTGTGCCCTGTTACAAGTAGGAGAGTTGCCCAGAAGCCATAACTCAGGACTGCAGTAGTCCCCTTGACTCTATGATGGGAGGAGCAGACAACATATCCACAAATCCTGCCCTTCACTCCAGCTGACCCTTACCTCCCAACATCCCATGGAAGCTGGAGTAAGGAGCAGGGTACAGAGTACAGTATCACTGCATGCAGGCGGTGTAGATTCCTTGTTTGGGGTTAGAGTATCCCATCCCCTTATTCAATGAAACCATTCCAGATCTGCTGCATCTAGGGACTTCTGTCAGCATAGAATGGGTGTGGGAGTTAACTCTCAAAATGTGAAAATATGCATCATCTTTTAAGGAACAGTTCTCTGGTGTTACACAAATACCTGCTGCAACTCCTTCCACCTTCAGACAGTTACTTGCTGTTGGGGTTTGTTTTGTCAGTGCTGAAATCTCTGTTTGAGACCTTCAGTGAAATACATACTTTGGGGGAATGAACAGCTGATTTATACTCATTAATGTCATTTGCTTTACTGGTAGGTTTTTCTTTTTAAAAGCCACAGGGTGTGAGATACTGGCAGGGAAAATAAATTACTTAGGTTAGATGTATTGTGTCCTTATAAAGTTTATCTGCAATCTTTCATATTTTCCCTTGTTTGCTTTCCTATAATGGTCTCCTTTCAAAGTCAGAGAGCCAGGCACTCCAGAGAAGAGTGGATGGAAGAATGGAGTAGTGTGTTCTGAGTCAGAAGTGTTCACCTACAAAAAGCATTTTAGTTTGGCCTGGCTTGTGTTTGATTTTTAATATTTTCTTCTGCTGCTTTATTTTCACAACTCACTGCATCTGCTATACTTGGTTGCGGCTTATTAAATATTGTGGCCTTCCTCTCACTTCATTGACTTTAATGGAGTTACTCCTGATCCACACCAGCATAAGTGGAATGAGAATCAGTCCCTATGTGAGAAGTTTCAGGGGGACTAGTTGCTTCCCATGGAATGCCTTTGAAAAAATGGAGTTTCGCACCTAGACCCCTAAGACGGAATTGAACTCCATGTTGAGGAGTTTTTCTATTGATTTGGTGCTTGCATGGTCTTATCTTGTTTTCTTCTTACAAATCCTAGCTCCCCAGGAAAAGCCCTTGCTGACCACCATTTTGATTTTCTTTTTTTTTTTGTTGAGTCATTCCACCAGTTTCCTCAGTGGAATGGAAAGGAGCTGAAGGGGGATTTGCTGTTGTTCTTCGTTACTTTCAATGTATCTGATGAAGTGAGCTGTAGCTCATGAAAGCTTATGCTCAAATTTGTTAGTCTCTAAGGTGCCACAAGTCTTCCTTTTCTTATTACTTTCAGTGTTACAGTTGCTGAGAAGCAAGCTGAGGGAAATTTTTTGTACAAATAGTAAATTTTTTTTAAAAAAAGCCATTTCAGGGTGACTGAAACGATTTGTGAATTTGGCAAATAGTTTCAGACAAATAAAAAATGATGCATTTGTTGTTTTTAAGTCAAAACTTTTTCACATTTTCTAAATGTGTTTTGATATTTAGTTTCAAAAATGTTTCAAATTGACCTGAACTAGACATTTTTGTTTTTGACCTGAATGGAAAAATCAATTCTAATTGTGAGTAACATTGTTCCATTTTCAATTCATATAAAGCACTCGCTATATACATGATCCTTCAAGCTTTGCCTTTGTCTTCAAGGGGAGCAGGATCAGAATTTAGTATCATCAACCTATTCCACTGATGGCTAAAGGCCTCCACTGTGGTTTTGTGTCCTAGTCCTAGTTTTGGTTCTCTATTTTTTTATTATTATTATTTTTCCCCAGCCCTCCCTTGGGCTAGGGAAAGTTGAACTGAGCTCTGATATGAACACCTAGAGTCTCTGCAATGACCTGGGAGAAATGTGTATGAGTGACATGAGGTACTCTTCTTATCTCATCCCAGGAGCTGAGTATGTTGGCTCTGATTCTCCACTTGCCCTGCACTTGTGGGTCACTTCTGCCTGTCCAAAGTGGATGTAAAATGCTGCCAAATCAGAAGTCTCTGCTCAGACGAGTGGTGGTGTTTTGACCCACACTTTACAGGTGTAAATGGCTACATACTAGGCAGTGGCCCTCTAACTCTAATTCACTTAGGAACTGGAAGTGTAGGACAAGTTCATCAGAGCTTAAGGTCTGATTGCTGCATAGCAATAGATTGTGCTGTTACTTGGCCCAGCCAGACGGCCCACTGAGACATAGCTAAACTCTCTTCCCCCATTTAAACTGATTGTCTGGATTCAGGTTAAATGATTATCTTTGAACTTTGTAAATTCATTTGTTTCCTTAGAGCACAAGATGGGGTTTAATCATCTGAACATACTTTAGTTTCATTTGAATGCAACCCAGTTAGTTCTTTTTTATTATATCATTGTCATTCATATACTCTTCAAGGACAGCCAGACCTATCAATCAGAGCTCTAGGGACTTGATAGTTGGGGAAATTTCTGTTTGCACACTGATTCTCCCCCACTCCCACCCGAATGATTAAAATAAAAACCAGCAGGATCTTATTAAAGGGGATAAGACAAAATGTCACATTTATTGTGAATACAGAAAGAATCATAGTAGGCAGTCAGTTATAGCTACAACATTTCATTCCATTTCACATTCATTCACACATTCGTTCATACACCCACAGGTTCTGCAGCAGCTGTTTGGTTAGTCTCTAAGGTGCCACAAGTACTCCTTTTCTTTTTGCGAATACAGACTAACACAGCTGCTACTCTGAAAGCTGCTGTATAGTTAGTAGTCCTGAATGTAGCTTGAGTTCATGGCTTGGGTTCATAGCTTGTGATGACTAACTGGCCAGGAAAGCCGGGCACAAGGAAGAGCTGGGTCTCTGTTGGGCATGCACCGATGCCCTTCCATGTTGGCAGCAAAATGTTACCCTTCAAAGTCTTCCATCTCCCCCATCCTTTTTGTAGGCTTTATTTTGAATCCAGAATCTATAGGTCTTGCTGTGTCACGCTGCCTCTGGGTTCGGTGTGATTGATCACCTGTCAATTGCAGACATGACTTTCAGCCTAGGACCTGGCTTTGATGTTTCTTCAATTGTACTTTTGTTCTTTTCTTTTGAGGGTGGACTCCTCTTACTTTCAGGGCTGTTGTCTGCATCTTCAGCCCTTGGGTGTTTACACTTTATTTCATCAGGACAGGCTGGGGCTGGAGGTTGATTCCATCATGTATACATACCTCATTCACACAGCTAAACTAATAAGATTGCAGCAGGGTTTTGCAAAAATTAAGGTTGCAAGCTTTTACAGAATGAAGTGAGCATTTTAAAATGGAGTTTGGGACAAGTTAAAATGGAGTTTGAGTTACAATATGGACAAGTGTAAGGAATGGTAAACAGTGAGAAGAAGTTTCAGCGATTTTAAGCAGCAATTGGATTGAAAGTGAAACTCGATTAGCCAGTTATTGGGGTAACTGGTTTTATGAATGAATGTTTCATTCATAAAACTTTGCTTATGAAGTTACATTAATAAAGAACAATTAAAAACAAAAAGAAAAGGAGTACTTGTGGCACCGTAGAGACTAACCAATTTATTTGAGCATAAGCTTTCGTGAGCTACAGCTCACTTCATCAGATGCATACTGTGGAAAGTACAGAAGATCTTTTTATACACACAAACCATGAAAAAATGGGTGTTTACCACTACAAAAGGTTTTCTCTCCCCCCACTCACTCTCCTGCTGGTAATAGCTTATCTAAAGTGATCACTCTCCTTGCACTGTGTATGATAATCAAGGTGGGCCATTTCCAGCACAAATCCAGGATTTAACAAGAACGTCTGAGGAGGGGCGGGGGGTAGGAAAAAACAATTTCATTGATCAATTCCACAATTTAAGCCGCCATTGTCACTGCACTGGTACAAACCTCTTGTGCAGACACAATTCATGCCAGTGTAGTGTGATTTACCAGAGCAGTTTTACCCTGGGTTTCAAAGCCTACTAACTCATTCAGGGACAAATCACATTACACTGGTGTCAGTGATGGGTATGCTATATTATCTGTCTCATCAGTGTAGTGCTGAGTATCCTGGCGGAAGGACTCGGGCTGATTAGGGCACTAGCCCAGGACTTGGGAGATACGGGTTCAATTCTCTGTTCTGCCACAGACTTCCTTTATGATCTTGGACCAATCACTTAAGCTCTCTGTGCCTCAGTTCCCCATCTGTAAAGCAGGGATAAGTGTTTCCTTACCTCAAAGGATCAGTTTAAACTAGTAAACCAGTTTGAAAAATGCACACCCAAGAGAGGCAGTTCAGATGACCTGATTCCTGGTGTAGATATTGCTAAGGCCCCTTGAAGAGGTGGGTGGAAAGGAAAAATGGAAAACCTCTTTCTGTTGCTGTACACTGCTGCTGCACCATAGGTGTGTCGCTGTAGTATCTGTAGTGTTGCCAGCACCTTAAAATCCGCAGAGCTGAAGTCTCGTGCCTCTGAAGGTGGCTCCCTCCCTCTGGGTGATCGCGATGTGTAGCAGCTCCTTTCCCTGACTCATGCTGAGATGTGCATGTGTCATGTGCTGATTATTGGGTTTGGTCTGGGCTCTCACTATGAGGCAGCAGCTGCTAAACACAACAGGATTTTTTTGGGAGGGGAGTTTGGGGGGCGGGGGGGGAGGAGGTATCTAAAGCACAAAAGGTTTCTATGTTAAAGCTAATAGGCCCTGAATGTGGCACAGAAATCTGTCACGTGATCAATCTATTCCTTGTTGCTGCACTTCTGTTCACTGTCATCTAAGTAATTCTGCCCTAAAGAGTGACTGATCGCATTCACCATAGTGTTACCAAATGGGAGCCACAGAAGTCGGTGTGTTTTCTGAACTTGATGCCTCTTCAGACTGCCCTGCCCCTCAGTACCAGCTTTCCTTAGCTTGCTAGCCTCTCTCCAGCTCCCACTGTCTACCAAAAGAGACTCACTCACAAGTGGGTGAAGACCTGTTTACTGGCTCTGGCCTGTTCACCAGCACAGAGATTGGAGCTGATTGACATTGTTTTTGACCAAAACATTTTCTGTCAGAATATACAAGTCCGTCAAATGCTAAACATTCCGTGGGAACATGATTTAAACAAAATTTTCAACAGGAAAAAGTAAACACAGATAGTTTCTATTTCCTTCATTTCAAGACATAAAAATGTTTTGCTTTGACTTTATCACTTTGATTCATTTCATTTTGACTTGTATATTGTATTAAAATATTAACTTTAATTTAGTTTTACATATCCTGTTAAATGGTATATATAATATATTTTATATAATGTTTTGATATCAAACAAGATGTTTGTACCTTGTAAAAATGAAACATTTTGACATTATCAAAATACAACATTTTGATGGTTTGAAATAGTTCAGAATTTTCAGTCCATGGGAATTTTCCACATTTTGGTTTTTTGTTCCAATTTGTAAAGGAAAAAAATTTGAAGCAGCAGAATTTCCTACAGAACAGAAATTCCATTTTGTGAACAGCTCTAATTGGGATCCATGCTAGGGAAGTCTTGCTTAAGCCTCCACTACTGCCTTCAACTGACCATTTCCAGCTGGACCCCTGACTGAAGGAAGGGGCTCATACTTAGAGCTTGTCTACACAGTGCTTTACTCTGCACCATAGGGGTGTATGGTTTAGTCTGCACTAATGTGTTGCACTGTCACTGACCCACGTGGACCCTGTTGGCGCATACTAAAGGTTCCCTAGTGGCTGTTAATGTAGATCCGTTTCAAACAGTACTACATGAACACAGGCTAAGGAACTTTTAGTGCGCACCAGCAGGATCCACACAAACCACCTAATGAACAATACGTTAGCATGGACTACAGTGACCAGATGTCCCATTTTTGGGGACTTTTTCTTGTACAGGTGTCTATTACCTCCCACCCCCTATCCTGTTTTTCACAGTTGCTATCTGGTCACCCTAGCATGGACTAAAATTCACACCACTCTGGTGTGAACAAAAGCACCATGTAAACAAGCCCTGAGGTGGCCAGTCAGAGGAGAAGTGACGGGATGCCAGTCAGGAATCCCAGCCTGGTTCTTTATTCTAGCAGCCACAGATTCTCTTTCTTCACCATCACAATGACCTCTAATGGTCCCAAACTTGGCTCAGAAATTAGCCAGTCCCCAGATCAGAGCCACTTGAAAAATGATCCATTTCCTAAATGATAATATGATCCAGTTTTGGCAGCCTTGAAGAGGTACAAGGAATCCTGTTTTGATCCTCAGTGGAGGCCGTATAGATCTTAAGACAGCACTGTTCACCTGCAATAGGATAAAAACAAAAAGTGTAGATTGTATAAAGAATTTGGCCCATAGCAAACCCTCTGATCCAATGCAGTACAACTTGGTATGCTCTTCCTATCTTTCAGTGCCAGTAAATTCAAATAGATATCTTATTTTTTCTAGCAATGCCATCTATCCACATCTTTGTAGCAATCAGCCACTTGAGGCCAAAGTTTCAGAAAACTTTGTGTGTATGCAAACTATACAGACATGTAGGCAAACATGCAAAGCCAGGCCCTATGAATATAGTGCCTTGTTCTGCATATGCAGATAAACATCCTCCATCTTGGCCGGGGGTTAAACTAGATGATCCTTGCAGTCCCTTCTAACCCTATGGTTCTATGATTCTATATTGGAGATATGTATTGTATCCAAATGTGCATATTTTGCCTGGCCAGCTTGAATGCCTATATTTTAAAATACCAATACTTTACACAACTGTGCCTTTCATATAAGTATCTCAATCAGTCATTAATGAATTAATCCTCACAACACACTGTGAAGTTTCCCATTTTACAGATGGGGAAGCTGAATCATGGAAAGGTAAAGTGACTCACCCAAGGGTGTATAGGGATTTAGTGGCAGAGGCAGGGAATAGAACCCCAAACATCTGAACCCCTCTGCTTTCACCATTAAACTATGCATCTTCCTTAATCTAGCCCTTGGTTTTCATGTAACTAATATAATTCACATACGGCCAGGTTCTTACAATGTTATTCCCATTTAGCATCATACTCTACAAGTAGATGAGACTACTTGAGTGAATTACTACTCTTGACATGAGCAAAGATAGAATCATAGGACTGAAAGGGACCTCGAGAGGTCATCTAGTCCAGTCCCCTGAACTCATGGCAGGACTAAGTATTATTTAGACCATCCCTGACAGGTGTTTGTCTAACCTGCTGTCAAGGCTGAACCCCTACTCTGGAACTTTGAGTGCAGAAGGTGTGGGCCCACAAAGATTTTAAAAATTAATACTGGCCACTCCAGGCTTGTATTAAGCTTCCAAGGTTACAGTTTTTCTCTGACCTTGGGTGGTGGCAGCATCTACTCATCCAAGTGCAAAAACCCCTTTGAGAACCCAGGAAGGCGCACTTGGGAATTCCTTCATATGGGATACCCTCAAGCCCTTTCACCCCCCTCTCCATCCCCCCCAGGAAGAGCTGAGAAAGAAAACAAAGGAAATCAGCTGTTGCCACCAGCTAATTAAATGACGTGCACAAACCTCTTAAGACACAAAACTCCAGTCCTGTTCTTAAAAAAGGTAAACTTTATTTTTTTTTAAAAATAATACATCTAAAAACTCAGGCTATTGCTAGATTTAAAAAGAGCAAATACAAAAATTAAGACTCAAGAATAGCTTTCTTGAGGTCTAGCTTAAAGATTACAAGCACAACAAAAGCACCTGGGGTTAGCACAGAGGAGTCCACAAGCCATAAAGAAATAAAAGAGAAATCGCATCTTCCTAGCCATTTCCTGATCTACTTACATATCTGGGGTTCAAAATGAGTAGTTTCTAGGTCTGATCTGATGATTTTTCATACCTGGCCCAATATTACAGAATAGTTCCAGCCCTGTCTCTGCTCTCTGGGAGAACAATACAGACAGACACAGGGGAAGTTTTTTCCCAATTTTAAAAAGTTCTAGCCTTCCCATTGGCTCTTTTGGTCAGGTGCTCACTCCCTTCCTTTTACCTGTGGACTTTTTAACCCTTTACAGGTAAAGCAAGTAGAGAACAGCTACTAAGAGAGATTTTATAGCTAACTGTCTGGCTGAGTGTCCATAAAAGGGAGCTACCCACCCCCTTCATTTATCACACCTGCTCTTAAAAATTTCCAGTGATGGAGATTCCACAGCCTCCCTAGGCAATTTATCCTAGTGCTTAACTACCTTGACAGTTAGGAAGTTTTCCTAATATCCAACTAAACTGACCTTGCTGCAATTTAAACCCATTGCTTCTTGTCAGAATCTGACCCATATGTAATAAACATACCAAGAACTGCAGACTTCTTTAATGCTAGTTTAAACTTTTAGGATTAGGAATCCTAAAATCTAATATTAAGGACAATAGTTAAACTCATTTTGAAATTACTTTTACACTTATCTTCTGAGCATCTAATACTTGGGGAGAATCATAAGTTAAAATTTAAAATACTGCTTTTGGCAGAATTTGTGCTACACTTGTTATGTAGCTTTCTGCTGTAAAGATTTTAGCTGGGGTGAGGAGAGGCTTCTTATATAAGTCCTCTGCTTATAGGGGTTGGGTGCAAAATTAACAAACCAATACAAGTGCAGATAATTAAAAAAAAAGTCAAGAAGGCAAAGTCTAATTATGGTTCTTAAACTTTATAAATGAGACAGAGCTATTAGGCAGAATCAAAAAAGCCCCTTCGCAGCAGAGAATAAAATCTGCAATGCACTTTGTCCTTCAGGAAGGATGTGAAACTTTCTGACAGAAACATGAGATGTCAATTTAACTGAGTCATAATATCACAAGATCCAACAGTAAAAAAACAGAGGAGATTAGGCACCAGCAACCCCCTCTTTAATTTGCCGCCCTTCTCACCCTCTGTAAATATTGAGGCTGTTCAGTGCTAAAATACACCGAAGGTGAGAGTAGCATGCCAAGTGTACCGTGACTGAGAGGCAAGAGCTGTAAGTGCTTCCACAATGAGGCCTTGTAGGCGCTAACCCTGGTGGGATTCAATAACCACTTACACACATCGCTAAGTGATATGGTATTTTACTAGGGCTGGCAGGAAAGATTGCCTATACCCTAGGTACAGAACCATAAACAGTTACAGTTCAAAGTTAGTACTAGCATTTAAATATTTGGGCCCCTGGGGCAGTTCAGTCGAGGGTTAGGTCTCTTCAGTCTTACTGTCTCTCCAATCCAGTGTCTGTTCAAGCAAATAGGGGTTTGCAGATATCCAGGCCAGGCTCAGATAGAGGCTCTCACTGGGCCCTGCCCAGCTGCTGCTGCTGCTGCTCCCCCAGAAGTCCCACACAGACCTGCATCGAGTTGTAAAGTCCATCAGTCAGAACCTGTTCTATCACATCCAGCTCTGTGTAGTCTCTGGGGAATCTGTCTGCATCCAGCTTCTCCCAGCTCCTGGGTAGCAATGTGGTATCTGCTACAAAACAGAGCCAGCCAACTAACTCCTGGCTCAGGATCTTTCCCTGGAGGGGATTGGGGGGAGGGAGGTCCCTCTGGGCCATGGGAAAGGGAAGTGCAGTGGGGAGGAGGTGGTGGGAGTTGTAGTCCCCTGCTTATGTTATACCAATAAAATAAAAACCAGCAGGATCTTATTAAAGGGGAAAAAAGGCAAAATACCACATTTATTGTGAATACAGAAAGAATCATAGTAAGCAGTTAGTTATAGTTATAACATTCCATTCAATCTCATATTTATTCACACATTCATTCATACACACACACACACATACACAGAGTTTCTGAAAGGTTGTTATCATAGTTACCAGCATTAGAGTTGCTCATGCCAAGCCACTGGCCAGGTGGCCTGGACATAAGGAGGGAGCAGGGCCTTGTCAGCTGCTCATCTGATGCTCCTGGAAGTTGGTTTGCAGAATCAGACCCCCCAAAGTTCTCTCTTTCTAGAGTCTATTTTTATAGGAATTTATTCCTAGGCCAGTCTGTGGGAATTGCTTCATCATGCTGTTGCTGAATCAATCAGCAGATAGCACATTCCTGACGGCTCCGCGCTGCCAGATGTTACTGTGTTCTTTGGTTCTCCCATTCTTGAGGCTGTTGGGTGGATTCCTTTCTGCCCTCCGGGGGTCCTCTGGTTATTTCCACTTGACGCCTTCTTCAGCTGATGGACACTGGATTCTTAGGCTGGCACCTCCCTGATCATTCAGTTATTATCCACACCAAGCATCCATCCACATACATCCTCTATCTCTATTTTAATCACAATTGTTAATACAACAAAAGGGCGGGGAATCTCTGGGTGCTGTTTCTGTTGTTACAGAGTATTGCTTTGAGTCTCTCTCTGTGTGAATTGCTTTGAGAACAGACTCTGTCTTAGAATGTATTAACGCAATTAGCAGCTTGCAAGTTTCACACATAGAGGGAGAGAAACAGTACCAAAAACCAAGAGACCTCTTAATTAGTAATACCCTGGAATTTAAACTATAGGGAATCAAACTCATTTGTGACTTTAATACAGAACTTCTTTAATATGATCCAACATTTATCAGGTCTGCCATATCTCTCTTTTCATCCTATTTCTGAGTGATACCCTTCAGGTATGTAGTCTATTGGCTGCAGCTCAATGTTTGTGTTGTTGCTGCCTCTTTGGCTGTGTACATTGGGCACAGAGTTTCAAATGGCCATTTGCCACACAGTATTATTTACATTCTCTGCACAGTTAGTGCTAGTCCCTATAATTTTAATGAAACATCCGGGGAGGTTGGGGGATGGCCCCTTTACCCTTTTTAGGGGCTACCTCACTTATGTCTTATTCAAAGGTACTGGGGGGGGAGGAGGGAAGGGGCATGTTTTGACCCCAATCCTTCTCACCAATGTTCCCTGGACGAAGTATGCACGTGCGGCCGTGCAACAATCCTCTGTATGCCATGCATGTCACAAACTGTGTCACGCACAACTTCCTCTGTCCCAAGGATGAGCGTTGCAATGGCCAAGCCAATGACTCCATGCCAGGTAGGGCTCTGCAGTTGCTGTGGATGGAAGTAAGAGTGGTACCCAAAGAGGCTGGGCCTGGATCGGGCCAGGGAGCAGGTAGGAACCAGGGTAATTGGGCCAGAGGCCAGAAGCAGCTATCCATAGTGAGAGAGACAGGAGCTAGTGGGACCCTGGAGCCTGGAGCCAGCTTGCCCTCCCACTGAGTCTCAATATCTCCCCCCAGTCCCAAAGCAGAGCACTCATCCCGCTCCTCCTCCTAACCCTGACATCCCCACGGTTCCTCGCTCACCAAGCAGAGCATCCACCCTGACACCATGACTCACTCCTCTCCTCAGACAGAACACCCACCCCTAAATCCCCCCACTGCCCGGGACACCTGGCATTCCCCTGCTCCCTCTACTCCTGACATCCCTGTTCCCTCATTTCCCACTTGGCCACTCCAACTCCTCTTATGCCTGACATCCCAACTTCCCCCCACTTCCTACACAGAGCACCCACCCTGACACCTTCTTCTCTCCCTGCCGCCCCAACTTTGCCCCCAGGGACCCACTGTCCCTGGCTCTCCCCATGAGCACAGGCTCAGCTGTGGCAGCAGCTGTGAAGATTGACAACATCCTGAATGAACTTTGCTGAATTAAGTTAAACTTTATTGAATAAGGTTCAATACGTTTGGGGGTCCATTGTATTAAAAATGCAATTGCGTAGGTGCTACTGTGGAACTGTACGTACCTTCTCTAGTTGGAGGAGGATGCTAATGTACTTTATGTCTTATCACACCTTTAAGCTGCCACCCCCTGAAGCGCAAACAGGATTCTCCAGAGGCCAGACAAAGAAAGGATTTTTGAATAAATAGCCTGGTTTTAAAACTGGCTAAGGGCCTTCTTCCTAATCCAATAAATGGACAGGACCCCTGGACCACAGAGAGCACCAATCCTTACAGAAGCGTTGGAAGGACTTGGCCTACTGAGAGGCGCATAAGTCTGGGAGCTTATTCTGAGCTGAAGCTGTGATGAACTTGTGACCACAAAGGACACCCTAAGGGTGGGGTGTTTAAAGCCTGCTGCTGTCAGAGCCCATGTGAGAGTTGTGGTGATGTCTGGTAAGCTTGTCAGCATGAGTGTTCTTTATTTAATGTTTCTAATTTGTTTTCTATGTAATGCTTTTACCTTAAGAATAAAATAGACTTGCACAGAAAGAATTGTGTGATGCCTTGTGTCAAGGTTCCTTCCCCACTCTGAACGCTAGGGTACAGATGTGGGGACCTGCATGAAAAACCTCCTAAGCTTATCTTTACCAGCTTAGGTCAAAACTTCCCCAAGGTACAAAATATTCCACCCTTTGTCCTTGGATTGGCCGCTACCACCACCAAACAAATACTGGTTACTGGGGAAGAGCTGTTTGGAAACGTCTTTCCCCCCAAAATACTTCCCAAAACCTTGCACTTCCTGGACAAGGTTTGGTAAAAAGCCTCACCAATTTGCCTAGGTGACTACAGACCAGACCCTTGGATCTTAAGAACAATGAACAATCCTCCCAACACTTGTACCCCCCCTTTCCTGGGAAATGTTGGATAAAAAGCCTCACCAATTTGCATAGGTGACCACAGACCCAAATCCTTGGATCTGAGAACAATGAAAAAAGCATTCAGTTTTCTTACAAGAAGACTTTTAATAGAAATAGAAGTAAAGAAATCCCCTCTGTAAAATCAGGATGGTAGATACCTTACAGGGTAATTAGATTCAAAACATAGAGAATCCCTCTAGGCAAAACCTTAAGTTACAAAAAAGATACACAGTCAGAAATAGTTATTCTATTCAGCACAATTCTTTTCTCAGCCATTTAAAGAAATCATAATCTAACACGTACCTAGCTAGATTACTTACTAAAAGTTCTAAGACTCCATTCCTGGTCTATCCCTGGCAGAAACAGCATATAGACAGACAGAGACCCTTTGTTTCTCTCCCTCCTCCCAGCTTTTGAAAGTATCTTGTCTCCTCATTGGTCATTTTGGTCAGGTGCCAGCGAGGTTACCTTTAGCTTCTTAACCCTTTACAGGTGAGAGGAGCTTTCCCCTGGCCAGGAGGGATTTCAAAGGGGTTTACCCTTCCCTTTATATTTATGACACCTTGTAACTGTAGCAATTACACCTAGTAGTGGTCTCTGAAAAGAAAGCGAGCAGGTGAGCTTGGGCAGCCTGTCTCTGTGGGGAATAACACAGTAAAGGCAGGGAACTGTGCAGCCTGGAAATACCCCAGTCAGAAGGGAGAGAGACACAGCCTGGAAATACCCCAAGTAAGGCAACTGTTGAGGAGCTGGAATCCTGAGAATGGGTGCCCTTGATGGACCTCCAAGGGGAATACAGGTGCAGCTGCCTTGAACCGTGACTGCTGCATCACCTGCAGCATCCCGTGATGGAAACGTTTGGCCCCTCGGATGGGGCTGTGTTGTCCTGTGGGATAATAGTTTCCCTCCCTCCTTCTGGGTTCAGCCCAGCAGGGCTGGGCTCAGGCCTCTGTGGGTGTGGGGGGTGAGCCCGGGTGTTGGGAGCAGGGCAGCCAATGACCCCAATCACAGCAAGCCTCCTCAGAAAATCCACCCCTGCACGCACGCACGCACGCTCTACAACTGTCCAACCTGACAGACATTTTGCCATGGAGTTAGGGCATTAGTGAAGCATCTGAGGTGAGGGTCAGAGTTAAATCAGAGGTGTACAGAGGGCCTGATCCTGACAGAAGAAGTCCTTGGTTACCTAAGTCTCCGAACTGAAGTTAGGGGACTTGAGAGCGGCTGGGTTCTGAGCTCTTTGGAAAATCTGGACACAGGACTTAATTTATGTGCTTCAGTGGGAGCGGTTGGGCACTTAGCTCTTTTGAAAATCGAGTCCAGTATGTCCATCAGGACTGGAAACTCTCCATTACAGTTTGTGTTTTGAGAGTGGGCTTGGGTGTGTTTAAAAACAGAAACTTGAGCCCCTGTCCTAAAAATAAAGTTTACTTCTTTCATTAAGGGCTCCCCTACTTATTTCCCCATAATTCAAGCCTTGGGAATTCAAACCACTGGAAATGTAACTACTGCGCCTGGCAAATGTCCATTTGCACTGGCACCCAGCAAAGCTTAGCAGGATGTAAATAGGGAGCACAAGGGACTGGTGTGTGGGGAAGAATTTGTGTTTTCTGTGCTCAAATAGAGGGCCTGATCCTGCAAGGGCCTCAGTGTCTGCATTTCCCACTGAAGACAAGGGTACATTGAACTTTTTTTCATCTATATTGCAGACCTTACTGCAGGCATTACAACTTTGTTGGCACTGGGGACATTTTGCAAAAAATAAAAACAAATTAAAAAAACCCCACCCTTGCTAACGCTGGTTCTCCTTCACATTTGTTGGAAACACTGGGGAATCTAGAGGGGATGATTAATTGGCTTCCGCTGGTATTTCAGGTTCTATGTCAAATCTGTTCATAGCAAGACTAGATAAACAGGGACTTACAAGCTAGTACCAGCCACGGAGCCAAACTCACGACTGGAAACTATTGCCAGTGTAAACTAGGCTCAGGAGGCATAGATGATCCGATGGGAAGAAATATTGGTGTATCAGCCGTCAGAGGTTTGCAAGAGGAAGTGGCGAAGTCACAAGTTGCTGTGCTGTGGTTGGCTGCTTCAGCCCTTCTTCAAAGCAGCTTCGTTTTAATCCTGGCTCCTGGTTAATTGTCGGCATTTAACTACTCTGATATAATTTCACTTCTGGAGTAATGTTCAATTTCATTAGCTCTACAGCTAGCAAATGAGAGGCCAGTGGGAGTTAGCAGATTTTTATTTTTGAAGGACTAAGGAAAACTTCAAAGCTGTCTGAAAAGGAAACACCAACCTATTTATTATATTTGTTCTCTGGCTGCAATTACCTTGCTGCTTTCCCATTCTGTTATTAAACGCTGATTCCAAACTGGTATTTTAATAGACCTTATGTGCTCTTCACTTCCTGTTTAACACTTGCCCCGGCTCCTTTTTTCACTCTCTATTATTATACTGCAGAGACCGTCAACTTGTACAAAGTGGTCTGGTTCTAGGAAATATTTTATGTGCAATCAGGGCTCATGGGTATGTATGAGGCACTGGTGAATGAGTAAATTGCATTATCTTTTCTGTTAGCAAGGAAAGAAAATAGCTAAATGGCTTTTGAAAAATAAATGGTGAAATCGATTAATAATAGCAAATAGAACTGTGTTAGAGATGCCATGACTGCATGTTGTTTAGATCTGTTAGAACACTACATACTAGCTATTGCATCTGTCAACTACATGTGATGTGCTAGACTCTCAGGTGGTGTAAATCAGTGTTGCTCCATTGACATCACTGGAGCTACACTGATTCACACCAACTGAGAACCTGGTACAGTAATGTCAGTAATTTATAGGAAGTAATGCACACTTAAAAAGTAAGTAAAGACCAAATTCTGTCCATGGCAGCTGTACCCTGCTGATAAACTTAAGGAAACAATTCCCTCCACCATGTGTGTAGCTCTCATTTATTATGAATGGGAATTACATGAGCACATCAAAGGGAGTATAGAACCCTGATGGCTAGCTCCAACTTGCTTTAGAAGCGCAAAGGGCTTTATCCTTGTTTTACTACAGCATATTTTATCTGGATATTTGGAGCATTTCATCATGAAAAGAATGTCCTGACCAGTAGTGCATTTTCCTGTAGAAAAGGATTTGTTAATTTCAATTTGTGGACACTATACGAATTAAAATATCTTTAGACCAAAAAACAGCAACTCCCAATCAGAATCCAGCTCAGGCCAGTGTTGCTGATTGTTGTTGATCTCCTGGCTTTTTGGAGGCGTATGCAAAATGAGTTTGGTGGACTCTTTCCAGACTCTAACGGACAAATGTCCACACCCCAGCAACTGGCACTGATTGGTGGCTTCTCAGCTATCTCAACAGAGAGACTAAGAACTGATTAGGCAAGAATAACTGCCCTCTTGTCCACAAAGCTAATTCCCTCCCAAGCAAGATTGAGCCCTATTAGCAGAACAGGAAGGAATCTGTACTCATACATCCATTATGTACCTGTTCTCTGGGTGAATGCAGAGGGATCTGGCTGTCTTGATGTCTTGCTCCTTGTGAAGTCTTTAAATGTGTGCATTGTGAGTATAAAATACTAACGGATCAGATTAGTGTTTTATATATTTTGTCCTAATGTAAGGTGCAAAGCATTAGGGAATTTCAGACCCAGAGGACTTCAGTCTCCAGAGTTGACTATCTGGTACCTTTGATGAGCCCACATAATTTAGAAAAGTTTCTTCAAACAGTAAATTCCATATAAACTTCTTCCGCCTGCCTTCTCTAACATAACCACAGAATCATCATCATCATCATGTTCCTATTACGCCTTTGGCGTTTAGAGTAACGACGAAGCTCCTCCACTCCTGTCTGTTTCTGGCAAGTCTTTCAATGGTTCCCCAGCTGTGCCCCAGGTTTTTCAGCTCGGCTTCCACAGCTCTTCGCCATGTTGTTTTCGGGTGGCCTCGTTTTCGCTTGCCTTCAGGTGTCCATCTTATTGCTACTCTGGAGATGGAATCAGTTTCCATCCGAATCACATGACTGATCCATCTCCAGTGCCTCCTGGCAATGATGGTGCTCAGATCCTCTTGGCTGCACTGTGTTACTACGTCTTGGTTTGAGATTGTTCTGGGCCAAAAGATACGGAGGATTTTTCTGAGGCAGGTTGTATGGAATGAAGACAGTTTGAACATGTCATACTTTCTCATTCCCCAGCATTCTGCACTATAAAGTAGTGTTGAAAGTATGCAGCTCTGATAAATCTTGAGTTTGGTTTTGGTGTTGTATGCTGATGATTTCCAGACTGTATATAAGCTCCTGAAGGTGCTCCTGGCTTTACTGACTTTGTTCCAAATGTCCTGGCTTGTTCCACCATCCTGCCTGATGGTGCTGCCCAAGTATGTGATTGTTTCTACATTGGTGAGAACACAATCCTCTATCTGTAATGGTGATGGTGAGGCTATATTAAAGGTCATGATATCTGTCTTATTGTGGTTGATTTTCAGTCCAATTTGCTGGCTGAATGCATTGAGTCGAGTTGTTTTTTCTTGTATATGGTGTTGGGTACGTAATAGGAGAGCGACATTAACTGCAAAGTCCAGGTCTTCAAGGGATGAGAAGAGTGTCCACTTAATGCCTCTTGGCACGTCTTCTGTTGTACGCCATATTACCCAGTCGATGGCAGTGTTGAAGAGGATTGCAGACATGACACACTCCTGACGGACTCCTGTTTTGACTTCAAAACTGAGCTCACCGTGATCAACACTGCATGTAAAGTTGAAATAGAAGCTTTTGATGATGTTGATTATGCGGAAAGGAATTTCATATACCTGTAGAACGCGCCATAGGGTGGTCTTGTGAATGTTATCAAAACCCTTCTCAAAGTCTATGAAATATATGTAGAGTTGTCGTTGCCATTCTAAGCACCGTTCTATTATATTTCATAGAGTGAAGATCTGGTCTGTGCATCCACGCTCTTTCCGAAAACCAGCCTGCTCTTTTCTGAGAACGCTATCAACTGCCTCTGACATTCGTTGGACTATGATCGTACACAATATGTTACTTGGCACAGATAAAAGTGTGATACCACGACAGTTATTACAATCACTGAGAGTTCCTTTCTTTGGTATCTTCACTATAACCCCATTGGTCCACTCATCTGGCACTTTTTCCCTTTCCCAGACTGATGTAAATAGAGGGGCCAGGATAGATGCTGCTAATTTAGGATTTACCTTGAACAATTCTGCATTCAAGTTATCCTTGCCAGGAGCTTTCCCATTTTTTAAGGATTTGATGGCTTGAATAATCTGTTCCTTAGTTGGTGTGTCTGTGTTGATATCAAGATCTTCTTTTGCTTCCTGGATGTTTGTTTCCTCTTTATAGACTTTAAGATCAGAAGGGACCATTATGATCATCTAGTCTGACCTCCTGCACAACGCAGGCCACAGAATCTCACCCACCCCCTCCTGCAATAAACCTCTCACCTATGTTTGAGCTATTGAAATCCTCAAATCATGGTTTAAAGACTTCAAGGTGCAGAGAATCCTCCAGCAAGTGACCCATGCCCCACGCTGCAGGGGAAGGCGAAAACCCCCCAGGGCCTCTGCCAATCTGCCCTGGAGGAAAATTCCTTCCCGACCCCAAATATGGCAATCAGCTGAACCCTGACCATGTAGGCAAGACTCACCAGCCAGATACCCAGGAAAGAATTCTCTGTAGTAACTCAGATCCCACCCCATCTAACATCCCATCACAGGCCATTGGACCTATTTACCACTAATAGTCAAAGATCAGTTATTTGCCAAAATTACCATTTCCTCCATAAATTTATAGAGCTTAATCTTGAAGCCAGATAGGTCTTTTGCCCCCACTGTTCCAGAACTTCACTCGTCTGATGGTTAGAAACCTTTGTCTAATTTCAAGTCTAAACTTCCTGATGGCCAGTTTATATCCATTTGTTCTTGAATCCATGTTGGTGGCTCCCTGTTCAGCAATTCTTTGAAATGCTCTGTCCAGTGCATTTTTTTGTTCTTTTTCGGTTGTTAGTAGGTGTCCTTGTTTTTTCCTGATGAGCGTGTTTGTTGGTGTCTGCCGTTTACCACTGATAAGCCGCGTCATTTTGTAGACGGTTCCTTGTTCACCACGAGCAGCTACATCCACTGCTTGTGTTGCCAGATTATCAATATAATGCTGTTTGTCCGCTCTCACAAGGCGTTTGACCTCCAGGTGTGTCTTGCTATACTGTTTGTGGTATTTGTCCTTTAGCTGCTGGGATTTTGTGTCTAAAACCTTTTTCTTCAGGACTTGTCTGGTTTCTCTGGCGTTCCATGTGCTGGGCGTAATCCACTCCTTCCTTCTCTTCTGCCTGTAGCCTAGACAGGCTTCACTGCTCTGTTTATAAATTGCTGTTATTTTGTCCCACTTCTTGTTGATCTCCTCATCTGCATTCCCCTTCTCTTCATCAAGGTCTGCAAGTGCTTGAAACCTGTTCTTTAACTGCAGAACCACAGAGTAGTGTGCACATATTAAAAAAAAAATATCCTACCAAAGCAAAACACTTCACTGCACAAACAATTCTCCCCCTGGGGAGTTGGTGAGAGAGAGACTGAGCCACACATGACAGATGTTAATCAGCTGAAGAAGAGCTCTGTTTGTACCTTCCATCAACATATGTTGTCCAATAAAAGATATTACCTCACCTCCCTTGTCTCTCTCTTGTCTCATGTTGTTTAATGCACTATTGGAAGGTGCCCGGAGGCTATGCTGAGGAAGGTGGTATATGAACCTACATACAATAGAATTTCCTGATTTGCACAAGTATTTGACATAACTGCATGCACAAATTACGCACACAACTGCAAGTACATTGAAACTTTTAAAAAATCTAGCTCTTAATGCTGAAGCACTAATCAAATCCTTTTGTTCCCCAGCTCAGATTATATATGGATATATGTTTGAATAGATAACATAGAGTCCTTTTCCTTTTGTGTTTTATTTCTGTATATAAATCACATTCTCTGCAACATTCTTTGAGTTCATATTTAATTGAATAGCCTGTCAAGATTCACTCCACAGAGAGAGCCTCGTGGGAAGGCTGCACAAAATAAATTGAGAGAGTCTGAGAAATAATATTGTTTCATTTTGGTTTTGTTTTTTAAATACACTAAGAAAAAGCCACTGAAATTAGTCTTGTTCTTAGTGGGATCCTCCACTGTGCAGTAATAATGAAAGAGCCAAAGCCTCTGTACAGCCGCCCACTTATATGAAAAATGTTCACTTAATAGGCTACATCCGGCTCAACTGCTGGGTAACAATGGCTGCCTCTTGCGGTCCAAGAACTCAGTAAGAAAGGTGGGTGTTACAGGGCAAATTGTTGCTTAGTTCCTCTCACCATCATCTCTCTCCACAGTTAGTGGATTGTATTTTATGCAGCCTACGGTGCCTGCGTCCTTTGAACAGTGTTTGGCATCACACCCATGTTCTAGTGGTGTGTGTGTCAGCCTGTCCTCTTTGGGCAAGGAAAGGGAAGGACTGTAAAGATCAGATCATTAGAACTGCACCTGTAATTCCTGCTGAGCCTGCTGGTGCCCGAGCATCCTCAATTCCTATTGCTGTCAGTGGGAACTGAACTTCTCAACAGTTATTCAGCATCTTGTATGACCGGTCCAAGAAACAAAATGGGAGGTGCAAATGCTAAGCATCTCTCAGGATATGGTCTCTAGTAATTTCAGTAGCATAACATAGATAGTCTGCTGCTAAAAAATAATTATCTTGTTATCTATAGCTATAAAGCAAGAGTATGCTTGACAATGGCTTTCCCTTAGGTGCAGCAGAATAGAAGGGAAACCTAAATCCATGGAGAACTGCCATGCTCAGCCCAGATATGTGTGGTGTTTAGATGTTGTTTGTAATCATTAGAATTGGGAGCACTGGCTGCTGGGAGTCTGAAAGGACGGGAAACAGGAAGGAGGGGGGAGGAGTTGAGAGGCTGGGAGAAAGTTACAGAGGGTGCGGAAGCAGCTTGGTAAAGAGGTTTCCACTTTGAAAATAAAGTCCTGTTGAAGCTTGTTAGTACCTTGCCTGGTTGATACAACACTATGCCAAAAGGTTCATAAATTATTTGAATGTTTGTGCACGCAGCTCGTCTATGCTAAAACATCTTTGTTGTCTTTCCTTCTCCCCACCTGCTTGTTGAAGTCATTCTTCTGCTATATCTTGTCTTTTAGTATAATATTTTGGAGGCAGGGATTGTTTTTTATGTTTGTACAGTGCCAAATACAATAGGCCCTGGTTTGGCAAGTGCCTGTGGACACTACCACAGTATATATAATCAATCTTCAAATGATTTACAGCTTTGCGTCTGTGGTGTTTCGATGCTGCTTGTAATTACTAGAACTGGGAGCACTGGCTGTTGGGAGTCTGAAAGGACAGGAAACAGGAAGGGTGGGGAGGTTGAGGAGGCGGAGTGAGCGCTACCGAGGGTGCAGCAGCAGCTGCTTGGTAAAGAGGTTTCCACTTTAAAAATAAAGTCCTGTTGAACTTTGTTAGTACCTTGCCTGGTTGATACAACAGTGTCAAAACCTTGAAAGGGGGAAGGAGGGGGGTAATCTCATGAATTCAGTAATTTGAATGTTTGGATTTCGGTTTTCATGTTGGTTTGAAACCAAAGCTCAAGACAGAAGTAGGGAGTGGGAAGTAAGGGAAGTGAAAGTGCTGTGTTCAACTCAGATTTTTAATCTGTTAGAAAACAAGTATGGGAAATTCTCTAGTTTGCCATGTGCTTTGAGCAGGGGGTTGGACTAGATGACCTCCTGAGGTCCCTTCCAACCCTGATATTCTATGATTCTATGTGACAGGGCAATTTCCTGCAATATATTGGGGAGCCCATGTGGCATTAAGTGTATGAATGGTTTATGTATCATTATGTGCTAGCACGCCATATAGGGGTTGTAGCCACAGCTCCTACAGGAAGTGAAAACAGTAGAGGATGATTAAGGCAAATCACTCAGGTTATAACACCTCCAGAGAGGTACCACTTCCTGGGGAGGCTCACGTATTCTGGTTCAAATTGGATTCTCCAGAGACCATCAGACAAAGAACGGACATTTGGATAAATAGCCCTACCTTAAGGTGACTCAGGGCCTCTCCCTGATCCAGCAGACAGGATCTGCTGTCCAAGGAAGGCCCAACCCTTGTGGAAGGGTTGGGAAGACTTTAGCCTCCTGAGGCCCCATAAGACTGACGCCTTTGAGTAGGAGTGATGAAAAGTCATCATAACAGGTCTGTTCCATCCAAGGAATCCTCAAGTGCCATGGGTATTCTCCAGTGACCAGATTTGCTGGCGTCATTGGCACTTTATAGCACTGGGTCAGTGTAAAAGAGCCATAGGACAATGGAGAATTGGGCCTAGAGTTTCTCTGGAATTCTTGCCTCCCTGCAAAAGAAGCCAAGAGTGTGCTACCCTTTACGTCCAGGGGTCCCCGGAATTCCATGAAGAGGTTGGGGGGAAAGGGAGAATCTGCTTTCATATGATAGGCCCTTGCCTCCACAATGCTGCCTGGATTCCTCTCTCCCTCCCTTGGCTTCTGCAGGAGCCGTGTCTCAGGGACTTTCCCACATCTATTACAAAGAAGTGGGGGTTGTAGTGTTGAAACGCAAAGCTATGCAAGCAACTGCAGAGCCTGCAAAACTTTGCCCCAGAGGTTTGGATAGGGAGGAGGAATTGCCAGGAGTCAAGTCAGCGCAAACCATCCTAAATCGTGGAAGCAGCATGCAGCATAGGCCAGCCAATCCAGAGGGACTTCTGTGGGGTAGGAGCAAAGGGATCATGCCACAGATATGACATCTCCCCTTTTCCTGTGTTTCCAGAATCCCGGGGTGTGCATTTGTCTCTGCTCACAGAAGCAGAAGGTTGCATTTGGCCCTGAATTAACAGGTAGTATAAATACATGTACAGACTAGCAGACCCTATTCATATATACCATAGGGAAACCAAGCATTGTTCTGAAGTGGATGAAGGGTGGAGGCAAACCCCTCGAGTCTCAAGCTTGTCTTTGAATGCCAATGTTTTTATGAGTCAATATTGGATCCTATGTTATGTTTAACGTAATTTTTTCCCATACCTTTTCATTAGTGGTGTGAGGGGAGTTTTTTGTTTGTTTTTTGCCTGTTGAAAGAATCATCAGACTAAAACCACTGAAACTGTAGCACATAAATAGAAATGAACTGGCACCTATTTAAAAAAAATCAAGATCTGCGTATTCAGTGCTAAGATTTTGTAGGTAAAGAAAAAGGCTTAAACCAGGTTACCTGCTTCTGGAAGGTGCCAGAACAAGGCTCTGCAGTGTTTTCGTTAACCAATGAACGGGTACAATCCATGTGGTGTTAATGTGACCTTTTCCACACCAGAAATATCCCTCAGACCTTGATGTGGGCAGATCTTCTCTCAGGGTAAGTAAGCCAGGACAGTCTTATTGTCAGCTCAATCCTGAGTGGTCATCGCGTGCCAAATATTGTAGAGGTTTATGTCAGCGTTGGCGGTGATCCCTCAGGGTTGAGAAAGATCTCTTTCACAGGTTTTATTTTTCATGGGTCCTTTGGTGACTGAAGAGTCCGATCCTTGATCATTGGCAGACGTTGCAGATGGTGCTGGAAGTCAGGATTGGGCTGTGATTGCTGCATGACCACTGTCTTTCCTTTCTTTTCCGGCATTCTTCTGCGACTGGGGCAAGGCGATTTTCCTCAAAAGTGAACGTTCCCTCTCTGACAAGTCTTTGCCAGTTATCCCTATCCTGGGCTGCTGTCCCCCAGTGTGTGGTGTCGATGCCACATCTCTTGATGTTTATCGTGAGGATGTGTTTAAAGCGTTTCTTTTGGACTCCCCATTTCCTTTCTCCTTTGGTGAGTTGAGCGTACAGCAGTTGTTTTGGTAAGCGTACATCAGGCATGCGGACACAGTGCTTGCTCCACCTCAGCTGGTGCTGGATAATCAGGACCTCAACCCTGGTGTGAGGCTCTGTGAGGCCACTGACACCCCAACTCTTCTCTATGGCTGTGAGACTTGGGTGACCAATGTTCCCTCTAATTTTTTACATCCATGTGCGGAATGAATTTTGTTGTGTGCATCAATATGGAGGTGATGTGTGACACACGAGGGGTTCAGAGTGTGGGAGGGGGATCAGGGCTGTAGCAGAGGTTTGGGGTGTGTGCGGGGGTGAGTGCTCTGGCTGGGGATGTGGGCTCTGGGGTGGGGCTGGGGATGAAGGGTTCAGGGTGCGGGAGAGGGCTCAGGGCTGGGGAAGAGGGTTGGGGTGCAGGTTCTGGGGTGGGGCCAGAGATGAGGGGTTTGGGGTGCAGGCTGTCCAGGGGCTACAGTGGGGAGAGAGGACTCCTCCCATCCCCAGGCCTCTCTCCCTGCAGCAGCTCAGGGCTGGGGGAGAGGTACCTCACCCCGGTTGCACAACTCCAGCAGAGCTGGGCTCCTCTCCCCCAGCCACCCGAGTCCAGGGCAGGTCCATGTTAGGGCCAGGGGAGGGGTGCCTCTCCCCTGGTCATGGCAAGTGTGGGGCAGCTCCGTGCTGGGCTGGGGGGAGGGGCGCCTCTCCCCGCTGCTGCAGCTCCGCGCTCAGGCCCTGAGCCCCAGCGAATGGCCTGATAGGCAGGTGCATGGCCATGCAGCTTAGAAGGAACTTAGTGGGTGACCTATAGAAAACAGCTGAAAAACCGGGACTTTCTTCGGAAGATCCTCAACGTCAGGTGGGAAGACCGTCGCAGACAAAGAAGAACTGGAAAATGTAGAACACTTTGCCTATCTTGGCAGCCATCTCTCCCAGAGGCCAGACATAGACAGTGAGATTCAGCACAGAATTCTCTGTGCCAGCCTTGCCTTTCGCAGCCTGTCTCGCTGGGTGTTCAGTTTATAAAAGTGGTCGTAATCCCAGCTCTCCTCTATGGAGGTTTATGTCACTTGTTCTTTGTGTACTAGGAACATTTCATATAGGCCACTGAACCACCATTTTGCAGACAGGCAGTAACTGTAAGTCACTATACAGAAATAATGAGGTTGGGAAGACACGCCATCCCACTCTGATTTAAGAGACCTGAGTTCTGTCCAGTGCTGTGGCTGACGGGCTGTTAGACTGTGACCAAGTCACTTCACTTCTCTGAGCCTGTTTTCCTCCCTGCCCTTTGTCTGACTTACCTGTTTGGATTGTAAGCTCTTTGGGGTATGTTTGTCAAGTGCCTCGCACTACAGAGCCTTGACATCCCCTGAAGCCTTAAGGGACTAGCATTACCAACATAATAATTGACGCGGGCTGCAAGTGAACTGACAACCCAGGTGAAAGTTGTCACAGAGCTGAAAGTCTGCGTCCCGTTACCCAGGCCCAAGCCATGCCAGCCCGGCCACTAACTATAAATGATTAATTTTACAAACCAACCATTTGCAATGCCCTGTTCACCCAGGAAAGAAGACATACCCTGCACAACTCTCTCTCTCCTGGTGAGTTATCTGAGAACTAACAAATATAGTAGATTTTATCCATACCGGTCACAGAGGAAATGCTTCTTGCACAAAAATGATGCTGTCCTCAGAACATGAATCCCGCTTCCATTGTATATGTTCGGTCTGGCACCTTTCATCATCATCATCATCATGGCAAATTGAGTGCCCCCGAATCAATCTCTAGCTAGGTCTTTACAACAATCTGGGTGGATGTGTCTGTGTCATCCCTGGCAGTCTTATCACACTACTGAAGTGTTTGGCAACCATATGATTGCTTGGCCATGTTGCAGAATTATCCGGCATCTTTCACATAGATTCAGTTCACTCGTGGGGAAGAGGAAGAAGGGGAATCCTCAGCAAATCTGACAAACAGCAGCCCCAACATTCACAGGGACCCATGCAGGCAGGCAGATAATTGTTCAAAGATGCATGCTGAGCAAGCAGTTGCTTTTTTGTATGCACATATTTTGTGGGCAAAGCTGGGTTGCCCTGTAAAAGCGATTTAGCCCAGAAGATTTTGAGTTAGAACAGCACAAAGGATGATATGAAAATTGGTGAAATTAAACTCCAGGAAAATTGAAATGATGCTTCTTACGTCAAGCATTAGATGTAAATGGGATGTACCTGCGCTTGTCACCAGCCTTTCCATCTTTGATGGAGAAATTGCATCAGAGGCTAGAAGAGGAGGTAATACGGGTAACAGCAAGACTTTTCCCACTTGAAGAATGAGGCCAGGCTTCAGTCCCATCTCCCACATAATGAGCTGATAAATGTTAGGCACATCACTTAATGGCAGCAAGGCTGGATTACTACAAAGAGCTGTATTGTGGGCTAATGAAAAGGCTGCCTGGAGCTAGTACAGAATGGAGCTGCATGATAACTCCCATGCAAGGGAATTCTGCATACATGTTGCTTCCCTCTCTGCTAGCTGCCTGCTGATAAGCAGAATGAGTTCAAGATCTTGATCACATTTGAAGCTGTAATTAATGGATCCTTGGGATATTACTGAAATTCTGGCATGCTAAGGACTTACTGAATGTGGGTAAAGGGCTACATAAGTGCTCATTATCATTATTGCCAATTTGCCTCCCCTTTTTAGGTCAGAGGTTAAGAGCACTTGGAGTGGGATGTCTGCAGAGAGTGGATTTTGTACCTTCTTCACTACAGTCCTGGAGTGCACTCCTCAGGCAGGGCACACACTTGACCTTATCTAAACACAGATCTACATATAACTTCAAAAGGCACTCAGCATTTCAACTGAGTTGGTGTTAGGGGTTACTTGTAATGAGACTTTAGTTGGCTTTGTGCATGGTGCGCAGCCATGCTGCCACAAGCAATGCTGACTATTACTGTATGGCGGCAGCACCTAGTAGCCCCCCGCAAGGACCAGGACCCCATTGTGCTAGGTATTGTACAAACACAGAACAAAAAAATGATCCAGTTTTCATCAGCAAAGCTGGGTTGGGCTTAGTCTGTACTTGGAAGATTGGATATAAACCCAGGCAGATATAGAGGACATGCAGGGAAAGCTGCAGGAAGTAGTGCTGGTGATTCAATAGGTGGCACCATTCACCAGCATGGTTCTAAGGGTCACTGTGCTGCTGGATGTCCATACTAAGCTCCTGATTAACTGTGGTCATTATGAATCACGTGGCATTTTATGCAAGAACTAGAGCTGCTATCTAGTGCCTTGCCCAAATTTCCACTGGGGTAATTACATTCTGACTATATGAAGGCACGCTGCATTGTCAGTTGGATATGGTATTCCTCACTTCCTGTCCCAAACTGGTGTGTAGTGTAGCTGTGGGTTGCTAAGCAGTTTGTCCCCTTAGTAGGGGAAGTGAGATATATAGGTCTTGTCTATATGGGGTTTCTTTGCACTGATAAAGATATACACCTGCGGTGTCCCTGCTCTCCAACTGTAGCTACACTGCACTGATGTAAACTGAGGGCAATAACCAGAGCAATTTACCCCAGTAACTTAGGGCTTGGCTACACTGACATTTTATAGCGCTCTAACTTGCTGGCTCAGGAGTGTGAAAAATCACCCCCCTGAGCGCAGCAAGTCTGAGCGCTTTAAAGCACCAGCGTGGACAGGCTCCGAGCACTGGGAGCTAATCCCCTCGTGGAGGTGGATTACCAGGAGCGCTGGGAGAGCTCTCTCCCAGCGCTTGTGCATGACCACACTCACACTTCAAAGCGTTGTCGCGGGAGCGCTCCCGCGATAGCGCTTTGAAGTTTCCAGTGTAGCCATGCCCTCACTGAGTTAAGTCGCACCACAGCAGCAAGCCACATTTCACACCAGTGTAGCGTACCTACATTCGGGGTTAACGACCCTTTAACGCTGATGTAATTGCATTGATTGTATTTTACCTACACTGATGAAATTACATCAGTGGAAATTACCCTAATCTAGAGGAGCCTGTGGTGAATTATGATGTGTGGGGTTTGGTTTGGTTTGGTGTTTTTTTTTGTTTGGTTGGTTTTTTTGCTTTTTTGCTTTGTAAACCTCGGCAAGGTCCATCTGGATGAAAGGTGGATACAAGGAAGAACCTTACCCTTCAATAAAGAATGCTATGGAAAATAAGGCTTGCAGATTTATAATCTCTATACATATATTGTTAAATTGGTTGTTTTGTAAATTACCCAACTATACAAATCTTCAGATATAAGACCAGTTTCAGAAAGGCTTGAAAATCGGTGAATAGTGGAACCCTTGACACATCCTTAAATCCCTCATGGGCCTAATTCTTACTCACATGGAGGTCCCTTCACACTGCTTTGGGAATACAAAATTACATTAAGTTAATACACTTACACCCTTTATCATAGTAGTAAGCAGGAGCCCTAGTTATGGACCCTATTGTGCTAGGCACTGAACATACAGATGGTCCTTGTCCCAAAGAGCCTGCAATCTAAGGGCACGCATACAGAACGGCTGTGGCACAACTGTACCAGCGCATCTGGTGAAGATGCTCTATGCCGACAGGAAAGAACTCTCCGGTTGGCGGAATAAAACCACCTCCACGAGCGGCAGACGTTATGTCAGTAGGAGACGCTCTCCCACTGACATAGCACTGTGCTCACCAATGCTTACGTCAGTGTAATTTATGGCTCTTGGGGTGCGGGATGGGGTTATTCACACCCCGGAGCGACATAAATTCTGTCAACATAAACTGTAGTGCAGACACAGCCTCAGTATAAGGCCATGTCTACACTACCACATGTGTTGGCAAAACTTATGTCACTCAGGGGGGGTGAAAAAGACAATCCCTGAGCAACATAAGCTTTGCCGGTGTAAGTGGCAGTGTGCACAGAGCTTCTCCTGACAACACAGCCACCACTGCTCATGGAGGTGGTTTTATTAAGTTGACAGGAGAGCTCTCTCTCATCAGCATAGAGCAGCTATACAAGTCTTCTGAACAGCAACACAGCTGTGCCCCTGTAAGCTTGCTAGTGTAAACATGACCTAGGACAAGAGAACAAGTGGATGCAACAGCTGGATGGGGAAGCATAAGGAAACAATGAGATAGTATTGGCTAGCGTGATAGGCAGTGGTCTCAGCACACCAGCATCCTAACCAAACTGGTGTAAAGTGGCCTTAGTGTACATAATAATCAGGCCTAATGGCTCTATCATGGGTTTAAGCTGCTCTCATTTAAGTAAAAGCTGTGTGTGTGTTTGTGTGGTGGGTGTGTGTAAGAAAGCAGCAATGGGAAATAAGAAGGGGAAAATTGAGAATGAAGAGAACAGCAAGACAAAAAGGAAAAGAGAGGGGCTAGAGGGGAAAAAATGGAGAATCTGTGCTTTCATAACTCAAAGACACTGCTCCTGCAGTGACATCCAGTCATAATCTGTCAGCATTATTCTTTTCAAACACAATTCCTGACTTCTGTTTCTAAAACCACTCTAGATTATTAAAAATAAAATATTTTCGGTCTTCTGACACTTTTTAACATTTTTGCTTTTTATTTTTTGTTCACTTTGGCCATTGTAAATAGACTGGTCAATAGACTTCTGTCCCTTATAAATTTCACTCTCTGGTTCCCATGTACTAATACAACACAGTCATTTGTGTTTACAATACTACCTCTCATTAGGGATTCCATAACATTTCTTTTTGAATAAAGTATAAAAAAAAACCTCCACAAAACATTCAAACATTTCTATTAATATTGCCCAACGTTTTCAAAAAGGCTGAGTGATTTCTGGATGCCTGACTTGGAACCTGATTTTCAAAGAACAAGTGTTGAGGCCTGGATCCGTACAGGGGGCGTTACAATGCCTAACTTTTAGGTGCCTAGAGGATCACTGGAACAGCAAGGGGATCCACAAAGCCTGAGTTAGGCACCCAAGCTTCCTATACATTGAACAGGCAGGGATAAGTGCCTAGGAATGGTAGCCACAAAAGCCACCATGCTAGGCGGGGAACCCCCTGGGATAGTCAGTGGGAGATGCTGCCCCTCTTATACAGTTACAGTTAAGCAGCTAACTCCAGGCTGCAGGGAAGCACCTATCCCTGCTAGCGATCCACAGCTAGGAACCCGAGTCAGGGTGGCTTAGGCACCTAAGCTGGTTCTTGCCAGAAATGACAGAGGAAGAGGAGAGAGGCAGGGGTCCTCTACTGCTCAGGAGGGTGCCCTAACTACTGGGCTGTGGGATGTTCTGATGTGGGTCTTCCTCGATCCCTCCTGTTCAAACCATCCACTTTGGATAAACCATTAGTCACTGGCCCAGAGAGAGGAAGAACGACTCTATAGTCTGATGTTAGGGCACGCACCTGGAGGCCAGGAGACCGTCAGGTTCCCCTGCTCCAATGACTTGTAAGTTATGTATCCAAAGTGGGTGGCTTCAACGGGAGAGATTGAGGGAGTCCCACATCAGAATATCCCATATCCTAGTGGCTAGGCCACACTCCTGTGAAGCTTCTGTTCAAATTTTCTCTTCTCAGCAGGCAGAGAGGGAGTTGAAACTGGGTCTCCTACACCCTGAGTGAGCATACTAACCACTGGGATGAAAGTTATAAGGGAGGTTCCACTGCCTCCTCTGGCTAGATTTTGAACAGGGCCTGATTTGTAGGATATGCTTAGAGCCCACCTATTGGATTGGCCCTTCAGGCAAGATAGGTGGGTGACATCCTGGCCCCACTGAAGTCAACGGCAAAATTCCTATTGACATAATAGGGCCAGGATTTCACTCACTGTCTCTAATCACAACACATGGGCTCTCTCACTAGCTCTAACAGCCATAATTCATCTCTAAGGCTTTATCCACATAGCACATCCTCTGTATCTAGTCTGCTCTAAATATAGTTTGGCCCAAACAATATGTGGTTAAAACTTGATTAGTAACCATGGCAGCAAACAGTATTTCACCCAGAGGCCTAGCCTGTCACATAGTTCTCTTCCTCTAACCCAGTGATTCTCAAACTGTGGGTCAGGATACCCATGTGGGTTGCGACCCCATTGTAATGGGGTCACCAGGGCTGGCGTTAGATTTGCTGGGGCCTAGGGCCAAAGCTCGAGCCCCACCGCCCAGGGTGGAAATCAAAGCCTGAGCCCTACCGCCCGGGGCTGAAGCCAAAGTCTGAGACTCAGTGTCCCTGGCCAAAGCTGAAGCCCAAGGGCTTCAGCCCTGGATGACAAGACTCAGGCTTTTGGCTTTGGCCCCCCTGCTCGGGAGGCAGGGCTCAAGATTTGGCCCCCCTGACATGGGCGGGAGAGCTCAGGCAGGCTCAGGCTTCAGTCCACCCTCCTGGGGTCGTAATTTTTTTTGTCAGAAGGGGATTGCGGTGCCATGAACTTTGACAACCTCTGCAAATCCATTCTACACACTGTTAGCTTTGTTGCGCTATAGACAGCTTCTCCTAGCCATTTAACTAGTGTGGCCAGTACTCCTTCCCCTGACCCGGGACAACCCAGAGTGTACTGCCCACATGCTACTGGTGCACTTCTATCTATGTGTCCCCAGGCATTTGAACTGCTGTTGAAGCAATATAGCCCTGGTCTACACTAGGACTTTAGGTCGAATTTAGCAGCGTTAAATCGATGTAAACCTGCACCCGTCCACACAATGAAGCCCTTTATTTCGACTTAAAGGGCTCTTAAAATCGATTTCCTTACTCCACCCCTGACAAGTGGATTAGCGCTTAAATCGACGTTGCCGGTTCGAATTTGGGGTACTGTGGACACAATTCGATGGTATTGGCCTCCGGGAGCTATCCCAGAGTGCTCCATTATGACCGCTCTGGACAGCACTCTCAACTCAGATGCACTGGCCAGGGAGACAGGAAAAGAACCGTGAACTTTTGAATCTCATTTCCTGTTTGGCCAGCGTGGCAAGCTGCAGGTGACCATGCAGAGCTCATCAGCACAGGTGACCATGATGGAGTCCCAGAATCGCAAAAGAGCTCCAGCATGGACCAAACGGGAGGTACGGGATCTGATCGCTGTTTGGGGAGAGGAATCCATGCTATCAGAACTCCGTTCCAGTTTTCGAAATGCCAAAACCTTTGTGAAAATCTCCCAGGGCATGAAGGACAGAGGCCATAACAGGGACCCGAAGCAGTGCTGCGTGAAACTGAAGGAGCTGAGGCAAGCCTACCAGAAAACCAGAGAGGCGAACAGCCGCTCTGGGTCAGAGCCCCAAACATGCCGCTTCTATGATGAGCTGCAAGCCATTTTAGGGGGTTCAGCCACCACTACCCCAGCCGTGTTGTTTGACTCCTTCAATGGAGATGGAGGCAATACGGAAGCAGGTTTTGGGGACGAAGAAGATGATGATGAGGAGGAGGTTGTAGATAGCTCACAGCAAGCAAGCGGAGAAACCGGTTTTCCTGACAGCCAGGAACTGTTTCTCACCCTAGACCTGGAGCCAGTACCCCCCGAACCCACCCAAGGCTGCCTCCTGGACCCAGCAGGCGGAGAAGGGACCTCTGGTGAGTGTACCTTTTAAAATACTATACATGGTTTAAAAGCAAGCATGTGAAAGGATTACTTTGCCCTGGCATTTGCAGTTCTCCTAGATGTAGTCCTAAAGCCTTTGCAAAAGGTTTCTGGGGAGGGCAGCCTTATTGCGTCCTTCATGGTAGGACATTTTACCACTCCAGGCCAGTAACATGTACTCGGGAATCATTGTAGAACAAAGCATTGCAGTGTATGTTTGCTGGCATTCAAACAACATCCGTTCTTTATCTCTCTGTGTTATCCTCAGGAGAGTGAGATATAATTCATGGTCACCTGGTTGAAATAGAGTGCTTTTCTTCAGGGGACACTCAGAGGAGCCCATTCCTGCTGGGCTGTTTGCCTGTGGCTAAACAGAAATGTTCCCCGCTGTTAGCCACAGGGAGGGGGGAAGGTTGAGGGGGTAGTCACGCGGTGGGGGGAGGCAAAATGCGACCTTGTAACGAAAGCACATGTGCTATGTATGTAATGTTAACAGCAAGGTTTACCCTGAAAGAGTGTAGCCACTGTTTTGTAAAATGTGTCTTTTTAAATACCGCTGTCCCTTTTTTTTTCTCCACCAGCTGCATGTGTTTCAATGATCACAGGATCTTCTCCTTCCCAGAGGCTAGTGAAGCTTAGAAAGAAAAAAAAACGCACTCGCGATGAAATGTTCTCCGAGCTCATGCTGTCTTCCCACACTGACAGAGCACAGACGAATGCATGGAGGCAAATAATGTCAGAGTGCAGGAAAGCACAAAATGACCGGGAGGAGAGGTGGCGGGCTGAAGAGAGTAAGTGGCGGGCTGAAGACAGGGCTGAAGCTCAAATGTGGCGGCAGCGTGATGAGAGGAGGCAGGATTCAATGCTGAGGCTGCTGCAGGACCAAACCAGTATGCTCCAGTGTATGGTTGAGCTGCAGCAAAGGCAGCTGGAGCACAGACTGCCACTGCAGCCCCTCTGTAACCAACCGCCCTCCTCCCCAAGTTCCATAGCCTCCACACCCAGACGCCCAAGAACGCGGTGGGGGGGCCTCCGGCCAACCAGCCACTCCACCACAGAGGATTGCCCAAAAAAAAAGAAGGCTGTCATTCAATAAATTTTAAAGTTGTAAACTTTTAAAGTGCTGTGCTTAAAGTGCTGTGTGGCATTTTCCTTCCCTCCTCCACCACCCCTCCTGGGCTACCTTGGTAGTCATCCCCCTATTTGTGTGATGAATGAATAAAGAATGCATGAATGTGAAGCAACAATGACTTTATTGCCTCTGCAAGCGGTGATTGAAGGAAGGAGGGGCGGGTGGTTAGCTTACAGGGAAGTAGAGTGAACCAAGGGGCGGGGGGTTTCATCAAGGAGAAACAAACAGAACTTTCACACCGTAGCCTGGCCAGTCATGAAACTGGTTTTCAAAGCTTCTCTGATGCGTACCGCGCCCTCCTGTGCTCTTCTAACAGCCCTGGTGTCTGGCTGCGCGTAACCAGCAGCCAGGCGATTTGCCTCAACCTCCCACCCCGCCATAAACGTCTCCCCCTTACTCTCACAGATATTGTGGAGCACACAGCAAGCAGTAATAACAGTGGAAATATTGGTTTCGCTGAGGTCTAAGCGAGTCAGTAAACTGCGCCAGCGCGCCTTTAAACGTCCAAATGCACATTCTACCACCATTCTGCACTTGCTCAGCCTGTAGTTGAACAGCTCCTGACTACTGTCCAGGCTGCCTGTGTACGGCTTCATGAGCCATGGCATTAAGGGGTAGGCTGGGTCCCCAAGGATACATATAGGCATTTCAACATCCCCAACAGTTATTTTCTGGTCTGGGAATAAAGTCCCTTCCTGCAGCTTTTGAAACAGACCAGAGTTCCTGAAGATGCGAGCATCATGCACCTTTCCCGGCCATCCCACGTTGATGTTGGTGAAACGTCCCTTGTGATCCACCAGAGCTTGCAGCACTATTGAAAAGTACCCCTTGCGGTTTATGTACTCGGTGGCTTGGTGCTCCGGTGCCAAGATAGGGATATGGGTTCCGTCTATAGCCCCACCACAGTTAGGGAATCCCATTGCAGCAAAGCCATCCACTATGACCTGCACATTTCCCAGGGTCACTACCCTTGATATCAGCAGATCTTTGATTGCGTGGGCTACTTGCATCACAGCAGCCCCCACAGTAGATTTGCCCACTCCAAATTGATTCCCAACTGACCGGTAGCTGTCTGGCGTTGCAAGCTTCCACAGGGCTATCGCCACTCGCTTCTCAACTGTGAGGGCTCCTCTCATCTTGGTATTCATGCGCCTCAGGGCAGGGGAAAGCAAGTCACAAAGTTCCATGAAAGTGCCCTTACGCATGCGAAAGTTTCGCAGCCACTGGGAATCGTCCCAGACCTGCAACACTATGCGGTCCCACCAGTCTGTGCTTGTTTCCCGAGCCCAGAATCGGCGTTCCACAGCATGAACCTGCCCCATTAGCACCATGATGCATGCATTGGCAGGGCCCATGCTTTCAGAGAAATCTGTGTCCATGTCCTGATCACTCACGTGACCGCGCTGACGTCGCCTCCTCGCCCGGTATCGCTTTGCCAGGTTCCGGTGCTGCATATACTGCTGGATAATGCGTGTGGTGTTTAATGTGCTCCTAATTGCCAAAGTGAGCTGAGCGGGCTCCATGCTTGCCTTGGTATGGCGTCCGCACAGAAAAAAGGCGCGGAACGATTGTCTGCCGTTGCTCTGACGGAGGGAGGGGCGACTGACGACACGGCTTACAGGGTTGGCTTCAGGGAGCTAAAATCAACAAAGGGGGTGTCTTTACATCAAGGAGTATTTCAGGCAGGACTTCACGGAGGGTTCCAATAAGAAATGGTGCACCTAAGTTATTGTTCTTATTGGAACAAGGAGGTTAGCCTGGCCTCTGATTGACACATGGCTAGATTTACCTCGCTGCACCTTCTCTGTGAGTGACTGCAGTGTGACCTAGAGGAATGAGTCCCCTAGACAGGGGAGGAGGCAAATGAGTACAAAACAAATCTGGTCTATTTCTTGTTTTGACCCACTCCATCTATCTTTTACATCTTTGGCTGGCAGCAGACGGTGCAGAAGGACTGCATGCCATCCACATCTCATGGCTGCTCGGCAGAAAATGGTACAGTACGACTGCTAGCCATCCTCATCTCTTGCCTGCCTGGCAGAAGATGGTACAATACGACTACTAGCAATCCTCATCTCTTGCCTGCCTGGCAGAAGATGGTACAGTACGACTGCTATCAGTCCGTATCGCCTGCCTGCTCACCATAAGACGGTTCAATAGGACTGACTGCAGGACTAAAGAGAATGACCTGGTCAAGTCACTCCAAATTTAGTCCCTGCGCCCATGTCTGCCCAGGCGCTCCCAGCCGACGTGGCCAGGAGCACCTCGGACACGACAAGGATGACTACCAATCGTATTGCACCGTCTGCTGCCAGAAGGCAATGGGTTGCTGCTACTGTGCAGCAAAGCCGTACTGCGTCTGCCAGCACCCAGGAGACATAGGGTGACGGTTACCTGAGCGGGCTCCATGCTTGCCGTGGTATGGCGTCTGCACAGGTAACTCAGGAAAAAAGGTGCGAAATGATTGTCTGCCCTTGCTTTCACGGAGGGAGGGAGGGAACGGGGGCCTGACGATACGTACCCAGAACCACCCGCGACAATGTTTTAGCCCCATCAGAGTGCTCCATTGTGACTGCTCTGGACAGCACTCTCAGATGCCCGATTGTTTGCCGTTGCTCTGACGCCGGGAGGGGCGACTGAGGACACGGCTTACAGGATTGGCTTCAGGGAGCTAAAATCAACAAAGGGGGTGGCTTTACATCTAGGAGTATTTCAGGCAGGACTTCACAGAGGGTTCCAATAAGAAATGGTGCACCTAAGTTATCGTTCTTATTGGAACAAGAAGGTTAGCCTGGCCTCTGATTGATACATGGCTAGATTTACCTCGCTGCACCTTCTCTGTGAGTGACTGCAGTGTGACCTAGAGGAATGAGTCCCCTAGACAGGGGATGGGGGGAAGCAAATGAGTACAAAACAAATCTGCTCTATTTCTTGTTTTGATCCACTCCATCTATCTTTTACATCTTTGGCTGGCAGCAGACGGTGCAGAAGGACTGCATGCCATCCACATCTCATGGCTGCTCGGCAGAAGATGGTACAGTACGACTGCTAGCAGTCCGTATCGCCTGCCCGCTCACCATAAGACAGTTCAATAGGACTGACTGCAGGACTAAAGAGAATGACCTGGTCAAGTCACTCCAAATTTAGTCCCTGCGCCCATGTCTGCCCAGGCGCTCCCAGCCGACGTGGCCCGGAGCACCTCGGACATGACGATGACGGCTACCAGTCGTACTGTACCGTCTGCTGCCACAAGGCAAGGGGTTGCTGCTACTGTGTAGCAATGCCGTACCGCGTCTGCCAGCACCCAGGAGACATAGGGTGACGGTTACCTGAGTGGGCTCCATGCTTGCCGTGGTATGGCGTCTGCACAGGTAACTCAGGAAAAAAGGCGCGAAACGATTTTCTGCCCTTGCTTTCACGGAGGGAGGGAGGGAACGGGGGGCCTGACGATATGTACCCAGAACCACCCGCGACAATGTTTTAGCCCCATCAGGCATTGGGATCTCAACCCAGAATTCCAATGGGCAGCGGAGACTGCGGGAACTGTGGGATAGCTACCCACAGTGCAACGCTCCAGAAGTCGACTCTAGCCTCGGTACTGTGGAAGCGCTCCGCCGAGTTAATGCACTTAATGCACTTAGAGCATTTTCTGTGGGGACACACACACTCGAATATATAAAACCGATTTCTAAAAAAACGACTTCTATAAATTCGACCTTATTCCGTAGTGTAGACATACCCATAGAATAGTTGCCCACTTTTCCCCAGAATGCACTAACTGTTAGCCCAAGGGTGTACTGTAGATTACGAGGTTGCTGATTTAGGCCATGATTTGATTGTGCAACAGTCATCAATGAAGTGCTTTTTGTTGTTTTTTGCAGAACTGTAACAGGTTCCCTTTAGTTGAAGCCACCAAAATTTAAAGTAGGTGAAATTTTTGTGAAACTGCTTAAGTTTTGTGCCATCTCTAAAATTAGCAAATCAAAGGAAGGTTGTACGAAGGGTGGTTGGGATCTAGGTGCCATTATATCTGAATCTCCAATGTGCACAGGAGGGATGTCAGATAAAAGGCTTTGGGTTTGGCCATTTCTAATATAGATAATATATGTTGGTGGGGGGAAGAAAGCAGGGGGTCTGTCCAGGAGGGAGTTTGTTTTTTTAATACAGTGTCAGAGGATAAAAAACAATTAGGCCTTGAAGCTGATGACAAACAGGCAGGCAATTAGAGTAAGTTTTTTGAGGAGAATGTTACCCGCCCCCCCCCCTTCAAATCTGATGGAAAAATGGAATGTTAGGTTTGACAAGATTTCAGGAAAACTGCTAGAAATTGACAAGCTCTTGACATACTTAAGATGCTTCAATTCATAAGGCAGCTGGGAGCAACAAGCAAAGAACTGAAAGATGAAAATTAAAAAAATAACAAAAAACTTCGAATAACATACGTTTTCATTAATCTATAGGACATTGAATATTCCTTTTCAATGCATATAGAGGTTAATTGCTACTTAGTGTAGAGGTCACACTATGCAGCTCAGCATGCATAGCCATATGTTACCTAAAATACAGCTTCATTTTAAGGTTAAGTATGATTTGAGCTGGAAAGGCAGGCAAAAATAATAGGTTAAGAACAATTCTATTAAACATTTGTATGATTGCAAATTTCCGTTGGTTTTCATTTCTCCTCAACAAGGAGCATGTTGCATATCCTACTGAGATAGAAGCTTCTCTTACATATGACAAGTAGCTATAAATAGCTATAAAAATCAAGGGGCTGATATTTAACTGAAATCTTGCCTTGTTCACCCTTACCTTATCAGCCTGTACAATGTAGTAATGGCTCATGAATGCCATGTTACACCCTGGCCACTTGTCATGTACATATACACTATCTAAGCTGGTGCATTACTTTGTTATTTTTTGAAAGTCTCTTTGAGGTCTATTTCCATTTTCTATAATATGAAGAGGTCAGATGTAACTGACGAGCTCCTTGCCTAATATAGATGAAACCCTATGTGAGCAAATGTTTTAGTGAACTGATGACCAGTACCACAGAGTAGGAATATGTGTATAAGGGTGGGGAACAGTGTTTGAAGTAAACACAAACTAACCCTAATCTGCAGTCCATCCATTAAACTAATCCTTCAATTTTTAAATGGTCTAGTTAGCCTTTGTTTCCTCATGCATATTGTGCATTTCTAGGTTCTAAACAGGTCCAGAAGGGGCTACAGTAGAACCTCAGAGTTACAAACACCAGTTATGAACTGACCAGTCAACCACACCTCATTTGGAACCAAAAGTACGCAATCAAGCAGCAGCAGACACCAAAATTAAATATATAAATAAATTAAAACAAAGTAAATACAGTACCGTGCTGTGTTAAATGTAAACTACTAAAAAATAAAGGGAAAGCAGCATGTTTTCCGGATAGTAAAGTTTCAAAGCTGCATTAAGTGAATGTTCACTGTAAACTTTTGAAAGAACAACCATAATATTTTGTTGAACATTTCAGAGTTACGAACAACCTCCATTCCCAAGGTGTTCGTAACTCTGAGGTTCTAATGTATTCCAGGAAAAGCTTTTCTCATGAGAGTTCTAGTCCTACGAAGCAGCAAAAAGCAGTTTGGCTGCAATAGTTATCTGTGAAACTGCTGAGTTTCGGTCTGCAGCAAATGCACCGAAGTTCCTAATTTTTGTGTTTAGGAGGAAGGATGTGTAATTTTTTTTATATTTTCACCATTTAAAAAACAAAATGCAGAAACAAAAGTTTTTAAAACATCTGACTTCTCCATTTCGTTCTTCCACTGACTTCCTTCTGAGATTTAGGCAAAACACTTAACTTTTGTGTCTCAGTTTCCCCATCTTTTAGAAATGGAGAAAAGGTTTGGAAAGCTAAAAATGAAGCTAAAAATTTAACCAAGCAAATACTTGCAAAGTGAAATGCTTTAGATTTGTAACTACTTATTTACATGATAGTTGATTGGAAATTCCAAATTTCTTTTTTTCTCTGTTCTTATTTAGCTCAGACTGATACGGTTGTCCTGGTATCAGGATTTCTAGTTTCCATTGCCACCCCCTTTTCCACTTGACCCAAGTACAGAGGTATAAGAACATAAGAATGGCCATACTGGGTCAAACCAAAGGTCCATCTAGCCCAGTAGCCTGTCTTCTGACAGTGGCCAATGCCAGGTGCCCCAGAGAGATTGAACAGAACAGGTAATTATCAAGTGATCCATCCCCTGTCATGTATTCCCAGCTTCTAGCAAACAGAGGCTAAGGACACCATCCCTGCCCATCCTGGCTAATAGCCATTGATGGACCTATCCTCCATGAATTTATCTAGTTCTTTTGTGAACCCTGTTATAGTCTGGGCCTTCATAACATCCCCTGGCAAGGAGTTCCACAGATTGACTGTGCATTGTGTGAAAAAATACTTCCTTTTGTTTGTTTGAAACCTGCTGCCTATTAATTTCATTTGATGGCCCCTAGTTCTTGTGTTATGAGAAGGAGAAAATAACAGTTCCTTATTTTTATTTTCTCCACACCAGTCATGATTTTATAGACCTCTATCATATCCCCCCTTAGTCGTCTCTTTTCCAAGCTGAAAAGTCCCAGTCTTATTAATCTCTCCTCATACGGCAGTCATTCCATACCCCAATCATTTTTGTTGCCATTTTCTGAACCTTTTCCAATTCCAATATATCTTTTTTGAGATGAGGCGACCCCAGTATTCAAGGTGTGGGTGTACCATGGATTTATATACAGGCAACATGATATTTTCTGTCTTATTATCTATCCCTTTCTTAATGATTCCCAACATTCTGTTCACTTTTTTGACTGCCACTGCACATTGAGTGGATGTTTTCAGAGAACTATCGACAATGACTCCAAGATCTCTTTCTTGAGTGGTAACAACTAATTTAGACCCCATCATTTTATATGTATAGGCATCAGCCTATAGGATACTAAAGAAACTCCAAATTAACTTCTCTGCTTTGGTTTCCTCATCCTTCAAAGTAAAAATAATAGTACTTATCTACCTAACAGGGATCATGTCGATTAATTAGATTAGGTTTGTAAAACCCTTTGAAGTAAGTACCAACCATTATGAGTGAAATCTTGTCTTTATGAGAGAGGCACCCGTTCTGAAGAATGACATTTCCTTTAAGGAAAGTAAGTTTTGAGGCCTAAGAATCTTGATAATGTCACTTAATTTTACAGTCTTCACCATCTGCAACTCACTTTCTGTTTTCTTTAAATCTTTTTTAAAATAGTCTCTCTGTTTGTATACCTGCATCAATACAAGTGAAATGAATGTTTTCACTTTAGTTTCTCTACATTTAAAAGATACTGAGCTCCAGGTAGTTCCTGAGATAATGGAATTTTCATATTGCTTTAATTACTGCCATATTTCTTGTTATTCTGCCCTAATTAGAGCAGTACCTAACAGTTTTCTAATCAACACTAAATTTGCATTATTGTTTTGTTGGCCCTCAAAATAACAGTCTCAAGCAAACCTCCAGCATGCACATATTAACAAGTGAAAAGGTGCAGCGTGAATAACTGGAAACTTGAAATCAGCATTGTTTGTTTAAGCCAAAAACAGATTTTTCAAGAGCAATCCTGTACATATATAGAGTCTAGAACCATGTGAGCCACCTTCAATGAAAAGTTGGCAGGATTTTTTTTATTTATTTGTATTACTGTAGCAGCTAGGAGCCCTAGCCAGAGACCAGGACCCCATTGTACTAGGTGCTGTACAAACGCAGAACAAAAAGCTCCCAGTGAGCTTAGAATTCATCAAATGACAAAACCCAGACAAGCAAACTGAAGGAATGATATTTACATTTCTACAACCAGATTCTGCTAGACTTGCTTTGGTTGAGTAATACCCAGAGGTGAAAGTAAGCCGGTCCTGTCAGGGGGGAAAAAGGGGCAGCTTCCCTGGGGCCCAGGGCTCCTGGCAGCAGTAGGTAAACAAAGTGTCTTGTGGCCCACCAGGGGCTTACTCTGAACAAGCCGCGAACCAAGTTTGGGAACCACTGTTCTAGAGATCATGTTTAGACAGGAACCATGAGGAGCCACACCATCAGTCAGCCAGGGAACTGCATTGTCTCCTGCAGACCTTTGGGCTAGTAGATGTTTGGAGGTTCTCTCACCCCATTGTTAGGCAGTACTCTTGGCTGAAGGCTACTCCCAACCAGGTCTCAGGGGCTAGACTGGATCGCTTTGATACCTTGAAGACCAGCGTGAATACGTTTGTTCGGTCTTCCACTCACTTGTTTGATTATCATTATGTCTCTGTCAGTGTGTCTCTCCCGCTTCCTGCCTGTGCTTTCCACTGGTGCTCTAACATCAAATTATTACAGGACTTGAATTTCACCCAGAGGTTTGCTGTGTTTTGGGAGCACTGGTGACAGCACGAGCCCCTGTATGAGTCCCTGAGGCGGTGGTGGGATGCCAGCAGGATACCCAAGCTGCCACATGGTCCCTTGCATTAGGCCATGAATGCCCTGCAACAAGACATCCTGGGCCTTCATGGCAACCTTGATATGGAAATACCGGAGCAGATTCACTAAACCTTAATTGAGAGGTACCAGCCAGCTCCTGCTTGTTGGAAGAGAAGGTGACTGGTTTGGTCCCATTTTACTCTGCTCCATGAAACTGACACTTCCACAAGGTTCTTTTTCAGGTTGGAGAAAAAGTCTACAGACCATTGACAGATTTTTTGCCTACAGCTGCCAGATGGTTGTCTAGGGTTGCCGGGTGTCTGGTTTTCGACCGGAACACCTGGTCGAAAAGGGACCATGGCGGCTCTGGCACTGCCGACCGGGCCGATAAAAAGTCCAGTCGATGGTGAAGCACGGTCCCGGGGCTAAGGCAGGCTCCGTGCCTGCCCTGGATCCAGGTGGCTCCTGGAAGTGGCCACCAGGTCCCTGTGGCCCCTAGGCACATGGGTGGCCAGAAAGGCTCCTCCTGCTGTCTGCGCCCCGGGTGCTGGCTAAGCCACTCCCATTGGCCGGGAACTGTGACCAATGCGAGCTGCAGGGTGGCGCCTGCAGGCATGAAGGCAGCACACAGAGCCTCACTGGCCACCCATGTGGCTGGCGGCCGCTTCCTGGGAGCCACGGTAAGTGCCGCTGGGACCCCGCATCCCCTCCCTCACCCCAACCCCCTGTCCTAGCCCATAGCCCCCTCCTGAACCCCAAACCCCTCATCCCTGGCCTCACCACAGAACCCACACCCCCAGTCAGAGCCTGCACCCCCCCCCACACACACACTCCAAACTCCTCGGCCACAGCCCAGAGCCCTCTCCTGCACCCCAAACCCCTCATCCCTGGCCTCACCCCAGAGACCACACCCCCAGCCAGAGCCCTCACCCCCTCCTACACCCCAAACCCCTGCCCCAGCCCGGTGAAAGTGCATGAGGGTGTGGGAGAGCGAGTGATAGAGGGAGGTGGGATGGAGTGAGCAGGGGCAGGGCCTCAGAGACGGGGCAGGGAAGGGTTGTTTGGTTTTATGCGATTAGAAAGTTGGCAGCCCTATGGTTGTCTGATGCCTGACCCTGATGAGATCCGGAAAGCAGCTGTTTCTTTTTACAGTACCGTGTACTCACCTGAGACCCGTGGTGTGCTGGAAACGGAAGAGCTGCACCTGGGGTTAGCCCGTCTGACTGGTGAGGAACAGCAATGCCTGGATGCCCCACTGCACCACAGGAGCTCTCTGTTGCAGTCCAGCTGCTCTCTTCAGGCCAGGCCCGCCGGCATTGATGAGCTGCCATCTGAATTTTACAAGCATTTCTGGCATCTCATTGGTCCTGACATTTTTCTAGTGGTGCTGGAGTGCATCCAGAAGAAAGAGCTGCCCTTCAGTTCCCAGAGGGCAGTGATCACCCTGCTGCAGAGAAAAGGGGACCTCTGTGACTTACAGAACTGGAGACCTATTTCTCTTCCTGGTTCTGACTATAAGATTTTATTCAGGGCTTTAGCCAACCGACTGAAGGACTGTCTGGATTCTTTGATACACCCAGATCAAACATATTTTATTTGTATCTCTGTATTTTTGAGAATTTGTTTTTAATTTATGATGTTTTTACTGTTAGCAAACTTTGTAATCTGGATGTGAGGCTTGTTTCAATGATACTAGGAAAAGGCCTTTGATAGAGTTAACCATAGCTATCTTTTCAAAACATTAGAAGCTTTCGGGATCAGGTCAGTGTTCTCTTCATTTATTTCTTTATTGTACAACATTTTTAATGTCTTAAAGATTAATGGGGTTCTTAGCCAGTGCTTCCTGGTTTGTTCTCAGAGTAAGATATAGTGCTCGCATTTGGCCAGTTTCCTGCCTGGCTAAGGTTTTGCTTGTTCAGGCAAAACTAGCTGTTTTGAAATCTCACCACAACAGAATGGCCCGGATAAAGTGATGTGAGGTGCCAGAGCTGTTCCGTGCACTGATTGTGGCCTGGCTGCAAATTGGTTACACCTTTTACAAATTGACTTGTAACCTGGACACTTTTTGGTTGACTTGGTGTGTTAACAATATTTGGAGTGAACTTGGTGATCCTGCCGCTTTTCTTTTCTTTTTGCGAATACAGACTAACACGGCTGTTACTCTGAAACCTGCCGCTTTAGTGATCCATGTTTAGTGTTTCTTTAAAAGGTGTTTGGCTTTATTTTATTCATATGCTTTTGTGTATATAATTTAATTGTATAACACTTTAATAGTTTTTAATGCAATTTTATGGGGATAAAGGTGTTTTTCATAACACGTCTTTCTCTCTCTCTCTCTCTCCTCCCCTCCTGTGAAAAGGTCTCAGTTTCATTCCTTTTCTCACTGTAAAAAACAAAAAAGTCAGTGAAGACAAAGCCTTTGTAGACAGAGCTTCACTTTTCAAAGCCATGCAACTAGGAGCAGGTCTACACTTACAATGCTGCAGCTGGGCTGCTGTAGTGCTTCAGTGAGGACAAATACCGGAGAGGGAGTGGAATTATTTAAGCTCAGTACCAATGTGGACACAAGAACAAATGGATATAAACTGGCCACCAGGAAATTTAGACTAGGAATTAGACAAAGGTTTCTAACCATCAGAGGAGTGAAGTTTTGGAACAGCCTTCCAAGGGAAGCAGTGGGGGCAAAAGATCTATCTGGCTTTAAGATTAAACTCGATAAGTTTATGGAGGAGATGGTATGATGGGATAACATGGTTTTGATAATTAAATATTCATGGTAAATAGGCCCAATAGCCTGTGATGGGATATTAGATGGGGTGGGGTCCGAGTTACCCAGGAAAGAATTTTCTGTAGTATCTGGCTGATGAATCTTGCCCATATGCTCAGGGTTTAGCTGATCGCCATATTTGGGGTCGGGAAGGAATTTTCCTCCAGGGCAGATTGGAAGAGGCCCTGGAGGTTTTTCGCCTTCCTCTGTAGCATGGGGCACAGGTCACTTGCTGGAGGATTCTCTGCTCCTTGAAGTCTTTAAACTACGATTTGAGGACTTCAATAGCACAGATATAGGTGTGAGGTTTTTTGCAGGAGTGGTGGGTGAAATTCTGTGGCCTGCGTTGTGCAGGCGGTCAGACTAGATGATCATAATGGTCCCTTCTGACCTAAATATCTATATATCTAAGATGCTGCCTGCGTTATACATACTCCCCATGTCTATACCAGGAGTTAGGTTGGTTTAACCGCGTTGCTCAGGGATCTGGATTTTTCACACCCTGAGCGACGTAGTTATACTGCCCTAATTTCATAGTGTAGAGCTGGCATCGGAGACAGACCTTGCAGAAAACTGTCCACAGACAAAAAATAACAGCAACAAAGTTGTGGACCCTCTCAGTGAGATGTTAACTTCAGAGCCTACTCAGGACTATATAAATGCTAATGTTATGGCATCCTAGCTGTCAAAGAAACAAATCCAAACTCTATTAGACTCCTGTTGAGTTTGTGATTTACCCAGCACTTTATAATATTAGCATTTAAACGGTCACAGTCCAGACCCATCATCTGCTCCCCTCCCTCCCCGCCCTTTGCCAACACAGAATTCTCTATTCTTGCTTCTGTCATAAGACACTCTGCACAGATCAGGGAAGCTAGCTGAACCAGTTAAAGAGACAAGGTGGGTGAGGTAGCATCTCTTATTGGACCAACTTCTGTTGGTGAAAGAGACATGCTTTCAAGATATGCAGATTTCAGAGTAGCAGCCGTGGTAGTCTGTATCCGCAAAAAGAAAAGGAGTACTTGTGGCACCTTAGAGACTAACAAATTTATTTGAGCATGAGCTTTCGTGAGCTACAGCTCACTTCATCGGATGCATGCCGTGGAAAATACAGTGGGGAGATTTTATATACACAGAGAACATGAAACAATGGGTGTTACCATACGCACTGTAACCAGAGTGATCAGGTAAGGTGAGCTATTACCAGCAGGAGAGCGGGGGGGAAAAAAACCTTTTGTAGTGATAATCAAGCTAGGCCATTTCCAGCAGTTGACAAGAACGTGTGAGGAATAGTAGGGGGGGAAATAAACATGGGGAAATAGTTTTACTTTGTGTAATGACACATCCACTCCCAGTCTTTATTCAAGCTTAAGTTAATTGTATCCAGTTTGCAAATTAATTCCGATTCAGCAGTCTCTCGTTGGAGTCTGTTTTTGAAGTTTTTTTGTTGAAGAATTGCCACTTTTAGGTCTGTAATCAAGCGACCAAAGAGATTGAAGTGTTCTCCGACTGGTTTTTGAATGTTATAACCGCATTTGCTCCAACCCCTCAGACAGAGACAAACACCTATAAGACCTCTATCAAGCATTCTTACAACTACAATACCCACCTGCTGAAGTGAAGAAACAGACTGACAGAACCAGAAGAGTACCCAGAAGTGACCTACTACAGGACAGGCCCAACAAAGAAAATAACAGAACGCCACTAGCCATCACTTCAGCCCCCAACTAAAACCTCTCCAATGCATCATCAAGGATCTACAACCTATCCTGAAGGACGACCCATCACTCTCACAGACAGGAGACAGGCCAGTCCTTGCTTACAGACAGCCCCCCTATCTGACGCAAATACTCGCCAGCAACCATACACCACACAACAAAAACACTAACCCAGGAACCTATCCTTGCAACAAAGCCCATTGCCAACTGTGTCCACATATCTATTCAGGGGACACCATCATAGGGCCTAATCACATCAGCCACGCTATCAGAGGCTCGTTCACCTGCACATCTACCAATGTGATATACGCCATCATGTGCCAGCAATGCCCCTCTGCCATGTACACTGGTCAAACTGGACAGTCTCTACGTAAAAGAATAAATGGACACAAATCAGATGTCAAGAATTATAACATTCAAAAACCAGTTGGAGAACACTTCAATCTCTTTGGTCACTCGATTACAGACCTAAAAGTGGCAATTCTTCAACAAAAAAAATTTCAAAAACAGACTCCAACGAGAGACTGCTGAATCGGAATTAATTTGCAAACTGGATACAATTAACTTAAGCTTGAATAAAGACTGGGAGTAGATGGGTCATTACATAAAGTAAAACTATTTCCCCATGTTTATTTCCCCCTCCCCTACTGTTCCTCACACGTTCTTGTCAACTGCTGGAAATGGTCTATCTTGATTATCACTACAAAAGGTTTCTTCCCCCGCCCCCCACCCCCACCCCACCCCCACTCTCCTGCTGGTAATAGCTCACCTTACCTGATCACTCTTGTTACAGTGTGTATGGTAACACCCATTGTTTCATGTTCTCTGTGTATATAAAATCTCCCCACTGTATTTTCCAGGGCACGCATCCGATGAAGTGAGCTGTAGCTCACAAAAGCTTAAGCTATGCAGAGCTCTTCTTCAGGTCTAGGAAAGGTACTGAGAATTTGGTCCAATAAAAGATATTACCTCACCCACCTTGTCCCTCTAATATGCTGGGACCAACATGACTACAACAACACAGAGACAACACTGTTAACACTTCTGTTCCAAACTATCAAGTTAGAACTCACTGCATTGAAATCTGCAAAACCAAGGCTGAATCTTACCTAAGACCTAGTCTACATGCACAGTGGTAGAAGTTTAAGTCTGTATCTTCCCTGGGTGATATTGTGATAACTATCTCAATGTACAGTCCTAGCAGAGAAATGGCACAGGTAGCTTTTAACTCCATGTAGCTACTCAAGGTAAATGTCAGGTAGGGGATACAGGTTGAGTTCCACTAGCTACCTGGAGGTAAAATCTACCTGTGCCTTATTTCCACAAGGATTTTATATCATTAGCTATCTCGATGTAAAGACATACCTGTATTTGCAGTGAAGACATAAGAACGACCATGCTGGGTCAGGCCAAAGGTCCATGCTAGCTCAATATCCTGTCTTCCAACAGTGACCAATGCCAGCTGTCCCAGAGGGAATGAAAAGAACAGGTAATCATCAAGTGATCCATCCCATCACCCATTCCCAGCTTCTGGCAAACTGAGGCTAGGGACACCATCCCTCTCCATTCTGGCTAATAGCTATCGATGGACCTATCCTCCATGAAATTATCTAGGTTTTTGGGGTTTTTTTTATAACCCTGTTATAGTCTTGGCCTTCACAACATCTCTGGCAAGGAGTTACACAAGTGGACATAGCCTAAAGGTGTGACTCTAAACAGATTTAAGTTAAACAGGTGCAACTTAGCATGTAGACAAGCCTTCAGCGACCATCAACTACACGTGGAAAGGGAGGCACAAAGCACAGTCCAAACCCGTATACAATCAATGTGACAGAGGAGAGATTGAAGCTTGGTCTACAGTACAAACTTACGGAGGTGTAACTAATTCCACACCCCTGGGTGATGTAGTTATACTGACCTAAACTCCAGTGTAGACAACACTGTGTCAACAGGAGGGCTTCTCTCATCGACAAAGCTACTTCTTTTTGGGGAGATGGAGTACTTATGCCGTCAGCATAAGTACTAAGCGCTACAGTGGCAGAGTGCTGAAAGTGTAGGCAAGCCCTAAGATAGAGAGATGTTTTCTGCTCCAAAATAAGAGGAAGTGCAAGAAGGATATTTCCTCAAGTTATCAAGAAAACTTGCCCTCAGAAAGCGAGGAGGTAAACATTGTGTCCTGACACCATGGGTTAAAGGTGAGAGTCAGAAGAGATGGCATCATGCTATGTAGCCACCTGTCACCAGATCAGGAACAGTCAGAAATGGCAGTGCATATGGAAAACAAATTGTAGCGACCTCTGTCATATCCATTAGGGGTCTGTTCCTTTTTTATTTCGGTACCTTGACAACAGACTAACTAACTAACTAACTAATACAGACTAACACGGCTGTTACTCTGAAACCTAACGTTTGTATAGCTTCTCATCCCAGCAAAGTTTCACTGCATTGAATTTATGCCAGTTTCCTTATCTGCAATGTGGGAGGAATTTTACTTCACCCACCTTTGTAAAACGTCTAATGATAGTCTCTGAATAAGTACAGTTTGTTATTGTTTTTTTGTTGCCCTGAACAAGGACTTTACTAGATGATGGTTCTAGCAATGTTGACATTGAAACTAATTCCTCCCCTTAAGGATGACTGGAAGAAATTCAAGCTGTGAAGTATTAGCATTGAAATTCAGTGCTCTCTTTTAACTAAAGGTGTGATTTTAAGCTAATTTAGTTAAACCAGTGCAGAAGACCATGTGGACACTCTGATTTTGGTTTAAACCAGGTATTGCTTAACTCATTTATGAATTGATTTAAGCTAAACTGCTATAAACCACTTTTAAACCAAAATAAGTGTCTACACAGGGGTTTCCACTGGTTTAACTTAAACAGTTTAAAAATACACCTTTAGTCAAAGTGATGCATTAATTTCAGTGTCAACACTTCATTGCTTAAATTTCTGCAAACTCCACTAGCACAGGTTTCAGAGTAGCAGCCGTGTTAGTCTGTATCCGCAAAAAGAAAAGGAGGACTTGTGGCACCTTAGAGACTAACATATTTATTTGACAGGTTTCAGAGTAACAGCCGTGTTAGTCAGTATTCGCAAAAAGAAAAGGAGTACTTGTGGCACCTTAGAGACTAACCAATTTATTTGAGCATAAGCTTTCGTGAGCTACAGCTCACTTCATCGGATGCATACTGTGGAAACTGCAGAAGACATTATATACAGTAAAGTAAAACTATTTCACCATGTTTATTCCCCCCCTTCCGCTCCCCCCCTTAACGTTCCTCAGACTTCTTGTCAACTGCTGGAAATGGCCCACCTTGATTATCACTACAAAAGGTTCCCCCCCACACCCCTCCCTAGCTCTCCTGCTGGTAATAGCTCACCTTACCTGATCACTCTGGTTACAGTGTGTATGGTAACACCCATTGTTTCATTTTCTCTGTGTATATTAATCTCCCCACTGTATTTTCCACGGCATGCATCCGATGAAGTGAGCTGTAGCTCACGAAAGCTTATGCTCAAATAAATTTGTTAGTCTCTAAGGTGCCACAAGTACTCCTTTTCTTTCCACTAGCATAGGTTATTTCTATGTATCTTATTCCCCGCTGCTCCTCCCCAGAATCCATTCACTCTTGCATAAATTGTCTAGTTTCTCTTTTTGTAGACATAACCTTCAGAATGGAAAGCTATGCACATTTGGAATCTGCAGACACAATGAAACAACAGCCATTAAGAGAAATGTGAACTCCTTCATTCCATGGGTTTGCATGTAAATGCTCACACAGTTAACCATTTCACAGTTGATGTTCTTATCAGGAACACTCTCTTCATGTGTCAGAGTAACAGCCGTGTTAGTCTGTATTCGCAAAAAGAAAAGGAGTACTTGTGGCACCTTAGAGACTAACCAATTTATTTGAGCATGAGCTTTCATGAGCTGCAGCTCACTTCATCGGATGCATCCGATGAAGTGAGCTGTAGCTCACGAAAGCTCATGCTCAAATAAATTGGTTAGTCTCTAAGGTGCCACAAGTACTCCTTTTCTCTTCATGTGCTTATCCATGGTTACTGGATATACCTGTCATATTCTGGCAGTCTACTCATTTGAAAGGACCTTGTAAGCCACTGAAGCCAAGTCTACACTACAGCCCTATATTGGTACAACCACTTCATTCAGGGGTGTGAAAAATCCATGGCCTTGAGCAACATAGTGTCATGACCTAACCTTCTGTGTAGACAGCGCGTGTCGATGGGAAAGCTTCTCCCATTAACACGGCTACCTCTTCTCTCGTCAGTGAAGTAGCATCTTCACTAAAGTTCTTCCTTGTCTTGCTGTACGTGAAGACACCCCTAAGGCTGCAAATTTGAGTATTCCGACAGGCTATTTAGCTAATACATGTTCGTTTGAAAATTCGAACTTGGATGTTTGCTACTGTCTGTAAAAATTATATGTGTTTTGTCTACTTAGAATGTAAGTGCTGCAGAATAGGGACAGTCTGGTACTCTGTGTTATACAGTGCCAGCACAACAGGACCCTCTTGTCAGCAGGTCCCTAGGCATTACTTAGCCTGATTAATAATTATGGGGAAATGGTGGGAGCACTAGTGTAGACAAGCCCTAGCTGCCATGTAATTACTGTGCCCTCTGAGCAGAAGAGAAAGGCAGCTGGGAAAAAGGGACACAATGTTTTACGTTTGAAGAAGCTGTATTAAAATATGAGGGAGAACAAGAAGTTCAAAACACGCCAGGATTTCTCTGAATGTGTAAGTCAGGCTGGATGGTTAGTTTATCAGCTGATGAGCTGGAGGGGTTCTGTGGTTTGGTTTTGCACTTCCTTCTTTGTAAGCCTGGGGTTTGCAAAACTAGGCAGATTCTCTTTAATTTGAATCCCCCAAATTTAGTGGTGGGAGAGTCAACACACAAAAGGGTTGGGAGTTTGCTCTATCTCTGCAACAGACAAATCAAGCTGGTTTGATTTTGATTCTGTAAAAACTGGTCAATGGAGAGTTGCCAAATCAGAAGCAGCGGTGGTTCTGATCTAGGAACCAATTCGCTACAACCAGAAACAGTTTGGATCTGGCTTCTATTTCATATGAACCTCCCTCAACCCCCCACCCCCCAATTCAGTGGGAGGTGGAAGAGGGAGGAACTGGCAACACTGGTTTTGCCCCATCTCTATAATGGGGGGGGGGGTATTTCTAACACAGCTGGCTGAAAATGTTTTGACTAAAGATTGTTGTTGTACTTAAATGAGGATTTTGTCAAAAGTGGAAAGTTTTTGGATGGCCAGCGTTTGTTTTTTGTTTGTTTGTTTGTTTTTGGGGGGGGGATGATTTTTTTTAAAGCGCCAGCCCACAGGTTGTTCAGTGGGGGGGCGGATCTGCTCTAGCCAGGTCTCTGCGTTGTCTGAAGCCCCGGGGAAGAGCATGAATGATGCTGGGGGACGGTGCGCGGCTAGCCCGGGATAACAGACCTGTCACCCCACGAGCGAGCTGGGTTTGCTGCTGCTGCTGCATCCGGCTTGCTGCAGCCGGTAGGCCCGCTCCCGGGCAGGGCAGGGCAGGGGAGGAGGCCACCTTCCCCTTCTCCACGTGATCCCTCCGGGGCGGGTCTGGCCCTTCATCCCCGCCGGCCCCAACCTGGTAGCGTGCAGAGCCGGGAGAGGGAGGCCGCTGCCGCCCTTGCTGGGCTGTCTCCGCGCCGCCCGGTTCAGCGCCCCTCCGGTGACTCGGCTCCCCCAGCAGCGGGGCTGTGTGGCGCCGCCGCCCGCAGGCATGGGGCGCTTGGCATGGTGCCTTTTCCCCGTCCTCCTGCTCTGCCAGCTCCGGGAGTCGCTGGCCGACACCCCGGCCAACTGCAGCTTTGCGGACCTGGAGGGCACTTGGGTCTTCCGGGTAGGGAAGGGGGGCCAGAACCGACACATTAACTGCTCCGAGATGGGTAAGTGCTGGGGGGCATTTCTCTCTCTCTCTCTCTCTCTTCCCCCTCCCTCCACCATTTTCTTTCTCCACCTGGTTTTCTCTTTTTGCTTTTCCCCCCCTCTGGCCAGCACGATAATCAGCTTGTGACAATCTCAGACAAACACGCTTTAGTTAAAATCCTTTTAAAAACGAACAAAAAAGCCCCCTTGGCCCCCTTAAGAGTGTTGGTAAAACACATTCTGTTCCCCTGGTTTTTAAAAACCATGGGATATGTCTGATCCACTCCTGTTTGAACAGATCCTTTCTCTCCACCCCAGCCCCCCCAAAATCTGCCCCCTAATTCATTTAGTGGGTGACTGTAAAACCACACGAGATATTTTTGTAAAAAGATTGTCTGGATTACGTGGCCCTTGGACCCGAGTTCGTAGAAACTTGTGTATTTGTTTCTTCTCTTTAAATTATTTTCTGGTTAACGTTTAGCTGGCCTGTCTTAGGAAATTCCCACTCTGATGTATCGATTCAGATATCAAAAGAGGAAGTAGAATGAGAAATTGGGTGTTAGCCCCAACAATTCTGTAGGGAACTCAATGTGAGCTGTAAAAACTGTTTCAGAACTTTTCTCTTACAAATACAGGCATTTTTATTCTGTTACTAAGCAGCAATATGTTATGATAAGTTCCGGAGGTTAGGATGGGAATAGTGACCAACAATGGTATTTCCCTTCCTGCTCACCATGGGATGCTAAAGGGCACATTGGTTACAAGTAAACCAAGCCTACACATTTGAGTAATTTATGTTTTTAAGGCTTGTACCTTCCTTTTAAAAAGGAAAGTTACATCTGATTTCATTTTACTTGGCTTTTTGACCTTGCTTATGCCAGGAACAAGACTTCGCTACTTTTGTGTTTAAAAAGTGGTTGTAGTTAGTCTTGGATGCCTTTTCTAATTGGGCAGGGGCCTGGATTCATAAAGGTACTTAAAGTCTCTAACCCCCAGATTTAGGCACCTAATTCCCATTTTTAGAAGCCACTGTGATCTACAAAACTCCTGCTTGACTGCAGCTTAACCCCATAGGTGCCTAAATTCGCTTGGCACCTACATTTTTGCAGTAAAGTGTGCCTGACCCTGCCTCTGGGCATGCACTCACTTCGAGCTGAGTGTGCGACTGATTCCCAGCTCGAGGAGATACACATGCTAGCTCTCCTCAAGCTAGTGCACTAAAAATGGAGTGTAGCTGCTATAGTGCAAGCAGTGGGAGGGGCTAACCACCCCAGCTAGGGCCCATCACAGATTCTGCTGGCTCCGCCCCCCTCTTGTGCAGCCACAGCTCTGCTTTATTGTTAGCATGAGTATATCTCCTCAATCGAGGAATCACACCCAATCTCAAAGTGGTGTAAATATGCCCTGTCTCCTAAACCACAGAGTGATCCACAGAGCAGGGAGCTGCCTTAGAATCATAGAACCATAGGGTTAGAAGGAACCCCAAGGGTCGTCTAGGCTAACCCCTGGCAAGGTGCAGGATTTGTTGGGTCTAAACCATCCGAGACGGATGGCTATCCAGCCTCCTTTTGAAAATCTCCAGTGAAGAAGCTTCCACTTCATCAGAGCTGTAGCTCACGAAAGCTCATGCTCAAATAAATTGGTTAGTCTCTAAGGTGCCACAAGTACTCCTTTTCTTTTTGTGAAGTTTTTCGTGAGATTTAATCTAAATCTGCTCTGCTGTAGTTTGAACCTCTTGTCCTGCCCCGCTACCTGCGAGGTAGCTGATCTCTGTTCAAATCCCTTCTCATCTGGCAGAGGAGGGACTTGTAATGGGGGTCTCCCACATCCCAGGTGAGTACTTTAGCCACTGGCCTAAATGTTTTGTGTGGGGTTATACAGCCTCTGAGTGCACTTACTGGATTGGTCCTATACAGACAAGTTACACAGTGGAATAACTGTCGTCTTCTGGTTCCAGACCAGAGATAGGCACCTCCTGCAGCTGGGGCTTAGGTGCCTCTCTCTGAAAGGGTTGGTCTTAGACACACTGCTGTCATTGGCATCTTCCACTGGCTAGTTTAGGCAGCTCCCTGCCCAGCTTGCTAGGATTTGTGGATCACATTCTAAGTCACCTGTTTCTCCCCATGCATTGTTTGGGGAACCTAGGTGCCTAACTCAGACTTCGGGGATCACAGTGTGCTTCTGTGACTTTTAAGCATCTAAAAGTCAGTCGTTGCAGTGGATCGGGGCCAGAGACCTTTTCTTTTAAAACAATTACAGTGGTTTGGAACATGGCTATATGCAAATCTGATTGCCGCCCCATATTTAAAAATGGTTTCAAAAATATTTTAAATGTCCTATGTGGATGTGAATTTAATCGAGTGCCATTGGTGAAACTGTCCAACAGCTGCTTTCTCCCCTAGCCCAGTATGAGGAATGCACATAAGTCATCTAAAATTGGGCCTCTTTCTCATATTGCCCCGGTGGTAGTTTTATTTGGCATTTCCCTGCCCTAAATTCCATTCTCTGCTTCCACTCACTCCACCATCCATTCTCTGCCTTTCACTCATCTGCCTCCATCTTAATGGCAGACTTCTTGGACACTTCACTTCTCTCCCCACTCCCTGGGTGTGGATGGATGGTGTAATGTAGCTCTATTGCTCCACTTGGCACTTCATAGCCAAAAAGACAGGTTCTTTGACTGAAGGAGTTTACAGTCACAGTTAGGCTGATCAGATCAAGAGGGATTGAAACAGACCTACTGGGAAGGGAGGTGGGAAAGAACTGCCCTGAGGAGAGAGCATTTTCTCTTTCATATTTTTCTGGGTTGGCCGTCTTTTCTTTTCAGTCTGCCTGGTGCTCTGCTGCTTCTCTTACCCAGAGTTGAGATTTTAGTTGTGGGAAGCAAGCTTGGAGGATTCAGAGTAGCAGCCGTGTTAGTCTGTATTCGCAAAAAGAAAAGGAGTACCTGTGGCACCTTAGAGACTAACCAATTTATTTGGGGATTCTGAGGAGAGGAAGGGGGCCCCTGTTGGAACTGCCATGCAATGTCTGTTCTAGGCTGCATGGCACTGAATGGCAGAGTACTGATAATACTTTGCGACAGATGTGTGTCAAGAAGCCACTTCCAGTTTTGCTGTGATGGGGCCAATCATTTCACTGCTATTAATATCCAGAGTTAAGAAAGCTTGTGTAATAGATTCCACTTCAGGAAAATAAATCTATTCCTGCAACAGGTGCTCAGTACTTCTCACGTGCCAAACCCAGATATATATAAAAACCATAAAGCTCTGAAAGAAGAAGTCAAGTGCACCAACAGGAAAAATACATCAAGCAAAAAACTGAGCCTGATAAAAGTTTGTCTGCCGGAGTAGTGCTTTCTGCATGTCACGGCAGCCCTAATGCTAGTACTTTATTTTCAAGTCTGGTCGTGTAACGGCGGAAGTGGCGTAGTAACTTTCTGGTTTAACTCATCCGTGTAAAACCTGTCTCATCTCTGCAGGACCTGTGGAAAAAAAGGTAGTTGTGACTCTTCAGAAGGTGGCTGTGGCTCAAGATGATCTGGGCAATTTTGGCTTCTTCACCATAATTTACAATCAAGGCTTCGAAGTTGTAATAAATGATTACAAATGGTTTGCCTTTTTTAAGGTAAGTTTTAATTTTTGTTACATTCCCCCCCCCCAAAAAAAACAAAAAAAAACCTGTCCGTACTCTGATTTCTCTTCATAGCCTTGTTGCGTAGTGGCTAGAATACAGCACTGGGAGTCCAAGAGGCCTGAGTTCCACTCTTGAATCTGCCACTGGACTGCTGGTTGAGCTTGAGCAATTTACTTCACCTAACTGTGCATCCTATCCCCCCTCTTTAAAAGGGGAGTAACGGTACTGACCTCCCTTGAGATCTACTGATGAAAAGCACGATATAAGGACTCCTAAGTATCTTTATATTAAAAAAACCCCTCAAACTATTCACCAGTGTAGGGTGTGGATTGCTGATCCAGCCATTCTTGCTGAGCCAGCTATATTATGGACAGTCTTTTGTCCTGCCTCTTTTCTGATGAAAAGAATTGACAGTCTTTCATAGGGAAAATACTTTCCTGAGGGACTGGTTTGATCTTGTCCAAAATGACAAATTTGGGTGTGGTTACTTTCCTAACTGAATGGGGAAACCAACATCAACTGGGCTGATGTCTTTGGATTGGTACTGTTCAGGATCTGAAATTTGTTCATCTCTTGATTTTAAATAACTTAGTGGCCATTTTGTTGTATTTAGACCAAAATACTCTGTATTTAACTATAAATTAATCAGCTAAAAGTAATTGGGATCCAAAACAGTCCCTTTGTTTCTTTGATTCTTTATAGCAGGGTTTCCCAGACTTGGGACACCGCTTGTTCAGCGGGCCGGGCCAGTTTGTTTACCTGCCGCGTCTGCAGGTTCGGCTGATCGCGGCTCCCGCTGGCCACGTCCCAAGTTTGGGAAACGCTGCTTTATAGTGAATAAAAGATTTCCTCAAATCTCGCTCTCTTGCTCTCTCTCTTTTTTTTTTTTTTTTAAATAGTCTTTACACATTAAAAATAGCCCTCCTTTTGAGAGAGGGCCTTGGTAGGCACTTTAGGGTTTGTCTGCATAGGGAAATTATTCCAGAATAAAGGCAGGGTGTCAATATAAAGTGCAGTAGCTATTCTGGAATTGCTCCCACCCCATCCCCCATATGGATATTCTTATTCCAGAATAAAAAGTTCCTTTTTCTGATTTATCTTAATCTGCTTCTAAAGTGGGTTAAGCAAAATCAGAAAAAAAAAGATATTCCAGAATAGCTATTCTGGTTAATTTCGCCATCTGGACAAGTCCTTATTAGGTGTGAATAATGTCACATAAGACTGTAAACTGAGCTGCAGCTTCACCCCTCCCCTCTCTCCAGCCCCTCACCCCAAGCAGGGTGGAAGGACCACAGCTAGGGGTGAAGAGAGAGGGGCAGCTTGGGGGACAGCCTCATGCTGCTTCATTAGGCAAGTCTAACAGTGAGGGAAGTAAAGCTCTGATGAGCTAATCTGGATTCTCCATTACTTGACCTCTTTAAATCAAGACTGGCTATCTTTTTTCAAAAAGATATGCTATAGCTTAACCAGAATTTATGGTCTTGAGGCAGGTATTATTGGATGAGGTTCTCTGGCCTGTAATATGCAGGTCGTCAGATTAGACTATCATAATGGTTCTGTCTGGCCTTGAAATCTATGAAATTTTAAAGAATATAAAGTAGGAAAGAATGAGATCTAGTTATGTTTGCTTTGCATTGCAGTTCACCTGGGACTATGTAAAGGTAAATCCCTAAATAAACTTTAATTACCTTGAGGCGCTGCATATCTCACCGTGAATTATGAATTGTTGCCATTACTAAGGTAATGGAGCCCAATATACTGGCTTGTTTTCTTTCACGCACCTAGGACTGAACTATTAATTCCATCTGTCAGAATTGAACATAATAATGTTACTTTCCTTGACAGACACACTTAGGGGAAATACTAGACCGACACAGACAGTGGGATCCTTAGGCTGATGTCTTTCACATTAAATGTGAAGAGTTGCTTCAAGAGCCAATAAAGTGAGCTGTTGAGACAAATGTCAGTTATCAAGTTACATCTTGATAAACTGTAGAAACAGCAAGTGAATTCTGAAAGAAATGTAAACAAGCTGCATTTCCACAGATAGGCTCCCCCGGTGCAAGAGTTGCTGGGTAACAGTGCTGCTCCAGTAGCATTCACAAGAGATTAAACTTGGCTCATGTGAAATCAAAGTTCATTTGGAGAGCACTAACTGAGTCAAAGGGCCGTGGAAGTCAGACTGATAAAAACACTGGTCTGACCTATTCTTATATGTTTGTGAAAGCTGGTTCAGTGCCTTGAAATGTGGTGGTAACTGCTACCTAATGAGTATTCTGACTATTCCTCAAATAAATGCATGAACAAGGAAGAATGAGACTCTTTGAGATTCAGAGGAAAAATATCTGAGACTCGCTATTGCATGGCAGTTTGATCCATTCCTGGTTTTGCGGATGCTGTTAGTAGTTGGAGACATAAAAGGTGCCTATTGAATAGGTAGGCTATTACACCACCATTGACGATTAATGTTTCAGATTCCTTCAGCAGGCCATACCTGGGTTAAAGTCTCCGTTCTTTCAAAGAGCGTTCTCCTGCTGACAATGCAAATGCCTTTCGTTGGGAGTAGAAGTTTTTTGTTGTCAGGAGAGCCAACAAACAGCGGCTACACTGCACGACTTTTAGCGGCACGGCTGTGGCAACTCAGCCATGTCCCTAAAGGCTGTGTAGTGTAGACATAGCCTCTGTCTTGCTGGGCTTATCTCGAAGAGCAAGGGTAAATATTAGAAATCTCAGTGCAAGGAGCCAATTTTCCTGGCAAAAACTTATTTCTAAATATCTCTCTACTATTTGAAAACCTTTTACTTTAGTTAGTTAATACAAGTGAATGCTTGGTAGACGACTAGGGTAGACTATCAGAATGCACTTCACCTTAACTTTGGAACCTCACAGCTCATTGGCAGGGCAGAAATTATTCTCTAGCATTACAAGATCATTCTTCCTCTGAGTTCTTCCCTTTCATTTCTCTTGTTCTTTGCAGGATTATTAGTGGTTTACACATGGAACCGCTGCAGAGGGAAACTTGAGTAGAAGAGTTAACTAAACTAGAAGCAGAAGTTCAAATAAAACGTACATTGAGCCTTGAGTTTACTAACAGCCCATGATAAAGGAGTGGGATTACAAATTAAATGCCCCGCAAAACTAGTCTTGAAACCAAAATTAGGTTTAATTGTCCCTTATGTTCTTACTCATGTTGTAAAATTCACTATATCAGCAGATCTAATTATAGCAGCCCCATGATATTGCTAGATCACACTTTGGTCTTGAAATTGTAGCTGGCACAAAACAGAATCTTAACTATCTTTTCACAGTGCTATCATCATGTCTGTAAAGAGGGACCTGGACACTTTTATTTTACAATGTACATAGGATGTTAGTTTTTTTAGAATAAAAGAAACTTTCTCTTTGGGTCAACTAAGTGCTGATTCACCCATCACTAGGTAGCTAATTGGGCTCCCACTGCTTTTTATATCTATATATAATATAGATATATATAATGTTACTATTTCACATATCATGCAGCAGACATAACTCTAAAGTGTGAAGTTGGTCATGTTTCCTCACCCCTGAATTTAAGTTTGCCACTGTTCCTCTTGAAGAAATTGCAGATTTGAGTATCAGAAGAGCAGTACACCAACATGAAGGCTGCCTCACCACTGTTCCATGGCCATCTCTTTGTTAGCTCGTTTAAGGGTGCAGCAAAGTCAAATGAGTTTGTTTTTAGTGTTCCTTTGACAAGCTAAACTGTAACCTTGCTAGAAGTACAGGATTGAGCCGGGGATTGGTCCCACTACCGAGGTCTTTTTTACACAGCAGATTTACCCTGATTTCAACCATGTGTGTCAGACCTGGGCGGGTGGGGTGGGGAGGGAGAGATTATCAGACATCTACCTACAGCAGGGTTCTTAAACCTTCCTCTGAAGCATCTAGTACCGGCCACTGTCAGAGACAGGATACTGGACTAGATGGACTGGGTTATGATCCAGAATGGCAATTCCTGTGTTCCCCCTAGTGTACACAGGGTTCAGAGTAACAGCCGTGTTAGTCTGTATTCGCAAAAAGAAAAGGAGTACTTGTGGCACCTTAGAGACTAACCAATTTATTTGAGCATAAGCTTTCGTGAGCTACAGCTCACTTCATCGGATGCATACTGTGGAAAATACAGAAGATGTTTGTTTTTATACACACAAATACACATGATAAGGAGAGTGATCACTTTACATAAGCTATTACCAGCAGGGGAGTGGGGTGGGGGGAGAGAAAACCTTTTGTAGTGATAAACACCCATTTTTTCATGATTTATTTGTATAAAAACAAACATCTTCTGTATTTTCCACAGTATGCATTCCAATGAAGTGAGCTGTAGCTCACAAAAGCTTATGCTTAAATAAATTGGTTAGTCTCTAAGGTGCCACCAGTACTCCTTTTCTAGTGTACACAGAGCAAACTGCTACTAACTGCCATTTGTACTGGGGTAAGTCACTTAACCTTTAGCTCTTGCTCTTTTTCTGTAAACTGGGCATAATATTTATATAACTCAGTACTAGTAGGGGTGTTGTGAGCTTGTGTACGTGTACAATGGTTATGACGGTATTTTGCATTAAGGATACATATATGAGAAGTCTGATCTTAATACATGTCTGCTATTGATTTTATATATATATATGTGTGTGTGTGTGTGTGTGTGTGTGTGTATATATATATATATATATATATATAATTTTCCTTTGTTTTTGCAACCTACTTACCAGTCACCCACTGTAAAATTTTCTTAGGATCTCACTGATTTTACAAGTCATTTGTTCTTACGCCTGGGCACTGTGGGGAAATGAGTTGTCACACCAAAGGAATGGACTGGGTGAGCTTATCCATATATTTTTTTAGCTGTCAGTAGTTTGTGTAAATATTACCTAGTAAAGGAGGGCTTGTTGATAGCTTTTTGTGTGGGCCCAACTTTAGAATCTTACTCTTCCCCTCCTCCCAACCTCCTTAGCCTTGGAACCATTAAAAATGCAGAGTCCTACTGCATTTTCCAGAGCTCCCGTTTGTCACAAGTCGTAGTTTTTATGGTGAATGTTTATTGCAACATATGAAAAAGGGAGGATCTTGTAACTGTGGTCTCTTAAGACATTCAGTGCACTTGCAGTGTGCTACATAAATAGCAACCTACTGATGTCCCAAAGAAGGAGAAGCATTTAATTTGAGCCAGGTATACACTTCAGACCTAAATGGACTTAACTAATTTTGCTCGGGTGTGAAAAATCCACACCCTATGACCAACGTAGTTATACCAACCTAACCCCCTGTGTAGACAGCACTACATTGACAGGAGAGCTTCTCCCATTGACTTATCTACCACCTCTCGGGAAGGTGGATTAACTGCGCCAATGGGAGAAGCTCTCCCCTCAGCGTAGTAGCACCTTCACTAAAGCGCTACAGCAGTGCAGTTGCACCACTGTAGCACTGAATGAGAAGACAAGCCCTTGGGCTTTCACACCTATCACACAAAGGAGTTCATCCTGGCCTGCAACCACTGTAAAGATAAGGCAGGTAGCTATGCTGTCCCTTCTAAAGGTGACTAATAAGATTAAGCCTCTTAAAATGGAACTTTTAATTAATTTTCTAGGTGCCCACTATTAAGAGGGTCATGTAACTTTTTAAGAATGTATCTTGTTTTTTCTACAGGTCCTGAAATCTAGGCCCACACAAGATTGCTGTCTGCTACATGTTGAAATCCAGCGTGCACTATATCAAACCTACCACAGGTCCCAGTGGAACTGGATTCTGTAATACAGGGTCTCTTCTGAAGTTTATCCATTATCCTGTGTAATAAACGATTGCAAACGTTACAATATTAAAACAGTAGGGTGAGATCTGTGGGATAAAATAAATGTTATTCTCCCAAGCATCAGCTCTCTCATGATGCCAAAATAGGCATCACTCACATATCTTAATATGATTGCCCATCTCCTTTCTCATCTGCTTTGATCAGCAGTGAAATAGTTACATCATGTTGAAATCATTACATTAGTCAACATCCCGTTGATATGAATGTGATCAGTTCCTATTTCTTAGAGCTGTTTGTCAATTTGTAGATTCAGACAGACCTCAGTATCAGACACTTGACTTACATTTAAAAAGTTGATGTTTGCAACCATAAAGAAAGGCTCTTAAAGGTGAGTTACAAAGGGGAAAAAATGAGTTTGTGACCTTCCTTACTAAGACCCGAACAGTTTTTACAAAGTGAATTTTCAGTGCTTGTTTCTCACATTAGAAATTCATATCTTAAGAGCCTAGCACGTGATGACTGGAGAGTTAGTAAAACAGTGATATCACAAGAGCTTAGAGTGTGAAAGTTGAGCACGAGGGGAAGAATTTAGTCAGTGTTTCAATCTTTTATGTTAGTTTGTGGTAACACCTATTTAACCTTCGTGACTAACGTACATTTTGGGGGCAGGAAGTCTGCTAAAGACTCAACATCTCTGCCTCCTTAATTAAGGTGTGAGCTAATATACAACCTCTGAGGCCTGCCCTCCTCCAACAAGTTCTCCAGCAAAACCAGGGAAGACTGAAGTTTGACATTCCTGGTATGATTTTTTAAATTTAAAAGTGGGGTTCAGGCCACCTTTATATATCAAACGTGTTTTAAAAAAATGTCACAAGCCCAATTTGTTTTTAAAAAATCCCAGTCACCTTTAATTTATTAAATGAGAATTTTGATTCTGGAGCACAAAATGATGGCTAAAGTGCCTAGTTGCTAAGTGGCTGCAAAGTGACCTCACCTGATGCCAACAAAACAGGAACTTGCTGGAACCAGTGTAAGGATAAAGCATGGGTCAGCGGTGTAAGACATTACCAACATAGTGCATGCTGGGTATTTGCAGCAAGTAATAGCTGGTTGTCGGCCTAGACTTCAGGATCTGCCAAAGAAATAAGGTATGTTCTTGGTAGGTTTGAAATTTGAATGCACCTTGGTTTGGACCATTAGATTTGTGGATCATCTTTTAATCCTGTTAGTGAATCGAAATTAATAATTTTCACACTTCTGAGTGTGATTTAATAACATGCACCTGCTGTTTGCTTAGCCTTAATGTGTGAAATAGAAATACATTCAAGTGTAAACCTTCTTCTGCTGCAGAATAGCTGTCTGGTCTGCTCTCCTGATGCCAGTGCAAAAATGCATTTCCTGTCCAGTGGTTTACATTTGTATAGATAGTGAATCCAATATTAGGTAGTATGGTATACTGCTCTGGGTAGCATCTCATTCTGTCAACGTTTAGGTATGCATTGCCCATTAGTGTGCCCTGGAGTCTGATTGGAATTATGAAATAGGTCTTTCTCACTAAAATCTTAAGCATCTCACTATACATTTCACAGGAGAAAAGGAGCAAATAGGAGAAAAATTGTTCAAGATGTTAGGCTTTGTTAAAGACGTTAGGCTTTAACATAGCTATTCCATGCTGCGCTCTGAACCATATTCCTAAAACTTTTAAATGTTTGTGTGATGGAGGCAAAAGAACTAACATGATCCTTGGATATTTAAATAAAGGAATATGGAGCAGGAGTAGGAAGACAGTATTACCTCTCTTTAGGTATTGGTATGCTCACTGCTGGCATACTGTGTTCAGTTCTGGTCTCCACACTTTAAAAAGGATGTTGAAAACTTAGAAAAGGTTTCAGAGAAGCTCTGTAAGACTGAAAAATATGCTTCATAATGGGAAATATAAGAACCTCAACAGGAACAACTGTCATTATATAATCTAGAATTACCTACACAGGGAGAAAATTTGACATTAAAAGAGTACTTTAATCTAGCAAGGGTATAACACTATCCAGTGGCTAGAAGTCTTTAAATCAAGATGTGCCTTCACGGCACCTGAAGTTAGGGGCTCAGTGCTGGAATCACTTGGTGAATATCTGTGCCCTGCATTATACAGGAGGTCAGTTGGTTCCTTATTGGTTCCTTCTCGCCTAAAATCTATGAAGTTAGTAGAATTCAAACAGAAAATAAGTTTTGAGTTCTTAACAGTGAGGATAATTAAGCACTGGAACAGAGTACCATGGGATGCAGTAAATTCTCCATCACTTGGAGTCTTTAAATGAAGACTGGATGCCTTTTTAAAGGCAGACGTAGTTCAGCCACTGGTTGTTTGTCTAGTTAATGTTCATTTACATAGTAGGGAAGAATATTTCCTCCATACCAGGAGCTATTGGGTAAAATTCTACCTGTGTATGCAGGAGGGCAGACTAGATGTTCAGATGGCTCCTTTTTGGCTTTAAAATCTGTGAATTTGTGCTCTTAAATCAGATTAGGTAGCAAAGAGATACTCCTGTGGGAATTCTGCGCCAGAATTTTGCAGAAATTAACATGGTGCGTTCAAAATTTCCTTTCCCTCACAGAAATGGGTGCAGTACTGCTAGCTGCCATTAGGGGCCATAGAAGACACTGCTGAGAGGGAGCTAGAGCAGAGTTTCCCAAACTGGGGTTCGCAAGGGTACTCCAGAGGGTCCGTGGGCCCTGCTGATCAACTTCTCCCGCTCCCTCCCTCAACTCCTCCTCCCTCCCAGCACCTCCTGCAAGCCAGGGAACAGCTGTTCAGTGGCGTGCAGGAGGCACGGAGAGGGGGCAGAAAGGTGGGGCAGGTGTGGAGCAGGGTTGGGAAGAGGTGGGGTGGGGTCTGGGGCTGAGTGGGAGGCTTGGGGATCTGTGAAAAGTTTTAAAACAAAATGGGGGTTCTCAGGTTGCTAAAGTTTGAGAATCACTGAGCTAGACTGCTAGAGGGTTCCTGGCAGCTGCGGTTCTCAGTATGGCCTGAGGGAAGGAGGCAGTGGGTGCGCAGGAAACTCCATGCAAGCATGGGACCGAGCGTCAGGCTGTTTCTCCCTCTGGATCCCTGGGCTCTGGGGAGGGAGGGACTGTGGGTATCTGGATAAGGGGGCTGGGGCCCTGCAGCTGCACTCTGGGGCGGAAGGGGGTGGGTTCTTGGGTGGAAGAGAGGGGTGTTGGTATCTGGGCAAGGGGGGCCCTGCAGCTGGGCTCTGAGGGAGGATGCTGGTATCTGGGCCCGGGGTCCCCTGTGGGCTCTGGGGGGAAGGGGGTTTGGGTGTATTGGCTGGGGTGGGGCTGCTGCGGGGGGGGAGGGAGGGAGGGGTTGTGGGTGTCTGGCCCCCCAGCTGGGCTCTGTGTGGGGGAAGGGGGCAGGAAAAATAGGAACTGGGTTGTCATAGGGGTTTCTTTAACTCTCTACTCTTGGGGAAATTTTTGTGTGTGTCTGTATTGTTACAGACATATTTGCTGCCAGGTATTTTGAAATAAATTACCAAAATAATTGAAACCGGTGTTATTATGTAGTGTTATTTTGACAAATAAAATATGCAGAATTTTAAAATATTGTGCGCAGAATTTTTAATTTTTTGGTGCAGAATGCCCCCAGGAGTAAAGATCTGCATTATCTGTTTGATGCTGTGTCCTCTAGTGAACAGTGCTTTGCAGTCTCTTCTCACCTTAATTCACTGTTCTCTAGTAGCAGTTGTTTTGAAAAAATCCAGGGCTGAGCAATAAGGGAGAGCATTACATACATTCTTGGGGATGTAGTTTTTCTGCTGGAAAAAGAAGTCTTAAAAATAAACATAAAGAAGTTGGCACCCCACTTGTACATCTGAGGTATTAATTGACAGCAGTTTTCTCTGTAAATTTCACTTCCAGTTTGCAAAAGTTTATTCTGCCCTTAGTTATCTCAGTAAAATGCCACACTATTTTCTCACACAACTTGTAAGCAAGGCTACTCATGTCTTAAAGATGACCTAAGGATTTTAATAAATTGGTCTCTTTTGGACTCCTGTAGTATGTATAAAGTATGCCTGAAAGGGGTTTTTAAAAGACATTTTTTGTTGCTTCATATCTGAGGTATGAGGACTGTAAACTTATCTTCTCATGCTTTGTTGGATTGGTTGTATATATCTGAGGATGTATAGCTCTTGCCTTAATTGAAGGGGCAGAGATGCTGAAACTTTAACAAAAGTTTCCTGTCTCCAAAATGATAATTGCACATTGGAGGTTACAAAAGTTAACTAATAGTCTGATTAAAAATCTCTTTGGTTCTTAGGCTGTGTCTATTTTATGATAAATGTGGGTTTGAACAGCGGCTAACAGAAGATCCTAGTGTAGACAAGGCAAGCTGTAGTCTTAATACATACTAGCTGGTCAAGGTAGGGTGACCAGACCTCCCATTTTTAAAGGGACAGTCCTGTATTTAAGCCCTCCTGCTGGTGTCCCGACTTTTTCTTAAAAATGGGCAATTTCCCATATTTTCTGTCTCCCCCCGCAATCAGTACTGGCGGGTCCTGCTGCTGGCTGGATTCCGGCTCACCAGCCACCCACTCACCAGTGGTGGTGGTGGGGCGGGGTAGGGGGTCCAGTGGCCAACAATGTGGGTGAGTGTGCAAGGCTGGTGGCAGGATGAAGATGCGGGGCTGGCAGCTCCCCCTGCTGCTCCATCACCGCAGCCCCCACTGCATGCCAGCTCTCGGCCAGCAGGACCTCGCTCCCACATCCTGTTTCCTGCCCGCGCTGGCTGCATGCTGCAAGCTGTGGTGGCTGATGAATGCAGGCAGGCACCAGGCGGTGGTCGGTTACATGTTGCTTCTGCTGTCCACCTATCGGCCCTTTATGCGCTCCCCCTCTCGCTGTCCTCTCCCTGCTTTGCCCCCGCCCCTTGCCCTTCTGCTCGTCCTTATCCCCCCCGGTGGGGCACATCCCACTCCCAGTGCTGTGCGGAGAGCCAGCCCCTAGTCGGAGTGCTCAGCTCTCCTTCCCCCACTGCCTCTGGCTGGGCCAGTGCCCTGGGAAAGCCGAAAGCCTCTGGACCGGGGCACTGGCCAGGAGGAGCAAAGCCCTGCATGTTCCAAAGCCCCGCATAGTGCTGGCACAGGGAAGCCTCTCCACCACTCAGCTAAGCTCTGGAGTGGGGTGGGTTGCACCCTCCCCTGCTGAGACACCTCTCTGGCCCGCTCTGCTGAAGTCCGTGCAGTCAGGTTCCCTGGGCCCTGATGCACAATGCATCCGGAGGCGGCTAGGTTACGTCAGTGGCCAGCAGCAGCCTGGAGATGTTAGCTGCCTTTCGACACTGTGCAGGCCCGAAGGGACAAGCTTCTTCCAGCTGGGTGGGGGGCGTGAAGAGATGAGCTCTGCAAAGACACGGACGGGCCAGGTCATCCTCCCCACCCCGTGGCTGGAAGCAGCTCCCGTCCCTTCCCTCCTCCACAGTGCTGAAAGACTGCTGCTGGCCACATTCTGGTGTGAACCGTGGCAGAAATTGAGGAGCGGGGGGGAAGGGCATGTGACCTTATGTGCTGCCCACGTGTTGCCTTAGGATGTGGTGCCAGGTACCAGGAGAGGCGGGTCCGTCCAGGGGGTCAGTCACCCCTGCTGTGTGAGAGAGGTGTAAGGGAGTGAGTGTGTGTCTCACATATCTCCCTGTGTATCTGGAGGTTAGGTGTGTGTGTCACCCCTCCCCGTGTGAATCTTAAACCCTTAAAGATAAGAAGGTAAATAAAAAGAATCCAACTACGCAGTATTGTTTTTTAACGGGCCCAGTCAACTTGATGTTAATTTGAACATTTGTACTGCATAGTTCGGATTGATTGCTGTTGAACTGGCTTGAATACGAGTAATTTTACCAAGTATGACCAGGGAAATATGGTCACCCTAGGTCAAGATAAACCCTAGAAAGTGTTAAAATTACAGCTTGCCTTGTCTACACTAGGATCTTATGTTAGCTAACATACTAAAACCCCACCCTTTGTCATAGTGTAGACATAGCCTAAGAAGGCAAAAGATTCTTAACATGTACTAAGGTTTACTTTGACCAGCTAATATGTGTTAAAACTACAACTTGCCTTGTCTACACTAAGTTTTTTAACGTATTAGTTACCAAGTGTTAAAAACACACCCATTTTTAGCAACCACGTCAAACAGCTGAAGTGAACATGGATCTTCAGTTCTGTGAATGACTATGTTGTTCAGGTTCTGAACTGCATGCGCTTAGAATAAGCCTGCTTGAGGGTATATTCTGCGATACCAGTGCAGCACGGGCCTACAATGCTCATTAAAAGGGGAAGGTTTTAAAGCCCTAGTTCTGTGGGTTTAAGACATGGGGTTTATTTTTAATTTAATCTGTAGTTTTTGCTTAAGTTCATGAAATTTCAGTGTTGAGTGTTCAAATTTACTGAAAATGTTATGAGGCGAGGAAAGAGGATAAAATGCCTAAGGCTGCTTATTAGAAGGATATGAGTCACTTGGTAATTTCACATTCTCCTATTGTAATATCCTATTTATAGTGCTGTTATACACCAAGGTGTTCTATTCATCTGAATAAAATCTGTCAATGATTTTCCTTTCTAAAGGCTGAGTTTTAATTTGCTTAAAAACAATGAAACCACTAAAAGATCCACGTAGAAACTAGTCAGTTTCAGAAGATGGAGGGACCTGCAGCAAAGGGAATAAAATTGGGCTTGTGACCTCTTTTATGTTTCTTCATGATTTATAAAGAAAGCCTGAAGTTTTTTCACCAAAAGAAGTCAGGGAGGCAGTTTTAGATTATTAAAATGCAGTTCCTGTTGGGCCTAGATGTATACTGTTGGATCACATAAATAAATAGTGAGTGGGGTAGCTTGGGGCTTGTCTTCAGCCAATGTTGCCACCGTCCTGTTTTGAACACAAGACAAATGCTGTGAGCCTGTGTCTGGTTTGTTAGAAGGAGGGTGGCAAGCAGGTGGGTATGGATTGTTAAGATTCAAGGTCAATACTCCTCAGGAACAGCATATTCAGGCTATTATGGAGAGCCAAGTACAGTACACTCACAGTGAATATTTATTAATGTAAAGTTAATAACTTTCTGTTTCTGATACAGAATGTCTGGGCTTTATCAGCACTGTTTTTTTGAGAATCCCTCCAGACTATAGAACAAATGCAAAGTCCCACCCGCATTAAAACCCGCACCCCTAGCCAGAGCCCTCATCCTTCCCACACCCCAACCCTCTGCCCCATCCCTGAACCCCCTCCCACACACCAAAGCCCTTGGCCCACCCCCACCACATAAATTTTATTATGTGCATCAATATGAAGCTGATGCGTCATATTGGTGCACGTAACAAAATTCATTCCACACATGGGTGTAAAAAATTAGAGGGAACGCTGCCCCAGTGTCTCCCCGGGCTCCACCCTTCCCCCCCATTGCCCGAGTTGCCTTCCGCAGCCTCGCACCCCAGGCCTGCCCTGCTCCTTGTCTCCTGTACCAGGCTGCCCTCCTGACCACCCCTAGCGCTCACCCCTAAGACTGGCCCTGCTGTTGCTTTCCTACTCCTCTGCCCTGGGAACTCCCTACAGCCTCCTTCCAATAGCAGGTTCCCCAGGAAACAGCAGCAGCTGCTTCTGCTCCTGATTCAGCTAAGGAGTACCCCCCCACACGCTTCCTCTAAACCAGGGGTCTCAAAACCAGGGGACCCCAAAGTGGGTTGTGACCCCGTTTTAATGGGGTCGCTAGGGCTGGTGTTAAACTGAAGCCCAAGCCCCACCACCTGGAGCCAAAGCCCAAGCCCAAGGGCTTGAGCCCTGGGCAGCAGGGCTCAGGTTACAGGCCCCCTGCCCGGGGCTGAAGCCCTTGGGCTTCAGCTTTGGCCACCCGACCTGGGACAGTGAGGCTTGGACTTTGGGCCCCCCCAAGCGGGGGGGCGGTGCTCAGGCTTCGTTCCCCCTCCTGGGGTCATGTATTATTTTTTGTTGTCAGAAGGGGGTCACAGTGCAATGAAGTTTGAGAACCGCTGCTGAAAACCAAACCTCTCCCACACCCCAGGTTAGCGGGAAGTCTCCTTCCATTTACTGGCTGAACTCACCCCACTTCCCCAGACCCCCATATGCTGCTGTGTGGGGTTGCTACCGGCTGAGAGGGTTATGGCTCCTCCCCACCCCATCGCTTCAGATAAACTGGAGCAGGCAGAGGCTAGGCTGTGGCTTTCCTTTGCTGTAAAGGATATGGAGAGGAGGAGGAGAAGGAGGAGGTAACGTCTCTCTTCCCCCAAGGCGGAGGGGGTAGAGGGCCTCACCTATCTCACACACTTGTATGGCTTGGCCAGCCAGCAGAGTGTGTTGTGTGTGAGGTGTGATCCTCAGGTGTCCCCTCCCCCAAACAGACAGCCCCCCCATACACAACTGCTGCAAGGGAAGGGAGATCAGTGGTTGGCTTCCTCAGCCAGGCCTCCCTCGTGCCAGCTTCCTGGGGGGAGACAGAGCCAGGGCTGGCCTCCTCAGTGGGGATCCCCAGAGCAGATCTGAAGGAGAAGAGAAGGAAATGGGGGGTATCCCGGGGGGAAGCATGCACTGGTGCACGTTAGCACATTTCCCTCTCCTCTCCCAGTCTGCACGGCTCACTGGGTGCAGCAAAGGGGACTCTGCTCCCACCAGGCAGTAACTGCACCTCCCGCCCCGCCCCGCCCCAGCAGCCAAGCAGGGAGAAGGGTGCTGCAGCAGGGGGTCACCTCTGGAAACAGCACGGCTGGGTTGGGGGACGGAGCTGGCCGCATGTGGACATGCTCCTTGCAGCCTGTCCCCAACCACCTGATGCAAAGCTGGGAACCCCCTACCCTGACACGGGAGAAGGGGATGACACCCCCCCCCCCCCGCCCATGATTATTTCACGTGTCTCCCAGCTGCCAGCCAGCCCCATGCTGGCAGCAAGCTCGGAGCGCGGCGCCAAGCCATCACCCCCAAAGGTGCCTGCCACAAGCAGTGGCCCATGAGGGGGGTGCAGAAGCCTCAACGCCAGCCGAGAAACCCATCTAGGCTAGTTGTGGTAAAGCCCGCAGGCGGCAAGGCTGGGGAGGGGGCTAAAGCTCAGACTACAGTGAATCCCTGCAATGGTGTCTTGCACAAGAGGCCAGTTTGTACTTCTCTGCCCCCCAAGTCAGCGCTCCCAGAGCTGGACTGGGGGACGCCCCAGGCCCTCTTCGCTGTGCTGGCCAGCTCCATGCGCCACTGCTGAGCAGAAGTGCCCTGCGGCAGCTCCGGCTACCAATCAATTGGGGAAGCCAGGGAGAACACAGGGCAGGTACCACAGCACTGCGCACAGAGTGCCCTAGGCGGTTGCCCAGGTCACCCACCCCTCAAGCCAGCCCTGCTAATAACACTGTTTTTTGGTGCCCCCATTGGGAGGAGACATGCTTGTCTTCTGAATGTAGAAGTGATCCCATCGCAGCTCTTAAACTGGTAACAGGAGTGAACTTCCGACATTGTAAAACCATTGGAAGATTAAAACTCTCTGAACTTCTCTTGGAATGTGGTAGACTTAATTATTTTACCATGTGTTCCCTGCAGAGCCCCGACAAACACCCCTACCTCCTACTCTCTTTATTAGCTGCATTGTCTGGGTTATCCCTGAGGGGCTGGTTCTCCAAACTGCAGCCACTACCTTTCTGGGCTAGAGGGCCTGTAGACAGCAGTGGCTATATGACACGATGTACTTTAGCGTGTTGACAACAGTGTCCCAATATTCGGTATCAGTGGGACTTGACCATGTTCTGATAGTGTCCTTGGGCTGAGCAGGGCTATGGAATGACCCGGAGGCGCTGTTAACCATTTATTCTACACTGCAAGAAGGAGCTACAAGTCAGGTGACAACGTAGTTGCAGTGGTTCCCCAGACACTCTCGTGTCACTTGGTCTTAAACAGAATCTCAGCACCACCACTCCTTTGACACTCCCTCTTCTAAAGGCTTGTCTACATTGGCACTTTACAGCGCTGCAACTTTCTTGCTCAGGGGTGTGAAAAAACACCCACCCCCCCGAGCGCTGCAAGTTTCAGTGCTGTAAAGTGCCAGTTTAGACAGTGCACCAGCGCTGGGAGCTGCGAGCTATTTCCCTCATGGAGGTGGGTTTTTTATAGAGCTGGGAGAGCTCTCTCCCAACGCTGGTGCCGTGACTACGCAGCCTTTAAAGTGCTGTCATGGCAGCACTTTAACGTTGCTAGTGAAGACATTCCCTAAGTATTCTGCTTTCAAAGCCCTGTTAATCCAGAAAGTAAGATATCAAAGCTTTACTGTAAATCTGGATGGAGAGATTGATCTCATTAGATAACTTAATCTTTACCCCCACTTTTAGCTGGTAAAATTCCAGAGGGTGTAACATTGAATGAGTGTTGGCTTTCAGAGATAAGATGAGCAATAGGGAAGCATTGAAGTTTTAATGCACTGGAAATAGTATTTGTATTTACAATCAATACAGCATTTATATGCAAATGGATTTCAGTAACACATCACTCTGTTCTTTGAAGTTGCCTTCTTTGAATCAACATTCACTGCGCCTAGAAAAATTTTTGTTTAACTTGTCAAGGTGAACCTGTTTCCTTACATACAGTTGACACAACTCACAAACTAGAGGGAAACTTGCTTCCTGGTGCAGCTCTCTGAAATGGGAAAACTAGGAGGTGTAGTTCTGTCTGAAGGACTGTGAGGAGATGCTGTCTGTTCTCTTGGCGTGCCACCTTCAGACCTTGAAAGAGCAGCCTCTCAGTAAGGCAGTGCATCACACCAAGGGTGTGTGTTTTGTCACGGTTCTTTCATTGACCGTATTGCCACGGTACCTGAGGGCCATAAGTGCAGAGGATTTTAATGCCCTGCCTAAACTACTGATTTTAACCCAGTTTGTACCAGATTAGGACTTGGTTGGTAACTATGGCAACCGGCTGTGGTTTCGCCCTTGCCAGAAGCCAAGCTCGAACCTGATTGTCTTCCTATAACAAGTTCATAATTTTAACTTTATTGTGTGGACAGGACTGTGTCCGGTGGCTGGCTGGCATTCCTCCTAGATCTGTGTTCTCAGATGTCCCGAATGCATTGCCCCACATGCACTGAGACTACAGTGTGCATGTCCTCCAGATGCACTATTATGTAAGATTTTTCCAGAATAAAACTGATACATAGCTGTACTCGTTCTGTGGAGAGTGGCTTAGTAGCAAATTACAGGTGTCACCCCTTAAACGCAGGAGTCTTGATGTGGCTGTACATGTGTCTAACAGAGTTTGTTTGGTTTACAGTACAAGAAGGAAGGACAAAACGTAACCAGTTACTGCCATGAGACCTTGCCAGGATGGGTGCATGACGTGCTAGGCCATAACTGGGCATGTTTTATCGGACACAAAGTTTCGCCCTCTCCCTCCAGCATTCATGTGAACCAGCTCCCTCATCAGAAACCAAGGGAAAGGTGAGTGCACACAGTGAATGGAGGATGACTTTTTATTTTGAAATATGGTGACATCAGCAGTTGTGCTTTAAATTCCAGACTTAAATGTGTGGACTGGCTCCGGGGCAAGATACAAAGCTATAGTATCACAGGAAGTTTGTGGTCCAAATGAAACTAAATTCCTTAGGCCTGGGGGAAGCAAGTAGTGGTGATGGGGCAGTTTAGTGGACAGGGTTTCCATTTTCTTCAGATACGGCACGCTGTCTTTAAGCTCGACTTTAATCACAGTCAAAATGGAAAGCTACATTTAATCTGTTTAAAAAAGATCTGGAGATGTTTGTAAGCTTCCTGGATGAAACGTGCAGAATCCGTAGCAATAAGGATGTCTACAATTATTCCAGTTTAAGTGTTGTCCGATGCCGGCCATTCATTTCAGCTGCTAACAGCTAAATGGTGAATATCCTTACTTTTCAACATAAGAAATTATTGTGGTCACTGGATATTATTCAGTCATAAATCCAAATGGGAGGAGAGGTGGTCTTAGTTAAGCTTTGGATTGAGATTTGATCCCCAGTGTGAAAAAGCTGGAGAACCTCTGTCTAAATAACCTGGTGTGCTTGTCCAGTTGGCTCTTTGAGGTACACTCATACTTTGAACCTTAATCTTGCATCAACCCAGTTCTAATAGAATAGAAAGACTTAGACTGAAGATCTAAAGCACTGGGTGTGGGAATTTGAAGAAGAAGGTTAGGAAGTGGTCATCTCTGCATTCAGAAAATCCAGGGAATAGAGGAAAAGTTCTGAATTTAAATCTTAAATCCAAATAATCCCTTTCAGGCAAATGATCCCATGTAATGTCCTCTTTAACTACTGGGACTACTTAAGGTAAAAATAACTGGCTTGATATTTGTTTCTCCCCCACACCACAGGGCAAGTCTATGTTTAAAACGCTGCTTCGGCACAGTTGCCCTGCTGCAGTGCTTTAATGAAGACAATAAGCCGACTGGAGAGAGTTCTCCTGTCGGCATAGTTAATCCACCTCCCCAACAGGTGGTAGCTATGTCTGCGGAAGTGCTGTCTACACCAGGGGCTAGGGGTCACTATAACTACGACACTTGGAGCGGGGAAGGGGGGGATTTTTCACACCCCTGAGCAATGTTGTTATGCCATTATAGGTCAGTAGGGTAGACTATACCTCAGTATTACAGCTGGCTTACAAGAGTCTGCTCCTAAGCGAGTGGTAAAGTGTTAAGTTGTCTAATCACAGCAGTTGTGTGAATAGTGAATAGTCTTCAGGCCAAACTTTTATCTTAATGTACTATTCCTGATTGTCTGCAGGTTTTCAAGGAGGCCTTATGTACAAAACTTTGATTTTGTGAAGGCTATCAATACTGTTCAGAAATCCTGGACAGCAACAACATACAAGGAATATGAAAGCCTCTCCCTGGAAGAGCTAACTAGAAGAGCTGGAGGTCTCAAGTCCAGAGCTCCGAGGTATTAAAGTTTTCCTACTTAGGTCACTCACAAGGCCTGCTGGTGAGAATCATTCACTGAGTTCTTTGTAGCTTTGCTGATTATCATCAGCTATGGATCTGGCTCCTAGTTCAGTTTATATATAATATACTGTGGAATCCAGATGTATTCAGACCCTTTACTGTATGATTGAGTGCCAGCATATTTGCCTGTTTGAGTCCTGATGATCCAAACATATCTGGCTGTCTTGCAAGCACTTCTAATGAATGGGAGTTTTCGCTGTTTGATCCAGTCCTGAAATTGCCTCAGAATATACAGATTAAGGGAAGAGGTGATGACATGGGTATAGAATGGGAATTTTAGAATTAAACTCTTAACCATCCATCGCTCAGGTTGTGCCCACACACCGCTATGGCAGGCAGGTAGGTGTTTTTATCCTTTAAATAAAGTTAATTAGGGAGTTCATAACCTTCAGTCCAAAAACAGCCATAGGCAATCATGGCTGAAATATAGACAATGCAGATTTTCAGAAGGAGTTCTCTGTCACGGTATCAAATTGCCCATCCCAGTGTCTCATTCTATAGATAACTTGGGGAGAATGCTGGCCTATATTTTATACACTGAGTAAGGCACACAGCATTCAATATCAGGCAGCAGGGAGTTGTGTATGCACACCGTAACCTCTGATTTCAGTACAGTCTGACCAAACTTGTAACTGGAGGTAGAAATTGTTTTTCCTTTGAAATTTCCCATTGTGTAGCTGTTCCCTTTAGTGCATTAGCAAGAAGGAGAGTAAAGCTACCTTCCTATGCCAAACATTGCTTTGCAGTGATGTAGCTTTGCAGATGTCTTTTTTCACTCTCAGATGGTTGACTCTGATGGTGTTGAGCCATGTCCTGAAGTAGGAGGGGGCTGTAGGGAAGAAATATTGTTCATACTTTTCCCCCAAACTTCACTGTACTATAGAAGTCAAGTGTGCAGGTAGAATTTGAAATATCTCTAACTTTTGCTACTCTGATTACGAAGAATGCCAAATATTTGCTCTGTGCATGCAGATAATGTTGGGGCTTCCCGATACATTGGTAAGTTTATGCGTTGTCCCTGTGAAGACAGTCACGTGCCCTCACAATCACAGAAAAATAGCACTAGGTACAGACACACAAACATTTAGACCCTCCATCGTCTGCGTGTAATGTTAGATCTCGTCGTGCACTTGAAGCAGCACTTGTTGGGCTGGTCTCTCCGGTCTGCTGAGAGTAGAAGTGAGCCTGATGCTCTTCACAAGCACTTGACTTTTAAAGTGTGTGGAATGCTTACCTGTGCAATCTTTTTGGCTTGTCTGCACTATGACTATCCGCCGGCAATAGGTGCCGCTGAGGACGGTTTAGCTGCAAGCATAGACAGGGACAGTCAGCATTCAGAACCACTTCAATAGCTGCGGAGAAAGTCGGCTTCAAGTGGCTGTCTCCAAGCATGCTTTAACCAGGATCATCGGAAGCATGGCTGGACACTTTGTCCTTGTCAGCGCTTGCAGTTAAACTGTGTTCACCTCTGACTGATGCACATTGACCGTAATTGGTGATTTTGTGTACTTTCAAGAAACCCTGTGTATTCTTAAGGAAATTTTGTTGATAGCACAGATATTCAGTAGCTGTTCAAAGTCGGTTGTAAGGCTGGCATCTTTGATGATATTGTGGTATTAGTTCAGCACTTCAAAACAAAAACAAACTTTTGGACTGATTTAATTGCCCTAACCAGCAGGTTGTTATGGCATAAATAAACCCTTGTCTGCTCCAGCAGGGATTGAGACTATTTTCTCCTTGCCATATTCCATCTCACTGAAGGTAAGCAATAAAGAATCACTTGTGAGACTTGACACCCATTCAGTGTGCGTGGAGGGGGTTGCTATCTCTAGATACAGTTAGGTGGATTAACACATGGGCCCCGGCCAATTTGGGGGCCCCCAGGAACATCGCAACTCTGCTCATCCTCTTCCCCCATGTGGCCCTGCCTCCTGGCCAGGCCGGAAGCTGGAACCGGGCCAGAGCCACCCAGGGAGCCCTGAACCTTTCACCTGTCCTGGGCAGAGGGCTGGGGGGCCCAAGAGCAGCCCCCTAGCCTTTGTCCCTGCCCCCTGGGGTGCGCCACCCAGGATAGGTGGAGGGTTTGGAGGGGGTTTCACCAGAACTGGGGGGAGGAGGCGCCAAGGGGGCTATGCCCTTCCACTTTTTAACAAAAGAAACCTGCTTTAGTGAGAGCAGGGAACACCGTATCATCAGCGCTGGCCCCTGCTCAGCCAGGGCCGGCTCTGTGTGTGGCTGCAGCTCCCAGCCCTGGCTCTGCAGGTGGCAGATGACTCCAGTTCCGGGCAGAGGGAGCCCGGCTTGCGTGGGGGGTTAGGTTGCAGGGTCCTGAGACAGGCAGTGGATGGATGTAGTTTGGGGGTGGCATTGATCCCCAAAACAGGGGTGAGGCATGGAGGGATGTTCAAGGGGTCATGTGCCATTGCTCCCCCCCCCATTTCTGCAGCTCTGAGTTGCTCTGCTCTGCCTTTAATTAAAAAGAAAATTGATCTAAATGGGGAAACACATGAAAAAAAAAGCCTAAGTCCTGCTTGGGGGGGTGGAAAATGGGGGAAGCGAGTTGGGGGGAGAGAAGGGGATGAGAGGGTGGGGCAATGGTGAGGGGAAGGGGGATGGGATGGGGAAGAGGGATGGCATAGGGAAGGGGAAGACAAAGGGGAATGGGGTGGGGAGAGGAAGTGGGAGAGGGAAGAGAAGAAGGAGGATGGGGTGGGGAGAGGGGATGGGGTAGGGAGAAGGGAGATAGCGCAGGGGGCGGTGGGTAGAGGCACTTTGCGTCTGAATTGCCTGAGTGGCCGCAGCTCTTCCACTCAGGTCACTGCAGCACCTTTTATGAAAGGTTCATCGCCCTGGGGCTCCCCACAGTGACCTGGCTCCCTGGACAGCTGCCGCAGCTCCTACCACAGCCTGATGGCCTCAGGGGAGAGGAGGAGCAGAGGGCAGGGGCCCCAAAAGGTCTTTGTTCCCAGGGTCCCATTAAATCTTAATCTGCCTCTGCTGTTAGGAAATAGTCTGTGGAAGCAAAATTGCTAGAGGTGTCAGTTCCTCATGCAATCTCTTTTCCTCTGCCTAGACAATGTGATGGTATGTTAATGTCAAATGTATGTTCTTGTGTTTTAGACCGAAGCCTGCGCCACTAACGCCCGAATTAGTCAAACAAGTTTCAGGTTTGCCAGAATCCTGGGACTGGAGGAACATTGATGGTGTCAACTATGTCAGTCCTGTAAGAAACCAAGGTACGAGGTTTTTCATAATCCCCATATGAGACTGTCTGCAAAAAGTACCTCGTGCTTAATCTATTGCATGTCAGTATCATGAAAGGTCTGAATTTGCTTTGCTGTATGGTCCCCTGCGATAGGCAGTAGAACACGCCTGATATACAAACCCTCTGCTAAGGCTTGGAAAAGTTTTCGCTCTTCCTGCCAAAGTAGAAGACTACTTCCTGTTAGACCATCCGGTTCAGTACAGGAGTGAAAGTCAATTACCATGGCTCTCTGTATGGAGATTGCTAGCAAATTCTGTTTGTCCAAACTGTCATCATGATGAATTTCTGCCCACCACAATCTCAGAACTGATACAGTGCAAGTTCAGTTATTAATTTTTCTGCTAATTGTTGCTGACAGCATATTATCATACAATTTTAACCAATAATCCCTTGAAGGATTGTTTATACCATCCTGAAGTCTCATTACTTAAATCATTTTAGGAATAATTAGTTACATGACTGATCTGTTACAGAAATAGGTGTCTGTTTATACTTTGAAAAACATAGACACTGGTAAACGTCTGATACCCCCATAAACAAAATGCAACTACTGTAAAGCTTTCGCCTCACTCCTGCACTAGTACAGATCTTCCTTCTTAGCTAGATTTAAAGGTTCAGTCTTACTATTATTTATTTGTAGTGATTCAAAATCTTCTCTTGAGGCAAATGGAATGGAGTGCTGCTATATAATGAAGTTGTTTCCTTAAACCATTGGTCCCTTTCCAATGCATGAGGGGCGTGTGTGTGTACGTGTGTGTACTGAAGAATTCCTAACAAGATTTTGGGGGAAATGGGGGGGAGAGGGAAGAAGGAGGAGGATGGGGGTATTGGTGGAATGTGAGAGAGTTGGTTCACAATCTGATCTGTGGCTGAATGATGATTGGAAATAGTGAAATGCTTACACAGGGATTATCAACAGCTAACCGGTGTAAAGACCTGTGCTTCCTTTGTACCTTCAGTTCACTTGAGAAATGTGGTATCATCCCTTCTTCATTCAGTGGGTAACAAGATCTAAGGCTTCCTCTTCCTGAAGCAGCATTGTAAACATGTTCTCAGTATGGGGAGTCTTGCTTTGCTCTTTTCAGGGATGGGAGTTGCCTAAACCCCCTCGTATTGTGTTGAGAAAGCACCTGCAACACACAAAGGAATTCAGGTGGACTGTGTTTGCATGTCACATTCAGCCAGAAATGAGCATATTTGGTATGATAAATAGCCAAAAAGATAATAACATTATTAATATGCGTAGTGCTGACATATCAAATAATTCATCTTCCTTACAATAATGAGCTATTGTAGATTTGCAGAGGCATCAGACATCAATGGCTGTAAATAGTTATTAGTAAAACAATGGCACAATATTAAGATTTAGATGCTGAAAGTTTGAAAATGCACTGAAGACTAACAGAACCATAAGCAGCAAGAAGCATGTTTTTTCAAACAGCCAATCATGCTAGGCAAACTTCCACGTGCTAAGCTGTTGAGACAGTGCTGCATTCACTGCAAGATCATGCTTTCTTCATGTGTTTACTGTTAGAACCATGTGGCCGCTACTATTGTCCCAAATGGACAAGAATTTCACAAGGACAAAAGTCTAGTCTGTGAAGATAATCCTTCAACATTACAGAGGCAGGCCTCCAGCCACAGGTTTCTTGGTTTGTAATCTTCATTTATATCTATGATAGCACATCAGCATTCCCCAGTATAATCAGTCACCTTTTTTTAGGTAACCTCCTTTACTTACTATTCAGTACAGAACTGAATTACTGTACCCTTTAATGCCAGCTAACACTTTAAGAGATAAAGGCCTGATGTACACTACAGACTTAGGTCGATGTAAGGCACCTTACGTCGAGCCAATGATGTCAGAGTCTACACCACAGCCTTGCTCCCTCCGATGTAAGTGCTCTGCTACACTGACATAAGAACTCCACCTCCACTTATGTCAGTGTAGACACTGTTACTTATGTTGGTTGTCATTCTTGTCAGTTTCATGGCTTCCTGCTGGATCCTTGATACTGACAAGAAAGGCTAGTAGGTTCCCTGCTGTGAACCCGGCATCTGGCTCACAGCTCGGGCTATCACCCCAGGGTGGGTGAGGGGCTCCAGCTAGAGCTGGGAGCCGAGAGCTGCGGAGAGGGGGCAGCTGGGCTCCCTGCGGGCTGTGGGGAGCCCAGGGTCTCACCCCCCACACTGCTCCTCTTAAGTTGGGGGAAGCACTCCTGGCAAGGACATGCACCACTGACAGAAGGAAGGTAGTGAACCATGGCAGGTAATTACTGCCGTGGCTGTAAGTCAACCTAACATAGCTTGACTTAACTTTGTAGTGCAGGCATGCCCAATGCTCAGTTTGAAACTAGAAGCAAACAGAACAAAGAACTCTAATACAAATTAAGCTTCAATAAAATCACGGTCCCAAGAACCCCCCTTCCCGTGCTTTAGATATCTTCTGCAGAAGAGATTAGTTTGAGAGGATGCATTGCTGTCAATTTCTACTATGGGGAAATATTGTTAGGCAATTACATCACAGTAACCAATTTAGCAAGGAGAGCTAGGATTCTCAGTAAATCTCTGCTCTGACTCCTGTAATCTTCCTCTCAAACCAGAGTAGGTGGAAAAACATAGTGACCTACTGATTCCTCACCTTCTAAAGGCATTTTAGGCCCTTTAATCATTTTTCATCATTTAATGATCCTTTTGCCACAGACTGAGTGGAATCTAATGCGGTGAAGTCTGTGATTGACTTGGAATTGAATTTGTGGGGAGCATCTGACATGCAACAATTCCAGCAATTATCTCTGATCTCCACTGATATTCCATTTCTGTGTGGGTGCCATATTAGGAGGTTCCCAGAGTGTACTGCTGCAGTTAATAGGGAGAATGTTTTTTTTAAAAAAGTTACTTCCAGGACAATGATTACATGAATGAGACTTGGCCTACTGTGGCGTGGCCAATCAGCAAACAATGGAATGATTGTGTAAGAATGGGTGTCACCTTTCACCACTTTGAACATGAATGCTCTTTGCCCAGCAGTGTGATCAGAGAGTAACTTCCACCCCCTCCTCTTCAGACGTCTTAATCCAACGTCTTAATGTTGAATAATGGTACAATTTCATAAAGTCCTGCTTTTATAATAGCCCTGCTTGATGCCCTCCTATACGTAGTTTGAGACATGAGGTAGTTTCTTTTTGTATTCTCAAAGCCTCATTCCTTTTTTAAGCTTTGCAGTATTTTCCTTTGTAGTGGGCAAGTCAGTTGGGGGCCTGGGTGAGGGGTGATAGTCAGAATAAGACCTCAGCTAAGCAACTCCCCCTCTGCAGTGTGGCTATTTCACTTTCAAAGTTTCTACTACATCACAGAAAATACCAAGAGGGGGCGAAGGAGCTAAAACTAAAAGGCAACACTAAATTGTGGTGTAAAATATGATGCTAGGTGACTTATCTTGTTACTGTCAGCAGAGGACAACTACTCTGAAAAGCCAGAGTATGACTGCATGCTGCTTGAGAGAATCACAAAATTAAACTTCACACTTACATTGCCAAACTCTAAACCAAGCCATTACTTTAGAAGCAGCAGTATAAGTATAGTGGTGCAGTGGGAAACTGTGGCTCTAAATACACTAATGTGCTGAGGATATCTAGAATAGTTTGTTCAGAGTTCAGTTGACACAGGTCATAGGACACTTTTTAGGAGGGCTTCACAAAGAGCAGCCTCAAAAAGTTGGTTATGAGCATCCTCCGCACCATGCTAACAAATATTTTTTTATATGACCATTCAGAGGCAACAGCTTAGCAATTATGCAGCTTTTAAAACTAGACAATTAAAAAGTTAAACTTAACTATATTACACTATATTAAAAGAAACTATATTAAAAAAAACTTCTCGGTCTTGCTGCTTCCTTTTAGGAGACATCAAAACTGCTTTATGACCACAGCTGATCCTTAAAGGGACTTCTAAATGCTAACTTCAGTGGGACTATTTTTGTGCTTGCAGTTAAGCATATTTGAATAGCTTTCTTGAACTGGAGCCTAACTTCTGGTCAAACTGAAGACAATGTCAAAGCAGGGTTGACTTGATTCAACAGTCTGTGCAATATAAGGGTTGCCTCCCTTTACAGCACCCTAGAATCATAGAATATCAGGGTTGGAAGGGACCTCAGGAGGTCATCTAGTCGAACCCCCTGCTCAAAGCAGGACCAATCCCCAACTAAATCATCCCAGCCAGGGCTTTGTCATAAAGCATAAAAATATCTAAGGAAGGAGATTCCACCACCTCCCTAGGTAACGCATTCCAGTGTTTCACCACCCTCCTAGTGAAAAAGTTTTTCCTAATATCCAACCTAAACCTCCCCCACTGCAACTTGAGACCATTACTCCTTGTTCTGTCATCAGCTACCACTGAGAACAGTCTAGATCCATCCTCTTTGGAACTCCCTTTCAGGTAGTTGAAAGCAGCTATCAAATCTCCCCTCATTCTTCTCTTCCGCAGACTAAACAATTCCAGTTCCCTCAGCCTCTCCTCATAACTCATGTGTTCCAGTCCCCTAATCATTTTTGTTGCCCTCTGCTGGACGTTTTCCAATTTTTCCACATCCTTCTTGTAGTGTGGGGCCCAAAATTGGACACAGTACTCCAGATGAGGCCTCACCAATGTCAAACAGAGGGGAACGATCACGTCCCTCGATCTGCTGGCAATGCCCCTACTTATACAACCCAAAATGCCATTGGCCTTCTTGGCAACAAGGGCACACTGTTGACTCATATCCAGCTTCTCGTCCACTGTAACCCCTAGGTCCTTTTCTGCAGAATTGCTGCCGAGCCATTCAGTCCCTAGTCTATAGCGGTGCATGGGATTCTTCCGTCCTCAGTGCAGGACTCTGCACTTGTCCTTGTTGAACCTCATCAGATTTCTTTTGGCCCAATCCTCTAATTTGTCTAGGTCCCTCTGTATCCTATCACGACCCTCCAGCGTATCTACCTCTCCTCCCAGTTTAGTATTATCTGCAAACTTGCTGAGGGTGCAATCCACACCATCCTCCAGATCATTTATGAAGATATTGAACAAAACCGGCCCGAGGACCGACCCTTGGGGCACTCCACTTGACACCGGCTGCCAACTAGACATGGAGCCATTGATCACTACCCATTGAGCCTGACAATCTAGCCAACTTTCTATCCACCTTATAGTCCATTCATCCAGCCCATACTTCTTTAACTTGCTGGCAAGAATACTGTGGGAGACCATGTCAAAAGCTTTGCTAAAGCTTTTGGTCTTGGTCTTGTTTAGTTTGCTGATGTTTTGTATTTCCTGTATTCCTCAGCATCATGTGGCAGCTGCTATGCATTTGCTTCCGTGGGCATGTTGGAGGCAAGAATTCGTATCCGCACTAACAATACTCAGACACCAATCTTCAGTCCTCAGCAGGTTGTGTCCTGCAGCCATTATTCTCAAGGTGAGTGGACTGGAGATGTTCCCCTGGTATTGAGGAGATGGGGGAAGGACACCACCCCAAGGATTTTGTCACTACAGGAGAGGAAGGGTTGACAGTCTCTTCTAATTGATTGGCAACCATTTTTGTAAGCCTGTCTGTGGTCTTGGGGTGGGAAGCTCATTTGCTGTGAAATAGCAGCTTCAGAAAGCCAGGGTATTAGAACACGCTTCTTTCATGACTGAAAGAAATGACTAATTCTTGAGTGTCATATGCTTAGGACTACATTTTATGGTAGCTGGCTTCTGTGACTCCAACATAGTGATCCAGATTTCATTCCAGGGTTATTAGAGTCCATTTTGCTGTGTGCATGGGAATGTTGTATTGGAGTTGAACCACCAGTGGTTTGCTTAACACTAGCTAGTGGTCTGTGGAGACTGTCTGCTCATTTGGTGTCTGCTGTCCTCCTTCTCCAGCTGCTTGTGCAGGCATCCAGGCGCTTCATTGTAAACCGCCTTGGATGGCTGCAAAAAGCAGCTGGAAACAAGGGAAAGGAACCTGTCTAGGGGAATGTGCTGTGTTGGAGAGGATCCTGGAGCTGTAATCCACCTGCAGAGAAGAGGGAATGTCTAGGGGGAGCAGAGGAGATTGGAATTGGGCAGTTTGTCCAGGGGAGTTAGGAGAAGGCCACCAGACTGGGTAGCACATCTAGGGAGAAGGGAACAAAATCTCCCTGAAGCGTGTACAGAGGGAGGAAGAACAAAGTGGTGGGGGGAGGCAAAAGGAAAAGCAAAAAGCAGCAGACCATGCGATTCTCTTTTGGGAAAAAGGACACCACCTCCACCGTATCTGACAGGTACAATACATATGTTTTTTACTGGTGCTATGTTTCCATGTAAGGAATTACTGTGGTTACCATGGGGATGTTGTATGGTCACAAATGGCTGAGGAGATAGCTTGTGCAGTAGGGAAGAGGGTGTTAAGGTGGTCCACCCTGTGAGTCAGCTTGAGAGCCTCTGCTCTGGGTGTTAAAAGAATGTTAGGCATTGTTTCCTCTTGATCTCAGGGGAGAGATAAGAGTGGTTCCCTTTTAACTGTAACCTGCATTAGCCATGCTCAGTCTGATACAAAATATCGGGGATAATAAAGACTTGTGGTGATTTTTAAAACAATGAACTTGCAAAATTGCAGCTTTCTCTCTTATCCCAAAAAGACCTTCTGCAAGGAATAATCAGATCTTTTCTGACTATTTCAGGTTGTGATGGTGGATTCCCATACCTCATTGCTGGGAAATACATCCAAGATTTTGGTGTGCTGGAGGAAGAGTGTTTCCCTTACACAGCCACAGATTCTCCATGTACTCCGAAGCGGAACTGTTACCACTACTATGCCTCTGAGTACCACTACGTTGGAGGGTTTTATGGAGGCTGCAATGAAGCCCTGATGAAGCTTGAACTTGTCATATATGGGCCAATGGCCGTTGCTTTTGAAGTTTATAGTGATTTCATGCTCTATAGAGGAGGAATCTACCATCACACTGGGCTGCAGGATGAGTTCAACCCCTTTGAGTTGACCAATCATGCTGTGTTGCTTGTGGGGTATGGCAAAGATCCAGATACTGGTGAGAAGTTCTGGACAGTGAAAAATAGCTGGGGAAGCTCATGGGGAGAAAATGGTTACTTCAGAATCCGCCGAGGCACTGATGAATGTGCCATTGAAAGTATAGCAGTGTCCGCAACTCCTGTTCCAAAATTATAAAGCAAAACTCCTTTCTAGTGCCTCATTTCTGAGAAGCAAATTTCATTGCCATAGGAGCGTATTGATTATATTCTGTACTTGGAAAATTTTACTGCAGTATTTTAAAGCTTAAGAATGAGCTTTAATGAGATTTTTCAGAATCCAGTGAGCAGTTTTCACTCTCTACCACTGACGACACTTCAAAATTCTGTTGTTTGTTTATGATACACAAAGATACACTTCCTGTGTATAGAGGCTGGCAGTAAATTCTCTAAGAACACAATTGCCATTAGATTAACAATAAGTGGAAGTTATTCATCATTTTATAAAGCCCTGATATTCTTTTTCTTCTCCTTGGACAATCTTAAAACTGGACCTCAGAAGGAAATGACTGCTACAATAATCTATAATTACTTAAAGGGCACTTTTTAAAGTATTGTGCCTTACTCCTGGGACATCAGGGGATCATTGTCTTTTAAAATTGGACATCTTAAGTGTCCATCAGAGAATGATTACACTGTGATTAAAGGGAAACTTTAAAGCTTTAAGTGTTTGGCAAACGTGCAAGCAAAATGTCAGATGTCAAACTCTCTGAACCTCAAAGTTCGTTTTACATATTGGCCTTTTACTGCATTTATGTGGCGGTTTTTTTAAGTTCCTATTTTTATGAATGTCATTTGAATTCAATTCCAAGCTGATCCTCAATAAAAGTCTGACTCTATTGCTGTGGGAGTTGTTTCTTACTGAAGTTGGTGCCTTTTTATTGCTATGACCTACACCAACAGCTTCAAAATAGAGAAGGGATATTCAGGTATTTTAGCGTAAGGAAGATTTTGGGGTGGGTGGGGGAGGAGAATTATAAATCATCTGTCCTCCAGCCAGTTCTGTTCGGTATCGGTTCTTACACTGCGTGGTGTTGCTCTTTAGTGCAAGCGCAAGCAGAGTCTTTGTGCAGAGTCTTTGTACAGCGCCTAGCACAGTGCAGTCCCAGTCCATGATTAGAGCTTCTTTAATAATAATCTGTGCGTGGATGTAAATAAGGCTATATCAGCTGTAATCCTCTACACCAAAAGGGAATACCTCAAGCCCCATATGTGTCTGCTCCCTTATTTCCATGTCCGTATGTAGGTAAGAAAAGGAATGGTGAACAGGCATGATGGAAGAGATGTGAGCATAGACAGTCCTCCTCTGCAGGGAGGAGATGTCACATAGCTTCCTCCTGCAACTAGACAGGAATAATGTGGCAGACGCATAGCAGGGCCCCTTATTAATGCAGGATTGTCCATTCTGTGTCCTTAACTGGCTCGTACTTTTTACCAGGTATACAACAGTAAATCAGTGCTGTGCAGAATCACACTCCTTATATCTAGACAGACACTCTGTTCACAGTGCCTCTTTGTTTATTTGTATTACAATAGCAGCTAGAGGCTCCAACAAAGATTGGGGGCCCCAATGTGCTTCACAAACTCATGGTAAAATGGTCCCTGCCCCAAAGGTTACAGTCTAAATAGACAAGAGAAAGGGTAGAAGAAAGGCGCTCTGATCCCTCTTTACAGGTGGAGAACTGAGGTGCAGAGACTTAAGTGCATACCTCTCAACAGTCCCTCAGTGCATAGGAATTCCCAGACTGGATCAGATCTGAGGTCTGTCTAGTCTCCACTAGTGGCCAGCCCGAGATGCTTCAGAGGAAGGTGGGAGCAGCCGCAAAAGAAGGCAGATATGGGATAATCTGCCCCCCGTTCAGGTCTCATCCTAATCCCTAAAATTGGCTGTAGCATCAAAGCTGTCTCACCCAGAATCAGAAAAGGCCAGAGGTCTTCCCTGATACCCCTGAGTCATCTGAGGCTGTGCTTCTCCTTTCATTTCCTTCTTCCCTTATTCCTACTCTCTTCTCCTCTTCCATCTTTGAGTCAACTTAATACAAGCAGACAAGCTATTTGTAGATACTAGATACCAGCCTCAGTCATCCATAGCCTGTTGTTCTTCTATCATTTTACAGATCCTTTAGGTTGCTACTTGGGATCTAGTGTAACACTGAATAGCATTTTTCTGCTGTGGTAAAATCAATAATGCTTGCAGCACTTTCTCTTGTGCTTTACTATGGAGCTATTTAAATGCCCATTTTGTTTGCATATACAGAGGGCGTAACAGCTGGTATACTACAGCAATGGTGCTAACTGCCACTAGGCTGGCTGCCAGTCAAACTGTTTAACTTCCGGATACTCAGCAATCTGTTGGCTTGTTCTTGTCCACTAAAGAACTGCAGTTTACAAGCATTCAACTCAATTATTGTAACTTTGCAAAGGTGGCATGTGCCCACATGAGCCACTGGGACTAGTTGTAACCATGATGAATGTCTTTTTTCCAACCCAGCCCTCCCTCAAGCTGTTGCAGTCAACATTTTTCATTCTAACCTTTTCTGATGAAAACTAGTTTTCTCAACAAAATGGAAATTTCCATGGGAAATGTCCAGTTCTGAAACAGGCCAGTTACTGGAGTATTGTGCTCTTTTGTGAGGACCAACTGATTGGTGTAGGCAACATCAGGACTCTCATTCTATATTAGTCCTGCAGCTGTGCACAGTTGACCCAATTCATGGTATAACTTGCTCCAACCAAATGCACTTGCAGTGTTGTGGACAAACTTATAAACACTTGTGTGATTGTGAATGTGAGCTGTATATTCCAAGTGGAAAAAAGCCTGTTTTCAGTCTCATGCTCTGAGACCACTATACAATGGATAGTCATGGTTTCATCCTTAGTAACACACTTTGAACATATTGTATGTTCAAGGATTCCTGTTCTTTGGCTGTCATCACTGTGTCGCCAACACTCAGTGATAACTGGTGTTTTTCTTAAAGCCCTGAAGTTAATTGAATGCATCAGCTTCTCAGCTTTCCTTTAAACAAGGGTTGCAGCCCTTATGGTTATGGAGATAAGCTTAAAAATATGAATGCTTCTTGCTAAAGGTGCAGAAGGCAAATAATTCCAAATGGATTTTTTTTTAAATATCATGGGTTTTTGTAAAGCTTGGGCATTGTACTGCTGTGGGTGGGTGGGTGTGTATTTAAAATCTCCCACCATTACACTCCTATGGGCACTAATGGCAGTGCTGGTGTAGAAAGGACATTGGTGTTCACTATTACTTATCACCATGTTGTCTACACCTGCTCCAAGCCAGTAAAAACACTGGTGTCCCCTCTATACTAGCACCCCACAGGGGCAGCTGAATATAGTGGTGGTCTTCCCATAATCTTGTGTGGTCACAGACTCTTGCTCAGAACCAGACTCATTTGTTTTCTTCTGTGTACTGTATTTAATTATCATATTTCAGAAATGACAAACACGCAGCCCAATTCAGGTATTTACATGGCCAGCATAAATCACTTGGATTTTGTGGATTCTAAGATTTTGTTAGTTTTTGTTAGGGATTGCATGCTAAGAGGAATGGAAAGAATCGTCTGCAAGAGATGGAGACACCAGGACAATGTGCTGTCTTCCCAGAACCAGGATGTGGCTGCAAGATTGGATAGGATTCCAGAATTGGCGGGCAAGGCTCCACTAGTGATAGTGAATACCAGTGGAGACACTGCTTCCCATGATGCATTTGCAGATTATAGACTACTCCAGAGAACTCAGACATTCCCCTCCTTCAGTGGCCTGCCAAGTGATTTCCTCAGAGATCCTTCCTGTCCCACAAGCAAAGGAAGACAGAAGATTCTGGAAGTGAACCACTGTCTATGTAAGTGGTGTAAGATTGAAAATTCTGGTTTCATGGAATATTGGTCCACCTTTGTTGGGGACAGGGAGCCTGCATAGTTTGGATGGCTTCTATCTCAGGAAAAGGGCAACCAATCTTCAGGGAGACAGGCTAGTCAGGGGACTAGTGAGGAGGGCATTGAACCAACAAAAAGAGACAATGAAGAGGCAGAACAACTGAACACTCATTTAGCACAAAATCAAGGTGTCAAGAACAAAATTAATTAAGGCACGAAGGGATATGAAAAGATGAAACTCTTTCATTGTTTATACATCAATGTTAGGTGCCTGGGTAATAAGAGGAATTTGAATTGCTCACTTATGAGCATAAATTCAACCTAGTTGGTATTTCTGAAACTCACTGGGAAGATTTGTGTGACTGGAATGTTTATCACTGGTATAACTAGTGCTGGTCAAAAATTCTGTGACGGAACATTTTTCTGTCAGAGAATGCTGAACTGTCAAAATCAAACTCTTCCTCTAAGACCGTTGAATTTCAATGAAGTTTTGATGGAAAGCAGGAAAGGTTCCTTGGAAACCAGCTTACCCACCCAGCTCCTTAGCAATTTGGGCTTCCAAGCTCCTGAGTTTTTGGTAGCCCGCAAGACCTCTTAGCTACAGACCTTGGGCCTTTGTAGTTCCCAGAGAATTTTGAAATTTTGGGGGTTTTGTTCCAAATCGTAACACAACCGAATTTCAAAATATTGAAATCCCCTATGAAATGGGATTACCTTTCTCCACAAGACTTTAGCTATCTATTTACATATGATCAAGTGGGACAAAGAGAAGGAAGAATGGCATTCTGTCAGAAATGACATTGTCAGTGGCTGGGAAACAGGTAACTTGGAAGCAAATTGTGACGGTTTTAAACCCCCCCTGTCCGGGATGCCACCTGACATACTGGGGTTTAACTGAGCCTCTTCTGCTCAGCCAGCCTGGGTTCCCTCTACCTGCTTTGCTGAATTAAGCTCTCTGCCATTTTGCAGCACACACACACAGGTAGGGCCACACCCCGCTGTAGACACAGACTGAAGTCAGCTCTGTGTGAGAGGACTCCCCCAGCACTCGAGTGCACACCCCTTTCTGGAGATAAGCCTAAAATAATACTGTCTTGCACTGTATAGAAAAATCTGCCCAAGCTCATAAAAATCTACCCTCTTCCTCAATGTGAAGAGAGATGTGCATGACTTCTTGCCCACCCCCCCAGTTAGAAATGACATAACCTGGGTTTAATAATAAACAAAATAAGTTCATTAACTACAGAAGGTAGATTTTAAGTGTGTGATGTTGCATTCTATATGATTTTATGAAAATATGTTCATGAGTGTGAATATAATGTAACTGGAATATGCTTCATGCAAAAGGTCTCTTGTAAGGTATCATTACAAAGCTTATAATCTACTGAGTGTGGCCATCCTATTTGTATAAAAGTGTCACTCTTGTATCTGAAACTAGAAATATGAAATATAACCCTGAGGTGATATTGTAGTTATGCAAAGTGTGGGCCATTATGATGGTTTGGAATCTTGATGGCTCCCATTAACCAGGACAATTGACTGTGGATGGCTCTGTTTGCTTGCAGGCCTTCCTGTGAGTCAAGCTGGGAGGAATGAAGGCTTGGGATCTCACAGAACATGTGACCATGTCACCTGGTATAGAAATCCATCTTAAACCTGGTGCTTTTCCATTTAGAAGGGGTGGCGGGGGTGTCAAGGTTCCTTCCCCACTCTGAACTCTAGGGTACTGATGTGGGGACCTGCATGAAAACCTCCTAAGCTTATTTTTACTAGCTTAGGTTAAAACTTCCCCAAGGTACAAACTATTTTCCTTTTTCCCTTGGACTTTATTGCTGCCACCACCAAGCGTCTAACAGATATATAACTGGGAAAGAGCCCGCTTGGAAACGTCTTTCCCCCCAAAATCCTCCCCAAACCCTACACCCCCTTTCCTGGGGAAGGCTTGATAAAATCCTCACCAATTTACATAAGTGAACACAGACCCAAACCCTTGGATCTTAAGAACAATGAAAAAAAACAAACAGGTTCTTAAAAGAAGAATTTTAATAGATGAAAAAGTAAAAGAATCACCTCTGTAAAATCAGGATGGTAAATACCTTACAGGGTAATTAGATTCCAAACATAGAGAATCCCTCTCCCTCCAGCTTTTGAAAGTATCTTGTCTCCTCATTGGTCATTTTGGTCAGGTGCCAGCGAGGTTATCCTAGCTTCTTAACCCTTTACAGGTGAAAGGGTTTTTCCTCTGGCCAGGAGAGATTTTAAAGGTGTTTACCCTTCCCTTTATATTTATGACAGCGGGGGATGGGACCCAGAGAGACAAAAGAGTCCTGTCTTGTGCCAAAGCTATATAAGGGGGTGGAACAGAACAAAAGGGGGCTGCAGTCATGAGAAATCCCCTAGCTACCACCTGAGCTGGAACAAGGGCTGTACCAGGGGAAAGGATTGTGCCCAGACCAGGAAGGCATCCAGTCTGTGAAAGAAAGTTATTGAAACATATCTGAGGGTGAGATTTTATCTGTATTCAGTTTTATTACTGTATTAGGCTTAGACTTGCATGTTTTATTTTATTTTACTTGGTAATTCACTTTGTTCTGTCTGTTATCACTTGGAACCACTTAAATCCTACTTCTTGTATTTAATAAAATCACTTTTTACTTATTAATTAACCCAAAGTATGTATTAATACCTGGGGGGGGCGGGGAGGGAGAGACGGACAAACAGATGTGCATATCTCTCTATCAGTGTTATAGAGGGCGAACAATTTATGAGTTTATCCTGTATAAGCTTTATACAGGGTAAAAAGGATTTATTTGCGGTTTGGACCCCATTGGCAGTTGGGCATCTGAGTGTTAGAGATAAGAACACTTCTTAAGCCATTTTCAGTTAAGCCTGCTGCTTTCAGGGGGATGTGGTTCAGACCTGGGTCTGTATTGCAGCAGGCAAGCGTGTCTGGCTCAAACAAGGCAAGTTTCTGAAGTTCCAAGCTGGCAGGGAAAATGGGTTAGAAGTAGTCTCAGCACATCAGCTGGCAGTTCCCAAGGGAGGTTCTGTGATCCAACCCGTCACAAAGTGGTTAAAGGGATAGCAAACAGAAAAAAGCAGATTACCTTAGTAAATAAACAAAAGATGCAAACTTATCTTAACACACTAGAGAGGTAGGGTACAAATTTGCAGATTCTCACCATGAGTGATAAACAGGCTGGCAGATTCTTAAGCCACAAGTTGCCTTGGCTTTCCCAGGTTTTCTTACACAGGCTAAAAGTCCTTCCAGCCTGAGACCATCAATTCTCACAGTTCAGTCTTTGTTCCTCAGGTGTTTTCAGGTGTGTTGTGGTAAGGAGAGTGAGGTCCCTTCATGTTGTCATTGTCCCTCTTTTATATCTTTCCCCCACTTGCTGGAAAGTTTTTTTTCTGTGACCTGGGTCAAACAGTTCCTACTGTATAGAACTATCTGACCTTGGTCAAACAGTTCCCATTGTGTTGAGCTATCTCTGAGAGGTTTCTGTTGCACACAGTTCCTGGGGTGATCCTTATGCTTGTGTGCATTTCTTCAATAAGCCACTAACATTGGCCTCATCCAATGTAGCACATTTGAAATATAGAGACATGGTCGATATTCCCAGCTTCAGATACAAAAATGATACATGCATACAAATTGGATAAACACATTCAGTAAATTATAACCTTTCCAATGATACCTTACATGAGCCATCTTGCATGAAGTACTTCTCAGTTATGTCATATCCATATCATAAGCATATTTTCATGAAGAATATGGAGTGTAATGTCACACAAATGATCTTGAATACTTAGTGATCAGTTGTGTAACAGATAAAGTGCAAGATGGGGACTATTCAGTGTCTGCTTCAGACCACCAAATCACAGTAGAGAACAGGATGAGGAACTTCTTATGCACATATCTATAATGTGTAGGGAACCTGGATTATCAGGGGACATCTGTATGAGTGACATATACTGGAGGTGACATGCTGCAATACTAAAACATCCTTGGAACTTTTAAAAATCATAGGTGACAACTTCCTAGCTTAAAAAGTGTTTCATCTGACCTAGGGTAATTCTGTATTAGAGCTCACCTTGACAGATAAAGAGGAATCGATCACAGAACTAAAAATTAGTGGTTGCTTAAGTACAAGTGATCATGACTTGATTACATCTATGTGCAAACAGAGTAAAGTCCCAACCGGTTATTATATATATATTTGGTACTTTAGAAAGGCCAGTTTTAAAAAGCTGAAAACAATTGAGCCAAATCAACTGGCAGAAAGAATGTACTCAGAAAAATATGATGGCAATTGAGGACTACTTAAGGACACTTTATTAGATGCCCCAAAGCCAAAATCAAGAGAGAAGGCTACACTTATTAAAACCACAGCCTAGATTAGAAAGGAACTGAGAGCAGGAGGCAGTCAAACAAACACCCACACCCACACCCACATATATAACATAGACTAGAGGGGAAGTTGATAGTAATAAATATAATTTAGAAGGCAGAAAATTAATAAGGGAATCAAAAGGACACAAGGAGATGTCTATGGTCACCAGAGTTAAGGACAATAAGGAGTTTTAAAGTATATCAGGAACAACTGGAACCCCGTCAATGGTATTAGTCCCAAGGCCAGCCTTAGAGATGGGTGACCTGGGCAACCATCCAGGGTGCCAACATTTCGGATGCCAGATCATCACATTCAGGAGCATCCAATCTCTGTGAGTTGTAGTGTTTTGTTCTCTTGTGACTTTGGGTGGGGGCATTGAAAATATTTTCTGCTGTACGCTCCCAAACATCTAGGGCCATCGCTGATTGGTCCATTACTAGGTGGAAATGGTAGAACTGTTAATGTTAATACAGAAATGGCAGAAGTGTTCCATAAATATTTCTGTTCTCTGTTTGAGGAAAAACCCAGATGATATAGTCATATCAGATGATGAAATAAAATCAATAGGCACCTACATGAGAAACAGAATTAAATAATAGAGAGCTCTTTAGTCAAGCAGACAAAGGTGTAACAATGTCTAATGGCTCAAAATTGAAGCTAGACAAATTCAGACTGGCAAGAAGACACATATTTTTAACAGTTACTTAACCATTGGAACAACTTACCGAGGGCTGTGTAGCAGATTCTCAGTTACAGGAAATTTTAAAATCAAGATTGGATGTTCTAAAAAAATTTGCTCTTGTACAAACCCACCTGTTGTACTTGAAGCAGGAATTAATTCAGGAAAGTCCTATGGCCTGGGTTATGTAGGAGGCCTGACTGGCTTGTCAGAATGGTCCCTTCTAGTCTTAGCATTTAAAACCTACGAAAGTTTCTAGTTCATATGACTGTGAAGTTTATATTCCAAATATAAACTGAGGGTAACACTGTGGTTCTGTCATCTTGGGACCTTGTCCATCCGAGGATTAATTAGCCCAATTTTTAGCCATCGTTGTCGAGGAAGCAGTGTACCTGCATCAGTGCAAGCCTATAGTGTACGGAAAGCCACAATTTGCACCAATGGAGTTTATCATTGTAGCAAGGTTTGGAGGATGTTATACAAGCCATTGGTATGCTAGGATTAAGTATTTGTTTATTATGTGCTGGAGACCTCACTCATCATGCTCCCATCCAGTGATGCAGCTTTAATGCAAGGCCCTAAACATGATGAATGCTTAAATTACAGCTGCGTTTTATCAGTTTTCATCTCCCGAATTACTGCTTTGTGTACATGCTACTAGAAATCACACATATGATGCTGAAGTTAAGTGGTATCTTAGCTGAGGCAGAAAATGAGTTATTTCCAAGTTCAGTTTATGGTATTTGTTTAGGTCTGTGAGATTGAATGATCTGGTAGCCAGTTTTGTGAACAAATTCCTCTCTATATATGCCCCATTGAGGTTAAGATCATTGGGACCCTTAAGGTTTCTACTCTTCCTAGGACAGGACTCCCTCTAGAATAAGCAACACATCATTAGGCATAGTGGGTATTTAATCCTTGTTCCTCAAAAACTTGATTTTCAGGAGGCAATTACTGAACTGGCTGGACAATGGCAAATGTTTTTTCACAGGAAATTTTTAAAAGTTTTTTTTGTTTGTTTTTGTCAAAATTTTCTATGACTTTTGTTGTTTTCAGGGAAAAAATAACTAAAACCGATTTTAAATAAAAATAATCTCATATATATATATATATATATGCTGTAAACATTTTCCGTTTAGAAAACTTGAAATTACAATTTATTTTTACTGAAAATTTCTTAGTTTTCACTTTTTGATTTTTGGCGAGCTCCCTCCTCCCATCCCAGACAATGTCATTAAAATGATAGGTTTCAGAGGAACAGCCGTGTTAGTCTGTATTCGCAAAAAGAAAAGGAGTACTTGTGGCACCTTAGAGACTAACCAATTTATTTGAGCATGAGCTTTCGTGAGCTACAGCTCACTTCATCAGATGTATACCGTGGAAACTGCAGCAGACTTTATATACACACAGAGAATATGAAACATTGTATACATCTGATGAAGTGAGCTGTAGCTCACGAAAGCTCATGCTCAAATAAATTGGTTAGTCTCTAAGGTGCCACAAGTACTCCTTTTCTTTTTATTAAAATGATATTTTCCCATTAAAATGTCCATTTTTTGAGGAAAAGCCATTTTTTGTCCAAATTACTTTTCAATTAATTTTATTTTTTTCAGCCAGCTTGACTTCTGGGTGTTGTAATATCTACAGCAATGGGTGGGAGTCAGTAACAACGAGCTATCAGAGCAGCATGATATGACCATCTGATGCAGATGGGGCTGTTTAGCTGTGTGTTGAAATAATGTGAGGAGCCCCAAGAGTGTTCCAGAGCCACCTGACCTCTCGGATGTGATTTGAACAATGTAAAAATGTTAATTTCCTGTATGGTTAAATAACAAAATTGTGAACATGGCTATAGCTATGTAATTCTCTGCTATCCCTAGCGTGATTCATTTCTTTTCCCTCTGATAAGCTTTTCTGCAGAACTTGGGCATGTAAATTCATGTGGGCTTGAGAAAAGTGTTGTCTAGTAGTAAGAGCAGGAAACTAGGAGTAAGGATTCTTGGGTTCTATTCCCAGCTCTGCCAATGACTCGTGTCATAAGTCATTAAACCTTTGTTGTTGCAGTAGCAACAACAGGCCACAGACAGGTGGGGTCCCTTTATGCTAGTGTAACCCACTGGTGAGTGTGTGTTACACTAGGCACTGTACAAACATATAATAAATGACAATTTCTGCCTCAAAGACAATCAAAAAGACAAGATGTAACAGGTGGATCGGACAAGCAAGTGGGCTGAGACAGGGTAACAAATATAATACAGGTTTCAGAGTAGCAGCCGTGTTAGTCTGTATCCACAAAAAGAAAAGGAGGACTTGTGGCACCTTAGAGACTAACCAATTTATTTGAGCATAAGCTTTCGTGAGCTACAGCTCACTTCATCGGATGCATTCATGAGCTACAGCTCACTTCATAGGATGCATCCGATGAAGTGAACTGTAGCTCACGAAAGTTTATGCTCAAATAAATTTGTTAGTCTTTAAGGTGCCACAAGTCCTCCTTTTCTTTTTGCGAATATAATACAGTATGCACAAACCTCTCTGCAAATACAGGGCTTGCTGCCACTACCTCAGAGGGCTCCTGGGCCTTACTGTGCCTGATTTATCACTTTCCAGTTTACACCTGTGTAATGAGTATAACCAGGCCTAATATTTGCAGACTGCTCTGACAGCCTTTGATCCAGTCCATCCCCCCAATTCGATCTTTATGGCAGCTGTCAGGCCCCTATTTTCCTCCCTGTGGGACTTGCTCTCTCTCTCTCTCTCTCATGCACACACCCTGTTTGACAACTTTGTAATTTTAAAGCTGTTTTCATTGTATTTTTGTTTAATTATCATGAGCTGCTGGGGAAAAACACTTCAAAGGCAAAGTGTTTTTAAAATAACCACATAGGGATAATTTTCTGCTCTGCTCCTGAATGCCTTTCTGCAGCTTATCCTGCACTTATTTGATAGATGGGAACTGCAGAGGAGAATGTGTGAATGGGAGCCAGGGGCCAAAGAAGAATGTTGTGCAGAAGGTTAATGACCATTTAAGAAAGGTTCCAAATGTCTTTTGAGTCATTTCTCTGTTTGAATGAAGGTGGTTTTTTTGGAATGAGGGAAAAATTAGTGTAAAATAAATAAGGTAGTAAATCTGATACAGGCTAAAGGGAAAAAAAATCACTATATTCCCAGTTTAAATATCATGGTGATTCCCACTCGCAAGTGTATGGTTAAAGTGATCAGCGCTTTACAGTTGTGAAGAATTTCCTTCTTCATCCCCACCCCCAGAGCACCCTGGGAGAAGTTCACTTTCCTCTGGCTTCTCCTCCTCATTACCAACAGCTAAACTGCTTCCCAAGAAGCTAGACACATGAAATACTATCGTTGTATTTGTTTACGTGGGAAATGACTATAATTGCTATAGCTGCCACATGGATCTTGCAAGGGGAAAGATGGACCCTGCAATGGCCAGTGGGCTGGGAGGTTGTCTTCATCTGGCATTCCTCCATCAGGGTATGGTGTGAAGTGAACTACAAACAAGCTTAAGACCCCACCCTGCTATAAACTACCCTGCAGCTGCAGGAGTGCAGATACTGGTGAATCTGTATCCTTCCTCCTCCAGTCTCTAAAATTCCATCCACGGAGAAGCTCTCTGCCATGTTGTTTGTCATTTTTTTCTTCCTTTAGAAGAAATTGAATTTAGTGCTCAGGCCAAGGAGGGATTGACAGCCCAGCAGATTGAAGTATAGCATGGGCAACAGCAGCAACAGCTTCCCTATACTGCCCTGCCAGTGGACCCTTAAATTGACCTGAAGGGACAAATATAGCTCAGCCTTGGTCTACACTAGGAGTTGTGGTCAAATTTAGCAGCATTAAATCAATTTAACCCTGCACTCGTCCACACGACAAAACCCTTTTTTTCGACTTAAAGGGCTCTTAAAATCGATTTCCTTACTCCACCCCCGACAAGGGGATTAGTGCTGAAATTGGCCTTGCTGGGTCGAATTTGGGGTACTGTGGACAGAGTTAGACAGTATTGGCCTCCTGGAGCTATCCCAGAGTGCTCCATTGTGACCGCTCTTGTCAGCACTCTTAACTCAGATGCACTGGCCAGATAGACAGGAAAAGGCCTGTGAACTTTTGAATGTCAATTTCCTGTTTGGCCAGCGTGGCAAGCTGCAGGTGAGTGCAGAGCTCATCAGCAGAGGTGACCATGATGGAGTCCCAGAATTGCAAAAGAGCTCCAGCATGGACTGAATGGGAGGTACAGGATCTGATCGCTGTATGGGGAGAGGAATCCATGCTATCAGAACTACGTTCCAGTTTTCGAAATGTCAAAACATTTGTCAAAATCTCCCAGGTCATGAAGGACAGAGGCCATAACAGGGACCCGAAGCAGTGCTGCGTGAAACTTAAGGAGCTGAGGCAAGCCTACCAGAAAACCAGAGAGGCAAATGGCCACTCCAGGTCAGAGCCCAAAACATGCCACTTCTATGATGAGCTACATGCCATTTTAGGGGGTTCATCCACCACTACCCCAGCCGTGTTGTTTGACTCCTTCAATGGAGATGGAGGCAACATGGAAGCAGGTTTTGGGGATGAGGAAAATGATGATGATGAGGTTGTAGATAGCTCACAGCAAGCAAGCGGAGAAACCGGTTTTCCCGACAGCCAGGAACTGTTTCTCACCCTGGACCTGGAGCCAGTACCCCCTGAACCCACCCAAGGACCCACCAGGCGAAAAAGGGACCTCTGGTGAATGTACCTTTTAAAATACTATACATGGTTTAAAAGCAAGCATGTTTAATGATTAATTTGCCCTGACATTCGCGGCTCTCCTGGATGTACTCCCAAAGCCTTTGCAAAAGGTTTCTGGGGAGGGCAGCCTTATTCCATCCACCATGGTAGGACACTTTACCACTCCAGGCCAGTAGCATGTACTCAGGAATCATTGTGGAACAAAGCATTTCAGTATATGTTTGCTGGCATTCAAACAACATCCGTTCTTGGTCTCTCCTTGTTATCCTCAGGAGAGTGATATCATTCATGGTCACCTGGTTGAAACAGGGTGCTTTTCTTAAGGGGACATTAAGAGGTACCCATTCCTGCTGGGCTGTTTACCTGTGGCTGAACAGAAATGTTCCCCGCTGTTAGGCACGGGGAGGTGGGAGGGTTGAGGGGGTAGCCACGCGGTAGGGGGAGGCAAAATGTGACCTTGTAACGAAAGCACATGTGCTATGTATGTAATGTTAACAGCAAGGTTTACCGTGAAAGAGTGTACCCATTGTTCTATAAAATGTGTCTTTTTAAATACCACTCTCCTTTTTTTTTTCTCCACCAGCTGCATGTGTTTCAAGGATCACAGGCTCTTCTCCTTCCCAGAGGCTAGTGAAGATTAGAAGGCGAAAAAAATGCACTTGCGATGAAATGTTCTCTGAGCTCATGCTGTCCTCCCACACTGACAGAGCACAGGCGAATGCATGGAGGCAGACAATGTCAGAGTGCAGGAAACCACAAAATGACCAGGAGGAGAGGGGGCGGGCTGAGGAGAGTAAGTGGCGGACTGAAGCTCAAATGTGGCGGCAGCGTGATGAGAGGAGGCAGGATTCAATGCTGAGGCTGCTGGAGGATCAAACTAATATGCTCCAGCGTATGGTTGAGCTGCAGGAAACGCAGCTGGAGCACAGACTGCCGCTACAGCCCCTGTGTAACCAACCACCCTCCTCCCCAAGTTCCGTAGCCTCCTCACCCAGACGCCCAAGAACGCGGTAAGGGGGCCTCCAGCCACCCAGACACTCCAGCCCAGAGGATTGCCCAAGCAACAGAAGGCTGGCATTCAATAAGTTTTAAAGTTTTAAAGTTTTAAAGTGCTGTGTGGCCTTGTCCTTCCCTCCTCCACCACCCTTCCCGGTGCTTCTCTCCTCCACCACCCCTCCCGGGCTACCTTGGCAGTTATCCCCCTATTTGTGTGATGAATGAATAAAGAATGCATGAATGTGAAGCAACAATGACTTTATTGCCTCTGCAAGCGGTGATCGAAGGGAGGAGGGGAGGGTGGTTAGCTTACAGGGAAGTAGAGTGAACCAAGGGGCAGGAGGTTTCATCAAGGAGAAACAACCAGAACTTTCACACCGTAGCCTGGCCATTCATGAAAATGGTTTTCAAAGCTTCTCTGATGCGTACCATGCCCTCCTGTGCTCTTCTAACCGCCCTGGTGTCTGGCTGCGCGTAACCAGCAGCCAGGCGATTTTCCTCCAGCTCCCACCGCACCATAAATGTCTCCCCCTTACTCTCACAGATATTGTGGAGCACACAGCAAGCAGTAATAACAGTGGGAATATTGGTTTCGCTGAGGTCTAAGCGAGTCAGTAAACTGCGCCAGCGTGCTTTTAAATGTCCAAATGCACATCCTACCACCATTCTGCACTTGCTCAGCCTGTAGTTGAACAGCTCCTGACTACTGTCCAGGCTGCCTGTGTATGGCTTCATGAGCCATGGCATTAAGGGGTAGGCTGGGTCCCCAAGGATACATATAGGCATTTCAATGTCCCCAATGGTTATTTTCTGGTCTGGGAATAAAGTCCCTTCCTGCCGCTTTTGAAACAGACCAGAGTTCCTGAAGATGCGAACGTCATGTACCTTTCCCGACCATCCCACGTGGATGTTGGTGAAACGTCCCTTGTGATCCACCAGTGCTTGCAGCACTATTGAAAAGTACCCCTTGCGGTTTATGTACTCGCTGGCTTGGTGCTCTGGTGCTCAGATAGGGAGATGGGTTCCGTCTATGGCCCCACCACAGTTAGGGAATCCCATTGCAGCAAAGCCATCCACTATGACCTGCACATTTCCCGGGGTCACTACCCTTGATATCAGCAGATCTTTGATTGCATTGGCTACTTGCATCAGAGCAGCCCCCACAGTAGATTTGCCCACTCCAAATTGATTCCCGACTGACCGGTAGCTATCTGGCGTTGCAAGCTTCCACAAGGCTATTGCCACTCACTTCTCAACTGTGAGGGCTGCTCTCATCTTGGTATTCTTGCGCCTCAGGGCAGGGGAAAGCAAGTCACAAAGTTCCATGAAAGTGCCCTTACGCATGCAAAAGTTTCGCAGCCACTTGGAATCGTCCCAGACCTGCAACACTATGCGGTCCCACCAGTCTGTGCTTATTTTCCGAGCCCAGAATTGGCGTTCCACCACATGAACCTGCCCCATTCACACCATGATGCCCAAATTACCAGGGCCTTTGCTTTGAGAGAAGTCCGTGTCCATGTCCTCATCACTCTTGTCACCGTGCTGATGTCGCCTACTGGCCCGGTTTTGCTTTGCCAGGTTCTGGTGCTGCATATACTGCTGGATAATGCATATGGTGTTTAATGTGCTCCTAATTGCCAAAGTGATCTGAGTGGGCTCCATGCTTGCCATGGTATGGTGGCTGCACAGAAAAAAGGCACGGAATGATTGTCTGCCGTTGCTTTGACAAAGGGAGGGGCGAATGATGACATGGCTTACAGGGTTGTCTTACAGGGAATTAAAATCTACAAAGGGGGTGACTTTGCAAGAAACAGAATGGTCCCCTCAAGGATAGAATTCAAAACCTCAAGGATAGAACTCAAAACTGGGTTTAGCAGGCCGTTGATTTCACAGAGGGAGGGAGGAAAAAATGAATACAAAACAAATCTGGTCTATTTCTTGTTTTGATTCACTTCATCTATCTTTATACATCTTGCTGGCAGCAGACTGTGCAGTATGACCACTAGCCATCGTCATCTCCTGGGTGCTCGGCAGAAGATGGTGCAGTATGACTGCTGGCCATCGTCTTCTGCTGGCTGCAGATTGAAAGACAGTGCACTGCTGGTAGGATTCAATCATGATGAGACAAAACTTAAAAGGGAAATGACCTGGCTGAGTCACTCCCATGTTTGCCCAGGTGTCCCTGACCTCATCGAGGTCGGTTAAAAGAGCACCCTGGACTACATTGACGATGGCTACCAGTCAAACTACACTGTCTACTGCCAAAAGGCCATAAACTGTTGTTGTGTAGCAATGCAGTACCACATCTGCCAGCACCCAGGAGACTATGGTGACGGTTAGCTGAGCGGGCTCCATGCTTGCCGTGGTATGGCGTCTGCACAGAAAACTCAAGAAAAAAGGCACAAAATGATTGTCTGCCCTTGCTTTCATGGAGGGAGGGAGGGAGGGAAGGGGGGCCTGATGATATGTACCCAGAACCACCCACGACAATGTTTTAGCCCCATCAGCACTGGGATTTCTACCCAGAATTCAAATGGGCGGCGGAGACTGCAGGAACTGTGGGATAGCTACCCACAGTGCAACGCTCCGGAAATCGATGGTTGCCTCAGTACTGTGGACACACTCCGCCAACTACATGCACTTAGAGCACGTGTGTGGGGACACACACAATCGACTGTATAAAAACACTTTCTACAAAACCGACTTCTATAAATTCAACCTAATTTCGCAGTGTAGACATACACTCATCAGACTTCATTTAACAGATGCCATGGAGTTGAAGGCCAGAAGGGACTATGAGATCATCCAGTCTGACAACCTGTATAGCACAGGCTCTGAATTTTTACCCAGATTTTCCTATATTGAGCCCAATGACTTTAGTTAAACTAAAGCATTTCATTTCTAAGAAAACGAAACCTCATTTTCTTCTGGACCTTGTTGCTGCTAATTAGTAACAATTGCCATGGTGGCTGTTTTTATAATGGGGATACTAGTCCCATTATTATTGATTTATTTTATTATTTATTTGTATTTTAAACACTCCTCGGAAAAATATGCCCTGATTGTTTTGGAGGAACCAATTTGAGGCTATTACCTTTGCCTGCACAAAGAAGCCAAAGACTGAAAGAGCAGGAGGACAGTCACCCTTTTCCCTACTAAGGCTACCTCAATCCGTGTTTCTCAAATGTGGCCACCGAGAACTTTTTGTGCGGCCATAGCTTCCTGGGCAGTGATTGGGGCGGGAGGGGGGGCAGCATGGTCCCTCTCCCAGGGCTGTCAGCAGGGGTTGGACCCTGTCCCCCTCTGGAACCACAGATGCCGGAGAGGCAGGCAGCTGGTGTGAGTCCCCCTCCTTCCCTGGAGTGGTGGCCCAAGCAACAGAAGGCTGTCATTCAAACATTTTGATTTTTAGTGTGGCTACAATAAGCAATGTGGCCTTGTCCTTCCCTCCTCCCCCACCCCACCCGGGCTACCTTGTCTGTTATCTCATATATATTTTTTTAATTAATAAAGAAAGAATGCATGGTTTCAAAACAATAGTTACTTTATTTTGAAGGGGGGAGGGTGGTTGGCTTACATAGAATTAAAATCAACAAAGGGGGGGGGGGTTTACACCAAGGAGAAACACACACAACTGTCACACTGAAGCCTGGCCAGTCATGAAACTGGTTTTCAATGCCTCTCTGTTGTGCAGCGCACCTTGCTGCGCTCTTCTAATCGCCCTGGTGTCTGGCTGCTCAAAATCGGATGCCAGGCAATTTGCCTCAACCTCCCACCCCACCATAAATGTCTCCCCCTTACTCTCACAGATATTATGGAGCACACAGCAAGCAGTAGTAACAATGGGAATGTTGGTAGTCAGCAAACAGCACCAGCGAGCTTTTAAACATCCAAAGGCACATTCTACCACCATTCTGCACTTGCTCAGCCTATAGCTGAACTGCTCCTTACTACTGTCCAGGCTTCATGAGCCATGGGAGCAAGGGGTAGGTGTGACCATGTGGTGCTGCTGGCTGGGAGAGCAGACTGAGGCAGAAGCCTCCTGCTCTCATGATATTCCAGGCAGGACTGAATCTCCATGAGATGAAACTTGAAGAAGAGAATGACCTGGAGTCTCTGGCTCTCACTTGGAGCTCTAAGAGGAGGATAGCCCTGTCTGTCCAGGTGCCTCTGATCAACCTCACCAAGGTCTGCCAGGAGCACCCAGGAGATGTATAACGGCTATCAGTCCTACTGCACCATCTGTCACGAAGGCAAGGAGCTGTTGCTGTGTAGCAATGCAGTACCATGTCTGCCAGCAGCACCCAGGAGACGTATGGTGATGGTGAGCTGAGCGGGTAACCCAGGAAAAAAGGCGCGAACGATTGTCTGCCCGTTGCTTTCACGGAGGGAGGGAGGAAGCGGGGGCCTGACGACATGTACCCAAAACCACCGGCAACAATGTTTTTGCCCCATCAGGCATTGGGAGCTTAACCCAGAATTCCAATGGACAGCGGAGACTGTGGGAACTGTGGGATAGCTACCCACAGTGCACTGCTCTGTAAGTTGATGCTAGCCACCGTAGTGAGAACACACTCCACCAACTTAATGCGCTTAGTGTGGACATATGGAAGCAACTGTATAAAATCGGTTTCTAAAAATCGACTTCTATAAAATTGACCGAATTTCGTAGTGTAGACAAGGCCTAAGAAATCAAAAGAAACAACAAAAAAGACAAGAACATGTAAAGCACCTTATTTTTTTCTATTCTGTTTAGGTCCACTAAAGAATAGAGACAACTGTGTATTATGTTATTATTGAGTCTGCAAAAAACCCTCCATAAATAAATTACAATGATTTGGACATGTATATGTGCAAATTTGTTTCTTTTTCCTCAAGTTAATTAAGTATTTTAGGAAAAATGGTCAGAGCGGCCACCAGCAACAGTTGGTGGCCGCACTCTGAGGCCACCAAAAATGTTGTTGTGAGACCCCTCTAGAGCTAGCAGTGTGATTTCCCTGCTCATGTACACAAACTCATGCTAGCTCTTGTTCAGCTAGCACCAGTATAAATAGCACAGGCACCCAAACCGTGGCCCCGCCCCCCCATATCTGCCTTTCTCCCTGATCCCCCACCCCAGGATTGCCCCTTTTCCCCCAAGCCACTGTCCTCATGCTGCCCCTTCTCCACCGAGGCCCTGCCCTCGCACTGCCCCTTTCCTCCAAGACCCCTCTCCCCACTCGCTCCTCTCCGCTCCCTTCCCCCATGTCGCTCACCCTTCGAGCCAGTAAAAAGTGATGGAGCCATGACCCCCTGGAACTCTTGTTCCAGTGTCCCAGCCAGTACGTCTGTACTTGGCATGGCTCAGCCATGCCTCTACTGCTGCTAGCCTTGCTCCCACAGCTTCACCGCTATTTATCTTCACCCTAGCTTGATGAGAGCTGGTGGTAGGATGTGTACGCGAGCAGAGAAAATCAATCCCCAGCTTGTAGTGTTGACATAGCCTTGGCAGGGAGGAGTGTAACTGCCCTCCTTCTCATTCTGTCCTTGGCTTCTCTGTGCAAGCAAAGGTGTAGGTGTTTTGTGTGTGGACAGCGCTTCACAAAGAACTGGATGGAACCATCACATTTTGCTCTAAATGTGCCCAAAGACCCAGATATGATTTGGGCCCCATTGTGCCAGGTGCTGTACATTCTGAGAGACCATCACGGTGTACTGGGACCTATGGTGAGATCGCAAAACTGTCTTTGCACAGGACAGCGAGTGCACAAGTGCCACTAACGTAGACAGTGTGTACAATTTTCAACGCCTCCTAAGTGACTTAGGAGCTTGAGTCCCAACTTCAAAAGTGACCTATGCATGTCAGAGCCTAAGTCTTACTGAAAGCCAATGGGACTTAGGCTCCTAAATCACTCAGACACTTTTGGAAATTTTCTCCTGGATTTAAACTGGTGACGGAAGAGAGAGCTCTGTATTGGTTTTCTTTAAACTGCTTTTGATTACCTGGATTACAGTAAGCGACTGCACACGATGATGAAAAAGGAATTGGAGGCTTTGTACCATAATAATAATACATCATCTCTATTTTACTGGCTGTTCTGAGTAGCAAAATTTTAACTAAAAAGACTCACACCCTTTTTGGGTGAGGCCCAAGGAATCTTGGGTGATCAGGAGAAACGCCAGAGAATTCAATTCCAGCAGGCTTAGCATTCATTGCTGGTTGCCATGGTTTCTATAGATGACACTGTGCTGGGAAAAGAAAATAATCACCGCATGTTATGGCAACTGGGAAGTTATTAGCCATGTAAGGAATTAGGTTGGAGGCTTTTCCTCCCCAGAATGGGCAAATCCAGTACATTGACAGAACAGTGTCTTGTACTCAATTGATTCTGAGTGGGCATGTGGGCAGGAAGAATGTTTGCCCAGAGCTTTCCAGGTAGGTCAGGCTGAAATGGGTACATGCATGTGTACAGTACACAGAAACCTCCCCTGCACTAATGGAAAAGACATTCACATCAACATCTACCAGTTCTTCTTTCCTAACCATTTCATTCAGGTCAATTGGCTTGATCTTGCAGATGCAGTTTAGCATGAGACACACATTCTAAATTAATCTCTCCTTTGTGCTAACGTCTTCACAGCAGGATAACTTAACCCTGTGCTAACCAGCTAGCTGTAGCTGTTAGCACCTCAAGATGTATATGAATATGTTTACATTTTCAGAAAACTACCCAGGACAATATATGCCAATCCCTCAGTTAACTCATTAAGTACTTTCTTACTGAGGCTGCTTTTAAAGGATTGACCAGAAAAGCCCTCACTGATGTCATGTTGGAGATGTGATAAGTAATAAATTCAAGCAATATCATGAGTGAAAAAGCAAGCGAGGAAGTGGTCCTTGCACCTGTGAGAATGTCGTTAACTAGATTTTTTTTAACCCGTCGTGGATTCTTGCTAATGCCCAACGATTCTGATACTCTGCATGTAATAAGAGAAAGTCTTCTAAAGGATCCAGTTATCCCTATTAAACTGTTAGTTAATAAAAAATGGATGGGTAGTTCGTGTCACCAAAGGAATTGCACATGGATTTCCGTCTAAATCTTCTATAATAATATGGCTGCTGAGGTTGTGTCTTTGTAAATTAATTACAATTCTTCCTCCTTTTCCCAAGCCCTGTATTAACCTTGAGATTATATGCACATGTTTAAATTTCAAGCAGGATAATAACTGCAGGAAACTGCATCCAGTAGTGTGTGTGTGTGTGTGTGTGGGGGAAACAATTACAATAAATTGGCTAGAAGGCTAAATCAGAAATATTAAACTCAGACAGAGGATAAAATACAAGAAATGTGACACTTGTTTTCATAGAACATATTTATTTATTTGGTGTGCACTCACCTTGGGGAAAGAAGCAGGAAAAGATGATTAATTCCTTGTAGCTGCTATAGGCTGACTTTTCAGGCTTATCATTAGCAGGGTGTTTTTTTTTTTTATTTAATAAGGAAACTGAACAAACACATACAAAACCTCCAGTGGAATCAGTACAAAAGAAGAAGATCTTTAACAGGCAACCTTCTATCTTAAGAGATCACCTCAAACTATCCCCAAATGTGCTGAGTACATACATTTCTGCTCGCTTTGTATTCAGCAACCAATTGTATGTTTGGGCCCTTGAGAGGTCACTTAAGACAGGTTTCACATTCACTTTCAATTTAGCTTATCTCCCTGTCTAATCCCCACTGCCCACCCCCAAAAAAGGAAAAATCATGGAACTAACATGACATTTGCCAGCCTTCATCCATAAATATGTTATATCTACAGCTGTTTGAAAAAACTTTGAGGGAACCAATTTCCATCCAAGAATGTAGTTCTGTCCTAATTGAAAGGCTTTGCAAACTAGTATTAAGCTAATCAAAAGTACATTTTGGAGAAAACATGGGAAAAGAAGTTCAGATAATGTCAAAACATTTCACCATTTGTTGGAATGAAACATTTCTATTTTTTTTTGTCTTGAAATTTTCATTTAGAATGTTTTCTTGTTTTGTATGACGTAGTCTAGACTATCAGTCAAAATCAAATCTAAATATTTTCAATTTTGTCGAACCAAACGGTTTCAGCTGAGCCACTTTTATTTTCTTGTTTGGAATTTTCTTTTGCAGAGCATTCTGACATTTCCAGGCTTCATTCTGATTTGGAATGAAGTCAGAGTTCAAAATCTAAATATTCTATGTGCAATGGAGTTTCCATTCGCCGCACAGCTCAAGTTATGTTCCAGCACCTGCCCTGCGTCCGTCTTGTCGTGACACTCTCTTCAGGGACTCCAGAGCCATAAGCCATTGTGTTACCTCTCTTCCTCAACAAGAGAGAGCTTTGTTGGCCCTTAAACTGTGTGACAGCTCCCTGCCACATCAGTCTGTCTGCCTAACCAGCAAACTCTTTGAGACTCTGCCAATCCAAACCTTGCCTTGCGGGTAACATTCAGTGACCCCCAATTCCCAAGTTCCTCAGACATGTCTCTCTATCAAGAACAGTACTTTCTCTGGACACTCACAAAAATTATGAGGTCTGCTGTCACAAAGAGACAGTACACACACTAGCCTATTAGGCCAACTGAGGACACGCAACCTTAATACACAGCACTGAGATGGTTCACAGTAAAACTAAGACTACATTTATTAACAAAGAACAGAATAAATGGACACAAATCAGATGTCAAGAATTATAACATTCATAAACCAGTCGGAGAACACTTCAATCTCTCTGGTCACGCAATCACAGACATGAAGGTCGCTATCTTAAAACAAAAAAACTTCAAATCCAGACTCCAGCGAGAAACTGCTGAATTGGAATTCATTTGCAAATTGGATACTATTAATTTAGGCTTAAATAGAGACTGGGAGTGGCTAAGTCATTATGCAAGGTAGCCTATTTCCTCTTGTTTTTTCCTACCCCCCCACCCCCCAGATGTTCTGGTTTAACTTGGATTTAAACTTGGAGAGTGGTCAGTTTGGATGAGCTATTACCAGCAGGAGAGTGAGTTTGTGTGTGTATGGGGGTGGGGGGGGATGTGAGAAAACCTGGATTTGTGCTGGAAATGGCCCACCTTGATTATCATGCACATTGTAGGGAGAATGGTCACTTTGGATGAGCTATTACCAGCAGGATAGTGAGTTTGTGTGTGTGGTTTTTGGGAGGGGGGTGAGGGGGTGAGAGAACCTGGATTTGTGCAGGAAATGGCCCAACTTGATTATCATGCACATTGTGTAAAGAGTTGTCACTTTGGATGGGCTATCACCAGCAGGAGAGTGAATTTGTGTGGGGGGGTGGAGGGTGAGAAAACCTGGATTTGTGCTGGAAATGGCCCAACCTGATGATCACTTTAGATAAGCTGTTACCAGCAGGACAGTGGGGTGGGAGGAGGTATTGTTTCATATTCTCTGTGTATATATAAAGTCTGCTGCAGTTTCCACGGTATGCATTCGATGAAGTGAGCTGTAGCTCACGAAAGCTCATGCTCAAATAAATTGGTTAGTCTCTAAGGTGCCACAAGTACTCCTTTTCTTTAAACAAGAAAAAGAGACAGTTAGGGTTACAAACAAAACCAAAATAACACGCTACCTAGGGCCTAAAAATTAGCTTTAGCAAGCTACAACTTTCGCCTAAGCAGTTTTCTCACTTAGATCAAGCCCCTGAAGCCAGAGGATCTACTGATCACAGAATCAGAGAGTCCTGACCCCTTTGTCCTCTAAGTCATGGATAGCCAAGGGATCCCTCCCCTTCTTTTTATAGTCCAGAAAACCTTTGAAATGTATTCCTCTGAAGTGTATCCCCAAATAAAATTTTTCTTCCCTGCTGTTTGTCTCTTCCAGTGGACTTCCCATCCCTCTCTTGACTTGTATCTAAATGGAGCTTTCATTGTTTTAGTTCCACAATGCTTAATTTTCATTAAAGACACAGGGAGACAGCTACCTTTGCTCCTAGCTGGGAGAAAATCTGTTTCTCCCTTTGTTTGGTCACAGGCTGTAAAGCATAATAGCAGTGAGTATCCATAATTCCTCCCTTAGTATTAATACAGACCTTTCACAATGATATTAATCACCAGTGTGACACCATCTTTCATAAAAGACCTTACTTGGTATACTTGCATACTACAGTACTATTGTATACAATCAGTTGATTCAACAGCTTATTCTTTGGGGTTCAGACCCCCTGTTTTCCCAATGGGGGTGTCTGGACCCTGATTGTTGCACTTGTCTATTTAGATTGTAAGCTCTTTGGGGCCAGGACTGTTTGTTACTCTATGTCTGAACACTACCTAGCAGAATGAGGCTCTGATCTTGCATGGGCTTTGAGGGCACTGCTGTAATAAACATTATAAACAACAAAGATAATAATATGGAGGAAGTGCAGGTCCAAGGTTTCATATACAAACTCCCAGCTTGTCAATGGTGACCATCACTCTATAACTCCTGCCCGCTCGCTGGCTCTTAAATTACCAGCATCATAGAATAACAAATCTATACCTAAAAGCAGTTTAAACAATTTCAAAAATATTAACAAGCTGTGCATGCCCCTAACGCATAACTTCTATTCTTTTACTCTTGTATCCTTCATTCTTCCCACCCTGCTCCCTTTCTTCATTCTTCCTTGCGATGCCTCAACTAGCTTAGTGCCAAATTGTGAACGTCAGTACACAATACACATAAATCCTGTTGTGGGCATTGGTACCTGAATATCTGAGGGCTGAACTGGCTCCTTACATTGTAAGTCCCTAGGGACATGGACTCTGGGAAGCTAGATGCTCTGTTGGTGTAAATTGGTGGAGCTTCACTGACTTCACTGACTTCCACAGTATTCTTGTCAGCAAGTTAAGGAAGTATGGGCTGGATGAATGCACTACAAGGTGGGTAGAAAGCTGGCTAGATTGTCGGGCTCAACGGGTAGTTATCAATGGCTCCATGTCTAGTTGGCAGCCGGCATCAAGTGGAGTGCCCCAAGGGTCGGTCCTGGGGCTGGTTTTGTTCAATATCTTCATAAATGATCTGGAGGATGGTGTGGATTGCACTCTCAGCAAATTTGCGGATGATACTAAACTGGGAGGAGTGGTAGATACGCTGGAGGGGAGGGATAGGATACAGAAGGACCTAGACAAATTGGAGGATTGGGCCAAAAGAAATCTGATGAGGTTCAATAAGGATAAGTGCAGGGTCCTGCACTTAGGACGGAAGAACCCAATGCACAGCTACAGACTAGGGACCGAATGGCTAGGCAGCAGTTCTGCGGAAAAGGACCTAGGGGTGACAGTGGACGAGAAGCTGGATATGAGTCAGCAGTGTGCCCTTGTTGCCAAGAAGGCCAATGGCATTTTGGGATGTATAAGTAGGGGCATAGCGAGCAGATCGAGGGACGTGATCGTTCCCCTCTATTCGACATTGGTGAGGCCTCATCTGGAGTACTGTGTCCAGTTTTGGGCCCCACACTTCAAGAAGGATGTGGATAAATTGGAGAGAGTCCAGCGAAGGGCAACAAAAATGATTAGGGGGCTGGAACACATGAGTTATGAGGAGAGGCTGAGGGAGCTGGGATTGTTTAGCCTGCAGAAGAGAAGAATGAGGGGGGATTTGATAGCTGCTTTCAACTACCTGAAAGGGGGTTCCAAAGAGGATGGCTCTAGACTGTTCTCAATGGTATCAGATGACAGAACGAGGAGTAATGGTCTCAAGCTGCAGTGGGGGAGGTTTAGATTGGATATTAGGAAAAACTTTTTCACTAAGAGGGTGGTGAAACACTGGAATGCGTTACCTAGGGAGGTGGTAGAATCTCCTTCCTTAGAGGTTTTTAAGGTCAGGCTTGACAAAGCCCTGGCTGGGATGATTTAACTGGGAATTGGTCCTGCTTCGAGCAGGGGGTTGGACTAGATGACCTTCTGGGGTCCCTTCCAACCCTTATATTCTATGATTCTATGATTCAATTAAGCTTTGCCAAGTAACTCTAGCTGAGGATCCGGAGCTCCCTTTTAGTTGCTCGTAGAGGATCATGAATACTTGTAGCACTGTGGAGAGCATAGTCAATTGAGGATTAAAGGGCCACTTAGGTCATTTTACCTGCTGAAAGATGTTATACTTTGTATATTTCTGGGTTTCAGAATGTGTAAAATGCTGCCAGATTCCATACTCCTTTGGCTAGACTACATAAGCAACTTTGTGATACAGAAGTCCTTCAGATTCCAAATATAGGCTCTCCACTAGGCAAAGCAGTTTCTGCAAAAAGGAAAGGCTTAAATACGAGGCTGGAGAAATGGGGAGATGGATGAATAAGGTAAATTCACAGAATTAATGAGTTCCATTCAGGCCAAAAAAGGTTCTAATGAGAGCTGTGAGATACAAAGCTTGCGCAGTCTTTGTCATGCCTGTGCTGCCTCTCAGAGGAAAAAGTGCGAAGGGGTCTCTGTGACAGTCCTTTACTCGGGCAAAAATCCCATTGATTTTAATAGGAATGTTTGCCCAAGTGAAGAATGTAGGGTTTGACCCTTCTAGAGATAAGATGGTTATTCTCTTGGGACCATGTTCTGTGCTGGAGATGCATAAGCTGTACACATCAGGGCTAGAATCTGGACCACGGTAGCAGCATGATCTACCACGTTGATTCATGGCCTGTTCCAATGCCCACTGAAGTCCATGGAGGTCTTCAATCAGAATCATATAGAACCTGCGTTCTTCAGGTTAGCCAGGGAGAGCATCAGGGCTGGAACCACCTTTTCTTATATATGTATACGGTACCTAGCACAATGGGGTCCTGAACCTGAAAGGGGTCTCGGGGCTCTAGTGTAGTATGAATAAAACCTATAGTAATTGGGTACAGTATGCAACAGATTACACTTGTTATCATACACCAAGCTGGAGTTCCCAGCAAGGTACCATAGTCACGTCTTCCATGCCAGTGGAATGTCATGAGAATTAATTTTTAATGTACCGGAGGAAGGATTATTATTATTTTTTAACAATAGGCACTTAGAAATGTTTCTAAATTAAGTTGTATTGAATCACTGCATTTTCCACAGGGGAAAAAATATAAAAGCCCTCATCTCTGCAGGTATAAAGCAATCCCTTTCTTTCTTGACCTTTCCCTTGCAAGAAGCAATAATAATCTTTTCAATAGCTCCTATAAATGGTAATCTAATGCACTCTGTGTCCCATAAAGGTAATAGATATACAGTTCAATATGTTTCTGCTGCTTTGTAAGTAGTGGCAAGGGAGGGGTTGCTGTCTATTTTAAAAAGTCTCTAGACTGGGTCATCACTCATGCTGCGCCTCTGTCAAGGTTCCTTCCCCACTCTGAACTCTAGGGTACAGATGTGGGAACCTGCATGAAAACCTCCAAAGCTTACTTTTACCAGCTTAGGTTAAAACTTCCCCAAGGTACAAACTATTTTACCCTTTGCCCTTCGACTTCCACTGCCACCACCAAACATTTATCTGGGTTTATTTTTATTAGGAAAGCATTATTTGGAAACGTCTTTCCCCCAAAAAATCCTCCCAACCCTTGCACCCCACTTCCTGGGGAAGGTTTGGTAAAAATCCTCACCAATTTGCATAGGTGACCACAGACCCAAACCCTTGGATCTTAGAACAATGAAAAAAGCATTCAGTTCTTGAAAAGAAACATTTCAATAGAAGAAACAGTAAAAAGAATCACCTCTGTAAAATCAGGGTGGTAAATACCTTACAGGGTAATTAGATTCAAAACATAGAGAATCCCTCTAGGCAAAACCTTAAGTTACAAAAAAGACACACAGACAGGAGTATTCATTCTATTCAGCACAACTATTTTCTCAGCCATTTAAAGAAATCATAATCTAACACATATCTAGCTAGATTACTTACTAAGTTCTAAGACTCCATTCCTGTTCTGTCCCCGGCAAAAGCATCACACAGACAGACACAGACCCTTTGTTTTTCTCCCTCCTCCCAGCTTTTGAAAGTATCTTGTCTCCTCATTGGTCATTTTGGTCAGGTGCCAGTGAGGTTACCTTTAGCTTCTTAACCCTTTACAGGTGAAAGGATTTTTCCTCTGGCCAGGAGGGATTTTAAAGGTGATTACCCTTCCCTTTATATTTATGACAGTCTCTCTTGCATATTCTGATTTTACATCTAAATATTAGCAATCTGCTTTCTTATCAGGAGAGAATGAAGGCATAGTAACCACTTGGAGCGAGTGGTGGGTGATGGATCCAACTAGGCCTTTGAACAGTGAGTAATACTGGAAAGCTTCTGCTGCACTCTGGGCTGGAGCTGGGTGAAATTTTCCAAATTTTGATTTTTCATTAAAAAAAGAAGTGGGGTTTTTTTTCTTAGAAAACTTTTACCATTTTTTGTCCATCATTACACTGGGTCAGATTACCCTTCCTCACAATGTGTAGAACCATATCCCCGGAGTAATGCCATTGACTTCAGTGGGATGACTTGTATAGTAACGCATTGATCCTTGTGAATTAAGAGTGGCAGAACCTGGGTTTCTGGCACTGAATTTACTTGCAAATTGCCAGCAATGTTTGTCTTTGCACAACTTCTGTTGATATTTGTAGGTGGCTATTGTCACAATTAAGCCTGTTTAATGTAATCAAGAAGAAAACATCTTTTTAAAAGCAGAAGCTTCCATGATGGAGATTTATGTTTTCTAGCTTCTGGTAGGATTTGTCAGGAGAAGCACTGGCAATGATTCATGAATCCTTCACAAGGACTTTGAAGAGGAATGCAGTGATGTACACAGCGGTATTATCTTTATTTTTGCTATTGTTTTCTTTGCATTAATGTCTTCCTTTAAACTTGAACATCTCATATCCATAGGCTACATCACTCCCTCCTGCTGGAAAGCGTCTGACAGGACTCACAGCAAGGAAACCTCCACCAGGACCTCATTTGCAGAGATCTTCCCTGACTAGTCTGTCACTGATGTGGTAGGGCTTGCATGCCCTACTCTATCCAAAATAGATTATGGAGCCTATCTGGAGCTCCATGGAAGGCATTGGATCTACATGGATCACCTGGGATCTGCTGGGCTTTCCACAGCTTACCACTGCAGCCTGTTAGAGGGCTTTCCCTTCAGCCTCTCTCCTGGTTCTTGTCACACAGACAGAAAGCAGAAGTCCGAAGTGCAGGCAAAGCAATGTTTATTGGGGTTAGTTTCCAGCAAGCGTGTCCATAACTCTGATGCTGCAAAGCCTCATTTCCCAGTGTCTGTCCCCACCTCCTTCTCAGGCATAATTATACCTGAAGTTCATGCCCTCGGTCCCACCCCTTCCTATTTATAGTCATGTTCCATTTTGGGGAGTCGTGAGTCTGGGGTCTTCATCCCACCTCTTTTGTATCCCAAGGGAGGGGTGAGGCTGTGCTACGGTCAGGGGCAGGCATTTCTTTAGCCTTTTAGTGTTTTACCTTCCCCACAAACCCCCCTTGCCCCTCCCGACTGGTTGCTTGACCTTGCCTTGAGATAGGGGTTGAGGCAGTCTTCAAGTTGTGCACGTATATTATACTCCCACCATGCCCAGTAACACATTAACTACTCTTATCTGTTCCATTATACGAACAAACCCATCTGGCTAGACAGAAACAACTTACCCAGTGTTTTTGTCCTTTGTTTACACATATTAGTAAGGATTCCTTTGTTCACATATATTAGTAAGAATGTAAAAAAAAAAAAAAAATCAAACTGGCAAGCAAGACCCAAAATTCTATCTCAGGCAAAAATACAGGCCTGAATCCTACATTGTCACTACCACTCCTAACACTGCCATTTCTACTTGTAAAAAAAAAAAAAAAATTCATTAGCAATCAAGAGGATGTTGTTACCGTCCTCAGGAGTTTACCAGTGCTCCTTGCTGGGATTGCTGATGTTCTGATTCATTGTCCTTTATGTTCTCAAGCTTTCCTCTATCCCTTCAGGTAATGTGTAACATTCCCAAAAGCACCTAGGAGCAAAACTTAGGCTTATAAATCATGTAGGTGTTTTTGAAAATTTTACCAAATATAACTGGGCTCCATGGAGAGGAGATTGCTATTCCTTAAGCTTTGGTTATCTGTGGTTTGACTGTTAGTGCTAGTTAACGGCATGGGTTTAGGCAAGTACAATATGAATTATTCTGCTTTTGTCTTCTCTTTTGCTCCATGGCTCCAGAGAGGCTCTGGCAATGGGCATCAAGAGTTATAGATAAGAGAACCTCCAGCAGGTACTGAAGAGGTGAGATTGTGTGTTTGCATCACTGCCATCTACGACAGGGAATCAGATCTGTTCAAGAATTTATAAATGTCTCTGCCTCCAGGAATTTTTTATGCCAGTAACTTCAACCAACACGAGTTTAGTCAAGATTGGACTTGCCCCTAAGTTCAGTTTATCATTTGGAGGGTGTAAAGGTTTGGACTCACCGGACAGCACCTCCTGCTGGTAGTCATTAGCTCATCCAGCCATCAGAGCGCCCTCTGCAGGCTGGTGATCCGCCTTACCGCCAGCCCCCATGTCCCTCCCAGGACCCGGTGCCCCTTTCTCTGTGGTGCTGCCCCTGTGGCAGTACCCCCACACTCTCAGGTTCTGGGTCTCCCCACCAAGGGGAACCCCCACCCTCTAACCCCACCTCACCTCAGTCTGGGTTCCTACCAGTCCCCACTTAGCTCCTTGTATTGGGGGCAGACTGCAGTGTATACGCCACTCATTGCAGGCAAGGGGGTTTTGGACCTGCTGCCTCCACCTACCCCTGGGCTGCCCCTCTGCAACCCTGCACCTATTTTGCCCATAGTCAGGCCCTGCAGCCTGAGGCTTTCCAGGCCAGAGCTCCCAGCTCCTCTGGCCCTTCCCCAGCCCTGCTCCAATCTAGGTGTCCTGCTCAGCACCTTACAGCCAGACCCTTCTCCCTCTACAGGCAGAGAGAGACTGACTAGGCTCCTGGCTCACAGCCTCTTATAGGGGCCAGCTGGGCCTGATTGAGCTGGCCACAGCTGCGGCTGCTCCCTTAATCAGCCTGGGGTTTTCCCCACAGCCCCAGCCCTCTCCCAGGGCCAGCCTCAGCCCTGTCAGGGCCGGAGCGGGTAACCACCCCACTACAGAGGGGGACAGAGAATAGGGGAAGTTCTGTGAAAGCCTGCTGATAAACCACCAGGGACAACAGAATTCAGCTCAGTAGTTTGTACCTAAGCGTATGGCCTCACGCAGTCATATATCTTCAGGCCACTCCAGAATGCTGTGAAATTGATCCTGGAAAGTAATTACTAAATTCTTTAGGTAAATGGCAAAGTCTACAAGAGTTTAGTAATAGGTTTTCACCAACTTCGGCCAGCAATGATGTTCAAGAGTTAGACACGATTAAGAGTTTAATTATTCCTATGTGGAGGGTCTGGGGACTTGTCCACTAATTGTCAGTCTTGAGGACATTTGGCCCTTAATACCATGGCCTGTTGGTGGAGCGCTTCCCTTTAACATCCAATGAACGTTCCATCACTTCTACTTGAAGCCTATAGCACTGAGTAAAGCCAGAGCTAGCAACGTACCTTAGGAAATTGATCTATGTCCACTTTTCTGCTGGGCCACAAAGGACAATGCATTCCCTCACTGTATGCTGGGCAGCAATTTCATGTTTCCTTGGAGGGATTGTTTCTCATGCATCAGGTTAAACTTGTCACGGTTTACATTGGTGCACATCTACACTGGAGGTTTATTTTAACCAGTGCAGCTACATCAGACCATGGCCTGAGAAAAGGCCTGAAAAGTTATTTTCCTCCTCCCAACTCTCCCTGCCTCTGCTCCTAAGCAGGGATCTTCTTTTCTCTGGAGGAGGTAGCAGCAGTTGGATCTCCCACAAAGCCCTGATATACGAGTTGCTCATGATTTCTCACATTGACTGTTGACAATCTTACAAATCCTGCTTCTGGCCTGATATGGAGAAGTGCTAGAACAGGAAGCGCAGATTCTGAAACAGCAGAGGGACAGGTTAGACTTCTGCACAGACAGCTGCAGCTGGTTCCATCCCAACCATCTCTGCATGTGGCATTTGTCAAAGGGGGTGGCCCACACAGACGTATGGCCCAGCATGTACTGATTTACTGAGCCCACATGTTGCCACCCACAGAGCAAAGAAGGTGAGCGAGGTAATAACTTTTATTGGACCAACTTCTGTTGGTGAAAGAGACAAGCTTGCGAGCTTAAACAGAGTTCTTCTTCAGGTCTGGGAAACATACTCTGAGCATCACAGCTAAATACAGTGTCGAACAGATTGTTTAGCATAAGCATACCCACAGAGCCATCAGTCATATGGATTACGCCCCACATCCTCCTAACAAACAGTTGGAGCTACAAAGGAAGGCCAAGAAATTCCATTATGCAGTGAAGGAAAATTCTTTCTTCCTCCCCCACAGGTTTGGTACTTTTGCACCCCAGTACCTGTGAGCAAGAGTACCCCAATTAAGCCTCTCATTCTGGATGACTGTGTTTCTTTCTATTCAAAATAAAAATGATCTGATATTGGAGAAAAGTATTACTACGACTTGGCTGTCAATGGGAACTACCCTTACACACATTGCATCAGTAATATGATGTATGCAACTCATTGCCCATGTCCTGTAAGTTTCCAAGCTTATCTTCTGAAGTTCCAAGTGGCCTCAAATCCCACTGGCTCTGAAAGGAGCTGAGAGTACTTTGCATCTTCCATGAATGGATCATAGGACCAAGACCCCTGATCAGTTTTCTTGTGATGGCTGTTATAAGACAGGCTATTAATATACAGTACAGCTCCTTGCGGGGCTTCACTGTGCAGACAATCCCTTGTGTGGTGAGACAATAGCAGGAGGGCACATGTAACCCTTCTGCCAGGCTAAGTTGATAGCAGCAAGGGCCGGGTTCAGTACACAGGGGTTCCCTCTCATCAAAGCAAATGCAAAACTGGCTTGAGCCCCCACCCAGTGACCTGGGAAAATCTTACACACCCCCTGGGCGCCTCAAAGAGGCAATACTTCCCCTCTCGCAAGCACAGAGTCTCGGTGTAGCAGACAATCTTTAATAACATGAGGTAAACGACATCAGCATTAAATTGGGGAAACACCACAACTAGTGTTCATTAACCAAACCATGAGCAAAGACCCACCCCAGTAAATTGGGCCACATCCTTTCCCTCGGGTTCTTGAGTCCCAGAACCCAAACGTCTCTTGAGTCCAGCAATCCACAAATCACCCAAAGTCCAAAAAGTCCAGCCCAGGAGTTCAAAAGTTCATCTGCAGAGTGTTACTCCCCCAGTCTGGCTAAAAATGTGCCTGTGTGTGGGGGGGAAAGAGGTAAGGGGCACCTTACGTGAAGCTGACTGCCCCACAGGGCTCCACTCCGCCGTCTCACGAACGGCTCTGCTCCGCTCTGCACAGCTTGGCTCAGCTCGCCGTCTCACGAACGGCTCCGCTCCGAATGGCTCCGCACTGCACAGCTCCGCTCACCATCTCACAAACAGCTCCACTCCAAACAGCTCTGCTCTGCACAGCTCGCCGTCTCATGAATGCTCCGCCAGCCTATCCACGAACAGCACCACTGCACTCTAGATCTTCCGGCTCCCCACTACTTGACACAGTGCTCAGTGATTTCAGCTCATAGTAGTGGGAGCCTTAATGCTGGTGCACCATAAGGCCAAAGTGAATTCAGCACAGTACCTGTAGCAAGACTCTTAACAGACCCAAAATTAGCTTTGACATTCCACCGTGGAGAGAGACAGAGGTGCAATTGGTGTTTCAGGCCCTCACAAAGCGGCCCACACCACCAGGTACTAATACCTGTCTCAAGCCTCTCTCAATTCACAGAGTTTTGGAACCCATGTCCCTTGCCTAGCGAGTGCTACATAATGATGGTGAGTCCCTCCATCATAACAAAAGGCCAAGTACAGTTCCAAGCACAGTTCCCATAATCAGGGTAATAACAATTTATTCTTCCTGCCCCAATAACAGAGACCCTGGGGATCCCACAACAGCCAAAGTGACCATTTGGGCAGCTATGGCCTCATTCTAGGCAGGGTGGGTGTGCCTATGCAAATGAGATCGGCCCCTGAAGTTCTTTTCCACAACTTGCTACTCCTCACCACCAGATATCAGGGTGGAGCTCATCCTGACTCTGCTTACACACAAATGAAGCAAAGAAGATTGTATCTGACAGAGCTGTATAAATATATTGTACAATTTCCTGTAGAAGTGAGCAACCAGTCTAATTCCTAAAGCAAATGACCCAAATCATTTTGCTGGATGTTCCTTAAACAGAGTCGATTGCTGCAGGTCTTTTCCTGTTGGGCAGAAGAATAACCCTAGGTTTTCAAAGCCATGTCTGAAGAATGGAGCATATAAACTGTACTCCCTTTTAATATTGTGATGGGGGAGAGGAGGAGTTTTGTTTGTTTTTAGTTTCTTCACTTTGGTGGCCAAATTCTCAACTTGTGAACATCAGTGTAGTTCCATCAAAGTCCAGGAAGTTGTGCCCGTACACGCTAGCTGAGGATCTGCTCCTTTACATTTACATTTGTTTGCAAGTGATGGTACTGCTGGACTGACAGCCCTAGAGGCTGATGTTTTCCACGTAACATGAATGGTGGCTGTACAATCTTTACCAGTGAGCCTCCAGTGTTTTCTAGAGGGGCCCCTCTCTAGGGGTGAGAGGATTCTTCAATCCACATGCCCAATCTGGCTGTGGTCTCTCTGATGAGATATGTGTGCTAATTATGGTGGTGGGTCATGATTTGGGCACTGATCCATCAGAAGCTTTGCCAGCTGATTTCAGACATATCTATCTGGAGGGCAGCTGCAGCTTACATCTGTGTCTAATAGTAACTCTGAAGCCTTGGCGGGGGCTAAAATGAAGACACTGTTTGTTAGATGTCTGGTCCAAATTTTTGCTTGTAGCTTCATATTAGTGAGGCTGAAACTAGCTTGATTGGTTCACTAGACTCACTTCAGCAATTACACTTGCATCCAGCTAATTGAATCTGCCTTCATCTGAATCTGTACTTTTCAGAATAACTGTGTACTGTGTGATAGTTAGTGCTTTACTAGCCCCAGGGACAAGACATTTCATTCTTCTCACAGTCATATTGCATTCTTGTTATTAGATTTATCCATGACAGATGTCCTTCCCTTTATTACTTTTCACTTGGACCACTTCCATGCTTTGCTAGGGGTGCATTAAAATGCACTAGCTCTAAATTACAGTGCAGCGCACCTTCAACTTTCTTTCCATTTACAAGTGGATCAGATCTGGGGTTTACACTGGCCCAAATCCTGATAAGTGGATCCAAGGAAGGAAGAGAAAAGGAAATCATTGTAATGTCTCTTTCCCTCTTTGGAGACATTCATACTACAGTGATGGGCAATGATACAGGAACCTCCGTTGATAGGTGTGATGCACAGTGCTCAGCATCTCTCAGAATTTGGCCCATTTTAACCACGTTTGACCATTCACGTCTAATTATCTTTCTAATAGGATGTAAGCTCTCAATCATTTGCTGTTTGTAGTAGGTCTCTTAGATAGGTTAGCTGCAGGTTATTAGATATTGTTCTGTGTTTTAAACACATTACATGTGTGTGAGGGAGCAGTGTGTGTGTGTGAGTGAGAGCGGAGGGAGGATTGGGGCCTTTGGGTAGCAAGACAAATACTAATTAAAGAAGACTGATAACAACATTAGCTTGACCTCTGTATCGTGCTACACTGTGCTGCATAGCACTGGGAATTTAGGATTGTTTATGTAGTGTAGGCAGAACTGGTAGCGGTACCTGTACTTAAGGTTGCCCGACAGTTCCCACTATATGACCCTGTTATCAGTTGCTTATAGTTTTGCCAAACTTTATCAATGTGGGTTATAATTTGGGTGTCTGCCTCAGACAAAATTATTTTAATAAGTTTCAGCTAAAACAATTCAGCCATTTCAGAGAACAAATGTTAAAATGCTGGTGACCTTTTCCTTGAGATGCGCAAGCACACCCAAGCATTGGAGCTGGAGCCTGACATTTGACAAGGGTGTGACCTTTATGTCAAGCATGTACCTTTTGCCAAACCACCCACATTTGACAGTGTTCTAAGCCTTTGAAAAATCTCATTTACAGTTTACCAAGTCTTGTGATTTCACTAGAATCAGTCTCCCTATTATATTTAAATAAAGCCTGGGGCCACACACTGAATGAGGAGGAACAAAAGGAAGACTGAATACTCATTCACTGAATGAGGCATGAGTCTTGCGGAAAAAAAATAGAATATGAGCATGCATTTAAAGACTGTGTCATAACACGTGACACAAGCTTTGGAGTGCTTGACTTCGCAATCTCAAATTTTTTCAGAGGACTTGTCTGTTTTTAGGACATAAATCAGTTTGGCTTGTTGTACTGTTTCTATAACAAATGAGTTTTGGATGTAACGGCTTGCTAGGTCTGTCTACCCTATCCAGCTCATGGGAATGCCATAGAATCATAGAATCAAATGACTAGAAGGGACCTCAAGAGGTCATATAGTCCAGTCCCCTCCACTCATGGAAGGACTAAGTATTATCTAGACCATCCCTGACCGGTGTTTGTCTAACCCGATCTTAAAAATCTCCAGTGATGGAGATTCCACAGCCTCCCTGGGCAATTTATTCCAGTGCTTAACCAGCCTGATAGTTAGGAATTTTTCTAATGTCTAACCCAAACCTCCCTTGCTGCAATGTAAGCCCATTGCTTCTTGTCCTATCCTCAGAGGTTAAGAAGAACAATTTTTTTCCCTCCTCCTTGTAACTTTAAAACTGTTATTATGTGCTCTCTTAGTCTTCTCTTTTCCAGACTAAACAAACCCAATTTTTTCAATCTTCCCTCATAGATCATGTTTTCTAGACCTTTAATCATTTTTGTTACTTTTCTCTGGACTCTCTCCAATTTGTCCACATCTTTCCTGAAATGTGGGGCCCAGAACTGGACACAATACTCCAGTTGAGGCCTAATCAGTGTGAAGTAAAGCGGAAGAATTACTTCTCGTGTCTTGCTTACAACACTCCTGCTAATTCATCCCAGAATGATGTTTGCTTTTTTTGCAACAGTGTTACACTGTTCACTTATATTTAACTTGAGGTCCACAATGACCCTCCAGATCCCTTTCCGCAGTACTCCTTCCTAGGCAGTCATTTCCCATTCATTATGCCCTACCAGCATGACTGTGAACCACTGATAACTACTGTCTGAGAATGGTTTTCCAACCTGTTATGCACCCATCTTATAGCAACTCCATCTAGGTTGCATTTCCCTAGTTGTTTATGAGAAGGTTATGGGAGACAGTATCAAAAGCTTTACTAAAGTCAAGATAGACCACACGTACTACTTCCCCCCTATCCACAAGGCTTCTTATCCTGTCAAAGAAAGCTATCATGTTAGTTTGACACAACTTGTTCTTGACAAATCCATGCTGACTGTTACTTATCACTGTATTATCTTCTAGATGTTTGCAAATTGATTGCTTATTTTATTTATTTGCTCTATTATCTTTCCGGGTACAGAAGTTACACTGACTGATCTGTAATTTCCCAGGTTGTCCTTATTTCACTTTGTATAGATGGGAACTATATTTGCCCTTTTCCAGTCTTCTGGAATCTCTTCCATCGTCCATGACTTTTCAAAGATAATCACAAATGGCTCAGATATCTCCTCAGTCAGCTCCTTGAGTATTCTAGGATGTATCTCATCAGGCCCTGGTGACTTGAAGACATCTAACTTGTCTAAGCAATTTTTAACTTGTTCTTTCCCTATTTTAGCCTCTGATCCTCCCTCATTTTCACTGGCAGTCACTATGTTAGACATTCAATCACTGCCAACCTTCTTGGTGAAAACCGAAACAAAGAAGTCATTAAGCACCTCTGCAATTTCCACATTTTCTGTAATTGTTTCCCCCCCCCCTCATTGAGTAATAGGCCTACCCTGTCCTTGGTCTTCCTCTTGCTTCTAATGTATGTGTAGAATGCTTTCTTGTTACCCTTTATGTCTCTAGATAGTTTGAGCTTGTTTTGTGCCTGGGCGTTTTTAATTTTGTCCCTACATACTTCTGCTATTTGTTTATATTCATCATTTGTAATTTGACCTAGTTTCCACTTTTTGTAGGACTCTTTTTTGATTTTTAGATCATTGAAGATCTCCTGGTTAAGCCAGGGTGGTCTCTTGCCATCTTTCCTATCTTTCCTATGCAATGGGATAGTTTGATCTTGCACCCTTAATACTGTCTCTTTGAAAAACTGCCAACTGTCTTCAATTGTTTTTTCCCTTAGACTTGGTTCCCATAGGATCTTACCTATCAACTCCCTGAGTTTGCTAAAGTCTGCCTTCTTTAAATCCATTGTCTTTATTTTGCTGTTTTCCCTCCTACCTTCCTTAAAATCATGAACTCTACCATGTTGCAGCCTGTTGGCCTACTAGCAACAGGTATGAGTGGTTCCATGCTAGTCTGCTTGCCCTCCATTTTCTTGTGAGCCTGGATTGCTTCAGTTGGAACTCAGAGTTGTCCTTTGCCTAGATAATGTTAGTTCATGGCACTGTATTCCATAATATTTGGTGTGCTGCCTTTGGGTTTCCCAATACAGGCCATCCCTATCCACCACCTGGAGGACTCGCCTCTACACTGTTGTATCCCAGCATGAGGGATGGTCACTCAGCTGCATTAAGTGAAACAAACATCAGACAGCTGTAGGCAGTAGAGATGGAAGTTCTTCAAAAAATGTCTGGTGTAAAGTGCGAAGATTTTAGGACAAATGACAAAGTTAGAAAAAGAGTAGGATGTGAAATCAGGGTATAGGACTGGCTACATACAAAAAGATTTCAATGGTGAGGACACTGCGGAAGACAAACAGATGATAGAATGGCAAAGAAAATAATGAAGACACTACCTAGGTCATCAGAGCTAGAAGAGGACCACTGACTAGATGGCAGGACATCGTACACAAAGACATGACAAGGCTGGGCTTAAAGAAGGAACAAGCTGTGGACGGGAATGAAGGATGATGCTGTACTGCTCCCAGTTTCTGTAAAGTAATGCAAAGTAATGCACACTGGAAAACATAATCCCAACTATACATATAAAATGATGGGGTCTAAATTAGCTGTTACCACTCAAGAAAGAGATCTTGGAGTCATTGTCGATAGCTCTCTGAAAACATTCACTCAGTGTGCAGCGGCAGTCAAAAATGTGAACAGAATGTTGGGAATCATTAAGAAAGGGATAGATAATAAGACAGAAAATTTCATATTGCCTCTATATAAATCCATGGTATGTACACATCTTGAATACTGCATGCAGATGTGGTTTTGAGATGTGAACATCTCAAAAAAGATATATTGGAATTGAAAAAGGTTCAGAAAAGGGCAACAAAAATTATTAGGGGTATGGAATAGTTGCCATATGAGGAGAGCTTAATAAGACTGGACTTTTCATCTTGGAAAAGAGACGACTAAGGGGGGATATGATAGAGGTCTATACAATTATGACTGGTGTGGAGAAAGTAAATAAGGAAGTGTTATTTATTCCTTTTCATTACAGAAGAACTAGGGGTCACCAAATGAAATTAATAGGCAGAAGATTTAAAACAATGAAAAGGAAGTATTTTTTCACACAATGCACAGTCAACCTGTGGAACTCCTTGTCAGAGGATATTGTGAAGGCCAAGACTATAACAGGGATCAAAAAAGAACTAGATAAGTTAATGGAGGATAGTTCCATCAATGGCTATTATCCAGGATGGACAGGGATGCTGTCCCTATCCTCTGTTTGCCAGTAGCTGGGAATGGGTGACAGGGGATGAAACAATGGGAGCTGCGGAGGTAGTGCCTACAGGCAGGGGCAGCACGCAGACCCCCCGGCCCCTCCTCCTAGGAGCTGCAGGGACATGCTGGCTACTTCTGGGGAGCCCCCTCCGAGGTAAGTGCCACCCCTCCACACCCTCTGCCCCAGCCCTGAGCCCCGTCCCACATCCAAACTACTACTGCTGCTGCAGTGCGGGGGGTGGGGGGCGGGGAACAGAACATGGTGGCCCGAGACTGCCCCAGTAGCAGCCAGTGCACTGGCCCAGAGGCTGCCTGAGTTGCTCGGGCAGCCCCGGAGCCAGCTGCACCAGCCACTGCAGAAATCACGGAGGTCACGGAAAGTCATGGAATCTGTGATCTCCGTGACAGACATGCAGCCTTAGTCATCACTCACTATAAATTGTGAAGATCTGTGGTCCTGCTTCTCCATTCTTACATAAGGAATACAAAAATATTGGTATATAAATGGCCATCACTAGGGATCTGAGTTAACCCCTCACTGAGAAGAACGGGGCACCTCAGAGCTTTGTGCAGACTCACTGAACATCTCTGCATCACTTACAATCAGTTCATATTCTTGAGGTTTTCTTTGCAACCATGAGAGCTAGAAAGAAAGCTGAGATGCTGGAGGAAAAAAGACAGTAGCTTTGGAGAAGTTCTGGTAGGGCATATTGGTGCATATGAGCAGTTTCCAGTCCTTTCATAACACCCATTTACTGGCATGTAAGTTGTTGACTCACTATTGATTGATTAATTGATTGGCTTTTCTATGGCAATCATCACCATATTATCTGACCAGTGACTAAACTGTAGCTTCTTAATTCTACCCATTTCATTTCAGAAAAGCCAACTGCATGAAATTCTTTCAAGAGCAATTGAGTGTTGTGATAATTTAGAAAAAAGGACCATGCCCTTCAGACATGGAACAACCTATGAATTTCATAAATAATTCAGCATTCGGAAAAGAGGAGATATTTAATGCTGATATAATCTTGTATTCAGAAAAAAAAAGCATGATTTTAACTTAAGGGTAGTGTCTTGCTGATGTACTGCTCTAACTCATGTAGAAAGTACAGTGGATCATGGTCCTTAATACAAGTGTTTGCTTTATGGCATGATACGAGTAGCTAAGTGAGGTCCTCTCATCAAAATGAGTTTTTGTGTCAGGGAGCTATTAATTCTCGTTTTTGAAATAGGATTATTAATGCACTAATGGATTTTAAAATTTGGAATCTATTTCCACCTGATTTTTGGCTCTGTGTGGGCAGATCCCCTGCACATAGTCCCACTGATGTCAATTAGTTCCATGCAGGGGCAGGACTTTTACCCACAAGCTGTTCACTGCAGGATCAGGACCCAAGCTACTGTGTTAAGTCACTTTAAGTCCTTCTTTATACTGTGACTTACCTGTGCTAGAAAAATGTTCCCAAGCATTGTGGGTAGGGGTGTTTCTGAAAAACTGTATATAGCCTGTTTTAGTAACAGAGTTAGAACATAATTCAGGGGAGGAAACCCATGCAAGCCACACCTCTGATAACATAATTTCAACCATCATATGGACTGGAATTTCAATGTCTTCGAACCAATGCATGTTGAAATTATAACCTAAGTCAGAATAATAACCTTTGACACTTGACCACAGGAACAAATTAATAGCTTCTCTGGATTGCGCAAGAGATTGTTTGCATATTAATGCAAATGTCTTTTCTGATAAAATGTTTGTCTGCAAGTTAATTATAACTTAGACATATAATAATTTAATCAATGGAGCTCTATAGCTGTGTTTGGTAAGTCAACAGGCATTCCATTACAGGTGTGTTTGATGAGTCAACAGTCAATTCACCCCAAAGAATGTCTTCATCAGAAGAACTTTAGAAATAGATAGAGATCCAAACTGATGAAATCTTTCTTGTCTTAAGGAGAAAATTCGAAGGAAATGTACAGCTTTCCCTAAAACAGCATATTTCTTGGTAAAAAGATGTTTCTGTTATGTGTTAGCACCCCCATAAGAGAGTCAGTGAATGTGGCATGACAAATGAAGGAGATGATTTGTTAATGAAAGGTGAACTGTCTCTCTCTTATTTAGCAAGCTACAGATATCAAGACACAGCATAAGAAATAATCTATGATCTCAGAGTTTGGCAGAAGCCTAGGCTTAAAATTTCTTTTCTATAATTCATATTCCTTTTAAAGAGAAAAATCTAGAGTACAAAATAGACCTGTGTCATTTGAGTTTTATGTAAATCTTTTTTATTTTACTTCCTTCTCTGTTCTATATAATGCAAATTTGGTTGTATACTGTCTGACTGAGTTAGCACAGTCCATTCCATCTAAGACATGTGAAGCAATCAATCAGAAACTGCACTGATGGATGTTGTATAAAAACCTAGATAGTTAAGTGCTTATGAATTAAGAACATGCATTTCTCATAGTCCCAATCAGCCTCTTTGACTAAAGCTATGGAAACCCAACTACCTTTGCATAAAGCCATTGCAACACCCAGGAAAATATTATTTACTTGTATTGCAGTAGTAACCAAAGACCTCACTGAGGTTTGAGGCCCTACTGTGTTAAATGCTGTACAAAGCTGTGACGAAATCCTGGGCCCCAATTACTACTGACTTCAATGAGATCAGAACTTCACCCATGGTCCCTGGCCCAAAGACTACGATCCCTGGCACTGATGTTGGAGCTGTAGTGACAGAGATCCTAAAAAACACTTCTGTAGACAGGGTTACACGTCTGCCCTCAAGCTACTACCGCTAATTTGTTGCAGTTTTCTATTATTGTTATTTATAGAATGCCTGGCATGTACGGAGCACCTACCAGGCCACTAAAAGTGATAAATTCCCGCCACAAGGATTTTATACCTAAAACAGACGTAGCATAGCAAGAGATGACAATAAATATGCGTGGAGAATGGGGGATGCAAGTACTTGGATTACAAAGGTAAAATAATATGAGAAACTATTATTGTCACATATGCACGTTGTCATTTTAAAAATTATTTGCATTGGCATTAAAATAATTAGTCTATATGTATTTGTTAGAGGATACACAGATTATTAAAGGATGAACATTAAAGTACCAAATAATTTGACATTTTGTTTACAGTATGCTTATTCCCTGGCTCTCATAGAAATAGACTGATGGACTAGTTAAGATGTATAGAATAAGGTCACCCACCACCAATAGAGAGAAAAGATTGCCTTGTGGCTAGCTGGGAGGTAGGAGATCTGGACTATGGCCTCCAGTCAAGTACCTGGCCTCCAAGGGAATGTGTACACAACAAAGAAAAACTCAAGGCTGGCCTGTACCAACTGACTCAGGCTTGTGGGGTTTGGCCTACAGGGCTGTTTCATTGCCATGTAGACATCCAGGCTTCGGCTGCAGCATGAGCTCTGGGACCCTCCACCCCACAGGGCCCTAGAGTCTGGGTGCCAGCCCGAAAGTCTACACAGCAATGAAACAGCCTGCAGCCTGAGCCCCGTGACCCCGAGACAGCTGGCATGGGACAGCTGGGGGTTTTTCTTTGTTGGGCAGACATACCCCAAGGCACTTAAGCAAATGTTTAACTTTAAATATGCAAATTGTCCCACTGAAGTCTATGGGGGTACTTGCATGCTTAAAATTGGGCACATACTTATGTAGATTTCTGAACAGGGGCCTATATCTCTACCCCCATCATCAACTTTCTGGGTGACCCTGGGTAAGTTTATATTTAACTCATTGCCACATGATGGTAATCTCTTCATCAATATCAGTATCTTCATCAATGATTTAGATAATGGCATAGAGAGTACACTTATAACATTTGCAGACAATACCAAGCTGGGAGGGGTTGCAAGTGCTTTGGAGAATATGATTAAAATTCAAAATGATCTGGTCTGAAGTAAATAGGATTAAATTCAATAACGACAAATACAAAGTACTCCATTTAGGAAGGAACAATCAGGTGCACACATACAAAATGGGAACTGACTGCCTAGGAAGGAGTACTGCAGAAAAGGTCATAGTTGATGAAAAGCTGAATATGAGTCAACAGTGTAACACTGTTGCAAAAAAGCAAACATCATTCTGGGATGTATTAGCAGGAGTTGTAAGCAAGACACAAGAAGTAATTCTTCTGCTCTACTCCATGCTGATTAGGCCTCAGCTGGAGTATTGTGTCCAGTTCTGGGTGCCATTTCAGGAAAGATGTGGACAAATTGGAGAAAATCCAGAGAAGAGCAACAAAAATGATTAAACGTCTAGAACAGCAGTTCTCAAACTGTGGGTTGGGACCCTAAAGTGGGTTGCAACCCCATTTTAAGGGGTTTCCGGGGCTGGCATTAGATTTGGTGGGGCCCAAGGATGGAGCCGCAGTGCCCAGGGCTGAAGCTGAAGTCCTACCCCAACTGCCTGGGGCTGAAGTCAAAACCTGAAGGCTTCAGCCCTGGGCAAGGGGGAGGGGGGCTAAGGTTACAGGCCCCCTGCCCAGGGCTGAAGTCCTTTGGCTTTGGTCCCCCCAACTTGGGACAGTGGGGCTTGGACAGGCTCAGGCTTCTATATGACCCTCCTGGGGTCATATAGTAATTTTCATTGTCAGAAAGGGGTCGCGGTGCAATGAAGTTTGAGAACCCCTGGTCTAGAAAACAGGACCTATGAGGGAGGATTGAAAAAATTGGGTTTCTTTTGTTTGGAGAAGAGAAGACTGAGAGGGGACATGATAACAGTTTTCAAGTACAGTAACTTCTCCCTTAACATTGTAGTTATGTTCCTGAAAAATGTGACTTTAAGTGAAACGAAGTTTAAGCAAATCCAATTTCCCCATAAGAATTCATGTAAATGGGGGGCGGGGGGGTTTCCCCAGGGAAATTTTTTTCACTAGACAGACTATATTATATATATATATATAAATATACACACAGTATAAGTTTTAAACAAACAATTTCATACTGTACACAGCGATGATGATTGCGAAGCTTGGTTGAGATGGTGAAGTCAGAGGGTGGAAGAAGGTGGGATATTTCCTAGGGAATGCCTTACTGCTAAATGATGAACTAGCAGTCGGATGAGCCCACACGGGTTAACACATTGTTGTTAATGTAGCCTCACACTCTACAAGGCAGCACAAATGGAGGGAGGGGAGACAGCATGGCAGACAGAGACAGAGACACACACCCTATGTGAGAGAGAGACATGCGCATTGCCCCTTTAAGTATGCCGATCCCACTCTATGTACATTGCCTTTTTAAGTAGATCAGCAAGTTGAGACAGCAGCTGCTGCCAGCAAGCTCCCTCCCTCCTGAACCCAGTCGTGTCCCCTCCCTGCTCTATGGAGATGGGGTAAGCGGGGGGCAGGATCAGGGGGGAGGGGGACACCCTGACATTAGCCTCCCTTTTCCCTCTCTCCCCTGCATAGCAAGTGGGAGAATCTGGAGAGCGGCTCCAAGGCAGAAGGCAGGAGCAGCACATGGCAGTGGTGGGAGGGACAGCTGAACTGCCAGCAATTGATAGCCTGCTGGCCAGCTGCCACACAGGGAACTTAGGGGAGCGGGGAGCTGATAGGGGGCTGCTGGTCCACCCTAGTTCCAAGCCCCCACTAGCTCGCTCCAACAGATGCTCTTCTTGCAAGCAGCGGACAAAGCAGGCGGCTGCCAAACAACTTTATAAGGGAGCACTGCACAACTTTAAACAAGCATGTTCCCTAAGTGATCAGCAACCTAACAATGAAACAACGTTAACCAGGACGACTTTAAGTGAGGAGTTACTGTACTTAAAAGGTACAAGGAGGAAGGAGAAAAAAAAATCTCTTTAACCTCTGAGGATATGACAAGAAGCAATGGGCTTAAATTGCAGCAAGAGCAATTTAGGTTGGACATTAGGAAAATCTTCCTAACTCTCAGGGTGGTTAAGCACTGGCATAAATTGCCGAGGGAGGTTGTGGAATCTCCATCATTGGGGATTTTTAAGAGCAGGTTAGACAAACACCTGTCAGAGGTCCCTTGGCCCATGCCGCTTCCCGGAGCCCCCATTGGCCTGGAGCGGTGAATCGCGGCCAGTGAGAACCTGCAGATACAGCAGGTAAACAAACCAGTTCGGTGCGCCAGGGCTTTCCCTGAACAAGCGGTGGACTGGCTTTGAGAACCACTAATCTAGATAATCTAGATAATATTTTGGTTGTGCCAAAAGTAAAGGGGACTGGATTAGAAGATCTCTTAAAGTCCCTTCCAGTCCTAAAATTCTATCATTTTTGAGTCTATTATTTTAAGAGGTCTCTGATGGCAAGAGTTTAGCAAGATTCAAAGAGAGATTGGACATTTTTATGACTAACAGGAATATCCAGCATTACAATAGCTAATTAACAAGAATTTTGAAAGGGATATAAAATCTCATGCTTCAGGGTTTAAGCCAAACTCTGACTATTAGGAATTGGGATGAGACATTAATAAATGGCAAATTATCCTACACCTACCTACTGTGGAGTTTCTTGCACCTTTGGCCATTAGTATTGGCCACCTTCAGAGATAAGATACTGAACTAGATGGATGTTGGGTCTACTCCAATATGTCAATTCCTATATTTCCTATGTTCCTAACCACTCTTTGAGTCAGTTTTCTCATCTGTGAAATAGGGTCACTAATACATCCTTTCTCACAGGTGTGTAGTGAGCACTTGGAGATCCTTGGTGGGTAAATGATGTATAAATGCAATTTATTTGTGTTTATTTGTGACAGGAATGAGTCTCATGTTGTATACCCAAAGGTAACAATGTAAATTCAATGTGTGGTTTGACAACACAGGATCCGGCCAGAGTTAACAACTGTTTGGATGGAGTTTGTTGACTTTTCCCCTAAATTGTTGTCATTTCAGTCTGGCTGGCTACAGTCAACATAGCAGCTATTTAGACTCTGGGTGTGTCCAAAACATGGTGGAGAAGTGTGAGCCCAGCACATGAAGGCATACCCAAGCAAGCTCTGATTGAGATAGCTCACAAAAAATAGCAATGAAGCCAAGGCAGCACAGGGACATCCCCAGGCGGGCTTGTAAAGCTAATGCCATGTTCCCGGCTGCTATGTCTTCACTGCTGTTTTTAGCGAGCTAGCCCAATTAAAGAGAGTTATGCCACACCCCTGCCCCACGTGCTCAATCACACCTCCAATATACAGTGTAGGCATACCCTGTCAGTAAGGCGAAGCAGATTACCCAGTCCCTTCCCATTTTGTCATGGACATATTAAGTAAAAGTCACAGACAGGTCATGGGCAATAAAGAAAAATTCACAGAAGCCCATGACGTGTTCCTGACTTTTATTAAAAATATCCACAATAAAATGGGAAGGGACTGGGCAGCTGCGGGGTGTCTGGGAGCTCTATGCCCCCCATCACTAGTGGGGGCTCAGAGATCCAGGGTCCTCCCTGCCACCAGTGGTGGAAGGAAGCTGCAGAGTCCCCCATCCCCTTCCCAGAGGCAGAGAGCTGCAGGAATCCCCCTGCCACCACCGCAGTGGGGAGCTGAAGGGGTCCCCCTGCTGCCATGGAGTGAGCTGGGAGCTGCGGGGTCCCCTTCTCCCTGCATGGTGTCAGGAGAGCTGCGGGGGTCACCCTGTCCTGCTGAGGCAGCAGGAAGCTGCAGGGATCCCCCTGCCACTGCTGCAGTGGAGAGCTGCCGAAGTCCCCCTGCCCCACAGCGGTGGCAGGGAGCTGCCGGGGTCCCCCTGCCCCACGGCAGCAGCAGGGTACTGAGGGGGTCCCCCTGCCCTGTGGTGGCAGTGGGGTGCTGTGGGAGTCCCCCTATCCCATGGTGGCTGGGAAGCTGCGGGGGTCCCCCTGTCGGCATGGCTGGAGGGAGCTGTGGGGATCCCCCCTTGCCTGCAGCAGCAGCTGGGACTGTGGAGTAGCCCTGCTGCCCATGGTGGCTGAGAGCTTGGGGGCCCACTGTCTCAGATGGCAGGGGTACATCACAGCTCCCTGCCACTGCGGAAGGCAGTGAGACCCTTCAGCTCCCAGTGGCCAGGGCTGAAGTCACAGAGGTCCTTGGAAGTCACAGATTCTGTGCCTTCTGCAACCTCCATGACAAAACCGTAGCCTATCAGTGTCATCATTCCACATAGAAGGGCTCCAAACAAGAGCTGATTGAAATTTTTTGAAAGAAAGGGTTTATTTTGTCTTTAAAATAAAAGAATTTCAAGAAAAAACTATTGACTTTTTTTAAATTTTCCATTTTCACAAAACTTTTTGCAAAACTTTTTAATTACATTTGTACAGAAGTTTTTATAAAAAAACATATTAAAATGGTTATTGGAATGTTTTGTTTACTGAAAACCTGTATCTTAATAAATGAAAGAAATCACTAATCATTTAAATAAACATTTGGATAAAAACTTCTATGAAAAAATGTAAAAAAACTGAAATGGATGGATTAGTTTCAAACTTGGCAAAATGGAAATAACTTCAATTTTTTTTCCATTTAAATATTTATAAATATTCTCTATCAATCTGCTTCCTATTTAAGTTTTCTTACATCCATTACCATATTTAAAAATCATCAGTGATGGAAAATCCAAGACCATTGACAAGTTGTTCCAATCATTAATTACTCTCATCATTAAAAATGTACATCTTATTTCCAGTCTGAGTTTGTCTAGCTTCAACTTTCAGCCATTGGATTGTGTTCTACCTTTCTCTGCTAGACTGAAGACCCCATTATTAAATAGTTTCTCTCCATATAGGTAATTATAGACTGCAATATTAATTTTATATCATTCTAGTTTTTGAATCAAAATGTTGTGCGGTACCAAGTCAAATGCCTTACAGAAGTCTAAGTATATTACATCAACACTATTACCTTTATCAATGAATCTTGTAATTTCATCAAAAAATATATCAAGTTACTTCAACAAGATGTATTTTCCATAAGACCATGTTGATTTGCATTAATTACATTACCCTCCTTTAATTCTTTGTTAATTGAGTCACATATCAGCTGCTCCATTATCTTGCCTGGGATCCATGTCAGGCTGACAGGCTTATAATTACCCGGGTCATCCCATTTACCCTTTTTAAATATTGGTACAACATTAGCTTTCTTGTAGTCTTCTGGAACTTTCCAAGTGCTCACAGACTTATTGAAAATCAGTATTAACAATGAATTCCTCAGCAGTTCTTATAAAACTCTTAGATGTAAGTTATCAGGACCTGCTTATTTAAAAATGTCTGACGTTAGTAGTTTCTGTTTAACATCCTCCAGAGATACTAGTGGAATGGAAAGAGTGTTATCATCACCATATAATAAGACTATATCATCTGTTTTTCTCCTAATACAGAACAAATATATTTACAGAACACTTCTGAATTTTCTGCATTATTATTGATAATTCTACCCTTTTCATCTACGAATGGACTAGGATTCTTTTTGTTCTTAATATATTTAAAACACTCTTTCCTATTGTCCTTAACACTGCTGGCCATAGAGTTCTTCTTGTGTCCCTTGGCTTCCCTTATCAATTTTCTACAATTCCTAACTTCTGATTTACATTCATTACCATGATAGCTCTCAAAATGAAAGCCTAGGTCCCCTAGCCTAGGCAAATGGGACCACTCACACTGTATAAAGTTAAGCATACATATATGTTTTTGCAGGGTTGGGGCTTTTGATTTTGGCAAACAGAGCAATGACCACCCACGTCCATATTCTGCAATACTGTTCTCTTTCTCATGAGTGCAGTTTATCAGCATTCCAGGAAAATTCTGCTGGAACTGGTGTGCATCATGTTTCATTTTAGATTCCAGTTCTATGAGCAGGAAGATAAACACTAAATCAGTTGTGTGCTGCATTCAGCAGCTATGAGCTTGTCCACCCTTAAACGGTATACAATTTTAACTATTCCAATATAGTTAAAATGGTACAAATCTTCTAATGTGGATGCAGTGATATTGATATAAAGATGCTTTATATTGGTGTAACTATTCCTATATGGGAAAGGGAATAAGTCACCTTTGTACTGGAATAACTTCATCCACACAAAGGCTTTTACTGGTATAACAATTATGCTAAAAAAAACCTCGATCCCTAACCATAGGTATATCGGTGAAACTTTTAAGTGTACACCAGGTCTTTGCTAAGCTGTGATGATCTGAAAGGCTATTTCTTTTTCTTCTACTTCTTCTTTTTTAATGCCTGGTATGTTGCGTGCTTTTGAAACACACAGAGGGGAAAATATCCATTATTAAAGGACGAGTGTTCTTAAAAACTGCCTTAAATCTAATTCACACATGAGGGACTCTCTGTGCAACAAGCAGTGAAACTTGGCCAGGGTTGTCTATTGCATTATCTTCCATGCAAACCCTTTAGTCCCCGCACTATTACTTATCCCACAGACACACCTCACACTAAACTCTGCCAAAAAAAAAAAAAAAACTTTGTTGGGAGACTTTTCCTGCTTGATTTGCTCTCATGTTTCTTTCATCCTCCAGCTGGGCTGGCTGCTGGATCTGGGCGTTGCTGCTTCTGTGATAGGGGAGAGAGCCTCCACCTCCTTTCACTTCTTCCCTCCCTGGCTCCTCACTCCTACTCTCCCTCTCAGCCTGGCAGGATCCCACCAGCAGAGCATGCAATCAGGGAGCAGCAGCAGCAGGGAAGATGCAGAAGTCTAGTCAGAAAGAGCATCTCTACAAGCTACTGGTGATTGGGGACCTCGGTGTAGGCAAAACCAGCATCATCAAGCGCTACGTACACCAGAACTTCTCTCCCCACTACCGGGCCACCATTGGGGTGGACTTTGCCTTGAAGGTGCTCAACTGGGATGCTGAGACGGTGGTGCGGCTGCAGCTCTGGGATATTGCTGGTTAGTATAGAGGGGAAGGGAAGTGATAGAGGGAGGGGTCCCGTTCCCTTTCCCCCATATCTGTCTAGTGATGCACTAAGTATTAACCCAAAACAGCATCAAGCCTTGAACTGGGAACTACAGATGCTTTAAAAATGATGGAGGAGACCTAGGAGAGAACACCTCAGGTTAGATCAAAACTTCAGAGCTCCCCCAAGGGTGGGGGAGGGAGGGTACACCCTCCCCTTGGGGATTCAGTGCTAAGGCAGTTCTGTCTAGTCTCATTCATCTTCTACATGCACACTGTGACAGGGGCACACTGATGGAGTCTCTCATCACTTTTATGATTTTTTCCCCCTCTCATTCAAATTGTTCTCATCCACCTTGCCTGACAACCCTAAGTGGTTTGGGGGTTTGTGTTTTTTTGTTTGTTTGTTTGTTTTTTTCTTTTTTTGGTGGGAGTGGGGAAAAATGGTCTCCTTGTTGTGCATTTTCTGGAAGAAAAGGCTCATCAGGATTGTTAATGTGATTTTTGTAGTTATTAACCGAGGAAAAGCTATTGTTGGGTTATTTTAGCAAACTTCTTCCATTTTTTTCCTTTCTATTCCCCCCCGCCATGGGTACAATCTAATAGAGTTATTCACACTGTTTTTTTTAAAAAAATCCCTATTTGTATTTGAGGAATAATCTCGCTTGTCAATAACTGGTTTACTAATATTTCCTAGACATTTTACGGTAATATACAGGAAAATTTGGTAAATTCCTCTGCATCATGAGAAAAATAATAAAAAAAGAACAACATCCTATCATGCCCGTTTTATTTCCATTTTTAAAACAGAATAATTCCACATCATTGCAATAGATATTTGGGGAAAGATATTTTTTTTTCGCATTGTTTTATATTTTGCTTCTAATTAAAATGATGAGTTTTCATTTTCACAGTCTCTCTTTATAACCATTAATTGGGGTTCAGTGTGCAAAATGTAAATATGTCTCGACAGCGTATTTAGTATGATGCCAGTACCAATTTTTATTTAGTCTATATAAGAGAGGTACCTTAAATACAACTACTATAACTCAGAATTTTTATACTGCTATAGCACAAATGAAGGCCTTTTTCATTCAAATGAATTAAGAAGCTACCTTTACAAGTAAGGAACTGCAGAGAAAATTTTATCTGCTCTACTTACATTCTGACTTCTGACCTGTATTTTAGGCTTATTGACTTACCCTAGAATTACACCTACTGAGGCCAGTGAAATAAGAAACTTCTTAGCATTCTTTTTGAATAAAGGGATTTGATACACTTGTGTATTTGGCATAGACAGACGAGCTAGCTCATATCTGAGCTCTGAATTTGGCACTGTACTATCAAAACTACTAACACCACCAAGAAAATGGTCTATGCACAATATTAAAACTATTTAAATCCTTAAAAACAGATGCAGCATCTCTAATGAGACATGCACTCACAGTTTTTAAAAACTTCTTTTGCCTGCCTTGTCCCAGAGACTATATTAAACTGCGAATCATGTGCTGTTGGATCATATGATGTAGCTTTCAGTCAGGCAGCAGTAGGTTTGAAAGCAATTACACCAAGCAGTAGTATTCAATGACTAGCACAATCTCTGAGTGATCACACATGACAGAGAGAATTACAGTACTGTGTTTGTGTGCATTGATCAAGTGACTTCCTAAACTTAAACTGGATTGCTAAACTCCAAGAATCCCAATGAAGGTCAGTACAGTGCTCAATAACAAACAGAAGTTACCATCTGAGTTCTCAAAAAGAAAAGGAGGACTTGTGGCACCTTAGAGACTAACCAATTTATTTGAGCATAAGCTTTCGTGAGTTCTAGTGTCTGGCTTCCAAGGAGTTTTAGTTGTTGACCGATGTAAAATAGAAAATAACTTCTGTAAGCAACACTTTAAATTCAAATCAGCACAATTCTGGTTTTAAAGCCACCATGAGTAAGGCAGCTGGATGGTGTGAAAAACAAGTTGCTTAAAATCAGAGGGAAATAAATTTGATTGCAACAGGCAATGAACAGAAGCAGTGGTTTGTTTTGTTTCTTTTACTCTGACTGTCAAGAGCTACTGCGAGCAAAATACAAATATCCAAAGTATAAGAGGGGACAAGTGAAATTCCAGAGCTGTTCTGGGTCTCATTTTGGAAAATATCTTTATAAGGTAATGCTTAGCTTTGCAGAGGAAGCAATGCCCTTTATCCTACAAAACAAATGGATCGGCTTGGCTTTGTATTAGGGCCACATTAAAAGCAGATGATCCTGCAGATTTATCAGTCTGAGTTCTTATATGCTCCCCACTTCAATGATCACTGAATAAGAACATAAGAACATAAGAAGGGCCATGCTGGGTCAGACCAAAGATCCATCCAGCCCAGTATCCTGTCTACCGACAGTGGCCAATGCCAGGTGCCCCAGAGGGAGTGAACCTAACAGGTAATGATCAAGTGATCTCTCTCCTGCCATCCATCTCCACCCTCTGACAAACGGAGGCTAGGGACACCATTCCTTACTCATCCTGGCTAACAGCCATTAATAGACTTAACCTACATGAATTTATCCAGTTCTCTTTATAGACCTTCACAACCTCCTCAGGCAAGGAGTTCCACAGGTTGACTGTGCGCTGAGTGAAGAAGAACTTCCTTTTATTTGTTTTAAACTTGCTACCCATTAATTTTATTTGGTGGCCCCTAGTTCTTATATTATGGGAACAAGTAAATAACTTTTGCTTTTTCACTTTCTCCACACCACTCATGATTTTATATACCTCTATCATATCCCGCCTCAGTCTCCTCTTTTCCAAGCTGAAAAGTCCTAGCCTCTTTAATCTCTCCTCATATGGGACCCATTCCAAACCCTTAATCATTTTAGTTGCCCTTTTCTGAACCTTTTCTAATGTCAGTGTATCTTTTTCTGAGATGAAGGAACCACATATGTATGTAGTATTCAAGACGTGGGCTTACCATGGATTTATATAAGGGCAATAAGATAGTCTCTGTCTTATTCTCTATCCCTTTTTTAATGAATCCTAACATCCTGTTTGCTTCTTTGGCGGCCGCTGCGCACTGCACTGTACTACCAAACGTAGAGCTTACTTGCATGAATAGATCAATTGTCCATTTCAGTGGAGCTACACATGGTAGTAAATCGCAGGGGTGAGCCCATAATTTGCTCCGCAGTAAAAGTAGCATGGGGCTTGATTCTGAGTGGTGCTGAGCATTGGCAAGTGCTATTACAGCACCACCAGAGATTAGAGCCCCTTGTGACTGCACTATTTCTAGAATGAATTAATACTTTCCAGCTAGGAGTTTGCACACAGTATAGCTCACTGAGACATAGACGTAAGAGATGGAACAGACGAAACTAGCTCATTCAGTGCCATCCCCTGCCACTGCAGTATTATCCCCCACAGTATATTTTCTTATTATTATTTTTGCAGCAGAAAAAAGGCACAATGAGATCTAATGACTGGAAGCTGAAATGTATTAAATTTAGACTAGAAATAAAGCACAAACTTTAAACAGGGAGGGTCATTAACTATTAGATCAATTTAACAAGGGATGAGGTGGATTCTCCGTCACTTGACATCTTTAAGTTAAGACTGATGCCTTTCTCAAAAATAAGTTCTTGCAAAGTTATGGGCTTGATGCAGGAATTACTGGGTGAAGCTGTACAGCCTGTTTTCTACAGGAGCTCAGACTAAATGAGCATAATGGTCCATTTTGGCCTTAAAAAAATCTATGAATTTAATGTTTTAATCAAGGCAAGTTCTAAAAATTCCAAGCAACTGTGCTTCCAGCACATCCAGGGGGAGGCTATTCCACAAACCAATACTCCAGGAAGTTTTTCCTAATACACAGCCTACCTTTCCCCTATCTTAACCTCACTCTATTACTCGTAGTTATATTTCAGAGTATGTCCCTACATAACTACTCTTGCAACTTGGATTTCACACCCTTCAGATAGTTGTAGTCTGTTATCCAATCCTCCTTTAGTTATTGATTAGCGAAAAGATAGATAATTAGCTCTGTTAATCTTTCAGTCCCTGCATCCCCCTTATCTTTTTGTTGTTCTTTTCTGAGCTCACTCCAATTTGTCAGTATACTTTTGGAAGATGGTGCCTAAACCTTAAACCAGAAATACCAGGCATAGTTTGAATCAGAGCCTTGGAGACAGACACTATTATCTACTTGGTTTGCAGTGGTGTGCTTGGCAAATACAGTCCAGAACTGTTTTGAAGCCACAATGTATTATACTGCAAACTTGTGTTAATTTGCTGTTCACTATCACTCCCTAGGTCTCTTTCAGAATTATGGCTTCCAGGTTTTCTTGTCCCACTGAGCACATGCATGTTGGATTATTTCTTTCTCCCATATATTGGCTTGCATTTTCCTAGCTTGGATCAACTCCTGTTACTTTTTGCCCATGTCTGCCCCTCATATTGAAGACAGCAGCATAGTATTAAAAATGGGTTTGTTTCCCATCCGTGCCATTTTCACCTTCAGAGACAGATGCATTTGCACAGATACTATTCAAATGTTTAAAAAGCTGTAAAGTCTATAACAACGTTAGGATCTCTCACGAGCAAACGAGCCTTTCATTAATGCTGAGCACATTACGTCCTCAGTAGATCGTGCCCTTAGTGGGATGCCAAACATTTTGGGTCATATGCACAAAGAAGATAGTCACAGTGATTTCACAGCTAAGCTCCCTTGAAATTACAGCTCTGCAGTCATAAAGAAAAAGCCCCATGTCCTTAAATGTGCTTCTTCTTTCACAGAGACTGTCTGTGGTTTTAGTGTGATCTGTCATCATCTGTGAGCCTGGGCCAGCACACTATACTTGCAGCCTGATTTCCAAGCTGCCCAAGCCTCAGTTGATGGCAGAGACTAAATCCACTGCATGACAGTTTAGGGTCCAGTCCTGCCCCCACTGAAGCCAATGGCAAAATTCCCACTGATTTAAATGGTGCAGGGTCTTCCCCATAACCAGAGAAAGGCCATTTTGAGGTGGAAAGTGGAAACAAGTCCCAGACTGAAAGCTATTCACTGGGATGGGAGTGGGGGTGGAGGGGGCATGGAGGTGTCAGAGCTCCCTGAAGAAAGAAAGCTCTTGACCCTGTCCATTCTCCCAGCAAAGGTTGGAGGTTACTTAAACCATAGGAACGGAAGAATACATTTAATCTCCTGTAGCTCCTGGTGGGCAGGCAGATGGATCTGGGCCTGGTTTTGGACTGGATTTTTTGTTTTGATTTATACTTGAAAGTGGAGGTGGAAGGAGATGTCCTGCCCTCTCCCTCCCAGTCACCAGAGAATATGGGCAAAAAAGGGAGTTTGGGCTCAACTATTTTTAAGCTGTGGGTGGAATTCTCACATCACCCTAGAGTCCATGGGAGGGGATTCCTATTTCCCTTCATCACTAACCATTTTATTTTCAAGGGGAGATGAGTCTTCAGATCAGTGGGACCTTTTGCCTCTCACAAGGTGACAGGAACTGAGCCAGGAAAGCCTGATACATTCAGTCAGTGGCCCTTTAAAATTCTCTCCCTAGCCCACTGACTTTCCAGTAGCTTGTTCATTGGGGGAGGCCCAATACCCAAATTTACAAGTGAACTTTCAAAGGCTTTGAAAATGTGGCCACTGTTGTAGTGTATAAGAATTGGATACTACCCAACTCCTGAACACAGAGAGCTCACAAACAATTTAAAGGGGTGATACCCGGTTCCTACACACTACAACTGCATCCCCCGCCCCAGTATTCTAATGTAAGGGATGGGCATTTCTCAGACTGAATGAATGTCCATGACCTAGCATGAGACTTCTCAGTGAAGTGATTTGAAAATTTACCATAACACGGACAAAACAACATATTAGTCCCTAATCTTGTTTTCGCAAATGGCTGAACCATTTTTGCTGAAACTTGACAAGAAAATTCAGCCTGATGCAGACACCTTGTATGTGGAATTTTAGCCCAAACTGTTAAAGTTTGGCAAAAACATAGACAATTGAAAACAGGGTCTTAGCATGGAAACTGTCAGGAAACCTTAACTGTAGGCAGCGCTACTAGCTCTGCCTGTAATGTATTTCCAAGTTGCTCTTGGGAAGGGATTTGAAGAAGGTGGGGGAGAGTAGTTTTAGGGCTCAGTTAAAGAAGGGTATTTCATGTGAAAGAGCTTTGTGGGAAGAGCGGATGAATGGGTGCTTAAGGCTGGCATCATTGACGGAGTAAAAAGGGTCATGGGGTGATGTTATAAGAGGCAAGAATGGACAAATAGAGAGGAGCAGAATTGTGATAGGCTCCGAAGGGGACGATGAAAAGCTTTATACCTGATATGAAGGAAGCCAGAAAGTAGAAGGTTGCCATAATCAACACAGGAGATCATGGCCTGAATGAGCTGTGTGGGCTGAAGAAAAGGGTTAGATTTTAGAAATGCTATGGCGGAAGAAGCAGCGGTGTTTCTATATGGCCTGGAATTGTGGTGGGAAGATAGCGGGAGGAGTCAAAGATGACTCTCAGCTCCCAGGCCTGGTTGAGAAGCAGGATAGTGGCACCAGTGACAGAGAATGGGGTGAGTGGAGGTGGCTTTGGAGGAAAGATCAGTTCAGCTGTGACTGAGCTTTTAACCTTCCACAATCTCCTAGCCATGGAAATTCTCTGAAAAAGTATTTATCCTGCAGACAAAGATGAACCCAAACCTGTCTGTTCAGGGCAGTCTGCATACTGTTGGCTGACAGATTCCTTGCAAGACTGCACAGCACAGGGGACACAAATATCACAGGCTAGAATGTGCAACCCTACCTTGCACTGGTGACCACTCACTCCCACTGGTGACTACTGCTGGGAGTAAATGCTCAACAGCGTGAGTCAGGGGTGCCCAGTCTAGGCCTACACATGTATCTTAGGTACCAAAGAGACAAACATCTCTGGGGACATACACGTCGTTCAGGTTACAGGATCTCTATTGAGAAGCTCTCAGGAGTTACAACCAAGCGAACTATGGTCATTTTTGAGAATATACCACACTATCCCCTAGACATCCTTAGCGTTCCCATATATGAGCACATCCTATTTCCACTCTGCCTCACTGGTGTGAAGTTCTACTTTAATGCCATCCTTCACTGACCCACTGGGCAGGTCTACACTGCACCTGGGAGCAAACCTTCCCTCCCAGTGTATCCTCTATCCCCCCTGTTCCTCATACAGATGAGGCAGCTGGATAAGGAGAGAGGGAAGTGAGGTAGTTTGGGCTGCAGTTTCATTAATATGTGGACAACAGTCAGTTTTACGTCTACTCCTACACCACCACCACCAAAACTGGGTGGTGTAGTGGCCCTGATTTCCAAGGGCTTTTGATATAGGGGCTTGAATGAGGGTGAGCCAACTGAAGCTCAAATCACGTAATATGGGAGTGCTGACAACTGGCTTCAGGGAAATAGCTGCCCTTCAGTATCTGACTTCCTCTTCTCTTCCAGTTGCAATGGAAAAGGGTGTTAGTGACTTATAAAGCACTGTGTGTTTGGGTACTATCTCCATGGGCAGCGGGTATCACAGGCTGGGGAAGGCTGTGCCTTCCCAAATAGCCAGGCGTGGCCCCACCCATGCTCTGCTCCCAGGCCCCCTCCTGCTTCCCTCTCTGGCTCTTTCTAGTTCCCCTTACCATGGCTCCATCTCGGGCTGGGGCTGAGGCTGCATGCGCCACCTTCCCTCCCTGCTCTCCGGGGCTGGGGGGCTGGATCCCTGCCGCTTGCCCTCCCAGCACTCCAGGGCTGAGGGGGTTGTAGCTGTGCCACCCATCCTCCCAGCGCTCCAGGGCTGGGAGGAGCTGGGGCCTCACCATCTGTCCTCCTGGCGCTCTGGGGCTGGGGGCGCTAGCTTCAGGCAGGGGCTGGCAGCCATGGGGGGCGGGGGCTCTAGGCTTGGGTGAAAGGGGCAGGGCCTCTGGCAGAAGGGGGCGGGGTTGGGGGCTAGCCTCCTTGAGCCGGCGGTATACACTCCGCCCATGACTGTCTCCCCAAGAAGTCATCTCTCTCTTCATGATCTTCTGTTGCAGCCAAAATCAACTATACCATTTGACCTAGATTTAAATGTCTGGGAGCAGTTGGCAAGGTGTCTTCAGTGGAGGGCTCTCAGTCCTGGAATTAATTTCCTCTACTGCTGGTAGCTCACGTGATGGCCTTAAGGGCACGGTGCAAAGCCTGCCTGACTCTTCCATAGACTCTAGCCAGATAGGCAGTAGAATTGTGGAGCAGAGAGGATTTGTTTTAACTTTTGGTTTATATTTTTCAGACTCTGAGCAGATACAGACGCAGTTTTTAAAGTATGACTGTGGTCAGCTACATGTTGATGGTTGCAGTATAAATTATGATGTGTTGCTAGTGAGATTATATAGGGTGCATTTTTATAAATCAATAAAGCCCAGATTTTGGTGCCCTTTATCTTTACTTGTGTCAAATGATACCTTACTCCTCACTAGTGGTTCCACTGAGACCAATGGTACCATTTGTGGAGTAAGGTTGTATTCTGATCCTGATTGCTCAGGTTGTAGATGACCTTACTCCATTACCAGGAGCTCATTGGGGCTCACTTGTAGAGTAAAATACATGAGTGAAGATAGTCTGAATCTGGCCATAAATAAATAAATTGTGTGATCTGGAAAGAGATGCACTGTTGTACCCATGAGCCAAACAAAACAACTATTCCTTAAATTTCTGCTGCTTCTGATGACAAGTTACACCCCAGCCACTTTCTGCCCATCCCCGTAAAGGAGGAAACCGAAGATCCTGTGACAATCAGGAGATAATCCTGGTGTCTTGATCAACACTCCCTCTTGCAGTAAAAGAGGTTCTAATGTTCAAGGCTGTGTTTGAGATACTGTTGAGTGCATAATGACTGGTCTGTTTGCTAACCCAGTAACTGTACTGTCTGTGTTTAACTCCCTGCTTGTAAAGCCAGGTTCTGCTGCCCACACTCACAATGAATGGGACTGTATTCTACGAAAAAAGAAAAGGAGTACTTGTGGCACCTTAGAGACCTTTTCTTTTTGCGAATACAGACTAACACGGCTGTTCATCTGAAACCTGTATTCTACGAGTAACCCCACAGATTGGGATTAGGTATATCTGCAGAGTAAGGTACTAGTTGGTGTAGGTCAAAATCCTTGGAGTAAAGGAATTTGGCGGGCACTCTAGCTATAACAGCACTTCAAAGCACCATACAAGCATTAATTCAAGGGATCATTTTTCCTTAATGAGGATCACATCTTAATACACATGTGTGGCTTCTGGAGCACCTCCTTTCCCATTCACAATTATACAAAAATTTTAGGCAACCTTGACTGAAATTTCTGCCCCTTCTCATTTGCTCAGCTTTCACACACTAGGTTACCATGACATTGTCCTTCCACTAGTTCTGCAATCAGAGAGTTTCCCGGGACTTTCTAACGTTAAAAAACAAGCAGAAAATAAGACTTTGAGACAAAACCGAAAACCTCCCAGGCTTTCTTTATCTTGCAGAAAAAAACATCCTGAGTCCAGATTTTTTTGTCCCACCCTCCCTTCTTTGCAGGACAACTTTTTAGTCTTCCATTTCTGACCCTTGCTCCGTTCGCTAGTTGGAGGCACTCTGCCAGCGTCGATTCTTTGTCCCGTCAGGTTAGTGAGGCTGGTGGAATGAGAGAGGAATGCCACACACAAGGCTGTGCCAGAGGAGAGGAAAGGCTCCTCTTTGCAAATGGCGTAGTGGGCACTGACTGAGCTAGTCAGGGAAGGGCCATAGTGGTGAGCGTCCCAATGCAAGGACTGGAGAGGATCATTGTGAAGGGCACGGTAAATGCCCCAATGTTAAAGATCAATGAGACCTTATTTACCCTTTGATGCATCAATGGACATTCATTCACTTTGGCGAGCGTGGTCCAGTTTGCGTTATTAGCTTTTCCCTGGTAAACGAGTCAAGGTTCTGCAGTATATTTTGCAAAAGTAATTTAGTAACGCGGGGCCTCCCTCCCTGCAGCACCTTGCTGTGAAATCCTCACTGGAAGGTGGAAAGAGGCCAGCACTGGGGGTGAGTAAGATCTGTGGATTTGCAAGGTCCTACTGGAACTGCACGTATGTTATTTATATACTGCACTGATCAGGGCTAAACAGTTAGGCTCAGCCCAGAGTAAGAGGTGGGGGGGGTAGCTGCACTGCCCTAGGAGGAGACCTAGGAAGGAACTGTGCCTTGGAGGCACAGCCCCTCCCTGTCCCCCATGCTTGGGGAAGAAGGAAGTTACCGCCCCCCTGTGCTCCCAGCTAATTACGCTGGCTGGTGACTGCAGGGAGCAGGGTGGAACCAGGGGTCCTCTAAATCATTCTCCTCTGTCTCATCCTGCTAACTTAGCGCCAAGGGGCATTATCTGGCATACACTCCCCTCATGGCCAGAACTGCAGTCTGAGAATTCTTTACTCAACTAAGTAGAGACCATAGAAGGCAGGGAGACTACTTCCATGTGAAGGAAAGCAAGGACTGGCCCTTGGAGAGCAAGAGACCAGGAGCCTGGTGTATTGGTGCAGTCTATTCCCAGCTCTGCCATTGACTTGCAGTGTGATCATTAGCAAGTTGCTGAAGGTAGCTGGGCCTCAGTATACCCATCTGTAAAATGGATACAATCATTACTCCCATCAGAATGACTCTGTGAGGCACGAGTTTACTGATCTAGTTTTTATTTCATGCTTATCACCAATGTCAACCCCTTGAGAGCCTTCCACGAAAAGCAGGAAGTGTTACTGAGCCATGACACACGAACATTATGTATATCTGTTGCTGTTGTCGATCCTAGGCTATTGGACAGAAATGAACATTTGTCTGGAAAAAAATCTTCCCAACAAGTAGATTATTGAATAACACATGACTTAGCCACTCATCTGATTAGCCCATTGAGAGAGATCATAAGACACTATTATAAAACATGGCCATAATAATAGTTCAACATGACCGTATGTTTTCCAGCAATGACATGTCCAAGTCTTGTTTCATCAATGCAGAGCAGTGTTTGTTTCAGGTATATGAAACCAAGACTAATTTAGAAAAGACGGAAGTTCACTCTTGGCTTCTGTATCATGTGGATGACTATCTCCTTGTTAGTCTGAATGTTAACCTCAAAAACAAAAGCTAAATATCACAGCTCTGGGGGACGGTCTGCGTAATACACATTCTCAGCATTCCATGTGCCAGACATGGAAGACAGAATGGAAAGGCAATGGGGCCTAATGATGAGAGTACGTGTTCCAGGAGCCAGGACTCCTGGATTCTATTTCCAACTCTATGATTCAGGTTCAGGGTATGTCTCCACTGCAGCTGGGGGTGTCATTTCCAGCCCAGGTAGAAGAAACCATTTAACCCTTGATTGCTCTAGTGTGCTAAAAACAGTGCCGGTGCAGAAGCATGGCTGGTAGGCACTGAAGTACAATCCTGTCCAAGATATTTGGTGCGTATTTGGGTGGCGAGGCTGAGCCGCTGCCCCTATGCCATGGCTCTCCTGCTATTTTTAGTGTGCTAGCTCGATCAACGCTAGCGTGTGTGCACCTACGTGAGCTGGAAATCACACCTTCCACTGCAGCGTAGCCGTACTCTGCACCTAACCTCACTGTGTAACCTCACCAAATCCCTTCGTGCAAAAAGTCTGCCTTGTCTTATGTAGGAGCAAAGGGCCAGGGAGGCTCCGTGCCCTCCCATGCCACCCTCAGATGCATGCAACAGGAGCAGGGCAGATTAGATTGAGCATTCCTCTGTGTGCTAGGCAGGGCTCTGGTGTGACGAAGCAGGACTTTTTTGTAATGTTTTTATGAAACCTACTTGTGCCTCAGTTTCCCCCCCATACATTCCTATCCGGGGTGGGGTAGTAGCATGCCCTGAAAACAAACTTAATTCTGCCAGGAGAGGTGGGGGGTGGGGGGGGTGTCACTGAGATGTCTGAGTGGAGTGAATGTGTCATTAAAAAAAAGGCTGGCTGAGGCCAACCCATAGCAATGGGAAATCTGAGAAGACAATGCGAACAACTAACCAGTGACCCAGAGGGAGGAAGATTTCTTCACCTTTCATCAGGGAAGCTACATACAGATCCCAGCTCTAGAAACAAAGGACTGGGTGGAATGAGGCAGGATAAATGTGAGCTCTGGAAGAAGCTTGGGCTCTCTGACTTTGGAAGTGACTAAGGTCTGGTCTACTCTAGAAAATGGTCAGCTTTACTGTCACTCAGGGGTGTGAAAAATCCACCCCTCCTGAGCAGCATAGTTGAGCCAGCCTAATCCCCAGTGTAGACAGTGCTAGGTCTATGGAAGAATTCTAGTGACTGCCTCTTGATGAGGTGGATTACCAACTAGAGAACTTCAGAGTCTGCAAATGGAATTTACCACATCTTGGATGGTGAATTGCTATAAGCTGACCAGAATGGACTATACTTGAATCCTTATTTCTCTCTGCTAACCTAAGCACTTGCAATGCTGTGCTCCACCTGACTAACAAACCCTACTCTGTTTTGAGTTTGGGGTGTCACTGTAAATACTGCCTGGGGTGCAGGCGAAGAAGGTACAAGTCTCAGTCCAGCTGAGAGTCTCTCTCAGCTGGACTCACTGGACAGAGCTCACAGTGTGAACAAGGAATCCGGGAGCCCAGTATCTCAGTCTAGGAGGCAGTGAGGTTGCATGGTCTACCCTGAAGGATGAGTGAATCCCCTTGGTTCTTCCAAGAGACGGTCTAAAAGCATAGCACAGGTACTGTGGACCCACGGCACTTGGCTATTATAACAGTAGCACTCCAGAGCTAGCAATTTGGCAGCATGGCCAGGCATTAGTCTTGCACATATGCTCCTACTGTCATGAGGTGCAAATTGCATATTGCTCTTTCTTGGAACAGTAACCAGGGGCTTTACTGTGGAGCATGTTGCTCCCGGGGCCCACGTGAACCATTCAGCCCTTTGCTTAACCATAGCTGCTCTACGCCGCACAGTGCATTTTATAATTGTAAATCTAGAATTTTGCCCTTAGCTTCTCTAGTACTTTTGTTTTCCCATCTGTAAAATGGGGATAACCTTTATATGCCTTGTGAGATGTATTAATATCTGTAAAGCCTGCTAAGATCCTTGGTATTTTTCCATAGACCTGGAAACCTACTGGCTTAATAGGATTCTAGCACTACTAATATTTAAGCTTATGATAAAGTTATTACATTTCCTTAGACTCTAGCCCTATTAAATGCTTTCTGCTCTCTACACTCACTGGCATTTTCACACAAATGAGGCTATCAATGTGTATTATTGTTTAGATGAATTGTAGCTTTCCAGATTTACAGCATTAAACTCCAGGCTAGATAATGTTCTGCCAGATAACACACGGGCATGTGAACTGTTGCCTCAGTCTGGAAATGATGATTCAAATGATTTTTTTCCTGTCACATCCTCATCATCACAGGTCAGGAAAGATTTGGAAACATGACAAGGGTCTATTACAGAGAAGCCATGGGAGCGTTTATTGTCTTTGACGTTACAAGACCAGCAACATTTGAAGCAGTGACAAAATGGAAAGAGGATCTGGACTCTAAATTGATTCTCCCAAATGGCAAACCCGTGGCGACAGTTCTCTTAGCAAACAAATGTGACCAGGGAAAAGATGTGCTTATGAACAACGGTCTCAAGATGGAACAGTTCTGCAAGGAAAATGGGTTTGTGGGATGGTTTGAAACATCAGCTAAGGTAATTACATTTCTTTTTTAATAAACCAAATGTGTGAGAAGCATTGTCCGAATGCAGAGACATTAACTACTAAAATGGGTTACTCAGTTGCAATGTGTACCTTGCAAAGCTCTTATCTCTGCTGAATTAATGAAGGGTCAACGGAAGCACTTTTAAAAAACAATAAAACCTTTTAAAGAGAATGTATATCTCTATTGAACCTTTCATCTCAAAGGATCTCAAAGCACTTTAGAAGCTCTGAAATGCAGCCACTGTTAAGGTGTGTATCTGATGCACAGCCGTGTGAGGAAGGCAGCACATTGGCAATGGACACCAGAGCTCCTCTTAGGAAAGATGCCATGAGCTCATTCATTCCCACGCAGAGAAGAGACAGCCTTTCTGTAAAATATAGAGACTAACAAATTTATTTAAGGGAGCTGTAGCTCACGAAAGCTTATGCTCAAATACATTTATTGGTCTCTAAGGTGCCACAAGTACTCCTTTTCTTTTTGCGAATACAGACTAACACGGCTGCTACTCTGAAATCTGTAAACTATGGCACTTCTAATATGCCCATCGTTGTAAGTATTCAGTCTGAAAGATCTGAGCTGTCGGGTCCCCACATATCGAGTTTGGTCTTGTGGTAAAGGCATGAACTATTTGAAAGGCATGAAGCACTATCCGAGTCTTGGGCTGTTGTTAGCACTGCTATTTACTGAGCTATCTGTGTATTCAAAAGTACTCCATAGTCTTTATCTTGTTAATAAGTAGATCATAAAACTAGGTCCAGTCGGCTGCTTCAAGGCAGTGGCTCTCTACCTTTCCAGACTCCTGTACTCCTTTCAGAAGTGTGATTTCTCTTGTGTGCCCCCAAGTTTCATGTTACTTAAAAACTATTTCCTTACAAAATCAGACATATAAATAAAAAAGTGTCGCAGCACACTATTAATGAAAAATTGCTTCCTTTCTCATTTGTACCATGTAATTATAAAATAAATCAATTGGAATATAAATATTGTACTTACATTTCAATGTATAGTATTTAGAGCAGTATAAATAAATCAATGTCTGTACGAAATTTTAGTTGTACTGACTTTGCCAGTGCTTTTTATGCAGCCTGTAAAACTAGGCAAATATCTAGATGAGCTGATGTATCCCCTGGAAGACCTCTGTGTACTCCCAGAGGTATCTGTGCCGCTGGTTGAGAACCACTGCTTTAAGGGAATCAGTCTGGCCAAAGTTAGAAGTATTTTTCCAGTGCTAAAATTTCTTGCATACTTAGGGCTAGATACTCAGCTGGTGTAAGTTTGTGTAGCTCCATTGAAGTAAATGGAGCTCTGCTAGCTTACCCTAGCTGAGGATCTGGCCATTGGAGTCCATTGTTTCACTCCTGCTGGTGGTTCAATAGCATCTAGTTTCTTATGGTATTTTGACACATCCGCTTCCAGGCCAGAATGGAAACCAAGAGAATAAAAACATGAAAAAGAAGCGTTATTTAAGCGTTAACAATAAAAATGGTTTGGGTTAGATTCAAGAGATGGGTGAAGATGTCTTACACAGGCTTCTGCACAATAACAATGGCAAAAAGAGAGAGGCTACACAACACGTCACATGCATTCAAAAAACAAAGACAAAAGAGACATTAAGAAACAGCAGCTGAACAAGGGGAGGTGGGGGAGTTAGGGGGTTTAACTCAAGGCGGTAGGGTTAAATCAGTGGAGTCACACCGGTATGTAACTGGTGTAAGTGAGATCAGAATTGATTCCCAATTTTGGTCTTAGTTCTGAACTAAAAGCCATGGTGTAACTTTTTTTTAAAACGGTATGATTACAATTACTTTAAAACCAGGAAAGGCTCTAGTCTTTTTCAGCCTGGGGCAAATTAAATCATTGAATTCAGGAGTAGGGGAAATAAAAAGCCACCTACATTTTACATCGAGAATAGAAACTCTTTTCTGAAGTAGAATACTACTGACTGAGAATCCATCATACAGCAGCTCGCAGTTCAAACAGGTAATGACTCTTTTTTGCTCAATTCTGGTGTAATTAGCTCTCCAGAGGTTTTTTTGGAAACATGCTTGGAATTGTTATAGCTTTCAGAGCAGAGAGAATATGATTCATACCTTTTGGAAAAAGAAAGGTGATTATTTATAAAAATGTCCCCTTTAGTTCTGGATATATTGCAGAAGGCTATGTGTTATATACATACTGATAATTTTTCAGGCTGCCAGGGGATTAAAACTTCCATTTGAAACTGTTGGAGAATTATACCATAGGATATTGTTGTATCGTTCCTTAGTGCTATTTTTTTCTTAGCTTAATGATCTTAAAAACAAAACATTTGGGGACACAGAATGTACTCATATTGTTTTGGTTCTTTGATATTTTTAAACGAAACATTTAATCCATTCCAGTCTTCAGGGCACTGAAAGGACTTGGGGATTCACTCTGACAGGTTGCCTTGCTGTGTAAGAACACAGTGCAAAACAGTCATAATTTATACTTATTGCTACATTCTCACTTGAGGGCCTGGTTGCTCTTTGATGTATGCTTACCTCTCAATATTTTATTTAGTTGTGTAGATTTCAGTCTAACTCCGCCCCTGATTTTTTAGGTAATCCTGTCATAAATTTAAGCTACAATGTCATCTCAGTTGCAAAAGATGCATTGTCCAAAGTAGCAAGACTTCTCCTTCCTACCACACACCATTTAAATAGCCCTCATGTGACCAATAAAGCTGAAAAACTCCTCTGTGCTTTACTATCAGACAGAGATCCATGACTTTCAGCACACACATACACATCACCTCTATTGCCTGTTCAAATAGAGGAGCTTTAAACTGTGCCTGCCAGGGCAATAATTTGTCCCTTGTCCCTTCCCAATGAAAATGGACGTGATTTGTATGTGGAAACAAGACAGGTCAGGCAAAACTAGATATACTTTTAAGTCTTGGCTTGGAAATCACTTGAAAATGCGTTGCAAGTTGCTAAAGTTTTGTGTGTGCTGTTTTGCACAGAACTGCTCTAATTCTAGTTTGATTACCTCCTCTGCCCCACCACCACACATATATACATAATATCTGGCTGGTATTACTAATGTATGAAGGAGAAAGGAAATTAATTTTTGTCCTAAGATATCCAGTGAGTCTGTCAGTCTGTTCCAGTGTTCGGTGGGGAGACTGTAGGCAAAAATGGTTTTGAAGCCATGTCTTCACTCCCTGTGTTCTGGAGCCATACAGGACTGGCATGTGAAAATGCTGAAAAAGAAAAGGAGTACTTGTGGCACTTCAGAGACTAACAAATTTATTTGAGCATAAGCTTTCATGAGCTACAGCTCACTTCATCAAATGCATTCAGTGGAAAATACAGTGGGGAGATTTATATACATAGAGAACATGAAACAATGGGTGTTACCATACACACTGTAAGGAAAGTGATCAGGTAAGGTGAGCTATTACCAGCAGGAGAGCAGGGGGGAAAACACCTTTTGTAGTGATTATCAATGTGGGCCATTTCCAGCAGTTGACAAGAACGTCTGAGGAACAGTGTGTGTGTGTGGGGGGGGGAATAAACATGGGGAAATAGTTTTACTTTGTGTAATGACCCATCCACTCCCAGTCTTTATTCAAACCTAAGTTAATTGTATCCAGTTTGCAAATTAATTCCAATTCAGCAGTCTCTCGTTGGAGTCTGTTTTTGAAGTTTTTTTGTTGAAGAATTGCCACTTTTAGGTCTGTAATTGAGTGACCAAGGAGATTGAAGTGTTCTCCGACTGGTTTTTGAACGTTATAATTCTTGATGTCTGATTTGTGTCCATTTATTCTTTTATGGAGAGACTGTCCAGTTTGCTCAATGTACATTGCAGAGGGGCATTGCTGGCACATGATGGCATATATCATATTGGTAGATGTGCAGGTGAACGAGCCTCTGATAGTGTGGCTGATGTGATTAGGCCCTATGATGGTGTCCCCTGAATAGATATGTGGATATTGTTGGAACGGGCTTTGTTGCAAGGATAGGTTCCTGGGTTAGTGGTTCTGTTGTGTGGTGTGTGGTTGCTGGTGAGTATTTGCTGCTACCCAAGATCCATAAACCTGGAAATCCTGGACGCCCCATCATCTCAGGCATTGGCACCATGACAGCAGGATTGTCTGGCTATGTAGACTCCCTCCTCAGGCCCAACACTCGGAGCACTCCCAGCTATCTTCGAGACACCTATGACTTCCTGAGGAAACTATAATCCATCGGTGATCTTCCTGAAAACGCCATCCTGGCCACTATGGATGTAGAAGCCCTCTACACCAACATTCCACACAAAGATGGACTATAAGCCATCAGGAGCAGTATCCCCGATAATGTCACGGCAAACCTGGCGGCTGAACTTTGTGACTTTGTCCTCACCCATAACTATTTCACATTTGGGGACAATATATACCTTCAAATCAGTGGCACTGCTATGGGTACCCGCATGGCCCCACAGTATGCCAACATTTTTATGGCTGACTTAGAACAACGCTTCCTCAGCTCTCGTCCCCTAATGCCCCTACTCTATTTGCGCTACATTGATGACATCTTCATCATCTGGACCCATGGAAAAGAAGCCCTTGAGGAATTCCACCATGATTTCAACAATTTCCATCCCACCATCAACCTCAGCCTGGACCAGTCCACACATGAGATCCACTTCCTGGACACTACGGTGCTAATAAGCGATGGTCACATAAACACCACCCTATACCGGAAACTTACTGACCGCTATGCCTAAATACATGCCTCCAGCTTTCATCCAGACCACACCACACGATCCATTGTCTACAGCCAAGCTCTACGATACAACCGCATTTGCTCCAACCCCTCAGACAGAGACAAACACCTACAAGATCTCTATCAAGAGTTCTTACAACTACAATACCCACCTGCTGAAGGGAAGAAACAGATTGACAGATCCAGAAGAGTACCCAGAAGTTACCTACTACAGGACAGGCCCAACAAAGAAAATAACAGAACGCCACTAGCCATCACCTTCAGCCCCCAACTCAAACCTCTCCAACGCATCATCAAGGATATACAACCTATCCTGAAGGATGACCCATCACTCTCACAGATCTTGGGAGTCAGGCCAGTCCTTGCTTACAGACAGCCCCTCAACCTGAAGCAAATACCAGCAACCACACACCACACAACAGAACCACTAACCCATCATTGCAACGAAGCCCGTTAGCAACTGTATCCACATATCTATTCAGGGGACACTATCATAGGGCCTAATCACATCAGCCACACTATCAGAGGCTTGTTCACCTGCACATCTACCAATGTGATATATGTCATCATGTGCCAGCAATGCCCCTCTGCAATGTACATTGAGCAAACTGGACAGTCTCTCGGTAAAAGAATAAATGGACACAAATCAAACGTCAAGAATTATAACATTCAAAAACCAGTCGGAGAACACTTCAATCTCTTTGGTCACTCGATTAGAGACCTAAAAGTGGCAATTCTTCAACAAAAAAACTTCAAAAACAGACTCCCAGAGAGACTGCTGAATTGGAATTAATTTGCAAACTGGATACAATTAACTTAGGTTTGAATAAAGACTGAGAGTGGATGGGTCATTATACAAAGTAAAACTATTTTCCCATATTTATTCCCCCCCCCCCCACTGTTCCTCACACATTCTTGTCAACTGCTGGAAATGGCCCACCTTGATTATCACTACAAAAGGTATTTTCCCCCCTGCTCTCCTGCTGGTAATAGCTCACCTTACCTGATCACTCTGGTTACAGTGTGTATGCTAACACGCATTGTTTCATGTTCTCTATGTATATAAATCTCCCCACTGTATTTTCCACTGAATGTATTCGATGAAGTGAGCTGTAGCTCACGAAAGCTTATGCTCAAATAAATTGGTTAGTCTCTAAGGTGCCACAAGTACTCCTTTTCTTTTTTCAAATAAATTTGTTAGTCTCTGAGGTGCCACAAGTACTCCTGTTCTTTTTGCGGATACAGACTAACACGGCTGCTACTCTGAAACCTGAAAATGCTTCGAAAGCCATTGCCTGTATAACTCGCAATAGATGAGCATCTGTGTGGGTCCGTGCCCCCATCTAGTGTCTGGAGGTTTATGCATCTGCTACGGCTTGCAGTTAGAGGGAGGTATTTTCCTCTCTGTTTTTTTTCGCTCAAGCAATAGAGGCTTGTACTCTTACCTCTGAAAGTCCAAAGGCCAGATGCAAGTGGGGTCAACTACACCTGCATGTGTCTGACTCTCATTTATAGATCCCTGCCGATTTCAGAAGCAACACCTTTGCAGTCATAGAAAGAAGCAACTTGACAATAGAAATCTAGGAGTAATTTTGCACCGGGGGCAACCCGGGCGATAAATCCAAGCTCTCCACATTGCAAAGAATAAGATGTTTCATTGGAAGTGTGAAAGGCTCATAAAACTAACAACGGTCCTTTTTCATTAGTAAAGAAATAAAAGCCAGTCTAGTCCAAGGGGATTTATTTCAGATATTAAAACTGAATGCTCTCGATGTTAATGGTTTGCATTTGTGTTCGAATGAGACAACAGATAAGGGGTGGAAGCCAGTCAGAAATACTAAGTAGCACACTGAGACTGTGCAGTGCTTGGAGACCCTTTCAATAAAGTGTTTATTTTCTCATTTGTTTAATGTTACATTTCTAGACAGTGACATTATTTCCCATAGCAATTGGCTAAAAAGTTGAAACTCATGTAAAAACCACGGAAAGCAGCACACAAATAGAGGAGCTATTCCTTCCTTTATGGATATATAGTTAAAGGCGTACTGCAAAGCAAATTCAAATTTGGTATATGCCCTTTACTGCTCCCTTCTGCTGTCCAATGATGGTTCCAAATTTTTTTTCCTCCTTGTTATTTGTAACATTAGAAATAAAGACTATCAAGTGCTAATCTTTACTGTTATATTCTGTCCTGGCAAAGTAGAGAAGAATGGAATATGTAGGGTGCTAGCCTGGGACTTGGAAAACCTGTGGTCAGTTCTGTTCTGCCAATGAGTTCTTGTGTGAACCTTAGACTGTAGACAAGTCATTTAAGTTCCCTGTGCATGAGTAGCTCACCTGGTCAATGGAGATAATAGTACTTCCATAGCTCACTGTGGGGGTTGTGAGATTAAACACATTAAAGATTGTGAGGTGCCAGCTGCTATGGTGATGGGGCCATAGAAGTATCTTAGAGAGCTAGAACTTCCGTATTCTTTGGACGTCCATAAAGGTGACTTCAGAGGAGGCTAAAATAGGAGCGGCAGCAATCCCAACTGGAGAGTAGCATCCCCCACAGTGGAGCCAGGTCCGGGATGATCTGAAGTGGCACTATCCCAGAGATGGGTTCTGTGTTGCGCCCTTTAGAATGAAGGGAAGAGCCTACTCAGCATGCAAATATAAGGTGAATAAAACATAAGGAAAAGCCGAGGGTGGACTGAGTGTTTCAATAGTTCTTTGTTTGAATTGCATTCAGCAGTGGAATTCCTGTGGCCTGTATTGTACAGAACAAAGGCACTCAGTAAGGGAATGGTAAAGGAGGAGAATGGAAAGACACGATTTCAGTCTGTCAGTTGCTCCTCCTATGTTTTTTGTCTATTTTAGAAATCAATCAATGTTATTTCCTATTATACTGTGAGCTGTTTCAGTACCAGCACTAGGGCATGTTTGATTATTCTAACCTATCCATCACCACCATCTTACTGTGTGTTCTCTCTGTTACTTATCTTTTCTTTTGCTTCCTTGAACACACCCTTCCCCTGATTTTTCAGAACATCCAACCCTCTAAAATCCATGAACCTCTGAGTGCCCGTGTTGGGATAGCAGATCATCTTCTTTTGTCTCCAGCTGCTTTGCAGTCTAGTGGGCTATTGATTTCGTTGAGGAGCACATTGGGGCTGGGGGTGGAAATCAATATTTCATTAGGCAGACCAGAGCAACAGCAGTAATACAGCAGAGATCAATCCACGGCCCTAAGATGCGGGCCAGACACCATGAGATTAGGGTCACAACAAAAGGTGATATAAACATAAGGTAGCAAGTGGTTAAGGAACTGAACTGGGACTTGGGAGCACTGGAGTCACTTCCTGGCATTGCTACAGACTTCCTGTGTGACCTTGGGCATGTCACTTAACCTCCCTGTGCCTCAGTTCTCACCTGTACAATGGGGATAGGTAATACCTCCCTACTCCACAGATGTGACATGAGGATAAATTCATTAATGTTTATGAAATGCTCAGATAGGGCCACCGATACACTTGTGGGTTACTTAAAGAGAGTGGCTTAAAAGATATTTTGTGGTAACCAAAATGTTAATAAAGATGTTTAGAAAATTATATTTGAAAAATTAAATGATAAAAACCAAAGACTCATTCTCTTCATAAGGCCACCAAATGTAATAGCAGGGTATTTATTTATGCCTTGCTTGAATTCAGAGATAAAAAGACCAAAGGCTGTATGGGGGCAGATGGTGTGTGAATGGAATGTTTGAAATAAAATTAGGCACATATTGTTATAATGAAACCTCTCTAAAATATACACCACCTGTCTGGAGCATATGTGCAAGCTATAAAATAAGGGACCACCACCTATATAATACCAAGATTTGCAGGTTTGTTTATCCTCCAGCTTAGGGTCTGTTCCACGAAGTCCATGGGAGTTTTTCCAAAGACATCGATGTCTGAGACGCTAGGTACGTACTCTGGGCAGCTAGTTCCTCCCACTGCTTCATCACTGTGGTGACACTCTATTTTTAGCATGCTAGCTCAATGGGAGCTAGTGTAAGTATGTCTCCTCGAGCCGGGAGTCACCCCCCCTCTGCAGCTCAAAGTGTAGACATGTGTTCCTAATTGACTTAACCTAAGGTGAAATAACTGATTTAAACTGAAACTCATGTCCATGTGTAACCCACACACCTTCTGTGTGTGGTGTTGTGTCCCATCTAGTGGCACTGAGACCACTTAGAGAGAGAGAGAAAAAAAAAGTCTGCTCTGCAGCCATAGCTAAGAGCCAGTTGGCTTTTAGCTCATGCACTAAGCTCCAGAGGTCACAGGTTCAATCCTGCCCATCAGCGACTGGGGTCTGTCAGCGTTACACATGCAGCCTGTTATACCAATCTATCAAATTGGGTTTAAAATAAAACCTTGAGTTACCACAGTGGAACGCTACATGTAGACAAGCCTGTGTGTCACCTCTGTAAAGCCAGTGTAAGTGATGGTTCAATCAGTCCCCCACTCATCCAGAAACATACTCACTAAGCATTTCTGTCCAGTAGGCAGCACAGGAATGTGGTCATCCTCAAAGAACTGTCAAATATTAATTACTTAACCCTCACTTCATGCCTGTGGTGGCAAAAAGCAAGTCTTCGCCTGTTTTTACAGAATGGGAAACTGAGGTAGGGAGGTTACTCCCTTTAAATAATTTGCCTAAGGCCACAGAAGGAATCCATGAAAGGTTGAGACCACAGACAGATTCTGTTGACCTTGTGTACTCATAGTGGAGATGCATCTTATTCCAGCAAAAGAGTTCTTTGCTATGTCAGCAAAAGGCCTTTTTTGCCAGTCTAACGGCATCTATACCAGGACTTTTGCCAGGATATTTGTCACCTGGGGTATGATTTTTTCCCCCCACACTCCTAACTGATGGAGCTATGCTGGCAAAATATTTAAGTGAAGGCCAGGCCTGGCTCGTATAGTTCTATGGTTTAAATTGCAGTTCACACCTCCCTCTTGCTCATTTCCAGTGTTTCCTTCCCTTCTATCATCCCCTTAGGAAGCTTATTTCAAGCCTCTAACAATGAGGCCTTTTGTTTACTGTTTTTAAATATTACTAGAGTTTAGGTAATTTTCAGATAGTTGACGAAGTATTCCTTAGAACTCTGCCCTGCCTCTCCAGAAGGGAGGCAGCATGGGGGATAGATGGAATGTTAGTCACTTTATTAAGGACATCAAATACAATGTGGCAGAAGTGTAAGTCTGTGTGTGTGTGTGAGAGAGAGAGAGAGACATTCTATTTCATCTTTTTTCTAACCAGCGCTTTGAGATCTTTTTCTTGTTGGCTATGTCTTCTAATTAAATTTCACAGTGCCCTGAAAATGACTTGTTGCATGGCTGAGGAATTTGGGAGTCTGGTGTCAGAAAATCAGAGATGCACTGTAGGTCTGAGGTTGCAGCTGGTGCATATTGATTCCCAGTTCCATACTGGCTGTTAGATTTGTAAACGTCTTGTGTTATGATTTGTTTGTTTACAATCAAGGGATATTATTTAGAGGTCAACATTTAAATATTTAAGCACAGTCGTGTGTATGTGTGTGAGCGAGAGAGAGAGAGAGAGAGAGAGAGAGAGAGAGAGAGAGAGAGAGAGAGAGAGAGAGAGAGAGAGAGAGAGAGAGAGAGAGAGAGAGATCCTTTAAAACCCAGGAACCAATTAAAAGACTGATCTGCTCCCTAGATTTCAGCTCTTTATTATAGTACAAAGGGATGAGACCTGGTTCCATTGCCTCTATGGAGTGTTGCCATTGGCTACAAGGGGAGCAGGAGAACTGAAGAAGTGAAGGCAAATGTATAAAGATATGCCGGGCTTCTGAGCCTAACTCCTTGGGATGGGGATCTCTATCTCTGAAGCTGGACTAAAAGTGATATTGCCTTCTGGGAATTAAATAGGTGCTAACTCTGTATCTATAACAAACAAAACAATGAACCCAAATATTGCACTAGAGCTTACTTGTATTAGCAGAAACTCAGTTCTGTATCTGTGTATTCAGAGATCTTGTTCATCACGTATCGTTTTGTGCATCAGGCAGAAAAATCAACTGAAAAAATGTACAAGATTTTAAAACACAAAAGCTACAGAGGGCAGTAATGACTGCTGAGTACTCAACACTTTTGAAAATCAGGCTACTTATGCAGGTGCAAAAATATGGCTATTTACCCATTTTTGAAACTCCCTTCTAGTGTCAGAGTAGCAGCCGTGTTAGTCTGTATCTGCAAAAAAAAGAAAAGGAGTACTTGTGGCACCTTAGAAACTAACAAATTTATTTGAGCATAAGCTTTCATGAGCTATACAAATGACCAGTGGTTTTCATAGGCTAAATGGTATTGCTGTGTGTTATTCAATAGATATTTGAATGACAGTGTATATAATGACTAATTAATGTAATCTGTACAAAATATTATTAAATCCTGTCAGTTTTTAAAGTCTGCTTTTATAGGAAAGTAAACGCTAGATTTTGTCCAGAATTGACCTTAGAATATAGAAGATATGCAACATGGAGTGTCTACTGTTTGGCTAATTAATGTCTCTCTCTCTTTCACCTGCAGGAAAACATAAATATAGACGAAGCTTCCAGATGCCTGGTGAAACACATAATTGCTAGTGAGAGCGATCTAATGCAGTCCATTGAACCAGATATTATAAAACCACACCTGAATTCTTCTAATAGTGTCAGTTGCTCAGCTTGCTTTAAATCCTAAGGGACTCCCAGACTATTCCTGGATACTAGAGCTGAGCAAATAGTTAACGATGAATAATTTATCCAAAACACCTGTTTTTCTGCTCACAGAATATCCATGAGCAGACTGCAATTTTTTCAAATGTATATGTTATTTAAAATTATTCAATGATTTTTTGGCTCTTTGGCTTGACTGTGAATAGTTCACTTTAATAGTAACCATACAAATTGTCTTGGTTAGTTATGATTGGTCAGATAAGTCACATGGTGGTGTTCCTAATCCCTGATTAAATGAGTGAGCAAGAAATGCTCAGGCAAGTGATTTTAAAATTTGGTTAGGACATAAAAATGGCTATAGTGGATAAGACCAATGGTCCATCTGGCCTAGTATCCTGTCTTCTGACAATGGCCAGTGCCAGACGCTTCAAAGAAAATCAACAGAACAGGGAAATTTCAAGTGATCCATCCCCTGTCATCTACTCCCAGTTTCTGGCAGTCAGAGGTTTAGGGATACTCAGAACATGGGGTTGCATCCCTGACCATCTTTGTTAATAGCCACTGATGGACCTATCCTCCATGAATTTACCTAATTCTTTTTTGAACCCCGCTATAATTTTGGCCTTCACAAATTTCCCTGGAAATGAGCTCCACCGGTTGACTGTGCACTGTGTGAAGTACTTCTTTATGTTTGTTTTAAATCTGTTGCCTATTAATTTTATTGGGTGACCCCTGGTTCTTGTGTTATGTGAGGGGATAAATCACACTTCGCTGTTCACTTTTTCCACACCATTCCTGGTTTTATAGACCTCTGTCATATCCCCCCATAGCTGTCTTTTTTCTAAGTTGAACAGTCCCAGTCTTTTAATTTCTTCTTGGTTATTGCAAGTTCTTACTCATACGACTTGGAAATTTGCTTTCTAACCATATTTTTCCAGTAAAACTCAAATGCATGAATGTTGACAGAAAGTAAAAACAAGAGGGGGCTGGAGTGAATATTCATAGGATGGTTTCTGCAGTATTCACCTAGCTCTTTTGGGTACCTATTATGAACCCCACAATAACACCTGAAATCTGAATTGTGGCAGTGCGGTCCAGTAAATAGCGCATGGATTCTATTCCAGTCCTGCCACTGACCTTCTGTGTGTCCTTGGGGAAATCACTTCTGTTTCCCATCCAACTCTTTGCCTGTCTTATCTTTTGGGGTAGTAAGCTCTTTGGGGCAAGGACTGTCTCTGACAATGTGTTTGTACAGTGCCTAGCACAATGGGGTCCCAATTTCACCTGAGCCAGTGAGACACTACTGTAATATGAATAAGAATAATTCAACTGAATGCCAAGGTGGAGGTGAATGGGTCGGACACACAGAGGCCTGTGCTTAGGTCTTGTATGGGGCAAAACAAAGTGTCCTTAAATTATGAACGAATATTGAGTCAACAGGTCTTACATTTTGTTCTGTGACTGAGCCATCTCTTATTACTCTATATGAACTGCAGAATAGATCCAGGGACGGAGCTGTGACCAATGACAGCTTGCTGGTAATTTGGTTTAAAGCCTCAGATTGTAAATATATTTCTGTCACAGTATTTTAGAGTAAGAAACAAGGCGACAGTCACAGCTTTTTAAAACAAAATAGTGCCAGTCTTGCTTGTACCTGTGCTGTCTGTATGTAGGGACAGGTGTCGTGCACAGCGAAGTGCTGAAGTCAAATCCAACCTCCGACACAGGCTCCTGCTGTGGCCTGGGTCCAGTCACTTAAACTTTCTTCCTCAGCTTCCCCATCTGTAAAATAGAGTTAATAGAATTTGCCTACCTCACAGGGCTTTTGCGCAGGTTATCGTCTGCATAGCGCTTTGGAGATGAAAACAGCTGTATAAGTGCTAAGCATTATTCGTGTGAAGCATGATGGCTACTCCCCTATTGCATAACTACATGGCTCTCTGATGTCTTAGATTGTAGATAAAACTAGGGCTTGTTTTCACTGCAACAGCTGGCTCGAGTTACTTCACTCCAGCTTGAGCGACAATGGCCACACTGCGAAATAACAAGCTACACGCTGATTGGATTAGCAGCTGATGAGTTGTGCTACCTCAAGCTGTAGCCTGTGGCTGCATCCCCACTGCATTACTAGCTTGAGCATCAACAGCACTCAAGCTTCAACCTACATCTGATAGGCCAGCTAGCTTGAGTTTAAAGCACTGCTACACTACAGCTAGAGGTTTCTGTATGTGAACAGGAGTCAGGTAATCATCACTCAAGTTATACCTTGAGTTAATGCAGTGAAGACAAGCCCCCTAGACACTCAGGTCCAGACTCCCTGGGACTAGGTTGCCTAAATACTTTGAGCCTCAGTGCTTTAGGTATGGAACTAGATGTCTCAATGGGACAGGAGACGCCTGATGTCTTGCGTTTCCAGAAACTAATATTTATGAGATTGTTGAGCTAAACTGTGTTGTAACTTGGTCTTGAAGGTATCAATGTGCCCTAGCTGTCCTCATCTTCACTTGTCCACAGCAGATTCCAATCAGTGTTCCTGCAACAGAAATGTAACCTCCTCCCAAAAGTGCCTGTGGGAGAGCTTTGCCTGACTAAAGAGTTAGACATAATATTTCCTTGTTAAAAAGAAACAAAAATAAAACATTGAAAAACTAGTTTCTTTGCCGTAATTTACTGTATTAATGTCTGGTAAGCTCTCCACCTCCCATCCTTAGTTCTACTGTGTGCTTTTTGATCAATCAAAGATTGGGGCCTGACTTTCTATTTAGGACAGATACAGGTCCATTATCTCACCTATCAGGGCCGAATTCTGCCCTGACTCTCTATAGGTTGCATGTAAGTCAGTGCTGTGGTCGTAAGTAGTTTCTCTTTGTTATGCTGAATAAAACACTGCAGTGCAGTGAAGAATCAGGTCCCTTTAAGGTCTGTAAGGATAAAATCATTCCAGATTTTTTCCTGATGGCTGTGCACTGTTTTTATTTTACTTAGATGATGAGTAACTGCTAGGACACTTGCAATAAAACAAGAAATGCACAAATACCACCAGGGTAAACAGAGATGCCGCATGCTGAAAAGATGTAAGCACTCCAGAGAGAATGCTCTGTAATTTATCATGAATGTGATCACGTTGTGACTAGATCATTTCAGGATTGAGTATGAAATTTAGTTTATTGTTTAAATCACTGACTGGATGGGATTTCCTTGTGTGTTACTGATACATTTGGTATTATCTTGTCCTCTCTAGTATTGGGGAGTGAGCTTTTGAATTCCATGGGCACTGTGAGGCAAAAAGGCTTTCACTCTGGACTTCTGGCATGCCCTTGCCCTGCCATAAGAAATTATGGGTGGGCATGATTCTCCCCTGCCTTGCACATTGTGTAGTTATTGGCATCTGTGCAAAGCGTGGTTAAAATGATAACAGATTAGAATATGCCACTTGCACCACACGGTTAGCTTTTTACAGTATCTTTGCACAAGTACAAACGAGCATACAAGTTGCTAGACACTGGCGAATCAGGCTTGAAATCTCTTGAAAAAGAGACATTTCTCTTTATTCAGAATTTTGGGACCATTTTGATGTTTTAGTGCCAGACTTTGCAAGTTTCCCCCTGCCAAAAGTGGTAATGTCATTTTGCATTTTTATGTTGCTTTATATCTTTAGAGTTCTGTATAACCGCGATCTAACTGATTCCTACACACGCATGGAGAAGCACTTAAGTATCATTAACACCACTTTTCAGAGGAGGAAATGTACACACCGAGGGGCAAATTTGGCTCTCTTACACCTGTCTGACTCCAGTGAATTGGTGGGGTAAACTCCCATGGGAGCATCAGGCATTTGGCCCCTCTTAAAATCAGGCTTCATTCTTCTTATGCATTATGATTGCAGAGAACAAAGTTGTCCTTAGCTTTTGCCAGTCAGAAATCAGCTTATTCCCAACAATACATGGTTTGCCCATCACATCCTTCATGTACATATCCTCAATTGACTGGACAGCTGATATTTTGTTTCTGGAGCCCATTGCTTTGGTTTAAATCTACATATAATTAGACCTCTTTTTTTGTCCGTAGCTTGGTTGCCCACAGGTTTTTAAAGAAACTTGTCCATCTGAATTAAATGGAAATGGCAAATATATTTTAATGCAGGGAAATGCAATTTATGTCAATTGCTGGGAAACAGTTAATACAAATACATTTAGTGCACCTGCATTTAAGTATATGACAGAAGGTTCTTCTGGTAATAATAATAAAAACCATTTCTGGCAGGACACAAAGTATGTATGTTCTCTAAAACTAATCAAACAAAATAAATGTACATGAATCCTTGTATAACCATATGCAAATTCAGCTACTCTGATGCTACACATCTCTGCTTCATGATTTTATTTTTAGAATTGTTTCCTTTTGACTGTTCACTTGTTTTAACACACTAGATATAAAACCTGTCCCTTAATCTTTTAAGCTAAGTGTTTGGCATTAATAAAAGTATTATATCGTTGAGAAAGAAGCTTTTCCTTCCCCTTTCCCCTCCCTCCTGCCCCCAATTAATCTTTTCCATTTTAAAGAGGCAGTTTAAGTCCCAGATTTCTGAAATGGCCTCAATTCAGCTTCTGATTTTACAGGCATATTTTTGCATCCACAAATAAATGCACCTGCAGTTTCGTGAGCCTATCTGAATGGAGCATGCAGTCATGGAACTCAGATGGGTAACACACTGCCTGTACTTGCAAATCAGGTAGCTCTTAACTGGCCCCATCCCTAACCGTGAATGCAACATTGTGCTTGCTGCACTATTGCCCATCCCAATCATACAAAAAATGAGTCAACCAATGAGCTGACTCTCTCCAAATATGAGATTGGCTAAAAAATCATGAGTTTTTTAAAAAATAATAATAAATCTGAGGTGCCTTTGGGTTTTTAATCCTTTAGGTTTTATATTTTCAAGCTTTTTGCAGTCATGAGGGCTAGATATTTTATTTTAAAAAAAATATGAAAACTGAGATTCCCGCATTACATGACTCCAGAAGCTGGGGCTTTAAGAAAAACAGTAAATATTGTGAGACTTGTGATAAAACCACAACATGTGGCAACACTGCTGCACGATTAGAGTGAGTCTCAAAATCAGGCTTTAAAGCCATCAAATAATTTGGGAATATTAATCTGAGGAAAGCAACAAACAATTTATTTGCAAGTGCAGCACATAAAGCACCTAACGACTGGGCTGAAGTCCATACTCTTTATATGTTTTGAATATAGGAATATCAGTTTACAAAGATAAGGAGCTAATCCTAGCAGAGCTACACAGCCTACTACCCAGTGTCAAAGCTAATCTGATGAACATGCCCTGGTAGACTTGTCTGCAGTTCAACAGCGACAGAAAGTTATTTCCCAACAGTTGTGTGTTTCCCTATAGGAGATGAGCTGGGGTGTGGGGGGCGGAGGGAGGTGTCTCCCTCCAATTCTCAGAGGGCTGGTTTTCACACCAACAAAAAAACTGTGATCACTGTTTGCACCCTGGTTGGCCATGAATTAAATGGACATGGAATATGAGCTACATTCCCCCTAGACATGGAACCTCAATTATAGGCTCACAGGAAGGTTGCTGTGCGTGGGGTAGGGTGTACTTTAGCTTGTCTTCAGAAAGCTGGAGGATCTAGATCTTTCAAGCCAGGATATTTCTCAAGCGTTACATTTGCATTTTTTTTTAAAAAAAAAACACCTTCCTGATTAACTTGGGCATGTCTTCTTTGGGCTTGCACTAGCATCACAAATTTTAATGACCACAGGGAGGCATTTCTTTGGGAATGAGGCCTCAACCATGGATTGCACACCAAGAAGACAGATGGGTCCAGTGAGTATGTACAAAAGAGAAGCTAGAATTACAAAAGTCCTCAAGTATCAGGCAAACCTAAAGGCTAGGGAGGAAGTGTCACTAGTAGTATATAAGTACTGTCAGGATGGGAAGAAGTCTGTAGGAGTTCCAAGAAGACCAACATGAGGAGCAATACCTGAGGGGGAAAAAGAGCTATCAGCTTGTAATCTTAAAATGTTTTTCCCATGGAGTTTTCTCTTACTGGAAGGCTGCTCCAAAGCGCTCTCAGGTAATTCACTGGGTTGAATTACCTGAGAGTATCTATGAACTATTGCTTGTCGTTAAGCAGCATTGTGGCAACCTCGAATGTCAACTCGGGAAACAATGGAAGACTTTGAAACCTCTGGAAACATAATCTACAATGACAGGGTGCCTTAAAAATACAGCAGAAGGGCAATAAAGTAGTGCTGGGTTTAAATGGCTTCCAATGCTACATCTACACTACGAGTTCCAGGTGTGAGTCCGAAGTTGTGTACCCATACTTGCTCTAGCTCTCATTGATCTAGTGTGAATAAAAATAGCAGTGTAGCAGCAACAGCAGAGGCATGATTTAGCTGTGCAGAGTACGTACTCGCCAGACTCTGGCAGGTTTGGGCTTGGCACGGCTAGCCTATTCTACCAGTGCCGCTGCCCGGGGCTACTCTGCTATTTATATTAGCACTCGTCCTTGTCAAGCTAGCATGAGTTCGTGTACATGAGCTTTAGCTAGTAGTGTAGATGTAGCCTTAAAAAGATGCTGTAGCTCAAACTCAAATTTTTTGAGCTAGATGGGGGAATCACTGGATGAAATCCTCTGGCCTATGTTGTGTAGTAGGTCAGACGAAATAATCACGATAGTTCTGGCTTTATAATATATGAATCATCCCGGGCATAAAGAACTACATTTTACCCCATTTCCATGGGGACTTTGTTCACTGTTAGCTATCTTGAATAAACCTGCTATTTTGTTAAGGATTTCTCAGAATAGCTTGCAGTTCTGATGAATATATATTTTAGCCTGCCGTCAGGCTTACTTTTTCATCTCCATCTCTCATCCATTCAGTGAAGAAGTTTCATCATCCTTGTTAGCCTTGTGTCTTTTGATCCAGTATGTTTATGGCCTTTGCTACTAGACCTGTCTCCAGTTCACCCTACTCTTCTGCATTAGCCCTTCTGCTCTACAAAGACAATCAACACCATTGTCACACTCGATTTACAAAGCACATAGGAAAGCCTCTTTATGACAGTCCATCATCCAGTCTGCAATAAAAGGCCACTGATGTCAATGCCTATCTAACATAATACACTTAGGGCTTGTCTACACAACCCGCCGCATCGGCAGGCAGCGATCAATCTAGCGGGGGTCAATTTATCATGTCTAGTATAGACATGATAAGTCGACCACCGAGCGCTCTCCCATCAACTCTGGAACTCCAGAGAAGCACAAGCTGAGTTGAAGGAAGAGCATCAGCTGTCGACTTACCACAGTGAAGACACTGCATTAAGTAGATCTAAGTACATCGACTTCAGCTACGCTAGTCACATACCTGAAGTTGTGTATCTTAGATTGACCCCGCATGGTAGTGTAGACAAACCCTAAGAAATGCCCTACCATAAAATACACTAAGAAAGCAGGACAACTAGAAGAAGCTAAAGACATAAGTTTCCCAAAGGCAACTGCTCATTGTAGCTTATCAGTTACATTCAGATAAGGGGGATGTAAGACATCTGGCTAACACGGTATTCTTATTATGGGATTTAAAGTCTTGCTAGAAATATTGTGTCCATTGCCTACCAGGATAGGGTAGGCTGCGAGGGATGCATGGGACGAAAACACAGGTCACAGCCGGTGGGTATGGGGAAATGTATATGCTCTAAAGAATGCGTATAGTTCTGTTTTTTCTTTTCCTAGCTGACTTTCTTTCATTTTTGCATGACCTGCAGCTCAAGCATAAAGGCCCTACTCTGACACAAGAAATATATTGGGGGAAAGTAGGATGTTTAACAGGGCAATCTTTCCAGGCAATTATGTATATAAAAGGTAATAAAAGTACACACTTAAGAGGCCAGTTACATATTATTAAACCCAGAGACGGATACTGAGCTACATATTAACTGTGAAAGGGTACCTTATTTTGTTGTTTGCAGTAAGCTGATTAGGTGTTCATTGCAATGGGATGGCCAGTGAATGCTACATGGTTGTTTAGCTCCTTGCATTTAGGAGCTCCCTATAATGAAGGCACAGAATGAAGCTGGGGGGTTTTATAATTAAGACAATGGAGTGAACCCTCCCCTCATCTAGCAGTCATCTTGACAGTCATTTTGTAGTATTCTGGGAAACGTAGTTCAGTCCCATTGTTGTAGAAAGGTCTGCCCATTGTTAGGTAAATAAGGAATGGGAGTCTATTTTCATAAAATAAAAAAAAAAAGAACTCTTTGCAGTGAAGGATTATGGGAAACCTCCTCCTTAAAAAAAAAAAAAGGACTGAACTGGTTAACAAGGAGGAAGAATAGGTCTGTCTCAGCACTTAGGCACCACAGTGATCCATGGTATTGAAAAACAACAGATAGATAACTTGGGTGATCCTAGATTTTCCTCACCTGCAATGTATCGAGCACTATTTTAATGCTACATAACTAAAAAGTGTATAATCCACAAGTTATTGGGCTCAATGCAGGGGTAACTGGATGAAATTCAATGGTTCTAGGTTATACCAAAGATTAGACAAGATGATCTAATGGTCCCTTAAAATCTATGACTATATCATAGTAATTGACCATCGACCTAAGACCTCTTGGCCAGTTCAGAAATTATGGTACATAACATGATGGTTGTTCTCAGTAGGATCTTTGCTAAGGTCATTCTGAGGCAAAGCAGACAAAAATTTAGGCCTAAATGACTATGTGAAATGATGCAACTTCTCAAGGTGCCTTTGGAGGGCAGCTACTTAGACATAAGAGGTAAACAGAATCTGTTGTGTTTGGAATGAAGGGGGGATACAAATGAAGAACACACTGAAGTGAATGCCAAGAGGAAGAGAAAAATTAACAGATCAAATGAAATTGTTTTGTTAGGTCAGTTGATTGACAGGCACTGCTTATCCAATTAGAAAACTGATGTGCACACAGCTCACAGAAGCCAGCTATTGCACGTCAGTCTTGGGAGGCTGACATTAGTGTGAGGTTTGTCGTTCATTTGGGATCAGATTGTGCCAGTTAAGCCCCGAGTAGGGGGCAGTGGAGAAGGGCATCATCTCAAGGTGAGTTCCATGTAGCATTGCCACTCTGAGAGGCTTCCTTAAGCTCCTAGGGAGTACAACCCCTGTGCCATGCCCTAGGAGGAGGCAGCATGAATTTCCCTTTGTTTCACAGGCAAAAAACAAATATGTCAATCAATTAGTCTGTTGCCATGCCACCTGGAGACGTGATCTCATCAATACTATACACTAAGCATTGTTGGGTCTGCCCAGTAGTTGGATGGGAGACCACACAAGAAAACCCAGGATGCTGCAGAAAGTGCTATTGGGCAAGAAGTCGCTGGTACAATTTCCTCTGAGCAGCTTGGTGCTAGGGGACACTGTGCTGATTTAGAAGTTCTGGGGAGAAGAGAAGTCAAGTTTCTTCTGGCAGCCCAGTCCTATCCTAGGGAGAGAGGAAGATTTCTCAACTCTGATGTGGTATGTGAGAGCTGGGTGACAAGGAGGATTGGGGGAGTGATAATTGAGGATCTGGGGTGATTCAGAGAAGGGAATTGAAAGATACTGGAGGGAGAGATTGAGGAGTGATTTAAATAGGATCCAGATGGAGAGGAAGGAGGAACATAAAAATACAGAAGAAGGAGAGGTTTCAGAGTAGCAGCCGTGTTAGGCAGTATCCGCAAAAAGAACAGGAATACTTGTGGCACCTTAGAGACAAACAAATTTATTTGAGCATAAGCTTTCATGGGCTACAGCCTACTTCATCAGATGCATAGAATGGAACATATAGTACGAAGATATATATACATGCAGAGAACATGAAAAGGTGGAAGTTGCCATACCAACTCTAAGAGGCTAATTAATTAAGATGAGCTATTATCAGCAGGAGGAAAAAACTTTTGTAGTGATAATCAAGATGGTCCATTTCAGACAGTTGACAAGAAGGTGTGAGGATACTTAACATGGGGAAATAGATTCAATGAGTGTAATGACCCAGCCACTTCCAGTCTCTATTCAAGCCCAAATTAATGGTATCTAGTTTCAAATTGAACTGGAATTAATTTGCAAACTAGATACCCCATTAACTTGTGCTTGAATAGTGACTGGGAGTGGCTGGGTCATTACACAAATTGAATCTATTTCCCTATGTTATGTATCCTCACGCCTTCTTGTCAACTGTCTGAAATGGACCATCTTGATTATCACCACAAAAGTTTTTTTTTTCCCTCCTGCTGATAATAGCTCATCTTAATTAATTAGCCTCTTTGAGTTGGTATGGCAACTTCCACCTTTTCATATTCTCTGTATGTATATATATAGTCTTACTATATGTTCCATTCTATGCATCTGATGAAGTAGGCTGTAGCCCACGAAAGAAGAAGGAGAGATAACCCATACAGAGAAAGAATGAGGGAATGACGAGAGAGAGAGAGAGAGAGAGAGAGGAAATCAGGTTGAAAAAAAGACAGGAAATAAGTGCAGTAAAAGATTGGAGTGAAGAAACTAAAATGGAAGGAGAAAGCCAACGAGTGTTTTGAGGTTTTATTTAATATTAGATTAATGATATAATGTTTGCTATATATAAATACACATATACATACAACATTGCACTAATGTTTGATCTATATTTACACATGCACACTTACACATACAACAATGCACTAATGTTTACTACACATGTATGTATGTATTCAATGTATGAATGCAATTTTGCTCACAATTATTTGCACTTAAGTTACAGACATCTGGGTACCATATTGCACCTGCAAATCAGATACTTGGTGTGTAAATCGCCTAAATTGCACGCACACAAGTGATTGCATGTATGTAATTTTGCTCAATTTTTGCACTAGCAATTTGCAAGCACAAAATCAGTGGAGTCTATCATGGCTATACCACATGCTGGCCTCCTACTCTGCTCACAATAACTCTATTTAGGATATGATTTAGCACCTAATAAGGCAAATGAGGGGGAAAAGATTAAAAAAATGGAAATTAGAAAAGGTAAATGAGGACAAATTCATTGCAAAATGTCTCTCAAATGTTAGGGAACACATAAGAGATTATCTTAGAATGGAGATTCATACACAGCTAATCTTATTAAGAAAACAATTTCAAGTGTGAATACGTGCATATGTCAAACAGATGGGGTTGTCAGCAGGAGCATAGTGGAGCTATGTGTCACAATGAATAAAGAAAAGATTAGGGCCTTGAGGAAAGTGAAAAATGACATGATAAAAATTATTTCTATTTAAATGGGGAAAAGACCACACTGCATAATTATAAGGGACACAAAGAGAAGTTTCTGGAGCTCTTATTGTAAGGCAATGAGTAAAGGCATATCAACAGTACTAAAAAAGAAGATTAATATAGACTTGTGGTATTTGTGAGAGGAGAAGCTAGAAGCCTGATCCAAACTCAGTTGAAATAATTGTGCTTTGGATCAGGCCTAAAACCTATGCTTAATGCAGGTTATTTCAAGAGACACAGGCCAGCATTTCTTAGGATTAATGATCTAAATCCATATTTAGGTACTTACATGAAAATAGACTGATTTTCAAAAGTGCAGGACATCCACTGAACTCAATAGGAACTCTGTCCTTCTGAAAATCTGGGCTTCCGCATAGGTGTAACAGGGATTTTGATCCCTCACATTAGGTATTTAGGATTGATATTTTGGCCACAATTTATAAGCATACACTCCCCTTTAGCTAGAAAAACATTACTCAGAAAAGTGATTCGCCCATTGAGACAGAGAGAGAGAGAGAGAGAGAGAGACTCTAGTTCACCCACAGGTTGAGATGCAGGAATCCCTTGGAGGAATTCCATTGCTGGTGTTGTGCAGGAGGTCAGACTAGTGATCATGGTGGCCTTAAAATCTATTAATCTGAAAATCACGAGTTTTAAATGGCAATTTAAGCCTGATGTTTTCAAAGTGGCAACTGATTTTAAAAGACACAAATTTTGGGTGCCAAACTTGAGGCACCTAGGCCAGATTTTTAGAAGCACTTTGATGCAGCTCCGGCTCCGTACTGCAAGGCCTAAATGACTTGGACAGCTAATTTTCAAAAGTGACTTAGACACTTAGGCCCAGATCCTCACATGTACCCCTTGCTATTGTGACACCTACCTACCAGGCCATCTGCCATCTACTAGAATACTCAGGCCGAGTTAGGTAGCCAGGCTTCCCATATAATGTATAGGCAGAGTTAGGTACCTAAGAAAGCGATCCTCAGAAACCAGGAAGTTGATTGGGAAGCCACCTAAACTAGCCGGGAATGAAATGCCAAGGAGACGGGAGGAATGAGGACACCTAAGTGTCTGACGTGGTGTGCCCTGCTGATGTGAAGAGATGCTCTCTACAAATCAAGTTGAAGCTCCCCGTCTAGTTTCATTGTCCAGATTGAGTAAAATGCCAAATATCGTTGTAAATGTGGAAAAGTAGATTCAATATGAGAAATCCTTTCAGTTTTAATCTAAGGTTAATAGTAACTGTTATAAGGGTGTTTTTTTCAATATGATTTTTTATCTTGAAAACTTATCTTTAATCTCTGAGAACTACATTTTTCCCCTCTAAATAAATTAGTGCTGATTTCCATTCCCATGTCGGTTTGTTCTTAATTTACTCTGCCATTGTATCTGGTTTGAGGCCATTTTACAAACTGAAGGCAGACGTGTGTGTGTGTGTGTGTGTGTGTGTGTGTAATAGATGCTTAGATGTCATTTATCATAATGTCTTTCATCTTGTATAAAAGTCAATAATGGCTGATAGCTAGGAATCTTTCTTTCTTTCTTTCTTTCTTTCTTTCTTTCTTTCTTAGAAGAAAGGTTATAGCCAATAATCACACACTGCAATGAATATTCCCCTGCAGGCCAAGACCCACATTATGAAGTATAAGCACTTCTGAACAACCTTATGTGTGTTAAGTTTGTGAAATACATCAGTAGTTGTTTGGCTTGTCAGTCTACAATAAAAGTAGAAGCTACTGGTCCAATCAGTGATAAAACCTTTGCATGTGTTCCTCCTGTGAATGCATTTTATTTATTCCTTCCTGTCTCACTTTCCCATTTATATTCTGTAAAGTTTGTGAAGTTGCTGTTGACCCCTTTACATTGCTTTAATTGATTGCCTGAATTATGATGACCCAACAGCTGCATTAATCAACATAACACATCTGACTCATTTTCTCATATTTTCCCTCAGGGAAATCCTCTAGCAAATTATGTTCACATATTAATCCCCTTTGAATAATCAGTTCATTTAAAACCTCAGCCACTAAAATCAATGTATTTTCTTTATAAATCAGCTTCCTAATTTAAAATGACATAGCCATTTTTCTTCATCAGGTGAAAGCCAAATTATACACCTAATTCATATCCAAACAATGCTCATTTAAGGGGGGAAGGGGATAGGATGAGCATCATATCCTTCAATGAATGTGAATTGTAAGTTTTCAGAACCCAGTGAATTTACCTACAGCATTCAAGTTCAAAGAGCATTCTCATCCTTAATCTTCTCCAATAATGAACTGCAATACTGATAATCATCAACATGAAACAAAGGTGCTCACTCCTCAATCTTTTCCTCTCATAATCTCATGCTGTGTTTTAGATGTAATACAAATAGCCTGAGTGAGGACAACGCAGGTCAGATTACCTGGTTTATTGTTTCTAGTGCCTTTACAAGGATCTTTAAAGTTCTCACTTTGTAAACTCTTACACCTAATTTGTAGGTACAGTTACTGCAGTTCTGTCCTGTATCCAACCCCCACCCCGCTCCCTGACTGCCCTATCCACAGCCCCACCACCTAACAGGCCCCCCGGGACCTCACCCCCTATCCAACCCCCCCTGCTCACTGTCCCCTGACTGCCCTGACCCTATCCACACCATCGGTCCCTGACAGCACCCCCAAGGGACACCCACCCCTTATCCAACCCCCCTGCCCCACTCCCTTACCGTGCCACTCAGTGCGGCAGGAGCTCTTAGCCCCGCCACTCGGCCAGAGCCAGCCACGCCGCTGCCGCACTGCCTGGCAGGAGCAGTGGGCCAGAGCTCGGCCCGTGCGGCGGCATCACTGCGGGGGAGGAGGGACAGCAGGGGAGGAGCCGGGAGCTAGTCTCCCCGGCTGGGAGCTCAAGGGCCAGGCAGGATGGTCCCATGGGTCGGATGTGGCCCGAGGACTGTAGTTTGCCCACCTCTGAGTTAGATGCACAAATGTGCATGCAAATACTGGATTTGCATAGATCAGTGGTTCTCAAACTCTAGCAAAATTTCCAAGGACACACCAAGCCAGCTTCTAATTTTCCACAGGGGTGCTCAACCGCTCCCAGGCCCCACCCCCACTCCACCCCTTCCCCCAAGACCCACACTCACTCTACCTATTCCCGACCCACTCCACACCTGCCCATGCTCTTCCTCATCTCTTTCTGCCCCTGCCCCCAAGCGTGCCCTGTCCCTGCTCCTCCCACTCCCTCCCAGTGCCTTTTGCACACTGCTGAACAGGTGGCCCTGGGAGGGAGGGGGAGGAGCTGATCAGTGGGAGCTCCAGACATGACCAGCTGGAGCCGGACATGACTCGTGGACCCCTTGGAGTCCACAGACCCCAGTTTGAGACCTGCTGGCATAGATGATTGTGGTAACTGTATATGCAAATTAGGGGTGAAACACAAGGTCTTTGCACCCCTTAAGCTCTTCATTGGCTCATAAGTCTTATTCTGTCTAGCTGCATATGAATGAATCTCTCTCTAAATGCACAGATCAGGCCCTAATTTTGCCATAACATGTTTGGTAAAAGTAAGTGTTTAGGTGGGTATCCATTATCAAAATTGTCCTTCCTCCCTGGACTATTACATATGGGTGGTTGGTTTTTTGCGCTTGACTCCAGAGATGCCTGCCTTTCAATGGAGCTGTCTTTGCATAAGCCATATGGTACTTTGGACAGAAGACACAAAGTAATCATCAAGTATTCTGACTGAGGCAAGAAGCAGATAGACGAAGTGATGCGTTATTTAACAGTAGATGTTTTTAAGGATCTGGCTGGAGAAGGACTTAAATGAATCACTGCTTATGCACAGTGAGCCCACATGGGCAGCACAAATATATGTCATTCTCTTGGAAGATCTCTGCCTGCCGGAAGTCAGTAGTTCTCACACTGATGGCACACCATTAGCCAATCCATTAGGTATGTGTGGGCTTTTGTTAGAGGCACAATGCTGCACACAACGGTCTGCTCCAGTATGGTAAACCCTATGCTAAATACATGCAATGAAAGTAACTCCAAAATGAATGAACAGTTATGGGCCCTGCCTCAAAGAGCTTACAGATGTGGCATGATGAATGAGAGTAACAAACAGAGTGTGGGGAAGGACAAGTGTTACAGCATTAGGATCACATGGTTTCGTATCATAGGCATGTGAATTACTTGCATGTCTCAGTTCTAAGAACGCTTCTTTAAAATAATAATTATTGTTGCTTTGTTTCTTACGGGTATCATGGACGCAGTGAATCTTAAGGAGGGATGTGAGAGAAAAGGCAAATTATTCAGTATCCGTTACCTGAAAAGAGTTTTTGATTCTTCCCTCAGGGACAGGATATTTTTGAAGTTACTGTGGATAACTCCCTAGACAAATTATTCAGCTGCTCTATTTTTCCGATGAAAGCTTAAGAATGGCATTGAAATGTTAGCTCAGTGTATTTTTTACTAATAAAATTGCTCTGTGCATGTCTTGTGTGTAGTGAACCAAGAAGAATTAGGAAATGTCTGTATGGCAATATTTCTACACTCGAGTAAGCCTACAATCTAACCTACAGTTGTAAAATATAATAGATTCCTCCCTCAATAAGATGAAACTCATGTTAGCAGAAGCAGGTGCTAAGTGCATACAAAGAAATATTAACAATTAGAAGTTACATTAGAATCATAATGGTTTTAAATCCCACAGTGTCTTCATTGCAGGAAACGTAATGGAAGTTTTTACAAACCTTCTCATTAGAATATCCATCAAATTCATTAGTCTAACAAGTTTTCCTCTGTCCACATTAAACTGTGAATGGAGGTGTTCTCTCATTGTCTATAAACAGGTTGTTTCACGTTCTAAGCAATAAGAATTGGTTTCCTTTGTTGGATTTAGCCAGTGTTTGGTATATTTTATAGATGTTTAAGAATCAAGTGCATTTTCTCATGGTTATAGCAGATGACTGAGGATGAAATCTTGTCTCCATTAAAGTAAATGGGAAAACTCCCCATTAACTTGAACAGAGACTGAGAGAATTAGGATTCCTGGGTTCTATTCCTGATCCTGCCACTGACTCATGGGACAAATCTCATAGGCCTAACTTTTCAAAGGTTCCTGTGCAGACATGCAATTTCATACATCAACGTTTATTTACCTGCATGCGCAGGATGGTTTCTCTTTTCAAATCATTGAGCTGGTGGAAAATTAGGCCTGAATAATGCATAGACATGATATGGCTTATCAGTGGGATGTTGAAAAAATGTTTCTGTCTGACAATCACCACTGACAACTCTCACCTCCTCCCATCCCTGTTTTCCTCCCTCATCCTCTCTTCTTGCTGTCTCTCTTCAGCTTATTTTGAGCAACTGCAAGGGATGCTGAAAAGCAGACATGGGTCTGAAAACAGGCAACTATGAAATCGAGTTTAAGCACTATTTGCTCCAGTGTTGCAATTTTGGAATGAGGATGAAAGGGGTAGACTGGACAACACAGTGTATCTACACAAAGGATCTTTTACTTTGCATACTTTCCTGTGACAAAAGGTATTTGCTTCTAGCCTGGTGGACTAGACGCATAGCACTGACAGGACCTCTTAACTGAATTTAGTTGTGGGGGAAGGCTGATAAGGAAAAGGATAAGGAATAAGGGATAAAAAAAAGCACTTGCCCTTACACAAAATATCCCTCATTTCAAGAAAACGATGGGAACAAATCCTCCCTCCCTCCCCGCCCAGTTCCTAGAGGGATCACAAACCTGGTAATGTTCTAGCCTCAGACTCTAGGCAACTCTACATCATCGCAAAGGATTGCCCCATTGTGGAAAGCTTAAGCTGCACAGGAATCTTAATGGCAGCCCAGCGTATGGAAGCTGCATCATGATTGTGAGAGCTCAGCACACAGCTTGTTCACCCTGGCCCCATCTGCACCATCCTATCTTGGTGCTGTGCTTCTCAGCTCCAGGGCTCCCAGGGTCAGTGGGAATTGGGGGGTGTCTTGTGCCTCTGCAACCCTCCTTCCAGCCTGAAAATTGAAGCAAGTGAATCCGAAAAGGTGCAGAAACTGGAAGGCAAATAAAACGACTCCAAAGTTCATTATTTAAAACAAGCTGCTAGTTTTAAGCCAATCTCATGATTTTTGGGAGCCTGACTCATGATTTCAGGAATTGTGGGGCTGACAATAATGTTACCGCTTTTCAGTCTGACCAGTTAACCAGTACTCAGGGCTTTGTGGGTTGTTCCCATTAGGAGGAGAAATGGGCCACAGAGGCAGGTAGTTCTTTGATGCAGTCCTGTTTGTTGACCAAGAATGTTCATGAATCAAACCATAGAAGGACAGGCAGGGACCCCCTGGGTCATCAGATTCAGCAGAAGAGGCTGGGGGAGCCCCACATCAGTGTATACCATAGCCAGTGGCTAGGGCACTCATCCCTCTTCAGAACTCGTCTCCCCATCAGGTGGAGGGGGGACTTGAACTGGAGGTTTCCCACGTCCCAGGTAAGCATTGTAACTACAGGCCTTGTAGAGGAATCCTAAACTGTATTACACTTCAGCCAGTAGGTGGCACTGTGTGAGTTCTTATTTAAGCTAACCTCAGCCACACCTCACAGAACACTAAAGTCAGAGGTGAAAGTAAGCTGGTATGGTATACGGCGTACTGGCAAGAGCTGGTACACAGCCGACCGTACCCGCAGGGGGCAGCTTTCCCAGGCCGGCAATTTAAAGGGCCTGGGGCCCGATAGCGGCAGCGGCTGGGAGCCCTGGGGCTCCGGTGGTGATTTAAGGGGCCTGGGGCTCCCGCCACCTCTACCGCAGTGGAGCCCCTGGCCCTTTAAATCACTATCAGAGCCCCACTGCCGGAGCCCTACCGCTATCATGGGGCTCCCATGGTGATTTAAAGGGCCCGGGGCTCCCAGCCGCTGCTATCGCAGCCGAAGCCCCAGGCCCTTTAAATCTAGATTTAAAGGGCCTGGAGATTTAAAGGCACCGCCTCTTCCAGTTGAAGCCCTGCCCCCTTCCGGTTGAGGCCCCACCCCCTGCTCAGGACTCCCACGTACCGGTAAGTTCTTTACGTTACTTTCATCCCTGATTAAAGTTATGAGGGAGGCCATGCTCCGCACCCAGCCTCTTGCATAAACAGTGCAGGCAGAGGTTGCTCTAGCTATAGGAAGACAGGCAGCTGCCTAAGGTGGCAGGTTGGTGGTGATGGGGGATGAGGCTGGTGCCATCCAAGGAGTGGGCTGCCAGCGAAGCATTTCCATGCCTGGTATGGGTAAGATTATGGCTGCAGCTTCGGGCTGCACCTGCCGGCACCAGGGCTTTGACCACAAGTGCAGTGATCCGCCTGACTACCTCAGCGGTGCGCCCAGGAAGCCACTACTCCAACTCCACCATGCCCAGGCTTTGGAGGTGCCACAGTTGAGTGGGTTATGAGTCTAACAGGGAGGAGCTCATCCGGAAAGGTGTGGGGATGCCGGCTGGGCTAGATGCTGGACTGGCAGTGCAGGTCTAGGCCCCGGTGTGGAGACTCCACATCCTGTCCAGTGGAAAGGAACTTGCCACTTCCTTTGTGAGGGGGATCAGCACAGGATGGGAAGTTCATTCTGCCCATTACCTGTTAAAAGTTATGCTCGGTGTCGCTATGCCCCTAAGTGTCTTTGTGGATCTAGCCCTGTGTGTCTAATGAACCAGTGAACATTTAGGGGGAGTAAAAAACAAGTCTCACATACTGGAAAGATTTATGCATCCTTTGGTGGAGGTGCATTTGTTTTGCTCATTAATTAATCAGGGCTACATTCCACTACTCTTATATCTGTAAAACTCCCTCACACTAATGAGAATGGATGTGAGCACTAGTGGATGTGGTGTCTTATGAAAGGGCAACATAGAGGTTACATTGCTCAGCACTTCTGGAAATCAGTTTTATTCAGGAGTCTAGATATGGATTGTGTCCAGCTTTAGACATCTACATTTGAAAGTTTTGACTTAAGTGACTTAATTCACTATGCTTGGTGTTGTGTCATTTTCCATTTGGAGAGAGAACTCTAAATCCTCTATATATAAATGGTTGCCTCTTTTCATATTTTGGAGGATGGGTCACTTCTTATCCCAATAAAAAATATTGGAACAAAAATTAAAATAGGGGTTAGGAAGAAAGGTTACATGATATGGGAATTTTTTTATCAAGTGCACATATAACTCATCCGATCTATTTATTTTTTGTAGGAAAGGTGACTTTTAAAAAAATAAGATACTTTTTTCTTGGCTCCATTCCTCTCCTGCATGAGTTGAGGCAACATCTCACCTGAGCATTGTGCCAAAATAAGCAACATGCTAATCAAAACTGTCTTTTGTTACAATTTAATGTTTTGATAGAATTTATTGCAGATATCTTTTCCAGTGTAGAATGTCAGTGAATATAGACCTCCTGTGTGCAGTACAAAACAGTATGTGCAAAAAGAAAAGGAGTACTTGTGGCACCTTAGAGACTAACAAATTTATTTGAGCATAAGCTTTTGTGAGCTACAGCTCACTTCATTGGATGCATGCAGTGGAGAGATTTTATATACACAGAGAACATGAACCAATGGGTGTTACCATACACACTGTAATGAGAGTGATCAGGTAAGGTGAGCTATTACCAGCAGGAGAAAAAAAAACCCTTTTGTAGTGATAATCAAGGTGGGTCATTTCCAGCAGTTGACAAGAACGTGTGAGGAACAGCGGAATAAACATGGGGGAAATAGTTTTAGGAATAGGAATATTTCCAACACACCTCTGAACAACATACTAACCCACAGAGACCTTCCTACCAACACTACAAAAAGAAGGATTCTGTGTGGACTCCTCCTGAAGGTTGAAACAACAGACTGGACTTCTACACAGAGTGCTTCCGCCAACGTGCACGGACTGAAACTGTGGAAAAGCAGCATCACTTGCCCCATAACCTCAGCTGTACAGAACACAATGCCATCCACAGCCTCAGAAACAACTCTGACATCATAATGAAAAAGGCTGACAAAGGAGGTGCTGTCGTCATCATGACTAGGTCGGAATATGAACAAGAGGCTGCTCGGCAGCTCTCCAGTGCCACTTTCTACAAGCCATTACCCTCTGATCCCACTGAGGGTTACCAAAAGAAACCACAGCATCTGCTCAAGAAACTCCCTGAAAAAGCACAAGAACAAATCAAACAAACACACCCCTAGAACCCTGACCAGGGGTCTTCTACCCAGGATCCATAAACCTGGAAATCCTGGGCACCCCATCATCTCAGGCATTGGCACCCTGACAGCAGGATTGTCTAGCTATGTAGACTCCCTCCTCAGGCCCTACACTCCCAGCACTCCCAGCTATCTTCAAGACACCACTGACTTCCTGAGGAAACTACAATCCATCTGTGATCTTCTTGAAAACACCATCCTAGCCACTATGGATGTAGAAGCCCTCTACACCAACATTCCACACAAAGATGGACTACAAGCCATCAGGAACAATATCCCTGATAATGTCACGGCAAACCTGGTGGCTGAACTTCGTGACTTTGTCCTCACCCATAAATATTTCATATTTGGGGACAATGTATACCTTCAAATCAGTGGCATTGCTATGGGTACCCGCATGGCCCCACAGTATGCCAACATTTTTATGGCTGACTTAGAACAATGCTTCCTCAGCTCTCGTCCCCTAATGCCCCTACTCTACTTGTGCTACATTGATGACATCTTCATCATCTGGACCCATGGAAAAGAAGCCCTTGAGGAATTCCACCATGATTTCAACAATTTCCATCCCACCATCAACCTCAGCCTGGACCAGTCCACACAAGAGATCCACTTCCTGGACACTACGGTGCTAATAAGCGATGGTCACATAAACACCACCCTATACCGGAAACCTACTGACCACTATACTTACCTACATGCCTCCAGCTTTCATCCAGACCACACCACATGATCCATCGTCTACAGCCAAGCTCTGCGATACAAACGCATTTGCTCCAACCCCTCAGACAGAGACAAACACCTACAACATCTCTATCAAGAGTTCTTACAACTACAATACCCACCTGCTGAAGTGAAGAAACAGATTGACAGCGCCAGAAGAGTACCCAGAAGTCACCTACTACAGGACAGGGCTAACAAAGAGAATAACAGAACGCCACTAGCAATCACCTTCAGCCCCCAACTAAAACCTCTCCAACGCATCATCAAGGATCTACAACCTATCCTGAAGGACGACCCGTCACTCTCACAGATCTTGGGAGACAGGCCAGTCCTTGCTTACAGACAGCCCCCCAACCTGAAGCAAATACTCACCAGCAACCACACAACAGAACCACTAACTCAGGAACCTATCCTTGCAACAAAGCCCGTTGCCAACTGTGTCCACATATCTATTCAGGGGACACCATCATGGGGCCTAATCACATCAGCCACACTATTAGAGGCTCGTTCACCTGCACATCTACCAATGTGATATATGCCATCATGTGCCAGCAATGCCCCTCTGTCATGTTCATTGGCCAACTTTCAAAAACCAGTCAAAAACCAGTCAGAGAACACTTCAATCCCTCTGGTCACTCGATTACAGACCTAAAAGTGGCAATTCTTCAACAAAAAACCTTCAAAAACAGACTCCAAAGAGAGAAAAGCAGGAAAGCAGACTTCGACTCCCTCAGGGAACGGATGGGTAGGATCCCCTGGGGGACTAACATGAAGGGGAAAGGAGTCCAGGAGAGCTGGCTGTATTTCAAGGAATCCCTGTTGAGGTTACAGGGACAAACCATCCCGATGTGTCGAAAGAATAGTAAATATGGCAAGCGACCAGCTTGGCTTAACGGTGAAATCCTTGCGGATCTTAAACATAAAAAAGAAGCTTACAAGAAGTGGAAGGTTGGACATATGACCAGGAAAGAGTGTAAAAATATTGCTCGGGCATGTAGGAATGAAATCAGGAGGGCCAAATCGCACCTGGAGCTGCAGCTAGCAAGAGATGTCAAGAGTAACAAGAAGGGTTTCTTCAGGTATGTTGGCAACAAGAAGAAAGCCAAGGAAAGTGTGGGCCCCTTACAGAATAAGGGAGGCAACCTAGTGACAGAGGATGTGGAAAAAGCTAATGTATTCAATGTTTTTTTTGCCTCTGTCTTCACTAACAAGGACAGCTCCCAGACTGCTGTGCTGGGCATCACAGCATGGGGAGTAGATGGCCAGCCCTCTGTGGAGAAAGAGGTGGTTAGGGACTATTTAGAAAAGCTGGACGTGCACAAGTTCATGGGGCCGGAAAAGTTGCATCCGAGAGTGCTAAAGGAATTGGCGGCTGTGATTGCAGAGCCATTGGCCATTATCTTTGAAAACTCGTGGCGAACGGGGGAAGTCCCAGATGACTGGAAAAAGGCTAATGTAGTGCCAATCTTTAAAAAAAGGGAAGAAGGAGGATCCTGGGAACTACAGGCCAGTCAGCCTCACCTCAGTCCCCGGAAAAACCATGGAGCAGGTCCTCAAAGAATCAATCCTGAAGCACTTACATGAGAGGAAAGTGATCAGGAACAGTCAGCATGGATTCACCAAGGGAAGGTCATGCCTGACTAATCTAAATCGCCTTCTATGATGGGATTACTGGTTCTGTGGATGAAGGGAAAGCAGTGGATGTATTGTTTCTTGACTTTAGCAAAGCTTTTGACACGGTCTCCCACAGTATTCTTGTCAGCAAGTTAAAGAAGTACGGGCTGGATGAATGCACTATAAGGTGGGTAGAAAGTTGGCTAGATTGTCGGGCTCCATGGGTAGTGATCAATGGCTCCATGTCTAGTTGGCAGCCGGTGTCAAGTGGAGTGCCCCAGGGGTCGGTCCTGGGGCCGGTTTTGTTCAATATCTTCATAAACGATCTGGAGGATGGTGTGGATTGCACTCTCAGCAAATTTGCGTATGATACTAAACTGGGAGGAGTGGTTGATACGCTGGAGGGCAGGGATAGGATACAGAGGGACCTAGACAAATTGGAGGATTGGGCCAAAAGAAATCTGTTGAGGTTCAATAAGGATAAGTGCAGGGTCCTGCACTTAGGACGGAAGAACCCAATGCACCGCTACAGACTAGGGACCGAATGGCTAGGCAGCAGTTCTGCGGAAAAGGACCTAGGGGTGAGAAGCTGGATATGAGTCAGCAGTGTGCCCTTGTTGCCAAGAAGGCCAATGGCATTTTGGGATGTATAAGTAGGGGCATAGCCAGCAGATCGAGGGACGTGATCGTTCCCCTCTATTCGACATTGGTGAGGCTTCATCTGGAGTATTGGGCCCCACACTACAAGAAGGATGTGGATAAATTGGAGAGAGTCCAGCGAAGGGCAACAAAAATGATTAGGGGTCTGGGACACATGAGTTATGAGGAGAGGCTGAGGGAACTGGGATTGTTTAGTCTGCAGAAGAGAAGAATGAGGGGGGATTTGATAGCTGCTTTCAACTACCTGAGAGGTGGTTCCAGAGAGGATGATTCTAGACTATTCTCAGTGGTAGAAGAGGACAGGACAAGGAGTAATGGTCTCAAGTTGCAGTGGGGGAGGTTTAGGTTGGATATTAGGAAAAACGTTTTGACTAGGAGGGTGGTGAAACGCTGGAATGCGTTACCTAGGGAGGTGGTAGAATCTCCTTCCTTAGAAGTTTTTAAGGTAAGGTTTGACAAAGCCCTGGCTGGGATGATTTAATTGGGGATTGGTCCTACTTTGAGCAGGGGGTTGGACTAGATGACCTCCTGAGGTCCCTTCCAACCCTGATATTCTATGATTCTATGAATGCTGAATTGGAATTAATTTGCAAACTGGATACAATTAACTTAGGTTTGAATAAAGACTGGGAGTGGATGTGTCATTACACAAAGTAAAACTATTTCCCCATGTTTATCCCTCCTGCCACTGTTCCTCACACGTTCTTGTCAACTGCTGGAAATGACCCACCTTGATTATCACTACAAAAGGTTTTTTTTTCTCTCCCGCTGGTAATAGCTCACCTTACCCGATCACTCTCATTACAGTGTGTATGGTAACACCCATTGTTTCATGTTCTCTGTGTATATAAAATCTCCCCACTGTATTTTCCACTGAATGCATCCAATGCAGTGAGCTGTAGCTCACAAAAGCTTATGCTCAAATAAATTTGTTAGTCTCTAAGGTGCCACAAGTCCTCCTTTTCTTTTTGCGGTTACAGACAAACACGGCTGCTACTCTGAAACCTGTCAAAACAGTTATGTGTAAACATTATAAACATGAGCTTTCTATTTTATATGCATCATATATTCAAGTAAGATGGCTGTTCAGGCCCGCTGATCGAAGGCTATATATTCAAAACAGATTTATATTGTAAGGTTTTTGAGGTATGGACCATCTTTTGTACAAAGTAGTCCTTGTCCATGACTAGCGCTACAAAGCTAAATAACAGAAGTTCCCTTTCTACTTCACCATCCAAGGCCTCATTTCAGGAAAGCATTTGAAGTACAGGTTTAACTTTAAGGGTGTGCTTTCCCATTTAAGTCAATGGAATTTGAACACATGCATGCATCCCATTGACTGAAGCATGTGCAGAACCTTCACTGCTTTTCCTGAATCATGACCCCCAAGCCTGACATTGCAGGTGACAACCACTTTGTCACTCAGAATTAGAGCAATCAAAACTTTTCCATTTAACTGTATTTTTGATGGGAAAAGGCTTATTCTGTGGAAAAAAAATCAGTGAAAACAATTTTTTTTTCACAAAAAAGCCATTAGACAAAAGAAATACTTTCACAGAAATGCTTCAACCAGTTCTAATTTTCAATAAAAATGGTAATGTAACAAACAGAAAATAAAATCATTTGCATCGATATTTTTCACTGAAAAAGAACAAAATTCCCAACCTGATTTACCCAAAATAAAACCAATTAACTTCATGCAACATCCTCCCTCAGAATCCACCAGCCCCTCCACACCCTTGGGCTTGCCCGCAGAGACAGTGTTGGCAAACAGCCAGTTGCAGAGGCATACTGTGACCACAGAGACACTGTTTTCTGGAGTGGGAGGTGACCTCCTGCAAACACACCGCTGAGCTCTAACCAAGGACAGCCAACTGCAAGGGGGGTGCAGCAGAGGCAGAGGGGAATGATGTGTTAAAGGGACATTCGTTTGTTGACTTTCCCACTGTAAGGTGGGAAACTGAGACAAAGAACACTGCCCAGTGCATTGTGGAGTTGGGTTTGCTTATGGTTGAATGTGGTTGTGTTTGTTTTTTTTTTTTCCAAATTAATACTTGATTCGCTTTCCCTTTTAATAAAAGTTCTCCTTTGTTATATGCCAACTCAGCACTTGTGAGAGGGGAAGTATTGTCTCAAAGAGGTACCCAGGGATGGAATTAAGTTTTGCCAGGTTATGGGCTCGAGCCAGTTCTGTTTTGTATTGTTAAAAGGAACCCCTAAATATTGAACCCAGCCCTTGTTGCTTCCTCTGCCACCAGGCAGAAGGGTTACATAAGCCCATGCGTCAGTTCTTTGCTGAATTGGGGGCCGTAGGATCAGATGCAGTAGGTGCTCAGTGCCTCTTATAAGGTGCTACATGCCCTCCACACCTGCTGATAAAAAACATTCTTCATCTGGCTAGATTTGTCCTTATTCCATAGTTGGCTATGTGACAGCTTCTCAGAGCCCAAGACATTTATCACTTTTGCATCACCACTCTGTGCTTTTGCTTTGCCATAGGAAGCTGTGTGCTATTTATCACGTTAGAAATAGAAGAACTAATTAAAAAGACCCACTCTTTTAATGAGATGGTTCTTCTCATGTCAGTTTTTAGAAATGAATATTGCAAACACTTTTAAAGTGCGCTTGATTAGCATTCATCTCTCACTGTTCTCAAGGCTAGAGGATCATGCTCCTGACACGTGCAGAATCGGCACTGAGCCTATCTATTGGGAAGCTGTCATGTTCAATTATTATCAGTCCCTGCCACTGAGTCTACTTCTAAGCCCTTGGCCAGATACAGTGAATTGCTTTTCTAGGTATGAATGTATTCACAGTGTGTGTTTCACTAACTTGTATAAATATATGATGACATGCCAATCTACAAAGCACAAAAGCTAGAGAAATGATTGCTTTCTTACCATTTAAACGGTTTAAATTTTGTGCATGACAAAGAATCTAACTAAAATTTTCTAAGCATATTGCTGGTCTTGTAAAGAAGCCATTGGCATATAAGTATGACCCTGGCAGATAAAAACCCGAATAAGCACTGAAGAAAATTCAACTCTTTCTCATTACTCAAGTTGTGACAACTGATCATTTTCAAATATTGCTGTGTGTAATGATTGATAAATGTTGACTTTTTAAAAGGCAGCCACTGTATGTATTAAATAGACAGAGAGAAAATGTTTTGGACTCCTTAAACAAAAGGATGAATGTGGTATATTGACATCTAGTAAAGACTTGATATGGCTGATTCATGCAGAACCAGAATTATGTAAGCTCATAAAATTGCCCTAGTTGTGTTTGAAGGAGACTATTAATTTGTTGTGTTGTGGCAACAGAGACCTACTATATCTATTTATGAGACCTGAGTTTGTCTAAGCTACATCCCTATTTAACCCCTTAATTTTGAAACTGTATGAATATACAATATGAAACTGGAGAAAAGCTTGTTAAGAGTCTTTGGGTTAAATTTAGAGGTGAGAGCAACAAGGATGATGTCGTGGTGGATGTCTCCTATAGACCACCTGACCAGGAGGATGAGGTAGACAAGGCTTTCTTCGGACAACTAACAGAAGTTTCCAGATCACAGGCCCTGGTTCTCATAGGGGACTTCAATCACCCTGACATCTGCTGGGAGAGCAATACAGCAATGCACAGCCAATCCAGGAAGTTTTTGAAGAGTGTTGGCGACAACTTCCTGGTGCAGGTGCTGGAGGAACGAACTAGGGGCTTGTGCTCCTCTTGACCTGCTTCTCACAAACAGGGAAGAATTGGTAGGGGAGGTAGAAGTGGGTGGCAACCTGCGTAGCAGTGACCATGAGATGGTCGAGTTCAGGATCCTGACAAAAGAAAGAAAGGAGAGCAGCAGAATACAGACCCTGGACTTCAGAAAAGCAGACTTTGACTCCCTCAGGGAACTGATGGGCATGATCCCCTGGGAGGCTAATCTGAGGGGGAAAGGAGTCCAGGAGAGCTGGCTGTATTCTAAAGAAGCCTTATTGAGGGCTCAGGAAACCATCCGATGTGCAGAAAGAATAGCAAACAAGGCAGGTGACCAGCTTGGCTTAACAGAGAAATCTTCGGTGAGCTTAAACACAAAAAGGAAGCTTACAAGAAGTGGAAACTTGGCAGATGACTAGGGAGGAGTATAAAAATATTGCTCAAGCATGCAGGGGTGTAATCAGGAAGGCCAAAGCACATTTGAAGTTGCAGCTAGCAAGGGTAACAAGAAGGGTTTCTACAGGTATGTTAGCAACAAGAAGAAGGTCAGGGAAAGTGTGGGATCCTTACTGAATGGGGAGGAAACCTAGTGACAGATGATGTGGAAAAAGCTGAAGTATTCAATGCTTTTTTTGCCTCAGTCTTCACAGACGAGGTAAATTCCCAGACTGCTGCACTGGGCAACATAGTATGAGGAGGAAGTGAGCAGCCCTCAGTGGTGAAAGAACAGGTTAAGGACTATTTAGAAAAGCTGGACATGCACAAGTCCATGGAGCCAGATCTTATGCATCTGAGGATGTTGAGGGAGTTGGTTGATGTGATTGCAGAGCTATTGGCCACTATCTTTGAAAACTCATGACAATGGGGGAAGGTCCTGAATGATTGGAAAAAGGCAAATATAGTGCCCATCTTTAAAAAAGGGAAGAAGGAGAATCTGGGGAGCTACAGACCAGTCACCCCCACCTCAGGTCCTGGAAAAATCATGGAGCAGGTCCTCACGGAATCCATTTTGAAGCACTTGGAGGAGAAGAAAGTGATCAGGAACAGTCAACATGGATTCACCAAGGGTAAGTCATGCCTGACCAACCTGATTGCCTTCTATGATGAGATAACTGGTTCTGTGGATATGAGGAAAGTGGTGGACGTGATATATCTTGCCTTTAGCAACGCTTTCGATATGGTCTCCCACAGTACTCTTGCCAGAAAGTTAAAAAAGTATGGATTGAAGGAATGGAATATAAGGTGGATAGCAACCTTAGTGCTTATATACGAATGCACAAAGCCTTGGAAACAAGCAGGGAGAACTGGAGGTCCTGGTGATGTCAAGGAATTATGACGTGATTGGAATAACAGAGACTTGGTGGGATAACTCACATGACTGGAGTACTGTCATGGATGGTTATAAACTGTTCAGGAAGGACAGGCAGGGCAGAAAAGGTGGGGGAGTAGCACTGTATGTAAGGGAGCAGTATGACTGCTCAGAGCTCCGGTACGAAACTGCAGAAAAACCTGAGTGTCTCTGGATTAAGTTTAGAAGTGTGAGCAACAAGAGTGATGTAGTGGTGGGAGTCTGCTATAGACCACCGGACCAGGGGGATGAGGTGGATGAGGCTTTCTTCCGGAAACTGGCAGAAGCTACTAGATTGCACGCCCTGGTTCTCATGGGTGACTTTAATTTTCCTGATATCTGCTGGGAGAGCAATACAGCGGTGCATAGACAATCCAGGAAGTTTTTGGAAAGCATAGGGGACAATTTCCTGCTGCAAGTGCTCGAGGAGCAAACTAGGGGGGGGAGCTTTTCTTGACCTGCTGCTCACAAACAGGGAAGAATTAGTGGGGGAAGCAAAAGTGGACGGGAATCTGGGAGGCAGTGACCATGAGATGGTTGAGTTCAGGATCCTGACACAGGGAAGAAAGGTAAGCAGCAGGATACGGACCCTGGACTTCAGGAAAGCAGACTTCGACTCCCTCGGGGAACGGATGGGTAGGATCCCCTGGGGGACTAACATGAAGGGGAAAGGAGTCCAGGAGAGCTGGCTGTATTTCAAGGAATCCCTGTTGAGGTTACAGGGACAAACCATCCCGATGAGTCGAAAGAATAGTAAATATGGCAGGCGACCAGCTTGGCTTAACAGTGAAATCCTAGCGGATCTTAAACATAAAAAAGAAGCTTACAAGAAGTGGAAGGTTGGACATATGACCAGGGAAGAATATAAAAATATTGCTCGGGCATGTAGGAATGAAATCAGGAGGGCCAAATCGCACCTGGAGCTGCAGCTAGCAAGAGATGTCAAGAGTAACAAGAAGGGTTTCTTCAGGTATGTTGGCAACAAGAAGAAAGCCAAGGAAAGTGTGGGCCCCTTACTGAATGAGCGAGGCAACCTAGTGACAGAGGATGTGGAAAAAGCTAATGTGCTCAATGGTATTTTTGCCTCTGTCTTCACTAACAAGGACAGCTCCCAGACTGCTGTGCTGGGCATCACAGCATGGGGAGTAGATGGCCAGCCCTCTGTGGAGAAAGAGGTGGTTAGGGACTATTTAAAAAAGCTGGACGTGCACAAATCCATGGGGCCGGACGAGTTGCATCCGAGAGTGCTAAAGGAATTGGCGGCTGTGATTGCAGAGCCATTGGCCATTATCTTTGAAAACTCGTGGCGAACGGGGGAAGTCCCAGATGACTGGAAAAAGGCTAATGTAGTGCCAATCTTTAAAAAAAGGAAGGAGGAGGATCCTGGGAACTACAGGCCAGTCAGCCTCACCTCAGTCCCCGGAAAAACCATGGAGCAGGTCCTCAAAGAATCAATCCTGAAGCACTTACATGAGAGGAAAGTGATCAGGAACAATCAGCATGGATTCACCAAGGGAAGGTCATGCCTGACTAATCTAAATCGCCTTCTATGATGAAATTACTGGTTCTGTGGATGAAGGGAAAGCAGTGGATGTATTGTTTCTTGACTTTAGCAAAGCTTTTGACACGGTCTCCCACAGTATTCTTGTCAGCAAGTTAAAGAAGTACGGGCTGGATGAATGCACTATAAAGTGGGTAGAAAGTTGGCTAGATTGTCGGGCTCCATGGGTAGTGATCAATGGCTCCATGTCTAGTTGGCAGCCAGTGTCAAGTGGAGTGCCCCAGGGGTCGGTCCTGGGGCCGGTTTTGTTCAATATCTTCATAAATGATCTGGAGGATGGTGTGGATTGCACTCTCAGCAAATTTGCGTATGATACTAAACTGGGAGGAGTGGTAGATATGGTGGCAGGTAGGGATAGGATACAGAGGGACCTAGACAAATTGGAGGATTGGGCCAAAAGAAATCTGATGAGGTTCAACAAGGATAAGTGCAGGGTCCTGCACTTAGGACGGAAGAACCCAATGCACCGCTACAGACTAGGGACCGAATGGCTAGGCAGCAGTTCTGCGGAAAAGGACCTAGGGGTTACAGTGGACGAGAAGCTGGATATGAGTCAGCAGTGTGCCCTTGTTGCCAAGAAGGCCAATGGCATTTTGGGATGTATAAGTAGGGGCATAGCCAGCAGATCGAGGGACGTGATTGTTCCCCTCTATTCGACATTGGTGAGGCCTCATCTGGAGTACTGTGTCCAATCTTGGGCCCCACACTACAAGAAGGATGTGGATAAATTGGAGAGAGTCCAGCGAAGGGCAACAAAAATGATTAGGGGTCTGGAACACATGAGTTATGAGGAGAGGCTGAGGGAACTGGGATTGTTTAGTTTGCAGAAGGGAAGAATGAGGGGGGATTTGATAGCTGCTTTCAACTACCTGAGAGGTGGTTCCAGAGAGGATGGTTCTAGACTATTCTCAGTGGTAGAAGAGGACAGAACAGGGAGTAATGGTCTCAAGTTGCAGTGGGGGAGGTTTAGGTTGGATATTAGGAAAACCTTTTTGACTAGGAGAGTGGTGAAATACGGGAATGCGCTACCTAGGGAGGTGGTAGAATCTCCTTCCTTAGAAGTTTTTAAGGTCAGGCTTGACAAAGCCCTGGCTGGGATGATTTAATTGGGGATTGGTCCTGCTTTGAGTAGGGGGTTGGACTAGATGACTTCCTGAGGTGTTTTCCAACCCTAATCTTCTATGATTCTATTCATTCTCTGCACATAGATCCAGATTCAGGATCATGACCTAAGTTTGTAAATTCTTTTGGGAATCTTTCAGAATGGAGTGTACTACATAAATATAATTAACATTATTATTTCTACTAACTGCTAACTCATATCTACCAAGAAGATAACTTTATGAATGTACTGTAAATAGGATGCAGAATAACATTACTTATTAATAATTTTCAGCAGGATGGTTGTGCACCAGTACTAAAAATATGCTGTGATTGGCTACAAAATCTGCCAAGGCCAATGACACCCTGAACTGAGCTACAACAGGAAAACAATTAGCCCAACATCCACTGAAGCAGAAGGTACCAGCATGTCAGGGCTCTGTTTCCTATTTAAGAAGCATCACCTTGATTATTCCATGACAATGTTGGCATAGCTTTCAATAACCAAGGCAGGTGGTATAATGACCTCCTTTTTCTGAAAGCAATTCAAAGCCAGGGAAAGAAATGTAGACCTCCGATTGCCAAGAAACGGGTTTTACATACTGTGACGCTGCCTAACTGGCTGCCAGCTCAGACCAAGGAAACAGGTTAATTCACTTACATGCTAATAGAAACCAAAGAAATGAGAAAAGGTCATAATGTGTTCAAGCCAATTTGCTTGATAGCAGGATAGGCCAAAGAAGGGTGTTATCACATTATATGTCCATAGCATATGCCCGATAATTACATTTGCCCTAAATGCTTGAATCCTCGTGAAATGCTAATGTTATTGTCTTCAGCCATCTGAAAAGTATTGATTTACATTATATTTAGTTAGCTCTAGATCAAATGGCTCTATTAGCGTTTAGATGTGAGTTCACTTAATATGTAAAACTTCCTGTAAACTAATGAAGGATTGTTTTGGACTATCACATTATTTCTGTAAACTAATGAAAGATTGTCTAGATGGCTGTAACTAAATGCATTGTGTATAATTGCCCATCAAATGGGATTGGAACCTTGGAACTGTAAATGAAGTTGCACGTTAACATCAAAGTGTGGGTCTTTGCAGTCAACAATGGAAAATTCACAAACTTTGTCTGAATTTAGTCAAAGCAAGAGCCCATGCTATGCTGAGAACACTTGCCACCCTGTTTTCAACTATAAGAAGGAATCCTGGGAGCGATTCTGCTTCTCTGGACTGATGGATTCTGACAGAGGGAAACCTGAGTGGTTGGATAGAGGTCCCCAAAACCTTTTGGGTAACCCTAAGAGACTCATGGAAAACGAGCAGATTTTTACCCTCTGCTAATCATTTAGATATACAAACCCTGACTCACCTGTAATGTATTTTACCTGCTTTAACCTCTCAATAACTCCCATTTCTTTTTCTTAGCTAATAAATCTTTAATTAGTTTACTAGAGAAATTGTCTACAGTGTTGTCTTTGGTGTGAGATCCTGAGTATCCATTGACCTAGGGAAAGTGACTGGCCCTTTGGGGCTGGGAATAACCTAATGTGAGGTGATTTTTGGTTTGAATAACCTTTCATCTCTTAGATCTCTTAGTCCAGTTTGTCAGGGTGGCAAGATGCTCCGGGAAACTTAAATGGGACTGTTTGTGACTGCACGGTAAGATTAATATAGTAATCCAGAAGTGCATAGTTGTCACTAGCTTAGTGAAATCTAATTATAGAATATACCACCAGTTTGGGGCATCTGCCCTGTTTTCTGATAGCCTGACCTGATATTGGCTCTCTCAGTTGTGATACATAGTTTTAAAAACAGACCCCTACTACATAAATATATTACAGTAAAAGCCATTAAGACTTTCATTGCTTTCTAAACCCCAGATTGTGTTCTTTTTAGGCTATGTGTTCCTCTGAGTGACTGGCCCACATAAGATTATAAGAGTTAAAGAAGTTACTCCTTACATTCAAGTAGCAGAGGCTTATGCTTCCACTGCTGGAGGTCTCAGGTTCAGTTTCCAGTCATGACTATTTATGGTAGCTGTTACAAATAGGGGTTCATCCAGAATTTGAACTTGTCATGGACCTCAAGTCCACAAAATGAGCTCCCCTGCCTGGGCAGTGTGTGACCCAGTGTTCAATGTTTTATATCTCCCTCCAGTGGCTGGTCCCAGAGGATATAATTTACTACAATTACCAAGTTGAGGAGTTATTCCTTCAGCTCTATGGTAGAGATTCATTATTTTCACATTGGAGGGCTTAGGTTCAGTTACTGATGATGACCCAGGATGGAAATCATTACATAGGCACAACATTATATGAGTCTGTATTTCCCACAAGAACAAAGGGGTTGGGTTTTTTAAAGTTAAAATTAACAAATTATAATAATTGGTGCTCCAGAAAACATTTGCAACAAACCTACAACCATCAACACCTCCTCTGGTTTCAGGTTTCATTAGAAACTCAAAACTTAGTTCAGGTTTCAGAGTAACAGCCGTGTTAGTCTGTATTCGCAAAAAGAAAAGGAGGACTTGTGGCACCTTAGAGACTAACCAATTTATTTGAGCATATTTTCGTGAGCTACAGCTCACTTCATCGGATGCATACTGTGGAAACTGCAGAAGATCTTTTTATACACAGAGACCATGAAACAATACCTCCTCCCACCCCACTCTCCTGCTGGTAATAGCTTATCTAAAGTGATCATCAAGTTGGGCCATTTCCAGCACAAATCCAGGTTTTCTCACCCCCCTCCAAAAACCACACACACAAACTCACTCTCCTGCTGGTAATAGCTTATCCAAAGTGACCACTCTCCTCACAATGTGCATGATAATCAAGGTGGGCCATTTCCAGCACAAATCCAGGTTTTCTCACCCCACCCCCACCCCCATACACACACAAACTCACTCTCCTGCTGGTAATAGCTCATCAGGTTCACTGAATTCCCAATGTCAGACTGATAACATTACAGTCACAGAGAATTAGACTGGCCATGATAATAGCTTACGCATCTTGACCTTGCCGGTCACAAATGGGATGTCTCATTCTTTGACAAGAAAGTACGACAGTTACTAATTTAGTGTGGTGGATCTTTATGACACCATCTTTGGGACTGATTGTTTTCCTCTACCCAAATCTTGAGGAGACCCTTATGCATGGGCCATTAAGGTGTATTATCATTCCTGCTTCTCACCCAGACAAATTATAGGGAGAAGGCAGCTTGCCATCAACATATAAGTGGCTTTGGAATTAGTTTTATGCTGAAACCTTCTGTGATGCTTCCCAGGAGTACCCAGGGCTGTGAGGCACCTCGCTATCACCTGCCCTTAGCACAGGGAAGCCTTGTCTCTGCCTGCTGTGGTTCAACTTCCCAGCTCCACCAGTCACAGGCATCACAAGCTCTCCCCTCCGGACCTCACAAGCTCTGCAGTCACTGTACAGGTTAGCAGTTGGCACCAACCCCGAAGCGCACTGAGCATCTCCTTGAAGTGTCCAGCGCCATTCCCCTGGACACTTGCAGTATTCACAGATGCATTGCTTCCAAAGAAACAGTACACCCCAGTTTACCAGTTTTACCCCTGATCACTGCTCATCTTAACACTCAGCACTTCGGTATGTTTACGGTGAACTCAGGTATATTTAACAAAGCATAGAGATTCAAGTGATAGCAAGTAGAAATATTGGAAACAAATGGTTACATAAAAAAAATCATAAAATGCATTCTAGAACCTAGGCTTCATTAACAAGTGACTCTCGTGTCTAATAAAGTATTGCTTACCCCAAGTCCCTGCAGTGCTTTCCAGGCTGTGACCCTTCTTTTATGAGACATGCACGCTATCAATATGCCACCTAGGTGAAGGATTCAGCATCTCTCTTTTAAGACCCATCCTTTGTCTTTATTCATGAACAGGACACCACAGTGCAGTTTATTTCATCCTGTAAATTTCCTCTTGTAGATCTCACAGTCTCTCAATTCACACAGGGCTTAGTATGCACATAGGCGTACCGTGTGATGCATACAATACACAAATGGCCAGGCAGGGAGACAGGTGGTCAGTTACTTCCTGCCTGAAGGTATGTCACCTCCTGGAGAACTGTCTTAACTCCAAGACCTTAAGAACATAATTTTCAGCATAGATACATAACTCCTTCAGTATTATCCATCCATACATTTTGCATTGATTATGATGACCATTGGGCTACTGGCTCTCAGTAGAGAACTCACATGCCACCCTTTGATGAACTATTATGCATATAGAATCATAGAATATCAGGGTTGGAAGGGACCTCAGGAGGTCATCTAGTCCAACCCCCTGCTCAAAGCAGGGCCAATCCCCAATTAAATCATCCCAGCCAGGGCTTTGTCAAGCCTGACCTTAAAAACTTCTAAGGAAGGAGATTCTACCACCTCCCTAGGTAGCGCATTCCCGTGTTTCACCACTCTCCTAGTCAAAAAGGTTTTCCTAATATCCAACATAAACCTCCCCCACTGCAACTTGAGACCACTACTCCTTGTCCTGTCCTCTTTTACCACTGAGAATAGTCTAGAACCATCCTCTCTGGAACCACCTCTCAGGTAGTTGAAAGCAGCTATCAAATCCCCCCTCATTCTTCTCTTCTGCAGACTAAACAATCCCAGTTCCCTCAGCCTCTCCTCATAAGTCATGTGTTCCAGACCCCTAATCATTTTTGTTGCCCTTTGCTGGACTCTCTCCAATTTGTCCACATCCTTCTTGTAGTGCGGGGCCCAAAACTGGACACAGTACTCCAGATGAGGCCTCACCAATGTCGAATAGAGGGGAACGATCACGTCCCTCGATCTGCTGGCTATGCCCCTACTTATACATCCCAAAATGCCATTGGCCTTCTTGGCAACAAGGGCACACTGCTGACTCATATCCAGCTTCTCGTCCACTGTAACCCCTAGGTCCTTTTCTGCAGAACTGCTGCCTAGCCATTTGGTCCCTAGTCTGTAGCTGTGCATTGGGTTCTTCCATCCTAAGTGCAGGATCCTGCACTTATCCTTGTTGAACCTCATCAGATTTCTTTTGGCCCAATCCTCCAATTTGTCTAGGTCCCTCTGTATCCTATCCCTGCCCTCCAGCGTATCTACCACTCCTCCCAGTTTAGTATCATCCACAAATTTGCTGAGAGTGCAATCCACACCATCCTCCAGATCATTTATGAAGATATTGAACAAAACCGGCCCCAGGACCGACCCCTGGGGCATTCCACTTGACACCAGCTGCCAACTAGACATGGAGCCATTGATCACTACCCGTGGAGCCCGACAATCTAGCCAACTTTCTACCCACCTTATAGTGCATTCATCCAGCCCGTACTTCTTTAACTTGTTGACAAGAATACTGTGGGAGACCGTGTCAAAAGCTTTGCTAAAGTCAAGAAACAATACATCCACTGCTTTCCCTTCATCCACAGAACCAGTAATTTCATCATAGAAGGCGATTAGATTAGTCAGGCATGACCTTCCCTTGGTGAATCCATGCTGACTGTTCCTGATCACTTTCCTCTCATGTAAGTGCTTCAGGATTGATTCCTTGAGGACCTGCTCCATGGTTTTTCCGGGGACTGAGGTGAGGCTGACTGGCCTGTAGTTCCCAGGATCCTCCTTCTTCCCTTTTTTAAAGATTGGCATTACTTTAGCCTTTTTCCAGTCATCTGGGACTTCCCCCATTCGTCACGAGTTTTCAAAGATAATGGCCAATGGCTCTGCAATCACAGCCGCCAATTCCTTTAGCACTCTCGGATGCAACTCATCCGGCCCCATGGACTTGTGCATGTCCAGCTTTTCTAAATAGTCCCCAACCACCTCTTTCTCCACAGAGGGATGGCCATCTATTCCCCATGTTGTGATGCCCAGCGCAGCAGTCTGGGAGCTGACCTTGTTCGTTAAGACAGAGGCAAAAAAAAAAAAGATATATGAGACCCAGGGGATCCCTATACAACCCTTGTGCCCTCTCCCAGTTTGCGTCAAGGAGTCCTGGGTCACACCTACTATAGATTCCTTTCTTTTGTCTTCTTCTGGGAGAAAGCCCCATGTTTGTGGACCCACACTCAACTCCTCACAGTATTTATACCTCTGAGGATTTGGGCCTCAAGCCCAAAGAGCCATGCTAGGACCAGTATCGTTTAATGTAATTAATGATTTGGGGAAGAGGGTGAAGAGTGAACTACAAAATCTGCAGCTCACACAAACAATTTTAGGTTGGAAAAGACTGAGGCACTCCAAAGGAACCTAATAAAGCTAGGAGGATGGACAGCGTTCAAGGAGCAGACCAGCTCAGATTTTTCTTTGACCTTTCGATTCTTCCTCACTGCCTCACCCAACCCACCACTCTAACAGCAACTTGCAAAATGTTGATGGGAAGTGAGTGAATGTAAGTGGGGAGAGAATCAATGTTTCCAATAGAAATCCTGTAAAGCAGTTGATGAACAGGTACTTCTGATGTAATGTGGTAGAAAAAAAGAGAAATCTCTAAGAAACACAAAATATCTGCAGAATCCTAGAGATGATGCAATGCAGCCCTTTCTTTATCGGACACCGTTCAACTGTACTTGCAGAAATCTAGGGCCAGATCCACAACTAGTGGAAATCAGCATAACCGCAGTGACTTCAGTAGAGCTATGGCAGTTTATACTACTTGAGGATCTGGCCTGAGCTTCTGTTTATATTTCAGACATTAACAACAATGGAAATAACATGTTAGCATACAGGAGTGCCTGGACCCCTTGTGGCACACGTTATCTGCATGCTCATTATAGAACCTCTTGCAGTTTTCATCTCAGCTCTGCCCTTAAGCTGCACCCTGGCTAGCGGCGCATTGCACTCCTGCTGAGATATATCAATGATGCCCTGCTCTCAGGCAATAATGGTGTCATTATTTTGTGTCACCCCAGTCTTTACAGATTTCTGTAAAATTTTCCCATAAAGCACAAACAGCAGTTCCAAAGATCTATATTTTCCCAGAAACATCTGCAGCACACTAGCAGTAAACTTTCCAGACTTGCCATAAACTGCTCCAGTGGGCCAATTAAATTTAGTAGGAACTCAGCACACGGGAGCACTTGATTGCTTCATTACTGGTTTTATATCATTTTAGATCCTGCTCACTGCAGAAACAAACAACCAAACAAACCTTTTAAAGATAAATCGAGAAGTTCTGCAGAAGTTAATCTATCGCCAGAACCTTTAACATGCACTGTATTACGTATAGCATATTTGGAAGTAGAGTGTAATAAAATCATTTGGAAAGTGCGAATGGAAACATTATAATTGACAGTTTAAAAAATCCGATTAAAACCACACAGAATTGATTGGACCATGGTACTGTTGTTTGCATGTGGTCTCCTAGACAATGATGTGTAAGAATCAGGATGATAATCTGGCAGACTGCAAACTCTGGAGCACAGTTGCCCTGGGTGCTGTGAAGTTATGGAATCTGAGAAAGTGGAAAAACTTCCAAGGCTGATTTTCAACTGCCAGGGTAGTTCTATTTGCTTCAGTGTGGAGAATCAGGCTCCTTGTTTATCAATTTTGAAAGACTGGTATGTTCAGATGGCAGAGCTTGCTTCATCTGCGCATCTCATTTACACGATGAGACAGGGTGCAACTCACTACACTAGCACCTCCTGCTGGTCCTCTTGCGGATCAGCTCCACAGGTCGGTACACCGACTCTCGGTGGTGTCTCACCCGCCATCATTTCTGCTCCTGGACCCGTGTCGCTCCAAGGACCATGGTGTCCTCTTCAGGACACAGCCCTCCAGCTGTGCCACGCTGTGTGCTCCCCGCTTCCGGGGGACAGTAATGAAGTCCAAGGTCCAGCCACTTCCTCAGTGGTGAGTTGGGGTGGGGACTCAGGCCAGCCCAGGGACCCTGTAGATGGCAGCCATGCGCTGCGTCCCCTTCAACCCCTCAGTCTACTTCCATGGTCCACTTCCTCAGAGTCCCAGCACCATCTCTGCCCTTATCTCTGGGCCTCAACATGCCAGTGTTAGCAGCCAGCCTGGTGCTCGCTTTCACTCCCCTGATCCTGCTCAGCACTGCTCTGTCCAAGGTGCTAGTGGTCATCCTCCTCCTGCAAGGCAGCCAGTGCTCCCTCTGGAAGCTCCAGGGAGCAACTGAGCCCACTGTGTTCTGCAGCTCTTCTTATATGGGCCTGCCAGGCTCTGATTGGCTGCTCCTCGCAGCCCCTCTCTAGCTGGCTGCTTCTTGAGCAGCCTCCCTAAGGTTCTATTAACCCCTTATGGGCCTGTGGGGGGCAGATGTTCCATCACACATGATTAAAGACAAAATTGAAGGTGCTAATATGATACAGGAGGGGGTTATCTAAAGGAAAGCAGATATGTGAAAATGACACATCCATGAGATCACTAGGGTTGTGGACACATGGAGCATGGGCAGTGGTGGTGAAGGCCAGGATTTTGTTTCTGTAAAATATCTCTTTGTTGTTTGTCCTTTGTGTTTGTTGCTTTTTAAAACTTTGTTTTGGGACTTTATTTTCACACTCAGTCAAGAAGTCCATCTCCAGATCTTCCTCAAATAGCAGCCTGGAGAAACACTCCTCACAGCTGCAGATCACTACCCATAAGTAGCTTCTCCAAAGAACCTTTAGTATCTACTAAGAGTGCTGCAATTTCAAGTGCATCTAGTTTTTTCTTTCCTAGATTTTTCTGCCTCCTGTCCCAGGGGAGACACAGCATTATGTGTTGTGAGAGTTATTATCCCTGCAGTCTTTATGCTTTTTCACTTCACTCCTCATCATCCACTAGTATTATCTTCATAACAGTGAAGGTCTTCATCTTCAGTATTATCTTCATATCATCCTGACTGAGCCATGGCTTTTAGTCAGAGACTATAAAGGGTTATAGATAGCCAAGACGTTTCAAATGACCAATCCCATTCCCGTGCATAAGAATGACAGGATTTTTTATATGACAGGCCCTGTTACCCCTTTATGATGTGAAAAAAATTGACCAACCCTGCTATTTCAGAATAACTCTTCCACATGGACACTATTTTCCAGAATAAAACTAATTTTAATTTGGAATGATTACTTGTCTTGGTGAGCAGAGTTATTATTCTGAAATAAGGTCACTTTTATTCAAGAATAGAGCATCCACACTGATCGCTATTCCAGAATAGTTATTGCAGAAGAGTTATCTGCAGTTAGATAACAGTTGGAATAGCTTTTCTGGTCAATTTCCCAATGTAGACAAGCCCATAGTATTTCTTTCATCTTGCCATTATAATGTAATATACAACACCCTCACCCTCCCATATTCCATTGCATTAAGTGTATCATACTATTTATTTGCCACAACCTAATCTAACATGGAAAGGTCCCTGTGTATCCATTGTGTTGCACTAGCAGTTTAAAATATTTACATTGTATAGTTATTCAGACCCTTCAGCATGAAAAATTCTGTAAGTGTTTTATTAAGAGAGAAAGACAGATACAGAGACAGGGTACTTAATGCACAAGTTTAACAATCAAGAGACCCACATACGTTCCCTGCCCTCTTCCACACTCTGGGGGCAAGATCCTCAAGTGATGTGAATTGGCTCTATTGACACAGAGATGCCAATTTACAGTAACTGAGGATCTGGTCCTGGGTGCATGACTTCAGTCAGCTATGTCCACACTGCTATTAAACATCCACATCTGGCTGGTGCCAGCTGACTTGAGCCTGCGGGGCTCAGAGTGTGCAGATATTTAATTGCGGTCTAGACCTTCAGGTTTGGGCTGTAGCTCGAGCTCTGGGACCCCGCATCTCACAGGTTCCTAGAACCTGGGCTCCAGCCTTAACTCCAACGTCTACACCACAATTAAACAGCCCCATGAGCCTGAGCCATGCAAGTCCGAGTCAGCTGGCAAAGGTTAGCTGTGGGTTTTTAATTTGCACTGCAGACATAGATCGAAAGTTTCAAATGTGGAGGTCTAAAGTTAGACACCTTAAATCCATACTTAGGCAGCTGAATCGCTGTACCTGGAAATCAGGACATTATTATATATGAAAAAGTCTAGAGCAGTTTGGCTTCACAGGCAGCAATAAAAAAACCTTTCTAAAATAGTTTTTTGCAAAACAGGTAGCATAAAATATACAGAACATAAGATGGTGCCTGTGTTTGGAATGAGCTGCAGAGCTCACTTATGGTTTTTCCATTTGTGTGTGGTTAACCCAAATCCAGCCCATAAAACCTTTAGGCCACATTAACCCATTATTCTTCCTCCCTTCCTCCATCCTCTCCAGACACAGGAAGCACTTCGCCTACCATTGACATATAGCAGCCACCTCTGGGACAGAACATGGCAATTAACAACAAACAGTAACATTATGCCATGGAACCCAGACAGGAGGTGCTGGGGAAGTTTTTAGGTAGAAGCACAGGTGGGTTGGCAAGGCTGGAGGAGGCTCAGCACCCCCCATATCTGAGCCACCCACCTGCCTGCATACACAGCCTAACTCAGCAGGTGAAGTCCCCATCTTTGGCAGTACCAAGGCCCAGATGAACAGGGAGAATCCCTGGAACCCAGCAGTGGACAGGTGAGTCCACAAGGCCCTAGAATGGTGCTGTGGACAGTCTGTCAGGAGGACAAGCCAGCCCTGTCCCTGGCATGGCAGCAGAGCTGGGACTGGTGCCAGCGAGGGAAAGAGCGAGGCAGAGGAAGAAGAGGAGAGGGGCTGTGGAGGAGGGAGCCAGACACATTCAAAGTCTTCTGTGACCAGCCAGCATCGGCACCAGCATACAGGTCCCTGCACTCCCAGCCACCCTCCTCGCACAATCCTCCACCAAAGCCCCCCAGCCAAGCCCCACTTCAGCCAACCCCCACTGCCATAGCCCCATACCACAAGGATGGCCATGCTGGAAATGGGACATTGGACGGGGAGGGCCAGAGCTGTGAGGTGGCACCAAGCAAGGGCTTGGCTGGCTGGTTCATGTTCACGTGTGATCACCAGACACAGGGCTGGGAAAGATTTTTCCCTCAGGTCAGATTGCCAATGACCTTGGGTTGCTTTGGGTTTTTTGCCTTCCTCTTCAGTGTGTGGGTGCAGGTCACTTGCCATGATTACCTGGGTGTACCTCACTTAATCATTTCCCTGCCATGGCGGTAAACCTCAGTCCCTCCTATTCTCTGTCTGTGGGCTATAGTATTTTGGTTAATGGTGTTAGTGTTAATGAGCTGGGTGGTGTTGGTGACCTGTGATACACAGGAGGTCAGACTAGAAGATTCAAACTCACCCCTCACAGCTCCCAACCCCCCTCCTTTCAACCCTCCTCCTTCAGCCCCCATCCAACCCTAAATAACCCTCCCACCCAGCCCCCACTTAAACCTGTCCAACCCCTGCTACCCTAAACCCACCCCAAACCCCTCCCAAATAAACCCAAACCTCACAAAATCTCCTCCAAGCTACCATCCCCACCCATCCCACCTCCTCACCACACTAACCCCCATCTCCCCAAATAAACCCACCCATCCCATAACCCTGCAAATAAACGCCCACATCAAATATCACTTTGCCAAAATCCTCCCCAAACTCCCCTCATCGTTCACCATATTCCTAGCCCCATTCCCTGATAAACCCACCTCCTAAAATCTCCCCTACTCCCCAACCCACTATCCACACCATACCAAACTATTCCCTCCCTCCAACCTCCCTTTTCACCTCACCATCCCTTACCTTCCCCCCGCCCCACCCCACAGGGCCTTTCTGCTGCTCCCAGCACCCAACTCTATCTACCCTACAGATCACCCCAAATGCCCCCAACTGCTGGCTGCACTAACCTCACTCTCCACTCTTCAATTGTTCCAGTCCCCTATTGATCACCCAGGAACTCCCCACCCCACTCCAGGACTCCTTGTCCCTTAAGCCTGAGCATCAGCATCCCATCTTCACTTTGGAGTGTTAGGTGAGTGGCGAGAGCAGACAGGCTGGAGTGGGTAGCTGAGCCCAACCCCTTGGGATAAGGGCTGCTGGCATTGGGTGAGTACAAGGTGGGTTCACTTTTCAATCCCCCACCCCTCTGCACTGGGCTGGGGAAGAGGCAGCAACCCCCACACAGAGAGGGGCCGGACAGTTTTACTCAGCCCCATCCTGCAAAGAATATTTTCACCAGCTGCCTAGGGGTAGAAGCTCTATTGTGAAAACAGATATCACGGGAGACAGAGCAGCTGGAAGGGCGATGCAGATTTCCTTTTTCTTATAAAAGCTCCTTCCTCATTGTTGGAAGGAAGCTTTCTTTGAGTCTTCACCATTGTCACATGACACATATATCTAGTCCTAATCTTTTCTTTCCTGCGGTTTCTTTGATCTGCTCTGGCTGTATGACTCACACCGCCTGATTCTGCAACCCCACCGCCCATTTTCTGAGCAGAAAGCGCTTTCCCTGTCTTATTTGTTCTGGTCACAAACATTTGCAATGCAATTCCTCACCAGGCCTCAGAACCAGCACTATGGAGGCAGGTGAAAATATTTTCTTACCCTTACCACTTTAGTATCATTCTAATTTGTCACATTTTGAAAACTGCTGCAGTCCCTGTCATCTGAGAGGAAGAATTAAAGAAATAAGAAATCCTATTATCTTATTGCCGAACTCTATCCTAGCAGAATTTCCTTGGCAATCTTGCATATGACCAAGACATGAAAGGAAGAAATTAATATTTATTAAAAAATTAACCTATTCAAAGCTTTAGAAAACATTTTGATGTGATAAGAGCCATGGAATATCGAATGCTAAAATGACACTGCTGTCCCCCGTCACCTTAGTTCTCAGAAAATGTTCATGACAAGACTAAAAGGCTTCCCCCACCCCTATTATTTTTTAATCCTCCAGATCCCAAAGACACTCTGCAGTATGTTTCAGTGGGAATTGTTAATTTACCTTTGTTGGCTACCAGCTCAAACAAACATTTAGACAATCCAGCTGGGTGTTTTTATTTTAAGCTACCATTTTGTTCCTCGGGTGACTGGAGCATCCCTATCAGGATGTCCCAACTCACCTTGCTGAAGCCCAAGGAGAGAAATATGAGAAAGGCACATGTGACAGACTTCCCCAGGGTGCAACCTGGGACTGGGGTACTGCTGAGCCTTCTGCCTCACCAGCTTGGGCTCCCTTACTCAGGTGCTATGACAAGCTGCAGACCTCTCCCAGTCCTGCACTCACACAAGCATTTACACAGGCAGGGCCACATCCAGCTGGAGTTACATGAATGTCTTTGCCAGTCACTCAATAATAGAGAGGCTTCAGCCCCCAGCCTAGGACCCCAGAACTGTACTGTCTTGCCCTGTTCAAAACCCTGACCAGTGTACGTTTATTTCCCAGTCCGCCCCACCCTCAGTGTGGAGAGGACAATGCACCAGCCCTTGTTCCTGAACAGATTTCCCTCTTGCACTTCAAACAACAAACAGTTTTAGGTAAAAAATATAAAACAGATTTATTAACTGCAGAAGAATAGATTTTAAGTGATTATAAGTAATAACATACAGATCAAAGTTGGTTACCTAAGAAATAAAACAAAACTGCAATCTAAGCTCTATACACTAGACAGGATTTGAATCAAGTAGTGTATCACCCTAATGGTACAAGCAGTTTGCAGATCTTTCATATACAGGCTGGGATTCCTTCTTTCCCACCTGGGACCACCTTCCCCAGGTCAGTCTTTGCTCCTGAGGTATTTCCAGATGTTGAGTTGTAGGGGGAGTGAGGCCCAGTGATGATATCACTTATCCCTTTTATAGCTTCTTCCATGTGGAGGGAACTTCTTTGTTCCAAGCAAAGTCCCCAGCAGAGTTTGTGGAAAAGTACAGGCACAAGATGGGGTCCGTTCACATGCCCTTGGGATCTAGTCACATACCCTTGCATGCTTCGATGAGTCATAGCAGCCATTACTCATATACTGGCTGAAGCGTCCACAGGAAAGCCCATCAGGTGAGGATAAGTTTTTCCCATGGCCCGTTGTGTTCGTTGATGGGCCGTTACCTTGAATAGTCCACTCACAATGTGCTGGCTAGACTGGATGTAAACTAACTTGTGGGAGTTATCCAGGAGCAAGCACATTTGAAATACAGATGCATAGTTAATATTCATAACTTCAGGTAAAAAAAGATACACGGATACAAGTAAGATAATCATATTTAGCAAACCATAACTTCATTGATACCTTACATGACACACTTCGTACAAAACATATCATAATCATATCACTATGGTAAATATGGGGGTGTTAGGGTGATGCTTTGGGGTATAAAATCACACAATGAAGATTCACAAATGGTATGAGCTGGTGGCATGATGTCTCTCTGCCTCTTTAATTACATTAGCCAATGAGGAAGAACTATTGTCTAGTGGTTTAGGCATGGGCAACAAATTCTAATTCTGGGTTACTTATTGGTTGTGTAACTTTGGGCAAGCCCCTTAACTTCTGTTTTTCTATTACTAATAGAACAATAATACTTGCTTTTCCTATCTCACAGAGGTGCTGTGAAAGTGAATATTGCTACAGCACTTAAATAGTATTAAAGATTCTAGCATGACTGTGAGCTGGTGCAGCCCCTCGGGTAAATTAGAGATACCCAGAGTGTGGTCTAGTTTGTGGTAGCTGTCTAAGCACTTCACATGAATATGTCACAGCCCAAAACATCCATAGTGCTCTGTGCTACAGAAGCTACCTCTGATCCCTCTTTACAGTGCCCCTACTCCGTGGAGGCTTGCAAAGGAAGCAGCATAGGCCTAATTATATCAGACCCACATTCTTCCTGCACCATGGGAATTCTCTCACTTCCTTGTGGTAGCTTTGTGGCCTTTGCACACTACCAGACTAGTGAAGAAGGGGTCTGGCATGAGGAAGAATCTCTCCTCTGGTCTTTAGCAATTAAACAATGACAGAGTCAATGTGCTGGGTTGCTAAGGATTTAAAATAATATTTTTGCTTTCCCTTTCCTTCTTCCCACCACCTCAGCAATGCCTTTGTTGCGAGTGTGGCTTTCTTTGAGAGGTTCTTTCAGTGCCTTCCCTTCATTGCACCGAATCTGCAGAGCCAGAAGCAGCACCTTTTGTAAGTTACTGACAAAAAGTGTGTGGCAGATGTTGTTCTGTAACTAGTCACCTGGTTTCCTGTCTACTGTTCCTTTAAATTTTATCTCCTGTTTGCAGAGGCAGCAGCAGCCATGTTGTGGAGCAGAGTTCATGAAGCGCGTTACACATGAACTACACACTGGCTCTCTCATGAAGACAGTTACTTTTCTTTCTTGTTGTTTCCTTTAAAATGTAAAAGTCATTTTGACTGAAAGCTTATGGCTGTTCCTTGTCTCTGGAAAACCACACCAGAGTGCTGCCCTGGAATATTTGATTCAGCAGAGTAGAGATAACAGTGTGAATGGCAGCAGGGAACTTCATAAAATTGAGTTTCAATACTCTGAAGGATTCTTTCTGATGTAAAGGGATTGGCACTCACCCTGATAGCTGCATTTAGCTCATGATATCACCTCCTGAAGTTTTACAGTGAGACACTATCCCCTGTGTAAACGATAAACTGGAACTTCCTGGAGCTACAAACTAGTCAGCTAGGCAAAGCAGCTGGACCATAGAACAGTAAGCCTGATTTCCACTATCAATGCCTACGGAGATGAACCTAGTACAGACAGGAATGCAAACTCCTCAGGCCTCAAAGCCATGACTCCTGAATTAAAAAGACATCTGAAATATGATCACCCATATGCAGTATGAACATTCATACTTAACCTTACACTAGCTACAGAATGACTCAAAAAAGTAATGACTCCATCTGTTCAGACATCTGTACCCAGTTTCAGAAGATGGTGGTGGTGTATCTCTTATCTTATAGTCTGGGGACAATTCTTATCCACTTTCAACATGAAAGGGAACGACAACCAGTTTCCTTCTAAAAGGACTAACAGAGGTCTACCAAAGGAAGAGCATTGGTATTCTGACAACAATTACCCTCTCAGGGTCTCCACTCAAACACTCTTATGTCAAATGAGAAACAGGACTTTGAGAAAAGAGTCATAATGACTCTGTGACTGAAAATATCCAAACATCTACCAGCCAATTAAAATAGATGGCAGCTCAAAAGACAGAGGGCATCTGTTTATGACTCAGACTTTCCAAAAGAGCTGGGAAATTTAGACAGAACTCTCGACATATCTGACTCTTTGTTGGCAGGAGTGTAACCATATCCATATGGCAGAAGGTCTGCTGCTGATGCAAATGCAGAATAATACCAGTCATTGATGGAAACATTGCTACACAGATGGTACGTTGGTCTATCAGGAGGATCACAAGGCACAGGCGGACAAGCTATCTTGAGACAGTTTCAAAAAAGCACTCCATCCCTGAATTTAAAATGTGAATGCATAAAAGAAATTTTGCTGTCAGAATATTTCCTCACATTGACATTGTTAATCAGAGGTAGAAACAGGAAGCCAATTAAGAACACATTATTTCATAAGTGTTTTATTGTTAGTTAAAGAAATTACAACTAAACTATTCTTGACAGAGTTGTAACTCTAACAATGGTTCAATTCCCCTGATTCTGTGCTCTCTCTGCATTTTTTCCTCTCTTCTTGAAGCATCATTGCCAGCTGAAAAAATATCATTTTGCACCATTACTAAAATAATCAAGGGATGCGTTTGTTATCAAATATGTCAAGGCATTGTTCACAGTTGGTGATGATATTATATATTCACAGCTGGTCTCTTTATGTTCTTCTGAAACTGAATACTTTGCTTACTTGAATCCAACACATTCTATATGTTTATATGCTGCCTTACCGAAAAGATACTAAGTGATATGGAAGGATAGTTTACTATCAGAATCTGTCTCTCTCCATAGGCATAGTGCAAGGACCAGTGAAATCAATGAGAGCCTTTTCTATTAATTTCAAAAGGCTTTTGATGAGGCCTCACATGAATACAACACTTATTATATTGACCAAACATTTAAAAAGTCTTGTAAATTGTAATATTAATTTCATGATTATAGCATCTGGAGGATAATCAACACAAGAGAGATAGAGAATTATACAATAATGGGTAACAGGACAAATATTGTATGGGCTCATCCATCTGTTCTGCTTAGAGGGGTCATATAAGATGAACCCTCTAAAATATCCAGCATTGGCCAGTTTCAGAAACAGGCTATCTGACCAAATGTGTCATTCGCTTGTTCTGTTATGGTACTACTGGTTACTACATGAAAATATATGTTAGTACACACACATGCCCATTGTTATATACATATTTTACAGCTTGTCTTATATGCTCTGAGCAATGCTGCTCACATATAACTTCCAAATCTTGTGGGAGATAGAAGAGTTTGTGATGCTTATCATGATCACATATAAACAGTTTGACTCCCAAAATAGATATATACATGACATGTTGTCTTGTATGAATCAGGTTAAATTAGGTAGAAATAAAAGATTAACAGAAGTTTTGGACAATAATTTATGCTGAAAGTTCTATTCATTTTAAACATTAACTCCAAATACCCCCTAGATTGTGTAGGCTCTCCTAATTCATACCCATTTGGTTTTCAATAAAGCCTTTAGCACGATCCCTACTTTTGAATTGCACTCTTTCCCATAGTTAGCCATCAGATTCTCTTTAAAGAGCTCGTGTTCTTTCCCCCTCCAATCCAACTGCCTCAGTATTATACATCCTTATCTTTAGTAGTGCACCCATTAAAACAGAGGTCTCATTAGTCTTCTTTCTGGTAACATTCTGTGATCTCTGGGCCATGTGGTCAACTGACTACCACCTAGAAAGAAAAGGAGTACTTGTGGCACCTTAGAGACTAACAAATTTATTTGAGCATAAGCTTTCGTGAGCTACAGCTCACTTCATCGGATGCATGCAGTGGAAAATACAGTAGGGAGATTTTATATACACAGAGAACATGAACCAATGGGTGTTACCATACATATTGTAATGAGAGTGATCAGTTAAGGTGAGCTATTACCAGCAGGAGAGAAAAAAAACCTTTTGTAGTGATAATCAAGGTGGGTCATTTCCAGCAGTTGACAAGACCGTGTGAGGAAAAATGAGGGACGGGGAAATAAATATGGGAAATAGTTTTACTTTGTGTAATGACACATCCACTCCCAGTCTTTATTCAAGCCTAATTTAAGAGTGTCCAGTTTGCAAATTAATTCCAATTCAGCAGTCTCTCACTGGAGTCTGTTTTTGACATTTATTTGTTGTAATATTGCGACTTTTAGGTCTGTAATCGAGTTACCAGAGAGATTGAAGTGTTCTGTGGCTGCTTTTTGAATGTTTGCAAAAAGAAAAGGAGTACTTGTGGCACCTTACAGACTACCAATTTGTTTGAGCATAAGCTTTCGTGAGCTACAGCTCACTTCATCGGATGCCTTTTCTTTTTGCGAATACAGACTAACACGGCTGTTACTCTGAAACCTGTCATTTTTGAATGTTATAATTCTTGACATCTGATTTGTGTCCATTTATTCTTTTACGTAGAGACTGTCCGGTTTGGCCAATGTACATGGCAGAGGGGCATTGCTGGCACATGATGGCATATATCACATTGGTAGATGTGCAGGTGAACGATCCTCTGATAGTGTGGCTGATGTGATTAGGCCCCATGATGGTGTCCCCTGAATAGATATGTGGACACAGTTGGCAACAGGCTTTGTTGCAAGGATAGGTTCCTGGGTTAGTGGTTCTGTTGTGTGGTGTGTGGTTGCTGGTGAGTATTTGCTTCAGGTTGGGGGGCTGTCTGTAAGCAAGGACTGGCCTGTCTCCCAAGATCTGTGAGAGTGATGGGTCATCCTTCAGGATAGGTTGTATATCCTTGATGATGCATTGGAGAGGTTTTAGTTGGGGGCTGAAGGTAATGGCTACTGGCGTTCTGTTATTTTCTTTGTTAGGCCTGTCCTGTAGTAGGTAACTTCTGGGTACTCTTCTGGCTCTGTCAATCTGTTCCTTCACTTCAGCAGGTGGGTATTGTAGTTGTAAGAACGCTTGATAGAGATCTTGTAGTGTTTGTCTCTGTCTGAGGGGTTGGAGCAAATGCGGTTGTATCGTAGATCTTGGCTGTAGACACCTGTTTGTTTCAACCAATCTATCTGAATCAACTTCATTCTTGTTTCTTTGGCTTGATCATGGCTACAGTCCTATGACATCATGCCATTCTTCAGGAAAAGGCAGTCTTATGGTACCCATCTCTCACAGCAGTATTTGACAACTATGGAGACAGAACTCTTGGCTGTTGCAATCTTGAGAGGATAAGATCTTCAAAGATCTGTGAATGCATTTTTCCTCTCCCTAAGTCAAAATGAGCCCATTGCAACTTCCTGGGAGAGGCTGAAGTCTTTTTGGTTTCCTTTTCAGGATATGTTTTGTGAAGCTTATTTCTGGTGTTGAGCTGTGGATTAATAGTAGATTTCATCTTGGATTCTTTATTTGATTACTGAGCCTGTTGCCTTTTCAGAGTTTTCTAGTTGTAACTTAGTTCTGGGCAACACTCAGATGACTCCAACTGAGAGAATTATAGCATTTGTTAATTGATTAATTTTTGCAATTTATTGTAGTTATTCTTCAGTCTCTTCTTTCACATGTTCATTGCAAAACTAAAAATCACTCCACTGGAAGCTTTTTCTATTTGGGCCAACTCCATTGATTTCAACAGGTTCTGAGTGAGGCCCACTATGCACAAAGTCCACTCCTCTCTTCTTTGAAGGTGCTCAAGCCTACAGAAAGCAGAAACGGTGGTAGGATGGTGTAACATTTGGATGGGGAGCCATGCAGTTCTGATTCTTTGAGGCTTCCTGTGAGTCAGAAGCAGGGATCAACATGGGAAGGGGGGAAGATCTACCTCAAAACAACCCTTCCCATCCTCCTCCCCCAACTTCAGTAGAAAGGGTATGTTAGGCCCCCTAAGGCCAACATAGCCTTAAGGGTGCAGTAGCAGCTGTAGAGCGGATCTACAGCCACTCTGTGGCCTGGAATAGGAGGACCCCTTTCTCCCTGAATCTCTTGCAGAGCCCAGCCCAGAGGATTTGGGACACCGTTTCTCTGTTCTATCACACATCAGACCAGCGTATGTGTTCCAGTTAGCTGTTGCATGTTATATGGATATGGTCACTATTTCTCCTTCTCCTCTTGCAAAAATCATATAAGAGAATTGTAACGGGGTCCAGGCTGCACCCCTCAGTATTTGGCCTCTGGGCCTTCTCTGTAATGAGTCAGGGACACTTCAATCTGGTACAACACCCGTGCTCTTTATTCTCAAAAGGTTTCCCACCACCAGTTCCCAATTATATACAGGCCTCACAGCTACTTTGCCTACAACAGGTTTGGCCAGCAACAGACTAGGAGGCTCCCACCTCCTTCAGTGCCTGACCTTTCTCTTTACTTTCCCCACTTTTCCTGGCTTCCTCCCAGCCTTTATAGCTCTGGGCTAATAAGATGGGCAGGTGCGGCCAGTTACCAGGCAGGCCCAGGGCTATTAACACTGCCCAGGTCCATCCCCCTTGGTTGAGGCTGGAGTGGCAGGAACTGATTAAGGGCTTCTCAACCAGCACCCTGCCACAAGGATTTATATATCAAGACAACTCATTGGTAACCTGTCATCTGCCTACCAAAGCATCCCCTCTGCGTAGTCTCTTAACTCTGTTTCATTCTAGAAATGGGCAAAACTCAAACGGTTGGGAGCTTGGATGTGGTCCAACAGTTGGCACAGTCAGCAGGAACACCAGAACTTCTTAAGTCTGTAAAACTGGGCTGAATGTCTCATGAGAGCTGGCTTTCTTGTGAGGTTTCCATCACTTCCAGCAGGGAATAGAAATGTCACAGCCAATTGCTGATATGTACGTGCATATACAGTTACACATAAGAATGACCTGGAATATTTTCTAACCCTTTTGGGTCATCTCGTTATTATGTATTGTACAACAATAAAGAACATCTCATTAAAAACATTCTACAGGAGTGCATGTAAATCAAAGGAGAGAAATATACCAAATGGCAGCTATCCCTGCTGATGATTAATACTAGTTGTTTAAAAGTTACAGATACACATAACAATTAAGAGATTATTCTGTTCTTCAGGCACTGGCTGATTCCTTAATACCGATAAAAGGAATAAATAATACTGTCTACTCTCTATTGATTTGAAAGGAGAGCGCTCAGGTGTGCAGACATGAGTTCTGAATAATTTTAGCATTTCTTTTGCCTGGCATTAAGACCACATAATATAATAGACAATTACATGAAAACCTTCAAGGCTATTGCTTTTGTAAAAATATACTAGCACAAAACAAATATGGATTGCAGTTTTCCCCGGGGAAGAAAATAGGATTGAAAAATTTATGAATCTAGTTGGCACAACAGAGGAGAGCATTATGTAAGATCTGCGGATAATTGGGAGAAATTACTATAAAACAACAGTATTGCATTTGATAGAAAACTGATGGGATTAATCTGAAATGTTTTTGTCTCAGAGTTCCAAAATAAATACAAGCGATAACAGTCAATTTTCAAATTACTGGCGAAAAATTGAATCAGTAAAAGTTACATCTTTATCCCACTTTTATGAAAAAATGAAATCCTTCTCTATAAGCACAGATAGTGGAACAGAACATGCATATACACAAAACAAAATGTTAGAGATTCATATTATAACTGTTAGCTATCATTTAGCATTAAAGGGATAGAATCCCAGACTAAGCCCACTTGCAACTGAAATCACAGTGTAATCTGTGCACTGAAAAGAAAACATGCAGACAAGTTGCACGTGCAAAGACATTCATCTATCAGTGCAAACAACTATTGGTCAACTTTCCAGACATCAAAGATACTCCAGGAGTAATAAAATGACTGCAGAAAATGAACATATATATGGAAAAAAAATAAACACGCAACCTTATAGAAGCTATGCAACCATTCAATCAGCTAATGGCTCCACCTGTTCTGGACTGGGGGAGGCTGAAGTGATGCAGATGGTAGAGATGATGCCTCATCATACATCTTGAGAGCAGTTCTTAACCAATTGCTAAACAAAGAGCAAACAAGAGAGAGACAATTGTTGCCTTCATTTCTTGAAGAAGGAGGAGTGATATGAACATTTTGGGGGGGGAACTGTATAGCACGTCATGACATTCAATTATATTGCATGGATATAGAAATCTAACTCAAAGATTGGAGAGATATAAACATATTGACAAAGCACTCATCAGCATTCCAAGGCATTCAGATTTATTGCATGGTTTCGGAGTTCACTGTCAAAAAATATCACAAGACTATATTTGCCCTTCTTGGGCGAACTTCTTCCCCATAAAAAGAAAAATATATTGCCTTAAACAGCTGCAGTTGCATGACATGGACTGGAATCTGATACCGAGGGGGAAACACCTGGTCAAAGACATTCAAAACATCAAAGAAACTCCAGAAATAATAAGATGACTGCAAAAGGTGAGCATATTTCTGAGGAAAAATGAAATTCAATCTCTACAACATAAGCAACCACTCAAAAGGCTTATGACTCTGCCTATTTTGTAGTGAGAGAGACCAAAGTTTTATGCATATGGTAAAGAGGCATGCCTCTTCATATGCCCTGGGCTAAGTCTGACAACTTCAAAACAAAAATGGGAGAGGCAAACAGTTGTGTTCACTTCCTAAGGCCTAACAGAAGGAATGGAGTTACAGAAATATATTGGAAAAGAAACACTCATGAATATGTCAAGGCATTCAACTTTACTGCTTTAGTATGAAGATTACTATAAAAACAACTTGATGATCCTTCTTTCACAGATATGTTTGAAGGAACTTCTGTCTTCCAAAAAAATCATTTTACAACTGACTGTGTCAAGAGAGACACTGACAACATAATTGTCCTTTTTTTATAATTAAGAAGGACTATGAGAAATTATTCTAAGTGCATGTTGACTCTGACAGAGAATATTTCCAAATCTATCTCTAATCACAACACGTAACTGCAGTACCAAAGAAAGACAATATAAGCCTGTGGCTACAGTAATCTTTAAAAAGAGGCTGAGGAAATAAGAAAGGACTGTCTATTGATTTTACACCTCAGTGGAAGCAATTTATACCATTTAAAATATCAATTTATAATGCAACAAAAGAGAATGCTATCATTCGTTCCTAGTAAAAATGCCATTGAAAACTGAGGAGACATTTCAGTGCATAACGAAGTGTGGCATGAAAGCTCTTTATCTCTATGTGGAAAAAAAATCACAATCAGAAATTGGAGTGAAGAGACATACTAGTAATGGACTGATATCTGATTTAAAAAAACTGGCCACAGACTTTTCAGACATCAAAAATACTACAGGAGTAATAAGACAGTTGTGGGTCATGAGCATTATATCTAAACTCCTAAAAGCATGTCAAATATTCAGATTTAGTGCATGGGTATGGAGTTCACTGTCAAATCAGAGTATAAGCCTTGATTGACTTTTCTTCCATAAAAGAGCTTGAACAAATTTCTGCCTGCCTTAAAAATAAATAATAAAATAATAATAATAATTTGACAAGAACATATTGTCTACAGTCATACTACATTGTAGATTAACGTCAGTAGGCTTTTGCAACAATATTGATTCTTCTGAAAAATAGGTCTTTGAGAAATGAGTCCAAGTGTATGTTGTCTCAAAGACAAAATATCACAAAATCCACATCCAATCACAATAAATTATTGTTGTTCCTAAGACAGAAAACATCAGCCTGTGGCTACCATATCTTGCAGTAAAGGTGGGGGTCAAAGGACAGAACTGTTCATTGATTTCATTCTTCACTGGAAGCAATGACATCTATGATGAAACAACACAGAACACTGCCACCATCTTCTTAGTAAAGCTGGTATTGAAAACTGAAGAGAGTCCAGTGCGTAAAGAAGCAGCATGGTTTAGAGGGCTCTTCATCTCATTGTAAAAAACAAATGACTAAATAGATTTAATAACCAAAGAGAAATTGGACATGAGGAACTCATGTTCTGCAGTAATAGTGGAATAGTAGTTGATCTGGAGCAAAAAAAAAAAAATGGTTCCAGATGTCAGAAATACTACAGGAGTAATAAGAAGATTACAAACAAAATGAGCAAATAAATTATATGCAACATTCCACAACAGCACCTTTTTAAAGACTAACAGGACTTTGAGTAATGATTGTAAATGTGTGTCTGACGAAAATATCTCCCCAAATCCACCCACAATGACAATAGATAACTGCAGTTCCAAAGAAAGACAACATCAGCCAGTGAGTACCCAGATGTTTCGGAAGAGGCTGTAGACATAAGAAAGAACTAATTATTGATTTCATACCCAACTGGCAGAAAAGTAGACCATGGTTGAAGGTCTGCTTCTGATGCAACAAAAGAAAATGCTACCGATCTTTCCTAGTACTGTTGCCCTGGAAAATTGCATAAATTGGGGCATAAAGAAGTGTGACCTGTGGGCTCCTCTTCTCATGGGAGGGGGTGGGGGAGGAAGAGAATTCACCAAAGAGAAATCAGATATCAGGATCACATGCTCAGTCAGTAATGAACTGATAACTGAGATAGAAAAAGAAAACCTGGTTAGAGGCCGTCCAGAGATCAAAGATACCCCAGGAAAAATAGGACTGTAGAAAATGAGCATATATCTAAAAGTCATATCCAATCTTCTACAGGTATGTGACCTCTCAGAAAGCTAAGAACTCCACTTGTTCTGGAGTGAGGGAGACTAAGGTGCCAAATATGGTAGAAATACATTCCTCGTTGTACAGCCTAGGCAGAGTTCTAAAGAAACTTAAAAATGAAAGAGTGTGGCAGCCAGTTCCCTTCACTTCCTGAGGCCTAACAGAAGAAGAGTTGTCAGAGCCAAAATGTGGGCTGTCTGACCTAATGGTTGGAGCCAGGAGAAGCATCAGGAACAGAGTCTTGCCAAGGGTCAAAGCCAGAGCCAGTAATTGGGGGAAGGGCAAGGAAGCAGGAAGCAGAAATAAGGTGAGAGATCTGGACAACAACAGGACTAGCAACTAATTGATCAGACAAGGGATGGGGCAGGAACAGGAAGCTTTGTATCTGGTGGTGTCCAATCAACAGTCTGCCATTAGTCATGTGACCCCGCTGAGTCAGCAGGTCTAGCTTCTCGTGGTGGGGTATTAACAGCAGTTCCCTCATTAGCCCAAGGGCTCCTGGCTGGAAGCCCTGCTAGCCTGGGTTTGAGATCTGTAATACCTGACACCACCCACTGCCTCCCAGGGCAATCTATGGGACCAGGCATACAAAGATGATTCCTGTAGAAGGATAATAGTTTTGAAGGGGCATGCACATTATGAGCTGGCTCCCAAGACCGTTCTTTAGGCCCATAGCCCTCCCAATCGATCAGATAGTAAAATCCCTTTGCAAATTCGAAGGTCTGGGGTGGTCTTGAGCTTGAACAGGGGGTGGAGGTGTCATATGCCACCTGGAGAACGGACTGCCAAAGGCTTCAGGAGGGAGCCATGGAAGACTTGATGGATCTTCCAGGATTAGGGGAGCTATAATTCAAATGTCCCTGATTTGATCTGCTGAGTAATAGTGAAAAGGCCAGGATACTGATGATCTAATTTGTGTGCAGGTTGGCTGGTTTGTAAGTGTTCTTTGGACAGTGACACTTTAGAGGTGGGGCTTCTTGGGCTTTGTTTGTCAACGTGGCATTTATAGGCAGTTTTGGCTGCTTCCAGGTGCTCGTGTAGGTAGGCTTGGGTTTTATGAACAGTCTGTACCAGATCAGAAGCTGAGGGAACCAATGTGGATGAGGGGAAGGATGAAAACCATAGCTGGAGTAGAAGAGGCTGGATCAGATAGGGCATGCTCCACATTGCAATATGCAAATTCAGCAAGCAGGAGTAACACAACCTAGTTGTGTTGACAGTAGTCCAGGAAGCAATGTAGGCATTGTTTGAGCGCTTGGTTGACCCATTCCAATGGACCATCTATCTGACAGTGGTACATAGTGAATACATGGGGCCAGACATTTAGGAAATGAAACACTTTGTTCAGAACATGAAGATAAATTGAGAGCCACAGTCTGTGGTAAGATCATCAGGGAGACATTCGAGGTTGAAGATATGCAACCAGAAGGTGCACAGTTGTTTCCATGTTCCAGAGATGTGAGCATGGTACAAAATGTCCCATTTTGGTAAGCTGATCCACAATCAGTATCCTGGCATGACCTTTAGATTTGGATAGTTCCACTATAAAAATCAAGGGTTATGCATGACCAGGGCTGGGAAGGGGTTTCAGATGGTGTCAGGAGGCTAAAAGGCCTGCTCCTGGGATTTGGGTTGAGCACAGGCATTACAGGACCTGACATAGGACCGAATGGCATCCCAAATTTTTGGCCAGCAGAATGAGCAAGCTACAATACACTGTATTGGATTGCCCAAAGTGACCTGTCCATGGGGTACCATGATGTATCAGCAGCACTTCCAGACTATGGGAACTGCTGGGCATGTATGGGTGGCCATGGACATACAGGAGGTCATTGACCCAGGAATAGTGGCATAAGGTGGTACTAGGGAGACCCTCCTTGCATGAGGTTATGAGGTTACAGAAATAATTGTTAGGTAAGTCTGCTCGAAACATGATAAAGAAGTCTGCAGATTCTGACCCACAAACAAAATGGCATGCTTTTAATACGTCAGGTGTTAGTGGGTTTTGTATAGTATTTCCCTTTCTATGAGAGGGCATCAGCTTTGCCATTCTTGTTGCCTGGACAACATGTGATTGTGAAGTCAGATCTCAAGAAGAGTAAGGCCCAGCACTACTGCCACTGATTCAGTACCTTGGCAGATCAGAGCTATTCCGTATTTTTATGGTTGGTTAAGATTAGGATGGAGTGTTTTGCCCCCTCAAGGTAGTGTCGTCAAGTCACCAATCCAGCCTTGACAGCGAGTAACTCCTTGTCTGCTATTTCATAATTACATTAGTCCACAGTGGTACTGTCCCAAGAAGTGGGGCCCCAGCACGAGAGGCACACCAGCTGGTTCCATAATTGCGTTAGGCCAAGGTGAGTTTTTATGGTTCCATCTGTGCCAGTTTGTCTTTTAGTTCTTCGCAAAGGCTGAGCCAAAACTGATGGAGAAGTTTGGCATCATTCCAGGCAGCATCTCTGGCCAAACCTCTGAACTGGATGACACAGGAAGGGGCTGACCCCAGGGTTTGGCAGAGCTTTTGTAAGGCAATCTCTGTCATGCAGGCATTGTGAGGGTCATCCAAAATACCGGCAAATGCTAGTAAAAATGAGACCCAGTTGGTTAGTACCAAGCAATTCTGTTCTAAAAAGGGAGAGGCCCATGCTAGGACCACCCCCTGTAAGTAGCTTCAGTATTTGCCCCACCTTAACTTGATCTGTGACATACACCTGGGGCTGGAGCATAAGCAGGAGTTTGCATTGGGTAATGAACCTGTGAAACTTACTGTGGGTGGTTTTTTACCCACAAAAGCTAATGCCCAAATAAATCTGTTAGCCTTTAAGGTGCCACTGGACTCCTCATTGTGTTTATGGGTACCATCATATTCCTCCAGCAAAGAAACTCTGGGGCTAGTCACCCGAGCTAGAGAGAGAAGCAGAGAGTGGTTACCTGCAGCCGGTCCAAGCGCTGTAGCTTGCTTCTGCAATTTCTGGTCTGCAGCTGTCATACTTGTGTTACCAGATTTGCCCGTTACTTTTGGGTATGCTCATTTATGAGGGTTACTCTTCTTCGGGGGGGCATCTGTAATTCTCTTAATGTACTGCTTGTGTTACTTGGGTTTTCATATGGAGCTCTACTTCTCCCTTCTGCAAGTCCCCTCCCAATGGAGCTCTCCTGCAGGACCTAGGTTTCTCAGGGCTGGGTTCTTCCAGCCCCAGAACCGAATGAACACACACACACACTAACAGAGCAAGTCTGAGTGGACTGGGTCAATCAGCATTTTCAAGCTGCCACCCTTATATGCCCCTGGACTCAGTGGGCTGGGTTGAGCAGCACTTTCAAGCTGCCACCCTCGTATGTCACAGGTTCAGCACATCCCTTTCCCCACTTTCATGTTACAATTGTACTGGTAGTAACCCACTTGATGAGCAAACCCCACAGGATTTTTGGGCACTACAGGGATCTTTAGCTTAGGTAAGAGAAGTGTTGCTGCAGAGTAAATGGGGAAGCTAAAAACACAAAAGAGTAAAGTTCAGAGAGAGAGAGACAGAGAGAGGGAAGCAAACAGCTTAGCCATAAAAGTTATTTATTGAATGTGATAACTACACAAGGAGAGCCTAAAGCAACATAACAGTTACATTATTAAAGGTTAATACCTGTGGTAGAAAAGAAAACAGAGAGAGAGAGAGGGGGGGGAAGGATCTCAACACTCCATGAAGCTTGAACTGGTCAGGGTTCCCAGGTGATGGTGGTAGCTCAAGGTTCTGAGTGCTGGAGACAGGCAGAGCCCCCAGCATGATCAGTCAGGAGAAGATGAAATCCCAGTGGAGCTGATACAGAGTTTGGATCCATGCATCAGAACACTTGAACATAGGTAGTGTTTTTTGTAGAGAAACAACAATGGTTAAAGGGAGAACACTAGATTTGTTTATGGGTAAGCTGATGACTTGAGGGGCTTTTTTAGGCTAGACAATAGGGGCTGATCACTCCTAGCTAATGGTGGTGTTTCATAGATTCATAGATTAAGGTCAGAAGGGACCACTATGATCATCTAGTCTGACCTCCTGCACAATGCAGGCCACAGAATCTCACCCACCCACTCCTGCGAAAAACCTCTCACCTATGTCTGAGCTATTGAAGTCCTCAAATCGTAGTTTAAAGACTTCAAGGAGCAGAGAATCCTCCAGCAAGTGACCCGTGCCCCATGCTACAGAGGAAGGCAAAAAACCTCCAGGGCCTCTTCCAATCTGCCCTGGAGGAAAATTCCTTCCCGACCCCAAATATGGCAATCAGCTAAACCCTGATCATATGGGCAAGATTCACCAGCCAAATACTACAGAGAATTCTTTCCTGGGTAACTCAGATCCCACCCTATATAACATCCCATCACAGGCCATTGGGCCTATTTACCATGAATATTTAAAGATCAATTAATTGCCAGAGAGCTCACAATGCAATTAGGCTGCTTCAGTATTTTGGATATCAATCAAGTATTTATTACTAGAATTGGTCTGATAACTGCTGAGCTGGGTGTGTGCAGGCATAGGTTCATTAACATCTGGAGCAGAGATCCCCCATGATGCAGTGCTTCCCTGCTTTTCTGGTCCCAGAGTTCAGTGCGGTTCTTGCCTTGGAATCTCTATTCTCCATTCTGTATGCTAATGGCGATGCCTCCCTGTCCCATCTTTGATGCAGATGAGGCTAGAGGAGTTGCCTTAATCTTGTCACCCTTGTCAGGAGGGGTCTAGGTGTGTCTCCCACCACTCTTCATTGCTCTCTGCAAGTCTTTTCTCTGATTGTTTTTGGTTCAAGCAGAGGCTGGGGCAGGGGGTGTCTTTCATGAGTCAGACAGGCTGGATACTGCGCCCTGGTTCCCCAAGAACACAGAGCTGACTGGTGTCACTTGGTCCCTTGGTTTCTGGTCTCTGGTGCACAATGGAGGAAAAGTGCATGTGGGCATAGGCATGCCTTTCACCTTACTGGATCAGCCTGAAGTTCACTATGGAACTAAGCACAAGACTTACCTGGATATTTTGAATGAAAACACTGCTTGGATGAACTTCTGCCTACAGTACAAAAATTCCATCTGAGATACCTACACTTTGTGTCCAAATATAGCAAACATGCTTCCCTGGTCCTTGTCACGCAGACAGCAAGCAGCAAAAGACCAGAAGTCCAAAGCGCAGACAATGCGATGTTTATTGGGGTTACTTTCCAAGCAACCATATTTCGAAGCCCTTCACATCAGTCAGGCTTATCTCTATATGCTGATAGAGTCTGTTCCCCAGTGTTCCCTTCCCAGCTCTGATGGCGCAGAACATTTACCCCGTGTCCCCCCTCCCAGCTGTGACGCTGCAGAGCCTTGCCTGTGTCCCTGTTCACCATTCCCTATTCCCATTCCCCCCCTTAGCAACCAGATGAGCGTGACTTCCATCAGCTAAGACAAGGTATGATTTACAGTTTTTTAATAAAAATGAATGTTAAGATGTTGAGAAAAATGTGTTTAACAAGTTGTCAGATGAAAAGGACAAATCCTTTCACCTCTAGGTCACCAATTCAAATTCTGCCCTGTTCAGCAGTGATTCATAGTTGATTACAATCTGAGAGCTGTTCAGTGGCCAATGGGAAATGAAATAGCTCCTCTGGACAATGGTCCTAATAGCCAGTTGTCTCCACTATAAAACACGCTATTTGGTGCATTTGCTGACTGTCACAGCAGAAAAGTCACTTCGCAATGGTTCATGTCATATGCTGTTGCAAACTGCATCTGGTACATCATGAGATTTTAGCAGCTGGAAGACACATTTTTTAAATTTTCACAAATTGATCAGGCAGTCTTGGGGAAAAACATATCTTGTATTTATGGACCATGATGCTGTTTATGATAAGAGGAGATTGCTTGAATTTATCTGTATCCAATAAATAGAAAGGATGCCAAGATTTCTAGGGTAAAAATAATTTGGGTCCTGATTTGGCAAACCCTTAAACATACAAGTAGTCTCTACTCATATGAATAGTTTTGGACCCAAATGAGTTAGGGTTTGCAGGACTGAGTACCAGGACTCAGTTCTCCTTTCCTTCCTTTCAGATTAAAAATCCTCCAAATAAAAATTACATGATTGCTCTTTGTCTATGAAAAAACAAACAAACAAAAAAACCCCACTAAATCACCTAAATTTATTTGCCAAGTATTCACACTTTAAAATCATTCACCAGTCAACTCCTTGCTTTTTGCATACATTGCTATTCACATTTTTAATGTTACAGCAGCAGTGTTAAATGTGCATTACATTAAGGCATTTTATGTATTTCACCACCAAGTTTGCAGATATAAACAGAAGCAGAGCAGAATATACCAAGTGACATCCAATTACCATTCTGAGTCAAACAAAATTCATTCAGACGCAGCATTTTCTGTAACTGCTCCCTAGATAGTGCTGTGTCTACTGAATAGAACTAGAAAATACTGATATTTTGAAATAGAATTGGAACAAAGAGCTGAAATTTCCCATAGGATGAAAATTCAAAAAAATTTCAATTCAGGACTATAGAAACATGTTTTTTCAACTTAATCATTTATATTCAATTAATATAATATAAAAGTTGAAAGTAAAATATATAACATATTTAAAATATATTAATTTAATATAATATACAAGTCAAAAGGAAACAAAATGATAAAGGAAAAAAGCGTTGTTACCTTATCAAAACGTACTGTTTTGCTATTATTAAAATGAAATGAGAAAATGGAAAACAATTCATTTTGACTTTTCCCATGAAAAACAACAATGTATTCCAGCAAGACATGTCAATTTTGACAAAACTGCATTTTCTGAAAGAAAACTACTGTGGAAAAAATTTTAACCAGCTTTACTATTGACCCGTATTACATGTGGGACAAAAAATTGCACCTTAAAAATCAAAGGGAAATTGGGACTACAACTACTGTTAAAATGAATATCCCTATGGTCATGGTTTCAAAACTGATTTCTGCAACACTGATTCCGTGTTTCTCTGCTTGCTTCTCTATGCCATGCATGCTTTGCTAAATGCAGTAAGTATGATGAAAGGTCTGAGCCTGTATTGGATCACCTTGAATATGAAACATCCCTTAGAAGTGCAGCAGAACATTCTTGAGAGCATTCAGGAACAAAGGAATGAACAGTGATATGTTTCTACACTAATTCTTATAAAGGAAGCGGATTAAAGACATTAGAGTAGCCCACATCAGAACTGCCATTGAGATATGATATATAAAGTGATAAAAACTCACTTGCATTGAACAGTGTAATCTTATGGATGTGACATTATTATTCAAGAGTAAGGTGTTTTATTTTGAGATTGCACCTCCTTTCTGTGTCTGCCATGTCCCACCATGCATCAACTCCTTTGAATTTTGGTTCTTGCTTTCTGTATATTTTATAAAAACAAAGTAGTACTACAGGCCAGATCCTCAGCTGGCATAAATCAGGGAAGCTTCCAGGAAATCAATGAGGCTATGCTGATGTACAACAGCTAAGAATCTAGCCCTATATTTAAGTTAATGTTGATTGACTTTGTTTTAAAGTAAGGTTTTGTTTTCATACATTTTGTTTTGCACAATGTGCAAATATACATGAGATAATCTATGCAGACTAAATACATACTGTATATAACAAGAAAATGCACACTTTTAGCTATAGTTTCCCATACCATATAGTAGTGATATCCATGTGATAAGTTGTACACCTATGTAATAAACATTTATTAAACATGTTTGATATCCTCACCTTTATTCTGACCCATTTATCTGCCTCCATCCAGACTACTGATCCATTCCAAACCTGTGAGAACCTTCACACACAAAAATACTGTAGAAGAAATGTTTCCCTCCACCCATCAAAAGAGAACCTGCTTCTACCGCTACTCCATTATAAGATGTTCTTATTGGAATTTATTTTTTATCAGTTACTTGGACGGTAAAGAGATTTATCCAAATTATGAAAGGACAATTTGCTGTTTGAAATAATGGGGAAACAGGGAGATTTTCCAGGACAAGGCTGCCACTTCCTATCCCTGTGCAAAGTGGGTTGAAGGCACTCTGGAAATACAAATAAATAGTAATAATCTCCTGGTTTTGGGAAGGCCCTTGATTTAGCAGGAAATGGTTATTTTTGTGCTTCATGTGCATTATAGCTCTCTCCCAGACCTGATATAATTTGAATGATAAATAAAGAAGGGGAAGTCTGTTCACCTATAGGTTAATACACATTTGTAAGAGGATGGGAGACTACATATGCCTTCAAATTCAGAATTTTGTGAAATAGCACTGCTTGCATTAAGCCATTTCCAAGAGCTTATTTAGACCCTCAATTCCTGCCACAGAACACCTGTTTTAAATATCCTCCATTGGATTCAGATGAATGGTGACACTGATTTCCAAGTCTTGCTGATACAATTTGTAAAGCCCTTAAATAGCTATAATACACTTCATAATTTAGTTATTTACAGAGATGAACACAACAAATTCATTCATTAAATCATCAGATCATGTGTTACTGTAAGTTTTCAACAATGGGCCATCTTATCGTGTGGCATCGACCACAATTTTTACTTGGGCTACTGGGTAATACTGTAATATAAACAATAGCACATTGTTTTATTGTTATATCACTGTATAGTTACCCAGAAGTTCTTGCAAGCCAGTGTGCTTTGCTTCCCATTAACTCAATAAATAGTTATAAAGCTTTACATAGATGCAAGGCACTATTATATAGACACAATTCCCATTGACATCAATGGGATTTTTTTAGTTTTCAGATCATTTTCAGTTAATTTGACCTTGGTTGATGTCTAAGACTAGGTTTCTGAATTGACTCAGTAGAACTTTAATTGGTGGGTGATAAATCTTACAAACTTCCACTATGAAGATGAGAATGTTGATATGGAATCTACGTGAAAACATATTTCCAGTTTCTAACTTCTAAAGAGTTTTACTAAAACCTAGATTAATAATAACACTGAGTCTTTCATATTTTTAAGACCTGTGAAATCTAGCAGCCACATCTTACATGTTACTCTAGAGAATGCAATATGTAGGAGCTGAGATTTGCTGGGGGTGTTAGAAACACCACTGTTTGCAGAAACCTATAGTACAAAAATATTTACAGGTTTCCCCCATTAGAAATTTTAATAAAATTTCAGCAATGTAGAGGTTCAAAACAACTTCCCTAATCATCAGTGCATACTGCTAGTGAAATTAGAAAGAAAGAAAAGCTAGAAAACAAGTAAAGTTTAAGTGAAAGCTAATTGCTATTTAACTTTCTTATTGTGTGTGAAAAAAACTTGAAAATGTCATTTCTAAGAGATATATATCTAAAAGCTCCCACACAGTCTGTTCCAGGGGCACTCTGATCATCAAAGGATGACAAGTGGATTATCTGTATATCAACCATATTATTCCCTAGATCCTTAACTTGAAAGGCCAAAGGATCATAGCTAAGGGGCATCCATGCAAGCAAGAGAGATTCATTTCATCTCACAAAGCAATCGATATCTTAATAAGTATCTCTTACTGGAAGTCCTTAAAATGAGTTTATTTTGTTCTGTTTGCATCATGAAAAGGCAGGAAATATTCATCCTTTCATTCAATAAAAGGTGCAGCCATTTTTTTTTCAAATGTAGCTTTCTGAACTGTGGGGCAGATTTCTAGGACAATAAATAGGGTTCTTACTACAGGTGTTTTCTCAGATAGAACTCCTAATGAAGTGCATAGGCCAAGTCTTGAGATCCTTGCTCGGTATGAAGGCAGTAGAGATTTGCCTTTGGCAAGAGGGGTTGCCTGTTTATGCGATTAAATAAAACATTGAGTAAGAACATTGGAATTTGATGTAATCGGAATTTTTGCCTCAGTAGGGATGAAGAAAAGAACACAGGATTAGGTCTTTGGTGGTACAATACTGGGAATGGGAGACATGATTTAAGACAGTGGTTCTCAACCAGGGGCATGTGTACCCCTGGCCATACACAGGGGGCTTCCAGGGTGTGCATCAACTCATCTAGATATTTGCCTATTTTTACAACAGGCTCCATAAAAATCACTAGCAAAGTCAGTACAAACTAAAATACAATGACTTGTTTATACTGCTCTATATACTATACACTGAAATGTTATATTCCAATTGTTTTATTTTATAGTTATGTGGCAAAAATGAGAAAGTGAGCTATTTTTCATAACAGTGTGCTGTGACACTTGTATTTTTATGTTTGATTTTGTAAGCAAGTGGTTTTTAAGTGATGTGTAACTTGGGGGTATACAAAACAAATCAAACTCCTGAAAGAGGTACAGTAATCTGGAAAGGTGGAGAGCCACTTATTTAAGGGAAAAGAGATCATTTGAAGGAAAGGAAACCTTCCAACCATTAGTGAGGTTCTAAGAAACTTTGGGATAGTTTCTAAAGATTTATCAGCCGTGGGTGAATCAATACATTTGCTGAATACAACCAATACCAGTCATATTCAGCCAGACCAATATTAAGCTTCCAGACCTTGGGGAGCTTGCATAGCAAAACCTCCAAGCCTCATAAGAGTATCCCAGTCAATCAGTACGTGGGTTTAGTCAGTCAGTCCTGTAAACTATGTGACTTAGCAATTTTACAACAGCTTTTGGATCGGGGGGGGACACGACTTTTTCAAGTGCCACCAATTTATGTTGTAGATTCAAATCCCAGCATTTTATTTTAGATTAATATGACACACAATGCTCACCTCTTTTCAGCAGGACATTGTGGAGCGAGAATATCTAGAGCCATGTGGCAACATTGCCAATGAAAAGGTGATAAATTTGAAGCTGCCCCATTTCCAACCACAGGATCTGTATATCCTGCGGACTGCTCAATGTGGTTAAGAATGTGAAGTCTTTGTGGAAGAGGGTGCTGCATGGGCTCTTGGAGGCACTGGGCAAAATCTTCTAATCGCAAGGAAAGACTCCAGGATTTGACCCCAAAATGAGTAAAGCCAAATCCAACGGGCAGTTCTGGGGAGTCTCCAGAGTTCGGCATGAATGTGCCGCAGTTATGAGCACTCTCTTTCCAACAATTTTGGTGATAACTGCCGCTGAAATCTTGATGGCCAGCCAAGTTCAAAACCATGAACAGCTCGTTTCAAGGGAGTGTGTTCCTGAGGTGTCGTATATGCTTTTTTTGTGTGTTACTAATCTTCTAGGGGCCTTCGGGGAACCATGGAACTTGACTTCTGGGATCCCACACAAGGCTAATTGGAATGGAGCTCCTTAAAGTTTGTCATAACTTGTTCATGTCAGAAGGTGCATATTGTGTTTGCACCCATAGAACTGAGAAAAGAGCTATTTTAAAGTGTTTACTTTTTTTGCACCATCTGTGTACCCTCCTTATTGTATCTTGTACAAACAGGCATATTTTATATGGCCTTCAGACTTACTTACCGCCCTCCTAAGACAAACAGATGTTCTCTTATAAAAAAAAATCCATGCTGGAATGCATATCCTAATCCTGTCCTCAGAAGTAAAAAATTCCCATAATATACAATTTCTAAGTCTCACAAATGCCAATACTTTTCTGAACATCTAAAGGATTTTTTAAAACAGACATACAAAACAGAGATTGTCTTTTCAATCTTTTTAATGGAGGGAAAATATTTCGCAGTGCGAAAAGAAATGAGGCATTTATGAGTAACAGGGCAGTTAATTTCATGGAGGATAGGGACAGATTTGCAGCAATTCTCTAATAAACCAAGGCACTGGAAATGACTTCCCCACTGTTTACTGTGCATAAAAGTGCTTAGCACTGCTGGCAGTATATACAGTATTACAACTGAAACCAAGAAGGGATGAATTAAACTTTTGAGGGCTGGACAATATAGATTCCTCAAATTCTCATGACATTCTCTTTAAAAATAATCAGTTGATGCAGTTAACTGAGTAATCCTGAACCGTCTGCATAGCTTTTTATATCATTTCTCCTTTATTAGTTCCCCTAGAATCAATTACAAGTTCACTTTTGTAGTTGTGTTTATCAGTCTGACTCTAGTATAATGATAGTATCATATTAGATACAAAAAGAACTTACCATCTGGTTTGGCAAGTTTGTGAAGGCCTTACACTCAACCCAACAGCACTGCTGTTTCTCTATTTGTTTGTAAGTATATAACACAATAACTTTTGAACATCACATCTGCTTAGTTCCAAAATTTCAGGGTAAATTCAAGGCATCAGAAGCATATTGATTTTGGAGGAAATCGGAAAACCAAAAGTGGAAGATGAGAGACACAAGGAGCCCCTGCTAGTGGTTTAACACAGCCATAACTTCAACAAACTCTTCAGTTGTCTATCGATCAAATAACCAGTCGATGGCACCCTTTACGCCTTCCAGGATATACTACTATCTCAACACTGCCTGTGCTCTCAACAGAGTTTAACGTGTTGACACCCTGAATGACTTATCTTCGAGACAGAAAGAAGAATTATGGTAGAGCAGAAAGGGGAATTGAGATGCGCAAGTAGCCCCTGGCATGGAAGGTACAATGGGGAAGAGGGGAGGGAAGGAATGGGGCACACAGAACTCCTGGAGTGGGGGGAAGTTAGAATGGGTACATAAAGTCATTTCTCTATCCATATATGTGTATCATTAATGCATATGAAGTTATGAGAATTGTGTTGTATGGTGGTCACTAAAGCATGCTGTAAGTTGGGGAATCAGCCAGATATTAGCTCCCCAGAGGCAACAGCAAGGAAAGTAACCAATGCCCGGGCAGGGTGTCAAACAACCCATCAACAGCCATTGTCCAGCAAGGGAGCTACAGTGCAATGACTCACCTGCATGAGGCCACACCAGGGGAATTGCTCAACCTTGCTTGGCAAGATTCAGTCATGTTCACCTGACTCTGAAGAGGAGTGGGGCAAAGCAAAGGGGGAGGAAAGTTAATCTACAGACATCTACAGACACCACCACCACCACCAAGCGACTGAAGTGCTGATCAAAGGGGAGAGCCTGGCTGAAGAGCAGCCAGCCTGTGGCGAGAAGCATCTAAGTTTATAAGGACATTGAAAGTGTTAAGATCAGCTTAGAATGCATTTTGCTTTTATTTCATTTGACCAACTCTGGCTTGTTATGCATTGATTTATAATCACTTAAAATCTATCTTTATAGTTAATAAATTTGTTTGTTTATTCTACCTGAAGCAGTGCGTTTGGTTTGAAGTGTGTCAGAGACTCCCCTTGGGATAACAAGCCTGGTACATATCAATTTCTTTGTTCAATTGACAAACTCATATAAGCTTGCAGTGTCCAGTGGACATAACTGGACACTGCAAGACAGAGGTTCCAAGTGTTGTGTCTGGGACCGGAGATATTGGCTAGTGTCATACCGTTGCAAGTAGCTGGGAGCAGCTTACATGCCAGAGGCTGTGCGTGAACAGGCCAGGAGTGGGGGGAGTCTCACAGCAGAGCAGCGTAAGGCTGGCTCCCAGAGTCAAAGATTGGAGTGACCTAGCAGATCACCAGTCCAGATAACAGCAGAGAGGAACATTCCAGGGGTACACACAGAAATCTGCATGGGGGGGAAGAATGGAGGAACTTGGTATGGGGCAAACAAAGCCCCAGGAATGGGGAAATTGGGTAGAGTTGCTGGGAGTCCCTGAAAAAAAAGAGGGAGATGGGAAGGCAGCACACAGAGAACTTGAGATGGGGGATGGAGGATGCAAGGAGTCCCTGGAGTGTGCAATGAGGTCAGCATACACAATATTTGTATATAAACCACTGAATCTTATTTTTCTCCCTATTAATATGAACACAGGCCAATAGCTCTAATACTGTCTCTCTTTTCCTTATATTATTCTTTATAGATGGAGTCTTTCAGTAAGTTATGGAATGGATAATTTTTCTGTCTTGTGCCTGCACTTGCCTTAATGAAAATAATTCTTAAGAAGAAATATTACCAACAAGTTACCCAGCTGCAACGCATTAATCTCTTTCAGTTAGTGCATAGGTCCCAAACACCTACAGATTACAGATACTTTTAAGACAGGATACTCAGTGGTTGATTCAGTTGTAAATTTGTGTATCCTGAAGACATCTGTGTCACATAATCTTAACCCCTGTATGTACTGGACACTAGTTGATCAGAAATGAAAATGGTGTTTGGTAGAGGCTGGTAGGTGGCTCCCTCAATGTTTTATTATGAATCATAGTAGTAGAACTATTTACGTACTGAGGATGTGGTTGGCAATGTACAAGAATTAAAGGAAAAACAGTTCCTAGTTTGGAGAGCTTACAACAGACAGATGTAGAACAAAGCCCTGATCCCTTGAAATAACCCACATGGGTGGACTGATGGACCTGAGTAGAATTAGTGGAGCTCCATGCACATGTCATTCTCTGAGGAATAACCAGCAGTATCAGGACCTAAAACAGGATGCACAAGAAAATCCACAGAAGGGAAATGAATCTTTCTGAGGGATTTGAGTAAGGAAAACTAGCTGCTTAGTAAACCAAGACTAACTATGCATCTATGTTAGCTATATAGCCCCCATTATGGTAGTGCCTGAAAGCATCAATCTTTAATGTATTTATCTGCACACCTTTAGGAGGTAGTGAAGTGCTTTGAGTGCTAGATTACAGAGAGGGAACTGATTTGCCGAACTTCACACAGAAAAATCTGGTGGAGCAAGGAATTGAATCTGGGTCTCCTAAGTGCCAGGCTTGTGCTCCTAAGCACTGTATCATCCTTGTTGGCAGGGCATAGGTGGGTTGGGTCCTTTCACACATAAAGATGCCTCATTTGGGAAACCATCTTCCAAAAACAATCAGAGTAGCAGTGGAAGGAGATACAATGATCTGTGATGAGAAACAGATGGGGAAGACCTCCAAGAACATGGAAGAGTTAGTTCAGAATAATCAACAAAGGTGACCATAAGAGACTGCAACTGCAAAGGGTGCAGAGATTGGGCAGTCAATGGGGATAGCACAGATCCCAGGGTGATGAATGCTATATAAAAATCTAAAGCAGTGAGAGCTCTAAATGCAGAACCAAAGGCAAAAGATCTATTTTGCACAACGTGAAGATTACCAGCTAGGATGGGATTTTCAAAAGCACTCAACACTGTCTTAACTCGGCTCTCACTGAAGCCAGTTGGAGTTTTGTCATTGACTCTGATGGGAGCTGCTGAGTAAACATGTATTGCTTTGAAAAAATCCCACCCCAGATCAGAATACTGTAGGCCAAACAGTTACTCAGAGTTCAGGTTCTTTATCATCATGGCGGGGGGAGGGGGGGAAGGGGTCTATTCATCTGTATACAGTTCAAACAAAAGTACTCAAACCTTAGCAAGAGGCATATTTAGGGTATGTCTACACTACGGAATAAGGTCGAATTTATAGAAGTCGGTTTTTTAGAAATCGGTTTTATATATTCGAGTGTGTGTGTCCCCACAGAAAATGCTCTAAGGGCATTAAGTGCATTAACTCGGCGGAGCGCTTCCACAGTACCGAGGCTAGAGTCGACTTCCGGAGCGTTGCACTGTGGGTAGCTATCCCACAGTTCCCGCAGTCTCTGCTGCCCATTGGAATTCTGGATTGAGATCCCAATGCCTGATGGGGCTAAAACATTGTCGCGGGTGGTTCTGGGTACATATCGTCAGGCCCCCGTTCCCTCCCTCCCTCCGTGAAAGCAAGGGCAGACAATCATTTCGCGACTTTTTTCCTGAGTTACCTGTGCAGACGCCATACTACTGCAAGCATGGAGCCCGCTCAGGTAACCGTCACCCTATGTCTCCTGGGTGCTGGCAGACGCGGTACGGCATTGCTAAACAGTAGCAGCAACCCCTTGCCTTGTGGCAGCAGACGGTACAGTACGACTGGTAGCCGTCATCGTCATGTCCGAGGTGCTCCGGGCCACGTCGGCTGGGAGCGCCTGGGCAGACATGGGTGCAGGGACTAAATTTGGAGTGACTTGACCAGGTCATTCTCTTTAGTCCTGCAGTCAGTCCTATTGAACCGTCTTATCGTGAGCGGGCAGGCGATACGGACTGCTAGCAGTCGTACTGTACCATCTTCTGCCGAGCAGCCATGAGATGTGGATGGCATGCAGTCCTTCTGCACCGTCTGCTGCCAGCCAAAGATGTAAAAGATAGATGGAGTGGATCAAAACAAGAAATAGACCAGATTTGTTTTGTACTCATTTGCTTCCCCCCTCCCCTGTCTAGGGGACTCATTCTTCTAGATCACACTGCAGTCACTCACAGAGAAGGTGCAGCGAGGTAAATCTAGCCATGTATCAATCAGAGGCCAGGCTAACCTTCTTGTTCCAATAAGGACAATAACTTAGGTGCACCATTTCTTATTGGAACCCTCCGTGAAGTCCTGCCTGAAATACTCCTTGATGTAAAGCCACCCCCTTTGTTGATTTTAGCTCCCTGAAGCCAACCCTGTAAGCGCCCCTCCCGGTGTCAGAGCAACGGCAAACAATTGGGCATCTGAGAGTGCTGTCCAGAGCAGTCACAATGGAGCACTCTGATGGGGCTAAAACATTGTCGCGGGTGGTTCTGGGTACGTATCGTCAGGCACCCGTTCCCTCCCTCCCTCCGTGAAAGCAAGGGCAGACAATCATTTCGCGCCTTTTTTCCTGAGTTACCTGTGCAGATGCCATACCACGGCAAGCATGGAGCCCGCTCAGGTAACCATCACCCTATGTCTCCTGGGTGCTGGCAGACGCGGTACGGCTTTGCTGCACAGTAGCAGCAACCCATTGCCTTCTGGCAGCAGACGGTGCAATACGACTGGTAGTCGTCCTCGTCGTGTCCGAGGTGCTCCTGGCCACGTCGGCTGGGAGTGCCTGGGCAGACATGGGCGCAGGGACTAAATTTGGAGTGACTTGACCAGGTCATTCTCTTTAGTCCTGCAGTCAGTCCTATTGAACCGTCTTATGGTGAGCGGGCAGGCGATACGGACTGCTAGCAGTCGTACTGTACCATCTTCTGCCAGGCAGGCAAGAGATGAGGATTGCTAGCAGTCGTATTGTACCATCTTCTGCCAGGCAGGCAAGAGATGAAGATGGCTAGCAGTCGTACTGTACCATCTTCTGCCGAGCAGCCATGAGATGTGGATGGCATGCAGTCCTTCTGCACCGTCTGCTGCCAGCCAAAGATGTAAAAGATAGATGGAGTGGGTCAGAACAAGAAATAGACCAGATTTGTTTTGTACTCATTTGCCTCCTCCCCTGTCTAGGGGACTCATTCCTCTAGGTCACACTGCAGTCACTCACAGAGAAGGTGCAGCGAGGTAAATCTAGCCATGTATCAATCAGAGGCCAGGCTAACCTCCTTGTTCCAATAAGAACGATAACTTAGGTGCACCATTTCTTATTGGAACCCTCCGTGAAGTCCTGCCTGAAATACTCCTTGATGTAAAGACACCCCCTTTGTTGATTTTAGCTCCCTGAAGCCAACCCTGTAAGCCGTGTCGTCAGTCGCCCCTCCCTCCGTCAGAGCAACGGCAGACAATCGTTCCGCGCCTTTTTTCTGTGCGGACGCCATACCAAGGCAAGCATGGAGGCCGCTCAGCTCACTTTGGCAATTAGGAGCACATTAAACATCACACGCATTATCCAGCAGTATATGCAGCACCAGAACCTGGCAAAGCGATACCGGGCGAGGAGGCGACGTCAGCGCGGTCACGTGAGTGATCAGGACATGGACACAGATTTCTCTGAAAGCATGGGCCCTGCCAATGCATGCATCATGGTGCTAATGGGGCAGGTTCATGCTGTGGAACTCCGATTCTGGGCTCGGGAAACAAGCACAGACTGGTGGGACCGCATAGTGTTGCAGGTCTGGGACGATTCCCAGTGGCTGCGAAACTTTCGCATGCGTAAGGGCACTTTCATGGAACTTTATGACTTGCTTTCCCCTGCCCTGAAGCGCATGAATACCAAGATGAGAGCAGCCCTCACAGTCGAGAAGCGAGTGGCGATAGCCCTGTGGAAGCTTGCAACGCCAGACAGCTACCGGTCAGTTGGGAATCAATTTGGAGTGGGCAAATCTACTGTGGGGGCTGCTGTGATGCAAGTAGCCCACGCAATCAAAGATCTGCTGATATCAAGGGTAGTGACCCTGGGAAATGTGCAGGTCATAGTGGATGGCTTTGCTACAATGGGATTCCCTAACTGTGGTGGGGCTATAGACGGAACCCATATCCCTATCTTGGCACCGGAGCACCAAGCCGCCGAGTACCTAAACCGCAAGGGGTACTTTTCGATAGTGCTGCAAGCTCTGGTGGATCACAAGGGACGTTTCACCAACATCAACGTGGGATGGCCGGGAAAGGTGCATGATGCTCGCATCTTCAGGAACTCTGGTCTGTTTCAAAAGCTGCAGGAAGGGACTTTATTCCCAGACCAGAAAATAACTGTTGGGGATGTTGAAATGCCTATATGTATCCTTGGGGACCCAGCCTACCCCTTAATGCCATGGCTCATGAAGCCGTACACAGGCAGCCTGGACAGTAGTCAGGAGCTGTTCAACTACAGGCTGAGCAAGTGCAGAATGGTGGTAGAATGTGCATTTGGACGTTTAAAGGCACGCTGGCGCAGTTTACTGACTCGCTTAGACCTCAGCGAAACCAATATTCCCACTGTTATTACTGCTTGCTGTGTGCTCCACAATATCTGTGAGAGTAAGGGGGAGACGTTTATGGCGGGGTGGGAGGTTGAGGCAAATCGCCTGGCTGCTGGTTACGCGCAGCCAGACACCAGGGTGGTTAGAAGAGCACAGGAGGGCGCGGTACGCATCAGAGAAGCTTTGAAAAACAGTTTCATGACTGGCCAGGCTACGGTGTGAAAGTTCTGTTTGTTTCTCCTTGATGAAACCCCCCGCCCCTTGGTTCACTCTACTTCCCTGTAAGCTAACCACCCGCCCCTCCTCCCTTCAATCACCGCTTGCAGAGGCAATAAAGTCATTGTTGCTTCACATTCATGCATTCTTTATTCATTCATCACACAAATAGGGGGATGACTACCAAGGTAGCCCAGGAGGGGTGGTGGAGGAGGGAAGGAAAATGCCACACAGCACTTTAAGCACAGCACTTTAAAAGTTTACAACTTTAAAATTTATTGAATGACAGCCTTCTTTTTTTTGGGCAATCCTCTGTGGTGGAGTGGCTGGTTGGCCGGAGGCCCCCCCACCGCGTTCTTGGGCGTCTGGGTGTGGAGGCTATGGAACTTGGGGAGGAGGGCGGTTGGTTACAGAGGGGCAGCACTGGCAGTCTGTGCTCCAGCTGCCTTTGCTGCAGCTCAACCATACACTGGAGCATACTGGTTTGGTCCTGCAGCAGCCTCAGCATTGAATCCTGCCTCCTCTCATCACGCTGCCGCCACATTTGAGCTTCAGCCCTGTCTTCAGCCCGCCACTTACTCTCTTCAGCCTGCCACTTACTCTCTTCAGCCCGCCACCTCTCCTCCCGGTCATTTTGTGCTTTCCTGCACTCTGACATTATTTGCCTCCACGCATTCGTCTGTGCTCTGTCAGTGTGGGAGGACAGCATGACCTCGGAGAACATTTCATCGCGAGTGCGTTTTTTTTTCTTTCTAAGCTTCACTAGCCTCTGGGAAGGAGAAGATCCTGTGATCATTGAAACACATGCAGCTGGTGGAGAAAAAAAAAGGGACAGCGGTATTTAAAAAGACACATTTTATAAAACAGTGGCTACACTCTTTCAGGGTAAACCTTGCTGTTAACATTACATACATAGCACATGTGCTTTCGTTACAAGGTCGCATTTTGCCTCCTCCCACTGCGTGACTACCCCCTCAACCTTCCCCCCTCCCTGTGGCTAACAGCGGGGAACATTTCTGTTTAGCCACAGGCAAACAGCCCAGCAGGAATGGGCTCCTCTGAGTATCCCCTGAAGAAAAGCACTCTATTTCAACCAGGTGACCATGAATTATATCTCACTCTCCTGAGGATAACACAGAAAGATAAAGAACAGATGTTGTTTGAATGCCAGCAAACATACACTGCAATGCTGTGTTCTACAATGTTTCCCGAGTACGTGTTACTGGCCTGGAGTGGTAAAGTGTCCTACCATGAAGAACGCAATAAGGCTGCCCTCCCCAGAAACCTTTTGCAAAGGCTTTAGGACTACATCTAGGAGAACCGCAAATGCCAGGGCAAAGTAATCCTTTCACATGCTTGCTTTTAAACCATGTATAGTATTTTAAAAGGTACACTCACCAGAGGTCCCTTCTCCACCTGCTGGGTCCAGGAGGCAGCCTTGGGTGGGTTCGGGGGGTACTGGCTCCAGGTCTAGGGTGAGAAACAGTTCCTGGCTGTCGGGAAAACCGGTTTCTCCGCTTGCTTGCTGTGAGCTAGCTACAACCTCCTCCTCCTCATCATCTTCTTCATCCCCAAAACCTGCTTCCGTATTGCCTCCATCTCCATTGAAGGAGTCAAACAACACGGCTGGGGTAGTGGTGGCTGAACCCCCTAAAATGGCATGCAGCTCATCATAGAAGCGGCATGTTTGGGGCTCTGACCCAGAGCGGCTGTTCGCCTCTCTGGTTTTCTGGTAGGCTTGCCTCAGCTCCTTCAGTTTCACGCGGCACTGCTTCGGGTCCCTGTTATGGCCTCTGTCCTTCATGCCCTGGGAGATTTTCACAAAGGTTTTGGCATTTCGAAAACTGGAACGGAGTTCTGATAGCACGGATTCCTCTCCCCAAACAGCGATCAGATCCCGTACCTCCCGTTCGGTCCATGCTGGAGCTCTTTTGCGATTCTGGGACTCCATCATGGTCACCTGTGCTGATGAGCTCTGCATGGTCACCTGCAGCTTGCCACGCTGGCCAAACAGGAAATGAGATTCAAAAGTTCGCGGTTCTTTTCCTGTCTACCTGGCCAGTGCATCTGAGTTGAGAGTGCTGTCCAGAGCGGTCATAATGGAGCACTCTGGGATAGCTCCCGGAGGCCAATACCATCGAATTGTGTCCACAGTACCCCAAATTCGAGCCGGCAACGTCGATTTAAGCGCTAATCCACTTGTCAGGGGTGGAGTAAGGAAATCGATTTTAAGAGCCCTTTAAGTCGAAATAAAGGGCTTCATTGTGTGGACGGGTGCAGGTTTACATCGATTTAACGCTGCTAAATTCGACCTAAAGTCCTAGTGTAGACCAGGGCTTAGAACAGTTAAATGTCTCTGGAATGCTCTTCTAATTAGCAAATGGATAAAGAAAAATTAAGGACACAACATGACTAGACTCCCAACCAGGTTATTATTATAGCTTTTATTTTTCTTATTGTATTTTCAGAAGAGATTCTAATATGGCACTTGCTTCCTGTCAAGATAGCACCTGAATAGAGCAATGCTTGTACATGGTACTTATATCTCATAATGCTGCATCTATTTAGACATAGTTGATACTTTATAGAAGGCTGATGTGGGGACCTTGAAAAATAACAGCACGATTCTCATTTATTTTCTTCTCAGAAAACCTGTTTTCTTCCAAGAGTTAAAAAAAACCAAAACACTCAGTCCTTCCAGCTGTGTTGCTGTATTCTAGATTTATAAAACGCAATACTTGCTCTTTTTTGTTACCAGGCATTGCAAAAATTTAAGTGACCCAGCAGTCAAGATTTCCCACTGTGGCAAAAACAATTTAGTAATTGTCCTGTGAATTAGGGAAGTGAACACTGGTAGGATTCTTGAATTGGGTATTTTCTTGGGTGATGATGTGGAAATAATAGATTTAATGAGAACTGTGTACGATGTGGAACACAATTTCATTCTTGAATAAATCTCACATCTTTTCTAACTACACAATAGATTAACGTAAAGAATCAAGAAGGGAACAAGCCAGGAGAACCTGCTGCTAAACACAAATAGAGTATTGCCAGATTTGAGTTGCAGTAGATTTTGTGCAGAACAACAAAAGAAAGACAAATAGAAGGAAAGACAAAGACAAATAGAAGGTTATAGACAGAAAGGGTTGAATTCTTGAATTCTTCAGTCCCAAGGAATTCACCCATGCATTCACCTCCCTGTCCCCCCACCCCCAACCCCAGCCCTCACATCCTCCCCCTCAATTGCCCATAATGAGAATTGCTTCATTAAATCTCTGAGCACCCCACTGAAAAACTATATCTTAACATGTGCAGTAATAGCTAGGCATTATGTTTTTAGAAATCCTTTACCCAGAGTGTGACTCTACTTTAATTACACTGTGCCTAGGTGTGGTGAAAGGCAAAGGATTAGGAATCACAGATTGCCCTCTACTGCTGTCTTGACATATTGCAACATGGTTTCCACATGATTGCAGTCTGTGAGTGGTGCATTAGTCATTCCAGTGCAGTCAAAAGGCTCAGTGATACCTGTTAATAGACAAACTAAAGGCTGATAGAGCATGCCTGTTATGGCATGACCAGTCCAACATTAGGGCGCAGCTCCATAGGCCTGGAGAGGAGCCTCCCTGAGCTCCGCAGTGTAGAGAGTCACTTCTACACTCCTTACTGGTATTACCGCCTGCTCTTCCCTGCAAACTGAATCTGTTCCATCTGCCTGGCCCCCTGCCTTTTCCCTGCACCATCTTCGGGTCTGTGTCTGCCCCAAGAGACATGGGACAAGGCAGTCTGCTCTCACTGAGCAGGGACTGCAGTTCTTTCGTGGCTCTTAATGGGGGCTATGCAAATGGAGGGGTGGGGACAAGGAAGGGGCTAAGGCTTAGTGCATCCCTTCTGCTGTACACCTTGGAAAGATCAGGCGGAATCTTTTCCGAAGAAGTCAAACAACCATTCGCAATGAAGGTTTGTCAGGTGTAAGCTATTGCACTTTGTACCTGAGGTTGTGTTACAGAACACACCTTTATGGTCAGGAACTACAGAAGGAAACTAAAGAAGTAAAAAGGAAGACAGAGGAATACATGAACCGGAGTTTGGTCAGTGGGATAGCCAAAACAGTGCGTGATGTGGCAAACATTTCAAAAATGTTAACCGGCAGATTTAAGCACAGTGCAACTCCTGGTTCCTGACACTAGAGATGGCTCTGGGGTCTGAGGCAAAGCAAGGGGAATTAAGCTGAGTCAGCTCTCGTTACCATCCAGTCTGATATCATCTGAATATGCTGATTTCAAAAAACTCACAATTGAGCAAAAGCATTAAAGGGACAATGTCAGTACTGATGTAAACAGGTACAAATCCATTGACCTCATGGAAGTTGACTCCATTGATCTCAGTGGAGTTGCATCCACTTACCTGAGATCTGAATTTGGCCAGAGGAACCTGGGATGGGTCGAAAAGAAGGAGACTCTCAGGAGATATAATATCGATTTTTGGTGTAATTTGCATAGAAGTCATACAGAAGGCTGGATTCACATACTGAGAGGAAGAATGTGTTCATTTTACATAACAGAATGGAAATTATAAAGATATTGGTGAACTACCCAGCCATCTATACTACACATATCACTGTGATATCAGAGCAGCTCTGCACTGATGCACCCTTGCAGCCCTAGGATGTATAAACCTATGCTTATGGAGAACAGAGAAGTGATTAATGCAGGCCTGGCAAGAGGCAGGAAGTGGACCAGCTGAGTTTATGTTCAACTCCACGTGTGTGATGTTAGCACATGTGGACTAACATGTTTTAAAAGTCTAGTGTAAACAGAGCCACACTTCCATGTTAAAGTGGTAAGTTAACGCCAAAGGGAGAGCCCTGGCTTTAACTCAAGCAATTTAATATGTGCTGAAGGCAATATACCTTTTCTAGACAGATTAGACTTTTCAAACATGTTAGCCAACATGTGCTAATATCACACCTTTACATCTGAGTCTAGCAAGGCCAAAGGGTGTCCTCCAGAGCACAGACGCTTGGAGAGCAGCAAGAAGGAACCTGAAGAAAGGGCTCAAGGCTCTCAAATCAAAAAATCCCAGTTAAGAGCAGAAGTTCTCAGTGTGGACAGACCACTTTTCTGACTCACTACATGCTTCTTTAGAAGGGCACTAGCTGCAGATGGGCTGGACTGCATTCCAAGAGTGCATGCTCTCTTCTCTTCTCCTCTGGGTCTTGGTGAGAATGTTCAAGTGTCCCAGGATCATAAGTCTTGGTGACTCTGCCAAGACAAACAAAAGCACTAGGAAACCTGCATTCTTTGGAAGCCTAATAGGAAAGATTCTCTAAAAGGGATTCCCGCCCCCACCCTCCCGCCTTCTCCCCTTACCCCCCAAGAAGGGATCTTTCTTGCATGTGAAGTTGTATGGAAATAGAAGGACTCTGTCCTTGCACTCTGAACAAAGCTTAATCTCTAGTTAGATATAAGGGAGTGTAGATTTGTGAGCATATATTTATATGCAACAAGCCAATGAATTTTTTTTAAACCTTCCTTCCCACCAGCACCAACTGCTGAGTCTTCCTTGGCATCCTCCCCTGTGCATCTCAGTGCATGTTCAAATGTTGATCTCAAGAGGGGGAGGGTAGGAAGAAGAGAGAGAGCAGCCCATTAGCAAGTAGTCTGACTAAATGAATAGTTCAACTCCAGCCCATGAGGTTATTTTCAGACTCAATTCAGGAGATAAGGTTATAGACCTGCACTATACGGGACTCTGGCCATGTGATGGATAGCTTAAGCGTTTTGTGCTGCTCATAAGGCTTTAATCCTATCAGTGATCAACCACACAATAGAAGAATCCCTATTCTTCCCTTAAGATATTTTTCTCTTTGATTATTACCTTCTGCCAGGGTAAGTATCAATATGGTCATGAAGACAACAATCCCTGAACAGCTTTTATAGTTCTCTGAGTCCCCTTGTGGCAAATTAGTGGTATACTGCGTAGCAGAATCAAATCACCCCTTTTAATGTAATGAATGCCTTTTCGATGCCTGTGGGGATTTTCACCAGGAAGTACTTAGATCCCAAAGCAGCAGCTCTAGTGATTGCACTATAAGACTCTCCAAATAGCTGTCAACAGTAATAGCAGAAATATCCTTTTCCCCAGCCCGCTGGCCACTAGCAGGCAAGACCATCCTGATTTGCTGATAACTAACAAGTTAATTCAAAGTAGCATCAAAATGGACATCTTTCAGATCTCTAGTGGCCTGAGCATATGAGCTGAGATTCAAATAAATCACAGCAGCTATCCACAGCATTACACTTTCAGAGTAGCACTTAAGCTCTGCAGGAAATAATGCTCTGTGTCTGATATTGCAAACTGAAATTAGAATTGAAAATTCTACTGGAAGTTGTAGGGTTTTGTCATGGGGTATATAGACCCCATGCTGGCCTGGCAACCAAAGAGTTAATACAGCATCTACCAGCCAGTGGCTGATTGGCAGCCTCATAGCAGCTGGGAGAATAAAAGAGCTGAGAAGCTGAGAGGTGGGGTAGCTGCCAGAGGAGCAAGCAGGGAAGGAAATTCTAGCCAGCCAGCTGGCGAGAAGCCGCTCAGAGACAACACTCCAGAGAAGGGGCAACCGGATCTACAGGCTGGAGAAATTTACAGAACCACAGGAGGTAGGAAGGAGCTCAGGCCACAGCAGGAGGAGGTGTTGAGGCTTCAATCTTACCTGGTTTAAGAGTCCTGAGCTGGAATCCAGTGGAGTAGGTGGGCCTGGGTTCCCCTACTGATCCATCAACAGAGGCTTAAGAACCGAAGAGGTCTCCACCCCCTGAGGATCAGGACCAGCTAACCCCACAAAGTAAAAGGGGAAACCTCTACATCCCAGTCGGACTGAAAATAACACCATTCATAGCCCCAAACAGGACTACCATAGAGACCTAGGCAAGAGCGGCTGACTGACTGCTGCACCAGCCCAAGCAGACTCTGTGCAAAGCTCTGTCTGAAGAAAGGCGGCGCTGTCACATAAGCACACTACCTCGCAGGTCTACCATTCTGTAAATAGGAGGTCCATCCGACGAGGAAGTTTAGCAACCTCTGGCTGGACATTGTGCCTTTGAATAGTTCCTTTTTTACTGAAAAATCATTAAAACAATGAGTTAAAAAAGAAAACCATAAAAAACCTTAGCCAGTTTTTTTAATAGCTTCTTTAAGGTAATTCATTAATGCTCTTCAAATAAAATAATTTAACAATCCAGTCACATGACTTATGAACAACTTAAATCCAATAGCTTATAGTAATTAACATGCATAGCTAGAGTATATCAGATAAGGCTATTTCCATGCTATGAATTTACCATTCAGTTTTGTGGTTCTTGCACACAGTGGGCCTGCTTCAGATTTCCCTTATATTGATGTAAATCAGGAATAATTCCCAATGAAATCAGTTGAGCGACACTTATGTAAAACCAGAAGGGACAAAAAGAGTCATACAATATAGCCTAATAACTGGAAGTATACTGAGAAACACCGTTGCAATGCTTCTGGATGACATTTATTCTTCTGCCGATACTGAAACAAAACCATTTTCTTCCCAATTCATGTTTGCCCCTGAATTATAAGGTTCAAGATAGATAATAATCCATTTGATATAACAACCCCTCACAGTTTTCATCTTCAGAGCATTTTACAGATGTTACTAAGCTAAACATAATCATTAGTCCCCTACAAAGTACATACAGGCAGTACAGTTCACTGAGCAAAAGTCCAACTAATAATCAGTATTCGTATTAAAGCCTGCTAATTTCATAGAATCGAAGGACTGGAAGGTATCTCAAGAGATCATCTAGTCCAGTCCCCTGCACTCATGACAGGATTAAGTATTATCTAGACCATTCCTGACAGGTGTTGTCTAACCTGCTCTTAAAAATCTCCAACGATGGAAATTCCACAACCTCCCTAGGCAATTTATTCCAGTGCTTAACCACTCTGACAGTTAGGAAGTTTTTCCTAATGCCCAACCTAAACTGCCCTTGCTGCAATTTAAGCCCATTGCTTCTTGTCCTATCCTCAGAGTTTAAGGAGAACAATTTTTCTCCCTCCTCCTTGTAACAACCTTTTTTCAGATTGAGTTATGCAAAAATAAGGCTCATCTAGCTGCATGATTTGTACAAGCAAGTCCTTTAAAGAAGAGCTTGAATATGTAACCTAGGGGTTCCATTCCAATAACACAATGCAAAACCAGCTTGAGCCCCCACCCAGTGACCTGGGACAAATATATACCACCCCACTGGGCGCCTTCAAAAGGCAATACTTCCCCTCTCATAAGCACAGAGTCTGAGTGTAGCAAAAAGCCTTTTAATAACAGAGAGAAACAATGTGGCATTATGTTGGGGAAACACCACCAACAGGATTCATGAGACAACCCAGGAGCAAAAAACCCACCCCAAGCAAATTGGAGCATGTCCTTTCCCTTTGGTTCTTGAGTGCAGCAACCCAAAATCACCCAAAGTCCCAAAAGTCCAACAACCCAAAAGTCTCTGTCCCTGGTCAGGGCAGCCCCAGAGTTCGAAAGTTTATCTGCAGAGTTTTACCTCCCAACCTGGGTGGAGATGGGGGAAGGGGGGGATTTAAGGGGCACCTTACATAATCCAAAGCCGATTGCCCCACTTCTCCATGGGGCTCTGCTCTGCCAGCCGCCCCCATGAGCTGCTCCAGGCATCCAACAAACTGCTCTACTCCACCAGCCGCTCTGCTCTGCCAGCCGTCCCGCAAACTGCTCCGCAATATATCTTCAGGCTTCCCCACTACTTAATACAACACTCAGTGATTTCAGCTCTTAGTAAGCTTAGCTCTTTTGTGATTTCAGCTTGTAGTAGGGGCGCCTCAGTGCTGGTACACCATTGGCCCAAAGTGAATTCAGCTCAGCAGTCTGTAACTAGACTCCTAATAGAATCAAAATTAGCTCTGATATTCTATAGTGGAGAAAGGAGAAAGTGCAATTAGCATGTAAGGCCCTCACCATAGGGCCTATACCACTAAGCATTAATACCTATCCCCAACCTCTCTCCATTCACTGGGAGTTGGAACCCATGACCCTTGCCTAGCGAGTGCTGCTTAGTTGATGGTGAGTCCCTCCATCATAACAAAAGGCCAAGTACAGTTCCACTGTCCTTGATTCACATAGTCAGGATAATAACAGTTTATTCCTGCCCCAATAACAGAGAAACTGGGGCTCCTACAGCAGCCAAAGTGACCATCTAGGCTGGGTGGGTGTGCCTATGCAAATGAGATCAGCCCCTGAAGTTCTTTTCCACAACCCACCATGACTCGCCACCAGATGTCAGGGTAGAGCTCATCCTGACTCTGCTTACAAATATATCAAAAATTAGATGAGAAACTATCGAATTAAATTTCACAATTTTAAATTGAAAATATTTTATCTGAGGTAAGATTATTTGTGTTCGTTCCCCTCTAATCATCGTCTTTTTATAAATGGAGAGACAAGCTATGCGATTAAGGCCTCTAACTCTGCCAAACACATCAAAGCACACAAGTAGTCCCTCTGAAGTCAATGGGATTTCTCGCATGTTTAAAGGTGTAGAAGATCGGGCTTAAGCCCAAGGTCATAGAAAGCTAAAGTCACTGCCAGAATTTCCTGGCTTCCAATCCTGTACTTGACTTCAATGAGAATTTTCTCTGGGTAAAGTATGCATTAGCTCTTGGTTATTTATGTGTAATAAATGCCTTACTATCCTCTGATACCCAGTTCTAGACATTGTGGTTGAAATCCTGAACCCACTAAAATCAATGACAAGATTCCCTTGGACTTCAACAGGGCCAGGACTTCACCCAGTCATCTTGCTCTGCATACTTGCAACTAAAGCATATTTAAACCAAAAGATTCTTGCCATATGACATGCTTATGATAACGGATAAATTAATGCATAACATCTCATTTACCAAGCAGCAGTTCACCACAGGCACAGCAGTTCAGTGCAGTGTACCCCTGCTTTCATGAACTCCGATATTACTGAATATCTGCCCTTTGCCACAAGAGCACTGCACAAGAATGTATATGCATTTATATTAGGCTTGGCTTTTAAGAGAGACATTTTCTCAAAACCAAACCTATAGTCTCCCAACACCCTAATGGTCCAGAGAGGCTGAAATGTCATTTCAAATTGTGCTTTATTTTCCTGATGTGTTTTGTTAAATCCTTTTAAAGAAATCGAGCAGCCTACACAATGACTCATGACCAGCTTTTCCCACTTACTTTTTTTTAAAGATGCCCAGTGGTGTCACATAAAGAGCATTTCTTCTTCTCCTCCCAGGTTAATTTTCCATATGTAAAACCTTATATTTTACCGGAGATGGTTCTTATGAAACAAATCTCACCCACCCTGGAATGTAAAGAAACAACAACCCTGAAGCATAAACAATGTGGAATAACAAGATAACATTCCAGTGAAGATTATTAAACATGCTTTTGTGTATAAGAAAAATGCAAAAAATGATTTTGATAATTTCTAACACATGTTTTTTTCCCCCCAAACTGGATTACGTATCTTCTATTTTCCAAAGGCATTTGCCAATAAGTAAAAGTGGAGGCTAAATTATGCTTGTCCAAACAAGCTTCAATTAGTTGAAGCATGTCACGGTTGGACTTAGAAATGAAATGTGGAGACAATGGCTTAGTAGCAAGTAAGAGTTAGCTTGAGAGACAACCAATTAAAGAAGCTAAAGCCCAATCCTGTAATCAGGAAAAACTTCCACTGGATAAAAAGGATAATCTGCCTGGCCCTTAGACAGATGCATGGGGAGGGCCAAGGGAGACAAGGATTGTTATATCTCCACTTCCCCTCTGCACTGGCCTATAGAGTGGGATCAGTGCTCGGGGTGTATGCCAAACTCCCTGCAGAGGTGCAGTAGCTGCTGCATTCACCCAGCAGGCCACTGAGCTCAGGAAGACATTGTGTTGCATGCCTGATGCGGCTCAGGAATCCTGCAACTCCACACCGCTCATTAGTGTGGGCTACGTCTAACTTGCACCGTCTAGCCCATAATCACGACAGCTGGCTAAAAAATGAAAAACGAGTTTCATGAAAACTTTCAAATATTTTCATTTGAAAGGGATGAAGAGACCCATTTTTGGTTTGGTTTGGTTTTTTGTTTTTTTTTTAATTGGATACTTTGAAAATATTTTCAAGATGGTTAGATCTTATTTTACTTAGCAAAATCACAGTTTAAAATAAATGATACTGACATTTAGTTTTTGATAACCATTTAATTTGATTAAATAATGGTTTTTGAAAAAATGAAAATGACATTTCTTTACCAAAAATTCAGTTTTTGAAAAAAAAAAAAAAAAAAAAAAGCAGTTTTTGGATTTAAAAAAAATCATTTGAAATATGTTGATGTTGACTACTTCTAAGAATTACCTTGAAACCAATAAAAGGAGTACTTGTGGCACCTTAGAGACGAACAATTTATTTGAGCCTAAGCTTTCGTGAGCTACAGCTCACTTCATCAGATGCATGAAGTGAGCTGTAGCTCACGAAAGCTTATGCTTAAATAAATTTGTTTGTCTCTAAGGTGCCACAAGTACTCCTTTTCTTTTTGCAGATACAGACTAACACGGCTGCTACTCTGAAACTTGAAACCAATGGGACTGTTGTCATATAAGAACCTTGGGTCCAGTTGGTTGTGACACTGGGCTCAAAGATGTAAAGATAACAACTTATCTTCTATTGCACATTGAACTGTTAATTGTGGTTCATAGATTTTGTGCAAAGAAACTCTGGCCTGCTTTTACCATAACAACCAGATCAGAAAATATTTTCTGAACAGTTAGCAAGACACCCATAGCAAAACCACATAGAATTCAAAGGGCTAATGATTTTTCATTGTGGGGAAGTTGCTTTATATTCCGGGGAAATTGGTGTTTAAAAGTTTCCCACTGGTGCCAAAATATGTTAATGGAGAAGAGTCAAAATCCTCTGCAAATCCTTTTTGGCTCAGTTATAGTTCTTAAGAAAATTCCTGCTGTCATAACAATGCTCCACAAGAGCAGAAGAGAAAAGACAGAGAAAAAGGTAAACTTCTCTCTCCCTGATGTTTGCTTCATTCACATGCTGTAGGTATGGTACAGTATGAAGACATGTCGGACATGAACAAATATGCTTTAGACTCTAGACCCTGGGTTGATACCTGGTTATATAGGGAGAAATGCAGGTAGAATGGATGCTATATGACAGCTGTATCCACCCTGCACTTAGACCCTGGTGACGTCCACACCTCAGAGCTGTTGTTTCTGCAAATTCAGGCAGACACCTCTGTATCAGCTGTATTAACTTCACATTTTGAAGATTTTCTTCACAACCGTAAGAGCTAGAGACTGAAATGAAAGCAATGAGACTCTGGAGAACAATGGAGAGGCCTGATGGTTGTCCCAGAGAGTGTTTCATGCCATGCTAGGTAATAACATGAAAGGACTTCATTCTTATTTAAACTAAACTGGCCATTTAATAAAGCAACCATTTAAAGAGCTGCTCCCACTGCAGCCGTGTGCACATGGACTGAATTCCAAGTGCCTCCTCCAAATTGCTCCCTTCTGCAACCCATGTAATTGAAGCTATGTCAAAAAGTAAATCAACCAGTATAGTAAAATAAACTGTCCTTAACATCTAAAAGAAAAATTACCCACCAAGAGATAAAGTAAAACTTTTTACACTGACAAATTTTGCTGTACAAATTTATGAGTCTGATTGTGTGATGGGGTTGCTCGTGATGGTAGGGGGCAAGGCTCAGCAACCCTGGGGCTCACTTCTAGTTTATGGCTTATGTTTCTAAAAGGTCATGCTTCAGGTTTTCAGCTGGCCACCTGTAGGAGTTAGCCAGGGATTTCCCCTCCCTTCCCCCCAGGTATTCTGATTGTTTATTTATCTCCTCCCTCTGAAGTGTCAGGGATGGCCACGGCCTGAGATGGGACATTGGATGGGGAGGGCCAGGGCTCTGACATGGCGCTGAGCATTCTCTCTCTCAGGTACATGGCTGGCTGGTTCCTGCTCAAACGCTCAGAATCTAACTAATCACCCCATGTAGGGTCAAAAAGGAATTTTCCTCCAGATCAGACCTTGGGGTGTGGTTTGGGGGGTTCACCTTCCTCTGCTGTGTGTGGATAAACTGCCAGGATTATCTGGGTATATCTCACTTACTTATTTCCCTGCCATTTCACGGGCCTCAGTCCCTCCTATTCCCTGCTTGTGGCACATAACAGTCTACTATCCTGTGGGCTGTAATACTTTGGTCTAATTCTGGTTACTGGGTTTAGTGTGCAGGTGCTGGATGGCCTGTGATACATAGGAAGTCAGACTAGATGATCTGGTGGTCCCATCTGGCCTTAAACTCTATGACCCCAAATCCCACATGGCAGAAGTCTCCTCCCATGATGCCCAAGAGAACAGCTGGATTTTGTCACATGGCTGGAAAATTAACAGATCCAAGATTTGGTGGACTTTTAATGCAGTCATCAATCTCTTCCATGACTGCTGAGTACAGGCCAGAACGTGTGCCGTGACACTAGGCAACACTCAATCTTTTTCAGTTAGTCCGGGAGCTAGCCAGGGAGAACTACAGAATCTTGTCTGTGTCCAACCAGCCTTGGCCAGCATAGTGAGCATACCCTTGGAGTTGCCAACTCTTGGAGATTTTGGCTGGGGCTGGAGCCAACCTGCCATGACAGCAGAAGCTTCAGCCGTACCTGAAATTCAACACCATTTTCACTGGAGGGAAGAAGAGAGCAGAAAGAGCCCAGCAACTCAGGGAGGTTCTGCTCCCCACTCCTCCACTGAGAATAATGGGTCAGTCTGCTCTTTGCACCTCCGAACTCTATCTCCAAAGCAGCAGGGCTGAGAAGCTGAAAGCGTTTGTGTGAAGAATCTCTGGAACTGACTCCCCTCCCTCCCCCTCACAGCCTGGGAAAGGAGAGAAGGGACCCTGCTGCATCTTCCCCACCACCACCTCTCCAGAACTGGGAGATAGGATGACAACCACTGGAGCTGCAAGAGGAGCAGATGTGTAGCTAATGGGACAAACTGGATTTGGGGTGGGGGTGCATAATTAATTGAAGGGGTAGAATTGATGAGGGGCCTTGGATGAAAGAACTGATTGCTGGCTGAGGGAGTGGGCAGATGTGTGGATACAGGGAAATAATTGCAATGTTGGGACTTAGGGGGAAGTTGGAAGCTCTGCACCGTCAGGCTGTCAGAGAGAAGGGACCAAATCTACTGTAATCACTAAAGTTGAGAGAACTGGAAACACCTTGGGGGTGGGCAGGGGAGTTCAAAAGCTTTTAAACTGTTTTTTAAAAGTCTCATGATTTGGGGGCCAGTCTTATGAGCCTTTAGGGTCTGATTCATGAGTTCTGAACTCTTGGGGTTGGTAATACTGACTGTTTTCTGTCTTCTCAGTTATGAAGGACACTTCACTTGAGCCGAGGATGTAGGTAAGGGAACCTTCACAGGTGAACACTCTGCTACCAGTCTCTCACATTTTAAGAGAGAACTGCAATTGGACAGCTGCTACTGATCACAACTGTGGCAGCATCCCATGGAGGGAAGTGTTTATGTGGGGTCTGAGCTGTCCCAAACCATGCAGGACTTGGGAACTCTACTAAGAAGCCAACTGGCAACCACCACATGCCACATTATGGCTATGGCACATTAGCTCTCAGTAGAAGGAGGACCAATCTCCTTGGGCACAGGCTGGCTAGAATAGTCAGGAAGGAGTAAAACTAATAACAAAAGGAGAGTAAAAAGAGAAGATATGAGCACTCCATTAGCACAAATCAAGAAGATAAAAACAAAATGAATCAGGGAACCAAAAGACACCAAGAGAAGGAATTCTTTAATTGCCTATATTCCAATGCTAGGAGACTGGGTAACAGAGGAATTGGAATATCTCATTTATGAGCATAAACTCAATCTGGTTGGTATTACAGAAACTTGGTGAGATGATTCACATGATTGGAATCAATGGTTCTAGCCTATTTAGCAAGGACTGAATGGGCAAAAGGGGAGGGGGAACCACACACTCTAGGTGAGTCTACACTGCAGAATTATTTGGGCAGTGTGTAATGTACCCACACCAGTGCGGAGCAACCTGTGGCCCGTGGGCCACATGCGGCCCATCAGGGTAATCTGATTGCGGGCCGCAAGACATTGTTGACGTTGACCATCCGCAGTGCTGCGAATTACACCTGGTTGGACACGCACACAAGTGCTGCAAATTACACCTGGTAGGACACGCACACAAGTGCTGCGAATTACACCTGGTAGGACACGCACACCAATGCTACGAATTACACCCAATAGGTCATGCACAGTTTGAATCTAGGCTGAGGCACAGAAATAAAGTCCACAACTGCAGAGTTCCCAAAAGACACTAAGTTTATTACGCTCGAGCGTGGTGCCCCCCTGCTAGCCAGGAGGGGACCCTGAAAGCAGATTATACAAAGGTTATATACCTTTTAGCAAAGCATGTTGCCCTCGTGCATCGGAAACCTTAGCCAATAAACAAACCCTTGTCTTATCTACCACCTATCCCTGCTTGGTGCATTCATTGTGCTATACCAGTATGTTAATTATACAGCATGGTCCTAAAGCCATGCATCAGTAACTTTTATTATCAGGATGGGAGGCCTCACATCAAGGCCAAGAGACAGGGAGTTAGAGACTGACAAAAACCAGATACTGGGAGTCAAGGCAGGCTGGAGACAAGGAGGAGGATTTTCACAGGGATTCAGTATCTAAGGATTACTCCTCCTGGTGTATGATGTGCTGGCATTTAAACAATGGTGGGCCCCAAACCAAAATGGAGTCACATGTGCTAACTTTTCCTTAACAGCAGGCATGGCCCCCCGCAGCTCCCGGTGGCCACGGTTCACCGTTCCCAGCCAATGGGAGCTGCAGGAAGTGGCAGGTTACAGGGACGTGCTGGCCACTGCTTCCCGCAGCTCCCATTGGCTGGGAACAGAGAACCACAGCCACCGGGAGCTGTGGGTGGCCATGCCTGCAGACAGTCAATGTCAACAAAATGTCTCATGGCCTGCAATCAGGTTACCCTGATGGGCCACATGCGGCCTGTGGGCCACAGGTTGTCCACCACTGCCATACACACATAGCTCCCCTTGCACAGTTATAAATAGCAGTCTAGACAGTGAGGCACAGATTAAGCCAGTAAAGATACACCTGAAGGGTATATGCCCTCCATGTTCTCTCCTGGCCTCTCAGCTACACTACTTTTTAGCAGTGTAGTATCCCATTGCCTCCTATTGCTGGAGCATTTCTTCTCCAGCGGTGAAGTGGGTGGGTTGGGTGGGGTGGGATGGTGGGGGGATTGGGAAAGTCTGACAGCTCTCTACTTCTGGATCCCTTCTCCACCCCAGGGAAAGATTGTGGCAGAAGGGAAAGGCTCTGCAGTGGGGAGGCAGTAGGGAAAAGGTTCAGCCTTTCACAAAGGGCCAATTTCACAAAGCTGAAAACAATTATGAGCCAAATCAGCTGGGAGGAAGAATTTAATAAAACAAATGTGAATGATAAATAGGAATTGTTTAAGAACACTTTAGATTCCCAAAAAGCCACAATCGAGGAAGAAGGCCATATTGGTGAAAAAAAATGGCCTGGTTTAGACAGCAGCTGTAAATAAAATAATAATATATAACAAATGGAAGAAAGGGCAAAATTAAAGTAATTAAAATAGTTCAGAGGCTAGGAACTGTAGAAAGTTGATAAGGGAAGCAAAAGGACACAGCAAAATCTATGGCCAGCAAAGCTAAGGACAATAAGGTAAAGGCAGAGGTGTTCAATAAATATTTCTGTTCTGTGTTTGGGGGGGAAACATGTAGTCATATCATAACATTCTTTGCATTCCACTAGCATGTCAGGAAATATTAAACAGAAGCTACTAAAGTTACATATTTTTAAAATCAGCAAGTCCAGATAATTTGCATGCAACAGTTTTTAAAAGAGCTGGCTGAGGAGCTTGCTGGACTGTTATACATTGATTTTCATTAAGTTTTGGAACACTGTGGGTATTTCAGAAGACGAGAGAAGGATTAAGGTTTCCTGGGGCCCAGGGCCAAAGCAAGTGTGGGGGCCCCTCCCCACCCTTTTTGCCTGCATTCCCACCTCTGTTCCGTCCCTTCTGCCTATGGCCCCAGCCACACCCCCACCCCATTCTGCCCCTTCCCTCTGCAGCCCAGCCCCTGTTCCACCCACAGTCCTGCCCCATTCCAGCCCTCCCACACTGCAGCCAGCAACCCATTTGTTCCTTTCTGCCTCCCCCCACCCCACTACAGACCCAGGGCATGAGAGCACCCCCCAACCCTGAGGCTATGACAGGGAGCAAGAGCAGCTCCAGTCCCGGGGAGGGGCAGCCAGGGTCCAGGAGCTGGGGCTTCCCCTGCCGCCAGGCGCTTCTGCTGGAGAGCGGGATCGGGCGCGGGGGCTTCCTCCGCCCCGCCCGTCCACCCAGTGCTTCTGCTGAGGAGTGGGGTCAGGATGTGGGGGTTTCTCCCACCCCACCCACCTGGCACTGCTACCCAGCTGCCAGGCGCTTCTGCTGGGGAGTGGGGGCTTTCCCTGCCGTGCCCACCTGTCACTTTTGCTGGGGCTCTGGACTTCGACCACCCAATGGCAGATGTTTTACGGGGCCTCCGCAATTGGCTGGGGTCCCTGGGCACAGCCCCCCATCTGCCCAGTGGCTAATCCACCACTGCAGAAGACTGGAAGAAAGCTAACATTGCACCAACATTTTAATTATAGGCCTGTCAGTCTGACATCAATCCTGGGCAAGGTAATGGAGCAGCTGATATGGGACTGTATTAATGAAGAATTGAAGGAGGGTATTATAATTAATGCCAATCAACATGGGTTGATCGAAGATAGATCTTATCAAACTAACTTGATTTTTTTAATATGTTACAAGTTTGGTTGATAAAGGTGTTGCTATAATATACTTGGGCTTACATGAGGTGTCTGAGGTAGTACAACATGACTGAATAAATAACTAGAATATAAAATGAATATGGCATACTTTAAATGGATTAAAAGATGGCTAACTGATAAGTCTCAGAATGTATTTGTGAACAGGGAATCTGCATTGAACAAGTGTGTTTCCAATGGGGTCCTGAAGGGCTTTGTTCTTAAACCTATGCTATTTATCGTTTTTATTAGTGACCAGGAAGAAAACAAAATCTTCACTGGAAGTCTGGAAGTGACTAAAAGTTGGGGGAATGGTAAATAATGAAGAGGATAAGTCACTGATACAGTGCAATATGGATCCCTTGGTAAACCGAGCTCAAGATAATATGCATTTTAATATAGTTAAATGTATACATCTAGGAACAAAGAACGTAGGTCATGCTTAAGACTAAATTTTAGTCATGGATATTTTTAGTAAAAGTCACGCACAGGTCACGGGCCATGAAGTTTTGTTTGTTTTGCCCTGTCCAAGACTTTTACTGTATACCCCTGTGACCTGTCCAAGACTTGTACTGTATACCCCTGACTAAATCGGGGGGGGGGGGGCGGGCTGGGGGGTGCCACAGGTGCTTGTGAGAGGGTGGCCCGGGGGCACTGCTGGTGCTGTGGGGGGGAGGCAGTAGCACATGGCCCGGGACCCCTCTGGTGCTGCGGGCGTGGGTTGACGGGGCTGGCAGGCTCCCTACCTGAGTTCTCGCAGCTCCCCGGAAGCGGCAACATTGCCCTCCCTCAGCTCCTAGCTCCATGCGCTGCTCCTGCCCCAAGTGCCGGCTCCGCAGCTCCTATTGGCCGGGAACTGCAGCCAGTGGGAGCTGCAGGGTGTTGCCTGTGGGCAGAGGCAGTGCACGGAGCTAGGAGCTGAGGGAAGGACATGTCGCCGCTTCTTGGGAGCCCCCCAAGGTAAGCGCTGCCCAAAGCCCTCACCCTCCCCTGCGTTCCAACCCCCAGCCCTGAGCCCCTCCATACCCAAACTCCTGCTGCTGCTGGGGGAGAGGGGCACGGTGGCCTGAGACTGCCCCAGCAGTGGCCAGTGTGGCTGGCCCAGGGGCTGCCAGAGCTGGTCATTAGCCGCAGGACCAACCGCACAGGCTGCTGCAGAAGTCAAGGAGATCCCAGAAAGTCATGGACCTCCGTGACAAACTTGCAGCCTTAACCATACTTATACAATGGGGGACTCTGTTTAGGAAGCAGTGACTCTGAAAAAGATTTGAGGATGTGGGTGGATAATCATCCCGGGTTGATGCTGTAGCCAAAAGGGCTAATGTAATCCTCGGATGCATAAACAGGGGAACCTTGAGTAGGAGAAGAAAGATTATTTTAGCTCTGTATATGGCATTGGTGTGACCACTGCTGGAATATTGTGTCCATTTCTGGTGTCTGCAATTCAAGAAGGATGTTGATACACTGGAGAGAGTTCAGAGAAGAACCATGAGAGGGATTAAAGGATTAGAAAATATGCTTTATAGTGACTGAGCCCTTTGAGTCTATCTATTTAGCTTAACAAAGAGAAGGTTAAGAGGTGACTCGATTGCAGTCTTAGTACTTAGGTGGGAACAAATATTTAATAATGGATTCTGATCCACTGGCTGGAAGCTGAAGCTAGACACATTCAGATTGGAAATAATGCGTGCATTAAGTGAGAGTAACCATTGGAACAGTTTACCAACAGTTGTGATGAATTCTCCCTCACTAGCAATTTTTAAATCAAGATTGGATTTTTTTTTCTAAAATGATCTGTTTGGGGATTATTTTGTTCTCTGGCCTGTGTTGGAGGTCAGACTAGATGGTGCCAGTGGTCTCTTCTTGCCTAGGAAGCTAATATGCTCAGTATGTTACAATATTATATTCTCCTGGTTGCAAAGACATGGAGAATTGTTTGGCCCAATTTACAATCAAACTAGCCACTGTCAGTCAGTCAGTCAACCAAAATCTGAAGATCTTTTAAATGTAGAAAACATAAAAATTGATTTTACAGTAAACCCCTATTTTATGATGATTGAGGAGTTCATAAAATCAAAAATCTCAATATTTAGTAGGTCTGGCACATAAGAGGCAGTATGGTGCACTGTATCACACTTTCTTCTTGTCCTTCAAATGACTGCAAAGCAGTTTCCAGAACACTGAAGACATCGGAACGTGAGGGGCTGTCAACTTGTTCTTCATCAACATCATTGTTGTCCCTATTTCCCTCCTCCGGGCCCGCTGGTAAACAATAGCTCGTATAACTGGTCGTTCATAAGAATTAATGTTTGTAAAATCAACTTGCAACAATACTTGGCATCACATAGATTTGCATATTGTATGTCAGTCTAAAACAACAGTTTTAAGGATCTCTTGAACTCCTTGAACCCACCTAGAGAACAAGATTTTCGCCACTATATTTCCCTATTATTAATTATATGGGTTTAGCACCAACAAAGCTCAACCACATGAACACAAAATAAAGCTAAAGGTTCCAGCTCCAAACAGCTTGCAATCAAAGACAATTTAGGTGTTCTGAGCTGAACAGTTCTAGTAAAGGTGCTTGAAGACTTCTGTGTAAATCATTACATTGCCCATTTAACACCATAATTAAGACATTTTTTATTTTAAAGTTATATCCTTCCTCCTCTAGTTTCAGGCTATTACCAGAAGCCATATGTAGCAAAAGTGGTATTAATTATTCCTTTTCAACCCCCTTCAGCTACCAAGAATAATTCCTACCCCACCTTCTATATTTAACAGATCATCAAATCTCCTAGCAACTGCCACATTCCCAAGCTATTCAGTTGTTCCAAGATTTGCTATGAAAATGGTATTAGGTGACTGCCAGATAAAGCAAGTCTTGAAGCACTTTTCTATTTTATCATTCTCCCTTCTAGCAGCAGTGACAAAAACTGGATCCCACTTGCTGTTTTAATGTTACTAATTTTGGCACGTATCTTTGCTCTTGTTCTACTTGCACACCTACAAAAGTTAATGGGAATTTTGCATAAAATCAATGGCAGAACATGACCCTTCCTGCTAAATTCACGTTCCCATAATTTAATTTAATTACATCTCTAATGGGTCACCTATGGCAAAGGTCTTGTTAGATAACATGTCTCCTATTTTATTTAGGTGGATGCATGGGAAGGTTTTAGCATTTTCTCACAAAAACAATACACATGCTGAGTGATGGTTTAAGCACTTCTCTAAAGCTCTTGTGGAAAAATATGAATAAGAGGAGATCAAGATGTAAAAAACATTACAACTACATCAGACACCTCTTAAAATATTATCAAGTATGGACCTCATAAAATGTACTAAATTCTTAAGAACGAATACAAATAAGTAGTTTTTTCTAAATCCTTCACATGCCAAATAATTCCCCATCAGAGTCTTCCCCACTTTCCTGCTTTGTTAAAATGCACAATATGTTCCCACTTAGGACACTTCACAGAAGCATTTGGCACCGGTATTGTCACTAATCACTTTAAGCAAGTAGTCTTTAAACATACTTTGATAATCAGAGATGCTTGGGTGATAAAATACCCACTACCTGCCTTCTTCTTACATGATTCATTTTCTCTTATCTGCCCTTCATTGAACTCTTTCAAGAAGTTTTGCTTCTGAAAGTCAGCATTTCCAGAAAGGAAAATTGCATTTCAATAAAGTAGCATTTCTGGGTCAGAAACATAGAATCATAGAAATGAAGGGGTGAGCTCAGGAAGTCCATTCCCCCTGCCCTCGGTCAGAATTAGTTATACCTAGGCATACATCATGTCCATCCAACAGTCTGAGCCTGTGGCACTGTCTATGTGTCTAAAAGGAGGAGGGCAGGGACTAAGGTTGACTCAGTCACAAAAGTCAGTTTATGCCAAATCCTCTAATTGAGCTGCAATTTCCAGTGTAGATGACCTTCCAGACTGACTTGTGCACTTCTTGTAAAACAGCCATACTGATTGCAAGGAAGAGGGTAAAGAGGTACAGTCAGAGCTGGTCAAAAATTCAAGGTTCCATTCCATGGGAAATTCTGACATTTAGAAGTTTTCTTTCATCCCAAATCAGAAGAGAGTTGAAACTTCCTGTGAAACAAAATTCTAAAAAATATTGTGTCAGAATGTGACAATCTGTACCATTTAACAGCTGTGTCCCCTCAATTCTCCAGCCTGGGGTTCAGGAGACAAAGTCTGTAGGGATGGGAACCTCCAGATGTTTCTTTGCCAACATGTAAATTTCTCACTCACACCCTTTGCCCTGCCAAAGAATGGCCACGTAGTCAGGCAATAGTCTATGTGATCTTGTTCACACCTGGCTGAGGCATCGGTTTGCCTTTTGTCTCCAAGGAAATGGTTTGTAGCTGCTCTCATATAGTAGAATCTTACCATTTACATACAATGTGGCCACACGCATTTTACCAGGATGGTAATGATCAGCAAGTCATGAGTTTTCAAATTATACCTCACAAGGCATAGTTATCATATCATCATGTAAAAGGGGTGAACATAGGGTTACAGACTGTCACACAGAAATATCTAGCTGAAGCACCTCACTGTGACTTTAAACTACAATTTATTTTATAGTTTAATGCAGAGGTTCTCAAACTGTGGTCCACGGACCACCAATGGTCCGTGAGCTTCATGCAGGTGGTCCACGGATAGTTCCCCCTAAGGTGCGCATCTGGGTGGCCGCACACAAGAGAAAGCATGGCTCCACTAATTAGGTGCCTGGACCCTGGAGAAGAGTGGGGTGAGAAGAAGGGGTGGAGGGAATTTGGGATGTGCAGGGCTGCAGCAGCCAGAGAAAGAGGTGACTTTCCCCAGCTCCAGGGCTGCAGCTGCCAGGGAGAGACGGCCCTCCTTCCCAGCCCCAGCTCGGGGGCTGCCGCGGCGGGGGAGAAACCCCCCTCCTTCCCAGCCCCAGCTCGGGGGCTGCCGCGGCGGGGGAGAAACCCCCCTCCTTCCCAGCCCCAGCTTGGGGACTGCCGCGGCGGGGGAGAAACCCCCCTCCTTCCCAGCCCCAGCTCCAGGGCTGCATCTGCCGGGGAGAGACAGACCTCCTTCCCAGCCCCATCTCAGGGGCTGCCGCGGCGGGGGAGAAACCCTCCCTCCTTCCCAGTCCCAGCTCGGGGGCTGCCGCGACATGCGAGAGAGGGCACATCCATTACATTAGAAAGGTAAGACTACTGATATTAAAATATGAGTTGTGTGTTTTTATTTGTAGAACAAAAAAAGATTATTATTAAGGGTTTTTTTTTAATATAGAGCTTTTACCCAAAGTGCTTTACAATAGTTAGCTAACGGTACAGACAGCAGTTGGAAAGAGCATTAAGTGGTCCGCTGAGGCCCTCAGCAATTTTCAAGCGGTCCATGGAAAAAAAAGGGTGAAAACCACTGGTTTAATGTATTACGGTAACCGTTGAAAATATAAGGTCAAGGCTCTTCATTTTGACTTTATCAAAACCTTTTGCTTTGATAATTTTGTCAGAATCCAGACTTTCCATGGAATATTTCAGCGCTGTCAAATCAGCATTTTCTGACGGTACACTGTTCCGTAGGAACACATTCAGCCAGTTGGTAGGGGGCAGGGGCTCCCTCAACCCTCAGACCCTGTTGTCCATCACTCACACTGCCTTCCGCCCTGCCTACTACCAGTTTGTCGTACACAAGGGGTTCTCTGAGTCAGGCAACAGGAAAAAGAATGGTCCTCTCCCCTTTCTGCCTTACGAGAGAAGGGTGAAAACAAAGAAAGGCAAAGATTGTCGGTCACCCGGGCAGTATTTCTGGATTCAGCAATGTGAGGTTGGTGTATCAGAATCTATTGTCCTTTACTGGGGCCTACCCGGAGCCCCTTCTCCTGGGGCGTACTGCTTTACAGGTGGTCTGTGAAGCTCTGGGAGTGGTGCAACCTGCAACTGTCTCCTTCTCGGCTGACATGTCTGCTGTCAGCAGTTGCTAAGGTGGAGCAGCCCTCTTTCTGATCACCAACCCCTTTCTGTGGCAGGTTTCTATTTTTAAGCTCTTCCCTCTCCAGGCAGAACAGGTGCAGGTGTGCCTCATTAGTGCTGAACAGGCCCAGAAGAGCTTGGTAGTCTCTTCTCCACCAGAGTGAGGGCGTGTCCCTTCACTCACTCTAGGTGCTGGGTATAAGAACCTGAATAGAACAGTGTAGTAGAGTCCTCAGAGGGCCAGGTGGTCTAGTGGTTAGTGTATTTCGTTTCCAGTCTCTCGCCTCCCAGCAGGAAGGGGCTTCTGTCCAGTTCCTAACACTTGTATGTGACTTATCCTCACATCAGGGTTTTTAGTGTCCTTACCAGAGGAGGAAGAAAGGTGTAAATGAGGATTATTTCCTACCTGCAACAAGGACAGTTGGTAGGGAAGTCCAGACCCTCCCTCTCCACCAGGCTCTGACCCAGAACCCTATGAGAGAAAACAACATCCCACAGCTGCCTCCCTGGGTCACTTCTTACTATCTGTCTCCCCCAAAGTTTCCAAGTTCAATATAAGCAAAGGGGCAGGGCAACCTGGGCTCAGCATTGTCCTTTAACCCCTTCAGGCCCAGTTGGGGGTTTGCACACAATCACAAACTGAAAAACAGAACTCTTGCTGTTAGACTGACACCAGAGTGTGAGAACCTAGAGAATGAGAAGGGAAGATAATAATGCTGGCTCTGGTTAGTGGGAGGAGAAGGAGGATATGCATCCTTTCTGAAGCTGGTGGTGCTGCTATTTCAGCAACTGCTATGACTAATGCTTGTTTCCATGGTTGCTGCAGAATCTGCCCTTGCTTCTATTGCATGTGCCATTAATGCATCTGCTCAGGACTTGTTTTCAACCCCTATTTAAAATAGCAGGAACTCTTCTCCTCCGCCCCCGCCCCCCCCCCAAGGTGCTGGGTTACAGAGGAAGGTTTCATTGCTATTCTTTGCCATCTCTCATTTCATTGTTGACAACGACTTCCTCGTGATATTTTATGCACAGGGCCAGCCTTACTGAAAATGATGCCCGGGCGCACTTGTATTTTGGTACCCTCCTCCCCCATCACCCCTGGCTCCTACAGGCTCCCTGGGCTCCTCCCCCTCCCCAGCCCAACCACCGCTAGTGCATTACCTATACTTCATAAGGAATGTCCACAGGAAAGTCCATTCAATGTAAATGGGCGTCTCCCATGGTCCATTGTGAGTTAAGTGTTCCTTGATGAGCCACTTACTTTGACTAGTCCCTTCAAGATGTGCTGGCTAACTACCTTGAGGGCGTTACCCCAGAAGCAAACATTTGAAATATAGGCATAGAACCAATACTTATAACTTCAAATACAAAAATGATGCATGCCTACAAATAGCATAAACATATTCAGCAAATCATAACCTTTTCATAGACATCTTACATGCCACATTTTGTACAAGATTTGTTGCAAATACATAACAGTGGTTGCAACAATGATCTACGTGGTCATGTTTTAATCAGATAATGTCACAATGAGTAAGTGCTACAACTAGCAAATTCCTAGGCCACTGTCAGAAGAAACACAGAAGTAAGGGTGGCATGGTATATAGTGTATTGCCACCCTTACTTCTGTGCTGCTGCAGTGGCTTGTGGTGCCTGGCGCTCGGTCTGTGGCTCAAGGCAGGTTTCGTGCTGTCACATGGGGGCTGCATCTTGCCAGAGCCCACGGCCCTCCTGCAGCCCCTAGCCATCCCTAGCCACTCCTGGCTCACCACGAGCATTTTGACAGGAAGTACCAAGCAGTAATAACAACAATAATAATACAAGCGTGTGTGGGTGTGAGTGACAGTGTGTGTGTGCATATGTGTGTGTGTGTGTGAGAGAGAGAGATAGAGAGAGATACAGTGTGTGTGTGTAAGACTGTGTGTTGGGGGATTGTGTGAGAGACAGAGTATATGTGGGTGTAAGAACCTGTGTGGGTGTAAGTTTGAGACACTGTGAGCACACTGTCACTTTAAGTCCCCCCTCCCTGCCTCCTCTCCCCATACTCCCCCCGCGCCAGTCACGTGGACGTTTTGCTGCTCCCGGCCCTGGCCCGGCCAGCCCCCGCTGGAGACCAAGCGGTGCAGGGCCCTAGGCAGGGAGGGACTCGGCTCCACTCTGAGCAGCGGGCCATGCCGCTCTGGGCTCCCCGGGGTTGGGGCAGAGCTAGATCCCTCAGCCGGCCTGCTGAGGATTGAGGGAGGGAGGGAGGGAGGGACCGGGGGTCAGGGAGAAGTCCACCTGCCCAGTGTGGGGGAGGGGCAGAGAAGAGAGGAGGCTGGCCACAGCCAGCCAGGGGAAGCCCAAGCCCCTTGTTGCACCCCCCACCCCGGGTATGGCGCCCTGGGCGTGGGCCCCATTTGCGTGGCCCTAAGGCTGGCCCTGTTTATGCACGCTCTATTAGGGAGAGGCCTCCTTTCTTCCAGGTATTTTGCCAGATACCTTCAGCTCTCCAAGTGAGTGTGAGATAGATCATATCAGTACATATGTTGCGAGAAGAACAGCCTACTGGTATTTTGCATTAAGACATAGTCTGTAGATGGAGTTTCCCGTTAAAATCCTGGCTCTCGGTTGAAGGGAGGATTGGAAGTATTCCCCTGCCTTTGATGGAGCTCAGCCCTTCTCTGCTGTACTGTCAACCCCAAGTGTTCAAAAATCATGAGTCAGACTCCAAAACACATGAAATTGGCTTAAAATCATGAGATTTTTAAAAAGTGTGGAGTTCTTTTTATTTATCTTTTGGAGTTGAAAATGTGAACCCTGAACGTTCCAAGCTTTTTTCTGCAGCCTTTAGGGTTTTAAACTTTCATTAAAAAAGTAATCAGATTTCAACAGCTGTAAGTCTAAGAAAAACAAAAAGCAATTGCTGCAAGCCTCACAATCTAATTGTGAAAGTTGGCAAGACTGAAACAGTCAAATCAGCCGTGCCAGAGATTAGTTACTTGAGAGACTGATGCAAACAATTTACTTTCCAAAATTATTTGTCTTTGAAAGGGACCAGATTGTATCAGCTGACAGGTATTTAAGGACAGATACCCCCTGGACCCCAACCCTTCCCTCTATCCCCTTGTAGGTGGGTCTGGGGATTAGCTCTCTCACCCAGTCTGGCACCCCTTTCTGTCAGTTGACCACACTACAGCCTCTCTCTGGGACTAGGGGTTCTCCCTGTTCATGACACAGCCCTCCAGCCAGGTCATTATTTTGTGAACTCCTTCCAGGACATCAAAGTCCCACTGGACAAGCTATCCTTATGCTATGTCAGGCAGTCTTCTAGCCCAAGTCCAGGTCCAGGTCCAGTGCCACCTTCCCAGCAACTGGTAGGACAACCTGGGCCCACCACCTACTCAGAGTTCCAGCCCAGGGACCCTATGCCTAACAACCAGGCTCTACCAATCTGAGACTGTGTTGCTGTTTCCCTGGGATCCTTCCTACCTCACTTCTTTATCTCTTGACCCACCTCTGGGAATACCAGCCCAAGCTTCCTCTGCTCCCAGTGGCTACTCCACTGCTTTCGGCTGCTTGACAAACTTTGTAGTTCAGGGCAGGATCCCAGGGTTTACTTACCCCCAAAACTCCCTAACCAACTCCTTTTCTCCCTAGGGAATGACTGCAGACTTCCTCCCTGCAGCTCCATCTTGCTCTCAGCTTCCTAGCTTCAAACAAGCACAGCCTGTCCCTGCCCAGCTGGGCTTCTTCTTCAGTTAGGCTGTATTCATCCTGTCTCTCCTCCAGGTGCAGTCTATTAGGTTAATTGACCCCTTTTAACCTGCTCAGGCCTTTGGGTGGGATGGTCGCCCTGTCATACCCCTCCACAGTATCTTCACACCAGTTTCAAATGACACTGCACTACACTATGAATACACGCAATATATTGTAAAGAGCAAAACATGCACATTTCCACCAAAGCACATCTCCATATACAGCTTGGTTTCCCCAGAGGCATTGCATCCCACTCTGGATACAGCAGTGAAAGTGGTTTTGCTTAAATCATAGAATCATAGAATATCAGGGTTGGAAGGGACCCCTGAAGGTCATCTAGTCCAACCCCCCGCTCGAAGCAGGACCAATTCCCAGTTAAATCATCCCAGCCAGGGATGATCCCCTGGTTCCTCGCTCCTTCTCTTTGCAACCCCACAATAGTATTGTGTTGTCCCAGGCAAAGGGAGCCTGTGCCTGTGTATCATGTACCACAATGCTGGGTAGTCACATGAGAGGACTCTGTGCTTGTAAAACCTCAAACTGACTCTTTATTAGGACATCTATTTGTAGAGGTACTGCTACATCCATGTGCTTACAGACTGACTTCCTGCTGTCCCCTTCAAACTTTTCCCTCCTGCAAGCTGTGCTCCTCCCTCCGAGTTCCACATGAATTGCTATAGTCTGCTCCACCATTCCCCCCAACATGCCTCCATGTTGCAAAGGGTTACAACCAAGAATGAGATTCTTTTGTGTCCTGGAGGGGAAATTTCCTTTAGTGCATTTCCCCTGTCCTGCCACCTATTTAGAGGCTGGGAGGATGTTCATTTCCAAACTCACATTGACCACCCTGGCTTGAGAAGGAGCTGCTGATGGCAATTTACATGAAATGGGGATCAGAGTATTAGACCTTGGTATGAGACCAAGAGCCACCAAAAGCTCATCAACCAATGAGGAGAGGGCTAGGTACAGGTTATCAAAGCATCTAACCCTAATTGCAGAGTGAGTCTGCAACTGAACTTGCAGCAGGACTCTCCAGATGATGCATCTATCTCCTTTCCTCTTCCCCTGCTCCATATTCTCATGGCTTCCTCTGTCCAAAAGCCATACAAAAATTGTATACGTCAGCACCAAACAAGGGAGGAACCTTCTACAAGGCTGTGAACAAAACTGGATGAGACAGAAAGTGACTGAAGAGTTAAGGGCCAAGGAATGATGCCTCTTGACTTTTCTTAATTGGGCATCCAATACCTCGTGTAACCGGAAGAGGTGTTGCCAGTCAGCTTGCCCCAGAGGAGAGAGAGTTGGACATTGCAGAGGCTGGATCAGCTCTAATTGCATGCTTCTGTGACATTCCCTCTCTCTCTTGGGATATTGCCTCCTGGTTGTCAGGATGGAGTACCAAAGAAGGAGTGTCACCAAGTGATTGACAGGTGGGCTAGGATGACCTGAGCAGTACAGGAAAAATAAAAAGGAGGGAAGGGGGAGTAGGAAAAAATAAAGGCCCCAGAGAGAAAGTAGTAATAATTATAAAGGTGTGTCAGGGTTCCCTCCCCACTCTGAACTCTAGGGTACAGATGTGGGGAACTGCATGAAAGACCCCCAAGCTTATTTCTACCAGCTTAGGTTAAAACTTCCCCAAGGCACAAATTCTTTGCCCTTGGAGGGTACGCTGCCACTGCCAAGTGATTTAACAAAGAATCAGGGAAAGGACCACTTGGAGTTCCTACTCCCCCCTAATAGCCGCCCAAGCCCCCACATCCTCTTTCATGGGGAGGCTTGAGAATAAACAAGATGAGCACAGACCACCCTTGCGGTTTTTTAGGACGCTAAAAAAAAACCCAGTCAGATTCTAAAAGAAACAGAACTTTATTATAAAGAAAAAAGGTAAAAGAAGCACCTTTGTAAAATTAGAATAGAAGATAATCTTACAGGGCAATCAGATTCAAAAACACAGAGGATTTCCCTCTGGGCCAAACTTTAAAGTTACAAAAAGAAAACCAGGAATACACCTTCCTCTCAGCACAGAGAAAATCACAAGCCAAAACAAAAATAAGCTAACGCATTCCCTTGCTAGTACTTACTAATTCTAATGGAGTTGGATTGCTTGCTTCCTTGATCTGTCCAGCAAGCACACAGAACAGACAGACCAAAACCTTCCCCCGCAGATTTGAAAGTATCTTGTCCCCTTATTGGTCCTTTTGGTCTGGTGCCAGCCAGGTTACCTGAGCTTCTTAACCCTTTATGGGTAAAAGGATTTGTGCCTCTGACCAGGAGGAATTTTATAGTACTGTATACAGGAAGGTTGTTACCCTTCCCTTTATATTTATGACAAGGGGTGTATCAGTATTTAATTTATCATCATCTATAGCCTTTAATCCCATTTCCCCATAGTTCTTTTACATTTATGGCATGTCACAATTTTCCTAGAGAGGCAAGTCCAATTGATACCCCATGCTCTCCAAATTCAGTACCTTTCCCCCAGGATGTTTGTTTCTTCCCCTGCCTCCTTCTGGAGCCATCTGCTTTTCCTCGGCACTCCTTCCACCCCCCTGTCTTTTTGACTGTAGCCTCATCCTTCCCTCCTCCTTGGAATGAGCTGGGTCTGGCTTTTACAGATACCCTCCCACTCCCAGCAGCCTCTAAGAGGACTGGTTAATTGGAATCAGCTGCTTGGGTGTTGTTTTTTTCTCCCCCCATGTGACACATAACTGTCATAAGGGGGTTATTAATCTTGTTGCACACCAAGACCAATGACTCAGTACTGTAGATGGTGGTAAACTGAAAGCCTTTAGAGCAATTTAGAGGATTGCTAAACAATAGCAATAAGTAGGGAAGAAGCAGAGCACAGTGGTAATATCTAGCCAGTGAAGGGAAAATCTTGGCAACAACGTTTTATTTACAGAGATATCCAGATGAAATGGTAGATTTAGAGTCTGATCCAAAGCCCACTGATGTCAGTGGATATGTTTCTATTGCCTTTAGTGGGGTTCGGATCCGGCCCATAGTGAGGAACAACTAAAAACACCAAGCCAGGAAGTCCTTACTCAGCCCTTAGACCAAGAAAGTAGGCAGTGAGAACTGAACAAAAGGTTTAAGGATTTGGCCTAAGAGAAGCCAAAGTTACATGCAAGCTAATTAACAAACATGACTGCACTAATAGAAACACTCACTGAATGTTAAAAGTTCAAGTTCCCTCTTGAATGTCTCCAGTGAAAGAAGATGCTCTTTACAGAGTTGCACTTTTAAACAATTCCTAATTTAAAAAAATTTGAAAAGATCATTTCTTCTGGATTTTTTTCCACTAAAAAGGATTTAAATGTACTTCTGTAATTTGCATGACTATTTTTAAAAGGTATAGTTAAGATAGGTTGGCAATTTCCCCTCCCCCCATTTCAAATTTGATAATCCTTTCTGAATAAAAAAGAAACATTCATCAAGTGTTGGGTTTTTTGTTTGTTTCCCCCCTCTTTTACTCCCCCCATCCCCAGCCATAGAGTTTAAGGCCAGAAGGGATCATTTGATCATTTAGTCTGACCTCCAATATAACACAGGCCATTAAATTTTTACCCAGTTACCGCTATATGGAACCCAATAACTTGGGCTAGACTGAATCACTTCAGTCCTCAGGAGACTAAACTGTTGTATGCCACAGGCAGACAGCAGGAGAGATGGAGGTACCACCAATACTTGAGGCTTCTGCAATGGCAAGGAATTGATTCAGTGAGATATGTTCAGATGATCCACAGCCAAGCTACAGAGAAAGGGCAAAAAAACCCCAAGATCCCTGCCAATATGACTCAAGGAAAAATTCTTTCACAACCCCAAAACTGGTGATCAGCTTGACCCTTAACATATGAACAAGACACATCAGCAAGGCTCCTGAGAAAAAGAATTCTCTGTCCCATCTCAGAACATAGGCCCACTCTGTGTGGAATCTTGTCTGCAGCTGCAGCCAATCCCTGATGTCCACACTTTAACCCATTTAAGCGTTACACTGATGTACCTGTGCGCAGATCCCAAAGTGATGCATGTGGTATAAGAAATTAGTAGAATAGACTCACTTCAACTGTAGTTCAAAACAAATCTTACTGTACTGTAGTGAAATATATACGATTTCTATAATAAGTATTGTAGATGTACTGCTATAAACCACATTAATAGTCAAAGATGCCAAGGTTAATATACTGTTAAATGCCACCTGACTGTAAAGTTTAAAAGGCCTGATTCTCCTTTCACTTATGCTGTTTTAAAACAAATGTAACTCCACTGGCTTCAGTGGAGGTCATCCTGATTTACCATAGTGCAAGTGAGAAGAGAATCCAAAGTGCTTTCTGCTTTCTGTATTAGTCATCCCATTCAATGAGGCTCTGCAGTGGTGCAGTGGTGGGCAACCTGTGGCCTGCTGCTTCCCGCAGCTCCCATTGGCTGGGAACCGCAAACCGTAGCCACTGGGAGCTGCAGCGGGCCATGTCTGCGGACGGTCAATGTCAGCAAAATGTCTCACAGCCCACAATCAGATTTCCCTGATGGCATCCTCAGAGACAGCTGGAAGTTCCAACTAAGTATAGGGAAAAGCTCTTGATCTTAGCCCATGATTACCCTAGTGGCCATGCTGGGGTGAACGGAGACCATTTGGGGAAGTCATTTCACTGGGAGGGAATGGGCAAGGATGTTTCTACCTATGTCCCGTCTTGTGAGGTATGCAAGAGGGTGGGAAAGCCCCAAGACCAGGTCAAGGCCCCTCCCCATACTTGAGGTTCCATTTCAGTGAGTAGCTGTGGATATTCTGGGTCCTTTCCCTAAGAAGACACCCAGAGGGAAGCTGTACATACTGACTTCCATGGATTTTGCCACCCGATGGCTGGAAGCAGTAGCTCTCTGGGAGCTGCTGGGGGCTGTGCCTTTGGACAGTCAACATCAGCAAAATGTCTCGCAGCCCGCAATGAGATTACCCTGATGGGCCGCAGGTTGCGCACCTCTGCTCTTAGCGGGTGAGAGTCAGGAAAGCCGCCACAGATTTTTAGTTGAAAGCACATTCATTTTATACAATCATGCCCTGTAATTCTGAGTTTGTTCCTAGACGTCTGACACCTCCACTTCTGTGAGATCGAGCTGGAGGAGCTAGTTGGGTTATTTGGCTTGGAGGGGGGATAATTACATAATTTGGTGTTCTCATTTTCATACCAACTCCAGAGTGCTTTTCCAGCCAATGCTGGTGTCTGAACTCTAGGTACAAGCTCCAGAGAGTGGGTCACAGTTAGGAGAGCACAAAGTTGCTTTTGAGAGGATGCTTTTGGGCATGTAAATAAACAAAAACTATCATCCTGAGACTATGGTTGACAAACTCCAGAAGGGACCCCATTGTCTTAAACCACCACATTAAAATATCTCCAAGGATGCCAGTATAATTTTGTTTGACCTGTTAAAAGCACATCTCTGCAGGCAACTGATTTTAGCAGTTCCTTTGGGTGACTGCGTGCTTAAAACAGGTTTCACTGTATAATAAAAGACTTACAGCAAGATATTATGTCTAATTACTTCTTATCACAGTTTAACTTTTCAATGTTAATTAAATGCATTAATTTCTGTTGCCAACCAACATGATCTTAGTCGTTGGGTGAAAGTTAGAAGTTTGTTGTTATTATTATAAATTGGGCTCATGAGCATTAAAATCTGTCATTTTCCATAGACTTCATCAGTATTTATTACCCTCAATAAATACATTTTGTCATTAGCATACAACTGACACTTGATATACATCAGCCACTTTATAAATATATCTTTGACATAGATGTAAGATGTGGTACTTCTTTATAAAGCATAAAAAAATAGACTGTAGGTTATTATTTATGCTGTTTTAATGGCATGGCAGAGTGAAATGGATTTAAATAGAATTCGAACCCCACTAAATTTTCTGTCATGCTGTCTGGAGTGGCTCAAGAGTGTGAGTGACAACCTCAGTGCAGACTGATATTCAGGGCACAAAGCCCAAACTGGTTGTGAATTCTATACTTGGATTTTCACCTAACATGTATCAAGTTTAAACTCCTCTGGCATTATAACATCCTAACCATGGAGTCACAGACAGTACCCTTGGATACACCAGTTTATCTTGCCACCTAGGCAAGCTTGTCTTTGGTCCCATATACCAAAAATCACAGCAATATTCAGGTTACTCGCAGTCCCAAAGGATAAAGTCACTTACCCCAGGACAATTACACCTTGGATCTCACACCAAAGACAACGTTTGTAGCCCACCCTGTGATAAACTAGCTAAGGATTTCTTAACTAAAAAAAAAGAAATGAGAGTTGTTTACAAGATTAAGCAGATAAACATACATATACCAATGAGTTACAGTCTTAGGTTTCAGAAGGTGATAGAAGCTGGTATAATAAGCAAACTCTATATATCTGTTAGGGCTAACCCAGGCTAAGCAGCTCGGGATCTCTTGCTTATGCTAAGAAATCTTGTTTTCTTACAGTCCAAGCAGCATAGAGATACAGTTTCTTCTTGTCAAGGATTTTTATTCCCTTCTCCCAAAGTTCAAGTTTATGGAACAAGTCCACCTGCACATGGGTGTGGGGGATGCAATCAACAAAGTCTTTTGTCCTCTGATATTCCACAATGGCTCTTTTGGTTTCAATGGGCCTTCTTCTGGGCAGGACCTAATACCTCCTGTGGTAAACTAGTATTTCATGCTGGGAATGCTTTTCTCCTGAGTGTGGGGGTTTCAATATCGTTGCAAACACTTTTACAATCACAGAGCAAGCACTTAAATATTACCTCATAACATGGGATACAAATATTGTGAGATGAATGCATGCAGCAATTTACAAGCATTTCATAAAGTTGAAATACTAAATACATTTTCATAAATCTAATACCTACTTTAAAAATAGTAACACACAGTGTGCCAGACTGGTTTGCAGTTATGCATTTGTCAATGTTCAGCTGAGCCCTTGGCATGAGCTGGCACCTGGTCTGCCAGCGTCAAACTTTCATCTAGAACTAGATTGTGTTTTTCAGGTTCACAAAATGTATGAGCTCTCCCCCATTATCTTTTCATTCTTGCACACCTGTGCATGTCTTAGTCCTATTTGGGGCTGTAAGCAAAAGTGAGAACATACTATTAAGGTTATTCTCATGGGATCTCTAGCCTTCCCAGTAGCAGTAAGTGCTTGAAGTCTCCGGATACACAGGAGAAGCAATAAAGGAAATGAATGTAGGGGTGAGCCAGAGCTGTGGGCTGACGAGACTGACTTTGCAGTGGGAGAAGGGGACAAAAGGGTCATGTGTGGAGAAAAGAGTGGTTTGGATGAGTCAACAAGTGAGTCAGTGGAGGAGAGGAGAGAGCAGGAAGGAAGGGGCTGAATAGTCATGGACAATGATGACTTGGAGATCTTGGAAGGGCCTGGTGGAGGGGAGGGAGCCTGGGTGAAAGTGCAGTGTTGAAGGAGAGGAGGTAGTAGCCAGAGATAGGGAACTCTGATAGAGAGATTAGAAAAGCAATACTGTGAAAGACAATGTCAGGTGAGCAGTTACATTGGTGAGTGGAAAAGTTAACTCAGGACTGAAGATCAACTGAGGATGAAGGTGGCTCATGGGTCAGATGGGACTTGAAAGAGGAAGCTGAGGTCACTAAGGATGTGGTTGCGTGACTGAGATGTGAGAAAGAGGGAGAGCCAGATGTCAGAGATGAGTCACTGGGTAGATGGCAGCAGTATGGAGTGGGAGAGAGGAGAAGAATCAGAGTGATGCTCAAAAGGAGCAGGAACTGAATGGGAGGAGGTGGCAAAGTGGCAGAAGCAGGAAAGGAAATGCCTGATTCTCCCACTGTGATCCTTGGGAGTTTAGCAGCTCTTAGCACACTTAGCAGCTCATGCTTGTTGTTTGCACGTGCCCAAGTGACCATGCCAGCTCCATGCACTAGATGTGCTCCTGCTTGGAGGAGACAGGAAGTATTGGATATATTGGGGCTGTGGGGAGAAGACTCTGTGCAAGCACAGTTATAGACCATCCACAGAGATGTGGACATCTACGAGAAGAATGCCTGGGGGACACAGGCAATGGGGTATAACAGGGATCAGCAGTGCTGCATGAAAGCGAAGGAACTTTACCAGGAACATCATAGGGTCAGGAAGGGCAAAAATAGAACTGGTGCTGCCCTGCAGACCTGCCTCTTTTACAATGAACTGCATGCCATACTTGGCAGAGACTCCACCAGCACCCTGAAAATCACCATGGATACCTTGGAAGAGGCTGAGACAGAGACCACTGACATGAACAGCAAGGAGGAAGAGAAGGAAGGGTGGCAGGGAGGAGATGCGATGAGGGACTCCAGCTATGCTACAAGCCAGAATCTGTTAGAGACTCTGCTACAGTCTAGCCAGTTCCACTAGATGGGTGCAGATGAGCCTGTTGAAGGAAAAGGAACCCAGATGAGTGTATGCATATGTTTTTCCCTTACAAAGTTTAAATCTCAAGATGGTGCCCAGCCCATCCCCAAGTTAACAAGACAAAGGTCTCATACAATGAAAAGTCGAAAAGAGGTAGATGTACAACAAACAAAGGTAGAGGAGTTGTTATGTGCTTTTCATCCCCCATTGGGTTAGGCGGGGGAGGGTGCCATGCGGACCATTTTGTGTATGTACTTAGGGATGTCCCTTTTATCCTCCTGAGAGATATTGATAAAATTTTCATGGAGATACTCTGCAATCTTCTCCCAAAGGTTTCTCGGGATGGCAGCCTTATTTCTTCCTCCCTGGTAGGATACTTTCTCATGCCACTTCAGGATGAGTTTGATTGGCTCTGTTGTAGTAAACAGGGTAGTGGCATAGAGTCCCAGGTGACTTCATCATACAAGTAGCAGCTGTGTTCTCCGTGTCTTTGTGACTCTCAGGAGTGAGATATCACCTAAAATCACCACCACCTATGGAAAATAGTACCGATATTCAGTGCCACTGCCCTATACTTGTACCCATAGAGTAAGGACTGAAAACTTATAGCTTCTTACAACAGAAAATCCACACACACACACACTACCGGAGTACATATTTACCTTGGCTAGGGCTGGAGAGCGCTGCTGTGCTGAGGTGTACAAAGCTGAAGCGTCAATAAACATTTCTTATTAAAATAATACGGGAAGGGAGTTTTGAAACTTATCTTTCCCTTTCCATTGTCACTGTAAATCAATGGTATATCTGTCCAGTTTTATCAGTAGCTTCTGATATGGCAGCCTGGAGGACTGCTCCCACCCATGCCCACAGAATGCCTGGCCCTGATGAGGAGGAAAAGGAATAGGACTAGGGAGGACATGTTCCACAAGATTCTTCAAACAGCGTTACATTGGACCCGTGTTACATATGACCAACAGTATGGAGAAAGACAAAGGACAGAAGGCGGTTCCAGCAGGACAAGGAGAGAGAAATGCACGAGGATACAATGGATCTTCTCAGGCAGCAAACACAATTGCTGCAGACTCTGGCTGAGCTACCAGATTTGGTTGGTCCAAAAATTCCAGATTCTCTACCCTTTTCTATCTTTGTAGAACTCAATGGTCTCTGCTCCCTGCACCCGCAACATACCACATGGCATCACAGACTGCATCTTAACCTCTATCACTCCATCCTGGGGGATAGCAACGAAAACTACAGCTTCATATACACTGACCTGTAAGAACCAGGGTTGGTGTATGTGTACCCACAATGAACTACATTTGTGCTCTCAAATGGACAGAAATGTTTACTCTCTTTCTAATTTTAAATTTTCACCCCATTAATTTATATTAAAAATTGTATAACATTGCCTGTGGGGTTTTATTTACATATTGATCTTCTTCACTCCCCCCCCACTCAGTAAAGTTCTATTTTTGGAGAGTCACATTATCTGTATTACTTTACAACAAATGTTGCAAAATGCATAGTGGTAGTCAAACCAAACACTACTTGTAAAGCTACACCAAGCACCACATAATTCATAGCTCCAAGTAAACACCCAGTCATACTTATAAATGTACAGCAAACACTACACAATTCTTAGCAGTGTCCAAAGCTCCAGGCCTAGAGAACACTCCTACGCAGAACATATTGTGACTGACAGGTAAAGTTCTCTTTCAAAGCCTCCCTCAACTGCACAGCTCCACGTTGAGCTCTTGCAACAGTCCTGTGTCTGGCTAGTCAATGTCAGCAGACAGCCACTCACCTTCTGCCCTGGTAGCAGATTTTCCCTCAGAAACATTATGCAAGACACAACAGTCAGCTGTAACCATGGTGATATTTTTCTCACTGAGATCCAATCTAGTGAGTAAACACCACCAGCATCCCTTCAGTCTACCAAAGCACATTCAGCTGTCATTAAGCACCTGCTGAGCTGATAGCTGAATCTTTCATTGGTGCTGTCGAGGTGGCTGTTTCATGAGTCAAGAGAGCAAAAGGTAGGGTGGGTCCCCAGAATCACCACTGGCATTTCAATGTCACCAATGGCACATGCTGGTCAGAAAAGAATGTCCCTGCTTGCAACTTTCTGAATAGTCCTGTGTTCTTAAGGATGAAACCATCATGCACCTTCCCTGATCAGTCCAAACTGATATCAGTGAAGCATCCTCAGTGATCTTACCAATGCTTGCATAACAATTGAAAAGTCACCCTTTCTGTTGATCTACACTGAGGCAAGGTACCAAAATAACACTATACATGCTATATATCAGCCTGCCCAGTTCAGGAATCCCCTGGCTGCAAATCCATCTGCTATTTCCTGCTCATTGCCTAGAGTCACAGGCCTGTGTAGCAGGAGATGATTAATGGCCCTACATATTTTCATGATAACAGTCCCCACTGTGGATTTTCCAACTCCAAAATGATTTCTCACTGACCGGTATCAATCTGGCGTTGCAAGCATCTGCAGTGTGATCACCACTTCCTTCTCTGCTGTCAATGATGCTCTCATTCTGGTATCTATGCACTGAAGGGCTGGGCTGGGTTGAGCTCAGCACAGATTCAGGAATGTGGCCTTTCGTATCTGAATGTTCTGCGCCACTGTTCATGTCAGGGTTCCCTCCCCACTCTGAACTCTGGGGTACAGATGTGGGGACCCACATGAAAGACCCCCTAAATTTATATTCCACCATCTTAGGTTAAAAACTTCCCCAAGGCACAAATTCCTTTCCTCATCCTTGGATGGTATTGCTGCCACCACCAAGTGATTTAAACAGACATTCAGGGAGGGGTCACTTTGAGCCCTATCCCCCACCAAAATATCCCCCCAAGCCCCTTCACCCACTTTCCTGGGAAGGCTTGAGAATAATATACCAACCAATAAGTTAACAAGTGAGCACAGACCAGACTCTTGAGTTTTTAGAACACTAAAAACTAATCAGGTTCTTAAAAGAAGAACTTGATAATAAAGAAAAAAAGTCAAAGAAGCACATCTGTAAAATCAGAATGGAAGTTAATTTTACAGGGTAATAAAAAGATTTAAAACACAGAGGATTCCCCTCTAGGCTCAACTTCAAAGTTACAAAAACAGGAATAAACCTCCCTCTTAGCATAGGGAAAATTCACAAGCTAAAACCAAAGATAACCTAATGCATTTCCTTGCTATTACTTCCAATTTCTGTAATTTTAGTTGTATCATTTCAGTAGGAGCTGAGTTACATGCTTGGTTTCTCTCTTTGTCCTGACAGGGAACAAAACAAAGAGCACAAACAAAACCTTCTCCACCCTCCCCGCCCCCAAATTTGAAAGTATCTTCTTTCCCCATTGGTCCTTCTGGTCAGGTGTCAGCTAGGTTAATGGAACTGATAAACCCCTTACAAGTAAGTGATTCTGTACCTCTGGCCAAGAGGGATTTTATATTACTGCATACATAAAGATTGTTACCCTTCCCTTTATATTTATGACAGCTCGTCATCCCAAACCTGAATTATGATGCAATCTCACCGGTCGGTTCTCATTTCTCAGGCCTAGAAGTGGTGCTCCACCATCTGTTGCTGCTCTGTGAACACCAACAACAACCTTGAACTATTCTTTTCTATATCCCTCAGGAAACACTCTTCAAAGAAATCCTCAGGTCCCCTAGGTGTTATGGTACTTCCTGAAGGTCTGCAAATACAGGAGAATCCTGCATCCTATATTTGCAATGTTCATGAGAAAGTGCAGAGCTCTGTGGGCTCCATTTTTCTGTCAGAGATGGCAGAGATTGAAAAGTGACATGCGGGTTTGTGGGATTTTTAAAGGAAGGCATGAAAATTATGGGATATGGATGCCATTATGGGATGGAGAAAGTTCTATGCCAGGAATTTGACCCCTAACTCCCAGAAATCCCTGGGCAAGTCATTCCTATCCCACAACACATTATGAAAATTTCCCAAAAGGCATTGCGCTAGATGGTGGTGCATGACACACTGGGATACTTATTCATGGTGCCTGGCACTTAAAATCAACATAAACATTCCTGGTAGGTATGCACAGCGCCAAAGTAAGCAGCCAAGTATGCATGCAAACCAAATGATATACAGACTTTGCTGGCTGTATGCTGATGTGACTTGCATTAACCACAGTCTGTAGTATAGATATGGCCTAAGTATTCCACAAGTATCTAACTGTGTATACATCCCCATAAACAGAACTAGCACGATGGTCTGACATAGTGTCATCTGGTGACTTCACCAAAGGTTAGAGGGGTGGCACGACATGTCATCTTCCCTTATGCTGATGCACAACACATGACGTTACCATGAACTGTGGGCAATAGTAACTCATCATGTCATTAAAGATAACACTATTAGGAGATTATGGGCCTAATCCTGAAACGAGTTCAGTCAGGGGAGGAGGGCATCTCACACAAGATACTTAGCACCTTGCAAAATCAGACCTTCTGTCTCTACTAGAGCGAGACTCACAATGAAGTCTTTCAGGGTGTCGACACTGCAGCTGTGAGCGAGCCTCCCAGCTGGGGCAGACAGACTCATGCAAGCAGGATTCATCTAGCATGCCAAAAATATCTGTGTGGAGGTTCCGGCTGGCCACCTGAGTTCAGACTCACTGACCCGTAGGGTCCAAGCTGAGGTAGCTAGCCCAAGACTCCACTGGTGCTGCAATATCTGCACTATATTTGAGTGTGCTTGAACAAGCCATGTGAACACGAGCCTCTATCCCAGCTAGCTCCTGGCTGCAGTGTAGACATACCCTGAAAAAAGCCTTCGGATGCCACCAGAATTTGGCCCTTTGACTCCAACAAGAGATTTGCCTAAACAGAGATGTCAGGACTGGCTGCATAAGTGACTGTGACGATGCACTGACATTACACCAAGAGTGTTCTAAAACATCTCCAACCCATGACTGTTTCAGAATATCTCTTTTAAGAGGCAGTCTTTAAAATCAAATTGCAAAAGTGTTTTATGCTCCTGTGATGCAAATTGTAGAATCCAGCTAATTGTTTTGGGAAGGAACTAATTAGGAGAATTATCAAGGAAGAGATTAAGCTGAATGCAATTCACTGTCTTCAAGAGGAATGTGTTAAAATGGCACTTCTCCTGCCATCAGCAACTCATTGTAGTTAACTGGGGTGAGCTGGTGTTTGCAACAAACTCACCATTGTGTGACTCCTTGGTCATTTCATGCTGATTCCCTACTCTAATAAAGAGGGTGGTGGGGGTCACACTTTGGTGTGGCCAAGATCATTGTACATGCCAGAGGCCCCTTACATTGTTCCATTTCCTCAAACTCTCTGTGTGCCACACTCTCACGCCCCTCTATTTCAGGGACTCCCTGCAATCCCTCTCCTCCCCTCTTGTCCCCTACTCACCTATCCCGCTATGCCAGGAGCTGTGTGCTCTCCATTCCCAGGGCTCTGTGTGCCCTGCATTCTCCCCTGCTCCCTCATATTAACGTTTCTCTCCCATACCAGGGGCTCCGTGTGTGCCACATTCCCCTCTGATCACCATTTCCCCTTAGCGTTCTTATTTCTTTTCTTCCAGTCTGGAGATAAATCATTCAGGGTGTCAGCATGTTAAACTGTATTGGGAGGATGGACATAGCTGAGATGAGAGATTTTGTTATGAAGGTAGGTGTTCACCACTGCCATTAAGTTCTTTGATCTACAGACAGTTACAGAAGTGGCTGAAGCTGCTGGCTCTGCTAACCAGACACAAAAGGCTCCATGTGGCCCAGTGATGGAGTATACAAACTCCACATTGGGCCTGAAGAGGTTAAAATGCAATACTGGGCCCAGGTAGCCCTGACCTTCAGGTCTGTAGAGCATGCTCCAGCTGGAGGAGAGGAGGAGCGGGTTAAAAGGAGCTCAGAAGCCCAGGCAAGGGGTGGTGGACTGGGCTGTAGGAGAGAAGAATCTTTCTCCAGGAAGCCAGCCAGAAAGTGGCACCTAAGGGGGGATGACAGAGCCGATAAGACCCCAGGCCAAGTCTTCGCCAACCACCACCCACTTTGAGAACCAGCAGGTCATAGAACCATATGGTTAGAAGGGACCACAAGAGTCATCTAGTCCAACCCCCTGCCAAAATGCAGGATGTGTTGTGTCTAAACCATCCAAGACAGATGGCTCTTCAGCCTTCTTTTGAAAGCCTCCAGTGGAGAAGATTCCACGACTTCCCTAGGCGGTTTGTCCCATTGTCCTACTGTTCTTACAGTCAGGAAGTTTTTTCTGAGATTTAATCTAAATCTGCTATGCTTTAGTTTGAACCCATTGCCTCTTGTCCTGCCCTCTATGGCAAGAGAGAACAATTTTTCTCCAACTTTTTTATGGCAACCAGTGATGGTGTGTTCACTCCCACCCTTGCCCTGAAAGGGTTAATGAAGACTTAGAAGGGGGCTAGTTAACCCAACAGGCTACAGATGAAAGGAATCAGGTGGCTAAGTAATCCCCAGACTGAGTGCGGGAGCCCAGCTGGGGAGGAACGACCTGGGATGGGCTTATAAAGACAGGAAACTGGCAGCAGAAAGGGAGCTGCTGGGAAAGGCTGCAGTCACTCCTGGGAGGAGGGAGGTTGCAGAGATGTGCAGCGGCTCCCTGGGAGGAGGGCGTGGTGAAGCTGGCAAACCCAGAGAGGGGAAGCACCAGATGGAAAGAAGAGGGCTCAGAGAAAGGCAGTAAGATCCAGGAGGGAACAGACCTTGACTGCTGGCTATAGGGCCCCAGAGCTGGAACCTGGAGTAGAAGGCATGCCCGAGTTCCCCTGCCAGCCACTGAGGGAGTAGCACTATGAGGCAGTGAATGGGAAGACTGCCTGAGGTAGCTAGTGTGGGGAGAGATTTTGAAAGACTTTGTTACCCTGGAAGAAGAAAATGCGTAGAGTGGCCTGGCCAGAGGGCTGAGTCACAAAAAGGCAGCAGCAGCTCCTGGAGTGAGAGAGGGGCTGCAGATTCACAGAGATAAGCTGAGAGACAGCTTGCAACTGCGGGAAGGGGCATTGACTTTGTGAACTATTGCCCAGTGTGGCCAGGAGGAGGTGCCAGCCTTGTAATGAGTAGAGCCCCTTGTCACACAGCATTTCAGGTATTTGTGTGGGGGACATGATTGTGTTCTTCAATCTCCTCTTTTCCAAATTAAACATACCCAGTCCCTTCAGTCTATGCTCACGTAGCTTGCATTCCATCGCTTTGATCATTTTTGTAGCTTGCCTCTTCATCCTTTCCAGTTTCTCTACATCCTTTTTATACAGCAGTGACCAAAACTGGACACAGTACTCCAGCTGACTCCTAACCAGTGCTGAGCAGGGTGGTACTATCATCTCCCATGATTTGCATGCTATGCTTCTGTTAATGCAACCCAAATTTGCATTTGCTATTTTTGCAACATTATCGTATTGTTGACTCACACTGATGTTGTGATCCACTACAATTCCCAGATCCTTCTCAGTAGTGCTGCTGCCAAGCCAGTTATCCCCCATTCTGTATTTGTGCATTTGGTTTTTCTTCCTTTGCATTTGTCTTTGTTGAACTTCATTTTGTTGTCTATTGCCCAGTCCTCCAATTGATCAAGTTCCCTTTGAATTTTAGTTCTGTCCTTCAAAGTGTTGGCAACCTCCTCCCTAAGCTTTGTGTCCTCTGCAATTGATCAGCATGCTCTCTATTGCTATATCCAGGTCATTAATAAAGATGTTAAACAACACCAGACCCAGAATAGTTTTCTGTCGAACCCCACTTGAGACGTCCCGCCAATCTGACATCATTCCATTAATAGTTATCATTTGTTTATGGTTGTTTAACCAATTATGTATCCACTTAATGGTGGTTATACTAAGCCTGCATTTCTCCATTTTACTTATGTGAATGTAATGTGAGACTGTGTCAAAAGCCTTGCTGAAGTCCAGGTATATTATGTTCACTGCATTTCCCCCATCCACCAAACCAGTTACCTTACCAAAGAAAGGAATCAAGCTGATTGGGCATGGTTTGTTCTTAGTAAATTCATGCTGGCTTCTAGGTCCTGCAGAAACTGGCTCATCTGGACCTTTTTTGTGAAGCTATTGACTGTTTGGACTACAGGGGCCATGTTCCAAACTAGGAGCACATAGGTAGGAAGTAGCCCAATGTCGCAGACTTAGGCTCTCTATGGGGAGGAACCTGCCAGTGTTATTTCCCATGGGGCCCTGGGCTGGACCATGCTGGAGAAGGATGGTCCAGGTCCTCTTACCATAACCTACTTAAGGGCATAGGCCCAGACATAGTGGGGGAGGCCAAAACATTCCTGGCACTACTACTGCACTGGGCACCATTCCCATTTGCCCCATGATCACCCCCAGGACAGAAAGACAAGGGAGTGAAGTCAGGTGCACTAACCACTAGGCCAGCTGGCCTTCTGAGCACCCTATCTCAATATCCAACTTCCCCCTTTCAGTTTTCCAACTTTCATCAGAATCAACAGAGTTTTTCCCATTGATGCCTAGAATATTCCCTGAAGTTTTGGAATTGATGCGCTCTGGCACTGTGGGCAGATAACAATATCCCCAGTTTGTGGATGGGAAAACTGAGATGCAAAGAGGTTAACTTGCCATAGGTCACAAAGCAAATCAGCAGAAGAGCTGAGAACAGACTTGTGTTCTCCTGAGTCCAGATCTGGTGCCCAAGACAGCAGACTACACTGTCTCTTCTATTGCGGCTCCTTGCTGAGTCACTCATACTAATATATAAGAACATACAGTTGCTATAATGGATCAGATCTGCTGATTCATCTATTCCAGAACCCATCTCCAATAGTGGGGAGTAACAGCTGCTTCAGAGGAAGGTGAAATAAACTCTGAAACACTGTTATGGGAAAATCTACCCCCACTGAAAGTTTACTTCTAACCCAATCTCTTACCAATGGGGTTTATGCCCTGAAGTATGAGAGTTTATATTCCTTCCAAATCTTGCCTAATACTTCTGCCAAGTGCCAATGGCAACAACAAGGTCTTGGTTCAATGACTAGGGGCAAAAAATAAATAAAACAATGGCTTGATCTTCCATCCAGGGTCATACTCTTATTTCTGGCTCTGGGAAATAAAATAAAACTTCCCTGATCACCTTTGCGGGTGTTTTCCCATAATCTATAGGCACTCCCATCTTTTGGGAACAGGGAACAGAGAAATCAGGGGAGAAGAGAGCACAGTCAGAAGAAACATGAAAAACAACAACGCCAAAACATGTAAATGAATAGTCATATAAGGAGGAGATACTCACGTAAGTGTCCATGTGCTGGGTGTCTAGAAGCCTGCCTCACCACAAATCCTACTCACTGTCTCCTCAGTGGTAGCCAAAGTTATCTGGAGGTGGCACTCCTCTGATGGGCTGTTCCAGTCTGAAAGAACTGCTCAGCCAGGTCAAAATTAAAGGGGCAGTCACTTGATGCCATTCAATGATTTCAGGTCATTTCCACCATCTCAGTTGGCCAGAGTGCAATGAAGACAAGTTTCTGCCACTCCAGTAAGGCCTGAGGATGCTTCTCCACCAGTCCACTCAGGCCTCATTCCCATACAGGGCACAAGATCTTTAGAAGAGGGAACCCAATATAAAATAGGACAGTTGCTTCCAGAGTTAGAGTACCTGACCTCTAGGAGAAAAAATTATCTCACCTCTCTTGTTGTAAGGCCCAAGTTTGTTACACAATGAAAATCCTAGTAATTTCTAGTAATGTCATGGTGACCCTTCATGCAAGGCATATCCTTCACAATTCTTATGCCCTTTCCTTAAACCATAATGATAATTATGTATTATCACCTTTGCACATCAAAACTTAAATACCAACTAAAACAAAACACAGTAGATGGAATTATGGATAAATAAGATGTAAATGAAGCTGTCCAGAGCTGACTTCTTTCCCCCAAAAAGGCAGCAAAGTGCTCCAGCCTCTAAATCTTCAGTTTACACGTCGGTTTACACACACACACACACACACACACATTACTATAACTCTTATACTATTATCCTAACTATATGTAAAATGCTTTGTGCAATCATTGCTCTTATTTCATTAATTTCTTTAAAAGTATCTCCGAAGACAGTGTTTTTCTTTGATAAGTGAGAAGTTGGGATTGGTACATTTCTGTTTCCTCTGAGGTCTGTGACAATTAAGAAGATTGTATCGTTTTGTGTGTCACTGCACAACCACATGGATGGTCTATAGTTACTAGAAACAACATGTCAAGAACATTCATATTTTTGTTAATAAATGCTTATAATCTTCAGTTTTGCTTTGTATTTAAGTAATTTATGATAAGTATCTTCCTGCCACAGATTTTTTTTTAACACAAGTCACAGCTTCACAATTGTTCCCAATTTCATGTTTAAAACTAAGAACCCTAATCACAGTAGGATAATGAATGGGGTCTTATACATAAATCAGATTAACTAGACAGTAGAAGGTTGTTGGCTGTTTTGTTGGTAGTGGTTTGGTTTGGTTTTTTGAAAAACAGATCAGTGTTGAGTTGCATTGACTTAAGCACATACAAAACCAAATATTTCCACCTGCCACGCACATTCCCCTCATTGTTATAAAACATGGTCTTTTCATATTTTCATTTCTGTGATCCTGTTGCTTTGGAAATCTTCCTCCATAATGTCTGCAGACAGGACTTACAAGCGTTGAGGACCTGTGAACCTGCAGCATTCCAACGTATCTTATGACCAATTTAGTATAGTATTAAAGAAATGCAAGTTAAAACATAGTTTATAAAGAGATCTCTGCTGCTCAGCAGCTAAAATGGCTAACTGTTTTTAATGACTACTAAATGCAGCTGCCTTTGGGATGGAACTCAGCAATCAATCTGGGGACATCTACGCTACAATCGAAGGTATGATTGCAGCTCAGGAAGACATACTCATGCTAGCTTTAATCAAGCTAGCATGGCTAAAAATAACAATGAAGGCAGAACAAGGCACACGCTAGCAATGCAAGTACATGTCCAGGGTTGCAGGCAGCCTTGTATAGCCGGTGCCACACAGCCGCATCATCACTGCTAGTCTTAGCCACATTAACTAGACTAAAGCTAGTGTGGGTAAGCCTACAAAAGCAGCAATCATACCCCCAATTGCAGTGTAGACATAACTTCTGTGACATCTGTTCTATAAAAAAGGGTTATTCTTTTGGAGGAGAAGATAAAAATAAAATTTCAGTATTTTGCCCTGGAATTCAGGGAAATGTTACTCCAGTATTTGATCCAGCTAATTGCAACTATATTGTGTGCATTTAGCCACCATGAATTAATAAACTAGAATACCACATAGTTAAGGGTTAATTTGAACAAGCAGGGCTTCTGGGGGCAAGGGCAAATGCTAGCTGCAGGCTTGCAGTTTCAGACTTCTGAGGAGAGGCTGAGGGAACTGAGATTATTTAGTCTGCAGAAGAGAAGAATGAGGGGGGATTTGATAGCTGCTTTCAACTACCTGAAGGGGAGTTCCAAAGAGAATGGATCTAGACTGTTCTCAGTGGTACCAGATGACCGAACAAGGAGTAATGGTCTCAAGTTGCAGTGGGGGAGGTTTAGGTTGGATATTAGGAAAAAGCTTTTTCATTAGGAGGGTGGTGAAGCACTGGAAAGGGTTACCTAGGGAAGTGGTGGAATCTTCTTCTTTAAGGTCAGCCTTGACAAAGCCCTGGCTTGGATGATTTAGTTGGGGATTGGTTCTGCTTTGAGCAGGGGGTTGGACTAGATGACCTCCTGAGGTCCCTTCCAACCCTGATATTCTATGATTCTATGATACGATTCTATGAATGGGAGGAGGGGAGAAAAGAGTCAACAACTTGAGACTGGAAGAAAATAAGTGGATGGAGACCTTGAGTTTGAGTGCCTTTGATATAGAAGCTTATTATGACTAAGATTGTTAGGAATGTTTTGTTGATAAGTAGTTTATTGAAGTTTGGAGAAGTTATGATCCAGTTGGGGTCACTATGAGCTATGTGTTTTGTAAAAATTAGTTATAAAAAGACCAGATAATAAAGTGTAATTTGGAGCAGTGCTCTGAAACTATCCTGAGAGACTTCTTCCAGACACCATACTCCCTGGTGGGGAAGTGATCCGTCATTGCTGACCTGCTTCTAATTACTCAAAACCATCTCAGCTTCTAGGTGATTATTTGGGATGTTCTAAACCTATTGTTTATGTCCGTGTGTGCTTAAATCTAATAAATAGTAGTTTTAGATAAGAGTACACTTACTTGTATTAATCTTCCATCAGCTGGAAGCGCTGGGCTCCCCTTGATTTATTCCTGACACCGCCTGGAGTGAAACAGTTAAGTTACCACTGCTTTGGGTTCTGGAAACACTGGGTAACAAGTAGTCAGAATGCAATCACTATTGTAGCACTACTGTATTTAGTTAGATAGAATAAATGGTCCAAAAGGTGTTAACATAACCCACTCACTGTCCAACATTAAACAAGGTCCAGAGGTTGGTATACAGAGACCTAGCTTGCTTAGTACCGTGGCACACATACACCATTAAAAATCCTATTAACATTTTATTAAAGATACAGAAAAGAAGGAAAAACAGTTCAGGCATTTGAAATGTAAATAAGGCTTTCATTTCATTTCTTGTTCCCTTCCATTTAGCTGGAGGGAGTTTTGAAAGGAGAAACCCCCTTGTTTGACAGTCTCTTAGGTGGTATCAAAGCTGTAATTATTGCTGCAGCTCTTTAAAGTCCTTTCATCCCAGGTGGTGTTTGGGACTCAGCTGCAGCCAGTAGGGTGGTGATGTCATCTGACTCTCTCTCTCTGTCCCGGTCTCATCAGGACATTTCTCAAGGTCAGGATGAGGAAGGCTTGGGGTCCCTGGAAACAGAGGGCGTGGCAGTCATGACCGTGAAGCTTGCTTCAGGAGTCTCAACCTGTTCTGTCGAATGTTCTTTTTTTTGTTTTCTCATACTTCCCTCACAAAATATCTTTCTTTTAAGGACCCCAAAAAAGGAGCAATGGCTGGAATAGCCCATTACCTCATTATTTTGTCTACCAATTAGGTCCAACATACCAATTTTGGCTCAAAAACATCTGGCTTCACATCTCCTGTTTTTAAAAAGCATAATTTCAACAAAATCATATCAACTTGGCCTTTTTTGTTTTGACTAATTTAGTTATTCTGTCTCCCTTTCATAACTTTTCCCATCAACATTTGTTATTATAGGTTATTATAATATCTTATGAACATTTATATGCTTTTTTACAGGTGAGCTCACAATTTGGATAAATGTGTAGGTCCAGTTATCACAATAATCTCTCCCTTTTTTGAATCAATTCCATCTAGAATTGGACATTTGTTCATAAAACCACAATTACAAAAAAAATTTAGTTTAAATATATAAAGGGAGGGGTGGAAGTACTTGGTTATATTTTAAGGTTTGCAAATTTCTTATTTGTAAATTGGGATTTACAAATCTTACTTGATCAAATATTACAAAAAATTACAGCTAGTAAGGCTTTTGACACAGTCCCACATGAAATTCTCATAAGCAAACGAGGGAAAAGTGGTCTAGATTAAATTATTATTAGGTGGGTGCCCAACTGATTGAAAGACCATACTCAAAGAGTTCTTGTTATCAACGATTCACTGACAAACTGGGAGGGCATATTCAGTGGCATCCCACAGGGATCACACTTGGGTCTGGTACGATTAAATATTCCTTAATGACTTCAGTAATGGAGTGGAGAGTATGTTTTTTAAAAATTGCAGAGGACACCAAGCTGAGAAGGGTTGCAAGCACTTTGAAGGACAGGATTAGAATTCAACATGACCTTGACAAATTGGAGAATTGGACTGAATTCAGCAACATGAAATTCAATAAAGACAAGTGAAAACAACTTTATGTCGGAAGGAAATCTCAAAAGCACAACTACAAAATGGAGAATAACTGGCTAGGTGGGAGTACTGCTGAAAAGGTTCCGGGGTGGGGTACAGTGGAAGAAAATCCTCATCACTGGAATTTTTTAAGAATAGGTTGGACAAACAGCTGTCAAAGATGGTCTAGGTCTACTTGGTCCTGCCTCAGCACCGGAGATGGACTAGATCAGTGGATCTCAACCTAGGGCCACCGCTTGTTCAGGGAAAGCCCTTGGCAGGCTGGGACGGTTTGTTTACCTGCCGCGTCCACAGGTTTGGCCGACCGTGACTCCCACTGGCCGCGGTTCACCCCTCTAGGCCAATGAGGACTGCGGGAAGTGACGCGAGCCGAGGGATGTGCTGGTCACCCTTCCTGCAACCCCTATTGGCCTGGAGTGGCGAACCGCAGCCAGTGGGAGACGCGATCAGCCGAACCTGCAGACACGGCAGGTAAACAAACCGGCCCGGCCCACCAGGGGCTTTCCCTGAACGAGCAGCGGCCCTAGTTTGAGAACCGCTGGACTAGATGACCTCTTGAGGTCTCTTTCAGCCCAACATTTCTATCATTCTATTATTATAAAGTCAAGAAATTCAGACTTAAAGTTAAACCTAAAAGAAGTCCAAATATGTTGGTTAGAGCTGGGGGAGGGGGGTTTAATGTATATTTGGTAAAAAAAAAAAATCAAGATTTTACAATGAAAAAACTGAAAAAACTAGGGTGAGGGAAAAGAGAGAAGAAGGTTTTTTAAATGTAATTTTTTTGTAATTTTCTTGTCTTTTCATTTAAAAAAAAATCAGACAACTTTGAAAGTACAGTTTCAAGGTTTTTGTTTATTTTTGAAAGGACCAGATTTTAATTTTTTTTAAAGTTTCATATGAAACATTTTGGTCAGCTGTAATGCTGAGATATGGAAATGCACACATGAAGGCACTGAAGCAAATTTATGGCTGCCCTGCAATAACTAAGGCAATTTAATGTTTGTGATCCCTCCCAGCTTAAAACAGGGCAATTCTCTGTAAGTCTCTCTGAAGAACACAGTTTTTCAATCTCTACTGAAGAAGAAAACTTTCATTATGAAGAACAGAACTAATAACCATTAATCCTGAAAAATATTTTAAAAAAAGCAACACCCAAAACACTACCTCTCCCTATCAATTTTTATGCAGATGGGCAATCCCTGAGCTGAGATCATTTGGAATAAAAGAAGTCTGGCACAGGTTGGTAAATTTCTTAAAGAACTCTTTTCAAAAAAAATTGATCCACAAATTAATGGGTTTATTTGTAATGTCTCCTAGAAGCGTTTTGAATGCCCAAACAGTAAGTGCTGTACGTCTGGGGAGAACAAAGTGTTTTCTTTAGACATATCAGAGGTTGAATCCCTACTTTAAGTGCAGAATTCAATTCGGTCTTAACTATGGAGCCATGAGTGGTGTCCTCATAATAAATATTGTATGCAGATATAGATTAACACCGCTACCCCCAGATACTTGATTGTATGTATAGTAATTGTTATACCTAGTAGTGAAGTGCATGTAGAGTGTATTTAAACATACACTAAATATAATGAATTTCACCAGGACAGTGAAGGTCCATATCCCTACTCCTGTGAAAAATTTGGTGGGATCTTTAGTAATCACAAGTGTTCGAAATCTAGCTGCTAGAGCTCATCTGAAAGATAGTATACCATGCTGGGTATTGGTTCAGTATTGACTTGTACTTGACACTCTTCTCTCATACCACATCCAGCAGCTCTTACCCTGGGGTTTCCCTGGAGGTCTCTCATGTAAGAAATACAGCAATACTTTACCATACATAATGAATTTAGTCAAATTAGTGATATTCCTCACTTATCCCCATCAGGATTCTGATCTATATTCTTTCCCTCTTTGCTTCAGACAATAGCTTCTGAAGAAGGAATGTTCATTCTGTCAATAGGTTCTTGTTGCCTAGGAACAGTTTTCAATTTGCCACACTGTAAGTATTTAGGTCACTAGTGAATTAATCTTTTTTAAATTCTAGCTATGTAGTCTATCACTTATTCTTAACTACCCCAGTGAGAATTGGTAGTACGGTACTTAGTTCTTCATGGACTGAAAACTTAAATTGATGTTCCACTTCCAAAGAAATTCTGGGGGTAGTGTGGGAGAAGCTGGTGCTGGTTCATAATTAGAAAATGTTAGTGCTTTGTAAAAATGAACACTGGTTATCTACTCATTAAGATCAAATTTGCCATTATTGTCTAAAAACTTGTCTACACATGAAAGTTAATCCGGAATAAAGTACAGTGTGTATTTAAAGTGGATTAACTACTCCTACATGGATTAAATTCATTCATAGAATAGCACATTTCAGAATAAGAATGTCCACACATGGGGTTAATCAGGAATAGCTGTTCTGGAATAACTCCCCATGTAGACAAGCCCTCTGAAGTCATTCGAAAAACTTCCAATAACTTCAATGTTCCAGGATCAGAACCTAGGTTGATAATGTGTTACGGTGCAGAAAATATTAAGTTCTCTTTCTTTGAAGCATTATTGATCTTAAGAAGATGTAAGGGTATTTCAAAGTCTTTCATGCTTATGTAGATGGCAGGAATGCCCATTACTCCAGAAGGGCTGCTAATACCCATCATTCCTGGAACACTTCAAAGGGGCAAAGGTTTGGGGGGTTTTTTAAATCTTTTAATTTGCAGGAAAGTGACAAATAATACTCACTATAAACCCAAAACTGCCATTAACCACATTAAAAATAAGGCACAAGTATGCCATTACTGTATACTAAATAAATAACAAGTATCCAAGGCCCTTTAATAAATGTAGAAGGCTCCCATGGCTCTGCTACCCATTACTTAGCCAGGTTGTACAGTAATGAGATAATTGTGCCTTGTTCTATAATATATTACCTGAAATTTTGGTTTTAATGTGAAACCTATTTTGTCATTTTCCTGGTAATTAAAAAAATCTGTTTACTTCTCACCCTTTAGAGTATTCCAGAAGTAGCCCTTACTGGGTGATAGTCCCAGTCAGAAGATGCCCACGTTCATTTACTATTTCTTTATACATCAATCCCTCTAACTCCCTCCTGATATCTCTTGCTTATCTCTGAAGTCCCTCCATTTTGCCATATCTTTCTGGTGCCCAGAACAGAATACAGTATTCCACGTGTGGTCAAGCCAAGGTCCATAGAGAGGGACTATAGCTGCCTTGCTCTGTAGTGTGGTGACTGTATATGCAGATCAAACTAGAAATTAATTATGCACAGAAAGGGTCATTCAAAGGGAAAAACATGATGAATGCTATGAGTTGGTAAATTCACACCAAAAATATCCTACCTGCTAAGGTCTTGAATTCCTCAGATTCCACTGAAGTCTTCTAATTCTTAACGAAGCAGTACATAATAACTAATTTGGGAAAAGATACAGGCCAGATGGTCTGCTAGTGTGAATTGGTGTGGCTTCAGTAGGGTGACCAGATAGCAAGTGTGAAAAATCGAGACGGGGGTGGAGGGTAATAGGCGCCTATACAAGACAAAACCCAGAATGTCAGGACTGTCCCTATAAAATTGGGACATCTGGTCACCCTAGGCTTCAGTGAAGTCAATGACAGTATGCTAATTTATATCACCTGGGGATTTCGCCTATTATATTACTGCCATATCATCTAAGTTATTAAGAGCAAACAGAGAGCCAGAGGATAGCCCAGAGGAAAAGGTTTCAGCCTAGACAGATTTGGAATATGTAAAGACAAATGGTACAACATAAAAAGTCTCATTTGCATTGTAAACTTTAGATGTAGAAATTGAAATGAAAGATTATATGTATTTGGCTGGAAGGGTTCTTGAGTGGTCACTGAGGCAGGACCAAGTAAACCTAGACCATCCCTGAAAGGTGTTTGTCTAACCTGTTCAAAAACCCCACAAATGATGGGGGTTCCATAGCCTCCCTTGGTAACCTGTTCCAGTATTTAACTATCCTTATCATTTGAAAGTTTTTCCTAATCTCTAACCTAAATCTCCTTTGCTACAGATTTAGCCAATTACCTCTTGACCTACTTTCAGTGAAAAATAATTGATCACCATCCTCTTTATAACAGCACACATAGTTGAAGACTTTATCAGGTTCACCCTTGGTCTTCTTTTCTCAAGACTAAACATGCCCAGTTTTTTAGACCTATTTTAATTTTTGTTGCCATCCTCTGGACTCTCTCCAATTTGTCCACATCTTTCTTAAACTGGACACAATACTCCAGCTGAGGGCTCACCAATGCCAAATAGAGCAATTACCACCCATGTTTTACATATGACACTCCTGTTAATACACAGTTAATATGGCCTTTTTTGCAACTGTATCACATTTGGAATTTGCACTTGCCTTTATTGAATTTCATCTCATTGATTTCAGACCAATTCTCCAGTTTATCAAGTGTATTTTGAATTCTGATCTTGTCCTCCAAAGTGCTTGCATCCCATCCCAGCTTGGTATCATCTGCAAACTTTATAAGCATTACTGTCCTCTCCATTATCCAAATCATTAATGAAAATGTTAAAAAGTACTGGCCCAGGACAGACCCCTGTGGCACCCTCCTAGATACATTCTTCCAATCTGACAGTGAACCATTGTTAATTATTATTTGACTATGGTTTTTCAACCAGTTGTGCACCCAATCTATAGTAGTTTAATCTAGACCACATTTCCCTAGTTTGCTTATGAAAATGTCACATGGGACTGTGAAAAGCCTTACTAACCATAGGCTATATCACATTTGATGCTTGTTTGGGGGATCAATTACAACATTCTTGTAAAGTTTTTAACCTAAATTACTGAGATGTGGTATCAGCCTTAACTCCAGCTGAATGTAGTTTATTCCTAGACAAAACAATGGTGTGTTTTTATTGGAACCGTAAGACATTTATATTATCACGTGGAATGAATCAGCTGAGCAGCCATAGGTCAGCTGAAGCTGGGGAAGTTCTATGGCATTTGAAAGGATGCTTGGTGAGGGCTGGATCAGGTAGATAGGGTTCCATGAAGAGAATCCTACAGCCTACTCCTCTTGGGCAAATTCAGTATTGTTCCAACCCTGGCGGAAATGTTGGGAACTGTGGGAGGTGAGAATTGTGAATGAGAGAGAAGAGATTATGTTTTTCTCCTCCAATAAAGAAGCATTGTTTTGCAAAAGGTGGTGGGGCAGAAATCCAGAAGGAAAACCTCTTTTCTAAAGTCATGTTAAGCTAAGAAGAGGGAAGTTGGGGTTTGAAAGTTATTAATGGGGAATTGTTTTAAATGTGATTCTTGAAGGAGGAAGGAGCTCAAAAGAAGAGAGGATTTCCACATCTTTGGGTCTGATCCGAAGTCTCCTGAAGTCAATGGCTAAAAACTTCAACAGACTTTGAGTCAGATCCTTAGAGATGTCTGAGCTTTTCCCAAGTCAAGTAGAGGTGACTGGAGAAACTTAGAACAGGGAAACTAAATTCCAGAGGACCAGGCCTGATCCTTTTAATAGAGGATTAATCCCTCAACCCCAGTGATTTTCTTCTGCTGCTGGGCCTCCTGAATCAAAGCCCCACCTGGAGCTGGTGGTTTGTCACAAAAAAGTTTAAGGAAAGTCACAATAGAAATGTCTGTGATCTTAACCTAGCTCAGCCCTGCAGCATCCCTTTATGTTTAAGTTACAGGTGTTCCCCATGCCCCAAAAGGTTAAATCCCTTGAATACACCTAAAAAGCTCCTTGTGCAGCCACATTGGTTAATCAGATGTTGGGACTTTAGAGGGAGTAGAACTAGAACTTGTTACTAGCTGAAATTCAGACAAGTGTTGATGAAGTGCAGAGGTGTGGGGAAAAAATGGATCATGCAAAGGACAGGGTTTGTCCTCAGTGGGCTGTGGGGTAGTAAATCTACCCCTCTTCTTATTGTTACCTTAGTTCTGTTTTATTGTTCTTCCTTATTATAGAGAAACTCAGAAGGTGGTTAAACTTCACCCCTATGAAAATGGGTTTCCATCACCTTCCTTCCCTGCTTACCAAGAATTTTGTGGAGGCTGAATCTGCAGCTGAAATTAGTGTCTCATGCCCAGCAGTATTTGATTGATAGAACAGATTCTCTCCTTTGGGGAAAGGGATTAATCTTCCCCAAACATTTTATTCTGCCTGTTAAAAATACAGGGAGCATAACATATGCTGACCTTTTGGAAATAATTAGCTGATGATGGAACCTAAGGGGTGTGAAGTTAAAGGCCTGGCAGATCATCATACCATTAGCTAAAGTTTGTAAGTGACAGTGGTTGAATGTGGCTTATCATTCAAGATTTCCATCGATAAATAGTGTGTAGCTCAGGTTTTATTTAATTCATCTTCCACACTTCATGAAGCTGTTTGAATTTAGAGAGTTGTGGACAATCAGTTTTTCCACTGTGGCTGTGACATTGGTTAACACAGGAGTAATCAGGACTTTCTCTTCCTACATCATATGTAATAAAAAGTCTGATAAGTAGAAGTACAGGTAAGAAACTGGACTTGATATGCTGGCCCCAGTCGCCCAGCTGAGTCAGGGTGACAGAATAGTCAGTCACATAACAGGGGTCAGTATCCAGGGGCTATTGCTATATCATATAATCAAATATCAACCTGTTTTGTTGTTAAAATTTTGACTCAGCCTAATTATGGGAATTAAAACATTCTCTGCTCTGAAGAACTTGCCTAAAGCTGATGGACCCCAAGGCAAGATTCAGAAGGGGAAAGGGAGGGCAGCTGAAATGAACAGTAGGCCTGTGGCACCAACTATCCCTTTTGCTTTCCACAACCCGGTAGCTGTTTGAGCCACTCTGAGGGGGACTCTCCATTCTTAAAGGGCAGCTGATCTCAGAGAGCTCTCCAACATCAGAAGGGGAGGGGATCTTCTTTTTCAAGGAATGCTTCCTCCCAGTCCTACCAGCCCGCAAAGCCCCACTCTGACGGTCATGAGGAGACTGAATCTGTGTTGCAAGGGGGCAATCTCAACCCAGAGAGATCTGGCTGGGAGATGAGAACCCAGTGTGATGAAGAGGAAGGAGGACCCAGCCCACTCTGGAGGTCAGAGTGAGGTGGCTAAGCGACAGCCAGCAAAAGGTGTCTATTCTTTAAAGGTTAGCATAGACACTGCAGCAAAGGGAGTATGAACTGCAAGCCGTGTAAGGTGGACATGATGGTGGCTCCCTGTGTGACCTCTGTCTTCCCAGTGTGGCACGAAGCACTGAAGGAGGATTTGAAGTGGGGAGGGATTATAGTCTCCCAAAGCAACATCTCTGCCATGATGTGACCTTGATTCTCTAGCTGGCTGTTGAACTCAGAGCAGGAATAACCCATCAAGGGTTCTACATACCAGAGTCACATGAGCGGTTGGGGTTGGGGGTGTGTGTGTGTGTTTCAAGCCTTTGCTAGTGTCATAAATATAAAGGGAAGGGTAAACACCTTTAAAATCCCTCCTGGCCAGAGGAAAAACCCTTTCACCTGTGAAGAGTTAAGAAGCTAGGATAACCTCACTGGCACCTGACCAAAATGACCAGTGAGGAGACAAGATACTTTCAAAAGCTGGGGGGAGGGAGAAACAAAGCCTCTCTCTCTGTCTGTGTGATGTTTTTGCTGGGGACAGAACAGGAATGGAGTCTTAGAACTTAGTAAATAATCTAGCTAGATATGCGTTAGATTCTGATTTCTTTAAATGGCTGAGAAAATAAGCTGTGCTGAATGGAACGGATATTCCTGGTTTTGTGTCTTTTTGTAACTTAAGGCTTTGCCTAGAGGGATTCTCTGTGTTTTGAATCTAATTACCCTGTAAAGTATTTACCATCCTGATTTTACAGAGGTGATTCTTTTTACTTTTTCTTCTATTAAAATTCTTCTTTTAAGAAACTGAATGCTTTTTCATTGTTCTTAAGATCCAAGGGTTTGGGTCTGTGGTCACCTATGCAAATTGGTGTGGATTTTTATCAAACCTTCCCCAGGAAAAGGGGGGTAACGTTTGGGAGGATTTTTTTGTTGGGGAAAGACGTTTCCAAATGGACTCTTTCCTAATAATATAATACCGGTTAGACGTTTGGTGGTGGCAGCGAAAGTCCAAGTGCAAAAGGTAAAATAGTTTGTACCTTGGGGAAGTTTTAATCTAAGCTGGTACAGATAAGCTTAGGAGGTTTTCATGCAGGTCCCCACATCTGTACCCTAGAGTTCAGAGTGGGGGAGGAACCTTGACAGCTAGTATAATAACAATTAAATCTGATTTGTTGTATGGATGTGACACTCACTTCAAGCTGCTCTGGGCTCCATGCCCCTTAAACTGGCCTCCTTTTGACACCCAGTCTGACCTCTTAACTCCTGCCCAGGTGAATCTTATCTATAGTCTATTCCCTCCCATCTCATTCCCATGGGTCAAGCAGAGCAGGGACTAGATATGCTCTATCTAGTGTGCCACATCCAGGTAAGAGGACGTACCACTGGAATACTGGACCTCTCCTTTCTCTTTCTCATTTTAACCAGAAATTCCATCCTGGACCTGAGTATTTTTTTTTTTTGACAAACTAAACAATTTTTCACTGGAAAATGGCAGTCAGAAAATTCCCAATTAGCTCTAGGATGGAGGCTTATTCTCCCAACATCTGCTTTCTGGAGCAGAGTTAACATGATAACTTTGCCTTCAGCCAGAAAAACAAATAAACCAAAACCAGACAAATGCCGGAGTACTATAGCTAAGTTGCAGTAGGTCAGGGTTGTCAAATGTTGTCAACCTGCCTGCCTCTTCACTACAGTGACCAGAAACTGATCTGTTATTCCTTTAAACTGTATTTTTTTATGATGTTTAGCAAAAGTTACTTGGCTTTGCCAATCATAATACACTGGCATATCTAGTATATGTGGCTTATTTTTCTTGTTTCCAGTGAAAATGAGCATAACAACTTACCATACTGCTTCTTCTCTTGGATTCCTGGCTCTTAAGAAGGCTCTTTTGCTAAAGAAACTGTGCATGTTTACTGAGTTTCTTAACCAAGATAACATAATAAACATTTACTATTCTTAAAGCTACCCCAGAGGAGGAAGACAACAGTCATTCAGTCACTCATAGACATTAAGGTCAGAAGGGACCATTATGATCATCTAGTCTGACCTCCTGCATAAGGCAGGCCACAGAATCTCACCCACCCACTCCTGCAATAAAGCTCTTACCTATGTTTGAGCTATTGAAGTCCTCAAATCATGGTTTAAAGACTTCAAGGTACAGGGAATCATCCAGCAAGTGACCCGTGCCACATGCTACAGAGGAAAGCGAAACCCCCTTCCCGACCCCAAATATGGTGATCAGCTGAACCCTGAGCATGTGGGTAAGATTCACCAGCCAGATACCCAGGAAAGAATTCTCTGTAGTAATTCAGATCCCACCCCATCTAACATCCCATGACAGGCCACTCATACAATGCAATCATTCCCTTTTATCAGCTAAATAAATACAGTACTGAGTGCAAACAGATTTGCCTGAAGATTTTGTTTTCTTTTTAAAAAGCCATAGGCTGAGAGCTCTGCACAGAAAGTGAGTGAGTATCTAGGCTTTGCACAGGAGTTTTCCCTGGGTGCTAAAGGTGACACAATTCTGTCCCCACAGTTGCACCACACCTGAGGAGCTGTCCCGCTCCTACTGCTAAAGCCTCAGAGCTACAATGCACTCTGTTCTGTTGCACTCTCTGTCTGAGTGAGGTTTTGCTTTGGAAGAACTTCAAAGCCTCTCTACACAGTGGCCCAGACTGAGCCTCCATGGAAGAATCCCTGCATTCTGCCCATTTCTGGGAGTTTACTATGCTGTTTTAGAGGCCTTGCATTGCCATTCTGCAAGCCACAAGATCTAGCACAACAGGGTCCCAGTATCTTGGTTGGAGCCTCTAGGCACTGCAGTTATACAAATAAATAGTAATCCAAAATTTTGTCAGTGTCAATGGAAGCTTCATGTCCACCTAAATACAGAGAATGTAGCCCAAATTATTTTTACTTTGTTTCAGTTTTACGGGTAGCAATAAGCTAATGAGAGATGATTTGCAAATTGGAAGTAATAAATAATGTGGAGTCTAGGTATCTAGAAGAAAACAGCTACAATTTCATTTCTGTAACCATCTGTTGAAGTGTACAAATAATATGTATTTCTTCTAGGAACCTTTCATTATCCAGACTAGAAAATAAATCTTTCTTAGCTACATGTAGATATTAATAATAACTAATTATGACACCATGTGTCAAATAACAGGTGGTGAAGCATAACTGGATTTAAGGTGACTGACAGATTAGAAAAGGCTAAAAAGAGCCTTAATAGCACAGTCTGACAGGTCTAAAATATGTTCACTTTTCTAATCTTTTTAGAGCAAAATGTGTCAGTTCAAAATTCTGAGCCACAAACCCCGTTATTGGGTGTACGTCACCTTTCACTCCAGTCTGTTATCAAACTTCTTCCATACAGGTAAAACTTTCACAAAACCAGAAAATTGCATGAAAATTGCAGCTCCTGAGGGAGGGCAATGTTGGTCAAACTGAGGGTACATCAGTAGTTTCTGGAAGTGACCAGAGATACTTTACGAACAAGCTTCCATGAAACACTTAAAGCCATTTTTCTTCCCTTGGCAGCTTTTATCCATGCAGGGACATCTGACTGGCACATGGTGATATGAAAATAACCAGCTGAAAAAAACTACTAGATGTTTAGCACTTTGGACCAGCTCTTTTCTTTTATTGCCCTAGATTTTTCAATACCTCTCAAGTATGTCTCCATTAGCCTCTTTTTCCACTCACCCTTTTAGTGTCTGATATTTGTTTTTCATACACAAGCTTTCAGGATGGAGGAATTTCAGTTGAGGTTAACGAAAAACTCTAACAAAGAACACATACAAATTCCCATGAGTGAGCACACGCAGTGGGCAGGAGTTATCCCCATGCCAGTGCTAAGCCCAATGCAGAGGAGGAGAAGGGACACAATGTATCACTCCAGTCCTGGATCTGTTAAGGGCTTGTGTCCCTCCATCAACCCCATCCAATGCAGGTTAGAGCTACGTTAACTTGTGTCCTAGATATAATGATAACTATTGTCATGCTGTCTGGAGTGGTTCACGACCATGAGTGCCAATCTCAGGGCACACTGTCAAAAGCAGGGCAGACACCCCAAACTGGTGGCATGTTCTATAATTAGATTTCATCAACCCAGTAACAAATGTGAACTTCTGAAGCACTGTAACAGTCTTACCATGGACTGGTCATTCCAGTCTAGCTTGCCACCCAAGCAAGCTAGATATAGTGATAAACAGTAACTTACACCAAAAATGAGAAAATATTCAAGTTGCTCCCAGTCCCAAGTGCCAATCACTTACCCCAGATCATAGACTTTTAGGTCTGAAGGGATCATCATGATCATCTAGTCTGACCTCGGCATTTTGCAGGCCACAGAACCTCAACCACTCCTCAAGTAGACCCCTAACCTCTGGCTGAGTTATTGAAGTCCTCAAATCATGATTTAAAAACAGCAAATTACAGAGAATTCACCATTTACACTAGTTTAAACCTGCAAGTGTCCCATGCTCCAGGCAGCAGAGGAAGGCAAAAAAAGCCCAGGGTCTCTGCCAATCTGATCTGGGGGAAAATTCCTTCCCAACCCCCCAAATACAGTGATCAGTTAGACCCTGAGGATGTGGTCAAGACCTGCCAGCCAGACACCTGAGAAAGAATTCTTTGTAGTAACTCAGAGCCCTCGCCATCTAGTGTCTATCTCCAGCAGATGGGGATTTGTACCTTAGATTTCACACCAAAGACAAAACTGGTTGCCAATCCTATAGTAAACTAACTAAGAATTTATTAACTAGGTAAAAGAAATGAGAGTTATTTACAGGTTAAAACAGGCAACATATAAGCATAAATGAGTTACAGTCTATGGTTCCAACAGGGGACAGAGATGTAATAATCTGTCCACTGAATGTCTTTTAGGGCTAACCCAAGTTGACCAAAGAGCTCTCTGCTTTTGTTTCGTAGCTTCAGTCCTCGTGAGAGTCCAAACTGTAAAGAGATCCAGGCCTGGTCTACATTACACACTTAGGTTGACATAAGCTGTTTTGCATCGACCTAGCTGTGGAAGCAACTTTACTTTAATTTGGTTCTCACTGACGTAAGTGCTTCTCTACACCTATTTAGTGACATCATCTCCCCAAGTGGGAGAGAGTCATCACTGATGTGAGTTACACAATTACAGAGGTTTACAGTGCAAACACTCACTATAACTTTACACCATGGGCTATAGTGGTTATAAGCAAGAGCAATACATGCAGCCTCCTACAAACATTTCATAAAGTCTAAACACTAAATGGAGTCTTATCATCGTAACATCCAAGATCTATTTTGAGCATGCTAACAAACAGGTGAGCCAGACTGGTTTCCAGCTATGCATTTGCAAGTGTTCAGTGAGGCCTGGGGCTCTGGTATGAGCTGGCACCTGGTTTGCCAGCGTCACACCAATAAGCCATTGTGGCAGCTGCAATAGCTGGACATCGGAGTGCCAAACCACCTGCTTCCCCTGGCCTGCCCAAATATGCTTCAAGCACGCCTCCTGCACCAGGAGTTCCTAAGGGAGAGGAGGTTGGTGGCCACAGAGAGATCTGACAATCTTTGCTAAAATTAGGATTAGGTGAATAATTCATAATGAACATTGTTGTCCGTTTTGCCTCTTTTTATTACAAACTCTCTTCAAGAGGAATGCAGCTTTGTTTTTTCAAATAATTCTCCTCTCAAACCATTTTCACAGTGGAGTAGTTCCATTGGCTTGAAGTAAATGTTCCCTGGTGTAAGTGCGGAAAATCAGGCCTGTTATTTTGACTGCCAGAGGGATTCCATACTAATGCATTAGAAACATAGTAAGAATAATTAAATAATAGCAACATAGTTTACTACATAGGTTGAGTTCAAAAATGCCTGCTTTTCTTGGCTTATGTCAAGATCTACATATTTACAAAATATTATCATAGTCACATAAAATCCCTTGCAGCAGTTACAGCAATTAGTTGGGTAGAAAAGTTTGATATTTTTAGCTTCTTTTAATGCAACTTAGCACCTAAAATCAAGGAGGTGAGTTGCCATCAGGAGACCAGACATCTCTTTATAATCCACTAATAAATGCTCTATAGTCCATGGCTAGACAGCCACTGCATTAAGGAAATAGGATTTGCTTTGTTTGTGTGCATTATTTCCATAATGAAATCCAGTAAACGTTTCAATGTGAGTTATTAACTTGGTGATAGGGACAAATGTTCCTTAAATTAAAATAATTATACCTGATGCGGTACATAAGATTTTAAAGGATGTTATATCAATTACTACAGAACTATATATTTTATAGCAACTTTGTCATCCCCCAAGTGCTCCAAAATCCTGAAACTGGCTTGGAAATCCTTTTTAAAAACCAAAAACAATACGTGTGGGTTTCTTTTTATTTGCCTTCTGGTTTTTGAATACTTTGGGTGCACTCATGTCACATTTTTAAGCTTTTCTCCATAACCATGAGGGCTAGAACTGTACTAATAAAAGGAAAACTGGGATTCTCACAAAATCTCCTTGATCCAGGAACTAAGGCTTGGAAAAAAGCCCCAAATACCACAAAACAAAACAAAATCAAATCACAAGAGATGGCTGCAATTGTAATGCTGACAGACCCTGGTCCTCAGCGGGTGGGATCAAATCTGGGACCTCTGCAGCTTAGTGCATGAGCCTCTACTGCATGAGCTAAAAGCCATATAGCTCTTAGCTGAGGCTGTAGAGGAAACTCATTAATCTCTAAGTGGTCTCGGTGCCAACAGAGGGGACAGAACACCACCCTCAGGAAATATGTGGGTTACACAGTATCAGTGGTACAGACATTTATAAGGCAATGAACACTGTAGTTTATGGATCCAACATACGTAATTAAGAAGCAAAGCAACGTTTCACACGTAGAGGGAAAAAATACTTCTATTCATATTTCTTTGCAGACAGATCAATTGTGAATGAGTGATGGAGCAAGTGTCTTCATAGAACAGTGAGTGTCATCTTAAAAAAAGAACTAAGAGGTTTCAAACAAGTATCTTTGTAACAAATATTAAGCAATGAGGTTAAGACGGAAGTGTTGAGTGAGATTTAATTCAGTAAAAATAATAATTGAGTAATTAATAATTAGTAATGTGCAATAATATTGGTGTAGCTTGTGACAGGGTCGGGCCGGATGGCTACAGGAGAGTAATAGAAGGCAGATATATTAGCCCCAGATTAAGTAGGTCCCTTTTCCCTGGATAAGGTAACAGGGAAGGTTCCAGAACAATCAGGAACCTTCTGGAGACAATTAAAGCAGACAGGCTGATTAGAACACCTGCAGCCAATCAAGAAGCTGCTAGAATCAATTAAGGCAGGCTAATCAGGGCACCTGGGTTTAAAAAGGAGCTCACTTCAGTTTGTGGTGTGCGTGTGAGGAGCTGGGAGCAAGAGGCACTAGGAGCTGAGAGTGAGAACGCGGACTGTTGGAGGACTGAGGTGTACAAGTATTATCAGACACCAGGAGGAAGGTCCTATGGTGAGGATAAAGAAGGTGTTGGGAGGAGGCCATGGGGAAGTAGCCCAGGGAGTTGTAGCTGTCGCACAGCTGTTCCAGGAGGCACTCTAGACAGCTGCATTCCACAGGGCCCTGGGCCGGAACCCGGAGTAGAGGGTGGGCCCGGGTTCCCCCCAAACCTCCCAACTCTTGGTCAGACACAGGAGGAGTCGACCTGGACTTTGGGTTCAGAAAAACGGCCAAGCTGAGGGCTGCTGTGAAGCTCCAAGGCGAGCAAATCCGCCAATAAGCGCGAGACCCACCAAGGTAGAGGAGGAACTTTGTCACAAGCTCCATACGTTTTCCTAGCAGTGTACACAAACAGCACAAACCTATAGGGCCAGGTTGTTTCAGCAGAGGTATACATGTAGCCCTTACATGCATATGGTCCTTCCACTAAAGTACATGTGGCACAATCTGACCGATAATGTTTCAAGAGTACTTTGCGATCTTTGAATTAAAAAGACGAGTGCCTATGGTTGGCTCTAGGTGCCCAGGACAATATTTAGACACAGCCTGATATCCTGACACCTCTGACATCCATGAGAGTATTGCCATTGACTTAAGTGGCACCAGGATTTCACTCACTGTTATAATTTATAGCTCCTTCAGCCAGTGACAGCCAGACCAAATACCCAACTAAACAAACACTGAAATCCATACACAAACACCTGGCCACCTCTCAGCACCCTGCTCATTCACCAAATGTCAGGAGAGCAGGAGGGCTATGCAGCGGATTCGGGTTATTTCAGACCGGCCGAAGACAGCAAGTTCCAAAGCTGAGAGCCCCTCACAGAGCTCTGCTAGCACCTCTCCCAGTTTCATGCGGGGTTAGGTTCCATCTTGAGCACCTCTGCTGTCTGCAGCTGCAGCAGAGTGGCACAGCAAGAGAAGCTGCCTCCGGGAGGTCAAAACAAGCACCCAGAGGCAATCGCTGCAGATCACAGAGTGTAATGTGCTCACAGCAACATCTACCATTGACATGGCTGCCACACTGCATCAGTTTCATTTCTTCAGTGGATTTCAGTTATGGCTCCATATAGAGCAGATTCCAGTACAATCTCCCAGTGAGTACACGCAGATTGCAATAACTGGGTATGATTGCAGTTCAAGTAGCAGTGAAACTGTGGCAGCATGCATTTTGGCATGTACTGTACAAGCCCTTTAGGAACCCTGGCTAATTGTGGGGCCAGCCCAGGCCTTACTGCTCCTGTATGCAGGATAGCTAGATGAAAGCTAGTTTGGGTATGTCTGCAAAAACTGCATTCACAGCCTGTGTTTGCAATCTAGACCGGGGTGGGCAAACTTTTTGGCCTGAGGGCCTCATCAGGTTTCCAAAATTGTATGGAGGGCCAGTTAGGGGAGGCTGTGTCTCCCCAAACAGCCAGGCGTGTCCCGGCCCCCGCCTCCTATCCGAACCTCCCACCCCTGCTTCTCACCCCCTGATGGTTTTTCTGGGACTCCTGCCCCATCCAACCCCGCCCTGTCCCCTGACGGCCCCCCTGGGACTCCTATGCCATTCACCACCCCCTGCTCTCTGTCCCCTGATAACCCCCAGATCCCCCACCCCTGACTGCCCCCTGCCACCCCATCCAACCCCCCTCTCCTTTCTGACTGCCCCACCGGGACCCCTGCCCCATCCAACCCCCTGTACCCCGCCGTCTGACCGCCCCGGCCCTTATTCACACCCCCACGCCCTGACCACCACCTCGAACTCCCCTACCCTCTATCCAACCTCCCATGCTCCCTGCCCCCTTATCGCGCTGCCTGGAGCACCGGTGCCTGGCGGCTCTACGGCTGCGCTGGCCAGAGCACCGGGTCAGGCCGCGGCTCTGAAACTGCACTGCCCGGCCACCCAGAGTGTTGCACTGGCGACGCACCACACTGAGGCTGCAGGAGAGGGAGGATAGTAGGGGAGGGGCCAGAGGCCAGCCTCCCGGGCCAGGAGCTCAGGGGCCGGTCAGGAGGGTCCCACGGGCCGGATGTGGCCCGCAGGCCGTAGTTTGCTCACGGGAAATTCTCAAGCAGAAAAGGAGGCAAAACTCTTCTCATAGATTCTTTTCTATGAATTATTCCCTCAAATCAAATGATAAAGGATAATAAATAAACAAACTGCATTTTTCCCCCAGTAACCCAGGAGTGATCTACCCTGCTAGAACCTCCTGCGTGGCATAGCATGTCCTATGGCCTTCAAGTTACACTTGCTCTGAACAAAGCCAGATTTAGTGCAGTTCAACTTTAACAGGACTAAGAGTCTGATCCTGCCAAACTCCCACACTCTGCAGTGCCATAGGACCATATGCTAAAAAGGTTAGACAAGTTCAGTATTCTTCCCATAAGTAAGTAATACTAGAAGTGAAGAAAGTGATGATGTAGCACAAACCGATTGTGGACAGCATTTCAGTCTCTCTCTTGCTATCACAGATCTTCTTCCATTTTTTATTCCCTCCATCCTATCTACCCACTCCTATATTCTGTTCCTTTCATGCCTCATCCACCTTCCACAAGTTGTCTACCCGCCACTAATTTTGGACATCCAATCAGGGTGCGTGGAACCTTCACAGCACTGAACTCGTCCATCTCACTGTCTATCACTAGGTTTGGAGGTATGTTCAGGAGGAAAAGGTTTGGATTCTTTTGCTTGTTATTTTTTTACTTTACTTCACCCAGGGTAAGAAGAACAGGAACACTTGTGGCACGTTAGAGACTAACAAATTTATTAGAGCATAAGCTTTCTTGAGCTACAGCTCACTTCATCGGATGCATACAGTGGAAAGATTTTATATACACAGAGAACATGAAACAATGGGTGTTACCATACACACTGTAACAAGAGTGATCAGGTAAGGTGAGCTATTACCAGAAGGAGAGCGGGGAGGTGGGGGGACCTTTTGTAGTGGTAATCAAGGTGGGCCATTTCCAGCACTTTACAAGAACAGTAGGAGGGGAAATAAACAAGGGGGAATAGTTTTACTTTGTGTAATGACACATCCACTCCCAGTCTTTATTCAAGCCTAAGTTAATTGTATCCAGTTTGCAAATTAATTCCAATTCAGCAGTCTCTCGTTGGAGTCTGTTTTTGAAGATTTTTTGTTGAAGAATTGCCACTTTTAGGTCTGTAATCGAGTGACCAGAGGGATTGAAGTGTCTCCGACTGGTTTTTGAATGTTATAATTCTTGATGTCTGATTTGTGTCCTTTTATTCTTTTACGTAGAGACTGACAAGTTTGGCCAATGTACATGGCAGAGGGGCATTGCTGGCACATGATGGCATATATCACATTGGTAGATGAGCAGGTGAACAAGCCTCTGATAGTGTGGCTGATGTGATTAGGCCACATGATGGTGTCCCCGAATAGATATGTGGACACAGTTGGCAACAGCTGTGTTGCAAGGATAGGTTCCTGAGTTAGTGTTTTTGTTGTGTGGTGTGTGGTTGCTGGTGCGTATTTGTTTCAGGTTGGGGGCTTGTCTGTAAGCAAGGACTGGCCTGTCTCCGAAGATCTGTGAGAGTGATGGGTCGTCCTTCAGGATAGGTTGTAGATCCTTGATGATGCATTGGAAAGGTTTTAGTTGGGGGCTGAAGGTGATGGCTAGTGGTGTTCTGTTATTTTCTTTGTTGGGCCTGTCCTGTAGTAGGTAACTTCTGGGTACTCTTCTGGCTCTGTCAATCTGTTTCTTCACTTCATCAAGTGGGTATTGTAGTTGTAAGAACGCTTGATAGAGATCTTGTAGGTGTCTGTCTCTGTCTGAGGGGTTGGAGCAAATGCGGTTGTATCGTAGAGCTTGGCTGTAGATAATGGATCGTGTGGTGTGGTCTGGATGAAAGCTGGAGGCATGTAGGTAAGTATAGCAGTCAGTAGGTTTCCGGTATAGGGTGGTGTTTATGTGACCATCGCTTATTAGCACCATAGTGTCCAGGAAGTGGATCTCTTGTGCGGACTGGTCCAGGCTGAGGTTGATGGTGGGATGGAAATTGTTGAAATCATGGTGGAATTCCTCACGGGCTTCTTTTCCATGGGTCCAGATGATGAAGATGTCATCAATGTAGCACAAGACTGAAAACTGTGCCACAAAGAAAAATTCATCCTTTCTGTAACTCAAGTGAAATCAACAGAGATACATCAAGAATGAATTTTCCCCAATATAAATAGTTTAGGTGAACAATGACTAAAGGGGATATATTAAATATTTATACATATGTTAAGGAAGTAAACACCAAGTAGCAAAAAAATATTTAATGATGATACAAATTAGTCTTGTGCTTAGCAAATTACAATATAGCAGAGGCATGTTTCCATCATCAATATGTAGTATCACCATTATGTCTTCCAGGTAATACTCCAAAGCACTTAAGTGATTTAGGAACCTAAGTTCCATTGACTTTCAATAAGATGTAGGCTCCTAAGTGCCTACACCACTTCTGAAAATGAGACTCTCATATCTAGGCATTTTTAAAAAATGGCCTTCATGTCCTAATGTTTATTTCACATCCCTCAAAATTCTGATAATTCTCTGCAGTTTTCTTATACTCCACTGAATTTTTTAATTGTCTCGTCTTCCTTCTAAATCTTTACAGACTTTCACATTATGTCAACAAAAGAATCTCCTAGAGTCTGGATTTAAACAAATAAGTATTTTATTTAATTCTTTAGAGAAAGAAACAAAAACATTAGGATGCCAGCAGTATGAGTTTCTCAAGGATGATGAGACATGAAGTTGGGAGTGTTGGACTTTCTATTGCCAGTTTATACAATGTCCTGTGGCTCTATTGTGCAAGTCTCTGTCAAATGACAAAAGCCTAGACATTAAAAGAAAATGTAATTGCCACAAATGAAAAGTTAATTCCTTTGCACAGATTAAATCTTCTGGGATCTGTTGTAGTTGATAATAGTATTGCATAATCAATTCTCCAAAAGGGATCATGCTTTAAAAGGCAAAGAAAGAAAGACAGAAAGAGAGAATTTTGTTTCACATCTACCTCTTCCACCAAACTTTGCAGGAGCCCCATTGATAGACATATGGTACAGTGTGTTCTGTCAGTGAAATGACAGCTACTCTTTCACCCTTGGGCAGTAAACGAAAAAGCTGCTTGTTTGTAAGCAGAATTCTAAAAATAATGAATGTTTCTTTAAAACTGCAGTATAGCGTGACTCATGCATCAATCTAACCTAAACTTAACTCCAAACACGTGATTCATTACAGTCAAGAAGTTAAGTATGAATACAAAATTCTGTGAATTTTGGCTTTAAATTTCTTTATTATTATTTGTGAATCTGCTAGGGAATTTTTCTTAAGTATCACAAGCAAGTCTAGAAATTATTTATGGAGTATCCAGTGCTGCTCTTACTAGTTATTTGACACCTACGCTTTGAAACTGGTCACCCAGGATATGAGAGTGTGTCAAATATAAGCAATGGATGTTGAATAACATGGAAACTAGTTTTAAAGCCTTGTGAATCAGAAGATTTTCCAGTGGTTAAAGCACCAGATGGGGACTAAGATCCAGGTTCAAATCACAATTCTGCCACAGACTGACTGTATGATCTTGGGCAAGTCACTAATCCCATCCGGGGCTCAGCTCCACATTGCCAAAATAGGGCTAACAGTATTTCCTGTTTCCCACTCTTTGTCTGTCCTTCAGGGCAGGGACTGTCTCTTACAATGTGTCTGCACAGTGCCTAACACAATGGGTCAGTATTTCTGACGATATTTGTGTTGGCTGAACACATAGACAAGGATGAACCCATTGTTAGCGCTATGGCAGCTAACTGATAAAGTGTCTGCATTCACAGCTAAGCCCTGGCTCTGCTGGTCTTGGGAGGGTGCTGGCAGTGGCCCCCTACTCAGAAACCTCTGCTAAGGTGGGTGGGGGAAGAAGTCTTCCTCCTCTGGAATGGACCCCAGCCCACCAGAACACAGGGACTGGTGATCCAGGGAAAGGAGAGGGCCCACCAGGCCCTAGAGGAGTTTTGATGACTCCTAAGTAGCCCAGCAGATGTTCTGGTTGACACTGAAAATAGGGGTGGGGCCCCAAGTTCAGGCATGCCTATGGCTCCAGATTGTTTTACGTGTGGCCCTGCAGGTAGTTGGGACCATCTATCATTTCAGCTGTGCTGGCATATAAAATTCTGTACTCCTTAGCATAGTCATTTGAACAATAGGATTCTCTCTTTCCTGTTTCAGATGTGACAGCTGAAATCAACTATACAAACAGTAGATCTGCAACAGATGGGAAAATTTAATACTTTGAAAGAAAGTTATGCCATTTGTTATGCATCTGTGAAGCTATGACAGCAAACACGACATAGAAATATACACAATACAACAAATTCCTCCAGATGAGATAATTTGCTCATTTTATTGTTGTCACACCCATTCCATAACTGAATAATCATAACATATAGGTGCACTAAGCAGAACATAACTTATTACTACACTAACAGGTGCATATTACTACTGAGGAGTGTTAATTTTAGCTGCATTATGCAGCCTCACATAATTAAGCAATTAATATACAGACATACCCAGCCTTTCATATGCCTTTTCTCACCTCTTTCAACTTTTCTAGTGCTGTGTGGCCATGCCAATTTTTGCTTTGCATAGATTTGGGGAAAATCCTATACTTTCGGCAGAATTCTTAGCATTACCATCCAAATGCAAGAGTCCATGAAATTAGATTAATTGCAGAGCACTTTAAAGGGAAAAGCAAAGTAGACATATTGAAAAGGCTGTTTTAATTTGGGCTGCTGCGCTCAATGGAGAAGTAAAAGGAAGGTTCAAAGAGTCTCCTGCGGAGGCATAGAAAGTAGCCCCAGCTAGCCAATAAAGGGCTGGGTGCTTCCAACTGAATGATCAATGTCTATGGAATGTGGGGTGCTCAGTACATCAGAGGCCTGGTTTACACTTAAAAAGTAGCTGTGGTGCTTAGGGGTGTGAAAAATCCATACCCCCGTGTGCTGTAGTTACGCCAATGTAAACGTTGGTGTAGACACAGCTAGGTGGGTCGAAGGATGCTTAGGTCAGCTTAGCCACTGTTACTGAGGGAAGTGGTGTTCCTACAGCAATGGAAAAACCCTTTCTGTCGCTGTATGCTGGGTCTACACTATAGGGTTATGCCAGCACAGTGACAGCATCCTAGCTGTGCCAATATAGTTCCCGTAGCGTAGATGTAAGCAGTGTCAGGATGAGCTCCACCCTGACATCTGGTGGTGAGGTGTGGCAAGTTGTGGAAAAGAACTTCAGGGGCCGATCTCATTTGCATAGGCACACCCACCCCGCCTAGAATGAGGCCATAGCTGCCCAAATGGTCACTTTGGCTGCTGTGGGATCCCCAGTGTCTCTGTTATTGGGGCAGGAAGAATAAATTGTTATTACCCTGATTATGGGAACTGTGCTTAGAACTGTACTTGGCCTTTTGTTATGATGGAGGGACTCACCATCAACTAAGTAGCACTCGCTAGGCAAGGGTCATGGGTTCCAAAACTCTGTGAATTGAGAGAGGCTGGGGACAAGTATTAATATTTGGTGGCATGGGCCCCTTGGTGAGGGCCTTGGATGATAATTGCACTTCCTCCTCTCTCCACTGTAGAATATCAGAGCTAATTTTGATTTCATTAGAAGTCTAGTTACAGGCTACTGAGCTCACTTTGGGCTAATAGTGCACCAGCACTGAGGCTCCCCTACTACAAGCTGAATTCACCAAAGAGCTGAACTGACTAAGAGCTGAAATCACTGAGCGTTGTGTTAAGTAGTGGGGGAGCCTGAAGATATATTGTGGAGCAGTTTGCGGGATGGCTGGAGTGCCTTGTGGACAGGCTGGTGGAGCAGTTTGTAGGACAGTGGGAGCTGCTGGTGGGACGCGGAGCAGTTTGTGGGACAGCGGGAGCTGCTTGTGGGCCGCGGAGCAGAGCTGAGCGAAGCAGTTCGTGGGGCGGCTAGCGGAGCGGTGCAGAGCGAAGGCCTATGGAGCTGTAGGGTTGTCAGCTTCAGATCATGTAAGGTGCCTCTTACCCCCGTCCCATCTCCTCCCAGGTTGGGAGGTAAAGCTCCGCAGATAAACTTTCGAACTCTGGGGCTGCCCTGACCAGGGACAGAGACTTTTGGGTCATTGGACTTTTGGGACTTTGGGTGATTTGGGGTTGCTGGACTCAAGAACCAAAGGGAAAGGGGCATGCCCCAATTTGCTTGGGGTGGGTTTTTTTGCTCATGGGTTGTGTTATGAATCCTGTTGGTGGTGTTTCCCCAACATAATGCCACATTGTTTCTCTCTGTTATTAAAAGGCTTTTTGCTACACTCAGACTATGTGCTTGCGAGAGGGGAAGTATTGCCTCTTGGAGGCGCCCAGCGGGGGTGGTATATATTTGTCCCAGGTCGCTGGGTGGGGGCTCGAGCCGGTTTGCATTGTGTTATTGGAATGGATCCCCTAGATATTGAACCCGGCCCTTGTTGCTGCCAACTCTGACGGGCAGAAGGGTTACATAGACGTGACCACAGGAATTGCTCCAAAGTCTCCAAATTCAACTGTGACTACCACTTACCTTGGAATGTTGTAGGAGTAAGGGAAAAAGTGATGAGCAAGACGCAGAAAGTAGGCTGCGTTCAAGCACCAAATTCCTCCTTTTCTAGTAGCAAAAGTAAGGCTTACGCACAGCTAAGCTCCTCATTAGCATGATGATGATGATCACACTTCCTTGTCTTGTCAGGCACACCCGTTGCCTCACCATCTCCTGGTGTTGGAGGGTTTTTTGGTTTTTTTGCAAGGCACATGTTTAAGACATTGGGACAGGCAGGCAGGGGACCCGAAAAGCACTAACGCACAGGGGAGAGGATTTGGCATAGTGCTTAATATTTATATTACAGTAACCCCATTGTGCAAGGCATTGTACAGACAGTAAGTGAGAGTGCCTCTGAGAGCTCACAATCTACATAGCTAAGACAGACACACAAAGAACTTGAGGGGAAAGAAGCACGGAGGAGTGAAGTAATTTGCTAAATTCACATGGCAGAGCCAGGAATAGAACCCAAAGCTCCAGTTCACTAGACTGTGCTGCCTTTCAGTCATACTCATCTTATCTGTGCCCAAGCATAGACTCCACTTGTGCTTGGGCAGGCGTGGAGCACCCTAGTGCACCCCGCTTCGAGGATCCACAGGATCAAGCCCTCATCATTAATGTATGTAAAAGGCTGAGAATCATTGGTAGCATTGGTTTGAGCTGACATGGACATTACAATGAGTTGTCAAGCAGCCAGACATTTCTTTATATTTTGGTATGTGTCACATGGTAGCTGATCCCTGTGGATAGACTTAGACCAGAGCAAGTGAGCCCAATCCAGCCCATTAAAGAGGGCAGGGCTAGACCCAAGCCTATCAAGGGCTGCTAGTGGGCAGCTGGGAGAGATTGGACCGACTGCGCTGTGGGGAGAGAGGCCCACACTGGAGATGAGCTAGCTCCTGTGGTGGGTCCCTAGAGCAAGGGACCAGGGAAGCATCCCTAGGGCTGTTGCTCCAAGAAGGGAGCAGAACTGACTGAGACTGGAAAGCTGCTACGAGACCTCTGGAGGAGGGAGGAGCAGCTCTGAAGCCTGGGGCCAAGAACTGAGTTAAAAAACAGTTTTCTGTTTGTTTGCTAACCTCGGTGAAAGAAATAAACCTCTGTGCAAAAGCCTGGGCACGGCAGCACATGTTTTGCAGCTGGGAAGAAGCTCAGCTCATCGACAGTATGTCATAAAATAAAAAATACAAGCAAGGCCCGAAGAATGGCTCAAAGACACCTTTCTAAAGCACCAGACGTTTTCAGGAAGGTGGACGAGGCTTTCTTCCAGCAACTAACGGAAGTAACTAGATCGCAGGCCCTGTTTCGAATGGGAGACTTCAATCACCCTGATATCTGCTGGGAGAGCAATACAGCGGTGCACAGACAATCCAGGAAGGTTTTGGAAAGTGTAGGGGACAATTTCCTGGTGCAAGTGCTGGAGGAACCAACTATGGGCAGAGCTCTTCTTGACTGGCTGCTCACAAACCGGGAAGAATTAGTAGGGGAAGCAAAAGTGGATGGGAACATGGGAGGCAGTGACCATGAGATGGTCGAGTTCAGGATCCTGACTCAGGGAAGAAAGGAGAGCAGCAGAATACGGAACCTGGACTTCAGAAAAGCAGACTGACTCCCTCAGGAAACTGATGGGCAGGATCCCCTGGGAGAATAACATGAGGGGGAAAGGAGTCCAGGAGAGCTGGCTGTATTTTAAAGAATCCTTATTGAGGTTACAGGGACAAACCATCCCGATGTGTAGAAAGAATAGTAAATATGGCAGACGACCAGCTTGGCTTAACAATGAAATCCTTGCTGATCGTAAACACAAAAAAGAAGGTTTCAGAGTAACAGCCGTATTAGTCTGAATTTGCAAAAAGAAAAGGAGTACTTGTGGCACCTTAGAGACTAACCAATTTATTTGAGCATAAGCTTTCGTGAGCTACAGCTCACTTCATCGGATGCATCCGATGAAGTGAGCTGCAGCTCACGAAAGCTTATGCTCAAATAAATTGGTTAGTCTCTAAGGTGCCACAAGTACTCCTTTTCTTTTTGCAAAAAAGAAGCTTACAAGAAGTGGAAGATTGGACAAATACCAAGGAAGAGTATAAAAATATTGCTCGGGCATGCACGAGTGAAATCAGAAAGGCCAAATCACACCTGGAGTTGCAGCTAGCAAGAGATGTTAAGAGTAACAAAAAGGGTTTCTTCAGGTATGTTAGCAACAAGAAGAAAGTCAAGGAAAGTGTGGGCCCCTTACTGAATGAGGGAGGCAACCTAGTGAAGGAGGATGTGAAAAAAGCTAATGGTCTCAATGCTTTTTTTGTCTCTGTCTTCACGAACAAGGTCAGCTCCCAGACTGCTGCACTGGGCAGCACAGGTGACCAGCCCTCTGTGGAGAAAGAAGTGGTTCGGGACTATTTAGAAAAGCTGAAAGAGCACAAGTCCATGGGGCCGCATGCGCTGCATCCAAGGGTGCTAAAGGAATTGGCAGATGTGATTACAGAGCCATTGGCCATTATCTTTGAAAACTCATGGCAACCGGGGGAGGTCCTAGATGACTGGAAAAAGGCTAATGTAGTGCCCATCTTTTAAAAAGGGAAGAAGGAGGATCCTGGGAACTACAGGCCAGTCAGCCTCACCTCAGTCCCTGGAAAAATCATGGAGCAGATCCTCAAGGAATCAATTCTGAAGCACTTAGAGGAGAGCAAGTTAAAGTAGTATGGGCTGGATGAATGGACTCTAAGGTGGATAGAAAGTTAGCTACATTGTCAGGCTCAACGGGTAGCGATCAATGGCTCCATGTCTAGTTGGCAGCCGGTATCAAGTGGAGTGTCCCAAGGGTTGGTCCTCGGGCTGGTTTTGTTCAATACCTTCATTAATGATCTGGAGGATGTGTGGATTGCACCCTCAGCAAGTTTGCAGATGACACTAAACTGGGAGGAGAGGTAGATACACTGGAGGGTAGGGATAGGATACAGAGGGATCTAGACAAATTAGAGGATTGGGCCAAAAGAGATCTGATGAGTTTCAACAAGGAGAAGTGCAGAGTCCTGCACTTAGGATGGAGGAATCCCATGCACCACTACAGACTAGGGACTGAATGGCTCGACAGCAGTTCTGCAGAAAAGGACCTAGGAGTTACAGTGAACGAGAAGCTGGATCTGAGTCAACAGTGTGCCATTGTTGCCAAGAAGGCCAATGGCATTTTGGGATGTATAAGTAGGGGCATTGCCAGCAGATCAAGGGACTTTATCGTTCCCCTCTATTCGACATTGGTGAGGCCTCATCTGGAGTACTGTGTCCAGTTTTGGGCCCCACACTACAAGAAGGATGTGGAAATTTTGGAAAACGTCCAGCAGAGGGCAATAAAAATGATTAGGGGACTGGAACACATGACTTATGAGGAGAGGCTGAGGGAACTGGGATTGTTTAGTCTGCGGAAGAGAAGAATGAGGGGGGATTTGATAGCTGCTTTCAACTACCTGAAAGGGGGTTCCAAAGAGGATGGATCTAGACTGTTCTCAGTGGTAGCAGATGACAGAAAGAGGAGTAATGGTCTCAAGTTGCAGTGGGGGAAGTTTAGTTGGATATTAGGAAAATCTTTTTCACTAGGAGGGTGTGAAACACTGGAATGCGTTACCTAGGGAAGTGGCGGAATCTCCTTCCTTAGAAGTTTTTAAGGTCAGACTTGACAAAGCCCTGGCTGGGATGATTTAATTGGGGATTGGTCCTGCTTGGAGCAGGGGGTTGGACTAGATGACCTCCTGAGGTCCCTTCCAACCCTGATATTCTATTATTCTAATGGGCAACAGGGGATGGATCACTTGATGATTACCTGTACTGTTCATTCCCTCTGGGGCACCTGGCATTGGCCACTATCAGAAGACAGGATATTGGGCTAGACAGACCTTTGGTCTGACTGAATATGGCCATTCTTATGTAGTCAAGATAGTTAAGTCCAAAGCTGACTGTGAAGAGTTACAAATGGATCTCACAAAACTGGGTGACTGAACAATAAAATGGCAGATGAAATTCAATGTTGATGTGTGCAAAGTAAGGCACACTGGAAAACATAGTCCCAACTATACATACGAAATGATGGGGTCTGAGTTAGCTGTTACCACTCAAGAAAGATATCTTGGAGTCATAGGTGCTGCTGCACCCACTGGCGTGAAGTGGTTTCTATCATATACAGGGTTTACAGTTTGCTTCAATGGCTCTCAGTGCATCTGCTTGGAGTCATTGTGGATAGTTCTCTGAAAACATCTGCTCAGTGCATTGGCAGTCAAAAAAACAGAATGTTAGGAACCATTAGGAAAGGGATAGATAGTAAAACAGAAAATATCATAATGCCACTATCTAAATCCATGGTATGCCAATATTTTGAAAACTGCATGCAGCCCTGGTCACCCCATCTCAAAAAAGATATATCAGAACTGGAAAATGTACAGCGAAGTGCAACAAAAATGATTGGGTGTGTGGAATAGCTTCCATACAAGGCACTGTTTATCTTATTAAAGTGATGACTGAGGGGGGATATGATAGAGGTCTCTAAAATCAGGAATGGTGTGGAGAAAATGAATAAGGAAATGTTATTTACCCCTTCACGTAACACAAAAACTAGGGTCACCCAATGAAATTAATAGGCAGCAGGCTTAAAACAAACATGAGAAACTACTTCTTCACACAACACACAGTCAACTTGAGGAACTCATCGCCAGGGGATGCTGTAAAAGCAAAAAGTATAACTGGGTTCAAGAGATAATTAGATTAGTTCATGGAGGATAGGTCCATCAGTGGCTGTTAGCCAAGATGATCTGAGACACAACCCCAGGCTCTGGATGGCCCCAAACCTCTGACTGCCAGAAGCTGGACAGGACATCAGGGGATGGATCACTCGATAATTGCTTTGTTTTGTTCATTCCCTCTGAAGCATCTAGCATTGACCACTGTCAGAAGAAAGGATACTTGGCTAGATTGATCATTGGTCTGACCCAGTATGACCATTCTTATCTTCTTATGAGAAGAATCCTACACCCTGATGGAAATAGTCGTGCAGGTTTTTCCTATGTGGGAGAGATTTTAGTACTCAATTCTGACTCAGCCAAACACCACAAGGTGCAGTGAGACTTTTGATTGAATAAGGACTGATGTTTTTGTCCCATATTTAAAAAAATGAAAGGGACTTTCCATTCTATGTATTTATCAAACAATGTTTCAGCTTCCTGAATATAAGTTATAAAAATCCTTCCTTGGAATGAAATTACGTGCATTGATTTGCTTGCAGACCTGCAGTTAACAAGATTTGCTTCATTACAAATGATTAGCCAAAAGTCCAATTGTTGTTCAATAAGTGAAAAAATCTAATTTATCACTTCAGTGAGACTCCTTTGCAGGCTGCCAGACAGTGGGAAATTTTTAAATCAGAAGAAGGAGAGGGAAAAACAAATACCCAAATGCATTTACAGCACATAACCGCTAGGTGAAACTTCTGATGTCTTCTCTTTAAGAAGAGGAGGAGAAATCTATTCTAATTGTTATGTCATCATGAAGAACAGCTTGCCTTCATGTTTTGTGTCTTTGATGGTTATTAGCTTGTTCAGACAGTGGGCACCAGCAAAAAGTGTTTGTCTAATTTATGGAAAACATAACAAGGAAAAATTTCAGTCTTCCCTATAAAAGGTTCATCCAAGTGATCTGAATATCAAAAGAAATCTCTGAACAACTAAAATTCATTTCCTGTGTTCACATGCCTAATCCCAAAGAGACCATCTACTCATTCTTCCCATGAGTGTCCTATTCTTTTTATTATTATTCTTTTTATTATTATTTTATTCTTTTTATTATTATTTTAAGGAATAAAAAGAAGTGGAAGGGAAGACAGGTTTTGTTGAGCTATGCTAGAACAGGGACTGCAGACTGCAGGTGTCAGGGAGTCAGTATTACCCTGCCCTTCCCATATTACTAAATAGAAGAGGGGGATCTCAGATGGATGAGAGAAGGGCCCCAGCACAGAAAAGATCTAGAGCAGATTTAAACTGCAGATTTAACTTGGTGGCACAATACATACTTCCCAAAATGACAAGTCATCCCTCAGAGGGCTTGTCTACACTAGCAAGTTTTACTGCTTCAACTATACCAGTATAGTTGAAATGGTACCCGTCCCATAGCATGGGCACAATTATGCTGGTATAAACGTTTTTCTAACAGTATAATTTATTCTGGTTTGGGAAGCAGAATGATAAATATAAATATAAATGTATGCTTGTTAGGGCTTTTGCTGGTGTAACTATTTTGATTTAAAAATGACCCCTATCCAAAATAACTGGAGCCATGTGGATTGGGGCCATGGCTCATAACTTACTTAGAGGTAAAATATTGAGCAGTTCAGGAAATATGAAGGTCTCTGGCTCAAACAGCTAGCCAACATGGCTGTTCCGTTGGAGACCTATAGCACAGCCCAACATTAGGGTGCCACACTTCTGAATAAAAGTATAATTATAATATGGCTTTGGACACCAGGACCCAAATGCAGCCCTAGCATGAATGGGCACATCTCATTGACTTCAATCCATTGCAGGATCTCAAGACACTTCACAAAACTAAGTATCATTATCCCCATTTTACAGATGGGAATCTGCACACAAAAAGGTTAAGGGTCTGTTTTTCAGAGGCACTGATTGTACATACAACAGTCCTGAGGGTTAACTCTGTGCAATGCTTCCTGAAAATTCCTGAAAAGACAGAACTCCAACCTGTGCTTCAGCAAAGAGTGGAGCTGAGCTGGAGGAAGAAGAGGAGTGTAACAGGGCTACAGATGCAATCCCCCCCCCCCTCCTGCCCATTACATACTGTAGTAAGAAGAGAGTCTCAGACATAAGCCCTTGTATTAGAGGCCTGGTATGAGGCAGAAGCTGTTCACAGAATTTGACAGAAAAAGTGCTAGTTACAGAGCACACACGCAAACATATTCCAATATCAAGTGGTACCAAAACATTCTGATATCAAGGATGGTACAGAAACATTCCCCAAGGATAAAAGGAACACACTGAGCTCTCCTGAAAGATAAGGTCAGGATGACAGTATGCAATAAAGATGTTTTAATCGAACCAAAATGTTCAAGGTGACGTCAGGGGGCAGTACTAACTTGTTTGTATCAGGGAATAAAGATGTGTCTCAGAGGGAGTATCTTTGGCTGGCCTAGGGGGCAGTGGAAAGTCCCACCACTGACTGAGCTGTGTCCATTGTCACAGGCATATATGCCTTAGTATCCTCGTAGAGTCTGCCAGGTGCTATTACCGTGCTTTGTCAACAATAAACCTGGCCGGGTGCCTTCATTCTTAAAGGATCGTGTGGTCATTGGGCATTTCACTTGAGGTCTGCCACGCTAGCTGTCTGCGCAGGGCTGGGGTGACACACAAAGGGAACGCACACGCAGCCAAACATCTGTCAACATCTCGCCACATATACCACAGCCTAATTTTATAACCGCTTATGTTTCTGTCACATACTTATGCCTGTGACTTCTATAGTAAAGGCTATACTTCTTTTGCCTTTTTCCCTTCACATTTTTGGCTTTCAAAGATATAAGGAACTTTATTTTAAGGAAAGAGAAGCAGGGAAACATGATGCCTTTGAATCTGACTATCCTAATGTCTCAGAAGGATCAAGTAGACAACTCCCATTCTCTACCATTACAGGCATTTGTTCTGCACCCGTCACTACAGAATCTAGAGACCTGTTATCCCCAAGAACATAGACATACAAACTAGGAGTTATTAGTTAGCAGTGTATTTCATTTTTATTTTTCTTTGTAAAAGATCAAACACATAGTTCCCCTGTTACAGTTGGCTTTCAGGGCTGCAGGAGTCAGTCATTGACAGCTACTATTACAATGAGGGCCATATATGTGCCAGGATAGAAAAGAGAAATACAGCTGGTGCTATCTACGTCCCTTCATTCTCACCTCCTTTCTCCCATCCTGCGTGGCTGCTGTATAAAGTTGAACTTTCACCTTACAAAATAAAGTAAAAGTGAAATTAGGTGCTAATTAAATTAGGCCAATTTAGCTTGAATAGAAGCCAAAGTTAAAAAACAACCCCTTGGAAGAGCTGCTGAGCCCCAGAGCTGAGGTGTAGGAGAAGAAACACAGCTTGGGTTAAGAACTGCCCACGGCTAAACTACAGAGGAAAAACCTCATTTCCTCTCCCCCAGTCCCTCCTATTTCAGCCACTAAACTTCACTGGTGTCTGGGCTGTTGGAATGTTTTACTCTCACTTGAAAACCTTTCTCCTTAGAATAAGGTTTTGAAATGAGGATATAACTACATGAGCAGCCCAGTCTCCTGCAAAGCTGTGGTAGTGGGTGGTGGTGGAAGTTCTTTGATGTTTAGTCTCTTGAGAAGAACTGGCAGTGAAAACTGAGAGAGAACAAATCACATTTCCCCTTCCGCCCGCCTGTGGCACTCGCTTCAGAGGCAGCTGACTTGCTTAAAGTTTAACTTTTAATTAAGTTCCGTTCAGGAGCATTGAAAGTTAGTCTCCGATTTGACTTTATATAGAAACGTTAAACTTCAAATAGCAACCCAGCCGCCTACAAGGGCTGATGAGCAGAGCAGGCAGGCAGATGCTAAAAAGAGACAAATGGCACTTTTTTTCTTTGCCATGTGTATGTGGGCATTGAACGGAAAGAAGGAACGAACAGGGGAGAAAAGTGGAGAGGAGAAAAGAAGTGAGAAGAGAAGAGGGAAATGGAGATAGGGGACAGGTAGCGGAGGAATTGGGAAATGGAAAATACTGGGAATGACTAGAAGTCAGGCCCAAGTAAGGGTGGCAGAATCTGGCCTTCAATTTTTAAATTCCCTTTTTGTTTTGCAGCTAACTGTCCTTTATGCTAACAGCACTTTGTACTATCCTGGCAGTGTAAAAGGGGTGTCAATGTCATTTACATTTGGAATTGTAATGCGGTGTTAGTGTACATGAGAATTAAACCCAATAAATTTAAGGAATAGCCCAGCAGTAAGGTACTACTCAGTAGGGGTACATTTACACTGCAGTTGGAGGTGGGATTACAGCGCATGGAGACATATCTGAGCTAGCTTCAGTCTAGTTAGCTCAGGTATTGCTAGCAGTGAGATTGCGGCAGCATAGATGTCAGCCCAGCCTAGCAGCAGCTAAGTAAGGACCCAGGGTCTCAGGCAGGCTTGTACAGCCTGGGCTGCCACAGCTTCACTGATATTGGTCCCCAAGCGCTTGGTTAACGCTAGCTGGGGTATGTCTACATGTGCTGCAATCACAACTCCACTTGCAGCATAGATGTGCCCTATGTGAGTGCTCAATGGGGGCAGTGCCCCAGAAGAAGCCCCGGTAAAAGAACTATGACTCAATCACAAATCCTTCTCTGTTCCCCCTTCCTGCAGCCCTTGACTGGTGTCCTTCCCACTCTCGCCAGCTCAGCTGCGCTGCCTGGTGCATTGAGGGGGGCCGGGTGATGAGAGAGCCAAGTCCTACTCTCTGCTCCTCCATTGCGCTACTGCTGGACATGTGGCCCACTGGCTCTATGTGAGGAACCAAGACGTGCAATAGGTGAGGCGGTCTGATGCTCCTATGCGGCTGGGTTTCCTGGCCTCAGCTGTAGCCCAAACTAAATATTTATTGTTACCTTCCTCCCCACCCACCTCCTGCCCACTTGGAAAGCGCGTTGAGACCCCATGCTAAGGAAGAAGGAGTGGTGGGGCAGAATTGGGCCAAGAAGGCCCGATCACTCAGCAACTGCCAGTCATGCTCCCTAAGGAGGACCTGTTTAAAAGAGAGCTCTGGCAGTCCGGCATGGAGGAGAGACTGGCTGCAAGAAACCAGACAGGCTGCAGTTGCTGAGATAGAAGCACTCTACAGGGGAAAGACAGGGCTGGGAGTAAGACTTAGCCAGGATCTCCCTTCCTCCTGAGTAAGGGGGCAGGGGGAACTGGACTTTGAGGGTAGGCTGGAAAATATCCCCACTACCAGCTGAATCCCTGAGCCACCAAGACAGTGTAAGCAGTAGGCTGGGGCCATGCCCCAAACTGAAGGGGAACAGGGGAGATAGGAAGTGGCCCAGGAGAGACTGATCTGGCGTGCACCCAGAAGGGAATGAACCACCTCTCACCCCCTGGGCTCTGGGCTGGGACTTAGTGGAGAGGGAAGGCCCAGGTCCCCCTATTCTTCCCCCTTCCTCCTCCGCCCCCCGGCCACCTGAGACATCCGAGAGGGCTCTGGGTGGTGACAAACTGTGGCTTGGCCCCTGGGCCCCTGCACTGCTCAGAAGACCTGCCTTAAGGCTCACAGAGACTGTTTGGCCACTGCCTGACCACTAGGCCTGCTGGCCCCTGAGCGGAGCCTGCTACAGGATCATGTGACAGAAGTCTGGCTACTTATTAACTACTGGGTAGATCTGAAGGTGTTGATTTTGACCAGCACAGCCCTAAATGGCTGGCTGCTACTTATGTGAAAATCTCCTCCCTAGGTGTGTCACAGCTGCATTCAGCAGGGGCACCTGAATGAAAGCCCTACTTATATAGGAGAGATGGGACAGCTGGCAAGGTGTTCCCCAGGATAGAGGGGAACTGACTGGCCTTCAGGGCATGCTGTAAAACCCATTTGTTTTCCCAAACCGTGAGGGAATGGGAAGGCTCAGGTGGGAAATTTTAATATGTTTTGTTGCTGATGGGGTATTGCTTGTGGCTGTGGATAAGCTGATGGATGGTTGAAGGAGTGGGTTACAGGTCTGTTTCATGCTCATGGATTAAAGAATCAAGGGATAAATCTCTCCTTTTTAATGGGCATCTGTATAACTCTAAAGAAATCAATAAAATAAAGGTTTAATCCCAACATAATAGTAATAGTAACCTGATTAAAGGATGTTCTGGGGCCATAGGGGCTCTTCTCAGAGATTTGAATTTGTCACTGTGCCTCAGAGCCACATGCCAGTAGCCAAGCAATGCAGACCCTGAGGCGGCTTAGGGTAAACATTTCCCAAAAGTTCCTAAGTGACTTAGGAGCCTAAATCTCATTCCCATAGTCTTTCAATGAGACTAAGTCTCCTAAGTGCCTGCTTTCAGAGTAACAGCCGTGTTAGTCTGTATTTGCAAAAAGAAAAGGAGTACTTGTGGCACCTTAGAGACTAACCAATTTATTTGAGCATGAGCTTTCGTGAGCTACAGCTCACTTCATCGGATGCATACTGTGGAAACTGCAGCAGACTTTATATACACACAGAGAATATGAAACAATACCTCCTCCCACCCCACTGTCCTGCTGGTAATAGCTTATCTAAAGTGAGCATCAGGTTGGGCCATTTCCAGCACAAATCCAGGTTTTCTCACACACACCCCACCCCAACCCCTATACACACACAAACTCACTCTCCTGCTGGTAATAGCTCATCCAAACTGACCACTCTCCAAGTTTAAATCCAAGTTAAACCAGAACATCGGGGGGGGGGTAGGAAAAAACAACGGGAAATAGGCTACCTTGCAAAATGACTAATAATAAATAATAATAATAATAAAGTCATTATGCAAGGTAGCCTATTTCCTCTTGTTTTTTCCTACCCCCCCACCCCCCAGATGTTCTGGTTTAACTTGGATTTAAACTTGGAGAGTGGTCAGTTTGGATGAGCTATTACCAGCAGGAGAGTGAGTTTGTGTGTGTATGGGGGTTTGGGGGGGGGGTGAGAAAACCTGGATTTGTGCTGGAAATGGCCCACCTTGATTATCATGCACATTGTAGGGAGAGTGGTCACTTTGGATGAGCTATTACCAGCAGGATAGTGAGTTTGTGTGTGTGGTTTTTGGGAGGGGGGTGAGGGGGTGAGAGAACCTGGATTTGTGCAGGAAATGGCCCAACTTGATTATCATGCACATTGTGTAAAGAGTTGTCACTTTGGATGGGCTATCACCAGCAGGAGAGTGAATTTGTGTGGGGGGGTGGAGGGTGAGAAAACCTGGATTTGTGCTGGAAATGGCCCAACCTGATGCTCACTTTAGATAAGCTGTTACCAGCAGGACAGTGGGGTGGGAGGAGGTATTGTTTCATATTCTCTGTGTGTATATAAAGTCTGCTGCAGTTTCCACAGTATGCATCCGATGAAGTGAGCTGTAGCTCACGAAAGCTCATGCTCAAATAAATTGGTTAGTCTCTAAGGTGCCACAAGTACTCCTTTTCTAAGTGCCTGCGTTACTCTTGAATATGGGATTTCTGGGATTTAGGTGCCTAAAGATCCAGAGAGGTGCCTACTGGGATTTTCAAAGGCAGTCACAGAGTGTATAGTGTTTATGGAGAATGCATGATGTGATCCATGTCAGCTTTTTCTTTTAGAGTATATAACCTAGCAGCCAGCTCACAATAGTCCATTCCAGGTTTTGGGTTTCTACTGGAGAGTTCAGTTCGTTATGCTTCAGGAAACTGCATGCTGTGTTCTGTGTGCTGCTGGATTAAACAATGGAATCCTAATTTGAAACTACATGCAGCACCTGTGTGATCCTTCCCAGAAGCTCCGACTCAGGACACAACAGGGTGTGATTGCAGTGTGTGTAGACATACTTAAGCTAACTTTAAACTAGCTAGCTACGATTCTGGAGCAGGGAAGCCATGGCCATTCAGCACAGGCTAGCCCTACAAGTAATTACCCAGAATTCTGAGCAGGCTTGTATAGCTTGTGCTGTGGTGCACCATGCCCTGGCTTCACTGCTCCAGTATCTGAACTAGCTACATTAAAGCTATCTTGGGTATTTCTACATGAGCTGCAATCCAACTTTGCAGTGTAGACATACCCTCAGTGAGGGGGACACCAAACTCCCATTGACCTTGAAAGGGAGTTAAGCACTTAATCTTCACAGGCACTTTTATAAAACCTGTGAGGCACATCGCTGCATCTTTGGGCACCTAGATATCTTTGTAAATCTGGCCCTTATGCCCTTTTTGAAACTTTTACCCAACATGCTTAGCTGAAGGACTGGAACAGTGAGAAAATGGAGAGTGAGGGTTCAGCTAACAATGACAAATGGAGCTGAGAAGGCGTATTCTCTGGAGAGCAGCGAGTGAGGAGGGCGTGGGAGGAGAAAGAAGAATGGAATGATAGATGACATGCCCTCAAGCCTTCTCTGAAAACCGTGGAAGAGATTAGCAACAGTGGAGTTCTGATGTAGAAGTCAGGGGAAGGTGATAGCCACAAGTCATCCAAGCCACTCAAAATCAATATCTGTCATGGCATGCCAAGGAAAAAGAAAAATATTGCAATGGGGTCAGGCTTCTGGGGCATTCAGTGGTGCCTAGCAGAAAAGCAAAAGCTCGAGGAGCTGACTGGAGCTGCAAGAGTCGGCAGTTTGAAGAAGTAGGAAGGGTTCTGTACATTTAGGTCATGTTGGCAATGACTTGGGGTTCTTTTTTCACCTTCTGCAGCATGTGGGTGCAGGTCACTTGCCAGGATTATCTGGGCATATCTCCTTTAGTCATTTCCCTCCCCTTGCAGTAGCCTTGAGCACTCATGCACCTTGGTCCCTCTTATTATCCACCTGTGGCACATAATAGTCCAGTGTCTCATGGGTCTCATTTACTTTGGTCTCATTGCTGTTAATGGGTTTAGTGTGCAGGTGGTGTTTGTGGCCTGTGATACACACAGGAGGTCAAATTAGTTGAGTGCTCCATTCTGGCCTTAAAATCTATGACTCTCTATCTTTTGCCTCAGTGTCCTTTGGGCAACATAGTGTCCTTTCTCTTGACCTCAGAGCAACAATGGAACTAACCCTTTTAAGTCACAGAATCATAGAATCATAGAATATCAGGGTTGGAAGGGACCCCAGGGGTCATCTAGTCCAATCCCCGGCTCAAAGCAGGACCAATCCCCAACTAAATCATCCCAGCCAGGGCTTTGTCAAGCGTGGCCTTAAAAATATCTAAGGAAGGAGATTCCACCACCTCCCTAGGTAACGCATTCCAGTGTTTCACCACCCTCCTAGTGAAAAAGATTTTCCTAATATCCAACCTAAACCTCCCCCACTGCAACTTGAGACCATTACTCCTCTTTCTGTCATCTGCTACCACTGAGAACAGTCTAGATCCATCCTCTTTGGAACCCCCTTTCAGGTAGTTGAAAGCAGCTATCAAATCCCTCGTCATTCTTCTCTTCCGCAGACTAAACAAGCTCAGTTCCCTCAGCCTCTCCTCATAAGTCATGTGTTCCAGTCTCCTAATCATTTTTGTTGCCTTCTGCTGGACTCTTTCCAATTTTTCCACATCTTTCTTATAGTGTGGGGCCCAAAACTGGACACAGTACTCCAGATGAGGCCTCACCAATGTTGAATAGAGGGGAACGATCACGTCCCTCCATCTGCTGGCAATGCCCCTACTTATACAGCCCAAAATGCCATTGGCCTTCTTGGCAACAATGGCACACTGTTGACTCAGATCCAGCTTCTCGTTCACTGTAACCCCTAGGTCCTTTTCTGCAGAACTGCTGCTGAGCCATTCGGTCCCTAGTCTGTAGCGGTGCATGGGGTTCTTCTGTCCTAAGTGCAGGACTCTGCACTTGTCCTTGTTGAAACTCATCAGATCTCTTTTGGCCCAATCCTCTAATTTGTCTAGATCCCTCTGTATCCTATCCCTACCCTCCAGTGTATCTACCTCTCCTCCCAGTTTAGTGTCACCTGCAAACTTGCTTAGGGTGCAATCCACACATCCACTGCTTTCCCCTCATCCACAGAGCCAGTTATCTCGTCATAGAAGGCAATTAGATTAGTCAGGCATGACTTGCCCTTGGTGAATCTATGCTGACTGTTCCTGATCACTTTCCTCTCCTCTAAGTGCATCAGAATTGATTCCTTGAGGACCTGCTCCATGATTTTTCCAGGGACTGAGGTGAGGCTGACTGTCCTGTAGTTCCCAGGATCCTCCTTCTTCCCTTTTTTAAAGATTGGCACTACATTAGCCTTTTTCCAGTCATCCGAGACTTCCCCGGATCACCATGAGTTTTCAAAGATGATGGCCAATGGCTCTGCAATCACATCTGACAACTCCTTTAGCACTCTTGGATGCAGCGCATCCTGCCCCATGGACTTGTTCTCGTCCAGCTTTTCTAAATAGTCCCAAACCACTTCTCTCTCCACAGAGGGCTGGTCACCTTCTCCCCCTGCAGTGCTGCCCAGTGCAGCAGTCTGGGAGCTGACCTTGTTTGTGAAGACAGAGACAAAAAAAGCATTGAGTACATTAGCTTTTTCCACATCCTCTGTCACTAGGTTGCCTCCCTCATTCAGTAAGGGGCCCACACTTTCCTTGACTTTCTTCTTGTTGCTAACATACCTGAAGAAACCTTTCTTGTTACTCTTAACTTCTCTTGCTAGCTGCAACTCCAGCTGTGATTTGGCCTTCCTGATTTCACTCCTGCATCCCCAAGCAATATTTTTATACTCTTCCCTGGTCATTTGTCCAATCTTCCACTTCTTGTAAGCTCTTTTTTGTGTTTAAGATCAGCAAGGATTTCACTGTTAAGCCAAGCTGATCGCCTGCCATATTTACTATTCTTTCTACACATTGGGATGGTTTGTCCCTGTAACCTCAATAAAGATTCTTTAAAATACTTTAAGTCTTAAGTCTTTAAGTCTTAAAATTCTTTAAGTCCTTTGGTTTCACGTTGCCTTCTGCACATGACATTCATTTTACTCAAATTCTTTGGGCCAAAATATTTCTCTGTTTTCTTTCTGTTGCCTCCTTACAAAACAGTCATGCCCCAAAATCTGCTCACCTGCATTTTACCATGATGATAAATGATCATGAAAAATTAATATTTCACTTGCCTTGCCTTAGACAAATAGTCTTTTTTAATCCTCTTTTGACTTGATTGGAGCTACACCAGGGATGTATTTGACCAATTATTATTATATTTCTTGACACCATCTAAAGGTTAAGGTCCCAATATAATCATTTTATAAATTTAAGCTATGTTTCTTCGTGTTGACATATTTAAGGAATTAATATAAGAATTCTCTTCACATGAGTTGTGATTTCACAGGATAGACTCTCCTCTTCCCCATTCAAATATCTGTATTACAATCTACATAATTTTTATATGGAGGAATAAATCTAAGACTAATCTTCAATTTATCTTGTGACAGTAAGTACCTCTAGGGTGGGATATTACAGTGCAAGTCCAGAAATCTGTTCTGTAGTTCAGCTAATTTAATTCAGGGATTTATGGATGAATGTACTGTGGAAAAGGTAGAAATGCCAAAGCACTGGTCTGTTTATTTCTTAACAAAATTCCGAGTATTAAAACATTGTTAAGATTTGTGTTACTAATTGAATCAAATTTCATTAGCTTATTTGAACCATTAGCAACTCTTTTCATACCTTATCACAGTTCTCTTCCTTTTTAATTTACCAGAACTGTATTAACAGAACTCCAATTACATTTAATTGTCATCAGAGTAATTTACTCCAAAGCTTTTACACTGGTTTACATGGGCAGATTATTTCTAAAGGTTCACACATTCTTGGGGAGTTTTAGAAATATATTTTATGTTAAAAGGTCAATAACTATAAATGACATAGTGCTGTTTGTAGGTTTGCATGCACCAAATTTGTTGATGTCTGCACCATTTTCACCTAAGTCAGCATCACCTCCCCTTAAGAAATTCATTCTTATAAAGTTTCTAGATGATTTGTGATAATCACATCCAAACAATGGAATAAACAAAGCCTCTACATTTCTCCCAATTTTTAGCAAAAAGAGGCAAAAGGCCCATTTAAGTACATTTGCACCAAATCTGCTATTGCTCACATCCCTCTGCGCATTGTGTGTCAAACACCCTTCCCTGCTTCCTCCTGCACAAAACTATAGAAAATGGCGTGTCAGAGTCTGACAGGGTGTATTCAGCCTTTGTGGTTCCCTGGTGAGGGCCCCGCAGTCCTACTATATCCCACCCCAGGAAGCAGCAAGCACAGAGGAAAAGAACAGTGAAGATGGGTCCTCCAAACTTGACTAAAGACGACTATCTGGAAGCAGCCATTTTGGTAACCACAAAGACCTCGTACTCCAAGGTCTAGAGGCACTAGCAACAGCCAATCAGGGTTCTGCTGGCCTGACAATTAGACACAGGTTGTGACTGGCTGAATTTCATAGCTGGGATTGCAGAGAGAGAGAGAGAGAACCTGATGACATTGGCCCCGAGATAGGCCTGGAGATAAAATGGCCTGGTAGGAAGAGGCCCATGGGAATAGCAGTGAAGGATTAGAATACCGTATGTGACTGTGGTGCATAGGATCCCTGGACTGGAACCCAGAGTAGTGGGTGGGCCCAGTTTCCCCTACCAGCTACAGGTAAAATGGTATAAACTCCAAGAAGGGGATAGGCCTTATTTGAGACCCCAAACAAAGGGCTGATTTTAAGGGTCCCAGAGCCAGACCTCAAGACCCTAACAAGGACAAATAGTTTGTTTATTTATTGTACCCTTAATACCCTAGAAGGGGTTCATCCAGACTTTGTGATTGGCTGGAGGACCAAGGTTGGTAGGCACCCTGCAGGGAATAGCAGGGGTGAGGAAAAAAGACTGCGGAACCACATCCTGCCAAGAGCTGAATGCCTTTTTACAGCAAGGAACTCCCCAAGATTGGAAGTAAAAGGGAATCCACCTTTCACCTGTGGCAGTGTGTAGGATGGATCTACAGCTGGCATTTAAATCCCTGTGATCTGCAACCTTTGTAGATCCTCTAAGTTGGGGGTAGAAGTAATGGTAGCCACTAGAGTATGTAGACACTGACTCCTGCCATGAAACAGGGTATTAAATCTTTTGTAACCTTGCCCCGTGACATGTAACCAGAACTAGAAAATAAAGACCAATGATTCTTTTCTGAGCCACACCATAGCGTCAGAAGAAAACTGAATCTTTGGCAAAAATGTAGCAAATAAAGCCATCTGAATGCTTCAGCCTGGAATGGAACCTCGTAGAGAATTAGAGGAGGTGACTGCAGGAACTACAGAAAGAAGAGTTTGAAGTAAAACATGACTGAAGTACTACCTACTTCTAAAATAAACTCTGCTGTGATTGTAATATCCTTGGGACAGGACTGTCTCTTATAGTTTGTATGTACAATCTCAGTTGGGCTACTGCAATTATAAATTATAAAATAATCATCATAGATTTCAAAATGAAGCTTTTTTTTTAAAAAAAATAACACAATAAGAGCATCTGAAATAATATTAACCAGAGCAAAACAACACCTCTCTCAAAGACAGCTGTTCCTAATCTTACCAATGTTTCTCCAAAACCTTGTCCAACACACTGAGAATAAGCATAGGAAACTTCATCCAAAGAAGTAAACTATTCAGAAACTAGAGTCTGAAAGCAGGATCTTATAATGAAGGAGATTTCCCAACCATAGCTACTGCCACACTGAAATATTTGTTCATTTTTCATCGTTCCAATCTAATATTTGGAATGACATGCCAGAATTAATACAGATACTAGAATAACTGCCCTGTGTGTGATGATGTAGTATTTTGTCTTTACATTGTTTCATTTTTGATGGCCTTCATTTTTCAATACCACCTGTTTATTACAAGGGTTTTGTTGTTGTTCTAACACATATTATTTTATAAGTAACCCACTGGAGCTTAACTCACCTACCGTAACACTCAGATCCCACAGATCCCACCAGGATTCAATGCACTCTGATCATTAAACACATGCATGGAGCAAGTAGTATGTTTTATTAATGTTACACATTCTCCATCACTGATGTATTTAAAAGATTAGATGCATTTTTTGCTGAATTCCCCATTATAGATTTTTCTGTGCTGTTCAGATTCCTGCTCAAACTTTAAGACGTCTTGCTTTTCCTTTGACAAAAGTCAGTTTGACAAATGCAAAAAGTTGGCCTTCAAGCTAATAAATCATACAATTGTAAGCACAGGGAAAGAGCATGTGTGCTCCACTAAATGTTCCTAAGTAGCATGACACTCCAAATAAGTTATTTTATGCCGCACAAAAAGTGACCTTGGATTATTACTTTGGCTCATATTTTATATTGTGTCACAGGGCATCAGCATGCAGAATTTTAATTAGGATAGAGAGTGGGGAAAATCAACATGTTTGATCCATTGGCTTTGCACCGCACTGGAAATCATTCTGATCTGTGTGCTCTGGCGTCAGGCACAGGGGGTTTCAGGAATGATTGCCTAAACAGTGTCCAGTTTGTTTTTAATGGGAGAATCTTTGGGATTCTTATTCATCCTTCTCCTCAAAAGGGCTCACATCAAGCTGACTGCAGTCCTGATTTCAGAGAGCTGAATGCAACTATCTCTGGAGCCACACAGCTACAGGATTGACTGGAAGAGTGTTATATCCCCATTGTACCCACAAAGCTGAGCATGCTGCCTTTTTTGCATTCCTAGGTCCTGTCCATTTGAGGAGCCAGGTATTGTGACTGGCTTTGGAAGCAGTTCTGTCCAGCTTTCGAAGGCATCAGACTGAATTGCTCACATATGTTCTAATGGAAAGAAACCTTCCTCTGATTACAGATTTATGGACTTTCAATTTAATAGAATGTTCCCTTGCTCTGGTAGTTTGACTCCTATCACTGTGCTCAAGCAGCTATAAAACCGCTGGCCCCTTACTGAAGCTGCCCCTTGTAAAGAATTTTCTATAGACTGGGGAATGTAAGGGTAGGTTTTCCATCCTCACATCCTTAGATGTGTATTGATTTATTCTCAGACAGGTAGAAATCAAAGCCACACGCAACAAGAGTGAAACTAAACAAATCCTTCCCTGTAATTTCTAAGGATTTGTTGTTATATCCTGGAGGCTGTCCAATTGTGGGAACATGAAGCAATTACAAAAATGAAAATGAAAGGCACCACTGCAAAAAGATTATCGTGCCTGGCGTCTGACAGGACGTCATTTTCATTTCAGTGCTTCGTTCCAGCTGTGCTTTCTTTTCAGTATCACTGGCAAAGATAGGCAAAAGAGGAGCCACTAATGTACTTACACTCAAAGCTACAGACTACCAATAAGAGTAAAATAGTTACAAGTGGCTGCCTTGGATATCTTAAAAAACAAACCTGTTTTTGTTCTCTTTCTTGTCTACTGGAGAGAGAAAGAAGGGGAGAATGGTGTTTGCCAAAGGCATAGCCTCACTAAATCCTAGAACTATGATCCAGTATTTTTTAATCTTCCCAAGAAAAATGGACCTTTCTCCTCTCTAATAATCATTTCTCTAGAGGCATTCCAAAAATAGTAATAGATCCTGAAGTTTTTCCAAGGCTGCAAACACTAGTTAAGATATCTCTTGAATTGCTATACTGGCTACCCCCGAAGAATGTGTAGGGATGGGTGGATATGGGCAGACATGATATTACAGGCCACTGACCATTATTCTAAAAGGCTTTAAGACATGGTGGGAAAATAGAGAGTGGTCATTTTGACATTAATTGACATCAATTGGAGAACATTTTTTAAAAACCATAGATCAAAAGGAAACACTTTCAAAGCAATCATAAGAACAGCCAGCATGGTTTACTGAAAGTACAAACTGTGCCAAACTAATTTGTTCAAATTATTCAAGGCTGTTACTGAGGATGGTTAAGCCTTGCGAATTTCCAGGAGCTGCAAACCTCTTAGGCTATTTTGGAGGTTCACAAAATTAGCTAAACCTGTTAAACTTTGTGAATCAGTTTCTTTCCTGTAATTCAGGGGTTCCTAAACTGTGGGTTGGGACCCCTCAGGGGGTCACAAGGTTATTACATGGGGGGTCACAAGCTGTCAACTTCCACCCCAGACCCCACTTTGCCTCCAGCATTTATAATGGTGTTAAATATATAAAAAAAGTGTTTTTAATTTATTAGGGGGGTTGCACTCAGAGGTTTGCTGTATGAAAGAGATCACCAGTACAAAAGTTTGAGAACCACTGTTGTAATTTATATAAGACTCTAGTAAAACGCATTTGCAGAATTGGTCCCTATGTTAATGCAGCATTAAAGGTTGAACATTTAAAAGGCTTTAAAATTAAGATATGTGTTGCTCGTAGAGCAACATCAACTCAACTGATTTACAAATAGGATGCTGTGATACATGAAGTGGGAGGGGAGCTCCCTTTTATGGACACCCAGCCAGCCAGTTAGCTATAAAGTCCCTCTTGGTGGCTGCTTGAATTACCTGTAAGGGTTAAAGAAAAGGAGGACTTGTGGCACCTTAGAGACTAACCAATTTATTTGAGCATAAGCTTTCGTGAGCTACAGCTCACTTCATCACTACATCTGATGAAGTGAGCTGTAGCTCACGAAAGCTCATGCTCAAATAAATTGGTTAGTCTCTAAGGTGCCACAAGTCCTCCTTTTCTTTTTGCGAATACAGACTAACACGGCTGTTCCTCTGAAACCTGTAAGGGTTAAAAGTCCTCAGGTAAAGAAAAGGGAGTGGGTACCTGATGAAAAGAGCCAATGGGAAGGCTAGAACTTTTTAAAATGGGGAAAAAAGCTTTGCCTTTGTCTTTCTGAGCTTCAGGGACATGGAGCATCAATCTTATAAGCAGCAATGCTGTGTGAGGCTTGAACCAGGTATGAAAATTCATCTTTTATACCTAGAAGAAATTATTTGGATAGGGAATGTTTAGACAGACACAATTAGGTTTATTTTTTATTTTGGCTTGTGGATCTCCTCTGTGCTAACCCCAGATGCTTTTGTTCAGTTGTAATCTTTAAACTAAACCCCCAAGTGCTTAATTTTTGGAATTGCTCTTTTAAGATCTAGCAAAAAGCCTAAGTTCCAGATGTAATTTTTTCCTTTTTATTTTTAATAAAATTTACCTTTTTTAAGAATAGAATTGGATTTTTGGTGTCCTAAGAGGTTTGTGCATGTTGTTTGATTAGCTGGTAGCAACAGCTAATTTCCTTTGTTTTCTTTCTCAGCTCTTCCCCACAGGAGAGGTGAAAGGACTTGAGGGTACCCCACAGGGAGGAATTCCCAAGTGCTCCTTCCTGGGCTCAAAGGGGTTTTTTTGCATTTGGGTAGTAGGAGCATTTACCAAGCCAAGGTCAGAGAGAAGCTGTAACCTTGGGAGTGTAATACAAGCCTGGAGTGGCAAGCATTCATTTTTAAAATCCTTGTGGGCCCCCACTTCCTGCACTTGGAGTGGCGGAGTGTGGATTCAGCCTTGTCAGATGTGGTAGGGGGCTCACCAGTTAATAAGCTGCCCCCAAACTCCAGCTCATTTGCCCGGCACTCAGGCCAAATCTCTTGATTCCCTTCCATATTCTTTGGGAAGTCAGGAATTTACCCAGAAGTATATGCTTCATTCAGATAGATACTAATGATTTCTGTCACCAAGAGGGCAGAGACAGAACCACAGTCATAAACATTATCCAATTAGGGGCCCCTAGGGGAAGTCACATGTCAACCCAGCAATAATACAATGCACTGAGTCCCTGATGCTTATTTAACAGAACAATCCTAACTTAACACAGACACACACACACACAAAATGGTCCAAACTGCCTTCAGCCTCGTTCCCCTTGCCGTGGCTGCCGTGCTAGCTCAGAGTGGCCAGGTGCAGTCTCTCCTGCATTACCAGGTGTCTCTTCCTATGGTCAGAGTGCTGGTCAAAGCTCCCTCTGTTGGGTCTGGATCTCTCTGGCAGATGGGCTGCAGCTGTGCACCCGGGCAGCTCTCTGGGCCAAATCCCCAGCTTTGGGCTCAGTCTCTGCTCAGATTTGCTCCCTATCACAGCGGCAGCAACATGTGATTCCTGCCTCTTCCAAGTGGCCTCCTGCCAGCACTACCCCTGCACCTGCCTATTGGCCCAGAACCAACCTGGCAGCCTGTATCAAATCCCCTGTCTGCACTTGGGCAGGGCTGAGGTATGGCACAGCATTCCCCTCCACCACTGAAAGGCAGACTGGCAGCAGGAAGTCCTGCCTGATCATTAGCTGACCTGGGTTCTGAGGGCTAAGGCTATAGCTACACTGCAATTAGACACCCACAGCTGGCCCATGCCAGCTGACTCAGGCTCGTGGGGCTCAAGCCAAGGGGCTGTTTAAATGTGGTTTAGACATTCAGGCTTGGGCTCCAGCCCAAGTTGTCGGAATCTCCCACCTCACAAGGTCCTAGAGCCGGGGTGCCAGCTCATGCCTAAATGTGTACACCGCAATTAAGCAGCCCCTTAGCCCAAGTCATGAGCCCCTTAGCCCAAACCCAAGGAATGAGCCTGCTGTGGGTTTTTAATTGCACTGTGCACAAACCCTAAGAAGCCACCTCCCCTCTGTGCCCATCCCCTCATCAGGACATTTGGGAGTGGGATCATGGCTTGCCCTTTCACAGTGTTGACATGAGACTCTCCACACAGGCGCTCAACTTTAAACATGTGCTAAGTCCCATGGAAGTCAACCGAAAGGGAATCGACTAACATTCATTCAAATATAATCTAGGAGTTTATGTCAACTTCAGCACACACAGTCCCTTAACTTCATTTATTTAGAGCTGATCCACCTCCTGTCTATCTTGTTCCTGAGACACAAGGAAGCCTGTTCAAACAAATCTTTGTTATAGCCCTGGTGCCCCCTTCTGTGATATATCTCTCTTCAAAATGTGCTATCATCCTTATATTTCATTTCTGAATTTCACTTATCATCCTTGCACTCATGTTCAGCAAATAACTCAAAATGGGAACTGCCTGACTTTGCCATCATCATCATTTATAATTGTAATCTTTTCCCCAATGCTCAAATCATAAAACAGGAAAAATGAGAGTAGACCAGCACTATCCCAACATTACTGTCACAAAAAATTCACCTGCTGGATATTCCAAAGTACACTGGATATTCCAAAGTAAAATAAGTGACACTGTTACCTAGCCTTTCCTGCTTGTATCTTTGATCCCCAGAAAAGAAAAAAATTACCACACCATTGACCTCAAGCCAGCTGGAGAACTGAACACTATTCATATCAGTCCTGACACCTGTGTCGTTATTCTTCTACAATGAGAGAGCAAAGGGCACTTTGCTTTTCAGTGCTTTCCATGCACATGTGAGCAAAAAGCTTCCTGTCTCTCAGGGCTTGATTCCAATTGTCCTTACACCAGTTGTAACTGCATTATCCTCTGTGCAGTCACTTATTATTTACAGGAGCATAGGAAGTGAGATGAGAATTAACTCCTTTGAGGTCAATCCATACCATTGTCTTTTTTCATCAGTCCTACTTTTTGTCTCTGATGTACGAGAAGGTGCTATCTTTGGGGCAATCCTGCCCCCATCCATGGGGCTCCGCAGAGCAGTCCTTTGTAAATTGTCATAGCTCCAATTACACAAGCTGGGGCTCTCCCGCAACTATATAGGAAAGGAGGCAGTATGCAGAAATCCCTTTCAGGGATGCTCACCACCCATGTGCACCAGAGAGCCTTTCTCCACAGAGTTCCCTATGCATCAGGCAGAGCAGGGATTTGGAAGAACAGCTGGGTGAAACTGTTCAACCAAAACCTTTTTCAGTGATATGACAAGCAGGAGGTTGGAATGGGAGTTGCTACTATGTGGTTATAAAGGGAGGTGTTTAAGCAATTTGGAGGTTACTCAAGCCCTACGGCTGCACTGCCATTCCACAGCCTGTGTGGGAGGACAACTTGCTTCCCTAACCCCCTGACCACACTCATAACAACGTAAGAATGGCCATACTGGGTCAGACCAAAGTTCTATCCAGCCTAGTATCCTGACTACCAACAAAGGCTAATGCCAGGTGCCCCAGGGGGAGTGAACCTAACAGGTAATGATCTAGTGATCTCTCTCCTGCCATCCATCTCCACCCTCTGACAAACAGAGGCTATGGACACCATTCCTTACCCATCTGGCTAATAGCCATTAATGGACTTAACCTCCATGAATTTATCCAGTTCTCTTTTAAACCCTGTTATAGTCCTAGCCTTCACAACCTCCTCAGGCAAGGAGTTCCACAGGTTGACTGTGCACTGTGTGAAGAAGAACTTCCTTTTATTTGTTTTAAATCCACTGCCCATTAATCTCATTTGGTGGCCCCTAGTTCTTATATTATGGGAACAAGTAAATAACTTTTCCTTATTCACTTTCTCCACACCGCTCACGATTTTATAGAGCTCTTTCATATCCCACCTTAGTCTCCTCTTTTCCAAGCTGAAAAGTCCTAGCCTCTTTAATCTCTCCTCATATGGGACCCGTTCCAAACCCCTAATCATTTTACTTGCTCTTTTCTCCATAGCACACCCCATAGCACATCCCCGGCTACTCTGTGAACGATTTGAGCCTTGGTGCTTTATGTAATGCTTCCCAAACTAATTATGGCATGTGATCATTTACATAAAGTTTTTAACCTCTATAGCTGCCTTATCCTGATTGCAGTAAGTCTACAGACTTTTCCGTTCATGCTTGAAGTTGCAAAACCAGCTGACAGATGAGCTGCCATCAGTCCCACCAGCTGCTGCTGTCACCTTCCTTATCGGCATATAACTGGCTCTGGCAAGATGCTCCAGTTGTATGCAACCAGCCTAAACAAATTCAATATCCAAAACAAACTTTCACGACCCACAACATTTTTTGTAAAATAAACACCCACATTTAAATCTGTGATATTTGTGAAGAGTTTTGATACTGCTCAGCATTTTTAGAAGTATTTTTAGGGTATGTTGGCTCCAATTTACACAAAATCTGACTCAGATTTGCAGGAAACTAAAAAGAAAGAAAAGTGATTTACCAAAACAATGAAATCTGCCTTAAGCAATAGCCTTAAAGACTAGCAATAATTGACTGTGGCCTAGAGATGGGGTAAAATTTCTCACAGTGCTTACATGACTTAGAAGCCTAAATCCTACTTTCAAAAGTGAGACACTTTATACCCAAAGTCTCATTTAAAGTCAGTGGGGCTAAATCACTTTTGAAAACAGGACTTAGTTCTTAAGTCACTTAGGTACTTTGAAATTATCACCATAATATATTTATTTGGTCTATAGTTAAAGACTCATGGGTGACTGGAAGGTGGTCAAGCACTGGAACAAATTGCCTACAGAGACTGTGAAATCTCCATCCCTATTTCCATTTGAGACCACATGCCACATATGAGTAGGCAATAGAGGTGACTTATTGGTTTCTTTTGAAGCTAGATGTTCAATAAAAAAATATGATGGTCCTCTGACCTGCTATACATCACCAGTCTGATGCTGTCTGTTTCCATGGTGTTTTGAATGTCTGCACCAATCCTGAAAAGGGATCTGCAGGTGCATGTAAACTTGAGTTTACAGGAGTTAGTTCAAGTACCGGGCATACACTTGAGAGTACCTTTATAGACACAGTGTTATGATATAAAACTTGTATTGTCCCAGTTTTATTTGAACGGCTCCCATCAGTGGTTAGAGTGGCACAATGGTCTGTCAGACATACCAGTTACTAGGATACCCACCAGCTGCCGCAGTCACCAGCCTTGTCAGCACATTGTGAGCTCTGGTGCGCTGCCTCATTGATGTGCATTCACAGAATACTCCATATACTTATCACCCAACCCCCATGCCAATTAATCAATGACACCTTCAGAAGGCTCAAGTTTCACACAGATACATGGGACTTTTCCCTGAGCTGGTTCTCCCATGCAGCAGGTCTGAGTCAGGCAGTGCTTTTCACAGCCGTAGGATCCTACAGGAATCGAAGCTCTTGGTAGATTTTAAGGCAGGCCTGTTGTATCCTTTGCAGTCAGCATTCCAAAAATAAATATCAATAGCATTTGTGATCGATTCAGAGGGAGAATAACAAAAAACACCACACAGACCAGAAAGAAAGAATTCCTAGGGGATAAAAACAAAACAGAAAAGGCTGTTTAAATAACTACAAGTGTGTGTTGTGTTTTACAGAAGAGAATGACTATTGTTAGGAGCTGGGTGAAACCTTGTGTAAGCAGGAACTGAATGAATGCTTCCCTGACAGCCAGCTGGGAGGGGGAGAGACTTGGGTGTGTTTATGTAAATACAATTTCCTCCTGTCTGCTTACATATTCACCAAAAACTGATCCACTTTGGCTTGCGTTGGGTACAAATCACCTTAGCACTGAATGCAGGGGTAGTTAAATTTGGTTACCAATGTTGTAATTATTGTAGGAATACAGGAAAGCAGGACTGTGCGTAAGCTGTCACCCTCAGTTGACAGAACCTCACTGAGTCAGGGGCTTGAATGTCAGACCCTGTGAAAGTAAAATGGGTGGGGATAGGTATCCCTAGCTAGGAGGCTGCAAAGTCTTAAGGGTCCTTCCTAGATTGGTTTAACCTGTTCCTCCCTGTTGTTCAGAGACTAAAGCTAAATAGGCTTTATTAGGAGCTTCTTTGTTATGTTCAATGCCCCATCAGAGCTGAAATCAGTTGTGGTAAGACTATGTTTCTGCCCAGTCTACAAAGAATTGAAAATTACTAAGGGACTGATGTCCAGAGGTCACAGCAGAGTGGCAGGTGGAAGCAAAAGGTGACTGACAGTCAGCTGGTGAAGCAGTGAGGAGCAATGAGCCACCAGCAAGGCGGCTAGTGGAGAGGTGCAGCGAGAGTGGTAAGCAGGCAGCCAGCAAGGTGGCGCCAGAGAGACATGACAAGAGCCCAGCAGGGCAGCTGGTGGAGAGGCATGGTGAGCAGGCAGCCAGAATGAGCGACCAGCAGGGTGGCCGGCAGAGAGGGGCAGCGAGCGAGTGCCCAAGCAGGGAGCGAATAAGATGCTTCTTTACCCCACCCTGGGGTGAACTCTGCAGATGCACCTCTGAACTCTGGGTCTGCATTGACGAAGGACAGCAACTGTGAGTGGGGTGCAGAGAAGGGATGGGCACATGAAAGGGACTTTTGGGTTGCTGGACTTAAGAACCTGAGGGGAAAAGAACACTGTCCAACTTACTTGGGGGTGGGTCTTTTACTCATGGTTTATGTTTATGAACCCTATTTGCGGTGTTTTCCCTAATTAACGCCAAGTTACTTCCCTCCTTTTATTAAAAGTTTATTTTCTACACTCGGACTCTGTGCTTGTGAGTGGGGAAGTATTGCCTCTCAGAGGCACCCCGGGGTGGTGTGTAATTTTCCCAGGTTACTGGATGGGGGGTTTGAGCTGGTTCTGTGTTGTATCAATGGAAAGGAACCCCTAGATATTGAACCCAGCCCTGGTTGCTGCTGGCTTATTGAGGTTAAAACCTTATTGAGGTTGACGGGTGTGAATGCATCCTTTAATTAGCATAACTGTAAGGATAAACTTCACAAACCTCAACTGAAAACAAAAAGGGTTATGGAAACCCACCCAGCAGTTTTAGACTGAGCGGATGGAGGAGCTTCTGCTGAGACATGTTTTGGGTAAAGTGTATGTGAGGAAAGAGAACAGAGACTCAAAGGCAAAAAGCAAGCAAGCCAAGCAGAGGTCTAAGCATGGTGAGACTGAAGAAGCGTAGAAGAAGGTTCTGGGACTGGTGCTGGCTATAGAAGCTTAGGGATGTAAGCAAAGAAGCTAACCCCGGTTGTTTTAGTTCCTCCTGAATTCAGAGAAGCAGGACCTTGTTGCCTTCCTTGTAAATAAACAAGATTGCATCAAAGAAAATACCAGACTTCATTATCAGTTTCTACTCCCCACTGGAACGTCACCAGGGCCCTGAACTTTGATTAGCTGCTTGGGTCAAAAAGGAGCAGCCCTGAGAAGTTCTAGTTGAGCCATACAAATACACACACGTTATTCCCTTCCTAACCCGAAGCCTGTGCGCTATGTGACTCATCAGGTGTTGTTCTTCACATACATTGCATGAGACATGAGACCATTGTGCCTAGTAAGTGCTAGGCTGCACTGAGGTGATATGGAGAGGAGAACTCCAGACCTTTGGGGCACACTCTTAAAATTCATAGATTTGTAAAGCCAGATGGGATCATTAGGTCCTTTAGTCTGATTTTCTATACATCACGGACCATTAAATTTCACCCAGTTACCCCTGTCTTGTACAGAGCTCAATAGCTTGCGTCTGGCTAACACATCTTCCAGAAGGGTGTCCAGTCTTGATCTGAAAGCCTCAAAAGATGGCAAATCCAGTAGTTTGTTCCAGTGTGTCATCACCCTCACTGTTCCAAATTTGTGCGTTAATTCTAACTTGAATGTGTCTGGTTTCAGTGGTTCTTGTTGATCTTTTCTCCGCTAGATTAAAGAGTCCTCTAGTGCCTGGTATGTCTCCCCTAGGAAGGTATTTATACACTGTAATTAAGTCACTTCTCAACTTTATTTATTTATTTTTATAAACTACACAGCTGTAAGGCACTTTTTTTCCAGCCTTTGAATCATTTCTGTGGTACTGTGAGCATTTCCCTCTACAGCCAACTGGCTCTGCTAGTCAGTACAGAAGTGTCACGCACCCACACCTTTTCTCCTCTCTCCTCGCTGACACCTCTGGGGAAGCTAGCATCCATAGGGGTGTTGTAGGAAGCAGCCCCTGCATTCAAGCAGCTGCTGTTAGGCCCAACCCCTTGCCATCTCCCAATTAGCACACAGTGTGGCCCATAATGTGCACTTGTAATTTTCTCTTTTCTGCTGATCCGGACTCCAACGGATGCTATTCTTAACATAGAGATGCAAAGGAAGTGGTTGCCTAGCAACACAAGCCACATGACCCCTTTCTGAATATTTCTACCTCCTACTCAGATTTCTGAAGGTTCACAGGCACAGTGTATTTGCACAGAGATGCAGCCACCTAATGTCCTTGGGATCAAAGCGATGATCATGGGCTAGAAGTCTACATTATTAGTGAGCTGGGAAGCACCTAGGGTTTGATGCTGTCAGACATAGTGTCAAGGAAGTCAGAATAATCTCCCTCAGGTTTCCAGTAGTTTCTTCCTTCACAATGTCAGCCAGGAAATTTGTTTTAAGAGATTTAAATTGATCATGAATTTCCAGTGTTTAAATTAAAAAATAATCCAGTTTTTTTTCTCCAGAAGTATACCCACACAAGACATATTTGTCTAAACCTGCCCCTCAAATTGTAGTGGTTTATAATAAATGGAACCAGGATATAAATGAAAAACCCACCCCATCCTGGAAAGTCTGTTCTGAAGATGGGACAAAAAAGATTTTTTTTTTCTTGCCTCATTTTCTGAGCCAATGGTAACCAGACCCAAAACAGCCTTGTGTTTGCGTCTGGATTACAAAAGTTATGTTTCCCCATACACAAAGAGCAAACAGATACTTCCAGTTGGAATATCCTTTATTTCAAATTGAGGTAAAAACAAATCCTAAAGTAAAGTCTTTGTGAGAGCATGTGTGTCCTCTGACAGTCTGCACTGAAATGAGCACAAAACAGCTGCTTGTCTCTAGTGACAACAGAAAACCAAGGGATGTAGTAGTTCAGTACACAGCAAAACAAGATACATAAAAGTTACAAACCTAAGAGCACTACAGATAGCTGGTACTTACACTGACAGAGCATTTATCCCAAGGCCCTTTATATATTCACAGTTCTGTACATTGCATGGCAGCTTATCTGGGGTACTTATACGGCTGCCATCACCTTAGTATCCGAGTTGCTTAAAGCAGGGGTTCTCAAACTGAGGGTCAGGACCCCAAAGTCAGTGGCGACCCCGTTTTAATGGGGTCACCAGTGCTGGTGTTATACTTGCTGGGGTCCTGGGCCTGTGCCAAAGCCTGAGCCCCACCACCTGAGGTCAAAGCCGAAGCGGGGCTCAGGCCCCCTGCCATGGGCCGAAACCCTTGGGCCTCAGCTTTGCCCGCACTCAAGGTGCTAGGGCTCGAGCTTTGGCTTTGCCCCCTCCCCCAACCTGGGGTGGTGGGGTCAGGTGGGCTCAGGCTTCAGTCCCCACTCCTGGGGTTGTGTAGTAATTTTGTAGAAGGGGTCATGGTGCAATGAAGTTTGAGAATCGCTGCCTTAAAGCATTTATCCTCAACGCCTCTGTGAAGTAGAGAAGTGATATTATCCCCAGTTTACAAGTTGGGGAAACTGAGGAACTAAATGATTTGCCTGTGGTCACATAGGAAGCCTGCAGCAGAGTAGGAAACTGAACCCAGATCTCCTGATGCCCACAGTTCCGTCCCTAGCCAGAGGACTCTCATTCCTCTCTAACTACAGCCTCAAATTGCATATACATTATCACACAGTGCACAGTATGACCTCACCTTCCTTCACCATTCAGAAACTGCTGAGAAAGGAGGTAACTCTCCTTTCCAACTGTGAATTTATAGAAAAGTTCTTCATCAGTACCTCCAAATTCCAAAAAAAAAGTCACTTTTTAGACATGGTTCATAGAGTGCTCAGCCACCACTGAAATGTAGCCACTTCTGTGCCAGAGACATGACACAATAGTTTGGAAGAGAATAACTTTTTTCACTGAAACTGCAAGAGGAAATTTAAGGAGACAGAAAGTGAGCTATTTATTTTTGGAACTTGACTAGGATAACGTGGGTAATAGCCCTGCTCTCACAAAGTCACAATGTTGGTTCCAAGGGGGAGGAGTGTCACTTACTGAATCATTTAAAAAAAAAATCAAAAGTGCGTGTGTGTGCACGCGTGCACGTACTAGGGGACTGAGCACAAGACTGGGGACCAGAAATGTCTAAATTCTAATCCTCTCTCTACCAGCGAGTGGATATATTTCATATTCAATTTTTTGAAGAAACTTGTTTTGTTTGGGGGGTTGGGTTTTGGGGGGGGGGGGGGGGGTTTGGTTGTTTGCTTGTTTTATTTTTTTGTTCAAACAAAAGTTCCAAGGATTCAAAGCCAGATAAAAAGATAGAAGTGGGGGGGGGAGAGTTGGAAATTATAGATGCTAACTTAGTAAGAGGGGAGGAGGAATGTAGACATTGTTTGTCTCACACTGTCAGTTCTGGAGAGCATAATAAATAATACAAGCTTGATAACTGGTAAACAGTTACAGTTGCCTATGACAGTGCCAAAGTGTGCACGTCCCAACGCATCATCACATTTTAACTGCCTGCCATTCAGAGAATGGAAATGTATTTCCCAAAGGGCAAGTTAATTGTTCATTGTATTTTAGCTTGTCAGTTTGGGTACACTAGTTTGCCGTTTTCATGTAATTATCCTTGAAATCATTTCAATTAATGCATTTGCAGCTGAAATTATAGTGCAGGATATTATTATTATTATACCTCAGATTAAGGCAGCAAATCACAGCTGTTATTATGACGAATAAATTAGTGAGATAATTATCTGACCACTTAGACTGGGGTTTTCTTTTAGTAGAGTGGCAGTCATGAACTTCTGGTATTAAAAAAAAAAAACAATGAAACTGGGCAGTATGAACCAAATGGAACATGTATTCACAGGGCATTCTCTGTCTTTATCTTAGTATTTGTAGTTATCAGAACAACAGTTTCAACTGAGGTGCCATAAACTTGGTTTATTCTTCACCACTAAAATCCACCAAATTGCTCATTGCTTCCTGCAGGTTATACTGACAATTCTGGAAGCACTTGGAGTTTAAACTGATTACTTACATTGCAAGTTTTCTGGGGCAGGAACTGTCTTTATGTTCTGTGTTTGTATGGTGTCTGCCTCCCTGGGGACATGGGCCTTGAATGGTGCTTCTAGGGACCTCTGCAATAAATCAATAAAGAATCATAAAACTGCACTTCTTACCCAGGCAAAACTCCCATTAAAGTGAATAAGAGTTTGGCCTAAGGCTCAGGGACTTTGAAGAAACAAACAAACAACTTCAGGTTTGAATCACCACAATAACTATAAAGGCACAAGGAGCTATTGGAGACTTATATTCAGATTCCTGACACTGGGAACAAGACTGTCAGTAACACCTTCATGGTACGATGCCAGTGGTCCTGCTCCCGACCGGCCTGCTGGGGAATAAAATATGACTTTCTTTGGAGATAGGTGTGATGCCCCTTCACTTGTGATGAGTGAGTGTGCCCTCAGCCCAATTCTTTGAACAGTTCTAAGTTTGTTTAGTCTCTTGCAGAGGGACTTGTAGTTTCAGCAACACGTTACTTACTGTTTGGCTTTTTGTTTTCTTTATTTTTTTCCCCCCACCGCCAAAGTGACAGCCATTTTTCTTTACGTCAGATTTCTCAAGTCGAGGTTTTAGACCATATTTCATCTGGGAGGCACCAGAATAAAAATCATTTTAATCAGCACTGATTTCTGAGTATGGGCTAAAGAATCATAGAATATCAGGGTTGGAAGGGACCTCAGGAGGTCATCTAGTCCAACCCCCTGCTCAAAGCAGGACCGGTCCCCGACTAAATCAAAGGATGGTTCTTGAAGTTAAGGAACTGGATCAGGAGTCAGAAGATCTTGATTTTATTCTTCGCTCTGAGACAGACTTCCTCTGTGACCTAGTAGAGTCCATTGTGGCCTGATTTTCAGAGGTGCTTGACTATTGTGGTTCCTGTTCATTTGAGCTGGAAGTGCAGTTGGCTCAGTATCTTTGAAGATCAAGCTACTAATCTCTTTGCATCACTGTTCCCCATTTGACCGCTGAGATAATAGTACTTCCCTAACTCACAGAGGTGCTGTAAGCCTAAATCCATTAGTGACTGAGGGTATGTCTACATAGCAATTTAACCCCGGGTCTGAGCCTGGGCTCAAGTCAAACCCCCCCGTTGTGTCCACACAGCAAATTTGCTAACCTAGGGCTCAGACCCAGAGTCTGAGCCTGTATTAAGCTGGGACATAGGATCTAAGCCCTATTGCTTTCCTGTGTGCACTTGGCCCTGGCTTGACTTGGGTCCCAGAAGTTCTCTGGATGTATCCCAGAGTGCCTGCTCCCAGAGGAGCAGCACTGCAGGCAGCCAGAGCCGGGGCTGGCAGCACCATGACTGCCCTGGTGGCAGCTCCGGCTCCAGCTCTGCATCGCTGCGACACGGAACGTGCCCGGAACAGGGAGCAAAGTTATCAGGCAGGAGGTAGTTCCCCTGGGCTGCCAGGATGTCAGGGGTCAGCCCTTTTCTGGCTGTGCTAAGTTGGGAGCTCTGCCGCTCCCCATCCCTGCAGGGCAGCCGCTTGCTCCCGCTCCAGCTCTGTCCCTTGCTCCTGGGCCCCACCTCCCTCCCTGGTGCTGCATGTCCAGAGGTGCCTGGGCAGCATGCACTGTGAGGGCGGCAATTGGGAGCCAGCCCCAAAACTTCCCCATAACCTCCCGGGGATCCCCTATTCCTGCCTCCCCAGGGGCAAGGATAAGGGATCCTCAGAACATATTGCCTTTGAGTAAAGCTAAAAAGGAACCCAGCTTAAATGAGAAAAATAAATTAAAAAGATGATGATAGCAACATCTGGTTGGCATTCTGATGCTTCAGTGCAGCAGGTAATGCTGCTCTGAGCTGGATTAATTTTCAGGTTTAAAATGTAGTTGCCATAGTCCACACAGAGCCAGGATTTTGACCTTCAGGAAGCAGGTAGCAGGAGGACTAGGAAGTGGGAGAGTGACTCAGTTCTATGACTTTTCCATTCCCACTTTGGCCACTATGGCTTTGATACTTCATTTGAAAAACAAAAACAAAAAAACCAAACATCAGCTTTTATATCCATGCTAAATTTCTATTCAGTACATTTGAACCAACCCTCCTCCTGCCCCCAAGCACTTTGGCCATGTAATAAGAAATAAGAATACTGGACAGCAAAAAGTAAAGTAAGAATACTATTTAGAGAAATGCAAGGTTCTCTTTAGCCCAGGGGGCGTGAGCTAACGGAGATGGTTCTCCACCCCATAAAGATAACACATAGGATCAAATCCTGCTTACCTTATTCATGTGAGTGAGTATTCCTGCTGAAGGAAATAGGAGTTATATCTGAGCAAGGACTGAACCCAGGACTCCAGCCTTTGGCCTTATAAAAAGATAAGCGATCCCTAAGGGCTGCTGAAGCACACTGCAGCCCAAGCCCAGGGGATGCACTTTGCCACTCCGCAGCTAGCAACAGCCAGGGTGTGGGGTGGGGAATGTTTTTCCTCTGAAACCTACATTTTATGTCAAACTTCAAAACAAACAGGGAAAAATAAATAAAAAACCAAACACCTCCATTTTGAACATCCCATTTTAAAAATTAAGAATTATAACATTTCATTTTAATAGTTTGACAGCCTGGGAGACTGATGTCCTAATTATCTTCAGAACAGGTACACATGGGCGTTTTCCAGCCAATGTGACTCAGCCTAGAGGTGGAGAGCCCAGTTCTCTGGTTTGATGGTAGTTCAGTATAAAGCCTTCTCAAACTGCTCTGCTGAGACAGCCGCCAAAGGAGCTAATTATGCAGCTTATGTACTCATGTGAGCCTTATGGGCACCTGAGCCCTGCCAATGGCACCACTGCACTTAGGAAACAGGATGAGTAGTAGAGTTTCCCACAGTGCAACACATTCCTAGGGCTAGAATGTAGACATTGGGGTGGGGGCGCTAGGCACTTTGGGATACGCTTACTTTGACATGGGTCTGTGCACTGCAGTGTGAATACCAGAGCCCTAGGTTCTGGCACGGGTCAGAAAATTCTTAACCTAGGGTTAAAATGCAATGGAGACACTCAAGCCCAGGGTTCCCTGATACAGGTCAGCTGACTCGAGTCCCAGTAACCCTAGGCTAACATTGCTGTATAGACATAGCCAGACAGGTTATCAGACACTGTGATGACTGCCATAGAAAAGCCTGTATGTAACATTAATGTCAGTGGAGTGTCAAAATTCTGCTATACAGTAACATATTCTGATATAAACTCTTCAGCATTCTAATCACATTAAATGTCTGTTTGATCATATGGTTTCTCTACAGGTTAAAAGCAACAGGCATTTATATGGCTCCTTTAATCCTAAAGCATTTTATATCACACACTGAAGGACAAATCCTGCACATCCATATACATCACCATATTGAAATCCCTCTACCCCCTCTGGGGATGAAGCTGGGCAAATTTTGCTCAAGGTACCAGGGCCAATTACCTCAGGTCAGATCTTTCATGTCCATAGAGAGTAGATAGGATTTCAGTCAAGGTCACATTCAAAAAATGTCTGAAGTGAAATCCTGGCCCCACTGAGGTCAGAGTAAACAATTTCTCTCTGAAGGATGAAATGTTGACTCAAACCGATCAGTGAATGAACCTGTGGTAATAGGGAGTTCAGGAATTTCAGTCCTGATGCTTCGACCATAATAGCTATCCCCTCCAGTTTAATAAATTGACTATACAAATTATGGCCGATGTAATTCTTACTTCAGTAGAACAACTCCATTAATATTGTCAGTACATTAAAGCTGGAAAAAAATGGCAACCAGATTTACTCCATTCAATCTGCTAATAAAAGTGTGCCAGGAACATGTGAGTATGTGACATTAGAGCGACTGCTAATCATCACCTTTCACAACAGGAAGTGCAAGCAAATTAGAATGACAGCTTCATTGTGCATCAAGAAAACACTAGTGCAGAAATTCATTCTTCAGAGCAGAAGAAACAGAGTGCAAAAGGCAATAACCAGAGCCAAAGGTTGGCATTCTTCTCCCAACACAAAATAAGTCCTCCAATGGAGGAGGACACGGGAAAGATCCCTTTCTGTTACACTTTTTTTTTTTTTTTTGCACAGTCTCAGATGTCTGAAATACTATGGAATTTCACTTGATTTATGTGAAATGACTGGCTGGCCTTAACCCAGTTCCTAGGGTGATGTGGGGGGGAGGGAGGGAGCAGATGCAGCTTGTGATCCCTCCATTTTGTGAAGAGGGATTCCATTTCCAGTCCTGCTATTATTCCACATTTATCAAGAACTAGAACATACATGCTATTTTTAAAAAAAGAGGGCACAACATCCTTGTTCACTTTTAACCTCCCTTTAACATTTTATCAGTCACCCAATCTATTTCCCTTCTCTCCTTGCTTTCTGTGTAAATGTACAGTTCTCCTTTAACATCCTGTGGTTTACAGACGAGTTTGGTTTTTCACACCAGAATGAAAAGGAGTACTTGTGGCACCTTAGAGACTAACCAATTTATTTGAGCATAAGCTTTCGTGAGCTACACCTCACTTCACCGGATCCGATTAAATCAATTTTTTGCGAATACAGACTAACACGGCTGTTACTCTGAAACCTGTCACACCAGAATGAATGGCACCTTTTGCTGTGCTCTTCCATAGAGGACCCAGTCCCAAGATGAGGTGGGACAAAGGCATGGCAACACTGTGCATTCAGATGGCTATTATCCAAGGTGAAAAACTGTTTTAACATTAATATTTCCACTGATCTTGTCCTTTAGAGAGCTAATAAAAGGGTAGAGGGCCAGGGTCTCACGGGAGCCCTCCCATCACTCTAAAATGCTATGTAGTGCCAGTGAAGCAAAAACTGATGGATTGTGTAATAATCATTCCCTAAATGCCAGGAGCTGTATGTCATGTTCAAGTTGTTTTGAGAGATAAGAACTGTGATGGCTTGGGTGACTGAGAACTGATATCACTTGTTATCTGAAGGCAATCACTTTATCTGAGTGCAGTCCTGTGGCTGATAAAAGAATGGTGTCAGGGTGAGATAGGTAGGCAACTTGAAAAAGCTTACTTTTAGGTTCTCTTATTTCCTTTTTTAGCTTCTTCCAAGCACAAAGGGATGACTCCAACCTCATCAGGGTGATGAGTATGAATGGGAGGATTCCTAAAATATTAATAAACCCACCTCTTCTTTTTGAAAAGAGCTGGTATCCTGCCCATTTCAGTGGTGAGAGGGGGTGGGCCCCAGGGGATCTCTCTTTTTATGTTAGCAAATGATAAAACACATCCTAATAAACATTCTCCTGTTACAGGAGAACATTTTGATTTTGGCTGTATTTCTTTAAGTATGTGCTCAGGAAGAGAGAGAACTAAGCTTCTCTCTGTGAAAACTCTTACTGTGTTTATACGCTAAGACATGGATATATGTCTACCAAAGGAAGAGATTGTTCCAAAGCCAGGCTGAAACACCATCTTTTTCTCAGCCTCTTTGTACCTGGTCATTGCAGAATGTACTTTAAAGACTCTTAGCAGAGGACTAGATATACTTCACTAAGTAGGCACCACATGAGGCTGAGTTAAGGGAGCAAGAAGTGAAGTATTATTTCTTGCAGATAAGTTGTACAGACCAGGGTCAGAGTACTGAAGGTCCAGTCCTGCCCCAGTGACGTCAATGACAAAACTCCCCTTGACTTCGCTAGTGCAGGATCTGGCCCGCAAAGCCAAAGAGTAACAGACTTGCTCCTGGACAGTGTTGAGTGCCTCCTGGAATATGTTGCTGAAACCAGTGGGGAAGTGAGAGTGCTCTGCACCTCCCTGGCCTGCTAGTGGTAGGTGTATTTTATGAGGCACAAGATTGAAACATGATAACTTCAACAGGTATAATATTTGAGACTGAAATTATCCTCCCTTATTTAGGATTAGAGTGCTCCTCTAAAATTTGGTCTACACTACCAATTTATGTTGTATAATGATGTCACCAGTGCACGCAGACCTGACCCCCGGTGTAGACAGCTCAGGGAGGTGGAGTACCTACGCCAATGGGAAAAGCTGTCCCGTCGGCATAAGTAGCATCTTCACTAAGTGCTACACCGAATAAGTGTAGACAAGACCTAAGATGCAGCCATTGGTGCTCCAGAAAGGCACACTGTGAAGTGGACAAAAGTGCAAGGGGAATAATTTTCAATACCCTTTTAGGGAGTGCCTCATAGATCCCCATGTGCCTAGCTGAGGTGTATGGGGCAAGCGGAATCAAGGTTTCCCTACTCCCTAACTGCCCCTGCCCACTTGCTCCCTATCTTCCCCCTGCCCACTTACTCCCAAGGGCATTTAATTTCAGAAAGGAGAACTATGCAAAAATGAGGAGGCTAGTTAAACAGAAATTAAAAGGTACAGTAGCTAGAGTGAAATCCCTGCAAGCTGCATGGACACTTTTCGAAGACACCATAATAGAGTCTCAACTTAAATGTATACCCCAAATTAAAAAACACAGTAAAAGAACTAAAAAGAGCCACCGTGGCTTAACAACCATGTAAAAGAAGCAGTGAGAGATGAAAAAAGGCATCTTTTAAAAAGTGGATGTTAAATCTTAGTGAGGTAAATAGAAAGGAGCATAAACACTGCCACATTAAATGTAAAAATGTAATAAGAAGCGCCAAAAAGGAGTTTCAAGAACAGCTTGCCAAAAACTCAGAAGGTAATAATGAAATGTTTTTTAAGTACATCAGAAACAGGAAGCCTGCTAAACAACCAGTGGAGCCCCTGGACGATCGAGATACAAAAGGAGAACTTAAAGACGATAAAGTCATTGCAGAGAAACTAAATGAATTCTTTGCTTCAGTCTTCACGGCTGAAGATGTCAGGGAGATTCCCAAACCTGAGCCGTCTTTTGTAGGTGACAAATCTGAGGAACTGTCACAGACTGAAGTGCAACTAGAGGAGGTTTTGGAATTAGTTGAGAAACTTAAACAGTAACAAGTCACCGGGACCAGATGGCATTCACCCAAGAGTTCTGAAAGAACTCAAATGTGAAATTGCAAAACTATTAACTATGGTTTGTAACCTTATGGTTTGATATTTTACATCAGCTACTGTACCCAATGACTGGAAGGTAGCTAATGTAACACCAATATTTAAGAAGAGCTCTGGAGGTGATCCTGGCAATTACAGACCAGTAAGTCTAATGTCAGTACCGGGCAAATTAGTAGAAACAATAGTAAAGAAAAAAATTGTCAGACACATAGAACATAAATTGTTGCACAAAAGTCAACATGGTTTCTGTAAAGGGAGATCACGTCTTACTAATCTATTAGAGTTCTTTGAGGGGGTCAACAAACATGTGGACAAGGGGGATCTGGTGGACACAGTGTACTTAGATTTCCAGAAAGCTTTGACAAGGTCCCTCACCAAAGACTCTTACATAAATTAAGTTGTCATGGGATAAGAGGGAAGATCCTTTCATGAATTGAGAACTGGTTAAAAGACAGGGAACAAAGGGTAGGAATAAATGGTAAATTTTCAGAATGGAGAGGGGTAACTAGTGGTGTTCCCCAAGCGTCAGTCCTAGGACCAATCCTATTCAACTTATTCATAAATGATCTGGAGAAAGGGGTAAACAGTGAGGTAGTAAAGTTTGCAGATGATACTAAACTGCTCAAGATAGTTAAGACCAAAGCAGACTGTGAAGAACTTCAAAAAGATCTCACAAAACTAAGTGTTTGGGCAACAAAATGGCAAATGAAATTTAATGTGGATAAATGTAAAGTAATGCACATTGGAAAAAATAACCCCAACTATACATACAATATGATAGGGGATAACTTAGCTACAACTAATCAGGAGAAAGATCTTGGAGTCATCGTGGATAGGTCTCTGAAGATGTCCACGCAGTGTGCAGTGCCAGTCAAAAAACCAAATGGGATGTTAGGAATCATTAAAAAAGGGATAGAGAATAAAATGGAGAATATCTTATTGCCCTTATATAAATCTATGGTACGCCCACATCTTGAATACTGCGTACAGATGTGGTCTCCTCATCTCAAAAAAGATATACTGGCATTAGAAAAGGTTCAGAAAAGGGCAACTAAAATGATTAGGGGTTTGGAATGGGTCCCATATGAGGAGAGATTAGAGGCTAGGACTTTTCAGCTTGGAAAAGAGGAGACTAAGGCGGGATATGAAAGAGCTCTATAAAATCATGAGCGGTGTGGAGAAAGTGAATAGGGAAAAGTTATTTACTTGTTTCCATAATATAAGAACTAGGGGCCACCAAATGAAATTAATGGGCAGTGGATTTAAAACAAATAAAAGGAAGTTCTTCTTCACACAGTGCACAGTCAACCTGTGGAACTCCTTGCCTGAGGAGGTTGTGAAGGCTAGGACTATAATAGGGTTTAAGAGAGAACTGGATAAATTCATGGAGGTTAAGTCCTTTAATGGCTATTAGCCAAGATGGGTAAGGAATGGTGTCCGTAGCCTCTGTTTGTCAGAGGGTGGAGATGGATGGCAGGAGAGAGATCACTAGATCATTACCTCTTAGGTTCACTCCCTCTGGGGCACCTGGCATTAGCCACTGTCGGTAGACAGGATACTGGGCTGGATGGACCTTTGGTCTGACACAGTATGGCCTTTCTTGTGTTCTTCTGAGGAGAAGCACCTTGGGTGAAACCAGGTGCCACCTTCCAGGAAGCTTAACTCAGCTGGTGCTGGGGCAGGTAGCAAGAATCAGTCTTTACTCTCCCGACTTACAGCTGTGCATGGTTGTGTAGGGCTATGCACCTTAATTAGCTAATATTTATAAAGCGCTTTAAAAACTGTAGAAACCTTATGTTATTGTTATGCAGTTCTGGTTCATCAACCTTCCTGATGGTTCAGGACAGCACGGCTGACAGCTGGTCACACCAGAAGTGAGCCAATGAGCAACATGCACCAGTCCTGGGATATTTTGGTAAGGTTCAATATATATTTTTTATCATTTAATACCTGACAGTCAAACCATCCATTAATTTAAAAGGGGCTTACACTGCAAGGCATTTCACAGCCTGCCTGGTATTACAATCACAAAGCAATTGGGGGAAGTTATTAACAAAAACTAGACCTCTGGGGAATGAAAGCAGCATGGAGGTGGGGAAAAGTCTCCTGAGAAAATGAGTGCAATTAAACAAAATAAGAAAAGTGCTGAATTTGGGGAAGGCGGACTGTGTACAGTTCACAAGGCATACATAAAAACAATCTTGACTTAATTGATTGCCACTGCTGCCAGACATCCTCCATGTACTTAGTGCATCATTAAGTCAGATAGAGTCCATGGATCAAGCTGCACCATAAGGAGATGGGGTGGACTGGAGCCATGCAGTGAAGAATAAACTTTGTGAGCCAGAAAAGCATGATATGAATCAGACATTTATTTGATGAAGAGATATTTTCTGGAACCTCCATCCCTAGTAAAGCCAAGCTTCTGGTAAAGGGATCATTAGACCAAGGCATTATTAATCTGGTTCCCAATGCCAGAAGAACATACAGCCTAATCTAAACACATTGAAATCAAAGACTGTCATTGGCTTGAGTGGGCACCGAAGCAGGCTCATCCAGAATAAATACCTCAGGTATGAGAAGCAACAAATTCAAACTCTTTCTCCGGAGTTGCGGAACACCTATTAATAAGTAATATCCTACTGTCTCTATATCACCTTCACAAAGGTTGTCTTATGTCAATAATTTGCAATTGCAGCCACACTCTACCAGTAAAAGGTACAATACAGCTAAACTAGCTCACGAAAGCTCATGCTCAAATAAATTGGTTAGTCTCTAAGGTGCCACAAGTCCTCCTTTTCTTTTTGCGAATACAGACTAACACGGCTGTTACTCTGAAAGCTAAACTAGCCTAACTCATAGTCCATTAGTTCCTTCATACAAGTATTTGTCCTCCTTCCTTGTTAAGATTGAACAGGTAGTTTAGCATACATCAGTCAGCTACATGGGGCATGGAGACAGGCAGGAGTGAATGGTCCCTTAGAATTTTTGCTAACTACTTATGCTAGACTATCTGCTCGATCTTGTGTTTACCTGGGACACTGTGAGTACCTTTCCCAGACCTGAAGAATAGCTCTCTGTGGCTCGAAAGCTTGTCTCTCTCACCAATAGAAGTTGGTCCAATAAAAGATATTACCCCATCAATCTTGTCTCTCTACTACCCTGGGACAGACATGGCTCCAACAACAACACTGCACATAACTTTGTAGGCACCTAACTCACTCAGCATCTACATTTTCACTGTAAAAGTCCCCATCACACCCAAGTTTCAGCTTCTGGGCATGCACAGGCATCACCCCACCTGTCTGACCTGTGAGGCCAAACTAGTAAACGTGCTCAGAACATGTCTAATTGTACACAAAACAGTTGGAGAGAAAGGAGGAGGATTCTTCCCTTATAACCTTCAGTCCAATGGTTGAGAAACTCCCCTGGGATGTCGGAGATGTTGGTTAAGAAACTCCCCTGGTTCACTTCCCCCTCTACCTGATGTGAAAGAATCTGAACAGGGTTCTCCTCTCATGTGGAGCCCTGAACTGTGGGTTTGAATGTGGGTTTCTCTTAATCTCTCCTATTTGAAGCCATTCCACTTCGCATAAATAATTAAATGTTCAGTGGGTCCAGTGGTTAGGGCACTCACCTTAGCTGTTTTTAAGGCCCAGCTTGACAAAGCCTTGGTTGGGATGATTTAGTTGGGGTTGGTCCTGCTTTGAGCAGGGGATTGGACTAGATGACCTCCTGAGGTCTCTTCCAACCCTAATATTCTATGATTCCAGGAGAAGAGGAGGCAGGAATGGAACTGGGTCCCTTTTCTAAACCAAAGTAAGTGTTGCTTAATTTTCCAGAAAATTTAAAATTAATTGCACCTCACCTCCCTTTTCTTCTAGGGTTTATTTGTATCCTGAACTGTTAGCTTGTCATATATATGATTAGTTTTTGGAATTTGTATTTCATCTTAGCTATGCTGCCATCTGTTATGATCTAGTTCCACCTGCCAAAATAATTCAGTCAGAATCCAATTACATCCAAACCAGGAGTCAGGAGTGTGTCTGTTCAGAAGTGTCATAGTTACATCAGATCATAGAACGTTATTGTATTACCTCTACCTGTTTCTTAACCTAATACAATATACCATAAAATCTTGCCTCAGCCACCTTAACAATCTTGATCCAGAGTTTTTGACAGCTAGATTTTTCTCAGATACCAATATCTCTTTTCAAGCCTGAATTTACATTTTTGGCAGACATTTCAAAATCTGTGAATTATTTATTCCTTTTGTATCTTTCAATCACTTAACTCCCCTATACTGTAAGTTCATTATATTTGCAGTAGACTTGTCTCTTGTCTCTATGTACCATAATTCAGAAGTTCTCAAACAGCAAGGCTAGGAAGGCTCATCTCTTCCAGGGACAGTAGGGGAGTGGAAGAATGTTTGTTATTTGCTGTGGCTTTCACTTAGGACTCGGGGAAAAGCAGAACCATCTATTATGTGCTGAACATCAAATGGGTAAGTTCTAGTCTGGTACAAGTAAGGGAGAAGACAGAGGAATCAGGCTTTTTGTGCTGTATTTAAGATAGAAGTCTAGAAAATCCTCTGAAAAGCTGCTGCTGCTGCTTACCCAGCAAATCAATGAACTCACCCCCTACTTTAAAAAGGAGCCACTTGAAATATAAACAACAATGACTTTTTCCCATCTGTGGAAATGAACGAATTTGAGAAGCTTAATTCTCCTGGCATTCCGCTGAGGTAGGTAAGTGTTGCTCTAGCTATTCCGCAGAAGAGGAAACTGAGATACACAGAGGTTAAGTGATTTGTTCCAAGGCGCTACATCAAATCAGGGGAGGGCCAGAAGAAACAGCTACTTACTGTAACTGTGGTTCTTTGAGATGTGATGCAGATGTGTATTCTGCTTCGGTGTTTGCATGCCCAGTGCACTAGAGCCAGAGAATTTTGTCTAGCAGTACCCCTAGAGGGGAAGCACTTTCATCTCGTGGCCTTAGCACAACCCATGACTATATGAGGCAGTGCCATCCTGACCACTGCCCCCAAGTTCATTTGCACCAAATGCCCAGACACTAGATGCTGATGCAGAGGGGACAGAGAGTGAGTCGTGGACTACACGTCTGCATCACATCTCAAAGAACCAGGGTTACGGTAAGTAATCGTTTTTTCTTCTTCAAGTAGGTGCGGCTATGCATTCCACTCAAAACCAGTACCCGCCCAAGAGAAAGGGCTCAGAGGCTACCTAAACAAGGACTGTAGGACTGCTCTACTGAAGCTTGCATCTGCCCTGGAAGATGCAGTAATAGCATAATGTTTTCTAAATGTGTGTATGGACCACCATGGAGCAGGTCTCTCAGAACCTGAGGGTGACCTCTGACCTGATGAGGGCCTCAGTGCAGAAGCAGGCCACCTGGTCTGTTCGAGCAAGTGCTGCTTTAGACAAAGATCCCTCGCCACCTGAGTTCATTTCATGAAAGATCTGCAAATTGAATGCCACTCCTTGATGTGGGCTTTGCCTAAACATAGCAAACACCATGTGTTGAGGCTGTTGTTGGGGATTGCTCCCCCATATTGATAATATTTAAACTCCTGTGAGGGTATCACCAGGGAAATACTTAAACCAAAGCTAACTAACAGTAAATGTAACTAACAGCATACTGAGGGTACTACCTATATACAACAAAAAAGTCACTCAGAAATACAGAGGTTGTGCGGTTAGAAAGCACACAGAGCTCTGACTCCAGCCATGGGTGGTAAGAAGGTACTGAGGCAGGATCAGGTCTTCCCCACCTCCTATTGCTAGGGAAGGGGCTAAGGCCAAGAGGCACGAACATGCCCCTCTACATGTACCGCTAGGCAAAATTCTCTGGCTCCAGTGTGCTGGGTGCACATATACCTCAATGGAATAAGCAACTGCATCTACTTGAAGACAAAACAGAAACCAGGGCTTTAAGACAGTCCTCTGCTCTAACCACTAGACCATGCTCCTCCTAAGAGGGAGGTTTTTAAACTCTCAGAGAGGTTTTTAAATCTCTCTTAAATGTGAAATAGAATTACATCCACAAGGAGATGTTACACCAGGCTAGAAGGCTCTTTAATCTAACAAAGGCATAATAGATTCCAATAGCTGGAAGTTTAAAGCAATGAAGTTCAAACTGAAAACGAGACAGATTTTAACCATGAGAATACTTAACAAGTGGGACAGACTACCAAGGAAAGTGGCACTTTCAATCAAGATTGGCTCTCTTTTGAAAGTAGTGGCTCCAACAGAGATAAGGGTTCTGTTGTGCTAGACACTATACACACACAGTGAGAGACTGCTCCAAAAAGTTTACAACCTAAAGAGATAAGACAGACATAAGATGGGAAGGGAAACAGAGCGGTGAGGTGACTTGCCTGAGACCACACAGCAGATACAGGAACAGAATCCAGGTCTTCTGGCTCCCTGTCCTTTTTCCTGTTGAACAGACCATGCTGCCGCACTACTAAAATTGCTGGACTGCAGTTGCTATTTTGCTATCACCACAATCCTTTCCCCCTGCTGTTTGCCATCATACCCACAAATGCTTATTGCCTGTCTCAAACTTTGTCCTTAATGGCTTCTTCTCAATAACAAGTATTTTCTTGCATAAATGATCTTGCCAACTTTCTCTCCTCTTTCATTATGAGAACCGTTTAGTGTCATTACTCCTCTAACCTAATTTTCAAAGTCAATTATGATTCCATTATCTCTGTCTTACTACAATTTACACCCATATAATGTCTAACTTGAGATTAAAGCTGTAACATGTAATTGCCTTCATTTATTTAGTATTTATTTGAAAATGAAACTCTAAAATATAAAACACCAGGATTTCTTTATTATTAAATCAACGTAATTATGACAAATGAGGTGAAATAAGAGTAAACATATTTGTGAAATCCCAACAGCCATTCTCAGAAAGAAAGGAAGAATCAGTCATGGATTATGAATCTCCATTTACACTTTACAACTAATAAAAATCTACACACCCTTGTTATAAACAACCAACACAAGGTTACATTACCTCATTTTTTATTTGTATTATGCTAATACCTTGCACCCTGGTGTAATAGGCACTGCAAAAAGAGTCTGTCCCTGCACGGAAGAGTTGACAATCTAAATATTTCACTGTAGACAACAGCTGGATAAACAGATGGTGGGAGAACAAGGAAATAATGAGACAACACTGATAATTGTAGATGATACTGGTCAGTTATGTGATGGCCATAAATACATCATTCTTTGCCCTGAGGAAAGACTGCAGGATCTGATCAATGATAATGTACCACTATAACAAAAGTTTGACATACCTCAGAATTGATATTAACACACAATATGTATTTATAAAATACCACTTATACAGTGTGGTGAGATTCAACATGAATCAACACCAGTTTATATGCAGCTGGAGAAGATAAAAGCAGCACACAAATAAAAATGCAAACTAGGAGAGGTAGAAACATGAGTGTGCCATGCGATGTAATGCAAGAGGAAGTCCTGGTCTAAAGTGTACTACCAGCTGCACCTCGTATAGCCATATTATCATTCCTCTGTACCTATTCTGTAATCAAACTACACGGAGTATTTTGTTCAGTCCAGGGCAGAATAGTTTAGAAAAGTCATTGATAAGCTGTAGGCTGTCCAAAGGAGGGTGAAACAGTGATTAAGGCTGGGGTTTCCACTGGAGCCTAAGATAGAGTTAGGTGGGCCTCTAACTGTCTTGCGTGCTTTGAAAACCCAAGCCTAAATGATTACCAGGTACATCCTATCAGTGGTGCTGGAACGAGGGCTGCTGGCTTGAAGTAGTAATAATAAACGCCAAATACATGGTTTCTATCCGCACCCCCACTATAGGTTTCAGAGTAGCAGCCGTGTTAGTCTGTATCCACAAAAAGAACAGGAGTACTTGTGGCACCTTAGAGACTAACAAATCTATTTGAGCACCCCCACTATAAAAATTGTTCCAGTATCTCTGCATCCTATGTGAGAAAAATGAAAGTACCAGATATGCTCATTTTAGAACAGGCAGCAAAGAGAAGACATGATAAGATGCTATGGGCCAAACGCTGCATCATGCAAGGATTAACATTAAAATAATGCAAATGGGACAAGTTGCATGAGCAAGCAAGCAGAATCTGGCCTCATGTGTACGTTAGGAAATAGGACAAAAAGGTAGGGATGGAATTGTCAAAGTGTAAATGGAAAAGAAGAGGGGTAACAGTCTGCAAGAAAAGAATGAATATTCAGGTTAAACACTGATTTACCACATGAAGCTAATCAAGCAATTGGGAATTCATTGGGTCATAATGTAGTGATAGAGTTTAAACAGTGGCAGAATTTCACTCTCCAGAGGCCTCCTTTTGGCCAGGCTGCAGTCCGGGACATTGGAGGCCAGGAATGCCACCAGGCCTGCACTGATGTAGTGAAAAGAACAGGCATCAATAGGTTTGATGAGCCATTGCTCCCTGCCATTCCGAGGTGATCCCTCAAACTTTGAAAGCTGAAACTCCCTGAGCTTCCAGGGATTTTTTTCCCCACAGCAGGGATGATTCAAGATTAGCTTCCAAATACATCATCACATGTTTGCCTACCTTCATTTGCCATAGCTTTGAAAACACTTTACTCAGGTAGTCAGTATGCACTCTTCGCTCCCTACAGGGTTGGACAAGCAAAACCAATCGGCATTATACAGTGCTCCAGCAGCTTCCACAAAACTATGTTGGACTGAAACTTTATGCCTATAACATTACTGGGTGAGGTAATAATTTTTTACTGGACCAACTTCTGTTGGTGAGGGAGAAAAGCTTTCAAGCCGCAAAGACCTCTTCTTTTCCCTGACCCGTCTCGTCTCTCTACTATCCTGGGACCGACACAGCTACAAGTACACTGCATAGAACATTAAATGACAACGTGAGGATAGACACAGCTTCTCTTTTTATCTTGTTAAGTCTAAAGTTAATTAGCCAGGTTGTTGAGCCAAGCTGCTTTGAACTGGGCTGCATTTGAGGGTATCATCCCAGCACAGATCTTGTGTAAGGGAGTAGGAAATTCTGCCTAACATAGAAATTGTATATTCCCGATTGGCTGGATTCTCAGACAGCAGCAGTTTTATTGTGCTTATAAGATGATAAGGATTGGCTAAAATAGAATTTTTTGCACCTGTTATGTGTATGAAGTCACTATATAAGCAAACACTGAATTACCAGCGACTTCCTTCTTCCTAAATACCGACAAGTACTCAAGGGCGTAGCACAAACGCAAAGTGACCCCCTTCACCACGCACCCAAAATACACTTCCTAACCACAGCACACATTTCAGTACCTGGTGGCTCTGCACTGGTATGTAGCCCAACCTCTGCTGTCTCTGTTCTCCCTCTGAAAGGCTGCCTTCCCAGTCCCCATACATAGTGTTCCTATGGCCAATTGATTCAGTGCTTGCTGCATATACTTGGGGACAGCAGGAAGCCTGAATCAAATAAGCTGCTAGTTTTTCCCACTGCATGCTAGCCAAAGCAGCTCTTTGAAGTGAAGACAGGGGCTTGGCAGCTTGGCCCACCCCTTACTGGCCCTCTTCTCTCCTATCCATGCCTGCAGCTGTCTCTCCTTTGCCTCTATGTACCTGTTGAATATGGGGAGGAATGGGAAGAAGACATTCATGGAGTTTGACTTTTCTTCCTGTGTGGCAGTATTGGCTTTCTGCAGGTTTCCCCAGTCCTGGTTGGGCTGATGAGAGAGGATTTATGACCATCTGGCAGGTTTTTCCTTTCCTGTGTCCTTCTAGGAAACAGGGACTAGTGTAGGTTCCCACTTGGATGGAGAGCACCTAATTCAAATGATTTTGTCATGTGGGCCTAAGACAATCATGCAAGCCGACACCAGGTGGAGAAAATTTCTTTCAGTTAATTATCATCTATTATATATATTCAGACTCATACACAGGCACTTCTCAGGATCAGGATCCCATTGTGCTGGATGTTGTACATACACAGAGGTCTGAACAGGAACTGTTCAAGTAATTTGCCTCTGATACTGGCTATTGTAAACTTGAGGGTCAGCATTTCCACTTGTATTGGGGATAAGGCTCTAGGACAGGACAATCCCACACTGGCAGGGAGTTGCATTATAAGACCGAGTAGCTCTTTGCCATTTCTGACTTCTCCGGTGCATATTTCCTTCTAGTTTAAATAACATTGAGACATTGGTAAATCTGAATCCTTGGGTTGTCAGTAAAAGTCAAGATAAAAATAACCCCAGCTGCACACAGCAAGCTCCATTCAATGATACCATTTCTTGGATAAAACGCATGTCAGTCAACATGACAATAGACTCTAGAAATAGGAGCTCCATTGTCACATTAGCACATTAAATTATTGCCTTTTGCATGAAAAGCTCAACAAGCCAATGCAGTAAATGGCTAATATTAGCATTCAAAGCTGCTTTTCATATTTCATTTATCAAATATTTCCCTTCTGTTTCACTTCTCTTGTAGCTTTCTCACGTTGAAACATAAAGCCAACTCCTCCTTGTTTGCTCTCTAGCTGCATTAGGAACTGATTTCCTCTCATATTAATCACAATTACTAATAGTACTTCCTTCTGGAAAAATGGCTTTACAGAGCCCAATCCTGTTCCCACTCAAGATAATAATCAAACTCCCACTTAATTGCAGTGGGAGCAGGGTTTGGCTCTTGGTTTGTATTGTTGTTCTCTCTAGTTGTGTAGAAATAGAGACTGTGATCATCAGCATTAAGAAGGGGCAGTTTAGAAGTCACACACAACAGGGTTAACTAAATCTTGGGCCCTTGTGCAAGAGTTTGCAGCCTCACACTGCAAAGATTGACCTTTCTTTGAAGAAGCCCTTTTGCACGTTACACTGTAATCTCACCACACATTTCCCTTTAAATGCGAACAGTTTGGGGGGTAAATATACATTGGATCCACAGCTGCCAAGCTTTGTGCAGCTCAAGGTGTGACCCGCTGTTCATGTTTAATCAGTTAATTTGCAAATTTTCAAAATTTACAGATAAAGAAATTTCCACTTTAAAACTTGTGCAGATTTGTTGCTGGTGAAAGGCTTGGGCTTGGCAGTCCTGCTGAATGTAGCCCTCTCTTTACACAGGCACAGGCAGCTCAAGTCACAATTACAGGTGCACTTCTGAAAAAATGGACATTCGGCCCTTAAAGCCCCTCTCCCACCCTGTTCCCATTTATGGAGCTGGTCCATGAAGGCAGAGTCCTCAGTTCCTCTACTAATCAGCTGCCTTGTGAGGTGAACAGTGGCATTTGGCAAAGTTTTCAAACGTCTTAGTCAGAAAGGAGCGAAACAGCTAAAAGCTTTGGTAGCAGCATCCTGTCCTAGCCCTTAGTGCCATTCTTCATAAGGGTTCGTGTATCACTGGGGTAACATTTAGCCAAAAGCGTGGTGTCAGCAGGGTAAGAAAATGCAGCTGTTGACAGGTTATGGGCTCTTCCTGCTCCTTGTTAAAGCAACTTTGTTAGATAGTTTTTGAATAGCACCTTGATTCCTGGCCGTTTCTGCCCACAAGAATTCAGAAAGGAATGCATTCTGCCTGGCTGCCACTTGGGTCTGCAAAGCCTGGGGACAGGGTGTAAAAAGTCTCCACCATCCACATACCTCCTGAGCATTTGCCAGAGATAATTGCAATTTCTGCACTACCCCAGGCAGATGGGCTGCTGCTTCTTAGCAACCTCTGGGTACAAACATCTGAAAGGGAATGGGAAGAAGGAAGGGCCATGACCCCTCCATGCTGGCTAGTCAGGAGATCTGGGTTCCATGCTAGCTCTGGGCAACTTCAGGATAGTCATTTGACTGATGCACTTCCATTTCCTAAATCTGAAAAATGGTATAATATTGACCTCCTTCACTGAGATGAGGGGCTTAATTCATTAGAGATCGTAAAATGAATTGAGATCCTCAGACGAAAGGGTCTATTTAAGTCCAACCCACTGAACCATCCCTGAGCAGGATGCAGCTTGACTCAATTATGAGGCTGTTTTAAAGTCCTGTTCTGTGCACTCCAAGTTTCTCTCTTTGGAAGGGTGTTGTCAATCAAAGCAATCCAGGGTGGGAAACCCTAAACAAAGTTATCAATACTCCCTCTTCAGAATTATTCCAGAGAAAAACCACCAGTTACTCTGAAGCGTTCCCCAAACATGCACCACACAAGAACAAAGATATGCAGTGCAAGCATAAGCGTACAACTCAGAAACAGAGCAGTTCAACTCATACACACCCCCTCAACCCTTCTGCCAGCCCAACAGTCCCAATGAAACATTGGAGCTAGGGTTACCATACATCCGTGTTTTCCTGCACATTGCCTCTTTTTTTGTCCTTTACCCTCTGTCTCGGCGGATTTTTTCAAATAAAAGGAAATGTCTGGGATTTTTGCGGAGCAGATGTTGCAGCTCAGAAAGAAAAAGCTGGCTCCACGTTCTGATTGGTCCCTCCACAGCAGCCACAGCTGCCTGATCCCACCCACCCAGACCCCAGCCCCCAACCCTGAGAAGGGGGAGAGGCAGAGATATGATGATGGCTGGTTGGTACTCTATCCCAGGCCTGCACCAGCCACCCTGCCACATGACAGGGAATGACACTGCCCCCCACCTTGAGAGTGAGGCTGCAGGTAACCCCTCAAGCACCCCCAAGTACCACTTCCCAGTACACACATACCCCCTTCCTGCACCTCCCAAATACCCCCCCACACACCAGCTTTACCCTCCTCCATCTGCCTTCTTCAATTGTGTCCTCTTTTTGGGAACCTGAAAGAGGATAACCCTAATCTGCGTGGACCACCAACTCCTGGAAGACAGCCTGTTTCAGGTGGGCAGCCTTTTCTGACATGGGGAGGAAAGCATCTGGCCTCTACAATTAGTTTATTATAATTATAATATTAAATTTCTGAAAATGTACCTTGACCCTGGACAAAGATAAAAAAACAGGTAACAAGCTGTGATGGGATGCAAGAGTACTAATGTGTGACGAGGAGAGATCTCCTCACGCTGACAGACCATGAGGGAAGGAAAGAATCTTCTCTCATTGGCCTGAATCCATCTAAAGTGTTGATATTTTTAATGAGGATCACACCAATGAATCCTTTGGTTTTGTTTTTTGGTATGGTTAAGTTTCTTCACACAACCTTTTCAGGCATAGTATTATCATTGTTTACTGTTTATATTGTAATATTGCCCCCATCAAGATAAAGGCCTTCCAGTGCTAGGCACTAGACAAACACATAGACATGTTACCTGTCCCAAAGAGATGACAATCTAAGATGACAGTGATGTATACTGTGGAGGAGGATGTCCATATAGCCTAGCCTGTACTATACCAGTCTATGCAGTATGTTGAGCTCATATTAATGTCTCACCACAACCATGCCATAGAGCACTCTTCTCCCATAGCGACATTCCTTTCTACCATTTGAGTCATGATCCACTTCCTTCCTGCTATTGCTTGCTCTTCTTCCCCCAAGTCACAGACCTCCCTGCCCTCTTTGCACCTGCCAGTCATCAGATATGTATTCCATCCATTCCATCCACCGGAGCTCAAACAGCCCCTCAGATTGAGAAAGAACTGAGAGTACTACTGAGAATCTACTGAGGGCATGAAACTAGAGCTCCAAGTTAGACGAGCTTCAATCAAACTTTAGGGTATCACTGGAACCCCTGAATGTAATTATAGCCCCATCATTCACAGCTGCTTGTTATTTATCCTCTATTTATTTAACAGACTTAGCAAAAAGAATCTCATTGCCATTTGACAACATGAAAGTGCCATATTCACAGTTGCTAAGATACGCTCAAGCGGGCTGTATTTCATAGCTGTCAGGCTACACCTCTTGAAATATGGTTATTTTAAAGTGCAGGAACCTCTGGCTACTGGTATAGAATATTAACTAATAAAATGGGAGTATGGGAATGAATTAATATCTAGTGTATAACGGCTGGCTGAGTTAACGCGGCTATCACAAACCTGTCACACTCTATGCCTCAATTCTGTTTTATAGTTCAGGCAGATTCATTCTCGTTGGTTTGAGCTGTAGGTATTTCTGGGGGCGGGGAAGTAACTTGGATTGGCTTTGCTCGCTGTGCACTTTAAGCAATAAACAAGCCCCATTGGCACATTGTAGCAGCATATTTCCATCAGAGCATTTTCACATAGGTCTTCCCTTAATCAACTAGACTTTGTTCGTTATGTGTAGACAATGATAAAAGAGGAACAAATACACACACACTAGTAAAAGGGGGTGAACCAAGATACGGGGAAAGTAGGGTCCTTTGGAGATAAGTTTAACACAGCTCTTAATTTTGTATTTGGAGTTTAGATGATTCAACAATGGGCATATTAGTTAGGCAGGCAGGAGTGTATGTGTGTGTTTGGCTTTGGTCTAATATTAATTTCATTTATAGAAACTGCATTAGGTTCATACATAGCAGTCTGGCAAAGTGCACTATTGTGGTGCTTCTGCATTAGCACTTACTACACTGTCGTCACACTGGAAGCACCGATCTCTTTGTATTACTAGTTCTTAGGGCTGCCATTCTAAGGGCCTCTTCCTCCCCCTAGGGGCAGAATTGAAAAGTTTTTATTTTAATTGATAGGTTAATGAACTGAACCTGAAACCTGGGTGGGAAAATGGAAACTAAGTACAGTTTCAAAGAACCACAACAACTGTCCTTTAAAAAAAAAGTTTGCCCGAAGTGAATGTGGGATAAAAACTAGCACCAGAGCCATGACACTGTTGTGTTCCTGTCCTGCAACACTGCAATATCATGGGCAGTCCTAGAGTAACAGAACCATGAAGGGTTTCAGAGTAGCAGCCGTGTTAGTCTGTATTCGCAAAAAGAAAAGGAGTACTTGTGGCACCTTAGAGACTAACCAATTTATTTGAGCATAAGCTTTCGTGAGCTACAGCTCACTTCATCAGATGAATTCAGTGGAAAATACAGTGGGGAGATTTATATACATAGAGAACATGAAACAATGCGTGTTACCATACACACTGTAACCAGAGTGATCATGAAGATATAACAGTCCAAAACAGTAGCCTACCAGAGTTTCCACTGACCAATGGAATTAATAATGAAAGGTGCCTGTAATACTAGGCCTTTAGCACAGAAATTCCATCTGCCAAGATAAAGGAACCCATAGGCAGTGCAGAGTCTAAGGAATGAAGGAACCTTGCCAATAGAAGGATGTTGATAAATTGGAGAGGGTTCACAGAAGAACCAGGAGAATGATTAAATGATTAGAAAGCATGCCTTATAGTGACAGAGTCAAAGAGCTCAATCAGTCAAACAGAAGGTTAAGCAGAGACTTGACCACAGTTTATTAGTACCTTCATGGGGAAAAATATTTGATAATAGGTTCTTCAATCAAGCAGAGAAAGGTATAACATGATTCAATGGCTAGAAGTTGAAGCTAGATATATTCAGACTAGAAATGAGGTGAACATTTTAAGCAGTGAAAGTAATTAAACATGGGATCAACTTACCAAAGGTTATGGTGGATTCTCAATCACTGGCAATTTTAAAATAAAGACTGTTATTTTTTATAAAAAAGGTATGCTCTAGGAACTATCCAGGGAAGTTCTATGGCCTGTGTTCTACTGGAGGTCATACAATAGTCTTGAAATCTATGACTCTTTAAAGTCTTAAATTAGCTCGAGTCCCATTTTCTCGGAGACCTCTTCTCTCCTTTTGCTCTGTGCTTAACTTGGACATGCAGAATGTTGACACCACAAAGTGCAAAGCTAGAGCAAGGATGTGGCCCTGCATTTGGCAGGCTGGCTTCACCCAGTTACAGCCCCTGCGTTAGAATAGATGTGAATGGGACAGAATCCCTCTCAGAAAAGAGATGTCAAGCCTAGTCTTTTCCTTCAGCATCATTGGCAACTCAAGTTACCCAATAGGTTCTATTCAAAGAACCTGAATAGAATAGAACATACCCAAATTAACAACTGACCATTGTTTTGTCTCTCTTTCTTAATAGGCTCTTCAATCCCGCAGAGAAAGATAAAACAAGAGTAAGTAGCTGGAAGTTAAACTAGACAAAGTCAGAGTGGATATAAGATGCAAATTTTTAACAGTGATGGTAATTAACCATTGGAACAACCTACCAAGGGTTGTGGTGGATTCTCCATCACTGGCAATTTTTAAGATTGGATGTTTTTCTAAAAGACCTGCTCTAGTTCAGATTAGTTCAGGGAAGTGCGATGGTCTGTGTTATGCAGGAGGTCAAATTAGATGGGTCTGGAGTCACAAAGAAACTCAGGCACGGCAAAAAGAAATTTGGTCCGACTGTGAATAAAGAGTCATTAGAAAAAGAGAGTCTTTGTAGCCTGATGCTTAGCGCACTCATCTAGGCAGCGGGAGACCCAGTATCCACTCCCTCTGTTCCAAGGACTTTTTAAATTATTTATCCCCAGTGGGATAGCTTCAACAGGAGAGACTGGGGAGACCAGCATCAGAATACCCTGTACCCCAATGGTTAGAGCACTCATATGAGTGGTGGTAGAGCCCTGTTCAAATCTTTCTCCCCCTCAGGCAGAGCTGGGGTCTGGGACTGGTCGGGTCTCTCAAGCGAGTACTTTAACCACTGGGCTAAAAGTTGTGAGGGAGGTCCTTCTCCTTGTAAGCTTGCCTATAGGGGCCCGATCCAGTAGGTGAGCTCTGAGCACATTTACTGGATGGGGCCCTGCAGGCATATTAGGCAAAGGAACATCTGTCTTGTCACTATTCGTGCATCGGTCTCGGGCTTAGGCATCCAGATACCTAGCATGGTGTTGCAATAATGTGCATGTGCACAGACAGAAGCATAGCTGCTGAGGAAACTTTAACTGCAAAAATGTAGGTGCCAAGTGAGCTTAGTTGCCTATAGCATTCGGCAGCAGCTAAGTGGAGTGGGGGAGGCTGTGAATCCCAGCAGGGCCTGATTCAGGGATTTGGGCACCTAGGCTCTTTTGTGGATCTAGCCCATGATATCAATGGTCTCTTCTATCCTTATAATCTAGCACTCAATAGGGTCAGAAAAGATTAGAACATGGCAAACCAGGGTTCATTTTAATCTATTTAGAACTTCAGGCCCTGCGTATGATCTGGACAAACTGGAGAAATGGCCTGAACTAACTACAATGAAATTCAATGAGGACAAACACAAAGTTTTCCACTTAGGAAGGCACAATCAATTGCACACATACAAAATGGGAAATGACTGCCCAGGAAGGATTACTGCAGGAAGGGATCTGAGGGTCATAGTGGATCACAAGCGAGTCAACAGTGTAACACTTGCAAAAAAAGCAAACATCATTCTGGGATGTATTAAAAGATGTGTTGTAAGCAAGACACAAGAAGTAATTCTTCCACTCTATTCTGCGCTGATTAGGCCTCAGAGGGAGTATTGTGTCCAGTTCTGGGCACCACATTTCAGGAAAGATGTGGACAAAATTGGAGAAAGTCCAGAGAAAAGTAACAAAAATGATTAAAGGTCTAGAAAACATGACCTATGAGGGAAGATTGAAAAAAAATGGGTTTGTCTAGTCAGGAGAAGAGAAGACTGAGAGGGGACATGATAACAGCTTTCAAGTACCTAAAAGGCTGTTACAAGGATGAAGGAGAAAAAAAATGTCCTTAACCTCTGAGGATAGGACAAGAAGCAATGGACTTAAATTGCAGCAAGGGCAGTTTAGGTTGGACATTAGGAAAAACATCCTTTCAAGGTAGTTAAGTACTAGAATAAATTGCCCAGGGAGGTTTTGGAATCGCCACCATTGGAGATATTTAAGAGCAGGTTAGACAAACACTTGTCAGGGATGGTTTAGATAATACTTAGTCCTGCTATGAGTCAGGGAATTGGACTAGATGACCTCTCGAGGTTCCTTCCAGTCCTACAATTCTATGATTCTACATTAGTCCCATAGAAAAAATGAATTAGCCTGTTTTGAGATGGTCTTGGACATGTTAGCACAGCTCTGTTCGCAGCACCCTTGTTACAGAGTGGCAAGATGAGACACAGGAAGGTTAAATAACTTGTTTAAGGTCACACACTGGGTCAGTGACAGACACGAAGTCCCCAGATTAAGTTTCCCTTCTCTAACCATAAGGTAACACTGCCTCCAAGTGGGCTATTCCTGTATACCTGCAAACTCATGGAAACCTTCATTAACATAAATGTGTAAGGATTAAACTGAGAAAGAACTAACTAATTACACTGATAATGCTGCAAGGTGGGATTGCCGCTGTTGTTATAATACAGGAACATTATGTCCTGGCGAGCCACCAGGATATGATGCAGGATGGGTAAAGCATCGAGGTTATAAGCGAGATGTGAATTTTCACTCTTTTCATCCCCTCCTCCATTTATTCCTGCATTTTAATCATTTCTTTTTCCTCCCTTTTTTGTTTCTATCACCCATTAAGCTGCAATCATGCTGCTCGCCCCTGCAGCGCTGAATGGGGACTTCATAATCAGCACTTTAGACATATGCTCTGCATAAAATTCCAGTGGATTTTAAAAACAGATATTAGTAATTCCAAAAAGTGCTTTTAATCAGTCTGACAATGATCTGGAATATAATTAAAGAACAATCATCTTAAAGTTTTCTCTAGAAGAAGTGGCATATGTGATCATTTCCCTGGGGTAGATAAACCTAATGCTCACAATCAGAATGCTTATACAATATTCCGAGCACTTGCTATCAACACAACGGCCCATATTCAGGAGTGATGGATAAGGTGGTGTATAAACTAGACTCTCTTACCCTCAAGGAGGTGGAAGAGACTATTATAATTTATGTTATAGTAACAAATAACAGCCCCAACCAAGATCAGGACCCCCTTGTGCTAGACATTGTACAAACACTTGGTAAGAGAGAGTCTCTGCCCCAAAGATCTTACAATCTAAACAACTAAGACAAACAGAGTGGGAGGAGATAGAGGCACAAAGGTAAAGTGATTTGCCCAAGGTCTAACAGCAAGCCAATAGCAGGGCCAGGAATAGAACGAAGCTATCCTGACTCCGCATCCAGTGTCCTGTTCACTAGTTCACAAGCAGCACGTCCACTCCCTAGGGAGTCTCACAGAGGTGACATTAGTTGCCCTCTTGTTTTCAGACTTCAATGCTTAAAAGTCACCATACAACATTACAGCAATAGAGTTAGAGAAGCAAAGCGACATTTGGCATCTCCCATTGGGATTCTGGACAGCTCCTGAGCAGGGGCACAAGTAGGAGGGGAAGTACCTGAACACTGAACTAGAATCTAACCATAACTGGGCATAATTTTAAAAGCAGAGGGACTTGGAAGAAAGTGGAGGTTGTCCCAATTTAGACGTGGCTCTGAACTGGGCCCAGTCTGTATTGATTATATTAACAACTCACTAGTTAAGTCAACTTGGTTTCATTTGTGATTGTGCAATTTCCCTCCCCTATTTTGGGAGATGTCATCCCACCTATTGTATATAATTATAATACACATGATATCTATATTCCTGTTTAACAAAAGGGTTCAATCTAGCCATTTTTGAGGCTAAGTTGTTCAGCGGGGGGTGGACTATGCATTCCTTTGTAGTTGTACAGCATCTATCACCGTGCAAGCACCAACAGCAACAAATAATAAAAGTAACAATGATAACATTAGCTGATGTTTGTCTTCAGTTTTTGGGTAGAGCTAGGAGAAACTCAATTTCCATTCCATTGAAATTCTGACAGTTTGAAAACATTTTCATTCTGACTTGAAGTGAAAAGCAGAAATGTTGAAGTTTCCCGTGGAAAGGAAAATCCAAAATAATTTTTTTTAAAAAGTTACGCATTTCCTTCTCTGTAACTCATTATTAGATTGACAACTCTTTATCAAGGTAGAATGATCAATATATTTAATATGTGACCCTTTTGCCAGGTGTTGGAAGCTGCAACCAGGTTCAGGGTCAAATGTCTAGGGGTTCCTCTTGAAATTAACAAACACCATCAGCTCAAGCCCGGACCCAGAAACTAAATACCTTCCCTGGGCACATTTGACAGGCAATACTTCCCCGCTCACAAGCACTGAGGCCAAATATAAAACAAGGAAAGACTTTATTAGGGGGCAACTTGGGAAAACACAGCACCTCCTCGAGCATCTCCACCACACCCCACTCAGTTGTCCTTGGTCAGTGAAGACCCAGAATTCAGAGGTGCGTTTGTGTGAGTTCACCTCCCACCCCAGTGTGGGAGCGGAGGGGAAGGCGTCAAGCAATTCCTCAGCAGCTGTTGCTGCACCATTCACTCTCTCTCTGCCTGCTGATGCCACTGCACCATCATCCTCTCAGGCACTGGCTGCCCCTGCCATGGATCACTCTGCCATTGCACCATCACCTGCTGTGTCATCACCCACTCTGCCGCTGGCCACCTCATTGTCAATCACTCTGCCACTATACCTACACTTACTACACCTTTGCCCCCTGCGTCATTCCACTGCAACCTCTGCGACGTCTTGAGGGCCCCACACTTATCGCCGCTGTCAGTGATTTCAGCAGTTAGTGGGGGAGCCTCAGTACCAGGGCAGGCTGGTCAGTGTCTCCCACTGGAGACACTGCCCCACAGTAGATCTAAGGTGTAACACTTAGATGTGGTTATCTGTGATTTCAGCTTTTGTGATCCCTAACAAAGCAAAAGACTCCCAATTGATTCTGATCAGCTCTGTCATTAAACAGTAAAAGAAGAAATATCAAATAGTCTCCAGAATGCTTCAGGCAGAAACCACACCACTAGGTACCACTATTTATTCTCTTCCCCACTCTTGTCTCCACTGGCCTTTGGCACCCCTACCCCTTGCTTCGTGTAGTTAAGTTGAGGGTGACCACCCTCAATCAGGGCATGCCAAGCACAGTTCTACTGCCCTTCACTCACACCACAAGGGTAACTACACTTTATTACGGACCCTGGACTTCAGAAAAGCAGACTTTGACTCCCTCCGGGAACTGATGGGCAGAATCCCCTGGGAGAATAACATGAGGGGGAAAGGAGTCCAGGAGAGCTGGCTGTATTTTAAAGAATCCTTATTGAGGTTGCAGGGACAAACAATCCCGATGTGTAAAAAGAATAGTAAATATGGCAGGCGACCGGCTTGGCTTAACAATGAAATCCTTGCTGATCTTAAACACAAAAAATAAGCTTACAAGAAGTGGAAGATTGGACAAATGACCAGGGAAGAGTATAAAAATATTGCTCAGGCATGCAGGAGTGAAATCAGGAAGGCCAAATCACACCTGGAGTTGCAGCTAGCAAGAGATGTTAAGAGTAACAAGAAGGGTTTCTTCAGGTATGTTAGCAATAAGAAGAAAGTCAAGGAAAGTGTGGGCCCCTTACTGAATGAGGGAGGCAACCTAGTGACAGAGGATGTGGAAAAAGCTAATGTACTCAATGCTTTTTTTGTCTCTGTCTTCACGAACAAGGTCAGCTCCCAGACTGCTGCACTGGGCAGCACAGCATGGAGAGGAGGTGACCAGCCCTCTGTGGAGAAAGAAGTGGTTCGGGACTATTTAGAAAAGCTGGACGAGAACAAGACCCTGGGCCGAATGCGCTGCATCGAAGAGTGCTAAAGGAGTTGGCAGATGTGATTGCAGAGCCATTGGCCATTATCTTTGAAAACTCATGGCAATTGGGGGAAGACTGGAAAAAGGCGAATGTAGTGCCCACTTTAAAAAAGGGAAGGAGGAGGATCTGGGGAACTACAGGCCAATCAGCCTCACCTCAGTCCCTGAAAAATCATGGAGCAGGTCCTCGAGGAATCAATTCTGAAGCACTTAGAGGAGAGGAAAGTGATCAGGAACAGTTAGCATGGATTCACCAAGGGCAAGTCATGCCTGACTAATCTAATTGCTTCTATGACGAGATAACTGGCTCTTTGGATGAGGGGAAAGCAGTGGACGTGTTGTTCCTTGACTTTAGCAAAGCTTTTGACACTGTCTTCCACGGTATTCTTGCCAGCAAGTTAAAGAAGTATGGGCTGGATGAATGGACTATAAGGTGGATAGAAAATAGGTTAGATTGTCGGGCTCAACAGGTAGTGATCAATGGCTCCATGTCTAGTCGGCAGCCGGTATCAAGTGGAGTGCCCCAAGAGTCAGTCCTGGGGCCGGTTTTGTTCAATATCTTCATAAATGATCTGGAGGGTGGTGTGGATTGCACCCTCAGCAAGTTTACAGATGACACTAAACTGGGAGGAGAGGTAGATATGCTGGAGGGTAGGGATAGGATACAGAGGCACCTAGACAAATTGGAGGATTGGGCCAAAAGAAATCTGATGAGGTTCAACAAAGACAAGTGCAGAATCCTGCACTTAGGACTGAAGAATCCAATGAACTGCTACAGACTAGGGACCAAGTGGCTAGGCAGCAGTTCTGCAGAAAAGGACCTAGGGGTCACAGTGGATGAGAACCTGGATATGAGTCAGCAGTGTGCCCTTGTTGCCAAGAAGGCCAATGGCATTTTGGGATGTATATGTAGGGGCATTGCCAGCAGATCAAGGGACATGATCGTTCCCCTCTATTCAACATTGGTGAGGCCTCATCTGGAGCACTGTGTCCAGTTTTGGGCCCCACACAACAAGAAGGATGTGGAAAAATTGGAAAGAGTCCAGCGGAGGGCAACAAAAATGATTAGGGGACTGGAACATATGATTTATGAGGAGAGGCTGAGGGAACTGGGATTGTTTAGTCTGCGGAAGAGAAGAATGAGGGGGATTTGATAGCTGCTTTCAACTACCTGAAAGGGGGTTCCAAAGAGGATGGATCTAGACTGTTCTCAGTGGTAGCTGATGACAGAACAAGGAGTAATGGTCTCAAATTGCAGTGGGGGAGGTTTAGGTTGGATATTAGGAAAAACTTTTTCACAAGAAGGGTGAAACACTGGAATGCGTTACCTAGGGAGGTGGTGGAATCTCCTTCCTTAGAAGTTTTTAAGGTCAGGCTTGACAAAGCCCTGGCTGGGATGATTTATTTGGGGATTGGTCCTGCTTTGAGCAGGGGGTTGGACTAGATGACCTCCTTAGGTTTCTTCCAACCCAAATATTCTATGATTCTATGATTATGCCTGCACCCAATAACAAAATGATTTGCAATCCAACACCAGCCAAAAGTGATCATATGGGCAAAGCTGCTCCACCATGCTGTGTGGTTAGGCAGGGTAGACATGTCTATGCAAACAAGGACAGTTCCTAGAGTCTTTACCCCGAGCTCAGCACTAGATGTCAGGAGAGAGCTCATTCAGACCCTGCTTACATAACTATGGATTTAGGCGCCTTGAACTTTAGGCACCCAGGTTTGAAAATCTTGATCTAGAATCAAAGGAACAGAACCAATCAGTTGAGGAGTTTAGAGCTATGCTGATTTGCAATAGTTGAGGATCCAACCCATTTTTTTTAAAATGAGCTTAGACACCAAAGCATAACTCCTAGAAGATGGACTCTGGAGCAATTGCACAGGGTCCTGGCTCTGAATTTTTCTAGTAATATCTGGACACTGCTGAATGAAAACTTTATACCGGAATAAATCATAAGGAATATCCATTTTAAAAAAAAACATTGTTACCATCCAATGCCAAAATGCCCATTCACTTTTTCTTTAGTTCTGTAAGTCATAGAATCATAGACTATCAAGGTTGGAAGGGACCTCAGGAGATCATCCAGTCCAACCCCCTGTTCAAAGCAGGACCAATCCCCAAATAAATCATCCCAGCCAGGGCTTTGTCAAGCCTGACCTTAAAAACCTCAAAGGAAGGAGATTCCACAACCTCCCTAGGTAACGCATTCCCATGGTTCACCACCCTCCTCGTGAAAAAGTTTTTCCAAATATCCAACCTAAACCTCCCCCACTGCAACTTGAGACCATTACTCCTTGTTCTGTCATCTGCTACCACTGAGAACAGTCTAGATCCATCCTCTTTGGAACCCCCTTTCAGGTAGTTGAAAGCAGCTACCAAATCCCCCCCCCTCATTCTTTTCTTCTGCAGACCTCAACAAGCCCAGTTCCGTCAGCCTCTCCTCATAAGTCAGGTGTTCCAGTCCCCTAATCATTTTTGTTGCCCTCCGCTGGACGTTTTCCAATTTTTCCACATCCTTCTTGTAGTGTGGGGCCCAAAACTGAACACAGTACTCAGATGAGGCCTCACCAATGTTGAATAGAGGGGAATGATCACGTCCCTCGATCTGCCGGCAATGCCCCTACTTATACAGCCCAATATGCCGTTAGCCTTCCTGGCAACAAGGGCACACTGTTGACTCAGATCCAGCTTCTCGTCCACTGTAACCCCTAGGTCCTTTTCTGCAGAACTGCTGCCTAGACATTCGGTCCCTAATCTGTAGCGGTGCATGGGATTCTTCCGTCGTAAGTGCAGGATTCTGCACTTGTCCTTGTTGAACCTCATCAGATTTCTTTTGGCCCAATCCTCTAATTTGTCTAGATGCCTCTGCATCCTATCCCTACCCTCCAGCGTATCTACCTCTCCTCCCAGTTTAGTGTCATCTGCAAACTTGCTGAGGGTGCAGTCCACGCCATCCTCCAGATCATTAATGAAGATATTGAAGAAAACTGGCCCCAGGACCGACCCTTGGGGCACTCCACTTGATACCGGCTGCCAACTAGACATGGAACCATTGATCACTACCCGTTGAGCCTGACGATATAGCCAGCTTTCTATCAACCTTACAGTCCATTCATCCAGCCCATACTTCTTTAACTTGCTGGCAAGAATACTGTGGAAGACCGTATCAAAAGCTTTGCTAAAGTCAAGGAACAACACGTCCACTGCTTTTCCCTTATCCACAGAGCCAGTTATCTCGTCACAGAAGACAATTAGATTAGTCAGGCATGACTTGCCCTTAGTGAATCCATGCTAACTGTTCCTGATCACTTTCCTCTCCTCTAAGTGCTTCAGAATTGATTCCTTGAGGACCTGCTCCATGATTTTTCCAGGGACTGAGGTGAGGCTGACTGGCCTATAGTTCCCAGGATCCTCCGTCTTCCTTTTTTAAAGATGGGCACTACATTCGCGTTTTTTCCACCCCTCCAGGACCTTCCCCGATCGCCATGAGTTTTCAAAGATAATGGCCAATGGCTCTGCAATCACATCTGCCAACTCTTTTAGTACTCTTGGATGCAGAGCACCCAGCCCCATGGACTTGTTCTCGTCCAGCTTTTCTAAATAGTCCCGAACCACTTCTTTCTCCACAGAGGGCTGGTCACCTCCTCTCCATGCTGTGCTGCCCAGTGCAGTAGTCTGGGAGCTGACCTTGTTCGTGAAGACAGAGGCAAAAAAAGCATTGTGTACATTAGCTTTTTCCACATCCTCTGTCACTAGGTTGCCTCCCTCATTCAGTAAGGGCCCCACACTTTCCTTGACTTTCTTCTTGTTGCTAACATACCTGAAGAAACCCTTCTTGTTACTCTTAACATCTTTTGCTAGCTGCAACTCCAGGTGTGATTTGGCCTTCCTGATTTCACTCCTGCATGCCTGAATAAAAGTGTTGTTAGTTTCTCCTGTGTATACCTTGTATTTGGTCACTGTGGTCCGAGGCCTGTTACCACTGCAGTCAACAGACCATCTAATCATAAGTATGGTCCCATCCAACCCAAACTTCAGAATTTGTTTATTTTGTCCCTGAACAGTTTATTTCCCTTTAGAAATACTCAGTGTCTGAATTTCCTGTGGGTTAAATATTTTTGAAACTAGACACTTCCTTGACCTAATGCGGGTATCAGCTGTTGTGTGTTAATGCTATGTTAAATATTCTCTTCAAAAACAATATATTATCTGAATTCACATCCCACTTTTTGTGTAATAAAATTATCTTCAAAATTAGATGTGGTACTAACCTAATTTGATTTAGCTAATCTAATTTGTATTTGTAATTTAGCACAGCATCTGCTGATGAATTTATATTATAGTGACCAAAGAATGCCTCATGCTTATTTATTTATAAAGATATAAATAATCATTTTTTTCTCCTTTGCATTTCATTTTACACATGTATACTTTCAGATTCCCTGACTGAGGAAAACATTCTTTATCCAGAACAGTATGTAAGCACATGTGTAACTTTAGCTGTTGATGTCATACGGACTTAGCACATGCTTAAAGTTGAGCATGTATCTGAGTGCCATCCTGAATAGGGATGGAAGTAAACAAGGGCTTATGTGTTTTCATTAATCAGGGCCTATATTTTCTACACAGTAGCTCAGCAGGAGTACATCTAAATACAAGTCACAAATACCCATACAAATATTCATTCTGAACAGCTTCTGAACAATTTACACCCTGTGCAGAAGATGCATAGAATAATCATGACTAGTAAATACATAAGTCAAAATCAAGACTTGTTTGCAGATCAACCACTAACTGAAAAACGTAGTGTGAAATGATGGTTATTCATTGCAAATTGTTTGCCCAGCTACAACCGTATGCCATAATCTAAACCACAGTCTAAACCCATTTGACAATTACTCCTTAATTGTTTCTGACTTCGAAAATAAAAGACAAATGTCTTTAGGATCTATTCTGTACCTCATATGGGACAGGTTCGAGGACAGGACGGTGATTTCTAACACAAAGAAATTTTGTACACAATATTTTTATTTCCTTGGGGGGAAAACAGTTGCTAAGAGCTGAAGGAGTTGAGACAGAGTCCAACAAAGCTTTTAGCATTTTACTGTATCTGTGCCTATTGTTTCATCTGCAATTGTCTTTTAAAGCTTGCTAGCACAGTACCTAAGGGACTGTATCCTGCACAACAGAATTAAGTAAGGCCGTAGAATATTTATGTCTACCATGAAGAATCCAGCAACACCAGTTAAAGTATGTATTACTGGGGGATAAACATGGCATTGAAATATTTCCTTCACTGTTCTTCCAATATCTGCTGCAGTCAGATAAAATATAGTGGGAGGGGAAAACTTCCATTTGTAATTTCTAAAGCATGTGAATGCTTTTCTTTGCCTTTTCTTTTATCAGCTTTTAATTGTCTGCTGGGGAATTATTAGGATTCTTCAGTATTAAATCCTAAAGGATGTAAAATTGCCCTAGGAGGAGCTCTTCCTCATCTGTCATTTTAGAAAAGAGAAAGATTGGGAAGTGTGGGGGGAAAACACAGTATCCTTCCACTTTTAAACTGTTATGAATACTTCCAAGGAACTGAAGCTATTTAAGGGTAAAACCCTTTCGTCTAACGTTTGGGTGAATTATTTGTACTGAATAAATTCCATATTCCACAAGTTGAGCCTTTTTATCCTGGTTGCAAATTGCTCAGAATGGTTTGGAAACACTTCATGCAAATACATTTCAGCCTGTGGGCCGTCCATGAATTATTGTCTTGGGCCATTTGCTACTTAGTACTCATATTTGGTTGGTCACTTAAATCACGTGGCATTGTTTCTGCTTTCTGACTGGATAGTTTAAAGAGTTATAAAGAAGATGAGGGAAATAGGATTTCAAGAGGGCAGACATTTCCAGCATGCAGACATTTCCAGCGCAAATGTTCATGGAAGTGCACTCATTGAGTGCTCACCATATTCATGCTTTTGAAGGACATTTCTGGGGAAAAAAATCATCACTGGCACTAACATTCTTGTGTTACTCATTCAGATTTGATCTTAGGCAACAGTTAAAGAGTCCTCAAGTACCCAAGCTCGACTGGTATTTATTAACTAATTTTTAGTACAGCACAGAACAGAAAAGCACACACATTACCAAGTCTGAGGAACTGAAGCTTGCAGTTGATGAACAGTCTGATTTCAGGTTTCAGAGTAACAGCCATGTTAGTCTGTATTCGCAAAAAGAAAAGGAGTACTTGTGGCACCTTAGAGACTAACCAATTTATTTGAGCATAAGCTTTCGTGAGCTACAGCTCACTTCAATCAGATGCAGCCAATGAAGTGAGCTGTAGCTCACGAAAGCTTATGCTCAAATAAATTGGTTAGTCTCTAAGGTGCCACAAGTACTCCTTTTCTTTTTTAGACTGATTTCAGTGCTGTCTGATTTGACTCACTGCCTACCATTGGACTTTATTATAGGTACCTTGCTTACAGTTTTGCTTTAGAATGGGTCTTCTTTTCATATACGAACGTTCATATTTTTAGCACATTTCCAAACTTCCCAACATATTTCATTACCTTCCACCTGTAAGATCAGTGTCTGGTGCTTGTTCATTGTTTGTGCCATTTATAAATAGATATAAACTTCCAATGAATATATTAAATTTCTCAGCTTAACATCAGTTTGTCTTGTGGTCAGTACGTTCCTTGCAAAATCATTTACTAAGCCAGGGCACTATGTTAAAGGTCATTTTAGATCTTTTGCAAATTGGCATTTTCCACATCACACAATAGCTTAACCGGATTCTCAAAGCATCTTTGGAGTTTGGGTCACCTAGTTGGCCTAGTATAATTTTGGCCCACCAGTCAACACTTGGAAAACAAAAGGTTGACAATTCAAAGTGGACTCATGCACTGTGGTTTTTATTATGTGAATTTGGAAAAAACACATTGGAGGAAGGTGAGGACACAAGGACACCTCTAATTATATCATGGAAATGTCCCCAGAGATGTCCATGGAATAGAACTGGCGAATACTTTAGTACATTGGACTTTCTATCAGTAGTAGAGCAAAGTTTCCATCTTTTTTTCTAGCTCAACAAGAAGTTCTTGGGATCAGTGGGGTCCACTGATGTAGTGGGAAAAAATAATTCCCTCCATTTCACTGGATTTAATTCTATAGCCTATATTATACTGGAGGTCAGAACAGGTGATCATAATGGTCCCTTCTGAACGTAAAAAAAAATGAATCTATCACACTGTGTTGCTATATTTTGAAATTAGGCAAATTTGTCAGCAATTCCCAAGATAACATCAGCAAGAATACCTGCCCAAAGATCAATGAAAAGACCAACATAAAACACCTTAAACTTCATAATCAGCCAGACAAACATCTTGCGGGTAAATCAGATATTCTAAAATGTACTATAATCCAGCAGACACCTTATCAGATATCTGCAAAATGGTTTGAGAGTTTGATCAAATGAAAGTCATTTAGCCCTTGAAGAACAAACTGTCAAGTGTTTATTGCTTCTAAGGCAAACCGCAATCTCTGATTATTTATGTTCTAGAAGCCACCGTTTGTTTACTTGATGGCTCAAACACAGATCTACTAAGGTTTGCCAAAGTTTATCCATGCCGAAGCAGTAAAGAAATGTGCTGCAACTACAAAACTAAGTTGTACTGAACATTAATCGTCTATCTGTTTTCAGCTACATGGGCTGCCTGCTACATTTCAGCTACTAATGGGCATTTGGCACAATAGGCAAAGGGTACAGTAGCTTTGCTGCTGTCTATTCAGCTGACATTGTAGACAGTGAAGCCACTTGGGAGTAGGCAGGTTGTCTTTTCGTAAAACTGAAAGAAAGCCAGTGTGACAATTTTATTTCTCTAGGTGAAAGACTTTTTAAACACATTTCTAGCTGTAATAGGTTCAAGTTTGTTACTTGTTTCACCTACAGCACAAACTTTCCTGGACCATTTTTTCTTCCTGATACCATTAAAATACTTAATGTTTTACTGACTTAAACACAGAATCACAGAAATGCAGGGCTTGATGGGAACTCTAGAGGTCACCTAGTCCATCCCCTCATGCTGAGGAAGTATCAAGTATATCTAGACCACCCCTAATCTGTTTTATTAAAACTACTTGGAGACTGAGTCAGATTTGTATTTCATGTAACCCCATTGGCTTCAGTGTGATTACCACAGGGATTAATTTGGATCATTGGTTTAGAATCTCTCTAGAAACCAAAACAATAATTGTTACTGAACATATTCTACCCTGATGTTCTTGACATTTGTGGATGTGTCTTCTGTAGGAACAAGGGCATATTCTTAGCTAACAAAAGGTAAAACCCTAGTGAAGACAAGATAGTCTGTAGTTTTCATAAATGTTACATCGAGGTAAAGACAATGGGGGAGACCTAGAAGTTACCTTGACGTGATAACTCCCATTTGAACTACAACTGCCCTGTCTTCAGCATGGCTAGTTTGTGTTAGTTATCTCACGTTAGCTAACATGAGCTAAACAAGGTCAGCTCCCAGACTACCACACTGGGCAGCACAGCATGGGGAGGAGGTGACCAGCCCTCTGTGGAGAAAGAAGTGGTTCAGGACTATTTAGAAAAGCTGGATGAGCACAAGTCCATGGGGCCGGATGCGCTGCATCCAAGAGTGCTAAAGGGGTTGGCAGATGTGATTGTAGAGCCATTGGCCATTATCTTTGAAAACTCATGGCGATCGGGGGAGGTCCCAGATGACTGGAAAAAGGCTAATGTAGTGCCAATCTTTTAAAAAGGGAAGAAGGAGGATCCTGGGAACTACAGGCCAGTCAGCCTCACCTCAGTCCCTGGAAAAATCATGGAGCAGGTCCTCAAGGAATCAATTCTGAAGCACTTAGAGGAGAGGAAAGTGATCAGGAACAGTCAGCATGGATTCACCAAGGGCAAGTCATGCCTGACTAATCTAATTGCCTTCTATGACAAGATAACTGGCTCTGTGGATGAGGGGAAAGCAGTGGATGTGTTGTTCCTTGACTTTAGCAAAGCTTTTGATACGGTCTCCCACAGTATTCTTGCCAGCAAGTTAAAGAAGTATGGGCTGGATGAATGGACTATAAGGTGGATAGAAAATTGGCTAGATTGTCAGGTTCAACGGGTAGTGATCAATGGCTCCATGTCTAGTTGGCAGCCAGTATCAAGTGGAGTGCCCGAAGGATCGGTCCTCGGGCCGGTTTTGTTCAATGTCTTCATTAATGATCTGGAGGATGGCGTGGATTGCACCCTCAGCAAGTTTGCAGATGACACTAAACTGGGAGGAGAGGTAGATACGCTGGAGGGTAGGGATAGGATACAGAGGCATCTAGACAAATTAGAGGATTGGGCCAAAAGAAATCTGATGAGGTTCAACAAGGACAAGTGCGAGTCCTGCACTTACGACGGAAGAATCCCATGCACCACTACAGACTAGGGACCGAATGTCTAGGCAGCAGTTCTGCAGAAAAGGACCTAGAGGTTTCAGTGGACGAGAAGTTGGATATGAGTCAACAGTGTGCCCTTGTTGCCAAGAAGGCTAACGGCATATTGGGCTGTATAAGTAGGGGCATTGCCAGCAGATTGAGGGGCGTGATCGTTCCCCTCTATTCGACATTGGTGAGGCCTCATCTGGAATACTGTGTCCAATTTTGGGCCCCACACTACAAGAAGGATGTGGAAAAATTGGAAAACGTCCAGCGGAGGGCAACAAAAATGATTAGGGGACTGGAACACATGACTTATGAGGAGAGGCTGAGGGAACTGGGCTTGTTGAGGTCTACAGAAGAGAAGAATGAGGGGGGATTTGGTAGCTGCTTTCAACTACCTGAAAGCGGGTTCCAAAGAGGATGGATCTAGACCGTTCTCAGTGGTAGCAGATGACAGAACGAGGAGTAACGGTCTCAAGTTGCAGTGAGAGAGGTTTAGGTTGGATATTAGGAAAAACTTTTTCACGAGGAGGGTGGTGAAACACTGGAATGCGTTACCTAAGGAGGTGGTGGAATCTCCTTCCTTTGAGGTTTTTAAGGTCAGGCTTGACAAAGCCCTGGCTGGGATGATTTAGTTGGGGATTGGTCCTGGTTTGAGCAGGGGGTTGACTAGATGACCTCCTGAGGTCCCTTCCAACCCTGTTATTCTATGAGGTTAGAAAACATATTTTTCCTAGTGAAGACAAAGCCTGTGCAATCACAATGACTTCAGTATAGGAGCATAGAGTGTAAATCATAGCAGAATTTGGCCCTGTACCTCTAAGTGTTAGCAGAAGCAAAATGAATGATGCCTCATACTCTCTGGGTCTGATGGAGTTATTAGCTGAAAACTGCATAAGACTGAAAAAACACTATCGTGAATCAGCCTTTGACAGTAATCTAATTTTTGGGTTCTCTTTTCTAAGAGTAAGCCATTTTGATGGTAACTTGAGACAGCTAGAGCTGTTCCTCTGAGTCAACTGAATATATTAACATGAGAGAGGCACGGTGAGTCAGGTAATCTCTTTTTGGGGGCCAGTTTCTGTTGGTAAAAGAGACAAGCTTTCAAGTGCCACAGAGCTCTTCCTCAGATCACCTAAACCTTTCTGCATTCATCAACAGAAACTGGTCCTATAAAAGATACCACTTCACCTCCTTTGTGTCTCTAATATCCTGGGACCAACATCGCTACAACACTGCAAACATATTGACACGCTCAGGCTTAGAGGCAATAGAGTTTCAGATTTTTTTAAAGACATGAGAAGGTTTATTCTCCCAGTTTTTCTTACAATTGTTTGTTTCAATAGTTTTTTATAGCATTGAAGGAGTCATAATATCCAACGTTAGACAGTATTTGTTATATTCACCTGTTGACTTTCAACTTAGACTGTAAGTTCCTTGGGGCTGGACTATATTTTTGCTGTGTGTTATACAGCACCAAGCACAATGGGCTCTGATCCCTGACTGGGGTACCTAGCACTACCATAACATTGTGACCCTTGTTGACCAAAGCAGCCAGTCAAAGTTTGGAGCTTGCAGGCATGCCAGGTGAGAGTAGAAATTTGTGTGGAGTCTAGTATTTTCTTTGATGCAATCTTATTTATTTACAAGGAATGCACAAAGTCCTGATTCTCTAAACCCAACAAGAGTCAGTTGTTTTGTTCAGTGTTTCCAACCAACACTCAACCCAAACAGCTTTAACTCAGGGACACGTTACTGTGCTTCCAGGCTGTGTCTGCTTGACTTTCTCCTTCTGCTTCTGTCATGCTTCTCTCTCTCTGTCCCTGTGTCTCTCTGCTTGATTAATCTCTGGGCTCGTCTACACTGCCCCATAGTTCAGACTACAGAGGTGTGAATAGCACACATGGGGGAGTTACAGCACAGCACTTCGGCACAGGCTGTAATTCACATCCCCGCAGTCTGAGCTGCCAGGCAGCGTAGACATAGCCTGACTCCCACACACACAGACCTACACAAAGACAATACACTCTGGAGCTCTCTGCCCACAAAGTCCAAATTACTGGGCAGGCTTGTGACACACTCTATATGATTTTATAAAAGTATGCTGATGAGTGTGAATATAATGTAACTAAAATATGCTTCATGCAAAAAGTCTCTTATAAGGTATCATTACAAAGCTTATAATCGACTGAGTGTGGTCCATTTTGTATAAATGTATCACTCTTGTATCTGAAACTAGAAATATGAAATATAACTCTGAGGGCCTATTGTAATTATGCAAAGTGTGGGCCATTAATGGTGGTTTGGAATCTTGATGGCTCCCATCAGACAGGACAACTGACTGTGGATGGCTCTGTTTGCAGGCAGGCCTTCCTGTGAGTCAGGCTGGGAGGAAAGAAGGCTTGGGGTCTTACAGTGACATGTGACCATGTCACCTGGTACTGAAATTCATCTTTAACCTAATGCTTTTCCATTCGGGGGGGAGGGACCCAGAGAGACAAAAGATTCCCACTTTTTGCCAAGGCCATATAAGGGGGTGGAACAGAACAAAGTGGAGCAGCCATCATGAGAAATCCCCTAGCTGCCACCTGAGCTGGAACAAGGGCTGTACCGGGGAAAGGATTGTGTCCAGACTAGGAAGGTGTCCAGTCTGTGAAAGAAACGTATTGAAACATCTCTAAGGGTGAAATTTTATCTGTATTCAGTTTTTAATTACTGTACTAGACAAAGACTTGCTGGTTTTATTTTATTTTGCTTGGTAATTCACTTTGTTCTGTCTGTTACTACTTGGAACCACTTAAATCCTACTTTCTGTATTTAATAAAATCACTTTTTACTTATTAATTAACCCCGAGTATGTATTAATACGTGGGGGTTGGGGGGGAATAACAGCTGTGCATACCTATCTATCAGTGTTATAGAGGGCGAACAATTTATGAGTTTACCCTGTATACGCTTTGGGACCCCATTGGGAGTTGGACATCTGAGTGTTAAAGACAGGCACACTTCTGTAAGCTGCTTTCAGTTAAGCCTACAGCTGTTAAGGGACGTGGTTCAGACCTGGGTCTGGGTTTGCAGCAGGCTAGCGGGTCTGGCTCAAACCAGGCAGGGAACTGAAGTCCCAAGCTGGGAGGGCAGGGAAAGCAGGGGCAGAAGTAGTCTTGGCACATCGGGTGGCAGCTCCCAAGGGGTGTTCTGTCGTCTAACCCGTCACAGGATCACATACCCCATTTGACATAAGTGGGGCCATTTAGCCATCTCTCACAGAGACTGTAAATGGGAGGTGGAGGCTACAGAAGTTCACATGATGTTTAACCCAACAAACTTAATATAACTCTATCTCTGTAGATATTTATATGTATATCATGCTCATCCCCATTGTACCGAAGTAATGTATAGAGAATACACATTAATAGCAGATGTTGATCACACAGTAAATCTGTGTCAGAATCAGGAAGAGTGAAGATCTCCCAGTCACAATTCACTAGATACAGAACCACACCAGCCAAGACGAGTTTTTCAGAATCTGTAAAATGAGGCTAACAACACATACTTGTGTCTGCAGGCATCTTAAATCTGTACATTTCCAGATTTTTGTATCACCCTTTCTGACTTGCCAGTGAAGCCAGTCTCAATTTCTCTCTTCTCCCACAGCGATCTCCATGAAGCCTTTTATGCTTCAGATACCTTTTCTGAGCTAATCCATAAAACCACTACCCTCCAGTTCAAATCCCTCCTCAAGAGGCATTTTACTCAAACTCCTACAAGTGTTAAGACAGCCAGGTAGAGGGACAGCTGGGCATAGTTGATTAGATATATATAACATTTCTGCCCAGTGGTGACAGCAACAACACAGGCCATGTTCAACTAGCTTGGGATCCCTCTTAAAAGTAACAAATACCACCAGCTCGAGCCCCCTTCCAGAATTCCTGGGATCACTAAATACTTTCCCTGGGTACCCTTAATAGGCAATACTTCCCCCATCACAAGTACTGAGTCTGTGTGTAAAACAAGGAAAAACTATTAAGTGGAATGGGAACACAGTATCAGTATATCTAAATGAATTATAAACAAAACACTCCTCCATAGTAACTTTGACAGTAATCAGTTAATACTGTTTGCCATCCACCAGTGTGAATATCCATAAAGCAAGAGTCCCTTTACCATATCAATTTGCCCATCCACTAAACCCCATTCACCATTTGGTGTCAGTAATTATCATACTCTCAAAGAGAGGTGCCCTTTTCCCTCCCTTTTTTTCCTTCCTCCCTCTCTCTCTCACACAATTAATTTCCACTATGCCACCGATTCAGAGTTTGTTTACAGTTCTGGTGACTCACAAAGTGTCACTGTTGGCAGGAACGTGCACAATGGGGGGGGGGGCAGGCATGGGCGAACCGCCCAATAATTGCTGGGGGCACATAACTCCTCTGGCCATGCAGCCATGGTAGGACACAGAACATGCCCCCACAAAAGCAGTGAAATGTAAATTCCTGAGCATGCCCCTGACTGTAGGAATTTTAGGTAGAAAGTGAATGTAAATGAAGCTCTCCGTAGCCATACTTCCCCTGTTCACCAGTAGATGGTGGCAGAGAGACTCTTCCACTCTGGAGCTTCTATCCCACTGGATTACTGGCTAAATAGCTTCGGCAGATGAAGCAGCTCTGAGGTCACTGTGCCCCCTGTTCAATAACAGATGGGAGCAGAGAGCTTCTTACCCTTTAGAGCTTCAAGCTCCAAGGTTTACATATATGCAAAATATATATTAGTTAATATAATATCCTCTCCCCACTCCCTTCATTTGATACTTGCATCTCCAGAGGACAAGCTCATCAGGCAATACTGGTGTCATCTTGTGTGCACTGATAGTACCTAGCACGCTGTGGATACTACCAGAATATCTATTATCACAAAGGAATAATAAATATAATTACCTCCATTGTAGGATGGGAGAGCTGAGACAAATAATCATGCTTATCCCAGACATAGCACTTTTCTTCCATAAACATCAAGGCTCTTTACTAAGGAGGCAAATATCATTATCCTCATTTTACAGATAGGCAAAGTGACTTGATCAAAGTCACCTAGGAGTCCAGCGGCAGAGCTAGGAATATAACCCAGGTCTCCTAAACCCAGTCCAGTGCTCTACCCACCAGGCCAGAGACACAATCCAACTTCCATTAGAATCAAGAGTTGCTAGTTCAGGCCCCAAGGGACTCTTTAGGAAAGAGAACCACAAAACATAATACTGTGGATAAACGGACAGTGTCCCTTTCAGTTTCTGCACAGTATTTTCTAGACCAAAATAAAACCAAAACCTATTTCAATCATTTGCCCCAAGGTCCAGTCTATACCCTGGCATGTGTTATTGTGAGCCTAATATGCTCTGAAAATAAAGCAATAATGTGAAGTTTCATTTCTTAAATGTCAATCACAAGAGAAGCAGATTCCAGATAAGCCAGTTTGAGACTGTCCATTCCTGTGAGCAGGTTACAAATGTAGGACAGCTACTCTTCCACTTAGCCTTCGTGCAAGCAAACAATGCCAGAATTTCAGTAGAGAACATGCAAAAAAACCACCAACCACAAACATTTGATATACAGAAGGAAGAAATTGAGAGCTGTTAGCCAAGGAGGTGTCAAGTGTTCCCAGCTCTCATGAGTTTACCACAAGTCTCACCATATTTGGTGTTTTAATGAAAGCGCCAGGTCCTGAAGACCTGCAATTATATGAAAATCTCAGCATTTTTTTTTTAAATGTACATTTCTAGCCCTCAGGTTAGTGGCGAAATGCTTGAAAATCAGTTCAACAGCCAGAAGGCAAACAAAAACAAAATTATTTTAATATGGTTTTGTGGGGCCTGATTCATGATTTTTGTGTGTTTGGGGTTGGCACCTGTCATAAATATAAAGGGAAGGGTAAACCCCTTTAAAATCCCTCCTGGCCAGAGGAAAACTCCTCTCACCTGTAAACAGTTAAGAAGCTAAAGGTAACCTCGCTGGCACCTGACCAAAATCACCAATGAGGAGACAAGATACTTTCAAAAGCTGGGAGGAGGGAGAGAAACAAAGGGTCTCTGTCTGTTTATATGCTGCTTTTGCCGGGGATAGACCAGGAATGGAGTCTTAGAACTTTTAGTAAGTAATCTAGGTAGGTATGCGTTAGATTATGATTTCTTCAAATGGCTGAGAAAAGAATTGTGCTGAATAGAATAACTATTTCTGTCTGTGTATCTTTTTTGTAACTTAAGGTTTTGCCTAGAGGGATTCTCTATGTTTTGAATCTAATTACCCTGTAAGGTATCTACCATCCTGATTTTACAGAGGGGATTTCTTTACTTATATTTACTCCTATTTCTATTAAAAGTCTTCTTGTAAGAAAACGGAATGCTTTTTCATTGTTCTTAAGATCCAAGGGTCTGGGTCTGTAGTCACCTAGGCAAGTTGGTGAGGCTTTTTATCCAACATTTCCCAGGAAAGCGGGGTACAAGGTTTTGGGAAGTATTTTGGGGGGAAAGACGTTTCCAAACAGCTCTTCCCCAGTAACCAGTATTTGTTTGGTGGTGGTAGCGGCCAATCCAAGGACAAAGGGTGGAATATTTTGTACCTTGGGGAAGTTTTGACCTAAGCTGGTAAAGATAAGTTTAGGAGGTTTTCCATGCAGGTCCCCACATCTGTACTCTAGCGTTCAGAGTGGGGGAGGAACCTTGACATGGTGGCATAGTGGTGGGATTAACCTGAAATCATTTTGAGATCCAGCTGAGATTTTTTGAACTAGAAATACAGATTTTAAAAAGGAAATTTTTTTTCCTTTGGAAAGGAAGTCCAGAAAGCAGCTGAAACTGAAAGCAGCTTGTTTTTTCTCTGCTTTGTGGCCAAGCAGAGACAAAAGGGGATTATTTTTGTGAATTGCAGGTTTTCTTTGCCTGGAGGCAGGGTACTTAACTCCTGCAGGGAAATTCACAGTCTTCCAACCCAGAGGTTTTTTTTTTCCCCTAAAAGTAAACAGGGTGGGGGTGTTCTACCCATTTGCCTGGAGACAAAAGTGGCAGGGGTTTTTTTTTAGGATTTTGATTTTTTACAAGGAGCACAAGTTTGAAAAGGATTTTTTTTCCCTTTAGGCTGCTGGTAAGCAGGTTTCCAAGTAGTTGGAGGTTTTTTGCTTTGATTTGGGCCCAGAGCAGAGAGAAGGGAATTGTCTTTTTCTGTAGGCTGACAATCACTATCAGAGAATAGGTATTCTATTCCAGCAAAGCAAAATTTTACAGCCAAGTTTTGTTTGTTTATTTCTAAACCTCAAGTGTAAAGTTAGTTAAAAACAGAGAGGTTAGAATGACAAAATCCACGGCTCGACAAAAGCTGGAATTAGCCAGATTTCAGGCTGAGGAAAAGCAAAGGGAACATGAAAGACAGATAGAACTCATGCGGCTGAAGAAGGAGGAGAAGGGAAAAGAAAGGGAGGCAGCGAAAGAGGCAGAACAACACCAAGCGGCTGCTCGCCGGAGAGCTATGGAGGTAAGGGCCAAAGAAATGGAGGTAAGGGCCAAAGAACTGGAGGAGAAGGAAAAAGAGAGGAAGCATGTGGAGGAGATGGAGAAGATAAAGGCTCAGCAGAATATACCAACAAACCCTAGCAATCCTTCTCCAGGTACCACTCCTCATCCCAGAAAGTTCCCCACCTATAAGGCAGACGATGATACTGAGGCCTTCCTAGAAAACTTCGAAAGGGCCTGCCTTGGGTACAACATCTCTACTGACCAATACATGGTAGAGCTGAGGCCGCAGCTCAGTGGACCCTTAGCTGAGGTGGCAGCTGAAATGCCTAAAGAACACATGAACAAGTATGAACTGTTTAAATCCAAGGCGAGAGTCAGAATGGGGATAACACCCGAGCAGTCTCGTCGGAGGTTCAGAGCCCTAAGGTGGAAACCAGACATGTCATTTACCGGACATGCCTACCACATTGTGAAACATTGGGATGCCTGGATATCAGGAGCAAGTGTTGAATCTCCAGTAAATTTGCCCTTCCTAATGCAAATGGAACAATTCTTAGAGGGTGTTCCTGAGGAAATAGAAAGATACATCCTAGATGGAAAGCCCAAAACTGTAATCGAGGCAGGAGAGATTGGAGCCAGATGGGTGGAGGTGGCAGAGAAGAAGAAAACTGGTCGCAGTGGGAGCGGAGACCAGAAGGGACAACCCCAGACCACACCCTATCACCGGGGGCCACCCAAAGCCCAACATACCTCCCAAAGAACCCTCCAGACCCCTTATTGTCCCACCACCCCATTCTCCAGCAACCCACCTCACCCCAGTGACCCGTCAGCTGGACGATGTTTTAAATGTAACGAGCTGGGGCATGTAAAGGCCAACTGCCCCAAGAACCCCAACAGATTACAGTTCATTGCACCGGGATCACACCAGAGGTCTGCAGGCCCAGATACCTCCCAGATACCCTTGGAGCAGAGGGAAACTGTGAGTGTGGGCGGGAAGAAGATCACTGCGTGGAGGGACACCGGAGCACAAGTGTCAGCTATCCATGCTTCCTTAGTGGACCCCAATTTAATCAACCCAGAGATCCAAGTGACAACCCCTGATCCAATTCAACCCTTCAAGTCCAACTCATTCAATTTGCCTACAGCCAAGTTGCCTGTCCAGTATAAGGGCTGGTCAGGAACGTGGACTTTTGCAGTCTATGATGATTCTCCCATCCCCATGCTGTTGAGGGAAGACTTGGCCAATCATGTGAAGCGGGCCAAGAGGGAGGGAATGGTCACCCGTAGCCAGGCTAAACAAGCCGTGAGGCCTAGCTCTATTCTGGAAACTTCTATCAGGACCCAGTCAGAGGTGATAGACCCGGACCCCAGGCCAATGTCTGCAACAGCAGTAGTGGATCCAGTCCCAGAGGCCCAGACGGAACCAATCTCAGAACCGGAACCAGCCGAACAACCAACACCAGACCCGTTGCCAGCACTGAATCCAGTACTTGCAACCTCAACACCAGAGGGCCCCACCGAACCTGAACCGGCAGGAGCCGATAACCCTACACAAGAGGCTCAGCCGGAGCCTGAATCCCAACATAGTGCACCAGCGGAAAGCGGTTCACAGTCAGTGGAAACAGCCCCATCCCCTACATCGCTTCCAGAGGGACCCAAGCATAGGTCCACAATCCAATGAGGAACTGATGTCTCCAGCATCAAGGGAACAGTTCCAGACCGAACAGGAAGCAGATGAAAGCCTCCAGAGAGCTTGGACGGCGGCACGGAGCAACCCACCACCTCTCAGCTCTTCTAATCGATCCAGGTTTGTTGTAGAAAGAGGACTTTTATACAAGGAAACTCTTTCTGGGGGACACCAGGAAGACTGGCATCCTCAGAGACAGTTGGTAATTCCAACTAAATACCGGGCCAAACTCTTGAGCTTAGCCCACGATCACCCTAGTGGCCATGCTGGGGTGAATAGGACCAAAGACTGTTTGGGGAGGTCATTCCACTGGGAGGGAATGGGCAAGGATGTTTCTACCTATGTCTGGTCTTGTGACGTATGCCAAAGAGTGGGGAAACCCCAAGACCAGGTCAAAGCCCCTCTTCAGCCACTCCCCATCATTGAAGTTCCATTTCAGCGAGTAGCTGTGGATATTCTGGGTCCTTTTCTGAAAAAGACACCCAGAGGAAAGCAGTACATACTGACTTTCATGGATTTTGCCCCCGATGGCCGGAAGCAGTAGCTCTAAGCAACACCAGGGCTAAAAGTGTGTGCCAGGCACTAGCAGACATTTTTGCCAGGGTAGGTTGGCCCTCCGACATCCTCACAGATGCAGGCACTAATTTCCTGGCAGGAACTATGGAAAACCTTTGGGAAGCTCATGGGGTAAATCACTTGGTTGCCACTCCTTACCACCATCAAACAAATGGCATGGTGGAGAAGTTTAACGGAACTTTGGGGGCCATGATACGTAAATTCGTAAATGAGCACTCCAATGATTGGGACCTAGTGTTGCAGCAGTTGCTCTTTGCCTACAGAGCTGTACCACACCCCAGTTTAGGGTTTTCCCCATTTGAACTTGTATATGGCCGTGAGGTTAAGGGGCCATTACAGTTGGTGAAGCAGCAATGGGAGGGATTTACACCTTCTCCAGGAACTAACATTCTGGACTTTGTAACCAACCTACAAAACACCCTCCGAACCTCTTTAGCCCTTGCTAAAGAAAACTTATAGGATGCTCAAAAAGAGCAAAAAGCCTGGTATGATAAACCAGAGTTCTTCAAAGTAGGAGACCAGGTCATGGTCTTAAAGGCGCTCCAGGTCCATAAAATTGAAGCGTCATGGGAAGGGCCATTCACGGTCCAGGAGTGCCTGGGAGCTGTTAATTATCTCATAGCATTCCCCACCTCCAACCGAAAGCCTAAGGTGTACCATATTAATTCTCTAAATCCCTTTTATTCCAGAGAATTAAAGGTTTGTCAGTTTACAGCCCAGGGAGGAGACGACGCTGAGTGGCCTGAAGGTGTCTACTACAAAGGGAAATGTGCTGGTGGTGTGGAAGAGGTGAACCTCTCCATGACCCTTGGGCGTATGCAGCGACAGCAGATCCAGGAGCTGTGCACTAGCTACGCGCCAACGTTCTCAGCCACCCCAGGACTGACTGAACGGGCATACCACTCCATTGACACAGGTAATGCTCACCCAATTAGAGTCCAACCTTACCGGGTGTCTCCTCAAGCTAAAACTGCTATAGAACGGGAGATCCAGGATATGTTACAGATGGGTGTAATCCGCCCCTCTGGAAGTACATGGGCATCTCCAGGGGTTTTAGTTCCCAAACCAGATGGGGAAATACGTTTTTGCGTGGACTACCGTAAGCTAAATGCTGTAACTCGCCCAGACAACTATCCAATGCCACACACAGATGAACTATTAGAGAAACTGGGTCAGGCCCAGTTCATCTCTACCTTGGACTTAACCAAGGGGTACTGGCAGGTACCGCTAGATGAATCTGCCAAGGAAAGGTCAGCCTTCACCAAACATCTTGAGCTGTATGAATTTAATGTACTCCCTTCCGGGCTGCGAAATGCACCCGCCACTTTCCAAAGACTTGTAAATGGTCTCCTAGCGGGATTAGGAGAATATGCAGTCGCCTACCTTGACGATGTGGCCATATTTTCGGATTCCTGGGCAGACCACCTGGAACATCTACAAAAAGTCCTTGAGCGCATAAGGGAGGCAGGACTAACTGTTAAGGCTAAGAAGTCTCAAATAGGCCTAAACAGAGTGACTTACCTTGGACACCAGGTGGGTCAAGGAACTATCAGCCCCCTACAGGCCAAGGTGGATGCTATCCAAAAGTGGCCTGTCCCAAAGTCAAAGAAACAGGTTCAATCCTTCTTAGGTTTGGCCGGTTATTACAGACTATTTGTACCGCAATACAGCCAAATCACCGCCCCACTGACAGACCTAACCAAAAAGAAACAGCCAAATGCTGTTCAGTGGACCGAAAAGTGTCAGAAGGCCTTTAACAAGCTTAAAGCGACACTCATGTCTGACCCTGTACTAAGGGCCCCAGACTTTGACAAACCGTTCCTAGTAACCACAGATGCGTCCGAGCGTGGTGTGGGAGCTGTTTTAATGCAGAAAGGACCTGATCAAGAATTCCACCCTGTAGTGTTTCTCAGCAAAAAACTGTCTGAGAGGGAAAGCAACTGGTCAGTTGGTGAAAAAGAATGTTACGCCATTGTCTACGCTCTGGAAAAGCTACGCCCATATGTTTGGGGATGGCGTTTCCACCTGAAAACCGACCATGCTGCACTGAAGTGGCTTCACACCGTCAAAGAAAATAACAAAAAACTTCTTTGGTGGAGTTTAGCTCTCCAAGATTTTGATTTCGACATCCAACACATCTCAGAAGCTTCTAACAAAGTGGCTGATGCACTCTCCTGTGAAAGTTTCCCAGAATCAACTGGTTAAAATCGTCCTTGAGATGTGGAAAATATTGTTAGTCTTTATGTACTTGGTAGTATATTTAGAGATGCATGTGTCTTATTAACTCTGTTTTTCCCAGAGCTCCAGGAAGAAATCCCAGCCAATGTTTCACCCTAGATGAGATTTGGGGGGCGTGTCATAAATATAAAGGGAAGGGTAAACCCCTTTAAAATCCCTCCTGGCCAGAGGAAAACTCCTCTCACCTGTAAACGGTTAAGAAGCTAAAGGTAACCTCGCTGGCACCTGACCAAAATCACCAATGAGGAGACAAGATACTTTCAAAAGCTGGGAGGAGGGAGAGAAACAAAGGGTCTGTGTCTGTCTGTATGCTGCCCTTGCCAGGGACAGAACAGGAATGGAGTCTTAGAACTTTTAGTAAGTAATCTAGGTAGGTATGCGTTAGATTATGATTTCTTCAAATCGCTGAGAAAAGAATTGTGCTGAATAGAATAACTATTTCTGTCTGTGTAACTTTTTTGTAACTTAAGGTTTTGCCTAGAGGGGTTCTCTATGTTTTGAATCTAATTACCCTGTAAGGTATCTACCATCCTGATTTTACAGAGGGGATTTCTTTACTTCTATTTACTCCTATTTCTATTAAAAGTCTTGTTGTAAGAAAACTGAATGCTTTTTCATTGTTCTCAGATCCAAGGGTTTGGGTCTGTGGTCACCTATGCAAATTGGTGAGGCTTTTTATCCAACATTTCCCAGGAAAGTGGGGGGGGTGCAAGTGTTGGGAGGATTGTTCATTGTTCTTAAGATCCAAGGCTCTGGGTCTGTAGTCACTTAGGCAAATTGGTGAGGCTTTTTACCAAACCTTGTCCAGGAAGTGGGGTGCAAGGTTTTGGGAAGTATTTTGGGGGGAAAGACATTTCCAAACAGCTCTTCCCCAGAAACCAGTATTTGTTTGGTGGTGGTAGCAGCCAATCCAAGGACAAAGGGTGGAATATTTTGTACCTTGGGGAAGTTTTTGACCGAAGCTGGTAAAGATAAGCTTAGGAGGTTTTTATGCAGGTCCCCACATCTGTACCCTAGCGTTCAGAGTGGGGGAGGAACCTTGACAGCACCGCTGTAAATAGTCTTCAAATATTTTAATAATAGCACATGATAATTAATCATAATTAATTGCAGCTATGAAAACTGTTGGGTTTTGGTTCCAGACATTCTTGTGGGAAGTGACCCAGAAACTTTTGCTCCACGGAGGCATTTATAAGAGGCTTGTAACAAAAATAAAGGTTAAAATATACAGCCAGATCTGCTTTCATTTACATGAGTGTCAATCCCTTGCAACTCCATTTATGTCAGGGGAGTTATTCCAATTTTACCCTAGTGTAAGAGGAAGCAGAATTTTACCCACACTCCAGTCTAATGAGGGGGAAACAAATACTGCCTTAAATAACAGACAGACAAACACAGCAAGTGCCTTGACAGCTCAATTGTTACTTCTTTCTCTGAGGAAGCTAATTGCCAGACTATCCAGAGTTAACACTATAGGCCAAACCTGAACTGTCTTACTCACACAGATAGTCACATGGCAGTCAATGGGGCTGCTGGCATAAATGAAGCAATCACAGTTTGTGACAAGCAGGAAGTTCTGAAAACATAGATGCCAGTGTTCCCACTTAGTAAACAGCCAAACAGGGGTTATTCCTGCTACCTCCACATACCTGCAAATCAAGTGGGGAGGGAGCATGGTGCTGTGGTTAGGGCATTAGCTAGAGGGATTTCAATTCCCTGCTCTGCCACAGAGATTCTGTGTAACCTTGTGCAACTCACTTAGCCCCTGTGTGCCTCATTTCCCCATCTGTAACATGGGATGATAACAGTAACTAACAGGGCAATTGTGAGGATAAATATATTAAAGATTGTGGGGTGATCAGATACTATGGTCACGGGAGCCATACAAATGCATTAAATAGATAGAACTCTTGGTGTTTTTGTTCTGACTGCTTCACAAATGCTACATTGTAGAACTGAATGATTGCAAAGACAAATGCCACATTGCTGATTGCAAAACATTTTGAAATATAATGTGTAAAATGTTTTTTTTTCCTAACATGCACACACTTTCTTTAAAAAGAAAGGAAGACACAGTGGGGAACCCCACAATCCAGAAATTGATGGAAACAAAGCACAGGGGAGTGTGGATTTAGGTTTTGCAACCTGTTCTATTGGTAATGCCAATCCTGCTCAATAGTCTGACTAGCTCTTCACCTACCTTTTTGACAGGAGCATTCCTTAAAGGGCTAGCCTTCTGAATATCAGATCATGTACTCATCCCCATAGACCACTTTTCTAGTAGATCCACAATACATATGTCCACCATTTTGAAAGGGGTGAACACTAAAATAATGCTCAAATCACAGAATTATAGAATCATAGAATATCAGAGTTGGAAGGGACCTCAAGAGGTCATCTAGTCCAACCCCCTGCTCAAAGCAGACCAATCCCCAACTAAATCATCCCAGCCAGGGCTTTGTCAAGCCTAACCTTAAAAACCTCAAAGGAAGGAGATTCCACAACCTCCCTAGGTAATGCATTCCAGTGTTTCACCACCCTCCTCGTGAAAAGTTTTTCCTAATATCCAAACTAAACCTCCCCCACTGCAACTTGAGACCATTACTCCTTGTTCTGTCATCAGCTACCACTGAGAACAGTCTAGAACCATCCTCTTTGGAACCCCTTTCAGGTAGTTGAAAGCAGCTATCAAATCCCCCCTCATTCTTCTCTTCTGCAGACTAAACAAGCCCAGTTCCCTCAGCCTCTCCTCATAAGTCATGTGTTCCAGTCCCCTAATCATTTTTGTTGCCCTCCACTGGACACTTTCCAATTTTTCTACATCCCTCTTGTAGTGTGGGGCCCAAAACTGGACACAGTACTCCAGATGAGGCCTCACCAATGTCGAATAGAGGAGAACGATCACATCCCTTGATCTGCTGGCAATGCCCCTACTTATACAGCCCAATATGCCATTAGCCTTCTTGGCAACAAGGGCACACTGTTTACTCATATCCAGCTTCTCGTCCACTGTCACCCCTAGGTCCTTTTCCGCAGAACTGCTGCCTAGACATTCAGTCCCTAGTCTGTAGTGGTGCATGGGATTCTTCAGTCCTAAGTGCAGGACTCTGCACTTGTCCCTGTTGAACCGCATCAGATTTCTTTTGGCCCAATCCTCCAATTTGTCTAGGTGCCTCTGTATCCTATCCCCACCCTCCAGCATATCTACCACTCATCCCAGTTTAGAGTCATCTGCAAACTTGCTGAGGGTGCAATCCACACCATCCTCCAGATGATTAATGAAGATATTGAGCAAAACTGGCCCCAGGACCAACTCCTGGGGCACTCCGCTTGATACTGGCTGCCAATTAGACATGGAGCTATTGATCACTACCCGCTGAGCCCGACAATCTAGCCAGCTTTCTATCAACCTTATAGTCCATTCATCCAGCCCATACGTCTTTAACTTGCTGGCAAGAATACTGTGGGAGACCGTATCAAAAGCTTTGCTAAAGTCAAGGAATAAATGTGTTAGTCTCTAAGGTGCCACAAGTACTCCTCGTTCTTTTTACTAAAATAATGGGCCTCTATTTGCACCTCACACTCTTACAGAAGGACAGTCTATTGATCATGGACAAGTCTTAATTATCCTCATAACATGATTGATGCCAGAGTATTCTCTCTTCCCAGGCAGTCTGTAAAGGGGATCTGATATGCTAGACTGAAGATGTGTGTCTGCTACAGCCAGCTGCTACAGAAATTAATCCTTAACTCAAGCTGTAGCTCTATAAATCTTGGGTTTGATCTCTGTGATGACCAAGATCACGACATTTGTATATATTTCCCTTCATAAAAAGCATTTTGCTGGCCAGTTATGTTCGGTGGCCTCTAGGGATTAAGGAAATGGCAAATAAAATGGGAAGTTGTTCTAAGCATAGGCGGCAGTGTGAGAGAAAAATAGAGGAAGTATTAAGACCAGAGGACTCAGAGGAGAGGGGGTTTCAGCCTGTAATATGCAAGCTCTAAACTCCTGTTCTAAAAGGACCCATAACTTAGTTGGAGATTCACAATGTAAACGGGGGAATAGTCCCGCTATTGTGGGGAACTTTCCTGGCTTCTGCACTACCCCAGTGAAGTAGGCTAGCGAAAGGATCTGAGTCCTCGCTCCCACTTCCTTTACCCAGAGGCCTCCCTGCCTTTGAGGACTCTCCTTCCACTCTCCTGTCTGGCAAAGTCCTCGTAACCCCAACAAGCCTGGGCCCAGGATTCCTGGGGGGCTCAACCCCCAACCCTGCTGTGGTCACCTAGAACAGGAGCTAGGGTGTCCCCACTCCGGGGTACTCTCTCTGCACTGGGCACTTCTCTGACCCACTGATCATTACATACAATTTAAAGCAAATGCAAGTTATTTAATCAACAATTAATTTAAAAAAGAGTAAGGAAAAATGGGAAAGGTTAAAGGAAACACATCAACCCACTCTGTGGCAGGGAACATCACAAACAGTGTCTCTGGAATGTCAGGGCAGTTCACAGTCTGTTCCTTGTGAGTCCCAGGCCTTCTTCTCAAGGAGGCTGTGGATTGGACACTCGCTCTGGTGGTGGCCACACACTCTCAGGCTCTAGGTGGCAGGGCCCTTCTTCCCAGCATTGCTCCCTCCCTGTAGGGGTTACCAATCCCCCTCCGAGTCTGGCCTGCAGAGCCTCCTGGCTGAGGCATCTCCCTGTGCTGGGCCTACTGCCCAGGGTCCCCCCTCACTATCCCCAGCTGCTCATGACACTCAGCCCTGGACTGCTCCAGCCCCAGCTCCAGCTCCACTTTGCCTCAGCACGGCTGCTGCTCTGCCTCCAGCTCCCGGGCTGCTTCTCTGGCCCCTCTGGCTCTGGTTGCTGCAGCTCTGCTCCCAGGACAGGTCTGCTCTGCAGGCTGCTTCTGTGACTCTGCTCCCAGCACTGACCTGCTTTGTGGGCTGCTTTTCTGGCCCCTCTGGCTCTAGTTGCTGCAGCTCTCCTCCCAGGGCAAGTCTGCTCTCTCTGGGCTGTGCCTCTGGCTTTGGGGCTGCAGCTCTGCTCCCAGGACAGAGTCTGCTCTCTCTGGGCTGCTTTTCTGGTCCCTCTGGATCTGGCACAGCTCTGCTCCGCAGCTCAGCTTGGGCCCCTGCTTTCTCCTTAGCTCGGCCCCACTCTGTCTGACCCAGGCAAATCCAGATCACACGGAGGACAGGACCTCCCTGGCCTCCTGACTCCCTGATTAGCTTGCCTGCCCTGTCATTCAGGCTGACCTGGAGCATTGGCCTCTCCCCAGTGTTCCTGGGGACTGGCAGTCTCAGGGTCCAGATTCCCCATCAAGCCTTCCCCCTTTTAGCACTGGGAGCTAGCAACTAAAACACCCCCACTGAATGTTAGTAAGGGGGCAACAGTCCCCTTACAATAACAGTATTGCTCACCTTCACTGGCACATGAGCAACAGTTCTTCTAAGTGTCCGCTCTCTTTTCAAGATGTTTAAGAGCCCTTTTGAAAACTGTATTGGAAGGCAGCCAACATCTCCCCGCCACTATGCACAGGGTACGCAGCAGCATACAAATGGGGTTTGCTGTGCAAAACCTGGAGATTTTCTCTATGCTACTAATGCACAGTGAGAAGAGAAGAAAACTCAGGACTCAGCTTTGAGAAACTCATTTCAATGGAGCAGATGTTATGGAACAGGAGACTTTGACAAGCTAATATGAACTACCTTGCTTCTGAAGGCAGGGTGGCAGAACGTAGATGTCCTGCCCGGGTTCTATTGGACTGGATGTTAACTCCCTGCTAAGGACTTTTATGGACCACACCTACATGGGTTAGAAAAGTGGAGTGTTAAGGTAGGAATCCTGTGTGTGTATTCAATCCACTAGTGCTGAGCCCCCATTGCCTACATTTTACTTCATGCTTAGGGGAGCCCAGGGCTGCTACCAAGATGGTCCCCCATCTTGTAATCATGTATCAAGTAGGTGTAATCATGAATCTGACTTAAATGCATGTAGCAGTTTTAGCATTTCCCTGTACAGTAGGGATCTCTAGGAGGCAACCAAGGGCAGTGCTTTACAGGCCCAATCTAGTCTTATCCCCCTTCCCCCATCTCAGCTCAGCCATCCAAAAAAGTGAGTAGGGTAATATTTCCCTGCAGGGTGCTGTAATCCTTGTGAAGCAGTCTGAGCTGCACAGATGAAGCATGCTATGCAACACAGTGCTCCGTATTGTTTTTGTTAGGGCTCAAATAGGTAGAACGTCTCTGAGAAGTTTGTATGAGGACAGCTATTGGATCACATCACTTGTTTCCATTAGTCTCCTCCAGCACTTCCACCACTAGTACAGTATATATATCTCCTCACCCCTGATTTGTTGACAGTCCCAGTTGCATTTACGCTACAGTCACTGACAGAGACTTGATACAATATTATTGATTGAGCCTGGTGTGCTCTCTCTCTTACCTGCAATTATTGATGAGTCAGCGATCGCTGCTCTGTATTTTTATGTCAGTTGGGTATTTGGACATCAATATATCTTCCACTTTGCTGCATATGTTCCTTTTAAATCAATAGCTAACTACCTCGACTAATGTTACCTTTGTCCATTTTTTCCTGTAATAATCTTAGTGATTGTGTAACATGAATCGTAATATTTTCATTAATATATTATGCACACACACAGAGCCCTAGGAAAGTGCCCTTTGGCTGGATGCTCATCCAGCTGCTGTGTTTGGGACCCCCTGTGCTTTCAGTCTCATGAGTCTGAACAGAGTCCAGGCACTATCCCTGGCTCAGGTTTCTAGGAACACCCAGAGTGAAGATCCTCTCTCTAACACCCCCCCTTGACAATCGGGAGCCCACAATTCCACTATCTAGCCCTTGGGACTAACCCCTCAGGTTCCCTCGTAGCATAAGCACAGCCTCTCCCAGAGATCCAGTCACATGGCCGTTCTGTCTCTAAAGCCCACCTCTTCAGGGGAACATGACAGTGAAAGCCAGACACACGGACAGACTTTGCACAGGATTCCAAACAAAACTACTCTTGACTTAGATAGCACAAGAGATACACAACTCTAGACAAAATAATAAACACACCTGTATGTATTTTCCTGCCTCAGTTTCCTCACCCATTTGGAGACGTCTCTGAGCTTAGAGCAGAGCACACTGAGGGGTCCAGGATCCCCCTCTGGCACATGGCTTCTCTTGAGAAACATGAAGTGTCTCTCTGACTTTTACTTCTGCAGCCAGTGCCCTTCTGCTCTCTTCTCAAAATAGATGCTGCAGCGTTCTCTTTTATAACCTCCCATCCCCTTTGCCAGGTGAACCTCTGTTAGGGTCATCAGGTGATCCAAGTCATTCACCAGGTAATCATTGATTTGTTACCAACCCACCTGGGCAGACTGGTTCTTCTGGGCATCAACTAACTCTTTGTCCAAGGGGGCTTCCATCTGAATAGAGGACCATCAAGGTTTAACAGCCATCCCTTGTTAACTTTATACCATCACTCCTTGGAATTTCAGTCCAGATTAGAAGTAAAAGGACAACAGAGAAGGCAGCAACCCCACATTCAAAATGGAGTCTGCAGTATGCCAGAGACACCCTTGGAGATCACCCAATATCAAACAGATTTCTGTGCTTAGACAGATCCCCAAATTGTCACACACATAAATTGTGGTATTTTTATGAAGAATTAGTAGTCTTCTTAGTGCCCTGTCAAGAAGCACAAAAGGTAAAGGCAACATGGGCTGAAAAATAGAAGCGGAGAACCACCATGGGTTCGGCTCTGCTGGCTACAGTTTCAAGCTTAATAGAGTGAAAGTCACCTCTGCTACTTGCTTCAGATTTGGAATCTCTAGGAACACATAAAGACCAAGGAGAGTGACCACACAGACATTAACGAGGTCTGGTCTCCTTTTACAAGTTTTATAAAAGTTACAATTAAGGTTATGATTACCCAAGTATATAGAAATCCTATAAAGACCTATGCATAAGTTACAAATGTAGTCATACTCACATCTTTAATGATATTCTTAGGGTCTGATGGATGCCTTGACAATTAATCATCAGTAGAGGGATGGTTCCTGCTGGAGTTTTCCTGTAGGGAACTCATTTTATCTAATCTAGGAGTCCTCTTTTATATTGTGCTTCTGACTACACTTACACATTGCACATGTACATGAAGGTGTCCACCCTCTTTTTCCTTATTTGTATTGTGTCCCCCAAGAATATTGGGGTACCCTGTTTTTCATAGGTTGGTTATAGTTCCTTTTGTTCTCATTAGCATTTACATATGACATACGTATACCCTGTGGTTAGGGCACATGTTAGAACAATGTGACTATTGGGTATCCTGTAGTCAAAATTACTCTTACGGTTAATTTTTTGCAATACCGCCCACTGGCACATCTTTTCCTGTAATTTTGTGGCATCAGGTAATTCTTTGTCACTTACCTATGGCCTAGTAAGGCTAAACTAAAATATTTCAGGCCTCAGCCAGTAGCCCTTGCATTTCAGTCCTACTTACTTAGATACCTAATACATACTTTTCACTTCTCAGTATTATCTTATACTTCTCTAATCCTACAACTAAATCTATGTAACATACAATGATTATACAGGCCATGACATGGTAGCTAATCATAGCATCACACCATAAATGAATGATAAAATGAAGTAATTGGCTACGGCTAGAATAATGTATTTATCCTCACAATACCCTTGTGAGGAAAGGAAGCACTGAAGATCGTGAAGCCCTTTGATATCTACTGATGAAAAGTGCTCTATAAAGCGTCATCACCAAATGTGCATAGTTACTAAGATCTTTTGCCCAAGCCAGAGTGACCACATTCAATGGTATCATAGAGTGAAGTTCCAGATCTTGCTGAATCCATAAATCTAGTGCAGCAACGCCACATAGGGTCAGTCCTGGAGACGTGGCCAGAAAGTGTGCAATGCCACTTCTGAACATAGTGAGCAACTGGAGGAAGGCCAATGCTGATGAGCAGGAAACCTGGGTTCTACTTGTAACTCCTTACATGCTGAAACTTAACAAGTGTCTTAATACCATGTCACAGCATCATTTCATGCAGATATGAACACTGAGTCACTGAAATAGCAAGTGACTTGTTCAGGGTCACTCAGTGAGTCAGTAACACAATTATGAAGAAGACTCAAAACACCTGGCCCATGGTCTCTTCTTTTAACCACTACAAACATGAATTGGCAACGTTCATCCATACCAATATTTTCCAATAAATAAATAGAAGACAGAAGTCATTCACAAGCTCATGACTCATATACAGCTCTATAAGTTTTCCTGATGTTCAAAATCACAGGCATTGTTTAAGGAGAATTAGAATTTCTTACGGAATACAGAAACCTGGGCATGACTGTCTTTCTCCTTTGCATTTGTCAGCAATGCAAAATTTCTTAGTCATTTGCTTTCCACACAAATTTTTAATTATATGCATTAACTACTTTTAACTCATATTCAAATTATGGGCATACCTCCTCAGACTGCATACTGGACATTCAAATTTATTCAAGATAACAAAGGGCCTTCAAGAAATTAAAACATGACTGTAGCTATCTTTAAGTCAAGGTAAACCCCAGATGGGGAGATAGGGCTGACCTCAACTAGCTACACTGAGATGTAAGCTGCCTGTGCCTTTCCTCTACTAGCATTTGATATCAAGATAGCTATTTCAATGTAAACACACACACCTCTTTTTTTCAGTGAAGACAAAGCCTGTTTGGGTAAGTCTTTGCTGCACAATTGGCTTGATATCTACAATAGAGCTGACTCCTCTAAGTTAGCCTTGCTCCCATGAGAACGGCCAGACTGCAAAATAACACTCAAGAGGTGTCATAAATATAAAGGAAAGGGTAACAACTTTCCTATATACAGTACTATAAAATCCCTCCTGGCCAGAGGGTTAAGGGTAAAGGGTTAAGAAGCTCAGGGAACCTGGCTGGCACCTGACCAAAAGGACCAATAAGGGGACAAGATACTTTCAAATTTGGGTGGGGGGGGAAGGCTTTTGTCTGTCTGTTCTGTGTGCTTGCCGGAGAGAGATCAAGAAAGCAAGCAATCCAACTCCATTAGAATTAGTAAGTACTAGCAAGGAAATGTGTTAGTTTACTTTTGTTTTGGCTTGTGATTTTCTCCGTGCTGAGAGAAAGGTGTATTCCTGGTTTTCTTTTTGTAACTTTAAAGTTTTTGCCCAAAGGGAAATCCTCTGTGTTTTAAATCTGATTGCCCTGTGAGATTAGCTTCCCTTCTAATTTTACAGAGGTGCTTCTTTTACCTTTTTTCTTTCTAATAAAGTTCTGTTTCTTTTAAGAGCCTGACTGATTTCTCTATTGTCCTGAAAACCAGGGGTTTGGGTCTGTGATCACTTTGCAATTGGTTAGGATATTATTCTCAAGCCTCCCCAGGAAAGGGGATGTATAGGCTTGGGGGAGTATTTGGGGGGAATAGGACTCCAAGTGGTCCTTTCCCTGATTGTTTGTTAAATCATTTGGAGGTTGCAGCATACCCTCCAAGGGCAAAGAGTTTGTGCCTTGGGGAAGTTTTACCCTAAGCTGGTAGAAATAAGCTTAGGGGGTCTTTCATGCGGGTCCCCACATCGGTACCCTAGAGTTCAGAGTGGGGAGGGAACCCTGACAAGAGGCATTGAGCGTTTGGATTAGCAACACAATTGTTGTGTCCCCCCTGCATTGCTAGAGGTTGAGTGTCTGCAGCAGTGAAGCTTCAACCCATATCCCTAGATGGGCCAGCTAACTCAAGTGTAAAGCACCACTTAACTAGAGCTAGAGATTTGTGCTGTGTGGACATGAATTTGGTTGAGAGCAACACTCAAGTTATCCATCAAGCCACCACTGCACTGAAGACAAGCACTATGGCTTTAACAAAGGTTTCCCATCAATTGCCTTAGATCTAGGAAAATACTGTATCTGAGTCATTTAAAACTTGACTCGGCACAGAATGCAAGAGCACACAGTAAAGAATATTTCTGCCAGTGAAATGGAGATGATTTAATAGTTTTTTTCCACCTTGCATGTCCTCTGCCAAATCAAATCTCCTCTATGATTCTTTGCAGAGCAATTTGCAAATATGTGCATTTTCAGTGTCTCTAAAAGTTATAAATGAAGTGGAAAGATCTTTGAGTATTATGAATCCCACTGTATTTGAAAAAAGAAAAGGAGTACTTGTGGCACCTTAGAGACTAACCAATTTATTTGAGCATAAGCTTTCGTGAGCTACAGCTCACTTCATTGGATGCATACCTCAGAGATGTTCCAATAAGCTTCTTTCATAGACTAGACTCCTTTCTAGTCTGGGACCAATCCTTTCTCTTCCCTTCGCTACCACCTGAACTAGAACAAGGACTGTACCAGGAGAAAGTATTGGGCCCAGACTAGAAAGGAGTCTAGTCTATGAAAGAAGCTTATTGGAACATCTCTGAGGTATGCATCCGATGAAGTGAGCTGTAGCTCATGAAAGCTTATGCTCAAATAAATTGGTTAGTCTCTAAGGTGCCACAAGTATTCCTTTTCTTTTTGCAAATACAGACTAACATGGCTGTTACTCTGAAAACTGTATTTGAATTATTTTCACAACATAGCACTTGCTTCTGTCTTGAGAGTCTGCATCATATTTCTGAGCAGATGATAGTTGTAGATTTTAACCTCTCTGTGCATGTAGAAACTGCAGACCTCTCTCAAGAGAGTGGGGGGTTTTTTGGGCAGGGGGAGGATGGAAACAAGAAAGACGGCAAGGATTTTAGCTAATTTACAGGTGATACTAAGTTAATCCTAACTACTGTTACCCATTAATTAAAGTGATAGTGACACTGGCAGACCAGGTGCCAGCTCATGCCAACTGTGTCTCAGTTGAACACAGACAAATACGTAGCTGGAATCAGTCTGGTTCACCTGTGTGTTAGTGTTGCTAAAATAGGTATTAGAATTATAAGAATGTGTTTCGTGTTTAGACTTTATGGAATGCTTGTGAGTGGCTGCATGCATTAATCTCATTTACAACATCTGTACACCAGACTGTAAGGCAATATTTGAGCATGTACACTGGGAGGTCCTGTAACTATGAATCACCAGACAGGATAGAGACATTAACTAGAGGGAAGGTGTTACTTCCTATCCACCGGGAAAGGTTCTTTGATACCAGACAGGGTATTGTGGGACATTAAAGTGGATAAAAGTCTTTGTTGTTCTGCTACCCCTCTCCCCACATGAAGATGAGTCATGCAAGTGGATTCCTCACATCAGCTGAATTTGGAGTGTCCGTTCACTCATCATCCCACCATGACCAGGCTCCCATAGCAGAGAAGAGATTTAACTTTCAAGGAGGTACTCTGCAATTCTCTCCCAAAGGTTTCTAGGGATAGCAGCCTTATTTCTTCTTCTGTGGTAGGACACTTTCCCATGTAGGGACAGGTTTTTATAATTGTACTATAAAAATTGATGTAAACTTTGAATTAATTCTGCCAGCTACCCTTTTTGAATAACAGACAGGAATGACCGTCTGAGACTGGGATCTTCTTTCCTATATGCATTATAAACTTCCCTCTAGTCATTTCTTTGGTTTAAGGTTTAGTGAGTAAAAGACAGGATCTTGTATTGTGTCTATGTTATTTATATTAAAGGAATGTTAAAGGCCTGAGCCACAATGTAAACTGTTTTGACCACAAGATTTAGTGAAGTTTAATTTACAATGTATTCTGCTGAATATAAAATAGTGCTGTCTTCTCTGTGAGAGATTGTTTGTGTGAATGAGGAATGCATGCATCAGGAAAAGAAAAGGTGTGAAAGCCATCACAAATGTCCAGATGGTCAAGAAAAAGTGAGAGACTTGGAAACACCAGGAGACAATCAGAAAACACCCATTGTATCCAGTGCTTAACATGTTAACAGCATTGACGGCCTCAGAGGTGAGGCAACCACCCCGAAGGCAAGACAACAAATAGAAGATAACGATGGGAAGCCCGACAATAACCGTCAAATGATACAGCAGAAAACCCCAAGATTATCACCACTTAAGGACTAATGATTATAGGATGACATTGCAAAATGCATTGACCCAAATGGGAATTTACAAGTATAAAGCGGGGGTGTTTTGCCATGAAACTTTGGGTTTCGGCCTGCCAAAACTTCAGCGCATCGGATCGCAACCGACAGAGCCCAGCTCCTCACTCGTGTTCAGTCTAAATGGCCATTAGATTGACTTGAGCTACAACAGACTGGTAACTATAAAAACATCAACTGGCAGGACTGTGTGCATGATGTGTATGTGTGTGTGACTGAAAAGCATATGCTAACTGTTGTATTTTAAATAAATATGGCGTATTTGCCTTCTCTCTTATAAAAGATCCCATGTGCTTTGTACAGCATAACACCCACACCAGTCCGCGATGACTTTGGCAGGCACCCTTGCAGTAAACAGAATAGCGGCATAGGAACCCAGGCAGCTTTGGGATGCCAGCAACAGCTGGGGTCTCTGTGCCTTTGTTACCCTCAGGAATGAGACAGCTAAAATCACCATGGCCTGTGGAAAATTGCACCAGAATTGCCCTACACCCATTCCCATGGACACAGGGCCCGAAATTTTATTGTTTCATACAACTCAAACAATTCCTTCCACATTTTTCCCATCCCGCCCCTGGTGGCCATAAACACCATTACTGAGACTGGAGGGTGGTGCCATGAGTTCCACAGCTGAAGTGTCAATCAGCATAGCTTGTTTAAAATGTTAGGAGAACAAGAGAAGGGAGTTCTGAAACATAACTTTCGCTTTCTGTTCTGACTATAAATACATGCGTAGCCGGGACAATGAATGACCCGGCACACATGTATGATAACAGCCCCCACTGCAGATTTTCCAACTCCAACATGATTTCCCATTGGCTGGGATCATCCACTTTTGCAGGCTTCCCCAGGCGATCACCACTCACTTCTCAATTGTCAATGCAGCCCTCATTCTGATGTCCCTGTGCTGGAGGGCTGCGTTGAGTTTGGCACACAGATCCAGCCAGGGATAGTTTGGGTCCCACAGGAGCACTCCATACCGGGGGACAGTCAGAAGAACCACAGCTTCACATACACTGACCTGTGAGAGCCATGGCTGCTGTATGTATAGCCAAAATATACTCAAATAGACATGAATGCTTTTCCCCTTCTTAAGTTCTGTTCCATTAATTTATTTCAGAAGTTTTCATGGTATTTGCTTTTTAATTGCACACTGGTTCTGGTATGCCATAAAAATCTATTTTTGGTAAATAATTCATCTTTCTTACTTCACTACCTATGCTGCAGAATGCCTAGCACTACTGAAAGAAGCCACTATTTGTTATTGTACAGGACGACAGAACTCACAGGATCAGTGACAAACACAGCATAATAATTATAAATATACAGCAAGCACCACAAAATTAATAAGTGCATTAACAAATGGTGTTACATTCATAAAGGTACACCAACACCCCCCAAAACACCAGCGCCAGGTAGAGCACAATCTACCCCACCTCAGAACTGTGGCTGTTAAAGTCCTCTTTCAAGACCTCCCTCAGCCGCACAGCTCCGTGTTGGGCTCTCCTAACAGCCCTCATGTCATGTCTGGCTGTTCAAACTCAGTAGACAGCCACTCCAACTCTGCCCTGGTGGCAACTTTCCCCCTTTGCGTCACAGATATTATGCAGACAGCTATAACCATTAGGATATTTTTCTCACTGAGTTCCAATCTTGTGAGGAAACAATGCAGTTTCCACGGTATGTATCCAATGAAGTGAGCTGTAGCTCACGAAAGCTCATGCTCAAATAAATTGGTTAGTCTCTAAGGTGCCACAAGTACTCCTTTTCTTTTTGCGAATACAGACTAACACGGCTGTTATTCTGAAACGTCCCTTCAAACTACCGAAAGCACATTCAATTGTCATTCTGCACCTGCTGAGCCCGTAAATGAATCTTTCCTTGGTGCTGTTGGGGTGACTGGTGTACAGCTTCATGAGTCAGGGGAGCAAGGGACAGGCTGGGTCCCCCAGGGTCACTATTGGCATTTCAACATCACCAATGGTAATCCTCTGATAAGGAAAGAAAGAATGTCCTTGCTTGTAGCTTTCTGAACAGTCCTGTGTTCTTAAAGGTGTGGGTGCCATGCACCTTTCCCGACCAGCCCACACTGATTTTGGTGAAGTGTCCCTGGTGATCCGCCAATGCTTGCATAACCATAAAAGAGTAGCTCTTTCCACTGAGGTACTATATGGCAAGGTGGGATGATGCCAAAATAGGGATATGTGTGCCCTCTATTGCTCCACTGCAGTTTGGGAATCCCATGGCTGTAAATCCATCCACTATGTCCTGCACATTATGTTACTGATAGTAACAGTCCTGCATGGCAAGAGATGATTAATAGCCCTGCACCCTTGCACTGTGGATTTTCCAGCTTCAAACTGATTTCCCACTGACTGGTAAAATTTGGTGTTGCAAACCTCCATAGAGCTAAAACCACTCACTTCTCAGGTGTCACTGTAGCTCCCGTTCTGTGCTGGAGGGTGGAGGTAAGTTTGGCACACAGATCCAGGAATGTGACCTTTTGCATCTGAAAGTTCTGCAGCCACTGCTTATCATCCCAACCTGCGTTATGATGTGATCCCACCAGTCATTGCTCCTTTCCCAGGCCCAGAAGCAGTGCTCCACTGTTTATAGCTGCTCTGTGAATGCCACCAACAACTTTAAACTGATTTTTGCTATGTCCTACAACAATCCATCCTCCACAAAATCACCACGTCCCTCATTGTTGCGGTTCTTCCTGTGGCTCTGCAAAGACCAGAGGATCATTCCTTCTGTGTTTGCAACGTTTGTGACAATAATGCAAAGCTGGACAGGCTCCATGCTTCTGTCAGAGACGGAGCCCAGCGAGAAGTGCTGCACAGGTTCATAGGATTTTTTTTAAAGCACAAAAATTATGGGATATGGATGACATTATGGGATGGAGAAAGATACACGACAGGAACTTGACCCCTTGCTTCCAGCACCCCTGCACAACTTGTTTCTGCCCTATCATGCATGGCCAATATTTCCCAAAAGACAGTGCACCTTATAATGGCCAGTTGCATGCACTGTGCATTGACACAAGCACTTCTAGTGTGTAAGACTCAGGGAATCAAGGATGCATGCACACAAGAGTTATACTAACAGCAGCAGCTTTACGCCAGCGCAACTTGTGTTCACCAAAGTTTGTAGTGTAGACTTGACTTTAGGCACTTTTGAGAATTTTTCCCACCAAATAAATGAAAAGTTAATAATATTATTGGTAGCTGTCCACAATTTCAGATTCCTAAATTTGAAGTTGAAAAGAAAACTGGGACTATTCACAACTAAACTCATTCCTGTTGTTCAACCAGCTATAAAAGTCCAGGGTCAGAATTTGGGTCAAGAAGGTCCAGGCCAGTTCTTATTTTTTATTCCAGACCACTTCGCCTTGTCAGAAGAACTCCTCCTACAAGTGTTAATCAAGCAAAACTCCCATTAATTTGTAGAATCTCTATGAAAATGCAATGGGCCCAATTGTCCACTCCCTATCCACCTATGTAAATATGTATCTAACATACTATTTCTTTGCACACTTCCTCGCATTTTAGTACTTCTGTTATAAAATATATTTTATTTTCTCTGGCTCTATGGTATTTTGTGTATTGTGTTTTGTCTTCTTATATAGATGCATCTAGATTTATATCACTGCAAGGAGCTTTTTAGCTGTCACAAGGCCCAGCAAACAAACAGCTCATTATTCTGGAGAAGTTTAAGGCTGGGTTATGTTCCAAGGGCAAAACTGTAGCGGTATGATAAATGGTATACCTGATTCTTTTTTTTTTTTTTTTTTTTGTTAATGCATTTTAAACTGTAGGTAGGAGAAGCCTGGGCTGAAACACATTGGTAATAAATGTATGTGCAAAGTAAGTGCCATTTTTATTGATGGGATTTTTATTTTAGCTTAAAAACTATATCTGGTTTATACTCTTTTTTTGTTTGTTTCAAAGAGACTGTGACAGGGTGTGTAACGGTTTTTACTCAGTGCTAGGACACCCCTCATGGCTGAATCTGGGGATTAGCTCTTCTGGGTCTGATGCTCCCTTCCGTCACACATTCATACCACAGCTGCTCTTGATCTCCAGGAGTTGGAGTGCTTGCAGTTCATGGCTTGCCCTCCGGCTGGCCACTATGCAGTTTTCCTCTTCCTAGGGTAGCCAAGTTCCTCTGGACAATCTGCCCATGTGTTGTCTCAGGCACTCTTCTGTGCCACTTTCCCAGTGCCTGACAGGGGAACCTGGGGCCACCCACAACTCTGGGTTCCAGCCCAGGGACTCTACAACAGTGGTGGGAAACCTGCGGCCCATCAGGGTAATCTGATTGCGGGCCGCGAGACATTTTGCTGACGTTGACTGTCCACAGGCATGGCGTCCCACAGCTCCCCGTGGCTGCGGTTTGCCATTCCCATTACTGCCCTACAATCAGCAACCAACATCTACAACATCTCAACCCTTGCTGCCATTTCCCTGGGCTTCTCCCTGCACTGCCCTCCATGAGCTTTCTTCTCCTTTGGCCCTCTGGGTAAACCTTTCCTTCAGGGTCAGGATCCCAGGGCTTCTGCTCCCCTCTGTGTTTCCTGCCCCTCTCCTCACTAGGTCCAGAGAGCAACTGTAGAATTCCTCACTGCAGCCCCTTCTGCTCTCACTCCCTGGCTCTATACAAGTCCCACCTACTCCTGCCCACATGGGCTCCACCTTCAATCAGTGCTTGTCAGTCAAGCCTAAGTCTCCCCCCAGGTTCAGCCCAGGAGGTTAATTAACACCTTTTGAGCCAAGGTGACCACCCATCACAGGGTGGCTTGCCTCTTCAAGGGCCAATGGCCTGGGGCCAGCCAACTTTAGTTAATAAGTAGGCACACCTGAGTAGGGAATCAAGTTATTCCCTATAAGGGCAGCAGGAAACAACAGCAAGGGGGAAGTTCAAGCAATGAGAGAGGCCCCTGAAGGGAAGACATTGAGATCAAAGGAGTTGCCTGGGTAGTCTGCTAAAGGAAGATCCTGAGACACTGGGGAGTCTGGGCCTTGGAGGGCAGACTTTTGTATTTCTTTTTGGATTTTAAATTAATAAACTAGACCATAAGGAGGACTGGTGTTACTGGACTTGTAAAAGCCTCTTTTTGAGTTTTTTGAGGAACCAAGAGGTGAAACTGAGGAGAGGGGTCACTTGCAGGGCTGCCCTGAGGGGGTGTCCTGGGTGAGGCCACTCTTTGACAGAGACAAACAGGTCTGCGGAACTTCTTTGTTTCCCTCTTTACATGGTTAGTATTTTTTCATGCTGACAAGTTACAGTAAACTGATGCTTTAGACAGTTACAGAAATAAAAACTCCTAGTGCTGCTTGACATAGTAATGGCTTTCCTTCTCCCTAGGCAAAGGTGGCCATTGCCTGGATTTCCCTCACTGCTAGCTAATTTAACTTTCTAACTAAAGTGGGAAAGCTCCACCTTACCCAGGATATAACAACCCTTTGCTCTGTCTCAGGGTTACAGCACTCTCTCAAGTCTCTATCAGGCTTTACCCCAATCTGGGGTATAATAGCAATACCCCCAGTTGGTTCCTCAAGTCAAAGGGGAGCTCCCATCCTCCCAGTTCTAAGAGTCCAGCCTTGGGCCCAAGACAACAGAGCAGGCATCAGGTCTGACACAAATTATTCCTGTTCCTCTTTATCCCTCCATGGCTACCGTCATGCTTACAGGGTGAGCTGTGCATTAGCCCATTTTTAGTCCCTCTCTAGTGCACCCTTCTGGTGACAGGTTTCGCTATCTTCTCGCCTCTCTGGCTGGAACTATATGGTCCTACCACTCAGATTGGATCCCTGGGTTGCAGTACCTTTGCTTCCCCACCATGATAACATGACAAGGCCAACTGTATTTGGCACCTTTCTTCCAAGAACCTGTGACCATCAGTAAATTAAAGTGACTCCAAAATAGCTGCTTCACAATAAATCAAAATGTGTTGTTTATTCACCCAAAGGAGCATAGCAAGCTGAGAACCTTTAAAAGGTTAAAATAACAAGTGTCTATCTTTCAGAGTAACAGCCGTGTTAGTCTGTATTCGCAAAAAGAAAAGGAGTACTTGTGGCACCTTAGAGACTAACCAATTTATTTGAGCATAAGCTTTCGTGAGCTACAGCTCACTTCATCGGATGCATACTGTGGAAACTGCAGAAGACATTATATACACAGAGACCATGAAACAATACCTCCTCCCACCCCACTCTCCTGCTGGTAATAGCTTATCTAAAGTGATCACTCTCCTTACAATGTGCATGATAATCAAGGTGGGCCATTTCCAGCACAAATCCAGGTTTAACCAGAATGTCTGGGGGAAGGGGGGGTAGGAAAAAACAAGGGGAAATAGGCTACCTTGCATAATGACTTAGCCACTCCCAGTCTCTATTTAAGCCTAAATTAATAGTATCCAATTTGCAAATGAATTCCAATTCAGCAGTTTCTTGCTGGAGTCTGGATTTGAAGTTTTTTTTGTTTTAAGATAGCGACCTTCATGTCTGTAATTGCGTGACCAGAGAGATTGAAGTGTTCTCCAACTGGTTTATGAATGTTATAATTCTTGACATCTGATTTGTGTCCATTTATTCTTTTACGTAGAGACTGTCCAGTTTGACCAATGTACATGGCAGAGGGACATTGCTGGCACATGATGGCATATATCACATTGGTGGATGTGCAGGTGAACGAGCCTCTGATAGTGTGGCTGATGTTATTAGGCCCTGTGATGGTGTCCCCTGAATAGATATGTGGGCACAGTTGGCAACGGGCTTTGTTGCAAGGATAGGTTCCTGGGTTAGTGGTTCTGTTGTGTGGTATGTGGTTGTTGGTGAGTATTTGCTTCAGGTTGGGGGGCTGTCTGTAGGCAAGGACTGGCCTGTCTCCCAAGGTTTGTGAGAGTGTTGGGTCATCCTTCAGGATAGGTTGTAGATCCTTAATAATGCGTTGGAGGGGTTTTAGTTGGGGGCTGAAGGTGACAGCTAGTGGCGTTCTGTTATTTTCTTTGTTAGGCCTGTCCTGTAGTAGGTGACTTCTGGGAACTCTTCTGGCTCTATCAATCTGTTTCTTCACTTCCACAGGTGGGTATTGTAATTGTAAGAATGCTTGATAGAGATCTTGTAGGTCTTTGTCTCTGTCTGAGGGGTTGGAGCAAATGCGGTTGTATCGCAGAGCTTGGCTGTAGACGATGGATCGTGTGGTGTGGTCAGGGTGAAAGCTGGAGGCATGTAGGTAGGAATAGTGGTCAGTAGGTTTCCAGTATAGGGTGGTGTTTATGTGTCTATCTGTATCTGGTCTCACCTAAACTTCCTTTCCACTCAGCCCAGGACCCTTACTTATGAGCTGTAGAAAGAGACAGCTGTCCACTCCCCCTACTTCCTTTTTAGGCAATGTTTTTTGTGGTTTATTGTCCCTTTGATCCTAAGCTCTAACCTTGGGAAAATAGCCTGTGAACCTGGCTAGAGACATCCAGGTAGGTATTTCCCAATAAATGGCTCTCCCAATGTTCTCTTAAACCCTTTGTATTTTCCCTGGTGCTACCTTATCTCTGTAATTTTATCATTTCCTGTTAGGGGGAAACAGCCAGCCTCCTTTGATTTAACTCTATGCAGTCATGCATAATATCATCAAGGACATAAACTAAAGTGCATATCATATTTAGACAAAATAATACTCATTCTCCACAGCTACTTACTTTGCTTTGCCACAGTCTCTTCATTTCCCCCTAAGGGTCTTCAGCCTGAAACGACATCTCTTCCACAGCCATCTCACTATCTTGTCTCTACAAAGTTTGTTCAAAAGCCTTTCACAGGCCTTTGGACTGAAGAGACCTGGAGCACTTACCCCTTTATCAGAGAAAGAGAAATATTATTTTTATTATATATTAGAGCTGTTTGGAAAATGTCCCCAATTCCCTGGAAAATTGTAATTTTTCATATTTGTAAATGAAAACCAAAAACAATTCTTCGTGCTAGATCTTCAGAGGTACTACATATTCATCACTCCCACTGAAGTTAATTAGAGCTGTTGGTGCCCTCTGCAAATCAAGCTCACAGTGTCTCAAGTTGGACACCCAAAACAGGCGCAAACAAAAATCTATGAACACTTCAGACTGTTTGGTTTCATATTTCTGTGCTTTGGTTTCCCCATAAGTACAGGGGGGATAAACCACCTTTTATAAAGCACTTTGACAAGTACAGATGAAAAACAAGTGCTAAGTACTATTATTAATTTATTATTACCGTTCAATATTGCAGTAGGCTTTAACAAGCTAAAATACTAGAACCACCTTCCACAGGGAGGTTCCAAAAGATTCTGCTGCAGCTTGTGCGATGAGCCATTCCTGTGGAACGCTTTATTTTTAAGCATATATATGGGACTATCTGGGATTGTGTTGACCTCCTGCACTTGCATGTTTTCTTTGGCCTCACTGATACATTGACCTCTCCAGACAATATTCAGTCACTATGGGTAGGATCCATGAAAGTACTTAGGTTCCTAAATCCCAGACTTAAGCATCTAAGTCTCTGTTTTGGCTCCACTGTGATCCACAAATTTCCTGCTGACTGCTATAGGCACCTAAACTCACTTGGTGCCTAAGTTTTCAGGGTAAAAGCTCCCTTGGCACTTATGTTTCAGCTCCTTCTAAGCATCCAGACACTGATCTCCTGTTTAAGTCCCAGAGCAAACTAGGGAAAGACAGCCACTTAGCTACCTAATTCACATGTGGGGCCTGATCTGATAGGTGGCCTCTGAGCATGCGTACCAGATCAGGTCACATTCAAAATCTGGCTGGAGGAGGAGATGGTGCTGCTGCCCACCTTATAACTTTTAGTCCAGTGGTTAGAGCAGTCACCTGGTCAACCCAGCTTCAGTTTCCCCTATCCTTCCCCACCCCACCAGAAGGGGCAAAAGGAGACCCCTGTTCAAATCCTACCTTGTAGGAGAGTGCTCTAATCATTGAGCTATGTGGGATCCCCTCAGTCTTTCCTGTTAAAGGAGATCCACTGTGAATAAATTATGAAAGAGTGGTTGAAGCAGGGAGACTGGCCTCAGGGTCTCCCAACTCCCAGGTGCGTGCTGAACCATAGGACTAAAGAGGCATTTTCTTGCTTGCTCTACCGGTTCCACTATGGATGAATACTAAAATGGTATTGGCTGGGCGGGAAGTAGGGAATTGAACCTGGGTCTCCCACATCCCAGGTCAGTGCTCTAATCACTAGGCTAAAAAAAGTTATAAGGTGGGCTTTTCCTCCATGCAGAGCAAGATAGATGGCAAACCCATCCTCACATGAAACACATTGCCACCTGACTGCAGGCAGCTGGGTCCCATTCCTAAATAATGAAATGGAGATAGGCACCTAAGTCCAGGCTTCAAGGAGGCACCTATCTCTGATAGAGGAGCACGGGTTAGGAAACACTCCTCTTGTCAGTCTCGCTTCTGGGTTAGCTTAGGTGGCTCCCCACCTAGAATGCTAGCTTCTGTGGATCACATTCTTGGGCACCTATCTCTTAGCATTCATTGCGTAAGGAGCCCAGGTGCCTAACTTGGCTTTGTGGATCACAGTATTTTTTCCTTTGATTTTCTAGGTACTTAAAAAGTTAGGTGCCATGATGCTCAGCATTGCAACGCCTAAGTCCCTTTGTAGATCCCACCCTAAGTTGATGATAAACAGGTCTTAAGTGTCCTTGTCCCTGGATCTAAACTAAATCCTCCATGCATGACCATATTCCCTGTGTCTGGCCTGTAGGCAAAGAGTGCCAATGGGCCTCAGGCTTCATTTGATCAAAATATGGCCTATTATGGCAAGACAGACCTGACCCAAAGACCCCAAATCTTGACAAGAATAAGTGGAAGAGTCAATGTCCCAATTACTCCAATGTAGCCAAGAATAAAATTAAATATATTTTGAATATAGAGGTGAAATATAAGTATTAATTAATGTTGTAACACAGGCCTCAGGCCCGTAACAGACATGTCAAGTCTCACTCACTGGACATGAGATTCACCTATTAGCATGCTATCTCACGCTCACACATATTCCTAACCTTATCTCACGCATTTTGATTAAATATATAAAGATTTAAACTATTTTTGCTCAGGTGTTTCAAGAGACAACACTTGTAATGACATCCGGGTCCTCAGGATTAGACCTTGGAAAGCCACTCTGGTGACCATGGAGACTACAGGCCTGCATTCTATATGCATGTGAGAGGAGAGAGGAAATTACGCAAGAGGTTTATTGTGTGTGTGAGTACTTGACAGTCAAAAAAATATGAGTTCGCCCCAAAAATGAGCAGGACTTGATCAAAAGTTTGCAGGTTCTTCAAAATACAGTTCAAAATTTGAACCACACTGGGCAAATGTATGGCCTTGTCCCAGTAACAGGCAAGACTTCTTTTTTAAAATGTATGCTGTGTCGGCGGGAAATGTCCTGTGGCCATCAAGGAGAAAAAGATGTAACTCGTCATTTGGAAAGTGAAATACGCTGAACAAATAGCAGAGCAGTGTCTTCACAGCACAAATTCCTTTTGTACCTGTGGCGAATCCCCTCATTGATAAAGTAAGTCACATATGTTTAATAATTATGATTACTGTTATTATTAATTATCATTAATTTTGATTATTCTTATTATTTATTTATTTGTTTATTATTAGTCCTCTTCAGGGCACTTGGGTTCCCAAGCAGTAATTTGTTTGCTGACATTTTTTTCTTTGGTAGTGAAGTAATTTATTCCTTGTACTTTGTCAGAAACTCTGTTTGCAATGTGCTTTCAGAGTCTTCAGTCTTGTTTGAAAGAATAAGACACAATTAGACTAACCCTTGGACTAGATAGGACACTGTCCTCTATTACCCAAGAAAAGCTGGAAAATCCTGAACCATATTTCAAGTTTGAAGAATTTAGAAAGAATTTATAAAAACAGCAAAGGGGGCCAGATGGTAATATAACAAAGCACGTGAATAAAATATGAAACTAGATATTAAATGTTAAAAGAAATGTGGAATCTCAATCCTTTATCTATAGTTTGTTAGTTTCAAATTAATTAAATTCAATTAAATTACTTTATTTATTTTTACATTCATTTCAAGTACTGTTTGGTTGTGTTTTATTTTAATGATTTAATTTTAATTAATTTATTTTGCATTTATTTATTTTGGAATCTAATTACTTTATTTTAGTTTGCTGCAATTGTAATATGATCAATAATATACAAACCAAATAACATTTGTACTGTAAAGTGTTTTTCAAATGGATGATCACTATGACAAGGTGATATGCAAAATAAACATATTGTTGTCTTGATAAAACGGTTTTCTTTTTTGTTAGGTTTTTATAAAATATTTCTCTTGTTCTGTCCACTGGCTATGTGCCTAAATCAGGTTATTAACTCTGGCCCTCAAGATCTCCAACCATTCAAGATCTAACCAGCAAATAGTTGTTTTTATTAAAATTCACTGGTTTGCACTGCATATACAATTCTCACATGCCCTAGACTTTAGTATGAATTAGGACATTTAGGTGTTTCATAGGCAATATTAAGCTGTGTACATTTTAAAATAAACTATTTTATTTTATTACTGTATATTGGATTAAAAACCTAGACTATTGGATGAGGCCAAGGATGAAAAATGAGAGTCCCAGACTTAAGCAATGACCTAACACACCGCCTGGAAAATCTCACTCTTTGGCCTTGAATTTTAATTTCTGGGGCCACACATCTCACTCTTAAGGACAGCTAACCCTTGGCATCTCTGCTGTAAAATATTCATAGCCATACTTAATCCTGAAACAGGGTGGCATGATTAGTTGACCAAAAGATAACCTGTATTAGTAATGTGTAAGATTGCAGTGAAAGATGTGTCAAGTGCTGATGTTCTGGAAACTATGCAACAATAGACTGGAAAATATGCTGCGATGTGCCAGTTACTACCACAGGATGCTTTATAGTAATATTTTGGAGGATTCCCTAATAACCTCAAGTTGCTATGGTAACTCAAGAGAGTAGATGTTAATGAGAATAAGGGGAACTAAGGAGATAGTCAATGAGAGATGAGGCACCCCTACATTGGTGGGGTGTGGAAGTAGGAATAAGAAAAAAGGGCTTGGAACTCCTATGCATATGTTTGAGCCTGAGTAGGCATCAATGTAACCCAGGATAAAAAGGTGTGGCCCAGCCTGTGTGCTGGTGAAGTGGGGAAAGGAAACACATGGGGAGACACTAGTGTGACAACCATGGGTGACTATGATAACAATGAATATGATGAGGAGGAAGATAATGACTGACACTCCAGGGTCCCCCAGCAGATGTGAGAAATGCCAGGAATTGGATTGTACTTCAGTGTTTGTGAGATTGTTTATCTGCTTAGTGGATTTGTTAATGAAGAGACTTGTGATAAATTGCAATTGCTTCTCGTGTGCTTCTAGGGTCTATGATTCTAATGATACTGATAATATTCTTGATGCTGTAGCCCTCAGGAGACCAAACCTTTATTGACCAGTGCAGTTTAAGTGACTGATTGATTGATTAATCAGTATTAATTAATCACCAATCCATCAATAAGGCTACACCAAAAAGAGATGATAAACTGAAAAAGAGAAAGGAAACAGTAAAAAGCAGAATAAGCAACAGCAGCAAGAAACACAGAGAAAAAAATTGATTGGTTAACATTTTTCCCATAATACCTTTTTACTTACAACAAAACCCTGAAAAAAATGACAAAGTTTGCCACACTAAAGCATTAGTTATTTCAACACTCACTCTCTTCTCTGATGTCTTATTTATCTTGTGTGTTTCATGAAACACATGCTGGGTATCAGTAGGAGAGAATTCCATGTTTCTAAAACTAAACGGGCTCTTTATTAAGATAATTATATTATGCTGAGATGTACTGGTAACAACTTAGGTCACAAACTTCTTTGAAAAGGAGTACTTGTGGCACCTTAGAGACTAACCAATTTATTTGAGCATGAGCTTTCGTGAGCTACAGCTCACTTCATCAGATGTGTACCGTGGAAACTGCAGCAGACTTTATATACACACAGAGAATATGAAACAATACCTCCTCCCACCCCACTTGGACAGTGGGGTGGGAGGAGGTATTGTTTCATATTCTCTGTGTGTATATAAAGTCTGCTGCAGTTTCCACGGTACACATCTGATGAAGTGAGCTGTAGCTCACGAAAGCTCATGCTCAAATAAATTGGTTAGTCTCTAAGGTGCCACAAGTACTCCTTTTCTTTTTGCAAATACAGACTAACACGGCTGTTCCTCTGAAACTTCTTTGAGATTGGGTGTGAATGCACCTTTCAGTTAACATAATTGGCCGTATGAGTTAATCAGAAGCCCCCAATTTACATCAAAAGGCAGTTGTGAACTTTTGCTGAGTGTTGTGTGTTGCTTTGGGGTCTGTTAGCTAAAGGGATTTAGAGTTGTAAACTAAGAAACTGCTTCTTTTGTTCTTGGTTCTTCCTCAGTTAAAAGAAACAGGATGTTCTACATTCCTTGTAAATAAGATTGCATCAAAGAAAATATCAGACTCCATCAATTGCTGTTTTCAACTGGAATGTCACCAGGGCCCCAAACTTTGACTAGCCATTCAGGTTAAAAAGGAACAACAACTGTTTACACAGATACTGCATCTGCAGCTAGCATTGCAGCCAAGTGCACATAGAACTGGCTTCCTGGGGTCATTTCCTAACTCTTCCCTCCTGAAACCTGTTCTCCTACCTTCAAGTTCCATCAGATTGCTACATTATGGTCCTGTCTCTTACTTTTGCTTTTCTTGTATTTATGGGGGGGTTGTTCATCTTCCCCAATGAAAAACAATTCTTCCTCCTTCACTTGCCTAAAAATCATCCCTGTACCCCAGTTAGGACTCACTCCTTTTCCTACCCTCCCCTCAGCAACATCTAGCAGTCATTCTGATTTCCCCTTCCCTTTCTAGTCTCTGCTCAGAGTCCTTCTTTCTCTTCTTAATACTCTCTGCTCTACCCAGGTTAGCGTGACCCTCCTTGTCTCCTACTTCCCCTTTTCACATTCATGTCAAAATGCCCTTCGCATCTATTCCCAGTTCTTCCACCAACTTGCTGCATGACCTTGGGTAAATTCCTTCATCTCCCTCTGATTCTGTTTCCCTCCCTTTGTCTGTTTAGATTGCAGACTCTTTATGGCAGGGACTGTCTCTCATTATGCGTTTGTACAGTGCCTAGCACAATGGGGCCCTGATCTCAGTTGTAACCTCTAGATGCTGTTGTAATACAAATCAGGGTGGACTTTTCTCCCTCCCACTTAATAAAGTTTGAATACTGGTCTGTAAAGCATAAACAGATATAGGGACACAGGAACATGCCACTTTCTCCATCTTGCCATGAGTGCTCTTCTTAAAATTAAAACAAGAAAAACAGATCAAGACTACTTGCAATTAATACTTTCAGTATTTGTGCAGCATTGTGAATGAAATCCTGGCTGGTATGTACCTGAATATTCCTTTATATTTTCTTGGTGCTCTGCAAGAAAGTTTAAATCACTGCATTCTTTTTTTTTTTAATCTTCTCTGAATACAAAGATTTTTAGTTTTAAAAATTCATGAATTCTGTCAAAACTATAGGGACAGATCTTCAGCTGGACTAAACCAACATAGCCCCATTGTCATCAATAGAGCAATGCTGAAATGCACCACCCAAGGAGCTGGTCTCCATTGTGTCTTGTTATGTTTAGGGGGAAAGCTTAAAAATGCAGATTACCTTCCCTGTCATCCTTCAAATGAAATTTAACTCTTATATAGCCTTGGTATTATTATTAGTTGAAAGGTGACCTCAAATGACACTAAGTATTATACATGAATATGCAAGGTACTTAAGGGCAAACTCAGATTTTTCCTCACTCCTTGCTCAGGTAAGCTCCTAGTGATGTTTGCCTAAGACCAAGGACTTGATTGTAGCTATCCTCTGCACAAGTGTACAGGAAAGTGTACAAGGAAATATTCCCATCCCCATCCCATTTATGGTCTGTGTAAGAACCAGTTGCAATGTGGCTAGGGAGCACGGACCATGGAGGCACTGAAAGAGACCAGAGAGGGACTGGGCGAAGTCACTGATTCCCTGTTCAGGAGAAATAGGTAGGCATGGAGGAGAACACATGATGTCCCTTCTCCACAGGTAGCAGAGCTACTGCCCCAGGAGCTCCAACAAGCAATTCTAGCTGAGCTGGCCAGAATTCCTCTTGGGGAGTAGGGTTGCAGTAAAGCCCCTCTACAGCCCCTCCAGCTTGCAAAAGGCGGACACTGTCCATGTTTTCCAGCACAGTAGGATTTCACATGCTAAATAACCTCTCTCTTTATTTAAGAGGCAGATACAAAGAAGAGATGACTCCCAAAGTGGTAATAAATGTAGGACAGGATTTTTTTACATATGTGCTTAAGTAAATGAACAGAATGAGAAAATTACTGCTGCTGCTGTTTAAATTTCTGAAATGTATAGGATGAAGAATGTTTAAAAACAACTTCCCTGTGATCAGGTATGGTCTTAAGAGTTATCTTAGCGTTCAGTTACAGAGGTTATTACAGGTTAATAATTCTTCCATTTATCCATGCCAGTATGAACACTCTGCTCCACTCTGCTTTCAGGAAGCCAGTACAAGAGGCTGCCTCTTACTCATTATGACTTAACCAGCCAAGAAGAGAGTTATTTCTGTCATGCAGGAGAGTACAGACGCCGATAATGCCATACATTTGGAAAGAAAATAGATGTTTATGGCTCCTAAACACTGTGTGGATTCCCCAGACCTGTAGGCAAAAAGCTTATGGCTTTACAGTCAAAACAGAATCTTTAGTAAAGTATAGAGACCACACTAAGATGCCTTCATTTTTCTTTCTTCCCAGTTTCCTGGCAGCAGTATGTTAAAAAGGACTGTTTCCTTCTTGTACAGCTGATTCCATCCTGATAGATTTACCTTATTGCAATTACACCAGGCTTTCCGGCAGCTCCTAGTGACTTGGGGCCTCGTCGACCAAGGTGTTGCACAACGTCAACTCCTACTGACTCTACTGAGAGTTGGCAAGATAATATTTTCAGTATTATACCCAGCCTTTCCTTAATACAATCTAATGCCTGGCTTGCTTTTTAGACCACAGCAGTATATCGATTACAAGTTTTTATTGAATTATTCACAATAACACTTCACTAAGGGCCCTAACTGGAGCCTTTATTAGCAGTTTCCGTGGAGATGCCACATTGAAGAAGCACAGAACTTGTCATGTCCAGGAAGGCAGAATGGTGTAGTCAGTGGATAGAGAATTGGACTGTCAGTCAGTCACCCTGGGTTCTATTTCTCATTCTGCCATTAAACCTGTGGTATGACCTTAGAAAGTTATTTTACAGTTCTGTGCTATTGTTTCACCTTTCATCCCTTGTCTGTCTGGTCTATTTAGATTATGAGCTTTTCAGGGTAGTGACTATCTCTTAGTAGGTGTTTGTACAGCCCTAGTACAATGGGATCCCAATCTCAGTTGGGACCTCCTAGGTACTGCTGCACGCCAAACAATTAATAATAACAATGCAAATATATGATCTCTCCAAATTGCTATTGATGCATATTGGTGGAGTAGTTTTAGGAAGCTTGCACTACTTCCTATACTGTGCCTGTTTAGGGGACAGAAAACTCATTTTAGCTTAACTAAGCATGAGCTCCACAAAGTTATCTTCATACATTAATAGTCCAAAGTAAAGAACTAGCTCAATTGTGTATACCGGTGCTTTGCAAATACTGTAAGAACAGCCCAAAAAACAGATAGACCCCAATCCACAAAGGTGTTTAGACTCCAAACTTCCACTGAAATAAATGGTAATTAGTGCCTAAATACCTTTGTGAAACTGGGCCATCATTCCCATCTTCCAGCCCATTTCTTTCTAGTACTCTATGCCTTTAATTAAGCCACCTGGGATCACTAGAAATCCAAGAAATAAATTTCCTTTATACTCAGATATCTTCATATTTATATTATAAGCCTATTTTGTATTCCCAAGTACATCTAATCCCAATATTGTTTTTATAGGAAAACATATAAAAGTCGCTTGCATTTTTACAATCAGAAAAATGCAAAAGAAAAGAGTCAGAGGAACATGAAAACTGACAAAAGCAAGAAGCACAGAAACATACCTTGCAAGATCTCCCAGAATCAACCAACCATCTCTCCTGGCTGTTTACAAAGGCAAACAAGATGAAAATCTTGCAGGCTCACGCACAGCGAAATCACACGTTCCCAGGTTCTTTAGGAAAAAAAGACAAAACAATGGCCAATAGTTAGTTTGGATATGTTCTATTCTATTCAGGTTCTTTAATACATAACCCTAACAAGTAACTTCAGTTGCTAATGACACTGAAGAAAATGCTAGATCTATGTTTTTTTACTTTTAAAAGGGTGCTAGTCCAAACTATTCTGAAGCAGCAGTTGTAATTGGGTGACGCCAGACTCCCAAATGCAGGGCTGGAGCCTTTCCCAAGCTTTTCACTTTGTGCTTGAAGTGTCCACATTCTAAGTGTCCCAGTTAAGCATAGATGACATGATGGAGTAAAGAAAGATAAGTGGTCTCTGAGAAAATGGGACCTGAGCCAATTTAACATCTTCCAAGACGTTATGGCAGGTGCCACCAGGTAGCAATTTTTCATTTAGTCTTCCGAGTTCTTATACTTAGAATGCAAGCAAATGTTCAGTCTTGGCAAGACATGCTGTGTTGTTCTTCGTTTGGGCTATTCAAAGTACTCTGTACAGACAGGATCTGATTAGAGAGAGCTGTGCAAGCAGCAGGTGAGTTTGCTGTCTGCTATGGTGTGCGATTCGAGCCAGTTCTTGAGGCTGAGTTGCTTCCTGGGAATTGTGTAATGGTATAAGGCTGAGATTCCCAAAAGAAGGGATTGTGCTGCATGTTCTTTGCAGCCATCTCTCTTCCTAGAGCAGTGTATATATGTCAATTTTAAAAGTTGCCCTTGGAATATACCCAGACTCCACATTACTCCTTTCTCCTCCACTGCCGACCTGCAAGGCCCCAGACATCTGCTACCACTTGGGAGAGGGACAATAATAAGAATCAATATCTTGAACCCAGAATTCATTTGTCAGCTAGAAAAAGTACTGGTCTGATGTGTTTTTGCAGTTTGCTATACCTAAAAGACAATCTGCTATGCACTGCTGCAGTAGCTACAGTCGCTGGGCCATAGGACCAGCATGCTGCAATAGCTTGTTCTGTATTTAGCAAACAGATAAAACCATGTGGATACCAGAGAAGGATGGGTGCAGTTGTCTGGCCTGCCAGTAAAAGGTATGGCCAGTGCTGCTATGTGGGTGTCTAGCAGGAGTTGTGCAAATGTCTAAAATAGAAGGACCTTGAGACTGAATATACCTTGGCCATGGCAGGGTTAGACTTCTTCCCTGGAGGGTAAGGTCACAATTCCTGCCAGTTCCTTAAATTGTTCCTCCCGCCCCACACTGACTAACATAACCCCATGTGTCCCTGGGCTGAGACAGCCACTTTTCAACCAATATCCCATGGATTCAAGCTATGTCAAATAGAGAAACCACATTGTCCTCATCTGAGGAGCAGACACAGAGCTGGGTTTCATCCGCCTATTGGTGATGTAGAAACCCATAGCACTTGATGGTGATTTCATATCAATGTTGAATGAGAGCAGCAGCAGGGTACTGCCACTGCTTCGGCTCCCCGGGTGGACTATTGCAGTAAATAGAGAGATTTGTGGCCCCACTACAAGCAGAAAGGTAGGAATTAAGATTCCTCTCTATAATCCATAGTAGCGGTGTGATGTCTTTGGCTTCCAGCAGCAAGACTGTGACATTCACAAGATCAATCGTCAAGAGCTATTATAATATGTTGAGAAACGTTGTTTCATTGAAAAGTGACCCTGTGACAAGTAGGACTGAAATATAATACTAAACCTCTGCATGTTAATATTGCCAGAGGTGCACATGGGAAACCACAGGTCCTGATTGCGTTGGGGGACCTGAGGAAGTGAAATTAAGGTCAAAGGTTTCCGTTAATTTTGTGTGACCAGTTTGAGATGCCTAGCATTACATAATACTTCATATGTTCAGAGTACAGCTCCCATTGGCTTCATAAGTACAAAAGAACGGCCATACTGGGTCAGACTAAAGGTCCATCTAGCCCAGTATTCTGTCTTCCTGTCAAAGTGGCCAATGCCAGGTGCCCCAGAGGGAATGAACAGTACAGGTAATCATCCATCCCATTGCCCATTCCCAGCTTCTGGCAAACAGAGGCTAGGGACACCATCCCTGTCCATCATGGCTAATAGCCATTGTTGGACCTAAAGTCCATGAACTTATCTAGTTCTTTTTTTGAACCATGTTATAGTCTTGGCCTTCACAACATCCTCTGGCAAGAAGTTCCACAGGTTCACTGTGCGTTGTGTGGAAAAAATACTTCCTTTTGTTTGTTTTAAATCTGCTTACTATTAATTTCATTTGGTGCCCCCTAGTTCTTGTGTTATGACAAGGAGTAAATAACACTTCCTTATTTACTTTTTTCACACCAGTCATAATTTTATTAACCTCTATCATATCCCCCCTTAGTCATTTCTTCTCCAAGCTGAAAAATCCCAGTCTTATTAATCTCTCCTCATATGGCATTAATTCCATACCCCCTAATAATTTTTGTTGCCCTTTTCTGAACCTTTTCCAATTCCAATATATCTTTTTTGAGATGGGGTGACCACATCTTCAGACAGTATTCAAGATATGAGCGTACCGTGGATTTATATAGAGGCAATATGATATTTTCTGTGTTATTATCTGTCCCTTTCTTAATGATTCCCAACATTCTGTTTTCTGAAAACATCCACTCAATGTGCAGCGGCAGTCAAAAAAGCGAACTATCCACAATGACACCAAGATCTTTTTTTTAAGTGATAACAGCTAATTTAGACCCCATCAGTTTATATGTATAGTTGGGATTACATTTTCCAATGTGCATTACTTTGTATTTATCAACATTGAATTTCATCGGCCATTTTGTTGCCCAGTCATCAAGTTTTGAAAGATCCTTTTGTAGCTCTTTGCAGTCTGCTTTGGACTTAACTATCTTGAGTAGTTTTGTATCATCTGCAAATTTTCCCACCTCACTGTTCACCCCTTTTACCAGATCATTTATGAATATGTTGAATAGGGCTGGGCCCAGTACAGACCCCTGGGGGCACCACTATTTACCTCTCTCCAATTCTGAAAACTGACCATTTATTCCTACCCTTTGTTTCCTCTCTTTTATCTTTTCCAGTTACCGGGCCATATGAGGATCTTCCCTGTTATCCCGTGACAGCTTTCCTTGCTTAAGAGCCTCTGGTGATGGACCTTGTCAAAGGCTTTCTGAAAATCGAAGTACACTATATCCACTGGATCCCCCTTGTCCACATGCTTGTTGATGCCCTCAAAGAATTCTAGTAGATTGGTGAGGCATGATTTCCCTTTAACAAAAACTATGTTGACTCTTCCCCAACAAATTATGTTCATCTATATGTCTGACTCAGTTGGAGTTGTGAGTGCTCAAACCTCCTGAAAATCAGACTGCAGGAAATCTTGAGTGAAGCATTCAGAAAATGAGGAACACACAATTAGTGACCACCTGTGAAAAGTTTGGTGACTTACCCAGTGTCACATAGGAACACTGTGACAGAGGGCAGGAATAGAATCTGATTCCTCCCTAAGGCTCTGAAGCATAAGCATCCAGCTGCTTTTACAGTATTTACCTTTTTGCTTTATTTGCCGGTGGAGAGTAGAAAACCAACAATTAGATGCAACATGCATCATTCGGACATTTATAATTATCAATCTTCATTTAGCATCAATTCCTGCCTAATGAGATTCCCATTAATATTTTGTGAATTAAGCTGATGTTTAATTTAACCCTTTGAGGTTCATCTGATAATGGATATACCTATACTCACTGCTATACATTGCCATTAATTGTCAATGGGAGCTGATGTGTGACCAACTCTTTAGGAAATCAGACCATTTATTCAGGTGCATAAGTATGGACGTAGGAGTATAATTTGAGACACACTTTTTTGAAGGTTTTGCCCCTAGTATAAGCTTAAAGAAATGAAAAAATGCATATGAATGTCCATTGAGCAGCAAGTCTGCCTATTGTGTTGGTGGAAAAACTGAAAAACAAATGACTTAGACCTAGATCACAGTATTTCAAAAAGGATCAAGCATGCAATAGACCAATGTCTGCATGTAATATTTTTAAGCAATATTATTGCAGGAAGGCTGCAGGAGGTAAAATTTAAAAAGTTAAGTCCTGTTAATGTAAAATCATAATATATCTGCCCACTTGTCCAGCGGTCTATGAAAGCTCTGGCTATGCACCTTTGGTACTATATGCAAATGATACATAAAATTAACTATTATTTGTAAAAGCTTTGAATTTCTCTCTCTTCTTTTATCTATTTGTTTATTTATTTATATATTACTTCTCTCCCATTATGTGTGTTTTCAAATAGGATTCCCTGGTTACCCTCTTCCACAGGTAAAAACCTCTAAAATTGGAAATTAATGATGCGTATCATGAACAATAGTTTTGATGGAACAAGAGGAAACAGCAAGTCACTCATTGAGTGTAACACTACACAAGAAGGCTACAGAATTGAAAGGCATCCCAAGACCCAACAGCCTTCTTTGACATATGTACACTAAGGGAGAAATGAGAGCATAGCACTCAGACTGCTGACGAAGTTGATGTTTTTAAGGATCTCTAGCACTGTACAATAAAGAGTAGGTTAAGGGGGTCAAATTGCAAACATTAATGCCGTTTTTATGCCAGTTCATAGTGGGGGGGGGGGTAACCCTGAACATTTGGATTTTTTGTGAAGTTTTGGGAGATCAATTTTTTTCCCTTGCAAGGTAGAGGGAAGAGACATAAAAATCGTATGTGAAAATTTCAACAAGGAAGAGTAGTGTGAATTTTTAAAGAAGAAGAGGATGTTCCTCCCCCAAAATTGTCTAGTTTAGCATGTTAAAAATGGGGTGGAACCAGTAGGGGCTGGTTTTGCATTTACCTCCACATGCAGGGTGAAATTCACACAACAGAAGGCCTATGCACAATGCCAAAGTCCCATTTAAACCCTCAAATAAAACCCTCACATTTAATTAAATGTGAATCAGCTTCAGTGGTGCTCTTGCTGACCCTTTCAATTGGAGAGAACTTCATCTTTGTATTCCACTTTACAAATGCAGATTGCCTAGACTTCATAGTGACTCACCTTTATCACCACTTTATACAGGGGAAATTGGCTAGGTTGAATATCTTGGTGAACATCACACAGCAAGTGTCAGAACCACAATTAGAACACAAATTTCAATGCTAGTCCCAAATCTAATATAATAGACCACAGTGCTCCCCACCCCCAAACTATTTAACTTTTCTGAACTTTGATTTCCTCTTCTGTGAAACTGAGTCAATAATATTTCCCAAGAAGTGAAATCTGAACATACACATAAATGTAAGATGTCTGCAGTCACAGATTGGATAATTAAATATTGTTTATGAATTTAAAAACTGAGTCTCAGAAATGCCCCCACCCCCACCAAAAGAAGCATCAGCTGGCTTTGGTTTTACAGGAAACGTGAACTTGAAAACAGGCTGATTTTGTCAAGGAAAAGAGCCACTTTAATCATGAATATTTCACCAAACTATACCATAGTGCAATCATTTCTCAGCTGGAAATGATTCAGAAGTTAGTAATTTGTAATGTCAGCGAAGAGCTATATTTAATACACTGCATGTTTTATCAGATCCAGGTATTACACATATCCTTCTTCTGCCTGTCAGAACGGTTTCCCTGATAAATATCACTGTAGAATTTTTCTGATTTTGATTTTAAAATAATTTCCTTTTTCCAGCTTAGACATTTATATTTTGATTACTGTACGAGACCAGTACCAGAAGCTTTTAAAGTGAGAACAATTTGCTTTTTAAAAACGGTCACTTTGACGAGCATTTTCTCTGTACTCAACATTGTATTAGAGACATCTGACAAAGAAGTATATCCAAGCCAGTGATGGTTACTGATGGAGATGTTCATTTCTGGTTAAGACCATTGACTGGAACTCAACAATATTTTATTCCTGGCTGTGTCACAGTCTTCTTATCTGACTCTGAACAGGTCCCCTAGGCTAAGGGTTCTAAAGGGTTAGTGTCTCAACATTCTTTGATTTTTCATTGTGTTATTCATCCCCCTCTCTGCTTGATCCACAGTGGATATGGATTTGTTACATCTTTCTGCCTGAGAGGGGTTCTTTAGCTCAAACTACAGTAAATGTACTCTTTTAGCTCTGGATGTCCCCACTTCAATCCCTGGTGTGTCTCTGCCATCACACCACTGTTCCTATCTGTGAAATGGGGATAACAATTCTCCGCCTAGCAGAGATGTTGCAAGGAAAATGTCAGGGTTTGTGAGGTGCTCAGATACTACAGTGAAGAGGGCCATATAAGTACCTGGAAAGATATAATTGTTCTTCAGTTAACCACATCTTGGAGCTTCAGAAGGAAAAATATTTCTTAAAAAACCCAGCAAGAAAACCAACAAAAAATTGATTTTGTTTATAATCAGGCCACAACAGGAGGAATAGTCATGATATGAGTAGCATTGACAGTGCTTATCATTTGGGCTCTTATTATATAGGCACTTACCTAGCCCCACCAACACATCATCCCACATGCTTGGGAGGCACTCCTTGTAAACAGCCATACAGCTACCTCATTATTAGGGTCTTACCAAATTCATGGCTGTGAAAAATGGGTCATGGACTGTGAAATAAGCCCTCCCCTGTGAAATCTTGCTGGGGGGAAGGGGAACGGTATGGCTGGGCGCTCCCCAGCCAGGGGCTCCTACCATTCCCCAGGCTCCAGCTGCTGGTCCTTGGGCTGGGGCGGGACGGGACTTACTATTCCCCTGCACAGCTGCTCTTGGTGGGAAATCAGACCCACCTCCGGGTACCTCCTGCGGCTGCAGGAAACCCAGCTCTGAAGGCAGCACAGAAGTGAGGGTGGCAATCCCACAACCTCCCCTATGACAGCTTTGTGACTGCCTCACAGCCCCCTTTTGGGTCTGGACTCCTTCGGTTATACAACTCCCTGAAATTTCAGATGCAAACATCTGAAAACATGAAATTGACTAATTTTCAAATCCTATGGCCATGAAATTGACCAGAAAGGACCTTGAATTTGGTAGGGCCCTACTCATTGTCCATCTCCAACTCCCTCTTCAAAACTCTCCTTTGCCATGACACCTACAAGGAACCTGACAACAGTTAGGCTCTTTGTGTGCAGAGAGCCATCATGCTGACCAATATTGTCTCTGTATTTCCTTACCTGTCTGTATCCATCTTTTGTCTTATACTTAGATTGTAAGTTCCTTGGGGGGCAGGGACCCTATTTTTGTTCAGTGCTTGTATAGCAACTAGTGTAACCCACACAGCTCCTGGGTGCGGTGTTCTGTTCCATCTAGTGGCGCCAAGACCACTTAGAGAGAGAGAGAAAATGAGTCTGCTCTAAAGCTAACGGCCAGTTGGCTTTTAGCTCATGCAGTAGAGGCTCGTGCACGAAGCTCCAGAAGCCCCAGGTTCAATCCTGCCTGCTGATGACCAGGATCTGTTGGTATTACATGAGCACAATGGGGGTCCTGGTCCCTGACTAGGGTTCCTAGGCACTACAGTAATACAAATAATAATAATCGGGTTGGACACGTGAAAGAGACAACAAAATGTAGTCTCGATCCCCTCAACTGGGGGCAGGGACAACAGAAGACACATTTAGAATAAGTGTGTGTGTGGTAAAACACTGCCACAAAGCCCATGGGATCCTGCCAGGGATTTCAGTGTCACAGCAGTGTGCTGCAATGGGTAGATACGAAGCACCCCTGTTCTCAAACCCTACACACTAATCTTTGTACAAAATATGCCTTCTGAGGTATCATTTGAAACCTAATAACTTACATGCTGTATGTATATTAAGAGTTATGAATATATGCTAGAATTATAACTAAAGTGTGTTTCAACCAGGCATGCCAGAGGGTATTGGTAAACAGGTCTGCTCAGGTCTTGACTACAAATGAAAAAGGGGTGACCAGAGACAATGGGATTGCAATTTACATGCACAGTGAACAAAACCATCAAAGCTTGCAAGGTGGTTGGGGATCAGCAAGTCTGGACCAGCCTGGCTCTCAGGCAAAGACAATGGAGGCACACTGGCATGCCAGATAAACAAAGCTAACAAGTGGGGAAAGAGCCAGTATGGCTACACCCTAGCAAGAGGAAATTTATCTGAGCTATATAGATGCGGGGCTCTGAGCCTCAAAAGATAAGCAATTGAATCAACTGAGTGCATGCAATATTAGTATATTATAGAAGAGGATCATGTAAGATCTTTTACGAATGCCTGAAACACACCGGTGATTATTATATAGCACTATATAAGGAATTATGGATATTCATTGATAGCTTGGCCAGACAGGAGGAAATGTCACAGCTATCGACCTGTCTTCAGTGTAAATTAATCATGGTAGACTCAGAAACAATGGAAGCTCTATTTACATTGAACTCTTACAGTGGGATGGGAAGCCCACAGGGAGGGAAGAACAACCCTGCCTCTTGAAACAAGTTCATTGCACTTTGGAAGATATACGGACAGAAGCCATTTTAGGCATCTATCAGTAGGCAGACACAAGGGAACAGAGCTCTTGCAAGCTGAGAAGGATGGGTTCATCAGCCAAGGGGGTAGTGTTGAGGTCTCTGTGCAATGAATATAGGTAATAAACCTGCTTAGGCAAAAAAATTTCACCTAAGAAGACAAGGGAAGCCATCACCTTGTGCTTCTGTGGAAGGTCCTGACCGAGGGAAAGTCAGACATCGCTGGGAAGCAAAACAACTGGTGAGAGAAACCATCTTGAACAAAGTCTGTGCCTTGCTAGATTTAGTTTGAGACTTTTAGAAGAATATTTGGTTTTGTTTTACTTGTAGCTCTTTCTATTTTCATTCCTCATAATTGAACTCACTTATTTCATTTTTACCATAAACCAAGTCAGTGCTGTGTTTAAAAGCTGTGCTGTGTTTTGTGTCTTTAGAGGATTTCTCTGAGTTGTCCAGGAGAGGGCTGGACATTACAGAGCACATGGCTTTGGCAAAGTTGGTGACTGGGAGTGTGTTGGGGTCACCCTGCTGGTTGCAACCAAGGCTGGTGGTTGTGGGGCTGTAGACAGGCTGCTGGGTCAGAGCTGACAAACCAGGGCTGTCCAGCACACAGACGCTCAGGGTGGGACCTGCCTGCTGGTAGGCTGGTTGTGAGTGGCCCATGTAGGGAGCTACAATAGCAGAGCATTGTGAGGCACCCAAGGTTATAGGGCAGATGGTGACACAACCCCTCACGTGGTCTGGACTGCACCCCACAACATGACAGTAGAGCGGAAGAGATATTTAAATTTATACAATATTTTAAACCTCCAACTCAAAAGAGAGAGTAGCAACAAAGACAGCACTGATGATTACACTACATTGCTAGAATGTAAACTAAAGAACACGAAATTATTTCTAAATGCAACATTCCAGAATTCCTTAGGGATCTTTACTGTTTCAAAAAAGGATGAAGGAGACTCTTCCTGGGGAAACAATGACATCTGCTGGCATTTAATGAACATAATTCAGTTTAATTCCTGTATGTTTGAAAGGAGGCACATTGTATTATGGCCCCAATGTTCCTTTGTAAGTGCCAATTACTGTGACAGCAATGCAATATAACCAAATAGCAGCTGTTTCTTGAAAAATATTCAAAAGAAAATTTGAAGGTCAGCTTCATAGAAAGAGATACAATATGCCTTAATTGAAATGAGACACAACTCACTGGAATTTATAGGAATTTCTCTTAATCTATATTTTCAGTTCTCTGAGCAAAAGACTAACTGTATCTATAGTCATTTTCTATCATTCCATCATCAGTACATTTAAAAAATATTTTTATATTTTAGCACATTCAAAAGAATTCTTCTTTTCTATTCTGTAACTGAAAACAAAAATAGATTGTAAACAATAACATGAGCCAGCCAATGGCTAGTATGAAGTGGAATTTATATTTACTGATCAGCACTTGTACTGACCATTGATTGTGTGCATCACTTTTTATTTTTCAAAAACCAAATCATGCTGGGGGTGCTCTACTGCTGGGGGTACCATATACAAAATGAGAAGTGAAACCAAGGTTTTTCTGAGTGCTTATGGAAATATACATGGCAGTTCTTGGAGGGGTAGCAATTTCTGTTGGGTATGCTATTCAGTTTCACTTTGTGTCCTGGACTGCTGTATAGTGTTGCTGGTCATTGATAAGATGTTGTGCATTTCACAGCAAAGGTTCCTTTATTTCAGAATTGAATGTAGTGATCTACTAACACGAATTGTGTATTCATTTTAGTTCATCCATCACTTTCAGATCCTTTGGAATGAAAGGCACTATATAAGTGGCCGGTATTATATTGTTATATGGGAACACCAACAGAGGTAAGAAACATTCTTCTGTGTTGGACTAGTCAAAATATTGTGCCTATTCTTCTCAGTTGAGGATGTAGCCACAATGACCATATTTTTAACACCTAGCTCTGTTTTTGGCCCCTTTATTTCTAACTACTGTTTAAATAAAAGAAAACCACTGGACATTCAGGAATCCCCACTTTTCTTCTCTGTAATTTGAACACTGACCATGGTTATGGGTGTGTCAGAGCTGCATAGGCATTTAAAACCAGTGGTGCAGCTGACTCTTGGGCAGAACATAGCTGCTGTTTAACAACCCATGGCAACATGAAACAGCTTTTTAGGACAGGAAGTTGATAATAGATTGTGAAGAATTTTAGGTTTTCACATGAATCCTCCAACCACTTGTAGAAGGTCATCAGCCTCATATTCTCCTGTTAGTGACTTAGCCCAGCGAAAATGTAAGTTGACAGTGAAATAGTAAAGACATCTAAAGGCAAAAGATATTATTTTCTATCTTCTCAGCAATTTGCCTGAAAATATTATGATGATTCAGGGAACAACTGTAGAAACAGTCAGTCCTCAGTAGACCTGCAGATGTTCAATAAAAAGCCAACCACCAGATGCTTAAAGTTAGCATAATTATATATTTATGTACAGTAGTGAGAAAACTTATAAAGCAAAGGACCAGCATCTACTACATCCTAATTAACGCTTTAAACATGGCATCACAGGTGGCTGAATCAGAACAATGCAAATGTTAAATACAAGCAAAAACTTAATTGTATTTTACTGAGCTGTGCATCTCTCTGCTTACTGTATAACCCACTTGTTCGAGGGCTTTCCCTTCATCCTCTCCCCTGGTTCTGGTCTCGCAGACAGAAAGCAGAAGACCAGAAGTCCGAAGAGCAGGCAATGCGATGTTTATTGGGGTTAGTTTCCAGCAAACATGTATACCATAACTCTGATGCGCAGAGCCTTGTCTCCCAGCATCTCATTCTCAGCTCTGAAGCCACAGAGCATTTATCCCATCTCCCACCTTCCCAGCTCTGATGCCACAGAGCCTTGCCTGTGTCCCCCTTCCCCATTCCCATTTCCCATCTCCTCCTTCTTAGCAGGCCCAAATAGACTTGCAATGCATGCCCTCAGTCCCACCCCTTACAACTTATGGTCACGTTCCAGTTTGGAAGGTGGTGAGACTAGGATCTTCGTCCCACCTCTTTTGTATCCCATGGGAGGGGCGAGGAGTGAGGCTATGCTCTGGACAGGGACAGGCACTTCTTTGGCCTTTTAGTGGTTTATACCTTTCCCCCAAACTCCCCTTGCCCCTCCCAACTGATTGCTTGACCTTGCCTTGAGAGAAGAGCCAGGCAGCCTTCCAGTGTATGCTCATATATTACATTCCCACCATACCCTGTAACACTTTGGTTCCATCTCTTATCTCTTTTCACCTCATCTGCTTGTGGGCAGATGTAAAACACAGTGTCTTTGTCCTTTGTATACACATATTAGTAAAAGATATGAGTGCCAAAAAGTCAAACCCAAAATTCTATCTCAGGCTGACAAACAGGCTTATATGCTAACACCACTCCAGAACTGCATCCATTGCTTTGTATTTGTCTGCTTCTTTGTTGCCTTGTCAGTTATTTAGATGTTGTGTAACTATATTAGTTAATGTGTGTGCGGTGTTTTGAATATATGACTCACAGTACAGTCACAAAGTATTACTGTTGCCCCTTTGCAACCTGAGCGGCTAGTCAAAGTTTGGGACCTTGAGCATGTTCCAGTTGGAAGTAGAAATTGATGGTGTTTGATATTTTCTTCGATGCAATATTTTTTATTTACAATGAATGTATAAAGTCCTGTGTTTCTGAACACAAAAGGAACCAAGAACAAAACAAATCAGTTTCTTAGCTTACAGACCCCAAGCCCTTTTAGCCAACACTAGACACAAAAGAATTCTCTCTAGCTTTTTCCAAAGTCAAACTGTGCTTATAGGCTCCTATTTGGCTTTCTTACCTCTTCCTCTCTCTCTGTTCTTGTCTGTTCTCAGTTTCTGTGTGAAATCTCTCCACACACACATATCTCTACCCAAAACAATATTCAGCTCCTGGGCAGGTTCACACACCCCTTTTGTCTTAGGTGGGGGCTCATACTTACAGTTATGTTAATTTAAGGGTGAGTCCACACCTATCAATTGCAATGGCATTTTAACTCAATCCACAACAAACTAACTCATAACACTGTTATTTCCTCAAAAAGAAAAGGAGTACTTGTGGCACCTTAGAGACTAACAAATTTATTTGAGCATAAGCTTTCGTGAGCTACAACTCACTTCATCAGATTTTCCACTCAATGCATCCGATGAAGTGAGCTGTAGCTCACGAAAGCTCATGCTCAAATAAATTGGTTAGTCTCTAAGGTGCCACAAGTCCTCCTTTTCTTTTTTGTGGATACAGACTAACACGGCTGCTACTCTGAAAACTGTTATTTCCATTAGGTTAAATCTTAATGACATAGCAAAAAGATAGTGTTTAAAGTCAAATAGTCTCACGTCAAGAACATAATCAGGATTCCAGTGCTTCACCACCCTCCAGACAGATGCCACCCTCTCCATCCAGCGCACAGAGTGGCCAGCATAGGGCTTGAAACTGTGACCTTGGCATTATTAGCGCCATGCCCTAACCAGCTGAGCTAGCTGGCCCACAAGGTATGGGTTCATGCTTGCCTGGCCTAGCCTGGGGATTGTGGCAATTACGTGCCGAGTATAGTAGAGAGGCAAATCCACTATTAGCGTTAGTGCAGTCTACTCAGCTTTCAAGCTCCACCATTGCAAATAAGGGCTTAGCCCCATCCACATTAGGAGTTGCACTAGCAGAGCTACAGTAGTGGCTATAATTGGGGTAAATCCTTCGTCTAAACAAAGCCTAGATTGTCAATTTTTGTAGGAAGGGACCTGCCTTTCTTGGATCTCTAAAGCACCATGTCCATGCATGATACCTTGTAAATAACAGTGGTAAAGTCAATAGTTTTGTCTGCATTAAACATCCATGTTCTTTCTACTGGCTTTTTAGCACATGTTGAATAAAAACAGGCAAAACTCCCACTGAAATCAAACAAGATTGAGTTGAGCAAGCGGTACGAGTTATACATGACTCATTTGGTAGACGTGGGTGTAACTTTCATGCTAAGTAGCAAGGAGGACGGGATTGTAGCAGGAATACAACCCTCATAAGATATGTTACAAATGTGCAAAACAGCACAGGTTGTGGGGGCTGCTTTATTTGACACCTTTTTACTCTTCCTGCTGGCTTGTTTTCTTGCTACACCCTACCATCCCATCAGCAAGATAGTTTCCCTGATATATTCCCCCTTGTGGGCATGGAATGTTCTCTGCCATTTACATTACTTGTGAATTTGGCCCTGCATAAGGCCAGCGGGATTTTGACTATAGAAAATATCAGTGATTTTGGCACACAATCAATTAAGGGGAAAAACAAGTGTGTGTTAGCTTCAATTTCAATTAGAAACACATAAGGAGGGACAACAGTTTTATTGGTAAATAGAGAAACAAGTGGGGAAATAAGTGTTATTGTCAAGTTTCTAAGATAATATTAATAATAGTGGAACAAGCATGAAACAAACTAGTTAGTTCTTGACAATGTTCTTTTAATGTGTTTTACAAAATACTGCACCAAAATAAATATTTACACAATAAGTCTTCATGTCCCTGAAGCAGCCAGCAACGCCCAATGGACTGGCCATATTTAACCCCAGCATACATCCCATATTGTAGTTACATTTGCAATCATACCATGAACTATAGCAGCTCGGAGAGAGTTACAGTGGCCTATCTGGATTACAGAAATTATTTGAAGCCTCTGAAAAACTCTTACCTCCATCCCTCCCTTTTGAATTCACATTACAAACCATAAGCAATTGATGCAAAAATCTTTATTGTTTCTAATAGATTAAAATTTTTACCTACAGAATGTCTCAAGTCAGCACATTTCCACCTATTTATTGATTCTGCTGAAGGATCTGCATGACCAGACCTTTCCATCAGGGAGAGATTTAGGGGCAGATGACCTACACAACCACCTGGGGTGCCGGTCTTGAGGGGCGCTGGGCTTGGGGTGCTGTTTTCATTGCTAGCGACAAAAGGGGAAATAGAATGTTTGAAGTTAAATTTTTCAGGCATTCCATATATGGAATTATGCTAAGCTCCTAGATGTTCTGGAGTTTTGTAGAATCTCATGGAACCTTCCACACTTTCTGAGAACTACGTTTTCCTCAAACTTCCTACAATGCTGTCATCCATGCCCTCGGAGGTGTATAAGAGGCGTGGCATCACCAGGCAGTCAGTGAGCTATAAGAACGAACTGCAGTGAAGTGAGATCCCAGCTGCAATATTGTGAACCTGCTCTCCTTCTGGTAATAGCTCACCTTACCTGATCACTCTTGTTACAGAGTGTATGGTAACATCCATTGTTTCATGTTCTCTGTGTATATAAATCTCCCCACTGTATTTTCCACTGCATGCATCCATTGAAGTGAGCTGTAGCTAACGAAAGCTTATGCTCAAATAAATTTGTTAGTCTCTAAGGTGCCACAAGTACTCCTTTTATTTTTGCAGATACAGACTAACATGGCTGCTACTCTGAAACTTGTTTTATTGTAAAAAGAAAAGGAGTACTTGTGGCACCTTAGAGACTAACCAATTTATTTGAGCATGAGCTTTAAAGCTTTAAAGCTTTAAAGCTCATGCTCAAATAAATTGGTTAGTCTCTAAGGTGCCACAAGTACTCCTTTTCTTTTTGCGAATACAGACTAACACGGCTGTTCCTCTGAAACTTGTTTTATTGTGTAATTGTGAAAGTGCACTTGTGTTTTAAGACTTGAAGAGTGTAAGTAGCAACTAATATAGGACATAGTTAATGAGATGCCAGAGATGTCTATTGAACCCCTATCTATGCAACAATATAAAAGAAATATTGTTACTTCTTTTGCCATACTTAACACATAAATGGAAGGAGCTCAAGCTCAGACTCAAGCTAAATAAATGCATAGATGCAGAAAACTAGCACATTATCAATGTAGAAACCCAGCACTTGAGGAACGTGTTCAAGCATATTATCTCAATTACCCTCTTCCTTGCAAAGAATCATTTGGTTTTCCAGGGCTCATCGGATAATTTGTTCATTCAACATAATGGTAATTTACTCAGTTTGGTAGAGCTCCTTGGGAAATACGACAATGTCATGCATGAGCACTTATGTCAAATAGTTCATAAAGAAGCTATGGACCATTATGGCAGCGAAACAATTCAAAATGAATTGACTGACCCTATGGCAAGGAAGTTACTCAATAGCATATTGATGCAGCTCAGCAAAGCAAAGTATTACGCCGTAATAATGGACTGCACTCCTGACATTAGCCACAGTGGAAAGATGTCATTTACAGTAAGATTTGTTGATGACAAGAATGGCTGTATCCAAGTAAAGGAAGATTTTATCTGTTTCCCGTCTGTGGACAACTCTACTGGAAAAGGCCTAACAGAACCGTTTATGAACATTTTGAATGACAATAAAATAAAGCTTCAGGAATGCTGAGGCCAAGGCTACAACAATGGCAGGAACATGAAGGGAAGAAACAGTAGCATCCAGGCAAGGATCCCTGCGCTGAATCCTAGAGCTTTCTTCGTGCCTTGTGGCTGCCATTCCCTCAACCTGGTTGTGTCAGATGCAGCGTTAGATTCAATATCTGTCTTCAGAGTTCTGCAAGGAAGATAAATCCTGTTTTCAGCATCAGTTATAGGGTGGAAAAGCCTCATGGCCAATGTTACAAATCTGACCACTGAAGCCACTAATTGACACTTGCTGGGAGAGCTACACTGACCCTTACAGCGTAAGGCCAGTGAGGTACCAAGTGACTGAGGTTTACGATGCCCTGATGGAACTCGTATTCATTAGAAGAAGAGACAGTTTGGTTATGAAGGCAGAGATGAGGTGATGGGAAGCTTGGAAGAAAAATTCAGTAGGGATTTTTTGTTAACACTGTTCGAGTGTCCATCGAAGAAAGGTTCGGACAAATGAAGCACCACAAAAGGACCGGGGGGGTGAGGGGAGGGGGTATGACCTTAGTAAGCTGTTGACAGACCGGAATGCACTCTTGAACAATGGTAAAGACCTTCACTGGATTCTGACACATGGGGAATGTTCAAAAGGCAATGATAAAGACCTCTATGTTGAATTGGACAATATCCATCACATTTTGCAACAAGGGAAGCACTCTCCACTTCAGGTTCTCCAGTTCATTCATGATACAGAGCTGAACGTGTGGATAGCTAACGTGTGGATAGCTTTGAGGATTCTGCTCATGCTGCCACACAGTCATGTGTGGTGAGCACAGCTTTTTGAAGCTCAGGCTCATGAAAACATATCTTCGATCGACGACGGCCAAGGAGAGACTGACATCACTTGCTATTTAATTGATTGAAAATGCCATTGGCCAGCCTCTGAATCTGCCCAGTGCTGCGCTTCAGTTCACGAGGGCAAATGCGAGAAGAGCAACCTTTTGAACTAAAGGACTAGGGCTAACATTCCAAGGCTGTCACCTACTGTAACACTATTTAATACCAGTCCACACAATGCTGGCGCACAGTTCAATTTATTGATGTGAGTACAGTTCAGTCAGTCATTCTTAAAATTAAAAAAATTTCTATAAACTTAGAGGAAACAAATTTTTTATTTGCTTATATATGGCATGAATAAAGACAGATTTACAGATCCTAGCATGAAAATTTGTCATCTTACATGACCGGGATAAATCATGCATGCAAATCGTGCATCAAAGTCATGAAATGGGCTACAAATGCAATAAAGAATAAGGTTTTGAAAAGGTTAACAAATGGAGGGGAGGTGCCAAAGATGCTCCTTGCCTGGGGCGCAATTTGGTCTAGGGCCAGCCCTGCTTTCCACCCACGTGAAGTCGCAATGAGTTTGGTGGAGGTCAGAGCGAGTGCAAGGGTCTGGCCGCACACATGAAACTCCAGGATCAGGAGCTAAGTCCTTATTTAGCTGCAGATGCACCATGCTATTTAGAGAGACATTGACAAGTCCATGTACTTTTGGCTCTCCTCTGGACTAACTTATGTGAGGAGGAAGAACCCAAGCTCTGTTCTGAGGAATGAGAACACAGATGAATGAGCCCCCTGCCAGTGCCATGAGTTAGATCTACCTCTTTATACCTCTGACCCTGGGAGTTTCATAACCCGCAAATGTTACAGGGCTGAATGAAGCCTTAAGTTATGACTGCACAAATTAAGTTCACAGGATATCAGAAGTGAAGCTATATCCTTCACACCCTTGTACCTAAATATTAGTACAGAAGACGAGCCAGATTCTGCTCTCATTTTCACAGCTACAACTCCACTAACATCACTAGGGTTGCACCAGAACAAGTGAACAGAATTTGGCCTACTGTGTCAAAATCACTGATCTTCAACCCAGTAGGGAAATTTATATACAAATATTGGTAAAAGGTACACTTCAGATTCTATCCTGGAATCATTTCACAGGACAAACTCCTAGGGACTACACAGGAGTTTTTCCTTGTGCAAGATCAGCAGTATCAGTTCCCTAGTGATGAAATTCCGGGTCCATTGCTTTATGCCTCCTTTCCCTGCAATGAGAGCAGGTGAGTGATGGCTTAGAAATAAATTTAATAGCAGAGTAGCACAGTAACAGTGTGAGTATTAATAATACAGACCTATTAGAAGTATGTGAAGAAAGAACTTTATCTAGGGTAAAAGCTGGGAATATCTTCATATTTCATTGCTATTTGCCTAAGTGACTTAACTGGAGTTACTATTTGTACGGTAGAGGTAATCTTGGCTCCTTAGCCATAAATATCTTTAGTCAAGTTTTCTATATATATGCCCTCCACTCCCAGAGTGTAAGCGAAGTAGGTCATTTTTAAATACTTTCAAACTGATGTAAGTTCCACATATTATACAATATATTGTGGATTCTTACAGCTGGAGGTCAAGGTTCAAGCAACAAAGGAAAAGAATCTGTGTGTTCTTCTAAATGTTCTTGGGTGTGTCTACACTGTAATAACACGCCTATGGCTGACCCACATCAAGTGACTCAGGCTCACAGGGATCAGGCTGCAAGGCTATAGAACTGCAGCATAGACATCTGGGATCAGACTGGAGCCCAAGATCTGGGACCTATCCCCTTTATGGGTCTCTAGTGGGGTGGCTGCCCCACTCAGATAGGCAGAGGTTAAAAGCAGCCAGGATTGGCTGATTGGGGAAGCAGCCACAGCTGGGGCCATGCCCCAATCAGGCCACAGCTGGCCCTATAAAAGGGCTGTGAGCCAGGAGTTGAGTCAGTCTCTCTTTAGTGGTGGAGAGAGAAGGACCTAGCAGCCTGGGAGCAGGCTACTAGAGGTAGAGCAGTGTTGGGGAGCTCCAGCCTGGCTAAAGGCCTAAAGAAGGTACTGGGGCTGCAGAGGTACAGTCTGGGGTTAGGCAAAGGCAACTGGTCCAAACCCCCTTGCTGATGATGAGTGGTTTACAGACTGCAGTCTGTCCCAGTAAGAGGGGGCTGGATGATGACTGGCAGTAGCCACTGAGACAAGATGGCCATAGAGGGTTGGGGGTTCCCTTGGGAGTGAAGATCCAGAGTGTGGGGGTACTGCTTGGGCAGAACCCTGAGGTAAAGGGGCACTGGGGTCTGGGAGGGACATGGAGCTAGCAGCAGGTGATACACTGGCCAGAAGAGGGCGCTCCAGAGCTGGTGAAGAGCTAATTCCCAGATGACCAGCAGGAGGTGCCACACTGGTGATCTCAATCCGCTACAGGGTCCCAGAGACTGGGTTTGAGCTGGAGCCTAGATGTCTAGACTGCAGTTTTTTAGCCCAGCAACTTGAGTCCTGTGAGCCTGAGTCAGCTGATGCAGGACAGCCATGGGTGTTTTATTACAGCATAGACATAATCCTGGATACTGTATTTTTAAAATATTAATTAAATTGAGGTGGCCCCTATTTCTTCTTCTTCTAAACGTTAAATAACACTTTGGAGCAGCCCAGTGCTGTTTAAATTCCAGTCAGATCTGCCTTCCAATCTTCACCATTTCCTCAGAAATGCCATCTGGGGCAGGCAAATAGGAAAAGCTATTAGCTGATCCACTGGCACATTCTGTGAGATTAATGAATACATCAGGGGAGAGGTCAGAGGCAGCATGGAGAAGATATGCTTTGCTGTCTCTTATAAAGGAGCACAGAAATGATTTTAATCTCAGAACACTCATTCAACTTTCCAATTTAGTAAACCACCACCTTTGGCAAAGGTGGTGCAGCGGAGACCTGTGCTTAAAATAACCTAGCAGCCTGGGAACTGGGGGAGAGGGAGCAAAGTTACCAAAATCTGAGAGCCAAAAATGTTATCTGCATATCCATGCAGTGTGGGGGAGAAATTAAGAGGCAAAGATTATTGCAGCCAGAAAGCAGGTATCTAGGGAGGAAAGTGTCCTGTATCCAGCAATGCTGGATATCCAAGCACTACTGCTATTTAAATATTTGGGCTCAGTTCTAATATAGGAACACAGACTGATAAAAGCTTCCTTGCATGCTAGCCCTATTAAATTTTAACTGTTTCTTGCTTTATTAACTACCTCAAGTGTTTGAAAATATATTTTTAAAAGTCTCATAATTTTTAAGACAATGAATTTTGGATTCTTTTGATTTGCCTTCTGGTTTTGGAGCTTTTAGGGTTTGGTTTTTCAGAATTTTCTTTATACCCAGCAGGGCTAGACACTTCTTTTTTCAAATGAAAGTGAAGGTTCTCCTATAATCACTTAATTCCTGAAGAAAAATTGAAGGGTGGGGAGGAAGTATTGTGAGACTCCTAATAAAACAGCATGAGTTGGCAACATGTGTTTGTGACCTTGGCCTATTTATTACCAAACACTCGGTCATTGGTGGGTTTTTTCTATTTAAAATTTAATTGTTTGGTGCCAATTCCTAAAAGGATCTATGGGATTGAAAGGATACCCCTAACCCTGGTTCTTCTAATCTAGAGTTGTATCATAAAACCTGGAGATAAAGCCACCAACTGAGTCTCTGTGAGCCAAGTATCCTGCACAATACAGACATGGTATCTCAGGTTGTTACCTTGGGGCTAACACATTCAACTGCACCCTGCACAGCTGAGCCACAAGAAAATAAAAACAAATTAGGAGCAACGTGCAATTACCATCAGCAGCCACTTTGAGGTCCTAGCAGGTAGCGGTTGTCTGGGTACATGTCTTTGCATCACAGAAGTATTAGCAGCATCATTAGCCAGTTCCCCTGCCTAGTGGCTCAATGGAGTACGATTTCAGCATTCAGTCTGTCTTCTGCACAGGTATCCTGAAATGAAGGGAGAACATGCGAATTCCTCTCAGTCTCAGCACACCCATGTGAGATGAGGCAGAATAGAGTCTATAATTCATCAAGACTATGGCAACTTTGCCCATATAAGTTCATGAATGGAATCAGAAAACAGGAGATGAAGAAAAGATGGGCCAATTCATAGGTGCCTATCCCTGATACACTGATTGATAAAAAATATCATGACAGTGCCCTATAAAACCATACATCCAGAGAGATTTTTATACAGTACCTGATGACATGTGCATGTTTTTAAAAGAAGATAATTTAAAGGCCACATGTGCAAAATAAGTAGAAGTCAGCAACAGACACCAAAAGCATTGAACAGTCAGTGATTTAATGAACTATTGGACAATTTAACATGCACTTTTTTCTGAATCATAGATCATAGAATTTACTTGAATCATAGAATTTACCCTGTACCATTTGTCTAGATGTCAAATATAATTTGAATTCATTGGGGAGGATGAAGGACTCCATAGAAAACTATAGGAGGTAAAATCAAGGCTCAATTTGGTGATTTAAAACACTTTGTCATGTATTTATTATGCCAATTATACAGATGGAAGAACAAAGGCATGTAGAGTCAAGGGAAGAACCAGGAACACAACCCAAGAATTCCATTTCCCAATCTACTCTTGCTGTAACCAATAGACAAAACTGTCTCAGTACAAAATACAGCTTTTTTTCCCCTGTGACTCATCCCCTTCCTCCCTTCCAAGTGCTTATTCTTCAACCCTTTCCAGCTTCTGTAGGAATCTGAGTGTTTAGAATACCAAACTGCATTATCACTTCCTTATGACTTTCAGTTGTACAGCAATTCCTAGGATTTTTGCAGAGATAATCTATTTTCTTTTTCCCTATGACTAGCCACTGAAAGGGAAATACAGCACTGTATAAACCTGCTCATGTATGTATCTCTCCCACTGACAGCTCAACAGTTTGCCTTACAGTCTGATTCATGTCTTCTGAAAAGCAAAGAAAGCATCAATAATGGAAGCAATAGTATCAAAGGGGCCTTTTCAGGACAAGTTATTTTCATGCCATTATTGCAGAAGATGACCTTGCAACTCATTAACATAATAGGCTCTACAAATGGCATGTTAGGTATATGAATCCATGTCAATAAACAGAAAGTGGGCATAGGACCAGGGAGATAAAATGTTGCATGTCTTGACAAATGGTAGGTTTGCATACTCTCTACATCATCTAGTGTACAGAGCCTTGTATAAGCTGATGCAACATTGAGCAGAGAAAGAAGTCTGTTCTATTTACAGATCTATGAGCAGGAAGTCAAGTTCTGAAGTGGTAGCATAAGGAGGTTTTGTGTCATTACACAAGCCTACCTGAGATGTGCTTAAGAGATGTCAGACAGACAAGTGGAGTGGAGATACAGTCAAATGAAATGACATATGGAATCTAACAGTGGTGAACAGAACTTTCACAGCTATAGTGCACTGCAAACCCTTGTAAATACTCACCCAGCAGAAGCATTTGTGTGAAGTCTTGGTGTTGATGGAACATGTGGGTCATGTCTACCAACACTTCAAAGGCTGCAATGAACCACAGAGTTCTAAGCAAAACCAAGGCATCCCCCCAGAATCTCCACTGTTCGTAAAATATTGACAGACTATTTATGGAGCTCTTCAGACAATTGTTTGTTGTTTTTCAGCATTAGAGTAATATGAAGGTGCTTCCCATAGGTCATTTGGCTTTCATGTGTCCATTCTGGTCCCCACTGGCCCTTCTGCAGTGATAATGTTATGGAAGATTGCAGTCATTTTCATTTCATTCAGATTGTCACGTTCAACTTTCTCTGCCTCTCTGAGGTTGGAGTTCCATTATTTCTGAGAGCCCTAAACAGTTAATTCCTCTCACCATCAGGAAGAAACCCAACTCATCTTAGATTAAACACACATCCTGGGTGAAATCCTGGCCACACTGAAAATGTATCATTCAAATAAAACAACACAGATATGTATATGCTTAATATGGGATCCTGTGTGCCATTCTATAACCTTGGTATACAATAATGGTGCAGTTTTGCTTTGTTCCCCTAGTCAGAGCTATGCAGCTGTCTCTCTGTCTCGCTCTCTTCAGAGAGAGCTAGTCCCCCAGGGCAATGACACTCAGAACACAACCTTGTGTAGGATACCCCCTGGAAAGGAAATTTGTTCATAAGCTATTACAGTTCTCAATACACACTAGTTTACAATCTCCCTCTACCAACAGAGAACAGTATTTGACTATTTGCACTGTGACTATTTGTATAGCACTAACAGAATGATACATTACATTATGGACAACTAATAAGATGTGGTCCCTTCTCTGCGAGCTTACAATCTATACAGACAACATACAAATGTAGCAAGGGGAAAGGAAGGTCACAAGAAGCTAGTATGAATGAGTGGGGACGTAAGACACCTGTCTTATTAGTGCCATGATTTTTGCCTTTAAAAAAATAGGGGAAAGGAATTTAGAAGAATTTTCCCAAGAGCTATAAATTGTTTCCTAAAGAGAAGATTGGGTTTTGCAGTTCTGATGGAAGAAGTGCATTTTTAAAAGGAAGCACCAGGAAGAGGAGAGAATGGAGACATTGCAGCCCAGGTTAAGAATGCATGTCTGGTGAGGAAGAATGAGGAAGAGGTCACATGGAAGAAGTGGAAAATAAAACACTTGAAAGGGTTGGTGAGAGAGATGGTGTGGCCAGCAATCCAATGACATCTTTTCCCCCATTACAATCCTATCCAATTGATTCATATGACAGCTGTATTTTATAGCCTTCACAATAATGCTTCCTCCAATCTCCATCAAACATAGCTCATCAGAAGGGGACTTCTATTCTCCATCTATAAAACACAATCTATTCTTTCATACAAGTGTCTCCCAGTACTCAAATCTGTAAGCATGTTTCCAAATTAGCCCTCTTATTGTTTGGCTAAAGATTGCCCTTAAGATCCTCCTTTCAGTGATCACAAAATGCTGCACAAATAAGCTTCTTGAATAATGTTCTGCTAACATGCAAGGGAGTGAATAGAGAACAGTTTCAGGGACAGCCTCACTATTAATATGCACAGAAATTGCTCTGTTGGCAGGTCAGTCACTTGTATAAAGAATAGCTCAATTGGATGGTCCTTGATCACACCTTAAAACAGAGCTTTCCATAGACAGTAAACTGCACTGTCTCAGAAGAATGAGAGGACCTCAGTGGATCACAAATGGGGAAGTAGTCTAGGAGATAGCTGAGTTCCTACATGTCAAGGGACTAAAAGAATTAAGACCAGGGTCTTGAAATGGAAGTCAGTGGGGAGCCAATGTCAGATGCAGTATGTTCTCTGTGGTGTTTCCTGCTTCATGAGTGGACTGCTGCATTCTGAACATGCGATAGTTTCCATTTTGCACCTATATGCAACTCCAGATCAGAGTAATTTACTCTACTTTGATACACAGATGATCAACGATACTGCAATTTGCTCTTAAAACCCTGCTCATCTATCCATCTTAAAGCACTTTCCAATGGAGAGTGTCACTACCCTCCTTTTACAGATGTGGAAGAGGAGGCACAGACCAGGGATGTAACTTGTCCACGGTCACTTACTAACAGAACTAAATTCTGAACCTGAGATTCCTAGCTCCCATTCTACTGTCCTACCCTACCTGGAGACGATTTTATTATAAGCATGTTTTCAGGGATTATTTTAAAGCACTAATTAACAAGCCCTTCTATTGATAAATCATTTAGAATTTTTTTAAATGCCACTTTTTGATTCAATCAATTTGACAGTGTTCCTTTTAACATACGCTTATGGAAAATGCTTCTTTCACACACTGTTTGGAGCAGCACATTATTGGACAATTGAATTTTTAATATGGTATGTTATGATTAAAAAGAAAAAAAAGCCACACATTTCCCCATACCTTCGCTCCATTCTTAATGTTTTCTGGCACTATTTGTAGATGATCTGACCAATAATGTTTCTTGTATGCTAAGCGTCAGCTCATACACACTGGCTTTACTGGTTAAGTTATCAGGAAACAGATTTAAAAAAATCTCCCCATCCTTCATGGTAAAACTTTCTTGGCTTTTGGCATCATGCAAATACTGTCAGTTAGTTGAAGAGTTATGAAAATCCTGGAAAAAGGAGATTAGACTGAATGTAGTTGACAAAGCAGTGTATCTACATTCTAAACAGGGCTTGATTATGGAAATGAAATTTGGGGAGGTAATTCAACTATTAAAGCATAAAAATGCTTAATTAAATGGAATTCTTGCATTAAATTTCCCTTTATTCTCCACATATAAAGTTGCTTTCTTCAGTTCTGTAGATTAGCACTTGCATGACAACATATAATTAAAAACTAATATCAATGCCTTTTGAAGTTATAAAAAGTGTTCCACTTAACACTGGGAATGCTAACCTGTGTTACAGACAGACCTTCATGGACTGAAAACAGAAATACCTTTATGCACATTATTGGAATGCATCTGAGAGTCAATGCCTACATTCTGTTAAAAAATATTGAATAGGACTGGGGGGGGGGGGGAAGTAACAGATTCATGAGTATATTCAATATCAAACACCTGCCGCATAGTTGGAAGAAATGTGCTCAGCTCCTGAAATTTTCACAAATGTCAGCATGAATAATTAAACTTCTAAAAGTTCATACCAGAAGGTACATTGTTTGCTATTCATCATTCTCTTGCTTAAAAAGTATTAGTCATCCATCCAATCAAGGAGCAGAAACAATGACATGTGACTTAGGGTGGCCAATAATAGAGACAACTGTTTGCCAATATCCTATAAGCCAGTGTTGGCTGCTTGTTCAGCCTTCAGTACTGGAGGAAGGAATAGTCAAATGGTGGGTTCTTGCAGTATGCTCTTAATCATAGAAGATTAGGGTTGGAAGAGAACTCAGGAGGTCATCTAGTCCATCCCCTGCTCAAAGCAGAACCAATACAAACTAAATCATCCTAACCAGGGCTTTGTCAAGCTGGGCCTTAAAAACCTCTAAGGATGGAGATTCCACCACCTCCCTAGGTAACCTATTCCAGTGCTTCACCACCCTCCTAGTGAAATAGTGTTCCTAAGATCCAACCTAGACCTCCCCCACTGCAACTTGAGAGCATTGCTCCTTTTTCTGTCATCTGCCACCATAAGACCAGCCTAGCTCCATCCCCTTTGGAGCCCCCCTTCAGGTACTTGAAGGATGCTATCAAATCCCCCCCTCACTCTTCTCTTCTGCGGACTAAACAAGCCCAGTCCCCTCAGCCTCTCCTCGTAAGTCATGTGCCCCAGCCCCCTAATCATTTTCGTTGCCATCTGTTGGACTCTCTCCAATTTGTCCACATCCTTTCTGTAGTGGACAAAACTGGACACAATACTCCAGATGTGGCCTCAACAGTGCTGAATGGAGAATAATCACTTCCCTTGATCTGCTGGAAATGCTCCTACTAATGCAGCCCAATATGCCATTAGCCTTCTTGGCAAAAAGGGCACACTGCTGACTCATATCCGGCTTCTCATCCACTAGAATCCCCAGGTCCTTTTCTGCAGAACTGCTGCTTAGCCAGTCAGTCCCCAGCCTGTAATGGTGCATGGGAGTCTTCCGTCCTAAGTGCAGGACTCTGCACTTGTCCTTGTTGAACCTCATCAGATTTCTTTTGGCCCAATCCTCCAATTTGTCTAAGTTGCTCTGGACCTTATCCCTACTCTCCAGCAGATCTACCTCTCCCCACAGCTTAGTGTCATCCGTGAACTTGGTGAGGGTGCAATCTATCCCATCATCCAGATTAATAATAAAGATGTTGAACAAAACCGGCCCCAGGACCGACCCCAGGGCACTCCGCTTGATACCGACTGCCAACTAGACATCGAGCTGTTGATCACTACCTGTTGAGCCTGACAATCTAGCCAGCTTTCTGTCCACCTTTTAGTCCATTCATCCAATCCATACTTTTTTAACTTGCTGGCAAGAATACTGTGGGAGACCGTATCAAAAGCTTTGCTAAAGTCAAGATATATCATGTTCACTGCTTTCCCCATATCCACAGAGCTAGTTATCTCATCATAGAAGGCAATCAGGTTGGTCAGGCATGACTTGCCCTTGCTGAATCCATGTTGACTGTTCCTGATCACCTTCCTCTCCTCCAAGTGCTTCAAAATAGTTTCTTTGAGGACCTGGTCCATGATTTTTCCAAGGACTGAGGTGAGGCTGACCAGTCTGTAGTTCCCCGGGTTCTCCTTCTTCCTTTTTTTAAAGATGGGCACTATATTTGCCTTTTTCCAATTGTCTGAGACCTTCCCTGATCACAACGAGTTTTCAAAGATAATGGCCAATAGCTCTGCAATCACATCAGCCAATTCCCTCAGCACCCTCGGATGCATTAGATCTGAACCCATGGACTTGTGCATGTCCAGCTTTTCTAAATAGTCCTTAACCTGTTCTTTCACCACTGAGGGCTGCTCACCTCCTCCCCATACTGTGTTGCCCAGGACAGCAGTGTGGGAGCTGACCTTGTCTGTGAAGACTGGGGCAAAAAAAGCATTGAGTACTTCAGCTTTTTCCACATCATCTGTCACTAGGTTGCTTTCCCCATTCATTAAGGGTTCCACACTTTCCCTGACCTTTTTCTTTTGTGCTACCATACCTGTAGAAACCCTTCTTGTTACCCTTCACATCTCGTGCTACCTGCAACTCCAGTTGTGGTTTGGCCTTCCTGATTACACCGCTGCATGCTTGAGCAATATTTTTATACTCCTCCCTAGTCATCTGTCCAAGTTTCCACTTCTTGTAAGCTTCCTTTTTGTGTTTAAGCTCACCGAAGATTTCACTGTTAAGCCAAGCTGGTCGCCTGCCATATTTGCTATTCTTTCTGTACATCAGGATGGTTTGTTCCTGAGGTACTGTCTCTTTCTGATCTACATACACAAGAGTCCTACACCAGGAATGTCCTGCTCCAGCTCCTGAAACGTTTACGCTGTTCTCCGCCAGTCATAGCTTTATTATATAAAACCACTTAAGATGATATTCAACTTTCAAGCAATTTCCAGCTGACAGTTTTCTTATTTGTACACCCCAATCCAAGTTGAACCTCATGACCTCCACAGTACCTCACAAAAGACACTGTAGTTCATAGTGTGCTCCATGTCCTGAAGTTGGTGAGCAAATTCTTCTTAGAGCTTCCAAGATGAGAATATAAACTAAAGAATCTGGATAACAGATCACTAGAATATTTACTGGATGCTACTTACAGTAGCTTTAATATTTGTTAGCCAGCCAGTTCAATAACTACCCTCATCATAGAATCCCTAAATTTTTCCACGGCAGTTTGCATCTCTGCTACAAAAATAAAATACAAGTTATAACTGATACATCTTTGGCTTCTGGGGATTTAAAGACACAGGAAAACTCAGGAGATGAGAAAGTCATGTTGATAAAAAAACAAACGAGCCTAAAAGGAATCCCTCATCAGCATAATAACTGATAACTCCCAGTGTAGCAATTGCTTTAATGAATGTGCAGTGAAACTGGGTTACTACAAGCAACACTGGACCAGGATGCTAATTACATTCTACGACATAGAAACAGCATATGCATATAGATAGATATGCCTTCCTCAAGGCTACAGCTATTTAATGTATTGTGTGTGTGTCAATAGCTAAGCAAACAGCTTTAGACAGGATACAAACATTGAGGGATGTGATGAACTCCTTCAATATGTTCACTAGCCAAAATTCTGACAGCAATGTAGATAGAGCACACAGTGCAACAAGTTGACATTACAACAAGGTCTCATTACACCATGAATAACAGATGAAACTGCATTAAAATACCTGGGAAGATGTGTGGAATGGTTTTTTAACTCTCTAGCAAAAAGACAAAACAAGAGGAAGCTTGGGATGGGGTTCAAGGCACCTTGCCTGGGACAATAGCAGGGTCTGAAAGCATGAACCTCTAGTGACTTCAGCTGGCAGCTGTAACAGATTTATCCTAAGTGACCCAGCCACTAAATGGGGACAATGACCCACGCTCTCCTAGCAGGGGTTCCAGAAACTCTACAGTGAAGCAGAGAGAAGGGGAGTGTAATTTTACAGATCATACCATTTTTTAAATTCTAAACAGAGTTCCTTGTTCAGTGTGGAAGATGCCAACTTTCTATGATTCTTTACCCTTGTCTCATGCTAATAGCATCCTATCATGTTAAAATAGCATCACGCAGTGACATTTCAAAGGGTTCAGAAGTGATCTGGGGACCTGCAAATGTCCAGCACTTAGAAGATGAAGGATTGTCCTGTCAATATCAGAACAATCCAGGAAAACCTAGACAGAATGACAACCCTAGTCTCAAGTATCAGAGGGGTAGCCGTGTTAGTCTGTATCGACAAAAACAACGATGAGTCCAGTGGCACGTTAAAGACTAACAAATTTATTTGGACATAAGCTTTTGTGGGTAAAAAACCCACTTCTTCAGATGCATGGAGTGAAAATTACAGATGCAGGCACTATTATACTGACAAATGAAGAGAAGGGAGTTACCTTACAAGTGGAGAACTAGTATTGACAGGGCCAATTCAATCAGGTTGGATATAATAATTGATGAGGAGGTGTTAATACCAAGAGAGGGAAAGTTGCTTTTGTAGTGAGCCAGCCACTCCCAGTCCGTATTCAAGCCCAAATTAATAGTGCTAAATTTGCAAATGAATTTTAGTTCTGCAGTTTCTCTTTGAAGTCTGTTTTTGGAGTTTTTTTGTTGAAGTATGGCTACTTTTAAATCTGTTATAGAATATCCAGGGAGATTGAAATGTTCTCCTACTGGCTTTTGTATGTTACTGTACCTGATGTCTGATTTTGTGTCCATTTATTCTTTTACATAGAGACTGTCTGGTTTGGCCAATGTACATGGCAGAGGGGCATTGCTGGCACATGATGGCATATATCACATTAGTCGATGTGCAGGTGAATGAGTTCCTGATAGTGTGGCTCATATGGTTGGATCCTCTGGTGGTGTCACTAGAGTAGATATGGGGACAGAGTAGACAACGGGGTTTGTTACAGGGATTGGTTCCTGAGTTAGTGTTTCTGTGGCGTGGTGTGTAGTTGCTGGTGAGTATTTGCTTCAGGTTGGAGAACTGTCTGTAAGCGAGGCCTGGCCTGCCTCCCAAGGTCTGTGAGAGGGATTGTTTTCCAGGATAGGTTGTAGATCATTGATGATGTGCGGGAGAGGTTTTAGCTGGGGGCTGTACGTGATGGCCAGTGGTGTACTGTTGTTTTCCTTGTTGGGCCTGTCCTGTAGTAGGTGACTTCTGGGTACCCATCTCACTCTGTCAATCTGTTTCTTCACTTCAGCAGGTGGGTATAGTAGTTTTAAGAATGCTTGATAAAGATCTTGTAGGTGTTTGTCTCTGTCTGAGGGATTGGAACAAATTCGGTTGTATCTTAGGGCTTGGCTGTAGACAATGGATCATGTGTTGTGTCCTGGATGGAAGCTGGAGGCATGTAGGTAAGTATAACGGTCAGTAAGTTTCCAGTATAGGGTAGTGTTTATGTGACCATCACTTAATTGCACTGTAGTGTCCAGGAAGTGGATCTCTTGTGTGGACTGGTCCAGGCTGAGGTTGACGTACTTAGATCTATTTACCGTGGTGTCTTCACTGCAGTAAATCGATGGGTGACACTGCAGTAAATCAATGGGTGGAAATTGTTGAAATCCAGGTGGAATTTTTCAAAAGCCTCCTTCCTATGGGTCCATATGATGAAGATGTCCTCAGTGTAGTGCAAATAGAGGAGGAGTGCTAGGGGACAAGAGCTGAGGAAGCGTTGTTCTACGTCAGCCATAAAAATGTTGGCATACTGTGGCGCCATGCAGGTACCCATAGCAGTGCTGCTGACTTGAAGGTATAAGTTGTCCCCAAATCTGAAATGGTTGTTGGTGAGGATAAAGTCACAAAGCTCAGCCCACCAGGTGTGGCGTAGCCTCATCAGGGATACTGTTCCTGACAGCTTGTAGTCCATCCTCATGTGGAATATTTTTTAAGAGCTTCTACATCCATGGTGGTCAAGATGGTGTTTTCAGCAAGATCACCAATGGATTGTAGTTTCCTCAGGAAGTCGGTGGTGTCTCGAAGATAGCTAGGAGTGCTGGTAGCGTAGGGTCTGAGGAGAGAGTCCAAATAGATAATCCTGCTGTAAGAGTGCCGATGCCTGAGATGATGGGGCGTCCATGGTGACCCTAGTCTCAACATCAGTGCCAAATATTTCAGCAATGGACCCAATGTCAGGTCAACTAATAAAAAAAGTAGTTTACTTAAAATAGCCAACACTTACCAGGTACCTGTTGGATAAAGGAGAGAATGTCTCACTCATCCTAATCCTTCTTGACCCATCCTTGTTTCACTTCTTTCCCCATCTGTCCCCATGTTTGAAAGGCTTGCATAGAACCCTGCGTATGCTAACAAGTAGTGTATCCATTTAAGGAGTTGGTGTTCTTCACAGAGTACCCTTACATCAATGGTCCAGTCACGGGAGAGGCCCTGGACTAGGCGTTAGGAGAACTAGATTCTATTCCAGACTCTTCCACTGACCTACTATGTGACTAGTCAATTTACCTTTGTGTGTCCCTGTTTCCCCTTTGTGCGTCCTGTTTATTTAAACTACATGGTATTGAGGGCAGAGACTGCCGTTCACTATGTGTTTGTACAGTGCCTAGCTCAGTGAGACTCAAGCCTTAGTCTAAGCACCCCAGTAACATAAGGCAAGTTACAATGAGCGGTGAACAAACAACTGTTCATCACAGTTTGTTTAACATGCATGAATTATACTTTGGAAGGAGAATAAATTTTTTATATATGGAAACTTCTCTATGAAAATCAGCTTTGACTGAGAACAAACTATTGAAAATCAGTTTCTCCCTGGAAGTTGGGCTGGTAACTGACCAAGCACGTAAATTAATCATATAGACTAGAGCAATGAGGGACAAGTTCCAGACAATAAATCCAACCAGGATTTGCAGCATTTATTAAGTCACATGAAAATAAACATCCACATTTGTAAGAAAGAGTTTACACAGATTAAAAAAACAAAAAAGAGTTCAATCATTACTTTTTATAAAGTAGAATCTTAAGTGACAAACATAAATATTTACCGTGTGACAGACACTGTCCTTTATACATCTAATTTAGTTAATCATTTCTTTCCTCCGAGCCTTCCACTGAATTCAGAAAGTCATTAATCACACCTATCATTAAAAAGCAATTATTAAAATCAGCTCCATGTACATTCCTCTAACAGCTGAAGGAGACTGGTTCAGTAAATAGAAATTTTCATGTTCTACTACAGTATTTTTACTTTTAAATTTGTTTTGGGGGAAAACTAATTAACATAAGATAACTAAAAAGAAAAAGAAGGTTCAAGACAAAAAGGTTCAGGAATGTAATCTGCACTGGGAGTAAATGGTCACAATTCACTCCCTTACTCCCTGGGTAAGTAAGCTTCACTGCCCCTTTCCCAGATACAGATCCCAGTAAGTATTTCCCAGTAAGTAGAGTTGGAAGTTCCTGTCATGGTCACTTGAAAAATGCATTTTATTTTGTCAAAGATCTTTTACTGCAAAATTAACGAATCACAGGACATGACCAAACTGACATAAATCAGAACCAGAATTTGAAAACCACAAGCTGCTGTCTTTGGTCTATAATACAGTCATTCTTTTCAGTGTCCACAGTAGTCCATTCAGATTTTTTAAATGAATTAATTTCTAATTCATATTATAGGCTGCCTTAGAAAATGAAGACCAAGTATTTGGCCTCAGTTCAGTAAAGCACTTAAAAATGTGCTTAAGATCCATTAAGATCCATTAACGTCAAAATAATTTAATCACATATTTAAGTTCCTTTGAACCAATCAATCTCATTGTATGTTATTTTGCCATACGTTAGCTGAGGTTTGATGTACTTTAAATCTTCATCTAACTGCCAGTTATGCAGATGAGAAGCTGTGTCTGGATTTTGAAAATTAAATGTAATTCCTACTTCTAAAGCTGTTACTGCAAAGACTTGTACAATGGACAAGCCATGTAAAACACACACCTACAAAACTCTAGATTTGTCTGCACAAATTTGCATGCACAAATCAGGTAACTGCATGTGGCTTGCATGTGCAGTTGCCTTACTTGTTCAGTAAACCTGATGAACATGAACATGAAGGTTTGCAAATGCAAAGGGTGCTCATACAATTTGTGCAGCTTGCCAGCTGCTTAAAATGTCCCAAGGACACTTTGCACAAAAATATGCTGCAATTCAGAGGGAGGAAGAGAGCCTAGGCTAGTATGGAATATCCTCAAGAAATAAACAATTAAGGGAAGTTTCGAGTTTGCCTTCCCATCTCTACTTTCAAAGCCAGTGGTTCTCAACTATTTCCACACCAACACTGCCATCATGGTTCCCCGAAGACTTGCTCCTCATCAGAACAACCATCACCACAACACACACATACACACCTCTCATTTAGCAACTGAGGTTGGGAGCAGGTTAGCTGTGACCACCTAATACATATTTGTCACCTCCCTATGTATTGTGATCCTGTTTTAAGATTCTACTAAGGTCTAGCAGAGGAGTCTGTTCTCCTGTTGATCTAAATAAGTGTTGCCATCCACACAAGTTTATTGGAATTACCCTTGTGGATGTCCCTGTGTTGAAGGGAGAATAAAACCACTTTGGCAACTGTTTTCAGAGTAACAGCCGTGTTAGTCTGTATTCGCAAAAAGAAAAGGAGTACTTGTGGCACCTTAGAGACTAACCAATTTATTTGAGCATAAGCTTTCATGAGCTACAGCTCACTTCATCGGATGCATACTGTATGCAGACTTAACTTGCATCAACCAAAGTTTGTACTGTAGAAATGGCCTTAGCTTGACAAAATTCAATATATGTTGTGATATCTTCTGCACCTTTTCCTGAGTTCTTAGTGGTACAATTAGCTATAATTTCTCTTGTGTTTGTTTAAAATAAAAGCCGATTTGAGAGGCAGCCAATGCTTCATTCTAACCAGTTCTGTTTTTCTCTTTATTACTTTTAGTTTTACTCTCTTACACTGTAGTCTCTTCCATTTCCTAAATCCCTTAGTTTAAATTGGAAGCAAAATAGCTTCCAGATGTAACTTTACTGCTCCCTTGACCACATAATGAAAACTAAAAGACACTGCAGAATCCCTACGGAGGGACTGCTATTAATAAGCTAAGCAAATCCCTATCATAAATTTTTTTACTGCAGTGCTGTCCGAAAAAAATAATGCAAATCACCTGGAATAGCTACATGATGAAGTGCAATGACAATTAAACAGTAACAGATTCATTCTTTGCTATGCCCCTTTCTGATAGCACATGATAAGATAAGATAAGATAAGATTGATAAGATAGCTGTTGTTTCAAATATGGATATATACCACATAGATTTTGAAATTCGCTACTTGTAATTTTACTTGAATATATGTAAAATTATTCCACTTGCCTTTCAAATATATTTGTGTGTTAAATACGGTTGCAGCGAACATTCACTCACTGTTCAGAATGCAAAGTACTAATCTGTTCTAATTAGATTTCCAATAGCCGTTCTGCAGAGTCTGTTTACAGCTTCTTAGTTTATAACAATCATTCAAAAATACTTTGCATGGTGCATTAAAATAAATTTGAGGCTTAAGTCAGAGAAGATTCATGCCTAATATGGAGTGATAAGACTGTCGCTCCACTCAGTTAGCCTAAGGAGTTTATTTTCCGCACTTAATTTTTAAATGTAGCAGAAATTAGAATTCAAAAACTGCCCTTATGATGGAAATGTAGCTACTTTAGCCTCCCACTCTCAAAGCTGCTTTCAAACCAGGCAGACTTTTTAAAATCACTTTGACAGAAGCAAGATAAAAAACAGTGTACGGAAATCCAAAGACCAGATAAAGAATTTTTACTGGAAAGATAACATTTTTGAAGCATTCAAAGCCAAATCCACAGAATCAGGATTTGCCTCATAGTGACAAAATTAAAGAAAGAAATTATTGGCAACATTAAAATTTAACCTACGATACTCACATTTCTTGGTGGATTGTTAGGACCAGAGAAAATATACCTGATAAATTTAGTGACTCCCCCCGACCAGAGTCTGACCTCAGTGAGATCAATGTAAATATGAGTCAACTCCACTGAAGACAGTGGAGTTACTCAGGATTTACATCAGTGGAAAATATCATAACTTCATAACCTTCTAATCAGGGCATGAGTTACACAGAGCTAACAGCACGAGGTTCCAGACCTGGCTCTGCCGCAAACTCATGCCTCCTACCAACTTCAGCTAGCCAAATGGCTTTGACCACTTTTCTCCAATCCTGACTAATTCCCTCTTCTCTGGGTTGACCCAAGGGCCTACTCAGAAGCCATAGCTAGTGCAACACATTGCAACCTACTTCCTTAGCAGAGCAAAACCAACATGAACATTTTACACCAATGCTCTATGCACTGTACTGGCTGCCAGTCAGATTCCCAGGTCCTCATCTTCAAAGCCTTGAATGAGCTAGCTCAGGAATTGTCCCTTCCTATCTCCATTGCTCAGTATGCTTATTAGGATGTCAGCCCAGGTTTCAACTTGTGATGGTTGGGGATTCTCAGTAAAGGACCCACAATTCTGGGATACATTTCTTCAGGCTGTTAAGGATGTGGAGTTCCCAACTACAACTAGTCAGGGGTCAATGGTCTATAAGGCTAAGCCAAAATCTCACATTTAGGTACACTGGAACACTACAACACACTTGTATTGCCGAGTACTCCACCCGCATCCATGTGCAGAGCAGGATTCATTCACTAGCACCTGTCACTGTACGAAAATGGCTTCAAAGGAGAATAAAAACAACTCTACTTTCCAGAGGCAAATCCTGTATCTTTAATGTTGTGAGGTGCACAGATGATGCTGTAACAACCATTCAGGGTCATTACTGGGCATTCTGAGCCGTTCAAAAATTTTTGACTGAAAAATGTAGTTTTGTGGAAATAAAAATGTTTCATGAAAATAGTTTGATGTTAATGAAATTTTCATTTCATTTTGATTTGTCAAAATGAAATGAAAATTTCAATCCAAAACGAAAGAAGGGCAGCTCCACAAAGTCCCCAGCATGGGCCCCTGGCTGAAGGCTTCACACTGACCCTATGCAATATGCTTCTATTCATGTAAAAGACGTACAGTAGGGCATCTATATTGGGTACTAAAGTGAAAATATGTATATAGTATATAAGCATTGTTTAGCAGATACAAATCCATATGAATTAGTAGCTTCAGCAGATGAACTTGTAACAATTTCAGAAAGTGGCTCATTTGTTTTGTAATAAACCTTATATTAAGTGTGTGGGCAGGGGGATAGAGGGCAGAATTCCTACCTCAGCTGACAAACAGCAGTGTTTTGCTGCATAGCCCCCATCTTTAAGAAAAATAAAAATCTTGAGACCTGTCAAAGATGAGTGAGACTCCTAGGTGCCCCCATAATGCAAATAATAAAAAAGTAGAAGAACACGCCTAAAATTTCCTACTCCTTGAGATGTCTGACATTTATAAACAGGGAAAGGGTGTGTTTGGAGGGCTGCACCCTTGATACATGAAAAAGATAAAGTGATTGGTGTGATCTCATGGCTCAGTTACTGAACTGCAAGTCAGGAAATGTGGATTCTATGTCCAGATCTACCACTAACCTGTTGCAAGCCCTTAAGCAAGTCATTGTGCCTCTCAATGATCCTGTTTTCCCTTCCAACTTTGTCTTATCTATTTAAATTGTAAGGCTTCAGGGACAAGGACTGTATCCTGCTATGTGCATTTTCAGTTCCTATCAAAATAATTGGGGCTTCTAGGCTGTGCCATATAACAAATAATAAGATGTTAAGCTGATTGAAGACATGCAGAAGAAACAAGCATGGGAGATTGTGACGCACCTCTCTGACATCCTCTTGGGGCCAAGGGTGTCTTGGACATTCTTCTCTGGATGGCAGCTTGACTGTAATCTGACTTCTACGTTTGGGGTACAGTCTTCCGGCTGTACCTCTTAGGGAGTCTGCCTCCTTCTGGGGGGCTAAAGTAGTCCAAAAAAAAAGGCAAAATACCTCCATAACCCATAAAAAGGGCCGGGTCCATGCAGCCTCATGCAAGGAAAGGTCAATAGTTGTTGGGAGGAAGGCCTGGGCTCCTCATCCCTTGAGTGTCCAAACAACCAAGGCTGTGTCCTGGGACTCTGAAAATAAAAGTAAGGAAAAATTGGTCCCTGGGATTACTCAGAGGACTCAGGCAGCTGGAGCTCCCGAACAGTTTCCCTAGCAGGCAGACCCTGTTTCCTGGGACTAGAAAGCTCTATGCATTAGCTCTGTTTGCTTGTGACTGCTACTCATCCTGAGCCAGGACCTGCCCTTCTCCAGGACTGACAAGCCTTAGAGGGGCAGTGAATTGGGGCTGATTGAGTCCGGAGGAGCTTTTTAACCCCTTCTTGACTGGGACAGGAAGCTGCACTGCCACAGAGATGTTTCTCAAGCATATATATCAACAAATTGATCTAGAGGATGCTAAAACTAATCATGAAAATCTATTCAAATACTGGGTTTGCTGGACATTTTCTCCATCTTTTTCCAAGACATTCGTTTGAGGTTGGGGTTGGAGAAGATGATGTCAGTACAGCACTTGGCCAATAGATAGTATGATTAAAATCATGATAGATCCTAATAATCCTCAAGAGTTTCTGGTCTATCATATAATTAGCTATTTAGATCGATCATGACAAGCACAATATTTTAGGATCTGCCCTGCCATCTGTAATTGAATTTACCCAACAATATTTGCACAATATTATTCTTTGCAATAATAATTTAGGGCCCAATCCTATTTCCCTAAAGTTAATAGGAGTCTTACCATTGATGTCAATGGGAACTAAATCAGATCAAAATGCTTGGCAGTGCTATTGTTTGTCAGTCTATAATTTCCACTCAGAGAAACATTTGTCCCATTTCCTGCATTTATTTGCTGTTGATTTGCAATGATGGGCACAAAAATGAAGCTGGCAAGATTCTGATCCTATTTACCAGCACAAAGCCAGGGGAGCTCTATTGCATCCAAGGGAATTACTTTGTATTTAAATTGATGTGACTGAGATCAGAATCCAGCCAACCGTATTTAAACTAAGACATATATTCTTTATTCTTCTCAGAGAAGGTACATTTGTCATACACAGTAAAAAAACAAACACACACACACACACACAAAGCCCTCTACATTCTCTTTTTTGCTTCTATCGCTTTTTCAATCAACAATATCCTCATAGTGGCAAATCTGTTATCAGACTATAAGCTACACTACCAAACACTATGGGCTGGTCTACACTACCACGTAAGTCAACTTACTGAAAAAGACACCCCCTGAACGACGTAAGTTTGATCGACTTAAGTGCTGTCCAGACTGGTTCTATGTCAGAAGGAGACGCTCTCCCGCTGACATAGCTTCCGCCTCTCACGGAGGTGAGTTTATTATGTCGAAGGCAGAGTGCTCTTCATCAGATGTGCTACAGCTCAATTGTAGACTTGCTCTATATTTAAGGAGACTTTATTCTTTTGACTTGATTGATTCAGAAAATTTCAGGCATGAAGTTATTTCCATTTTGCACATTGGTGCAGCGCCAAATAGACTTGCATAATGAAAGAAAAGTTATCTGAATTTGACCACTAGAGAGAGAATGTTAAGTAATATCTAAGGCCTCTGGTTAGACTTTGCAAGGCCCTATTGGAAAAGTAAAAGTAGAACTCTCTTTTGTACTATCTTTAAGGAATACTGAGCCTGACTCATCACTCATTTATTCCAACTTTAGATTGGTGTAACTCCTCCTTTACACTAATGTAACTCGGTTGTGTTTCTCCTCCTTTACACTAGTGTAAGTTGAAGAAGAATTAGGCACCACATACTGAAATTGCTTTGACTTGTGTTATGAATACCTTTGATAAGATTAAAGCCAATATTAGAAATCTAATTCATACCTTACTTGTATTGTGCATGTCCAGCTTACCTATGAGGTATGCACTTAAATCTTTTTAGGATCCAGGCCATAGGGTGCAAGTAACTCATGACAAGGCCTTTGTCTAATTACAGTATGGGCTCAAATGTGCCTTTCCTGGGGAATGCAAGGGAAGGGGGAACAGGAGGCACCTAGAAGGGAATACAGTAGTCTTAATGTTGTTGCACAAGTGCTGTGCAGAAAGGGATTTTTTTTAAAAACATACAATTTGGGGGGGCTTGAGGTTGGAAGAACAATTGTAGCATATTCTTTCACTATGAAAAATAGTTCCTATGATATGCAAATATGGTAGGAATAAGTTCAATACTTTTTCTCTGCTCTATTTAATATTTTTTTCCTAACCCCACCACTCCTGGAACATTTACATTTTTCTCCCTACTGTCATTTCCCCCATAAGCCTGACTGACTTTTCAATGGCCCAAATCAGCTTTCAAGTTGCTTTCTGTTAGAAAAGAGGCCTTTGGAATATTGATCCTAAGTTTCAATTTATTTTTTAAAATGGAAAATGGTCAAAAAACCACTCGGGAACATAAAATCCTGTTAAAAGTAATGGAATTGCTCACAAACCTAATGTTAAGCACATGCTTAAGTGTTTGCAGAATTAGTGTCTTAAACTGTAAGCTATTTGAGACAGGCGATGTATTCTATTTTACGTGTCTGCAACACCTGGCACAATCTGCCCTCAATCTTGACCAAGGCCTCTGGGCACTACGTTAATACAAATAATAAAAGGGACCCTTAACCTACAGGTTCACTACAGTATCATTGTCTTTGTGAATGGCTTGTTTTCACTCCCAGGAATTTTAAAGGAGAATTTATTTGATAGTACTCATAATAGAGTATTTAGAGATAAGTGATGATTGCAGTCAAACATTAGGCAGCCTGATGAGTGCAGAGTTACTAATTACTGACTTTCAGAGCCAAAAATGTACATACCATAAGGAAAAAGCAATGAAGAATCTATAAAGCTCAGTTTCCATAGTCTGCTTTCTCTAGAGCCCTCGGTGTTCTTATTCATCATGGTTAAGAACTATAGGCATCCACCTCCTCCTCAGCTAGAGGCAACTTGCTGGAATAATTTACAGTTTTGATTCTTCCATGACATTTGAAGAGGATTTAGGTAAAAGGTCAAGTTGGAAGCTAGTTGTAATTTCAATACTTCTGTATAAGATTCACCTGTACTTCTCTTTACCAGAGATAAAAAACGTGTTGTCTGCATTATCTTGACCAAGGAAAGTCCATTCATCTGCTTCCACTCCTACCCAGCCAGCCATTGACATTCACATTATTGTTTCCTCGTAGCACTGTATTTCTATTTAAATGGTGAGTGAGCTTAATAAGCCAATCTATATACATCCCAGGTTGTTATCTATATACATAAGGTTATATATGTTTTATAGGTTTATAAAATTATAAAATCTATATACATAAGGTTATTAAAAATTATAAAAAACAACCTGGGATATCCCTCTCACACTGTGATGCTGTGACAAGCTACAAACCTCTGTCAGGTACTGCACTTACACAGAAACCCACAGGCAGGGACATCCCCAACTGACCTAGACACATAAGGTTATTAAAAATTGATGATAATTTTTGTGAAATTCTAGTTTTGCGTGCTTTTAACGTTAAAATGCAGGGCTTCTTTAATGTAACATTTTACTAGGAAGTTTAAAAATACTGAAACAAAACACAGAGTATACGTAAATACTCCAGGCAGTGCTACCGCCACATCCCTCTCCTCCGGTGCCCAGATTTTGAATAGGACCTGATCTGGTAGGTGTGCTCAGAAGCTGCCTACCGGAGCAGGCCCCACAGGTGATATAGGCATTCAGCTGCCTATCATCCCCCGATCTGTGATTCACTCTGGGGCTCAGGTGGGGGATAGGCATCCGGACACCTACAGAGAGGCAGCACGGCACATGTTCAAAGGCAGAAACTTAGAAACCAAGTGAATTTAGGCACCTGCAGGAGCGGGTGCGAGTTTTGTAGATTGCAATGGAGGCTAAATTGGGATTTATGCACCTAAAGCCAAGACTTAGGCACTTAAGTAGGGGGTATAAGCGCCTATGCAACTTTTGTAGATCTCACCTCTAGACCCCATTTTCAAAAATGACTTAGCTTAACTTTCACTGAAAGTGAATGGGACCTAGGCACCTAAGTCACTTATGTCTAGATCCCCAGAGGAACTTGTGCATGGCAACATTCAGGCCTGAATTAGGTATCTAAGCTCCCTATACATTGCTCAGAATGGGTTCACAAGTAGGGAAATGCCTAAGGTAGTCCAGTAGGATATGCATAGCAGAGGGTGTGGCCTACAGCACTACATAAGATACAGGTATTGTTGTTATTATTATTATTATTATTATTCCTTCAGTCTCTGTTTACGTATAACATTCTCTACTGAAGTAGGTTTAAATACTGGTGATTTTTTGTGTAGCAGAAATTCTGAAGAATTACCATTATTTACTCAGGCAATGGCCAGACAGAACATTAAGTGCCTTCTATTTTCACCTCAAGCTGTTAACTCAATTTTGATCACTAAAGACTCCCAAACAGGTTTCTACCGTTTAATTAAGACTCTCTCGTTATCTTACTGCCATAGTTACAGTAGGAAAGGTATTAAACTGAGGAATGATAATTGCCATTATCCATAACCTTTCAAAAACACTGTAATTAAGAAAAATCTTTAAAAGAAGGATTTTGCTAATACTGGGGGAAAACAGATCTGCAAACTGACATTCTTTACTATACCTAGAGACGGTTTCTCCTTTGAAAAGAATGCCTTAATTATGGAAGATACCATCCTTCATTTCCCTTATTATCCTCCAGAACTTTGTGAAGAATATTACCTTGACCAGAGAAAGTCAAGGTAAGCCAATTAAGAGCATTTATTGACTGGGTAGCTAATGCTATTGCATCATTAAGTTAGACATTTCTTTTATACATCTGAAGTAGCACAGTAAAAGAAACTGCCTCAAAAATATCTGCCACTGCAGCTAGGAAAAATCCTCTGCCTTGTTTCTGCTCCAAACACACAAGTCCTGTGTTTTCCACTTAAGCCCTTATCATGGGTCTTTAGAACTTTAAGTCTGTGGCACCCTGTACCTCAAAGCAGCACCCTGGAACTCCCATATTCACCACTGTCATATAATTATGTTGTGTTTTGTACAAAGTATGCCTTTTGAGGTATCATTTTAAAAGTCTTGATCTGTTGAACATTAATATCCTGTTGGATTGTATGTGCTATCATTGTAGGTGAAGTTCTGAAGTTCTGCTATGTGTGTGTTACTGAAATATGTTGTGAGGTTGGGAACACCCACAGCCAGCCTTTCAGGTACGACAATGGAGTAGCCAGACCTGCTGATGGCCCATTAAAGGGAATCCACTATCTCAAGAATTGTATACAATTGAGACTTCTCATAGAGAGCAGGTAGACAGTGGAGTCTGCTCGGCCTATGTCATAGCAAAAGATCTTTCCAGCCAGCTGGAAGAAACTATAAAGAGCATACGTGACATCATGACTTGGCCTCTCTTCCCCCACAACTCAACACCTGGAAACACGTCTGCAGGACAAAGACTTTGAACTGGAGGAGGGTGGTCCCAGGCTTGAGGAGAGTTCCAGCCCATGTAATGAAGTTCTGCAACCTGTTTGTACCATCTGTCAGGGTGAGACTCTGCTTGATTCAAATCCCATTTCGTTTATAGAACTTAGATTGCAAATTTATTTTATTTCTTAGGTAACCAACTTTGCTCTCTATGCTTACTACTTATAATCACGTAAAATCTGTCTTTCTGTAGTTAATAAACCTGTTTTATATTTTACCTAAAACAGTGTTTTGGTTAAAGTGCTTGGGAAATCTCAGCTCAGTTTACCAAGGCTAGTGTATGTCCTCGCCACATAGAGGGAGGGGTGGATTGGATAATGAACTTACACTGGCCAGGCTTCTGACCAGTGCGAGACTGTACAGTTCTGGGGTGCAAGACTGGGGAGCTGGGGGGAATTGGCTGTAACCTCTCTATTGTTGGTTCATGAGTGGCTGGGAGAAGCATTTATGTAAGTCAATTGGGTATGTCCCTGCCTGTGAATGTCTGTGTAAGTGCAGTACCTGACAGAGGTTTGTAGCTTGTCACGGCATCACAGTGTGAGAGGGACATCCCAGGTTGTTGGGACAGATGGCTCAGCAGTCCAACAGTTCTGGTTGCACCCTGGGAACACAGTTAGAATGTCTTTCCTCTGCAGTGGGTAAATTTCACTCATCAAGCACAGGCCTAAATCTTTGCTAAACAATGTATAATAAGTTTATGGGCTAATACTTTCATCACTGGATCCTAAAACGTTTTTAAAGACCCTCAAACACCTTTGTGATGGGCTCAATACAAAAAACTGAATTCACAGATTCATAGATTCCAAGGCCAGAAGGGACCATTGAGATCATCTGGTCTGACCTCCTGTGTAACACAGGTCACAGAACTTCCCCAAAATAATTCCTAGAGCAAATCTTTTAGAAAAACATCCAATCTTGATTTTAAAATTGCCACTGATGGCAAATCCACCACAACTCTTGGTAATTTGTTCCAGTGGTTAATTACCCTCACTGTTAAAAATGTATGCCTTATTTTCAGTCTGAATTTGTTTTGCTTCAACTTCCAAACCAAGGTGTTATACCTTTCTTTGCTAGATTGAAGAACCCATTATCAAATATTTATTCCCCAAGTAGGTACTTGCAGACTGTAATCAAGTCACCCCTTAATCTTCTCTGTGTTAAGCTAAATAGGTTGAGCTCTTTGAGTCTCTCACTGTAAGGCATCCTGTTTTCTAATTCTTTAATCATTCTTGTGGCTCTTCTCTGAACTCTCTCCAATTTATCATCATCCTTCCTGAGCTGTGGGCACCAGAGCTGGTCACAATATTCCAGCTGTGGTCACACCGGTGCCAAATATAGAGGTAAAATAAACTCTCTAGTCCTACTCAAGACTGCCCTGTTTATACATCCCAAGATCGCATGAGCCCTTTGGCCACAGCATCACATTGGGAGCTTATGTTCAGCTGATTATCCACCATGTCCCCCAAATCCTTTTCAGGGTCACTGCTTCCCAGGATAGAGTCCCCCATACTATAAGTATGGCCTACATTCTTTGTTCCTAGATCTATATATTTAATTTAGCCATATTAAAATGCATATTGTTTGCTTGTATTGTATGCTTACCAAGCATTCCAGATAGCTCTCAATCACTGACCTGTCCTCTTCATTATTTACCACTCCCCCAATTTTGTTCCATCTGCAAACTCTGTCAGTGATGCTATGGTTTCTTCCAGGTCATTGATAAAAATGTTAAATAGGATAGAGCCAAGAAACAATCCCTGTGAAAAAACACCCTGATAATTATTATCTTTCTAATATAGTTCTGTGGTACCCATCAACCGTAGTGCCAGAGCACTTATATAAAGTATTGTGTTTATTTGTGTCACTTATAGATTATTGTCCTTTTTGCTGTAAATGCCCTTGTGTTTGCTAAGGGATAATTTGGCAGCCATTTTATCAAGAAATGGAAGGCAGACTAGGCTTCCTTGTCTGTCTTCTCCAGACTACTGTGACATTTCTTTTTATGGTCAGATTGCCCCAGGTTATTGCAAAAATGGTCACAGCAAATTATGCCCTGCTGGTATTCAATCCATTCAGCCTACTGCTGAATACCTCCTTCAAAATCTCATTGGAACACTTCTCCTAGATTAATTCTACCAGTTTTCTTTATGGCAGAATCCTACTGAATTACAACCCCCACTCCCTCACACACTGCACGCTACTCTCTGCAGGGCCGTCCCTAGAGATTGTGGTGCCCTATGCAGCCCCCCTGCAGCAGGACCAGCCCTAGGCCTCTGGGGGGGCACCCAAGCCTTTGCAGGGGGTGGTGTGCATCCCAGGCCTCCGCGTGGGGTTCGGGGGGCTGTGCCCAAGGGCTTTGGGAGGCAGGAGAAGGCAGCAGAAGTTGGCCCGCCCCCATACTTGTGGGGCGGCCAGAAGTGGAGCAACCTGGCCCCGGCCTGCTCCGCTCTGCTCCCCTGGCTCCCAGGTTTGGGAGAAGTGGGGGAACTGCCCCACAGCACTCAGCAGTGGCACGGCTGGGAGCCAGCATAGCAGAGCAGACTGGGGCCAGGTTGCTCCACTTCCCGCTGCTGGTGAGTGCAGGGTGGGCCCGACCCCGTCCCCTATTGTAGTCCCCCAGGACACATAGCTCAGGGGACGGGGTTTGGAGGGAAAGGGGCAGAGTGGGGCGGAACAGGGGCGGAGGCTGAAGCGTTGGGACATGGGTGGAGGCAGCTTTCCTGGGCCCTGCTGTGGGCAGCCCAGAAGGGGCCAGCACTGCCTTCCGGGGGGTCGGGCTGGCCACTGGAGCTGGATGCAGCGTGCAGCTGCGTAGGGCACCAGGAAATTTGAGGCAATTTGGTGCCCAAAATTTCCTGGTGCCCTACTCAGCTGTGTAGTTTGCGAATGGGTAGGGATGGCCCTGACTCTCTGGTATGAAATCTGGCTTGCATTGACTACAGGGGCTAATGAAGAGTTCTGTCCTCTTTCTAGTACTAACTGAAAGTGTTTTCCATTAAGGTTGAAATGAATCAACTAGCAAATCTGAAGAAGAAATATTTAGAACAAATGACACTTTAAAAAAAGCAATCTTTTTATCTAGAGGATACTTACATTGCATTTAGATTTCACATAGGTCCTAGAGCCGACCAATAGTAAGTGGGTTATAATAGCAATACAGTATGGAAGAAATGGAAAAGGGGAATTCTCCATACATCAGGCAGGTTGTATGGTCTAGTGGTTAGGAAATGGAATAGGGGAGTCATGGTCTTGAGTTCTATTCTTAGCTTTGCTACTCATTCACTAAGTACCAGAGTCTAGATCCTCAAAGATATTCCATTGAAATCAATGGAAGTTAGGGGCCTCAATACCTTTGAGGATCTGGACCGAGACTCTGATAAACTTACTCATGTTCACTGGTACCTTACTCCTTGAGCAGTCCCACTGAGTTCAAAGATTACATTGAAAATTGAAATTATTATTAAAATACATAGGTAATCGTCGCCTCCCTTTCCCTGGGTGACAACGAGCCCTACTCCTTGTCCTTGTGCAGGTCCTTTATCTGTTGGTAGGATTAATAGGGGTATAAAGGCATATTCCCAGCTTGTGGGCTACCCTACAATTCTCAGCAGCTTCAGTGGAAACTTTGTCAAAACAAACGGTTGTTTATGTGCAGTCAAATTTGATGCAAAAGCTTTTTTAAAAGTTTTCATAATATGTATCTGAATACATATGTAAAGAAATTACAAAGGCCTGTTGAGAATATTCTGAATATCAACATCAGACAGCTGTATCTGCCCTCACTCTGCTGGAAATCTTTATCAGATCATCCCTGGTCTGCGGTCCTAATAATAACAATTTTCATAGATATTAATAGGCAATAACTGATTCCAGAGGGCCATCCCCACAGCTCTTGTTCAACCCAAGCAGCTAGTCAAACTTGAGGGCCTTGGGGATGTTCCAGTTGGAAGTAGAAATTGATAGAGTTTGATATTTTCTTTGATACAATCCTGTTTATTTCCAAGGAACGTACAAAGTCCAGTGTCTCCAAATGCAGAAGAAACCAAGAACAGAAGGAGCAATTTCTCAGCTTACAGTCTGAAGCCTCGTTAGCCAACAGACATAAAAACTCTCTCTCTAGCTTTCTCTAGGATCACACTGTGCTTACTGGTTACTGTTTGGCTGGCTTGCTTTCTTTCTTTTTCTTTCTCTCTCTCTCTCTCTGTGTTGTCTGCTCTCAGTTTCTGAGAGTTTCTGTCTCACTCCCTTTTTCTCTCTCATACACACACGCACCTCTACCCAAAATAATGCTCAGCCAAAAGTTACTGGGTGGCTTCACATACCCCTTTTGTCTTAGATGGGGGCTTATGCTTACACTATGTTAAATGATCTGAGTTCACACCTATTAATCTCATTGGGGCTTTAACTCAAACCATAACAAGTTTTCACCCAGCTCATAACACTGGCAATCAATGATTAGCTAGATGACAAAAGGGGCCCTTTGCTCTGACAGTCATTTATTGCCAGGAAATTCATGACCTACAGGTGACAATAGTTATAACAAAATCTACACAACTGTTTTGAAAAATTAACGAAATAATTAAAAAGTGTAACTACCTCTTTAATGGCCCCATTCTCAGCTGGTGTAAATTGCTGTAAGACTTTTGAAGCCAATGGAGTAACATCAGTTTACATCAGCTGAGATTCTGACCCTGTATGTGGAAAAACTGAAAGTGGAACTACATATCTGTGTGGGGCTTGTGGTCCATTTACAGCGCTGTCCTTTCCCTAGCAGCTAAAGATCAGTACAGTAACAATTAGGTATGGAGTTTGCTGTCAACCTTTCATTAAGTTTATAAGTACATTTATTGATTCTGGTGTCTCACCAAAGAAACTGTGGCAGAAAGTCCCACTTGGATTTCACATCTGTTGAATCTCTAGATTCTGCTGCCCTTATTCACATTGAGTAGTAGTTTTACTCCTGACGTGTTCCCAAAGGGAGTATTAATGGAGTAAGGTACTAATCAACATAAAAGGGGCAGATCTTGCCTGTTGCAAATATTGTGTAGATTACACCTTTGTGAGTCCATTGAGTTTACTGGGATTTACTCCTTAGTTACACCAGTGTAAGTGAACACAGAATCAAACCCACAGTCTTTAAGAGTATGTCTACACTGCAGTTGGGAGTATGTCTCCCAACGCATGGAGACAGACTTGTGCTGGTAGGGCTCAAACTTGCACACTAAAAACAGCAGTGTGGACGTGGTGGCACCAGCAGAGATTCAGACTAGCCACTCAAGCTCAGGAATAGGTGGGCTCAGTGCTTAATTTGTGGCAGGGCTGAGTCCTGGCACCTCTAGGCTTGTTAATTCATAGCTTCTGCACCTCTGGGCTTGTCATGTCAGTTATGAAAGTAAAAAAAATGCTTGAGCCCTGGCACCTCTTTCAGCATGGGGAACCATGGAAATCCCCCTGTGACGCACAGTGGCAGGAAACCATGGAAATTCCCCTGTGACCCGCAGTGGCAGGAAGCCGAAGGGATCCTGCAGCCACTGCTACCGGCCGGGGAGCTGCAGGGGGTCCCCCTACTTGCCGCGGCACAGGGAGCTGCAGAAATCCCCCTGCAACCCGCAGCAGCCGGGGAGCCGCGGGGAGCCCCCTGCCACCAGTGGCAGCTGGGTAGCCACGGGGGTCCCCCGTGCCGCCTGAGGTGGTGGGGAGTTGCAGGGGACCCCCTCCCGTGTGGGAGGTCCCCCTGCTTGCCGTGGTGCAGAGAGCAGCAGAAATCCTCCTACAACCTGTGGCAGATGGGGAGCCACAGAGATCCTGCTGCCACTACCAGCAGTCAGGGAGCCATGGGGATCCCATTGCCACCTCCAATGGCTGGGGAGCTGCGAGGGTCCCCCTGCCATTGCCAGCTGTGGGGAGCTGCTGAGGTCCCCCATGCTGCACACGGCAACTGGGGAGCTGCAGGATACACCCCCTGCCTATGGGAATTGGGAGCATCACTCTCTCAGGTGGCTGAAGTACCACACAGCTCCCTGCTCCTGCAGGAGGCTGCGGGACCCTATAGCTCCCAGCCCCCAGGGCTGAAGTCAAGGAGGTCTTTGAACGTCATGGATTCTGTGACTTCCGTGGTCTCCGTGACTAAATCGTAGCCTTAGCCATGGGGTATAAATAAGTGAGACTAATACATGCAGCATCCTACAAGCTATTCATAAGTGCTAATCTCCAAACACATTCTTACAACTCTAATATCTATCTTAATAATACTAACATACAGATGAGCCAGACTGGTTTCCAGCTCTGCATTTGTTAGTGTTCAGAGAGCCCCGGGCCTTTGGCATGAGCTGGCACCTGGTCTCCCAGCATCACAATCAATCATAGATTAAGTCATTCTAATGAAAAGCTGAAAATCAGACAAAGCGTGAAATAGGACACAATTCTTCCAGTCATGTCTCAAAGAATTAAAGAGGTAAATAATAACAAAGTGACAATTTTTGAAGATTTTTGAAAATTCTGAAGAAATTGGCGGCTGTGATTGCAGAGCCATTGGCCATTATCTTTGAAAACTCGTGGCGAACGGGGGAAGTCCCGGATGACTGGAAAAAGGCTAATGTAGTGCCAATCTTTAAAAAAGGGAAGAAGGAGGATCCTGGGAACTACAGGCCAGTCAGCCTCACCTCAGTCCCTGGAAAAATCATGGAGCAGGTCCTCAAAGAATCAATCCTGAAGCACTTGCATGAGAGGAAAGTGATCAGGAACAGCCAGCATGGATTCACCAAGGGAAGGTCATGCCTGACTAATCTAATCACCTTTTATGATGAGATTACTGGTTCTGTGGATGAAGGGAAAGCAGTGGATGTATTGTTTCTTGACTTTAGCAAAGCTTTTGACACGGTCTCCCACAGTATTCTTGTCAGCAAGTTAAGGAAGTATGGGCTGGAAGAATGCACTATAAGGTGGGTAGAAAGCTGGCTAGATTGTCGGGCTCAACGGGTAGTTATCAATGGTTCCATGTCTAGTTGGCAGCCGGTATCAAGTGGAGTGCCCCAAGGGTCGGTCCTGGGGCCGGTTTTGTTCAATATCTTCATAAATGATCTGGAGGGTGGTGTGGATTGCACTCTCAGCAAATTTGCGGATGATACTAAACTGGGAGGAGTGGTAGATACGCTGGAGGGGAGGGATAGGATACAGAAGGACCTAGACAAATTGGAGGATTGGGCCAAAAGAAATCTGATGAGGTTCAATAAGGATAAGTGCAGGGTCCTGCACTTAGGACGGAAGAACCCAATGCACAGCTACAGACTAGGGACCGAATGGCTAGGCAGCAGTTCTGCGGAAAAGGACCTAGGGGTGACAGTGGACGAGAAGCTGGATATGAGTCAGCAGTGTGCCCTTGTTGCCAAGAAGGCCAATGGCATTTTGGGATGTATAAGTAGGGGCATAGCGAGCAGATCGAGGGACGTGATCGTTCCCCTCTATTCGACATTGGTGAGGCCTCATCTGGAGTACTGTGTCCAGTTTTGGGCCCCACACTTCAAGAAGGATGTGGATAAATTGGAGAGAGTCCAGCGAAGGGCAACAAAAATGATTAGGGGTCTGGAACACATGAGTTATGAGGAGAGGCTGAGGGAGCTGGGATTGTTTAGCCTGCAGAAGAGAAGAATGAGGGGGGATTTGATAGCTGCTTTCAACTACCTGAAAGGGGGTTCCAAAGAGGATGGCTCTAGACTGTTCTCAATGGTAGCAGATGACAGAACGAGGAGTAATGGTCTCAAGTTGCAGTGGGGGAGGTTTAGATTGGATATTAGGAAAAACTTTTTCACTAAGAGGGTGGTGAAACACTGGAATGCGTTACCTAGGGAGGTGGTAGAATCTCCTTCCTTAGAGGTTTTTAAGGTCAGGCTTGACAAAGCCCTGGCTGGGATGATTTAACTGGGATTTGGTCCTGCTTCGAGCAGGGGGTTGGACTAGATGACCTTCTGGGGTCCCTTCCAACCCTTATATTCTATGATTCTATGATTTTTAACCTTGCCATTTTGTTGTTTCTTGCTGTACAACAGATAATTATTGTCACAGTAAAAGTTTCATTTGTTTTCTGACCCACAATTAGATCCTAGTGCTCTGCCAAAAATACATACAGGATAACTGGGACAAAAATACATACAGGATAAGAGGCTTCCCTTATTATCAGTGTTGCCATTTTGTTACACGATAAACTATCAGTAAACACACAGTAGCTGCAGGGGGAAAAATCTAAAAATCACACAGAAGAAAAGAGAGAGAGATGAATGAGTAAAACACTGATAACCAGAAATTCATTTGTAGCCAATAGAGCAAAAAATATCAAGCTAGAAAACTGACGGAAACAAACAGGGTTTTCCATTATTGTATCTGAACTAAGGAGTTTCTGTTAAGGAAATATCAGTGTCTCACCAAACAACTGAAAGGAAGACACAAAAATGATAGTTATTTTCTTCACTTTCTGCTGAGAAGTTTGGTCTTTCTGGGGAATCTTAAATAAAGTTGCGTGCTTAACAGCTGAACTACGAGAAAGGATGATCTTATGGCCAAGACATTGGCTGGGGAATCAAGATGTGGGTTCAATTCCTGGCTCTGTAAGAGGCTTCCTGTGTGGCCCTGAGGAAGCTGATTAAGGCCTGATCCTGCTCCCCCTAAAGTCAATGACAAAATGCCTGAAATTTGGCTGGAATGGGAAAACCTTTAATTCCTCCATCTCCTGTCTGTCAAATGGGGATCATAATTACATCTGGTTGAAAAAAAGGGACAATTTATTTGCAAAAATTTGCTTTTTTTCAATCAAATGATTTCACAGTTAGAATTATTTCAACCAGATCTAATAATAATGGTTCCTTTCTCCCACCCTCCATCTTGTCTACTTATATTATAAGCTCTTCAGTGTAGGGGGTTGTCTCTTATTATGTGTATGTACAATGTCCAGCACAATGGAGGCTTAGTTTCACCTGGTCCCTCTAGATGTTGTGGTGATACAAACAATACTAAAGTTGGACTATTAGTCATATAGAGTATTTTTTTACAAACAATAACTTGCATTTTTCATTAAAGATCAAAATCCTAAAATTATCTTTCCTGAAGTGGCAAAATAAACAGAGGAGACATTAAAGATGTTTCACAGGAGATGAGGAGAAAGCTTCTAGAAAGCTGAGTCTAGATGGCATTTACTCTGAGCCACTTCTGCTGGAAATAGACTGAGGAAGTGACATTCAGAACCAGATTCGCTTTAGGTTTTGTTTGAGGCTATAGTTCACATGTTAAAGAAAAACAGGAGTTAGGATTTGGGGTCAACTGCATTGAAAACTTGCAAATTAAAGTCAATGGAGCTACGCGCACTCTGTAAAGTCAGGCTTGTCAGTACACTGTTGTAGGATTAGGCCTAACAGGTAATACTAGTTTATCTCTCTAGAACCCCTGTACTTTGTACTCTGAGCTTTCACACAGGGCATGGCAGAGTGGTTTGAGGGCCATATGGGAGTTAGGCACCTAAATACCATTAAAAATCTGGTTTTGAGAGAACAGGACACCTGTTGTCACAGCTTTCATTCTATCTAGCCCCACCCTTTGCAATCCGGCATTGTTAGATACACAGATGCACTTTTAGACATCTTGAATGGTAAAATTCTTCTGAGAGCAGCTGTTCCTACAGTATTTTATCTGGTATTGAAAATAACCCCCTTTCAGTTTGGGATCTGACCCTGCACCTAAACTAACGGGTGGCTTGTACTGGAATTTGAATTCAAATCACACCCTCCACTCTAGCCCAAAACATTTCCTTTGGAGAGATTTCAATACAGAGTTCCAATTTTGGCCCATTTCCAATGGAAAACAAGACTCATTTCAGGAGAAATGTGAAGTATAAACAACTACTCTGGGAGGATGATGGGCCAGATTCTAGTCATAATGATACCACTGTGAAGTAACTTCACTGCTGTAAAGATAAATACTATTTATACCACTATCACTGAGATCAACAACAGTCACTTCATAGATGATGTAGTTTATTATCATGCTTATATTCAGCCATCTGGTTCTGTTGCATATCCTGACATGACAAGTTCCAATCAGCAATTCTGCAAGAGAAAAGCTGGACCTCTCTAACCTATTAGAGTTCTCGAGACATAGCCACGACACCGCCAAGAACTTCAGGCAAAGCCCCTCCTCATAAGAGGCTATTATGAAACCTAAGCAGTCATGGTTCAGAAACAGGCCAAGGCCAAAAACAAGGAGGCAGAGTACATGGCCAAAAGGTAAGTGATAGCCCTTTAGGAAAGGGACCATCTGCTCACAATGTCATATATCCTCTTTGCACAGTGCTGGAAGTCTATAGCTCATTCAGTTTCATGAATTCTTTGCCAGTGCAATGTTCCTCAGTGGGTTACTAAGCATTCTTCACACTAAGATTAGCTGTGCCACGTATTGACTGTATAACATATACTAAGGATTTAATTCAGTTCTGGTAATCCTATTGGTTGGACGATTGGTACCACACAAAGTTTTTATCAAATGATTATTTCAAACTAATCCAAAATAGAGAGGAAAAAGAATTGTCAAGCTTAATTTCCACCATGTTCATTCTTCTGCTTTGTTAAACAGATGCATATAGGTGTGCACAGACTGTAAACAAATAGGAGCATAAATGCTGGATTTATGTGCTCCTATAAATCATGGAAGCACATAATGCTGTAGCTTTTCAATAGAGAAGAGATCAAACAGCATTTTATTGCTTGTCTTAGACTCTAGATATGGAAAAGACCTAATCAATCATCCTGTACTTTCCTTATCAATGCAGGATTTTTATCATCTATATAATTTTATTGCTTTTTCCAGTCCAGTTTTAAGTAACCCAAGTAATCTGGCTTTTCTTACCAGCCACTTGGTTCAGTGACAAGAAAAAAAATGCAGAACGTGGTCCAACTTTACCTACCAGCAGCAGCACAATGACAGCAACAGAGTGATGAGGGATTTCTATACTTCTGTACATTGCCAGACTGACACAATGTCCTTGGATAAAGTCTTTAGAAAATATATGTTGTCTTGTTGAGCAACTGCAGCTGAAGACAAAAATGCCTTTACGTTAGTGCAAAGGAGCAAAGACCGTTTCTTCATGCCCTAGTTATTAGATAAAGTGTAGTTTGAGAGGCAAGAAAGACAGCAGTATTCAGGAAAAATCTGACTCATGCAGAACATGAAAGGCCAGCTAGTAAGGATTCTACTTGTCATGTTATCAGCCAGAACAATGAATTGCTAATGATACCTAAAAAAGAAAAAGCACTTAGAATCCTGAGAAAGCACAGACACCTTTAAAACAGAGAGGAATTATGTAGTATGTGATATGATTGAGGAGTGTATTGCAGAAACTAATTGCATGTGATTTTATGTAGTAGGAGGGCAGTGTCCTATCAAAATTACTATTTAGTTCAATAATTATATCACTGTTATTGTAAAGATGCATTTTCCCACTTCTTCCCCTGTGATGTTTGGGCTTCTCTGCATGTATGTTGAAGAAGTTGTTTTTAATTTCTTGTCAAGAAACCCAATTTCCTGTACTAGTGTGACAGAGGGCAATTTCCTGCAATATCCTGGATAAGCTTTATTAAATTAAGTGTAATAACTTTGGGGTCCATTGTATTAAAAATGCCATTGTTTATGTGTTCTTGTAGGACTGTAGGTAACTTTTCCAGAAGAATGACTAATGTAAACCTTGGGGAAATGTTAAGAACTTCAAAGATCTGTTTGGGATAATACATGTGAAGTGGGTTTCCTAAAAGCTTCTTTTGAGGCCTTTTGAAGCTACGCCCTGGGGAGAAAAACCAATTGTCTCCTGAGTACCTGCAGATCAAATTCCCTGAACTGTACAAAAGATGGACTAGACTAGAGTTTTCCTGAGTGCTAGTTCTGAGGTGAGACTGTTATGAACTTGTGACCATAGGAGACACCCTTTTGTGGGATTTGAAGGACTAATCACCTGCCAGAACCCATGTCGGAGTTTAAATGATCTTTGGTAAGCTTATTAGCATGCGTGTAGGTTCTTTTATTGTTTCAAATATGTTTTCTCTGTAATGATTTCACCTCAAGAATAAATAAGCTTGCACAAAAAGAGCTGTGTGGTAGCTTGACTGTGAGCAGTTACACTCTTCCTCTCTGAAGAGAAAGCGAGCAGGTGTGTTTGGGCAGTCTGTCTCTTGCTGGGAATAACACAGTGAAGCAGGGAACTCTTCAGCCTGGAGACACCCCAGTCAGAAGGGACAGATGCCTGTATCACATTCTAGGGTGCAAACCAGATCAGTGAGGGGTTATATCTCCACCTGCCCTGCAACTTTGGGCATCTCACAAAGCTTTCCTGTTGTAGCTCCCAACCTGGGCCACTCACATACAGCAACAGATCACACGTCTGTGTTTAGCTGCAGTCCTGGACCAGCAACTTTGAACACACCAACCACACTGTGACTTCCAGCAGCCTTGATTACTAACTGCAGGGTGACCCAAACACATTCCCATCCCAAATTTTCCCCAAAACTTGTGTTCTGCACTGTCCAGTCCTCTTCTGGACAGTTCAGATATTCTAGGTCTGTTACTCCTGTAAGGGGTCAATATGCAACAGCCTGGGAACTTTAAATGGAATGACCAAACAGCTCAGTTTAAACCCAACACTGGATTAGTTTAGATAAAAAAAACAAGTTTATTTAACTACAAAGGGAGAGATTTTATGTGAATACAAGTATAAGGTATTAAAGTCAGAAATGGTTACAACAGAAATAAAGATAAAACATTTTTATCAGACTGAACAAGAAGCTATGGTCTCAAGTTGCAGTGGGAGAGGTCTGGGTTGGATATCAGGAAACACTATTTCACTAGGAGGATGGTGAAGCACTGGAATGGGTTACCTAGGGAGGTGATGAAATCTCCATCCTTAGAGGTTTTTAAGGCCCAGTTTGACAAAGCCTTGGCTGGGATGATTTAGTTGGTGTTGGTCCTGCTTTGAGCAGGGGGTTGCACTAGATGACCTCCTGAGGCTCTTCCAACCCTAATATTCTATGATTCTATGATTTTTCTAGTAGCTAAAACTTAACACGTTAAGCTTGGTTCAAGGTAAAATCCCTGCCACGTGCTCCCAGTAACTTTGCTGGCATGTATATTAAAGATGGATACACTTGCACTGAAGTTGAGTTAGAAGTAGGAAGCAGACTTGTTGAAAGTTTCTGGATAAGGATAAAAAGGGTAAAAAACAAGGGTGATGTCATTGCAGGGGGTCTACGATATACCACCTGTAGCGGGGTGATCACCCGCTCCGGCCTTAAAGGGCTTAAAACAGCCCAGGAGAGGGCTATGGCTGGGGGCAAGCAGTTCCCAGGCTGATTGGGGGAAGCAGGCTCAGCTGTGGCTATGCCCCAATCAGGGCTCAGCTGGCCCTTATAAGAGGGCAGTGGGTTAGGAGCAGACAGTCTCATCTAGATGTGGAGGGAGATGGGCCTTGCTGCTGGGGAGTGTATCAGAGTACCTGAGGTGGAGTAGGGCTGGGGGAAGGCTAAGGGAGCGGGGGAGCTCTGGCCTGGAAACCCTGCAGGCCTAGAGTAAGGCCAGATAGGTACTGGGGTGGCAGGGGCAGCCCAAAGGTAGGCAAAGGCAGCAGGTCCAAACCCCCCTTGCCTGTGATGATTGGCTTATACACTTCAGTCCGCCCCAGTGTGCAGGGACTCAATGGTGACTGGCAGTAGCCAGAGACTGAGGAGAGGTGGGGATAGTATGTGGGGAGGGGAGACCAGAGACTTCAGGGGTACTGCCAGGGGGCAGCACCCTGGGTAAAAGGGGGCACTGGGGTCTGGGAGGGACATGGGGGCCAGTGGCAAGTGGGACACTGGCCTGCAAGAGGGTGCTCCGGAGGCTAGAAGAGCTAATTACCTGAGAGACCAGCAGGAGGTGCCGCAGGGGTGAGTCCCACCCCATTACACCACCTAACTAGGAACAAGAAATGGATGAGGCTTTTTTTAAATAACTAAAAAAACATCCAAAGCATAGGATTTAGTAGTGATGGGGGACTTCAAGTATTCAGACATCTGTTGGGAAAATAGTACAATAGGGCACAGATTATCCAGCAAGTTTCTGGAATGCACTGGAGAAAACTTTTGATTGCAGAAGGTGGAGAAAGCAAATAGGGGAGATGCAGTACTAGATTTGATTCTGAAAAATAAGGAGGAACTGGTTGAGAATTTGAAGGTGGAAGACAGCTTGGGTGAAAGTGATCATGAAATGTTAGAGATCATGATACTAAGGAATGGTAGGTGGGCAAACAGCAGAATAGACAGTGGATTTCAAGAAGGCAGACTCTAGCAAACGCAGAGAATAGGTAAGTAAGATCCCATGGGAAGCATTTCTAAGGGAAAAAGAAATCAGGAAAGTGGGTAGTTCTTTAAAGAGACATTATTAAGGGTACAAGAGCATAGGAAACATGGTAAGAGACCAACCTGCCCTAACTAGGAGATCTTCAGTGACCTGAAACTCAAAAAAGAGTCATATAAAAAGTGGAAACTAGGACAATTTATGAAGGATGAATGTAAAAAACAATACAAGCATATATGGACAGCCTATCCTGCCTGAACAAGCTGTACCCTTTTTTACATCAATATTTTCAAGCACATGAATTATTCCATCAAATCTGTGATGCCAATTATGTTGTAATTGTGAACATTCTAATATTGCTAGTTCTTCCTGTTTGTTCTCCATACATCGTGCACGAGTATACAGACATTTAAGTTCATTAGATTTTTGACTCTCTATTCTCCTTTGTCTCTCCTTTGCCCATGCTGTGATTCCCCATGTTCCTCCTAGATTTCAATCCTTTACGCAGGTCTCCGTGTTTTGGACTTGCCTATGAGCTTTTCCCTCCTGCCCCCATTGAACCTAGTCTGTATCCAAAGATACTCTTCTCCTTCCTTGATAATGGACCTATCTCTGCTCAACAGTCCTTCCCAGAACAGCATCCCATGGCCGAGGAAGCTGAAGCCCTCCTAGCAAAACTATGCCACCTGCCCACAAAGTAGGTAAACAAACATGCTGCATTCAGTGCAATAAACTGGAGAGCCCTCGCGCTGTGGCTGAGTTTCTCCCTGAATTATTTTTACTATTACAGGGTTTTTTTGTTGTTGTTTACTTGGGGTTCTTTGGGAAGGGGGGAGACGATACTGGCCTATGTTTAGAGAATGTTTAGGTGTACATGGCTCTTACATTCTCTCTCTAAACTCCCTCGCAAAACTCCCCTGTTCGCTAGCTCCTCTGGCTTTTTCAACCTCACTTAGCCTCACCCCCTCATGAAGGGACCCTAAAAGGATTAGGGATCAAAAGATGGCAGGCTAGAGCCTCATTAAGAAGCTCCCAGCCTTGCCTAGGAGACCTCCCCAAACCGACCACACTATAAACAGCAATTAGAGAATAAGCGGAAGGGAGTGCAGGGTGTGGGAGAGGGTGTGGTGTGCAGGAAGGGGATCAGGGCAAGGGGTTGGGGTGTGGAGTGTAGGAGGGGACTCACAGAAGGGGGTTCAGGTGCAGGAGAGGGTGCAGAATGCGGGAGGGGATCAAGGCAGGGGGTTAGGAGGCTCAGGGCAGGAGGTTGGGGTTCAGGAGGGGTTCGGAGTGCGGGCTCCAGCCCAGCGCTGTTTACCTCGCGCGGCTCCTGGGTGGCAGCGGCACGCAGCAGGGCTAAGGCAGGTTCCTAGCATGTCCTGGCCCCGTGCTACTCCCCGAAGTGGCCAGCATGTCCGGCAGTGGCTCCTGGGGGTGGGGTTGAGTGGGGCAGGCAGGTCCACCGCGTGCTGCCCTCGCCTATGGGTATCACCCCCGAAGCTCCCATTGGCCGTGGTTTCTGTTCCCAAACAATGGGAGCTGTGGGGGGCTGTCTCTGCAGGCAAGGGCAGTGCAAGGAGTCCTCTGTGCCCCCCCCCCACCCGCCCAGGGGCCGCAGGGACGTGGTGCAGGCTGCTTCTGGGAGTGGCGCGGGGCCAGGGCAGGCAGGGAGCCTGCCTTGGCCCTGCTGCACCACAGGGCTGGCAATCCCACAGGCTGGATTGAAAGCCCTGATGGGCTGGATCCAGCCTGCAGGCAGTAGTTTGCCTTCCGTTGTCCTAGAGCGTATGGGTTTTGCTTGTAAATAAAGCTGGGTGTCTATGGTCTGAGTGAGATCTTCCCTTACCCGTGGAGTAACTCCCCAGCCAGTGCTTACTGGATGTTTAGCTTTAAGTATTTAGTATTGAATGTTTATATTTGTTATATGTATTGTTATATGTTATACAATATTAAGTGAGTGATTTTATTGTTATATTGCTATATGCAATAGAGGTAACAGATTGTTATTGCACTGGTGTGTCTCTAATTTGCCGCACCACTTCAGTCTTCTATTACTGTCTTCTTTTTATTATTATTATTATTGCATTGTATCTCTTTGTTGCCGCACCACTTATCCTTATCCTATCTACCACTTATCATATCTGTGTCTATTCTTTTATTGTAACCACTCACTTTTAAATAAATATTATTTCCGTTTTCAAAGTATTACTGCCTGTGTGCCTATTCTTGATCAGAGGTCTGTTTCCGCGTCCTTTCAAGGGTCAGCAGGGCTAGCTTGCTTCCCTGGCAATTACTTTCAGGTGGGCCACAACCTTGGTTACTGGTTTAGATAATTATAGTATAATTGAATTAAATCTTCCGATACCACCCCCCCCATCATACCCCTTCCCTGCTCCAGGCAGGGAGGCTACATCCTGGGCCCTCATGTGCCGCATCGTCCTCCCAGCGGGGGACTCAGACACCCCAACGCAGCTGCCGCAGCTCTAATACACTTTCCTTGGTTCACTGTGCAGGAGCGCACGATCACGCTCCCTTCTGGGAGTTGTTTACCCCCTCTGTCTGCAAGCTGGGGACAACAAGTTGGGTGAAAATGATCATGAAATGTTGGATATCACGATACTAAGGAATGGTAGGAGGGCAAACAGCAGAATAAAGACAATGGGCTATTTCTAGACACCATTAATGACTGCTTCTTGGAGCATCTAGTCCTGGAACCCAAAAAGGGAGAGGCAATTCTTGATTTAGTCCAAAGTGGCACAGGATCTGGTCCAAGAGATTAATGTAGCTGAACCATTTAATAATAGCAACTATAATGTAATTGTATTTAACATTTTGGGGGGGGGGGGGCAAAGAAACCCATTACCATAGCATTTAACTTCAAAAATGGAAACTACACAAAAATGAGGAGGCTAGTTAATAGAAATGAAAAGATACAGTCACAAGAGTGAAATGAATGCAAGCAAAATAACTGCCCAAGCATTATTTTATCAACTACAATTGGTTAATAGCATAGTAAAAGCTTTCTGATCGGTTAATAACTTAGATTGGTTAATAATTAAATCACACAGTGTTTTAATATCCTGTGCTGCAAAGAGCCACTTGTAGCTCACGAGCCTCATTCTGAGTATCACTGATCTAGAACCTCTGAAGCACACGATGGGAACCTGAGACTGTACCACAGGAAGAGACGCTGGGGAAGACAAACATACTGGTGGATGGGTGGGGAAGAAGGCACTTGCATTAGAACTTTTTGGGGTTGCACTCTGCTATCCCAACTTTTTGGTCAAAGTTACTCTTCTTTTAACTAAGCTTCTAACCCCTGAGCTTAAGGTTGTGCAACAACAAACCTAGATGGGGCCTAGAAAGTGATATTCTTTCACCCTGTTATGTATTACTAGCCCAATTTCACTAAAAGGAAGAATATTAAGGTGCTCTGTGACACCCAGGCCCATGTGTGGTTCACCACTCTGTCAGAAACTCGTTAGGCCTGACATACTCACTACACCTAACACACTGTTGTCATAATCTGTATCTAAAAGTTGCCATGTAAAATATCACTGGAACACCAATAAATCACTGTTAATTAATATTTTTGCATGACGTATGTATGGGGTGTGTTGAGTCTGGGGACAAAACAGTAAGTTTGGACAGATATAAGGGGAGAGAAGAAGCCATGTTGGCATCCATCACTGGACAGACACAAGGGACCAGAGCTCGTGCAAGCTCTTGCAAGATGGAGCCTGCAACCAAGGGGGTCAAAGTCTCTGGAAACTGAATACAGATGAGAAACCTGCGTACATGAAGATCTTTCACCTAAGAAGACAAAGCAAACCAGCACCTTGTACTTCTGTGGAAGATCCTGACTGAGAGAAAGTCAGCCATAGCTCAAAAGAAAAAGATTAAGTCTTAGCCACTAGAATCTGTATTTTTACCTTTGTTTGTTTGTAACTCTATCTTCAATCCCTTTTACTTGATATCACTTAACCTATGTCCTTTTGTTAATATGCTTGTCTTACTTTTAAACTAAACTGACCTAGTGCTGTGTTTGAATTGACGTGATTGTTAACACCATTTAAAATGATAAGCTGCACTTTTGTCCCTTTGAAGGAGCAACAAACCTTATTATTTCTGTGAGTGTTCCCAAGAGAAGGCAGGACACATCAGGGTAGATGGTTGGGGGGAAATTTGGGAGTAGGGATGTGTTAGGGTCACCCTGCAGGTAGTAACCAAAGCTGGTGGAGACCAGGGTGGGGTTATTATGTTGTAGACAGGCTGCTGGGGTCAGAGCGCTGAAGCAGGGTGGCACAACACACACACACACACACACTCCATGATCTACATGTTTGTCCGCTGGCTGTTGGTGTCCAGGCTGAGCCACAGCAGCAGAGCATTTAAGGCCCCCAGAGTTACAGGGCAGCTGATGCTGCAACATCTCACTGGTCTGAAGTGCACCCCAGAATGTGACAGGCTCCTTCGGAGGGAGCCCATATCAGAACAAGAATTCTTAGCTCCCACCTGAGAGACTCGCATATAGAGTAATTACACTGAGGCGTTTATCAAACATAATACAGTAACACAAATGTTTTGTCCCTGAAAACGGCAAATTAGTTTACTGCTCTCGGGAGAAACATCAATAAATCAATCAGTAGAAGGTAAACTCCATGAGTGAAATGCATAATGACTGTGAAGAAGCAATTGTCTAACTGGCAGCCTCAAGAGACCAGAGAGAGAAGAGGATTACGTAAGTGAAGAAAAATTATGGATGTAATTGTGATTATGAAGTTTAAAATGTACTTGTTCATTTTGCATGAGAAGGGAGAAAAAAATAAGCTTTTAATAATCATTGAGGCCACAGATTGTCATGAAAAGCAACAGCTGTTTCAAATACCCAAGTGAAGCTACTGAAAGAACAAAAAGATCACTGTTACTCTTAAAACATTGTTCGACTGTATTATGAAGAATAAACAAATGTCATAATGGATTTTTTCTGTAAAATTATATTATTGCCCTTAACTTAAAATACATTAAATGTTATTCCTTTTGAGCTACTTGTTTAGGTTTGACATTTAAACATAAGACATTGTTTATGCAGTTCTTCAGGCAGTTTGTCCTTCAGATGCACTTGAGGGAAATGACTTTAAAACAATCAGCTATGTCCGCGTAAGATTTTTTTTGGAAAAGAAAGTAGATAGCATAGCAAATAATCCAAGTGTATCATTTCAAAGGAACTTTTGTGGAGCACATTCCAGGAATCAAAGGGTTGGCTTTAAAACAGCAACAAAACCTTTTACTCCATTCTTCAAGGTACTGACCATCTCTGCCATATACTACTGTTGGCTTCAATGAGGATTAAGGATACTCAGCATCTCACCCTTACTGTGGTATTCACCTTTAATGTTACAGAATCATATTAAGTCTTTAAATTATAATCAAATATTTGTTATAATGAGTTAGGAAGCCTTCTAAGAGTTCCTTCAAAGGTGGATTAAAAAGTGCATTTTAGGCTGAAAACTTTAGCATGTTTTCACTGGAAAGCAAGTTCAATGCATATTAGCAGGTCTGCTATGAGCTAGATAAGCTGTTGGGTTTTAATTTTCCCTCCTTTCCCTCTCAAAGGTCTCAGATCATGTTACAATGAAGTCAGCTGTTTTGGAGGTAAAGCTTCATAGCTTCAAATGCCCAAAGGGACCATTGTGATAATCTAATCTCACTGTCTGTGTATAATACAGGCCACAGAACTTCCCGCAAAGTAATTTTTAGAGCTTATTTTTTAGGAAACCATCCAATCTTGATTTAAAAATTGTCAGTAATGGAGAATCTACCATGATCCTTGCTAAATTGTTCCAATGGTTAATTAGTCTCACCATTAAAAAGTTACATCTTATTTCCATCTGAATTTGTCTAGCTTCAACTTCCAGCCATAGTTATTCCCCATGTAGGTACCAATAATCTGTAATCAAGTCACCCCTTAGCCTACTCTTTGTTAAGATAAATAGATTGACCTCCTGGAGTTTATCACTATAAAGCATGTTTTCTAATCCTTTAATCATTCTCATGGCTTTTCTCTGAACCCTCTCCAATTTATTAACTTACTTCTTGCATTGTGGACACCAGAACTCAAAATAGTAGTCCAACAATGGTCATACCAGTGCCAAATACACATGTAAAATAATCTCTCTACTCCTGTTCAAGTTTCCCCTGTTTATGAATCCCTGTTTATGCATTAGCCTTTTCGGCCACAGTGTCACCCTGGGAGCTCATGGTCAGCTAATTTTCAACCCTACCCCCAAACCTTTTTCAGAGTCCATCTCTCAGGGTAGAACACCCCATCCTGTAAATTGGGCCTACATTCTTTGTTCCGAGATGTATACATTTGCATTTAGCCATATTAAAATGCATATAGTTTGCTTGTGCCCAGCCTATCAAGCAATCCACGTCACTCTGAAACAGTGACTGGTCCTCTTCATTATATACCACTACCCCAATTTTTGTGTCATCTGCAAACGTTATCAGTGATAATTTTATGTTTTCTTCCAGATCATTAATAAAAATGTTACACAGCATAGGGCCAAGAACTGATTCCTGCAGGACTCACTAGAAACACACCCATTTGATTATGATTCCCTATTTACAGTTACCTTTTGGTACGTATTAACTAGCCAGCTTTTAATCCATTTAATATGTGCCATATTCATTTTATATCATTCTAGTATAGTATGACTACATCAACTGTTTGTTTCCCAATTACAGAAAAAAATATTTATTGAACACTTCCACCTTTTCAGGATTGCTACCATTTCCATCTAATAATGGAACAATAACATTGCTAGGATTCTTTTTGTTCCTAATATATTTTAAATATTCCTCCGTATTGTCCTAAATTCTGCCGGACAGTTTTCTCTTTGTGTCCTTTTGTTTCCTTTATCAATTTTCTACAATTCCCAGCTTCTGAATTATATTAATTACTATCAACTTCCCCTTCCTTTCATGTGTTATATATTATTTTATTTTAATTTTATTGTTTATAGCTGCCTTCACTTACCCTCTAAACCAGATCAGTTTTTTAACCAATATAGCCTTCTTTCTCGATTGTGGCTTTTGGGGCCTCTAGTAAAGTGTTCTTAAATAATTCCCAATCATCATTTACATTTTTCTGATTATATTCTCCCTCCAGCTAATTTGGCTCACTGGTCTAGATTTGATTCTGTTTTAAAATTATAAATGTGATCAAATCCTAATCGCTTGTACCTTAGTTACCATAATTTTTTAATTCTGTGATGAGTTCCTCTTTATCTGTCAATACAAAGTCTAATATAGAATTCCACCGTGTTGGCTGCAACACTTTTTGAGTTAGGAAATTGTCATCTATAATGTTTAGAAATTCCAAGGATGTTCAAGTGCTGGCAGCATCAGATCTCCTGCACTGTCACTCAGAGTGAAGTCCCTCATGATCATGCAACTTTTCCCCCCTACACTTTATAGGTAAGTGTCTAAGAAGCCAGTCAGCCGGTCCCTAGCGTGATTTGATGGTCTGTAGCAGACACCAACTGATACCCCATCTTGTGATTTTCCTGTTAGGACACTGATCCATCAGTACTCAGAATCATTTTCTTCCAAGCTATATGTGACTCAGAAACATGTATGCCTTTTTTTACATAGGGTGCCACCCCTCCTCCCCTTTTGCCCACTCAGTAGGTTATAAAGATTGATTTTAACATTCAAGTCATGGGAATCATCCCATCAGGTTTCAATAATACCTACTAGATCAAGTTTATGCTCGTAAACGAGGAATTCCAGTTCCTTTTGTCTGTTACCCAGGTGCCTAGCATTGCTGTATGGCAATTACATAGTTTCTTCTCTTCATGTCCTTGGTGCCTTTATTAATTTTGTTCTAAACACCTTGGTTTTGTACTGAGGTGCTCATATCTTACCTCTTTTTATCCTCACCTTTTGTTATTGGTCTAACATCCTCCTGCCTTCTCTAGCCTGCCTATCTCCAAGAAGAAGGCCCCCCTTGTACTGAAGTAGAGGCCATCCAAACTATACAACCTCCTTCTCCCATAGAAGGTGGACCAATGTTCTACAAAACCAAAACCTACACCATTTACAAGGCCAAATGTTCATCTTTCAGATGCTGGGCCTGATGGACTCAGTAGGAATATTGCCTGAGCAAGGACTGCTGGACTGGACCCAATACAGGTCTTAAGGGATGCTTGTTTAAAGGCACCTCAACCCTACACTTATTGCTGATATCATTTTGTATTTTTTCACAGCCTATATTTTTAAAAAGTGACTTGAGATCACCAAATTAGACTGTATAATTGTGTGTTCCTATTACTGTCCTTTTGGGATGCATTGTAACCCCTTTAGTCTGTCCAGAAAGTGGTCACCACCCAGGGTTTTCCTCACTTCATCCTAGAAAGAAACTCAGCAGCTTCTGAGACATTGTACACCGGGCCCACACTGCCAGACACACGCATGAACGTGCACAGACACTGACCCTGTGCTGCCCACTCCAGGCATCTGGGTGCTGCATGAACGAGGGAAAGAGACCATGCGAGCTGAAGGGATGCACATCATCTCTCCTCTCAGCCACAGCCTTGTGGGGCTTTACCCAGAAAAGACAATTCACCTCTATGAACCAGGCTAAGGTTCTGAACACCTTCTGCTCTGAGTCCAGCTGCTTGCAAGGGTGGTTGAGTTTGATAGCCAAAAAAACCACTTATTCTCGAGTGGAGCGTCCCTTCTTTCCATGAAGAGAGTGTTTTTCTCTGAAAGCAAAGGCTCATCGCCATGGGTTACAACTGACCATAACTGCTCTGCTTCCCATCTCTTCCTGGTGTTCATTAATCTTCCACCATCCTTAAGGGAAAGAAGTTGGTGATCTTGGTCCAATTCCAAATGGACAGGTCTCCACATCACAAGTACCCTCCGAACAGATGGAAGAAAAGCAGCCTGTCCTATTAACAACTCAATAGAAATGGTGCAAAAGTGTATACAAAACTATATAGAAATGGAGCTGTAGTCAGCAGGCTCTAGGCAATTCACCACTGCAGCCACCTGTATATTGCAAAATGTGGATGTTCCTGTATTTACATTATATGCAGAGGCAACATTGCAATATGGGCCAAGGCTCATTCCTCTCTGTGTGGTCTTACGTGGTAAAATATCCTGTGGTCAAGGAGAGATTTAACACCAAGAAAGCCTTCATGGGAGAAATGCCTTTAAGAAAAAGGGATTATGGTTCACAGGTGCACAATGTAAACACAGCAATAGGTGAACATTAGGATTTGTGTGCTTGCAGCTACATTGTGAGGGGCAAGAGAACAGACTTTTCAGAGGGAGTAACATATTTGGTGCAGGAAGCTCCCTGCAGCAGTTAATGGTAAAAAAAAAAGGAGGGGGTACCAAGATACTGTAATAAAGACTACAATAGAAAGATTTAGAGAAACTGATGCTATTGGACTGCACACGTCAGGTCAAATTGCAAAACCCCAAGAGAAGTGACAAAGAGCAAATACAGCTCAGAGTCACAGTGCAAAGAACTTTTGGAAAATCAGCTTTTATCTTTGCACTGTGATTTCAAAGTAATCTATTTCTGTTGCCTCGTGTGTCCTCCCTATCAGCTACTCCTGATACCTTGTAGGGTTCTCAGAGTGACTCCCCAGGGCAACTGAGGGAGTTTTATGTAATCCTCTTCCTTGAGAAGGTCGGTGGCTGGGACTTAGGATCTTCTGGAGAGACAAAGCAACGAGAAACAAAGAAGCATTTGCACACTCAGCCGCTAAGAGAACAGAAATGATACTGTAAGAATTATCCCCTGATCAGAAAAACATAACACAGCTTGAATATTTGCATCCAATCCATGGACTAACAATTCTAAAGGATGCATTCAAATAATGAATCCATTCCAGCAATTCAGACTCTGCCCAGGCATATTCTAAAAGGAGAAAAGTTGGCTAAAAGTGTCAAATTATCCATTTTACCCTCGTCATGTATTCATTGCAGGATTCATTTCTGTGGCACCTGGACATCCCGCTGCAGGCCTGCCATAAAAAGAGTGAACAAGCTAGATGCTATTTAGGTTGAGATCTGCAGAACCACTGCAGAAGGTGGCATAAATGACAGCACAATAAAACCTTTGAGGGGGTCTCCCTGGGAAGAGTCTCAGGCTGCTCTAGGTCTCTGAAAAGGCAGCTATGAATCTCCTGCGCTCCTGAAGGGCTGGAGTCTGAGATGAGCTCAGCACTGTGGCCCTGATTCTGCTAAGTCCTTGGGCATATGCTTAACACTGCACAGCCCATTGCTTCATTTTTTGAGTTGGGAACTACTCCCCCTGAATAAGGGTATCTGAGGCTAGCCCTTAGGTGGTATTGCTATACCACACTGTTCTGTTTTTGCACCTTTGCTACAGCACTATGAATAGTGCCATGACTAAGGGCATTTACCCATTTCTTTATCATAAAGGATTTTATAGTTTCTTCCTAAGCGCTCCAAGAGCTTCTTATAAACCAGCATTCACAGAAGCAGTAAGAGTTAGTGCCTGGGCACAACTATTTCGATAACTTTTCTATTAATGATAATATTAGCCTCTGGGTTTGTGTCTCAGCTCTTTCGATCCATAAGTATGCAGGTATTTTTTTTTTGGTTTGAAAGGACAGACAACATGAAAAATGACAAGCACTAATATTCCTGGGGCACTCGCCAATCTGTTTCCCTTGGCATTTGTCCATGCCAGCAACACTCTAACCAAACCCTACGTATAAACAAATCGTACTTTCACTCAGCTTTTTCAAAGAGCTTCTACCTTTGGGTAGTTTCCCATTATAGAATAAATACTTTCCTTTGCTGCTGTCTGTGCATATCCATTAGGGTTTGCAAACTGTGCTGCTTTCTTATTACCACAGTGCCACCGTGTGGGATCCATGAAGGGACTTGGGTGTTGCAACACTGAGTATCACAGCACCAAACTTTTAGGTGCCTAGGAAATCACAGGAACCACACTGCGAGCCGCAAAGCTGAGTTAGACACCTAGGCTCACTCTACAGTGGCAGGGCAGAGATAAGCAACTTAGAATGCAATCCGCCAAAGCCGGCACAGTCGGCAGGGAGCCACCCAAGCTAATCAATGGGAGATGTCTACCTGCTACGCCCCACCCCTTTCTCAGACATAGGCACCTAAGTCCAGGCCACGGGGAGTAATGCACAAATGGGAACCTCTGCTAGCAATGCACAAATGGGAACTGCTCCCCAGCCGTAGACAGCTACACAGTTTCTTGCAGGAATGAGTTAGGCGCCTGCCTCTCTCCACACACAATGCCTGGAGGAGGAGGTGCCCATGTCCAACGTATAACTTTTAGTCCAGCATTTAGAGCACTCACCTGTGGTGTGGGAAACCCAGGCTGAACTCCCCTCTCCCTGGGAGGAGGTTAAGAAAGGATTTGAACAGGGGTCTGCAACCTCTCAGGAGTGTGCTCTAACCACTGAGCTCTGGTATATTCTGGTGTGTGGCTTCCTAAATCTCTCCTGCTGAAACTGCTCCACAGGGGATAAGTATGGAAAGAGTGATTGGAGCAGGGGGATTTGAGCCAGACTCTTCTGCCGCCCAGGTGGGTGCCAACCAATGGACTGAAGAGTCATTCCCAGCGTAGCTCTCTCTCTGGCCCAATCACTCTTTCTATATGTATCCACAGTGGAGCAGCTACAACAGGAGCCATTGAGGGGGCCCCATATCAGAATATTCCAGCGCTCAGGGGTTAGAGCTAATTCCTGAAAAGTGAGAGTCGCCTGTCCAAATCCCTGCTCTTACACTGCCAGGGTGGGGAAATTGAACCTGGGTCTCTCTTTGAGCAGGGGGTTGGACTAGATGACCTCCTGAGGTCCCTTCCAACCCTGATATTCTATGATTCTATGATATCCCAGGTGAGTATTCTAGCCATCGGATTAAAAGTTCTAAAGTGGGCAAACTGTGAGTATACTTACCGGATTGGGCCCCTGGGTCGAGTTAGGCAGCCAAATACTTATCTTCCCTTGGTTCTGGAGTTTAGGGAGGTAATAGGCATCTGGACACCTAGAAGGAAGCTGCTGTGAGCATGACCAGAGGCAGAAACTTGGGTGCCTACAGGGTTCAGCAGGAGTTTGGAGGATCACAGTGGGGGACTCAGGTGTCTAAATCTGGACATAAGCACCTGAAGTAGTTTTATGAATTCTACCCTAAATGCTTCCCTAACATCAGCAAAATAGTGGGGGAAGCCTTGTGCATGATGGAAAGCGTGTTGAAGATCCAGCATCCAACCAACGGTAGGGTAACAGATCATGGTAGATCTATTAATATTTAAAAGCTTGGTATTTTACAGACTGTCAGCAATTAAGGGACAGATTATTAAGGGCTCTCCCTGCAGAGAAAGTGCATGAGAAAGAGACTGCAGAGAAAGTGGCATCTGCAGTCCATGATCTTAGGAGAGAGCACAGGAGGAACAGCTCCACAGGGCACTGCAAAGGGGACTTCCCACTCTGTCCTGCATAGGGCAGAGTTAAGGTCATGAGACTGGACTGGGCACAGAATCTGCAGTTTCATACAGGAGGTAAGGCTCATGTCTGCTGCTCCAGAGGAGACAGACCCTGGGGAGCATGAGGAGCTCTAGCATCCTGCGTCCTAGCTCCAGGTTTGGGGGTGGAATTTGCTCCCCCAGGCTCCCCTGAACTTCACCCATAGGCAACCCATTTTCTCTGGGGTTCACATGGATGAAGCAAATTCATTTCATTTAATATATTGGTGCATGATCAGAGGGCCAGAGAAATTGAGAGGAGAAGGAGGAAGTGAGATCAGCATGAAATAAGTCTCCGGGGGCCTGATTCTTCCCTGCCTTGCACCTCAATAGCCACTTAACACTTGTGCAAGATGGATGCAAAATGCAACACGTATAAAGTACAAAGCAGGAGAGACGCAGGTCCAAGGATTATTTTTTCCTGTTCAGCAGAAACAGCAGAGATGGGAATGGGGTGGTGTGTGCATTGAGTCATCCATTTACACGCTTTCGCCCCCACTGTAAATCTACTTTGAAATCGTTTACATCCTTCAGCTGTTCTGCATTTAACAGCATAGGCATTCTTTACGTGGAGCTGCCTATTCCATTTAAAAACTATTTTTTACCTTTACCCTTAGAAGGTTGACTATTAATCAGAAGAAAGGGGAGATCGACAACTAAGGGGGGAATTAGGGAAAGTTGGGAATATTTATTACAGCCATTGGGCTCAAGATATTCCAGGCTTATTTAATGTGCTGGTGCGGTGAACACAAAGTGGCTTTTTATCATCTCCACTCAGCTCTGATATATTAATTATACCAGGAGATGATATATACAGCTATGCATATTTGGACTGGCCTACAGTTATAACAAAAATCATGACATAGATAACGGCTGAATAGAACGCAGCAACTTACAAAAATCAAAAAACAAAATCAGGACCACAGCTAAGCTATTTGCCCTTGTGAAAGCATGGCTGGCCCTCTGTTTAAATGTTAAGATCAGCAGACAGCAGAACTATTTGCCACCCAGCCTTCTATTGAGGCAACTTTCTGTTAGAAAGAGAGAAAAATGCCCCCTTCATTGCTTTAGGACACAGGAGCCAGAACAAGGTAATGAAAAACAGTCGTCATTTCCATGAAACTGTGAATGGACTCATGTTAGTATTTGCATTAAAAATTGCTTGTATAGTGCCATACATTTTCATGGTACTGTCTAGTCCAATGGGCAGATTCTAGCCCCTCATGCCAGCCCCTTTGTACCACTCTAGCAGGACAAAGGGACCAGAAGGCTAGCATAGACAGCTGGTGCAAGGATTTCTCTTGCATGGGGGAATCCCACCACACCTGGCTCCATACCCAGTATAAGAGACATGTTGGGGTGTGCTGGAGCAGCAGGGGGCGTAGTGTATTCTGTCAATCCTTGGTGGACGTCATGGACATCCTGAAGGCCCCTCTAACCTACAGCAGGGATCATCGTGACCCTGTGTCCACTCTGGGATGGTAGGAGCATAAGGGTGGCTTAGAGATAGAGATGGGCGAATGAATAATGGATTGTTTTGGTTCGCTGGCCAAGTCTAAAAATTTAGGGGGAAAAATTTATTTGCATCAAGCCAATAATGCATTTTTTTGGAAACTTTTAGCAAATCAAAAGGTTGAAAAAATCATTCTCCAAGAAACAAAGTATTGGGGTTTGTTTTTATTGCAAGCATTTCACACTTTCCATATTTAAAAGAAAAAAAGAAAAAGAAAGTAAATTTCAAAATAAAAATGTCATTCTGAATGAAAAAAAAGAAAAACTTTACAGTCTGAAGAGGGTGAAATGAAACTTTTCAGTACAGGGGGAGGCGGTTTAATGGGGAAAAACTTGGCAAAATCAACACAAATTTGCAAAATTTTTCAGATTTTGTGAGTTTGCATTTTTCACTAGAAAAATAATATGGTCCAAAAATGTCACCCAGCTCTATTTCCAGCCCCGTTGCTCCTCCTTCTCTGGATCTCTGCTGACTGCAGCGTGGCCTGACTAGGGAATCTGGCCCTAACTGAGGCATGCCCTATGCCCACAAACGTTTGCAATCTATGAGCAGTGGGCCAGAGATCCTCTGGTGGTGCAAATCTGTTTGGCTCCCTTGACTTCAACTGAGCTCTGCCAATTTACACCAGCTGAGGATCTGGCTCCATAGCTGAATTCTTCCTTTCTCCTCTGTTTAGTATATCTTGTCTGACCTTCTGCACAACACAGGCTTCTTATAGGAATTCTATTAATTCCTATAAACTCATGTTTGAATCTGCAGATATCATTTAGAAAAGCATCTAATCTTGATTTAAAAATTGCCGGTGATAGAGAATCCACCATTTCCAATTATTAATATCACCCTCACTGTTAAAAATTTGTGCCATATTTTGAGTCTGAATTTATTCAGTTTCAGCTTCCACCCACTGGATCTTGTGCTACCTTTGTCTTCTAGAGTGAAGAACCCGCTATTATCAAATTTCCGTTTCCGTTGTAGGAACTTTTAAAATAGGCTTGCATTCATACTTCATTGATGATACTCTCTTCATAACATATTGTTTGCCAAGTGTCATGATGTGAAATATACAAGGATGAAAATTATGATTGAAAACTTCATCAATGGCATTTTAGCATGTATTCTGCAGGGGACTGAAGCCAGCAGAGCAGCTAAAAAGAAGATCAAAATGTCCACTGACATCCGTAATGGATCTGCCACACGTTTTTCTCACTTGTTGTGTTTGTTTGTTATTAAAACATTAAATTAGGCTGCAGTTTGAAATGCGCTGCTTCCTAGTTCATTCCCGCCCTTAGACCAAAATCAGGGTGTGCCATTTTAAAAACAGGGTTGGCGGGAGTCATTAAAGAGCAAGGCATTAATTAAATTAATACAGATCCTCAAAGTTGAGCTGCGCAACCTTAGTAGAGAAAGAAAAGCAGCTCATCACAGCAGTCGATACAGCTGTCTTACAAGTCTAATCAAAAGTGATCAAATCAAATTTGCAAAACTTCAGGGGCTGCGTGTGTCCAGGGGAGAGGGAAATGGCATAAAATCGCTGCTTCAGTGATATCCAGTTGCATTTATCAGAATCCTACACAAAGGTAAAATCCACCTCTGCAGGAGTAAGGAAACCTTCTTTAATTACGAATTGTCTGTTCTTGTTCACAACTTGGTCAGCAAGGAAGGGAGGAATTAAAGCAGCAATTCCGAATTATTTAAAAGCTGATTTACAAGAAAGAAAACAAAACCTGCTCAAGACAGTCATTGCACTTAGCCCAGATCATTGTTAATTGAACAATACTAGCATGCCAAAGAACTAAAATCTGCCATGTAATGCCCTGTTTTACTAGGAGCCATATCTGGCTCACCTTTGGCCAGGTTCACCCTTGTGCTGGGGCCTGGGCCAGTCTAGGAATGAAGGGTAGGCAGCCTGTGCCCCCTCTATTCACATGCAGTGAGGGCTGAGAACAAGGCCCCTAAGTGTTGTCTACACAGCAATCAGGAGGCGTGATTGCAACGCATATAGATATACCTGAAACAGCTTGGATCCAGCTAGCTCGCTAAAAATAACAGTGTAGCTGGGGCAGCTGCCACAGTACAACTCGCCCAGGATCTTGGGGACGTGCCTAGGCAGCTAGCCCATGTTGCTGCCTGTGCCACCATGGCTACAGTGCTATTTTTAGCGAACGTCCCCAATCAAAGCTAACTCATCCCTGCGTATATGTGCTGTCCCAACTGCAGTGCAGACATAGCCTTTGTAGTTTAACAAGGGATTAGAATAATCAGGATGCAGATCTGCCCTAGCCACACCTCCTCCCACCCTCTCCTTCCTCTGCCCCACCCTGGCGTACTCCAAAACACCCCCTACCCTCATTCCCTCCCTGTGCTCGGGGTGTTCCTGGGAGTGGAGACGGATGTGGTGTGGATCTGTGCCTGCCCTGTGGCCTCTTTGCTCCAACCTAGCTAGCATAAAGAGACTACAGGGCAATGATGATTTGGGTCTTTTGTTCACATCACACTGAACTGATTGACCCAATCCTGCAGTCCTTACTCACCTGAGAAGTCCCTTTGGAGTCCATAGAACAATTTGTATGACATAGGCCTGATCTACACTGCGGTGGGGCGGAATCGATCTAAGTTACACAACTTCAGCTACGTGAATAATGTAGCTGAAGTCAACAAAAAACAAGGAGTACTTGTGGCACCTTAGAGACAACAAATTTATTTGGGCATAAGCTTTCATGGGCTAAAACCCACTTCATCGGATGCATGCAGTGGAAAATACAGTAGGAAGATATATATACACAGAGAACATGAAAAGAATGGGTGTTGCCATACCAACTGTAACGAGACTAATCAATTAAGGTGGGCTATTATCAGCAGGAAAAAAAAACTTTTTGTAGTGATAATCAGGATGGTCCTTTTCAAACAGCTGACAAGAAGGTGTGAGTAACAGTAGGGGAAAAATTAGCATGGGGAAAGTTTTTACTTTGTGTAATGACCCATCCACTCCCAGTCTTTATTGAAGCCTAATTTAATTGTGTCCCAGTTTGCAAATGAATTCCAATTCTGCAGTTTCTCGTTGGAGTCTGTTTTTGAAGTTTTTTTGTTGGAGAATTGCGACTTTTAGGTCTGAAATTGAGTGACCAGGGAGGTTGAAGTGTTCTCTGACTGGTTTTTGAATGTTATAATTCTTGACGTCTGATTTGTGTCCATTTATTCCTTTGCGTAGCAATTGTCCGATTTGACCAATGTACATGGCAGAGGGGCATTGATGGCACATGATGGCATATATCACATTGGTAGATGGGCAGGTGAACGAGCCTCTGATGGTGTGGCTGATGTGATTAGGTCCTATGATGGTGTCCCTTGAATAGATATGCGGACAGAGCTGGCAATGGGCTTTGTTGCAAGGATAGGTTCCTGGATTAGTGTTTTTGTTGTGCTGGTGAGTATTTGCTTCAGGTTGGGGGGCTGTCTGTAAGCAAGGACTGGCCTGTCTCCCAAGATCTGTGAGAGTGATGGGTCATCCTTCAGCATAGGTTGTAGCTCCTTGATGATGCATTGGAGAGGTTGTAGTTGGGGGCTGAAGGTGACAGCTAGTGGTGTTCTGTTACTTTCTTTGTTGGGCCTGTCCTGTAGTCATAGAATCATAGAATATAAGGGTTGGAAGGGACCCCAGAAGGTCATCTAGTCCAACCTCCTGCTCGAAGCAGGACCAAATCCCAGTTAAATCATCCCAGCCAGGGCTTTGTCAAGCCTGACCTTAAAAACCTCTAAGGAAGGAGATTCTACCACCTCCCTAGGTAACTCATTCCAGTGTTTCACCACCCTCTTAGTGAAAAAGTTTTTCCTAATATCCAATCTAAACCTCCCCCACTGCAACTTGAGACCATTACTCCTCGTTCTGTCATCTGCTACCATTGAGAACAGTCTAGAGCCATCCTCTTTGAAACCCCCTTTCAGGTAGTTGAAAGCAGCTATCAAATCCCCCCTCATTCTTCTCTTCTGCAGGCTAAACAATCCCAGCTCCCTCAGCCTCTCCTCATAACTCATGTGTTCCAGACCCCTCATCATTTTTGTTGCCCTTCGCTGGACTCTCTCCAATTTATCCACATCCTTCTTGAAGTGTGGGGCCCAAAACTGGACACAGTACTCCAGATGAGGCCTCACCAATGTCGAATAGAGGGGAACGATCACGTCCCTCGATCTGCTCGCTATGCCCCTACTTATACATCCCAAAATGCCATTGGCCTTCTTGGCAACAAGGGCACACTGCTGACTCATATCCAGCTTCTCGTCCACTGTCACCCCTAGGTCCTTTTCCGCAGAACTGCTGCCTAGCCATTCGGTCCCTAGTCTGTAGCTGTGCATTGGGTTCTTCCGTCCTAAGTGCAGGACCCTGCACTTATCCTTATTGAACCTCATCAGATTTCTTTTGGCCCAATCCTCCAATTTGTCTAGGTCCTTCTGTATCCTATCCCTCCCCTCCAGCGTATCTACCACTCCTCCCAGTTTAGTATCATCCGCAAATTTGCTGACAGTGCAATCCACACCATCCTCCAGATCATTTATGAAGATATTGAACAAAACCGGCCCCAGGACCGACCCTTGGGGCACTCCACTTGATACCAGCTGCCAACTAGACATGGAGCCATTGATAACTACCCGTTGAGCCCGACAATCTAGCCAGCTTTCTCCCCACCTTATAGTGCATTCTTCCAGCCCATACTTCCTTAACTTGCTGACAAGAATACTGTGGGAGACCGTGTCAAAAGCTTTGCTAAAGTCAAGAAACAATACATCCACTGCTTTCCCTTCATCCACAGAACCAGTAATCTCATCATAAAAGGCGATTAGATTAGTCAGGCATGACCTTCCCTTGGTGAATCCATGCTGGCTGTTCCTAGTTGGTGACTTCTGGGTATTCTTCTGGCTCTGTCAATCTGTTTCTTGACTTCAGCAGGTGGGTATTGTAGTTTTAAGAACGCTTGATAGAGATCTTGTAGGTGTTTGTCTCTGTCTGAGGGATTGGAGCAAATGTGGGTGTATCTTAGAGCTTGACTGTAGACAATGGATCATGTGATGTGGTCTGGATGAGAGCTGGAGGCATGTAGGTAAGTATAGTGGTCAGTAGGTTTCTGGTATAGGGTGGCGTTTATATGACCATTGCTTATTAGCACGGTAGTGTCCAGGAAGTGGATCTCTTGTGTGGACTAGTCCACGCTGGGGTTGACGTACTTATATCTACTGACAGTGGTGTCTTCACTGTGGTAAATCGATGGCTGATGCTGCCCTGTTGACTGCGCCTGCGTCTCTCGCCCTGGTGGAGTTCCAAAGTCAACAGGAGAGCACTCGGTGGTTGATTTATCGCATCTAGACTAGATGCGATAAATCAACCCCAGCAGGATCGATTGCTGCCTGTTGATCCAGCGGGTAATGTAGACAAGCCCTAAGGCTAAACTCATGCACATAAGGGCTGCAGGATCAAGGCCAAATGACACACGGCGTGTGGATAAAATGAGCACAATTTGGCTCTAGACTTTTTCCCAGCGCAACCATTGCGTTATGTGGTTGATATAAGATGGGGTAGGATAGTGGACTCCATAAAATGAAGCATTCATAACTCCAGTAGAACTGGTGTGCGGAAGCAGAATGCTGCAGCATCATTACGGAACAGTCCCTCCATACATAGCGTTTCAAATTAGCAAAATGCAGAGAAACAGCCTTGGTCCCATATGTGATGTAAGGATCCGCTGAACTTGGAATGCCACATCTCTGCAAGCGTGTCAATGTGTGGACTGAAAACCAGAATCTGTGTAGGCTTCAGCACAGTTTATGTCCTTCTAGGTGAGTGATGTACTAACAAGGAAGTGACATTACAAAGTTCATTACCGCGCACTGAAAAATGGGTGCTTTTCGAAGCTTGGGACAAGGTATAGTGCATTATACCATTGCACGGGGAGATTTATAGGGGCTACATCTATCTAATATTTTAGCCAAATTTCGAAGGGGGGGGGAAAGCACTGGAAAAAAGCTTTCTTGCATTGCTGCAACCTAAGGTTTCAAGAAATAAGGTGTTGTGTCAAATGTTGACTCCCACGCTTGCTCTGCCAATGACACCAGCCTTCACCACCCTTTTGTTACATTTTTAAGGAAGCTCCTTCGTGCTTTCTCCCATGCTGCCCCTCATGCATGGGAGAAGCTCATCATACACATCTGCAAGCCACCTCATTGTCTCCCTTAAAACTCTTCTCTGCCACGATGCCTACAAAATACATTGTTAGGCAGATGCACTGTTGTGACCGCTGCTTTAGCATGTTGACAGCATTGTCTCATTGTTACCTTGTGCTCTCCCCTCTCTGTCTGTTGTCTCTTGTTTTAGGCTTAGATTGTAATCTCTTTAGGTCAGGGATGGTATTTTTATTCCATGTTTGTGCACAAAGGGGCCCTCAGCCATGAATGGGGCCCCTATATGCTTCTGCAATACAAATAATAAGTAACAACCTGCATGCTTTAGCTACGGAGATGCTTAGTGCTAAGTGACATATGAACAGCAAATGCTCATTATTACTGTTTAATATAAACTGTGTAAGTACAGTTTACAGAGTTATTGTCATATCAATGACTTTCAGGAATTCTGGTATATGTACAAGATGCTACATGAAGGTCTCTAAAGTAATGGAAAAATTGAATGGCATGTATATTATTGGAGAGAGAATATATAATATTGTAACTAGAGTATGGATCATCAGCTCTGTCAGAACTGTGCTCTGGACATCTGGAGGGATGGCTATATGCCACCTTTTCACTCCCTAATCCTCAGAAGCAAAATCAGCTCTTATTGTAACTTTGAGCAGCCTCAAGGCTGTGCTAGATAACACTGAAAGGGGCAGCTCCCAGGGGCAGTTACACCAGCTAAATATTGCCAGAGTACAACAGGCTCTGGCCATGTTTTCTCCCTCCCATTGCACACGCTCTGGCATATTTTCTATGCCAATTAATCCAGAAGGGGATACTGGACAGCTGGCTCTGGCAGGGGCCTGTTGAGGGAAACTTTACTGTAAAGTGACAAAGGTTCATAGCATGAGACATAATCTCCCTTTGTGTCATAATGCACAAGCAGGCAGAGTTAAGGTACCATGCACAGCCTTAACTTCACATGGTTAAATGCTGAAGTGTCAGGATTTTTTACATGGACTAAGGTTTTGATTTTAAACAGAGAAGTAATAGCCACAAATAGCTCTTCTGTTCAATTGTGCGGATGTTTGCCAGCCTCAGCAAAAACTGCAGCATGTGCTTGCAAATTGAAGCACATCGCTACAACCAGGGAAACATTTTGACTGAGTTTACTATTCTGGAAAATAGTTACTGCAAGAAGCAAATACCAACATAATATTGTAATGAGTTTTGTTCCTTAGAACTGAAGTTTTCTAGCTGTCATAGAATCATAGAATATCAGGTTGGAAGAGATCTCAGGAGGTCATCTAGTTCAACCCCCTCCTCAAAGCAGGACCAATCCCCTATCATGAGGCTAGCCTGAAGGTCAGCTCCTCAGATGGTATAAAATGAGCATAGCTCCACTGACTTGAAGAGAAATTGACTTTCAAAACCAGTGCACCTGGCATGAAACCAGGCTTGATGCTGGAAACCCTTACTCGCAGAATTAGACCCACTGATTTCAGGTGACTGTTCATGCAAGTAAAGACTATTCCCCTAAAGAAGGATAGTCAAGATCATGCCCTCACAAAGCAATCTCTCTTAATTATATTCAACTTTTATGTATTATTTGTGAAAAATTCTTTGCCTCTGTACCGATGAAGTGAGCTGTAGCTCACGAAAGCTTATGCTCAAATAAATTTGTTAGTCTCTAAGGTGCCACAAGTACTCCTTTTCTTTTTGCGAATACAGACTAACACGGCTGCTACTCTGAAACCTATTTTGAATTAATGGTTCAAGTCCCTTGAAGCCGCTTTAGCATATGTTCAACTAAGGCCTGGTCTACAGTACGTGGTAATTTCGGAATTAGCCGAGTCACTTTGAAATAAAACTGATTCCGTCCACACAACCAAACCAGTTTTTTTTTTATTTAAAGGGCTCTTTAATCCGATTTCTGTACTCCACCTTGGCAAGTGGAGTAGCGCTAAAATTGAGATCGCAGTTCCGGGTTACAGGTACTGTGGATGCAATTTGACGATATTGGCCTCCAGGAGCTATCCCAGAATGCTCCCTTGTGACCGCTCTGGACAACACTCTGAACTCCGATGCACTAGACAGGTAGGCAGTAAAAGCCCCGGGAACTTTTGAATTTCCTGTTTGGTCACCATCAGCACAGGTGATCATCAGCACAGTCCACCACAACAGGTGACCATGCAGAGTCCACTATCACAAGAGACCACGCAGTGCTGGATTCGCAGACGAGCTCCAGCATGATCTGAACGGGAGGTACTGGATCTCACTGCATGTTGGGGAGACGAATCTGTTATGGCAGAACTACGTTCCAAAAAAAAACCACAATTATGTACACTAAAGTCTCCAGGGCCATGACGGAAAGAGGCTACTCCAGGGACACAGAGCAGTGTCGTACAAAAATCAAGTAGCTCAGGCAAGCGTACCAAAAAGCCAGGGAGACGAATGGGTGCTCTGGGTCACAGCCCCATACATGCCGCTTCTACCATGAGCTGCATGCAATTATGTGGGGTGACGCCACCACTACCCCACCACTGTCCATGGACACCTGCAAGGGGGGGAGTAGCACTGAGTGAAGAGGATGAGTTATTGGAGGACGAAGAGGAGGAGGAGGACAGTGCACAGGCGGCAAGTGGTGAATCTGTTTTCCCCCCTAGCCAGGAACTATTCTTAATGCTGGAGCCAATAGCCTCCCCCCACTCCCAAAGCATGCTCCCGGACCATGACCCTGGAGAAGGCACTTCTGGTGAGTTAGAGCTTGATCAGAGCCATGCGGTGGGGGGTGGGGGAAACCCAGCCGTGCTGTGCTGTTCGCATTTAGTTTAAAGGGCTCATCCCTGCTCAGAGCCTCATCGGAGCCCCGCGCTTTGTGGAGGTGGGGAAGGGTGTTGTGTGAAGCGATCATCCCAGAGAGCCCGCAGGCCCTCCTTTTATATGGCAAACCCACCAGGCATTGCTTGCTATGGGAAAGGGGGCCCAGCAGTTTGAAAGCATTAAAACGAATGCAGAAGAAGCAGAACCCCACATGCCCCTTGGGCTTACCATGGCTGCCTGCAAGCTGAATTCTGTTGCCTGGCCGCATGTGATGGCTTACTCACACCAAAGTGGCAGGCACTTCAGTATAAGAGGCAAAATGAGACCTTGTACAGAAAGAACATGTGCTGTGTACTACGAATTGCCTGTTTCACTGAGAAAGAGTGTCCCCTTTGTTCTCTAAAATGCATCTTTTAAAATACAATCCTCCCTTTTTCTCCTCCTGCAGCGGGTGCAAATGTTTCAACGTGGCCCCTATCTAATCCATCCCAGAGGCTGGTCCAGATTAGAAGGTGGAAAAACGAACTCGGGACAACATGTTTTCGCGCTCATGCAGTCCTCTCTCACTGATAGGGCCCAGCTGAATGCGGGAAAGCAAACAATTGCGGAGTCGTGTAAACCATTACATGAATACGAGGAGAGGAGGGACGTGTGCGATGAGAGCAGGCAGGATGCTATGGTTAGCTCATGGGGGAGCAAACTGACGTGCTCCACTGTATGGTGGATCTAATGCGGGAAAGGCAGCAAGACCATAGACTGCCGCTGCAGCCCCTGAATAACCGCCCTCCCTCCTCCCCAAGTTCCATAGCCTCTGCACCCAGACGCCCAAGAACACGAGGGGGGAGAGGCTACAGGGACCCACACAGTCAACCCCAGAGGATTGCACAAGCAGCAGAAAGCTGGCATATCCTAAATTTTTATTTGGTTTCTGGACTTGTCCTTCCCTCCTCCGCCGCCCCCCTAACCCAATTTGTGCACCAAATAATAAAGAATAGTTTTTAAACAATTGTGACTTTATTTCCTTTCATATATATTGGGGGTGGGTAACTTTAAGAGAAACAAACACAACTGTCACACCATACCCTGGCCAGTCATGAAACTGGCTTTCAAAGCTTCTCTGATGTGCAGCATGCCCTGCTGAACTCTTCTAATTGCCCTGTTGTCTAGCTTGCAAAACTGACCACCAGGCGAGTTGCCTCAACCTCTCACCCCATCATAAATGTCTCCCCCTTACTCTCACAGATATTGTAGAGCACACAACAAGCAGCAATTACAATTGGAATATTGGTTGTGCTGAGATCTAACTGAGTCAGTAAACTGCGCCAGCGTGCTTTCAAACGTCCAAACACACATTCTACCACCATTCTGCACTTGCTCAGCCTATAGTTGAACTGCTCCTTACTACTGTCCAGGGTGCCTGTGTACAGCTTCATAAACCAGGGCATTAAGGGGTAGGCTGGGTCCCCAAGGATAACTATAGGCATTTCAACATCCCCAACAGTAATTTTCTCATCTGGGAAGTAAGTTCCTTCCTGCAGCTGTTCAAACAGACCAGAGTTCCTGAAGGTACGAGCGTCATGCACCTTTCCTGGCCATCCCACGTTGATGTCAGTGAAACGTCCCTTGTGATCCACCAGTGCTTTCAGCACCACGGAAAAGTACCCCTTGCAGTTTATCTATTGGCCGCCCCGGCATTCCGGGGCCAAGATAGGGATATGCATTCCATCTATCGCCCCACCGCAGTTAGGGAACCCCAGCACATTAAAGCCATCCATAATGGTCTGCACATTTCCCAAAGTCACTACCCTTGAAAGCAGCTGGTCAATGATTGTGTTGGCTACTTGCGGCACAGCAGCCCCACAATAGATTTGCCCACTCGAAACTGATTCCAGACTGACTGGTAGCTGTCGGGCATTGCAAGCTTCCACAGGGCTATGGTCACTTGCTTCTCAACTGTGGGGGCTGCTCTCATTTTGGTGTCTTTGCGCTTCAGGGCAAGGGACAGCAAGTCACAAAGTTCCATGAAAGTGGCCCTACGCATACGAAAGTTTCTCAGCCACTGGGAATCATTCCATACCTGCAACACTATGTGGTCCCACCAGTCTGTGCTTGCTTCCCGGGCCCAGAATTGGCGTTCCATGGTATGAACCTGGCCCAACAACACCATAATCTCCCAATCGCCACATGCCATGCTTCTAGGAACGTCTGTGTCCATGTCCTCATCAGTATAGTAATCGCGCTGTCGTCGCTTCCTCACCCGGTTTTGCAGGTACTGCACATACTACTGGATAATGCATGAGGTATTTACAATGGTCAAAACCGCAGCGGAGATCTGATCTGGCTCCATGGCTATGGCGCCTGCATGGGTAATCCTGGAAAAAGGGTACAAAATGTAGGAGAGCAGAGTGGCAGTGGAAGCTGTGCTGTTTGGTTCATGGTAGCCGAAAAAAGGCGAAAAAATGGTTGTCTTCTGCAGCTTTCACGGAGGTGGGAGCCCCAGACAGACAACATGGATAAGCTTGGAAGCGTGGCAATAGTGGGAGAGCAGAGTTGGCGGAGGAAGCTGTGCTGCTCGGTTCACGATGGCCGAGCAGAGTTGGCAGCGGAAGCGTTCGATGAGGAAGAGAAAGAATAGATAGTAGAGATTACATAGGAAGAAGAGAGGAAATGAGAGGTGGATTCATAGTAGCAGGAAAGCAGCGGTGCACCGTCTGCTGAAAGCAGCACAGCGTCTGCACGCCAAAAAGGTGCGAAACGATTATCTGCCGTAGCTTTCACAAAGGGAGGAGAGACTGACGACACACACCCAGAAGCACCCACGAGAATGTTTTTGCCCCATCATGCACTGGGAGCTGAACCCAGAATTCCAAGGGGGGGGCGGAGACTGTGAGAACTGTGGGATAGCTACCCACAATGCACCCTTCCAACATTCAGTGCTAGCCTCGGTACTGTGGACGCACGCTGCCAAATTCACGCGCTTCAGTGGGGACACAGGAGACCGAACGTATAAAATCACTTCCAAAAATTCGAATAGAATCATTTCAAAATAATTCCGTACTGTAGATGTACCCTAAGAGTAAAAGGCAGCTCCGTAAAGGGGGCTGAGCTTTATCTGTGTCACTTCCATGCAAAGCTCTTCTGCTTGGTTTGTGGAGCTGTATTGAGAAGGATGCAGACTGCAAGAAAAAAGGCTGAAAGGAGGGTAGTCTTTTGATGAAAGCACTGGCCTGGGGCTCCGGAGAGCTGGTTCAGTCCCAGTGTGATCTTGGGCAAGTCACTTAATCCCTCTGAGTCTCAATACCTCACCCTGAAGGGCTATTCCCTGGACTGTTCTTTCAGCTATTCCTTCTGTTGGGCTTTCCATACCCCTTTCTCAGGCTCTGGTAGGGGAATCCAGGCCCACCCTGTACTCTGAGTTCCAGCCCCAGGACCCTATATTAAGCACCAAGAGGTCTGCTTGTTCAAATATGTTGTCTCCCTGGGCCATGTTCTGCCTCTGCATCCCCTTGTACTTGTACTTGCTTCCCCACAGGCTGTGCTTACATAGCATCCCTTTGGTTCTCAGGCCTCTGGCTTCTCCTTTGTCTGCTGAATTAATAACTCTTCTGCCCCTCTGAGGCTCCACTGAAGAGCTTTTACTGACCCTAACTCAGAGCTTCCTCCACAGGAGACTAACCTACTCTAGCACAGCTCTTTCTTGTTGCTTCTTATCTTAGCAGGTTTTCCCTCTCTGCCTCCCTTCCCCAGGGACTCTGGTAGCTTCACCTAGGGATCTTTCTGCTCCTTGTAGGCCCAGGCTCACGACTTCCTTGCCTACACTGCTCTATGTGGGTCCTCTTTCCTGACTTCCTGCCTGTGTAAGCACTATCCCAGGACTCCCATCCATAGGATCCTGATCCTACACCCTTAAGTTCACCTACCTGCATGAGAGTCCTGCCTTCTCTTCTCTGTATAGTCTCTTCCTTACCCTTTCACGGATGGGGTCACTAATTATCCTTAAGATGCCATATCACCATCAGCTGGAGCCCACAGGCAAGGCTGAGCTTGTGACTCCCTGGTAAATTGTTCCAATGGTTAATTATTAATGGTTAACACTCCTTGTTAAAAATTTACACTTTGATTCCAGTTTGTATTTGTCTAGCTTCAACTTCCAGCCATTGCCCAAGACACTGAAGAGTCCATTATCAAATATTTATTCCCCATATAGGTACTTAGACTGAGATGTCTTTAACCTTCCCTTTGTTAACCTGAATAGACTGAGTTCCTCTAGCCTATCACTATAAGGTGTGTTTTCTAATCCTTTAATTATTCTTGTAACTCTCCTCTGACCCCTCTCCAGTTTAGTAACATCCTTTTTGATAACCAGAACTGGACACAGTATTCCAGTACTGGTCTCACCAGTGCCAAATACAGAGGTAATATAATCTCCCTCCTCCTCCTTGATATTCCATTTTTTATACATCGAAGGATTGCATTGGCCCTTTGTGGATACAGTATTGCAATAGTACAAATAAAGTGAGCCTTGGACTTTGAGTTTTACAAGTTCATAAAATGGGATCAAAACTAATTTATGGAGAATGTGACAAGACATAAAATTCTAATTATGTTCCCATAGCACATTTCATTCCAAAGGATCCCCAAATGCTCACTTTACTAACCACTAAAATGGACCCAGGGCTTGGATGGAACACAGCAACCTTGTAACAATGCAAAAAAACACTACACAGTTTAGTATTATTAACCAAAAATTTTAGATGTCTGAATAAGGCATCGAAATCCATATTTATCCACCTAAATAAGTGGCTTGCATTTTCAAAGGTGCTAACTTCTACAGGTGCTATGGACTTCAATGGGTTTTATAGGTGCTTGGCATTGTGAAAGTCAGGCCCTTTTTATTTAATTCTCTGAAATGGCTTTAGGAACCTAACTGGGAGAAAAAAGAGACTGGAAGTTTCAAAGGGGCCTAAAAAGGTGAACCCCCCAACTTTCACTCTCAGCATTAATTTATGTGAATGTGAAATGAATATCTGTAAGGTAAATCCAGACAAAGTGTGTTAAAAGCTACTGACTGGCCATGGAGACTTGTTAGTTTCCTGATTGGCTGTGGAAAGATGAAGCAATTTATCCTCTAAACTGAAGAAATAATAAACAGGTATCATCCTGCTGGTGCTGAACCAAACTTAGTTTGAGAAGATCTAACTTAAATCACATTGCTCTATGACAGACTGATTGAATAAGGGTATAAAATCATCACAGAATGGGTAAAGGCTTTACAAATAGACCAGAAAACTCCAAAGTGAACATCCCTACAAAGAAATGAAGTTGTTGACAGAGAGCTTAAAAATGAATGCAGAGCATGTCATAACAACCAAAGAGGTTACACAACACTGAACAGAACAGCACTGAAGAAGCTTTTCAAAGACCATAGGGCTGTGTGCTTCAGGAAAAAGATTCAGAGTATATGTTAGTGCTTGCTGAAACTGTTGAAATTCTGCAAACAGAACTAGGACATCCCTAGACAGTGTGTGCATAAAAAATACAATGGAACTACTTGTATGTATGGTTCTTGATTTGTAACTTCAGAATTATTTTTGATTGAACGGCCATTGAATTTCCCCAAAGTCTTAATTGACATAAACAATTTGATTGTCAAATTGATAGAGACCTATATTAAGGACTTTTAATTTCTTACTAGTACCAAAATCACCTCCCCAGGGTTGCATAATATAAATTCTCCACTGGATTTATTATTCCTGGTTAAGTTTTTTTTCATTTTATGTTAAAATCATTCACTCAAACTTTGTAAACAGTGTCCTATAACCTTTTCTTCCTGTAATCTTATTTATTTTTTATTAATACCATACACATTTACAAGACTCTTGTCTGTAACTTGAGCTAAGCAACCCAAACATTAATTAATTTGTGAGAAACACAATAGATGTAATTTATTAATTACTTAATTAATGTGGATTCGATACAGTATCTTCCCTAATGTTCACATTTACAATCTAAGGACCAGATTTAGCTACCTTTAATCACACTGAAGAGCACTTTGATCTGCAAATAATTCCATTGATTTTAATGGAGCTACTACTGGAGTAAAGTTGATACTCAATATGAGTAAGAGTAGATAGAATCTAACTTTTAGTGAACATAAGAACATCAGATTGGCCATACTGGAACCTATCTACAGTCCATCTAGTTCAGTATCCTGTCTTCTGATAATGGCTGATGCCAGATGCTTGAGAGGGGAAGAACAGAACAGGGAAATTCTTGAGTGATCCATTCCCTGTTGTCCAGTCCCAACATCTGGCACTCAGAGCTTTAGGGACACCCAGAACACAGGGTTACATGCCTGACCATCTTGGCTAACAGCCATTCATGGACCTATCCTCCATGAACTTATCTAATTCTTTGTTGAATCCAGTTATATTTTTGGCCTTCACAACATCCCTGGCAATGAGTTCCACAGGTTGACTGTGTGTTGTGTGGAGAACTACTTCCTTACATTTGTTTTAAACCAGCTGAATTTTAATTTCATCGGTGACCAGAGGTTCTGAACTCATGTGAAGGGGCAAATAACACTTCCCTAGTCACTTTCTCCCCACCAGTAATGATTATAAAGACCTCTATCATGGGCCCCTCAGTCATCTCTTTTCTAAGCTGAACAGTCCCAGCCTTTTTAATCCTCCCCTCACATGAGCGCTGTTCCCTCCACCAACCATTTTGGTTGCCCTTCTTGCTACCTTTTCCAATTCTAATATATGTGTCTTAAAACGGGGCAACCAGAACTGCATGCAGTATTCAAGGTGTGGGCATTCTTTGGTTTTATGTTGCAGCATTATGATATTTTCTGTTTTATTATCAACCCCTTTCCTAATGATTCCTAACATTCTTTTCACTTTTTTGACCACTGCTGCACACTGAGCAGATGTTTTCATAGAACTATCCACAGTGACTCCCAAGATCTCTTTCTTGAGTGGTAACAGCTAATTTAGATCCCACCATTTTGTATGTGTAGTTGAAGTTATGTTTTCCAATGTGCATTAGTTTGCACTTATCACCATTCAATTTCATCTGCCATTTTGTTGTCCAGTCACCCAGTTTTGTAACTCTTCGCAGTCTGCTTTGGACTTAACTATCTTGAGTAATTTTGTATCATCTTCAAACTTTGTCGTCTCACTGTTTACCTCCTTTTCCAAATAATTCATGAATATGTTTAACAGCACAGGTTACAGTGCAGATCCTTGGAGAAGCCAGATATTTATCTCTCTTTACTGTGCAAATTTACCATTTATTCCTACCCTTTGTTTGCAATCTTTTAACCAGTTACTGATCCATGAAAGAACCTTCCCTCTTATCCCATGTCTGCTTACTTTGCTTAAAGACTGGTGGCGTGAGACCTTGTCGAAGGCTTTCTGAAAGTCAAAGTGCGCTATATCCACTGGATCACCCTTGTCCACATGCTTGTTGACACCCTTAAAGAATTCTAATAGATTTGTGAGGCACGATTTCCTGTTACAAAAGCCGTGTTGACTCTTCCCCAACATATCCTGTTCATCTCTGTGTCTGATAATCCTGTTATTTACTATAGTTTCAACAAATTTGTCTGATACTGAAGTTAGATTTACCAGCCTGTAATTGGCAGGATCACCTCTGGAGCTGTTTTTATAAATTGCATCACTTTAGCTATCCTCCAGTCATCTGGTCGAGAGGCTGATTTAAGTGATAGGTTACATACCACAGTTAGGAGTTCTGCAATTTCATATTTGAGTTCCTGAAGAACTCTTGGGTGCATACCATCTACTCCTCATGACTTATTACTGTTTAATTTATCAATTTGTTCTAAACTCTCCTTTCTTGACACCTCAACCTGGGACGGTTCTTCAGGTTTGTCACCTAAAAAGAATGAGTCAGGTGTGGGTATCTCCCTCACATCCTCTGAAGTCAACACTCATGCATAGAATTCATTTAGCTTCTCTACACTGGCCTTGTCTTCCTTGAGTGCTCCTTTATCACCTAGATCACCCAGTGGCCCCACTGATTGTTTGGCACACTTCCTGCTTCTAATGTACCAGAATTAAAATTTGCTGTTAGTTTTTGCATCTTTTGGTAGTTGCTCTTCAAATTCTTTTTTGGCCTGCCTAATTATACTTCTACACTTGACTTGCCAGAGTTTGTGCTCCTTTGAATTTTCCTCAGCAGGATTTGACTTCCAATTTCTAAAGGATGTCTTTTTCCCTCTAACTGCCTCTCTTACTCTGCTTTTAGACATGGTGGCATTTTTTTGATCCTCCTACTGTTTTCTTTTTTTATTTGGGGTATACATATAGTTTGAGCCTCTGTTATGGTGTTGTTAAAACATTTCCATGCAGCTTGCAGGCATTTCACTCTTGTGACTGTACCTTCTAATTTCCAGTGAACTAGCCTCCTCGTTTTTTGTAGTTCCCCCTTTTTGAAGTTAAATGCGACTGTGGTATTTCCCCCCTATAAGGATGTTAAATTAAATTACATTAAATGTTAAATTAATGTTAAATTAAATAGTCGCTATTATTGAGTGGTTCAGTTACATTCATCTCTTGGACCAGATCCTATACGCGACTTCAGACTAAATCAAGAATTGCTTCTCCCCTTGTGGGTTCCAGCACTACCTGCTCCAAGAAGCAATCATTAATGGCGTCTAGAAAATGTCTGTCTGTATTCCATCCTAAGATGACATATACCCAGTCAATATGGGGGACAGTTGAAATCCCCCATTATTATTGGGTTTTCTGTTTTTGTAGCCTCTCTCTAAGCTCCCTGAACGTTTCACAGTCACTGTCACCATCTTGGTCAGGTGGCTGGTAGTATATTCCTGCTGCTATACTCTTCTTATTCAAGTATGAAATTTCTATCCATAGAAATTCTATGATACTGCTTTCTTTCACATATAGTGCCACACGCCCACCTGCACATCCTAATTTTTCATTCCTATATATTTTGTACCCTGGCATTACCATCTCCCATTGATTAAACTTTAAACTAGGTTCACCGGGGGAAGGAGACCAAAGCCCTGAGGTAAGTGGGAAAGCGGGATACCGGGAGGAAGCACAGGCAGGAATGTCTTTGAGGGGAGGGCTCCTGCCTCATACTGAGAATGAGGGGCGATCAGCAGGTTATCTCAAGTGCTTATATACGAATGCACAAAGCCTTGGAAACAAGCAGGGAGAACTGGAGGTCCTGGTGACGTCAAGGAATTATGACGTGATTGGAATAACAGAGACTTGGTGGGATAACTCACATGACTGGAGTACTGTCATGGATGGTTATAAACTGTTCAGGAAGGACATGCAGGGCAGAAAAGGTGGGGGAGTAGCACTGTATGTAAGGGAGCAGTATGACTGCTCAGAGCTCCGGTACGAAACTGCAGAAAAACCTGAGTGTCTCTGGATTAAGTTTAGAAGTGTGAGCAACAAGAGTGATGTAGTGGTGGGAGTCTGCTATAGACCACCGGACCAGGGGGATGAGGTGAATGAGGCTTTCTTCCGGCAGCTCGCGGAAGTCGCCCTGGTTCTCATGGGTGACTTTAATTTTCCTGATATCTGCTGGGAGAGCAATACAGCGGTGCATAGACAATCCAGGAAGTTTTTGGAAAGCGTAGGGGACAATTTCCTGGTGCAAGTGCTAGAGGAGCCAACTGGGGGGAGCTTTTCTTGACCTGCTGCTCACAAACCGGGAAGAATTAGTAGGGGAAGCAAAAGTGGATGGGAATCTTGGAGGCAGTGACCATGAGTTGGTTGAGTTCAGGATCCTGACACAGGGAAGAAAGGTAAGCAGCAGGATACGGACCCTGGACTTCAGGAAAGCATACTTCAACTCCCTCAGGGAACAGATGGGTAGGATCCCCTGGGGGACTAACATGAAGGGGAAAGGAGTCCAGGAGAGCTGGCTGTATTTCAAGGAATCCCTGTTGAGGTTACAGGGACAAACCATCCCGATTTGTCGAAAGAATAGTAAATATGGCAGGCGACCAGCTTGGCTTAACAGTGAAATCCTAGCGGATCTTAAGCATAAAAAAGAAGCTTACAAGAAGTGGAAGGTTGGACATATGACCAGGGAGGAGTATAAAAATATTGCTCGGGCATGTAGGAATGAAATTAGGAGGGCCAAATCGCACCTGGAGCTGCAGCTAGCGAGAGATGTCAAGAGTAACAAGAAGGGTTTCTTCAGGTATGTTGGCAACAAGAAGAAAGCCAAGGAAAGTGTGGGCCCCTTAATGAATGAGGGAGGCAACCTAGTGACAGAGGATGTGGAAAAAGCTAATGTACTCAATGCTTTTTTTGCCTCTGTCTTCACAAACAAGGTCAGCTCCCCAACTGCTACACTGGGCATCACAACATGGGGAATAGATGGCCAGCCCTCTGTGGAGAAAGAGGTGGTTAGGGACTATTTAGAAAAGCTGGACATGCACAAGTCCATGGGGCCGGACAAGTTGCATCTGAGAGTCCTAAAGGAACTGGCGGCTGTGATTGCAGAGCCATTGGCCATTATCTTTGAAAACTCGTGGCGAACGGGGGAAGTCCCACATGACTGGAAAAAGGCTAATGTAGTGCCAATCTTTAAAAAAGGGAAGAAGGAGGATCCTGGGAACTCCAGGCCAGTCAGCCTCACCTCAGTCCCCGGAAAAATCATGGAGCAGGTCCTCAAAGAATCAATCCTGAAGCACTTACATGAGAGGAAAGTGATCAGGAACAGTCAGCATGGATTCACCAAGGGAAGGTCATGCCTGACTAATCTAATCACCTTCTATGATGAGATTACTGGTTCTGTGGATGAAGGGAAAGCAGTGGATGTATTGTATCTTGACTTTAGCAAAGCTTTTGACACGGTCTCCCACAGTATTCTTGTCAGCAAGTTAAAGAAGTACGGGCTGGATGAATGCACTATAAGGTGGGTAGAAAGTTGGCTAGATTGTCGGGCTCAACGGGTAGTGATCAATGGTTCCATGTCTAGTTGGCAGCCGGTGTCAAGTGGAGTGCCCCAGGGGTCGGTCCTGGGGCCGGTTTTGTTCAATATCTTCATAAATGATCTGGAGGATGGTGTGGATTGCACTCTCAGCAAATTTGCGGATGATACTAAACTGGGAGGAGTGGTAGATACACTGGAGGGCAGGGATAGGATACAGAGGGACCTAGACAAATTGGAGGATTGGGCCAAAAGAAATCTGATGAGGTTCAATAAGGATAAGTGCAGGGTCCTGCACTTAGGACGGAAGAACCCAATGCACAGCTACAGACTAGGGACCGAATGGCTAGGCAGCAGTTCTGCGGAAAAGGACCTAGGGGTGACAGTGGACGAGAAGCTGGATATGAGCCAGCAGTGTGCCCTTGTTGCCAAGAAGGCCAATGGCATTTTGGGATGTATAAGTAGGGGCATAGCGAGCAGATCGAGGGACGTGATCGTCCCCCTCTATTCGACATTGGTGAGGCCTCATCTGGAGTACTGTGTCCAGTTTTGGGCCCCACACTACAAGAAGGATGTGGATAAATTGGAAAGAGTCCAGCGAAGGGCAACAAAAATGATTAGGGGTCTGGAACACATGAGTTATGAGGAGAGGCTGAGGGAACTGGGATTGTTTAGTCTGCGGAAGAGAAGAATGAGGGGGGATTTGATAGCTGCTTTCAACTACCTGAGAGGTGGTTCTAGAGAGGATGGTTCTAGACTATTCTCAGTGGTAGAAGAGGACAGGACAAGGAGTAATGGTCTCAAGTTGCAGTGGGGGAGGTTTAGGTTGGATATTAGGAAAAACTTTTTCACTAGGAAGGTGGTGAAACACTGGAATGCGTTGCCTAGGGAGGTGGTGGAATCTCCTTCCTTAGAAGTTTTTAAGGTCAGGCTTGAGAAAGCCCTGGCTGGGATGATTTAATTGGGGATGGGTCCTGCTTTTGAGCAGGGGGTTGGACTAGATGACCTCCTGAGGTCCCTTCCAACCCTGATATTCTATGATTCTATGATTATCATCATTCCACCAAATCTCTGTGATGCCTATTATTTCAATATCCTCATTTAATACTAGGCATTCAAGTTCACCCATCTCAGTATTTAGACTTCTAGCATTTGTATACAAACACTTATAACATTTGTCAGTATTTAGTTGTTTGCTTTCATGAGATATAATTGTATGGTGGTAGCACAATGAATGGAGGTGATAGTAGGCAGAGGAAAGGGAAGTAGAATGACGGCTATATAAATACAGTGGTCATTTAGTTTAGGCATATTCACATCATGGTGGTTCAGTGAAGGGTTATTTTTTATGGCTCCATTTTGAGCTATACTACACGCCTGCACAGGGGGTAAGAGGGTTTATAGAGCCCTTTTACTCCCTTTGTACAGGCTAACTGCACAGAGAGACTGGGTGTGAAGAGGGGAGTCACATAGATGGGCAGGGAGTGGGTGGAGCTTTGACGCGGAGGGAGAAACAGAAACCAGATTATGATTGACACATTCAGGTTCCTTCCTTGGTCCTGAGGCAGCCTAGCTATGAGCTGCCACTTATTTGGGTTGGAATGTAGGGTCACAATGCAGCCTCTGTGTCTAAAAGGTAAGGAAGATAAAGAGATGAGAGTGGCTATACTTGACTCACTTGTTGTGGACATTGCAGAAGAGGTGAGTTTCCAAAAGACATGTAAATACAGAGGGTGTTTAATGGTCACAAGTGGTCAACAGCATTGTTTTAACTCTCATCTGAAAGCCAAAGAAAATGTTAATTAAATTATTTAGTAGCATCCCTTATCATTCTTTCATATTTTTTTACATAGGCATTCAAGCTTGGAAAATATATTTCAAAGTGAACTAAGAAACTAAAGGTTTCAGAGTAGCAGCCGTGTTAGTCTGTATTCACAAAAAGAAAAGGAGTACTTGTGGCACCTTAGAGACTAACAAATTTATTTGAGCATAAGATTTCATGAGCTACAGCTCACTTCATCAGATGCATCCGATGAAGTGAGCTGTAGCTCACGAAAGCTTATGCTCAAATAAATTTGTTACTCTCTAAGGTGCCACAAGTACTCCTTTTCTTTTTAAGAAACTAAACTAAATCAAGATGTTTTATTTATTTTATTTTGTTTTGTTGTGGTAAATGATTCTTTTTTTACAACAGCCTATATCAAAGCTGTTCATCTAGTGGAATTTCCTGTTGCAGCTGCCATTATAAAAAACTGTTGTAATATATATTTTAACTGCATTGATCAATTTTTGTTTTTATGTCCTCTCCCTCTTGAGTGTAATGGTTCATAAACTGAATTTCATGTGTGATTAAATCAGCGCTGTAACTTGACAACAAGGACTTTGGGAGGGTGTCATAAACTGTAAAATATGCTATATTTTGTTAATTATGTTGTAATCTAAAACCTAATGATATCTTATAGCCTATGCTAATTCTCCAGTTAGCATTGGTTGCCATTAGTTTATAGGCCTGATTCAAGTGAGAGAGGAAATAGTTGTTAAACTGGGGTAACTCATGAAATCAAGCCCTATATGTCACTTTGAGGCATCTTGTGGTAGGAACAGGCTTTCTGATTTATGCATCGTTGTACTAAGAACTCATTACTGAATAGCTGGTAGATTAGAACTGGTTTAGGCATTTTATTTTTTCTTACACTTTTCTTCATTGAATTGAGCATTGCAGAAGAAGCAAACATGGAAAGCATGAAGAAGTTTGTTCTTCTCTTGATGTAGGCTCATGACTCCAATTAATTGTTATTATGCAATTATTATTAGTATTATTATTATTTGGGGGTTTTGTGTTTGTTTTTTGGGGTGTATGACCCTAACAGCATCCAAATGCAAGGGGCTCATGGTATCTGGTAATGAGTTTCAGTTGGCTTGACCAGTTCAGTGTACCCTAATGTATTAATGTCATAAACTCTGTCCGATATGAGTCATTGGAAAAGTAAACAGAAAAGGAGTACTTGTGGCACCTTAGAGACTAACACATTTATTTGAGCATAAGCTTTAGCTCATGAAAGCTTATGCTCAAATAAATGTGTTAGTTTCTAAGGTGCCACAAGTACTCCTTTTCTTTTTGCGGATACAGACTAACACAGCTGCTACTCTGAAACCGGTCATTGGAAAAGTAATAACACACTGATCATTAATATTCTTGTGTTGTGTGTATATAGTAAACACCCAAGGGACCATAGCAATATGAAGGAAAAGTGGAACTAAAATGTGTTTACCAGACAAGTCTGTGGAGTGAGTAAATAGACAAAGGATAGCCAACTCCTCCAGACAGTTTTCATCAGAATCAATTAGCATCACGTGGCAAGTGGCCATTCATTTGCCATGGAAAGGGCAGGAACAGATCTATTTTCATTTTAGCAAACAACAGCACAGGACGAAACCACCATGGAACTTCCTTCACCACCAGATCCCATCTTGCCTTCCTCACCACCCTGAATGAACTTTATTTTGGGGGGTAACCTCCAGAAGAGTCCATTTCAAAGGGTCACTGGACTATAGAAGGGAGGGACAAAGAACCCCAAGTTATCTTTTCACCAATGAAAACAAAGGAACTGAGCACTTTGTCTTTGCAGGAGATCATGGCCAAGGGCATAGTCAGACATCTTGCTGGAAGGAAGAGTGATAAGAATCTTAACTTGAACCAAGTCTGTAGTTTTGTTAACTCTTAGTCTCTAGAAAGCGTTTTTTAATTTTATTTGCTTGGAACCATTTCTATCCTTTATATGTGAACTCACATAAAGCCCTGTCTCCTTTTCTTAAAAAAACTTTTTCTTAGTTTTAATCTAAACCAACCCAGTACTGTGTTTGAATTTAAGTGATTGTTAACTCCAGTTAAAGAGAGAAGCTGTGCATTTTGTCTCTTTAGAGGAGCAAACAAAATTTAGTATTCTTCTGAATAGCCCAGGAAAGGAGTGGGTATTGAAGAGCACATGGTTTCAGGAAAAATTGGGACTGGGGGATGTTGGGGTCATCTTGCCAAGTGTAACAAAGCTGGTGAATACCAGAGTGTGGCTGGGGGGTAACAAGACAGCTGCTGTAATCAGAATTGCTGAGCCAGAGCTGCTTAAAATACAGACACTCAGTGCATGTATGTCTGATGACTGTCGGTATCCAGGCTGTGAGCCACAGCAGCAGAACATTTAAGGCACTCAGGCTGAGAGGGCAGGTGGAGACACATCTCTTCACTGTTCTGGTGTGCTCCCCAGAACATGGTGGGCTGGGGAGAAGAGAAGTTGGACATGTTCTTCATCTTCTCAAATGAAGACCTTTGGTAATATTCAACCATGACCCAGTCTTCCATCCAGATCTTCCTGATTCCGTTTTCATTGGTCCTGGAGTTTGCTTTTGATTTATATTTAAAATTTGTTGTCATCCTTCCCAGTGTTTTCAGCTGCCAAACATTTTGCTTTGATTATTATTCTCTTGCATGTCCTAGATAACTTAATAAATCTAGACCATGTTTTTGAAAAATAAGTGCCTAAAGTACCCTCCCAGGTGCATATTACTGAATTTCAGGTCAGTGGAAGCTATTGGGTGGTTAGTATTTTTGAAAAATAAATCACAGAGTCAACTTACGGTCTTAAATATGAACTTAGGCGTATACTGTTAGGTTCCTGTTTCTGAAAATCTTTGGTCAGGTTTTCATTTCTTTCTCCCACAAAGATATACAGTAACTTTAGGACTTTCCTGTTCATAAGGATTTGAATATATTACTTTAACAATAATAAGGCAGTCAGTTTATCCACAGTGATAAATGCCCTTTAGCTAAAAGATAGTGGATTTTTTTGCATTACTGATGAAGAAAGTATGTACTACTATTTTTCAGTTCATAGAAAATTTGACTATAAAAATCCCATTTGTATTTATCAGGCAGGTAGACTGGTACTCACCATAATCCAAAAACCAAACACACCAACTGAAAGAAGGTAAGAGGTGATTTGTCTTTGTATCAAATGCATTTTTTAAAATAGTGTGCTCATGCCAGCTTTCATGTCCTCAGGTGTAACAAATTAAGGTTCCCAGCCCAGTTGCTGTGCAAAGAGACAAGGGATAAGAGACAGAAACCAGACAGGGCTGTGCCTCATTAACACTCTAGGAGATCAGACTAGATGATACAGGATGGGGTGGCCAGATTTACTGACCCCCTAAGCCACGTACAGCAATCTTCAGCAGTTCAAGAGCCAAGGTGACCTGCTGGATCTTGGGGCTTCATCCCCACTCCTGCTGAAGCCTCGAGCTCCAGCAGGCACGCCCTGCAGCGCTGAAGCCCCGAGACTCTCCCCTCCCTGCTGGGGAGAAGCTCCTCCCCCGCTACCATGTTGCAAGGCAGAGGTCCCAAGCTCCCCCGACACCCAACTCTGGTAGGTGGAGAATGGGGGGAGCATGGGGAACTTCGCAAGACTTACTTTAACTGTAAAAGAACCGTCATGTGGTTCAGGAGCCACGGTTTGGCCACACCGATATAGAAGGACCAGGAAGAGGGAGACAGCTCCAGGGACTGGTTGTGCAAATCCAAACACAAGCACTTGCTGTTATTTTGCTATAAGGAGAGGCTATATAGCCAGACAGATACTCAGAAAGAAGACGGTTGCCTTATGGAATGACTATGAATCGGCAGCTCTGTGAATCCTGAGAGAAGGGAAAGGTTTCTTGTGTTCTGGTTATTCTGTATCAACAGGGAAGAAACCTAATGGTTAGGGCTGGCTGAGCTATGCACTCTGGAGAGAATACTGTATGACAGAAGTGCTTGGGAACTGTGACGCAAAGCACCCTGTATTCATACCCTACTCTCCACTGTGATAATCTTTGTACAAAATATACCTTGTGAGATATCATTTGAAAATGAATAACTGACTGGTCAATAATGTCATGGTGAAATCTATGTAGCAACATTATATGTAAAGTTGTGATTTTCCCCTGTATAATGTTACTTGTCCAAAAGCAGCCAGCCCTGCGCAGGCAAAAGTTGTTAAACAGGCCTATCCTAAACAAAGGAATGTGTGTTTACCTCAATTTATATATAAGCAGTAAACAGAACCATCAAGGCAGCCGAGTGGGTGGGCAAAAAGATCATGGAGCCTCCTCCACGAACTTCCATGTCACCTTCCTCACTGTTTGAATGAGCTAATTTGAGGGGGTAACCTTTGGGACAATCCATTTCAAATGTTCACTGGACTATAAAAGAAAGGAGACAGAAAACCCCACATTCTCTCTTTCACCTAAGAAGACAACGAAACCAGCATCTTTGGGCCTCTGGAAGAGATCCTGACCAAAGAGGGGGTCAGACACCATCTTGCTGGAAGACTGGGGGTGAGAAAAGCTGTCTGAACAAATCCTTGAACCAAACATTGCTAGATTACGTTTTCGACTTTTAGATATGTGGTTTCACTTTTATTTGCTTGTAACCATTTCTATCTTTATCTTTTATACTTAACCTCACTTAAAACCCTATCTTTGTTTGCTCATAAACTTGTTTTACTATTAATCTAAATCAGCTGGGTTTTTAGTAAAGTGGATGTCAACTGATTAATGTGGCAGGCTGGTGGGTTTTGTCTCCTTAAAAAATCAAAAAGATCTTATTATTCCTCTGAATGTTGCAGGAGAGAGCTGGACATATCAGAGCACACAGGTCTCAGGAGGTTCAGGGCTGGGGGAGGTGTTGGGGCCACCTGCTAACATTAGCAGCTGATAAATGTTAAGGTGTTAAGTCTGGTACAGACAAAAGCGTGTCTGTGACAACCACTGATAGACTGGTTGGTTCATAGTGGTTGAATGAGCGCTGTACAGTGTACAGAACATAAAGTGCATGCTGGCTGCCCTGGTTGGTTAGGCCCTAAAGTCAGACCTCTCCGCAAGTGGGTGGGAGCTCCCTATCTCCTTAGCATGGAAGAGGGAGTCTGTTACACTGCTGCTTCATGTCCTTTTTCAGGGGCTGTGATTTTGCTCAGCCCCAGCATGGAAGTGCAAGGGAGGATGCTCCTTGCACCTCTGGAGAAGGATAATATATGATATAGCCCTAATATGCCCTTTTTCTATGCTATATGTTGTGTATAGGTCCAAGGATCACTATTTTAAAATAGTGTGTGTCTATCTTCCATTCACACCTGAGTCAGAGAAGGGCTGATAATCTGTTTGTGAGGGCGCTCTGATTTATTCATCTCCCAAGCTGCAGTTTACAGAAAAAGTCAACAGTATTCAGTGTGGGCTTCAGTCTCATTGACATTCATTGACTCCACTGTGGTCTCAGCTGATCTCAAGATTTCAAATAATAGCTTGAGCATTTAGCCCATAAGTAGCACTCATGTGAATTCAAGAAATGCCAGATTAATATTTATGCTAACAGCTAGATTCACTCCACAAAACAATTTCTTTGCTGATAGATTATTCTATATTCATTTGTGAATAGTGTATACCGGTTTGATGGGAAAATTCTCTTTTTCTCATTTTACAGTAAAGAGCTTGAAAGGTAACAAGAACACAAATTGCCTTTAGATCAATACAATACTTTTTTTAAAATAATTTCTTATCTTTCTATCATGGGTTGTTCTGAGGACCAATCTACCTTCCTTATCAATACAAATGGAAAATTCCAGTAGACCGTCTCATTAGTTGAGTAAATGATTGGTTTTTCAACTCAGTGGCTGAACTGAAAAATATATACAAAAAAAGTTTCATTTTGAATCAAAACTGAATTTTTTTTTTGGTTTCTTCTGGAAAGAAACACATTTCTTTGGTCGAATTAAATGACATTTAAAATAAGAAGCATTGAAACAAAATATTTGCTTCTAAATAAAATGCTGAAATGGTCCATCTTAAAAATGTGAAAATGAACTATTTTTATTTTTTCAAAAAAAATGTTCCTTATTTTCTATTCGGCCAAACCAGCACTTTTAAAATATTCTGACATGCAGATAACAGTTTCTTAAAAGACTAAATTCAACATCATCGACTTGGTATGTATGGTGTGAAAATTGCAATGGTAAACTTCTAGCCCTTCCAAGGAGAAGCCCCAAAAAGAACTAGAATGAAGAGTCAGATTTTCCCCTCCTTGACAGGTCAAAAGTGCATTTATTGAAAGGGAAATATGCTACCAGCTACGCTTGGGGATACCGTGGAAGGCATACACATGACTATTGGGTATATATCCACCTATTTTCAGAAGCAGCAGTTTATTCCCTATTTATTAGTTGTGAACGTTGAAGCAAAAAGTTTATATAACAGATTCTAATTCATAAACCTTTGGAGGGTAAGTTTAGGAGATGAAGAGTTCTCTTTACTCAGACTCAGACTTTAAGGCCAGAAGGGACCATCATGATCATCTAGTCTGACCCACTTTGAGGCCAGAGAAACTCCCACCCTCCCCTCACACAAACTTCCTGTAGTAGATCCATAGCTTCTGGCTGAGTTACTGAAGCCCTCAAGTCTTGATTTAAAGACTTGAAGTTACAACGAATCCACCATTTACTTTAGTTCAAACTAGCTAGTGTCCCATGCCAGCTGAAGAAGGTGAAAACCTGCAGGGTTTCTGATCTGGGGAAAATTGCTTCCCAACCCCAAATATGGCTATCAGTTAGACCCCAAGAATGTGGGCAAGACTCAACCGGCATACACCCGGAAAATAATTATCTGTAGTAACTCAGAACCCTCCCCATTTAGGGTCTTTGATCCTCAAGGTGCCAATTCTGTAAAATGCTCTGGCCAGGCCCACACAAAACACCATTACAGTTAAGAAGGCTATGTGCTGGCTCAGGGGTCCACATAACAGCTTGCAGGACCAGGGCCTTAGTCCATTTCAACCAGATCAGGAGCATTTCCCAGACTGATTTCAACCCAGGAGATGGGACTTCTCTTATTTCTGTTGGTAGATATTTCTAGAGGCTAATCAGTCTCATAATTTGAACATTTTCCTGATATTAAGCCTAAATTTTCATTTTTAAAAGATGCCAACCCTTTGCTTATAGCTGTGCTCCCTTGTTAATTGAACACAGAGTTTGTGATTCACTTGTGGGCTATGGCCCTGCAATTTCTAATGTACAACATGCGCAGCACTTCTAGATCTGAAATGACTACTCCACTACCTGATATTACCGAAAATAAAGTCCACGGCCCGTGAACAAATACAGGAGTCTTACTTGAGTAAAAACACAAAAAGAACTTCAAGATTTGGTCCAGTGGCTTTTTTAATTAAGTAAATTCCAAAAGAAAATGTCCAAAAATATATTTAAAAATAAAAATCCTTCTAGAAACAGCAGAATCTACAATAATGGCCTAATAATCACAATTGCTGAAGTTCCTTTGATAAAAGTTCAATAATGGCATCTCAAATTTCCTATGTCTCTACAGAAAACTGGTCCAGTGAAGAATGATGATGAAGTATACCTACCTATTCAGAGCATCTCCCACCAGGGCCTTATAATGCAATAATATTAGGATCCAGAAGTCCAATATGGGGTGGGGGATTTGAATCCACTATAACAATATGATTCTGTGCTATAAATAAAGAATATGACAATCTACTGGTTTGATTGATCCATCCAGTCAACCTGGCCCTAATCAGCTACAAGACAATTAAATAGGCAAACAGGTCTTTCACACTCCTGGCTTTAAGTCTGTGGTTTCTTGTCTAGACCATCCAAGTTGTGATACAGCAAGAGATTGAAAAATAATGGTAAAATGTACCTCTATTTAAATTGCATTTAATCAGGTTTCAGGCTAATTGCAAACTTTCCAACATAAAGACAGAGTTGGATGAATAAAAGTCCTAGGCAAACATTATATTGAATGGCTTTTATAACAACAGAACCAAAGAAACCGGTGGAAGTTGATGGAGTAGATCTAAACGCTTCCTTCCAAAGGTCAAACTGCAAAATGGATCCCCAATCCTGGTCCCACTTTAATATAAGGGCCCTCTAGTTAGAACATGGCACAGCTCTGTCTACATTTGAGATTAAAAATTAATTGTAGAGGTTTTTCTATTAGCCTCACTGGTATTAAATTTTTACTTTGCAGCAACTGTCAGTTTAGAGTTTCTAAACTGCCCTGCCAAACATGTTTGATACATTTCCTCTTCCTTAGTATTAACTGTGATGTAAGGCTATTGTAATGCAGCTCAATAATATCCAAACACCTGGCTAATGGTAACAGAAAATGTGGAGGGGTGGGCAGGCCCAGGCCACTTGCAGCTTTTGAGGCCCCTAGCCATAATAAAAATAAAAAGTGACAACACATGGAAACAAAATAAGGCACCAAAAAAAAAGAGTGAGACATCATTTGATTATTTCTCATTTGCTTAGATTTGCAGCTCTAAGCTGAGAGAGAGTGTCACATTCTGGTCCAATTTAGGGATGCGCATAAAAACAAGTTGCAAAACTGATCAAATGCCAAAAAATTAACAAGAGTCTAAATTGGAGGCCCCCTTTGAGCTCTGATTGGCCCTGGGGGTGGGAAGAGGAGTCCATGCACTTATTGTACTGGCTCATCTATTGGGTCGAATTCTGTTCTTGCATCTACTGGTAAAACCCCAGAATAACTCCTTTGAAGTCAACGGAGGTACATGGGGTTTTCAATTGGCTGACTGAGAGCAGAATGGATGGTAAGTTTTATAATAATGGCAAAGAGTTCTGTGGCACCTTATAGGCTAACGGACATATTGGAGCATAAGCTTTCATGGGTGAATCTTCTTACTATATGTTCCATTCTATGCATCCAATGAAGTGGGCTGTAGCCCACAAAAGCTTATGCTCTTATAAATGTGTTAGTCTCTAAGGTGCCACAAGTACTCCTGTTCTTTTTGTGGATACAGACTAACAAGGCTGCTACTCTGAAACCTGTCGTGATTTTGAAAATATGGTACTAATTCAAGAACCTGAAGGAACAGCTACAAATGGGAAGGACAGAGAAGTGGTAAACTTTTGGTTTATTTTTACGTGACTCAGTTTCCCTTTTGCATTGGGTGGTTTCCCCCCAGATATAAATGGGTTAATATATTTCATGAAGCAAGACAAGAAACACAATGACCAAAGGGAAATCACTAACCATGAATGATCTATCAGGAACATTAGACATCATCTACCCAGACATCTGTTGGGAAAATAATTTAGCCGGCACAGATTATCCAACAAGATCTTGAAATGCCTTGAAGACAAATTTTTATTACAGAAGGTGGAGAGAGAGATAGAGAGAGATTTGGAGAGAGGCTGTTCTAGATTTGATTCAGTTAAACAGTGCAGAACTGGTTGAAAATTTGAAGGTGAAAGGCAGCTTTGGTGAAAGTGACCGTGCAATGGTAGAGTTCAGTATTCTAAAGAACGGTAGGAGGAAAACAGCAGAAAAAACAACAATGGACTACAAGAAGGCAGCCCTTAGCAAGCTCAAAGAATTAGTAGGTAAGATCCCTGGGGAAGCAAGTCTAAAGGAAAAAAGAGTTCAGGAGAGTTGACAGTTTCTTAAAGAGACTTTAAGGATACAAGAGCGAATTATCTTAATGAATAGGAAGATAGGAAGAATAGTAAGAGACCACCGTGGCTTACCAGAAGATCTTCAATGACTAGAAACTCAAAAAGAGTCATACAAAAATGGAAAGTAAATCAAATTACAAAGAATAAACATAAAAAAGCATTTTAGGGACAACATTAGAAAGCCTAAGGCACAAAGCGAGATTAAACTAGCTAGGGATATAAAGAGTAACAAGAAAAATGTTTTACAAATACATTAGAAGCAAGAGGAAGACCAAGGACAGGGTAGGCCCATTATTCAATGAGAAGGGGAAAACAATAGCACAAAATGCAGCAAAGAGTTAAATGCCTGTTTTGCTTCAGTTTTCACCAGAAAGGTTAGCAGTGACTGGATGACTAACATAGTGGATATCAGTGTAAACAGGGTACGATCAGAGGTTAAAATAGGGAAAACAACAAATTAAAAATTAGTGAGACAAGTTAGATGTCTTCAGTCAGCAAGGCCTGAAAAAATACTTAAAGAAATACCTTAGAATACTTAAGGAACTGGCTGAAGAGACTCTGAGCCATTAGCAATCTTTGAGAACTCTTGGAAGACAGGAGAGAACCCAGAGGACAGTAAAAGGGTAAACAGAATGCCTATCTATAAAAAGGAGAATAAGGATAATTCAGGGAATTCCAGACCAGTCAACTCAACTCCAGAAAGATAATGGAGCAAGTAATCAAACAATCAATTTGTAAGTAGATAGAAGATAATGAAGTTATTAACAACAGTCAACATGGATTTATCAAGAATAAATCATGTCAAACCAACCTAACATTCTTCTTTGACACAATAAAAAGCCTTGTGGATGGGGGAGGGGTGTTCCACTGCCTAGTATGGGACACAGCTAAGAGCACCAGTCTCAGGTCAGACTGCTAGAATACAGGGCATATACCCCAGATTGGTGGTGCATTCTCTCATAAGACTTCACCAAACCAGTAACAAATGTGTTCTTCCAAAATACAGTACTAGTTACATGGAGCCACAGACAGTCCCCTTCAGCTCCTCAGTCCATGGTTCAAAGCTCTCCTTTGGTTAGAAATCACAGACCAGAGATGTGGAGCAGGAAAGAGGCCAGGGGATGATGTCACTGACTCCAATTTATATGTGCATGGAAAGTTACGGGAACAAACATGGAGGCAGGGGTCACATGTGTTACATGCCCTTGCTGAGTCATGAGGCATCCATTGTCTACATGCTCTCTGAGGCGTCCTCAGTAGGGGGCCATTGGAAGAGTTGATTCTCCTTCTGGCCCATCAACCAGGGCTGGCTGGTCTTGATGTAAGTCTGTCTTGTGGGTGTTAACCGAGGAACACAACATGTTTGAATCATAAAATCATAGAATATCAGGGTTGGAAGGGACCTCAGGAGGTCATCTAGTCCAACCCCCTGCTCAAAAGCAGGACCCATCCCCAATTAAATCATCCCAGCCAGGGCTTTGTCAAGCCTGACCTTAAAAACCTCTAAGGAAGGAGATTCCACAACCTCCCTAGGCAACGCATTCCAGTGTTTCACCACCCTCCTAGTGAAAACGTTTTTCCTAATATCCAACCTAAACCTCCACCACTGCAACTTGAGACCATTACTCCTTGTCCTGTCCTCTTCCACCACTGAGAATAGTCTAGAACCATCCTCTCTGGAACCACCTCTCAGGTAGTTGAAAGCAGCTATCAAATCCCCGCTCATTCTTCTCTTCCGCAGACTAAACAATCCCAGTTCCCTCAGCCTCTCCTCATAACTCATGTGTTCCAGACCCCTAATCATTTTTGTTGCCCTTCGCTGGACTCTCTCCAATTTATCCACATCCTTCTTGTAGTGTGGGGCCCAAAACTGGACACAGTACTCCAGATGAGGCCTCACCAATCTCGAATAGAGGGGGATGATCACGTCCCTCGATCTGCTCGCCGTGCCCCTACTTATACATCCCAAAATGCCATTGGCCTTCTTGGCAACAAGGGCACACTGCTGGCTCATATCCAGCTTCTCGTCCACTGTCACCCCTAGGTCCTTTTTCGCAGAACTGCTGCCTAGCCATTCGGTCCCTAGTCTGTAGCTGTGCATTGGGTTCTTCTGTCCTAAGTGCAGGACTCTGCACTTATCCTTATTGAACCTCATCAGATTTCTTTTGGCCCAATCCTCCAATTTGTCTAGGTCCCTCTGTATCCTATCCCTGCCCTCCAGTGTATCTACCACTCCTCCCAGTTTAGTATCATCCACAAATTTGCTGAGAGTGCAATCCACACCATCCTCCAGATCATTTATGAAGATATTGAACAAAACCGGCCCCAGGACCGACCCCTGGGGCACTCCACTTGATACCGGCTGCCAACTAGACATGGAGCCATTGATCACTACCCGTTGAGCCCGACAATCTAGCCAACTTTCTACCCACCTTATGGTGCATTCATCCAGCCCATACTTCCTTAACTTGCTGACAAGAATACTGTGGGAGACCGTGTCAAAAGCTTTGCTAAAGTCCAGATACAATACATCCACTGCTTTCCCTTCATCCACAGAACCAGTAATCTCATCATAGAAGGTGATTAGATTAGTCAGGCATGACCTTCCCTTGGTGAATCCATGCTGACTGTTCCTGATCACTTTCCTCTCGTGTAAGTGCTTCAGGATTGATTCTTTGAGGACCTGCTCCATGATTTTTCCGGGGACTGAAGTGAGGCTGACTGGCCTGTAGTTCCCAGGATCCTCCTTCTTCCCTTTTTTAAAGATTGGCACTACATTAGCCTTTTTCCAGTCATGCGGGACTTCCCCCGTTCGCCACGAGTTTTCAAAGATAATGGCCAATGGCTCTGCAATCACAGCCGCCAGTTCCTTTAGCACTCTCAGATGCAACTCATCTGGCCCCATGGACTTGTGCACGTTCAGTTTTTCTAAATAGTCCCTAACCACCTCTTTCTCCACAGAGGGCTGGCCATCTATTCCCCATGTTGTGATGCCCAGTGCAGCAGTCGGGGAGCTGACCTTGTTCGTGAAGACAGAGGCAAAAAAAGCATTGAGTACATTAGCTTTTTCCACATCCTCTGTCACTAGGTTGCCTCCCTCATTCATTAAGGGGCCCACACTTTCCTTGGCTTTCTTCTTGTTGCCAACATACCTGAAGAAACCATTCTTGTTACTTTTAACATCTCTCGCTAGCTGCAGCTCCAGGTGCGATTTGGCCCTCCTAATTTCATTCCTGCATGCCCGAGCAATATTTTTATACTCTTCCCTGGTCATATGTCCAACCTTCCACTTCTTGTAAGCTTCTTTTTTATGCTTAAGATCCGCTAGGATTTCACCGTTAAGCCAAGCTGGTCGCCTGCCATATTTACTATTCTTTCGACACATCGGGATGGTTTGTCCCTGTAACCTCAACAGGGATTCCTTGAAATACAGCCAGCTCTCCTGGACTCCTTTCCCCTTCATGTTCGTCCCCCAGGGGATCCTACCCATCCGTTCCCTGAGGGAGTCGAAGTCTGCTTTCCTGAAGTCCAGGGTCCGTATCCTGCTGCTTACCTTTCTTCCCTGTGTCAGGATCCTGAACTCAACCAACTCATGGTCACTGCCTCCCAGGTTCCCATCCACTTTTGCTTCCCCTACTAATTCTTCCCAGTTTGTGAGCAGCAGGTCAAGAATAGCTCCCCCCCTAGTTGGCTCCCCTAGCACTTGCACCAGGAAATTGTCCCCTACGCTTTCCAAAAACTTCCTGGATTGTCTATGCACCGCTGTACTGCTCTCCCAGCAGATATCAGGAAAATTAAAGATATTAAATTAAAGTTTGAGATAGTAACGATTCATAATTTCATATACAATGATAATACATGCATATAAACATGATAACATTGTTCAACAGACCACAGCTTTTCCAATGGAATCTTACAAGGCATACTTTGTATAAGATTTATCATACTTATGCATCAGTGGTGATACCTTAGTGTAAACATGGTCATTTTTTTTTCTATAGTCTCACAAGGGGAAGCATAGGTGTGATATATCACAACTCTAGTAAGTCTTTTAATACTGTCTTACATGACTCTCATACAAACTAGGGAAATATAGCCTAGATGAACCTACAATAAGGTGGGTGCACAGCTGGTTGGAAAACCATACTCCGAGAGTAGTTATTAATGGTTCACAATCAAGCTGGAAGGGGATATTGAGTGGGGTCCCATAGGGACCTGTTCTGGGTCCAAATCTATTCAATATCTTCATAAATGATTTGGATAATGGCATATACACTTATACAGTTTGTGGATGATACAGAGCTGGGAGAGGCTTCAAGCACTTTGGAGGACAGGATTCAAAATGATCTTGAAAAACTGGAGAAATGGTCTGAAATAAATAGGATGAAATTCAATAAGGACAAATGCGAAGTTCTACACTTAGAAAGGAACAATCAGTTGCACACATACAAAATGGGAAATGACTGCCTGGGAAGGAGTACTGCACAAAAGGAGCTGGGGGGTAGAGCAGATCACAAACTAAAAGTGAGCGTTGCGGGGCAGGTACATCCCACCATGGGGGGTCAGGTCACGTGTGGTCCAAAAGAAGGGAAAAGGCTGTGCCCAGCCAGTTAGTTCTTATGCTGATGACCTTTACTATAAATATGGTCGTATGGCCAACAGTCTGGTGTCAATAAGGTGTCACTGCCTTCCACTTGGGGCAGTGGCCCAATGGCCAAGTCAGTAAAGTAGCCCACCTCTGTGGGATGGCAAGGCCTGTTGGAGGAGTGGGGCACCATTCAGGAGCGTGTGGCACCCTGGAAAAGGGAAGTAAGGCCCTCCCTGCTCCTCCAAGTCCCAGCCCAGGCAGCGGTGGGGGTACTCACCACCGAGTCAGCAGGGATCTTCCTGAAACATGCTGACCGGTTCCCTGGTGTACTCACCAGCAAAAAGTTTAAGTCCCATGGGCTGCTTCTTACCCTTTCTCCCCTCATCAAAGCTCCCCAGTTCCTCTGGGGTCCTTAAATGGCTGGGCTCACACCAGTGTGGTCCCTTCTCGGGACTCATCGGGCAGCCTGGAGTCTGTCAAGAACACTGCGAGCCATAGTCCTTCAGTCGGGGCCTGAAGCAACTCCCTGGAGAGGGCCTGCACCCTTCCCTTCCAGCAGCCTGCCCAGACTGAACTGGGCTGCTACCTTTTATATGCTGCCTCCAGGCTGAGCATGCCCAGCAGGGTCGGAGGGGTGGGCTTCCTCACCCTGAAGAGCAGAGTTAACCCTCTCAGAGGTGGTGCGGGATAGGTACGCCCCATCACAGTGATTCAACAATGTAATACTGTTGAAAAAAAGTCATCATTCTGAGATGTATTAGCAGAAGTGTTGTAAGAAAGACATGACAAGTAATTTTTCCAGTCTACTTGGCACTGAGAAGGCTTCAAATAGATACTGTGTCCTGGGCGCCAACGTGTGGTGCCACACCTTGGGGAAGATGTGGGCAAACTGGAGAAAGTCAAGAGGAGGGAAACAAAAATGATTAAAGGTCTAGAAAACATGGAACCATTAAAAAAAACTAGGTTTGACTAGTCTAGAGAAGAGAAGATTGAGGAAGGGGCATGATAATAGTCTTCAAGAATGCAAAAGGTTGTTATAAAGAAGAGGGCAATAAATTGTTCTCCTTAACCACTGAGGAGAGGAGAAGCAGCAATGGGCTTAAATTACAGCAAGGGAGATTTAGTTTAGACCTTAGGAAAAACTTTTTAACTTTAATGGTAAGTAAGCACTGGAACAAATTACGAAGGGAGGTTGTGGAATCTCCATCATTGGAGATTTTTAAGAGCAGGTTAGACTCGTGCCTGTCAGGGATTGTCTAGATCAGTGGTTCTCACCCAGGGATCCGGGGCCCCCTGGGTATCGAGCAGGTTTCAGGGGGGCCGCCAAGCAGGGCCAGCATTAGACTCACTAGGGCCAAGGATAGAAAGCTGAAGCCCCACCACATGAAGCTGAAAGCCAGGGCCCTGAGCCCTGCCATCTGGGACTGAAGCCGAAGCCTGAGCAATGTAGCTTTGCAGGAGCCTCTGTGGCATGAGGCCCTGTGACTGTGAAGAATCCCATGCACTGCTACAGGCTGGGGACCGACTGGCTAGGCAGCAGTTCTGCAGGAAAGGACCTGGGGATTACAGTGGACGAGAAGCTGGATATGAGTCAACAGTGTGCCCTTGTTGCCAAGAAGGCTAACAGCACATTGGGCTGTATTAGTAGGAGCATTACCAGCAGATCAAGGGAAGCGATTATTCCCCTCTATTCAGCACTGGTGAAGCCACATCTGGAGTATTGCATCCAGTTTTGGGCCCCCACCACAGAAAGGATGTGGACAAATTGGAGAGAGTCCAGTGGAGGGTAACAAAAATTATTAGGGGGTTGGGGCACATGACTTATGAGGAGAGGCTGAGGGGACTGGGCTTATTTAGTCTGCAGAAGAGAAGAGTGAGGGGGGATTTGATAGCAGCCTTCAACTAACTGAAGGGGGGTTCCACAGTGGTGGCAGATGACAGAACAAGAAGCAATGTTCTCAAGTTGCAGTGGGGGAGGTCTAGGTTGGATCTTAGGAAACACTATTTCACTAAGAGGGTGGTGAAGCACTGGAATGGGTTACCTAGGGAGATTGTGGCATCTCCATCCTTTGAGGGTTTTTAAGATCCAGCTTGACAAAGCCCTGGCTGGGATGATTTAGTTGGGGTTGGTCCTGCTTTGAGCAGGGGATTAGACTAGATGACCTCCTGAGGTCTCTTCCAACCCTGATCTTCTAGACAAGTAAATCAGGAGAAGTACCTCCCACCTTGGAGGGAATTGCATATACTGGTTTTGACGGGGCTCAAGAGACCCAGCAAATGAAGAACTGAGAATTGTATAAAGGGACAATAGAGAGGTGTCTCCCTCAATCAATCCAAGAATTGACATGAGACTAACCAAGAAGATAAAAGCTTGCTGGAAGGGTCTGAGGAACTCTGAAACCTACCAGGGTCTCCATGTGGAAGACAGGTGACACCTGGGCAGACAGGCATGCGTACAATACATATTTTTTTCTGTAATGCTTTTGTTCTAAAAAGATATTTTGCTTTATGAAGGCTGGCTGGTCCCTGGTAAGCCCTTCATCATTGTCCCTGGGAGATAGCAAGTGTTGAAATAACATAAATGCTTTGCTTATGAAGGCTGGCTGGTCACTGGTGAACCATTTGTCATTGTCCCTGGGACACAGCAAATGCTGGAACAACATAACTACTTTGCTTTATGAAGGCTGGTGGTGACTAGTAAGCCTTTGTCATTGTCCCTGGGTGACAGCGAGTCCTGAAGTAAACTCAGACTTGCTAAGGTGATCAAAGTGAAGGGGAGGAGGAATTACAGCCTGAATCCAAGGTCTGAAGGGACAGGAACACAAGTTCCTGCTGTGACACTTCCCAGGGGTACCCAGGGTTGTGAGGCACCTTGTTACCACCTGGTTTAGGGTAAGGAAACTTTGTCTATGCCTGCTGTGGGTCAATTTCCCAACACCACCAGCCTCTGATAACATAAGCACTGCCTTCCAGTCCTCTGCTTTCTCTTTACAGGTTAACAACAGGCACACTCCAACCCCGAATCCTCCAAGCATCTCCCTGGCGTGTTCAGCCACTGATCCACTGGACACTCGCAGATCCTCTGCTCCCAAAGAAATAGTACAACCCCTGCTTACCAGCCACACCTTAGATCACAGCATCCCTTAACTCACAGCATTTAGATATGTTTACAATGAAAACAAGTAAAAGTTTATTTTCCCAAGAGCAGAGTGTGACGTTATGCCCCATATCTTCATAGAAATATGGTTATGGTATAACTAAGCTATACTTTATGCAATGTGAGTCTTGTAAGATATCATTGGAAAGGTTATAATTTACTGAATGTGTTTCTCCAATGTCTATGCATGTATCATTTTTGTATCGGAAGCTGGGAATATTGACCATGTCTCTGTATTTCAAATGTGCTACACTAGATGAGGCCAAACAAAGTTAGTGTAAGCGGGGGAATAGTCCCGCTCTTGTGGGGAACTTTCCTAGCTTCTGTTCTACCCCAGTGAAGTGGGCTAACGAAAGGATCTGAGTCCTCGCTCCCACTTCCTTTACCCAGTGGCCTCCCTGCCCTTGAGGACTCCCCTTCCACTCTCCTGTCTGGAGAGTCCTCGTAACCCCAACAAGGTTGGGCCCAGGATTCCTGGTGGGCTCAACCCCCAACCCTGCTGTGGTCACCTAGGACAGGGGCTAGGGTGTCCCCACTCCGGGGTATTCTCTCTGCACTGGGCACTTCTCTGATCCACTGACCATTACATACAAGTTAAAGCAAATGCAAGTTATTTAATCAACAATTAATTTTAAAAAGAATAAGGAAAAATGGGAAAGGTTAAAGGAAACATCACCCCGCTCTGTGGCAGGGAACATCATAAACAGTGTCTCTGGAATGTCAGGGCAGTTCACAGTCTGCTCCTTGTGAGTCCCAGGCCTTCTTCTCAGGCCCTGGCTTTGCTGCAGGGATGCTGTGGATTGGACACTTGCTCTGGTGGTGGCCACAAGCTCTCAGGCTCTAACTAGTAGGACCCTTCTTCCCAGTGTCGCCCCTGCCCTGTCGGGGTTACGATTCAAGCCTGGCCTGCAGAGCCTCTTGGCTGAGGCGTCTCCCTGTGCTGGGCCCGCTGCCCAGGGTCCCCCTCACTCTCCCCAGCTGCTCACCACACCCAGCTCCAGACTGCTCCAGCCCCAGCTCCACCACGCTGTTTCTGCTGCTCTGCGTCCAGCTCCCTGGGCTGCTTCTCTGGCCCCTCTGGCTCTGGTTGCTGCAGCTCTGCTCCCAGGACAGGTCTGCTCTGCAGGCTGCTTCTGTGACTCTGCTCCCAGCACTGACCTGCTTCCTGGGCTGCTTTTCTGGCCCCTCTGGCTCTGGTTGCTGCAGCTCTCCTCCCAGGGCAAGTCTGCTCTCTCTGGGCTGTGCCTCTGGCTTTGGGGCTGCAGCTCTGCTCCCAGGACAGGGTCTGGTCCCTCTGGATCTGGCACAGCTCAGCTCCCCAGCTCAGCTCAGGCCCCTGCTTTCTCCTTAGCTCAGCCCCACTCTGTCTGACCCAGGCAAATCCAGCTCACATGGAGGACAGGACCTCCCTGGCCTCTTGACTCCCTGATTAGCCTGCTGGCCCTGTCATTCAGGCTGACCTGGGGCATTGGCCTCTCCCCATTGTTCCTGGGGGCTGTCAGTCTCAGGGTCCTGATTCCCCATCGACCCTTCCCCCTTTTTAGTACTGGGAGCTAGAAAACCAAAACACCCCCACTGAATGTTAGTAAGGGGGCAACAGTCCCCTTACATTAGTAGCACACAAGCATAAGGATCACCCCAGGAACTGTGTGCAATAGAAACCTCTCAGAGATAGCTCTGTACAATGGGGACTGTTTGACCCACGTCATAGCAAAAAAGCTTTGCAGCAAGTGGGGGGAAGATATAAAAGAGGGACAATGATAACATGAGGGGTCTTCACTCTCCCTTCAACAACACACCTGAAAACACCTGAAGAACAAAGACTGAACTGTGAGAAGTGATGGTCCCAGGCTAAGATCTTTAGCATGTGCATGAAAACCTGGGAAAGCCAAGGCAACTTGTGCCTTAAGTATCTTTGACAGAACAAGGAGCAATGGTCTCAAGTTGCAGTGTGGGAGGTTTAGGCTGGATGTTAGGAAAAACTTTTTCACTAAGAGGGTGATGAAGCACTGGAATGGGTTACCTACAGGGGTAATGAAATCTCCTTCTTTAGAGGTTTTCAAGGTCTGGCTTGACAAAGCCCTGGCTGGGATGATTTAATTGGGGAATTGTACAGATATTCTATACAGTGTAAGACAGTAGTATTTTGAGTTTCTCTCTTAAAAGGGGTGGGTCCGTGAGTGCTGGAGGAGTCCTCTCACACACAGCTGACTTCAGTGTGTGGCTGCAGCTGAGTGTGGCCCTAGTGTGTTTGTGCTGCAAAAGGCTGGAAAGCCTAATTCAGCAAAGCAGGGAGAGGGAACCCAGGCTGGCTGAGCGGGAGAGGCTCAGTTAAATCCCAGCACAGCACATCAGGTGGCATCCCAGACAGGGAGGAGGGGGTCCAACCCGTCACACAGAGATTGGAGAAGAAGCTAACAGAGTCAATGGGAACAAAGGGTTGCATATAAAACAAAACACAATATGCACTCTACACTTACTTAACTTGTTACTGTCATGTCATATAGAGCGAAAAACACATCCAAAATCCTTCCAGCATATTACAGCCAGGCTTGGCTGTAATCTTCCATTCATGAGATAAATCACACTGTCCTCTTGCCTCCTCAGTGGAAAGATGAAGAGTGTTGCCTCTGTCTCTACAGTTATTGTCCAAACATCCATTGTCTTCACTTGCAAACAGAATAACCCCCCTGCTTGGGTTTTCCTGTCTAGAATCTATGCTGGAGATTTTTCAATTACTTGATTAGTATTTGGCTCATACTGTAAATGGGTGAACTACAGTACTCAATTTACATGTGGCCAGACAGATAGATAATCATTTCTTGCCTGAAAGAAACCTGTTTCTCATCATCTGGTGACCAGCCCCCACTCATGGACTTCAAGAGCGTAATTTTTAGTATGGACACATAACTCCTTATGTATTATCCATACATACATTTCACAATAGCTAAGAGGACCAGTGTGACACAAGCTTTCAGTGGAGATCTTACATGGCACTCTTTGATGAACTAATGCATAGATACCAAACTCAGAGGATCCCTGTCACCCTTAGGCACCCCGTACCCTCTGTCAGTTGTCACCAAGAGGTCCCTGGGGCATACCCACCCCAAAAAAGTTGTCAGCGGAGGCCTGAGAGGGGACACCCTCGTGGAGGCCATGAAGGGTGAGGAGTGCAGTTGCCTTGGGAACTGTGACAGCGTGATGTTACTATTATATTCTTTAAATCCCAGGACACACAGGTAATGTGATTTGTAAAAATTATTGTATATCTGGATTTGACTGTATGAAGGGATTGCACGTAAAGAGAAACAAGTGGTGTCCTGAAGTTATGGTTCTAAACAGATCCTTACAATGGATAATTGTAGAAGAAAAGTTTTCTTAGCCACCAAGTAGAGTGGAATTATCTCTTGATTCACATTAAAGTCTCAATTCTCACCTATGCTGAAGTTCTGCTCCTTGAATGTGATTGGGGGAGGGGGCCTGGCAGCCAGTTACAGCTTCCCAATTTTGCACTGGCTCAGCCGTGGTATCAGTTACAGTTGGGCTGCTCTAGTTGAAGTGACTGGTGGAAGGGCCCTTGGAGACCCTCATGCTAGTAGTGAGGATCAGCATAGTGGAGCTCTGCTCTGCAGCATCTCAGCCCTACATTGTGGTAGAGGGAGGTGATTGGCCATGGAGCTGCCTTTGCCAGGTACACCATCAGAGAGTATCCCTCTGCAAAGAGAACTCTTCTCTGTCCATTTACAGCCAAGATCTGGCCCCTATGCACCATTTGAGCTGCACAAAGGAACTGGATAATATCAGTACTCCTGACGCTATACCACCTATTGATGTTCATAGTGTGTAGGATTCATACGGGGTTCATGCACTTGGCAACATTCAGGGCACACCCGGAGTGTTGTGTAGGAGCAGTGCACACACGGCTCCTCTCAAGGGCATAAACCTTGGAATCTCACCCAGATGACATAAACCGTGGGAAGCCTCCCAGAACTGGGCTCAAAGCCCAAAAACAAAAAATGCAGTAAATAAAAATTAGTAAATAAAAACATTATACAAAGCCAGTGTATTCCTTTTATCTGTTAAAATATATAATGCACAAAAATAAAAAATAAAAATAAAAAAACTAACAGGCAAACCAGCCCGTCGGCAAACCAGCCTGCTTGCTTGCTTAAAGCCTTGTTCTGTCTTGTATTTAAACCGCAACAATAGTGCTTGTGGGGTACTCTCCTCTGTAATTAAAGCAGCTAAATTCATAATCAAAGAGAATCCAAGAGAAGATGCCAGAGAGACAGGCTGAAACGCAGGACTGAGTGAAGGGTACCAGATGAGGAGTGGAAATGTCAATTTGCATCAGTACAAATCTCAGAGCACATGAAATCACTGAAACTATGGTTCAAATTGCGACTGCTCCTAGACTTTGCTGAATCTAATGTTGCCCGGGAATAAGGCAGAGTAACCGCTAGTCTGCTGAACATCTTAAGAGGACATATCTGTGGAGGATGAGGTGTGGCACACGCCCATTAAGCCCCGGGAGACCAATAATGAGGAAAACACAAGGTGCATCTGTTCTAAAAGGTGAAGCAAGGGCCACATTCACGCCAGCATTCCCAGCGACATTAAAGCTGCCTTTGTCGCATATTCAGATGTGAGTGCAGCCAGCGCCCCTTAGGCATTATAACCTCTTATTCCAATTCCCAACCAATATGGTTCAGGCTCTGGAAACCTTTGGTTTACAAATGGTAGTTTGGCTCTCCAGCCTTTTGCCTCTCCAGGGTTGGAAGGGACCTCAGGAGGTCATCTAGTCCAACCCCCTGCTCAAAAGCAGGACCCATCCCCAATTAAATCATCCCAGCCAGGGCTTTGCCAAGCCTGACCTTAAAAACTTCTAAGGAAGGAGATTCTACCACCTCCCTAGGTAACGCATTGCAGTGTTTCACCACCCTCCTAGTGAAAGATTTTCCTAATATCCAACCTAAACCTCCCCCACTGCAACTTGAGACCATTACTCCTTGTCCTGTCCTCTTCTACCACTGAGAATAGTCTAGAACCATCCTCTCTGGAACCACCTCTCAGGTAGTTGAAAGCAGCTATCAAATCCCCCCTCATTCTTCTCTTCCGCAGACTAAACAATCCCAGTTCCCTCAGCCTCTCCTCATAAGTCATGTGTTCCAGACCCCTAATCATTTTTGTTGCCCTTCGCTGGACTCTTTCCAATTTATCCACATCCTTCTTGTAGTGTGGGGCCCAAAACTGGACACAGTACTCCAGATGAGGCCTCACCAATGTCGAATAGAGGGGGACGATCACGTCCCTCGATCTGCTCGCTATGCCCCTACTTATACATCCCAAAATGCCATTGGCCTTCTTGGCAACAAGGGCACACTGCTGACTCATATCCAGCTTCTCGTCCACTGTCACCCCTAGGTCCTTTTCCGCAGAACTGTTGCCTAGCCATTCGGTCCCTAGTCTGTAGCTGTGCATTGGGTTCTTCCGTCCTAAGTGCAGGACCCTGCACTTATCCTTATTGAACCTCATCAGATTTCTTTTGGCCCAATCCTCCAATTTGTCTAGGTCCCTCTGTATCCTGTCTAAACACCTAAAACAAGTGTTTTGATGCCTACATATAAATTGTGCTCTATAATATTTAGCACATGTTCCAAACACTTTACAGCTATTAATATGCACCTCTGTAAGGCAGGTAGTTCAGATAACTGGCTGTGATGATTTAATTGGGGATTGGTCCTGCTTTGAGCAGGGGGTTGGACTAGATGACCTCCTGAAGTCCCTTCCAACTCTGATATTCTATTATAAGAGCCAGTAGGAACCTTTGCCCTGAGCTCAAACCAACCCTTTCATGTTGTTCTAAATAGTTTAGTTCAGATTTCTTCTTCAATAGTTATTTTTATGTACTTTGCACTTCTGTTTCTTGCTGGAACTGGAGGTGAAACAGTCTGTCATAAAAGATCTTGTTTAAAGTTGTTTGGGGCCTATACAACACCAATGGAAGTCAATGGAAAGACTCCTGGGCACTTAGGGTTCAATCCTGCAAGCCATTGAGCCCTCTGGCCAGATCCTTAATGCTTAAATATTTGGCTGGATTGAGCTAGAATGCTCAATACCTTGCAGGACTGAGCCCTAACTGCCCAGGTTTTCTGGATTCAAGATGTGTGGATTATTCAAACTCATCTTTGGTAAACCATCCAAACTTTGGTTGCCTATCTGAGACTAAACCAACATGTTCAATTTTTGGTGCCACACAAGTGGCTCTCTAGCTGATTATCTGATTGCTTGACAATTTGCCCCTCTTGTTACACAATCATCTTTTCAGTGCTTCTGAGATCATGTGTATCACAGATGCCACCTTAACCCTTTGATAAACTTTTAAGGTCTTCAGTACAACTTGGCTCCGGTTTTAAAAAATGGATATCGTGCTATCAATTCAGAAAAAGTGAGAAAAAGTAAATTGGACCAAATATAATCTTTGGAGAAAACTATCGAGTTGACTTGTGGTACATTTGCTTTCAGATCATTAGCAGGCTCTGTTTTTATTAGTCAGTATTTGCTACACTGATTTCCCAAGGGGACTTATGTGCAACCATTAACCTCCTTTAGCATTCTACATTTATTTGATCTCCAGTATGAAAGAAGCTCAATATATTTATTTAGTAAACAAATGTGCTTTAATGTATAAAACCCAGATATCTTCTTGCTATTCAGAATCCCTTTCAATAAGTCACTGATGCAAACAAAGTCAACACTAGCTAATCATTTAATCTATCAGCAGTAATTCCACTAAATAATTTTTTGAAACTATTTTATTATATGTAAAATAAGTGCTTACAAAGAATGTAAAAATAATGTAGTGCGACATCAAACTGAAGGTGATGTTTTATAACAGGGATATTTGTTTGATCTGCAAATATCATTGTTTTAACTTAGATTAAAGAGAAATCTTGCACACCTTTCATTTTTTTAAATAGATGGTTCCTGAGGAAAAAGTTCATGCTTTGTTTAATAATTCCATGCATTTAAAACAGATTCCTCAATCTGGTACTTTTCATTGTCCCGTGCAAACTTGTGTATTTGTATATCTAATGAGTCTCATTGTTTTTATTACTAATTGTTATTAGGATAGTGTTGTAGATGTGTGTGTTGTTTTACAGTACTGATGTATACAGGTTCCCTGCCCTGAAAATCCTGATTCTGTAAACAGTTGCTAATCACTGTAATAAGAACAACACCCTCAAGTCACTAAAGCATTTAAGAACATGTTTAACAATAAGCACATGAATTAAAGAACATCCTTAACTTTAAGAATGTAAATAATTCCAGTTGAAGTCAATGGGACTACACATGCGCTTAAAGCATTTCCCTTTTGGTGCTTTGCTGAATCAGGGATTGCATCAGATAGTAAGTGTATGCAGGATTAGGCCCTTTATTAATAGAACAACAGGAGATGAATGTTTTATCTTCATTTACCTAGAAAGCCCATCTGCACCTTTATAATCTACAGAGGCCAGATCCTCAGTAGGTGTAAAGTAACATAATCCACTGAAGTCCATGAAGCTATGTTGCTTTACAACAGTTGAGAATCCAGGTTTAGTGTTTTTAAAGGACCCATAATCTTAGAAATGGAGTCATTTAATGTAATCATTGGTTTCAAATCCGAAGGAGTTTAGATTGCAGGAGTACAAACTGCTTCTTGTTTTCACAGTTTATTAAGCAAGGGGTAACTGTAGTCTTACTTTCCACCTAGTGGTAGAACATCAAAGCTGCAATTAGAAGTCCTCTTTATACCATACACTTCGATTCCAATTTAATAAGTTAGATACTGTTTTATCTGATAAAGGAGGTGCTGTTGTCATCATGAACAGGTCTGACTACCAAAAGGAGGCTGCCAGACAACTCTCCAGTACCAAATTCTACAGGCCACTTTCCTCAGATCCCACTGAGGCATAAACTAAGAAACTGTACCATCTACTCAGGACATTCCATACACTAACACAGGAACAAATCAACATACCCTTAGAGCCCCGACCGGGGTTATTCTATCTACTACCCAAGATCCACAAACCCAGAAATCCTGGACGCCCCATCATCTCGGGCATTGGCACTCTCTCTGAAGGACTGTCCGGATATGTGGACTCTCTACTCAGACCCTACGCTACTAGCACCCCCAGCTATCTCCGTGACACCACTGATTTCCTGAGAAAACTATAATGCATTGGTGATCTTCCAGAAAACTCCATCCTAGCCACCATGGATGTAGAGGTTCTCTACACAAACATCCCCCACACAGATGGAATACAAGCTGTCAAGAACAGTATCCCTAATGATGCCACAGCACAACTGGTTGCTGAACTCTGTGACTTTATCCTCATGCACAATTATTTCAAATTTGGTGACAATATTTACCTCAAGACCAGTGACACCGCTATGGGCACCCGCATGATCCCACAATATGCCAACATTTATATGGCTGACCTGGAACAACACTTCCTCAGCTCTTGTCCACTCACGCCCCTTCTCTACCTATGCTACGTTGATGACATCTTCATCATCTGGACCCATATGAAGGAAACCCTAGAAGAATTCCACCACGATTTCAATAGCTTCCACCCTACCATCAACCTCAGCCTGGACCAATCTACACGGGAGGTCCACTTCCTAGACACCACGGTGCAAATAAGTGACAGTCACGTTAACACCACCCTATACCGAAAACCCACCGACAGCTATGCCTACCTTCATGCCTCCAGCTTCCATCCCAGACACACCACACAATCCATTGTTTACAGCCAAGCGCTGAGGTACAACCACATTTGCTCTAACGCCTCAGACAGAGACCAACACCTACAAGATCTTCACCAAGCATTCTCAAAACTACGATACCCACACAAGGAAATAAGGAAACAGATCAACAGAGCCAGACGTGTACCCAGAAGCCTCCTGCTGCAAGACAAGCCCAAGAAAGAAACCAACAGTACTCCACTGGCCATCACATACAGTCCTCAGCTAAAACCTCTCCAACGCACCATCAGTGATCTACAACCCATCCTGGACAATGATCCCTCACTTTCACAGGCCTTGGGAGGCAGGCCAGTCCTCGCCCACAGACAACCCGCTAACCTGACGCATATTCTCACCAGGAACTACATACCGCACCATAGTAACTCTAACTCAGGAACCAATCCATGCAACAAACCTCGATGCCAGCTCTGCCCACATATCAACACTAGCGACACCATCACAGGACCTAACCAGATCAGCCACACCATCACCAGTTCATTCACCTGCATGTCCACCAATGTAATATACGCCATCATGTGCCAGCAGTGCCCCTCTGCTATGTACATTGGCCAAACTGGACAGTCCCTATGTAAAAGGATAAATGGACACAAATCAGATATTAGGAATGGTAATATACAAAAACCTGTAGAACACTATTTCAACCTCCCTGGACACACAATAGCAGATGTAAAGGTAGCCATCCTGCAGCGAAAAAACTTCAGGACCAGACTTCAAAGAGAAACTGCTGAGCTTCAGTTCATTTGCAAATTTGACACCACCAGCTCAGGATTAAACAAAGACTGTGAATGGCTCGCCAACTACAAAAGCAGTTTCTCCTCCCTTGGTGTTCACACCTCCACTGCAAGAAGAGGGCCTCATCCTCCCTGATTGAACTAACCTCGTTATCCCTAGCCTGATTCTTGCTTGCATATTTATACCTGCCTCTGGAAACTTCCACTACATGCATCCGACGAAGTGGGTATTCACCCACGAAAGCTTATGCTCCAATACGTCTGTTAGTCTACAAGGTGCCACAGGACTCTTTGCCGCTTTTACAGATCCAGACTAACACGGCTACCCCTCTGATACTTGCTTTATTATTGAAATTGCACTGTTTGGTGTGTATAATAAGCCAGTTTACTTCTATGTTATTGTTGTATCTATGATGGTTGTAACGTAAGTGAGTTAACAGAGCAGCTAGTGATCCAGTAGCTATGTGCTTTGGCCATCCTAAGAAAACATCAGGTTTGTGATTCTTAAAACTCAAATTCTGAATAATATCTATCGAGTTTCTTCATGCATACCTTGAAAATAGTTCACAAAGAAAGGTATCATTCTATGCATTTTACAGGTGGAGGAACTGAGACATGGAGCCTTACCCAAGTTCACACGGCAGGTCAGTGGTAGAGACAGAAATAGAACTCTGCTCTCCTGATTCCTCAGTGCCCTACTCAGTGCACTATACTGCCTTAAAGCCTACCAAACTAATTTAAGAATAAACCACTGAAAATAAGAGTATTTGTGATTGTCATTGCAAGGAAGTGTCTTTGTAAGTTTGTTAATGTGCAAATGGTAAATTAGAAAGATTTTTTGCATAGCCAGATGCAATGTACGCTTAATCCAACAGAGCAGGATGCATTAATTTAGTAATTTGCCAGTGCTGGAAGTTGTGTATATAATGTTAGTTTTAATTACAATTCTTCTATAAGAATGAGAGTGGTAAACTCTCTCGTGGAACTGTGTGAACAGTTGCACTCACTGAATTTCGCTGGCTTGGAGGTTAAAAATGGGCATCGGTACCCCTGCTGGATCGACTGCAGATGGAGAGCGGGAAAGTAAGTATTTTTTAATCCCTCGTTTTAGAGCCCAGAGTGGTAACATTTGAACAACTGGAGTGGGTAGAGTAAATGAGGGAAATGACCCCTTCCCTGTTTAAAAGAGGAATAAAGCTTTGTGAATTTTCAGCTTTGTAACAAAAACCGAGACTCAAACAGAAAAATATCAACGCCTAGGTACTATGATGATAGGTACCCTAAGAAATGCCTGAATAATATTATTCCATGAACATAACCATAATGTACAGAGTTAGCATGGGGCTAAATAAAAAGAGAAATAAACTCCACGACATATGGTAAAGATCCCAGAAAGTTAGAAGTTCATTCACTTCCTCTTGGAACAGAAACTATGCAGCAGACTTACTGAGGCAATGTTGTAGTGAGGTTAGAACTAGATGCTACACCAGAGGTACATAGTAAATTCTTCATTTTTACTGTGTTTAAATAAATGATATAGCCAAGAATCAGCTTTGTTGCTGAATGAAAATAGCACAGTTCTAGCAGATGCTACACTCTGAAAAGTTATCTCTACTCCTCATATACTTCTCATAAGTGATCTCTACTCCTCTTCAGTCCTGCACTTAGGACAGAAGAATCCCATGCACTGCCTCAGACGAGGGACTGAGCGGCTAGACAGCAGTTCTGCAGAAAAGGACCTAGCGGTTACAGTGGACAAGAAGCTGGATATGAGTCAACAGTGTGCATTTGTTGCCAAGAAGGCTAACGGCATATTGGGCTGTATAAGTAGGGGCATTGCCAGCAGTGTGAGGGATGTGATCATTCCCCTCTATTTGACATTGGTGAGGCCTCATCTGGAGTACTGTGTCCAGTTTTGGGCCCCACACTACAAGAAGGATGTGGAAAAATTGGAAAGAGTCCAGCGGAGGGCAACAAAAATTATTAGGGGGCTGGAGCACATGACTTATGAGGAGAGGCTGAAGGAACTGGGATTGTTTAGTCTGCAGAAGAGAAGAATGAGGGGGGATTTGATAGCTGCTTTCAACTACCTGAAAGGGAGTTCCAAAGAGGACGGATCAAGACTGTTCTCAGTGGTAGCAGATGACAGAACAAGAAGTAATGGTCTCAAGTTGCAGTGGAGGAGGTTTAGGTTGGATATTAGGAAAAACTTTGTCACTAGGAGGGTGGTGAAGCACTGGAATGCGTTACCTAGGGAGGTGGTGGAATCTCCTTCCTTAGAAGTTTTCAAGGTCAGGTTGACAAAGCCCTGGTTTGGATGATTCAGTTGGGGATTGGTCCTGCTTTGAGCAGGGGGTTGGACTAGATGACCTCCTGAGGTCCCTTCCAACCCTGATATTCTATGATTCTATGATATGCAATGATTTTACAGTAAAATACCACCTCACTGCAATATACCATTTTTGAAACAGGGAAAAACATGTATTTATCAAATATCAGACATCTGTTTCAAAATAAGCTCAGGCTCTGATTTTCAAAGCAGTTTAAAGGATTTAAATATGTAGCTTCCTTTAAGATTAAATATGCATCTGTATCTCCTAGACTACTTTGAAACTCTCAGTCTCAAAGTTTGCTCAACCAACATCAGTGCTGCTAACTCTTGTGATTTTATCATCTATTCTTGAAGCTCTTTACTGGGTCTATTCATGGGTTTAATACTAAGCATGTGCTTAAGTGTTTTAATGAATTAAGCTCACAGCACTCACTGCCATTCAGGATCAAGCCTTAGGAAATAGTAATTAGTCACTACTTCTGTAAAATCTACCCATAAGCTATATTTTGCTTTCCGTGCTACACTGCAGTAGCAGTTAACTAGGAAACACTATACCCAAAGTTGTGTGCACACCTGCACACACATATACACACACACCGTGCCCTGTTGGTATTATTGATAATGCTGTGTGCAGTGACTGAAGTATATGGCCACAGTCATGTCAATTTCAGCATGTGAGAAACACGACAAAATAATTTGTCTGACAAGAAAATCATATAGAGAAAGTAAAATCCAAGCTATAGATCAAAAGGTCTAAAGAAAAATTGCAATGTCCCTTTGAAGTGAAATACAAGAATGAATAGAAATACAGCCGATAGCCTGGTAAGAAGGTAGAACATGGCCATTGCTTTAATGGGAAGTTAGTGAAAGATAATATGGACATTACTGGAGATCTGAGGGCATGTTTTTGTCTTGTCAATGAGTACTAAAAGACTTTGAGTCTTTTTGGTACTCATAAAAAAAAAGAAGCTAAAGCTCCTATCCCAAATTCTGTTTTCCTGTGCGTGGGGGGGAAGGGAAATGTTAAAATGCTGATGGGTTGTCCCAAAGCACCCAGCTGGACATGACAAACACAGCACCAGTTTTGGATAAATTACATCCCAGAATTCTGAAGGAAGCCAGGAGGGAGATATGAAAAGTTTTGATGGGAGATTTTTGATACAGTAGCTTGCATGGAGAGGGAGAGAAAAGGAAAGGTGAAGCAATGGATTTAATCTATTTGGACAACATCTGTGCTACACTAAAATCAGACTTAGAAGTGCCATGACCTAAGAGGAAGGAAATGAAAAGTAACAGGCCATTTGGGAGGAGGAGCAGCATGTGGGATTTATTAGTATTAGGCCAAGTTGTGTTCATTATCCCATATTTTACTTTCATTCAGAATGAGGCATTATCATTGGCAAGAATGGGAGTTCTGTGCAAAGACTGAGAATAGAACAAGGCCTGTATGTTTATAAATAAGTATTTGCAATTACGAAGTGACTACCTTTATTATATATGTGCATTTTAATTCTCTAATCAACAGTGCATGCTGAGAAGCACCTAGAGGAGAGTCATGAGGCATAAAAATAAGTGTCCAAGATGAATAATCAAGATATCACGCTTCAGCAACAGTCTCTCCTAACAAGCCCATAATCTAAAAAGCAGAGGCTCCAAAAGATTATGATTAAGACAGAAGACCTCAGTGAAATGGCTCAGATTCTGTCAGAGGGAAAGTGTTGAGCCGGCTCTCCCAGTGACCCTACATATGATCGCTGTAGTGAAGCATGGCTGAGTGGGGTCAAAGGGGAGCTACGCTCTGCAGCAGCATCCTTCTCCAAACCATAGGGGTGTGAAAAGCCCATTTCATGTTTTCAGCACACCCTTGGTGTGCAGGTGCAGCCAGGCAGCCCATGGGCGCAAGGATGAGAAACCTGGGGAGCAATATAGCATGGTCATCTGTCTGTCTTCGATACATCCAGGGCTCATTATCCTGGTATCACAGTACTCTTGTGCAATCCACATGGGAATAAAGGGTATTCAGCACCTTGCAGGACTGAGCCCCAGGACCTCCAGGGATTCCAACGCTCTAGTCAACTGCTGGTGCTCCCACTGCCTCGTAGGAAATACATGAAAAGTTTGATTGAAAACAGTGAGTACTTTGAAAGTAGCCACCCTGTAGTTACCACAGACACAGCAATAAATCTTTCTGCTCAGTACCACCCTGCCAAAAATTAAGTTACATTCAATTTGGGGGCTTGACTGTGTCTTTCATTGGAGTGTGGAATGCTGCCTCACTAATGGTCTTCTTGACAAGAAAGAAGGATATCAGTTTAGAATACAGACATTTATTCCTCACATTAAAAATGTCTATTTCTGCATAATTTAGCCAGAAATCATTATAACCTCAAAATTCTGTGTGTCTAATTCACTTAGGGTGAAATTCACAAGCCTAGCACCACATAGGTCCCATTTATGTCCTGTAATCAACACTGCATGATGATAAACACCTAGCAGAGAGAGAGTCAGCATGAACATGACCTTAATCCACAAGGTATAAATGGAATTTAAGTGGTTATTAGGTATTGTGCTGGTCTTCCTCAAAGAGGTGCATTTCACCCTAAGCTAACTGAATACACAGAATTTTTATAATACTACAAATATTTCTGCCTAAAAATTGTCCCAGAATGGAACATAAAAATAATGTGAGAGATAAAGGTGGGATTTTCAAAAGCACTTAAGGGATTCTGGAGTATTCACTTGGTGCTATTGAATATCTACCCCCATCATTTCCTTGGGGGTTTACATGAGACTTATGTGGTACATACACTTTGTGAATGTCATCCAAAGTGAATTAGGCACACAGAATTTTATGTGACTAGCTAGAATTCTGCGCAGAGATGAAATTCACATTTAAATACCTGGATGTTTCAGCTCAGAAAGAGTGAGAAACTGAGTCGTCTGGATTACAACTTGCACAGAGACACACTCTACCAGCTATGCAGCTGCTTTATTCTAATTGCCTTTTAAAAAGTGTTCACCACTTGTGCATTTTGTTCAGGTCAGCAGTGATGAAATCCCATGTCTCTTCAAATATCAATTTTCGTCTTGTTTATAAACTTTGCCAAGCTCAGAACGAATTAAGGTCTTATTCAGCTCAGCTTTGATTGCAAACAGAGCGGGATGAGTGTAAGCAGCCAAGAGATCATATCTGTGTGCAACAAATGTTTCCATGTGGGAATGTAAAAGAATGTAAAAACAATGAGTCCCCCCTGAGCTTAACTTTAAGGATTTACTGTACCAATTCTGCTACTGCGCAGACTAAGGATGAGAATTCTAAAATCATATACGAAGCCAAACTCTGCTCTCTGTTATACAGATGTAGATCTGGAGTAACTCCCTTTGGCCATGGTGTACTTTTGCCTCTGGAGAATCAGGATTAGTGCATGGTAGGATAGAACATTACAGTGTCATTTTCATGCCATTTTTGGTTTCTGCAAGAGACCCCAAGGAAAATGGTTAAATAACTGTCTCATTGAATGAGGAACATTTTTTGTTCTGATTTTACAGGTGAAGATGGTGTGTGACCTTGTCTGTGGTCTTCTCTTGGTAGACAAGTCAGGAAACAGCTACTAACTGGAGCCATGAGAGGAGTGACAATAATCAGTTAGTCTCCATTATGATAAAGATCTTTATTATGGCCATTCAATAGTTGCTCCAGTTCTGTGTGTGGGCAAAGGCAATGATAAAGTAAATACCACTTGGTGGCCTCTTATCAGTGAGAAATCCCTGCATACCACAGTAGCCTTACTGGAACAGAGCAACAATGTATGGTGCTTTGTTTGAAATTTTAGGTTGGGTTTAATAAAGGAGGGGGTGAATTTTTACCAAACTTAATATTAATATGACACAAATAGAAGGATTTTCTATATTTATTTTAAATTTAACAGAAATTAACTTTGTTTGTTTGACAGTAAATATCCCTCTTCCCCTCTGAGCTAGTGCATGAAAACCAGACAGTGAAACTGACTATGGATTAGAATGAAACTAATCATGGTTTTCATTATTGGGGGAGGGGGCAGGGAGGGGAACCCAAAACACAAGGTGAAAAGTGGTAGGATTTTTTCAGTTTTTAATAGTCTAAGGTGTTGTTAGTAATGCAGGATGGATCTGATACTGCAGTCCTTACTGATGCAGAATGTCCATTACCTCCAATAGAGGAATTTTGCCTGAATAGAGGTGGCAGGATGGATCTGGAAAAAAATTTTAGGAGTATAATTTTTAAACTGACAGTGGTCCTCTAAGACCTTGTTGGTGGCTTCTCTGACAAATTTTCCTAAAATACTTAATTAGCTTTAGGAAAAACAAATAATTATGCACATACAGATCTGTCCACATCTGTCAAGGTTCCTTCCCCACTCTGAACGCTAGGGTACAGATGTGGGGACCTGCATGAAAAACCTCCTAAGCTTATCTTTACCAGCTTAGGTCAAAACTTCCCCAAGGTACAAAATATTCCACCCTTTGTCCTTGGATTGGCCGCTTCCACCACCAAACAAATACTGGTTACTGGGGAAGAGCTGTTTGGAAACGTCTTTCCCCCCAAAATACTTCCCAAAACCTTGCACCCCACTTCCTGGACAAGGTTTGGTAAAAAGCCTCACCAATTTGCCTAGGTGACTACAGACCCAGACCCTTGGATCTTAAGAACAATGAACAATCCTCCCAACACTTGCACCCCCCCCTTTCCTGGGAAATGTTGGATAAAAAGCCTCACCAATTTGCATAGGTGACCACAGACCCAAACCCTTGGATCTGAGAACAATGAAAAAAGCATTCAGTTTTCTTACAAGAAGACTTTTAATAGAAATAGAAGTAAAGAAATCCCCTCTGTAAAATCAGGATGGTAGATACCTTACAGGGTAATTAGATTCAAAACATAGAGAATCCCTCTAGGCAAAACCTTAAGTTACAAAAAAGATACACAGACAGAAATAGTTATTCTATTCAGCACAATTCTTTTCTCAGCCATTTAAAGAAATCATAATCTAACACGTACCTAGCTAGATTACTTACTAAAAGTTCTAAGACTCCATTCTTGGTCTATCCCTGGCAGAAACAGCATATAGACAGACGGAGACCCTTTGTTTCTCTCCCTCCTCCCAGCTTTTGAAAGTATCTTGTTTCCTCATTGGTCATTTTGGTCAGGTGCCAGCGAGGTTACCTTTAGCTTCTTAACCCTTTACAGGTGAGAGGAGCTTTCCCCTGGCCAGGAGGGATTTCAAAGGGGTTTACCCTTCCCTTTATATTTATAACACATCATTGTAATTTATTTATGTAGAGATTTTACAGATCAATAATAAAACTAATGTATTTTGTATTTTGGTGCCTTTGGCCCGCTGCCTCCTCTGGCCCCCGACCTGTTGTCTCTGGCCCCTGCTGCCTCTCCCTGCCTCCCATGGATCCCCCTGACCCCCACTGACTTCCCCCCCCCATTGCCTCGCCCTCCCCCACATTTCCCCAAGCTCCCTTCCATAGCCTCTCACCCCAGGCTTATCCACTCCTTGCCTCTTAACCACGGTGTCCTGTAAGGCTGGCCTGCTGAAGCCCAGAGCTGGAGCCCCACAGCTGGATTCGGGGGGGGGGGGGAAGCCCTGCAGCTGAAGCTGGGGGGTGGGCACTGAAGCAAGAGCCCCACTGCTGGGGGAGGGTGGATAAGCGGCTGAAGTTGTGTGTGTGGGGGGAACTGAACCCCGCCACTGGAGTCTCCAGCTGAAGCAAGGGAGGGGAGAAAGTAGGGTGAAGCCCACCGCCGGAGCCTGTCTGAATCGAGGGGACGGAGGGGCTGAAGCCACCCCTGAAGTCCCCCAGCTAAAACCGGACAGAGAGGGCTGAAGCCTGCCCCTGGAACCCCTGAGTGCTGCAGGGGTGTGGGGGGGGGGGGTGCTGCTTTGACCTCTCCCACATCTCTTCCCAGGAGACTGTCGTGGCCGCAGGAAAACCTCTGAAGACCACATGTGGCCATGGTGGCCTCATTTGAGAAATGCTGCTCTAAGATATACTGGAACCTTAGTTTGGCTGTCAAATTTTCAAGCTTTAACAGATCTGCAAACTGCTAGACTAGGATAAAAATATAGAGGAAGGACCAGCACAGAGCAAAGCAAATTGACTAATCCCAATTTTTCAAGTCCCTACATGGCCAAGGAGACATAGATGTTTTGTAACTGACTTCAATAGGAGCAGGGATGAAGCCCATGCAGTGGATAGTGAGGGCTTGTCTCTGCAAGAATTTTCTGCAAATGTTCTTTGATTCATGGAGGTTCAGACCCATCCCCAGGCCAAACCCACAAAGCTCTCCCTGGTTTTGTGTTACAACTGGATAAAGCCACCACCCAGCTTCACACGGTTTCCATGCAAAATCATAAATTATCCCCAGGTTTGAGAAACTCAGTACATTTTTTATCTGAGGGGGCAGAGTGGGAGAAACCTGCTATGGTTTCAGGTTTGAAAAATCAGATGAATGCTGTTTGTTTATGGACTTCATTAGAAAACTTTCACACAGCCCTACCTACCTTATAAACAGAGCTAGCCAATTTATTTGTGGTAAATAATATTCCTTACAAGCCTGGGCCTTTTATCACCTTACAAACCAATCAACATTTCTGCTAACAGATATACTGTGCATTCAAAACTATTTGCAGACTAATTTGGATGCACAGTTTTCAGTTTTAGCGATTGTTCTTTCAGGGCACTGTAACTATTTGCAATTTGCTATTCTTTATTTATGATTGGCCATCTAAATCACAGGGTATCGTTTCTGCTCTCTGATTGGACAACATTTTAAACTAGAAGATAATGAATGATTAATAATGAATCACATATTAGTCTGGAAATTCGTCCCAGGAAGCGATTCATGCTAAGCCGCCATACAAATTTCAGGATTCACAAACATTTTCACAAATACACAACTGTTGACTCAATACTTACAAATAACAAATAATATTTTCCCAAACCAGTCTCAGCATTTCTATTTGGAAAAATATTTGTGAATTATTTTTAATATTGAACCAGCTCTACATACAAGTGGTTTTATTCCTTCAAGGTTTTAGCAGTATGAACTATACTCTCTGACAGATAAGATGTTATAAACAATCAAAATGCTTTCATTTTGCTCCCTTTCATATCATGATAATAAACAGAGAAAATTGGAAAATAGAAGAATAGGGCATTTAAGCCAAAAATAGCAAGACACAAACTAAGTGACCTAGAAACTTAAGCAACTTTTCTAGTTTGCACTGTATTCACTGCTATCACATTACTCTGCTTCCTTTAGGGCCATTCTTCAAAACGGAACGACAGGAAATGAGAAACATGAAATGCATTTGTTTCCGAAAATCAATTCTCTTGGAGATCATCTTATTGCTGCAATGAAGGTTTCCTTGCCAGTAATGGCAAAACCAGCTGCAAAATGAACCCTGGAAACCCTTTTAATGATTTATTGAGAAATCACCCAATTGCCACAGTTTTTGAGCTGCCATTCTGGTCCCTAGATTCTAGCCAACCTTAATTAAGCTCCTTAATATGTAGTGGGATTGGGGAAAGGCTGGTCATCAGGGACTTAATGGACAACATATCCAAGTGTGGTTTCCCTATGGTTAATTAATCTGGGTTACTTTAGAGGAGGTAAGGGTGCCTTGGAGAGCTCTAGAAGAAAACCTTCCACCACAAGACACATCAAGTAAGTGTTATGCAATCCTCAAGCTTTTTTTTTTTTTTTTTAATCAGTTGGTTTCTTCTACCTCACTGTCCCAAAACTCAGTAGGATGTGAGCATCTGTTGATATGAGCTGAAGAATTTAGTTTTCCTGACAGACTTTAATGCAGAAACCTGAAAGTTTACACACAGCCACAGCCACACACACACACACAATAATACAGTAAAAAGTACGTATATAAAGAGAGTTTATCAAAGAACTGTTGGTAACTTGCGGCAAAATTCTCCCCTGTGCTAAGGAAGAGCACAAGGCATCACTTAAGTCCCATTTCAGTCCTTAAGGCACACACAGTCCTAAGGTTTATGGTGGGACTTAACTGATGCATAGGGCTTGTACTACCCCACAGCACCGGGGTGAATAATGTCCTTAGAGCAACAGAGTTATGCAGGAAGAACTAGTTAACATGCAAAAAAAGAATAGGTCAAGAGGCAGGGCTAGATATGGATGAATCACATAAGCAGGTTTCGCTCCTTGTTGGAGCAATTAGGCCTGGCCCTGCATGGGAGCACAAAAGGTCACCAGCACAAAGAGCCCTCCACCTCCTTTACAAAGGCTCGGTCCAATGGCAGTCCCTGTTTAACACGCCTGCAAAGTGTATGTCTGGAAACAAAGAATGTAGGCAATATTTATAGCAGGGAGGACTCTATCCTGGGAAGCAGTGACTCTATAAAAGATTTGGGGGTCGCGGTGGATAAACAACTGAACATGTGCTCCCAGTGTGATGCTATGGCCCAACAGCTAATATGATCCTGGGATGTATAGGCAGGGGAATCTCGAGTAGCAGCAGAGAAGTTATGTTATCTCTTTATTGGCATTGGTGTAATCGCTGCTGGAATACTGTGTCCAGTTCTGGTGTCCACAATTCAAGAAGGATGATGATAAATTGATGAGAGTTCAGAGAAGAGCTATGAGGATGATTAAATGGGATTGAAAACATGCCTTATGGTGATAGACTCAAGGAGCTCAATCTATTTAGTTTAACAAAGAGCAGGTTAAGAGGGGACTTCATTACAGCCTATTAATACCTACATGGGAAATAAATATTTAATAATGGGCTTGTCAATCAAGCAGACAAAGGTATAACACAATCCAATGGCTGGAAGTTGAAGCTAGACAAATTCAGACTGAAAATATGGTGTATATTTTAGAGAGTGAGATTAACAGTTTACCAGGGGTTGAGGTAGATTCACCATCACTGGTGATTTTTAAATCAAGGTTGGATGTTTTTCTAAAAGATATGCGCTAGGACTTATTTTGGGGAAGTTCTTCGGCTTATGCTTTACAGGAGCACACACTAGATGACCACAGTGGTCCCGTTTGGCATTAGAATCTCTGAATCTACAAGGTACACTAGGATGGAAAGAAGTTGTGAACCTTCCAGGCTTGTAACATTGCCTTCCAATTATTGTTGCTGTTGATTTACTTATTTACAGTCGTGCCTATTATGTGTTAAGTGCTTTCTAAGTGCTCAAGAAGGATGGTCCATGCTGTGAAGAGCTCACAAGTTAAGGAGGTATGGTGAACACTTCACAATACAGGGGAGAGGACAAGATGCCCTCACTTTGTCATAATGCAAGGACTAGGGGTAAAAGATAGTAAGCACGAGATGGAGCAAAAGGACTGAGGTAGTCTCAGTAACATTTCGTACAGCTTGATAGCATAAAGATGCCAGCCAGGGTTATCGTTGTTACAATTAGTAAAAGAATTGTGGGCTAATTTCTTGTAGGCCTCATGGTAAAACTGGGCCTTAACATGTGTTGAGGGTGGCATTAAAGAACTGGCAAAGAAAATTGTGGGGTTATCAGACAAAGAGTCAGTGAGACTGGCAACACTGGCTAGATGGAGGGGATAGTTGGTGACGCGAAAAGAGGGAAGGTTAGATGAGTGAGGACATTCAGAGTTAATCAGGGTCTTAAAGGCAAGACGCAGCAGCTTGAACGTGAAGTGTTGGAAAAAGGGGATCCAGAGGGTGGATGATGTGGTCAGAGCAGCACGCAAGGAGGACAGTCTGAACCGCTGAGTTCTGTATGGACGGACGGGTGGCCATGTGGATGCCACAGAGAGGAGGAAATTACAGTAAGAAAATAGGAAATGAGGTTGGCCTGGAAGAGAGTTTAGCTGTGTGGATAAAGTACAAAGGTCAGATTTTGGACACTGCCTGCAGCACAAACAACTGCCAGGTTAGAGGCCTGAGTGAGTGGGAGGAAGCGGGTGTGGCCAGTGCTCAGATGCAATAGAGTCACTAAAGGGCTCTTCACTGAAACCCCACTGCTTGCAGCTTGGCAGTTGCATTACTTAGCCCTTCTTCCTCTTCTCCCTGTCTAACACTGAACCTCGAGTATGCTCCCTAGATCTCTGCTTACACAGGAATGAATGAGTTTGTTGGGATTCTGTGGCAATGCCAGCCTGGGTTAAGTATCCGAGTGGCACTTATCCATTTAAATGTTAAATGGATTCTTCGGTACCTGACACAGCTTCAAATTTAATTACTTTTGAAATGACTAAGAAGTAACTAAAACAAGAGCCATAATTAAATTTTACATGCAGAACAGCAAACACGTTGGTAACGCTGCCAGGACATGGACTCACTAGTCATTTCTGCTCCTAGCTTTGTCTCTGTGGCATTGCCCACTCCAAAGGCAGATTCCTTGGATGATAACATGACAGACAGTGGAAAAACCTCCCTGCTTCTAAGGAATAAAACAGTGGCTGCTTCGTGAGAGAAGTTGTTATTTTTTACTTAGCACTATTGGTATAAGTAAAAGTTTTCTTTACCGTAAAAGGTAAAAGACAAGTCCCTGCTCCAGAGTTCAGAATCTGCTTCAGACTTTACCACAAGGAGGTATCATAATAAGCGAGTGCTGTGCATGCTTGTGTGTGGTGGGAGGGATTTTGGAAACTAAATCACAATGAAGGAAGCAGTGCGACTATAGACTTAAGAGCTTCCTTTAAAGCATCCATTTAAAAAAAAAAATCTTGGCCCTAGCTCTGCATAGCACAATATTCATATTGTGCAGTAGCCGTCATTTATGTTTCTGTACCATGTGTACCATGTATCTGGTGCATAAACAAGGGGCCTGGCCAAGCAGCTGCAATTCTCATTGATTCCACTGCAACTCAAAGACAAGCCCAGGCTGACTGATAAAGGACACCTACTGGTGTTTAGTACTATCCAGGCATGTGTTGTTAAGTTCATGTATAAGGCACTGTGGACAGCAGCTGTTCACAATGGGGAGTGACTAATTATTATATTCCCCAGCACATTCATGGCCCTACTTTTTTGAATAGCAAGTTCTCAAATGGTAATGACCCCCTGGGTGTTTATTACACCACTTATACATTATTAGAGCACAAAATACTAATGTGTTTGGGGCAGATGAAGATTAACTAAAGGCCTGGGATAAAGGTCAGTCTAATGCCAAGAAAAAGGAAATGAAATACGTAAGGACATTAAAGGATAAACTTGTATTGAATTAATCAAATGCAGGAACATTAATGGAGACGAGATAGGCAGATCAGGCAATCCTTGAAGCTGAGTCATATTTTAGGGAAGGAAACAAGGAAGCATAATTAATTTCTTATGTCCCCAGATTCTTGGGACTGATTCTCCTCTCCTTCACATCAGTACAGAACAGGAGTATTCCACTGACATAAATGGAGTCTATCAACAAGAAAAACAGAGTAAATGAGAGCAGAAGTCGTCTCTTGGTTTCCTGAGGCTTGTGTGGTTCTCATCACCATAGTGTCAAAGAGCCAAAGATAACAATGATTCTAATTTTCAGCCCTACCACTAAGAAGCAGGTGTAGGATCCTCTTATATATATCTATGAATGAAACTATGACAATGAGGGTGTTATTGTGGGAAAACTTCAATTTTCTGGTCAGCTGCAGGTGGTCATGAGTTTTTTGCTGCTGAAGCTACTTGGCCTCTCAACACCCCACAAGGCCTTTGCTGCCCAACAATGCAGAAAAATTAATGTAGAATCCCTTTGCCGCTCTCTGGGGCACCTTAATTCAGGAGATCTCAAAGAGCTTTACAGCCATTCATTATTGGACAATTGGAAATCGCTAGTTATTTTAGTTTCACCACATTCATATATTTTAAAAATCTATGAAATATATAGCAGAGAGTTATATGGTTCCAAGGAGCAGTCATGTCCCTCCGGCTGGAATGTATATCACATTCAGAAGCAGCACCACCACCAGGATGAACTAAAGTAAGGTCTCCAGGAGAGAGCACCAAGTAAGTGTATCTGTCTCTTCTGAGCGACTGCACTGAACTGAAGATAAAACTGGCTACTAGTCACTATCAGGAGGGCAGGCGGGGGAAATTATTCTGGGTTTAAAGGTACAGTATCACAGAAAACAAGTCATAGAGGATAAAAATTACATATGCTACCCAGTGAATATTTTCCTGACTCTCTCTCCTCACAAGCAGGCTAGTGTTTATCCATAGCAGGGCTAGATGGCAGCAGAGTATCACAGGGCCTAATAACATCAGCCACACTATCAGAGGCTCGTTCACCTGCACATCCACCAACATGATATATGCCATCATGTGCCAGCAATGCTCCTCTGCCATGTACATTGGTCAAACTGGACAGTCTCTACGTAAAAGAATAAATGGACACAAATCAGATGTCAAGAATTATAACACTCATAAACCAGTCGGAGAACATTTCAATCCCTCTGGTCACGTGATTACAAACATGAAAGTTGCAATTCTTCAACAAAAATCTTCAAATCCAGACTCCAGCGAGAAACTGTTGAATTGGAATTCATTTGCAAATTGGATACAATTAACTTAGGCTTGAATAGAGACTGGGAGTGGCTAAGTCATTATGCAAGGTAACCTATTTCCCCTTGTTTTTTCCTAAGCCCCCCCGCCCAGACGTTCTTGTTAAACCCTGGATTTGTGCTGGAAATGACCCACCTTGATTATCATACACATTGTAAGGAGAGTGATCACTTTAGATAAGCTATTACCAGCAGGAGAGTGGGTTTGTGTGTGTGGGGGGGGTGAGAAAACCTGGATTTGTGCTGGAAATGGCCCAACTTGATTATCATACACATTGTAAGGAGAGTGATCACTTTAGGTAAGCTATTACCAGCAGGAGAGTGGGGTGGGGGAGGTATTTTTTCATGCTTTGTGTGTATAAAAGATCTTCTACACTTTCCACAATATGCATCCGATGAAGTGAGCTGTAGCTCACGAAAGCTTATGCTCAAATAAATTTGTTAGTCTCTAAGGTGCCAAAAGTACTCCTTTTCTTTTTGGTTTCTGCAAAGCTGTTGTATAGGAATAGGCAGAGGTAGGGATAGCCCTTGAGCAAAGTTTGCCGAAAACAAGCTGTCATGTGGCTACTTGTGTTTTGGCCCGTTCTGGCAAGTTAAAACAAACAAGTGCAAAAATGCAACAGGAAAAGAGCTAATATGAATACTGTGAAGTTGTCCAGGAACCATAGCAACACTCCTGTGGGACAATGAAGTATTATTGTACCCATTGTACAGATAAGAACATAATTGTCCCCTAGTTGCACAGAGGTTATGATAGGTGCACTGTGGCTGAGACATAAATAGAACCCAAGTTTCCAGAATCCCACTGCAATGCTCTAACCACTAGACTTTCTGCTTTCCACCCTTGAGGATAATCATGCATGTATACAGATACATGCCAGATTTCAGTGGCAGCTAAGCGACCACATAGTTGTATACTGTACAACCCTAAAAATGTCTGGAAAAGCTCAAGCTCACATAGTAAAAGTGTCAAACAGTCTGTTGTAATTGTCTTTCTCTTTTATAGCATTGAACTGTAGATAATGAAAAGAGACGTTGCTGCTTGATTTAAAGAAAGAGAGCTTTTGTGGGGAAAGAATCACTACACTTTGTTTAATCAGAAAGAAAACATTAGCTGGCTTATGCTGGTAATTGGTGATTTAGCTCTGAAACCAATGAAATGAAAAAAATAACCCTGATTAATAGCATTTCTGGCTTTAGCTGATGACCTAGAACTACTGCTGTAGTAAAGATGAAAGAGATACAGTCATGCTACTGACAATGGGTTCGTAATTATGAATGATAATGGATAGATTCAGCCAAATACCAAACTAGTTTTCGGTGATTATCCGCTTGTAATTTTTATTTGAATTTGCTTTGGTTATTCTCATTTCTCCTTTCTCTTGGTTTTCCACAAACATGCATGTGCTCATATTTTATCTTAACTTATATTCATGGAAAACAAAGTTCAGAGTCACAAATTTACCTCTAACTAATCTCAGCAGAAATATTTGTGCAGCCATCCATTCCAGGCAGAATGACTTGTTTGGCCAATCTTAACAAATAATACAGCTTTTATATAGTGCTTTTGATCTGTAGATCTCAAAGCACTTTGCAAAGTGGGCATCATCTTCCTTTTACTGACAGAGAAAATAAGGCACAGCATGGTAAAGGGTGCCTGTGTAACCCAGGAGGACAGTGGCGCTCAGATAATTGTTCTTTATGAAAATATGCTCTAGTTCAAACAGGAATTAATTCAGAAAATCCTATGGCCTGTGTTTTATAAGAGGTCCAACTAGACAATCACAGATGTCCCCTTCTGGCCTTATAATCTAAAAATAAGAATAGAGTTGAAAATTTTCACACAAAAATGCATTGGCGGCATTCAAAATAAATCCAAAGCAAGGAAGAGCTGCTTGTGAACATCCACAAAGTCAACACAAAAACAACAGGGAGTCCGGTGGCACCTTAAAGACTAAGAGATTTATTTGGGCACAAGCTTTTGTGGATAAAAAACCACTTCTTCAGAGCGAAAGCTTATGCCCAAATAAATCTCTTAGTCTTTAAGGTGCCACCGGACTTCTTGTTGTTTTTGTGGATACAGACCAACACGGCTACCCCCTGATACCTGACACAAAGTCAACATAGCTCTTGCTAACAATTTTATATGGAAGGCATTCAGATACAATATTGATGGGCAGCAGTATAAAACTTTAAGATAGATAGAATAGCCTGCAATCAGAAAGACAGGTTCTAAATGTGTCATATATTATTTGCTGTGAATTATTGGCTCAGCTCTACAAATTAGACTAAAATTCACACAATAGGCACCTTCTAGACGTCATCTTAGAAATCTATTGACACTCATCATCACCTGTCCATAACATCATATAATAATCACATACTGGCACACTGACCAAATACTTCCACACTCATGAGCAACAGATTTTACACCATTCCCTCTAGCTCTTTTAAAAAAAATGTAAGTAACTGTACTTAAGGAGTGACTTTCATCTAAGGATTTTAGAGTTTTAACGATATATGCCAACACATTCACCCTGACCCACCCCACCTCAGGAACAACAAGTGTGATGTACTAACTCAAGGCTTCTCTTCACTACCGGGGGTAAGTCAACCCAAGTTAGGATACTCCAGCTATGTGAATAATGTAGCTGGAGTCGACATAGCTTAGGGCCACTTACCCCAGTGTCTTCACTGTGCTGCATCGACAGGAGACACTCTACCGCCCACTTACCTTATTCTTCTCGGGGAGCTGGAGTACCAGGGTCAACTGGAGAGCGCTCTGCCATCCATTTAGCAGGTCTTCACTAGACCCACTAAATCGACCCCTGCTCCATCAATTGCAGCAGCTTCTATCTCCCCTTAGTGTAGACCAGCCCTCAGAGTGAAACAAGTGATTTTGGCTGGTTATGTATTATGAGCCAGCAGGAAAGAACAAAGACCCAGATCTTCAAAGGTATTTAGGTGCCTAATTCAACTGAATTGCAGATCTGAGCCAAAGTAACTTAATTGGGGCTATTTGCATTGATACATTCAGCTTGCTGTCAGCAATGGATGCAGAACTGGGATCTGAACAGTTCTGAGAGCCCCTCACTGGAGCAGATCAAAAAATGAAAAAAAAAATTATGAAACATTTTTGAAAGTTGGAAGTTGTTTGTGTTTCCCAGGGTTCACATCAGACCCATTTTTTGTTTTAATCCAAAATATTTCAGGTGTTATTAAATAAAAAACATTAATCAAAAACATTCTTGAAATGATTTTATTGAAAATTATAATTTACCAAACTGACTTAAAAATAACCATAGCCATTTAGTGTTTTAGAATTTTTTAAAATAATTTTTAATCAAAACGTTAATTGTTTTTTCATCAAAAATGTTATTGAAATGCCTAGAAATTTGTCATTGTTTTGGGTAAATGGTCAATTTTGATAGCCATTTAGTTAACATTTCAAATTAAAGTTTTGAATACAAATGTAAATTTTAGGGGGGGGAATCAAGTTCTTCCAAAAGATTTTATTTTTGAAAAAAGGCCATTTCTGATTTAAAACATTATCCCTTAAATGTTTTGACCAGTTCTATTCCTCATTTGAAGTCTCCAAAATCCTGATCCTGCCGCCCTTACTCACACTATATAGTATTTGCTCATGTGATAAATCCTAGGGAAGTCAATGGGACTGCCTGCTTGAATAAGTAGAGTGGCAGAATTGGGCCCCAAAATGCTCGTACACAAGTTACAGTGCCAATCTGCAACATCATTTGTTCAGGTCGCATGAAGTTACATGAAGTCATGTAGTCACATGAAGTCACGTTACAGGGAGCCCCAGACAACCTGCTGGGTGAAGAATCCAAAGACAAATAACTTTCCAATATATAATAGAAATACTAACATGGCACGGCTGTTCAATGCTCAGCCATGCCGTGTGGTTCACCACCCAACTTTAATGTATTTCTTGTGCAAAATCACCACAGCATGGGAAGTTCAAATCCAAGTATCAAAAAGGTATTAATGACAGAAGGCCAAATTCCCCTTTTGCTCACACCAGCATAACCAACGTTTTAGTTGCTCGCCCAGAGTAATCAGTTTTGCTAAGAGGATAACTAGCTTTTTCCAGGAGATTATTCTAGCGACCTCAGCCAGGGAGTGTAGCAACCGTCTTGATTCTCACACATTCTGCTCCCTTCCCTAGGGAACAGAACACTGATTTAGGACTCAATCCTGCAAGGTGCTGAGCCCTCTGGCCTGACCCAGCAAAAGACCTAGGCAGGTGCTTAACTTTAAACGTGTGAATAGTCCCATTAACTTCACAGGGACTACTAAACAGGTGATTAGAGTTAAGCATGTGAGTAATCTCACTGAAGTAAATGGGACTATTCACATGCTTAAAGTCTTTTGGGGGTCAGGCCAGGGGACTCAGCACCTTGCAGAATCTAGTCCTTACTCCCCGTTGTTGAAGATCCAGGGCCTCATCCAAAGCCCATTGAAGTCAACGGGATAGTTCCTGTTGATTCCAGTTGGCTTTGGATTAGGTCCTAGAAGATTTCCTCATAGCAGGACGACTGATACAAACGAGCGTCCAGACATGCACAGATACACACCTTTCAAGACCTGCACATGCCTTGAAAAGCTGAACAGCAAAGGGGATTTCTTCCCGCCATTCAACCCCTATTGGTCATGCCCTTGTTAAAAGGCTTCCTGCTCTGTTCAAACATCAGTAATCAATACAGACCTGTGAAACCTTGCCACTTCATAAATAAGGCAAACATTTACCTTTGGTATCTTTAAAGTATCCAGTCTTTCTCTAACTTCATTTCCCTGCGATGGATGGGCATGAATATCATCCTGCTAAATCCTTGAACCTTTCAGCCAGTCTGCGATCTCCCAGAGATGACAAACAAGAGCAGAGTTTTCTCCTTGTGGCACATGCACAGCTTGTCACTAGCTTGATGATAGTTTCATTAATAAATTCTAATCTCATTTACAAGGAACAGAACTGGCATTTCCTCAGCACCTGAGTCTGGTCCTCAATAGAAACAAATACATGGGCTATCTGTCAGGTATTTTAAAAACAGTATGTGGGGGAACGCACCTCATCACTTTTTTCAGAAAAAGAGAGTTTTCCCTAACTCCGTGGTACTTTGCAACTCATCTGCTGTCCTTGGGCCTGACCTTGGGAGCAGTTTACAAAAGCTAACAACATTAAGGGCCTGATTCTGTTCTCTCGGACCCCACAGCGGGATTGTAAATTCGCAGCAAACACTAAAATGCTGCAGTGTAGTAAATTGATAGGCACGTGTGGTGAGTGACTAGGGCTAGAGGGGGCTCAGCCCTCCCTCCCCCATGTCTATCTCTGCCTTGTCATTTTCTGAGCCACCTCAGTGCCCATACATATGCCCAGCTCAGCAGGCAAACCCTGTGTCTGGTGGCACCAAGGAAGCGGGCAGGGTGCTTCAGGGAGAGACCTACCTGTGTGCTGAGTTCCCCGCAGGTGGATCTGGATTCCTCAGTCCCAGCAAGGGGTGCTAGCACCTGAGTGCTGCTTCCAGGGAATGTTAATGTTTGAAAAGGCCCAGTTCCAGGGGGCTCTGCGGGGCTGGGAGGTTTGGGATCCACATCTGGAGCAGGCCACAGTGGAGGAGGAGGAGGAGGAGGAGGAGTTATGGCATCCGGGAGCCGGCAGGTGAGTGGGAGAGCTCTGTCCTAGTGCAGGTTCTTGAGAGGAGGAGATGGGGCTGGTGGGGAGTGGCAAGTGGAGTCTCTCCATGTTGGGGATCTGAATGAGGTTTGCTGGGACAGGGTGAGAGTCCCAGGAGAAGAGGGGAGAGATCCTGAGGTGATGGGGAGGGAAAGAGGGAGTCCCAGGAGAAGGAAAAGCGTCCTGAAGGGGGGCAGGGAAGGGATCCTGACGGGATTCCTGGGTGAAGGAGCGTGCCGGGGGAGTGGGGAGGGATCCTGCAGCTGCACATCTGGCAACACCAAGGCACGGAAGGGGGCAGGGCAGGCGTTGCGGCCGGAGGGCCCTGCCTGCACATGTATATCCACCCGTCACATGACACTGTGGCAGGATCCTTTGAATCTGTGAGCGGTGAGAGCCAAACGGATTGGTCAAGGAACTGGGCCTACTCCCACAGGACAGGACCACCCTGTGGGGTGAGTGAAGGGCACGCTCAGTCCCCCCCACCCCGGGAATATTTTCACCAGCCACCTATGAGGAAAGGTTAAAAAAACTGGGTATTTTTAGTGTTAAGAAAAGAAGACCTGATAGTCTTCAGATACGTGAAGGACTGTTATAAAGAAGACAGTGATCAATTGTTCTCCATGTCCACCGATGGTAGGACAAGAAATAGATTAATCTGCAGGAAGAGAGATTTAGGTTAGATATGAGGAGAAAACTTTCTAGCTATAAGGGTTGATAAGCTCTGGAACAGGTTTCCAAGGGAAGTTGTGGAATCCCCAACACTGGAGGTTTTTAAGAACAAGTTGGACAAACACCTGTCAGGCATTGTCTACGGCTGGACTTCGTGACTTCTCAAGGTTCCCTTCCAGCCCCATGGTTCTATGAAGATCTAACTCTCCTTTTGGTCCCACTGGACAATTGCACTGGTTTTAATGGTGTAGTAAAGTGATCACGATAGAGTTAACTGGGTTACCCAGCATATTATGGGATGGCTCCATGCTGCGTCTGCCCCACCCATACTTCCTGTTTTAGCCAGTAGGAGTTTCACATACGCACTCTGTTGTGATGCAGCTAAATGAAGCAGCAGCTCCTGGCCTGCACTCCTGTGAGTGGTCTTATTTTTTTTGTACACTGAGCAGTTCCCTTTCCCAAAAAAATGGATTTGCAGGGACCTTATGGCAAGTCACTTAGCAGCAGAAATAAAAGACCTATCTTCTCCATATGCCATGTTTGCTCCACTAGTGGGCCAGATCCATTTAGAGGTGCAGCTAATGGACAAACTTATTTTTCATTTCATTCACCACCATGGATGCATAAGTCACAATATTTTTCCAGCTTTCAAACAAATGCGCCCCTCTAAATTCTGCATGCAGAGTGCTTAAGTCATTTTTTTCTCTATATCCTCCCTGAGAAAAGAAATCTACGTAGGAAAGAGAGAATTTTGATAGCAAAAGGATTATTTGCAGCTTTTAAAGCAAACTACAAAAGCTAATGAAGAGCTAATGATTAGCATTAAGAATTAAAAATATTTTCCCTATCATTTAGAATGTGGATGTAACAATTTTTTCTAGCAGGGAAGGACAGTAAGACAAATGTTTTAGCAGTTAGAGCACGGATATATGGTGAAATGATTATATCTATTCCTCAATCTTGTTTTAGAATTAGAGAATGATTTTAAATCCATACAATAATTATTCTAGGTCAGTCTAAAGAAGTGGGGAAAAAACAAGTTTCAACAGTTCTTGAAACATCTCAGGCTGAGTTTTCAAATATTGTGTGCTGGTTGAGCCAGAAAATATATATGTATAACTTAATTATGCATATGATGACCACACATGAATTAACAGATTCAGTCTTCCAATGGTTGTGTGGATTGTCACTTCCTCTCCTGCTCCTGATTCAGCAAAGTACAGGTCGTACAGGTCCTGACTTTTCACTGAAAAGCAATTCCTTTCCTTCCCCTTTCACTGTGTCCGTTTTACAGCTGTGTAGGTGCGCTGTGCCGGATTCGCCTCTATTGCCGTCTCCTGATTTACCCACTACATGGGAGTTCACGGTGAACGAGTGGTATAATTAAGGCCTGCTCTACACCTAAACGTCACATTGACCTCGCGACATTGCTGAGGCCTGTGAAAAATGTTGCCCCCTTTATGACACAGTTAGTTTGACCTAGCTCCCACGGTAGACACAATGAGGTAAATGGAAGAATTCTTCGGTCAACTTAGCGACTGCATCTAGAGGGGGTGGATTTACGATAGCCATACACAGTTTTTCTATTGCTGAACTAAGTATCTACACTACACTACTGCTGTGCTGCTGTAGCACTTGTAGAGGAGACATACCCTGAAATGACAGTCAGGCCCGCTGACCTCAGCTCTGGGCTTGTCTACACAATTAAACCGCAGCAAGCTGGGATCTAGAGTTACCTGCACTAGCCTGACGTGGTCTGTCTATCCATGTTCTCTCTGCTGATGTGCATTAACAGTTCCTTAGAGTGCTTTGATCTCATCCTCTTTGAAACAGGACTAGATCAAAGAGCATTAGCCAACCGTTAATGGGCATCAGCGGGGTGCACACGGAGTTAGACGCTGGCAGGCTAGCACAGGCTTCATTTGCATCCCAGCTTGCCAGGAACTAAATGTTCATATAGATATGCTGCTTTTACCCCAGTTTAAGTGAAAAGAGAATCAAGCCCTACCCCTGATGGTCAGTAAATACCCTTACCAACATGAACCAAGACCTACTGTTTTCCTTTGCGTTCAAGAAGACAAAAAACAATGGACCTGATCTTCAGCTTGTGTAACTGGAATAGCTACACCAAAGCCAACAGAGGTACATCAATTTTCATCAGCTAAGAATCTGGGCCAGTGGCAGGAAAAGAGGTGTTAACTGACCGCATATGACAAATGAAATGTCTGCAGTGTTAATTGTTTCACTGCTAGTCATTTTACCAGGAACATCCATGGGATTGTGCGTTGATCTTCTGTAGAATATCACCACTTTCATTTTTTTTCCTATCTGACCTCTGAGTACAGGGCTGCCTTTTATTGGATCAAAGCTTAATTATAATACATAAGCATTTTGGACTGAAACTGTCTGTTAAACCACTATCAAAGTCATAAAGAGGATTTCTCATTTTGGACATGTTCTATCTTTATATTTTAATATGATGGTGTAATCAAAAGTTAAATATATGGGCCAAATTTTCTTCTCACACATCATGGAGTAGCAGTAACTATTTACATCAATAGAGTTGCACCAGCATGCAGTCAATGTAAACGAGAGGAGAATCAGAGATGCGAAAGTATTTATTTGCATTAGTAGCAACTACAGGCTACTACTGGAGATTGGAGCCCCATTGTGCTAGGTGCTGCACAAACATATAGTAAGAGACAGCTCCTGTCCCAAAGAGCTTATAAATCACTATCCTTTAAATCAGTGGAACTACTCACATGCTTAAAGCTGGCCATATGTTTAATTACGTCTGAATCAGGGCCTAAACAGACATGCTAGATAAAGGATGGGAGGGGAAACTGAAGCACAGAGAGGTGAAGTAATGTGCCCAGTGACATGCAGTAAATCAGTGGCACAGCTGGGACCAGAACCCACCATAAAACTAGGAGTAATGAAGGAAACGGGGGTTCTGAGTAAGTAAGTCAAGGCAGATTTGGTCTTTGAGAGGAAGAGGAGGGAAGGCAAGGCTCATGAAATGCTTGATAAGCTTTGGGTGCTGTGTCTTCCTACAGACGTATTCCATATGTGACAATTATATTTCCTAAAAGCCTTTTTCCAGTCATATGTCCAAAACCCCCTCCACATCACCCCCCTCCACCAGAATCAGTGCTTCATCACCATGACTAACAGTGACTGGAGATGAAGCCATGCGTGGCAGAATTTCAGAGATGTAGCTGACTCAGAAAAAATGTGGTCATTTGTCACCCAGTGTGCTGGAGAGAGATTCTGACATTTAGCTCATCTGAGGGTGTTTTTTTAAAAAAAAGAAGATAAACACTTCACTAAGGCATATTCAGAACAAAAAGTCAATGGTAAGTGTGTTGCCTGGCCTAATAAGGGCCTGGAAGAGGCTCTGACATTTGGCTAATTTTTCCTTTTCTAAAGAACTTTACACATTTATCATAAAAATGAAAGGCAAGTCTGCTGCTTAATGTGATGGGGTCGATGAGCGGCTCTGACATTCATTTTGTTTGCGGGTGGGTATGAGCAAGATCCACATTCCCCACGAATGTATCTACTAGGGGTGTGTGCAGTATAATGGGAGAGGAGGATGGGGAGACTCTGGGATGCTTCATTTATTTACCTGCAGGGCTCCAATAGTTTTTTATAGTAAAATAGTTTAATCGTAAAAGTCCAAAGCGAAGACAAAAGGGAAGAGCACATTGGCTTGTTATGTTTTCACTTGTGCATTTTACTACAGACACAGCTGTGTATGCTTGTAAGGATAATTTAGCCCCAAATTTAAACGTTTGAAGTGTTTCCCCTGGTTATAAAAGCTTCATCAATATTAACGAGATGATCAGACAGTACAAGTGATAAGTACCACACCACAAATACAATAATTTTATCTGCAAGGTACTTATATGACCCTCATTACCATGGCATCTGAATGCCTGATAATCTGTTTTAATATATTCATTCCCACAACAGCCCTTTGAATACTGTAATAATAAGAATGAGCCTGACACGATTATTATTTCCCTTTCGGCATCTAGGAAATTGAGACACAGAAAGACTAAGGGTGAGATTTCTAAGGGTGTTTCGGCAGCTTAAGACACATATTGGTGCCCTGTTGGATTTTCCGACGCACCAAGCCATTTAACTTCCATTGAAGTCCACTTGGCCTTGAATAATTTGCATAAAGTCAGGCAGGGAAGGAACTGAACCTTGGCCCCCCGAGCCTGAGGCTAACATGCGAGCCACGGGACCATCCTTCCTCTTGCCAGTCTTTGTTACGTTGCCCAGTCATGCCTTTGTTTTCTGCGCACTGCCTCTTTGAAATCTCTGGTTTCAGAGTAACAGCCGTGTTAGTCTGTATTCGCAAAAAGAAAAGGAGTACTTGTGGCACCTTAGAGACCAAATAAATTGGTTAGTCTCTAAGGTGCCACAAGTACTCCTTTTCTTTTTTTGAAATCTCTAAGGATTCTGCTGTCTGGGGTGACAGGAAACCATTTTGTATTCAGTCCAGTGCAGACGGTTAATGAGGGGGCGCACACTGGGTGCATGTGTGTAACCCACACACCTGGGTGTGGTGCTCTGTCCCATCTACTGGCACCGAGACCACTGAGAGAGAGAGATTAATGAGTCTGCTCTATAGCCTTAGCTAAGGGCTGTATGGCTTTTAGCTCATGCATTTAGCTCCAGGTTCGATCGCCTGCCGACGACCGGGGTCTGTTGGTGTTACATGTGCACACTCTCTCTATCGTTAAGAATTTACTCTTATTCCTTCTTATTTTGTTGCTCTCCTAAATGTAAAGAGAATGTAATTTAGACTGAAAACACCTGTTTGTGCTCTGTGTATGGAGAAACATAATGCTTGAAAAATGCACTGTGTACCTCATCTCTCTCCCTAGGGGAAATGCAGAGAAAAACCAAAAGTGAGTAAGGGTGGAGGTGTTAACATCTGAAGAAATGTTAAAATGACCTACAGAACCAATGCTTTGTCAAACATTGTCTAAGGAAGGTGAGGGGTTGGCTGGGAGAAGGATTGCAATAACCACATATAAGTATTTGAAACGAGTAAGCACCAAAGAGGGAAAGGAATAAGTTAGAGGTTATAAATACAGCTAATGGGATAAAACTAGACAACAGGAAATGTAGGCTGAATATTATCAGGAAAAAAATCATAGAAAGTTTCCAAATATGTTTGTCAGTCCATCTTTTTCAAGGCCCAACCACATGTAGCCCCTGCCCATTCCCCTGACTTGACGTCCTTTGCGTTCTCCCCTCCCTCTGCTTTGCCAGTGATACCAGTCTTGACACCTTCTCTTACACAAATGTCTCTCATGCTTCCCTTTATGCCTGGAATGACCTCCCCGAGCCTGTTCGCCAGATCACACCTCTCATCTTAGTCACGTCCCTTCTAAAAATCATTCCTGCCTTTGAGAAGTGAGTGGGGGAAGCAAGGTAACACAATACAATTAACAGCACCTTCACAATGTCTGCATGTCTCACTGAAAACCTTTGGATCTTTATTACTGTCCTTTTCATCAAACTAGATACTAATATGCCCCTCATCACTGTAGTATCTGAGCTCCTCACAGTCGTTAATGTATTTATCCTGCAACTCCCCTGTGAGGTAAGGCAAGGCTATTATATCCCCATTTTACAGATTCAGAACTGAAGCACAGAGAGACTCAGTGATTTGCTCAAAGTCACATGAGGAGCATGAATCCCAAACCAGTGCCCTAACCACTGGACCAACCTTCCTTTCTCTTCCCCACCATTTTGACTCTCCCCTTTGCCAGTCCACAGCCATCTATGTCGCTAGTGACGGACACATGAGACTTGGGCTGGGGAGCACCTCTAGGAGACCGCAGAACTCAGGGTCTTGGGTCTCAGGCAGACCTGGCTCTTCACATCAACGTCAGAGAGCTGAGAGCGGTGTGCCCGGCATGCCAGACCTTTCAGGCATACTTAACGGGACAGTGTGTATCAGTCCTGTCGTACAACACAACAGCAATGTTCTATATCAACAATCATGGGGGTGCACGCTCCTCTCCCCTGTATCAGGAAGCCCTCATGGTGTGGGACTTCTGTATAGAACATTCAATACACCTGCAAGCGTTGTACCTCCCCAGGGTACAGAACGAGCTGGTGAACCACCTCAGCAGGTTGTTTCACACCCATGAGTGGTCCCTTCACCTGGACATCGCCATTTCAATCTTCCAAAGGTGGGGCTTTCCCCAGATAGACCTATTCGCCATGTGACACAACAGGAAGTGCCAGAAGTTCTGATCCTTCCAAAATCACAGCCTAGGCTCCAGCATGGACGCATTCCTCCTCCATGGTGAGGTTGTCTCCTATACGCCTTTCTGCCCATACCACTCTTTCACAAGGTACTCTTCAAGATCTGGAAGGAACAAGCTCAGGTCATACAGATAGCACCAGCCTGGCCCTGCCAGCACTGGTACACATCTCTCCTAGACACGTCCATGGAAGCCCCGATCACCCTGCCGCTCTTCCTGGACCTTCTGACGCAAGATCACCGTCGTCTCCAACATACGAACCTCGAGTAGCTTCACCTCACAGCGTGGAAGCTCCATGGTTGAACCCGATGGAGCTCTCCTGTTCAGACCAGGTTAGACAGGTCCTCCTTGGCAGCAGAAAACCCTCTATGAGAGCCACCTACCTTGCCAAGTGGAAGAGATTTTCAATCTGGTCAGCGCAGCGCCATTCGTCCCCTACACTAGCCTCAGTGCTGCTTATTCTGGACTACCTCCTCCTTCTGAAGCAGCAGGGGCTTTCGTTGTCGTCAATAAGGGTGCACTTAGCTGCCATCTCGGCCTTTCACCCAGGTGTGCAGGGCTGCTTGGTATTTGCTAAGCCCATGGTCATCGGGTTCTTAAAAGGGCTCAACAGGCTATACCTTAACGTCTGTCAGCCTGTCCCGGTCTAGGACCTCCACCTGGTCCTTTCTAGACTCATGGGACCACCTTTTCAGCCCTTGGCGACATGCTTCCTGCTCTACCTCTCTTACAAGGTGGTGTTTTGGTGGCAATAACCTCGTCCAGGAGGGTGTCTGAACTCAATGCCTTAACATCAGAGCCTACTTACACTGTGTTCTACAAGGACAAGGTGCAGCTCAGACCTCACCCTGCTTTCCTCCCAAAGGTTGTGTTACAGTTTCACATTAACCAGGACGTCTTTCTCCCGGTATTCTACCCCAAGCCACATTCTAGCGTCAGGGAGCAGAGACTCCCCTCATTGGATGTCCACAGGGCGCTAGCTTTCTACATCAAGAGAACTAAACCGTTCCGAAAATCAGTCCAGCTATGCATGGTGGACAGAATGAAAGGTCTGCCTGTGTTGTAACAATGCGTTTTGTCATGGATCACGTCCTGCATCCGCGAGCGCTACAACCTGGTGGGGGTTCCCGCACCCCCAATCACTGCACACGCCACCAGGGTGCAGGCTTTGCCAACAGCGTTCCTGGCTCAGATTCCCATTCAGGAAATCTGCAGATCAGTGACATGGTCCTCCATCCATACTTTCACCACGCATTATGGGATGACCCAGCAGGCCAGAGACGACGCGGCCTTCAGACGAGCAGTGCTCCAATCAGTGGATGACCCTGACTCCGCCTCCTGAACTTGGGCTTGTTAGTCATCTGATTGGAATTGACATGAACAAGCACTTGGAGAAGAAAAAACGGTCACTCACCTTCTCGTAACTTTTGTTCTTCGAGATGTGTTGTTCCTGTCCATTCCAATACCCACCCCCCTACCCCTCTGTTGGAGTCGCCGGCAAGAAGGAACTGAGGCGATGTAGGGTCAGCAGGGCTCTATATTGGGCACCATGAAGGCACAACTCCAGAGAGTGACCAGGCTGACCCTATGGTTGCTGATAAGGGAAAACATCTTCCCGCTACTGTGCACATGCGCGCGCACCCATCTGATTGGAAGGGACAGGAACAACACATCTCAAAAAACAACAGTTACGAGAAGGTAAGTAACCTTTTCTTTTTTTTTTCAATTTCCATTTTTTTAAAATAAAAGCCTAACAATTTTTGAAGAAAAACGGTCAATGAAAACTTTTTTGTTGAAAATATTCCACAGGAACAAAACACATTTCCTGACCGGATAGGAGTGTGACTTGGGGAAATTTCAGGTGGCTGGATCTGTTACCTGAGTCCAACACTCAGAAGCAGAGGATACTTCAACCCTAAGGTACCAGCACCACCTGCAGAAAAGCAGTGCTGTGATCTGTGACTTGATGGGAGATTTGTCTTATTAGCCCTTTTGTTACTCTGGCTTAGTAGAGAGGATGGCTCACTGCCCCTGACCACCCCCGAAAGTCATTGTTCTGAGAGGTTAAAAATAAGTAACATACATGCACAAGAAATATATACATCAAACTATATAAGCACAAATCTGTATTGTCTCATGGCAGTGCAAAGAATGTATGCAGCCACGACAGCATGTAATATATTAGATTGCCCATTTCCCACCTGTAGGCTAATAAAGAGAGCCAAAGGATTGCATAACAGGCAATTCTAGTCAATTGGGTTCAGCTGCTATCAGAGTACAAGTTTTCTGGTCCTTCCAGGCGGGATTATTGTAATTTGGTACTCATGAGTCTTCTGTTGAATAGCTGACACTGACAACAACTGGTACAGTGTATCCCTGCTCATGTTCTCACGGGAACCAGGAAATAATATCTCTCAAGTTATTTCCAGACTGTATTGGCTTTTAATCTGTCTGTACAATGATAAAAAGTTCCACTTCAGGGTTTGATTTGTCTCAGTGGCAAGGCTTCTACACCCTTGTCTGAACTTATTAGCCCCTAATAAAATATAATTTAATCCCCCCCCAAAAAACCCAAAACAAAACCTCCCAACAGCCTTACTATTCTAGAAAAATTCAAGGCTGCTGCTAAGAGGTTACCCTGTTTATATTCCATTTTATAGAGTGTTCCTACTTTGTTCCTTTCACTTTTCTTCTGGTCTTAGTCCTGTGGTTGGCTCTTCAAGTCCTTCTCCATTCCAGTCTGTCTTGAAGCAGTTCCTCAGAAATTCTGCAGCTTCTCAGATTGTTTTGTGTGACATCCATCCATCCATCCAGTTTTGGGTCTTCCAACCCTTCTGTTACTCTCCACTTCTAAGTTGAATAACCTGTTTCCCATACTTCTGATTTTCTTTTCACGTGCCCAAACCATCTCAACATTGAGTCATTGAATTTAAAAACAAAAGGGACCACTAGGTCATCGAATCTGACCACCTGTGTATCACAGACCGCCAAAAGTTACTCAGCACTAAACTAAACCCCAAAATCAAAATGGGACCAAAGTATGACAGCCAAGGGAAATGATTAAGTGAGATATACTCAGAAAATCTTGGCAAGTGACCTACACAACACACAGTAGAGGAAGGCAATCTTCCTCCTCCCCTCCCCCCTCCCCCCCAAAAAAAATTCATGGCCAATCTGACCTGGGAAAATTCCTTCCCAACTCCACATATGTCATTCAGTTAGATCCTGAGCATGTGAGCAAGAACCAGCCAGTAAAGCATCTCAGAGAGAGATTGCTTGGTACCACCTTGACTTCTGGCCCACCATATCCAATGTCCCATCTCCAGACATTGTCACCCTTGATGTTTAAGAAGAAGGTAACAAAAAACCCTCCCAGAATACATTGGGAGGAAAATATCCCTTCCTGATCCCCCCGTGGTGGCTGAAACCTTCAAGCATGAGCTTTAGGAACATAAAACAAACTGGAACTGACCCTGGATTCCCTCAGCTTTTCTTCCATTGGTACCACTGTTGTACTTCCCCTAATTCATTTGTTCTGAACACGGTCCACCCTTGTGAACTCCTAGCATCCATCTTCACATTCTCATTTCCACTGTATTCAAGATCTGCTCCTGTCTCTTCCTCGGCATCCAGCATTCAGAGCCATACTAAAGTGCAGGCCTAATTTCCCTCTTCTGCATCATACTTTTCAATGTGACAGGCATTCTCCTGTTGCAGATCACGCCACTCACTTCTCTCCATTTAGTCCAGGCCTTTACTGTTCTACATATAAGTTTGTCATTGAGTTCACCATTATCCTATACCAGTGAACCTAGATACTTAAACTGTACTTTTGGTAGTGGATGGCCATCCCAGACTCAGTCTTGTTGTCTTCTTGCAGGGTACCATCAGATTTAAAATATGCTCTGTTTTATTTCTGCTGATTTTGATCCCATTTCTTACAGGTATGCACCTCCATCTCTCTAAATCTTCATCCACTTCCTCTTGGCTCACCCCCATAAGCACTATGTCATCTGCAAAAAACATGCACCACGGTGCCACGCTCTAGGTGTTTTCTACACGCACATCAAGCATCCATAAAAAAAAAAAAAAAGGGTGGGGTAGTGCTGAGCCTTGATGCACTCCAGCTCTTGTTCCTTTCTCTATTTTCCATAATTTTATATAGATTTAGGTCAGGATTTCCAAATGTGAGTTATGAGTTTGGGGGTCTTGGCTGCCTAATTTGAGAGACTTTAAAGAGCTCGGATATTCAGCGGGTGAGTAGTCAGCACCAACTGAAAATCAGGCCCCTTTTAAGGAGTCTCAAGTTGGGCATCCAAAATTACTAGTCATCTTGGTCTCTACTATTTGCTGAGATTAAGACATCAGCGTGACTCATTTTAGCAACCTCATGGTTTTATCGTTCCCCTTGCCTGCTCTTCCGGCAGCCTCTCCCTGTATGTATCATCTTCAGCTGTTTTTCCTCCCTAACATTGGGCCTGAAAACCCTTGCTCACCTAAGTGGATCTACTGAAGTCCATGAGTAAGGAATGCTCAGCTGAAATAGGGTCTGCAGGATCTGGCTGTGTGGGGCTGGGGTTCCATCTTCATTTCCTTTGTAAAGCACCAACCACTTTTTGCCTCTCTACAAACAATAAGTTTATTGCGATTCCTTTTAATTGCTTGATGTTTACACCCAAAAAGATTTAAACTGTGTGCTGCTGCGACAGGCCGCGAATCAGGAGAGCACTTAAGGACAGGCTTAACAGTAGCCTCCATATGCTTAATCTCATTGAACTCAATGGGACTTTAACACAAGTTTAAGCACTTTCCTGACTACAGGTGGACTCAAGCAGGTGGTTAAGTATTCTGCTGAATCAGGGCTATAGTGGTGTATAAAAAATATCCAGTTTTCTTGTCAGTTTCCCTGATCTAAGCAAAGTTACATATTGCTGATATTGCGATATTTTCTGTTATCAAAATGCTGCACAATGGATTTCATGAAGACTGCTCAGGTTTCTCCACCATCATGCAAATACCACCCCATTTTCTTCTGCAAATTGCTGGAAAAAGAATAATCCTCTGCACTTATAATTTTATATCCTCCCTTTAACTGCATCAGCTACTGCTGTTGCTGTTCAGCTCTACTCCTTGATGGTGCGTAAACTGTAGAGACAGAGTGCCACCTTGTGGACTCGTTTAAACAAATGTTACACACCTATTGTGCCAGGAATGCATGCAGTATGAAAGAGAATGGAAAAGCCAACCTGATACCTCTAAAACAATCACTTGATGCCACTGCAAAGAGAACACCCTCTTCTGTCTAACCTACTGGTATATTTGTTACTAGACATATTATATTCATAGAAATAATTTTAAAAGTAAACTAAGGATACATAGAAAACGAGCTCTCTGCATGTTCCGGTCATACCACCTACAAGTAATCAAATAAGCAGTCCTTTCAGAGGTTCTGTGACTATCCCATAGGGACTTGAGCTAAAGCTGGTAGAAGTCACTGTAAATGCTCTTTGGCTCAGACCCATAACCAGGGCATGGTCCAGCTCCCACTGAAGTTAACAGGAGTTTCAACAGGTGCATCCGATGAAGTGAGCTGTAGCTCACGAAAGCTCATGCTCAAATAAATTGGTTAGTCTCTAAGGTGCCACAAGTACTCCTTTTCTTTTTGCGAATACAGACTAACACGGCTGTTACTCTGAAAGGAGTTTCTCTGTTTACTTCAACAGGAGCTGGATCAGGCCAATATCCAGCATGAACCCGTATGTAACATCCCCTGCATAGCAGGAAATTAATCCAAAACTCAAGGAGTGAAATCCTAGCCCTACTGAAATCAATGACAGAACTTCCAATGACTTCAGTGGGGCCAGGAATTCAGCAAAAATGCTTTCCCTGAGCTGCATTAGTGGGGTAGGGTGGGCAAGCATGGACCAATATAAGAATAATGTCAGCCATTGTTCGTCTGACACATTTGTAGCAGCTAAAATTAAATGAAATTCATTTCTTGTTTCATTTTTGTCTATTAATATACAATAGTGTGCGCACTTACCGAAAGAGGAGGATGTACAATTTTCTTCTTTGTTTACCAAATGTTATCAGTTAATATTTTTTCATTTGTCTGAGTAAAAAAAGAAAATCAAATGTCTGGGATGATTTTATCCAGTCTTGATGGCTCATAACATGGTATGACCTTAAATAATGTTCAGTAAAAGACAACATGCTGAAACACTGACATTTAAATGAAATCCCTGCCCTTTTATATTACATACACATGTTCACCTGTTATAAATGATCGCGTTGTCTCGCAGCGTCAGAGTGATTACGGAGATGAAGAATTCCTGGACCTAGCTAGAGTTCTGGGGAAGCATTTCCAGTGATACAACTGGCGATGTCTATAGAGATATTTATCACCTTGGCACCAAGCACTGTGTGTAGGAAAGAGCTATCACCTTCCACTGAGAAAGCACAGGTGGAAAGGAGATTTTAAAAGAGTACAACTTGTGACTTTTATAGGTGTCAGGGGGCTGTGAGTGGGGACGGCAACCAGCCAGAAAGCGAGAGAAATTTAAAATGTGAAGAGGGTTTTATCTGCCTAGATCTCCTCAATGTGGGCAAAGATAAGATAAGCAAGGGGCCTTAAACTGGAAAGGAGAGGAGAGGCAAAACTCCATAACCGTTACAGGCGAAAGAATCCATTTTGTGGGGAATGATTTTAACCAGCAAGCTGTCCCTGCAGCGTGAGTAAGAGGAAACAACTGCCCAGGGAGAAGGAACAGCAGAGTCAGAAGGACAGCTGGGCAGTTCAGAATTGGACTTTCTACCCTGCTTTAATTAATATTGCCTGTTTATGTGCTGGAGCTGGCCCCAAGTGGTTTCTCACTTACATAGCATAGGAAGAGAGTCACTATGGGGCACTCACACACCACTTTCTAATGTTAATTTTCCATTTGTTCGTGTATGATCGGGATGCATGTGGATATTAAAGTTAAACCTATGGAATGGTATTTCCTTTCCTTCGCTGTGTCCCACTTAGAAAAAATCCTGCAAATGCAGTCAGCAAATCAGAGAAATTGGAGACAGAAAAGACCTATTAGATCATCTTGACAATTCCCTGGCTCAGTGGTACAACGTAACTAGGGTAACTCGCTGTAGGATTCAGTCCTCCCATTCCCTTGACCCCATTGAGTCTATTAATTTGGTAGGGCGAAATGGATTTCATTTCCTTGTTGTTTTGTTAACACACACACAAAATGTGCTCAAATGAGCTCAAATTTTCTGAATTTAGGCCCACCCCGTTTGTCATAATCCTGTGGAAACTGTGTATGTGGGGAGGATCGGGGATTATTTTCCTTCACTTTCCTCTTTTAGTTCTAGCGTTTAAAAAAACGAACCCACTTAGCATATTCAGAGCAGAGAAAATATTTGGTAAGTCTTTGAAAATAAACGTGCAAATGGGAGCTACCAACAGACTCCAACTGTCAAGCTACTGGCCTTTGTATCCTCTCTGTAGTGAAAGCACCGTTGAGTATTTTCTGTAGTTAACTGCTAAAGATTCGGGCAATGAATTAACGTCCATGGTAAACCAAGAGCTGTGTGTACTCCATTTCCCCTGTGAGCAGTCCATCCTCTCTAGCTGCTGTCACTGGCAGAAGGTCGGCTAGCCAAGCAGAATTCCTCACATGCAGTTTCTTTGCATATCTCCTCAGACCAACAGGAAACTTTATGACTCATTTTCCTCCCTTGCAAAAGTAACTACTAGTGACTGGGAATCAAAAACTTCCTGTGGAAACAATGGAACAAAAGTGTTACCATGACAAGCCCTGCCAGGAATTAAACCTCTAAATCACAATGAAATCGCTAGAGATCAGCTGGCTAAGGCTGCTCTGTTTGTTCACTGATCCTCTCTCTCCCTGTTGTGCTGCTGTGACTGCAATAGCTGGGAGTCCAAACGATACCATCAGTGATCCAGGAGAAGCTGGATAAATACTGTGGTGAGTCAAACTGGTACCTCATTGGTCTCTGGATTAAGCCTATCATGAATCAATGCTCCTGCCCCCTGCTGCACAAGGAGTACTGGAGCCTGATGTACAGCAGAGATAACTTTCATTTTACGAGATCACTCAAAGTAGTAGAACTGTTTTGTGTTATATGCCACAGTCACCATTCCCATCCTGCCCATAACTGATGAAATTGAGACTTTTGCCAAACATAGCACATGAAAGGCTGTGTTTCCTTTCTCCCATGGAAGGTGGTGGCTAAGCTACCATTGGCTTCAAGCAGGGGAGGATCAAGGCCTTAAAGAGCGATTTGGTCTAGAGATCTGAGCTGGGACTTCAATTTCTAATCCCAGGCCTGACACGGACTCTTTTGGGCCGTGGGCAAGTCACTTTAATGCCCTGCTCATGCTGATTAATTCATGTTTGTTCAGTCCCACGGGGTGAGAAAAGAACTGTTAGCACTAAATAACTGTGAAGTAATTTTATGGGGTTAGAAATAAATTCTGTATTTAATGATATGCACAGTGCTTGTTCAATCAACATCTGATGCTGTACAACTCCTCCCCCTCAACACAATTAAATGTTGCTACCACCGTATCACCGAAAATCACCCCCACCCCAGGAGAGGCGGTCCCAGTGCAAATGTGTGCCATTTACACCTCAGAAGGTTCCCACTGGACATCTGTACTGGATTCTCCCCATTGATTTCAATGGGAATTTGGCTCATTTCAAGATGGCAGAATTTCTCTCTTACACTTTAAATTCCTATCTAGAGTTTACACTCCCTGGAGCAAGGATGCTGATTTCTTTGGTGTCTTGTACACTGCTGAGCACACTGTTAGTACTAAACAAATAACCATGACAGACAGAAGCAGCGGGCAGGTGCTCAGATACTATAGTGATGGGTATGGTATAAGAACCTATAAAGAATAGCACAGGCTATCCAGGTCTGTCCCATCTCTGTAACAGTGCCTGTCAGATATTGAGGAACAATTGCTATCTGAGGCTCACAGGAGTTTTGCATGTAGATCTGAGGATGGCTAAATGAGAGCTCTGCATACAACTTCCTATAGATGCACTGAAAAATCCAGATTGCTCGATAATGTACATTATCCAGTTAACTTCCCTGACAGCTGTATTGTAAACCAGAAAACCTCAAGCCAGAGATCTTGCATATGCTGCAGTTCATCATCAGAAATTGTATTGAGCCAAGTTTCCAGCAAGGCTAACATGTGAACAGCACTATCAAAGGAGAAGTTATTTAATCAGCTCTGCTTTGTTCTAAATGCTGCAAACAGCAAGGGGTCATTAGGAATTCCTCTGTGGTTTTAAACATCAGCAATAAGAATTCTGGTTCAATCTGGTTTGCTGGGAGTAAACTAATTGATTTGGTCCTAAAGTTGCTTCAGTACCTCCACGAGAAAGAGCTTTAGAAAGGTCAGTAGAAGCCTGGGGTGGAAAGTGGCCTATTACTGTACGATAATGATCGCTCTCTTCTTGGCCTCTCTCTGGTTTCTTGTCCTGACTTTGAGTAGACTGTTATGGTTGGATGAGGGATTTTTGCTGCTGTTCACTGTGTTATCCAGTGGGAATTGTATCAAAGTTCAGAGAAAGGAAATAATTTCATACAGGCTTGATGCTCTTGTGCCTGTAAATCTGCAGCTTTGAGGAGGAAAGCATGCTATACAGTCACATTCCATTTCCTCCCCCTCCTCACTATTTGTTAACTCCCAAATAGACAGCAGCAACATCCCCTCGGCACCCAGGAGCAGGAGACAAATGTGAATTTTGAAATGCAAAGAGAACTGGATTGGTATTGAAAATATTAAATCAAAGTCCCTGTTTTTTCTCCAGATCACGTTGACTTGTGACAGGCATCATGTGAATGTAACACAGACAGACCCCAGTCATCAGCGGGTGGGATAGAACTGGACCTCTGGAGCTAAATGCATGAGCCTCTACTGCATGAACTAAAAGCCATATGACCCTTAGGTAAGGCTGAAGAGCAGACTCACTAATCTCTCTCTAAGTGGTCTCGGCCTTGTGATGTTTGGAATGGAAGGATGACCTACAGACCAGAACACTTGGAGGACTGACTTCAGAGGGTTGTCAACCCTTGATGCACTTAGGGATTCTGTTGAAATGGAAATACAGGGCAAATTAGACCGTGTTTTGACCTGCTGCTTGGGAGGGCTTTGTAGACTGGTGTTTTATTAAGAGCCTCTTGGAAGATTATGTGGAGTTCTAATGTCCATTAATCTCCCAAACATAAGAGCAGATGGGAAGGTGTTCAAGGACAGTAAGGACTAGAAGAACCAGGTACCAAGCACTACAACATAGGATGTTCACATCACTTAGGAGATTTTAGGTAAACAAGTCCCATAAACTTTCTGTGGGATTTGTACTCTTAAGTCACTTGGGAATTTTGGAAAAATCCCACCCACTGCCAGTGTGGAAGAAATGAGGATCTATTCATTTTTCCCATAGTTTTTAGATACTGTTAACAATTGTTTAGTTTTAATATATTTAATGTTGGTTTCATTTTTTTATCTGCATATATACATATATGAGAAGGATGATGGTTTTGGAACTAAGGCATGAGTCTTGGAGCTAGGAGACTGATGCCTCGGCTACACTTAAAATTTAGCTTGCTCTAGCTATGTTGCTCAGAGGTGTGAAGCTATGGCAACTCCTGGTGTACACATGGCTAAGGGTCACAGAAAAATGCTTTTGTCAACCTAGCTAGTACTGCTCAGAGAGGAGGATTGCCTACCCCGGTGTGCTCCGCCTTTTACACAGGAGGGCCACATAAACCGAAGCACAACCTTGGGTGGGCCAAACAGATTCCACATATTGTAATACGATTTAAAGTCACCTGTATTGATTTATATTTTAAGGTCAGCTTGTTTTGTATGTATTTAGATAGGTTGTTTGCATGTACAGTATTGTCTGTTTACACACTTGTGTAAACTAAAATGATGTAAACATGATGACCGTTATGAATTGGCTGTTAGTATATTGTGTTGAATCAGGTCACAGGCCTTCTGAAATGCTCTGGTGGGCCATGGGCTGCCCTTAGGCTGTAGGTTGGGCACTCCTGACCTACAGTGGCAGAAAAACTTCTTCTGTCACTGTGGAAAGCATCTAGCTACATCAGCATAGCTACAGTGATGGACCCTAAGCCCCAGGAGTTCTTTTCTGGATTCTGCCACATTCCTGTATTGACCTGAAGACAAGTAAATTAATTTCCCGGTGCCTTAATTTCCTCGTCTGTAAACTGAGGGATACTCAGTCTCACAGGGGCTATTTGAGTCTTAATTCACTAACATTTATAAAGCAGTTGGTGATCTTCAGATGAAAGATGCAAAGTTATTATACATGATGCTCCTTGGTTTGTTCTGGAAGCAGGGCTCCTACTTGTTTGTTTTCCATTGTTCTTAGGCGTTGGTGAGAGCAGATAGAAAACATTTAATCTTTTTTCCTTCATCCTGTCATTGTGAATGGTTACATTTAAGTGAAGGAAACAGAGGAGAAAGTGCCACCATAAGTTTGATCTGCCTTAAAACCATGGTAAATTTAAGAGACCACAGGAATTTTCTACTTTGCTCTGAACTGCTACAACCCAAAGACCAGTAATGCCAGTGCAAATCTTGAGCAGTGCCGCTGACTTTAATGAAGTTGCTCTGTATTTCACTGGCCTGACTGAGATCAGTGGCAGCATTACAATAACCCTCCATAAAAGCCACTTGTTACAGACTTTCCTTCAGGGAGATACTAGTGATTAGCAGCAGCATCTTTTCTTAACTGAAGAAGGAAAGCGTGGTGCCTTCCAGACAGCTCCCCTGGGCTCTTGGAACATCTTTTGTTGTATTTAAGACTGGGAGCACGTCTGTGGCTGTGATGATATGGGGGAGGAAGTCAAGGGAGAATGCAGCTGAACAATTTTATAATCCCACTTGGAACTAGCATGCAAGGAATGGCCAAGGCACCGTGTCCTGCTATTATTACAGTATGGGAGCAGTAAAATAGGAGGCACCACCATAAGAAATTGTGTCTGGAAATATACTGGCATCTACCTTGAGAGGGATGATCTAGCAGATCATCCCTTGCATTGCCAAGGCATATTGGCAATGCAACTCAGAATTGCATCTGGGCTAGAAGGTCCCTGGGATGGATGGAGTTGCTGTGCTGACCGAGCCAGAAGTATCTCACTGTCAGAAGCAGGCACACAGCTGGCACTGGCAAGCACTAGCGGGCTATTTTGCTGGGTACCAGGTCAGTACCGGCAGGATGATCTCAGGAATGTCAGGAAGTTGAAGTGGTTGGTTCAGGGATGTCTTTTTGTGACCCCTGTAGGCCAAACACAGCACAAGTCCACTGGTGACTTCTGGTAGCAGCAGCGGCTGCAAGAAAAAGCGGAAATCTTTATTCTAAGATGCTGTTGATCCCCTTCTGAACACAACCATGGAAAGTGCTGCCCACAAACTCAGTCCTGACTGAAGGGGGGACTGATAACAGGCCCACCTTGGCTGCCTTTAGTTGCTGGGCAGAGGTATAGGGTGAGAGAAACTTGCTGATGTTGTTTTAGCTTAGATCCAGAAGCACTGCCAGTAGCAAAAATCCCCAATGGCTGGAGATGGGACACTCGATCGGGAGGCTCTGAGTTACTATGGAGAATTCTTTCCCAGGTATCTGCCTGGCAAGTCTTGCCCACATGCTCAGCGTCTAACTCACCACCATATTTTGGGAAGGATTTTCTCTGTCAGGTTGGCAGAAACCCTGGGGGTTTTTCACCTTCTTTGGCAGTCTGGGGCATGGGTCACTTACAGGTTTAAACTAGTTAACTGGTAGATTCTCCGTAACTTGAAGTCTTTAAACCATGAATTGAGGGTGTCACTAACTCAGCCAGAGGCTAGGGGTCTATTCCAGGAGTTGGTGGGTGAGATTCTGTGGCCTGCAATGTGCAGGAGGTCAGACTAGATGACCATGATGGTCCCTTCTGACCTTAAAGTCTATCAGTCTATGATTTCCTATACTTATATGGAGACTTCAGCATCTCAGCAGCCAATGCAGTGAGATAGCAGACATGGCAGACTTCTTCAGTCCCACCCAAAAGAAAAAAAACAATTGCATAGTTATATATGGTAAGGGCTACAGCCTCTAGCTACTTTGAAAGGAAGCCCAGCTGGGAATGCATTAGAGTAGCAAGAGTCTAGGCTTGATATGACTGTAGAACTGCCTAGATAAGGCTTTGAGGGCAATCATCATTCAGCCACCATCTCAGCACAGGGCTACCTGCTGAGAGAACAATCCACAGTGAGCCCCTGTCTCTGCACTTCTCTCCCCAGTGGCGGCTGTACAGCCTGAATAATAAACATGGTCAAGCTGCTGGCAAGCACATCCCCACCTCCATAAGTCTCACCTCAGCCTCGCTTGATTGAGTTGCAACCAAACTCTCTTCCAAATAAATGTACCAGTAGAATAGCCCAGTAGCTAAGAGCCCCTTCAGAGTGGCTTGACATTAGAGTAGAGGCACTAAGAATATTTAGTGGCTGGTGTGGAGGGAGAAGCAGCCTGCAGCAATGAGCTACAAAATGGCCACTTTGGGGCTGCAGCGGATTGTCTCTCACATTTAATAAGAGCCAGAAAAGCACGATGAGGAATATTTCTAGAAGAAGGTGCCCCCAAACTGGAAAGGGCAGTGGTGGCTTCATAGTGGAAGTAGCTCCTAGGAAAAGGGTTAAACTCCCCTGATGGGCCAGGGACCTGGGTGAAATTTATCTCAGGAGCATCAGTGGCAGAGCCTGGTGGAGCAGAACTATCGATGACCATCTTCTTTTGATCTTATGATTCTAATAACAATCTTGAGACATTGTGAACACCTGCCATTTCCTGTGTTTAACAATACCACAGCTGCCTCAGAACCCAGACTCTCCCCCAGTAGCCCAAGATACACACTGAGCAGGAGAGGGGATCAGCAAGGGTAAAGGCATTTGACACACATGCCCTCTGGGGATTCAGAAGGTGAGGCGATGCAGATGCACTGGGGAGTGCTCACCTGCTGAGCTCCTTGGTTCAGTGTTCCAGGTGGGTGGGCCACCTCAGAGAGAGGTGAGGGCACTTTGTCAGAAGTTTTGGCAGGAATCAAGACTCCTTCTGTCTTTTACCCTGTGTATGGAACGTACAAGAAGTAGCAGGAGGATAAGGCACTGCTGGACTTTCTGTGTTCCTTGCCTCTGCTCAGGCTGCAGCTTTAGAAATGTGTATAAATACTTCACAATCCATATCCTTCCATACCATTAGGACTCCTTTCCATCCTGTTTCTCAGCTCCTCCATATGAAAGTATGTTCCCTTTGCATCTATAGGAAGCCATGACAGTGTGCTATTAAGAAAGTCTCAGGTACAGACAGCACTGCTCCATTACTGGGATATTACTGAGTCATAGAGGAAAAACAAAACTGCCCAATGCTGTCCTTTTATTTGTACAAATCTTATGTCTAGTAAGATGCTGATCTTCCATACAGTACACACAGGCAGGGCCCTTTGTACCCTCTGGCTCTGTGGAGTTCATCCCTTGCTGCAGAATTGTGCGTGAGAATCTCAGCTTTCTTTTTTCAAAATGTGTTTCGAGCCCTAATGGTTGCGGAGAAAACCTTGAGAACGTCAACAGAGCATAAAGCCATGGAGTAACGTCTTGAGTCTCCAAACAGGCTGAAACGATAGCTGAACTATGTGAACTACCCCATGCATCTGAATGGATCGTTAACTCTGAAACCTAAAAATGACAATTGGTGCCATATTGAAAAATGAAATTGCAAGGCTATTGTAAAATAAATTGAATAGTGAAATAAATAGCACTAGAATTACGAGACTGATTGTATTAATTATTATTAGTGTTACTATTGTAGCACCGAGCAACCCCCAGTCACTTTCATATTTTACTGAGCAAAAACCTCCATTAAAAAAATTATCTGGTGCTACTGCAGAATTTCCATCAGAGTGCTGGAGAATCTACGGCAGGGATTGGCAATCTTTGGCACGTGGCCCATCAGGGAAATCCGCTGGCGGGCCAGGATGGTTTGTTTACCTGCAGCGTCCGCAGGTTCGGCTAATCACAGCTCCCACTGGCTGCGGTTCACCATTCCAGGCCAATGGGAGCTGCGGGAAGTGGCGGCCAGCACATCCCTCAGCCCATGCCGCTTCCCGCAGCCCCCATTGCCAATCCCTGATCTAGGGGTATTACTGCAAAGTTGGCTGGGCTTTGCACAGGAGTGTTATTACTACACAAATATAACAGTCAGCCTAGAGTTATCCTGTCCTACTGAGCAAAGGGTGCCATGCAAACAATTATATTAATGAATTAGGATGTCATTTTCTGTCACGGGTTCAGACAAATAAACCTTGTGCTGTGCCCAGAAATGTCCAGTGTTTACAGGGATATTGTTTTTGTGTCCAAGGAGATGATTCTCTTTAACGTATAAGAATCTCACACTAAACAGAAAGACGGAAATTCGTTGTTAATTCACACTAACCTGAGAACTCTAGAGAGCATAACACATCCCTCAAATGTGCAAAATCTGGGCAGTGGACTAGGATGCAGCACATACACAAGTGATTTTGTTTGGCTTAAAAAGGAGCAGAGATGAACAGCGCTTTCATGGTTGAATACCAAATACAAGACAGTTTGATATATTTCTTCTCCATCACTGAGTTTTGTAGTGGTTGAATAGCTACATTTCATAAACTCTTATTTGTAAGAAAGTTCAGCTATATTTTCCTCATCTATGTTTTATTGTTCACATTTATCATATCCACCTATGCTAGGAAAAAGTATAGAAAATATTTGCCACATAAAAATCCTGGCTCTGATCTGACCGCTTGGAAGCGGACTAAGGGGAGGAAATCTCAGCAAAGTTCTTCGTGTGGAGTTTTCTACTTAGTTATCCCATCAGGGGCAGGTTTGGTCTCATACTGCAAAACAGGCAGCAGGGCAGTCCCAAAACCCCTGAGATCTGCATTGGCTCCAGATTGGCGAGTGGCCAGAGCCATCTGTGTGGATGCTCTATGTACTCACGGTAGCTAAGCCCATAGCAGCTCCTTTCCCCACCTACCTCCACTCCCGGGCAGTGGGGGTTCAGTGTGGGTGTTGTCATGGGAAGGAGAAATTTGTCCCTTTTGAGATCCTTGGATGAAATGTGCTTGATAAATACAAAGTATCATTCATATCTGTCTTGGACCCAAGTGGGGTGGATCTTCTGTACCCTTCAGGCAAACTTGATAATTCGCCCATGTGGAAGTATAACATTGTATAAGTATAACGTTGTATAAGGGGACATGCTGGATACATTGTATATGAGAGGGCATGCCAAAACATGTTACAAAGTTTCTGAGGGAGCACACGTAGGGACAGTTAGCTTTTGAATGGAGAAGCAATTAAGATAGAGCCAGCACATCTAAGAAGCAGGCATCAGAATGGAAGGTGTGAAGGGCAATTAGTTAAGTTAACTGGAAGCTGTTAAAGGAGATTGTTAAGGGTGGCAGGTAATTGAAGATACGTGACTGGTCTTAGGGATCTCGAAGGGTGGTGACTAAAATCTTTTTCTTCTTTTGTCTGTAACTTCTCTGTAACTTGTTCTCCAAAAAACTGTATAAATTAAAAGACACAAGCCCCACTCGGGGGGCTCACTTCTAAATGTATTAGCAGAGCAGCTTTGCTAATAAAACAGAGTGGTCTGATAAATTGTGAGTCTGAGTCAAACTTTGACACCCATTAACTACTGCTCTCATGTCCTTAGCAGCACTACCTTTGAGGTCTTCCACTGTGGCAGTTAAGGAGAAAATGGAGGGTACTGCTGCCAGCTTGAGGAGAACTATACCGTGACTAGAAACCAAACCAGTCTTCCTCATTGCATTGCAGAGCACTGGCACCTAACTCTGACTATTCGTTTGTCCTCTATGTTTTAATTAGGAAGCAGAAAACTACCTTGGCCTGCACTATGCAAAACCCTCTCAGACCAAAGTGAACTCTAATTCACATTTATGCTTGTTATAGTTGAAGGATCTGGCAATTAAAATGAGCCTTATATTTGTTTGATATGGTAAAGTATAAAAACCATCATGCTGAGGATATCCATGGTTCCTGGGCTAAACATTTACACTTCAAAGGACGTAACAGAAAGGTGGTCTGGTTGTTGTCTTTGCAAATGTAAAACTTCAGCAATTGCAATTAGTTGATTGAAGTTCCATTTCTTTACAGAAAAAAATACATAAAAAGTAGTTCAAAACCAAAGGATGGCTTAAAATATGTCTAATAGAAAAAGTTCTCTCTCTTTATTAAATAATGAAAACACTTGAAAGGGTTTAACCCTAAAATCAACATCAGATGTAAGATAGTTGATTCTGTGCTTATCCCGAGTATGTGTTAACCTCATATGGCTTGGAGACAATATGAATATTCATGTCTTGCAGAAAAAGAGAGGCAATTTCTAAAATTCAGCCCCCAAAATTGATGATGCTCCACCTATTTCCAAACATCCTCCATCATCTATACTCTACCCTCCAGCTTGTTGAAGGAGTGTGTTCGCTAGAGGACTAAAAATCTAAAAAAGAAAATCCAAACAAAAACCAGGGAACCCATGTGTGCCCCAAATGATACTACTCAATCCTACTGCTTTGTGTGACATCCTGTCCTCATTCTGTCTAAGCTGTTCAGGGCAGTGACCTGTCTGTGAAGTGCACATTGACTTTGTACAAATTAATGTTGTACCAATGCTAAAAGTCACTAATCAGAATGGAAAGATGGACAGAGTGCAAGGAGAAATGGAGCTAAGGCAGATATTCCAATCTAACATACACAAGTGTTGGGCAAGGGACAGTCATGAGGTGAAACCTGAGGGTAATTGAGTAAAACTGCAATTTATGAGGCACAGGATCTTCTTGTCAGTTTCTGCCTGCTCAATTTATACCAATATGGAGACAATCTTGTCTAGAAAGATTCACTGTTGGTGAACTCAGACGATGCATGATGGTTCCCAAGGAGACCATTTTGAACTTTTCATTGACCAGTCACTACTCAGGCCCCTGAGATCCAGCATAAGCCTGAGCATGTCTATATTTTTGAATGTCCTGAAGTGTCAGGGATAAAACCCCTTCCCTTCTTTCTCCCTTGTACAAAACTTTGCTGAAAGCGATTGGATTTCCTGCAGCAGCTCTTCCAAAACAGTCCAAGAGCATTCAAGGTTTTCTGAAAACCTTAATTTCTATTTCCGCAGACAATTCTTAGCGCCCATGTATCCAAGATTACTAGAAACTATTGTTGGGTCAGGGGGGTTGGTACCATGCTTCTAGTCTGCTTATGAGAGGCAGATTGTGGCAGGTTACTGAGAGTGGCAGGTTGGCTATCTGCTTTGGAGCCCTTTGGATTCTGTTGGTTATGGAAATGAATCCTAGAGTATTTTGACTGCTGCTGTTGGGGCTAAGCACAGCCACGCAGGGATACAGAACTTCTGTTACGCCAGTTGACGTGAAAGCCTGCTTTTTAAGTAGAAGTAAGCTCTTGCTACTTGTGCTTAGCAAGAAACTGGGCTTGGGCAGCCACAGTCAGCAACATGAAGGATTTCATTTGCGAACTCGCAGAGACATCGGATGCTCCTGGTTGTGGGACACAGTACACCATAATTTCAGCCAGTCTTCACTCTGATCACTGCTGTCTTAGCAGTCCAAACTTCTGTGCATGGAAGACAAAGTCAGCAGCCTCGTTGGGGAGAGTGAATTCTTGTTCAGTTTCCTCCCACACCAAGCCCAATACACACTCTTCTGCCTCCCCTGTTGCTGAGACATCCTGCCTTCTCTCCTCCAACCCTCTCCCTGCCCAAGGGACCCCAATCCCTCACTTTCTAACATCCTCTCCTCACTCTCTTCCCCCTCTCGCTTTTCTTCTCAACCTCTCACTCTCCTCAGGTTCTTCTCCCACCCGTTAACCAAAACTTGACACTCCCCATCCCGTTCAACCTACCATCCAATCTCTCTTCTTTTAATCTCCAAACTCACTGAACATTCCATCTACAATGGCTCTCTGGAGTTCCTTTCCTCCAGAGGCGATGCATGGGGGTGTGTGGGAGGGACATACGGGGTCATGTGCCCTCTCCAGATTTCTTGGGACACCTCTTGCTGGGATGCCCAACAGCAAGGAGACAGTGATTACCCCTGGTGATGGCACTCACTGAGTGTCCATGCAATGTGGGCAGGAAGCAGCAGGGCAACTGGCTGAGTCCCCCCATCCCCTACTACATGGAGCTATTTCTCCTTCCCTGCTACTGGAGTCCCAGTGACTCCCACTACCTGTTTTGCAGACCACTCACTGAGACGAGTCAGGGGGTGGAGGCAGAGGAAATGCGTGGGAAGGTCACATGCCCCCCTCTATCCAGTTACATGTTGCCTCTGCTTTCCTCCAATTCCATTCCTGACCCTCTCCAATCTGGCTTCTTCTGCCCTCTAATCTCCACTAAAACTACTCACACTGAAGTCTCAATTGGCCTCTTCCTGGCCAAATCTCAGGGCCTGTACTACAGCCTTATCCTCCTGGACCTATCGATGGCTTTTGACATTTATCAACTTCTCCCTACTTTTTGGAATTTTGGCTCCCATTGCTTTTCATGGTTCTATCCTCATAGCAGTGGCTTTCCTTCCTCTCTGATTGCTCTTACCTTGTCTTGTTTCGTGGGTCAACCACCTCCCCTTTCCTCTCTCTGTGGGCATCCCTCAAGGCTCAGTCCTCAGTCACACTCTCCTCTTCTTCTGTTGCTAATCTTTGCTCCATCAGGGTTTCCAGCCTTTATCATCCACCAGACAGTTTCTCCCTTAAACAATCTGTGCTTTCTGCCATGCTGCCCCTTATGAATGGGAAAGGCTCCCTGATAAAATTCAAACAGCCCCTGCCTTATCCTCCTCCAAATCTCTCCATAAGACTCACCTGTGCCATGCTGCCATGGGTAGATAGGTGGCAGGCTTACTCCCTACCTACAAAATTTCTACAATACATGTAACTAACAAAGCTGTGTCAGTTCTATCCTTGTTTTCCTCTGCAGTGGCAATGTAACTGTCATCATAGGATTCCTCTCTCCTCTGGATCCAAGTACTGACCATCACTCACCCTGATCCTCAGCCTGCCCTGAAACAAGTGGGATTCTGTGAAATCTTTGCAATGCAATGTTGTACAGTTAAGCAAGCAAAAATTAGGAAATACAAAGGTAATGAATGGCTGCAACCTTAACTCTGCCACTTTGCATGTATTATGATACATTCTTTAAAGTCAAGGTCATATTGCCTTAGATATTGAAATGTATATGTGCTGAATTAACATTGTGTTTTCAATCTTGTCTTTTGCACTGCCTGACTTGAGCACTTAACTGTTCAGCTTTAACATTACATTAACAGCTTTTTTGCATTTAGTATATGGAGCATCACTGAGTATATTCATATGCCACTTTTATACAAAATATTTGTAAATAAAAAATATTAAAGTCCTGTGTTTTGGTTTATATTGCAAAGTTATGCAGGTTAAATCTACAACTTAGTCACATGAAGAATTCATTCACTACCACTGGATTTACTTCAGTGGTTTTACTAAGAAAAGTGAACAGAAAATTACAATTTTGTAAAGAAGCAGATATATTACTCTGAGGGAGGAAAACATTAGGACTAAGAGTGCTTTCCCCCTCCACCCATCCCACAAGTATTTGACTCCAATAAAAATAATAATGTAAGGTTTAGAATGTTTTATTTTTACATTACATGACAGCCATTAAAACAAGGATTATGAATGTAGGAAACAAGAAGACATGGACCAAACTGGTATCTAGATATTGAGACACAGTCCTCGGCTGTTTTAACTCAAATATAAAGACCTATCACCATTTTCATTCCAACAAGGAAAAGAAAAGCTAAGCTATCTGTAAAAGATTTTGAAAAATCTGAGACTGGCACACTCACTCTACTAAGTCCTGATAGTCTAGTACATCAGTTCTAAAATGTTACCCAAAACATACAGCATTCAGACTTCAGAAGGTCATGTGTTTTAGAAATGCTAATGGAAAAACAGTCCTTCCAACATTCCTCCTACAATCCTGACAGAGCCCAGCTGATTTTTTTTTATTTTTGAGCAATGTTAGTTTACCATTACAAGCAAATAAGATATTGCACACAAACCTAGCTTGCAAAACCCACTCAACTTGGGCCATGTATGTTGTTTTCACAAGGAATTATAAGTAGCTGATGATCATCATTATTATGGTAAAGGATGAACAGGTAGGTTTTGTGCATGGGCTGGTACATTTTCATGACAATTTTGTTAAGTCTGATGTAAATGTTAACATATATGGCATTGTGAAATTAAACAAATGGGAGCTGAAATGTGTTAAGATTGGGACAGAATTACTGTTATGACATAGGTTCTATTAAGTAATTATTTTACTGTGTGTGGCAAAAGCTTCCAGCAAATAAACCAGATTAAAAAAAATTAAAAAAAATAAATGCATACATCCTTACTTCCCATTCACAGGCATTTGTTGCATTTCCATTGTCTGATCTTTTTAGTTGAATGCAAGTAAAGCTCATATTTTCCCTGAAAAGCTAGGAGACTCTGATCATAATTCAGCCATGGCTGCCCTGAACAGCCTATAAACAACAGAAGTAGGAAAGGAATTAGCATGTCAAGATTTCACTTTAGAACACAAAGGTGAAGTGTCATCTGTAAAAATATGCAGAGAAAGAAAGAAGTGGATTTTGAGCAGATATTTATTTATATTAAGTACCGTATTAAACTTCATGGAATTGTCTATGGTCACGACTGTCTGCTATATCAAGGGGAAAGCATTCTTCATCGATTAACGGAACAACTGAATATGAAGAAACACGAATGAATGTGTCAGATAAAACTGTTTTCTATGATGGTTGAACTTTAGGAGTTTGTTCCCTTTTGAAGACCATTGGAATGCAATATAGTATTGATGCTTAAATCAAGTAGATTTAATCTAAACTGATACTCGTCAAGTCTTTTTTGTAAAACTCATTTAATTTTAGTGTGTGTGTTTGTATTTTAAGCAATCTACTGTTTGGACTACCCTCTCGAAAGCTCAGCCATTGCATTCCTCACTCTCATTGTCTTGTCGTTTTCCATGTGGCAAATATTAACTTCCACACACTGCTGTTTCTTAAGAAGCACAAGTCACTGACACCTGTTTTTTTACATTTCCTTTGTTCATGGTCTACATCAATGGAATGACAGCTCTGGAGTATGGTTTATGGGCTAACCAGCACTCTTTTGGTGGAAGGGTTGCTGTTTTTGTAGCCATAGCTGGGTAGAAATAGCCTAGTCTTGAATTAAAAGTGGCTATTGGTTATTTTTAAAATTTTCAGTGACAGACTGGTGGATTTTTAAAAACACATATTTGGAATTCAGGGGACATTTCTCACCATACTGTAACAGTTTTAAGATAAGGTAAAACTTTGGACTGAAACCATCCTTTCTCATTTTGGAAATATTAGTTTTACAAAGAAATTTTCTACTGGAATGAGCTACAGAAATGAAAATGTTATTTTAAAGTATATTTATGTCATAGGTGTATTTTAATTCTCTTTTCTATAGATATATTACTCATTGATTTAATTCAGTCAAGAATCTACCATATTGTCAATCAACTACAATGATCCAGAAACAGTTTCTGGCTATGGAAAGGGCTTAATTATTAAGCCACATCTTCCTACAAAGCTTCAGTATTTCTGATTGGTAAAAAGCATTTCTCATTGAAATAATACTGAAGTGGAGCACAAGTCCTCTTCCATCAATTTGACTGTTAAGTTAATTAACTCTTCAGGACAAAATGGTGATCATATTTAATCACAAGATAAAGTATCGTTTTTCAAGACAGCTCAATTGGTAGCTCCGGTGATACAGAAGTATATCTTGGGTCAAGCTTAGGTATGAAATTCTTGAAGTTCTTAGATGCTTCAGTACCAAATACATCTAATACTTGTCTATTCATGACAGCAAACCTGAAATAGAAAAGACTCATGACAAAATGAACACTTTTTCCATTTAATAATAAATAAAATTACTTGAAAGTTATTCTACGTTGTAATGATGAAATATTGCCCATATCTTTAAACCTGCACTTCTTATGCAGGTAAAATACCTGTTAAAGTCAATAAGAGTTTAGTCAAGCAGAAGAAGAATTGTAGGATATGATCTTAAGTTTGCAATCAGATCTTTAAAAAACTTTAACTGCATTTGATTCAATGTTTCAACAAGCTGGGTGCTAAAAGCTTTTACAAACAGCAAGTAGGTTTTAAAAACTGTACTGGATGCTAAGGGCGGACACACGAGAGAGGTAATCCTGACTAGTACGTAAAATGGGGACTCAGTTATCGTCTTATGTTCTTAGAGAATTGCAAGTTTTTCATTTTGGACACCACGGGTGCCTTTTTATGTTTGAACAATACAAATGCTTATGAAGTGAATCACTTCGCATGTGATTTGTATTTTATTTAATACATTTGACTACTTCTACCAGAAAAAAAAATGCCCTTTTCTTGTCCCCAGGATGAGCAAAAGCACAGTTCTGTCTACATGTCTCCTGAGTTTCCCTTAGTGGTTTCACAACAACATTTTCTTATTTTTTAAGATGTTTTCCCTCCCCTGTTACCGTGAAAGACTCACACAAGCAATAGGAGAAAATGACTGCCTACTCAGCAAAAGAGTCAAACTGATTATACACAAAGCAGGAGGTTGGACTAGATGACCTCCTGAGGTACCTTCCAACTCTGATATTCTATGATTCTATGAAAGTGGTATCAAAACACAAAACAAAGTGAAAAACATGCAGCTTTCCCCCTGTAACCTCTTTCAATTACAGTAAGCTTAGGGCAAAATAATTCAGGAAGAAGTGTGATTTTCAAATTGACATATTGGTCTTTTGTGCAATTTTGCACATTATCAAGTTATCCCCATTCAGTTTGGTTCTGTTTGGGGAATTATGAGCTTCCATAATTCTTCCCATTTTGGTCAGTCTGCTTTTAGATTGCTTGTCAAGTGATTCATCTTGTATTGGGTGCTGCGTTCTGCTGCATTGTCAAAAGAATATTTTAGATTTCCAGTGCAAATACAGAATAAAACAGGATTCAGCTGGACACAGAATCTAAAAAAGTTTATGATTATAACTGGTCAAAAATTTTAAAAGAAACATACCTTCCAACAAAAAATATGGTCTTTTTTCAGAAAAGGAGCTTTTCATGAAAAATTGTCAAAATCTTCAAAGTTTTCAACTTTTTGTGAGAATTTTTAATATGTCTGTCAACTTTTGTATTGACATGTTTACCAAAATTGTGTTTGAAATCACTGTAAAACATTTTTATTGCGTGAAAATGTTTGGTAATGATTTTAAACGTGATTTTTGGAAATCTGCACTTTTGGTAAATGACAATGTTTGACAACTTTGAGAATGATTTTGATTTTAAAAAGATAAAATTACAGGGATAATTTCCTGAAAACAGATGATGGATCAATTTCAAACCCTGCAAAACATAATCAGGTCTTAAATTCTGAAACTGCAAAACTATTTTTTGACCAAGATGCTCTCCAAAGGTCCCAGTTAAACTGTCTCATGTTTAACTAGATACTCACTTTAGACTAACATTTTAACATTTCTGTAGAATATGAAACTAGGTTTTCTCACAAACTTTGAATCCAAAAGTTTTTGAAGTGCTTAATAAGTGACAGTCACATTCATATAATTTTGACATATATTCACTACCAATTTTATCTAATACCTCATATAACACAGACTTCTCAAAGTAGTCTTTGACAGCAAGTGAATTAAAGACAATACCTGTCTAGCTAAAATGAAATTTGCTACTAAGCATTTCCAACCACCTCAGTTACTTACCTGCCTTTTGTCAATCGTAAAAGGAATTTCCAATAAGAAGGTCTCAGGGTCTGAACTTCCATCACAGCCTACAATCAGAATATTGATCATAATTTCTCCCAGTAAATAATTAAAACATGATCAGCCATAGATACTAAGAAAATGAAAGTGAGCTACCTGCAATTCTTACTCTCTAATGATATGTAGGCACAAGAGAGCCATACTCTTGGGTATGTGCTAACTGCAAATGACTAGTGAGAGAACCATAGCTAAAGTCTCTGAACATCAGATCATAGCAGGGTAGCATGTCTGTTCCCCTACATGAAGCCCTGGTCACCTGAGATGCCTCAATCCATCAGTTACCTTAGACGTAAAGATAGAAAATATACCATTTTATGGGGATGCTTTGTGGGTGACTAGAGTTGTTTTGGTTAAGCACCAGTGAATAAGAATTGAAAGTAAAAAGAAAAGGAGTACTTGTAGCACCTTAGAGACTAACCAATTTATTTGAGCATGAGCTTTTGTGAGCTACAGCTCACTTCATCAGATGTATACCGTGGAAACTGCAGCAGACTTTATATATACACAGAGAATATGAAACAATACCTCCTCCCACCCCACTGTCCTGCTGGTAATAGCTTATCTAAAGTGATCATCAGGTGGGCCATTTCCAGCACAAATCCAGGTTTTCTCACCCTCCACCCCCCCACACAAATTCACTCTCCTGCTGGTAATAGCCCATCCAAAGTGACAACTCTTTACATAATCAAGTCGGGCTATTTCCTGCATAAATCCAGGTTTTCTCACATCCCCTCCCACCCCCATACACACACAACCTCACTCTCCTGCTGGTAATAGCTCATCTAAACTGACCACTCTCCAAGTTTAAATCCAAGTTAAACCAGAACATCTGGGGGGGGGGGGTAGGAAAAAACAAGAGGAAACAGGCTACCTTGCATAATGACTTAGCCACTCCCAGTCTCTATTTAAGCCTAAATTAATAGTATCCAATTTGCAAATGAATTCCAATTCAGCAGTTTCTCGCTGGAGTCTGGATTTGAAGTTTTTTTGTTTTAAGATAGCGACCTTCATGTCTGTGATTGCGTGACCAGAGAGATTGAAGTGTTCTCCGACTGGTTTATGAATGTTATAATTCTTGACATCTGATTTGTGTCCATTTATTCTTTTACGTAGAGACTGTCCAGTTTGACCAATGTACATGGCAGAGGGGCATTGCTGGCACATGATGGCATATATCACATTGGTGGATGTGCAGGTGAACGAGCCTCTGATAGTGTGGCTGATGTTATTAGGCCCTGTGATGGTGTCCCCTGAATAGATATATGGGCACAATTGGCAACGGGCTTTGTTGCAAGGATAAGTTCCTGGGTTAGTGGTTCTGTTGTGTGGTATGTGGTTGTTGGTGAGTATTTGCTTCAGGTTGCGGGGCTGTCTGTAGGCAAGGACTGGCCTGTCTCCCAAGACTTGTGAGAGTGTTGGGTCATCCTTTAGGATAGGTTGTAGATCCTTAATAATGCGTTGGAGGGGTTTTAGTTGGGGGCTGAAGGTGACCGCTAGTGGCGTTCTGTTATTTTCTTTGTTAGGCCTGTCCTGTAGTAGGTAACTTCTGGGAACTCTTCTGGCTCTATCAATCTGTTTCTTCACTTCTGCAGGTGGGTATTGTAGTTGTAAGAAAGCTTGACAGAGATCTTGTAGGTGTTTGTCTCTGTCTGAGGGGTTGGAGCAAATGCGGTTGTATCGCAGAGCTTGGCTGTAGACGATGGATCGTGTGGTGTGGTCAGGGTGAAAGCTGGAGGCATGCAGGTAGGAATAGCGGTCAGTAGGTTTCCGGTATAGGGTGGTGTTTATGTGGCCATTGTTTATTAGCACTGTAGTGTCCAGGAAGTGGATCTCTTGTGTGGACTGGACCAGGCTGAGGTTGGTGGTGGGATGGAAATTGTTGAAATCATGGTTGAATTCCTCAAGGGCTTCTTTTCCATGGGTCCAGATGATGAAGATGTCATCAATATAGCGCAAGTAGAGTAGGGGCTTTAGGGGACGAGAGCTGAGGAAGTGTTGTTCTAAATCAGCTATAAAAATGTTGGCATACTGTGGGGCCATGCGGGTACCCATAGCAGTGCCGCTGATCTGAAGGTATACATTGTCCCCAAATGTGAAATAGTTATGGGTAAGGACAAAGTCACAAAGTTCAGCCACCAGGTTAGCCGTGACATTATCGGGGATAGTGTTCTTGACGGCTTGTAGTCCATCTTTGTGTGGAATGTTGGTGTAGAGGGCTTCTACATCCATAGTAGCCAGGATGGTGTTATCAGGAAGATCACCGATGGATTGAAGTTTCCTCAGGAAGTCAGTGGTGTCTCGAAGGTAGCTGGGAGTGCTGGTAGCGTAGGGCCTGAGGAGGGAGTCTACATAGCCAGACAATCCTGCTGTCAGGGTGCCAATGCCTGAGATGACGGGGTGCCCAGGATTTCCAGGTTTATGGATCTTGGGTAGTAGATAGAATATCCCAGGTCGGGGTTCCAGGGGTGTGTCTGTGCGGATTTGATCTTGTGCTTTTTCAGGAAGTTTCTTGAGCAAATGCTGTAGTTGCTTTTGGTAACTCTCAGTGGGATCATAGGGTAATGGCTTGTAGAAACTCGTGTTGGAGAGCTGCCGAGCAGCCTCTTGTTCATATTCCGACCTATTCATGATGACAACAGCACCTCCTTTGTCAGCCTTTTTGATTATGATGTCAGAGTTGTTTCTGAGGCTGTGGATGGCATTGCGTTCCGCATGGCTGAGGTTATGGGGCAAGTGATGCTGCTTTTCCACAATTTCAGCCCGTGCACGTCAGCGGAAGCACTCTATGTAGAAGTCCAGTCTGCTGTTTCGACCTTCAGGAGGAGTCCATCTAGAATCCCTCTTTCTGTAGTGTTGGTAGGGAGACCTCTGTGGATTAGTATGTTGTTCAGAGGTATTTTGGAAATATTCCTTGAGTCGGAGACGTCGAAAATAGGATTCTAGGTCACCACAGAACTGTATCATGTTCGTGGGGGTGGAGGGGCAGAAGGAGAGGCCCCGAGATAGAACAGCTGCTTCTGCTGGGCTGAGAGTATAGTTGGATAGGTTAACAATATTGCTAGGTGGGTTGAGGGAAACTTGATTTATTCTAAAGGAATGGTACAGAAAACATATTCTCACTCCCGGAGAATAAAAAGCTCCAGAAATGCATTCAGCCTGAACAAAAGTAGGGTTGGCAGATTCTGACAGCAGCATGCAGATGGCAGGATGGAGTAGCAGAAAGTGGCAGGCGAGTAGGTCAACACGGCCAGGGCCTTTGCAGCAGCCGTGGGAGGTAGATTCAACCAGCACAGCCAGGGCCGGACTGGGGAAGGCAAGAAGAGGAGTAAACCATAGATGAAGAGGTGGTTTTGAGGCACTATAGAAAGGTGGTGAAGGAGTAGGTGATTCAGGAGGGAAGAGAGAGGAGATGACTGCAGCTTGCTTCAAGTTACAAAACTGGAGATTTCCTTGTTAGTTTCTCCTGATTTTTCAAATCTACAGTTGCAGTTAAAGTGGATTGAGTGTGAAGTTTTCCAATTCAGCAGTACTCTATGGTTGAATATTAAAACTTATTGTCTGTCTCCTGGAGCAAAATACTAAGTGAGGTGAAGTCTCTGCCAATCAGTCCATTTTTAATCGTCTTTGGTTAATACATCTTGAGATTTTTTTTTCCATAGAAGTCAAAACCTGCTTATGATACCCACATTATATTACAAATGGATAAACAGTCATGGAAAGACTAAATTATCTTCCCACCGTAACAGTACAAAATCAGTGTGGCAGATACAGAAATAGGAGCTACATTGCACTAACTCCTGCTTTATCATGGAATCTCCATTTCAACCCATTGTTTTAATCAAAATTTGAAATAAGTTGAAGGAATTTTGATTTTATTTGAAGGCAAAATACGTACCGCCTGAAAGCAGATTGCTGTGGAAATGGCATAGATGATGCTGTCTGCATGAGGAAAATAGGGAACCTTTCCTGCTTCAATGCCTTTGAAGTACATGGTCTATAAAAACAAACAAAACACATGTTGAGTAAATCATACCAAAGGCAAATGCATGTACTTTGTCGTTAGTTATGGTCCCATTCCTGAAGTCCCCTGCCAAAGTTGTGACAGCTACTGAAATTCATGTGACATTTTCTTATGCAAGAGCCATGACCTGCAAGCTCATCGGTGTTCTGTAATTTATTTATGGATTTTTCACACTGGAGTGACGTATACATTCAATGCATGGCAAGACTTACTAAAGGATTTTCCAACATTATTGGCTGCAGACTAGCTGCAGGAGGAGGGCAGAAAAGAGAAGCAGTGGAGGTAAGGAAAGCTCTATGAACTCAGATCCAGCCCACCCTTTACAGCTCTGGGGAAAGCAGTCCATTTTCTCTCCCTGCTTAAGTGATTTCTGATGCAGTGATTTCTGATGCAGCTAGCAATGGGAACAACTCCCCTGTTCCTGTGGCATGCAGTTCACTTGTACCCAATGGAACCACCAGCAAATACCGATTCCCCTGCACCATGCAACAAGCAGCATGTAGCCTTCCAGAGAATGGGGGACTGTAATGGGAGAGCCACAAAACAAGGAAAAAGAGAGCAAAATAAAATTAAAATTAAACTAGAAAGCTTTAAAAGAGAGAAAATAAAAATCTTGATGAGCAGGAAGAAAGAATAAAGACAACATGAATAAAAGCAGACACTATAAAGAGCATGTAGAGAGAAGTATGGGGACAGTGATCTCTTTGTACCAGGGGTTGGTATGAGGGATGGGAATGCCCATCCACCAATCACTCCAAAGGAGGCTGCAAACAAACCACGGTTGGGAACTAGTGATGATGTAAATAGATGCGCAGTTTGTCAGTGCATTCATCGTTAGAAGCGTACCATTAACATAGCTTTTTCCATCTTCAAAGCTATTTGAACATTAACTAGTCGTCACATACCTCTATGAGGAAAGTCAAGAAACACCACTGTTACACTCTGTACCTCAAAGCAGCACCCCGGAACCCCCATATTCACTACTCTGATATGATTATGAGATGTTTTGTACAAAGTATGCCTTGTGAGGTATCATTTAAAAAGTCTTGATCTGCTGAATGTTAATATCCTGTTGAGGTGTATATTCTGTTATTGTATGTGAAGTTATAAAGAATTGCTGTGTGCGCGTTACTGAAATATGTCATGAAGTGGGGAGTACCCAGCTAGCATTTCAGTAGCTACAAAGGAGCAACTATCACTGCCCAGACAGGGACTGATGGCCCATCAAGAAGAATCCACTCTTCCAGAGACTCCTCAGAGAGAGCACATACGCAATTAGGACTGCCTGACCCCACATCACAGCAAGGATCTTTCTAGTACCTGGAAAAAAGTATAAAAGAGGGACAGTGACATCATCACTTGGCCTTTCTCCTCCCCCATCTCAACACCTGGAAGATCATCTGGAAGACACAGACTTTGAACTGGGGAGATTGGTCCCAGACTGGGAAGGGAATCTAGCCTGTGTATTGACAACTGTAAGCTGCCCCTAATATCTATTAGGGTGAGAGACTGCTTGATTCAAATATTGCTTAGTCTGTAGATTTTAGACTGCAAGTTTATTCTTATTTCTTAGGTAACCAACATTGACTTCTAATCTACCTTTCTGTAGTTAATAAATCTGTTTTATATTTTACCTAAAACAGCGTGTTCTTGGTTGAAGTGCTTGGGGAATCTCAGCTCAGTTTACAAAGGTTGGTGCATGTCCACTTTCCTATGATGAAGTGGCAAACTAATGAATGAGCTTGTACTGTCCAAGGGAGTCTTGGTGAAAGATGGTATATTTCTGGGGTACAAGCGTAGGAGCTGGGGTGACTTGCTGGTGCCTCTCGCTGTATGATTCATGAGTGGCTCAGGGAGCATTCATGCAATTTAGCTGGCTGTGGGGTTCCACATGCTGATGGCTGAGTGATCACAGCACCTGGAGGGGTTTGCTGCTTGTTACTGACACAGCATTGTGTGAGACAGCCCAGGCTGGAGAGTTATGGGGGCACAGCAGTCCCACAGTTCCGGGTATCCTTTCAAACCCACATTACAAATGTGACTATTGTGGCAGATGGCTTAAATGACTTGTCCAGATCAACGAAAGTAGTATAAATGCTGAGATTAGAATGCAGAGGCTCCTGGATCCTATTGAACAGCACTACATTAATGAGTACTAGGGAACTTTTATGTGCACTTGCAAGGTCTATTTGGAGCAATTAGTGTGCAACACATTAGTGCACTTTATTCATCTTCTCCCTCCCCCCGCAGTGTGCATTACACCACCCGTAGATAAGCCTTCTGGTTCCTGAGTGCCTAAGGCACTTTTGAAAATGGGATTCTGGTCCCTAAGTCACCTAGGTGCATTTAAAAAATTTACCCCAAATGTCTATATGACATTGCACAGCATGGATTTGTTTATTTTAAAGGGGCATTGTAGATCTTGGAGAGTACAGGAGGTAATCTCTGTGATACATGCTTCTTTTTAAAAAGAACAAAGCCAAACAAAGCGGTAAGTAGTCAAATACAATGGATATTTTGCTACCCTTAAACAACTCCAAATCACATACTTTCTTTTTGAGAAAACATTTAAAGTTTATTTTCTTGAACACAGCTTGACCTTCCAAGCAGCATACGCCTCTTTGGTCAGTTACCCTTGGCTTGTATAATATGGTAAAAGAAGTAAAAACTGAAATAAACCCATGCAGTATTTTTGTTATTTCATTGCAGCCACAATGTCTCAGAGTAAAGTCCAGAGAAAACCATCAGCAATACAGCATAACATTTTATTTATTATAAATGTAGCCCTGAAGTACGTAGAACTAATACAACAGGGATAACCCTATGGGACTGAGTTGTGTTGACATATCATTACGTAAACCACCTTCAGAATCTGACTCTGGATTGTAAGGAACATGTAGGACCACATTACATGTTTCTCTTTGTTTCACATTTCATCTTATTCTTCACATTTTTCTCTCTCTTTTCTTTAAAACAAATCCATAGCTAGCAAAGGAGCTGGATTAACAGTATTAGAGATTGGAGTCCTGGAGGTGAGTGGAAGGAAGTGGCAATGGTTCGGGGTTTTGGCATAATGGGCAGACACTATCAGTTTATCCCAGTGCGGCTGCTAGAGGAAGAGCCATGAATAACTCATGATTTCATAGAAAAATCACAGTGAAACTTAAAAAAAGACTCCAAAGAGTGATCTCCCCTTTTCTTTCCCAATTCACATATTCATAAACTGTGACTATAAATATGGGTGTATGAACAATCCCTGAGTTGTTGTTTGCATAGGCAGTCACTCTTCATTTTTACTTTTTCCCAGGCTAACATAATTTTAATAGCTCATAGAAAACAGAATGGACTTTCAGACCTCAAAAAAAAAAAAAAAAAAAAAAAGCAATGTAACTGGTGGTCACTTTCCAGGTTAGAATTTGATCAATTAAAGCAAACAGGAAAGCAATTTCATCTGCATGCTAAAACCAAAACTATATTGAGTTACCGTAATTCATAATTCAGACTAATGCCAAAATCAGAGAACAGAGGCAGGAAGTCAGCTGTAGGTTTTGGCAATAAATCTGAAGGGAAGGACTAGTTTTGACTTATGGTTTTGGTGGAAATTGACAAAATGCACATTCTTGGAACTTTTATATTTGAAATTCTGCAAAGGTGATGCAGCAGGGGGCTACAAAAAGGAAATTAGGGGGAGATGAGGGGGAAAATATGTGCAGATAAATGGATAAACTGTTAGACTTAGTTCTGGAAAGGAGGGATATAAAGGAAATGAGACCACAGGACTGAGCCATCACTTGGGCACACGTCTGGTATAATGGAGCATCGTTGTACAATCTCACATTACATTTGCACTTTTGGCCAACGCTTGTAACATTTGTTTTCTTCCTCCGCTCTGTTACAACAGCTAAGAAGAAACACTCTGGAACTAGCAGTGTACCTTACTTACCTCCACTAGTTTGGAAGCCAGGTACATGGAGATAGTAGTGCTTTTGTAAAACATCATAGAAACTCCTGCCAGGGATCCTGCAACAGTTAGAAAACAAAATTATTGGTAAGAGCCTCAACTATTTCCTTGCTATAGCTCAACACAGTTCTGACATTACACAAACTTGTGACTCTCTCTATTAGCATCTATTACATCCAATGTTCAGTGATGTTTCTGTAGTGCATATGAAAGGGTCTTTTATGCTTTTTAGAAAGAACAGACTCCTGTAATTTTGAAACTGGTAGCCAAATCTTTAGCCCCGTAACCAGCTTCCTGGCCCCAAATCCCCCCCCACCCCCGAACTGGTCCAGAGGATCCATACAACAGTGGATGCTCTGGACCTGACTCTACACACCCACATCCCTGCTGCACAGCGGGTCCACAGGGAGCAGCACTGGGCACCATGCAGACAGTGCATACTTTGTACATACTCACTTCCCACCCCCTCACAGCACAGTGGAACTGCATCAGTTCTACTGCCCAGGGATGTTCTTTGGCTCCAGTGGAAGGGCCAGGTTCTGTCCCTCTTTTTAAATGAACATGCTAATGTATACAGAGCAAGTTCTATTAGACATTGGGAAAGATCAAAATAAAAAAGACAACCTTACTCTTGTGCCAAGTACAATTTATTGCCCTTGATGCTAAACACAAACAATGCAAGTATAATTTATAAAAGGAAACTTCAGAACAAAAGTATTGCATTTACATTAAACCACCTAAACGCTGGTTTTCATTTCAACACAAGCTTCACATTTACTTTCCTGTTCTCAAAGCACTTAGAAATTCCGGAATAGGAACTCGGGACAGACTTCCAAATGCTCTCCAGTAATATTTCACAGTATATGGTGCTTTTCATCCTAAGTATCCTAAGGTGCTTTATAAATGATGGGGTAAATGGTGTTCTCTGTTGTGTGCATACGCTGTGGGGAGAAGAGCATGCACATGAAGTCTAAGTTGAAGTGTCGGAGTAAGATAGGATACTGGTCTCGAGTGCTACGCTGGGGAACTGGTTAATGTGGCCATCAGCACACAATGGTTCCAAGGGTTAGCCTGCTGGACAGATAATGGAATGTACTGCACAAACAAAAGCGGTTACACGCAAGCTATGTGCTGTCCTACGTATGCTATCAAGATGGCTTGATGACCTCCTTTTCCTCCTGCAATGCAGCTCCTAAAGTGTAACGGCAGGATTTTGCTCTCTATGGGTAGGTTTACACTGCAAGCAAAGATGTGCTTGTAGCATGGGCAGGTATATCATGCTAGCTGTAATCTGCCTAGCATGGATAACAACATTAGTGCTGACGCGGTGGCACAGGATTCAGCATGGGCTAGCTGCTACCGTACAAACCCTGCAGGGACCTTGGGTACATGCTCGGGTTGTTCGCCCACACTAAAGCGCATGCTTCCTTCTCTAAACTACCATCGTTGCCCGTTCTAGCTACATTAAAGCTAGATTAGGTATGCCTATCCATGCTACAATCACATCTCTTCTTGCTGTGTAGAAATACTCTGTGTGGTACTTACACACCCCCTGAAGGGGAAGGCAGAAGTTATCCAGATAACCAGGCTTGCTGCCCTGGGTGCCAACTTCCAGGGGATGCCGTGCTGCTCAGCCCCCCCCCCCCCTTTTTTTTGCACTCCACTGACTGACTGCCCACTCTTTTTTTGTTGTTTTTTCCAACCTCTTGGTGGTGGTGGTGGGGGGAGGGGGAGGGAAGTGTGCCAAAATCTAGTCTACCTCTCAAAATGCCTACGGCCACTCCTGTGGACAATCTATGCCCAGCACATTGTACAACCAAAGGGGAGGGGGAAATTTGGTTAAAGATACTGGGGGCAAGCCCCCATTCTTATGAAGTGTCATGCAATCTTTAATGGCCACACAGGGAACAGAGATCCTTGGGATTTTAAGGCTTCATTCATTAGGATTGGGATTCAGGTTATGTCCTTTAGAAGGAAGAAAGTCTGTTTCACAAACACACACACACCCACCCACCCATCAGGATTTGAACCTGTGGTTCCAGCAAGTCTAGGTGTTTTAGAGCTGCTGCTAGAGACTCAGCCATTCCTTCTGGCTAAGCAACAGTAGCTTGTTTATATTTATGCATTTAATCCAACCTTTTAAATCTAATGACAATATTACTGACTTGGGCACTATCCACTTCTTCTCATGGACTTACCTGCTATAAGAGCATGAAGTTCATCATCCAGGTTTCGTACCCAGCGCAGGAAGCAACTAGTACCCTGCATTTGTGGGGGAAATACAATAGCCTTGGTTAGTGTTTTATTTAAAATGTTATTAGTTTGGGGTTACATTACAGTATAATCCAATAATAATGTATAAACATATATATAAGGTATTCATGAATGATCAACAATCACCTCATTAACAATTGTCCCGACTGCTACTATACGCATTTATAAGGCACCCATCACTGGGGTTCCTGGGTGCACTTTATGTATTTTAGATTAGGAGCAAACTAAATTTTCTCAACATTCGGGAGCATATACTGTGTGATCAATCAAACTAACCTTAAACTTACTCTGAAGGGAGAGGGGAAAATCCACCTGCTGTCTGATTACTGTCCATATATTTGGAGCAGCTTAATTTGCTGATCAATCTCTCCCCTCCCCTGTTCAGCTGTGAGGAACAAGAGTAGCCAAAGAGGGTGGGAGGGGTAGAGGAGGGTGACTTTGGTTGACCTCCACTAGGGCCAGAACACTCTCCAGTTCCTCATGTGTCCACCCACAGGCCCACGATGTTTTGATAAATCAGGGCTCCCAGTAACCTAAAGAGCAACTTTAAAGTTTTGCAAATAGCTAAAAGTCCCAATGGAATTGCGGTGTTGTTGTTGCCATGTTGGTTCCATGACACAAGAGACAAGGTGGGTGAGGTAATCTTTGATTGGACCAACTTCTGTTGGTGGAATGGACAAGCTTTCAAGATACACAGAGCTTGTCCTCAGATCTCATTGTCCTAGTGGAATTCCGAGTAACCTGTTGTTATTATGAGCAATTCATAGACCTGTAGAGATTAAGGCCAGAAGGAACCATTAGAATAGATAATCTAGCCTTACCTCCTGTACAGCACAGGTCATTAACTTTCACCTAGTTACCCTTGTATTGATCCCCAAAATTTGTCTTTGACTGAAGCATAACTTGTGTTTGACAAAAGTATATCTTCTAAAAAGCATCTGAAGATATCAAGATTTTTGAAGTGGTCCATGATGTGTCCTCACTGCATCTTGTATTCCATTTTTTTGGCTTGCAATAAGTGAGTGGTTAGAAGGTACTATACAAGATCTGCTTACGTTACACTATGCTTAGTAGGTGAGGTATAGATGTGGTTCTCTGTGACATATCTCAAAGCAGAAATAAAAAAACAATGTAACACACATTCAACATGCAGTCACCCTTCAACATTAAAAACATCAGGCAGAATATTTCACCCTTTATAAACTCCAGTAAAAGATTTGAGTAGCTGTCATTTTTGTAAACTCTCAACAGCTCATTTGTGCAGTTCTACCAAAATTTTTAATCCCGGTAATTAACAATTACTTGTGTCTAATTCTAGCCACTTTAAATTAAAAGTGAAATTCTGTTTTCTTGCTTTGCAGCCTGTAACAGTTGATTACAAAAGTAAGACAGTAGTTTTTAGCTTTTGAATACTCACATATTTATGTCTGAATACGCAATAGAAATATTGTTAATTTGGTTAAGGATATGAAATTGCTATGGTTACATCAACATTTGAGTATTGCAGCATGCTCTGCGTGTGGCTATAGGTTGGGCCAGATTCTCAGCTGCTGTAAATCAATATAATTCAGTTGATTTCAAGGGAGCTGCAGTAATCTACATCAGCTGACAATCCAGTCTACATCAGTTTAAAATCTGGAACTGGAGTAGAAGGTGGCTTCCCAACTGGTGAGTGGAGTGTCATAGGAGTAGCACAGGACACTTTATCCTACAATTTTTTGCTGGTAGCTTCAAGGTTGTACAAGGAGGAGGGTGAAAAGTTGTTCACTTTAAGTGCTGAGGATAGGATATGAAGCAATGGACTTACATTGCAGCAAGGGCAGTTTAGGTTAGACATTAGGAAAAACAACCTGTCAGCGTAGTGAACATTCCAAAAACTACCTAGGGTGGTTGTGGAATCTCCATCATTGTCTAACCTGTTCTTAAAACCTCCAAACACCTGTCAGGACTGGTCTACTTAGTCCTGCTTTGAGTGCAGGGGATTGGACTAGATGACCTACTGAGGTTCCTTCCAGTCCTACACTTCTATGATTCTAAGGTAGAATTGAAGATGTTGCTTATGAGCTAAAAAACCCTAAGTGGCCTGGGAGATGCCTACTTGAAAAAGAGCCTCTTTTCATGGGCAATACTGTTTCTCCTGCAGATAATAGAGGTGGCTGAGCTAGAGTCTCCTCCATATAACAGAAAGGGCTGCTGACACCATCCGTTTCACTTTAGAATTCACTCCCCTCTAGGTCTGAAATTGCTCAAATCCACTCACTTTCAGGACATACTGCAAATCTCATCTGTTTTTTTGAGCACTCGTGGGGAGAATGGAAGAGCAGATCCTGAGCTTGGGCATTGGCTTGACATTTATGATTTGATTACAACTAGACTTTGTTATGGGCTGAGGGTCTGTACAATGTCAGAATGTTTAAGTAAAGACGGGGGGGCTTTTTGTTATTTTCGAAATCAACATAAATAAATGATACTAAGTTTTCAATGTTTTTGCACTTACTTTGTATATACTGACAAAAGATCCCAGAAAGGCTCCAAGCTGGAAGTTTTCTTTGTTATAGAATAGAGAAAGCAGCCGGGAAGGTTTTGTAAATAGATGCCTGAACGCTGATGGGATTCGAAGGCAACACTGGATCAGGTAACCAACACTAAACATTCTAATGAAGCCCTGGAGGAAAAGTTAAGAAACAGCAACTTTAAAAAAAATTGGCAAAAAACATGACCTACACGAGTGTACTCGTAGCTTATTTTTGAAATGCAGCATTTTAAAAGCCCACTTTGTTGACATTATCTGAAATGTACCCTCCCTTCTTGGAACTTGAAACTAGCTTTTTGAACTAACTTCCCTGCAAAATAACTAAGGAAATAGAATCCTAGACCGCCTAGATTGACTGTCTTTCTTTTAACTTAAATGGATACTTAAAAGGTCTCAAAGGACACACACTATCTCTACTCCAAAATTCTGTTCCTTGAAACAGTCCTGATGGCTTAATTTCCAAATTATTCTCTCCCCGCCTTCAACCACAGTTGGGTATGGAAAGGCAAACAATGTGGTAAAGAAAATAAGCCACATACTCAAACATCTGGAAGAAGTGCTGAGGGAGGGGAAAAGCCCATAAGAAAACAAAGTCCTTTCAGAAAATGTGTGAATTAGACAGTGACAGTGACTCCTTGACATGTTCTCTCAACAAACAACCGACCTGGAGGCTTTGCAAAGTCTGCTATGAAGAAAGTGCAAACCCAGAAGAGATCATGTGCAGAACTATTAAAAAAGACAAACACAGGCTCATATGAAATTCTTCCTACTGCTCCACCCTGAAAGGCTGATATGTCTCAGAGTTTGTTTTGTAAAGTGCCATAACTGAGATTGGGTTGGTTCTTTCGTTCTAAATTCTTTTCTTTTTCTGTTTCTTGTAATTTTCTCAACAGTTTCTTATGCTTATTCTTAGCCCACAGGTAACCATCTCTGAAAAGTCTGAAGAAAATCTGTCCACTCATTTAAAAAAAATCATCCAAGTGTGAGGAAAAAAAGCTTCAGCCTTTAAGAAAATTATTTAGAGGCTTCTTTTTTCTTCTTCTTTTAACGGTTTGATAATTTAAGAACAGTTGGTTTTAAAGCATAAATCTAGGTATTTATCACTCTCTCTCCACATAGCAGAAAATGCTTTCTTGGTTGGAAACATTTCATTTGAAAATATCTGAACATCGTGTGCTGAGCACTGGTAGTACATTCTTACTGAATTAAGCAGGCCTCTGAGTGGGATGTTCCAAATGTTCAAGGTTTCTGTTATTTGTTTATAAAACCAGTGGGCAGAGGATTGAAATTAGCAATCTGTCCAATTCAGAAATTAAAAATCTGTGCATCATACAGAACATTTTAATCCCTCATAAAAAGTCCCAAAACTTTATTCTGGTTAAACATCATCAGCAACACCCATTTCTTGCAACAATAATATTCCATAACTTTTTACTTATGAAACTGTTTATGAAACAAAGTAAGTGGGGTACAACAGTTAAATAACAATGTCTGGAAGTGGATGGACAGTATTAGTGCATTCCGGAATAAGTGTATTGTGTCTTTTACAATGGTACTAGTGAAAAGGCAGTAGCCAGCTGTATGAAATAGCTCCTATGTCTCCATCGCATGTGGCTTTAAAAGCTAAGTAAATGATATCTTCTGGGGAACTTTTATCTCATATTTTCTAAATAGTTTATATCACAGTGAGGTGCGATCATATAATGAAAACCTCTATTTCAAAGTTTATGGGCAAGGCAGAATTAAATTTACTCCGTGAATCTTAATTCTGAATTTTCTGACTTTTGTGTAATTAAAATGTCAAATTTAAGATGAATTTAGATTATGTAAAATTATGGGAAGTTTTACAATAGTCACAAACATAGGACAAAAACAAAAAACTCAGAGCCCTCACTTTTCACCCACCAAAAGAAAAAGGGATTTTAGTTCTGATGGACTAGAACACGACATTGTATTATGCTGTTCCAATCTGCAAACTGTCTAGCACATGAGTAACTCATGAACAAGTCCCATTGAAATGTGTGGGTCTGCAGGATTAGGGCCTTAGCTCTCGTGTGCAGCGAACAGTAGCAAGACATATAAATACTGAATCTTTATCATTAGTTCAGTGAGCAATAAGGAGACAATATAACAAGCACTTTACAGCTGATTTGCATTACCTGTAGTCACACAAAAAATTCAGTTTTGTAAATTATAAGATCATCAATTATCACTTTTATTCTCCATAGAAAGATATCAGATCACAGGCAAATGAATGGGGGAAAAGAAAAATATAAAAAATACACAAAAGAAGGAAATTAATATACACTGAAATCTCTATATTAAACCTTTCCTTAGGAACAATGTTGCAGAAATTTTATGATTTGGATACGAAGAGCCAGAAATAGCAGTGCAATTAAATTACACATCTGCAAAAATCATCTGAGGAATTCAATTTTTTTAAAAAGATTCTTTAAAAATATCTTGATAGTATTAAAACTCAATTCCCCAAATGTATATATTCAAAACAGAGTTCAGTAATATACCAGAAGTCAGATAAATTGTAGCAGTGTTTCCAAATAGTATTAAAACTATCAATTTTTTAATAAATTTGCTTTCAAATTAAATGTAGAATCATTTACAAATTGAACTGTTCGGTATAGTATCCCACATCTCTTGAAAGAATAATAAAAATAAAATAAAATAAAATAATTAAACAGATTGTAACTACTGGAGTATTCTCCTAATTTTCTTCTAGTCACCACAATTACCAGGTAAACTGTATTGTTCATCTGCTGTTATCATCAACACTGGCACAGAGAAACTGAAGTTCATCATTTTAGGTACGCACTGTTGGCTAACATATATCTTCCTTTAAATTAGCTGCTGGAATCAAGTGGATCAAAGGAGAAAGGGAAGGCTCTTCAAATGCCTTTGTTGGACTAGACAACCCTTCACAGAACTCTACACAGCCAAGACACCCAGATTATTTCAAATTCTAAGTGAAGTTTATGAAAATGAGGTGATCCACTAGCCTGCTATCAAAGATAAAGATAAAAGGCTACTGCAGGTTATACTAGCTGGCTAATATATGTCTAAATATGGAGAAGGAAAGAGAAAAGAGAATGTGATAGAAATGTATGCATAACTATGATAATAGGAAGACAAGCAATGGTAAGGGAAAATATAATACAGAGGAAAAACTTGGCATTATCACGGATAGTTCTCAGAAAATATCTGCTCAAACTAAAAGAATGTTAGGAACCATTAGGAAAGGAACAGATAAGAAGACAGAAAATGTCATAATGCCACTGTATAAATCCATGGTACACCCACATCTTGAATACTCTGTGTAGTTCTGGTTGCACCACTTCAAAAAAGATGTATCAGAATTGGAAATGGTAGAGAGAAGGGCAACAAAAATGACTAGAGGTATGGAACAGCTTCCATGAGGAGAGATTGAAAAGACTGGGACTGTTCATCTTGGAAAAGAGATAACTAAGGGGGGATCTGATAAAGGTCTATACAATAATGAATTGTGTGAGAAAGTGACTAGGGAAGTGTTATTTACCCCTTCACATAACACAAGAACCAGAGGTCATCTGATGAAATTAAGAGGCAGCAGATTAAAAACAAACATAAGGAAGTACTTCACACAACGCACAGTCAACCTGTGGAAATCGTTACCAGGGAATGTTGTGAAGGCCAAAAGTATAACTGGGTTCAAAGAAGAATCAGATAAATTCACGGAGACTAGGTCCATCACTGGCTAATAGCCAAGATGGTTAGGGATGCAATCCCATGCTCTGGGTATCCCTCAACCTCTGACTGTTAGAAACTGGAACTGGATGACAAGGGATGGATCTCTTGATAAATTGCCCTGTTCTGTTCACTGCCTCTGAAGCATCTGACATGGGCCACTGTTGGAAGCAGAACAGTGGACTAAATGGACCATTGGTTTGACCACGTATGCCATTCTTATGTTTGTTAAGGTAAATAAATTGAGCTCCTTGAGTCTATCACTGTAAGGCAGGTTATCTAATCCTTTAATCATTCTTATGGGTCTTCTCTGAATCCTCTATAATTTATCAACATCCTTCTTGAATTGTTGACACCAGAATTGGACGTGGTATTCCAGCAGCAGTCACATGAGGGCCAAATACAGAGGTAAAATAACCTCTCTATTTCTACTCAAGATTCCCCTGTTTATGCATCCAAAGATCACATTAGCACTTTTGGCCACAGTGTTACACTGGGAGCTCATGTTCAGCTGATTATCCACCCTGACTCCCAAATCTTTTTCTGAGTCACTGCTTCCTACATCCTGTAAGTGTGGCCCTACATCCTTTGTTCCTAGATGTATACATTTACATTTAACTATAAAGCTGTGCAACAGCTAACCACATGTTGTCTTAACTTAGGCCCTGATCATACGAACACTTATGCACATGCTAACGTTACTACTATGTTAAGTCCAACTGAAGACATGGAATTTTATAGAATCTATACATTAGGCACCCAATTTTGAAAATTCTGGTGAAAATAATAAAAAAATAGGTGCTGAATGGTTCTCTCTTTTCTCATCCCAAGGAGGGAAGAGGTATTTTCTGTTAGTTATTCTAGTTGTGTTGTTTTTATGTTTAGTCACTTTATCTTTAGTAAAAAAAAATTGTTACAATTATTCTGAATATTTTGTAAATATTTTATTACACATTCCCAGATCTATTCAGCAAAATACTTCACGTCCCACAGACTTCAATGGAACTTCAGCACATACTTAAATACTTTGTTGAATCAGAGGCTAACACTGTCACTAAGTTTGCTGAAATATTGCATAGTTCAAAGAAAAAGTAACAAAATAATATTGAACAAGATACTGAACTGTGTAAATATAAGAAAATAACTATTGTACTATACCTCCTCTAAAGCTTTATCTTAATGTAGCGAGCCTTGCCATAAAAAACCAAAAGAGATAAATTCTAAAAAAATGCACTATTTTTAATGGGGGAAAAAAAGCATTTTAAAGATAAAATATAGCAGAAGCATCCGTAAAAGCTAAACTGCCTAGCTATCAATTTTTGCTTCTCCATAAATAAAAAATGTAGATTATTAAAAGATCAAGTTCTGCTGAAGTTTCACCCAAAACTAGGACCATGTAGCAGGTTGTCCCACCTGTGCCAATCTTCTCCACACAGTACTCCTCTGAAAAAATGCCCATAAACATGGCCATATTATGGAGGAGGCTAATTCATGCCACTGGACATAGACAGCTCTCTCTGTCTGCAGCAACTGTGGACAATCTCCCATTACCCCTTAAAATAAATTAATAGACTAGCGAGTCCAAAATCAAACAACAGTGTGCCAGACATGCACAGCTGTATGTGTGCCACTGCTGATCTGTCTGCCCAGCACAGCACATTCCAGGTGCTTTATTTAGGATGTAGCTGCAAGTGGGATCAGTTACGAAGAGCCTCATGTAATTAAGCAAGTTTATTTTTTGCTGATCCATTTTTTTCCACTCACTTTAGGTTCTCAGATTATTGTATTGATCTACCATAGTAGTGTAGTTGAAAGAAAGAAAGATTCTTGTGCAGAAGATGATTTTCACAAACTTATAACTGACTCTTTTTATTATGAAAAAGCATGACCAACAACAGACTTCAGAGGCTAAGACATATGGAATCTGCATTTGCCCATTGTAACTTACATATTCTTTTTCTGTACTAAACTTTATACGTTTTCACCAGTCTCTGTGAGTGTTTACAAAAAATGTCAGATTCCTACTTACTTTAATGCAATATGAGATGCAATTATCTTCATAATGTTTACAGCATCTATGTCTTGGACCATGTTTGCATCTGCAAAAGAAACAATGAAATCCATATTAACCAGAAGTTGGTTTTACTGTAATCTACTGGAGATTTTATAAACTTTCTCTTGCTAAAAATGTATACAATAGTCTCTTGCTATTTCCCCATTATTTATTTTGCATGTCACGTTTTGACACAGTCCTACATGACATTTTCGTAAGCAAACTAGGGAAATGCGGTCTAGACGAAATTACTATCAGGGGGTGCACAACATGTTAAAAGCTTGTACTCCTAGAGTACTCAATAGTTTGCTGTCAAACTGGGAGGGCCTATCCAATGGGGTCTCACAGGGGTCAGTCAGGGTCTGGTACTAGTTAATATTTTCATTAATGATTTGGATAATGGAGAGAAGAGTATGCTATACATTTGAAGATGACACCAAGCTGGAAGAGGTTGTAAGCACTTTGGAGGACAGGACTGGAATTCAAAACAACTTGACAAATTGGAAAATTGGTCTGAAATCAACAAGATGAAATTCAAACAAGACAAGTACAAAGTACTACACTTAGGAAGGAAAAAATCAAACACACAACTAAAAATTGGTGAATAACTGACTAGATAATAGTAATGCTGAAAAGGATCTGGGGGTTACAGTGTATCACAAACTGAATATGAATCTACAATCTGACGCAGTTATAAAAAGGACTAATATCAATGTGGAGTGTATTAACAGGACTACTGTATGTAAGACACAGGGGGTAAATTGTCCCACTTTTCCCGGCACTAATAAGGCCTCAGCTGGAGTATTGTGTTCAGTTCTGAGCACCACACTTTAGGAAAGATGATGTGGTCAAATTGGAGAGAGTCCAGAGAAGAGCAACAAAAATGATAAAAGGTTTAGAAAACCTGACCTATGAGGAAAGATTAAAAAACTGGGTATCTTTAGTCTTGAGAAAAGAAAACGGAGGGGGTACCTGATAACAGTCTTCACATATGTTAAGGACTGTTATAAAGAGAATAGGAATCAATTGTTCTTCACGTCCACTGAAGGCAACACAAGAAGTAATGGGCTTAATCTGTAGCAAGGGAGGTTTAGGTTACATATTAGGGAAAATATCCTAACTATATCGGAAGTTAAGCACTGGAAGAGGATTCCAGGGGAGGTTGTGGAATCCCCATCACTGGATGTTAAGAACAGGTTGGACAACACTGTCAGGGATGGTCGAGGTATAATTGGTCCTGCCTCTGCACAGGAGGCTGAATTAGATAACCTCTTGAAGTCCTGTCCAACCCTACATTGCTATGATTCAATTGTAAGGCACTATGTACTTTTATGAAGTCATCAAAGTACTGTACAAATAAAACAGTACTTTATTAGTATTTCAGAAGTACATGTACATGTATTTTGACCCAATCCTCTTTTCCATGCTAAGCTTGGGTAAACGGCCTATGCCTATGAATTCCCTACTGTGGCCTATGGGAAGGAATTGTGAATCATCCCTCCAAGACCATAGAGCTGTAGCTGGGCCATTCTGCAGCCTATGATCACTGACACTCTCTCCCACACCCACCCATATTAGACTGATGTTGCTGTTTTGGCCAGGGATCCACTGGCTATACTGCAATCCCTCCCTGTACCACCTTGTGGGCCTACTGGAGGGAACTGCAGAGGCCCCTCTCTCAACCATGATCATTCCAGTGCAGTGTAGTTCTGTCAGTTTCACTGTGGTATAGATTTTCTGTGGCCCTTACTTGGGATTAGGGTTTGGCTCAAAGCATAAAGAGGAGATGATTTTAGGGAGGATGGGATGTGTGGATTTTACAGTAATTAGACTTGTATGACACAGAATTAAAGGTTTCAGAGTAGCAGCCGTGTTAGTCTGTATTCGCAAAAAGAAAAGGAGTACTTGTGGCACCTTAGAGACTAACAAATTTATTTGAGGAAAGTCATTTCATACTAGCTCTAAAAATGATATTTTCTTGTAGTCAATTATTTGTGGTTTAATAGAAAATAAATCACATAATTTATATACTGTGTCAAATATCCTGGAAGCTTTGAATCATGTATTGTAAAGTATATTGGCCATAAATCATCCACAAGATTAGTTTATGTAGCAAAAATTGTAACGAGAACGTGATCAGGTTACAGACATTTAGAATCAATTATATCTGAAAGGAAACATATGGAAGAGAAACTTGAGAAAGTATTAGGATTAAAAATGCAATGGTTTTTGAATGTAGGGGAAGAGGGAGTTTGGAAATCCCAAAGGAAGTATACTCCTCATTTGTTAATCGTTTAGCCTTCTAACGTTGAACAAATACATTTTGGCTAGAGGGGCACTGATCATGCCTCACTATTTTCAATTAGTTCATGTCAAGGGTATTTAAAACAAAATAGGTATGAGGAACAAGAAAGGGATTGGCCTTCTAGCTATCCCTTAGCTCAATGCTGGAGGTAAGTGTTTCTTTCTATTTGAAGGGCTTTCACTCTGAAATAAGCACTCTTCACCACCCCTTTCACAACATGGAATACTTAGAACATCTTTTTTGTTCCTGACTGTCAGGAACATACTGTAATAAGGACCTAGTCCTAAAAAGGGGGCTGAACACCTTTCTCTCCCATAGAAGTAAATAGGAGCTGAGAGTGCTCAACCCTACTCTTATTTGTGAAGGAAGGAGGCTTCTGCTATGCTTGATTTACCATCACCAGAAGTATTACAATCGAGATTTAGCTAGTGCTTCACCTGTAGACTTATACTGCAGTAATGCTGGATTTGGGACACAGAAGGTCAACCGTATTACCAAATGAAGAAGGGACAGGTAGGTGATGGAGGCTTGCTGTCCCACTTCAAAACCTGTGTCTATGGGAGAAAACAAGGGGTTTAAGGCTCTCCCAATGATTTTTGCTGCAGATGAGAGGTCAGACTAGAAGCTGACCCAGAACTTTCCTGCCAAAGTGGGGGGTAGATGAAGGCTGTTACCTAGTTAGTGAATTGTATATCTTAAGTAATATGAGCTAATGCTAATAAATAGGTTTATCTTTGTTTTACTTTGTTTTTAATAATAGCTCACCGTTTTGTTATTGTTGTTAATCAATAAAAGAAATACAAATCAAAAATAGCATGAAACACTGTTGTTATATAAAATGGAATGAGCACGTGTGAAAGTGAGTAAAATAAAAAGGAATCAATTAGGGTTTGGGTTTGTTTTTTTTTTGTTTTTTTGGACTCACACTTTGTCCACAAGTTTCTTTGTTAGAGCTATTATGTTCATTCGCCGTGATACTTCTTCCCGGTGCTTTATTTTTCTGTCTATTTTTGAAAATGCTACTTCTGGTGAAAATGAATGTGTGGGAATTTCTTCTTTACCTACAATGAATCTGGAAGGAAAAGGAAAACACAAGGCAATTATATTTGTTACTTAAAAAGCAAATAAAAAACCGAAGTCTTTAAAAATGGATTCCACAGAGTAGTATTAATAATTTTCCGCACCTTACAACTCTTCTTTTGAGCACGGCCTGAGATCCCAACTTTAGGAGGCAGGCAAGTGTCATTATCCCCATATTACCAAAAGCAACACAGGATCAGAGAAGTTGTACAAGGAAATGTCTGGCAGAGCTAGGAATAAAACCCAAGTTTCTAATATGACAGACACAAGACTTAATCATGCACTGTCTACATGCCTCCTATGGTGTCTGTAAAATGGAGCCACTCCTGTATTCCCAAAAAGAAAAGGAGTACTTGTGGCACCTTAGAGACTAACCAATTTATTTGAGCATGAGCTTTCGTGAGCTACAGCTCACTTCATCAGATGTTTACCGTGGAAATCTGTATTCCCAGAGTACTTTGTAAATATAAACCACCATTAACAAACATACAGGACCCAGGACAAAACACAGTAGCAACAGATTTCTGCTTATTCCCAGTAGAATGCTGGGATTTAGGATTCCTGTCTCTGGAAGAGGAAATGTTTAACGCTCCTTCTCACACATACATCGCCTAGCCCCATGCATTAGCACTGTATTCATTTATTGTAAATCCCCTTTTGTAAAACAGTCACACATTTGAAAACTCTCCTTTCCTGCCAATTCTATATTATGGCCTCTTTGAAATATACAATATGTCTCAAAATACAGGAAAGGTTTATACCAGTACGGTTTTTGTTAAGGAGATTCTGGTGTCCTATAAAGCAGCTTCCAGTATACACGTTTCCCCAAAATGGTCACTTTGAGCTAAAACTACTGGGTTTGTTTTTTTAGATACTTACTTAAGCGCAGAGAATGTAAATCCTTTCAAACCATCTTTGCACCTGAAACACAAAAATTAGACTTTTGGTTTTGTGTGACAATCTGCATGCAACGAAAATAAAATCTCAGAGATGAAATATTGATGTAAAGCTGCCTAAGAACAACAAAAATTTGAGGATAACGATTTGATCATTGATAAATCCAATAAAGGAAAATAAGTATGCAACTAATTTATAGCCAACGGGGATAACACAGTTTTCAGCATGAAGTACACCATGGCCTCCTGGAATTTCCTGGGAGACTGTGAACAGAGAACACCCAGAACCTCCTGTGTCAAAACTTTTTGATCAAAACTGATAGGGATATGCAGATCTTTAAAGAAGGAAGATCTAAGTTTTACCCCTGCTGTGACCGTGAGACAAATATTGGCCATGGTCTACAGAAGTAACAATGTGAATTCTTATGTGGCCATGGATTTGTTAGTTTTACAAAAAACTGTCACAATGTGCTTGACAAAACATAAACCTACTGAAAGGGATGAGAAGTGTTCTGCACACTTTTTTTTTTTAAACACACTTGGAGTTTGAGAGCTAGTGTCTTCCTTCATATGGGAGCTGAATCCTGCACTCCTTATTCTGGAAAAAAACTTCCACTGTAAAAGTCACAGCATGTCAATTGTATGGCAGTTGCTCTGGTTCTGCAGCCCTTCTGCATGAGTGTATGGGACTACATTTCTGAATAAGGGTAGCAAGAAAGGGCCCTAGATTTGTAAATGCTAATGCTGATTGCGGTATAATATGTAAGCTTTCCTCTAATACTTTGACGTTTTAATTGGCAACTGGAGTTTCAGGAGTTTGATGTTTTCTGAAGTGGGTGTGTTGACTGCAATTGGAGCCTGCAGCTGCTACGGATTCTTCCTGGATGACTATCAGTGTATCAGTGTCCTGCTGCTAGAGAAGCAAAGAGCAGCACTTTTTACTCTAGACATTTGTATTTTTTTTTCTTTTTAGAGGGCTATAAATCAGAGGGGAATGGATCATGATGAAAGTGCACTACAGTCAGAATATATGACACATAAAAAAGCTGCTATTTTATTCCATTAGTTAAAGAATACATTGTATGCTAACAGAAGATAAAATCCTGCCATTAAGATAGCCAGTTGCCAAGGCTGGGAGAATAGCAGTGGTTGAGCAGAAGGTCCTTGTGCCATGCTGCCCACACAGGCCAAGATGCCTCAGGAAAGCTTGGGGCACCACCATCCCTAGGACATGTAACTGCTATTCCAAGAAAGGAGCAGGTGTAGAGCATTTAGTGCCTGCTGCTGATAGCAGTATGTGTATGGGAAAGTGGGGGAATGGAATGGGAAAGTGGCTTGGATTACTGACCAGGCTTGCCTGGGACTATGTATCACTGGATACATGTTATACAACCCCGCACAGACCATCATTCAGTTGCCCTTCTGCTCTTGGATGTGCTAATGAGGAGGAAAAGGCTCCCCGTGCTGTCTTTATCAGGCCCTGATCCTGCAATTGATGGCGTGTGGGTGACTGTGTGAAGCCCCACTGACTTCAGAGGGCTTCATACAGTCTGCTTGTAGGCTATCAACTAAAATTGGGGCCTTAGTTTCTAATTTTATTGTTACTCATGACAGTCTTCTTTGCTCAGAATACAAACAAATAAAATGTGCAATTTAAGTTTAAATACACAAGTAGTCATTTGGAGAGTTTTATACAAACAAAGAAGTAATTATAATGCAACCCTGAAAAGTCATTTTGCCTCAATCTTGCAGCTTCAGTTTGCAACAATTATTACATCATTACACCAGTAGATGTCCCTAATCAACTGTTATTCAAGCGGGGACAGATCTGACAGAATTCTTGACCAACATTGTTTCACTAGTAATTTTCTTTTAAATTTGCATCAAAGAAGACAATTAATAAATGAGGCACTGATCTTAAAACGCTACCAGACATCTAAGTTACTCAAATGCAAAACATGTAAAAGGTATCCATTACCCTAGGAAACATTAAGAACATTTCTGTACAACCTTTCATAATGCCTATCCCCATTAGCCATCTATGATAATTAATCCCCACCTAGTTATTAGTTTGTGTGAGAGTCATTATCAGAGTTATGGTATCACTATTATTTACAATTGTATTAATGGTGAAACCTTCCAAACAAAATGCACCAGCCAGTTACATATATGGCTTAACGCAGGGGCTCTCAACCTTTTACTTTCTGAGGCTCCCCAACATGCTATAAAAAGCTCTACGGCCCACCTGAGACACAACAACTGGTTTTCTGCAAACAAAAGCAAGGACTGGCATTAGGGGATAGCAAGCAGTGCAACTGCCTGGGGCCCCAGGCCACAGGGGCCCCCAGGAAGCTAAGTTGCTCAGGCTTCGACTTCAGTCCCAGGTGGAAGGGTTCAGGGCCCTGGGCTTCAGCCCCATGTGGTGGGACTTCAGCTTTCTGCCCTGGGCCCCAGAGAGTCTAACACTGGCTCTGCTCGGCGGACCCCCTGAAACTTGTTTGCGGCCCCCCAGGGGGCCCCGGACTCCTGGTTGAGAACCACTGGCTAAGCATATAAGCAATATTACAAATATCATTCTATTTGGAGTTCTATTTACAGCTCAGGTTTATTTAGTTTAAGGTATAACATGATCCAATGGTTGGGAGTTGAAGCTAGACAAATTCCGATTGGAAATTAGACATAAATTTTTAACAGAGAGAGTAATTGCCATTGGAACAATTTACCAAAGGTTGTGGTGGATTCTCCAACACCGACAATTTTTAAATCAGGGTATTTTTCTAAAAGATATGTTCTAGGAATTATCTTGGTAAAGTTCTATGACTCGTGTTATACAAGAGATCGGACTAGATGATCACAATGTTCCCTTCTGACCTCGGAATCTATTAATCATTTCAATGTTGTAAACTTTAACAGTAATACAATCAGCACATGACATCGTTTCTCACAACTCTGAAAGTCACTGGGCCAGATTCTCAACCCCTGCAATTTGGTATCTTTGGGGCATCCTGAGCAGCATGAAGGGCACATACTCTGGCTGCAGCTGGCCAGTTGAGAATTTTCCCTCCAGAGGGGAATTCTCCACTGATGCAAAGCCAGATGAGCCAGCTCCTCTGCCAACTGTCTCTTTCTAGTATGGGTTAGGACAGAAGAGAGAGGGAATGGAGCAGAGCTCTAGGATACTCTAACTTACATCAGGGCTACAGTTGGGCAAGTGTTACAACTCTATAAACAGTCCAGGGGTCCTCGAACTTCTTGTGCCCAACAGATCTTGGCACAGGAGAGAATCTGGCCCATGTTATCCAAAATATCAGATGAAGAAAAATATTACTTGAGGCCACATGCACACATTTTCCCCTAAAGAAAGCTACTCTTGCCACAATCTAGAACAGCTCTCCTGTGTGGAAGCAAAATTCAGCCAGACTTTAACAATCAGGTCTTAAACCAACTCTAATTTTGTTGAGAGAGGCACGCTTAATCTCTAACCAGTGTGTAGGGAAGGGAAGAGGTCTCCTCACCAAGCTGTAGGGCTAAAACCCAGCTATTATGTTTTCAATTTTTTTATTGGCATTCCTTGCTAAAACTTTTATAAAGGCTCACTCTCTGTGATTGACTGACACGCTCTGCTCAAGAAGTCAGCTGGGAAAAGGAGTTTAATTACTGTCATTTCACCCACTGTACTTGTTGGGAGAATGTGACACGTGACACATTTACTGAAAAATCACAATATTTTCCACTGAATGAAGTGAGCTGTAGCTCACGAAAGCTTATGCTCAAATAAATTTGTTAGTCTCTAAGGTGCCACAAGTACTCCTTTTCTTTTTGCGAATATTACCTATGTTATCCTTCAAGGAAAAAGTAAATTAGAAAAATTCAACTTTCCCTACATTGAATTTCATTATGGCTGTGTGTTCTGGGAATTAAGCTCACTCTTCCACAAGAATAAGAAGTACCATGGCATAACAATTTACTGGTTGTGATAGAATATGCTTAAGAAGGATTAACATATAAAGTAGGTGTCACATACCAGTCCAAAGACTAAGCCTAGTAGCCAGGGGAGAAAATGCCCAAGTTGTCACACCATGAAGCCATGCCCCACAAACCACAGCCCCTGCAATTTCAAGGAGTAAAAGTTGTCCACTCTTCAGTGTGAACTATACTTCTTGTAATGCATTGTCAATCAGCTTCCTATTTTATACACTTTAAATACAGGTTACACTCTCTCTTGCTTCTGTTGTAACATTTTTCTTTTCCTTGCTTCTTTTCACTGTGTCCTATATAATGTGTCATTTTCCTGAGTTGCTTTCTGTGTCTGTCTCCTCTTTTCCTTCTCTCTCCCTCTACCCACCTGCAGCCTCTTTCTCTCCTTTTCCTGATACTATTATTTTAACCTCTTCCTCTATAATTTCTCTTTCCTTTCTTCTCCTATTTCTTTCTTGTCACTCCCAATACCACATTTTTTTTAACCTATCCTATCTATATCCCTTGCACCCACCATATCACAATGATTTTTTTGCCTATCAGAATCAAATGGATTGGGAGTGAAAGGGTGGATTTCTAATTAATAGCTCTGGAGAAAAATGGTTTCTATATGATCGATGAGACACTGGAGATCAAGTGGACGTAATGGCTGTCTGGGCCACCTCCATAATGATTTTGACCCAAAGAGGTGGGCAGGTAAACATGTATTATTAGCCCAAGTTTAGTTCTACTGCAAGCCATCTGAGAATTGCTTGTATATTTGACGGCTTTGAAACATGGAAGTGAGGTTCAGTAATGTTTAACTCTCCCATAAGAACTGAAAGAGATACATATTACTCAATGGGATCAAATGACATCTCAAAATCATTCATTCCAAGCCAATAATATTTTTACCATAACCCTGCTTGTACAAAATAAAATATCAGAGATGTATGGACAAAGGTATAGCCAACCTCTCTCTCTGGCCTCTCAATCAGGCCTGAGGAGATAAGGCTGAGGCCAAAGCAGACTTTAATAGCTCTTTCTGGTGTTTTTCACACTAGGTGAGTTGGCCTTTTAGCTGTTAAGCCATGATTTTTAATAACAGGTGTTCGTAAGCTTTATTAAATCTGTACTGACCCGTCACTACAACTGACCTTTGCAACAAGAACCAGATTCATCTCAGATACACCAATGTAGACACGAAGTGACTCCACTAACTTCTACAGAATTAGTTGCTCCAGTTTTACATCAGCATGGATCAGAGAAGAATTTGCTCCAGTGTCTTACCATTAGAGATGGAAACCAAACCAAATCTCAAATGTGAACTCATAACCCAAATTTTTGGGGCAGAGAAGGGTTCAGATTTGAAACCCTGTATCAAAACCCACACTTGTGGTTTTGATTCTGTGTGGGATCTAGAACCATAACAAGCCTATTTTCCTGATCCATTTCCAAATGTGGCCGCAAAGGTTAAAACGTGCAAGTTTTGACATTTGGGGCTCAAATCTTTTGAGAATAGTTTACAACATTTCAGTGCCACTTATCCTGAACATGAACCATATCTAGTGTTCAGTCAGCAGGTAATATATGTCATCTGAAACCAGACCTAGATTATAACACTATTTCCTCAGTCCATCTCTACCAATTAGGCAGCTTTAGCAAGAAAGTTTTGGAATAATCTATTTTTTCTTTATCATTTTGGCCTTGTTAATAACAACTACAATTCTCCAATCAAATCATATCTTCTCAAAGGGAATATCATCTCAAAGCTTACATACCCTGCAGAAAGGCACCTTTGATATTTATATGACCAATAGAAAGCATCTAAGCTACCCAAAAACGAACCAGATAGAACTGCTCTGATCCTGGCTGGGCATTCACTATTTTATGACAAGTCAGATTGTAACATAAATCTTACAAGCACTGAGCCGACATCATATCAAAGCCTCTGGGAGTGAAAGTAAGATATTCCACTCACCAGCTGCTGTTCACATTAAAGAATTCTTCCCTAATATCAAACATAAGCCTTTGCTTCCTTCAGACTCCTTCTCTGTGTCCTATTACCTACTAAGACTGTGAAAAATTCCTGTCCATTTTTACATTGCTTCCTAAAAAAACCATAACTGGTGTGGAGAAAGTAAATAAGGAAGTGGAATAATTTACTCCTTTCCATAACACGAGAACTAGGGTTCACCAAATGAAATTAATAGGCAGCAGGTTTAATACAAACAAAAGGAAGTATTTCTTCAGACAATGCATAGTCAACCTGTGGAACTCTTTGCTAGAGGATGTTGTGCAGGCCAAGACTATACCAGGGCTCAAAAAAGAACTAGATAAGTTCAAGGAAAATAGGTCCCTCAATGGCTATTAGCCAGGATGGGACGAGGCTAGGGACACCATCCCTGTTTGCCAGAAACTGGGAATGGGTGACAGGGGATGGATCACTTTATGATTACCTGTTCTGTTCATTCCCTCTGGGGCACCTGGCATTGGCCGTTGTTGCAAGACAGGATATTCGGCTAGATGGACCATTGGTCTGACCCGGTATGGACATTCTTATGTACCTTCCAGGGAAGGCTGTTTACCAGGAGCTGAAATGCTCTGGGTACATTGTCTCTGTAGAGGCACACTGCGGCAGCACAGCCATGAAGTGCTGGTGTGGCACACACCATTTGCCCACTGGCACTGCAGAGATTGGTTCGGCACAAGAATATAGCCTGGGCTTCATTAACCTTCCCACAGTCAGTCAGGTCTGGGCGCAGATGTGGCGACAAGGGGAAAAGGTTGGGTTCCAGACCTGGACAGTGTGGTGCACCACATCCCCAGAGCTGCTACACATGGCCTCTGGGCAGATGGACTAGGCCGGGATCTCCTGCGGATACTGAAGGATATGTGAGGTTTGTTGGTGGGCCTTGCAACTCATTTCACAGCAGCGGGAGGGATGAAGCTCCCCCTCTCCCTGCCCCTGAATGATGAAGAAAAAAATCAGTGAGGAAATTTCTTCCCTTACCCCTCTTCACTTCCGTTTACCATGGAAGGCTGCCAATTGTGATTGGACATATTCCTGGAGGTTTCATCACATGACATAATCTTTAATTAAAGATTAATCTTTAATTCCTGGAGACTCCAGGACAATCCAGTGGGGCTGGCAACCCTAAAGGCAACAATCCTTCCCAGTGCGACAGAAGATATTCCAAGACTGTTCATACAGCCATAAAGAATAACCATTCCCAGTTCCAGGAGCAGCGCATTTTATAACCACGTTCAGAATGAACTGCTTTAAAATGGTATGGGATCATAAGGCACAACCCACAATCCTGGAAAGGAAATCTGCAGGGGCAATTTTATGACAGAGAAAGGCTTTATAAACTATAGCCATTTTTCTCCCACAAGTTTTCTCTGTTGTAAACTATACATTTAGTTTCCCTCTTTCTTTGCCCAAAGGGCTTATCTACTCAGACCAGTCCTGGGAAAAAAATATGAAGGAAAGTATTAAAGATAGCATCAACAAAAGAACCTTGTTTCACAACCCACTATTTTTAATGTAAATTATATCATGTTAGCTAACATCACACTATGGAGAAAGGGAGAGTTCAATGATTTAAAGGAAAATGTAAAAACACAGCAGTAATATAGTCTCAATTCAAAGAAATAAATAGAAAGTACACATATACATTCAAAAATTGAAGTCATGCTCTGAAACCATCTTTAAACAGATCTTGAATATTTTTCCAGGTTTCCTCATAGTGTGAACAAGGCATAACTTTTCAAAAAATATTTCAAAATTCAGATTAAAAAATTAACTGCACTGATGTCAAAAGCAGACGATCTGAAACTGTCAATTTTGCTTAAAACAGTTAATATTGCAGCATACAAATGCAAGAAGAGAACAAACTAAGGAAATCTTGTTTCCTTTTTCTTCCATACATGAAAATGACATGGATGCAGGTAGTTAATTATGTGGCATGACTGCAGGATAATTGTGTTCACATTTTGGCATATCCATGAGAAACCTCTGAGCTCTAGTTACTGCTCCAGAGTTATGCAATTAGATTCCTTCTGAAATTTAGAAATGCTGAGCGTGTTTTATCATTTAAATCAAACTGAAATGTCTTTTAAGTGTGCTTGAATTGCAAAATGACCTCCTCTACTGTATGTCTGGGACAGTTCCTTAGGCCTGGTCTACACTATGAGTTTATGTCGGATTTAGCAGTGTTAAATCCGAATTAACTCTGCAGCCGTCCACACAACGAAGCCATTTTTTCGACATAAAGGGCTCTTAAAACCGATTTCTGTACTCCTCCCCAATGAGGGGATTAGCACTGAAATTGACATCGCCGTTTTGAATTAGGGTTAGTGTGGACACAATTCGAAGGTATTGGCCTCCGGGAGCTATCCCACAGTGCACCATTGTGACTGCTCTGGACAGCACTCTGAACTCGGATGCACTGGCCAGGCATACAGGAAAAGCCCCGAGAACTTTTGAATCTCATTTCCTGTTTAGCCAGGCGAGCTCATCAGCACAGGCGACCATGCAGTCCCAGAATTGAAAAAGAGCTCCAGCATGGACCAAACGGGAGGTACTGGATCTGATTGCTGTATGGGGAGAGGAATCCGTGCTATCAGAACTACGTTCCAAAAGACAAAATGCCAAAACATTTCAAAAAACTCAGAGGCCATGAGGGACAGAGGCTACATCAGGGACGCAACACAGTGCCGCGTGAAACTTGAGGAGCTCAGACAAGTGTACCAGAAAACCAAAGAATCACACAGACGCTCCGGGACAGAGCCCCAGACATGCCGCTTCTACGCTGAGCTGCATGCAATTCTAGGGGGGACCGCCACCACTACCCCACCCCTGTCTGTGGACTTCGATGATGGGATACTCTCCGCTATGGCTGAGGATTTTGCAGATGGGGAAGATGAGGAAGAGGAAGAGCTTGGGGAGAGCACACAGCCCACTGTTCTCCCTGACAGCCAGGATCTTTTTATCACCCTGACTGAAATACCCTCCCAACCCAAAGAAGCCAGAGAAGGGACCTCTGGTGAGTGTACCTTTTTAAATATAATACATGTTATAAAAGCAAGCTTTTTTTAAAGATTAAGTAGCCCTGAGGACTTGGGATGCATTCGTGGTCAGTACTGCTGCTCCTAGAAAAGTCTGTTAACATGTCTGGGGATGGAGCAGAAATCCTCCAGGGACATCTCCATGAAGCTCTCTTGGAGGTACTCTAAAAGCCTTTGCAAAAGGTTTCTGGGGAGAGCAGCCTTATTCCGTCCTCCAAGGTAGGAGACTTTAGCACGCCATGCTAGTAGCAAGTAATCTGGTATCATTGCATGACAAAGCCTGGCAGCGTATGGTCCCGGTGTTTGCTGGCATTCAAGCAACATCCGTGCTTTATCTCTCTGTGTTATCCTCAGGAGAGTGATATTGTTCATGGTAACCTGGTTAAAATAGGGGAATTTGATTAAAGGGGACATTCAGAGGTGGCCATTCCTACTGGACTGTTTGCCTACGGCTGAAAATAAATCCTCCCCGCAGTTAGCCCGCAGTGGGGGTGGGGGGGGCCATTGGCGCTGAGCTGTTCGCGTTTGGCTAGCAGGGATCTTCCCTGATAACAGCCAGGCGGTGGCGGGAGGGGAAAAGTGATCATCCCAGAGAACTGGATCAGGGGAGGGGGTTCATTTGGTTTCTGCTGCTGCACGTTAACAGGAAAACTGCCGCACTAAATGGCCAACTCAACGGGATATGCTTGGTATGGGAAAGGAGGGGGCTGCTGTTAAGAAGGTTGCAGAAGCCGAAAGACGATGGCTTACCATGGCCGCCAGCAAGCCGAATTCTGTTGCCTGGCCCTGCGTGTGAGATCTCTAACACCAAAGCTGCAGGCACTCAATATAAGATGCAAAATGCGACCTTGTACCAAAATCACATATGCTATGTAATGTGAATAGTGTTGTTCACTGTGAAAGAGTATAGCCATTGTTCTGTAAAATGTATCTTTTTAAGTACTTCACTCCCTTTTTTTCCTCCAGCAGCTGCAAATGTTTCAAGCCTCCCTCCTCCGTCCCAGAGGCTATCTCAGATAAGGCGGTGAAAAAAACGCACATGCGATGAAATGTTCTCTGAGCTCATGCAGTCGTCTGGCACTGACAGAGCTGTGTGGAGGGACACAATAGCAGAGTACAGGACAGTGGCCGATGAATGTGAGGAGAGGTGGTGGCAGGAAGATCAGAGGAGGCATGAGGAAATGCTGGGGCTACTGCAGGATCAAACGGACATGCTCCGGTGTCTGGTGGAGGTTCATGAACGGTAGCAGGATCACAGACTGCCACTGCAGCCCCTGCTTAACCACTCTCTCTCCTCCCCAAGTTCCATAGCCTCCTCACCCAAGACGCCCAAGAACGCGGGGTGGGAGGCTTCGGACACCCAACCACTCCACCCAAGTGGACAGCCCAAGCAACAGAAGGCTGGCATTCAACAAGTTTTAAAGTGGCCTTTTGCTTCCCTCCTACTCTCCTCCCACACCCCACCTGGGCTACCTTGTGAGTTATCTCCCTATTTTTATAATCAATTAATAAAGAATACATGTTTTTAAAATGATAGTGACTTTATTTCCTTTACAAGCAAGCTGTGATCGAAGGCGGGAGGGCGGGTGGTTTACAGGGAATTAGAGTCAATCAAGGGGGCGGGTTTTCATCAAGGAGAAACAAACAGAAGTGTCACACAGTACCTGGCCAGTCATGAAACTGTTTTTCAAAGCTTCTCTGATATGCACCGCTTCCTGCTGTGCTCTTCTAAGTGCCCTGGTGTCTGGCTGTGTGTATTCAGCGGCCAGGCAATTTGCATCAACCTCCCATCCCGCCATAAACGTCTCCCCCTTACTCTCACAGAGATTGTGGAGCACACAACAAGCAGAAATAACAATGGAAATATTGGTTTCGTTGAGGTCTGAGCGAGTCAGTAAACTGCGCCAGCAACCCTTTAAACTTCCAAATGCACACTCTATCACCATTCTGCACTTGCTCAGCCTTTAGTTGAACAGCTCCTGACAACTCTCCAGGATGCCTGTGTATGGCTTCATAAGGGGTAGGCTGGGTCCCCAAGGATAACTATACGCATTTCAACATCTCCAAAAGTTATTTTCTGGTCTGGGAAGTAAATCCCTTCCTGCAGCCATTTAAACAGACCAGAGTTCCTGAAGACGTGAGTGTCATGAACCTTTCCCGGCCATCCCACGTTGATGTTGGTGAAATGTCCCTTGTGATCCACCAGTGCTTGCAGCACCCCTTGCGGTTTATGTACTGGCTGCCCTGTTGGTCTGGTCCCAAGATAGGGATATGCATTCCGTCTATAGCCCCACCACAGTTAGGGAATCCCATTGCAGCAAAGCCATCTAGTATGACCTGCACATTTCCCAGAGTCACTACCTTTGATAGCAGCAGCTCAGTGACTGTGTTGGCTACTTGCATCACAGCAACCCCCACAGTAGATTTGCCCACTCCAAATTGATTACCGACTGACCGGTAGCTGTCTGGCATTGCAAGCTTCCACAGGGCTATTACCACTCGCTTGTGAACTGTGAGGGCTGCTCTCACTTGGTATTCTTGCTCTTCAGGGCAGGGGAAAGCAAGTCACAAAATTCCATAGAAGTGCCCTTATGCATGTGAAAGTTTCAGAGCCACTGGGAATCATCCCAGACCTGCAACACTGTGCGGTCCCACCAGTCTGTGCTTGTTTCCCAGGCCCAGGGAATTAAAATCAACAAAGGGGGTGGCTTTGCGAGAAACAGAATGACCCCCTCAAGGATAGAACTCAAAACCTCAAGGATAGAACTCAAAACTCGGTTTAGCAGGCCATTGATCTCATGGAGGGAGGGAGGAAAAAATGAATACAAAACAAATCTGGTCTATTTCTTGTTTTGATCCACTTCATCTATCTTTATACATCTTGCTGGCAGCAGACTGTGCAGTATGACCACTAGCCATCATCATCTCCTGGGTGCTTGGAAGAAGATGGTGCAGTATGACTGCTGGCCATCGTCTTCTGCTGGCTGCAGATTAAAAGACAGTGCACTGCCGGTAGGACTGAATCGCCATGAGACGAAACTTAAAAGGCAAAATGACCTGGCTGAGTCACTCCCATGTTTGCCCAGGCGCCCCGACCTCATCGAGGTCAGTTAAAAGAGCACCCTGGACTATGTCGACAATGCCTACCAGTCATACTGCACTGTCTGTTGCTGTGTAGCAATGCAGTATCGCGTCTGCTAGCACCCAGGAGACATACGGTGACGGTTAGCTGAGCGGGCTCCATGCTTGCCGTGGTATGGCGTCTGCACAGGTAACTCAGGAAAAAAGGCGCAAAACGATTGTCTGCCCTTGCTTTCATGGAGGGAGGGAGGGACGGGGTGCCTGACTATATGTACCCAGAACCACCTGCGACAATGTTTTAGCCCCATCAGGCACTGGGATTTCTACCCAGAATTCAAATGGGCGGCGGAGACTGCGGGAACTGTGGGATAGCTATCCCCAGTGCAACGCTCCGGAAGTCGACGGCTGCCTCAGTACTGTGGACACACTCTGCCGACTACATGCACTTAGAGCATTTGTGTGGGGACGCACACAATCGACTGTATAAAAACGCTTTCTACAAAACCGACTTCTATAAATTCGACCTAATTTCATAGTGTAGACAAGGCCTTAGGGCTTATCTTCACTACTGCTCTCCAATCAATGTAATTACTCCACCTCAACGAGAGGCAGAAGCTATGTCCCACCAATATAACAGTGTAGACACCACTTTAAAGCAATGTAACTTGCTTAGTGGGGTGGTTTTTTCAGACCCCTGAGCGACGTAAGTTACATCGACTTAAGCGGTAGTGTAGACAAGCCCTTAGATTTGTCACCTAAAAAGAATGGCTCAGGTGGGGAATCTCCCTCACATCCTCTACAGTGAAGAATGATGGAAAGAATTCATTTAGCTTCTCGGAATGGCCTTGTTTACCTTGAGTGCTCCTGTAGCAGCCCTTTAGCTCCTTGATATTTCAGCAGTCCTACTGTTTGACAGGCTTTCCTGCTTCTGGTGTATTTAAAAAATGTCTTGCTATTAGTTTTTGAGTCTCTTGCTAGTTGCTCTTCAAATTCTTTTTTTGCCTGCTTAATTATATGTAACCCCTTTAAATCTTTGTCCTGCAGGGAGGAAGTGCTGATTGTCCCAGGAAATGCGGGGGGGTTTTGGAGGGAGAGAGAAAGGAGAGGGCGTGTGTGTCTGGAGCTCTAGACAGAAGGGCCGCAGAAAGCAGGCCCTCACAGAGTGAAGCAACCGAGAATCTGCCATAAGCCAGGGAGGGGCAGGGACGCCCAGGACAGGAGTCAGAAGGAGCACTGTGCCAGGGAGAAATTGCCCGAGAAGGCCAAACAAGAGCTGGACCCAGTATCACTGATACCCAGATCTGTATGGGGCTGGGAGTACTGGGGCTTGTGACTTTGCATTGGGAATAAGGAGGGAGGCTAAAGCTAGCTAGGTGGGGAGGTTGTCGCTCTGTGTGGGTTTGCAGAGAGCAGCAGAAGAGGGCACCGGAGGGGTTTGTTGGGGAAAGTTTACCCGCCAAAGATGACCAGGAGCACCCAAGACTCATCACCAGACTGAACTCTTAGTACAGACACATTGCTCAGCATCTGCCCTTTCAGACTGTGGCACCACGGGGCCTATGGGGCCTTGTGTTGAATGTAATCCTGATTTACTGCTCCTCCTATATTTCCCCCTGTTGTTTTTCTCCATTCATCCCTCTGTGAATAAATATTTCCCTTTCCTATATTCATCGTACTATTCCGGTGTCTGTGTGTGTTCACTTTGGGGGATTTGAAACAGGTGCCCCTGCGGTGGAAGGGACTTTCCCTGCTGCATTCCTGCACGTGTCTTTTCTTGGCTGGAGCTGCAGCAGACTCCATCTTGGCCATGAGGGCGGTCTAGTTACACATACTTTTACACTTGGCTTGCCAGACTCTATGCTCCTTTCTATCTTCCTCAGGAGGATTCCAATTCCAGTTTTTAAAGGATGCCTTTTTGCCTCTGTTTCTTTTACTCTGTTGTTATAGCCATGGTGGCATTTTTGGGGTCCTGTTACTGTTCTTTTTAATTTGGGGTAGACATTCAATTTGAGCCTTTATTATGGTGTTTTTAAGACATTTCCATGCAGCTTGCAGGCATTTCATTCTTGTGACTGTTCCTTTTAATTTCTATTTAACGAGCGCCCTCAGTTTTGTGTAGTTCCCCTTTCTGAAGTTAAATGCTACTGTGATGGGCTTCTTTGGAATTTCCCTTCCCCAACATAAGGATGTTAAATTTAATTATATTATGGATGCTATTACCAAGTGGTTCAGCTATATTCACCTCTTGGACAAGATTCTGCGCTCCACTTAGGACTAAATCAAGAATTGCCTCTCCTCTTGTTGGATTCAGGACAAGCTTCTCCAAGAAGCAGTTGTTAATGGTGTCTAGAAACTTTATTTCTGCATCCTGTGCTGAGGTGACATGTACCCAGGGAATATAGGCATAGCTGAACTCCCCCGTTACTATTGCATTTTCTGTTTTATTTCCCTGAGTATTTCACAATCATCTTTCACCATCCTGGCAGGGGGTTGGTAATATATTCTTACTGGTATATTCTTATTATTCAAGCATAGGATTTCTAGCCATAGAGATTCTGTGGTACAGTTTGATTCATTTAAGATTTTTCCTATATTTGACTCTATGCTTTCTTTCACATATAGTCTTATTCCCACACCAGCACGATCTACTCTGTCATTCCTATATATTTTATACCCTGGTACTACTGTGTCCCATTGATTATCATTGTTCCACCAAGCTTCTGTGATGCCTATTATATCAATATCCTCATTTAATACCATGTACTCAAGTTTAGCCATCTTAGTATTTAGACTTCTAGCATTTCTATATGAACACTTTCAAAATGAGTGGGATTTCAAGATGGCAATAATATAGAAAAGGTCACTCATAATTTCTTATATAATACACACAAAACCATGATTTAACAACAGTTAATACTGCAGCAGGATATGCTCCACCCACCCAAAACCTTAAAAATATGCAAATAAAATTTTAAGGGAAAAGTCTCCAGGATTCAATGCCACTTTTAGCACAGTTATACACTCTAACACTTCCATCTTCAAAAGACAGAAAAAATATGCACCCCAACTTCATCGAACTGTGCTTTTTATACAAAACCTTAACTCTGGTCTAATGCTCTCTCGTATTACTGACCGTCTCCCATTCTAAGCGTGTGCAGCCTTACTCCACTTTAATATTTCAGAGGTCACCGTGAAATATTGGTCACACTTAAAAATGATTTTGCTTTTGAAAGACTCTACTTGTTTGAGATAGATTCCATGCACTTGAAATGAACACTGCTGGAACTAGAAATGTAGCTCAAAAAAGCCCGCCTTTTAAAATGAGACCATTGCAAGTAGTGGATTAATGGACATCAAATCTTGGCAACAAAACAGAATATTTAATGGGCAATCAAATGTAAGGTTTTGACGGATAGCATTCCCCACTCTGAATCCAAAACTGTAACTTGACTTCAGTATAAAAACAGTTCTCCTTTTCACTTCAGTGTCACATTCTTGTTAGAATTGCGTTTCTAAAAATAAAAATGTAAAATGTAACTGGATTGCTCAGATTGACTTGAATGGGACTACTCAAAGTTAAGCAAACACTTGAGTGATTTTCTGGATCAGGACTCAGCACTTTGCAGGATCAATCCCTAAAGGGTAGGTGGGGGTGGAGGGAAGCAGAAAATAAAAGCAAGATAATGAATGTCCACATCATAGGATGGTCATGTGATCAAAAGTGCATATTTTTTCTATCTAATTCCAAATGCCTCTTTTAAATAGCCATTCGTAGTTTACAGGAAATATTTCAGCCCTCGAGTTTAAGGCAAGCCACTGACATCTGAATTCAGTTACTGCAGTGTTTTCTTTCTGCTTGGCAAAAGTGCGAGGACTGCTAGAGTACCAACTCTGAGTGACATCCAGATGCACACACTTAAAAATTCTTAGTGCATCTGGGAAGAAAAACGGCCATCAAAGAAACAAAGTTCTGTATGAGAACTTGAACTCACAGTAGTTTACAACGGTGCTGAGGGTGTGTATTGCTTTTGTGACTTACAAGGTGCACTTTGCTTTTGCCATCTAATATGCTTATTCAAGAGTGTACGTATTTATCCAGGAGTACAGCATTCTGTACCAGTGACAAGTCATTTCCGCCCCCTGCAAGACAAGATAGATACACCTCTGGAATTCACATTTTCACTGACCTCCAACTGACCCGTGATTACACCGGGAAAGACAGAAGTTGTTTTACCTGGTTCTTTTGTACATAAAAAATGGCTCTGATAGACTTAAAGCGCTAACAATTATGTCTGCTGTTCCTATGTTCGTAATTTTATTTCATAGCACAAGTTTCAGTCAAACCAGAGCTATATAGTATAACTTTGGAGTTCCATTCCAGAACATATTTAAACACAGATGATACCACCTGTAGAGGAAACTGTAAGACATGCCTTCCTGCAAAAGCCTTCTTGCAATAACATTAGAAGAATGACTGATATAGCAGAGATAAATTCCATATATTCTAGCAATGCTTAAGAAAGAAAAGTGCAGAAGATGCCAGTTCGGTGACCTAACCATGAATTGTACTTTAAATTGTTAGCACCAGAAACCAGGGTGATGTACATACTATAAATAGGTATATATTACTGTCCTATCAAAAGATGTCACTGCATATAGAGCTGATTATTTTTAGGTCTCGTATTTACTGAGCAAACACTAGTGGTTCTGAACTTACACATACGCTTGTCATTCAGCTCCGGAGGTTACACATAAGACCCAAGTCTAGGCATTCCTTTATACCAATACAAAATGCTAATACAAAAAAGTTAAACTAATGGTCTTTTTAAAATCAAATCCTAACCTTTTATCCCATCTCATCTCTACACTAACTATAATTGCTGTTTGTTTTAACACTTTCATTCCATCACTATTATTTACCATGAAATAACAGCAGCATTCCTGTAGTAAGCTTTTTCAGTTCCAAGCTTCTACCATACCAAACAGCAGTCAGACAGCTTAAGAGGGTTAGCATGTAATTCACATTGCTCTGAGTATTTCTTATCACTTCAAATTCTGTATATAAATTTACAGAAAGAAAATGTAGTTCACTTATTATGATATGGGGGGCCACATTTTCCAAAATACCTAAGACCCATTGACTTTAAAAGACTTAGGCTCCTGAATGCCTAAGTCATTTTGAAAATGTTATTCTAGATCAAGTTCTTGTACTGGGGTCCATGGACCACCAGTGAACAGGAGAATCTCTGAAGGATAGTGTTTGAGACACGAGAACTGAGGGGACTTGGATGTTAGGAAGGGAAGTTGTACATGAACGGACCTCTCCCTTAGAAAAGAGTCTGCTGAACTGAATGGTGGGAGACCCTAGATTAGATTTTCCCCCTTGCTGGTTTATTTTTAAACAGTTAAATTGGCTGTAGCACTGGTGAAAGGTGCCATAATGAAGTTATGTATATTAATGCCTTTGACTGCAAATTCTGAAAGATATTTTCATGTCATCACAGTCTTGGAGCATAAGACTTTGAACGAAGGCACAGCTGGAACTAGTGGGTACCCTTGGATGAACTTCTGTTCCTTTCAAGTCCAAAACTTACATAAATGTGGTTTCTGAACCATAAAGATTGTAATTTCCCCAATTTTGATTTTTAATAATAAAAACATGAAGAAAAGTCAGACTCAGCAATTTAACAGGAACTAAATACTTATGGAATACAATCACAAATAGAAGCCATAGAAACATCCTAGACAAGTATAATAAAAAGAAAGAACAAACTATTTATAATAATATTCCTCCAATTAAGAGTTATAGCTGGAAAATTAAACCTTGTGGATATCTGCTGTTCAATTTTGGGTGACCAATAAAACCTTCATATTTATTTAAAACTTATTTGTAATCTACCGACACAATAGAAATCTTCTGTATTTAGTGCCACTATGTAGAAAAAGTAGCAATCAGTGTTGTCAACTCTCATGATTGCATTGTGAGTCTGCCATAGTTTGTTTTTCTTAAAGCCTCAGCTCCTGGATTCATGGGGTTACATACAAATATAAGGTTTCATCAAAAAACAAAACAAACCATATTTCTAGCTCTCGTGATTGCAGAGAAAAGCATGAAAATGTGAGCTGTGTGTATCCTAAAGGCTCAAAAACCAGACAGCAGTAAAAAGAACCCTACATTTCTTTTTTTTACGTTGGGCCTGGTCTACACGAGGCAACTTACGTTGGCATAACTATGTCACTCAAGTGTGTGGAAAATCCACACCCATGAGCGATGCAGTTATACCAACCTAACTCCTGGTGTACACAGCACTCTGTCGACAGGAGGCCTTCTCCTGCCGACACAGCTACCGCCTCCTTGGTAGGTAGAGTACCTACCCTGAAGGGAGAAGGTCTCCTGTTGACATAGTTAGTGTCTTCACTGAAGCGCTACAGTGGCGTTGCTGTGCTGCTGCAACGCTGTACATATAGACAAACTGTTAGTGTCATGATTTTGGGGGCTTCACTTTTTATTTATGTATTTATTTATTTATTTTTGACACATTTAAGGGTTGGAAATACAGAGCAAAAAATCTGCTGTATTTCATTTATTCATAGAGCTTTAAAGTAATCTGGAAAAATATTGACTGTTATGCATGCACAGTTAGAAGCAAGAATAAAATCAGAGGTGAGAGTAATTCACAGATTGGAGGACAATCAGCCCTCCCTTTTCTATGCCTACCACTGAGGATCCGTCACATCTAAAGAGTATTATAATGAAAAATTGAAGGTACGTTTCTGTGTTGCTCTCCACTAGGAGCAACTGAGGAAATACATCCATTTCACACTAACTTCAGAAAACACCCAATTCGGAGAAACAAACATTTTAAAATAAACTATTTTAAAAACCTGTTACTTTTCCAGACAGGGCTGGTTATGTGGGAGGTATATGCTTTTGTGGTCCTTTAGAACAACGCCAGAAGGATGCGTCATGTACACACAATTATGTGGTTTTCCACATTTGGCAGTGCTTCATCAAAATATAACATCCATATTCTAGTCAAGTGTTCTTTCCTAAAACACATGGTTAATCCAGTATCTAAGTGTCTGACAGGCAGGCCTTGGCTCAAACAAGCCTCTCTTGGCCGCTGACATTTAAAATTGGGAGTGAAGGCTTTTGATTTCAAGCCATGCCTTGTTTTGCCTCTGTCCGTTTTTCATAGAAATAAACAGTCACACAGGCTCCAAAGGCAATGTTGCAAGTGGTGTACAATAGAGAAAAAATGGATACACAAATCCTCATAGATCCTTTCTGGCCTTAAAATCTGTGAAATGATTGCAATACAGATAAGGGTAATAATATATAATATATTAAATGTCCACTGTGCACGCTAGAGTTTTTTAAAAAGGCAGCCTGCAGTTCTTCTAACTTCATATTTAGGCTCCTAAATAAAAGGCTGAGCACTTGGCCCCAGGTTTCTAAAGATATTTAGACATTATGACTCCTAAATGCCTAAATTCCTTTTGAAAATGAGATTTAGGCTCCTAAATCGGGTAGGCATTGCAACACTGAGCACCGCAACGCCTAAATACGTGTAAAAATACTGGTCTTAGTAACTCCCATTAAAGTCAATACTTTTGAGAATCAGACTACTTATTTAGGCCTAAATATGGACTTAAAAGCAAAACTTTGGGCACCCATTTAAAAAAAAAAATCTTGATCCTAGTGTTCTAAGATTTTGAGACTACAGCCACAAATATGTCAGAGTACAAAGGATATTAAAATTATGGTATTTCCACCCCAAAAGGAAATGATCTAGTAATGCAATTATAGAAGTAATGATAGTGCACACTCCAACAGGAACAGGATAGTCTACCAGGGTGTAGGAATGCTGGGGAGACTTTATCTAGATCTAGTGTAGCCAGGGAAGGATAAACTTAACACTCTCACACACTAGATAACAATAACTACAACTAAACCAACTACAAACTGTGGCCTTTTAAAACAACGTGGGCTCTCCTCACCATTTTGTCACTACATTTACCTTCTGTAACATGATACTTGCTGAGATGCAGAGCATATAATGTCAAATAACATGACACAGTGACTAACCGATTTTGACATGTTACGGTTAAACATGTAAACTTGCTTGTCAGGGCAAATAACTGGCCCTGACAAACAGGAAGCAATTTATCTGGAAATATTTGCTAACGTTATCTGAATGCAGACAAACCACAGAACTGAAGGCTGAGCCAAACCAAGTGGTCTTTTCAGCTCTGCAAGCCAAACAAATAATCCAAGTCGCTGGAGTTGACTATGCATACGTATCACTGCTGTCACACAGAGATAATGCCAAAATATTCTCAGTGACTGCTCATCCTCAGTCAGGCAGTTGGAAGCCTTCAGTAGCTCGCCTACTTTTAATCACCATATCTTAGAGAAAAAAAAAACAGCTATCACTGTGATACCTTAATACCATACAATAAATATAAGCATGCCCTAAATGGCAATGTCTTCAGTCTCCCTTGTTCCCACTGTACATATTTGGATGTGGTTTTTTCCCCCTCTCTTGCCTTTCCTCTGTCTCCAATGTTCCGAACTATGGGCTAGTCTTTAGTAAATGCTGTTACTGTTGGAAGGCACTGTCAAAGGGGTGGGTCTTCCAATTAGACCTGATCATTGTCATTGTTTTCTGACAGCTTCTGCTAAGGTGTTCCATAGCCGAGTCCTGCTACTGAAAATACTCTGCTTCAAAAACTCTTCTCCTGGGAGTGTCTAATTGAAGTATTTCTTGTGCAGCACAATTGTCTTGGAGGACCCTGGTTAGATAGGTAGCCTTTGAGATAGTTGGCTCTAACCTAAGTGTTTGCTATATCAAGACTAGGACCTTAAATTCAATCTGAAAAAGGGGTAGAACGCTGGCAGAGCTCACCAAATACTGATGCGATGTGTACACACTTGCTTTTGCTTCAACTTCCTGGAGGCAGTCAGATTCATCCCTAATAGAGTTAATGGAGGTGACTGAGTTGAGAAACACATCTGAGAGGAAAAGGAATCATTTCATGACCAGCAGAAGATGGTAAAATATGTTTCTTGCCACTGATGCAATGCCAGGTCCAAAACCAATGAATATTCCAGCAATTCCACTGTGTCATGTTATTTGACATTATATGGGCTTGAACTAACTTGGTACCAGTGGTTGGATGCATTTAATTTAGGGTGTACTGACGGTTCAGCAAGATCCTTGAGTTTCCTGCCACTTCCTTGATGTATCACCTCTGTCTTCCCCGGGTACAGTCTAAACTTTTCATCCAATAACCTATTTCTTCTAGGCACCGGGATATGTCGGTAATGGCATAAGCTACACCAGTGGAGACGGTCACAGAGCTGCTATCCATGTGTTCTTAACACTGAAGCCCATGGCATTTCATCTCTCTAGTTATCTCATTTTATATAGACACAAAGACACAAGGATTTCAGTGTTAACGATAATTGATAGCAGTTCTGTCACCAATATCAGGTCATTGACAGCTGCTCTGTCACCAGTATATATTTGTGTGTGTGTCTAGAGAGGAGGGGAAGGAGAAGGGCTACAACTAAACCTTTTAGAACCCGCACAGAGAACAATGCGTCCATCACACTTTTAATCTGTCTGATAAGAATGAGCAGAGTCAGCAGGCAACTATTCCATGACTGTCAAGGTTCCTTCCCCACTCTGAACTCTAGGGTACAGATGTAGGGACCTGCATGAAAGACCCCCGAAGCTTATTCTTACCAACTTAGGTTAAATGCTGCCACCACCAAAGTGTTACACAAAGAACAGGGGAAGTGCCCACTTGGAAAGATCCCGACCCCCTAAATATCATCCCAAGCACTACACCCCCTTTCCTGGGGAGGGCTTGATAAGAATCCTCACCAATTTGCCTAGGTGAACACAGACCCAAACCCTTGGATCTGAAGAACAATGAAAAAGCAATCAGGTTCTTAAAAAAAGAATTTTAATTAAAGAAAAAGTAAAAGAATCACCTCTGTAAAATCAGGATGGTAAATACCTTACAGGGTATCAGATTCAAAACATAGAGAATCCCTCTAGGCAAAACCTTAAGTTACAAAAAGACACAAAAACAGGAATATACATCCCATTCAGCACAACTTATTTTATCAGCCATTTAAACAAAACAGAATCTAACGCATATCTAACTAGACTGCTTACTAACTCTTTACAGGAGTTCTGACCTGCATTCCTGCTCTGGTCCCGGCAAAAGCACCACACAGACAGAGAGAACCTTTTGTTCCCCCCCAAGCTTTGAAAGTATCTTGTCTCCTCATTGGTCATTTTGGTCAGGTGCCAGCAAGGTTATCTTAGCTTCTTAACCCTTTACAGGTGAAAGGGTTTTTACTCTGGCCAGGAGGGATTTAAAAGTGTTTACCTTTCCCTTTATATTTATGACACGCCCCCCAAATCATAGATAGGGTGAAACACTGGCTGGGATTTCTTCCTGGAGCTCTAGGAGAAAACAGAGTTAATAAGACACATGCACCTCTAAATATACTACCAAGTATATAAAGACTAACAATATTTTCCACATCTCAAGGACGATTTTAACCAGTTGATTCTGGGAAACTTTCACGGGAGAGTGCATCAGCCACTTTGTTAGAAGCTCCTGAGATGTGTTGGATGTCGAAATCAAAATCTTGGAGAGCTAAACTCCACCGAATAAGTTTTTTGTTATTTCCGTGGTGGTATGAAGCCACTGTAGCGCAGCATGGTCGGTTTGCAGGTGGAAACAACGTCCCCAAACGTATGGGCGTAGCTTTTCCAGAGCGTAGACAATGGCGTAACATTCTTTTTCACTGACTGACCAGTTGCTTTCCCTCTCAGACGGCTTCTTCCTAAGAAACTCTACAGGACGGAATTCTTGATCTGGTCCTTCCTGCATTAAAACTGCTCCCACACCACGCTTGGACGCATCTGTGGTTACTAGGAATGGTTTGTCAAAGTCTGGGGCCCTTAGCACAGGGTCACACCTGAGTGTCGCTTTAAGCTGGTTAAAGGCCTTCTGACACTCTTCGGTCCACTGAAAGGCATTTGGCTGTTTCTTTTTGGTTAGGTCTGTCAGTGGGGTGGCAATTTGGCTGTATTGCGATACAAATCATCTCTAATATCCGGTCAAGCCTAAGAAGGATTGAACCTGTTTCTTTGACTTTGGGACAGGCCACTTTTGGATAGCATCCACTTTGGCCTGTAGGGGGTTGAAAGTTCCTTGACCCACCTGGTGTCCAAGGTAAGTCACTCTGTTTAGGCCTATTTGACACTTCTTAGCCTTAACAGTTAGTCCTGCCTCCCTTATGTGCTCGAAGACTTTTTGTAGATGTTCCAGGTGTTCTGCCCAGGAATCCAAAAATATGGCCACATCATCAAGGTAGGTGATTGCATATTCTCCTAATCCCTCTAGGAGACCATCTACAAGTCTTTGGAAGGTGGAGGGTAAAATCCGAAGCCCGAAAGGGAGTACATTAAATTCATACAGCCAGACATGCGTGGTGAAGGCTGACCTTTCCTTGGCGCATTCATCTAGCGGTACCTGCCAGTACTCCTTGGTTAAGTCCAAGGTAGAGATGAACTGGGCCTGACCCAGTTTCTCTAATAATTCACCTGTGTGTGGCACTGGATAGTTGTCTGGGCAAGTTACAGCATTTAGTTTACGGTAGTCCACGCAGAAACGTATCTCCCCATCTGGTTTGGGAACTAGAACCACTGGAGATGCCCATGCACTGCCAGAGGGGCAGATTACCCCCATCTGTAGCATATCCTGGATCTCCCGTTCTATAGCAGTTTTAGCTTGAGGAGACACCCGGTAAGGTTGGACTTTAATTGGGTGAGCATTACCTGTATCAATGGAGTGGTATGCCCATTCAGTCAGTCCTGGGGTGGCTGAGAACGTCGGCGCGTAACTAATGCACAGCTCCTGGATCTGCTGTTGCTGCATACGCCCAAGGGTCATGGAGAGGTTCACCTCTTCCAAGCCACCAGCACTTTTCCCTTCGTAGTAGACACCTTCAGGCCACTCAGCGTCATCTCCTCCCTGGGCTGTAAACTGACAAACCTTTAATTCTCTGGAATAAAAGGGATTTAGAGAATTAATATGGTACACCTTAGGCTTTTGGTTGGAGGTGGGGAATGCTCTGAGATAATTAACAGCTCCCAGGTGCTCCTGGACCGTGAATGGCCCTTCCCACGATGCTTCCATTTTACGGGCCTGGAGCACCTTTAAGACCATGATCTGGTCCCCTACTTTGAAGGAGTGCTCTCTGGCATGTTTATCATACCAGGCTTTTTTCTCTTTTTGAGCATCCTGTAGGTTTTCTTTAGCTTGGGGCTAAAGAGGTTCAGAGGGTGTTTTGTAGGTTGGTTACGAAGTCCAGAATGTTAGTTCCTGGAGAAGGTGTAAACTCCTCCTGCTTCATCAACTGTAATGGCCCCTTAACCTCGCAGCCGTATACAAGTTCAAATGGTGAAAACCCTAAACTGGGATGTGGTACAGCTCTGTAGGCAAAGAGCAACTGCTGCAACACTAGGTCCCAATCATTGGAGTGCTCATTTATGAATTTACGTATCATGGCCCCCAAAGTTCCATTAAATTTCTCCACCAGGCCATTTGTTTGATGATGGTAAGGGGTGGCAACCAAGTGATTCACCCCATGAGTTTCCCAAAGGCTTTCCATAGTTCCTGCCAGGAAATTAGTTCCTGCATCTGTGAAGAAGTCGGAGGGCCAACCTACCCTGGCAAAAATGTCTGCTAGTGCCTGGCACACACTTTTAGCCCTGGTGTTGCTTTGAGCTTTACTGCTTCCGGCCATCGGGTGGCAAAATCCATGAAAGTCAGTATGTACTGCTTTCCTCTGGGTGTCTTTTTCGGAAAAGGACCCAGTATATCCACAGCTACTCACTGAAATGGAACCTCTATGACGGGGAGTGGCTGGAGAGGGGCTTTGACCTGGTCTTGGGGTTTTCCCACTCTTTGGCATACCTCACAAGACCGGACATAGGTAGAAACATCCTTGTCCATTCCCTCCCAGTGGAATGACCTCCCTAAATGGTCTTTGGTCCTGTTCACCCTAGCATGGCCACTAGGATGACTGTGGGCTAAGCTCAAGAGCTTGGCCCGGTATTTAGTTGGAATTACCAACTGTCTCTGAGGATGCCAGTCTTCCTGGTGTCCACCAGAAAGAGTTTCTTTGTATAAAAGTCCTCTTTCTACAACAAACCTGGATTGATTAGAAGAGCTGAGAGGTGGTGGGTTGCTCCGGGCCGCCGTCCAAACTCTCTGGAAGTTTTCATCTGCTTCCTGTTTGGTCTGGAATTGTTCCCTTGATGCTGGACACATCAGTTCCTCATTGGCTTGTGGACCTAGGCCTGGTCCCTCTGGAAGTGACGTAGGGGATGGGGCTGTTTCCGTTGACTGTGAACCGCTCTCCACTGGAACACTATGTTGGGGTTCAGGCTCCGGCTGAGCCTCTTGTGTAGGGTTATGGGCTGCTGCCAGTTCAGGTTCGGTGTGGCCCTCTGGTGTTGGGGTTGCAAGTACTGGGTTCAGTGCTGGCAATGGGTCTGGTGCTGGTTGTTCCGCCGGTTCCGGTTCTGGGACTGGCTCTGTCTGGGTCTCTGGAACTGGATCCACTACTGCTGTTACAGACATGGGCATGGAGTCCGGTTCCATCACCTCTGACCGGGTCCTGGTAGAAGTTTCCGGAACAGAGCTAGGCGTGATGGCTTGCTTAGCCTGGCTGCGGGTGACCATTCCCACCCTCTTGGCTAGCTTCACATGATTGGCCAAGTCTTCCCACAACAGCATGGGGATGGGATAATCATCATAGACTGCAAAAGTCCATGTTCCCGACCAGCCCTTGTACTGGACAGGCAACTTGGCTGTAGGCAAATTGAAATAGTTGGACTTGAAGGGTTAAATTGTCACTTGGATCTCTGGGTCGATTAAATTGGGGTCCACTAAGGAAGCATGGATAGCCGACACTTGTGCTGCGGTGTCCCTCCACGTGGTGACCTTCTTCCTGCCCACGCTCACAGTTTCCCTCCGCTCCGAGGGTATCTGGGAGGTATCTGGGCCTGAGGACCTCTGTGTAATTCCGGAGCAATGAACTGTAATCTGTTGGGGTTCTTGGGGCAGTTGGCCTTTATATGCCGCGGCTTGTTACATTTAAAACATCGTCAAGCAGATGGGTCACTAGGGCGAGGTGGGTTGCTGGAGAACGGTGTGCAGGACAGTAAGGTGTCTGGAGTATTCCTTAGTGTGTAGTTGGGGCCTTGGGTTGCCCCCGGTAGTAGGGTGTGGTCTGAGGGTGTCCCTTCTGGTATCTGCTCCAGGATTGGACTGCGACCAGGGTTGTTCCTCTCTCCTCCCTCCACCCATTTTGTTCCGGCTTGCCCCGCCTCTCTGGCGGTCTGGGACTGCTCGTATCGATCAGCATAAGAAGCAAGACTTTCTGCTGAGTCCATTTCCTTATCCCATAAACACTGTTTTATTTCCTCCTTGGACATATTCAGGAATTGCTCCTGAGCTATCAAATCACACATTCCGTCAAAGCTAGTAACACCCCTTCCTTGGAACCATTTATCTAACAGCTCCTTCATCTGGTTTAGATAAGCCACATTACTTAGTCCAGGCCCTCTCTTAAGGGTTCGAAATTTTACTCTGTACATTTCAGAAGTAATTTGAAATTGCTTTAAAACTAAATCCTTGAACTTATTATAGTCAGAAGCCTCATCAATAGACATCTTATTGAATATGTCCAGAGCTCTTCCAGTCAATTTTGCAACCAATGTGGTCATCTTGTGAGCTTCAGGGATTTTATGAAGAGTGCAGTGTCTCTCAAAGGTGAGAAAATATTCAGCAATATCGCTGGATTCATCATATTGTGGACACAGTTACTCCCATTTGTGGATTGTTGAGGAAGGATTGTTAGGGTTATCCAGTAGATTCCGCTCAGCCCTTACCTTCTCCAACTCCAGTTCATGCTTCCTCTCTTTTTCCTTCTCCTCCATTTCTTTTTCCCTTGCCTCCATAGCTCTCCTGTGGGCAGCCTCTTGGTTTTTTTCTGCCTCTTTCACTGCCTCCAGTTCTCTCCTGTGGGCAGCCTCTTTGGCTGTTTCTGCCTTGGGCTCTGTCATGTTTGCCTCTCTGTTTATAACTAACTTTACACCCAAGAGAAATAACACAAACAAACAAACAAAAAAACTTGGCTTGTCAAAAAAAAAAATAGGTTGTTCTGTAACCTGATACCTATGTTCTCTGATAATGATTGTCAGCCTACAGAAAAATCCTTTGTCTCCAGGCAAACAGACAGAAAAACCCTCTAGTTGCTCTTACCTAAAAACAAAACTACCTCTTCAGGTCTCTGAAGAACTTGTGAATTTCCCTGCAGGAGGTTAACTACCCTGCCTTTAGGTAGAGAAACTCCAGGTCACAAAAGCAAGCTCCCTTTTGTTATGCTTGTTGCTTTGTCCCCTTTTACAAAACCCTTTAAAATCTTTTAAAATCCTTCTGTGCTTCTGGTTCAAAAAAAAATATCTCAAAATGATTTCAAATTAATCCTACCGCTCTGCCACCACGTCAAGGTTCCTTCTCCACTCTGAACTCTAGGGTACAGATGTGGGGACCTCATGAAAGACCCCCTAAGCTTATTCTTACCAACTTAGGTTAAACGCTACCACCACCAAAGTGTTACACAAAGAACAGGGGAAGTGTTCACTTGGAAATGTCTTTCTCCCCCCGCCCCCCAAATATCCCCCCAAGCAACACACCCCCTTTCCTGGGGAAGGCTTGATAAAAACCCTCACCAATTTGCCTAGGTGAACACAGACCCAAACCCTTGGATCTTAAGAACAATGAAAAAGCAATCAGGTTTTTAAAAGAAGAATTTTAATTAAAGAAAAAGTAAAAGAATCACCTCTGTAAAATCAGGATGGTAAATACCTTACAGGGTAATCAGATTCAAAACAGAGAATTCCTCTAGGCAAAACCTTAAGTTACAAAAAGACACAAAACCAGGAATATATATCCCATTCACCACAACTTATTTTATCAGTCATTTAAACAAAACAGGTTTCAGAGTAACAGCCGTGTTAGTCTGTATTCGCAAAAAGAAAAGGAGTACTTGTGGCACCTTAGAGACTAAGGTGCCACAATTACTCCTTTTCTTTTTAAACAAAGCAGAATCTAACGCATATCTAACTAGATTGCTTACTAACTCTTTACAGGAGTTCTAACCTGCATTCCTGCTCTGGTCCCGGCAAAAGCATCACACAGACAGAGAGAAACCTTTGTTCCCCCACCCTCCAGCTTTGAAAATATCTTGTCTCCTCATTGGTCATTTTGGTCAGGTGCCAGCAAGGTTATCTTAGCTTCTTAACCCTTTACAGGTGAAAGGGTTTTTCCTCTGGCCAGAAGGGATTTAAAGGTGTTTCCCTTTCCCTTTATATTTATGACAATGACCCACTCTTGCCATGTACTTTTTATGCAAGCCAGTAACACTTCAACAATGGTGTCAAAGGTTGCTTAGAGGTCAAAGATTATGAGCATTGAACTGTGGTCCCCATCCATCTCCATCAGGGCTAGGAGGGTGATCTCTGTGCCAGGATCCAGTCTGAAGCATGACTGTGAACAGCCCACGATATCAAAGGAGGGCAGGTGGTATTGGAGCCTGATCACTACCACCTTCTCTATGACTTTGATCAGGGAGATTAAGTTGGAAACAAGAGAACAGCTTGCAGTTCCTGTGTGCCAGTGGCAACTATTTAAGGGTCACTGGAGTTTTGCACACTGCATGGAGGTTTACAGGGAGCCCTCCTCAATGGGGTGCTGATGATATTACCAGGGAGCCCAGTCAGGAAGGACAGAGGTCTGATTCACAGGTGGTAGGTCAGACAAGTTTCTGGGTTTCAGTGTGGTTTATAGGCCCAAAGTCTATCAGGACAGTTGCAACAGACCATGTTCTTGTCCTAGTGTGGCTTTCACATTCACTGCAAGGCCAGCTGTGATTTTGTCAATCCTCTGAAAAGTAAGGTTAGAGCTTCTTGCATCTGGAATGGCTTGTGTCTGATGGTGGACATGGGCATTTCTGATCAATCAGCCAGACAGCTCTTTGGTGTTTGACTTGGCAGGTATTACTGCAGGAGAAAACATGGAACTTTTAGCCTCTTTTGCAGCTGTGGCATGTAATTGAGGAGGGACTTGTGCCATTGTTGGCATTTAGATGGGCAGTCTTCATACCACTTCTGTTTAATTCTGGACTTCTGGCTATTACTGGGTGTAATTTATCTGTGAATAATGGTGATCTATGGGGATGTGGCCATCGTGGAGTTAGTCAACAGTTTAATCTGGTACTTGGTTATAGTGTTTCACCAAAAAGTCTATGCCCTGATCTTGCTGTTGAGTGGGTTATCCCTCTAGGGTCCTATGGAAGTTTACTGGATCAGGAGTTTTCAGGTACAAACTATTTTCATTGTTTCACAGGCAGCATGAGGGAATATTTCTGTTCTACATAGCAGTGATGGTGTTTTGTTGAGGCAAATTTGGGCACATGATACTTGCTAACACTCTATGTGTTAGAAAAGAAGGAAGAAAGCCAGTGGATAGAGGATTTTCCCAATAAAATATTTCTTCAGATCTGGTAGATCTCTCTGGATGATGTGAGTTTAGTTTGCAGTGTTGTACAAGAAAGCACAACAAGCTTGGAATTTTTCCTCCTATGGAGAATACCTCCTCCTTTCTTCCTCCCTAGAGTTCTAAACATATGCTGTACCTAACTGCACCTGATGCTGACTCAAAAGCTAGTCCAGATGCTGACAAGTCATGTGACCAGATGGATAGGATTGTTTAATTTTTAATTATCAGCAAGAATTGGGCTAAAGTTCCAATCATAAATTCCTGCTCCCTTTTAACAACTTATCAATGGTATGTAAACAATTATGCAGTCCTCTGGCGGCAGACATGGATTCTTGGACCTGCACTATTTCACATGTTTACACTATGGTACAGTTCATTAAAGGAGTCAGTTTTGGAAGGAATTATTGTAGCTTCAGAATATGGCCTACAGTAATCTAAAAATAACCTGTGGAACAGATGCACAAATTAATTTTAAGCAAACCATGCAGTAAAGTACCAGCTAGGTGTGTCAGGAGTTGTCTTATCAGTAAGCATATAGACAAACCACTCATATAGACCCATTTAAGAGAAAGGCATCTCTATTAATGTTTCAGACAAAAGATATTGAAGTATATTGACTGGTAAAACAAAGGAAATAAGGTTTTATGAAATTAGGATCTTTAAATTCAGGACATTTGCAGGTGAAGAGTCGATGGTAGCAAGTCATGGATATCCTTCTGCACACGTTTTCTGTCAAAGAATTTTAAGAATAGTGGCTCTTTCACAGGATTTAGGAACTCCAAGGCAGTTGTGAGAACTGAGTGATAAAAACCCTCAAACAATGAAGAACTTAAGTTTTCAAAAATGTGAAGAAGCCATGTTTTGAAATTATGTGTCTCAGTCTCAGACACTGAGAATAAGGAAGGGATTCATGGCAAGGATTAGGATGTTACAAATCATATGGGACATATGAATAGGAGTCTGTTTCTGTGTATCAATAGAGGTTTTAATTTCTGAATGAGAAACTTTTCTTAGGGCACATTCTTCAGTGAGATATTCTGTGGGCTTTCCAGAATGCTCTGGGTTGACAACATACTATATTCTGACTTTACACACCAACATCTTATCATCTGTTATAAATATTTCAACTTATGCCAGACTTACACAAGATCTTTTAAGGACTATGTTTTATTATTTTGTTTTAATACAGTTTTATAAAAGCAGACATGGTGTTTTTTCAAGGGGAAGACAATTTTTTTTAAAAAAATTAAGAATTAAACTAGAAGTAAAGCAAAGTCTCACACTTTGGTACTATTACGAGAAGTTTAATAATGAGAACCTGTGACAATTTCTAGAACATAACAACTATTAAATAGTCAAATATTTTAGTGCACAAGTTTTAGGCTGCAAATAGGTATCTTAACCACAATTCTCCTGCCACTCTAGATGCTATCTGAAACCTAGACTTCCCTGCAAAAAAAGCCTCAAACAGCTGGACTCCAGCTTAGATACACAAAATAAATCACTTGTGAGTGAATTCCACCTCAGAAGCTCTAATCAGGACTCCATGCAAGCAACAAAACAAACAGAACCCAGAAAGAACATTAACATCCCTGGTAACCAGTGTTTACTAATTGTGCAGCATCAGGAAAATTTCAATAGAAAAGCAGAGGCTGAATGGGATCATCTGATAAGTCCACTGCACTCACACACTCCACACAATATTCTTAACCCTTTAGGTCACAACCTTTGCTCTCAAATCACTCATGCAATGGAGATAGAGAGGTTCGCCTCATTCAGTTAAATCCTGGTAATTATTTGCTAGGGCACTCAGTAATATGAAATTATACATATAATAATGAATTACTCATGCTGTTTCCAAATGAAAAATACAGTAGATACAAATGCTATGTTAAAAATAAAATGCCTAAACTACAAGATAGCCTCAAAATTCCTATAAAAGACAAAAGGTACAATTTTGTTTTTTTGGGCTTTTATGCTCATTCACGTTCTGTGTAAACAAAGCAGATTATGGTAAATAAATGGCCTTTCACTTGGTCTCATATTAGGGAAGTGTGAATAATGTCACTGTCAAAGAACATAAGAGCTTTATCTAAAGCTAAAACCTACAACAAAGACAACGAAAACAGCATTGGCTGGTAACTGAACATGAAAGAGAACATGTTAGCAGAGGGTAATGTAGGCAAGAGCAAGCCTATGGACATTCAGATTTCCTTCTCAAGTGCCACAGCCATAATGAGAAAAATAATTTTGGGCATAACTCAACTGACTTTACACCAGGGATGAATCTGGCCAATTGAGCTGTACACCAATGTGTACTTTGCCTCATGAATCACATTTCATCCACTTATTTTTACAAGACTTACATAATAAATATACAATGCAGCTGTAAAAGTTTTCACTGAAGAGAAGAACTGTTTTATTTGAAGATGGTTGTTACCATCTGTATTCACTTTTTGATTTTTAGTTGTTAAGCTGGCTATTGTATATAGATTTGTTTATTTAGATAGCATAAGTTATTATTTTTAAAGATAAAAATTTTATCTGTATCTGAAAAGAATTAAACATGGTAGCATTTGATTAATATGTTATGGAACATTTGCAACAAACTAAAGATAGAAAAAATTAAACGTTGATTCACTAAGACTCAAATCCCTTCATCTCTGTGAGTGCGTAGGACTTGTGACACAGAAAATCCGTGATGGATCCAATGACTTGTCCAATGCAGGACAATCTTGTGTAGGTAGTCTACCCTCTTTAGGCTCAATCTTTCATATTGCTGAGCACTGCCAAGATCCACTTATGCACAAACTTAACTTTAATTATTTGAGCTTTTCTATTAAAGTAAATATGATTATTCACATGACTGAAGTTAAGATCATGCTTAGGTGCTTTGCTGAATCAGGTCCAAGTGCTCAGCACTGCAGGACTAAGCTCCCTGTGCACTGTGAAGTTCAGCTCTGTGCACAGTGATTCTTCAGGTGCATGCCAGTCACAAAAATCACTTCTTGAGATATATATGGGATTAGAAAATATCTAACTAACTAACAGGAATGCCATTGTTTACAAAACTATGTACAAAATATCTATTTGTGTGATGTTATCTGATTAAAATATGACCACATAGATCATTGTTGCAACCACTGTTATATATTTGCAACAAATCTTGTACAAAATGTGGCATGTATGATGTCTGTAGAAAGGTTATGATTTGCTGAATATAATTATGATATCGATATGTATGTATCATTTTTGTATTTGAAGTTATAAGTATTGGCTTTATACTTGGATTTCAAATGTTTGCTCCTGGGGTAACTCCCACAAGATAGCTAGCCCACACATCTTGGAGGGACTATTCAAATTGAGCGGCCCATCAAAAGAACATGTAACTGACAATGGACCATGGGAGATGCCTATCTACACTTAATGTAATTTCCTGCTATGACTGAGCAAAATTGGGCATGAACATGTGACTTGCCCATGTGACTCCAAACACTATGTGGTCACCTGTGATTCTCCACTAGCTGTGCTGAGGTTTTTGTTTTAAACAATGGATTTCCCTCCAAGTGGCAGAGGATATAAATGGCCTGGAAACTCCTTCACTTTGCCTCTATGTTGTTCCAGCCTATGGCCTATGAATTTATACTAATGGGAACATTTTAACCAATGGACTGAGGTCCTTCCAATGATTTGGAAGCAACCAGAGACTTGACTTAAGCCAGCAGTTTATTTCATTGCTGCTACAAGCCTAAAGCAAGAACTTTGCAATTACGGTGTGTAACCTTTTATTTTGATTAAACTGGTTGTAAAGAACCACTCATCTCTAAATCGAGTGTTTTCGGTGGTAATACAAGGACTGGGATGCCCAAGGAAACTGCTTTTATGACTTCTTGTTAGCCAATGTGGTGAAACAGAAGTTTAATTTTGTTGCTGGTTTGGTATATCCTATCGGGGATTAGCCACCAGTCTTGGGTTGTGTCAGGGTTCCCTCTCCACTCTGAACTCTAGGGTACAGACGTGGGGACCCGCATGAGAGACCCCCTAAACTTATTTCTACCAGCTTAGGTTAAAAACTCCCCAAGGCACAAATTCTCCCTTGTATCTTGGATTAGGTAACGCTGCCACCACCAAGCGATTTAGACAAACTCAGGGAAAGGACCACTTGGAGTTCCTACTTCCCCCTAATATTCCCCCCAACCCTCCTTTCATGGGGAGGCTTGAGAATAAACAAGATGAGCACAGACCAACCTTGGGTTTTTTTAGGACACTAAAAAAAAACCCAATCAGATTCTAAAAGAAACAGAACTTTATGAGAAAGAAAAAAGGTAAAAGAAGCACCTCTGTAAAATTAGAATGGAAGATAATCTTACGGGGCAATCAGATTCAAAAACACAGAGGATTTTCCTCTGGGCTAAACTTTAAAGTTACAAAAAGAAAACCAGGAATACACCTTCCTCTCAAACAGAGAAAATCACAAGCCAAAACAAAAATAAGCTAACGCATTCCCTTGCTAGTACTTACTAATTCTAATGGAGTTGGATTGCTTGCTTCCTTGATCTGTGTCCAGCAAGCACACAGAACAGACAGACCCAAAACCTTTTCCCCCTCCCCCAGAATTGAAAGTATGTTGTCCCCTTATTGGTCCTTTTGGTCAGGTGCCAGCCAGGTTACCTGAGCTTCTTAACCCTTTAAAGATAAAAGGATTTTGTGCCTCTGGCCAGGAGGGATTTTATAGTACTGTATACAGGAAAGTTGTTACCCTTCCCTTTATATTTATGACAGGTTGTATTTGCCTTGTTTCTCAGCAGTTTGTCCTGAGTTTGGCATTCTCAGTTGTGACCCATTGTGGCACGGTTACCCTACTCATTGGACTTCTCGTCATTATATTGTTAGTGTGAGCTATAACTTGAGTTTTGTCTCTAATCAGATTCCTATCTGCACACAGAAATCTCTAGATCAAGTTATGGTGCTCTCAGCTTAAGCGAGCTGGCCCTTCCGGGGCATACCTTGAAGTTTAACAGTTTCTAATGCTGGAGCTAGTAATGCAATAGCTCACATTACCACAACTCATCAACTAGTAATCCCATCGCTCTTCGCTACTAATACAATCACTCTGTGAAGCTCGAGTGTTGTTTCACAGTGTGGCCACTGCGAGGTGAATTAGGTTAGCGTGAGTGGAGTAATTTGAGTGTGAATCCAGTCCAGTTTAATTCACAGAATGTAACGGGTTATGACTGGTACTGTAAAAGTAGGATTGGAAATATATTCTCTCGATACCTGTCCCAAAAGTATTCTTTTTTGGGATGAAATTTTCCATGCTTAATCTCCATCTAAAATACCATTATTTATTAATTAATATTGTTGATCAAAATCTGGAAAGCTGATTTTGAATTCAGTGAGAATAATGGCGATGCTACCACCTGTCAAACACACCCATAACATTTTCCCAATTTAAAGATAATCAAATTATATCTCGTTTACTGGAACCACATCAAAAGCCCTGAAATTAGAAACAATAGCTCCTATCTTGCATCTCTGCCCATGTATGTTACACCAGTATGTAAGGGCTCTCCCTGGGGCAGCTGTTTTATCAGTAGCTCCTCACATAGATGCAGGATTTAAAAGATCCAGAGGCCTTATACGGAACCTCTGTGCCATGATAAATTTCAATTGAATGAAGAAACTTTGTATTCATGAATCAAAGTAAAATATTTATTTTTTAAAAAACTGTTTGAAGGAATGGTATTAGGCTTGAATATATTTGGTATGTTTTGATTGTAAAATTCTATTTTTCAGTACAGCTTTGATCCATGAGAATTTGTATTCAAATGCCATTTTGTTGCCATCTCCCTAACCTGGCAGCACTTTATGCAAATAGAATTAACTTGTCTCTGGACTCCCTCTTTTGCATCTTTATGAAGGAGCTCTTGCACTATTTCAACATATAATGCAAACATGATAAGAAATGGTTAAACCAGATGCTCCCATAGTGGGCATGGCATTTAAAAGTTGGTAAAATTGTCAAAACAATCCTAAAATGGCATGATGTTGAGAAGGACAAAGCAAATGTCAAACCATCTCCATAATCTGCATTTGTTTTGCTCTGTGTGTACACAGAATGGGAAATGTCAAGAGGGATGGTTAAAGCAGAGTTTGATTACAGAAACAGTTTTTATAATTAGGATTTATAATTTTTAAATGAATGCTGGAAAGGAAAAAATGGCTGCATCTTTAGAATAATAGATGAGTACATGTTTGCATGGCGTGAGAATAAGAGGTGAATGCACGTTGTTACTACTTTTGACAGAAGTTACATCTGTTTAAGAATTATCTTAAGATAAAAGAAAAGTGAAAACTCTCTGGATTTTATAAAATCTGTATGTAGTCAGCTATCTTCTGCAAAGCTCCAGTTAACAGAATGTTTCATAATATGATTTTGAGAAGATGCATATAAACTGAGAGACTATGCCATATTTCAAAGGTTGAGATCCTCACAGATGAACTTTCACCCATTTCTTCCCCATGCCTTCTCAGTTCTGTAGGCACAAAACAGCTTTAGTTTAAAAACAATTGCAAAGTCTGAAAATAATACCTCCTAGCTGCCTTTTTCAAAGTATATTGGAAGATTGAACCAACTTCTGTTGGTGAGAGATAATAAAAGATATTACCTCACCCACCTTGGTACTGAAAGACATTTTGATTACACAAGTTGACTGATATAAAATTAACATGACACACACTAAATGGATTACAATTTGGCTTATGGATAATATGTAATTGTAATAGGGAATTGTCACTGAATGGATGCGTTTCCAGTGGATCCCGCACACACTGGTTCTCAGTCCTACACTATTTAGCATTTTTATCAATGACCTGGAAGAAAATAAAATCACTGACAGTTTCCAGATGTCACAAAAATTGGGGAACGGTAAAAAATGAAGAGACAGGTTGCTGACAGAAAACGATCCGGACTGCTTGGTGAAGAGGGTGCAAGCAAACAATATGCAGTTAATATGGCCTTAGAATCTATGAAAAACCTCTCAAACTGAACATGGAAAGCGTTCAGTTTTCCTGTGTCATTGCACAAAGAGGCTGGTTTTCATTAGTCTTTGCTCAATTCTTCTACACCCACTGAACACAACCACAGTAATTTTTCAATCCACTTATTTTTAAGTTCCATCTCCCCACCCCCACCAAAGATCCTACTCATCATTAAGAATTATGTACAACGTCCCTGATCCGGCAACTGTCTCTGTGTGGATGGACTCCTGTAGAGCAACACTAGCTTCAACACTAGTGGCCCAATTCTTCCAAGTGGCATGATCAATCTGTGGCCACTATTCCAGTATACAGGCTGGAGATGCAGTTGCAAGGATGCTGCACTGCAGCCTCATTCTCTGTTCCCAGTTTGGAGGGTGCATCACTAAGCAGAATTATTTCAGCAGCAAACAATATTATGCAGAGTGAAGTATAATTCTCAGTACAGAACACTGATTCAGATACATGTATTTTTGACTATTTCACTATTCTACAAGCTCCTCAAGTTCTCTTACTGAGAAATCTGTCTTTTGAAAGAAAGAAAGAAAGAAAGAAAGAAAGAAAGAAAGAAAGAAAGAAAAGAAAATTTTCTCCCTTCACAGATCCACGTTTGGCTAGATAGAACAGACTGATCAAGCTCATCATGAACCTATTTAGATTTAAGAGATATAAAAGATGGCCATCAGGCCTGGGTGGTCTGTGCTACATTCAGGAACACATGAATTCGCTTCCCCTCAAAATAAATTGTTTGTTTTTGCAACACAAAAGAAATAACTATCTTTGCCAACAGAAAAGTAGGTTAAGTATCTGACAATGCTGTTCCTGTACATCTCCTATACTCTGAGGTATATTCCTAGCATTAACATACCTCAAAGAGATCTGAAATCTCTTCAACTTTAAATAGTGAATTAAAAACAAACTACTTCAAGAGCAGCTCTGAGCAAAAGCCTCAGACATTTTAACGCACTATCTCACCATGCTAGGCTGATAAAGTGCTAGTATGGAGGACCTTGTCATAAAATGATATATTCAGTTAACAATCCAGGCACCTAGATTTTAATCATGCCTTTTTTAAAAGGTCAGGTCTAAATCGATGGAATGAATAGTGAGAGCCATGCATTGTTTCTTTCTGCCAGCAGCGAGCAAGAATTCTGCTGGGGATATGAGAAGGCTGACATCAGCAGGCCTGAAACTTGCCTCTATTATCACCTGAAGGAAAAGTCCCAGTAGGGGCACAACTTGAATTGTAATCAACTGGAGATGGGCCTGCACAGACATCACAACTCTGGTCCTAAGGTAGCACAAACACAACAACAGTAATTATGTTATTCAGGAACCAGAAAATAACTATAAAGGAAGGACTGAGTGTTGCAACAATTGTTGAAGTGAGTGTACTAATTAGAGTTGTGTGAATAACTAATTTTTTGGTTCAGTTTCAAAAACTGAAAACATCTCAAAATAATTGTTTCAGGTCAACCCGAAACAAATTTATTTTTTAAGTTTTTAAATGAAATGAAAATAAAAGTACAAAAAATGTTGTTTTAGATTGAATGAAATGTTTAGTTTGATCCAAAAAGAAATGCTTAGTTTCATTTCTAACACCTTTTTAAAAATAAAATTGAAGTAAAATTTGAAATGGAATGTTTTGAATTGAAAAGTTCACTTTTGGGATTTTTTTTTTCTGCTGAAACAATTCAGTAAATTCATTAAACATTTCAGTTGACCCAAATATGAATTTTTGTGGTGAAAAAAAAAAAAAAAGGATCACTCAGCTCTAGTGCTAATTCATTTTCCTCTGTAAAGTAGAGAACCTCAGAGACAAAATCAAGTCAAGTCTGTAGAATCCTTTAACAATGTTAGTGTTTTAATCTTAATGAAGAGTCCAGAGGGTCTTAATAATATGCTGTAATTAACTCACATCCTCTTCTGCACAAAGTATACACCACTTGGGTACTTTAATTGGTCAAGTCACTATAAACTATATAACAACACTGCCTGTGGGTCTCATTATTTATTGATTTGTTTTATTTAATTTCTTCTTTAACCTCTCTAATTTACAAATCTTGTACATTGGGGAAGTTTAATTAGTAAATGTCTATCAAGTATTCAAAGAATTGCAGTTCACAAAAAGTTACTCCCACCTATTCTCCTTTATTGCTGAATGTTTCGCCTGACTGATTCATCTATTTTTTACTTGTTGAGTCGTTTCCTTCACTGAACCAAATAACCTTTCAACTACTATTTTTGTTAAAAGTATCCCTTTAGAGCAATGAAAATATCATGCAGCCTCACAGAAAGTACAGTAACAGTATTTGCATGTGAAGACACTCTAAAAACCATTCTGGCATCATAGTCACATACAGCTTGAGAAAATACATGACAAATATTTTAGGGTTACTTATCAGAATCCATATTTCTTCTTGCAGTAAAACTGTTGTGTTCCAAAGTATTGTTTTGTTAATTACGAAAATCAATCTTATGTAAAAATTTAAATTGCCCATAATACAATATTTATTGTATGCTTGATGGAAATAATAAATAAATAGGAAAAAACCCTGTTTGGGTCACTATATCAAAATCCCTTTTTTTCCTGCAGAAAACTGTCAAGTGTCCATACTTATGTATTAGTGATTTATGGCTTGTGAGAATTATTAAAAATAAAAATATTTTGATCACTATACAGTGAAAAAACAGTAATGCAAAAAGCAGAAAGTAGGGTGTAGGCAAGCAGGCATTTCTTAAAGAAATTGTCCCCGTGGAAAAAACAGTAAAAAAATAATGTATTAAAATGAGTATTTGAAAAATAAAAAGAAGACAGACAATATTTTGATTATTAGCACACTTTGTTATTCATTAAGAACAGCAGGGGTGGCTGAAGGAGGAGGAATTCCCACTTGGCTAACAGGTGTTGGGGGGAAGCAATCCCTTTCAGACTGATGAAGATCACAGAACATGACTTAGCTATCAGCACTAGTGTGAAAGAGCAAAGGGACTGCCAATGATTGATGAGCGTGACTTGGATATCAGGGGACCACCACAGTAAATTGGAGGATGAATACAGATGTGTCATAATGTGGACTACTGCTGCTGAAAAAAATGACAAGAACTGTGGCACTCCATGTCCTGGTTCTTGTGGGGAAAGTGTATATTTTAGTGTAGAGTTTAAAGAGCTTGTCAAAGGCACCCAGAGTTTGGGATGAGCACACTTGTTTTGGATGTAGTATACATATAAATCAATCAATCAATCAATCAATATCATGCAGTGGCTTTAGTACAATTATGTACCAAATGATTGAGATCCTTTAAGTCACATTTCTGGCTACAATTGGTACAATATAATAAAGTGGCTTACACACACTGCTTTAAAAAGGATTAGCAGTATTCATAATCATGCATTGTAGAATTTTATCTTTGTCTCTCAGATGCAGCATTTCAGTAGCCCCTGTATTAAGCTCTTTGAAGTGTGTAACCAGAGTCCTGCTTGATACTATGTATATCCACTTTATCATAGTGATTGTCCCTTCATGTTCCCATGCAATCTCTCAGGCTACCAATATTGAAAAATTGCAATCTCCACATAGCAGGCCCAGATCCTGCAAGTTGGTAACCTATTTTTTTTCCCTAATAACTTGGCATTATTATAGAGTTATTTGCTTTCAACAGTTTCTGGGCATTCGGTAAGATGCTTGAAGTTTTTAGTTATGCCTTCTTGTATATTGATAATTTTATACTCCATCTTAATTCATGTGTGTTTCAAATATCTGCACATTGTAACAACTGATCAGGTTTGGGGTCCTAAGACTATAGATGAAGCTAGTGTGTGATCTGACTTTTAGTTTCTGTCCAAAAACCTTTGTTTCTTCTTTGAGTGATTGCTCTCATGGATTCCATGTGAGGTGTGCCATGTGAATAAGATTAAATTTTTTTGGCCAGCAGCATCTGTTGGAGCCATACCTATGCCGTGGATGTCCTCTCCCTGCCACCCAATGGCAGAAAGGGCAGAGTTGGCCTGATTATCCCTCAGTTTCTTCTCACTGCCTGTGGCAATGAGGCAGAACACTTGCAACATCCACCTGCTTCTCTGTGACTCTGCTGTAGTTAGTGTTAGTGATTAGCTAGTGTACTTGTAAAATAATTAGCTAATTCTTCATTTTCCTCTTGGCTTAACAACAAATAAAATCTTTAATATTTTTTGCTAATTTTTATTTATAGACAGAAGAAGCTGTTCAGCTGAAGTTCCGAACATTCTGCTCAAAAGCAGGAAAGCCTCAAATAGAGTGACTTACAAAGCTAAGTGGAAAAGGGTTTCTATTTGGCCATCTTGTCTCCAACTGTTTCCCTTGACAACACCCATTTTCGGTAATCCTGGTCTATTTACTTTTCTTTATATAAGGGTTCACCTAGCAGCAACATCAGCACATCACCTTTCTTTCCAGAAACCTCATTGTATTTTCTCACCCTGCGGTGGCTAGATTCCTTAAGGGCCTTATTCATGTTTCTCCCCCTGTACATGTGCCCCCTCAGTATAGTATTAATAGGGTTGATGGGTCCCCCCACCTTTGAGCCTTTAGCAACTTGTTCCATGTAGCATCTTTTAATGAAGACTTTTAGAAGCCATTCCATCATGTCATAGGTTACGGAAGATTTAAGCCCTGGGGGCACATCCCCTTATAGATAAGGACAAGGTCAATTTTGGGCCTCATTCCAAGCACCTGCCCAAAGCTGTTTCATGTTCCATATGAACCAACATATTCATCTCCCAGTTTTCTTCCACAAGCTTCACTCAACACTGGGGAAAGCTAAACTTCATGTACTTGATGCAGAAAGGGAATTACTTTAACAGACCAAAATAATTCAGCAGCACACCTAGACAATTTGTGGCTTTAGCTGATCGGATTAAGCATCAGGGAATATCCCCACAGAAATTATCAACATGGGTTTCCTACTGTATAAGAACGAGTTACAAGCTAATCAGGTTAGAGACACCCAGCCCCATTAGAGCTCATTCCACTAGAGGTCAAGCAGCTTCTGCTATCTTTTCAAAGAACCATCACTTTTTCTAAAATTTGTAGAGTAGGTCCATGGAGTTCAGTCCACAGATCTACAAGACACTTTTCTTTGGTAGAGGTTTCTAGATCAGATGCCTCTTTTGGTAGGGTTGTCCTGTAGTCATTGATTGAGTATGACTCCTAGTACCTACTTCCAAGCAGACAGACACAGGGCCAGCTCACAACATTTTGGCACCTGAGGCAGGGAGTTCAAGTGACGCCCCCATGTCCCCTCACTTGGGCCAAAACTTTGAAAGGTCTCAATTCTGCCTTCTTCCTGTTCTACTCCTCTCATGGTACTGCTCTGCTACCTACCCCAATAAAGGAGAACTAAAAACTTAAAATGCCTTGTTCAAAAATTTTAAGTAACACTTAACTTTTGAACGCCTGAACAGCAAATGTAACTTTTCTTGTCTGCATAGTAAACATTGGCATTTTTATCTGTTTGAATAATCATAGTGGTGCTTTCTGTGTCTTCTTGGTTGCAAAGATTTGAACTGCTTCCTGAAGGTCCACAGTGTGGGCCAGCTCATGCTCTATTGAGATGGCTGCAAGGCCAACAAGCCTCTCCTGTGTCATTGTGGAGCATGAATGTGTTTTTATTAACTTCAGCTTGGAGAAGCTGTGTTCTCGACTGGCAACTGTTGCAGAAAGTGTTAGAAGTATGAGCAGAGCAACAAAAGCATTTGGAAAGAGGATGGTCATCTTATTTGTGCACATATATTCCAGAACAGCCTTTGGAGTTGATCCTGCTGAAATGTATCTTGAAAGGGCTTTCATTCATCACCTAAATCACTTGCATCAATATCATGCATGTCATCATGTGTCAACACTGTCTCTAGTGCCCTGCATTGCTGGTGTAGGTCTTCTTCAGGTATAGTGAGGAGTTTGGGAATATCATACAACATCCCAAATATACTGCTGTGTTCCTTGAGCTGCATGAAATGTTCTTCAACTGACTGTATTGCACAATCTAGCACTCGGTTAAAGAATTCAACTTTGAATTGTTGTTTGGGGTCTCTTATGGGATTATCCTGTGCCTCATAATCAAAATGTTGTCTTCTTTGGTGACTCTTGTATTCTTGAATGGGTGGGAAAATAGCTTCAGTGTGAAGTTCCTCTGTGCACCCTTCAGAACGTTTTGAAATCCCTCATCTGACCGGTAAGACGGTAGGTATGACTTTGCTTTGTCCAGTTGTTCCATTGCTCCAGATAAATCAAGGTCAACATCTTGGAGTCTCTTGCTTACAACATTTATTTCAAACAGTATGTCATGCCACAACACTAAGCCACACAGAAATTTGAAGTTATGTATGTTTCTGGTGATTCCATTTCCCTCTGCCACTGTTCTCCCACAAACAGTTCCTGTCATAGCATTATCCTCCATAATGGCAACGATAGCATCATCTTTCTTCCCACTTTGGTGTTTGATAGGCTTTATCGCCTCCACTCGACTTTCCCATCATGTGGCACTCAGTTGTTTCAGTGTCAGAGAGCATGTTCCCAGATATTGCTTCAAAATTTGCCATCGATGAGTTGATGCAGAGAAAAATACATAGATGCTTTGAATTACATTTAAAAATTCAGCAGCCTCACTAGAAACTGATGCTGCATCCCTGACCACCAAGTTCAATGAATGAGAACTGCACGGGACAAAAAAAGCTCGAGGGTTTAACTCTCAGATCTGTGTACTGCTCTGTTCTTTCCTCTCATGTTGGCACCATTATCGTAGCCTTGTCCTCTCATGTCAGCTATCGCAATTTCCATATCTTCCAGCTTTTTAAGAAGCACATTTGTCATACCAGCTCCTGTAGTATCATCAATGTCAATCAATTCTAGAAAATGCTCTCTGGCAGTTACCACTACAGGGACATTTTCACTAGGTTCTGTTATTGTTACAAAATGCACCATTAAAGTAATTTGTTCCGTATGGCTGATGTCAGGTGTGCAGTCCAGAATAACAGAGTAATATCTTGCTGACTTCAGATCTGCCACAATTTTCTGTTTGACTTTTGTTGCCAGTAACTGTATGATCTCATTTTTAATTGTTTTTCCAAGGTAGTGGTTGGGTGGTGACTCTTCTTAGATGCTCCTACAGTATCAAACTCAGCCATCAGCTCCACAATTTTGAGGAAGTTTCCATTGTTTGGCATATACAGCTGATCTGAAGTGCCACACAGTGCTAGGTTTTGGGTAGCAATCATTCTCACAATGACAATGAGCCTATTCAGAACATTTTGCCAATAAAGAGACTCTGATGCAATCTTCTCTTGATGCTGATCATCGATGGTGGGCCTTAACTTTAGGGCATGGCTACACTAGAAACTTCAAAGCGCTGCTGAGGGAGTGCTCCCGCCGCAGCGCTTTGAAGTATGAGTGTGGTTGCGTGCGAGCGCTGGGAGAGAGCTCTTCCAGTGCTCTTGGTAATCCACCTCCATGAGGGGATTAGTTCCGAGCGCTGGGAGCACGGCTCTGAGAGCTTGAAGCCTGTCCACACTAGCGTTTTAAAGCACTCAGACTTGCTGCGCTCAGGGGGGTGATTTTTCACACTCCTGAGCCAGCAAATTAGAGTGCTATAAAATGTAAGTGTAGACAAGCCCTAAGTCTCATCTCAAGCTCTTCCCACCTGTGGAATGCTCTCTGGTGATTTGCTGCCTTCTCATGGCATGTCAGATTTTTCCAGTCCTTTGTTCCTGTAGAACCCAATGTGACTGGAAAAGTTTGCAACAAAAACAGTATGCAGCATTCTGAGTTTTTGAGTACATAAGCCATGGCCTCTCCACTTTGTCACCATTGGGGATTTCACACCAGTAATGTGTTGGATGGAAACTTCTATTTTCATTGTCTTTGGGGAACATGAAGTTTTTCACTCAGGCTACTGCTCAAGTGGGTCCACAGTCCTGGATCATCTAGACTTAAGGAACTAAACTCAGCAGCAGCTGTTTCTTGCACCTCCACCACACCCTTCTCTGATCTACACTTTTCTTCAGGAATGTGCCTGGTTACATCCATTTGAGAAGGAGATATGGATGTTGCAGCAGCTGCCAGGTCACATGCACTCTAACTGGAAAATTCAGGCATCTCCTCACCACTCACATCCTCACTCATGCCGAAAGGCTCACTGTGAACATTTGTGTCTATGTATCTCAGGAGAACTCCTTCCTGCTTAGACAGAAAAGCTTCCTTTGCTTTCTTTCTTTTTCTGAATGCCATCCCAGAGGGGCGTTTTCTCCTTTCACCCATGACTGGTGTTCTGTGCCAGCTATAGTGGCTCTCAACACTCAACTGAAGGGTACAAATAAGCAGGCTGGTAGCAGGGCCTGAGTGAGGGAAGATATCAGCGTCTTAAGGGCCTAACTGGCTCCTACTACTTCAGTTGACTGCCTGCTCTCCTCAAGTGGGTTCAGGAAAGCAGCAGGAAATAGGAAGCTCCCTGAGAAGCTGGTGTTAATCAGTCCAGGCTCCTGGGGGTGCTAGAGAGGTACATAAGAGGCTCCTCCTCCTCTCTCTCCCTGCAGCTCCTGCTGCTTTCTGTTATTCCGTCTCACCTTTTCTCCTGCCTGCCTGTTATGTCTCTTGTGCCCTCCTTCCTCCAGCACAACACTCCACCATCTCTGTGCATCTAGAGCAGAGAGAATACACATGCACCAGCAGCAGACACAATTTTCTAAACTCTGGGTCCTAGTGCCCCCTCCCCGCCCCCCCCCCATCTGGCACCTAAGGTGGCCGCCTCATTTAGCCTCATGGTAAGGCCAGCCCTGGACAGACAACTGCATGTTAGCCACCAAGAGTGGAATCTACGTGGACAATCACTCAAAGAAGGAAGGACCTCATAGCAACTAAGGTTCTCTGAAATGTGTTGTTCACATAGATTCCAGATTTTCTTTGGTTGAAGAAAGTGAGGGATGGTTGGGTCTGCTCTGCCTCTTATGCCTCTGGTGTGGGGAATATGAAGACATCTGGGGTGCAGGCACGGCCCCAGTGGCCACTGCTGGCTAAAATAATCTGATCATGCATGCCTGGTACACGTGTACCAAGAGTGAAATACATGCAGACAACATTGCTAGAAGAACCCCAGTTCAGGTAACTGTTCTTCATGACAACACTTTCCACCCTGGCCATTTTGGAAGCCTCTGGAATAACCAGACCCGGTTTTGGTGGAGTTTTACTCATCCATGATTCTTTCTCAGTTGCCAGACCTCCAACTGGTTTAAGCACTGCGTGACAAACTTGAAATCCTGATCAAGTCCTTGATTTAAATTTTTGGAATCCTTCAATAGTACTTTCTCAGCAGGACTAGATGAATTACTGAGTTGTTCCAGTACAGTAATTTCTAAGTATGTTCCTAACCTTAGAAGAACCAATTCAAAATCTGAACAAAAATGAACAAAACCCTGTCTTGCTTATCTTGTAAATCTGCTGTACAATGGTCTTTTCAGTCAGTTTCTGCACAGGGCTTAGCCAGATAATTTCCAGTGATTTTATACTGTTTAATCCCAGTTCATTAGTGTATAATTAGGATACTATACACAATTTTAATTTAATTTCTTATTGAGATAAATATTACATTAACTGATAAACTTATTTTTGTTAATGTGACGAACTGGGGAATCTGTCTGTACAATTCATGTATTCTGTTTGAGAGATTATTAACTCTCTGTATGTAGCTTTACCAAGCTGCTAACTCCATTTTGCCTTTTTGTTGTCATTTGCCTTCTTTGTTGTCTGTCCATCTTCATGCTGGGGTGAAATTCCAAAGGCTGGAGGCAAAACAACAACAAAAGAAAGTCGTTGACATTAAATGCTCTTCCATCAAAATGGAATAGCTCTACACTTGCTACCAACTAGAGTAGCTGGATTTAGCAAGAGAGAGGTTGCCTTGGCAATGAAGTCACCTGGCAGGGGTCTGTGACTGCCTGAAGAAGCTGAGCAGGACATCACCTGATAAAAGGGACAAAAAGATGAGGGAGAAACAACCCAGCATGTAGCAGTGGACTCTACCTATCTTCCTGAACACAGATGATCCCCCAAAGGAAGAATGAGTTTGTGAGGAGCATTGTGTTTAGGATGTTTGTTGCGTTCCGTGTGATCTGTATTCTCTTATGCTTTATCTGTGAAATAAAAGAGCAACGGGAGTTAGATTCCTGTGTGAAGTGCCTGTGTGTACTCTAAGCTTCACAACTATAACACACCAAACTGTAAACCAGAAGGCTCACTCTGGGGGAGTGTATGTTTAAGTGATGGGGGAGTCTGAAGGGTCAGCACTAAGCCCAGGGGCTAGGCAGAAGGTCTGCGCTTTGGGAGTGGTCCCAGGAACCCCAAGAGTTGAGCAGTGGCTGGACTCCATTCAAAGTGCGGGAGGCTTAAACACCTTGGGAAGTCCCTGGACAGCAATCTGGGTGGGCCAGTAGGGGGAGTCCGGCAGATCTGTGACCGTCAATTCCACTTTTATAATCTAACTTTAGGAAAGATTGATTGAGAGGGTGGAAGAACCATAGGCAGCAAGAGAGTTCTCCAAAAGAGTCATTCTTTAGCATTCTGCCTGAACCAGCCTCAGCTGGGTCAGATGAAAGCAAGAAAAGAATTCATGCACAAATGGAAATAACCACCACTGCCAAGATTTAGAAAGGCCTAAAATAATTCTTTCTACCACTGTGCTGTCAGGAGTTCACTGCCATGGCTTTAAAACAAAAAACAAAAAAAAAAAGGGCTGGGACTGAAATGAAGCTGTTTCCTGTTGTTCAGCACAGCACATAGAAACAGTCCAGTGTTCTTCACATGTGGAAGAGGTTCTTAGTCTCTGAGGGACTCAGGATTCACTCCCTGGCCATCTTACTAATGAGTTTGCCAGACTTTTCTGAGTCTACAAATATAAGGCTGTCAGAGTGAATGGAGTCTGAAAGCATCACATCCAGATGAGTACCTATTGCTACTGAACACAGATTTCAATTGTGTTCCTATGTTTACATACTGGGTAATACCACAACATTTTATGCATTTGTATTTTGAATTTCCTGTACCCACAAGGCAGAAAAGAGTGAAACAGTTTCTATATTGCTCTAAATTTAGGCAGGGCCGGCTCTAGGCACCAGCAAAACAAGCAGGTGCTTGGGGCTGCACATTTCTAGGGGCAGCATTCTGGTGCTGGCCATGCCACCCCTATAAACGTGCCCCCGCCGCCCCAGCTCGCCTCCGCTCCGCCTCCACCTGCTCCCTTGAGCGCGCAGCTGCCGCTCCGCTTCTCCCCCCTCCCTCCCAGGCTTTCCGCGTACAAAACAGCTGTTTCACGCGGCAAGCCTGGGAGGGAGGGAGAGAAACCGAGCGGCGGTGCACTGGGGGAGGCGGCAGTCATGAAGTGGAGGTGAGCTGGGGCGGGGAGCGGTTCCTCTACCCCCCCCATTACTTCCTGCGCTCCCTCCCCACCCTCACTTACCTCCGCTCCGCCTGCTCCCCTGAACTTGCTGCCTCTCCCTCGCCTGACAGGGAGGCGGAAGAAGCAGAGCAGCAGCATGTTCAGAAGAGCAGGCAGAGCGGAGGTGAGCTAGGGCAGAGGGTTATGGGGGGAGCCCCAGGAAGCAATGGGGGGGGGGGAAATGCGGTGGGGTTGGGGATTTGGGGAAGGGGTTGGGAAGGGGATCGATTTATCGCGTCTAGACGAGTCGCGATAAATTGATCCCCGATGGATCAATCACTACACACCGATCCAGCAGATAGTGAAGACGTGAAGCAAAAAAGAAGAGGTATTATCACACAAGTGGAAACCAAACAAATAGTTCTTCACATGTGGCTCAGCCTGCATGGTGGTTGGATATAAAATGCTTGCCTAAATGCCAGACTAAGGTTTAATATCATTTATACTATATGACATGACAACTGAACACAATTCAAGGAATACCTACTCGAACAACAAGAAACCAAAATTACACTTCATGGTGTGCATTTCAAATAGCACTTCATTTAGTGTATTTCGATGGAAGGTATACCATCCATACTAAGTTCTTAGTTCCCACTTTTGCAAGTGTTAACTAAAAAGATTGATATGCACAACAAAGTTTCAATCTGGAGATGATCCAAATTGTTTTATTTGTGAATAAATAGCTTCCAGGATTAAGCTCATAAGTGTGTGTATATTAGTATAACTTGGGAAGTAGATCAAAGATTTCAGCTTTTCCCAACAGAAGTATAATGCATCCCTTTTTATATACCTATTTTAATAAGTGAAAAAAATTTAAACAGAAGGTAGTTTAGCGTGATTATTACATTGTTATCTTGTCAGCTCTGGACAGCTTAATTTAAATGACAGTGTTTTGGCAGAAAAATGGCTAAATAGAACCTTATTTGACAAAATAATATTGATATATGAACAAATATGAACATACATGATAAGAATGAAGCTCAACAAGTATACTACAACTGAAAGTTTGACGAGCAAGTGCCCTCATACCTCAATGCAGTGGTTTGAACAGCAAAAGTCTGACAAGCAAGAACTACCGAAGACACCACCCACACATTAGCTTCTCTTCCACTGAACCCTCAAATAAAGAAAGTAGAATGATCCATACTAGATTTTTGAAACCCAACTGCAAAAAAATCCCTCTCCTCTTCCTCCCAGGTACAATGGGTGAAATCCTGGCTCCACTGACAACAATGGCAAAACTCTCCTTGTCCTCAATGGGGCCAGGATTTGACCCCTATCCTGAGCAACTCCTTAAAACTCTCTCAAGACGACAAAAATATTTTAGCATCAAGGTTCCCATAGCATAAATAACCACAGACACAGTACTTGAAACAGAACTGCTGCACTTTCATTAAAGTGTTGGAATTTCTCAGTTAGAACCCCTGGCTACATTTTCGGAACAGATTCTACAGTTCCAACCCCCCTTCATTAACTTAACACAGACAATCTCCTCTTGTTTCATTGTAGATATTTAACCTCCAAACTTCCAACTACAATCAGCATTAGTTTGTCTGTATTTTGGGAAGTTGAGTTTACTTATATCTATGGAAAAAGTCCCCATTTTTTAATTTGCTGTTGGATATCTATGAGTGAACTGTAGGCTCTACTCAGCTACATTAAGGCTCCTTTTCCAGGCTGCATAATGCAGTTCACAGATCAACAAATGGAGCATGCAAAAAATCAGATAATATTGGAATTTCTGATAGTGTTCATGTTTAGGTTTACTGCTATTTTAAATTTGGACTAGTGTTGCTAAAAAGAGTAATTTTTGCTGGCATTATGAGTAGCTATGGAGATTAATATTAAATTTGGCTACTGCATAAGCAATAGATAATTTTGAAAATGTCAAGAATGAAAGGGACATGGTAGGTGAGTTAACATCTTTTAGTGAACCAGCTTCTGCTGGAGAAAGAGACAAGCTTTCGAGAGCTTGTCTTTTCCACCAACAGAAGTTGGTACAATAAAATATATTACCTCACTCACCTTGTCTCTCTCATATCCTTGGACCAACATGGATACAATAACACTGCAAATAAGAAAAAGAATGAAATAATACAGGTATTCTTGCTAGAAATCATTCTGCTCCCAATATCATTTGAGTTCAGCATACTCTATTATATTGTAATACAAAACCTTCATTTCTATAGTACAGCAAAGGGGGCAGAGAAAAAAAACCTGCAGATGAGATGGAGAAAATATGTTGTCCATAAGTATTGCAATTCAAATGTAATGCAAGATGTTCCAAGACTCTAACAGAGGACTGTATACCATAATTAATGTACAAAGTGACAAGAGAAGTCTAGAAAAAAAACAAGGCCAGAATGTACTTGATTTTGTGGATAATTCTGACACTGACACATTACACTCTCTCTTATAGCAGATACATCTCACAATATACTAAGTAATAAGGATTACTTACAGAATTATATAGGTATATAAATAAGTAAATGACATAATTCTTGACCAGAGGAGCTTACAGTCTCAGATGTTAATTACAAGAAATTCATTTTTAGATGTATGCAGATTTACATGACTACCTGGTGACTTAGCTTGGAGACATTTGTGGAAAAGACAGGAAGAAGTTAAATGAAAAGATGGTGATTGGCTGTGTCAACTATAAAGGGCAGCACAGACGAAGGTATGAAGACCCGGTCAGGAAAGACAAACAAGGAGCAACTAAACTGGAAGGTTGTGTAAGGAGAAGGAGAAAATGTATTACCTTGAGATCTCAGAGCCCTGAACTTGAGGACCAGAAGTTTGAACTTGACTTGGCAACTGAACGGACGTCTGTGAAAGGATTCAAACTGGGAAACAACATGGTGCAAGTTGCAAGAGAGGAAGGTGATTTTTGCAGTACAAACTTAAGAAGCCACAGGCTTGATAGGAGGAGCTTGCAATAGTAGAAAAGGATATTTTGGACAGTAAATCCTATGTTAACAACCTCCATATTATTTTAACAATCATTTGGCCCTGTTTATTATTTATAGTATCACACAATAAGTTTATTAATGTTTCCTTTTTCTTTTAAGCAGACAGTCATTTTTAATGTTCTTTCTCCAACCAAAGACAAAATTTCAGACAGACACCTTCATGCCCACATGTCACGTATTACCTACTTGTCTTCCTGTACTTTCAGCTCCCAAGACTGCTGAATTCTCTGCTGGTCACACAGAAGTTGTGTACTAACTTTAGTGCAGCAGTAAGTTAGATGGATTTGCAACTAAATATCATTTGATTCAAATTTAACATGAACAATCAGTTGACAATACCTGGAACAAATTAAGCCAGAGAGTCTGCAATGGAAGGCACACCACTGGACAGCTGAAGGAACATGAAAAAGGGACTGATCCAAAGAATCTCTCCATCACATGCTACTCAAAGGGGGAAAACTTATAGGATTTAACAACATAGAGGACACAGCAAAGAGTGGCCCAGGATAGAAAGAGATGGCAGAGCCTTCTTTGTGTCCTAAGCGACATCTGACAGCACAGGATGGATTCAGATTCAAAAAATTGATTTAAAATTTAACCTGAATGTAGAGAACCTCATGATTTTCTATTTCAGTGATTTTCAAAATCCCAAATTTAGGCTGAAACTGTGGCCTTGTTATAATCCTTAAAAACCAGGTTTACAATAGAAATATGACCCCAAGATCATTATAATCCAACAGTTTGAGCTTGAACCATTTTAGAAAGGGAAATTTGCATCAGACAAACCTTTCCAAATTGGTGGTATCCATTCAATTACAGTTTTGGGGGGAGAGGAGGAAGGAAAACCAAACATTGTAAACACAATAAAGAAAAATATTCTGAAGGTACAACTCAAGGTTGTGTCCATTTATATACAGATATTTTATTAAATTTCTATCAGTACTATTAAGTTAAGGCACAGATGCTACCGGAATTATTGCTCCAGAAATTGGATAAATACAAAGCCATTAAATAGGCTGCACACTTTTTGCATTGTAAACATGTATTTGTTTTCTGGTGCTCAACTCCTCACTGGCAAATATCTCTTCACATTCTTAAATATGAACGATTGTCCTGTGTACCACAATTGTGTGATTTAGATTGTAAACTCTTTGGAGCAGTATGCTGCTTTTGGATTGTGAAGTCATATTAAAATCTCTGTCATGCTGTGTAAATAATTTTTAAAATATGAACGTTTTGGTTGTTTTCATATTAATTTGATGTTTAAATTGTCTATCCAGATGAATTATTTTCTTCCAGGAAAACAAAAAGTACTCAACTATGTTTGCTTCCTGGAGCTCTAAAAATACAATGTTTTGGAGTCAATGTTGCCAAACTCTGCACTAAAAATGGCTTAAATGGACAACAATTACTTTTATGCAATAATTGTATTAAATTTATCACTTGAGGTGATAGCATGTTAGAAACTTATGAATAAAATATGTTTTCCTACTGATTTTCTCCTCTTTCACTTGGAAAACCTTGTATTTTGTAGTGCACACACTGTAGTACAGACAGTACTGTTCTATTGACTGCATATCCCAGTGTGTGCACATGCACAGTAGTAATAGCAATGCCTGGGAACACAATGCGTCAGTCAGCTCTTTGCAAAGCCAGATGGCATGCATTTTATACTTTGATTAACTGCTGGTCTTTTCGTTGACTGCAGGAGTGCCTCACAAAGGGGGGTCACACATTGGTTTTGGCACAATATATATTTGAAAACTTACCTTTTTTTAGTGAGCACTAACACTCACTATTTTTTGAGTCTAACATGTTTGAAGTAGGTCAGTTATTTCTAGTTAACTAGCTTTACAATAATAGCAGACCAAATCCTTTAGTTACTTTAAAACATTTCTGAAATGGATAGGAAAATAAAGTTTTAAAATAGGCTTATTCAAACCTTTAATGTCCCAATAAACCTAATTATTGATACACATAAATTCCTCTTGCACCTTTAATTCAGAATTTTGCAAAATTTTGTTGGCATACCTATCAATGTTATTTTAACGTATTTTATGGGGGATTCACTATTCTTTCACTCTATAGCAGGCATGACAATGGAAGCTGTTACTAACGTTCTACAGATTTTTCTACTCCACTGCTGAAATTATGGATAGATAACCTAAACCACTTCTTTGAAGCACCAATGCAAAAGATTTTGCGGCACATCTGAGATCCAAAAGCACATCTATAGTTGCACGCTTCCCTGGGTACTTCTCTGTGTACTGCTAGCATGTACCCAATACCCACACTGAGTGTCCACATATGCTGTGCACCCATCTCTTCTGTTTTTCATTCTGGTGCATTAGACAGCAACAGGTATTTCACAGCTTACCTCACTGTCTTTTTTGTTTTTCCTAAAGAGTAGGAAATTCATGGCTGGGGGGAAGGGAGCATGGGAGGGACAGAAGTCATTGCATTTCTTTGGCACCACACATTTACAGAAATCAGCCATGTGCTGTGAATCCTGATGATGCATCCCAAATGGGGGAGAAATGTCACGGTGATCATACTCAGAAAGCAAGGTATGGACACAAGTGAACAGTAATTTTTATTTACAGACATATCGGACACTGAGCTAAAACGGTTTGAAACAGGAACACACAAACAAAACACCTGGTCAAATTCCATGAGAACGGGGTGAGCATTACTGTCTGTGGACACGTCTCCTTGCCCTTTCCCTCCCACTGACAAGAGAGGGATAGCTGTGGAATACTGAGGGTGGTGTAACAAACAGGGATGTCTCCTGCATGGAATTTGGCTGCCAAACAAAGGCTGTCCTAAAAGGACTGAATCAGGCTCACTGTTTCCCCTCCTACATGTTCTGGGATGTTCCCATGCCAGGAGTTTCTTTGGGTGCCAGTGCAGGATCATCCAGCATGCTCCTTGTCTGCCTTGCCTGATAGTCCGGCCCATATCTGGCAAACAGCGCTGAAAGAGGCATGGAAACAGAGTCACACCACAAGTGTATTTTCTTTTCTGAACTTTTGGATTAACACCGCAAGCCAGTCACCTCTGCACTGCTAAGGGACACAGCATTGTGTTTGTGCAACTGCCACAGTGGATGCTTCAGTCACCTCTGCTTCTTCTGGTTTCTGCAGAGTGCCTCAGCACAGGGAGAGATCAAGACACCAGAGACGGGGAATGGTAATAAACATTTGAAATGGTCACAGGGATAATGCATCGTCATGACATTCCTCGGACAACCACATGGCTCTCTTTCTCTTCCAAAACCTAACGGGGCCTGCACAGTGTTAGAAGTGTTAGTATAATGTAGTATTCAGGCCTGTATATTCACCTGAGATAGAATTTGGGGTCTTGTTTGCCCATTTGACTTTTGATATTTTTATATTTTTACTAATGTGTGTGAACAAAAAACAAAGACACTGTGTGTTACAGCGGCCCACAAGCCAGATTGGGTGATAAGAGATGGAGCTAAAGTGTTCCTGGGCAGAGTAGGAGTGTAATATGTGAGCGTACACTTGAAGGACGGTCCTGCTTCAACTCCTCTCCCAAGATAAGGTCAAGCAACCAGTCAGGAGGAGCAAGAGGAATGGAGAAGGGGAAGATACAAGAAACACTAAAAATCAAAGAAATACCTGTCCCTCACTGAAGCACAATTTCACTCCTTACCCCTCCCATGGGATACAAAAGATGTGGTACAAAGCCCCCAGACCCAAGACATTCCAAAATGGAACATGACCATAAATTGCAAGGGATAAGACTGAGGGCATGCACTGCAGGTATAATTATGCCAGTATAAGGAAACATTGGGTTGCCTGCACTTTGGACTTCTGGTCTTCCACTTTCTGTCTGCGTAACAAGAACCAGGGGAGGGGTGAAGGGAAAATCCCTTGCACACACAAGCAATCAAGCACCACCACTTTCCTTCCGCATGGCTATTGTTGATAAGGGGAAGGAAAGATGGATGGGGAGGGGTGGTGTTTGGTCTTTCCCCACCTAGGCCCTTTCAGTACCCACTGCTCCCACTCCTCATTTCTGCCCAATCTGTGCAGCCCAGGGACCACTGCTGCCAGAGCGCTGGCTGAAAAACGCACAGACACCGGTGCACAGTGACTGCTCATTACTAATCTGGTAAAGAGCCCACTAAATGCTTTACAGTAGTTCACAGGATTTCAATTTAATCATTAATTTTACAGCTGTGTTTTCCTCAGGGAGCATGCTGGGGTGGGGGTAGGTGGCTTTAGGCATATATATTACCGGAGCAAGAGGGGATATTTTCGGGAAGTGTGGGGATGTACTGTAACTTACTGGCCTTGGTTTCTTGTTCCTGTAGCGGCTCAGGTCATCCTCAGGACCTCAATTACAGGCTTCATCAACTGGGTCCACCAGGTAGAGATGCAGAATCCTATGCTTCTGTTCCATCGGGTCTCCTGGGGGTTGCTCCAGGACTTCCCATGAGAGACCCTGATGCCTGTTCACCCTGCCCCTCATCTGTGTCCCGTCACACAGAAGGGGTTGTGAGATACTTCATGCTCTGTACTGGTAGCCCTGGAGAGCACCCCATCCAGCTCGTCCTAGCCTGGGCACATGCTACGTCCTCTCCTGGAGTGATTGTTGGAGTTCTTCATCTTCCATTATAGGAGCCTCAGGTGCTTCACGCATTCCCGGCACAAGGACAGAGTCTGGTGAATGCCCGAGTCTCTGTGAGAAGTTGATGTTCCTGCCGATCCAGGCGAAGTCATGGAGGATGATGTACTTTGACTACACATTGATCAACACCCAGGTGTGCTCTAGAGAACAGGTGGCAGCTCTTGGAATATGGTCCATGATCGGCTGTGGTGACCAATACAGTTCATAGAAGAATTGATCTGAAATGCTTAGTGCAGGATACTACTACCATGAGGGGGGCCAAGGACCTTTATGCCTTTGAGTAAGGGTCAGGCAGCAAAGGGATCAATGCATTGTGGGAAAGACCCTGGAGGATTACTGATACCCATGACCTGGGTACATGCCCCTTGCCCCTGTTCACACTGCACTGTAGAATGGGTACATGGTCATGCCAGAGCATTGGTGTGTACATACCCACACCCCTCATGCACGCTAGCTTTTTTAATATGCGCTCTCCTTAAGGAACGTGCATCAGAGGCACAACAACGCACATGTAACAGTGTACAATTGCAAGTATAGACATAGTCATAGTAAAGGATGAGTCAAGAGACTCAAATTTCAAACACACTACTTTTTAAAAAAGTCTTAATACAGCGACATGCATATAAATACGACAGTGTTTCATGCGTATATGTGAAATACAAGGAAAAACTGATAACTTAGTTCTTGATAGTTATATCTGAAATTCTGCATTTTAAAGGGACTCATTAAACTTACATCACATTTCTGCCTCAAATAGTTTTATCTATTGTTTCAGACACAGCTTAATATAGTTGAAAGACTTTCAAGAAAAAATATATTTCTCCATTTTTTTAGTATGTGTACTTGGTGGCTGTGTGTCATTCCTTTAAATAGTGCAGTTAGCCAGTTACCCCTGTTTGTGTGACTCTTTCATGCAGCAACACAAGAAAGACCAATATTTGTTTGAAACAGGAAACTGCAAATGTAAAAGCACAAAAATTGGCAGGGGGACTCAGGGCAGGTATAGCACCTGAAGCTGTCTGCATTTCATTTTTTGTAACTGATTAGCTTTCAAAGTTGGTAATGATCCTTTAAAATGCTGTATCTCTTGGCAGAAGCTATTGATAAAAGGAAGATGGCTGCCATTTCTCTTTCTGTAGGAGAGCTTGCACTCTTCAAATAAACGCACATGAACATATACTAGACACACAGTGTGTGACCATTACCATCCGTGTTTGTACTGCATTAAAACACAGCAATGTTCCGACTTCTCCTTAATGCGCCTCCTCCCTTGTACAATCAATCTTTGTTGCTCCAGTGAACTGCAATTTGTTTTGTTAGCAGCCCTTCCAAGCCTCATAAACTTTAGGACTCCTACAATTTACTATATTTTGGCATATAGTTGACATATCGGCAGAAAAATTATTGCAATTTCCAGCTTGGTTGCTCTTTAAAGGAGTGATGCTTCAGTCTTTACACAAGAAAGACTCCCACTGAAGGCAAAGAGAATTTTGCTTATCTTAGGATCTCAAGTACTAACTTATAAGCGAACTGAATGTGAAATTTGGACCCACACACCACGCCTTATTTTTGTATATATTTATACATGTGAGTAGTCAGACTGAGTTCAGTGTCAATAACAGACTTCACAGAGCTCTTAGCGATCTTAGTTCAATTATTCATAAAAATATATGTGTTTGAATGATCAGGGACTAAATCGCTTTATAGGGTTTCACTGTAAATAATGTAAATTCATTTTTCATTTCAACTTGAACAGAAAAAACCTTTTCCTTAGAATGTTATGACATAGTGTAGAATTATTCATTACAGGTCCACTCTACCTTTTCTAATTATGGCTGCTATTTTAAATTTATTTAATAGATTTCATATATTTTAAGACCAGAAGGGATCAATAGTACATCATCTAGTCTGACCTCCTGTATGTCACAGGGAATGAAATTTCACCCAGATATCTCTATATTAAAGTCAAAGACTTTTAGTTAAAACAAAGCATTTTAGTGCTCAGGAAACTATAAACTGTGTGCCATAGTGGAGAATAGGAGAGACCAAAGTGCTATAAATGTCTAAGGCCCCTGCAATGGCAGGAAATTCATCAGGCTCATTTAGTATTTGTAGTATTTATTTGATTTAGTGATTTAGTAATTGATGTAATATTTCTTTAGTTTCTCATTGGGCATTTACATATCCCATCTTCTCCTTCAGATTAAGTGAAATTCTGGCTCCATTTATGTCAGTGGGAGTTTTGTCAGTGACTTTAACAGGGCCAGGATTTTACCCTATGAGTCCAATCCTGCTTCTTCTAGAGCCAGTAGAGTATTGCCATTCACTTCAGTAGGAACAGGGTCAAGCCCTAAACCATTATTGTATATGAAACTGACCACATTTTGTTGGTTTGAGACTTCAGGTATCTAGGCTAAAACTATTAAAGTCCCCAGAAACATTCTCCTAATGTATTTTCTAGTCAATATATCCAATATACAGCAGACAATAACGTATGTCTAATTATACAGAGTATGAGAAAATATCCCATAAACCTCAATTTCACAAACTGGAAACAGCAATATAAAAGCTGCTTTATAAAGTACAGAACATATGCCAGTAGAAATAATCTATGACATTGTCAGCTGTTTGCAAAGCATAATTTATATTCTGCTACCAAAATACTAATAAAGTGTAAGTAGAAGGTAGAATGGAGAAGAATGATGTAATTTAATGTTTATAAAATTCCAGCCATTTCAGCCATTTGGCAGGCTTGAAATTATGTGTGGGATACATCGTCTGATACCATGTTTTACACTGACATTTTATCTTAGGGCAAAAAGCCAAAAGAAAGACCACAAACATCTAACCACAAAGTAGCTTTTATTTGACTATTCTAGTCAGCAATTAGCTCACAGGAACAGAATTCTAAGTATTTCCAATGTCTTCAGTTAAAAATATGCACATTTCTAAAATGAAAGATAAATATCACTTGTTCCATTCTATAAAAACTCTCCGAAGACCTATGCTATGGAAACATTACATTAGGAATATACAAAACCTATACAACTTTTGTACATAAAATATTATGCAGTTGTGTATTTTGGTGCAAAGCTCTGAATGTTTCATAAGCACAGGGTTATTTGTTTTTATATAAATACATTTTACATTTGTTTAAGTTGCCTTTTGCAAAACTGAGGCCCCTGATATCCCTACTAACATACAGACAATAGGATTACTTACGTGATTAAGGAGTACAGGATGGGGCCTCGTGTTTCGTGACTATGATGTCATCCTCAAGAACTACAACTTTTTCCATTAGGGAAAAATCCAACCCATTGAATTGTAACAGCCAATCCAACAAAGTCTTGCTGACAAAGCACAAGATTGGGAGCCAAGCATTCCTGAATTATATTCCTACCACTGCCTGGTCACTTCCTGTGTGTCTGTGCTCCCATCTGTTAGAATGGGATAATACGGTATTACCAAGATGCCAAGCATTCCTGAATTCTATTCCTACCACTGCCTGGTCACTTCCTGTGTGTCTGTGCTCCCATCTGTTAGAATGGGATAATACGGTATTACAGAGATGCTAGAGATCAATTAGGTAAAGTTACTAGGGTGACCAGATGTCCTGATTTTATAGGGACAGTCCTGATATTTGGGGCTTTTTCTTACATAGGCTCCTATTACCCTTCACCCCGGTCCCGATTTTTCACACTTGCTATCTGGTCACCTTAAAAGTTACTAAAGACTTTGAAGAAATAACCCTTTGTAAATGTGAGGTTATTGTTACCCATTTCAAAATTTCTTACTCAAGGCAACTTTCTTTTTCAAGTTTTATTTTATTTTATATTGGGAGATTTTGGTGCTTCTGATTTAAGTTTATTAAATAAGAAACCAGATACATATTCTTCAACTATGACAAAATTAGGTATCTATTTTTAAAAATAGAACAACACAGCAGCAGCACAAGCAGAAAGGAAACTGTTGAGGAGCAGAATTTAGAGATGGGGAGAAAGGAAAGCAACAGGAATAAAAGTAGTGTTCAATCCAAGGCACCTAACACACGAAGTGTATGCATAAGAAAGGTAAACAACATGCAAAATGCCTTTGGGAGAAGATTGGGGGTGGGAATTAGAGCAGAGTAAAAAGCATCTTTCCCCTTCTTGCATGAGCTGCTGGTTGTTCATCTCCTTTTTTTTTTTTCAAATGGCTACAATGTGCCCACTGCAATTTTATGGGAGTAGATCTTTGTCCGGCTATGTGGAAGATAAAGTTCGATACCCATTTATGGGCTCTCTGACAGCAGGTGCGAGAAGGGGGAAAGCTTATAGGGATGGACAGTGGAGCCAGGTAAGGAAAAGGTCATTGCATAGCCCTTGCTGCCAACTGGAAGAGTGGGGGGTGGGGGGGGAGGCAACATGCACCTATGAACTTCGCAAAAGGACTACGTTCCCTTTTGACCAACTGTTGGCTTTATGTTAGCTGCCCCTTTTTCTCAGGGAGTTGTGAAGGAATTTTTCACTCACTGCCATATTAGCCAGGGCCTTCTCCACAGCTGGTCTGGTATTTGGTGGAGTGGAGTACAGAAGGTTAGGTTATAATGCCACAACTTAACCTGTAAACTTGTGGCAGATGTACACGGCAGGTATTCAATAGGGAAAGGATACAGTTATCAGATATAATGGATTAGAAAAGGATTTGAAGGAAAATCTCTCTTATGGGACATTTCAGAGTAGCAGCCGTGTTAGTCTGTATCCACAAAAAGAAAAGGAGGACTTGTGGCACCTTAGAGACTAATACATTTATTTGAGCATAAGCTTTCGTGAGCTACAGCTCACTTCATCGCATGCATGCAGTGGAAAATACAGTGGGGGGATTTTATATACACAGAGAACATGAAACAATGAGTGTTACCATAAATACTGTAACGAGAGTGATCAGGTAAGGTGAGCTATTACCAGCAGGAGAGAAAAAAAACCAACCTTTTGTAGTGATAATCAAGGTGGGACATTTCCAGCAGTTGACAAGAATGTGTGAGGAACAGTAGGGGGGAAAAATAAACACGGGGAAATAGTTTTACTTCGTGTAATGACACATCCATTCCCAGTCTTTATTCAAGCCCAATTTAATGGTGTCCAGTTTGCAAATTAATTCCAATTCAGCAGTCTCTTGCTGGAGTCTGTTTTTGATGTCTTTTTGTTGTAATATTGCCACTTTTAGGTCTGCAATCAAGTGATTAGAGAGACTGAAGTGTTCTCCGACTGGTTTTTGAATGTTATAATTCTTGACATCTGATTTGTGTCCATTTATTCTTTTACATAGAGACTGTCCGGTTTGGCCAATGTACATGGCAGAGGGGCATTGCTGGCACATGATGGCATTTATCACATTGGTAGATGTGCAGGTGAACAAGCCTCTGATAGTGTGGCTGATGTGATTAGGCCCTATGATGGTGTCCCCTGAATAGATATGTGGACACAGTTGGCAACGGGCTTTGTTGCAAGGATAGGTTCCTGGGTTAGTGTTTTTGTTGTGTGGTGTGTGGTTGCTGGTGAGTATTTGCTTCAGGTTGGGGGGCTGCCTGTAAGAAAGGACTGGCCTGTCTCCCAAGATCTGTGAGAGTGATGTGTCGTCCTTAAGGATAGGTTGTAGCTCCTTGATGATGCGCTGGAAAGGTTTTAGTTGGGGGCTGAAGGTGATGGCTAGTGGCGTTCTGTTATTTTCTTTGTTGGGCCTGTCCTGTAGTAGGTAACTTCTGGGTACTCTTCTGGATCTGTCAATCTGTTTCTTCACTTCAGCAGGTGGGTATTGTAGTTGTAAGAATGCTTGATAGAGATCTTGTAGGTGTTTGTCTCTGTCTGCGGGAGTTGAATAAGGAGGCTTGGGGCTCCTAAGTCTCATCATCAGAGAGCTGACTCCCCCCCTCCTTTTTCTGGCCCCCTTTAAGGGAGCTGAGGAAGGGAGTTTGAGTCTCCTACATCTGGATCAGCAGGGAGCTGACCTCCTCCTGTGCACTATATGTTGCTGGGTACTTCCAGATATTATAAGTTAATAAAGCTGCTGCTTGATTGAACCACATCCACGGCTTCCTGTATTTCTTTCAGCATGGACGGACAGAGAGATGATGTTTGAGAACACATCCGCAAGCTGGGACTCCCTTCCTTTAGAAAGGATAATATGTGCCATAATCTCTCCCCCATCCCTGATTCTGCTCAAGAAAGAATAGAAGGACACTTCAAACCTGGACTGCAATTTTCCTGGCTTAAAAATGAAGTACCTTGTTATATAGTATTATAACCAGTCTTCTACCACTTCATAGTCACTAAGCCTCAGGCAGCAATTCTGTACCACACTCTAATTTGTAGCAGTAAATTACATACTGCAACAGGAATACAGAAAGGATGGTTTTCTAGTTAAGGCACTGGACTGGCCCTCAGGAAATCTGGGTTCAATCCCATCTCTCCCAAAGATTTCCTATCTGAACATTAGCAAATCATCTAATTCCTCAGTGACTCAGTTCTCCATCTGTAAAATGAAAGCAGTGCTTCAGAGATGTGTGAAAGTACAAATTAATGTTTGTGAGATACCTTCTATACAGAAAAACTTATAAACAAAAGCAAGAAAATAGGATTTACAGAACTGGAAATTTAAAAGAAAATTATTTAGCATTCCCATAGATATAAACTATTGCAATCACTGATGACTGACTACTGGAAGCAAAGTGCACCCAGCATTACTTTTAAAATCATGTAAAAACAAAATATCACTCTGAAACCCTATGAATGGATCTCTTTAGATTCAGGATTAAAGCAGCCGGAAGTCTCCTCTGCACTGTGTTTCCACTTTGAGACTTTGGCACTTTTACGCCAGGATCAAAGAGAGAGAAATCAGATCTGTGAAGCTCAATTGCTTTCCCATCATCTGACTTGAAATATCAGCCTTGTTCTGAACAGTGCCTTAGGAGCACCAAACCATAAGGGCAATGTGCTACATTGTTATTGATCAAATCACTGCAGAAAGCATTCCAGGGCAGCTGGGACACACAGGTCCTCAGGAGCCACAAGCAACTTATTCTCCAGGGCCTGAGAACCAGAAGCTATTTCCTCTCTTTTATTTTGCATGTTAGGATGACAGAAACATGATAAATAGCCAAAGCCCAGTCACATCAATGTAACAGAAAGACAAAAGGGCTTTGTGATTGACAGAGGGAACCTAGAAAAGGGGAGGAGACGCTCTTTTTCTTCCTCTAGGGATGGCTCTAAATGGAGACGCCTGAAATTTTAGACATTCAAAGCTTCTCCCGTTACTACCAACTCACCTTGCAGGTAAACACCTTCCTGGTTCACTGAATCACAGTCACATATCTGAAACAGAATCCCCACTGAAAGCTGATAATGGTGGAAAAATGCTGTCTGTTGTACTCCTGCAATTTTTGCATTGCTTGTACGTAGGCAGTGTACTTCCTCCCTTGTGTACTCCCTGCAATTGGATCTAACTATCTGAAAAGCAACCCACTAAAGAGAGAACAGAATTTATTGTTATAAGAGGGCAGGTTTCAATAAATTCCAAGTGTCTATCTACCATATGTCCGAAAATGACTGAACAAGGAGGAAAAAGAGTGAATCTAACCTTGAGTTAATGGTTAGCATTTTCTTCAAAAGTGTTAATTTGGTGGTGTGGCAAATGCAACGAGCTACCAAGACCTGTCGTGTGATATAGATTTACATACTGGTAAATAAATGCGGCAACGGAATTACATACTGTATCTGTGCCAAGATTTTTCTGTTTGCCTTAATGATAAACACAGTGCACACTAGGACTAAACCTACATTTGAAAACTGCTCATAACTTCCTCAAAAAATAAATCCATGCTAAGCCTAAAATTGGTTTTGCTGTTGCTATTGAAAGTCATAAGAAACATTTCTCAATATCGAGTTATGGAAGAGTGAAGAGGGGGAAAGACTTCTCTTCCACTGTCAGAATATTTTACTGACTTTTGGTGCACTTGTAACTCAAAAATGGACGTACCAATTTGGCTCAAACACACACAAAATGGATCTTTGGGCGGAATATGAAAAGCTTCCATCACAAAGACACTGTTTCGAGTTAGGAGTGAGTGAAATTAGACGTTTACTTTACACTGGAACCCCTTCTCTCACAGAGGATCAGGAAAGCTTACTGTGGCAGTCTTTTTACATATTGTGGGATCAGAAGCGGAACAACTAATTTAATCAGTGGAAATCACAAAACAGATTTACAAGTGGGACAAAGACTTCGGACCATAGAAAGTAGGCTGTCCATCTGGGTCTAATGTAAAGGTCCATGCACCCTTAGCGGAATGCGGAAGATTCGAAAGAGCAGCTTGAAGGTGAGAATACAACACTAGCAAGAAAGGATTCAACCTTCCATCTCAGTGCCCAGAAAATCTCTTTTCCAGTGTGAAAGAAAGAAAGTGAGAAGCACTGATGAGGATATGCAAAATCTCCTTTAAAAACAACAAAGGCTGTTCAAAGGCTTGGGTGTCACTAATGTGGTGTCTTTCTTTTTAAAAGGAGCGAGACACACTTCAATTCTGGGTATATTGTTTGAAAGTATAATTAAGGCTTATGCAGTACAATCGGATAAGTATAATTGGCTAGGTTCAAACAACCACAGCGCTGCAAGAGAAAATTGTGCCTCTAACTTGTTTGGGGGGAAAAAAGAGCTAAAGATGACCTGATACACATAAATTAGATACCTGGATTGTCCAAAATTGCTTTCAAATAAGCTCTTTCAAGAAAGTGCTTTATTAAAAGCAAGATCACAAAACAGACATCACAGTAAATGATACATCCCCTTTTGCAGTTTTCTCCCAGTTCTAGCCCTTTAATTGTATTTTCTTCCTCATTCTTGCAGGCCCTACTCTTGTTTAATCCTTATTTTTCTACTCTGGATACTATCCTGGCTCCCCTTCTTATGTCTCTATCTTCTTTGGTAAGGCAGCATATCTGCCCATATAAATCTGTTAGTCTTTAAGGTGCCACCGGACTCCTTTTTGTTTTTCTGTATACAGACTAACACGGCTACCCCCCGATAAAAGATACATACTTGTTCTTCTAGAATAGAGTGAGTTACTATTCATTCTTCCTCATAAGATTTTATATTTTTTTATTACTGCCTGTTCTGAAGACTTTTCTGACATAGATAGTGCCTAACTTCTTCACTGAACATTGTCTGGTTTAGAAAGCAACAGGATAAATGAAAGTAGGTGAGTCAAGCGGGGGTTAACTGCCAGTAGACTATTTTCTATTATTCTTTCAGAATGGGAATCTGGGTTCTACAAGGAGTTTAATACCTTGCTACACACTCAGCCAATACTCTAGAGCAGAGATGGGAAAACTAGCCCACGGGCCACATCCCTTCTGCCCGGCCCTCGAGCTCTCGGCCAGGGAGGCTAGCGCACGGCCCCTCCCCTGCTGTCCCCGCTCCCCCGCAGCCTCAGCTCGCCGTGCCGCCACCACTCTGGGCGGCGGGGCTGTGAGCTCCTGCCGGGCAGTGCAGCTGTGACAGCCGCCGGCCTGCCCTGGTGCTCTAGACTGCACGGCAGCGTGGGTGGGTGGCACGGCTGCCAGTCCTGGTGCTCTAAGCGGCATAGTAAAAGGGCAGGGAGCGGGGGGTTGGATAAGAGGCAGGGGGTCCCGGGGGGCAGTCAGGGGACAGAGAGCAGGGGGAGGTTGGATGAGGTGGAGGTTCTGGGCGGGGGGGGGGGAGGCGGTCAGGGGATGGGGAACAGGGGGGCTTGGATAGGCATGGGAGTCCCGGGGGACCTGTCAGGGGGCGGGGGTGTGGATAGGGGTCAGGGCAATCAGGGGATAGGGAGCAAGAAGGGTTGGATAGGGGCTGGGGTCCGGGGGGGGGGGGGGGTTAGGGGCGAGGGGTCCCAGGAGGGGGCGGTCAGGGGACAAGGAGCAGGGGGTTGGATGGGTCAGGGGGCTCTGAGGGGGGCAGTAAGGGGATGGGAAGTGGGAGGGGGCGATGGGGTCAGGGTCCAGGCTGTTTGGGGTGGCACAACCTTCCCTACCCAGCCCTCCATACAGTTTTGTAACCCAGATGTGGCCCTCAGGCCAAAAAGTTTGCCCACCCCTGCTCTATGGGAAAGAGAAAGAAAAAAAGGTTTTAATTTTGATGCCAAACCTTATATACAAGCCAAAATCAAACCTCAGCTCTGTCCCTCAAGAAACACTGCATCTTGAAAATCAGGTAAAAAAAAAGTCAGTTTTCAGCTCAACATTTCTAACATTAATTTGCTGTAAATCGAGTCCTGTGAGGTTACTGGCAGTAGAATTTGCTTCTTTGTGCTGGATTGAAAGTGAAAATGGAACACACAACTACTGTTCATTTGGAAAGTTAATAACAATTACAGGTCAATAAAAAGTGAATGAGAAATGAATCTTATTATTCAAATTTTAAGCATGCTCTGTGATCCAGTAGGTCAGGCCCATGCCTGGGAGTCTAGAGACCTGGATTCTATTCCCAGCTCTGCCAATGAAACACTATGACATTGGGTAAATGAGGTAAACTGTGGACAATGTTTACCCAAATTCAATACCTAATGATAACTGTGTAGAAGCAATGTGGTCTAGTGGTTAGCATATAGGATTGGAGTCAGGGGGTGTAGGGTGCAATCCAGACCAGTAAGGAGTTATGTCACCACTTGCCCTGCAACCCTAGGTGCTTTTCAGTGCCTTTCTGCTGTAGCACCCAGCCTGGGATGCTCACAGCCAGCCTACAAGCATGCAGGTCACATCCTGAGAGTGTGTGCGCCAGACAATTGAATCACCTGATTGTATGCAATATTATTGTATTATAAAAGTGTGTAGAGTGAGCTCTTTTCTGAAAGCTCATGACACACTGGTGATTAATATCATTGTGAAATGTATTTTTTACCACTACATGAGGAAATAAGAATGCTTAATGATATCATATTTTGAAGTCTGTGGTGAAACAGACTTGTGCCTTCCAAAGAGGAGAGAAGGCAGCTATCTACCGGTCTCCAATGAAATTAAGCATGTTGTGACCAAAAACAACAGAAACCCCATTTATACAGGAATCAGCAGGAGGATGGGAAGATCATCCTGAGATCATCCTGCCTCTTGAAGCAAGGTCATTGAACATTGGAAGACATAAGCAAGGACAGAAGCCGTATATGACATCCATCACTAAACAGACACCAGGGAAAAGAGCTCTTGCAAGCTGAGAAAGATGGGTCCTCCAACCGGGGGGGGGTCAGGGGGGCTGAAGTTTCTGGGAACGGAATGTGGGTGAGACACCTGTTCAGGCCAAGATCTTTCACCTTGGAAGACAAAGGAAGGCAGAATCTTGTACTTCTATGGAAGGTCCTGGAGAGAAGAATAACTGGTGAGAGAAACCATCTTGAATAAAGCCTGTACCTTGCAAGGTTAAGTTTTAGACTTATAGATGTATTTTCACTTTTATTTGGTTGTAACCCTATCTAACTTTATTCCTTTTACTTGGCATCACTTAATCTATTTCTTATTGTTAATAAATTTGTTTTATTTTTTACTATAAACCAACTCAATGCGGTGTTTGAAGGAAAGGTTGTATTTACCCCAGTTAATAGGCTGTGAATTAACGTTATTGTTTCTTGGAGCTGTCCAGGACAAGGCTGGACATTGCAGGGCACACGATTTGGGGATGATTTGAGACAGGGTGTGTGTTGGGGTCACCTTGCTGATTGTAACCAAGCCTAGTCAAAGCCAGAGTGGGTCTGTGGGATGTAGACAGGCTGCTGGGGTCAGAGTTACTGAATCAGGGTAGTCTAGCACACATGCTCAGGGTGTGGCCTGCGTGCTTATAGGCTGGCTGTGAGCATCCCAGGCTAGGTGCTACAGCAGCAAAGCACTGTAAGGCACCCTCGCTTGCAGGGCAAGTTGTGACACAACCCCTTACTGGTCTGGATTGCACCCCAAGCCCTATGACAACTGGGAGTTAGGAATTCAAGGTTCTACTTCTATTCTGAACTGATGGCTGTGCAATCTTGGGCAAGTCTGCAAGGTACCTACAGTATAATGATTAAAAAAACATTATACAGCATTTTATTTGCAAATAGGATTGGTGGGTTTTTTTGGTTTTGCTCCCCCAACAATTCCATGTTAAACATGATAGCATTAATCAGCTTGGCAAACAGAATACATTTTCCACACTCTCTAGTTTTTGATTCTTACATTTCAGTTCCTCAAAATCTTCTTTAGCATTCTACACAGCAACTCTCATTACCCGCAAAATGAGCACTGCAGATTTCCATAAGGAACAACATTCTACAATTGTGTCAAGTCAAGCATACAAAGACATTAAAATTCATTCATTTCAACTTGATCAGCTTCTGTTTGAAATCTAAAATGCAGTAGTCATTGGTTTTTTTTCAATTGCTAGTCAGACCTGCAGCACCTAAAATTTCCAGAAATCAGACTTCAGCAGAATATTTAAGATTTTCCAATTAAAAGTGAAATTACTAAAGAAAAATTGCCTATTGCAGATAAGATGATGGGACTTCAGTGACAAGTGATGCAGAATTCAAGCTATGATTTGAGGGAAAAAATAGAATAAGCGACACAATCGTTTGTGATGAACACATATTAAAACCTCTAGTCCAATTATGATCCTGATTTCTGATAATAAAAAGTGAAACTGAAGACAGCCTAAAAAACAGCTAATTGATGCAATTATAGATATGCTGACTCTTGCTGTTGTGTTGAGAGAATACGGCATCTTTTTACATGACCCTTTGTTCAGAACCAGAGTGGTGGAATACATTGGTGACAGTTGTCATCTCTGTAATTGAATATTAACCGGAATAAAGCAGTCATCACCAGCATCCAACAAAGTAGTTAAAAATCACATAAAACATTAAATACTGCTAGGCATTCAGTTCTGTCTCAGAAACAAACAACCTGTAACCTGGCTCTTAACTTAGATGGTTAAGACTAAATGATAATGTAGTTAAACTAGTTTCAACACCTGATAACTTTATTCCTATTATTCTATAGCAGGATTAGCTTCTTTTTGTAATTTACAATCTAATGTTCTGCTAATTAGCCAAAACCAAGTACTAAAAAAGAGTTTTCACCTTAGTAAGAAAGGTGAGGCATAAGCAATATAAAAATCTAAATAGGTGCAACTCCTTATAGTCCTAGCCTGTTCTTATAATAATACTAGCAGAATACAATTAAAAGGCACCAAACAGCTCTTCACATGCAGTTGTCTAAATACAAAAGGGAGCTTAATTGATCAAATAAAAGGGACTGAAGATGTGGAGACACCCAACACTTATAAAACAATTAGGGGCACTCTGAAATACCATTTCAAAAATATAGGATATATGTTTCAGTGGTAAAGAAAAGTAAATAGCCCTAATTTGAGAGTACTGCAATTACAATAATGAAACAGAATGAGAACTCTGCATGAAAAGGGAGCTCTCTGATTGGTTTTCAGTGAATTTATACAAGATTCAGTAATTCATCTTAACTGAATGATAGGAGAGGGTAGCTGCACTTCTCAGGTGTCCGTATCTTATTTTATATTATATTACAATCATAAATATAATAGACAAATATGTTTCATATACATACTTATATACAGAGTGAGAGAGAGACAGACAGTGGAGGAAACCTCTCTTTAAGACATGGGAATGTATTGAAAAAATCAAGAGGCTTTCATTGAAACAAATCAGCCTGAAGCATTTATGACTATCTTTGAATCTCTTGAGACGATTGTTAATGGGCTCCCTTGTACAAACTCCAGTACATTATATTAAAATGAAGAATCATATCAGAAACAAGATGTGTAACTCAATATTTCTGCTTGCAAGAATTTTATGTTTTGTGATAGGAAATCACAGAAATGTTCTTAAACAGAAAATACTGTTTACTCATACAGTATCTGTTTCAGATAAATGTTTAGTAAAATAATATGCTTCTTAAATTCCTCCCCACAGAAGACAGTGACTTTATTCTGAATTTTATGTTCAAATCCATTAATCAAATCATCCTACTTCCCTTAATAACTAGTTTCAGCTTGCAAATGCAGCTTTATGCTTTCCTTTCCAGTGTTTAGAGCAGATGAATTAAGACATGTCTATTGTGAATCAGTACTATGTAGTCTCAGGATTAATTACTATAGCAACCAGTCTAGGCCTTTGACAATATATCTTCAAACAAATTGCTGGATTTTCTAAAGGTATGTGGATAGGATTTATATTTAGGTGTGTGTTTATTGTGAATAGATTGAAGGTTTTTCATTATGTAGATTTTTACAAAAGTATACAGTACATACATTACCATGCTCTAAACAGTTTTAGTATTCTCAGCACACACAAAGCCGCAGCTAAATATGGAAAACAAAAATGCTACAAAAAAGCCAAGGTATTTAATTTGTATACTCGACATTTGTATTGGCAATCCTCCATCTTAATGGCCCCTCCCTCCCTTCCTTTCTCACCCTCTCTCAACAAAGAGCATAAAGGCTCTGATAATAAAAGAGCCCAGTTTTAATCTATCCAGTTATTCTGGAAATCTATCCCTCCCACTTCCCCCTTGTATTTTCAGGACTGAGTTAAGGAAATGTGGAGTAAAAATTCCATCTAAATCTCTCCTTCAATATCTTCCCTGTCCCAGACACACAGGAAATGTTTTGGAACCAAGGAGAGCAGAGAAGAGAAATGCAGGAAGAAATGGGCATAACAACATCATAAGAATGGCCTTACTGGGTCAGACCAGTGGTTCATCTAGTCCAGTAGCCTGTCTTCCAACAGTGGCCAGTGCCAGATGCTTCAGGGTGAGTGAAAGGAAGAGGGAAATTAGTGAATGATCCATTCCCTGTGATCCAGTACCAGCTTCTGGCAGAATGGTCTTTAACAGTCATTTGTGCATTGCTGCATCTGAAACTTATAAGATGCCAAAAATAGTGTATTTCAAAACAAGTTAAGCAGCCAAAAGTCAGGTGCATGGGCAGGAACTTTTTACTGAGAGGAGTGAATAATAAGTCCAAGTAGAGCTTGTCGACATCTCAAAGTGGATGGGCAAAGTCCTTTGAGGGATGTTCCCCCACAAAGTTTTGAGATTTAAAAACATGAAAATTGGTTCAATGTGATTCATTTTATGCATGTATTAAACTGAAATACTGCTTGTCCATGTTACAGAAGTTTGGGTGTATTAGGATAATCCAGAAAGTGTGAGAGGTATGCACTGAAGGCCCTGATCTCATGGTCACCTTTAAAGAAATGAGAGAAAAAATGTGGCAGACAACTGAGACAGAAGGAGGTATCATCAAAAGACTGCACGATAAGAAGAAATTTTAAAAGGAAGAACTGGGATTGTCAGTAAAATATGCCTCTTCTCTTTGTAAATCTAAAACCTTTTATTCAACCCTGCCATACCATGTTAAAGCTGATTTTTCCCCTCCATATTTTTTTTTCTATTCTATACTCCGTTTCAGTCTTCTTCTGTCTTCCCTTGTCTCAATTTCCTTCCTTCTTCTTTCCCTCCCATTCCTACTCTCTTCCTCTTTCATTCTTGCTCTTCTTCCTGCTGTTACCCTCTTGTCCCCCTTCAACTTTCCCCAAATTCACAGATTATAAAGTCAGATGGGACCATCTAGTCTGACCTCACTGCATGGCAAGGCCATAGAACTTCCCTGAATTAATTCCTGTTTGAACTAGAGTAAATCCTTTAGAAAAAAATCCAATCTTGATTTTAAAATTGTTAGTGATGGAGAATCTACCATGACCCTTGGTAAATTGTTCCAATAATTAGTCACCCTTATTATTAAAATTTTGCACCTAATTCCCAGACTGAATTTATCTCACTTCAACATTCAGTCATTAGATTTTGTTAAGACTTTTATCTGCTAGATTGAAGAGCCCATTATTGAATTTCTGTTCCCAATGTAGGCACTTACAGACTGTAATCAAGTCACCCATTAACCTTCTCTTTTTTTAAATTAAATAGATTGAGCTCCTGGAGTCAAAATATGAGGCATGGATTTCAATCCTTTAGTCATTCTTGTGATTCTTCTCTAAATCTTTTCTAACTTATCAACATCCTCCTTAAACTGTGGACACCAGAACTGGACATAGGATTCCAGAAGTGTTCAGTGTGCCAAACGCAGAGGTGTAATAACTCCCTACTTCTACTCAAGATCCCCCCATTTATACATCCAAAGATTAGCTCTTTTGGCCACAGCATCACACTGGGAGCTCATGTTCAGCTGATTATCCGTCATGACCCCCAAAGTGTTGTTCAAAGTCACTGCTTCCCAAGATAGAGACCCCATCCTATGGCTTACATTCTTTGTTCCTAGATGTACAATTTTGTATTTGGCCATATTAAAATACATATCATTTGCTTGCACCAAATTTACCAAGCATCCCAGACCCCTTTGTATCCATGACTTGTCCTCTTCATTATCTACCACAATCAATTGAAATCTTCCTTTTTTTCCCGGCTTTCCCAGTTAAAGACTGTAACTTCACTCCCACAGTCCAAGCTACAGCACCCTCTCTGTCAGACTTCCTCTCTTTTCTTATGGCTGCTGCATCAGATAAAATGATGTTTGGACAGCTCAGCAGACTTTGCAGGAGGCTGCTTGAAAAACCTGTTGATGCATCTAACCAACCTAGAAGTCAGCTGAGAAGAGCTGAAAGAAGAGTTGTTGGAGGAAGGTACGCATTCTCAGAGATGGAGGCTGGAGATATGAGTACGGTGAGCTGTCAGGAGTGAAGCTGGGGATAGCCACATCACATACAGAGATGCAAAGATTAGGGGCTGGCGGATTATTTGGAGGGGAAGCTTTTATATGTATATGTCCTTTAACAGTGGCACACCTCGGGACACTGTAATTGGGAAGACAGGGAGAGGGGCTAGCACTCCCACCCCAATATCTGGCAGAAGTGAAAGCCAGACCCAACTATGTTCCACACATGGGGAGCTAGGGTGGTGGGGAGAGAGGATGTACAAGAACGGGATCTGGAACAGGGGCTGGAGTAGCTTCCACAGTGCATGAGATCAGGTAGGACTCCCTGGCCCACATCGGTCCTTCCTGTCAGCCACCACAGGTCCTGGAGGAGACACTCAGCCCGGTGGAGGGGCAAGAGCCTGTGCACCACCCACCGGGGTGGGGTGGGGGATGGCACAGCGCACCAGCACATGGGCAAGGGACAAGAAGGTGTCAGTGCACAGGGCACCAGCCACCAGGAAGGCACTGTGCACCAGTCCTCTAGGAACTGACGTAGGAGAGGCAGTAGGAACTAGCAGGATGCCCCTTCCCAGGCTGAGGCCGGCTGCCCCTGCAACCCCCCCAAAGTTTCAGTAGCTCCCCTTGCTTCCCCTCCTATCCCTGTGCCCCTCCATTCACAGGAAGCTTCCTTCACGCACACTAGGGTTGCCAACTTGATAATATTTGGCAAAAACTGAACACTCCAGCAGCAGTGTCAGAACCTCCCCTGCCCCGCCTCTTCCCCCCGAGGCTCCACCCCTGCCCTGCCTATTGACCCCAAATCCCTGCCCCAGTCCTATCTCTTGTCCCCAAGTCTCCACCCCCTTCCACTTCTTTTCCTCCCTCCTCCATGTCGCTCACTCCTTTTCCCCTTCCACTCCCCCACCCGGGTCAGGAGGGACTCGTCTGCGGAGCTGGGGCTGGGAGCTGCAGCTGCCCGATGCAGGTAGGAGGCAGCCCAGGCTCCGTAGGGGCTGATGTGGTGATGACCTGACATCGCCCCGCCGCCTTCACCCACAGTAACTGGACAATGGGTCAAGTAGATCTGAAAGGACACTGTCGGGTCACCTTTTCGACTGGACTTTCCGGTTGAAAACCAGGCACCTGGCCACCCTACCCCACACCCTCACAAAGAGACTGTGGGAACATAGGCCAAAAACCTTGGTGGCAGGGAGTAACTTGAAAATTACTAAACAAAGGCGAAACAGAAAATGTTCCCTAAATACTCCAAACTTGAGAGGAAAGAGGACTGTTTATTATGACCCCATCAGAGGTAACCTTCCTTCTTAGTTTGGTGGCATTTTCCATTCAACCCATACATCTCAATGGTTGGTGCCTACAGTCGTTGAAACCGTGCAGGTAGTGACTCCTCTGAGAGTAGCTTCTGCACTTAAGTTGCCTTCGGAAAGAGCTTTTGGGGGGATTGTCAAAACTACCTCCCAATTCTTTTCCTCCATCTCACTTCCTTTCCCCCTTCAAGTCTTAAGGAAGGAAGGAAGACCCAGTGGTGAGTAATTGATGCTAGCAAATGAATCATCGAGCTGAAGGCTTCATTAGCTCATGTAGATTCCCAATTCCTCTGCATCAGTGCAAAGTCTCGTTCTGTGAACAGTACCACAGCAGACAGAAAATCAAGTTAAGGGAGGGAGAGAGTACCCTTTCCAGCAATTACAGTACAATGCTCCGAAAGTTGGGCTTATAGTTTAGTCAATAACTAAGCGAGGAACAACATTACAACCTTTAAAAATTAAATTTGTCCTGCTGCAGTTTTCAGATGATCTGCTCTGATATCCCCATGCAGCTTCAGGTCCTAAACCCAGGTCTCAGGAAGATCTTAATGGACAATTTACTCTTATGTATTACAGCATTGATTGCCTTTCCCTTTATCTGGTGTCTTCAGCATGCCCTTTTCCACTCTCCTCTTTCCCCATCCCTGTAACATGGGGCCAGCTATACAATGGGAAAGACTGAGGACTTATTTAGGCCTTTTTAATAAGTTACTTTCAAGAGGCCAACATAAGAATTTTAATTAAACCTGTGCATTCAAACTACTTGCATTGGGTACTTAAATTGCCTTTGTATGTCAGACTTTGCCAAATGGTTTGTAGGAAATTTGTGTGGAACTACAGCTATTCCCAACAGACACCCAGTTGCATGTAAAAATATCATAACGCATTCTTTTGCGGAAGTGCATATCTTAAGTTATATTATACAGTGCCAAGACTATTAGTAGAATGAGCCAAACCAGCTTCTGATAAAGTCTCAGGAACATTATATATATATTCTCATTTACGTTAGAACAGGAGAACTTTTCTTCTGCCCATAAAATTAAAAATGTGTTGGTCATGACATTCACACGTGGTAATGAGACCTACCAATTCATACAGCCTTCGGAAAACCTTTGTCTTCACATTTACTTTTAAATAGACCATGTTAATAATGTTCAGGATTACAACAGTGAAAAGGCAATGACCAGTAATGAATTTGTTGCCCCAAACTCTGAAAAAGAGAAAATGAGTTTTATGTCTAGCAGGCCAAAGTGAATCACTCTCAAGTGATTTCCTGTTTATACCTGCTTTAAAACAAACCATTTTCTAAACTTTCCCTGCGAACAGAATGATTAATAATGATTGCTGACAAATTCCCTGAGCAAAATACTTTACGTGTAGCAAACGAGCCAAGTTACAAAAAAAAAATGATCAGCCATATTTTTAAAAATGGGATCTCTCTGAAAACAGCCAACTTAGAACATTTCAGTCATAAAAAAGAGGTGATCACTAAAAATGGAGCCAAGTCAGAAAACAGTTAGCCAAGTAAGAGCAGATAGACTTACAGCCATATTTCTCTGCACAGATCCCACATGTAGATTTAGAAGAAGATAACTATTACTCCGAATTGCATCTAGTTTAATTTGGCTGTTTGAATAGCTAACGCCTTGCAAACTTGCTCATTTGTAACAAAGATGGTTTGAAATGTAAGTTGTTTCTTAAATTCAGAGCTCATAAAAGGTATTGGACTGATCTCCTGGGCACTGAAGTTTTCATGTTTAGCCACATGTAAGAAAGGAAGGAATAATGTGAACTACTGACACACATTGCTGTGTTCTAAATTAGCTGTAACCAGCTAGGGGAAAAAAGCCAGGGGATCTTTATGGACAGTTCTGTGAAAACATCTACTCAGTGTGCAATGGTCATCAAAAGAACAAAAGAAAATGTTTGGCTACATAAAGACTAGTTTAGAAAATAACATTAGAAATACTGTAATGTCATTTTATAGACAGGTGCTATGCTGTCACCTTGAGCACCTCACATGTTCTTAACTACTGCTGGAAATGGCCCACCTTGATTATCACTACAAAAGGTCCCCCCACCCCCGCTCTCCTGCTGGTAATAGCTCACCTTACCTGATCACTGTCCTTACAGTGTGTATGGTAACACTCATTGTTTCATGTTCTCTGTGTATATAAATCTCCCCACTGTATTTTCCACTGCATGCATCCGATGAAGTGAGCTGTAGCTCATGAAAGCTTATACTCAAATAAATTTGTTAGTTTCTAAGGTGCCACAAGTACTCCTTTTCTTTATGTTCAGTTCTGATCACCCTTGTCTTGAAAGTGAAAAAAACAGAAATAGAAGTGGTCTGGAGATTAGCAGAGGAAATGAACTGGATGCATGAAAAGACTTCCATCTGAGGAGAGACTAAAAAGATCAGGATGGCGTAGTTTACAGAGGAGACAAATAAGAAGGGACACGAAAGAGGTATATAAAATGACTGATTAAGAGATGATATATAAGACAGCACCTGATTTAATACAAGAATAAGGGGTTTTCCATAAAACGTAAAAGACAAAACTTAAAAAACTGAGAAAAGGAAATACCTTTTTACACAATGAATAATAGGAAAGTTTGTGTGGATATACTTGAAAATTTTCTTTCTCTGAGTAATAACGTCCACAGATACATTATGTAGGATCCTCAGCCTATTTGCTGCTGTGGAGGAAGACTCAGACATGCCAGACATTGGCAGGAAGAGGTTTGGTCCTGCCAGTTTGAGTTAAACTTCCACAGCAAATGGTAACTCCTGATAAAATGGTCTATATTGAATTTACTTCACAAATAACTCAAGATAGATATTTCATATACTGCAGAGCTTAACAGAAACATATACATTTATCAGCTGAACCAAAGGTCATATCAAATCTTTGTTTATAACAGAACAATCACCTTAGGGCGGGCTGGATCTTTGAAATTCATTGTGCTGAGAAAGGAAATATTCAGGGAGACATGGAAAAAATGTCCTATTCTCATGTAATAGTGACCACATATTTGCTACAATGAGATTAGCGGTGTGCCTCAAGGGAGAGAGATAACCTTATTAAGATTATATACAGATATTGATTTTTTTCTCTTTTACTAGTGGGGGACTACAGATTGGAGCACTTTTGTCGCAAAGGCAGCATCAGCCAAGCTCAACTTGGAGAACAACGAGCATGTGTGAATTGAACCATGTAGCTGCTTGGAAGATCCTTTCTTATAAGGCATTTGATTTCCATCTTCCTCATGAGGCTGTTATTGCCACAGGAAGACAGTTCTGGTATTATCAACATAAATTGTTGTTGTTGTCTTGTCGATCCTGGAAAAGGCCACCTTAACCACATGGGATATTCTAGAACTGATGGACAAACCAAAGGCCAAAAACCTTCATTGGAAATGCTGTTGTCCCAAGATAAAGCACAGGTTTTTCCTGTGGGATCAATAAATGGGGATATAGAAGATATTCCCCTACAGACAATGGGAAAATCCTCTATGTGATGAATGTCTGAGTAGATTTGGGTGTCCCTATCTTGAACTACATATTTTCTGGGAATCTGTTGGAGGTCTTCCAACTTGAGCTCCTGATGAATTTGTTTGTCACCAGGAACAGGAGATTTGTTTGTGACCAGGAATAGCATGCAGTAGAAGTCCCTGGGGTTTACTGACCAACTCTGCACCAGATGACAGATAGTTTAATGACTATTCCCCATGTGATTTGTCTTCTTTTCTTCCTGTGACAGCCCTTGTAGCTCTCTACACAAAGCTCCCTCCAGAGGCTCCTGGGAAAAGGAGCTTGGGGGTTGAGAGATTTATCACTGATGGGTGACAGGACAAGGTCCTGAGTGAAGGTCCTATGTCTTCACCATCTGGGAGCAGAGGGATTCTGCTGCAGTCACTAGGCTAACAATTTTCTCCCTTGTTGCAAACCAGACTCCAGGCTTGCAGATCCAGAGGGTACTCTGAAGTCGAGTGCTGCATCGGGTTTCCCATTTGGGCCAGGTTAATTGAGAAATAGACTGGAGAGACCCTGGTTCAAGAGAAGAAAAAAGGGATGGGCTTGAGGGCCCATTACTACATTCACTCTTATCCTCAGAAATAGAACTGAGACCAACATCCTCCATCTGTGGTCTTTTTTGTAGAGGATGGAAATATGGTGCAGCTGTACTTAGATCATAGCTGGAATCATGGCCAACATTTGGGCATCACCTTTCTCTTTTCTTTGAAGGTACTCTGACTGGCCCCTTGTCCTGCATTGTCCTAACTTCTCATCTAGCTCCTCAGGGTTGCCCTTCCATTTCAGTCATTTTTGAGGAGGCAGGAAATCTGTTCTGCAGAAAGGGAGAAAGACTGTGAACCACGCCCCACAGGATTGTCCTCTGAAGGACCTGTGACTACACAAATCTTTAAAATCTACATCCCTCACTATGTGCGGTGCAGTGAGGTCATAGTAGACCTGTAGCTTGGCCTTCCTTCTGGGTTTATCTTTCATGCCACACTGCACAAAGGACAGCAAGGACTTTCTCAAAAGAATCTTCTGGCCACGGACTAAAATAGGTTATTGTACCAGTTGGATCACAGTATGGCAAATCATATGTTATTATAGCATGGATAGAGACATTAAAATTTCCTGATGCTGCCTCATTAGTATGCTTCGATCCTGTCCTAAAGCGACTGGGCTACTAGAAGAGAGAAGGTGGTTTTGGTATCCATCCAAGGGACTCTCAAGCAGTGGTATTACAGAATGACACATTCAGTGATGTCTTTGATTAAGCAAGAATTTATTAGAGTATTTCACAGAGAACAAAGGGAATTTTTAAATGGCAACATACAATATATTGCTGTGCTAAATGCCCTACATAACCTGGTTAATGGAGGAACTCAGCACATATTCCTGTGCTGTACTCAGTTTTCATTTTAGCTTTTAATTTCCTCTTTAAATCACTCATTCACCACCACAGAAACAAACAAATAATTAGCAACTTTTAAAATAACCAGCATTCATAACTTTCACAAAATTACCCAGCATTTTAGATTTTCTTATAAGAATTCCTCTAGACAGGTGTCTAGTATCAACATTACAAGTGAAATCCCCCAGGCTAATCATATGCTGCCATAACACAGCTAAGGAGAGCAGCACATAACAAAACAAAGAGGAGTCTGCCAATTTCAGAATCTTAATGGGTAGTAGATGAGGAAAGGAATGCTTTTTAGAAGCTTTTACAATCATGTTTCCCCCCTCCACAGTATATTCTCAGCCAATACTTGTAAGTGATTCAATGGCTATGTAATTATGAAAAACAAAACAAAACACAGTTGTGAAACTCCAGGACTGCTACCAGAAAATTCTAACACAAAGGTTGTAGGTATATGTTATTTTAAGGAATGACTACCAAATATAGGGATGGAATGACGTTAGGAAACTGATATTTAAAATTCAAGTACTGAAGAGTTACACATTTTAAATATACATTTCTTACAAACTAAGAAAAGGAACGTTTTAAAACTTTGTCAGAGTTTCTAACCAAAACCAGAAACTGCATAGTTTTAAAAAGAAGAATACAAATTGATATATAATAATAAAGTATGTAAAAACAAATTAAAAACCATCTACACTCCAATTAAAAATAGGGACAGCTGCACTCCAAAAGATATTTTACAATCACTTCTTTTATTGTGATTTTACAGTTACTGAAATGATCAGTGTACATGCTGTATGTATTAGTTCATATGCTCCTAATATTTACTTATAAAGAATAACAACTATCTTCCTAGCAGTAAAGCATTCAGAACAACTGGGATGGAATATAGATGTTTCATACCTACAAGGGCTGCCTTGGCACAGTTTTTATTAGTTTAAATACGCTCCATAGCTGTTTATCTGCATGTGTGTGTGTGTGTGTATACACTACACAAACACACACCTCATAAACTCACTTTTCTTCTAAACTCTTTGGATGATTTGTCTTCATGCACAATTAAGTTTTTGGGACTACCAGCAGCAAGAGGCACCAAGACCTATCCAGCAGGCCTGCTCCAGAAATATACTAGGTGGTGGTATCTTGAGCTCAGAATCAAACAAGTGGGCAATTTTCTGTTTCAAGTAATCCTTTAATATGAATAGAAATACTAGTAACATAACATACCTGAAAAAGAACATGAACAGAGCAGCTGTGATGCAGAACAAAAGGACCTATAAGAAGGAGAAAGAAGATTATTACATAAGAAGGTTAGACTAACTCTATATCTAAATCTGTTTAGGATCAGAGGAGGCCTCACAGACATTAGAATGTGAAGTTTACCTTCATTTTCCATGTTGTATGGGCCTGATCCAAAGCCTACTGAAGTCAACAGAAACAATCATCATTTCAGTAGGCTTTAGTTCAGGCCCTGTATAAATGAATAAATAAAAATATAAAAGCTAGGTCAGGATGGTGCAATGACAAAAACCAGCAAAGTAGGCAGAGTTTGAAACAATGTGAGATTGATTTCCTTCAGGTAAAGTTTTACATAACCAGCCATCGGATGACATGCTCTACAGTTCACTCAAATGGAAGGATACCAACATTGTATGGAACAGAGATAAATTTAGATCTGTGGGGGACAGTTGAGCAAAATATTTTCTTTAATGGCCTGAGAACATCACCTTCAAGACCATCCTAGGAGTAGGAATTTGGAACTTTTATCATTTTATTTTTAGTGTTTTCCATTTGGAAATAATACAGAGCACAGTATATACAGTGTAATTATTCAGACATATCTTACAAATACTTACAGGCAACTTTTCCCCTTTTTAAAGTACCCTAATGTAAATATACTATAGATCTAAAGGGCTAGAAGACTCTATAAGGAAAGAGTAAATAAAACTGAAATGGTAACATGAGGGGAGAAAGTGAATGCATATCATTAAATTATTGTAGTCCTTTCACAAGTGACCTGATAACTTTGCTTATTGTTCCTATTAGTTTCTCCATCAGGGCCACTCTAGACGACTCTTTAAGATAGTTAGCATAGGAAGGAAAAATATCCAATTTTCATCTGACTGTCCACTAAGACAGGAATGTTGACCTTAGGATAGCAAAATTCAGTCATTTTTAGCATTTAGCGAACTTTAGGGGGAACACTTGAGATTTGGCATTTAGAACTGTTACCAGTCTTTTCCACATGGCAGGGATACTGCTTCCAAACTTTCACTATGCTAATATAGCATTTTTTATTTTCAAAGTGCTTTACAAACGTTACTTTTACTATTATTCAGACCAATTGGGTTTAAGGAGGAATTTATTAGCAAGTTTCCAAACATTTTTCTTTCGTTTCCTTTTAAAGGTTGTCAGAAGCAGCACACAATATTCAGGATTGCCTTTTAGACATTCAAAGCAAAATTCTTTGTCCATGGAAGTCAATGGCAAAATCCCATTGGCTGCAACGGGGCTAAGATTTCAGTACAGAAGAGGGATTTTCTCCCATCCGCTGTCACTGTAAAAGGGCCAGTTGAGTCCCACGTCCAGCCAGAGAAGAATTCCCCCTAGTGTAGGCTTTGCACAAAGCAGCTTACACTGTTCTATGAGGCTCCTGCCACAAGCCCCAGCATAGGGGACATGTCATGGGCACAGGCAGGGTTGCGGTATATGCTGAGGGCAGGGCTGCATTACACAGTGCTGTGGGGAAGCTGGGAAGCACTATCAACCATAGAAAGCTGTAACTTAGGCAGCCCTATAGGGCTGTATACAATACTCTGGAGCCCTCACTGTTCCCTGCAATTGCCCACAATTGAGAGGACACAAAAATGCTTAGTTCCCTGTGCCTCCTAGTGATGCAAGTTTTGTGCTGTGCCTCTGTGCCCCAGGAACTTCTGGCCTCTTCGGGATTGCAAACTTCTTGTGAGGCACTCAAACACTACTGATGGCTGAAGTTTAAAAACAAGGAAATTTAGAGAGAATATTACGTTTGGACACAATGTTATCCAAAAGATATGGACAAATGGAAGGGATTTCAGAAGAGAGCTATGTAGGGTGACCCTATGTCCTATTTTGGCTGGGACAGTCCATATTTTAGGCCCTGTCCCAGCCGTCCCAACTTTTTTGACAAAACTGGGCATTTGCCCTTTTGCTCTGATCATCAGCTGGAAAGAGCAAACGGGATGAATGCAGAGTTTTGCCAAAAAAATGGGGTGCGAACCCTAGCGGGACGCAAAGGAACACGTAGGAGCTGGGGGAGGAGACGAGTGGCAATGCCAGCCCTGCGGTGGAGGATGGGTTGGGGGAGCGTCTCATGCTGACCTGACCTGCATGAGAAGCCGAGTGCGTGGGCGGGCGGGCGCTGGGGGACCTCAGACCATGAGCTCTGTGTGCAGGCTTGGAGGACCAGCCCCATGTGCAGGGGGGAGGGGGGTTGGGCTGGCCCCGGGCACTTGTGGGGAGCAGGATCTCAGGCCAGCCCCGTGCGGATGGGAGGCTGGGAGGGCTTTGGCCAGCCCTCTTGAGGGGAGTGGGGGAGGGAGGGAGCCGCTCGGGCCAGCCCAGGGCTATGAATATTTTCAAGAAGCAGGAGAAGAGGTTGAAAGAGCTGAATAAGAGGGAGAATAGTGACTTAGGGTGGTGCATGGAGGTATAACTAGAAGAATGTGATAAAACTTAAAAAGCAGAAAAATTAAGCTGAATATCAGGAAAAACTGAAATCTACTAAGCTCTGGAAAAGGGAAGTTATGCAGTCCCCACTGCTTGGGACTTCTATCAGTTAGACTGGCCAAGACATTTTAAAATATAGAGTAATGAGTTATCTTCTAACTTATTAGTCTTCTTCTCTAATTTGCATTATTACTTTGATTAGGTTGTGTTCTTAAATAAAGAATTTGTATCACATCTCAGGTCACACCGTCAGTTAAACAGTGTGGTAAAATTATGAGGATTTGTTTCAGTTTCGTAACTAGCCTGCTCAAACCAGAAGCACTTACATTTATGACTAAAGTACTTAATTTCTGCAGTTAATGAAACTACTGTTGCACATATAAACACTGCACTTCTGGTGAGTACCTGCTTCTTCCCCCCGCATGTTTTCACTGCTACCTCTCGGCATAGTCCCAGACAGAATTTCCACACACATGTGCTGTCACAGTTGTAGCTCAGCATGCTGGCAAAAGTTAATTATTTTGTTTTAGCAGCAGTGATGATATTGGCAGCAGTTCAGTTTGTTACAAGGTCTGTTTGATCCCAAACAGCCAACTGGGGAGCATGTCATTAGATAAAGACTGCTGTTCAGATGTATCATCTAGAAGTACTCTGCTGACTTGAGATTAAAATATTATTCTTCATTTTCACCTACATCGGCTGAGAATATTTTTAGTATATATGCACCATTTTCACTGATGATTTAACTGAAATTCTGTAGTGAAATTACTTCAAACAAATTTAAAGTTCCCTTTATGAAAATCTGCTTCTAGGTCACCTCCATATTGTATTCTGTTCTAATCTAATCTTTACAGTTTGCCAGCTTCATAAAGTAAACTCCTCTCTCATTACCACGCTCACCTTGGGAAATAAGCACAAAGTCACGTAAAAGATTACATTACAAAAAATCTTAATATAAAGCAGTTGGGAGCCAAAGTAAAACTCCCTTAATTCACAAGGAATATTATAATACTTAGGTAATTGAAGTCAATGCCCAATTTATTATGCAACCAAGCTATAACCTGATGGGTCAGATCTTTCCCCTCTTCATTTGAAATAGAGAAACAAAGAGGAGCCTTCTTTCGAAGGCTAAACTTCTGTGCAAAGTAGCTTATAATGCAAATACCAAAACAGACATATATAGACAGGGAAATGTACAGTAAGAACTTCCTCCGACTTTACAGAAATAGTTTGCATTAATTAGTTGGTAGTAGACTTGCAGTAAGGAGGAAATCCTGGCCTTATTGAAATCAGTGGCAAAACTCCCATTGACTTCAATAGGGACAGATTTCACCCTAAGTCTTAAATATGCTGTTAATCAAGAGGACATCATCAACTCAAAAATCACATGGTGTGAAAACATATCTACTAATGATTTTAGTAATGTGGGAAGATTACCACAAGGAATTAGAAGGGAAAAATGTCTTTTTGTTTGTTTACTTTGTGTTTGATTGATTTCACTGATTTTCCTGATCCTAATGAAATTACTCACATAAGTAAGTATGATTCAGCCTAAGGGTTACAAAGTCAGGCCCTTACTTTCACTTGTTTGTGAGCAATTGAGGGACAGAAAAATAATTTTTAAAACAGGAAACATTGTAAAAAAAAAACAACAACAAAAACCCAAAATTGACAAGGGAACTCTAGTAGGAGAAAAAAGAAAAGGAGTACTTGTGGCACCTTAGAGACTAACCAATTTATCTGAGCATAAGCTTTCGTGAGCTACAGCTCACTTTATCGGATGCATACTGTGGAAAATACAGAAGATGTTTTTATACACACAAATGAGAGGCTGCTGAATTGGAATTAATTTGCAAATTGGATACAATTAACTTAGGTTTGAATAGAGCCTGGGAATGGTTACAAAAAAGTAACCTATTTCCCTTGTTTATTCCTGCCCCCCACTGTTCCTCAGACGTTCTTGTTAAACCCTGGATTTGTGCTGGAAATGGCCCACCTTGATTATCATACACATTGTAAGGAGAGTGATCACTTTAGATAAGCTATTACCAACAGGAGAGTGGGTTTGTTTTAGGGGGGGGGGGGGGGGAGAAAACCTGGATTTGTGCTGGAAATGGCCCGCCTTGATTATCGTAAACATTGTAAGGATAGTGATCACTTTAGATAAGCTATTATCAGCAGAAGAGTAGGGTGGGGGGAGAGAAAACCTTTTGTAGTGATAAACACCCATTTTTTCATGGTTTGTGTGTATAAAAACATCTTCTGTATTTTCCACAGTATGCATCCGATGAAGTGAGCTGTAGCTCACAAAAGCTTATGCTCAAATAAATTGGTTAGTCTCTAAGGTGCCACAAGTACTCCTTTTCTTTTTGCAAATACAGACTAACATGGCTGTTACTTTGAATCTAGTAGGAGAGGCATCCCCTGAAACTACTTTCAACTATATTTTTTTAAAAAAAGCTGACTAGATTTCAAGATCATTGTGTCTTATTAATGTGTTTTATCTCTGCACATGCACTTAGAGATGTTTGAAACAGATTTTATAAACCTGTTAGATTACATTTTATACATAAACTGGTTGTATTTTAAAAGTTTCCTTCATTTTGTGAACAAACAAAACAAGGAAATAGTTGATGGACTGCAAAATGAGCTATGCCCACACACAGATGCCTGAAGTAACCTCTAAACCACATGGGGAAAAATTGGTTTTAGAATATTATTTAAAATAACAAACACCTCTCTGGATACTGTTTTTAAGGGAAAGATGTGGGAATTAAACCAAAACACATGGCATCCCTGAATGAAAGGGACGAAAAACCTTTCCAGCTTATGAAGTTTGGCTATGGCCAGAGTCATAGTTTGCCTAGGATTTAGCAGCAAGAGCAAATCCATGTTCATATATCCGCAGCTACCACAACATTAATAATTTCAGCTGCAGTGATTCAGGGCTGCAAATGTTAACTAATGTTTTAAGCCTGAGCAATTGGAATGTTTATAATAAGATGACAAAGTCTCACACATAAGGTAACCCAAGGGAGATATTTTACAGAATGTATCCTTCATTTCCTATTACTGCCATATATTTTATTAACCCTCTTGTTATTCTGCAGCTTGTGTGTTTACACAGAAGTTGTTTTGCTTCCTGACAACATTAATGTTTTTACACTTTAATATGTTCTCATAAGAGTCTAAAAAAATAAACAGTAAAAACTGTTCCCTTCATAATTTAAGCCATTGTTAAATGAAAAAGGAAAAGGCTAACGTAGTGCTCAAACAAAACAAAACAAATGCCCTCTGTGGATTTAAAATTGAACATTCATAAAATCTTTGAAGTGAGAATCATGAAATGTTTAATTATCTAAGAGGTAAAAACCTGTATAGTATTTTCTATATTAATATTCTCTCAAAAATACAAACGAAGAATGAACATATATAACCAAATAATCACATATATCAATCAAGTCCATTGGCTCCCAGGCTGAATTTGTAGGGCTAGCGATTAGAAAAACATTGTTTTTCTTGTAAACAGAACACACAGGACGTGCAGTGAAGCAGGTAATCCCATGTCATTTTTATGGGACTTTTTCCCCCAGTATAAAAGCACACAATATATCAATTTTAAAAAGTAAGTATTTTTGACTTATAACTAATCTATTTTATCATTAAGATTTATGACGACTAAGAGGAATTAGCAAAGTATTGGTTTACTCTTTACTGAAATTGTATATGACTTTACATACCAAAACCATTCACTTTTCCTATTTACTTTCTGAACCCTTAAATAACTATGCTAAAATACTCAGGCAAATGGACAAAGGGGAAGTAATCCAATGACAAAATAAAGATAATAAACCAGACTGATGAAAATTTACTGGGCAATGAAATGAGGGTTCTCATGAGAGGGTGAAGTGAGAAAGAAAGTAGAGAGAAAAATGTGAAGATAACCATTCAACAACAAAAAAAGTGTTGTCCCACAGTGAGATTTTCAGCAGGAAACGTAAGAGTATTTCCTGAAGCAAAAATCATGGAACTCACACAAGAATAATATTTCAAACAAAACCTTACTAATCCTACAGTAATTGTTGTAATTGCCACAGGGGTGTTATGAAATTGCAAATGGGAAAGGAAGTGGATCCATAAGTCTGTCTCTATTAAGACATAGTCAAAAATACAAAAAAAAGGGAAGCCCTGGACTGGGGTAAAGTAAAGAGGATGGAAACCAAATGATTTAGTTAGGGATTGGTCCTGCTTTGAGCAGGGGGTTGGACTAGATGACTTCCTGAGGTCCCTTACAACCCTGATATACTATGATTCTATGAAACATCACATAAATACCATTACAAAGGAGTCTTCTCAAAAGGTTAATCATATATTATTACTTTTGTGAGAACAGCAATAAAATTAGGTTTCTGTTAACTTTAAATTGTTAGACTGGCTTCTGTAATTTGTAAAGGAACACTTCACCTGCAGATAGCTATTATATTCCAGTTTATTTCTAAAAACAGAGATTGTGAGAGATAGCATAAATGTCACACACACATTACTAAATTTTCTTTTAATTTTACTTTATTGGCAGAGATCAAACTCTAAACAATAGCGTGTTACAATGGGGGTTTTTCAAGAACTCCAGAAGTTCCCATATAAAATAAGCGCCAGACTAATTTATTTCTGGAAATAAACTGGAAAGGAATTAGTATTTATCATGGATCACAAATTGAATGAGAGTAAACAATAAGGTGCAGCTGCAAAAAAAGACTAATATTCTGGGGCGTATTAACAGGAGTGTCATATGTATGACACAGGAGGTAAAACTGCCCTGCCTCAACACTGGTGAGGCCTCAGCTGGAGTACTGTGTCCAATACTGGGAATCACGCTTTAAGAAAGATGTGGACAAACTGGAGAAAGTTTGGAGAGGAGAGAAACAAAAATGATCAAAAAATTTAGAAAACCTGACCTATGAGGAAAGATTTAAAAAAAACAGTGGGCATGTTTAGTCTTGAGAAAAGAAGACTGAGGGGGATCTGATAACATTCAAAAGTAGCTCTTATAAAGAGAATGGTGGTCAGTTATTTTTTATGTTCACTGAAGATAGAACAAGTTGTAATGGGCTTACTTTGCAACACGTGAGATTTAGGTTACTGTGATGGGATGGACTAGGTTTGGAGGCCCCCTGCTGGAGGTCTCGCGGCCTGGCTTCACTCCATTCCAGAAAAGAGCAGAGGAGAAGTCCTCCAGGCAGCCTACAGTGGCTTCAGGAGAATCATAGGGGCTGCTGGAGTGGCCAGGAGGGCCATATAAAAAGAAACAGCAGAGACAGAGCACTCAGTTGCTGCCTGGAGCTGGAAGAGAGAGAACCGGGTTCCTGGCTGGCTAGAAGAGCAGCAGGATCACAGACAGCTCAGTGCAGGCAGTTCTGAGCCCAGGGAGGGCTGCTGAAGACAGGGGGGAGCTAAGAAGCAGCTCCTGGCTGGCTGAGGACTGACCCCAAGCAAGGACTGACCCCAGAACCTAGGCAGACCAAGCACAATGGACTCTGTTGGTGGGGTTAAAGACTGAGCCTGGCTGGGGGAGGCTGCCAAAAAGACATACCAATGGAGGGTATCACAATGGGCCCTGTTGGACTGTTATAGAGGATAGTGTCTCCAGGGAGGAAGCCTTGGTGGAAGATAAAGACTGTATACCCCGGAAGGGGTTTGTTCTGTTCCTCCTACAGACAGTGTCTGTGACTCGGCTGGGGGGCTAAGTGACTGAAGACCAGTGTTCCCTCAAATTTTTCCCACACATGCGGAATGAATTTTGTTATGTGCACCAGTATGGAGATGTGTGACACATCACCTTCATATTGGTGCACATATCAAAATTCATGTGGTGGGGGTGGTGCTGAGGAATTTGGAGTGTGGGAGGGAGCTCAGGGCTGGGGCAGAGGGTTGGGGTGCAGGGATGTGAGGGCTCATGCTGGGGGTGCAGGCTCTGGGGTGGGGCCAGGGATGAATGGTTTGAGGTGTAGGCTACTCCGGGGCTACGGCAGGGAGAGAGGACTCCACCCAGCAGCACCTGGGCTGGGGCGCAGGGGAAAGACGCCTCTCCCCACCGCAGCAGCTCCAGGGCTGGGGCCACAGGATAGGCACTGCACCTGTCTCTCGGCTGCGGCAGGCCTGGGCCGGGGCTGGGTTTGGGCTTCCCCTCCCCTGGCTGTGGCAGGTCTGTGGCTGAGTTGGGGCCGGGGGAGGGGCGCACTTCTGGGGCGCGGCTAGGTTGGGGTTGGGGGAAGGGCGGCTCTCCCCCGGCCGCGGCAGGTCCAGGCTGGGTTGGGGCCGTGGGAGGGGTGTTCCTCCCCCGGCCATGGCAGATCCCGGACAGATCAGTTCCCTGAGTGCCTGCGCAGCACTTAATAGGCTGCTGTGCAGTTTACAGGGAACTCAGCTGAAGACCCACCGAAGAAACCATTAGCCAGAGGGGGTTCTCACGAGAGGCAAATGCCGATCCCTTTACAGTTAGATATTAAGAAAAACTTTAACTATAAGAATAGTTAAGCAGAGGAATAGGCTTCCAAGGAAGGTTGAGGAATCCCCGTCATTGGAGGTTTTTAAAAAAAGGCAGGACAAACACGTGTCCAGGATGCTGTAGGTATATTTGATCCTGCCTCAGCACAGGGGGCTGGACTAGATGACCTCTCAATGTTCCTTTCAGCCCCTACATTTGTGTTACTTTTATAAATTCAAGACCACTCAGAGTGAGAGCAGGGCCATAGTAGCACCACTAGAGGCAGAAGGAGGGGCACAGGGTAGACAAAAATCACTGTAACCTTCATTCAACAAATACGACTTTTCAAAATCTCCTGCCTTATTTTCAGACAACCTTCAGGGCCAGAAAAACACAGAAAATTACCTGCATTAGTCAAAAGATGCACATGCAATATGTACTTTGCAGCCAGTATTTTCAATAACTACAAAACAACAAATATATTAAAGCAAAATTCAAATTTCAAAAATGACAGAAATCTTGAAAAAAGAAAAATACTTAATCTATAAATAATATAATTTTGTATTTTGAGTGAATTAAAGTTGGAAAATAGTATCCAACGGGCCGGAAGTCTACTCCAGGTTTTTTCCTTGCATGGTCCATCCATACTTGATTTATGTTACAGGGTCAATAAACTGAGCTTGGCAACATATAGAGCTTGATGTTTTCCAGCTGTAGAAACAGATAAATCAAGAAGACAGTCTAAATGTTTGCAGAAAGAGTGATATACCCTGTGCCACTGCTTTTAAAACTAATATTTACACTATATTTTTATTTAAATGTCTTTAATGAGATGCAAATAAACTATAAAAAAAGAACACTGTTACATGGTAGGTCAGTAAATTTGATGTGTAAATGTTTTATAGGTTTTGGAAGTCACTTGCTGTACCATATTACATTTTATAAAAGAAGTAAAGTTGCTGACAACGCATAAAGGGGCAGATTTTCAGAAGTGCTCAGTGCTCACAATCGATGCCAGACTTTTCAAAAGAGCTCAGCTCACATTTAAACATTGAAATGAAATAGCCAGATTTTCAAGTGTTCATCACTCAGCAGCTCCCAACTGCAGCTACTGAGCACATTTGACATACAGCTGCGGAAAAACTGGCAGCTATGGTTGGGGTAGATAGGTGTAAGTTTGTGTAGGAGTGCTGGGCTATCTGCAGGTCCTTGGGTCAGTAGATGCGGAGGTGTCTGGGGGGTGTTGCAGTTGCTGGGTAGAGTAGGTGCTTGGGCATTTTGGGGGTTTACTGGATGCCATTTGAGAAGTGTCGGAGTGGCTAGGTGCCACCTGCTTGTGTTGGGCACTTTTTCTTGCTTTGATACAACAGGATGAGTAACTACAGGGGAAGCAGAAGGCCTGTCACATGTGACTCTTTGCACGAATGTATTATAAATAATAATATAAGTAGTGTCTTTTATCCTGGAAGATTCCAGAATGCTTAAAAGAACTATGATCTTGATCCAGAGTCCATTGATGTGTGAGTCCCTCCTCTGACTTCAGTAAGCTTTGTGTGTGCATACGCTACTGAAAAGCGGTGTGCAGTGGAAGACAGCCAATCACCACTCTGCAATAGTATGGGGGGAGGGGGAATTTTGGCCACTGACATATGTTACAAAAAGCACTGTGCAGCCTTCAATATTCATGCATAGAAGACAATTTAAATTTTCATCTGTACAATCTTCACACAATAAAGTGCATGGTACACTATATATCTATATTGAGTCAGCTGTGTTGCTGAGTCTCCACCCAATAACCCCTCTCTGTCATTTCTGAGAGGGATTTATGTGGCACCAGAGAAAGAAGTGAGGCTACAATATGAGCTAAGAAGCAGCAAATGTACATGAAAGCATGAGGGACAAGGCCTCTGGTTCACAGATACAGAAACTAGAATGAGCCATTGAACTTAAACTTCAAACTTAGAAAAACACTTAACTATTTATCTTCCACCCCCTTTCTCCATCCTTCCTTTTCACCACACCCTTTTTGGTTTCTCCACTGTCCCAGAGCAGGTGCATAGTCTCTGCAGGTCACCTAGCCTCTGCTGACCCAGGAAGTTTCTTACAGGAACTAGTAAGGAAGTGATTTCCAAAGATCATGATCAAGTAGAGCCACCTTAAAAAAGGCATTAGAAAAAAGCAAGATATTACAGCACGCTTTCTTTTGATTGTGTTGTGATTTTTGAAAAAGTTAAGAAGTCGTCTTGTTCACACATCTGTATTTGAACATCCAAGCATTTGTGGGCTTAGAAAAACAAAAAATACTGGAAAAGAGTAAGCTGATTGAGTTCTAAAATCAGAGTTGATTTAACCAATGGCCCCATAGTTCTCACCTATGAAAAAGCCAGAGTGGAGCAGGTGAAAAATATGAGATTTTCAATTTTCTCCACATAGTCCACTTGGGACAAGTTTCCCCACCACTATCTTCCTCATGTCATGCAACAGGACATTGAGCTGGCCCACAAACTCTATAGCGGGGGGTAGTCAATAGGCAGACCACAGGCCAAATCCAGCCCACCATTTGAAAGGACAGTCAAAATCTTTTTATTTACTTTTTTTTTTATTATTACTTTCTCTGGAGTCTGGACTTTGACCAAGACAGTTGGACCTTGACAACAAAAAATTGACTACCCCCGCCCTATCGATTTCAGCTCTGTGCAAACTATGCTCCCAATGTACCACTCTGAAGATGTACTGCCCGGGCTTCCCCCATGAGCAGCAATCCTAGGGATCCACACCTCAATGCAGGCAAATCAGAAAGTTAATGTAGCCTGGGGCTGCATTACATTATCTGTGGGGATCTTTTCAAGGTACTTCCTGAGCCTGCTCCCAGCCTCCATATTCCAACTCTGACCTAGCTATTTTTGGGTCCTTTCTCATTCACAGATCCCCAGAGAGATCTCGTGGGGACCAAGATAACAGAGGGACTCCCTGGAGGCTGCTGACTCCCCCCACACTTTCAGCATAGGAGTATGAATGGTCATGGGACCAGGGATTGGGGCCTGGAGCAAAGTGGAATAAGTCTACATTCAAAAACCAGTCAGAGAACACTTCAACCTCTCTGGTCACTCGATTACAGACCTAAAAGTCGCAATATTACATCAAAAAAACTTCAAAAACAGACTCCAATGAGAGACTGCTGAATTGGAATTAATTTGCAAACTGGACACCATTAAATTAGGCTTGAATAAAGACTGGGAGTGGATGTGTCATTACACAAAGTAAAACTATTTCCCCATGTTTATTTTCCCCCCCTATTGTTACTCACACATTCTTGTCAACTGCTGGAAATGGCCCACCTTGATTATCACTACAAAAGGTCGTCCGTCTGTCCGTCCCATCCCCCCGCTCTCCTGCTGGTAATAGCCCACCTTACCTGATCACTCTTGTTACAGTGTGTATGGTAACAGCCATTGTTTCATGTTCTCTGTATATAAAATCTCCCTACTGTATTTTCCACCTTGATGAGCAGCCCAGAGCTTTTTGTGACAAGCGACAGAATGCCAGTGTAGACACTGTGCTTGCTTATGTCACCTTAAGTGGCCTCCAGGAGGTGTCCCACAATGTCCATCAAGATAGCTGTGGTCAGCAGTTTCAGTTCCACTGCCCTGCAACCAGAGACACAGACATGCATCCCTCCCCCTTAAAGCCCTGGGAAATTTTAAATTCCACTTCCTGTTTGCTCAGTGTGGAGAGTTCACATAGCATCTTCCCAGCTGACCATGCCAGCTTTCTGCAGCAAATGCCCTTCTGCCTGGAGTACAGCAGAGTTGCTGATCTGTTGGGTCTGCGGAGAGAGGAGGCTGTGCAGTCGCAGCTCCAATCCAGCTGTAGGAACTTTGAGACCTATGACCAGATTGCTCGTGGCATGGAGTAGAAGGGGTATAAAAGGGACCCACAGCAGTGCCATGCTAAGATCAAGGAGCTGAGACAGGCATACTAGGAAGCCAACTGTTGCTCTGGTGTGGCACCGAGAACAGGCTGCTTCTATAAGGAGCTGCATGCCATCCTCAGCGGCGACCCCACCTCCACTGCCAAGAGCTCTGTGGATACTTCGGGGGGATTGGAGGCAGTGGCCAGCAGACTCAACCCAGAAGATAAAGTGGTGGACAAGGAGGTTGAATTGGAGGAGGATGTGGGACAGGCAACAGGGTCATCCAGCGGTGTGGTGAGCCAGACCTCTTTTTGACTCCGAAGGGGTCTAGCCAGTCCCATTAGTCCGGCTCTGGCATGCCTGAAGCAGGAGAGGGGAGCTCCAGTAAGTACTCATTTCGCTTTCATACTGCACGGTGATATGAGTTAGAGGTGTCCTTTATTTTGTTGCATGGTGCACATGGGAGAAGGGATAGATATTAACAACATGGTGGGGGCCCTATGGGAAAGTTTGCTAATGCACACCAGGATCTCCTGCGAATCCTCCACAGAGATCTCTAGGAAACTTTCCTGAAGGTACTCTGCAATCCTCTGCCAAAGCTGCTTTGTTTCTTCCCCTATTGTAGGAAGCCTTGCCACACCAATTGGCAATTATTTCTGCAGGAATCAAAGCAGCACACAGGTGAGCAGCATATGGACCCAGTCTGAAACAACACGCAAGCAGGAGATGCACCCTTGCATCCTCGGTTACCCTCATTAGAGAGATATCAACTTCGATCACCCCTGCCTGAGGAAAAAAGTGTCAGTATTTAGAATAGTGTCCCTAGGCGCTTGTAGTGATCCCCTTCTGAAACCACCAAGACCCTTTGTCCCATCTTGCACCTTCCCAGCCCTGGCCAAACTCACCATATTTACTGCTCTCACCATGATACATGCTTGACAAAGTAAAGTGAGAAAGAGGTGTATGTAACTTTTATGATTCAAGATTATGACTGCACGCACAATACTGACTCTGAATATTATTTCTTTTGTTTCTGCAGATGTGCCCTTGAGGGCCAACTCCTACACACTGGCAGAGTGCCTCTATCAGATAAGGTGGCGAATGAGGAGTAAGGAAGACATGTTTCGAGAAGTCATGCAATCATGTGATCATGCAGATAGCAAGCACAGCGTGTGGAGTGAGACAATAAATGAAAAACTCAAAACGGATAGCCAGGAAAGGAGACAGGGGCAGGAGCAAATGACAGAACTCATGGAGGACCAAACAGAGATGCTCAGGTCCCTGATTGTGCTGCAGACAAAACACATCTGTGTTTGACTCCCCCTGCAGCCTATACAAAATTGTGTTCCATGCCCTTCCCAAACTTCCTCCCCTCACATTCCTCGCATGTTCCTGGCCCGTTGGGACATCCCTAGGGACATATTCCATAAAGACAGCTTGACTTACACACAACTGTAAGAGAACTCGAGAGTGCTACTTGTAAGAAATGGACATCTGTATATTGTTGTTTAATAAAAATTTAGTCTTAGAAATACAATGATTCTTTATTTGTGTCTGACACAAGGTGGTTACAACAGACAGACAGTCATACTCAGTGGCAATCGGCATATTTGCAGACTACAATTAACACTCAGGCAGCAATCATTACAAGGGTCATTCAAGGTGGCAAGTAAACAATGCCTGGCTGAATGCATTACTACGCTCATTATCAAAATGTTGCTTCAAAGCCTCCCAGATTCGAATAGTCCTCTGTTGAGACCCTCTAATAGCCCTTGTGTCTGGTTGTTCAAACTCAGCTGCCAGGTGATCCATCATCTCAATGCTCCACCCCTGGGGAAACTTCCCCCACTTGGCTTCACACATGCTATGGAGAGCACAGCAGGCTGCTATGACCATGGGAATACTTTCCTCACTGAGGTCTAACCTGCCAAAAAGGCAGCACTTGCAACCCTTTAATCTGCCAAAAACACATTCTTCAGTCCTTCTGAACCTGTTGAGCCTGTTGTTGAAGTGCTCCTTGCTGCTATCAAGGTTTCTGTTGTAAGGCTTCATAAGCCACAGGAGTTAGGAGTAGGCTGGGCTTCCCAGGATCACTGTGGGCAGTTCCACATCCCCTGTTGGAATCTTCTGGTCTGGAGAGAAAGTCCCTGCATGCCGCTTTCTATACAGGCCAGCATTCCTGAAAATGCATGTGACATGCACCTTTCCTGACCACCCTGCGTAGGTGCCAGTAAAACACTGATGATCCACTAGCGCCTGCAATATCACAGAGAAGTAGCCCTTTCTTATGTACTCCATCGCAAAGTGGTCTGGGGCCAAAATTGGGATATGCATGTCATCTATTGCTTTGCTGCAGTTAGGGAATCCCATTGCCACAAAGCCATCCACTATTTCCCGCACACTGCCCAGAGTTACAGTCCTTTGTAGTAGGAGGCAATTAGTGGCCCTGAACACTTGCATCACCATAACGCTCATGGTGGACTTCCCAGCTCCAAACTGATTCGCAAATGACCAGTAGCAGTCTGCAGTTGCCAGCTTCCACTTGCTTTTCCACCATGAGGACAGCTCTCATTTTGGTGTCCTTGTGCTGCAATGTAGGATCTCCGCAAAAGGTTCCAGCAAGGTGGCTTTGTGCATCCAAAAGTTCTGCGGCCACTGCTCGTCATCCCATACCTGCATCACAATCTGATCCCACTACTCGGTGCTTGTTTCCCAAGCCCAATAGCAACAGTCCACTGTGTGCAGCTGCTCCATGAATGACAGAAATAATTCAAGACTGATGTTTTCCATAGCACACAGTTTTCAGATTCATAGCTCTTGAAATACTGCAGGGTCAACTGTGTTGTATTCATAACACTCATCACAAGACTGGAGAGCAGTGCAGTATCCATGCTTTCTGGCAGAATGCCAGGCACAAAGTTTACAGGGGCAGTTGAAAAATGGTGCGAAACGTAGTCTGAAGCCCATGGAATGATGGGAGAGAAAAAAATGCATCATGGGGCAGTGAGCACACCCTCATGATGCACTGTGATCCATGCCCAGAACTCCTAGTGGCAGAAGGTGGTGATTTGCACAGTGGGATAGCTACCCACAATGCACTGTTCTCGGATGGTGCTGGAGCACCAACTGTGGATGTGCTCTGCCGCCGCAAAGAGCCTTGTGTGAACATGCACAAGCAATGTAATGATATCAGTTTCTGATCGTCAACATAACTTAAGTCGACTTAACCCTGTAGTACAGACATGGCCTAAATGACAAGTATTTACAGTGTCAGAGCTACAATTCAACACTGAAGAGCATGAAATACAGCTAACAGAAGAAGTAGCTCTGTTTCAACTGTTGGTGCATCATAACACTTACTTTCAAATGTGGGCATGATATGTAAAACCATCACCTTCTTAACCAACCTCTTGGCTCCTTACGTAAGAGGTCTAGCTATATATCTAGTAAGAAAAGCAAATTTTACAACTATTAGAACTGCACAGACAATACATCTATTCTTCCAGTGTTCGCTGTTTTCTGAGCCACCCAACAGCAGCTTCATCAGCATAATGAAGGGCCCTGAGGCCACCACGAAATTTAATCAGTTTACACTTGTTGACAACGTGCACTATTGACTGACAGAAGCCATATTGACAAAGTGGGTCATCTCACAGACCCCATGTGTACAGGTTGGCTGTTCATATTCCTTGGCCAGTTTGGAACCTGTTCAGCGGAGTCCAAAGGCGATGTGGCAGATCAAATCCAGGTGGTTGAACGGACAGATCAGCGACAAGGAAACCATTCCAGATGTTTTTAGCTGACCACTCACTACGAGTTGAGACTACAGTTGACACCTCAATGTAAGTCGTGCTCTAGGGTGACAGAAAATGTCTGTGTATAGTGGGAGACCTGGACTGGAACACAGCTTTTCCATCAGTCTGGCTATAGACTCTCTGCAGTGAATGTGTGGAGGGGCTATGTTAGTCAGAACTGGTAGCCATGGGATAGAAGTGGGGTGCAGGGTGGGGTACAGCTATCAGAACCATGGATTCCGTTCTGCTGAAGCATCACCATATTGTCAGATAAATTCTGACTGCAGAAATTTTATTTCTGGAAACCCTGAGACAGAAATAACACTGCTGACCTCCAGATCTCAGTGATGTCCCATGCCGGCAGTTAAAAAATTATTAAAGTTTTTACAGTAACACAACATTTTAAGTACATTGCTTAGTAACACACTAAATACCAATATGCTGTTTACTTTCCTAGTTGTTACTATTTTTCTATTATTTCTATTATTCTTATTTGTTGCAATGTTTCAGTGATTAATACCCTCAAGTGCAATTTCAGAGATTTAGTGAAATGATCACAAATATTTATTCTTGAAATACTGGATTTACACCAAAAAGCAAATTCATTTAAAAAAATGCCTAAAGTAACCCACCTGGTCGTTGTAGCCATTGAAGAACAGAATTTTCTACTATTTCCTCTGCTGATAATGATTATAATCACTCCTTTGTTGCTGTACACCTACATTTTTGGAGTAGTTTCTAGAACTCTTTGTTTAACTTTTATATGTAATTTTAACATTTTACCTTAAAAAATACTGTTGCTTTAATAACAATGATTTCTATCTATGGGCTTTCTATAGAGCCTATTACTCTTATTATTTCTTAAGCAAACAATGCTTAATTTTTTAAAAAGAAATTTTAAAATGGTGGAAATATATGTGTAGATGAACATGACTGGCTTTTATTTAAAGGTCAGGAAGTAATATATATTGACTATTTCCTTTCATCGGCATACTATAGAAACATATGTGAAATACTGGGATACCAATGTGACTGTTGATCATACAAAGTCAGTGTGCTTTACAATTCTAATAGGGCAAATGCCTTTCAACAGTGACATAACATTTGATATAATTTCATGGCAGTTAGAGAGGTCAAGGATGGTTCGGAGGTTTTGACTGTGGAGGAAAAACACAGTAAACCCAAGTAGGCCTAAAACTTTGGTCAAGCTAACTGTGTATATGAAGCCTAAGAAGAGAGTAAGGAAAATTCATTGTGGGGAAACTGCAGCAGCACAGCTTAAGAAATGTAACCCTAATAGCTAGAAATTAGGAAAGACGGTTAACCGCAAAAGAACAAACTGTCAATAACAGGAAAAGCTTGTTTTGCTATATTCCAAATAAGACAAAACTACTGTTAAGGCTTGCATTATATGCCAAATAAGGAAAAGCTCCATTGGTGAAAGTGTTCTTGACCAATTGTGGTTTTCAGCTATATAAACTCATGTATTTTCTGTTTACACCAGAGCATCTCCGCTGACTCTCCCTGTATATGCATGCTTGAATAAAGCTTTGTTCTGGCTTTGTTCTGATCCAAACACAACATGTGGTTAATTTTCCACCACAGTCTTGGTGCCGTGACTCAGATAGACAAGAGCCGGAGGACAGCGAGCTGCTCCCCACCAGGCCCTGGACCCATCCAAAAAGGTAAGAGACCTTTTGAAATCTCTATATTGGGTTTCTGGTGGAAGACCACCCATAGGCTCTGGGCTTGGGTGAGTTGTACGCTCTATCTGGACTTTTGCTACCAGACACCCCTGATGCCCTTGGGGTGGGTTAGAGTCCCATCCAGGTTTGGTTTCCCCGGGAAGAGCCACTGAGTGTGGCTGGGCAGGTCGTGGATAGATCTGGTTCCGTGTGCCAGTGTGAAAGTGAAGGTCGGTAGACCAGTGTGAGTGAGAATCACAGGAAGACGCCCAAAGCACCCTGCGAAGCCGTGGGCTCATGACCAGAGGTGCCTCTAACACAAGCCCTGTGACTCCATCTAGTGGGCATAGCAATAAATATCCTGACCATGGCAGTTTCCCTCTGCCTGGTATGACCGGTGAGGGACCTGTCTGGGTCTAGGAGTGTGTGATCCCATCCTTTCCGTCCTCTGACGGTCTGTTTCCATACCCTCTTTCCACCCCGAATCTGGTTCCCACCTGAAGGCGGTTTGAAAAGCCACTGACTGGTCTGATCACCTCGCCTGAAGCGAGAGAGTATGCGAAGCCAGCCGACGCTCTTTGCTAAAGGGGGGCCGTAAGACAGTCGTGGAGGCCCTAAACAAACCTTCCCTGTGTGAGTGGGACGAGTGAAAGATCCGTAGGGATTCTGGGAGCCAGAGGATCCAAAAGGGATTCCCGCCTCACCTGCTAAGGATGGGGGCCAGCGAGTCAAGAAGGATCACCGTCCCACCAAAAGGCACACCGGCGTACTACATGTACGCAAATTATAGTCCGTTCACTTGCAAGTTTCTAAAGAAATGGAATTGGTATACCAGGGATGATCCGAAATTACAGTCTCCTTTAGAGGGAAGCTTCGACCTTGACAAGATTGTGCACCTCAGAGGCGCATTTCAGGCCAAGGCGGTAGGGCAAGGTCAGTTTGATGCATATTTCGATTGGTATTGGAAAACCGAAAAACAGAGCCGTAAATCTCAATTGAGGAGTCTCAAGGACTCCCAGAAGAAACTTAAAACATCATTAAAGAAGACATGAGTGAGATTAGCTTTTCCTCAAACTCCTGAAGACCAATAGCAGATATCTCTCTCTACCCTTTAAGGCCTCTTCAGGGTACCCCCACAGCTCCCTCTGAGGATCTTATAGATTTATGTTTAGAATGTAGTAAGGGTGGGCAATACTCCTATTCCCCACCCTGTCTCTTCACTTCTCTCCGTTTCTATCAGTCCTTTGTTTGACCATCATACTTTCCTCCTAAGGCCTTGTTCACCTGCTAACCTTTTGGGAAAAGACTTGCTGTGTAAATTAAATTGTGTAATCTGCTGTACCCCAGATGGTGTGTATCTGAACGTGCTGGTCCCGCTCACAATGAGGTCCTGGAATTTTACAGGAGAAGACCAACCCCAGCCCTTCCTCATTGCAAAAGGAACTGCTGGCTAAGGTCTCTCCCTCCTTGTAAGCCTTGTGAGCTGAACATGCCAACCAGGTTGGGTGCATTGGGTCTGCCCAACCCATTAAGATTCACCTAAACCCAGCAAGACCCCTTCCCGAGGTGCAGCAGTACCCTCTACCAAAACAGGCCAAGGAAAAATCCAACCTGTTCTTACTTCCTGCATTCAGCAACGAGTCATTATTCCTATGGTCCATGAGTATAACTCCCCCATTTTACCGTGTTGTTAATGCTGCTGTCCTCCCTACCTTTCCCGTTGTCCCTAGCCCTGCTACTATCCTTTCCTGCAAAGCACCGGTGCTGAGGGGTTGTTACCGCCTCAAGGAAAGATTGTATTAAGTCTGAACATAAAGAATTAAGGTTATTATTAAATAAGATGCATCTGGATGTGAAGAAATAAATGTGTGTGTATGTAAATAGGTGTGTATAAATAAAGAAAAGGGGGGTTAGTCAAGAAGCCCACCCTCCTTGCTAAATTGGTAGTGAAACAATGCCTGTGCCCATGGAAAGAAATAATGCAACAAGGCGGGGGAAAAAAGGATAGGGCCCAGACAAGCAGGCAACTACAGTTAGAGGAAGTTAAAAGGAAGAAACTGAGAGGTTAACTCTGTAGTTACTGGAGGAAATTAAGCAGGGAAACTTCGTATAAATGTTAAAAGAAGGTGTTATGAAAAGAAAATTCTTGGTTTCTTTGCAGCCATTCCTTTTGGGAATGTCTGTAGATAATCCAAGCAAGAGGTTATTTAAGTGGAATCATTTAACTGTGAACAAGTTAGTCAGATTTGCTAAAAAACACTCCTGGTGTGTACAATCTTTGTTTTACAAGTTTAAGATGAACTGGTGTTGTTTTAAAATTGTAAAACCGAAAAATACTTTTGCCAGACAAAAGAAACTAGTGTTATTTAATTTTGGTATTTAGCATTTAATCCTTAAGGTGACTTAATGCTTTACAAGATTTAAAATGTTTTTAAATAAAGACCAAAGTTGTGCCTGCAGCAGGGCAGTCAAAGCCAGGAAAATGGGAAAAGATTTTAAATCTGTTTTGGTAACAAATAGCAGATAAAAGCTGTAGTCAGTGCTCTACACTAAGTCTTAGCCCTGGTCTACACTAGGACTTTAGGTCGAATTTAGCAGTATTAAATCAATGTAAACCTGCACCTGTCCACACGATGAAGCCCTTTATTTCGACTGAAAGGGCTATTAAAATCGATTTCCTTACTCCACCCCTGACAAGTGGATTAGCGCTTAAATCGGCCTTGCCGGATCGAATTTGGGGTACTGTGGACACAATACGACGGTATTGGCCTCCGGGAGCTATCCCAGAGTGCTCCATTGTGACCGCTCTGGACAGCACTCTCAACTCAGATGCACTGGCCAGGTAGACAGGAAAAGAACCGCGAACTTTTGAATCTCATTTCCTGTTTGGCCAGCGTGGCAAGCTGCAGGTGACCATGCAGAGCTCATCAGCAGAGGTGACCATGATGGAGTCCCAGAATCGCAAAAGAGCTCCAGCATGGACTGAACGGGAGGTACGGGATCTGATCGCTGTATGGGGAGAGGAATCCGTGCTATCAGAACTCCGTTCCAGTTTTCGAAATGCCAAAACCTTTGTCAAAATCTCCCAGGGCATAAAGGACAGAGGCCATAACAGGGACCCGAAGCAGTGCCGCGTGAAACTGAAGGAGCTGAGGCAAGCCTACCAGAAAACCAGAGAGGCGAACGGCCGCTCCAGGTCAGAGCCCCAAACATGCCGCTTCTATGATGAGCTGCATGCCATTTTAGGGGGTTCAGCCACCACCACCCCAGCCGTGTTGTTTGACTCCTTCAATGGAGATGGAGGCAATACGGAAGCAGGTTTTGGCGACGAAGAAGATGATGATGATGATGAGGTTGTAGATAGCTCACAGCAAGCAAGCGGAGAAACCGGTTTTCCCGACAGCCAGGAACTGTTTCTCACCCTGGACCTGGAGCCAGTACCCCCCGAACCCACCCAAGGCTGCTTCCTGGACCCGGCAGGCGGAGAAGGGACCTCCGGTGAGTGTACCTTTTAAAATACTATACATGGTTTAAAAGCAAGCATGTGAAAGGATTACTTTGCCCTGGCATTCGCGGCTCTCCTGGATGTACTCCCAAAGCCTTTGCAAAAGGTTTCTGGGGAGGGCAGCCTTATTGCATCCTTCATGGTAGGACACTTTACCACTCCAGGCCAGTAACATGTACTCGGGAATCATTGTACAACAAAGCATTGCAGTGTATGTTTGCTGGCGTTCAAACAACATCCGTTCTTTATCTCTCTGTGTTATCCTCAGGAGAGTGAGATATCATTCATGGTCACCTGGTTGAAATAGAGTGCTTTTCTTCAGGGGACACTCAGAGGATCCCATTCCTGCTGGGCTGTTTGCCTGTGGCTAAACAGAAATGTTCCCCGCTGTTAGCCACAGGGAGGGGGGAGGGTTGAGGGGGTGGCCAAGTGGTGGGGGGAGGCAAAATGCGACCTTGTAACGAAAGCACATGTGCTATGTATGTAATGTTAACAGCAAGGTTTACCCTGAAAGACTGTAGCTCCTGTTTTATAAAATGTGCCTTTTTAAATACCGCTGTCCCTTTTTTTTTCTCCACCAGCTGCATGTGTTTCAATGATCACAGGATCTTCTCCTTCCCAGAGGCTAGTGAAGCTTAGAAAGAAAAAAAAACGCACTCGAGATGAATGTTCTCCGAGCTCATGCTGTCCTCCCACACTGATAGAGCACAGACGAATGCGTGGAGGAAAATAATGTCAGAGTGCAGGAAAGCACAAAATGACCGGGAGGAGAGGTGGCGGGCTGAAGAGAGTAAGTGGCGGGCTGAAGACAGAGCTGAAGCTCAAATGTGGCGGCAGCGTGATGAGAGGAGGCAGGATTCAATGCTGAGGCTGCTGGAGAACCAAACCAGTATGCTCCAGTGTATGGTTGAGCTGCAGCAAAGGCAGCTGGAGCACAGACTGCCACTACAGCCCCTGTGTAACCAACCGCCCTTCTCCCCAAGTTCCATAGCCTCCACACCCAGACGCCCAAGAACGCGGTGCGGGGGCCACCGGCCAACCAGCCACTCCGCCACAGAAGATTGCCCCAAAAAAAGAAGGCTGTCATTCAATAAATTTTAAAGTTGTAAACTTTTAAAGTGCTGTGTGGCATTTTCCTTCCCTCCTCCACCACCCCTCCTGGGCTACCTTGGTAGTCATCCCCCTATTTGTGTGATGAATGAATAAAGAATGCATGAATGTGAAGCAACAATGAATTTATTGCCTTTGCAAGCGGTGATCGAAGGGAGGAGGGGAGGGTGGTTAGCTTGCAGGGAAGTAGAGTGAACCAAGGGGCGTGGGGTTTCATCAAGGAGAAACAAACAGAACTTCAACACCGTAGCCTGGCCAGTCAGGAAACTGGTTTTCAAAGTTTCTCTGATGTGTACCGCGCCCTCCTGTGCTCTTCTAACCGCCCTGGTGTCTGGCTGCGTGTAACCAGCAGCCAGACAATTTGCCTCAACCTCCCACCCCACCATAAACGTCTCCCCCTTACTCTCACAGATATTGTGGAGCACACAGCAAGCAGTAATAACAGTGGGAATATTGGTTTCGCTGAGGTCTAAGCGAGTCAGTAAACTGCGCCAGCGCGCCTTTAAACGTCCAAATGCACATTCTACCACCATTCTGCACTTGCTCAGCCTGTAGTTGAACAGCTCCTGACTACTGTCCAGGCTGCCTGTGTACGGCTTCATGAGCCATGGCATTAAGGGGTAGGCTGGGTCCCCAAGGATACATATAGGCATTTCAACATCCCCAACAGTTATTTTCTGGTCTGGGAATAAAGTTCCTTCCTGCAGCTTTTGAAACAGACCAGAGTTCCTGAAGATGCGAGCGTCATGTACCTTTCCCGGCCATCCCACGTTGATGTTGGTGAAACGTCCCTTGTGATCCACCAGAGCTTGCAGCACTATTGAAAAGTACCCCTTGCGGTTTATGTACTCGGCGGCTTGGTGCTCCGGTGCCAAGATAGGGAGATGGGTTCCGTCTATGGCCCCACCACAGTTAGGGAATCCCATTGCAGTAAAGCCATCCACTATGACCTGCACATTTCCCAGGGTCACTACCCTTGATATCAGCAGATCTTTGATTGCGTGGGCTACTTGCATCACAGCAGCCCCCACAGTAGATTTGCCCACTCCAAATTGCTTCCCAACTGACCGGTAGCTGTCTGGTGTTGCAAGCTTCCACAGGGCTATCGCCACTCGCTTCTCAACTGTGAGGGCTGCTCTCATCTTGGTATTCATGTGCCTCAGGGCAGGGGAAAGCAAGTCACAAAGTTCCATGGAAGTGCCCTTATGCATGCGAAAATTTTGCACCCACTGGGAATCATCCCAGACCTGCAACACTATGCGGTCCCACCAGTCTGTGCTTATTTCCTGAGCCCAGAATTGGCGTTCCACAGCATGAACCTGCCCCATTAGCACCATGATGCATGCATTGGCAGGGCCCATGCTTTCAGAGAAATCTGTGTCCATGTCCTGATCACTCATGTGACTGCGCTGATGTCGCCTCCTCGCCCAGTATCGCTTTGCCAGGTTCTGGTGCTGCATATACTGCTGGATAATGCGTGTGGTGTTTAATGTGCTCCTAATTGCCAAAGTGAGCTGAGCGGCCTCCATGCTTGCCTTGGTATGGCGTCCGCACAGAAAAAAGGCGCGGAACGATTGTCTGCTGTTGCTCTGACGGAGGGAGGGGCGACTGACGACATGGCTTACAGGGTTGGCTTCAGGGAGCTAAAATCAACAAAGGGGGTGGCTTTACATCAAGGAGTATTTCAGGCAGGACTTCACGGAGGGTTCCAATAAGAAATGGTGCACCTAAGTTATTGTTCTTATTGGAACAAGGAGGTTAGCCTGGCCTCTGATTGATACATGGCTAGATTTACCTCGCTGCACCTTCTCTGTGAGTGACGCAGTGTGACCTAGAGGAATGAGTCCCCTAGACGGGGGAGGAGGCAAATGAGTACAAAACAAAACTGGTCTATTTCTTGTTTTGATCCACTCCATCTATCTTTTACATCTTTGGCTGGCAGCAGACGGTGCAGAAGGACTGCATGCCATCCACATCTCATGGCTGCTCGGCAGAAGATGGTACAGTACGACTGCTAGCAATCTGTATCGCCTGCCTGCTCACCATAAGACGGTTCAATAGGACTGACTGCAGGACTAAAGAGAATGACCTGGTCAAGTCACTCCAAATTTAGTCCCTGCGCCCATGTCTGCCCAGGCGCTCCCAGCCGACGTGGCCAGGAGCACCTCGGAGATGACGAGGACGGCTACCAGTCGTACTGCACCGTCTGCTGCCAGAAGGCAATGGGTTGCTGCTACTGTGTAGCAATGCCATACCGCGTCTGCCAGCACCCAGGAGACATACGGTGACGGTTACCTGAGCAGGCTCCATGCTTGCGGTGGTATGGCGTCTGCACAGGTAACTCAGGAAAAAAGGCGCGAAACGATTGTCTGCCATTGCTTTCACGGAGGGAGGGAGGGAGGGAAAGGGGGCCTGACGATACGTACCCAGGACCACCCGCGACAATGTTTTAGCCCTATCAGGCATTGGGATCTCAACCCAGAATTCCAATGGGCAGCGGAGACTGCGGGAACTGTGGGATAGCTATCCACAGTGCAACACTCCGGAAGTCGACTCTAGCCTCGGTACTGTGGAAGCACTCAGCCGAGTTAATGCACTTAATGCACTTAGAGCATTTTCTGTGGGGGGACACACACTCGAATATATAAAACCGATTTCTAAAAAAAGACTTCTATAAATTCGACCTTATTCTGTAGTGTAGACGAACCCTTAAGGTGGCTCTGTGTAATCAACGGTCACTTTGCCAAAGGGGAACCAAAATGAGTTGTGTTTTCCTTTTCAAATAAATGTGTGTTTAAAAGCAGGAGTTAAAAGTTAGAAGTTAATTGTGTCCTTTTGAGACAAAGTCTCTAAGCGGCTGATAACTTTGAATCCAAAAGCAAGCCGAGAATGTTCGTGTTAATGAAAATCACCTAAATAATAAAGATAGAAGCCATTGAAACCTGACCTGCCTATAAAACAAATACAGAAAAATATGGGGAGTAATTCCTCAGTTTTGCCTGCAATCAGCAACGGTATTTGTAAAGAAAGGAATATTTTAAGCAATACTGCCAACAGTTTTCAGAGTAACAGCCGTGTTAGTCTGTATTCGCAAAAAAAAAAAAGGAGTACTTGTGGCACCTTAGAGACTAACCAATTTATTTGAGCATAAGCTTTCGTGAGCTACAGCTCACTTCATCAGTGCAATCTGCCAGCAACATAGTGTTGGTAAAGCTGTCAAGGTTAGGCAAGCAGCACATCCCCCTTCCTGGGAACCTTTTGTAAATATTCAGATTGATTTTATTTAAATGTCTAAATGTGTAATTATAAGTGTGTTAGTTTTAGTTAATGTATTTTCCAATTGGGTTGAGGCCTTTCCGTGCAAAGAGGCAGATGCCAAAACTGTTGTAAAACTTTGTTTAAGGATTTTGTACCACAATTTGGCATACCTGTGAGTAGCAACAGGGATAGTGGACCTAATGTTATTGGACAAATTATAACAAGTTATGTGCAGCTTTACAGATCTAACACAATCTCCACTTCCCCCACCACCCGCAGTCTGCTGGGACAGTGAAACGTCAAAATGGGATTTTGAAAAATAAACTGGCCAAGATCTGTGCTAAAATGAATTTAAAGTGGCCCTCCCATTAGCGTTAATGAATATGAGGGCCAATACCAATCGAAAGACTGGACTCAGCCCTCATGAAATTCTAACAGGGCACCCGATGCAACTACTGGCTGTGCCCCCACTGGCCCTGGCTCAGATGGACATTCATTTAATGGATGACACAATGCTTGATTATCGCCAGGCACTAATGAAATGTGTCAGGTCTCTTTATACACAGGTAAAAGAAGCACTATCCAAGAATCCTGAGCAACCCTGCCACTCACTGGGACCAAAAGACTGGGTCTATATAAAGGTCCATCAGTGAAAGACCGCCCTGGCCCCATGCTGGAGAGGCCCTTATCAAGTCCTGTTAATTACCAACACAGCTGTGGGGTGCCGGGGACTGACTGCCATCCCTCCACCTCAGGATGATCCTCTGACTGATGCTGCTGTTCATTCTGGACAGCAGGAGAAAAGAACAAGGTGAAGTGCTAGTAACCTCTTCCTTATCCACTGACAGAACTACTGTGCATTTGGACTTTGCTAGAACCACCAAACCATTACAGGATGATGTGCTAGTAACCTCTCCCCTGCATAATGCTAAACCACGGCTGTTCCAAGAAAGAAAAAGGAACATTCGCTCTGCTGAAACCACCAAAGTCCAGGGATTCCTGACTATAAAAGACATTGGCACTGGTGGAAAAGACGAAGGATTGTTAATTGGCAGGAAGGGAATTGTGGGGACCGTGCTTGGACATGTGGAGTTGAGTGGTGGGGTGGGTTTTTTCCGGGGTCTGGGCTCTGGTGATACTTGTCTGCTTACGGACAAGTACCATCAAAATGCACTGCCCACCCTAACTGGCTTCCGGAGGATGAATACCAAAAACACCTTGCTGCCACAGACATTACTCCCACCATTCCCTCCACCTCTGTCACCATCCCTAAAATTTACTCGAATACAGATAATACTGTATATTCTAATGAAACCAAGTGGCCCAGACCTTCACATCTTAGTGATTTACTAAAATTTTGTGCAGAAAAAAAATGTTTTTTTAAAGTTCAGAATAGTTCATATGAGCGAACAATTGAGTGGAAAACAAATGTGTCGGTGAAAATAGAAATATATAATATTACTACAAATGAGCCCCAGGAATCAGAAATGGAGATTAATGGGTTCTGTGGCGGGGTAAATATGACGGATGCTCCTGAACTCCGCAGCGTATTGGATGAAGTAGGCCCTTAGAATCATAGAATACCAGGGTTGGAAGGGACCTCAGGAGGTCATCTAGTCCAACCCCCTGCTCAAAAGCAGGACCAATCCCCAATTAAATCATCCCAGCCAGGGCTTTCTCAAGCCTGACCTTAAAAACTTCTAAGGAAGGAGATTCCACCACCTCCCTAGGCAACACATTCCAGTGTTTCACCACCCTCCTAGTGAAAAAGCTTTTCCTAATATCCAACCTAAACCTCCCCCACTGCAACTTGAGACCATTACTCCTTGTCCTGTCCTCTTCTACCACTGAGAATAGTCTAGAACCATCCTCTCTGGAACCACCTCTCAGGTAGTTGAAAGCAGCTATCAAATCCCCCCTCATTCTTCTCTTCTGCAGACTAAACAATCCCAGTTCCCTCAGCCTCTCCTCATAAGTCATGTGTTCCAGACCCCTAATCATTTTTGTTGCCCTTCGCTGGACTCTTTCCAATTTATCCACATCCTTCTTGTAGTGTGGGGCCCAAAACTGGACACAGTACTCCAGATGAGGCCTCACCAATGTCGAATAGAGGGGGACGATCACGTCCCTCGATCTGCTCGCTATGCCCCTACTTATACATCCCAAAATGCCATTGGCCTTCTTGGCAACAAGGGCACACTGCTGACTCATATCCAGCTTCTCGTCCACTGTCACCCCTAGGTCCTTTTCCGCAGAACTGCTGCCTAGCCATTCGGTCCCTAGTCTGTAGCTGTGCATCCGGTTCTTCCATCCTAAGTGCAGGACCCTGCACTTATCCTTATTGAACCTCATCAGATTTCTTTTGGCCCAATCCTCCAATTTGTCTAGGTCCTTCTGTATCCTATCCCTCCCCTCCAGCGTATCTACCACTCCTCCCAGTTTAGTATCATCCGCAAATTTGCTGAGAGTGCAATCCACACCATCCTCCAGATCATTTATGAAGATATTGAACAAAACCACCCCCAGGACCGACCCCTGGGGCACTCCACTTGACACCGGCTGCCAACTAGACATGAAGCCATTGATCACTACTCGTTGAGCCCGACAATCTAGCCAACTTTCTACGCACCTTATAGTGCATTCATCCAGCCTGTACTTCTTTAACTTGCTGACAAGAATACTGTGGAAGACCGTGTCAAAAGCTTTGCTAAAGTCAAGGAACAATTAGGCCCAATTAGTGGTGCCAAAAAGGCACCAAAGAGGCACCAAAGAGGGGAATATGGAGGAAAAACACAGTAGACCCAAGTAGGCCTAAAACTTTGGTCAAGCTAACTATGAATATGAAGCGTAAGAAAAGAGTAAGGAAAATTCCATTGTGGGGAAATTGCAGCAGCACAGCTTGAGAAATGTAACCCTAACAGCTAGAAATTAGGAAAGACCGTTAACCGCAAAAGAACAACCTGTCAATAACAGGAAAAGCTTGATTTGCTATATTCCAAATAAGGCAAAACTACTGTTTTATATGCTCGCATTATATGCCAAATAAGGGAAAGCTCCACTGGGGGAAGTGTGCTTGACCAATTGTGGTTTTCAGCTATATAAACTCCTGTATTTTCTGTTTACGCCAGAGCAGCTCCAGCTAACTCTCCCTGTATGCGCATGCTTGAATAAAGCTGGCCTCAGGTTTGTTCTGATCCAAACACAACGCGTGGTTAATTTTCCACCACATGACTAAATAGACAATAGCACTGAAAACTATACTTGAGAACTGAATTGTGTACAAACTAGTTTCAAGTATATAACTATGTTTAGCACTCTGAAATTTATATCTAATGAGTGCTGAATCCTATTGCTGTATGCAGGTTACCCCCGCCCCATTCTTTCTACAAACCCTAGTTAAGAAATCACATTAAGTAAAGGTTACACAATAGCGTAAACAGTGTTATGCCCATTTATGACAGCAATGGTTTTGGCATGCACCCCTTGCTGTACAATTGTTTGAGATTCATTTCCTAAATACTGCACTAATATTTTCTGGTTCTTACTTGCTACACCTAAGTTTCCTAAACTCTCTCCCAGTCGCATAAAAAGCACCAAAGCCAAGAAGGAGTCTAGAAGATCCTTTTCCACCTGTATTGCTTGCCCTTCTTTCCCTTTCTTGGTGTGAAGAATTGGTCTCTCCTGGTATTAAATGCTAGCATAAATACATTAGCTCTTAGCAATTGGATGACGAGCCACACTGGCTCTGCAGTCACAAAACAAGGCTCCTTTGGTTAAAAAAACATTCTCATTTAGTCAGGAGGTGAAGGTAGGAATAAAGAATGAAAAAAAAAAAAACCCATACACAATGTATAACAAATGGAAGACCGGGGAAGCAGTTAGCAATGAGTAAAAATTGGCAGTTAGGAAATGCAGACAATTGATAAGGGAAACTAAAAGTATCAGTGAAAAACTTTATGGCCACTAGGGCTAAGGACAATAAAAAGGAATTTATTAAATATATCTGGAAGAAACAAAATCACAGCAATAGCATAGGTCTGATACTAGATAAACATAGTAAAATTGTCAATCTGGATGAGGAAAAGGTCTACGTTTTCAACAAATATATCTGTTCTCTGGAAAGAAGCAAAATGATGTATTCATATCTTACGGTGATAATGAAATATTTTCTATCATTAGCTATGCAGGATGTTAAACAGCAACTATGAAAGTTAAACATGTTTCAGTCAATGGGACCAGATAACCTGCACCTAAGAGGAGCTCACTGTTTTTATTAATGTTGATTTTTAATTAATCTTGGAACACTGGGGAAGTTCCAGATGATGAGAAAGAGCCAATATTGTGCCGATATTTTAAAGGGGTGAACAGGATGACCCAGGATACTAGTGGCTGGTTAGCCTGACAACGATTTTTGTCCATTTATTGTTTTGCATAGAGACTGTCCGGTTTGGCCAATGTACATAGACACAAATCTGACATCAGGAATTATAACGTTCAAAAACCAGTAGGAGAACACTTCAGTCTCCCTGGTCACTCAATAACAGATTTAAACATGGCAATTCTTCAATAACAAAAGTTTCAAAAACAGTCTCCAACGTGAAACTGCAGAACTGGAATTAATCTGCAAACTGGACTCCATCAAATTAGGTCTGAATAAAGACTGGAAGTGGATGGGTCTTTACAAACCTAATTTCCCCATACTAATTTCCCTCTACTGTTACTCACACCTTCCTGTCAACTGTTTGAAATGGGCCACCCTTATTACCACTACAAAAGTGATTTTTCCTCCCTTGGTATTCTACTCTTAATTGAATTGTCTCGTTAGACTAACCCCCCACTTGGTAAGGCAACACCTATCTTTTCATGTACTATGTATTTACTGTATTTTCCACTCCATGCATCTGATGAAGTGGGTTCTAGCCCACAAAAGCTATGCCCAAATAAATTTGTTAGTCTCTAAGGTACCACAAAGACTCCTCGTTGTTTTTGCTGATACAGGACTAACACCGCTACCACTCTGAAACCTGTCACCATACCAAAACTAACTTTCCCCCTGCTGATATTCACACCTTCTTGTCAACTGCTTGAAATGGGCCACCTTGATTACACTTTACTCATTAGCACTACAAAAGTGATTTTTCCTCCCTTCTTGTCAACTGTTGAAAATAGCCCACCTCCACCTTAATTGATTGGCTTGTTAGCACTGACCCCCCACTTGGTAAGGTAACTCCCATCTTTTCACATGCTGTGTATTTATACCTCTCTGCTGTATTTTCCACTCCATGCATTTGATGAAGTGGGTTTTAGTCCACGAAAGCTTATGCTCAAATAAATTTGTTAGTCTCTAAGGTGCCACAAGGACTCCTTGTTGTTCTAACTGAAGTAGTTATACTACTACAGAAAACTGTGGGGAGACCAAGCCTGATATGGAACACAATCAGTAAATAATTAAAAGATGATAGCATAATTAATGCCAATCAACATGGCTTTATGGAAAATAGGTCTCAAACAAAGTTGGTATCATTTTTGATGAGATCACCAATTTGGTTGATAAAAGTATATAATATAGTCTCTGGTAGATAATACAGAATTCCGTACGATACTTAACATAGAATCACATGATATTCTGGTTAAAAAAAAACAGCACTGTAAAAGAAAAAAAATCAAGGTAGCCTATATTTAATTAATTAAAATTGTTCAACTGACAGATCTCAAAAAGCAACTGTAAGAGGGAATCATCATCCAATGGAAATACTTCTAGTGGGGTTCCTTTGGGACTCTTTTCTTGACCCAATACTATTCAATAACTATCAACGCTGGTAACATTTGCAGATGAGACAAAAATTGGTGGAGTGGTAAACAATGAGGTGGACAAGTCTGTTATGCAGATCGACCTAGATTGCTTGGTAAGGTGGAATTATTTGAACAACATTTTTTTTTTTTAAACACAAAGTCTACATTTAGTAACAAAGAATATAGCTCACATTTAAAGACAGGGGACTGTATTTGTACCTGAAAAAGAGTTAGGGGTAATGATGTATAGCCAGTTGAACATAAGCTTCCAATGTGATTCTGTAGCTAAGAGGTCAATTGTGATCCTTGGACGTATAAGCAAGGAATATCAAGTAGGAGTAAGGAAGTGGTATTACCTCTGTATGCAGCATTAGTGAGACTAATGATAGAACAGTGCATATAGTTCTGGTCTCCACACTTCAAGAAGGATGTTGAAAAACTGCAAACAGTTCAGAAAAGACCCGCAAGAACGATTCATTCTCATTTTACAGTGAGTAAAGAACCTCAGTCTATTTAGTTTATCCAAGAGAAGCTTAAGAGGTGACTTGAACACATTTTACAAGTATGAAGTACTTACATAGGAAAGACAGCTCTTTAACATTGAAGAAAATGGCATAACAATGGTTGGAAGTTGAAGCTATGCAAATTGAGGCTAGAAATAAGGTGACATTTTTTCTAACAGTGAAAGTAATTAACCACTGGGCCTCATCTCCAACTTACCTAGGGATGTGGCGGATTCTCCATCACTTGCAGTCTAAGTCAAGACTAGATGTCTTTCTAAAAGATATGCTATAGCTCAGCAGAAGTTATATGCTTAAAGCAGGATAAGGTTCTCTGGCCAGGGTTATGGATTATGACATACTAGATAATCCTAATGATTCCCGCTGGCCTTAAAATCTATAAGAAGACGGCTACTGTCTTGTTCTTTAAAATGAAAGTATTGGGCTTTAAAACAAACAGATTTCCAAAGCTTTAAAGTTCTCACATCGTGTCCTTTTAGAAAGTTGGCAAGATTTTAGTGTCTTAACATAATGATATACAATTCTCAGTAATTTCAATATGAGTTGTGTACACACATCTAAGGACCAAATACAGCTCTATTATTCCAGTTACTCAAAAGTCATGCAGTATCTTCTGTTATGAACTTTATTCCAAAAGTCCTCAACTAATTCTATGATAGTCATGTCTCATTTTACCAGTGACTATTGTTATGCCTTTTATTTTTCTCTGAACTGCACCTTTAATTCCTAAGTATTCTGTCTACAGATATAACGGCTATTTGGTTCTCAGATTTGCCACAGTCTTTTACACAGACACATTCACACTCTTACACAGTAACTTTATCCTCGTTCTTTATTGTTTGCCTTAAATCTAAAATAAAAGTAATTTTAGATTGAAAGCAGGTGTTTGTTCTTTGTGTAAAGAAATATAACTATCCATTGATAAATCCATAGTTCACTTTCCTCAAACTCATATTTGTAGTAATCCTAAACTATGTGCACCAACAAACATATACCTTTTATTGTAAGGTGGAAACACAATTAAACTGTTGTGGTATTTCAAGTTACGTAACACTTTTCCTTTTGTCTACAGTAAATCCTATTACAATGTAACCCATATAAAAGTCTATAAACACCTGGTTGTATTTTCATAATTGAAATCCATGGTGCTTTAGGATAGTTTTTGAACGATTAAAAGTCTTGTTATAAACTCGAGCCACAATCTTTAAAAAATCTGCATCTTTGTCACCTTTCAGGTTTAAAATAAGTAAATTGTAAAGCAATGGGGGTATTACTACTGCTTCTAAATTGACATGCTTTATGAGAATGAAGAAACCAATTTGTCAGATGCTGGTTGGGCTCTGTGCCAATTTAGCTACACCTACACCACTGCAGCTGTTGGAGACTCGAACGTTTTCTGTCAGTAAGCCCCAAGCAATCTGTAGACAGATAAGATCAAAAGGAAGACTAATATGTGATATTAAACAAGAGATTATGTAGATTCATTTTAAAGCAGCGTCGTTTGATCGTAATGAAATGATCAGAACTGGCAAATGTATAACATCATCACACCAAAATGGAGAGCATCTGTCAGTATTAAAAGAAAAAGAAAAATGAAATCCTCAGATTTTTCTGGTTCACTAACTTCATATAAACATATGTAGTTAAGCACTTCAGTAATCCTTTATTTGTAGTCACAAAAAACACTTACCAGTTTTTAACCAGATTTTTTCTAATGCACATGAAAAGGTGCAGCAGTATTACCGCAAACCACTTCTTTCTAGTTCTACCATTTCACACAAGTTCCTTTATGGTCTTTTCTGAACAAAGCTTGAGAGAACACAGTAGAAATCACAAAACAGTCCTCAAGTGAAACACTAACTGCCACATTATCTTTATACTTCCTTTACATCATCATTCTGTTTATCTAAAAAACAGAGAAGGATCATTAGTGTATAATGCTCCATTATTACAAAATATACAGTAAGTTGAAAGTCCATCATATGATGGGTCACTTGTAGTAACTCTGAATGATGAAATATAAATGTATTTAAATATAAATGTATATAAATAATAGCTCATCTTAATTAATTAGCCTTTTACTCCACCTTTTCATGTTCTCTGTGTGTATGTGTGTGTATATACATATATACATATACATATATTCTTACTGTATGTTCCATTCTATGCATCTGATGAAGTGGACTGTAGCCCACGAAAACTTATGCTCAAATAAATTTGTTAGTCTCTAAGGTGCCACAAGTATGCCTGTTCTTTTTGCGGATACAGACTAACGCAGCTGCTACTCTGAAATATAAATGTGTGTGCACAAACTGTTAGGAGCTGTCACATGTTTTTGTGTTTCCAAATTAAAAAACGTTGATTTTGGCTCATAGTAATTACAAGAAAGATACTTTCCATCCATTTTTGCTAAAAGGAGGAAAATGGCAAGAGGAATCAACAGAAAATACCAATTAATATAACTTATTTGCCTCCTTCTGCATCTTTGCTAAGTAAACTCAATCAGATGAGCCGCTCAAGGTAACAACTGCCTTCCTTCTACAAAATTCTCAAAACCTCAGTCACTTCAGAGCAATTGGGAAAACCAAGGCCCTCATTCACCTTAGGTGTATAGCACATCAAAATAAGTCATCCAAAATCTATTTTTCATTGAATAGCTGGTTGGATGATGTGACAGACTTGATCTCACACAAAGCTAGTGTAGAGAGTTGGATGTATAAGTGCAAAGTAAAAGATGACAAGCAGGGTAGAGGGATACAATCCTTCATTAAGGAGAGTTTTGTTTCACTGTTAATGAGTTTTTCCTGCAGAGTAGCAGGACTAAGCTATAATGCCCCAATTCAATACTCATTGAAGTCAACAAGAATCTCTCCATTGACTTCAGTAGGGCTTTGGATCAGACTCTAGGAGGGAAGTGTGCATCAAAGCACCACATTTGCATGCTGGGGATTACACTAAAACTCACACCTTTGTGAATATGCACTTTCCCATATCATCTCTTTTTTATTCTGAAGTTTTAAGAGGAAGAGTATAGGAGCACAATGGGATAGAGACTTAATTCTGTTCAAAAAGGAGGACGAAGCCTAGTGTTTGCTTACCCGTATTCGTACACAAAGGTTTTTCTGCTTACTTTGTAGTGGAGCACAACAAGCTTGCAGGAACAAGCTCCATAAGGTTCTTAAATTATGCTAAAACTGTACTGTGATACATTAGGTCATAAATTCAAGTAACAAAACCCAGCTTTTAATAAATTAATATTTCTGTTGAAATAATAAACTTGGAATTATGATTTTTTTAAAGTAACTTGGAAAGAAAAACAGTGGGAAAATGAATAACCTTTTTAATGAGCACTTAAACATTTTTGTTAAAAGTCGAGCAAACCAACCGCTTGCCAAGTGAACACTACAACAAAATTTCTCTATATATCCAGAGATATATATTAAATGTGATACTAGCACATTTTCAGTTAATTTCCCATTTCCCTGAAATAGCACATCTTTAACACCCCCACCTCCAAACCATGACTATAATACTCTCTGGTCGGTTGGTTGTTTTTTTGTTTGTTTCTTTTGTTTTTTAGGTGTGGGGTGGGTTGTTTAGTCTTCCCTGAAAGCAAACAGTATGGCTGCAATGATAATACCTTGTTAAAGACGCCCTGGATAGTGGCGAACTTCAATGATTTTATGAACCCTAGTTTGTCTTGACTATATTTTAAAAACAAGTCTATGAACACCCATTAAAAACATTAATAGACACATTGTATTCATATAATTATAGTTTAATTCTACTTCTAAGGAAAATGTATAAAGTGTAACGTTATTCTTATGGTGAACATATTTTTCAATAACTATACAAAAAATGTAATTTTTTCAAGCAAAAGAAGTTTTCCCACAAGTTTTTGTAAGTCCAAAACTAATGATGCTACAGAAAAAGCTCTACTACTTAAGAATTTCCTGCAGTTCGTGGACTAATATTTTTTCAAATAAAATTCTACAAAGCACAGACTACAGAAAATCCTCTCTGAGATATTTCCAAAGCACCCATAAATCAATGTAAAAGTCAGCTTAGCCATGTCTAAATATCAGTGTTGTCTCTGCCCAAGAAACTGGAATGAGATGAACAAGCAGTATCTCAGCATGGCAGAACAACTCAATAACTTCACGCTGTGAAGATGATTAGCAGTGAAGTGGAGTCATATGGTCACATGTAATCCTTCACAATGCTCAGGCACTTGGAAACTGAAATGGTTCAACTTTATCTATCTTTCAGATTTAAGTAGTCATGCACTCACAATAAACAGGGCTAATTGGGGTGGAGGTTGATGCACAAATGTGCTATATTTAACTAAGTTTTGCAAGGGTCAAAGAGTGGATAAAAACTCCTGTCTATTGAAAACAATAAAATGAAGCAAAAATGAGGGGAACATTAACTTGCCAAAAATGTCACGTGAAAACATTGGTTTAAAATCCCCCAAAATTAATGTAGTTAATGTTTTAATAGAAAAAGCCCTTGAGGAGAACAGATGGTTCCTGATACATATTATTTATGAACGCCATGAGACTTAACACTGTTCTCTACATACATTCTTACCTTCTAATCATGTTCTGATTCATACTATAAAAGTAAAGATATTGGTATAAATTATATTTCATAAAGATCTGGGCTTTAACTGAGAAAAAAATGCATAGAGACCCACAATGTGAATACAATGAATTGAAATACAGCATTCTGAACTTCTCGTATTAAAACAAATATGAGGTTTTCACAGGTTCATTAAATAAACAAATCTGCATGCCAGGTGATTTCTCTGACCACTGATAAATTAGCATAAGGCAGGGAAGAAGGTGTAAAAGCAGATGATGGTTCAGAATAAGGAAGTTCTCCTTTAAGTAATCTGAAGTAAAAATGACAGTGTTCTTTTCACTGCAATAATAAAGGGTTTAGCATAAGTGTCTTTAAATTAGATCAGCACAATAATAAATAAGGTTATAATTCCATTAAGTAGTCTTTATGACATCAAAAACCACAAGAATGGTGCTGAAGTGGTTTGGAATGTAAGGACTTACAATTATGAACAAGCACCTGATGTTGCAAACACTTACATCCATGAATAGCTTAACTCATGTGATACTCCCATTGATGTCCATGTGACTAAAGTTACTCATATGTTTAAAGAAAAGGAGTACTTGTGGCACCTTAAAGACTAACCAATTTATTTGAGCATAAGCTTCCGTGAGCTACGTGAGCTGAAGCTCACAAAAGCTTATGCTCAAATAAACTGGTTAGTCTCTAAGGTGCCACAAGTACTCCTTTTCTTTTTGCGAATACAGACTAACACGGCTGTTACTCTGAAACCTGTCATATGTTTAAGTGTTCACAGGATCAGGCACGTACCATTCTGGTGTTATTCAAATGGCTTTCATATACTAGATAGATACCAATGGATGGATGGATGAGCTGGGCTCCATAGTTAAGGTTGAGTTCTTTTTGCATTTAAAGGAGCGATTTGACCCCTTTGTTTTGCAGGGAAAATACAGCATATCTTCCCCAAATGTATAGTACTTTAATTCAATGAGCCTAGAATGAATTTTCTGAGAAATTAGTAATCATGAGGGGATAAAATCTGGTGTCTAAACATCAGTTTAATCTAATCTGGTACCACAAACACTACAATCGCCTATTCATTGTTGTATCATTATTGCATGACAGAGTTACGATTATTTGGGTGCCTTATCTGTCCGTTTCTTACCTTAACATGTTTGGATTTCTTATCATTGTAATTTTAACTCTGAATTTCCTGTGTTTATAATGCCTGGTATGGCATAATTGCAACGTCCCTGTAATGTTTTTACATTTAAGTTACTGATATATATGATCAACCTTAATTCAATGTTAACAGTTTATTTTGTTTTGATTTCTGGTTTTGTGCATGGTAATAATGAATTTAAATTGTTTTCCTTACTACTTGTTTTTTGTAATATGCATCTACAAACCTGAAAATAAAAGCATTTTCCATATCAGATTTCTCCTTTTCTATTTGACACATTCTTCCCTTTAGCTTAAATGATTCACGCTATTTTTACAACCTAAAACTACAATCAGTTCCTTATCATTACTGAACATCTTTGTGTACTATTTTGAATGACTGTTGTAAGCACAGTTCTGGAAATAGTGTCTGTTAAGTCAGCTAACAAAATATTATTTTACAATTTTAATGATATATGAGAACAAAAAACAAAGAAGTTGTTCCTCTGCCTTTGTCCTCTTGCTTCTCTGTACCCCATGCCTCCATTCTTGATACTTGTCCTCTCTTCCTTTCTCTCAAGCTGCCCTGGGTTTTTTGTCTGTATTCTGCACTGAGTCTAATAATGGTCCTAGATTCTATCACGTCTCAGTTTGGCTTTTTTTGATAAAAACAAACTCTGAAAGCTTTGTTATGATTAACGTGGTAAACTCAAAACTGGCAGAATGCTTCAGTCTAAGCAAGTTTTTAAATAGACTTAAAATACGAGAAAGCCTGGATTTGTGCTGGAAATGGCCCACCTTGATTATCATGCACATTGTAGGGAGAGTGGTCACTTTGGATAAGCTATTACCAGCAGGAGAGTGAGTTTGTGTGTGTGTATGGGGGTGGGGGGGTGAGAAAACCTGGATTTGTGCAGGAAATGGCCCACCTTGATTATCATACACATTGTGAAGAGAGTGGTCACTTTAGATGGGCTATTACCAGCAGGAGAGTGAGTTTGTGTGTGGGGGGGTGGAGGGGGAGAAAACCTGGATTTGTGCTGGAAATGGCCCAACTTGATGATCACTTTAGATAAGCTATTACCAGCAAGACAGTGGGGTGGGAGGAGGTATTGTTTCATGGTCTCTGTCTGTATATAATGTCTTCTGCAGTTTCCACGGTATGCATCCGACGAAATGAGCTGTAGCTCACGAAAGCTCATGCTCAAATAAATTGGCTAGTCTCTAAGGTGCCACAAGTACTCCTTTTCTTTTTGCGAAGACAGACTAACACGGCTGTTACTCTGAAACCTAATAATTTTGTATTATTCCTTTGTACTTATTCAGAATATTGTAAATGCTAATTGTTTCCTTATATCAAAAGACTGCATTATATTAAATTTACTTTCAAAATGTCATGTGTTTATCCAAAAATACAACATATAAAAAATGTCCGCAACACATACTAGGAAAAAGTAAGACAAGAATTTTCAAACATCGTAATTATTGCTAATACTCCAAATAATTACATTATGTAATGGAATACAACTTCAGTATTCCCTCTAAGATTCATGGCAGCCCAAGAGTCAATCAAGTGCAGTGCACTTGATTAGTAGAGCCTCACACATCTGGTCACTTGTGTTCAGGTGTCCCTCTCCCTGCTGCTCTGCAGCCACGTTACTCCTGCCCTCTGCCTTGGAGCCCCCTGGCCAGCTGATCCCAGGACCCTCCTGCTTGCTGTGCAGAGCAGGGGGGTGGAAGTGTGCTGATGTCAAGGTGTCCTCCTCCCCTCCGCCCATGCACCCGATCTCTATTGGGGGTGATGGGTGGACTCAGGAATGGGATGGAGCTGCTCGCACCTGCTGCGGTCTGAGCCTTCAGACTGGTGAGTGCCTCTCTGTTTAAAGAGACAGCGCATGGTCTCTAATACCCTTCCCCAGCAGCCAGCACACACACACACACACATACACACACACACAACCATCAACCTCAGCCTGGACCAGTCCACACAAGAGATCCACTTCCTGGACACGACTGTGCTAATAAGCAATGGTCACATAAACGCCACCCTATACCGGAAACCTACTGACCACTATGCCTACCTACATGCCTCCAGACCACACCACATGATCCATTGTCTACAGCCAAGCTCTACGATACAACCGCATTTGCTCCAACCCCTCAGACAGAGACAAACACCTACAAGATCTCTATCAAGCATTCTTACAACTACAATACCCACCTGCTGAAGTGAAGAAACAGATTGACAGAACCAGAAGAGTACCCAGAAGTTACCTACTACAGGGCAGGCCCAACAAAGAAAATAACAGAAAGGCACTAGCCATCACCTTCAGCCCCCAACTAAAACCTCTCCAACGCATCATCAAGGATCTACAACCTATCCTGAAGGATGACCCATCACTCTCACAGATCTTGGGAGACAGGCCAGTCCTTGCTTACAGACAGCCCCCCAACCTGAAGCAAATACTCACCAGCAACCACATACCACACAACAGAACCACTGACCCAGGAACCTATCCTTGCAACAAAGCCCGTTGCCAACTGTGTCCACATATCTATTCAGGGGACACCATCACAGGGCCTATCACATCAGCCACACTATCAAAGGCTCGTTCATCTGCACATCTACCAATGTGATATATGCCATCATATGCCAGCAATGCCCCTCTGCCATGTACACTGGCCAAACTGGACAGTCTCTACATAAAAGAATAAATGGACACAATCAGACGTCAAGAATTATAACATTCAAAAACCAGTCGGAGAACACTTCAATCTCGTTGGTCACTCGATTACAGACCTAAAAGTGGCAATTCTTCAACAAAAAAACTTCAAAAACAGACCCCAACGAAAGACTGCTGAATTGAAATTAATTTGTAAACTGGATACAATTAACTTAGGTGTGAATAAAGACTGGGAGTGGATGTGTCATTACACAAAGTAAAACTATTTCCCCATGTTTATTCCCCCCCCCCCCCGTTCCTCACACATTCTTGTCAACTGCTGGAAATGGTCCACCTTGATTATCACTACAAAAGGTTGTCCCTCCCTCCCCCCCGCCCCCCCCAGCTCTCCTGCTGGTAATAGCTCACCTTACCTGATCGCTCTTGTTACAGTGTGTATGGTAACACCCATTGTTTCATGTTCTCTGTGTAAATAAATCTCCCTACTGTATTTTCCACTACATGCATCCGATGAAGTGAGCTGTAGCTCACGAAAGCTTATGCTCAAATAAATTGGTTAGTCTCTAAGGTGCCACAAGTACTCCTTTTCTTTTTACACACACAGTCTCTCTCTCTCTCTCTCACACACACACACACACACACACACACTCACACACACACACAGAGTCTCTAACACACAGTCTCTGTCACACACACTGTCTCTGACACACACACAGAGTCTCTGTGTGTCTCTCTCATACACACACTCTCTCTCTCTCTCACACACTCACCTCTCAACAAATACTTGCGTTGTTGTTGTTACTTCTTGGTACTTCCTGCAATGCACATATAGTCTCTGTAATTTTATTCTTTGAAAGTGCTGTTATTTTAGTTTTTTGACTGGTCTATGCATTTCATAATTTTATTTCTCTCTTTTATGCTTAAATTTAACACTTTGAGTAATGAGTTCCAAAATGCCTAACCTGTCCTGGCCGGAGTAATTATCCCTATGGTAACTTTTAAAAAATATATATTATATCTAGGTTTTTTGTTTCTTCTGGTGGCACACATCTGCACATTACCTCGATATTGGTGCACATAACAAAATTAATTCCGCACATGGACAGAAAAAAATAGAGGGAACATTGCAACTAATAGTTTAAAAATCATTAACAAGCTAAAATACCTAAATACAAAATGCATGTTTTGTTTTGCAATAATTGCTAACAATAATGTTTTAGTACATATATGCGTAAACATTTTAGAAATATAAGAATTATACACGATAATGCACTATGCACCATGCAATACTTCTGAAAAGATTGACAACCATGAACCCACACACACACACAAACTTTAGGTGGCAAAAGATGATGCACATTTTGGCAGCAGGCACAACCATAGCTTCAGTTATATTCAAAACATTGCCTGGACAGCTCTTAAAAATATACAGAGTAGGAGGAGAAAATCTTTCCACTTCCCTTTACATTCAGGATGTTATGAGGGAGCAAAAGATGTCTCAAATACTTGAAATGAAAGCCAATTACATAAGCAAACATTCTAATTACTGCTATCTATCACTGCTATCTCTCGTCTTTTAAATATCTCTTTAAAATATGCATACAACCCAAGAATATAAACAAGCCGTCAAAGTTTTGATATTTTAAAAACCCACCTAGTATATTAGATTTGATACACCCTAAGAAATCCAAAAGTGACAAAACGCTGAAATATTTAAAACTCTACAGATCATGCTCATGCAAATCACAGGGAGTTTTATGCCAGTTAAAGTACAGGATCAGGATCAGACAAAGTCTCTAGAAAGAAAATCATACACCTCACTTTTTTTTTTTTTTATGATCATCACAAAAATTAGCTGTTTGGAGTTGCACAGCAAGTGAGTCAAGTACTGCTCTCAGCTATATTGGTGCACATCCTTACCAGCATAACAGAGAGCAATATGGCCCATGAGGGTTTACAACTCTGAGGAACAAATGAGGATTATGTGGTTGTGAATTATTCAAATTAAGATATTTTAAAGATATAATTAGTGATATATTTTAAACATAATGTTACAAAAGTATGTTACAGCATATTAGTAGACTTTTAAATATTAAATCCATATGTAATCCTGAAATTTAAGTCTGGTTACTTCTCCTGCAAATATTACAAATGCAGTGAATACTAAACCAACAATAAATTCTCTTAGCAGTCTTTGCATGTGTATCTTATTAGACTTACAATCATGCCTCCTTAGTTCATGCTATAGATTATCTTCCGGAATTTCATCTACACCCTGGGATTTATGTTTTCTCTATTTTGTTCAGGAGTTCATATTCACTGAACAATTACAAGGTCTGATATTACCCTATTATGCAAAAAAATTTACAACTGATACTTCTCCTTAAGGCACATGCACTAAACTAGTATATCCAGAATTAACACTATTTAAAGAGGTGTCATGAAAGTAACTATCAAATTTCTGTATTGTATCCAGCAACAGAGCACTTATCCCAATAGACACTGTGAAAATTATGAATAGTCATGGGGTGAGGTAAACTTCTATTATGTATTAGAAACTAGTTAAGGAACAGAAAAAATAGTAGGAATTTTCAGCACTTAAGAACAGTTTCCAATGTCATATAGTAGGCCCACTGTTATTTTAATCTATTTATTAATGATTTGAAAGAGCAGTGAGATGATGTTTGTAGGTGACAAAATGTTTTAGGAAAGTCAAGATTGGAGAGTATTAGGAAGAACTTCAGAAAAATCTAACAGAACCGTATATTTGGATATACGGCAGAAGAATTTAAATGTAGACAAATTCAAAATAACAGCATTATACATCCTCACCATGAATATATTCATCCAAGCTTTAAAAAAAACAACCACCCCAAAACAGCAGGACTAAAAAAGGGATTTGTAGGTCTCAGTTTGGTTTGATAGCTATAAATATTGATTTGGCTAAGGTCTACAAGAAAAAAAGCTACGTTTGAAGGCGTTAGCTAGAGGACAGAGTTTTCAAGATGTAACTGAAAATTGGGTTACTGTTCTCCTGCAGAACCTAGCTCAATGCTTCCACAGGAGCCTACCCACTCCCTGTAGTTTCAACCCAGACTGACCTCAGTCCTTTTATAAGGCCCAGGTGTCCTTTACAACATTAGCTGATCCCTTTAGCACTGAGAATTTCTGTAACAATATCTAGCTTCCTCTTGAGGTTTGTAAATACTAAGATCTGCACCTCTGCAGGAGGCTGCAGCTTCCTGCTCTGTACAACTTTCTCTCCTGTTTACTGCTGCTGTCTCCCACTTTATAAGGCCAGTTACTCTTCCTTCAGACCATCTGGGCAGCAGGTAATCAGTCCAGGTGCACTGGACCCTGCTCCCCCTTTAAAGGGCCAGTCAACCTGTGACAGTTCTTTAAGAACACAAGAATGGCCATACTGGGTCAGACCAATGGTCCATCCAGCCCAGTATCATGTCATAAGACAGTGGCCAGGGCCCGAAGCTTCAGAGCGACTGATCAGAATAAGGCAATTATCATATAATCCACCCCTGTCATCCAGTCCCAGCTTCTGACAGTCAGAGGCTTAGTGATACCTGGAGCATGGGGTTGCGCCCCGACCACCTTCGCTAGCAGCCTCTGATGAACATATTCTCCATTAACTTTTCCAATTCTTTTTTGAACTCATTACTTTTGGTGGTCACTTAAACAGATTTCACTATATTTTTCATTCTTGTTTTCCTAGTAAAAGGTAGGTATTCATCTAATAAAGGAGATAATTTACCTGTAATTATGCTTCTCTGAAGGTATTACACAGGATTACCATTCCTGGATCTCAAGTAACCAGCATAGATTGGGGCACCTTGTCTCACCCTGAGAACTCAAGGCCCAAAAGTGAGAATACCATCTTTATTTTAGTATACACCATTGAACAATTCTTATAAATACACAGGGTATCCTAATTAATGCTGTCAGAGCAGCCTTAACTTTTGAATGCCTGATTTACTATGCTAAACACTACTACTATTACTATATAGACACTACTTTTTAAATTAAGTTTCCTATTTCTCGGTCTCTGTATATAATCAATTCCCTCCCAAAAAAATTAACCAAGTTAAGGTTGTTCGACTATATTTCCTTGTAACAATTAAAACAAGGAAGTTATGGCAATATTCATAACTGTGGAAAAACAGTATTTGATCATGTAATTAAACACTGCATCATAGCACAAACACACAAGGGGCAGAATTAAGATTACTTTACATTTTGGCATTTCCTAATTTGTTTCACTTTGGAAATACAGGACAAAATCCTGGCCCCACTGAAGTCAATTGGGGTTTTGCCAAGATTTCACCCATAATGTTTTTAATATACTTTTTTTGTATAGTGTATAAGTTTTAATCCACGCTTCAGTTGTAAATGCCATCACAGTCTTAACTAGAGAGACCCTGATGCCCTTCCTTAATATTTATTAAAACCATGTGTCATTTGAAGTTTTAAATCCACTTGTTACTTTAGTTAGATATTCTTGCTAAAATGATCAAGAATTAAAGTACTCAATTTAAGTTATCTTTGGGTTTAAGAGCTAACAATTACATTGAAATGAATGCGATAATTCAAATCTCACAGATATTTATTTAGACGGTCTGTAGACTCAGGAAGGCAACATTTAATAAATGTACACTCATTTTTAGTTTTCAAAATCCCCCCCCCCCCACACACACACACACAAACCCCAGTAACCATGAGGACTAGATCTATAACTTTTGTTTAAATGAAAATTTAGATTTTGAAGCCTCTATTTGATGATAAATATACTCAATGATATATATGAACAAAAACATCAACTGACAATTATTTTGACTTGGACAAAAATGATAATTGTAGTAATAAATTAAAAATTAAGAAATTGATAAACTGATGCATGTATATTTTTATGATTAAACTAATTTATGCCATATATATTTTTATGATACAGAAGTGAATTAATTTACAACTCTCAAAGAAATCAGACATATATCCTGCTTTCAGTGCAAATCTTAATGCAACTTTAACTATGGTGTCCCAATATAATCACAGAGAGAAAGAAAGATACACATACAGAGTGGGAACTGTGTCTATCTCTTGGTTAGAAGTGATATTCACCCAGCTGCTTTCACCTCTTCATTGACTGCTTGAATTTGCATGTGTTCTAGTAGCAGATTTCAAAGAATGTCTGTTCAGATAAATCAAGCATCAGATGGATGTTTGGCCACAGTGAAAGGGTTTTAATGGGATACCCAATGCATCAATCCATAGCTGGTTAACAGAAAATGCAATAGACATACAGCACAGCAGAGAAACACACTGTAGTAAGCTAGCATGTAAATTATGGCTTACTTGAATCAGATCATTAATTCTGCAAAATACAGAGATGGTGAAAATATTTGTTTATTTTGACCTGGATGGTTTAACTTTTATTATTCAGTACATTTTAAATATACAAAATGACAGTTAGGGTTTCTTTATATTTTCAGATTTTTTATATATGCTATATGTTTGGCATAGCACTGAAAAGAAATGTTACAGCAGTTTAAAGTTGCAAGTCATAAGATAAAGACTATGAAGTGTGACTGTCCGTAAGAACATAGCATGTATGAATATGCAAAACCACCACAGAGGTTTCATGAAAAAGAAGTAAATTTGTCAGGCTGAAATTCTTCATTAATAAAAAGGAGGTATTTTTTAATAGAGAGTTGAATGACCCAGAAATATATTCACATTCAGATATCAAGATAAGGCTCCCATCCTGCAAAGATTTATGCATGTGATTAACTTTAAGCATGTAAAAAATCCCCCAAATCTTTGTAGGATCAGGGTCCAATCATTTTACAAAAATGTTTCCAAAGTTAAAAGTAAAAAAAAAGAGGGGGTGGGGGTGGGGAGGAATCACTGATCAGAAGACTTGCAGATGATGTATAATATGACCTCTCTTCAATCAAATCCAACTTCTTTCTTGGTGTCTTTAAGAAGAGAGTTAATACTTTAAAAAAGTTATCCCCACATCTGGATCTTCCAATATATCTGCCTTCTATTTGCAATGTGCCTATATTATCAGATTGTGAACTCTTCAGGACAGGGCTTGTCTTCATTTCTTGTGTTTATACAGTGCCAACCACATTACTGGTGCTAACCAAATAAGATAACATGTAAACTGCAACAGCTGCAGCTTCTAACCTTGTCTTGTAATTTGGTCTTTAGAAACACCAAGATACTTTTTATTTACTTAATGTTAAAACCATGTAACTTGATTTTATATCTATACAGTATCTCAGTAACAGAATTATACAATATTTCATATGTATGAAAGAAAAGAAAGTGATATTTCTTTTTCCTCATCCGTCAATATGCTGACCAATACTATAATTTTATGCATAAAGAATAGTTTAATGTGTGTGTTTCTTGTAGAAATACCTATGACTAAGTCAGATTGTTCAATCATACTATGAACTACATGTTGTTGTTTTGGAGTTTTTGTTATGTTTTTTAAAGTAACAGCTTCCTGAGAACATTTGGGGAGTACGGGGAGAAAGGGATGGTAAGCACAAATCTAAAATGCCTCTCACATTTCCCATGATGGGAGCCTCCATAATGTACAGCTGACATTAGCTGTCATCATATGATAAAATTAACCCCTCAGGATAATAAGGTCTATTAACAAATAACAGTTTATACTCACTAACTACAGCAGAAGAGATACATAATCAAAAGAACTATTTAGAAGAGGGTGAAAGCAAAGATCACTTTATGTGTTGAATGAAAAATGTAAGTACATGCTATATGTGAACATGTAAAGTAAAACTTTCTTGTATGGTAAGGATGCTTCCATGCACTATGAAAATAAGAAAAAGTGAAAACCACTCCCAAATAGTCAGAACTTCAAATCATATTGGAAAAAATATTTTAAAAGCTTTGAGGTGTATTTTATAATTACAAAGTAAAAAAAAACAAAAAACCACCCAAACCTCAAGAACTCAGGTACAGACTTTGCCCTGGTCCAAATTGATGTGCCTAGATTTTACAAAGGAAAATAATATAAATAAATATAGCACCTTTCATTGAGAATGATTCTTATGTGCTTTACAAAACATACATAGTCCAGTTGGGAGGGAAATGAATTCTGAAAGCAACCACTTAGGGGATAAGAGGTCAGAAGAAAAGGGGAAATTTGGACTAAGATAGTCTTTTGAGAATATACAAAAATCAGTAGGATTAATCTATCTTTATGAAAGTTCATCAATATGCAGTATTTATGATATTGACAATTTACTATTACCGACCCATTATGTGACTTAGCAAAGTAATATAATCTATCAGAGCCTTAATTTCCCAAAACTGTTAAAGAGGTGTTGTCAGACTTAAGGTTTACAAGTGTCTTTGAGATTCTGAAAGGAAAGGTAAAAAATACTACAAGCATAGTAGTACTTTCTGGCTTAACACTGATACTGAGAGGAGAGAAAAAAATGGAGCCTTCATCTATGTCTTATTGACTCAGTAACTGATATATTCATTTTTTTTAAATAATAAAACATAAGTTTAAGGGCAAATCATGTTTTAAAGGGTAGGTGTATAATTTCAGTGTAGAAAGAAACAATATACATATTTATTAGAACTTAATGTCCATGCGTTCTCTACAGGTAGGAACAAAATTAAAACTAGTCACCCTATTATACAACTGCTGTCATAGTACCTGGTTCAATTCACTGAGTATAGTTACAAAACAGAGGCCTGATTCTGCACCCTGTACTCCCATATGTGATGGGTGCAGGATCAACATCTTGCACTTTAGCTTGTGATGGCTACAGAGAAGCTAGACAACGTTTCATTCCTTTTGTTAGTACAATTCTCAATACAGAGCAGTTAAAACATTATTAAATCAAGAAAGTTAATCTGCAACTCGATTATTATTATATGACAAAATGCTGTGTCTTTTTGTTGACTCCTCCTAAATGTTGGCCATAGAAGTGTTTAGAGGTCGGCATAGAGACTTCTAGAACTGTTTATACAGCACAGAAAACAATTCTCAAAAAGTCACTTAGTATAAAGGGTCACAATATTATCATAATCTTTACTGTATCTATTTACATTATCGATTTTTAAAGTGATCGGTTTTCAGAGCTGATCTTTATCAGATATATAGGAAAAAGTAACAATTATGAAGACCAAATTCCTGCCCAGTTTACAATCTAAACAGAGGTTTCAATATTAAGCAAAATAGATATAAAAATGTAAGCCTGCTGAACTCCACTTTTCTATTTCATAAATGGGATGCAAAAAGAAAAGGAGTACTTGTGGCACCTTAGAGACTAACCAATTTATCTGAGCATGAGCTTTCGTGAGCTACAGCTCACTTCATCAGATGCATACTGTGGAAACTGCAGAAGACATTATATACAGACAGAGACCATGAAACAATACCTCCTCCCACCCCACTGTCCTGCTGGTAATAGCTTATTTAAAGTGACCATCAAGCTGGGTCATTTCCAGCACAAATCCAGGTTTTCTCACCCTCCGCCCCCCCACAAACAAACTCACTCTCCTGCTGGTAATAGCCCATCCAAAGTGACCATTCTCTTCACAATGTGTATGATAATCAAGGTGGGCCATTTCCTGCACAAATCCAGGTTTTCTCACCCCCCCAACCCCATACACACACAAACGCACTCTCCTGCTGGTAACAGCTCATCCAAAGTGACCACTCTCCCTACAATAAGAAAAGGAGTACTTGTGGCACCTTAGAGACTAACCAATTTATTTGAGCATGAGCTTTCGTGAGCTACAACTCACTTCATCGGATGCATACCATGGAAACTGCAGAAGACATTATATACACACAGAGACCATGAAACAATACCCCCTCCCACCCCACTGTCCTGCTGGTAATAGCTTATCTAAAGTGACCATCAAGTTGGGCCATTTCCAGCACAAATCCAGGTTTTCTCACCCTCCGCCCCCCCCCACACAAACTGAGCACCCCCACGAACATGTTACAGTTCTGTGGTGACCGAGAATCCTATTTTCGACGTCTCCGACTCAAGGAATATTTCCAAAATACCTCTGAACAACATACTACTCCACAGAGGCCTCCCTACCAACATTACAAAAAGAAGGATTCTAGGTGGACTACTCCTGAAGGTTGAAACAGCAGACTGGACTTCTACATAGAATGCTTCCGCCGACGTGCATGGGCTGAAATTGTGGAAAAGCAGCATCACTTGCCCCATAACCTCAGCCGTGCAGAACACAATGCCATCCACAGCCTCAGAAACAACTCTGACACCATAATCAAAAAGGCTGATAAAGGAGGTGCTGTCGTCATCATGAATAGGTCGGAATATGAACAAGAGGCTGCTCGGCAGCTCTCCAACACCACTTTCTACAAGCAATTACCCTATGATCCCACTGAGAGTTAAATAGAGACTGGGAGTGGCTAAGTCATTATGCAAGGTAGCCTATTTCCCCTTGTTTTTTCCTACCCGCCCCCAGACATTCTGGTTAAACTTAGATTTATGCTGGAAATGGCCCACCTTGATTATCATACACATGGTAAGGAGAGTGGTCAGTTTGGATGAGCTATTGCCAGCAGGAGAGTGAGTTTCTTGGGGGGGGGGGGGATTGAGAAAACCTGGATTTGTGCTGGAAATGGCCCACCTTGATCATCATGCACATTGTAGGGAGAGTGGTCACTTTGGATAAGCTATTACCAGCAGGAGAGTGAGTTTGTGTGTGTGTGTTTTGTGGGGGGCAGGGGTGAGAAAACCTGGATTTGTGCTGGAAATGGCCCACCTTGATTTTCATACACATTGTAAGGAGAGTAGTCACTTTGGATAAGCTATTACCAGCAGGAGAGTGAGTTTGTGTGTGTGGTTTTTGGAAAAAGGGGCAGGGGGTGAGAAAACCTGGATTTGTGCTGGAAATGGCCCACCTTGATTATCATACACATTATAAAGAGAGTGGTCACTTTGGATGGGCTATTACCAGCAGGAGAGTGAGTTTGGGGGGGGGGGGGGCGCGGAGGGTGAGAAAACCTGGATTTGTGCTGGAAATGGCCCAACTTGATTATCATACTCATTGTAAGGAGAGTGATCACTTTAGATAAGCTATTACCAGCAGGAGAGTGGGGTGGGAGGAGGTATTGTTTCATGGTCTCTGTGTATATAAGGTCTTCTGCAGTTTCCACAGTATGCATCCGATGAAGTGAGCTGTAGCTCACGAAAGCTCATGCTCAAATAAATTGGTTAGTCTCTAAGGTGCCACAAGTACTCCTTTTCTTTTTGCGAATACAGACTAACACGGCTGTTACTCTGAAATAAGTCACTAAAACTGATTACAATGAGTAAGAATACTTCTGGGTGCAGGTTCCACTCTGCTTAATCCAACTTCTGCCATCTAACTCTCAGTGTTCAGCTCCCTCTTAATGTGCAGTGCAGCCGGAGATAGGAAACTTTGCTCTCCCTAGGAAAGCAGAAATAGATGCTGCTATCCATGGAAGGAACAGTGCTCCGTGACCTCAATGAATCACTGTGTTCCAGCTAGTGGATGCTGTGCTCTCTCTCTTTCTAATAGCCATTCTCCATTACCTCCAGCTAGCATAAGGATCACTTTATCTGGTTCACTAACCACAGTATCATAGAAATGTAGGGCTGGGAGAACCTTGAGAGGTCATCTAATACAGTCCCCAGCACTGAGGCATGACCAAGTATACCTAGACCATCCCTGTCAGGTATTTGTCTAACCCAGTTTTTAAAATCTCCTATGGAAGCCTATTCCAGTGCTTAATTATCCTTATAGTTAGACAGTTTTTTCCTAATATCTGACCTAAATCTCCCTTGCTGCAGATTAAACTCATTACCTCTTGTCATATCTTCAGTGGACATGGAGAACAACTGATCACCGTCCTCTTTATAACAGCCCTTAACACAGGTCCCCAAACTGTGGGGTGCATCCTTCCAGGGGGGTGAGGATGAAACTTTGGGGAGGGGCGCAGATGAACCTTTGGGGGCGCAGCAGGGACCAGGCCAGCCCACATGGGGGGGGGGGCATGGAAGGAGCGCCTTCCTGCCCCCACCTCCGCTCTGGTTCCAGCCTCGCCTCCGAACACCAGCTCCCGGCCCTGCGCCTGGCCCTGTCCCCAGCCTTGGCACAGCTCTGCTCCCAGCCACTGGCCGTGGCTCTGTTTCTGGCCCCACTCCCGGCACTAAGCCCACCCCCAGCTGCAGCTCCAGCCTCAGACCTCTTACCCCTGTCCGCTTCTCCCCCTTTCTCCCCCCGAACTCCAGCCCCACTCCTGGCCCTGGCTCTGTGGAGGCAGGCAGGGTAAGGGGGGGTGCACGACCCTCAAAAGTTTGGGGACCACTTTCTTAACTTATTTGAAGACTGTCTTCAGGTCTTCCCTCAGCCTTCTTTTCTCAAGACTAAACATGCTCAGGTTTGTTTGTTTTTTAAGCTTTTCTCACAGGTTAGGTTTCCTAAACTTTTTGTTGCTCTCATCTGAACTCTCTCCAATTCGTCCACATCTTTCCTAAAGTGTAGTGCCCAGAACTGGACACAGTACTCCTGCTGAGGAGTGATGAACAGAGAGGGATAATTACCTCCAGATTTTTTGCAAATTGATCCTATTGTTGACCATGTTCCATTTGTGATCGACTATAACCTATAAAGTGTTTTCAGTACTACCACCACCTAGTCAGTTATTCTTCATTTTGTAGCTGTGCATTTGATTTTTCCTTCCTAACTATAGTGCTTTGCACTTGTCTTTATTGAGTTTCATCTTGCTGAATTCAGATCAGTTCTCCAATTTGTCTCAGTCATTTTGAATTCTAATCCTGTCCTCTGAAGTGCTTGTAACCCTTCCCGGCTTGGTGTCATCTGCAAATTTGATAAGTATACTCTCCATTATCCAAATCCTTAATGAAAATACTGAATAGTACTAGACCCAGGACAGACACCTGCAGGACCTTACTAGATATGTTCCCCCCTCCCCAATTTGACAACAAACTATTGAAAACTACTCTTTGAGTACAGTCTTTCAATCTGTTTTGCACCCACCTTTCAGTAAAATTCATCTACACCATATTTCCCTAGTTTGCTCATGATAATATCATAAAGGACTGTGTCAAAAGTCTTACTAAAATCAAGATACATCACATCTACAGCTCCCCCTCCCTTTCCCAGCCCTCATCATGCTCCAGAAGTTATAGCACTATTTTCACTATACAGAGTCCCGATCAGAAAAATTGTACAGGAAAAGATAAGTGAATTTACATCTTTCGTAAAGTCAATATTAATACAGCAATAATCCTAGAAGAGACCCTGGGAGCACTTGTCACATCTAATGGTAATGATCAAAGTTGGACCACAACCAGAAGAAACACAGCTGGGCAGAAGACGGAGGAGGAGTCTGAACCCCCTGAAAAAGAGGAGTAATCAAAAAGACAATTTTTCATATATTAATCTGGTTGAAACTGAGGCAAGGATCTGAATGCAGGTTTTGTTATTCTTCCACAGATCTGTTTATCTCTTGTGCTATCTAAGAGCACAGTGTGTGTGTTTAGAAATTCCTTTGCAGAGTTTGTGTGTTTCTTGATTATGCTGTCACTAAGTGCCCAAATGGGGAAACATTAAACTAGAAGGTCCCCATAGCTTCAGTGGAACTCTGAGTGCATGCAAAAACTACTGGGGAAGCTCAGGAGAGCCAGCACTAGTTTCTGGACCAAGGCAATTGGACTTCAGAGTCTTTACTGTCACTAGGTGTGTCAGACAGAAGGTCTACACCCGGAGAGCATATCTAGAGGCTCAGAGACAGTGCTTAAATTCTGCCCAGCCCCAGCAAGTTGAGAGCATGGGGACCCAGGGTTTGGGTCCAGTTGAGCAGCCCATTGAGTGTCTACCAAGAGGAGCTCATCACGTGTTGTTCTTGGTATTCTGTAAGAAGGTTTCTATCCATTGTTTTGTTTTGGATATATATTTTACTATTTGATTCCCTCAGTCTGATTCAGACAGCAGGCCTTCCTCTTCTGAGGAGAAAGAATGCCCTTTTGTGTGTACATGCGCACGCGCACACACACAAATAAGAGATTTGAAATAAAGTTTGAAATTTTCTCCAGAAAAAGTCTGCAGCAGGCAGGCCTGGCTGATCCTCTCACTGCCAAGGAGGCACACACAAAGGGAGAACTCCTTTGTTGCCAGACCTCCAAACTGCAAGCATTGAAATGGATCTGTGGATCTTAGCATGATGAAGAATCACATTTTTGTCACCATTCTGGGATAGGTTTTCATAGTGAAGTAGTGTATGTAAATTCAGATATTAACACTCTTTATCTCACTAATAGATGCTCTGATTTAAACCATACATTCATCAAGTACTGTGTTGTTCTTATGGCTCCTTTCTTTGGAGACTCATTGTTGGCAATGGCATTAGACTGCTGATTGTGTTTGGTTTTAGAAGTTAATGTATCACTTTTAAAACACTTCATCAAAGTGTTGAAACATTTGGAAATGTTAATTATTTGATTTTGATTCATTGGTCAAATTTTATAACTTCCTCATATGTTTTCATCAAATATCAATGTTCCCAGACTCAACATCAGTACAATACAATACAAGAGAACACAAGATGCATTACAGTTAAATAACAAAATCATCATTCAATTTATTAAAATAAAGAGAATCTTATAGGTCACATGGTTATGCACTCAAAATTCTTATAATACCATCGTTAAATTTGAGTGCAAAACCTTAACTCTGCTGCCTGTGAATGTGCATTACAGTACAGTCATTAATTACATGATCACATTATTTCTCATATAATCCAGTGTCAAACTTTTCTATAAAATAGAACACATGTTGCAAATTACAATAATCTGTACTGCTCTGTGTATGCCATGAAAACTACATATACCAAAAGAACACAGTACTCTGCACTAAAAACTTACAGATGAAGTATAACAAAAGAACAACAGTGAAAATATCCTGGGGGTCATAATGAAAACAACACTACCTGTGGTGTTTCAGTAATAGGACTTATTTTAAGTATACTGTTACTGCTTAATACAATTAAATATTTTGCACCTGGAACTATTATGATGTTAGCTCATGGAAAAACACAGGTTTAAACTTGATTGTTTAATTTTACTTAGAGGTGTATTAATACATTTCAAATCAAGAGTATACATAATTCTTTTCATTAAATAAACAGTTGAACTGCATTTTAAATAAGTATATCTCTCCTCTAAAGATATCATGTTGACTAAATTCCTAATCTTGGATTAATGCTTCCAGTGTGAAGTAGATAGAAACACCTGAAGTACTTGAAATTGTTTGTCTCTACAAGACACTAGTAGGCACGCTTTCTGTTCCTAACATTGCATTAAAACAGTTCTGCACTTAATTAGCTATTAAATGTTGATAAAGTCTTCAGGTCTCTCTCATTAGCATGACTGGTGCTCTACCTAACAACTATTTACATATGAAAGACCTGATCCATTTGGTCTTGGGTAAAGAACAAACAATTTTTAGTCCAGTGTAACAAACTAATAAGAGGTTTACTGATAATGAGAATAATTGTAGGAAAACCAGCTTTCAGCTGAACCCTCTCAACACACTGACTGTAAATGGAGAACCCTTTTTGTTAAAGAAGTTGATTTAACAGTAAGATCTTCAAATACAACATCAAACAGCTCAAGCACTTTTCTTTATTCTTTCTGACTACATTTACTTTCCTTTTGAACTGACTCATTAAGGATCACTGAGAGGTAAACACAGACGTGGAGCTTTATCTAGTGAAAGATTAAAGGACTCCACACAACACCATTCACTTTGAAAACCCGAATACCTCCTAAGATGATTCTGTCTTGTGGTGCAACAGAACCTGTAGACTTGGATATTGCACACGTCCTATTTGTATAGTGACAAGTGTTGTAAAGACCTATTTGATAAATGATACAAAGCATTACAAGTAACTGAAGCACACTGAACAGATTATAAAATGTTAGTTGCATGAAACTAGTTAACATTTTTAGAATTACGGGTCTTTTTGTAATTCAAATGCCATTGTTTAATTTAATATTTGCTAAAGTGTGGGGTACAAACAGGTCTTTTAATTGTTCTGCTGAATCGTAGCCTTCATTTTTTTTAACCAAGTCCCTAGCTGTAACGATTATGAAAAAATCTTGCAAATATGACCCAAGTGTGATTGGTTTTAACCTCTCCTCACAACCTTGTTTCCCTAGACATGGTGTTATCTTTTAGATTCGGAGGAGATAGCCACCCTACTTCGACTTGCAGGCCCTGGTTAATGGATAAGTGAAACAGGACATCAATTAGTATTCTACTGAAAAAAACCCACTATTTAAAATCTAATCCTACCAATAACATTATACACACATAAACAGGGATATGAACCAAACCATGGAAATTTTATTCTATACAAATGGAGGAACCCTGCTGAAAATGACCCTCCACCTCCCAGTCAGCCTTCAGTGTCAAAACCCCTTCTCCTCTCTGAACTTAAAAAGAAAAGGAGTACTTGTGGCACCTTGGAGACTAACCAATTTATTTGAGCATAAGCTTTCGTGAGCTACAGCTCACTTCATCGGATGCATACTTAGTCTGTGGGAAAGTGCCAGAGAAAGAAACTCATGGCTTATCTACACAGCACTAGCAAAGCACACTAGAGGGGTACGATTTGTAAAGCACTCTAACTACAATGGAGATCCTGCTGGCTCACTCAAACAGTACTGCACTGGCATATTCTACGAATCATTTGGAGCGTACCAGCAGGGTCTGCAGGAGGCAGCGACAGTGCAATATGTTAGTGTGCTTTACAAATCATATCCCACTAGTGTACTTTGCCAAGGCATGTAGAGAAGCCTTCAGTCTTTCAGGTGTCTTGTGGCCCCGGCCAAAATCTGTCTCAGTCCCTTTCTATTATTCTGTCGCCAATCGCACATCCAAACTGGCTACTCAGCCTTAAGAACTCCTTCCAGACCATCCCCTTCCAGAATAAGGGTCTATCTGCACGAAAGCAGCTAAAGCAGCTCAGCTACAGTTTAGCTCCATGCTGCAGGTGCTTCAGACACTGAAAAAGGTGCTTTTCCGTGAACAAAGTTAATCCACCTCTTCAAGAAGCGGCAGCTAGGTTGACAGAGGAATTCTTAGCTGTGACTACAGTGGGGGTTAGGTTTACCCAACTAAATCATGCAGTGCCCCGAGCAATGTAGCATGGTCAATTTTTCGGTGCAGACCAGGCTTAAGGTTTGGCTAAGCACTGTCCAAAAAATTCAAAGAAAGCCCGTTGACGGATCATCCTGAAAGAACAAACTCTGTTAATGGCGGATGGAATGATGTCTGCCCAACAATACCTATGAGATATGAACTACTCCGATTGTTTCAATGGGTGCTAACTCAGATACCAATTATAATAATTTCAATATCAACGTTGTCAATGACAGTATTTCATGGCTATGTCTATACTACAGACCCTATGCCTGCATAGCCACCAGCGTACTAACAGTGTATGCCCAACAGGAGCATTTCTGCTGGTGTAGGAATGCCACCTCCCGGAATGGCATCAGCTATGACAACTGTGGGTTCTGTTGGCTTAGTTATGTCACTAGGTTGTGTGTTTTTTTCACCCTCCTGATTGATGCAGCTATGGTGGTATACATTTTAAGTGTAGACCAAGCCACTATGAAGTACACTATGAAAATGTATTTTAAGTGACTGCTCATTTTGGGTAGATATAAACATTCATCAGTGTATTAGCTCATAAGAACAGGTCTCTTATAAAAAGCATGAGAATATATACATACTTTTCCACATCATGATTATTCAAAGCCTGACAATATATAGTATATTTTGCCATTTGGGGCCTCTGGTGCTTTGAACTGGAATTTCCTGAATTTAACTGAAAATGCATGATTCCTGGAGCGATGGCATTTGCTGTTAACAGAAAATTCTCAACAGCACTGTAAATATTTTAACTCTAATGCTGGAAGATAAACTTTGTAGTAGTCAAAAAGTATTACGATTTAAAATCTCAAATTTTACACCATCTCAGCATGCGGAGGGGGGCAGAGTAAAGGGACCCGGGGGGGGGACCAAGACCCATGACACTCTGCATCTCCTCCCAGACGAGGAGGGGTATGAGCACCTGGACAGTGAGTAAGAGCCAGTACCCAAGGGTGAGTGGGGAACCAAAGAGGTTATAGGTATAACTGTAAAATAATTAAGTTACAGACACTCTCATACCACAGATTCAATATATCAAGGGTGTTTTTTGATTGGAAATGAACATGCACGCTGTTGATCTTTCATGACTAAATTTTACTAATATATCAGCAGTAAATGAAAACGGAATCATATATGAATACATATTTTAGGCCAAAATAATAACAATGAAAATTCTCTTCACATTTCATGGAACAGTTCCGATTTTTTGAAACTGAATAATGTAATAGCTATACTATACTATCAAATGTAATTGTTATAACTGGTTTCACTTTTCCTCCACTTTTTATTTTAAACTTTAAATTAAAAAAAATAATTCCTTTTATTAGAATGTAAAGGAAGTTTTTTCCTTCATTTTGTTCGGGATTTTCGAAGACGTTACTGATTATCAAAACTCCAGATTCACTTGTGTAAAAGATATAATTGCAATGCAATAAAGCCAGAGCCTTGGCTTTGCTAACAATAAGTTTTCCCAGGTTGACTAACCTTTTTGTGCTGTACTCAGATAGAATAATGACAGATTTTTTGGCAAAGCTGAGATTTAGCATTTTTATACTGTTAAATATGAAAACAAGAAACTATATAAAATGCCATGGTTAATTATGCTATCATATTAGCAGGTTCACAAATTCAGGTCCAGAGAACTCAAAAACTAAAATAACGCTAATGAAAATTTCAGCAAGGTAATTGAAGTTAAACTCTGTCTTTCATCAGTGAGCAGGAAGCTCTAAATAAGTCAGCAGTTTTTGCACAATTATATTTCTGGTCTATTTCCTGTGAGCTCTCAAAAGGCTTTCCTGTAAAATTCAGCCTAAGTTCACATCCTCTTCTGCCAGGTTACATAAAAGAATGGTATCAGGCGCATACATAAGAGACTATTCTACAAGACCCTGGCACGCAAGAATGATTAGGTCAAATGAAAACAAACAATGGACTTCAGTGACTTCACTACTGAAACAAAATATTCTTCAGCATGTAGCTCTAGCAAAGATATCTAATCTAAAAAGTTAATTTGTGGGGAATTTAGACACACTTGATCTCACTGTAACTATGGGCCTGATTCTGTAATCCATATTCAGACATGAAGCCCTCATTCTTTGAGGCCTCAGTTGCACCAGAAGACCCAGAGACTATATAGCAGTGGGATTGCAAAAAACTTACTGAATTAACGCAAAGAATTAACTCTCCTTTTTATCCAGCATCCACAAAGGTGCTATATTAGCCCCCCATTGCAAAGCATCCAAGCCAACGCTACTATGGCCTTTACGCTTGCTCCTGCAGCATGATTCCATGATTCCTTATCCGATTGTGCTTTTCCTTCCTCCCTCTCCACAACTTTTGCTCATAAGAGCAAAATAAAGCTTTTATGATTTGCAATAGGCTTATTCAAAGCTGGAGGTGGAGAAGATATGTTCTCACTCTGCAACTCCAAAACATTTTTCTACCTTGTATATCTTTGGTATATCATTCTGTTCCAATATGGGATTGCCGAATTATCCTCTACTGCCTGCTGAAGGAGACAGAGTTCCCTCTCAGCACACACTCACCCATAAACATGGTTTATTTGGGCAAATCTACACTTAAAACGCAGCAGAGGAGAAGCTGCACTGATGCAGCTATAGCGCTTAAGTAAAGATGCTCCTACACCAATGGGAGAGCTTAGTTGGCATAGTTAATGCAGCTACTCGAGAAGTAATAGCTACACTGATGGGAGAAGTGTTGGCACAGTGCTGTCTACACAGGGGGTTAGGTTGATATAACTGTGTTGCTCAGGGGTGTGGATTTTCACACCCCTGAGCAACGTAGTTATACTGATATAGGTCTATAGTGTAGACCTGGTCTTAGTTTTCATAACAACGTTTCCACCCTAGAATCACTTTTTTTTGTTGAATCCACAAAATACAATATTTTGTCCTCCTCAAGTGGGCTCTCAGCGGCAATTAACTACCCATATAAGTCCCAAGCTGTACCAATTTCCTCTTCACACTATCAAGCTGAGGTGGTGGTTAAACAAAAACAGTTTTGTTAACCTAACTCCACTGGAAACACTGAAAGAAAACATCTGCCAAATGGAAAAGGACAAAGTCTGTAAGAAAACTCGCCAGCAACAGCACCACTCCTATCTCAGTTCTTTTCAGGAAGTATTTAAACAATGGAGAACAAGAAAAAAAGAAAAATTACTTGACGATTCTAATCTGAATTTAAGGACAAATTCTCAATTATGTCCATCCTTGCAGCTTGTGATCCTAGAATCGCTGATCTCCATACACAGAGAAAACAGGAAACATCATGTGGCCTTCTCAAATTTGTTATTATTATCTTTAGCGAGGTATAACCTGACCTCATGTGGACCTTAATGTTTACGGGCCAAAGGGAATAATTACAAACGTGAAAAAAAAACCTGAAACAAAACCAGAACAGGATAGGCAAGGCAGCATGCTATCCCAATGCAGCTAAAATCAGATTGCTGGATCAGATTACCCATATTCAAGTTAACAAACGTCATCATTTTAAATCAGCGTAAAACACAGACCAATACTTTCAGCTATCACATTACAGGAAAAAACTCCTAGAAATACCACCCTTTTACAAACGAAGTTATCTTTTTACCTGGACCATATGCTTATTTCATAATGTTTGCAATATAACAGAATATTTGGCTTGGAACACAAAGTAAATTTAATAGATTATTTTTAATTTTGGTGCACTAATGGCTTTTACTTTGAACAACTGTATTCCTTTAAAGCTCCATTTAATACACTTCTGATTATTCATATTTGGCTGTATGAACATATCTCCAAAGTAATCAATAAGAATAAAACAATAAAAATAAGATTTTTTTTCATTCCACTTGGAATTAGAGCTCAATTTTTAGGCACCACATTTAAAAAGAACCAAACTGAGAAGTATTCAGAGAAGACCAACAAACATAATGTAAGGTTTTAAAAGCAGAAAATGAGGAAAATGCAGGAATTTGGCATGTACAGTTTTTAGAAAAGAAGAATTAAACATTCAACCAATGCATAAAGGGCTGTTAGGAGGAGAGCAGGGGGATCAGCTAGTGCAGAGCAAGAAAGAGTAAATTTCAATACAGGGTTTGAAAAAGCCAATTCTCATCCACTGTGGTAAGCAGTCAGCTTTCCTCAGTAAGCACCTCCAAACTCCTGGAGAGTCTAAGCACTGATTTTTAAAATAGACATTTCTAGACTTTAGTGTTGCAAAGATAACCTTCCAAATGTTAACCAATGGCAAACCAATGCAGTGCTATCTTCTTGAGTCTGCAGGCAGCTTAATGCTGCAGCAGAGCAAAAACTTGAGTCTTGTAAGTTCTCTTTAGGACTATGCTATTCTGAAACTGTGGAAGCGGTGAATCTGACAATTAGGTCCATTTCACTCCCCTGCTTGAGAAAGCTGCCAGCAGCAGCAGTGCCAGAAACCGGTGCTATTCACTGGGGAAGAAGAAAAGGAGTACTTGTGGCATCTTAGAGACTAACCAATTTATTTGAGCATAAGCTTTCGTGAGCTACAGCTCACTTCATCGGATGCTGTAGCTCACGAAAGCTTATGCTCAAATAAATTGGTTAGTCTCTAAAGTGCCACAAGTACTCCTTTTCTTTTTGCGAATACAGACTAACACGGCGGCTACTCTGAAACCTGTCGCTGGGGATGACGACTCAAAATGGATTGGATAGAATAGCAGACATACACTCCTCATAGCAAATATAAAGCAACAGGAGGGTAGCCAGGAGGCTCTGGATTACAGGGGTAACTGAGAGAAGCCCCATCCTTCCAACAGTCAGAGGAGGAGTTTTTGTGGAGAAGAGGCTTCATATTCATTGGACACTTACTAGCCAGAAAGAACAGGAGTACTTGTGGCACCTTAGAGACCAACACATTTATTTGAGCATAAGCTTTCGTGGGCTACAGCCCACTTCATCGGATGCATGCAGTGGAAAATACAGTAGGTCAATTTTATATACACAGAGAACATGAAACAATGTGTGTTACCATACACACTATAACGAGAGTGATCAGTTAAGGTGAGCCACTACCAGCAGGAGAGAAAAAAAAACCTTTTGTCGTGATAATCAAGATGGGCCATTTCCAGCAGTTGACAAGAATATGTGAGGAACAGTAGGGCGGAAAAATAAACATGGGGAAGTCGTTTTACTTTGTGTAATGACACATCCACTCCCAGTCTTTATTCAAGCCTAATTTAATGGTGTACTAGCCAGAGTGATAGCAAAGATGAAGCCCTGAAATAGAGCCAAGGGACAGTTTCCTGATATTAATCTCAGCAACCTCCACATTCCCAGCAGGTGAGAGTGAGTTGGTATCTCACCTAGGATTCACCTGCAGTTTATTGATTTTGGACACACCATGATCAATCTACCTTAAGAGAGAAAAAGTATAGTGAAGCCAGGAAGGGAAAGAATGTGTAACAAAAGCAAGAAGATGTAGAGTTTCCTTTTTAAAAGTATATTTACACAAGAAGTTGTTTGCCAATGTTAGAATTAAATACTGCACAATTATTCAGTACACAATAGGACTACACTATGAGCTAGAGGTGTGATTCCTGCTTCAAGTAGACAGTCACACTAGCTGTTGTCGAGGTAGGGTACTAAAAATAGTGTAGTTGCGGTAGCATGGGCAGCAGCAAGTGGAAGGATAAGCTAGCCGTGACAAATACATACCCACAAAGTTCATGTGGCTTTGTACTTGGCTACTATGCTATTTTAGCATGCTAGTTTGATGAGAGAAAGCGCAAGTATACCTACATGAGCTGGAATCACACACCCAGCTCCAAGTGTAGACATACCTTTGGTTTAATCCTCTAAACTGCAAGCAGCATGGCCTTGGAGGATGGTGACAAAGGTCCATTAGGTCTGAGTAAAACTTTTCAAGCCCTGCTTCAATGCAAGCAAGTAAACTTAAGTTAATTAATAGAGGAAAATTTACTGCTATAAATACAGTTAGACAATGGGAAATTGTGAAACTTTCATAGTTGGAGCTGCTGAATTCTGGCCTAGTCATCCCTCTACTAACAGTGATGCAGGAATAATTAAATCTGTCTTGCCACAATGAAGGGGGATAGAGTAGTACACCCATTAGAGATTCCTTTCCTTCCTGTTGATAACAGAATGTTCTGAGTTTTGTACAAAATAGCACTTGTTTTTGTTTGGGGGGTTTTTTGGATTTTTTTTTTTGGTTGTTGTTGGTTGTTTGTTCTTTTTTAAAGACCCTTGGTAAAACCTAAAAAACTAAGAGAACTGAAGTAAGGCTTCCACAGTATCCTCAAATTTGTCTCTGTGTATAATTATTACAGCATCCAAGATACTCTATCAGACAGTACCTGAACATTTGGCAATGTTACACACCATTTGGAAAGTATCTATTTCACTAACATGACGGTCAAACATTTGGGAAACACTTTTTGCAGAAATTGTCCATTACTGAGGCATATTCCAAGAAAATAACGTCTAATGTCATCTTCAAGGGCACTAATACCCATCCGTAAAAGAAAAAAAAGTTGAGAAGTCCACATGAATCTGGCTCTCGGAGTTTTACCATTAAGTTCAAATAGGTTCAAACTATACAATAGCAAAAATATTAAATATATGCAATATTCTTAAAGGTGACTTGCAAAGGAAAACAAATTGGTTATGTGTATTTCCCCCATTCGGTATTATTTACCTTAGAAATGACAGGAATCATGCCTCACCAATCTACTGAAACCATGCTTCACAAATCTATTATGTCAGAGAAGAGTCAACATGCCTTTTGTAAAGGGAAAATCTGCCCCACCAATCTATTAAAATTCTTTCAGGGTGTCATCAAGCATGTGGACAACGGTGAACCAGTTGATACAGTATATTTGAGGGAGACAAGGTAGGTGAGGTTTTATCTTTGACTGGACCAACTTCTGTTGGTGGAAGGTACAAGCTTTTGACCTACACAGAGCTCTTCTGTGTACTTAGACTTTCAGAAAGCCTTTGACAAAGTCCCTTACCAAAGGCTTTTAGGAAAATAAGCAGTCATGCGTTAAGAGGGAAGGTCCTCTCATGGATCAGGAACTGGTTAAAAGACAAGAAACAAAGGGTTGGAATAAATGGTCAGTTTTCAGAAAGGAGAGAGAAGTAAATAACAGAGTCCCTGAAGGATCTGTACTGTGACCTGTGCTGTTCAACATATTCATAAATCAGCGGTGGCCAACCTGAGCCTGAGAAAGAGCCAGAATTTACCAATGTACATTGCCAAAGAGCCACAGTAATACATCAGCTCCCTCACCCCGCTCCCAGCGCCTCCTGCCCACCAGCAGCCCTGCCAATCTGCGCCTCCCCCTCCCCACACCTCCTGATCAGCTGTTTTGTGGCATGCAGGAGGCTCTGGGTGGAAGGGAGTAGGAGTGAGGGCATAGCAGTCTCAGGGGAGGAGGCGGGAAGGGGTGGAGTGGGGGCAGGGCCTGTGCCAGAGCCAGGGGTTGAGCAGTGAGCACCCCTTGGCACATTGGAAAGTTGGCGCCTGCAGCTCCAGCCTCGGAGTCAGTGCCTATACAAGGAGCCCCATATTAACTTCTGAAGAGCCACATGTGGCTTCGGAGCCACAGGCTGGCCACCCTTGTTCAACATTTCTCTGGAAAAGGCAGTGAAGTGGCAAAATTTACAGATGAAACAAAGTTACTTAAGAAAAGAATTAAGATCAATGCTTACTGTGAAGAGTTACAAAGGGATCTCACAAAACTGTGTGATAAAACGGCAGATGAAATTCAATATTCATAAATGCAAAGTAATGAACACTGGAAAAATAATCTCAACTATTCATACAAAATGATGGGGTCTAAATTAACTGTTATCACTCAAGAGAGATCTTGACGCATTGTGGATAATTCTCTGAAAACATCCACTCATTAAGCAATAGCAGTCATAAAAATCTAACAGAATGTTAGAAACCATTAGAAAAGGGATAGGTAATACAACGGAAAATAAAATAATGTCACTAAATAAATCAACTGTATGACCACACCCTGAATATTCTGTGCAGTTCTGGTTGTCCCATTTCAAAAAAAGGATATATCAGAATTGGAAAAGGTGCCGGGAAGGGCAACAAAAATGATTATGGATATGGAACAATTTCCATTTGAGGAGAGATTAAAAAGACTGGAACTGTTCAGCTTAGAAAAGGGACTGCTAAGAGGGGGTATGACAGAAGTCTATAAAATCATTAATTGTATGGAGAAAGTGAATATGGAATTTACCCTTTTACATAACACAAGAACTAGGGGTCACCCAATGAAATTAATACGCCGCAGGTTTAAAACAAATATAATGAAGTCCTTCTTCACACAATGCACAGTCAACCTATGGAACTTTTTTCCAGGCGATGTTGTGAAGGCCAAAAGCATAACTGGGTTCAAAAAAGGATTAGATAAGTTCATGAAGAATAGGTCCATCAATGGCTATTAGCAAAGATGCTCAGGCACAAAAGCCCATGCTCCAGGTGTCCCTAAACCTTTAACTGCCAGAAGCTGGGACTTGATGACAGGGGATGGATCACTCGATAAACTGCCCTGTTCTGAAGCATCTGACACTGGCCACTGTTGGAAAACAGGATTTGGGGCTAGGCAGACCATTGGTCTGACCCAGTATTGTCATTCTTCTTACGGTTTTGGACTGTTATGTTTTTTCTCCCCCGCCCCCCTTTTTTAAAATAGGTCTTCTCATGCACAATATATTGAGAGTTATCAGGGTTCCCTCCCCACTCTGAACTCTAGGGTTCAGAGGTGGGGACCCACATAAAAGACCCCCTAAGCTTATTTCTACCAGCTTAGGTTAAAAACTTCCCCAAGGCACAAATTCTTCCTTGTCCTTGGACAGTATCACTGCCACCACCAAGTGAGTTAGAGAAAGATTTAGGAAAAGGACCACTTGGAGTTCCTGTTTCCCAAAAATATCCCCCCCCGAGTCCCTTCACCCCCTTTCCTGGAGAGGCTTGAGAGTAGACAAGGTGAGCACAGACCAGACCCTGGGGTTTTTAGGACACTAAAAACCCCAATCAGATTCTTAAAAACAGAACTTTATTCTAAAGAAAAAAAGTAAAAGCAGCACCTCTGTAAAATCAGGGTGGAAGGTAATTTTACAGGATAATATGATTTCCTTCCTTAGAGGTTTTTAAGGTCAGGCTTGACAAAGCCCTGGCTGGGATGATTTAACTGGGAATTGGTCCTGCTTCGAGCTGGGGGTTGGACTAGATGACCTTCAGGGGTCCCTTCCAACCCTGATATTCTATGATTCTATGATTTAAAACGCAGAGGATTCCCCTCCAGGCAAAACTTTAAAGTTACAAAAAACAGGAATAAACCTTCCTCTTAGCATAGGGAAAATTCACAAGCTAAAACGAAAGATACTCTAACGTATTTCCTTGCTATTACTTACTACTTCTGTAATTTTAGATGCATCTTTCAGTAGGAGCTGGATTACCTGCTTGGTCCCTCTCTTTGTCTTGGAGAGAACAACAAAGAACACAAACAAAAACCTTCCCCCCACCCGATTTGAAAGTATCTTCTTTCCCCATTGGTCCCTCTGCTCAGGTGCCAACTAGGTTAATGGAACTGATTAACCCTTTACAGGTAAAGGAGGGATTTTATGCTACCCTTAGCTGTATGTTTATGACAAGAGCCTTCTCAGATCTCAACTGAATCTTTATCCAGAAGAGTTGTTCTTCAACTTTTTTAAAGGCATTTGCGTTAAGTGCTAAACAATTTTTAAAAGTTTAAAAGAAATCTGAATAAAAATTGCTTCCCCTCAATTAATCACGTTTCATTTCCTTGATATTTCAGGATGTCATATACCTGTCAATTCTACTCTCACCCAAAGGATCTTCTAAAAAAACAAGGAAGACCTAAATTTCTATTGAGAAGAATAAGCAGAATAAAAAATAAACTTTTCAAAGACACTTCAAACTTTCTTTATACATCATAAATAAGCTCACAATAAAGTGGCACAAACCATGTATCTCTCCTTAGTAAGTCACTTGAACAGCAGCTAGATTGGAAGTAGTAAAAATTAAGTCTATTTTCTAAAAAGAAGCCAAGGAAATTTCATGCCACTGAAATTCATATCATTTCTGGAGATATTGATTAAGAATACAATTAAGGGGCAAGTACTGTATACTTTGACAGGTGTGATCTATGAGCTTAGTGTCTGAAAGGGGAATTCACATTCCTCTAATTCCTCAGAATCTTTTCAGAAGTTTAATATAATGATAGATAAGCAAGACTGCGCAGAGAATTTACTTGAATTTTCAAAAGGCCTTGGATAAAACTCCTTTAAAGACAATCTAAAGTATTGTCTGCACTTGGAAATTTACCAAAATAGGTATTCCAGAATAGTTATTTTCATACAAACCCCTATGCGGACACTTATTCTGGAATAAGAGTGCATTTTTCCCATTTAGCTTTTCTGGAATAGCTATTTGATGTAAATATGTAAGTACAGACAAGCTCTTAGACTCGGGGATGGACCGGAGACCTCTGAATATCTAGTTGGTGAATAAATGATATGAGCACTTCTGCAGGAGGCAATCTTCCTTTAAGTTCTGAACATCAGTCTGATTTTAGGAGGCACTCTGTTGTTTTACTGCTGTCTTTTGGATGAGATGTAAAATAGAGGTCCTGGGCATTTGTAGTTATTAAAGAACCCATGGTGCTCTCTGCAAAAAAAAAAAAATAATTTGGTTCCTAGCCAAATTCTAACCTGAATAATTACATTCAGCTGACCTAAAATTCCCTCGGAACTTTCAGTTGGATACTATTCTTCTTGTTTTAAATTTTTGTATAGTATTACTGTGAAAGGTTAAACAGATGCCACATTTCATTCCAGAGGTGCCTATACCAGTATGGATAAAATGACCTCAACTGACATTTTTCCATAGCGCACATACCTCTTGATAAATGATTCCAGCGAGTCACAAGGAATTACCACCTTAGCACTTTACTAAATCATATACCTACTTTGCGCTTAAAGTTGTCAGGCTCTTCCCACTGCCAAACAATTTAATAGTTGTTATAGTAAAATATAATATTTAAATGTTATTACATTAACGAAACATATCTCAACACATTTCCTTCCTATACATCATTAAAAACAAAGCTATAATTATAAATACTTTAAAGTTCATTTTAGCATAATTTATCCATTTAAAGATGTATTCACTTACTGATTAGTTCATAAAATTTGGTCATTAGTGATTTGTCTTGCAGTCAGTGCAAATTAGAGATTTTTACTGTATTGTACAAGTTTTATAATCAGTTTGAAACCAAACTGAATCTAGCAAGACTCTAGTAGGCTAATGAGGGTTATTTATCATACTGGAATATTGTGTGTGCCTAACTCATCAGCTTTAATACCCATCATAAAATTGCTTCAATTACCTCTGCACATTAAAACTATGAAAACACTTTTAGCTGAAGCAGTAATATGCCTGGCTTTCCATTCTTCTATTTAATAATGTTAACCTTTGTGAACCTCACTGCCCCAACAGTCCTAACAACTGTGAGTTTCTACACAAGTAATTTGCATTGGTAGTTTAATTAACTGCCACACGAAAGTAATAGAAAATTCTTAACACAATAACACAATTGCATAACATGTAGTTAACTGTGGGAACCATATGCTGCCAGATTAGACTCATCTAATACCTCACATTGCAATGACTTCTTGATAATCACATGCTCTACTGTACTGTGTTGTTTATCAGCTGTCATTTTCAAATGGTTTTCAGTGTTGTTGGTTGGTCCCGATATTAGAAAGACATGGTAAGTGAGGTTACATCTTTTATTGGACCAACTTGGTGAGACAAGCTTTCAGGCTTACACAGAGCTCTTCTGCAGGTCTGGGAAAGGTACTAAGAGTGCTACAGCTAACTACAAATGGAACGGATAAGCAGTTAACACATGTTGCAAGAGTCCATTCAAAGTGAAGTGGACTGACAATACTCTACATACGCTATTGGATAAAGGAGGGTTAATGGGTTACAGATTATTGTAATGAGCCATAAATCCAGTATCTTTATTAAGTTCATGATTTTTGGTGTCTAGTAGAGTTATGAATTTAAGTTCCCAGGCTTGTTTTTTGAAGATGTGCAAGTTTCCTCCGAGGATGATGTCTGAGAGGTCAGATTTGGAGTGATCATTTTTTGAAAAGTGTTGGCACATGGGTGATATGGTGGTTTTGTCTTATCATTTTTCTGTGAGAGTTGTTACTGGGGCACTTAGTGCACCAGATGCAGTACACCACATGCTGTGATAGGCATGTGTAGGACCTATAGATTTTGAAAAGTGTGTTGTGGGGGGTATTGATAATTGTAGCAGTGGAGATATGGCTTCAGGTTTTGCATCTAGCGACAGAGGATGTGGAAAAAGCTAATGTACTCAATGCTTTTTTTGCCTCTGTTTTCACTAACAAGGTCAGCTCCCAGACTGCTGCGCTGGGCATCACAAAATGGGGAAGAGATGGCCAGCCCTCTGTGGAGTGGTTAGGGACTATTTAGAAAAGCTGGACGTGCACAAGTCCATGGGGCCGGACGAGTTGCATCCGAGAGTGCTGAAGGAATTGGCGGCTGTGATTGCAGAGCCATTGGCCATTATCTTTGAAAACTCGTGGCGAACCGGGGAAGTCCCGGATGACTGGAAAAAGGCTAATGTAGTGCCAATCTTTAAAAAAGGGAAGAAGGAGGATCCTGGGAACTACAGGCCAGTCAGCCTCACCTCAGTCCCTGGAAAAATCATGGAGCAGGTCCTCAAAGAATCAATCCTGAAGCACTTGCATGAGAGGAAAGTGATCAGGAACAGTCAGCATGGATTCACCAAGGGAAGGTCATGCCTGACTAATCTAATCGCCTTTTATGATGAGATTACTGGTTCTGTGGATGAAGGGAAAGCAGTGGATGTATTGTTTCTTGACTTTAGCAAAGCTTTTGACACGGTCTCCCACAGTATTCTTGTCAGCAAGTTAAGGAAGTATGGGCTGGATGAATGCACTATAAGGTGGGTAGAAAGCTGGCTAGATTGTCGGGCTCAAAGGGTAGTGATCAATGGCTCCATGTCTAGTTGGCAGCCGGTATCAAGTGGAGTGCCCCAAGGGTCGGTCCTGGGGCCGGTTTTGTTCAATATCTTCATAAATGATCTGGAGGATGGTGTGGATTGCACCCTCAGCAAGTTTACAGATGACACTAAACTGGGAGGAGTGGTAGATACGCTGGAGGGGAGGGATAGGATACAGAAGGACCTAGACAAATTGGAGGATTGGGCCAAAAGAAATCTGATGAGGTTCAATAAGGAAAAGTGCAGGGTCCTGCACTTAGGACGGAAGAACCCAATGCACAGCTACAGACTAGGGACCGAATGGCTAGGCAGCAGTTCTGCGGAAAAGGACCTAGGGGTGACAGTGGACGAGAAGCTGGATATGAGTCAGCAGTGTGCCCTTGTTGCCAAGAAGGCCAATGGCATTTTGGGATGTATAAGTAGGGGCATAGCGAGCAGATCGAGGGACGTGATCGTTCCCCTCTATTTGACATTGGTGAGGCCTCATCTGGAGTACTGTGTCCAGTTTTGGGCCCCACACTTCAAGAAGGATGTGGATAAATTGGAGAGAGTCCAGCGAAGGGCAACAAAAATGATTAGGGGTCTGGAACACATGACTTATGAGGAGAGGCTGAGGGAGCTGGGATTGTTTAGCCTGCAGAAGAGAAGAATGAGGGGGGATTTGATAGCTGCTTTCAACTACCTGAAAGGGGGTTCCAAAGAGGATGGCTCTAGACTGTTCTCAATGGTAGCAGATGACAGAACGAGGAGTAATGGTCTCAAGTTGCAGTGGGGGAGGTTTAGATTGGATATTAGGAAAAACTTTTTCACTAAGAGGGTGGTGAAACACTGGAATGCGTTACCTAGGGAGGTGGTAGAATCTCCTTCCTTAGAGGTTTTTAAGGTCAGGCTTGACAAAGCCCTGGCTGGGATGATTTAACTGGGAATTGGTCCTGCTTCGAGCAGGGGGTTGGACTAGATGACCTTCTGGGGTCCCTTCCAACCCTGATATTCTATGATTCTATGATCTGGTACGGCAGGAGCTGGTGCACTTTGAGTTGGTGTGTCCTGGTCTTTGGGGAGTTTGCTTCTGATGAGTTTGGAGAGGTTGGGGAGTTTTTTGAAGGCCAAAAGAAAGGGTTCAGGAAACATTTATTGCAGGATATGGTCCCCATTGAATATGGGCTGTAATTGTTTAATGATACCCCATATGGGTTCCAGTGTGGGATGGTAGGTGATAACTAGGGGTGTGCAGTCAGAGGGTATTGAAGCAGGCTCTCTTGGGATATTTGGGAGGCCCATTCTATGATGTGATTTACTTCTCTGGTCGAGTGTGCTTGTTTGGTGAAGGCAGTTTTAAGTTTGTTAGTGTGTGTATCCTGGACTTTCTCCTCAGACCATATTCTGTGGTACCTGACTGCCTGGCCATATATAACAGATTTCTTGGTGTGTTTGGGTGGTTGCTGGACCTGTGGACTTAAGTGTGGAGAACTGTGGATTTCTTGTATATAGTTGTCTGTAGGGTTTCATTGCTGAAGCTGAGCATGGTGTCCAGAAAGTAAATGTTAATGTGGGAGTGTTCTAGGGAGTTTGACGGATGGGTTGTGGTTGAAGTTGTGATGAAACTATATGAGGGTCTTCAGGTCATCTGTCCAGAGGATGAAAATATCAATATATCTCAGGCATATCATTGTTTTTACGGTGCATTTGTCCAGAAACTTTTTCTCAAGGTGACCCTATGAAGAGGTTAGCATATTGGAGAGCCATCCTAGTACCCAGGGCTGTTTCTATGGTTTGGACACAGTGTTTGTTACTGGATGTAAAATTGTTATGGGTGAGGATGAAATGGATGACCTTGGCAATGTGTTTGGGGTGAATATCTGAGTGTTGTCCCTTGTCTTGTAGATATTTGAGGCAGGCAGCAATTCTGTTATTGTGAGGAATGTTGGAATATAGGGAGAGGACATCACTAATGGCAAGAATGGTGTTTTGAGGGAGCCTGTTAATATTGTGGAGTTTCTGGATTACGTTGGTTGTGTCCTGAAGAAAACTGGCCACCTTGTGTGATGAGTGGTTAGAGGATAGTTTCTACAAGTTCCAGTATTCCTTCAGCATGCTCAGATCTGATGCGTCTTCCAGGTTTCCCTAGCTTGTGTATCTTGGGAAGCATGTAGAAGGTCCTTGAGGAATGTTCATATTAGATGATGTTGTAGAGTTTTTCTTGGAATTGTTTGGGCAAGGATTTGATAACACCTTTAAATTCCTAGGCGAATTATGGTGTGGGGTCTTCTTCTAATTCTCTATTGTAGGTGGTGTCAGAGAGTTGTAGGTTGGCCTCTTTGATGTAATCATCACAGTTGAGGACTACAATGGCATTCCCCTGGTCTGCTGGTTTGCTCACTATCTGGTGGTTGGATTTCTGGGACTGTATAGCAGTCCTCTCAGTAGTGGAGAGATTGTGGTGGATGTGATGTTTGTTAAGGATTTCAGAGTCAATTTTTTTTTCAGAAGCAATCAATGTAATGATCAAGTGTATGGTTTTGTCCACTTTGGGATGTCCAGTCAAGTGATTCTTTTTTCTTATAACTGTCAGTGGGGTTGTGGTAGTTGTGGGTGGTGTCATCTTTCTTGTGAAAGAATTTTTGGGGGCAAAGTCAGCAAAATAATTCTTCTTGTTCTCCACGTGTTAGTATGGTACCAGGTTCTCTGACAGATCAGACTTGGACTTTCAAATGGCTCTTTTCTATTTGGAATGAAACAAAAGAACCAACCTAAGACCCTGACTTGATATGAAAAATGTAAGGAATCAATCTTTTCCATTCACACTGATTATTCAACCTCTAGTTCCCTTGCATATGTCTAGAAAGTAAATGAGGATGCTCTTTTAGTTCTGATAAGAAATTCCTATATTAGTCAGACTCAGGACTTATCTAAACTGGGGGTTAACCCACAGCTTTTTGCTGCCCACACAAGTCACAGTGTGTACACGGAAGAGTGTACCAGTTGTCAAGGCACATCATTAGTATACATGGCGGTGGTTTGCGACAAACTAATGGAACAGAATTCTCCGAGGGTATCCCATGATCCTTTGCTTCACTGATGAGAAACATGCATTCTGAGATTTTTCTTGCGGCACATAGTGGGATGCATAGCAGAAACGAGGATAGCCCAATTTGTTTTTAAACTCCCATGATTAATCTGGCTCCACTCAGTATTTCCTTCATGGGCAGGCTATGCCATTTTTGAATAGCTGTTGGCCAACATGGACAAACAGTGCTCTGCACTGCTATGCTAGCAACCTTGAATATGCAGAGGCTGCTTGAACTGTATGTACTTCAGCACTCAAAGCCAGAGGAATTCGCCTGCCACACTCCCACGATGGGGAGACTGACCTTTGGGTCATTGTCATGCAGGTATGTGATGCCATGAAAAAGATAATGTTGCACTGGGTTATAAAACTTGATGATGTTCAGGAGGTTATCATCCCTGCTTCCCTGTATCCTCTCTAAGCAGGCTTGGGAGACGCACCTTCACTGCTCCATTTTTGGGGCAGGGTGTGATAGGCTTCCAGCAGGGGGTCTCAAAGGGCCCAGTACAACCTGTCACAGGACTCAATGTGTGCAAAGCGTAGCAGCAGCAACTATTGCAGGAAGTAGCACATGACTGCTATTTATAGGGTCCCTGGGTTGGGACAGTGGGCAGGCCCAGGTCCCCCATTGGCACTGGCAGGGTGGCCAAAACCCCAAGAAGAGGAGAAGGCTTGTTTAGAGCCCCAAGTGAAGGGCAGGACTTAAAGGGTCTGCAGGGAGAAAGTCCTGGGAGCACTGCTCTCTACCAGGGCAGACACAGACTTAAAGCTATCCCAGAAGGGGCTGAGGACTGAGCCCAGAGAGAGAGCGAAACATGGTAACAAGGGCACAGGACAGATCCTGTTGGGCCTTTTATCTGGGAAGGGGTTCCTTCATGTGTTGAGGCTGTGCGTGACTTGGCCGGAGGGCTGAGCCACTGAAGACCTGCCTGACGACGGAGAAAGCCGACAGGGGGCACTGCGAGCACAGAGAGTGCAGTTTGCACCCAACTTACAGGAGGCATTCATGAGAGGTGAGTCCACCCTGTCACAGGTCCCCAGACTGTACTGGGGCAACTGATGGGACTCATGTGCCTATTATTTGTCATTCCCCCACTCCATCAGAATTTAGAATTCATAAACAGAAAAGGGTATTTCTTCATGGTGCTCCAAGGGCTTGTTGACCAGTGTGGCAGGATTAAGGACATAAATGCTAGCTGGTCTGGAAGGGTTCACAATGCAAAGATCTTTCAGAAATAAGGTCTCTTTAAATTAATAGAGAAATAACAGTGTGGCCCCAGGAACTCTATGAACATTAGTGGGGTGGACATTACTCTGGCTACCCTGAGAGACCTGGCTCATCCTCTGCTTCCCCAGTTAGTGAAGCTATTCACAGGCTGCTTGGAGACAAGAAAGGAACTGTTTAACTACTGCCTTGGTAGTTGCAAAGGGGTAGTGGAGAGTACATCTGGCCATTTGAAAGGGAGCTGGAGCTGTTTGTGGAATAAATTGGAAGCAGTGGGAGTTGGGGGGAATCCTAAAGATTATAGCAGCATGTTGTATTTTGCACAATATTTGTGAAAGTAAGGGAGAAAGTCTTAGCAAAGGGTTCAAGGCTGAAGTGCGGAGACTTCCTCAGGAGTATGAGTAGATAGAAAGATGTCCAGTACAAAATGCAAACAGCTGGAACAACACTGTCGGTGATGCCGACTGCTCTTATTTTCAGTCTCAGGCCTGAAATTGCTGTTAACCCAGGGAAGGGAGGTTGGAAGTTCTTTGTGCAGTTCAGTGTTATTTCTGAAGGTAGAAGTATAACATTGTGGCAATCCCTATTGTATCTTTTTTCAGAGTAGCAGCTGTGTTAGTCTGTATTCGCAAAAAGAAAAGGAGTACTTGTGGCACCGTAGAGACTATTTGTTAGTCTCTAAGGTGCCACAAGTACTCCTTTTCTTTTTGTATCTTTTGTGCATGTTTGTAAAACTTTATGAATTAGTACAAACTTTATTATTTTATGTGTAAAATGAATTGTCATCTTATGAAAAAAATTTTAAACATTTTTACTGTTAAACAATCTATTATGTAACAGAGACAAACCTTCAGCTGAAATGAAAATGAAGCTGCTTTTAATTATGAAACAATATATTAAAAACTAGCTAACTACAAAGAACAACATGCAAAGTCGTTCTCTACCTCACATAAAGCGAGAACACTAACAAAACTTCTTTTCCTGTAATCACTGTCTCAATAAACTTTTGCATTTCACACAAAAGAATGTTTTCCTTATTCGACTCTCCCATAGTTGAGGGTGGAGTAGAGGATTCAGCTGCTGGGGCAAACAGGATAGGAGGGGGAGGGGCTACCATTCTCCAGGTAGGAGAGCTGAGGAAAGGAAAACAGGTACATGGTTACGTGCCTTATGTGGTATGGGCTGGAAAACGGTCAGTAATCAGAGCTTTAGCATGAGATGGAGTAGCCACCCTTTTAGAAAGGTCTTTGGGGGAACAAATCGACAGCATGGGCAGATGGAGCGAGCAGGAGATGGAGGTTGGGCCCTCAGACACGGAATGGCTTTTAGCTCACATCTGCCTACAATGGCTGCGACCATGGGGCAGCCAAAACAGAAGTTAGCATGGCAGAATAGTATAATAAATTAAAACTTAGATAGTAAGTTATTTTAAAAAATTACATGCCCAGGTTCCTGCTATAGTCCCAGTCTGGGTTGCTGCCTGGAACTGGGGTTGACTACAACAGGACAGGAACTGAACTTGCTGTCTACCTGTCTAGCATCAGGGTCCTGAGTCCCGAAGAGATCCTGTCTTCTTGGAGAGATCTCTTCACTGGCTTCTTCATGTTCATTCTCCAATGAGTCTTGCTCTTCTTGCTGGACATCCTTGAGGAGAGCATGCGGGTGTAGAGAAGACAGGCAGCAGGCTCCACAAGCTTCCTGGGTGGGTGGTCATGTGGTTATGTAAAATGCTGTCCAACTCCTCAAAAAATTGACAGGTTACATGTTCCCTTTCAGATGTTTTTCCCTGTCATCCCTCATTTTAATGTAGGTGCTACTATGTGGCATTGTTCGGCATCCCAGTTGTGGCCCCTTGCAGACATCTGCTTGGCAACATCCACAAAAAGGTTTTTATTCCGACAGCTGCCCACAAAAACTTCCTGCATCTACCCTTCTCCCCAGATGGCGATGAGATTCAGGGTCTCAATGCAGCTCCAAGTGGCTGCTCAAGGCATGTGGTAGGGCTTCTGGAATATTATTTCAGCTACTGTGATAAACTGGAATCCAGGAGTGAATGGACAAAATCTGGCTGTGAACCTTGTAAACAGAGGAAGGAAGACCCAGTCAACTTGACCCCAGAGCAAGGGATGGCACAACAGGTCAGTATCAGTCACTCGCAAAGCAGTGTGGGATAGTCACTGGAAGATGGACATCATACCAAAAGGACTGAAGGTAAAAAATCCATTACAGTCTACATACCACACAGACTATGCTGACAGCTTGTGCCACACGCTCTCAAAGAAACTGCGGAACCACCTGATCAACATCCTCCATAGCAAAAGGGAAAGATTAAGAATGAGCTCTCAAAACTGGATACTCTCATAAAAAAACAACCTTCCACACAAACTTTCTCCTGGCTGGACTTTACAAAAACTAGACAAGCCATTTACAACACACACTTTGCTTCTCTACAAAAGAAAAAGGACATTAAACTACCTACACTACGACATGCCACAAGGGGCCACAGTAATGGTTCCCTTAACCCACCCAGCAATATTGTTAATCTATTCAACTATACTCTTGGCCCAGCAGAAGAATCTGTCCTAACTCGGGGCCTCTCCTTCTGCCCCTCCACCCCCATGAACGTGATACAGTTCTGTGGTGACTGAGAATCCTATTTTCGACATCTCCGACTCAAGGAATATTTCCAACACACCTCTGAACAACATACTAATCCACAGGGACCTTCCTACCAACACTCCAAAAAGAAGGATTCCGGGTGGACTACTCCTGAAGGTCGAAACAACAGACAGGACTTCTACATAGAATGCTTCCACCGACGTGCATGGGCTGAAATTGTGGAAAAGCAGCATCACTTGCCCCATAACCTCAGCCGTGCAGAACACAATGCCATCCACAGCCTCAGAAACAACTCTGACACCATAATCAAAAAGGCTGATAAAGGAGGTGCTGTTGTCATCATGAATAGGACAGAATATGAACAAGAGGCTGCTAGGCAGCTCTCCAACACCACTTTCTACAAGCCATTACTCTCTGATCCCACTGAGGATTACCAAAAGAAACTACATCATTTGCTCAAGAAACTTCCTGAAAAAGCACAAGAACAAATCCGCACAGACACACCCCTGGAACCCCGACCTGGGGTATTCTATCTGCTACCCAAGATCCATAAACCTGGAAATCCTGGGCGCCCCATCATCTCAGGCATTGGCACCCTGACAGCAGGATTGTCTGGCTATGTAGACGCCCTCCTCAGGCCCTACGCTATCAGAACTCCCAGCTATCTTCGAGACACCACTGACTTCCTGAGGAAATTACAATCCATCAGCGATCTTCCTGAAAACACCATCCTGGCCACTATGGATGCAGAGGCCCTCTTCACCAACATTCCACACAAAGATGGAGTACAAGACATCAGGAACAGTATCCCTGATAATGTCACGGCAAACCTGGTAGCTGAACTTTGTGACTTTGTCCTCACCCATAACTATTTCACATTTGGGGACAATGTATACCTTCAAACCAGCGGCACTGCTCTGGATACCCGCATGGCCCCACAGTATGCCAACATTTTTATGGCTGACTTAGAACAATGCTTCCTAAGCTCTCGTCCCCTAACGTCCCTACTCTACTTGCGCTATATTGATGACATCTTCATCATCTGGACCCATGGAAAAGAAGCCCTTGAGGAATTCCACCATGATTTCAACAATTTCCATCCCACCATCAACCTCAGCCTGGACCAGTCCACACAAGAGATCCACTTCCTGGACACTACGGTGCTAATAAACAATGGTCACATAAACACCACCCTATACGAGAAACCTACTGACCGCTATTCCTACCTACTTGCCTCCAGCTTTCACCCAGATCACACCACACGATCCATCGTCTACAGCCAAGCTCTACGATACAACCGCATTTGCTCCAACCCCTCAGGCAGAGACAAACACTTACAAGATCTCTATCAAGCATTCTTACAACTACAATACCCACCTGCTGAAGTCAAGAAACAGACTGACAGAGCCAGAAGAGTACCCAGAAATTACCTACTACAGGACAGGCCCAGCAAAGAAAATAACAGAACGCCATAAGCCATCACCTTCAGCCCCCAACACATCATCAAGGATCTACAACCTATCCTGAAGGACGACCCATCACTCTCACAGATCTTGGGAGACAGGCCAGTCCTTGCTTACAGACAGCCCCCAACCTGAAGCAAATACTCACCGGCAACCACACACCACACAACAGAACCACTAACCCAGGAACCTATCCTTGCAACAAAGCCCGTTGCCAACTGTGTCCACATATCTATTCAGGGGACACCATCATAGGGCCTAATCACATCAGCCACACTATCAGAGGCTCGTTCACCTGCACATCTACCAATGTGATATATGCCATCATATGCCAGCAATGCCCCTCTGCCATGTACATTGGTCAAACTGGACAGTCTCTACGTAAAAGTATAAATGGACACAAATCAGATTTCAAGAATTATAACATTCATAAACCAGTCGGAGAAGACTTCAATCTCTCTGGTCACTCTATTACAGACCTAAAAGTCGCAATATTACAACAGAAAGACTTCAAAAACAGACTCCAACGAGAGACTGATGAATTGGAATTAATTTGCAAACTGGATACAATTAACTTAGGCTTGAATAGAGACGGGGAGTGGATGGGTCATTACACAAAGTAAAACTATTTCCCCATGTTTACTCCCCCCCACTGTTCCTCAGACCTTCTTGTCAACTGCTGGAAATGGCCCACTTTGATTATCACTACAAAAGGTTTTCTTCCCCCACCCCCACCCGCACCCGCACCCCCCGCTCTCCTGCTGGTAATAGCTCACCTTACCTGATCACTCTGTTTACAGTGTGTATGGTAACACCCATTGTTTCACGTTCTCTGTGTATATAAATCTCCCCACTGTATTTTCCACTGAATGCATCCGACGAAGTGAGCTGTAGCTCATGAAAGCTTATGCTCAAATAAATTTGTTAGTCTCTAAGGTGCCACAAGTACTCCTGTTCTTTTTGCGAATACAGACTAACACGGCTACTACTCTGAAACCTGCCAAAGTAGTTCACAGCAGCATTGCATGCACACGAACAATAGACTGGACTAACTTGCTGAGTGGAAAACTTAGTTCATTTTGAAAGAGGACTCCAGGGTTTGCAATAAATGCAGAGTCAAGCATTTTCAGACCAGATTAATTTGATTTAGTCTGTCTTAAACTCCCCATGTAGACAAGCCCTCAGTTAGTGAAGTATTGCATTAAGAATGCTCTCAGTTTTAGAGAGGAAAAAAAGAAAGAGGTTTCTTAGCAGTAACTGTTCTTCTTCAAGGGATGAGTCTATTTTCACACTCATGGGACTCAATGAACCTCTGACATGGTGTTCCAGTCCCTTCTGGAAAGTAATGCCCACTGGGGCTCATATGAACCCCACCTCACCTCACTGCAAAAATACTGAGTCCTTGGGCTACAGAAGGGTAGTATGAGCCTTAATCTCTCCAGTTTCTTTCTCCTGAACTCTCAGAGTCCAGGGAGGCATAGAGAACTCTGAAGGAAAGGAGAAGGGTATAGGGAACACGCAGAGGTATCCCTTGAAGAACTACAGATACTGGTAAGTAACCACTTCTTCATGTGCCTGTGCTTACTGCCACTCAAGGGAGACCAGCAAACAATGCAGCCTTGACGGATGGTAGACTGAAGAATTCTCAATTAAACAATTATTATAGAACTGCCCTACCAAACACTGCATAAGAATGAGAAGCGCGATCCAACATATAGACAGTAGAAACCCGTTTATCCAACCCTCCATTATCTGGCTCTCCGTATTAACCACCGAACAACCAGTGCATACAGGCTCAGAAGTGGGCGATCTCTCCTGTGGCTGCTAGACAGTGCTTCAGCCTCGCACTTTCCCATTCTATAAATAATCCGAATTTTTGATTATCCTACCTAGCCCTGGTCCCATTTAAATCGGATAAATGGCGCTCTTCTGTATTGAACTCCCAAGTAGCTATTGTACAAATCTCTAAAATAGATATGTTTTTAAGCATACCATGGAGGCAGCCTCAGACATAGTTAGGGCTGTAGTAATAAAAAAAATCATGGAATGGTCACGGTAAATTTAGTAAAAGTCACAGTTTTTGTGATTTTTGATAAACAATGCAGATACAAATGAGGAGGAGAGACCTGCGGGGGGGAGGGAACTTGCACCATACTCACCCAGAGTGGAGGCTCCTGCCCTGTGAAGCTGGGTCCCCCACTCTTGGTGTTGCAACCTGGCAAACAGGGTCACAGCTCCACTCAGGTCTGGCCTGGCCAGCCCTTCATCATGACTGGGGCATGAGGGTGGGGCAGCTGGGTCAAATTTGAGTGAGCGGAGGTGCAACCTGGTGTATGAGTCACAGCACCACTCTAATTGAGCCCTAAAGTGCTTTGCTGGATAAGGGTGAACTTAAGCATGTGCTCAAATGCTTTTTCTGAATTTGGGTCTTAGACCACAATCCTGCTAACACAGGGGTGGCCAACCTGAGCCTGAGGAGGAGCCAGAATTTACCAATGTACATTGCCAAAGAGCCACAGTCATAGTCAGCAGCCCCCCATCAGCACCCCCACCCCACTCCCAGCGCCTCCCACCCACCGGCAGCCCCGCTGATCAGCGCCTCCCCCTCCCTCCCTGCACCTCCCAATCAGCTGTTTCGTGGCATGCAGGAGGCTCGGGGGTGGGGAGGAGGAGCGAGGGCACTGCAGGCTCAGGGGAGGGGGCGGGAAGGGGTGGAGTGGGGGCAGGGCCTGTGGCAGAGCCAGGGGTTGAGCAGTGAGCGCTTTAGTTGACGCCTTTAGCTCCAGCCCCGGAGCCGGTGCCTATAAAAGGAGCCGCATATTAACTTCTGAAGAGCCGCATGTGGCTTTGGAGCCACAGGTTGGCCACCCCTGTGCTAACACATATATAAATGTTTAATTTTACTAATGTGAATATTCCCATTAACATGTGTGTAAGTGTAGCAGGATCCAGGTCTTATGGCACAATTCTCTCAGTTCTGCTCAACAGATCTCAATTGCAATATTGCCTTTTACCTGAAACTGGAAAATTCCCATAGAGGTAAATGGGAGATGTGCATCTAGTGTAACAGAGTTAAGATCCAAGAGGGAAATTGTGCACTGTAAGAAAAACAAAATAATCTCAGCAGGCAAAAATAAAAGTTAATTTCTCCCTCATTACTCTTCCTCTCATTTGCCATTCTTCAGCTTTGCACAGCATCTTTTTTAGAGCCCAGACAAGTGCCCTAATAGAAGACATAGGGGTGCATAGTACACACATTTCTAATTCTGAGTAATTAATGAAAAGCCATCCCCTCTTACTACTATCGAAGCTTCCACTGCATGCATGCAATGAAGTGAGCTGTAGCTCACAAAAGCTTATGCTCAAATAAATGTGTTAGTCTCTAAGGTGCCACAAGTACTCCTTTTCTTTTTGCATATAGGAAAACGTAAACCAATTGATACCATATGTCTTTCTGAATTGTTATTCCAGATGTATTCCTTGGAGTCACAAAATACAAGTTCCTGTTTCCTTTAAATAACATATTCTTAAAAAAGGTAAATGAACTAATTTTATTTTGCAGTAGAAACTAGCTTGTTAAAAGTGATAAAAGAATTATTCATAGTTTGTACATCAGAACTCTCATTAACCTACTTTCTTAATAAAATCTGTGGAAGTTAACTATTGCAAATTTGTGTCAATTAACTATTGACGCATAAAATTGTGAAAAAGCTCGATGACACTAACTTTAGCATTATATGATTGATGTTTCTCTGTCCATAAGTAGCACACTTTCACTTTTTCATGTATTTGAAGAGTAATAAAAAAAATTCCTTCTTCATTAGCACAAAAGTACTACAGCCACACAGAGAAGTAGTTTGATTTTATCAGGCAAACTGGATGGAATATTGAGTATGTCTGGAGATGATTTTTTAAAAATTAAAAATAACTCATGCTTAGTTGACCTTCACTTTGACATTAAGCTAAAACTAGGAAAAAAATGATGCACAAGTTCTTTTTGAGAGAATATTTGTGTTACTGAATGTTAGCAGTGCTAACTGAAGTCTTCCAGTTAGCCACAATTTAGATATGGTGAAGGCAACCCAGCGGTAGCTTTCCCACATTGCCCTGCCAATGACCTCAACCTTGTTTGACCATTTTCTCTGAGGGAGAGAAGTAATTAAGTTTCCTTGCTAAATCAGTCTTGACCCTGTCCTGAGCACAGACATCACTTAAGCTTAATTGTATGTGGTGTTGTGAACAGTAGCCCGTTAGGAAGTCTGCTGAGACCAGTAAACTCATTTTTGTAACAGCTGCAGGGGACCTGATTTAAGTTCCTGTAACTGAAAGATCATTATTTTATTAATTCAGTCACCTCTGGAATGCATTTATTTTTCTTGTAGCAAATAGCACTGTTTCATAACTGTAGCTCACAAAAGCTTATGCTCAAATAAATTTGTTAGTCTCTAAGGTGCCACAAGTACTCCTTTTCTTTTTGCAAATACAGACTAACACGGCTGCTACTCTGCAACAAGGAATTAGTTTCCATAAAACTATAACTGACAGGTAGAGATTGGTTTCATGGTACACTGTAGGAGAACTGCACCAACACAGTTTGTTCATGCTGACATTCCTGCTGCTGGTAGATCAGCTCCTCAGCCATCATTACTATGTCATACTCTGACACAATAGTTGAAGAAGAACATTTTGTACCTTTACAGACCAAAATGAAAGAAACCAATTTAATTCTGCACAGATGTCAGAATGTACTGGTGCAGACAGTGATATAAAGCCAGAAGTGCTCACAGAAACAGCAACTGCTTGCAAACCTACAATTTATTACATATGAAGATTGGGCCTCAGCATTTAAGCTACCTTCCCACTAAAACAGCTTGTTTTAAAATTATATAGGTGTTTAAATGTTTGAGGCCCAACTGTTCCTCGAAGCAAGATATAGCCACACAGGGGAGGGAAACTTTATGTTTGGGCTCTCAGAGTTTCCCTGGAATTCTGTCTAGCAATCAAGGTTTGCCTCACTGCAGAACTGACCAAAGGTTCCTATTCCCTAAACCCATCGAGCTCTTTTAATCGATAGGACACTGTTGACAAGCCTATCCCAGCCCCATACACAGCTCTCATAGCTCTTTCTTTAAAAAAAAAAAACAAAAAATCTTTTAACTTGTAGGAGGATATATAATGCAGTAGTTCTCAACCTATTTACCATTGTGGGCCGCATATGCAGCTCTCTTTGTGTTACGTGGGCCACATCCACACAATATATATATTATCTATATGGCCCTGAGGATGTCACATGGGCTGTAGCGGTGTGCTGATTAGGCCACAAGAGGCTGAACCACTGATATAATGAATAAAGCAATATTCGCACGGTCAATTAACTTATCTACAAAAGGTCTGGAGTTTTGGAACTTTGATGCTACTTATCTGGCCACTCCTGGGACATGTATATTCACCAGTAGGTCTTGCAACCATACAGTTGGGAAAAGGATGCAGCGCTTTCCACAGATCCAAGATCCACTGGATCCCATACTTCTCCATCCACAGGAGGATATTGAAACCCTTGGCATCTAGTCAGTATTAATGTAAACAGTCTACCATATTGTACTATACTCTGATTTTGGACTTTTTTAAAGCAACCTTTATATGAAGAATATTTAAATACTACATTTTAGTAAAATATTACAACTTATCCAAGCATTCAGCCTAATAACAACGTTTACCATTACTTTAAAGTTAAACTCGATGTACCTGGTATATAACTACAAAACACAAGACAGAGTTTGAAAGATGTCTGTTAGAGCTCCTTGCACAGTCAATGCTGTAAAAATGTCATTTGCTACTTTCTATTGTAGCTGTCTATAACTCGTTTAAATCTCTCCTATTCCTGCTTTTCACCTGTTTAAATCACTCATCCATCTATCATCTAAAATTACTGATTAATGAGGAAAGCCATCCTAAACGTTAAGCATTAGTTTGCATGATTATTTTGTATATTTAATCCCAATTTTTAAATTCCAAATAGGAAACTACATAATGTATGCCCTCTATTCATAGAAAATAAAGGCAAGGATACATACATTTCAACGTTGTATTTAAATTTATGAAACCTGTTTACATACAGTAACATTTTAAAGTTATGAAAATGACACTGAGAATTTTTGGACAATAAATGGTTTGATGATGATAAATCCACTGGAGGTCTGATGCATGAACCAGAACCACAGATCAAAACTCACTTGGGGCAAATGAGAGGGGGAAGAAAATAAATACACTTAGATAGGGAGTGGTACAGTGTTTTCCTCTTATTCCTCTGGTCTCTTGATACCGAGGAAAAATCTTTGATGACAAGTCCAAAATTGTTCTTGGCTCTTCAGGTACTTGAGACCATCTTAGAATTTGTCTGTTGTCAGATTTTGATTTGTCCCATCAATGGGACTTTGAAGAAAGGTCATGAGCCAGTTCTAAATCTGCCATGGAAGTTACAAGAACTTTTTTCACAAGCATCAACTGGAGTAGAACTTCTCAGTTTTTACAGGACCAAAAAATAAACTACAGGCACACAGAGAAAATGCCCTTCACACAAACACCTAAAACGTCACATATTTGTATGGGATAGGGGTTAATTACAAAGAAGGCCATTTTTTGAATCCCCTTCTTTGAACTTAGTCTTTTTTGGATTCAGGATCCATTATGACAGAAAACAAACTAATCCAGTGGAGGTAAGAGAGGCAGCTCCTGTGAAATCAAGGTCTCATAAATCTCAAAAACCATTTTATGGAAAGAGAAACCTTGATAGCACTATTCTAAGTATTAGTTGTAACAAACTAGCTCCTAACTAGGGAGGAAATGTCCCCAGGCAATAGCTGGCAAACAATGGAATCTGAGAGTATATGTACGTTGCAATTAAAAACCAGCGGCTTGCTCATGCCAAATGACCCGGGCTCGCGGGGCTCAGCCTAAGGGGCTGGTTAATTACAGAGTTGACATTCAGGGTCGAGATGGAGTCTGGGCTCTAGGACGCTACGAAATGGAGAGCCCAGGCTCCCACCCAAGCCCAAATGTTTATGCCACAATTAAACACCCTCACGAACCCAAGTTGGCTGGCACGGGCCAGCCACAGGTGTCTAGTTGCAATGTAGACATGCTCTGAAGGACCACAGGGAGTTCCAACTTGCAGCTTCAGTGGGTGGAAGAAACAGAGTGTGACTTCACTTCCTTTTATACACTAGTCAGAGCATTCCATGGCTTGTGAGAAAGACCATGCAGCCCATAATACTCAAAACACTCCACAAGCTTCTGCGCTTTGATGTAAGGTGAAGTCACATTCCCGGGGGAACTCAGGACAATACTTAAAGGAGCAAGTACAGAAATGCAGAATTAAGATTTTTATTCTATCTTTAGCACACCTAAATACATACAGGATTTTAACACTTCTCTGGTCTATGAATGGTACCAATTTGAAAAAGAAACACAAGCCAAGTTAGTCTGGGAGCATAATGTAGTAATATCTCATTCCATGGGTAAGTTAGTGATAGAAAGCTAAAGGAGGTGTCCTTTGATTTGTAAAAATCTACAGAATCATAATTTCAATGGTGTCTACAGGGTAACAGGGGACTCACTGACCCTCCTCCCGCCAGTTCCCAGCTCCAGGTGGAAAGGTTTATATAAAATGTCATCGGAAATCAGTCCAGTTTGCTAACATTCAAAAGCCCTTTCTCCCACAAACTTAGTGGTACCAAAAATGACAAACCTAGACAATTATAGCTATTTGAGAAACTGTTTAAAAATCAATTTTTTTAAATTATAGTTTAACACAGGAAAGTCAAATATTCAGACCTCAAAATTAAATTGTGGCCCTCAACTGACACTATTGTGTTATCAGTGAATGTTCAGAACATGATACCTGATTAACTTATTTAATGTTACAGATTACCATTGGAGTGCTTCAAGTTGATTTGCCATCAAAAAAGCAGCAGCTCAATGGTATTGATTATCAGTTTTGTTTATGTCAAAAGAGTTTTAATGAGGCACAGGTAAAGACATCAGCATCCAGCCAGAAATTACTGGAATCCATCTGCCAACAGTTTGCACATAGTTACATAACATAATTAATTACAAACCCAAAGTAATTTATTACAAACTCCTTGTTTTTACTTTGGTCTTGGTCGTTTTTAGGCATCAATGGAGAGGCAAAGATACAGACTAGCAGCTGAATCTTTGGAGAATACCACCACGGAGGACCTGATTAAACACAATGCTCAATGCACCTTACATGCTGTAAGAAGTGCACCCATAAACTGAATTGGACAAGGTTGGTGAGAAGTACATTGAGCAAAAGGAAAAAACTGAAGACGCTGGGACAACGACCACCACTCCCAAGAGAAGGAGACGGGTGGTGGTGGTCGGGGACTCTCTCCACAGGGGGACTGAGTCATCTATCTGCCGCCCTGACCGGGAAAACCGAGAAGTCTGCTGCTTGCCAGGGGCAAAAATTTGCGATGTGATGAAGAGACTGCCGAGACTCATCAAGCCCTCGGATCGCTACCCCTTCCTGCTTCTCCACGTGGGCACCAATGATACTGCCAAGAATGACCTTGAGCGGATCACTGCGGACTACGTGGCTCTGGGAAAAAGGATAAAGGAGTTTGAGGCGCAAGTGGTCTTCTCGTCCATCCTCCCCGTGGAAGGAAAAGGACAGGGCAGGGACCGTCGAATCGTGAAAGTCAACGAATGGCTACGCAGGTGGTGTTGGAGAGAAGGCTTTGGATTCTTTGACCATGGGATGGTGTTCCATGAAGGAGGAGTGCTGGGCACAGACGGGCTCCACCTAACGAAGAGAGGGAAGAGCATCTTTGTGAGCAGGCTGGCTAACCTAGTGAGGAGGGCTTTAAACTAGGTTCACCGGGGGAAGGAGACCAAAGCCCTAAGGTAAGTGGGAAAGCGGGATACCGGGAGGAAGCACAGGCAGGAACGTCTGTGAGGGGAGGGCTCCTGCCTCATACTGAGAATGAGGGGCGATCACCAGGTTATCTCAAGTGCTTATATACGAATGCACAAAGCCTTGGAAACAAGCAGGGAGAACTGGAAGTCCTGGTGACGTCAAGGAATTATGACGTGATTGGAATAACAGAGACTTGGTGGGATAACTCACATGACTGGAGTACTGTCATGGATGGTTATAAACTGTTCAGGAAAGACAGGCAGGGCAGAAAAGGTGGGGGAGTAGCACTGTATGTAAGGGAGCAGTACGACTGCTCAGAGCTCCGGTACGAAACTGCAGAAAAACCTGAGTGTCTCTGGATTAAGTTTAGAAGTGTGAGCAACAAGAGTGATGTAGTGGTGGGAGTCTGCTATAGACCACCGGACCAGGGGGATGAGGTGGATGAGGCTTTCTTCCGGCAACTGGCAGAAGCTACTAGATCGCACGCCCTGGTTCTCATGGGTGACTTTAATTTTCCTGATATCTGCTAGGAGAGCAATACAGCGGTGCATAGACAATCCAGGGAGCTTTTGAAAAGCGTAGGGGACAATTTCCTGGTGCAAGTGCTAGAGGAGCCAACTAGGGGGGGAGCTTTTCTTGACCTGCTGCTCACAAACAGGGAAGAATTAGTCGGGGAAGCAAAAGTGGACGGGAATCTGGGAGGCAGTGACCATGAGTTGGTTGAGTTCAGGATCCTGACACAAGGAAGAAAGGGAAGCGGCAGGATACGGACCCTGGAATTCAGGAAAGCAGACTTCGACTCCCTCGGGGAACGGATGGGTAGGATCCTCTGGGGGACTAACATGAAGGGGAAAGGAGTCCAGGAGAGCTGGCTGTATTTCAAGGAATCCCTGTTGAGGTTACAGGGACAAACCATCCCAATGAGTCGAAAGAATAGTAAATATGGCAGGCGACCAGCTTGGCTTAACGGTGAAATCCTAGCGGATCTTAAACATAAAAAAGAAGCTCACAAGAAGTGGAAGGTTGGACATATGACCAGGGAAGAGTATAAAAATATTGCTCGGGCATGTAGGAATGAAATTAGGAGGGCCAAATCGCACCTGGAGCTGCAGCTAGCAAGAGATGTCAAGAGTAACAAGAAGGGTTTCTTCAGGTATGTTGGCAACAAGAAGAAAGCCAAGGAAAGTGTGGGCCCCTTACTGAATGAGGGAGGCAGCCTAGTGACAGAGGATGTGAAAAAAGCTAATGTGCTCAATGGTATTTTTGCCTCTGTCTTCTCTAACAAGGACAGCTCCCAGACTGCTGCGCTGGGCATCACAACATGGGGAGTAGATGGCCAGCCCTCTGTGGAGAAAGAGGTGGTTAGGGACTATTTAGAAAAGCTGGACGTGCACAAGTCCATGGGGCCGGACGAGTTGCATCCGAGAGTGCTAAAGGAATTGGCGGCTGTGATTGCAGAGCCATTGGCCATTATCTTTGAAAACTCGTGGCGAACGGGGGAAGTCCCAGATGACTGGAAAAAGGCTAATGTAGTGCCAATCTTTAAAAAAGGGAAGAAGGAGGATCCTGGGAACTACAGGCCAGTCAGCCTCACCTCAGTCCCTGGAAAAATCATGGAGCAGGTCCTCAAGGAATCAATCCTGAAGCACTTACATGAGAGGAAAGTGATCAGGAACAGTCAGCATGGATTCAACAAGGGAAGGTCATGCCTGACTAATCTAATCGCCTTCTATGATGAGATTACTGGTTCTGTGGATGAAGGGAAAGCAGTGGATGTATTGTTTCTTGACTTTAGCAAAGCTTTTGACACGGTCTCCCACAGTATTCTTGTCTGCAAGTTAAAGAAGTATGGGCTGGATGAATGCACTATAAGGTGGGTAGAAAGTTGGCTAGATTGTCAGGCTCAACGGGTAGTGATCAATGGCTCCATGTCTAGTTGGCAGCCGGTGTCAAGTGGAGTGCCCCAGGGGTCGGTCCTGGGGCCGGTTTTGTTCAATATCTTCATAAATGATCTGGAGGATGGTGTGGATTGCACTCTCAGCATATTTGCGGATGATACTAAACTGGGAGGAGTGGTAGATACGCTGGAGGGCAGGGATAGGATACAGAGGGACCTAGACAAATTGAAGGATTGGGCCAAAAGAAATCTGATGAGGTTCAATAAGGATAAGTGCAGAGTCCTGCACTTAGGACGGAAGAATCCAATGCACAGCTACAGACTAGGGACCGAATGGCTAGGCAGCAGTTCTGCGGAAAAGGACCTAGGGATGACAGTGGACGAGAAGCTGGATATGAGTCAGCAGTGTGCCCTTGTTGCCAAGAAGGCCAATGGCATTTTGGGATGTATAAGTAGGGGCATAGCGAGCAGATCGAGGGACGTGATCGTCCCCCTCTATTCGACATTGGTGAGGCCTCATCTGGAGTACTGTGTCCAGTTTTGGGCCCCACACTTCAAGAAGGATGTGGATAAATTGGAGAGAGTCCAGCGAAGGGCAACAAAAATGATTAGGGGTCTGGAACACATGACTTATGAAGAGAGGCTGAGGAAACTGGGATTGTTTAGTCTGCGGAAGAGAAGAATGAGGGGGGATTTGATAGCTGCTTTCAACAACCTGAGAGGTGGTTCCAGAGAGGATGGTTCTAGACTATTCTCAGTGGTAGAAGAGGACAGGACAAGGAGTAATGGTCTCAAGTTGCAGTGGGGGAGGTTTAGGTTGGATATTAGGAAAAACTTTTTCACTAGGAGGGTGGTGAAACACTGGAATGCGTTACCTAGGGAGGTGGTAGAATCTCCTTCCTTAGAAGTTTTTAAGGTCAGGCTTGACAAAGCCCTGGCTGGGATGATTTAATTGGGGATTGGTCCTGCTTTGAGCAGGGGATTGGACTAGATGACCTCCTGAGGTCCCTTCCAACCCTGATATTCTATGATTCTATGAAATGCCAGCTATGGGAGACTCATCTTACACTAGGCCAATGGTGCCCAAACTTTTCTTGTCACACCTTCCCTTATTAGCAATGGAATCTGCCCATGCCTCCCCCAGCCCCCACCCCCATTACTGCACAGCCAAGACTTCCTCAGCAGCGGAGCTTGTGCTGAAGGTGGAGCTAGGGCTAGAGGCAGAGCTGACCTGGGGGTGGAGAGTGAATGAGGGCAGAGCTGCGCTGGGAGCGGAGCAGAGGGCGGAGTGGAGCTGCAGCTGGGGGCAGAGCAGGGGATGGAGTGGAGCTGTGGCTGGGGCTGGAGCTGGGCAGGTGGCAGAGCAGGGGGCGGAGTGGAGCTGCGGCTGAACACGGAGCTGATCTTGGGGCAGAGTGGGGCTGGATGGCACTCCCTCCCCGTCCCCTGTGGGGGCTGGCCAGGCCCCCCACTGCATGCCTCCCCAAATGTTTCTCCAAGCCCCCTGCGGGGCATGCCCCACAGTTTGGGGACTACTGCACTAGGTCCTATGGAATGTGTTCCGAGAATAACAGCTGCTTCTTCCATAGTAAGCTGGAAGCCTGAAGACATCCAGTAAGTACAGTTTCAATAAGTGAGACAGGTGAGAAACGATATGAAGCAGTCACTCTTAGCGAGATTGTTGCACGGAAGGTAAGGTTAAGTGGGTGCCCTGACCCAAAAGATGCCCATGCACGCAATGTTGAGTATCACATCAAGTACTACACCAAGGACATATGTAAAGTGTTGTGTCAAAAGGTAAAAGCAACAGAAACCTTGATTTTACTACTGCAAACAGCGATTGAGCTGGAGTTCATAAATTGCCTAGCAATTTCTCAACTGGATTGGAAAGTGCTGGCACAAGGATGTCAGCCATGGGGTCCTTGGGTTCAACCACTTCCTCTGCCTGCAATCCCATGTTGCGGGCAATCCTGGTGGGCCCCGTGGTTAACTGGAGGAGGACCTGAGGTTGAAGCTGTTGCCACCGCCTCGTCAGGGGATGAAGATGAGGAGGTCAGAGGTAGAACGGGGTCCTCCTGGCCCTCCGGCTCCCTGACCTCCCCCTGGTCAGAGTCTGGGGCCTCAGTGGTGACCATAGCTCTGGTGGTAGTAGTCTGGCCTTGCAATGGGTCTTGCCTCGGAGTCGTCTCGGTGACAACCTGAGCCAGCAGTGGGGCTTGTGCTAAAGTTGCCTCAGATCCCCGGGGTGTAGGCTGGTTCTTGGCTGACTGGGGTAGTTGGTGCTCAGAGGCCACTGAGCAGGAGCCCCTGGAGAAAGACCCCTGGGCCTGATGGTAAACCCAGGGGGTCCAAAAGGGCCATTGTGCTGGAGGCTGCCACTGTGGGCGCCATGCCAATGATGCTTCCCTCTGTCACCTGTCAGATCTATGTCGGCTGCGACAGGAATAGATGGAGCACCGTCCGAGTCTGATAAGATGGATCTCGACCATGATGACCACGGTGGAGCCAAAGGGTACTGCACCGGGGACTGGTACCGAGCTGATGATGTGGGGGACCGGTGTCAAGGTGCCCGTGTCAGGAATCCGGTGCCAGGGACAGGTGCCGGTCCTCTCTAGGAGCTGGGGATCGATGCCTCAGCGTGCTCGAGGCCGGGGAAGGAGAGCGATGTCTTGCTGCTGTCAGGGAACCCCCCACAGAATCCGGTGCTGGAGCGGTGCCTAGGGGAATGGTGCCAGGCAGGAGAGGGTGACCACCGCCTCACGGCCAACTTGCCTCTTGATGGAGCTGGTTGCGGTGGTGCCGGAGGTTTTCCTCTGACCATCAGGGACTGAGGAGCTGTCATGGCAATTAAATCTCTGGCGGCTTCAAAAAGCATCTGGGCTGGGGGGCAGCTCTAACTCCTACACCTGGCACTACCCCTCCGGGGAGCCGCTGGGTGCCGGACTCAACAGTCCCTTCAGATGGCGCTGGCTCTTGCTGCTTGGGCGCCGGGTGCTCCTTCAAGGGATGCATCGGTGCAGCGCCTGCTAGTCCCACTGTTTTCGGCACCGGGGAACATCCCCTGTCTGTTTTTCGATGCCGCTTGCACACCACCGAGGACTACGAGCGGTGCCAGCTTGTCTCCTCGGCATGCAGTGCTGGAAAGCGCCCATGCCGAGGGTCTCTTATACTAGAGTCTTTCTTCGGCACCGTGTCAAGTACAGATACCGGAGCACTCCGTATGGATGCGCTCGGTGCCGGGTCATGGCGCTCCACAGTAGACTGGGGACAGAGAGCGCATTCCATGAGCAACTAAGTCTGAAATCTCGCTCCTTTTTTGGTCTAGTGCAGAAAGCCCTGAAGAACTTGCACCTTTCTGTCTGGTGCGCCTCCCCCACATATGAGTTGTGAGGGTCACCCATTGGCATTGGCTTACGGCAGGTTCCGCAAGGTTTAAAGCCTTGGGCTTATGGCATACCCTGCTCCCAAACCTCACTATATACACTGCTAAGAATAACTACAACTAAACTAACTGCGCTAAAAAAGAACGCTAAGGGAAGCACTTGCTAGGCAAGCCATTACCATTCCAACAACCATCACTGGAGGTAAAAGGAACTTTAAGGAGTATTACCAGAAAGAAGAGACTCCATAGTTCTGAAAGTCTTCAATACAAAATAATTGACACCGCGAACGTCTCCGATATCACAATGAAGAAACTACTGTCTCATACTCGCACAAAAGATAAGTTAACCACACACTTTGTACAAAAAATGCTCCAGCATGGGAAGAATTGTGTTATTGCATGGTGTAATGGAGCTGCTGCCCTCACACTGTTCAGTGGAGTTTCTTTGTAGCTGTCAAGAGGAAGATGATACTGAGATTACTCTGAGTTTTTGCACAAGACACACATGTTCTAGTGCTGTCTGGGAGACACTATGCCAGACTTCTGCAAGATTCTGTGTTTGTACTGCCTGCTGGAGAACAGAATTACTGTATAACCCTCAGAGATGTGTTCCTATCACCCAGACCATTAAAAGCCACTGGACTGTCAGGTGTCCACGCCCTTTCAGGATGTGACCTACTAATAGTTTGGCTGGAAAGACCAAATTATCTTATTGGAAGGCATTTGATTCAGCCTCTGAAGACTCTCTCTTCACTCTGAAGATGTGAAGAGACAGACACTGATGAAGTTACAGATGCACTGGAGGCATTCATATACTGAGTTTACCATTGGAAGACCAACGTTATGACACTTGCAGAGCTAAGATAGCGGATGTTTTCCAAGAAGCAGACAAACTGAGAAAAATTGCCATTAACAAGGGGTGTATTTATATTTGCTATCAAGAGGGCAAATTACAAAGCAATAGCATGGCTCTGGGATAATTGAGCACATCCAAAACTGCCCTCTCCTATAGGGCATGGATGGGTCTTGGATGATGGACTGATCACGTCAGTTATGTGTGAAACACCACACATTCCTGAATCAATCCTTCAGCTAATCAAATGCTTATGTGCAAAGACCAGATGCTCACCACCTTGCAAATATTTGGCCAGCAGCCTGCCTTGTATGGAGATATGCAAGTGCAGCACAGATGAGGATCAGTGTGACAATGTGTCTAACAGTGGTGCCCTAGACAGAGATGACAATGAGGACAACTTTGATGAATAAATGTTTTCAGTCCTACATGTCAAGGCTAATTTCCCCAGGACTACAGATCAATGTCTTTTTTTATGTAAGAAAAGCATCCTTGTGTGAAAGTATAATAACAAAATCAAACATTTTCTTGAATATATAGATACATATTTGTTTTAGGTTTGTCATGTTTGGTACCATTGTGTTTGTGGGAGAAAGGGCTTTTGCATGACACCCAACTCAACCCATGATGAAACTGTATTATCAAAATTTCTACCAATCGTAGAACCTGGAGCTGGGAGTCTGGGATGGGGGGGGGGGGTGCAGGGAGCGAGTCCCCCCTGCCATGATGCAGAGGGGACACCATTGAAATTATGATTCTGTAGATTTTTACTAATCAAATGTCACCTCCCGTACCTTTTTACCATTAACTTGCCCATAAAATTACACATGCTCTCAGACGAAGTACTATTGGGTAACATCCTTCTGCCTAAAGCTATAGTCCTGCTAATGCAAACAAATAATCTACTCTGAAGGTTATCTTGTTTCTGGTAGAATGACAGACTTAGAGAGTTGCCAGACCCTACCCTTGGAGGCCTAACCTATCTCATCTAGCCCTAGCTGACCTATGGATGAAACAAGCAACAATGCAATAACTTATCTTGAGCAAGAAAAAACTCAGTTCTTTATAAGCCTTCAGAGAATAAAAGGAGTTTCTCCTTATAGTTTTTAGGTTTAAAACAAAAGGACAGTAAATTCATCCCTTACACTTAGTAAGAATACCTTGTGTCATTGAACTCCAATTTGTTATTCAAGATAGCACAGTGAACTAAGGCTGCTATTCTGCAGCAATTCCACACATGAAGCCACTCTGGAATCAGACCCTCCTAACTGAGTTGTTTCAATGGAGAAATAAAAACAGTACAAAACTGCTTTTAAGGCTAAAAAGGAAAACTTAAAAAGGGTATACAGAAGATATTTAATTTCTAATTACAAAGACTTTATGCTTTCATCCTTGTCCCTATGGAATGTTCATCCAAATCACAAAATCACCACACGACAGCATCAGATTCAAAATTGGCTTTCTCTGAAAATATAGAGGAATATGACGCACTCCTATATTTACTTGAAGATAAAACTGAAGAGTGAAACCAAAGTTGCTTGCCATTTTTTAACTATATTTTTCAGAGGGATGGACAATTGAGTACTATATGTTCGAAAGTTCGTCTCTCTCATCAAGAGAAGCTGGTCCAATAAAAGATATTACCTCACCCATCTTGTCTCTTTAATATAATATCTCTTTTGAGCGGTTGACTCTTAGTTGCTCCTTTTCTTCTATTTTAATTTTATTTCTATAGTTTTAAACTAAATCCTACCCTCAGACACACTTCACTAACAATTGTATGCCTCTATCTGTGGACACAATTTGGGTATTTGTGCATCATGATACCATTTGTTTTAGAGCAGGTGTTTCTATATATTCAAGTGCTAGTCATTTGCTAAATGTATTTTATTTTTAATGAGTAGTCAAATAATTTAAAAAATTTCTTATAAACTATTTCAACAAAGCAAAGTTAATTCAAAAACTTAATCCCCAATTCTACATTTCTTGCACACCCAAAAATTCCTTTGAAGTTGGCACAAAGTATACTGAGAACTGAATAGATTTTCTGGTTTCCATTAGATTCTTCTATACATTTGTTGTTGTTTTATGTTCTGTCTGTATTTGTTACATATGGTTTTGGCTATGCCAAAGTGTAATAAATTCTGGAACATACTAGCACAGCGTCAGAAAATGTCAAGGAGGAGAAGACAATTTTTAAAAGTTAAGGTAAAAGTATTTCTCTGCTGACTTCCTCCCAGAATCTCTTTAGTAGAGGCAACTAGCAAATACACCTGAGTTTAACTCAATTTTCACTTTACCTTTGCATTTCATCTTTACAGATCAAGGGGAGATATTAGCATGCCATTTTGTAATAAAATTTAGAGAAAGGAATCACCTAGCCACTACCCTGTATTCATGTAGATCCCTCCCTAAAACTCACTTTTGTGATGCCTCCAGTATATTCCCTCATTCTTTATCTACTTTTTTAACTTAAAAACATATTACAGAACCACAAAGAGGTGCATATGCATAAGAAGTCACCATTCTCCCCTACTGTTCATGGTCTTCAATCATATCAAGTCTACCAGTCAAATAATAAACAATTTGGAATGAGCTAAGTATTTTTATAGCAATCAGGGCATCTTTGGACACTACGAAACAAATAACTTCAGCCAAAATGTGTTAACAAAACAGGCAGAAAAGTTCCTAGCACTCAACTGAAGCTTCAAAACCAATTCACTCTCCTCCTTCATGGCTGAAACTGACCAATCACTTAAAATGGATAATCCAAGAGAGATTGAGACCAAAGATCCAATAATAGTGGAGTGGCAAATGACAGCTTTCTAGTATTCGGCAGCCACAGTCTTCTTAGCTCAGAAGAGGCACTCAGTCATTTGTACACTGGAGTAGCTGAGCTTAGGAACCACTCTTAATGACAGAGGAATCAGAAGACACATACGTTGAGCAATAAAGTTAGCTTCAGAAGATGAATGTTCTGCTCCCTTCCTCCCCAAGGAAAGTACACTTACATTTTTTTTAATAGGAAATTTAAAAAATTGAGCACTTTATCCCTGGAAAGCTATTATAATCTGCCTCTCCAATGCAAGCTTTTTATTTTCAGTAACATACCATTTCCTGACAGGATTTCTTATTCTGATCTCCCTAATAAAGTTGACAAAGCATACAGAGCTTCTGTAAATAAGCTACCTTTGCATTGCTATTCATTCTGGTTTAGCAAAGAAATCTTCCAGCTACAAACCATATTTAGAAATACCTCTGACGTATAACAATCCTAAAGTTTAAAGATGAACAGTAGAGTAGTTTTATTTTTATGTTTTTGTATTTCCCCTATACTACTCCTTCATGACGATGTATGAAGGACAGCCTCGATGTTTTTATTGTTTCCTGCCTTTCCCATGCCCCAAAAAAGGCTCCTCTAAAAGCATTCCGTTAGGGGACTCTCCATCTGCATGTGTATGTGCTTGCTCCTAAGCTGGTATCAGAATTTACAAGGGTTTCAGAACACTAGTCTGGGGATGCTTATATTGAAATAAAATCCTTTAAGAGCAAAATAAAAATGAAGGCACAGATCATGCCCCTTAGATCCATGCATGGAGGTGACCTTCCCTATAAGAAAAGGGGACTCCACTGTTTTTGTAGGCAACTATCTTTCTTTGTATTTCTGCACAGAAACTCCCTTTTTTAAGAGGGGAGAAAAGAAGGTGGATATGCACCCTGAAACCCACAGATTAAGCATTTAGTTTATAAGATTTATGTAAATACAAGAAAACATCATCCCCATAAATTAACATGCAACAAAGCATTCAGACAAAAAGGACAGAAACCAGAGATGTCAGAGCAATCCGTGAGAGCAGAACTTTTGAACCCCTGATAATAATGACATCTTTGTGATATGAAAGCAAAGGGGTTAGGGGATCAGATGTCTGGTATCACATCACCATTTGCTCTGTAATGTGCCTGTAAGTGATTAGGCCTGGCATGCCCTTGAGCTGAAATCATAGGAAACAAAATGTGCCCAAAACAACATTAATTAAATCAGAATCAGCTTTAGAAGACTTGCATTGATTTTTCAATCTAAAACGGTGCAGTTTATGAAGCCTTCTGGCACTCATTCATGCACTATAGACATCACATTTCGAGTCTAACAAAATATGAACAGAAGAATCATTATGCTGCAAAAGTTAAATAATATGGTACAATAATTCTATAGCATTTAGAATAAATTCCTCTGTACAGAAAAATGCCTTGTTATTGAAAGGAACTTTTCAAAGACATTGTTCTTTTTATGGTACACAAGCTAAAAATATTTTATTAGTGTTTTGTATTTAATGGTTTCTCTTATATGGGTCTCAAGGCAGGCAGTTAAACTGGAATAAAGACTTTACTAAAAGCTGTTGATGTAAATAGAAGGGAATACTGTACATTTAATTGAATTATATAGTTTAACTGATCTACGGTTCTATGTCCCACTCTGCTGAGAGACATGGAGAAAGACAGAGGGAAAAACAGTGGAAAGGACCTTGAATCTACAAAGCCACTGCAGCATTGCCCCCTCCTTCTCCTTAGCACCACGTGACTGGGGTTCCATGGTTCTGGGGTGAGGTAGAGAAAAAAGAGTATGCACAACAATCTCTCCAGTTGGAAAACTTTAACCTAAGATTGTTCAAATTAGCATTATATTATTATATTTACCTTTAAAACCCTTCTGAGAGTTATAATAATAATCTTGAATCTAACCCCAATAGCATGGAATTTCTCAATATTAATGCAAAGATGATAAAAATGCATAGAGGAGAAATTCAAATTGTATTGGATACCAGCGAACTTTTGGAGTACGTAGGAGTCTATATGAAGGAACTGGCTCCACCCAGACAGGTGGCACAGAAAATTAACAAGGTTTGGGGGAAGTTAAATAAAGTATGGGACTTTCTGGTAGGGCAAAGACATCTGCTAGGGGTGACTGCAATACTAAGGTATTTCTCTATCCAGTACAGGATAAGGATGGTATTTACGGATGTACTGGAGCAAGGACGGGTTGAAATCACAAAGATAAATTAAGGAAAAGTAATAAAATGTCAGAAAAGTAAGTTATTAAAATAGAAACCATGGCTAAATTATGTGTCTACAGACACACACAAATATAAGCAAAAACATGTGAACTAGACTGTTTGACCATGGAAGCTTAAAATAACAGGCATTACAGAAATATGATGGAATGACAAAAATAAATGAGATACTAGAATCACAGAATCATAGAATATCAGGGTTGGAAGGGACCTCAGGAGGTCATCTAGTCCAACTTCCTACTCAAAGCAGGACCATTCCCCAACTAAATCATCCCAGCCAGGGCTTTGTCAAGCCTGACCTTAAAAACCTCTAATCTCCCGGAGCATTTCAACAGTCACTAACACCGTCTTGGTCAGGTGGTCGGTAATATATCCCCACTGCTATATTCTTATTATTAGAGCATGGAATTACTATGCATAGAGATTCTATGGAATAGCTTGGTTCATTTAAGATTTTTACTTCATTTGATTCTACGCTCTCTTTCCCATATAGTACCACTCCCCCACCAGCATGACCTGTTCTGTCCTTCCGATATATTTTGTAACCTGGTATTACTATGTCCCATTGATTATCCTCATTTCACCAAGTTTCTGTGATGCCTATTATATCAATATCCTCATTTAATATGAGGCACTCTAGTTCACCCATATTATTTAGACTTCTAGCATTTGTATATAAACACTTTAAAAGCTTGTCACTTTTTAGCTGTCTGCCGTTACATGATGCAATTGAACGGGACTCTTTTTCATTTCATAGAATCATAGAATCACAGAATATTAGGGTTGGAAGGGACCCCTGAAGGTCATCTAGTCCAACCCCCTGCTCGAAGCAGGACCAATTCCCAGTTAAATCATCCCAGCCAGGGCTTTGTCAAGCCTGACCTTAAAAACCTCTAAGGAAGGAGATTCTACCACCTCCCTAGGTAACGCATTCCAGTGTTTCACCACCCTCTTAGTGAAAAAGTTTTTCCTAATATCCAATCTAAACCTCCCCCACTGCAACTTGAGACCATTACTCCTCGTTCTGTCATCTGCTACCATTGAGAACAGTCTAGAGCCATCCTCTTTGGAACCCCCTTTCAGGTAGTTGAAAGCAGCTATCAAATCCCCCCTCATTCTTCTCTTCTGCAGGCTAAACAATCCCAGCTCCCTCAGCCTCTCCTCATAAGTCATGTGTTCTAGACCCCTAATCATTTTTGTTGCCCTTCGCTGGACTCTCTCCAATTTATCCACATCCTTCTTGTAGTGTGGGGCCCAAAACTGGACACAGTACTCCAGATGAGGCCACACCAATGTTGAATAGAGGGGAACGATCACGTCCCTCGATCTGCTCGCTATGCCCCTACTTATACATCCCAAAATGCCATTGGCCTTCTTGGCAACAAGGGCACACTGCTGACTCATATCCAGCTTCTCGTCCACTGTCACCCCTAGGTCCTTTTCCGCAGAACTGCTGCCTAGCCATTCGGTCCCTAGTCTGTAGCGGTGCATTGGATTCTTCCATCCTAAGTGCAGGACCCTGCACTTATCCTTATTGAACCTCATCAGATTTCTTTTGGCCCAATCCTCCAATTTGTCTAGGTCCTTCTGTATCCTATCCCTCCCCTCCAGCGTATCTACCACTCCTCCCAGTTTAGTATCATCCGCAAATTTGCTGAGAGTGCAATCCATACCATCCTCCAGATCATTTATGAAGATATTGAACAAAACCGGCCCCAGGACCGACCCTTGGGGCACTCCACTGGACACCGGCTGCCAACTAGACATGGAGCCATTTGACTGTTTCTGATCAGATCCTACCTGTATTTTATCATCTTCTATCCTCTGCTCCTCACTAGGACATAGAAAATCTTCATTAATAGATCCACCCCTAATGGATGTCTCTATCCGAACCACGTGCTCCACCACACCTGTCAGCTTTCCCCCAGCCCGTAGTTTAAAAACTGCTCTACGACCCTTTTAATTTTAAGTGCTAGCCATCTGGTTCCATTTTGGTTTAGGTGGAGCCCATCCTTCTTGTTTAAGCTCCCTCTTTCCCAAAAGTTTCCCCAATTCCTAATAAATCTAAACCCCTCCTCCCTACACCATCGTCTCATCCACGCATTGAGACCCTACAGTTCTGCCCGTCTAACTGGCCCCACGCGTGGAACTGGAAGCTTTTCTGAGAATACTACCATGGAGGTCCTGGACTTCAATCAATTACCTAACAGCCTAAATTTGGCCTCCAGGACCTTCTTTCCTATGTCATTGGTACCTACATGTACCACGACCACAGGCTCCTCCCCAGTACTACACATAAGCCTATCTAGATGTCTCGAGAGATCCACAACCTTTGCGCAAGCCAAAATGTAACCATGTGGACCTTCAGGGTATGGCTGCCATGCTGGAAATACCGGCCCTGATGGGAGCTATTTCAGCAAGGCACTGTAACCTAAGTTTGTGGGGCAGGGTGACACAGTCCCCCACTGGTACCTAGGGAGGTGGTAGAATCTCCTTCCTTAGAAGTTTTTAAGGTCAGGCTTGACAAAGCCCTGGCTGGGGTGATTTAATTGGGGATTGGTCCTGCTTTGAGCAGGGGGTTGGACTAGATGACCTCCTGAGGTCCCTTCCAACCCTGCTATTCTATGATTCTATGATATGGACTGCACCCTAATATGTCACAGTATTTATTCCTCATTTTCATCTTTTTTGATACAAAGTCATCTTTAGAGAAAAAAAGACAGTCTTTTGGTTAAGGCACTGTACTAACTCTCAGAAGACAGGGGTTCAGTTCCCAGTTCTAGCATAGACTTCTCGTACAACTTTAATCTCTTTGTGCCCCAAATGGGGACGACAATACTTCTTTTCTCCCAGCCTGTATCTGTCTCACCTGTTTAGAGTGTAAGCTCCTTGGAGCTGGAACTATCTCTTATTAGATTTGTACAGCACTTAGCACACTGGTGCCCCAGACTGAGCCGTTTAACAATATATTTATAATAATAAATCTGTGAAAATGCTGGCTCAGTTCTTTGTAAAGAAAAGCCAAGCCCTGACTCTGCAAACCCTTAAGTATGTGCTTAACTTATGCCCTCACTGCACCAATGTAGCTACACAGATCTATTATTATTGCAATGTTCTCCATTAAATTTCTTATAGCAATAAATTGTCAGGAAAGCACCTACCATGGAGTAAGCACAACCAATTTAATAATGGAATAAAATAATTACTTTCCTTACATTTTTATATGTAATTACAATTTTAGTAATATAAATGCACCAAAGATATAACAATTATTGTATACTTGTCTAACTGATAAAAATAAATTATTTAAATTTATAGTATATTACATTTAGTTTGCTTTATCCACAAACAAAAGCTTTTGAAATTCTCTTGTTAAAACAGAGACAAGGTGGGTGAGGGAATATCTTTTATTGGACTAACTTTAACCAACATGGTAAAACACTTATTTAGTTTCTTTTCTAAATTCAAAGCTGTTTAATTCTTATGTTTTACATACTATAATGGAACCAATCTTCAGTGAACAGATAAAAAGAATGAAATTTCCAAAAAGAATTAAGGGAGTTAAGCACCCAACTCTTAGTTGGCTTTCAATGGGAACATAAGTCTCTTATGCACTTTTTAAAACCCCATCCAAAATGTCTTATGTATGATTTATAAAAAGACTTACGAACGAAAAATGGCTAAAATCCAAACCTATCGTGTAGAAAGAGATAAGCAGCTAGTGAGGTCTGAATCAAAGAACATTTTAATGGACTCTTGAAATCTTCAAGAGACATTCAAAACCAGTATTTTTAAACACATGCTAATGTTTCAATGTCTTATCTTTCATCATTCAATATAATTTCATTTGAATTCAAACTGAAAAGTTCTACTTGGGTTTGTCAGGGGAAGATATTTGCAGTTTAATTTCCATGACTACATAATAAATATGCTTGCATAACAAAATATATACGTTCCATTAACAAACATGTGCTTCTATATGATTCAAATTGGTGGCAGTTCTAAGGGTTTTGTTTCACTTTCCATTTCTTTTTGAAAGGAACTGATGTTTTTTCAACATACTTTGCGATTTACTATTGTTAAGCTTTTCAGTGTTTTTGTAATAGTCATTTATTTCATTTCTCGTTCTCTGCAAATTTCCTAAAAATATAAATAATACACAAGCAATAACTAAAACAATAACCTACAACACAAAGACAGACTGATTCATTTACCCAGGTCACGGTGTGATGCAGTCACCTGGGCACTGCGTTAAGAACTACACACTCTCCCAGCTAATCTTGGATTTGACCAAGACTCTTTGCAGTCTTGGGCAGGTCCCTTAACCTCTATCTGTTATCTCTGTCTCAATCTGTAAAATGGATATAACAATACTTAGCGATGAATCTTTTACAAATGTCCTGATGATTAATTGTGTGACATTTATTAAGCACTTTGAAGATGAAAAGCATAATTTAAGTGGTAAATATTATTATGGCATTACAGGAAGAAATATTTGTCTTTCAAGAAACAATAGATAACTTCTATATGGTAGACAGTTTTCTCTTAGGAAACCTTCCAGACTAGCAACTAAAATGTCCATCGGTGTAGTCTATGACTCTACCTTAATATATTAACAATTAACAATGAAAAGAAATAAAATTAAATTACAATAATGACAGGAACTAATGCACAGTTGGGATACAATATGGCAAAGCATTCTCAATGGAGTTACCATATCATCACTGCTTGACGACACACTATTTGTGATAATAAATCTAATTCAAACTTAAGAAGGTTTTAATTCAAAAGAGTTGACGTTTGCATTGTGGTAAACAATACATGGACACTAGGTCTCCTTTCCAGATAATACAATTTAAACTAGATAAAACATAACCTCTATACATTCTGTGTATCAGGAGACTTGCCAAGTTTCACAAAAGCACTGTAGATATATTCATATAGATTGGAATGGTATTTCTGCATCTTAGAGAATTTGAGCTTCAAATGTTTAGTTCAAATTAACAGCCAACCAGTGTAACTAGAACACATACGTCAAGATTTATTCTCATCAAATCCTTGTGTCTTCTGCATTCTGCCATCCAGCCCATTCTTAAAATAAATGAAATGTTGCCTCTCCCCTGGATAAGGGCCACAGACGTAAACAAAAGCCATTACACTGATAGTAACTGGTGGACTTTCCCTATCTTCCACCAGAGCAGTTTGGTCTAACACACATTCCCATCTCTGCCTCCTACACATTCCCCAAAACAGAGACATTAACAGAAAATTCTATAACGAGAAAAATATGCTGAATTGTGAAGTTAATTATATTCTTGGCTTTTGTTACCTTTCCTTGATACTATTAATTTTTTTGGCATTCAGTCACAGGGCCAACGCTATCATTGAAATAATTCTTCAGAAGTCTTCATATGCTGTCAAGCAATAAAACAGTTCTTAACACTATCTACTTCATTTGGATAAATGACACTTGGCAGTATCATTTCCAACTTTCATGCCAAAACCTCAACAGTAATTTTGTAATCCATATATAAATAGCAAGATACAGCATCACAACATAAATTTCCGATTTCTTCAAAGGTAATAAAGGAAAGGCTTAAAAGTTCTGTATCCATACACAGAAGATGGCTGAGAAGATGAATTCCCTGATACACAGAAAGGCTGCAAGCAGGAAGTGAGAGAGAAGGTTTCCTTCAATTCAGCATTACAAATTTCAAATCTATCTGGTCTTGGAAACTGGCGAGACTTGGACCAGTTAATGATTTCTCCTTTGTTTGATAAGAATTTTTTTTCCAATTTGTTCACTGCAATGCAACATGAGGATTTGTAATTAAATTCAAGATGAACCCTAGTTTTCCCCCTAAAGTTAAACAGTCCCACCTACATTTCAAATACTGCTATGAAAATGTAACTAAAATTTCTCCCTATTTGGAGAGTTTCCCTCTCAATCTGGCCTTTCCAAGAAACAACTAGACCCTTTTGGATTTTTATTGCCAACTTAGCACTTCTCATACTGAACATGGTCAGCCAGATCTTGAGTTCAAGCTTTAATTTCTTCTGCTTTGGCGCACCATGTACACTTTCTTTTGGGCACAATTCAAGTGTCCAGCTTTTTCTTGGAAGAAATAACTGTGTTTTTATAGGACTCTAGATAGTTTTGCTCCTTTTGGGAAATTCATTCTATTTTACTGATGTCACTTCTGATTTTCAGGTCCAGTCAGCTGTAATTACACAATGGGAACTTGTATCCAAACATCTTGTTTGATTCACCAAACTTAAGTATTCAGATTTTAACATGATAATTTATTCAAGCAAAAAGCTTCATACACTCACCTTTCCTACTTCCCCAGAATCCATTCTACTGAATAACGTTGATCTACTTATGTCAGTGTCTACACTACAGCCTTGTTCCCACCAATCTAAGTGCCCTATTACACCGACACACTAACTTCACCTCCACGAGAGGAGTAAGGCTTCTGCCTGTGTAGTTAGGGCAACTACAGGGGAACAGCAGGCAACTTACATCAGCTGTTGGCTTTCTTGTCCATTTCATGGCTGGAGCCATGAAATGGACAAGAAAGCTGGGCAGCTGGAGCTCCCCTGGAGAGCTGGGCAGCTGGACCCCACTCCCAGCTGGGCGAGGGGCGAGAATGGACCCTGGTCCTGGCTGGGACCCTGGGCGAGAAGCCCAGGTGGCTGGATCCAGTTCCTAGTGGGGGGAACTAAGGAGAGTACCCCAGGCAGCTGGAGTAGTGTGGACATGCACCACTGCAATCACTGCAGTGGCTGTAAGTTGACCTAATATAGGTTGATTTACATTTCTAGTGTAGACATACCGAGCCTCCTAAGCAAATACTTGAATGTTACATCACTCGGTGCTATAATTTAGGTAAGTCGAAGTTCTCCCATCTTTATGCTGTACTGAAGCGTTCCATTGTATCTATATCTGGATTCACTAGTACTTTTACTTATTATACTAGTAACTGGCTTAGTCCGTAAATATCACATACAGTAGAATTAGTGTTCTGCATTTTCAGTTTTACTGATTTTCATTAATTACCAGTTTTTTTAATTAAAGGAGTTCCGTTTTTACTGATTTACACCCCTTTATCAACTCACTCAATATTTTTTTCAGGTACTTATTTTTGTTAACATTAATGCTTTATGTCGTTATTGTGTCCTGCAGGTCTGAGACTGAAGCAGTTCCACAGTGTAAAAAAACAGAACAAACATGGTGGAGGTTGGAAAATCAACCAACGTTGATGAGCTATGATTGACTCACAAAGAGAGGCTGCCCACCTATTTCTTTGTGTCTGTTTAGTGGGGCGCTGAATTTATACAATCAAGTATAGACAGATCAGGTAAAAAAGTAAACCTGGGGCAAAAACACAAATCTGTGTCTGAATACCAAGAATAAAATCAGTGCTTAGAAATTTTCAAGAAAAGTAAAGACAGAAGTGAAGAGAATCCATTGTGGTGCAGTTCTTGCAGCACTGAGGTCAGTGTTTGTGCTGACAGAATAAAGGAGCATGTAGAAAGCAAGCAACACAAGAAACTTAAAGAAGAAAGCGAGCTTTTGGATAAACAGTCAATATCAGGAACATTCACCAGGGCTTTAATGAAAGAGAGGACACAGCATGATTGTGTCAATGAATCTGTGTTTACTCTTTGTTTCACTGGACAACCACTGTTAACTGCAGAGGGGTATTGGTGACTTTGTGCAACAATACCATCCAGCAGCAAAAACGCTTCCTAATGCAGACAACCTCACTCGTGTCTGAAAGAAAATGATAATGCTTTAGTATCTAAACTGATGCAACTAATTGTCTCATCTGATTTTTGACGAATCTCCTAATGCTTTGGAATATCCCGATTCTTGGCCTTTTGTTTTTGTTTTTTTATTTCAAAGCAAGTAAACTCGCATTATTTTGTGCTGATGTGACAGTCATCCTGTCTGCTGACTGCCACTTTCTCGACACAGCAATAACTGACATGTTTGAGATGTACCAACTAACTTGGAAAAATGTGGCCACAACTAACAAAGATTCTGTTTCCTACATGGCTAAGTTCACATGGGAAATTAAAATCAATCACAAACTGGAGCTGCTATGTATTACCTGTCCTGTTCATCCGATTAACATTGAGCTGTCAGCAGCTACTACTACAGAAGAAATGAAAGATGTGAAACTCTGCATCATTGGATTCCGGGCCATTTTAAAGCATGTGAACAAGTTGAAGGCTTTGATTTGCGCAGTGAGAGATGATTGCAGAGCCAACTGCAGATTAGCTACCTCAGTTGTGGCACAACAGTGGATGAGCTTGTACTTCGTTGCCTGTCATGTAAACAAAACGTGGAATGGGCTAATGTGTCTCCTAGATCATCCTGAGTTTGTTGGTTCTAAAGAAGAAACTCAGAAGAGACTGGTAAATAACCAAAATGACTGCCAGATTCTGCACACTAAGGAAATGTTCATTGTTGAAAAACTTAGAATCACTGTGTGACACACAGAAAACACTGGAGTTTTCTTCGACTACTGCCAATACGTTTGCCAATACAGACTTTACCTTATCCTGACAACCAAAATCTCAGCTAAATTGAGCACAAAAGCTGCAGGACAAACATATGACGAGAAAACCCAACTGTTCTGGAAATCCAATAAACCAAGAAATCATTCAAAATCTTCATACAATGCTCAGCAAGAAATGGAAGACGACTGTGGCCCATAATCTGAACTCTGAAGTGTTTTGTGTCGAAGATTCTTTATGGAATGTCATCCAGGTGTTGCACCCCTTCCTCAAGGTGAATTTTACAGCAACCGTTATCCCAGAATATTTCAACCATTTGCCACTAAAAATGAAATTTCAAATCTGAAAGAGGAATTTACTACTTACATGAACATACCTAACCCTGACCATGTGAAACTGGATGTGGTTTTTGGAACAATCATCAAGACACACATCCCAACTTCAGCAAAATAGCACAGCAAGCTTTGAGCATACCCTCTGGATTTATTCATGGAGAGCATTTATTGTCAAAGTTGGACTACCTCCAAGACAGCAAGAGGCTCAACATGAGAGAGGCTACTTTGAAGAAAATTATGCGAGTGTACACAAACCAGGATTTCTGGAAAAACTACTAGCTCAGAGGGACAAAAAATACCTTTGTACCTAAAAAACAGTATCATTTATACCAGAGGTGGGCAAACTATGGCCCACAGGACCCTCCTGCCCGGCCCCTGAGCTCCTGCCCCGGGAGGCTGTCCCCCGGCTCCTCCACTGCTGTCCCCCCTCGCTCCGCTGCCAGCGCAATGCTCTGGGCTGCAGGGCTGTGAGCTCCTGGGGCAGTGCAGCTGCAGAGCCTGGCCTGACCCGGTGCTCTGTGCTGTGTGGTGGCGGCGGCAGCATGGCCCGGCTCCAGCCAGGCAGCGCGGCTGTCGCACTGCCAGCCACCGGTGCTCCAGACAGCATGTTAAGGGGGCAGGGAGCAGGGTGGAGGGGGTTGCATAGAGGGCAGGGGAGTTCGGGGTGGTGGTCAGAGGGCGGGGGTGTGGATAGGAGTCGGGACGGGAACAGGGGATTGAATGGGGGCAGGGGTCCTGGGGGGGCAGTCAAGAAGAAGGGGTGGTTGGATGGGGCGGGGTCCCAGAGGGGCAGTCAGGAATGAGAGGAGAGGTTGGATGTGGCGTCGGGGGCAGTTAGAGGTAGGGGGCAGTTAGGGGCAAGGGGTCTGGGGGTGATCAGGGAGAAGGGGTGGTTGGATGGGGCAGGGGTCCCAGAGGGGCAGTCAGGAATGAGAGGAGGGGATGGATGGGGCTGCAGGGGGCAGTTAGGGACGGGGGTCCGGGGGCAGTCAGGGAGTGTGGATGGGGCAGGAGTCCGCGGGGAAAGGGGGAGCGAATAGGAGGTGGGGGCCAGGCCACAACCCCCTCCCCTGCCCATGTGAAAAATGTATTTAACATTTGTTGAAAATGTAGCTACTTTGTAAGATAGCAATTGACCTTCATTTGCATGTCATTTAAAAGTATCCTCTCATACATGCATTTTCCAGACGTGGTCCATTGGTCTGTTTTCATTATTTGGCAGCAAATAATCTAGCAGCTGCATATTGCCCTAAGATTTTACAGGTTTCTATTTAAGTTTGTCTTGTCCATTCTATCCTCTTCTTTTCTCCCTCTGAATCCCAATTTCTCAAAAAAATGTACTACCAGCTATCAGTACTGCATAATCAAAAGCAAAATATTTAAATTGTATTGTTTAATATTATTTGACTTCAGTGAATAGGCAGTCTCTGAACTTCAAAATGAACAGGGCTGTAATATTGTTTGGCTCACTTCTGGAAGCTGGTTATATTGTGTAATACATAAGACTTTGGGTAAAATTTTCAAAGGTGCCTAAGTCTCACTGACTTTCAAGGCAACTACAGAATAAAAAAATTAAAGCACCTAAATGACTTAGAAGCCCAAATCCCATTTTCAAAAGTGACTTAGGCCCAGATTCTCACTTAACTCCCACTGAAGTCATTAGGAGTTAGGTACCTAAATACCTTTGTGTATCTGGGCCTTAAAAGCATAAATCCTATTGACTTTCAATGAAACTTAGATAATGCAAATCACATCTTTCCTTGTTTATTTCTGGGGTTTGCACCAGTGCTGCTAATCAGTTGCTGATGACTAACTGATGAATTCAAAGTATAGGCAAAGCCCAGCAGCCAAGTGGAAGTGCAACTAAAGCTTCAAGCTGGAAATGTTTGAAGATTTCCCACAAAAATAAGTATATAGAAAATCCTAAATGTAACTGGTCACCTGGAGCTCAATTTTCACTCACTCAATTAATGCTCACCCTTAAAACTATTGGGCACATTCATACTTAAATTATATGTTCCCTGTCTCTAGTCTTTGACATCGTGGTTTTATTCATTCATCAAATAAAGGAGGATCAAGCAAAGTCACATAGATAAAAGGAAGCACAGTGGCAATTCACATATATTTGCCTGCATTGATTAGGGCTGAGATTTAATTTCCATCACAAAATCAGGCATAGCAGAGGTTTTCTCCACCAAGAAAGAGACACAGGCAACTTGGAATCTAGGCAATTTCAAAAACTGTGTTTAAAGCATTTTAAGGTACTATATCTGCCTAAATTCCCAAAGCCAGTATTTGAGGGTTCAGAATTACATTCTTTTTTTTATTTACAAATATGTTTCTCTTTCCAGTTTTGTGAAAGACAGTCACAAACAACAGAGGAAACAGGGAAAATGGCTTTTCACAAAAGGGCTGTCAACAGCTCTAAGTAAACTGGAAAAAAATATTTTTCCTCTAATCTTAGTTATAGTCAACTTAGGTATTACAAGCAACAATAATAGATCAAACATTTTAGTGTGATATATAAATTGACAGTATGGCTATTCAATTCACAATTCACAGAGACATCAATGCTTTGGAGAGTCTGATAATAGAAGAAGAAGTTGCTGGGAAATTGGGAAGCAGGAACAATTTCAATTCAAACAGAAGGATACTAAAACCACATAAGAACAATAATCTTATTCATAAAGCACAGAAAAAGCAGATAGTTCAAGAAAAACAAACATTCAGAACTGGAAGAGCAGCAAAAGCCAAATACCCATCAATACAGACCTCCTGGCTGCCCACTGTAATGCCTGAACTACTAGTTTTCCGTGGAGTAATTTTAGGAGAAGGTAAATGGCTCAAAAGATTTCCTGCTCTACATTGGTCTGTGATCTGTGAATGTAACATTGCAATAGGACTTTTTTTTAAGCATCAACAAGATAAAAATAGTAGTATCAGAGGAAGTGGTTTAGGACTGACATTCGTATTACCACCGTAATGCTCATAAAAAGATATAATTGTTTGTATTAGTCCACTTTATGAAACTGCAAGATTTAGTTAATAACTCTTTAAAAAGCAACATGAATTCTCCACAATCCACATGGATCATTTCAAGCAAACCACATTTCTACTTTACTCGTATTAGTGCAGCATTCGTCCTACCACGTATAACTAATTAAGCCCGAATGAACACCCTAGTGTACTGCGCTCTGTGCTATCACAAAAAACACCCAGAGATCATCTCTCTCAAGACACCCTCTTCGAAGAGGTGGAAAGAAGTGGGAAGTGTTGCATATATTCCATACATAGCATCCTGCTGGAGAGCGCATCATATCTCTTAGGGTATATCTGCACTTCAAGATGGAGGTATACTTTCCAGCTCAAGGAGGCATACCTGCATTACCTCTGATTGAGCTAGTGTGCTAACAATAGAAGTGTAGCTGTGGTAGCATGAGGGGCTAGCTGCCCTGAGTACAATCCCATCTGAGATGCTCGGTACACACTTGGGCAGCTAGCCCCTCCCCTTGCACATGCTGCTACAGCTACACTTCTACTTTTAGCACATAAGCTTGACCAGCGGTAGCCCAGATATGTCTCCTTGAGCTGGAAATTACCCCTCTATCCTGAACTGTAGACACACCCAAGACTAACTGTGGAGAAGGGTGAAGAGCAGTATAGAAAAAGCATAAAGGACCCCATGTTCAGAACAGTTAAACCTATGATCAAAGAAAAGCTATGGCAAAATAGGATCTCAAGATAAAGAAACTGGGCCGGGGAAACAGAAACCTTTGTTCCGATCCACAGGTATTCTACTCCACTTAAATGGGGAGAAATTAAGCTAATTTCAATAGCACAGAAAGAGAATATATGCTATAATATGATTGGCAATGTACTGCAAGAGCTGGGTCAACTAGACAAACATTTTGCATTTAAAATCAAAACATAACGTGATGAAATCAGACAGCCATAACAATACACTTGAGTTTTCTAGAGTAATGACCCAAAATACAACAACTCACAATAGTTTCAAGATGTAGTTTGGATCATTACTGAAAAATACCATAACTGAGTATAGTATTTTCCCTGGAACTGAGAGTTACTTAATCAGCAGAATGCAAATAATAGTGTCTCCATATATGTCAACCCAAAGGACAAACAAAAAAACCATTCCGTACAGACACAAGCAGATATGAACAATATACTTTACATGTTCAAAGTACTTCACAATCATTAACTAATTAACCCTGTGAGGTAGGAAAGAAACAAACACAAAAAGATGAAGTGGCTTGCCCGTAGCCACCCATTCGCAGAACCAGGAACTTCTAAAATTAACTCATGTTAATTTCTCAGGACCCTCTTCCCTCCTCAGAACGTTCAGCAGAGAATCATCAGGGCTAGAAGTATCCTCCAGTGAGTCACCTAGATTACAGCGCTGCATCATGATTCAATGTAAAATGAAATATAAAGAACATGCCTTTCCCCAAGGCACAGCATCTGGGCTCTCTACTCATTTGCAACAAACCGTAAAAGCAGACAGACATATTATCTATAAGACTATCAACTCTTTAGTTATCTGAATATATATTCTAAGAATTTACAAAATATTAAAGTAAAAATAAATAAAACTTTACACCATATATGCAAAAACCAGACATTCAATCTTACTTCTCCATGCCTTAAAGGTGTAATGGCTCCTCTTGCTACCCCCATTCGAAAAAGGGTTTCCGTGGCCTGTGTATAAAAATAAAAAAAACTGTTATTTTGAAAAGACAATACAGTAATGATGACTATTACTTTTCAGCTATTACACTTATAACTAAAATGTAAGTCAAGTTTATTAACTGTTTTACTACTCAACATTTAAATAAGAATATTCAGAAAAAAATCCTACATGGTAACCTTCTTTCAAGGGCTATCAAGCAAAAGAAACATTCCGGAACAAATCTTTAGGCTGAAATCTCTGCATATGTGCCATTTTATTTATGTCGTCAGGGTTTTCAAAGTTTCTGTTTTAGTAATATGAGTGTAAAGTAATGAAGAAGCTTTGAAGGCCACACCATGTGATGAAACCCTGTCCTTTATAGTATCTGAGCCCTTATTAGCTGGCTGGGTATCTTACCAGGGATTCCTTGGTAGTACTGACATCACAAAATGGGGACTTATAGTAGAGAAGCCAAGAAGCACAACTTTGGGGCAAAGAAATGGTTACTCACCCTGTGCAGTAACTGTGGTTCTTTGAGATGTGTCCTCATATTGGAGCTCCATTCAAGATGCACTAGTGCCCCCTGTGCCCTTGGTCAGAGATTTCTCAAAGCAGTGTCCATTCATCCTGCACATGTGTGTTAATCTTTTTCCCTGTCCCATTGTCATATAGTGCTACATGGTCGAACTGACCCCTGTTCTTTCTCTATCATAAAGCCTCATGGCAGAAAACTCTGAAGCAGAGAGGAAAGAGGGCAGGTAGTTGAGCACCCATAGAGACACACATCTCGAAGAACCATAGCTACTGCACAGAGCGAGTAACCATTTCTTCTTCCTCGAGTAGTGTCCTTATAGGTGCTTCACTCTAGGTGACTACTGAGAGGTACCCGTTAAGGTGGAGGGGGCTTCAGACTTCAATCCAGTACGGCAGAAAGTATAGCTGAGCTGCACACTGTATCAGAGGTGAACTTGTGAATTAATGCATAATATTCAAAGAATGTATGTACAGAAGCCCATGTAGTGGCTTTACAGATTTTGATGATCAGTATGTTTTTGAGGAAGGCCGTGAAAGTGGCAATAGACCTTACAGAATGGATGCATGTGAATAAGGGTAGCTCATTGTTATGAGACTGGTAACAGGAGTTAATGCAGTCTGAAATCTGTAAGTCTCTGGTTCGAGATTACCGACCCCTTTGATCTGTCTGCTATCGAGACGAATAACGTGTTGACCTTTCTGAAGGGTTTAGTTCTGTCTAGATAGAAGGCCAGAGCTCTCCTGACATTCGGGATATGCAGCAGTGCATCCTAGGGATTCAGATGTGGTTTCGGATAGGAGATAGGTAAGTGAATGGGCTGACTGAGATGGAATTCAGAAGAGAACTTAGGTAAGAACTCGGGGTGGGGTCACAGCCTGACCTTGTATTTAAAAAAAACTGTGGGGGGGGAGGGTATGCCATCAGGGTCCCTGTTTCACCAATCCCTTGCACCGACATGATGGCTGCCAGCAATACTGTCTTCACTGATAATGGGGCAATTAGCAAGTAGCCAGAGGTTTTACGGGTAGTCTTGTGAGGCATTTAAGGACCAGGTTGAGGTCCTACCTGGGGAAGGACATTGGACCACTGGATAGAGGTTCCCCGGCCCTCTGAGGAACCTTGCTGGTTTTGGGTTGGGTAAAGATGGAATAGCCCTCTACTGGGGGTTGAAAAGCTCTAGTGAGGGAATTAAAGCCAGGTGGATGATAGACCGGAGGTTTTCAGAGGCAAGGTGTAATCTAGTATATCTGGAAGTGATGCGGTCATTGGTGAAAGTGGTCTGCGATCAACTGCCATTTTGAAAATATGTGTAGCAAGTAGACTGTTTCCTGCTGTGTAATAGCACTCTTTTTATATCCTCTGAGCAGGTTATCTCCATTACCGTGAGCCATCGACTAACCATGCTTTGAGACAAAACATCGCAAGATTGGGATGAAAAATCTTTATGCACTCTTGGGACAGGAGATAGGGAGCAGTGCAGAGAGTGATCTGTGGGCATACAGACAGCTGTATCAAATAAGGATACTACGTTTGCCTGCAACAGGTCAGATCTATTAAAATGACTCTGGCTCTGTCCTTCTTTATTTTGAGCATAACTTTGGCTATTCAGGGTGTCGGTGGGAAAGCATTAGTAGGGCTGACGACCACTAAAGGTGACAAGCGTCCCCTAAGGATTGGTGATACAGAAGTGGGTGCATTTCTTGTTTGCCTCCGTGGCAAACAAATCTATCTACGGGGTATATTGGTGAAATATATGATGTAATATGTTGGTATCTATTTCCCACTCGGGGTCTTGAAAGAAGTGTATGCTGAGCATGGCCGCAGTCACATTCTGAATGTACGGGAGATAGGCAGCTGTGATAGTAATGTGATTCTGTATGCACCACTTCCAGAATCTGATGGCCTCAGTACAAAGGGAAGGGGATCTCACTTGTCCCTGGCTGTTGATGTAAAATATTAATGATATATCGTCAGTCATTATATGTATGTGTTTGTCCTTGATTAGCGATAGGAATTGGAGATAGGTGTATCTGATACGCTGAGCTCCAGGAGATTGATATGTAGCATCGTCTCTGGCAACATCCACTTGCCTTAGATCGTACAAGTGTCTAGATGTGTGTCCCATCTTAGCAGAGAGGCATTCATCATTGCAATGACCATTGGGGGAGAAATGTGAATGGAACTCCTGTGCACAGGTTGTAACAGTCCTGCCACCAGCTGAGGGACTGTTTCACGAAGACAGGTATGGAAAGAAGCATATCTAGACTGTGTCTAGTGGGTGAAAAAATAGTTCTGAACCATCTTTGGAGGCAGTGCATTCAAAGTCTGGCATGTTCCGTCATGAAGGTGGTGGCCGCTATGTGCCCTAGTAATTGAATGCAGTTCCTGACTGTGGTTTGTGGGCTGAGCTGAACCATGTTTGCTATGTAGACTTGAGCCACAAACCTGTGCCAAGGAAGGTAGGCTCTCTCTGTGATTGAACTGAGATGTGTCTCTATAAACTCTAGGGTCTGTACTAGGGTCAAGATGGATTTTTGTATGTTGAGTCGCAGGCCCAATTGGCAGAAGAGGTCTATGGCCTTGGAAGTTGCCAGAGACGTCAGCTCCAGGGAGCAGCCTTTTAGCAACCAATCATCCAGATAAGGGAATACTAAAATACCTTTTCTGCAGAGCTGTCCTGCGACACCAACATGACCTTCGAAAAGACCCTCAGAGTGGATGATAGGCCAAAGGGGAGCACACGATATTGGAAGTGGTCCAAGCCAACAATAAAATGGATGAATCATTTGTGGGATGGGTGGACAGTGATGTGCAAATACACATCTTCAAGGTCAGGGGCTGAAAACCAATTTTCTTGCTCTAGTGAGAGAATTAAAGCTGTGAGTCACAATTTTGAATTTCTGCACATTTACATAGGCACTGTGTAGTCTCAGATCTAGGACAGCTCTTCAATCTCCACTTTTTTTGGTATCAGGAAGTAACCTGAATAAAACCCCTTCCCTCCGGGCTGCTTGGGGACTAGTTCTATAACTCCCAAGTGCAAGAGAGCGCCTATTTCTTGATGAAGCATGCTCTCATGAGAGGGGTCCCTGAAGCGGGACGAGGAAAGGAGGTTCATTGGTGGAAGTGAAGTAAAGTGTAACCTGTGGAGACGATCTCCAAGACCCACTTGTCTGTAGTGATCAACTCCCAGGCTCATTTGTCGTGTGAAGGTGGTTGCCGGTGGAATGAAGGCTGGTGAATTGGTGCAATGGAAGAGGATGAGGACCAACACATCAAAATTGCTGCTTGGAGGTAGACAGGTGCGAGGCGGGAGGCTGAGAAGTGGATGACTTCCTTCTCTGAAACCTCTGTCTTCTTTGGTATGGCTCATATGCCCTCTGGGAGAGAAGGAATTGGATGGGGTATCTGAGATTTGCTTAGCTTGTCTTGAATGTAGGGGTGTAAATGCGAAGAGAATGCAAAGTCGCTCTAGAATCCTTCAGTGTTCGTAGACACTCAGGTGTAGTATCTGCGAACAACTTAGACCCATCAAAAGAAAGATCCTTAACTGTGATCTGAACCTCCTTAGTGAAATTGGAGAGCTGAAACAAGGAGTCTCTTCTTATTACCATCACTATGGTGATCGAATGAGCGGCGATGTCACCAGCATCAAGGGAGGCTTGCAAGATTGTCCTGGCCAGCAGTTGGCCCTCCACAACAATGGCTTGAAACTGCTCCCTGTGTTCCACCAGTAGGTAGTCAATGAAGGAGGCTAATCTGAAGTAGCTGACATGGTTATACCTTGCCATCAAAGCCTGATAATTGGCAGTGCTAAACTGGACGAATGCCGAAGAGTAGGGCTTTCTTCCTAGTAGATCAAAGCGCTTGTGGTCTTTATCACATTCATTCACTGCATCCACTACCAAGGAACTAGGTGCGGGATGGAAAAATAAAAACTCTGAGTCCTTTGCTGGGATGTAGCACTCCTTGTCTGCTCTTATCCATATCAGTGGAATAGAAGCTGGAGTGTGCCAAATTATCTTTGCTGGATCTAAAAGAGCATCGACAGGTAAGGCCATATGGCCTGATAAAAGTAAGTGAAGGATATCGAGCAGCTTATGAGGAGACTCTGTAACCTCCTTGAGTGGAATCCACAAGGAGTCTGCTACTCTCTTGATTATTTAAAATCATCTGTCAGGGAAGGGGTAGAAGGCATGACTACATCCAGAGATGAAGAGATGTTGACTAGACGAAACCTCTTCATCAGCTCTAGACTCTTGCTCCTCAAAAGATTCCTCTTGAGGGTCACGTCTCCTGGGTGGGAGCAGGTGATCATAGAATCATAGAATATCAGGGTTGGAAGGGACCCCTGAAGGTCATCTAGTCCAACCCCCTGCTCGAAGCAGGACCAATTCCCAGTTAAATCATCCCAGCCAGGGCTTTGTCAAGCCTGACCTTAAAAACTTCTAAGGACGGAGATTCTACCACCTCCCTAGGTAACGCATTCCAGTGTTTCACCACCCTCTTAGTGAAAAAGTTTTTCCTAATATCCAATCTAAACCTCCCCCACTGCAACTTGAGACCATTATTCCTCGTTCTGTCATCTGCTACCATTGAGAACAGTCTAGAGCCATCCTCTTTCCCCCTTTCAGGTAGTTGAAAGCAGCTATCAAATCCCCCCTCATTCTTCTCTTCTGCAGGCTAAACAATCCCAGCTCCCTCAGCCTCTCCTCATAACTCATGTGTTCCAGACCCCTAATCATTTTTGTTGCCCTTCGCTGGACTCTCTCCAATTTATCCACATCCTTCTTGTAGTGTGGGGCCCAAAACTGGACACAGTACTCCAGATGAGGCCTCACCAATGTCAAATAGAGGGGAATGATCACGTCCCTCGATCTGCTCGCTATGCCCCTACTTATACATCCCAAAATGCCATTGGCCTTCTTGGCAACAAGGGCACACTGCTGACTCATATCCAGCTTCTCGTCCACTGTCACCCCTAGGTCCTTTTCCGCAGAACTGCTGCCTAGCCATTCAGTCCTTAGTCTGTAGCGGTGCATTGGATTCTTCCATCCTAAGTGCATGACCCTGCACTTATCCTTATTGAACCTCATCAGATTTCTTTTGGCCCAATCCTCCAATTTGTCTAGGTCCTTCTGTATCCTATCCCTCCCCTCCAGCGTATCTACCACTCCTCCCAGTTTAGTATCATCCGCAAATTTGCTGACAGTGCAATCCACACCATCCTCCAGATCATTTATGAAGATATTGAACAAAACCGGCCCCAGGACCGACCCTTGGAGCACTCCACTTGATACCGGCTGCCAACTAGACATGGAGCCATTGATCACTACCCGTTGAGCCCGACAATCTAGCCAGCTTTCTACCCACCTTATAGTGCATTCATCCAGCCCATACTTCCTTAACTTGCTGACAAGAATACTGTGGGAGACCGTGTCAAAAGCTTTGCTAAAGTCAAGAAACAATACATCCACTGCTTTCCCTTCATCCACAGAACCAGTAATCTCATCATCAGGTGATGTTGGTTGTTCCTCTCTATGGGTGGTAGCACTGGGTGCTCTGGAGAATTGTTGGCAATAAGTTACCCAAGGGTTCCATTACAGCAAAGGAGGAGGCACCAAAGAGTGCTCATATCAGCAAAGCGTTGGTGGTAATTGTGAGCCATGAGCAGTGGCAGCTTCACCAGAAGCCTCTGGGAAGGGACCTCTGAAGGAGTGAGGAGAGCAGCCCTGGACCAACACTTTGTGAAACCGAGGTGAAGTCCTCAACAGAATCTTCTTCCTCAAGTTCACTGAAGAATGGTGGAGCGCCTGGGGAGATCTGAGATGCAATAATTGGTACCGGGCAAATCTCAGGTGATCAGGATGTCCTCAGTACTGAGAGCACATCAGAGCCTAGGAGCGGAGAGTCAGGAGTCTCAGATACAACCAGGTCCTAGGGAACATGGAACTCTTGCAGTACCATAAGGGGCACTGGTACCAAGGCTGACGACTATGCCAGAGCAGTCATGGCTGAGGGCGCTGACGATACCGCAATCTTTAGGTACTCGGAGGATGGCATGGCTGTTGACGGTGCCAAAGGTCTCATGCGCTTTGAGGGAGGCATAGTCGGAGCCCGAGTGGGCTTCTTTGCTACCAAGGGAGCAGAGGAAGAGCTCTTCCTGCTGCCTCGATCTGGTGAAAGTACCAAGGATCTCTCCAGGGCCATAACCTTGTGGTCTATCTGTGCCCTGGGTATTAGAGGAACTGGGCGTCTCATCGATACCTGATTGGAGAGCCAGTGGTGCCAGGGTAGCTGAGGGAACTGATGACCTCTGCTTTTTAGTGGTAGAATCTCTACCTGGCGAACTTGGGGCACATTCTTTCGAGGTCTTGTGAGAGGAGTCCTGTACTGTAACTGGGGTTCTCAGTCAACTTGCTTGGGGATCGAGGTACAGGGGGGCCCCTTGGCCTGGATCTGAGGTCAGACATAGAAAGCTCTCCATCATAAGGAGGTGAAGCTTTGTTTCTCTATTTTTCCTGGCTCTTGATTTTAATGCCAGACAAAAATTACACTTTTGTACAACGTGAGACTCCCCAAGGCAGCAGATACCGCAGGAATGTCTGTTGTTGACCAGGATCACTTCCCAGCATGACAAACAGTGCTTGAAGCCAGGAGAATCAGTCATCACCTCTCAGACAGAATAATGTCAAACTATCTTAAGTCTATCTAAACAGTATGTAGAAAAGTAAAAGAAAAAGTGTCTCATATAAAAGCAACTACTGATTATAGAAAAAACTAACACTAACGCTAACTATGAGTAAAGAGAATTAGAGTTGAGATCTCAAAAGAACGACTGCTAGAGCTCTGTCTCAGGCTGAGGCAGTTGGGAAAGAACTAGGGGAGGTTCATCTGTGCAGCATTATATGGGGTGGGACACAAGACTGATTAACATGCATGCACAGGTCTAACAGACATTGCTATGAGAAATCCCTGATGAAGGGCACAGAGGGTGCTACTGCACTTAGAGTGGAGCACCCATAGGGATACTACTAGAAGAAAAATCTTTTTTTTAAGATTAGTTTTTATTTGTTTGTGATGATTATCTCCTCCTTTTCCTGGTTAGTAGGGACAATTAACACATATCTGAAATAACTGGAGCTTACTGACTTTTCAGAAAGTGAATGAACTGCATGACGTTGCCTATGCACCTTATTAGAAGAGGAAAATCATGCAAGTGAAACATCTGTGGGAAAGTGTTTAGCGCTGGTAAATATTTCTAATGCCTGTGGGCTGTTGGCTTTTGTAGAAAGAAAAGAAACTGGAAGCATCTCACCCATGTGACAAGTCCTTACACTTATATCTGGGATGTGATCAGAAATGAGAATAAATTAACTCCTTACAAATGTAGACTCACACTTCATCATCATCTATAATTTATTTGTTCTGAAATGAAGTAGTCTGCCTTTCATATAATTTAGGGTAGTGGGCTTTTATTTAAACTGTCTATAACGCATGTAGGCTTTTCAATAGAAAATGGGTCTGCTCATGAACATAAAAAGTCAATGTTTAAGGGTAGACGAGAGAGAGAGATAGAGAAAGTTTAGCAAGCTACAGTTTAGAATATAAGAACACGGACAAACTATAAAATATATTCAGAACATGAAAAGTAATTAAGCAAAAATAGTTAGTATCTCAGCTATATTTATTTCTAATTTGGTGACTTTAGATAGTAATGCACAGTGATTGATACAGTAAGTAGCTCAATGCTGAAAGGACTACCAGATTTGCTGTTTTCTTACCGTTTTGTTTCAGGATATCCACTACACAAATTCAAGTAAACAGTATCTCATAAGTTTGATGTACTTTTTTACATGGCATATATTCAGAATAATCTACTGTTCCTCTTACAAATATATATATATACACAATAGCTTACTATATACATGTTTATTTTCATTTTATTTAAAGAAGCAGAAATAGATCTATGGAAGAGCTTTCAATTGTGCTGTACTGTCTTTTCTCCTTGTAAAGGAATGCAACAGCTCCAGAACACTGGACTTCAGAATTGATTAGCTCATTTCCACCCACAGCAATACATAGCAAATCCAAAATCTGATCATTCTTCTTCATCCTCTCCAAGAATAAAGGGGTGAGAGAACCCCACACAACCTTTTGTATGCCTCAGAATTGGTTTCTTTCATCAGCTCTTCCCACCAACATTTTTAAGGATGTTTCTGTCAAATAGAGCATTCTGTCAATACAGCTAAGCTTCCTTTGTTTCTATTAAAAATCACTGGTGTGTGTGACTTCCCTTTCACCTCTGCTCGTATGAGCTCTCTTTTAATATACTTGTACTCGCACAGCTAACACCAGATGCAAAGCCATGCAGAAACAAGGGGCAAATTCACAGCATTTGCAAATCTGGCACCATAGATTTGTTGATAGGAGCACCACTCTTCATGTGCGGAGTGTCACTAAGAAGATTAACGCTACTATCATAGTTTCCGACCCAGATGGGGGTGGGGGAAATGAGGCCACCTCTAGCTATTCACTATAGGATGACATGGTCACTGAGATAATGATAGGGTTTTTTGCAATGTAAAACCCAAAGAAGGCAATAAAAAGCTGTGTATTTAAAAGGGTAACAATTAGACACAAGACAAAGATTGATAGAGGTTTGAGGGTAAGGAGGTAGGTGTTCACACAATCTATTGATTTTGTTAAATTAAAGTTAGTATCTCACCCATTCAGTCATAGCTATGTAACAACTGTGTTTGGAGATTCCACAACAGTGGTCCCCAAACTTTTTACCTCACCGGCCCCCCTCAGTCCTGTCCCTCTCTACCCTCCCCTCTACAGTGCCAGGAGGGGGCCCGCAGCTCCGGGAAGTGGGGACGCAGACAGGGGTAAGAGGGCAGAGGCTTGGGCCACAACTGGGGGTGGAATTGGGAGCAGAGCCTTGGCCAGGAGCCAGGACCAGCAGCCGGGACCAGGGCCAGGAGCAGATGTGGGTGGCACTCCCTTGGGGGCGGGCCTGCACCCAGCCGGGCCGCACCCCCCAAAAAAGTTCCTCCATGCCCCCCTAGTTTCGGGACCTCTGTTCTATAATAACTGGGTGTCTTAAATGAAAGGAAATAAACATTTCAAAACAAACCTTTCACTTCTCATAAAGTGATTTCATAATTCTTTACAAATTTTAAATATCACCTCACTGACTCTGCAAAGCAGAAGACAGAATTTATCAGGATACTGAAGTTACCATGTATCAACAAGAAAGACTCTCTCATACATTTTAAATGAAAAGTTATGGCTAAAAAAACTGGGAATGAAATGAGACATCCTAACACTTCAAATCCTTTAAAATGTATTTTCAAATATAGTATTGGCTGATAGAATCTTATTAAGGTTGCCCAACACTTCCATTATAAGACCTTGTTTTCAGTTGCCTATGATGTTGCCAAAGTTTAAACATTTGGACTTACAGTTTCCATGAAATGCGTCTTCCTGAGGCTGCTTTTTTACATTTTATTTTAAATGTCAGCAACAACTGTTCAGCTGCTTCCAAGAACGATGTTAAGGAAAAATATGTCTTTTCCATGTTAAAAAATTCTGCCAACTTTTTCTTTCAGAAACTCTAGCATCTCCACTCTTTGGAACAGGGACTTGAAATTTGGCAGGGGTGGCCTTTTTTCTTTTTCTTTTAAATAAAAAAATGTGACTTTTGCCATTCTCCTGAAAAACCTCAGTTCACATATGCTTAGTAGAGACTTGCTAGAGCTTCGCTGCTTAAGTTCCCAAATATTCCATCTGCACACAGGGCATACTCCAGGACAGCTCTGAGCAGAGCTTTCCCTTCCAATTGCAGTTCCTGGTTGCTCCAGGACATGCCAGGACCAGCCACCAGAACTTAGAGCAGGGAGCCTGTCTCTCATGTGCTCTCAATGCTTCACTACTGCTGACACGCAGGCGGGAAGCTGTTTGAATAGCTTGCAGAAGGGACAAAAGTCTGGAAGGGAGAAGAGACTGGGATGGGAGCAGTGGGGGAATTGGGATTGGGAGTTGCAGGGGAGACTAGGAATGGCTAAGCAAGGAGTTGGTAAGGGGAACTGAGATTAAGAGTTATAACAAAGAGACCAAGGCTGGAAGGCATGGGGACTAGGAATTGTAGTGGTCACTGGGACTGGCTGGCCAAAGAGACTGGGAATGCACTACATAAAGAAAATGGGACTCAGATGAAGAGTCAGTGGTGGGGAAGAGACAGGACTGGTTAGAAGGGAAATGGCAGAAGGGATAAAGCCTCATGAAAAACAACCAGAAGAGTGCACCCTCTGAAGCGTATTCCTTTCTAGAGCCAGTAGTGGTACCCAAGATTTTTGAGTCTCACCATTTTTCTGCTGTGAGCAAATTTCTGTGAAATCCACTGGCAAAGTGTTCCAACTACCGCTTGTGCTGGTCCACACACAAGATAACAACCTACTACTGCTATCTGTTACAAACTCAAGTGGGAAAGGTCAATGCAGTATACCTAAAGGTACCAAACCTGCTAATGAACCATGTGGTTGTCACTATGATGAAACATGATGTAATTTGTTTATTTTCAGTTGGCTTTTTTAAAAACCTAATAAATTACATATCAAAATCTACATTAAAAGAACATTATTAAGGCTGCAAAATCAAGTGCTCAAAAGTTAGGAAACCCTTCTGCTGCATTTCTATTATGATACAGTCTTTAATTACAGGATCACAGTCACATTTCCATAGAACCATTCATAGAATCATAGAATATCAGGGTTGGAAGGGACCCCTGAAGGTCTTCTAGTCCAACCCCTGCTCGAAGCAGGACCAAATCCCAGTTAAATCATCCCAGCCAGGGCTTTCTCAAGCCTGACCTTAAAAACCTCTAAGGAAGGAGATTCTACCACCTCCCTAGGTAACGCATTCCAGTGTTTCACCCCCTCTTAGTGAAAAAGTTTTTCCTAATATCCAATCTAAACCTCCCCCACTGCAACTTGAGACCATTACTCCTCGTTCTCTCATCTGCTACCATTGAGAACAGTCTAGAGCCATCCTCTTTGGAACCCCCTTTCAGGTAGTTGAAAGCAGCTATCAAATCCCCCCTCATTCTTCTCTTCTGCAGGCTAAACAATCCCAGCTCCCTCAGCCTCTCCTCATAACTCATGTGTTCTAGACCCCTAATCATTTTTGTTGCCCTTCGCTGGACTCTCTCCAATTTATCCACATCCTTCTTGTAGTGTGGGGCCCAAAACTGGACACAGTACTCCAGATGAGGCCTCACCAATGTCGAATAGAGGGGAACGATCACGTCCCTCGATCTGCTCGCTATGCCCCTACTTATACATCCCAAAATGCCATTGGCCTTCTTGGCAACAAGGGCACACTGCTGACTCATATCCAGCTTCTCGTCCACTGTCACCCCTAGGTCCTTTTCCGCAGAACTGCTGCCTAGCCATTCGGTCCCTAGTCTGTAGCGGTGCATTGGATTCTTCCATCCTAAGTGCAGGACCCTGCACTTATCCTTATTGAACCTCATCAGATTTCTTTTGGCCCAATCCTCCAATTTGTCTAGGTCCTTCTGTATCCTATCCCTCCCCTCCAGCGTATCTACCACTCCTCCCAGTTTAGTATCATCCGCAAATTTGCTGACAGTGCAATCCACACCATCCTCCAGATCATTTATGAAGATATTGAACAAAACCGGCCCCAGGACCGACCCTTGGGGCACTCCACTTGATACCGGCTGCCAACTAGACATGGAGCCATTGATCACTACCCGTTGAGCCCGACAATCTAGCCAGCTTTCTACCCACCTTATAGTGCATTCATCCAGCCCATACTTCCTTAACTTGCTGACAAGAATACTGTGGGAGACCGTGTCAAAAGCTTTGCTATCATCATTCAGTACACAGTGTGGACCTGCTCTGGAGATGAATCGGGATTGTGTTCTGAAGGTGACTTGTCTACAGGACCCTTGCCTCATTTGCTGCAGAAGTTGGAAGGTCTGTAGTGAATGAGGCAGGAGATATTAGGAAGAGAAATTATGGTCTCATGCTTAAACCAGGGGAAATGAATTATATTCCTGCCTCTGCCACAGAATTCCTCTATGATGCTCGGCAAGTCACTTAAACCCAGCTTTTCATAGATGGTCACTAATTCTGTGTTCCTCATTTTCTGGGTGCCTGACTTGACTCACTGTCAATGGGAGCTGTGCTTTGAACATATAATGTGCTACATAATGCTGTGTATTCTGAAAAATCAGGAAATAGGTGTCTCAATTTGCGCACCCAAAATTATGGATATTTTTTACCTTAATTTCTCTAAGCCTCAATTCCCATATGCTCCCACTATCAATATATACCATGGCCTCTTCCATAATACAGGCCACAAAGATTCACCCAGTAATTCCTACAGTGAAGGGAATTATTCCTCCATACTATATAAATGTTCACTGTTGGCATGAGTAATTTGTGGCTGAAATACAGCGTGTCTTTTAGAAAGGAATATATTTCAGAAAATGTCTCAAAATAAATAAAATATTGATACCAAAAATACTTTTAATAGTTTTTGACAAAGCTGTCAGCAGGTGGACAATAGAAAACTCTTTATTCTTCAATCCTCTATCAATCTATGTTTATAGAAAAGAAAAGTTTTAAGTCACCGAACAATTTTTAAGATCAGGAAAATAAATGCTTATAAATGTCAGGAGCTATAATTTCCTAATTTTTCTGTAATTTCCCCCAAAGAAAAATCTATTACTCCACATAAGAGCTTGGAAAATCACAATACACCATAGTTCCTCACACATGTCCAATTTGAGACAGGTAGATCTGTGAATCGTCAGCACAGAGATGGTAGTTGAATTTGTGTTTGCAGATAAGATTACCCAGACATAAGGTATAGAAGGGACAAGAGAAGGGGACCAAAGGCAGAGCTCTATGGAACCCCCACAAAATGTTGGAAAGAAGATGAGGAGGATCTTTTGAAGGACATACTGAAAGAGCAATTAGAAAGGAAGGAGGAGAACCAGGAAAGGAGAGCCACAGAAGCCAAGACAAGACCAAGGTTTTGAAAAGAAAGAGAAGAGAAGACCACAACCATCGCCATCACAGCAGAAGAGAGAAAGAGGAAGAATGGAAATCTCATGTGCTTTCTGGTATACTCCAGGAGGAAGGAGTAAACACAGAGGCCACATTTCTTTTATATGTGGGATACGCCATACTGAAACAAATCACTGATCCATATATTACCGGCACTTATCTGCTTCAGAAAAAAATTTTGTAACTATACAATACTATATGATGTGTGAGGTTTCTTTGTGACCTATGCTGGTAATTACTCTGTGGTGAGACTCATACTGATTGATGATACCCTGTAAATTTTTATCCTAGATAGTATATTTGCAAATGCTGCTCTTACTCATGTGAGTGCTTAATTAATTTTTAATCTTTCCCCCAAATCAGAAGAAAGAGAAAAGAATCAGTCATTATCCTCTAACATTTCAATAGATTAAACTACTAACCTATGTAGTAATTCTTCCCGAGTTAAAAAAGCTTCTTTGCTTGTCTGCCATTTTAACTAGGAAAAAATGAATTATTGATCAAAAATGTTTGAAGATAGATACTAGTGTATTGTGACTGCAACAACTGAGAACAGATGCATGCTATATTAATATATTAGGATCTTAGCATACTGGTAGTCAAAAAAAGCATTTTACTAAACATAAAAGATCAGTACAGTCTAATGGTTTAATTAAGACAGTACATTTTTGCTTAATTCTAAGTTGTTCATTTTACTACAATAACTAATATCAATATTCATGCTACAATGTTTTCTGCTACTATGCATTTCCATTAAATAAACCCATATTGTTTCAAATGGCAAGACCTAACATGAGGGTGAAACTTGGCTAATCTTAAATCCTTTAAACACAAATAGCACAGAATCCTGGATATATCAAACACTTCATTTTAACAGACGTAAGTACATGATGTTCTTTTTAGCCAAAGAATTCATCAGATAAACAAGAAGTATGCAGAGTGCTGTTCCCCCACAAATGAATCTCTGTCGTTCAACCATGTACCACTTCATAAAATCATTTCTAAAACCTTCAGCATAAGATTTCTGGAGGAAACACTCTGCACTTTAGGCATTATGTCAAGACTTTTTTTCCACATAAAACAATTTTATAATGTCTAGTAGTCTCTCTTGTGCACACTTCAATAACCTCATATGAAGAAATCATCATAAACAAATTATGTATCATAAACAAATTAATATATATCCCTATTTTGAATTATAAAAGAAAGACACGCAAATATTATAACTCTTTTTAATCCTGATTTGTAATATTCAACATATTTCTTGCATATTTTCCAATAAAGATTTTTTTTGCATGATCACCAAATTAGATCATATTTTCTACACAGATAACAGAAATTGCCACATTGTTCTTCCAAATTAAACTGAAGTCTTTAATAAATTACCCTGATTTTCTACAGATGAAAAAAAGATGCAAATTATGCCAGGATGTGCAATTGTAACTATGATGTACAATTCATGGTGTTAAAAACACTTCAAGTGGTTTCAGGATAACCAATGAAAACAGGAAGTATTGGAAATGAAACAATGTTTTGTAAGCAATAGTTTTAAGAGAAATAATCAAGTGGAAATACAGTTAAGCCTTTAAAAGTCCCTAGTACTGCTAAAGCTTGGTGTTTAATTAGTTATAGAGCTTTTGGGGGCTGTAGAAAGTTATGAACTGTTTTCATTCAGTTCATTGCCTTAAATACTGAGATGTATGGAGCTTAAGCAGTGGTTTTAGGAATACTGTAAATATACTTCTGTTCAGAGATATGGGTTAGAGAGTTATCTAAAGATTTAAATTATCAGCAGATGGTTTGAATGACCTCAATGTGAATTAAGCCAAATTAGTAGTTACTGAATCCAGAAGAAAAGTGTACGTTTTTAGAAATGTATGTTCTGTCAGGCCATATCTGATGCAATATGAAAGTGCATCATACTATGTTTTGTTATACCTGTAACATTACGCCAATGAATATGAGAAATGCATCATTTTTCATATAATTTTTCTATCACATGCATCATGAATCTAACCAAAGATGAAAATGAAATGGACAGAAGATGAACGAAAAGTAGCATCCATCAACATGAAAATCTATGAAAATCTGCTTCTAGTTCTAGTCTTTAAAAAAGAAATATGTAAAAAAATGCGGGTAAGGGAAGTTCATAAGGGTTCAGGAATCTTCTGTGGTTTCAATCTACCTTTGAAGGCCTACCCTTGGAGACAGATTTATGAAAGTTATGCACAATGATTTATGGATTTTAATGAAATGTAAGAAAATGAAATTTGTCACTGCACGTGCAGATTACATCCATTTCATTCTTATACCACAAAATATCGTGCCATTCACCCTAAATTGAAAATCTTGGATTCTATAGATATGTCCTGGCCTGTAACATAGGGAAAGCTTTCATCTTTCAAAAACCTCAAAGAACCCACAAAATTATATATTATGAAAATGTTTACGTACAAATCTGTTTGTTTCCTTATGATATAAAATTTTAAATAGGCCATATTTCAAAGTTAATTTCTATTCTTATATGTTCTGGATATGCTACTCCTGAAGGCACTCTGCACCAAAAAATTACAAATTCTGCGCACAATATTTTAAAAGTCTACAAATTTTATTTATCAAATAAATATGGAGGCTCCAGCATGACAGTGGGGAGCACAGGCCACTAGCTGCACAGAGGTGGGAGATCACTGTGCAGCTGCCTCCCCTTCCCCACAACAGGACACAAACTCAGCAGTGAAGCGGCACCCAAACTTGACAGCGCAAGGACCGGGCCTGCCCCAGAAACACCCCAGGACCCTGCCTCTCTGTGAGGGCAGGCAGGCTCAGCAAGGCAGGATCCAAGTGTGGAGAGGCTTAGTGTGGGGGGATCCTAGTGTGGGTTGAGAGGGTTCTGTGTGGGGCAACCTGGTTGCGGGCAGCCAGTGGGGGATCAAGGTGCGGGTGGAATCTGGATGCACAGTGGCTTGTCAGGGGGGTTTGGGTGCAATAGTAATGGGACTCTGCAGGGCGGTCCACGTGAAGGTGGTTGGGGCTCAGCAGGGGGGGTCTGGGCATGGAGAAGATAGAGCTTGGCAGGGGGGTCTGGGTTTGGGGGCTCCAGATGCTGGGCGAGTGGGGCTCAGTGGGGTGGTGATCCAGGTGCGGGTGACTCATTGGGTTAGTGCAGGGGGAGTGGGGCTCATCGGGGGAGGGGGGAAGAGTTCTGAGTGCAAGGCTCGTCGGGAGGGTTTGGGTATGAGGGGGTCTGGATGCATGGGGGTTGGGCACATGGGGGTGCAGCTCCCTGTACAGGGATCCCTCACCGTACACCTGAGGAGCAATGGGTGCAGGAATCAGGGGGACTGGGAGTTTGCAGAGCTTCCTGCAGCCAGGGCAGAAATCTGGGGGTGGGTCTGACCTGGCCCCGGATGCCATGCAGGGGAAGAGGAAGTCCTGTCCTCCCCAGCCTAGCCAGGACTAGCAGCTGAGCCCAGCACAGGATAGGAGCCACCAGCCAGGTCTTCCCCAGTCCCGCCTCCTGCCCCACAGTGATTTACCTCTCTACTGATTGCCCTGGTCACTGAAAAAATACTGCTGGAGAGGGTCGCATGATCGCTCTAGTGGATTCCCTTTGCTTCCCCATCAGAAAGTCATTTTTCTGTGATGAAGCAAAAAAATCTGCAGGGGACATATATTCTGCACATGCGCAGTGTCGCAGAATTCCCCCAGGAGTAATAATATGTACATGACAGACATTTGAGCGGATATGGTCAGTCTAAACTGAAGCTATAAACAATATTTTATAATATGCCTTTGTTTATAAATACATTTTGTTTCTATCCACCCATATCGATCTTTTAGAAGGTGTCGGCACTGTAGTATCTTTCAGCCTCACAAATTCACTAAAGCAAATGCAATGAGATCTCCACAGCTCTCTCCATCCTACAAACAGAGGAAAGGTGGTGTTTGGATATTTTTCTTTAAATGTATTACCTTGTTGAAGCTTCCTCTTGAGTAGTTTCTGAAAAAATCCAGTGAACTTTATAATAATGTGACATTTTCTCCAAAATCCTACTTATAATGCATCCTTTTTCCATCTTCACCTTATTTTTAAAATAGATGACAGATTTGTTCCTAATAAAAACACCTTTTGTAATATCCTCGAATGCGAAGTAGTTTCATTGATAAGATTGACTACTATTGCTGATGCAATTACTGTAGCACTAACAGTGGATTTATTTTTATTTTATTTTTTTAGATTTGTATAATGAATCATGATCATGGCAATAACAATTTAAGATGAATTGATGCTTTATAAAGAACAAAACTTATTACTAAAAATTATTCCATAAAAGAGAGAAAGGAAAGAGACATTCATAGATTTTTACAGGCAGATGGAACCATTATCTTCATCTAATTTAACTAGATGGAAGGCCAGTTGCTTTTCCTCCAGTATTTCCTGCACTGAGCGCAATAACTTGTGGTGGAACAAGATCATATCTTTAGAAAGAAATGCCATCTTGATGTCAAACAGAGTAAGATGGTCAGTTGATAGACAATCTACCACATTCCTTAGTTAGCTTTTCAACTGATTTACCCCTACTGTTAAAAATTTGCACTTTATTTCTAGTTTGAATTTTTCTAGCTTCAACAATGGATTTTTTAATGTATTAGACAAAGGCATAACAAAGCCTTCTGCTATTTAAGATACTCACCATATTTAGGCATCTAGGGCCAGATATTTAAATATATTAAGACACCTGGTGGGTTTTTTAAAAGTATCTAAGCACCTAAAACCCACTGAAATCAATGGGTTTTTAAACTTGTTTTTGAAAATCCCACTATGTGCCTTAATATCTTTAAAAATCTGGTCCTTACAAAATGATTAAGACATCTTTTACTGTTGTATTCTATAACCTAAGTAGATTGACCTCTTTAGTCTCACTGCAAAGCACATTTTTCAGACCCCATATCACCAGTCTTGTAGCTTTTTTCTGAATTATACAGTTTTTCAACACCCTTTGGAAAGTGTGGACACCAGACAGAAGGTACAGTGTTCTAATACAATGCACAGAAGTAATATCTTGCCTCTCCTTCCTCCAGTAACAAAGGCTGCATGGTACTGCATTGCTACATTGAATCCAATCTGTGCAACACAGTAGGTCAGAGATACCATGTAGGGTTCCCTGTTGTCACAACATAACACTGTACTGACAGCCCTAAAATTCCCACTGAATCTATTATGTGATTAAAACATAAGAATGGTATATTGGGTGAGACCAGTGGTACATCTAGCCAAATATCCTGCCTTCCAACAGAGGCTGGTGCCAGATGCTTCAGAGGGAATGAACAGAGCATGGCAATTATTGAGTGATCCACTGTCTGTTTCCCAGTCCCAGCTTCTAGCAGTCAGAGGTTTAGGGACACCCACAGCCTGGGGTTGCATCCCTAACAACCTTGGCTAACATCCACTGATGAACCTATCATGCATGAACTTATCTAATTCTTTTTTTTTAACCCAGTAAAACTTTTGCCCTTCGCAACATCCCCTGGCAATGAGTTCCACATGTTGATTGTGTCAAGAAATATTTCCTTACATTTGCTTTAAACCTGTTGCCTACTAATTTAATCAGGTGACCTGCAGAACATACTGATGAAAAAAAAGAGGAGTACTTGTGGCACCTTAGAGACTAACCAATTTATTTGAGCATAAGCTTTCGTGAGCTACAGTTGTGCTGAATAGAATGAATATTCCTGTCTGTGTGTCTTTTTTGTAACTTAAGGTTTTGCCTAGAGGGATTCTCTATGTTTTGAATCTAATTACCCTGTAAGGTATTTACCCTCCTGATTTTACAGAGGTGATTCTTTTTTACTTCTATTAAAAGTCTTCTTGTAAGAAAACTGAATGCTTTTTCATTGTTCTTAAGATCCAAGGGTTTGGGTCTGTGGTCACCTATGCAAACTGGTGAGGATTTTTACCAAACCTTCCCCAGGAAGTGGGATGCAAGGGTTGCGAAGATTTTGGGGGGAAAGACGTTTCCAAACAATGCTTTCCTAATAAAAATAAACCCAGATAAATATTTGGTGGTGGCAGTGGAAGTCCAAGGGCAAAGGGTAAAACAGTTTGTACCTTGGGGAAGTTTTAACCTAAGCTGGTAACAGTAAACTTAGGAGGTTTTCATGCAGGTCCCCACATCTGTACCCTAGAGTTCAGAGTGGGGAAGGAACTGAGCTGTAGCTCACGAAAGCTTATACTCAAATAAATTGGTTAGTCTCTAAGGTGCCACAAGTACTCCTTTTCTTTTTGTGAATACAGACTAACACGGCTGCTACTCTGAAACCTGGGGGAAAAAAAATCACTAGAAGTAATCACTACCTAATTTTACAATGAGTATTTTCAACTGTAAGCCATTGCTCTCTGTGTTTTTTTAAGAAAGGGGGATGGGAACGAAGAGTATTTTATGGAGACAGAATATGTCCTAAGACAGCAGCAAAATTTTGTCCCATTGTGCAACACAGAATTTGTGATGCTCTTATTATGATTAATCTTTAATTATATGATAAAGTCATAGAATCGTAGGACTGGAAGGGACCTCAAGGGGTCATCTTGTCCAGTTCCCTGCACTACTGACAGGACTAAGTATTATCTAAACCAGCAGTTCTCAAACTGTGGGTCGGGACCCCAAAGTGGGTTGTGATTCCATCTTAATGGGGTCACCAGGGCTGACTTAGACTTGTTGGAGCCCAGGGCTGGGGCCAAAGCCAAAGCCCGAGGGCTTCAGCTCTGGGCAGTGGGATTCAGGTTACAAGCTCCCTGCCTAGGGCTGAAACTCTTGGGCTTTGGCCCTGCCTACTCCCTCCCGCCTGGAGTGGTAAGGCTTGGGTTTTGGCCCTCCCAATCTGGGGCAGCAGGGCTCAGACAACCTTGGGTTTCGATGGGGTCATGTAGTAACGTTTGTTGTCAGAAGGGGGTCGCGAAGCAATGAAGTTTGAGAACCCCTGATCTAGACCATCTGTGACAGGGTGTTTGTCTAACCTGCTCTTAAAAATCTCCAATGATGGAGATTCCACAACCTCCCTAGGCAATTTATTCCAGTGCTTAACCACCCTGACAGTTAGAAAGTTTTTCCTAATGTCCAACTTGAACCACCCTTGCTGCAAATTAAACCCCTTTGCTTCTGTTCTATCTGTAAATGTTAGAACAATTTTTCTCCCTCCTTCTTGTAACAACCTTTTATGTACTTGAAAACGGTTATGTCTCTCTCAGTGTTACACTGTTCACTCATACTTAGCTTGTGATCCACTATGACCCCCAGATCCTTTTCCACAGTATTCCATCCTAGGCAGTCATTTCCCAATTTGTATGTGTACAACTGATCGTTCCTTCCTAAGTGGAATACTTTGCATTTGTCCTTATTGAATTTCATCCTATTTACTTCAGACCATTTCTCCACAAGGTTCTTCAATTACAGTATCAATGACCCAGTATAGCCTTTTACAGAGAGATGGGTGATCCATTGGGGCTTTTGCTTATATTTCAGAAATATGGCATTACAACAGCTCAATATTTTTGGCAGCTCCTCAAAAGAAGCATCCGAAATTACTAGCCTTCTGCAATTTCAAAATCATTACAGCTTTTGAAGAACAAGACAAGGACAAGATAAGTATATTGTAGCAAAACGTAGAAACTGCTATTGCCACTGGTTGGTAAAAACACACAATCTGTGTACTTCCAAACAAAGAAAGGATATTGAAGAGTATTATTCCACTGTTAGTATATGTGGTTTTATATTGGCCTTTTCATTTCTGCAATGTTTTAAGTAATTTTAAGAATTTTATTATTAAACATCATAACATGACAAGTATAGGAAACAGATACAAGTTGAATGCAACATATGTTAACGCACTGCCAGGTAGTATAGATCATTGCTTGAATCTTTCAAAGATAGTTACTCAAGCTTTTGTCTGTTTGTTTGTTTAAATAAAAAAAAGAATGATTTTATTAAAATTATTTTGGATCAGATGTAAGCTTTAATCATGCAAGCATTTATGTACGTGTTTAACTTTACTCACATAAGTAAATTACGAACATGAGTGCATATTTGTGGGTTTGTGGTCTTAGTTTTGTTTGTATTTAAATACAACCCAAACAATGAACTTCCTCCTCTAAGCAGTAGCAGTGGAACATGTGCTGACAATGGGACTAATATCCGAAAAATATTTAGAAGTACCCTGAACCTTAGGATATTTGGAACTTGACAACCAGATTGTGATACTTGCCTTTTTAAAATAAATAAAAAGGATCGAGAACATTACTTTTGTTTTTAAGGAAGTACTCATTAGCAAAATGTTAGAATGTATAACCCACAAATTCCATATCTGTGGAACAAATAAGGCAGGTCACACTTACAAGATGGGGGACTATATACTGGAATGTAGTAACACTGATATGGGCTTCAGTGTCATAGTAGACAGCTCACTGAACATGAGCTCCCAGAGCTCTGCAGCAGCTAAGGGCTAATGTGATCTTTGAAGTATAAAGAGTGAAATATCAAGTAGGAGTAGGGAGATGATGTTATTTCTGTATATGGGTTTTATAGTGAGCCTGTTACTGGAATACCATGTCCACATTTGAAAGGGAATGTTGAAAAACTGAAAAGGGTTTAGTAAAGAGCTACAAGAATGATCTGAGGTCTTGAAAAATCTGCTGTACAGTGAGAGTATAATCCAAAGACTAACAGGTGACTTGACAAATCCATGCTGCTACTTATCACCTTATTATCTTTTAGGTGTTTGCAAACTGATTGCTTAATTATTTGCTCCATTATCTTCCTGAATACTGCAGTTAAGCTGTAATTACCTGGGTTGTCCTTACTCCCCTTTTTATAGATTGGCACTATATTTGGCCTCTTCCAGTCCTCTGGAACCTCTCCCATCTTCCATGAGTTTTCAAAGATAATTGCTAATGGCTCAGATACCACCTCAGTCAGCTCCTTGAGCATTCTAGGGTGTATTTCCACAGGTTCTACCAACTTCAAGATATCTAATAAATTTTTAACTAGTTTTTTTTCCCTGTTTTAGCCTCAGATCCTACCTCATTTTCACGGGCATTCACTCTGTTAGACATCCAATCACTACTAGCCTTTTTGGTGAAAACAAACAAAAAAGGCGTGTTGCACTTCCTCCATTTCCACATCTTTTGTTGTTGTCTTTCCCCCCTCATTGAGTAACAGACTCACCCTGTGTCCTTGGTCTTCCTCTTGCTTCAAATGTACTTGTGAAATGTTTTCTTGTTACCCTTTATGTCTTTAGCTAGTTTAATCTCATTTCATGCCTTGGTATATCTAATTTTATTCCCACCTGATTGGGGAGCGGGGGGGGGGGGGTATATTCATCCTTCGTAATGTGACCTAGTTTCTCTTTTTGTGACAACTCTTTTTTGACAGGTTTCAGAGTAACAGCCATGTTAGTCTGTATTCGCAAAAAGAAAAGGAGTACTTGTGGCACCTTAGAGACTAACCAATTTATTTGTAGCTCACAAAAGCTTATGCTCAAATAAATTGGTTAGTCTCTAAGGTGCCACAAGTACTCCTTTTCTTTTTGCGAACTCTTTTTTGAGTTTCAAATCATTGAAGATCTCCTGGTTAAGCCAGGGTGGTCTCCTGCCATACTTCCTATCTTTCCAGTGTGATGGGATAGTTTGCTCTTGTGCCTTTAATAGTGTCACTTTAAAAAACTGGCAACTCTCTGGAACTGTTTTTCCCCTTAGACTTGCTTCCCATGGAATCTTACCTACCAACTGCCTGAGTGTGCTGAAGTCTGCTTTCTTGAAATTCATTATCTTTAGTCTGCTGTTTTCTCTCCTACCAACCCTTAGGATCATGAACTCCACCATTTCATGATCACTTTCACACAAGCTGCCATCCACTTTCAAATTCTCAACCAATTCTTCTCTATTTGTCAAAATCAAATCTAAAACAGCCTCTCCCCTAGTAGTTTTCTCCACCTTCTGAGATAAAATATTGTCTACAATGCATTTCAAAAACTTGTTGGATAATCTGGCCCTGCTGTATTATTTTTCCAATAGATGTCTGGATAGTTGAAGTCCCCCAACACCACCAAATCCTGTGCCTTGGATGATTTCATTTGTTGTTTAAAAAAAGCCTTATCCACCTTTTCTTCCTGGCTAGGTGATCCATGTGATCCCTACTGGCCTTAAAATCTATGGACAACAAAATGAACTCCCCTACCCAAACATGCTATATAAATACAATCTACTCCAGAATATTAGACGCTTCTGCAAAAGCAGATACAGACCCTTGGAAACAGTTATCCCAAAGAAGTGGTGGTGTTTTGAGCTTTATTTTATTTTTAATTATTTTGAACCCTACCATTGTGGAGTTTTACCCAGCTGCCCATGTGCCCCAGGCTTTCACTCCATAAAATATCACAGATGGGAGTCACTACAGATGATGTTCATAAACAGGAGGGCCACATTACTGCTTCCAAAATGCCAATGCCACAGAAACAAGGAGTCATGAATCATTATTAGACTCCAGAGGTTGTGGAGTCTGTATGGCTGGCACCCATGGAGGCAGTAACTCTGAATGAACTGGAACTCTGTGTTTTATAGTAACTGAGTAAAATTTCAGAAACTGGTACTCCTTCATTTGCACTAATTAAACACAATGCAAAACATTATCCTCAGATACCAAACTACAAGTTTTAACAACCTTATAAACAGGGCAGCAATATAGAATTCTTTGTTTTATTAAAGGCAAAAGGAACCAGCCTACCTTGTCACTAGACAAAAAAGCAGAACTGGAAAGCTTCCAAAACTACTCAGTAAGTGTGCTTTTACTGGCCTGAGACTTTTACTAAACATATTGTAAATGAATTTATACTTGCCTAGGTGGATGCCAGAAAACAACTGTATCACTGTCTTACATTTATAATGCATTTCAATTCTTCATTTTTTGTCTGAGTTTCACAGTTTCCTGCACTAGTTTACTTCAGCCACTGACATTTATTTGCACCATAAATTACCCCAATGCAGTTTAGCACTCATACATAAATTTTACAAACACAACACATACAGTACATAGGCTCTTAGTGATTAAAACCATGCTTCCACAAATGTAACATTTCCTTTACCTTTTTTCACTACCAATAATTCTGGAAAATGAGGAGACTGTCTCTTTTCACAAATATGAACTTTAATTCTGCAACCCCTCAACTAAACATATGCAGGTACTTTTGGAGGCAAGGGGAAGGACAAGAAGCTCCTTTAAAAAACAAATGGCATGTTCAGTTATACACTTGTGAATGTGGTCCTTTCATTTAGGAAAAATTTCAAAAGGGTGTTAAGAAGTTATAGCAGCACCTCTCTTGTCTCTAGTGTTCAGGGTCTGACATTGTTTCTAATAAAAACCATTTAGTTATTTATAACTTCGCTATAAAAATAATTTAGAAATGAAAAATTGACACAGAAGGTTTAAGTCCAGGAAACTTTTAAAATGGTGTTTAACTGTTTCTTATAGGAGTGCATAAAATTTTGAGTTATTTATTTAAGGTTCTTTTTAAACTCTATGGTAACTTAACAAGTTTGTAATTTGCATTGTGATTTTAATGTTTATCTTTAACTTTGCTTCTTTTTTAAGAAAATTCATTTAAAGTTTTGGTAAATACAACCATGATAGTAAAAATGCATACAACAGATTTCTATTCAAAAAGATAAATAATAGAAGTATATTACTCACGATTATGAAAGAGGACAAAAAGAGCTGACATAAGTAGGATTATGAGCAATAACCTTTAGATACTTTACTTATCTCATGTAACACACAATTCAGAAGTTATTGTACAACTAGCTATGTAGACAAATTTCTCTAAGACATTTTTTATTTGTTTTAATATACAAACAGTGTGGCATCCAAAAACATGTTTATAGTCTCTGCTTAAGAACTCTGCCAACACAGGACCTTATTCTCACAATGCAAAGTCAACAGGAGTTTCTTGTATCCAAAGAAATGAAAACCGAATTCTCAGCCCAAGTCTGAACATTTTGTCAGTCCAGTAGAAGAATGTTCACTGGCTGTTTGCTATGCAAAAAAAAGGAGTCAGGGCTTTGTATTAGAGAAAACTGCAAGTATCATAATTTTATTTTGAAAAAAGTCATGGCACATATCTTGATATTATTTCTCATGGCAAATTTTAAGGCAAAAGTCCTTAATTTTACACTAAACGTTTATAAAGCCATTTAATATTTAACCAATTAAAAAACCTCCTTAATCCCCTGTCCTGGTCATGTATAGCATTAGATTTGTTAAAATTCATTAAAAAAACCTTGTGACCAAAATTAGAAAAATCCAGACTTTTCATGAAAGAACCCTCAATGTATTGAGTTTTATCATTCAACTCAATAAATCAGCACCCACCCTCTGAAAAATCTGAAGTCCTAAGATGGGCATCAAAAAATTGAAGCAGCTAAAGTCACTAATCACTTCTGAAAATCATATTTGATAGACTCATTTAAAAGATCTGCATCTAGGGCTTTGTATACCTTACCAAAACTCTTATGGTCTGCACAAGCAAATAGTGCATTTACTAACTAGTGTCCATATGAAGTTTGGTACAACTGATATCACCAGGAACTTTTAAGAGAAGATTGTACATCAGTCACAGCAATGCACAGAGTTAGAAGTGTCTGAATCTGAGTAGCCTGCTTCAGTCATTCCCACACCATAACTTTAATATAAGAGTCTGTCAATATAGTTAGTCTTACAAGAAAATATTCTAATCAGTTACTGCAGGGTATGTTGCTTAAACAGCTATGTAATCTCATCACAGACACTGAATCTGTCATGGCATCTTTGTGACCAATTTAAACAACATAGCAGCACTTATACTTCTGTAGTACCTTACAGAATCGATAATTTACAAAAGCAGTGCAGTAATTACGAGTGTTTGTTTTCACAGTGGTTTCTGATAAACCAGTCACTAGGATTAAAACTACTACAGCACACGGAGATGTTTTATCAGCCTTACTAAGGAGGCTCAAGTTAAATATGAACAGAAATAAATTTGTCATAATATAATTTCAATTTTCAAATATCTGGAATGAATTAACTTTAGGAAGTTTCAAAAAGGCCACCCAGTAATAATAACACAATAATTTGTGTCTGCTGTCTTATTTGTGATAATTTTTTTATTGCTACCTCAGTTTCAGATGTCATTATAATGACTTCCACATTCTGATTAAAATGTGAATTGAAGCCATATGTAAAAGACACTCATTCCCATCAAGATCAGCAGAAATGCTCTTATTTTCAACCTGTTTTACAGTAAAGTTTATAAAGCCTAAGAGTAATGCAATTTCATTTCTGATGATTCTTAGCAGGCAGATATTTTAATGCCACTATTATCCAAATAATTAAACTCCTACATATTACATTATTTTTATTGGTGCTGGGCAGTAATCAGCTCCTAATTAAATCTCTTCAGCAAAAATATTATTTAAGCCCTTGAAAGCCACAATAGCCAACATTTCTCAGGTTGTTCATTCATTAAACATATTTGCATTTCCAACTATGAATACAGTTAGTGCATATACTTTTAATTAGAATAAAATGTAACATTTTTATTTAAAGAATCTTGCATCCTAGAATCTCTAAGTGTTTACCAGCAAAAATAAATTATGTCTCAACACACTCCTCTGAACCAGGTAGATGCTATCCCAAACATACTAACGTGGCTCAGTTTTCACAGAAATATTAAATGACTGCCCAGACTCTCATGGGGAAGTTATGCCCCTCTGCCAGGTACATTGGCAAACCGGACAGTCTCTACGTAAAAGAATAAATAGACACAAATCAGATGTCAAGAATTATAACATTAAAAAACCAGTCAGAGAACACTTCAATCTCCCTGGTCACTCAATTACAGACCTAAAAGTCACAATTCTTCAACAAAAAAACTTCAAAATCAGACTCCAACAAGAAACTGCTGAATTGGAATTAATTTGCAAACTGGACACCATTAAATTAGGCTTGAATAAAGACTGGGAGTGGGTGGGTCATTACACAAAGTAAAACGATTTCCCCCCTACTGTTACTCACACCTTCTTGTCAACTGTTGGAAATGGGCCATCCTGATTAACACAACAAAAGATTTTTTTCTCCTGCTGATAATAGCTCACCTTAACTGATCACTCTCATTACAGTAGGTATGGCAACACCCATTTTTTCATGTTGTGTGTGTGTGTGTATACATATAGCTTCCTACTGCATTTTCCACTGCATGCATCCGATGAAGTGGGTTGGTCTCTAAGGTGCCACAAGTATTCCTCGTTCTTTTTGCGGATACAGACTAACATGGCTACCACTCTGAAACCTACCCATTCTGAGTATCTGCCTCAATCTGAATATATATGTATACACCAGGGATGGGCAAACTTTTTGGCCTGAGGGCCACATCTAGCTATGGAAATTGTATGGTGGGCCATGAATGCTCACAAAATTGGGCGTTGAGGTGCGGGAGAGGAGGGGTGAGGGCTCCAGTTGGGGGTGCAGGCTCTGGGGTGGAGCCAGAAATTAGGAGTTCAGGGTGCAGGAGGTAGCTCCGGGCTGGGGTGTGTGGGAAGGGTGGGGACTCCAGCTGGGGGTGCAAGCTCTGGGGTGGGGCTGGAGATGAGGGGTTGGGGCTGCAGGAGGGTGCTCTGGGCTAGGACCGAGGGGTTCAGAGGGTGAGAGGGGGATCAAGCCTGGGGGATGGAGTGCGGGAGGGGATCAGGGGTGCAGGCTCCGGGCGGCATTTACCTCAAGCAGCTCCTGGACACAGCAGCATGTCCCCCCCTCTGGCTCCTAAGCGGAGGCGCAGCTAGGTGGCTCTGTATGCTGCCCCCGCCCTAAGTGCCGCCCCTGCAGCTCCCATTGGCTGCAGTTCCCGGCCAAAGGGAGCTGCAGGGATGGCAATTGGGGTGGGAGCAACGTGCAGACCCCCGGCTGCCCCTATGCGTAGGAGCCGGAGCGGGGACATGCCTCTGCTTCCGGGAGCCACAGCACATGTGGAGTGGGGCAAGCCCCTTACCCCACTCTCCAGCGGGAGATCGAGGGCCAGATTAAAATGTCTGAAGGGTCGGATGTGGCCCCCAGGCCGTAGTTTGCCCACCCCCAGTATATACACACACACCCCATATATATATATATATATATACACACACACACACACACACACTTACTTTAAGGAGTTATTTCTGACAAGTGAGGGGAAAATTGCATTGTTTTCCCCATGTTACTAAATTCTTGCAACCATTTAGCTGAGAATCTCTTCGCTTACATGCTTTTAGAACAGGAACTTGAAATTTGTCAGAGGCAGGTAATCCTAGTGTTAAGGATGTACCTTTTGCTATCACTATGAAAATTCACCTAAATGTGCTGAATTTTACATTTCTAAATACTGTCATTTGCATACACCTGATAGAAGCTTGTTGGAAGCTGGCCACAAAACTCTTTGAACATTCCACCTCTAGTGAGGCTGGCTCCACCCACAGAGCACTCCATACCAACTACAGTGAGTGCATTCTACGCATGGTAGCCTTATTAAGCATGCTCCAGACAGTAGCCGAGCAGGATTTTCCTCACATTTGCTCCTCTAGGCTGCTGGTGGTCGCTATGGCAGAGGGCAATAGTACTAACAGGTAAATTGTCTCTCTTATTCTCACTGCTCCTCCTGTGGACATCCAGTGTGGAGAAGAAGGAAGCCACTTAACGAATGCAGAGGGGCATCAGAGAGAGTCAGAGTTTAAAGCCAGAAGGGACCACCAGATCATCTAGTGCAGGGGTGCCCAACATACCAGCAGAGCATTTCCTAAGGCCTGGAGCCTTCTTGAACATAATATACTAACAGCCGACATTATTGTTTTGTCATCACGTTTACATCATTTTAGTTTACACAACTTTGTAAATAGACAATATTGTATATAGAAACAACCTAACTTATAAACTAATAAACAAGCTGAACTGAAAATATAAATCAATACAGATGACTTGAAATCTTATTAAAATATGTATAATCTGTTTGGCCCATACAAGGTTGTGTTTAGGATTATGTGGCCCTCCTGTGTAATAAAGATGGGCACCACTGATCTAGTGCGACCTCCTGTATCTCACAGACTACCAACACCATGCAACACCTGCATCCTAAAACACAACAACTGAAATTAGACCAAAGTATTACAGCCCACTGGAGACTAGACTATTATGTGCCATAGGTAGAGAATAGGAAGGATTGAGATGCACCAGTGCCTGAGGCCCCCACAATGGCAGGGAAATGACAGACGGCTTGTTTACATTGACAAGCTAAATGCGGCACCGCTGCGATCAATGCAGCGACTCTAGTGAACACACAAAAAGTCGATGGCAGAGCACTATCCTGTCGACTTCAATACACCTCCCCAAGAGGCGGAAGGTAAGTCGGCAGAGGGGTAAGTCAGCAGGTAAGTCGGGAGGGAGGGGGGTTCCACACCCCTGAGAGAGGTAACTTACATCAACTTAAGCGGCAGTGTAGACCAGGCCTACATGAGATATATCCAGATAATCCTGGCAAGTGAAGTGCACCCACACGCTTCAGAAGAAGGCAAAAAAGCCCAGAGTCACTGCCAATCTGACCTGGGAGAAAATTCTTTCCTGACCCCACATATGACAATCAGCTAAACACTGAGCATAGACAGGTTGGAATAAGACAAGGAGACAGGAGCAAAGGAAGAATGAAGCAGGATGGAATGACGCGAAAGTCAGGAGCAGAGTTACAGACACAGCGGGGACAGAGACTAAAGGGACTGGTATGGGAAACATACTAGGGGGACAGGAATAGAGGGGTCTGTAACCACTAAAGCACACTCCCTACAGAACACGGAATAGAATTCAGCATTTCTCAATCTCTTGCTGGCAGAAAATAATTGCGAAATCCACTGGCAACAAGTGTACTCCTCGCTACCTTTCAGTGTCTGGTCCATAGAGGATAATAGCAATTAGTTCAGTGGTAGAGGTCTGGGTGGTGGATCTAAAAGGTTCTAACTCTGCTGATATCCCAAATGAGAGACATTACACTTCCACAGGATGGAATTTTTTGTTTTTCAGTTTGCATTCTTCAAATCTAGAAAATTACATTTAAAAACCATGAAAAAATAACGTTAAAGGCACAAAGTCAAACACTGAAAAGATATGAAAAGTTAGACAAAGCATTTGCATGCAGAGTGCAAACTGCATTCTACGAATAGCTCTACTCTCAGCTCTTCTACTGCCTGCTGTTAATATTTCTTTTCCCCATATGCATCCAGCTCCAGTGGTCACAGCTTTGAAGAGGGTTCTGCAAGCACAAGGTATCTGGGGTACCACTCATGACTGAGCATGCAGAGAGGCCCTCAAAGAACCACCTTTACTATTAACCAAGCCCTCATATCCTTCCACTGGGGGAGGCAGTTATCATTCAGAGATAAGAGATTGCACACATTCACTGCTGCCAGAACTCGGAATAGAACCCCATGTTTAATGCAACAGAGCCAAGTTTCATTCACTTTAATTCTGAAAGGCAGGGGCCATGTGCCAAATGATGTGTTTGTTTGTGCTGTCTGCAACCACTGCCAGAGGTTGCCTGAGATAATCTGCCACCCAAGGCAAAACTTCAGTGCACCACCCCTCTCCTACCTCCTAGAACAGAGGTTTTCAGCCCGGAAGTTGAACCCTGGGGTGTACCCTGAGCCTTCTGATGGTTCAATGATTTATGGTAGAAGGAGGTGGGGGACAAGCACCAGGTCGCAAGGCCACTCACGCAGGTTTTGCCCAGCCATCTCTTCATCATGACGCCACTCGAGTTTGGATTGGCCTGGCCCCCCTAGGCAGAACCTGCCACTCTAGGCAGCTGCCTAGTTTCCCTATTGCTAGAGCAGGCCCTGACAACTGCTCTAACCACTAGACAACATTCAACTCCTAGAACTAGGAACAGAAACTCAGGATTCCCTACACCAAACACTCCGCTGCTGTTTCAAAACTAACTGTGTAACTCACTGACAATGTTGCATAACTCACACATCCCTCTCACCAATGTCGAATAGAGCAGAACGATCACGTCCCTCGATCTGCTGGCAATGCCCCTACATATACAGCCCAAAATGCCATTGGCCTTCTTGGCAACAACGGCACACTGTTGACTCATATCCAGCTTCTCGTCCACTGTCACCCCTAGGTCCTTTTCTGCAGAACTGCTGCCTAGCCACTTGGTCCCTAGTCTGTAGCGATGCATGGGATTCTTCCATCCTAAGTGCAGGACTCTGCACTTATCCTTGTTGAAACTCATCAGATTTCTTTTGGCCCAATCCTCTAATTGTCTAGGGCCCTCTGTATCCTATCCCTACCCTCCAGCGTATCTACCTCTCCTCCCAGTTTAGTGTCATCCGCAAATTTGCTGAGGGTGTAGTCCACACCATCCTCCAGATCATTAATGAAGATATTGAACAAAACTGGCCCCAAGACCGACCCTTGGGGCACTCCGCTTGATACCGGCTGCCAACTAGACATGGAGCCATTGATCACTACCCGTTGAGCCCGACAATCTAGCCAGCTTTCTATCCACCCTATAGTCCATTCATCCAGCTCATACTTCTTTAACTTGCTGGCAAGAATACTGTGGGAGATCATATAAAAAGCTTTGCTAAAGTCAAGGAACAACACATCCACTGCTTTCCCCTCATCCACAGAGCCAGTTATCTTGTCATAGAAGGCAATTAGATTAGTCAGGCATGACTTGACCTTGGTGAATCCATGCTGACTGTTCCTGATCACTTTCCTCTTCTCTAAGTGCTTCAGAATTGATTCCTTGAAGATCTGCTCCATGATTTTTCCAGGGACTGAGGTGAGGCTGACTGGCCTGTAGTTCCCAGGATCCTCCTCCTTCCTTTTTTTTAAAGATGGGCACTACATTAGCCTTTTTCCAGTCGTCCGGGACCTCCCCCGATCGCCATGAGTTTTCAAAGATAATGGCCAATGACTCTGCAATCACAGCCACCAATTCCTTTAGCACTCTTGGATGCAGCGCATCCGGCCCCATGGACTTGTGCTCGTCAGCTTTTCTAAATAGTCCCGAACCACTTCTTTCTTCACAGAGAGCTGGTCACCTCCTCCCCATGCAGTGCTGCTCAGTGCAGCGGTCTGGGAGCTGACCTTGTTCGTGAAGACAGAGGCAAAAAAAGCATTGAGTACATTAGCTTTTTCCACATCCTCTGTCACTAGGTTCCCTCCCTCATTCAGTAAGGGGCCCACACTTTCCTTGACTTTCTTCTTGTTGCTAACATACCTGAAGAAACCCTTCTGGTTACTCTTAACATCTCTTGCTAGCTGCAACTCCAGGTGTGATTTGGCCTTCCTGATTTCACTCCTGCATGCCTGAGCAATATTTTTAAACTCTTCCCTGGTCATTTGTCCAATCTTCCACAATCAAACCAAATCATGAACTATAATCAAATAAATAGTTTGCAAACAGGCAATTTTTCATGCAATTCAGTGAAGCAGATACCAAGGTAATATGAATATGGATAAGGAAGTGAAAGCAGTGGTTCTCAAACTGTGGTCCAAATAACACCACTGGACTAACAACTGAATTTTGCACTTCAAGTAGTGTAGGATTGGAGTGCAGGATGGTTCACCTACAAATTGATACCTAGAATGAAAGCATTGGCAAGCCACTGTTTTTAATTTATTATAAATACTCTCACCCCTTGCATCACCCCTAAGATCATCTGGCTCAGGAACTACAGTAAACCTTAGATAATTCATCTTCTGTACATAGTAACAGGTTTCAGAGTAGCAGCCATGTTAGTCTGCATCCGCAAAAAGAAAAGGAGTACTTGTGGCACCTTCGAGACTAAACAAATTAATTAGAACATAAGCTTGAGTGGGCTACAGCTCACTTCATCGGATGCATAGCAATTCTGCTACAGAAAAGCTTCAAAAACAGACTGCAACGAGAAACTGCTGAGCTTGAATTAATATGCAAACTAGATACCATTAACTTGGGTTTGAATAGAGACTGGAAATGGCTGGGTCATTACACATATTGAATCAGTTTCCCCATGTTAAGTATCCTCACACCTTCTTGTCAACTGCCTAAATGAGCCATCTTGATTATCACTACAAAAGTTTTTTTCTCCTGCTGATAATAGAGCATTTTAATTAATTAGCCTCTTACAGTTGGTATGGCTACTTCCACCTTTTCATGTTCTCTGTATGTGTATATATATATATCTATCTTCTTACTATATGTTCCATTCTATGCATCCGATGAAGTGGGCTGTAGCCCACGAAGGCTTATGCTCTAATAAATTTGTTAGTCTCTAAGGTGCCACAAGGACTCCTGTTCTTTTTGTATACAGTAAGCGTGATTACTGCCTTTCCCAGCCCTCCATCAATGTCTATAGTTAAGGCTGCCGAACATTTTTCATTAGAAGTTCATTTTCAGTTGGCTGTAACTTATCCAAACTTTAACTGTTCTGAGTTGAAGTTCTCCATGACAGGTCTGTGCCTCAGGCTGATTCCCACACACACTCACACATAGAAACGCCTCAATGTGATATGCAAAAAGAAAAGGAGTACTTGTGGCACCTTAGAGACTAACAAATATATTTGAGCATAAGCTTTCGTGAGCTACAGCTCACTTCATCGGATGCATTCAGTGGAAAATACAGTGGGGATATTTATATACACAGAGAACATGAAACAATGGGTGTTACCATACACACTGTAAGGAGAGTGATCACTTAAGATGAGCTAATACCTAGTTGACATAGAGATTGAGATTAATACAGTTCAGACAAAAGATATTCCTGGATTTAGAGTTTGTAATGAATTTATTTTCAGGAAAAAAATTTTACTGAATAGCGTAGGTAGTCCCATTTACATTCTTTGGTTCTATTTATCGTATCTTCAGGATTTAATTTAATAAAGTGGTAGGCTAAATTTCAAAAAGAAACAACTACAAGTTTTCATCCACTAGTAAGACTTTTCTGTCAGTGTTAGCAGCTACTCTAAAGTCCATTGAAATAGCAGTATCTTAAACCTTTGGATCAAATAGATTCACAAATGGAATATTAGTAGGCACTTATGTGATTTAATCAAAATCCTTCAGACATTTTTGGAGGTGCTCTGTTATTTCTGGTCATGGCAAAATTCTCAAGGAAGGTTACTGAAATCTCCCATTCTACCTCACACTTTGCCTTGGGCCACTAACTTACCATACTTTGCAAGCATTATCAAACAATGCCCATATTCAAGTTTAGTGTGAATAAATTGAGCAACTGTCTTGTCAAGCTTGAACGAAATAGAAGTATTGCAAATGTTAGGCCTCAAACTTCCGTATACTTTAAAATGTAAGTCTTGCAAAAATAAAACTTAAGCTTGTGGCTTGTGGTCAGGACACGCTGCAACCAAATAACAATTTATGCTGACTCCTATGTATTTATCAACCCCAAATTAACCACATTCAAGATCTAATTGGCTACCAAAAATAAATAGGCCTAAATTATACGAACAACTAACAGTTGGACATAAAAATTAAATACGCATCAATTCTACAACTAGGGCAACCACATAAACACTGTGGCCCACCCTGATTGGTTAGTCTGTTCTAAAACACGGCTGTCAGACCAGATAAAGACAAAGGCATGGGACTGTGTGAGTTTTTCAGTAAACCCGACCCACATCCCCTCAACCGGAGGGACGTGCACTTCTCGAATGTCTGTACCTGGCCAGTGCAGAAAGCAGCCGACTGAAGGGTAACGTATTTTCGGACAAATGCAGGGTAAGTCTGTGGAGTAAAGAAGTCTGGTTGCTCGAGCCAAATTGATCATAGTTGTATCAATACGGTCGCATAAAATCAATAGTATGTGGCTGATGCATAATAGCTTTGCATGTATTGGGCTTGTCTTTTAAGTAGTCCAAGCGGATGCATGTAGTGCTATGGTTCATCAGCTTTATGCTGCCTTTGAAATAGTTTGTCACCAGGAATATAGAGCTGGTGAATAATAACTTTACTTATGCTTGTCTTCGGAGCTTTTTATGATGACCTGCCAGGACCAGCATATGTAGAGTCACTGTTCAGAAACTCACAAATGGTCCACAATATTACATGTACTTGAGCTTCTCTTCAATATTATCTGCCTTTTGTATTAATTCTGATTCAGTGCTGGTCTTTGGTTTTCCTTTTCTTGTTTATGCTGTTATTGTAGTCAAAAACCATTAAAAGCCTTTCTTGAGGAATAATTAGTAGTTCTTACTTATTTTATACAGACACCATTTAACCTCATTACATCTGTGTTGGATGGTGAGAAGTAGCAAACACTCCGGGGTGAAATAGGGCCCCGAGGCATGCCTCCTCCTTCCTTTATCTCCGCACGGTGTCAGCAGTGGGATGATAAAATCTGGGATAAGGGGACGCAGTAAGAAACTTAAACCATCTGCCCTGAGACCTGTAAGCCTCTAAAGACTCTGCGGTATATTTTCGGGATAAGGGGACACAGTCAGACACTTAAACCGTCTGCCCTGAGACCCATAAGCCTCTAAAGACTCTGCAGTATATTTTCTATTCGGGTGTCCATCAGACACTTGTCTGCCGAGCTGCAGTAAAAGCAGTAAAAGACTCGGGTGATACACACTACAGGATACAAGGACGTGGTTCGCATTTTAAATTTTGGTACTGGGCCTTGATCTCAAAAGCAAAAGACAGCAGTCAATGTTTCCAAACGTGTGGTTCTAGCAGTCTGGTCCTTTTTACATTGTCAACTTATCTGTTTTAAACCCCAAGGTCACAGTTAGCGAACCTCTTGTGTTTCTACCTCACACCTTCTACCTGATGGCACCTTCTTGCTGCTACTACCATACCTTCTTGCTACTTCATTAAGAAGGATTTCAGCCCTCCAGTGTCATAATTTACTGTGCCGTCTCTTTTAATCTACAGTGAAAACATCAGTGTCAATACAGGTTATAAAAATTGTCTTGTGCTGGGGTTAATCTTGTCACTGTGCATTAGTATTCTTCTCTTTGATTTACAGTGATAATGACAGTGTTCCCACGGGTTATAAAAACTGTCTTGTGGTGAGACTGGTCATTTCACTGTGAATTCACATTCTCTACATGAGTTCAGGGTCTGACCCAGGAATTATTGCCGCTTGTTTCTTCTCCAGTCTTTGTTTTTTGTTGGAGTAATCTGTTGTCTTCTTAAGCACTATTTTTGTTCCCGGGATAGAGAGTATCCTCATAGGCAACTTGACGATCCGGTTCTTCCATTAGTAGAACTAACCTCAGAAGGTCAAACTCCTGTCTTTGAGAGGACGGTGGTATAAATGCCGAATTATTGCTTGGTAACATTGTATCGTAATACTGGTAAGCGGGCATTCATAGGAGACCATCCTATATTAACTTATATTGCGGGATATTGCTGGGAACTTCTCCCTCCCGGACCTGGAAGGGAACAAATCCAAAAATACCTAGGTTCTCCAGATCCAGTACCCCTATCGCTCATTGTAGAAGCCTTTGCCTCCAAATTTGAGAATTTATATTCCACGCAAATTAACCAATTTCACCATAGAAGGACAGTAATTTTCCTCCAGTAAAAATGGATAAGGCCCATAAAAGAGAAGCATTATCGGTCCCGTCAGGCCCTGCTAGGGAATGCCCATACATGGGTAGGACTAATATGAATATAGCAAACACTCCAATTGGGCATTTAGTGGAACATATTGCTTTCCATTACAATGAAAATCATGGAAATATACAAATAAATATTCAAATTAACTATAATTTTGATTTACTGAAACGCCTCCAGAAATTGTAGCAATGAAGGGTCAAACTTCCAACATGGGGCTTAACTGCTTGCATACGACAGGAACCTTGGCACACCGGGTGGTGGTTGCCTTTAATTCCTGGAAAATTCGCTCTACCATCTGTGTTAATTTTAACAAACAAGGTAAAATTCCTGTCGATGGTCCCGCCCACACGCTCTTAGAAGATCTAGGGAAGGTTTGCAAAGTAAAGGCAACTGTCCCTAAACATCTTCCATGTATGGACCAACTTCTTCAACTGTTGGTCTTAAAAGAATTATTGTGGGATGAAGATAGATCAATAAGAAAGGATTATGTCAGCCCATGTTGGACTGCTTGAGGTGTTTAAGTTCCACTGTAATTAAACAGCGAAAAACCATTCACTTGCTGCTTCAACCTCATTGTGCCCTGTCCCCTCCTCCTGTCACGGTTGAGGAAGTCAGTCCACCTCCTCCCTACAGTTCGCCGGAGGCAGTTCCCTCCGGTCCACCTGTACCTCAATATCCTGTAATTGCTACCAAATCCAAAAACAATGGTCAAAAGACCACTATATTCACTGAATGTAGGACCTTCACTCCTGCTGAGCTCAGAGACTTGCAGGCCAGAGTCTCTAGGAAAGACGGTAAACCTATTTGGAAATGGATAATGCGATTATATAAGGAACATAGTGATAATTTTTTCACTATGCTGGATGCCCCCTTAGTGTTGACTTACCAGTCCACCGGGGGAATAACCGGAGGCAACTGGAAAGTAAAAATAGGCCAGGAACCAAACTCGGTTCCTGTTGTGGCCTTGGGAATGGCTTGGACTAATACCCGAGGAAAGAGAACTAAGCCAAACCAGGAGAAAATTCGAGACTGAGAGTCAATGTATGCGTACATTTTTTTAAATACACTTCTCAGTATAAGAGATAACATTGACAGTACCGCTGGGTGGCGAAATGACACTTTTATAGAAACATAAGCTAGGGTAGTGAGTCCAGCTACTGCTCGACATGTGGCTATCTGTCAGACGAAATTAAGCACAAAAATCCGTGGCTGGAATCTGTTGTTTTAGGGTTGGGTGGACTCACCTTGGAGGCTCTGTCCTCCTGCCAAATTCAATGGGACCAAGAAAATGTAACTAGTCACCCCCAAACCTTTTAAATCAAATCCCTCCGTAAACCCTAGACAAGAGCACTCTGGGGTTGCAAGGGCAGCCTTCACCTTTTTACGAAACCTGAACAAGCTTCCAGAGGCCCAGCTTCCAGATCCTGAGCTAGTAAAATTGGCTGAACAGCACGGATTTGTTGTGTGGGGTAAAAAAAAAAAAAACGAATAGGGAAAAGGTGGCTCGAACAGGGAGACAAGCAAAGTCATTTCAATAAATCTTAATAGAAGTCTCCCTGTGTTAAAATTAGATACCAATGAAAAGCAGGAAAATTGGTTACTCGATACGGGTGCTGAAAAATCTGTTTATTTTGTCAAAACCATTAACAAAAAGGGACTTCCTGAAGTTTGGTTACAGGGAATTGGGGAAACTAAAAAAGGTTTTGTCTCAAATCTTTCAATAGAAGGTATTAGTTGTTCTATCATCCTAGTACCTATGAAATGTAACTCCTTTCATATTTTAGGAAATGATAATATTGGAAAAATTCCTTGTGCTAAATCTTTTTTGACTACCTATATTACACTTCCCATGCTAGAACAGACTCCCTTTTTAGTCCAGTTAAAACCAAATGTACAGGTGGGACCTCAAAAGCAGTACCCATTGTCGTGTCCGCAAATCACCTTGGATAATGAATTAGTTGACCAAGCTTTAACTAATGGGTGGATTGAGGAGACAGTCTCACCACACGCATCACCTGTTTGGACTGTGGCTAAAAAAGAACCCAGAAAAGGGCGATTGGTAATAGATTATAGATGAATTAATGCTGTTGTTCAAACAGAAAAAGAGGTTATTGCCAATCGAACTGAAATTCAATTTAATCTTCTTGCTAAATTGCACAACCCCTTGAAGGCAGTCATAGACATTAAAGATATGTTCTTTCAAATTCTAATCCTAGATCCTCAGGGACTGACTGCCTTCATGTGGAATGGGAAAAAATATAAATTCCGAGTTACCCCTCAGGGATTTGGTAATTCCCCTGCATGGGCTACACAAATGATGGCACAATCGATGGCCTTCTTCAATTATGATAATTGCGTTAGTTATTTGGATGATATCTTGGTCTTTGATTTCACCCAAAAAAATTGCAGTACTGTTTTAAATGCCTTGCTGCAACATCTTACAAATCAGGGTTGGAAAATCAAAAAGAAGGTGGTAAAGAACCCCGCCCTTAGGCAAACGTTTTTGGGGTGGTCATGGGGTGCCACAGATATTACCTTGAATTCAGATGTAATGGAAGCAATAGACAAACTTACTTCTATCCATTCCTTAAAGGACTTCCAAAGGGCTGCTGAATTAGCGGTCCAAACTAGCCTCTGGTCTCCCTCCTGAAATACCTTTTTCAAGCAGGCCTACCTTCTAAGTAGGGGGAAAAAACCCTGATTGGTCACTTATACAAACAATATGGCAAAAATGGAAGATCCACTTCTTTAAGGAACCTTCTCTTACCTACCTAGATGCTTCCAAAAGAGTGGATGTGTATGTAAATACTGGGCTTGAACACTGGTGGGTGGAATTCAAACAAGAAAAGCATTCTTCCTTTCCCAGTGGTACCTTTCATTCTTATCAGTACGCCCGGTCCTCCACAGACAAAACATTAACTATTCTTAATCAGATTTACCCCATTCTTCAGAGGTTTGCAGAAAACCTGTTCATTTGGTCTGTGTTTTCATATAATCCTTTTTCAGTAGGTTCTGAGTTTCGGTGGATGCATCAGGACATGCCAGAGGCAGTAATAAAAATGGCATGGTCTCTAAAAACCCAGTTTCGTCCACTGCCTGTAAAATGGATCCAAAGCAATCACCAGTTTTTACAAAAACAATGGTGTATTCCAAAATATAACACGAAAAAAGTATGGTTATGAATCGATGGCACACCACAGCATGGAGGGGCAATTGGGTATAACTGCTTAAAATGTGCCTCAATGAAAACTCAGACTTCAAACGAAACCTTCGGCTCAACTGGCCGAGGTCAAGGCATTGGCATTCTCCTTATCCCTTGCACAAATAAATCATGGAGGAGAGAACTGGTACATTGGTGTAGACAGTTCTTACCTTTATAAGGGGTGTTTGGGGGCCCAAAGCTCTAACTTCATTAATTCTGAAAGGGTCCATAATATACCCTAAAATTCTATAGTGAAATTCTTAAAAAAATCATTGTGAACCTGGCAAAATTTCAGCGGTTGTAAAAATTGCTAGTCATAGGTCCTTACTCCTCCTGCTCATGCTGTCGTAAATGAGGTCCTCCAGCTCTGGCATATAGCCAAAAAGCAGGAACCGTCTCGTGCAGCCATTCACTATGCAAAGGTTACTCATAAAAATCAGGGTCATTGTAACAAATCTATTCTTGAATTTATTTTACGTGATCTAGGGTTTTCAGAGGTTCATAAAACCATTGCAGCTGTGACGGATAACTAAGTTTTGCCTGAGCCATTGAAAATATCGCTATGTTTATATGTTAGGCACTTACAAAAAAAAAAAGTGGCAGGTAAATTACCATTGGCAAATGGATCTTATGGGGCCACTTGCGGGATCAAAAGAAAACCCCATGGGCTTAGTTGTTGTAGACCTAGGCTCCCAAAGAACCGCTGTTTTTCCATTGGGCTCCTATAAGGCGTCCAATATCATTAGATGGCGTGAGAAGTTAATAACTGTCTGGGGTCCTCCCGGTATTATTTCTACTAATGGTGGCCCTCCTTGGAATAGCTGAGAATGGGAGTGTTGGTGTTCGGGTCAGTTAATAGCTCCCATCTTGCACATGCCTTATCACCGACAAAGTAACGGGGTGGTGAAAAGACAAATCCAAGATCTTAAACCTAAATTAAAAAATGAGCAAGGTGATTGGAAAGGGTGGGGAAATAAATTATCTGCTGTTCTCCAAGGAATAAATTCTAAAAAAATGGAAATATACTTAAAAACAAAAGCCACTCCTTAAGACTGACCCTTGGAAACCGCTGCACCAGAAGAATCAGTTGGTCTGGCTTGTATTGCCTCAAACTCGTAAACCCTTGGAGGGAAAAATAACAAAGATACATTTACTTATCTGATTTCTATTATTAGTGGTAACATCTGTGCCAATCAAGCTTGGATAAGCCCTCGGGCCACTGAACCCATACAGTAAGCCACCTTGTGTTTTTTCTTTTACAGAGATGTGGCTCTGCTTCATCTGGGTGTCTGCAGTATTAAACTCGGCAGCGGCTGATTTGTGCGTAGGAAATGGTACCTACCTCACCCCTGTGAACTCATCCTAACCGAGGTGCACGTTTAATGGAACTGTTTGCAATGTCAGCAAACCTTGGTGCCCGGTAAAAGCTGTCAATCTAACTATGATTGAGAAACCTTGGCGTGGAAATGTTCCATCATCTCCTATTCGTATTTACTTCAGCCTCCTTTTGGATCTATACTCCCTATTAATGATACGCTCTGGTATTTTTGTTGTGCGTATTATAATTCTTCATGTTTCACATATGGTAAAGGACCTGTGTATGCTTGTCAAACGGAAGTGAAATGGGATGTGGGTGATACCGAAAAATTGCTGGGGACTAAACTTTTAAGAATAGATTATCCTGTTGGACCACAAAGCACTAATTGGACATCTGAACAAGTCCTTCCGTATGGTACATCTGTTACAACTTACACCCTACGTAACGGAAGTTCGGTTCAGGAACAATGCAGTCTCCAAGCAGTGGTCCAGCAACAAAACAAAATAAATTGCCAGCAATGGAAGGAAGACGCCCTTCAAACCCAGGCACTTCAGGAAAGCCTCCGCAGACAAACACTTTTGTTTCAAAGCACTGAATTTGTTTTAATCTATTGCTGTTCAAAAGGACCTTGCAGAAATGCTTCTGCTTGGAAAGAAGCTTTTAAAAAAGAACCATTATTCGGGGCCACAAGTATTAAAAAACATTGTACTGCTCAAGGAAAATGTATAATGCGTGAGGGATGGCTCCACCTTAAAAAATCTTTAGTTAACAACACCTATTCTGAGGAAGCAATAATAAAAGATAGGCGTGTAGGTATTCCACAAAAATTCACTGAAACATCATTTTTGTTGTTATCAACTATACGCTCAATGCGCAGTCAGTCGGTCGTATTTCAGCTAATCGAAAGCATAGTTTGCACCAATTGGTCTTACTGTTATCACTTCCAGCTAGGCACCATAATCAACTCTACATGGGTTCATGGTGCACACAACTCTGTCAAGATTCAGGTGCACCTGCCTAGATCCTCTGGGTGTCCAAATTAAAAGAGATCGTTCAAAAATTCTCTAAAATTGATTTAGCAATACTTCAACTGGGCAATGTTATGTCGGCACTCCTTAATGTCTCACAAAACCTTTACAAGGAAATAACCCTGGTAATTCCTCCCTCTACTCAATCTAAAAATTCGGTTATAATCCCATGGTTGGAAGGGATAGGAGCTAATTTGTACAGCTTAATGTGCTCAAGAACCTGGTTCAGTTCCCTGCAACTGTAATTAGGCTGAGAATCAGAGACATGGCAAACAAAGTTTTGAAAGTAAAAGCAAGAGGATTATTCTTCTGGGGAAAAGTAAACTTCAGAGGGCATCTCAGCAGAACTTAGTCATTAAACTGAGTTACACATTTTTATAAAGGAGAAATGATCAATCTGTACAGCAACTTCAAGAGCATTAGAAACATATTTAATGGCAGTAGGTCTTTATAAAGAAAAAATATGTTAGCTGTTTATGGTAGAAAATATAAGGCCTTTAAAATATTAATATCTAACAAATATACTTGTTACCTACAGCTTTTTATGAACAACAACAGTTGGAGAAAGAAATACTCACACAAAGGACAGTGCATATTAAAGTTTTATAAAATGGGTAAGGGAAAAATTATGCATATTCATTATCATCATCATCAATCTCTCTATCCCATTAGGTAAGCCTGCACTGAAAGTTGTCACCAAGTATGCACACTGAAAACTTTTCACATCAAGACTTTGGTATGCAAAACCTTCAAAATGATGACAATAAAAGTATTACACAGCAGAGTTTTGACTCTGAAGATTTTATAAGGACACATACGACAGGGTTCAGTCATTAGTTATTTTATTTATTTAACCATCTTATGCATGAGTTTATCTACACTTATATAAGCACATATTTTAACCTTTTAACTTTGAAGTGAGAGGAGTCAAAAATGGGACTTTTTTTTCTAATTTTCAAAGGTAATCACTTAATGGGATAATTTTTAAATAGCTGTAAAATCAGAAACATTTAATACAAATTGAAGTTTACTGGAAGAAATCTACCACACTACTAACATTTCTTACTGAAACTGAGATACATGGATTTATTTCTGTAACCTAAATCAGGGCTTAAGATAGGGTGTGAATTTAAAGAGGAATATCTCTATTCCTGATAAATTCCACGTGTGGAATCCTGGAACAAGAGTGTGTTATTCCAAATTAGTTAATCCTTCAATAAAAGCATCCACACAGGAAGCTAATTAGGAATAATCCCACAAATAAACCCCTTAAAACTGGAATGGAAAAATTAGAAACTCTTTCCCTGTTAGCTTATTAATGCAGCAAACACTTTTTAGGTGGAAATCAACTTGTTAACACTGTACTTCAAAAATCAAACAAAATAAAAGCCCTCTAAATGGGCAGCATTCTAAACCCACTGCATGACCAATCTTTTTCCTTGGGAATGAGTCCAGGTTCCACATTCCCTTATGGTTGCTAGCTTCCCAATTCTGTGTGATATTTAAGATCCTCAAGAAAAGTGAAAGCAATTGCATACTGCAGCAGCCACTGAGAGCCACTCTACTGCTGATTGGCTGGTGAAGGATTCTTCAACTCTGGATAAACTCTGCACATAGTCACATTGCTCAAATTGTGCTCCATTTAATACTGGATCAGAAGCTCCTGCTGTGGCCTCCGTGCACTGTGAAGCATAGAGGTGAGCAGAGCATGGCCAGTGGATCCAAGATTACGTGGCTCCTCTGAACAAACCCCCATGAAGGGAAGCAGGGCATGGAGACCACTGCAGTACTGAGGCTTCACTAGTGTCTAAAAAGGGTCTGCTCTGGAGCTCTTCACCTCACCCCCACCGGAAAGGGATGATTCCAATCCCATTCACCTCCACCCATATTTTCCTGTACAAAACCAGTAAACTCAGGCTGTCTTCTGGGACCAGGACTTGATATTTAAGAGATGAAAGAACAGCACCTGAAAAATTTTATTTGTGAATGGATTTCAAATAAAGTTGTACTGAGCAAGAAAAATAGTTTTACATAAGGAACAAAAACATTTTTATCTCGATCTTCAATCTTACCACCAGTTAGTAAAGGTGTTGAATGTTTTAAGAGAATCATGATTAAACTACTTTTTTGTTGCAGCTAAAATGATCAAATATTTCTTTTTCCAAATGTTTCCCCTGTAAGAGATCAGCTTTAAAGTAAGGAGTTTTCCTTTCACTTTTCCAACACCAATGCTGCTTACAAGCTGGACTTTCTCCCATCAAGACTGACATTTACAAGCTGCACTAGAGGTTGTCCTCCTCCACGTTTCTAACCTTATTAAAGGCATAAGGAGCACATCACAGAGACAAGATTCCACATGCTCCACCTCCTCCCCCTGAATGCCAAATCAATGACTGTTTACACAATTAAAGCTAAAAGAAAAGGAGTACTTGTGGCACCTTAGAGACTAACCAATTTATTTGAGCATGAGCTTTCGTGAGCCACAGCTCACTTCATCAGATGTGTACCGTGGAAACTGCACGATTAAAGCTTGGTCTCAGCACTGTTTAAAGTCTACAGATCCTGTAATAGCATCGTGTAAAGAACTTTGAAAAAACACCAAGTGCTAACATTTGCCAATTCACACAAACTGATGGCTACACACCAACACATCCATTACATATGACTATCAACATAAGGGAAATTACATGGTTATTTACAGAATCAAAAAATACCTCTGAAAACATTTTACACACTGGCTTATGGGCCCCATTATATAAAGCAGAAAATGCTTCTTGCTCACAATGCATGCCCCAAAGTGTGCATACAGTTATAACAAAGATGACCAGGTTATATTTTATGTACATGGACATTATGTACCACAAAACATGAAAAGAAAGTGTGGAACAGAAGGGAGCTGGCTGTTTTGTGATATTTTTCCAAAGAAACTGCCTGCTTTTAACTCTAACTTCTAATCTAAACTTTTTCACAAAAAAAGGAATACCTAACACTATGTGATTTTTAAACTAGCTTGCTATGTTTTCGTCCTGTAACATTAACAGTGGTGCTAATTATTATACACCAGACCTCCAGTTTGAAAACTTAATGATCAATACCCCATGACTGACCTTAAGAAAAATATTTCAGAGCAGAATTAGCAGTATTATATATTCATATATGAAGGGGGTTAAATGTTTGAAGTGTTCTATTTCAACTAGTGCATTTTTAAATACAAAAGATAAAAGTAATACTATATTTTTAAGTGTTCAGCTAAGATTCCTATTCCTCCCATAAGTAAGACCCATGGTGGTTACATTACTACATGATATAACTTTAAACCCATTTGAAAACATCCAGAATAAATAAAGCACTTCAAACAGAGAACTACATTTTCTCCTTACTGTCTTCATTTTTTTAAAAAAAGTTGTATAAAATTTGTCCAGGATATATTTTTCATAGTGCTTCGCTGTATATCCCAGATACCATAATGACAGAAAACACATAAGTCTGATCCTATAAATTAAGTCAGTGCAAGCGCAGATGTAATACACAGCATAACTGGAGAGACTTTCAATATAACTGCCAAAACTGTAAAAGATAAAGTATGAATCCAAACCTCCACATGTTATCAGAAGCTTCATTATTTTATAATAAGAAGGCAATGCAGACTAGTAGTTAAGTTAGACAACTGATGTCAAAGCCTCTGGATTCTATTTCCAGTTCTATCACTAACTCATCCCAAGACTTTAGCACAGGCCCAAATTTTCACATATAACCTCTAAATTCTGGATGTTTCTGTTCAAGATACATCAAGTGGAAGATACAATAATTCAATTCAAACATCTTCCTTATGTACTAAAGATTCTCTTTCTGGTGATTATTTCTTTACCAGATGGCTCAAAAAATTCAAAGGGTAATGTGCTCTACGCCTTATTCTATGATTTGTCAACAGTATAAGGTGGTGTTGAAATTAAATTCCAACCTTTCACTATTATTAATTTTGTGTACTATGACAGTACCTAGGAACTCTCATCAAGTTTCAGGGCCCTGTTGTGCTTAGCACTTGTAGAGGCATGTAATAAAGAAGATCATCCCTGGCCCAGAGAGCTCACAATCTATATGACAGCCAGGATACAATCAGTGGATGAAACAAACCGGGTAGTGGTAGGTTCAGAGAATAAGGTAATAAAATGAATAAAGTTTAGCTCAAGTCATAGCTCACACCTTGCCTAACCAAGACCTGACTGGAGTGATTGGCAGGCATCAGAGCAGAAGTAGGTCTTGAGGAGGGATGTAAACAGAGGATGAGGTTGCATCTTCATTAATTTTGTTGGGGGGATGGTCCCATTAATGTGGAGTGTCTTTGCAGAAAGTGCAGAGGCGCTTGCGAGAGAAGCAAATAAGGCGGCAATTAAGACTCCCAACACTGACAAAGGAAAGGGAGAACCTATATTCTGAAGGCTGGATTGCCAACTAAGGAGTTAAAAAAATCATAAGTAAGACCCCCAAATTCATAAGATTTTTTTTTAAAAATTCTTGAATTTGAGCCAAAGTAAAAATTGTTTTTTGGTGTCTCTTCTGATTTTTCAGTGCTCCCTGCACAACTGATAGGCCCCGTGTGTGTGTGAGTTACGATGCTAACTCTTGCAAATTTATAGTGAGGTGACTTTGACCCCTCTGCAGGAGTTGCCACTAGAGCAGTGATTCTCAACCAGAGGTATGCACACCCCTAGGGGTACACAGAGGTCTTCCAGGGAGGTACATCAACTCATCTAAGATATTTGCCTAGTTTTACAACAGGCTACATGAAAAGCACTAGTGAAGTCAGTACAAACTAAAATTTCATGAAGACAATGACTTGTTTATACTGATTTATATACTATAACTGAAATGTAAGTACAATATTCATATTCAAATTGATTTATTTTATAATTATATGGTAAAAATGAGAAAGTCAGCAATTTTTCATTAGTAATGTACTGTGACACTTTTGTATTTTTATGCCTGATTTTTGTAAGCAAGTAGTTTTTAACTGAGGTGAAACTTGCGAGTATGCAAGACAAATCAGACTCCTGAAAGGGGTACAATAGTCTGGAAAGGTTGAGAGTCACTACAATAGAGGACCCAGTCAAGACTGGAGCCCCATTGTGCTAGGCACTATGTAAGTACATAATAAGGAACAGTCTTCACCTTGGAGAGCTTCCAATCTAGTGGAAAGCATGGTGGTGAGTGTGCGACATGGGACCTGGAACAGGGACTAACAACTCATAATGGGCCACCAAATATCCATTAGATGCGAACAATTTTTAAACCCTGCTTAGCTAGGCAGAACTGAAACTAGACATCTAAAGTCAAAAGGCCCTATAGCTAATAAGCAGTGCTCCGAGGCATCCACCTTTGAGAATGAGCCTTGCTATCTAAAAAAAATACAGTAAAACCTACTTTAGAGACCACCTGTGCACGAGTGATTACTTGCAGAGGCCACAGAATAACAACGTTCTCTGGTGTGCAAACCTCTGAAGAGAAACCAAGTGGTCACTATTGGCAGGTTTTACTGTCGTTTGTTTTTAAAGGGATAGCTCCTGCTGATCAAACCAGGAGAGGAAGGATAGTTAGGGTGCGCTAGCCAAGAACTTGGGAGACTTGGGTTCAAGTCCATTTTGCATCAGACTTTCTTAAAAAAAACAAACAAACAAAAAACAAAAAAATAGTTATGATTGCTATAGCAAGTGACAACAATATGCTTACCTATCAAATAATTTACAAAGCCCAAACACTTAGCGGTTATGTCATCAATCTTACACTGACTATAAATAAACCTCCACACATTCTTATCGTATTCAAAGAAAAATTTCACAACACAACTATCTGAACTCTGACCCAAAATATATACTATTCTTTATCAGCAGTTGCAAGATACAAGAACACTACAAAATGCTTCTAAAAAAAATCAGCTGTATAAACCAAATGACACATACTGATCAGCCTCAAATACAAGTCCACAGACACACAATTTTAACATTATTAAATTACATATACATATATATATATATCAATAATAAAGTAATTCCCCAGAAATACTCTACTGCCAGTAGAAAACATTAACTGATATTTCCCACTTATACTAGCTTAGATAGTGTAATAAAGCTAACAATATATTAAAACAAAAATAATCCATGGTTCACTTTTACAGCTATTGAACTTTGAGAGAAGTATTTCCTTGTTCTTGATAACAACATGTATTTTATTTGTTTCCTTACATTTAAGTGCTTGTGTTTCCTTACATTTAAGTGCTTTATAGTTTCACTTAAAAACCTGAACCAGTTTTTGAAATAAAGGGTTTTTTTTTTTGGTTTGAGGTTGTCTCCCCCAACTCAGACCCCCAATTTCTAAATGAGAAAAGCCTCAGTTTATAGACTGACAGGGAAATTTATCAAAACACTAGTATGAAGACTGGTTTACCTCAATGCATGACTTATAGGGCTGAGTCCTCTATCAAGGAGCACTTGCTTAAAGTAAGAAAACGCACATCTTATTTTCCCCACTCCATAGAGTGAAAACAAATATCCTTAGATTTAAGTGTTGAACTATACCCCACCAAGTGGTCTTCTCTGAAGCTCTATTTGGAAAAAACTTGGTTTTATTTATCACAAGGAACTTCACTACTGACTCGACAGCCAACACTGTGGCTTGTTACAATGATGCATGAATTAAACACTTAGATCTGGAAATACTCCTCATGCATGTTTCCTAAGAAGTGCCACTGATTACTATGGTCTCTCAAGTAGACAGATAAGCAAGTCTTCTACCATTTTAAGAATCACTTCTGAGTCTGTCCTGATATGGCACTCAAACATGAAAATAAAAGTACAAAAATACTAATAGCACAATGGATTCATTAAATTGGAATAATGTAATAAACTCCTGCAACTATTAATTCTTTGAAATATCTAGGTAAGAAGTTTGAAAGGTGCCTTAGAAACGTCAACTCATAATATAAAACCTGGAAAGGTTCAAAAGAAGAATCCAACATACACTAAGGAAAAGATTCAGATTACACAAAGGAAGGGAACTTGCAACACAAGAATAGCTGTGCAAAAGTGAGTTAGATACTGTATGGAAATAATGAACATGTCAGGTGACTATCAGAACTCAAGTACAACCACCACATTAGGGACTCAATCCTGTGAAGACTTATACACCTGCTTAACATTATGCAGTGAGTAAACCCACTAACGTCAATGGGACTACTCACAGTTCTTAAAATTAAGATAGCATGTAAACCCTTGCAGGATGAGGGCCTAAATTTTCAGGATTACCATAAAAGATATTTGAGTCAGGGACAAGGGGTTCTCCAAGGTGTAGCTCAGTAGAAGCAGCCAAGGTGGCCCACTGACTTCTCAAGGCACAGAAGGGTTTTAGTTATTTATTTGTGTTAACCTTAACATTATGCAATTGAGTTAAATACACAGCTACATCTAACCAGAAGTTTTAGTAGCCTACCCAAAGGACTCACGAGACAACCTGTGCAAGATCATGATAAAACTCTAGAACTTCAAGAGTCCAGACACCAGAGCCAAAAATATGAAAATATGCATGGACAACCGAATCATCCTCTGAACTCACTCATTTTAAAAGACCAAAACAACATTACCAAAAAGCAATTAAAGATGCAATTAACAAAGCTATCTAGGCTGATAATCAGATTTCTTTACCTATTATATTTAAATAAATGTTAGAATCAAAAGAACAAGAAAGAGGGGGAAAACAGATTGTCAGCTAAGAGATCACCAGAGAATAACCCTGAAAGTGCTTTTTGCTAAACCTCCATTTTGAATGGTAGTGTTTTGTAGGCATCATAGCAGAGATAAGTTAAGGAAGGATATGAAGGCGAAGTGTTTAGGTATCTTGAAATAATTATTTATCTCAAGTAAATAGGAACAGTACTGAACCAGCTGATTATCAGCAATGTAAAACTCCTAACAATGTGTTTGAGAGAGAATGTGTTCCACAACCTTAACTGGAAGTATCAGTCACCATTATGCTTTCTGAAGGATGTGAAGAAAACACTTCAGAATTAGAAGGGAGTCTATAATTTATAACTGAACTGACTTCACAACATGTACAAATACACAGCATTCTCAGGTTGTCTAAACAAGTGAGTCCAAACAGCCAGCTGGAGAAGCATCAATTTACATTTCTCCCACAGAATGACAGACATATGAAGTCACTGAACTAAAATAAAAAAGAGAAAATGTATGTCTTAAAGAAAACTTTGGAATAAGCCAAAATAATAGACTAAATGGACTTTACCTTGTTTTACAGAAATGGGTAGAAATGGTTGAGATAGAGTCCAGGATTATTCCTACAGAAATAAACTTTCTATGAAAGCAATAAAGACGCTACTTAGGGAGGGTAAAGCGGAGATTTCGGATTATAAACTTTTGGGAAGATGAGGCCTAAAGTGTAAATGGTGTTTTAATGAACTCATCAGGTAACAGTTGAAACTCATTGGAAACACCCATTCTGGGGAGGGGTTTAGTGGATAGAAGAGGTAGCAACTCATCAGTGAGCTAAGGAGGGTTTAGCTGTGGACATTTCACTTTGTATATTTTGTGTGTTTAAGGACAAAATTCCATGCATATTTTGTTCCATTTAGGTTCTTCTACTGTGCTCACCAGATCTGAGCACCTAGAGCTTGGATACTTACATTTTAAATGAAATACAAATTGAAATAAATTAAATTCAAATAACATTACAACCAGGCATTTCATAGGAAGCCACCAGGAAAAGGTTCATGGCTGAAAAAGAGCCCCCACAAACCGAAGTGAAGAAAATACTGGTGGGAGAGATTTTGTTTTGGCTACATAAGTACTTATCATAGAGCTTTTCATTTTCAAACAACATTAATAAATCCCCCCAACACAGCTTTGGAGGTAAGTATTACTTTTTGTACCTTACACCTAGAGGAACAGGCAGAGAATTTAAATTAGTTCCATCACAGCATATCAGCATCACTCTTTGGATTAGCATTTAGGACTCAGAGAATCCCAGATCTGCACTCAGATGATTCACTCTCTCAAATTAAAATATAGATTTCTAAATTATGGGACCACAATTAATTACCCTGATTTAGGATTTTAGAGATAATATTCTGAATTTCTCTCTTGGAAAAATATCAGAGCTCATGGTTCAATAATTTATCTTACTTCCTTAGACTTCCTCACAAGGAAAATGTTTGGCTCTCCTCTGGAAATCAACAAAATGAACGTCCTGTTAAGTAATCTCTTGATTTTCATCATGTTAGCCAAAAGTCACTAAATATGGACTCTTTACTCCAAGAAAGTCAATAATGTGAAGAAATCTAAAACAAAATTGTTGAGTTCACCAAGATACATTAGTCAAATAGTATGTTCTTGATGTTGAAGTCCCAGAGATATAAAACATTACTTTCTCGGTCTACAACCTTGCAATTTTACTGAACTTGAAGATTTTATAAGTCATATAAAACGTCAGTATGACTATTCTCTTAGATAGCAAAGAAAAAGTACATCACTGCAGTTCTGAGAGCTATGGCAGTGGCTGTGGGCAAAGAAACACAGAGCAGGACTGAGGATGCTCAGGAAATTTGGCACTTCAAAAGTTGGTAAGAACTGGATTTTTTCAAACGGAAAAATCAAATACATCAGGTGCAAACCCACTGCACTGTGACCACATTGAAGCATACTGGTGACTACTCTGGGAGCATGGTCCCATTACCAGAACTCAGTTTTGAAAGGGACACTAATTCCCTGTCAGTTATAATCATGCCTCAGGTAAACAGCCCAGGCAGCAGATTCAATTGATCACTTTCAAACCTTGTCAATATTCAGAGGAAGATACAAAATATTCAAAGGAAATCTAGTACACATACAGATTGTTGAGACTGACAAGGGACAATCTTCAAATTCCAAAACTAGAGCTTCAACAGAACAAGAAAAATTGTGTGATCCAAAAGATACCAGCCAACAATCTGATCGTTAGAGACCCAAAACATTAACAGCAATCTGACAAATGATTAAAATACATGCCATGGGAACAGTAATTGTATAAAATGCTACCAAATCAAAATGGTAGCATTTTACACCCACTTTCAGGAGTATACGTAACTATATAAGGTGCTAGGCAACAGTGAATCAGCCCCAGAGAGGAAAAGGAGAACAGGGGGGAAATGCTTTTTACTATTTTCTTTTCATTTAAGCCTTTAATATTATAGAAAACAGAGGTGTTCTCTTCTTCCCAGTGAGACATCATTGGTGCATTACCAAAAAGCTCTTTCTTATGACCCCACAATCTTTTACTGTTTTTACCTCAGAACACCTTTGTGGGGTAGTGATAGTACTACTATCACTATTTTAGAGGTGGGGAACTGAGGCACAAAGAGGCTAAGTGACTTGACCAAGATCACACGGGAAGTCTGTGGTGGAGCACAGACTTCAACTTGGGTCTCTCAAGTCCTAGGCTAGTAATCGAACCACTGCCCTATCCTTCCTCTCTATACAACCAGAACTTTGCTTTACACAATCACTATTCATAGTCATACTCTAATTAGAATTGTTGTCTGCCCAAGATCTTTTCACAATGTGAATAACAACATTGCTTTCGTCTGTGTTATTCACAGGATTCTCAATAGTCGACTTCTACAAAAAGGATATAATTTTCCTTGGAAATTAATATTTTTCGAGTGTAAAACTAAGCATTCAATATCTGATCCATTACTAAGGAAAAGCTTTGTCTGGATAATCACTTTCAATTATTAATTATAGTTAATATCTATATATTTGTTAATTACCAAGTGCCAAATCTTTGCTTATTTGCTCACTGTGGGGAAAAATAAACGTAAATGGATTAAATAAATTTCAAACTAAAATACTGTAGTATCAAGCTTTTAAAGAGTTACACAGGAAAGTTCAAAATGGCAAAGCAGCCTTACATAAAAAGCAAGAGACAATGTATTAAATGTTTTCCCTGGCTCTTGCCAAGCTTCCTGTGCTGAAGTGATAGATGAGGTTTCCTGGGGCTAACATGCCAAAAACAATTAGCCATGTCAATCCGCAAGAACGCCAGCTGCCAGGATCTAACTTTATTACAGTATGATTTAAAAGTGAAGACATCAGCAATGCTTCAGTATCACATGACTCCTAATTTTAAACTTGCCTTTAAAAGATTTACTGTGGTGGTAGTGACAATGACCTTAAGTTTCAGAATCCTATCCATTATCTATAATATGATTATGTTAAGCATTCAGTTAATCAAATTAGTTCATATTATAATCCACTCAGAAGAAAATAGGACTTTAATCTACTTCTCCTTTAATATGGGTTTTATGTCATTTTTATACTTAAGAGTAGCAGTTTATTTCAATGCCTGTTTTGTTTGCCCAACTGCCTATTCAACAAAACACGGTATGTGTAAAGTACATAACTACCCCCATTTAGGGCACCTAATTTTGAATTCCAAAATATAATTTTTGGAAAGTGTGTTGAGTCTTTGTTGACTAATGTAAAACATGCTTGGTCTCCCATTACTTTAAAACATCTGCATTTGATTTTTAAGCAAGGGATTTGGAAATGATCATACAATACCTTTCTTTGCAAAGTCACAACAGCAAACTTCAATGACTCAGTCAAAAGGAATGGAGATACATTTTTCTCCATTTACTGATCTGTGGCGTAGCTCTGTGAAACAAGTATTGCTGTTGTGCAGAAAGAGGCTCTGCTTCTTTTGACCTTCCAAATTATGAGTAATTTCATCAGCCTCTTGAGAAAAATTCCATTCTACCACCTTCCTTTTGCTAGGCACCCTACTAGTCTAATCCTACTTTAAAAAAAAAAAACAAAAAACGGTCCTCTTACCACAAACTTTTTCCTTTTTTTTCTTTTTTTTAAACTTCGCTAGTAACCCTTCCATCTTCTCTACAGTCAGCAACAGTACTGTTCTTCTTGGACGTTTCTGTACCATTGAGCATTCTCAGAGCATTTGACTCAAGTACAGTAGAATGGGGTAGGCCCAAAACAGCTTCCTTCTTCCTGTAACCAAGTAACACTTTCCTACTTCTAATCCCTACTCAAAACTCCCTTTTTGACCAAATTTTCATCATTAATCCTCTGGTTGGTGCTTTCAACTTCTGCTCTGGCTCCTGACCAAAAAATACATTATATAAAATAGTTACAATAAAAACACACAACCACCACAAACACCCTTCTTCCCCCCCCCCCCCACCAACACCACACACACAACACACAAGTAAGAAGCACTGTAACAACTAAGAAACGTAAGAAAGAGAATGTTACTTACCTTATGTAACTGGAGGTTCTTCAAGATGTGTGGTCTCTATCTGTGTTTCACTGTGGGTATGGATGTGATGTACACCATGCGCCCATGGAGAATTTTGAAAACAGTGTTCGTTAGTGCACACATGGGCCGTCTCACTTTGTATCTCCAATCGAGAAGATAAAGGGTGAGGAGGATCAACTGCTTCTCCAGACCCTTCTCCACTGTGAATCAGAGAAGATCTGAAGCTAACAGGAAGGAGGGCAGGAAATGTACTACAGATAGGACTACCCATATTGAAGAATTACTGTAAGGTAAGTTAAAAAAAAAAAAAAAAAGTTGAGGGCTGGTCCCTATGTGTACTCCACTGTGGACAAGCAGTACTCAAAAAAGGAGGAGCATGTGAGGGCATAGATGGCAGAGCTGAATGAAGGACTGCTGTTCCAAAAAGATGCATCAGAGGAGTCCTGTACCAAACCAAAGAGTCTAGCAAATGTGTTAACTGTGCTTCACAAAACTGCCTTACAAATATCAAGCAGAAGCACTTCAACCAATGCAATAGGTATGATAGAGCAAATTACAGGTCAAGATCCATTTCAAGATTCTTTGAGAGGATATAACGTGACCCTTTCTGTTCTGGAGACAAACAGTCTAGGGGGTTTCCTGTTTTCATTCTCTGCAGGTAAAAAGCTAAGGCTCACCGAACATCAAGGGAATAGAGCTTTATTTCTTCTGAGGATGCACGCAGTTTTGGGAAGAATGCAGGCAACCCTTCCCTTGCTAGTGAAGAGGAACCCGCTCTATCAATCCTCACTGTAAGAGAGATTCCACTTCCTGTGAGAATGATCCCCGAGAAGGGGTGGGGAAAAGGATTTTGGAGAGAGGAAGGACGCAAACTCTATCATAGAGCCAGAATGGATGACTGATCACCCATTTGTCCATTGTTATGGCACCTTGGGTACTGAAAAAGGGTGCTAGATGACCCCCCCCCCAAGGTGGAAGGTGTTGGACTTGGTGTTCTGCAGCTCCCAGGCTCCCATAAAAAACAGTATTTAGTCGAGGGAGCGGAATGAGGAATCCACTGCAGAAGGTGTGAGGAAGCAGGTCTTCTGCGCTCTTTGCTTCTCATGGGATGGCTCAAAAGATCTCTGGTGGAAGAAATACTGAGCCATCAGTCTAGGCTTATACTGTTGCTGGTGGAATTTTCTCTTCGGGGCAAGTATATATATTCCCAGGGAGAGGAGGGTACCCTGGAGTCCTTTAAAATGTTAAGGACATCTTCTGATTAAACAGATGAGTCTCATCAAAGGGAAGGTCCTCAGAAGTGTTCTGGACTTCCCTGGGAAACCTCAAATAATGGACCCATGATTCCCTGTGCATCATGATGGCAGTAGCCAATGCCCTGAAAGATGCATTAGCTGCATCAACTGGCAACCACTTTGCCTTCCTCTATGAGATCCTGGAAAAACGAGGTTACTTGCATGTAACTGGAGGTTCTTTGAGGTGTGTGGTCCCTATCTGTAATACAACAGAAGGGTTATGCACATGCACCACGCACCCACAGCTGGAGCTTTTGAAAATAGTACTGTTCAGCAGTCCATGTATACATCCTGCGTGGTTTCACCCGAGGCAATAAATTGTGCAGTGGGCCACTGGAGTTTCCATTTCCTTCTCTACTGCAGATCTGTTAGATCCACAGCAGAGGGAAGGAAGGTGGGTTTGGAATACAGATAGGGAGCACACATCTTGAAGAACCTCTAGTTACAGATAAGTAACTTTGTTTTCTTCTTCAAGTCATGGTCCCTATTGTATTCCACTGAAAGTGAGTAACAAGTAGTACACTTATGTGAGAGGATGGTGTGAGGAGACTGTGGAACAGGAGACTGCTGTTCTGAATGACATATCTGTTATGGAATTATGCATTAGAGCACAGTGTATGGAAAAGATGTGTACCAAACTCCACCTGGCTGCCTTGTATATGTCAGCAAGGGACATGTTGTGGAGTGCGGCGTAGTTGTTGCTTGCACTCTCACAGAATGGGCCCTTCAAGTGGGGATCATCCCAATAACCGATAGCAGAACATAATGCACTCAGAGGCACACTTTGAGATTCTCTCAGTGGAAATGGCTTGCCCTTTGACTCTCTCCACTATGGCTAGAAAAAGCCTAGGATATTTCCAAAATGGCTTTCCTCAAGCTAAAAGGCCAACACCCTGCAAACATCTAACGAGAGAAGCCTTCTTTCCTCATTAGAATCTTGAGGAAGAAGGTAGGTAAATGTATGGGATAACTGAGGTGGAATTTGGAAACCATCTTGGGTAGGAATTTGAAGATTCATTTGAAGAGCCTTTATGAGGAAATGGCTTGACCTTAGTACTTTCCTCCAAAAGCTACATATGGTCTGGGTGACCTACGAAACTGATTCATCCTATGCAAGTAATAAGTTAATGCACTCAGAACATCCAGTGCATGGAGCTTTGAAACAACAAGACTCATGCAGAAACTGTCACTTGCAAGTTCATACTGCACCTGCTTGGTTGATAGATTGACTTATCCACTCCTGAAAGGGTCTGAGGCAAAATCTGGCATGTGATGCTAAGAAAATGCATGAAGCCACGTGGCCAAGTAACCACAGACTTTCACTGAAGTAACAGGATGAGCCTGAAGAGCTGAATAGTACAAAATCTGTTGAGGAATAAAGGCTCTTGCCATTCTTAAATTGAAGACTGCTCCAATTAACTCTGTCAGTTGGGTAGGAGTTAGAATTAATTTGCTGTGACAGACTCTCTTCCTCGCTTGTCTTCAAGGTCAAAAAACTAAGTTCATTTCCTCTGATTTGAAGAGCCTTTGGCAGTGGAGAAACCAAACAAAAGCACTCTAAATTAACAATGTGCACCTACCACCAAAAAAATTAGATGCAGCTAACAGGAAGTATCTGATACATGAAAATAAGCGGTAAGTTGAAAGTTATGAAGTAATCCATGGTATCTAGGGAAGTAATTATGGAAGTAAGAATTACCAACTGTAACTTGATGCAAAAAATAAATTTGTTGTGATGCCTGAGACTAGGATAGTTCACCACCACCGCTTCTTTGGATTTAGGAAGTACAGGAAATAGAATTCTCTGCCCTTGATCACTCATTCTATTGTACTCAGGTGAATTAGGAGAATCTACCTCCTTTTGAAGTGGGCATTCATGAAAAGAGTCTCAAGAGGGACAGTGTTGAGGATAGGGAAGAAACAGGGACTGAAACTGGATGACAGCCTTTCTGAATGACATCCAAGAGCACAGGATTTCTACTACAAGCATTTCTGGAAAAACGAAAGGCAGGTGCCAAAGGGAGAGAAGAGATTCTTACAGATTAGTCCAAAGCACGCAACTACAGCAAAAAAAATGTACCGATTTTGGCTAATGCAGGCTGAGACATCAATTGAAGAAGCAAAACCCTTCCTTTTTGATGTTACGGCCTCTTTCTGAAAGATTCTGTAGGTTACTGATTATAGAAATAAGAACAGGATGGTCTGTGTCTTCAAGTCACCTGAGGTTTCAATTGGTTTCTCCTATGTTTTGGGGTAGAGAGACTTAAAAACCAAAGACTTGATCTTGAGTCCTTCAATGAATTTAATGTTTCATTGGTCTTTCAGCAAAATCAATCATGTCCTTCAAAAAGATAAGTCCTCTATTGTCATCTGGACTTCATTTATGACACTGAACACAACCAGTGAAGATGTTCTCTGTATTGTAACACCAAAAGCCATGGATCTTGCAGCTGTGTCAGTAGCTGCTTATAATGAGGTAGCCAAAAACTAGAGGGCTAATGTACATGACAGGAGATAGCAGGATGTAAGAAGATCTTCATGCCTGGTACCGAGTTCCAGTGGTGAATATAGCTTTGAGGCTGCTACCAAAAGTGACATTCAGATTCAGACGTGGAGATTCAGGCTCCAAAGTAATCGTCGAATCTCTCAGTGCTGTAGAAGGTAGCCAGCCAGCACAGAGAGAGATGGCACTGAAGACAGCAGTAGCAAAGGAACCAGTATAGAATGAGCGATATCAAAGGCAGCACCAAAGAAGTTCTCTTGTGTCTAGTCAACATCAAAATGGTAGACGTAGACTGTACCAAGGTCAGTGCTCCAGAAAGCTGGAAACTGGTGACCGACTTTGACTGGTATGGAGCAGTACCAAGGCAAAGGAAGTCTGCGGTGCCATCTTAGCAGCAGAAAAGTCCAGAGAATGATGACTCAGATTTCTTTTTTAGATGGTACCCAAGAGGGAGATCAATTTGAGTGCTAGGCTTTGAGCAGTGCTCTTTTCTTCTATGGTGAGTAGGGGAAGCTCACTGATCTGAGGAGACCTGCACCTCACTCTCTGACCCTCTGGTTGCTCTGTTAGCTGTCTTTGGCCCCCAAGAGCCTGAGGTCAGAGCACTAGCGGAAAGCAGAAGAGTAATATTCAATAGGAGGTGTTCTTCCTCATCACAGGGTAGCCAGAAAATATTCTAACAACTATGTTCTGCCTGGCTGCCATGAGCAGTAAGAAGGAACTGAGTAGTAGTTGGAATTGCCCAACCCTTTATGCTTGGAGGAAAGGGCACAAAGGCATGCAGGGTGCATGAACAAACCCAGCAGACACTTCTGGATAAAAAATTACAATCTCTGGTGCATGCACACAACGAGTGGGATCCATGTTGACAGATAGTTTGAGAAGTTATGCTCCATCGCAGATAAAACATTACATAAATAATCACACAGCGGAAATTGTCTATGGCAGTGTTTCCTAATTCATTTAAACCATAGGAGATTATTTTGGAAACATTACAACACTTTAAGAAAATGATGGCCAGAGCGCTAACAATAATGAGAAATTATTTTTCTTCATGGTACTTGTAAAATGTTACCATTATAAATAATGTGAGAAAAACATAGCCAAAAATTTAGTTATGTAAGAAGAAACCCACCCATTTTCTCAGGGGGACTTTGGTACTCCTGAAAACTTTAAAATATATTAGTAAACCTAAATACACTTTTTTCCTGTTGTTTTGACCTTGCATTGCCTTTACTCCTGGACTTCAGTGGGAATACTGCCAGAGTAGAAGCAAAGGATCAGGTGCCATGTTTTCTAAATGCCAAATCAGTGTATTCAAGAGAAAAAGGCCTCCCACCTTATTCATATATTCTCATTCTCCCTCTCTTTCATAGGAAGTATGCCTTTTTATTAACATACGCTTTTACAACATTATACCAAATATACAGCTTATCTTTGCTACTTATGTATACCATGCATCTTAAATTAGCCCAATTTTTGGTAAAGTATTGGAAAACCTGAAGATTTACGAATATTTCGATGTGCTGGGGCAACAGTACTCGAAAATTTTAAGCATCTGGAAAGAAGTATGTGACTATATTAAAACTTACTTTTCCAGTATACCCTGAGGAACTCATTTTTAATCTAGGCTTCAGGAGTCTGGCACACAGGTAGACCAAATATTTCATGTGTCAAAGCCTTAGGAATGCAACTGACTGTCCCTCTTTTTCACTGAGTGATTGAAATGGCCATAATTTCAAATGAACAGACACTTGGTCCACTTATGCAATCAAAGAACAATATCAGTATCAACTGAGAATTCTTTCCTGAACATCTCCTACTGGATGTTTGTTGTATTATGAAACATATGAGCCCGAAGATGTGTGTCAAATGTGTTAACATGACCCTGTAACTGTCCAACATTAAACAGTTTTAAACAAGGTTCAGGGTTTGGTATACAGACACCTCAACCTGCTTAGTACCATGGCAAATACATCATTCATTTTGTTTAACCTTTTATTGAAGATATAGAAAAGAAGGAAAAAAACGTTGAAGTGCTTGAAGTATTAAATAAAGCTTACATTTTAACAATTCATTGTTCCCTTTCCCTTTAGCTGTTTTTCAAAGGATACCCCCTTTATTTGATAGTCACTTAAATTATAATAGCTATCCTTTCAGGGGAAAAGAGTACAAGTTAACTGAAATGGACTGGAGCTATTTTTGCTCAAGTCCAATCCCAAATCCTAGAAAACAAAATAAGACAAACAGATAAAAAGGAACAAAAAAAGAACAGCAAAGATAGAAAATGCAGTTTAGGTCTCTGGCGTTGAATCTCACTTGCAACCTCGCTGCTAGAAAAGCACAGGCACAGCACATGGTCTTACCAGACACTTTGAAACCTGGCAAAACTTGTACCAGTGTCAGGGTGTTTAGGGAATGACTTTAGGTCACAGGCTCACCAGCAGTGTGGGCTAGCTAAGCCAGACATTTATTAGACAGAAGAGAAAAAGAAGAACAAATAAGGTCGGGAAGAAAAAGAAAACACAGAGACGATGACATGACTAAGTCTCATATCTGAATTCAGCCAGAACCAGCGGAGGTGATGATGTTATTTGGTCCCATCTCTCTGGCCCCATCTGGTCAGGACATCTCTGAGGACCAAGACAGCAAAGACCCAATGTCATGGTGGATCCTGTGGTCCCAGGAGACAAAGGGTGGCACCCATGAATGTAAAACTCATGACAATGGGTGCTGGCAGGCAGCTGCTTCTTAATTTCCCTCCTTCCCTCCCCCAAAAGTCTTTTCTTTTAAAAAGAAGTGATAAGTGGAACAACCCATCCCCTCATTATTTTGTCCTCCAATTACACTCATTTCTGAAATGCCAATTTTGGTTCATTGTTTTCTGGTCACACACTTCTCATTTACCAGGCTTAATTTTAATATAGTCACTGAATTATATCAATAGGCCTTTCTATTTGGACTAATTCACTCTGTCTCCCTGCTGCACCTGCTCAGAAGCTCCCTGTTGGCCTCTTGTTGCATCAAAGAGAAGCAAGGAAAGTAACACTGGTTGCTCCAATGCCTGACTTATAGGACTGTGCAAGGCCCCCAGAAAAACAGGAAGGAGCTTGACTGGCTCTGCCTAAGCCCAGGAGAGAGCCGATGAAGTGAGCTGTAGCTCACGAAAGCTCATGCTCAAATAAATTGGTTAGTCTCTAAGGTGCCACAAGTACTCCTTTTCTTTTAGCAAGGGATGGCTTCCCTCTGACAACCCCCACACTCCAAAATGAGGGGCAGTGACTCTCAAAATGAGGAAAAATGAGCATTACAAGCCTGGGTCCCAATCCTGCAAGGCATGCTGACCCGTGGGCCCATGTAGAGCACCCCTGTGGATCATCTGACAGCAATGAGATCTTAGTGCAGCAGTGATCACTGTCCTTTCAGGGGTTCCAGTGTCCAGGTCTCTGCCACTGGACTTTTCCCCTGGGGTTTTACTGCACCCTCCATTCCTACAATCTCTGCAGAGCAATCATACCCACAGCAGACTTAGGGACAAGACACCTCCCCTTTCCCTTGCAGACTCAAGGAAACATCTCATATGGCTGAGCTTCGAGCACTGCACATGCACAGCCCTATTAGGCTGGGGGTTGAGACATGAGGCTGCAGAACCATCCCATCACTCAAAAAATCAGGGTCAGACGCGGGATGTCCAGCACTATGTAGAACACTAGAGAGGTAGACTCCCACCCAACCATCAAGGGCAACCCATGAAAAGGAAAAAAAGAGGATAGCTTGGGGGCTGCTCTAACTTGTGCCAGTTGACAACAGCCTCCCAGCAGAACACTCCAAACTGTCCCCCTGAATGAAGGATTGCAGGGAGGGAGGCACAGGAGACAGCACAGCATCCTCTATTCCCCCCATGCTGGAGGAAGTCTGAGCAAGGACTTGTAGAGGTTTCTGCTCCCTTCGCGCTGCCTGGGCAGGACAAAGGGAGTGCAGTACGTCTAAGAATCAGCTCTTAAATATTTATTGTTGCCCTTTGATCTTTGGAACTAACCACTGCAAGTAAGGTCAGGAGGAAATACTGTGAAACCCACTGCCCTAGCGAAATCCACCTCAGTCCACCTCTGCTCAACATTGTAGTTTTTTTGAATGACAATCGTTTGCCCCATATTGATCTTTATTCGTTAACATTTATACCGTGGTAATGCCTAAAGCCCCACCATCTCAAGATCCCATTGTACTACATGTAGTACGATCAGAATATACTAATACCTAGCTCATATAGCACATTTCATCAGTAGATCTCAAGGAACTTCACAATCTTTCATATATTTATCCTCACAACACACCCTGACGTAGGGAAGAATTATTATCCCCCATTTTACTGATGTGGAACTGAGGCACAGAGAGGCTAAGTGATATGTCCAAGGTCACACAGGAAGTCTATGGCAGAGCACGAAATTGAACCCTGGTCTCCAAAGCCCTAGGTGAGTGCCCTAACCACTGAATCAACCCTGCCCAAAACAGCCTACAGTCTTTTTTCCTGGTGTCTTTTCACCCTCATGTTTCTACATCATAACCCCTCAATTTTCTTTTATTTAATTTTAATGAGGGTGTTTTAAATAGTGTTTTAATGTTGTTTAAGAAATTACAAAAAGAAGAGTGTCAGAATCTGTCCCATAATAAAAACATTGTAACTCAGTTAAGTTTCTTCCCCATGCAAATAAAGGTGTCAGAACTTGACCCTAAACATCTTGGTGGGCGGGGCTAATGGGACAGCTGCAAAGAGAATGCTTCAAAAATAAATGTATTAATTATTGCTTTCTTTGTCTACGTTCTCTAGGGTAGAGAATGGGTCTTACTCTTTAAGGCATATGTTTTTGAAGCTAGGTAAATGATAAAGGGTAAGCAATGACTGAAGGGGGAAACGTTTACACAATACCATGGAGTCCTTAGGTTTAGAGTCTGATGCTCTCCTATGTTCATACACTTCTGAGCCTGTTTAAAAATAAGACTGAAGGCATAATCTAGTTGTCTGACAAACCCAGGAATCTTGAGAGCTAATAATGGCTCTGCAACTGACTCAGATCCAGACACTCAGATCTGTGTCCCTTACAAATCTGTTTGTCAGCTTCCCCGCCTCTAAAATTGGGAAAAACTTGTCTACATCAAAGGCATCTTGTGAGATTTAATCTTTGTAGAGCACTTTAAAAATTAAAAGTTTATTAGGAGTACAGCACCATATAATAAGTGCACATGATACTTAAAAAATACAAACAATTATAGGTTCACAACTCAAGGAGTTTACAGACTAAATTTCAGATAAGATACACAGAGGTGGTATAAGGGATAAAGGGGAAAAGAGAGACAAAGTCAACGTTGTTTAATTTATGCACTTTTTATAGTTACACTGGTTGAGCAATGGGTGCTAGCTAACCCACTTCTTTTGGTTAGCTTTCCAATGTTAAGAATAGCTGTGTGTTTTATAGAAAGTGTATATTTCCCCAATAGCCAATATATCAAGTTGGTCCTAAGCAGGATTGGTCTTTTACTGATCTTGACATTCTATCCCTTTGTCTTTAATATAGAACATTCCTTCTACAAGTTCTAAGTATGTTTTTCCTTCTCACCACCTAAAATTAATTTGAAGATATGCGGTCTTCTACTTAACAGCAATTTCTACTAATGCTGAATGTTTTCCTAGTTCACAATACATTATGACATAACTTTTTGAAATCTAACAGCCATGTGTCTTATTAATTGGCCTCCCTTATCTATTAATATTTTCTACCTTTTCAGCCAAAAACAACTTTGGTGATTATGTTTCATTTTCCACCTCTTGTTGGAATCTTGGGGGTCCCTTTGATCCCAAATTATCCTTAGAGGATCAATTGCAATACTTCATTTACCATCTTAGAAATGTCTTGACTTCAACATGTGCAATCCAAAATAGAACTGGAAAAGACTTGTATGTGTCTGGGTGGCCTCCAGGACCAACCACTGTAACACTCTCTTCCTTGGTATTACAGAAATGTTGATTCATATATTGCAACTGGTTCAAGATTCTGACTCCCACATTCTCAGCAACTTTAGATCTAACCATATTACTTTACTTGTAAAATCTTTGCACTGATTTCCAGTGAGGTTGTTGATTGATTTTAGATTGATTATCAAAAATAAAATTCTACATAATCTTGTCCTTTATTTCTAATTCTTAGTTACTTCTAAAAACCCAGTAAGAAAAATATAGTTCCCGATGTAACACGTCAGAAAACAGAGCTCATGACCTTGTCTGTTAAGCTAGACTGGTAACTGCTGAAGTAAAACTGAGAAAGCACCTTTAAATAGTCAATTTTTTCTCCCCTGAAATAACTTATTTATCAAGCTGGCATTCTATGTTAGTATAAAAAAGTGCAGCTAGTTAGTTTACCTCACCACTGAACTACTCCTAACTTGCCAGGCCCCTTGACCAAATATTTCTAGCAAACACCAGGCTTACTAAATGTGTCTCTTCTTACTAGAGTGAGCATAAGGCTAGGAAACAGGAGTTCTGTTCCAATCTCTTTCATTGGCCTTAACAATTTGCTGAATTTTGCTACCCTAATTGTTAAACATCACATTAATCACCCCTGTGAGGTAGATAAATATTACTACACCCATATTGTAGATTAGGTTTGTTCTCTGAACACAAACAGCCCAGTTCTGCCAATGGGATTATGATCAGTTGCACCTGGCTATCAATGATAGAAATGGTCTCAGAATTCAAAACACAAACTCACTGCAGCAGTAGGCAAAGTAATTGTTATAACATCTAGAAAATTTAGCACTACCCATCTCTCATTTCTAAAACTGGACAAATTTATGTATGATAACCTCTATAAAGTAAAACAAAAATGACAGCTCAGACCAAAAATACTGATTTTAGCAAGGTCTGAAGCACCATTTATATAAATACTCTGTCCATAAAACATCTGCCTAGGATAAACCTAACAGTCCTATGAGAAATAATTAATATTATTGTTCCCATTTTATTAATCACATAAGAAAGATGTAATGAATTAATAAAATATGGAATTAGTCTTTATTCATTTTTTTATATTGCTTCTGACCAAAGTGCAAGAAAGCTCAATATATAATTTCCCATTTTACTTCTGCTAAACAATTGCACTGCTTAGTAATTCACTTAAGATAAATCATGTTTCAGTTCTCAAAGCTAAGTGTTGTCATTAAATATTAAACTTTACAAGTCTCCAGAATAGGATATTCTCTCAATCCTAAATATAAGTGTATTAAGACTATAAACTAATGAAGATCTAAATTTACTATCAGTAAATCTCACCAAGCATATAAAACTGTTTGTATTATAGCAAAGCAACACAACCAAGAGAACATTAATCATATTATATATACATATACACACACACACACACACAATACACACACACACACACATATATAACAGTTAAACAGAGTTGATGAAGCAGGGGCCCTGTTATTCTGATTTTACAGTTGTTCAAAGTACATCCAGATTTGTGATTAGAATTCTTAACCCCAAACCATCACATCCTAGAGAAGGTTCATGGTTCCAAACAGTCTCCATTAAATGTTGTTGCACTACTTAACTTCTCTATTGTATCCTTCTCAGACATCTTTGTGGTATAGAGCTTAAAAACTAATGTGACGCAGACCAAATGCTACATTTTTTTTAAAGGAACGTTTGCCTTGTAATTCAAAAAATCGTTAGGTTATTCCTATATTTTTTTTTAAACAAGCCTTTTGAACTCCTGTCCTGAAAAGTCCTTTCCAAATGGATAACATCTCCTATTAAGTATTACCAATCTTATAATCTACACTTCCACTGCAAGATGCTTGAGCAAGTTGATTCTACTTGAATTAGGGAAGAAAAATGTTAAATCTTGCAAGACTAGATTACTTTTATTAGGAAGCCAAAGCTCTGTTAGCTTATGTAGTTAAAGAGTCTGTGACAATTCTATTAAAAATCCCAGTTTAAAAAAAATGTTAGTGTCCACTGTTCAAATTCCAAAGGAAACTTGGCATGCAACCTATTCTATTTTCTTTAATGTAGGATGGGAAAGTTCCTAGTGGATCACATATCACACAAAAGCGGAGGTTATTTCTGTAACTGGAGCTTCTTCAAGATGTGTGGCCCCTATCTTTATTTCACACGTGGATGTGCATACATACCATGCACCTGAATCTGGAAGATTTTTCCAAGCTATATCCATTGATCTGCACATGTGCGATACGTCTTCTCCTGCTCCTGACCAAGGGTACAAGGGGCAGTGCGGGTCGACCCCACTCCAGTTCCTCCTCTTACTGCAGTGCGGTCAAGTCTGAAGCAGAGGGGAAGGAGGATGGATAGTGGAATACAAATAGGGACGACATATCTTGAAGAACCTTCAGTTACAGTAAGTAATGTTCAGCAGATTATTCTCCACCACCCCCCAAAAAATGTTCAAAGTCACTGCTTCCCAGGATAAAAGTTCCCCATAACGTAAGTTGGGCATACATTCTTTGTTCCTAGATGCATACTTTTATATTTAGTCATATTAAAACGCATACTGTTTGCTTCCGCTCAGTTTACCAAGTGATCTAGATTGCTCTGAATCAGTGACCTGTCCTTTTCATTATTTACCACTTCCCCAATTTTTGTGTCATCTGCAATCTTTAGAGATGATTTATTGTTCTCTTCCAAGTCATGGATAAAAATATTAAATAGCATAGGGCCAAAAAACAATCCTGGTGGGATCGCACTGAAACACACCCACTTCATGATTCCCTATTTACAATCACAATTTGAGATCTATCAGTTAGCCAACATTTAATCCATTTAATGTGTTCCATGTTAATTTTATATTGTTTTAGTTTTTTAATCAAAATGTCATTTGTACCAAGTCAAACACCTTAAAGAACTATAAGTACATTATGTCAGCAACATTACCTTTATCATCCAAATTTATAAACTCATAAAAAATATACCAAATATACAGGATATATTTTCAATAAACCCAGGATGATTTGCATTAATTACAATACACTCATTTAATTCTTTATTAGTTGAGTCTCATATCAGCCACTTCATTTTTTTTGTCAGGGACTGATGTAGGTTGATAGGCCTATAATTACCCAGGTCATCCCTTTTATCCTTTTTAAAAACTGGCACAACATTAGCTTCCTTCCAGTCCTCTGGAACTTTCCCCATGCTCCAAAATTTAGCTCCTCAGCTAGTGCTTTTAAAACTCTAGGATGCAAATTATCTGGACCAGCTGGTTTTAAAATGTCCAACTTTAGTAGCTTCTTTTTATCATCCTCCAGAGATACGAGCGGAATGGAAAGTGTTATTACCATATGCTGAGACTGCATCATCTATTTTTTCCCCAAATATGGAACAGAAATATTTATTGACCACTTCTGCCTTTTCTGCATTATTATTCATAATTCTACATTTAAATAACTCCTTTTTATTGTGCTTAACTCTGCTGGCCATAGATTACTCCTTGTGTCCCTTTGCTTTCTTATCAGTTTTCTACATTTCCTATATTCTGATTAATATCCATTTCTATCAGCTTCCCTTTTCTTATGCACACATACACACTAATTACAGCTGCCTTCACTTCCCCTTTAAAACAAGTCAGTTTTTTAACCAGCATGGCCTTAGTGAAAGAGGAATAGATGCCACACTTTGTTCCAGTTATAGGCCAATTTCACCTGTTAACAGTGATGTCAAAATATTGGCATACTGGCAAAAGTTTTGGTGAGGAAATTAGAGAAATTATGGGCTCTATCATACACCCAAAAGAATTTGGGATTGTCAGTGGCCATTATGGCTCTGATAAGCTTTCATTGCCATATCAACATTTTGTCAAATATGTTGAACCCCAGTCATTCTAGGGTTAGACACAGAAAAGGATTTTGAAAGTCTGGGCTGGAGATTGGTCCAAATCCAAATATTGTGGTGTATAAAACCTATGTTTAGTTTCTGGATCCAACTGCTATATTCTAGCAACTTCTCACATCACGACCAACAATGTGGTCTCGGATAACCAGGTCTTCAGGGACACAGTCATTGCTGCATGAAAGTCTGGGCTATCCTAGCTACCAGATACCAGTTACATCCTTAGTTTTGTGGACAATTGCCTATACGGGGCAACCCAGATTTGCAAATTAGGAACAAACCTATCATTTGGAAGGAATGGCAGAGTAGGGGCATCATACAGGCTTCCCAATTAATCAATAGTGAGTGCTTTGTCCCTTTTCTAATGCCAAAGCACTACTATGAACTGCCACCCTCAGCTGAGTGGCAGCACTTACAATGAAGACATTTACTACTACATCAACTTGGCATGGACACATAGAACTGCCAAAGGCCCCAGAACTACTTAGGAACTTTAGAAATATTTCATGAACTCTTCAGGCCCAGGCTCTACATGTATGATTTACGAATGAAGAGGAACTCCACTAGTCAAGTTCTTTGTTAAAGCATTACAAGAGGATTTACCACCACCCTTAAAAGCATCTCAATGGCAGATCATACTATGTTATGTTTAAGAAGCCTCTTTGGATCATAGACTATGCTTGATAAAGCAAAATATTTTATTTAAAAGTGGACTGGATGCTACAGATGTTGCACAAGATAAAAGTGCATCTTCTGATGTTTGTTGGTGCTGTAATAAAATAAAGCTGTGCTATGGGCCTGTCCAACAGTTAGGCAGCTTTGGAAAGAGGTGGACACAAGCGTGAAAATGGTGCTTCACTTCAGCAGCCAGGCCCATGCTGAAAATTGTATTTTAGGATATTTACCTGCTAGGCCGGGTTTAACTCCACCACAGAGACTTTGGTTCTTGAGGGATGCAATGATCACCAAGTGATTTTACAAAGATGTAAGAAAACAGTGGTTTTCAGACCTGTCTGAATGAGCATCCAAAGAAAGAATAACTTACTGCTGCTGAGATCAATTATATGAATTCAAAGATATATGCCCCCATTTCCAGATACATTTGGATGGGAAAAAAACAACATTCAGACTGCTTGAAGAATGTCAGATGTTTATTTCACCTGATAACACCTCCCAGGCCTCTCTCCTTGCTTTTTAATTCCTATTCATGAATGTCTTCTCCTGTTATATTACTGGCACCTTAGAGACTAACAAATTTATTAGAGCATAAGCTTTCGTGGGCTACACCCCACTTCATCGGATGCGTAGAATGGAACATATAGTAAGATATATATCTATATATAGATATATATAGGTACACATACATACATACAGATAAGTTGGAAGTTACCATACAAACAGAGAGGCTAATTAGTTAAGATGAATTACCATCAGCAGGAGAAAAAATCTTTTGTAGTGATAATCAAATTAAGTTTCCTCACACCTTCTTGTCAACTGTCTAAATGGGCCATCTTGATTATCACTACAAAAGTTTTTTTCTCCTGCTGATAGTAGCTCATCTTAACTAATTAGCCTCTCACAGCTTGTATGGTAACTTCCAATTTATCTGTATGTGTATATATCTATCTATCTTAGTAAGAGATAGATAGATAGATATAGATATATACACACATATGGTAACTTCCAACTATCTGTATCTGTGTGTGTGTGTGTAAGATAAAGATATATATATATATATATATATATATATATGTATATATATTATACATACATACACACACACACATACAGATAAGTTAGAAGTTACCATACAAAGTGAGAGGCCAATTGTATGGTAACTTCCAACTTATCTGTACGTGTGTATGTATGTGTATGTGTATATATCTTACTATGTGTTCCATTCTATGCATCCGATGAAGTGGGCTGTAGCCCACGAAAGCCTATGCTCTAATAAATTTGTTAGTCTCTAAGGTGCCACTAGTACTCCTGTTCTTTTTGCGGATACATACTAACATGGCTGCTACTCTGAAACCTATTTTATTACTGTAAGTCACCACCACCACATGTTATGTCTACATAGCTTTGTCTTGTATTTGTACACTTTTGACAAGTTGTAAAACTAATTTTTATGGAGATCCTGCAAGCGTACAGTATTCAGGAACATATACAAGCTGTAAATCATTATCTTTTTAACACTTTTTGTTATTTTTCTTCATAAAAATCAGTTTAAAAAAATCACACAAAAAAAGAAAAAACAAGGTTGAATATTGCTTGTGGAATATCCACATCATTCTGAGCAGTATGATCATGAGACATTTAAAGTAAAATTACTATAACATTTACTTTGCAATGCACTATTTAAATAAACTGAACACACATCATTGAGTTTAATGGAATTTTACAGAGAATATGGATTATACAGCAATTTTATATCGAGATTACCACATGGTAAAATGTGTGTATTCAGTCATAGCATATAATATAAATCAATTAACTAAAAATACAATTTAAATGCAAGGGAATTTGAGGGACTAGACTCTAATCCACAAAATCAAACACAAAGTTATTTACATGTCTTTACAATTAAATTGCTGTTGATATGGTAAATAGAATGAGCCACTGTCTTAGCACTGAGGTAGAAGAGAATCTAAGCACCATATAGTGAATTATGTTTCAATCTTTACTCTGAAATTATTTGCTTTTAAAAAGTAATTGTCAAACTTTTGGCATTAAGATAATTTGAGTTTTTGAAAATAAAAAAATTTCAAGGTTTAAAAAGACAATTAACTTAAATTATTAAAATTAATTTATAATATGCACTTCCAATACCACATATAATTTTATTCTTAGAAGAAAGGATTACTTACCAAATTGGCCATGTATATTGTAAGCAGACCTCTCCTATAAACAGAAATAAACAGATTAGTGAATAAGACACATATCAATATTAATCACCCCTCATGCTGAAACAAATTACAGTTTAATATCACAACGTAACAACAGAAAGCTTTCCTAGAGTCTCTAGAAGATAGCTTTGGTTTACTTATGTAGTTTTCAAGCATTATCCATGGCAGAAAAAACACAAGAAGTATCTCCACAGAAACCATGCCAATAACACTGTGCTCAAAAACATTGCTTCAAAGCAGTTCAGTGACAATTGTTTCTAATTCTTATTGCTTACTCAATGACAGAATAAAGTTTTAACAAAATCTACAACTGATTTCTTGGCCTAATTCAGTGGTTCCCAACCTTTTCTGGTTAAGGACCACACACATCCCAGCAATGTCTCCTCAGACCAGGCCCTGGTATAGTTGCTACCATTTTCTCTCCTGCTACTTTCTGCCTGTTTTTGGTGTTTTGAACTTCTAAAACTTTTTTTCCACTTGAATTTTAAGCGTGTTTGCTCTTGCTTTGTAGCTCACCGTTCTCCATGCTGCAGGTGGTTATAAGCCATTTGAGACAGGGACCTACGATGGTAGGTCCATAAGCTTGAACATATATACTCATGCACTTTGGTTGAGTTCCACTGCAGCAGAGGACAGAAGCTTGGGTCTGGGGGCTGTTACCCATATCTGCAGCCTTGTACATGTGAGCTAGTCCTATGACACTTTGCGTTAGAGATCACTGTGGGAGCAAGAACAGAACTTTCCTTTCAAGGAGCCACCCATTAGCTTTCCAGTCACAAGAGCACATTTGCACTGTGAAAGGGCAGTGATAGGGTTATGCAATTTTCACTAACTCCACTGTTCATATGTTCCTGTGTATTCCCACACCAAAATTAGTCTGGAACCTATGCCTTGGCGAATCCTAGTTTTTATCAGTGTTGCCAACTCTTGTGATTTTATCACAAGTCTTGCACTATTTTCTGTTTTCCATAATGCTCCTTCTGTTGGAATCTAAAGATAGCATTAGAATCTCAGTGGCTGAAAGAAAAAAAATCAGTGTACATGCGCAGTAGAGCCTTCTTAGATTCTGGCAGCTAAATTTGCACTAAGCTTTCTCCAGCTCAGGCTGCAGTTCCCAGCCAATGAGAGCTGCAAAGCGGGCACTTGGGGTGGGGGAAGTGTGCAGAGCCCCCTGGCTGCTGCTACACGTAGGAGCTGGAGGGGGAACATGCCGCTGCTTCCAGGAACCTGCCTTAGCCCCACTGCGCCGCCAACCGGACTTTTAATGGCCCAGTCAGCAGTGCTGACCAGAGCCGCTAGGGTCCGTTTTTGGAGGGGCACTCTGGTCAAAAATCTCAATTTAAAGGGCCCGGGGCTCTAAAGGCCCTGCGTCTTCCAGTTGAGGTCCTGCCCCCTACTCAGGACCCCGGAGTACGAGTAAGTCCTTTAGGTTACTTTCACCCCTGCTGTTCTCTGTACGATCATCATTCAGCATTCAGGTCAAATAAGTACCAGGAAAAAGTGGAAGAAACCCATGAGTAAATCCCTGGGAACACTCAAAAAATGTTTTTGATAACATGTGGAATCCCTCCCATTAAGATTAAATAGCCAAGAACTCACTGATGTACTCAAGCACTTCACTGGCTAAGGGAAAAGAAGTGGACCCCTTACTCCTTAAGATATTGAAGCACCTTCTTTTCAGAGCCTGAAGATACCTGGGGGAAAGCTTTTGTCTATTTTGCTTTCGCTTGAGAGACTGGATTTATCTTTCATAGCATCAAAGACCATGCTACAAACCCCAACTTACACCACTACTACTTTGGGGAATATCTCTGCCACAGAAGATAAGCTTCTCTCCCCTTTGGACAATTTAAATGACTAGTTTTGTTACAGCTACAGAAATTGCTTCAGAGTTGTCTCATTCCACTGAGGTGTGGAAGGTTCCTCTGTGACAGTACTGAAAATGCTGAAGGCATCCACTGGAAAACAGTACTGTAAGAGGAACAGTTGAGGTGTTCCCACCTCCTGCTTTTAGCCTTCACTGTGTTGAGACACACATGGCAGCCAGGCACTGTGTCATAAATATAAAGGGAAGGGTAAACACCTTTAAAATCCCTCCTGGCCAGAGGAAAAATCCTTTCACCTGTAAAGGGTTAAGAAGCTAGGATAACCTCGCTGGCACCTGACCAAAATGACCAGTGAGGAGACTGGGAGGAAGCTTCAAAAGCTGGGAGGAGGGAGAAAAACAAAGGGTCTGTGTCTGTCTGTGTGATGCTTTTGCCGGGGACAGAACAGGAATGGAGTCTTAGAATTTAGTACTTAATCTAGCTAGATATGTAATAGATTATGATTTCTTTAAATGGCTGAGAAATTAAGCTGTGCTGAATAGAATGGATATTCCTGTCTGTGTGTCTTTTTGTAACTTAAGGTTTTGCCTAGAGGGATTCTCTATGTTTTGAATCTAATTACCCTGTAAGGTATTTACCATCCTGCTTTACAGAGGTGATTCTTTTTTACTTCTATTAAAATCCTTCTTTTCAGAAACTGAATGCTTTTTCATTGTTCTTAAGATCCAAGGGTTTGGGTCTGTGTTCACCTACGCAAATTGGTGAGGATGTTTACCAAGCCTTCCCCAGGAAGTGGGGTGCAAGTGTTGGGAGGATTTTGGGGGGAAAGACGTTTCCAAACAATGCTTTCCTAATAAATAAACCCAGATAAACGTTTGGTGGTGGCAGCGGAAGTCCAAGGGCAAAGGGTAAAATAGTTTGTACCTTGGGGAAGTTTTAACCTAAGCTGGGCAACAAAAATGATTAGGGGACTGGAACACATGAGTTATGAGGAGAGGCTGAGGGAGCTGGGATTGTTTAGCCTGCAGAAGAGAAGAATGAGGGGGGATTTGATAGCTGCTTTCAACTACCTGAAAGGGGGTTCCAAAGAGGATGGCTCTAGACTGTTCTCAATGGTAGCAGATGACAGAACGAGGAGTAATGGTCTCAAGTTGCAGTGGGGGAGGTTTAGATTGGATATTAGGAAAAACTTTTTCACTAAGAGGGTGGTGAAACACTGGAATGCGTTACCTAGGGAGGTGGTAGAATCTCCTTCCTTAGAGGTTTTTAAGGTCAGGCTTGACAAAGCCCTGGCTGGGATGATTTAACTGGGAATTGGTCCTGCTTTGAGCAGGGGGTTGGACTAGATGACCTTCTGGGGTCCCTTCCAACCCTGATATTCTATGATTCTATGATTCTATGGTAAAAGTAAGCTTAGGAGGTTTTCATGCAGGTCCCCACATCTGTACCCTAGAGTTCAGGGTGGGGAAGGAACCTTGACACACTGTTACATAGGATTGCCCTAAATGTTACCCTAAGGCACAAATCAAATGGAAAAGGCAGAAGAAGCAGCACTAGACAGCAGAAAAATCCTGGCTGGCAATCGGTCATTATCCTGCCTGTCAGAGCAAATGAGGAGGAACCCAGAAGTTGCACAATTGCAAACTGAGCCACATAATATTTTGTAAGAGAATAAACTATACAAACTTGTATTCTGCTGTTCCCTCTGCTAGGCCCCAAATGACAAAATAAATGCTTTTGGAACATTATCCTGGTGTCATTTTGTATTTAAGACAAGACAACAGACAGCTAGAGCAGCACAGGAGCCAGCAAACAGAGCTGTAAACAGGGGAGTTTCAGTGGGAGTTCTGTTGGAGAAGGTATTTGTATTTGGTCTTGTATTTGTATTATTTGTATGTGCAGAGGCTTGTAGTGGCTTTGTGCTGGGAGAGAAGCTGAGCCCTGATTAGGGGGCAGGGCTTCCCTGACTAGGGGTCCTATACAGGTAGCCAGCCAGCCAGCCAGGCAGCAGCACAGACAGCTACAGCAGCAGAGGAGCCAGCAAACAGAGTTGTAAACAGGGGAGTTTCAGTGGGAGTTTGTATTGTGGTACTTGTTTGGGGTTTGCTTTTGCTGTGGGTGGTGGTGTTTTGGTGTGGTTTGTGTTTCCCAAATTAACAGGATATAGGTGAGAAGGCTATGACAGATACAGAGACAGCAGTGGGAGTGACCCATGTAGTGGAAGACACAATGAAGATGACTGGATGTGGAAGCTGCGGTATGTATATGATCCTGGAGGGGCTACCTGGTAAGAGTTTTGTCTGCATGAAATGTCGTCTAATAGAGCTGATGGAGGAAAAGATCAGAGGACTGGAGATGCAAGTGGAAAGTCTGGTTGTGTTTAGAAGGGGGTTCGAGCGGATTAAACTCGATAAGTTTATGGAGGAGAATGTATGATTGAATAACATGATTTTGGCAATTAATTGATCTTTAAATATTCATGGTAAATAGGCCCCATGGGATATTAGATAGGGTGGGATCTGAGTTACTACAGAGAATTCTTTCCTGGGTATCTGGCTGGTGAATCTTGCCCATATGCTCAGGGTTCAGCTGATCGCCATATTTGGGGTCTGGAAGGAATTTTCCTCCAGGGTAGTTTGGAAGAGGCCCTGGAGGTTTTTCGCCTTCCTCTGTAGCATGCGGCACAGGTCACTTGCTGGAGGATTCTGTGCTCCTTGAAGTCTTTAAACTATGATTTGAGGACTTCAATAGCTCAGACATAGGTGAAAGGTTTATCACAGGAGTGGGTGGGTGAGATTCTGTGGCCTTCATTGTGCAGGAGGTCAGACTAGATGATGATAATGGTCCCTTCTGACCTTAATATCTATGAATCTATGAATAAAAGAACCCATTTTATGCTGATTTTAGAAGTTTCTCTTTCTTCACTCAACAATATACAAATAAAACAGGCTCAAAGAAAACAAGGTTAACTTCATGGTATGCAGCACCTGAGTAAACAAGGTTTTCTATCTCGTAGAACAGGTTTTTAATGCCCTTTAAACAATTCTGTATCTGAAACCATTTATATCCACATTTGTAAAATTATCTTTGCGAAATGACAGTTGTCTATCCAACATCAACAACAAATAGGACTCCCATACTCAAAACAAACTACTGGCACCAATCTTGTAGTTAAGGTCCTGGACTGGGAGCCAGAAGAAACTCTTCCATTGACTGGACAGAAAAAAATGGGCAAGCCACTTAGCCTCTCTCTGTCTTCATAGATTCATATATTCCAAGACCAGAAAGTGCTGTTGTGATCATCTAGTCTGTTGTCTGTGTAACACAGGCCACAGAACTTCCCCAAAATAATTCCTAGAGAATTTCTTTTACCAATCCAATCTGATTTGATTTAAAAATTGTCAGTCATGGAGAATAAACCACAATCCTTGGTAAACTCAAAAAGTTAATTACTGTCACCATTAAAAATGTATGCCTTATTTCCAGTCTGAATTTGTGTAGCTTCAAATTCCAGCCATTGATCATGTTATACCTGTTCTGCTAGACTGAAGAACCCATTATTGAATATTTGTTCCGCATGTAGATACTCAGACTGTAATCAAGTCACCGTTCTCTTTAATAAACTAAACAGATTGAGCTCCTTGAGTCTATCACTATAAGGCATATTTTCTAACCCTTTAGTCATTCTTGTGGCTCTTCTCTGAACCCTCTCCAATTTATCAACATCTTTCTTGAATTGTGAGCATCACAACTGGACACAGTATTGCAGCAGTAGTCGCACCAGTGCCAAATACAAAGGTAATATAACCTCTCTACCCCTACTTGAGATTCTCCTGTTCATGCATCCAAGGATTGCATTAGCTCTTTTTGGCATAGCATCACACGGGGAGCTCATGTTCCACTGATTATCAACCACCATCCCCAAATCTTTTTCAAAGTCACTTTCCTAAGGATACAGTCTTCCATTCTGTAAGTATGGCCTATATTCTTTGTTCCTAGATATATCATTTTACATTTAATCATGTTAAAACAGTTTGCTTGTGCCCAGTTTATCAAGTGATCCAGATGATTCTAAATCAGTGACCTGTCCTCTTCACTATTTACTACTCCTGCAACTTTTGTACTCAATGCTAATGTACTCAATGCTTTTTTTGCCTCTGTTTTCACTAACAAGGTCAGCTCCCAGACTGCTGCGCTGGGCATCACAAAATGAGGAAGAGATGGCCAGCCCTCTGTGGAGATAGAGGTGGTTAGGGACTATTTAGAAAAGCTGGACGTGCACAAGTCCATGGGGCCGGACGAGTTGCATCCGAGAGTGCTGAAGGAATTGGCGGCTGTGATTGCAGAGCCATTGGCCATTATCTTTGAAAACTCGTGGCGAACCGGGGAAGTCCCGGATGACTGGAAAAAGGCTAATGTAGTGCCAATCTTTAAAAAAGGGAAGGAGGATGATCCTGGGAACTACAGGCCAGTCAGCCTCACCTCAGTCCCTGGAAAAATCATGGAGCAGGTCCTCAAAGAATCAATCCTGAAGCACTTGCATGAGAGGAAAGTGATCAGGAACAGCCAGCATGGATTCACCAAGGGAAGGTCATGCCTGACTAATCTAATCGCCTTTTATGATGAGATTACTGGTTCTGTGGATGAAGGGAAAGCAGTGGATGTATTGTTTCTTGACTTTAGAAAAGCTTTTGACACGGTCTCCCACAGTATTCTTGTCAGCAAGTTAAGGAAGTATGGGCTGGATGAATGCACTACAAGGTGGGTAGAAAGCTGGCTAGATTGTCGGGCTCAACGGGTAGTGATCAATGGCTCCATATCTAGTTGGCAGCCGGTATCAAGTGGAGTACCCCAAGGGTCGGTCCTGGGGCCGGTTTTGTTCAATATCTTCATAAATGATCTGGAGGATGGTGTGGATTGCACTCTCAGCAAATTTGCGGATGATACTAAACTGGGAGGAGTGGTAGATATGCTGGAGGGGAGGGATAGGATACAGAAAGACCTAGACAAATTGGAGGATTGGGCCAAAAGAAATCTGATGAGGTTCAATAAGGATAAGTGCAGGGTCCTGCACTTAGGACGGAAGAACCCAATGCACAGCTACAGACTAGGGACCGAATGGCTAGGCAGCAGTTCTGCGGAAAAGGACCTAGGGGTGACAGTGGACGAGAAGCTGGATATGAGTCAGCAGTGTGCCCTTGTTGCCAAGAAGGCCAATGGCATTTTGGGATGTATAAGTAGGGGCATAGCCAGCAGATCGAGGGACGTGATCGTTCCCCTCTATTCGACATTGGTGAGGCCTCATCTGGAGTACTGTGTCCAGTTTTGGGCCCCACACTACAAGAAGGATGTGGATAAATTGGAGAGAGTCCAGCGAAGGGCAACAAAAATGATTAGGGGACTGGAACACATGAGTTATGAGGAGAGGCTGAGGGAGCTGGGATTGTTTAGCCTGCAGAAGAGAAGAATGAGGGGGGATTTGATAGCTGCTTTCAACTACCTGAAAGGGGGTTCCAAAGAGGATGGCTCTAGACTGTTCTCAATGGTAGCAGATGACAGAACGAGGAGTAATGGTCTCAAGTTGCAGTGGGGGAGGTTTAGATTGGATATTAGGAAAAACTTTTTCACTAAGAGGGTGGTGAAACACTGGAATGCGTTACCTAGGGAGGTGGTAGAATCTCCTTCCTTAGAGGTTTTTAAGGTCAGGCTTGACAAAGCCCTGGCTGGGATCATTTAACTGGGAATTGGTCCTGCTTTGAGCAGGGGGTTGGACTAGATGACCTTCTGGGGTCCCTTCCAACCCTGATATTCTATGATTCTATGATTTTTCCGTCATCTGCAATTATCGGTAAAACTTTTACATTTTCTTCCAGATGATTGATAAAAATGTGAACAGTGTAGGGCCAAGAATCAATCTCTGCAGGGCCCCATTACAAACAAACCTACTCAATGATGAGTCCTCATTTACAATTACATTTTGAGACCTCTCAGTTAGCCAGTTGTGTGTGCCAGGCTAACTTTAGGTCACTAGTTTTAATCAAAATGTTATACAATACCAAGTGAAACACCTTAGAGAACTCTAAGTGTAATATGTCAACACTATTACCTTTACCAACCAAACTTGTAATAATTACATTATCCTTCTTTAATTCTTTATTAATCTAGTCTTGTGTCAGCTGCTCCATTATTTTGCCAGACTGACCTAGACAAGTCAGATGTCTTCAAGTCACCAGAGCCTGATGAAATACATCCTAGAATACTCAAGGAGCTGACTGAGGAGATATCTGAGCCATTGGTGATTATCTTTGAAAAGTCATGGAAGAAAGGAGAGATTCCAGCAGACTGGAGAAGGGCAAATATAGTGCCATCTATAAAAAGGGAAACAAGGAAAACCTAGGGAATTACAGACCAGTCAGCTTAACTTCAGTAGCCAGAAAGATAATACTGCAAATAATTAAGCAATCAATCTGCAAACACCTAGAGCAGGGGTGGGTCAGGCCACATCTGGGTATAGAAATTGTATGGCGGGCCATAAATGCTTACAAAAATGGGGTTGGGGAGTGGGAGGGGGATGAGGGCTCTAGCTGCACGTGCGGACTTTGGGGTGGGGCTGGGGATGAGGGGTTTCGGGTGTAGAAGGGTGCTCCGGGTTGGGGCAGAGGGGTTTGAGAGTGGGACGTGGATCAGGGCAGAGGGTTGGGTGCAAGCTCTGGGCAGCACTTCCCTTAAGCGGCTCCCGGAAGCAGCAGCATGTCCCCCCCCACTCCCACTCCCACTCCTACACAGAGGCGCAGCCAGGCGACTCTGCTGCGCGCTGCCCCATCTGCAGGTGCCGCCTCTGCACCTCTTATTGGCCGCAGTTCCCAGCCAATGGGAGCTGCAGAGGCGGCGCTTGGGGCGGGAGCAGCGTGCAGAGCCCCCTGGCTGCCCCTATACATAGGAGCTGGAGGGGGGACATGCTGCTGCTTCCGAGAGCCGCATGGAGCGGCCCCCAACCCTGCTCCCCGGCCGGAGCGGGGCAAGCACCAGACCCCACTCCACAGTGGGAGCTCAAGGGCTAGATTAAAACGGCTGGCAGGCCGCATCTGGCCCACAGGCCATAATTTGCCCATCCCTAACCTAGTAAGGTGATAGTAAGGTGAAAATTAACAGTCAGCATAGATTTGTCAAGAACAAATCATGTCAGATCAACCTAATAGCTTTCTTTGATAGGGTAACAAGACTTGCGGATGGGAGGAAAGTGGTAGATGTGGTATATCTTGAGTTTAGTAAGGTTTTTGATACTGTCTCACGTAGCCTTCTCATAACCAAACTAGGGCAATACAATGGAACTATTAAAAGGTGGGTGCATAACTGGTTGGAAAACTGTTCCGAGAGTTATCATCAGTGGTTCACAGTCACCCTGGAAGGGCATATCGACTGGGGTTATGCAGGAATTGGTTCTAGGTCAAGTTCTTCATCAATGATTTAGATAATGGCATAGAGACTACACTTACAAAATTTGTGACTGATAACACGCTGCAAGGGGTTGCAAGTGCTTTGGAGAATAGGAGTAAAATTCAAAATAAATCGGGACAAACTGGAGAAATGGTCTGAAGTAAATAGGATGAAATTCAATAGGGACAAATGCAAAGTACTCTACTTAGGAAAGAACAATCAGTTGCGCGCACACAAAATGGGAAATGACTGCCTAGGATGGAGTACTGCAGAAAGGGATCTATGGGTCATAGTGGATCACAAGCTAAAGAGGAATAAATAGTGTAACACTGTTGCAAAAAACAACAAAAATACAAAAAAAAAAAACAAAAAATACCACCACAATTTTGGGATGTATTAGAAGGAGTGTTGTAAGCAAGACACGAAAAGTAATTCTTCCGCTCTACTCCCCGCTGATTAGACCTCAACTGGAGTAGTGTGTCCAGTTCTGGGCGCTAATTTCAGGAGACGAGCAGCAAAAATTATTAAAGGTCTAGAAAACATGACCTATGAGGGAAGATTGGGTATATTTAGTCTGGAGAAGAGAAGACTGAGAGGGGACACGATAACAGTTTTCAAGTAAATAAGAGGTTGCTACAAGGAGGAGGGAAAAAAATTGTTCTCCTTAGCCTCTGTGGATAGGACAAGAACCAAAGGGGCTATCATTACAGCAAGGGTGGTTTAGGTTCAACATTAGGAAAAATTTCCTGTCAGGGTGGTAAAGCACTGGAATAAATTACAAAGGGAGGCTGTGGAATCTCCATCATTGGAGACTTTTAAGAGTAGGTTAGTCAAACATCTGTCAGGGATGGTCTAGATATTATTTAGTCCTGCCATGAGTGCAGAGGACTGGACTAGATGACTTTTCAAGGTCCCCTGCAGTCCTATGATTCCCTTATGAATTTTCTACAATTTCTAGCCTCTGATTTATATTCATTACTATAAACTTTCCCATTCTTCCATTTATATATGTATTTTATAGTTGCCTTCACTTCCCCTCTAAACCAGGTCTGTTTTTTAAACCAGCACGAGCTTCCTCCTCTATTGTGGCTTTTGGGGCATCTAATACAGTATTCTTAAATTATTCCCAATTTGCATTCACTTTTTTCTGATTAAATTCTTTATCTCAGCTGATTTGGATCTAATTGTTTTCTCCTTTGTGAAATTGCCCATTTAAAGCACCATGTTTGTATGTCCGTATATATGTATATACGTGTGTGTGTGTGTATGTTTATATATATATATAAAAACTGGTTTAGACTTTATTTTCCTTGCACGTTATAAATTTGATAAAGTCATGATCACTTGTACCTAAACTACCATTAATTTTTTATTTCTGTGATCACTTTATCTGTTTAGACGTCTTTATCAGACATATATACACATACGTATATATATACATACATACATACATGGTGCTTTAAAAGGGCCAATTTCACAAAGTAGAAAACAATTAGATCCAAATCAGCTGAGACGAAGAATTTAATCAGAAAAAAGTAAAGGGCACTGGTGCATAGGCTTCAGATTCATCACCTGCAAAATAGAACTGTAGGTACCTTATTTCACAAGAACATTGTGAGGCTCCATTAACTAGTATATGCAAAGAGCATCAAGATGGAACCTATAATGCATAAGTACAAAAGTATTTTTATTTCAACATCCAGTTTAAAAATCAGTGTATGAATCTTCTCCAAAACACTTCACAGATTGTCTCTCTGTAATCCTCTCTCTCCTTCCCCTGGTCATCTGACGTATTTAGAGACTCATGATCGTAGTACTGAATCAAACCTTACATCTATTAAATAACTGTTCCCACTTTACAGGCATATTGTAAAGTTCTCTCTCCATTTCAAGATGGTGAATTAAAACAGAAAAGTATTAAACCTAGATCTCCAAAGTACTAGTCCGGGACCTTCAACACAAAACCTCTCTTATCATAGGCTTCCTCTTTCACCCTCCATACAATCTTACTGTTGGTGTAAGTCATCTCTTCTGCAGAACCCGCCCTCTAAAACTGTCTTCTGTCTGCCTCAACTCTCCATTTTCAAATCTGATCTGAAAACACCTCTTCTTTAGACCAAGTCTTATAATTTGTCCTGCTCTGGTTTTTAGGGTTTTTTAAACTTTGTATCTCTTATTTCCAAACTGTTTTGAGATACAGTTTTTATTAAAATGACTATATAAAACATTATTGTGCATCAAAGGATTTCCAACAACTGAATCTCGATCAATTCCTCTGATGATTTTACACCTATGTTCATTGAAAAAACATGCAAAAAGCTGCTCTGAAAAAACTAAACTCTACCATCTGCCTTATGAGACTTGCAAAAGACTATTTTTAACATGGTGATTTATGCGTAGGGGCAGGGAAAGCTATAGGATACCACCTACCCTCTCCACACCTATCCAAAATATTGTCTCAATGATTAAGTGCTCAGACTTCCCAGGTAGGTAGTTTCCTTTACTCTGCTACATCGAAAGGGTAGACTTGGGTTCTATTTCTATATCCAGCTATGTCACATACTTGATCAAATCACAACTTCTCTGTGTCTCAGTTTTCTCATCTGTAAAATAGATAATACTTACCTCACCCATGAGATCCCTGGGTGGGAAATGCTTTAAAGATGAAAACAATTTGTTCTCTCTGCATTGCATATTCATTGCTAAAAACAACAACACATCATTTATCTCTGTCCACATCTTCAAAGTCTTTGGTTTGGCTTTCCACATCACTATAAATTTCATTGAGACAACAGTTCCCAAACCGTGGTTAATGGACCACAAGTGGTCTTCAGAAAATTGCCTGGTCACACAATGCTGCCTCTCTCCTCATTACTTGCTGCTACACCACACTGAAGACAGCTAAAATACATTAAAGACTTTCATTAAATTATTTTTCCATATACTGATATATTATGTTATTGTGAATGGGAGGGAAGATTATCCACAAGATCTCTCTATTAGGATGTGGTTTGACAACGTCTACACTGGCAAAAATGCACACAATGACTTATCACAATGAAACATGATAATACTATACTTGTTTCCTGGGGTGAAGAAATGATTAGACGATAAAGTTTTATTCAAGTTTCAACTAAAAATTCACTTAAGCACTACTATATACTTTTAATTCATTTGTGCTATTTCCCAGAAAATTTTAAATTATAGCAGCACTATACTTATTTCCAGGAATTTTAACCTAAGCATGGAAAAAATATTGTGACATGCCACAAAACGGAATCTACCTATTAGATTTTTGTTGTAATTCTTCCACAGGATATGTTACTATTGCAACAATAATTAACTAAGAAAGGTAGCCAGCATGTCCAGTTACTTCATTTAATCAATCAATCAATCAATCATTACCTGCACAAAAAGAACTAATTTTATAGAGAAAAACAAAATTCATTATCAGAACGCTTGCATTTATAGTTTTTTAACACATAGCAAAAAAAAAATACTCAAACACTGAAATTTTATCTGAAGAACAATATAAGAAATAATATGCAAAAGTAAATTATTAAACTTACAAAATCTAGAGATGTAATATTCTAAACATGTATTTACAAAACATTTTAAATAAAAGTAATTTACATCAGATTATAGCCTTCTACAAGATAGCAGATCACTGTTTTAGCAAGTTCTTAAAAAAGAATTCTGCTTTTAAAAAGATTTTAAAGCACCTGAAGAGATTTTAAAAAGAATTTATATTTACAGAAAGATCACCAGAAGAGCACCAGAAGTGTGTGACTTTACGTTCCAAATTTCCAATTTGTTTTAAAACTTTCCGTCCTTCCACCTGGACTCTGATCACTGAGCTATACATTCATGCTACTGTTTATATCAAGCTAAAAATAGACAAAAATCCAAGGATATAAAATTAACATTAATGAATATTAAATCTATTCAGTTCAATGATGCTGTACGTGTCTCACCACAAAAATCCATCCATAAAAGTGCCTTACAAGTGACGATACATGTAACAGAATAAAGAGAGACTAATTTTTAACAGCCCTCCCAAGGATGGACTACATGTTATCAAGACCTCCAGCTAAACTGCTGTGATCACAGCTCGTCACAATATGCATTTTTTTAATCATCCTTGGAAACATCAGGACCTTGATGGTATCCAGCAGTGGTATCATTAACACACAGGAAGACGCTGCCATCATGCACTAGAGGACATGACAGACAAACACAGCTATTCTAAAAGAGTGAAGTCTGTGTATATTTACAGTTGCTCACAAATACATTATACTGTACCTTGTGTATATATAAACATAGCAATGTTTTTATATACATACAACATGGGACTGACCATGCAAGACATGGAATAGCCTGATCTCCCGCTAAAATCAATGGATCAAGCCTCTTATTTAAGTTTAGAATGCTTACAACATTACAAAAATAAAAGTTTCACCAAAAATGACCACATGCAAGGCTGGTAAGGATAAAATGAAACTACTAGCTGTATTTTGGAAAGGGTTATTAGGAGGGGATTAGCCAAAGACAAAGGAAGGAAAGGAAAAAGAGAGAGGGACAGAGGGAGTGGAGCGGAGCATGGAATATAGGGGTGGTCTGAAGCTGAGGAGAAGAGATTGTGAGTGACAGGGTGGGAGGGATTGGTGCAAAACAGCCAGTGTGCACTGGGGAAACCTGCAGAAAGCAACCTGATGTCATCAGTATTAGTGCCTGCTGCAACTGCTTCTGCTTCTCCCCAAGGAGAGTTTCCCTTCCCCACACCCTTGGAGCAGACATGGGATTAAAAGGGAGCTTTCTGCCTTCAAACAGGGGCAAGGGTTCTTCCCTACACAGTGATAACTGGAGTCTAGCAAGCCTACTCCAATTGTGAGTTCAACTGTTGGAAAGTGAGTGAAAGTTTATATTAAGTTACAATAACCTATAACAACGAATATTGATGAAAAGGTACAAAAAGGAGACAGACTGGATTAGTCTAAACAAAAAGGGCTACTGATACAATCCAAGGACTGTGTTAAAGACTGATTAAGAAGAATTTGAAATTAATGAATCAAAACTGGTGTATGGACAAATTTAGGCCTAATTGATTAATAAAATAATGAGGGAATGACCTATTCTACTAATCCCCTCCATCCTTCCTTTGGGCTTCTTAGAAAGTGATTTCGGGGAACTAAAGGGAAGACCAGACTCCTGAGGGACTCCTTGGCGAAAGATGACAGGGCTCTGTTTCATCCAAGAGAGACTGTCCTCTGTTCCTGAGTTTCGATCATTGGGATGTCTTGACCAACACTAGTGAGGATGCCTGACTGTCATCACTGGACAAGTGAAGACATCAGGCTCAAACAAGAGATCTTTCTCTGTCTTCCCTTCCCCATTATTTTCTTCCTATTCTGCATTGCCCCACCCCACCCTGTTCTGTTCATGTGTATTGAAATAAAAACTTCAAAGAAAAACAAGCCATGGACACAAAAAATAAACCATCCAAACCCTCCCCACCAAACCCTCCCCTGTTTATACATCCCAGGATCGCAACAGCTCTTTTGCCCACAGCATCATACTGCGAGCTCATGTTCAGCGATTATCCACCTCAATTCCCCTCTGGTTTAACACTCTCCTAAACTTTAAGCCAATACACTGCAATGCTGTTGCCTGATTTTGCCAATTGGAAAAGCATCTTAAAGCAAGTTATATGTTAGAAGGAGCCTACTGGGCTCTTGCAGGAAAAGAACATTTTTTGAGGGGCTGCACCCCCCCTTTTTTCCTACCAGTTACTCCATTTCTGCCTTGTGATATTTCCCAGTAATACTAGAAAATGAGTAGCCATCCTCTGCCTCCAGCCATGTGAACTTTACAGTTCCCCCACAGGTACCATCTGCATGGGAGCACAAACCCCAGGTACCATATGAACAAGGCTCATAATGTCTGCTAATAGCACCACAGGCTACACCATTCTGTGCACGATAACTTCTGCATAAATCTCCAGACTCTTCCACCACCAAAGCCAAACAACTTCCTGGAGGAACAAAGCTTCCTGAGCCTGAAGTCATCTTGGCAGGAAGAGGAAATGAGAGAGAGAGTGAGAGCGAAATCTCTTTTTGACATAATTCCGAGACCAATTGCACTGCATGGCATTAGCACAATGAGATGAGATGGACCATCCAGCTCCACCCAGCCTGAGAAGGACCAGTGAAAGAATCCAACTGTACCAGTCAAGTGACAACCCGGACCAGGGAACAAGTCAGAACAACAGCTGTCGTGGCCACCCTGCCAGGCCAGAGCATACCCCTATGACCGAGCAGACACCTGAGAACATCAACAAAATCTGTACCTTTTCTCCCCCTTCTGTGTCAGTCTGTTTTGTTAAAAGTAGGAAAAGCAATCACTATTAATAGCAGTCAACTCAAAATTCAATAACAGAACTTACCCTTCCTTCCCCACAAAGGATTGCTTGACAAAGTAAGAGACTAACTGATATCCTCTGTCTGAAAAAGGGACTTTGATAAGTTTTTAATCAAGTTTGTTCTGCATAACCAATTATATCATATCTGTAAAACCAATCCAAGTTCAAAATGCTTTGTGATACAGTTTTCTATGCTCTGCCTCTTATGTCTCTTAATAAATTTCCAAAACTTTGACATGAATATTTGTGTATATTTGTCATGGGACAAAGCAGGCCAAGGTCTCTGTACTGAAAACCCCAAACCATCTTTAACTGTTTAGCATCATGCAGTAACCAGGTCAAGTTAATTCCTTTGATTCTCTGGGCCGACATATTCTATCAAAATTAACAACAGTCCAGCCAGAGCCTAGTGCCTTGTGTCAGGAGTCGGGGGAGAGAAGGAAGAAGAGAGAGGTGTGTTTTTCCTTACACAGTTCTGGCTCCAAGGGGTCTAATAGAATTCTGGCTCCTATTAGGACTCATTTCTGCACTTTACACTGAGGCGTGGTGTCCAATTTGCAAATTAATTCCAGTTCCACGTTGGAGTCTGGTTTTGAAGTTTTTTTGTTGAAGAATTGCCACTTTTAGGTCTGTTATTGAATGACATTGTTATTGGAGATTGAAGTGTTCTCCCCATAGCAGAGGGGCAGAGTTGGCACCAGGGTTTGTTGCAGGGTTTGGTTCCTAGGTTGGTGTTTTTGTTGTGTGGTGTGTAGTTGCTGGTGAGTATTTGCTTCAGGTTGAGGGGCTGTTTGTCTATTCAAGGGACACCATCATAGGACCTAACCACATCAGCCACACCAACAAGGGCTCATTCACCTGCACATCTGCCAATGTGATATATGTCATCACGTGCCAGCAATGCCCCTCTGCTATGTACACTGGCCAAACCGGACAGTCTCTACCCAAAAGAATAAATGGACACAAATCTGACATCAGGAATCATAACATTCAAAAACCAGTAGGAGAACATTTCAAACTCCCTTGTCAGTCAATAACAGACCTAAAAGTGGCAATTCTTCAACAAAAAAACTTCAAAAACAGACTCCAATGTGAAACTGCAGAACTGGAATTAATTTGCAAACTGGACACCATCAGATTAGGCCTGAATAAAGACTGAGAGTGGTTGGGTCATTACAACACCTAAACCTAATTTCCCCAATAATAATTTCCCCCTACTGTTACTCACACCTTCTTGTCAACTGTCTGAAATGGGCCACTCTCATTACCACTTCAAAAGTTATTTTTCCTCCCTTGGTATCCTGTTGCCAAATGAATTGTCTTGTTAAACTGACCTCACACTTGGTAAGGCAATTCACATCTTTTCATGTATTTATACCTGCTCCTGTGTTTTCCACTCCATGCATCTGATGAAGTGGGTTCTAGCCCATGAAAGTTTATGCCCAAATAAATGTGTTAGTCTCTAAGGTGCCACAAGGACTCCTCATTGTTTTTGCTGATACAGACTAACATGGCTACCACTCTTAAAAATCTGTGTTACATTAGCTATCCTCCAGTCTGGTGGAGGCTGATTAAAGCAATGGTTACTTACCATAGTTAGTAGTGCTACTTGTTTCAAACCTATTTATCTTTCACAATCTTCCTGTTTATGCATGAACACCCAACTGTATTATAGAAAGCATATACCTGATGAAATATTAATCAAAAAAGTAAGCTTTAAAGTTTAAAAATATCACTTGATTAAACTTCTTTATGTCTGAGATAAATCTGAAATGAAAATAAATCAGCAGCTGTGTGATGCTGGCAGACCAGATACCAGCTCATGCCGAGCTGTAGCTCACGAAAGCTCATGCTCAAATAAATTGGTTAGTCTCTAAGGTGCCACAAGTACTCCTTTTCTTTTTGCGAATACAGACTAACACGGCTGTTCCTCTGAGACCTCTTACTGAACACTTACAAATGCATAGCTGGAAACCAGCCTTCCTTTCCTGTGTGTTAGCATTACCAAAATAAATATGAGATGTTAAGTTGATAAGAATGCATTTATTATTTTATAAAATACTTGTAGGATGCTGCACATATTGCTCTCATTCAACTATACCGCACGTTGTAAAGTGATAGCAAGCATTTGTATTGTAAACCTTTGCCACTCTGTAACTCAAACAGGGAAAAAGCCTTGTGTAATGCAAATGACTGTCTCTGACAAGAAGATGTTAAATCCTGTTCATTAAACGCAAATGAGCCATTATGCAAGATCAAATATCGAAGACTACGTGCATTCCCTCCCCATCCCCCCGCCCAATGAAGAAGGGACCTGTTTGGGAACTGTTGCTGTCAGCTTGATTTCTGTGAGAAGCTATAAATATGGACACAAGGAAAAATTCTTCATCTCTTGTCTGTCTAGGTTATTCTTACAGGGCAGAAAACTGAAAAAGGAGGTGAATATCCCCAGAGTTATTCTGGGTAGCCCTGAAAGACTTTTGGGAAACTGGCAGAACACTACATCTCTGCTACCTTTTCATACTCCCCTTTACATACATTTTTACCTGCTTTAACCTCTCAATAACTCATTTCTTTTTCTCAGCTAATAAACTACTCAGTTTACTATAGAATTGGCTACAGGGTTGTCTTTGGTGTGAGATCTGGGATGCAAACTGAGATGAATGAGAGACTGGTCTCTTGCAACTGGGTGTACTGAATGTTTGTGATTTTGGGTATAAGTGACCATTTATCACACAGCAGTAGCACCACAAAACAGTTTAGAACAGAAAGTGAAAAAGTACCATATCCAACGGAAAACTTACTTTCCCTGGATGGCTGCAGAACAGCTGTTGAGATGTTACATCTTCCTAAACCCATTGCCACTCATGGTGCTCCCTCACCTTTCCTGTAATAGCACCCTTCATCTCCCACTCTTGCTCTCATCTTGGGGCCTTATTTTATATTGTTCCTATGGCTGGCTCCCACACTGTGCTTCCACCACTCTTCTCTCCTTTAAATACATTTCTTTCATGAAACTTCTGTTGTTCTCTCCAATGATATTTCCACGTTATCCTAAGTTTGCAACACTGTCTTCTGCATTGCTTGATTACAAACCAGATTACAAACCCTTCAGGCCAGAGACTTTGTCTTAAAGAAACACTCAACTTGAAATCTAATCAATTGGAAAAAATAGTTAGCTAGAATTATTTTAACTACCTTGCATTCTTTATCATATTTTCATTTTTAAAAGTTGCTGTTGAAAGATGCGTACAGATAGTAGAAAAAGACTACACAACATGAAATAGTGAGGTACGTACAAGTGTATACAAACTGAATAAACATTTTTCTAATCTCTTCCAGTTAGAATAATTCTTGCTATTAATTGTAACAATAATTGATCAAACATTTTCAAAATAAAGTGTGATTTAAGGTAACTGTGACCCTGTACATTTTGTAAAACATTATATATAATACTCACACACCCCACACACACTCTTAAGGCTGATTATCATCATGTATGAAATAAAGGAAACCTACTTTCAGAGCATAGTTTCTCTTTGGTGGAGTCTGTTTCTCCACATACAGCTTCCACAAAAGTGAAGCAACCAAAGGAGAAGCTATTAGCCAATTCCAAAATTGCAGAAAAAAATCATCTTTTTTAAGAATGATTTACCCAAGTTTTTTTTAAATCTGTAGTTGAATTTAGTACCAATCAAGACACAAAAGTTTATAGCACTGTTAAACAAAACCTATTTGCTATATATCTCTGTAACTACACCTCAATCTTAAACTGCAAAATTCTTATTATTCTAGTCTTGGATTTCTCCTGAGTAAAAACTGCCAAACGCATCAGACTGAGTAGTGGTTCTGAGACATGCACAAATGAGTACTAAAATTAGACAACCCAACTTATTTTTTCTTATGACCTATGTCAGGATTTGAACTGCATATGGCTTTAATATACTGTAGTTTACCTTCCTGAAGAATATATATTCGGCAATTTTCCCATGAACTCAGGCTTGTATTCTATAGGGACAAACAGAAGTATTTATTAGCTCAAATACTGTTGGGTATTGTAACACAACTACCACCTTGGTTTAATTAGTTAAGCATTGTGTGGATTCTTTACAAATATGAAACCCACAAGCAAAAGTCCAATCAGATTAATCAAGAAATTAAAAATTACAACAAAAATAGGGGGAAGAAGAGAACTTATTTTGTTCCTGCTTCATTTTGATTCATTGAAAACAAATTGTATGCAACTTGAGAAACAAAAAGAGCAAAAGAAAAAGAAAGAAGTTAACTTTGGCTTTAGTTTCTGAACACAAGCTAAGAATCTAACATAATAGCCTACAATGGCTCCCCAGACAGGATTTTTGGTCTGCAAAAAGAAGAACTTTTCCCCCACTGTAAAACAGCCCACTTAATAACCTGTAAAAACTAAATCAAAGACGGCTCAAAACACAATCAAATCAAGAGATAATTTTTTTCTTCCCTGCAGCAGACTGACAACACAAAGAAACTTGCATTCTAGATTTAAAACTGTGGTTGGTTCTCCGAAATAAGAGAAGCACTGCAGCTGATGTTTAGGTTATAGTTAATCCCACACCCACCAGTTTCCTACCGACAGTGGAATCTAACAGTGAAACACTAGTACAAAATTTCATCGAAAACCAGCAACAGGTAAGTTTTCAAAATACTACAGAGAATATAAAACACAGACTTAAGCAGTGAGTTTTAAACCGATAAGAAATCAAACAAATTTGCTACTTTTTCAACTTTCAAACACCTAATAACAGCAATTTTCATGTGCAAAAAAAAAAAAAATTACTCATCAAATATCACCGTGTCACCATATACATTACAGGGATCCTCCACCAACTTTTTTTTTTTTTTTTTTGAACTGTCGTTTTCAATATCCGAAGTTTGGACTGTAAGCTAAGGTAACAGGAAAACTCCATAGGCCTTGTCCACACTACCGGGGTAAGTCGACTTAAGTTATGCCACTGAATAACGTAGCTGGAGTTGACGTAGCCTAGGTCAACTTACCAGTGTTTTCACTGTGCTGCATCGACGGGAGACGCTCTCCGGTCCACTTACCTTACTCTTCTTGGGGAGCTAAAGTACCGGAGTCCACCAGAGAGTGCTCTGCTGTTGATTTAGCAGGTCTTCACCATTGTTCCTTCTAATTTTTCCCACACATATGCGCAATGAATTTTGTTATGCGCACCAATATGGAGATGATAAGAGACATGGGTTTGGGTCAGGGTAGAGGCACCCCGGCCAAGTTGGGGTCAGGGGAGGGGCGCCCCTCCCCCAGCAGGTTCCATGAGCGCCTGCGTGGCGCTAAATGGGCTGCACAGTTTACAGGGAACTTAGGTCTTCACCAGACCCACTAAATCAACATCCACTGCATCGATTGCAGCAGCGTCGATCTCCCAGTAGTGAAGACAAGCCCATAGTGTAGGACAACAGGAAATGACTCTAAAAATCAGCACTCACTCGAAGCACATACACTTCCTCATTCTGTTAAGGTTAAATGTCAGCCAAAACGGTTATTTTTTTCTTTTTGAGATATTCAGAATTTGTTGGTCTGTAAAGAAGGAAAAGTGAACTTGGATATAATGTTTTATTATTTTGGATATATGTCTGAGAAAAGTGTATGAGAGAGAACAAGATATGGATAAAAAGCCAAATGGAAAAGATATTTACAGTAATTCAGTCCAGTTAAATTAGCATCAATAATTCTTGCTGACTTTTCAACTGGTGCACTACTAGCTAAGATCTAAAGTTCAGAAATGTAACTGTTGCATAGTCTTACATAAGTTTCCCGTCACCATTTTTCCCTAATGTCTAGTGAGCCAAGACAGAGTCAAAAGACTGTCCTAAAAAAAGGGAAATTAAAATATTTAAAATTGAGTATCTGGTGACAACACAAGATTCATGAAAAGAGAGAATTCAAATTCTAGAACCCCATTGACAGGTTTTTATAAAATGAATGACTAACAGTTTCCAAAAGATAAGCACATTAATCAACTTTCAGTAATAGAAATTAAATGAAAGACTTCTAGTAATTTTAAATGAGGCGTCTTAACATTATATTTTACAGTATAATTAAATTCTTCTAAGACGCTACTCCATGCTTACTTTCTTTAACAGTCAGATGGTCAGCACAGTTGTTATACTTTTTTAAAAAATACTAGTACCCTAAAATTCTGGGGAGGGTTAATTACTCTTATAATCTTTAAGGCTGGTACTGCTTCATTATCTTTTGTTTGTATATGTTTGGAGTTAATTTTTTTTATAATAAGTTTCTACAGGGTGTACAGTTATATTTGTTTTACTGACTGTATGAATTTGTTTCCTTTAGAAGAAAATAGTTTAAACAAAACACTATTGCGTTTAACACATTAAAACCAAACATTTAATAAAAATTGCTTCTCTTTTTTTCAATAAAAAGAAGGAAGGGAAGTTAGCATGACTACTCATTTTTAAAATCATTTGATAATTATCTTCAATAGAATGTAACTCCATGAACGCATTTTTAATTTAAAAAAGGGAGACAAACTTAATTCTTTTAATATGAAGAAGATGGGGTGCTCCCCTAGTGCACTGTTGTTTTCTAATACATAAAAATGGTGACACTGGGTCAGACCAATGGTCCACCTAACCCAGTATCCAGTCTTCCAACAGTGGCCAATGCTAGGTGTTTCAGAGAGACTGAAGAGAACAGGCAATCACTGAGTAATCCATCCCTAGTCATCCACTCTCAGCTTCTGGCAATCAGAGGCTAGAGACAACAAGAGCATGGGGTTGCATTCCTGACCATCTTGTCTAATAGCCATTGATGGACTTATCTTCCATTAACTTATCCAATTCCCTTTTTAAGCCAGTTATACCTTTGGCCTTCACAACATTCCCTGGCAACGAGTTCCACAGATTGATTGTGCACTGTGTGAAGAAGTACTTCCTTACTTTTGTTTTAAACTTGATGCCTATTAATTTCATTGGGTGACCCCTGGTTCTTGTGTTATGTGAAGGAGTAAATAACGCTTCCCTAGTCACCTCCACAACAGTCAAGATTTCATAGATCTCTATCATATTTCCTCTGTTTCTTTTCCAGTCTTTAAATCTTTCCTTATATGGAAGCTGTTCCATACCCTTAATCATTTTCGTTGCCCTTCTCTGAAGCTTTTCCAATTGTAACATATCTTTTTTGAGATAGGCAGTATTCAAGGTCTGGGTGTACCATGGATTTACGGAGTGGCACTATGATATTTTTTTTATCTTATTATTTCTCTCTTTCCTAATGGCTTCTAACACTGTTAGCTTTTCTGACTGCCACTGAACATTTAGCAGATGTTTTCAGAGAACTAACCACAATGTCTCAAAGATCTCTTTTCTGAGTGGTAACAGCTAATTTAGATCCCGTCATTATGCAGATACAATTGGGATTACATTTTCCAATGGACATTACTTTGCAATTACTTTCCAATGAGTATTACTGGTGCAGAGGAGATGCCCTGGAGTAGGGGGAGGATTGGAGGTCTAGCCCACCGCACACTCACCCTGCAGTGGCAGCTCATGTCCCACAGGGCTAGGCCTGGCTCCCCACTCTGGAAATCGAGACCTGGCATAGGGGGTTGCAGTGCCACTCAGGTTTGGCCCAGTCACTCCTCCATCATGTGCTGCTGAAATCCCATGTGCCGGCTCACAATGCCACAAACTGCAATTTGGCCCATCCAGCCTTCCATCATGACAAAGGAGCAGCTGGGCCAAACCTGAGTGCTGCTGTAACCACATGCATGAAGTCGCGCTACCCGGACTGGAGAGCTGGACCCAGCTCTGAGATAAGAGCCACCACTGTGGGGTGTGTGTGAGGCGGGTTCACTCTTCAACCATCCCCCCAACCCACTACCCTGCAGCCTCCCTTCCACACGGGGTCCATAACCCATCTAGAATATTCCCACAATCCAATTTATGGGAAAACAGTGGTTTCAGCAACCTTTAGTGTTTAGATCTGTAGATTACCAAGATATTCATGTGGGTTCTTTTTTCCCCCTCTGGACTCAGATTTCATGCAGGCATACAAAACACTGATTCTAGGTTTTGTCTCCCCTATTTGAGGATGCATAAGCATATAACAGCTATTCCATCCTCCAGGTTTGTCCATTCTGAGTGAAGGTATGAGATGTATAGAATAACCTGGGGGGGGATAATGTAAGCCAACTTGAGGGCTGTGGTGTCAGGTTTAAGTGACACAGACCAAGTCAGGAGATAAGACTGTGGATGATAAAGGGTTCATGTACCACTTTGCACTACTCAACATGAGTCTGACATCTTGGTGTTTGTGATAGTATTGTATGAGATATACAGTTGATTGCACTAAATTAGTTTATCTAGACATGTGTTTTCTGGGTGTTGTTTCCCTCCTTAATTCTTTTATAACTTCAGTACAGTTTTTAGTACTTGGTCAACATATACATGCCTGCATAGTACAGTTCAGCCTTCTTTTGCTGGCACTTCACAATCAGCATGCATGTTACAAAACATTATATCCCAATCAAGTTTCACTAGAGCATTCAGTGGCAACTTCTCAGTTTGAATATCAATTTCACACTTTATCTGCAGTAATTTCAACTGTAGAACCATTTTTTAAAATGTAGCAATATTTTTACAAAGTGAAAAGTATAGTTTTTCTCTACTACCCTCATGTTCAAATGGCTAAATCACTTTTACTTATATATTTTAGTCTACAGAGTTAGTTTCCAAACACTGTGAGTGAAAAAAAGGGGATTAGAATGGAAACATTATGCAACCTTAACTATAATGGCAGTAACTGCACCTGCTCCACCACCACGTGCAAGGCTTTGGGGACTGAACTGTTGGATCTAAATTTTGCAGCGCTCTGATGTCAGAGACTGGAAATTCTAAAAACCTGAATGTTCAATGCCTCTGAAAACAGACACTTACTTACAAGCCAAAATATGGGGTCTAAGTGTAGGCACCTAGGTTTGGCCCTAGTGTCTCACCCTTTCCCAAGGTATAACCTCAAAAGCCTTATTGTTTCAAGGTGCATCTCAAGGCTCAATGTAATCATAGGGAGCAGCAGAAGAAAGAGGCTCTGGGGAGGCTAGGGCAAAGCATATAGTGCAGTAAGGAAGCTCTTTCCTTCCTCTAAGATCTGTTGACCCTCAAGCCTCCTGCCAGCCACATTTCCCCTTACTTCAAGTAAAAGTTACAAACAGTCCCAGTCCTTCAGACATTAAGAAGTTTACAGGATGTGAGGCATACTCCTACACACTAATCTCTGCAGAAGAGGAATTCTGATCTCAGGGACCTATGGAAAGTCACAGGAGTAGTACTCCCTTTCTACAGATCACAGGAAATCTGAAGAATAGGGGCTACTCTCTACAAGTTGGCATGTGAGGACAGTGGTTAGCATTGGTCACCAATGGAGCAAGGGTTTATTCTACCCAGGTTCCTAAATTCTACTTCATTGGAAGCTCCTTCTTGTGGGCTTCCTCAGATTTGCAATAGGACTCCCAGTAGGACCATTATTTTAAAAACCAAACAAAATTCACAACAAATAACTTTGTTTCAAGTTATTTTCAGACTTTGGAAGTTAACATGGCTGATTATACATGCAACAGTATATGGTATAAAGATGCATGTTGTACGTCTTGAAAATTGAAAAACCTAAATCATTGTTGTTGTTTTTTTAAAAAAGTAGCTGCTTCTTTTCCTGTTGAGATTCCACTTCGAATTTCATGTAAAATATTCTGTAAACCCTTCATTGAAAATGCCTTCTTATTGAACCGGATACATGTAAATTTACAAATACAACAGCTAATAACAACCAGAGGCATGAAATGATAATGCTAAAGGTTATAAACTATATGTAGATATACATTAAAATAGTATAGTGCAAGTCTGCATCCTCCTAGATTACACAATCAGATCATGTTCTGATGTCTTGGTGAGATGGGGTACCCAAACCCCACACTGAGCAATAAACTATTCTGGGCTCAGTCAGTTCTCCCCACCACACCTGTGAGGGATGACAGACTTGGAAGAGGAGCTTAAAAGGGGAGAACACAGCACAGTGGGTGGCAGACCAGACTGGACAGCAGACCTCCATTCTCAGCTCCTGAAAAACGGAGCTGGCTGAAGGCAAGAGCTTCTCAGAATACCAATGCCTGATGGCCACTCCCCAGCAAGAAGGGAGGGCCCAATACTGATCCACTTTTATGGTATGTCTATACTTAAACCACTACAGCAGCACTGCTGGTGGTGCAGGTGGCATAGTTGGATTTCTCACACCCCTGAGACATAGCTATGCCGATTCAAGTTCCCAGTGTAGACCAGCCCTTAGCAGCGCTACCCTTTTGCATTAGCCTGAGAGTCTACTGGGACCACAGCCAACCAGAAGCCCTCTGAAAAACAGAGCCTTACCACACCTGTGGGACAAATCATTTGTATTTTGTTTTTGCAGAAAATGCAGACTGTCCAGGGGCTCAGCCAGAAGGCTGAGCCTCTGACAACATGGTTGACGTGATGGAACACCTAGATGCCACAGACCAGAGGTCAAGTGAGTGCGATGGCCCTTGTGACACTTATGTAGAATTAAAATAGAAATAAAGTGTTAGATTTGGATGACAGACTGTCTGCAAGGAATTCATATCACTCAATTAGAACAGAAAAAATAAACAAGCATTTCATTAGGACAGATTCTGCCAAAGATAAAGTAACATGATTAACATGTACACTTTGCAAGCTATCTGAGAAAGTTAAAGTAATTCTTCATAAACCATTCCTACCATTAAAATATCAAATTTGCCTCTAGTACTAACTGAAAATGTAGAAATAATGTCTTTACATGCTAAGAATGAGATTAAAATTTTACTTTTAAGATGCTTACTTAAAAAAATATGCATTTTTTATTATTTAAGTATAATGCTCAAGTGCAGGCCAATTTAAATTAACAACTTAAACTACATACCAAATATTAAACCCTCATGATCCCATGTTAAATAAAATAAATGTAATTAAACAAATCTGACTTAGTTTTGCAACTATTCCCAAGGCAATTTTTTTCTATTGCTAACTGAACCTTAGATCAACAGAATAAAGTGTGTCACACAGCCATAGTGATCAGCTAGCAATACAGTAGTTTATAGATCAAACAGGCTGTACTACTTACACTGATCAATACATAAACAGAAGCACAAGCCTTTCATTAAAGTTAGTGGCTTAGTATAAAGATTACTGAAAGAAGGTATATACTTTGAAAAAGATAAGAGTAACAGAGGCTAAGACACACCATTCATGAATTTCCATACCCTTATCATCAAGTAAGAGGATCTTATCTAATGAACAGACACTGCACGTGGGAGAAGAATAAAACAAAAATACAGAAGCTACCAAAAATCAAATACAGAAAATATGAGCCAATTAGATTTAGTCACAGACAGTACACCTCCCTCTAAAACAACATAAAGGTTCAAATATTTTAGACATATGTTAATATGTCAAAAGACTCCTTTCTCTGGTATTTGAGCATTAACCTAAAAATTCTCAAGACCTTTATAAAAAGTGCCTCTGATCAAAAGTTACATGAACTAACAAACAATGTATAAAACACAAAATGGCTTCTATAGTTTTTCATTCAGAGCACATTTTGACTGTCAGCTACTTTTACAAATGCAGTATTTGGTTTACATCTTGCCAGTATCACAATGTCTCTTTATGACCTCCAAATCACATCCCTTTCCTTTGACCAGGGGCTCCCTCATAATCCCAGTATAACCTCAATGACAGCTGCAGTCCATAAGGCATTTTGAAGACTAATCATGATTCTCTGCTGTCACTTATTAGATGCATTAACCAATGTGTTTGTTTGCATCAATACTATCTGCTACATTATTTACTATAAACTTTTCCATAGTGACCTGTCATTCTACAAACCAGAATAGAAGCGATAAGAAAACCAATCTAAAGCAACTATATTAAACCTGAAGTAAGCCCTGGTCTACACTAGGACTTTAGGTCGAATTTAGCAGCGTTAAATCGATGTAAACCTGCACCTGTCCACACGATGAAGCCCTTTATTTCGACTGAAAGGGCTCTTAAAATCGATTTCCTTACTCCACCCCTGACAAGTGGATTAGCGCTTAAATCGGCCTTGCCGGATCGAATTTGGGGTACTGTGGACACAATACGACGGTATTGGCCTCAGGGAGCTATCCCAGAGTGCTCTATTGTGACCGCTCTGGACAGCACTCTCAACTCAGATGCACTGGCCAGGTAGACAGGAAAAGAACCGCAAACTTTTGAATCTCATTTCCTGTTTGGCCAGCGTGGCAAGCTGCAGGTGACCATGCAGAGCTCATCAGCAGAGGTGACCATGATGGAGTCCCAGAATCGCAAAAGAGCTCCAGCATGGACTGAACGGGAGGTACGGGATCTGATCGCTGTATGGGGAGAGGAATCCGTGCTATCAGAACTCCGTTCCAGTTTTCGAAATGCCAAAACCTTTGTCAAAATCTCCCAGGGCATAAAGGACAGAGGCCATAACAGGGACCCGAAGCAGTGCCGCGTGAAACTGAAGGAGCTGAGGCAAGCCTACCAGAAAACCAGAGAGGCGAACGGCCGCTCCAGGTCAGAGCCCCAAACATGCCGCTTCTATGATGAGCTGCATGCCATTTTAGGGGGTTCAGCCACCACCACCCCAGCCGTGTTGTTTGACTCCTTCAATGGAGATGGAGGCAATACGGAAGCAGGTTTTGGGGACGAAGAAGATGATGATGAGGAGGAGGTTGTAGATAGCTCACAGCAAGCAAGCGGAGAAACCGGTTTTCCCGACAGCCAGGAACTGTTTCTCACCCTGGACCTGGAGCCAGTACCCCCCAAACCCACCCAAGGCTGCTTCCTGGACCCGGCAGGCGGAGAAGGGACCTCCGATGAGTGTACCTTTTAAAATACTAAACGTGGTTTAAAAGCAAGAATGTGAAAGGATTACTTTGCCCTGGCATTCGCGGCTCTCCTGGATGTACTCCCAAAGCCTTTGCAAAAGGTTTCTGGGGAGGGCAGCCTTATTGCGTCCTCCATGGTAGGACACTTTACCACTCCAGACCAGTAACACATACTCGGGAATCATTGTACAACAAAGCATTGCAGTGTATGTTTGCTGGCGTTCAAACAACATCCGTTCTTTATCTCTCTGTGTTATCCTCAGGAGAGTGAGATATCATTCATGGTCACCTGATTGAAATAGGGTGCTTTTCTTCCGGGGACACTCAGAGGAGCCCGTTCCTGCTGGGCTGTTTACCTGTGGCTGAACAGAAATGTTCCCCGCTGTTAGCCACGGAAAGGGCAGAGGGTTGAGGGGGTAGCCACGCGGTAGGGGGAGGCAAAATGCGACCTTGTAAAGAAAGCACATGTGCTATGTATGTAATGTTAACAGCAAGGTTTACCCTGAAAGAGCGTAGCCACTGTTTTATAAAATGTGTCTTTTTAAATACCGCTGTCCCTTTTTTTTTCTCCACCAGCTGCATGTGTTTCAATGATCACAGGATCTTCTCCTTCCCAGAGGCTAGTGAACATTAGAAAGAAAAAAAAACGCACTCGTGATGAAATGTTCTCTGAGCTCATGCTGTCCTCCCGCACTGACAGAGCACAGACGAATGCATGGAAGCAAATAATGTCAGAGTGCAGGAAAGCACAAAACGTCCGGGAGAAGAGGTGGCGGGCTGAAGAGAGGGCTGAAGCTCAAATGTGGCGGCAGCGTGATGAGAGGAGGCAGGATTCAATGCTGAGGCTGCTGGAGGACCAAACCAGTATGCTCCAGTGTATGGTTGAGTTGCAGCAAAGGCAGCTGGAGCCTGTGTAACCAACTGCCCTCCTCCCCAAGTTCCATAGCCTCCACACCCAGACGCCCAAGAACGCAGTGGGGGGGCCACCGGCCAACCAGCCACTCCGCCACAGAGGATTGCCCAAAAAAAAGAAGGCTGGCATTCAATAAACTTTAAAGTTGTAAACTTTTAAAGTGCTGTGTGGCATTTTCCTTCCCTCCTCCACCACCCCTCCTGGGCTACCTTGGTAGTCATCCCCCTATTTGTGTGATGAATGAATAAAGAATGCATGAATGTGAAGCAACAATGAATTTATTGCCTCTGTAAGCAATCATTAAAGGGAGGAGGGGAGGGTGGTTAGCTTGCAGGGAAGTAGAGTGAACCAAGGGGCGGGGGGTTTCATCAAGGAGAAACAAACAGAACTTCAACACCGTAGCCTGGCCAGTCAGGAAACTGGTTTTCAAAGTTTCTCTGATGCGTACCGTGCCCTCCTGTGCTCTTCTAACCGCCCTGGTGTCTGGCTGCGCATAACCAGCAGCCAGGCGATTTGCCTCAACCTCCCACCCTGCCATAAACGTTTCCCCCTTACTCTCACAGATATTGTGGAGCGCACAGCAAGCAGTAATAACAGTGGGAATATTGGTTTCGCTGAGGTCTAAGCGAGTCAGTAAACTGCGCCAGCGCGCCTTTAAACGTCCAAATGCACATTCTACCACCATTCTGCACTTGCTCAGCCTGTAGTTGAACAGCTCCTGACTACTGTCCAGGCTGCCTGTGTACGGCTTCATGAGCCATGGCATTAAGGGGTAGGCTGGGTCCCCAAGGATACATATAGGCATTTCAACATCCCCAACAGTTATTTTCTGGTCTAAGAATAAAGTCCCTTCCTGCAGCTTTTGAAACAGACCAGAGTCCCTGAAGATGCGAGCGTCATGTACCTTTCCCGGCCATCCCACATTGATGTTGGTGAAACGTCCCTTGTGATCCACCAGAGCTTGCAGCACTATTGAAAAGTACCCCTTGTGGTTTATGTACTCGCCAGCTTGGTGCTTCGGTGCAAAGATAGAGAGATGGGTTCCGTCTATGGCCCCACCACAGTTAGGGAATCCCATTGCAGCAAAGCCATCCACTATGACCTGCACATTTCCCAGGGTCACTACCCTTGATATCAGCAGATCTTTGATTGCGTGGGCTACTTGCATCACAGCAGCCCCCACAGTAGATTTGCCCAATCCAAATTGATTCCCAACTGACCGGTAGCTGTTTGCAAGCTTCTACAGGGCTATCGCCACTCGCTTCTCAACTGTGAGGGCTGCTCTCATCTTGGTATTCATGCGCTTCAGGGCAGGGGAAAGCAAGTCACAAAGTTCCATGAAAGTGCCCCTACGCATGCGAAAGTTTCGCAGCCACTGGGAATCGTCCCAGACCTGCAACACTATGCGGTCCCACCAGTCTGTGTTTGTTTCCCGAGCCCAGAATTGGCATTCCACAGCATGAACCTGCCCCATTAGCACCATGATGCATGCATTGGCAGGGCCCATGCTTTCAGAGAAATCTGTGTCCGTGTCCTGATCACTCACGTGACCGCGCTGACGTCGCCTCCTCGCCCGGTATCGCTCTGCCAGGTTCTAGTGCTGCATATACTGCTGGATAATGCGTGTGGTGTTTAACGTGCTCCTAATTGCCAAAGTGAGCTGAACGGCCTCCATGCTTGCCTTTGTATGGCGTCCACACAGAAAAAAGGCGTGGAACTATTGTCTGCCGTTGCTCTGACGGAGGGAGGGGCGACTGACAACATGGCTTACAGGGTTGGCTTCAGGGAGCTAAAATCAACAAAGGGGGTGGCTTTACATCAAGGAGTATTTCAGGCAGGACTTCACGGAGGGTTCCAATAAGAAACGGTGCACCTAAGTTATTGTTCTTATTGGAGCAATGAGGTTAGTCTGGCCTCTGATTGATACATGGCTAGATTTACCTCGCTGCACCTTCTCTGTGAGTGACTGCAGTGTGACCTAGAGGAATGAGTCCCCTAGACAGGGGAGGAGGCAAATGAGTACAAAACAAAACTGGTCTATTTCTTGTTTTGATCCACTCCATCTATCTTTTACGTCTTTGGCTGGCAGCAGACGGTGCAGAAGGACTGCAAGCCATCCACATCTCATGGCTGCTCGGCAGAAGACGGTGCAATACGACTGCTAGCCATCCTCATCTCTTGCCTGCCCAGCAGAAGATGGTGCAATATGACTGCTATCCATCCCCATCTCTTGCCTGCCCGGCAGAAGATGGTACAGTACGACTGCTAGCAATCCGTATTGCCTGCCTGCTCACCATAAGATGGTTCAATAGCACTGACTTCAGAACTAAAGAGAATGACCTGGTCAAGTCACTCCAAACTTAGTCCCTGAGCCCATGTCTGTCCAGGCGCTCCCGGCCGACGCGGCCAGGAGCACCTCGGACATGACGATGATGGCTACCAGTCATATTGCACAGTCTGCTGCCAGAAGGCAATGGGTTGCTGCTACTCTGTAGTAATGCAGTACCGTGTCTGCCAGCACCCAGGAGACATACGGTGACTGTTACCTGAGCGGGCTCCATGCTTGCCATGGTATGGCGTCTGCACAGGTAACTCAGGAAAAAAGGCGCGAAATGATTGTCTGCCCTTGCTTTCACGGAGGGAAGGAGGGAGGGAAGGGGGACCTGACGATATGTACCCAGAACCACCCGCGACAATGTTTTAGCCCCATCAGGCATTGGGATCTCAACCCAGAATTCCAATGGGCAGCAGAGACTGCAGGAACTGTGGGATAGCTACCCACAGTGCACCACTCCGGAAGTCGACGCTTGCCTCGGTACTGTGGAAGCACTCCGCCAAGTTAATGCACTTAATGCACTTAGAGCATTTTCTGTGGGGGGACACACACTCGAATATATAAAACCGATTTCTAAAAAATCGACTTCTATAAATTCGACCTGATTTCGTAGTGTAGACAAAAAGTCAAAGAAGCTGAGTGTTGACACTTCTTAGCTGATCTTCATAAAGCAACATTGCTTCTCTGCTTACTCATTCCTTCCTTCATTCTAATTATATAGCTTGCATAATCACATGTCATATCACTCCCCCTTTGCCTATTCTATGTTTCCCATATGGAAACATTTTTTCCCAGTGAAATTAATGGAGATGACTTTGTTAATTTTACTTCTAAGAACACTGGAAATACATGAAGGCAATCTGACCAAATTTTTATTTCAGGGCATTACATGGCCAAAGCACGTGCAACCTTCACATCACTGGCCCAGAAAATTATAGAAGTGAATAAATTTGGGTGGGAATGTAGTAGAATATTGAAGTGCAGTGTTATCACAAATGCAGAGAATTCAAGAGAGTTAAACTTACTATATTCTCCATTAATTTATTTAAAATTGTTCAAGTAAGAAAGAAATCAGAATTCTTTCCCTTCAAATAGTGTGTGTGTGGTAGCTTCCTTATTCATTTCTAAATTATTTATAGAGTATCTCTGTAGAATAAAAAAAAAGTTAGAACAAGTAAACTCTTCTGGGCAGACACAAACTTTTGGGGTTTTGTTTGTATAGATCCTAGCTCCAAGGTTCTACTTCAATACCAATACTTATTTAACACAGTATTTCCCAACAATCTACAGTTACTGGCAGAAAGTTACAAAGGTCACTTAACATATTTGAATCAGATATATGAAAAGCTCTCCTCAGTAAGTTTTAGAAACAGAAAATGCCGAAGGATTGAATGCAACTATATTTTTTAACAAATTTTTTTTAAAACTCCCAGACAAAAACTCCTATTCAGCCTTGAAAATCTGACTTTCCCCTCCCCTTATGTCTGGCTATGCAGAACATGCACTAATTTGAATTCAATATATGAGAAAAGCAAACCTCAGAGTGAAGAACTTTAGAGTTCCAAATATCAGAAGGGTAGAGAACTTCAATTTTATATTTGTTTCACAGGGTGCAATACCAATACCCAAAATCATGATATAGGATGTTTTGTTTATTTTTATTGTTTTGCTTCATTTGGTATTCAGATGTGTTTTAATTTAAGTTCCCTTTGGCAAATACAGAGCAGGGATATTGCAGCAAGGGAAAAATTAGAAGTACATGTACATTCCTGTACTCAATTATATTTTGGAAATGTGTATTAATTTGTAAGAGAGGCATGAGTAAATAAAAATAAAAAGCTAAATTTAAAAGATGAAGCAGTAGGCTCCCGAGAGGGTGAGTACTGAATAAAAGATTGTAAAGCACACTGTTAAACAAAACAGAAAGACAAATGTAGATAATGGCCAGGACCAAATTAAGGCAAACACATAATGGGGCTTCAGGGAGCATGATAATGTAGGACTTTGCAAATGAAGTTGAAAAGCTTGCAATTGAAGTACTAAAACAGAAGAAGTCAGAGAGGCACATCAAGAGTGGTATGGTCAAAGAGGCAGAACGGGTTTAAGTATCACTAAGGCTGAAACTGATCGGAATTGAGGTATAAAGAAATTAAGGAGACTAGTTTTAGCTCCAGAGTAAAGTTTTTGAAAACAGATGAACTCATTGGGACATGGGGACTTTTCAAAGTTTAACTTAAGTGTCATGGCCAGAATCACACAGGAAGCCTGTGATAAAGCCAAGAACTGAACCAGTATCCCGAGTCCCTGTCCAGAGCTTTAACCTAAAGGCCATTCTTCCTCTTGATCATGAGTCTTAAACAAGCAAAGAAACTTCAAATCCTCTTACAAGTCAAATTGTAAATCATAATGTAACCCGCCTCAATTCTGACGTATTACCTTTTCTTTTTTTTTTAAAAAAAGTCATCCTCTACCACGATATCAATAAAGTAACTTGTATTGTCAACACTAACCCAGCCCAACCCTGGTTTGCTTAAGAACAGAGGTGGTAAAAAAAATTCTGACAGAATAGTTTTCCCTGTCAGACAACGCTTATAAGAAATGTTCTGTGGGAATGAGACTATTCCGTAAAATTTTCAATGGAAGCCAAGCAGGCAGGCCATCCACCTGACCAGCTCCTTTACCCTTCTCTTTAATAAGCTAAATAGACCATCTTAAGAAGCTCAATCACTATAAGGCAAATTTTCTATTCCTTTAATCATTCTCGTGACTCTTCTCTGAACCCTCTCCAATTTTTCAATATCCTTCTTCAATTGTGGACACCAGAACTGGACACACTTATTCCATCAGCAGTTGCACAATTGCCAGACACAGAGATAATATAATCACTAGGGCAGTGTCATAATTGGAACTCATGTTCAGCTGATTATCCAACACCACTCCAAACCTATTTCAGAGTCACTGATTCTCAGGATAGAGCCCACCATCCTGTAAATATGGCCTACATTCTTTGTTCTTAGATGTATACATTTACATGTGGTCATATCAAAACTCATACTGTTTGCTTGCACCCAGTTTAACAAGCAATCCAGATCGCTCTGAATCAGTGACCTGTCCTCTTAATTATTTACCACTCCCCCAATTTTTGTATGACAGTTTTTCTTTTCGTCCATGTCACAAATGCATACAGCAAAAACAGAATCCTGCGGGACCCCACTAGACAGAACTACCCCAACTTCATGATTCCCCATTTACAATCACATTTCGAGACCTATCAAGTAGCCAGCTTTTGATCAGTTTAATGTGTGCCACATTAATTTCATACCATTCTAGTTTTTAATCAAAATGGCATGGAGTATCAAGTCACATGCCTTTCAGAAGTCTAAATATATTATATCAACACTATTACCATTATCAACCTAACTTGTAATCTTATAAAAAAAAAAGATAGTTTCACAGGACCATTTTCCATAAACCCATGTTAATTTGCATTAACTACATTATTGTATTTTAATTCTTCATTAACCAAGTTCCATATCAGCCACTCCATTATCTTGCCCAGCATCCATGTCAGACTGGCAGACCTATCCATGTCATTCTGTTTATCCTTTTTAATATTGGCAGAATAGTAGCTTTCTTCAGTCTCCTGGACCTTCCCCAATGCTCCAAGACTCAGTGAAAATTAGCATTAACAGTCTAGTGAGCTCCTCAGCCAGCTCTTTTAAAACTCTTGGATGTAAGTTATCCAGGCCTGGTGATTTTAAAATGTATAACTTTAGAAGCTGCTGTTTAACATCCTCTTGCGATACTAGTAGAATGGAAAGAGTGTTAACATGATGAGACTATATCTACCACAGTCTCCCCTCAGGTATGTGCACACCTCTCATTGATGTTAATGGGACTCAAAGGAGACTACGGCCTTGAATTACTTGGACAAGTTAAAGCAGTTGGGCAAAATTTTAGTTCTTGTATCTTTACAGATGGGCATAGCTTTTATTAAAAACAATTAACAGTAGTGTGCACATACCAACACCATGTGCATGCTGGAGATTCCTGCTTCTGTATTTAAAGGGTTAGTGGTAATATTAAATATATGAATTCATAAAATCATTAACAATATAATGTGCACATTTGTTTGACATAATACAGAAGAAATCTTGTTTTATAACACCCTTGTTAAAAACTACATCATCTCAACTTGGGTGAGTTATTCATCTAATATGGGTAAGCGAAATATCCCCTTCCCTCAATTATCAAATAATAAAAAATGGTTACCTACTTTTTTTAACTGCTGTTCTTCAAGATGTGTTGCTCAGGTAGATTCCATCTTAGGCATGTGCGCACCCACATGCACGGCAGCTGGAGATTTTTCCCTTAGAGGTATCCATTGGGCCAGCTCTGGCAGCCCCTTGAGCACCACACTCGTGCGCATGTCTATGAGGTGCCATCGGCCTTGCACCCTCTTAGTTCCTTCTTGTCATCAACTCCAACAGTGGGGGGAAAGGGTGGGTCATGGAATGGACATGAGCCACACATCTTGAAGAACAAGTTATAAAAGGTAGGTAACTGATTTTTCTTCAAGTGCTTGCTCATGTCAATTCCATGTTAGGTGACGCACAAGCAGTATTCCTGGAAGTGGGCGCAGAGTTCACGGTCGTGCTGCTTGCAACACTGCTCTACCGAAGCTGGCGTCATCCCAGGTCTGCTGGGTGATGGCATAGTGGGATGTAATAGTATGAACTGAAGACCAGGTGGCGGCTCTGCAGATATCTTGGATCGGTACCTACATGAGGAAGGCCACTGACGAAGCTTGTACTCTGGTGGAATGGGAAGTCACAATGGCCAGTGACAACACCTGTGCTTGTTCATAGCAGAACTTGATGCAGGTGATTATCCACAAGGAGATTCTATGAGAGGACACTGGCAGACCGACAAGATCTGTTGAACTTGCTCCGAGCAGGCTTGCTCCTCCGCGTTCGGCCATGCAAAAGCCATGCCATCAGATGCAGTGATGCTAGGTTCAGATGGAGCAGATGGCCCTGGTTCTGCGAGAGCAAGTCCGGTTGGAGAGGGAGCTCTACCAAAAGGTCCAAAAGTGTGCTGACCTAGTGCTGGTGCGGCCATGCCAAAGCTACCGGGATGACCTTTGCTTTGTCCTTCTTGACCTTCAGTAGGACCTTGTGAAGCAGGGATATCAGCGGGAAGGCATACAGCACTGCTCCCATCCAAGGGAGCTGGAAAGCATTGGACAGGGAGCCTCTAGCAAGCCTGCAAAACGAGAAAAACTGCTGACACTTCCTGTTCTGTCCAGACACGAATAGGGCCATCTGGGGAGTCCCCCACTTTCAGAAGATCATGTTGACAACTTCTGAGTGGAGTGACCACTCATGGCAAGAAGAAAAGGACTTGCTGAGGAGATCCGCCAGCGCACTTCAGGTGCCCGGGAGGTGTGATACCTTGAGATGAATGGCATGTCGAGCAGTCGTGAGCAGGTGGGCTCAGACATACATAATGAGGTCCAACATAGCTCAGAATTGGGACTCTGGCAAGTAGGCTCTGGCCCGGGGGGAGTCGAGTACTGCTCCTATAAACTCTATCCTTTCAACGGGGATCAGAGTTGATTTTTGTTTGTTGATAAGCAGGCCTCGTTCCTGACAGGTGGCTTTCATCAAAGTAAAGCCATGCTGAACTTGGGCTCGTGACCCGTCTCTGACAAGACAGTTATGGAGGCCTGGATAGATTTTAATGCCTCAACACTTCAGGTAAGCAGCCAACACTGCTATGCCTTCATGAAGACCCTCAGAGCAGATGATAGGCCGAAGGATAGTGCCGTGAATTGGTAGTGGCGCTGCCCCACCACAAAATGGAGGAATCTCCTGTGGCTATGGAAGATAGAAATATGGAAGTAGGCATCCTTTAAGTCAAGGGCAGCGTACCAGTCTCCTGGATCCAGAGAGGAAATGATAGAGGCCAGGGAGACCATGCAGAACTTCAGCTTCTTGAGATATCTTGAGATGCAGGTCTAGAATGGGTCTGAGGCCCCCTTTGACCTTCAGGATTAGGAAGTAACGGGAATAAAACCCTTTCCCCCTCATATCTTGAGGAACCTCCTCCATGGCCCCCAGACATAGGAGGGATTCCACTTCCTGGACAAGGAGATGCTCATGATAAGGGTCCCTGAAGAGGGATGGGGAAGGGACATGAGAGGGAGGGATGGAGGAAAACTGCTGAGTGTAGTCAACTGCTATGGTGTTGAGCACCCAATGGTCTGAGGTGACCCTTGCCCATGCAGCGAGGAAGGGAGATAGACGGTTCAGAAATAAACGGGAGGATGGGTCCTGGGGCAAGACTGGAACTCTGTCCCCAGGCACACCCTCAAATTGCCTGCCAAGGGACACCTGGGTAGCACACGGGGCCCGACTGGGCAGCTGAGGGGGACAAGGTGGGTCAGCAGCATTTAAAGCCTCTGTCTTTTTCCTTGTAGGAGCTCTGCCGCTGTGGACCCGAGAATGTAGGTGATGGGGGTGGCTGAAAGTGTTTCCTGGAGGCCTGCGGCATGTACAGGGCCAAGGAGCAAAGCGTGGTGCAGGAATCTTTCAGGCCATGCAGCCCAGTATCCATCTGCTCTGAAAATAGAGCAGTGCCTTTCAATGGGAGGTCCTGAATGGATGGCTGCACCTCCTGAGATAGCCCCAACAATTGCAGCCACGAGCCCCGTCGCCTGTACACAGTGGAGGCCATAAACCTGGCCACTGAATCAGCCACATCCAATGCAGTTTGGAGAGAGGCTCTGGCAACTGTCTTGTCCTCCTCCAAGATGGATGCAAACTCTTGTCTGAGCTCCTGTGGCAGGCAATTCCTAAATTTAGCCATGAAGTCGCATATATTATATTTCCCCAGCAATGCCTGTTGGTTGGAGATTCTGAGTTGGAGACTGGCCGAGGAATAAATTTTTCTTCCAAACAAGTCCAGCTTCCTTGCATCCTTGTTTTTAGGCAGAGCGCTCACCTGGCCCTGCCTGTCCCGCTCATTATGACAAAAACCACAAGAGACCCGGGGTGGTGCGGTTGAATACAAGTACTCATAGCCCTTGGCCAGGACATAATATTTCTTTTCTGCTCTTTTTGCGGTTGGGGACAGAGAGGATGGGGTCTGCCAAAGGGCCTAAACCACTTCCAGCACTCCTTCATATATTGGAAGCACTACTTTAGAGGGTGCCTCGGCCACCAAAATATCAAAGAAGCTATCTGAGGCTGAGTGAGATCCTCTGCCTCTCGTCGCAAGTTGGAGGCCATCCTTTTCAGAAGGTCCTGATGGTCTCAAAAGTCATCTGGTGGGAGTGGGTGGGAGGGACCGGTGACCGCCTTTTCCGGGGATGATGAGGATGACAGCAACGCTGAATGTGGAGCTGGAGCTCCCTCTTCCACCAGAGAAGCTGCCCCCAAGAGGATGCCTGTATCTCGGTATCAGCAACACAGCTCGAGTCTAGTTTCTGCATCAGAGAAAGCAGCGCCATGGTCCACTTTCCAGAAGCAGCTGTAGATTACCACTGGGAGTACAATCCTGGCATCGTAGGGAGCCCCCATGGATTCCAGTATGGCCAATGTAGCGGCCATTGACCTTGCGGCCAGATGCCCGTCACAGAGATGGTACCGCAGTCCGACTAGTGCCTCCGAGACTGGGATTCAAAATCCCCTTCTGACTCCGAGGTGGACTCCTCTCTAGGAGACCATGGGGGAGCTGTCCGTGCCTCTTGCTGCCGGCTATGACGTGGTGCCAAGTGGTGTTGAGGGGAAGGTAACCGATGATGGGGGTCCTGAGATCGGTGTCAAGCTGGAGACAGGTGTTGAGAGGGTGGGGAGTGCCATGGAGATGGAGATCGAGGTGTCAGAGATCAGCGACGAGGAGTCGATGAGTGGCACCACAGTGTCGGTGACCAGTGCCAGGAGGAGGACAGCTGGTGCCAGGGAGACAGACTGACGCTGTGAGGTTGGTGATCCACGTCGTGGAGCCGGAGACCGGGAACGTGGAACCGGGGTCGAAGACTACTACTTCCATATTTCTATCTTCTATGGCCACAGGAGATTTCTCCATTTTATGGTGGGGAACCGTGGACATGGTGCTGGGGACTGGGGTCATGGAGTCGTGGACCGGTGCCGGGACTCCGGAGAATGGTATCGAACAAGCAACCATTGAGGCAGGCCCATGGAGGGCTTCCCTTTGGCAGGGGGAGCCTTCACTGGCTCCACTGTTGGACGGAGGTCCTGTGGTGTGGGCAGCACCAGTAGGACCAACAGGCCCCTAGCCGCTTGAAACACCTCTGGCATCGAGGGCACTATGAGGTGTAGGGGACCCCTTCCACTACCTGGAGTCAGGGGTGGTTCTATATTGGGGTCGGATCCCTAGCTGGAGAGGCTGGACCTTGTAGCCCTAACAGAGGCAGATGACCTGACATCAGTGTTTTGCCTTCCGCCCTTTCACGTCCTTCTTCAAGGCAGAGGAGCACCAACCTTCAGTACACTGCTTCCTGTGGCACTTCCATGGCACTGGTATTGGTGAGCATTGCTGAGGTGAACCCAGTGCCAGTGGGGCACTCTGCACGAGGTCGAGGTACTCAGTGCCAAGTTGGAGCGAGAGGGTACCGAGGCTGATCTGAGTGCCGCCTCCATCAGTAAGGCTTTCAGATGAATGTGTCTTTTTGAGTGCGTAGTTTGAAGCCCTTACAAATTTTGCATCTCTCTTTAATGTGTGTTTCCCCCAGACACTTCAGACAACTTGTGTGGGGTCACCACTAGCATGGGTTTGTAGCAAACAGCACACGATTTGAATCCCAGGGACCTGAGCATATACAACTATATACAAAAGCTATGAAAAGGAAAACCACTGGGAGCGCTTGTGAATCACTAGAGAGAAAGGCATTCCAGCGACCTCATGGGTGGTAAGGAGGAACTGAGAGGGCGCAGGACTGACGGCGCCTCATGTACCGGCGCACGAACATGGAGTTCCAGAGCTGACCCTACACATACCACTAAGGGAAAAATCTCCAGCTGCCATAAACGTGGGCGCACACACACCTAACATGGAATCAACAGGAGCAAGCACTCAAATAAGAACAGACATGAAAGAAGATTTTGTACAGGGCTAATACATTTTCATGAGTTTTGCAAGACTTGTAATATTCATCAAAATAAAAATCATTAAAACCTTACCTAAGTAAGCAAAGTCAGAACACCCTCATTTAGTTCATTTTCTGTGACAAATCCATACAATTAAGTGACAAATACTTTCCTTACTTACAAGAATATTTTCCTTTTACCTGTCAGAATATGTAACACAAAAAACACACCTGCAATTTTCCAGGGTCCCTGCCAATTACTCATAAAAAGTTAAAGCAACAAATACATAGAATAGATATAGAAATAGGTCCACTAATTATAGAATCACAGAATATTAGGGTTGGAAGAGACCTCAGGAGGTCATCTAGTCCAATCCCCTACTCAGAGCAGGACCAACACCAACTAAATCAGGGGTCTCAAACTCGAATCACCAGGAGGACCACATGAGGACTCGTATGCTGGCCCAAGGGCTGCATCACCCACTTCCCCCTGTTGCCCCTGCCCCCCACTCCATCCCCACAGCAGGGGGCTCAGGGCAGGGGGTTGGGGTGCAGGAGGGAGTGCGGGGTGCAGCAGGGGTGCGGGGTGTAGCAGGGGGGTCAGAGCAGAGAGTTGGGGTGCAGGAGGGGTTCGGGTTCCGGCCCAGTGCCGCTTACCTTGCGCGGCTCCAGGGTGCCAGGGGCGAGCACCGGGCTCAGGGTAGGTTCCCTGCCTGACCCGGCCTGGCCCTGTGCCGCTCCGGGAAGCGGTGGGCACCCTGTCCATGCAGCCCCGGGGGAAGAGGGAGCAGAGAACTCCGTGAGCTATTCTTGCCTATGGGTACCACCCCCGAAGCTCCCATTGGCCGTGCTTCCCCGTTCCCAGCCGCAGGGAAGCGGTGCCCGCCACTTCCCGGCGCGGGGGCCTCAGCACCATGGGGTTTGCAAATCCACAGGCTGGATCCAAAGCCCTGAGGGGCCAGAACCGGCCCGGGGCCGTAGTTTGCCCACCCCTGGCCTGGAGGTAGGCTGGGGACGCGGTGCGGGGGGGGAGGGCGGCGGCTGCGGGGAGCTTGGCCCGCATGTGGCCTATGGGCTGCGTGTTTGAGACCCTTGAACTAAATCATCCCAGCCAAGGCTTTGTCAAGCTGGGCCTTAAAAACCTCTAAGGATGGAGATTCCACCACCTCCCTACGTAACCCATTCCACCGCTTCACCTAGTGAAATAGTGTTTCTTAATATCCAGCCTAGACCTCCCCCACTGCAACTTGAGACCAGTGCTCCTTGTTCGGTCATATGCCACCACTGAGAACAGCAGAGCTCCATCCTCTTTGGAACCCCCCTTCAGGTAGTTGAAGGCTGCTATCAAATCCCCCTCACTCACTCTTCTCTTCTGCAAACTAAATAACCCCAGTTCCCTCAGCCTCTCCTCCTAAGTCATGTGCCCCAGCCCCCTAATCATTTTCGTTGCCCTCTGCTGGACTCTCTCCAATTTGTCCACATCCCTTCTGTAGTACTCTTCCTCAGGTCAGAAGAGCTTTGCGTGGCTTGAAAGCTTGTCTCTCTCACAAACAGAAGTTGGCCCAATAAAAGACATTACCTCACCGATCTTATCTCTCCAGGTTCTGATATGACAGTTTTCACAGGTGAGATAACTGTACTAATATATTACAAGAATATTAATTAAGATACAGATACATCATTATATGGATCTTGATCTACAGAAAAAGAGAAACAGTAAAATATTGTACATCAATTGGAGTTTGTTTGCAATTATTAACTAACTCAAAAGCTCTATCTGATTGCTTTAATTGCTACATAGCTGTTTACCATGTCTACTACCATGCCAATTTCTCATTACCCTACAAACCTACAGTCAAAGCAAGCTTGTGATAGTTTAAAAAAATGTGTTTCATTTAAGTGAGTATAAAGTATCTTGCTGGTCCATATAAAACTACTTTCTTTTCCTGCCTTTTTCTAAGGTTTATATAGGGTACAAGAGTCTGGCCTAGCATACAAAAACACCACCACTCAACATCGGCAGCCTGATTTACAAGCATTTTGTTCCTGAATTCAGAGCCTGACAAGGATGCTGTGCAAGCAAATGCCTATGAGGAACCTAAAATAGGGTATCCACTTGGGAAGAGATTAAGTGATTAAGTTTTGTGCTCTTGCCAGCTGCTAACTAAAATTTAAAGGGCCAGCAACATGTTTGTAAACTAAACACAAAGCAAGCAGCTTCTTTGTTTCCCTATTTTCGTCAATAGACTTTCTTTTCTAAACCTAATAAAGAGATAGTTGTAGCTGCCAAAAAGTGTCACCAAAAGTTTGATTTTCCAGACATTTATAAAAGTTAAATGTAAAATATATGGCTTTTTTCTGTGCTAAAAAGAGTGTACAAATGAATACACCTACAATTGGAAAGACTTATTTCAGTGCATTACTTTAATTACATTTGTCAGAAGTATGAGCTTCTAACAAAATATTTGGCATTAAAATATCAACTATGTTTTCAAAGACTATGAACTCTGACTACCTTTCTGATACTGTTTATCAACTTTGAATTTTTTTTAATTAATACTACAAGAAGAAAGAAACTGATGATAAACATTAATGCTTTAGTGCATTAGTACGAAGTGTGAGAAAATCCTAATTTGCCATCGAGTCTTACTGTGCCATTTGCCTCATTTTACTAATTTATTTATTTTTAATTTGCAAGTTTTTCCAACTTCTTCCACTTTTGCACTAAATCCTAAATTATTTGGGAGTGTGATCAGTTTCTGTCCTTGGTTCATATATATTTGGAGAGCTAGAAACAATTCACAAATATACTACCATCCTGATTTTGACACTTAATGTTTTAAGTACTTTTCTGAGTTTGACCTTACACCGAAAAATAAAAAATAAAAATGAAACACTGTGCCAGGCATGTAGTAAAAATTAAGCTGGCATTTGTCCCTGGCACAACTGCAGAAAATCTACTTGCTTATATCATGGAATGAAACACTGAAGCCAGCAGGAGTGCTGGAATCTAAGCAGCTAGCTTAAGTAAAACCTTGCCAAAGTGAACCCACCCTCTGGGAAGTAACTCCAGAAGGGGAAACATCAGGCAGTCAGATTCCAAGACTTACCACAAAAGTAACTCACTTATGAAACAAAAGTAAAATACAATTAGACAGTAATGTTACCATTTAATATTGTTTCCCCTCCACATTAAATGCCACTCTTAAAAATGTACTCTCCTTTCGAAAACCTTTTGATTACATTCAAGAACTACTTTCAGATAAAGAAATATATCTTGACTACACTAAATTAGAATGAATATTATGGAAATAACGTAAGAACTGCTAAATACTTGGGACACTGATCAAACAGAGCTTGACCCAATTTTTCAACAGAATAATCATAAGAGGTTTAGCAAGGTAGTGGGCAGCCCTACAGCAAAGGAAACACACAAAAAATACATTTCCAAGCCTGCACCACTTCTCTTCAACTCTCAGCATGTGCTTCCTGCTAAGCTTTTTCCTTTATTTGTGTACTTCTGCCAAAGCCACTAGAAGTGTTGCAACTGTCACTTCTCATTCCCCTCTCCAACTGCACCACACCCCCCCAAGCATCCATACAGGTATCTTCATCAAATGAAGACCACCCATCTGGCTGCCCCTCACTACCCTGCTCTAGCTACTCCTCGGGTACCAGGGAGCAGATTCAGCTGAGTAGGGCATGGGGGCAGCCAGAGGAAAGGACTTCACCTCCCCAGGAGCAATAGGTGCTAGTTAATGGGGAGCGACAATATGGTGAGGGAGATCCTTCACACCCAAACACCTCCATACATGCTAGGAAACACAGAGAGTGGATGATGAGGAAGAGAGAATGGGGGTGAGATGAGGGTCAGATAGCCAGAGGATGAAATAGTGGATATGCATTTTGCAACCTTTTGGACTTATTGCATACAGATGTTCCATACATGCACGATAGCTGAAAGTGCTCTTCCTCCTCCCATCCCCGTCTTCTGAATGTATGGTAATCTATGCTTTGGATATCCAGTGCTGAAAGAGGTGCAGCATGCTTTACCAGGGCACGATCCTGAAGGCCATCCAGAAACTACCACTTGTTTATGCAGTGGTCTGCCTGCTTAGTGGAGCAAACCATCCAAAGTTAGTTAGGCCAATACTTGGTGTCAGCTGTCTATCAATATGAGGGACATTTCAAGGTCCTAGTCTTTACCCTTAAAGCCCTAGATAGTGCGAAGTCTGAATGACCACCTTTCACTATGCAGCCAAAAGAGACAAACTCAGATTTAAAAAACTTACTGAGGCAGGGTGTACTCACAGGGTGGCCCTGGGCTGTGGAATTTGCTGCCGCCACAGTGAGACTGATAGAGCCTTACCACTTTTGAAACACGTAGCAAGACATCCCTTTCTGCAAGCTTTTCACTAAGATAGAGAGACAGAACCAGCTGTGGATTCAACGAAGTGTATCCGCTCGTTCTGAATCCTCTCAGCACAAAAAGTTAAGAGTAGTTGTTCCTCAGCTGAGTGATTTACTGTCACCTTTAAATTTTACATAACTAACATCCAGACACTACAGGGATTAGTGCCTTTGAAATAATAATAATAATATCATTAGCAATAAAAGCATGAATACTAACTATAGAATTATTAGTAAAAGCATACAAGACGTCCATTAATCTTAAAGTAGAACTTTACTTGGGGGTTTACTGACCTCAAGATTCAAACTAGTCTATTGACAGGAAGACATACCCTTTTTAGTTTGTAACTGTCTAAATGTCAGCATTATTAATAAAGAAACAAAAACATAAATCGCTATCTTGATTCACTTACTGTGTCTATAAGCAATAGCTGTGTCCAGTTTCACTACCAGTCCATGAACTAAACCAAAAAAATTACACTACATATTTTTGCAAAGTCTACACTTTCCTTCTTTCCTGTTGCTTCTTAATCCACTGTATGGGATTAATAAATATATACTATTTCAGTTGAACTACTTTTTTTTTTTAGCTTGGGTCCAAATGACTTTTACAAAGAGCAGCCATTTGAACTTCCTCATATTAGTGAAAGCACAGGAACTGGTATAACAGTAAAAACGTATAAAATGAAATGTACCTGCTTTTCCTTTCAATGAGAATGGCCACGTAGGAAGCCGGTAAAGCAGCTCCGAAGCCCGGAGTCCAAAAGTAGAATTTTCCAAGTATCCTCCTGAAAATGTAATTTTATATCTATTATATCACATGCCAAAGCAACAAGAAAGTTAGCGTATGATGCATGTGTTATGCTCAACATAAGACTGTATTCATGTCCATTTTCCACCGATAGAGATACATTGCACCCTTTGAATTAGTTCATATTGCACAGACACCAATAGGAATACTTTTACACTTACAGTTCCTTTCAATGAAGATTTCCAGACACTTCATAAACATTAAGTCCCATAATACCACTCAGGTACATCAGTACTACACCCATTTCAAAGGGCTTCTATTTTAAAGCAAATAGTACCTTAGCCCCCAAGTGATATTTATGAAAGGTTAAAGAATTATGTAGAACTACACAAAAATTGAGACTGCTACGGTCTCTTCTGCAGTCAGGATAGCCTCTTCAGAAAGATTTAGAGGTGTATGGAATGAATGTGGGGCTATCAAATGAACCGCAAGGCGGTTCAGATAAATACACTTCACAGCACGTCCTGAAGACAGATAGGGAAACTGATGCCGAGAAGTTAAGTGACTTCTCTAAGGTCACTCAATAAGTCAATGTAAGAGCTGAAAATAGAATCCAGGGGTGAAATCCTGGCTTTATTAAACTCAAGAATTGCAAATCTCCCATTGACTTCTATAGGACCAGGATCTCACCCCAGGAGTCCACAACTTCAGGAATAATACAAATAAAAAAAAATCTTATAAATTCAGGGCACATTAATAAACAAAATCATTCTGAAAATGGATTTATTACACAAAATAATGACTACGTGTAAGGAATTATGTTTTGGGGCAAAGATTAAATTTGTTACTGTGGAAAAAGGGAAAAACAACGTACACATTTGCTAAATGTAAATTACAGTAGCAGCCCAATTGTCCAGTCAGTTATTAAAAACTTGATTCTGAACTCTTGCATATTCAGCCTACTTGGAATGGACTGTGGAGGCAATAAACCATCTCCAAGGAATGGGGGTACTAGTGAAGTGGAAAGATTGTACGCAGAGCTTTAACAAGCAATAGCAGCTGATTCAGCAGCACAATCTCATTTGAGACTCTGTCCTCATAAAACAGCGCAAGTAACATGATAAATTCATATGGGGCAATGAAAAGAGATGAAATTACATATGAGAAATGGCACCACATAATAAAGAACTAGTGAAATTAGAAACACCATTTGAACCAGCTCAATTTTATCCCTGTCCTAGGAAGGGCAAAGGACTTGCCTCATTCTATCTTTGCCCTCAATATGCCACAAAAACAATGATGCAAAGAAGTACGACCAGTTTATGTTCAAAAGTGAGAGGAGTCAGTGAATCAGCAACGAGTGATGTAATGGCAATTATACACACTATACATTCCCATGGCTACAGAAGGTTAATTTCACTGGACAATGCCAAATGCTGCACCAGCTAAAAGTTCATTATTACAGGAATCTGTTGTTTTGGCATAGTTTTGAATCATTTTACTAATACTTACATTTTCAATTTGATAATAATATTTAAAAGACAGCAATATACATTTTACATAGTGCAATTGTCTGCAAATTCAAAAGCCAAAAGCACTTCTCATCATGAAGAATCTAAAAATATAGATAGAAATAATGTTTTGGATTACAAGATTACTGTTGTGTTGTGTCTAGTGGTTAGAACAGGGAGTTAGAAACCTAGGTTCTTTCAGTCCCTGCCATTGATTCACTATGCAGCCTTTCCCAAAGTTTAAGGCTTGTCTATACACAAACATGCAATAATTTAGTTAACTGGGAAAAACCCCTGTGTGAACACACTTCTATTGGTCTAAACTGGTTTAACTTGCCCCTGTAAGCTAAACCAATATAAGCCAAGTTTAAACAAATATAAAAGTGTCTACAGAGGGGCTGGCACTAGTATAACTAAATCTGTTTACAATCAAACTTTTAGATGACCAATCCAAGTGTATAGACCAGGAGTAAAATGTTCTAAAGCACTTTTAAGTGACTTAAGAGCCTGAAACTGATAAGTGCCCACATTCCTTTTGAAAATTGGACTTAGCTGCTTTTCAAAAATTTACCCGAACTGTGTCCCACAGTTATCCCACACTTAAAATACTTACATGCTTTTTAAACCACTTTAACATCTTTGGATGAAGGGTGCCATATAGGTACAAAGTATTAACATAATTACAATGTCAAGGTATATATTTGAAATTCTGCTTCCCTGAAGATATCTTCTTCCAGGGGTCTCACTTCTGGTTCCTCCACACCCTAGTGTGAGGAAGGTAGAATTCTCAAGGGCAGCAGACAGATGTCTGAGCACAAGCTAAACACCTTACTGTTACCCAGGATGCTTTGTGCTTAACTCAATCTTTGGAACCTTCCACTCAATTCCAAAAGAGCAGAAAGTGAAATATCCCCAGAGAAAGTCAGCCATTAAAACTAAAAATGACTGGAAAAAAAACTAGCAGCTCAGAAAAGAATTTAAAAATAGAGAGGTAAAATACAATGCCACCTCAAACAGATTCTGTTCCAACCTCAAAGGGAGGTAAATGGGTGATTTATAATCCTGCAAGGTGAAAACTTCAGAGAAGCAGAATTACAAGGGAAGCAAGTCTCAGCCTTAATTATCTCCACAATTACTTGCAATATACATTGACTTAGGACTATTGAGTAACGGTCACCTAGAGTCACCTTTCAGAGCAAAGCCACACTTTAAAGAGAGTTTTACCTGCGTCCCTAAAAAGCTTGACAACATCCTTTGTCATGAAAAGAAAAGGAGTACTAGTGGCACCTTAGAAACTAACGAATTTATTTGAGCATAAGCTTTCGTGAGCTACAGCTCACTTCATCGGGTGCATCTCTAAGGTGCCACTAGTACTCCTTTTCTTTTTGCGAATATAGACTAAGACGGCTGCTATTCTGAACTTTATCATGAAGTGATACAAGGTTTGAAAGTCAGGTTCTTTCGAGTTTACACATCTACACAGATGAGTTATGGTTTGTCTATATGGAGGAAACTGACCAGCACAACTACTATTATACTTTGGTATAAATATAGCTATTCTGGAGTAACTCCCCCATGTGGACACTATTTCAGAATAAAAAGTGATTTTATTCCAGAATTACTCCATTTTGTGAGCAGAGTAGCTATTCCAGAATAAAGATACTTTTATTTCAGAACAGAGTCTCCACATAGGGAGCTATTAAAGCATACCTATTCCAGTCAACTTCCTTGTGCAGAAAAGGATACAAGTCCACAGGTGCCCTTGTTGCCAAGAAGGCCAATGGCATTTTGGGATGTATAAGTAGGGGCACTGCCAGCAGATCAAGGGGCGTAATCATTCCCCTCTATTCGACATTGGTGAGGCCTCATCTGGAGTACTGTGTCCAGTTTTGGGCTCCACACTACAAGAAGGATGTGGAAAAATTGGAAAGCGTCCACCGGAGGGCAACAAAAATGATCAGGGGACTGAAACACATGACTTATGAGGAGAGGCTGAAGGAACTGGGATTGTTTAGTCTGTGGAAGAGAAGAATGAGGGGAGGATTTGATAGCTGCTTTCAACTACCTGAAAGGGGGTTCCAAAGAGGATGGATGTAGACTGTTCTCAGTGGTAGCAGATGACAGAACGAGGAGTAATGGTCTCAAGTTGCAGTGGGGGAGATTTAGGTTGGATAGGAGGAAAAACTTTTTCACTAGGAGGGTGGCGAAGCACTGGAATGCGTTACCTAGGGAGGTGGTGGAATCTCCTTCCTTAGAAGTTGCTAAGGTCAGGCTTGACAAAGCCCTGGTTGGGATGATTTAGTTGGGAATTGGTCCTGCTTTGAGCAGGGGGTTGGACTAGATGACCTCCTGAGGTCCCTTCCAACCCTGATATTCTAGGATTCTATGAAAAGCCCATTGTCACAGTTCAAGAAGGAAGAACAATGACTGAAAGACAGAACAATCACATTCACCCAGCCAACCAATGAGAAAGCACGAGCAGCTGTATTGGAGCTCTGCTCCCCTTCCTTTATGACCAGAGTTAAGGTAATAAAGAGAAAGTTACCAAAAAAAATTCATTTATTATAATGATATTTACGTCTCCTTCAGGAAGTAGAAATTAAAGGTCAATATCTATCAGCTATTACACTTAGTGCACGTATAGATATTGATGAAGTACAAATGGATGGAAAAAATTAATTCACAAAGTGGCATACTGACAAAAACAGTGGGAAAAATATACACTGAATTAGTAAAGACAGAAAACAAGATGGGAGAACCTTTCATTAGGTCAAAAGAAAAGGAGTACTTGTGGCACCTTAGAGACTAACCAATTTATTTGAGCATGAGCTTTCGTGAGCTACAGCTCACTTCATCGGAGGTGCATCCGATGAAGTGAGCTGTAGCTCACGAAAGCTCATGCTCAAATAAATTGGTTAGTCTCTAAGGTGCCACAAGTACTCCTTTTCTTTTTGCGAATACAGACTAACACGGCTGTTACTCTGAAACCTTTCATTAGATCATCTTCTTATTCCAATAAAGGTGTGGCTGCTTTTCAAAGAAGTCACAATAGGAAGCATATAGGAATAATTCTACAAATAAAAAGGAAAAACTGAAGATACTATATAGCAAGTCATTCTCAAATATTTAGCATAGTGTATACCAACCTTAAAATGCAAAAGAAAGCAATATACAAGCTCCCATTCGCAGTCAGAAAGGAAGTTGACTGCAAAATCTCAGGTAGCAGTTTGTGCAGATAATAGTCAAGCTTTCGTTTCCTGAGAACTGCCGCAATCTGGAGGGATAAAAAAAGGATGCACGCTTGAATTCAACTAGTTTTTTTTACACTGTAAAGAAAAAGAGGACTATTGCACAGGGAGACACATTCATGTAAACAATAAATCAAAGCCTCTTAATTTACTGAGATACTTTTATGAAGAATACCATAAAAGATTTCCTCTGAAATTGTGCAAGAAATGCAGAGGCCATTATGACTATAAGAAGAATTTTACTACCTTGCTGACCTTGCTGAGTGGGAGAAGGCTAGCTGTTTTAAGCTGATGATAAATTTTCACAATACTTTGTGTTCCAAGGTATGGAAATGTATACAGGTTAAAACATCCCTAAGAAGTCCAAGCACACGCCTTATGCAGCCCCCCATAAAATAGTGAAATATTTCTGTAAATTTTAACTTCAAGGAACCTAACATTTTTTTTTACCTTGACGGGCAAGTCTTCCTCCAAAAATTCACTATGACGTCAGAGATCAGAAAGAGAGTGCTTAGAATAGCCATATCATTTATACAAAGCATCTCTTATGAGTAGGTCCTCTCTTGCAAAAAATCACATAATAAGTGTCAGCCAACAGAAAACAGACTAGATATAGACAATAAATATGCCTAGAGGTCAATTTAATTTCTGCTTGTATGTTTATAAGAAGGGTGAGATTACTTTCAAGAAATGCATATAGCTTTTTAGATTCAGTCTATCAACAAAGACTTACAGGTAGGAAAAAGCTCACATAATTGTTCTGAATTTCCATGAAGTTAGCATAGTGGTGAAGGACAAAGATATATTCACTTAGCACTTTCTATTCAGATTTCCACTATTGCCTTTCTTTCTTTTCTTTACTTCTCTTCCCTCTCATCCAAGTGGACTAGGGCACCAAGTTTCCTGGTTCAAATCAGCAAGTGACCCAGCCCGCACGCTGCAGAAGTCAAAAAACCCCAGGGTCTCTGCCAGTCTGACCCAGTGGAAATTCCTTCCCAACCCCAATTATGACAATCAGTGAGACCCTGTGTGTGTCAGCAAGACCCACCAACCAAAAACCTGATAAAGAATTCACTATAGTCACTCAGAGCCCTCCCCCATCTAGTGTTCCATCTCAGACAACTGGAGATACAATAGAACTTCAGCATTACGAACTGACCAGTCAACCACACACCTCATTTGGATCTGTAAGTATGCACTCAGGCAGCAGCAGAGACCAAAAAAAAAAAAAAAAAAAAAGGTAAAATCAGTACGGTCTTAAATGTAAACTACTAAAAAAAATAAAGGGAAAGTTAAAAAAAAGATTTGACAAGGTAAGGAAACTCTTTCTGTGCTTGTTTCACTTAAATTAAGGTGTTTAAAAGCAGCGTTTTTCTTCTGCATAGTAAAATTTCAAAGTTGCATTAAGTTAATGTTCAGCTGTAAACTTTTGAAAGAACAGTATTCACATTCTGTCAATGTTTTTTCAAGAATTACGAACCACCTCCATTCCCGAGGTGTTCGTAACACTGAGGTGCGACTATACTTACTACTAACAGTCTCAGATGGACCACATACCATTGTAGGCAACCTCATCATACCATCCCTTCCATAAACCTATCAAGCTCAGCCTTGAACCCGGTTAGATTTTTTGTCCACACTATTCCCCTTGGGAGGCTGTTCCAGAACTTCATTCCTCTCTGATAGTTAGAAAACTTTGCCTAATTTCAAGCCTAAATTTTTTTATGGACAATTTATATCCATTTGTTTTTGTGTCAAGATTGGCCCTCAACTTAAATAATACCTTTCCTTCCCTGTCGTGTATTCCTCTGAGTTATTTATAGGGAGCAATCATATCTCCCCTCAGCCTTTGTTTGGTTAACCAAGGTTAAGCAAGCCGAGCTCCTTAAGGCTCCTGTCTTAAAGTAAATTCTACATTCCTCTGATCATACTAATAGTCCGTGTCTCCACCTGTCACAGTTTGAATTCATCTTTCTTCAACATGGGAGACCAGAACTGTATATAGTATTCTAGATGAGTGCACCAGTGCCTTGTATAATGGTAATGATACTTCCCTATCTCTACTGGAAATACCTCACATGATGCATCCTAAGAGTGCATTAACCTTTTCCATGGCCACATCACATTGACGGCTCATAGTCATCCTGTAACTGACCAGTACGCCCAGGTGTTTTTCCTTCTCTGTCTCTTCTAATTGATGTGTCTCCAGCTCATAGCAAAACAAATGTATTGTTAGTCCCAAAATGCATGACTTTGCACTACTAAATTTCATCCCATTTCTATTACTCCATTTGTCATAGTCATTAAAATCTTCTTTATGATATTTAAGTCCTCCTTCGTACTGGTTACATCTCCTAACTTTGTGTCATCTGCAAATTTTATCAGCACACTCCACCTTTTTGTGCCAAGGTCATTAATGAAAATGTTAAATAAGATTGGTCCCCAGACCAATCCCTGAGGAACTCCACCAGTAACCTCCCCACCGCCTGACAGTTCACTTTTCAGTATGACCCATTGTAGTCTCCCCTTTAACCAACAAAACTAAATTAACTAGGGCCCCATACTACTCACAGCACCCACTCAGAGTCAATAGGGGACCCTCTGGATTACAGGAGACTGGGCAAGTGAGCCAGCTGGATTCCACTTTATTCTCCCTCTCCATCTCCCAAATTCTGTAGGGGAAAGCATCGCTGAAATCGATACTGCCAGAAGAGAAGGAGGAAAACCCCTTTCAGGGGGATCTGGAGGCGGCTGCAGGTAAGGGCAGCTCCCGACACACAGCTATTGCAGGAACTACGTTGTCTGAAGGGCAGCAGGAGACCATAGAGTAAAATGGAGAGAGTACTTCCCTATCTCACAGGAGTGCTGGGAGGATAAAATCCATTAATAATTCTGAGCTACTTAGATATTACGGTGATGAGGGCAATATATGTATTAGATAGGAGAGGCTGAAGAGTCAGCATAGATATGGAGTCTTGCCTGCTGGAAGGAGAAGAGAGTTCAGTGTATTGTGGGCAGCATTGAGAAGAACTGCAGAGCCTGTTAGAGCTGAGTTTCTTAGCTGTCAGCTAGTTTGTTAACAATTGCCGGCAGAGAAAGGGTTGGCTGACATTTGCTGACCTTATCATTTAAATTTTAAATCCTTTGCAGTGCACAAAGCTCCACAGAGCAGGAAAATTTAAATTGTGAGGGCAGCAGAATCCCAGGCTTCTCCCTCATTCTCCTGAGGTCTGGGTTTTCTTCATCAGTTTCCAGGAAAGCCTCCTAGATATCTTGGAACTCTGTCAGATTAAGTTATAAATGCTATCTTCTTCTCTGTGGATTGATACTAATCCTTCATTTTGGGCATGAATGGATTTTGCCAACAGTGATTAAATAAATCCTTAATATGTAACTGTAAACATGTCAGATCCAGATATCCTTTTCCCACAGGAAACAGATCTGTTGCCTAAGGTGGTGTCATTTCTTATTTGATCCTTTTTTTTTTTAAATGTACCTTAATTTAGGCATTGCAAATAAATGGATGTTTAAATTGGGTGTTGGTTTGTTTGCCAAAATGAATAATTAACATTGTTTTCTGATCAAGCAAATCTAACTTGAAGAGGCTGGAAATTATCTCTGCATATTTGTAGACTCAACCTGAACAGTTCTCTTCTACAGGGCTCTGCTATGAAATACTGTCTTAGTATGAGAGAACATTCTTTATATCCAGCTTCTGAAAATTCTGTTCTATGTAGCTTCTTACACAGCCCTAATTAACATAGTTTCTGAGTGAATTCCAGTCGTGCATAAGGTGGTGATAACACAGTTTCTACATCTAGTGTGTTAGGTCTCTTCTCACACATCTGAAATATAGGGGGGAGAAGGTCTAAGTGTCCAGCAGCTTTCTGTACTGTATAATATTTTCAGAATTTTTATTCAATAAGAAAACATTTAAACTATTAACTTTGATTATTCATTAAAAAAACTTGCTAACCATGCATTGCTCCTTAAGGACTACTAGCAAACTAAGTTTGAAGTTTTTAAAAAGTTTGAGACATCAAGTAAAAACAAGAGGTTATTAATGGAAACTTTTTTGCAATCTTAATTATAGATTTCACAGTATTATATTTCAAACCTGAAAAATTAAACAGACAGTCCATTATATCAGAACACCAACACTTTGTAGAAAAGTATTGCTGCCACTCTTCTTTCAAAAATGCTCAGACTTAATATTTTTAAAAATATCTCCAGTCTTGCAGACTTGTCATAAAAATGTACTACTCCAGGACCTAAAATCTATTCATTCACCCTTTATTAAGGGGAACAAGAGTAATTCAAACACTAATAGTATTTTACTCACCCTTCAAAATAGAACTATTTGCTCTGCACAAGCAGATTTTTGCGAGATAGACTAGCTCAATCAATACACTTTGATAGGAAATAAACACAATAATTAGAAAATGTTTTCAACACAAACTATGCATTCGCATTTAAAGGCATGGGGCCAGAATTTTAACAGTAGTTAGGCACCTAAAGATGCAGACAGGTGCCTAGTGGGGTTTGCAAAAGTACCTGAGGTAGGCACCTTTGTAAATCTGGCCCATAGTCACTACATTCAGTTATTGTTTCTACAGCAATTGTTGTTCAACCCTTCCCTTTGCACACCTGCAGTACGTAGGCTGTTACATTTAATATAGGTAGAAAATGTAGCCAAATTATTGTTTCCAAGCCAACCACAACTTTGACGTTTAGCATTTACATTTGCAATTAAAACTTTACACTGTTTAACTGAATTTCCCTGCAATTTAAAACTGTGTTCCAAATTCAGCAGGTTATTGAAAATTCATACTGTGGCAGCACCCATACGCATCAAGGCATCCATAGGCATCAGGCCAGGGCCCCATTGTGCGACGCACTAGACAAATATCTAGCGAACGATATGAGAGATTCATATATTCAACATTTTAGATATGTGCATCTAGTAGATGCAATATTCTTTTTAACTGAGTAGTCACAATTAGTCTCACTATACAATAAATGCCCTCATTAGTTCATTTGTAAAGTTTTGTTTCAGTGTATGGATATTCAGATATATGCATGGTTGCACATATATTTCAAAACTGTATAATCTATTTTTCAACCAATTGTTTCTCAAACCTTAGCAAGTCATATGCTAACTCATAGTACTCCGTATAACATAAGTACATAGATTTCAAATGAATAAATTGATATTTTAGTTATCCAAGAGAAAATAACTCTAAAAAAAGGTGAAGAAATAAAACAGATTTTTTTTAATCTATGGCCATGTAACTCATGAAAAAGCCATAATGAAATGTATTAAACATTTATGAAAAATCATTTATGCTGAATGGGCATAGAATAGAAGTGGCTGCTCATTAGCCAAAGCAGCACTATAATGAGTAGCTACCCAAAAAATGAACCATCAATTCAATCTAAAACTTAAAAACTTACTACAGCAATGCAAAGTTCACTTCTTTCCTCAAGTGCAAACACACAGAAATGACTGTGTCTCCTGAAGGTTTCTTAAAAATCATAAGTCATGATCATAGGCAATGGGTTTTACCAGCCAGGACACAAACATGTTAAGCCCTGTCAGCATTAAGAAACTGATATTTTTACCTCTTCACAAGCAGGGCTTTGGAGCAGAGCACGCAGAGCAGCTCCAGGGCAGTGGAGCTGCAGGTTTTTGCCTGGAGCTGGAGCAGAGCCGGAGCACAGCTCCAAAGCCCTGTTAACAAGGCAGCATGGTTCCAATATGCAGCTTTGGGAACTAAAAAGTTAGTCCTTCAAAAATGGAAAAATCGATCCCTACCAAACATTGATGCCTGACTCATGACACAGCTGACCTCACAGCTAAAAACTGGCATTCCACACAAGACGAATGCCTGAAAAATTCAAAGCAATCTGGGCTGACTTTCTAGAGGTCTATGATTAACGTAGACAGTAAAGATACATATGTCGCTTCCTCTCTTCTCCCTTTAACCTAACCTTGTTTATTTGCTTTGTGTATTACGATGAATCTGATATTTTGGTGTATGCGTTGTATTTGGAAAATTCAATTAAAAATTATAAATATAAAAAAGGAAACAGACATTTTAACTTCAGGTGTCAAACATGGCTCTTCCTATGAACAAAGATGAAAATGCATCTCCCAGTCACAGACAGGCTCAACCAAGTTCAGCATTCATTTAAGAAAGTATGGTCCAACCACAGTTCCAATCACTGGCCAACCACGCTTTCTTACAACAGTTGCTGAATGTGGGTTGCTCTATCTACACCAACAGGACAACAGTGTTAAACACTGGGAGAAGAAAACTGCATTTGCACCCACTGGAACCAGCTGATTTTTAAAGGTAAAATTAGCCTTAATTACTTAGCTATATGCATCACAAGCATTAAGAATATAAGAATGGCTATAGTAGGTCAGACCAAAGGTCCATCTAGCCCAGTATCCTGTCTTCTAACAGTGGCCAATGCTAGGTGCCCCAGAGGGAATGAACAGAACAGGTAATAATCAATGATCCATCCCCTGTTGCCCATTCCCAGATTCCAGCAAACAGAGGCTAGGGACACCATCCCTGCCCATCCTGACTAATAACCATTGATGAACCTATGAATTCATCTAGTTCTTTTTTGAAACATGTTATAGTCTTGGCCTTCATAACATCCTCTGGCAAGGAGTTCCACAGGTTCTCTGTGTGTTGTGTGAAAAAAATACTTCCTTTTGTTTGTTTTAAACCTGCTGCCTATTGATTTCACTTGGTGGCCCCTAGTTCTTGTATTATGAGGAGTAAATAAAAATAACAGTTCCTTATTTACTTTCTCCACACCAGTCATGATTTTATAGACCTCTATCACATCCCCCCGACAGTCGCCTCTTTTCCAACATGAAAAGTCCCAGTCTTATTAAGCTCTCTTCATATGGCAGCTGTTCCATACCCCTAATCATTTTTATTGCCCTTTTCTGAACCTTTTCCAATTCCAATATATCTTTTTTGAGATGGGGCGCCAAATCTGCAAGCAGTATTCAAGATGTGGGCATATCATGGATTTATATAAAGGCAATATGATATTTTGTCTTATTATCTATCCCTTTCTTAATGATTACCAACATTCTGTACACTTTTTTGACTGCCACTGAACACTGAGTGGATGTTTTCAGAGAACTTTCCACAACGACTCCAAGATCTCTTTCTTGAGTGGTAATAGCTAATTTAGACCCCATCATTTTATATGTATTGTTGGGATTATGCTTTCCAATGTGCATTACTTTGCATTTATCAACATTGAATTTCATCTGCCATTTTGTTGCTCAGTCACCCAGTTTTGAGAGATCCTTTTGTAACTCTACACTGTCTGCCTGGGACTTAACTATCTTGAGTAGTTTTGTATTATTACATTGTGCAAACCCAGCTAATTTCTGATGCATATGACACTTGTTCAGTTTCAGAAAAATTCAACCCATGGCCAACTGGAGCATAAGAGATGAAGAGGTAAAGAACCTCAGATATTTCCTGTCCTTTATTTGATCCTTCAACTGGGACTCTTCCTTCATCCCTCTCCTTTCAAATTTCTTCACAAAACTTTGCAAAAACTGAAAGTTTTGTGAAGTAGGCCAGATTGACTTGAATGTTTTTATGTTACTGAAGCATGTAAGTATGTCAGTACCACTGAGGCAAGACTTAACACTGACGGCACTGAAGGCCTCATGGTGTGCAGGAATCTGTATCAACAATTCATATATCCTCAACATGTGCAAATTATTTGCCCAAAAATAAGTCATTCAGAGGTCATGACGGCTTGATGATAATGTTAGAGGCCTTTTCAGCAATCTATGATCTATATTCCTACTTGTCTCAAATCATGGGAAGACCACCACATGGTATTATGGACTTGGCCAGAGAAGAACAAGAGACTTATCAAACACTTCGCAAGAATCAAATGACACAGTAATTCCTCTGAGAGCCTCACTGACTTTCAGTGGATGCAACTTCCATCTCAGAGTCTAAACTGAGCTCCTGGGAGGACTCTTGAATAGAGTGTCCTTGAGCTCAGTGAAATTTCTTGGCTTATTCATCTGCGAAATAGTCACAGATTTCCTCATTAAAATCACATCTTCTGAGTTATAAATTACCAGTAACAACATTTTCACCTTCTCCCACTCCTCCCTTCCTATACAGGCCAACAAATCTTCATGCTGGTGAATTTTGTAAGTGTACATGCTGCTTCCTTTTAAATTAGTGAATGAAGATCTTTTCCACTATTGGCTAAAAGGCTACATTAAAAGACTGTCAAATTGAAAGCTAGTCAATTTCACATTATGATTTAGAAGCTTCAGGTATCACAGCTACCCAAAATCCTCTTGCCAATTATTACAAGGATATTGACATTTTCCTTTTTTTTAAATTAAAAAAAAAGTTCCACCCTTTGTTAATGCATAAAAAGATCCACACAGACGAGAATAAATTAAGTGAACTATACAAGAAACAGGAATACTGAGTACTATTAAAAATAACAAAAGAAAGTGAAAAGCTGAGGAAATTTTCCTTCTCTAGTCAAAAGTGTATCTTGTAACACTTATAGGTAACATTTTCAGACTGAATTGTGATTTTCAAGCTGATGTGGTCCTTTTTAGAAAGTTGACTGCAGATATGTAAGAATAAAAGTAATTCCATTAGACAATTTAATAACCCATAAAAATAAAAAATATATAACAATTATGAGTTATCGTACTAACAAAGTTTATAACCACTGTGAAAGTAGAATGAATTATATTGAAATTATAATTCATTAAAGAAATGCTGCTTGAAGAGTTTGTTGAAATATAGTTGTCAGAAAGAGAAACATTAAGGAGTGAGAGACAATGGGTCCTCAAACTAATTAACTTAGAGCTCCTACTGAGCTAGGAGATTGGTAAACATTAGTATGCAAATAAGATATGTATGTATATTTGTCAGTTTCTGCTTCCTTTTGTCTCCTATGTTAAATTGGCTTTGGCTTGTGTGTATAAATAAGTTAGCTTGAGCTTTTGCAGGAGGCTCACATATATCTGGATGCATTGACAAAGTGCTTTGCTAATAAACAGACTGGTCTGACAAATTCAGTGAGTCTTGAATCTGACTTTGACAATTTGGAGGTCCCACCGAGATGGCAACCGTCTTCACTGGGGCCATGTGACTCCTGACCGTCCTTAGGAGGGCCGTGGCAAGCCGGCACCTGGCCCAAGCGGTCCTCCACCAGAACGGAAGGGTGCATGACCACAGTGAAGTCTTCACCATCAAACCTGTTGGTTCCCACTCTGTTCTGGTAGGGATCCCGGGATCTGACATCAGGAATCTGGTCAGGTAATTATTTCTGTGTTTTGTCCGGACTGAGGACTGCCTTGTCTCTGTGTCTATCCATCCTCCCTGTGGTGTGTTTGAGTCTGGGCGCCGTCTCCATCCGGGGATCAGCTAACCAAAGAGTTCCTGTCCCCACAGTCTGAGTGAGTGAAATCTGCACAATCGCAGCCATACTGCGCCTTGAGTAAAATCCTTGGTGTGAAAGCAAGGCAATTGAGGCAGTAGCCTGTGGGCTCCTTTTGTGTGTTGCACCGAGCATCACTCTGCCGAACATGCCTTTCCTTCTTGTGTGATTGGTGTGTAAAGTCCTCCTGTATGCGTAACCAGACGTCTAAGTCGGGACAGTTTTCTAAAGGAACACTGGCTCATTTTATGTATTTTAGGAAGGGTCCGGACTCCTGTAAATTTCTGGAAAAATGGAGAATCCCAAAATTCAGTGGCCACTGTTAGGATCTTGGGACAAAAAGCGAGTAGACGTCTTAAAAGACAAACTCGGCCAACCTAAAACTAAACTGGCAAAAGGAGAGGTTGATTGTTTCATGCAGTGGTGGGAAGAGGCAAATCATAGGTGGACAGAATCAAAACTTGCCTCTCTCAAGGATTCAAATGATAAGTTAAAAGCTTTATTAGAAGCCTCCTCTCCCACTGCCAGACCGAGCGCTCCCCTTTATCCCGTTCTCCGAGAAGATCAAGATTGATCCCATTCCCCTTCATACTCCCATCTCATTGTCGGAAAGGACGAAGAAAACCCCTTGTTAAATTCTGGGGATGACGATGAGGAAGATGCATTAATTGGCCTGGCATCCTTGCATCGATCAATAGGCGGTCACAACAACTCCCAGGGGTCTCCAGTTCAGACCAGTCCGGATCGTCCAATACCGCCCAGGCCCATTCCTCCGGTACCACTCAGACCTGTAAAGAAAAAAACCCCATTCCCCCAAAACCCTCCAGTCTGCCTGACTCCTCTGTTTTTCCCCATACATACGAAGATAGCCTGGACACTGATTGGGCCCAACGCTTACGCTCTGGCTCTAAACCTATCCAGGCTCCCCTCCAAATCCTGCATACTGGGGGCCAACAAGAGGGTCCCACTTGGAGCTATAAACCCTGGACTCATACAGAGCTCCTTTCAATTGTAAAAGGCTTTCCAAAGCCCCTGGAAAATCCTACCACATTTGTAGAGGAATTTTTGTTAGTGTGCGACACCTATGAACCCTCTGAGGCAGACCTCCTGCAGCTGTGCAAGCTACTTGTAACCCTAGCGAGCATGAAAAATGGCTCACAGCAGCCAACTGGCCCATCAGTGAGCGCCATTCAGCTTTACCAGACGCCGGTCCTGACGCTGAACACCGGAAAAAGTGTAAAGACCGAGCTAAAAACCTACATGAGGCCATCCCTCGAGTATGAACTCCAAAAACAAACTGGACAGCCATACATTGCTGTAAACAGCGACAGGGAGAAAGTCCAGGTGACCATCGCACCCGACTGACTGATGTTTTTCTGCAACATTCTGGTATACAGCAATACCAATGGGAAAGGGCACCCTGGCTCACGCGTTTGTTAATGGCCTCCTACCTGCTATTGGCAGAACGCTAAAGCGAGTAAGTGTTCGGTGGGAAACTGAAACCATGGATAAATTGCAATCAGTGGCAGAACACTGCCATCGCACTCTAAAGGGAAAAGAGGAACAATCTTCCCAAAAGTTAATGGCCCTGCAAATACAGCATTATTCAGGGCAAGGTAAACAGTACCGGGGAGGGGGACGTGGTCATGGGAGGGGCCGTGGAACTGGATTTTCAGGTTTTGGGGGTGTTTGTAATTACTGTAAACAACCCGGACATTGAAAAAACAGGTGTCCGCGCTGGCCTAATAGCTCTGTAAACAACCAGCTAGGCCCCCTGTCGGCACAGCCCGACAGTCCCCAGACTTACTTTGTCCCACAGCAACGACAGAACACCAGGGAATCTCAGGAAATTTTAGCTCCTTTACTACCTCTCACTCCCACGGGTGAATGTGTTTTGACCATTAATGATCTTTCTCTCCCTTTCCTTGTTGATACGGGAGCTTCGCTCTCTGCAGTTCGTACTGCCGACCTGCCTGAGGTTCCCCGCTCCGAAAAAAACCATATCTGCTGTGGGCATTACGGGAGTCCCAACCCCTTATCCCCTTTCAAAACCTCTACCAGTCCAGGTTGGTCCCCGGACCATGCATTCCTCCTCTCGGATTCCACTCCGGTGAACCTTTTGGGTCGGGACCTGTTATGTAAACTTGGCTGCACCATCTACTGTTCCCCGGATGGTGTCTACTTACAAATCCCCCAGTCCTCTCCGAGTGATTCTGTAGCCTCCCTGCTGTCTGAAACTCCCCTTTCCACTCCGGTCCCCTGCTGCCCCTTGGTCCCGTCCCTTGAACACCTAATTTCACAGGTCCCATCCTCTCTGTGGCCGACCCACCCGTCTGAAGTGGGCCGTTTACATACTGACCCCGTCTGCATTATTGTTGATTCCTCCAAACCTCTGCCTCGCCTGTCTCAATACCCTTTAAACCCCGAAGCAAAGGCTGGAATTGCCCCAGTCATGACCGCCCTGCGGGAACAAGGCATTATTATCCCCTGCTCCAGCCCCTGTAACACTCCTATCCTCCCAGTTCAAAAAGCTGATGGTAAATCGTGGCGGTTTGTTCAGGACCTTCGGGCCATTAACCGCATTGTCATACCTGCCTTTCCTGTTGTCCCTAACCCAGCGACGATTCTGGCTTCTATCCCACCAGATGCAACTCATTTTACTGTTGTTGATTTGTGCTCTGCTTTCTTTTCTGTCCCGGTTCACCCTGACTCCCAGTTCCTGTTTGCCTTTTCTTACAAGGGGCAACAGTACACATGGACCACACTGCCCCAGGGGTATACTGAAAGCCCGTCATATTTTTCCCAAGCATTAGCCCGAGACCTTGCTGACCTTGTTTTCCCGTCTAGGTCCACACTAGTCCAATATGTAGATGATCTACTCCTCTGTTCCCCTTCATTGTCTGCCTCTGAAACTGACTCTTTAGTGCTCCTTACTGCCCTAGCAAATAAGGGTCACAAAGCTTCTCGCTCTAAACTACAACTCTGTCAAGCTTCTGTCACATACCTTGGCTTTCTCCTCTCCCAGGATTCCCGTGCACTTTCTCCCACCCGCGTCCAAGCTATCCTTAGCTTTCCCCGACCCCGCTCCCCACGCCAGGTCCGAAAGTTTTTAGGCATGGCTGGATTTTGCAGACAATGGATTCCCCATTATGCCTCCCTTGCAAAACCTCTCCAGGAACTCACTCGATTCTCTGTGCCGTGGCCCCCTGAGGCCAATTCTGCCCGTTTCCCTCAAACAGGGTTTGGCTTCTGCCCCTGCCTTAGGGCTGCCTGACTATTCTAAGCCTTTTACCCTTTTCTGCCACGAACAATCTGGGTGTGCACTTGGAGTTCTCACTCAGATGCACGGAGAAAAGAACAGCCCAGTGGCTTATTTCTCTGCCACTTTAGACCCTGTTGCCCAAGGCTTACCCCCCTGCCTGCGTGCTGTGGCTGCTGCAGCGCGTCTAGTCGAAATATCTGATTCCCTTGTTCTCCGCTCTCCTCTTACCCTCCTGGTCCCTCACTCTGTAGAAACTCTCCTGCGACAACATAACACAGGCCACCTCTCCTCTGCCCGCCTTACCAGGTACGAACTTTTACTACTATCAGCTTCATATATCACCATAAAGCGTTGTTCTCAGTTGAACCCTGCCACTCTCCTTCCTTTGTCTAATGACGGTGATACCCACGACTTCCTTGCAACTGTCTCTGCTGTCACCGTCCCACGTTCTAACCTTTCTGATGTCCCTCTCCCTAACTCTGACCTTGTTTTATTTACTGATGGTTCCTGTTTTCGAGACGACCAAAGTTGTCTCCTTGCAGGATACGCTGTAGTTTCACTCTCTGAAACCCTGGAAGCTGCGCCTTTACCTTCTGTAACCTCAGCACAAGTCGCTGAATTAGTTGCCCTTACCCGTGCCTGCTTTTTGGCGGAGGGATGCTCCACCACCATTTACACTGACTCCCGCTACGCTTTTGGGGTTGTACATGACTTTGGTACCCCCTCGCAAACTCAGGGTTTCCTCACCTCTGCCAGTACCCCTATTAAAAATGGGCCCTACATCGCTGCCCTCCTGTATGCAGTTTTACTTCCATCTGCCCTAGCTATTGTTAAGTGCCCTGGTCACTCAATGGCAGATACTGATGTTGCTAAGGGTAACGCATTTGCTAAACATGCTGCTGCCATAGAACCTTCCCCAGATGCATTTCTAGGTTCCCTTTCTGTTTCTATACCGCCGCCGTCCCTCACTGACCTCACCCTGCCCCAGAAACCGAGAAAGAATCCTGGGTTGCCCAAGGTTGCTCTCTACATCCCGATTCTCTTTGGCGCTCGCCTACTGGCGCCTTTGTAGCCCCCTTTTCACTCTACCCGTCTCTGGCCGCCTTGCTACACAGTGTTTCGCATGTCGGAAAGGAGGGGATGGTCTCTGCTGTAACTAAGACAGGATGGTGGGCCCCCCATTTTAGCTCTTTTGCAGCCTGCCACTGTGCAGCCTGTACCATTTGCCAAAGCCATAATATTGGTAAACCTGTAAAAGTGGCCCAGGGTTCCAGGGCCTGCCTCAAGCACCTTTCCTGCATTGGCAACTTGATTTTGTACAAATGCTTAAGTGTCAATAATATGAATTTATATTGGTTATGGTATGTTTATTCTCTGGTTGGATTGAAGCCTTTCCTTGTCGCAAGGCTGACTCACTGTCTGTTGCCAAATGTTTGTTAAATCATATTATGCCTGCCAAGGGAATTCCTGCTACTCTGTTCAGTGATCGGGGTACACATTTTACTGGAAAACTTGTTCAACACCTGGACTGTATATTGCATATCAAACACCTGTTGCACTGTCCCTACCAGCCACAGAGTGCAGGTGCAGTTGAAAGACGAAATGGTGTACTTAAGAATAAGCTTACTAAAATTTGTAACTCTACAGGATTAAGATGGCCAGTAGCCTTACCATTAGCCCCTATGGACATGAGATCCACTCTATCCCAAAGACATAAATTAAGTCCCTTTGAAATTGTTATGGGATGCCCGATGCGAGCTATGACTACCATTACTCCCGTTCCAGATTTGAACTTGACTCACAGTGCGCTCCTTCAGTATTGCAAGGGACTAATGCAAGCTGTAAGTCACTTTCATTCACAGGTTCGAGCCGCCTGGCCCACGGAACCCACCTCCGACACTTGCCACAACCTCGAGCCACGTGATTTGGTCTACGTACGGCGCCATCATCTAAAGCACGCCTTGGAGCCCCGGTGGAAGCGTCCTCATCAGGTACTGCTTACTACACAGACAGCTGTTAAACTATTTGGCATCGCAGCGTGGATACATGCTTCATAGCATAAGGAGGCACCATCCCCAGAGAACCAATCATCACCACAGGACAACGCAGAGTCAATTTTGACTCCAGAAGATGACGTAGAGGAACAGTCTGCAATACCTTACAATCTATGCTCTCGTAAGGGCTGCCAGAAGTAGATGACGAACAAAAAAAAGCAGTAGCGAGCCTAGCGCCTACTGCCTGGTGGGCATAAAACCGTGACTGCGGTTCCCTCAGTTGAGGTTCTCAGAACCAGAAGAACCTTGCCTCCAACATGCGCCTCTGCCTGTTCCTCAGCTGCTGGTATCTTACGGCCTGGGGAGACCACGATGACAATTCTTTTATCCAGCAGCAGGTGTGGATAGCTCAGACCCTTAATATTTCTAATCGCTGGGTCTGCAGCCACATCCCAGCCCACTCTCAAACTGGTGTTCCTGTCCTGGCTATCCCACTCAAGTCCCCAGACCTCACTGGAGGGCCTCATCCGTTTAACAAAATATGGAACAGCAATGACACTTGGGAAGCGGTGGAAATAAATGCATCTAAATGGATATGTGTGGTGGAGGGAAAAGGTCATTGGTGTTGGGTGTGTAAAGGGACAGGGCTGGATCTGGGGAAAAGCTGTTGCCTTCAGCATATTGTGGCCATTGGTGTATGGGATTATTCAAACAAAACTAAAAAGTGGCAGGCCGGGTATGGAGATATGAATTTTTTCTCAACCTGGGATCAAACAGAAAAATCAATCTCATGTTCCCCCTACAGTAACCTTAGTGAAAACAATACAATCTTTCAATATCATGCAAATAACACCACTCCTCGTAAGGAGAATTACCCTGTACCCTTTGGGGGATACTACTCCTCCTTTGCAAACACCTATATGACAAATGGGTGCAACCGACCCTTCCTGGCCTTAATAGGCCATCACTGGGTGTGTGGGACCAGAGCTTATACCGTGCTACCAGCTAATTGGTCAGGAATCTGTTATCCCACCCGACTCTTCCCACAATTCCGAGTGCTAGGAACCTTCCCTCGAGAACGCCTCCGCAATTTCAGGCGAAAAAGAAGGGACTTAACAGATGCCCAATGGTATGTAAATAACATAAGCCCCTTAACCTGGGAAGAGGCCACTGGCGGTTCCTTAATACCATTAGGGGGAGTAATACACCATGCAAAAAGGCTCCTAAGGTTACAAGCAGTAGTTGAAATAATGGCAAATGAAACCAGAGAAAGTTTAAGAGCCCTGGCCAAAGAAACAGGGGCAATCCGACTGATGGCCCTCCAAAACTGTCAGGCATTGGACATAGTGCTGGCGGCAAAAGGAGGGACTTGTGCTCTCATTGGAAAAGACTGCTGTGTGTATATATCAGACAACACCAATGACGTAATAGATTGTGCTAGCCACTTAAAACAAATCACATATCTTCCCCACGACAAGCCAAGTTCTTTATGGAAGTGGCTAAGTAACCTTTTCAATTTCTGTGGCACAGGAAACTGTTTCAGGGAGCCCTAACTCTCCTGTTTGGAATCCTAATAATTTTTGTATGTTTTCAGTTATTTTCCTGTTGTATCCAAAATTGCGTCAGGCATGCTACACAGATAGCTGCCCCAAACCAGAGTGCTAATTTGATTATTTTAAATATCACTGATGAACAAAGAGATAAAGAATGATTGATATGTGGAACCCAATCATTGTTGGTCATTGCATAGCTTGACCAAAAGGAGGAACTGTGAAAGTAGAATGAATTATATTGAAATTATAATTCATTAAAGAAATGCTGCTTGAAGAGTTTGTTGAAATATAGTTGTCAGGAAGAGAAACATTAAGGTGTGAGAGACAATGGGTCCTCAAACGAATTAACTTAGAGCTCCTACTGAGCTAGGAGATTGGTAAACATTAGTATGCAAATAAGATACGTATGTATATTTGTCAGTTTCTGCTTCCTTTTGTCTCCTATGTTAAATTGGCTTTGGCTTACGTGTATAAATAAGTTAGCTTGAGCTTTTGCAGGAGGCTCACATATATCTGGGTGCACTGGCAAAGCGCTTTGCTAATAAACAGAGTGGTCTGACAAATTCAGTGAGTCTTGAATCTGACTTTGACACCACTGAACTGTGAAAGTTGAAAAAAAAATGGTCTTTTGAATAACCTAACAATTACACCACCACTCACTAGGTATCGAAAAAACACAGTTATTTCTTGCAGCAGCTGACAGTGTTTATAAAAAGCCTTATATAAATCACTTCGACGTAGTGATAAAAGCATGTGCATGCACGTGCACACAGATCTATTTTTCTGGCCACAGTACAACCGGCAACCATGACTACAAATGTATTTATTAATTATTATTATTAATTAACATCATTATGACCGTTTTTCCTGCGCAGACGCTAGCACAATATCTGATTACTGAGGACGTGGCATGTTTTCATTATTACGTTAATGTCATGGGTAGAGACAAGACAGTTCGAATAAATACTAATCAGGGAAATCACAGAAGCGTAGAATATCAGGGTTGGAAGGGACCTCAGGAGGTCATCTAGTCCAACGCCCTGCTCAAGGCAGGACCAATCCCCAATTTTTGCCCCAAATCCCTAAATGGCCCCCTCAAGGATTGAACTCATATTCAGCTAGAACAAATGTGTTTAATGTATACTTGTAGATGCCATGGTTCTGATCCCAATGCAGACAGGGACAAGCATTTGGCTACACTATCAAAGGGTTTTTCACTCTGTCCTCAAAGTAAAAGTTCCCAACTGATTAAATGTTACTGGAAGTCAATGGGTGTTGCACATACAAATAAAGGAGGATAAAACTCAGCCCCATGAAGGTTCCTCTGGTTGCACTATGAAGGGAAGGAACAGATAAATGTATCATTTTGAAAATTTTTGAATGAATCATACATTTTAGAATTGTACTTCAACAAAAGCAAGTAAACTTAAATAGTCTCTAGTAAAGCCTTAATTGACATTAAACCAGTCTGCATAAAAATATACAACTAGAGCTAAACCCTCATCTCCCATGCACAGCACTTGTTACAACATCCTACAAAAATGTGCCATTGGGTATGCATCTGCAAGTTAATTTTTCAAGATATGACATTCAGGTTGAAATGGGGCTTAAATTAGAGTAGCCATGCCTCTCTCATAGTGTAATTAGGGTTCGAAGGTTAATATTTATTAGGAGTAAAAACTGTATTTAAATTGTTTAAAAAATTTTGCCTTGATTTTCATTAAAGAATTTCACTACAACCTTCTGGAACACCACCAGCAAGTACAGAAGACCTTTATGGCCTGCAGGATCCCTATGCAACCTACCAAACATCTACAAAGTTCGCTACCATCAGTGTACAATTAATACATTTTTTTCACATTTTATCAGATTGAACCTAAAAATTGCAACAGAGTAATTATTTTCATGTTTCAAAGGTGAACAGAAACAAATCACCTTGTAATTTGGCAACTAGCCACTAAATTAAATGTTCAGGCACTATTATCTCCAGGATTATAGACAAAACAGGTTATCACATGTGGACAGGATTTACTGTAGACTATACAACATACACAGCCTTTAGCAACACATAGGTGTACACGATCCTTGCCCTGGGGACCTTACAACAGAAATCATACAGACGCAACAAACAATTAAGGAGAAAAAAAGTGCAAAAAAAAAAAAAAAAAAGAGATCAGCACTGGAATAGAAACAGTGAACTCTAAAGAAGGATTTGAAGGGGAAGGTGCTAAGTGCACCAGATGAAGTGGGCTGTTACAAGCACAGACACAGTAGGAAATTACATGAAGTCAAGAACGGAAGAGAAAGACAAAAGGAGCAAACGTCAGAGAAAAAGACACAAAAGAGAAAATTAAAAAGAACTGAACTAGGACTCAGAAGCCTCGGTTCAAATCCTGGCTCTGTCACAGAGTCCCTGTCTAACCTCAGAAACTCAGTCTCTGAGCTGCCGTTCCCTATATGTTGGCCCTACCATCGTCACGGCCATGAAAAACATGTCACAGACCGTGAAATACGCTCTTCCCAGTGAAATCGAATCTCCTTTGTGCTGCTGGGAGCGCCCCAGCCAGGGGCTCCTAATGCTAGTCCCAGCCAGGCTGCAGAGGGACAGGACTTGTTCTTCCCCTGTAGGGTCACTCTCGGTGCGGAGATCAGACCCACCTCCAGGGGCAGCGCAGAAGCGAAGGTGATACACCCAGGGCTTCTGCACTGCAGCAGCCCCGGAGCTTCCTGCAGCTGGGGAAGGTACCTGGAGGTGGATCTGATCTCCCCACTGAAAGCAGCTGTGCAGGGGAAGAGCAAGTCCTGGCCCCCCCCAGCCTGGCCAGGAGCCAGGCTCAGGGATTCCGCATCATTGCTTCTGCCAGGGCTTCCACCCTGTGGCTCCTGCTAGGACTCTCTCCCCCACAGCCCCTGCCAGGGCTCGAGGCACCCGGGCTCAGGCCTTCTGCTCCCGTGGCTCCTGCTGGGGCTCAGGGTTTCTGTCCCCCAGCTCCTGCCAGGGCTTGGGGTGCCTGGTCTCAGGGCACCTGGTCTCGGGGCTTCCGCCCCTGCTGAGGTTCAGGGTGCCCGCTCCCCCAGCTCCTGCCAGGGCTCATAACGCCCAGGCTCAAGGCTTCCATGCCCATGGCGTCTGTGAGGGCTCAGGGCACCCATTTTGCTAGGCCCCTGTGGACCCATGCATTAATCCACCAATGGCCTGCTCTCCCAGCAGCACGAGGGAAATCGGACCCACCTCCACCTCTGGAAGCCTCCTCCAGCTGCAGGAAGATCCGAGGTGAAGTGAAGGTGGCAGTCCCGTGACCGCCGCCCCCACCCAACAGTTTTGCAACCCTCCCATAGCCCCCTTTTTGGGTCAGGGCCCCCATGGTTACAACACAATGAAATTTCAAATGTAAATACCTGAAAACGTGAAATTCGACATTGGTGAGGCCTCATCTGGAGTACTGTGTCCAGTTTTGGGCCCCACACTACAAGAAGGATGTGGATAAATTGGAGAGAGTCCAGCGAAGGGCAACAAAAATGATTAGGGGTCTGGAACACATAACTTATGAGGAGAGGCTGAGGGAGCTGGGATTGTTTAGCCTGAAGAGAAGAATGAGGGGGGATTTGATAGCTGCTTTCAACTACCTGAAAGGGGGTTCCAAAGAGGATGGCTCTAGACTGTTCTCAATGGTAGCAGATGACAGAACGAGGAGTAATGGTCTCAAGTTGCAGTGGGGGAGGTTTAGATTGGATATTAGGAAAAACTTTTTCACTAAGAGGGTGGTGAAACACTGGAATGCGTTACCTAGGGAGGTGGCAGAATCTCCTTCCTTGGAGGTTTTTAAGGTCAGGCTTGACAAAGCCCTGGCTGGGATGATTTAACTGGGAATTGGTCCTGCTTCGAGCAGGGGGTTGGACTAGATGACCTTCAGGGGTCCCTTCCAACCCTGATATTCTATGATTCTATGATTCTAAATTAACTAGTTTTCAAATCCCATAGCCATGAAATTGACCAGAATGGACCATGAATCTGGTAGGGCGCTACCTATATGTGAAATGGCTGTAATACTACTACTTTTCTCCCTTCCCTTGTCCGTATCGTCGAAGGTCTAAGTCTACGTCTGAAAGTTTTACCAATATAACTGTTTCAGTTGGATACAATTTTTTTAACCGAAATAGTTATACTGGTAAAAGCCGTAATATGGACACAGTTTACTCTGGAAGGAATACTGCACCAAAAAAAATCTGCACACAATATTTTAAAATTCTGCAAATTTTATTTGTCAATAAATACATGTGGAGACTCCAGCATGGCAGTGGGGAACACAGGCCATTGGCTACACAGAGGTGGGAGATCCCCCTGCAGCCCCCCCACCCCAGGATATGGACTTAGCAGTGAGGCTGCACCCATCCCTGACACAGCACAAGGGCCAGGCCTGCCCCAGAAACACCCTGGGGCCCCAACCCTCCGTGCCAGGCACGCACCAAGACAGTAAGCGAGTGGGACAGAGTCTCGCACACACATCCAGACTTTGCGCCCGATACAAGTGAAGGCAGGCAGGTTCAGCCCGGGAGGATCCAAGTGTGGAGGGGTCTGCTGTGCAGGCGATCCAGGTGTGGGGTGAGAGAGTTCTGTGTGGGGCAATCTGGGTTCGGGCGGCTCAGTTGGGGATTCGCGTGCAGGGGAAATGGGACTCTGCAGTGGGGGAGGGGGCCAGGCATAGGTGGCTGCAGCTCAGCGGGGGAGGGTCTGGAAGGGGGACTCAGAAGGGGGTCTGGGTGCTGGGAGAGTGGGGCGGGGGTCTGAGTGCCAGTGCTAGGAGCTCAGTAGGGTGGGAGTCTGGCTGTTGGGAGCTTGTCGGTGTTGTCCATGTGGAGGGGGATGGGGCTCACTGGAGTGGGGGTTGGAGTGCAGGGGGCTCAGAGAGGGCAGTCCAGGTGGAGGGGTGGAGGTCTGGATGCAGGGGAGGTCTGGGTGCGGGGGGAGCAAGGATCAGCAGGAAGGCGGTCCGGGGGGCTCGGTAGGGGGTGTCTGTATGGGGGGGGTTGAGTGGATGAAGGAGCAGCTCCTCATACAGTGACCCCTCCCCACACAGCTGAGAAGCAATGCGGGCCCACACAGGTGTAGCACTTTCTGCAGCCAGAGGAGACTTCTGGGGGTAGATCTGACCGACCCACGGCTGCTCCTTGCAGGGGAAGAGGAAGTCCCATCCTTCCCTGTTCCCAGCCCAGCTCGGGATAGCAGCTGAGTCTGATGCAGGGCAGGAGTCACCAGCCAGTGCACACCCAGCCCCTCTCCCCTCACACACATTGTGATTTACCTCTCTGCCAGCTGCTCCAGGCCCCCAGAACAACAGGCCCACGCTGCTGGGGAGGGGCACATGACCGCTCTTGCCGCTTCCCTTTGCTTCAGGAAAGCATTTTTCTGCAGGAAAGCAAAGAAATCTGTAGGGTACATGAATTCTGCATGCACGCAGTGGTGCAAAATTCTCCCAGCATAACAGTTATACTGAGACACTGGTGATTTACCAGTAAAGTTATTCCCCTTTCCTTACATGAATAGCTATACTGGCATAAAGTACCTTTATACCAGTATAACTGTGTTCACACCAGGAAGATTGTATCACTTTAATTATATTCCATACAGTTAAAAACAGTACAATTTTCTAGTGTAGGCGAGGCTTAAGTAGATTGTAAATTTGGGAATATGATAAATTATTTGTTAATTTTTGAAAACTAGCAAATTACAATATGATCACCTGACAGTAAAACTAAAAACCAGAATAAAATATAAAATTATCTTCAGGTGGAAATTATAGCACTTATAAACAGCTAAGAGCTTGAGTTCAAGGTAGTTTTTTTTAAAACATTTTTCAGAAAAACAGTGACCCAGCAAAGATCTTCTGCACATAGTGAGCACAGTTAAAAAGTAGTATTTGTGGCAGTTTCAGAACTCAGTGTCAGAGACTGTAAGCTAGTTGCCAAATTACCATAATACTGCTTAAAATATGAGAGAGCCAGAAAGTAATATATACACACACATTCTTTAAATATAAAATTTGAGTCAAAATGGTCTAGTGTTCACACAAGGGAACTAGAAGAAGAGGTTACTCACCCTGTGCAGTAATAGCGGTTCTTCAAGATATGTCCCCCCTATGAATGCTCCACTTCAGTTCCTTCCCTATGGGTGCTACACTTCCAGTGAGTATACACCCCATGCACCTTTGATGAGAGATCTTGGGTAGCAGTGCCTGTTCGGCCCACACATGCACACTATCCAGCCTTGTGCTCTGCACCATGGCTATATAAAACTGTGCAGACGCACTTCCCTCATCTCCTTCTCTACCACAAAGCTCGATAGCAGAGAACTCCAAAACTGAGGGGAAGGAGAACAGGTGGTGGAGCAACCATGGCCGGGGGGGGTCACATCTCAAAGAACCACAGCTACTTCACAGGGCGAGTAATCTCTTCTTCTTCAACTAGCATCCCTATGGGTGCTCCACTTTAGGTGACTACCAAGCAGTACCCTCTAAGGAGGGGAGGGCTTCGGCGTACAGTCCAAAATTGAAGACAGCACAGTAGAGCCTAACATAGCATCAAAAGCCGAGTCATGAGTTACTGCATACTGTTCAGAAAAGGTATGTATGGAGGTCCAAGTTGTGGCTCTACATATTTCAGCAATGGGTACATTTTTAGGAATGATTATCAAATTAAAGAAAGAATTACTACTCTGGAAGGAGGTTGAAGATCATGAGACTGACAGATAATGGAGTCAGTTATCCATCTAGAAAGTCTTTGCTTGGGACCTGGAGATCCCTTAGATCTGTCCAGAACAGACATAAAACAATTTGGGAAATTTTCTAAATGGCTTAGTCCTGCCCAAGTAAAAGGCTTAAGCCCTTCTGACACTGAGTGTGTGCAATATCAAATCTTCCTATTTCAGGTGCTGTTTAGGGAAGAAAAGTGGAAGCTGAATAAGTAGGTTAATGTGAAAATCAGAAGACACCTTTAGTAAGAATTTGGGATGTAGTCATAATGTGAACTTGGGATATAGTCATAATATGACCTTGTCGCTGAAAAATACTGTGAAAGGGGGATATGCGATCAGAGCCCTAATCTCCCCAACTCTTCAAGCAGAAGTAATGGCTACCAGAAGGACTTATTGTTGAAAATGGCAAGGAGGGAGCAGGTTGCCACAGGTTCAACACCGACTCTTGTAAGGCATCTAAGCACCAAACTGAGGTTCCCAAATCAGGGTAGGATGTTTACTTGTGCAAAATGATTCCCCACTGTGACACTCTGTATCTCGGGGGAACACCCTGCACCACCATGTTCATCCGTATAATAGGATTGTGTGATACCCAATGCAAAGTTTCTCATGTTGAGTGTCTTCAGAAGGCTCACAATTCACTGAACATTGTTGTTATAGTAATTTATAGTAACGTTATAGGTTGTAATTTCATGTATATAGTTATGAGGCTGAAAATGTGTCCTCATGGCTTAAAACAAGCCCAGGCAAAACTCTCCAGGAACAGAGAAGCAATTCACACCTCAACAGGGCATCAGGGGACAAACCCAGCCCAGTCTCACAAGAACAAAGGACACTGGCCTAGGCAGAATCAAAGAATCTGTTAAGACTCTCGAAGGAGTCACCCCCCTTCCCTTGGTCAGTTTGGGACTACAATGAGGTAATGCTCATCTGAACGGCGGAGGGGGGCTGAAGCCAAAAGAAAAAATATATAATAAAAGGGAGAGATGTTTGCCATGCTTTTCTCTCTTACACCTCCATCTAGAGACACCACCACCAAGCGACAGAAACACTGAACAAAGGGGAGAGCCTGGCTGAAGGGCATCCAGCCAGCCTATGGTGACAAGCATCCAAGTTTGTAAGGGCATTGAAAGTGTTAAGATCAGCTTAGAATGTGTTTTCCTTTTATTGCATTTAACCAAATCTGACTTCTTGTGCTTTGACTTATAATCACTTAAAATCTATCTTTTGTAGTTAATAAATTTGTTTATTCTACCTGAAGCAGTGCATTTGGTTTGAAGCGTGTCAGACTCCCCTTGGGATAGCAAGCCTGGTACATATCAATTTCTTTGTTAAATAGACAAATTCATATAAGCTTGCAGCATCCAGCGGGCATTACTGGACACTGCAAGACAGAGGTTACAGGGTTGTGTATGGGACTGGAGATACTGACTAGTGTCATTCAGCTGCACAATCCAAACAGCGGCTGGCCAAAAGTGCTCACTCATGTAGCTGGGAGCAGCTTACATGCCAGAGGCTGTGCACGAACAGGCCAGGAGTGGGGGTTCTCACAGCAGAGCAGGGTAAGGCTGGCTCCCAGAGTCGAGGATTGGAGTGACCTAGCAGATCACCAGTCCAGATAACACCAGGGGAATGTCACACCCACCCCTTGAGAAACCTCATCACTGGATGATCAAATACCCAAAAACCCTCCACCTGGGAATGAAACGTTGTAACAGTTGCCAAAACTGCACTAATGGAACTCAGAAACAACCCTAAAAAGAAAAGGAGGACTTGTGGCACCTTAGAGACTAACAAATTTATTTGAGCATAAGCTTTCCTGAGCTACAGCTCACTTCATCGGATGCATGCAGTGGAAAATACAGTGGGGAGATTTTATATACACAGAGAACATGGAACAATGAGTGTTACCATACACACTGTAACAAGAGTGATCAGGTAAAGTGAGCTATTACCAGCAGGAGAGCGGGGGGGGGGGGGGTGTAGAAAACCTTTTGTAATGATAATCAAGGTGGGCCATTTCCAGCAGTTGACAAGAATGTCTAAAGGGGCAGGGAAGGGGGATAAACATGGGGAAATAGTTTTACTTTGTGTAATGACACATCAACTCCCAGTCTTTACTCAAGCCTAAGTTAATTGTGTCCAGTTTGCAAATTAATTCCAATTCAGCAGTCTCTCATTGGAGTCTGTTTTTGAAGGTTTTTTGTTGAAGAATTGCCACTTTTAGGTCTGTAATCGAGTGACCAGAGAGATTGAAGTGTTCTCCGACTGGTTTTTGAATGTTATAATTCTTGACGTCTGATTTGTGTCCATTTATTCTTTTACGGAGAGACTGTCCGGTTTGGCCAATGTACATGGCAGAGGGGCATTGCTGGCATATGATGGCACATATCACATTGGCAGATGTGCAGGTGAACGAGCCTCTGATAGTGTGGCTGATGTGATTAGGCCCTATGATGGTGTCTCCGAATAGATATGTGGACAGAGTTGGCAACAGGCTTTGTTGCCAAGATAGGTTCCTGGGTTAGTGGTTTTGTTGTGTGATTGCTGGTGAGTATTTGCTTCAGGTTGGGGGGCTGTCTGTAAGCAAGGACTGGCCTGTCTCCCAAGATCTGTGAGAGTGATGGGTCGTCCTTCAGGACAGGTTGTAGATCCTTGATGATGCGTTGGAGAGGTTTTAGTTGGGGGTTGAAGGTGATGGCTAGTGGCGTTCTGTTACTTTCTTTGTTGGGCCTGTCCTGTAGTAGGTAACTTCTGGGTACTCTTCTGGCTCTAACTGTTGGAAATGGCCCACCTTGATTATCACTACAAAACGTTCCCCCCGGCTCTCCCGCTGGTAATAGCTCACCTTACCTGATCACTCTCATTACAGTGTGTATGGTAACACTCATTGTTTCATGTTCTCTGTGTATATAAAATCTCCCCACTGTATTTTCCACTGCATGCATCCGATGACGTGAGCTGTAGCTCACGAAAGCTTATGCTCAAATAAATTTGTTAGTCTCTAAGGTGCCACAAGTACTCCTTTTCTTTTTGCGGATACAGACTAACACTGCTGCTACTCAGAAACAACTCTGTCTTTTTTCAATTCCAGGATGTAGTCTAGTATATATGACAGTGAAGACGACGCTGGTGGAAGGTGTCTTATATGTCACATCAGTAGCTGAATCTCATCCACTTCTGTAGGTAAATATTATGAGTAAACTGCTTCCTACTGTGCAACAATACTCTGGTTACCTCCTCAGACCAGACTGAGTCTAATCCCACAAGCCATTGATTAGCCATGCTTAGAGGCGAAGAACTTCCAGGTTGGAGTGAAGAATTTGACAGGCATCCTTAGAGAGAAGATGAAGAACATCTGAAGGGTGATCAGTTGACAAACAGCCAACTAGATGAGGAAAAGAAACCATGCCTGTCTTGGCTACATTAGGCCCACCAGAATAACCCTGGCCTTATCTTTCTTTACCTTGATCAGCACCTTGTATATTAGAAGAACTGGAGGAAAATGCATACAGCAGACCCAATGTTTAATGAAGGAGAAAGACATCTCCCAAGGAATGGCAACTCAGCCCACCTCTCGAAAACTGGAAGCAATTCTTGTTTCTGGCCATGGCAAAAAGGTCTACCTGCAGGATGTCCCACCACCATATGTGGTGGAGCATGATGGGACCTATTTCCCATTAGTGGTCCTGAGCAAAAGTGTCTGCTGAGGCTACTCGTGGTGATGTTTGGAATGCCCAGGAAGTAAACTGCTGTGATTTCATATGCACCAATTCCAGAATCTCATCACTTCAGTACAGAGGAAGGGTGATCTTGCTCCCTATTGATCATTTATATAAAACATACATGACACGTTATCTGTCATGATCTTAATGTATTTGCCCAAAATTACAGTAGGTACAGTGCGTAAGTTGCTCTATTATGCACCACATCACTTTCTTACTGTCCTACAAACACTGCAAAGTGATTTCCAGTGCATTGAAGGCATCAGAATGAGAACAGATGGCAACTACAATAGAACCTCATTGTTACAGACACCTCAGAAATGGAGGTTGTTCGTAACTCTGAAACGTTCATAACTCTGAACAAGACATTATGGGATGCTCCTCAGGGTGGACTGCTCAGAGCGAGGGCTCACAACTGTGCCTGTGAACTTCAGTGTCTTCTACTCTACCTGTAAGTGGCTGCCCAGCAAGTGGGATGTGCACAGACAGCTGGTTCGAGCCCCCTGGCTCCAAGGGTGATGAGTGATGCACCCTGGGGCACCACGGTGTCAGTGGGTATGCAGTGCAGGCTATGGCCCTTTAAAACTGAGCTGCTCCTCCTGAGCGCAACATCCAGGCAGGAACTTGGGCTCCAGCTCCAGCAGCAACACTCCAGGCCAGGTTCCTGCAGGAACTTGGGAAGTTTCTTTTCCAGAGAGGGCGGGAAACTGCGCTCGTGGCTTACAGGAAAGCTGCAGACCCCAACGCTGCTCCTGCTCTGCCTGCCCGGGGGCCCACAGTTGTGCCTGTGAAACTCAGCATCTTCACCTCCTACCTGTGACTGCCCCCATGTGGCAATTAAGGGGTGGGGGTGGGAACAGACAGCCCAGATGTGCCTACCTTTAAGATGCAATACAGGCACAGTACAGTATTTGCTACTTGGGGGAGGATGGGGGCGGAGGCAGGTCATCTATGCTGCTGTTGGATTGCTTACTTACGGTTCCACATGGTGTCCGGTTGACCAGTCAGTCAGTAACTCTGATGTTTGTATCTTTGAGGTTCTACTGTACTTCTTCATATATATCAATTTCATTATATGATTGTTTTCCCCCTCAATCAGGAAAAAATAGTTCATATAAATGATCACTGATAATATTGGTGTTCAAAAAAGTCTAGATTTTACTGTATTGTCACATGGAACAGAAGGAAAAGTTATAAAGAAGTTAATATCCGTTTGTAACCTTCCTCTTCCTCCGGCCCCAAACTACCTCCAGATACCACATCTCCTTCCCCATGAACTCTTTTTTCCTCCCTGCCTTAGTCCTTAATGGGATCATTCTCCAAAATGTTTCAGCTTTGCCCATTAGAGCCCTGTCTACACCAGAAAGTTTTGTTGCGAACATCATAGCTCAGCAATCGGTGTACCTGAGCTAGCACTGAAAATTATACAAAGTTGCCCAAACCTCAAAGACAGTTTATGAAATCATGGTAAAGATCATTTGTTCTTGTCTACACTTGTAGTAACGCTAGACATGGTTTGGTCCTGTCTACGTGTCTGCACTGGTTCAGCAGCACCATCTTGCTGACATTCACTAAAAGCAACAGGAAAATTTCTGCCTGCTGAAGAGTTTTGGTCATTAAAAACTTGACAACAATTAGACTACTGGTGTGTGGAGACCACAGCCTATCACAAAGACCAAAACTGTTTCCTTGCATTCCCCTGCCAGTATGTCTGCTCTTGTCTTACACTTAGATTGTAAGCTCACTGGGGCACAATCTGTCGTTTTGTTCTGTGTTTGTATAGTGTCTAGCACAATGGCATCCTAGTTATGACTGGGGCTCTGAGGTGCTCAATAATACATATAATAAATTATCTATCGTTTGTACTTTCTCCCTCTCTTCTAACACAATGCTATTTTGTAATTATACCTTTTATTCAGACATTTTGCAAAGTGCTTTCTAAATGTTGTGACAGGGTCGGGCTAGATGGCTACAGGAGAGTAATTTTTTTTTTTTTTTGAAGCAGAAAAGAATTTTATTTGTGTAACACTTACAAAGAATCACCAAAGAGGATAAAGCAAAACTATGCAACAAAACAAAAGCAAACATAAGGTATAACACAGCAGCCTTCAGGAGGGAGAAGTGTTCAGGCTAGCCTGGGCCCAGAGCGGGGAGGCTTCCTTGACACTCGTGGTGTTCCACCCTCCTGAGTTACCTGGTGGCCTAGAGCGGGGGGGCTTCCTCGACACTCGTGGTCTTCCACCCCCTTGAGTTACCTAGTGCCACCCCCAGTGTCACCGATTATTCCTCTCCTGAGAGTGCCCGACAAGATGGGCACGGCTGCGGGGTGGGCAGTTTGGGGTGGAGGGAATTACACCCACGTGTTATAGGACCCCTCCTAGGTGACAATGATGATGGTATCCACAGCGGCAACGGCTGGGGTTGGGGTCTCTCACTCTTCCCCTCAATCAAAGGGTCAGGCAGAGGGAACCGGACGGGGTCACCGAGCAGAGAACCTCGGACAGCGCCCTCCGCTCCTCGAAGGTGTCAAGGGAGTCGGTGGATGCCGCCCAGAGGAACTCTGCCCGGATACGTGAATGTACTGAGGATCGGAAAACGGCCCTACAATCGCAGGACACTTCATTAGCCAACCTCCCCTCTCTGATTTTATAAATGGCTGTTTTAGCTAGGGCCAGGAGGAGATTAACCAGGAGGTCTCGCGATTTTGTGGGGCCACAGATGAGGAGTGTGTAAATAAAAAGGTGAGGGGAGAAGTGTAGCCAAAAGCGTAATAAAATATTCGTGAGGAGCCGGAAAAGGGGCTGCAATCTGGCACACTCTAAATATACGTGCGCCAGGATTTCCCTCACGTTGCAAAAAGGGCAAGTATCCGGGATGGGGGTGAACCGTGTCAAAAACACGCCTGTGCTCACAGCTCCGTGAAGGAGCCGCCAACTAATGTCCCCGACGGGCCTCGGGACCAAGTTGGAATACAGGCTGGCCCACCGAGGTTGCTCACCCTCCAAAGGTGGCAGGAGGTCCCGCCACTTTGTATCGGGGCGGGACACCAGGGTGTGGGCGTGAAGGGTGTGAAGCGTGAGTGTGTATAAATATTTCCGTGGCGCGATTTGGAAGCTGACTGGCTGCAGTTCATGCAGCTGGCTTGCAGTGAAAGGGTGAGGGGTTTGTTGGGATCTACAGGGTAGGGGCCCAATTGAAAGGTCCAGCGGGCCTGGGGTAGAGGGTGGGCGGGGTGCGCCCTCGCGCAGGGCTCGATTAAGATAAGCCCAAGCAGCAGGTGTCAAGGCAGCCTTCACCTCCTGAAGTACGCGCCGGGGGGTACAAGGTCTGGAGAGCTCCATGCGCTGGGCGAGCGTCAGGGGATCTAGCCAGTCTCCCCGGTCGTAGTCCAGGAGGTCTCCAACTCTCGTCACTTCCGCCAAGACCAAACTCTGGCGCACCGAGCGGGACTCCGCCACCTGCACACGGAGCTGGGGTTGTGTAGCAGGGGCTCCGTGAGGAGATCTGCTCCCGCGGTGGCTGCCATGGACCTGGTCGTTGAGAACAATTTCCAGTTCCGGAGGAGGTCCTGGTAGAAGACCGGCAGCCCAGATAGGTCTCGCCGAAAACCTCTCGGACAGAGATAAAAGAGCTGCCGATCGTATCGGGGCCCTTGGAAGCGGCGCAGGAAGGCGTGCGCCAATATGCTCCACGTCGAACTACCTGCACTATAAAGGAGCCTCTGTAGGGCCTGGAGGCGGAAGACACGGACCTGAGTGTGCAGACACTTCAGGCCCTGCCGTCCTTCCTTCAGGGGTAGATGAAGAACCCCAACAGGAGCCCAGTGCATTCCTGACCAAAAGAACTCTAGAATCGTTGTCCGGAGGTTGGTCAGGAAACCCGGGGCCGGAACCAGGGTGTTGAGTCGGTACCAGAGCATGGACAGGACTAGTTGGTTAAGCACCAGTGCTCTCCCTCGGAGGGAGAGACATCGGAGTAGCCTCATCCATTTCCGGAGCCGCTCTATCACCCCGCCCTCTAAATTTTCCCAGTTCTCTGGCGGGGAAGGGTGCGTGGCAGAAAGGTAAACGCCTATGTAGAGCAGTGGACCCACACTCCACCGGATGGTCTGAAGCACGGGTGGGAGGGAGCTCACCTGCCGCCAGTCCTCCACCGCCAAGCCAGAGCTCTTTACCCAGTTGACTCAGGCGGAGGAGGCTGCCGAGTAGATGGCCTGGCAAGCCTCCACCCGCGCCAAGTGGCCCGGGTCCTGGACCACGAGGAGCACGTCATTGGCGTACGCCGACAGGACCAGCCGCAGCTCCGGCTCCCGCAGCATCAACCCTGTCAACCTCCTGCGGAGGAGACAGAGGAAAGGCTCGATCGCCAGAGCGTACAGCTGGCCCGAGAGGGGGCACCCCTGCCGCACTCCTCGCCCGAAGTTGACTGGCTCGGTCAGGGTCCAGTTGAGCCTAACCAAACACTCTGCGGAGGCGTACAGCACCCGGAGAAAACTCACAAACTGAGGTCCGAATCCAAACACCTGCAGAGTGCTCAGGAGGTACTCATGGTCTACTCTATCGAACGCCTTCTCCTGATCGAGAGACAGGAGGGCGAACGACAGACCGTCTCTAAGCCCGAGTTCCAAAAGGTCTCGGACTAGAAATAGGTTGTCAAAAATGCTGCGAGCCGGGACAGTATAGGTCTGGTCTGGGTGGATCACGTCCGCCATCACGGACCCTAGCCACAGCGAGATTGCTTTCGCTACGATTTTGTAGTCCGTGCTAAGGAGTGAGACGGGACGCCAGTTTCGTAAATCGCGGAGGTCCCCCTTCTTCGGCAACAAGGCGAGCACTGCTGGCCTGCACGAAAGAGGGAGGACCCCGCCCTGCAAAGACTCAGCCCAGACAGTGGCTAGGTCTGGACCAAGGATGTCCCAGAACGCGTGGTAGAACTCCACGGTCAGCCCGTCTATGCCCGGAGATTTATTGGTGGGCATGCGACGGAGGGCTTCCGAGAACTCGGCCAGGGTGAGAGGCAGCTCTAGCCGGTCTCGGTCGCCCACGTTGACCGTGGGGAGTTCCTCCCAGAGCACCCTGCAAGCGCCAAGATAGGTCGGATCCAGGGAGAAAAGGCTTGTGTAGAAGTCACGGGCCCTCCCACACATCTCCACCGGATCCATGAGGGAGGCGCCGTCTTCTGCTAGAAGGCAGGTGATGTGTTTCTTGGCCCCCCTCGTTTTCTCCAGGGTGTAGAAGAAACGGGAGCCGCGATCCATCTCCCGAAGGAGGCGGATGCGGGATCGAACAAAGGCACCTCAGGCCCGATGGTCCTCGAGGGCCCGGAGCTCCTTCCGCTTCTCCCGGCACGCTCCGCAGAGGAACGGGTCCTCGGGGCTGGCGGCCGTGACGCCTCTCCATCTCCAAGACCTCCCGTTCCAACTGCTCTATCGCTGCATTCCTCCGTCGGCTCGTGCCCTGGGTGTAGTCACGGCAGAAGAGCTTGGCGCGCACCTTCCCTACATCCCACCATCGCCGCACCGAGGGAAAGGCACGCCGCTGCTCTCGCCAGGCCAGCCAAAACTCCCAGAAGGACATCACAAAGCCCTCATCCTCCAACAGGCTGTTGTTAAAGTGACAATAGGCTGGCCCTGGCCTCTCTGCACGGAGGGAGGCTGTTATGGTGGCTAAATGATGGTCTGAAAATGGGGCCGGCCAAATGTTGGAGGAGTGGGCCTGTGAAAGATGGAAACGGGATAAATAAATACGGTCCAAACGAGAGTGGTGTGACCGATGGGCCTCCACCCGGACAAAGGTGAACGTGGAAGTGTCATCTGGGTGGTGGTCACGCCAGACGTCTACTAGGGAGTGATATTCGACTATTTCTCGGAGAATGTTCGCAGCGGCCAGGCTCAGCTCGGCCCCTGAGCGGTCCCGTTCCTCGAGGGTGGTATTAAAGTCCCCTCCCAGGACTAGGCACTCGTGAGAATCTAGGGTGCTGAGGAAGTCGGACACCCGCTGATAGAATTGTGGCCGTTTCGGGCTCATTGTCGGGGCATAGATATTAACAAAGTTGACCACGAGCCCCTCCATACGGACTCGGAGATGCAGTAGGTGGCCTGGCACGGCCTCAGTGACCCCTAGCGCCTCGGGCCGTAGGTTGGGGGAGAACAGGGTCGCCACTCCAGCTTGCCACATTGTGAAGTGGCTAAAGTAGACCCCATCCCCCCACTCCAGCCGCCAGCTGTCCTCGGCAGTCGGATCCATATGGGTCTCCTGCAGGAAAACTACAGAGTAAGGTAAGAGAGCACCTGGGATCTGCAGAGAGCCATCCTACAGCCCCTGGTGTTCAAAGTGGCGATAATGAGAGGTGTCATGCAGAGGGCTGGGGGGTGGGGTTCCTTATTGGCGGGGGTGTTCGCGGCCCTCGGCGGGTCGCGCAGCAATCCGTGACCCATCCCATAAGTGAGTAGATCATTACGGAAGCCACAGGCCCGCCCGTAGGCCGCAGCACCGTGCTTTCCTTGCCCTCTACCCTCCTTTATAAGAGCCCTTGTGGCCAGGAGGATTTGATCAAAGTCCCCCCATAGCTGGAGAGCCAGCTGTACCCTGTTGCGGGCGCCACGGATGTTTTCTAAAAACTTCCGCAATGCATTTCGCAGCTCATGGGGGGTGGGGTTGCGATTTCCGGGTTGTTCCCTGGTGGGGTTCTTGATGCAGCCTCGTGGTCCGCTAAGGCGGGCAGGCAGGGTGCGGACCACCGACAGGGCGTCTGACAGGCTAAAGTTATTAGGTCCATCTCACACCTTGGGGTAGAAGGGGATGGCGGAGGGAAAATTGCAGCTCCTAATGGGTCATGGCAGGAGAATGCAAAGGCTGCTCCCTGGGGGGAATCCACAAAAAACGGGAAAGAAATAACCCCAGGGGTGGCAATAGCATTGCAGGAGGAGGTGGATTGGGCAGGGACAGGGGTGGGGGCGGGGGCAGAGGCGAGGCTCTGGGCTTCGGGAGGCAAGCAGCTGAAAAGTGGTGCCTCCTGAGCAGATTCGAGGGTTGAGGGGTGGGGGAGGGGGCTCCCAGTGATGCTAGGCACAGGCTCTGTGGTGGATTTGGCGGCCATGGCATCTGGTGGTGGACCACCTTCTGTAGGGTGCCCGCCCAGGAAGGCGGTTGGGGGGAGGGAACATGGGGAAAGGGGGACTGGGGTGAGGTTGCCCAGATCGAGGCCAGCTGGCAGTAGATCATCCTCTCCCTGGGTGACCGGGGTCAAACCTAGGGCCTCAATCTCCTCATACTTGGAGGAGAGGTCGTCTTCTGCTACCCCGGGGGCCTCTCCTCTGGAGCCCGCCTCGGCGGCCGCTTCAGGGTTCACAGGAGGTTCGGGTGGTATCCAGGTGGAATGGGCTTCCTCAGGGGTCTCGGAGGGGAGGGTCTCCCGTGGAGGGGAGATTCTACCTTCCAATGCTATTCTGTCTTCCCCTCCCGACACCGGCAGATGGATCTGAGTCGTGGGCATAACGGAAGGCTCAGTATCAGTGCCTCACTTCCTGGTCTTCTGGGGGGTCTCCGCATCGGATGGGTGCAGCGGAGCTCGAGCCTTTCGCTTGCCTCGCTTCCCCTGGACTAGGGTCCAGCCCTCCATAGCGTCGTCTGGGGGTTGGTTAGCAGGGGTCGTGTCAGGGGGCAGAGGTGATGGTTCAGGGGTTCGGAGGGGTAATGGTGAGGCAGCATGGGGGGCGGGGGGTTCTCCTTGGGCGGGCCCTCTCCTATACCCGGTAATAGCTTTGCTGCACCCTCCTCCATAGGCTCTGCTGGATTGTTGATAGCAAGGGTGGGACTCCCTTGCTCGTCTGGGCGTTGTAGGGGAGGTGTCTCTTGGGCTCCGACGGAAGCAGTGGCGGATCGAGCAGGAGGAGAGGTAGTTTCAGGTGCCGGGCGGCCAGGGGCGTCAGCAACGACGGAGCTGACGTCCTGCCGGGTCTCGGGGCTCTCGGGTGCCCCTCCCTGCTGGGTCAAAGGGCAGTCTCTTCAGACATGCCCCGCTGAGCGGCAGAGGTAGCACCAGGCTTCTCCCGTGGAATAAAAGACCCGATAGCGGGCTCCCCGGTAGGGGACTAGGAAGGACCCCTCGAGCGCCTCTCCGTCACACGCCGCCAGCGGCGGTAGAAGCTGCACTTGCCGGCGGAACGAGAGGACGTGACGAAGGGTGGGGTCCTTGCAGCCCAATGGGAGAGGGCTAATGACAGAAACAAGTTTCCCCAGGATGGAGAGAGCGGGTAACAGGGCGGCATTGGATAGAAAGGGAGGGACGGAGGTGAGGACTAGGTGAACGCCCAGGTCCTCTAGCGGCTCCAGGGGGACAAACACCCCCCCTCCCCACCGCCAGGCCCTTCTCCACCGCCTCCTGGGCGGCAGCCTCCAATACTAAGAAAAAGACGACCTTCCCGTACATTTTGGAGGCCGCCACGATAGCCGTGGGTCCTACTACCCTCGCCAATGCCTGCACGTATGTCTCCACGTGGGGCGAGGTGGGGACCAGGAGGCAACAGATGCCGTGCTTCCTAGTCATGGTGGGAAAGGGGCCCCGGCCGCTATTGATGGTAGCGGAGGCGGTGGGTGGGCGAGATGACGAGGCGGCAGGCTGGGCGGGGGGGTGCCACCGCCTGGGCATAGGTCCTGGGGGCCGGGGGAGGGACTCTCGCAGAGCTGGTGGAGGGAACAGCGGGGAGGGACGCCATGGTCGATGACGAGGCCACAGCGGTGTGGGCAGCCCCTGCCATGGAGGGCCTGGTGGTTTTAGCGGGGCCTTTTCCTTTCTTCACATCCTGGCCTTTCCGGCCAACTGGGGGGCGTTTCCTAGAATCTGGGGGGGCGGTGGATGTTGCAGCGGCAGTAATCGCCCGGGTGCCTCCTGCTGCCGATGCCCCAGCGGGGGCGGTGGCAGATGTTTTGACAGCAGTGGTTGGGGGGAGGGCTGGGGGGTAGGTGGGGGAGGGGCAACTGAGGTTGTTAGAGGGGCTTCACCCCTCTCATTCCCCACCATTGTGGGCAGGGAGAGATGGGGAGACACCAGAAGGAGGATGGGGGAGGGGGAAGCAGATTAACCACTCCTCCCTGCTGGGCTGCAGGCGGGGGGGGGATGCCAAATGGGTTGGACTGGACGGGGGAGGAAACCAGGAATTGGGGTCCGGTAACAGGGGCAAACTGTGGGGTAAACAGTCCGCGGGGGGGGGGGGGGGGGGGGAGACGACGGACGGACGTGGACCCATGCACGTTTGTCCAAAGAGTCTCGTTTGGTCGGCTGTTGTGTCCGCTCCGAACGGCAAAATTCAAAGCAAACAGCTGAATCCAAAGGCAGATGGCAAGTTGCCAGCAGGGACGGACGGCGGGGGGGGCCGTGACGGTCGTAATAGTGTTGGTGGGGGCACTGATGGATCGGGGGGCAGCTCCGTGCCACACCCCCTGTGCCCCCACAAACGCAGTTAAAACACAGTCAAACTCCCCCTACACGAGAGTACAATTCAAAATTACTCAGTCTTACGGCCCCCTCCCCTCCCGGGTGATTTTTTTCTGTCAGCTATCTTCTCTTCCGGCTTTGTAATGAGGCTTTCAGCAGGCCAAGAATGTTGCAGAGACAAGAAGAATCTTCCTAGCTCGGTACGGGTTTAGAAACAACAGCAAAACGACTGGGTCTGGGGGCTTCCACTCTCCTCCTCCGGGTAGCGGGTCGGCAGTCCTCCCCCCCTCCTCCAGGGGTTTCAGCTGGAGTAGTGTTCGAGAGCAGGCGCGGGGGGGGGGGGGCTGGCAGCAAGCTGGCAGCCAACCAGCACTCGAACGGCAGCAAAAAAAAAAAAAAAGAAAAAGCGTCTGGCCCGGTCGGGGGGGGGAACTAAGCAGGGTCAAAAAGTAAGAAAAATCCAGGCCAGGGGGCTTTAGGAAAGCATAGAAAGCGAATAGAGTAGCAGCAAGCGAAGGAGGTCCCTTTTCCCTGGGTAAGGTAACAGGGAAGGTTTTTTTTTTTTTTTTTTTTTATTGAAACAGAAAAGAAATTTATTTGTAACAGTTACAGAGAGTACAAAAGGATAAAGAAAAACTTAGCAACAAAACAACGCAATCAGAAGGTATAACACAACAGCTTTCAGGAGGGAGAGGTGTTCAGGTTAGCCCAGGCCCAGAGCGGGGGGGCTTCCTCGACACTCGTGGTCTTCCACCCTCCTGAGTTACCTGGTGGCCTAGAGCGGGGGGGCTTCCTCGACACTCGTGGTCTTCCACCCTCTCGAGTTACCTAGTGCCACGCCCAGGGTCACCGACCCTCCCTCTCCTGAGAGTGCCCGACAAGATGGGCACGGCTGCGGGGTGGGTGGTTGGGAGGGAGGGGGGTACACCCATGTATTATAGGACCCCTCCTAGAAGACAGTAATGATGGTATTCACAGCAACTAACGGCTGTGGCTGGAGGCTCTCGCTCTTTCCCTCAATCAGAGGGTCAGACGGAGGGAACCGGACGGGGTCACCGAGCAGAGAACCCCGGACAGCGCCCACCGCTCCTCAAAGGTGTCAAGGGAGTCGGTGGACGCTGCCCAGAGGAACTCCGCCCGGATACGTGAATGTACTGAGAGTCGGAAAACGGCCTCACAATCGCAGGACGCCTCATGAGCCAACCTCCGCTCTCTGGTCTTATAAATGGCTGTTTTAGCCAAAGCTAGGAGGAGGTTAACCAGGAGATCCCGCGACTTGGTGGGGCCACGGATGGGGAGTGTATAAATAAAGAGGTGGGGGGAGAAATGAAGCCAAAAGCGCAAAAGAATATTTGTGAGGAGCCGAAAAAGAGGCTGCAATCTGGCACACTCTAAATAGACGTGCGCCAGGGTTTCCCTCACGTTGCAAAAAGGGCAAGTCTCCGGAAGGGAGGTAAAACGTGTCAAAAACACGCCCGTACTCACAGCCCCGTGAAGGAGCCGCCAACTGATGTCCCCGACGGGCCTCGGGACCAAGGTGGAGTACAGGCTGGCCCACCGAGGTTGCTCACCCTCCAAAGGTGGTAAGAGATCTCGCCACTTTGTATCGGGGCGGGACACCAGGGTGCGGGCATGAAGGGTATGAAGCGTGAGTGTATATAAATATTGCCGTGATGCAACTTGAAAACCGACCGGTTGCAGTTCATGCAGCCGGCTTGCAGTGAAAGGATGAGGGGTGTGTTGGGATCGGCAGGGTAGGGGCCCGATGGAAAGGTCCGGCGGGCCTGGGGTAAGGGATGGGCGGGGTGCGCCCTCGCGCAAGGCTCGGCTAACATAAGCCCGAGCGGCGGGGGTCAGAGCGGCCTCCACCTCCTGAAGCACGCGCCGGGGGGTGCGAAGGCTGGAGAGCCCCATGCGTCGAGCGAGCGTCAGGGGATCCAGCCAGTCCCCCCGGTCGTAGTCCAGGAGGTCCCCGACCCTCGTAACTCCCGCCAGGACCAACCTCTGGCGCACCGTGCGGGACTCCGCCGCCTGCACACAAAGTTGAGGGTTGTGTAGCAGGGGCTCCGCGAGGAGATCTGCCCCCACGATGGCCGCCACGGACCTGGTCGTTGAAAACAATTTCCAGGCCCGGAGGAGGTCCTGGTAGAAATCCGGCAGCCCGGAGAGGTCTCGCGGAAAACCTCTCGGACAAAGATAAAAGAGCTGTCGGTCATATCGGAGCCCATGGAAGCGGCGTAAAAAGGCATGCGCCAATATGCTCCACGTCGAACTACCTGCACTATAAAGGAGCCTCTGCAGGGCCTGGAGGCGGAAAACGCGGACCTGAGTGTACAGACACTTCAGGCCCTGCCCTCCTTCCTTCAGGGGCAAGTGGAGAACTCCAACAGGGGCCCAGTGCAATCCTGACCAAAAGAACTCCAGAATCAATCTCCGGAGGTGGGACAGGAAACCCGGGGCCGGGGCTAGGGTGTTGAGCCGGTACCAGAGCGTGGACAGGACTAGTTGGTTAAGCACCAGTGCTCTCCCCCGAAGGGAGAGACATCGGAGTAGCCTCGTCCATTTCCTGATCCGCTCAATCACGCCGCCTTCCAAATTTTGCCAGTTCTCCGGCGGAGAAGGGTGCGTGGCAGAAAGGTAAACGCCGAGATAGAGCAGAGGGCCGGCACTCCACCGGATGGTCTGAAGCGCGGGTGGGAGGGAGCTTACCTGCCGCCAGCCCCCCACCGCCAAGCCAGAGCTCTTGACCCAGTTGACTCGGGCGGAGGAGGCTGCCGAAAAGATGGTTTGGCATGCCTCCACTCGCGCCAAGTCGCCCGGGTCCTGGACCACGAGGAGGACGTCATCGGCGTACGCCGACAGGACCAGCCGCAGCTCCGGCTCCCGCAGCACCAACCCCGTTAACCTCCTGCGGAGGAGACAGAGGAAGGGCTCGATCGCCAGAGCGTACAGCTGGCCTGAGAGGGGGCACCCCTGCCGCACCCCTCGCCCGAAGCTGACCGGTTCGGTCAGGGTCCAGTTGAGCCTAACCAGACACTCCGCGGAGGCGTACAGCACCTGGAGAAAACTCACAAACTGAGGTCCGAATCCAAACGCTCGCAGGGTGCTCAGGAGGTACCCATGATCTACCCTATCGAACGCCTTCTCCTGATCAAGAGACAGGAGGGCGAACGACAGACCGTCTCTCCGCCCGAGTTCCAAAAGGTCTCGGACTAAAAAGAGGTTGTCAAAAATGCTGCGACCCGGGACAGTATAGGTCTGGTCTGGGTGAATCACGTCCGCCATCACGGACCCTAGCCGCAGCGAGATTGCTTTCGCTACGATTTTGTAATCCGTGCTGAGGAGTGAGAGGGGACGCCAGTTTCGTAAGTCGCGGAGGTCCCCCTTCTTCGGCAGCAAGGCGAGCACCGCTCGTCTGCACGAGAGAGGGAGGACCCCGCCCTGCAAGGACTCAGCCCAGACAGTGACTAGGTCTGGGCCAAGGATGTCCCAGAACGCGCGGTAAAACTCCACGGTCAGCCGTCCATGCCCGGAGATTTATTGGTGGGCATGCGACGGAGGGCTTCCGAGAACTCGGCCAGGGTGAGAGGCAGCTCTAGCCGGTCTCGGTCGCCCACGCTGACCGTGGGGAGTTCCCCCCAGAGCACCCCGCAAGCGCCAGGATCGGTCGGATCCGGGGAGAAAAGATTTGCGTAGAAGTCACGGGCCCTCCCACACATCTCCTCCGGATCCGTGAGGGGGGTGCCGTCTTCCGCTAGAAGGCAGGTGACGTGTTTTTTGGCCCCCCTCGTTTTCTCCAGGGCGTAGAAGAAGCGGGAGCCGCGATCCATCTCCCGAAGGAGGCGGATGCGGGACCGGACAAAGGCACCTCGGGCCCGGTGGTCCTCGAGGGCTCGAAGTTCCTCCCGCTTCTCCCGGCACGCTCCGCAGAGGGACGGGTCCCCGGGGCTGGCGGCCAGGCGCCTCTCCAGCTCTAAGACCTCCCGTTCCAACTGCTCTATCGCCGCATTTCTCCGTCGGCTGGTGCCCCGAGTGTAGTTGCGGCAGAAGAGCTTGGCGCGTACCTTCCCTAAATCCCACCAGCGCCGCACCGAAGGAAAGGCACGCCACTGCTCCCGCCAGGCCAGCCAAAACTCCCGGAAGGACATCACAAAGCTCTCGTCCTCCAACAGGCTGTTGTTAAAATGCCAGTAAGCCGGCCCCGGTCCCTCTGCACGGAGGGAGACCGTGACGGCAACTAAATGATGGTCGGAAAAAGGGGCCGGCCGAATGATGGAGGAGTGGGCCTGTGAGAGATGGAGACGGGATAGGTAAATACGGTCTAACCGAGAGCGGTGTGACCGACGGGCCTCCACCCGAACAAAGGTGAAGGTGGAAGTATCATCTGGGTGATGGTCACGCCAGACGTCCACTAGGGAGTGATAATCGACTATGTCTCGGAGAATGGTCGCGGCGGCCGGGCTCGGCTCGGCCCCCGAGCGGTCCCGTTCCTCGAGGGTGGTATTAAAGTCCCCTCCCAGGATCAGGCACTCGTGTGAATCTAGGGTGTCGAGAAATTCGGACACCTGCTGGTAGAATTGTGGCCGCTGTGAACTCACTTGCGGGGCATAGATATTAGCAAGATTGACCACGAGCCCCTCCAGACGAACTCGGAGGTGCAACAAGTGGCCCGGCACGGCCTCAGTGACTCCTAGCACCTCGGGCCGCAGGGTGGGGGAGAACAGGGTCGCCACTCCAGCTTGCCAAGCCGTGCAGTGGCTGAAGTATACCCCGTCCCCCCACTCCAGCCGCCACCTGTCCTCGGCGGTTGGGTCCGTGTGGGTCTCCTGCAGGAAAACCACAGAGTACCCCCCCTCCCGAAGGAAGGAGAGCACCTGGGACCTGCGGAGAGCCATCCTACAGCCCCTGGTGTTCAGGGTTACAATAGTAAGAGGTGTCATGCGGAGGGCTGGGGGAATGGGGAGTTCTCATTGGTGGGGGTACTCAAGGCCCCCGGCGGGTCGCGTAGCAACCCGTGTCCCATCCCGTGAGTAAGTAAATCTTTCCGGAAGCTGCGGGCCCGCTCGTAGGCCGCGGCACCGCCCTTCCCTTGCCGTCTACCCTCCCTCATAAGGGCTCTCGCGGCTCGGAGGAGTCGATCAAAGTCCCCCCATTGCTGGAGAGCCAGCTGTGCCCTATCGCGGGCACCACGGCATTGTTTTAAGAACTCCCGTAGTGCGTGCTGCAGCTCATGGGGGGGTAGGGTTACAATTCCCAGAGCAGTCCCTGGTGGGGCTTTTGATACAGCCTCGTGGTCCGCTAAGGCGGGTAGGCAGGGTGCGGACCGCCGACGGGGTGTCTGACAGGCTGGGGTTATTAACTCCATCTCATGCCTTGGGGTGGACGGGGATGGCAGGGGGAAAGGTGCAACTCCTGGGGAGTCGCAACTAGAAAACGTAAAGACTGCTCCCTGGGGGGAATCTGCAAAAGGCGGAAAAGAAATAACCCCAGGGGCGGCGGTAGCCTTGCAGGAGGAGGGAAACGGAAACGGAATAGGGGTGGGGGCAGGGGCAGAGGTAAGGCCCTGGGCTTCAGGAGGCGAGCAACAAAAAGAAGGTGCCTCCCGAGCAGGGTCGGGGGTTAAGGGGCAAGGGAGGGGGCTCCGAGGAATACTAGGTACTGGCTCCGGGGTGGTCGTGGCAGCCATGGCCTCAGGTGGTAAACCACTTTCCGTGGGGTGCTCACCCGGAAAGGCGGTCAGGGGGAAGGAACATGGGGAGAGGGGGCCTGGGGTGAGATTGCCCAAATCGAGGCCGGCCGGCGGGAAATCATCCCCTCCCTGGGTGACCGGGGTCAAATCAAGGGCTTCAATCTCTGCGTACACAGAGGAGAGGCCAACTCCCACCACCCCAGGGGCCTCTCCGCTAGGGCCCGCCTCGACGGTCACGTCGGGGTTCGTTGGGAATTCAGGTGGTATCCGGTTAGAAGGGGCTTCCCCCGGGGCTTCGGAGGGGAGGGTCCCCCGCGGAGGGGGGATTCCACCCTCCAATGCTGGTCTATCTTCACCTCCCGACACCAGCGAATGGATCTCACTCGTGGCCGAGGCGGGAGGCTCAAGGTCGGTACCTCCCTTCCTGGTCTTCCGGGGGGCTTCCGCGTCAGATGAATGCAGCGGTGCTCGAGCCCTCCGCTTGCCTCGCTTCCCCTGGACTACAGTCCAGCCCTCCATGGCGTCGTCCGGGGGTTGAGTAGCAGGGGACGGAGCGGGGCGCGGAGGCAGAGGTTCAGGGGTTTGGGGGGGTAGCGGTAAGGCAGCATTAGGGGCGGGGGGTTCTCCGTGGGGCGAGCCCTCTCCTGCACCCGGCAAAAGCTCTGCCACACCCCCCTCCATGGACTCTGCCGAGGTGGTTACGGCAAGAGTGGGACTCCCGTGGTCGCCCGGGCGTTGTTGGAGGGGCGCCTCTTGGGCCCGGACGGGGGCAGCGGTGGATCGGGTGGGAGGGGGGGTGGTGTCGGGTGCCGGGTGGCCGGGGGTGTCGGCAACAACAGGGCCGATATCCCGCCGGGTCTCGGGGGTCTCAGGTGCCCCTCTCCCCCGGGCCAAAGGGCAGTCCCTGCGGACATGCCCTGCCGAGCGGCAGAGGTAGCACCGGGCCTCTCCGGTGGAATAAAAGACCCTATAGCGGGCTCCCTGGTAGGGAACTTGGAAGGACCCCTCGAGCGCCTCTCCGTCACGCACCCCCGCCGGCAGTGAAATCTGCACTTGCCGGCGGAACGAAAGGACGTGACGGAGGGCGGGGTCCTTACAGCCTAACGGGAGAGGGCTAATAACAGAGACAAGCTTCCCCAGGGCGGAAAGAGCAGGTAACAGGGCAACATTAGGCAAAAAGGGAGGAACGGAGGTGAGGACGAAGCGAACGCCCAGATCTTCTAGCGGTTCTAGGGGGAGAAACACCCCCCCCACCACTAGGCCCTTCTCCACCGCCTCCTGGGCGGCAGTCTCCGAGGCCAGAAAAAAAACGACCTTCCCATACATCTTGGAGGCCGCCACAATGGCCATGGGTCCTACCACTTTCGCCAACGCCTGCACGTATGCCTCCACGTGGGGCGAGGCGGGCACTAGGAGGCAACGGACACCGTGCTTCCTGGTCAGGGCGGGAAAAGGGCCTCGATTGCTAGTGATGGCAGCGGAGGCAGTGGGTGGGCGAGATGAGGAGGCGGCAGGTGAGGGGGGGCCTGTCGCCACCCGGGCATACGTCCTGGGGGCCGGGGGAGGGATGGTCGCAGAGCTGGTGGAGGGAACAGCTGGGAGGGGTGCCGCGATCGATGACGAGGCCACTGTGGTGGGGGCGGCCTCTGCCACGGAGGGTCCAGCGGCATTAGCGGGGCCCTTCCCTTTTGGCCCGCTTCGATTTTTCCGTCTAACCGGGGGGGGGTTCCTAGAATCTAATGGGGCAGAAACCAGAGCAGCAGTAGTAAGCGCCCCGGTGCCTCCTACTGCCGATGCCCCAGCGGGGGCGGTGGCAGGGGTTCTAACAATGGAGGCGGTGGGGAAATCTTGAGGGGTGGGCAGGAGGGTAGATGGGGAGGGGGCAACCAATTTCGGTGGGGGGGCCTTGCGTCCCTCCTTCTCTGCCATTGTAAGCAGGGAGAGACAGGGAGACACTGGGAGGGGGAGGGGGGGCAAAAATCGGGGTCCGGTAGTAGGGGTAGGCTATGGGGTAAACAATCCGGGGGGGGGGGGTGGAGGGAGGACAACCCACCACAAGTGTCCAAAGAGTCTCGCTTGGTTGGTTATTATGCCGGTCCAAAAGGCAAAGTCCAAAGCAAACAGCTGGATCCGAAGGCAGATGGCAGATTGCCAGCAGGGACGAAGCAGCGGGGGCCGTGATAGTCGTAGTAGTGGTGGGGGGGTTGGGGGCACCGATGGATCTGGGGGTAGCTCCCTGCTACACCCTGTGCCGCCACAGACGCAGCTGAAATGCAGTCAACTCCCCCCCCCCCCGAGGGTAGAATTCAAAAGAAATCCCTCAGTCTTACGGCCTCTCTCCACGGTGATTTATAGCTGCCCGGGCGAAATTCTCCGGCCTCTGGCGTCTGCTACAGCTGTTGGCTCTGTCCCAAGGCTCTCGGAAAAAGTCCAGGCAAAAAACAAAACAGCTGGGTCTGGGGGGGTCCACTCCCCTCTCTGGACAGCAGGTCGGCAGTCCTCCCCCCCTCCTCCGGGGGTTTCAAATAAGCAAAGAGCAAAGTCCAAAAGTAGGCATCGGGGGGGGGGTGGTGCTGGCAACCGGCCAGCACACTAACACAGCTCAGAAAAACGGGAAAAAACGAAACCAAAAAAACAAAGCGTCCGGCCCAAACGCGGGGGGGGAAACTAAGCAAAAGGAAAAGTGTGAAAAATCCGGGCCGGGGGGCTTTAGGAAAGAAAGGAAAGCAGATAGCTCAGGAGCGAGTGAAGAACGATTCCGTCTCCTTAACAGGGAAGGTTCCAGAACAATCAGGAACCTTCTGGAAACAATTAAGACAGGCTGATTAGAATACCTGCAGCCAATCAAGAAGTTGCTAGAATCAATTAAGGCAGGCTAATCAGGGCATCTGGGTTTTAAAAAGGATCTCACTTCAGTTTATGGCATGCGTGTGAGGAGCTGAGAGTGAGAACGGGGACTGTTGGAGGACTGAGGTGTACAAGCATTATCAGACACCAGGAGGAAGGTCCTATGGTGAGGATAAAGAAGGTGTTGGGAGGAGGCCACGGGGAAGTAGCCCAGGGAGTTGCTGTCACACAGCTGATCCTGGAGACACTCTAGACAGCTGCATTCCACAGGGCCCTGGGCTGGAACCCGGAGTAGAGGGTGGGCCCGGGTTCCCCCCGAAATCCTCCCAACTCCTGGTCAGACACAGGAGGAGTCGACCTGGACTGTGAATTCAGAAAAACGGCCAAGCTAAGGGCTGCCGTGAAGCTCCAAGGTGAGCAAATCCGCCAATAAGCACAAGACTCACCAAGGTAGAGCAGGAACTTTGTCACAATGTATATTTATCTACACACACCATGCAGAACAATTATTTCTACCACCGCAGTAATTCAGCCACCTCTGGGATGAAACACAGAAGGAGTTTACCAAAAGTTTAGAAGAGGAAGTGAAGAATACTTTAGCCAAATTAAATTGCAAGATTAAATTCTGTCTACCGTAATCAATTATGTAAATGAAAATTTAATCATGACACTAGATAACACTGCTGCTTTAGAAGAAATGTACCACAAAAATTTCAGATGTTCACATAGAGCAATCAGGATTTTTTATTTAATTTTTGTCATTCAGGAGACCCACATATAGTAAGTGGACAAAAGTTCATTTTATCCACATTAAAAAACTGAAAGGTTAAAACAGACCTTCCTATCATTTGAACCCATAACTCCAGAGGCCTACATGTTTCAAACCTCATATTTCAGCTACTTAAGGTTCTCCTTTCCAGCTTTAATTTTTTTAAATGAAGGAGTCTTAAAAAAATATTTTTTTCCCCCTCGGTCTGTTTGCACTCTTAGGAAGTAGGCCAACCATTAATGACTCAAAATACAAAAAGACACTTTCAAATTCTGTTCTGTTTTCTTTCCATTTTTAATTAATGGGCCTTATTTACACTGGACTTTTGTAAGCTATGTTATTTGGTCATATTTTCTTGGGCACTCAGGATGTCTTTAGTCATGGAGCACCTTTAAAGAAGAACGTTATTATAAAACTTATTTCAGTCTTTTTAGCACTACTGTCAGCTAATTATTTTGCACTTTTTCCTATAACACCTTCCATCTGAAGATAGCAAAGTGCATGGCAAGTATTAAAGAATAAAGCCTTACAATGACTCTGGTAATACAGGTATTACAGAGTACTGGAGTCAAAGACACCATCTGTAAGCCATCTACTGTTACCTCTTCCATTATGTTACATGTTCTGTTTCCAGTATTCAAACAAGGGTGCTGTATTCAACAGACACACTCCTCACCATCAGCAATACCTCACAAGGAGATACTAAATACTCTTAAATGTTACAGTTCAGATGCTTTATAGGAACAGCTAAATTAGAATTACATTTTTAAAAGATAACGTGTCTACATAGTACTGGCAAAACTTGTACATATGGCTAGCACCATTTCAAACACTTTAACTGAGTAGGAACAGCAGGACCAGCAGAGACAGGTCTGTGATGTTTCAATAAGCTTGGGCATGCTTTTAATAGCATTAGCAGTAATGGATATGTTTCAGAGTAACAGCCGTGTTAGTCTGTATTCGCAAAAAGAAAAGGAGTACTTGTGGCACCTTAGAGACTAACCAATTTATTTGAGCATGAGCTTTCGTGAGCTACAGCTCACTTCATCGGATGCAGTGAGCTGTAGCTCACGAAAGCTCATGCTCAAATAAATTGGTTAGTCTCTAAGGTGCCACAAGTACTCCTTTTAGTAATGGATAGGTATCTAGCCTCCTGAAAGCAGTCTTTTTGGGCTGCACTTTCATAGCTATCCCTGGCTTTTGAGGTCGTCACTGGCCACAAGAAAAATCAAAATGTGCCCACGTAGGATTATTATTTGGAAATTGGGAAAGGATCACAGATCCAGCAGTCAATGAGGTCACCAGCAGCCAACAGTGTTTGTCTGCTGAGATTCCTTGGCTGCTCAAGTTAGTGGCAAAATGGAGCATCTAAAAAATGCTCACTATTTTGGGGACAGTTTGGTACCTCCTTTGAGTTGTCTCTGGCTAGCCAATCTGTCAACAGAAAGTCAGTTGCTGTAGCTGTTACTGCTCTAAGATTGCTGCCTCATTTATACTTGACACTCTTTGGAGATCAGAGATTTGGTATGATTACGTCTGCTGCAAAAGAAAAAAGAAAAAATCCCTAGACTTTTCTAAATAATAATTTTCACTTTTACAGAATGTTTTGTAGTATCTCAAAGTATTTTACAAGTATTAATTATCATGCCTCATGCCACTAACTCCACAAGTTTGGTGTCATGTGGATTATTATACCCATTTTATAAATGGGGAAACTGAGGCACACAAAGGTAAAATGATTTACTCAAAGTCACAGTGGCAGGCTGAATAGAGGACTCAAAAAACCTGATTCCGCAGACCACTATTGACCAAGAGACACACTATTATATTCTCTTACATCCACCCACCCTTTCCTTAAGCTCAACTGAAAACAAGACAGTATATACAATCCACTTAGAAAACAACAGTTTAGGACAAATACTGAACTAAGTTTTAAAAATGGTTACTTCTTTCCACAGAAAAGGAAACACAACTGAGTATACTTAATATTCAAATTATAAATGACAAATTCACATAATTCAATTTACTTATTCACAAATTCAATCTACTGCACTTTCTGATGTATAACATGCTTCTGCTATAAAAACGTGAGGCAAATGAAAATTCCCTTATTTAGAATAAAGATAGATCCTGGTTTCATTAAATGAAAGAATATATCTGGTGGGGGGGAAGGGTGAAACTCTATAGTTCCACTAAACTTGGCAGGTCAAGGATTTAATGAAAACTGTGTGGTGGAAAAAGGAGACAATTTAGTTTTACATATCACCTTTCATGTTCAAGTTACCTAGAAACAGTTTACAAAGTAGTAAGTGAAATACATGTAGTGCACTGAAGTGTAAGCAAACAGAGCCGCTATTCAGCACTCAGTAGTTCACAGTTTTGGATATTTGGATCCATTGCAGTGACAAAGAGAAAGGATTTAGACTGTTACTCAGTATACCAGCATTTTTCACAACTCTTCAAAAAAAGGTTCCATGAGATCTTTAGCTTGCAGTTTTGTGGAATCTGATCCAAGAGCATGATTATTAATTTTATATTTCTGATTAGGGCTTGTCTACACTACAGATTTTTTAGTTCTGATGTAGCTGGTCCAAAAATACAGAATGTAAACAAGCCCCGAGTTGTATAGGTTTCCTTGAAAAGGGTAAACGGTGATATTCTGGTTTTGCAACTGGCCTTGCATTGAAAAAAACATAACTTTTCATATTTAACTTTTTTTTCTTAGCTAAAAATTTTAAACCACATCACTAAAATTATTATTTATGTGGCTTTGGAATTGTAGGTATAATTGAAGAGAAAAATTCTGCCTCACTCAAACTGAGTGGAAGTATGTAAAAAATACCAGTGAATGTAGAGCTTCTCTTGGTTTGTAGGTGTAGTCACACTCTGACTACCAAAGTCTGAGCTTGAAAGGAGCTGATTCAGAATTCCTATTGACTTCACTGAAAATTGTGATGCATTAGAGCAGTGGTTCCCAAACTTGTTCTGCCACTTCTGCAGGGAAAACCCCTGCTGGGCCGGGCCAGTTTGTTTACCTGCCGTGTCTGCAGGTTCAGCCAATCGTGGCTCCCTGGTGGCCGCGGTTCGCTGCTCCAAGCCAATGGGAGCTGCTGGAAGCGCCGCGAGCCAAGGGACGTACTAGCCGCCGCTTCCAGCAGCTCCCATTGGCCTGGAGCAGCAAACCGCAGTCAGTGGAAGCCGCGATCGGCTGAACCTGCGAGCTCGGCAGGTAAACAAACCATCCCGGCCCGGCAGGAGCTTTCCCTGCACAAGCGGCGGAACAAGTTTGGGAACCACTGCATTAGAGTCATCAAATTCACACTCATGACTAGCATGTGTATTGGCAAATGGCTTCCTTTGGGTACTCTGCAGATGGTTTGAGCAGCCAGCTTTAGATACCCAACAACAGGGGAAACTGTCAAAGCAATTCCGAATGTGGGTAGGTGCTTGGTCTTTGAAAACATGTTTTAGGACAGTCACCCAAGTCTGAATGCTCAGGCTCAGCTGCACTCCAGATGCTGGAATTTTCAAAAAATCATTGCTATAAGATGTAGATTCTCCAAATATTGCTGTTTTACCTGATTTTACTCCTTTCCCTCTAGTTCAAAATCATTAAAGATACTTCAGCAATCTTCTTATGGGGCACCTGTAGTGTAGTGAGGCAATGAGGTAAGTGCCTTCAAATTGATAGAAAAGTCTCAGAAACAGGTGGAGAGGAAGATTTAGTCACCTGGTTTTTAAAAAATGCTATTAAAGCACTTTTTTCACTTCCTGTCTTTGAATGTTGCAGAATTGGAAGTGAAACAGATGAGGAGTCCTGTCTACATACATTTGCTAACATTTTCAAAAGCTTGGGCAGATGCAAATAGCCATTTGGGTATTCGGGCTACCATCTAGGACAGTGGTCTCCAACCTTTTTATGCCCAAGATCACTTTTTGAATTTAAGGGCAACCCAGCATCTAACCCCCCGCCCCTTCCTCGAGGCCCTACCCCTTCCCCAAAACCCTGCTCCACTCACACTATCCCCCGCCCCCCCATCGCTCGCTCTCACTCACTTTCACCAGGCTGGGGTAGGGAGTTGGGGTTCAGGAGGAGGTGCGAGCTCTGGGCTGGAGCCGAGGGGTTTGCAGTGTGGGAGGGGGCTCTGGGCTGAGCCTGGGGCAGGGCTGGGAGTGCAGGAGAGGGTTCAGACTTCCAGAGGGGGGCGCAAGGCTGGTGGTTGGGGTTCGGCCTCCCGCTGGACAGCACTTATCTCCAGCAGCTCCTGGTTGCTGGATCAGCATGGCTGCCACTAAAGTAGGCTCCCTGCCTATCTCGGCCCCACGCCGCACCCAGAAGAGGCCAACAAGCCCCTGGGACCCCTGGGGGGAGGGACGGCAGCACGTGGCTCCGCGTGCTGCCCCTCTCTGCAAGCACTACCCCCGCAGCTCCCATTGGGCATAGCTACCCGTTCCCAGGCAATGGTATCTGCAGGGGCAGTGCTTGCAGGCAGGAGCAGCATGCAGAGGAAGACCCCTGCCCCCTTCCAGAAGCAGCATGGGGCCAGAGTAGGCAAGGAGCCTGTCCTAGAAGCTCTGCTGTGCCTCCAGAGATCACGATCGACCAGTTGGTGATCACTGTTCTAGAGCTTCAAGTGGTAGTTGGGCATGCCAGACATTTTATAAGTTGGCATTTTTCTATGCACAAGCTGCATGGGAGCCCATGTTTGGTGGCATTTTCAAAGACAGTCATATAAATTTAACGGGTGCTCAGAGCTAAGCAAAAGCACACTGTAGATGTAAATTGATCTCTTTATGTATGATAGAGGTCTGGATGTGCAGCATAAAAGCAATCTATTTTAAAACATCTTTGTAGAGTGGCCAGATCCACAGGACTGAGAACAGGGAGAAGTGTTGGGGAAGATGGCACAGAGAATGAGGGGGACAAGAGGAATACAACTATTCAGATCCAAAATCAACACCATAATTACAGAAATGAGGTCCCTCAATGATGAGTTACTGAACATTTAAAAACCCTTCCTACCAATATAGAGCAGACACTTTGTATTCTGGATGTAAACTGGGTAAATAATGCAGGGAGCCATGGCAGGCCAGAGGAGTCATAGCATGGATTAGCTAAGCACCTCAGAAGCTATTTGTCTCTACTTGAGCTTCTAAATATGTGTGTCAGGAAGACCCACTGAGAATTACCAAGTGAACAGACAACAAAGTAAGGACACTAGAATGAAAAGTACTATTTATTTTGACAATTGCAAGTTTAGGGGCAGTTACTTTTAATACTTAATGTTTATCCAGCCTCTTTTAATGCTTCATGCAACAGGGTGCTGCTCCACAATTAGTGCTCCTAGGCACTACAGTAATACAAAGAACAGATAGAAACAAGGCTCATCATAACAAGATAGTTACATGAATACTGACAGCTTTACTTAATATACCTAAAATCAGCTATATGACTGTCAAATATACTCCTTAAAGGATGCTGTCAATTTACCTTACGTCAATGGCAAAGGTTTTCCAAAATTAACTGAAGCGAAGCTAAAGACAGCTGGAACACTAAGCTTGCAGGCTTAATTTTTACCTGAAGCACATTTAAGCACATTACATAGTTGTGTAAAAAATATCAGGACTGCTTAAGAATACAAAGAACTGTTTTGGGCCAACATTTCACTTACAAATAATTTTCAACAAATGCTGGCTACATTTAATTGGCTCAGTCAGTCTCCATAATTGACAGAGAGGTGGGCAAACATTTCAGAAATGTAAGCTGTAGATGTTACAAATTGGGACTGTGGCTCACAACTGTCCCCAAATGTGTTCATTTCCGTACCACTAGCCTCCGGCCAGTCACTCTCTCCTTGTCTGTTCACTCTAATTTACTCCCACACAAACTTTTGGAAGATGAAATGTTAGTTATCTTTACTTACCTAACTTATTAACTTGTGGCACCAGAGAAGCAGACAAACAGAGACAATTACATGCTTGGCAGAGAACAAGGCCAGACACGTACATTTCTACTGCTGTGAAGAGGACAGGGCCTAAAGTAGTACTGGAAACAGCACTTGACCACCCACTGATAAAATTAAGAAGATGAAACAGTAGCCGCAAAGCACAACAGGAGGAACTTACAGTTAGAATACATAAAATGCAGAATTTGATTTTTCTTCACACAATTTGGATTTTTTTACTCATTGCTGTGAGTTGTTCAAACAAAGATCCAAGTTCTGCAAACACCTTACACTTGCGCTTTGCTTTACTCACAAGTGGTAACTCCCACTGAAGCTAATGAGATCACTCACATGGGTAAAGTTAAGAATGGTAAACAAAAATAACAAGGTTGTGCAAAGACTGGTGTGTGAATTTCTCTGTATGGAACAACAAATCTTAACTCAGAAGCAAGCCTGTCATGATTTTCATTTAGTGAAACCATTCAGTGACTGAGAGTGCTGTTACAATTCAGGGTTCAGACGTGCCATAAGTCTTACTCATTTTGAATTCACTTTAATATCTTCAAGTTTCCCTCTCTTGTAAGGAAGGACTGCGTGGAGTGTTTTAATACAATCTTTAAACTGGTATTTTCAAAGGAACCTAAGTGGGTTAGATGCCCAATGTCCATTAAATGGGTGCTTAATCTACTTAGGCTCCTTTGACAATCCATGCTTAAGATATTGTCAGCCTGACTGTCCTCTTAATTTTACAAATGCAGTTTCCACTGATTCCAATGGGAGCTGCACAGCTGCTATTGATAGAATGATCAACACCCTAAATTTTCTCTTTTAACCTGTCACCACTTGAAACAGCATAAAATCTTGTAAATTTCAATCTCTCTCCTCCCAAATGAAATATCACTATTCACCTAGTCAAATTAGGAAAATATCTCATCTGGCCTCAGAAGCTACTGCTGGGAAAGTGAAGATACGTTAGAGAGAGATAGAGAGAGAGAGAGAGAGTATTTTCTGCACATGTTCCCCAGGATACAGAGGTCTGTAAATTACAGAGTTAAAGGTAGGATAAGTATATTTAAAATGAGGAATACAAACTTTTGATGGAAGCAAAGGAGAGGTAAGCAAAAGGCAAGCACATAACCGCCTGAGAAAAAAAATGTACTTAGAAAGGAACAGCAGATACTTCCCAAAGTGGAGGAAAGGTGGGAGAGAATATCTACAGTTAAGCAGGGAGGACATATCCCAAATGCCCCAAAAATGTACAGTGAGGAGAAAGAGAGGCAGGATGCTCATCCCAGATGCATTCCAAAATAAGGAGTAACATACCTTAATCTTGCATCGGAATTCATCCCAAATGCCTCCCTACCTAAAAAGACCCCTACACACATAGTTTCCTCTTTGGGGAAGGAGTACCTCAGGCACTGGAATGGTGCCAAATTTCTCCAAAGTCCCCCCATCCCCAACACCCCTGCCTCACCCAGGTGCGTATCCCCTCACAAGACAGGGATGACACCCTTGTACCACATGGTTCTCTATCTGCTCCCTGTAGGATCTCCTCCTGATCCTCTCACCAGATAAAGGACGCTGTCATCCCCAGTGCATCCTTGTTCCCCTCACTGTCCCGAAGGTCAAGGGCTTTCTTCCTCCCTTCTCCTCCGACAGAACTCACCTGGTGACCTCTTCCTCCTCCTGTCCCATTGGCCCTCCCGCCATGTCCCCTGTCCCATCCAGGGCTCACCAAACACAGGGTGCTTTGTCTCCTTCTGCATCCCCCCCCCCCCCGTCCTGATCCTCTCCGCCCTACTCAGTGTCATCCCCCCAATCCCTGCCCTGTCCCCCCAACCTGCCCACCCTCCTCCCACAACCCCTGCCCATCCTCCCTGCCACACACAAGCCCGGGATCCTCCCCCGCAGCCCCTGCCCATCCTCCCCCCATGTCCATCCTCCCCCCGCCGCCCCGCGGCCACGTCCCTCTCCCCGCCCCCATACCCCTCCCCCGGGTCCGGGCTCACCAGGTAGAGGGTGCCGTAGATGCGCAGGGACTCAGCCAGCGCCCCGTGGGTGATGTGCACGAAGGCCCGGCCGCAGTGCGGGTGCCAGGTGTGCCCGATCTCGTAGCAGTTGTGGGGGATGGACTTGCTCAGCGCCGCCATCTTGCCGCGCTCCTGCGACCGCCGGGGAGGGGCGCCGCGGCACCACTAACGCAGGAGAAAGGTCGCGCGGGCAGCTCGCGCGGCCGGGGTTACTCGCGGCCAAACCCGCCCCCAGCGCGGCTCGCGTGAGCCGTGCAGCCAATCAGCGCGTCCCGCGCGCAGGGAGCTGGCGGGATGAGCGGACAGGGGTTTCAGCGCTTGTGTTCCCCGAGGCCGGCGGCCACCCCGACTGACCCGGCGGGAGGAGGAGCCAGCGGGACCGGAGAGCGAACTCTGCATGGGGGGGGCGGCGGTGTGCATGCCCCGTGGGGTGCAGAGGGGCCTGATCGCTGAATGCGGGCTGGATGGGGAGCTCCGTGCATGGCGGGGGGGGGGGGGTGGAAAGGGCTGGATGGGGAGCTCCGTGCATGGCGGGGAGAGGGGTGGAAAGGGCTGGATGGGGAGCTCCGTGCATGGCGGGGGAGAGGGGTGGAAAGGGCTGGATGGGGAGCTCCGTGCATGGCGGGGGAGGGGGGTGGAAAGGGCTGGATGGGGAGCTCCGTGCATGGCGGGGAGAGGGGGGTGGAAAGGGCTGGATGGGGAGCTCCGTGCATGGCGGGGGAGGGGGGTGGAAAGGGCTGGATGGGGAGCTCCGTGCATGGCGGGGGAGAGGGGTGGAAAGGGCTGGATGGGGAGCTCCGTGCATGGCGGGGGAGGGGGGTGGAAAGGGCTGGATGGGGAGCTCCGTGCATGGCGGGGAGAGGGGTGGAAAGGGCTGGATGGGGAGCTCCGTGCATGGCGGGGGAGAGGGGTGGAAAGGGCTGGATGGGGAGCTCCGTGCATGGCGGGGAGAGGGGTGGAAAGGGCTGGATGGGGAGCTCCGTGCATGGCGGGGAGAGGGGTGGAAAGGGCTGGATGGGGAGCTCCGTGCATGGCGGGGAGAGGGGTGGAAAGGGCTGGATGGGGAGCTCCGTGCATGGCGGGGGGGGGGTGGAAAGGGCTGGATGGGGAGCTCCGTGCATGGCGGGGGAGAGGGGTGGAAAGGGCTGGATGGGGAGCTCCGTGCATGGCGGGGGAGAGGGGTGGAAAGGGCTGGATGGGGAGCTCCGTGCATGGCGGGGGAGGGGGGTGGAAAGGGCTGGATGGGGAGCTCCGTGCATGGCGGGGGAGGGGGGTGGAAAGGGCTGGATGGGGAGCTCCGTGCATGGCGGGGGAGAGGGGTGGAAAGGGCTGGATGGGGAGCTCCGTGCATGGCGGGGGAGAGGGGTGGAAAGGGCTGGATGGGGAGCTCCGTGCATGGCGGGGGAGAGGGGTGGAAAGGGCTGGATGGGGAGCTCCGTGCATGGCGGGGGAGAGGGGTGGAAAGGGCTGGATGGGGAGCTCCGTGCATGGCGGGGAGAGGGGTGGAAAGGGCTGGATGGGGAGCTCCGTGCATGGCGGGGAGAGGGGTGGAAAGGGCTGGATGGGGAGCTCCGTGCATGGCGGGGGAGAGGGGTGGAAAGGGCTGGATGGGGAGCTCCGTGCATGGCGGGGAGAGGGGTGGAAAGGGCTGGATGGGGAGCTCCGTGCATGGCGGGGAGAGGGGTGGAAAGGGCTGGATGGGGAGCTCCGTGCATGGCGGGGGAGAGGGGTGGAAAGGGCTGGATGGGGAGCTCCGTGCATGGCGGGGGGGGGGGTGGAAAGGGCTGGATGGGGAGCTCCGTGCATGGCGGGGGAGAGGGGTGGAAAGGGCTGGATGGGGAGCTCCGTGCATGGCGGGGGAGGGGGGTGGAAAGGGCTGGATGGGGAGCTCCGTGCATGGCGGGGGAGAGGGGTGGAAAGGGCTGGATGGGGAGCTCCGTGCATGGCGGGGGAGGGGGGTGGAAAGGGCTGGATGGGGAGCTCCGTGCATGGCGGGGGGGGGGTGGAAAGGGCTGGATGGGGAGCTTCGTGCATGGCGCGGGGAGGGTGGGGGGTGGAAAGGGCTGGATGAGGGCGGAGAAAGGGGAATGTTCTGTGCACGTGGGGTGAAGAGGGCTGATTGGGGACTTGGGGAGGTCTGTGCCACTCTCGGTTTTGGAACTCAAGCACCCCGACGGCCAGAGCCCTGATTTGTTAGCCTTCTGCCCACCTCCCTTTTCCCTTCCTGGTTAAGTATCTGGGTTGAGGTGGGTATATTTATGGGCAGTCCTTTGTCTATGTTTGTTGTAATTTTTAATGAATGGGATAGGCACCTGGGGCACTACATGGGTGAATACGGATGTACTTTGAAAATAAAATAACAGGTGCTCTGTGAATGAGGGACGCACATGCACTAATAGGAAATGGATAGGGGATTAACTCCTCAACTCACTGTGGCTTTCCAGCCTTGTCAATGTCTGATGCGTTGTGTCAACATATAATAGAGATATGACATCATCTGCTCCCTTTACAATAGAACAGCTTGTGATGCAAATGAAATAGCTCAGTAGTTCTCAAACTTTTGTACTGGTGACCCCTTTCACATAGCAAGCCTCTGAGTGCGGCCTCCCTTATAAATTAAAAACACTTTTTCATATATTTAACACCGTTATAAATGCTGGATGCAAAGTGGGGTTTGGGGTGAAGGCTGACAGCTTGCGACACCCCCCCCCCGCCACAGAATAACCCCAGTTTGAGAACCCCTGAAGTAGCTGTAATTTGTTGGGGAGAAAGGTAGATTTAACTGTGTGTGATTGGGAGAGGGGGGCAGAGAAATTACGTTGTTTGATAGTGTCATTTTAATGCAATACATGAAGAATAACTTTGGTTACCAAGGGATGTTTGTTCTTTACAAAACCGGGGTGGTTTATCTGTCATGCTGTCCTCAATTGGTTGTTTTATGACTGTGTCTTTAGTTATTCTTTCATCTGATTCACCTGATTCTGTAATTCCAAGGATCAGCACGAGGGCCTTTTTTAATACTTGTATGATGCTGACTTTCCTCCCGTTGTTTGTGGGTAGGTCTGTACTTAAAATGCTACAGCAGCGCAGCTGCAGCACTTCAGAGAAGATGCTGCTACACCGACGACGGGAGAGCTCCCATCAATGTAGTTAATCCACCTCTGCAGAAGGTGGTAGCTATGTCGACAGAAGAAGCAGACCCATCAACATAACACTGTCCATACTGGGCGTTAGGTCGGTATGAGGCATGTCTCCGCTTGCAAGCTTACAAGCGGCAATATAGCACTGTCCATGTTGGTGCTTTTGTTGGTGCAACCTATGTCACTTAGAGGGGTGGGGTTTTTTCCACACCTCTGAGTGACATAAGTTATACTGACAAAAGTGCTAATGTAGACATATGCTAACTGTGTCGCTCAAGGGTAGTGATACTGATGTAAGGTTTTGTCTACACTACAGACTTTTACACTGCAGGGAGTTTATTTTCATCTACTCTCTTTAACAGTCTCATCACCTATGTCAGATATAGCCATTACCAAGGGCAGAAACTGACCTTCACTAGAAGCTAATGTACCTAGAACTAAAACCGAAATTCCATTAACTGTCAATAAGTAACAGACTCTTAACTTTGTCACAACTACCCGCTAGAAGGAGACACGACCAAATGCACTAAATGAGCAGATTGCATGGCTGACAATGTTAGATTATCTAGTGTCAGGTGTTTAAGGCCCACAGGAGCTCAAATCCAATCTAGAGTGCCATTTTGCAATGAAACATGGCCATACACACACAAACACATGGTCATCATCAGGGATAGAAACTAACTTTCAGCAACTGAAGCATAAGCCACTACTACAAGCTAAAAGAGCTTAATAAGAGTAAGAGAGTAAGCAGCAGGGCTATTCCAGTTCCAGGGGCCACCATCCAGCTGGAAGGATGCATTACAGCTTCCATAAGGAAGGTCTGGGTTGGGTGGTATCCACAAGGGGATCTTCCCTATAAGAAATGCTACACAGTATGTAAAGTGATGGAAGCTCTCTGCTGAGGTCAGAGGAGCCAGTTTTCTAGACTTTGGGCACCATGGTATTGCTGCCCAAATCTGTCATGTGGAGCAGTGCCCCTCGAGAAAGCAAAGTGGCGATGCCCATTGACCTATATTTCCCACCTTAAACACAGCATTTTGCTCTACCGCACTATTTGCAGTTCGTCTTAAGTCCTGGAGGCAGTCTTCTGCTCCCATTTTATGGTCCCTGTCACTTCCTCTCCATTATTGATGAAGAGTACTCCAGTTTTTCCACCGGGATGTACTGGTTACAGTTCTGTACTCTTGGTATTTAATTGTTTTCTGATCCTAACCAATTATACTACTTTGTTTAATTGCTTGTTTTGGGATCCCCCCTTCCTGTAATAAGGCTGAGAGCTAGCTTCTGTCCTGCAGCAGGTGTGGTAACATGAGTCTCCCTTTCAGCCTATCTCCTGAATCTGTAACAGGGCTGTTTGTGGTCAAATGCAGTCTCTTTCTCTCTGGTCCTTGCCACCAGTAATATCCCTCCATTATCAATGTTTTTTAATTGATAGAGTAGGAGAGTCATAAAAACACTTAGCACTAACAGGGCTGCACATTACCAAAGTACTGTGCAAACATCAGCTAATTACAGGTTTCAGAGTAGCAGCTGTGTTAGTCTGTATCTGCAAAAAGAAAAGGAGAACTTGTGGCACCTTAGAGACTAACAAATTTATTTGAGCATAAGCTTTCGTGAGCAGCTCACGAAAGCTTATGCTCAAATAAATTTGTTAGTCTCTAAGGTGCCACTAGTCCTCCTTTTCTTTTTATCAGCTAATTAAGCTCTCCACCTTTGGAGATCTAAGTTTTCTCTGAGATGTCAGCCGAAGGACATTCTGTTTAACAATAATTTTGTTTGTGCTGCTGTGTTTTACATTTTCCATATACCTTGCCCTCTTTTTTTTTTTTTAAGATATTATCAGTCGCGATAAAAGCAGTACCTTTCAAGTGTAGAGTTTTATCTGCCAAATCCTGACTTTGGAGTAATTAAGAATTCAGAGGCAAGTTAGAGAATAAGTCAGTGTAATAAGAACCTAACAAGCCAGAGAACTGCCTACCTCCAGAGACTCACCAGCAAGGTATCAAATGTCAACACTCAGCCAATGAAACATTAAGAAGCATTACATCATCGGAACAAACTCTTTGGCTGATCCCAACCTTGGCTCCAGCAGCTCTTTCAGACTTCTGTGGACTGTGCCTAAGTCTTCTCTGCATACAAGGTTCATAGCTCACATATATTAATGACTCCTGTCCATCCCTCTGAACTAAGTTTAAACTTGGTAGCATTTGAAGGATATAAATGCTTCTCTTAGATAAGAGGCATATTCTTAAAGAGCTCCATCCCCAAATCCCTCTTTAAATCATATATCCTGATTTCCTCAGCTCATCCATGATCCTGAACTCTGTCCTCCTTCATATCTTCCCTCTGCAAAGCTGCCTGTCACCTTTTATGCTATTTTCTGCAGTCCTATCCTGCTGTGATTTCATTCACCTTCCTGTCCAAGGCTTCATCGACTCTCATAACTATTGCAGCTCCCTTATATCTGGCCTTCAAGTCCCACCCGTGCAGCAGTGTGTGGGGAACAGCATTCTTCACTTTGCCCCCTTGTGCAAAAGTCAAGTCAGGAGAAGGCCACCGCAGGAGCTGGACAGAAAACAGGCCCCAGGGTGAGATAGGAAGAAAACCTCCCTTTCCATAAAATAATAGCCCAAGGGATCAGTAAAAGTTCAATACCCCCATCAAAGTATGGAGTTGGGTCAGTTCCAGAGAGAGAAAAGAACTCCTTTATCCTGTAGTCAACTTCCAGGCCCTTCTTAGGGAGACCTGTGGAATCTAATTCAGCAGGTTGCAAGCAATTTGTACAGTCCCAACTAATTCCTGCAAATTATCCATTTATCTGGCACCAACCTCTCCCCATCTCTTCCAGCAAGTTTCCCATTGGGGCAAGAGCCAACTCAGTAGCTCCTACCATCTTCCTTTGCCTATTATTTTAATATTCAGAGAGCACCAATAGAGTGCATGTAATCACAACTGGGAGAGGAGTTGCACCACACCATCATGAATGGGAAGGGAAGTGGTCTGCAAGGCAGATGTTGGCCATGCCAGAAAAGTTTGAGAATTACTGTACCCTATTTAATTTGATACTAATGGTTTGTTTTACCCTTCCCCATAATTTTTCATTCTCAATGAACTGCAGGCTGTACTGAAAACACAACCACATTATAGATGGAAGGATGTTTTGGCGCAGGGATAGGGAAGGACCAAGGCTTTTGGTATCAGGAAGGTGTAGGAGGCATTTTGGGTTTGTGGAATAAGCTGGATGTTGAAATGCTCAGCAGTGAAATAAGCGATGGTCACATAAACACCACCCTATACCGGAAACCTACCAACCGCTATACTTACCTACATCCCTCCAGCTTTCATCCAGACCAGACCACTCCACATAATCCATTGTCTACAGCCAAGCTCTAAGATACAACCACATTTGCTCCAACCCCTCAGACAGAGACAAACACCTACAAGTTCTCTATCAAGTGTTCTTACAACTACAATACCCACCTGCTGAAGTCAAGAAACAGATTGACAGAGCCAGAGGAGTACCCAGAAATCACATACTACAGGACAGGTCCAACAAAGAAAGTAACAGAACACCACTAACCATCGCCTTCAACCCCCAACTAAACCTCTCCAGCGCATCATCAAAGATCTACAACCTATCCTGAAGGACGATCCCTCACTCTCACAGATTTTGGGAGACAGGCCAGTCCTTGCTTACAGACAGCCCCCCAACCTGAAGCAAATATTCACCAGCAACCACACACCACACAACAAAAACAGTAACCCAGGAACCTATACTTGCAACAAAGCCCATTGCCAACTCTGTCCACATATCTATTCAGGGGACACCATCATAGGGCCTAATCACATCAGCCACACTATCAGAGGCTCATTCATCTGCACATCTACCAATGTGATATGTGCCAGCAATGCCCCCCTGCCATGTACATTGGCCAAAGCGGACAGTCTCTACGCAAAAGAATAGACACAAATCAGACGTCAAGAATTGTAACATTTAAAAACCAGTCGGAGAACATTTCAACTTCCCTGGACACTCAATTACAGACCTAAAAGTCACAATTATTCAACAAAAAAACTTCAAAAACAGACTCCAACGAGAAACAGCAGAACTGGAATTAATCTGCAAACTGGACACCATTAAATTAGGCTTGAATAAAGACTGGGAGTGGATGAGTCATTACACTAACTAAAAACTATTTCCCCATGCTAATTTTTCCCCTACTGTTACACCTTCTGCTCAACTGTTTGAAATGGGCCATCCTGATTATCACTACAAAAGGTTTTGTTTTGTTTTTTTCTCCTGCTGATAATAGCTCACCTTCATCGATTGGTCTCGTTAAGAGTTGGTATGGCAACCCCATTTTTCATGTTCTCTGTATATATATATCTTGCTACTGTATTTTTAGCCCACGAAAGCTTATGCTCAAATAAATTTGTTAGTCTCTCAGGTGCCACAAGTCCTCCTCATTCTTTCTGCTGATACAGACTAACAGGGCTACCACTCTGAAACCAGTGTTGATACTGAAATTTACATATTCAGCTTTCAAATAGAGGTGATGGGGGCAGTTCATGCTACTCAGAGCTATTGACAATGGCTGTTTGCAGACTCAAGGGCTTGTCTACCTGGGAAGTTTACACCAGTATAAGCTAAGGCCAGATCTACACTCACAGTGTTTAGCCAGTATAATTGTGGTTGGACGTGTGAAAAACATCACACACACCCCCAAAACCAGCATGGTTCCGCCAGCAAACACCCCAATGTAAAGGCAACTTATACCAGCAAAAGAGTCCTTTTGTCAGTATAATTTATGTCATTTGGGGATGTGGTTTAACTAGACCAGCAAATATAAGCTGTTTCTCCGTGAGGGAGTTTGCTGGCAGTGCTGCACCAGTATAGCTCTGCTAGGAAAGCCATTGTAGTGTAGACTCCCCGTACACTACAGATTTCTGCCGGCAAGGCTTTGTCCGTTAAGGGTAGGAAGAGGTGTGATGTGTGACTGACATAGCTGTGCCAGAAGTAGTCCCTAGTGTGGATGCAATTATACCAGCAAAGCAGCACTTTTACTGGTTGTGATGCTGTATGATTGAAATATGACCATTTATATCCTTGGTTTTGCCACAGTTAGACAATTGCAACGTATTTTGTACAAAGTGTGTCATGTAAGGTGCCAATGGAAAAGTTATGATGCATAAATAAGATCATCCTGTTTAAATCCATGTATCCTCACTGTATCTGAAGTTATTTACATCCAGTCTTGCCAGCCCATTCAACCTGGATGCCCCATTAAGGACACTTCACTCTAACAGTGGGCCATGGAAGAAACTCATTCCACCCAGATAGCTCTTCCTGTGGATACCTCAGCATGGATATGGGAAATGGCTTCCCCTGTGAGTCATCAAACCGTGACAGACATGTGATATCCTTGTGTGACCCTAGACTCCAACTTGTGCCAGTAACTTTCCACAAACTGGGCTGTGAGCTTTGTTTGAAAGAGTGAATTTCCAGGCACATGACTCCATCTTGCCTCTCTCCTGCCCTGATTTTCTGGACTGGATTTACAGCTAAAAGTAGCATACTGAACAATGGACTGAGGACCTTCCAGTCTTTCGGAAGTTACCGGAGAGACTTTACAAGCCAGTAGTCTATAACATCACTGCTATAAACCTGATATAAGGACATTGCAATTATTGTATGTATATGATCTATTAACTCTCTTCTTTTATTAGTAAACCTTTAGATTTTAGTTACTAAAGGATTGGCAGTAGTGTGATTATTGGGTAAGATCTGAGTTATATATTGATCTGGCTAAGTGGCTGATCTCTTGAGATTGGAAGGACCCTATATGTGATTAAATTGGTTTTCAGTAACCACTCATCATAGAGTCCAGCGTCTGGGTGGGGAGACAAAGGCTGAACTGCCTAAGAAGACTGCATTTTTTGCTTCTTGTTAACCAGTGTGGTAAGACAGAAGTTTATTTTTGCTACTGGCTTGGTATAATCTAATGATAGAATAACCACATGATTGTGATGAGTCTGCCCTATTTTTCAGCAGTTTGTCCTGAATCTGGCATTCTCAGCTGTGACCCACTGAGGCACGGTGACACTGATACAGCTTGTTTCACTCATGGGGGTCGATTTACTATACCAGTACAAACCACAGCTTTGAGCTGTGTTTGTATCCACACTCAGAGCACTTCACGAGTTTAGTACACTAGTATTCCTAAAAAGTCCCTAGTGTAGATATGGCCTAACGTGTCCATTTTAACCAGTATACTGATATAACCCCCTTTATGGACACTCTTATTCAAGTATAAGAGGACCTTTTTCAGTTTATCTTATGTCACTTGGGGGAGAGAGGGGAGTTAAGCTAAACTGAAAAAAGCCACTCTTATACTGGAGACTATTTGTTTGTACAATGATCTATACTGGTTTAACTATAATGATACCAGTGGTAAACTTTTCCTGTGTAGACAAGCCCCACAGGAAGACAGCCCTGCATTGATTTGTGCTCTATTCACATTCACAAACAAAAGAGCTCGGAACTTCAGATTTTGGGTGGTTTTGTTAGTGAAATGGTTGAGTTCTGAGACTAAGGGTGGGTTCTGTGGCAAATTGATCAGCTACAAAATTGTGGCGTACATTGGGTTTATATCATATTGTCTTAAATATACGGTTAGTATGACAAAGACTAAACAAACTACAGTTGTGTTGCACAGCTCTCTTTCAGCTGGGCTAGCAGTTTGAAGAGATTCTGTTAGTTTTCTTTCCCTGGCAGGGCAGGTGGCCGTGTAGGGGAAGTTAAGGCTATAACAGTTGGGCTGGTGGGGTGAGGGATTCTGCATGCCGCCTCAGTGTATGGAGCTGAAGCTGCTAGCTAATTGGATCAAAATAAGATGAGGAAAGAGAGGAATGAGATCATCCAAAAGAAGAACTGAACCTAGCTAGAGGTTTTGAATTCCAAATGTATGGGGCCTGGGATTCCTTCCATGGAAACATTTTTAAATGTTGAATCAATCTGGAAGTATTTTAAGTAAGAAGAAATATGACACCCTTGCCTTTTTTCCCCTGTGATACTTTCAAATTTGGGGTCTTTTCGGTTCTGTATTTGTTTTTCTACCTTGGATTAGGTGATTCAGCTCTTCCCTATTATGCATGCTCAGTTCAGTGCCTGAATTGGCTCTTCTGGGGGTAGCTACTCTTGCCTTTAACTGATGAGAGATGCTGTTTCTAGCAGAATGGTTTCTCAGTCTTATCTTCCCTTTTTTCTGTTTCCTCTTCTGCAGTTCTTCTGCTATCATCTCTGTTTCTTTCTCCTTTTATGTTTGTTCTCTCCCCAACTCCAGTGTCTTTCCACTTACCCTTATCTTTAAAATGCTTGGAGAGCCTGACATGAAAGATTGTATAAGTGCTAAGCACATTGTTATGGGCCAAATTCATCCCTGATGTTACTCCACTGAAGTAATTTGATATATGCATTTGTGTGTTTATGTGTATACCCATGGGTAAAATAGGGCAGACTCACCCCAATCATGTGGTTATTCTATCATTAGATTATACCAAGCCAGTAGCAAAAATAAACTTCTGTCTCACCACACTGGTTAACAAGAAGTAAAAAATGCAGTCTCCTTAGGCATTCCAGCCTTTGTTTCCCCACCCAGACACTGGACTCTATGATGAGTGGTTACAGAAAACCAATTTCATCAGGCACAGGATCCTTCCAATCTCAAGAGATCAGCCATTTAGCCAGGTCAATATATAACTCAGATCTTACTTATAATCACACTGCTGCTAATCTTCTTCAGTAAGCAACAAACTAATAAGAAAAGAAAAGATGTTTTAGTCTTTTCCTGAAAGATGGTAGAGACATAATCTGGAGAATGAGAGGAGAGCATTCCAGAGGAGAGCTGCAGGCCCTCAATAGAGAAGGCCTGGAATTCCATCCTATCTATATACATACCTAGGAACAGTCAACCTCACCTACCTGTTTCTTGTCAAGACCAAGGTACAATATTGTGACACCTATGTAGGAAACAAATTGTAAGCTGATAATAAAGGAAATCATTTCTATTTGCACGTATCCTGATAGTCTCTAATGCTTGGGAAGTCAGTGGAAGTTAAATGAACTGTATCTTTACAGATTGTCCTCCAGGGAAATAGGGACTTCTTAAGGAAGAAATTTCAGCCTTCACCTTTCAGTTTACACCTATAATCAGTCTAGATTATAGGTGTAAACCTGTTCACATTATTTGAGCATGTTTTCTTGGTTGCTTGCAATTGTGCATGTTACTTGTTCATTTTTAGTAGGGAATGGTCTCAAAATACCCTTGTGTCTGCTTATATTTAAAAGGTAAGGGAATTAACTGGAATGTTTCCCATTTTCCAGATGTAATATTTTCCAAAATAAATATGGGGTGAACTGTGGGATAATATCATGTGAACATTTTGAGTCACACAGTAATATCCTGCAGTTTGTAGAAACCTGGATTTTTTCCAAAAATATATTTGTAGTCTTTCTTACAGGGATACTGTATTTAATAACAAGAAAACAGAGTCATAGTTTTAGCCACACTGATATTGCCACACAAACCAGGACATGATATTGGGTCAATTTTATACCTGCTGTAATTCTATTGGCTTCAATAAAGTTGCACATAACTGAATCTGACCGATTAAGATGATGTGCTATTGGGCCAGTAGCTGGTATTGTTCTCTTAGTCGCTTGGCTAGATTGAACCATAAAGTCTTTAATTAACAATTAAGTTCAATCCTGGATAAATAGTAAAGCACAGTGTGATGTGTACCATCACAAGAGAAGCCTGGGGCAGGAATTCTGACCCAGGGAGTCACAACTTTTCCTTTGACCCTCTCTTCCCTCCAAGGAAGTAGTTTACTGTAGCCATGAAAAGGGTGCAGGTTACTTCCTCCCTTGTACTAGCTCAGCTCTGTTGGACACTCTTCCCCACTAGGGTGACCAGACAGCAAATGTGAAAATTGGGAGGGGGTGGGGGGTAATAGGAACCTATATAAGAAAAACATCCAAAAATCAGGACTGTCCCTATAAAATCAGGACATCTGGTCACCCTACTCTCCACCCAGCTGCTTGGTGGGGAGGTGTCACTGCCATGTTTGATACTCCCTCCCACTTGCCGATACTCTGCCTTTGCTTTAGTCAGGTCCCCCCTAAAAACCCATTTCTACAGCATCACCTACTAAAAATGAACTTGTTCTATGATGGAAAAAAGTGTACCACCAAGATGCATGTCTAATCTGCCAAATCCGAATAACCTCATAATCAGATCTGTGGCACCATATCCTTCCTCCACACTCCCCTTTCCTGTATTTCTTTTATCAAGTTAATCATTTAGAGCCAGATGGTGACCTGTCCTGCATGCCCTCAGTACCCTTAGATTCCCGGGCACCGGCAGGTAGTAGCTCAGGTAACAACAGTAGTCTTCATAGGGCCACAGCATTCATTCCCTCACCGCCCATAATGTGGGTGGGAAGGAACAGAGCTTCAGCTCCATCCACAACCTGCTGATCAGCCCAGCGGCATCGTCATGCTAAGGGACATATGCTGTGCCAGGTGTAGTGCTGATGCTGAATATACTCCCCAACGCAGGGGAGAGAGAACCACCAGAGTCACAATTTGTTTCCCAGTCTGCTTTTGCAGCAGTGCTGCAATTTCTTTCTTTGATTCCTGTCCACCAGCTCAGCAGCAACAATGGGGCCACCTGAAGTCTTTGGACCACTTTCTGTCCTGTACCAGCTTCACAGCCTTGTTCATCTTTAAACCTTCTTGTTCGATGTCTTTCTTCGCCATGTCTACCCAATGCATCTTCAGTTGCCCTCTGTTTCTAGTTCCTTGTACTCTGGGAGGTATCACCTTGTATTGTATCCTTTTGGGGTCCATTTCTGACACAAATTCACAACTTGGCAGTCTTTTTTTAATCGTCTGCAACAGCGTAATTTCTTGCCCAAGCTGTTTTCTTATCACTTGTCACTTTTATTTTCTGCAGTCTTGGTTCTCTCAATATTCCCCTCAGCTAGTTCACTGCTTTCCTCACACTCCAACGCTCCAATCCATACAGCAGTATCAGCACAGCAGTTGTCTCAAATGTCTTTAGCTTTCCAAATATTGCAGGGTTTTCCAAATGTTGTAGCAGCTAATAGGATACTTCTTATGTCATATCTTCACAGTTCCCATTCTTTGACACTAGTCTTCCAATGTACATGCAATTTTCCACTTGTTCTAGTTCTTTGTCACCAACTTTGATCTTTACGTCGTCCTCTTGTCTTCCAATTGCCGTAATTTTTGTCTTCTCCATACTGATCTTCAGTCCAAATTTTCCATTTTCCCAGACTCTCTACCTTGTCAGTACGTCTCTGTACGTCCTCCTTGGGCAATTCGATAAGGTCAATATCATCTGTGTCTAAGGTTATTCACTGTGCTCCCTCTCAACATCACTCATCTCATTTCACCTCTCAGTGCTACCGTCACTACTGCTACCAGAACCCAGTTGAAGAAATCTGGTGATAGCATGCATCTTTGTCTCACTTCTGTGATCTTCCACCAGCTTCTTGTCTGCTCTCATCGCACTCATCAACTTGCTGTAGCCGTTCTCTATCGGCTTAATCAGTTGGTTGGGGATGCCAAAACCCTTTATGCCAAATGCTTTCACAAACCAGGTTGACATCTACAAAGTTACAATAACAGGTTTGGTTGTGTTCTATGTACTTCTCTAATGTGTCTTATCACAAATAACTGATCTATTGTACCTCCAGCCTGTTCCTCTGCAAGCACCACTTCCATGTACCTCTTCATTCTCCTCTGCAATATCTTGGTGAATGCTTTTCCTGGCACAACATGGTGACCCAAACATAGGGCTCATAGCAAACTGTGATTGAGCCCTTAAATCCGAGGTAGGCAAACTATGGCCCGCAGGCCACATCCGGCCTGTGAGACTGTCCTGCCTGGCCTTTGAGCTCCCGGCCGGGCAGGCTAGCCCCCAGCCCCTCTCCTGCTGTCCCTCCTCCCCCGCAGCCTCAGCTCGCCGTGCCGCCAGCACTCTGGGTGGCGGGGTTGCGAGCTCCTGCTGGGCAGCGCAGCAGCATGACTGGCTCTGGCCAGGTGGCGCAGCTGCCAGTCCCGCTGCTCTGAGCAGCATGGTAAGGGGGTGGGGAGCGGGGAACTTGGATAGGGGCAGGGAGTTCCGGGGGGCAGTCAGGGGACAGGGAGCAGGGGGCAGTTGGATGGGGTGGACATTCGGGGGGGGGGGCAGTCGGGGGATGGGGAACAGGGAGGTCTGTCAGGGGACATGGCATCACTTGGCATGACCCCCCTAGGAGTCTCGGGGGGGCCTGTCAGGGGACATGGCATCACTTTTCCACCACCACCCCCTGCCACCTCCTTCCATGGAAGCCCCTCCATGCATATTCTGTGTATTTGGCACTCTCTTTTATTTGATGAGGAAGAGGAGCAGTGGGATTGTTTTATGCATATTCTTGCTCTGCTCTGTCAAAATCCCATGAGGGAGACTTTTGACCCAAGAATCAGTGCTGTCTTTAGAACAAGGTCCTGATATCCATGGGTCTGGGGTTCATGGGTCCTGTACAATGAAGCAGCATTCCCCCAATGGGATGATTCAGTGGAAGTTCAAGGATATTGATTCAGTTCTGAGTCAGAAACTGAGTTCTTGGAGGCAGAGCTATCTTTTACTGAATCACTAATACCACTTCCAGCAGTCCCTCCTGCAAACCTCTTCTCATATCCTTTACTTGACATGATAGAGGGGTACTTGCTGGACTCATGGTTTTGAATCCTGGCAAGCCTGGTTCATCCCTTCCTCATTCTGAGGTAGATACACTGAGTTCCATGCTGCGTGTGAGCCTTTCAGAAAAGACCTTAAACTGAAGTCCTGTCTGATTTGCAAGGAAGGAAGTCTTAAGTGAAGAGGGTTGCCCCGTTTTTATGGTCAAAATCTCCCCTAGTCTCCAGTTCTGTGCTGCACTCAGTCTTAGAGATTGGCTGCATTTTAGTGGCACAGGGGATGATTCCTGTATGTAATTAGAGACCAATTCTCCCTTGCTTTGCCCCGTGAGCTTCAAAAGAAGAGAGACCTTTGTACACTGGCATATTCCATAGGTGATTTCTCCACATGTGGAATTCTGGCATGTTCCCCCTCTCGTCAATTGTGCAATGATTTCATCCTCTCATACAGTATCATTGCCAGTTGTAGCCTGCAAATTCCATCTTTGGCTAATAAGAGGCTTTGTTTCTTGGTCTGTACATTTTGGTTGAAACCCCGATTTCTCTGTTTTTGTAGTCACATTTTTAACAAGCTTTAAAAAAAAAAATCTGGGGTCAAAATAATCACCTGAACATCTTGTATTATTTCCACCACCCAGGAATTGAAGTACCACAGTAATACCAGTTCTCATGTAATTTTGGCCCCATGAAAGACTCCCTGAGGATTTAAAAATGCCTCTGAACAATATAAACGTAAACACGAGAATTCACATCCATGCTCATTATTTTCTAACCTCCTGTCTAGGTCTAAAGGTTATTAGAGAAACTGTCAGCCTACAACTATAAATGATACGGTTTCAAAAGGTTTCAGAGTAGCAGCTGAGTTAGTCTGAATGCATCCGATGAAGTGAGCTGTAGCTCACGAAAGCTTATGCTCAGATAAATTGGTTAGTCTCTAAGGTGCCACAAGTCCTCCTTTTCTTTTTGGTTTCAAAAGGAGAGATTATTCCACGCTCAATTGTATGTGATGCAGTAATAATGATATAATCTTACAATTGTGCCTTTCCTGCCAAAATGCTTTACATTGCGAGAATGCCAGAGTGATAAGCACTATATCAAAAGCTAAAATACAGACAGACTCTTTTACCAGACTTGTTTGGAGCTAGTGCAGTTACAAGGAACATGGAATGCTTGTGAAACATTCTGAGCACTTTTGTGAACACACAAAGGGATACATGCGGGACTATAAAGTGTTCTCACCACCATTTCAAGTGCTTGAATGAGTTTTGCAAAGGCATAAAGGCTCTAGCACAGAAAGGCCTTCAGTGGGTGTAACAGTGACCTGTAAGATTAATTTACCAATTTTAATGCTAATTAGATGTTGCCCCAAAACTGGTCAAACATGTCCTACTCAGAACCTAGAATCAAGTCTCAGGGTTTGTCTTCACACAAAAGTTGTGCCACTTTAATTATACCAGAAAAGTTAAAGTGGTCCAACCCCCTCGCATGGACTGAGTGATATTGGTATAAGGTACCTTATACCAGCGCAGCTATTTCTATAGGAGAAGGGGAGTAATCTATACTGAAATAAGGCACCTTTGTACCAGTTTAACTGCATCCACACTAGGGGCCATGCCAGTATAACTATATTAGTAAAATATCCTATTAGTAAAATATACACTAACTGAAATGGTTGTACCAGTTCCTGAAGACCAGGCCTTAAAATCTCAGACAATGGCCATCCAGAGACACACAGGTCATTAAAAAAAGATAAAGAATCCAAGAACAGAGGGGAAGAATACAATTTAGCAATGTCTGCGTTGGAAATGGCCCATGTGTGAATGAACAATATCTCTGAAAATTGGACCAGCCTACTGCCTATGTAATTGAAAAATTCTGGGCCTGATTCTCATTTACAAGGCTCATTTACATCACTCTGGAACTTTAAAGGGGCTTTAATAATTTATACTTGCTTTAGGGCTACCTTGCAGCGCCAGGCCAGTGTAAATAGACTTTTAAGTAAATGAGAATCAGGCCTATAGTTTCCATCAGCAAGAGATACAGTTTAACACTACATCAAGTTGTCTTTTTGCATATTCACAAAAGCTACAAAGGGAGTGTGGGTATAGCTCACCCAGGCTCTGGACAGAGGCAGGACATTCTTCCCAGGAGAGTGAAAGTCACCTGTCTGTGATATTAAAAAAAAGGTTACTTTCCGCCATGGTTGGCATGTTATTATAGACTGTAATGTAACTAAGCAGGACATGCTAGTTCACATGCTTTTTTTGTGGGGAGAAAATAGCCCATTTAAAGATTCACCGGCATGTTCTGACTGCTTTGCGCTGCTCCAGTGACACAAAGCAACCATAAAACTTGAGTAACTGGCCAATTAAACCAGTTTACGTCTGCTTTGCATCAATGGAGCAGTGCCAAGCAACTGGGATCGGTGAATCTGGCCTCTAATCTATCATTTACAGCGGGGTTTATATGTAGCCTAACTTGATATTCAAAGGCCATGTCTACACTAGGAGCGCTTTGCTGTATAACTATACTGGTATTCTGTACCAGCAATGTGCTCCTGGTGAGAATATAGCCTATACAGGAAAAGCTCCCAGTGTAGTTTATTCCACCAGCAACAACCCCAACTCATCCCCCAAGCAAACCACGAGTAAAAGTAGAGTTTTGCCAATATAACTATCTACACTAGGGGCTTCTGGCACAGTCAAAGGTTACAGCTCCTCACACCCCTGACTGACACAGCTATGCCAGCAGATGTCTGTAAAATTGACATGGCTGAAGTCTAATAATTTGTTTAAAAGATCATAAGTGATTTCTATAAGTAATGTATTTAGAGGCAAAGCACTGTCTAATGCTTTCAAAGAAAGTATTACTTCTCTCTTTGTGCCATAGGTGAGCTGAGTGATAGCTGAGTTTCTGGTCATGAGTTAGAAGAAGGCTCCGCTGAAATGCCACAGAGGGACTTGCAAGTACAGCATGTGCAAAGAGTAACAAATGCATGGGAAGTAACCAGTGAAACTCCTATGTAATCAAAGAAAAATGGGAAACAGGAAGATCCAGTTGGAAAAGAAGCTTTGGAAAGAGGCAATCCGTGCAAACTTGCAAAATGACATGTGACCTATAAGAGAAATGACAGGTTTCAGAGGAACAGCCGTGTTAGTCTGTATTCGCAAAAAGAAAAGGAGTACTTGTGGCATTGGTTAGTCTCTAAGGTGCCACAAGTACTCCTTTTCTTTTTATAAGAGAAATGTAACTCAATCTGTCTTTCCAATGTCAAAGTTAAATAACATCCTGAGCATGCTCTGTTTATCATTTCCAAACTTCCAGACCAATTTGGCATTGCAAAATGAAAGTTCTTCAACCCAAGCAAAACATAAATTCCTCCAAGACTGCACACTGTACATGCCAAATTTGAAGTTATAAAACCAAGCTGTTTTTGAGTTATCAGAGTGTAAAAAAGCCCCTGAACAATTTTCTTAGATGAAAAATATTTATTGTTTCCAAAAAATAATAATCTTCTGAGCTAAGATCACGCATGGGAAATTTCAGCCCAAAAGATTAATCTTTGAAAAAGGTATAAGCAAATGAAAGTAGCAGTTTAGAATGAAAGTGATATGTAGATCAGTATTGGTTCCATAGTTCAGGCTGAAATTTGCTCCCCATTAAATCAGGTTTTCAAATCATAATCCACTAATTTTCCCAAACAGAAACGGATCTTCTTTAAATTTGACACATTGCATTTCTTTACAGGGCAGAGGTTTCCTGGCAAATATGGTAAAAATCAGACAGCAACTTTTTAAATTATAATGTTTTCACAGTGTAGTTAATTTTTTTAAAGATGTCCTAATGCTTTTTGGCTAATTAGATCTCAATAATGGCTTGGCCTAGAAAGCCCATATTTGTTTTGCTGGTCTTGCTGAGGATATGGACTTTTTTACAGCTTGTGGTGGGAGAATGGGTAGCGATTGAAAGGAGAATAAAAGTTGTTTTTAAGTGTACAAGAGCAAATATAAACTGACCTCACTCCTCACTCACCTTACCAAGCTGAGTCAGAGGTGAACGGGAGACCATAGTAATGTGGTGAGGCAGGGATTGGGGTTAGGAGTCTACTAGGGGGATCACAGAGCCATGAATGGTAGTATGGTCGCATTGTGGGGTAGGACAGTGTTGGAGCATGAGGACAGAGAAAGCACATAGAACGAGGGAAAGGAGAAGTGGGTTCAGGGAACCAGGAGAGGTATGTAGGGTGTATCTATAGAGAACCTGGGCAGATAGAGATGCGGACAAGGTAAGGGGGAGTGTGTATAGTTTCCAATGTAGATAAAAGCCTCCCAGTTTTCTACTCCACCCACCATCCACTACCCCCATATCCCAGACAAGTAGAAATCCTACCATGACACACACATACGTGGACTTGCTAACTGGGGGAGAGGAGCCCTGCTCTGGTGAGGCTTATAAGATGTGTTTCAGCAGGGTTCCCCTCCTGCAGATCTGAGATGCTAAAGCCAGTTTCAACTTCTCTAGCTCATTTAAAAAAAAAAACAAACATACCCATGGAAATTTGACTTAAAATGTTAGTTAAGATAAAATTTAATGTCTAAAGGATCTGTTCTAGTTGAGTCCAGCTAATGAACAGTTAAGAGATCCAGAAAATTTCCCAAGATTTTATAACCTTCCATCATTCACTGCCACCCATATAGTTTACACTACTCATCCAAACTCATCTGAATTATTTAACATTTATATTGCAGTGGCACCCAGAGGCCCCAGTCAGAATTGGGGCACTACTGAATGAGATACTGTACAAGCATATAATCAAAGGGTCTTCCTCCACAAGGAATTTATAGTGTAAGAAGACAAGTGACATGCAGAAGGATGAGGGGAGAGTGAAGCAGTCAAACTTACATTGCCTCATAATATTTTTTAAAGTACACCCAAAGATCAAATTACTGGGGGCTACATTCTCATAACCTTGCTCACACTGAGCAGCACCATTCTTCACGAGCAGTCCCATGGATTTCAGTGGGAGCCCTCCTGGAAAAATGTACTGTTCAACGTGAGTAAAAGGATCTGGCCCTAAGAGATTATTGGAAATTATTCCCTTGAATGAGAAATGGGATTTTATAATCTCCTAGCATGAAATTCACTTCTGTGTAGAGGGCCTGGGTAAGGCCTGTGCACCACTTAAATCTCACAAATGGACACTAATCCCTAGGGGAAATGAAATATACCAACGAATGTGCACAGCCTTGACCTATTTCATCTGTAGGAGTGTGGGACAGTAATTGCATTCAGCAGAGAAGCAGATTATTTCCGCTTGTAACTCTCAAATTCGGGGTCCTGCAGGAGATGCAGTAACTCACCTGCATCTCCATCACACATTCTTCAGATCTGCCAAAAGGTATTTATCATATGGATGATAATATGCATCTTCATTGGAAAGGCACTGAATCACTCCCTCCATCAGTTTGCCTACTGGACTTCCATGCAGACAGCACCATACCAACCTATCCTAGAAAAATTTATTCTCAGAGCCATTACCTTAGCCCAAAAAATCCTGCTGAGACACTGTAAAAATGTAAAAAGAAAAGGAGTACTTGTGGCACCTTAGAGACTAACCAATTTATTTGAGCATGAGCTTTCGTGAGCTATCGTGAGCTACAGCTCACTTCATCTTTTTGCGAATACAGACTAACACGGCTGTTACTCTGAAACCTGTAAAAATGTAGACACTTTCTCATTCACAGAGTGCAGTTTACAACTTGTGATCAACCTCATACCAGAGATTATCACTGGCTCAAGAAGAAGAGCTTTCACTTTCTAATGATGTATACAGATCAGAGTGCCAAGAAGGGACTGCAAAGTGATCATAAGGAGCCAAGAGAACAATAATATGCACATAAATGACAGCAAGGTGAGATGAAGTGTAAGCAAGCAGGCAGTCATTGTGCATGATTGCTGTCACAGGAGGATTGCTTCCCAAACAGACGCACTAGAAACAATAATCAAGTTCCCAGTTTACTCCCATCTCTGGGATCTTGCTTTGCCTTGTGCAAGTAGCAGTCAACCTTGCTACAGGCCACTCTGCAATTGTACATATGAGTATAGCCAGGCAAGACTCCATCTGTATACTTCTGTGCATCTGAAAACAGAATTCCACCCTTGTCTCTGGGTACAGGTAGACACCATTACTGCTAGCTCTTAACACTGAAATGGAAAAAGCTAAAGGGAAGAAAGCCACTGCCTCATGAATGAGGATCAGGAAAACGTGGCTGGAGGGTTATAGTAAAGTCTATCTCTGCATAGCTCTCAGCTGAGGGACTTTGCACCACGGGCCAAACAGTTCAATGGCATACCCACATTTCTGATGATTTTGATACAAAAGATAAGGAAGTTAGATATTCTTTCTGTATAACATTTCTTCTAGAAGCTTTTTGAGAGCCTTGTTGTTATTGCACTTCATTGGGTACAAGTCATACTGTGTATATTTCATGTTGTACTTCATGTGGCTTAGTGCTCTCGGCTTCTGACTTAATGGATTTTCTGTAACTTGAAGTCTTTAAATCATTATTTGAGTCCTTCAGTAACTCAGCCAGAGGTTATAGGTCTATTACAGGAGTATGTGGGTGAGATTGGGGAGGCAGCTGGTGCTGCTTCAGCACCTAACTGTGGCAGAAGACTTCACATTACAAAGGATTTGCTGTACTGGGGCAAAGATTCATAGATTTTTAAGGCCAGAAAGGAGAACCATGATCCTCCAGTTTGATTTCCTGCATAAGACCGAACAAAATATCTGACCCCACGTGACAGTATTTTGCCTACATCATTCTTTTGACTGCTTCATTGCATGGAGTTTTAGTGTACATGTTGTCCATTTACTTGTGTCTGATTTAGACAGCAAGCACTTTGTGTCATGGAGTGTATCTTCTCTATGTTTGTAAAGCACCCTGGGCATTCATAGCATTATAGAAATTATAAAGAAAAATAGTCAAATTTAATTACAGCAGACAACGCTGGTAAGTAAAGATGGGACTTAGAGGAGCTGAGTTCAATTCATGGCTCTGGCTTGGTCACATTGCGCCTCCGCTGCCCATCTATATAAAGGAGATGATAATAATACTATTACTTCCTCCCAGGAATGTTGTGAGGCTACATTTCTTGATGTTTGTGGCTAGAGCTGAGCTATTATGGTGATGGCAGCCATCTAGGTCCCTAGATTGATAAAAGTCTAGTTAAGATACTACTTATCTCATTAGATGTGAACATTTTAATGACCATTCAGTACTCGAACATTCTCACTAGCAGTCATGTTTATTGGACTTTGGATGGAGACCAGGAAGGCAGCAGTAATAACACCCTGGATCCAACCAAGCTGCTGCAGGAAACCTGGCAGTGGCCATATCTGTGACCTTTGCTGTGACTGACATTCTCATTCATCATCCACAACCCGGCAGAGGAGGAGAAGAGGCAACTAACTTCTGCTTCAGTAAATTAACTGGACTTCACTGACTAGTGTGACTAGGAGACTTAAGAGAGAGTGGAGCATCTTTGGGAGCAAGATATATACTTAGAGATGTTCACAGCAATATACATACACACACAGTAATAGGGCTCTTAAATTTGGCTTTACAAACAGTTCCAAAGAGCTGTACAAACATCAATTAATTGTTGACACATTTTTGTAAAGAGAAAACCAGAACTCATAAGAGGTGCAAAACAATGCTGGGAGGTCTCAAATCTGAGCCCATTTCTCTACTCTTATCTTTATTTTTGACATGATCCTTTATACACAATCACAGAAGTCAGAGACAGAAAAGACCTACTAGATCATCCAGTCCATCCCACTGAAAAGTCAGGATTATATTTCATTTATTTATTTATCTTATTTAGGTTTATACAAATGCCAAAAATGGCACCCACCTGTATATTCTAGGTGTCCTTGACATAACTTAACAGTACAACAAAATTAATACCCAAACATAACTAAAGCACAGCAGTACAATTTAACTCACTGTCAGTAACCCAAGATAACTGAAAAGCCCAAAATCCCTGACCACCCTCCCACAGTTTTCACATACACGGGGAAAGAAGATGAGCTGTGCTGTGTGCTCTGAAGGTCATCAAACTCAACCTGTTTTTTTGGACCAAGGAGAGAGTGAATTCCTAAGCTATGGGGCCCTCCCAGAGAGCACTATGCCAGCAACTTGCTCTTGTCTATACCAGCAGGGATTTAACTTGAGCACCTCTGCAGTGGTTCAGCACAGGGAGAAATGTGAGCTTTTACAAGTCAAATGAAACACCTTAAGTTTCCCCCACAAACCAAGAGGCAACCAGTGCAAATCACAGAACTTGTTGAATATGCTCATGGCAAGACACTCCATTAACGAATGGGCTGTCACATTCTGCATATGAAGTCTTGTTCTTTATTACTGTGTATAATTGATGAAGAGATGGCTAAAGATTTTCAGAGTCCAAAATTAGTCTATTTTTAACTTATGGTTATGGTATTGGTGGTGATGGGATTTCCCGCCCCCCCCCTCCCCCAAAAGCCCATTTTTCAGTAAACAAATTTCAATAATCATTTTGAAAATGTTTTCAAAGTACTCGATAAAAATTCAGAAAAAATATCCAAAAAGCCACCACATTTTTCACAAAACACAAACTTGTTTGGCAACATCCACAATTTTAAAAAATTGTGTTAGAAAAAAGGGCATTTTTCAACAATAACAACAAACCTGTAGTTTGAAAAATATTAACCAGCTCTGCCCAAAATGTAGGATTAGGGCACTGACGGTAAGTGGTGCTCAACAAATTGCTTTTGCCCGTGAATATACGCTATTATAATGAGGGATGATTATAATTTTTTCTTTTGAATAATGCCTTTGGTTTGAAATTATTACTAATTATCATTATCTGTATTGCCACAGTGCCTAGGAGCCTGGTTGTGGGCCAGGGCCCCATTGTGCTTGGCACTATACAAACACAAAGAACACACAGACTGTCCTGCCTCAAAGAGTTTATCATTTGGGGGCTGCACTACACTACACTACAAAGTTAGTTCCGCTTCACTACATCACCCAGGGCTGTGAAAAATTTCAATCCCTGTGCAACATCATTGAGACAACCAAAGGCCCGGTGAAGACACTGCTAAGTCACTGGGAGAATTCTTCCCTTGAACTAGCTACTGCCTCTTGGAGAGGTGGATTTATTACAACAACAGAAGAACCCCTACCTTCTCTGTAGTAAGCGTCTGCGCTTCAGCAGCAGAGCTGCAGCTGTGCCACTGTAGCATTTCTAGTGTAGACGTCGGCTAAGGAAGCTCCTTCCTTCCATCTTTAACACAAATCCTGCTATTACTGAACATGCGCAACCACCAGGCCAATATGCATCTTCACGTGCATATGTAGGTTCTACTTGCAGCACCCTGCTGGTCTGGGAAAGAGAAGAAAAAAGCCCTTTCTTGGCCAGGTTGCTGCCATCATTCTGATGTCCCACTCTTAGAGAGGGAGAGAAACAAAAAGCTAAAGTCACATGGTTATTTCCTACTGGATTGACTTTGACTTTTGACTGCATATGACCGCTTTGTGCTGCCCTCTATCTTATCAGGCACATACACCACTGCAATTAGCAGGAGCCGCTTGCTACCCAGGTGGTAGATTGTCTTATCTTGGAAGCGGTACTGCTTAGAGACTGGGTAGGATGGGAGGCTTGGGGAAGGGAAAGGGGTGAATGAGGGTTCCCCAGCAGCCAAACAGTGAGGCGTTTCCCAGGACTCTGTGTGGGGGCTAAGAGCCAGAAGGGGTGCTGGAAGGTGCTCCTGAAAGGGAGTTTGGGGCATTGCACAGGGGGTGCTTAAGGATTCCCAATGGGGGGTTGCTGGGTGTCTCAAGGGTGGAGGGGAGGTGACATTTTCCCTAGGGTTCTGGGGATGAGTTGGGGCAGGAGGGTTCCCAATGGGGCAATGCTGGATGAGTCAGAGGAGAGGATGCGAGACAGAGGGGCATTTTCCAGAGGTGCTGGGGGATAGGATGGTTCCCACTGTGGGGGAAGGTGGGTGATTTCCTAGGAGCGATAGGGGAGGTAGGAGGTGTTCTCAGTGTGTGGGAAATGGAGCATTGCTCCAGAGTCTGGGGGAAGGGTTCCCAGGAGGGCCTGGGAGGGGACATTGGGCATTGACCCAGGGTGCAGCGGTTGGGTTCCTGGAGGGGGTTGGGTGGGAAACTGCCCCGGTATGTGGCGGGAGAGTTCCCCGGGGGGCGGAAGGGTTCCCCGCACGGACATTGCCCGCGGCTGCGGCAGGAAGGTTCCCGGGGGAGGATCGGGGGTGTTGCCCCGGGGGTGCGGCGGGAGGATCCCCGGAGGAGGATCGGGGGGTGTTGCCCCGGGGGTGCGGCGGGAGGGTTCCCGGGGGAGGATCGGGGGGCGTTGCCCCGGGCGTGCGGCGGGAGGGTCCCCGGGGCAGGACCGGGGGGGGGGCGTTGCCCCGGGGGTGCGGCGGGAGGGTCCCCGGGGGAGGATCGGGGGGCGTTGCCCCGGGGGTGCGGCGGGAGGGTCCCCGGGGGAGGACCGGGGGGCGTTGCCCCAGGGATGCGGTGGGAGGGGTCCCGGGGGAGGATCGGGGGGCTTTGTCCCGGGGGTGCGGCGGGAGGGTCCCCGGGGGAGGATCGGGGGGCGTTGCCCCGGGGATGCGGCGGGAGGGGTCCCGGGGGAGGACCGGGGGGGGGCGTTGCCCCGGGGGTGCGGCGGTAGGGTTCCCGGGGGAGGATCGGGGGGGGGCGTTGCCCCGGGGGTGCGGCGGGAGGGTCCCCGGGGGAGGATCGGGGGGCGTTGCCCCAGGGATGCGGCGGGAGGGGTCCCGGGGGAGGATCGGGGGGCGTTGCCCCGGGGGAGCGGCGGGAGGGTCCCCGGGGGAGGATCGGGGTGCGGCGGGAGGGTCCCCGGAGGAGGATCGGGGTGCGGCGGGAGGGTCCCCGGAGGAGGATCGGGGGGCATTGCCCCAGGGATGCGGCGGGAGGGGTCCCGGGGGAGGACGGGGGGGGCGTTGCCCCGGGGGTGCGGCGGGAGGGTCTCCGGAGGAGGATCGGGGGGCATTGCCCCAGGGATGCGGCGGGAGGGGTCCCGGGGGAGGACGGGGGGGGCGTTGCCCCGGGGGTGCGGCGGGAGGGTCTCCGGAGGAGGATCGGGGGGCACTGCCCCAGGGATGCGGCGGGAGGGGTCCCGGGGGAGGACGGGGGGGGCGTTGCCCCGGGGGTGCGGCGGGAGGGTCTCCGGAGGAGGATCGGGGGGCACTGCCCCAGGGATGCGGCGGGAGGGGTCCCGGGGGAGGACGGGGGGGGCGTTGCCCCGGGGGAGCGGCGGGAGGGTCCCCAGGGGAGGACCGGGGAGCATGTGGCGGGATGGCTCCCCGGAGGCAGGGCAGTGGGGGCCGCTGCTCCGCCCGCCGCCCGTGGGTCGCTCCGTGGGCGGGGGCGGGGCGGCGCCGCGCGGTCCCTCCCCTGGGCAGTGTCTCCGCCCGGCCCTTTAACCGCCGGGCCGCCCCGCCCCCGCGCTGTCCGGCCGGGCCGTGTCCGCAGAGCGGCCGCGCGCGGGGCCCGTCTGGCCGGGGGCAGCGCCCGGGCGGTGCAGGGCGGGCGCGCGGCGCGGCGCAGCGCGGGGCTCGGCCCGGGCCATGGGGCTGCGGGGCCGCCGCCGCCGCCTCCTGCTGCCGCTGCTGGGGCTGCTGCTGGGGCTCGGGCTGGGGCTGCTGCCCGGCGCGGCGCGCGGCTTCGGGGAGGACGAGGAGCGGCGCTGCGATGCCATCCGCATCGCCATGTGCCAGAACCTGGGCTACAACGTCACCAAGATGCCCAACCTGGTGGGGCACGAGCTGCAGGCGGACGCGGAGCTGCAGCTCACCACCTTCACCCCGCTCATCCAGTACGGCTGCTCCAGCCAGCTCCAGGTGGGTGCCGCCGCCGCCCTGGCCCGCCCCTTGCACTCCCTGCCCCGGGCCCCGCTCCCTGAACGCCAGGCCCGCGAGGCAGGGTGTGCGGGGGGGCTCCTGCCGGTGCCAGGAGCCGCCAGCGCGGGGGTCTCCCCCCCCACACCTCCGCCGGGCCCCCCGCCGTGGCAAGCCCCGCACGAGTGACATTCGGCAGCGGCGCTCGCGCCAGGGATCTGTGCCGCGGCCAGAGGATCCCTCTCGTGGGGCAAACCCGAGCGGGGCAGACTGCAGGGAAAGGGCTGCCGTTATGGTACCAGCTGCACCCCTAAATGCTGTAAATCCCCCCCCCCCATTTATTTCCCAACCTAATCTGCTCCTAAGGTGCTAAACTAATGGTTTCTAGAGTGGAAAGAGACCGTTTCGCTTCCAGCAGCAGGGACTATCCCGAATCCCCCCCGTTTTACTTCTTGCATTTGTTCTGCGAACTTCCCACGGACTCCCAAGTTTCAATCTGTTGCATTTCTTGCCTTTGTTTTGTAAATCTCCTTCAACCTAGTTTCCCTGCTGCCGATTTGGGAGCAGCCGTGGGCGGGTTTCGGGTTATTTCTTAGCCCAAGTTTCTAGGATAGAAGAGCGTGAAAATATCTGCTGGGGTAAACAAAAGTTTTAAAAGAAACTATTAAAAGGGTTAAACAAAGATACATTTGGAAACTTCCAGCTGCAAAGTGGCTCAAGATTAGCTTTCCCCTCTGGGTGTGAATCTACAGATAAGAAGGTACAATAAGGTTACAATAGCATTTAATCTCACAGTTTACAGTTGCTGAGAGACTGAAGTAAATACACAAGGAGCCCCGTTCCCAGTCCTCTTTCTGGAGTAACCTCCACACAAAGTCAGAAGCTAGGAGAAGAAGCCAAACTTTTCTGTCGATTGGCATGCTGTACTTGTTTATGTTCCCTTTGGTAGCCCAGGAATTTGGACTAGTGTGAAGACTAAAGGGAACACCCTAAATCAGGGTTAATAAATTGGCTGATCTCTCTTTTTATGGGTTTGAAAATGTCATTTAGCCTAATATTAAAAATATGACTTTTACAGATCAAGGCATGTGAACTTTCTCACTGACTTCTTAAAGAAAAATATTTATCCTTGAACACCATGAAAGTACAGCGTATACTAAACAGACAGTTTCAAGGACATGACTTTCCAGTTCAGATGCTTGCACATAAAGTCCTTCACTTATAACCATAGATGACAGTTGTTATGTGTATGGAGCTGGTGAACCAATGTGCATCCAGACATAATGGACAGAGGAGGTGAACATATGTGTGACTTGTCATAAAAAAACAAAGGGACATAGCATAAAATTGTGGTAAGAGGACCCCCTCCAGTAACTTCACTGTAGGAGTTGCTCTCCCATATTAATGGCAAGATCCCTGTCCTAGCCCATGACTTAGATATTGTTGAATAACAAACTTACTTCTTCAGATAGTTGTATCCAAACTAATAATTGCTTGGCATTTTTCTTAAATGATCAGTTTTACACACAGATCTATTTGCTTTGTGTGTACCAGAATTACAAGAGTCAAGTACTGAGCAAATTATTGTCCTAACTTCATTATAAGAGAAAATACGATTTACAAAGACCAAGTTCAACCATGAATGTTGTTAATTCAATGAGCTCTTAATATTTTAACTGTTTTATTTCAAGTTTTAAATATCTCTATGCAGTCTCAAAAACTAAGGTCTATATATTTGTGTTAAAGTTTAAATTACTTATTCAGTTGGTGTTTTGCCCTCCTAAACTGTAAATTTGAGGCTTAGATCTAGGGCTAAGTTCTGCTGGCCTTGCGTGAATTTGGCCCATTGACTTCAGTAAAGCTAATTCTAGTGAGTAAAGTGATCAAGATTTGGCCTTAAAACACTTTTTGAATTGAAAACAAGGGCTGAGGTTTTTAGGATTTTTTCCCTTGGTTTCTTTACTACATGCTGCTCCTTGCTTACTTAGGCAAAGTAACTGAACAGTTAAAGAGGATAGAGAGGGAACTTGCTATATAGTCTACCATTTGTATCTTCTTTTAAGCACAAGTTTGACTATTGTTTTTCTCTTCCAGTTCTTCCTTTGTTCAGTCTATGTTCCAATGTGCACAGAGAAGATTAACATCCCAATAGGTCCCTGCGGTGGCATGTGCCTTTCCGTCAAAAGAAGATGTGAACCTGTTCTGAAAGAATTTGGATTTGCCTGGCCAGACAGTCTAAACTGCAGTAAATTCCCACCCCAAAATGACCATAACCACATGTGTATGGAGGGTCCAGGGGATGAAGAGGTTCCCCTTCACAGCAAGACATCCTTGCAGCCAGGAGAAGAGTGTCACACAATGGGATCTAATTCAGAGCAGTATATCTGGGTAAAAAGAAGCCTGAGCTGTGTCCTTAAGTGTGGCTATGATGCTGGTCTCTATAGCAGATCAGCTAAGGAATTCACTGATATCTGGATGGCCGTGTGGGCTAGCCTGTGCTTCATATCAACGGCCTTCACAGTCCTGACCTTCCTGACTGATTCGTCCAGGTTTTCCTACCCTGAGCGCCCCATCATATTTCTGAGCATGTGCTACAATATTTATAGCATTGCTTATATTGTGAGGCTGACTGTAGGCCGGGAAAGGATATCCTGTGATTTTGAAGAGGCAGCAGAACCTGTTCTTATCCAAGAAGGTCTTAAGAACACAGGATGTGCTATAATTTTCTTACTGATGTATTTTTTTGGGATGGCTAGCTCCATCTGGTGGGTGATTCTGACATTAACATGGTTTCTAGCAGCAGGACTCAAATGGGGCCATGAGGCTATAGAAATGCACAGCTCCTATTTCCATATTGCAGCCTGGGCTATCCCTGCAGTGAAGACCATAGTCATCTTGATTATGAGACTGGTAGATGCAGATGAGCTCACTGGTCTGTGTTATGTCGGCAACCAGAACCTAGATGCACTCACTGGCTTTGTCGTTGCTCCGCTTTTCACCTACTTGGTTATTGGAACTTTATTCATAGCAGCAGGTTTAGTGGCCTTATTTAAAATCAGGTCTAATCTTCAAAAAGATGGGACTAAAACTGACAAGCTGGAAAGACTGATAGTCAAAATTGGTGTCTTTTCCGTTCTATACACTGTCCCAGCTACATGTGTAATTGCATGTTACTTCTATGAAATCTCCAACTGGGCTATCTTCCGCTATTCAGCGGATGATTCCAATATGGCAGTGGAGATGCTCAAAATTTTCATGTCTCTGCTGGTGGGTATCACATCTGGCATGTGGATTTGGTCTGCCAAGACTCTGCACACGTGGCAGAAGTGCTCTAACAGACTGGTGAACTCAGGGAAAGTGAAACGAGAGAAGAGAGTGGATGGTTGGGTGAAACCTGGGAAAGGGAATGAGACTGTGGTGTAAACAAAACCTCTGTGCTGACATCTCTTCCAAGAAGGACTTGTGTATAAACACTTGCAGTAGAAATGTTGCTGGGGTGGTATGGGGAGGTAAAGTACAAAATCTGTCTCTGAAAAGAAACCTTAAAGAATAAGCAATAATTTCAAAAACAGAATAATCATAAAGCACGCTGCCCAAAATACAAAAGCCCGGGGAGGCTTTGAAAGCTGTGAAAAATCTGAATGTCACATTTTTGTAAAGCAGGTTGCAATATATTAGTGTCATTAGAAGCCACAGGGTCTTGCATCTTGTTACTTGGGTTGCCGATTTTCCTGAATCATGTTACAGTGCATGGAGGATGAGGGCCAAATTCTGGGCTGGGTTAGGGTCCAATCCTGTGAGGCAATGGGTGCTCTCAGCTTCAATTGACAGCATCACTCCCTTTGAATTCAGTGTCTTAAGGGATGTGGTCAGCACCTTTTAGGATTGGACCCATAGCCGATACAGCCTGTTGCCTTCATCAGTGTTGCACGGTGCATAATTCAGCCAAAGATTAGGTCCTCATGCAAATGCCAGCGAAGCTTTCCAGGTATAAAAACAACTCAAACAGGGAATTTGTAGGATTCGGTTAGGTGTTAGGATGGATTGCTGTATAGCTCAGCTGACAACCTAATACTAACCTCTACATTGGCACGCGCTTTGCTCTCTAAAACATCAGTACTTCATTTGATGTGTTTAGAAGCTTCACTCAGTACTTTCTTTTATCAGAAGTAGATTAACTGGGAGATTGAAGCATAACAGCATATATAGTTTCCATTTATCTCCCTGCCCCCTTTTATCCTTTTTTGATAACCTGGCTATTTCCAGACTCTGACTACTTTATTCCTTTGCATTAATAACTTAGGGTTTTTCTTTTAATAGCTCTCCTTCCTACTGCAATATACAGCTGAGGGAAAGTGAATGAAGGCTCACTTTGGACAAACTCTTTATTCAGCAGAACATGTAGTTTTTCTCCAAGTAAACTTATCTGGCTCTCCCCGGAGACCTATTGCATTAAGCAATTAAGACTTAATATATTTCACTCTGTGTGATTACATCTATGCAGACGCCAGTCTGGGAAAAGTGAAATGTTAAGTTACTTGGCAACTTCATGTTAACACAGATCATTCGTATAAGTGTGTGTGTCAATTAAAAATAAAAGAACATTCTCCAGCCATGACATAGCAGTACAGCTGACTGGCTCAAACTGATGGTCACTGAAAGTGACTTAAAAAAAAAATTTTATATGTAAGAATGTAATCAGACTTCAGCAACAATGGAGACATTTTCCTTTTTGAAAAGGGCTCCATGGAGAAGAAATCCAACTTCTTCTTGGTGAGTAATATGTTTCCTAGTTAGTGGCAAGGTTCCTTGCCCTTGGCATGTCATGTTCATAGGGAGCATGAGACTAATGAATGCCACAGTCCAGCTTGATTAACAGGAAGTATAATGTAAACCTAAATAAAGAGCAGCATTTAAGTGCTCCCCTTGAAAGACCCACCAGTAGCTTCCCCTGTGTGCCCTAAAATCTTGCTTTGTCTTCAGTGTATGGCAGTGATTCTCAAACTTTTGTACTGGTGACCCCTTTCACATAGCAAGCCTCTGAGTGTGACCCCCCCTTATAAATGGAAAAACATTTTTTAATATATTTAATACCATTATAAATGCTAGAGGCAAAGCAGGGTTTGGGCTGGAGGCTGACAGCTTGCGACGCCCCCATGTAATGACCCAGTTTGACAACCCCTGGTGTATGGGTGCCTGATCAAGGGAGATGCTGAGTGCCTTCAATTTCTGTGGACTTAAGTGGTAGCTGAGGGTTCTGTGGTCTTTTGTAGGATGAGGCAGGCCTGAAAGGGGTCCCCCCTCTATCTCTCAAACTGTGTTAAAGGCCTGCATTGTGTCTGTGTTGAAATATGTGCTTAAAAACAAAACAACCTCATTTCAGTCTGCGCAGTTGGGATCAGTCACTAGCAGAGCAAGTGACAACTTGACTCATTCTACCCACAACACACCATTATTTTGATCAGCTCTATGTACTAGCTGAGTGTTCCAAATCCAATCCTTTATCAAGTCTCTTCTGTTGGATGGTAATGCCTTGTTGGATCTATGTATTCTGGTCTGGAAACAGTTTTGCAAGAATGAAAGCTGTGGATGGCTGGGCTTCACCATGATGCTTGATCTATTTACGATTGAAATGAGGATGCCAAATCAGAAGCTAGCTCTAAATTCTGAGGGGTGAAGGCGAGAAAGTGAGTGCGCCAAATTCATCCAGGAGTCCCTCCAGTGAAGTCACTGGTTAAGGACGCTCGGGGATTCATACACACTGAACTTCATGCTATTTGATGTGATTGACCTATACACTTTTATCCTCGTCATCCCAGAATTTAAGGGATGACCTTTCCTGTTATCATTGAATTTCAGAGCATGACTCAGTAGATCTCTTACTAGAATGATAGCACTGGTGATTAGTGACATCTGAAAGTGAGTCAGATGAGGATGATGTTTCCTTACATTGCAGGGTGAGGGGAAGATAAATCCATGAAAGTTGTGAGGCACTCAGATAGTATGGGGATAGCAGCCACATAGTGACCATTCTCCCTTGGAGGCATTGTGCCTGTCTGAGGCACGGTGGGCCTAAATTCTCTTGCAGTTATGTACCAGAGCTCAGTGAATTTCTTCCTGATTTACTTCCAGGTAATGAGGCAGAGCATCTGACCCAGGGCCGCAGAAGCCCCTCTGAAAAGGCACAACTTAACTATGTGCATTTACCTTGCTATTCTAGTTGTTCGGGCATTTGTTATTGGAAAAGCCACTCTAGATCAAGTCTGAAGCACGTAGTTACGAAGACTGAATATCGGCAACTCGGTTTCTCTCATTTCAACGTAGTTATGAATTTAAAACCAAACAATGTGTGACTAATCCTGCCTTGGAATTGCAGTTGCTGTGGCTATAGAGCTCAAAACTTTACAACAGTTACTTTTTCTGCCGAATCCCTTCTCCTTTCTCTCTCACGCCAGTCCCAACCCCAGTTGGTGTTTTGTGCTGACGTACAGGATTCTGAAATGTCTGACAGACAGGTACAAGCGAAACTACTTATGATAGAGCTTCAGAAAGAGAAACTAACTTGTTGAAGGGAATGGACACTGATAATTTTTTAGATGTACAGAAAGTATATCTGCATTGATGTATGTACTGTAAATTTCTAATTTATCACTGTACAAAAAACTTTGCTATTTAATTTTTCTATCAAAATAAAATTTTGTTAACCTCTGTGAATAAGTAATGGATTCTTCTTGTGTCTTGATTTTTTTGGGGGAGAGTGGGTGGGAGTTTCCTTTCATAAACTGTCTTTATCCTCCTGTTGCAAACACAAAGCATTGTGGGTTTTTTGCTTTTCCACCATCACCCCCTCCCTTTCTTCCTTTCTAAGTGAAGAGTGTCGTGCCAAGCTCAGGGCAGAGACCTGCAACTGGTTGTGTGTTCTATAATCAGCTTTCACCAACCCAGTAACAAGTGTGAACTCCTGAAGCACTAGAATCGTCTTATCATAGAGTCTGACAGTCCCTTTGGGCACTACAGTCTATTTTGCCACCCAGACAAGCTGGACTTAGTGATAGCTGGTTGCCGTACACCAAAGATGCAGGTTGCTTCCAATCCCAAGAGACCAGTCACTTACCCTAGGTCAATTTGTATCTCAGATCTCACCCCAAAGACAAAGCTTGTAGCCAATCCTGTAGCAAACTGACTAAGGATTAATTATCTAAGAAAAGAAATGAGTTATTACAAGGTTAAAGCAAGCAAACATATACACTGAGTTTACGGTCTAGGGTTTTAAAAGGTGACTGTTGTATTAATCTCTCAGCACTGTATGCCTTTTAGGGATAACCCAGGTTGGCCCTGGGGTTCTCTGCTTCTGTTTCATAGCTCCAACCGTGTAAGAATCCTAAATCCAGAGAGATGAAAATTCTCTTGTTCCTTATTTTTATTTCCTTCCAGAGTTCAAGCTGATGGGAAGAGCCCTCTTGAATGTAACCTCTTTGTGAGTATGAAGGGGCAATTGACAAAGCATTTGTGTTGTGATGTCTCATAATGGCCCATTTAGTTTTGATAGCCTTCTTGGTGAGCAGAAGAAGATCCCTGCTGACAGTTTCAGGGCAAACTTTTTTTTTTCCAGTTATAAAGCAAAAACTTAAATATTGCCTTACACTGTATGATAAAAGATGTGAGATTATTTTATGCACTAATTTACAAGCATTTCACATTGTTATGAGGTCAATACCCATCTTAAGCATGCTAACATGCAAGCGAAACAGACTGGCTTCCAGCACCTGGTTTGCCAGCGTTACACAGAAAACTGAAATGCTTCACTTAAATGAGTTAGAACTTTGGCCTAAGACCTACATTTGGGTCCAAGCTGGGCAAGAGTGCTCCCAGCTATCATTAGTGGACAACAGATAAAATTCAAGACATGTTTCAGCTTCTTGAGCAGCCTTATTCCAGGAAGCCCTAAGTCTGAGTGAGAAGGAATGTTTCCGAAGGGGGTGGTTGGGTTCAAAAGCATTGGTGAGGAAGCAGGACTGGGCTGTAGCTTTTCTGCAGTGCATCCAGGCTTGCCTGAATAGATAGTCAAACCTCTTCACATGCTGAGATGTATGGCACAGCTCTAAAATGACCATGGAGCAACCTGCTACTGCTCTATTAGTGACTTTAGGGGAAAAACAAGCAACGCACGGCCTGGTCCTGCTATTTTTGTTCAAGTAAGGCTCCCCTCTGCTTCAAGTATGGAAGGATTGGTTTTAAAACATGGAATGCATTCAGAACCTAGAATGAAGGTAGATAACTTCAGCAAAATCATTTTGCCTACTAAGGGCACTCAGTATTGCTGGTGGCTTTTGTAGGGGCCAAATTCTGTTTTTAGTAATCCATCTGTAAATACATTGACTAGTATAGTTATTCCAGTGCAACTGAAAGTCTTTTCCTTTTTTACTCCATGTTTGTTCATCAGTTAAGAATTGTCTGTTAGTCTTTTCACCAGCTAGTTTGACATCAGAATTACAGTTTATGGTATAATTATTTTACAACTCACAAATTGTTTACATTAGGAGTGCACAGGATTACTTAGATTAGTATAATCTTTAATACTTAACTAAATCACAAGGGAGAGCTGATAGTAATCAGCTCTTATAAAGGAGACTATAGGAATTGTGTACTAATCAGTCTCGCTTTTCCTAAAGAGGGGCCATAATTTGATATGAGGCCACTTACCTCATACAGAACCTAAAGTGAACTTTCCACTGGTCCTTGTTAGATTATTTAACTGAGAAATTAACAGCACCATTTCCTAAAGTTCTCTGGCCACAGACCAGAGACAGCACTGCTATTGACAATGTGAGTTAATTCACGCTAGCATGCCTCAATGCTGACCTGGAGGGATACAAGAGTGTGGGAGAGACTAGTTCAGTCTGCATAAACCTATAATCCATGTTCTCCTCTGAGACAGCAAGCTCCTAGTAACTATGGTGATGGATGTTGTGAGGTGGACACTCTTGCTAGTAAGAACAAAGCTATGTTCACACAGCTCACTACATAGCTTTCAGTGACTTTTAGCTGCAATGTAGGCTAGCTTTGAACGGGTGACCTAGAAATGAAAGCCACAACCGCTGGCCCTCTAGAGCATTCCAGTGTACCCTGCTTGTCAGTGCTCTTGTCAACAAACCTGCACAAAGAGGTTTTACAAGACATCAAAATAATATACATAGAGTTTGTAGCACTGGATTTAATCCAGGGGAGTTCAGTTACAGATTGTCAAAGTTTAGTGAGTTAGAGCACCGTAGTATAGAGCATCTTCTTATCTTTGCAAAGCTCCATCCAAACTCTGTCACAGGTGCAGTGGATGGTCCTGATTTACAGCTACATTAAGACCACTTCGTGGTGCTCCACCAAAAGCAGAGTAAGAGGATCATCCCAGTAGAGAGGGCTCTTCTAGTGGTGTAGAACTGGTACAGAAGACCACTGCTGCTTCCTCCAGCTGCCAGAGGGAGCGTGGCTAGGGGTCCTGTGCCCTCTGGCAAACTCCAGCTGCTGTAACAGCCTTTGGTGGTTGGTAACAGCCAGCTGTTTTGGTTTATGCTTGGGGTCGGGACCAGCCCAGTACACAGCCAACCTAGGAGTGGGGGAGTGAAAAGGTGGTTTAAAGGGTAAACGCAGCTAATGAGAATTAATCTGGCAAGATAATTTAAGGAATCACTGCTCTTCCGTCTTCCTAGGTTATTTACAGTGTGTCCATCACCCTGGAATCTGGGTGTCTGTTCTTAAGGGTTTATATTCACAGAGCAACAGAACAAACATACAATTTAAATTCCAGACCAAAATCTTGTTGTAGTGCAAGGTTTATCTTAGTTTATAAGTTCAGATTTGTTTTTTGGCTTATTTGCCTGCCAGTAGGCTGTCTAGCAGTAAAAAAGCCAACTTACACAGTTAAATTTCAGAGGTGGTGTCTGTCTTCATTTTCTAAATCAATAGGTTAGAACATCCAAACACCAGTAAAAGAACTCACTGTCTGCAGTTATACCAGTAAACAGGACTTCCTTTTGTATTAACACCAGTATTTAGCTAATATCCTGACTGCTTCTCCTATTTCGTGAACTTACTCTGAAGAAAGAAAAACATCCGGCCGGAACAGCAAATAATTGGAAAATCTGCCTCTCTAACATACTAGTAAGGAGTGATAAATAATACTCATAAGATGCTTACTGCAGGCTACATGCAGAAGCGGCCAATATTAAATGCTTTAGACTGAGAGGGTAACTGTAAATGTTCTAAAGCATATTCTGAAGTGATCCGAGTAACAGGCATTAAGTCAATGCTATTTTTACTCAAGTGCTTAAAAATGATTACAAATAAAGATCCACACAATAGTAGAATTTAATTCTTTTCAAAAGATTTTTTACAGCCAGCGTAGCTTTCTGCTTGAAAACATGGGACGTGTGCCATCTAGTGGTAGCATTAGGCCAGGGGTTCTCACAACAAATTTTTTGGTGGCTTCAGAGTGAGGCCGCCAACTCTTGTTGGTGGCCGCCAACTCTTGTTGGTGGCCGCTCTGACAATTTTTCCTAAAATACTTAATCAACTTCAGGAAAAACAAATAAATACACACATCTACATGTCCAAATCATTGTAATTTATTTATGTTGGGGTTTTTTTGCAGACTTAATAATAAAAATAATGTATAGTTTTCTATTTTCTTTACTGGACCTAAGCAGAATAGAAACAAATAAGGTGCTTTACATGTTCTTGTCTTTTGTTGTTGGTTGCTTTTTTTTTAGTCTTGCTAGTCTGCTTCTGTGAAAAGTGATATCTGTATGTTTTCTAATATCACTTTCCACAGTAGCAGATTTTTAGTGATCTGTGAGGCTGTGAACAGTGATACTAACAAACATACAAATATCGCTTTTCACAACAAACTTACTTAGCCCTGGCAAGCCGAGGGACAAATTATGCCCCAGATGGGGAGGTGGGGAGGCAGTGGGGGCCAGATGCAATGGGGTGGGCGGGTGGATGAGGAGTCCGGGGAGGCAGTGGGGGTCAGGGGGTGTTGGTGAGCCTGGGGGCAGAGCCCAGGACTGGAGCTCTGCAGCCGCATGGCTAAAGCCTGGCGCCGGAGGACGTAGCGGGGACCAGGAGCGATGTGGGGTGGTGAGCCTGGGGCCGGCACCTGTTGCCGCATGACTGGAGGCCAGGGCAAGAGCCCATGGCTCTGCGGCCAGACCGTGAAACCCTGTGGCCGGAGAACAGAGCCCACCATCTGCCACCCCAAGGCTGAAGCCAGAAGCCCGAACCCCACCACCCCCGGGAAGGTGGGGAACAAACAAAAGTGGCCTGCCTCTCTGGTGTGTGTGGCTCCAGAAGGGGCAGAACCCAATCCCTGCTGACGGCCCTGGGGAGGGGCCGCTGCTTTGTGCCCCACCTCCTTTCACCACCCAGGAGGCTGTGGCTGAACAAAAAGCCCCTGGTGGCTACATGCAGCCATGCTGGCCACATTTGAGAAACACTGCATTAGGCAGACTATCTTTCATTCCATACCACCTGCAATCCACCTACGTGACCCCCATTCATGCTGGAAGTGTACACAAATTTCAAGGACAGCATGTAGTACCTCCTTCGGGAAAATGGGAAAAGTTAGTTATTCTTGTCACTATTACAGTGGATATGGCACCAGGCTGGGAATTAAAATCCAAGGTTCCTTCCCTAGCTCGTCACACAGGCTGGATGCTGTTTTGAGGACACGTGTGAGGAAGGACACCTATTATCTCTTTGTTCAATTAGTGACAACAGGAGGTGCTCCTACCTGCTGCCTCCTCCAGGGAGGTCCAAAGCCTAGGTGTTGGAGTGCCTGGACTAAAGCATAATAGTTAGCCAGGAATATCCCTTACTTAGCTATCGGTGACAAGAAATCAGTGCAGCTGCACAAGTGGTTACCCCTAAATATAAACAAGGGCAAGCCAGGGTGTGTACCGAATGCACTAATCAGGGTTTAGCCTTTCTTGAAGTAGGGGTTAAACTTCAGTGAGGTCAGTCAGTGCTAACCCTTCCATGTTCTTGTCTATACTCAGGGATCAACACTGGTGCATCTATACAGATACCGGGCTAACGATGGGCTAGTTGTAGAGAAATTGACTGGGCATTATGATGCTGTATGTCTACCTGTCAAAGGGGCATCTTTTGTCTGGTACAGAAAGCAGGAGAGTCAATAGGCCAGGCATGTCTGAGACACCTAGCAAAGTGGTATCTGAAGAACCCCTTTCTTACAGGGCTGAGGGACCACCTCTCTCACCATACCAAATTAGCTAATCTTAAAAGGAGAGAGATTGGGAAAAGCTAGCAGGATTTCTTGTCTGGGTCTTCCCTTTTAACTCCTTTCTGGTGCCATTTGCCAATGGTGGAGAACAGCTGACAGTGCCTCACCCAGTAGTATTTGCATATTCAGTTGACCAGAAAGCGAGTGAATCACAACAAAATCACTGTATCTCTTGGAAAGATGGGATGTGGACTAGGAGTGTGGAATGGAAATTCCAGACTATTTCTAAGGATGTTGAAAGTCACTAGCAGACATCTCTGGATACAAAAGCATGAAAAACTCCATTCCACTCTCAAAACAATTACATTTCTCCAGCTGTAGCCCTGACCAGAGCCAAAAGGAGTTAAGAGCCCATCTCTTCTCCTTCCCCAGAGAATGGTTTTATAACTAAAGGATGGAAAGAGGCGGAACACATTCTTGAGCACCAGTAATCTCTTCCTTCAGCACTCATGTTCCTCAGCATAGCATGTGAGCGTATGGCCCTTGATTCTGCATGTTCCTGAGCTCCCTGCTGAACACCACCCAGCATTGTGTTTCCCAGTTCATGGAGAGGAGGCCATGTATGAGTACATCAGTGAGGTGTAGCTTTAGGTGTGGTCCTCCACACAGAGCGGGAGTGAGTCTCAAGTCCTCCTCCCTTTGCTCTTCAGAATGTAGTGTTCATGAAAACTTGAGAATGGGTGTGTCTGAGGAGACATGGACATAAACTCAGCCTCCATTATGTGCTAATGTAGTACTTACAGTAGCTGTGTTCTAACTAGTGCTACTAGGTAATGTCTTAGTAGATGGGGCACTAAACTGGGAGTCAGGAGACCAGGGTTCTAATCCCAGTGTTACCACTGGTTTACTACATGGTGCTATGTAACTAAATGGAGTTATAACAGCAGATGATCTGGCCCACCAACCTAGGAAACCTCCCCTAGCAACCCTACTTCTTACTCACATGACCATCTTCTGTGATACTGATGTTCGAGCCATAATTGATTACAAACCACAGTGAGAGGGATTCAACTGCTGACCCAGTTAAATTTGCAAGCAAACTAGAATGGAAATGTTCTGTAAGTGAACCCTGGTGTGCCCGGGATAATGGTATCTCAGCACTCCTTACATCACTTTGGCAAAGCAATTGAAACAGAAGAGGTATAAGATGACTTACTTCTGCTTTCCAAGCTTTTGAAATTCCCTTGCTGGAGCAGCTAAACTATGAAAACCCTTTTCTATAGTCACAGAAAATTCCAATTAACCTCCTAACAACAGAAGAAAGTCCCAGACATCTGAAGCTCAGTTGACTAAAGAAATGTATGGAGTGGGTGATCAGGAGAAAAAATCTCCATCTGAATGAGTTCTCAGCAAAACTAAACCACTTTTGATCCTGCTCCCCGCTGCAAGGATTTGCTCATCTCCATCAACTTAAAGAAGGGGAAAAAAAGTAATCCTTCCATCTGGGGGAAAAACATCTTCCTGACTGGAGAAAAACTCTGTTGACCCCGCCCCTTGCTACAGACAGTCACAGCACGCAAGTCACATCTATAAACTGACACCGGATAACTAATAGTATTTTATTTTTTAAACCAAGTTGCTGCACAGATGAGAGCCCAATTTATGTGGCAGGCCGTGCAGAGCCTTTTTCCTAGTCAAGACGAGGCCAAAGAGGTTAAATACTTGGCCTAATGTTACAGAAGTCATTGTCAGAGCCGGAATTAGAATGCAGGAGTTCCTAGATCTCAATCCTACACCTCTTCTGAAAGCCCCGCCCCAGATCATCTATATCGTATGATGCAGTGAAGCTGCCAGACTCAGGACTTCTGCACAGGCTATGATGCTATGCTGCTCAGTCATGTTATCCAGCAGCCATCCAACCTCCTGCCTACAGAGGGACTGCTGGTGCCTGACCAGGCAGGCCTTGGAGGAAGGAATACTGGTATGGCTGCCAAGCCTGGTTCCTCCTGGGCTGTATCAGGCAGTGGTTTCTTGGGACACCGCATACATCCATCTGTCTGCAGACCCAGAGAGTTACAAATAGTTAGTGACCTCAGAGAGATGCCGGACTGGATGGCCCTTTGGATTGAGGATGACTCTGCACAGGTGAAGGGGCTGTGGTTGTAGGACTGGATTGTGGACCCAGGGATTTTCCATTGCCCAATCACAGAGGACGCATGGGAAAAATTAGTTGGGACCCACATTTTCTGTGTCAGGAGGCCAGATGGTCTAACAGCAGGGAGCAAAGCTGACCTCCTCTGCCTTGAAAGGGCCCCCCCCCCTTCAGGGCTGAGTTTGAAGCTTTACTTTCATTCAATCCTTGGCTTTACCAACAAATGGGCATTAGATGCCACAAGTAATCTCTGCCAGAGCCGAGCTGCTATCCGGCAAACTAGTAACATCCTTTCAGTCCATTGCCTTACTCAGGAGCAGGACATAAGAGTTTAGATGGCCCACCTTTCCAAGCACAAATTCAATGGGGGTTCCCTCTCTACAGCTTTATGCTGCCCTTCCTAAGCTCTGCCCCTTTTGCTACCCAAAATGCCTTTTCCAATCTCTCACCGCTCAGTCCCAGTCCGTGGGGGTTTGCTCCTCTTTTTCCACTCCCTGTCTTCTGCTCTCTTCTTCACATGCCAATCAGAAGGGCATCACTAAAGGTCTGACTCATCCCTCTGCAGCATAAATAGCTCTTGCAGGACCTTGGACTCATGGGATGATGGGGCAGAATTGATGCCAGTGCTCAGGAGGCTTTATTTTGTCAGGCTGCCTGGTCCATCTTAACTAGTCCTTAAAAAATTGGCAAGTTATTACAGAGATGAGCCATGGAGGGTGCCGAGTATTGTCATCTTTGTTCACTCCATAGGCATGGAGCTACTGCTTCTACAAATATTTCATTTCATAGTAGTGCCAGTCACTGCCAAAGCCCTTTCACCCTCCAGCCAACAGATGCCAGGCTGACCAAAGGGTGGCACGGGCTAGAAGAGGGAAGAATACCTCTAACTCAGGGTGAAAGCTGGCTAAATTATGCATTCTTTGGTTTAAATTCTACCTTTAAATACTCTGTTAATAAAAGGACAAGATGTCTAAACCAGGAACTAAGAAGGGTTGAAGAGTTATGTACCCGTGTGAAGTGTGAAGAAAGTTTTATTTCCCTCCTCCTCTTCCTTTTGGGATTTCGTCATGTTTTTCTCTCACTTGTTCTTTTGTTCTTTGCTTTCTCCACTCCATAGGGCTAAAATTCCATTTGTATTCCACTTGAAGTTGTGTCACCAGAGAGACTGCTTTTATTTTTTCTTTAAATGGGAAAAGTGTATGCAATTGTAAATACTGGCTCATATCATTCCAATAAAAAAAAAATCTATGTAAATTTAGAAAAATAATTACGCTAAAGCCTGTAATTCTGATTAAAGTTGGCCAGGTCATCTCAGCAAGTTTATCGGACAATTTTAATTTGTGAACAAAAAAAGGGGTAATCTGCAAAAAGACTGATTTTTATTCTTATTCCAAGTTATTCATTAAATGTTTTATGGGAACAAGCTTAATCTCATTGATCACTCCCCAACTATTTACTCTATTTGCTAGGTGACCAATCACAGAGCATATTTAAGCACACAGTGTTGTGTGCTCCCTTGTTGGATGGCAAACCTATGAAAAGGAAGAAGGCTTTAGTAAATCACTTGTGACACAAATGTTTGCATAAACAAATTCATAGGAGCATTTCTGTGACTTCTGGTTCAAATTCTTGTGTAAACACATTTTGAATTCAAAACACTGTCGTTCTGTGAGTATTCTTGCGAATTAAAATTACGTGTACACATTTTCAGAGAAAGACAATAAAATGGCTCATGGATAGTGATGAAGTAAATTTATCGAGTTTATTCAAACAAATTTTCCTGCTTAAATGTCCATTTATGAATTTTTAAGAGTTTTCCTAGCTGTACCCCTACAAGGAATCATCAATATTGTCTTCAGAAGAGTGCTACATATCAGAACGAAGGAGGCCTACCGAGCTGTATTTGCACTGTGTGGGAAAATAACTACATCACTCAGCTTTACACTATGCTGTGGTACCAAGACATGGAGATGCTACGTGACGTACTGGCTGAGGGCCTGCAAACCTTCACTCAGCTGATTGTCTCATTGCCAGATTTGCTCATGGTATGTCTACACTACAAAATTAGTTCAATTTTATTTACGTCAACATTGAGTCTCCGATTTAAGCAAGTCAATTCTGCATGTCCCCGCTACACACATTGTGTCGGCGGACCGCGTCCTCACTAGCAGGGCTTGCATTGACTCACGGAGCACTGCACTGTGGGTAGCTATCCCACATGGAGCTGAGTGGAATGTTGGGTTGGGCTTGCAACGACTCATGGTACAGTGATACAGACATTAATTTGCCAGTAAAGCTATAACTCTAAATCCTCACAGTGAGTGGATCCATTCAATAAGAAGGGCCCATTTTTACAGTTTACTCATTAACGTGGCAATTGGAGAGGGCACTGCAACTGGGAGTCAAGAGACCTGGGTTGTATTTGTGGCTTTACTGCTGGCCTCGTATATGACTTTGGGCAAGTCACTTCCTCTTTCTGTGCCTGTTTCCCTTCCCATCCTTTGTCTGTCTTGTCTGAATAGATCAGAAGCTCTTCAGTGCAGAGACTAACTCTCTCTTACTATGGTACAGTGGCTAGCCCAGGGGAGCTCTGTCACTCAGCGATCTACTGCATGTGAACTGTGAATCACAGACTGACACCATGAAGGGGCAAGCAGAAGAGACAGATTCTGAAACATTGAAAATATACAAGAAAAATATACTGTTAATTTTAGGTCCCAAAGGAACTGAAATAAAGTACAAAGATTTCCATAGCGATGTCAAACCAATATAGTTTCCAGCTCAAGTAATGTTCCTGGGCTGGCAGGATAAGAGTGTGTTTCTTGGCAAGCGGTTTGAGCATTGGCCTGCTAAACCCAGGGTTGTGAGTTCAATACCTGAGGGGGCCATTTAGGGATCTGGGGCAAAAACTGGGGATTGGTCCTGCTTCAAGCAGGGGGTTGGACTAGATGACCTTCTGAGGTCCCTTCCAACCCTAACCTTCTATGAATCTATGAAAACTCCCTCTGACAGCCCCTTGAGGGGACAGCTCCTCCCAGATGGTCTCAGGACTGACTCGGAGAGGGAGTTCAGGGATGGGAGTGTGCACTTCCTGCCTCAGGAGCAAGCGGAACTGGTTTTGTCAGCAGCACCAGGGGACCCTCTCTTCCAATACTAAACATGTGTGATCCTGTCATTTGCTGAATTCATGCGGGTGTCTTCACCCCAGGGACTCTTCCTGCTGGGCTAACCCACCCATACATAGAGCATGAGGTCCCGTGCAGTAAAACTTGCCACAGTCAGAACGAGCTTTTGTCTAAACTACAGCAAACTCTGTCCGGGCTGGTTTGTGCTGGCCTGTCCCAGGCTAAATTCAGTCTTTCAAAACTGGACTTGACCTCAGTCTAAGCTGGGGGAAGCTTATAGTCTCTTAGCCCCCCTGCTCATCACATACTAAACTCCAGCCAATCAGCATTCAGTCTCAGTGACAGGCCAATCAGCTGGATCTCAGCTGGGGCCTCTGGGGGCTACTGCAATATTGTAATTAATAAAATGCCTCTCCTTACTGATGGTCACTATAACCCTTCTGCCAGGTGCCAAAAGCAGCAGTAAGGGCTGGGTTCAATCTGTCTTGGGATTCTTTTCTGAAAAATAAAACAACTGCGGGTCTGTGAAATTAACATAAGTTCTCATCTTTGCTGGTGGTTCTTCCCCATTTACAAGCACTCAGAATCCGCTGGGAATGCAGAACTACAACGAGCATTTTATTTGGGGGGAAGGGAAAACCCTTTAAAAACAACATGAAATTCCTCTATACATGCATATACCTAAGAAACGGAGCCATCCAAACCAACGCCCCAGGAACTTGGTGAACTCTGCAGCCCCAAATAATAATGGTCTGACACATTGAGGCCAAAACTCTTAGCCGCGCCCCGCCCCGCTCTCCTCTTCTAGACCACTGCAGTCTAGAGAGAGCCACTCCACCATACAGCTAGTCCAGTTCTGTGATACTGACTCTAATTCTGTTAGCCTAGCAGGCCAGAGAACTGACAGGTCAGCTCTGCTGCACTATCACTAATCCAGTCAGGCCTCAAGACAAAGGCTTCTCACATGGACCATTCTCAGAGATGCACTCTGAGCACAGAATCTGAGTATGAGTTTTGTTACCAACCCGAAATCCGCTACCTGTACACTCAGTGTGACTCTCACTCACTCCAGGGAATATCCCACCACAATTTTTCTCCCTTTCATGAGTATGTTAATAGTAAATCACTTACACAATCAAAACAACAAACTCCAGCCACAGAAAAAAAACACTTAGTAGATGGAATTACGGGTAAGCAACATTATAATTCATATAAATGAAGCTGGCCAGAACTGGCTTTTCATCTTCTCCCCTACAGAGAAATCCATCTCTTTAAGTCTTCTGGCCCTGGGACTTATATTCTCATTGTAGGTCCTCAACTTAATGGGCTGTAGGTAGGTGGGAGAAGACAGAAAATCAGAATGAATTTGAGAAGCAATTGAAAAGGGAAAAGCAGGCAGGGAAGAGAAGCCCCAGTCAAAGGCCTGGGTCCTTTAGCTGGTGATACAGGAGCAGGAAGAAAATAGGCTGAAATATTCAGACCAAGAATTTTAGCTAGGGTTTAAACCCTAGGGTTCTCTTCTCGGGGTATGAAGTTGTGCCTGCAAAAAGGGAAGCCACTTCTCTGAAAAGCCAGCCCTTTCTCCACTTGCCTTTTTGTTTCCCCTCACCCCCTGCTTTGTTTTACTCAGCTGCATTCACCATTTTTGTCTTTCATCTGCAGAAAGCTTTTGAAATTACATTTCCAATTTAGATGCACTGAAAGTCAAAAGGAGAATCTACATCAAAATATTTTTAAAGTGCTGTCTGAAGTCTTAAAAGGGATCACAAAATTCTCAGGAGTAGAGGAACCTTTTATACTCCTTGAGACAGGTAAAGAAATTAAACTTCAAATACAACAGATACCCCACCCATACCCTTGATTCTTAAACAGAAGCAACATTTGTTAGTGATTTAAGCCTCGGACTTGCCTGGAACTCAGCAGTCTCAGCTCTGCCACTGACTCACCCTGTGAGCTTGAGCAAGTCACTTGGGCTCTGATTCAGAAAAGCACTTAAGCACATGCTTAATTTTCAGCCTATTTAAGACTTCAGTGGGACTTAAACATATGTGTGCTTTGCTGATTAGGGCCTTAACCGCTCAGTTTTCCCATCTGGAAAATAAAGATAATGAAATATACTTATCTACCATTCTGTTACTCTGGATTTATGCTGCTGTAACTATTGGCTACATTTAGTCAGATTACCAGGGGTAGCTTTGATAAGCAATCTGCCATATCAACATGTTGCATGTTTTAGTGTATCCCCAAACATTCCTACCTCCAATTCTTTTTTAAAAATGGCTTTTTTGGTTCAGCAACATGACTTATGCATCAGAAATATTTCTTCAGCTGAGGAACAGTTCCCGTCTGCTTGTTGTTTTGTAAAGAGGTTTGTTTTACTGTTACGCTGAGTTCACACTTTCCTTTGCCATAGTTTTCATAACACCTGCTCTTGATTCAGACAAGTTCTTTTTCATTCTTATTTTCTTGCTGCTCTTTGCTGGATTTTTTTTTTTAAATGTTGGCCCATATTTTTAGAAGTGACTAAGTAATTTCACTTACTAAGTAAGTAATTTCAAGTACCCAACCTGAGACGCTGTAAAGGGACTTGATTTTCAGAAATTGCTGATCACTCACACTCTGAAAATCAGGCCCCTTTAAAACATCTCATGTTGGGTCTCCAAAATCACTAGTCACTTTGAAATTGGAGGCCTGTGGCTTTAATTTTTCATTTGACATTTGGGAGCTTTCTCAGTTGGGGATTACTCAGTCTCCAACCATCACATGACTTCCGAATCTTACACTCTACAAATTTCCCTCATGCATTCCTACACCTACTCAGACCTTGTAAATGTTTCACTACTTTAACGTAGAGTCTACCACATATTCACCAAGGTTTGTGACCTATTAATTGTAGTCAGTCATCTCCCCATGCATAATTTGTCTCTCCACTCCCTCATCACATACCCACAGCCTGTAAATGATTTATCCAATTCTTCAGAACACTGACTGTATCTCCCCAGTCAGTATCTAACACACAGTATCTAACACAGTGTTGCTCCTTTGACCTTTTTTAGTATTTCCAGATTTTCTAACAAATTTTGTTCAGCTCTCTCTTGCTGTCAGGACCATTTTCATTTAATTTTCTAAAAGAAAAGGAGTACTTGTGGCACCTTAGAGACTAACCAATTTATTTGAGCGTAAGTTTTCGTGAGCTACAGCTCACTTATACTCAAATAAATTGGTTAGTCTCTAAGATGCCACAAGTATTCCTTTTCTTTTTGCAAATACAGACTAACACGGCTGTTACTCTGAAACCATTTAATTTTCTGATCATCCTGAATAGTGCAGGCACTATTCTGAATAGTTTAGCTATACCCGTACCAAATCCTGAATAGTTCAAGCAGTGACCATGCTTGAAAAGCTCTAGGCATGTAACCATGGTAAGTTCAAATGCAAGTTCATGCAGATGTGCCCTTATTAGCTCTACAGATGTGCAGTTACTCCACATGTGCACAGTTAAAATAATCCCATCCCTAAATTAGGCATTCAGCTGCATGTTGCACATGCAGTTGCATGTCCATAGTTTTGGAAAACCTGGCCCTATATCTTGGCCTTTGAAGCCTCTGAAAAGACACAACTACTCATCCCTCAGCCCTGGAGTATGTTAGTAGCAGCGGCTGAGCAGCATCTCCCACCTCACTCTGCCAGTACGCCTCAGTCTTGACCTGCAGGGTGCACCCTTTGGAGCCAGAGAGGTCAAGCTTTGGGCTGCTACTGCTTTTGAATTCTTGGGTGAGCCTGCCAGAAAGAATGCCAATGAGTGCCACTTCTGATGCCACTTTATGATCTAAACACCCATCGCTTAGGAACTGGACTGAGACTGCCCACTCATTTTCATGGAACATTTAACAGCCTTCCAACGATCCAGATTACATCTGACTGTCGGCAGAGTGACTGCAACATTAGGAATGAGTCACTTGAAGGTTAACAGTCCACCAGAAATGTAAACTCTGATAAACAAGCCGCTCCAGACCTGTTTGTAAAAGCTCCTGGATTTATTGACAGTTTCCCCTTAGGCTTGGAGTTAGCAGCAACTCTGAAATACTGCCACTGCTATTATGGCCTTACAAAGCTGCTGGTAGAATATCAACCGTTGGAAGCACAGGAGAAAAGGGAGTTATTGAACCATACAGCTATACCCGTACCAAATGTTTAGAAAAAGATCATTGGCATAATCGGATTCTAAACACTCGTCTCCTGACTCATCGTGTGTGTGTGTGTGTGTGTGTGTGTGTGTGAGAGAGAGAACCGGGTATTCATTTGCACATACACAGACAGATACTTTCTTCAGACACAACATTTCAAAACCAAATCCCACAAACATAGTTTCCTAAACACATCTCAAACCTGGAAAGTCTAGTTCAAGTTGTGAGTCACAAGAATGGCTAGTGCCATGATTTTTGGATGGTTCAATGATTGGGGAATTAGCCTAGGATACCACAGACGTCCAATGTGATTGTGGGCGAATCACCTAGGCCCAAATCCTGAGAAGTATTGAAATCAGGGGCAAGGGGTTATTCCTAAAAGTGTGTCTGTGGGGGGGATGAGGCCCCACCCACTCCATGGCCCTGCCCTGACCCTCCTCGTCCCCTGAAATCCTGCCCCCCTGGCCAACCCAGAAGTTGGAGCTGGGGACCCCAGCCTGGGGGGGGCGGGGCCTCGGGTTCCAAAAAAGGCACAGCCAGACTATGGTTAAGAGCTGCCCGGGCAGCTGTGGGGAGCTGCGGACCCTCCATCTGCCCTGGGTGAGGGATCTGGGGGGCGGGGACACGGTTTGGGGGCTGCTCTCAGGTCTCTCCACCCCGGGCAGGTGAAGAGCCTGCATAGGGTTGCCAACATTCTACCTGCACAAAACTGAACATCCTTGCCCAGCCTCCTGCCCTGCCCCTCCTCTGAGGCCCCACGCATACCCCACCCCTTCTACGAGGCTCCACCCCGATCACTCCACCCCTCCCATCCTTCTGTCGCTTGCTCTCCCCACCCTTACTCACTTGCTCATTTTCACTGGGCTGGCTTGGGGGTTGGGGTGCGGGAGGGGGTGAGGGCTCTGGCTGGTGGTGAGGGCTCTGGGGTGGGGCCATAAATGAGGATTTCAGAGTGCGGGAGGCGGCTCCAGGCTGAGGCAGTGGGATGGGATATGAGAGGGGGTGAGGGCTTGGGCTGGGGTTGCGGGCTCTGGGGTGAGGATGAGGGGTTTGGGTTGCAGGAGAGTGCTCCAGTATGGGACTGAGGGGTTCGGAGAGTGGGAGGGGGATCAGGGGTGCGAGGGAGGCTTGGGGTGCAGGATCTGCATGGCGCAGAGGTTAGCCGGGAGCCTGCCATCTCTGCTGTGCAGCGCCGCCAACCAGACAGTCAACAGCCCGGTCGAAAACTGGACAGCTGGTCATCTGGACACCTGGTCACACCTGCGGCTCCCACAGCTGTCCGGGCTCTGGGCTGCTCTTACCTGGGCCAGGCTCCAGCTTTCAGCCTGGCTGATAGGCGTGGCCTCAGGGAAAGAGGAGAGACAGGGGGCCGGTCCTGTGGCGAAAAGTGGACGGGCCAGGCTCATCCACATTCAAAAGTGGGAGGGCTTTGGCCCTCCCGCCCCCCATTCCGGTGCCCCTAACTGAAGTGCCTAATTCCCATTGATTTCAAAGCAAGTTATATGCCTAAAGTCCCTTTGTGGATCTGGGTCTTAGTCTGTCTGTGCCTCAGTTCCTCATCTCTAAAATGGGAATAGCAGCACTTCCTTAACTCACACCGTTGTTGTGAGGATAAATATAGGAAAAGATTGTGAGATGCTCAGATAGTCCAGAAGTGGGGACAATTCTAGTCATCGGTTGTTCATCAAAAGGGTGCCTGGAACTTTAACTTCTATAAAGTTCATTTGGTGGAAATACAGTGTGAATCTCGACAGTGTGAACTCTTCTTTTAGATTTAGTTGAGGCCAAGAGCAAATGGGAGAGATTCCTTGAGATTGCATGATTGAGCCTACTTACAGTGGACTCAGATATTGTGAAACTATGCCCCCTATCATGGCTGTAGTAAACGCAAACATAGCAAAACACTATTAAAATGAAGTGGAATTAAAGTCACAAATTACTTCAGGGAAATAATACATTAAGCCTCTAGATGTCACAGTTGTTCCACAAACGTAACATGGCGCCTCAGCAAATAGGAAGGAGAAATGGCCAGGGTAGTAGCTGACAAAGAATTGAGTCAGATCAGGCCTGCTAGATCTGTACATGGAAGGCAAAACCTGTATGTGGATTTGACCTTTCCTGCATGAAAAGGGGAGGGGAGATTAGTCACCTCCACAGCACTGTTCCTAGACCCTGCTGACCACAGGAAAAGGGTGGAAGGGACTGGGTTGCTGGCTCTAGGGGCATGTGTATCATCCCTCTGCAGTCCCACATGGAATGGGCCAAAGAGTTAACAGAGTCTGAACTTTCCCACAGAGCCCTGTCCTTCCATGTTGAGGGATCCCTTTTAGGGCGCTCCCAAGGACAGCAACAACAGGTGAGTCCCTCGCAATGTGGAATCTGAACCTGCAGAATCATCTTCTTATGCACGTACCTTGCAAACTCTTTGGGCAGGGAATGCCCATTCATTTGTGTTCATACAGAACATGAATGGTGAGAGAGGGAATGCCCGTTCATGTGTGTTCATACAGAACATGAATGGTGAGAGAGGAGTCCGTTTAATTGTTCACTCTTCCTCTCAGGAACCTGCCTTCCCTACTAACAGGCATCCTTGTAGTTCTCATAGCTTGCTAAAGCAAGGGTGTATGTGTGTGTCTGTCTAGCCTTCTCTGTTCACACATCAGTCAATTCTAGCTCATTCAGGCAGATTTCTTGAATTTACTGCAATGCTGACTTACTGATGTGTGGGTTTATGTTCACTCCTATAGAAATGAGAAGGGGGGAATCAGGTTGGGTCATGCTGTTCCCATTGTGGCCTATGTAAAACTGAGAAAGTTTCATAGGGTATATTTTCACGACTGCATGTGGGAAGTGGGCAACAACTCCCCTTAGCATTGATTAATGTTTGTAGGGGCTGCGTAGCTACTCTCCTGCTCATTGCTTTGAAAGAGTGCTCCTACAGCACATGTCAACCCAGTGGTTAAAGCATGCCAGTCTCAATACAGGAGGACAAAGCTATCTTTGGCCTAGCTCCATTAACTCTGATGGAATTATGCTGTGCGGGAATTTAGCCTATATTGTCTAACAAAGAAGTTTTGTCACTGAAAATAATAATTATTACAGTGGGAGATTGCCTGGTGGAAGCTTGTTATCCCTGATATGCTTGGAGAATCACACACTCCCATTCTTTTTATAATATTAGTGTTCTAAGTGCACTCATTTATCACACATATGTACTCAGCCCATTGCTATCAGCAGAGGGGACTGGCAATGGGGGTGGGGGCTTGCTTTCTAAGCTCTAGTCTAAGGAGTGGTTGGTATGTGAGCACATGGGCCTTTTAATGGTTTTCATTTTTCTAATTACATTCTAAGGGTGACAGCTTTGTGATGGGAAAGATCAGTTTTATTTCATGCTGACTAATTGAATTGGCTATTATGGACTATGGGTACATGACAATAGGGTTTTATCAGCATACTGGGGATAGAAGCCCCTGAATAACAAAGGGAAGCCAAAGCTCCTATAAGACAAGCACAGGTTGAGCTCAGACTCACTAATGGCTCATGCTGTCATTGATTTTAGAGTGTTAAAAGGCACCTGGGTTGGTGGGGAGGGACTAAAGGTTGAAGATTGATCCTGCGGTAAAGGCACTGGACTGAGACCTCGGAAAATGGTTCTGGATTCAATTCTGTCACAGGCTCCACTCACCACTAGGGGCGCCTCATCCTGGTCACTGTCGTGATTAGCACCTTCCATGTGCTGCGCCTTCCTCCGACGGTCTCCCAGCCTGTCTTCTTCTCTCAGCCTGCAGCCCCTCTCGCTCCAGGAACTAGAGCTTCCTCTTCACGACTCGGCCCTCCGGCCAGGTCACTATGTTCCTCCCCTTCCAGGGTATTGAAGTCTTTTGGGGAAAACGGTCCCAGGCAGTCTGCTCTCCACTGCCTGGTCTGTGACACTTCTCCAGTGGCTGGTAGGGTAACCTGGGCCTGCCTTCTACTTCAGGTTTCAGCTCAGTGGCCCTCTCTTCAGCAGCCAGGTCTGCCCTATCTCATACCTTGCTGCTTTTCCCTTGAGCGTTTCCGGCCTTTCCGGCTCTCTGATTTTGCCAGGTGCACGACTCCCTCCTCCCAGGGTGTAACTGAAGGCTACTTGCCTCTATATCCCCAAACACACCTCCCTTTCTCCAGGGAGGGACTTCAGCCTACGTCCTTATAGCCCCATTCTGCTCTCAGCTCCTGGGCTTTATATAGGTCTCACCTGTTCCTGTCAAGATGAGCCTCATCTAAATATCCCTGCTTCCTGGCTCCTCCTCCAGGTGCACCCTGGGCAGTTAGTTGGCCCATCTGGCCACTTTAACCCCTTCAGGCCTTGTGTGGGGTGGACACCTCATCACAAATTCCCACTTGTGCCACAGCCTTCCTGTGCAGCCTTGGTCCAGTCACTTAAGCTCAGATCCTCAGTGGGAGTTAGGCACTGAAATAGTTTTGAGGCTGGGCCTCTGTACCTCAATTTCCCCATCAGTAAAACTGGCATAACACTTCCTTTCTCCCTTCCTTTGTCTATTTATTGTAAGCTCATGGAGGGACAGTCTCTTACTTTGTGTCTATATGGTGCCTAGCACAATGGGGCTCCAATCTCAGTTAGGGCCTCTAAGCACTACCACAATATAAGAATAGTTAGGGGGCTACCATATGTATGGGTTTTTCTGGACAGTGCCTCTTTTTTGATCCTCCATCCTCTGTCCGGGCGGATTTTTCAAATAAGGGGCAATGTTCTGTTTTTTTGCAGAGCAGATGTTGCAGCTCCAAAAGAGCCCTGATTGGTCTGCTTCCTGATTGGTCCCTCCCCTGCACCTGCATCTGATTGGTCCCTTGCAGCTGCTGGATCCTGCCCATCCGGGCCCCGCCTCCCAGCCTTGGGGAGCAGGAGAGCCCCTCGAGCCCCTCAGGGAGACACTGACTGACAGCTGTTGCTGTGTTCCAGGGCTGCGCCAACCACCCTGCCACTGTGATGGGGGCAATACTGCTCCCCCACCTCAAGAGTGAGGCCCCAGGTACCCCCTCCAGCACCCCCAAATACCCCTCCCAGTACACAACCCCTCCAACACCCCCATATATCTCCCAGTACACACACTCTCCAACACCCTCAACTGTACCTCTAGCTTCCCCTCCCCTTCTGCCCCCCTGGCTGTGTCCCTCTTTTTGGGAACCTGAAACATGGTAACCCTAATAATGGAGCAGTATGATGAGCTCGCATGTCTTCTCTAGGAGCTGAGAATCCTTGGTACTTTGGTGGCAATCTTTCAGGGCTCTTCAGCAGAACTAAGAGATTTTGCAAATACCAGGTAAGCACTGGCAGGAAGGTGCATTGGTTCTCCCAGTTAACGTGATGCAAGATGTGAACAGAGCACCAGCAGAACATGGTACACCCCGATTGTCCCGTGGTTTACCAGAAGCCTGCTATGAGACCATGCAAAGAGGATGCTTTTTGGAATCAGACTGCTTTATACAAGGAGTGCCTTACAACAAATAGTGAGCCTGAATTATACAGTATAAGCACACTTATCTTTGTTGGCTTTACTTGCGATTTATCTTTGTCTTACTGCATTTGTTTTACTTGGTCATGTAAAACTATTTTTTTCAAAAAGTTTATAAATAAATCTGTGCAATCTAGTGGCGTGTCTCATACACCTGGCTGTAGGATAACCTACTGGGATTTTCTGGATGCAGATTTCAGTAGGAGGACTTGGTAAATTCCAACAAGCTTGTTAATTTTCTGATAATGGAATTTAAACAGCACATCCTTGCAGCAAGGAAGATTAATTTTTGAAGTTCAGAAGGCAGCTGGTCGTAAAATGCTAAGCTAGTTTCCTGGTGCATTTTTATCATAATAAGTCTGGAGCTTCTGTAGTGTACACACAACCTGTGAAATCTGTATAAGGGTCAGCACACAGGATCATTAAGGACAAACAAGGCTGTTAGAGGGCTTTCCCCCAGCCCTCCCACTTCCCTGGTTCTTGTCACACAGACAGCAAGCAGCAAAAGACCAGAAGTCCAAAGTGCAGACAATGTGATGTTTATTGGGGTTAGTTTCCAAGCAAGCATATTCTGAAATCCTTCACACCAGTTGGGCTTCTCTCTATACACCAATAGAGCCTGTTCCCCAATGTCCCTCTTCCCAGCTCTGACGCCGCAAAGCGTTTACCCCCTGTTTCCCTTCCCAGCTCTGACGCCGCAGAGCGTTTACTCCACGTCCCCCTTCCAGCTCTGATGCTGCAGAGCCTTGCCTGTGTCCCTGTGCCCTATTCTCTGTCACCCCACTTAGCAAGCATGATTCCAATTTCCCTTCCACTTCCTGTTTGACCCCAGTTTATATAGTAATGATCCCAGTTACACCTTAACCAATCATTTTACTGAAATTTAACTAACTAATCCTAACATATTGTAACATAATTCTCTAACCAATTATATCCCACTACCCTAATTAACTTACACCTAGCAAAATTAATGATACAGCAGACAGAAACAATTAGAGAACCAGACAGATTAACAATAGAAAAGTGGGGCCCATAAAGATAAAGATAAAACAATACAGAAATGAGGGTTTAACAACCACAACTATTGATAAATGATTTCTTGCCAGACAGGATTCTATCGAACTAAGTTTTCTTTAACCATCTTAAGATCTGTTTCTTTATCTGGTGGTGATGGGCACTATCAGGACAGGATTGTCTTCCCAACAGCCCAATACCACCTTATTTCAATGTGACTGGTTTGGGATGTAACCCTACACTTTCAAGCTTATGGCTGCCCCTGCTGCTTAGCCAAAGGCCTTAGCCTAAGAACAAGGCCTCAGACTGTCCTTGTGAGAGAAGGCCCATACACAGGCAGACTGTGATTTTGATTCTTTGTTTTTATACCCCTGTAACTAGCTACGTAAAAATACACCTACGTTCTTAAAGCCCTTTACAGGCAGGCCTGAAATATCTTATATTCTAACAAACGCCATTTGCTCGAAGGCTCAAGAACCCTCGCCTTCAGATCCACAGCAGGGAACACAAACAGGGGGACGTACAATGGGCTGTACTTGATTCCAGCGTTTTAAAGATTTCAGCTGTACATTTCTAACATCACAGATCATGGTTCAGGGTGAGCTGTACCCTGTGCCTGTACTCCCCACAGTGCACCTCACGCTTAGACTGGGTGCTCAGGTCACAACACCTTGTTCACCATCCATGTGCCCTCTGCAGGTCCAGCAGGTCTTGGCTTACCTTTGGGAACCAGTGACAGGTAAAAAGGTGCAGTGACACAGAAGAGCCTCTTCAAAGCAAAGTTTTATTTGTCTGTCCACATGAACATGCCAAACGGAGAGGGAAGGATTAAAACGACCAGAGGCCTAGCCACATTATTTTACCAAACACAATGCGGCTGATCCTGCAGTATTTCATGAGCTGAGAATCTGAACAAGAATCTGTGCTACCTGCCCTGCTGTGCGCCATGGGAAAAAGCAATTCATGATTGATGTTGCATTCACAGAGCAGCTGCACATGGTGGACCGTTGCTATTGGGCCCAAGAAACAAGTACCAAGTGGTGGGATCGGATCGTGATGCTGGTATGGGATGATGAGCAGTGACTGCAGAATTTTTCCACCTTCCTTGAACTCTCTGCAGAGCTTGCCCCAGCCCTGCAGTGCAAGGACACCAAAACAAGAGGTGCCCTCATGGTGGAAAAGTGAGTGGCGATTGTTGTGTGGAAGCTGGCAACTCTAGACTGCTACAGGTCAGTCGTGAATCAGTTGGGAAGTCCACCGTGGGGGTTACGGTGATGCAAGGACCATTAATCACCTCATGCTACAAAGGACTGTGACTCTGGACAATGTGTGGGAAATAGTGGATGGCTTTGCGGCAATGGAATTCCCTAAATGCGGCGGGGTGATAGATGGCACACATATCCCAATTTTGGCCCCAGACTATCTTGTGACAGGTACATCAATAGAAAGGGCTACTTCTCTATGGCATTGCAGGCACTGGTGGATCACTGGTTGTTTCACTGACATCAACACTGATCTGTATAGAAAGCTGCATGCAAGGACTTTCTTTCCAGACCAGAAGATTCCAATAGGGGGATGTGCAAATGCCTCTAGTGATCCCGGGAGACCCAGCCTTCCCCTTACTCCCGTGGCTCATGAAGCCTTACACCGGAAACCTTGACAGCAGCAAGGAGCATTTCAACAACAAGCTCAGCAGGTGCAGAATAACCATAGCATGTGCACTTGGCAGATTAAAGGGTCGTGCCATTTGGCAGGTTAGACCTCAATGAGGAAAAGATTCCCATAGCCATAGCAGCCTGCTGTGCTTTGCATAGCATTGTGAAGCCAAGGGAGAAAAGTTTCTTCAGGTGTGGAACACTGAGGTGGATCACCTTGCAGCTGATTTTGAGCAGCTAGACAGCAGGTTTATTAGAGGGGCTCAACAGGAGAGTCAGGGGACTATTCGAATCATTTTGATAATAAGCCCCAGTAGTGTGTCTGTCTGTAATGAACTGAGCCAGGCATTGTTTATTTGCCAGATTGAATGATCCCTGTAATGATCCCTGCCTGAGAGTTAACTGTAGTCTGCAAATGTGCCGATTGTCTCTGTGTATGAATTTCTGTTGCAGCCACCCTGTGTAGGGCACAAATAATGAATCACTGTGTTCGTAATACTATTTTTTTAAAAAACAGCAATATACAGATTAACATTTCTTGCAAGAACATGACAGCGAGCAGCATTCGCTGAAGTGAGGATCTCACAGCTGTGTGTAAGTCCAGCTGACATTATGGAAAATGCCCCTAGAGGTGGAGTGCAAGGAGTACTGTAATGGGCCAGGAACATGAGAGGAATGTGTGTGGGGAGTTTGGGGAGGTAAGGAAGGCAATGGGCTGCAGGGGGAGTCGAGCACACACTCACAGGCTTGAATCATAAAAATTACTTACACCTCTTCCTCACTTTTCCTTGGCAAGCACGCGTGGCCAGAGCGCTAAACATGGTGTGTTTGGCCCAGAGGGGGAAGGTGCAAGACGGGACAAAGGATCTGGGTGCTTTCAAAAGGGGATCACTACAAACACCTAGGGACACTATTCTGAATACTGGCACCGTTTTTCACAGGTGGGGGTGATCGAAGCTGAAATCACACTACTGATGGTGACCGAAGAGGCCAGGATGCATCTCCTGCATGCATGCAGCTTCAGACTGGGTCCTTATGCTGCTCACCTGTGTGCCTCTTTGGTTCCTCTAGAAGTAACTGCCGATTGGCACGGCAACGTTTCCTACAACGGGGGAAGAAACAAAACAGCTCTGACCAGGAACCTTCAGCGGGGGATTGCAGAGTATCTGCAAGAAAGTTTTCCAGAGATCTCTATGGAGGATTCCCAGGAGATCTTGGTGTGCATTAACAAACTTTTCCGCAGGGCCCCCATTGCATAGCGGCATAGGGGAATGAGAAGCAGATGCAAACAGTAACTAGTGTTGTTAATTTCAAACCCTTTTCCTACAAAATAAAGGACCCCTCTATCTCATGTAACCGTGCAGTATGAAAGCGAAATGAGTACTTACCAGAGCTCCCCTCTCCTGCTTCAGGCTTTCCAGAGCTGGACTGATGGGACTGGCTAGACCCCTCTGGAATCAAAAAGAGGTCCTGGCTCGCCACACCACCAGACGAGCCTGTCACCTGTCCCACATCCTCCTCCAACTTTACCTCCTCATCCACCACTTCATCCTCGGGGTAGGCTCCGCTGGCCACTGCATCCAGTCCCTCCAAAGTATCCATGAGACTCTTGGCGGTGGAGGTGGATTTGCCACCGAGGATGGCATGCAGCTCCTTGTAGAAATGGCATGTTTTTGGCGCTGCATCAGAGTGACCGTTGGCCTCCCTTGCCTTCTAGTACACCTGCCTCAGCTCCTTGATCTTAGCACGGCACTGCTGTGGGTCCCTTTGGGGCCCCTTCTACTCCATGCCACGAGCAATCTGCTCGTAGGTCTCAAAGTTCCAACGGCCGGATTGAAGCTGCGACTGCACAGCCTCCTCTCCCCGCAGACCCAGCAGATCCATCAACTCCAGTGTACTCCAGGCGGGAGCACGTTTGCTGCAGAAAGCCGGCATGATCAGCTGGGAACGATGTGAGCTGTCCACTCCGAAGAAACAGGAATTCCAAAAATTCCCTGGGGCTTTAAAGCGGGAGGGATGCATGCCTGGGTGTACCTGGCTGCAGGGCAGCAGGGTAGAAACTGCTGACCAGAGTGTTCAGGATGGACATTGTGGGACACCTCCTGGAGGCCACTTAGGGTGACATAAGCAAGCGCAGTGTCTACTTTAACTTTGTTGCAAAAGGCCCTATGCTGCTCGTGGAGGTGGTTTTATTATGTCGGCGTAGCAGGAGAGTTAAGTCGGCGGGAGGAGCATTGTTGCGTGTACAGCTCCACTGTTTTGTCGATGAAACCTGACTTTCGTTGACAAAACTGTGTAGTGTAGACAAGGCCTGCGTTTTGGCTCTCTGAAACAAACAGCCTGTCTCTTTTGGGAGTGAGGCCTTCCTTTTCTCTGTCTGAAAAGGGTCTCTTGTTGATAGAGAGGACTTGGCAACTCATTTAAGCCACTGACGGCCATTTGTGTGATGTATTCAATGACTAATCTTACCAATATAATACAGGCTGATTTAGCCTTTGTAGCTTAAAATATACTTAGTTATGGTGATTTAAAAAATAGATTCTGTATATTTGAGCTACTCTTGACCTTTAAAACAAAAAAAAAAGGGAGTGGCCCCAACTGACTGAATCCATGATTCCCCTCCACCTCATAATGAAGACTGTCAGAGTAAGGTGGTAGCTTTCTGTAATTAACTTTCTTCATATGTCCGGTTTGAGGAATTTGCAGCTACAGCTGGCAAGGAAGCAATATAAGGCACAACTAACATCTTGCCTTTTCCACATGTAATGAGTTCAAAAGCAGAAAAAAAGGACACAGAAATGACTACAGACCTTTTCCATGCTAAGCATTGCACAGAAAGGTAATTAGTGCTCACACAGTGGAGGCTGCTCTGTTCTTCAGCATTTAGGAGAAGAGGGTATGTTTTGGAAGAGTGCAGTTAACACAGAGGGACGTAGAGCTATATTCATCCCTGGAGGAATTCCAGTGGAGTCACACCAGGGATTGGTCTGGCTAGATACTCTACTCTAGTAGGATGCGGGGGAAGCTCCTATAGTCTGTTCATAACCAAAAGACGGCATATACTCTCAAAAGGGTAAGTGGTTCGGATACCACCATTGCCTGCTGACCTAGCCTTGAACCATGTCCAACAGAAAAGAACAAGTGTATGTATATAAAAAACCCCAGGAAACTGTTGTTTTTCAGCACTAGAAGGTGACTTACTCCACTCTCTAGGGCTCTGAAAATAGCATCGGAATGCCATTGTCTCAGAAGCAACTCAGCGCAAGCTCCAGCTTCCAACTCTTCAGTGCTGTATGTGCTAAGATCAAGTGTAAGTAGTCTCTTGGCCTATCAAAGGCCGTGATCAAGTGTCTTGATGTTTTTTGGTCTTTTGGCCTTGAGATGAAAACCTTGTCTGTGTCTCTTGGACCTTGAAGTGAAAAAATTATCTGTTCTTATCAGTTTATTATTAATAATAATTAATAATAATAATAAAAAACCGTCTTCAGACACCGTTCCAAAGTCACCTTGCTGTAGCATTAAAGCTGAACGAAGCCTTGTCAGCCTTCTTCTAGCAGCCCCTGGGCCAGCAGTAGCAGTTTGGGTGTGTGGGAGGGGCCTCAGGGCTAGGAGCAGGGGGTTGGGGAGTGCGGGGGGGGGCGTACCTTGGGGTGGGTGGGGACTCACCAGCTCCCACTGGCATGGCACCCCTGCAGCTCCTAGGGGGCGGAGGAGATGGGGGGGAAGAGGGGACTCTGTGCCGCACACTGCCTGTGCCTGCGGGCCCCGCTCCTGCAGCTGCCATTGGCTGTGGTTCCCAGCCCATTGGAGCTGCGGCAGCTGGCGCTTGTGGCGGGAGCAGCAGAGCCCCTGCCCTGGCCCCTGTCTCTGCCGCTAGAGCTGCAGGGACCCGGAACCAGTTGGAAGCCCCTGCCAGCTCTTCCACTCCCCCCAGTACCAGTGGGGGTCCCGGGCCACATGCCCCAGCACCTGCGGTGCCCCCGGACACTCCCCCCCCCTCTGAGTACCCGTGGCCCCCGCCCAAGTTTTAGTCAGGGCTGGTATTTTTAATAAAAGTCATGGACAGGTCACAGGCCCGTGAATTTTGGGGTACGACCCATGACCTGTCCGAGACTTTTACTAAAAATACCTGTGACTAAAACGTAGCCTTAGCAATGAGGATTTCTAGTCCATGCATGTCCAGTGCTCCCATTGCAAGAAGAAGAAACAGTAAGCAAATAATACTATTAAAAGGGGTTAAATTCACCTAGAGGCACAGAGTGACAGACAGCGTGTTTTGCTTCTGGGATAGCATGTGCCAGCCAGCTGGAAGTAGGAAACAAGCAGCCATCTTGACAGACCTTGTGCAAGCAGGCAGGCGGGGGAATGGCTTAGCCTGCACTGAGTGTCTGTTGCTAGCAGAGGGGGACCAAGTACAGCCAAAGAAGTGTGTAAGCGGATAGCTTTCAGAGGCTGAGGGAGCGCAGATAGTGCAGTCAAATTTCCCTGTGGAACAGAAGGCGTCCAGGAGGTGTGAAGTCTGACATAAGAACAGAGAAATGGAATCTTTTGTGGGTAATGTTGGTGAGTTTGATGACAACTGTGAAGCATGGGTGGTGTACCATGTTCTGAGCAATGTGTATCCAGCAACACCATTCCAGATGGACGAGTTTCAACCTTGCGGAGAGCGATGGGTCTGAAGGCATATGGGCTGCTGCATGACCTATTGTCTCCAACTGTGCCTGGAACTCCCATATATGCCACAATTACTGCAGCCGTGCAGGAGCATTTTTCTCCTATCCCATCAATGTTGGCAGAACGATATTGGTTCCATCAGCGACACCAGGGAAGTGGAGAGTCAGTAGCACAGTTTGTTGCTGCTTTAAGGAAGTTGTCAGAGCACTGTCAGTTCAGACAAACATTACATGATGCCCTCCGTGACCAGTGAGTCTCTGGATTATGCAATGACCAGGTCTGGAAGAAGTTATTGATTGTATCAATGCTTACATTCAAGAAGCCTGTGACTGCAGAGAAGGATTCTCTGGAATTTAGTCTGAACTGGGAAGGTCACCTTCTGAACTGGTGAGACAGAACAAGGAACAAGAGGAATTTCTGTGTGGCCATTGTGTGCAAACTGTACATTCTGAGAAGTATTGCTGGGCATGTCAGGTTATTTGCAGAAAGTGCCAGAAGAAAGGACTCATTGCCGTGACCTGTTGTACAGTTTGACGACCAACAACATGAAGTGACCGTACATCCCAGAACACACTATAGAGACTGAGCCTAAGAAAGGATCAAAGTCAGCAATTCATAATGTGGAAAAAGACAACTGCTCTAATGACACTGACCAAGATCTAGCACGACACGTGTTATCGGAAGTTCGAGTCAGAGATGTCATCTGGGTTACACCCTTGATCAAAGGAGTTCCTACAAGAATGGAGCTTGATCACTGGAGCTGCTGTTTCACTGATTTCTGTATCTAACTATCACCAGACTTTGTCACAAGTTCCCCTTGAAGAAACCTCCATGACTTTAAAGACTTATACTACAGAAAAGTTGGTCCAAGGGATGCTCCAGTGAAAGTTCAACTAGATGGACAATCAGTCATTTTACCTTTATATGTGATTGAAGGAAAGTATCCGCCATTATTTGGCAGATCTTGGCTTGAGAAGCTCAAGGTGAACTTGAGTGATATGAAGACAATCACAAAAGCACTTGAAATCTTCAAGAAATACTGGACAGACATTCCAAAGTCTTTGAAAAAGAACTTGGATGGATGAGCAATGCGTCAGTGAAGCTCACAGTTAAGTCTGATAGGCAGCCAAAATATTGCAAGCCCAGAGTTATGCCTTATGCTCTGAAACCTCTGGTAGTGCTCTGATTTAGACAATTCGGTGAACATTGAAGTCTTGTCACTGATTTCCCATGGTGTGTGGGCTACACCCATCATACCAGTGGTCAAGAAGGATGGGCCCATCTACTTTCAAAAAGTAGGAGGGCTATGGCCTACTGGCACTCCTGGTTCCAGTGCCACTGGCCCAGGGCCCTGGCCACAGGGGAAAAGAAAAAGCCACAGCAGAGCGTGATGGGAAGCAGGAGGGAACCTGGGGGTGGAGTGTGGCCAGGGCCACACAGGCAGTTTGGGTAGGCTTAGCCTTTCCCTGCCTTTGATACCTTCCACCCATGATTGTACGGATGAAGACCATAGCCCGGAGTCATGTCTGGTGGCCAGGGATCAATAAAGACACTGAGAGGAAGGCAAAGTTCTGTACTATATGTCAGCAAATTAAGCATGGTCCTGGCCCAGCTTGTCTACACCCTTGGTTGTGGCCTCAGACTTCTTGGACACATATTCATGTGGATTTTGCTGGACCTTTAGAAGGCTATATGTTTTTGGTCATAGTCAATGCCCATTTAAAATGGCCGGAAGTTTTCAGAATGACTTTTACTACAGCCACCAAGACCATTGGACATCTTTGTGCCTTGTTTACCCAGTTTGGTTTACTGCTACCTTTGGTGAGTGACAATGGATTTCAGAGGTTCCTAGCTTCAAATAAAATTCACATACCCTCAGCTCCGAACGATCCTGCTACAAATGGACTGGCAGAATGCTTTGTACAAACTGTTAAGAATGATTTAAAAGCCAATAAGGCTAGTCTGAGTCATCAGCAGAAACTGGACAATTTCTTGCTTGTCTACAGGAATACTTAAATACTAAAATACTTAATTAAATTTAGGAAAAACAAATAAATACGCACATATACATGTCCACATCATTGTAATTTATGTATGTAGGGTTTGGGTTTTTTTTGCAGACTCCAGAAATTTGGATTCCAATCCTAGCTCTGTTACAGACTGTGTGTGACCTTGGGAAAGTTGCTTGAACTCCCTGGGTGGGATTCATGAAGAGACCTATTTGCAGCAATTCTGAGTGTTGCAGACCTAGAAAGTCATAGGAACGTCACTGTGAGCCTCAAAGCCAAGTTCAGTACCAAGGCTGCCTAATCAATGCATGGGGAGAGATAGGGGTCTAAGAATGCTATCCACAAAAGCCAGCATGCTAGGTGGGGAGCAGCCTACGCTAGCCAATGGGAGATGCTGATGACTGGGGTGTCCCCTAAGCCCTGCCCCGCTCTCAGAGGTAGGTGCCTAAGTCTGGACTGCAGGGAGCTGCCTCTCTCTGCTTAGTGAACCACGAATGGGAACCTGCTGCATGGAGTCAGACATCTTTTTTTTTTTTTTTTTTGCCTCTGTTTTCACTAACAAGGTCAGCTCCCAGACTGCTGCGCTGGGCATCGCAAAATGGGGAAGAGATGGCCAGCCCTCTGTGGAGATAGAGGTGGTTAGGGACTATTTAGAAAAGCTGGACGTGCACAAGTCCATGGGGCCGGACGAGTTGCATCCGAGAGTGCTGAAGGAATTGGCGGCTGTGATTGCAGAGCCATTGGCCATTATCTTTGAAAACTCGTGGCGAACGGGGGAAGTCCCAGATGACTGGAAAAAGGCTAATGTAGTGCCAATCTTTAAAAAAGGGAAGAAGGAGGATCCTGGGAACTACAGGCCAGTCAGCCTCACCTCAGTCCCTGGAAAAATCATGGAGCAGGTCCTCAAAGAATCAATCCTGAAGCACTTGCATGAGAGGAAAGTGATCAGGAACAGCCAGCATGGATTCACCAAGGGAAGGTCATGCCTGACTAATCTAATCGCCTTTTATGATGAGATTACTGGTTCTGTGGATGAAGGGAAAGCAGTGGATGTATTGTTTCTTGACTTTAGCAAAGCTTTTGACACGGTCTCCCACAGTATTCTTGTCAGCAAGTTAAGGAAGTATGGGCTGGAAGAATGCACTATAAGGTGGGTAGAAAGCTGGCTAGATTGTCGGGCTCAACGGGTAGTTATCAATGGCTCCATATCTAGTTGGCAGCCGGTATCAAGTGGAGTGCCCCAAGGGTCGGTCCTGGGGCCGGTTTTGTTCAATATCTTCATAAATGATCTGGAGGATGGTGTGGATTGCACTCTCAGCAAATTTGCGGATGATACTAAACTGGGAGGAGTGGTAGATACGCTGGAGGGGAGGGATAGGATACAGAAGGACCTAGACAAATTGGAGGATTGGGCCAAAAGAAATCTGATGAGGTTCAATAAGGATAAGTGCAGGGTCCTGCACTTAGGACGGAAGAACCCAATGCACAGCTACAGACTAGGGACCGAATGGCAGCAGTTCTGTGGAAAAGGACCTAGGGGTGACAGTGGACGAGAAGCTGGATATGAGTCAGCAGTGTGCCCTTGTTGCCAAGAAGGCCAATGGCATTTTGGGATGTATAAGTAGGGGCATAGCGAGCAGATCGAGGGACGTGATCGTTCCCCTCTATTCGACATTGGTGAGGCCTCATCTGGAGTACTGTGTCCAGTTTTGGGCCCCACACTTCAAGAAGGATGTGGATAAATTGGAGAGAGTCCAGCGAAGGGCAACAAAAATGATTAGGGGTCTGGAACACATGAGTTATGAGGAGAGGCTGAGGGAGCTGGGATTGTTTAGCCTGAAGAAGAGAAGAATGAGGGGGGATTTGATAGCTGCTTTCAACTACCTGAAAGGGGGTTCCAAAGAGGATGGCTCTAGACTGTTCTCAATGGTAGCAGATGACAGAATGAGGAGTAATGGTCTCAAGCTGCAGTGGGGGAGGTTTAGATTGGATATTAGGAAAAACTTTTTCACTAAGAGGGTAGTGAAACACTGGAATGCATTACCTAGGGAGGTGGTAGAATCTCCTTCCTTAGAGGTTTTTAAGGTCAGGCTTGACAAAGCCCTGGCTGGGATGATTTAACTGGGAATTGGTCCTGCTTCGAGCAGGGGGTTGGACTAGATGACCTTCTGGGGTCCCTTCCAACCCTTATATTCTATGATTCTATGATTCTATGATCTAAGGTGTTTCCTGCAGGAATGGGTTAGGCACGTCTCTCACTCTGCACAAAACAGCTAGAGGAGGTGGCCGTGCCCACCTTATAACTTTTAACCGAATGGTTAGAGCACTCACTCGGGAGGTGCCTGTTTCAGCCTCCTTTCTGACTGCTCCCCATCACTTAAGTACATATACAGGGCTATATATCTACATGGTACATAATTGCTTAACAACTGCAAACCTAGGTTCAATTCCCTGCTCTTCCAGATGGGGATGGGAGAAAGGATTGAATAGGAGGTCTCCTTCCTCTTATGAGAGTGCTCTAACCACTGAGTGCTGGGCTATTCTGATGCAGAGCTCCCTCAGTCTCTCCTGATGAAGCTGCTTCACTGTCCATAAATAATTAAGCCAGATGCTGGGAATGGGCAACAGGATGGATCACTTGATGATTACCTGTGCTGTTCATTCCCTCTGAAGCACCTGGCATTGGCCACTGTCAGAAGATGGGATGCTGGGCTGGATGGACCTTTGGTCTGACCCAGTTTGGCTGTTCTTATATTCTAAGGGATTGGCACAGGGGGACTGGATCCAGGGTCTCCTGTGTGGGTGCCCCAATCACTGGAGCACAAAGTCATTCTCTCTCTCTTGTCCAATGATTATTTAAGTGTTTATCCATAAAGGAATGGTCATTAGACAAGAGAGAGAGAGAGTGCACAGGCGCCCAGATTTAGGGGAAATTCAGGTTCTAAGCCGAATCTGAATTTTAGGGCTCAAGCTCAACTTTGCTTTCTATTAAAATTTCTTCTTTTCTCTGCCCTCCACTTGGCACTTAGAAATATCACGAGTGGTGAATAGATAAATAAATTATACCTTTTTTTCTATTAGAGAAGCAAAAATTCTTTCCAGCCCAAGTTATGCATCTGCAGTTCTTTTTGTTTAAACTGGCAAATCCATTTCCAGGTCAGACAAACAACTCTGACAAATACAGCCTTTCCCACCCGATATTTGTAGATTAGTCACTGTGCATTTTCTCCATTTTGTAAGGTACAGCAGTACAGAGAATTCAAGAGAAAATTCTGGCAGGGGAACCCACAGAAAAAGTGAGTCACACACTTGAACAGTCCCACACACTTCAGTCCAAAACCTCAGTCACATCACTATCAGTCTGCAAACAGATGGTGGCTGTCTCCCATGAGACTATTCCACCTTCAATGAGAAATTCATATGAGAGAATTCATGAATCCATACTGCACATACACATCTTTGCATTATATCCCCTCACCGACTCAGGGCCTGATCCTTTACCATGTGGAGCACCATCAACTCCCATTGATTTGAACATTGCTCTGACTTCGATAGAAGGGGAGTGTGCTCAGCAACCTGCAGGACAAAGCCTTAACTCTGGCAAGGTGTGTCAGGAACTGGGGTCTGAGTGGGGCCTTGCTGGGAGAGAAGTATTAGAAGGGAATAAACATCTTCTCTGGATAAAAGGTACATGCTGGGATCACCCAGTCGAGGATGCCGGAAAGATATTGAAATACAAAAAGGGCCATGGGAGGCTAGAGTGATGGCCTAAAAGACAATGTCCAGAGCTATTTTAAATGTATTTAGTGCAGTAATTTATTAAGAGCCCATCACCTAAGAGGCACCTGGTTGTGTAAAACAGCAATACATAGTTAGAAATAATAACCTGGGCCCAGTGGGTCCCAGCACCCAATCCCGCTCACCCAGGATAAGTTAAATGATCATAGACAAAATGACCCAAACAGGAAAGCTACACAGACAAGTATTGGAACTAGGCACAGAAGAATTCTACCAGACACTTTGGAGAGAGAGCTCCACTGAAATAACCCTGCCTCTTTCCCTGGCCATGGTGGCACAGGGGAGTGAAAAGGAGTTATGCCAGTACCTCATTCCTAGCTGACTGAAGAAGCAATGTGGTTGAGTAAACCAGGCATGGGACTAGAATCCACCAACTCCTGTGGTCTAGTCCTGATGCTGCCACTGAGTTGCTTGGGATGATGGGCAGGTCATATAGCCACCCCAAATTGTCTACTACTCAAGAGTTTTGTAAAGGGTAGTGAATATTTGTGCAACTCCAGGGGCCAAATTCTGAGTGCATGAGCAAGTAATTTTACAGTTAAGATGTTGGACTGGTACTCAACTGATTTGGGTTCATTTCTCAGCTCTACCACAGACTGGGCAAGTCATTTAATCTCTCTGGGATTCAGTTTCCTGCCTGTAAGAGATGGATAATAAATACTTCCTTACATCAAAGGGGGGTTGTGAAGATACATTTCTTAATGTTTCTGAATTACTCAGATATTATGTTGATGAAGAAGGCTATATAAATATCAAATAGGTAGATAGCTAGAACTCCCATTGACTTCAACAACTAAACATTATTAATTATTATTAGTATTTATTATTATTATTAAGTGGCCAAAGTTTGCTGTCATTACTTAGGCAAAACTTCCATTAAGGTTATGCCTCAAACAAAGTGATGTGGAAGTTTTGCCTGCATAAGCAATAAGAAATATTATAATTTTATTATAATGCAGAATATTGTAATATATTATTATTATTAAATCATTTGTCTGTCTAGCGATCTGCTGAAGGCATGTTTCTTTTCTCATCACTGTGGGAAATGAGCACCTAGAATACTGGAGTATATTTATCAGAGGTGTTTCTTCAAAAGTAAGCTTGTCCTCTTTGGAATTGAATCCAATGAGATTTCACTTTAAGTTCACAAATCTCCACACAGTGTCTTCATCTTGTAGCTCCAAGTCAGACGTTTTGCATTTTTATTGCCTGAGTCACAAGCAGAATGCCTGATTATTGACTCAAGTTGGGGGCAGAACATCAAGAAATCTTTTGTGGCAAACAGTTTCCTGTCAGCTGGAAAAATGTTGGAAACCCTTTCTCATGAACTTATGTCCTACAGCAGCAGAATTTCCTGTGGAAGCCTTTTCAAAACTGTTTGGCACAGGGACAGGTTTTTTTTCTTTCTTTTTTTTTTTTTTGTCTGTCTAATATATAACCACTGATTAGAGGAAAAGAGAATGTAGGTGACAACTTGGGCAAACTATGCAAGAAGTATGTTTTCCTATGTCAGTTTGTTTCTTGGAGCAAAAGATAGTTATGGCCAGAAGAATATAGTAATTGTATTATGCATGTTTCAGAGTAACAGCCGTGTTAGTCTGTATTCGCAAAAAGAAAAGGAGTACTTGTGGCACCTTAGAGACTAACCAATTTATTTGAGCATAAGCTTTCGTGAGCTACAACTCACTTCATCGGATGCATACCGTGGAAACTGCAGCAGACTTTATATATACACAGAGAATTATGCATGTTATTCATTTTAACTTTTAATGATTAGATATTAGTATTTGTTATTTCATACATACATAGCACCAAAACGATGCTTGGCATTTTATGTATGTCAGTAATTTAATTTCTGCAGTGGTGGAAACAGACTGAGTTTTTTTAGTTGCTTTGTTTTTTTAAAGGAAAAATGTGTTTAAAGCCTGAGTTGATTCCCACTGAAGTGAACACAAAGTGTGAAATTGATTTCAGCAGGAGCTAGGCCAGGCCTATAAGGCAAATCCACTGTGCTTTCAATTCTCAGGTGATAAGGGACAAGAGAGATGAATTTGAAAGCCTATGGTTGTAACACACTGACAGTATTTGCCTGAAATACCCCACCCCATCAGCACTTGTAGATCCTAATGGGAAAGAGGTGAGTGAGTTCTACACACTCACTGAGATAGGTATCTTGTTACCACATCTCCATATAAGGGAGGTGAGAATGGCTCTCTGAGGAAAGAAGATCTGAGGGTTTTTGTTTTTTTTTGTCAATCAAGCAGGAAGGGGGTAAGGTTTTATGTAGAGTGTGCACTGTGTTTGCACAGCATATTAGGAAATACACCTATTTACAGTAGGTTTCAGAGGAACAGCCGTGTTAGTCTGTATTCGCAAAAAGAAAAGGAGTACTTGTGGCACCTTAGAGACTAACCAATTTATTTGAGCATGAGCTTTTGTGAGCCACAGCTCACTTCATCAGATGTGTACCGTGGAAACTGCAGCAGACTTTATATACACACAGAGAATATGAAACAATACCTCCTCCCACCCCACTGTCCTGCTGGTAATAGCTTATCTAAAGTGATTAGCAGGTGGGCCATTTCCAGCACAAATCCAGGTTTTCTCACCCTCCACCCCCCCACACAAATTCACTCTCCTGCTGGTGCTAGCCCATCCAAAGTGACAACTCTTTACATAATCAAGTCGGGCTATTTCCTGCATAGATCCAGGTTTTCTCACTTCCCCCCCACCCCCATACACACACAAACTCACTCTCCTGCTGGTAATAGCTCATCTAAACTGACCACTCTCCAAGTTTAAATCCAAGTTAAACCAGAATATCTGGGGGGGGGGGGGGAGGAAAAAACAAGAGGAAACAGGCTACCTTGCATAATGACTTACCAATGTGATATATGCCATCATGTGCCAGCAATGCCCCTCTGCCATGTACATTGGTCAAACTGGACAGTCTCTACGTAAAAGAATAAATGGACACAAATCAGATGTCAAGAATTATAACATTCATAAACCAGTCGGAGAACACTTCAATCTCTCTGGTCACGCAATCACAGACATGAAGGTCGCTATCTTAAAACAAAAAAACTTCAAATCCAGACTCCAGCGAGAAACTGCTGAATTGGAATTCATTTGCAAATTGGATACTATTAATTTAGGCTTAAATAGAGACTGGGAGTGGCTAAGTCATTATGCAAGGTAGTCTGTTTCCTCTTGTTTTTTCCTCCCCCCCCCCAGATATTCTGGTTTAACTTGGATTTAAACTTGGAGAGTGGTCAGTTTAGATGAGCTATTACCAGCAGGAGAGTGAGTTTGTGTGTGTATGGGGGTGGGGGGGAAGTGAGAAAACCTGGATCTATGCAGGAAATAGCCCGACTTGATTATGTAAAGAGTTGTCACTTTGGATGGGCTAGCACCAGCAGGAGAGTGAATTTGTGTGGGGGGGTGGAGGGTGAGAAAACCTGGATTTGTGCTGGAAAAGGCCCACCTGCTGATCACTTTAGATAAGCTATTACCAGCAGGACAGTGGGGTGGGAGGAGGTATTGTTTCATATTCTCTGTGTGTATATAAAGTCTGCTGCAGTTTCCACGGTACACATCTGATGAAGTGAGCTGTGGCTCACGAAAGCTCATGCTCAAATAAATTGGTTAGTCTCTAAGGTGCCACAAGTACTCCTTTTCTTTTTACCTATTTACAGTAGTCATTGATGATCCTAGATTTATATGAATAATATAGGGTACTCAGATTCCATGCTGATGAGTGCTATTATAAGGTCCTACTGATAGCTCCTGCCGTTGTTCCTCAGAAAAACATCTAGCTCCCTGACTAAAGACTGCAAGATCAAGTTCCAGGATACGAAATATATTTCACATTATTTTCCCCTCGACAACAGGGAATGTAATCTCATGAGCCGCACTGTCCCTCAAGTGCACACACATAGGACACCCACTGAAATCAAGGGTAGCTGGTACACATTCTGTCCTGTCTTTATACCACACTGTCCATTAATAACATGCTCCAGACCATATAACAAGAGTTTGGCTGGGTGAGTAATGCACATCTGCATTCCTAAATGGTCCTGTGAAGGGAGACGCTCACCACCAGGGCCATTTAGTGGTCAGGTGGGGGTGTGGCAGGTTCTCTTCTTCCCAGGCACCTCCCTTGCTCATTGCGCTCCACCCTGCAGTGGTCTGTCCTTCCAGTGACTCTGCTCTTTGCCCAGATCACATATTCCTGTCTGTCCCTTTCAGGGTATGCCTAAAGCATCCCACAATGGGGGAGCCTTCAGGATTAAGCAGGAGGCTATCCCTCTCTGCTTTCTTCCCTCTTAAAATACCTGGGGAGCGGAGGGGGGAATAAAGGATCTTCTCAGTTATACCGATGCTTCTTCATTTGCACCTAAATGGGATCTCTGTAAAAAGAAGATTTAGTCTGTATCACATGTAGGAATTAAAAAGAAATCAGTGACTGTGGTCTCTAAACAGCAGTCATTCAGGGGCCATACAGTTCTCTTTGGCTCTTCATGCTGTAGTTGACTAAAAGTGACTAAGCAGACTTCTTTAGTCAACTAAGACCAGGGAAGCAAAGCGGACGCCATCATCCTGTGCCAGAGTTTGTTGTGTATCTTTAACCCAGATGTCCCTGCAGACGCTTCTTGTCTTTTTTATACCATTCTTCAGGCTGGGAAAAATTCTGGCAGACTGTATTGTTGATTTTATTAGTTGCTAATGGAAGTGCAAGTTTCAAAGTGGGAAATGGCAACATCTAACAATGCAGACTGTGTTTTAAAGGTTAAGCCTTTGCATGGGGAATAGTACAATAAATGAGATGACTGAAATCAAGTTACAGCCAAACCAATCATACCCTGGAAGGGTCTGTGCACAACCCTTACTTACCTGCATGACGACTTGCATGAGTACTCCCAATGGGCCTGATTCTTTTCTCAGCCCAGTGTTAATCATGAGTAACTCAGGTGTAAACTAGTGTAACTGAGCAGAGAATCAACACCATTGATTTCCATGAGATTCCTGGCATGGGAGCTCACCCTCCCCCGCCCTCCCCCCAGAAGATTGCACAATTGGGTGGGAAGTGAGGCAGCAAGAAATACAAAAAAATAATTGATAATGCTACATAGGGACTTTGTTGGCATGCAGTATGCAGTGTTAAGTACACTGTCAGTGCCAAAATAAAATAATTCCATCATATTCCACCAACAATATGGTATGAGATGGCCGTGAGGGTTAAAAAGTTCTGGGCCTGATTCTGCGTTCTCGTTCCCCATGCAGCTTCATTTGCACCGCTGCAAAGAGATTGCAAAGTAGAAATAAAATGCTACCATTCTGATTCACACTGATTGTTCTGTCTCATCTGATCATCACTGTTAACTTGTGCTCCCCCGTCTGTGTGTTGCATCCACCTGTTGTCTCTCACCGGAGATTGTCAGCTATTTGGGACAGAAACTGTCTTTTTGTTAAGTGTTTATACAACACCTACCACAATGGACCTGGAGCTTTTAGGCACAACCAATATACAGATAATAAATATTTAAGTATAAATCAATACACAAGGTTGTAAGGCAGTGGAGAATAAAGCCTGCCAATCTTCAAAACACTTCAAGTTGAAGAAAACTAAAAAAAAAATATGTGGGCAAAGATTTTATAGAACAAAATGTTATCAAGAGAAAATTGGCACCTCTTACCAAACTGAAAAGAAGTGATTCATAATTAATTCAGCATTACAGACTCTTTCCTCACAAATCTGCCAAATATAATGGGTGCGCAATCCAATTTTCTTTCACCATCTATGCGGGAATAAATCCAAGCCTCAAATGATCTTGCAAAAGATTTTTCCTTTGTAAATAAACATTTCCTTTCTCCCACCTGAAATGACTGAATTGTTAAAAAAATGATCATTTTTGTGGTTCCCTAAACCTAAAGGATACCGGCTACCCCCTTCCACACCCCCTCCAACCCTTTCCCCCAACAAAAACAGATTTTTTTTTTAATAAGCAGGCAATTAACACTAGAAGTAGTACAGAGTTGCAAAAGCATTCGTTCCTTGTAATACACAATCTACCCCCTAACATAAAATGAATAATCCTAAAGAGAAACAAAGCTTTAGAGATAATGGGTCTGTTTTTCCCTCGGTATTATTGAAGCTTTCAGTGTACACCCTTGAACAACTAAACCACCTATTCAAGATTCAGCTGCTGCTTTTATTTTTTTATTTGCTAAAGAGTCTATTTCTCTTAGTGCCATACTGTTCTGTGTACATACAAACCCTGTTCTTTTCTCTTCCCACATATACTGCATTCAGCTCTCACTGATGTGAGGTGTTTAAAAGTTTATATCTTTGCCCCCCTCACCATATATACTACTCCGGTTATTATTATAAAAACAAGAACACATACACAGATATCATTTAACATTATTATAGAAGGGTATCTGGTCTTGTAAAGCATGTGCTGTCTCTTTAAGACTAAACAAGGCCTGTTGGAAGGAACAAGCAAGCTATAAAAAGGAGGGCTTAGTCTTTAATCTAGAGACCTGACCGGGGAGCAGTAGTTTACTGGGGAAGGCTCCTGGTGACTGAAGTCTGGTTCACGCATTGGTGGAGTAGAGTCAAGTCTCTATCCACTCCTTGCCTGCTCACTCTCCACCCACCTACACAGCAGGGGTAATGGTGGCCCTGCAGAAGCTGCTTTTCTGCCTGTGTAGTCACCAGGGGGTGGAATGGTGTTTAGTTGTAACTAATAGAATAAAATAGGCTTCCCAGTGCCAGGCATTATCCATTTGGCCCTGCCGGCTGCTAGGATAGGCCCTGTCAGGATTGCTGTGCTCAGGTACTATGATGATGGGTGTGTTATCAATACCTAGGGAGAGACAGAGTGGATGTTTTGTTAAAAAGATATGCTCTAGTTCAAAAGGAATTCGTCTGGGGAAGTTTTTTGGCCTGAGTTATGCAGGAGGTCAGGCTAGACGATCACAATGGGCCTTCTGGCCTTGGAATCTCTGAATATATGTATGCATACAAAATATCTTTACTCCTGTTGTTTGCAAATCTACTGGCCATGTGACTATGAGTTGTACAAGAATGACCTATTCATGACAACGGTCCCCATGCACAAAAATATTTACATACAGGTATTTTTTGGGGGGGAAATAAATCTATTGCACATTTGTTTTTTAACACTGTGACAGGTTCCCCTGGGATTGCCACCTGGAACCGGGGTACTGCTGAGCCCCCCTGACCCACCAGCCTGGGCTCCCGTTACACTCTATTGCTGTCACCAGTCTGCCCTTTTACCAGCACACATACAGGTAGGGACACACCCAGCTGCAGTTACATGCACACAGGTTCTTTAACCAGCCCCTGCATGGGGAGGCACAGCTAGGGCACCTCCCAGTTCCTCAGGCATGCACCCCCCTCTGGAGTGCAAACCCAAAATTATACCATCTTGCACTGCACGGGGAACTGTACAGTGTAAGCTCATGAAATTCACCCCCCCCCACACTCCCATCAAGATGGAGAGGAAATATACGACAGCTTTCTGCCCCAAGTTAGGACTTCCATACAAACTGGTTTTAGACAAAGCAAAAACAAAGTTATTAACTACAAAAGATAGATTTTAAGTGATAAGGGATAGCAAAGCAGATTACCTAGCAAATAAACAAACTTGCAAACTAAGCTTAATATACTACATAGATCAGATATGAGTAGTAAATTCTCACCCTAAATGATGATGTAAGCAGGCTGAAGGCTCTTAAGGGGCAAGCTGCACTAACTTATAGCTTGGAATCCACAGGTGTTTCATTCACAGGCTAAAAATCCCTTTAGCCTGGGTCCGCCACTTCCCCCCAGTTCAGTCTTTGTTCCTCAGGTGTTTCCAGGAGTCTCTTTGGGTGGGGAGTCAGTGAAGAACCACAATGATGTCACTCCTCTGCCTTATATAGCTTTTGCACATGGCGGGAACCCTTTGTCTCAAAGCTTGGTTCTCATGCCAGTCAGTGGAAAAACACTGGTATCCCAAGATGGACTCAGCACCAGGTGACCTGATCGCATGTCCCTGTAGTGTCATAGCAGCCATGAGTCAGAGGCTGTTTGAAGCATCCTCAGGAAGCTTCCCCCGCCCCGCCCCCTCCCCCAGTGGGAGATATACTTCTTCTAAGGTCTATTGTTTTCTCTAATGGCCCTTTAATCTGACTGGCCCTTCCCAGCCAGCCATCTAGACTGATTCCATTCTGTCTAGTGGGCATTCCTGATGTGTAAACACATTTGTAATAGATACATAAACAATATTCCTAACTTCAGATACAAAAATGATACATGCATACAAATAGGATAATCATACTCAGTAAATTATAACCTTTCCAATTACATCTCACCTGATCCGTCTTGCATAAAATACATCAGAATTATGCCATAATCATAACATAATAATGTCTCTATGATATGATATCACAAACACAACAATATTTTTTTCTACTTGCTACGTTTGTTCAGATCTATGGAATGATGTGTCCCGCTATGGTCGATTTACCAGAAAATAAGGATGGACTATGTAAGTGAGGCGCAAAGAAAAGCCTGAATTGAGATCAAATCACTGCCAGCAGTTCACAAGACAGTGTCGTACCTTGGAAATGGATGCTCGTGGTCACATTCTTTGCATAGTCCCGCTCTTGGCAGCAGCGGGATCCCTTTGCTCTTGTCTTTTCCTTCTATCCCATGTAGTGCCGGGTGTTTACTGAAATTCCACAGGGCGAGATTTTCAGCTGTGAGCATCTCTTTGCCAAGTACAGTTTTCTCGCTGGAGTAAAATGATGAGGTTTTTTTTGTTGCTGTTTTGTGTGATTGAAAAGTGAGACACTGATTTGGAAAGGGGAAGCTCCCTTTATCCACAGCACAACCATATTGCTGGGAAAGGTCGCTCACATTGGTCTCGATCCTGCAAGAGGCCCAGTGCTCTGGCCCCAGTCTAGCAACGCACTTAAGTATGTGCTTAAAGTTAAGTGGAAACTTAAGTGCTTTGCTGGACTCAGCCCCTTGCAAGATCGAGCCCTTTAAGCATCTGTATGATAAACTGAAGCAGCATTGAAAAGTCTAACATTTGAGATGCTCAGATTCTGCTCTGCACACTTGCTTGTTTACTTTCTCCTGGAAATCTAATTTGGTGGTTGCTGGGCAGAACTAAACCCCAGCACATGTATGTAGAATCCCTTAATCTATATTGTAAATGTGATGTGTTGCTTGGTAAACGCGCCGTGTGAAAATAGACTCATAGCTCCTAAATCCGGAAAGGACCATTATGACTAAGAGTAAGATTTTGTCATGGTTATTTTCATATTTTCAGGTCAAGGGCAATAAACAAAATTCCACAGAAGCCGTGACCTGTCCAAGACTTTTACTAAAAATAACAGGGGGCTAGAGAGCTTGTGGAGGGAAGGAATGACAGGTGCAGTCCCACAGCGGGACTGACGGCCCCAGCCCCACAGCGGGGCACAGCTATGGCACTGCACCAACCCAAACCGTGCGGGGAGGGGGGGGCGAAGGACGGGGGAACACAGCCCAGTCTCCAGCTGCAGCTGCAGGGTATGGGGGGTGCACAGCCCCAACTCTGGCATTCGCTGAAGCTGTTGGGCGCACAGTCCTGGCTCCAGCCCTGGCCGCAGCTGCAAGGGGGGCGCGCAGTCCCGGCTCCAGCACCGGTCGAAGCTTCAGGGGTGTGGGAGGGCAGACAGCCCCGGCTCTAGTTGAAGCTGCGGGTCAGGGATGCACATCCCCACCTCCGCCCCCACAGCTGACAGCTGAAGTGAAGTCACGGTGGTCTGGTAAAGTCACAGAATCCCTGATTTCCCTGACCTCTGTGACAAATTATACCCTTAATTATGATTATCTCGTGAAGTGTGACCTTCTGTATAACACAGGCCATAGAACTCCCCCCAAATAATCCTTTTAGAAAACAGGTTTGCCGTTCCAGGCCAATGGGGTCTGCGGGAAGCGGCACGGGCCGAGGGACGTGCTGGCCGCTCGTTCCCACAGGCCCCATTGGCCTGGAATGGTGAACCGCAGCCAGTGGGAACTGCAATCGTCTGAACCTGCGGACACTGCAGGTAAACAAACCGTCCCAGCCCGCCAGGGGATTTCCCTGACAGGCTGCGTGCCAAAGGTTGCCAATCCCTGATGTATACCTTGTATCCATGCCTGTATTTCTTGCAGAGCTTCCTGCTTGATGACTTAGTATAGTAGAACCATCTTAACTGGCCTACTCCTGAAGACCCAGAAATCTGTCATGTCATAAATATAAAGGGAAGGGTAAACCCCTTTGAAATCCCTCCTGGCCAGGGGAAAGCTCCTCTCACCTGTAAAGGGTTAAGAAGCTAAAGGTAACCTTGCTGGCACCTGACCAAAATGACCAATGAGGAGACAAGATACTTTCAAAAGCTGGGAGGAGGGAGAGAAACAAAGGGTCTGTGTCTGTCTGTATGCTGCGTTTGCCAGGGACAGAACAGGAATGGAGGCTTAGAACTTTTAGTAAGTAATCTAGCTAGGTATGTGTTAGATTATGATTTCTTTAATGGCTGAGAAAAGAATTGTGCTGAATAGAATAACTATTTCTGTCTATGTATCTTTTTTGTAACTTAAGGTTTTGCCTAGAGGGGTTCTCTATGTGTTTGAATCTAATTACCCTGTAAGATATCTACCATCCTGATTTTACAGGGGGGATTTCTTTATTTCTATTTACTTCTATTTTTTATTAAAAGTCTTCTTGTAAAAAACTGAATGCTTTTTCATTGTTCTCAGATCCAAGGGTTTGGGTCTGTGGTCACCTATGCAAATTGGTGAGGCTTTTTATCCAACATTTCCCAGGAAAGGGGGGGTGCAAGTGTTGGGAGGATTGTTCATTGTTTTTAAGGTCCAAGGGTCTGGGTCTGTAGTCACCTAGGCAAATTGGTGAGGCTTTTTACCAAACCTTGTCCAGGAAGTGGGGTGCAAGGTTTTGGGAAGTATTTTGGGGGGAAGGACGCGTCCAAACAGCTCTTCCCCAGTAACCAGTATTAGTTTGGTGGTGGTAGCGGCCAGTCCAAGGACAACGGGTGTAATATTTTGTACCTTGGGGAAGTTTTGACCTAAGCTGGTAAAGATAAGCTTAGGAGGTTTTTCATGCAGGTCCCCACATCTGTACCCTAGAGTTCAGAGTGGGGGAGGAACCTTGACATGGTGGCACAGTGGTGGGATTAACCTGAAATCATTTTGAGATCCAGTTGAGATTTTTTGAACTAGAAATACAGATTTTAAAAAGGAAATTTTTTGTTCCTTTGGAAAGGAAGTCCAGAAAGCAGTTGAAACTGAAAGCTGAAACTGTGGCCAAGCAGAGACAAAAGGGGATTATCTTTGTGAATTGCAGGTTTTCTTTGCCTGGAGGCAGGGTACTTAACTCCTGCAGGGAAATTCACAGTCTTCCAACCCAGAGTTTTTTTTTTTCTTTTCTTCCTAAAAGTAAATAGGGGGTGTGTGTTCTACCCATTTGCTTTTTCTTTGGGCTGGGTAAGCAGGTTTCCAAGTAGTTGGAGTTTTTTGCTTTAATTTGAGCCCAGAGCAGAGACAAGGGAATTGTCTTTTTCTGTAGGCTGACAATCACTATCAGAGAATAGGTATTCTATTCCAGCACAGCAAAATTTTACAGCCAAGTTTTGTTTGTTTATTTCTAAACCTCGGGTGTAAAGTTAGTTAAAAACAGAGAGGTTAGAATGGCAAAATCCGCGGCTCGACTACAGCTCGAATTAGCCAAATTTCAGGCTGAGGAAAGACAAAGGGAACATGAAAGACAGATAGAACTCCTGCGGCTGAAGAAGGAACAAGAAAGGGAGGCAGAACAACACCAAGCGGCTGCTCACAGGAGAGCTATGGAAGCGAGGGACAAAGAACTGGAGGAGAAGGAAAAAGAGAGGAAGTATGTGGAGGAGATGGAGAAGATAAAGGCTCAGCAGAATATCCCAACAAACCCTAGTAATCCTTCTCCAAGTACCACTTCCCATCCCAGAAAGTTCCCCACCTACAAGGCAGGCGATGATACTGAGGCCTTCCTAGAAAACTTCGAAAGGGCCTGCCTTGGGTACAACATCTCTACTGACCAATACATGGTAGAGCTGAGGCCGCAGCTCAGTGGACCCTTAGCTGAGGTGGCAGCTGAAATGCCTAAAGAACACATGAACAAGTATGAACTGTTTAAATCCAAGGCGAGAGTCAGAATGGGGATAACACCCGAGCAGTCTCGTCGGAGGTTCAGAGCCCTAAGGTGGAAACCAGACATGTCATTTACCCGACATGCCTACCACATTGTGAAACATTGGGATGCCTGGATATCAGGAGCAAGTGTTGAATCTCCAGTAAATTTGCCCTTCCTAATGCAAATGGAACAATTCTTAGAGGGTGTTCCTGAGGAAATAGAAAGATACATCCTAGATGGGAAACCCAAAACTGTAATTGAGGCAGGAGAGATTGGAGCCAGATGGGTGGAGGTGGCAGAGAAGAAGAAAACCGGTCGCAGTTGGAGCGGAGACCAGAAGGGACCACCCCAGACCACACCCTATTACCGGGGGCCGCCCAAAGCCCCACCTACCTCCCAAAGAACCCTCCAGACCCCTTATCGTCCCACCACCCCGTTCTCCAGCAACCCTCCTCGCCCCCGTGACCCGTCAGCTGGACGATGTTTTAAGTGTAACGAGCTGGGGCATGTAAAGGCCAACTGCCCCAAGAACCCCAACAGATTACAGTTCATTGCACCGGAATCACACCAGAGGTCCACAGGCCCAGATACCTCCCAGATACCCTTGGAGCGGAGGGAAATTGTGAGTGTGGGCGGGAAGAAGGTCACCGCGTGGAGGGACACCGGAGCACAAGTGTCAGCTATCCATGCTTCCTTAGTGGACCCCAATTTAATCAGCCCAGAGATCCAAGTGACGATTCAACCCTTCAAGTCCAACTCTTTCAATTTGCCTACAGCCAAGTTGCTTGTCCAGTACAAGGGCTGGTCAGGAATGTGGACTTTTGCAGTCTATGATGATTATCCCATCCCCATGCTGTTGGGGGAAGACTTGGCCAATCATGTGAAGCAGGCCAAGAGGGTGGGAACGGTCACCCGCAGCCAGGCTAAACAAGCCGTGAGGCCTAGCTCTGTTCCGGAAACTTCTATCAGGACCCAGTCAGAGGTGATGGACCTGGACCCCAGGCCAATGTCTGCAACAGCAGTAGTGGATCCAGTCCCAGAGACCCAGACGGAACCAGTCCTAGAACCGGAACCAGCCGAACAACCAACACCAGACCCCGTGTCAGCACTGAATCCAGTACTTGCAACCTCAACACCAGAGGGCCCCACCGAACCTGAACTGGCAGCAGCCGATAACCCTACACAAGAGGCTCAGCCGGAGCCTGAATCCCAACATAGTGCACCAGCGGAGAGCGGTTCACAGTCAACAGAAACAACTCCATCCCCTATATCGCTTCCAGAGGGACCAAGCCTAGGTCCACAATCCAATGAGGAACTGACGTCCCCAGCATCAAGGGAACAGTTCCAGACCGAACAGGAAGCAGATGAAAGCCTCCAGAGAGCTTGGACGGCGGCATGGAGCAACCCACCGCCTCTCAGCTCTTCTAATCGATCCAGGTTTGTTGTAGAAAGACGACTTTTATACAAGGAAACTCTTTCTGGTGGACACCAGGAAGACTGGCATCCTCAGAGACAGTTGGTAGTTCCAACTAAATACCGGGCCAAGCTCTTGAGCTTAGCCCATGATCACCCTAGTGGCCATGCTGGGGTGAACAGGACCAAAGACCGTTTGGGGGGATCATTCCACTGGGAGGGAATGGGCAAGGATGTTTCTACCTATGTCCAGTCTTGTGAGGTGTGCCAAAGAGTGGGAAAACCCCAAGACCAGGTCAAAGCCCCTCTCCAGCCACTCCCCATCATTGAAGTTCCATTTCAGCGAGTAGCTGTGGATATTCTGGGTCCTTTTCCGAAAAAGACACCCAGAGGAAAGCAGTACATACTGACTTTCATGGATTTTGCCACCCGATGGCCGGAAGCAGTAGCTCTAAGCAACACCAGGGCTAAAAGTGTGTGCCAGGCACTAGCAGACATTTTTGCCAGGGTAGGTTGGCCCTCCGACATCCTCACAGATGCAGGGACTAATTTCCTGGCAGGAACTATGAAAAACCTTTGGGAAGCTCATGGGGTAAATCACTTGGTTGCCACTCCTTACCACCATCAAACAAATGGCATGGTGGAGAAGTTTAATGGAACTTTGGGGGCCATGATACGTAAATTTGTAAATGAGCACTCCAATGATTGGGACCTAGTGTTGCAGCAGTTGCTCTTTGCCTACAGAGCTGTACCACATCCCAGTTTAGGGTTTTCCCCATTTGAACTTGTATATGGCCGTGAGGTTAAGGGGCCATTGCAGTTGGTGAAGCAGCAATGGGAGGGATTTACACCTTCTCCAGGAACTAACATTCTGGACTTTGTAACCAACCTACAGAACACCCTCCGAACCTCTTTAGCCCTTGCTAGAGAAAACTTACAGGATGCTCAAAAAGAGCAAAAAGCCTGGTATGATAAACATGCCAGAGAGCGTTCCTTCAAAGTAGGAGACCAGGTCATGGTCTTAAGGGCGCTCCAGGCCCATAAAATGGAAGCATCGTGGGAAGGGCCATTCACGGTCCAGGAGCGCCTGGGAGCTGTTAATTATCTCATAGCATTCCCCACCTCCAACCGGAAGCCTAAGGTGTACCATATTAATTCTCTAAATCCCTTTTATTCCAGAGAATTAAAGGTTTGTCAGTTTACAGCCCAGGGAGGAGACGACGCTGAGTGGCCTGAAGGTGTCTACTAGGAAGGGAAAAGTGCTGGTGGTGTGGAAGAGGTGAACCTCTCCATGACCCTTGGGCGTATGCAGCGACAGCAGATCCAGGAGCTGTGCACTAGCTACGCGCCAACGTTCTCAGCCACCCCAGGACTGACTGAACGGGCATACCACTCCATTGACACAGGTAATGCTCACCCAATTAGAGTCCAACCTTACCGGGTGTCTCCTCAAGCTAAAACTGCTATAGAACGGGAGATCCAGGATATGTTACAGATGGGTGTAATCTGCCCCTCTGAAAGTGCATGGGCATCTCCAGTGGTTCTAGTTCCCAAACCAGATGGGGAAATACGTTTTTGCGTGGACTACCGTAAGCTAAATGCTGTAACTCGCCCAGACAACTATCCAATGCCACGCACAGATGAACTATTAGAGAAACTGGGTCAGGCCCAGTTCATCTCTACCTTGGACTTAACCAAGGGGTACTGGCAGGTACCGCTAGATGAATCTGCCAAGGAAAGGTCAGCCTTCATCACACATCTCGGGCTGTATGAATTTAATGTACTCCCTTTCGGGCTGCGAAATGCACCCGCCACTTTCCAAAGACTTGTAGATGGTCTCCTAGCGGGATTAGGAGAATATGCAGTCGCCTACCTTGACGATGTGGCCATATTTTCGGATTCCTGGGCAGACCACCTGGAACATCTACAAAAAGTCCTTGAACGCATAAGGGAGGCAGGACTAACTGTTAAGGCTAAGAAGTGTCAAATAGGCCTAAACAGAGTGACTTACCTTGGACACCAGGTGGGTCAAGGAACTATCAGCCCCCTACAGGCCAAAGTGGATGCTATCCAAAAGTGGCCTGTCCCAAAGTCAAAGAAACAGGTTCAATCCTTCTTAGGCTTGGCTGGTTATTACAGACGATTTGTACCACACTACAGCCAAATCGCTGCCCCACTGACAGACCTAACCAAAAAGAAACAGCCAAATGCTGTTCAGTGGACTGGAAAGTGTCAGAAGGCCTTTAACAAGCTTAAAGCGACACTCATGTCTGACCCTGTACTAAGGGCCCCAGACTTTGACAAACCGTTCCTAGTAACCACAGATGCGTCCGAGCGTGGTGTGGGAGCAGTTTTAATGCAGAAAGGACCTGATCAAGAATTCCACCCTGTAGTGTTTCTCAGCAAAAAACTGTCTGAGAGGGAAAGCAACTGGTCAGTCACTGAAAAAGAATGTTACGCCATTGTCTACGCTCTGGAAAAGCTACGCCCATATGTTTGGGGACGGCGTTTCCACCTGCAAACCGACCATGCTGCACTGAAGTGGCTTCACACCGTCAAGGAAACTAACAAAAAACTTCTTCGGTGGAGTTTAGCTCTCCAAGATTTTGATTTCGACGTCCAACACATCTCAGGAGCTTCTAACAAAGTGGCTGATGCACTCTCCCGTGAAAGTTTCCCAGAATCAACTGGTTAAAATCGTCCTTGAGATGTGGAAAATATTGTTAGTCTTTATGTACTTGGTAGTATATTTAGAGATGCATGTGTCTTATTAACTCTGTTTTTCCTAGAGCTCCAGGAAGAAATCCCAACCAGTGTTTCACCCTAGCTGAGATTTTGGGGGCGTGTCATAAATATAAAGGGAAGGGTAAACCCCTTTGAAATCCCTCCTGGCCAGGGGAAAGCTCCTCTCACCTGTAAAAGGTTAAGAAGCTAAAGGTAACCTCGCTGGCACCTGACCAAAATGACCAATGAGGAGACAGGATACTTTCAAAAGCTGGGAGGAGGGAGAGGAACAAAGGGTCTGTGTCTGAATGTATGCTGCTTTTGCCAGGGACAGAACAGGAATGGAGTCTTAGAACTTTTAGTAAGTAATCTAGCTGGGTATGTTAGATTATGATTTCTTTAATGGCTGAGAAAAGAATTGTGCTGAATAGAATAACTATTTCTGTCTATGTATCTTTTTTGTAACTTAAGGTTTTGCCTAGAGGGGTTCTCTATGTTTTTGAATCTAATTACCCTGTAAGATATCTACCATCCTGATTTTACAGGGGGGATTTCTTTATTTCTATTTACTTCTATTTTTTATTAAAAGTCTTCTTGTAAAAAACTGAATGCTTTTTCATTGTTCTCAGATCCAAGGGTTTGGGTCTGTGGTCACCTATGCAAATTGGTGAGGCTTTTTATCCAACATTTCCCAGGAAAGGGGGGGTGCAAGTGTTGGGAGGATTGTTCATTGTTTTTAAGGTCCAAGGGTCTGGGTCTGTAGTCACCTAGGCAAATTGGTGAGGCTTTTTACCAAACCTTGTCCAGGAAGTGGGGTGCAAGGTTTTGGGAAGTATTTTGGGGGGAAGGATGCGTCCAAACAGCTCTTCCCCAGTAACCAGTATTAGTTTGGTGGTGGTAGCGGCCAGTCCAAGGACAACGGGTGTAATATTTTGTACCTTGGGGAAGTTTTGACCTAAGCTGGTAAAGATAAGCTTAGGAGGTTTTTCATGCAGGTCCCCACATCTGTACCCTAGAGTTCAGAGTGGGGGAGGAACCTTGACATGTCAGTTAGGTGAGTTTCACAGGATTACATTGTGTTAGGGGACTTTCACTTTTATTTCATATAGTGCTTTATAAAGAAGCCTTCAGTCTGAGCCATATGTTCAAGTGCTATTTCTTGAATGGTTAACAGTGTAGCCTTGCCTGAGGTGGAACACTGCAAATCCATGTGAACAGAACCTCACATCCATGTGTAAAAGAAAATAGCAACCCTCTTATTCATAAGGGCCAAAGATTAAGATACAGGAATAATGAAAATCAACCCATTTGGGTTCTACTGGGTCTCCCTTTTAAGGAATCCAACTGAATGAACTGGCAAATCTCCATACATGCAGCATAAGTGTTTGCTGTTATTATTACTTTGTATTTATTTAATGTTACTTAGTAGCACCCAGGTGCCCCAGTCAAGATCCAAACCAGGATGCTGTTGTGCCAGGTACTGTGCATGGAGGTAGACAAGGTCTGTGCCCCAAAGAACTCACTGGGATTTTCTCTTGCTGACAAGTAAAATGGCTGGGATAAATCTTTCACAAGGCCCTCTTACCTGTTGTATGGATATTGATCTCAAAGCCTAAAGAGTTAAACAGTGTTAATAAACTCTTTTACTGTCCAATATGACCCAGTGATTGATAGGTTTGGGGATACCTTTCTACAGACACCCTGGTTCTTCTCAGTTATTTGGCTAACGCCCCAAAGCATTCATTCAAAGTAAAGTTTATTGATAAAACGCAAGAAAGAACAAACATTCATATAGCAGCTATGGTTGGGTGATTATGCAAAACAAACTTAGTCCGACCTTATCAAAGTTTCTCTCCTTTTGGAGTTAAAATATCAGAATTTCTTATTTTCAGAACAACCTTTCTTTGATGAAAAGGAAAAGGTTAATTTCACTCTCAGTCCCGATGTGAAGGGCATTCACTTATTCTGTTCTTAACAAACAGACAGACACAAGGTGGAGTAGAACTAGGATAGAAAAGATGGATGAAATATGGCTTTTGCTGATGTTTTTGACCGCTGGTGAGTTATGAGTGGATGCTTTGGCTGGCAAGTCACTCACAACATTTGCTGCTTGGACCCTGGTTAGCTGCAATCTGGTCAGGACCGTCATCTGGTTGGATTCTTTTTCCATAGACAAGGCAGGTTTGGATTAATACAGTATAGTTGACTTCGGGATTCGATAGAAAGCCAAGAGAGTGAGCTAGGATAGGAGGAAAGAAACAGTGGGGCAGAAAGAAAATAACACAGCAAGAGAAGAGAATAAAATACAGGATTGTCATAAATATAAAGGGAAGGATAAACCCCTTTGAAATCCCTCCTGGCCAGGGGAAAGCTCCTCTCACCTGTAAAGGGTTAAGAAGCTAAAGGTAACCTCGCTGGCACCTGACCAAAATGACCAATGAGGAGACAAGATACTTTCAAAAGCTGGGAGGAGGGAGAGAAACAAAGGGTCTGTGTCTGTCTGTCTGTATGCTGCGTTTGCCAGGGACAGAACAGGAATGGAGTCTTAGAACTTTTAGTAAGTAATCTAGCTAGGTATGTGTTAGATTATGATTTCTTTAAATGGCTGAGAAAAGAATTGTGCTGAATAGAATAACTATTTCTGTCTATGTATCTTTTTTGTAACTTAAGGTTTTGCCTAGAGGGGTTCTCTATGTGTTTGAATCTAATTACCCTGTAAGATATCTACCATCCTGATTTTACAGGGGGGATTTCTTTATTTCTATTTACTTCTATTTTTTATTAAAAGTCTTCTTGTAAAAAACTGAATGCTTTTTCATTGTTCTCAGATCCAAGGGTTTGGGTCTGTGGTCACCTATGCAAATTGGTGAGGCTTTTTATCCAACATTTCCCAGGAAAGGGGGGGGTGCAAGTGTTGGGAGGAGTGTTCATTGTTCTTAAGATCCAAGGGTCTGGGTCTGTAGTCACCTAGGCAAATTGGTGAGGCTTTTTACCAAACCTTGTCCAGGAAGTGGGGTGCAGGGTTTTGGGAAGTATTTTGGGGGGAAAGACGCGTCCAAACAGCTCTTCCCCAGTAACCAGTATTAGTTTGGTGGTGGTAGCGGCCAGTCCAAGGACAACGGGGGGAATATTTTGTACCTTGGGGAAGTTTTGACCTAAGCTGGTAAAGATAAGCTTAGGAGGTTTTTTTCATGCAGGTCCCCACATCTGTACCCTAGAGTTCAGAGTGGGGGAGGAACCTTGACAAGGATCTTATAGACTCATAGAATCGTAGGACTGGAAGGGACCTCATGAGGTCATCTAGTTCAGTCCCCTGCACTCATGGCAGGACTAAGTATTATCTAGAAGACCATTCCTGATAGGTGTTTATCTAACCTGCTCTTAAAAATCTCCAGTGATGGAGATTCCACAACCTCCCTAGGCAATTTATTCCAGTGCTTAACCCCCTGACAGTTAGGAAGTTTTTTCTAATGTTCAACCTAAACCTCCCTTGATGCGATTTAAGCCTATTGCTTCTTGTCCTATCCTCAGAGGTTAAGGAGAACAATTTTTCTCTCTCCTCCTTGTAGCAACCTTTTATGTACTTGAAAACTGTTATCATGTCCCCTCTCAGTCTTCTCCTCTTCAGACTAAACAAACCCAATTTTTTCAGTCTTCCCTCATAGGTCATGTTTTCTAGACCTTTAATCATTTTTGTTGCTCTTCTCTGTACTTTCTCCAATTTGTCCACATCTTTCCTGAAATGTGGCACCCAGAACTAGAACAATACTCCAGTTGAGGCCGTATCAACCTGAAGTGGAGCGGAAGAATTACGTCTCGTTTCTTGCTTACAACTCCTGCTAATACATCCCAGAAGGATGTTTACTTTATTTGCAACAGTGTTACATGGTTGACTCATATTCAGCTTGTGATTCACTGTGAGCCCCAGATCCCTTTCTGCAGTTCTCCTTGCTAGGCAGTCATTTCTCATTTTGTATGTGTGCAACTAATTGTTCCTTCCTAAATTTCATTTGTCCTTATTGAATTTCATCCTGTTTACTTCAGACCATTTCCCCAGTTTGTCCAGATCATTTTGAATTTTAATCCTATCCTCCAAAGCACTTGCAACCCCTCCCAGCTTGTTATCATCCACAAACTTTATAAGTGTACTCTCTATGCCATTATCTAAATCATTGATGAAGATTTTGAACAGAACCAGACCCAAAATTGATCCCTGTGGGATCCCACTTGATAGGCCCTTCCAGCTCCGATAACTACTCTCTGGGTATGGTTTTCCAATCAGTTATGCACCCACCCATAGGTGATGTGTAGCGGGGACATATGGGGTCAAGTGCCCCCCGATTTCGGTGGGTGCCATGCTGCCCTCGCAGGGCTTGCTCTGTTCGTCCCACCGCCGGGGGAGGGTGGCTTTGTCCTTGTCCTGCTGCACCTCTCCCCTGGCACTTCCAGCTCACTTGGCCACTCCCCCAGCAGCCAGGCCCATCCAGGGAGCTGAGAGGGTGAGATGGAGCTGCTTCTCACACCAGCAGACTCCGCTCAGGGTCACTGATAATTAGACAGGGGAACAAGGGCTGAGTGAGCCGGAAATGTACTGGGGATGGGGGCTCTGGCTCGCTTGGCTTCCTGTCCAGAAGCCAGGGCTGGGTTGGGACCTCCCCAGCTGGGCTCTCGCAGACAAGCACCATGCTGCACAGAAGCAGAGACCCACAGCTGGCCAAAGAAGCAGCTCCACCCTGCCCGGGCCTGGCTGCCAGGGAGAAGGGCCAAGTGAGCAGGAAGTGCTGGCGGTGGGAAGGCAGGGGAGGGAGGTGTAGCAGGAGATGGACAGAGCCTTCCCACCCATAGGTAATTCTGGTGGAGTGGGGAGAGTGCGGCGACCCTAGGTCAGGTGCAGGACAGGGGGTTACTGGGGAAGGCGCCAGGAGCCTGGTCCCTCTGCTCAGCTGTATGTAGGGGCATTGCCCACTCTCTTCCCCCTGCTGAGGTGTCTGTGAGGGCACAGGAGCTCCAAGGAGCCACTGATGCTTTGAGTTGGGCCAGGGCCCATTAACCCAGCCCAGAGGCATGTGCTCCCCATGCCTGTGGCCCCAGTCTCCCAAGGACTAGCATGATTGGCTGCCCTGGCCCAGGGAGGTGGGGCTAAAAGGTTCCTCCCAGAGGTGACACGTGGGTTGGTCACATGGCTGCCCCTTTACATTGTGTCCTCCCCAGTATCATCAGGCATGTGTCATCTGTACATCCACCCTGTAGTAGCTCCATGTAGGCTGTATTTGCCTAGTTTGTTTTTGAGGTCATGTGAGACAGTATCAAAAGCCTTACTAAGGTCAAGATATACCGTGTCTACTGCTTCTGCCCCATCCACAAGGCTTGTTACCCTGTCAAAGAAAGCTATCAGGTTAGTCTGACATGATTTGTTCTTGACAAATCCATGCTGACTGTTACTTATCACCTTATTATCCTATGTACCTTTGCATACCAGCTCAGGTAACCCCACCGTCCATGAGGGCTGATGGCATGATGATGTGATGGGGTGGGTGAAAGAATATCTTTTATTGGACCAATTTCTGTTGGTTGAGAGAGACAAGCTTTGATCTTACATAGAGCTCTTCTTCAGGTCTGGGAAATGTACTCAGGCTGTCACAGCTAAATACTAGGTGGAACAGATTGTTTAGCTTAAGTAGTTAACACATATTTAAGGGATGGTTCAAGGTGAAGTGTCCTGTTAACACCCCTCCAGTCATAAGGTGGGGGGGGAAGGTGTGTGTGTGGGTGAGTTAATGGGTTATAAATTGTTGTAATAAGCCATAAATCCAGTGTCTCTGTTCAGTCCATGATTTTTAGTGTGCAGCAAAGTTATGCGTTTAAGCTCCCAAACTCGTCTTTTGACGGTGTTTTGCAGGTTTCCTTTGCAGATGAGGACTCAGAGGCCAGGTATAGAGTTTCAGAGTAACAGCCGTGTTAGTCTGTATTCGCAAAAAGAAAAGGAGTACTTGTGGCACCTTAGAGACTAACCAATTTATTTGAGCATGAGCTTTCGTGAGCTACAGCTCACTTCATCGGATGCATACTGTGGAAACTGCAGAAGACATTACCAGCAGGAGAGTGGGGTGGGAGGAGGTATTGTTTCATGGTCTCTCTGTGTATATAATGTCTTCTACACTTTCCACAGTATGCATCCGATGAAGTGAGCTGTAGCTCACGAAAGCTCATGCTCAAATAAATTGGTTAGTCTCTAAGGTGCCACAAGTACTCCTTTTCTTTTTTCAGGTATAGAGTGATCACTTTAGGTACATCTACACTGCAATTAGCCACCCATGGCTGGCCTGTGCCAGCTGACTCAGTGGCTTGTGGGACTTGGGCTAAGGGGCGGTTTAATTGCAGTGTAGATGCTCAGGCTTGGGCTGCAACCAAGGCTCTAGGACCCTCTACATACCCTTTGTGGAAAGTGTTTCCTTTCCCCCTTTGACTGTAGAGATGTTAACAGGCCACTTCACCTTGAATTGTCCCTTGAAATATGTGTTAACTACTTATGCTAAACAATCTGTTCCACCTTGTATGTAGCAGTGACACTCTGAGTACATTTCCCAGACCTGAAACAGAGATCCCTGTAGCTCGAAACCTTGTCTCTCTCACCAACAGAAGTTGATCCAGTAAAAGATATTACCTCACCCACTTTGTATCTCTAATATCCTGGGACCAACATGGCTACAACAACACTGCATATGATCACATGATGACTTTAAGCACTCACAGGTAGAAATAAAGTTCCTCAAACAAGAGCAAGGCCGGCTGGCCTTCCTCTCAGGAAGAAGGTCCTTTAGGTGAGACAAGATGAGTTGCAGTGCTGGCAGGTTGGGGGATGAGCTGGGGATTCTTTTTTTTTCAAAGTCTATTGTTAAGAATGTCAAAAAGGTGTAAAAGTGGGTGGCATATTTTTTTCCTCATTCTTTTGTCCACCAATTAAATCCATTTCCATAAGGCCAAACTGGGCACAGGTAACTTTGTTCCCACATTTTCCTGTAAACCAAGTGTGATCTCACCACTGTCCTTGGCTTGTATCAACAGGCCGTTTTGTTTGGACTAATAACAGTTTCTCTATCCGGTTTGCTTGCACCTTTTTGTCGTAAACAACTTGACCAATTTTCATGGTTATTGTAACATCTTATCAACTTTCACATACTTCTTACAACTGAGCTTAGGATAACTTTGTAGGCTAAATAATTAAAACATAACACAGGTCCACTTACAAAAACTTCTCCAACAACATAAATGCTATTTAGCTGTATTAGGGGAAAATTCATTTTCAACTTCTGTGTATGTCTTACTATGAAATATTTGTATATATGAGCACTTCCTTCACTTCAAAATGGTAAATGTCTTTACAATATCTTTTATTGTTTTATCTGCAGATGAAAAACAGTAGAAAGGGCCTGATCCTGGTTTTTGTTACACCATTGTAATTCCAGAGTAACTCTACTGAAGTCAGTGGAGTTTCTTGGGTGGTGCAACAAGTAGAGACACATTAATGAGATTTTAAGTGGTTTGGGAGATGTAAGTGCATCTTGGTGCTTAGATAAAGCACCTGCTGGAACTCAAACAATATCTGCTCCTGCAATATACTCAACTCTATCCAACAGACATTCCTTGTTCTTCAGAGGCAGCATTTCCCCCCTTAAATGTCCATAGGGACAGTTATTTTTCTTCCATGCTGCTGAATTGCCGAGCCACTTCCTGGCTTCCCGTGTGGTTTCTCTCAAGCTGCATGCGTGGTCAGTGTTGGATGGCAGTGAGCATGATTGTAATGCGCACTGACAGTAGGAATACAAAAATGAATCTCTCTTGGTGCACAGTTATTTTCCTTAGCTGAAGCTGCGTCGTTGTAATTGTAGTTGCCTTTCCCGGCTCTTCTCACATTATAATTAGCTTTATTTTCTTATCTTCAAAGTAAATAGTGCATGTTGTGCTTTTCACACATAACTCTCAGACAATAGGAGAAAGACAGAAACGCTCCCATCAGAGGGAATGTAATCACTGTCCACAATAGTCACTCAATGCAACAGGAATAGGCAAGAGCAGAGTAAAATAATAGACAATAATTTTCAAAGATTCTTGCATGTTAGAGAGCAAAACCCATTAACTCAGAGGGTTTCTGCCTGACGCCTGCCTCCTAGGGCTTTGCTTTGCATGTGTAGAAGGCTCTTTTGCCTCACTCAAAGAGATCAAGTAATAGGTTCCAGCTGGTACAAGGATCCCAAGGCCGGATCCAAAGCCTGCTGAAATCAGTGCGAATCTTTCCATTGACTTCAATGGGCTTTGGCTCATGCCCACAGGGGCAACTGAGCCCAGATGAAGATGGTACAACAGCTAATAGATTCACAGAAATGCACCAGGACTTTTCCCCTTTGTCCATAGATACGCACCAACTGTCCCCACAGCACCAGGTGCTGGCTTTCTCGTTTCCCTGGGGGTGCTCAACCTCTGCACCCACGGAGTCGGCGCCTATGCCTGGAAGCATCTCCATTTTGCCTCTTTCCTGCTTGATCTCTGAACTATGACTTATACTAATGGGAGTATTCTAACCACGAGACTGATGACCTAATCTTTTGGAAGCAACCAGAGACTTAACAAACCAGCAGTTTATTCCATCACTCCTTCAAGCCTGATCCAAGAACTTTGCAATTATTGTATGTATTTGATTTCTTTGACCATTTTAACTCTCATTTCTTTCTTTTCTATTCTCTTATAAATAAACCTTTGGCTCTTAGATACTAAAGGACTGGGAACAGCGTGATTATTGGGTAAGATCTGAGTTATATATTGACCTGGGTATGTGGCTGGTCCTTTGGGATCAGAAGTTGTAAATCCACAGTCCAGAAAATTAGAGCAGGAAAGAGGCAACATGGAGGGGTCTCAAAATTCTTTTGTATCCTTTGCCTTGTGCATGAAAAGTTACTGTCCCAGACAAAGCCCACAGCCCCTGTATGTGGAAAGTTACTGGCCCAAGATGGAGTCCAGGGTCATATGAGCATATCACATGCCCTAACATGTTTTGCTGAATCACTGGAGGTGGCTATTGGCTCCTGGCTGTCTGAGGCATCCTCGGGAAGAGCTATCTGGACACTATGAATTTCTTCAATGGCCCGTTGTGAGAGTGGCGGGTCTCTGATAGGCCACCAACACATAGCTGTCTAGCCCTAATGTAAATTCTATCTGGGGGTGTCACTCAGGAATACAACACAGGTTTAAGATACAAGTGCATAGCCAATATTCATAATTGCAGATACAAACATGGTACATGCATATAAACAGGATAATTGTACTTAGCAAATCATAACTTTTCCATTGATTTTTCCATTCCAAGATTTCTTGCCATTGAATAACAGCAGTAGCAGCAAGGATACAAGCGGTCATCTTTCTTATACTCAGGATCACAATGAGTCAGGGCCATATTTTCTCATGATGGTCCTGGGACACTAGCCCATTGGCAGACTCCTGAGGAGAGAGAGGGACACTGGTGCAAGCCTCACCCTGAAGGCTAGGCAATATTGCCACCATCTCTTTAACTTTGCAAGATTATTTTTGGATCCCATCAACTCTGCCTCTTATCAGACCGGAGGGGTTACTAGGGGGTACAGAGTGATGTGAGATTTACCCCAGAGCTCCCTCTTCTTTCCATCTCCAGAAAAATAATCTAACTAAATGATATAAATTAAAATGAAAGTTTAATGGGGGCTGCAGGGGCTGGCTGTCGCAAGATGGGCCGGGTTCCTTCTCCCAATATTTCTTAAAGTAAGAGAGAAAAGTAAATTACCACATTTCCCAACATAACTCCTATGTAGTAATATTTTGTGTGTACAATGCAGACAGCGTGAGAGCCCTGCTCTGTGTGAGAGCTCTCCCTAAGTCATTCATTCACCTAGATCAAAAGAGGAGAATACATCCCAGGCTAGACCTTCTAACAAATAAGCTTCAGCACCCTGGTCAGCACTCACTCCAATACATTCCTATAGTCTTACACTATGCGACATGCAAACTTGGGTGCTCGCTGATGTGATCATACAGAAATAAGGCAAGAAACTAGCATTTCACTATCAAATAGTATCGTACATATTTCTGGAGGATGGCTGGGCCTAGGTAAGGGTTTGACTGTAACTTGTCACCGCAGTAACTGGGTGTATGTCCTCTGTACAAGAATTGGAGACGTCAGTAGAGGAAAAGGAATTCATGGTCTACAATGTAATACATATATTCCTGGCAATATTTTTCGAACACAGTCAAAACCCTGGCTTTATGCAAAGGGTGATAAGTGATTTAGGAGGTCCATTTACAGGCCTGGGCTACAGCCTGTGTGCTGGGAAGGATTTCTTCCCATTATTCTGATCCTCTGATGACACAGCCAGAGGGTAGAGTGCTTCTACCATGGCCAGTAGCTGGCTCAGATAGAGTAGTTCTGCGGTTCCCTATGTCAGGGGTTCTCAATCTTTTTCTTGCTGATGCCCCCCTCAACATGCTATAAAAATGCCAGGGCCCAGCAGGGGTGGGGTGGGGAACCTCAGGGCTCAGGCTGGGGGGAACCCTTGGGCATAGGCATAGTTTTACTTCTATTGGGGGGAGGCAAGAGCTGGCAGGGCTGGAGCCAGCTCCGCACAGCGGGGTCCAGGGAGGGAGCGTCATCTCCATCACTTGACTCACTCAGGAGGCCACCAAGACTGGGGGGACGCAACCAAAAAATATAACTCAAAGTAGGAACTCAGTTCAAAAAGTTTGAAAACCGCTTAGGGTGCTGGGAGGAGGTAGCTAGGGGCTGTGTCTGGGCAAGGGGGTAGCTCAAGGTACAGGGGCGGGGTAGCTCGGGGCTGTGTGAAGTGAGGAGAGTAGCTCAGGGTGCAGGGAGGGGCTAACTAGGGGCTGTGTACAGGTGAGAGGGGGCTCACAGTGTGACTCCCAGCTTCATGGAGGGGGCGCTGGTGCTCCTGGCTTGGGGGGGGGGGAGGTTTGCCAGCATCAGCCCCGCACTGCTCCCAGGTCCGGGGGGGGGGGGGCGGGGGACGTCGGCATCTGCTTTAGTCCTGTGCTGTGCCTGGCTTTGTGGGGGGGGGATGCCGGCTTCAGCTTCACGCCGCTCCTGGCTGGGGTGGGGGCTACTGGCTTCAGCCCCGTGTCACTCCTGGTTGTGGTGGGAGTGGGGCGCCAGCTTCCAGCCTGCACTGCTCCCGGCTTCAGCGCTGGGGATCAGGGTACCAGGGTTCAGCCACGGACCCCTGGTCGAGAACCGTTGCCCTGTGGTAAACCAGCTGCCAGCTCATGTCCAGGTCTCAGCTGAATGCTGACAAATACATAGCTGGAATCGGTCTGGCTCACCTGTGTCTTAGTGTTGCTAAAATAGACATTAGAGTTATAAAAATATGCTTAGTGTTAAGGCTTTATTGAATCCTTGTAAACTGCTGCATGCATTAATCTTACCTGTAACATTTGGATCCCATATCGTAAGGTAATATTTGAGCATTTGCATTATAAGTCTCTGTAACCGTGTAAATCACCAGAGCGGAGAGAAGCATTAACTAGTGTGAAATACTAGTCGCCAACAGGTGTTATGTCCTGCCCAACAAAGAAGACCCATTCACACCAGGTGAACTATTGTGGAACATCAGAGGAAATAGACTTTGTTTATTGTTCTTAAGTGAATTCTTCCCATCAGCTGAGTTGGCAACTCCAAGCAGAAGTGAGGAAGGAATAAAAAGCACCAACAAGGAGGAAGTGTATCTCTTTGCTGCTTGGACTCTAGAGGGACAGCATTTTTAGGCATAAGCAAGGAATCCCCAGCTGTTTAGCCTGGGTTAGCCCTAAAGGACATATGGAGCCTGCTTATTATGCAAGCTGCTATTACCTTTTGAAACATAAGACTGTAACTCTTTTGTGTGTGTTCACCTGCTTTAACCTTGTAAATAACTCTATTTCCTTTTCCTATATAATACATGTTTAGTTAGTTTATTACAGGACTGGCTACAAGCTTTCTCTTTGGCGTAAGATCTACGGTGCAATTGATCTGGGGAAGTAACCTGTCCTTTGGGACTGGGAGTAACCCGAATGATGTGATTTTTGGTGTCAGGGACCATCTATCATGAAGGCAAGCTTACCAGGGTGGCTAGATAGAGTGGAGTACCCAAGGGACTCCAGGTTCAGGCTGTTGTAGTGTCTGAGGAGTTCATACGTGACACCTGGTTGGAGAAATCTAAGTGTAAAACTCCCAGCCAATTTGGTGTTTGTGCCCTGATTCTTGACAGCCTGCCTTGAGGTTGGTACTCACTCTCTTGAGTCACTGCAGGACAGCTTAACACCCCACATGGGGACTGTAAACAAGTGTCAGAAGTCACAGCTTCTCTGCCCTTTCCAAAGCATGACATGGGAGGGGTCTCAGCTAGCAGCATGGAAAAGGCTTAGAAGCCTGCTGTTTAGTTAGCTGCATTCACACTTCCACCACACTGGTCCTTTCCCACCTACTGGTGCCCACTGAGCCTCAGTGCCAGATGCCCTCTCCTCCCTGGCTCCTTCAGCTGCTGCGCAGGGTTACTCCTCCGCTCTTACACGAAACCTTTCAGGGAGCAGATCCCTGCCCTCATGTGCTCCCTGTTCCTACGACTGGATAAGGCCTGCAGCTGCCAGTGTGGCACGTAACGCTCAGGCACAGAGTGTGACTGTCCTGCCCTTCGTGGTGCAGGTTGATGAGTGCAGAGCCTGCTGCCATAGAGAGCCAGCTGCCTGTCCTAGGGACTGCCTCCTAGCCAAGCCTTACCCAGCCACGGACTTCGGGGACTCTTCCTTTCCCACCCCCAACTCTCTCCCCTGGCAAGGCTCCCTGCAGTGTCCCCCCACCCCCAGCAGGGGAGGAGAGGCAGGAGTTTTCCCCTCCCCCAGGCCAGTTACTAGGGAATGGGGAGTCCTTTCCTTCCCCTGTCCCCCACCCAGTCACTCAGGATAGCCCTGGGGGAGGGAGAAAGGGGCAGAGGGAGGCACCGGTGGGAAGGGTCTGGAGCACTCCCCTACCTTCCCCAGGTGTGGGGGCCCCTCTGAATGCACCCATGGGGCCATCGCAGCCCCTCCCCCCATCCCAGTAGCTCCCAGGGAAGGGGTGGGCAGAGCAGCCTCGCGCTCCCCCGTCCCCAGCTGCGCCCCGCGCTGCACGCTCCGGGCACCGGCAGGGCTCCCCCCACGGCCAGGCTCGCTCTAGCTCTGCGCTCCCGTCCCCGCCACTCCGTGCGGGGCTCGCTCCAGCCCGGCCGCGCCGGGAGCCAGCGGAGATGCCGCCGGGGCCGGGAGGCCAGGCGGTCCCCTGGCTGCTGCCCTCTGCCTCCGGCAGGACGGGTGAGTGGGGCGCCGCCGCGGGGCTCGCTCGGCCGGCCAGCTGCGGGGAAGGAGCCCGCTCCGGAGCGCCCCTGGCTTGCAGGGACACGGAGCCCCAAGCTCCAGCGAGTCTCGGCAAGGGGCGTCAGCCGGCGGGCTGGGCAGGGCTGGCCGCCGGCCTGAGCCTGGCGTGGTCCCCGGAGCCGCTAGCCCCCAGCGCTCCGCAGGCGCTGGCTGGCCCGGGCCGCCCCAGGGGAGAACGTGGCAGCGGTGACGGGGGCTGTAGTGGGGGGTACAGAGCGGGAAGGGGGCCCGGCTGAGACCCAGCGCAGGTCCGGCCCCAGCGCGCCGCCTGGGTGGCCAGTTGGAAATGAAGCTGCCCTAGGGGGCGGGCGTCTGCCTGGCTCCTGGGAGGCCGATCGCAGACTCCAGCCAGGCGATACTCAGCCAGAGGCGCAGGCGCTGCCAGGGTCTCTTTATTGTGCCTCCTGGCCCTGGAGCTCTTTGCAGCACATGCTGTTAAACCACAGAGTGATTTAATTATAAACCAGTCTAAGTGATGAACCAATCAGGGTGCTTGTACTATGTTATTAACTGGTTGTAGTTGATAAAATAATAATACTTGGTGAGTCACTTTGCTCTTAGAATAATCTATTAAATGAAAAAATGAATTCACACTACTGTGGCCCTTTTGGGTAATGCCGATTGCTAATTTGGTTCCTGAACCACAGGTCTGAGGATCATGCTCTATCCCCAAGCTGGAGATGGCATCTAAGAGCTACACTTCCGGCTTTTTAATGCCACATCAAAATTGCACAGTTAAAATTAACATGGGGGATGATTAAATGGGTGGTTCGGTCTTTAAAAAGAAAAAAAGTGTGTGGATGTGTGTTTGTGATGGGGTGGAGGGGGATTTGTGTGGAATAAAATAATTTGCTGAGATAAGGCGCCCAGGATTTCCAGGTTTATGGATCTTGGGTAGTAGATAGAATATCCCAGGTCGGGGTTCCAGGGGTGTGTCTGTGCATCTCAGGCATTGGCACCCTGACAGCAGGATTGTCTGGCTATGTAGACTCCCTCCTCAGGCCCTACGCTACCAGCACTCCCAGCTACCTTCGAGACACCACTGACTTCTTGAGGAAACTTCAATCCATCGGTGATCTTCCTGATAACACCATCTTGGCCACTATGGATGTAGAAGCCCTCTACACCAACATTCCACACAAAGATGGACTACAAGCCGTCAAGAACACGATCCCCGATAATGTCACGGCTAACCTGGTGGCTGAACTTTGTGACTTTGTCCTTAGCCATAACTATTTTACATTTGGGGACAATGTATACCTTCAGATCAGCGGCACTGCTATGGGTACCCGCATGGCCCCACAGAATGCCAACATTTTTATGGCTGACTTAGAACAACGCTTCCTCAGCTCTCGTCCCCTAATGCCCCTACTCTACTTGCGCTATATTGATGACATCATCATCTGGACCCATGGAAAAGAAGCCCTTGAGGAATTCCACCATGATTTCAACAATTTCCATCCCACCATCAACCTCAGCCTGGTCCAGTCCACACAAGAGATCCACTTCCTGGACACTACAGTGCTAATAAACAATGGTCACATAAACACCACCCTATACCGGAAACCTACTGACCGCTATTCCTACCTACATGCCTCCAGCTTTCACCCTGACCACACCACACGATCCATCGTCTACAGCCAAGCTCTGCGATACAACCACATTTGCTCCAACCCCCCAGACAGAGACAAACACCTACAAGATCTGTGTCACGCTTTCTTACAACTACAATACCCACCAGCGGAAGTGAAGAAACAGATTGATAGAGCCAGAAGAGTTCCCAGAAGTCACCTACTACAGGACAGGCCTAACAAAGAAAATAACAGAACGCCACTAGCCGTCACCTTCAGCCCCCAACTAAAACCCCTCCAACGCATTATTAAGGATCTACAACCTATCCTGAAGGATGACCCAACACTCTCACAAATCTTGGGAGACAGGCCAGTCCTTGCCTACAGACAGCCCCCCAACCTGAAGCAAATACTCACCAACAACCATATACCACACAACAGAACCACTAACCCAGGAACCTATTCTTGCAACAAAGCCCGTTGCCAACTGTGCCCACATATTATATATTATTATTCAGGGGACACCATCACAGGGCCTAATAACATCAGCCACACTATCAGAGGCTCGTTCACCTGCACATCCACCAATGTGATATATGCCATCATGTGCCAGCAATGCCCCTCTGCCATGTACATTGGTCAAACTGGACAGTCTCTACGTAAAAGAATAAATGGACACAAATCAGATGTCAAGAATTATAACATTCATAAACCAGTCGGAGAACACTTCAATCTCTCTGGTCACGCAATCACAGACATGAAGGTCGCTATCTTACAACAAAAAAAACTTCAAATCCAGACTCCAGCGAGAAACTGCTGAATTGGAATTCATTTGCAAATTGGATACTATTAGTTTAGGCTTAAATAGAGACTGGGAGTGGCTAAGTCATTATGCTAGGTAGCCTATTTCCCCTTTTTTTTCTACCCCCCCAATGTTCTGGTTAAACTTGGATTTATGCTGGAAATGGCCCACCCTGATTATCATGCACATTGTAGGGAGAGTGGTCGCTTTGGATAAGCTATTACCAGCAGGAGAGTGAGTTTGTGTGTGTGGTTTTTGGAGGGGGGTGGGGGGGGGGGTGAGAAAACCTGGATTTGTGCTGGAAATGGCCCACCTTGATTATCATACACATTTTAAAAGAGAGTGGTCACTTTGGATGGGCTATTACCAGCAGGAGAGTGAGTTTGTGTGTGTGGGGGGGGGGGGGGGGTGAGAAAATCTGGATTTGTGCTGGAAATGGCCCTACTTGATGATCACTTTAGATAAGCTATTACCAGCAGGAGAGTGGGGTGGGAGGAGGTATTGTTTCATGGTCTCTGTGTATATAATGTCTTCTGCAGTTTCCACAGTATGCATCCCATGAAGTGAGCTGTAGCTCACGAAAGCTCATGCTCAAATAAATTGGTTAGTCTCTAAGGTGCCACAAGTACTCCTTTTCTTAATCAGGAAAGTTATTTATTGCCAGGTAATAACCATAGGGGAGCCAAACAAAACAGTTATAATATTAAATCTAACAAATTTGATTATAAAAGTTAGGTTTAGAAAACTAACTGATCACACAAGTCAGGGTCAGAAGGCTATACTTCGAGAGAGAGAGCGAGAGCTGGGTTCTTGGATCGATCGAGGGTCCCAGGTGGTGGTAGCTCAGGGTCTGGAGTGCTGGAGACAGGCAGAGCCCCCAGCATGATCAGTCAGGAGAAGATGAAGTCCCAATGGACCTGATGCACATTTTGGGTCCAGGCATCAGAACACTTACTTGGAGCATGGATAGGGGTTTTTGTAGAGAAACAACAATGGTTCAAGGGAGAACACTACATTTGTTTGTGTGTTAAGAAGGGAGTATACCAAAGTTGTTTTGTTCAGACTAGACTATGGGATCATTCCTGGCTTTGTGTGGTGTTTCTTGGAGGGAGCTCACAATGCAATTAGGGAGCTTCACTATTTTGGATACTAATAAAGGATTTATTACTAGAATTGGTCTGATAACTACTGAGCTGGGTGTACGCAGGTGGGTTCATTAACACCTGGAGCAGAGATTCCCCATCATGCAGTGCTTCCCTGCTTTTCTGGTCCCAGAGCTCCGTGTGGTTCTTGCCTTGGAATCTCTGTTCTCCATTCTGTATGCTGATGGAGATGGGACAGGGAGGCATCTTTGATGCCAATGAGGCTAGGGGAGTTTCTTTAATCCTGTCATCCTTATCCCAGTGGTTCAGGTGTGTCTGCCACTGCCTTTTCATTGCTTTTTGTAAGTCTTTTTTCTGATGCAGATTTGGTTCAAGCAGAGGCTGGGGTGTGCCCTGGTTCCCCAAGGACACAGAACTGCTAGGTAACATCCCTCCAACCATCCTTGCCACCTTGGATGTCACTTCCCTATACACCAACATCCTTTACAGTGATAGCATAGCTCTCTGCCTCAAATATTTACAAGACAATGCACAACCTGCAGATATCCACCCCAAACTCATCACCAAACTCATTCATTTCATCCTCACCCATAACAATTTTACATTCAACAACAAACAGTTTGACCAAACCATGGCAACAGCCATGGGTTCTAGGATGGCTCCCAACATGCCAACCTCTGCATGGGCCATCTTGAAGGTGGTTTTCTGGACAATTGCACCACAAAACCAATGATGTACATCAATGACAGTTTCATTCTCTGGACAGATGACTTAAACTCCTTCATATATTTCCACCACAACTTCAACCACCACCATCCCTCCATTAAACTCTCTCTGCAACACTCTAACACTAGCATCAACTTCCAGGTCACCATGATTAGCTTTAACAATGGAACCCTACAGACACCTATATACAAGAAACTGACATATCACCACATCTGCCTTCAAAGAACCAGTAACTACCCCAAACACACCAAGAAATCTGGTATCTACAACTATGTGGATGAAACCAGGCAATCCCTGCACTCTTGAATGAACTCACACAGGACAATGATAAAAGACAAAAACACTACATCACCTGTGGGAGAATACTCTTTACCAAGCGATCACGCTATATCTGACCTATCAGTCCTCATCCTTGAAGGAAACCTGCACAACACTTTCAAAAGATGAGCCTGGGAGCTTAAATTCATAACTTTACTAGACACTAAAAATCATGGTCTTAATAAAAAACTGGATGTATGGCTTATTACAACAATCTGTAACCCACTAGCCCCCCTTTTTGTCCTATGACTACAGGGTGTTAACGGGTTACTTCATCTTGAATGGTCCCTTAGAATATGTGCTAACTGCTTATACTAAACTATCTGTTCAATCTTGTATTTAGCTGTGACACTCCTTTCCCTGACCTGAAGGGCTCTATGTAGTTCAAAAGCTTGTCTCTCTTACCAACAGAAGGTGGTCCAATAAAAGATATTAACTGAGGAACATTTTTGAAAATGAATATAGGATATAAACTTCAATAGCAATTATTAACCCATCTAAATTTAAAAAGTAGACAATGTGCTTGTTTTTCTTCTCTCTTACACAGTTGTCATACAAGTGTGTTACTCCTATTTTGCACTGGTGAACCTGGAAGCGATGAGCCAGTATGCTGCATTTATGTCTTGCTATAGCATAAATCAGAGTATTCTACTAAAGTCAAAGGAGTTCCAGCAGTGTAAAAGCAAAGCGGGTGACTTCAGTCAAGTATCAATATGGTATGAAATGTATGTGGTTGGGTGTGATGTCCACAGTCCACCTGGAGAACTACTAGGTTAACTAAAACCAAATGTTTTAATATTGGAATTTCCCATGGGATAGAAATTCAGTTTTTTGCTCAGCTCTAAAATGAGCCTCTCAGAGGCACAACTCCCAACCGGAGCAGCTGGTGACACTCTAAATGCTTCAGGTCCCTCTCTCTGCCAGTCAGTTCCAACCAAAAGCAAAATGTCGAGTGGCATTTAGGTCTATCAGTCTCTTGTATTTGGCACATTCCAGTGAATGCCAGCTGTGAAATTAAACAGATTCCGGCCACAGGCGCCAACTTTCCACTGTGCGGGGGCAGGAGAGGGAGGCACTGATCAGCAGGGTCTGCTGGTGGGAGGGAGGCACTGGGGGAGGGAGAGGGGCTGATAAAGGGGCTTCCATTTTTTCCCCCGTGGGTGCTCCAGCCCTGGAGCATCCACGAGTCGGCACCTATGATTCCAGCCGTCATCTCTTATTAGCTGAAGGCTACATTCACATAAGGGAAAGGGAACTCAGATTCCTCTCATGGAGTTTTCCATACATTTTCCCATTGGCGGATGGGTGTTTGCTCTCTGAAACCAGCAGACTGAGTCCCAAGATCCATGTAAATCCACTGGCATCCGTAGAGACATGGGATATTTGTGCAGAGGTCCTGTATCTTTGCACAGGCTATCACTGCCTCTCTGTCCTCTTCAGGAACTCAGAGACTTCCTTACTAGTTGCTTGACCTGGATGCTCTGCAAATGGGGCAAGGGGATCCCAAGCACAGAACAGAAACATGGGTAAGGTAATGCCTACAGGTGCAGTGCTAACTTACCCACAAGATTTCCACAGGATTGATGGGACCAGCACAGAGCCATGGAGGTGGTTTTGTTTCCCCCACTTCTTCCTGCCTCTGATCTGCCTCATCCCCATGCATGAATCCCAAATGCCAAAGCTCCCCCACAGAAGAACATCTACAAGATAAGGGTAAGCAGGAGGGGAATGATGTTTTTCCACTAGTTTGAGATCTTATCCTCTCCCTCCACCTTCCCAGTACTCATGGGAGCTGAAGGTACAATATGGCCTTGGCTGAGAAAAATTCAGCTGGACCATCTCAATGCTCCCCCCCCACGTAGCCGAGGGACATATTGGAAGAAAATAGCATGATGATTATCAAATATAACTCTGACTGTTTGAGGTAGTGTCATTCATATTCTAGGAAATGTATGATAATGCAGCCAGGTGGCTAACTCCAGGGGTAATAAGAGAAATTTAGAGTCCAGAAGCCTGAAAAGTGAAACTTTTTCCTGACTCCACTTAGCTAGAAAGTCTCACTATAAGTCATTACAGCAACTCAGCCATGCCAGCTGGAAAATAATGTAAAAATATATACAAAGCAATTTGAAATAATAATACATTATCAACTATTACACTGAGACCTGCTGCAGAGATAGATGCTGACGGAATGAATGGGCCCATTGAAAAGACACACTGGGGCTAGATTCACCAGGGGGACTTAGGCACCTAAATCCAACACTGAGGCACCACTTGTATGCCCAAAACCCATGCTCAGCTGCCACCTAATCCCAGAGGCACCTAAATTCCCTAGGCACTCGGGTTTCTGCCAATGGGCAGCCACAAAGCCACTCAAGTCCTGATGATGCTGAGCTGCCAAAGCCCTGGGGTGGATCCAAACACTAGATATTCCTTCACCTATCTTACCTGCAGTGCCCAATCCCATAGGCGTGCTCTGTGCATACCAGTGAAGTGATGGTGGTGCTTCCTACCCCTTTATACTCAAAAACCCGGTGGCTAACACGCACACCCGGGCTAAGGGAGTCTCAGGGTTGAATCCCCACTCGGCCCGATTTGGAGCAGGGACTTGAACACAGGTCTTGCAGTTCCCAAGTGAGCACCCAGACCACTGGGCTATATTCTCATGCTCTCTGCGGCCCACTGAATATTTAATTTATTCAAAGTGGAACTGCTTGAATAGGGGTGTTTGAGTGAGCCTCACCCTAGAACACCCTATCGGCCAGTGGTTAGGGAACTCACTTGGGAGGTGATTTAAACTAGGTCAGCCCTAACGCCAGCAGTGAATCCCAAGTGAAGAGAGGTGCCTCCCTCCTTTTGAAGAGCAGGGATTAGGCCCCACCCCCTCCTTGGGGTTTCCCATTGGCTACCATAGGGAGCTCCTGCTTAGTGTGCTGGCTTATCATAGAATATCAGGGTTGGAAGGGACCTCAGAAGGTCATCTAGTCCAACCCCCTCTCAAAGCAGGACCGATCCCCAATTAAATCATCCCAGCCAGGGCTTTGTCAAGCTTGACCTTAAAAACTTCTAAGGAAGGAGATTCCACCACCTCCCTAGGTAACGCATTCCAGTGTTTCACCACCCTCCTAGTGAAAAAGTTTTTCCTAATATCCAACCTAAACCTCCCCCACTGCAACTTGAGACCATTACTCCTTGTCCTGTCCTCTTCTACCACTGAGAATAGTCTAGAACCATCCTCTCTGGAACTACCTCTCAGGTAGTTGAAAGCAGCTATCAAATCCCCCCTCATTCTTCTCTTCTGCAGACTAAACAATCCCAGTTCCCTCAGCCTCTCCTCATAACTCATGTGTTCCAGACCCCTAATCATTTTTGTTGCCCTTCTCTCCAATTTTTCCACATCCTTCTTGTAGTGTGAGGCCCAAAACTGGACACAGTACTCCAGATGAGGCCTCACCAATGTCAAATAGAGGGAAATGATCACGTCCCTCGATCTGCTGGCTATGCCCCTACTTATACATCCCAAAATGCCATTGGCCTTCTTGGCAACAAGGGCACACTGTTTACTCATATCCAGCTTCTCATCCACTGTCACCCCTAGGTCCTTTTCCGCAGAACTGCTGCCTAGCCATTCGGTCCCTAGTCTGTAGCTGTGCATTGGGTTCTTCCGTCCTAAGTGCAGGACTCTGCACTTGTCCTTGTTGAACCTCAGATTTCTTTTGGCCCAATTCTCCAATTTGTCTAGGTCCCTCTGTATCTGTATGCTATCCCTACCTGCCACCGCATTTACCACTCCTCCTAGTTTAGTATCATCCGCAAATTTGCTGAGAGTGCAATCCACACCATCCTCCAGATCATTTATGAAGATATTGAACAAAACCGGCCCCAGGACTGACCCTTGGGGCACTCCACTTGATACCGGCTGCCAACTAGACATGGAGCCATTGATCACTACCCGTTGAGCCTGACAATTTAGCCAGCTTTCTACCCACCTTATAGTGCATTCATCCAGCCCATACTTCTTTAACTTGCTGACAAGAATACTGTGGGAGACCGTGTCAAAAGCTTTGCTAAAGTCAAGAAACAATACATCCACTGCTTTTCCTTCATCCACAGAACCAGTAATCTCGTCATAGAAGGCGATTAGATTAATCAGGCATGACCTTCCCTTGGTGAATCCATGCTGACTGTTCCTGATCACTTTCCTCTCGTGTAAGTGCTTCAGGATTGATTCTTTGAGGACCTGCTCCATGATTTTTCCGGGGACTGAGGTGTGGCTGACTGGCCTGCAGTTCCCAGGATCCTTCTTCTTCCCTTTTTTAAAGATGGGCACTACATTAGCCTTTTTCCAGTCGTCCGGGACTTCCCCCGATCTCCACGAGTTTTCAGAGATAATGGCCAATGGCTCTGCAATCACAGCCGCTAACTCCTTTAGCACTCTCGGATGCAATGCAACCGGCCCCATGGACTTGTGTACATCCAGCTTTTCTAAATAGTCCCTAACCACCTCTTTCTCCACAGAGGGCTGGCCACCTACTCCCCATGCTGTGTTGCCCAGCGCAGCAGTCTGGGAGCTGACCTTGTTCGTGAAGACAGAGGCAAAAGAAAGCATTGAGTACATTAGCTTTTTCCACATCCTCTGTCACTAGGTTGCCTCCCTCATTCAGTAAGGGGCCCACACTTTCCTTGGCTTTCTTCTTGTTGCCAACATACCTGAAGAAACCCTTCTTGTTACTCTTGACATCTCTTGCTAGCTGCAGCTCCAGGTGCTATTTGGCTCTCCTGATTTCATTCCTACATGCCCGAGCAACATTTTTATACTCTTCCCTGGTCATTAGTCTAATCTTCCACTTCTTGTAAGCTTTTTTATGTTTAAGATCCTAGGCAGGTACAGCATTGTCTGGAGCCTCAGGGGTATTTCACAAACCCCTGTGTAATTTGGCCGTGCTTCTTCTAGGAGCATAAAACTAAGTTTTATACCTTGGATTGTCTAACCAAACTACTAACTGTGACAATTCATTAACCTCCCTCTTTAAGCCATTGTTTTTATCGCAGTCTCTTCTCTTTTAAATTTGGGTTCATTGAAGTGTGAATTTCACAGTGAGATGCCTTCTCAGAATTCCAGCATTTTGGTTTTTTTCTTCACTTAGTTCATTCTATTAGAGATGGGTCTGGACTGGAACCTCAGATCTAAGCACTCCCTGACCCATATTTTAAGGGTGCTAGAGATTCAGACCTCTAGAAACTGGATCTGCCCCAAGAGATTTAGAGATGGATTAGAATCAAAAGCATAAGAGGCCTGCTCTTTGGTTCCGTGTCCTTTGCAGTGCAAGGTAGTAGAAATTTTAAAGGAAACAACTGATCTTGAGAAACCTATGCCATTCAAGATGGTAGACATCTCTCAGTCAGCTGTTTTTATGTTTGAAATGCATGAAGTAGATATGCAAAAAAAAAAAAAAAAGCCTGTCTTGCCCTCACCTGATGATAATCATAGGACTGGAGGGGACCTTGAGAGGTCATCTAGTCCAGTTCCCTGCACTCATGGCCGGGCTAAGTATTATCTAAACAATCCCTGACAAGTGTTTGTCTAACCTGCTTTTAAAATCCTCCACTGATGGAGATTCCACAAACTCCCTAAGCAATTTGTTCCAGTGCTTAACTATCCTGATAGTTAGTAAGTTTTCCTAACATCCAACTTAAACCGTCTTTGCTGCAATTTAAGCCCATTGCTTCCTATCCTATCCTCAGAGGTTAAAGAGGACAATTTTTCTCCCTCCTCCTTGTAACAACCTTTTATGTACTTGAAAACTGTTATCAGTTCCCCCTCAGTCTTCTCTTCTTCAAGCTAAACAAACTCATTTCTTCCAATCTTTCCTCACAAATCATTTTTGTTGCTCTCTTTTGGACTTTCCCCAATTTGTCCACATCTTTTCTGAAGTGTGGGCATGTCAGCATAGAGTAGACAGGAATAATTACTTCTCATATCTTGCTTACAACACTCCTGCTAATACATCTGTAGCAAGGCGGATGACTCATTGGCGTGGCGCCTCCCGCTGGTCGTCCTGGTAATTAGCTCTCCAGCCTCCGGAGCACCCTCTACAGGCCAGTGTCCCACTTGCCTCAGGCCCCCATGTCCCTCCCTAGACCCCAGTACCCCTTTATCTTGGGTCTCCCCACCCAGGGGAACCCCCAACCCTCTATCCCCACCTTGCCTCAGTCTATGGCTACTGTCAGTCACCCTCTAGCCCCCACTCACTAGGGCAGACTGCAGCATACAAGCCATTCATCATTGGCAAAGGGGGGTTTAGACCTGCTGCCTTTGCCTACCCTGGGCAGCACCTCTGAAACCCCAGTACCTGGTTTGGCCTTTGACAAGACCTGCAGCCTGGGGAGTTGCCAGGCAGGAGCTCCCCTGCTCCTCTCACCTTTCCCCAGCCCTGCTCGGTTGCCTGCACCCTCAGCTCCCAAGCACCTAAGTCCTTCTCTCTCTGAAGCTGGAGGGAGAGTCTCTAGCTCCTGGCTCACAGCCCTTTCATCAGGGCCAGCTGTGGCCTGATTGGGGCATGGCCCAGCTGTGGCTGTTTCCCCAATCAGCCTAGGCTTGCTGCTTTCCCCAGCAGCAGCCCTCTCGCAGCCTCAACCCTCTCCCAGGGCTGATTTAACCCCTTCAGGGCCGGAGCGGGGTGACTACCTCACTACAACATCCCAGAATGATGTTTGCTTTTTTTGCAACAGTGTTACATTGTTGACTCATATTTAGCTTGTGATCCACTATGACCCCGCCCCCCCATCCCTTTCCACGGTACTACTTCCTGGGCAGTCATTTCCCATTTTGTATCTGTGCAACTGATTGTTCTTTCCTAAGTGTAGAACTTTGCATTTGTCCTTATTGAATTTCATCCTGTTTACTTCAGACCATTTCTCCGGTTTGTCCAGATCATTTTGAATTTTAATCCTATCCTCCAAAGCACTTGCAACCCCTCCCAGCTTGGTATCATCCACAAACTTTATAAGTGCACTCTCTATGCCATTATCTAAATCACTGATGAAGACATTGAACAGAACCGGACCCAGGACCGATCCCTGTGGGACAGAGACACACTCAATATGCCCTTCCAGCTTGACTGCGGACCACTGATAGCTCCTCTACTCTTTGAAAACAGTTTTCCAACCATTTATGTGCCCGCCCACCTTAGAATAGCTCTACCTAGGTGGCATTTCCCTAGTTTGTTTATGACAGGATCATGAGAGACAGTATCAAAAGCCTTACTAAAGTCGAGATAAACCACATCTCTCTCTTCTCCCCTATCCACAAGGCTTGTTACCCTGTCAAAGAAAGCTATTAGGTTGGTTTGACATGATTTGTTCTTGACAAATCCATGCTGACTGTTTCTTATCACCTTATTATCTGCTAAGTGTTTGCAAATTGATTGCTTAATTATTTGCTCCATTATCTTTTCAGGTACTGAAGTTAATCAGACTGGCCTGTAATTCCCTGGGCTGTCCTTATTCCCCTTTTTATAGATGGGCACTATATTTGCCCTTTTCCAGTCCTCTGGAATTTCTCCCATCTTCCATGACTTTTTGAAGAGTACTTGAAAATCCAGTCCTTTCAATTTCTTTTGTCAGCCAAGTTATTGATAACATAGATAAGAAGTTTTATTTTAAAATTACCAGTCTTATATTGAGGAGTCCTTGGTGAATGTCTGTTCTCTGAGGTTTTTTGCTGTGTTTCTGATTAGGAAAATTGCTCGGCCTCTGGCACAGAAAGTTTTTGATAAGAAATGCGTGTAAGAGAACTACTGACCCCAAATAGGTGTGATAACGTGCATTGTCTGATCATCCCTGAAGTTACCACTCCTTGTAAAATGCAGTAACAACAATCACTCCTCCAAGTCATTGCTAAAAATTTCACTCTGAATCCTGGCACATTCAACATTCAACGGACTTCACATTCAGTTCATATATCAGAAACCCTAATGCCATCATCAATAACAGTTTTCAGAGTAGCAGCCATGTTAGTCTGTATTCGCAAAAAGAACAGGAGTACTTGTGGCACCTTAGAGACTAACCAATTTATTTGAGCATAAGCTTTTGTTATGCATCCGATGAAGTGAGCTGTAGCTCACGAAAGCTCATGCTCAAATAAATTGGTTAGTCTCTAAGGTGCCACAAGTACTCCTTTTCTTTTTATCAGTAACAGTGTGTGTCTCTCTCTCTGTGCCCCAAGATGTAACTCTGCCAGAACTTGTTTGGACAACTATTAGGCTATTGAACAAGTATCCAGTGCCAATTTTGTAATAATCCCAAAAGCTCACATGAAGTGAGCTGTAGCTCACGAAAGCTTGTGCTCAAATAAATTTGTTAGTCTCTAAGGTGCCACAAGTACTCCTTTTCTTTTTGCGGATACAGACTAACACGACTGCTACTCTGAAACACAGAAACTCTTACTCTCATTAGCAAAGCTAAATTACTCAGGGCTATGGGCAAACAGAATAGCATTAGTGTCCCCTGGTATAAAATTCTCTTCTATCTGCCTCTCAGGAATTGTGTACATATACACATTAAGAGAGAGAGAGATGGATGGAGGAAGGATGGGTTTTTATATGTTGCCAAGATTTCTTCCTAACAGTCTTCCCTCTGCACTACAAATCTTGCTGTCAAGGAGGCATCTATTAATTTAAAATTTAAAATTTCAACCTTCCTTATGATGGCAAGGAAGTCTATGGTAAAATATAGTCACGTGTGAAATGCAGAAGCTCTTTTGTGTCTCTGAGATCACATGATAACATCCAGCTTGCTAGGCTGTCCAGTAGGTCACTGGTTCTCAACTGGGGGTCAGCGGGCCCCCTGGCGGGCCACAAGCAGGTTTCAGGAGTACCACCAGGGATGGGATTTCAGCCCCAGGTGGCAGGGCTTGGGCTCAGGCTTCAGTCCTGAGCAGTGGAAGCTTGGGCTTTAGCCCCGGGTGTCGTCTCTGGCTGGGGGGGGGGGGTCCGCAGGTTTGTCTATTTAAGTTGAGGGGGTCCCTGGATGAAAAAAAAGGTGGAGAACCGCTGCCGTAGGTGACTAAGTTATTTGGGGTGGAATCCTGGCCCCATCAAAGACAATGAGAGCTGTGTCATGAACTTCACTAGGGACTGTGTCTGTACAGCACCCAGTACGATGGGGCCACAATCCTGACTGGGGTTTCTGGGCACTACTGTAATAATAATAATAATAATCAGCAACCAGTTGTAATCAGGGCAACATGCAGGTGGGAGGGTTGCACTCTGGATCCTGACCCCTATTAATGGTTTTGCAGGCAGCCCCAGAGATACTCAATGCAGCCCAGCTGTGCAGTGTCAGGAACACCAACCACATCCACTGCATGCACAAAGGGACCTGCCGAGGATGAAGAAAGAAGGACCTTCCTCAAGCAGGAGCAGGAGACCAAACATGGTCGTGCCCTCTGCTCTTCCACCCGCACCATTTTCAGGATGGGGAGGCACACTGCGGTCTGGTTTCCCCCCTGCGTATTCTGCTTCTTCCCCCCGAGGAGCTGTAGCCATTACTGAAAAAGATGTGCTGCTTCCTTGGTACTCTACATTTAAATGGGGGAGGGGAATCTGTGATGGGGTGTACAAGCCCCACACTGGGGAGGGAAGGGTTAAGGAGCAGCTCTGGGCCCAGAAAGCCACGCCCGGCAGCTCCTGCTGGCCATGCTCACAATGGAGGCTGAGGCCAAATGGGAGCAGATCAGCTCAGTCTAGGTGGCAGAGCAGGAGAGCAGTTGTGTGGTGCCGACTCCTGCCAATCTGGCTGGGACCTGGCCCCACCATCAAGCTGACTCAGGCCCTTCAGCCGAGGAGGATGGCAGCGAAGAGCCCCGACCGAGAGAGGAAGACCCTCCAGACCACAGCCAGACAGGACTCCACGGGTAACTCGGAAGCAACCCAGTGGCACCAGCAGAGGAATGGAAGCCAGGGTAGGAAGAGGCCTAGGGAGCAGGTGTAGAGGTGCCCGCCTTCTAGGCCACATATTTTGAATTATTGTGTCACTGGGTCCTGGGTTGGTGGAAGCCAGTGGAGCAGGAGGGCGCTGGTTTAGCGCCATCTACCGGCATCTTGTCTATTAACTAATTATTTACATATATACAGCCCAAGAGCGCTCCAGTTATAGGAGACAAAGGGGAAGGCACTTGCCTAAGGCCACACAAGGAGTCATGGCAGGGCCAAGATGAGTATTAAGAACAGCCTGATTCCCAACCGTGCATTCATCACACTGACTTACATTATGTGCTTCCCGGGGGAGGGACTGTGCTTTCCTTTAAGTTTGCACAGCACCTAGTGCACTGTAGAAACATCGGCTGAATAAAAATACTGATGAGAATATGCAACCCCTTCCCAGACAGGCTTGACTGATTAAGCAGTGGTTGGCCAGACCATGGCATTATGATCTGTCATTGGCCAGTGCCTGCTCACACATCACTGCACCCTGACATTAGTTTTAAAAAGAGGAGATGGACAGGGGAAAAGAATGACTCACCGAGTATGGTAATTTAAGCAGGACATGTGCCAGCTTCATGCTGCGATACTGAATGCAGAGAGGAGGTGGCCCAGGTTGGCTGTAGAGAGGCGTAGAGCAATCAGCTGAAGCAAGTTACTCTTAATTACAGAGCTCTTTTAGGACAGCTAATGAATGAACTGCTAACCCTCTCCTGACCTGGGGAGTTACGCTATCTTGGCAGAGAGCTTTGTGATTGCACATCACATTTAGAAGAAAGAAAAGCTTCCACATATGGGCCGAGAATACCTTAGGGCCAGATTCTTCACGCACAAGGAGCTGGGTACAGTTGCTGTCTCTTTGCACTGGGGAGGTGGGGGCACAAGGGGCTAATATGCTGCATGCATCCTTATGGATGCCTTCCTTTGGGGTTAGGAAGGAGACTGATACATCATCCAATCCCTCTCCACATCTGCCCATGGATCTTGCCAGGGGTGGAGAGGGTAGCCGACTGTATCACCACATGTGGCAGGGAACTTCAGAAGGGCTTGTGCCTGTTGAAGCACAATCCCTCCTGTAGCAGCTTCTGGGACAGGTGGCCCCACATTGCCCCCAGTGCAAGTCAGTGGCAAAAGACCACAATCTGGCCCTTCATGTCAGCCGTTTCATGTATATTGAAGAAATTAAATAGATAGCTTCAAAGTACGTTGGGTAGTGTGGAAGCCAGACCTTCCTTTAGGAAGATTCTCATTCCACTGATGAGGGAGACCATGGCAAGGTGTCTAATACCCTGCTTTCCGGCATCCCTTTCCTCCCAGTTTACCAGCTCACAGAGCAGCAGAGTGGTCCATTGTCTACCCATTAGGTTAGGAAGCTACAAAATGGTGTGGTTAGGTGGTGGGGCTAGGGCATGATAAAGCAGTCTGAAGAGATTTGCCCATACTCATAGGCTGGACCTGGAGGCTGACTGTACTCAGTAAACTCCTCAGGGCAAGGACCACCCTTCTGCAAGGTGTCTGTGTAGTGCCTTGTGCAGTGGGGTTCTGACCCATGACTTGGGCTCCTATACGGTACTGCGACATTACTAGCAATGAACACAGCTAGAAGGTCCACCAATGACCTTTCCCCAAAAACTGATACTCCCAGTGATTGCAACAGAGGGTCCATGCTCAGTAATCTAGACTAGGATTATTATTTATATTACGCTCGTGTGTAGCGGCGTCAGCTAAGTCACTGCCCTGTTGTGTAGGTACTGCATAGACACAGAATAAGAGACATCTCTGTGCCAAAGAGCTTATCTCTTAATTAGACAAAACCAGATGTAACAGGTCTGGAGGGAGGATGGCATTGGGAGGGAGGATGGAGTAACAATAATAACAATAGTACAGGCTAGCTGTGTGTATAGTGTGTAGGTGTAACAAATCAGTCAATAGCAATAATCACAGTAACTGCAACTCACATTTGGCTAGTCTTTATGATGACTTCAGGGGGGTTGTTTTTCTCAGTTTTCTTCAGAACGGAAAGGATGCTGCTTGGAATAAAGTTATAGAAGAACTTAGCTCACCCTATCAGACCTTAGAGAGATGCAAAGCAAAACATTCCTATATCTTAAGCAATCTAGCCCAAGATCTAGCTGGGTCATTCCTAAATGTTGTCAGACTCTGCTGCTCTGCAAGGTTTGCCAATAAAACTACAGGCATTAAAAATGGAGAAAAAACATATTAAGTCATTGACTCCATGGGCAGAATTGCTCTGTGGGTTTTTGTTCAGTCTAGTTGTCAGTGTCTCAAACAATGGGGTTTCCACCACTTCCCTTGGGACACTATTCCACAGTCTGAGGCCTCACTACCAATGTGGACACAAGAACAAATGGATATAAACTGGCCACCAGGAAGTTTAGACTTGAAATTAGACAAAGGTTTTTAACCATCAGAGGAGTGAAGTTCTGGAATAGCCTTCCAAGGGCAGCAGTGGGGGCAAAAGACCTATCTGGCTTCAAGACTTAGCTTGATACGTTTATGGAGGGGATGGTATGATGGGCTAGCCTAATTTTGGCAATTAATTGATCTTTGACTATTTTAGCAGTAAATATGCCCAATGGCCTGTGATGGGATGTTAGATGGGGTGGGATATGAGTTACTACAGAGAATGCGTTCCTGGGTGTCTGGCTGGTGAGTCTTGCCCACATGCTCAGGGTTTAGCTGATCGCCATATTTGGGGTCGGGAAAGAATTTTCCTCCAGGGCAGATTGGCAGAGGCCCTGGGGGGTTTTTGCTTCCTCTGCAGCCTGGGGCACGGGTTGCAGGAGGATTCTCTGCACTTTGAAGTCTTTAAACTATGATTTGAGGACTTCAATAGCTCAGACATAGGTTAGGGGTTTATTACAGGAGGGGATGGGTGAAATTCTGTGGCCTGCGTTGTGCAGGATGTCAGACTAGACGATCATGATGGTCCCTTCTGACCTTAAAATCTAAAGTCTACTACTGGGAAACTTTTCCAGATACTCTACTCGGCCTAAATTTTCCTTTACAAAGTTTCATCCTCTTACTCTTAGTTCTGTCCCCTGGGGTCTACCCTGAGCAATCCTTCCTTGGTGCTTATGTCTACAAGGACTGTAACTGGGTGGTGTATCATATTTCTCCTTCTCATTTATCCAATATTCATATTGGTTCATTTTTCCTGCAGAACTCCATCCCTTCAGCTCCCACCCCATCTCTGAATTCTCCAATTTACTGATATTCTCCTATCTGGTATTAATGTGCCTGTGGCTGGATCCAGTGCCCACTGAAGTCAATGGAAAGACTCCCACTGACTTCAGTGGGCTTTGGATCAGGCCCCTAGAGCTAAAAACAGCCATAGGAAGAGGAGCTCTTATTTCCCAGCCGCACAATGTCAGGCATCTGCATCTTCAGCTTAAAATCACGTTGACTTTAGTCCACACTTGTATAGGATCTGAACTGGTCGTGCACGTGGGTCCAGCATCGTGATATCCTCATTCACAACAAGAAATCCTTCCCTGTGAGAAGGGATGTGTCAGTGAGTGAGTGAAATGGGGGTGGAGGTGGTGGGAAAGAAAGAAAATGTCGTGTACCAAGAAAAACAGCCCAGGTTTGTCTTAATGAAATGGGAATTGAGGCAAATTCCTCTGAGACAGGAGATAAGAATATTGTGCTGCAAAATGTTAATCGCTGCCATGAGTATAGACAATCATAGATTTTGTTAAAGCTAATGGATGTGCTTAGCACCTTTCATTACGGCTAAATGGAAGGAGCAATTAAATGCCTTTCATATAGCAAGAACTGGAAAGAATAGGAAGCCACCGCCCAGGGGATTGCATGGGAAAACTTGAGCAGAGTGAAGTTGTGTAGTCTGACGGGTTTCCCTGGAACTGATTGTAAAGTCATGGGCTAAGGGATTTTTTGGCAAGCTGTGTGAGAAAGCTGAAAGCAAGCACAAAGCAGCACCACATGAGAGAAGCAGCGGTGAGTATGGCCCTGGGAGGAAGATGAGAGACAGCGATTCTTACAGTATTAGCTGGAAAGGCAGACTTGGATTTCTGAACAAGGAAACTGTCTGCTGTTTGTTTCCACTGTGTGCAGGGAAATAGGACTTTGTGTACATTCTTTGTAAATAAACAGGGTCGCACCAAAGAAATACCTGACTTGTATCCCCAATTTCTCCTCCTAGTGGAAACAACCCAGCAAGGCTCCAAATATTGGCTAACCTCTTGGGCCCAAAATGGCAACAGGCATTCAGTCCCTGCTGTGTAAAGATTGATTTTCTCAAACTGAAATAATTGTATTTGAAAGTGAGACACCACCTTCAATAAATGTCAGGCAAGATTCCCTGCACTGCACGTTTTTATCCGCCAGCGCAATCCCTCCTTGTCTTTTCTTCTCCTCCTTCCTACCCTGATTAATATAAAAGCTTTTGAAATTGTTGAACCAATGGCATTTTGAACTAATGAAACTGCTGATCCAAGGAACTGTGTTGGACTGTGTTTCTGATATATACAATTACAGACAAAGAATCCGCCTGTCCATGTCTCATTTTCAAAAATCATTAGCAACTGGCATTTCTGGTACATTAAATGAGAGCAGCCACTATGTCTGTTGTATCTTTCAGTATAAAATTAAACTGTTTTCTCCCCCAGTCTGGCTTCTCAAAAGATCAGAGTTATTTAGGTCAGTGGATTTTGGATGCTGCTTCCTGCCCTTGATGATGACTTAAGGTTATTTCATGGGGCCCACCAACATTTCTTATACCCAAGAGAGAACATATGTTAATTCAGCCAGTGACTGGGAGCTTAAACAGAGTCATTGATTGCTCTTCTTCAGGGCATCTGCAGCATCACAGTGACTTTTCCTCCAGTACCTGGGTATGAACTGAGTGCACTTTGTTACTGCTTAGCTATGTCTCCAAGGCCCCAGCTTTGAATTCTGATGTTGGTGCTCATGCGGACAATGTGCAGTTTTTCACTCTTCCACAAAGTCTGAAGTCAAGAAAGAGCCACGCGCTGTAGCATGATGCCAGTGTGTCACTCAGCACCAAGGCTAGACTGGCACTTTCAGGCCACCAGAATAGGGTGCAGGAGTCTCCAAGCAAAATTCCTCCTTGGAGCAACAGACTCCAACGAGAAACTGCTGAATTGGAATTAATTTGCAAACTGGACACCATTAACTTAGGCTTGAATAAAGACTGGGAGTGGATGTGTCATTTCACAAAGTAAAACTATTTCTCCATGTTTATTCCCCCCCCCCCCCACTGTTCCTCAGACATTCTTGTCAACTGCTGGAAATGGCCCACCTTGATTATCACTACTAAAGGTTTTTTTTCTCTCCTGCTGGTAATAGCTCACCTTACCTGATCACTCTTGTTACAGTGTGTATGGTAACACCCATTGTTTCACGTTCTCTGTGTATATAAATCTCCCCACTGTATTTTCCACTGAATGCATCCAATGAAGTGAGCTGTAGCTCACGAAAGCTTATGCTCAAATAAATTTGTTAGTCTCTAAGGTGCCACAAGTACTCCTTTTCTTCAGGCAGTTTGGATGCTCCACTGCTTTGCACCTTATGTGGTCATTTACACCTGTGCAGAGAGGGTGTAAAATGCAACCATTCTGGCAGTGGAGAATCAGGCCCTACAACTTTATCACAAGCCAAGGGTACAGTTTTTCTCATGTAGAAAATCCCTTCCATTACAATGCTGGATCCAGGATGTTCAAGAAATCTTCTCCCAGCAGGAAGAGGCATCTTATGAAATAAGAGGACAATCTACAAACTTCAGTCAGAGTCAGACTCCACTACCCAGACTTGGAAATGACATTTTGACCCAGCATACCATACGGAGTACCCAGGCTGGAGCAAAGTCCAGCTAAAGTTGCCCTCAAAGTGCTGATCTTCCCACCATCCACTCTCACTCCCTTCCCTGCAGGTACTGTACATCAATCCCTTCTCTTCCTTGGCACTTCTGTTCCCTGGCAATGGATGCCAAAGCCTGTGCTGTGAAAAATTGGAATCTGTGATAGTTGTATAAAAATTTGAGGCAGAATAACGTAATAAGAAAAGTAAATATTACAGAGAAACAGAAAACTTGAACAATCATCCGTGTTCTCTCTTTACTGGGGGAATGGCCTTGTATACTTTTTTGCATCTGTTGAATAAGGGTAAGCAGTCTATTCACATATCATTTATGCCAATGAAAGAGGCACCATCAGTTTATGCTGTGCACCAGCAGCTTATCAAAATGACGTGGGTTCTAGGATTATTGCATTTGCAATCCCCAAGGCAATGCTATGCATAGGTTACTACAATCTACAAGGCGTGTAAGCAAACAGATGGGTTAGATGAAAAATGACCCAATAATTGTAGCTACTAGTAAGGATGCTGGAAAGTTGTATTATGAAGAAAAAAAAAAAAAAGAAAGACTTCTAAATGAATCTTGATAAGAGCAGAATTAGCTTTTGTAGGAGCTTCTTAGTTGCTGCTGCATTGGACAATATTTCTTGCAAACTTTGCTTTCCTCAGTGCAACTGAATGGCAGGGCCAGATTCTGCCACTCTGTGCTCACACGGAGTGTTAGTACTTATTTGTATTGAAGTAGAATCTGGAGACCCTGTCATAACTCATAGGTTTTGAGCCCAGGCCCATAGGAGCAGGCACACTTCATGGATCCCAGATAAGATATTGTCAGCAGGCTGCCAGCTGGAGGGTTGAAGCCCAGCCTACTGTGAGGCTCTGCCCCTGAGGCCTGATTGATGGAGTCCCTGAGCTGCTGATTGGCCTGCTGGCCCTACTTAAGCAGCAGCAGGAACAGGAAGCTCCCGAACAATTGGGCTCCTGCTCATGTCATCTGGTTCCTGGCCACCAATCTGTCTCCTGCCTCTGATCCCTTAGTATCCTGACCCAGTCTAACTCTGGTTCCTGACTTGTGGTTCTGATCTCCAGTTTGACTCCTACCTCTGATGTCTCTGGTGTCCTGACTCAGCTGACTCTTGACTCCTGTCTCATGACTGCAGACTCTGGTTCTGGCTGCCCATGACTCAGCCAGGACAGGTTCCAATTAGGGAAAAGTCTACTGTATACCTTTATAATTGAGATAATCCCTGCCCCAAGAAGCTTACAATCTAACCATATCAGGAGAGACAAAAGGTGGAGACAAACAAACAGAGGGGGAGGATAAGGTAACTGTGAAATTATCATAGATTTTAAGGTCAGAGGGGACCATTAAGATAATCTAGTCTGACCATAGTAAGTAACACTTTAATATTAAGAACATATTAAGAGACACTCTGATTTCCTTTCCCAGACCGGAAGAAGAGCTCTGTGTAGTTTGAAAGCTTGTCCCTTCCACCAACAGCAGTTGATCCAATAAAAGACATTACCTCACCCCTCTTGTCTCTCTCATATCCTGGGAGCAACACAGCTCCGACAACGCTGCAAACACCTTATTCAGTATGGTAAGCAGCAGTCATGGTGTGCTTGTTCCCTAGCCACTGGGGACCGTCTTGTACTCATCACAGCAGACATCAGTGTTAAATAGTGGGATCTTGAAATAAAGGGGTTGCTTGCGCAGTAAGGTGCAGTGCGTGCACTTAAACTTGCAGTTAGAAATATTCTACCTGTTTGCAAGAGGAGCCCTACTTTTAAATGGGAGATACTGGTAAGGGTGGTAGTCTCTCTCTGACTGGTAGAAACCTTGTGTGTGACCACTGTAGTGCTCAGCGAGATGAAGGGTGGAAAAATCAGGCCTTGATTAGAGAGAAGATCTTGGAGGAGAATGGTGACTTTTTAGAGCAGCTTTTGAAGAAAACATATTTTAAAGCTGTTTCTCCATGGATTCCCTCAGGCTGCCTACTGATGGATAACGGCTTTTGAAACACTTCATGCAGTGCTTTGAACTTGGATGAACACCACGTGGAAAATGTAACTATTCAGCTACTCTCTTTGCTAATAAAGTCAGAGGGGACATGCTGAGCATACAGAACATGCAGTATGAAAAAAACCCCTCATGTATGATAAGAGAAGGGAGAATGGTCTTGGGGGTTAAAGGGAACTGGGCAACAGGAGGCTTTAGCTTGGCCACAAATTCTCTGAGCCTGATTCTCCATTGCCTTGTATCTTGTGGAGGCACTTACCCCTGTGAAAAGTCGGGGAAAGACTTGGTTGTGGAAATCAGGTGTAAATGACTGACTAAGGCACAGTGCAGTCAAGAATCAGACCCATGTGTGACTGTGGTCAAACCACTTAATGTCTGTCTCTGTGTTTTTCTGTCTGTAAAATGCAGATGTGATACACAAGAGTGCTGTGAGGCTATAATTACTAGTGGTTGAGTTGAGGAGTCTGACGTAAATGAGAGGAGAGGCATTGGCCCCAATGTACCTATTCATATTCCTAACTTTAAGGATCTGATTTCAAGAGAGTTACTCATGTACTTAAAAATTACTTTAAAAGTATCTTGCTGAATTAGGGCCATAAACAGGCTTGGAGTCTTTAATGCGAGGACCATGAGCTTGATATTGATTTGGTAGGCAAGTGTCAGATAGAGAAGGAATTCAAACAGGGGAGTGACATGGTTTGAGCAGCTGGGGAGGAGAAACGGGGTTTTTTTGGCAGCATTTTTTGATAGACCTGGGAAGGGAAATGTGAGGTAAACAGCAGGGAGGAATTGTAATGAAGTGAGTGCTTATTTCATTGTCGTATCAAGCATTGCCACCAAACCCTGCTAGCTTACGAAATAGCAGATCTTGGACTATCCTTCCAACTACCAAAGCATTTTTTCACTGGTTGTAGGAAGTACAGAACTTCAGGCCAGTGTAACTTTCAGTGCCTGGAGTAATGCAAATACACTGCACTGATCATGCTAAGGCAGATTCAGTGTGTGGGAAACAGCATCTTACCTGTCAGATGTTATCCTAAAAGCTTTGAGGTGTCAGGGGCACTGCACCCTGTGAGTGGCTTGTTTGTTTGTCTTCTATGATGTAGCAACCTTCCTCCAATTTGCTGCAATTATTTTGTTTTTAACGTCTGTACCACCTGCATGGCTGTTTCCCCTTGTAACAACAGAGTGTTGTTCAATGTCAGTTTTCCATTTTCTCTCTCCATGGATTCAACACACTCCATGCTCTAGTTTTTGGCTTCTTGTTCCTTCCTTTACTGTCACTACCAACACACACCTCACTAATGAATGGCTGATCCCAATGGGGATCATATCTACCTTCATCCAGCAACATGAAAAAAATGGGGCCTGAATTAACTAAACCAGATAGATTAAATCCTCAATCACTGTGGATTTTGGGTATATAGAAAATCAGATTTGTTGGGCCTGATTCTGCTCTTACACCAGTTTTACACCCATTACAGATCCATAGCTTCTAAGGGGAGAAGGGATCATGTGATCATCTAGTAAGAGCGCCTGTATAACATAGGCCACAGAAATTGGCTGACTAGTTCCAACAGGAATTAGAGCATCTCTCTTAAAATCAAGATTGGATGCTTTTCTAAAACTGCCAGTGATGGAGAATCCACCACAAGTCTTGGTAAATTTGTTCCAATAGTTAATTACCTTCACTGTTAAAAATTTGCACCTTATTTCAAGTCTGAATTTGTCTAGCTACATTGGCTCTTGCAGTCACTGGATCTTGTTATACCTTTCTCTTGAAAGGTTGAAGAGCCCGTTATCAAATATTTATTTCCCATGTAGACTATGATTGAGTCACCCCTTAACTTTCTCTTTGTTAAGATAAATAGTTTGAGCTCATTGAGTCTGTCATTATAAGGCACGTTTTCCAGTCCTCAGGTCATTCTCATGTCTCTTCATGGATTCAAAGATCAGAAGGGACCATTGTGATCTGACCTCCTACGTAATACAGACGGTAGAACTTCCACCAAATAATTTCTGCTTGAAGTAGGGGCTTTTAGAAAAAATATCCAGACTTGATCTCTGAACCCTTTTCAATTTATTAACATCCTTCTTGTATTCTGGACACCAGAACTGGACTCCAGTGGTGGTCGCTCAGCCAAATTCAACTACTTCACAGTTACCTTGTCTTCTTCTTTTGCCTTTCCACTGTTAGCTCTCATCATATGCTTCCACTGTGAGCTGTTTGGGGCAGGGACTGTCTGTTTGTTTCATAAACCCAGCACCTAACACAATGAGGCCCTGGACAGTGATCAGGGTGCTTAGATGCTTCAGGATAAATTAATAACACACAGATGCAACTATGCTGATTTCATTGTACTTACTCCTGATTTAAACTAGTGTGAGAGAAATCAGATTAAGGCTTCTTATGCTTCTGTTTGAAACTTTGAATAATGCTATATTTAGCCACAATGAACCCATGCGGCCTGAAAAAAAGTGTTTATATTTTTAAAATTAAAGCTCACATGTTCCCATTCCTGTTAATTTCCCAACCAACATAACCTTTTTGTGTCTTCTAATTTCTCTTTTCTTTCTAACTCTTGGCATACCATCCTATTTGTTCTGCCGGTTTTTAACTCTCTCTCAGGTGCACTCAGGTAGAGAACCATCTAAACGTTAGCCAAGTTGCAATTCCAAACACTTTAGTTGTTAAAAAAATCAGTGCCAGGCATAGGCGCTGACTCCGTAGGTGCTCCGGGGAAAAATTGGTGGTGCTCTGCACCCACCGGCAGCCAAGCTCCCCACCCCACCCCAGCTCACCTCACCTCCGCCTCTGCCTCTTCCCCTGAGCGTGCCGCATCCCCGCTTCTCCTCCCAGTGCTTGCCACCGCCAAACAGCTGTTTCAGTCATGGCATTTAATGCTCATGATTGCTGCATTGACAGCCCTGGTTCCTGAAGTCCTCAAAGTAGCCACAGACCAGATGCAGTACAAGCGTCAGCAGCAGCGCAAGCTTCTGCACACTGCCCTGGTAACGGCACCACAGTCCCTGCCAGAGCTCCGGGGTGAGAGGATAGTTCATCTTTCTTGTGCCCTCTGCTGAGGCTGTCAACAAGAATGGCAGCTGTAATAGTTTATAAGCCTTCCATTCCTCAAAGCATGTCACAAACCACATGCATAAAGCACCACTGAAATGCTGTTACTTCTGGGGCTGACTGTGGTCTTCCACCAATCCACAACACGCTGCCCAGCAACAGGGTGGTGGTGAACCCTTATTCAGGGCCTATCGAAAAGAGGAGACAGGATCTTGGTTTTGAAGGCCTCATTTAGTATTGTGTTTGATGTAGACCCCTCTGAACACTAAGCGCACTTACATGTACCATAGAGAGCATCCAAACAGCTATTGGACGATAATGACTGAAATGCTAAATCTGCCTCAGCCACTGTGGATATGATCATAAGAATGGGCCAACTAGTGCTGGCTCTGAAGAGCTTACCTCTCTGTGCCATGAATGGGTCTCAGTCCTCTGGGCACTACCATAATAGCCATAAATAATAAACTTTAAAATACACGGGCTGTTGTTTTACTAAATTTTTATCAGACTAACTTGAGCCTACAGTTTACAATATGACTCCAAAGAAGTTGTCTAACTTGCTACTGCTTTGTCCTGTTTAGATGAGCAAACTGAGCTGCCTCCCCGCTCAGCAACTGGAGGACTCCACTCACTTTTGGAGGACACCGTGTCACCAGTCTTCAGTGCTACTGTTATCATCAATGTAACTGTTATCCTATCGGGGAGTGCTTATTTGTGTATCCTGAAATACATCTGCTCCGGATGCTGCAAATCCACACAAGTGGAACCAGTCATAAGACTGGATCCTAGCAGATCTGAAGAACAAGTGTAACCTAACCTAAACATTCAGCTTATCACCATTTTGATGGGCCTCTTCATGAGATCACCTGGAGGACAAAAGCATGGACAGCCTGTACCTGGAATCAAGAAGAAATGTCGGAAAGGCAAGGCAGAGAAGATGTGGCTTCCAGGCAATTAGGTCAGCTACAAGATGGCTGCATAATACCAGAGACTTACCATGCTTTCCCTTCTGTGTCTGCAGCTGGTTTATACTGGATAGAGTTAACCTCCTTTGAAGGCCTTATTGATGAATTGTTCCTACAGATCATACATTCCTGTCCACAGTGTATCTGTATCACAGTGTATTTCATTTTTTCCAGTTAAGCTGGTGACATTTGGTTTATTATGGGTACATCTGTTAGCCTCCGTTTGACGTTTCTGGAGGTAACCTCGGAACCTTGGGTCCATTGGGGAATATGAAGCCACAAAGATCTGCAGTGTTACCCAATCTTCTCTGTTAGTACAGACTCATCAGTATTAGATACCAAGAAAAGTGGAGGATACTCCATCCCTTGAAGTCTTCAAATCAAGACTGGACACCTTTCTGGAAGATGTGCTTTAGTGAAACAAAAATCACTGGGCTCAGTACAGGAATAACTGGATTACATTATAAGGCTTGAGTTATGCAGGAGGTCAGACTGGATGATCTAATGGTCCCTTCTGGCCTTAAAAATCAGTGAATATTCTGATTTCTCTTGATAATAAGTCTCTGAAGTCTGTATGTTACTTTCTCTTGGAGTATATCTTCATTTGAGCTGGGAGGTGTGATTCCCAGCTCATGCAGATGCACCTGAGCCAGCTCTGCTCGAGTTAATTTACTAAAAATAACAGTGTAGCCAGGGTAGCATTGGTGATGGCTTGGGCTAGCTGTCTGAGTATGTACCCAGGAGTCTAGATGGGTATGTACTTGAGTGGCTGGCTTGAGCCACCACTCATGCTCCCCTGTCTACACTGCTATTTTCAGCATGGTAGCTCAAGTAGAGCTAACTCAGGTACGCCTAATCGAGCTGGGAATAACCCCTCCTAGCTCAAATGTAGATGTACCCTTTGATGCTGAAGTACTTTACATTTTCACTGAAGTGAAACTGATATGAGACAGCTAATGGAACTTTTATCCTATTGACCCTTTTGAGGAATTGTCTCAACATACAACATTGTCTGACAATGCAAAATTTATTTCTGCATTTACGTTTCCTACCTGGTGGACAAGGAACATTAGAATACTCCTGACAGAACTCTGCACCCTTCTGGGGGTGCAGAATTCATATGGTCTGTGTATTTCTGTGCCCCCCAGGCAGAAAAATGCAAAAAAAAATCTGCGGGGGGACACGTGCATCGTCCCCGGCAGCCCAGGCAGCACATCTGTTCCAGCGTGCCTGGTTTCAGAGTAACAGCCGTGTTAGTCTGTATTCGCAAAAAGAAAAGGAGTACTTGTGGCACCTTAGAGACTAACCAATTTATTTAAGCATGAGCTTTCGTGAGCGCAGTCTCAGAGACGCAAATCTCTGTGGGGGCAGGAGGGCTGGGCATGTGTGCCTGTGGGGGAGACACTGATCACTGACAGGAGGTGGGGCTGGCCAACAAGCGAGAGAGACTCTATCCCTCCCGCTTGCTACTGTGGCTCGCCGGCCGTGGAGGGGGATAGGTCTTTTCATTATGCAAAAGGAAGGCTCTCTCCTGGAGGCAGAAATGTAGCAGCCTGCCTGCTAGTTAATTGATCTCATTCTCTGGCGCTGAAATGTAGCAGCCTGCCTGCTTGCCTAGTAACACGTCTGTAACTTCTTGAGAATCGAAAAAACACTCAATTAAATATTAGTATCATGTTACTGAAAATTGTTTGTTTTTAAATGAAAGAAAATAGCTTTTGTTAAAAGAAACACCACGTTTTGTTAATGTTGCTGTTGGTGGTTAATTGATCTCATTTCCTGAGGCGGAAATGTAGCAACCTGCCTGCATAGTAACATTGTTAATGTTCCTATTGTTAGTTAACTGTTCCCATTCTGAGTCAATTGCCCCAGGAGCATAAAACCTCTAAAATTTTTAAGGCCCCTACATTGCCAGAGTGATGTAAAGCCTTATAAATGACAGTAAGGGAATCAGCTAGAAAGACCTATGTGCTGTCTCACTTTTTTCCTGTGCCAAAATGGCACAATGGGTTTAGATTACAGCTCGGGATTTATTTTATTTACCCATTTTAAAAAAAGACTTTAAGGGCAAATTAAAACATTTACCAAGCAGTCAATAAAATGTCAGGACAATCAGAACCAAGCACTTCCCAAAGTACCCAGCCAGGTCCAGGACAATGATTAGCAAAACTGTATGACTTTCATGTGTGAAAGTCTGAGCTACTTAAAATGACATTCTGAGTTTGTTTGTTTGTTTGTTTGTTTGTTTGTTTTGGGGCGGGGGAAAGGGTTTTGCTGTTTGGTGTTCTGTAATGTAATTTAAATGAAAATCCAGGATTATAGCTGGAATGCAGGGTATTAATTACCACATGTTTGTAATGTAACTTTCATGTGTTTAGAAAATGCTGAATAGTTATTGTCACTTTTTTCTCCATTGTAGTTTAAATAACTTACCAAAACAACTGAAACTGGTGTGATTATATTGCATTATTTTGACAAATAAAATGTGCAGAATTTTACAGAATTTTTAATTTTTTGGTGCAGAATTCCCCCAGGAGTAATTAGAAGTGGGAAAAGCAGTTCAGATGAGAGAACTAAAGTTGAATCTTTCTGAGCTTTGGTTAAGTTTTTCTGTGCCTCAGGTTTAGCCAAGAAGAGGAAGCTCAGAACTATCAGTGAAATAGCTCTTCTTGGAATAATCTTGGCCCAGTCAGAACCAGGTCATACTAAATAACCTTGTGAGAGAGCCTGATCAATTTCCAGGAGATACAGGTGGCTTCTGATAAGCATCCATAAGTTTCTTATTTGAAGTATATCTGCATCAAGCCTCAAACAATGGTCCATTGTTAATTACTGCATCATGTTTTTTGTTGCCAACCAATGTGATATTTGTTATCTTTCCTGGAGAGGTGCAGTTATGGGAGAATAGTGGCTTTCCCTTTTAAAAACAAAAATACTTCTAGTCTTAATGGTTGTGGAAAAAATCTTGAAAATATGACCCAAGTGTACTCAAAAGACTCAAAGAGCAGAAGGAAAATTTAAGAGACCATTTATTATTTTTTTAAAAATCTCATGATTGTGCGGGGCCTGACTCATGATTTCTGAACAGCTGGGGTATGTCCATACAATCCTGTATATCTGTTATTGGACCCCAGCCTGTGTTTCTTGTGCATCCAAAGCTCCCATTTCAACATTAGAATGGGATGCAAGGACCAAGCCCAGTGCTATTTTGGGATAGGCCCAAACCAAAACCACAGAGCCAAGCACTTCCAAGCTAGATAGTGCTCCAAATACTGATCCAGACCCTGAATTTTACATGTTGGACAAAACCCTTTGATTGTTACACAGTAGTCACCTTTACTCAATTTAGACTTTTCCTATTCAAGACTGGAATGTCAGCCCTACCGAGCCAGAACTGTGTGAAATGTTATGCCTTATAAAGCTTCACATGCATAGGCAGTGCTATGTGACTGTTTATATTCCTGTTAATTTATTTCAAGGACTGATTTATATCATGTGAAAGGTTGAGCTTTCATAAACTCCTTTACAAAAATCTTGGCTTCTCCCTCATTGTATAAAATGGGGGGACATTACATTATCTGTAAAAGATGCCATGATTCCCTGTTTGACAAGGGATAATTACTTGTGAATAGCTATCTAGCTGAGTTCCTCAGTCCCAGTGAGCCAAACAAAACCCATAAGCATTGCTAACAATCTTCTGGGAACTGTTGACTTAGTTGAGTTTTGCCTAGATTTTGTTTTCCCTGAGTGTTTGTTTTCCAAACTTACTACTTTTGCTTGTAGCACCTTAGAGACTAACCAATTTATTTGAGCATGAGCTTTCGTGAGCTAGCTCACGAAAGCTCATGCTCAAATAAATTGGTTAGTCTCTAAGGTGCTACAAGTACTCCTTTTCTTTTTGCGAATACAGACTAACACGGCTGTTACTCTGAAACCTACTTTTGCTTGATAATTCTAAGTAAAGGTCTGAAGAACTCATAACTTTGATTCTTCCTGTTTATTAATTTGACTGTTTCCCTACTGTCTACTTGTATTTTGTTTCAGAGTAACAGCCGTGTTAGTCTGTCTTTGCAAAAAGAAAAGGAGTACTTGTGGCACCTTAGAGACTAACCAATTTATTTGAGCATGAGCTTTCGTGAGCTACAGCTCACTTCATCGGATGCATCCAATGAAGTGAGCTGTAGCTCACGAAAGCTCATGCTCAATTAAATTGGTTAGTCTCTAAGGTGCCACAAGTACTCCTTTTCTTTTTGTATTTTGTTGTCTTTCTATGTGGTTAACTCCTCTAAGCTCTTTGACATTAATTCAGTATGGTGCCAAGACACCTGTTTTCCAAGAGATGAAGGGCCAGTAGTTTGGGTCTCCCAAGTCCCAGGCTAGCATCCTAATTCAACTCCCCACTCTGCCACAGGGGACAAGTAACAGCAGAGAAGTCGCTTGCAATCCACTGCCAGGAACCCTTCTCCTGGAATTAGGTGGCTTAGGTGCCTAAGGTGTTTCTTGAAAGAATGAGTTAGGCCCCTGCATAACTCTACATAAAATTGCCAGAGGAGGAGACCGCCGCAACTTTAAGCCTCGGGGTTAGATAGGGTTACCATATTTGAACATTCAGAAAAGAGGACACTCCATGGGGGGAAGAGGTGTATTTGCTCACGCCCCCCAGCCCCACCCCTGGCCCTGCCCCAACTCCACCCCTTCCCCGCCCCCATTCCATCCCCTTCCCCAAAGTCCCCGCCCCAACTCCGCCCCCTCCCTGCCCCATTGGACCCCTTCCCCAAATCCGCACTCCAGCCCTGCATCCTCCCCTGAGCGCACTGCATTCCCTCTCCTCCCCCTTCCCTCCCAGCCATGCAAAACAGCTGTTTCACGGTGCAAGCGCTGGGAGTGAGGAGGGGAAAAGCGGGCACTCTCTCACGTGATCAACATTCACTCTCTTTCTTGAATGATCAACTCTTCTTTGGGGAAAAACAATAATGGCAAAATCCCGGATGTTTTTAGATATTTAAAAATTCCTCCCAGACGGCCATTTGAGAACCAAAAAGCTGGACATGTCCAGGAAAATATGGATGTATGGTAACCCTAGGTCAGAGCACTCACCTGGGATGTGGGAGACCCAGGTTCAATTCCCCTCTCTGTCTGATGTGGGGAGAGAGGATATGAACATGGGGTCCCATAGCTCAGCTCTTCCCATTGAGCTTGGGATATTCTGATGTGGGGTTCTCAATATCTCTTGTTGACGGTCTCTAACTACTAGGCTGTTGAGTCATAGAACCATAGGGTTAGAAGGGACCGCAAGGGTCATCTAGTGCAGAGATTCTCAAACTGGGGGGGAGCATGTGTCCTGGGAGGGCATGAGAAGCTTTAGGGGAAAAAATATTACTGTGCACATTTTACTCACAGCAATGAATAACAAGGAAAGCTGATTCCTCCCGACAGACCAGGTCCGTAGTGCATTTGCATTTGGTGCTGTGCATTTGACTTGAGGGCGCCGTGCATTCTGATGGATTTGTTAAGCTTGCAAAGCATTATGCCAAGTTGTTGCCATCTGGATGTTAATCCGTTTGCTACGACACATTGTGCATATTTCATTGTAAGCATCGACCACAATCGCAGTTTTGCTTTTGCTCTTATTACAATGGATGGTTGGCTCTGTTTGAAACAATGCCTTACTGTTTTAAATATGTAGTGAGAGTTGCATGTTTTTTTATTGGTATATGTACTTGTGTGGTGGGAGGAGGGGTAAAGTCCTACAGACACACAGAAGGGGATGCAACCAAACAAGTTTGAGAACCACTGATCTAGTCTAAACTGCTGCCAAGATGCAGGATTAGTTGTGTCTAAACCATCCAAGACCGATGGCTGTCCAGTCTCCTTTTGAAAACCTCCAGTGAAGGAGCTTCCACAGCCTTGCTAGGCGGTTTGGTCCATTGTCCTACTGTTCTTACAGTTAGGAAGTTTCTCCTGAGATTTAATCTAAACCTGCTATGTTGTCCCATTTCCTCTTGTCCTGCCCTCTGTGGCAAGCAAGAACAACTTTTCTCCATCTTTTTAACGCAGCCTTTCAAGTATTTGAAGACCGCTATCATGTCCCCCCTTAATCTCCTATTTTCAAAACTAAACATACCCACTTCCTTCAGCCTTAGCTCATATGGCTTGCATTCCATCCCTTTGATCATTGTTATTGCTCATCTCTGGATTAATTCATTCTCTCTCTCTCTCTCTCTCTGCCCCCCTCTCCAAGACTATTTGAGTTAATTGTTAGGAGAATATCATTTTTTCCAACCTCTCGGCCACTTCAAGCCCCCATCAGTTAAGTGATTAACTTCCTTCAATTGCAGCTTTTCTTATAGATATGTCATAGGATCCAGAAAACTTAGTCTATTAGGTCTTGCTATTTCAGGATTGATCATACTTTATTAATATTTTGTTTTATCTCATTTTAAATAGCCCATGGACTTCGATTAGGTATTACTTGGAAATGAATTAAGCTTTTTTCTTATTATTTGGGACAGAAAAATGGACGTTAACTCTGTATTAAGGGAGTTTTGCATAAAGATTTGAACTTACACCCTTCTGTGCCAAATTCAGCTACCTTAGGCCCCACTCCAGCAAAACATTTAAGCAGCTGTATACCTTTAAGCAAGTGAGTAGTCTGACTGCATTCCGGTTATGTTTGTGCTTAAATGCTTTGCTGGATTGGGATCTTAGGGGAAAATTTTCAAAAGTGTGTAAGTGACTAAGGCCTGAAACGTTGATGAAAAATTCAGAGGCAGGTCGACTGGCCCATTTAGCAAATTTACCTAATTGTTTTTTGGGGGGTGGAGGTGGGGGATGACAAAACCCCTTTCTTCTGACTTTTTTTAAACAAAACATTTCCTTTTTTTTCATTCTAAATGACTGCATTTCGAAGTCGTCTTCAATTTTATTTTAAAAAGATTAGTTCAACCTAAATCAAAACATTACATGTTGGGGTGAGTGAAACTTTTGTTTGACCCCCAAATATGTTTTTTCCTGACCTTTCAGTTTCCTGATAGTTTAAAACAAATGTAAAAGTTAGCCCAAAACAAATTGCCTCCTGATTTTTCGGAGGTGCGAGTGAACCAGAAAAATCAGATATTCTCACAGCTCTACTTTGGAGCCTAAGTCCCACTAACTTGCAGTGAAATGTAGACTCTTACATTCTTAAGTCACTTCTGAAGATGGGACACAGGCACTTTTGAAACTTTTGCTCTTGACTACACCAAATCTGTTCCAAAGAGAACAAAATAAAGTCATATTAAAGCAGCCACCAGAGGGAGTCCTATGCATGTAACAAAACCAGACTCATGCTGGGACAGAAATTTAAACATTTAAAAAATAAAGTCTACAGCGAGATCAGAGTTTTTTCTTGGTACATACAAGTCCTCGTCCCTCTCGTATGAGGGTTGAGCCTGCAAGAAGATGAGCACTCTGGCCCTAACCCAGCACAACACTAACGCACCTGCACAACTTTAAATGAGTAAGCAGTTCTACTTGTGGCACCTTAGAGACTAACCAATTTATTTGAGCATAAGCTTTCGTGAGCTACAGCTCACTTCATCGGATGCTATTACCAGCAGGACAGTGGGGTGGGAGGAGGTATTGTTTCATATTCTCTGTGTGTATATAAAGTTTGCTGCAGTTTCCACGGTATGCATCCGATGAAGTGAGCTGTAGCTCACGAAAGCTCATGCTCAAATAAATTGGTTAGTCTCTAAGGTGCCACAAGTACTCCTTTTCTTATTGTAAGGAGAGTGATCGCTTTAGATAAGCTATTACCAGCAGGAGAGTGGGGTGGGGGGAGGTATTTTTTCATGCTTTGTGTGTATAAAAAGATCTTCTGTACTTTCCACAGTATGCATCCGATGAAGTGAGCTGTAGCTCATGAAAGCTTATGCTCAAATAAATTGGTTAGTCTCTAAGGTGCCACAAGTACTCCTTTTCTTTTTGCGAATACAGACTAACACGGCTGTTACTCTGAAACCTAAGCAGTTCTACTGAAGTGTTATGTCAATGACATTGCCCATGTATAGAAAGTTAAGCATGTGTTTTGTTGGATAGGGGCCTGAGTGCTCAGTATTCAGCAGGATCAAACCTCATATGAGGAGAAAAGAAGAGTTAATGTACTTCTTGGCTTTTTATGTGCTCCCTCACAAGTACACCTATTAAAACTAACATTGAGCAGGAACCATAATGTCCTTCAGATTTTGGTCCATAATGGAATCCATGGAAGCAAATCCAGTGTAATGCCTTTCCTTCTGGGTTAGATCTGAACCCAGGAGGGTTGGGTTTTTTTTTTTTTTGGTATGTGCTCCCTTTGTGTTTTCATGAGATTTCTGCCATTTTGAGTCTGTATGACAAGAAATAAAAAATAATGAAATTATTATACCTTCAGAGGTATCAAAAGCATGGGATCAAGGCTCTCATTCACCCTGAATTCCAGACCCACTTCCAACCAATCCAGATCAAACTGTCATGCTCCTAGCCTGACTCTTGTAAAGCCGTTTGTGGCATACTGCAACAGGGCAAGTACCAGACAGCTCTTCATTAAAAAAAAAAAGTGTGTGGGGGGGAGGGGGGAGAATCTCAGTGGTTGGAGTCATCATTTGCAAGGAATCTCAGTGCCTTGAGCCTTTGTTAAAAGGGAGTTTAACAGAAAAAAAAAGACCATGGGTTTTCCCTCCTGGAGCCCTAGATCCAAATTCTGGTTTAGCTCACATGTGCTCAGGAACATGAGAGTCTATGCTAATCCCTTTTATGCATCTCACAGTAACCACCACACAGACGGATATAACTGGCAGGCTCAAGAGTGGAATAGCAGAGGCAGTGACAAAACACAGAATGATGCCTGCCCTGATAAGAATACTCTCTGATGAGGGGAAATCGTCATCATGGCAAATCCCAAAGGAATGTCACATCCTTGCAGATCAAGCATCACCCGGATGCAGCTCTAGCTAAATCCTTAAGATGGTCTGGCTAGATGTTGTCTATGTCTGTCATTGGTGATCTTATCATACCAGTGAAGCATTAGGCAACCACGTGATTGCTAGCTGTATACCAGCAGTCCTTGGTAAGCAGGCTCTGTAATTTGTTGGTCTTCCATCTGGGTTCGGCCATGAATATTCTCACTGCTGCGTTTGTCTTGCCACTTAATATGGAACTGCAGACAAAGATGGTGCCAATTGAAAATGTCCTTCTGCTGCTCTACAGCCATCCATGTTTCACTACTGTACATTGGACCTGGTGTAACTGCAGTTCAAAAGATCTTTGGCTTCACAGCAAGATTGATATCATGAATTCCCCATCATGGCCACTGAAGGGCCTGGAATGTGGCAATCGATAGGACACAAAGCCACCACAAAATTAGAAATTAATTAGGATCTCATTTTTGTCACTATGTGAAGCAGAAGAGGAGCAGCAGTGCCTGGTAGAGAGAAATAGCTAGAATTCCTTAGTCTTAATCCCAGCGCTGACACCAACTCCCTTGAGCAAGTCACTAAGCCCTGGTCTACACTAGGACTTTAGATCGAATTTAGCAGCGTTAAATCGATTTAAACCTGCACCCGTCCACACAATGAAGCCCTTTATTTCGACTTAAAGGGCTCTTAAAATCGATTTCCTTACTCCACCCCTGACAAGTGGATTAGCGCTTAAATCGACGTTGCCGGCTCGAATTTGGGGTACTGTGGACACAATTCGATGGTATTGGCCTCCGGGAGCTATCCCAGAGTGCTCCATTCTGACCGCTCTGGACAGCGCTCTCAACTCAGATGCACTGGCCAGGTAGACAGGAAAAGAACCGCGAACTTTTGAATCTCATTTCCTGTTTGGCCAGCGTGGCAAGCTGCAGGTGACCATGCAGAGCTCATCAGCAGAGGTGACCATGATGGAGTCCCAGAATCGCAAAAGAGCTCCAGCATGGACTGAACGGGAGGTACGGGATCTGATCGCTGTTTGGGGAGAGGAATCTGTGCTATCAGAACTCCGTTCCAGTTTTCGAAATGCCAAAACCTTTCTGAAAATCTCCCAGGGCATGAAGGACAGAGGCCATAACAGGGACCCGAAGCAGTGCCGCGTGAAACTGAAGGAGCTGAGGCAAGCCTACCAGAAAACCAGAGAGGCGAACGGCCGCTCTGGGTCAGAGCCCCAAACATGCCGCTTCTATGATGAGCTGCATGCCATTTTAGGGGGTTCAGCCACCACTACCCCAGCCGTGTTGTTTGACTCCTTCAATGGAGATGGAGGCAATACAGAAGTAGGTTTTGGGGACGAAGAAGATGATGAGGAGGAGGTTGTAGATAGCTCACAGCAAGCAAGCGGAGAAACCGGTTTTCCCGACAGCCAGGAACTGTTTCTCACCCTAGACCTGGAGCCAGTACCCCCCGAACCCACCCAAGGCTGCCTCCTGGACTCAGCAGGCGGAGAAGGGACCTCTGGTGAGTGTACCTTTTAAAATGCTATACATGGTTTAAAAGCAAGCATGTGAAAGGATTACTTTGCCCTGGCATTTGCGGTTCTGCCTTTGCAAAAGGTTTCTGGGGAGGGCAGCCTTATTTCGTCCTTCATGGTAGGACACTTTACCACTCCAGGCCAGCAACACGTACTGGGGAATCACTGTAGAACAAAGCATTGCAGTGTATGTTTGCTGGCATTCAACCAAAATCCGTTCACGCGGTGGGAGGAGGCAAAATGCGACCTTGTAACGAAAGCACATGTGCTATGTATGTAATGTTAACTTTCAAGGTTTACCCTGAAAGAGTGTAGCCACTGTTTTATAAAATGTGTCTTTTTAAATACCGCTGTCCCTTTTTTTTTCTCCACCAGCTGCATGTGTTTCAATGATCACAGGATCTTCTCCTTCCCAGAGGCTAGTGAAGCTTAGAAAGAAAGAAAAACGCACTCGCGATGAAATGTTCTCCGAGCTCATGCTGTCCTCCCACACTGACAGAGCACAGACGAATGCGTGGAGGCAAATAATGTCAGAGTGCAGGAAAGCACAAAATGACCGGGAGGAGAGGTGGAGGGCTGAAGAGAGTAAGTGGCGGGCTGAAGAGAGTAAGTGGCGGGCTGAAGACAGGGCTGAAGCTCAAAGGTGGCGGCAGCGTGATGAGAGGAGGCAGGATTCAATGCTGAGGCTGCTGCAGGACCAAACCAGTATGCTCCAGTGTATGGTTGAGCTGCAGCAAAGGCAGCTGGAGCACAGACTGCCACTGCAGCCCCTCTGTAACCAACCGCCCTCCTCCCCAAGTTCCATAGCCTCCACACCCAGACGCCCAAGAACACGGTGGGGAGGCCTCCGGCCAACCAGCCACTCCCCCACAGAGGATTGCCCAAAAAAAAGAAGGCTGTCATTCAATAAATTTTAAAGTTGTAAACTTTTAAAGTGCTGTGCTTAAAGTGCTGTGTGGCATTTTCCTTCCCTCCTCCACCACCCCTCCTGGGATACCTTGGTAGTCATCCCCCTATTTGTGTGATGAATGAATAACGAATGCATGACTGTGAAGCAGCAATGACTTTATTGGCTCTGCAAGCAATGATTAAAGGGAGGAGGGGAGGGTGGTTAGCTTACAGGGAAGTAGAGTGAACCAAGGGGCGGGGGGGTTCATCAAGGAGAAACAAACAGAACTTTTACACCGTAGCCTGGCCAGTCATGAAACTGTTTTTCAAAGCTTCTCTGATGCATACCGCGCCCTCCTGTGCTCTTCTAACCGCCCTGGTGTCTGGCTGCGCGTAACCAGCAGCCAGGCGATTTGCCTCAACCTCCCACCCCGCCATAAACGTCTCCCCCTTACTCTCACAGATATTGTGGAGCACACAGCAAGCAGTAATAACAGTGGGAATATTGGTTTCGCTGAGGTCTAAGCGAGTCAATAAACTGCGCCAGCGCGCCTTTAAACGTCCAAATGCACATTCTACCACCATTCTGCACTTGCTCAGCCTGTAGTTGAACAGCTCCTGACCACTGTCCAGGCTGCCTGTGTACGGCTTCATGAGCCATGGCATTAAGGGGTAGGCTGGGTCCCCAAGGATACATATAGGCATTTCAACATCCCCAACAGTTATTTTCTGGTCTGGGAATAAAGTCCCTTCCTGCAGCTTTTGAAACAGACCAGAGTTCCTGAAGATGCGAGCATCATGCACCTTTCCCGGCCATCCCACGTTGATGTTGGTGAAACGTCCCTTGTGATCCACCAGAGCTTGCAGCACTATTGAAAAGTACCCCTTGCGGTTTATGTACTCGCCGGCTTGGTGCTCCGGTGCCAAGATAGGGATATGGGTTCCATCTATAGCCCCACCACAGTTAGGGAATCCCATTGCAGCAAAGCCATCCACTATGACCTGCACATTTCCCAGGGTCACTACCCTTGATATCAGCAGATCTTTGATTGCGTGGGCTACTTGCATCACAGCAGCCCCCACAGTAGATTTGCCCACTCCAAATTGATTCCCAACTGACCGGTAGCTGTCTGGCGTTGCAAGCTTCCACAGGGCTATCGCCACTCGCTTCTCAACTGTGAGGGCTGCTCTCATCTTGGTATTCATGCGCTTCAGGACAGGGGAAAGCAAGTCACAAAGTTCCATGAAAGTGCCCTTACGCATGCGAAAGTTTCGTAGCCACTGGGAATCGTCCCAGACCTGCAACACTATGCGGTCCCACCAGTCTGTGCTTGTTTCCCGAGCCCAGAATCGGCGTTCCACAGCATGAACCTGCCCCATTAGCACCATGATGCATGCATTGTCAGGGCCCATGCTTTCAGAGAAATCTGTGTCCATGTCCTGATCACTCACGGGACTGCGCTGACGTCGCCTCCTCGCCCGGTATCGCGTTGCCATGTTCTGGTGCTGCATATACTGCTGAATAATGCGTGTGGTGGTTAATGTGCTCCTAATTGCCAAAGTGAGCTGAGCGGGCTCCATGCTTGCCGTGGTATGGCGTCCGCACAGAAAAAAGGCGCGGAACGATTGTCTGCCGTTGCTCTGACGGAGGGAGGGGCGACTGACGACACGGCTTACAGGGTTGGCTTCAGGGAGCTAAAATCAACAAAGGGGGTGCCTGTACATCAAGGAGTATTTCAGGCAGGACTGCACGGAGGGTTCCAATAAGAAATGGTGCACCTAAGTTATCGTTGTTATTGGAACAAGGAGGTTAGCCTGGCCTCTGATTGATACATGGCTAGATTTACCTCGCTGCACCTTCTCTGTGAGTGACTGCAGTGTGACCTAGAGGAATGAGTCCCCTAGACAGGGGAGGAGGCAAATGAGTACAAAACAAATCTGGTCTATTTCTTGTTTTGACCCACTCCATCTATCTTTTACATCTTTGGCTGGCAGCAGACGGTGCAGAAGGACTGCATGCCATCCACATCTCATGGCTGCTTGGCAGAAGATGGTACAGTACGCCTGCTAGCCATCCCCATCTCTTGCCTGCCTGGCAGAAGATGGTGCAATACGACTGCTAGCAATCCTCATCTCTTGCCTGCCTGGCAGAAGATGGTACAGTACGACTGCTAGCAGTCCGTATCGCCTGCCTGCTCACCATAAGACGGTTCAATAGGACTGACTGCAGGACTAAAGAGAATGACCTGGTCAAGTCACTCCAAATTTAGTCCCTGCGCCCATGTCTGCCCAGGCGCTCCCAGCCGACGCGGCCAGGAGCACCTCGGACACGATGAGGACGACTACCAATCGTATTGCACCGTCTGCTGCCAGAAGGCAAGGGGTTGCTGCTACTGTGCAGCAAAGCCGTACCGCGTCTGCCAGCACCCAGGAGACATAGGGTGACGGTTACCTGAGCGGGCTCCATGCTTGCTGTGGTATGGCGTCTGCACAGGTAACTCAGGAAAAAAGGCGCGAAATGATTGTCTGCCCTTGCTTTCACGGAGGGAGGGAGGGAACGGGGGCCTGACGACACGTACCCAGAACCACCCGCGACAATGTTTTAGCCCCATCAGAGCGCTCCATTGTGACTGCTCTGGACAGCACTCTCAGATGCCCGATTGTTTGCCATTGCTCTGACGCTGGGAGGGGCGCTTACAGGGTTGGCTTCAGGGAGCTAAAATCAACAAAGGGGGTGGCTTTACATCAAGGAGTATTTCAGGCAGGACTTCACAGAGGGTTCCAATAAGAAATGGTGCACCTAAGTTATTGTCCCTATTGGAACAAGAAGGTTAGCCTGGCCTCTGATTGATACATGGCTAGATTTACCTCGCTGCATCTTGACTGCAGTGTGATCTAGAAGAATGAGTCCCCTAGACAGGGGAGGGGGGGGAAGCAAATGAGTACAAAACAAATCTGGTCTATTTCTTGTTTTGACCCACTCCATCTATCTTTTACATCTTTGGCTGGCAGCAGACGGACTGCATGCCATCCACATCTCATGACTGCTCGGCAGAAGATGGTACAGCACGACTGCTAGCAGTCCGTATCGCCTGCCCGCTCACCATAAGACGGTTCAATAGGACTGACTGCAGGACTAAAGAGAATGACCTGGTCAAGTCACTCCAAATTTAGTCCCTGTGCCCATGTCTGCCCAGGCGCTCCTGATCGACCTCACAGAGGCGACCAGGAGCACCTCAGACATGACGATGACGGCTACCAGTCGTACTGTACCGTCTGCTGCCACAAGGCAAGGGGTTGCTGCTACTGTGTAGCAATGCCGTACCGCGTCTGCCAGCACCCAGGAGACATAGGGTGACGGTTACCTGAGCGGGCTCCATGCTTGCCATGGTATGGCGTCTGCACAGGTAACTCAGGAAAAAAGGCGCGAAATGATTGTCTGCCCTTGCTTTCACGGGGGGAGGGAGGGAACGGGAGGCTGACGATATGTACCCAGAACCACCCGCGACAATGTTTTAGCCCCATCAGGCATTGGGATCTCAACCCAGAATTCCAATGGGCAGCGGAGACTGCGGGAACTGTGGGATAGCTACCCACAGTGCAACGCTCCGGAAGTCGACGCTTGCCTCGGTACTGTGGAAGCGCTCCGCCGAGTTAATGCACTTAATGCACTTAGAGCATTTACTGTGGGGACACACACACTCGAATTTATAAAACCGATTTCTAAAAAACCGACTTCTATAAATTCGACCTTATTCCGTAGTGTAGACATACCCTCAAACTCCCCATCTCACTCCCCACACCTGTAAAATGGGTGTGTTGATATTAACCTTTTCACAGGCCACATTAATATTTGTAAGATGCTTTGAAGACGAACTGCTAGTATTATTTTCACTAGTTTTGTAGCTGAAACATCAGTGCTCCTGCTCCACACAGTTTATATGGTAATAGGAGGAGTTTATACCTTCTGAGTATTTAGATGTCTGCCATGGTTAGTGTGACCATGGTGCCTGGGGGGTCACTGAGAATTCTTACTCAGGGCAAACTGCAAGGAAAATCCCTAAAACTGTTGGTCTATTCTATAATTAGATAGATTCACCAAGCCAGTAACCAAACAGCTTCTTTAATACCACACTGGTTACCAAGAAGCCAAACTACAGTCCACTTTAAGCAATCCAGCCTTTGGCTCCCATCCAGACAGCCAAGTCTAATATAGTGAGAGATTACTAAAAACCTTGTTCACCATACTTCAAGTTCCACCAATCCCAAGAGACTGGACACCTTGCACACCAAATCAAAGAATGTTTCAGATCTCAGCCAAATGTGCACTTACAGCCAATCCTTATTAACTAAATACAAGATTTATTAATAAAGTAAAAAAGAAAGAGAATTATATATGGTTAAGAGATCAATATACATATGAATGTGTAAAGTCCTTAGGTTAGTTTCATAGCAGAATGGTGAGGCTGCTGATTTGTAAAAGTCTTTCTGGAATCAATTTTAAACAGAGGCCCCCAAACTGTGGGGCACCCCTCCAGGGGGGTCATGGAGGAATGTTCGGGAGGGGGTGCAGTGGGCCAGGCCATCTCCCACAAGGGGTGGGGAGGGAGCGCCACCCATTCCCCTCCGCCCCCAGCTCTGCTCCGGCCCCGCCCCCAGCCACGGCTCCCAGCCCTGTGCCTGGACCTGTCCACAGCCTTGGCCTGGCTCTACATCTGACTGCAGGCCCAGCTGCTGGTCCCCACTGCAGCCTGGCTGTGGGACTGCTCCCAGCCTGTACCCCACCCCCAGCCTCGTCCCCTGGCCACGACTCTGTTCTCAGCCCTGGCCCTGCTCCTGGCCCAGCTCCACTCCCAGCTGCAGCCTCAGCCTTAGCCCCCTTAGCCCTGTCCACCCCCACTCCCCCTAGCCAGAGCCCTACTCCCAGCCCTGGCTCTAAGGTGGGGGGGTAGGGAGCAGGGAGCATGGACAAGGGTAAGGGGGGCCCCTCAAAAGATTGGGGGTACTGGTTTATAGTCCAATAGGCAGTCCATGTGCAGAGTTTGTTCAAATTCTTCCATGAGAATTCCACTGTAAATCTAGAGTAAACCTGGAGACCTCAGTCTTGTAGCTTAGACTTTCCCTGTCAAAGTTTAAGCAGATCTGAGACAAAAAAGGATCAGGCCTGAAAGCTGCATTTCAGCTAACAATTGTCACAGCAGGGCCTTCCTCAGACAAAGAATAGGTAATGTATATTGTTGCTTTGAAGCTAATCTCCTGTTTCCTTTGCATATACAGGTATCTAGTGATATTCATTAACATAAGGATATTAACCATTCAAATGATCAAGACAGTTCATTATGGCATAGACGAGTAGTTCTCAAACTGTGGGTTGGGACCCCAAAGTGGGTTGTGACTCCATTTTAAAGGGGTCACCAGGGCTGGCATTAGACTGTCTGGGGACCAGGGCCGAAGCCCAAGCCCCATTGCCCAAGAGCTCAAGCCCTGGGTGGTGGGGCTCGAGCTTTGGCTTCAGCCCTGGGCAGTGGGGCTCAGGTTACAGGCCCACAGTCCGGGGCTGAATTCATTGGGCTTCTGCTTTGAGCTTTCTTGGGTTCAGGCTTTGGCTTCAGCCCTGGGGCACTGGGGCTCAGGTGGGCTCAGGCTTCGATTCCCCACCTTGGGGTCATATAGTAATTTTTGTTGTTAGAAAGGTGTTGTGGTGCAATGAAGTTTGAGAATGGCTGAGATATAGGTTAACATCCACCCTTGGATTCTCTAACAATACAGGCAAACTTATTAAAGATTCTAGTCTACTTAACATGGCTTTGATACCTATCTACAAAGAACGGCTCTGTTTACCATTTCATTGCCTCCTGTTAAGTTGTTATGGGTCACACACAAGTTGACCAGTCTGTCAGTGTCACAGTTAGGAATGCTGATTCAGTCTATACTTGGCTAGGAGGTTCTGACCATTCCTGATGGATATGGATGCGGCTGTGATTAGCCCTGCCTTTATCATCATTAGACCAGATTAGATCGTTACAAGATGCTCTACATAGGGTTACTCCTAAAGATCACTGAGACTTCAGTAGTGGGGAACATAGGTGCCTACTTATTAGCGGAGCTGCATGTAGAGAAGCATATTACTGAACTGCTGTGCTCCACGTGGCACCAGCTTCCAATTCATTTCCAAGCGCAATTCAAGTTGTTGGTGTTGATTCAGGCCTACATTGTTTTAGTCCCAGTATCTGAGATTCCCCCTCCCCCCTGTGCTTTACCAGGCCACTGATGTGTTCAAACATACAGCAGTTCACCCCCAAATACATGGAAGGGTGGCCATTTTCAGCGAAGCATTCTTAACTTTGGAGTTCCTTCCTTTATCCAACAGAACAAAAGTATGTTGACCTTTAGGGGGTGCTGAAAAGCTCATATATTTCTTGGTCAGTTTCAGTAAAAGGGTGCTGAGGGGGCAGATCATAGTTAATTTTGTGTGTGTGGTGGTAGGGGAATAGATGTTTTAAGAAATATTTGTACCTTTAGTGCAATTGTGCACATTGCCTAGAAATTCAGATAGACCCTTTGCAAACAGATGCCTTTTAAAATGCTTCCTTTAACCAAAAGAAAAGAAAATGACAAGTGTGTACTCATCACAGTGTTTAAGACACCTCAGATTTGCCTTCAGTTAGGGTTTGATGGCTATGGCAGCAGTCTCTTTTGAGAGACGGCTTTTATTACTAGCAGGTTAACTATGTGCATTCTCTCTCCAAGTTGAGGGAAGTGTATTGAACCTGAGCCTCACATAAGGTATTTTTATACCAAAAGTAATGCCTTAATAATTGGGTCCAGATCATCAGGTCCAGCCAACCTGTGCCCAGCACATGACACAATATGAGGGAGGGGGAAAATGCAGATCTAAGCCACCTTTCCACTCTTGGAAGCAGTCGGGAGCCAGAACAGCCTCTAGCATAAGTTATTAGAACCACTTTTTGGCTACAGTTGTACTGGCTGGAACCAAAGGGACTGCTCTGCCTGATGTGGGTCAGGCAGCGTGCCTAGCACTTCAGCTCTGCTATTTTCACATCTTTTCCCCACCCTCTGATCCACCCCGACACCCAGGGAGAATCTCTGGCTGCTGCTTTATGGCAGCTCCTCCTCTCCTTTGCACCACTAGAGCAGCAGAAAGTAGACAGAACCAGGCTCTGTCCCCAGAACTGTGGTACAATGCACTTAATGGTATGGGAAAGATGTCAATGAACCCAAGTCTGGGGCATTTCTTATTTAATTCAGTGGGGCCCTACTAAAAAAAGAGGGTGCTGGTTCAACAGGAGCTCTGAGTTTTCTTCAGACATCGCTGTTCTTTTAACCCATAGCAGGATAAATGCTTTAAAACAGTAAAACAGTGAATCTTGAGCTCAGTCAGCCCAAATCTCCCATGACAATTTGGTACAATTGCCTTCCTTCTATTTAAGAAAAATCAGCATTATTCCCATTACCAAAGGGCAGAAAGTTTCTGGGGCAACAGTTTAAAAACATGCGTGACACAACTTGGATGAAAAATGCCAAAGAGAGCAGAAGGTGGGCCTCCCGACACTGGGGAACAAAGAAGCCTTTTAGCCACTTGTCATTTCCATTACAGAACAGGGTAAAGTCATGTTCAAAGTCTTGTGCACGTAAGAAAACAGTACTGCTAAAGTGACAAATGTCTGGGAAAACCTTTAATATCCACACTGTAACCAAGCTAAGAGTGACACAGCAAGCTGTGTATTTTACAGCGGAACAACCCAGCATTGTGCAGAAGCAACAAAGAAGAGGAATTGGAATTGCTCATTTATGATCTAGCTCATATTACTGAAACCTAGTGGGATGATTCACACCATTGGAATGTTAAAAACCAATGGTTATAACATATTTAGGAAAGATCAAGTGGGCAAAAGGGGAGCGGAAGTGGCACGCTATGTCAAAAATGGCATTATCTGGTTCCAAGTCACTGATAACTCAGAAGAAAATGATCTTGAGTGCACATGGATCAATGTCCTAATAGATAAAGCACAAGATGGGGTATAGTTGGTGTCTGCTATAGACCACCAAATCACACTAGGGAACAGGATGACCATCTCCTTATGCACCTATAACATGTATGATAAAGAGGACTGGATCACAGAACTAAAGTTAATGGTAGTTGAGGTACAAGTGATCATGACTTGAGCACATGTATAGTGTGAAAGCCAAATAAAGTTCAGACCAGTAATAGATATATACTTGGTGCTTTAAAAGGGCCAATTTCACAAAGCTGAAAACAATTTTGAGCCAAATCGGCTGGGAGAAAGAATGTAATCGGAAAAATGTGAATGATTTGGGAATCATTTAAGAACACCTCACTAGATGCCCCCAAAGCCACAATCTTACTATAGAGGAAAAAGGCTGAACTGGTTAAAAAAACAACCTGGTTTAGAGGGAAAAAGGCAGCTATGAAAATATATATAACAAAGAATCTTGATGCTGATATGGGTCTATTACTATATGGAAACGGTAGAATTAGGAATAATAATGCAGAAAAGTCAGAAGTGATCAATAAATATTTCTAGTCTGTATTTGGGGGAAAAAGGGTGATATAGTCTCATCACGTGGTGATAACATGCTTGCCATTCCACTAGTATCTCTGGAGGACGTCAAACAGAAGCTACTAAAGTTAGATATTTTACCTATGTATTTGCCACTGGTGCAACCCCTGCTGGAATACCATATCCAGTTCTGGTGCCCACAATTCAAGAGGGATTCGATAAATTAGAGAGGGTTCAGAGAAGAGCCACTAGAATGATTAAAGGATTAGAAAGCATGCCTTATAATGAGAGACTCAAGGAGCTTAATCTATTTATTTTAACAAAGAGAAGGTTAAGGGGTGACTTGATTATAGTAGGTAAGTATAACACACTCCAATAGCTGGAAGTTGAAGCTAGACAAATTTAGAGTAGAAATAAGGTACAACATTTTTAACAGTGAGAGTAATTAATGATTCGAACAATTTTCCAAGGTTCGTGGATTTTCCAAGGTGGATTCTCCTTCAATGACAATTTTGAAATCAAGATTGGATATTTTTCTAAAAGATTTGCTGTAGGAATTATTTGGGTTATACAAGAGATCAGCCTAGACAATCACAATGCTTCCTTCTGGCCTTGGAATCTATGAACTCAGGAAGGCCTTGATGTAGTTGAAGACTGTGATGGAAGCCACTCCAGAAGGGGTCTAATGGATAAAAGTGTTTGTGAAGATTAACTTCTAAGAGAATCAAACGGAACAATCCATAATGAAAGCTATAAATAAAGACAATTTTCCTGAGTTCCACAAGGGATCAAACATACTCACTCTATAGTCAAACCTATGTGAAACCACTGAGTTTTGTATGGTTTGAGCTTGAACAAATTCCCATTGCACCTGAACTCAGCCTGGACTTGTCAAGTCCTCCACAGGCTTGGCCAGTGTTTCAGCTAATGCAGACCAGGTAGCGCTTACCTGCTTTGTGTTTCTTTACTGCAGTTGCACTCAGCATTAGTCACACAAGATTTTTTTCTTACCCGGGAGCTTCTATTTATATCTCCATTTCTCATCAACATCTTAAACTAGCCCATTTATTTTCAAAGTGGTGAATTCCTGTTTGCCTTTCCTGTATTTGAGGATGGTGAATTCCTGTTTGTTTGCAGGATTCTTTCTCTTTGCTCACGCATGTCCCCCCGCTAGCTGGGATCACAGGGTCTCAGCTGCCAGCAGCACCAGACAGCCTGGATACCTCACGATCAGGAGTTAGACCAAAGCATAGCACGGAGACTGCTCTAGTGGCACTAAAAGGCAACTGCCTCATGGCTATGGACAAGCCAAGATTTCTATGCTAATTCTGCTGGGCCTCTCGACAGCCTTTGACAGGGCGGATCATAAGGTATTGCTAACACACCTATATGATCTAGCACAGCGGTTCTCAAACTTTAGCAACCTGAGGACTCTCATTTTGATTTACATTTTGTCAGGGACCCCCAAGTCTCCCCACCCTGCTCAGCCCTTGCCCCTCCCCCTTCTCTGCCCCTTCTCTGAGGCCCCACCCCCACTCACTCCATCCCCCCTCCCTCCGTCGCGCACTCTCCCCCACCCTCACTCACTTTCACCAGGCTGGGGCACGGGGTTGGAGTGCAGGAGGGGGTATGGGGTGGAGGCTCTGGGAGGGACTTTGGGTGTGGGAGGAGGTGCAGGGTGCGGGCTCTGGGAACAAGTTTGGGTGCTGGAGGGGGTTCAGGGCTGGGGCAGGGGCTTTGGGGTGCAGGAGGGGGTGAGGGGTGCTGGCTCTGTGAGGGAGTTTGGGTGCTGGAGGGGAAATGGGGAGCGTGCTCCAAGCTGGGGCAGGGGGTTGGGGATATGGGAGGAGGTGAGGGGGGTGGCGCTTACCTCCAGCAGGTCCCAAAAGCGACTGACACATCCCCCTAGCAGCAGCTCCTAGGTGGGAGGGCCAGGGGTTCTCCGTGTGCTGCCCCCACCTGCAGGCACCACCCCCACAGCTCCCATTGGCTGCAGTTCTCAGCCAATAGGAACTGCAGAGTCAGCACTCGGGGCGGAGGCAGCACACAGAGCTCTCCTGCCCCCTGCCCCCATGGGCCCCAGGGACATGCTGGCTGCTTCTGGGAGCCTTTTGGAGCCGGGGCAGGTAGGAAGCCTGCTCCCTGACATGCTGGGAGAGAGGGGTAGGAGTTTCTCAGTGGGGCCTATGATCCCCCTGGAGTACCTTTGCGGGTCTGCAGACCCCATTTTGAGAAACACTGATCTAGCAGGAGTAGATGGTCCAGCACTACAGTGGCTTCAGTTTGTTCCTCTCCAGCAGAGCTCAGAGTGGTGATGGATAACTTCTCCTTCTCTTCAAAGGCCCTTGTCAAGATTCCTTCCCCATTCTGAACTCTAGGGTACAGATGTGGGGACCTGCATGCAAAAACCCCTAAACTTTGCCTTGTCTTTGAACCGTATGCTGCCACCACCAAGTGTTTTAAACAAGGGACAGGGAAAGAGCCCACTTGGAGAAGCCTTCCCCCAAAATATCCCCCCGAGCCCTACACCCCCTTTCCTGGGGAGGGCTTGATAAGAATCCTCACCAATTTGTACAGGTGAACACAGACCCAAACCCTTGGATCTTAAGAACAATGAAAAATCAATCAGGATCTTAAAAGAAGAATTTTAATTAAAGAAAAAGTAAAAGAATCACCTCTGTAAAATCAGGATGATAGATACCTTACAGAGTAATCAGATTCAAAACATAGAGAATCCCTCTAGGCAAAACCTTAAGTTACAAAAAGATACAAAAACAGGAATATACATTCCATCCAGCACAGTTTATTTTACCAGCCATTAAACAAAAGGAAATCTAATGCATATCTAGCTAGATTACTTACTAATTAACAGGAGTTGTAAGGCTGCATTCCTGATCTGTTCCTGGCAAAAGCATCACACAGACAGACAGACCCTTTGTTCCCCCCCACAGATTTGAAAGTATCTTGTCTCCTCATTAGTCATTTTGGGTCAGGTGCCAGCGAGGTTACCTTTGCTTCTTAACTCTTTATAGGTGAAAGGGTTTTGCCTCTGGCTAGGAGGGATTTTATAGCACTGTATTCAGAAAGATGGTTACCCTTCCCTTTATATTTATGACAGCCCCCCTCTATGGGGTCCTGCAGGGATCCAAACTATCCCTGCTTCTCTTCAATAGCTACATGAGGTCACTGGGAGAGAGAGTGAGACACCATGGGCTCAGCTGTTAACAGTATGCTGATGACACTAAGGGTATGTCTTCACTAGCAATGTTAAAGCATTTTAATGTGGCTATGTAGTCATGGCACCAGAGAGAGCTCTCCCAGTGCTGTAAAAAACCCACCCCCACGAGGGAAGTAGCTACCAGTCCTGGTGCACTGTCTCCTTCCACCAAAGGCTCACCACTCCCATTCATCATGGGAGCACAAGGCCTCAGCATCCTCTTTGAAGACTCATTAATCTTGGATGGCCAGTTAGTATCAGCTTCTAAAACTGCCTTATTTGACCTTCAGCTAGCTAAAAAACTTCATCCCTTCCCCCTCACAGATGAGGATCTAGCCAGAGGAATCCATGAATTCATCATCTCCAGGCTGGATTACTGCATCTGACTGTACATAAAACTGGATGTGAAAAAATGCACAGGTTCCAGCTGGCACAGAATGCAGTTGCCCATTGTTTCCAGGGCTTAGGCTGCCCTCAATTTATCAGGCCCATGCTCAAGTCCCTCCATTGGCCCCCATCAGCTCTGGATGCCAGTTTAAGGCCTGGGTCCTAATTTTCAAAGCAGTTAATGGATCAGCTACATCAAAGACTGAGTTTCAATCTGTGAACCACCACAGCGGCTGCACTCCTCTGGGTCAATGTGGATCACCGAGACAAGGGCAAAACACATAAGAGCTGGAACAAAGAATTTTTTTCAGTCAGGGGAATCTCGCAATGGAACAAACTTCAAGAGGCGATCAGACAAATCCAGAGGAAATCCATTTTAAGGAAACACTGCAAAACCTTCCTCTCAGTGTCAGCTCCATTAAAGTGTGACTCAGTCCAACAGCAATTAAACATTGTTTTCATTTCAGCTGCATGTCTCCAAGGTCACTTTTGGGATGAGATATTTACTGTTTATGCTTGATGAACACTTGCTGTCTGGAAGCAAAAAGAACATGATTTTCTTCAGGAACTGCTCATCATTTAGATAGACCTTTTTTAGCCCTTCCTTTGCAAAATACCCTTTGGAAACAAATGTCTGTCCCCAGAAACTGAACTCCTTTTTAAAAAAGTCACTAAACAGAACTATTTGGAACAAACAGATGATCCATGATCTAAACTAGAAAACCAAGGAAATAAGTCTCCCTGGTGCCATCTGACAACAATGACATTTAAACCATTAATTTCCCCCAAAGCTTTGCATTTATTATTAATAATCTGTTTTATGGAAACACCAATAGGCACCAACCAAGGCACTGTACATACATACAGTAAGACAGTCCCTGCCCAAAATTGTTTCTTTTCTAAATAGAAGAGACATATGGTAGGTGAAAAAACCCTTATTATCTCCATTTCACAGGTGACTTGTTCAAGGTCAAATAGCAAAGTCAGGGTGATCTCTTTAGACTCAAGCCAGTGTCTGAACCACAAGACCAACAGTCCTCTCTGAGCCTTTACCCATATAACTCCCATTCACTTGACTAGGAGTCACATGACCAAATCTCCAGCCAATGCTTTGAAAATGCGTAGTGTGGACAGCAGGTTTGGTACTCAAGGATTAGGCCTTCTTTTTCAATTGCCCATAACTTGGCCAAGCTAATTCTTTTGGGCTGAAGACTTCAGTGCTGCTTCTTATCACAGTGGTGAACCTTTTGGAACTTCAGAGTAAAATCAGTTACGTGCTGCCTGCCCTACCCCCGCCCTACCCCAACCCACCCACCCCGGCCTACAAAGCAACAACAGCTAGATCTCAACACTACAGTTCCAGAGAAGTTGGGTACAAGTTGCGATTTGTGTAGACTTTAGAGAGTGCGGGGGTCAGATCTTGTCAAATGGAAGGTATGTGACCACCGTTGGTAGCCTGCTTTTGAGCTGGCACCATGGGTTAACTATTTATTGTTTATACTGTGGTATTACTGGGTGCCTTGGTTTATGACTGGGATTCCTATTGTCCTACACACTGTGCAAACACAGAACAAAAAGCCAGTCCTTGCTCCAAAGAGCTCACAATTAAAGTAGTGAACGCACTCGCCTTACCTTTGGATTCAAGTGCTGGTTTAGGCGTCAAGTGAAGATAAGCATGGGCGCCTCTGCTGATCTCCATTTGTGTATGTCACAAACTACTACATCCTTTGTTATAAATGGCAGGCTCTGCTAAAGGTGTTCAGCACTGCAACAACAGGGACTGTTACAGACCAGAACTGAGGTGCTCCAAAAAAAAAAAAAAAAAATGAGAAAGATTTGCACAGAACTTGCCTTGCTCAAAAGAGTCTTGTTTTCTTGATCCCCTCCCCAAATCAACTCAAACTAAAACAAACAAAGAAACAAGTACCCCCTTGTAGTGACATATTGAGCTGAATTTTAATACATAGTAAAGTTTGTAGATAAATTTGTTCAGTTAAACTTTATTTATAAAGCAAAAGAAGTATAAAGCCATGTATAAATATAGCAACCTACCCATGCCAAAGGACATGACTCACAATATTACAAGTTATAATATTTATGGAAAGTTGGCAGGGTTTGGAAAAATACAGAATGGTCTTGCTTAGCTAGACTTCATCTAGAACCAGACACTGGCTGAAGTAGCTACAGGGCTAAACCTAAGAACAACAACAGTAGTCAAAATGTTCAAAGTGCCTAAAGTTAGGTTGCAAAATTCATATTTTAAATAAAAATCAGTCTGATTTTGAGAGGTGCTGAGGTCCCACAAAACCCACTGAAGTCAATGAGAACAGCAGGAAATTAGCAAGGGCATCAGTTTAGGTGCCAAAATGTGACTTTACCAACCTATCTGAAGGCACCCAGCTTTAAACATTCTGACAAACATTTTTAGTACTTCCTTACAGAGCAGAAATTATGTTTCTCTGTTCCCATAGCACCTAGCATAATGGAGTCTTGAGTCTTATTGGGGTGTCTGGGTGCTACAGCAGTAACAACATTACACATTTTATTTTAGTGATATCCCTATTTGGATTATTCAGATAACCTAGAGACCTTTGCAAGGAAGCAGAGAAGAAGTAATTTTCTTGCAGTCATTTAAATGTGTTTAGATTATGCGATAGTGCCACACTGTAGGTTTACAATTTCGATAAGTGTACCTAGCATGATCTCTAGGTGCCCGGGGTCCCTACCATAATATAAATATAAATGTCAAGTACATCAGTGTTAACTAACTGAAATACAGATCTGGATAACAACCGTGGCCATACCAAATTCCCGAGAGGAGCACCCCAAACTTTGAGAAAGTTCAGATTCAGATGCCCAACGGGGCTCCTTCTCTTCATTGGGTAAGGAAGCTATTATTGTGCTTTGGAAAGCGTAGTTGGGAACCAGGTTCTACGGAGAATTGTTTGTTATCAGAAGAGGCTAAAGCATCCGGCGTCATTCTGATTGCAGAAAACTTAGAATAATGGAATCATAGAAATGTAGGGCTGCAAGGTCCTTGAGAGGCAGGACTCCCAACAGTCCCTTGTTACAAGGGACAGCCCTTATTTTTTCACCTCTGTACAACAAGATTGGGAGTTGCTGAGTGCTGCAAAAAGCAGCAAGAAATATCCCTGGCAAATGTAGATCACTACTGCTTATTATTACTAATAATAATGATGATGATGATGATATCGGGAGGTGGGGTGCAGTGTGGGTGCTAAGGAAACCGTCCTTTATTTTTGAAATGCAACGCTGGCAACCCTATTGAGAGGTCATCTAGTTCAGCCCCCTGTGCCAAGGCAGGACCAAGTATACCTAGACCATCCCTGGCAGGTGTTTGTTTAACTTGTTCTAAAAGACCACCAGTGCGGAAGATTAGAATCATAGAATATCAGGGTTGGAAGGGACCCCAGAAGGTCATTCCACAACCTCCCTTGGAAGCCTGTTCCAGAGCATAACTACCTTTTTAGTTAGAAATATTTCCTAATCTCTAATATAAATCTCCCTTCCTGCAGACTTGTCCTACCTTCCACGACTGTGCAGAACAATCAATCACAGTCCTCTGGATAACAGCCCTTCCCATATTTGAAGACTGTTGTCAGGCACCTACCTCAGTCTCCTTTTCTCAAGACTAACCAGGCTCAGTTTATTTAACCTTTCCTCATGGGTCAGGTTTTTTAAATCTTTTTTTCCATTTTTGTTGCTGTCCTCTAGATTCTCTCTAATTTGTCCACATCTTTCCTAAAGTGCAGTGCTCAGAACCAGACACAATAATCCAGATAAGGCCTCACCCCCTGTGTCTTGCATCCTCCTGTTAATACATCTGTGATGACGTGTTCACCCCCTGCAAGCCCTGAGCAGGCTAATGTGGGCCAGAAAGGGCCAATTAGCCTTATATGCTGCATCTGGAGAGGAGCCAAGGCTTGATAAAACTCAGCAGCAGGAGGAGCTGGGATTGAATTATAAAGCCAGGAAGTGAAAGCAGGATTGGGCTATAGGGAAAGGGTCTGTAGTCAGTTCTAAAGGAAGAGAGAGTAGGGTAGGGACAAGGAGGAAGTCTAGGGGGAGAGTAAACCCTGGTATCCTGTCCTGGATCAGGGAATTTGTTTATGAGGATGTTCTGTGGGACAGTGTCAAAAGCCTTACTAAAATCAAGATATATCACATCTGTGGCTTCCCCACCCATCTACCAACTTGTAAACCTGTCAAAGAAAGAAATTGGCTTGGTTTGGCATTATTTGTTTTTGACAAATCCATGAACTCTGAAGTATTCAAAACTCTGTGGGGCTGAATAGTGTAATAAGATAAACTGTTAACAAATGTGAGAGTTATGTAGGCAGTTCAGAGCAGGACTCCTAAGCTCTCTTTCTAAATCTGCCACTGACATCCGTCAATTTCCTGAGGGTATGTCTACACTGCAATAAAACACCCGCAGCTGGCCTGTGTCAGCTGACTTGGAGTTGTGGGGCTCAGACTGCAGGGCTATAAAATTGTCGTGTAGACACTTGGGCTTAGACTGGAGCCTGGACTCTGCAAGGGTTCCTGAGCCTGACTGTCTACACAGCAATTTTCTAGCCCCACAAGCCCGTCAGCTGACACAGGCCAGCTGTAGGCGTTTTATTGCAGTCTAGACATATCCTTCAGGGCCAGCTTTTCAGAAGTGCTGAGCACCCACAATTTCAGGTGATGTTAAGGGCAGCTGCAAGTGCTCAGCACCTCTGCAGACTAGGCTCTCCTGTTCTGTTCTATTTAGGTTCTTATAACATGCTCATCAATGTAGTGTTCGAGGGCCTTCCAGTAATCCATTAAACAATGTGACTCATTGTGACAAAGGCAGCTCTGGTGCCAGTTTATGCTATGTCTCAGCTGAACACTGACAAATACATAGCTGGAATCGGTCTGGCTCACCTGTGTGTTAGTGTTGTTAAAATAGGTATTAGAATTATAAAAATGTGTTTAGCATTTATTGAATGCTTGTGAGTTGCTGCCTGCATCAATTTCACTTATAACATCTGTATCCAATATTGAAAGGTAATATTTGAGCAGTTGCATTGTGAACCTCTGTGACTGTGTTAATCACCAGATAGGAAAGAGACATTAATTAGTGTGAAGGGCTGACCTTCAGCAGAAAGTGTTATACTCTTCCCAAAAGGAAAGGTCCATCAATACCAGATGGACTATTGACAAAAGACTTGTTGTTCTGCTCTCCTCCCCGTGAAGATGAATCATGTAAGTAGACTCCTCCCGTTAGCTGCCCAGAGCACATGGCAGGAGTGGGATAAAAACCCTAAACACAAGGAACTTGTTATCTCTATGCTGTTTGGACTGTGGGGGGCAAAGTGTTTCTGGGCATAAGCAAGAGATCCCCAGCTGCTTAGCCTAGGTTAGCACTAGAGGGCATAAAGAGCTTGCTGAGTATAGAAGCTTTTATGAACTTTTGAAACGTAAGTTTGTAACTCATTTGTGTATCTATGTTTACCTGCTTTAGCCTTGTAAATAACTCAGGTTTCCTTTTCCTGCTTAATACAGCTTTATATAATTTATTATAGGATTGGCTATAAGTATTGTTATTGGGGTAGGATCTAAGATACAGTTGACCTGGGGTAGGTGACAAGTCCTTTGGAGTAACCTGAGTATTGGTGTGATTCTTAGTGTAAAGGACAATCTATCACAAAGGTATGCTCACCTGGGTGGTGAGATAAATTGCAGTATCCCAGGGGATGTCTGTGACATATTAAGGCTGTTATAGTGCTTGAGGAGTTGACACTGGATAAATGATTGGTAAAATCGAAGTATAGAACTCACAACCAATTTGGGGATTAGGACCAGGGCAAGACAGTCTGCCCTGAAGTTGGTATTCATGCTTTTGAGTCACTGCAGGCAGCGTTGTGCTAACATCTGTCAGATCCTTTCCCCAGGGAGAGAAACATGTGTAGTGGAATGTTTTATTTTAGTAGGGGTTTTGTTTGTTTTTAAATATATGTTGCTGTGTATTTCTCGGCCACAACTCATCCGGTGTAAATTGGTAACGCTCCATTGACTTCAGTGGAACTATGTCAGTTTACCAGCTGATGATATGGCTTATTGTGCCTCCATTTACGCTTCTGAAAAATGAGGATAATAATACCAAGACACAGGTTTGTTGTGTGAATGCATGCATTAACGATTGCAGTGCTTTTCAGGGAGTGTGGGAATGGTGCTGAATTAATGCAAGATATATTTTTATAACCCTGGACCACAATCTTAATAATAATAATAATAATAAAAAATGAACAAACAGGCCAATCATAAAGAGAACAAATTGCCAAGTAAGGCAATTGAAGTTAATGGTACAGCTAAATTTGAGGCAGGCTCGTTATCAAGAGAGGAAGTATTACAAGCTGCAGTAACCAAGCAACCATAGGAGTAAAGAGGAAAGTAAAGAGGAGTAAAGAGGGGGGACTGAGATAAGATTAATGAAGAAAGACTAATAGAGCCAAGTTTCAGAGTAGCAGCCATGTTAGTCTGTGTCTGCAAAAAGAACAGGAGCACTTGTGGCACCTTACAGACTAACGAATTGATTTGAGCATAAGCTTTCATGGGCTACAACCCACTTCATCAGATGCATAGAATGAAACATGTAGTAAGAAGATATATATACATACAGAAAACATGAAAAGGTGGAAGTTGCCATACCAACTCTAAGAGGCTAATTAGTAAAGATGAGCTATTATCAGCAGGAGAAAAAAAACTTTTGTAGTGATAATCAAGATGGCCCATTTCAGACTGTTGACAAGAAGGTGTGAGGATACTTAACATGGGGAAATAGATTCAATTTGTGTAATGACCCAGTTGGCTTTTTCCTGTTTAAAAAAATAAAATCCTCATGTCCTTATCTGACTAGAAGATAGAGTCGGGAGGTTCTTCAATAGAAGAGTCACACTAAGTGATCTGACAGCAAAAAGAAATAATGGAGAGGAAAGTAGTTAGGGAATCAGTGACACAGAAACAAGACTCTGGGTTAAGTTCAGCTCCAGATATGGCTTCAAACATCTTGGCCCAAGCCCATTTCTAGGAACACGGCAGAGGATAATCATGTCTTAAAGACGGATGTGGATGTTTCATTGTCAGTCCAGAGTAGATAGGCTACAGACTTCCAAGAATCCATGGTACTTGCTGTTTTCACTCTCCCTGAAGTCAATTGGAGCCAAGCATTCTCAGTATCTTGTAGGATCGGGTTCTTGGACTGTAAGTGTCTAGGCCAGAGTCACCAGTGTGTTACTCCAGTGAACTGCTAATGGACATAATGCCTACTTAGCTCTTATATAGTGTTTCATCAGTAGATATTGAAGTACTTTACAAAGGAGGTCAGGACCTTTATCCCCATATTCACATGAACTATTAAAAACAAAACAGTAACTTAGGTTCATTTACTCTATAATACCAGCATATTTCACTACTGCCAGATTAACCCCTTGTAGCAGTTAGCTAGCAAGATGCACCTGCTAATCACCTCTAGAACCATTGCGCTAAGAACAGATGTTTTAATTAATTTCCAGCTGCAGAATCTTTAATATTGGTGATGAAAGAGCCAGGAAAACCCCAGTCTGACTTTAGGCCTGATGCAACACTCATTGAAGTCAGTAGAAACATTCCCATTGACTTTCAGGGTCACTGGATTGGTGCTTTTCAGATTCGAGGCTGAGTTTACAGCTCTAGCGGTTATAAATTCAGCGGATTAGATCTGGATGCCACTGAGAGACAATAAATATGGCACAAACTACTGTCTGTTAGTCATCTTTCAGAGCAGAATCTCCCTCCCTGCAGGTTTGCATTGAGTAGCGTAACCTTTTACAAAGAAGTGTGGTGATGATAATAACATGTCATACTCTCAAGGCTTCATCACATGACAATCTTTACTTAAAGACAATCCTGGAGAGTTGGCAACCTGAGCGACACCTCACAGCAGGGCGGTGAGAAATTAAGTGAGGAGGGGCACCTCCCAAGCCAGGTGTTCACACACAACTGGCTTCAAGCAATTATCCATTGCTTAACCCAGGAAAGGATAATGGTGGACCATTAAAGTTAACGGAAAAACATGGGGGAAACGTACAGTTGTCTCAATCTGAATAACCATGAGTCACCTTAGTCTGAGAGGGGAAGCTAGAAACTGAGGTCTTTATCTAGAGACTGAGGGACAGACACATGGAGGATGCTGTCCAAAAAATGCTGGATCCCCTCTGTGACCAAAGGGTATGCTGAAAAACTGTTCAGAGGCAAGAGGTGAGTTGTACTAGCAAAGGGAGTTTATCTAACTTGAGAGTGTAAAGCTGAGGATGCATCTGTTTATTTTCTGTGTAAATTATGTTCACTTTTCCTTACTATTCTATCTCTGACTTTTCTCTTAAATAAAGTGCTTGTTTTTTACCCCAAGCAGGTCTCTGGTGTGCAAACTAGCTGGTGACTGGGAGCCTGGTTTCATGCCTTTGGGGTTGACTAAGCAGAGGGGGAAAGTCCAGTGTCAGATACTTAAGAACTCAGAGGATGGATCTGGGGAGACTTGGGGCTGTTGATGTCACCCTGCAAGGATTAACTAGGCTGGTGGAAACCAGGGTGAGACCTTGTACTTACAGGAAGGCTATTGGTGTCAGAGGTTTGAACCAAAGCTGTTTTCCAATCCCTTCGTTTACATGGAATAACTTCAAGTGAGCATTTGGAGGATTTACGATAGTAAATAAAGGCACCCAAGGTTACAGGGCAGGCAGTCATAAGAACTGCCATACTGCATCAGACCAAAGGTCCATCTAGTCCAGTATCTTAACTCTGACAGTGGCCGGTACCAGCGCTTCACAGAGAGTGAAAAGAACAAAAGAGTTGGAGTGATTCACCCCTGGCTTCTCCTCCCCTTATGTCCTTCATAATAACACCTTCACAATATCAACCAGAATTCAGAAGTTGCACAGACAGATCCTCAAATAGTCATAATTACTGTGCTCTATTTAACAGATCCAGCCTTTGTTTAGCTAGCTTCCCCTTTATTATACAAAATGCGGTAAGTAATTAAACAGAACACTACTGGCCCAAACGTTGGGGGCATTTGGACTTGGGATTTTGGTTACTATCTCAATAAATTAAGTCTGCAGGCGGTTAGTCAATAAGAAGTGGGTGTGACACCTCATCCCATATTCTTCACAGTGAGATGATGATATGATTATGACATAATCATAATGTATTTTATGCAAGATAAGTCATGTGGGGTGTCATTGGAAAGGTTATGATTTGCTGAGTGTGATTATCTTATTTGTATGCATGAATCATTTTTGTATATGAAGTTATGAATATTGATTATGTAACTGTATTTCAAATGTAGTTACACCTGGGTAATGCCCACTAGACAAGTTGCTTTCATTCTAGATAGTGGGTGGGGAAGAGCTATTAGAAAGAACAATAGTCCTTAGGAGAAGCTTATCTCCCACCTGGTGAGCCTTCCTAAATGCTCCAAACAACCTGTGAATGATGGCTGCTATGACTCTACAAGGACATGCGATGAGACCACATCTCTAGACTCCATCTTGGGATGTCAGTGTTTTTCCATAGACCGGTCTGGGAACCAAACTTTGGAACAAAGGGTTTCCACCATATGCAAAAGCTATATAAGGCAGGGAGTGACATCATCTGGTGTTCTTCGCTCCCCACACAAGAACACTCCTGGAACCACCTGAGGAATAACGACTGAACTGGGGGAAGCGTTGGGGAAGTGCTAAAGGGATTTTTAGCCTGTGAATGAGACACCTGGGGATTCCAAGCTGTAAAGCAAGTGCAGCTTGCCCCTCAAGAATCTGCAGCCTGCTTCTATCATCTTTTAGGGTGAGAATCTGCTATTCCTATCCAATCTACTTCGTATATTTGCTTTTTTATTTATTTGCTAGGTAATCTGCTTTGATCTGTTTGCTATCACTTATAGTCACTTAAATCTATCTTTTATAGTTAATCAATTTATTTTTGCTTATCTAAACCAGTGTGTCGGAATCATAACTTGGGGAAAAGGCTGTTGCATATTCCTCTTCACATTAAGGGAGGAAGTGATTTTTATGAGCTTATAGTGTACAGTTCCCTGTGCAGCACAAGATGGTATAATTTTGGTTTTATACACCAGAGGGGTGAGGGGGCATGCTTAAGGAGCTGGGAGTAGTTTTCCCATGCAGGGGCTGGTCAGAGAGCCTGCTTATAACTGAAGCTGGGTTTGTCCCTACCTGTGTCTATGCTGGTGAAAGAGTAGGCTGGAAGACTTTGTAGCTTGTCACAGAACCCAGGCTGGTGGGTCAGGGGGCTTAGTCATATCCCAATTCCAGGTGGCACCCTTGGGGGCACCCATCACATTCTGAAGGGCAAAGATTATTTTAGAACAAGTAAGGTACTTAGGGCCTCAGTTCTGCCCTTGACCGTGCAAAGGGATAAACATTGAGAGCCATTTTCTCCCATCATAAGCATTGAGAGCCATTTCCCCCATCACACACATACTCAAGCAGCAGGGTAGGATCTCGCTACAGCACCCACTAATGTGTTTGCGGTGGGTCCAGCTAACACAACAGCCCACACATAACTCCTCCCGTGGAATGTGGTCTGTCAAAGGCCTCCCAGACTGACTGCCTCGTACAATGTCATCCCCAGTAAGAGCTGCTAGGTGTGTGTGTTACTCCCTCTGAGAGAGGCAGTAAATGATGCCTGCTGAGTGGTGCCATAAGCCTTGCTGCGGCATCCTGCTTTGGCTGGCAAGATCACTGTGCCAGAGGACTTATTAGCTAGTTCTTCTAACTTTTTTTTAACTAGTGATGCTAAGAAAACATTCAGGACCAGATGCAATTAACGATAAAAAAATTCCACCCAGCCTGGAAATCTGTGCAAACCCCGCAAGCCCTGAGGACACAGCAATGCCCAGAGAGGAGTAGTGATGTCAAGAAACTGGAGAGTAGTTGGGCAGCAGATCAAACAGGGGGCACGTACTCTAAAGGACGCGTAATGGCTTTGTTCTGGGTCCCAATTCTGTTCCCGCTGAAGCCAATGGAAGAAGTCCTGTCAATGTAACTGGGTGCAGGAGCAGGCCCTTGTACTGCAAATGAAAATGATTTCAAGTAGAGAGGCTACCAGGCCAACAACTGGCCCTCAACGGAAGGAAAGCAGATAGGTAAAGAGGGGAGATAACTTCATGCTGGTTACAATACTTGATGGCAAATTTTGTACACCTATGACACTGTTTAAAAATAATGCCCAAGGGACTGACTAGTGCTATTCAAGCATTAAGGGCCTGCTGCGATGCCCACTGCAGTCAAGTGGAGTCTTTCCATTTACTTTAATAGATGTTGGATTGGACCTTAAAGGAGACTAAGTCAGTCCTTGATTGGCACACATCTAAGAGCTTAATAAGGGCTTGCGTCATGCAGAGCCAGGCCAAGCCTGAATTATACAACCAATCAGGGCCAGATTTCCAATTAGGCACAGTAAGCACATGCTGAGGGGTGCTGGCATTCTAGGGGTGCCTAAAAGTTAAAAGTGGTTTAAAAGTTAAGTTAATGCAGTAGAACCTCAGAGTTACAGAACATTTCAGAGTTACGGACAACCTTCATTTCTGAGGTGTCCGAAATTCTGAAGTAGAGGTTACAGACTTCAGCCACACAGGGGGTTGGGGCTGCAGCTGCGGGGGGCAAAGGGGGGGGTCAAGGCTCTGGGCAGCATTGGGGAGTTGGGGCTTCTGACTCTCAGGGTGCCAGGGCTCTGGGCGGGGTGCTCAGGGTTTCTCCACCAGGGCTCAGTGCTTTAGACCTGGGGGCGGCGGGGGAGTGCTGGGGTCAGGGCTTCAGCCCTGCGTCTCCGCTCCCAATTTCAGCCCTGGGAGGGGGCGGGGATGACGGGGCACAGGGCTTCCCCACAGCTTCACTCCCTGCTTTAGCTGGGGTGGAGGGTGTGCCAGGGGTTGGGGCTTTAGTTATGGGGGGAGCACTGAGGCTGAAACTGGTACTCCACCTGTAGCCCGAGCCTCTGGGTTGAAAGTGGGAACAGAGCTGCTGGGCTGAAGCCCCGAGCTCCAGGGCCCCCCGTGGGGCTGAAACCAAGAGCTGAGCCCTGGGCCTGAAGCCCCCAAACCCAGTGCTGCCCCCTGTCTAAAGCCCTGAGACCTGGTGCTCCTGAGGGTCATAAGCCCGGAGCCCTGACACACCCTGTGCAGCTGCAGCCCCAACCCCCTGTGGGGGGAGCTGAAGGTGCTGTGCCTACGGGTGCATCAGGTATAAAGTTGGCCCTGCAGCCAAGCAGCATTACTCTGGAGCCTATTGCTTCACAATATGACAATGGGCTTCTCCAGCTGTATAACTTCAGAATGGAATGAATGTGTAACCTACAAGACCCAGTGATGAATGATGAAAACTAATAAAGGGGAGGTGTAATGGGGTATACTGGCCATTTAAGAGTAGAGGAGGCCAGAAGACCCCGTTTCGGGGAGCTGGAATAAACAAGGGCCCAGGATATGGCCTGATGGCAGAAGAGAGGAAACTCTTCTGGGGAACTAGGAGTTGGTTGGGAGGAAAACCCCAGGACACTGATCTTTTAAGGGCCCAGTATCATGATCCCTGTAGCATAGGGCAGGGCAGGGCAGGGTTCCCCTCTCTTCCAGCCAGTCAGGAGGAGCTCTCTTGAGGAAGGCAGGATATAGACTGTCTTCCCCCCCAGAACAGGGGAGAGACTGGTGAAAGAAAGAAGCCAGACGACTAACCTCTAGGGAGAGAGACAGCTATGAGAAGTGACCTTGTGAAGAGCAGGCTAAGGCAGGGGAAGAGCTCCACGTGGATGGCAGAAGAGCCAGAGATAAAACTGAACCTTCGGCTTGAAGTGATGGACATAGGTGCCGACTCCACCCACGGGGAAAAATTAGTGGGTGCTCTGCACCCACAGGCAGCCAAGCTCCCCTGTTTGGCAACATTAGCATGCTCTGGGAGGGGAGAGGAGCGGGAACGTGGCATGCTCAGGGGAGGCGGCGGGGAAGAGGCGGGACTAGGGCAGGGTTTGGGGGAAAGAGTTGGAATATTGGCAGGGAGGGGGTGGAGTTGGGGCTGAGACTTTGGGGAAGGGTTTGGAATGGAGGCAGGACAGGGGTGGGAAGGGGCAGGGCCGCCTGGAAGGGGTGGAGTGGGGGTGGGGGTGGGCACAGAGGAGCAGGTCGAGCACCCACGGGAAAGAGGGGAAGTCATGCCTATGGTGATGGACTTTATTGGTGGGAAAATTTGTGGGCATTAAAGCAGCCCCAAGTAGAGGATGGCAGGTCTTACATGAGGCTCTGGGGAGCCTGTAAAGGGCCCTGAAGAGCGCAAACAGAGGGAGGCAACTGCAAAGGGATCTCTGCAGCAGCTCTGTTACAGGGGCAAAAGCCCCAGTGTGCTTCCTTGCTATGTGTCTTTCCCTTAGAATTGTGTGTGGGTGCAAAGGTGACTATTACGTTTAAAAGGGTTTATAAATGTAATTATTTGGATCAGGAGCCTAAGTTAATAAACTCTACATCTAGGTAGCCTTGTAATGAAAGTGCAATACTGGGTTAGTGAGCATTAATAGCTAACTGTTCTATAGTCAAATTAAGGGCAAAATCTCAAAGTGCCATTTATTTGGTTCAAGCTCTTAATAAAATCATTAGAACAACAGTACATTTTATTAGTAAGGTGCATTTCTGTCACAACTTGTATCAAGAGATCTTGAAGCACTTTACAAACACTAATCCTCACAACAACCCTTTGAGGTAGGTGAAGTATACATAAATAGGCTAGTATCCCTTTAAATAGCTTGTGGAGCTCGCTAGCAGCGCTCACTGTGTTCTATTTTAGAAACCAACTAGAGCACTAGTGTGCCTAGCAGTTGTGCCTTGGATATTAAGTACAACACTGTTGTTTGGACTCTACTCTATCTGTGTGATTGTTTCATGTTATGTTTGTTATGTAAGGCACAAATGGGTAAACAACAGTATTCCTTTTTTACAGATGAGGAAACTGAGTCACAAAGGGGGTAAAGTAGCTTGCCCACAGTCACACAAGATGGTCTGCGGCAAAGTGAAGAACACAACTGAAGTCTCTTGACTGACAATGCTTTGCTTTAACCAATAATCCTTGTTTCCTCTTAATATTAATAAAAAATGGTACTAATTAGTCCATCTAATAAAAAGAGATTTGAAAGCTATGAATGGTATAGAAGTGCAATGCATTACTAACCACCAAAACTCCAGAAGCATCATCATTCGGCTCTTTTAGTTTAGTTCTTCTCTCAAACATTGCTATCTAAAAACATACCTTCTTACTTGATAGAGGGTGCACATACTGAGTCAAACTTAACCAACTTTTTGACTTTGTGCTACTTCTAACCCTATGGAGCCAACACAGCCATGGGAGCATGAGGTGGATTGTATTCTGGCTTGCACATCAACAGAATTGTTGACTCATTTCCAATTGCAGCCTCTCCATTGTTAGTGATGTCAGAGTCAGAAAGCACCCAGCTTGACTTCCAGGATTCAAGTGGAGTTTGCAGGGATGACAGAAAAAAACATTTGATTTGTAATTTGAGCAAATTTGCTTTGGAAGTGGCTGAGAGGCAAACACGAAGCCCCAAAATATTGTTTTGCAGAATCACTTTCAGAGCACAGCGACACATTAAAATTGGGCTAGACAAAGCACTAGTGCACTCTCTAAGGCAGCGGTTCTCAAACTGTGGGTCGGGACTCCAAAGTGGATTACGACCTTGTTTTAATGGGGTCGCCTGGGCTGGCATTAGACTTGATGGGGCCCAGGGCCGAAGCCAAAGCCCGAGCCCCACCGCCTAGGACTGAAGCCGAAGAGACCTGGGTAGTGGACCACAGGTTACAGGTCCCTCTGCCTGGGGTGAAGCCCTTGGGCTTCAGCTTTAGTGCCCCCACCACCACCCACCGGACTCAGACTTTGGCTTTGGCCTTCCTGCCCAGGCAGTGGGGCTCAGCTGGGTCATGCTTCTGGTCCCCCGTCCTGGGGTCGTGTCGTAATTTTTGTTGTCAGAAGAGGGTTGCGGTGCAATGACGTCTGAGAGCCCCTGCTTTAGGGAATTATTGTACAAGAGCAGAGGGCTGGACTAGACGATGTAATCAGTCTTTGCCAACATTACTGTCTATGATTCTAAGTCATTAGAATGCTACTAAGGACAAGGTAGCAGCACAGATTTGGAAAAAGGACAAATTGCTGTAGAAGTTCATGAAACGACTAGGGCTGCCGGTTTATGATGATGACTTCATGACAAGATTCCTTTCAGTTAATACGATGGTGTGAGCTTTTCAGAATACTCAGAAATCACTGGCAAAGGGTAGTGCAACCAAATGAAAGAACACAAAGAGGAAAATGTCTAAGCGGCTGCTGTCAAAATCAGTCTGTGAGATGGAAGCAAAACCAGCAGGCAACTTATTACAGGCCTTCTGTCAAAGATAACAGCATCCAGTGCATTCTTCTGTCACCTCCTTCACTCACGGCATCAGATTAACTCATTCCGGTGTTTCATCAGCAGAAAAAGAAAAAAAGAGGTTTTAAAGACAACATGTTAAACAGGACAAAAGCTCAATAGGTCAGAGGGGAAGCAGGTGACAGATAGATGGGGCAGTATAAATGAAAAGGAAACCCCCAGTGTACTGAGTCAAGATGAAGGAGAAACTGGAAAACAAGATTAGGGGCGTAAATAGGTGGGATTGGAGGAGTGGGCAGGGTAGCACATGGATATAAAGTCAGCACTAGATGGCAGAGAATCTCCATGGAAAGTTTGGAAAAGAGGGAAGGTGATTTCTAACAAGTGGAGGAGATGAATAGGAAGCTGATGATGGTGAAGGGGGATGTGGTGATACGGTCCTGTTTGTTAGAGCAAGACTCATGTGGACCACAGCATCTGTAGACCAGGCACTGTATGGTCAGATTACATGATCCAGAAGTCTAAGGCCTTCTGCACACTCAGGCTTGTAACTACCCTCAGGCTTGTAACTACCCAGTTTTCGAACCTGTTTACACATGTGACACAGTTTGTGTCCATGCTCACAGTCGCAAACAATGTTACAGCCCCATTAAGAACTACGGAACCCCATGATGCAGTCTGTAGTATGACTTAGACTAGTATGTTTGTTTAGGGGAAGAAATTACCCATCTGTAGTAGAGCACCAAACCCTGCTCTCTACTGCTCTGATGTTGGTGTTTGAGAGAACTTTTTAAAAAGTGAGTGTAGTTTGTGTGGCATCTGCTCCAGGGAGAAGAGGCCCCATGAGGCACTCCATTAATATGTGTGCAAGAATTTTTAATGGATGGGGAGAAGAATGGAAACAAAGAGCCACATTTGATCCAGGGTTATTCAAGACCTTGACTTTCCTGCCAAAGAGGACAGCTCAGACATATTTGGGCTTGTGACCAAGCCCCTTGCGTGACTTTGGAAAGTTAACATGTAAGATGGGGGGGCGGCGGAAGCTTTTATGTTCCTAAATGCTTCAGATTATTGATGAGAGGAAACAAGGATACAGGAAGTGACAGAGGTCTTCTTTTTTATTTAATCGGCCTGTATCGGCCAATGGTGTAAGAGCAACAGGAAATCCTGTTTGAGGGTCACAGAGTGCATTTGTTCCCAAACCAAACCCTCAGAAGAGATTTGGTGGGAGTGGGAAAGTCCTCTGGCTAACACGGACGTCTCTGTTTTGTATCTGACCTAACTCAGGGTCAGAACAATGGAATTCAAATCCGGAACCAGATCCATATACAAAGTTCCCCAAATATCACAGTGGTTTCTGATTTGCTTTTTCTAGTTCAGGACCATGCCCTGGTCCTGGGAGCCATATTCAGCAGTAAACAAAAGCTACTTTCAGATTAAGAAAGGAAAGAAAAGGAGACTGGTGGCACCTAAAGCACAAGATACACAGCTCTGCCAAAATGGGCGGCGGGGGGAATAAACCAATACTATCACAGGAGTTTTAAATACTAGGTCAGGGGTTCTCAAACTTTGTTGCACCATAACCCCCTTCTGACAAAAACTCCTTCTCTCTCTCTCACACACACCCACCAGTGGGGCTTGGGCTTCGGCCCTGGGCCCCAGCAAGGCTAATGCCAGCCCTTGGCAACCCCATTAAAATGGGGTCATGACCCACTTTGAGATCCTGACCCACAGTTTGAGAACCATTGTACTAGGTGATTAAGCAGTGGCATGTTAAATCATAGTTTTCTTAATGTCTTTAGTTAACGTAATCATTTCTGTACCACTGTAAGGGCACACGAGTTAAAGAAAGAGCAAAATTCCTGCCCTGAAGATCTTACAATCTCTTCAGCACAATATGGTAGAGCAGAGTGAGCAAATAGAGTGCTGGCTGGTGACTGTAGCTAGATTGTGTTGGAGAAGAGTTGATTGACTTTTCCTTCAACATCTCCCCAGTACTCTTAGTTCCATGGCTCACCTTATGACGGTGGGCACAGTACAAAAACCTGAATAGAATAATTAAAGATGTGCCAAAAAGGGAACCTCAAATTGAAACCCCTTTGAGTTTTAAGAGGAGAAGGGGTCACATTTGAATCTCCAGATCCAAACAGACCCTGTTGTTAGGGGGCTTATTCCTTCACCCACTTACTTCCCTGGTCCTTCTCGCATGAACAGAGAGCAACAATATCCGAAGTCCAAAGGTGCAAACAATTCGATGTTTATTGGGGTGAACTTCCAGCAAGCATGATTCCAGTTTCCTTCCTTAGTATCCTCCTTCCCAGCTCTGACACCACAGAGCCTTATACCTGTGTCCCTGTTCCCATTCCTACCCTTAGCCAAACATGATTCCAACTTCCTTACTCCCATTCCCTGTTCCCATTTCCCCCTTTAGCAAAACATGATTCCAATTTTCTTACCCGCATTCCCTGTTCCCATCTCACCCCCACCCCCACCCACTTCCTCATTGACTACAGATTATATAGTAAAACTTGAGCTCTATACCTTAACCAATCATTTTCCTGAAATTTAACTAACCAATCCTAACATATTGTAACATGATTATGTAACCAATTATATCCCACCACCTTAATTAGTTTACACCCAGCAAAATTAATTATACAGCAGACAGGAACCATCACAGAACCAGACAGAGATTATACAGACAAACAATAGCAAAGTGGGAACTATAATGACAAGACAATACAGAAGTGAGGATTTCACATCCCAGCTATTGATAAGTGAGTTCTTGCCAGACAGGATGCTATCAAACTAAGTTTACTTTTACATTTTCTAGGCACTTCCCTTTCTCTGGAGGTGATAGGAATACAATCCTGTCCTGATAGTGCCTAACAGCCTAATAGCACCTTATTTCAATGTGACTAGTTTGGAATTTGAGGATGTGACTGTTTGCTTCCTAGCTTATGGCTGCCTCTGCTGCTTAGCCAAAGGCCTGAGCCTAAGAACAGGGCCTCAGACTGTCACAGTAAGAGAAGGGCCCTTACACCAGCAGACAGTGATCTTGATTCTTCTTTTATACCTCTAGAACTAGCCAAGTGATAAGAATACACCTCAATTCTTAAAGTACAGGCCTTTGCAGACAGGCCTGAATATCTTTATCCTTACACCTGTCTTTAAGGTACTTATATGGCCACCATTACTGTAGCATCTGAACACCTCCTAATTTTTTAAGTATGTATCCTCACAGTGCCCTAGTGAGAGAGAGAGAAGTACTGTTATCCCCATTTTGCAGATGGAGGAGCTGAGGCACAGAGGGCCAGATTCTCAGAAGTATTTAGGCTCCTAACTTCCATTGAAAGCTATGGAAGTCAGGAGCCTAAATATCTTTGAGGGTCTAGGGCAGAGGGACTAAACTCCTTGAAGAAGGTCACACATGGAAACTATGGTAGATCCTGTAGGATTTCTACCTTCCAAAATAGCATAAATCTCACCTGGATTGCTAATCTTGAAATTTACACCATGTTGGAAATCTTGCACAAGATCAGATCACCTGATTTTACTACTTAAACCTTAAACCAAACCTTATTTTGTCTCAAATTTGCACTTCACCTAGAATCACGTAGAGCCTCCTCAGCTGGTCTCTACTAATAACTTGTATATTAATAAAAAGAAAAGGAGTACTTGTGGCACCTTAGAGACTAACCAATTTATTTGAGCATAAGCTTTCGTGAGCTACAGCTCACTTCATCGGATGCATACTGTGGAAAGTGTAGAAGATCTTTTTATATACACACAAAGCATGAAAAAATACCTCCTCCCACCCCACTCTCTGCTCCCACCCCACTCTCCTGCAGGAGAGTGGGGTGGGAGGAGGTATTTTTTCATGCTTTGTGTGTATATAAAAAGATCTTCTACACTTTCCACAGTATGCATCCGATGAAGTGAGCTGTAGCTCACGAAAGCTTATGCTCAAATAAATTGGTTAGTCTCTAAGGTGCCACAAGTACTCCTTTTCTTTTTGCGAATACAGACTAACACGGCTGTTACTCTGAAACCTTGTATATTAATGTAGTCTTGGCACTAAGTTCTACAGTAGTCTAAGAGTGTGACGTCTGTCCTAGAACACACTGGTTAGTTGCAGTGGTGCAATGTTAAGTGTTTGTAATTTTTCTGTAGAAGCTGCACATAATTATTTAAGGTTATAGGTTAAAACTACTGGCTGGGAAGTTACTACTGCAGTGGATTACCTCTCTGTCATGCAAACACAGTCATTATCTCAATTTTCCTCTCCTTTGCCTCTGGCTACACTAAAGCTTTACCCCTTCCAGGGTACAGAAAGCCCCAAATAACAGAAATTCAACCCCTCATCCAGTCTCTCTCTCTCTCTCTCGGATCTGGGGATCTTCTCCCCTCTCCTGGGTATAACAGTAACAATTCTCCCCTTGCTGCTGGTGTGGAGGGGAGCTCCCATTTGTCTTTTCCAGAAGACTGAGTTTGGTCCCAGAGAAGGAGACGACTCCCAGTCCATCTCTTTCACACATCTGGATGAGCTTCTCCCACTGAACACTCCACAAACTTGTGTGAGGGAATCCACACACTGAATCCCACATGCCCTCAGCTTGCTGGGGCTGGGCCACTCAGGCATGCACTCCAGGTACACTGCAGACCTCAGTTTGACATCCCTCTTTGCAGTGAGGACCCCACAGTCCAATTGCCTAGGCCTTGAGCTAGTACCATGTCTTCCAACCCTCTCGAGTAGCTCTTGTACATTCTGTAGAATCCCACTGATGCTGTTTGCCTTCTGGGTTACAGTTTACCTCTTAAGAAGCACATGATAGTGAAAGCCAACAGACACCCAGACAGACTTTACACCATTACTCTTAGGTGGCATGAAAAATACACAGATCTATACAAAATTATAAACAGCCCGAAATGCATTTCCCTGCCTCAGGTTCCTCACCACTCTGGAGAGTTCTTTGGATTTGGGCAGAGTCCTCTGAGATGGTCAGGATTCTTCCCCTAAAACTCTTGACATCTTTTCCAAATCATGGAGTCTCTCCAACCCAGCTAGCTTTCTCTAACCTTGATTGGTCCAACTGTTAAACTGGACCTCTCTCTGATATGAAAGCATGCTCCAAGCTTCCTGTCTGTCCTAAAGCCTTCCCCTTTTGTTCTTTTTATAATTCCTTTTTAAACCCCTGCTTTGTCACCTCTGTCTCTGTCCTGTTTAGGAATTTTCTTTTCTACACTTTCCCATCTCATAGACTTTAAGGTCAGAAGGGACCATTGTGATCATTTAGTCTGACCTCCTGCACTTTTCAGGCCACAGAACCTCACCCACCCATTCCTGTAGTGACCCCTAACCTCTGCAGACAAATTGGAGAAGAGGCTAGGTCTAGGAGAAGCTAATCTCCTTAGTATATCCATTGTTCAGTCCAGAGCAGAGCTGTTCAGGTTAATGACTCTCCATTGTCCCTGGACTGCTAGATACATGCTGCAGCTCATGTACTCTACCTTAAAAAGCCAGGATGCCCTGTTATTATAACTGGGGCTGGTAGAGTCACCTATTATTAAGGTTGTCAGACATTTCCCATTATAAGGCCCTATTTTCAGTTTCTTATAATTTTGCCATACTTTAATCATTTGGGATGAAATTTTCCATGCTGGGTGACTGCCTCAGGCTGGCATTTTGTTTTATTATTATTAATTATTATTATTATTTTATTATGATTTAATTTCAGACAAAAAGATTCAGCTGTTTCTGAGAAGGAGGCTAGGGAAAAATATGATCTTTTGCCCATGTTAAAAATTCTGGCAACCTTTTTTTGAAAACCTCTAGCACCCCCATATTTCGGATGAGGAACTTGAAATTCGACAGAGGGATGGCCTTTGTGTCGGGGATAGGCCTTTGCCATCCCTGTGAAAATCCACCCAAATTTGACTGTTACAAGCCTTTGAAAAACTGCAGCTCACACGCTCAACAGATTTCAGAATAGCAGCTGTGTTAGTCTGTATCCGTGAAAAGAACAGGAGTACTTGTGGCACCCTAGAGACTAACAGATTTATTAGAGCATAAGCTTTCATGGGCTACAGCTCACTTCATTGGATGCATATAGTGGAAAATACAGTAGGACAATTTTATATACACAGAGAACATGAAACAATGGATGTTACCAGGCACATTATAATGAGAGTGATCAGTTAAGGTGAGCCATTACCAGCAGGAGAGGAAAGAAGAACAAACAAACAAACAAACAAAAACCTTTTGTAGTGATAATCAAGATGGGCCATTTCCAGCAGTTGACAAGAACGTGTGAGGAAGAGTGGGGGGGGGGAAATAAACATGGAGAAATAGTTTTACTTTGTGTAAAGACTGGGAGTGGATATGTCATTACAAAAAGTAAAACTATTTCTCCTTTCCCCCCCCCCCCACCCCCACTACTGTTCCTCACATGTTCTTGTCAACTGCTGGAAATGGCCCTTCTTGATCATCACTACAAAAGGTTTTTTTTTTTTCCTCTCCTGCTGGTAATAGCTCACCTTACCTGATCACTCTCATTATAGTCTGCATGGTAACACCCATTGGTTCATGTTCTCTGTGTATATAAAATCATCCTACTGTATTTTCCACTGCATGCATCCGATGAAGTGGGCTGTAGCCCACAAAAGCTTATGCTCTAATAAATTTGTTAGTCTCTAAAGTGCCACAAGTCCTCCTGTTCTTTTTACGCTCAACAGAGACGACTTTGAAATATCTGAAGATGCCACCCTGGCTGAGCATTCTCAAGCCTCTCACAGCTCTTAGTGCTGACCCAACTACATGTGCCACCCTCAAGCATAGAGTAACGGAGCATGCTCGAGCCCAAGGCTATGGGGACAAAGCCACACTTTTTCTGAAATGGCTGCTCCTAGCTGCTTCAGAGTAAGCACTGGAACTGAGAGTCCCGCATGCTGTCAGTAGGGCCTACATTCTTTGGTCGTAGATGTATACATTTACATTTAGCCATATTAAAATGCATATTGTTTGCTTGCATCTAGTTTACCAAGCAATCCAGATTGCTCTGAATCAGTGACGTGCCCTCTTTGCTATTTACCAGTCCCCACATTTTTGTGTCCTCTACAAACTTTACCAGTGATGATTTTATGTTTTCTTCTGGGTCATTGATAAAAATATTAAATAGCATAGGGCCAAGAGCCAGTGCCTGTGGGACCCCATAAGAATCACACCCACTTAAAGATGATTCCCCATTTTCAGTTAAATTTTGAGTTAGCCAGTTTTTAATTAATTTAATGTGTGCTATGTTAATTTTATATTCTAATTTTTTAATCAAAATGGCATGCGGTATAAAATCAAATGCCTTAGAGAAGTCTAAGAATATTATTTCAACACTAGTACATTTATCAACTAAACTTGTAATCTCATCCAAAAATAATATTGTTAGTTTGCTAGGATCTAGTTTCCATAAACCTATGTTAATTGGCATTAGTTACATTAGCTTCCTTTAATTCTTTATTAATCGAGTTCCATATCAGCCATTCCATTATGTTGCCAAGATCAATGTCAGGCTGACAGGCCTATAATTACCTGGGTCATCCGAGTTACCCTTTTACTCAGTATGGTGATGCTGGCACAACATTATCTTTCTTCCAGTCTTCTGGAACTTCTCCAGTGCTCCAGGGCTTACTGAAAATCAACATTACTGGGCCAGTGAGCTCCTCAGCCAGCTCTTTTAAAATTCTTGGATGCAAGTTATCTGGATCTGCTGATTTTAAAAAGTCTGACTTTAGTATCTTCTGTTTAACATCCTTCAGAGATACTAGGGAAATGGAAAGAGTGTTATCATCACCATATGATGAGACTGCATCATCTAATTCTTTTGGGAGGTGTGTAGTGAATGAGGCACAAGAGTTGCAGGAAGCGAAAGAAGGTGCTCATGGTTAAGGCAATGAATGATGCCCTGCAGCATTGGCTTCTATGCTTGCCTTTGCCACAGAGCCAAAGTCTTCACAGCTGGTCACTAACTGGGTATTCCTCACTTTCTGTGTGCCCAACTTGATACCCTGGCATCTGATTTGCAGAAACATTGAACATGCTCAGCAGCAACAGAGCTGTGCTTTGAACATATAAAACGTTATGTAAGACTAAGTACTCTAAAAGGTGAGGTCCTACTCATCTCAAATTGGATACCCAAAATGGGTAGAAACTTTGACCTTAATCTGTTTTTCAGCTCCCAATCTGTTAAATATGGATAATAGCCTGATAATAATAGCCCCTGACTTCCCAGGGCACTTGTGAAAATAAATTAATTCATGTTTATGCAGCATTCCCATACTATAACGATGACCACCATAAAAAAGCCCATGAGGAAATTAATAATTCTATCTTCAGAGAAGTGTTTGGTGTGCAGTAAATAAGGCTTGGGGGCCATACACTGAACAACGAAGAGAAAACAAAATATTGAATAGCTGAGCATTTAGTGAGCACCGTGCATCCTGTACACTGAATGAAGTAGGGGTCCTGTGAAAAAAATTAGTGTGTGATCATGTAAATAAAGACTTTATTATGAGGGGTGGAATTAAGGATGAACAGGCAACCTTCATTCTGACATTTCATAACTTAATAATGTTCTTTTAATACGGTGGGTAGGAGGGGGTTTAGTACTACTTGTAGACTGTCTATGATGAGAAACTGCTCTGGGTATCAGCAGGAATATGTTAAGCTTATGCTCAAATAAATTGGTTAGTCTCTAAGGTGCCACAAGTACTCCTTTTCTTTTTGTTAACATTTACATAACTGTATTTCATTTTCAGATAGTACATGAGATGTTGCAACCCAGGCTTACCCTATCTTTGCCCTTGTACAATACGGTTATGCACAATTTTTTTCAGTAAATTGCAGGAAAACTCCAATAATGTTCATGCTTCATGTATATTCTTTGGTAAGGGCTAGTTAGCTTTATTGCTAATGTTGCAGTGGCAAGATAATGAGGTGTCACGCATGCTGCGGACAGTGTGCTGTGGCAGGAGCATTTTCTTGTTGGGAGGCCTATATTGACTTTCATAACTCATTGTGTAGATAGACAGACATTTTTGGAATGCCGCTTTTCACAAGATATCAGGGCACTTATCACTGTTGTGTGTCACTTTTAATGAGAGCCACATAAATTGTGTACAGTATATAAAGAGCAAATGTACATGCCGAATGGCAAGCAGCCCACATTTCCAAAGATCAAAGCAAGCTATGGCACCATGTCCTCCATGTGCTAAAGGCTTTTTAATAGAACAATGTGTTCTGCAATGGGGAGAGCACAGAGAAGCGGCATGCAGCACTTTAACTAGACTCATGTTAAAAATATGCGTAATAGCTAGATTTTGCAGCTAATCTAAGGAATGTATTGTTATTGCAATGCACAGGAGTGCAGAGACTGTGCTTAGCCCTGTACAACACACAGAGTGAAGAATGTATAGTCTACATAAGAAACAGTGCACAGAGCACATTGGGAAATCCAGCCAAAGGAATTATTTGTACTGGTATTTTGTGTGTTTTTATATTATTGTCTCACATCGTGTGAGCGTTGCAGAAGAAACAAGTCTTTGAAAGACACTTGACTGGAGCCAGTGTGGCAGCATGGTTATCGAGATGGGGATGCATCTGGGATGCTGGCTTCCTTACCTGGTCACTGTGCGCATGGAGCTATTGACTCTATCCGGAAGCTCTCAAGTTCAGCTGATAAAATTTTGCCCATCTCCAACTAGGAAGATTTTATAGGGATAGTCCTAATATTTGGGGCTTTTTCAGATATAGGCATTTATTACTCCCCACCCCCTGTCCCAATTTTTCACACTTGCTAGCTAGTCACCCTGTCTCCAGGGGATGACAGTAACAACTCTGAGAAGAGCATGCTCTCTCCCACCTCCAAGCACTCTGGCCCTGGGCTCAGTATGGTGATGCTGGTATCAGGTCTGACTTCAAACTCCCATCAAGGCCAGTTCCTTTGACTCTGCTACTGATCCTTCACTTCCATCTATAGACTGGTGTGTGTCTGAGGCCCAAATGACACCCTTGCTTCAGGGTACCTTACTCAGCTGTCTCTCCAGGGTACTTTTCCAAGCTGTCTGTCTGTTGCTTTAGCCCTTTTCCTCCAAAGCTCTTACCCAAGCCTTCTGACTGGAGAGATCATAGCACTTTCTCCTTTTCCAATTGCTCTCCTGCCTCTTCACAGGGGAGTCCAACCAGTTCTTCACACTGAGGAAAGGGAGTTGTTTAGATTCCCTGCACCATTTTCCAGCATGCTTTACTGTCCCTGCTTCCAACTTCCAGGCTTCCCTTCGGCCTGCAAGTCCCAGTATACTAGGAGGCATCTTGGAAAAAGGTGCAGAGACAGGAGAGGCAGAGGAGCCTAAACTTAAGACTATCATCTATTCAATGGCTGAGCAAAGCTAGAGATTCATAAGGGAAATAATGGATGTTAGAGATTCATAAGGGAAGCCACCTTCACTGGAAAAGTCCCCTCTCCCTTCTCTTAGCTGAGCCCCTCCTAATCAAACCTACAATATATAGATGTCGATCTCCTGGAACGAATATTCCACTTGCTGCCACAATATTATTCACTCTGCTTGTGTGTTAGACCCCTGCTCCCACCTGTGTCTGTCTTGTTTTAGTAGACTGTAAAACTCTTCAGGGAAGGGACCATCTTTCTGTTCAGGGTTTGTTCAGTGCCTAGCACAAAGGGGTCTGGGTCAGGGTCTATGACTGGGGCTCCTAGGGGCTAGGATTATACAAATAACAACTACTAAGAGTACATATTTCCCTTTAGAAAAATTTTAACAGAACACTATATGAAAGGGGACTTCCGGGAGCCATGTGGAGACAGGGCAGGCAGGGAGCCTGCCTTAGCCCCGCTGCGCCACCGACCAGGAGCCACTGAGTTAAGCGCCACCTGGCTGGAGCCCACACCCCGAAACCCCCCCTGCACCCCAACCCCAGCCCTGAGCCCCTACCGCACCCAAACTCCCTCCTGGAGCCTGCACCTAAGTTCCCTCTAAGCTGCACAGCTGCCTATTAAGCCCCGTGCAGGGGCTCAGGACTGTGGCGGGGACAAATGACTCTCCCCCAGCACTGACCTGCCATGGCTGTGAGAGAGGTGTCACCCTAGAGCTCGCATCCCCAGCCACAGCCCTCAACCCCCCTCCCTGCACCCCAATCCTCTGCCCCAGCCCTGAGCCCCCTCCCGCACCCAAACTTGGAGCCTGCATCCTGCAACCCCTCCCGCACCCCAACCACCTGCCCCAGCCCAGTGAAAGTGAGTAAGGATGGGGGAGAGTGAGCGATGGAGGGAGGGTGGATGGAGCGAGGGGGTGGGGCCGCGAGGCAGGGGCGGGGCAGGGAGTGGGGCAAGGGTGTTCGGTTTTCGGACACCCTAGCCCCTATCCTAAGTGACCATGACAAGACTGGGGGTTGAGCCCCCCCAGGAATCCTGAGCCCAGCCTTGTCAGCTTTGTGAGGACTTTGCCACACAGGAGAGTGGAAGGGGAGTCCTTATGGCCAGGAAGGCCTCTGGGTAAAGGGAGTGGGAGTAAGGACTCAGATCCTTTCACTAGCCAATTCCACTGGGATAGTGCATAAACCAGGAATGTTCCCCACAATAGTGGGACCATTCCCCTGCTTACATATAATTTAAAAATAATCCCAACTACATAAAAGAACTCATCTGAGCTAAAGGGGGACAGTATGGTACAACATGTAGCACTCCTTCTTGGGAGACAGAAGACATGGTTCTAGTCCCATCTCTGCCACTGACTCACTAGGTAAGGTTAGACAAGTCACTTATTCTGTGCCTCAGTTTCCCTGTGGATGCTGCCGCTTCCCATTTTTGTAAAGTGCTTTTAGACCTGCAGCTGAAAGGTGATGTATGTGTTAGTTATTATTAAATTAAAATAAATTTAATTCAGCTTTATTTTCCCCTTTCACCCTCCACATACAGGCCGTCTCCAATTAGAACACAAAACATACCTGTCTTGCTGGTATTATCTTCAGGGCCAGTCTCAGGTTTTTATGTAAAGTAACAAGTACATGGAATATTGTCATAAAAGGGAAGGGTCACCACCTTTCTGTATACAGTGCTATAAAATCCCTCCTGGCCAGAGGCAAAGTCCTTTTACTGTAAATGGTTAAGAAGCTCAGGTAACCTGGCTGGCACCTGCCACAAAGTGACCAATGAGGGGACAAGTTACTTGCAAATCTGGAAGGGGGGAAAAGGCTTTGTCTGTCTGCGTGATACCTTTGCCAGGAACAGATCAAGGATTCAAGCCCCCCAACTCCTGTAAAGTTAGTAAGTAATCTAGCTTGAAAATGTGTTAGGTTTTCTTTGTTTTGGCTTGTGAAATTCGCTGAGCTAGAGGAAATGTGCACTCTTGTTTTTGTGTCTTTTTGTAACTTAAGGTTTTGCCGAGAGGGATTCTCTATGTTTTGAATCTGACTGCCTGTAAGATTCTCTTCCATTCTGATTTTACAGAGTTGTTCTCTTATCTTTTTTGTTCTTCTAATAAAGTTCTGTTTTTTAAGAATCTGATTGGGTTTTTTGGGTCTTAAAAATCCAAGACTGGTTTGTGCTCATCTTGTTTATTCTCAAGCCTCCCCAGGAAAGGGGGTGTAAGGGCTTGAGGGGATATTTTGGGGAAATAGGAACTCCAAGTGGCCCTTTCCCTGTTCTTTGTCTAAATCACTTGGTGGTGGCAGCATACTGTTCAAGGACAAGGCAAAATTTGTGCCTTGGGAAAGTTTTTAACCTCAGCTGGTAAAAATAAGCTTAGGGGGTCTTTCATGCAGGTCCCCACATCTGTACCCTAGAGTTCAGAGTGGGGAGGGAACCCTGACAAACATCTAGATTCCTTTCCCCTGTGACTGCAATTCTCCCCACATGTAACTAACCCTAGGAGAAAGGAAAACAAAACAATGTTGCAGAAATTTGAGAGGCCTTAACAGTAAAGGAGATTAGAAAAAAAAATATGATACATGGTAGTGTCTTATTTAAACAGATTGGAGCTCAAGAACACTGTACCAAGTTCTGTAATGTTTGCATCTTCAGGTTCCCTGAAATAGTTGAGGATGAGGAATTTTATTATTCAAAGCTGACATCTCTGAATTTGATTAGTGATTGTAGCTCTCCCCCCTTCAAATATCCAAAATATTTTGTGTTCTATATAGGGGCTTGCTGCCAAAGCCTCCAATAAACCAACATCACAAACTATTATTGTAACCTTTCCTAGATAGTGAGAGCCAAAATCTGGAGAAAATGAAGGTGACATTATATTTTAGAATAAAAAGATTAATATATTTCCAGATGTCTCACAATCCTTTCAGGCTCAGCAAAAGAAAATATCACTTGTGACAAAGCAAATTTTATAGCCTTGGGCTTCAGAGTCGCATCAAAAATATGTCTCACACATTCTCATCAAAAGAATGATCTGTTTTATGATTTTGATGAAGCTAAAGATATCTGCTCAGAAGATTAACAACAGTGTAAATGAGGCAGTTATAGAACATACGTGATTGCAATTCTTAATTTCTGTAGTTTATTACCTGCTTTAATAATCAACTATTTCTGAAAAAAGTCAAGGTGATCCTTAAGTTTTGAGTGATCATTTAAGAAAAAATATAGATCTATAGAACTTTTTGTTAACCTTGAAGCTCAGGGTGATTTTGAGGTCTTATCTCCAAGATTCTAGCAAATAATTAAAAAAGGAAGGTTATGAAATAGTGGGTTTGTATCACACACGCTTTATCCTAGATTCTGAACTTGAGGTGGCAGCTACAGTCTTTATACTTGTTAGTACATTTCTTAGCACACTGGGACCATAAGGCCTGATTGGGATCCTAAAACACTGCAGCCATGGAAATATTAAATGACATGCACACACTTCTGTGTGCCTCTGGGAAAGATGTTGGTGCATGTGGGGCCCCCATTTGCAAACATGCTGTCTCACTGATTCTTTAAACTGATTGTTTCTAGTATAGAATTTCAGATAAATATTCATTGTGCTTGTTCCCACCAAGGAGAAAGCTCCATTACGTACGGGGCAGTATTTAATGATCCATTGACAAGAATCAGTACATCGTGTTTTCTCTCACACACAAAGAAACAAGGTGTGACAATTATTGCTTCCCTGATTCCAAGAGTCCAGTGTCCAGGAGAATGCACTGTGCTCTCCTGAATAGCTCTCATGGCATCCCATAATGGTTCAGTAATTCTACCTGCTGAAACATTGATCCTCAAATCTCCCTCCTCTATTCCTCCTTCCATGTTGTCTCTACTATCACTTTTGGACTTGTCTTAATGGGTCACTAAGGAAAGTTAAACCTAATTATTTTTTAAGTGGAGTACTTAAACTGTGTTAAACCCATATATGGATGCTCTTATTCAGAATTAAAGTGATCTTAATTCAATTTAGCTTAATTAAGTTAACTAAATTGAATTAGGACACTTCTATTCTGAATAAGCCTGCCCAAACAGGGGTTTGATGCAGTTAACTAATCCACTTTATATTCATTATTTTATTTAATTAGGATTAACCGTCCTGAACATCCCTTGTGTAGCCAAGCCCTAAATATTGCCCTACAGGGCTTTAAGTTTTAAACCTTTATTTTAAGGAAAATAAGTTACAAAATTATACATACAGTGAGTCAACTGACAAAATGTGTCATATCCTGACAGATTCTGAAACACGGTAGAATCTCAGAGTTATGAACCCCAGAGTTACGAACTGACCGGTCAACCACACACCTTATTTGGAACCAGAAGTATGCAATATCAGGCAGCAGCAGAGACCAGGGAGGAAAAAAAAGAAAGCAAATACAGTACAGTACTCTGTTAAACGTAAACTACTAAAAATGTAAAGGGAAAGTTTATCAAAAAAATATTTGACAAGGTAAGGAAACTGTTTCTGTGCTTGTATCATCTAAATTAAGATGGTTAAAAGCAGCATTTTTCTTCTGCATAGTAAAATTTCAAAGCTGTATTAAGTCAATATTCAGTTGTAAACTGTTGAAAGAACAACCATAAAATTTTGTTCAGAATTACTAACATTTCAGTTACAAACAATCTTCATTCCCGACGTGTTCGTAACTCTGACATTCTACTGTATTCCTGCTTTACTGAACATTTGATTCCCACTCCCTGACCCAACAAGTGCTAGAAAACATCTTCTCCTCTGTTTCTGTTCCTAACAATGCCCTTTCAGAAGAACTGGCATGATAGAAGCGCTCTCTCACATGACCAGTGGCATTTGTTAAGTCTCATGGTATTTTACTGCGCACACAGACCTTCCTTCTGCTCCAACTGAAGTCAATGGCAAGACTCCCCACTGACTTCAGTGGAAGCGGGATTAGGTCCACTGTGACATTTTCCTTCCGCCCCCAAACTTCTTAGCTGACTGAAACTTTTGTGACATGAGGCAGGACAGAGTGCCCACGTTTTTACAAGGCCTGCATAAGACAACTTATTTGCCAGCCAGGTTCTGGTAACACTTTACTGGAGAAGTTATCAACTGGCTTTCACGGAAAGACCATGACCCTCGGAAAGAGTTTTGGTAGCATTATTTTCCCCAGGCAGGCTAACTATCAGACTACTTTACATTCTAACCCAGACCTCATGACGGAGACTTGATGCCTGTGTCTTAGGAGAGCATTAAAAGTGACAGTGCGCCTTTCACCTGAAGGCTGCCATTTCAAAACCAAATCCAGGGCAGTAACAACAGGAAGCTGTCCATCCCACAGCTCTTCTGTAACCGGTGTGAAATAAGGCTAATACTTCCTTGTCCCATTCCCAGTAAATCACCATTCTCACTTTGATCAATCAAGGATGGAAATGAATTATTCTCTCACCCACAGCATCTGTGCCTCCAGCTCAGAGCTAAAGGGAAACTGAACAAGTATATTCGCTGCAGTTTTGCATAAGGACTAGGCGGAAAATACATCCAAGTGATGTAGGCTATGTCTACGCTCCTTCCCCTGCTCACGTACACATCGCGCTAGTTCTCATCGAGTGAGTACAAGTATAAATAGCGGTGTAGCCAGTAACACAGCAGCAGAGGCATAGCTCCCCTGTGGTGCGTACAAACCCACCTGAAACCAGTGGGTATATACTCGGCACAGCTCAGACGTGCCCTCACTACTGCTACCAGTGCTAGTGCAGCTACACGGCAATTTATACTCACAGTAGCTTGATGAGAACTAGTCATGCGTGCATACACAAGCAGGGGAATCACAGCCCAAGGTAGCAGCGTAGTCAGCCTTAGATATAGTGTCTGGATTCCATTGAAAACTGTCTAATGCAGTGATACTCAGACTGAGGATCGCGAGCCACAAATGGCTCTTTAATGTGTCTCTTGTGGTTCTTTGTGGCACATGATATTAAAACAGTGTGTGACTTAATTATTAACCAGCCTAAGTTATTAACCAATCAGGATGCTTTCACTGTGTTAATAACCACTTGTAGTTGATAAAATAATGTAATATTTGGTCAGTCATTTTGCTGTGAGAATAATATATATAAATTAAATATTTCATACTGTTTAAATATGGATATATAGTACTATAGGAAATGGAACAATGCATTCACACTACTGTAGTTCTTTTGGGTAATGTTGATTGCTAATTTAGCTCCTGAATCACTGAGCTCTGAGTATAATTGGAAATGGTTTATTTAACCCTTGAGCTAAGTGTCATTTCATATCCCCATTATGGCAGCACTCCCACACCCACTAACTACCTTCCTTACTGAAACCCCCCCATGTAATTAAATTCCTCTATTTAATAGAAATAAGATTACAACAAAGCAACTACCAAATGAGTTTTTACTTAATATAGAATTTTGTTTAGAATATTGATTATAAGCTACAGTACCAACGTCTGAGCACTGAGTCCATCCCCCTTACACTGAGGACAGAATAGTACTAATACAGAAGACCCAGCACAAAAGTAATGGTACAACTCAGCTAAAACCAACCTTTGTGTCACCCAACCCCCTTCCATGCTGTGGTAAATATGTCTTGGTTCCAGCTCAGAATCTGGTTTTAGGACTAGAAAAGCTTTTAAGTAATTTTTGGAGATGTTTTAAATGAAAACGAATGAATATTTTCCCCTAATAAGCCCCACATGTTAGCTAAATGCCTCTGGATTTACAGGCAGAATGATATAAGAAATATTTCCAGTAAAAAAGATTTAAGTCTACATCATTCCTAAAATAGTTTTTTTCTGTATCACATATAGCATATGCCACGTACATGATGGCGTGGCAAAAACATTTTATTAGAACTTTAGTATGACACACAAAATGTCATGACACTCTTATGGTTTCACTACAGCTGAGGATGTCTGTCATCCCAAACAAATGCTGATAAAACCTTCATACCACACTCTACCGTCATGTATTACACACAATTCTCCTTGGTCTCTTATCAGGAAAAGAAAATCTTCCTATCAAAGTACAATAACCAGTGATTTCTGAATCCGAAGTTAGTGAATGTTGATGAATTTCAGTTACACATAATAGACAATTTCCCTATGTGGAGTGAATTGAATTTCTAGTATAATATAAGCATATGTTCGACCGAGTATCAAAGGTGTCTTGTTCTTTAACTGCAGCTGTACATACACATTGGTCTACATTCATGCTGTTAATTATGTTTTATTTTCTTTTAACAAAAACATTAGACATCCAATAAAATCTTTGCATAAGAATATTAGCTTCTCTCTTCCACTAGCCCCCAAATTTTATATAAACTCACTCAGCAGTTGTTAGTGAAGTACTTTCAAATCTTTAGCCAAAAAGCACTATAAGCCTGACTAATAATCCCCCTGAGTTAACAGAAAGACACCAACTGACTTCAGAATCAGGCCTCATAGAACTGTGAAGTATTATTGCTAATTTTCACCCAATTTCTCATTACCATTGGCAAGAGCTCAGGCCACTCAGATGTTTTCCCTTCCAGTTTTGTTCTACCCTTTTTTTACTCACCTGCACAAATCCACATTCAAGTAGAATCCACAGTAATACACCTTTCAGATGCCCGCTAGTATTTACCACGCAGAAATGGGAAAAGATGTTCTTGTGATTCAAGGATATGATTGGGCTGGAAAAGATCTGGGCTGTAGTCTCAGCTCAAGCGAAAACTTCCTGTGTGACAATGGAGGAGCCACTTAGGCCAGAATTTTCAAGTATGGTTGCCTAACTATGGACAACCAAGCTCCATATTTGAGCTCCTAATTGGGAGTTTAGGACACCTGTAAATGAGGCCACTTATTTATCTGTAGATGTCTAACTTTAGGATGTATGTTTGGAAATTTTGGCCTAAGCTCTCGGTGTCTCAGTTTTCATGTCTTTAAAAAGTCAGATACTACTACTTACCTACCTACCTCACAGAGGCATTTTGATTAATTAATTTATGCTTATGATGTGTTTTTAGATTCTCAGATAAAAAATGCTATGGAAATGTAAATAATCATTTACAAAATGTGACCAATACAGTACTTTAAATCCTGTTCTTATTGTATGCTGTACTGATGCCCCATTTAACTACACTCCTCTCTCTGCTGCTTTGGGCTGTCCACCATTTCCTTTCACTCCAAGAAAACAGAAATGTTTCTACCCACCCGGCATGCTCTTTCCATTCTTTGAAAGCTTCCCTTGAAAAAGACAGTGTGCACATTGAGTTGGCACTCTACCAGGAAGGGCTAACAAATGGCAGATTAAGTGGCAACACGGAAAAGAATTTCAAGTATGTATTATACTTGCTCAGAGTTCAGCATGGAACTTTAAGATCACCACTGCACTATACGCAGCCAGGCCCGGGAATTCCATTGCAAAGCAATTACAGATTCAAGGAGAATACCTTTGCTCTGACAACGGACCATGTTGACATTCTACAGTTCTCAGTGAAACAAGCTCAGTATGGCCACCTGGGAGAGCTGAGAATGTTCTGTGTTCTTGCTTCTTTTCAGTTTCCATCTTCCCCACCCCCATCCCCTCATCAACCCCTCCATCCAGAGGGGAGAGTTATTTCAGACTAACCAGGATTTACCCTATGTCAGCCTTGTAAGGATGCTGTAACAGGAGAGGTTCGCTTCAACCCATGTAATCCTTTCCATGTACCAGAATCTAAAACTAACCAGAACAGAATATCTAGGTTCCTCCTCTGCACTATACTGAGATATAAAAGCAATGTAGTATATTGTTAGATGTGGGTTTGCCATATTGTGCCTTTAAAAACAAAAGTTATTTTTGCCCCCTTGATGAGCTGCTTTTCTCTAGTTAAAATATGCCCCAATTATAACATCAAGACAAATGCATTCAGAGAACGGGATTTTCAAAACCACTCAGCATTGGCTGAAGTCTGCTCCCACTGACAACAGTGGCAAAACTTCCACTGATGTAACTGGGAGCAATTAAGCCAATGCTGAGTATATATGAAAATTCCACCCAAGATGTCTACAAATTCCCTTGAGTTTATGTTTAAAAACCTAGTGCACGCATAGGGATTACGGTAAGAGGAAAGTGATCCCCCACTACCTCTTTCTAAACTTGCTGCATAAGTTACTGGTAATTTGACTGATAAAAAATTATACATACCAGTTGGCTTGCCTATTGAAAATGTTCACTCCACCAGCCTTAACAGCATCTCTATATTTATATTAAGATGCTTTAGAATACCTGAGAGCTAAGGCTTCAGTTTCGTAAAGCACTTAAGAATGTGCTTTAATGGGAAGTAAGCATGTGCTTATGTGTTTCAAAGAATCAGGGACTAAATTCTCAAAATTGCACATCTAAAAACAAAATTCAGTGCATGCACCATATTTTCACTCAATGACCCCTGTTCTCCTCTCACTGTAACTGTTGTTGTCAAAGGCGTTATTTCCAATTTACACCAACGTAAGAGTAGGAAAATCGGGTCCATTATATTCTTTGTCATGAGACTATATCCTGCACTTGCAGGAGATAACCGGTTTCAGACTAACAGCCGTGTTAATCTGTATTCGCAAAAAGAAAAGGAGGACTTGTGGCACCTTAGAGACTAACCAATTTATTTGAGCATGAGCTTTCGTGAGCTACAGCTCACTTCGTCGGATGCATACTGTGGAAAGTGTAGATCTTTTTATATACACACAAAGCATGAAAAAATACCTCCTCCCACCCCACTCTCCCGCGGCTAATAGCTTATCTAAAGTGATCACTCTCCTTACAATGTGTATGATAATCAAGTTGGGCCATTTCCAGCACAAATCCAGGTTTTCTCAGGGGTGTGTGTGTGTGTGTGTGTGTGAGAAAACCTGGATTTGTGCTGGAAATAACCCAACTTGATTATCATACACATTGTAAGGAGAGTGATCACTTTAGATAAGCTATTAGCAGCAGGAGAGTGGGGTGGGAGGAGGTATTTTTTCATGCTTTGTGTGTATATAAAAAGATCTTCTACACTTTCCACAGTATGCATCCGACGAAGTGAGCTGTAGCTCACGAAAGCTTATGCTCAAATAAATTGGTTAGTCTCTAAGGTGCCACAAGTACTCCCTTTCTTTTTGCAGGAGATGGAATCATTGGGCCACATTCCTCCCTTTACTGCAGTGGAGTTACATTAAGAATGAGTTTGACTATGTGTTGTAATAGGTCATTTTCATCTCTAAGGTGATCCTATGACTCTTGATTTGGAAATGCAACCATCACATGCAGGCGAGCATTTCCAGAGGCCTTTCAGTAGGGTTAAATAATCATCTCTACTGAAATACATTTGATTATCTGCAATGACTGTGGAGGAAAGAAAGAAAGCTGAAAGGAAATAAATGAAGAAACAGCATCGAGGATGTTGATACAACTGTGCTTGTATTTGAATGCCTTTACAAATAAGTAACAGCTAAAAGAGATTGAAGTTACAAACCCAGGTATGGTACAAGTACAAGTACAAGAGTGTCTGCACTGAAATTCCATTACTTTTCTTTATTCACTGTGATACATTCAAACAGAAGTGCTCCAGCTAACAGCCACAAAATAAAGTAAATCTAGAATAAAAAAGGCAGAAGAAGTCTGTCAAATACATATGGTGATTATTCATATTTTTAAAGCATTAGTAACTGTACGTATCTGAGTGCAAACACCCAGCAAGGAAGGGTTCCACAGTCTTGAACACTGCACCTGCTATCAAAAACATCTTTAGGCTGCTCTAGCAAAAATGGCTTTCAGAAAGCCTCTAGAAAGATAAAGCACCATCAGGAGTGTGTTTTCCCACACCACAAAAATTAGTAAAGTGAAAGAAAAATAAGGCTTAACTGAATTACAATTCTCCTATAAAGCTCAGGAACAAAGCCTACCTAGACTCAATCTTGCTCAGCTCAGCCATTTTGCCGGACAGCGCTGCACTTTGCAGTAATATCTCTGCAATGCATAAGTCAACGAGCTTCAGAAATTAGCGGGAGATGCATGGATGGAATGGAGACTAGAGTTTGAAGCAGTGTCCACCTTCCTATTTAAAGAGTGGTGACAGCCTGCCATGACACCAGCCTAGCAATGTTACTGAAATACAGTGGTGAAATCCATCTGAGAAATATTATATGTAGAAAGTTCTTTGTTTTACCAACATTGTTTGCTGCACAACAGTATTTGGCTGGGTTTTCTCAACTCATAAAAAGGTAGTTTTTGTTGGAATTATGATTTTGCTACAGTAAAATTACAGGCATCAATGTCTACAAGAGACACTGGTGCATCATTTTATCCATATTTCAGACTACGTCCTACAATTTGGCTCTTTCAACTAGCTCTATTACAGCTGCAGAACTGGTGAGTTGTGCGTGTCAAGAACTGCTCATGACTAGCAATTCTGAAAAAAAACTGCCCCAAATGCTGTAAGAAAAAATAAGAAGTCAAGATCTGGGTTAAGGTACACTGTCAAAGTGGGATGGCAGAGAGACACATAGAAATCTAGTTAACAAATCTTTTCTTTCTTTCTCATCCATCTGTGGGAAGAAGGGCACAGATTCAAGGGATGGAAGGAAAAATGCAGTAACAACTACATCATCCTCTCTCCTTCTATTTATTTTAAGGCCTTACAACTTAGGAAGCCAAGAAAACTAAGGATGGTGGTTCTCCCCTCCCAAAGGGCTTGCATTGCTGGAGGGGATGCTGACGGCTAGAAATTTTCCATGATTAAAGATCTAGATAAGTCACAAAAGGAAACAACTCTCTTCCCCCTATACACCTTCTATACAATATATGTATAAGGACCCTGTCATGTTAACAATTGTGGCCCAAATGCTAAAAATTTAATCCCATGCACAACTCTACTTAAGTGAGCAGAACTCAATAGCACCGCTTGCGTGACTCAAATTCCATGCATGCCTGGCTTTGCATGATTATGGCCTAGATGTTTAAAAAGTATTTTCTTACCTATGTTACTCATAAAGCCTCAAATCACTCAAAAGTTAAAACTGGAAAAATCACATCTATTTATTTACCCTTTATGTTATTTGCATGACATTCATCCTCAACAATGTAAGCCTAAAGAAGTCTCTCTTGCACTCTGGTTCTCATGTACTAGCACAATACTGCAACATTTAGGTGGCAAACACTGCAGGTGGGGGGTTGTTGTTAAACACCCCTTTTTACCTCCAATATCATGGAAATATTTTTGTTTAAAATTTCAGATTAAAACATTTCCATCAATCCTGTGTTTGGGGTACAAACAAAGCCGGTGTGAGGTACCCGACAGCATTCCTTTCATACAACTCTTTGGAAACCCTTCAGATTTTGCATTGTCTACCAACCCCCAAGTTAATCTTAAACTGCTAGAACTGCAAAGTCAGCAATTCCACCTGAGCTCTCCTCTCCCAGCAGTTATTCTTCCTCCTCAAATTAACATTTTCTAACTGCAATTATGTCACACAATCACTTTCCAAAGAACAAGGTGGCCTGCTTGTAATTTTATAAATTATGTCCAGGTATCTCAAAGTAGAATCACACACATTCGTAATGATAGAAATTTGGCTTTTCCTTGGATAAGTAATTAAGGCTATGAAGTGCTTTCTGGAAGATTCATTGTCTTTATCCATCCCTACAGTCAAGATAGTTGCCTTTGATCCAGTAACAGATCTGTGCATATTTGAGGGGTGTAATGCGAACAGCCACATTGAAATCCTGTGGGGAACCATTCATGTCCACCCACTGATGCCCTGAAAATATCCCAATAATTTTACGCTCCCACTTCTGATGCTGTCTCTTCCACATCCTCACATACACCCCAGAGCCGCTCGCCCCTGGCTGGGCATCGCACTGCTGATATAAGAGGTCAAACGTTTCATCTTTGACATCACAGAAACGGTAAACCAGATTTCCCGGACGATCATTGTCATAGCCAGAGAAGTGAATCCTCCCTCCAGGCAACTGTCTAGCTGGTGGGCTCACACCTATCTTCATAAATTTTCTTTTGTGCGGCTTCTTGAGCTCCAACAGGGCATAGTCATAATCCATGCCGATATCATTGGCATTTCCTTTGATCCATCCTTTAGGGACGTGTGTCCGTTTCACCCGGATCCACTGGAATTTCATTTTTTCAGGCATTGTTGAGCTCGTGATATTAGCCCCTTTGCTACCATCTTTCACTTTAGCCCTCAGGAAGCCCACCCTCAGTTTCTGGGCTCCTTTGACGTAACTTTTGCCATCGTGAATGCAGTGAGCTGCGGTAAGGACATGCTTTTCTGCCACCAGCGTCCCTGTACAACCTGTGGACAACTTCACCGAAGTGGAGAAAGGGTAATTCAACAAGAAGTCCTTGCCAAAAATGCTAAACCTGCTGTCGTAGCCATAAATCTGCCTCTTTGTTCGAGATCTGCTTTGTGACCCATCACCACCACGGCTGATAATGTAAATGCCTACTTCAGTTTCAACAAGACTACCATTGGCATACAAGGTCTCATAGGACAGGTAGTCCTTCACTTCTTCATACGTCGGCAGCGGGGAGCGCTTGTGGCACTCTAGGCCACAAGAGGATACCACCTCCAGTTTGGTTTCTGCATCAAATTGTGGTTTGTCTAGATTAAGGGTAGATTGTGGCAGGATTACTGGCACTTTGTAAGATGGCCAGGTTGGTTTCCAGCGGGAATTGGATGGTAGAACATCCTTAACAGTGCACAGGAAGAGGATCAAAGTTGGCACACCTGCCATGCTGAACACCAATCTGGGGAAAGAAAAGAATCCTCTGGTTATTAAAGCAAACATTCATTCACCATTGCAAAGCAATAGTTTTCTAGCCAAACAAAATGCCTGGCATTGTTCTGAAATTTTATCCCTACTTAAGGGTAAATCTTGATCCTATTGAAGTCAGTGCACAGGATCAGGCGATTCGTAACTGGGGGAAGGAAAAGTTCTGTATAATACATCGTAGCTCATTTAAAGCTTGCACTTGACCTTGGGATTATTTATGTGGTCTACTGCCAGTCCTGAGATATCAACTGATTGTCTTTCTGTTCTTAGCAAACTGGTAGCATTGTAGGTATAGTACAGTTTTATGTCAGGCAGCCTACATCACGCAGCCCGCAGGCTCCACTTCATAAGCCCCCTAAGAAGAGTTCCCTGCTCCCAACCAGTAATTTTAATGGTCCCAATTGTTTCAAATTCTTCTTTTACTGGATATTAGGCTGACTGCTAGGTCAATGCAGACATTGTAACAAACCCCTCAGGCTGACACTTTCAAATTTGGGTGCCAAGAGTGGGAATCTAAATCTAAATTTGGCTGCACAGTTGTAAATAGGTAGCCTCCTGGTTCTCCAGAGGTACTGAGCACCAGCATCTCCCATTGACATCAGTGGGAACTGCAGGTACTCAGCATCTTTAGAGGAGCAGAACAAAATGCCAGGCTATTAGTATATACCTACATTCAGAGGCTACAATGAATTGACTTATAATCTATTGTTTATATTACAGTAACCCCTAGAGGCCCTCACTGAGACCAGGACCCCACAGTGCCAGGCACTGTACAAACAAGCAGTAAATAGAGGGCTCCTGCTCCAAGGGGCTTATAATCTTGGTTAACAATTAATCAAATGGATGAAGTAAATACACAGGTGGCATGTTTCTGTAGCATTGGTATATTAGAGGCTTGCTTCCCCTGCAGTTTAAGACAGAGGAGGGTTTCTAGTCTATTTAACATACTTTACCCCTTAGGCTTGCATGGGGAAGGTCCGGCTATTATGTGAGGGTAGCTAATGAAGAAAAGATTATAGGTACTGAAGGAACTTTCAGCTAACATATTGATTTATTCCACAGTAAATCAAATTAATTAGAAATGCAAACCAACCCTCTGACAGCGCAGAGGGACTGTAAATGTGTTTATGAACCACAGGCAGAGTGTCTCAAGCAGCAGAGAACAAAGAAAATGTGTAACTGAAGTTTATTTGAAAATTAGCCATACAGCTGAATCACTGCAGGAGCCATAGTGCTCGGTGGGAGAAGGCAGGCAGGACTTCTCTTGAACAAGGATTATACAAACAAAACATCACAATTATATTGAGCTTATGTATATTGAAACCCTGCTGGTTACACTGATAATGGCTTCATGATCATTCCTGAAATGCCTCAAGTGAATAAACTACAACAAACAGTTGCAGAAGATGTCTACGAACTAAAAAGAAAATAACTCTCCCCAACTCTTTACAAAACAGTTCTCTGTTCCTAAGGTGTATTGGGGAGCCCTTCGGGAACCATGGTCTGGCAGAGAATACAGGTGTCTGATTCAAATATTACTTCTGGATAATTTTACAGTCAGCATCATTTGTAGTAATCAATGCTAAGACAAAGGTAGGCAAAACACATCTTTCAGAATGAACATGATATATTAAGGAAGAGTCAATATGGCTTTTGTAAAGGGAAATCATGCCTCACCAATTTATTAGAATTCTTTGAAGGGGTCAACAAGCATGTGGACAAGGGTGTTCCAGTTGATATTATGTATTTGGACTTTCAGAAAGTCCCTCACCAAAGGCTCTTAAGCAAAGTAAGAAGTCATGGGATAAGAGGGAAGGTCTTCTCATGGATCAGTAACTGGTTAAAAGATAGAAACAAAGAGTAAGAATAAATGGTCAGTTTTTACAATGCAGAGAGGTAAATAACGGGTTCCCCCAAAGATCTGTGTAGGGACCAGTGCTATTCAACATATTCATAAATGATCTGGAAAAGGGGGTAAACAGAGAGGTGGCAAAGTTTGCAGACAATACAAAATTACTCAAGACAGTTACAGCCAAAGCTGAGTGTGAAGAATTACAAAAGGACCTCACTAAACTCCGTGACTAGGCAATAAAATGGCAGATGAAAGTCAATGTTGGCAAGTGCAAAGTAATGCCCATTGGAAAACATAAAATCCCAACTATATTACAAAATGACAGGGTCTAAATTAGCTGTTAGCACTCAAGAAAGAGCTCTAGGAGTCACTGTGGATAGATCTTCGAAAACATTTGCTCAATGTGCAAAGGCAGTCAAAAAAGCTAACAGAAAGTTAGAAGCTATTAGGCCAGGGACAGATATTAAGACAGTAAATCTCATAATTCCACTATATGAATCCATGGTGTGCCCACACCTTGAATACTGAGTACAGTTCTGGTTGCCCCATCTCAACTATATATATTAGAATTGGAAAAGGTTGAGAAAAGGGCAACAAAAATTATTAGGGGGATGGAACAACTTCCATGTGAGGAGAGATTAAAAAGACTGGGACTGTTCAGTTTAGAAAAGAGACAACTCAGAGGAGATATGATTGAGGTCTATAAAATCGTGAATGGTGTGGAAAAAGTGACTAGGGAAGTGTTATTTACCCCTTCACATAACACAAGAACCAGGGGCCACCCAATGAAACTAAGAGGCAGCAAGTTTAAAACAAACATAAGGAAGTACTTCTTCACACAACACACAGTAAACCTGTGGGGTTCATTTCCAGAGAATGTTGCGAAAGCCAAAAGTATAACTGTGTTCAAAAAAGAATTAGATAAGTTCATTGAGGAAAGGTCCATCAATGGCTATTAGGCAAAATGGTCAGGGACACAACTAAACCTCTGAGTGGCAGAAGCTGGGACTGGACAACAGGGAATGGACCACTTAATAATTGCCCTGTTCTGTTCATTCCCCCTGAAGTATACGGCACTGGCCACTGTCGGAAGACAGGATACTGGGCTAGACTGACCATTGGTCTGACCTAGCATGGGCTTCTTACATTCAGGACATAAGCTGCGTTTGACAGCAAATTAGATTTCTGCCACACCACTAAAAAAGCAGATAAAACGTGTAGATTATGGACTTGGTGAATGGGGGCTGAACATAATGCCCCAGTTCCTAGCCCCAGAAATGGTTATATGATTTTCAGAAATAACTAGTGATTTTGGGTGCCTCGATTTTTGAATGCCAAACAACAGACACCTTAAAGGTGCCTGATTTTCAGAAAGCATTGAGCCCCCACCCTTTGAAGGGTGCGGGATCATTAGTCACTTCTGGAACATCTGGAAAATCTTAGCCAGCCTTGAAAATCAATAATAATCACAAAATCAGAGACCTCATAAGACTGGGAAATGGCTGCTCATTTATTCAGCTAGAAATGTTGACTTCTCATGCTCCCTTTCCTGCCTTGCATCCTGAATTTACACACATTCATGATTTAGACAGCAAAGTGTTGGATTAATATTGGAAACCAGCTGGGTCTTGCTAAATCTACCGATTTAGACAGCTGCAAATTGGCAGAAAGATGGCATAGTGAGCACTGGTTGCATAAATAGTGAGAGGAAAAGTACAGAATAACAAACTAACCACTGGGAGGAGTGGTAGATATGCTGGAGGGGAGGGATAGGATACAGAAGGACCTAGACAAATTGGAGGATTGGGCCAAAAGAAATCTGATGAGGTTCAATAAGGATAAGTGCAGGGTCCTGCACTTAGGACGGAAGAACCCAATGCACAGCTACAGACTAGGGACCGAATGGCTAGGCAGCAGTTCTGCGGAAAAGGACCTAGGGGTGACAGTGGACGAGAAGCTGGATATGAGTCAGCAGTGTGCCCTTGTTGCCAAGAAGGCCAATGGCATTTTGGGATGTATAAGTAGGGGCATAGCGAGCAGATCGAGGGACGTGATCGTTCCCCTCTATTCGACATTGGTGAGGCCTCATCTGGAGTACTGTGTCCAGTTTTGGGCCCCACACTTCAAGAAGGATGTGGATAAATTGGAGAGAGTCCAGCGAAGGGCAACAAAAATGATTAGGGGTCTGGAACACATGACTTATGAGGAGAGGCTGAGGGAGCTGGGATTGTTTAGCCTGCAGAAGAGAAGAATGAGGGGGGATTTGATAGCTGCTTTCAACTACCTGAAAGGGGGTTCCAAAGAGGATGGCTCTAGACTGTTCTCAATGGTAGCAGATGACAGAACGAGGAGTAATGGTCTCAAGTTGCAGTGGGGGAGGTTTAGATTGGATATTAGGAAAAACTTTTTCACTAAGAGGGTGGTGAAACACTGGAATGCGTTACCTAGGGAGGTGGTAGAATCTCCTTCCTTAGAGGTTTTTAAGGTCAGGCTTGACAAAGCCCTGGCTGGGATGATTTAACTGGGATTTGGTCCTGCTTCGAGCAGGGGGTTGGACTAGATGACCTTCTGGGGTCCCTTCCAACCCTTATATTCTATGATTCTATGATTCTATGAAAAACAAATCTTACCATTCCAGCTCTGTAAACCATATGTTCTCGCATTAGTCAGCTGAGAACTAACCTTACTTGTGATAGGGAGGACCATATGTGGGAACCATTAGGAACTGAGTATAGATGTCATTCTGGCTAGGTAGTTCACAGGGTAACGTATTCCGTTACTGGAACTGCACAGTAACAGGCTTCATTTTGGTCCTCTGTCTTTCCCAGAGTTCTAGAGCAACATGAAGATCATCCCTTAAGACATATGACGTTTCAGACATATACATCAGATCCCTTTTTAATTAATTTGTCACATAAAGCCACTCCTGGTGACACGACTGCCACTCACCCTTAGCTGGTTTATTTAGGAGTGGGCAGGAGGGGAAGAATGAAACTGTTTCATGCTGCAAACCAGTGGTTTTCAACCTTTTTTCATTTGCAGCCCCCTAAAAAATTTCAAATGGAGTTACAGAATCCTTTGGAAATTTAGACATAGTCTGTGGGCTCCTAGGGTCTGCGGACCACAGGTTGAAAACCACTGCTGTAGACCATCATTTGCCTAAAGCTGAAAGTTTCCCCTTCTCTGTGTAAATGTAGTTTCAGCCAGCAGAGGGTAGCCTTCCAATGAGGAGAATAAGAAGATGAATGTGTTGGAACTGTACATGTGCCCAGAAAACGTTTCAAAAGAATGAATCACATCTGTGCCTACTATGAACTTTTTTAAAGCGGGCTTTACAGCAATTAATGCATTTGTATAAAGCTTCCTGTAACTTTTCCCTGTCTTTAGTGCTGCCTGATCCCATTGTGAGTTTTTTGGATGTAAAGGCCGTTTCATCAGCTACTATTCTGTTATCTCAATTCTTATCAAAACATAAATAAGGCACTAGAGAAAAAAAATTAAAAGCTTCGGTGTCAGATTAGTAGCCAAAACTGATTACAGAGTGGGACATTTGTTTCAGTCTGTGTAATGTATCCAGATAATAAATTACTATTGTTTCACTGTTAAAATCTAAGAAACTCAGGTAGGCATATATCTATACAAGCTTATTCTGATGTACAGTATGTAGAATAAATTTTGTACAATTTATCACGGGATGCAAACCACTGCATGTCATTTCTTTCCATATGGGGGAATCATCTCAAAAAGTTATCTGAGGGAAACATGAGTTTATTTTTGAAAGCGAGTGGATGTTCCCTAATTCTGAAACCAAAATTAGGCACCATGCCAAATTTATTCCAAGGGAACCTAGTATTTACCCCTTCATTTCTAGTTTTAAAGAAAATAAATAGTAGGCAGGACATTTCTGTGCCATATTACCCTTGAACTAGATTCAAATAATGATTATTTTGCAAGTCTTGCTCAAAGATGTCAGAAAACAAGATAAAATGGAAAAGAAATGAAGCACATTTCCATTGATTATTGTAACATATTTTTAGTTCATTGGTGAGAATACTGTTCAGCAATGTACAACTGTTTATACTTTAGAAACTATTGTTCTGTTTTACTGAATTCTCAGAGAGACAATGCAGGTGATGTACTATCTTTTACTGGACCAACTTCTGTTGGTGGAAGGGACAAGCTTTCAAGTTCTTCCTCAGGTCTGGAGAAGGTAACCAGAGTGTCCAATAAAAGACATTACCTCACCTACCCTGTCTCTTTCTTATCCTGGGACCAACATGGCTACAATAACACTTTCGTGAATTATGTCAGAAGCGCTGAACACTCTTTTACTCAATACAAAATATTGCTCTGCTATGCAGGATAGGAACCTCCAGAAAGTGTTTTGTACATGGTCAGGTGTGATAATGGCATTACAATTGCTTTGGGAATGGAAACACTGACAGCTACTCTGGGGCTCCCCATGCTACTAGAACACTTGCAGACACATTTTCCTGTCTGCAACAGACAGTCATGCCTTAAGAAAATGCTGGTGAAAGAGAACTGCCTTGTTCGGAGCATACATGAATCATCTTCTAATAAGCAAGTACATTTTTGAAAGAGTTCAGCATTCAGGGGTGGTACTCATAATAGACTGTAAAATGAAAATAAATCCTGGAATGTACAGTGTGCAATCCTAGTCTGAAAGACCAGACTAGTCTCCACTACATTTTGAAATGAAGAAAGTTTTTCCATAGGGCTGTGACAAAAAAACCAACCAAAACCTACCTCAATCCAAATGACAGAAATGAACCAAATTACTGTTACAACTGTGCCAAAATACCTCAGCTGCTTTTCTGAGTCATGAAACTTGTTAAAACACAGAACTAACCGAGCATCAGTTTAAGAGCTACCAAAGCTCTCAGTGCAATTAAAACATAACACATATACATTAGTCTGTCAGTGACACTGAACAGTGAGGCCAGTGGCTGAGTAAAGTTTCACTCACTCTGTCCCTTCTCCACTAGTTTGAAGATTATAAGAAGAGATGTGCTGGAAAACCTGAAACAGATTTCAATACTATCAAATCAGAGGTATCTACCAACATATACAGTAGACACAGAGGGCATTTTGGCACATGTACTAGAGTGACACAAAAAAAAAATAGAACCATATTTATATTTTTACCAATTAGTTCAATTTCTTTAGAAGATTTTTCTGTCTGCCTCCCCACCCACCCCCATCCATTTTTTCCCCTTGCTATAAAATAGTTTTGGTTTTCATTACACAGGACCACAGATTATGGACCATTCTCTAAATTAGCAAATTGTAAGTGATGATACACATGGTCACTGATATCAACCAACCTGAGCCATACACACTGTAATGTAATGTGACAGGAGTTATTGTAGTTGCCCAAACACTGTTCCCTATGGCAGTGGTTCTCAGCCAGGGATAGATGTACCCGTGGGGGTACACAGAGGTCTTCCAGGGGGCGCATCAGCTCATCTAAATATTTGCTTAGTTTTACAACAGGCTACATAAAGAGCACTAGCCAATCAGTTCAAACTAAAAGTTCATACAATGCTCTATATACTATACACTGAAATGAGAGTACATTATTTATATTCTAGTTGATTTATTTTATAATTATATGGTAAAAATAAGAAAGTAAGCAACTTTTCAGTACTAGTGTGCTATGTATTTTTATGTCTGATTTTGTAAGCAAATAGTTTTTAAGTGAGGTGAAATCTGGGGGTGCGCAAGACAAATCAGACTCCTGCAAAAGGTACAGTACTCTGGAAAGGTTGAGAGCCACTGCCCTATGGGACATTGCAAAGCAGATCTCCACTTGAGCTATCTATCACCCACCCTAGGAACAAGACTGAATGTCCCCAATTGTAGCAATAGCCTAAAATACAGGTAATTTAATATCTTTATTTAACAAAAATGGATTATCAATAGACCTGCAGCCATTCAGTGCAGAGCTCAGCACCACAACTCCTTACCTAGGAGAACTTGCTCCAGCTGCTGGCTATTGTGAATGTCTCCTGGGTGTCACCCAGTGTGAAATAAAGAAAACATGATTTTTTATCAGCTATTTTCTCATAAGATGCTCTGCCAGTCCCTGTTTGTACTTCAAAATGATGTAATTTGCACAGTGTCAGTTCTACTAGGCATGTTTTTTCTTCTATTTAAAAATTAACAACTATTGATGAATGATTATAGCTTGAAAAAGAAGTGTTTGCATCCAACAAATGCCGATACTATAGTTTCAGGAGTTAGGTGATTTCAGTTCACAATCAGAATCCAAGAAGAAACATTATTCTACTTTTTGTTTGCTAGATATATTTTCTGGGGGGAGGAGGGTTGGCCAGGGTGTGTTCACATTCATGTAGCTAAGAGTTAAACATTAATTTCCACCCAAAGAAATTGCCTTATGCTTCCTAAAAATGTGTGAACAAAACTGAAGGCAGGCAAACTCATGGAGGAAAGACAGCGGTCATGAAATAATTCTCTGGATTCTATTTAATTTATTGGCTAGTTTCTTTCTGATAACTAATGCCAAAGATTTCATTCTTCCTAAATAAATAAATAAACTGCACCGGGCTAAAGGTCCCAAGACTATCTCTCAATTAGGAAATGTGATATTGACTTTGGATTCCACAACTTCTAGCCTGAAATGACTCTTCTACTTTGTCCGTATCAACTATGTCTGATGATTAGATCTCGGTAAGATTTTGTACTTGTATCTTTCTCAGCACAAAAACCATTTTAACCGAATAAAGAGACAGCTAGTAATACTTTTAACACATCTTATCTAGGCAGCTTGGTTATCCCCATCCCAATACCCTTTGTCCACCCCCTGGCTAATACTGATCCATGGATCAGTGATTTGCTGAAGGAATTTGTTTGGTTTTTTTTTTTTTTTTTTTTTTTTGGTAGCAGACTGTTTACAGCTTGCAAAAGTTATAGACCCAAGGACTCCCCCTTAAAAAAAGTCAGCATCCCAAGCCCCAGAAAGAATTGTCTCCTTTTGTGCAGAGAATATGCCAGCCAGGTCTATTTACACTTGCACTCCCTTCTAAAACCATAATGTCCAGGATCGCTTTACGTACTTACCACCTCCTCACATGCAAGGCTCAGTCACGGTTTACAGCTAAGTGCCCTTCTGAGCAAGATCAGGCAGGTGAAGGGTCTGGTCCCATAACTCCAGGCTGCTCTGCTGCCTTCTGATGGAATCTCTCGCTGACTCAGACCTGCCTCCTCCTATCACCCCCTCAGTGAAATGCTCAGGTTGCTACACACACTTTGGGGTTTCCAGTTGCATTTCCCTTGCGATCCCCAGTGCACAGCTCCCCTGCATTGGCTAGAAAGCTTCCAAGGGGAGCGGGAAGGGGATGGGAGGGGGGGCTGGAAAAGGCAGCTCAGTCCTCCTTGCAGGTGTCACCCTCGAGCCCTCCGGCTCCCGCTGCTGCTACCAAAACTTTCCTGCAAAGAGCAACTGGCGCCTCCGCAGCGCAGGCGCCATGAGACCCAACCCACCCGCACTCCGGATTGCTGGAGCTAGCAGGAGGCTGGCCTGGTGCTGCAGATCCACTGCCCTTCCCCCCGCGCAGCACCCCCACTCCGGGCCCATCGCCCCCTCCCCTTCTGTGCGCACTCGCGGCACAAAGAGGAGCCAGCGGCCGCCTCTCCGCCTCCCTGCACCCTTACGCCTTACCGTGGGGAGAATTGCAAAGACGCAAGGTGTGGCCCCCCCGTTTCCAAGCGGGCATTTCTGTGGCAAAGATCCTCTGCCCACCCCCCCTCCAAAAATCCTCGGGGCTGCCTGCAGTTCCTTTCCAGCCCCAGGGAACGGCCAGTGCCTAATCTGCTTCGCGTTATTTTCCTGCGCTGGTTTCGCCGTTTGAAAACTGGCTCACAAAGCCCTTGGAGCTCTGTGCGGGCGGGTTTACAAGGTGCCACCTACCGCACCCATGGTGGCGTTAATACTGAGCTTGTCACTGCCCTGGGTGAAGATGCAGAGCTTTGACTGACACCTAAGAAGGCAGGGATCCTTCTCTGAGAACTTTATGATCTTAATCAGATGCATAAAATAGATGGGGAAACAGCTGACTCCCCCTAACTACCGCACTCTGGGAATTTCACACCATACTGTAGCCCACTGAATTCTGCAGTTATGGTCTAAAGCACAACTTGCAATAGGGAGGCTGCAGTGTTCGCGGCTGTTAGTGTACAGTTGTTATATTATTGCTTAATAAAGGGATGTTACAAATGATATTTATAGGTCTTAACTTCTTACGAGCAGGAGTCTGCTGGTCAATTCAAAGTAAAGGCAGGATGGGCAGGTACTCACGCTGATAAAGGCTGTGGGACCAGACCTTAAAGTGTAAGTATGAATTTTATGGGCAAAATCCTGATCCCAGTGATGTCAGTGGGAGTTTGCCACTGCCTTCAGTGGACCAGGATTTCTCCTCTGTACAAATTTTACTTATTCCGTTGAATAAGGAAGGTTCTGACTCAGCGGTGGGCAAACTTTTTGGCCTGAGAGCCACATCGGGGTATGGAAATTGTATGGCAGGCCATGAATGCTCACAAAATTGGGGGGTAGAGGTGTAGGGGAGGGGGGTGAGGGCTCTGGCTGGGGGTGTGGGCTCTGGGGTGGGGCCAGAAATGAGGAGTTCAGGGTGCGGGAGGGGGGGTGAGGGCTCTGGGCTGGGGACGAGAGGTTTGGGGTACAGGAGGGGGCTCCAGGCTGGGACCGAGGGGTTTGGAGGGCGGTGGGGGGGATTAGGGCAGGGGGTTGGGGTATGGGGGGGGGTCTGAGGGCTCTGGCTGGCGGTGTCGGCTCTGAGGTGGGGCTGGGGATGAGGGTTTTGGGATGCAGGAGGAGGCTCCAGGCTGGGACCAATGGGTTCAGAGGGCAGGAGAGGGATCAGGGATGGGGCAGGCTGTTGGGGCACGGGGGGGGGTGAGGGCTCTGGCTGGGGTGCGGGCTCAGGGGTGGGGCTGGGGATGAGAGGCTTGGGGTACAAGAGGGGGCTCTGGGCTGGGATTGGGGGGTTCAGAGGGCAGAAGGGGGAACAGGGCTGTGGCAGGGGATTGGGGAACGGGGGGTGGCGCTTAGGGGTGCAGGCTCCAGGCGGTGCTTACCGCAAGTAGCTCCCGAAAGCATGTCCCTCCTGCGGCACCGAGGAGCGGCCAGGCGGCTCTGTGTGCGGCCCCGTAGAAACCATGGCCAATAGGAGCTGCGGGGGTGGAGCCTGCAGGCAGGGCAGCGCTCAGAGCCACCTGGCCATGCCTCCCTGTACTACATAGGAGCCGGAGCGGGTCATACCAGCTGCTTCCTGGGAGCCACACGGAGTGGGTCAAGCCCCCTACCCCGCTCCCTGGCTGGAGCGCCGGAGCAGGGTAAACCCCCTACCCCGCTCTGTGGCGGGAGCTGACGGCTGGCTGTGGCCCGGGGGCCACAATTTACCAACCCCTGTTCTGACTGGTGAATGCTTTCCCACATGTGTAACCTTACACACCGAAGTAGTAATATCAGTGGGGCTCTTCACGTGCGTTAATTTGCTCACATGCATGTTTGTAGGATGAGTCCAAATGCATTTTGTCACACAGCTCTGCAGTGTATCACACAGCTATTGCCACATCATGCAAATATATGATTCTAATTATTTGTATGATATATTATGTCTATATTTATTTTTAATTGCCCATCTTTGTTGAATCTATATAATGATATCTGGCAGGAAAAGAAAAGAAGAGCCAAGAAGAAGAAAAGCCAAGATACAAACACAGATGCAAAAATCCTGCAGATTTGCGGGGAAAATCCCTGTAGTTTTTGCCAGAATTCCCTGCTGATTTCCATTAGCCATTAGCAATAAGTATAAATTCTTCAGGAATCAATTTGTGTGCTGACTCGAGCCTTCTCTCTCATCCTAACTTTACAAAGAACTGGTAAAGCTTGAAATGCAGAGAAAACTGTACTAAATAAGCCATAGATTGCTTTTCCACGTGGATAGTCTTAGAAGCTGAGATGGTGCTGGAACTTCAGTTCAAGGAATATACAGATACTTTTTGCTTTAATTTATTTTGATTTTGTATTATTAAAAAAACACCAATCCCAGATTCTAGGTGCCCTGTCAGCCGATGAGAATGACCTATTTGGTTTCACAAAAGGATTTTAAAGTGAAGGTTGGAAAGAGCAAGGGGGACAACACAGTTAGAAATACATATTAATTGTGCATTACATCACGCAGTTTGGCTTCAGCACATATCCTTGCTTCCCTAAAATGGCTGATTACAGCGTCACATATTGATTTCCAAAGATCTCCACGAAGCAGCTCCAGCAAAAACGTAAGTTAATGTACTGGCTGGCACTAAAAGGTAAACAGGGAGGTGCAGTTGATACTAAGTCAGCCACTGCTAGCTCAGAGGGAAACTGAGATTGCACATTGTGCAATGATTAGCAAATCCCAGAAGTATCACTAGTCAGCTCACCTTTTGACAAGGGTTAACAAGTAGAACCAGGATATGGTCCTCCCGAGTGATACTGATGATAAACTAGTCACCATCCCTTCCTGGGGAGAGTTCAACAGGGCTTCAAATCTTTTCTGGGCCTTGTGACTGACTATAAAGCTCAAACTCCCATTGCCCTGAAACATATGTTCCCTAATTAAAGATATGAAGTCCCACTGCTGTAGGGTTCTTGGCAGCAGACTCAGTGAGGCAGGAAAAAAAGCTTTTGCTATTCTGCATGGATGGAGAAGTATATTCAGCTGTCTTGGGAGGAGGCAAAATCTTGTGACAGTGGATCCTGTGGCACCGGACGCTGCAACAATTTTCTGATAAGGTTCTTGAGTTCCACTGACCTGCCAGCAGGTGCACTGCTCCCAGGCAGCAGTCGATCAACAAGACTCCCTCTTCTGGGGACCATATCTCACTATGGTCTTCTCCAAGTGTAGGAGCTCAGAACACAAAATCAGATTTTGTGATTTTCGAGGTCCTCTTCCTCTTTTGACGAAGCACAAACTTAGATAGACAAGGTGGATGAGGTAATATCTTTTATTGGACCATCTGCTGGTGAGAGAAACAAGTTTTTGAGCTTACACAGAACTCTTCTTCAGGTCTGGGAAACTAAGGGCAAGTCTACACTACAAAATTAAGTTGGCCTAAGTTACTTTAAATTAAAATTAAAATTAAATTGCTTTTGCATGTCCAGACTATGCTCCTTGTGTCGGCGGTGCACATCCTCACCAGGAGCGCTTGCACTGATTTGACTGTCAGTGTGGGGCACTGTGGGGGGACGGCTTCTAAAAGGCAGCAATAGTTGATGTAAGCAATGCAATGCCTACTTCGACCTAAGTGCTACACCTCTCATGGAGGTGAAGCTATTAAGTCGGTGTAGTGGGCAAGTTATATCGATGGGAGCTACATTTTAGTGTAGACGCTTACAGAGTTAGGTCGACCTAACTCTGTAGTGTAGACCAGGACTCACTCAAAGTGTCACTGCTAAATACAAGATGGAACAGATTGTTTAGCATAAGTAGTCAGCACATATCCTAAGGTGAAGTGGCCTATTTATACCCCATAGTCGTAGGACAAAACAGGGAGGTTACAGAGTAGCAGCCGTGTTAGTCTGTATCCGCAAAAAGAAAAGGAGTACTTGTGGCACCTTAGAGACTAACAAATTTATCTGAGCATAAGCTTTCGTGAGCTACAGCTCACTTCGTCGGATGCATGTAGTGGAAAATACAGTGGGGAGATTTTATATGCACAGAGAACATGAAACAATGGGTGTTATGAGTTACGTATTGTTGTAATAAGCCATAAATCCAGTGTCTCTGTTCAGTCCATGATTTAAGTGATAACTCATATATCTAGCAAAGTTACGAATTTAAGTTCTCAGGCTTGTCTTTTGAAAGCGTTGTGCAGGTTTCCTTTGAGGACAAGGACTGATAGGTCAGTTATAGAGTTATCACTTTGTGAAAAGTGTTTACCCACAGGTGATATGGTGTTTTTGTCTTTTATCATTTTTCTGTGTGAAGTCATTTGAGAGCACAGTGATTGTCTGGTTTCACCCACATGGTTGTTATTAGGGAAGTTAGTGCACTGGATGAGGTACACCTTCAAACAACCCCCCAGCCTCTCCAAGCTCATCATCCCACAAACCAGGACACACCAACTCAAAGCAGCAGAACAACAGCTGCAAAACTTGCAGACATATCTCCATGGCTACTGTGATCAATACTCCCCACAACACACCTTTCAAGATCCCTGGGTCCCACACATGCCTATTGCAACATGTGGTGTATCTCATCCAGTGCACCACAATCTCTAATAGCCTGAGACCAACAGAGCTACAACAAGACTGCATACGAAGCACAAACTGTCATTCCCAACTGCCATGGAACCTTCAGTCCTCAGCATTCCACCCAGCTGCTCCCCAAATCTCATTTCTCTTGTCTGGAGCTCATCTAGTCCATCTATCATCACCATGGCATATCAAGGGCCACAGCTGCTGTTTAGCCAGCAGGAAGAGGGAATGAATATTATCCAGATTGTCTCACTTTTTCATCTTCCCCTTTCAGCTCTTTCCCTTTCTATCCCGACTTTCTCTCTGTCAACTACCACGAACAAAAGCAAGAGGAAAGACCGGATTATGAATAACTCTAGAGGGATTACTTCATCTCCAGACAAGAGCCAAAACTGGCACCATCCTAGAGTAGCACTTAGATATTAGGTTGACAGGTGCCATAGCAAAACTTAAGATTGATAGATATAGACAGACAGATCATATGAGTAGGGACTTAAACCACTCTCGATAGAGTCTGTAAGACTCTTCCAGAGGGGTGAAGCCACAAATAAAGTGCTGTGGTAAGGTAACTTTAAATTAAAATTGATTTTGAGGCAATTGGTTCCCATAGCTGTCAACGCCAGACATTTTTGAATAAAATCCTCCCAAATTTTAGCTTTTTAATTGTTTTTAATAAACGCTTACATTGAACCATAAATTCACACAGCTTTACAAATAGATTAAGACGCATTTCCTGCTCCAGAGAATTTGTAAACTAAGACAAACAAAACAATCACAAAACACTACAGCTATTCAAAAAAAAAGAGAGGGGCTGAAGGTGGAGATCATTAGTGATGAAAAGAAGGGAGCAGGAGTTGCTTGAAGAGATGGATGGAGGGATCTGGGAGTTCTGGGTTTAGATCCTGGTTCTGCTCCCTGTGAGATCTTGGACAAGTAACTTGGTCTGTTGATGCCTCAGTTCCCTATGTGTAAAATGTGGGTAGCAGCACTTCCTGACCTAATAGGGATGTTGTAAGGAGAAACGTATTACTGTTTTGTGGTGCTCAGCATCAGGAGCCCTGGGGTGGAGTTCCCTCAGCTGATCCCTAGGCTAGTTGGTACAGCCTTCAGACAAGTTAATCAGCCCAGATGGGCTGCTGCAGAATTGACTGATGGCCAGCCGACCCAACTGACTGAAAGGAGCCAACAGGTCAACATTTAAGCTCAGCAGCAGCAGTAGGTTGCTGGCTGCTCAATGCTTATGTTTGCAATTGCAATCACTTCTGTGCTTGCCTTGTTCCTGTATTGCTCCAATCTGATCCTGCCCTGTTCTGGTCCTGAGCCAGTCCCCTAAACCCAGCTCCCTTGCCTGGCTTCTGACTCTGGCTCTGACATTGGTTCTGGTTATTGGCTTCTGGCTCTGGCTCTGGTTATTAACTCCAGCTCTGGCTCTTGACTTAACTCCTGGTTTCTGACTCCTGCTTTGGCTTGTGTCCTCTGCCTCGAACCATGAGGCTGGGCTCTGGTTCTAACGAACAGGTCAGACAATCCATATCTCGGTCCTGACACTGAGAAGGGAGGGTGATAGATTTTGAATGAGGATTTAAAAGAAGAGAGAGGACTCCAGATGGACAAAATCAAGAGAGCCTGGTCCAAAGCAGGGGGGCAGCACTAGAGAAAGTGCAAAGATCATGGGCCTGATTCTCATTTACACTGAAGCCACATTATGCCACTCTTGAAGTGTAAAGGGGCTTGAAGTGAGAGTAAGGCTGTAGCTGGGTAGTCACCCCACTCCAGCCCTGAAAAGAGAGGGCTGGGAGAGGGCTGGGGCTGCGAGAAAAGGCTAGGCGGATTGGGAAGGCAGCCACAGTTGGGGCCATGCCCCAATCAGGCCACAGCTGGCCCTATAAAAGGCCAGTGAACCGGGAGCTGGGAGAGAAGGACCTGGCTGTTTAGAAGCTGAGCAAGGTACCTTAAGTGGGGCCAGGGCTGAGGAGCTGGGGCACTCTAGCCTGGAAAAACCCCAGGCTGTAGGCCTTGCTAAAGGCCAGGAAAGGTACTGGGGTTATAGAGGTGTAGCCTGGGAATAGGCAGAGGCAGCTGGTCCAACCCCCTTGCTGATTATTGGTTTACAGACTGCCACCTGCCCCAGTGAGCAGGGGTTAGATGATGACTGGCAGTAGCTGCTAAGGCAAGGTGGGGATTCCCTGGGAAGGAGAGATCCAGACTGTGGGGGTATTACAGGGGGCAGAACCCTGATGTAGAGGGGCACTGGGGTCCAGGAGGGACAAAGGGGCCTGAGGCAATCGGGACACTGGCCTGCAGAGGGTGCTCTGGAGGGCTAACTGCCAGGGTGACCAGTGGGAGGTGCCACACCGGTGAGTTGCATCTTGCTACAAAGGCCTTGCCTATCTAGATATTCATATGCTTTTATCACCATAGTATCTGAAGGAAAATAGGAAAAAGAGATGAAGGGAGCAGTATGGTAACAGCATTGGTCTTTTTCCTCCTTTAGATATTAAGTTAAAATTAGAGGCATTGTAGTTGCAGTTTATTCATACATGTATTTCCTAGAAAACAAGAGCTCCTAGGATCTTGTGAAATCAGACTACCCCTGCATAAAAAAATCTTGACTTCTGAATTCTGAGTTACTGTAAGCCATTCTGTAGGCAAACAGTGAGGAGTAGCAACAAAAAAATGGTGAAAGTATATTAACAGTGCAGCATTATCAAGTGATAACACAGCCGCTAATATATGTCATCAGCTCATGAACAAGTGGCAAATGAGACAGCCTCAAGCTGGGACCCTGATGGACTGCATTATCTGGAGATAATTTCTCTTGGCTGAAGGAATCATCTATTCTGAGATGGAAGTGAAGAAATCTGGCATTCTGCACCTGATCCAAATTCCACTGAAGTCAATAGACTGTCATTGACTTCAAGCCTGAAGTGATCATCAAATGGTGGCCGCTGCTACTTTATTTAGAGTTACAGTAGATATTTCAAACCCAGCAGTGGGGCCTGGGGGAAGAGCATGAAAAGAGTCATATGGAGGACTATGGCTCAGATGATTCAGGAAGTTTTTGGAAAGCGTAGGGGACAATTTCCTGGCGCAAGTGCTAGAGGAGCCAACTAGGGGGGCGCTTTTCTTGACCTGCTGCTCACAAACCGGGTAGAATTAGTGGGGGAAGCAAAAGTGGATGGGAATCTGGGAGGCAGTGACCATGAGTTGGTTGAGTTCAGGATCCTGACACAGGGAAGAAAGGTAAGCAGCAGGATACGGACCCTGGACTTCAGGAAAGCAGACTTCGACTCCCTCAGGGAACGGATGGCCAGGATCCCCTGGGGGACTAACTTGAAGGGGAAAGGAGTCCAGGAGAGCTGGCTGTATTTCAAGGAATCCCTGTTGAGGTTACAGGGACAAACCATCCCGATGAGTCGAAAGAATAGTAAATATGGCAGGCGACCAGCTTGGCTTAATGGTGAAATCCTAGCGGATCTTAAACATAAAAAAGAGGCTTACAAGAAGTGGAAGGTTGGACATATGACCAGGGAAGAGTATAAAAATATTGCTCGGGCATGTAGGAATGATATCAGGAGGGCCAAATCGCACCTAGAGCTGCAGCTAGCCAGAGATGTCAAGAGTAACAAGAAGGGTTTCTTCAGGTATGTTGGCAACAAGAAGAAAGCCAAGGAAAGTGTGGGCCCCTTACTGAATGAGGGAGGCAACCTAGTGACAGAGGATGTGGAAAAAGCTAATGTACTCAATGCTTTTTTTGCCTCTGTTTTCACTAACAAGGTCAGCTCCCAGACTGCTGCGCTGGGCATCGCAAAATGGGGAAGAGATGGCCAGCCCTCTGTGGAGATAGAGGTGGTTAGGGACTATTTAGAAAAGCTGGACGTGCACAAGTCCATGGGGCCGGACGAGTTGCATCCGAGAGTGCTGAAGGAATTGGCGGCTGTGATTGCAGAGCCATTGGCCATTATCTTTGAAAACTCGTGGCGAACGGGGGAAGTCCCGGATGACTGGAAAAAGGCTAATGTAGTGCCAATCTTTAAAAAAGGGAAGAAGGAGGATCCTGGGAACTACAGGCCAGTCAGCCTCACCTCAGTCCCTGGAAAAATCATGGAGCAGGTCCTCAAAGAATCAATCCTGAAGCACTTGCATGAGAGGAAAGTGATCAGGAACAGCCAGCATGGATTCACCAAGGGAAGGTCATGCCTGACTAATCTAATCGCCTTTTATGATGAGATTACTGGTTCTGTGGATGAAGGGAAAGCAGTGGATGTATTGTATCTTGACTTTAGCAAAGCTTTTGACACTGTCTCCCACAGTATTCTTGTCAGCAAGTTAAGGAAGTATGGGCTGGAAGAATGCACTATAAGGTGGGTAGAAAGCTGGCTAGATTGTCGGGCTCAACGGGTAGTTATCAATGGCTCCATGTCTAGTTGGCAGCCGGTATCAAGTGGAGTGCCCCAAGGGTCGGTCCTGGGGCCAGTTTTGTTCAATATCTTCATAAATGATCTGGAAGATGGTGTGGATTGCACTCTCAGCAAATTTGCGGATGATACTAAACTGGGAGGAGTGGTAGATACGCTGGAGGGGAGGAATAGGATTCAGAAGGACCTAGACAAATTGGAGGATTGGGCCAAAAGAAATCTGATGAGGTTCAATAAGGATAAGTGCAGGGTCCTGCACTTAGGACGGAAGAACCCAATGCACAGCTACAGACTAGGGACCGAATAGCTAGGCAGCAGTTCTGCGGAAAAGGACCTAGGGGTGACAGTGGACGAGAAGCTGGATATGAGTCAGCAGTGTGCCCTTGTTGCCAAGAAGGCCAATGGCATTTTGGGATGTATAAGTAGGGGCATAGCGAGCAGATCGAGGGACGTGATCGTTCCCCTCTATTCGACATTGGTGAGGCCTCATCTGGAGTACTGTGTCCAGTTTTGGGCCCCACACTTCAAGAAGGATGTGGATAAATTGGAGAGAGTCCAGCGAAGGGCAACAAAAATGATTAGGGGTCTGGAACACATGACTTATGAGGAGAGGCTGAGGGAGCTGGGATTGTTTAGCCTGCAGAAGAGAAGAATGAGGGGGGATTTGATAGCTGCTTTCAACTACCTGAAAGGGGGTTCCAAAGAGGATGGCTCTAGACTGTTCTCAATGGTAGCAGATGACAGAACGAGGAGTAATGGTCTCAAGCTGCAGTGGGGGAGGTTTAGATTGGATATTAGGAAAAACTTTTTCACTAAGAGGGTGGTGAAACACTGGAATGCGTTACCTAGGGAGGTGGTAGAATCTCCTTCCTTAGAGGTTTTTAAGGTCAGGCTTGACAAAGCCCTGGCTGGGATGATTTAACTGGGAATTGGTCCTGCTTCGAGCAGAGGGTTGGACTAGATGACCTTCTGGGGTCCCTTCCAACCCTTATATTCTATGATTCTATGATTCCTCCTATCTTTTATTGTGGTGGAGATCCAATACAGTCAGGAATAGGCCAGAGGGGTGTTGGTGGAGTGGAAGCAATATTCCTCTCCCTCTGATCTGCCAGAACCCCCTGCAAACAGGGGTTTGGAGGTTCCAATGGAAGCAGAGAGGGGAGGAGCCCAAAGATAGCCCTTTTGAAGCAGCAGAATTTGAGGAGAGGTGTTACAGAGATTAGGGAACTAGCCTGCAACTTGGGAGACCTGTGTTCTATTGTCATCTTTGCCACTGACTCATGGTGTGTCCTTGGGCAAGTTCCTTGGCATCTCTGCCTTGGTACCCAATCTGGTAAAATGAAGATGATAATGCTTTCATATCTCATATAGGTGTTGTGAGGTTAAGTATATTGAAGATTGTCCAGCACTCAGATACTATGGGAATAGGGGCCATATAAGTATCTAAGAGTGATTGCAATGTAAAATTTTGCTACCCTGATCAGTATGAATTCCCTTTCCACAGCTTTACAAGGTTGTGGAGATGATGGTGGCTGGGGGAAGGCATTTGTTAGTGGTAATAAGAACCAAGATGTTGTTCCCATGAGACCCCAAACCCATTGGGACTGAAACCCCTGGAAGCTGGTCCTTAAGTTTCTACAGTGGTTAGATAGAAGAACTGGGAGCCAAAGCACAGATCCTCAAAGTGTTTAGGCACCTAACTCTCAGGATGTAGGGACCTAAATACCTTTGAGAATAAGGGCCCAAGTCCTCTGGCTGTTCCATCTTGCTAGCAGTCCTTTCAACAGTAGGGAATGATTCAGTGAAATAGGGAGGGGCCTAAGGAGCCATAGGTCTGACCTCTTCCTTACACAAAAGGGAGGATTTAAACCTGTTTGCAGCTAACCCTCTCACTACAGCAATAAGGAATTAGACTGTGCACTCCTCTCAGCAGGCAAGAACATGCTGATGAACAACAATGCTGTCATCTTAAGACAGATAGAGCCTTAGGTAAACCTCTTAAAATCATCAGCAAAGTGAACTGCAACCACATAGAAAACATAATAGGTAACATTCCATTTTGTAAGCACAATAAAACCCAGCCAACATGTACAGAACGTATTTCATGTGGAAAAGCATTTTGACTCCAGCAGTCTTAATCCTACACCTGGTTTTGTTTCAGATACAGTGTTAAGCAGCTCATTTCATACCAGTAAAGACACTGTCCCATGTGTATATGTACCAATGTCCTCTACTGGATGGAATAAGAACTCCTCAACCAGTTTCATAGACCCTGTACATCAGCGGTCACCAACTGGTCAATTGCCATCAGCTGGTCAATTCTGGAGACTCTCCCAGTCGATTGCGATCTCTGGTGGTGCAGCAGGTCTGCAGTTAATGCAGGCTCTGTGCCTGCCCTGGCCCCACGTTGCTCCCGGAAGTGGCCAGCATGCCCCTGTGGCCACAGGTGAGGGGGAGAAGCAGAGGTCTCCGTGCACTGCTCCTGCCTGCAAGCACTGTCCCCACAACTCCCATTTGCCAGGAACAGGGAACTGTGGCCTGAGGGGCAGTGTGTGGAGCCACATGCCCCCCCCCCCGCAGGGGCACATTGGCCCCTTCCAGGAGTGGTGTGGGGCCAGGGCAGGCAGGGACCCTGCCTTAGCCCTGCTGCACCACTGACCAGGAGCTGCTTGAGATAAGTGCTGCCCAGCAGGACCCTGTACCCCAAACCTCTGCCCCCTGCTGGAGCCAGCACCCCATGCCCCCTCTTACACCCCAAGCCCCAGCCCTGAGCCTCCTCCCAGAGTCAGCACCCCATACTCCCTCCTGCAACACAATACTCTGCCCGAGCCTCCTCCTGCACCCAAATTCCCTCCCAGAGCTTGCACTCCTCACCCCCTCCTGCACCCCAGCTTCCTTCCCCGGGGCCTCTTCCCACACTGCAAACCCTCAGCCCCAGCCGAGAGGCTGCACTCTCTTCCCAACCCCCTGCCCCACCCTGATGAAAGTGAGTGAGGGTGGGGGAGAGTGAGAGACGGGGGGAAATTGAGTGAGCAGGGCGGGGCTTTGGGGAAGGTGAACGGTCTCAGGGAAGGGGCGAGGGGTGAGGAACCTGGGTTGCCCTTAAATTAAAAAAGTGATCTTGGCAGTAAAATGGTTGGAGACCACTGCTGTACATCTATCAGAGTTTCTTCCTTTAACTCAAGTTGTAGGGCTCTGTGTTCTGCCCTTTCAGTTGCTATAAGGTTCTCAGTAGAGCTGGATGCCATCCTCTCAGTGTTGCAGCTCCAGGACAGCCCCGCTATGCTGACTGGCCCAGGAGTCAGGAAGCCCTGGGTTCTCCAGCCTGGCACAGTCCATCTGGAGAGGCTGCCAAGGACCCTGAAAACCCATCCCTGCACTGCCAGGCTCCTGGCACTGAGGGTCCCAGCTCAGTGGCTGGTAGTCTGCTAGTCCTGAGAACCCCAGCTCGATTCAGAAGCCATGTGGTGGGGTTGCCCAGGAACTGTGGAACCTGTAAACCCTGGCGTCCTTGGCGCTGGGGCAGTTTGCATGTTGCAGCTGTTTCAGAGTCAGAGACCCTGGAAGCCTGAGGTCCCCCACCCAGGGCAGTGCACATAGAACTCAAACTGATTAGAAAATTTCTAAGTGGTTTTTATATAGTTACAGAACTGTGGGAAGACTAAAAGAGGTCATTTATTTCACAGCTCTAGGGTTCCTTTCCTCTTAGTTCACATGCAACAAGAGCAATACCACATGCCTTTTATTTAAGAATCTAACTTTAGGTACCCAGCACTGAAAATTTGGGTATATGTCCTGACTTTCAGCAGGGTGAGCACCTGCAGCTCCCATTGACTTCAACTGCAACTGTGGGTCTTCATTTCTTTTGAAAAGCTGAGTCAGGGCACCTCACATTGGGCATGCAGAAAATGAACACAAAATTTGAAAATGTTGGCGAAAGTGGTGAGAAATGCATAATATAAACAACTGAAAAAACAGGGGGAAATTATTTTTTTTTCTGCAGTCTTGTTCAACTATACTGATTGTGGGGATTGCTTGTGATCATTTTAAAGTTGATGGTGTCCCTTTGATTTCTAGATGGTGAAAACAGGCTGAAATAAAACAGGCAGTTGGATTTACTCCAGCAGGACTCAGTTGCATGCAAGGCATATCTTCACAGCTTGTATAAACAGCATAATGATAGAGTGAGGTAATCCCAAAATAGCACCTGAAAAATAAAACATGCAGTGCAATTAAACTCATCAAGAACTAGGGAGTTTCCTCAAGAACAGATCCTTCAGTGTTACACAGATATTGGGCCAAATTCACCACTAGCATTTATCTGAGTAGAAAAAATATGCCAGTTTAGCTGTCTAGCTTAGTTTATTCTATAGTTCACATCACCCTCGTATCTTAGTAGGACCTGGGGCAGAAATTGTACAAGTGGAGAAGCAGAACTGGTTCAAATAAATATAGGTCTCCTGCTAACTAATTCAGTTGGGTCCCCATCTACAAAGCCCAAGATCATGTACGTGACTGGTTCTCCTTCAGCTCTGATGGGGAAAGCTTTAGATCCATGATGTAGGGTTCTATGAGGAATATGTCCAGAACTAGAGTATGAATTTTTCTCAAGGTATCTCCACAGAGCTCTGTCAGCATGAAGCAGGTTGTACTCCATGCCTGGCCTGTGAATGATAAACATGCTGTTGTTGATTTCACATGTCCTGGCTGGTTAACTGAGGACCCCTGATAGCAGCAGATATGGATGAGGTTGGTGACCAATGGGGAAGGGAGAGGGGATTAAGTAACTGGGGCTGCAACAAATGTGGGAAGTGCTAGTACAAAAGGACGATGTTCCAGAAAGCCATCATCACTGCTGATACAGGGCTCACTGAGGAGGCTGTTGGCAGAAGCTCTGGAAGAGAGCTCTGCTTTAATTTCAAGTTGCCTACATCGTCTACCTGGCACAGAACAGAGGGGGAAATGTTGTCTTTCCTTAACTAGGGTGAATCTATCCAGAATGCTGTGGTAGCACAGGGTATTCTGAGTCTGAACTTGGCCCATTCTGCCTTTAAACTACAAGACTCTTTAATATTATCTGATGTGTTTGCTTTCTAGTTAAGTGAGATTCCCTCATTGATGTAATATTGTGAGAGGTTACCCCCCACTCAGGGGTGCCACCTGATGTACAGGGGTACCACTGAGCCTACCTATTCCACTTACCCTCTCCTGCTGAGCCAGGCCCTCAAGCTTCCTCCAGCACACATACAGGTAGAGACACACCCAGCTGCAGAAAGACAGACACTGAAATCAGTTCTGCAGGGGAAGACTCAGCTAGGGAATTGCCCAGCACTCAAGTGCACTCCCCCTCTGGAGAGTAAACACAAAATTGTGTTGTCTTGTTCTGCACAGAGAACTGTACAGCATAAGCTAATTGAAATTTACCCTATCCCTCAATGTGGACAAAGATATGCACAGCTTTTTGCCCTCCCTGCCCCCCACCCCAGTCATGAATTGCACAAACTGTGATTAGCGAAAACAAAACAAGTTTATTAACAACAAAAGATAGATTTTAAGTGATTATAAGGGATAGCAAACAGATCAAAGCAGATTACCTCAGTAAATAAACAAAAACCACAAACTGAGCTTAACACATTAGATAGGTATATCCTAATATATAGGATATAAATTAGCAAATTCTGACCCTTGGCTTTCCCAGATTTTCATACAAAGGCTAGACACCATCACTTCCCACCGTTCAGTGCTTGCCCCTCAAGTATTTCCAGGTGTGATGTTGCAGGGAGAGTGAGGTCTCCCCATGCTGTCATTGTCCCCCTTTTATATCAATCTCACAACATGTGTCAGTAGCACGTACATAGCCTAACTTCACATATGAGGATAACACATACAATCCAATGAGATACTAATGTCTAGCAAATCACGACTTTTAGCATATCATCTCACAAGACATACTTTGTACAAAACATATCCTAATTACATGACAGTGGTGAATATTGGGATGTCAGGGTGTCACAAATATATCCTAAAACAATGTAATCAGAGTAACAGGGACACCTCCCCTTACAGAAGCCACCAAGAGGCTGGAAAAGAAGTAAAGAAGTAGAAACCCTCCCTGCTCTAGTACAGCCAGACAAGGTTAGGGGGGAGTTTTTATTTATTAGACATCTACTGGTTGGAGGCTGACATGAAAAATGGAACCCCCCCTCCCGACCAGGGTTTAGGGACAGCCCGCAATGGGATTTCCAACCACTTCCTTCTCAGTATGAAGCAGGATCTGTGTTTCTCACCAGTGCATTGCCCTTGGACAATTCTTTCCCTCATCTTTCCAGAGTGAGACTGGCCTCTAGCTAATAGTTGTCTAGAAATTTTTCTAAGCTCTGAGAGTTTCCACTGTGCAGATCATGGAGGAGATTTTTGTCTCAAGCAACTTATTTAGCTAACCTGTGGTCCTTCCTCTTCAGCTGCAGTATATCATGTCTCAAGTATTTGCAGTATATATCACACTAAGAAGGAACTATTTAGTGTGATACAAGAAAGTCTACTGATAAGTAATGGGGTGAGATTAAGAAAGGGAACATTTAGGCTAACTAGTGAAAACTATGTGGTTGTGAAATACTCTCCCCAGAGAAGTCAATCCCTAGGGATACTGGGCAAAGCACTAGACAAAATATTTTGCAGGGAGCACTCCCATACTTCTTGACAATAGTCTGGCTTACCAAATAGGTCTTTTTTCCTTCTCTAATTTCCAGGATTCAAGACTCTATAATGCATCCAACTGTAGATTATTATAAACCATTTGGTGATACATTGTATGGGAAGCCACCACTTACGATATTTACAACAAGACTGGATTTCTAATAACTTGCTTACGTCTTAGAGCATATCTACAAGTGCATTTCTCCTCTGAAAAGTCAATCTCTAAGAATACAGCTGTGGTGTCATGTACCTGTTTATTGTCTATCTGTAATTTCTGTCTCAAATGTGTTTGGTTTACAAGTAAAGATGCTGAGCTTTTCTAAATGACAACCTGGGCCTGTCAAGCTGCTTTCCATCTTGTGAATCTTCACCAAAAAAAGAGGTTTTGAGGGACAAATCTAGCTTTCACTTACACCTGTGCAACCCCGATGAAGGCAGAGCCAGATAACGGCATAGACACTGTCAGCCCATATCTAGGGCTCCAGCTTGAGGTGTCATGTGATTGTATCAGAATCGCAGCTTTCACTTAAAAAAAAGTTTCTAGTCCTTGTGGCTGCAAAGAAAATCTCATAAATCTGAACCAAGCATAATCAATGTAGAGACGCCTGCCTGAATCTGCTGACAGCCTGAAACTATAGCTTTGTGAGGTGTGGACTGTCCCATTCATCCCAAAGGAGTAATAACAAGTTGCACTGTTCTGGAAAAACCCTTCAATGCCACCCAAACAGAGGGCTTTGTGTGTGGCAGGAGGAGAAGAGTGCAGTGGGCCCAACCCACACACCCATTCAGATACTCCCCAGCTGTCACCTCCTCCACTCCTGGGGGGAGAAAGGGGCGCCAAGTCACTGTTTCTGCCCCATCTCTCTGGATTAGTAGGAAACCCCCTGTCACTGCCACTCCAAGTGGAGGTGGCACAGGGCTGTGGGGGCAGTGCCATGCTGGGCCCCATGTCATGATATGCCTAGAGGTCTGGGTTGACATAGGGAGTTTCTTCACTGCAGAGTTAACTCAAGTTATCTACACTTGGGTTACTTCTCTTAAGTAGCCTACACTGAGTGAGAAGAGTCACACTGTGAAATAACACTTGAGTTGCTGGGTCCACACTGGCACTTCCCTCATTCATGTGTAGTGCTAAGACTTCCAGGGAGCATATTCCATGGTTCTTTGTGCTGCAGTAGGCTGAGCCACTCTATACATTCTTTCCCAGTGAATTGTCGGAGAATTTCTGAGCCCATGGAGGGAATTGTGCCAAGGTGCTGGAAGACTGGCAGCACTCAAGTAGAACTGGTCTGCATCCACACTACAGAGTGGTTGTGCTAGCAGCTGACAATTTGTGCTCGTTTGAGCTGTAGCCTATACACCCTGACAGGCCAGCAACCCAAGTTAAGGTTTGTGGGTGAATGGGACTCAAGTTGGGGGCAACACTTGAGTAACAAGTGAAGTTAACTTTGAAGTGAAGACAAGCCTTTAATCCAGTCCTAGTTGAAGGCAACGGGATTGCACAACATATGGTTGGCTGAAACTCAGTAAACAGAAAACCTGTTGAGGACACTCAAGCACTGGATCCCAGCTCGACACAGCTAAGAGAGAGTGGTCTTGCAGGTCCAAAAGAGGTGAAAAGCATTAAAAACTATTTGTCTCATAGTCGATGTTTTATAGCAAAACAACATGCCAATGTCTTCATTTACAGACTTTCATAATTTCCATGTAGAAGGTATGCTAGCAAACCTCCTGATCTCCTTAAAATGGATTGTGATAGGCATTATTGTCCTGATTCAGCAAGGTACTCAGGAACAGGCTTAACGTTCAAACACATTGACTTCAATCCTTGCTGAAATGGAGCCGTAATCCATTAATAATGATGCTTAAAAATAATTACCTACAGATCAATTGCCAATTATTTCCTGCATGCCATATTAGGAAGGAGCAAATAAAACAATCCCCTACTGTATTGTTACAAGCAGAATTGTAATAGCCTAGAGTCAGGTTTAAAATAATGAATTCCCTTTTTATGTTTTGTTAAAAGCCAACCCTCTGCTACCCTGTAATCTGTTCCAGAAACACCTTAGGTTATTCTTTGTCTAAATGTACATTGCTTATCAGTGTTATGATTGGTACTTGTTGACATATTACGCCATCTGACTTCTGGACAACCATGCTTGTACCCTTCCTGTGCAGTGAAACCTTTCTTAAAAAAAGTTTTCAGTAAACATGTTCACATCTGCACTGAAAAAAAAATGCAACAGAAAGTCTTTCAAGTAGCGGGAGTGACCATGCGAACTGCTGCAAATGTTTAAATATTTGATTGTTTAAATGTCATGGAAGGCAGCTAGTGCCAAGCATTTGATTTCTCCTCAGGATGTACAAGTCTGAGCTGAAGCATACTGTTTACCCAGTCATTCAGCCCAGATGATCAAGCCCCTTAACGCTTGCAAGCTCACTGCTAGGCTTCCAGTTCCTGAGCCTTTGTGTACATATTAGGCTCACATAAAGCATGGCCCCGGAGCAAGCCCAGATGTTAACAGAGCTGGTGAAACCTCAGGCCATAGTCAGAGTTAGATCACTGCATCATGAATGATCTTGCTCTGAATGTGAATTTGGTGCTTGTGCAGGGAGGAAGACGGAGTGGCAAGAGAAGTGTAAAAGTGAACATGAGGCCCCAACAGTGACTTCAGTGGAAAGAGTTGAGACGGGAAGAGTGGATTGAGCCTTCATTAGTAATTTGGTGACCTAGTCCTTCAGGCACCACTCCCTCTGAAATCAATAGGAGTTTTGGCTGAATACGGACTGTAGGAGACTATTTTGTTATTAAGGATTATTTGTATTACTCTAGAGCATAGAGCAGGGGTTCCAGATCCAGCCCATCTAACATTTCTGTCAGGCCCGCCAGAATCTTTGGCTGCCCCCTTGCGATCTAAAAGTCCCGTGGTGCAGCTGGGTGCTCAGGCAGGCTGCCTGCCTGCCGTGGCCCCATGCCGCTTCCAGAAGCGGCCAGCTCGTGCTGGCATAGGTCTCTGTGCGCCCCTTGTCAGGGGCAGGCGGCTCTGCACACTGCCCCTAGCACCATCCTCACAGCTCCCATTGGCTGGAAACTGGCTAATGGAAGCTGTGGGGGCGGTGCTTGCATGTGTGAGCAGTGCATAGGGACCCACTGCCCCCCTTTCCCTAAGGGGCAGGCAGAGATACGCCAGCAGCAGCCGGCCACAGCTGCTTCCGGGAGCAATGTGAGGCCATGGCATGCAGGCACCCTGCCTGAGCCCTGCTGCATCGCCAGCTGGGAGCTGCCTGTGGTAAGCGCCTCCCGGCCAGAGCCTACATCTCACACCCCCGCCCACAGCCCAACCCCCTGCCCAGGTCAGAATCCTCTCCTGCACCCAAACTCCCTCCCAGAGCCCACACTCCTCACGCTCTCCTGCACCCCAACACTCTGCACCAGCCCAGAGCTCCCTCCTACACCCAAACGCCTGCCCAGACCCTGCACCTTCCATTAATATAGTAGTAATGTGGCGCCTGTGATGACTTACCAAAATTCGTGGAGTGGCCCCCCTGTGAAATTATTGCTTATCCCTAGCCTAGAGGTTCCAACCAGAACTGGGGCTCCAGAGTGCTAAGCACTGTACAAACACACAGTGAGAATCCCTGCCCTGGAGCGCTTATATTCAAAACAGACATGGCAGATACAGAGTAGCAGGTGCAGTGCCCAAGGTTGCACAGCATGCCAGTGGTAGAACTAGGAATAGAAGCCATATCGCTGAGTCCCAGTCTGCTAGACCCCTGGTGTGGGGGCTGGGGGAAAAACTTCTCTGGTCTTGGGGCTGCAGTTGGGGGGAGAGAAAGGAGCACATGGGTTGCGAGTCCACAGTGGGGGGTGGAATGGGGTAGGATCATGGGTGGAACAGGGGTGGGGCTGTGGGGGAAAGGGTGGAATGGGGACGGGACCGCAGGCAGAAGGGGTTGGGAGAAACCCACACACACACACTTGCTCTAGCCAAGAGCCTCCGCTATAGTGGGTTTCAGAGTCCATGCCCATCACCATGGTATTGGAGCACCCTTCACGTTTTAAATTCTTTTTTTTCCCTCTAAAAAGAAATGCCCAAGATCCTACTAGGGGCTGAGCATCTCCTGCAAAGTCCTGAGAGACTGCAACTCCTATTGACTTCAGTGGGAATTGAATGCTCAGTACCTGGCAGGGTCTTGACGGACCAGGTCCAAAGAAGAGTGAAGAATGGAGTACGAAATTTGATAAGCAAGGGTCCAACACTGCCCTCATTCCATGAGGAAACTTCCATTGACTGCAATGGATGCAGACTTTTTAGTTCTTTTTTTCCTATCAGGGTTAGAGACAAGAGGAGACAGAGATCTGAAGCAGAAAGATTAAGTGCTTACTGCTGCTTCCCCCTCCCCTCCAAAGAAGATTTAGAGAAGCTGAGAGGAAAAGAAATGCAGAGGAAAAGGGCACCGTTCAGATTGGGGTGCCGAGGCTTTTCAGAAAGTTCTCTGGGAAACTCAGAGTGGTTTATTTATTCCAGGAGATTAATTTTATTATATCACCTGTTATGGAGGCCATTCAGGAAAAGAAACTCCTTTAAAAAAAAGAAGTCCTTTTGTTGCTTAGGTAACAAAAGCCTTTCTTTTCCTTTTTGGGTTGGTGAAAATGTCTTGAAAGCCCTTCTCTAAACCAAACAAAGAAGATGTACAGCACAAGCAGCAGCAATCTGGGTTTCTCCAAGCAGTGGCTGATTAGCCAATGGGCTGACGGGGCCCATGCCCAGGGCCCCTGGCCAATTGCAGGGCCCTGGAAAAATGGGCACCCTGCCCCTGGCAGACATCCTCTGTGGGGCAGTGGAAGCCTGGAGCCCTGGAAAAAGCATGGGGCAGGATGGGGGAAGCCCCTGCGCCCCGACCCCACTTCCCTGCAGGAGCACTGGGCAGAGCAGGTGGGGGAAGCCCCTGCACCCCAACCCCGGTTCCCAGCAGAAGCACAGGGTGGTGGGGGATGCCCCATTACCTGGACCCCAGCTGCGGCCCCAGGACTGGTGGAGCTCTGGCTCCCAGCCACAGCCTCAGGGCTGGGGGAGCTCTCACTCCCCACCGCAGCCCCGGGACCCTGGTGTGGGGGGTGGGGGAAAAGCTTCTCTGGTCTTGGGGCTGCAGTTGGGGGGAGAGAAAGGAGCAAATGGGTTGCGAGTCCACAGTGGGGGGTGGAATGGGGTAGGATCATGGGTGGAATAGGGGTGGGGCCGTGGGGGAAAGGGTGGAACGGGGATGGGACCCCAGGCAGAAGGGGTTGGGAGAAACCCACACACACACACTTGCTCTGGCCAAGAGCCCCATGAAAGCTTGATCCGCCTCTGTCTCCAAGCTGTTCTAGCAATATGCCTCAGCCCTGCCCTGGCAGCCCAGCTCTTGGGACAAGAGGGTATTCTGGTCTCCTTTCCCCACCCAGTCTTTGGCCTTTCTGCTGATACTGCTAATGAAAGTGTCCATTAATGACAGAGATGAGATAGGCAAGGTAATGTATTGGACCAACTTCTTTCCATCATCAGAGAGCTTTTCCTATTGACTATTGACCTGGGCCAGATCTGAATGTCCGACAGAATATTATCCCATTGTCAGTCCCTGTAGCTCTCTAGTTCACCACCAAAACATGTTTATGTTCTTCTTTTCTGAAAGATTGGGCTTACTCCATTTCCCTGCCTGTGTCTCAGTTTCCCCATCTGTAAAATGGGGATGTTGATACTGATTCCTTTGTAAAGAGCTTTGAGAGCTACTGATGAGGAGCGTTATATAAGAAAGAGGTGGTGGTAGTAATATTCCAGTCTCAGAAATGTCACTCTCAGGAGGCATTTCCTGATATTCAGCCTAAATTTTCCTTTATATTTCATCCCATTCCTCCTTATTACAGTATATTCCCCTTCTACCTTGCTAGATAATCCTTCTTTCCTCCTTGCCATTTGCTGAAGTCAGTGATAATATTGAGCAGCAAGGACACTGCCAAGAGTACATGGCCCTGAGCTCCCTCTATTGAAAGACCACTTTCATCTGGAGGTATCAGAATTCCCCTACAAATCAATGTCTGATACATGAAACTTATACAGTCTTAACAAAGGCAAAGGAGATGAGAGCTGCTAGAGATAGACGGTGGTTTCTGGGAGAAGGCTGAAGGCAGCAGTGCAGTAAGAGGGGTTTGCTGGCTGGTCTCCCCAAGCTGGTAGGCCCGGGCAGAAGATAGTTGAAGATGGTGGCATCAACAGAGAGAGATGTCTGCTGGCTCTAAGTTGGGGAGGAAGAGCCATGGGCTGAATGAAGTGGGTGCAGTAGAAGGGCTTACCTACTGATGTCTCCTTGCTAGATAGCTGGCCTTGAGGGACAGTGAGAGAGTTGCGGGAGTGAGGGATGCTCCCTTGGGAGGGATGCTGTGGGAGTTCCTGCTGGGAAGAGCAGGATTGTACCCTAGAAGGAAGGGTTGGGGTGGCTGTCCTGGCAGAGGGACAGAAGAGGATGGATAAGAGCCTTGCTATGATGGAAGACATGGGGCTATGAGGAGAGCAAGGCCTACATGTACTTGGTTACCTGGCCTGTGTTTTGGGACTTTCGATATAGACTTTGCGCAAGGTTTTTCTAACAAAATGGTTCACAGGAGGGGTAGCCTTTAAGTAAGGGTCTGAAGTGCAGTCCTTGGGGTTACCTAAGAGGGGAAACTGAGCCAAAGAGTTACTTGCAGGCCTACCACAGAGGTGCCTGGAAGGCCACTTGTTTACAGCTGGTAAAAAGTTTTGTCCAAGAGGCGACTTTTCCTCCTCTGCCCCACCCCCAATGAATGTTGAGTGCAACCACCTTCACTTTAAACAGTCAGCACAGTTACACTAGCTGGACCATGCTGCAACCTGTTGGGAGATGAGAGGGGATAAACATAAACAAGAAATAGGCAGGCAAGTAGTCAGCTTCTTTTTATATGTGCCATCTCTTAGCTCTTCACCCTGGGCTGCTGACTTCCTCCTGCATAAAGGGTCGGACAGCTACACAAATCCAGAGGATCAGCGCTCTAGTTCTCCCTGTTATGAACACTATCCTACATGCAATCAAAACCTGTAGTTAAGAGATGCAGCCCTGTAGGGCTGCCTGGGGGACTGCAGAACTGCAAGAGGAGGAGCATCCATCCTCTGGAATGAAAGAAACTAAACACAGCAGTGAGCTCAAGATCATATGTGAACTTGAAGCCCTATCTGAAGTGTAATGAGCCAGCAGCCAGTCTATGATTTGTGCCAATGACTTAAAAATCTCAAAGTTTACCTTGTATGGTGCTCAAAGTTATGTTGATAAAAGGCCTTCTCTGAGTCACTATGACTCAAATAACCTTTTCTGGCAGAGGTTTTTTAAAACACATCAGCTCAGTTCATTGGGTTTGCTATAAATGAATCTCAAACCCACTAGATAGGCTATAAATAAGGGCTTAATCCTGCACCCACTGAAGTCAGGATGAGACCTGTAGTTTGACATGCATGTCATCGGTTCTCAAAAGCTGGAATCTTGTTTAAGCTCTTATTATGCTATTCCTTGAAAACATTTAACCTTAGGGAAGGCCCCCATCCACCCAATAGCCATAGGGCACCAAACGTATCCCTGCATCTCTTGCTGAATGCCAGGAAAGGTGCCCCTTTTAATGGTTCGGGTGGATTTTAGCCCAATCTGAGAGGAACCGCAGAGCCACACCTTCATTTTCATAACATTCCAACAACCTATCGAGTAATGTTGACACAGTCTTTGCTGTTCAGACAGTTGGCGGGATCTCATCAGTAACATTCCCTTCACAGAGGAGAGAAGCTTTTCCTGGGTAGCCAAAGGTAACAAGGATCTGATGCCACTGGGGGACACTACAGCTTTAAAAGCACACCAGCTAACCTGCATTGTAGCATCCAGTTGGCGAAAGCAGGGTGGGCATAATTGTTTATTAAAGTGATCTTTAATTCATATCAGCAGCCAGGGCCTAACTCAGAATATGTACCTACAGCCAAAAAGAAGGCTTTCTCTTCATTACCCCCATTAATTAATTTAAAGTTCACATGACAGTGGGAGGGGTGGGAACAAACTATCACTGGTGATAGCTGAAAAAAAGGGAGGCTAGGAAGACTGCCAGTAAATTTAAAGGAGACCTAAACTATGCGTGTGCCTCTCATTCCCACCCATTAACCGTAAGCAGTCAGCTTCCTCCCTGGTGTCCCTTCCCTCACTGCACGGGATGTTGCAGGGGTGACTTTGGCCCACTATGTTTGTTTAGTGCAACAAAAAAAGCGATAGCTTTGTTCTTGTAATTTTACATCTAATAAAATACCACAGATAACATTAAATAGCCCATAAGTTTGGCAATGTGCAACTAATAACCACTGGACCAGACCTTGGCCAGTAGGATCCAAATGAGCTGGAAGAGGATCCAAATGAGCTGGAAGAGAGAAAATTATTTTCCACTGCCAAACAGAGGTGAGTGAGGCCAAAAGATTTCAGCTGTCACTGAGATCCTACATATTCCCAAGCCAAACTAATACTGGAGAATTTCGCCTCCTACCTCATCCTGTGCACATGGGCAACTTAGTAAACTTTCTAATGTAAGAAACTGTTCTCACGTCCAAAGCAGTGGTGAGAAAGTCACATGGGATTTGCAGGGCTCACCACTACTGGCTCTCTTCTCTATTTTTCTAAGTCCAGTAGAGGTAACAGAGCTAACCTCAGGCTGTGATCTCCTAATCTAAGCAATAGCAGGGCAAGCCAGTACATATAAGAGAGACCTCTAAGAAGAGCCCATGTTATGGACGGAAGTGATGCTGGTAATAGGAAATGACTATTTTCTGACTAATCACTGGATGAGTACTCCAGAATGGTATAAAGACAAGTGCTGTTGGAGGTGCTATCTTTTGCATAGGATGGCAACCTAAGGTCCTAACAACTTGTGGTCAATGAAGACCTTATAGTTTTTTCAAGGTAAGGCTGTTAAACTTGGGGTCCTAGCCAATTCCCAGTCTAGCCACTTAGGACTCTGCCATAGCTCTATTGGTAATATTTTGCAACATCACTGTAACCTTGAATGTCAAGTTCTGCTAGAAGCATCAGAAATAGCGTTCTGGAAATCATAGCAAAACATTACGGCCAGAAGGAGGCTTGCAGCCATAATTCTATTTTATTCTCATCTGGGCTAAATTAGGATAGAATCCATCCAGACTGGCTAGGCTGGTAAAAGGTTTTTTATCCAAGAGATGAGAATTTTTTCCTGAGAGTTCAATTTAAACAGTCAGTAGCGTTACACTAACTGGACCTTGCTCCCACCTATTGGGAAATGGGGGGCAATAAACATGGAGAAATGCAAACAAGAAATAGGCAGGCAAGTAGTCTGCTTTTGTGCCATCTCTTGGCTCTTCACCCTGCCTAAATTATGTAAATTTTCTCCTGCAGTTACAGCTGAATACACTGTTTTCACTCCCTCTTCTAAATTGTTATATAATGTGGCGTGCCCAGTTAAACAGTTGTCACACACTGACCCAGAGGAGGCAAAGGTCACATTTCGGAAAGTGCTTTAGGCTCTTCATTCTATGTTTTGCTAGATGGTAGAAAGACGTGGTTTTTTGCTGTTTCAACTGCTCCAAGGAAGTATTCAGCAGCCTCAATCAACCACCATTTGGCAATGCATCAGATTTGACATTACTTTGTCCGATGTTCTATATTTACATTTCCACAGCATGCTGGCCTCTAAACTACAAATACACTGTGCACGTAGGTGATTGGCTTTACAAAGTGTATACAAGATTGGGAGGAAAAAGCTGTAGGAGCCACTCAGAGGCTTACTTACCCTCAGAAAAATGGCCTACGAGAGGGCAGAATGTTCTGCTATGGCTTTAGAAGATCATGTGTAATGCAAAGAGAATGTCCTAAAAATAACACTGGCTCACAGTGGCAAGGTGGGGGAAGCTAGTAAGAGACTGTTGACAGAGCTGAGGGCCTAGCCCTGTGAAGTGCTGAGCTCCACGCCCTCCCCTTTCCTTTGTTTGTACACCACTGAGCACCAACAACACTTATTAAACAATGAGTAATATTTGTTGCAAGGCAGGCGAATGACCCATGAGTTGCCACCCCAAGTTAAAACAACATTAATTTATAGCATAAACACAGGCCAGGAATATTTAGGATCAGCAGCAGAAGCTTCCAGCTACTGTCATTCCATGCTCACTCTTGATCCCATAGAAACTCTATATCCCTTCTACTTAGACCAAATAGGGGACCTTTAATATGTGAAATGTAACAAACCCATTAAAGAGAGTGTCTTTAGTATCTATTTGCCAGATCATTCCATCCCAGGGATGCTGCTCTTAGGTTTTTGGTTTATTTAAAATAAAGACTAAATCAGAGTGAATCTTATTATGAACTCCTCCTCAGACAGCAAACCTAGAACACACAGGTTCACAGGCAGCACAGACAGTTCTAGAAGGCTGCTCCCAGTAACCCTCTATTGTAAGGATAAGGCCTTTGTCTGCAGCCATACTGTAAGGCCTAAAGCCTAAGGCCTTCATCTGCAGCAAGATTGAAAGAGCAGCCGAGCAGCAGCCATTAGCTGAGTAGCAGGAAGTCACATCCTCATAGTCCACCTAAATTACATTAAAACGATGTAATATCAGGCTGATAAGAAGGAGATCCTGTCCTAATGGCCCCCACTATCACCAGATAAAGAAACAGATCTTAAGATAGTTAAAGAAAACTTAATTTGATAGCATCCTGTCTGTCAAGAAATCACTTATCAATAGTTGTGGTTATGAAATCCTCATTTCTTTATTGTTTTGTCATTACGGTCCCCACTTCCCTATTGTTTATCTGTATGGTCTCAATCTGGTTCTTTAATTGTTTCTGTCTGTTACATAATTAATTTTGCTAGGTGTAAATTAATTAAGGTGGTGAGGTAGGATTGGTTAGAGAATTTTGTTACACTATGTTAGGATGGTTAGTAAAATGTTAATATAATGATTGCTTAAGATATAGCTAAAAAGGAATCAAATTTCACTATATAAACTGGCGTCCAAAAGGAAGTTCTTTGGGAACCAACTCCAGGACACAGCCCCAAAGATCAGAGCTGCCAGACCTCAAACTCTCTGCCAATGACACCGTGCAGAAACTGGAGTCCCCCAGCTGGACCTGATCCTGACTGACCATCAAGAAAAGTTCATCCATCTTATTGGGAGTGGTGAGCATTGTATGTGTAACATGTGCATTCCATTTTTGGGGATTGTTTATAAATAGAGGATAAGGATATTACTGTGTAAGGCTCTTTCACTGGTAAAAGAGCCTGCAAACCCGCAGGTTACACCTGAGCTCTAGGAACAGGGTAAGGGTGGGAGCCCCTAGAGTGTGTGAGTAACAGAATTTTGTGCCGGTAACACTATGAGCAGGAGGCTTGGTCTGCAGAGGGCACAGACTGCTTGGATCAAGGTGGAGAACTGCAGCCTGAACCTTTGGGGTAGAATTTTTGCTCTATGTTGGCCCAACTCTGCTCCCATTGAAAGTCAGGGGGATTCTCAAAGCAAGGTCTCTATAGGAGACACTTCCATATGAAAGAGGAGGGCAACTGCAGTCAGCTCCATTTTATGCAAATTAGAGGCAGCCATCAGGCTCTTGGTGAACTGCCCATGAGGACCCCTGGGAGGGTGAAGTGTAGTGTTGTACACTACACTTATATGATGTACTGACCTTGTGCACAGTGGGAAACAGATAAAAGGAAAATGGAGCCAATAAGAGCAGAAGAGAGGAATGGGGAGCCAACATATTCCACAGAATAACCTGCAGAATTACCTCTGTTCATCCTTTCTGAGGTACAAGGGTATGGTGGGGCAGCAGGGGAGTAATCACTCTATCAGCAAGTTCCCCTCAGAGCTGATATCTGAGCAGATATCTGCATGTCATTAACTCCTCCCAGCATTAACTTCCCCTATGCACCTGTATCTTTCCTCCCCAGATGGGTGTATAAGAAGATAATGCAGGAACCATAGTTGGAGACCAGACAGGGAGAGGCATTTCCTTTCCCTGTAGATCCTCAGGAATCACAGATTTGGGGGTGGAGGCTTGACCCCAGCCTCTTCTACAGCCCCCAAATTTATTCTCTGGGAGGTCAGCATTGATCAGACACTGTATGAAGTTAACATCTGTTTCCTGGGCCAGTTAGACTCCACTATTGCCTTTAACGTCAAAGATTTTTCCATGACTTAGAGTGCATTAAAAACAAACAGTACTTTAGGAGCATCATGAGACTGACACCAAACTTGCTTCTGGCAAGCGAACCAATATTCATGCGCAGCTCAGAAAACCAACAAGGAAAGGAACCGAACGGAGACCAAAATATTTCCATGGTAGATTTATGATTTAGTGCTTGTTTAAGTTAAACATTAATATGGATAAAGCAACTTTAAAAATAGAGCCAATGCAGAGTTGATCCAAGAGTCAACCGAACAAAAGAGCCTGAGCAAAAATGTGAGCCAAACCATTGAAGCTGATAATGTTTGGCAAGAAAATTCACGTTAGAGAAGGGCTCAAGGACAACACAGCTCTATTTAAAAAATAAATAACCAGCCCTCTCCCTTCGCTGATTGTTTCTCTGAGGGTATGTCTACAGTGCAGAGACTATGCTGGCATAGGTATGGCACCATATGTATGGTGGCCTACCCCTGTAGTGTAGATGCAGCCTACGCTGTTGTAAGGGGTTTTTCCATCACTGTACGAACACCAACTCTCCAAACAGTGGTTGTTGGGTTGACGGAAGCATTCTTCCATCAACATAGTTCTGTCTACAGCGGGGATTAGGTTGGCATAGCTACATCACTTGTGAATTTTTCACACTCCTGAGTGAGATAGTCATGTAGACCTATATTTTAAGTGTAGGCAAGGCCTGACTTTATCTCGAACAGATGTCAAAGACTCATTATCTCTTGAGGGCAGGAACCTCTCTTGTGACGTGGCTGTAAAATCAGATTGAGTCTGCACTTGTGGATAAGATTCAGCACTAGCAGCCATTCCCAGCTGGGGACATCAGGTCAGAAACTTTTAAGTGACTCAGTTTGGCTTCAGACTATATTTATTGTGGACACCGACCGAGCTGCTCCTGAGCTTTGCCTAGCCAGTTACTAATTGTTCTTCACCCAAATTACAAAGGCATACTGTCATCCATCAAGGTTCTCTGTTGTCCATTATTCTGGGCTAACAGCCTGTGAAACTAAGTGTTTCAGACACTAGCAAACAGAACTTCATTATAATAACATATGACACTTTCTCAGCTGGACAGAGTGTTGTCTAGTAGTCGGAGGAGTCGGAGTCAGAACTCGCGGGTTCTGTTTCCAGCTCCATCACTGATTGGCTGTGTAAACATCAGCAAGTCTTTTTACCTCTCTGTGCCTTGATTTACCACGTCTGTATATTGGGAATGATAATGCCTCCCTGCATCATGTGGATGCTGTGAATATGAATTACACTAAGGGATCCTTGGATGAATGCAAAGTGTTAACCTTCTACTGTTAAAATTTGCCATGTTAGTAAAAACAAGGCCTTTAATGTCAATATCATTATAATAATCAAAGATATCAGAGTAACAGAGTTTAAGGGCAGAAGGAGTCACCAGATCATCTGGTCTGTCCTCCTGCACAGCATGGGCTACTCAGGAACACCCAGCTGCCTTACACCTAGCTCAGTAACAGAATTTGTGTGGTATAAGGCCATTGGAGGATTAATTCTTTCCATATTGTACCAGTAGTGGCAGTCCTAGTAACATGAAGGGGGCGATAGAGCAACACCTGAGCACCCACAGCTGAAAGTACTGGTCAAGATTTTTTTTAAAGGGTGCCTACAATTAAATGCCTAAATAAGTGGTTTTCAGAAGTGCTGAGCACTCAGCAGCGCCCAAGGAAATCAGTGGGAGCTTTCAGTCTCTCAGTGCTCTTGAAAACCAGGCTGCCTATTTAGATGCCTAAATATGGATTTAATCATGGCTCCTGCCAGTGCTGCACAGCCCTGCTGCAAGTCTCAGGTCCCCTCCATGGCCCAGACCAGCGATCGCAGTCTCGGCAATCGTCCAGCCGTTCAGAGCTGCTCACACACAGCCCTCCTGGGGTGTTCAGTGCTGCTGACAGAGTAGTTAATAACAATGCAGCCTCCTCTTTTGTGCTCTTGGTAGGAAGTTGCCGCCTGAGCAGAAGCTTTGTCCCCTGTCCTCTGCCCCCCATCCATACCTTCAATGCATGTGTGCCAGGGCTGCTTAATGTGGCCCTTTGCATTTGTATAGTGCTTTTTATCAGAGGCTCTCACAGCACTTTACACTGAGCTTGACTGCATTGGCATATTATTATCATCCCCATCTTGCAGGTAAAATGAATCAGGGAAGTTAAGAAATTTGCCCAAGGTCTGAAGTGAGTCAGTGTGGCAACCTCAGGAATGGAATCCAGGAGCTGGCATCCAGCCTTCTGCTTCAACGAGTTGACCACAATGCAACCAGGATCTAGGTTCTTCTTGTTCATCTACCAAAATTGCACCAGTTTCAGAGTAACACCCATGTTAGTCTGTATTCGCAAAAAGAAAAGGAGTACTTGTGGCACCTTAGAGACTAACCAATTTATTTGAGCATAAGCTTTCGTGAGCTACAGCTCACTTCATCGGATGCCCAATGCCCACAAGCCAGTACAGTAAATAATGAGGAAGGGCTGTCCCTCTAATGTTTCAGAGAAAGGAGACATTCTGGGAAAGTTTGTTATACCACTGAACCCAAATCATATTTTCACATTCCAGCTGACAGCTTTCCAGAACTCTTCAGTTCTCTTGTTTATACACCACAGCCATTTTATATCCCATTAAACTGAGTCTATCAGTAGAATCTCACTGCGCACCAGCAGCAACGCCAAAGACTATTTCTTTGTCATTAACACTGCAGATGTTATTGATGGCAGGGCAGGAAGGAGATAAAAGGAACCCAGCTGGTATAAAATAATCATCTTAGCAAACTGCTTCCAAGGAGAGAATTTATTTAACATTTTAAATGAGTTGTTCCAATCACATTGTTTGAAGAAACATACCTAATACTGAAACCAGGCTGCTTAAGATTTGTTGCAACTCGCATTGTGGTTATGCTTAGTCAGAGCTCTGGATGGACCACAGCAAGGACTGGGTATGGGAATATTCCATGAAGTCTAGACTACCTTGGTTAATCCCCAGTATCGTAATTCTGCACCTGGTTTACATTAAAATATTCACCAGGGAACAAAACGCCTTGTGCAACGTCAAGAGAATGGTTCTGGATGCAGTTTATTGTAATGTTGTCTGACTTGAATTTAACAAAACTATGAATGGCCGATCTGAATTGTGTGGGCGGCCAAATGCAAATCAACCACAATGGTTGCTTTTATTTGTAGGTCAATGCTTGTGCTTTCCATGTACAGAATTAAATCAACATCAAATTGAAAGATGCACTACAGGTGCAGGCTGACCGCGTGCTGCAGGCAGCTTCCAAATATGGACAAACGGAAAACTTCTGGTGAAAATTCAGTCCAGTTAAGAGCAGCAGCCCAAGACATAGGCATCACTTAAACCCCATCCTGAGGGCATAAGGATGGGCCTCTGCATTGGGCTGAATTTAACCCACAGTCCACAATGAATCATATGAACATACTGAATGCAGCTGATATCTGGCCCCACTTCTGCATTTCCTACGTCTGTTGACTTTCATGGGAATTTGGGGTATATAAGTAACCCAGGCAATGGTTCCAAGTTACACGTTAAACGTTAGTAAAGAAACATGAATTTGCAAGGAATAGGGATTTTCATGACAATAGTTCTGTCGTGTACGTGCACATAACAAAGAGAAAATTTCAGGGGACAAATTGTACACCAGCAGAAGGCAGTGCCATCCACCTAAATTAAATGGAGTGCCACCAGTGAATTTGACTGAAAGTCCTCCCTTAGAAGGATCAGGCAATAAAAACATATTACAAACCAACTCAACATTTACCCATCCCTAAAATTCTCCAGGGAATCCTCAGGCCCCCATTACTACAGCCCTTCCCACATGTCTGCTCCAAAAAAGGAACTTTGCTGCGCATTCGGGCTATATCAGACTGTGGAGGGGAGTGGATTCCACAGTCAAGGGGCTTTCATGGAGAATGTCCTGCCAGCAGCACCCTTTCTTATATACCATGGCAACTCCAGCTCAACTGTGTCTCCTGATCCCAGCTGCAGTATGTTTCAGGAAAAGAGGGGAAGAGGCTGTAGGGAAGGAAGGGGGGTGCGATATGGCAGGGGGAGGGGAATGTGGGAATGAGGGGAGGGAGATGGAGCAGGGGACAGTGGGGAGAGGAAGGGGATGGGGCAGGAGGCAGAGGGGAAGGGGAATAGGATGGGGAAAAGAAGGGGATAGAGGAATCCGGGGTAGGGGGGTGGGAAATGGGAGCCCAGCATGTGGTGTCCCATCAGTGGTAGCAGCTGGGGCTCCCCTGTGAATCCCTACCCCAATAAGCCTGATCTCCCCTGCACCTGGATGACCCCAATGAGCCCCCTGCACCCGGACCTCCACTCCACTGAGCTCCAACCAGCTGCACTCAGACCTAAACCCCAACAAGGCCCATTCCCCCAGCACCTGGACTTCCCTGCCGAGCTCCATCCCCTCACACCCAAACCCCCTGCTGATCCCCAACCACTTTCATCTGAACCCCTCTGTAGAGTCCTATTGCCCCAGAACCCCACAACAAGCCCCTGTGCATCCAAAGCCCCCACTCAGCTACCTGCACCCAGACTGCTCCACACAGAATCCTCTTACCTCACACCTGGATCCCCCCACACTAAGCTCCTTTGCACTTGGATCCTTCTGGGCTGAGCCTGCCTGCCCACACCTGGTGCACCTGGCGCAGAGGGGCAGGGCCATGGGGCATTTCTGGGGAAGGCCTGGCCCTTGCGCTGTGTCAGGGTTGGGCGCAGCCTCACTGCTGAGTCCCTGTCTCTGGGGGGAGGGAGATGGTGCAGGGTGATTTCCCACCTCCATGCAACCAGTGGCTGGTACTACCCACTGCCATGCTGGAGCTTCCACATTTATTTATTGACAAATAACATTTGCAGAATTTTGCAGAATTTTAAAATATTGTGTGCAGAATTTTTATTTTTTTAGTGCAGATATCCTGTTGAGGGAAACCAGAGAGTTTAGAACTCCGAGAGCTGCCCAAAGAGGCCATCCTGGGTCAATCCGGGCAGAGCCAATGAATGGTCCTCCAGTGGCTAGAAGGGCATGGAGCAGGCAGAAGCCAATTAGAGCCAAGCAGGCAAGATAGAAAAAGGCTGGCTGCTTCTTCCAGGGCCAGTTCTGAGTGGACTTGGGGCAGGAAGGATTTCCCCTCTCTTAACCCAAGAAACCTGGCCTGGTCAGGGAATTAACTCTGACTGCAGCTTTATGGTTGAACCAGCGAAGGCTGTTGTCAGATGGCCCAGGTGGCCATCTTGAGTCAACTTTACAGTAACAAATTGATATTTAAGGCAAGCTGCCTCAGGAGATGTGTCTTGTTGCTTTCCCATTTCAACTCATTAGGTCAGTACTTTCAGCCTGATCCTGCAATATTATTTAAGCCAAATTTTAAATGTCTAAATCCTAAACACACTCACATGTGCTTCTCTGAGAACAGGAGGAAATTGTCTGTGGTGTCCCCATTGACCTTCAAAACATAACTATGAAAATATTTGCAGTTGAGTTAAGTAGTAGTAGACCAGTCCAAACAATATTGAGTAACTCTGCCTGAGCAGAAAAAGGGTCCATAGATTCAGTGGGAACTGATACTGATGTCTCAAAGAACATGGGAATAAATCAGCAAGCCAGAAAAGTCATAAGTAAATATTTAACTGAACACTCAAAACACTTTCCTTTTAGGTAAATCTCTCTTTGTATCTGAGTTCATTCCAGGGTGAGAAGATCAAAAGCCTTTGAATGAGCATCACTGAAACAATTCTTGAAGTGAGTATTGTCATTTGGGGATAAAAATTAGCATATAGTAAAACATAAACAATTTGAAAAGAATTGAACTGGGAGAAATGATGATCTTGTGGCTAATGTACAGGATGGGACATCTACTAAGAGATGGGTGTTCTATGCTCCTGACTGACCTTGAGCATTCTGTTCCCACTCTAGTTCCCGTATCCTCCTCTCAGGGGTAGACTTCTCTGAAAGTTCTTCATACATGGAGGGGGTAGAGAGAGGGGCATTTTGGAATAAGGCCTAAGGGCAGTTGGCTACACATGTGACCAAATCCTGCTCCTACTAAAGTCCAAGGGAATTTTACCATTGACTTCAGTGGGACCACAATTTAGCGTGTAGTACACACATGCCTTTCCTTGGCTGTGGCCCAATGAATCTCTATTAGTGCAGCTTCTGGCTTTGACATGTTTGTTAGTTGCTCCATGTGGGAAGAAATATGGAAAGGCACAGAAAGTAGGCTGTATATTTGCTGATAGAGGGAAGGAGAGGAGTGTGTCATGCTGATCTGTAGAAACATCTGTGTTTAATTTTGCATATTTATGTAATCATGACTTTGGGAGAAATGTGTTTGAATAACTCCTAAGCTCAGCCACAGTAGGGAAGCCCTGGCAATGCATTGTACAAAACCCTACCCCAAACAGATATGAATTGTTTGTTATGATATAGATAATTCAAAGTGCCATGAAGCTGAAAGGTTAATAACTACCTGGAGGGAAATCCTGGCCCCACTGAAGTCAATGGGAATATTACTGCTGACTTGAATGCATTTCACTCTATAGATAGTTCATTTAGAAGGCATTTCAGCTGACAAAATCTTGAGTTGTCACTGCCACGTTTTAAATAATCATTAACACCACTTTTACAAAGTTTTATTTTCAGACTAATGGAAACTATTAGTGGCATTTTACAGATAAAGATCATGTAAACTGGTTCTAGCTGGCAGGTCATTTATGGTCTGAAAGGCAGGTCATTTTTCTGAGTTACTTTGTGCATATGACAAACAACTAAAATATGCATCTTGAGCCATAGGGCTTAAGGGACTTAAGTCATTAAAAATACTTTTATGGGAAAAAAACAATTATGAGTACAAATTGAAAAAAAGTGACGTACTTGACCACAGTCTGGTATGAGGGAAAATTTAGTCCAATGTCTAGTATTCTCTGAGGTCTGTTCTCATAGGATATAAGGAACAATATATGTAATTTTTATTTATTTGAATTGTATTCAGTTGTAATCACTTGTGTTTACTTGGACACCCAGTAACCTAATCAGGATTAGAGTCCCATTGGATTAGGCAGCGTATAAACACATGGTAAGAGACAATTATCTATCTACACATGCGTACACACACACAGAGAGCTCAATTTAATAAATATTAGTGTATACATTACACCTATTATATCTCTCTAGTTCAAGAACACTACATTTTTATTTTAAAATGTACATCATGATAGTAATCTGAACAAACATCATCATCATCATCATAAAGACTCTGTGACATTTAGGGTCCCTTTATCCTTGGAGAAAGACCTACTGTTGACAATGGTTATAAAAAATGGGCGACCTCTGAACACACTTCAACTGGTGTTGAAAACCAGCTGCTAGCAAAGACAGGGCAAAACCACGGTCAACACTGTTGTAGGAGACAGAGGAAGGATGGTCCAGTGGTTAGTGTACTAACCTAATCACTTCCTGTGGGACATTGGGCATGTCATGTAGTCTTTCTGTGCCTCCATTCCTCATCTGTAAAATGGGAATAATAGCACTTTCCTACCTCACAAGGATGTTGTGAAACTAAATAGAATCATAGAAACGTAGGATTGGAAGGGACAATGAGAGGTCATTTAGTCCAGTCTCCTGCACTCATGGAAGGACTAAGTATTATCTAGACCATTCCTGACAGGTGTTTGTCTAACCTGCTCTTAAAAATCCCCAGTGATGGAGATTCTACAACCTCCCTAGGCAATTTATTCCAGTGCTTAACCACCCTGACAGTTGGAAAGTTTTTCCTAATGTCCAACCTAAACTGACCTTGATGCAATTTAAGCCCATTGCATCTTGTTCTATCCTCAGAGGTTAAGGAGAACAATTTTTCTCCCTCCTACTTGTAGCAATCTTTTATGTACTTGAAAACTGTTATCATGTTATCATGCCCCCACCCCAGTCTTCTCTTTTCCAGACAAAACAAACCCAATTTTTTCAATCTTCCCTCTTAGGTCATGTTTTCTAGACCTTCAGTCATTTTTTTGTTCAGTCATTTTTTGTTGCTCTTCTCTGGACTTTCTCCAATTTGTGCACATCTTTCCTGAAATGTGGTGCCCAGAACGGGACATAATTCTCCAGTTGAGGCCTAATCAGTGTGGAGTAGAGTGAAAGAATTACTTCTCATGTCTTGCTTATAACACTCCTGTTAATACATCCCAGAAAGATGTTTGCTTTTTTTGCAACAGTGTTACACTGTAGACTCATATGTAACTTGTGATTCACTATGACCCCCCAGATCCCTTTCTGCAGTACTCCTTCCTAGGCAGTAATTTCCCATTTTGTATGTGTGAAACAGATTGTTCCTTCCTAAGTGGAGTACTTTGCATTTGTCCTTATTGAATTTCATCCTATTTATTTCAGACCATTTCTCCAGTCTGTTCAAATCATTTTGAATTTTAATCCTATCCTCCAAAGCACTTGCAACTTCTCCCAGCTTGGTATCATCCGCAAACTTTATAAATGTACTCTCTATGCCATTGTCTAAATCATGGATGAAGATATTGAATAGAACCAGATTCAGAACTGATCCCTGTGGGACCCCACTCAATATGCCAGGGATTCTCAAACTGGGGGTCGGGACCCCTTAGGGGGTCACAAGGTTATTATGTGGGGGGTCGCAAGCTGTCAGCCTCCACCCCAAGCACCCCTTTGCTTCCAGCATTTATAATGGTGTTAAATATATTAAAAAGCATTTTTAATTTATAAGGGGAGGTCACACTCAGAGGCTTGCTATGTGAAAGGGGTCACCAGTACAAAGGTTTGAGAACCACTGCAATATGCCCTTCCAGCTTGACTGTGAACCACTCTCTGGGAATGGTTTTTTAACCAGTTATGCACCCACCTTATAGTTCCATCTATGTTGTATTTCCCATTGTTTGCTTATGAGAAGGTCATACAAGACAGTATCAAAAGTCTTACTCAAGACAAGTTATTCCACATCTACCACTTCCTCCCATCCACAAGGGTTGTTACCCTGTCAAAGAAAGCTACCAGGTTGGTTTGATATAATTTGTTCTTGACAAATCCATGCTGATTGTTACTTATAACTAGACTTTGCAAATAGACCCAGAATGCCAATGACCTTGGGCTCAGTCAGACTGCAGGGGAAGCATTGACCAAAAGAAGTAATGAAGACTTGCAAATCCCAACACAAGCTCCTAAATGGCCAAATCTAAGGACTGTGAGCTAATATCTTTTATTAGACCAACTTCTGTTGGTGAGACAGACAAGCTTTCAAGCTTATGCACAGTTCTTCTTCAGATCATCAACAACACTACATATAAATCTAAGGACTGTCATCTTGAACAGCTCAGCTGATTTTAAATGACTGGTTAAAGCACAGAGCATGTTGGTTTCTAAGATATCCAGAACACAGTCCATAAAGGGAAAGGCTAAAAATCCCAAACCCCTACTTTAGTTAAGTAAAATATGACTTATTTACATAGCATGTTTTATGATACACAAGGGCTGCTCCGGGATCTGGGCTCAGATTACATTAAAAGATATAGCTACCTATATGAAATTAACTGTGTTGTCTCTTGTTCCCAAGGCAATTTTATAATATTCGGATCTGTTGTTAAAACAGGTTCCAAGGCAGAAAGAATGAAAATCAGCCTTGGAGAGTGGCTGAACTTACCCCATTTCCTGCCACAAGAAAAGCGCCCAGACCACCGGCTCATTGTTACACATGGGGAAATAACTGACCACAGACAATTTATGTAAGTCACAACCAATGGGCCTAAATGCTTTATCAGATCTCAATACCACAACTGAAATGGCAGCCCCCACACTTCCCAGCCCCCCGCCCCCCAAACAGCAGCAGCTACATCAAGTTTTCCCATAAAAGAGAAGCAACGTATCAGTGTGTAGATACCAAGGTGACAGGTGCATTACCCAAGACAGTTATTTATTTAGACTTATAAAGGCTTCCCTGCCCATGATGTGCCTCTTTCCTCCCCTGACATGCCCTCTGTACCAGGGTGAAGAGGGCACCTGGCACAGGAACCAGTACCATCAGCTTTACCCCCAACTGATTGATCCTTGCCCTTTCCCATTGGTTGTCTCTTCTCCCCCACAGTGAATTTCTACTGTGCTCATCAACATAACATCTAGGAGTGTCTTCTCTATTATCTTATCCTCCCTTTTCTCTTCTCACATTCCTCCTTTCCCCCTTCCTACCTTATCCCCCTTGCCCACCCTCTTCTTGCTGCCTTGCACGTCTCAAAGGGAGTGATGGACCCTGGTCTTGTGAAAGCTGCTTTTTGTTCAGAATTCATTAGTCAGATAAATGTGTGGGAGTCAGGAAACAGTGTGAAGGGGCAAAGTTTTGAAAAAAGCTAAAGCAAGGAAAGTGTCCTGTAATTCTGAGTTGCTCTGCCAAATGATAGTGTATGCTTCCCACACACAGGTTGAGCAACAATGTGATCACATTTTATGGTCATGGCCACTTAAAATACCTTGTTACTTAGAAGATACAATGCACAACAACTTAATAGGCAGCATCCAAAATGTGATTTTTAACAACTCTTGAATCTATAATAGTGAAACCACATAGAACATCACAGGTGATATCTTGCTTCATATTGTGGCCTCTTAGAATTTCACAGCAGCAACAGTGATACAGTTTAGCACCTATGGTTCTGAAAAGGAGAGGCTACTATTACTTGAACTAAAGGAGATCTCTGTTAACTATCAGCAGTATAGGATTCATGACTCACAATTGACAGTTCTGATTCCATCCAGTAGAGGGCAGTGGTTCTCTCTCTCTGTCTCTCAGACACACACACACATTCATTGCAGTACAATTTTACAATGATTCTTAGTATTTGAGATCAGTGGAGTAATCTCTAATCTATTAGATTTAAAAACTGTTGCCCCAGAGTCCTTGTCTTTGCCAGGAAAAAAGCTGTGCTCCTCACCTGAGTTAGCTAATTTGAGTTAAATAACTCAAGATAAAATCCTACAGAAAACAAAACAGTTTGTAGTTTTCACACAAGTTAGTGGGTTGAGTTAAAGACTAGACCTTCATGTGCAGGTGTGACGTTCCTCTCTGGTGTTATCTGGACCAGTGATCTGCTAGGTCACTCCAATCCTTGACTCTGGGAGCCAGCCTTACGCTGCTGTGCTGTGAGAACCCCCACTCCTGCGGTGTTCACGCACAGCCTCTGGCATGTAAGCTGCTTCTTGGATTGTGCAACTGAATGACACTAGCCAATATCTCCAGTCCCAGACATAACCCTAGGAACTTCCATCTTGAAATGTCCAGTTATGCGCACTGGACACTGCAAGCTTATATAAATTTGTCAATTTAACAAATAAATTGATATGTACCAGGCTTGTTATCCCCATGGGAGTCTCTGACACACTTTAAACCAAATGCACTGCTTCAGGTAGAATATACAAACACATTTATTAACTATGCAAGATAGATTTTAAGTGATTGTAAATCAAAGCATAACAAGTCAGATTTGGTCAAATGAAATAAAAGCAAACGCATTCTAAGCTGATCTTAACACTTTCAATGTCCTTACAAACTTAGATGCTGCTCACCACAGGCTGGCTGGTTGCTCTTCAGCCAGGCTCTCCTCTTTGATCAGCACTTCAGTCACTTGGTGTGGTGTCTGTAGATGTAGGTGGAAGAGAGAGGAAGAGCATGTCAAACATCTCTCCCTTTTATCATGTTCTTTCTTCTCCCCGCTTCAGAGTCAAGTGACCATTACCTCATTGCAGTCCCAAACTGGCCAAAGGAAGGGGAGTGACTCACTCGAGAGTCCAACAGATCCTTTTGTTGCTGCCTAGGCCAGCGTTCTTTGTTCCTGTGAGGTTGGGCTGCGTTTGTGCCATACATGTCCTGATGAGGTGTGAACTGCCTCTCTGCTCTTGGAGAGTTTTTGCCTGGGCTTATTTTAAGCCATGAGGATACATCTTCAGCCTCATAACTACATACATGAAATTATAACCTATAACATTACTATAACAACAATGGTCAGTGCATCATGAGCCTTCCGAAGACACCCGACATGACAAACTTTGCATTGGATACCACACAATTATTTTACAAGAATGAACATGGGGGTGCTGGGTGTTCCCCCCAGGTACAGAGCATCACAGCAGGTATTTAATACATAGCTGCATACACTTATAGAATCAATAAATCTAGAGATAGAAAAGTCATCTTCTGGCATATGGCTTTTGACAGCACAAACAATGAATTAGACGTTGGGTCAGTGATGTAGCCACTCTGTCAGGACAGCATCATTTGGTGATATCAAGTGCATCCATCCACCATTGAGATGATAAAGGTCAGTCCATAACCAGATGGCTTGCTGTTTGTTCTTGAGCTCCACAGGGACAGGATGGAGAACTCAAGAAGCCGCAACGGTAAAAAAGTGAGTTAAACCACCTGCGACCCCAGTGTATTCTGTTGTAATGAAGAAGGATATTTCAGTTCATATGGAAGTTCTGAGGGGTGTGCATGAGCTGAGCCAGAGAGACTAGGGGACATAGATCTGAGTTGCCTATCTGCCAAGGAATGCTCCATTGATCCAAATATAGTCCAGCACCACATGTTGCTGCTGTTCCTTAGAAAGGGCATGTCTGAGAGGCTCAACTGTTCCAGAGAAGGGGTGTCTTGACTTCAGCTGGCATTTTTGATGTGTCTTTGAGATGAAATTGTGAAGTAAGCTGTCTTGCTGGTTGGCTATGCACAGTAATGCAGCAAAGGGCCTTGCCTTCACACTTAATCACGGGGGAATCAATGCCAGCCAGGACCAGAAGGTTGGAGACTGGAGTTCTCTGGGCCACACCATTGATTATACAAACGGCAGAGCTGATCACTGAGTCCAACTTGCCACAGTGACAACTGGAGCCCCATGCTACCACCCAGTGTTCAGCAGGTGCAATAATTAGGGCATTGGCAGATGTCCAGAAGGTAACAGCACTACTGCCCCATAAGCCGCCCGCAACCCTGTGGAGCTGAGCAACTCTTGACTGGATTTTAGCTTTTGTCTTCTCAATGTGCTTTATCCCCAATAAATATGGTATCGTTCAAAAACATTTGGCTGATTGTGCATAAGGACCTGTAGCTGTCGATGAGCTAATTGGCCTGTGAGATGGAAACAACATGACACTGTCTTTAGCGCATTTAATTTAAGTTGCCACTTCGAAAAATACTTGGCCAAGGTGTCTCAGTTAGATGACAGGCAAGACTCTAGATCCTCAAAATTTCTTCTGGCTATTGCCAGGCAGGTGTCATACAGGCAGCATACACAATCCTAGTTGCTTTAGTTGACCTCCTGGGTGGCAGGTCAGCTGTATATATATTGGAGTGAGTTCAGATCCCTGGGGAATGTTGTTCATACGACGTGGGTGACTTGAACCATCACCATACTTGACGATCACTGTTCTGTTAGAAATCATCTGCATAAAAAAATCTTGTCTGGGACCCTGGAGTATACTTTTAGGACTAATTTGTGGTGAAACGTAATCCAGGTAATATAGTCCAGCTGCCTGTCAGTGCAAGATTATTCCCGACTGTACCATTACTAGCGCTTTGTCCAGTCTGATAGGGCCTCCTCCTCTTCCCTGGGGAATGATTCCATATTCTAATAGATTTCGCTGTCAGGAAGTTTTTCCTTATATTCATTCTCCATTTTCCTTCTCTTTTATTAGACTAAATAATAACTTCTAGTGTTTACGTCCTTGAAATAGGTGTAAATTTCCATTATATCATTCACAGCTTTAAGTAAGTATTAATTAATAATTCAAGTATTAATAATGAAGGAAAATGGGTTATAGCAAGAGAGGAAGGATGGTCTTGTAATAAAGGCAGTGACCTGGGACTCTAGTGACCTGTGTGACAGAGTGTATCAGGCCCTTTGAGGCCCCCTACTGGAGGTCTTGCAATCCTACCACACCCTGACCCAGCCCTGAGCCCCATCTCCCACTCCAAACCCCCAGGGGCCCCACAAAATCTAATAGCCCAGAGTTAATCTGGACCTGATCTCTGTATTCCACTGTCCATATCATAAGCTGTACAGTCACCATCTATTGCTGTGTTCCTGGGCATATGCCATTCATATGGAAGGAAAGAGCTAGTGCCCTTCAGAGGCAAGACCAATCATGCACATTAACATCTACTCCACATGTATGTTCATGTTTCTCCTTTGCTAATGAGATTTTTTTTAAGTCTGCCCAGATGCCTCCACAACCCCATCCATTCTAAGTGCTCTACACTTGTCGTATTAATAGCTGTACACACTAAGAGTACAGACTTGCCCACATTAAATAAGATCAACAGGAAACTGGGTGCTGGAACTCCTTCAAATGATGCTTCTCAGCTCAGGCTTTGGAAGTGAAGTAAGCTCGCTCGTTGTAGGTTGTCTTTCTATCAGAATGCTGAACAGTTGTACACTGCCAAGTTCATTGCCTCAGAACAGGAGACTCATGTATCCTCATGCATCAGTGAATGGCTTTTGTATGTACTACAAGTATCTTCCCATAGGTGGAGTGATTTGTTTAGTGCTGTGCCGCCCCTGTTCATGCTTGCATAAGTTCAGTATTGTTTAATGCAACCTGGATGGCACCAGACAGCCTGTAAACTAACAGTTTCAAGATAAGCTTTTGAGGCCTCAGAGAAAATTTCTACTTTAAAATTCTGAGGTCAATAGAAAAAACGGAAGAAATTGTGAGTCACCGAGGAGACTCATCACTGCTTTGTGCCAATTCTACAACTGCGCTCCAGCTGCTTTTTATCAACTGTCCCCTCAGAACATCCCTCTTCACCTCAAGGGGTCAGGACTGTGGGATCCCAAGCTCCTCGCTTCATTATTGAAAGCTTCCTACAGCTTCCTGAGCCTCCAGTACCCTCCCTTCTCTTCTTCCAAGCCCCTCCTCAAAAGCCACTCCTTTTGGGAAGCCTTCCTCTGACTCCCCCACGACAGTGTCTCCAGGCCTCTTGCTCTGAACTGTGGCCCAGTGCATCATTTCTGCCCATGTCCCTGATCCCATAACTGGTTTTGTGAGGTTACACCTTTTTGTGGAGCATGCAGGGCCCCACCTGTGGGAAGTCAGTTGCAGAATTGTGATCTGAGGTTGTAAAGTATTCACGGCCGGGACCTTGTCTCTGTGCATGTTTTGTGGAGGAATAATGATAGGGTTTCATACTTAAGAGAAATGAATGCAAACAAAAAGGGTGATCATGCACCATTCAAGTCAAATTAGGCCCTAGTTACCTTGAGTTAGATTCTTATATACTGTGCCCAGCCATGTAAAATCTGAGCAAACTTTTCAAATATGGCTCTTGTCCATCAGCCAAAGTAAAGTAACTTCAAATAAAATTCCAAAGGGAGCTGATCCACCTGCATTAGACTTAAAAGTGAAAACTCCTTTGGAAGCAAGAGTGACATTTCAAAGCTGACCTTGTACAAATAAAAGCGACATTGACGTAACTGTGGAATTGATGGGTGTAGGCATAACACACCAAACCTGCTTCCACCCCTTATATCCACAGTGTGTCTAGACAAACTCACTTCTCAAACATAGCCTTTGTGATGTGTGGTTAATGAACATCTCAGAGATGGGCCATGTGCAGGTAACTGCAGATATTTATTGGCCTAAGGCAATGAATAGCAGCAAATCCTTTTAAATAGAATCAGTATAAATCACTGGGCAGGTCTTGTTAACTTTTTTATTAGTAGACTGTCGTCTGCAATTTTCTGTGTAGTAATTGTTTGGATGACCAAGCCTAGCCAACAGATATATCATGGATTACTCTGACTTTATGTATGGAATAGAGTTAATACTGCTGCAGAGTTATGGTCAAATCAGTTTATTATGTTTCATGTATGGCTTCAAAAGATGCTGTCTGAAAGCCCATGTCTGATCACTGGCACATGTATTTGCCCATGTTGTAAAATGCAGCACATCTTTAACCCCTGAAAGTGACAGTATATATTGAACAATGATTGAACAATATATTGAACAATATATTGTACAATGAATTGGTGTCCTTGCTCACTTTGAGCAGTACCCTTCCCCACAAGCAATCCATCTAGGGTTTTATATAACATCACTGTGATTGTTGTTGTTATTTACTTGTATTGAGGTAGCACTGGGAACCCCATTGTGATGGGCACTGTATAAACACATAACAAAGACAGTCCCAACTCCAAAGAACTTGTGAAAATCTTAGGAGAAAGGATGGTTCAGTGGTAGGGCACTAGCCTGGGACACAGTTTCAATTCCCTGCTCTGCTTTAGACTTCCCGTGTGACGTGGGGTAAATCACTTAGTCCGTATGTGCTGCAGACTGCAGTTCCCCCTCTGTAAAATGGGGATAACAGTATTCCACTGTCTCACAGGGGTCTTGAAAACAAGTACATTAAAGGTTGTGAGGTGCTCCAATACTACAGCAAGAGAGGGACATATAGAGTGAATAAATTACAAACGTACATACCGTCATTTCATCCTGTAAATCATTCAAGCACTAATCCCGGAGAGACACTGTAAAGAACACTCAAGTTAAATATAAATGTATTTAATCACAGATTTTTTTTAAACAGCTGCCTTAGTGATAAATTAAATTTCAAAACTTACTATTCATTTTACTTGTGAATGCTGGACAGAAAACAGATGAAGGGTTTGGGGCCTCACAGTAGTTTATATGTAAGAAATTTTGCTTATTCACGCAACATATCTCCTATCGTCAGAATATTTATATGGAGGCCTGTCTCTATAGGCATTGAACGTATGCAAATGGGATCACCTCCTCCCTTTCTTATTAAAGCAGGGTCTGAGTCTGCACCCTCTGAGTTAGAATGCTCTCTTTTGCATAGCTTGTTAGGGACCATATGTTCTAGACTGTCATCTCATCATAATGAAATATTAAACACTCTTTCTGTTATAAAAGCCAGTTTACCCACACCCTGCCCTGACATGGAAAAAACCCACAGTGGGGACATTGGCTCAACACCTAACAGAGCATTTCCAGACTTATTGACATTTAGGGGATTTTAATTTGTTTATAATAGGGAGGCTTAAAAATATTTGGTTGGATATTAGCTGTAGTAGCGGTTAATACCCTTTCAGGCTAGATTCATAGATCTCAAGGCCAGAAGGCACCACTGTGATCATGTCGTCTGACCTCCTTTTTAATGTCTATGTGTTAAAAAGATGTATTTTTTTAGCATGGGAGTAACAGGTGATGCTGCATAATTAAAGGAGATGCAGCCAACAAAATGATCCATAATTGCAAATATGTCGATCCCATGGTCATCAGAGCATCACAACCAAATCACTTGAGCCAAGCTAAGCGCAACTCTAATGGCTGTTAGTCGTCTTCGAGTCCAACCACTAGAGGGAGAGAGGATCTGACTAAGCTGCATTTTGCTCTAGTGTGTTTGTAGATTTTGATCCAACAGCCTTTAGTGCCACAACGGTTTAAAAAGATAAAAACGATAGTTCACAATGGACATTTGTTCCTTTAGCCATCCATTTGCTATGACTTTAGATCTTTAGGGACTTGGTTTTTTACAGGCCTGGTCTTCTTCCATCATTAGTCATCACTTTAAACAAACATCCTCTGAGTGCTCCCACTGACATAGCTTAACCCTGCTATATGGAAAAATCATTAGACTGTCCCAGTTCCTTGGACTAGCAAATCAGAACTCCACACATTCAAAACCTTCTCTCCTGCCCTTTCCTCCAGCCAAAGGAGGGTCAACTGTGAGCCCCCTTTTGAACCGATGGAGGAGAGTAAGGGCAGCCCTTCATTCCCTTGTTTCAGAGTAACAGCCGTGTTCGTCTGTATTCGCAAAAAGAAAAGGAGTACTTGTGGCACCTTAGAGACTAACCAATTTATTTGAGCATAAGCTTTCGTGAGCTGTAACTCACGATAAATAAATTGGTTAGTCTCTAAGGTGCCACAAGTACTCCTTTTCATTCCCTTGTATGGCTTATCCACATTACCAGTCTGTGCACAGGGGGAAAACAGCTGTCACAGGCTGCTACTTCGGGTCCCATGCAAGTTGGGTACGGTCTTGGATCATTAGTGGCCCCCCTCAATGTGCTGGCCAATGCAGCTGGGTTGACTCAAAGGGGTAAGAAAGCTGCATCAGGTTAGGCCTGGCACACTTTACTTTTCCCCTGGAGCAAAGGAGAAGCTGGGACTGAATCATGACTCAATCACAATTCAGTCCCTTGTCTCCTTCTGAGGAAGTGCAGCTCTGCTCTGCCCCTTACTCAAGGCATGTTGTAACTCCACAATCTCCATCCCTGGCTTGTCGCCATTCATTAGTTAAAGCTCTGTGATGTGATGCTTGGCAGGTGCACATAAGCCCATTGTGCACAGTCTCCACACAGGACCTTTAAGGCTCCCAAACGATCCATATTTTAGCTTTGATCTGGGTAAGTGCAGGTATAATTATTGCTGCTACAGCCTTTCCCCTTGAGGACTCCAAGCACCACATGGTTAGTACACACACACACACCTGTTAAATAAACACCTAAGCCTACAGTCTCCTCTTGAAGTCATTTCTGCAGGCAGATGAAACTGCTCGAGCACATTTTCTTCCATTTCGCCCTGGCGAGAGGACACTTTCACAGAACCAAAAATCTCTCCCAGCCAAACCGCCCTATTGACTTAAACAGAGTGGGGTCAGCACCTTAAGAGCCATCCATGGATCACATTCCTCTATAGTGGCTGCGTGTGCCTAGCGATGACGGTGTCTATCACTGGCAGTCTTTTGTACAGTGCAGTTTAGAACCTAGATTTAATTCTATATTCACGTCTATTATCCTCCAGTGATCCTCTTTGGTGGTTCCTAGTTTACAAACAGTTTCATGTCTGATTTTCTTTAATTTTGTGAACCTGAGGGCTCAAGGAAAGGGTAATTGAAACAGTCTCATTGCATTGCCCCTGCTTCCTCCACTCCACCTGTCTGACTGCTTCTCCCATAAGCACTGTTGCTCTTTCTTCCATGCCATCCTGTAAGCATAGAATAGCCTCCCTCAAATGGTCTGGAAAATCACTATCCTGTTTGTAAAAGGTCCCCTGTTGTTTGTAAACAGCACTCACCTCAGACCCGACAAACTCATTACACCAAACACACATCTTGCAAAGTACTTATCCATAAGGGATATCGTGTAAGGTATCTTCAGAAAGCAAATAACTTGTCAAGACTCATAATCATTGTGAGATGTATGTATGGGTAATATTTAAGACACAATGTATTTACATTGAAAGTCTGCTTTATGGACCTGGAGTACAAATTAATTACCAGAAATTAATTAATGGACCTCAAGGATGACCTATCCAAGCAAGAGGGAGTTGTCACTCCTCCCTAATCAACCAACAAGGTAATGCAAGGCTCAGTTGATCAGCCTTGCTCCCTCCCCAAACTGCCAATGGAAACCATCGGAGGCACCACTGAGCAACTGAACCTCTTGGAGGTGTGAAAGAAACATTAAAACAGACAGGGGTTTGCCCTGAGCGTGAATAGGAACAAAAGGCTGTTTTCAGCATCACACAGAGGAGGGAGAAGCTCTCTGGATCCATTCACTGAGGAAAGCCTTTGCAGAGTGGGGGGACTTTCATGAATGACTGGATTCTGGTTCTTGTGAAACCAACTGTAAAACTCTGAGCTTTTGGGGGAGAACCTACTTTATTAGCCAGGAAAAGTAACTATTGGTAAGTGTAGACCCAGGTTCATGTTTTATGGGTTTTGTTTTGTGTTGTACCCATTTGTTTCCTTCACTTCTCTAGTTAAATCTTTGTTCTCACTGAAATAAACCTACTTTTGTTTTATTTAGCTGACACCCAAAGAAAGAGTCCCTCATGCTGGAGGCAGGGGTAACAGCCCAGGGCGGCCCAAGAACCATCACACTGTCCTCCTTTAAAGCCCTCCTCAAGGCCCACTAGTATCGTGATGCTTGCAGGAAATTGCCAGCTGATAACAGGTGGGCTGCTGGCCAGCAGAGAATTCTAAGCACTGTTTCATTTCATGTATGTTTGTCTCATAACATTTTTAAAAATTATTTGACTTGAAACCATCTAGTTCTGCAAGATTGCAGGCCAATGTAACCACATGCGTGCATCTTGTCATAAGTTAGATTGTAAGTTTTTGGGGGACCACCTTTTATTCTATGGTTTTACAGATCACAAGGGGTACTACTACAATACTACTACTAATATTAAAAATTAATAGGCTTGAGCCAGATATGCCATACTGCAGAAAGAGGTGGGTTAAGCATTCCCTCCAGGACTCTGCTAATGCATACTGGCCTGCAGTACCCCCCATTCAACCACTAGCCCTCTTCTGGGAAGAGATGATCAGAAAAATATTGAGACCTTTACAGTCCTTTCCCTTGGTACCTGAATCAGATTTTCACCTGCAGAGCTGCTGCCTTGTATTGTGAGCCTATAAGATATCACTATAGAAGCAGATCCAGGGCAGCTCAGTACTTGGATGGGAGATGTCCAAGGAACCCTGAAGTGCTAGAGAAAGTGCAGAACCAATGACCCAGGGGCCAGTATGCTGCTGGAGGCACCTCCTTGTGGATGAGAGGTAAAACCAAGGTCTTACTTGCCTACCCTTGGGTTTTAAAGATTCCCAGGAAAGTGCTGGAAAACAAAACAATAACAGAGAGGGTTATCCACAAAGTTCTCGCCAAATTCCAGCTCCAGTACTTGCAATCTATTTAAAATCCCCTCTGCAGTTTTCATTGGAGATGCTTGTTTAAAATGCCCTGCCCTAATCTGTTAAATTGTTTTGCTGTAGTGTGTTAACATTTGCTGTATGTCACCCCAGAGGTGGCTGCATATCTGTGGTGAGTGAAGCAAACCTTACATTTATAAAGTGGGTTAGGATCATTTAGGATGATTCTGTATAAGTGAAAGCTACTTTATTATATTTTATCATAAAGCTGCATGAACTGATGATAAGCCAGAGGCATTTTGTAAAAATTGAATCAATGCTGTTTTAAACATTTTCAAAAGAGGAAAAATATAAAGTGCCATCTTTAAACAATACAAGGAGGAAGAGAGTGTGGTTAGTTGGCTACAGCAGAGGACTGGCAACCAGAACTCTTGTGCACTAGTCCTCTCTCTGCTTTTGTACTGTAGGCAAGCCACTTACCCCTCAGTGCCTCGGTTTCCCCCTTGATATGGTTGTTCTGGTGCTTACTTCCCACAAGAGTGCTGTGAGGCTTACTTGATTAATCTTCCCCAAATGCTTTTTGCTCCTCAGGTGAAAGACTGTGGCAAAGTACAAAATATTACATGTCAAGTTCATGTCTGGAGTAAATCTTTAAAACAAACCATGAAAATCAGAGTTTAGAATGAAAATGCTGATCCAACCTTCAGTTGCATTGCACCAGGGAATGGGTACAGGGTCTCCTTTTATGTTGCTTATTTCAGTCAAACAAGTCTGGGAGTCTCCTGTAACTCTATGTAAAAACCAAAGCCCTTTTCATGGGTATTTCTGGTTTATCTCCACATGAAGCTCAAATTCATCATGTGGAGAGAATGTGAAACATGTTTTTTCCCCCATGTAACACTCACTTTCCCACAGTGAATAAAAAATCATTTTCTTACATGGAGAGACAGATTTGTCAGTTCATTCACCCGGGGAAAAAAAATAGCCCAGAAGGCAGGAACACCGTGTCCCTCAACTCTGCCAAAACACTAGGGATGATCCCGACGGCTCCCATAAAAAGCTTCAGTATTTAAGATAGTGTATACAGTGGCCACCTACACACAACCTCCTTAGCTCCTAATTCCTTGGCTATTGGTCAGCAGTGAGTAATATACTCTACAAATCTGATTCTCAAGGGCTCCAACATGCATGCCAAGCTGTTGCCAATAACCCCTCAAGATTTTAGGAAAAGGGGAGTGGGTGGGGGAAGTCAACCTTTTTATCTGACTGTCTGATCAAACGTGGGAGAAGTTTGGCTAATTTTAAGACACTAAACCGTTTTGTTGTACATTCTAGATGGAGCAGCTGGTATGCAAAATAACATACAACTGTTTATCAACACATTCACTAGGGTAAAGGACTCTTGCTCATATTTTCTTTCTTCTCTGGGTTATTTTTTTTTCCTTTTTCTCTTCCCAGAATTGTTTTCACTCTTTAGTTATAAACATTTCAGTAATAAAACAATAAAACCCAAACAGAAGTAATTGAACCCAAAAATCCCAAAAACTTTTCTTAGCTGAAAAGTGCCATGGAACAATCAAAAATCAAATCTTTGTTTTTAATAGTGAATACATTGTTCAGTGACTAGTGAAAGAAGCAGGGAACTCCAGAAAGAGATAGGATGGTTTCATGGTAAAGGCAGTTGAATACTATCCTGGAGAACTGGATTCCATCCCTGGCTCAGAGTTCCGGGTGATGGTTCTTCATTTTATGGATGCTCAACTTGATATCCTCAGGTCTCAATTGAAGCTGTGTTTTGAACATCTAAAGTGCTATACAAATATTAATACCCTAGATCCCCCAACCCCTCTGCACCTGTCCACCCCACCATCCTAATTCCTGCTCCCTCCTCCTCTGCTTCCCCACCCTCCTGGTTATTGTCCACCTCCTTCTCTGCACCCATCCTTCCCAGACTCCTGCTTCCTGAGGGGGGTTCCCCCGAGGCCTCTTCCATTTGGTTCCCCAGCTCAACTCCAATCTCATCACTAAGGTTCCTACCCCCCTCCTCCCCGGCATTCAGCAGTTACACTGAGTTGATTAGAATCAAGTGTAGGGGGTGGGTATAGGGTGTATCACAGATCCACTGTTCCATAGCAAATCTTGTCCTTTATATACATTTACACATTATGTTGCATGTACTATACGTTCCATCACGCTTTGGAATTGGCTTGGTCACGTTGTAGGAACCAGTACTGTACAGCATGCTCTGTCCATGCACTACATACTCTGTACCTCATCTTTTCGTTCCCAAATTATCTTATCCATTGTTATCTTGTCCATTGTAAATGGTTCCCTGGGTGTGCCTCCTTATTTTAGCTAGTATAGACATTCTGTTTTCAGCCTGCTTGATCCATTTACCTTCCTAATCCTGTCTCCCAAGAAATGAGGCCTCACTGATGTTCAATTACTTATGTCAAGCCAAGCCTACACTTCCTTCCCTTCTATGCCTATCCACACCCACACCCTTCCCTGAAACCTGCCTCTCCTCCTCTGGGCTTATCCCAACCCCCATCTCTTGGTCCCCCTCACCCTCTGCACCTATCCACCCTGCTGGCTCTTGCAGGGCCCCTCTCCCAGCTTGCTCTTTCCCCCTCCTCATTCCAGTCAGGTTATTTCCTTCTCCTGGATGCCAGCAAGAGGAGCACTGGGAGCACAGGTAAGACAGGAGCCCCTGATTGCCCAGAGAAGCAATTACAGAGAAAATCCTGCTCGGCCCCTGCATCCTGGCAATGGAGCATGCTCAGTGCAGATGGAATCACCAGAGAATTTAGCTGCCAAACTCTAACAAGTCTCTACTCAGGCTTACAACTTGGCCATTTTTTTACATGGGCAAAATTTTTTTCCCTAGTGTTCACGGTTCAAGCCTAAGAAGAAAGAATCAAGATAGTACAACATTCAGGCTTTATTCCTTCCTCCTCAGACTCAATCCTCTCTCATCAAGCATGTCCCGAAAGTAGAATTCTGTGTTCCTAGTCGTTACCCTATACATAAGCATATTGTCATGCGAAAATGCCCCCCAATGGGAAGCTATTATAATGTCCCTCTTATCGCATTTATTTCAGATAGTAAAATTAAACATGAATACCATAACCTGCTTACATATTTAACATTCTATTGTACTCCCTTAAAGTCTATATCAACATATATATAACATAATACCAGTTGTTTTTCCACACTAATTCTTAACTTGCTTGAGAACGAAGGCTTGCAGGATTGTTTTTTCACATCTTACTATTGTACAACATCTTGTGTATACCTTGCAGGTGGTTTGATGTTTGGAGGTCTTTACCTTGTCAGTTGCTGTAGACTTTAGCCTTTGCTTGCCTCTCTTCCTTTTCATCTGCTGCTCTTTACACAACTGCTGGTTTTAGTAATGCTGGGGATGCGGGCACCAAGGTACGCATATATACATCAAGCATTGTACCAGGCTGCTATTAAGGTCTTCAGTAAGAGCATTTCTCCATTCAATAATGGCTTGACATATATTTTCTTTCCTTTTTGCAGCTTTCCCTGTGCTACTTAGTGAATTATCTCTATGTTCCTCCACTTTCTCTCTGTGTTTGGATGTGAGCTTGTTTGCTAGCTCTGCATATGTCTATAGCTCTTGGGAGCATTGGAGAAGGCTTTCTGGGCATTCTCATTTGAACTTTTGTGTCTTTTGTCTCTATTACTAATCTACCAAGAACTTGTTCATCTTTTAAGATTTGATAACCGCATGAGTCAGCCATTTTGAACTGTTTGACAATATACTGATCTCTCATTTCTCCATGTTCTTGATCACAATTGTTGAAAAGATACCTTTTGTATAGGACTTTTTGTGTAGGACTTCTCAAAATACTTTGGAGCACTTCTAGGATTTTACATGGGCCCTTCTGGTCTGTTTCTGACATACCCAGATGCTGTTGGAGCAGGTGGCAGCCTTTTTCTATTAGAGCTAATAGTGTGACTGGTCTTATCTTGTTTTCCTTTTTATCCATCTCCATTGCAATGTTATAGTTTTCCCAGTGTGATCTAAAGATAGTCCAGTTCCTAGACACATCCCCTTTCATGTGACATGTCCGTCTGCTCCTCGACAGGAATCTGGTATGCTGCCACAATTCTTCTTCTTCTCTCTCTCTCTCTCTCTTTTTTTTTTTTTTTGCAATATTCTTCGTTTCTGATTTCACATACCAACAGAAGGCAACACAATTCTGACACCATGTTCAGGGTTCAGGTATAAAAAGAGAGAGATTCAAGACATTCAGGCTTTATTCCTTCCTCTGCATATACTGTCCTCTCTCATCAAGCACTTTGTGAACGGAGTGTTCTCTCCATTGCTAGACATTATCCTATACATAAGCATACTATCATGCTGTAACACCCTCTGTTGGTAAGCAATCTACTGTAACACCTAGACTTGTTCTCAGAAGCAGCGGAACCATTTTAGGTAAAACTTTAAAAAGCTGGGGCAGACACCCCGCATGAGAAATTTCACCCCAAACAAGTAAAGTTTGGCGAAGTTATAAGTAATTCAAGATGGTTTTATAACGGGAAAAATGTGAAGTAAACTTTACAAAAGACAGTGCTAAACATGTCTGCCAATAATAAAACATACTTTATTAAAACTCCGTAACCCTAATCCAGCAACTGTGCACACACAAGCAGATTCCGTGACACAAGCTACACTGCCTGGATTGCATTATCATCTCAGCAAGAATAGCTGAACACAAGTATTCCTCGTTTCTGGCCTAATGACAGATACAGCATTTGAACTGGATTAACAGGCTTTTATCGTGTGTACCTTTCTGCTATTTTAATTTATATTGTTTGTGTGTCAGTTTCCTATGATTTTGTTGAGGGTTTTCCATAATATATATACACAAAAGAAAAATGCTTTACATTGGTATTGCCTTGATAAACTTAGCTGTATAGTTTTACTCCATTGGACCAGCTCCTCAGATGGTATAAATCAGCATAGTCTACACTGATTTACACCAATGGAGGATATAATGTGCTAACTTTGAAAGAGTTACTCCTGATTTCTGCCAGCATAAGCAGAGTCAGACCCAAGTCTCTCTGGTGGTTTCTCCTTGGAGGTTATAGGACTAGTTAAGGACAAGATTTTGCAATGTTCTAATTACAAGGATGTATAAGAAGAATCATGAAGATAAAATTTCTGCTTTAATTCAGTAGATACTACAATGTTGTACTACATCACTTAGCTGCCTTGCACCTCTGATTTTTCTAATGTGTGGCACTGAAGTATTTGTGTGTTTGATTACATACTTATCTCTTTAAATGGCAGAGACATGGCTGTTTTCAGAAGAGATTTGCTCCGGGAATGATAATGTGCCAGTAGTTAAGAACTTATGTACCTACTGAATAATCTGTTTCACCCGAGTGACCTTTCAAACTATTTCTCACTTTCGCTTTGTTTATTTTCGTTATCAGTTTGGTATCTTGTCAGTGTTCTTCTGATGTGCTGTGTAATGTGCAACTAGGAGGACCGACAAAGCCAGAGGGAAGCCTGCTGCACTCAGTAAATTGGTTAACATCTGCAGATTTCTTATACATTCTTCCTTCGCTACTAAGGTTGAAGATAACACACTTTCTGATATAATGCTGATGCACTGAACTCACCAATAGGTGGCCATGATGAATCAGGAAACTGAATAAATGAACACGCCAGTTTCAAGTTGAGAAGGAACTGCTGGCATTTAACTTGCAGTTATTGGTTGTTGGTTATAAAGCAAAACTTTAGTTAAGATTTGGTTATTATGGGATGCCAAAGTCTTCATCAAATAAATAAAAACAATGAGAAGTCCTTGTGGCACTCCTTAGAGACTAACAAATTTATCTGGGCATAAGCTTTCGTGGGCTAAAACCCACTTCATCAGATGCATGGAGTGGAAAATACAGTAGAGAGGTATAAATACACAGCATATGAAAAGATGGAAGTTGCCTTACCAAGTTGGGTTTCAGTGCTAATGAGCCAATTCAGTTAAGGTGGAAGTGGGCTAATCTCAACAGTTGACAAGAAGGGAAGGGAACAAATAGATTCTCAGAATCAGTGGTAAAAAACAGAACTATATAGGCCATTCTAGGGGACTCAGAAACCTTATCATAGGTGGCAATTTTTGGTCTGTGTAGCTGCTGCTATTCATACTTGGACCTGAAACTGTTTGTAAGGTCTGTAATGGAATAAGTGCTGTAGTAATGGGCTGGAGTTATTCCCTATGTGTCATTGCATAACACTGAGAATGCTCAGCTCCTACGAAAAGGCTTATTAAATGAGGAGATAACTACTATGGGGTTCACAAAGGGATGGGGGAGGAAATGGAACTGTTCACTTTGGTTCTCTGATGTGTTTTCATGATATTCAGTTTTATGCAGCCTTATAAAATGTTGTGTGTCTCACTTTGTGGCACTAAAAAAAATATTTAAAAAATCAAACCAAACTCCTCACACACACACTCATAAAAACTGGAGACCCTGGTAAGCAGGCTAAGCAAGGAGGCCAATAAGTAAAATGGGTACGGAGCTAGAATTACCATCTCTTTCTAAAGACTTGAATTTAGTACAAAATGTTAGAACATGACCTACGAGAACTAAGCGAATACAGGTGATGCTGACCATTCATTTGCAGTAGGGGTAGAGAAGGACAAGTTGTGTTTAGCATTGTTTCAGCTAGTTGTAGTTAAACCTCCTGGGACCAGGCTTTAATCACAACTAGCTGACCCAATGCTAAACAGGACTTTTAGCAGAGTTATGGCCAGCATTGTGTTAGATAACTCAGCTTGTCAAGGTCACAGTCCAACATGATAAAAGTCTGAAGACAAGGCTTCAGAGATGATCCCTTAAGGTCAGGTTTCAGCATGGCTGAGGGATGGTAACTCAGCTCCTGTTACTGCTGTATGTGCTATATATACACTATAGATTAATATACAACTTCAGTTTTCATTGCTGTCAATCTAGCCCTTTTCATTAGCATTAAATTGTCAAATATTTAGGGGAAAAAAGATTCACCTAGCTTTACTCTTCAAAGACTTGTTTCTTACAGCAGTACTGTGCCAGAGGGATTCAAAATATACTCCCTATAACTGAAGCAGGGATGTTATTGTGTAGGCATGAAAACTTACACCTGCATTTTGCCAAGATCTATTTTTAAACAGGGGAAAAAATGAAATTTTTAGTCTAAAGCAGTTGGACAATGGGTCAAGTACTGAGTCTATTAAAGTCAATAGCAAAACTCACCTTGCCTCTAATGGGGACAGGTTCATAGCCTATTTCTATCAAAGGACTAATGTGATATTAACAAGAAATTTGAAAATTGTTAATTTAGATCATTGTCATTTATTTTAGTAGGAACTAGTATGATTTTATGTAGTGTGTTGTCTTTGCTCTTCTGCCCCCTTTCCCTCCTTATGTATTACACTTAGGTACCAACTTTTATTTACTTCCAAGACAAGATCTGAGTCTGATTTAGGAGGGAAATAGGACAGAACTCGCCTTACAATCTGTCAGTTGGGATCTCTGATCTCTTGACTTGGAAGGTATCAGTATTCATGGTAATGAATAGCCCACATGTGGAACAATAACTGTGGGCTGGAGCCAGAAATATTGACCTTATTATCAAGACACAAGTTCAGAGTTCAATGGCAATCTCAAGGGCTGGTTTGTTGGGTTGAATGATAACAGTGATAATACCACAACACTGATAAATTATATGAATGGAGGAGCTGAATCTATAAAAAGAATAAACTAGAACTGTGCCCATGTGGCTGTGCTTTTGATAGCAGCAAACTTGGGGAATTATACATTTGCATTTCAGGGTAATGTAATACTTTGGACAGGACATGTAAGACGACAATAAAATCTGCCAACAAATAAAGACTGATACCATTAAGACCTTATTTTGTCAGTATGACTGAGTATGTAGATAAGGATATTCCATTCTTCACTTTAAGAGGCATAAGAGTAAGTCATCATCATTATCATTTACAACCAGCCAAAGCTAGGAATGGGGTCTGTAAGTCTAGCCAAGGCAATTCACTGCACAGCTGCAGATGGTTTTTGTCTAGATGATGGTTAAATCCATTGCGACTAAAATAACAACATAGCTAGGGAAGAAGTCCATGAAGTAAATTGTGGGAAAGGGAGTTCAGGGATGATAAGCAGAGGAGCCAGAGTCAGGACTTATGGATTTGATTCGATTTCTGACTCCATCACTGTCTCACTTGGACAAATCACTTAATCGCTCTGTGTCTCCTCATCTTTAATGTGGGAATGATAATACTTAACTCTCAGGAGTGCTATGGAACATGCTACAGATTCAGAGATTTTTAAGACCAAAACGGACGATTGTGATAATCTAGTCTGACCTCCTGCATAAGACAGCCCTAGAACCTCGCTCAGAAATTCCTGCATTGAGCCCATAACTTCCTTTACATATGGGCATCTATGCTAAATAGCTGCAATATCCAGAAGTGTTTTATTCATCCTATGCCCATTAAGACTGTGAAAGCCTTTTCTTTTGGATAGAGACCTCACAACGGTTTTCTGTGTCTCTGTCAGCTCCAACTTGGATTACTGCAATTATTACTAATCATGATGATGGTGATGATTATTTTATTGTGGTAGTACAATCAGAAATCACTGCTCCATTGCAATAGGCTTTGTACACATGTAACACAAAGATGCTCCCTGCCCCTGAAAGCTCAGTAGCTAGGATTTTGACAATACACAACAAATGTGTTGGGGTAGAAGAGGAGAGCAAGACAGTGTCAAACAGATGTGTATAAGTTAGTAGTCACAGTGGTCTCAGCAGTCACTCTTCCTGCAGCCACACCTGAAGACTATTCAGAAATCAGCCTCTGCAGAATCATAGAACCATAGCGTTAGAAAGGACTGTAAGAGTCATCTAGTCTAACCATCCAAGACCGATGGCTATCCCGCCTCCTTTGGAAAACCTCCAGTGAAGAAGCTTCCACAACCTCCCTAGGCGGTCTGTTCCATTGTCCCACTGTTCCTACAGTTGGGAAGTTTTTCTTGGGATTTAATCTAAATCTGGTATGCTGTAGTTTGAACGCATTGCCTCTTGTCCTGCCCTCTGTGACAAGAGATAACACACTGCTTCTTTTAATGTAGTGGCTAGAGCACTGGACTAAGATGCAGGAGACTTGGGCTCTATTCCCAGCTCTGCAGTTGACCTGCAGTGTGATCTTAGGCAAGTCCCTTCACCTCTCTGTGCCTCTGTTTCTCCTCCCATCTTTAGCTGTCTTGTATGTTTAGACAAAAGCTCATTGTGTGTTTGTAGGGCACAATGGCATGGTTCTAGGCATTACTGTGATCTTCCTCCTCCTCCTACCTGATCTTGGACAGAGAAAGGAAAACTCAGGATGAGTTGTTGAGCACTCATACGGATTTCTATAATTTTGTCAACCATGCAGATACATTGATGGATACAAGCTAGACAGGGTGCAAGTCAAGGTCCTGATCTTGATCTCTTTAGGGTTTAGATACTGTCTGGTTTATAGAGCACCCTTCTCCCCTAGCCTCATGCTAGTGGCTCAGTAGAAGCTGAAGGGCTCAAGCTAACACCCCACCGTCTCGGGCTGAAGGCAGGGTGTTCTCTGGACTTGGATGCTGTCAGTAGTCTCAAGTCTAGAATTCGCTTCCCCAGCAGCTCCACCAGAGCTGGGGCTGGTTGACATTCAGGGCACATAGTGAGGCCTAGCTGTTTCATCGAGCATGAAAGGATGGATTGGGGGGTGTTTGGTTTATTTTGGGAGGAGGCTGTTGAGCCCTTTTGTTGGCATTGAGTCAGTTCAGTTGGGCTTTAATTCATGTGTTTTTCATACTGCGTGTGTGTAACGAGAAAGTGTACATCACACATTTGCAGCATCCTATACATGTAGGGCTGGAAAGAACCTCAAGAGGTCATATAGTCCATCCCCCATGCTGACGCTGGACTGATTCATAAGGACACACTCGCTGCTTCTGAAAGTGCACCTCCAAGTATATTAGGAAGCAGAGCAATGAGTGGGCCCAGTCCTGAGAGTTGCTGAACCCCCACCTTTCATTTCCCATTGACTTAATAAGAGGTGAGGGTGCTCAGCATCTTGCGGGATCTGGCTGGGAGCCAACAACATCAGATTGATCTGCAGATCTATCCAGTGTCATGAATCAGGAGGTGGTAAATACCCCCTAGTATTTTTTTCCTTCTCCCCAACTCCCCTGTCTTCTGTCGAGCAAACACAGGGAGCAAATTTGCTCTTCATCATCAGCTGCTCTCTTCCCGCAGCAGCTGTTCTGCTCATTTTGGGCTTCTGCATCTTGCCTTTAACAGTTGCCCGATTGTCTAATTCTTGACGCAGGCCTGGGCAGTGTGTCTCAGAGCACAAAGGAAGAGCACGTTGGGAGGATTAGGAGGAGGCTTGCTACATGGTTGTAGCTATAGAAGCCAAGAATTTCCTGCCCTGCCCCCAACACAAAAGGCACTATCTCTTCAGTGTTTCCTACAGCTGAGTGATTCCAAACAGCAGAAGCAATAGTCTGAAAAATAGATGGTCTTGCTCGAGCTGGTTGAAGGATGTTCATTATTGTTCACAGGAAATGGAGGGTGAAAATTATTGACAGCAGTTTTTTTAATTGGTATTTTAACAGATAACCAAATCTGAAAAAATTGTTCTGCAACAACTATTTTCAGTAAAAAACATTTTAGTTTTTGAAAATTGAGAATATTTTTTAACTGAAAAAACAGTTTTTAGTTACCCAGATGATTTCAATCAAAACAACAATGGGCTGTGATAATGTTCATTTTGGTCAAAAAAGGTTTTTCCAAATATTTCAGCCCGCTCTAGTTCTTACCTAATCTTTGTAGTTCCATAGCACCTTCCATGTGAGACGGCCTGAGTCAGATCATCTAGTCCATCCCTGAGCCAATGCAGAAGTGTTCCCTGCAGTATATTCTCCAGTTCAGTTCTAAATGACACCCCCAATTAGAATTTGACCACATACAGAGCAGTGACTTGAGATGTTAGCTTAGGTGAGTGAAGTCAAAAGAGATTTTAGCCGGCACTGTTACCCATGACACAGAAAGGGTGCAATTCAATGGGAAATGTGGTCTAGATTAAATTAGTATAAAGTGGGTGCACAACTGATTGAAAAAACGCACTCAGAGTAGTTATCAATGGTTTGCTGTCAAACCATTGATATCTAGTGGGGCCCTGCAGGGGTCTGTCCTGGAGATGGTACTATTGAATATTATCATTAATGATTTGGATAATGGACTGGAGACTATGCTTAAAAAATTTGCAGATGACACCAAACTGGGAGGGGTTGCATGCACTTTGGAGGACAGGATTGGAATTCAAAACGACCTTGACAAATTGGAAAACTGGTCTGAAATCAACAAGATTAAATTCAGGTAAGACAAGTGCAAACTACTGCACTTGGGAAGAAAAAAAAATCAAACACACAGCTACAAAATGGGGAATAACTGTCTCGGCAGTAGTACTGCTGAAAAGGCCTGGGGGTTATAGTGGATCACAAACTGAATATCATTCAGCAATGTGATGCAGTTGTAAAAAAGGCGAGGTAGAAAGATCCTTTCTGGATTCTCCAAGACATAGAATCATAGGGCCCACAAGGGTCGTCTAGTCTAACCCCCCGGCAAAATGCAGGATTTGTTGGGTCTAAACCATCCAAGACCGATGGCTCTCCAGCCTCCTTTTGAAAACCTCCAGTGAAGGAGCTTCCACAACCTCCCTAGGCAGTTTGTTCCATTGTCCTACTGTTCTTACAGTTAGGACGTTTTTCCTGAGATTTAACCTAAATCTGCTAGTCTGTAGTTTGAACCCATTGCCTCTTGACCTGGCTTCTGTGGCAAGAGAGAACAATTTTTCTGCATCATTTTCATGGCAGCCTTTCAAGTATTTGAAGACTGCTATTATGTGCCCCAATTGTTTATGAGCCCTGTGCTTAAGGCCCATTAGTTGGGGAGTTTGTACTGCTTCCTGTGATGTATTTGTCCTGTGCATAGAGGCTATCAGTTTTCAGTGCTGTCAATCTGGTTATTTTTTCCCATCACCAAAATTCACTTTAGAAAAGTCTAGTCATGCTAGACTTAATGAAGCAATCATGACATTGCTCTTCTTTGCTAATCTTTGCTGTCAACGAATCTCTCAGGATGTACATCAGATCATAGGCTCTGCTGCTAACAAAATGCTCATGACACCCACTAATATGTCCTATTTTCTACAAAGACAACCCAAGACATCACAAAGCTTACAGTGGATCAGCATCTGGATGGACAGTAGCTGACTCAAAATGAACCTGACCAAGACCAATGTGATGCCGGTTGGCAGGGGGAAAAGCTGTGAAGAACTAATCCAGACACTAACCTTCACTGTTATCTAAGTTAACACTCCCTTCCCCAATTTGTCAATGAGTGTGAAGCCCCAGGGTCTTGTTTGATATTGATAAGCAACAAAGTAACGTTGGAGGCAATGTTTGCCCCTTGCTCCCAGATGATGATTTTACAGCTGTGATCCATGTACTCATCACCTCCAATCTAGACTACTGCAGCGCACTGTACCTGGGCTTAAAAGTGAAAGCCATGCAGAGGTTCCTGTTCATGCAGAATATAGTGACCCACCTCCTCAGTGGGCCGGGTCTCTGGTGAGCACATCACACAAGTACTCTGGTCCCTCCATTCACTCTCAGGCCATTTCCACTGACAGTTCCAGGCCTTGGTCCTGATCTTCAAAGCCATCAGCAGCTATATTAGCAACTAGACTGCCATCCTCTAAGACAGCTCTTCCAGGACAAGGCAATTTATAAAGCATAGAAGAAAGCAAATGAGAGTTGGAAATAAGGTGTTTTCATCTGAAAGGGTTTAGCTGTCGAATGAGCTTGAAGAGGAGATTAGACTAATTCAAAGCCTGTTCACCTTTACAGTGCCATGCAGAAGTAATTAACCTGACTTAGATACTATGTATGTGCTCTACAACCCTACACAGAATAATGTTGCTAACTAGTTTTCCATGATTTGGTCTCCTCTCATTTTGACTACCTTAACTTCCTCTCTGCATCTTACCTCACTATTGCCATTAAAATTATCTTCTTTCAACCCTTGCATAGATTTTTCAAACATGCAGTAGTACAGCCAGCACTAACAAAACCCACCCTGGAGACATTGGTTCTAGCCCATTCCTGCCCAGTATCCAACCTGAGAAGTAGGTTCATAGAGAAGCTAGCCAAAGGCCAAATACAAACTCACCTAACTGAAGCTAACATTCTAGAATTAGCACAATCTGGATTCAGGCCAGGAAATGGAATTGAAATTGCTTTAGTGGCACTGATGAATGACCTTCTCCTGTCAACAAATAGTGGGCAGACATCCACTCTCACCCTCCTGGACCTATACACAGTGTTCAACACTGCTGAGCATAAGATACTGCTGCCTCACCTGAAAGAGGTGACAGGGATCCAGGATAATACTACAATGGTTTCAGTCCTTCCTGGAGGGATGCACCCAATGAACAGTGATGAGAAACAGCACCTCCACCACTAGACCCTTCACTTGCAGAGTTCCACGAGGATCAATTCTCTCTCTGGTCCTTTTCAACAACTACATGCAGCCACTAGGTGAACTGATCAGACAACATGGACTCAAATGCCAGTAATATGCAGATGAGACACAGCTTTACATATCCTTCACCACATATGACCACACCACTGCCACTGAGATGGCCAGTGCGTGGATGAGATCAGCTCTTGGATGAAGAACAGCCGGCTGAAGCTGAACCCAAACCCAAGCAAGACAGTGGTGATGCTGGTAAGTAGAGGAAAGCATTTTGAAGTGTTTGCAACCATGTGCGGTCTCCATTGGTTGAAGGTGCACAACCACAACTGGTCAATTGACTCTGTGGTAGTCTAGGAGTGAGGGACTTTGAGTAAGCCCAAGGGAAGGCACGAAGAGCGAATGTACACAGAGGAGAAACTGATGCATGATTTCCAAGGGCACCTCCCACCTGAGGAATGTAGATACATGACTGGGCTTTTTTTGTGATGCATCAAAGAAGGCTGATCTTGTGGTTGAAGTACAGGCTTAAAAGTCAAGAGATTTGGGTTCTCTCCCTGGCTCTGCCACAGACCTCTCGTGTCACAACGGTGGTCACTTTCACCACATTTTTAAAATACTAGCGCCACAAGTCATAGCTGGGGGCCTTCCCCAGATTTGAAAATCTTACCCTTAAAGAGAAGAAGGATGGCCCAGTGGTTAGGATGCTGGCAAGGAATTTGAGAGACCCCAGTTTCAATTCCCTGCTCTGCTACAGGGTGTCAGTGTCACCTTGGGCAAGTTTCTTAGTCTCTCTGTGCCTTGGTTTCCCATCTGTAAACGGAGATGACAGTACTTCCCTGCCTTGCAGGGGTGTTGTGAGGCTAATGGGGAGCCCTATAAGTATCCAGATACATAGATATTCACTATGCCTCAGATTCTCCTCTGTCAAGTTGTGATGACAATACTCATCTCCCTCAGAGAAGCTAAATTCTGTCTGTCCATCTCTGTGGTATCTGTATACCTCATAAATATTTGTACCGTGTGCTGCTCTGTGATGGGGAGGTCGCTATAGGAATGCAAAGTATTCTTTTTGGTATCTCAGCCATGGGACTAATAACATCAGTGCTGACCTGGAGCCCAGAGTGTCAGCACATACTTTACAGCAGGAACTCAGTAATTACACAAAAAGAAAAGGAGTACTTGTGGCACCTTAGAGACTGACAAATTTATTTGAGCATAAGCTTTCATGAGCTACAGCTCACTTCATCGGATGCATACTGTGGAAAATACAGTGGGGAGATTTATATACATTGAGAACATGAAACAATGGGTGTTACCATACACACTGTAACCAGAGTGATCACTTAAGGTGAGCTATTACCAGCAGGAGAGCCGGGTGGGGGGGGGGGGAACCTTTTGTAGTGATAATCAAGGTGGGCCATTTCCAGCAGTTGACAAGAACGTCTGAGGAACAGTGGGGGGTGGGAGGGTGGGGATAAACATGGGGAAATAGTTTTACTTTGTGTAATGACCCATCCACTCCCAGTCTCTATTCAAGCCTAAGGTAACTGTATCCAGTTTGCAAATTAATTCCAGTTTAGCAGTCTCTCGTTGGAGTCTGTTTTTGAAGTTTTTTTGTTGAAGAATTGCCACTTTTAGGTCTGTAATCGAGTGACCAGAGAGACTGAAGCGTTCTCCAACTGGTTTTTGAATGTTATAATTCTTGATGTCTGATTTGTGTCCATTTATTCTTTTACATAGAGACTGTCCAGTTTGACCAATGTACATGGCAGAGGGGCATTGCTGGCACATGATGGCATATATCACATTGGTAGATGTGCAGGTGAACCAGCCTCTGATAGTGTGGCTGATGTGATTAGGCCCTATGATAGTGTCCCCTGAATAGATATGTGGACACAGTTGGCAATGGGCTTTGTTGCAAGGATAGGTTCCTGGGTTAGTGGTTCTGTTGTGTGGTGTGTGGTTGCTTCAGGTTGCGGGCCTGTCTCCCAAGATCTGTGAGAGTGATACTGCAAGTGTCTGGGTACAGACCCAGTCCTTATGCTGCAATGCTGTGTACCGCAATGATAACAGCAGAATTAATACTGGAGTGGCATGGGAAAGTGTCCTACTGTGGTGGAGGAAATAAGGCAGCACTTCCCAGAACCCTTCTGCAAAGGATTGCAGAGTACCGCCATGAAAGCTTCCGAGAGATCTCAAGGGAGAATTCCCAGGCCATCCCTGGGCACATAAACAGTCTTTTTCTGAGAGCACCCTCTGCGTAGCTGGAGTGCACTGATAACTTCTATCCCAATTTTAATTCAGATCCAACATTAAAAATAATAGCATGTAACCCCTACAGTCTGATTGAAAATGTGTACTCACCAGAGGTGCCTTCCTCAGTATCATGCTCCGCCAACAATTGGTCCTGTGAGGGGCTGAGCTCAGGGTTAAAAAAGGTTCTGGGCTGTTGAGGAGAATGGATCCTCTGCTTGCCTGCTGCGCATTCTTCTTCTCCTCCTCAACAATATCCTCCTCGTTGTTGCCCGAGGTCGCCCAGGGCTCCTGGGAGGTATCCACGGAGCGTTTTGAGGTAGTGGTGGGGTCGCCGCCTAGAATTGCATGCAGCTCATCAAAGAAGCGGCATGTCTGTGGCTCAGAACTAGAGCGACTGTTCGCCTCCCTTGTCTTCTGGTATGCTTGCCGAAGCTCCTTTATTTTCACGTGGCACTGCTGTGTGTCCCTGGTGTAGCCCATCTCCCCCATGCCCTACGCGATTTTGGCATAGATGCCAGCATTTGTTCTGCTGGTTTGGAGCTTTGCCTCACAGGCCCCTCTCCCCACACAACAATAAGATCCACCACCTCCTGTGTCCTCCATGCTGGAGCGCATTTGCAGGCTTGAGCATCCATTGTAAGCTGTGCTGGCAAGCTCTCCACGCTGATCAAACAGGAAATGAAAATTCAAAAGTTCCCGGGGCTTTAACAGGCGGGCGGCTGTTTCCTGTGTACCTGGCTGAAGTGCAGTGGAGTTGAAAGTGCTCTCCAGAGTGGTTACAGCGGAGCACTGTGGGACACCTCCTGGAGGCCAATTTTCATTTGAATTACATAGTGCAGCACCTACACTATCCCCAGGTTGATGTTGACTGAAGCGCTACGCCTCTTGTGGAGGTGGAGTACAGAAGTCGATTTTAAAAGCCCTTTAGGTCGGCAGAAGGGACTCAGTAGTGTAGGCACATACATTAGTAACTCGACCTAATGCAGCTTACGTAGGCCTAACTTTGTAGTATAGACCAGGCCTCAGTCCTTTGTTCCAATCTCCCTCCCTGTTCAGGTTGAAGGTTACCTGAGAGGACTTTGGGGAAGGACGATGTTCCCTAGATTTGCAAACAGCTCTCAGTTTTAACCCGTGACTCCAATGTCTCACTAATTTGGCCCTACTTAATATGACACTTTATTTTCTTGTTATTGGGGTTTTCTTTATTTTTTGGAAGTTTTAATAAGTTTACAAATCCTTCCCATGTAAATATCAGAAACAAAACAATCATTGCCACAGGTAGCTTTTGTTTAAAGAGACATTATACAGGAATATAGTCCTCAGATCGTTCTGTTTAACAGGGCATCATACAGGAAGTCTCATGAAAACACTTGTGTCATTTCTAGTGACTTTATTGAGTGCAATATCACTCTACACCTTTAACAGACCAGGTATGTCTCTCAAATGTTAATATTCAAAACATTTGGACAACTGTGCTGGGTTTTTTGCAGGTGAATGTACTTTGAGTACTAAATAAAAAGTATCCACATATCTAAGCCTCTATGTGTCCTCTGTCTATTTGCTGGGTATGTAACTGGCGCAATATGCCACCAGTGGCGTGTCCCAGAAGCACCCTCTGATGAGAGGGGGAGTGAGCACAGCAGTGCTGTGCGGCTCTGCAGGGATCACACCTCCAGGCCCCCTAGATCTATTTGTTTTGACGGTGGGGCCTGTAGAGCTCCTGCACCCTAAGTCCTTGTTGCCAGCTTGGGAGCATCTGAACCTCCGCAGCCCCTCGGTCTCTCTGCTGCGGCCTTGGGGGAGGAGAGGGGGAATCTAGCTCCATTACCGGCATGTTCTCTCCCTGCTGCTGGCTCAGGGGATGCAGAGAAGGGATGGGGGTAGCTCCATCAGTCCGGTTCCCGGCCGGGCGGCGCAGGGGGAATGAACCTAGCCCCGGTACTCCACGCTCTCTCCGCTTTGCCAGCTAGCTGGAGGAGGAGGGAGGCGCAGACTCCTGCTGCCTGGGGCTAGATTTGGGGAGGGAAGACAGAGCCCGCTGTGATTGTTCTGGTGGCCCTGGGGAGGCTGCTCTCCAGCCGGACCAACCTCCTCTGTCCCTCCCAGCGCAGGGGAGCAGGCCGGTGACCGTGGAGAAGCGGCTGCCAGGATCACCCTCCCTCTCCCCGAGCACCTGAGCCTTGACGGGTCCGGGGGGGGGGGGGGGCGGGGGCGGCTGGGAGGAGGTGCTGCCTTCGCCGCAGCTGCTACTTGATCTGCTTCCTGGGTTTGCTTTCGCTTTTGCAGGGTCGCTCCAGGGGCTGAGGCACTTGCTCGGTGACGAGCACCGAGCCCTGCGCTACCTGCGAGCCAGCAGCGAGCAGCTCCCGCTCCAGATCCGCCCCTGGGGCAAAGCTGGTGGTGAAGTCCCCCACCCCCGGATTGCCTCCTATCTCTGCAGGCCCCCAGGTCTCCCCCACCGTTGCAGACACCTGGGGGGAGCTGCCTCGCTAACCGCGCTACCCGGGGCTTGCACCGACCAGGTGGAGCCGGGCTCCCGAGGCGATGATACCGCTTTGCAACCGAGCTGGGCGCCACCTGCTGCGGGTGGCCGGGGCGAGCCAGTGGCTGCGTCTCCTGAGCCCCCCGCTGAGCAGAGGCTGCCATTCGGGGGAAGCCCAGGGCGCCCCGGCCAAGGCCACCAAGAAGAGAGGCTACGACATCACCAGGAACCCCCATCTCAACAAGGTACGTGCCCCGCCTTGCCAGCCCTGAGCCTGCCCCACGCCCCGGCCGCAGGGTGCTTGGCCTGGCGAGCCCCCTGCGTATTGCACCGCATCCACACTCCAGAGCGGCCCCACGGGCTGGGATCGTGCGCGGGGGCACGTGTGCCAAACTCCCCCGGAGCGGGTGTTCGGGGCACGCGGCCAGCGAGAGACCCAGGGGCCGCTTGGATATTGTTGTTATGGGACGGAGCACGTCGGGCCCCCCCCGCGTGCCATTAACCAATCAAAGCCTGGCCTTGCAGCCGGCGTTTATAGCCGCGGCTTTGATTGGTGCGTGGGGGCCAGCCGCGTACAGGACTGGAGCCCAGCTGTCGGCAGAATGACCGGAGGGTAGCCCGGGAATGGCTCCAGCTCTCCTTGGAGAACTGTGGGGGTCACCAGTTGGGTGAAATAACACAGCCCCAACGTGCGTTTAAATTTCCCTCCTGTCACCTCACAGAACCGCTCACTTTCTGATTGGTCTAGGTAGGGCCACAGGCACTTACTTGCCTTTTTCAGTCTGGGACAGTCTCCCATTTCTCTTTTTGTGTGTATTGTGGTAACACTCACACCCGATTGGGGCCCCCTTGTGCCAGGTGCACATTTAACTGGTCAAGTGTGTATTCTCCAAAATAACTCCATTCAACCAACAATTAGTGCCGGGGGAAAACGGGATAGCTCCTAAAAAGACCATTTCTAACAGGTGGGATACTGCAATGCATTTCGCAGTACTTGGTAGTTAGGTATAGAACCAGCCATTTATTTCTTTGATTAAGACATGCAAGTTTGAGTTTGTTTGCTTTTGGGTTTGTTTGGTTTTTAAGCTTCTCTTGAATGGGTTTATAGCTATCTGTTCTATGCCCTAAATAGTATTTTCCATGTAGAAGAGGAAGTCTTGATTCTCAGTATTGCTCAAACTGCAGCATAGACAAACTTAATAGCAGGATAGCCTATTCTTCGTTCCTTACTCAGGAAGAACTCTCAGGGAATCCAAAATAGGACCTGAAAGTAATTTAGCTATGAATCATACAGCTCAGTATTTTAGATTGAATTTGAGAATCATATAAATGTGTGTGTTTCAGCAACATTGGGTTCAGATTTGTTACATTAATATTGTTACTAATTATTCAAAATACTTTAGCTCTATTTGAAATCATGCCTACCATAAATTTGGCAATGATTAGATAGTTGACAAATTGTCTGTTACTTTATACTCCTGCTGTCGGTTGTATCCACCCGTTATCTCTTATCTTGTACTTGGATTGTAAGCTATCAGGAGTAGGGACCATATTTTATTTTAATGTTTGTACAGTGCCTAGTGCAGTGGGCTTGGGCCTTCAAGTGCTATTTTGATATATACGATTTTGCATCCCCAAATATATAGGAGCACTATAACTCAAGGCAGTTCTGCATGTGCAGCTTTGCAGATTATCTGTATATTAGGGTTCTGGACTTCTGCGTCATTTTCAATCACTTTATGGCAAAATCTGTAAGGCTGAAAAGATTATGAATATTGTCAGCTATACATGAACACTGATCAATTGCTAGTGCTAAAGCGCTGCAGATAATTTTTGTTCAGATGCTATCTTGTCATCTAGCCTTGTGCAATAATACTTTATGCAGAGCAAAATATCTGGCGTTGCTACTGAGATTACATGTATTGATTATTACTGAATAATTATTACCTTAACCTTTGAAAGTGAATCACTTGGTATGATGCAATATGATATTGCTTCAAATTGGCATGGTTTGCACACCTGGTACAAATCATCTCTACGCGATATTTCTTTATAACAGGGGTGGCCAACCTGAGCCTGAGAAGGAGACAGAATTTACCAACGTACATTGCCAAAGAGCTACAGTAATACGTCAGCAGCCCCCCATCAGCTCCCGCCCCTCCCCCCCTGCTCCCAGCGCCTCCCACCCACCAACAGCCCCACCGATCAGCACCTCCCCCTCCCTCCCCACACCTCCTGATCAGCTGTTTCGTGACGTGCAGGAGGCTTTGAGGGGGAAGGGCACTGCAGGCTCAGGGGAGGAGGGAGGAAGGGGTGGAGTGGGGGCAGGGCCTGTGGAAGAGCCATAGGTTGAGCAGTGAGCACCCCCCGGCACATTGGAGAGTTGACGCCTGTAACTCAAGCCCCGGAATCGGTGCCTATACAAGGAGCTGCATATTAATTTCTGAAGAGCCGCACATGGCTCTGGAGCCACAGGTTGGCCACCCCTGCTTTAGAACATGATCCTATTCCCGTTGAAGTCAATGTCTAAGCTTCCATTGGGTACTTCCTTAAGAATCAAACTTGCTGTGAAGGGTTTTTTTCTTCCATGAGGGCTATGGAAGACTCTTGTTAAGAATTAATGTACTTGGATGCATGCAGAGGAAGGGAGGAAGAAGAGCTTCTGTCAGCAGTGAAATATGTTGCAGTGTGCAACACCTTGGTTTCAAATTCCATGTTTCTGCCCATATCTTAAGTACTTATATGGCCCTGTTAGGATAAGAGGTGAGTGCCTCACAATCTTTCATGCATTTATCTTTACAACACCACTGTGAGGTAGGGAAGATCTGCTAATTATGGTCCATGGTTTATCTGTCTCTCTCTCTATATATATAAACCTGTGTATGGCTCTCCAGTAACTGGAGCTGTGTACTTTGTTCTTTCTGAGCAATTCAGAATAGGCTTTTATTTCTTTACTGGACATACCACAGAATATTATAATTACTAAGGAATAAACTATCTTCATTTGAGGTGGGATGTTCCAGGCAGTTTATCCAACTTATCTGTGATCATGGAATGGTATGTGGTAAGGATCATAGCTGCTGCTTTGGTTGAGGGTCTGAGTCTGCTATTTTCATGTGAATTTGCCAATTTCATGTGAATTTGTCATTTCCAGATGCTCTTACATTTTCAGATAGCAGCAATGTAGTGTCATACTGTGTAATAAGAAAAGGAGGAGTTGTGGCACCTTAGAGACTAACAAATTTATTTGAGCATGAGCTTTTGTGAGCTACAGCTCACTTCATCAGATGTAGCTCACGAAAGCTTATGCTCAAATAAATTTGTTAGTCTCTAAGGTGCCACAAGTCCTCCTTTTCTTTTTGCGGATACAGACTACACAGTATTCAGAGTAGCAGCCGTGTTGATGAGCACCTTGGTGCTCTACACTCTGTATTGGCTGCTATGGTAGCCTAATAGCTCCCCAGTGATGTTTAGGTGTGGGGTTTGACATCTAAATTAATGGCTTAGGACCCAATTGGCCAAAAGACTGTCTCTCTGCAGCAGAGTCACATGGAGAGTGAGTTAGTTTAGTAATCAATGTAAAGGCATGAGCTCTACTGATTTAATACAAAGGGAGCTGTTGTCTGGGCTCTCTGTGAGGGCCTTTTAAACTTGAAACTCATACCTGTCCTTTTGCCTAAAGTAGCCTGAATTGACTGATATTCAGGGGAGACCACAAAGCCCAAGAATTTTATTTCTAAGTATTTGTTGAAGCTGTCTAGGATAGGATAGGAATAAATGGTCAGTTCTCACAATCGAGAAAGGTAAGTAGTGGGGTCCCCTGAGGATCTGTATTGGGACCTGTCCCGTTCAATATATTCATACATAATCTGGAAAAGGGGATGAACGGTGAGGTGGCAAAATTTGAAGATGATACAAAATTAGTCAAGAGAATTAAGTCAAAAGCTGACTTCGAAGAGTCACAAAAGGATCTCACTAAAAAGTAATGCACACTGGAAAACATAATCGCAACTGTACATTCAAATGATGAGGCCTAAATTAGCTGTTACCACTCAAGAAAGAGATCTTGGAGTGATTGAGAACAGGGAAATGGCCCAACTTGATGATCACTTTAGATAAGCTATTACCAGCAGTACAGTGGGGTGGGAGGAGGTATTTTTTCATGATCTCTGTGTGTATATAATGTCTGCTGCAGTTTCCATGGTATGCATCCGATGAAGTGAGCTGTAGCTCACGAAAGCTCATGCTCAAATAAATTGGTTAGTCTCTAAGGTACCACAAGTACTCCTTTTCTTTTTGAGAAATTATTAGGGGTATGGAAGAGCTTCCATATGAGGAGACATTAAAAAGACTGGGACTATTTAGCTTAGAAAAGCAATGACTAAGGGGGGAATGTGAACCTAACGGCATCCCAGTGCAAGAGAGTGCGGGGCTCAGTGGTATCTGCTAATGTGTTTCCACTGGTCTGACCAGTTTATTGTATCCCTGTTCATTAATATCATACACTGTATCTGATGTGTGTCATTTAAGGTATTATTGGAAAATTAATAACACACTGATCGTTAATATTCTTGCCCTGGTGTGTGTATAGTAAATGCCCCAGGGACCATACAAGTATGAAGAAAATGTGGAACTAAAATGTGTTTTACCGGACAAATCTCGTGAGTGGGTAAACAGGTTTCTCCCAGCCAGTGCCTCCAGACAGGTGTCCTCAGAGGTAATTAGCAATCACATGTCAAGTGGCCATTCATTTGCATTGCAGAGGGCAGGCACAGATCAATCTGCATTTTAGTGGGGAAAGAAACCACTATGGTTCCTTCCACGACCAGATCCCATGTCTCCTTCCTCCCAGCTTGAATGCACTTTATTTTGTGTGTGTGTGTGGGGGGGGGGGTAAAGTTCAGAAGAATCCATTTCAAAGGGTCACTGGACTATAAAAGGGATAGACAAAGAACCCCAAGTTATATTTCACCTAAGAAGACAAAGGTACTGAGCACTTCGTCTTTGTGGGAGAGCCTGACCCAGTGTGAGGTCAGACATCTCGTTGGAGGAAGAGTGGTAAGAATCTTACCTTGAACCAAGTCTGTAATTTTGTTAAGTCTTAGTCTCTAGAACAGCGGTTCTCAAACTTTTGTATTGGTGACCCCTTTCACATAGCAAGCCTCTGAGTGTGACCCCCCCCTTATATATTAAAAACACTTTTTTATATTTAACATTATCATAAATAAGTTAAGGCAGGCGGCAAACAGGCCCCTGGAGGCAAAGCAGGGTTTGGGGAGGAGGCTGACAGCTTGCGACTCCCCCCATGTAATAACCTCACGACCCCCTGAGGGGTCCCAACCCCCAGTTTGAGAACCCCCGGACGAGAAAGTGTTTTTGACTTTTATTTGCTTGTAACCATTTCTAGCTCTGTCCTTTATACCTGAACTCACTAAAAGTCCTATCTCCTTTTCTTAATAACTTGTTTTACTTTTAATCTAAACCAACCCAGTGCTGTTTGAATTGAAGTGATAAGCCATGCATTTTGAGGAGCAAATAAAACCTTATTATTCCTCTGAATCGTCCAGCAAAGGGGCCCCTCACTGGTCTGGGATTCCATCCCAGAACTTGACAGGGATATGAGAGAGGGCTATAAAATCATGAATGGAAAGTGACTAGGGAAGTGTTATTTACCCCTTTTTATATCACAAGAACCAGGGGTCACCTGATGAAATTAATAAGAACCAGGTTTAAAACAAACATAAGGAAGTGCTTCTTCACATAACACAGCCAACCTGAGGAACTCCTTGCCAGTGGATGTTGTGAAGGCCAAAAGTATAACTGGGTTCCAAAAAAGGATTAGATAAATTCATGGAGTATAGGTCTATGAATGGCTATTAGCCAAGATGGTCAGGGACACAACCCCATGCTCTAGGTGTACCTAAACCTCTGACTGCCAGAAGCTGGGACTGGGTGACTGGGGATGGACCACTCAGTAATTGCCCTGTTCATTCCTTCTGAAGCATCTGGCACCGGCCACTGTTGGAAGCCAGGATTCTGTGCTAGATGGACCAGTAGTCTAACCCAGTATGGTTATTCTTATGACTGAGCTGATGCACCCACTAGATATATACTGACGTTATCACTTTATGCATGTTAGAGGCCTGTGTGTGCAGTATAAAAGCAGTCTGTTTTCAGATATCTTTGGAGAGTGCCCAAATCCCCAGGATTTGGGACAAGCAGAGGTGGTGGGAAAAATGGCTTAGAAAATAAGGGAGCACGAGGAATCTAACTACTCAGATCCAAAATCAACACCATAGTCATAGAAATGATGCTCCTCCAGGAAGAGCTACTGATTAAACACTCAAAAGCCCTTTCTGCCAACATAGAGCAGAGGCTTTGTACTCTGAATGTAAGCTGGGTAAATACTCTGGGGGAGGAAATGGTAGGATATAGGGATTCTGGATTTATAGCCACTGCAGTCATAAACACCGCCTTTCCCTCCTGGATGGCCAACAGCTATCTCACTGATGGATTAATTATGTCTTGTATCTCTGTACCCCGTATTTTCTGTCCTTGATCCTCTCCAGGGGTTGTATGACATCTATAGTATCCAGCAAAGAAGGGGCATTGTCCAATGTGCAGAACTCCTGCATCACTTTGGTGTAAGGCCTGCCTATCCCTAGAAAAGACACTACGCAGGTGGTGTCAGAGAGAAAGCTTTGGATTCTTTGACCATGGGATGGTGTTCGAGAAGGAGGAGTGCTGGGCAGAGACGGGCTCCACCTTACGAAGAGAGGGAAGAACATCTTTGCGAGCAGGCTGGCTAACCTAGTGAGGAGGGCTTTAAACTAGGTTCACCGGGGGAAGGAGACCAAAGCCCTGAGGTAAGTGGGAAAGCGGGATACCGGGAGGAAGCACAGGCAGGAATGTCTGTGAGGGGAGGGCTCCTGCCTCATACTGAGAATGAGGGGCGATCAGCAGGTTATCTCAAGTGCTTATATACAAATGCACAAAGCCTTGGAAACAAGCAGGGAGAACTGGAGGTCCTGGTGATGTCAAGGAATTATGACGTGATTGGAATAACAGAGCCTTGGTGGGATAACTCACATGACTGGAGTACTGTCATGGATGGTTATAAACTGTTCAGGAAGGACAGGCAGGGCAGAAAAGGTGGGGGAGTAGCACTGTATGTAAGGGAGCAGTATGACTGCTCAGAGCTCCGGTACGAAACTGCAGAAAAACCTGAGTGTTTCTGGATTAAGTTTAGAAGTGTGAGCAACAAGAGTGATGTAGTGGTGGGAGTCTGCTATAGACCACCGGACCAGGGGGATGAGGTGAATGAGGCTTTCTTCCGGCAGCTCGCGGAAGCTACTAGATCGCATGCCCTGGTTCTCATGGGTGACTTTAATTTTCCTGATATCTGCTGGGAGAGCAATACAGCGGTGCATAGACAATCCAGGAAGTTTTTGGAAAGCATAGGGGACAATTTCCTGGTGCAAGTGCTAGAGGAGCCAACTAGGGGGGGAGCTTTTCTTGACCTGCTGCTCACAAACCGGGAAGAATTAGTAGGGGAAGCAAAAGTGGATGGGAACCTGGGAGGCAGTGACCATGAGTTGGTTGAGTTCAGGATCCTGACACAGGGAAGAAAGGTAAGCAGCAGGATACGGACCCTGGACTTCAGGAAAGCAGACTTTGACTCCCTCAGAGAATGGATGGGTAGGATCCCCTGGGGGACTAACATGAAGGGGAAAGGAGTCCAGGAGAGCTGGCTGTATTTCAAGGAATCCCTGTTGAGGTTACAGGGACAAACCATCCCGATGTGTCGAAAGAATAGTAAATATGGCAGGCGACCAGCTTGGCTTAACGGTGAAATCCTAGCGGATCTTAAGCATAAAAAAGAAGCTTACAAGAAGTGGAAGGTTGGACATATGACCAGGGAAGAGTATAAAAATATTGCTCGGGCATGTAGGAATGAAATCAGGAGGGCCAAATCGCACCTGGAGCTGCAGCTAGCGAGAGATGTCAAGAGTAACAAGAAGGGTTTCTTCAGGTATGTTGGCAACAAGAAGAAAGCCAAGGAAAGTGTGGGCCCCTTAATGAATGAGGGAGGCAACCTAGTGACAGAGGATGTGGAAAAAGCTAATGTACTCAATGCTTTTTTTGCCTCTGTCTTCACGAACAAGGTCAGCTCCCAGACTGCTGCACTGGGCATCACAACATGGGGAATAGATGGCTAGCCCTCTGTGGAGAAAGAGGTGGTTAGGGACTATTTAGAAAAGCTGGACGTGCACAAGTCCATGGGGCCAGACGAGTTGCATCCGAGAGTGCTAAAGGAACTGGCGGTTGTGATTGCAGAGCCATTGGCCATTATCTTTGAAAACTCGTGGCGAACGGGAGAAGTCCCGGATGACTGGAAAAAGGCTAATGTAGTGCCCATCTTTAAAAAAGGGAAGAAGGAGGATCCTGGGAACTACAGGCCAGTCAGCCTCACTTCAGTCCCCGGAAAAATCATGGAGCAGGTCCTCAAAGAATCAATCCTGAAGCACTTACACGAGAGGAAAGTGATCAGGAACAGTCAGCATGGATTCACCAAGGGAAGGTCATGCCTGACTAATCTAATCGCCTTCTATGATGAGATTACTGGTTCTGTGGATGAAGGGAAAGCAGTGGATGTATTGTATCTTGACTTTAGCAAAGCTTTTGACACGGTCTCCCACAGTATTCTTGCCAGCAAGTTAAAGAAGTATGGGCTGGATGAATGCACTATAAGGTGGGTAGAAAGTTGGCTAGATTGTCGGGCTCAACGGGTAGTGATCAATGGCTCCATGTCTAGTTCGCAGCCGGTGTCAAGTGGCGTGCCCCAGGGGTCGGTCCTGGGGCCGGTTTTGTTCAATATCTTCATAAATGATCTGGAGGATGGTGTGGTTTGCACTTTCAGCAAATTTGCGGATGATACTAAACTGGGAGGAGTGGTCGATACGCTGGAGGGCAGGGATAGGATACAGAGGGACCTAGACAAATTGGAGGATTGGGCCAAAAGAAATCTGATGAGGTTCAATAAGGATAAGTGCAGGGTCCTGCACTTAGGATGGAAGAACCCAATGCACAGCTACAGACTAAGGACTGAATGGCTAGGCAGCAGTTCTGCAGAAAAGGACCTAGGGGTGACAGTGGACGAGAAGCTGGATATGAGTCAGCAGTGTGCCCTTGTTGCCAAGAAGGCCAATGGCATTTTGGGATGTATAAGTAGGGGCATAGCGAGCAGATCGAGGGACGTGATCGTCCCCCTCTATTCGACACTGGTGAGGCCTCATCTGGAGTACTGTGTCCAGTTTTGGGCCCCACACTACAAGAAGGATGTGGATAAATTGGAGAGAGTCCAGCGAAGGGCAACAAAAATGATTAGGGGTCTGGAACACATGACTTATGAAGAGAGGCTGAGGGAACTGGGATTGTTTAGTCTGCAGAAGAGAAGAATGAGGGGGGATTTGATAGCTGCTTTCAACTACCTGAGAGGTGGTTCCAGAGAGGATGGTTCTAGACTATTCTCAGTGGTGGAAGAGGACAGGACAAGGAGTAATGGTCTCAAGTTGCAGTGGGGGAGGTTTAGGTTGGATATTAGGAAAAACTTTTTCACTAGGAGGGTGGTGAAACACTGGAATGCGTTGCCTAGGGAGGTGGTGGAATCTCCTTCCTTAGAAGTTTTTAAGGTCAGGCTTGACAAAGCCCTGGCTGGGATGATTTAATTGGGGATTGGTCCTGCTTTTGAGCAGGGGGTTGGACTAGATGACCTCCTGAGGTCCCTTCCAACCCTGATATTCTATGATTCAAACGTGATCTGTGTCACAGACACTGACTTCAGTAGTACCTTCAGTGTGACCCCTTGCAAGGACCATGTGGCAAAGATGTAGAATGCAGTGCCAGCACAGATTGGGTTGGAAAGGGCCTGGCTCCTCTGATTGCCTTATCTGTGATCAGCTGAAGGGGGAGAAGGTGGTGCTGGGTAAATTTAGAGGTGAACCGGCACTCCTGTGTAACCTGTGCCTGGCTGGGCAGGAAGACTTTTCTCTGGGGGTCTTGGACTCTGTTAAGAAGGCTGAGGAACCTTTTCCTGCTACTTTCTTCCCCGGAGTTGTCTCATGATACACAACCGTCATATGGCCAGGTGCTGTCTCCTCTTCCTTGTGCCATTTACGGTTTGTCGGGGGCCTTTTGCCACTGGGGCAATTCAAGCAAGAAGACAATTTACTGATCGTTACTTATTGTCAGTTATACATTATGGCCACGTTGATCCATAAATGTGTTCTAGTCACCCCAGTTTTTCCAGGGCTGTTGTGAATCCACCTGCTGTCCCTCCCTGGGTACAAATGCATTTAGCCAGCTAATTGAGCTGCAAGACATGTAAACTCATAAGCCAGCCAGCTCCCTCTTGGACCACACATTTGTGGAGGCTCAAGAACTTAAGTTATTGCTTCCAAAATCAATTGTATTTTTTCCTCCCGCACCAAACTGCCTTAAGTTCTGCATTATTCAGTTGGTAGTTTAGGGATTACTCATGTAGTTTGCTGAAATGCCCACTCCTGAGCCAAATCAGTGTTTTCCTTTGGAGATCTGCCATTGCAAACACTAAAGACGTGACGATCTGGAAGTCAGTACATTTTAGAGGATGGCAGAATATTGGCGTTATTGTTCCTGTCCGCCGCTCGAATAGATAACTCAGCATGCTTTTCTGACAGCTGCAGTGCAGATGCAGTGGGTAGAAGGAGGTCTTTTATATGTCTGGCTAATATATTACAGTTTGTCTGTACTGATTGCCCTCTTGGACTTTTCATGCAGTCTACCTTGGGGACTTATACAAAACCAAATTGACTAGTTTGGATACTTAAGAATGAACCCAGTTAAGGGGAGGGAAATTAATTTCCTCACTGCTGGTTTCTGCTCCATCATCGTTGGAATGTACCACTGGAATCTGGTGCATTATTAGAACGCCAGAGTCTTCTTTTGAGCTTTTCCATCGACGCTCTGGGTGCAGAGTTAGGCTGAGTGCTTCTGGCCGGAATGTTCCACTGGAATGTTGGGAATCAGCGACACAGCCTGGTGCACATGGAGCCATGTGGGTGCTACCAAGTAGGTGAGGCAGCACTTAAGTGGTTAAGCCTAAAAATAGCAAGAATAATAGGGTGGGTGTGTTTAGGGCAAAATGAGGCATTGAGGTGACCGGCTATCAAGGTGATGAGCATAGTATAAGATGGGTGCTCAGACTGGGTGGGTGCTAAGACTGAATCACAGTAGGCTTCTGTGTCTATGCTCTGAGCTCGGGGGGTCTCTATCCTTTCTATTCATTTGGTCGTCTAGATGTAGGATGGGAAGAGTTTTGAGCTTGTGCTCTTGATGTTGAAGGAGTCCCCTTCTGGCTGCCAAACAGATGGGTGCTTTTCCATCACTGTATTCCTCAGCCTGCAGGCCCCCAGGAGATTGCCCTGATGGGAACAAACAATACCTGAAGCCATTCTGCGCCCTGGAAGGTTATACTTTTTAAGCCTTGTTTGGTCTAGAGCTAATACATTCATCATCCATAGTGCTGGCTAGTGCAGCACACAGCATAACTAGTCTCTGCTAATATTTGGCATGGAGACAAATGTCTCCTCCAGCTCTGCAATGCTGGGCCAAATTCATCCTGGGTGAAACTCCATTGACTTCAGTGGCAGCAGCAAGGATGAATTAGTCTCTGTATCCTGGGGGATCTCTTATATTCCAGATCCACCATTGCTTTGTCGCTGTTTGTTTATACAAGGCCCTGCATATGAAGTGGGAGGCTTCTTGTTCGGTTCCAAATATTTCCTGCTAAGGGCAGATCGTAGCATTTTGGGACAGAGAAGACGAGTCAAGGATATTGAATGTAGGAAGCAACTGGTGACCGCAATCTAAAATGCTGCTTATTGTATTATGAACAAGCGACTGACGTAAAGCACGAAGTATCAGAGGGGCTGTGTTAGTCCGTATCCCCAGAACAATGAGGAGTCTGATGGCACCTTAAAGACTAACAGATTTATTTGGGCATAAGCTTTCGTGGGTAAAGCACGAGCTGGGTTTGGCTTCCAAGCACTTCTGTCCTTTGACTTGGCAACAGCTTCTGGTACCTCTTCTGTGTAACCAAGGCATGCTAGGAGGGTACAAACTTCCTTGTCTATAGACTTCACAACACTTACCTGACTCATAATCCCTTGCAGGCTAGATCACTGCAGTGTTCTCTACTTGGGGCTACCCTTGAAAAGTAGATGATGATGAACGCCGTGGATTCTCCTCTTGAGTGTGAGGCCTGAAGGAGGGTATAATGCTGGTGCTCTGAGATCTGCCCTGGCTCACACCTTTACTTCTGAGTGAAATATATGATTTTGGGTTGTGCTTTCTCTCGAGGGCCCAAAATGTGTTGGGTCCTGATTATTTGAGAGGCTGCCTCTCCTTCAAGTGTCCAGTGCCACCCAGAGGATTCAGGGGGCCTGGGGCAAAGCAATTTCGGGGGCCCCTTCCTTAAAAAAAAGTTAGTTTTGCCACCCCAAGCGGTGAAGAAAAAAAAAAAAGAAAAACCCAAGTCGTGCTGCCAAAGAAAGAAGAGGACAGGAGGACCCACCGCTGAATTGCCGCAGAAGACTGAAGCGGAGCAATTGAGCTGCTGCTGAAGTGCCACTGATGAGGAAGAGAGGGACTAAAAAACCGTCCACTGAACTGCTGCCAAAATTGCCCCCCCCACCCCGTCTGTGGGGCCTGGGGCAAATTGCCCCACTTGCCCCCCCACTCTGGGCGGCCCTCCAAGTGTCCCTCACGATGATTAGGACATTTCTGCTGTCTGTTCCTGGTATCAAACCGTACAAATGCGGTGGCTGTGTAGAAGGGAGAATGGTGGTGATTGCGACATGGTGAAAACTGACACCATGAGTTGGGGAGGGAAGGGGGCTCTGCTACAGCAGAAGCTCATAGCGCCTGACTTAACCACAGTGACTCTTGGAGCATAGACCAGCATAGCTGTGCTGCAATCTTTGGCAGGGTGCAGGATGTGCTCCCCTTGGCCTATTGGCTGGTACAGAGGAGGAGACAGGGCTGTGGCCCTGCCCACTTGTCTGCCTGTGGGAAGGCTAGTGCAGCTGGTGAGGTTAGTTGCATGCACTCTGGGCATAAGGACTGAGATTAGTTCCTGCACAAGGGGACAGGAATAGTCTTGTGCCTTATTCTCTCCCCCACGCTAGCACACCCATACAGGGTCTGTCGCAGTCGCGCCTGGAAGGTGTTCTATTCCTTTTGACTGTCCGCACCCTAACTGAAAGTTCTGTAAAGGTGAAGGAAGCCAAGCTATGCTTAGTGACAGGTGTGGATATTGATATAGCAATGCCTTGGGACAAACTCTTGAGTCAACACCCCCTTTCTGTTCCCCTCTTTTCCCCCCGGACATCAGAGAATTTGTATCTACATCCATACTTTGCTTCACAGGCCTGTGTTTATTCTGATGTGTTCCAGATCCATTCTCAGAAGTCCTTTGGTGCTGTGAACAAAGCACAAAAGATGCTCTCTATGTGCTGGCACGCGTCCTAATACAGCGGGAAGCAAGGTCAACGTTTCAATAACATGTGGTCATGCTGTCCCCAAATACTTGCTCAGCAGCCTGTTTCAAGAGGCACCGTTCTAGCATTTTGTTACTGGCGTACGCAGGAAAATGGGAGAAAATGCACTTGTGGCTGCAGGGACTCTTCATGCAAAGCTCTGCAATACTGGAGGAATGTGCTGTGTTTTGCGTTTGATTCTCAATCCACCAATGCTATGAAACTTACAAAATGCAATGCTTATAGGCTTTTAAATCAGGTAGTGGAGAATGAGGTTTTGGTGACTAATGTTCAGCAGCCCTCTGCAGCAATATTCGCTAACCCTTATTTTCATGGAGTCCAACTGGTGCCGCTTACCCTCATTTCAAAGTGCTAATAGCAGCGTGACTTGTCTACACTAAGGGTGTGCATCCTGGTGGCTGGCCAGCAACAGTGGCTGGAGTCAGGGCAAATCCCCGATGTACACTAGGCCTTGGAGCCTAACATGCCCTAACAATACAGAACTGGGACTGAACTGAATGGTCAGAGAGAGCCCTGCATGCTCCCCCTAAAGGTGGTGTTTGTATATCAGGGCTTAGGCCTGGACTACACTAGAAATGGTTGCTAGTCTAGCAGGGTCAGTTAAGGGTGGGATTTTGCGGTGTTTCTGTGCTACCAAAAGCCCTCGTGTCAGATATGTTTATATCAACAAAAAAGAGCTGTTGCTGGGATAGCTTATTTCACTTGCTGAGCCAGGATGAGCTACACCAGCAAAAGCACATTTGCGCTGATATAAGTTGTGTCAACACTTGGAGGGTTTTGCCTGTATAGCTATAGTGGCAAAACTTTTACACGTAGACTAGGCCTTAATCATTCTGACAGGCCAGTGTGGGGAAGCTAGCGCTCCTGCTGCTTGTGCTGTCCCAGTTCTGTGGACAGATAAGAGCTTGCTCACTGTCAGCCCTTTGCAAATAAATAAGACTAGAGGTGCTAGGAGTATCCACTGGGCAACTTTCACAGGCACTAAATTTACACATACAGATTAAAACTGGAACAAAACAATGAACACGCATTGTAACTCAGGCCAAAAACCATCTCTGGAATTTAAATTGAAATCTCAGGTTAGAAAGCAAGTTACACTATAAAAATGAAACCCCATAAAGTACAGAGGTTCCCTAGTTTGGCAGCTTCTTAAGTTTTGTACCCCACCTCCCACAGTTCTTCTTTAAGGAAAGTTTGCTCTCTTTAAGCCCGGCTCAATCAGTTTATGCCAGGGCTGAATCTAGCTCACGTGTGTGTGTGTAAAAGAGAAACACATTTAAAACAACGTGAGCTGTTGTTTGAAAATTGCAGCAATAACTGTTTTCATAATACTTTAAATGTATCACTTGCTGTGTGTTACAGTACATTCAGCATTGCCTTTTGTTAGGGCCTGCTCCCATTGAAGTCTGTGGCAAACAAGTAGACTTCACTGGGAGCTTGATGGATCCATGATGTCTAAGGAAGACTTTGGGCTGATGAATTCCGTATGTGGGTGAATCCCTGTAGAGTTTCTTTTCTTAGGAGCTGATCCAAAGCCAGTTTAAGATCATGGGAGATTTTTTTTTTTGTTATTGCCTCTCATGGGCTCTGCATCTGGCCCTTCATACGTAGCACACAGTAATTACAGATACTGTGTAACATTGTCATTGACCTTCTGTGAGCTATGTGCTGTAAAACTTACACTGATAAGTGGCAGGAAATACTGATGGAAATAGTGAGTCTCTGTTTGATGCACCTGTAATCTTAACACTTTCATTTTCAAGTGGATGCTGAGAACACAGGTGGGGGTGGGATGGGCTGTTGTTTATTTATTTTTGTTCTAGACATGTCATTGGATTTGCCATGCATTAGTGCCTCTCTTAAAGATACTGATGTAATTGATGATCCAGTGGCTGGGCTATTGCATTGGTTTGTGGCAGACTCACATCTGAGATTGACCTCTGCGGTCTTGTTCTTTGTGCATTACAGATTTGGCGCTCACTGGGCCAGATGCAACTCTGACTTGGTTTTGGATGGAAAGAATGCAAACTGAATTTCTCTGGACCCCCCCTTTGTAGGCAGCCATAAAGCATCATTAAACTGTTAACTGACATTGCCACCATTTTGGCTGGTAGGGTAAGTTCAGAGCTGCTGGGGCTACATAAGGAGAAGATGGGAACTCTAAAGAAAAGACAAACAATGTGTTGGAATGAAGGCATGGGAAACCTGACTAATTCCACCCTTGAACTGTCCTAGAGCCTGATCCTATGATCTACTGAGTGCTCAGGACCTCTCTGGATTGAGATCCTGATGTCCAGAGTCCTTGCTTATGGAGAGAAGTGCTCCTTAGTCCTATGTGCCCTTGGGATAGCAATTCCTAGGGACTTACTTGCTAATAGAAATACAGTGTTAAAGTTTGTTCTTTAGTGGGAACAGCCCATAAAAAGTTTAAATCTGTTACAGGGGATGATGGAAAAAGGAGTTATGTAGCAGCCTTCAGCAAAAAGTTTAATTTTACAGAATGTGAAGTCAACTTATTTTTCCATTTGTTTCTGCTTCCTGCCTACTCTGCCCTGTTTTTCCATAACTATTTAATATAATGTTGAGATGAGAGGATGTCTACGTTAGATTTCTTTTGGACTTTGATTTACTGATCTCAAGGCAGATTGGATTTAAACATGCAAGATGAGTTTACAAACCATAAATAGGACAACTTTGGACATTAAACTTGACCCTTATCCTGATAGCTTTAATTACCACATGCATAGTTTCTGTTCTGCTTTTCTTTCATTTGCTGATGTGGTCAAATTATGTAAGCTCTTTTTAAAAAAATATCAGCATGGATTTCACAGTGATATTAATTTGTTCCTGTTTTGGAACCAACTAGGGCAAAATTACTAAACCTTTACAAAAAGAAAAGGAATACTAGTGGCACCTTAGAGACTAACCAATTTATTTGAGCATAAGCTTTCGTGAGCTACAGCTCACTTCATCAGATGCATTCAGTGGAAAATACAGTCTGTATTTATTTTCCACTGTATGCATCTGATGAAGTGAGCTGTAGCTCACGAAAGCTCATGCTCAAATAAATTGGTTAGTCTCTAAGGTGCCACTAGTACTCCTTTTCTTTTTGCGAATACAGACTAACACGGCTGCTACTCTTAAACCTTTACAGCATTTCTCAAACTCCAAACCTGAATGTTGCTTTTTTAACAAAATAATGGGGGAGATGAGATTTTCAAAGACCCAGTTAGCAGTAATCTCCTCCCAAAAGCTGTCATTGTAGCATCTGCAGAAGACTAAAACATCGTTCAGCTAAATTTTTTACTTTGCCTTTGATAAGGGATGAAATACCTAGGGCAAGCCAAACTAGTAAATTAGTTGTCATTACGCTGCAATGAATGTAGCCGACTGTACAGTAGTTCCAGCTTGTTTTGGGGGAGGTGGCACTGGGGTTATTTAAGCAATGAATTTGTGCTTGCTGAGGTGTATGGATGTAAGGCCAAGTTCTGCCTTGGCTCCTTGATATCAGTGGGAGAAACAAGCACGTCCAAGGGCAGAATTTTTACCTGTTTATAAAATATTGACTATTCTAATACCCAGGAGTATACGGAACCCTCAATATCTAGGATCATGGTTAAGGAGGAGAGTTAAGTACAGCATGTTTAAAGAGGCGGAACCAAATCTTAGGGCTAAATCCTCATCTCTTTGAAAGCAATGGCAAAAGTCCCATTGATTTCAGGAGGGCCAGCATAGAGCCCTTGGGTGTAACAATACACTTGTGTATCAAATATACTGTTATTTCTATTGTTACCAAGAGGGGCAAATGACACAATTGACTGTTTATAACGCCTAATGTCCTCCTGAGCTTTGGCGGTAAGTTTTTCCTTTCTCTGGTTCCTACAAGTGAGGCCTAGTGATGATTGGCTCCTTCAGGTGTGGAAGGGACTCACCATCTTGGGCTGTAACACATTATGCCTGGTTTGGCGAAAGGAAGGCATTTTTGCCTTAAGACAAATTCTCCCACTTGCACCTCTTGGGCCTTTTCTGTACTAAAAGATGTGGTACCCATTCTTCAGAGGCACTAGTGCTAGCAACAGTGTAATCACTAGTGCAGATGGGAATCTGGCATTTTCAGCCCCATGCAGGTTCAGTGCTCAGTGCATTAGAACAGCGCTGAAAATGCGGGAGCCCTGTTTCCACTGGTGCTTCTACCACTGGCAGCTGCAGTCTCTGGAAAACTGGCACACAGCTCTCTCGCTGAAATGCACCTTGTCGATGCCCCACTGGCTCACTGAATGCTTTGTCGTTCCCTGGGCAAGAGAAACCTTGGCAATGCAGCTGTGATTAGAGATGATCTGGGATCACAGACTGTCCTATCTCTATTCAGTGTAGAGGGAGCAGTGAGCTAAAAGACAAATGATTGTTTTAACTAAGCTGGGGGGTTTGAAGCCAGGAATATAATACAAGCAAAACCGAGGAGGTAAATCAGGCTGAAAAATTGAAGCTTTTTAGACTGCTACTCCACTTTATTGGAGCTGTTGTTAAAACTCTAACTCCTTATTCAGACCTTTGGAGGAGCTTAATTTTAGAGCGGCCATGAATAGAAATGGGTCAGACAAGCCGAAAGGCTTTGGGGACGGTGAACACTTCATACCAGTAAGGCTCTCGCCCTCTCATTCTGTGAGTGGCCTACATCAATAGAAGGCTTAGCTAGCCCGACAGCAAACTTATCTGCTCTCCGTTCTTAATGTTCTTCAACAGGGAAGATAAGCTGGCCCCTTTCCATTTTAAACCTCACTTCTGGGAGGATGTCTAGCTTCATTTTTAAATCTTTGATGCTTGGCCGACATGTTGTTGCCCCAATGTAATTTCTTTTCATTAAGAATGTTAGAAACAGCAAAGCCTTCTGTACTTTGAAAGGTGCCGTGTGTGTGTGTGTGTGTGTGTGAGAGAGGTTCTGCTAGCTCCCAGCCCAAACCTACACCCTATAGTTTTATTTGCTGCACTCAACGTTTTTATCATCATTTCCAACCAAGAGTGATTGCTTGATGATTTATCATATTTTTAAGCATTGACAGAGTGCTTAGCTTAGTACAAAACATAAGAAGACAGTCACTACACTGGAATGTTTATGCCCTAACCAGATGGCAAACACTTTTGGATTGTAAATTCTTCAAGACAGGGACCATTTTGTTCTCTGTTTTGCACGGCTCTGGGCACACGTAATATATGATAAAGCATTGAATGAACTGGGAGACAGAGGAAAGTGCTCTCTCAGAGGGTTTTTCCTCTTTTTAGTATTGCTGGTGGATGGATGGATGGGTGGGTGTATTAAAGGCACTGCTTATCATGGATTCTGTTCCCATCACATGTAGCATCGGCCAGTGTTGCAGTGTAATCTTTGAGGGATCCAAATGTGTTGCAGTGTTCAGGCACCACTCCTAGCAGGGTTGCTATCTCAGCATGGTTGTTATATTGTATGTGCAACATTTTCCACTTCACTCCATACTGACTGTACATTTTTGACCCATTCTGTGTGTGGAACGAGGATGGTTTTGCAATAAACATGCTTGTTATGGGTAAGTGATCAGCAATATGGCCCAGAGATTTTTTCTCCATGGGATTAAACTCTGAATTGATGAGCCTGTCTCTCCCTCATCCAAACAGATTAACTGTATTCAGATTTGTAAAACACACAGTTAAGTTTTTATTATGTTGCATAACAAGGCTTGCGAGGGAAGTATTACAGATATTTCAGATAAAGCAGCATTATGTTCTGCAGCATTAGATACATGTCAGCGCCTTTAATTATTGGCATGATTCAGTCCTAAGCAAATAACTGTTAACTTCCCCACTTACAGGACGGTTTCATTATGAACTTAATTTTGTTTTGTTTTGAAGTGCCTCAGCCCAATCCCAAGTGTTATGGGTGCAGTGTTGCAACTGCAAATTTTGTTTGCAATTTGCAGTGCAAATGAGAGAATGTACCATACATGTCAAACTCTCAGATCTATGGAAGCATTCAGATAATTAGATGGCTGCATGCTGTCATTTATGCCCACAACTAACTACAGGTACAACACTGCTCTTTCTGAAAATAAGGCCTTATGTGTACTGTTGCTGCAGAGACAAACCACAGGAAAAAACTATGATAAAGGAACAGTCAAAGCGTTGCTGTAAGATTCACTCAGCCAAGGAAATTCTGCGAGGATGCACCAAGGACCTGAGTACTGTGAAAGCCTTGATACCGTCTGCCAAGAAATCCTATTTCACATTGATTGGGATGGTTAAAATAAGGTCTCTTTTAAAAACAAGGCTGGGAGAATGATGAATTGCTACAGGTTGAATCCTTTGAGTTGGGGCAGTGAGAACTGGCTTAGAATTCAGAAGGACTCTCCTCTAGGGAAGATTGGGAAGGAAAGAGAATGTCTTCAGTCTTATCACCTCAGCTTCATTCCACACTTCACTCCTTTGGACTGTCCTTCTCCCCTCCCTGTCCCACTCATCCCTCCTTCCCTTTCTATTTGGCTGAAGCCCCTCCTACTAAACTACCCATCCTGCTTGTGTGTCAGGCCCCTTCTCCCTCCCTCTGTCTTGACTATTTAGATTAAAAGCTCTTTGTGGTAGGAACCATCTATTGCTCTGCGTTGACACAGTGCCTAGCACAATGGAGCCCCAGACTGGGATGGCCCGTAGGCTTTATTGTAATAAACATAGTTTATTAATAAAAATGTAATGATGTGTGTAGACAGCACCTCCTCCGATAGATGGTGCTGTGTTTTTATCTTGTGTTAAATTGTTGTCATGTTTGTTACTGTTGATCTGAATTGGGGGGTCAGCAGGAAGTTCAGTCCTGCCTATGTGCTAGAGTTGGTACTTGCAGTGTTCCAATAAATCTCTGTGATTCTGTAAGTGAATATTACGCTAAGAGAGGGTTTCACCATCAGAATAGGGAGAATAGTTTGTACTTGGAAGCGTCTGCCACTGTATCATCACTAATGAGTTGTCTGTTTACATAAGATTTTTTTTTAATAAACACCTGTCAGCTAAATCACATTAGAATGTAAACTCCACCACTCAAAAGCATTATGAGATTCATTCATTCTCGCTTTTTGAAGGGTCTCCAGGGCACATACTGAGGAGTCATGAGACATGCCTCTCTCTCTCCACTGGTGTGCATGAATGTAGCACAGATGCTTCATGGGTGTGGGAGGCCACCTCAGGTGTGCTTTGCCCTGATCATACTCTAACAGTAGTGTGTGTCAGAAGATGATGTGTGAGATGCCATTCATTTCACATGCCACTGCCAGCAACTTCTACTGGTCAGTCTTTGTGAGAGACCCCAATCTGGTGGAATTTTTTGTTTGCTGCAGCACAGAGATCACTCCAGCACTCTGCCTTCTAAAAGGCGGCATGGGTTTATCCACTGGGCGTCTTTCCATTGACTTCAGTGGACTTCAGGCCCCCTCTGAGTAAAAGGAGCTACACAGTTTGAGACGGGTCACTACTGGTGCTCCGTGTGTGAACTACGGGGAGTGCAGTGTGAAACCTCCCAGTCTTGCTTTGTAACTGAATTGCGGTAGAAACAGGAATAGCTATCCACATTTGCAGCATCTTACTTATTTCAGCTGAAATCTCAGCAGGTGAAAGTGTGTTTTGGCACTGGTGACTGACTCTCACTGATGCTTATTGTGCAGGTCCACGCTTCCTCAACAGCCACTGCCAAAACAACACCAAAAGACAACTACTTGGTGGCCCCCTCTCCCTTAACTTCATCTACCTAATGCTGCCCATCTCCCTCTGAGTGTAAGTTTTTCCTGTAACGTTTGGAGGCCTTTATTTAAATGAAGCTTTTCATTACTGAAAGTAGCCCTGTGGCCTGCTGGGAAGTGTACCCAGATTGTTTCACAGCAGTTATTGCAGGAAAGTTAGGAATATTTCTTAGAAAGCCCAGGAAAGGTTAGCAGCAGTGTAGAGTTCTCCCAGAGTAATGCCGAGCTCTTATATGATGCTTTTTGTCTGTAAATCTTTACGCACTTTCCAAAGGAGGTCAGTATCATTATCCCCATCTGTAAAGTGGGGAAACTGAGGCACAGAGGTGCAGGCCAGTGGCAGAGCTAGGACAAGAATCCAGTTCTTCTGAATCGCAGTCCGGTGCTCTATCCTCTAGGCTACAATGCCTATGGAAATTATACAAATGCCTTTGAGACCTTGCTTTGCAAATTTTTATCAGTCAAGTGAAATTATCAATGTGAAGCCAGCATGTATTCATGATCTATGCATACTGACTTGGGAAGGTCTACCAAAGGGTGACCTGCTTTTGTGCATTTAACTCGCTAGCTCATGCAATTTCCAACTGAAGCTAATTAAATTAATTCACATACTTCAGAAACAAGGTGCAGGAAAGCAGCAATCAGGCTTTGGTTAGTGCCATCATAGTAATCTGTGATTGTCCACTTGCTAAAAGTTAATTAAGGTTTAAAGATTAAACCTTAAGGGGGTTGGCAGTGAGGATGCAACTGTAACTAGATCTTGTTTAGCACAAACCCCTTTCAGATTTCTGTGCAAGGTCAAATATCGTATCTACTGGCAGCCTGACAGCTTTGCAGTACAGTTACAAAATGAGCTTCCCATTGAAGCCAGAAATAAAGTAGATGGGAGTCCAGCAGTCTTACTTCCTGGAAAGCTGAAAACCCTTCTGGCATTTATTAGGATTTCCCAGGGACATGTTCTTCTCACTTGACTTACAGATATGACAGTGTTTGCATTGTAGATTATAATGTATAGCAAGGATCTTTGAATGTCTATTCCGCGGGGAATAACAAATTGACTTTAATTCTTCATTTTTGGTAGGGGATAATTAGAGCAGTTCACAGGACGGTAAACACTAGGGCAGGTGGGGTAAACATGTTTATGGCTCTTCTAGGAAGCAATATACAGCCAACGACTTTGTTTCTCAATGTCTTTGTGTCCCATCAAGTATGCTTGTGGGAGGCATACATTTCAGTCTCTTTGATAAAATAGTCACTTGGGTGGTAACTGCTGGTTTTAATTTTCCCAAGACGTTTCAAGATCAGTCTCTAAATCTGGCCTGCTACCAGTAAACCCTTCCAAAGTGCATTGAAACCATGGGGGTCTTTTCCTTTGCATCAGGTCCTTAGAGACTACATTTCACATTTTGTAAGGAAAATGATGTCCCTTCCGAATTCAAAGTGCTTACAGTATAGTTCTGAGACAGCTAAATATAAATGCTGGGTTACAGGCAAGAGAATACTTAGGTGAAAGAGAAGTTCTTTGGTGTAGGAGCCTTATGGATATGTGTTCTGACATATTATAGTGTGCACTATAGGCACCAAGTTTCTACTCTGCCGGGGGTGCTCCCCCCCCCGGCTCTGCCCAGGCACCGCCCCTACTCCACCCTTTCTCCCCAAGGCCCCACCCCTGCCCTGCTTCTTCTCACCCCTGTTCCGCCCCTGCCCCGCCTCTTCCTTGCCCAGTTCTGCCCCCTCCTCCCCAGCACCTCCAGATGTTGTGAATCAGCTGATCCGCTGCAGGCGGTAGGTGCTGAGGGGAGGGGGAGGTTCTGGTAGGGGGGCTGCCGGTGGGTGCTCAGCACCCACCATTTTTTCCCCGTGGGTGCTCCAGCCCCAGAGCACCCAAGGAGTCAGCGCCTATGGTGTGCGTGTGCATATACTATATTACATACTGTCTATATGTATAGCATTTTGGATAAGGTAGCAGAGCAACATGTCAGCAGCTGCAGGAACTCTCTTCCCGGCTTTGACTGACTTGTTGTGTGACCCGAGCTTTGTCTACATTGGACTTTCATTGGTAAAACTTCTGTCGTTCAGGGCTGTGAAAAAAGCACACCCCGATCGACAAACGCTTTACTGACAAAAAGCGTGGGTATGAGCAGCGCTTTGTCGGCGGGAGAGCTCTCCTGCTGCCAAAGCTACCACTGCTTGTTGGGAGTGGAAGTTTTTTGTTGGTGGGAGAGCTCTCTCCTAGCGACAAACAGTGGCTACACTGCGCACCTTTTAGCAGCACGGCTGTAGAGGCACAGCTGTGTCGCTAAAAGGTGCGTAGTGTAGACGCAGCCTTAGTCACTCAAGCAAGTAACTTAATCCCCGTGCTTCAGTTTACCGCACTGTGTAAAGATTGGCATAATGTTTACGTACCTCACGTGGCTTTTTGGAGGACTGATGTCTGCAACCTGTCTTGGGAGCCCGGGAGGAATGGCGCTCTGCAGAAGGGCAAAATCATGCTATGATAACACTGAATAAGCACTCAGCTGTTTTCAACCAGCCTTGTTTTGCATTGCATAGCTTTGTCCCCAGGTTATTCCCACGAGACATACCTGTGGAGACCGGAGACTCTCAGCCATTTCAATATCCCTGGAGGAAAAAACCTCAGACCAAATAAGGAGGGCAGATGGGAGATGCAAGTGATATTTAAGAAATGAGGGCAGCTCCTCAGCTGATGCCAATGGTCATAGCTCCATTGTGCTGCCTAGTTTGAAAATAAACTGACATTCATGTCTAACTACTTAATAGAAATCTGTTTTTTAACAAGAATTTAGATCCTTTTTTGGCTAGGTGCAGGGAGGGTTTGGTTATTTTTTATGGCAATTTTTTTTTCAGTGTATGGATGTGCAGGAATTCTTGGCAACATGAGTGTGAGACACAGGGCCCAATGAATAATACAATTCCGGTGCTCAGTACCTCAAACTCCCACTGCCGGGGCTCAGCATCTCTTAAGATTTCTCCCACGGAGAAGGTAAATAAAGGTAGGGAATATTAAGGTTTTGGGAGGTTGGGTGTTTTTTTTTTTCAACCTGAGCTGACTGCAAAACTAAACCAAAAATTGCTTTTTATTGGACAAAAATCTTGATGTCTTGATGAGAGGCCAGTTGCTGCTCCCCACTAATATTGGTGTACACAGGGAGTTCCAGCCTGAGTCATTTTCTACACACTTGCTAAGTGATAGAAGAATTTGAAGGTCTCATGGTGGGATTGTGCATGGGGGGCTCATCCCACTGCCCATGCCACCACAACTACACATTTGTTTTAGCGTGCTAGCTCGCTCAAAGCTAGCACGTACCTCTGCCCAAATCACACCTCCAGCTTGAGTGTAGATGACTTGGCCAAGGTCACACAGGAAATTTGTGGCACAACAGGAGATTGAACCCAGTTCTTCCAAAGCTAATGCCCTAACCATTGGATCATCCACTTACTCACCCTAGATTCTTTAGTGTATTGCCTCCAGTCTCCACCAAGGAAGCTTGTGATTCTCAGCTTATTGAATAACACATACTAATATTTCAGCAGGCAGATCAGCTGCTGCATTCCTTTGCTGCATCACCTAGTCATTCATGTTTATAAAAGGAGGAGAAACATTTCATGTTGTGTTGCCAAAAGGTTATATGGAAAAGAATCAAGCAGCGAGAAACCGCTGATCTGGGGAGAGGTGTAATTCCAGCCACTAAAACTGGGTCCTTTGCTTTTCCATTCGAAGCGCTTCATTAATCATTTAGATTACATTTCCAGCCACGTTGTGGCTAGATTATAGAAGTGAATGTCTGTGTATTTGTGATAAGTACCTGGGTTGTGTTATTGAATGAGTAATATTTTAAATAGAGAACTCACGTAAGATGAAAGCTTACTCTGAAAGCTGGTGGGAAGGCAGTCTGGCTGTGATGTCTGTCTGTCTCCTTATTGATTGCTGCACGTGATTCCTCTCAAACAACTGGCTGGTAGGTGCTGTGATGGAGGATTTAATGAAGACTGAGCTATTACTGTTCCAATTTTCCTCTTGCTTTACTCTCCTGAATTGGAGCCTTATGGCAAAGCACTTAAGGCCTGATCCCAAGTGCACTAAAGTTGGCAGTAGTTTTTAAGGCTTTGGATCAGGCCCAAAAGTCCATGCGTAATTCGATCCCTATTCAGCAAAGCCCTTAAGCCTGTACTTAACAGAGTAAACCTGTTCTGGGGTCCTGTGGCTTTGCTTTCAGAAAGGAAAGGTGCAAAAATGAAATGCAATAGCATACGCTGTACTAAGACAGATCTGAAAGGTAAATGCCTAAATACAAAAGCCTCAAAGGCTAACGCCTGGTTAAAGATGAGAAGTGAGGCTCAGCCAATTCAAAGTAACTTGCCATATTACAGTATATTATTTACATTTAACCAGGAAGACAAGAGTAGTAAATACTACATGTGAGTCAGTCAATAGTGCTGTAGAAATGAATGCTCTTAATTAGCTTGCTTGACTTCTCAATGTTAATGTCACATCAACTTTAGGATTAGCATTTAATTTAATTTACTTCCTAGGCAGGACAGTGAATAACCTGTAACTTCTGGAAGAACGAATTACCATGACAGACTTTCAACTTTAGCTAATGGCTTTCCACTTACAAGGCTCTTTGCGGTCAAAAAGACTGGAAACTTTTTTTTAAAATGAAGGTGGAGCTCAGAGTGCTGTCTAAAGGTTTCATCTTAAAAGGGCCAATTGTGTAGCAATTTACTTAGCTATAGTACTTATTGCCACAAGCAGGATCTCAATGAGACTGCTCATGATCCTGGAGCCCAGTAGTCTTTTCAGGATTGAGCCCAAAGTTCATGAACTCTCCCATCAGGTCTTAGCAGAGTTCAAAGGTACAGAGCCTTGGTGGAAATAACCCTAAAAATAACAACCCAGACTAACTAAAAATACTCAGTCATGAATTTTCATTGAGGACAATTGAGCAAAATAAATTGGAGCACCTACACCATGCTGTGTTTGAGCAATGATATTCCAAGACAAACAAAGTTAGAGGCTTTTGGAAAAATCTAATTTTTCATATCTTCAAGTTGCCTTGTCCAAGTATCCTTGAACTTAGCTGAACAGTTCTCTTCTGACTAGAGAACATGCTGGAGAAATGTCATAAGGTCAACTTATGCACACAAACCCGTATTTGTGTGCATAAATAAGCATTTAGGCATGTAAGTGTATGGACACCGTACATACAATTTAGACACCAGTTCTGAAGGTGTGGCCCATGGTAAGAACACTACTGCTAGTATTTGGTTTCTTCATATCCTGAGCACTGAATAGACATTTCTCCCCCTTTGTTCTCTGAAATTAAAACCCTCTGATTCTTCAGCAATGATAGAATCAGTGAGAGAATAAGTGAGATTTCTGCATGGACCTGCAAACTATCAGCATCTTTGACACAGTAAAAATGTCTGCCAGAGCCTCTGAATGTATGACGACTATGAAAACGTTCAAAACCATAGTCTTATCTTCTATTAACAATGAAATAGAGACTGATTATAGGTAGCTTCTTATCAGTATTTTGCTAAGTGCATGTTGGTTGATCTATGGCATTTATGATCAGTGATTAATTCATGCTTCAGATCTTGTGTCCTTGTGGGAAGCTAATTTCTTTCTCCACTTTCTGCTGACTCCTCATTTTTATGCACTTCTGTACTTTACAATCAGATGATAAACCATGTCTTTATGTCAATAATTGCTTACAAATGCCAGTTTTCCAGTAAGTGCCCTTTTGATGTGCTTCATGAGATCTCTTACTTCTTTTGCCTCTTTTACAGAGTTCTTCTTTTAATAATGTTGACTGGAAATCATCAGTGGAAATGTTTGGGAAACTAATTTATAGTTGCAAGCCCGTGGTTTAAAGGAATGAAATGAAATCACAACTCTGACGTTCCGTGATAATATGGTCCAGTCTGTTTTCTGTGGTTAATCTTATAAGGGGGTGTGATGTTTCTTCACTGTTTCATGTTATTCACATACCCTTCTCTTACATACCAGACACATACATACAGGAAAAAGACTTTAAGCGATTGGTGCTAGTGTGTATTAGAGTAAAGAGTAGAAGACATGGGACAGAAAGGGTCTCTTGTGCTCATTTCAGTGGTAATGTGAAAACAATGGCACAAGTAGTAGCTTTGGTATCATGTTACCATGTTCTCTACAGGATTTTGTACATCTCCCATCCCCAGTATATTTTGATATTGTTCTGGGAGTGCGCACATCCCCCCACCCGCCACCCTGGCTCAGAAAATGTCAGCATGATGAAGAGCAGACTGGTGGGACGAGGGACTGTTGTTTTATGTTTAACCACTTGGACTAAGTACAGCACAGAGTACTCTGTATGCTCAAAAATGATGTCCAGTATTTTGGCTATTCCACTGTGTGTATGGACATGACATGTTGGACCCAGTTCAGAACTGATAAATGTGAATGCAAATCCACTGACCAAATTTGGCTGTAAATATTTACAAACTAGCTACACGAAATGGGCTGGGTAACTATAAACTTAAACTACAGTTCTTAAAACTATAAACTACAGTTTATAGTTTTTAGAACTATAAACTACAGTTCTTAAAACATACAGTGGGGTAGTCTTTCCCTACAATCTTTTTGATGTTGTGAGCTCTCAGCAAATTAACACAGAATGTAGGTCATAGGCCACATCTAAGGACGCACAGAAGATCATTCTGTTAGAATTTACCAATGTATCTTTGTAGAGCAAAGAATAAAATACTGGTTAAGTAGGACTGTGGGAATAGCATGGACAGATACGTGATTTTGTTCTTGTCACTGTACGCTTTTTGTTACATATTACTATTGTGGTTTAGTGTTAAGGAGCCCATAACTCCTGCCATCTCTTCCCCTCACCTGCATTAGCTCCATCTCAAGCAATTTGAGTCTTAGCCATAATCACTCTTGCCAACTTTCCAGCCTTTGTTGCATGCGGGGTGGGTAAGCTTCTGGGAAGAACCAGAAGAGATGGGATGGGAAAGGAAATTGGATGTCCTCTGTATACTTCCCGTGTTTTGTCATAGCCCCTTCATGTCCCTACATCCATGCGAAACAATGTGGGTGGCAGATTGGGAGCCTAAAGTACACTGATTAAGAGAGCTCTTAAAGCAAGTGATACTTGCCCAATACTGCCTGCTGAGCATTTTCAAAAAGGTGGGAGTGATGCTGAAGGCACCTCGTGGGTATGGGAGAACCCACATGGACACTTGACTGGATCTGTCATCGGGAGAAAATCCTATCCTCTTTAGAAGGTGTCATGAACTGACACTCAGAAAATACTCCTAGCTCTTGTTCCTCTGACCGCAGATTCTTCTGTCAAGAGGGCACGCAGCCCAGAGCTAGGCTCTGTTACCCATAAAATAATCCCAACTCCTTACTGTGGGAACTCCTCAACTCTGTCACCAGATGCAAACAACTAGGTAATTAAGCTGATAATCACCCAGAACAGTTTGGTTGATCAACATTTGCTGGATGCTGCCGAGGCAAACTTTCTTTGACTCAGCACCTGACTTGGAAAACACCTGATGCTGCAGTCATTCTGATCTGGATTCAGAGTGGCAGCCACGTTAGTCTGTATCAGCAAAAACAACAAGGAGTCCTTGTGGCACCTTAGAGACTAACACATTTTTAAATTTGTTAATTTTTAAACTAAATTTGTTAGGCTCTAAGGTGCCACAAGGACTCCTTGTTGTTTTTATTCTGATCTGCAGTGAGGCTTCCTCCACTGAAGCTCTAGTTGTTTTCCCTCTTGTGGCCATCAGGCTCAGATTCTGAGTGCCAGGGTGGTCTGGTAGTAGACTTTATTAAGTATTAAGCGAATCATTAAAGGGTAGAAATCACAGATCAGAAAGCATGAGTTCCTGGAGCTCATGGTCATTGGCTTTTGTGCGAGTTGGTAATTTTTTTCTTTTTTCTTTTTTGGGGTGGAGCGCAGAAAAGGATAAGAAGTGGAGGAGTGGTCATCAGAATCAAAACAAAACATGAAGGGAGAGTACAGTGCCAATGTTCAGCTTCACTTGTCACCTCTAAGCTGATCACTAGAATATTAATACAAATGAGTGTCAACATACTCGTCAAACTATGCTGGATGAGCATGTTTTCTGCCTGTACTAGTATCATTAGTGATGCTAATTCAATGTTAGGTTTCAGAGTAGCAGCCGTGTTAGTCTGTATTCGCAAAAAGAAAAGGAGTACTTGTGGCACCTTAGAGACTAAGCAATTTGTTAGTCTCTAAGGTGCCACAAGTACTCCTTTTCTTAATTCAATGTTGGTGCTTATCTTTAGAACCCAGTTGCAATCCCTTAACACTCCATATATCTTCATAGCACAAGTTCATACAGCTCCTGGTGTTAATATTTGAATTGGTATACTCAATGAATCAGACTGCTTTGGCCATTGGATTACACTGGGAAGTCTGACTAAATGGACTAAGAGCTAGAAATTTTGTGTTTACACTTATAACGATCCCCACCTCCAGTAACAAAGCTTAAAGCCTGAAGAATCTACATTTCTGGTTTCCATGATTTTTTTCTTTAAATGCCTTTTGGATCATCTGGTCAGAATTTTGATTTTTGCGAAGTGTCTCTTATACCAGAGAGAAAGTATCACAGTGCACAGTTTGGTGCTGAGTGAGATACACTGAACGATGATTAAAATAAATCAGACCTAAAGGTCATGATTCTCCACTGCTTTGCCTCTTATGTGGTGATTTTACCCCTAGGCAGAGTGGGTGTGTAATGCTAGCATTCTGTTCAGGGAGTATTTCGCAGCCACTTTGCATTTACTTTGCCAAGATATAGATGACTACATGCAAGAATGGGAGAATCTGGATCATATTGTATTTGTCTTAACCTTCTGTCTTTCCTCTCTCTTCTTCCCAGGTTGCCAGCTAAGTAAATAGGATAGATTTCTGCAGCAGCCAAAGAGTTATTGATTCTGACTCTCATGATGAGATAACATGACCTTGCAGTTAGAACGGAGGAGTGGGAATCTGCAGACCTGACTTTTATTCCCAATCCTTCCACTAACTTACTACTTGACCTTGGTAATATCACTTTACCTCTCTGTGCCTTAGTATTCCCATTTTCCAGATGGGAAACAAATTAATACTTTACCCACCCTTGCAATCCACTTTGAGATCCTTGAATGCTGTATATGTTCATTTTTAATTGTTATAAAAGAGGGACAAAGATTTAAACTTTCTCTGTGAGCTTTTTGGGTCAAGGACTCAAATACTAAGAATAGCGGAAATTCTTATGAGAATAAGTGTAGAATTTATTTGCAGAGAAAGAGATACAGCTAGTTCTTCATACAAGATACAAAGTATGCTTTATGTTTCCTTACTCTCCTTGCCAATTACTTCCCCCTCAATCCCCCCATATCTCTGCTACAATTTTGCCCTCCTCCTTTTAACAACCTTTTATGTACTTGAAAATTGTTATCATGGGAGGGAGAAAAATTGTTCTTGTTACCGGGCTTAGGAAAGGAAAGCATAGGTTGGACATTAGGAAAAACTTCCTAACTGTCAGGGTAGTTAAGCACTGAAACAAATTATCTAGGGAGGTTGTGGAATCTCTGTCATTGAGGGTTTTTAAGAACAGGTTAGACAAACACCTGTCAGGAATAGTCTAGTTATTACATAGCTCTGCCTTGAGAGGACTGGACAAAATGACCTTTCAAGGTCCCTTCCAGTCCTGCACTTCTATGATTCTGTGATGCTGTGTCCCCCCCCTCAGTCTTCTCTTCTCCAGACTAAGCAAACCCAATTTTTTCAATCTTTCTTTCACATGTTTTCTAGACTTTCAATCACTTTTGTTGCTCTTCTCTGGACTTTCTCCATTTTGTCCACATCTTTCCTGAAATATGGCACGCAGAACTGGACACAATAAGCCAGCTGAGGCCATCTCAGCACTGAGTAGAACGGAAGAATTACTTCTCTTGTGTTGCTTACAACACTCCTGCTAATACGTCCCAGAATGATGTTTGCTTTTTTGTAACAGGGTTACACTGTTGACTCATATTTAGCTTGTGGTCCCCAGATTCCTTTCTGCATTACTCATTCCCAGTATTCCCATTTTGTATGTGTGCAATTGACTGTTCCTTCCTATGTGTAGAACATTGCATTTGTCCTTATTGAATTTCATCCTATTTACTTCAGACAATTTCTCCAGTTTGTCCAGATCATTTTGAATTTTAATCCTATCCTCCAAAGCATTTGCTTCCCCTCCCAGCTTGGTATTATCCACAAACTTTACGAGTGCACTCTCTATGCCATTATCTAAATCACTGATGAAGATATTGAACAGAACTGGACCCAGGACCAATCCCTGCAGGACACCACTCATTATGCCCTTCCAGCTAGACTGTGAACGACTGATGATTACTCTCCTGGAACGGTTTTCCAACCAGTTATGCACCCACCTTATCATAGCTCCATCTAGGCTATATTTCCCTAGTTTATTTATGAGAAGGTCATGTGAGACAGTATCAAAATCCTTACTAAAGTCAAGATATACCACATCTATCGCTTCCCCCCATCCACAAGGCTTGTTACTCTGTCAAATAAAGCTATTAGGTTTGTTTGACACAATTTGTTCTTGACAAATCCATGTTGACTGTTACTTATCACCAAGTGTTTGCAAATTTATTGCTTAATTATTTGCTCTGTTATCTTTCCAGGTACTGAAGTTAAGCTGACTGGTCTATAATTCCCTGGGTTGTCCTTATTTCTCCCTTTTATAGGTTGGCACTATATTTGCTGTCTTCCAGTCAGTGCTTAATTTGTAATGCAAGAGGTGCCGGAGCTCAAGCAATTAGGTGCTGGGGCTCAAGGAATTTTTTACTTTCATAACTGATGTGGCAAGTCCAGAGGTCAGTCCGCCCTGGCAAGCCCTGGCACAAATTAAGCACTGCTTCCTGTCCTCTGGAGTCTCTCCCGTCTTCCTAATCGCTAATGGCTCAGGTATCTCCTCAGTCAGCTCCTTGAGTATTCTAGAATGTATCTCATAAGGCCTGCCTGATCTGAAGTCACCTAACTTGTCTAAGTAATTTTTAACTTGTTCTTTCCCTCTCTTAGCCTCAGATCCTAGTTCATTTTCACTGGTGTTCACTATGTTAGACACCCAATTACTACTGACCTTTCTAGTTATCTGAACTGCCCTTGGTCACTATGGCCTGATAATATTTCTCAAATGTCCCTCATTTTAGTCCTGAAGCTACCCACATTCCACACAAAATTTAGTATCCCCTCACTTTTACTGTTGAAAATTTCACTGTTTACGTCAGAAAAAGAAGCATGAAATGGAGACCCCCTGTGGGACAAGAGGAAGGGATTTCCCATCCACAGACTTAAGGAATTCTTTCTAAATGAAATTTCTTGTGTGCTACATCAACACTAGTGACTCATGAGGGACTAAACCACAGATTATATGCTGGTTAAATGCTCTTGGGAGAACAAGAAACTTCAAAAAAAGAGAAGTACTTGTGGCACCTTAGAGACTAACAAATTTATTTGAGCATAAGTGAATGCATCCGATGAAGTGAGCTGTAGCTCACAAAAGCTTATGCTCAAATAAATTTGTTAGTCTCTAAGGTGCCACAAGTACTCCTTTTCTTTTTGCGAATACAGACTAACACGGCTGCTACTCTGAAATCTTTCCTAGATGTTTATTAGTATGAGAGCTGAGAAGATAATTCACAGCAGATAATTTTATTCCATGGAGTTTGACCTTATCTATTTTCAAACTTATTTATTATTCAAATATATTAATTGAATAACCTGTACAAATAATTCTTGGGGTGTAGTTTTGTTCTTGGCCACTTGTTGTATGTATATATTACCAGCAGTCTAGTCTCAGTCCCTCAAAGGCTGGTGTTTCTGTCAATGTTAGAAAATAATCATTTATCCTGTTTCAAATACCAGGTTCTTTTCCTTCCAAAGAAGCTACATTTTTAAAGTGAGATATTTGATTACTTAGTGGTATCCAAAACACCTGGAGCTAAAGGGTTAAGTTCAGAGGGGAGTCTAGAAGAGTGTAAGTTAGTGTGACTTAGACCTTTTTGCAACTCCTCAGCATTTGTCCTTTATACTGACTAAGGCTCCCTTACACTGAGCGAGTTAGACTTTTGCCCACTTATCAACATGTGGCACATGCAGGATACGTGCACTCCTTCCTCAGCTCCTCTGAATTTGTCACAAGAGTCAAAACAAATTTGTGGTCATCAAATAAAAGCCTTTCAAGATGGTACTTCACTGGAATTACATCAGGGATGAGTTTGCATCACATCTTTTTTACATAATCCACAAGAGGCTCTCTAAGGGCTTGCAAAATGTAACTGGTATTTCAAAAAAAGTTTTGAGTCCAATATCAAGAGACTGCTTCATAAGAAATACTGTACAGGAAGGGAAGCTGCACTTTTCTCTAAAACTTTGTTAAAACTCATCTTCCATAAAATAACACACCCTCCACCCCCAGTCAGGACTCAGGAATAAAACAGAACACAGATTGTAAGCTCTTTAGGAAAGGTTTCAGAGTAGCAGCCGTGCTAGCCTGTGTTCAACGTCATGAAAAAACTCGTACAGATACAGACAGACATCATCTTCCTTTCCAAATGCAAACAGATGGACATTGTACCAAAAGGACTGAAGGTAAAAAATCCATTACAATCTACATACCACACAGACTATGCTGACAGCTTGTGCCACACGCTCTCAAAGAAACTGCGGAACCACCTGATCAACATCCTCTACAGCAAACAGGGAAAGATTAAGAATGAGCTCTCAAAATTGGATACTCTCATAAAAAACCAACCTTCCACACAAACTTCCTCATGGCTGGACTTTACAAAAACTAGACAAGCCTTTTACAACACACTCTTTGCTTCTCTACAAAAGAAAAAGGACTCTAAACTATCTAAACTACTACATGCCACAAGGGGCCACAACAGTGGTTCCCTTAACCCACCCAGCAATATTGTTAATTTATCCAACTATACTCTTAGCCCAGCAGAAGAATCTGTCCTATTTCGGGGCCTCTCCTTCTGCCCCTCCACCCCCACGAACATAATACAGTTCTGTGATGACCTAGAATCCTATTTTCGACATCTCCAACTCAAGGAATATTTCCAAAATACCTCTGAACAACATACTAATCCACAGAGGCCTCCCTACCTACATTACAAAAAGAAGGATTCTAGGTGGACTCCTCCTGAAGGTCGAAACAGCAGACTGGACTTCTACATAGAGTGCTTCCGCCGACGTGCACGGGCTGAAATTGTGGAAAAGCAGCATCACTTGCCCCATAACCTCAGCCATACAGAACACAATGCCATCCACAGCCTCAGAAACAACTCTGACATCATAATGAAAAAGGCTGACAAAGGAGGTGCTGTTGTTGCTTTGTACATGTTGCTTGTGTCCAAAGCTACACTGGGCCTTTTCATCATGTTTCGCAGAACTACTTTCATAACTCCACCTGAACTATGTTAAAACTAACTCCATGTCAAAATTTTTAGCTGCCTGTGGTGGCTGGAGCCATAACTTGTTTAGAAAACACATTCTAATCTATGTAAAGATGTTGGCTATCGCTGGTTTCTAAACACATTTTGTCTTTGTTCATCCAGTTTGGCCAGCCAGAATGACTCAAAGTATCCTTCCTCCTTCCACTCACCCTCTGACCTGTTTTTCCTTATTCCTAGATTTAGAAAGGAAGCACCTGAAAAGGAAGAAATCTCTAAAACTTAATACCTTGTTCCCAGTCCTCTGCCATTACGAAAGCTAATGTCTCTGATTAATAGCACTCCTGTTATATGCGGTACAAAGGTTGGATATTGAGGAGAAAATATGACTGTGGTATTAGGGTTAATATCTATTGCATAATGTGGAGCCATTTGTGCCATTCTTGGAATTGTGCTATTTTAGTGCTTTGGGAACTACTAGAACATACTTTTGCCTTATTAGGGGATCTTATTACAAGCATCTTTCTGGTAGTTTCAGGATTCCAAATTCTGTACTAACTGTGGTGAGAGCCCCTGGCATGTGCCTTGGTTCTGGGATGGATGGGCCTGGGAAAGTCAATACTAAGATGCCTGTGGCCAAAATACAATATTAAAAGCAAACACATGAGAAATTTGAACTGATTTGGGGTTTCACTAGGTTACGCCAAGTAAATTACTCTTCCACCCCCACTCCGCGCCTTTCCCCGAGGCTCCACTCTCACTCCACCTCTTCCCACTCTCACTTCGTGCCCTCCCTCAAGGCCCCGCCCCCTCCCCACCTCTTTCCGCCACCGCTCTACCCCTCCCCTGAGGCTCCCTGCCCGCCCTCTGCTGGCTGCTCTCTGCCTTCCCCCAAGCACCTCCTGCCAGCCACCAAACAGCTGATCAGTGGCCCCACCAAACAGCTGGAGCTGGTGGGTTCTGAGTACGCCCTATTTTTCCCTTGGGTGCTTGAGCTCCAGAGCACCCACGGAGTTGGTGCTGATGAGGATGATATTAGACCATGTGTGTGCACAGACTCTGATCCTGCACTTTGGGACCCATCCACCTGTGTGGAGCCCCCCTGAAGTGGATGAGTGCTTGTGTAGAACATGCAGGATCAGGGGCATAGTGTTTCAAGTTTGCCAGACTGAGGTCAGACTGCTCGGCCTGGTGTGTCCAGATCCTTTTTTTTTGGAGGGGTGGGGTGTGTGTGTGTGGGGGTGTCTGTTCCTAGTTGGTTTGTTTATAAAAATCTTTGTTGCTCAGGAGAGTTCAGAAATGTGACTCATTTTTGAGGACACGATTTAAATTTTCTTTCTCTTTATCTCACAAAGTGAATCTACATAAATGATGACAGAACTTGCCCCATTATCTTCATACCCCAGCGCTGTCTGTTCCTTAAGAACATAAGAACAGCCATACTGGGTCAAACCAAAGGTCCATCTAGCCCAGTATCCTGTCTTCCAACTGTGGCCAATGCCAGATGCCGCAGAGGGAATGAACAGAACAGATTATCATCAAGTGATCCATCCCCTGTCGCCCATTCCCACTTCTTGTTCATTTTTGAGAGGAGATGTTCCTCTAGCTGAGAGAAATGTTACTTTAATAGGCAGCGCAGCTGCCCCTCAGACTGTTTAGACACAGTAAGGGAGGAGTCCAGCCATTAGGCAGTTGGCTATTGTTTCAGTACTGTCCGAAAGACCAAAGAGAGCAAGTCTGCCCTTGAAGGTTGTGTTTGAGTTATGAACAAAGAACAATGTATGACATATGACTAGTTAAAAAATCACTGGTTGGATTCTTTTTATTTCGTTTGACATTAATTGATACTTTGTTGCAGCATAAGAAATGTAAAATGTAGGATTTTAATGTTCTGTAACATTTATTTTTTTAAAGGAGACAGACATTAAATTGAAACTCTTGGCACTGGGTGATATTTTCTTAAAACCTATGCCAAACAGAAAGTCTGTTTCCATTTTTCTTTCCTAGGGACAGAACTCTTGAAGTTACAAGTTGCACATCAAAAAAAGAGGAAGTCCCATAAAGTGCCCCAGGGTACATTGTGTAACACCAGTAAGGTCCTGGTCCACTATTGGAGTTTCCAGGTGCTATGCTAATATATTAATGCCGCTGGACTTCCCCTATCTAATCTATATAGGTTCTTTGTATGCTCCACTCCCCATTCTCATAACATCTGAGCCTCATAAGCATTAATTAACTTATCCTCACAACTCACTTGGGTGGTAGGGAAGTATCTTCATCCACTTTGAACAGAAAAAGAACTAGAGTACAGAAAAGCAAAAGACCAAAGCTGCCAGTGATTTTCAGTCCATTTATTTTGGGGACCCCAACTTCAGACACTCTGGGCCTGATTTTTCAGGTGGTACTTGATGCTAGCTGAAATCACTGGGAGCTGCAGGTACTCTGCACCTCCTAAAATTAAGTCCAAAGTATCTCAAGTTGAGTGCCCAAAATCAGTGGCCGCTTTCAACATGTTTGGCCTAAGTAACTTGCCCAGTGTTACGCAAGAAGTCTGCGGTAGGGCTGGTATTGAACTCAGATCTCCTGATTCCCAGCCCAGTGCTTTAACAACAAGACAGCACACAGCCACATGCCAAACAAACTCCTAATAGAAGAGTTTAGGTGTTTTCTTGGGGTGGGGAGTAGTGGAAGATTGCTTTGCTGCTGCCCAATCTGTAACTCTTCTGTGGCCTCACTTTCCAGGGCTGTCAGTCCAGTACTTTCCACCAACTCTAGGTTTATCATGGAATCATAGAAATGTAGGGCTGGAAGGGACCTTGAGAAGTCATCCAGCCCCTTCACTGAGGCAGGGGTAAGAGTGACATTGCACCAGATATGCTTCATATTGATATTATTATATGATTATAGCATAATTACCATGCATTTTGTACAGAATGGGTCATGTGAGGTGTCATTGGAGAAGTTATGATTTGCTGAATATGATTATCCTGAATATGATTATCCTATGCATGTATCATTTTTATTTCTAAAGTTAGGAATATTGACTATGTATCTGTATTTCAGTTGTGCTGGCTGACATCCACAACTAGCTTTTCTGGTACAACAATGTAGAAGCCAGACACTGCTGATGGCCCATCAACAAAGACAATGGACCCTGGAAGAACTTAATCTTCCTGTGAACATTTTGGCCAGCCTGTAAGCAATGGCTGCTATAACACTGCAAGGGCATGTGACCAGATCACATGTCTTTGGACTCCATCTTGGGATGTCAGTATTTTTCCACAAACCGGTCTGGGAACGAAGTTTTGAAACAAAGGTTTCCTGCCATATGCTAAAGCTATATAAGGAAGGAGTGACATCATCTGTTGTTCTTCACTCCACACAAGAAGACTCCTGGAAACATCTGAGAAACAAAGACTGAACTGGGGAAAGCGGTGGACCCAGGCTAAAGGCATTTCTAGCCTGTGTATGAAAGACCTGGGGATTCTAAGCTGTAAAGCAAGTGCAGCTTGTCCCTCAAAAATCTGCAGCCTGCTTTTATCATCAGCCAGGGTGAAAATTTGCTAATTCATATCCTCTCTTTCTAGTATCTCAGACTTAATTTGTTTTTGTTTATTTACTAGGTAATCTGCTTTGATCTGTTTGCTATCACGTATAATCACTTAAAATCTATCTTTTGTAGTTAATAAACTTGTTTTTGGTCTATCTAAACCAGTGAGTTGGAGTGAATTGCATGGTAAATTGTTGCTCAAGGGTCATAGGCTGTTGCCTATTCCTCACCACATTCAGGGCGAGGGGGTGAACTCTATGAGCTTACACTGTACAGTTCCCTGTGCAGCGCAAGATGGTATAATTTTGGATTTATGCTCCAGAGGGGGTGTGTGCCTAAAGAGCTGGGAATGAACAACCGGGGATGGATCACTTGATGATTGCCTGTTCTGTTCATTCCCTCTGGGGCACCTGGCATTGGCCACTGTCGGAAGATAAAATACTGGGCTAGATGGACCTTTGGTCTGACCCAGTATGGCCACTCTTACGTTCTTATGAGCTGAGAGTTATCTTGAGTTTAGCCTTTCTACTGTTGGTTTGTGCAGTGGATAGTTAGAGAGCCTGCATGTAACTGCAGCTGGGTGTGTCCCTACCTGTGTGTATGTTGGTGGAAGTGTAAGACCAGGAGCATGTCTGCAGCTGGTCACAGCAGCAGTGTGAAAGGAACCCCAGGCTGGTGGGTCAGAGGGCTCAGTTGTACCCCAATTTCAGGTGGCACCCCGAGAGGAGCCTGTCACACCAAATATGCCTAGACTATCCCTGACAGGTGTTTATCTAATCTGTTCTTTAAAACCTCCAGTGTTGGGGATTCCACAGCCTCTTTTGGAAGCCTATTCCAGAGCTTAACTACCCTTAGAAAGTTTTTCCTATTAGTCAACCTAAATCTGCTTTGCTGCAGATTAAACTCATTACTTCTTGTCCTACCTCCAGTGGACGTGGAGAACAATTGATCAGAATCCTCTTTATAACAGCTGTTAGCATATTTGAAGACTATCAGGTTCTCCATCTGTCTTCTTTTCTCAGTATTTTTAACCTTTCCTCATAGGTCACTTTTTCTAAAACATCATTTTTGGTGCTCTTCTCTGGACTCTCCAGTTTGTCCATGTCTTTCCTAAAGTGCAGCATTCAGAACTGAACACAGTAAATTTGTAGCTTTCATAACCTTTTTCTAAAACACACAACTGATGAAGTTTGGTATGAAACACAGCAGTAAAAATGCAACCTATGCAATTAAAATTATGGTCTTCTGAAAAAAATGTTTTCATTCCATAAGAGTGAAAGGAGGAACTTATGTGGGGGAAATTTTCTTCATATATTTATTTGTATCCAGAATGCAGTTCATGTTTAAAACCATTTGTGCCAGCTGATTTAACACTGAAACCAGAGAGTAGAAATAACCAAGAATATTGTTGCAACATCCATTATTTCCCCAAACTAATGTCTGTTTTCACCTCCACTGTACATGCTGGCCTCACATGAACATAAAGGGCAGTTACACAGACCAGGCCAAATTGAGGCTTGAGGCCTGGCATATGTAGATGCAACACTATTGATGTCTACGCAGACCTCCTAACAGTCCTGGGTTTCATGGGACTAGCCTGCTTTGATGCCCAAAATCCCGTGTCCCAGTTGAACATAGGTGCTGGAACTAGGGGTGCTACCGCACCCCCTGGCTTGAAGTGGTTTCCATTATATACAGGGTTTACAGTTTGATTCAATGGCTCTCAGCTCCCCCACTATAAAAAATTGTTCCAGCACCCCTGCGGTTGAAGTGAACATTGTCTGCATTCAGGGCTGCCCATGAGGGGCGCAAAAGGGGCAATGTGCCTGTGGCCTCCTATTTGAGAGGACCCCCAAACTCAGTGGCCTTGCAACTTGCTGCATGTGGGTCACAACGCCAGTCAAATTTGGCCTGTCCACCCCTCCATCTACAGAGGGGTGGATGGGCCAAAGCTGAGTGGCACCATTTTAGCCACTGGAAATATTAGGAGGTATGCCTGTGTACCTGATTCTTTCTTTCACTTAGCCTGATTTGACATGGTTGTGATTTTGTTGACTTCATGAGAGTTGATCCTAACTTCCTCTGCTGTAAGTTAGATCAGAATAAAACCTTATATCTGTTGACCATTCTAAATTAGGTTCATTGCACACACCAAGGTGAGACTGTTCCCTTAACTGTGGCTAGAAGGCTGGGCAGCGCTCATGTGCAACCCAGCCCAAATACGGTTGACATTTATTTGCATAAGAATTGTTTCAGAAGCATTAGCGATCAGTAAGGAGACTCCCATAAGTACTGTGGGCCAAAGAATAGTATCGGTTAGCTTTTCTCAGTGGACCATTTAAAACCAGTTACTTCATGATGTGCGAGTGAGCATTAAATCATTGCCCTGAAAATAAAAGTCCTGTGGTGCTCAGGTGTGATACATTAAAGCATTTCAAGCATTCTAATATGAATCAGCATAAATTAATTTTGAATCACTTAGAAGTCTGGGCTGTCAGGTGAAATCCCGTACATTGTATATTAAAATGTTGGTGTACATGTGATGCAATAACTGTGAAGGGCAGCTATTCCCTGTCTCTGAAGTCTTTGGAAAGCTGTTGTAAAACTTGATTTTGAAAGCCCCAGAGAATTTTGAAAGTTAGTCACATTTGGCTTAGCAATGTGAGGGCGATAGCCTTAAATTAAGATAGAAGTGAAGACAAGACCAGGGCAGCTGCAATAATGGATGTTTTAAGTGATACTTGGCAAACAGATTAGGATCTGGCCATAGTTCAAAATGCCTATTCCTGAACGAGAACCATTCTGATTAAAGTGTGTTCTTTGATCAGGTCATTTTTCTATTCAGTATGACTGCATATATGGTTAATTAATAAGGAGATGAAACTTCTAGGGAGGCTATTGGACTTCTCTCCTGCAGCTGAGCTTTCCCTAAGATCATGTTCTGCAAATGGTACTGTGAGGTCACTGGCTTCCTGATATCACTTCATGTCCTGGCAGCCTAGGCCCAACCCTCCAGCATCCTGTGGACCATGGAAACCCCAATGGGTCCAGATGACCTGCAGACCTGTAATTAAAGGCTAGTCTAGCTAACTGGTTAGCTGTTGTTGGTGGAGCCAGCCCCTGCCTATGTAGCAAAACTGTGAACCACCAAATTTGGAGTTCTGTTATAGTCTGGACACTGGGTAGATTCACGGGCTCCCTGAATGCCTGAAACACCTTAAACACTATTATGTAGGCTAAAAAGGTACATAGTGTAAGTGATCCCTGGGCTGTGGATATGGCTTCTAGCAACCAAGATTCCATAGGGCTGCCGGCATCTGTTCGGCATTTCCATGGCTCCCGGTGCTAGTGCTCGGAATCTGCTGATCTGCAGTCGAGGAAGAGCTCTGACTATGCCGTTGTTAAGCCCAGGCACAAGCTGGGCACTAGTGAAATAAATATTGCATTAGAGGTAGAGAAGAACGAAAGGCTTCACCGATCTCATTACCATGGTAGTTTTAGCAGACACAGTTCACCACGTGGACCACTGCTTGATCGCTGCACCAAAAGCTGACCCTCTTGTCCCTGAATTCCCCACCCCATATGGTGGCTGCTAGCAGAATGGGGAAGAACTCCAGGAATGTGATGTCCTTCAACATTCCAGCCTCCTTCCACTCCCAGGGCCACTCCTGGGCACACCAGCACTCGCTGAAATACAAACTGAAACGTATCACACCTTCTGTGTCCAAATGCACCTGCAGATCAGCGTTGAGCATATATACATCCCCCCACATGGACACCCCATTATAGTGAGTGAGGAAACAGTGCTGAGTTGCCAGGTCTTCCCCCATTTCCATAGTAACACTTATAAAGTGACCCAGCGCCTATGCCTGATGCTCACAGTAGTGAACCACATACAGAAGGTGTACCCAAGGCTGAGACGTTGCATGCAGAATTCAAATGGCCCACCAGTGATTGATTGGAGATCCCTGAGGCAAACTTTTTTTGGCCCTGCCTACACAGATGACCAGATGGTTTAGTTCTGTGACTTTGTCTCGAAGAAGTCAGGACTGCTGAACTGTGTCTAGTTCAGTGCCATCAATGTGGTAGTAGGGCCCTCAGTATTTTAATTAACTAGGGGACCACCTAATTCATCCATTAGCTCATCAAAAACCTGAAGCAACCACTCACGCTTGCCCAACCCAGCCCTCCCCACAAACAAGAAATCATCCAGGTACTACATCACCTGTTGGCATTCTGCGTGCCTCCTAACTGCCCAGTCCAGCATTGTACTAATTTTTTCAAAAGTCACAGACAAAGTATCATAGCCCATGTCATAAGTGGACATAGGGCACTGCTTTGTCCACGTAAAACTGACCATCAAAAGAAATGCCCAAGAGGTCAAAATCTGCTGGAGGGTCTGGGGGAGGCGGAAGGGTGACATAATGTTGCTCTTTGCAAGTGAGACTTTTGAATCTTGTCCCTGGCCATATTCTCCATGCATTGGGCAGATCTGAGGTTATTTGCCATGACATGCACCCTCTCCCTTCCTAAAGGATCCTAAAACCCTGAACAAATCCATTCCACAAAAATATTGCATCCTCCTCCTTGGTATAATTTCTTAACAGGGAGGCTGAGACACTGGAGATGTTGCCTTTGTCAGCCATGTTGGCCCGACCCCCATTGCACGTGGTCTTGTGCTGTGGCCAGACCCCAGGGAAAGCGCACATAACACACGGGCAGCCTAAAGACGCGTGCTCACCTCTACAAGGCCCGCACTGAAACCTACAGGATGCTTGAAAACACTTTTCTGTCTCATTATCTTCCCAGCATGAACACCCCAGCTGGTCAGGCTTCAGCGCCTGGAGCCCAGCCCTGTCCCCTCTTTCACTTCCCAACTTTACTAGTATATGGCCACTCTCAGTGTGGAGTCCCATCAAAGGGTGCCCCCAAACCATGCACTCCAGTCATAGTTCCTTATCAGTTTTATCCCAGCTCAAGGAGGGGTTCAGGACTGCCCTCATTCTAAAGTGCTCATCATAGGTGATGTACGCCACAAGCCTGTTGTCCTAATTGTTCTCTATCTTGGGGGGGCCTTATCCTGTCTTTTTCTCTCGTCTCTGCCTTATCTCTTTCCTCCAGTACAGGTTTCCCTAAACAGCAGGGAAAATATGTCTGTATACTCTGCCCGCCATATCTTGTCATGTGTTGCCTGCATGTGAGACCTCATTCAGACCAAAGTAGACCCGCTGGGTTGCTGCAATAAAGGCTGTGAGGCAGGGAAGGCTAGGAACAGTGTATGGCTACCCTTCATACTTACATATGTAAGCAGTGTCAGGATGAGCTCCACCCTGACATCTGGTGGTGAGGTGTGGCAAGTTGTGGAAAAGAACTTCTGGGGCCGATCTCATTTGCATAGGCACACCCACCCCGCTTAGAATGAGTGCCCAAATGGTCGCTTTGGCTGCTGTGGGATCCCCAGTGTCTCTGTTACTGGGGCAGGAAGAATAAATTGTTATTATCCTGATTATGGGAACTGTGCTTGGACCTGTACTTGGCCTTTTGTTATGATGGAGGGACTCACCATCAACTAAGTAGCACTCATAAGCAAGGGTCATGGCTTCCAAAACTCTGTGAATGGAGAGAGGTTGGGGATAAGTATTAATACTTGGTGGTATGGGCCCCTTGGTGAGGGCCTTGCATGCTAATTGCACTTTCTCCTCTCTCCACTGTGGAATATCAGAGCTAATTTTGATTTCATTAGAAGTCTAGTTACAGACTGCTGAGCTCACTTTGGGCTAATAGTGCACCAGCACTGAGGCTCCCCTCCTACAAGCTGAATTCACCAAAGAGCTGAACTGACTAAGAGCTGAAATCACTGAGCGTTGTGTTAAGTAGTGGGGGAGCCTGAAGATATATTGTGGAGCAGTTTGCGGGACAGCTGGTGTGCCTTGTGGACAGGCTGGTGGAGCAGTTCATAGGATGGCGGGAGCTGCTGGTGGGCCGCAGAGCGGAGCTGAGCAAAGCAGTTCGTGGGGATGCTGACGGAGCGGAGCGAAGGCCTATGGAGCTGTGGGGCGCTCAGCTTCAGATCATGTAAGGTGCCTCTTACCCCCGCCCTCATCTCCACCCAGGTTGGGAGGTAAAGCTCTGCAGATAAACTTTCGAACTCTGGGGTTGCCCTGACCAGGGACAGAGACTTTTGGGGCATTGGACTTTTGGGACTTTGGGTGATTTGGGGTTGCTGGACTCAAGAACCAAAGGGAAAGGGCATGCCCCAATTTGCTTGGGGTGGGTTTTTTTGCTCATGGGTTGTGTTATGAATCCTGTTGGTGGTGTTTCCCCAACATAATGCCACATTGTTTCTCTCTGTTATTAAAAGGCTTTTTGCTACACAGACTATGTGCTTGCGAGAGGGGAAGTATTGCCTCTTGGAGGCGCCCAGCAGGGGTGGTATATATTTGTCCCAGGCCACTGGGTGGGGGCTCGAGCCGGTTTGCATTGTATTATTGGAATGGATCCCCTAGATATTGAACCCGGCCCTTGTTGCTGCCAACTCTGACGGGCAGAAGGGTTACACATAGACTTGGCACACTGTTGTGCTGCCCATGGTCCCAGCCCTGCAGCTGGGCAGCCACCTGCCCAGCACAGAAGGGAGAAGCAGTATTTTGGTTGCTGCCAGCCTGACTATGAACAGGGCTGCTCTGGGTGCTCTGGTCCTCCTTAGCTGCTGGACTAACTGGCAACCAGGGCTCCCTTTATGGTTCCAAATCTTGTGCTAAGTCCTGTGGGACTTCAGACAGCTCCCGGAAGCCTGGTGGGGGATGGGAATGTTGCAGAGACCCAGTCCTCACCCCACCCCCGGCCTGTTGTTTTTTACCCTTCTCCATCTCAGGATCCACCAAAGTCAGTAGGCTTGGAAACCCTCCCCGCTCCCCTTTTCCTTAAACATAAAGAAGCTGGAAGAGACCATAACACACTGGGTCAAATTCAGCCAAAGTGTAAGTGGGCAGAACTCCATCAATTTCAGACAGGGGTGAATTTGGATCAAGAGGACACCACTCCATTGATGACAGGGCTGGGTTTTTCCCATTTGGTCTGGGCGTTTGGAAAGTTGTATCTGCTCTCATCCTGTCTTACCTGTTGAGGATTCAAGCTTTGTGGGAAGCAGGCATCTTCATACACCCCTGGAAGCCCCAGGCATATGGGCAGTCTAACAGATTTAAAATGTTTGAGTTGGGCCTAGCTTAGGGAATGACGTCTTCCCTTCTGAATATGGCTGACTTGTTTCCAGTCATCCATGGTTTTCTCTGTTGTACCCAGCACGTTTCTGTGAAAGGTTTATTGTTGGGACCCAAATACTTGCATCTGGCTTCCGCTTGCGTGCTGAGCTGTTATGCACTTGCCTTGAGTCAGAAATCCTTTGGCTACTTGGCCTCACTAACTCAAGTTCTCCTGGCTAATAGCCTTTGTTACTTTATTTTTTCCCTTTCCCCCGTTGCCAGGTGAAATCAGGTAATCTGTTCATGGTCATGTGGTTCCCCACTTGTGCTATAGTTTTAAGTGAATGTATGTTTTCTTGGCCATTAGCTATGATCTGATGTAAACTTGAAGGATTTAGGGAGAATGCTTGGCTAGAATACCAGGCTGTCAATGAGTTAATGCACATGCCTAAACTGATCACCTCCTGGGGGTTGGGAAGGAATTCCTCCCTCAAGAGCCTTGCATTCCTGAGGGAGGGAAGGGTTCACATTCCTCTGAAGCATCAGCTACTGGCCACTGCTGGGGGTCACATACAAGATTGGATTGGCCAGTGGCTTGATCATGGGTCTGATTGTTCCTATAGTTGTAGATATGCATCTCTTCTGGTCCCTGCTCGCTGGGTTATTTGTTTAAACATTCTCCTAGGAGCGACTCTTCTCTTCAAATCATACTTGATGGACTTAGGTTCTGATTTTATTTAGTTTCCTATACAATGAGTGAGCTGGAAGGTGGTCTGGCCTGCAGCTCCCCACAGTGGAATCTCTCTGGTATTTCTTCAGGCCTGGCTCAGTTTGCAGGAGCCCTTTTTACCATCTCTGCCCGTTTCACCCTTTGCAGGAGGTGAAGTATGTCCCAACTAATGAGATTTTTGTCAGAGTTCATCTGCTAGATTTAAGGCTGAGAAATGTGTTGGTAGCTTTTGTCTCCCATTTGGAAAAAATGTGTGCTCCAAGTACCTTCTGCAGTCATGCTGGGCAGAATCTGAATTAGATTCCAGTCCCTCGATGCTGAGACGGGAACGTCTTTCAGACATATGGAATATATTTTTCACCCGCACTGTTTGTAAACTAATGGCCAGGGCAGTTACAAACCTAATTAAACACTCAGAAATAACTGATGTTGTTTAAAAACACAAAGTCTGTGCTGGTTTGCCTTGTTCTATAACCCTCTGTTTAAGAAAAGGAGGACTTGTGGCACCTTAGAGACTAACAAATTTATTTGTTTCAATGAATAATGCTCATCTCCAGAGTCTGGTCAGCTTCTGCGCAAGGGAGTGTGGGTGGGCAAGGGGAGCAAAAGGATTCTTCTGCCTCTGCTTGACCCCCCCGACCTACATTCTTTTGGGGAGTACAATTCCTGTTCCCCCTGCGAATCTCTGCTAATGGTATGCCCCTAGAATGGGGCAGGATGGGGAGACAGTTTGTTCATAGATTCCAAGGCCAGGAGGGACCATTGCAATCATATCATCTGACCTCCTGCAGAGCACAGGCCATCAGACAAAATAATTCCTAGAGCAGATCTTTTAGGAAAATCCAATCTTGGTTTAAAAATTGTCAGTGATAGAAAATCCACCATGATCCTTGGTGAATAGTTCCAATGGTTAATTACTCTCACCATTGAAAACGTATGCCTTATTTCCAGTCTGAATTGTCTAGATTCAACTTCTAGCCATTGGATTGCATTATACCTTTCTCTGCTAGACTGAAGAGCACAATATTAAATATTTGTTCCCCAGATAGGTACTTATAGACTGTAATCAACTCACCCCTTAACTTCCTCTTTGTTCAGCTAAATAGATGGAGCTCTTTGAGTCTCTCACTATAAGGCAAGCTTTCTAATCCTTTAATCATTCTGGTGGCTCTTCTCTGAATCCTCTCTCATTTATCAACATCCTTCTTGAATTGTGGGCACCAGAACCAGTGGCACCAGTGCCAAAGACAGAGGTAAAATGACCTCTCCTATTTGAGATTCCCCTGTTCATGCCTCCCAGGATCGCATTAGCTCTTCTGGCCGCAGCATTGCACTGGGAGCGCATGTTCAGCTGATTATCCCCCCATCCCACCAAATCTTCAGAGTCTCTGCTTTCCATAACAGAGTCCCTCACCCTGTAAGTAGGGTCTACCTTCTTTGTTCCTGGATGTATCCATTTACATTGTCATATTAAAATGCATATTGTTTGCTTGCGCCCAGCTTACCAAGCAATCCAGTGACCTGTCCTCTTCATTGTTTACCATTTCCCCAATTTTTGCGTCATCTGCAAACTTTCTTCGTGATGCTTTTATGTTTTCTTCCAAGTCACTGATAAAAGTGTTGAATAGCATAGGGCCAAGAACTGATCCCTGTGGGACCCCACTGGAAACAGACCCACTTGATTATGTTCCCCCATTTACAGTTACATTTTTAGACTTATCCATTAGGTAGAGATGTCCCTCCCATACCAGCTACCAGAGCAGTGGACAGTTTGCTGAGCCTTCTTCAAGGATATTGTCTGCCAGGCCAGCATGTGTAGAGTTGGGTGGAATTCCTCAGGAGATCTACATATTCTGTAGGGTCCCCCCACCCCTCCAATGTAGCGGACCATGTCTAGGATTCAGGAAGCTATTGAGTACACTCAGGCCATGTGTTTTGAGTTTTTCTTTGTATCCATATGAAAGACGAGACTGATGTCCTCATGTAACTCTGGGTGCTGGGACTTCAGGCACAGCCCTACAGGGTGTGTTTACACTGGAGCTGGGGGAGAGCCAACGAGCCCAGGGAGACTGACTCACACTAGCACACTAAAGACAGCTGTGCGGATGTTGCAGCACTGGCAGAGGCTCAGGCTAGCCACCTAAGCTTGGACTCAGGGGAAAGGATGGCTTGGGTGGCTAGCCCAAACCTCCACCAGTGCCGCAACATCCACACAGCTGTTTTTAGCACTCTAGTGTGAGCCTTGCTAACACGGCTACCCAGGCTGAGAGGCCTGCTCCCAGCAGCAGTGTAGATGTACCCATAGCACCTATGCCTTAGCTCGCCCACCCACCCAAGTCTGGAGGCTTCTGAAACATAGAAGACAGTGAGAGTCACTAGAAGGCTCACAAAGTATTTAAAGGGGTACTACCAGTTTCTATCACTAAAGCTATATTAAAGTCAGAGAGTAACTGATTCAATTACTTGGCTGTAACATGTCAAGGAAATATATATATATATATTTTTAAATTTCAGTAAGTGATTTCAAGGAGCAATATTATTTTTAACAAAAAAAAAGAGGGAAATCCTTTATCTCCACTGCTTAGGTGTATTTGAGGGTTGCGTGTTCCACTGCAATTGGAAATTAGCTCAGGTACTTTGAATAAAAGTAATTTCCTAGCAGTCAGTGACACAACTTGTTTGTTCTTCCATTGTCAAAACTGATGCCCTGACCCATAGCATTGTTCAGATTATTTCTGCAACTTTCCAGAGTTGCTAAAGCCATAAGCTCATGTGCCGGAGATTTTAATTGGCTACAGATGCAGGGTGTTGAAGGGCTTTTACGTGAAGAATAGTCACGCGACATCAGGGGTTCAGCCCTTCTTGTTTCTTGTACCCTTGTAATGACGGAAGCCGGCAATAACATCTCTGCTGTGAGCAGGCTTACACAGATACACCCAGAGCACACATTTCCTGTCATTTTTTCGTCTCCTTTGTTAGACCCAAACGTCTGCTGGGAAAGTCAAGCGGAAACGCTTTGACATGGAACCCAGACAGGGAGCAATTCCATTGACATGTTTCACTTTCCTAATTAAAGTCATTTGTATCATCTGACCTGCATTGTTACATGTTGACTATTTTGCAAGATGTGTACGTTCCCCTTTCGCCCCCTCCCCCACCCTAACACCTGCTTTCTAAACTGGCTCCATTCAGCTTGTATTCTGCACCTTAAATGACTCTGTTAGGAACACATGAACCCACTGAACTGTGAATTTGGTTTGCTTTTTACACAGTACAGAGGGAGATGCTATGTTACAAGTTATAAAATTGGACACTGTCAACTGAACTCAAATCAGTTTGGCTTTAAAAAAAAAAAAAAAGGGTGGGTTTAGTTACTCTACCTGCTCCTGTCCATTTTTGTTTAATTGTATTTCCTCTTTGGTTTGGCAGCCTATTAGCTGGTGTTAAAGACAGTAATAACAACCCTTTCTGGGGAAATGAGAAAAGTTCACAAGATGGGCTGGAGAGGCTATGGCTGTTGTTAAAGCTGGATCCCATTTCCTAGAAGACAGAACAAGCCAAGCACACAGTAAGGGAGAGAAAAGAAGAGCAAAGATAGAGGCTGCAGCTTCTATCTCTGTTGCTGAATCTTACATGTGACCCCTCTTCTAAAGATCCCTGGGGCCCACCCCACAGTCTTATCAGCTATGTCGAGAGCTAAATATTGGGCTGTTTAGGATGTAGCTGTTGTGACCTGCCTTTCTGGTTACAGACTCACAAGCAGTGTTGCAAAATATACAGTCTTGTCTATCGAAGCCAGACTCTTCTTAGATGTAAGGCAAAGGGAGAGAGACAGGAAAGAGTAGAAATAAGGTGGGGGAAAGAAAAGGACATGTGCCAAAGTCTCACATCCTAGCTGGTGGTCGGTATTTAGCCAAAGTTGGGGGAGGTGGTAACATCACCTGGGTCCCTCTCTCTGCACAGGACATCTCTCTCAGGAACAGGATAGTGAAGGTCCAGTGATGTCATGGTGGATCCTGGAGACCCAGGGAATGATGGTGGTGGCAGCCGTACTGATGAAACTTATTCCTTTCAGTTCACCCAGCTTCCAGCCATGTGTTATGATCATTCCTTGTGAAGTCTTTTTTTTAAGGACCCCAAAAGGGTCCATCTTCTCATTATTCTTCTCTCCAATTAGGTCTGATTTCCGACATTGGTCCATTTTTTTCTGATCCCCCATTCCTCTTACTCACAAGACATGATCTTAACAACTGCCCTTGAGTTATGTTATCAGTAGGCCTTTTTGTTTGGATTAACCTGGTCTTGTGTCTCCCCCTTGTACCTTTTCCCATCAACATTTGTTATAGGTGATGAGAACATTTTATAAACTTTTAGCCACTTTTCCACAGTTGAGCTCACAATTGGCAGGTGTGTCAGGCTTCAGTTTTACAACAGGCCAAGAATTCAGTAGGATTCAAAAAACAATTAGAGATCAATATGGATAATATTGATCTCTAATGCAGTTACACAAGATAAGGTTAAAATGGATAGGGGACATAAACCTTTATGCCTGGAGCAAGTATAACATGGTCTTCTGTTAGAAGGATGATCTAGGGGATTGAGCACTGGACTGGGACTCAGGCGACCTGAGTTCATTTCCTGGCTCTGCCACTGACCTACTATATGACCCTGAGCAAGTCATTTAACAGGCCCTGTACATCAATTCTCCATCTGTAAAATGGGGATATTAGCACTTTCCTACTTCTTAGGGGTGTTGTGAGGTTAAATACATTAAAGATTGTGTGGGGCACCGATAGAGCTCTGTAAACACCGAAAGAGAAATAGAGGCTTCAGTTCATAAACCACCTACCTGAGATTAGGTTGAGATTACCTTTATGGGCAAGGCAATTTCCAGTTGGTCCACTTCAGTATTTCTCGCACTTCCCTCTGAAAGCATCAGGTGTGGCCGTTGTCAGAAGGGTGATACTGGACTGGATAGGCCCTTAATCTGTCCCCCTTTCTCTTTGCAGGGGTTCAGAGCCCCGGGTTGTGTACCTGGCTGCAGGCCACCCTGCTTGCTGGCTTTTTTCCAGCCCCACAGACGCCTGCCCCCATTGCTGCCACGTATTGTCCACCCAGGCTCCAGGGAGATTCTGCTAAGATGGGTTCTTTTTTACTGGGGAGCCTTCCTGCTCCTGGCTTAGCCTTTCCACAGCAGAGTTATGTTGTTCGGCCCCAGCGTGTGAGGCTGACTCAAAGTCCAGTGCCCTGGCAGAGCAAGAGGTGGTGGCTTGAGGCAGCAGGACATAGCTTATCCTCCAAGGCTCCTGAAAAGCTGCCTGTAGCATCCCAGGAGACTCTAGGCCAGTGGCCCTGCTGCACCCACCTGCTTCCCCTTCCTTTATACCCTGGCTCTGTGGAGAGACTAGAGGAAAGAAGAGAGCTGCTGGCCTAACCTTGCTGCTCATCCACCTCCATTGCAAGAGTCCTGAGGCGGTAATAGAAACCCTGCTGGCTGCCTCTGTGCTCTTCTCCCAGGTCCAGGAGAGAAGAGACACCCACCCAGCCCCCAACTCTAGCTGCTGCACTGCAGTTAAACACTCTCCTCCAGTGAGCTCCCCCCAGTGCAGCACATGATTGAGATGTCCTCATGCAAATACTTATGGCTGAGGGCTTGAGTCTTGGTTCCTGCCTGGCTGCTCCAGCATCAGAAAGGGCCATGAACCAGCCACATCAAAGCCCCGGGGAATACCACTGGCATAAGGGGCTTCTCTAGTGCTGGAGAGTTGCTGGAATGGCTCTATGCTTCAGCCCCCAGAATAAGTGGTGTGCTGGGGCTTTGTTCATTCAGATCAATAATCGGTGCACTTCCCGCATCAGCAGAAGCTTTTCCAGATTTTATAGCTCCAATGGACCCCCACCACGGATGGGAATCACTGCCAGAGGGTCCAAAGAGCTGTGACACCTGTAGCCACACACCCATTTCCTCATCCACTCGCTGCTGCACAGGAGGATTTGTTACTGGCAGGGAATTTTCTGTGTGGCTTCCCTCCAAATGCCTTTTGCCCCTTTCCCCACCACATAGCGGTGTCAAGCTAGTTCTGCTGGCAGGGGACCGTCATGGAGGAGGGAGCTGAATTTGCTCCTTGAAGCACACAACTGGGACAATGGAATGCAAAGAGAATTAGCTTTCATGAGTGTTACTAGTTCAACTGAAAATATCAGATTTTCTCTGGTCACTGCTGAGTTGAGGTTAGTTAGTGCTTCAATTGCAAGTGCATTCTGTGATCAGAATTTAAACACAGAAGTGTATGTGGCACCCAGGTCAGCACCCCTTTGCTCATTGACATTCACATCCCCTCCAATCTGGTCTCTCATCTGCCCTGTGTAAACAGCTGCTTTCCCCCTCCCCTCGCACAACAATGGCCCTTTTAACCAAGAGGAGAATTAGTATGGGGTGAAAGCTGATTTTTGACCAGATTGCTGTTTAACTCCCAATATGAACCAGCTTTCCTCCACACTCAAAAAGATTTTGTTATTTTTTCTCTCTCCAGTGTTTCAGGAGCATAAAATATCAGATCATTTGGGATTTATCTAGGCAGCTGTGACAGCCTTGCATATTTACTTGGGTGGCAGGAGAGAAATCAAAGTTGGGGTCCCGTTCGTTCAGCATAAAACAAACTAAGAAACCCCACCAGCTCTGACACAATGGCACTATGGAGCAGTGTAGTAGTTTGAACACAGCCTGGGAGCTTGGAACTCCTGAGTTCTAACACAGACTCTGCCATTGACTTGTACAAATAATTTACTGGTGGATATTTTGCCTTCTCCATAAATAAAGTAGATGAAAAAATCATGACGCTCTTGTAGGCCTGAACTTGCTTCCATTGAAGTCCCTTGAAATTTTGCCACTGGCTTCAGTGGGAGCACCATGAGAGTTGGTATGGGTGGATGGATGTATTTTGGCTCCAATCTATCACTGAATTTTCCAGATTAGATCGGGGAGTAAAGTTATGTAAATAAATTAAAAAATGGAAACTGTGTGTATGCATGTGGGTTTTTTAAAACACATTGAAAATATTAACACTGGATGAGAAAAGGAGAATTCATCAGGCATTTTACTCATTCCTGAAATATGCAGCAGACCCAGGAATAAAATAAGTGAAGCTTGTAGAGAGAAGCCTTGTCACAGAGTTGAATATACATCTGGCTGTAATTAAGGCATGATTTTTTTTAATACTGAATGAAAAATCGCTTTATAAATATGAAATGTTCTGGGGTGTGAACAGTGAAAGTGAATGGCAGTCAAGGGGACTATAAACAAAGATCTGTGCTGCTGAGGAAAATATGCAATAACTTTCCTATGTTAGGAAAATTCAGGTTATTTTTTCCTTGAATCCAAGTGTCATACATGATGAGGTCTTCAGGATTCAGAGAAAATTAAAAAAAAGAAAAATCCCTTTTGATCTCTGAGCTCTGTCACAATATTAATTAAATGAGGCTCCTTGCAGAGCTGATGATCTCAGTCCAGTTCCCCCAGACACGTGTCCGCCTCACAAAAACCACCACCCTGGTTGACAGCAGAATTGCTTTGTTGGCAGGTTCTGTAAAGAAGCCAGTGATTGGCTTTGCACAGCGACTGAGCTTCAATCTAAAGTTTGGGGGTGATCTTTTCAGTGGGGGACAAAGCTTGTACTTCTGCTGCCCATGCTGTACCTCTTTTGGGGGATCATGCACTAGTCATTGGCAGTGTTAGACAGATCCTTCCAAACCACATGAGTCTCCTGAAGATGTTGTTTCTACACACAACCTCTGTGCCCCACCACCCCTCGCCTCTTGAATCATCTCAGATTCCTGACAGGGCAGCTGCATTGGAACCATGTTGCAGAGGCTTTTTCCAGTTTCTGCTTTCCCTAGATTCAGTCTTTAACTGGGATTTTTTCCCCCTCAGGGCAGAGGGGAGCACTGCATTGACTCACCACTGGCTTTTCAGGGGAGGGGAATGTCTCATAGTACACATCCTTTCCTGCCCCAGGCTCCTGCCCACTTCCCAGCCACTGATCCCTGACCATGGTGGGTCTTTAAGATCCAGGTTGATGGGCACAGTACTGCAGAGATGGCTAAATGTCCTTCTGTGTGTGAAGGAGATCTATGCCGATGAGCCCCTCATTGTGGGTAACGCTCACCCGGTGACGTGGCCCTGGTTATCTGTCTAAAAATGTCAAGGATTTTGGAAAATGGGCTAAAAATTTTACAAAGTGACCAGTGAGTTTTTTGGGTGCACAACTGGAGACACCTTAAATCATAGAATATCAGGGTTGGAAGGGACCTCAGGAGGTCATCGAGTCCAACCCCCTGCTCAAAGCAGAACCAATCCCCAACTAAATCATCCCAGCCAGGGCTTTGTCAAGCCTGACCTTTAAAACTTGTAAGGAAGGAGATTCCACCACCTCCCTAGGTAACCCATTCCAGTGCTTCACCACCCTCCTAGTGAAAAAGTTTTTCCTAACATCCATCCTGAACCTCCCCCACTGCAACTTGAGACCATTACTCCTTGTTCTGTCATCTGTTACCACTGAGAATAGTCTAGATCCATCCTCTTTGGAACCCCCTTTCAGGTGGCTGAAAGCAGCTATCAAATCCCCCCTCATTCTTCTCTTCCGCAGATTAAATAATCCTGGTTCCCTCAGCCTCTCCTCATAAGTCATGTGCTTCAACCCCCTAATCATTTTTGTTGCCCTCCGCTGGATGTTTTCCCGTTTTTCCACATCCTTCTTGTAGTGTGGGGCCCAAAACTGGACACAGTACTCCAGATGAGGTCTCACCAATGTCGAATAGAGGGGAACAATCACATCCCTTACTCTGCTGGCAATGCCCCTACTTATACAGCCCAAAATGCTGTTGGCCTTCTTGGCAACAAGGGCACACTGTTGACTCATATCCAGCTTCTCGTCCACTGTAACCCATAGGTCCTTTTCTGCAGAACTGCTGCCTAGTCACTCGGTCCCTAGTCTGTAGCGGTGCATGGGATTCTTCCGTCCTAAGTGCAGGACTCTGCACTTGTCCTTGTTGAACCTCATCAGATTTCTTTTGGCCCAATCCTCTAATTGTCTAGGTCCCTCTGTATCCTATCCCTACCTTCCAGCGTACCTACCTCTCCTCCCAGTTTAATGTCATCTGCAAACTTGCTGAGGGTGCAGTCCACGCCATCCTCCAGATCATTAATGAAGATATTGAACAAAACTGGCCCCAGGACCGACCCTTGGGGCACTCTGCTTGATACCGGCTGCCAATTAGACATGGAGCCATTGATCGCTACCCGTTGAGCCCGACAATTGAGCCAGCTTTCTATCAACGTTATAGTCCATTCATCCAGCTTATACTTCTTTAACTTGCTGGCAAGAATACTGTGGGAGACTGGGTCAAAAGCTTTGCTAAAGTCAAGGAATAACACGTCCACTGCTTTCCCCTCATCCACAGAGCCAGTTATCTTGTCATAGAAGGCAATTAGATTAGTCAGGCATGACTTGCTCTTGGTGAATCCATGCAGACTGTTCCTGATCACTTTCCTCTCCTCTAAGTGCTTCAGAATTGATTCTTTGAGGACCTGCTCCATGATTTTTCCAGGGATTGAGGTGAGGCTGATTGGCCTGTAGTTCCCCGGATCCTCCTTCTTCCCTTTTTTTTTTAAAGATGGGCACTATGTTTGCCTTTTTCCAGTCTTCCGGGACCTCCCCCGATCGCCATGAGTTTTCAAAGATAATGGCCAATGGCTCTGCAATCACATCCGCCAACTCCTTTAGCACCCTCGGATGCAGCGCATCCGGCCCCATGGATTTGTGCTCATCCAGCTTTTCTAAATAGTCCCGAACCACCTCTTTCTCCACAGAGGGCTAGCCATCTATTCCCCATGTTGTGATGCCCAGCGCAGCAGTCTGGGAGCTGACCTTGTTCGTGAAGACAGAGGCAAAAAAAGCATTGAGTACATTAGCTTTTTCCACATCCTCTGTCACTAGGTTGCCTCCCTCATTCATTAAGGGGCCCACACTTTCCTTGGCTTTCTTCTTGTTGCCAACATACCTGAAGAAACCCTTCTTGTTACTCTTCACACCTGGAGTTGCAGCTAGCAAGAGATGTTATTTGACCTTCCTGATTTTACGCCTGCATGCCTGAGCAATATTTTTATACTCGTCCCTGGTTATTTGTCCAATCTTGCACTTCTTGTAAGCTTCTTTTTTGTGTTTAAGATCAGCAAGGATTACACTGTTAATCCAAGCTGGTCGCCTGCCATATTTGCTATTCTTTCTACACATTGGGATGGTTTGTTCCTGCAACCTCAATAAGGATTCTTTAAAATACAGCCAGCTGTTAAAGGGGCTGTTTGGTAGAGAGTGAGCATGCTATCATGATTTTGGGCTGTTCTAAAGGCAAACCTTCACACTGGGAAATTAGTAAAACTTTACCTGCAACAAGCAATTCTGGGAAAATAGCTGCCAGGATATTTCTGGTCCATTTGCTCTACCTGATCCCATCAGTGGTTTTGTTGTGTTTTCAGTTACTCTCCTCTCCCTTGCAGCCCAGGTTCTATTTCGGAAAGCTATAAAGCCGTATTTGTATCACAGTCTGTTGCAGCGGAAATGACTACAACATCAAAAATTCAAGATAATGGACCAAATTCTGGCCCCTTTGTGGGGGGTTTTACCCTTTTGAAATAAATAAAAAGCACCAACAAAATCCCAGGTTCTGCAGCATGACTTTGTGTTCTAAAGGACTCTGGCAATCATGCTGATGCTTCCACTGGAAGCAGACATGATCCCAATAAAAGAATGATGTATAGTGATCACAGGGAGTATCCAGGAATCCATGTTAAAATGGCAGGTTTCACCTGCTGACCTCTAAACCCTGCTCTTGATCATCCTTCTGCCACTGAAAGTGTGAAAGACCCACTGGTGTCCCTGTGTCGAGTGTCAGCTCTGTGGCTTTTGAGGGAATGATTCTCCAAATACATTAAGGGCTGTTGTAAAGACAACTGTATTCAATTGTTCCCCATGTCCACAGAAGGTAGGACAAGAAGCAATCAGCACTGTAAGGGTAGTTAAGCTTTGAACTAGGCTTCCACAGGAGGTTGTGGAATCGCCATCACTGGAGGGGTTTTAAGAACAGGTTGCACAAACGCCTGTCAGGGATGGGTCTTGGTCCTGCCTCAGTGCAGAGGGCTGGATTAGAGGACTTATTGGGGTCCTTTCCAGCCCTGTACTGCATTGCTATGATTCTCCCCAAAGGGCCACACTGAACTGGCTTTATCACTTGACCCCATGATCAAAAAAGAGAAGAACATTGCGGTACTGTGAGGGAGTATATTGTCCTCTGCCCCAATCCCTCAAATAAACATGGTAGGAAGAATGATGAAGAATGTGTGAAAGCCCCAGTAAATGGATTAAATACTTGGTCTGAGATACTGGGGGGGGGGGGGGGGGGGAAACAATCTATGATGAAAGTCCTTACCTTAAGGTAACTTCAGATACAGCTTTTCTGGAAAGGATGATGGGCGTCTCTAATATAGTGATATATATCCAGCCTTATGGATGGGGAGCTGTGAAGGGGAAGTTTAGAAACTGTGCTTTAAAAATGCACTCTTTCTCTCTCTGTGTATATAACCATAATCTTAAAGCAGTAGTGCTTCTAAGGCCTTGTCTTCATGGGCAAAAAAGGTGTGATTTTCCCTCATCTCAGTTCAGTCGAATCAGCCGGCTGTGTTGTAATGTAAGCTAGGCTACAACACAGCTAAGATGCTTTCATGGATTTCAGCCTGCATCTTAATGAGCATTAAGAGGGCTTTTCAGTGGTGCTAAGCTAACTTGAGTGACATGACTGAAAACTGCACCCATCAGGACTGGGGCAAAGAGGACATACTTACTGTTACCCACAAGGTAGCTTCTGTCTTCAATCTTTGTAGTGCAGATCATCACATGGCTTCCCCAGTGGCAAAAGGGTTAAGGAAAGACAACATTCTTTTAGCCTCTTTCTAAGTGTTGTTTTCTTACCGTTTTATTAAGTAAAATCAGGCAACGAATTAATACCACTGTGGTCTATAAAAAGTGCTATGCAACTGTAATTAGCATTCTCCCTAAAGGAATGTGCTGGAATACATTTTGTACACTGTCTAGAAATGTTGAAACTTTATATTTCAATTTTTGGCTGTAGCTCTTCTCCAGCCTGGAAAAAATCCCTCTGGTGCTGTGAAACTGAAAACTCATCATATACTCCAGAGACAGATCAAGAAATGGTATTTGTACAGTTGAGTTGCAGCAGCACTGGGAAGCCTAAGTGTGTCCGTATTTTCAGTAAAATGTGCCTGGAAGGTGAGACTGGGAGAATCTAGGTCATCAATCAGTACATGCATGCATTTATTGTCTGTTCGTTTCAAAAGATCTCGAAGCATATCACAAGCTATATAAATGCAGCAGCATTGAAGTGCAGCCACCATCTGAGTCAGAACATCTGTATCAATCATGTTCTTATGTGGCCCTCAGTGTAATATTTCATAGAATCATAGAATATAAGGGTTGGAAGGGACCCCAGAAGGTCATCTAGTCCAACCCCCTGCTCGAAGCAGGACCAATTCCCAGTTAAATCATCCCAGCCAGGGCTTTGTCAAGCCTGACCTTAAAAACCTCTAAGGAAGGAGATTCTACCACCTCCCTTGGTAACGCATTCCAGTGTTTCACCACCCTCTTAGTGAAAAAGTTTTTCCTAATATCCAATCTAAACCTCCCCCACTGCAACTTGAGACCATTACTCCTCATTCTGTCATCTGCTACCATTGAGAACAGTCTAGAGCCATCCTCTTTGGAACTCCCTTTCAGGTGGCTGAAAGCAGCTATCAAATCCCCCCTCATTTGAGTATCTCCACAGTCATTAATTAACTTACTCTCGCAGCGCCGCTATGATATAGGGCAGTGTGATCCCCAGTTACAGATGGGGAACTGAGAACCAGAGCCCCCAATATTTAGCCAGCAGGTTTTCTAGATTTTCTCTGAGCACTTCTAGACCATGCAGTGGTTAAAGCACAGATAGCGTAGAGTCAGAGAATACGAGGGTTGGAAGAGACCTCAGGAGGTCCTCTAGTCCAAGCCCCAGGACTGACCCCAGGTATGTCTAGTACTATATGTAGTGCTAGGACTTCCATCACTTTTACCAGCCGGTGAGCTGCATCAGAGAGGAATGCCAAGGGGGAAAAAGACTATCCTCCTGTACCTATCATCTCTGCTTACTCTGCCCAAGCTTCCTCTCTGGTTCACCTGCTTAATTCTGAGTGTAGATGTTACTCGTTAGACAGCTGATGATCCAGTAAATTATGCTGATTAAGCACCAGGTGTGACTGGTAAAACAACCCAATTACAGGCCAGGTTTTTCATGTGAATCAAGAAAAAATTCAGAGTCTCCTCTCTTCAGTGATCCCCTTTTAAAAAGCAAACAAACAATAAACAAGCATGCTCGCTCCCACATGAGTCCCACGTGTTTGTGCAGCAGCCTTGCTGCCCCTTGGAGGAAAAATTATTTCATCATCTGTCTTCTTCAGCCTGGTCTCGTGCTTAGCTACGTCTCTCCGCACAGCTATTGCTGAGATCTGCAGCAGAAACGTTTCTAGTTTGCGCAGCATGCTCAGTTGGCTGTGCGCAGGCTTTTAGGGGCAGTGGTAATTTCCTATGCTAACATTTCAATGGGCCAATAAGCTATAAATCCGCCTTCCATGGGGAGATTTGCTCATTTCTTACAGTAAAAATTCAGCCAGGCACCTTTTCTTCAGTACTTAGGGGAAATGTATGGCCTAGAGCAAAACTACTTGCACAGAAGTATAACTTGTATAAAAATACAGCTTATATTGGTTTATTTTTATAATTATTACCAATGGTTAGGCTGCGGGTGTGCTGAGGCCACTGCCTATCATGCTGACCAGCATTGTTTCCTTACGTTTCCACTGTCATATCCGCCTGTTGGCTCTTGCGTTAGACTTAGATTGTAAACTCTTCAGGGTAGGGGCCATCTTTTTGTCCTGTGTTTGTACAGCACCTAGCACAGTGGGATCCTGGACCACAACTAGGACTCCTAAATGCTGCCATAATTCAAATAATTGTGTGTGTGTGTAAATCTGATTCTGCAAAGATTTACATACATGCTTAATTTACATGTGTGTAGTCCCATTGACTTCAAAACTGGGGATCTGGCTTCATGTGGATAATTAAACATGAGGGGAAGAGTGCCTCAAGTCCTGTTAACAGGAGACACTCAAGCCAGGATGTCCTCTAACATTATGCCCTTCCACAGATTTCTCTGCCATTGTTATAATGGTATTTGTACAGCTGTTAAAGGATTTTGATATGAATAGGAGGTCTGAGGACGTGACTTTAAATTAGCCAATGTTCTCTCTGATTGACAGGCAGACTCTACAGCTGAGAGTTTTCAGAGCCAACTAGATGACTTAGCCACCCAACTCCCATTCTCAAATGTATGGCTTTGAAAATCCCTGTCTATGCTATTATATATCTATATTTCGACACTATTAATGCTGTACCATATTAGAGATGCTTGCAAGAAGGTCAAACTAGATGATTGAATGGTGCTTCACTGGCCCAACGTGGGTGGGTGGGTGGGTGGGGTTGGTCTTCCTGTGTTGAAGGGGATTAGGAGGCATCTTTGTCATCAGTGTCATCCCTGGACCTGCTGGCTCTCTGCAAGTCTGGGAAATCCATGTGTGGAAGAGGGTTGGGGTGGAATGGAGTTTTTTGTATGGTTCCCTCAGCATCCAGCAGTAAATCTAGAGTTAATACGGCATAAAGCTATAATGGCTTCTTAATGGAGGCTCCCCAGCTGTGGCTCATTCCCCACTGGATTTTCCTGGGATGAGCTGTTGGCTGAGGAAGCCCTGGCAGTATTCCATGGAGAGAGCAGCAGGGAAACAATGAGCTGGTGCATCTATCTGGATGTCCTCTCATGGATCAGTAACTGGTTAAAAGACAGAAAACAAAGGGTAGGAATAAATGGTCAGTTTTCACAGAGAGGTAAATAGCTGGGATCCCCAAGGATCTATACTGGGTCCTGTGCTCTTCAATATATTCTTCAATGATCTGTGAAAAAGAAGTAAACAGGGAGGTGATAAAACTGGCAGACAATATAAAATTACACAAGATAGTTAAGTCCAAAGCTGACTGCAAAGAGTTAAAAAGGGATCTCACAAAACTGGGTGACTGGGTAACAAAATGGCAGATGAAATTCAGTGTTGGTAAAATGCAAAGTAATGCACACTGGAAAACATAATCCCAACTACACATACAAAATGATGGGGCCTAAACTATTACCACTCAAGAAAGAGATCGTGGAGTCATTGTGGAATCCTCTGAAAACATCCACTCGGTGTGCAGTGGCAGTCTAAAAAGCTAACAGAATGTTAGGAACCATTAAGAAAGGGATATATAATAAGATAGTAAATGTCATAATCCCACTATATAAATCCATGGTATGCCCACACTATGAATACTGCATGCAGTTCTGGTCGCCGCATCTCAAGAAAGATATATTAGAATTTAGAAAAAAGTACAAAGAAGGGCAACAAAAATTATTAGGGGTATGCAAGAGCTTCCGTATGAGGAGAGATTTAAAAGACTGGGATGTTCATCTTGGAAAAGAAATGACTAAAAGGGGATATGACAGAGGTCTATAAATTCATGACTGGTGTGGAGAAAGTGACTAGGGAAGTGCTATTTACCCCTTCACATAGCACAAGAACCAGGGGCCACCCAATGAAATGAATAGGTAGCAGGTTTAAAACAAACATAAGGAAATGCTTCTTCACACAAAGCTTGGTCTACCTGTGGAATTGGTCACCAGGGGGTGTTGTGAAGGCCAAAAGTATAACTGCATTCAGAATAGAATTGGATAAGTTCATGGAGGATAGATCCAGTAGTGGCAATTAGCCAAGATGATCAGGGATGGAGCCCCATGATCTGGGTATCCTTGAGCCTCTGACTGCCAGAAGCTGGGACTGGACGACAGGGGACGGATCACGCAATAATTGCCCTGTTCTGTTCATTCCCTCTGAAGCATCTGTTACTGGCCACTGTTGAGAGACAGGATTCTGGGTGACATGGACCATCACTCTGACCGAGTATGGCTGTTCTTATGTCCCTGTGCTTGAAACAGAATAGCTGAAATCCACACAGATAGTGGAGACAAATTCTCTGCTGCATCCTCGGGAAAGGTGGAAACCGCTTCCTCACAGACACCTATAGACTGTAGAGGAGACTCCTCAAGATGGCATGGGAGGGGAGGAATAGAATAGCTCAGTGGTTTGAGCATTAGCCTGCAAAACCCAGGGTTGTGAGTTCAATCCTTGAGGGGGCTATTTAGGGATCTGTGCCAAAAATTGGGGATTGATCCTGCTTTGAGCAGGGGTTTGGACTAGATGACCTCCTGAGGTCTCTTCCAACCCTAATATTCTATGATTATACCCATGATTACTCCAATTGGATAAATCCTATATTAACTAAATAGCAGCATACCGTGTTAAGTAGCTCCTGTGAAAAATGTATTGTTGTCCCTGTCGCACCCCGACAGGTCATTCTTTAGCCAGACGCAGGAGAGGCTGTAATTTTAAAAAAGCTTTTGGCCTATTCATGAATTTAAAATCCCTCCCCACCCAGCCCGCATAATTGGAGTGTAGCTTTTTGTTTTGTTTTGTTTTGAGTGGGGCCAGATCTTGATGTTCCTTGATCTTACTCAGTTCTTAGTGTTTAGTTTCCCATGAATAAAAATGTTATTTCCATAGTCCGTCTGGTCACATTGCCCTTCCCCCTACAGTAAAAACAAGCTAATACAGAATGAATCAAACAGCAGGGTCCTAAAGCAGGCCTCAGTCACAGTAGCAAATCTACATGTATTAATGGCCAAGTTGTAGTCCCATTGAAATGGCAAAACTCCCATAGGCTACAATGGGGACAGGATTTATTTGGCCCTAAGAAAAGATTCTATCTGAACTGCCCAGCTATTTGAGCATCTTCAGAAAAAGCCAGTTGTTGCCAAAATAACGCTGAGGCCGAGTTTATGTCAAAACCGGGAAAGGCTATTGGGAGGTCACTTCTGTGGTGACTTCATACAGAAGTCACGAAGCGCCAGCCTGTAGTACAGTCCTGACAATGTGTCTGGGAGGAGAGAGCCTGAAAGAATTGCATTGTAACCAATAAAAGCAAGCTGTTTTCATCAGCCACCTTTCCAAGTAATTTGGCAATGGGTAGAAGCAGAAGGATCTCTTTTAGTGACTGACCTACAGTGTGTTTCCCTTCTTTCAGTGCAGTAAACAAGCATTCCACTGGCTCTGTTCCAGTCTCCAAGACAGCTCCAAGTAATCAAAGATTTGCTGACAAAACCATGTTAACTGATTGCATCTGTATCCAAAGCTATGTCTTCATATTTGCAGATTGTTTCCTATTCCTCTAAACCAGTGGTGAGCTGGAGCCGGTTCGCACCGGTTCGCTGGAACCGGTTGTTAAATTTAGAAGCCCTTTTAGAACCGGTTGTCCCTCGTGGCGGAAAGTGGCGCCTTAGGCAGAGCACCCACCGGCAGCTCCCTGCCCCACCCCCAGCTCACCTCCGCTCCTCCTCTGCCCCGAGTTATGCTCCGTCCCACTCTGCTTCTCCGCCCCCCCTGCCCCGGTTTCCCGCGAATCAGCTGTTCACGTGGGAAGCCGGGGAGGGCTGAGAAGCAGGCGGCGGCTTCGTGCTCAGGTCCAAGGAGGCGGAGTGGAGGTGAGCTGGGGTGGGGGGGCACGAGGAGGGCCGCCCACACCGCAGCAGGTAACCCGGGGGGTAGGGGGGGTGCGCAAGGGAACTGCTCCCCGCCCCAGCTCACCTCCGCCTCCCTTGGACTGAGCGCAAAGCCACTGCTTGCTTCTCAGCCCTCCCCGGCTTCCCGCGCAAACAGCTGATTTGCGGGAAGGGGGGGTGGAAAAGCAGAGCGGGGCGGCGCCTTCAGGGGCGGAGGCAGAGCAGAGGGGAGCTGGGGCTGGGTGCGGGGCAGGGAGCTGCTGGTGGGTGCTCTGCACCCACCAAATTTTCCCCGTGGGTGCTCCAGCCCTGGAGCACCCACGGAGTCAGCACCTAAGGCGCCACTTTTGATGTGATCAGTGGGGGGAGTGGCTGCTCCTACTACTTCCCCACTAGCTTCGCTACCTCACCCCTAGGAGCCAGAGGGACCTGCTGGATGCTTCCTGGGATCCGCCCCAGGTAAGCACCGCCGGGACTCCACACCTCGCTCCCTGGCACGTCCCTCTGGCTCTTAGGGGCGGGATGGGCACCCACTACGGTGGCCCACGAGACCCTCTTGCCCGGTTCCAGGGGCAGTCAGGGGAGCGGGGTGGATGGGGCAGTGGTCCCGGGGTGGGGGGCGGGTTACGACTCCCTCGTAGGGTGAGAAGGGAACTGGTTGTTAAGATTTTGGCAGTTCATCACTGCTCTAAACTAAAAATAATTGTTGAAAAGTCTAGGTGGTTAAATTTGAAAAGGTGTGTTGTGGTTTGTTTGTTTGTTCTCTCCATTAAATTAAATGATTAAATCCATAGAGGATTTTCCAAGTAATCTTTTGTTTTGGGTGTCTCACTTGGGGATACCCAACTTGAGATGTCTTGCACCTGTTATTTTAGAAGTTAAAAACACACACCGCTCCCTAAGGAGTTTTTGGATGCTCAGTGCCTCTGAAAACCAGTCCCAAGGAATCTCGTTAGACACCCAAAATTGAGAGGTCACTTTGGAAAATTTGAGCCATATAACTAAGGACCCATTTACATGACAAAAACAACTGAGTCAATAGAACCTGTTCAAGGCCATATCTCAGATCTGGGACACAATTTGTTTATAATTCACTCTGTATTGAAGTCAGTGGGAGCCACCTTTGACTTCAGTGGAGCCAGGATTTCACAACTGGAGTTCAGTATTTGCCTAAACTTGGAAGGAAGAAGGGTTGGGCTGGCCACTAAGCCATACCCTCCAGCTAAGGAACAAAGAAGTCTTAGTTCACTTTTCTCTTCTTCTTTCTTTTCAGGACATACAGGGTGTGGCAGTGGCTTTTTGCAACCACCAGCTTCATCATTTCAGTCACAGATCCTGGCTGAGCAAAGTTTGCACCATGCTTTGAAACAACTCTACCAGCTTCTGTTTTCTGCACAGATTTTGGAAAACCCTTTTAAGTTGGCTTTAAAGTTTTGTGCATGAGATATACACTAGCACTATCTTAGTGTGTTATACTGCCCAGCATCATCATAGTATCTGAGTGCGACTGACTTTATGCGGAAGACAAAGTCCCCAGTGGACTTCATGGAGTCTCTGACACTTCTCCCTTTACGAGGTAGAGACTCTGCTAGGAATAGGGGTTTTTTTGATTTAGGTTTTTTTGATTCTTGGATGGAGGAGGTGTTGGCAAGGGGTTTAGGAATAAAGAGGGTATGTCAACTGTGGGTGGAAAAGGTTTTTTAAAGAGGAAGATTTTGCCATGTTTCCTAAAATGGTCAAACTTTGGATTTGCCTGCACTCCTCTGGAAGATTGTTCCATAGCTGGATCCCCTCGACAGAGAATGTTTTGTCCCCAGCTCTCACATGCTTCATCCTGGGCTTTGTGATCTGCCTTGTCTCAGAAGAACACATCTGTCACATTGGTTCATAGATCAAATTCAGCCTTTGGTGTAGCTAGGGTTTGATCCACTGATTGCTTTGAAAATTAGGACTAAGGACTTAATCAGGCATCAGAAGCTGGCTGGGGACTTGAGCATGGTCTTTAACACCTTTAGTATTATTCATGCATATCAGCCTTTTTCTGGTGGAACAAACACACTCTGTGTGTTTCTAATCATGGTAGCCGTGCTCCTTGCCCGCACAAAGGTACATGTTATACTGGCTGCTGTTTCACACTGAGTGTTTACTAAAAACAAGGTATAAAACAAAGAATTAGTTGTTTGTAATCATTTATTTCCATCCCACATTCCATAACCGAGGCACAAGTCCAACAAAGAATTTAAGCCTGTGTTTAACTTTTAAGAACTTGAGTAGTCCCATTGATCTCCATGCTTTGCTGGATGGACCCCGATGATCAGTTAACTCCTAACCCTGCAAAAACAGAGAAATGGCTTCACCTCTTCTTCCACAACACATTCCGGACTTTTGTCCTCACCACAAAGCCATATTTTATGTAAGGCTTCCTCTGTCTCCTTTGCTTGATATCATCTATCCTGGCTTTGTGTTTTCTTACCCAAGCTGGTTCTAGCTCCTCATGGCAGAGACTATGGGCCTGATTCTCCTCCTCCTTACACATGTGAAGCCCGTGGAATGACACGTGTGCCAGTAAGAGGCTTTTGTGAGTACAATGGAATAATATTCCAGGCCCACCTGTGGTGCTATATGTAATAGTTAAATAGCAATTGATGGCTGGACGGTTAAATGCATTTTCAAAAAGAGATTTCTTTAAAACAACTAGAGCTGGCTGGAAAGTGAGAAATATCTTCTGTAGGAAAATTTAGAAAGACAAGAAAAAATTGTGGGTTTTTTCCAAACAAATTTGTGTAAGATTTCTGGTTTTTCAAAAAGAATCCCCCCCCCCCGGCCAAAAAAAAAATAACAAACAAACAAACCACCACAGTACCAAAAGCCAACGCCCAACATCTTTGATATTTTTGTTAGCTAAAAACGTTGTTGAACAATTTTCAACCATCTTTAATAACAACTATACCACTAAACATTGTACCTTACAAATATTTGTTACCTTCTCTCGCTAGTCCTGTTGCAATCAGTACCCTTCAAAATTGGATAGACTTTCATATTACATCTTTGTATTATCCTTCTGTGAAAGTTGGCATTTTTTGAGCAAGACTACATGTCAGTTTTGACTGTTAGGGAAGCACTGTTCTTCCAGTTCAACAAGACCATTGTATTCACTTTCTTGCTGTTAACTCAATCTGTCAAGTAAAAATGGTGCTTAGCTCTAGTTTTAGGTGAAATTCATACTTTGGACCCAGAAGCTCATCTTGAGATGAAAGTAGATGCTGGTTAGTTGTTTGTGGTACCTTTTGTAAGACAGACGTATCAGATATTTCTGGCGTGTTTATCACGAGGATTAAGTGGTAGATATTTTTGTTTTTGATAAGGTTTAGTGCATGATAAGCTGTAACATTAACCAGGTCCAAGTAGGGAAATTTATTTAATACTTGGTCCAGTAGGAGCAAAGCTCCTCTTGATGGTTTGGCCCTAAATGTATGTTGTTTCCTTGGGTTCTGACACACGCATATTTCATGCTAATATTTACAAAAATCAAAAATACCCCTTCAGGAAATCATCACAGGAAAACCCATGCTGTGTTACTGCTAGAGCATGCACAGAATTTCCACTGACGTCCATGGGAGGCCCACACCCTATATCCAGCATTTATAGATCCTGGAATTAGATTATTTTATTCTCATTTGAATTAAGTTACTACAGTTCGTGTATTGGCATTGTTGGTCTGTAAATTAACTTGTTAGTTGTTGATTATGGAATTAAAAACTGGGACTGACTTTGCATTTACACTTCTTGCATTTTCTTTGAAAGGAAGTCCCCAGAAATGCTTGAAGGAAGAGATGAAGGTTGGGGTTTTGAACCATCAGTGTAGAAGGTGCACCCTGGCTCAAACATAATGGAAGAAGATAAAAAATAAATCTGCTGTAGGGATGAAATTCTGGATGCTATGCAAACCTGAAGTCACAGGACTTTATCTGGGGGAAACACACTGGCACGTGGGCAGTGGAGTTCTCCCATTAGGCAGTGTATGGCACAGATGGGCATCCTGTTACCACCTGTTGGATTTCCCTATCCACTTCATGTGGGTTTGTGGATGTATGCCATCTCTGGCGATTGGAGATATTTGCTATTGGCAGTAGGAGATGGGCCACATGCCGTTGTAAGTAGTCTTGTCTTATATCATCCCCTCCATAAATGTATCAAGCTCAGTCTTAAAACTGGTTAGATTTTTTGCCCCTTGGAAGATTGTTCCAGAACTTCACTCCTCTGATGGTTAGAAACCTTCACCTAATTTCAAATCTAAACTTGTTGATGGCCAGTATATGCCATTTGTTTGTATGCCAACATTGGCCCTTAATTTAAATAACTCCTCTCCCTACCTGGTGTTTATCCCTCTGATGTATTTATAGAGCAATTGTATCTCCTTTCTGCCTTTGTTTGGTTAGGCTAAACAAGCTAAGCTCCTTAAGTCTCCTCTCATAAGGTAGGTTCTCCATTCCTCTGATCATTCTAATAGCCATTCGTTCACCTATTCCATTTTGTATTAAATTTTATTAAACATGGGAGACCAGAATTGCACGCAGTATTCCAGATGAGGTCTCACCAGTGCCTTGTATAATGGCAATAACACTTCCCTATCTCTACTGGAAATACCTCGTCTGATGCATCCTAGGATTGCATTAACCTTTTTCAAGCCGCTGAAACTGAATTAGCTCATGATTCCTCAAACCAAGATTATCCCCTACAACCAGTTCTTCTAGGAGGTCCTCACTATTTACCTACTAGAATGGCTACTAAACCTAAAATGGCGTCACGTCTTATTGGTTCAGTGACTATTTGGTGAAGAAATCTGTCAGCTATCACATCCAGGAATATCTGGGCCCTACTATTATTAGTAGCACTTGCCCTCCAATCTATATCTGGGAAATTAATGTCTCCTATAGTCACTCAATTCCCAGGAGAATTTGTTTCATTAAAATATAAAAAGTATCTCTATCCATATCCAGATTGGATCCTGGGGGTCTATAACAGCCCCCAAGCACTATCTCAGTGGAACTCTGTTAGCTTTCTTCCCCAAAGTGATTTTGACCTAAACAGATACCGTTTTATCCATTCCATCACTTCTAATTTCTTTACAGTCTACCTTGTCATTAATAGACCATGCTACTCTACCACCTTTACCTGTTCTTCTGTCTTTCCTGAACAGCACATACCTTTTAATACCTGTACTCTGGTCATGACTATCATTCCATCATTTTTCTGTTATCCCTAGAATATATGGTTTCTCTTCCTGCACCAGTGGTTTTAGTTCCTCCAGTTTGCTAGTCGGGTTCCTCTCATTGGTGTACAGACATCTTAGTTGTTTCTGCTTCACTTCACCCAGATTCCTTACCTGATTAGGTACAGTCATTCTACTGCCAGTGTCCCCTACCTGACTGTTAGTGCCAATACCAATGACACTATCTTTCCTCTTGATACCCATTCTCCTACCCTCTATTGTTACTTTCTCCATTGCTGTATCTTCTTACTTGATTTTTCACCCACTCAGTATTAGAATCAGGCTTGGCAATTACATGAGCATCTCCCAACCATCTACCCTGAATCCCTAATTTAAAGCTCTTTTAATCAGTTGCGTCAACCTCCATCCCAGAAATCTATTTCCCTCCCTACTCAGGTGGAGTCCATCCTGTGAGAACAATCCTATGTCCGGTGAATGCCTCTTAGTGATTGAACATCCCAAAGCCCTCCTTATAGCACCATTGCCTGAGCCATCTGTTAATCATCATAATCTTGTCTTGCCTTCGCTCTCCTACTCTAGGGACAGGCAGAATCCCACTGAAGATCACCTGAGCCTCCATTTCTTTAAGCGTCTTCCTCAGCCTGGCATAGTCTCCCTGGATATGTTCCAGCAAGAATCTAGCAGTATCATTTGTTCCCACATGAAGGACAATCAGTGGATTCTTTCCTGCTCCCATTTAGATCCTTTCAGCCTCAGGTCCACAGCCCATATCTCAACACCTGGTGCACAGCACACCCTTCTGTACCCTGGACCAGCTCTGGTGACAGACCTGTCTGTTCTTCTTAGTAAAGACTCCCCAGTCATGTAGACCTGCCTCTTCCTGATGTTGGTGCAATTCTCCAGCCTTCCTCCTTCTATTCTTTCTGGCTGGAAGTCTTCTTGCCTTTTGTTCTCATTCTCAATCTTCTGTAAGTCATCCTATATCCTCCTGGGGCTCCAAATTCTGGCTATCTTCATTGACTCTTCCCGTAGGACTAGCTGCTCTTCTCTTCTTCCTTGCTCTCTGACCTTCTGTTACTGGCTGCTTCTCCGATTCATTTTCCAATTCAGCAAACCAGTTCTTCAGCTCTATTTCTCCTTCACTAGCCAGTCTTTTCCTCTGCCTGGGTCTCTTAGTCACATACTTCCACTGGCCACTTTCCTCATCCAGCAGTCTACCTTCACAGTTCTCCAGTTCAACTTGCATCTGCAAGTCTTGAGTTTTCCCTTCAGCCTCCTCTTGCTGTCCCTCCATCATCTGCTCAAATCTCCCTCAAAATTCAACCACAATTTCTACCTGCGTCTCCAGACTTTGGATCTTCCCTTCCATCAGATCTGTCAAGTGGCACTTCATACAAATGAAGCATCTTTCAGGTACTCGCTCCAGGATAATGTACATCCCATAGCTAGGCACTGACAGCAATTCTGGACCCCAGGGCAGAACAGACAATTCCCCCCTAGAAAGCAACTGTCCAGCCCCACTGCCCAGGGACTATCCCCATGGAGGGTTCCTTGCCAGCAGGCACAGAGCCAGCCCTCCCACACAGCTGTATCTGGGGGGTGCCCGGCTACCCTCTGGAGCGTGGCAGCTATTGCATTGCGGCTGGGCACGGGGTGTGGAGCAGCGGGGCTGGGCAAGGGATGCGTTGCTGATGATGCTCCAGAGATCTTGCAGCATTTGAAGTGGCACCTGCTGATTGGTGGGCTGGGCCAGGGTGACATCAGCAGTTGGCCCAGTGCAGTGGGAGGCACCTATAAAAGGCCCCGGCAGGAGCCTGGCCACTATCCCATCCTCCCAGGCCCTTTTAAATAGCCAGGCCTCTGAGCAGTTGAACACTTCCCCCGTTGGCAGTCCTACCCGCAGCTTCCACATCCAGTCATCTTCTTGTCTCTTCCATTCTATTGGTCACTGCTGCCTCTGTAACTGTCATAGACTTCCCTCCTAAGCTCCTGCCAAGGAATGCACCCACCCACCCACACACACACACCCCCAAGCAACACACTCTCCCCCCAATTCCCCCTCCAGCTCCCCTGTTTTTAGCTCTGTTTGCTGGCTCCTGTGCCGCAGCTTCTGCCATTTCCCTTTCAGGATCGTGGCATTAAGGATTTTTAAACTTAGTCTGGATCCCTGGAATAAACACTCTTTGTTTGCCCCACTATAGTCACAGTTCACCTCTGAGTCACTTGACTTACTCTGCAATATAGTCAAAACGACTAGTTGTATTGCCAGAGGAAGGAAGCTGCTTTGTTGGCCTCAGCCAGTCTTCCTCTGAGCAGGCAGAGGCTGTAACAATGGCTGTGCTGCGCTGGACGGCCAGCAGTTGTGCCAAGAGCAATATCACTAGCATTTAGGTGATAGCATCCAGGGGAATCAAAAATTGAAACTTTTTATGAAACCCATTTGAAGCTTTACCAGAAGGGTGACTTACGGCTGTCTAATAACAACAGCCGGTTCAGCTGTTTTGATCCCCATATGGTAAAGCATGCTGCAAACTGACACACACATTCTATAAAATCTCTGTCACAATTCTTGTTTCATAGAAATGTTTATCAAACAAATGGCAGCATGAAAGTATTTTTATAATCAGTTTCATCACTGAACAATTGAAGACATTTTCTTCCCATCTTGTTCTTGGAACAACTTAGTCTTTGTTTTATATTGGTGTCCTTGATCAGAAACAATTGGAAGAGGAGGAGGATATCTTAGATTTTTAGCCCTTTTCATTGCACGATTTCAGAGACTTTATTTTCTTTTATTTATTTGATTTATAGTAGTAGTTAGGTACCTCTCTAGTGCTCTGGGCACTTTTTGAAAAAAGAATGTTTTACCAAATCCAAAAATAATAAAAATGTTATAAAGCTATTTATGGTATATCGTCACCTGAAATACTGTGTACAGTTCTGATCATACCTTCTGGAGAAATGACAGAGCTGAGATAGAAAGGGTACAGAAATGGGTGTAGTGGATGATGAGATGCATGAAGATTAGAAGGCTTTAGGACTCAGTAATGTCTGCAGAATGCTCAGAGATCCTTGCAAGGAAAGTGCAATAGAAGTGTGAGACATTGTTTAATATTTGTATAAGAATAGTGTTCAGAGTACCCATTCTGTATTGGGGCCCCATCATGCTGGATAATAAGAACATAAGAACGGCCATACTGGGTCAGACCAAAGGTCCATCTTGCCCCGTATCCTGTCTTCCGACAGTGGCCAGTAGCAGGTGCCCCAGAGGGAATGAACAGAACAAAGCGATTCATCCCGTCGCCCATTTCCAGCTTCTGGCAAACAGAGGCTAGGGATACCATCCCTGCCCATCCTGGCTAATAATATATATATGATAACATTTAGACACAGTGTAATTAGAATGAACACAGCAAAAGCTGATAAATAACACAAGATGAAGGAAGAGGGCATACAAGGGCATCACGAGAGTTACAAAAGCCAAAGGTCAAGTGAAACCTTTATTGGTACTTAGACATCCTGGCTCTTCTTTGGATTAAATAAAAATGGACTATACTAAAATATGAGGCCAAAGTCTAGAATGAGATAGTCCAGGTCAGAGGGCAGTCACAGAAAGCTAGCTTCTTTTCCTTTATGACGTCAATAGAGGTGTCTGGATTGAGTCCAGCATTTTAACAAAACATGTATTGGCAAAATAACACCTCCAGGAATCAGGACAAAGATGGCCTTTAGTGTTGGAAGGGGGCGCTAGGCTGGGAAGGAAGTGTGTGTTTGTGTGTGAGAGAGAGAGAGAGACACACACACACACACAAGTTAAAACTGAGAAGCAGATTTGCTTCCCAGCCTAGCACCCTTCCAGCACTAAAGATGATCTTGGTGTAACATATATAGTTTCTCTCTTTATTTATTCATTTACCGCTCTTCAGTTAAAAAAAAAAAGGTGCAGGGCATTTGATATCTTGAAAGAAAAGAAAATTGCAGCAGGCTGAAGACAACCATGGTGCAGTCATATGGGAGGCTGGGGAGGAGAAAGAAAAATGTCCTCAAGCTGAAAAGAGAGATGTTCAGATGCTTGGGGCAGCTGCCAAATCAGAAGAGCACAAAGGGCTCACCTCTCTCATAGCTCGTTCTAAAGCAGTGGTCTCCAACCTTTTTACGCTCAAGATCACTTTTTGAATTTAAGGGCAACCCAGGATCTACCCCGCCCCTTCCCCAAAGCCCCACCCTGTTCACTCCATTCCCCCCCCCCGTCGCTCGCTCGCTCGCTCCCCCCCACCCTCACTCATTTTCACCAGGCTGGGGCCGAGGGGTTCGCAGTGTGGGAGGGGGCTCCAGGCTGAGCCTGGGGCAGAGGGTTGGGGTGCAGGAAGGGTGAGGGGTGCAAGCTCAGGGAGGGGGTTTGGGTGCAGGAGGAGGTATGGGGTGCTGGCTCTGGGAGGGGGGTTGCGGTGCGGGCTCCTGCCGTGCAGCACTTATCTCGGGCATCTCCCGGTTGGCAGTGCAGCGTGGCTAAGGCAGGCTCTCTGCCTGCCCTGGTCCCACACCACTCCCGGAAGGGGCCAACATGCCCCTGTGGCCCCCTGAGGGGGCACGTGGCTCCGCATGCTGTCCCTCTCTGTAGGCACTGCTCCTTCATCTCCCATTGGCTACAGGTCCCCATTTTTAGCTGCCGGAAATCGTGATCGCCCAGTTGGTGCCCACTGTTCTAAAGGGAGCATGGAGGCAGGAATTAGTCCCAGTGCCAAACAGTAGAAGAAACTAAAGGCTCAATCCTGCTCAGGTAGAAGTCCCATTGACTAGTGGGAGCAAAAGGAGGCTCTAAATCAGGGGTTCTCAGCCTTTTTCTCTCTGAGGCCCCCCCTACAATGCTACAAAAACTCCAAGGCCCACCTGTGCCACAACAGTGGCTTTTCTGCATGTCCCATAGATCAAAAGCTGTATTAAACGGATTGTTGTACAGTTACACACACACACACACACACACACACACACATAAAATATATAAAAAGGGATAGTGATGATCAACAATTCTGTCAAGACGCGGGAGTATCTTTGACAAGCACATGCGCATGTCATGGTCAATGTTCATCCTGGTTTGGTACTTTGTTTTCATTGATGTCATGGCTGAAAATCCAGCTTTGCCTAAGGAGGTGGTACTAAAGGGGATCAAAACTTTCAGTGCTGCAGAAGAAGCAGTGATGTGTTCATCAGAACACTCACACCAAAATGTCTCCAGCAGCATTTCTTTGAACCTGGTTCTGAGGGAGCTGTCTGACGAAATGTCAGTGAGCTCTTCTAACAATTTTAATGGAACATCGGATGGGAGTTTAGCTTCAGTGTTCTCACTAGAGGGGTTTGTAGTTCACCTGTGTGTAGCAGCTTGTTCTGTTGTGAGTTTGGGGAAATAAGCATTAAATTTATTAAGCAGACCGGACAGATGCGCTGCTAGCTGAGGTTTAATTATGTCAAAGTCAGTGTTTCATTCCTGAATGAAAAAATGTAAGAGTTCAAACATATCAGTAGTGCCCCCACAGACACAAAGTTTCCAGCATTGTAGTTTTCTTTTGAATGCCTCAATTCTTTCACGCTGGGCAATAAAAGTAGTGTTCCCACCTTGCATAGTTTTATTCAGCTTATTCATTTCTCACTGAGTATGTCTGTGAGGTAACCCAACCACACTTGGGACCAACATGACTTTATACAATCATAAGGACGGCTGTACCGTAACTGAGAAATGTTCCATCTAGTTAGAGGAGCTCTTACACTGGGCTGTTGCCTGATGTTTCAAAAGAAGACATGATGTGTAGTTAAGCACTGGAATGGGCTTCCAAGAAAGGTTGTGGAATCCCCATCATTGAAGGTTTTTAACACCAAGTTGTACAAACACATGTCAGGAATGGTCTTTCTTGGTTTACTTGGTCCAGCCTCAGCACAGTTCCTGGACTACATGACTTCTCAAGGTGTCTCCCAGCACTACATTTCTGTGATTCTATTATTCTATGCGTAGCATAATGTATCTACTTATGAAGTACTATACCACAGGGTCGGGGGAGCTCCATCTCCTGCCCCGCTCCCCCAGCTGGTGATCAGCGTATGCTCTAGAAGACTCTCAAACATTATAGCTTTTATCCTAGCAAATTAAACTGGAGATGTGGTATTTCACTAATAGAGGAAGTTGGTCATCCACAAACTAACTTGACAGAAAGTTAAGAGTAGTGTAATAATCTGTGTAACAGAGCCTGTTACTGGCTGAGCTTGGAACTGTTCCGCCAGAGGCTTTGGTGAGCCTAGGAACCAGAAAGCTACCAGTTGATGTTTCAATATGTTTGGGGTGGGCTTTTTCTTTCTTTCTTTCTGAATTGAGAAACTTCCCAATGCAGGATTCAGAGGCCTTATGTGGAGAATGTTTCCCTGAGATCTAGCTGTGCACATAGCTGGTCTAGGTAAGCTGACAGTCTCATTACTGCTTGCCTTACCCTCGCCTACCTTTTCCTTTTGATTGTTCAATGACAGGATGCAGCAAGTGGGTGTATTAGGATGTTAAGCTCTTTAGGGCTGGGATCGTCTCTTACTCTGTATACACAGCGTCCAGCCCACTGGGGCTCCAATCCTGATTGGGGCTTCTTTGTTACTGTAATGCAAATAATAATGTGTCAGGTCTCTTCTGTTATCTTCTAGGTTCCACCCCAGAGTGCCCGTGAGGCTCAGCTTATGCATTCTGTAAAATGGGTACAGTATTACTTCTCCATCTCACTGGGGTATAGAGGGTTCTTACTGAAGTGGTGTTTGTAAAGGCCTCTGAGAATCTCCTATGGAAGAACAACTATGGGCCTGAATTAATACCAGTGAAACCAATGAAAGTCTTTCCATGTACTTGAATACTAACTGGATCAGCTTCTATGAGTGTTGTTTTTATTTCTCATTATGGTAATGCTGGGTTTTTTTCAGAAGAAACAGGAAATGAATCAGGCCAACATTCGAGCTTTCTAAGAACCAATTACGATAATTTATTAGCTGACAGTCACCTTGGAAAAAACATCTATCAAAACATCTCAATATCCCCTTCTAATACACTAGGAAGGGTATTTTTAAATATATGCACAGTTGGAAGATCCCTTACAAAGGAATTCAGTCGGACTAGTAATGATTTCTTTATGGAGTTTTGCCTAGACCTGTTTTGAAAATCTGTTTGCCTGGATATTAAAGGGAGTCAAAACTCTTATAATTTCTAACACATGGATTCGTTTGTTTTTTGTGAAGAAAAATTGGTGCCCTGGGGCCTGGCAACCCATGGAAAATAGTAATGAGCTCTCAGCTAATTGTCATGCATAACCCTATCACTGGGGTGTGCAGGGATAATGTGAGGATTTAGGATCTTTACAACAAAATTGTTCATATGGTTCAATAAATAAAACCTTGTGAACAGTTTGGTTCTGAATTAACACATGGAAGAAAATGTGAAATAAACAAACTTTCCAATAATGTCATGGAATATCAGTACTTCATCCTTTGTGCCCCTGTCTGTCAGTCTCTCGTCGTTTCACATCTAATGATAGGGACAAACCATCCTGATGTGTCGAAAGAATAGTAAATATGGCAGGCGACCAGCTTGGCTTAACGGTGAAATCCTAGCGGATCTTAAACATAAAAAAGAAGCTTACAAGAAGTGGAAGGTTGGACATATGACCAGGGAAGAGTATAAAAATATTGCTCGGGCATGTAGGAATGAAATCAGGAGGGCCAAATCGCACCTGGAGCTGCAGCTAGCGAGAGATTTAAGAGTAACAAGAAGGGTTTCTTCAGGTATGTTGGCAACAAGAAGAAAGCCAAGGAAAGCGTGGGCCCCTTAATGAATGAGGGAGGCAACCTAATGACAGAGGATGTGGAAAAAGCTAATGTACTCAATGCTTTTTTTGCCTCTGTCTTCACTAACAAGGTCAGCTCCCAGACTGCTGCGCTGGGCATCACAACATGGGGAATAGATGGCTAGCCCTCTGTGGAGAAAGAGGTGGTTAGGGACTATTTAGAAAAGCTGGACGTGGCACAAGTCCATGGGGCCGGACGAGTTGCATCCGAGAGTGCTAAAGGAACTGGCGGCTGTGATTGCAGAGCCATTGGCCATTATCTTTGAAAACTCGTGGCGAACGGGGGAAGTCCCGGATGACTGGAAAAAGGCTAATGTAGTGCCAATCTTTAAAAAAGGGAAGAAGGAGGATCCTGGGAACTACAGGCCAGTCAGCCTCACTTCAGTCCCCGGAAAAATCATGGAGCAGGTCCTCAAAGAATCAATCCTGAAGCACTTACATGAGAGGAAAGTGATCAGGAACAGTCAGCATGGATTCACCAAGGGAAGGTCATGCCTGACTAATCTAATCGCCTTCTATGATGAGATTACTGGTTCTGTGGTTGAAGGGAAAGCAGTGGATGTATTGTATCTTGACTTTAGCAAAGCTTTTGACACGGTCTCCCACAGTATTCTTGCCAGCAAGTTAAAGAAGTATGGGCTGGATGAATGCACTATAAGGTGGGTAGAAAGTTGGCTACATTGTCGGGCTCAACGGGTAGTGATCAATGGCTCCATGTCTAGTTGGCAGCCGGTATCAAGTGGCATGCCCCAGGGGTCGGTCCTGGGGCCGGTTTTGTTCAATATCTTCATAAATGATCTGGAGGATGGTGTGGATTGCACTCTCAGCAAATTTGCGGATGATACTAAACTGGGAGGAGTGGTAGATATGCTGGAGGGCAGGGATAGGATACAGAGGGACCTAGACAAACTGGAGGATTGGGCCAAAAGAAATCTGATGAGGTTCAATAAGGATAAGTGCAGGGTGCTGCACTTAGGACGGAAGAACCCAATGCACAGCTACAGACTAGGGACCGAATGGCTAGGCAGCAGTTCTGCGGAAAAGGACCTAGGGGTGACAGTGGATGAGAAGCTGGATATGAGTCAGCAGTGTGCCCTTGTTGCCAAGAAGGCCAATGGCATTTTGGGATGTATAAGTAGGGGCATAGCAAGCAGATCGAGGGACATGATCGTCCCCCTCTATTCGACATTGGTGAGGCCTCATCTGGAGTACTGTCTCCAGTTTTGGGCCCCATACTACAAGAAGGATGTGGATAAATTGGAAAGAGTCCAGCGAAGGGCAACAAAAATGATTAGGGGTCTGGAACACATGACTTATGAGGAGAGGCTGAGGGAACTGGGATTGTTTAGTCTGCAGAAGAAAAGAATGAGGGCGGATTTGATAGCTGCTTTCAACTACCTGAGAGGTGGTTCCAGAGAGGATGGTTCTAGACTATTCTCAGTGGTAGAAGAGGACAGGACAAGGAGTAATGGTCTCAAGTTGCAGTGGGGGAGGTTTAGGTTGGATATTAGGAAAAACCTTTTCACTAGGAGGGTGGTGAAACACTGGAATGTGTTGCCTAGGGAGGTGGTGGAATCTCCTTTCTTAGAAGTTTTTAAGGTCAGGCTTGACAAAGCCCTGGCTGGGATGATTTAATTGGGGATTGGTCCTGCTTTTGAGCAGGGGGTTGGACTAGATGACCTCCTGAGGTCCCTTCCAACCCTGATATTCTATGATTCTATGATTCTATGATATTCTGATCATGGAAATGTTTACTGTGGTGAGTTTGTAGGATCGAGCCCTTAGCCTGCAAGCACTTTGGGACAGGGACCTTCTCTTAATTAATAGGCCCAATTCTGTGCTCATTTACATCAACATAAATGAGGAATAACTGCACTGAAGTCTTTGGAGTTGCACTGCTGTGGAACTGGTGTAAACGAGAGCAGTATTTGGTCCTGTGGTTGTAGCCCAACCAGATAAATCAAACTTGCACAAAGCAATAATTATTATTACAGCCCCAATGGCAGTTAATACACTTGATGCCATAATTAGATCAATAGATCTTACTGTAGTTAAATCCCCAGACTCCGATATTTGTACTAAAGATCTTTACAAAGCAAATGAAAAATTGAGCTGCTTAATGATCATTTTTGAAAGTTCCTAGTTTCCATGGGAGAGGAAGGAGCAAACTGTATGACTGGATTAGAAACCAACAACTATTGCACCAGTTTGTAAAGAAGGGATGACCAGGAGCGTGGGATTTGAACCCAGAGAGAGAAAGTAAAAGGGATTTTGTAAATCATGGTCAACAAAAGGTTTGCACAACAATAATCAGTGGGAATGTGTCATGGGAAATTCTTCTGGGGTTTCAGAGGAGATCTCAAAACATGCTGAGGCAAGGCACCTGAAAATCCAGAAGCAACAAGTACTGTCTTTTTTTTTTTTTTTTTTTAGTTTTTACTAAAAAATCAAAATGGCCAATACTCCACAAGATACAAGAAACCAGAGGGCGCTCATCCCTGTGTCCTTCGTGCTCCTTCGATCCATGTTATGCAAATAATATATCATGGGAAGTGGGTATAATATGCCAGGGGAGGCTAAGCCTCCCCTAAGTCAAGCCCTGGCCCTGCCCATGCTTCACCCTTTCCCCCAAGCTGACGAGAGCTCAGCTGCGGGCGGAGGCCAGTGGCCCGGGGCTGGGCCCGCGCTGGGGGCAGACAGCAATCTGGTGCTGGGGCTGGCCAGTGTTCTGTTGCTGGGGTTGGGGCTGGGGCTGGTGCTGCAGCTGGCCCGATGCTGGGGGCAGCCAGTAGCCCTGAGCGGTTCGACCGGGGCTCCTCCAATCTCGAGGGGGGGCGCTTGGGGCTCCGGCGGATGGGGGGGCAGTAAGGAGGGGGCCTCCGGTGGAAGGGGCAGAGCTGTGTGGCTAGCCTCCCTGAAGGGGGGGCTCACACACCACTCAGGCAATATATAATTAAAAAATACAATTCTTATAGAGCAAGGGAGGGCTTGTGCAAGCCCCTCTGTGCCACTACAGCTTTTCCATAGAGCTCTGCAGGGAAAGGACTGGGGAGTGACAGGAGCTGTGCAAGGTGTGGTCGCCATCCCTCCCCCTTCCTGTGCATGATGAAGTGGTACTCTGCACCCACCTTTAGTTGGCTGGTGCAGAGGGGGTCAGAGGAGGGGGCCCCTTATGGAAAATGCTATTGACCATAGCAGAAAACAATAGCCTTTGAATTTATTATTTGAATTTAATAGAGATTTATTATTATTATTATTTTATTTAATTATTGCATGCACCTAGGTGCCCCAGTCATGGACCAAGACTCATTGTGATAGGTGCTGTACAAATGGACCAAAAGGACAGTTCCTGCCCCAAGGAGCTTACAATCTAAGTATAGCCCTGCTACAGAATTTTATAGGTCCAAATACCTATGGAAAGGACGTTATTCTCTACAGGTTTTAAATAGCATCTATAGAACCCTATTAAACGTCTATGTAGAACCCAGTTGTTTTTAGTTCATTACATTCAGTAAGGCTTTCCCATAAGCTTGACCAAATAGTGGTTGCAGAGGAGTTTTGGCCACTCTTGCAGCCCATAGACTGGAACAGTATCACTACAGACCTGCTTGTGGGTTACAGGATGAATTCTGTCCCCATTGGATTGGGAAGGTAAATAAATTTCACCCATGTTCATTGCCAATCACATTGCTCTCATCAGACTAGGAAATTGCCATTCTGTGCCATGGTTCCTAAGCACTGGCCCATGGCTCCCTGCAACAGCAGAATCACTGGTCCTGCCACCCAAGCAGCCCCTGGACTGCTAGGTACTGTGAAAAGAAAAGGAGTACTTGTGGCACCTTAGAGACTAACCAATTTATTTGAGCATAAGCTTTCGTGAGCTACAGCTCACTTCATCGGATGCATACTGTGGAAACTGCAGAAGACATTATATACACAGAGACCATGAAACAATACCTCCTCCCACCCCACTCTCCTGCTGGTAATAGCTTATCTAAAGTGATCACTCTCCTTACAATGTGTATGATAATCAAGTTGAGCCATTTCCAGCACAAATCCAGGTTTTCTCACCCGCCACCCCCCCACACACAAACTCACTCTCCTGCTGGTAATAGCCCATCCAAAGTGACCACTCTCTTTACAATGTATATGATAATCAAGGTGGGCCATTTCCAGCACAAATCCAGGTTTTCTCACTCCCCCCCCCCCCTTTTTTCCAAAAACCACACACACAAACTCACTCTCCTGCTGGTAATAGCTTAGCCAAAGTGACCACTCTCCTTACAATGTGTATGAAAATCAAGGTGGGCCATTTCCAGCACAAATCCAGGTTTTCTCCCCCCCTCCCCCCCCACAAAACACACAAACTCATTCTCCTGCTGGTAATAGCTTATCCAAAGTGACCACTCTCCCTACAATGTGCATGATAATCAAGGTGGGCCATTTCCAGCACAAATCCAGGTTTTCTCACCCCCCCCCCACCCCCATACACACACAAACTCACTCTCCTGCTGGTAACAGCCCATCCAAAGCGACCACTCTCCCCACAATGTGCACAATAATCAAGGTGGGCCATTTCCAGCACAAATCCAGGTCTTCTCACCCCCCCCCCCCCCCACACACACACACAAACTCACTCTCCTCCTGGTAATAGCTCATCCAAACTGACCACTCTACTGTGGGAATTAGTTGCACTGTGGGATACAGAGCTTTTGAAAGACAATGCAAATTAAGGCCTTGATCTAGAGAGGTGCTGAGCACCTACATCTGGCTTTGATTTTTAATGGGTATTGTGGGTGCTCAGTGGGGTGCATTGAAAACTGTGTTAAAATTGTGATTCATTACTTTCAGAGGAACAGCCGTGTTAGTCTGTATTCGCAAAAAGAAAAGGAGTACTTGTGGCACCTTAGAGACTAACCAATTTATTTGAGCATGAGCTTTCGTGAGCTACAGCTCACTTCATCAGATGTTTCTTTAAATTCTTTAGGGTTTCTTGGTCCTGTCTGCAGTAAGGGGGCTCTGAAAGGAGGTGTGCAATCAGAGTCTGCTAAGCAGGCAGACAGCCTACATAAAGAGGAGTAACGTGCCTCTCTGTTCTAGGGAGCAGCCTGCTTTGTCTCTTTCTGTTTTGAAGTTCTTGTGTATTATCATTCTGGAGTCTAAAAAATAAAGTTATGTTTCATGGAAAAGTTCCAGCAAGAGCATTTTTATGTTTTTATCTAACGTCTCTGCATGCCCTCAACATAACACTTGGCTCCCTATAGGGTCAGACTCCAACAGCCTGATCCAGCTCCTGTTAAAGGCAGTAGGAGTGTTCCATTGACTTTAGTAGTAGTAGGATCAGGCCCTGTAGTTTTGCTGTAACTGACATTTTGTATCTTCCTTTTCCAGTCTTTGAAAATGGGGAATGGGATTCAGTTGCAATGAAGCTGCTATCTACTGGTTAAATGCCCTCTCAAATAAGAGAGGATGTGAACATAGACTCACAGACTAAGTCAGAAGGGACCATCATGATCATCTAAACATCTGAGGCTTACCTAGAGCTAGAATCTTCAGCAATACCCCCCACAACAAGTTTCCTTGTAACGTTGTGCTTTGCTAGTGGTTGGATTTTCCCATTTGTTTTTTGTTTTATTTTTCATGAAGTGATAGCTATCCACTACAATGATTCATTTTCCATATGTTTTATAAAATGATCAGAATGCTTGTTGATTGGTTTTAGCTCTTTTAGGAAGTAGCTAGCCACATTAATTACCAATGATATCAACACAAGAAAAATGACCCATGCAATATGGCTTTTAGGCAGAACTCTTGAATCTCAAAAACAAAACAAAAAACCTCAGTGAATCAAAGCTTTTGATCCGGGACGTTGTCTGTTTCCAAGTTTATTCTGTGATGTATTAACTCGGTGCATAGAACCGTTTTACCAAGGGGTTCTTTGCACAGACCTACTTTTAGGCCTTCTAATAACCTTACTGGAGCAATGCTCCCAGAGGATTGGCAGCCTGGGTTTTATTCCCAGCTTTGCCATAGACTCCTCCTTGTGTGACTGGGGCCTTCCCTACATTGCAAACTTTTACTGCTGTAACTATAGTTAAAGCAGCAAAAAACAAATGAAAAAACCCCAAACAAACAAACCCTAGTGTAGATGCAATTATTCCAGTATAAAAGTTCCTATATCAGTATAGCATATTCTAGTTCAGTGAAGCAAAATAAGCTATACTGGTATAAAGCACATTATACAGGTAAAAATTGTGTCTATGCTAGGGTTTTTACCGGAATAACTATATTGATTTTAAAAAAATCACACTCCTAACAGACATAGCTATGCCAGTAACTATACCCAGTTTGCTTCTAAAGGAGCAGCAGCCACTGGATTTCTTTGTTTCTAGGTTTGTCCCTTTCCCTCTGGGGATGAAATCAGCTGCTTTGCTCCCAAACCTTAATAAGTCCCTCCAAATGGATCACTCTGTTTGGGCATGTGGGTTTTTCAAGCCTTGCTTTAATGCTGAAATTTCTGCTGGCCTCTTTACTCCTCTGTATTTGTAGGAAATAGATGACTTGAACTTGTGACTGTCTCTTTCTTTGCCATCCATTGTAGCTAAACTTTGACATTTGTAGTAGCTGTGAGCCTTTTCCCTGCTGTGCCACAATATTTTCATTGTAAAGCCCAGGACTGGCTTAGAGCTGGTGTCCAATGTTGATTTTATTCTCTATTATTTCAGAAGCCTCACAGGTTTGAAGAACAAATGTCAAAAGTACAAAGGAGAAAAATACACTTTTCTTCCTGTTGTAGTTGGGCAATATCAGGCACGCTTTTTGGGGAAATATTTTTTGGACTGCTCTCAGAAGATCTTAATCTCTTTCCATTGTTTTATAATGCGTTTTTTGCATATCCATCTGGAGTGGACTACTACTGTATAAACAGGGGTCAGAGGTGCTATTAGAACAGAGAAATGGTCTATCCAGTCCCGTGTCCTAGCTTAAAGTCTGTCCCATGGTAGGTCCTCCAGAGGAGTGTGCCAGACCCACACGATTGTGGAAGAGCTCACCTCAGGTCCTCCCGTATTAAAATTTCTATTTTTATTTCTATATCAGTGTCTACTTCTTTTTATTTTCAGTTGTACTAACCTATTTATTTGCCATAATAAATGTGTGTAGAATTACAGTTTAGTCAATATTTAGCATTTAATGTAGAAGGACACCTTTTGCAAGTTCCTTGGATGATATTTTTTTACTAAGATAGGCTCCTCTGCAGATTATTCTGAAGAGGGGTCACCGTGGTGGTAAGAGCAGACTATGATATATTCTGTTATTTAAATATGCCTTCGCCTTTCCTTCCTAGGGGATGGCCTTTACACTTGAAGAGAGGCTTCAACTTGGAATTCATGGTTTGCTTCCTCCATGCTTCTTGAGCCAAGATGTTCAAGTTCTCCGTGTCATGAAAAGCTACGAGACCAAATCCAGTGATCTAGACAAGTATGTTGAAAAAGTCTTCTCCATTTTCAACTTTTGGCTGGGACTGTGGTCTTTACAACCCGCATGGAGATGTGAGGATCCCGTTTTAAGCCTTACATGCTCAGCGCCCTTCTTCAGAATCACTGCTCTTCCAGCTAAGGATACTCTGTTAACTAACAGTTTGCCAGTTGTGTCTATTCTAGCCTGCCCATTATCTCCTCTGTTCACTCCAGTCGTCTCCCAAGGTCGATATGACACTACACACAACATGATCGCTAACATAGTGGGTTCACTTAACTCTATCTATCTATCAGCATGTTCAGAAAAATGCCTGATGGAAGAACAAAAAGAACCTGCCAGCAGACAAGAGAAATGTAAAAATCCTATGCAGTGGTAAATATTTGCTTCTCCTCCTGTTCCTAACCCACCAGCACTTTCAGTATAGCTCATAAGTAAGGTTAAGATTTTGTCACGATTATTTTTAGTAAAAGTCACAGACAGGTCATGGGCAATAAGCAAAAATTCACAGAAGCCCACGACCTGTCTGGGGGCGACAGACATCTTGAGCCTGACTGCTGTGGCAGAGGCTGACAGCTCTTCCAGCCCCGCTACTGCAGGCGGTGGGGCTGAAGTTGAAGAAGTCACAGAGGTCCGTTAAAGTCACAGAATCTGTGACCTCCGTGACAAAATCGTATCCTTACTCATAAGAGTTACTGTGGGAAAATGTTAGGTGTGTCCTTTCCCCAGTGGCTGTGTGTTTTGCTTTTACATCACTGTTGCTGGTCTGGCGACTGAGAAACTCAGACAAATTGTACCCCGCTTTCTGGCTTAGCACTTCTGCTGCATTTGCCCATCTTTACATAGACTTAGGCACCAGTCTTGCATTGTGTAGCTTGCAGGCAGACTGAGATGACTATGAGGAGCCCAGCAGTTTGCCCACATGCTCTACTTTGCAGGATTAGGCCCTGAACATATACTATGGTTAAGTTTGGACTTTTCCATTCTAAGTGGGTCCTTTCCAGTTGCTTAGAATTTTTTCAGACTTTCACTTTTCAGACAAATTCATTCTCAGCCCGGGAATCGTTTTCAGGAAAAAAGAGAGTATAGGGGAGATGTTTTGACATAGCTCAAGCACATCAGCGAATCCTACATCCTACACAAAAAATAATATGTGATCATCTAAGACTGTGTCATGATGCATATGCACAGGTGGGCAAAGTTAAGGTTACAGAGGTGACCTAACTTTTTTTTTGTATTACCTCATTTTTAAAATTATTATTATTTTAGTGCTTCTTTTTTTGGTATGGAATTTACCTATCCTCCTTCATTTTTAACACTAATATCTTCCCAGGCTCTTTCTAAGGGGATAGGCTGATTGGGGTATGTAAGGTTTGAAGGCTGATGTGTGTTGAAGACTGTGGGTGGATGGGCGAGAATTTTATTGGGGGTAGATTGGAGAATTTTAGGAATACGAATCTATTGCAGTTTGCATATGTGTAGTCCTTAAAATATGTATAGCACGCAGACCACTTGATAAATTTAAATCAGATATAGATTAATTCCGGCACTGGCCCTCACAATCGTGCCTTCAGCATAGTTCTTCTCATCCTCCTCATTTAGCAATGTTTGTGCTGCAAATCCAGAAGATCCTGAGGATACTGCAGGTTCTGATTTTCAGAGGTACTGAACATGCACCTCTCCTGTCGAAGGCAATGGGGCTATGGATGCTGAGTACCTCTAGAACCTCAGGCTTGAGCTGCCCATCCAAAGACTAGTACTTGGCCCTTGTGGGAGTGTCCTGCATTCTTAGCAAGTGAGATGTTATGAATCTAGATGCCATTAGCTTCGTCAGTCATGCGCAGCATTGGTGGAATTGTCCACACCCAGGTTCTTTGATGTGTGTATCTGGGTTTTGTTGTTTTTGGTTTTTAGATACATTATTCTTATGACACTGCAAGACAGAAACGAGAAGCTTTTCTACAGAGTGCTGACCTCGGACACTGAGAGATTCATGCCCATAGTTTATACTCCCACCGTCGGCCTGGCCTGTCAGCAGTATGGTCTAGCTTTCAGAAGGCCGCGGTGAGTAGACTGACTATTTTTTCCCTTCTTTAATTGGATGTGAATGTATCTTTGTATTGAACACCCATATTTCTGTGGGCGGCCCAGCAAAAATAAAATTTGATTCTTGATCAAAAGATCTGCTATCAAACAGCTTGTGCTGTTGTGCTTTTAATGACAAACTGGGTAGCCGGGAGTAACTCTGCTGTCTTCCTGTAAACTGTGAACAGAGGGTGGTTTTGTTCTGAAACAGTACTGTACAGTCTGTGTAACTTAGCCACAAATGTCACTCTGAAGCCACACCCTTCCCCTCCCTGCCCTCCTTTCTCTCCTCTGCTGTCTCCATAGCACTGAAGTACTTTTGACAGCACGGCCCTTTGAGGAACATTTGGGTTTTAAATACCTCTTCGTGACTCGGAGAACCTGCGTCGTTTCATATGCCCTGCAATGGATTGCACAGCAAAGTGCATTTTTAGGGGGAAATATTCTGCATGATTCCTTGTAATAATATAGTTTTAAAAAATAAATCATTTTGATTAGCTAATGCTCTAATTATAGTTGTTAGCTATGAAGGTTTTAGTGCTTTCCTGAAAGTTCAACAGTGAAGATTCAAGTTTTCCTATAAAGTGTCTTATTTTTCCATCCTTCAAATACATCACAAGGCTAAAAACATAGGCTTTACTATAAAGACTTGTATTACAAGAATATCAGCATCTAATAAAGGAGTGACATATATAATAATTATTATTATTATATCACTTTCTATTTTCACCTTCACTGCACCCCAAGTGATGGTGGATGAGGAGTATGACCCCTATATCGCAGGTGGGGAAACTGAGGCAGACATTATGTGACTGGCCCAAGGTCACTGTGGGCATGTCTATATTGGATCTGAGAGTGATTCTCCTAGCCTGGCTCTGCAGACTTGTGCTAACAGGCCTTGTACTATTGCTCTGAAAATAACTGTACAGACAGTGCAGCATGGGCTGGTGCTCAGGCTCTGAAGCCTGTGGGGAGCCTCAACATCAAAGCAAGATCTGCAGGGCTATTTTTAAGGTGCAGGCACAAGCCCAGCTACCACACGTCTGTGGACCCTGGCTGGGAGGTTCACTCCTGGGTGCGGTGTAGACATACTCAGAAGGTACTGTATGAGGAAGGCCTTGAGGAAGATTAGGGACAGGATTCATTTGTGTGTATGATGCCATGCAGAAATGTAAGACCACCCTACTCCCTTAAGCGGATTACCCAGCTCACTGCTGTGTGTGTGAGAAAGCAGGTTGAATGGGATTGCTGTTCCCTCTGCCTCTGTTGCACAGAGTTTGGGGCATGGGTGGCACATAATAGAGGCGTGGGGAGTCTAAGCCTCACCAAACCTTGTGCTGCGGTGGGCAGTGGCGGATTACTGCACAGGCACATGGGGCCCATGCCCAGGGGCCCCAGCCAATTTGGGGCTGGGGGGGGAAGGGGATCTGGGGTCATAGCTCCGACCAGGGCCGAGCTCTCATCCCCGCCCCCTCCCAGAGCTCTGCTCAAGCTATCAGCCCCACCCCAGCCAGTCCCTTGGCCGGGGCCATGGTGGGGGGCCTGAGTGCAGAGAGCAGGGTGTGGCTTGGCAGGAAGAGGCTGGGCCTCAGTCAGAAGAGACAGGGCAAGGGACTAACCTCCCCAAGGGGAAGCTTCACCCACCGCCCAGGGGTATGGTGAGACTTAATTTCCCTCCTGACCCCCAAACTCACTGGCCAGCTGTGCTGAGCCAATGTGCAGTGAAGAAGGTGAAGTAATCTGTGCTGCCCATCCTAGCTGACAGATTGCTTCCCCATCCCCACCCCTCTGCCCTGAAGCACAGGGGAACAAGAGAAGGACCTGTGGTGTGCTGCCCCTTACACGTGACGAGATGTAAAGTCTCAGGCCCGGTCTACCCTTAAAAATTAGATTGACTTAGTCACCTCGCTCAGGGCTATGGAAAATGTTCTGCCCTGAGTGTAGTAGTTAGGTCGATCTTACCTCTGGTATAGACACCGCTAGGTCGACAGAAGAATTGTTCTGTTGCCTTAGCTACCACCTCGCAGTGAAGTGGGTTAACTGCATCTAGAGAAAAAAAAAACACCTTCCATCAATTTAGGAAGCATCGACACTATGATGCTACAGCTGATGTGCTGCTGTAGTGTAGGCATATCCTCAATCTCGTCCTAAAGGATTAGGGAAAAGAACCTAAAGTAACCCCTCCCCCTGGATAGTTCTACCTGTGAGCACTCTGAGACAAGGACTGTTACACTATTCACAGCCAATTGTTGGCTTTTCACCAACCAAGGTTAGAACTGGGAGCTCCTGACCTTCAGTCCCATGGTCACGCTGCTAGACCACACTGCCTCCACCTTTGAGCAGTTTGATTTAAAGTCTACACAACAAACACTGAGATTAAACCATGTCTTTGGCTTGTCCTTAATTCTGTTCTCTAACCCCTTGTTATCTCAGGGAAAGCAGCAGTATCTTTCCTCACACAGGACTTTGTGCAGTTATTGCTGTTGGAGGAATTCCCTTCCTATAACTCATTTTTTAAAACCTACATTATTTTGCCACTGTGGTAAGAACATCTGCTCTCATGCACTGGTGTCCCATTGCAAAGAGTCTCTGTTGAACTTAGGCAAGAAACTCTTATGGATTCCAGCCTGTGGCTTCTGCAGAAAAGGGGAAACCATAATGCCCTGATTGCAGTTGATTTCTTATTTTACAAAGGATACGGTTTCTCTACTGATATACTGCGAGCTGCAGTCTAATTTCAGTTTTTACTTTGATAAAGGTTGTTTTCCCAAGTCATATTTACACATAGTCATTCTTCCAACAAGAAAAATTCCTATTTTATTATTTAAAGTGATGAGATTCACATGAGAAACGTTCATTTTTTGTTGTTGTTCTTATTCAGATCTGATTATAATTGTGTGGTAGTAAAAATTACTTTGTCCTGTGGAGGAACTTGTGGAGCAAAGGGGTTGGATTGAGGGAATATTTGGCTCAATTCAGCATGCTAGTACTTCTCGGTTGAAATCACTGGGAGCGGGATCCTCAAAATTTGATGGGAGCAGGGGAATTAAGGTTTAACTCTTGAAAAGAATTTGGGTTTTTACCACTTGCAGTACGGTTATGCTGAACTGTGCAAGCAAACTGAAATGGTATCTGAGAAGAATGAGACTTTCCAGGATCACAGGCAAGTTTAAGTCTTGCCTGGTCTCCTAGATACTATTGTCATGGTTACAGGACAAGCTGCTCCTCTGTCCTTTTTCTGGTCTTTCTGACTCCACCCCATCAAGTGTAATCTATCCTGGGGTGGAAGTTTGCAGTTCTCCCACTCCTAGATCAAGACTTGGGCTACAGATCCACTGGGTAAGCACAGCTGATACACAGGGTATCTGACTGGGTTTAGGCACCTTTGGTTCTTCCCTGCACAAATATGTGGCCAGTGGTGAAGACAGTGACCAGGCAGCCATATTAACCCAAAATATTGTTCCTTTAGCAGCAGAACCAAGACTTCTGGAGAAAAAAGTTTTTAAACCACAAATAGTCTACGTGCATGTCTATCACACTTACAGTCTTTCCATCCCCTGATGGCACCTACATAAGAACAGCCATACTGGGTCAGATCAAAGGTCCATCTAGCCCAGTATCCTGTCTTCGGACAATGGCCAATGCCAGGTGCCCCAGAGGGAATGAACAGAACAGATAATCATCAAGTGATTTATGCCCTGTCGCCCATTTCCAGCTTCTGGAAAACAGAGTCTAGGGACACCATTCCTGCCCATCCTGGCTAATAGCCATTGATGGACCTATCCTCCATGAATTTACCTAGTTCTTTTTTGAACCCTGTTATAGTCTTGGCCTTCACAACATCCTCTGGCAAAGAGTTCCACAGCTTGACTGTGCATTGTGTGAAGAAATACTTCCTCTTCTTTTTTCATTTCATTTGTTCTTGTGTTATGAGAAGCAGAAAACAACACTTCCTTATCTACTTTGTCTACACCAGTCATGATTTTATAGATCTCAATCATATTTCCCCTTAGACGTTTCTTTTCCAAGCTGAAAAGTCCCAGTCTTATTAATCTTTCCTTATACAGAAGCCATTCCATACACCTAATCATTTTTGTTGCCCTTTTCTGAACCTTTTGCAATTCCAATATATCTTTTTTGAGCTGGGGCGACCACATCTGCATGCAGTATTCAAGATGTGTACATACCATGGATTTATATAGAGGCAACATGATATTTTCTGTCCTATTATCTATCCCTTTCTTAATTATTCCCAGCATTCTGTTCACTTTTTTGACTGCCGCTGCACATTGAGTGGATGTTTTCAGAGAACTATCCACAATGACTCCAAGATCTCTTTCTTGAGTGGTAACAGCTAATTTAGACCCCATCATTTTATATGTATAGGATTATGCTTTCCAATGTGCATTACTTTGCATTTATCAACATAAAATTTCATCTGCCATTTTGTTGCCCAGTCACCCAGTTTTGAGAGATCCTTTTGTAGCTCTTTGCAGTCTGCCTGTGTCTTAACTATCTTTAGTAATTATGTATCATCTGCAAATGTTGCCACCTCATTGTTTACCCCTTTTTCCAGATCATTTATGAATATGTTGAATAGGAGTGGTCCCAGAACAGACCCCTGGGGGACACCACTATTCACCTCTCTCCATTCTGAAAACTGACCATTTATTCCTACCCTTGTTTCCTATCTTTTAACCAGTTACCAATCCATGAGAGCACCGTCCCTCTTACCCCATGACAGCTTACTTTGCGTAAGAGCCTTTGGTGAGGGGCCTTGTCAAAGGCTTTCTGAAAATCTAAGTACACTATATCCACTGGATCCCCTTGGTCCACATGCTTGTTGACACCCTCAAAGAATTCTAGTAGATTGGTGAGGCATGACTTCCCTTTACTAAAACCATGTTGACTCTTCCTCAACAAATTATGTTCATCTATATGTCTGACAGTATTGTTCTTTATTATAGTTTCAACTAGTTTGCCCGATACTGAAGTCAGGCTTACAGGCCTGTAATTGCTGGGATCGCCTCTGAAGCCCTTTTTAAAAATTGGTGTCACATTCGCTGTCTTCCAGTCATCTGATACAGAAGCTGATTTAAATGATAGCTTACAGACTACAGTTAGTAGTTCTGCAATTTCACATTTGAGTTCCTTCAGCACTCTTGAGTGAATACCATCTGGTCCTGGTGACTTATTGCTGTTTAATTCATCAATTTGTTCCAAAACCTCCTCTAATGATACCTCAGTCTGGGACAGTTCCTCAGATCTGTCACCTAAAAAGAATGGCTTAGGTTTGGGAATCTCCCTCACATCCTCAGCCATGAAGGCCAATGCAAAGAATTCATTTAGTTTCTCCACAATGGCCTTATCGTCCTTGAGTGCTCCTTTAGCACCTCGATCGTCCAATGGCCATACTGGTTGTTTAACAGGCTTCCTGCTTCTGATGTACTTAAAAAAAATATTGCTCTTATTTTTTGAGTCTTTGGCTAACTGTTCCTCAAATTCTTTTCTGGCTTTCCTAATTGTATTTTTACATGTCATTTGCCAGTGTTTCTATTTTCCTCACTAGGATTTAACTACTACTTTTTAAAGGATGCCTTTTTGCCTCTCACTCCTTCTTTTACTTTGTTGTTTAGCCACGGTGGCTCTTTTTTGGTTCTCTTACTATGTTTTTTAATTTGGGGTATACATTTAAGTTGAGCCTCTATTATGATCTTTAAAAAGTTTCCATGCAGCTTGCAGGGATTTCACTTTTGGCCCTGTACCCTTTAATTTCTGTTTAACTAACCTCCTCATTTTTGTGTAGTTCCCCTTTCTGAAATTAAGTGCTACAGGGTTGGGCCGCTGTGGTGTTTTTCCTGCCACAGGGATATTAAATTTAATTATATTATGGTCACTATTACCAAATGGCCCAGCTATATTCACCTCTTGGACCAGATTCTGTGCTCCACTTAGGACTAAATCAAGAATTGCCTCTCCTCTGGTGGGTTCCAGGACCAGCTGCTCCAAGAAGCAGTCATTTAAGGTGTCAAGAAACTTTATCTCTGTATCCCATCCTGAGGTGACATGTACCCAGTCAATATGGGGATAATTGAAATCCCCCATTATTATTATTGAGTTTTTTATTTTAATAGCCTCTCTAATCTCCCTGAGTAGTTCACAGTCACTATCACCAGCCTGGTCAGGTGATCGGTAATATATCCCTACTGCTATATTCTTCTTATTAGAGCATGGAATTTCTGTCCATAGAGATTCTATGGTACAATTTGATTCATTTACGATTTTTACTTCGTTTGATTCTACGCTTTCTTTCACATATAATGCCGCTCCCCCACCAGCATGGCCTATTCTGTCCTTCTGATATATTTTGTACCCTGGTATTACTATATCCCATTGATTAGCCTCATTCCACCAAGTTTCTGTGATGCCTATTATATCAATATCCTCATTTAATATGAGGCACTCTAGTTCACCCATTTTGTTATTTAGACTTCTAGCACTGGTATATAAGCACTTAAAAAACTTGTCTCCTTTTAGCTGTGTGCCATTACACGATGTAATTGAAAGGGACTCTTTTTTATTTGACTGTTTCTGATCAGACCCTGCCTGTATTTTATCATTTTCCATCCTCTTGTCCTCACTAGGACATAGAGAATCTCTATTAATAGATCCTCCCCTAAAGGATGTCCAAACCATGTGCTCCTCCGCGCCTGTAGGCTTTCCCCCAGCCCTTAGTTTAAAAACTTCAGACACTCCCAACGGTGTCCTGTCCAAGTCTGGTTCTCCTGAACAACTACTGCCTCTCTTGGGAAAGGGTCACTTTAATCTTCCCAGGATTTGTTGTTGTTCTGTGTACTCTGGTTTCTGCCTGTCTTGGTCAAAACCAGTTTTGTAGGATTGCTGGAGAAGAGGCAAAATCATCAAAGCTTGTCTCTCAATAACTCTTTAAGTGTTTGCTGAGAGGTGGCTATCTTGAACCATTATTTTCCTTCCTGTCTCTTTCCCCCCCCCGACAGCCCTCTATTGAGATAACCCATACCCGCATAGTCACACAGTAAATAACCTAAGAACCAGGCCAACATACAGAATTCATAAATTATTATAGGGCAGCTCCAAATCTATCACAGCTATGATAATGAGCACTTCAGAAATCTACCTACCTGGACAAAACCAACCACGTTATAGCCCTGTTACAAAACTGCACGGCCACCCTGGTCATTACAGGATTGTAATATGGTTCTCTAACAGGGCTTTTACATGGCGGGCTGTAAGGCAGTCACGGTTCTCTCCCCATCTGTTAGGGAGGGAGACCACGCCCCCTCGCTGCGATGCTCCTAGAGCGACTCCGTTCAGGGGGAATTAGCTAACAGTTAATAGGCCCTAGCCTTCAGTCCAGGCTGGGTATCAGTTGGGTCTGGTAGCCCCGACACTCAGCCAGCGCAGGGGCAGCACACAGTTAATGGGTCTAGCCCGCAGTCAGGCCGGGTGGCGGCAAATCTATAGCCCAGAGCCTTCAATCAGGATGAGGCCGTACTCAAGTAAAGGCTGTAGCTTGCAGTCAGGCAGCACCGTAGTAAGTCCGTCTGCCCGGGGCCCTCAATCAGGGTGGAGCAGCAATCCGGTAAGGGGCTCTGACCTGTGGTCAGGCAGAGCAGTAAGGAGTCGGTCTGCCCCAGGCCCTCACTCAGGGCAGAGCAGCAATCAGGTAAGGAGGCTCTGGCCTGCTGTCAGGCAGAGCAGCTCATCAGTCTAGGGGGAGATTGTCTCTCTGATGGGAGAGCCAGATAAACCACCTGGCGTCCTAGCTCGGATGGGCACCAGACCAATGCAGGCCTCTTGATCTAGAGGTTGGGAGGCTGCCAGACGCAGGCTCACCCATTCCATTGTGTCTCACCCCAGGGCCCTAATGGGGCAGAGTGATCCGCCAGGGGTCAGCGGGGAAATCCAGCCGTAACACACTGGTCCGCTTGTAGTCAGTCACACAGCCGAACCCTATTCAGCTTCCCTGGGCTCCTTCCTACACTCCCAGTCCAGGGGTACCTGGGTTCTGGGGTTGTCATTCATTTCAGTAGGGTAAATGGCAAGTGGCAGCCCCAACAGCTCCTCGGCGCTCCTGGTGTCTGGTAATTCCTCCGGGTCTCTGGCGCTGTAGTTGCCTCTGTCGGCTCCAAGCTCCAGCAGTGAGGGGAAGACATCCTGCTCCTCTGACAGCTCTTCACCTACTGAGCTGGAGGGCCTGCCTTTTATAGTTCCACTTCCTGTCCCGCCCCTCCGCTTCTGGCGGGGCAGCCACGGATATCCCAGTTCTGCCCACAGGGGGCGGTCGCAGTTCTCTTCCTGTCTGTCCGGGAGGGAAACCACACCTCCTCACTACACAGGGTCACATTAGGGTGACCAGATAGGAAGAGTGAAAAATCGGGAAGGGAGTGAGATAATAGTTCCTTATATAAGACAAAGCCCCTAATATCGTGACGATCCTGATAATATTGGGATATCTGGTCACCCTAAGTTGGAGAGTCAGGCTGAAAGGCGATGTAGAGGGGATTACTATCCAGCTCACCCCCAATGCCTCCCCAGTGCCCCCTTTACTTCAGCATCTCCAGTGTCCCAACAAATCTGCAAAATCGAACGGGGAACATAGCTCTGACCACCCAACCCCACCCCTAGCAGCATGACAGCAGATACAGTAGACTGAAATCCAGATGCACCCAGTACCCTCTGTACAAGCAGACCACTTACCATCCCTCAGCTTCCCCCAAAGACTGGGGAGAGACAGATCATCAAGGCCAGGGCCTCTACACACTGCTGACGGTCTGGCCAACCTGAGGGGGAGGAAAAGGAAGATTCGTGACAACATGTTTGCACAACTCATAGCTGAGTCACAGAGGAAAACCAGGCTGGCTGAGAGGTGGAGACTGCACAAGAGGACTTAGCAGGAGAGGCAGATGCAGCTGTCCTGGAAATTGTGGTAGTGGCCAAGGACAATATTGCAGTGACCAGGGAAAACATGGCAGTGGCTAAGGCCAGCATCATCATGGCAAAGGAGAGCATGGAAAATGAGAGAGAGATGCAGGATGCTATCCTGACCCAGAATGCCCTCCTGCAAAACATGCTCCTGTTAGACCATCAGGTCCTGCAGTCCTATACTTTGGGATCCAGCCATGTCCTTCAGCCCCTGGGCAATGTTGGCTACTGGGACCAGTGGCAACCCCTAACCGCCACATCCCCACAGCAGCGCTCCCAGCAGCTCCCATTCACCTCTCCGATACAACCTCTGGAGTCCGAGAACACTTGCACCTGGGAGTCTGGCTCTTTTGAGCCTTCCAATGCCCCAACCAATTTTGAGCCATGGCACCCAACCCCAGAACCCATGTGGACATGAGAGCCAGAGGCAAGGTGTATACTAGCCTGATGACTTTACGCCCTCCCCCCCCCACCACCACCACCAAAAACGTTGTATTTGGAATGTTCTTACTGTTGCACTTTGAGTTCTGTTTGCACTGTTGCATTCATTAAAAGGATTATGTATAACTGATTATTTTGCAGGCTGGTTAGTTAAATGTATTTCCAAATACAAAGAGATTATTTTTCCAGAGGTTTCATTAAAACTTTAAAAACCATTCACCATACATCCATTATGAGTCATCATTGCAGTTAACACAGAAAATCCTTTAAATAGGGATGAAATAATGCATGGGTTTTGCAAAAGCACACAGGGAATGCTAAACTTAAACCACCCACACACAATACCCCAGTGTTCACAATGTCTGTATCCCAATACAACCCCTACGGGCTAACATGTTCAGCCATGAGACTCAAAATATGAACAATAGACATCCCTTATAGCATTCCCCCGGCTGTTTGTGTTTCTCTATGGGACGTCTCCACACTTCAGCCTCCCACCCGTCTGCAAGGCTTTCCCCATGCTCTCACAAGTATTATGCAAAACACAACATGCAATTGTAATGATTGGAATACTTTTTTCCTGCTGCTTCAAAGCAATTCCATAAACAGCGCCATCTGCCTTTCAAACAGCCAAATGCACACTCCACTACCATTCTGCAACTACGGAGGCAATAGTTGATATGTTCCTGCTTTCTATCCAAGTGGCCTGAGTACGGCTTTGTTAGCCAGGACATTAGGGGGATACACCGGGTCTCCCAAAATAACCAGACCACCCTCCACCGCGTTAATATCCACAGTGATCCTAAGGGCAAACAATCCTTTCTCCATTAATTTAAATAGTACTGAGTTCCAGAAGATCCTAGCATTGTGGACCCTTCCAGACCACTCTGCATTAATGTATGTCCGTAAACTTGCTGTGGTGGTCCACCAGTCCTTGCAGCACCATGGAGAAATAGCCCTTTCTATTTATAAATTCTGCGCCCTGATGCGGGGCACGAAGGGAGGAGGGGGTTTGAAGAAAATGATAGGTGCATCATTCATCAGTTGCACCTATACAGTTTAGGAACCCCATGCATGCAAGGCTATCAATAATTTTCTGAGCATTACCTCAGTTTCATGAGATAGACAATAGGAGCTGCGGGGCCCCAGTTAGACAGCACATAGCAGACCTGCTTGAGAATGGCCCCCACAATTGATCCCCCAATGCCAAATTGGTTGGCTACAGACCGGCAACATTCTGGAGTAGCCAGCTTCCAGATAGCAATGGTGACTCATGTCATGCTGTCTGGAGTGGTTCACAACCATGAATGCCAATGTCAGGGCAGACTCTCAGGAAGCAGGGCAGAGACCTGAAACTGGTTTTGTGTTCTATAATGATATTTTACCAACCCTCTAACAAGTGTGAAGTCCTCAAGCACTATAACAGTCTTACCATGGAGTTTCAGATAGTTCCCTTGGGCATTCCAGTCTATCTTACCACGCAGACAAGTTGGACTTAATGATAGTTGGTTGCTATACACCAAAGATCACAAAAGATTTAGGTGGCTTCCAGTCTCAAGAGACCAGTCACTTACCCCAGGTCAATTTGTACATTAAATCTCTCACCAAAGATAACGCTTGTAGCCCATCCTGTAATAAATGAACTAAAGATTATTAACTAAGAAAAGAAATGAGGGAGTTATTACAAGTTTAAAGCAGGAAAACATATATACACAAATGAGTTTCTGTCTATGGCTTGAACAGGTGACTGAGTTGTTGTAATCTGTCCTGGAGGCCTTGGGGGAAGAGGTGGAGTGGGGGCAGGCCTGAGGCAGAGAGGGGGGTCGAGCACCGCCCAGGCAAATGACAAATGACTGACTGAGCACATTTTGAAAATGGTATAAACCAGCCCAGAAAGAAAGCGTGGCGCAGAGACAGCAGAATCATTGGATTTTTTTAAAATTTAAACCCACCCGGCTTCCCGCAGTTCATAGTGAAAACAATCCCAGCGTGCACTCTGCTCAGAGGTGAATCAAAGGACCATGAGATACCGCGAAGAACACTATGCCCTCACTCACAATACACTGCCTCTGTGTGTTCACACGATGTGAATTGGAAGTGAAACAGGCATTCCATGTGTATGCTATCAGTGTCACTCCCATATAGGGTTGCCAACTTTCTAATAGCACAAAACCAAACTCCCCTGGCCCGCCCATGCCCCGCCCCTTCCCAGAGGCCCCGCCCCCCGCTCGCTTCATCCCCCCTCCCTCCGTCACTCGTTCTCCCCCACACTCACTTTCACTAGGCTGGGGCAGGGGGTTGGGGTGCGGAGGGGAGTGAGGGCTCCAGCTGGGAGTGCGGGCTCTGGGCGGGGCCAGAAATGAGGAGTTCAGAGTGTGGGACAGGGCTCCAGGCTGGGGCAGGGGGTTGGGGTGTGGGGGCAAGTTGTGAGGGCTCTGGGATGGGGCTGAGGATGAGGGGTTTGGGGTACAGGAGGGAGCTCCAGGCTGGGGCAGGGGGTTGGGGTGCAGCGGGTGAGGGTTCCGGCAGGGCGTATGGGCTCTGGGGTGGGGTCAGGGATGAGAGGTTTGGGGTGCAGGAGCGGGCTCCAGGCTGGGGCAGGGCAGTGGGGTGTGAAGGAGGTGAGGGCTCCAGCTAGGGGTGTGGGCTCTGGGTTGGGGCCGGAGATGAGGGGTTTGGGGTGCAGGAGGAGGCTCAGGGCTGGGGCAGGGGATTGGGATGTAGGAGGGGGTGCAGGGTCCCAGTAGCATTTACCACAGCGTCTAGGAAGTGGCCACCAGGTCCCTGCGGCCCCTAGATGCATGGGAAGCCAGGTAGGCTCCGCGGCACCACACGCTGCCCTTGTGCCCACAGGCACCGCCCCCGCAGCTCCTATTGGTTGCGGTTCTTGGCCAATGGGAGCTGCAGACCCGGCACTTGGGCAGGGGCAGTGCGTGGAGCCCCCTGTGCCTAGTGTCGCAAGAATCTGAGGGCTGCTTCCAGGAGCCGCATGGAGCAAAGGCAGGTAGGAAGCCTGCCTCAGCCCCAGGCCCCCTCTGCATCACTGACTGGACTTTTAACAGCCCGGTCAGCAGTGCTGACTGGAGCTGCCATGGTCTGTTTTTGACCAGGCGTTCTGGTCGAAAACTGGATACCTGGCAACCCTGCTCCCATACCGTGCATTACCTAACATGCATCCAAAAGCTTTGGATTTACCCCTTTGTGTAAACACACCCTAGGTGCCCCAGAGCAGGAAGCTGGGTTAACCAGGAGGGAGACAAGGAAAGTAAGAGTCAACATCCTTTCTCTCTCACATTGTAATTTAAATTCATAGGGTCTTTTTCAAGGCAACTCAATATCTTCAAGAGTTTTTCTAGCTAAGGGAAGTCTGTGCTGTGTCTTAGGTTCAGGAACCTTCCACATGCTCCCTCAAAGTCAAGCAGGCCTACGTGGATGGCTGGTACATAGTGTATAATGTATTGCAGCTATTGGTTTCCCCCTCTCTGCTTTTCTTCATCCTCCTCTCTCACCCGCTAGTCTCTCTGGAGCACAATGTGGACCCCGTGACATCTGAGATCACAAGTAACTGCCTAACACAGGGGTGAAATCCCAGCCCCATCGAAATCAATGGCAAAACTCCTGTTGACTTGAAGAAGGCCAGGATTTCACCCCAGATGTCAGCTTTGAAATTAGACCAGTTGTTTTGAAATTAGGCCAGTTGAATTCCCTATGCAGTTTCTGATTAGGTAGGCTCAAAGGAGGAGCTTGAGGAGGTCAAGTGAGGGTTGATCAGGGATAGGGGATGCAAGGGAATGCATTTGCAGGCTAAGGGAACAGTGCCAGCTGAGAAAGGAAGGTGGATATGTATCAGGGTGGAAAGGGATGCAGTCAAAGAGGCAGGACAAGTGGGATATGAGGTGTGTAGTAGGAGAGATTTCTCTGTGACTGGAATGAAGGCAGGAGGGCTTTGGACAGGGAGAAGAGGGGTAGGGAAGCCACAGAAGGGAGCAGAGCTCTTGTCAGATGGCATCAGGTTTGTTAGTAAAGAATTTGGGCAGAGACAGGAAGGAGGAGTAGTGGGAGCAGGGCTGATAGAGAAACTGAAAATAGAAAAGAGATGCCACGGGTTGAGGTGCAGGAGCCTTTCAGGAAGGAGAATCAGAGCTGTTAATTTAGCCCTGGTGTATGTTTGTGCATCTCGATATAAGGAGGTGTTACAGTGGGATAAGCACCAAGGAGGGGGAAGAAATATCTAGGTTGGTGCCCAGGTGCATAACAAGCAGTAATGGGATGAAAGGGAAAGGGAAAAGATAAGTTGATTATCATGAAAGTGAGATCTGTTAGGCGGTGGAAAAGTCTCCCAAAGGAAGTGGTGGGTGCACCAGGGTTTGGGGAGGCTTTTTTAAATAGACCAGAAAAAATGTTAGAAAATAAAGTGGAGGGAGCGATTTTGCGCCAGCCAGGGGGCTAGTAGTTAGGCCCTAGTAGGTCTTTTCCTGCTATAATTCTATGAGTGGGATGAACAGAAGGTCATGTTTTATCCTTAATGCTGTAATTCCAAACATTTCATGTCTTATGCCTGATAAGCAGAGCCCTGAGGGTAAACTGCTAAGCGTATGATACAGCAAGCCAAGCATGTCTTAGGCACGTGACATTTGAAAATGTAGCCGTTAATTTTTGTGTGATAAGTGCAATTTAAAATAGAGATAGGGACATTTTAATAAATGTATCCACCTTGCCAGGACAGGATGTGCCAGATTAGACTTCATTTAGCTGAAGGCAAATTGCCCTTATACTGTACAAATATTTTTCTTTCCTTTTTTTGTTCTCTGTCACACTTCGTCCAAGTTCTTCCTTTATCCTTGGGGCTGCCTGCGGTGCATTTGAAAAGTGTAGGTGTGGTCTCAGTGAAGTTTTCTCAGCGTGAGAAGGAAACACAATCAGGCTAGGATTTAATTGAACTTCCCCAGGCAAACTTGATCTCGCCTTAACCTTTGCATGAGCCTGTAAAATGAAATGAAAGGTGTGCTGACAGTTACAATAGATGAAGTCCAGTTTTGATACTGCTGCTTAAGACAGGCCATAGGTAGCACTGTCTGCCTCCCTTTGCAATGCTTCATGCTGGTAAACTGGTACACTTTTCCCCTCTCTAATTCTCAATTGCCAGGTGTCCATCATGCTGTGAGGGCTGGAATTGGGGGTCTCACCTGCAGAACAGGATGAGGAATGAACTCAGCCTTCTATCCCTGAGCTTGAACCTGTGGCTCATTCTGCTCGTCAAGCGTCGGCAGGGTATAATGAGTCTACTCTTGACCTGCAAACTGATTGGATGGTGGATCGGATCACTCAGCATCTCTGGTCTTGCCAGAAGCATGGCTCTGATCCATCCACACCTATGTATTTACGTCATACAACAGACTGCCACTATTGGCCTAATTTTTCACATGTCAGCACTGGTGAACCAGTGGGAGCTGCGGTTGCTCCAAATATGTAAAAATCAAGGCCCTAAATCTTCAGAATTGCACAGATTTTTACCAAACATTGACTTTAATAGGAGCTCTGTGGCTCAATCCTCATGCAGCCCTCTAAAATGCAAGGGTCATTCCCAGAGTTATACTTAAAAATATGACAATTGCTGAAAATTAAGGCTGAATAAAGCCTTCAATTGAGTCTTGAAACCCCAGAGGGGCCTGTACTGTTGAATATCATAATGTGAAGCATTCCATTGGGATTGGCAAAGGATACATGAGAGCACTTGGGTTAAAGCTTTTCTGCTTAGAAGCAGAGCCTGCCCGTGAGAGTGATTAGGCTCAAATAAGTGCAACTAATTGTGATCAGACACAGCCGTGTTGCTCATTACCTCTCCTTAATCAGAATTTAGAATGGAATTAGAGATGGAATTAGCGCATACAGTCCATCCCTCTGCTGCTTCACAAGCATTCTGTGTGATGTTTGTCACCGTCGGCCCCTGCCACTCACCCCTCTATTTCTGAAAAGGGGAACAGGCTCATTTATTTATGTACTATACTAGGGTGATTTTTTTTTAAAAAAAATCTGATAATTATGTGGCAAACTATCAATTGGATCAAAAAGTTATGACAGAGGCTCCGATCCTGCCATGGGTTCTCCCCTTCACAGAACCCCAAAGTGGTGAATGAGGGGCTCCAGGGATGTGCAAGGAGTCTGCCCATGCCAAAGAAGTTGCAGGATCGAGGTCTCCATCAGAAATACATGTGCACTAATTAGTATTGAGAATCTGGTTTTTTTTAATTGTCTTTACTTATTCATAAACAGTATTTTAAATGCTTTTGAAACTGCATCTTCTGGGTCTGATATTAAATTCTAGTTTTCCCATCTGAAGTGTGTGATGACCGCTTTAGAAATGTTTACATGACGAGTGAAGGCAGCCCTGTTCCCTCTCCCACAAATGGATTATTTCAGGATAAAGCTTATCGTATACAGACAGTAGGGTTTTTTCCTATAAATCTCTGAATAGAATATAATAAGAATCACTCTTGCTTTGGACTGTATTATTTGTTTTTCATTAGTACGTGCACACTATTATTTCCCTGAATAAAATAAATAAATCTGACTATTGACAAAAAGTCTTCCATCTACGTGTAAACAAACTTCTAAAAATCACTGAGTTACCATGTTGATTTTGTCCAGTTTGATGATTGATTACACAATATTTAGACAAATATGTGCATATTAAAACATAATGACTCCAAAAACAATATCCCAGAGGCATGTTACAAACTCTAGCTTTCCAAAAAGAGCCAAATAGTTTTTAAGTTTATTTCAGAGCATCTAATCCTGTTACCACAGTGATTACAAAAGAATAATCATAATAATAAGGGGGTGTGGCTGACTGAAAAGGCTCTGGAGACCCAAGCTGCATAATGTGTCAGTTTCATGTTTGATTTTGGAAGCGTAAAGGCCCAGAGCCTTGGCTGTGCTGTAGCTACTCTGCACTGCATCACCAGCACAAAATGGCCCCAAATTCCCTGAAGGGGGATCCACCAGTCCCATAAAGCTAGGAAAAGGGATGAAGTAGTTCACCACTATGCAATGGCCAGGATAGGAGGTGTGGCTTGGGCATCACTGTTGCCCTGCTGAGCCCCAGCTGTTATATGGGCGCCTTTGCAGTTATTGGCAGCCAGCAATATACTGTAGGGAACCCGGCTTGGTGCACAGTCAGCCCAGAATCAGAGAAACAAAAGTCGCTTAAAGCCACCTTTGTAGCCCATTTCTGAGCTCCACTGTGTAGTCCTCAGATGTAGCCAGGGATCTGGCCCATAATTTTTTAAGTAACAGCTTTGCACAGATTCCTTACCTCCTCCGTCCTGCTGAAGTCAAAACAGCCTTTGACTTAATTGGGCCAGGATTTCAACGTTCTATCTTTAATGGTGAATGTAGAAATTTGCCTCTTGTATGTCAGCAGTTTGATCTGTAGAATCAATCTTCTTTTATGGACAGTAGCACTGAATTGTGGTGTATTTCAATCTGCCCTTAGCCAAAATTGTTTAGGTGTATTCATTTATTTTCAGAAATGCATATTGCTCTGCTGATAGCTGATACTTTCAGTTAGTTTTCGTCTACTATAAGGCCCTTATTGCAGTCATACCTGAGCACCATCCCTGTATTCAAAATAGAAAAATAGAACACTGATTCTTCACATTATGCTTATGGCAGACACATTGAGAAGTTAGATACAAGCATAAAATACTCTGCTGGAAGGTTGCAATGTAACACTACTTTAATTCTTAGACTCCAGAACAATATCCCCAAGAACCACAAAACAGAGAGGAACAAAGCAGGCTGCTTCTTAAAAAAATAGAGAGGCACAACTCTCCCCACTTTACTCTAGGCTGGCTGGCTACAAGATTACTCCGTTTGCATGTTTCCGTACAGAACCCCCTGCTTGCCTGCACACAGGTCAGAGAAAATCCCTGAGAAGTTAAAGACACATAGCACAATTTTAAGACTTTTTAATACACCATAATTCTCTGCCTTGTTCGTCATTTAGGTCCCAGTCCTACAATTCACTGTATGCAGTAAGAGCAGTGCCTTTGTGTGCAGCCCCATTGACTTAAATAGGATTACGCACATGGTGAAATTTAATGGTCTGTGATATACAGGAGGTCAGTCTGGATGACCCAATGATTCCTTAAACTCTAAGTCTGTGAATGTGCACAAGTGTTTGCGGGATCAGGGGCCTTGCATGACCATTTTGATCTGGTAGTGGTCAGCACTCACTCTGCACATGGGTGAGTGGCTACCTAGAGACTCAAGCACGTTATCTCAGTTTCTTTCCTCTACTGCAGTAGGATAAGATGCTCCATTAATTGCTCATGTGTGAAGCACTTTGCTTTCTTCATGTTCTAATAGCTAGACAGTAAGGTCCTCGACCCAGGGACCGTATCCCTCTGAGAAGCACCATGTAGGCCTATTGTTGAAATCAAAATGTTTAATACTATAGAAATAGAGTCCTCTCACTTGATCATGTTTTTTTCCCCTCTGAGGTGAGACTAGCCCCTTTTACCCCCTTCCTCTAATACAACAGTCCCTGCTTTGGCTTCTGCTTTTCCCACTGGCTGGAGTCTCACAAACACCCGTGAGACAGGGCAGTGCTCTTATTCCAATTTTACAGATGGGAAGCCAAGACACAGAGTGCCTAAGTAACCTGCCCAAGGAAGTCTGTGGTGGAGCAGGGATTTGAACCCAGGTCCCTCACGTCCTAGGCCAATGACCTAACTGGTATTGTTGTTAGTAGGTTGTCTTTAGAAAACCAGCATCTCATTAAATGAAAGCAGAAAAAGAACATTCTTATTTGTAAACATCTGCTATGCTTTTTCCAGAACTCCCACGAGAAGTGAACCACTCAAACATTATTTTTAGAAAAATCAGCAATAAACCAATGTTGTTTCCTCTGCCGGGCGTGGAGTGTGTCCTGTCTTCTTGGGTTTGGTCTACTGGGCAGGAAGCTCTTCAAGGCCAGGACTGTCTTCCTTTCAGGTCTTGTACAGTGCCAAGAACATTGTCCAGGCTTAACAGATATTAAGTGATAACCGTATGTTTTGGATGGTTCATGTGTTAAGTAACTAAATGCAGGCAAAAAAGTTTAGCTTCACAGTTTATTCGGAGAGCACTTCTATGAACGGAAGCAGAAAGAAAGTGTAAGTACAAAGGGACAGACTGCCTCAGACATGGGGATGAAAAATGCTCTTGTGAGGCAGATTAGCTCTATTATCCCCATTTCACAGATCATGGAATTGAGGCACAGAGAAGCCTGTGTTGGTGACAAAAATGGAGGATAGGTCTCCTGTCTCCCGGGTCTGAGACTAACCATCCTCTGAGAGAAGATTTGGGAAAGAAGAAAGAGCAAACTCTTGTGGTCCTCCATACAGGTCATGTGAATTAGGCAGGCTGAATGGATGAGAGGCATGTTAGAATCAAATATGCGTTCATCATCCCTGAGCAGACTAGAGTGAAACCCGTGATGAGGAAGCAGCTGAATATGATACCTGTGCCAACTGCCCTGCTCCAAGCGTAGATTGGATCACTCTGTGCGGCATATTGGAGAAAGGCATGTGACCTTACCTCCCAAGAAGCTAGCTCCTTCCTTAGGTTATTGTTTAGCTGGGAGAATGGCAGAGTTTGTGCATCTTGACCAGACTCAGTTAATTTTACTGCAGTTAATTTTTAATCAGCCTTGTTTCCTATTATTATGTTTACCCATCTCTCCTTCTCCCCCGTTTGGCTTCTACCTAGCCACTTATATATTCACTTCTTTTATTTTTTGAGTGGGGAGAAGGGACCACACATTGCATTATAGTGAACTATGCTTGGAATGCCAGACTAATAGTAAAAAATGAGTCTGTCAGAAGAATTGCACGTGCACTGTACTGAGGTCCCCTGAGCGGTTTGAGCAATGTCCTTGACCTTTTGTTAACTAATTTCATTTTCATTAAGTGCCAAGTAGGCTAGCACGAATATAGTTATCTTTTAATTTCCAGGAAGCAAAGTATCTAAGCCTAAACCAAAGAAGAATAGAGGGCACACCAGAAGCAGGAGTCTGTTGTTCACACTACATGCTTTCTTTCTAAGTGAACTTTATCTTTCGGTAACTCAGATACTTCTTGTGTACTGCTTGGTGTCATTAATTAGATATGAGGATTTCCCAGTACATTAGCAAGTAACTGTGTCTCTCTCTGTGTCACATCTACTCTGAAAAGTGACTGTAAAAATGACACAGCCCTATCTCCACTCCCTGGTGTGGTCCCTGCATAGCCAGTGCAGCTCCAAATGTGAGCTGGATGCTGTTCCCGCTTGTGCAGTCATCAACAGAATTGTTTGCTGGATTCCACTGACCGAGCTAGTCAGTTACACCTGTGCAAACCCAGAGGACACTTTATACTAAGTTTGTGGCAAGTTATCATGCAAATTAGACGCATCACTAAATTTGGCTCTTGGTCTGTAAAGGCACATATAATGTCTAGGGATGGACATTTTAAAGAGGTTGAATAGCCGATTAGATCCTATGGGATTTTCAAGGATATATGCTTTATTATTTAAAAAAATTATAAATGATCTAATCTATGTAAAGTGTGCCCAGAAATTAACACAATGGTGTCTCTATTAAATACATGAAATAATACATTATTACTACCCTTTACATTTTTTTTTGAGTTGATACGCTTTTTAGTTATGTTGCTAATTTATACTTTTAAGATCTGGTCAACTACTCCCTTTTTCATGCAGAATCATGTGAAGACCATCCTAAAGAATATGCTTTTGATTACTGTATGTCTCTATAATTGAGATTCGCATCTGTTAATGCTTTTGAGATAGGCCAGAGAAGGAGATCTGCATGATCTGAGGGAGTTTGCTGATGCGATTGCAGAGCCATTGGCCATTATCTTTAAAATCTTGTGGCGATCAGGGGAGGTACCGGAAAATTGGAAAAAGGCAAATATAGTGCCCATCTTTAAAAAAGGGAAGAAGGAGAACCCGGGGAACTACAGACCGGTCAGTCTCAGCTCATTCCCTGGAAAAATCATGGAGCAGGTCCTCAAGGAATCCATTTTGAAGCACTTGGAGGAGAGGAAGGTGATCAGGAACAGTCAACGTGGATTCACCAAGGGCAAGTCATGCCTGACCAAACTGATTGCCTTCTATGATGAGATAATTGGCTCTGTGGATATGGTGAAAGCAGTGGACATGATATACCTTGATTTAGCAAAGCTTTTGATACAGTTTCCCACAGTATTCTTGCCAGCAAGTTAAAGAAATATGGATTGGATGAATGGGCTATAAGGTGGATTAGAAAGCTGGCTAGATCATTGGGCTCAATGGGTAGTGATTAATGGATCCATGTCTAGTTGGCAGCCGGTATCAAGCGGAGTGCCCCAGGGGTCGGTCCCTGGGCCAGTTTTGTTCAACATCTTTATTAATTATTTGGATGATGGGATGGATTGCACCCTCAGCAAGTTTGTGGATGATACTAAGCCGGGGGGAGAGGTAGATACACTTGAGGGTAGGGATAGGGTCCAGAGTGACCTAGACAAATTGATAGATTGGGCCAAAAGAAATCTGATGAGGTTCAACAAGGACAAGTGCAGAGTCCTGCACTTAGGACGGAAGAATCCCATGTACCGCTACAGGCTGGGGACCAACTGGCTAAGCAGCAGTTCTGCAGAAAAGGACCTGGGGATTACAGTGGACGAGAAGCTGGATATGAGTCAGCAGTGTGCCCTTGTTGCCAAGAAGGCCAATGGCATTTTGGGATGTATAAGTAGGGGCATAGCGAGCAGATCGAGGGACGTGATCGTCCCCCTCTATTCGACATTGGTGAGGCCTCATCTGGAGTACTGTGTCCAGTTTTGGGCCCCACACTACAAGAAGGATGTGGATAAATTGGAGAGAGTCCAGCGAAGGGCAACAAAAATGATTAGGGGTCTGGAACACATGACTTATGAGGAGAGGCTGAGGGAACTGGGATTGTTTAGTCTGCAGAAGAGAAGAATGAGGGGGGATTTGATAGCTACTTTCAACTACCTGAGAGGTGGTTCCAGAGAGGATGGTTCTAGACTATTCTCAGTGGTAGAAGAGGACAGGACAAGGAGTAATGGTCTCAAGTTGCAGTGGGGGAGGTTTAGGTTGGATATTAGGAAAAACTTTTTCACTAGGAGGGTGGTGAAACACTGGAATGCGTTACCTAGGGAGGTGGTAGAATCTCCTTCCTTAGAAGTTTTTAAGGTCAGGCTTGACAAAGCCCTGGCTGGGATGATTTAATTGGGGATTGGTCCTGCTTTTGAGCAGGGGGTTGGACTAGATGACCTCCTGAGGTCCCTTCCAACCCTGATATTCTATGATTCTATGATTCTATATTACACCCAGTCCAAATCAAGGGCTCTAATCTTCAAGATTTCCTGGAGCCAACAGGAGTGGAGGGAACTCATCACCTTGCAGGATTGGGCACCTACTTTCCATGTATAGAATGGATACATCAGGCTGCTGTTTTCTGTGTTATCGCTGGTAAAGTAGGGTTTCAAAAAAGGGCATCGCAACATAAGCCAGTCACTCTGCATAACACTGCAGAGGCTATTCTAGAAATACCACTTTCAGAGGGCAGTACATCTGGGAGTGACAGCAAAGAAAACACTAAGCAGCTGATAGGAGTGATGGTCTGGTAATGTTGATCTGATTTCCCAGTGAATAGGCAGGTGGCTATCTTTGTCTTTGGAGGCACCTAGCATGAATGGTGTACATAATTACTACCGCAAATATCTGAATACTGAAATTTTACCCTGGGCATCAGAGCCATCAGAACTACGTACTGGGAGAGCTGCGCAGAATGCACATACATCCCTTGCCTCACTTAAAATGGATTTTGCTGGGAAAACAAGAGGTTTGTGTTTGCAAGCTAGATAACTGAATGAAACTGAATGTTAATGTGCCCACAAAACCCAGTGCAGGGTGGGTGAAACAGAAGCGCACATGTCTTTCAGTTTTCCCCTTGTGCGCAGACCTCTGGAAGTTTAGTCCATTATTATTATTATTATTATTATTACTATTTGTATTACAGAAGTGCCTACAGTCCTAGATGCATTGGGAGCCTCACTGTGCTAGGCTCTGGACAAACACATAGGGAGATGCAGCTTCCCCCTAAGAGTTTACAGTCTAAATAGACAAAACAGACAAAGGGTTGGTGAGTAAACAGAGGCACAGGGAGGCAAAATGACTTGCAGAGTCTGGAATGGAACCCAGGTTTCTTTAGCCCCAGTCACTGAGTCACATTGCCTCTTGATGTGTTCTGTAGCCAAAACCATGCACTGGCTGCAATAAGCTCATTGCGAGAGGGTTTATTAAAGGTCTAAAAGCGGAATTACCAATCTCTGCTACATTTAAGGTTTTATTTTAAGGAAATGTCCATTGAGCCAAATCTGACTCTTGCCAGACTGAAATGGAAAAGTGGCAAAACAGGTCTCGGTGGTTGAGACTTATGGGCCTAATCATGTAGCCTTTAAGCCCAACGGTTATAAGATCAGCCCTAACCTTGATATTAACAAGTATACAGGGGTAGTATTTCCACACCAATAAGTAATACATGTCTAACGACTGGGTTCAGTAAATCAGCTCCCACCTACTCTCCTCTCTTACCTTGTAGTTACTGATTTTATAGAATGGTTTGTTTTTGTTTCGTTTCTTAGTGGGCTGTTTATCACCATTCATGACAAAGGCCATATTGCAACAATGCTAAACTCCTGGCCTGAAGAAGATATAAAGGTATGCTTGATTTCTTTTTATGGAGCTGAGAAAAGCTTGCAAATATTTTCCATTTCTCACAATAATCCGACAGAATTTGAAGCTTCCAAAAGGAAATGCAGCCTATCCCTCTGATCTCAAGTTTTGCATCGGAACAAACAAATCAAAGGAGAAGTATTTTGTTCTTCTGTAGGCTTTCTTTGCAATGATCTCAAAGTGGTTTCCATTCATTATTTAATTAAGATTCAAAGCACCCCTTTGAGTCTGATAAATATGTTTTTGCCAAGGAGGAAACTGGCACAGAGACGTTAAGTGACTCACCCAAGGTCACAAAGGACATTTGTGGCAAAGCTGGGAATAGAACTCAGAAATCCTGAGTCCTAATCCTGGGGTTCAGTCACAAGCCTGCCTTTCTCAACTACAGGCAAATGCCCTGTTCATTGAGCTTTGTTCATCAACAGCTGTACAACTAAGAATTTTACACTGGCTGCTCTATTGAGCTTATATCTATACAATTCCTTTTGTTCCGAAGCACTTTGAAAACTTGGGTCAGATTTCTCCTCTCCAATCCATACAGACTGTGCATAGTGGGTGCCACACCATCAGTCTGGCCTGGTGAATCTGTGATTCAAGAAATTGCCCACTATAATGGGCATACAGGATCGAAAGGAAAATTTGCATGCTTTGCTGGACGAGACAGGATCTGAGACTCTGGAAAATGATTTGGTTGGTTATTAGCAAGACAAGGTGGGTGTGGTAATATCTTTTATTGGACCAACTTTTGTTAGCATGAGAGATAAGCTTTCGAACTACACAGACCTCTTCTTTTGGGTCTGGGAAAGGTAGATACTCCAAGTGTCACAGCTAAATACAAGCTCAGACAGATAGTTTAGCACATAAAACTGTAATAAAGGGACCATATAAGGTGGATAGAAAGCTGGCTAGATTGTCAGACTCAGCGGGTAGTGATCAACAGCTTGATGTCTAGTTGGCAGCCGGTATCAAGCGGAGTGCCCCAGGGGTCGGTTCTGGGGCCGCTTTTGTTCAACATCTTTATTAATGATCTGGATGATGGGATGAATTGCACACTCAGCAAGTTCACAGATGACACTAAGCTGCAGGGAGAGGTAGATATGCTGGAGGGTAGGGATAGGGTCCAGAGTGACCTAGACAAATTGGAGGAGTGGGCCAAAAGAAATCTGATGAGGTTCAACAAGGACAAGTGCAGAGTCCTGCACTTAGGAAGGAAGAACCCCATGCACCGTTACAGGCTGGGGACCCACTGGCTAAGCAGCAAGAAGGCCAACGGCGTATTGGGCTGGATTAGTAGGAGCATTGCCAGCAGATCGAGGGAAGTGATTATTCTCCTCTGTTCGGCACTGGTGAGGCCACACCTGGAGTATTTCATCCAGTTTCGGTCCCCCAACTACAGAAGGGATGTGGACAAATTGCAGAGAGTCCAGCAGAGGGCAACGAAAATGATTAGGGGGCTGGGGCACATGACTTATGAGGAGAGACAGGGAACTGGGCTTATTTAGTCTGCAGAAGAGAACAGTGAGGGGGGATTTGATAGCAGCCTTCAACTACCTGAAGCGGAGTTCCAAAGAGGATGGAGACAGGCTGTCCTCAGTGGTGGCAGATGACAGAACAAGGAGCAATGGTCTCAAGTTGCAATGGGGGAGGTTTAGGTTGGATATTAGGAAAGACTATTTCACTAGGAGGGTGGTGAAGCACTGGAATGGGTTACCTAGGGAGGTGGTGGAATCTCCATCCTTAGAGGTTTTTAAGGCCTGGCGTGACAAAGCCCTGGCTGGGATGATTTAGTTGGTGTTGGTCCTGCTTTGAGCAGGGGCTTGGACTAGATGACCTCCTGAGGTCTCTTCCAACCCTAATATTCTGTGATTCTAAGTGACCAATTATAGGTCATAGGACAAAAAGGAGAGGGTTAGCGGGTTACACATTGTTGTAATAAGCCATAAATCCAGTGTCTCTGTTCAGTCCATGTTTTTTATTGTCTAGCAAAGTTATGAATTTAAGCTCCAGACTAATCTTTTGAAAGTGTTGTGCAGGTTTTCTTCGAGGATGAAGACTGAGAGGTCAGATATAGCGTGATCGCTTTGTGAAAAGTGTTCACCCACAGGTGATGTAGTGTTTTTTTCTTTTATCATTTCCTGTGTGAGTTTATTCAAGAGTGCAGTGATTGTTTTCACCCACGTAGTTGTTATTGGGGCATTTCGTGCACTGGATGAGGTACACCACATGTTGTGATGAGCAAATGCAGGTCCCAGGGATCTTGAAAGGGGTGTCGTGCAGGGTGTCGATCATTGTACAGTGGAGAAATGTCTGCAAGTTTTGCATCTGTTGTTCTTGCAGGGTCTGGTGCTGCTGTGAGTTGCTGTGTTCTGGTCTGTGGGGAGCTTGCTTCTGATGATGAACTTGAAGCAGCTGGGGAGTTGTTTGAATGCCAGGAGAGGGGGTGCAGGAAAGATTTCTTTCAGGACGGGTTCCTCATTGAGCATGGGTTGTAGTTGTTTGGTAAAACCCCATATGGGTTCCAGTGTGGGGGGCAGGTGACAACTAAGGGTGTGCATTTGGAGGGGGTTTTATTTCTGTATTGAAGCAGGTTCTCTTGGGATATTTGGGTGACCCGTTCCATGACGTGATCTACTTTGCTGGTGGAGTGTCCTTGTTTGGTGAAGGTGGTTTTGAGTATGTTAAAGTGTATATCCCACACTTTTCCCTCAGAGCATATTCTGTGGTATCTGAGCCTGGCTGTAAATAAAGATTTCTTGGTGTGTTTGGGGTGGTTACTGGATTTATGAGGTAGATGTGATGATCCGTGGGTTTCTTGTATACAGTTGTCTGTAGGGTTCCATTGTTGAAGCTGATCATGGTGGGAGTGTTCAAGAGAGTTTAATTCATGGGTAGTGGTTGAAGTTGTGGTGGAAATCTATGGTGGAGTTTAAGTCGTCCATCCACAGGATGAAAATGTCATCATCTCAGGTATATCCTTGGTTTCAAAGTGCATTTGATTAGTTATGACTTGCTTTTTAAACAACAATCTCTGCATAGAGAATTTCCATGGAATTTGCATTAGTTTCACCATAAATTTCCATCAAAGCATGAGTTCTTTGCTTTCCATATTCCCACATCTGCCATCTTCCAATCCCAGTTGTGTGCCTCGGGTGTGGTTAGGGCGGGAGTGCACACCAAAAACAGATGGAGCCCACCCAAAAAGAGCCTTTCCTAGCTCTGGCTAGTACTTAGTGTTGACTCACGAAGAAAAGTAAACAGGAAAATCTTCCCAAATGCAAGAAAATGAATGCACTGACTGCAGAGAAGTACATGTACTGGTTTCCCTTAGTGACTGGCTTGTTACTGCAATGGCTTTTTAAAAGCTTGATGGCATTCCCTGCTTAACCTCTGCAGTCTAGACGCATGGGCGGCCAGGGAGGCTCTTCTTGCTGCCCCTGCCCTGAGGGCCGGCTTTGCAGCTCCCATTGGCCGGGAACTGCGACCAATGGGAGCCGCAGGGGTGGCGCCTGTGTGCATGAAGCAGCGTGCGGAGCCTCCCTGGCTGTCCATGCGTCTAGGGGCTGCAGGGACCTGACGGCTGCTTCCTGGGAGCCGCAGTAAGTGCCTCCAGGACTCTGCACCCTGTCCCGCACCCCAACCTCCTGTCCCTGCCCAGAATCCCCTCCCGCACCCAAACTCTCTCATGGATCCCACACCCCACCCCAACACCCGAACACCCTACCCCAGCCCCCTCCCGCACCCCAAACCCCTGATCCCCAGCCCCACCTCAGAGCCCACACCCCCAGCCGGAGCCTGAACGCCCTCCTGCACTCCAAACCCCACATCCCCGGCTCAACCCCAGAGCCTGCACACCCAGCCAGAGTCCTCACGCCCCCACCCCCCCTCCGCACCCTAACCCCCTGCCCCAGTCCAGAGCCCTCTTCTGCACCCTGAACAACTCATTCCTGGCCCCACCTGGAGCCCGCATGCAGCCCAAGCCCACAACCCATACCCACCACTTTGCCCCAGCCCAGAGCCCTCTCCCGCACCCCAAACCCTTCATCCCCAGCCCCACCCCAGATCCCGCACCTCCAGCCAGAAGCCTCACCCCCTTTCCGTACCCCAATCCCCTGCCCCAGCCCGGTGAAAGTGAGTGAGGGTGGGGAAGAGCGAGCGACAGAGGGAAGGGGGATGGCGTGAAGAGGGGCAGGGCCTTGGGGAAGGGGCGGGGCAGGTGGTGGGGCAGGAGTGTTTGGTTTTGTGAAATTAAAGAGTTGGCAACCCTAGCTGGCACCTACTCAGGGAATGTCACAAGAGCAACCACTGCGTACACCTCGTGATATCTTCAGAACGCCCAATATTACACAAAATGTACGACAGATTTTGGCAGGGAGACAAAACACAAATATATGCATGGATGCATTGTGCCAAACAAGCCATCTTTTTCTTTCCCCCGTCTCATGATTTTTCATGAGCCAATTCGGTGCCGTTCTGTTTTTTCCAGTTTAAAATTGCGGGTTAACTCGGGGGAGAAAAGAACTGCAAGATCCTTGGGAGATGTATATTGTGTGCATTGAATAACAGTGTCTGACTGTTTATCAGCAATGGAATTAAAGCCATATAGCACAAGTTTAAATCCTCCAATGGTATCTCCCTTTAATCATCAGAAATATGCTGAAAGAGAACATTCGAAAATCATTTTTTCTCCTGAACTAAAAGAGCTGATCATGTGGTTTATTCTTTCCCTGAGTTCACAAAGCCAGTTTGCCCTAGCAAATAGCCCTAGCCAATAAACCCATCTTTATTATCCCCCACCAAAGAAAGGCGATCTATTGAGATATTTTATAATCCTCCATTCTCTTATTTCTCCTAAAAGTGCATATGGGTTCCCTTTTGGCATTAACTCAGTGAATCAGTAAATAAATATAATTTCGCCATGGACTTCTCCTTCGATATCCAAGCCAGATTGTGCATTTAGGTCACCCTCAATCAAATAATCCACATGATCTGAATCTGAATGCTCTGTTCCCTGAAGCTCCTGGCCAGTTTTGGACGGTCTTGGCATTGTGTTAACTACTTTCCTCCTGCATTAAGGCAGAATTGCCATTTTGTCCTGTTCTTACTAGTTTTCGCCACCACCCACACACACATACACAACAAGACTGGCAAAAATAGGAGCCTAATTAACCTCAGTGAGAGCTGTGATTGGGTCCTTGATACTCTTAACCTCAGGCTGGTGATTAAATTGCTTAACTTCAAGCTTCTAACTTTGAAAATCTTGGCCATGCTTTTTTTCTCCTGGTTGTCACAAAGAAACAAACAAAACCACCAGTCAAATAAACGTGTAAGTGCAGTAGGACATTCCCTCAGGGATCAACCTAAGTATTTGCTTGCCATTGTAGTGCTGAAAAGGGCAAAAGTTGATAGGATGGGGAGTGTCCCCACTAACCACCTACACACATGTCAAGTACCAGTGTTACCTGACAGTTCGTTAACTCAGGCTCACGGCTAGTGTAGATGCCAATGCGTGGATGAGAGAAAAGACTAAAGTAAGGTTACTTCGATACTACATATGCTACAGGGGTACAACCACGGCACTGCACCTGTGCCTCTCTTGCACCACGGTGTAGACACTTGCTACAGCGATGAAAGGGGTTTTTCCGTCACAGCAGTTAATCCACCCCCTCAGGAGGCAGTATTAGGTCAATAGAACAATTCTTCTGTCGACCTACTGGCATTTATACTAGGGCCTGGGTCAGCTTCACTACATCTCTCAGGGCTGTGAATTTTTCACACCTCTGAGCAACATAGCTAGGTCAAGCTAGCCTAAGAGTGGAGAGAAGAAAAACATGATGAGGAGAATAGTCTTGGGGTACTTGTGGCACCTTAGAGACTAACCAATTTATTTGAGCATGAGCTTTCGTGAGCTACAGCTCACTTCATCAGATGTATACCGTGGAAACTGCAGCAGACTTTATATACACACAGAGAATATGAAACAATACCTCCTCCCACCCCACTGTCCTGCTGGTAATAGCTTATCTAAAGTGATCATCAGGTGGGCCATTTCCAGCACATTACCAGCAGGACAGTGGGGTGGGAGGAGGTATTGTTTCATATTCTCTGTGTGTATATAAAGTCTGCTGCAGTTTCCACGGTATACATCTGATGAAGTGAGCTGTAGCTCACGAAAGCTCATGCTCAAATAAATTGGTTAGTCTCTAAGGTGCCACAAGTACTCCTTTTCTTTTTGCGAATACAGACTAACACGGCTGTTACTCTGAAACCAGTCTTGGGGTTATGGCACAGGAATGGGAGTCAGGAAAGCAGGTATCCATTACAAGCTTGCCATGACTTAAGGCATGTCACTTATGCCTCTCTCTCTACCTCAGTTTCCCCATCTGGAAAACAGCAACAATAATACTGACCAAGGTGTCAGGTCACAGGCCTGTGAGGCTTAATTTCTGAATACATACAAAGTGCTCTGAGATCCTTGGCTGAAAGGCACTACATGAGTGCCAAGTAGTCTCTCTATGAACTTGGCTGTCACCATTAGTGAAGAGGCTAATACCTGGGTCAGTTTGTGAAGGGAATAGTGATCAAAATACCTGGTATAGGGTTACAACTGAGATCTTATAGCACTGGCTGATGCAGAAAATGACATCTGCAAAGAGAGGCGATCGGAAGAGCTAAATCACACTGCTTTTTAATTAAACAAGTTTAAATCATTTTAATCCAGTCTCTCTCTTCCCATGTCTTCAAAATTGGCTCATTCCAAAGACTACTAGTGAAGGACCTGATAGGTGCATAAAATAGATAAAGGGGGGAGGGGGGGATTCTTCACTCCAAGAGTTACTAACTACCTAAGGCAGCAGTTCTCAAACTTTAGCAACCCAAGGACCCCCATTTTGCTTTAAAATTTGTCATGAACTCCCAAGCACCCTTCTCAGCTTCAGGCCCTGCCCCCACTCCACCCCTTCCCCCAAGGCCTCACCCCCACCCACTTCTTCCTGCCCCCACTCCATCCCTGCCCCTCCTCTTCCCCACGTTTTTCCACCCCCTCCCCTGAGCATGTCCCATCCCTGCTCCTCCCCCTCCCTCTCAGCGCCGCCTGAACGCTGCTGAACAGCTGTTCTGCTACGGACAGGAGGCATTGGGAGGGAGGGGGAGGAGTTGATCAGTGGGGCCAGTGGCCTTAGACATGATTCTGCTCCCTTCCCCAAGCGCACCCCATCCCCGCTCCTCCCTCTCTCTCAGGGCACCTCCTGCACCCCACTGAACAGCTGTTCCCCGGCATGCAGGAGGTGCTGGGAGGGAGGGGGAGGAGTTGAGGGAGGAGGGGAAGGAGTTGATCAGTGCGGCTGGTGGATGCCCCTGGAGTACCCTCGTGGACCCCCATTTGAGAAATGCTGACCTGAGGGCGTGTCTACACTTTGCTGCACCAGAGCAGGTGCGCCACTGTAGCACTTAGTGAAGACACGACCTATGCCAAAGAGAGAGCTTCTCCCGTCAGCACAGTACGCCACCGCCCGTCGACATAGCGCTGTCTACACTGCATAACTGCATCACTCAGGCGTGTGGGTTCTCCATACCGCGGAGTGACACAGTCAGACCAACATACGTTTGCAGGGCAGACCAGGGCTCAGAGTCCTTCACTGATGTTCTCCACCATGCTTTGCTGCCCTCCTAGCCCTCTCCCCATGGCTGACTTGCACTTTTGTGATAACTAGTAGTACAGTAACCTACGAAGGGAACAAACTTCCATCCCATACTGTGGCTACAAAACTGCATTGTTATAAAAATCTAGGGAGCTGGTTCTGCAAACAGTGTTAAATAAAGCATTGGCAACGCTGTATAATGGACGCTCTTCCTTATCTGCAGGCCATCGTGGTGACAGATGGAGAGCGAATTCTAGGCCTAGGAGATCTAGGAAGTTATGGCATGGGCATCCCAGTAGGGAAACTTGCCTTGTACACAGCCTGTGGTGGAGTGAACCCGCAACAGTGTCTGCCTGTCCTGCTTGATGTTGGCACAGACAACGAGGTAAGATTACCTGCTTATTCTGTGCATTTTAAAAACGAAAAGCTGTTTTATTTAAAGCTGGGTTCTTAACTCGGAGAATCAGTCCCTGAATTCGGAGCTAGAGTCAGAGACACCTAAGATAAGAAGACAGCTAACCCAACAGTGCACGGAAGTTGCCAGCTTGCACTCTTGCTCGTAGTATGAGATCAGATAAACACTGGCTGTCCTCATGTTCCACTGATGGGAAGGCGAAGCTGGAGCTGGGCCAGCAGGAGTTGAAGGGTCAGCTCCATCTTTCAGCATGATAAGGTGAGTTAAAAGATTTCAGCCATGCAGATACAGACTGACTTTTCCTGTGAAAAGCATAAGGAAACTGACACATCCCTGGGTGTGTTTGGAAGCGATTATATTTCAGCAAATGGAGAATCCCCACTGGGTGGTTTGGGCTTAATTAATGGCAGTGTTTTGTCAGATTGCACACTTTACTGCACACGATAACAGGACAGGAGGACTCCATCTGTTCACAGTTTTCTGCCTTATGACTCTGGCTCAGAAGGGCTGAAATGCAACACTTTACTGATGCCAGAAGAGACATCTGTGAGGATGTTTTTAAAATAAGTTCCTATAGATATTTGCTATGGCCAATGCTTGTCGAATATGCAAGAAACTATTTTAAAATGTACTTGCTTCTCATTTGACCATAAGCCATCTGAATATATGATTCTCAGCTGGCACAGCAAAACTGGTGAGATAAAACTTTCAAACTTGAAAGGCCGTCACCTCAATCGAAGCTTAGGCACCTTAATCAGCCACCTGATTTTTGTAGAGGTGCTCTGCACTCATGGGCTTCATTTGGAGTTGTGGGTTCTCAACATCTCTTTAGATGTGGGGCCCAGTGTTTCAGATTGGGCCGCCCAAAAACTGAGGAAGCCAAATTAGAGGCCATTATGGAAAATTCGGGTCTTAGGCCTGGTCTACATTGGGGGGTGGGGGGGTGTCGATCTAAGATACGCAACTTCAGCTACGAGAATAGACTTAGAATCACTTACTTCGCATCCTCACGGCGCAGGATCGACAGCCGCCGCTCCCCCGTCGACTCCGCTTCTGCCTCTTGCCATTGTGGAGTTCCGGAGTCGACAGCAGAGCGATCGGGGATCGATTTATCGCATCTACACTAGCCGCGATAAATCGATCCCCGATAGATCGATCACTACTAGCCTATCCGGCGGGTAGTGTAGACGTGACCTAAGTGACATCCCCGTGCCAGCAGTGGAATGGGACTAAGTGTCATCAGACAGGTAATTTACCCATCCTGCTCCAAAAAGCCCATTTGGTTGGCGTTCATTAAAAGTCAGGTTGTCGGTCTCCATTGTATCTCCAAGGTAGCTCCAGTCTCATGTTGCCAGTTCTGGCTAGACCATTCATCCCAACCCTTATGTGACTCGCATACCGTCCCTTCGTTACTTATCCCCGCCCCAGGAAAGACATTCACCCCTTCCAACCTAGGGGGTAACAATACTAAAGTGAGAGGGAAACTGAATCACAAATGCTTGTCATAAATGTAACGCAGCTCTTCCCCATGTTCTCCACACTGGTACTCAGGAGTTCCTGGCTTTCAGGTCTATGCTCAAACCACAAGGCTATCCCACTCACATGAAAAAATTAATAAATTAACATTTTAAATGACTTGCCTCTTTCTGTGTTTAGTGCATAACGATGCATTGAGAAGCACTTCCTTGCCATCTTGCTGGTACTGCAGCGCATACAGATCAAACTTTTCAAATTAATTTCAGGGAGATTTGTGGTGGTGGCTGGGCCAAATTGGAGTGAGTGGCATTGCAATCTGGCCCACGGGGTCCTGCACATTCAGGTTTGGCCTGGCTAAACATGGTCGGGCCATGGCTCAGGTCTGCCTCCCAATGCCAGCTCCACAGCCTATGCTGATGCGCACCCAGGGCTGACGTGTATGATTCTAGGTAATGTAGCTGAGTTTTTGAATTTGGCATAAATGGATGGTTTTTGTTGTTTTTATGCAGGAGATAACATTACTAAATCAGAAGTTTCCCACAACTACTGGGAGACGTGGTCAGTGTGTTACAGAGTACTTCCATGTACTGCTTGGGCAACTCAGCCTGTGGCTTTCAGAACTTGGAATCGCCCAGGTAGCTCACTTTAAAAAACCAGCAACATGCCATTGACCACTTAAAAATGTATTCAAGTGCTATATAGTAATGGGAACGTGTGTCTCCTCTTTCAAGAACCATGGCATAGAAGAGCAGACCTAAGCAAAATCAATGGAAAACCCCTTTCATATTCCCCGCTAAAGGAAAAACAGCTGGGTTTCTGTGGCTCTGGAAACAGATTTCGTTTTAGCATACCTGCCAACAGTTAAGGTTTGCAAAGCTACAGGACAATAGGGGTTTGGTAGGATGCGCCCCTCTGACAGCCATGATTCGGTTCCTGAGGCCAGGGCGGAAGTGGGATCTCTTTCTGATGACTCACTGAGACCTTCAAAACATCCTGCTAGGTGGCCCATCTGTCTCCTGCTACTGCTATTTCTGTCACATTCTCCCGGATGTTATTTCTTTCCATGCTGAATCACCACTTTTGGAGGCAACAGCTTCTTATCAGCCTTAGATAGGATGCTGGTCCCTGTTCAGCACTTGTGGGGTTGATTGGAAAAACAGTTTTTTGAATGTATGGAGTTGTGTCCAATATCTGCAAAAGGCTTTTAGAAATAGAAATCTGAGTCTGAAGTTAGAAAATGGCAGCAAACTCAAGGAGACGAGCAAACACATACAGGTGAAGTTGAGGACTAGATGGTTCAGGAGATCACTGGTTCAAATCCAGCTCAGGTTAATACAGTAGAAAGCTTGTTAGCATCTGGTGGCTTAGATGAAATGGATTGATGGCCTCATTAGTTCCTAATGGAGAGGAGTCCATGTTGCAAAAATCATGACTGTCCCTAGTGAACCCCACATGGGCAGTCTCGGGTAAGAACCCAGGAACTGAATGAGCAATGGACACTGAACTACCTACAAGCTAGGCCTTACAGGGCAAGAGTGAAACATTTCAGGAAGGTGGCATAAGGAAGCACTGTCACTGCATGAGCTCTCCTGGTCCTGTGGAGAGAGGACTCCGCTTCCCAGGGTTGTCCAGCAAGCACTCAATTCCTATGATTGTATTTCCACAATGAGACGCTCCTTGGTGTGGGTTTATTTATCATGAACTAAAGCTGGTGTTCAGGAAGGGATTTGTGTTTGCATCATGCCCAGGAACTGGACAGCCCGCCATGTTTTGTTGCTTAGCGATAATGATTGAAGCGGACATAAATGTGAGACACGTACATTTTGTATGTAAATCTCTGTTCGGCAGAGAAGCAGGTGCCATAAACAGATTGCTTTGTGTCTTAGGCTCTCCTGAATGATCCACTCTATATTGGACTGAAACACAAGCGGGTCCGTGGGAAACAATACGATGAACTGATTGATGAGTTTATGCAAGCAGTCACTAACAAGTAAGTGGGGCTTTGTGTGAGTCTCCTCTTAGCTGCTTCCATTTAAAAGATGTTAAAACACTCAAAGTAAACACTAGTTTAATTGATAGCTAAGCAAAGAAAATCCATTAATGCAAACCCCATGGGTGGTCTGGAAATGACCCTGACTGAGTGCTCGAACACTCCATGTCAAAATTATTTATGTCTTTAGAGAGTTGAGAGGGGACTGACTATTTATAACCATTTCCTGTCCATACATTAAGCTAAAGGTGTCAAATGGGCCCTGTGGGCTGTATCCGGCCTCCATGGTGTATTTACGTGAACTACATAGCAGATTCGCAATCTCAGCATCCTTTTTGTTTTTTGTTGGGTTTTTTTTGTTAAGGGTCTAGCTATCATGGTTGTGAAGTAAACCTTCTAAAAGTAAACAGGGTGTAATTCAATGTGGGGCTGTCTGCCTGAATCTGCAAGCAGCCTGTAAATGACTTACTCTGAGAGGTGTGAGCTTCCCTGCCTGCCAGTAACCACATCAGTGTTAACCCTGAAGACACTATAAATATAAGCATCAACTATCATACTGTTTATTTTAGCTGTGGAACAGGGAAGGTGTTAGGAGTGAATTCCCTGGCTAAAGAATGTGGAATTGGAAGGGAAAGAAGAACAGAGAAATGAAAAGAGAAGAGACACACTAACCAGAAGGAAAGATGGTCCAGTGATTAGTGTGCTAGCTCTGGGCCTGGAGACATTATCCTGTCATCCCAGCCTGATCTGACAAGGGGTCGGTGTGTTCTTGTACCATCTCATTGGAATGCGTTTACCAAGTTACTTGAGAGATCTGTGTTGTTTTGTACCATCCTCTGCAGTCAGGAATGTGCTTACTTGGTGTTAGCTAATACCGAGTGTGGTGTTGTTTTGCCAAGGCCAGGCCTACTCTGGTTCACAGCCTTTGGTTCACACTGTTTGTTATGCCTAGTGCTACAGCAAGGCCTACACTATATACAGGCCATACTCGCACCTTATCTTGATCTTCACCCAAATCTTCCATTAGCATCAGTGGGAAATCCACTGTGAACTGGGGGAGTGTGGGTTTCTCTGTTTATACCCCAACTCATGGACCATCATTCAAAATGGAGGTAAGCCCTCTCCATTGAATGAGTTTGATACATAGGCATGAAGCCCAGTCCTGTAGCTCTCACTCATTTCCCCCTGCAATCACTGGGACTGCTCACAAGAGTAAGGACTGTGGGACTGGACCCTAAATCTATAGATATGGGCCCGAACCTGCACACCAGACCAAAAAAACCTCTGCAGTTCAGGTCCAGATTGGAGCTTTACACCTGGCACTCCAAAATCTCCTATCTGCTTGCCCTGAGCTTTGGGGAATTTGGATTCAGATTTTGCAGATTGGGCTGATCTCTGCTGGACTCTCATCCTTCCAGTAGATTCAAGGTCAATCACAACCACCCCACCTTTCTTTATGGCTAGTTGGGAGGGAGGGGATGGCAATCCCGAATAGTATTCTGTTGTAACACAGGGTTATGCTATGAAAAAAGCTGAGAACCATTGCTCATGGCTATTGGTTACGTGCTTTGCAGTGCATTCTTGTGCCCAAGTGGGGAAGGTGAAAGTACATGACAATCCCCTCGACTCACTGAAGGGGATATTGGAAGGAAGAGAGAGAAAACAGCAATTTAAAACAGACTGGAAAAGCCCTAACCTCTTGAGCATCATTTTCTGCCTCTGCTAAAGTAACAGATGACGTTAATCAGGGACTGCAGAGTGCTGCAGCGCACTCCTACCCACCTGATTTATGAGGTGCTTCATGTTTGCTTGTCTTCCCTCCACACTGTTGTTGTTTCAGGTCTTTGCATTTAAAGGCATCCCGTCAGTTACATGAATTAGGTCTCCCCCCTTCCCTCTGTCTCAGCAGGCTGTTTCTGCGTGCACTGCTGCGAACTGTCGGGTTATGTCTTAGGTCTGGAGGGTTCTAAGGGCAACACCTACCCAAAAAAATGACCAGCGCCCTTCCCCCATGCCCAAATGAGTTGGGAGGAGCAGTAAGGAGGGAAATGGTGAGGACTTTAGCAGCTGTAGGTCCTGGAGGAGCTGACTGCTTTAGAGACAGTGTCAGTGCAACCCTCCGTTTTTGTGACTGGCCCTTGGTCCAGTGGAATTGGGTACCAGACTGAGAGAACTGGGGTGAAATCCTGGCCCCATTGAGTTAATGGGAGTTTTGTTATTTACTTCAGTGGAGCCCGGACTTCACCCAAGGTTCCCGTTCCCAGTTCTGCTACTGACTCACTGTGTGACCTTAGGCCAGGCCCTTCACCTCTTCTGGGCTGCAGATTCCCCATCTGCAACGTGGGCTAATAATTATTACATAGCTTTGTAAGCCCCTGAGATCTGTGGATAAAAAATATGCTATCTAGTCATGAACATTATCACTTCAGTGAGGGGTGCATTAGAAATGCTTAAAAGAGAACCTTAAAAGAGAGTGGGAAAATTTGAGCTTTTTCTTCTTTTTCTTTATAATGGACGAAGGCCCGATTATTTAAAAGAAAGGTTGGATCTTTTGTGGCTTGTGTTGAAATTAGGAATTCATGTCTTGTCTAATCTGGAAAACTCTGGCAGTAGAGAAACATATCTATGGAATCACAAAAAGAAAAGGAGTACTTGTGGCACCTTAGAGACTAACCAAAGATCTTCTGTACTTTCCACAGTATGCATCCAATGAAGTGAGCTGTAGCTCACGAAAGCTTATGCTCAAATAAATTGGTTAGTCTCTAAAGGTGCCACAAGTCCTCCTTTTCTTTTTGCGAATACAGACTAACACGGCTGTTACTCTGAAACCTGTGGAATCACAGGAGATTGAAAGCAACTGAGAGGTGAAGGGAATTGTAGTGTGAGTGTTTCCTGTTGTTTTTTTGTTGGCACGCTCTTCTATTTTAACTCCAGCCTCTAATGAACACAGTGGAGAAAGGATGTCTCCTAAACTTTCCTCTTCTCCTCTGGCAACAAGAGAACCAGGGAGAGAGAATTCAGAGCTCAGCAGGGTCCTGGGACAACAGCTTGAGGCACTTGGTTTCTATGGTGATGAGTAATAGAAGGAGCTAGATAATGGCTCCCTCCCATCACTAGTCTGGCTCTGGTCTTTGTTTGTGATGTCTATGGCAGAGATTGCTCAACATGCAGGATATGAACCTCGCCACCACTGCGAGATGTATTTTGGGAACAGAGCAAAACATACGCAGCTAGCCAGCTCTGGCCTGCCACCCTGACCCATGGGAATATGCTCCCGGGCAGCATGCTTCTTCTGTACTAGCTGTTGGGAAAAGACTGCCTATTGTTTCCTTGTGGCTGGGTTAGATGGGCTAATCCCAGAGGAGAACGCAGAGGGAACTCAGCCATGGAACGCAGCTCTCCTCTCATGTGGAAAGACATGCCAAGTCAGTGTGATCTAGTGATTGGAGCAAGGTACTGGGGTCAAGAGCCTTGGCTTCTGCTCTCAACAATGCAGGACAAATCCCTTAGACAGCCTGAGACCCACAGAGGTTATCTCCAGAATGGTATACCTACTTTGCAAGTGTATTATGAGGACAAATCCATTCATATATATTAGGTATCTTGAGACCATGGGTGCAAGGCATCATAGAATTGTATTACTACTTCTTCTAGTGCTCATTTTAATAGTTATTCTTTATTGCAAAGACCCTGGTGTTGGGAAAGGAGGTAACTCTAGGCTGAACTGGATTCAGCAGGCTTGAATGCAGTGCATTCATTTGGTCTTGGATTACCACCTGAACAGTTCAGGGTAATGAAAGTGCATGAAAGTGCTGTCATATTGTAGCTAACCTCAGTGGTACTTGTGAAGCGACCTTTGAATTTGACAGGTTTCAGAGTAACAGCCGTGTTAGTCTGTATTCGCAAAAAGAAAAGGAGTACTTGTGGCACCTTAGAGACTAACCAATTTATTTGAGCATGAGCTTTGGTTAGTCTCTAAGGTGCCACAAGTGCTCCTTTTCTTTCTTTGAATTTGAAAAGCTCTGATCCCTGAAATCTGGACTCTGGGCTCTGGCTTTTGTTATTCATGAGAATAGCACTTCTCAGAATCATCCGAGAATCATCTGAGAATAAACCCACAATCTGAGGGGAGAGCTTGTCTGATTATTTTGGGGGGATTTTTTGAGTCCCTAATGATTAATTAACCAGGTTAATTTGGTTTATATTGAGAGGCTTTGCAAGAACAGTTCTTGAATTCTCCAAAATGGAGACATGCTAGTCATGTAAAAAGTTTAATCTAGTTTATAAGGGTCCTTTAAATTCTCATGTAAATCAGTGGTCAGCTCTTTTGCCAGAGCACCTCCCGTCCCAGCTAGTAACTACTGCTTCAGCGACATGTGTAAAGGAAGTGGAATGTGTCAGAACACAGGAAGGAGGAAAGAGTGACGATTCATTGTTCTAATGTATGAATAAAATCAAACAGATGTGATTCCAATTGCTATGGCTGGAGGCATCTCCACTCAGAGGCAAAGGCTCACGGCTTCATAATAGCCACTGAATAATGGACGGGTATAGCAGTAACTCCACAGTTAGCACGAATGTATTTGCCAATAAAATGAGATGTATGGGCATTTTTAGACCAAATTATTAATGAAGGCCCTTCTCAAAACAGCTGGAAGAAATATCTGCATTTTCCCAGTGTCTAAACTTCCATTCATTACTCTTTCACCTAGAAAGCAAGAAAGGACTTCCCATTTTTTAAGGGCCAAAGTCTTGTATTTGCAGCTCTCATTATCCCCAGTAGAAGCCAGAATTTGGCCCACTTAGCTCAGGCCATGGATTTAGGATTAAGCAGCCTTGCAAAATGCTACTTGCCTACAGCAAGTAGTTGGGTGGGATGGTTTTTTTTTTGGTTTTTTTTTTTGCGACGGGCAAGTAACATATGCATATCGAGATTATCTTCAGTCACTGGAGCAAAAGGAGAGTAAGTAGATTTCGCACCTGGACTGGTAAATTTTCAAGGCTGGAATAAAAACTCACTCACTGAGTCCAGGGATCCTATCAGAATGACTATCCCGTAATCTCCACATATCAGAGAAAACTGTGCTCGAAATCCAAAGACCCGTGTGGGGTGCTGATGTGCCAGGGTATATTTTCTTTGTGCTGTGTAGAGTTAGATGCCCTTGCAGTGTGATGAGACTCAGTCTATACACTAGTAATGTGCTTTAATTGGCAAACTCCCTTTAAAAAAAACTAACCAAGATCTGGAATTGAGCTGGGGAATTTTAAAAAGATTGTCAAGTGTTTTCCTCCTCCCTTTCTCCTGAATTCCTTCTTTCTGACTCCACTTCCACCTCCCATCATCTCTTCCGTAGTCCCATAGTAAAGTAACACTGTTACCGTGATTCCAAATGGCTAGAAGTGCTGATGGATGGGCCATCCCAAAGCACCAGCCTCCCTTGTGAAAGCCAGCCTTGCTCGCTTGCTGACAGATGTTGAGCAAACAAAGTGTAGGCCCTGGGAGAGGCACTTCCACACTCCAGCAAATTGTGTCACCGAAGCCTCGTTAAGCTGTCATAACTTCTCTCCCTTTTCGTTTCCCATCACAGCTGATTACCAGGGTAATTGTGAAAACAGAAGCTGTCTCTTTTATGAGCCTGTTCCATTTGACAGGGTGCAGGAGACAATCAGAGACCAAGTGCTGGGGAATTTGAATGGAAAGAGAGAGAAAGTAGCTCTAAGTAGTTCTTTTAATTTTGGTTTGAAACAGATTTTTTTCCCCCCTGAGCTCTGCCCAGTAGTTTACCCTTGAGCAGAGCTACAGACAAGGTCCCAAGTGCCCTGCAGGAAGCTGGGCATATGTTCTGCAACAAGTTCCTCTGGTTTCAGCAGCTCTCTAATGCATCAGACTGGAAATCCAGTGGCCGTTTTTATGATGCTAAATAATCAGTACAGTATCCCCTGTGTTATTTATTTGGACTTTACATTTAATATAGTTTATTGATCTGAAAATATCAATGTGATGCTCAGCCACAGCTATAAATGGATCCTGCTTTGTGAACCCAGCCCCTTTTGGGGGTTGGTAATAACTCCTCAAACCAAGGCCAGATTGGCTTAGTTTCAGTTTTTGCTGTGCAAGTTTCACAGAGAGCTAGCTAGCTGTATATCCCCCGTCTGTACCTCCATGGTGCTCGGGGCTTGAATTTCCTCCATGTCCACCTCAAATTGGAGTGAAGTGGCTTTAAATATGCACAGAGCAGCCCTTTCTAAACTACCAAGCTGCAGCATGGCTCTCAAAACAGACAGCAAGACAGATCAGCCATGGAATCCTAAACGGGAATGCCCCTGTGGTCCTCCCAGTGAACTTTCTGAGTGCCCCCAGTGACGAAGTGAAAGAGCTGGACTCATCACATGATCATAGTGACTTGCTTTGGAGCAGGGTCTGATACTGAGTGTGGGAGAGCAGTACTGATACTGTACTCCTGGCTCCACTCGCACGACGTCCTGTTACTGATTAAGGGCTGAACTTCAGCCACTGCTGCTGTGCTGGCCCTGTGGTAATGGGCTTTCACACTTCGTACATGACCTTGACTGATTTGGAATGCAACAGTTTTATCCTTCACTGGGGCTTTCTGGCACTGTGCATTTACAGCTACACCTGATTTACTGTAGCTTTTCTAGGTGAAGGATATGTCTTGAGGGAGGGCAGGTGGCTTTGGTGTTTTCTGCCGTGAGGCAGGGTTGGTTTGTGTTCAGGGCTCCATGCTACCACTATTGCATCCCCAGAAAGTGCTGTACCTCATTTTAGCTGCACTATCCCTTTCATAACCTGATCTGACTCCTCAGAAGATTTTATGCCTCTAGGGCCCAGCCCCAGGATTCACATTGACATGGGCCCAGTCTGACTCTTGCCCTGTATTGGAATGGAATATATATTCCGGAATAAGTGAAGGCAAACTGCAGATAAAGCACAATTTGCTGCATCTCACAGACAGAGGCAGAATACTGGGCTCATGGTGTAGTTCCTGGGCTCTTCTGGAGCAGCGGTTGGGCACCAAAACTTCCAGCCACAGAGCTGCATCCAGGAGTCCCTGTGAGTGTGGCTCACCCAATAGTCTGTAACCCAGACTGATGGCTTCCTTGTTATGAGAAGACAAACTTACAGGTATGAACAAATTTTCCCACTGTTCCCACGTCTGTAAAGCACTTTTCGCAGCTGTCAATGCTGGATAAATAATGCCATCAGGGCAGGTGAATCACCGCAAAGATGTAAAACTCCACCTTGTGTGTGGATTTCGGTGCTATACAAACCCTAGCGCCCGCTTTTATTTTAATATTGCGGCTGTTTTCTACTCTGTCAGTTCTTACGGGAAGTCTCTTAGCTAGACAAATGCTATAAAAATAAAAGGGACTTTTTTTCTTTAAACCCAATGTCTGTCTGATGTAAATGGGCAAACAAACATTCCAGCCTCTGTTGACAAATAATAGCACTGTCACCTGTCCCCCGTACTGTCCAGGCTGTCAGCTCTCTCTCTGCAGCCCCCATTGTTTCCTCCCCTGGGCCAGAAGCACGTAAAGCTGTGAGAACAATGGAAAAACAAAATTTGGGTGGGGGAGGGAGGGTCCCAGAGCCCAGGCACCAGCCCGAGCCCAAACACCTCCACCGCAAGTAAAGATCCCTGCAGCCCGAGCCCTGCAAGCCTGAGTCAGCTGGCCCAGCCCAGCCACAACTGTTTAATTGAAGTGTAGATGTACCCTGGTATGCCGTAGCCAAATCCTAGTGTGTGGCCCTGCTCAGGCAGGAGCTCCACATGCCCTTGAGCTACCAGCCAAAGGGCTACTGGTCCAGTTGCAGGTCGGGAGGGGGCTAGTGGATCCACAACAGCAAAGCTTGGCCTAGACTCTGAACCCTGGTAAAAGGGCTGGGCATGAACACCTTTCCCCCCACAAACTCTCTCCTTGATCCATTCTGCTGGTGCCTGCTCTTCTGGAGCTTCTGGCTGCTGCTCTGTTTCCAGCTTGCACAAGGTATTTTTTTCTGATCCCTGTACTCTTGCCTCAGGGGATGGACAACTCTTCAGCTGGACTCCCCTGAGCAGAAATCCAGGACTTGCAAGGGACCAGGGGGAAGTGACTTGCCTTTTTCTCTCTCAGAACATACCAGCTGGACCCAGCCCTTCCTCTACCCACAGCACCTTCTGTCATTCCTGTGGGATAGCCTGGCAAGCCACCACAACGCTGCTAGAGCCTGGTGGGTAGCTCCCTTTCATAAGCAAGGGAAATGCAGACTCTTGGGCTGCTGCCTTTATCTTTCCCAGTGGATTCTGTTAATCTGGTACCTGGCAGTCCCTGCAAAGTGCTGGGTGGAGCTTTGGGTGGGGAAATCTTGTTCATCTCTTCTTCAGTGGCCAACTTCTAGCCAAGTGCCTGCAGCCCAGGAATCTGTGGATTTTCAGCCTACATGCCAATCACTTGTGAGGCACAGACAAGGCTGGCAGTTGGAAGGTGGCCTTCCCATTATGAAAGTGGCAAGTATATGATGAGGAATGTTGAGGGCAAGGGAGAAAAGACCTCTTCCTTTGCCTGGGGACTCAATGCGTAAAGCAGTTCTCTTCCATAATGGGCTTGGAGAGCTATTATGAAGTGTTATATTCAAGGAGGAATTGGAAACCACCTCTGTAGGAATCTTGCCACCAAGGAACTTGAATAACATTTGTTCCTGCCTCTGGGAAAATAGTTTATGCTTTCTGCTCACAGTGAATAGAAATGCCTTGTCAACCTTGAGCAGCAAATGCATCACACAGAGCCCATGGACTCGGCCCTTTAAGGTTTGACTTACATTATCCAGTCAGGTGCTTCTCAGAGCATTGCTTCATAGAATTTTTTCCCCATGATCGTGTGACCTATAATGAGCCTGGAAGAAGTTGATGAGATACATGCAAATGTGGATAAAAGAACCAGGCTGCATGGTCAAAGTGTTTAGGAAATTACAAATAAAGTTCTCTGCTGGAGGAACTGAAAGCAACTTCATCAGCAAAACATCTGCCTGCTGCTTCAGGGATTCACACGTCTTCTTGTGAGCACATTCCAAGAGAGACGTGCATCCCTATCTTCAGAGAGAAGAGAGTGCATCCGTAAAGATCTTGTTTTCTGTGTCCTTCTTGTTAGCTTTGTCCAACGCATCGGTGAAGCTTTGTTGATAGCAGCAGTGGAAAATAACACAATGAGAGACAAAACACAAATCCTTACAGAGGCCCACCTAATATCTGTCTCCTGAGAAGCAGAACAACTTCCTAAAGTTTTGGGGGGTTAATTGTTAAAACAGACTTGCACTGTTGCCTTTGCTTAGAAAAACATGAAACTATGGAATAGGAGCCAGATTCTTATACCCTTCCTCACCCTGAATAGCAGCTCGCTCAACGTGTCTATGGATGCAGAAGTTACTGGCTGAGGTTCTTTGGTCTGTGTCATGCAAGAGGTCAGACTAGATTATCATAATGGACTACAGGTTCTGGGCTCAGAATCTATTATTTCAGTGGGGCTAAGTGTGGAAGAAGATATACTGCTTAATGCGAGTCATGAAACCAGAATTTGGACCATAGCTTGTTATTTATGTAGGGCCAGTAAAGACCAGAACACAGTCCCTACCTCAAAGGGCTTGCAATTTAATTTTAGACATGATGCTATGTGTAAGAGTAAGGAGTGAGGAAGGACAAGGATAACAACAATAAGATCACATGGTTAGTCGCTTGCAGACTTGTGTTTTCTATTGTCGAAATGGCAGAACAAACTCCAGGAATGGTGCTGAAACCCTATGGTCCTTTGGTCAAATGCAGATGCACGAGCGCTATTATTATCTAGCTTTTATTACGGCCTGTGTAAAACCAGACAGATTGAACAGGTTATAGAGCTTCCTGTTCCTAGGCCTCAGTGCCATTTTTGGAGCAATGGCAGTAAAACACCAGCTTCAGAGCTTTTAGGAGTGATGGAGGATAGAAATGGATGCATTCTCTGCATTCAGGTCCCTTCTAGAGATTTGTTTCTTCTGTGATTCCCACAAGAAGTGAACCAACACCTGCACACACCCCCAAACACACACACACATTATCCTCCCAACACCTTGTCCTCTTGACACCTATCATTTTGGCACATTTTCTTTCAGGCTGGAGGTTCTTGCGTAACCTCCTCTGAAGCCATCACCCACGTAATTCTGTAGACTAGTGTGAGGTCCTCGTAGATTCTGTGCTTGAACACCCAGTTAGTTAAGGTGAGGAAAAACACGCTAGAAGTTTGGATCCAATCCCGTTGCTTGCAGACCTGGCCATAGTGATGCACATATTTGTAACCTCTAGGCTGAACTATTGCAATTCTCTTTATCTAGGAAAAGTAGCAAGTAGTCAGATTTATTGCTTAAAGTCAATACTAGCATAGTCCGGGAAGAAAGCTCAGTACGATACCAGTTTCCAGGAAGCCATCTTGTGCAGTATTGTTAAATTCACCTTACACAAAAGGTGTGCTCCCTTCCTTGTCATTGTTTTGGATACTAGCATTCCAGGCACTAGCCCATGAAACTACCTTCCTAACTTGTACTAAAACATAGAATGAATGAATCTTGATTTTGACATGTTTCCTATCTGCTTATGCCATATGCTGAATTGTACTATTGCAAGGGATTGTGGGATGTAGCTTAGCATGAGTGAACAGAACTCTGGGAAAAACATAGACCCATTCAACTCTTATAACTGCCAGGCATTTGTGTAATGTGGTATAAACTAACTAGATGTGCATGGCATCAGTCCTGGTTACCGGAGAGACAGTCTCATCCGCTGCAAGCAGGACCTCCCGCAACAGCTGCATTCCACCAGAACAGTGGTTCACTCAACCAATAGGAGGAGGCTTGTGACCATGGGAGACAGGAGCTGGACCAGGAACATGGAACTCGCTACCAGAACAGAGAAGAGTGACCACTGGACCTTGCTGCACTTAAAGAGCCAAATGCAAAACCTGCCTCTTTGCCCAGGCTTTAGCACCCTCAATCTCACTGATTCATAAAAAAACTAAACAAATCATAAGCCTGCTTCTTGATGGCGTTGGGGGAAGAGAGAGAGAGAACCTCATCCTCTTCTGTGTTTGCATACTATAACAGTGAGGTCTCTATAAGCATTCAAGGAATGAATGGATGGATAGGAGGGGACTTGGCATGTATGATCTGCTTTAGGCTGAGAAATAAAAGTCATACTGATGGCAAAGTTTGCAGAGTGCTCCTCACCAAAATCTCTAGCTGGTGAGCACAGAATGAAGAATTCATTAGGGTTTAGTCCTTAGTAGCCTCTGCTCCTGCCATCCATGAGTTTGCTGCTTAAACTTGGAATTGTTTTAAGCCCCATGCCATTTCCATAGTCCGTGGGCTCCTGCCGTTGTGAGAAGGCTTCGCCAAATAGCTGGGGTTTGCAGCACGCTCTGGAAATAGACACACCTGGGCTTGTTCTATGAGCACTCAGATCACTTCTACCTTCTGATCTCTTACCCTGACCATGCTTTGGGATTGCCAGCACTTAATCAGACTTGCCCAGTGGTGCACAAGCTCTGGACTGTACAGCTGTTTCTTGTAGCTAATTTCAGAAGTCCTCATACACTTATTTTCTGCATTTGATTTGTACCCAAGTTGTGAATTCACACAGCTTTGCCCACCCACACAGCCTAGATGTGTGTGCACATCAGGTGTTTTGCACATGTGCAGAAGTTCATACAGATCCCTGAGCATGGACTTTAAAAATGTGCACCTGAAACCAGCCTTGTTGATTTGCAATCAGTATAATTGCCCAGTTCTCATGCACTAAACCAGTCCTGCAGTGTTTCAGCTGCAACTCCAAAACTGCCCATTTTTAAAAATATTTTTAAATGAAAAATGTGTTTAATATAAGTGTTTGTAAACCCCTTTTTTTTTTTTTTTTTTTTTTTGCTACTCATACCTACATTTGTGTCCTAAGGTGCCTGAATTCCTTTAAGCCTGTCTTCTGCTCTTTGGAAGGAGGGCTGAGAAACACAAAAACAGTCTCCCAAAAAGTAACTTTTAACAGCCAGCAAAGATGAAAATTACTCATGCAAACTGGAAAGGCACCTGTACATAAAGAGAGTTACATGAGCAGATAGTCCCAATAAATACACACTTTAATGTGCCCTAGAGGAATGGGAATATATTGGAGTCCAAAACTAGAAGGTCAAGCAATAAAACTGCATTTTACTGGAAGGGGGGAAAAACAATCTGCTCAGCATATCCATTGGATGGAGGTAGGCAATTTGGATGCTGGCATCCATCTATTCAAGCCTCCCCAGCCAGGTTAAACCAAAATCCCACATAGTATATACTACAGCTTTGCTTTACGAAAAAGGTAGATAAACTCTGTGTGGTTAACTCCTTAGGCACTGAACATTTTCCTAGGGTTTCAGATGGACTTCAGGAGAGCATGCCAAAGAGGAACAAATAGTAGGTAGAGTGAGATTCCTGGAAGGAGCCTGTCCTAACTCACCTTGCCTTTCCCCTGCTGGAAAACACTCAGTCCTAATGTGACTCTGTGTAGTTGGTTCCCAACCCTTCCTCAGACTGGGAGCCATAAGTGGGGAGGTGGGGGTCTGGAATGGCCGTATGAGAGCTGGTAACATGCCAGCTGGACCGACCTGAGGACTCTCTTCTAACTAGAAGCTGCTGCAGGTGCTCTCTCCCTGGCTGTTCTTGGTTGTTGTCATAAACTTAAGAGTGCTGAAATATAATAGAGCAGATCCTCAAAATCCTTACACTGCTCATTTGGCAGCTGCTTTTCTTACAGGCATCCTGCACCTGCAGACAATAAAGCAAGTCATGGATGCTTGCAGTCATATCTCACCTGGGGCTCTCACAAGGTTAGCAGAAGAGAGCGGGTCAGGCAATGGAGATTTTTTCCTCAGAAATTCTGACAAACACAAATAAACTAATTTGTGTTGAAAACACCCTCAGAATTGTGACCAGGCTTGGGATGGACCTGATTAAACAAAGCCGCAAACGTATTGCTAGGAAGGAGCAGTAAACATTAATGATGAGATTTTCAAAGCAGCCCCAGTAAACTACGTGTCTAACTCTCATTTAATTTCAGTGGGATTTGAGTATCTAAATCCCTTAAAATCCTCTGAAAGTCTCAGCATAGTAGTTGTCCTTGAAGATCATTCCAATGGTGCCAGCTATCGTAATTTTACTGCAAGTATTGCAATATTGGATGTTTTATGTAAAGACCCAGTTCCTGGAATCCTGTGAGTATGTGAGAATCTCAGATATCATTATTGTTCTTGAGTTTCTAGACCTCGTGGTTACAGATAAAAAGCTTGAAAATGTGACCTAAGGGTGCCCGAAATCTCACAAACCAGAAGGCAAAGGAAAAGAAAATATTTTTAAAATCTCATGATTGTGGGCGTGGGAGGGGCAGACTCATAATTTTTGAACATTTGGGGTTGGCAATATTGATTCCATTCTGAACCTTCAAAAATACCTTGGTGAAAAAAGATTCAGCGATCCATCACTATCCTGCCATACTTGAAGGGACATAGAGAGAAATGAAATATTTATGGAGCATCATACTCTCTTTGCACTGTCCTCAGGGAATGTTTTTTAAAGATAAAAATAGATGGAAGGAGATAGGATCAAGCGCCCCCTGTTGGACACTCACCAGACTGCTGAATTGCATGTGTGAGCTTGCTGGGGCTGGGCAGAGCTCAGGTGCTGTCCCTGGGTTTGGGCCTCTAGGCACACAAACCAGGAGCAGACCTCACGTCTAATACCCCTCTTCGCAGTGGGAAACCCACAATCCAATACTCTAAGCCATCTCCCTCAAGCCTCTTTAGCAGCTCTTGCACGTTCCCCAGAATCCCACCGACAGTGTGAGACTTCTGGTTTAGAGTTCACCTCTTCAGGGCTATGTGACCGTGAAAGCTGACAGGCAGACTTTGCCCAGAATTCTAGAACCCAATTGCTTTTTACCCTGGTAGCACAAGAAATATATAGAAATATGCAAAATAATAAACACACCAAAACAAATTTCCTTGCCTCAGTTTCCTCACCACTCAAGAGAGTTCTTTGGGAGTAGGCCAGAATCCTCTCAGGAAGTCAGGATCCTTCCTCATCCCTTCTGCACATGGCTTCTCTTCCAGAATATGGAATAAATCAATCAACCAATCAATCCCCCTCTCTCTCAAATGGCTGCTGAGAGACCCTCTCTTTTATAACCTGTAGTCCAATGTTTCTCAGACTGGGGGTCCTGACCCAAAAGGGAGTCGCAAGACTATTGTGGGAGGGGTTGCGAGAGTGGCGGCTGCTGGCCAGGTGCCCAGCTCTGAAGGCCGCGCCACCACCAGCAGCAATGCAGAAGTAAGGGTGGCATGGGATGGAGGGGGATTGTCACAGCCAGAAATATTTTCGAATGGGGTCCCAGCAGCCCCTTTGTCAAGTGACTCTCTGATCAGCCCCATCAGGTGATCAGAATCCTCTACCAGCTAATCTATTACTTAGTTACTAACCCACCTGGGTAAACTGATCCTTCTGGATAGGAGCCAGCCTGCTGTCTGGAGTGATTCCATTTCAGTGGGAGAGCACTTAAGCTAACTACCCTTTGTTATTGTTTTACTACCCCTTGGACTTCCAGTTCAACATGGAGGTAAAAGGACAACAGAGAAAGTAAACAAACTGCACATTCAAAATGGAGGCTGCAGTCTGGCTCAGATGCTCATAACCAGCCCCTCAGTCTCAAACAGAATTCATAAGCTGTACATAGACAATTTCCCCCTATCATCACATCTGCCTACTATTGGAGATGAATGTGTGTGGTAGGAAAAGATTTATGTGCCTGACACAGAAAAGAAATTGTTCAGGAGTAATTAATCCTCATGAAAATATGATCCCATAGTCATAGAGACCTTCCCACGATTGTGATGTTTGAAGTGCTGGTTGCACAAATTATTGCTGTGCAAGAACACCATTTTTGCTAACCAATTAATGTTAATTCAGAGATCAGACTGATTTTAATGGAAATAGCTTGCAATTTTTAGAGCAAAATACCAGGCATGCCTAGTTAAAGATTTGCTGATCCCATTGTTTGTGTAGTATTTGAGGTTGCATTGCGCCAAGAGGAGACCTAACACACAGTCCAATTGTGGTGTTTTTTTCAGCCCTGGCGAATGTCAGCACATGTTAAAGGTGATGTGGCATTTTGCTGATCATCACTTTTTCCCTTGCAAGTGCAAAGCCACTCACTTGGCAGATAAACGATAAGAGAATTATATTTGCCAGATACTTGCCATGTTATTCATTTCTTTAACATATTCCATGGGAACCCAGAGTACTCCTTTTAGCTGTCAAGCTTTAGTGGAGGAGAGAAATTTGGGAAGCTTCACATTTAGTGGGGAGGGGCATTGGTCAGTGGTCAGTGTTTTGGAGGAATTGTGATATTAGATATTTCCTCCCTAGCTTGCAGAATTAATGATGTGAAAAGATTAAAAGTGCATGGAACTTGTAACAGCTCCATCGCCAAAATATACTATGCAACTCCCAAATAATTGGCAGCAGATTGGTGGCCTCTAGGAAGGGAATTAAAAAGATTAGCAAGGTATTCAGTTGAAACCACATGGTCACCGACCCTTTGAAACCTTATGGGGCAAGGAAAGAATGTGTCCTGTTAGAAATGGGTGTCAAGCTCTTTCCTTGTTTGTGCTTCACTCAGTGTTTACACAATGTATTTCCCCATTGTTGTTCTGCTTTGTCCCATTTAGCTGTAATTATACAAACCATTTTATAAGTGGTATGAAAACTAGTTTCATCCAGCTAAATATTTTAGGCAAGTCTAAGGCAGTTCATTGCTGTTGAAATTCAAAGCTCTTCGGCTCCTTTGAAAATCTAACCTTAAGCTCTAACATTTGCGGGGAGGGAGGGGGAGAGGTGATTATAATGGTAATGTGGAGCACTCTGTACCTGGAGCAGAGCTAAAGCACATCACTCCAAAGAGAAGAGCAAAATTAGATTAGAAATAGCTGGTTTACTACAGTAAGGCCTGATGGGTCCATCAGCCTATAGAAGTTCTGCTGGGTTCTACAGCTCCAGAGACGACTCTGTCTTCGATAGGATAAATGCTCCTCCATTGCAGCTGTGGACAGCCCAATAAAAACAATTATTAAAGCAGTTTTTTAATAATCCACACCCCTTTCCTCTTGGAGAGAGGAGGAAAGGCTAGACACCGTGGATGCTGGTTGTGTCGCTGCACTGATGGAAGGCACCCAGATATTAGAAAGGATTTAGGGGTCATTGTGGTCAAACAACTGAATGTGAGCTCCCAGGGTGAAGCTGTGGCAAAAAGAGCCAATGTGATTCTTGGGTGCATAAAGAGGGGAGTAGTGAGGAGGCAGGTTATTTTGCCTCTTTGGTGAAATTGATAGTAGAATACAAAAAACTTAATGATTAGGCTGCTGGTGTGCTGAGACCACTGGCTGTCATGCTTGCTGACCAATATTGTCTCCTTGTTTCTTTGTACTCCCCCGTTTGTTTCTGTATCCATCTGCTGTCTCTTGTCTTGTTATTTAGATTGTAAGCCCATTGGGTTAGGGCCTGTCTTTTTGTTCTGTGTTTGTACAGCATCTACCAGGCAATACAATAATACAAATAATTATAATACTGATTACAGTTCTGGTGTCCACATTTTAAAAAGAATATTGACAAATTGGAGAGGGTGCAGAAAAGAGCTGCACAAATAATTTGAGGGCTGGAGGAAACGCCTTATAGTGAGATGCTTAAAGCTCTCAATCTGTTTATTTTATCAAAAAGAAGCTTGAGAGGCAACTTGATTACAGCGTATGAGTACCTTCACGGGGAGAAAACACTGGGTATTAAAGGGCTCTTCAATTTAGTGGAAAAGAGAAAACAAAAGCCAGTGGCTGGCAACTGAATCCATGCAAATACAAACGAGAAATAAGGCACAAATTTGGGTGATGAACCACTGGGGAACAAACTGCAAAGGGAAGTGGTGGATTCTCCGTCTCCTGATGTCTTCAAATCAAGACTGGATGCCTTTCTGGAAAGTCTGTGTTAGCCAAACATACACCCTTGGGCTCAGTACAAGGACAGCTGGGTGTAAGGTTATGGCCTGGGCTATACAGGAGGTTAGTCTAGATGATCTAATGATTCCTTCTGACTTAACATCTAAGAATATATGAAACCACGGTGATGGGTGCACAGTTTAAGAACACAAAGAGAACAGAATAGAATATGCATTCTCCAGCCATTCCCAGGGATGGAGTCCACAGCCCTTTGGATGATGTGATAAAGAGGTATGATAAAGGGAGTGGGAGAGGGAGGAGGATGTTCAGGAAATATTGTGTCAGGGGCCATTGACCGCTGAAAACATCAGTGGTGGGCCACACACGTTCAACTCATCTGCCGGGGGGGCTCAGAGGCTCGGGGCTTCCCCCCACAGTGGGGCGAGCCAGCGCTCGCGGCTCCAGCCCCACGGTGGGGAGCCGAAACTCAGCACCCCTCCATGAGGACTGGCTCGCCCTGCCATGGTGGGGGAAGCCCTGAGTCCCTCTCCCTCTCCCCAGTGGATGAGTTGAACATGTGTGGCCCGCAAAACAGATTAAAATGAGCAAGGGGCTGGATCCAGCCCACAGGCCGTAGGGTCCCCACCCCTGCTCTAGACAGTAAGGACAATTCTTTCAAAAGCAGCCCCTAGGTTTGGTTGCTTCTGTTTTGGGAGGACTGATCTGAGGCACCCTCGGCGTGATTTTCAGAAGTGCTTAGCCCCCCCACCCCAGCTGTAATTCCTGGGAGCGGTGGGTGTCCAGCACCTCTGAAAATGTCTGTCTCTCATTAGATTGTGAGCTGCATAAGGCAGGGACTGGGACCTTCCCTTCTGTTTGGAAAGCTCCTAGCCCGTTATGCCACTACAACTAATAATACAGATTTTTGTGAAAGGAAGCTGGATATGAGCCAGCAGTGTGCCCTTGTTGCCAAGAAGGCCAATGGCATTTTGGGATGTATAAGTAGGGGCATAGCGAGCAGATCGAGGGACGTGATCGTCCCCCTCTATTCGACATTGGTGAGGCCTCATCTGGAGTACTGTGTCCAGTTTTGGGCCCCACACTACAAGAAGGATGTGGATAAATTGGAGAGAGTCCAGCGAAGGGCAACAAAAATGATTAGGGGTCTGGAACACATGACTTATGAGGAGAGGCTGAGGGAACTGGGATTGTTTAGTCTGCAGAAGAGAAGAATGAGGGGGGATTTGATAGCTGCTTTCAACTACCTGAGAGGTAGTTCCAGAGAGGATGGTTCTAGACTATTCTCAGTGGTGGAAGAGGACAGGACAAGGAGTAATGGTCTCAAGTTGCAGTGGGGGAGGTTCAGGTTGGATATTAGGAAAAACTTTTTCACTAGGAGGGTGGTGAAACACTGGAATGCGTTGCCTAGGGAGGTGGTGGAATCTCCTTCCTTAGAAGCTTTTAAGGTCAGGCTTGATAAAGCCCTGGCTGGGATGATTTAATTGGGTATGGGTCCTGCTTTTGAGCAGGGGGTTGGACTAGATGACCTCCTGAGGTCCCTTCCAACCCTGATATTCTATGATTCTATGATTCTATGAAGGATGGTCTTGTGGCTAAGGCCGTGAGCAGGCTCCCTGTGTGACCTGAAGCAACTCACTTAATTGCTCTGTGCTCAATTGCTCATCTGTAAAAGGGGGATAATAATGCTTCCCTCCTTTGCAGCAGTGTTGTGAGGAGAAATCTGCTGTTCTCTGTGAGGCGCTCGGATTGTACAGTGCCAAGCACCAGGGAAAAGTCTATACCTAAATAGGTGCCTAGATGTAGCCAACCATGTAAGAAAATGTTGGTCTGGGTGACTTGCCCAAGGTCACACAGTGAGTCAGTGTAAATGATAGGAATAGAACCCAGTCCTGATATATGATCTCCAACTACAACCATTACACAGGACCAGGTATCTGAAATGTGGACTTGCTTTGTTGCTCTGCCAACTAGTGACTTAGGGCTTGTTTACACAGAGCCTTAGTGTATGGCAAATCAAGGTGTGAATCTACAGCGCAGTAGCTTGCTGCACACTAACTGGTTGTGTGGACCCTGCTACTGTGCACTAAAAGGTCTCTGGTGTGTTTTGATGTACTAGCAGTGTTATGTTTCAGCAACACCCAGAAACATTAGATAAAAACATAAAATGCTCTTGCTGGAAGATGGCAACATAACTCTTCTTTGTTGCTTAGAATGCAGAAAACACAAGAGCCCCAAAACAGAGAGAAACAAAGCAGGCTGCTCCCTAAAAATAGAGTGGCACAACTCACCTAGCTTACTGCCTACAAACTGATTCTTCCCTACAGAGCCCGCTAGCCTGCAAGGGTATAGAGTGGCAGCTTGTGATTTTTACAGTTTTCAATATACCACAAGCAGTACCCCAAAGCACATAACAGAACTTTTACTGCCTGGTAGCAGAGTCCACACAACCAGTTAGTGCCCAGCAAGCTAGGAGCACTGTCGATTTACACCCCAACTTGCCATGCACTAGGGGCTTGCCATGCACTACCACTTTTGTAGTATAATTTATGTCATTCGGGGGTGTGAAAAAAACACCGACATGGAGAACAGGACAATGCTTTTTGTAGATCAGTTCTGTGTATTGAACGAAAAAGAGGAAGAAAAAGACCAGTGGAAAAGGGGACTGACTGCAAATGAATTTTTCAAAAGAAATGTAGGTGCTTAGGAGCCTCAGTCTCACTGAAAGTTAATGTGCCTTAGGCTTCTAAGTGCCTAAGTCACTTTAGAAATGGGGTGCAGGTGCCTAAGTCACTTACACACTTTTTGACAAATGTTACCCTATATCTCTTGAGGGGCAGGAGAAGTGGGGAGAGAGAAAGTTGGCAGGGCTGACTCTTAGAGAGGCCAGATGGTTTATAAAACATGTCTGACCAGCCTGATTAAATTTCTCATGATGGAGTACTAAATAGGGACAATAAATGGGCTTGTCGTTGTCTCCTTGCCGACAGACATGGTAGAAATTGAAAGTAGCAAAAAAAAAATCTGGGACACTCTGAGAGCGCCTGAGCCTAGCCACTCGGAGAGTTGTGAATGGAGCTTTTGATGGCTGTACTCTTGGCTTTTAAACAAAGCATGATTTGCCTGGTATCACTTTCTAGTTTAAAGCATCGGTGTCCCACTTTTTCATGTCAAATGTCAATGGCAAAAGGGAGAGACTGGCTGGGAGGTATGAATGGCAGTGCTGCCTTTGCATTGTTTAAGGTCCCAGAGAGGGTCATTTTTGTAATAGCGCAATAGCCATTTACCCTCTTTTGACATAACTATAGCACTGAGGTTGCTAATCGCTGCATTGCTCATTCCTCATGCTCCTGCCGTTGGCTGGTGATAGTTATCACTTTCTCTCTTATTTTACTAGTTTAGCAATGAAGACAGGAGTCAGATGACTGTTGAAAGTTTAAAGAGCACATAAATCTGAAATCATACTGCTGTCTGGAAAAAAATTATCTACAAGTAACAGCTAGCATGACTGTAACAGAAAGAGATTAGGGGAAGAGAACTATTTTCCTCTAATTTGTTTACTTTGTGTTTTTTGTATAACCTGTTGTTTGTGTTTCAATCTTCCTCAGTGCAACGTGGGAGAGAGGAACATTTCTGAATGTAGGAGAATGTAGTTGTCAAATCACACAATGGTAGGGGGATCAGAGGCTGGTACATGCAGTGGTGCAAAGAGCTTTGAACTCATTTCTTTCAAGCACCTAGATTTCAAGTGGACTCTTGATGGTGTCCTTTTAACTGATATTTATTTTGTAGGCAGGGTACTGTCTTTCCAAAGAAATAAACTGAATCAAGCGCAAAAGTTGATTTCCTTACCCTTCTAAGATTTGTATGCAAACTCTCCTTTGAAAATAGTATCCCAAATACATATTCAATGTCCCTATGGATGGGACTTTGTAATACTACTACTTAGTCCTTCTGTAGTGCCCTCCCTCTGGGGATCTTGCACAGAGTCACAAACATGAATGCACTGATACTCAGAATACCCTTGTTAGAGAAGTATTGTTGTCCCCATGGGGAAACTGAGGTATGGAGCGGTTAAGTGATTTGCCCTAGATTATGGGACAAATCAGTGACAGACCAAGTAACAGAATTAATGTGTCCTGCTTCCTCTGCCTTAGCCATAATTCCTTCTGTATAATCAGTACAAATGGGAAGGATAATCTCATGCTTAAAACACAGGCATGGACAGAGTCAACAAGTCAGGGTCCAATTTCTATCTCTGTACTGACTCCCTATGTGACCTTGGGAAGTCACCTAATTTTTCTGTGCCTCAGTTTCCTCCACTTGAAAATTTCTCTATCTCCAGGTGTGACGTTGTGACGCTTAACTCATTGTCATTTCTGGAACATATTGAGATACTCAGATGTTGCAGTGCAAATTAAAGTACATTTCCCCAGCGTAGCAGCAAAGTCTCTGGGCAGGTTGACACTATGGGGCTAAGTCGACCTAAGTTATGCAACTCCAGCTACATGAATAACATAGCTGGAATCGACGTACCTTAGGTTGACTTATTGCAGTGTCTACTTACCTTATGCTATTGCAGTGATTTACCTTATGCTTCTCTTTCTGGTGGAGTACTGGAGTCAACGGGAGAGCGATCAGCAGTCGATCTAGACCCGCTAAATCGACCCCTGGTGGATCAATCGCCGCATGTCAATCTCCCGATAAGTGGAGACAAACCCGCTGATTAGAGTGGATGATTTTGATGTCTAACATAGGCACTCTCAATGTACCACTTCCTTGGATGGTTATCTCTACTAGTCGTTTTTCTGTATATATTTTCTGTACATACAGCCATGTTGTCTTAATAAAAATTTTTTGGCAGATATATACTACTCTTCCTGTGTTGTGGAGGTTTTTATTCACTTCTAATTGTCCTTTAAACTACAGGTATGGCATGAATTGCTTGATCCAGTTTGAAGATTTTGCCAATGCCAACGCTTTCCGTCTTCTCAACAAATACCGCAACAGATATTGTACATTCAACGATGACATTCAGGGTAAGTGCCAGTGAAATCCTGACCGATTCACAGGGAAATGTAACTGAGTTCACAAGGCCATTAAATAGACTGAGCTCAAATTTCCACTGAGCCTGATAGCGCTTATATCAAGCAATAACAATGTAAACAAAAGCACAGAAATGTATTTTAAAAAGCGTGCCTGCCATTTCCAGTAACCTAGCTGCTGTGCAAATTTCTGCAGCAGTTGTCACTGCGATAAAATGTACCATGTATGCTCTCCCAGTGCTTTAGTTAGTTCAGAGAGTTGACTTAATTTTCTGCAATCTGGTTGAGACAATAAAAATTATACTTCGCAGTTATGTAGGGCTTTGAGTCTTCAAATGCTGTCTCTGAAAAAGAGTGAAAGGAAATGCCAGTACCAGTTTCGCACAAGGCCTGTCCCTACACAAGGTGCTTCCCAGAGGTATCTATGTACACACTCCTTCCAGCAACATCCTGCAATGCTGTCTAACAGGTCCTTCGCAGCCATGAAGGTCCAAGAGCAATCAGGCCCCCGAGGGACTTTGGGGGATGAAGGTGTATGGGAGAGAGAGGTAGAATGAGCAGTCATCCTGGAAGAAGCATGTTCTGAGGAGGGATTTGGTGGAGACATGTCAGACTGGGAAAGAGAGACGTGGAGTAAAGGGGAAGAAGTCCAAGTGACAAAGAGTAGGAGAAGGACACAAAAGGGGATGGTAGGTCCATGCAGCTTGAGTGGAGTTAAGAGGACAGAGGAAGGAGGTAAGAACAGACCAGGAAGTGGGAGCCAAATTTTGCAAGGCCTTGAGAGCCAGGACAAAGCTTAAAGTTTGATTTTTTTTTATTGTTTTTTTTTTTGCGGGGGGAAATGTGGAGCTAGTAAAGAGATTAATGGGCTTGGTTGGAGCACAGGGGGAATGGACTGAAGAGGGGTGAGATGGGTGTCTGGGGGATGGGGGAGAGATCAGTAAGCCAGAGGAGAGGGGCTCAGATGCTGTGGTGATAAGTATCTAGACAGAGCGCAAAGGAGAAAATTGTGGCCCAGACAAGGGATTTTGGTGAGGGGGCTAGAGAGGGTTAGGCAGATTTTTTTGAGATTTGCAAAGGGAAAAGGGGCAGGATTTGGTGACTGTCAGTGCGAGGGAAGAGAGGAAGGAGATGAAAAGGACATGGTAGCTCTGAGACTGGGGGACAGGGCAGATGGTGGGGAGAGTCCATCTAGGGAGAGGAATAACACCCTCTCTGAGGAGACCCCACAGTTGAGTGCCTGGGAGCAAACTCTGGGTCTAACTCGCCAGGGTACCCCCTGGCAGCACTGCTGGTGTGGTTCCACTGCGAAGGACAGCAGGATTTGGGGGTGGCCCAGCGGGGTTCTGCCAGCACACAGGTATTGGCTGGTCCCCTCAGTTAGGCACGTGCAGTTGCACATGTGCATCTTTGAAGATCTGGACCTTAGGAAATTGGCTCATAGGCAAAAATCCCCACATGCTAACGCAATAGACACTTCCCGCTTTCCAAACTTCCTGATCTCCCCTACAACAAAGCACACAGCTGGGGCTGGTTACATTGTAGCAGATGAGGAAACCACTGCTCATTAATCATTTGGGTAGCCATGAGCTGAGTCAGGGAAGCTAACCATTGTCTTGTGGGTTTATGAGGTTGGCTTTTAATTGTATGTCAGACAGCAAAAGGTGGGGAGGACAAGTCCAGAAGTGTGTGTGAATGCGTCGCAGGAAGCTTCTTCTAGGCCTCTCTACATTCAGTTACACTCACTTGGACTCATACTGTCTTGTAATTCTCATCCCCTTATCCATCCCCTCTGAATTTGGCCACTGAGTCTAAGCCAGGATAACCTGTATACCACAGAGGTGTAGCGCAGGTGTGGGATACAGTAGGGGGAGTCTGACTTTAATTCATACCGTCCTGTTTTCTGCTTTTCCTGCCTTTCTTCTGATCCCTTTGTATCTCAGGCCTTGTCTACATTTCAAAGTTGTGCCAATTTAACTTAAATCGGGTTTTAAATGATTTAGTTAAACCAGTGCTCAGCCCTGTGCGTAGACACTCTTGCTTCAGTTTAGCTCAAGTCATTAAGGAATAGATTTACTTCAACCTGAATTCTACTTATATGTATTTAACTTAACAGTGTCCATACAGGGGTTTGCACAGGTTTAACAAAATCAGATTTAAAAACACGCTGTTAGCTAAAATGGTGCAACCAGGCTAGAGTTCAAGCTTCCTGGCCAAAGTTACAGGGGAAATTCACCATTAGTAAGTGGATATGAATCTAAGGCCTGGTAAACACGTAAGAGTTAGGTTGGTATAGCTGTGTCAGGCAGGGGTGTGAAAAAACCACATCTCTATGCTACCCCCAGTGTAGACAAAGCTATGTTGACAGAAGAGTGCTGCTGTCACCATAACTACCATCGTTTGGGGAGGCAGTACAGCCGTGGAAAACCCCATTCCATTGGAGTAGGCCGCATCTACACCGCGGGGTTGTCCCGATTTAGTCTCTGTAGTGGAGATCCAGCCAAACAGGAATCCAAGAGGCTGAGCAGGTCTGACGAACGCCCATACTGAAGGTGTGTGAAGAATGTATAAATCCCACCTCTCAGAATCCCTTTGGCCTCCCTTTCTTTGCCCCTGGGTGGCTGAGAGAAAAGACACCATCTCCTGAAAGATGAATTCCCACCGTTGTTTGGTTAACAATACTGACTTCCTTCAGAGAGCATCCTAACACAACACAGTGAGAGTGACTTTGAGGATAAAAACCCTTCTCCTGCCCTGGCCGGCCTGCTAATGCGGAGTGGGAAGTTTGCCATGTATGTATCACAGACTGGGAAGAGGTGATTGTTTTTATTATGAAACCCATTAGCCCAGGCCTGAGGCAGGGGCTGGCTCACAATGCCTTGCTGTGTGGGAGTTCCCCATTCAGGGACTGCTCCTCATTTCTCCCTGGGGGAGATGACATCACTGCTTTCCCAGCCTGGTCTCGGTTCATTCATGGGGCAGCAGCTGGGATTTCAGCTACAAGGGATTATTTTTTGACTGTTCCCTCACCCCGTTGAAAAGTCAGGGATGTGCTAAGCAGCAGGATAGAGAGGCAACGGGAATATCCTACCCTTCTGTGGTTTGTGTACATCCCTGACCCACAGAACAATGGGGAAGAGAGAGGAGACAATTCAGAACTCCTGCAGTGGGATAAGTGTTGTGCACTATTGAGACAGGGCTCCGTACGTTTCTGCCTCATCACTATATAGAGGAAAGCACCTGTTGAATTAAGCAGAAGCCCATCAGAGCCCTTCCTCATGCCAAGGCTAAAGCTACATGGCCACGTGCCTCGTTCACTGTGCACTGAAGTGTGTGATGATCCAGTGCCATCAAAACCAATAGAAGTCTTTCTGTGGACTTCAATGTGGGTGGCCTGGCTTACACCGCTGAAAGTTTTGTACAACCAGCACACAGTTTTCTATGTCTTGGAAAACTTTACACAACAATGGATCAAAGGAACAGGTCTTGCCAGGGCCCCTTGCTTCAGTGAAGGTACCTGTCACATGGATCAGGGCCAAGAAGCTCCACTTATTTGCAGCACACAAAGAATACAGATGACTTTCATGGGCTCTGATCATCTGCCATGCCCAGAGAAGTACCTAGTAGAAGTGGTTGCTGTGCAAAGTGTATCTATGGTTGCAGAAAAAAAACGACTCTTGACAAGTCGTTTATAGCATTTGATCATGTAATGAAGGGACTGTATCATGCATATAGACATAGGGGCAGAGATAAGGTGGCGTGGCTGTCCCTACTTTGGCATTTCTTTACTTTTGAGTAACGTGGATGTTCTCTTTACATTAGTTTTTTGATGGAATAATAATATTTACTAAGATTTTTCAAAAGTGACCATTGATTTTGGGTGCTTCTATTTCTGGGTGTCCTTATGTCCAGCCTGATTTTCAGAAAGAGCAGCAAACCTACCCTCTGCAAATGAGACCTCTTCAAGGTGTCTGAGGATGAAAACCCCAAATCACTAGCCACTTCTGAAAATCCTGGCCATTTATATAAAGTAGTTGCAGAATGAAACTGGAATGTACTCTGTGCACAGGGATCATTTCATTCCTCAGAACTTCTTTATGCCAGCTCAGAGTCCTTGGACTATAGGAGAATGCTGCTTCCAGGTCTTAGCTGAGATGAGAGGTGTGTTTATTGCAGCCGTCCCAGTCTGAATCCCTCAACTGTTTGGGTGGGTTGGACTCCAGAGCTCCACGCTGTGGCCCAGGCTGAAGGCACAGGTCCACTGACCAAGCAGAATCGGACGAGTGTCTGGCAATGTGCTCTGTAATTTCAGCAGATTGAACTGTACGGTATCTTATTTTGTTGTTTCAGCTGACATGGACTATGCACTGATCATTATGACAGGAAACTAAGAGGGAAGAGAAGCAGAATAGGAAGAGAGCACTGGAAGATATAATGCTATAAACAGAGCAAGCTATGTGCTGTTGGACAGCTTCTGAACAGGGTAATGTCCCTGTAGGGACCTTCCCATCCTTCGTGGGAAGGCAAAGGGGGAGATTTTTTCTCAGTCCTGCCGGGATTCTCCATTATCCTGCCCCTTCTGGCCTGCTGCGCTCTTGACATGTTAAAAAGGTGTTTGACACCCGGTCTCAACACTGACACTCCTATTGCAGTTTTGTCCCCTGGCAAGGTTGCTTCTCCCTTCCTTTGAAGGGAATGAGGTTTAATCTCTTCAGTGTCACTGATGAGCTGGGCAGCTCTTCCCCCACCTTGCTAAATGCTCTGCCTCTCCAGTGGTCCCAAGCCTGTCACACTAGAGAGTGAAGGGTCTGAACTAGCATCCTCTGAGCATCAGCATGTTACTGTGCTGCTAGATCACTGGGCCTGACTGACTCCATACCATTTCATGGTTTATTTTTTAACCTTTTATCTAGATCCTCTTTGGAAAGAGTAACAGCACTCTGGTTACACTGAGAGACTTTGAGATTAGGAGGTCAAACTGAAAATATTCGGAGATCTTCACCTCACTTTAATTTTCCTGTGTTTTACTTTCAATTATGTATTTGGATTGCATCTGGGATGGCTACTCTCCATTCTCCAGTAACCATCTGAATGGCAAAGGCTGCAGACAATTAATATGAGGGAAGGTTTGGAAAAGCTGCACAGCTGGGGCTTGTTTGCTCCACATCCATAAAATCGCATATTTTCGGCTGCCCTTTCACGAAGCAGTTAAAAATGGAATTTGCTATTCCCTTGTCCCTGATATTTGCTAAGGGTCAGATTCTTGAGAGGCTTTGGTGGAGTGAACTAGGAGGAGGAGGAGAGCCCGGGTTAGTGATTAGAATTTTGAGTGTCAGCTCCTTCCACCAGGTGCATTGGACATGGTGGTTAAGGGAGATACAAAGGCTGCTAGGGAGTTTCACTGTACCGAAGGTCAAGGTAATGTGATGAAGTGTCGTGTGCGTGTGTGAGTGACTGCTCCTGTTGGATGGAATTGGAACTGCTCAGTTGTTTGTCATAGGCCCTGTGCAGCTAATAGCTATTGGAGATCCCCCCTGAGCTCAAGTGGTAGGATCTGTGCTTTTGGAGCAGGAGGCTCTGAGTTCTGCCCCACTGGCTCTGCAATGGTGTGCAGCAGAGCATCCGCTGGGTACTTCCAGAGGCCCTGGACTTGCTACAGTAGACAGAGTGGCAGCCCTGCTCCCTGTGCTGCTTACTGCTGGGCCGGCTAGGGTGTGTATTTCCAGTTATTCAGGCAACAGGGTGGCAATTGGCCCCAAATTGTGGCTGCTTTATGCACCTTTCTCTTGCTTATCCTCCTGTACTTAGACGTGGGGCCCATATGGGAGGGATATAAACACAGCCCAGAGGCATGCAAAGAGGTGACCTCTCTTCTCCCACAATGTCTCCTTGTGCATCTGCTGAGATGCCCAAAGCCCCTCCACTCCCACACACCATTCTCCTGGGCAGGATCAGTCCCATAGCCAGCCCATTACAATGTGAACGTCCTTCCTCTCCTCCTTTAATCTGTCGCAGCAGAGTAACTGGTTCAGAAGACCATGGAGAAAAGAGCAGCTCCAGGACTCAAAGCAAAAAGAAACTATTCTGCCCAAAAGTATTGGAACTAGACTGTGGTTAAAGACGAAAGGATCGCTGTTCATGCCAATTCTTTGGGTGTCACTTAATTAACCGCTAGTGTCTGTCATGCTGGAACGATTGTAACATCAGCACTAGGCCTAACTCTCCCTTGAACTCTGATCCCATCTCTGCCTCTGACTCATTGTGTAACCTTTCCATAACTGCTTTCCCAATTTGCAAACCTGGGTTAATATTTGCCTTCCCCACATGGGTGTTTCTGGGCTTAATTGTTTAATGCCTGTCCAATGCCCCGAAGATGTAATTTTCTGTATATAATTGTGAGAGGTGTGACCCTCTGTGCCTGCTTTTCCGCTAACGCAACTCCATTGACATCATGTGCTGTTATTCCCGATTTACACCAATGCGAGAGGAGAATCAGGTGTTGAGTATTTTAGCCCTCAATGAGAACAATATTCAGAAATGGCCTCTGGGCTTCTTCTTACTAGACTGGCTTTGGCTGCCTGTATCAGCTTTGTTTTTAAGCATAAGACACCATTTTCTTTTCCTGACACTTTCTCTGGACTCCCAGGAGGGGCTCCTGAGGGTTGGTCAGCTATTTAGTGATACTCTGTTGAGCTTTTCATTCAAGACTGAAGAACAACATGATTTATGAACATTCACCCTTCTGTCTCCGCACCTTCCCCCACCCCCACCTCAAAACCAGACTAGCCAACCTGGCCCTCATTCAGTAATTACTTCAGGAAGTAGTTATCTGAAATAATGACATTCAATCTGTTTGGAAAACAGAGAGACCAACTTGCTGAAGGCCTTTTTCTTGCCACAGCCTCTGGTAAGGTTTTTCCCTTTGTGGTCCTTTTGGAATTAGAGCATTGATTAGCCAACTTCTTACAGAAACCAGCTGTGAGCTCTCCTTCTCCACAGAGATGCTTTATTGCTTCAAGTGCAGAAATTGTAATTTCAAAGATAACTACTGATCCCAGGCCAAGGTACAGTAATTTTGTTACTTGAGTAATGGGAGTGAGCTGCAGTTGGAGAGAGGAAGGAGGATTAGAAACACATTGGAGAGAGAGGAGAATTATTATAAACGGCAAAGCTGAGCAGAGTCCAGCCATCACTCAGTCATATCTGCAACCAAAGTGCAGAGGGATGAGTAATGGCACACCCTGTCCCATAGGCATATGGGCCGCTCAAAAGCACATCACATTGCAGCCTGAGTCAGGGCACCCGTTATTCACTCTTCTCTCCCAGTGCTTAAATCTTTGCAAATAACACGTTTAAAAAGAACCAAAAGTCTCTTTTGCAGCATGTTCCAGTTGCATTTTCACTGGTTTTAATGTGGGTTCACAGACACATCCCACAATAAGGGTTACTCCCTATTGGTCCCTAGATGACCACTGGGGTTTAAAGCAATTTCACATGGGCCAGAACCAAGAGAAACATGGAGTTTCTCCAGTTTCATTTCTCTCTCTCTCTCTCTAATATTCTTCCACATGCATTTTCTGGCCATATCCAGGCTTCCATCACTGCCAGTCCTGTGTGCCTTATGGAGAACTACATTGTCCTTGCACCTGCCAGAATTGCTTCTCCCCAGATCAATTGCTCTGCCCCACCACTCTGTGGTGTTTGGAGTTTTGTGCAGTCAAAATGCTGTAATGAAATGGCCTGTGCATACCTTTGTCCTGCATGGAATTGGATCTGTTCATCTCCGGGTCATAGGCCCAGTGCCACTGTCAGACACTGGAGCATTCTCTGTTAGCTCCAGAGGTTGGGGCAGGAATTCTAGCCCTACTACTTCTGTGCAGTTCTGAACTGTCCTACTCTGTGACACAGTGACAGCTGAGCCAGCCGATTGGTCGTGGGTTTGTTGAAATGCAGTGAACAAGCACAACAAAGGGGATACTAGAAAACCAAAGCATTAACAGGCCAAGCGAAGTGACACCATTGGAAGGCAACATCAAAGCTGGCACAGTTTCCTTGCATTCCCATAAACTACATGGAGTGTGTAAAAGTTTGCATTGAGGAAGGGGTTAATTATTCTCCTCTGCCATAGGTAATGGGCATCTCGGTGGGCAGACACAGCTGGGTTTTCCAAACAATGATGGCCAGGAGATGATGATTTAGTACAGGAGGAGCAAAGAGGAAACACTTCCCACATACTGAGGATCCTCCGGTTCCTCGGTTTCCAGAGTTGATGAACTTTAGTCCCCTCTGAGCAGGACATTCAATTACAGCAATTCCTTTAAAGATGTGGGTGTCTTTTTCCTTTCAAAGAGATTGGATCCAGAAGTTCCATATCAGGAAACAAACTGGCACGAGACGTTTTCTGAGCAGACAATGGGGGTTCCTCTTTGGTACGGATCTGAGGATCGCAAGAGTTCAGAGACTCTGACCTGAAAAATTAAATGATCCGTCTACTCCAGCTATCCCTAGGAATTATATACTTCAATTACTGTTGCATCTGATAAATTACATTGTAACTAGCCCAGAGCTGCATGCCTAGATGCACACATTATGGTGATAGCACAGGACAATTTGCTCTGGAAACAGGATTCTGCTACTGGTAGAATCATAGAAGTGTAGGACTGGAAGCAACCTCAATATGTATGCTAAATCAGAATCTTGATTAGGTGCCAGTAGGTCTTCCTTCCTGTAGGTTAGACCAGGTCTCAGCTAAAATAGTTTTGCTGGTATCGCTCTACTGGTAAACCCTCCTAGTCTAGATGTAGCTTCTACTGGCTAAAAACTGCTTTTCCTAGTATTGCTCAGACTGGGTTCCCTAGGCAAACTAAATAGACTAGGAAACACACTCTTATGCCAGAATAACTGTGTCCATATGAGGGCTTTTGCCAGTATAGAAATGTCACTAAAAAGAAATCACACACCCTCCAAACAGATGTTACCATACTGATAAAGGTTTCTAGCCTAAGACGCTAGAGGAAAGGATGAAATACATCCAATAGCCAGTCAGACATTTGCACATCCCTATTGCTTTGATCGCTTCTTGTGTATTTACTCTTGTGAAATATAAACTGTCTTTCTCTCTGGTTACTTACATCACACCCATCCCTACTGGAGTATTAGAGCACCTCACAGCCTAACTGAATGTATCCGCATAACACCGGAGGGAGGAAAATGCTAGCCCACCATTACAGGTGGGGACCTGGGGCCAGAGGGCTTAAGTGACTTGCCTATGGTCACACAGGAAGTCTGTGGCAGAGCAGGAACTTGAGCCTGGATCTCCTAAATCCCGGTCAAGTGCTATAGAGCATCATTCTCTATCAACAGCCTTCTGTTGTCTGCCCCCCACATACACAGTGTTCATATAAATAACAGCATTGCCTATTAAGGTTGCCAACTTTCTGACTGTAGAAAACGGAGCACCCTTGCCCCAACCCCTGCCCCAAGCCCTCACCCCTGCCCCGCCCCTTCTCTGAGGTCCCGCCCCTACTCACTCCATCTGCCCTCCCTCCGTCGCTAGCTCTCCCCCACCCTCACTCACTTTCACAAGGCTGGGGCAGGGGGTTGGGGTGCGGGGGGGTGAGGGCTCTGTCTGGGGATGCGGGCTCTGGAGTGGGGCCAGAGATGAGGGGTTTGGGGTGCAGGGTGGGACTCCATATTGGAGGGGTGGGGCTGAGCGGTTTGGAGTGTGGGAGGGGGCTCTGAGCTGGGGCGGGGATTGGGATGTGGCAGGGGGTACGGGCTCTGGGCTGAGGTGTGAGCTCTGGAGTGGGGCCAGGGATAAGTGGTTTGGGGTGCAGGAGGCGGCTCCAGGCTGGGGCAGGGGGTTGGGGTGTGGGAGGGGGTGAGGGCTCTGGCTTGGGGTGCGGGATCTGGGATGGGGCCAGGGATGAGGGGCTTGAGGTGCAGGAGGGGGCTCCAGCTGGGGCCACAGGGGTAGGAATGTGGGAGGGGGCTTAGGGCTGAGGCAGGGCTCGGGGTGTGGGAGGGGGTGCAGGCTTTGACTGAGGATGTGGTCTCTGGGGTGGGGCCAGGGATAAGTGGTTTGGGGTGCAAGAAGGAGCTCAGGGCTGGGGCAAGGGGTAGGGGTGTGGGAGGGTGTGAGGCATGTGGGCTGCAGGCTTGCGCTTACCTGAGGCGACTCCCGGAAGCAGCCAGCATGTCCCTCTGCCTTCTAGATGGAGGGGCTAGGGGAATCTGCGTGCTGCCCATGCCTGCAGGTGCCACCCCCACAGCTCCCATTAGCCACAGTTCCTGGCCAATGGGAGCTGCAGAGCCGGTGGTCAGGGCAGGGGTAGCATGCGGAGCCCCCCGTGGCTGCCCCATGCCTAGGAGCTGTACATGCCAGCTGCTTCTGGGAGCCACACGGAGCCAGGGCAGGCAGGGAACCTGCCTTAGCCCTGCTGTGCCACCGACTGGACTTTTAGTGGCCTGGTCAGCAGTGCTGACCAGAGCCGCCAGGGTCCCTTTTCAACCGGGCATTCCAGTTCAAAAGTGGACACCTGGCAACCCTTTTGCCTACTTAGAAAGCAACCAGCCTGCTCTGTAAAGCCAAGACACTGGAATTTCTCTGTAATAGCCTGGGAACTTGCTTAGTCCCTCTGCAGAGGGTTTCTCTATAGTAACAGTTGCTTGTTATTATGTGCTTTCTATGGCAATTATCAGAGTGTCTGGGTGCCTTTACCCTGAATTAGATACCTCCAAAAACACAACAGCATGCAGTTCGCTCTCCTTCACAGGCAGCCACTCCCTTAAGTGGACCAGATGCAGAGGGTGGGTGATAACGCACTAAATTTAGGGTGACCAGATGTCCCGATTTTATAGGGCCAGTCCCAATTTTGGGGTCTCTTTCTTATATAGGCTCCTATTGCCTCCAACCCTCTGTCCCAATTTTTCAGACTTGCTGTCTGGTCACCCTAACTAAATTGCACTATCCCCAAAGCCTTGCTTTGTGTGCAAGCTGGAGGAAAGAGGAGGGGGATCAAACTGAAGCAATAACCGTGGGTTTGCCCTAATGACCCTTCCTCACCAGCCACTTAACTCTAGAAAGCTTCAGCCACACAATCGCATGATGATCTTTGCTGAGAGATTTCCTACCATTGAAATAGGTACAGCACCATCTGGTGGTTGTATAGCTCACGTTCATGCGCCCTTAATTAGCATCATCTTCCATTAAGCTCCTTGGAGCGGGTGGAGGGGTAGAAGCTGCATTTTCCCCTGGCCTGACGTCAGGGTGAGCCACTGGGCTGGCTCACCACCTCTCTCTGGCTGATGAAAACTCTGCCTGGCTGGACTTGGGGAAGGAAGGGCAGGAAAATGTGAACTGCTGGATGCACGGGGAAAACAGGGTATTTAGCCTGCCTGGAGTGGGGAAGGTTCTTTACTTAACTGTGCATGGTGAGAGTGGAGAGGCTAGTGGGAGGCCCTTCAGGGGCAGATCCAGGCTGCCCAGCGTGGGAGGGGCACAGGAGCAGACCCACCATACCCATTGAAGCCTTTGCACCAGCACAAGCCATTGCACCTGACTCTGGGCCTGTGTTTCCATAATATATACCCTGCGTCTGTCGCAATCCACAAGCGCCTCACCAGCCTGTAACTCCCTCAGCTCATTTCCACTGTGGCCCTTTGCCTGGCCAGACTCCATAGATACACGCTTCTAGTGATTCCTAGGGATGGGGAATGACTCAGTCCAAGATACTCTAACTGTGTTTGTGGGGAGGCTGGAGGAAGTTTTGCACTGTCCTGGTGAAGCAGCTGGGATGGTGCAGAGCATCTGGCTGAGGCTATAACACCAGTGGATCTAAGGCTATGTCTAGGGCAGATGCCCTACCCGGCTCTCTACATGCCCAAGGCCTAAAATAGCAGTGTAGTGTCTCACTGCCTCCCTGCTGCCCTACACACCGCAGTGTGGATGCAGCCTGTGCCTTTCACTGCTGTGCGTAGCTTTACATACCCGGCCTACTCGTCGCCGCAAGTGTAGCCGAGGCCTAGCTGATGTGTGCTTTTCATGACCCTCTCCCTTCCCCCCTACCGCCCACGGCCACCACCCAACTTCCTCCTGCTGACTCTGGAATGGTAGTTTTCTCCCCAGCTCTGGGCTAATAGACAGGCTGGGCACTGAGCCAGGAGTGAGTGTGAGGGAAGTGAAAGAGAAGAGAAGAGAAATAGCAGGGAGCTGAAAGGGAATTGGAAGAGAGAAGGCAGGTCCAGAGGTTAGGGCAGTAGCCTGAAACTCAGGAGACCCAGCTTCAATTTCCAGCTCTGCTACAGACTTCCTGAGTGACATTGGTCAAGTCAGTTAGGGTATGTCTCCACTGCAACTGGAAGTACAATGGCTACCAAAGTAGGCCTACTCATGTTAGCTTTCATAGAATCATAGACTGTCAGGGTTGGAAGGGACCTCAGGAGGTCATCTAGTCCAACCCCCTGCTTAAAGCAGGACCAATCCCCAATTTTTGCCCCCAATCCCTAAATGGCCCCCTCAAGGATTGAACTCACAACCCTGGGTTTAGCAGGCCAATGCTCAAATCATCTAGCTAACATGGCTAAAAATAGCAGTGAAGATTCAATAGCACAGGCTAAAACCATGAGTATTATAATACACTAGACTAGCTAGATTAAAGCTAGTGTGGCTATACCCACGCAAACTGTAGTCCAATCTCGGATTGCAGTGTAGACACACCCTCAGTCTCTCTTCACATCAGTTCCCCATCTGTAAAACAGATGATAGCACTGCCCTGCCTCACAGAGAGGCTATGAGGATAAATACATGAAAGGTTGTGGGGTGCTCAGATACTACTATGGTGACCCAAGTACCCAAGAGATGGTTTCCTGCAAGTTCTCGAACAACTAGCAGCTGGATTTAGTGAATGGCACTTTCTGCCTTTGCTCCTCTTGCTCACTGTCTCTGTTCTCTTTCAGGTACTGCCTCTGTTGCAGTAGCTGGCATCTTCGCAGCCTTAAGAATCACAAAGAACAAGCTCTCCGACCATAAGTTTGTTTTCCAAGGAGCCGGAGAGGTAGGCTTCACCCGGGTTCGGCGCTAAATACAGTATTTGTCCTTTCATTTTGAGGAGGTAAACATGGAAGCATAAAGCCCAGATCCATAAACCCCAGAGTGAGGTGCCTAAGTCTCAGTTTTGGGTTCCACTGTGATCCACAAAAGTCCCGCTCAGTTGACACCGAACCTTGTAGGCGCCTAAGTTTCTGCCTCCGCATGTGCACACTGCCACCCCACCCCAGGTCCCTGGATGCCTATCTCCAAGCTAAGCCCCAGAGCGAGCCACAAAGCAGGAGAAGACAGGCAGAAGAATGCCTGTCTCACCCATGGGCCCAATCTGGTAAGCGTGCTCAGAGGCACCTATTGGATCAGGTCCCATTCAAAATCGAGAGGGTGCCACCCACCTTATAAATTTCTATCCCAGTGGTTAGAGCTCTCACCTGGGGCGTGAGAGACCTAAAATTCAATCCTCCCCTGAGGTGGGGAAGGATCTGAACAGGAGCCTCAAACCTCTCAGGGGAGTGCGCTAACCACTAAGCTCTGAGATACTCTGACGTGTGGCTCCCTCAGTCTGTCCTGTGGAAGCTGTGGATATATAGAGTCACTGGACCAGAGAAAGGGTGAGAGCAATTCTGTAGTCCGGTGGTTAGGGCACCCACGTGGGAGATCCTGGGTCAGTCCCCCTGCTTCAATCACTGTTTAATTATGTATAAAAAATAGAACAGTTTCAACAGGAGAGAGTGAGGGTGCCCACCTCAGAATATCCCAGCAAGTGGGCACCACCTCCTCTCCTCCCCCACGGGGCTGTGTGGTGTGAAGCAGTCACCTAACTCATTCTCACAAGAAACACATCAGGTGCCTGACTCCGGGAGAGGGGTGGCTATCTCCATGAGAGGGCAGGACTTAGGACACAACCCTCTTGTTGGCATCTCCCATTGGCTAGTTTATGCAGCTCCTTGCCTAGCATGCTGGCTTTTGTGGATCACATTCTAAGGCACCTGTCTCTCCGCATGCATTATATAGGGAGACTGAGTGCCTCATTTGGCTTTGCAGATCAGTGTTGTTCCAGTGATTTTTTTTCATGCAGTGTTCTGCCGAAGTCTCTTTGTGGATTCGGGCCTAAGGCTTCAGCCAGGCTGGAATTCAGTAAGGAGAAGCAAAGGAGCAACCTACTCCTAGTGTATTTTTCTGACCAGGAATGGTCTTCATTGCTTGTTAGCCCTTTGCAGCCAGCACATCTGAGAGGGAGCTGGAGCCTGTTCCTCCTTGTGTATCACTAAGAGAATGGTTTACTTAACTTACAGTCAACTCTGTGCAAACCCACTGAATGCGATGAGGCTGCACAGGTGTCAATGGGGTTTTAATTTGGCCTGAAGAACCTTTATTACCGATGATGCATGAACTGAAAGAAGCCCAGCTTGAAGCCCAGGGCCTGTCTGCTGAGCTGGCAGTTAGGGAAAACAAAAATCTTCTTCCTTGTAAACTGAGCACATCACTGAGGAACAACAAACACAGTATTCCCCCATGCCACTTGCACAATCATTTGTCAGAGTTGAGCCACACTTTCCCTTTGAGGCAGAAACCATACCTTCCTCTGTGTGTGTACAGTACCTAGCACAACAGGGAGCGGAGAAGAGAGGGAGGGTAGCTAGTGGTTAAGGCTCTAGAGTGAGGCTTGTGAGATCTGCATTCAATTCCTGTCACCAACCGCCTGTGTGATTTTGGGCAAATCACTTAACCCTTCAGTTGCCCCTCTGTAAAATGGAGATTACAATCTAATAGTCACAACAGATGGGTATGTTCAGCATCTTTCCACCCAGATCTCAGGTGAGGCCTCTCGGTGAAACCATAATGCCAAGAATTATATACAGCAAGTCAGGGTTGTTTTGTTTTTGTATCATGAGACGGGGGAAGAAAGAGGGGACCGTTCCCCTCTCAACATTTCAAATGCACCGTTTACCACTGTTGCCTAGAGTTCCTCTCTGCTGGCTTCATCCTGGAGCCGCACTAGTTTGGCTTCCACCCGCTTTCTCTCCACTGACACTGCTAGTCTGAAGGTCTCTGACAACATTTTCCTGGTCAGATCCTAGGGCGATGCTTCACCTTTAACCTCCTTAACCAGTCTGCTGCTTTAGAAGCCATCAATCACTCCCTCCTTCTTGACATGGTTCAGATGATGATCATTTGTATTACTGTAGTGCGTAGGAGCCTCAGTCCTATCCCAGGGCCCCGGTGTGGTAGGTGCTGTACAGAACAAAAAGAGGGTCCCTGCCTCACAGAGCTTACAATCCGTGTGCTTTTTGGGAGGAGTGGGGGGAGAGGGGGCTGTCATTTTTTAAACCTCTCCAAAGTGAGGCAGGTTTGTTTGAGGAAATGATCGGAATTTGCTTTCTGCTTATGGGTTTCAGGCTGCCATGGGCATAGCCCAGCTCATCATTATGGCCATGGAAAAGGAAGGAATTTTGAGGGAAGACGCCATCAAAAAAGTCTGGATGGTGGACTCCAAGGGACTAATTGTCAAGGTAAATCTGCCTCTGTTGCACTACTGTGTTGTGGTGCATGGTAGATGCAGTGTAACAGGCACAGGGTACAATGGGGCCTGACTCATTAACCCAGAGCAAGCAGATCCAGTGGGTCACAGTCAGCCCTGGAGTAAGTGGCTGCAATTCTGTTGAAGTCAGTGGAGCTGCACTTGCTTATACACAGCAGGGTAGACTTTGCTTTCCTGTTTTTGATGCCCTTTCCAGTAGAGTTTGGACATTCTGGGGATAGCTACAGCTGCAGGGTCAGGGACCACTCTGCTCTTCAGGTCCAATGGGACTTTGTAAATCTTTGTAAATCTCCTCTCTCCAGGAGACAGAGCTTTCTTGAGATTTGGTCCAAGACACTGGAATGAACTCCCACCCAAACTAAGGACCATCAGAAACCTCACCGCCTTCCAAGCGAAGTGCAAGGTGCATTTCTTTAACCTGACCTTTTCAAACAGAGACAGAGAAACGAGCACATCAAAAAAGAAACTTACCAACACAAACTACTCCACTGCACACAATCCTCCCCCCACAAGAGGATGGGAGAACAAACCATAAGTGACGGATGTTAGTCACGTAATGAACGAGAGGCAGGTGTGCAGATACTACAGGGACGATACGGTATAGCAGAATATAGAAGGGTGAAGCACTGAAATCTTGCAAACAAGATTTTGCAAATGATCGATCCAGACTTTTCTCGCCTGCCATAGGCTGGTTTGTTCTTTTTTCCCTGCAGGGGAGGAGTCACCTGAACCATGAGAAGGAAATGTTTGCCCAAGACCACCCCCAGATGAGAACTCTGGAGGAGGTAGTGCAAAGGGTGAAGCCAACAGCTATTATAGGTAGAGTCACGGAAGCGGGAGCTCCTTCTCATTTGTCCACTTCTTGGGGGTTTCTTTTTTCCAGGGGCTCCTCTGTTGTCCAGGCCGACTCCCCAGGCCTCCCTGCCTGCATTTCTTTCCTTTACTTCCCAACAGCCCCCGTCTCTTGAGGCTATGAAGCACAAGCTCCCTCCTTCTGTTGAATAGGGATCCCTCCGGAGCCAATCGGTGCTGCCCTCAATTGGCCACAGGGGGCACTCTTGAGTTAAGCAGAGTTCTGCGGCTCCCAGAGCCTGAGCATGTATATCCCTGGGGCCCTACCAAATTCATGATCCATTTTGATCAATTTCATGGTCACAGGATTTTAAAAATGATAAATTTCATGATTTCAGCTGTTTAAATCTGACATTTTTTGGTGGTGTAATTGTGGGAGTTCTGACCCAAAAAGGAGTTGTGGCGGGGTCGCACGGTTATCGTAGGGGGGGTTGCAGAACTGCTACCCTTCTCCGCTGCTGCTGGTGGCGGCGCTGCTTTCAGAGCGGGGGAGCTGGAGAGCGGCGGCTGCTGGCCGGGAGCCCAGGTCTGGAGGCAGAGCCGCCGCCAGCAGCAGCGCAGAAGGACGGATGGCCTGGCATGGGATTGCCTCCCTTACTTCTGCGCCGCTGCCTGCAATGCTGGGCCCCTCAGTCCGCAGCCGCCACTCTCCGGCCACCCCGCTCTGAGGGCAGCAGCACAGAAGTAAGGAGGGCAATACCACAACCCCCATGCAACTCCCTTTTGGGTCAGAACCCCCAAATTTGAGCAACGCTGGTCTCCCCCATGAAATCTGTATAGTAGAGGGTAAAAGCACACAAAAGACCAGATTTCACAGTGGGAGACCAGATTTCATGGTCCGTGATGCATTTTTCATGACTGTGAATTTGGTAGGGCCCTCTTTATCCCCAACTGACCAGCAGAGCAAGAGGCTGGTTGCAGTTACCAGTGCCAGATCTCCTGAAGGATAGTGCTGAGCATCACCACAAAGCCAACCCAGAGAAACACTTGGTTTGGGCTGTTTGCTGATCCTGAAGGTGGTTTTGTCACTGTAAATCTGACTTTCATGGGGTCTCTGGAAAGGGGTGGCCTTCTCCCTCGGAGTCACACAGTTTAATTTACTGAGCACTAACAAGAGCTGAGGTTTAAGGAAACATGGGCCCGATCCTTTGGAAGTCACAGAGTGAATCAGGAATTAACTGTTCACTTCTTAGGTGTAGCCGCCATCGCAGGTGCGTTCACGGAGAAGATTTTGAAGGACATGGCGGCTTTCAATGACAGGCCCATCGTATTTGCCCTAAGTAACCCCACGAGTAAAGCAGAGTGCACAGCTGAGCAGTGCTATCACCTAACAGAGGTAAATGTGCGACTGTCTCTCCCAACACAGCAGCTGAGTGGAACAGCCAAAGAGACTTAACACATAGAGCAACCTCTCTGTGTGCTACAGTGATCAGAGGGCTCTTTGGTGGGTCATAGATAAATGCAACCTCCTGGCAGAGCCCCACTGACATATGTCTCATGTCTAGTAAAATGGCAGTCTGCAGGGCTCTTGCAGTTGATCAGCCCCATGGGGGCAACTTCCCCCTTTGATGTAGGACGCATCTACACTGGCACAGTGGAGACATACCTTTAGCGTTAATGGTGGTGATTTGTTGAGGGGGGCGTTCCTGATGCAGACACCCTCCTCCGATCCAGGGCCCAGCTACACAACCTTGTTGGGGTTGTATCTTTTTATTAGGTGGAGAGGAGGGAGGCCCTGCTCCCACCCCAAACTCCCTTCTCAGGCTGGCCCATCACAGCTGTGCTCCTCATTGAGCTCCTCAAATGCATGAGGGCCCTAGCTCAGGTATTCATGGGAGGTAACTTTGGGATTTGGATCAGGCAAGGGGAAAGAGAGTGGGTAAGGCACTGGACTGGAACTCAGGAGATCTGGATTCAAGTCTACCTCAACCTTTCTGGGGGACCTTGGGTAAGTCATTTAGGCCCAGATCTTCAAAGGTATTTAGACTCCTAACTTCCATTGATTTCAGTGGAAGTTAAGCCTAAATACCTTTGAGGATCTGGGCCTAAATATCTCTGCGCATCTCCTTCCCCTCTGTAAAATGGGAATATTTTCCTGCATCACAGGACACTGTGTTGATAGGAGCCATGTATGTATCTAGATAAATAGGTTAGAATGAGACTTTGTCTGTCTATTTTACCAGGCTAAATAGAAACTAAATACTACATGGCTCTTTCCCCTTGGCAAACAAACTGTATGTCAGTTTAATCAGCAGTCAGATCATAATGGTGAGATCGGTGGTGGAGCTGTTACTGAATGATCAGTGAATTTGCTACCACAGTCACTGTGCTCCCAGAGCTGGGTTCTGGGATCCCCTCAATTGTAGACATTGCCTCTCCAATATCTGTGTGTGTCTGTTTCTCTCAACAGGGCCGAGGCATATTTGCAAGTGGGAGTCCATTCCCTAAAGTAACCCTGGCCAGTGGACAGACGTTCTTCCCCGGCCAAGGAAATAATGCCTACGTGTTCCCCGGAGTGGCGCTGGGAGTCATTGCCTGCGGGGTCCGGCATGTCTCCAACGAGATCTTCCTCACCACGGCAGAGGTTTCAGATCCATATTTAACTGGTGCTTTTAAAACATAAAAAAGCAGCTTCAGTGAGGCTTGTTGAACCCCAGGAGTGTAGTTAAGTCCTTGGCTAGGAACAGGCGCAGGGCAATGTGCATCATCTGAACTTCACCTCCTCAGCTAAAGGCTGCAGACTTTCCCAACACAGCAGGATGCCAGAGCTTCCATTATGCCAACAGAAGTCCCCTGCATGAGCCAGCATTTGATTCCCCTCTATGGAGGGAGCTGAGGGGAGGGGTAGGGGATATGGCCTCTGGAGTCCTGGGTTTGTTTTCTTACACGCAAAAATAACAAATCCAAAACAAACCAAAAATCCCCCAAAGCCTTTGATCATATTGGAAACAGCTGAATTTATTCCATAGCCTTTCCCCTGCTGCAGGAGATGCCTGGCTCCCATCAGTGGAGGGAAAAGCAAGCAGCCAGGGCTCCCGCCACGCCAGCAGCTCTCACAAAGACATTTTTACCACTTTGTATTTTCCTCAGCCTTTGCTGTAGGCTGTATTTTTAAAAAACTGCCTGGTTTCATATCATAACATACAGCCAAGTGGCACGTTTGGGGGGCATAGCCAACTTTTTCTCAGAAATGGACTCGTCACTTCTTTCAAAAACGGTATCTAGTCACGCACAGGGGTTTTTTTTGCAGAATGGGCTGCGCTTTCAAGCTCAGAATGAAACGGATGCACGTTTGAATTTTGGGTGGTTTTGCTTTTGATTGCAAGGACTTCTCCTGACTCTTGTAGCAACTGAAGTCTCAGCTACGCGCTGCCTTTTTAAAGCCTTAAGAGGGCGCATGCTGTACTTGATTGAGAACATCACCTATAACCTGCCTTTTCTTCATTCTAGTCTATTGCTGAAGAGGTCACGGAGGAGCATCTTGCTGAAGGGAGACTCTATCCTCCCCTGAGTACCATCAGAGAGGTGTCCTTCAAAATCGCTGTTAAAGTAAGAATTCAAGTATTCTAGTGAAGTTTTTGTTTATATATAAGCCAAGCTCTACCTCTCATAACGTTGGCAAGGATTTTTCTCTTGCCCTCATCTTTGATGTGGTTATGACTACCAGCATAAATGCACTGGCTATATTAGACCCAGAAACATGGGCGTGACTTTCCAAGGGATAAAGTAGGTCATTCAGGTTTATCAGAGCTGATTCAGTGCCATGGGCCAATCACAATTCCAGGTAGCCCCACACTGTGTAACTCCCATTTGGCTCCCAGTGTGGCTCCTGACATTAATTCCAAATTAGCCTCTGTCACACATCGGTGAAGCCTCCTTGCCCATTCCAAATTGCTGACATTGTAAATACTGAATCGGGATGTTGAGGTGAAGCGTGTTTTAATAATCCTAAGAAAATGAATCCCAGGTGGTTTAAAGCTCCATGCTCTATGTTTCTTGTCCTAAGTTGTGTGGCTTTCTTGTGTGATTTGAGCAAAGCAATAGTACTCTCAAACTCCTGAGTTTCATCCCAGATTTTCCAGTGGTTCTTTCTGTATTTGGGCAAATGGTTGAGACCCTTATGTTAAAAGTGGCCCATCTTCAGGTGCACACAGCTGGATTTTCAGAGTTGTAGATAATCCCCAACTGCACTTAGTCAATGGGAGCTGTGAGTGCTCAACATCTTTGCAAATCAGGGCCAACATTTGCAGACTTCAGGGGTCTGATCCAGTGATGCCTGAAATAAGTTGGAATCTTTCCATTGATTTCAGTGAGTTTATGGTCAGCCTTTGGGTGTCTAAACGTGGGCACCTAAATAAGTGGCCTGATTTTCAGAGGTGCTGAGCACCCAAGGCGTGTTCCATCATCCTTAACAGGAGCTGCAAATGTTCCGTGAAGAGTCATGGCCAGTGATTAAATATGGATTTATGTGTACATGTAGGCACCCATGGTTGAATAACTTGGCCTTAATGTCTATATTACCCCCAACTTAGAGACCACTTCTGAAAATTTACCTCATGCCTCAGTTTCACCTTTTCTGACTATGGGGATGTTAATACTTAGTTGCCCCCAGAGGAGTCTTGAGCATCCAGCAGTCTGTAAAGTGCTGTATACAACTGATCAGTAATAGATTTTTGAAAATGAAGCAGGAAATACCACTCACTTTCCATGCAAAACATACAACAGCACATCTTGCTTCACAGACTAGTGGTGCAGCCTCTAACACAGAAGTCTTGGCTGGTCCTGAACAGTTAGTCTTCTCTTCAGCATTTTAGTGTAACTCAGATAATGAAATCTCCCTCCTCCTGGGTAGGTATCCCAGGGTGCAACTCGCCACCATCCAGTGCGCTGTCTTTTGGGAAGTTTTGGCAATGCATGATGGGGCAAAAATGAGTCATGCGGGGTGACTGGGAGCAAGGGGACAAAGTCCCAGCATGCATCTTTCTCCCTCCTGTAATGTCATCCTTATCCCATAATTTCTGTGCCTTTTTAAAAAAAAACAAAAACCATGAACGTACATGGCCCTCCTTACTGTCCACCATCTGACAGAAGCATGGAATCTGCACAGTTCTGCACTATTGTCATGAGTGTTCCAAGCACAGGACACACGATCCTCCGATATTTGCAGAACCAAATCAGCAGGGAACACGATGATTTCACAGAGGGCAGATTTCATGAGATATGGTGAAAACCAAAGCAAGGTTGTTGGTGGCATTCACAGAGCAGCTGCAGACAGTGAAGCACCACTTCTGGGACCAAGAAACAAGCACTAACAGATGGGATCGCATCATAAGGCAAGTTTGGGATGACGAGCAGTCGCTGCAGAACTTTTGGATGTGCAAGGCCACATTCCTGGCTCTATGCTTGCCGCAGCCTTCCAACGCAGGGACACCACAATGACAGCTGCACTGAAGTGAAAAAACCAGTGGCAACCGCCCTGTGGAAATTTGCAATATCCAATTGCTACCGATTAATGGGAAATCATTTTGGAGTCAGAAAATCCACTGTAGATGCCATTGTCATGCATTTATGTCCATTTTGGCTACACACATACAGCAACCTTGGCTCTCACAGGTCAGTGCATGTGAAGCTGTGATTGGCCTTACTGTCCCCCGGTGAGGAGTAGCAGAGGTAGGGATACAGCTCCTGATGCCTGAAGGGGTTGTGTGTAAGGAGGTGCTCTAATGGAGTTCTCCATAGACAGCAAAGGGAGTGGCTGTTGGATCTGTAGGTCCACAAGAAGCTGCAGCATCTGTATTTGCTGCCAGAGAAGCCCCATTATGTCCTGGTGCATCTCCCTCTCCTTTTCCTGCTGGGATTCCTGGGCCTTTCATAGAATCATAGAATATCAGGGTTGGAAGGGACCTCAGGAGGTCATCTAGTCCAAGCCCCTGCTCAAAGCAGGATCGATCCCCAATTAAATCATCCCAGCCAGGGCTTTGTCAAGCCTGACCTTAAAAACTTCTAAGGAAGGAGATTCCACCATCTCCCTAGGTAACGCATTGCAGTGTTTCACCACCCTCCTAGTGAAAAAGTTTTTCCTAATATCCAACCTAAACCTCCCCCACTGCAACTTGAGACCATTACTCCTTTCTCCTGTCCACTCTTTCCTTGTCCATACAGTCTGCAGTATTCACCCTCCAGGCCCTTTGTTCACGGTCTGATGCAGCGCTGGATTGCCAGACCTTGCTGAACATGTCACCCTGAGTCCTCTTCTTTCTTCTCCATATCGGGCTCAGGCATCCTGCGGGTATGGAGGGGGAACAGCAGCAGCTACCCGTAACACACACACAGGTTGTCAGAATAGTCACAACAGAAAGCGAAAATTAAGATTCAGAACTCCCATCCCTTGTTCCCCTGAAGTTTTAAAAAGACATGCCTGTTGTCATTTCTGCTTTGTAGTGCTTGTGCACGGCACCATTCACAGCACCAGCCATGTGAGCATGGCCCACCAGGGGCAAGAGAAATAAGAAGGGAATTGCTTGATGGCATGAAACTATGAGTATAGGGCAGTGGCATTGAATACTGGCACCAATTTCCACAGGCGGTGGTGATTTTAGCTGATATCTCACTCCTGAGGGTAACAAAGGCATGGACAGCACAGCTGCTGTTGGTGTCCTGAAGTTGCCCGGGCCCTTATGTCGCTAGCCTGTTGACTGCAACGGTGCTTGCCGAAGTCATCGCCAACTGACGTGGGAAAATGTTCTGCCACGGAGGAAGACATAAGGCTGCCATCCTAGAAACCTTCAGGAGAGGATTGCAGGGTACCAGCATGAACGTTTCATTGAGATCTCTCAGGCGGATTCAAGGGACATCCCTGTGTACATAAACAAACTGCTCCACAAACCCCACACTGCCCCGCATAACTCTACAGGGGAATGAAGAGCAACTAACAACTCTACTTCTCCTTGTTGTGCCACTACCTCTTCTAGGATGAGTAAACTAATGAAAAGTCAATAGCTGTGGCCTGTTACATTGGGGTACATCACGGTACTGGGAAATACATTTACACTCTTACCCAAGGTTCCTTCCCCTGCATTGCGCTCACTGATGCTCAGCTGCTGGCACTGACTTGACTGTGGTGGAGTCTCTAGCAGGTCCTGGTTCGTGACATAGCTGGAACCCTGGTTGCATGTCCCCCAGTCTCCTTCACCTCCTCCTCCTCATTTCTGTGCATGCCATGAGCCTGTGTCTTAAGCTCCTCGGAGGTATCTACGGGCTGCTGGTGAGGTTTCCACCAAGTATGGCATGTAGCTCTTTGGAAAAGCAGTGGGTCTGCAGCTTGGCATTGGATCACTTGTTGGCCACCCTGGCCTTCTGATAGGCCTGCTGCATTTCCTTCGCTTTCTCATGGCTCTGCTGCATCCTCTGTGTAAGCTGCTCATAGCTGTCCACATTTCTACGGCTTGTCCATAGCTATGCCTGCACAGGCTCTTCTCCCCACAGGCTCAGGAGATCCAAGATCTCCCATCTACTTTAGGCCAGAGCAAGTCTGGAGCATGTAGCCAGCCTGGTCACCTGGGCAGTTGCACACAACAGTGGAGAGCTGCTAGGTGTGCTTGCTAAGCCGGACAATCAGAAAACGGCATTTCAAAAATTTGCAGAGTTTTAAGGTGGTGGTGGGGCCTTCCAGTCTTTGTGACCTCTGGGCAGTGGAGTTCACAACTGTGACCACAGCAGTCAGTGTCAGGCATTGTGAGACAGCTGCTGGCTTAGAGTCGACATAGATAACGCAGTGTCTACACTTGCACTGTGTCGACCTCAGTACATCAACCCTGGCTCAACACTGCTCGGGAAGGTGGGGTTACCATGTCTCCGTAAGGGGGCCCCATCGGTGTGAGACAAATTAAAGTGTAGATACAGGCACAACTAGGTCAACGCAGGGTGGCTTACGTCAACTGAACTTCATAGTGTAGACCAGGTCTTGGGGATAAAGAGCACCAGGGATTGAGCTATTCATTATTGTTTTGTTTTGTTTTTCTTTGCAGATTGTTGACTACGCCTACAAACATAATCTCGCTTCCTGGTACCCAGAACCAGAAGACAAGGAAGCCTTTGTCAGAGCCCTCATCTATAGCACTGATTATGAGTCATTTGCTATCGATAACTACAGGTGGCCACAAGCAGCCATGCACATTCAAGATGTATAACTTTTTAAAAATTCTGATCCTTAATATTCCCTGGTTGTTACCATCATTGCCATAAATGCGTCTTCAGGCCTGCAAAATTTTACTGTATCTGGAAACAAGCACTTTCTTACTTGCAGCTGCCTTTTTACTTTGTAAGTACCTGACTAGGCAAAAGGCCAGAGCCAACATGTGCAGTGACAGAGACATATATGTCTAAAGGCTTACCCCCCAAGAAGTCCTGCACCGCAGTTTCCACCTTCCTTTAAAGCACTCCTGTGACTTTGCATAAACAGTATTCTCTTCTAAACAAATTGTCTCACTTCTGTATCAAAAGAATGAATTTTAAAGTTGCAAATCACACAGGAACCATAGCTCCGAAGGAGCTGGCTTGGGTCCTCTCTTCTGCAAAGAGATGGTGGTAGAGGCCAAAACTGTCACTGAAGTTTAATTTCTTTGACACACAGAGTGCTGCAGTGATTTTTTTATTTTTATTATTAATCAGAAAGAATTGCAATCAAAGGCACTGCGGCATCACTACTGTTTTGGCAATCTAGTCTCCTTTCGGTGACACTAGCGGAAATCAGAAGTCGCTGCACTGGAACCAGTGGAGTTTGCTGTTTAGGAAGGCCTTTCAAAAACCTTCCACGTTGAGTGTCTAATATCCTGGGACCTTACCAATCAGTTTAAATGTATTAGTGAGGAGTATCCTTTCCTTATCAATTCCTCTAAAAGGGAATAATATCAGTCCAACCTGAAGATGTTTTTGAAGAGATGATAACTTGAAGATCCAAGTTTGTCCTTTGCAGTGTTGTTGTAGCCATGCTGGTCCCAGGATATTGGAGAGCCAACGTGGGTAAGGTAATATCTTTTATTGGACCAACTTCTGTGGTGAAACAGACAAGCTTTTGAGTTGCACAGAGCTCTTCTTCAGGTCTGGAAAAGGTACTCAGAGTGTCATAGCTAAATACAAGATGGGGCATATGATTGGTTTCATGGTGCATTTGTCCAGAAATTCTTCCTCATTTTTTGTCCTATGACTGAGAGGTGTTAATGGGGTCACTTCGCCTTGAATGGTCTCTTAAAATATGTGTTAACTACTTACGTTAAACAATCTGTTCCACTTTGTATTTAGCTGTGACAGTCTGCTTTCCCACACCTGAAGAATGGCTCTATGTAGCTCGAAAGCTTGTCTCTTTCACCAACAGACGTTGGTCCAATAAAATATTACTTCACCTACCTTGTGTAAGTTTGTTCTGTTTATTTAAAGCCTTATTCTATTGGTTCATATAATCAAATGTCGGTAACCTACATAACTACAATCAGGCTCCTACACGCCACAGATTTAAGAATATTTGATTTTCCTAACACATTCTCCCTTACCTGGCTCCAATATGGCCAAGAAAGGTCTCAGGGAATAGTAATAGGGTTTTTTTACTTAACATGAAACAGCACCCAAAGCATCATATCCACTAAGTCAAGTTTATATTTCTGCTGCTGGGTTAAATACAGGCTTTAACCATACAAGTCTTGCCTCATCAAATCTGACTGCCAATGCAAAGGGATGGACATCCATTTATTTTCAGACTAACACACTGAAAGGGAAAACAGAATCTGATCTATTTTAAAATGTTATTAATTGATGCATAAATAAAAAGTCTTAGATCATGGTTGGGTGAAAACAGACTCATCACATAATTAAATTCAGCATGACCATATCAAGAGTCAGCAATGCTCACATGTGGAACGATGATGAACCAGTTAGATCACATATGATGCATCCCCACTGATATCACAGCAGTCAAATAGTTTTCTCTAAACTGTTGCAACCAGTTCAGCAATGTAAATGTTTGTTTCCTTATTAGCTAAGACCTCTAGTTTCTTTCCCCAATTAAAATATCAGTTAAAATGAAAACCTGCAACACATCTGACGTGTAAAGCCAAAATTGGGAGCTTTCTCGTTGCTTTAAGCTCCCAGTCATGCAAGGCTTTACACACAGACTTAACTTATGCTCACATCGTTGGGGTCAATTACTGATAGCGGATACAGTAAGTCTTTGCAGGATCAGGGCCTAAGCCATTCAGACTGTCTGACTCTACATTGAGTCCACTGACATCACGTTTCAGCAAGCAATGAGATTTACTGTGCTTCTCAGGGTTTAACCTTAGGTTCTCCTCAGTCAGTATTCGGCTCAATAAAGCTTTACTTTCAGCTCCAGTGATGTAAAAATGGGCATGCACCAGAATCCGAGCTGATCACCCCCAAATTTTGGAGGAAAACATTCAGCATCCCACCTGGATGGAGGGTGGAGGTTGTATCCGTTTCTAAACAAGAGTCAGTATCTGAACTGAAATCACTAATGATTTTTCTCCTTTACTTCAAGCTATTTGCATACCTTGTTCTGAACACCCCAGGTGGCATGCTCCCACCCCACTCAGCTCATGAGCTAACATAAACCACATTTTGAATTCAGTCAGTGACTAAAGCAGCAGGAGAAGAAAGCACTCCCAAAACAATGCACACTTCCAGCCCAAAATACCTTCTGGATTTTTTCATTGTCTTTATTCTCCCCTCCAGTCATCAGGTGCTATAATGACAAGTTAATCTAAATATTATTCTACTTTTCCATGTACAGGTCCAATGGAACCCTTTCATTGTTGCTTTGTCTGTAAAACTGTGGTAAACTGCCTTAGTAATTCTTAGTGTTACTTTATGAAGACCTCAGACAAGCTGAATGTGCTGGCCATTTTATCAGAGAGCATTAAACAGCTCATGTAAGTGATTTCAGTGCTTTTGTAACACAATGACAGGTTTGTGAACTGCGTATGTTTCATTTGTATAATCAATTAAAGCTTACTTTAAAAGTGCAACATCATCCCTTCTTTTAAAACCCACGTATGCCAAATGGTTTCTGAAGAGTATTTCAAATTCATTGCATATGCCATACTAGACATTTGTCAGTGAAAGCCAGGCATTCAGACTACACCTGAAAATGGAAGCGAATGCAGTGTTACCTACTCTCTTGGGCACCAAAGCAGGTGAGGGTTCCCATTAATGTCAGTGGGACTGCTCACGTGTTCAAGTTCTTTGCTTAGTCAGGACTGAACTTGTGCATTAGGGGCATTGTGCTGTTGGAGCTGCCATCTTTCAAATTAGACAGCAAGCCATGAGCCTCACAACTTCTAACTGTATAGAAAAATAAATTCCAAAACAGAACGCGCCAGCCACTTCTCCACCTGTGGCGAGCATGAGAGAAACACATGACAGATGGGTAGTCACAGCGGTTAATGCACAATTGGAAAGTGCTCGGCGATGAGCACAGGCTCAGAACCTGTCTAGACCAGAACAATTGTGACCATTATGTATCCCATGGCACCTTAAGGTTGTTAGTCCTGCAGCCCTGCCCACCTACATGCCTAGTTACAGCTTCACCTGGATAGGAGAATCTTCGGTGCTTGTCCTACCCCGCTATAGAGCACTGCTATTCGCTGTCCAAGAGCCGCTGCTGCCCCAAAGGAGGCCTGCATTGGGTCTCTCTCTTATTTACCTCACTGGGCTTTTGGAGGCCTTAGTTAACTGATTGCACAGATTGCTAAAGTGAGTTAGTTGAGGTAGGGACAGTATCTTCCCTAAGCATTTCTGTGGCATCTAGTACAATGATGTCTTATGTAGAAAGGTTGGGAACTACTGCAGTATAAATATTCAAAGATAATACAGTTCCAGTGTACAGAAACAACCTCTGTCCCTGCTCATGTTCGGGGACCGTTTGTGCAGACAGTAGAAAGGTGTAGCCGGTGATGTCCTGGGTATGAGGGCCTACAGCTGTCAGTAACAGACCAGTTATTGCACTCTATCAAAGGTGAGTTTTGGGAAGGGGAAGAAGAGTTAGAAGTAAGGCCCCAATGCTATAGCCCTTGCAAAACGCCTGATGAGCTCAACAAGCTTTGCTGGAATACTGCAGGATCAGACTTTAAATCTCAAGGGCTTTAGCAATAGCAAGAGAAAGCGCTGCTGCACTCTGGAGTGCGAGTCAGGGCAGGCATCTGACTGTTTGGACAATTTGTATTCTCTTGGGTTCTGTAGAAAATTGGCAGTATTGGTTGATCTCTCGCCTAATTAGCACATTTCTCAACTTGCCTCCGTGGCTGTGATTCAGCTCTTGGCCTGTCTCCACTAAGGCTCAGCATCTCAGCCTTTAAACATGTCTTATTCCAATTCAGCAGTTCCAGCTGGACAAGTGCCTGATGAGCAGAGGACTCAGTTGCAGAGCTTGTATTCAAAATGAGGCTTGGAGCTTAGGATTTTCTAAAAGGCTTGCTTGAGCTAGTATTTCAGCAAAGCGCCCACAGGGCTCCTCACACCCAAGCACTGTAGCACATCGAAGGGGTGAAGCAGTTCATCTGGAAATACTTATTCCACTTAGTACCCACAATATTTGTGGGATAGCAGGCAGGCTGTGTAACAGAACTTCCTTTCAGAATGCCTCTCGCTATCAGACTCCACAGCAGAGATTAATGTTAACTGGCATCAATGGTCGATATTTAGGTGAATTGAATGGTTTGAAGAGCACCAGTCTATGTGAAACCCTGGTGAGTGAAATTGTCTAGACAGCCAAATAGACGACGACATGGACAGTGGCAGTGGAAGCTGCCCTACCAGCAAGGCCTGCCCTCGGATCAGGAGGTACAACAATTTGGTGTGAGATTAGGTCAGTCTCCATGCCGATTCGGTTCTTCCTCTTTGCTGAGATTGCTAAGAAGGGTGTTAAATAGGGGTAGCTGTCCCCTAGATACTGGACCGAGGACACCAACTCCTTTCCTACAGGGTACTAAATGGTGATCAGAGAAGTAGCAATTGCTGATCACTTAGTGCCAACTTGACAGGATAACAATCTCCTGCTCCCCACGCTGTCTTCTTTCTGCCCCTCCAGATCTTACCATCAGTTCAACTAACCTACAGATCTGGTACCAAAGCAAGGAAATTACTACTTTGGAACTTTGTTTAATTCAACATAATTCTCATAAAAACCTAAGTCCGAAAGCAACAATCTTTTGAGCAATTTTCATTGAGCTGTGAGACATAGCTCACCACATTCAGGGGGGAAAAATCCCCAAGAAGAAAACAAAAATAAGGTGAAAACTTGCTTTAAACCATTAACCGGGATCCTGGAACGTATCTAGACTCTGACCACACATTGGATTCCCCACAGTTGGTCGTGCGCCTCTTACACTGGAAACAGCGTCGGTATCTCTCGCACTGGTCAAGTAGCATAAGCTTGTCCCCAGCACTAAAGTTAAAGAGAAATGTGTTAAATGTTGTTGACTAAGGGAAAACAGAGAAATAAGCTGCACCAATTCAGCGTCATCCCCACTGCAGTCAATGGGAATTATACCTGCTAATGCCAGAGTTGCAACTGGTTCTCTGTCTGGGTCACGGATCACACAGAGCCCTCCTGTACAATACAGTTGGAGGGTAACGTTTGCAGCTGTTCATATGGGGGCTGAGAAAGGCAGCCCTTCAACGGAAGTAAACCAGTGCAGAAGGCATCAATGCAGTACACAGTTGACTGCTGCGAGCCTGTTTGCTTGGAAGGTGGCATGAAAGGAAGGCCAGCCTAAGCTGGACTTTGGAGCCAACCTTTTGGTAAATCTAGAGAGCCCTTTAGACTCAATCCACTTATGTATAGGGTGCCCTAGAGGTGTCCCTCTGTGTGTGAGCTGTGCCTGATCAGCAGTTTTGATACAAGGCTCCCAACGGACAAGGCAGAGCAGAGTGGTTCTGGCCCACAAGAGGTGGCCGCAGGAGACCCACTAACTCAAAGGCACCTCTAAGGCCACTTACATCATCTATGGCAAATAACAACACACCTAATGTACTTAGTTTTTATTGGTCTTTGCCAAATGAAGATTGCTGGCTCGCGTCAGCGAGTCCTTAAAACAGACCTGGTAAACAAAGGTAAACCTCTATGCCAGTGATTCCCAAACTGGGGTTCGTGAACCACTGGGGGTTCGCAGAAAAAAAATTCCCTCATGGTGGACAGAGCTGTCCCTAGAGATCCCGGGCAGCACAGGGCCAGCAGCCCGCAGCCCCTGAACTTCCAAAAGCTAAGCAGATCAAAGCAAGCATATCTATCACACTGAGGAGATTTAAACTTCAGGACTCCTTATAAGAAATGGAAAGGGAGGTGGATATTTTTTGCTGTTTTTAAAATTAAATAGGCAGCTAGTATTGTTTGTAAAATTATGATGAAGAATAAGTTTAAGCTTTGTTGTAACATGCGTGGTTTGTCTGGACTGCTCAAGACCTGAATGCTTGTGTAGGAGGAACGCTTTGAGTTGGCTTCTTAAATCCCTTCGTGCTGTTTCACATCTGATACTCCTTGATGAAACCTAGGAGCCTTGTCTTAGTATAGGCAAATATACTCAAAGTGATACAAGCTAGGAAAGTGAGATCTTGGAAGAGTGTTGCCGTTTTCATAATGTAATAAAAATACTGTCATGATAAATAATAACTAATAATAAATAGTGTGTAATAAGCATGTCATCAAAACAAATTTTATATTTCCAAGATCACTGCTTTTATCATTTATACTCAGGTGAAGGAGAAATATCCCTGGAAACATTCATTTTTAGGAGAGCGTTCGCGGGTTGTTAAAGTTTGGGAACCACTGCTCTATGCACTAGCCACGCAGCAGGAGGTATCACCCTCTCTGTACTGCATTAGAAGGCTAGCAGCGTCCAGCCATGGCAGAGATCTGGCTGGCTGCGAGATGCTAAGTGCTTTAGAACATGGCATTAAGACATTCCACCTGGGCTGTGGCAATGGAGCACTAAAACACAACCTGAAGTGCCTAGATATGCCTCTTATTAGGCTCTTTACACTTATTCATTTTTCAGAAATCTTTTTAAATCCACCTTGTTTGGCACTTTATGCAGCAACGATTCCCACCTCTGGAAAACCGGAGTAGACAGGTGAGAAGATAGGAAGAGAACCTATGGATATCAAAGGGCCTAGGTATCCCACTAGGATTTTAACCTTCAGCAGGTTTGGAGAGATATTACTGAAGGAGTAACCTGAAGACAAAAGGTTTAACACAGGTAACATTGAGGGCATAAGCTGACAACAGATATTTTAGGCCAGTGGTTCTCAACCAGAGATATGCATACCCCTGGGAGTACACAGAGGTCTTCCCAGGGATACATCAACTCATCTAGATATTTGCCTAGTTTTACAACAGGCTACATAAAAAGCACTAGCAAAGTCAGTACAACTAAAATCTCATACAGGCAATTACTTGTTATACTGCTCTATATACAATCCCCTGAAATGTAAGTACAATATTTATATTCCAGTTGATTTATTTTATGACTATATGGTAAAAATGAGAAAGTGAGCTATTTTTCACTAGTAGTATGCCGTGACACTTTTGTATTTTTATGTCAGATTTTGTAGCAAGTAGTTTTTAAGTGAGGTGTAACTTTGGGGTAAGACAAATCAAGACTCCTGAAAGGAGTACAGTAGTCTGGAAAGGTTGAGAACCACTGTTTTAGGCCATAATTTGACCTGCAGAGCCTTGGTGATGATGCACAGGATGGAAAAGTCCAAGCTTCATTGTCAGAGCCCTCGGTGAGTTTCCAGGGCTGCCTGTTTGAAATAACATCTTTTTACTTGAGCAAATGTGATCCAGAAATCAGTGAGAAACCGTGAATATGGAGCTACTTGTATAGGAAAGAATTGCACTTTAAAACTCAATTCTTTTGGCTAGCCTTCCACTAACTGTCATCTCCTACTTTCTTGCCATCCACCCAAACAGAAAACAGACAGTATAAAATGTCAGTACAAATCCGCAATAAAAATCCTGGAAGTGAAGAATGCCAATCCTATGATTCTGTTCAAGCTGAGTATACAAACAAACATTTTCTTGCCCTAAATCCGATTGGCAGTGACTTTGGGTGGGGAGTATCACCTTCTTCTGCAGTGTGGGGCACTGGTCATTTGCCAGGATTAACTGGGTATATCTCACTTAATCAAGTCCCTGCCATTCCGGGGGCCTAGGGCCCTGGTGCACCTTGGCCACTCCTGTTCTCTGCCTGTGGCCACATAACAGTTTTGTCTCCTATGGGCTATGATATTTTGGTCTGATTTTGGTTGCTGGGTTTAGTGTGCAGGTGCAGGGTGGTGTTACATAAGAATATAAGAATGCCAATGCCAGGTGCCCCAGAGGGAATGAACAGAAAATCATCAAGTGATCCATCCCCTGTCACCCATACGCAGCTTCTGGTGCTGGTGACCTGTGACCAACAGGAGGTCCGACAAGATAATTTAGTGATCCCACTCTGGCCTTAAACTCTATGACTAGGTGCCTATTTGTATCTCTAGGCACCTGAATACCTTTAGAAATCTGGTCCTTACATCCATTAGCTTGGAGATAGTGGTGGACTCAAACTTCTTACATGGTCCAGCTACTACAGTGGGACAAAGGCCTGTACTGTGTTATTATGGTTTTGCTCCTAACCCATTCTAGAATGAAGCAGTACTGAGATCAGTTATGGGGTTGCCACTTCCCTGTGCTCTGATGGCAAAGCACTGCAGCACGTGCGACTGGCGAAAGGATGGGCACTGTAGCAAAAACGGGGAAAAAAGGAAGACGGGAAAGGGGAAATCCCCTCAGTGTTCAGGAATCTTACCGCTCAAATAGCTTCTCGTCAACTTCCCTCAGCCTTTTCATTCCAGCGCTTTTTTGCCAGTCGTCCTGCATTGCTAAATTCATCTGGAATATTTTCTCAAACTGCGCTCCTCTGTCTGCAATCCACCTGAAATGTTATTGAAAAGGTCTCTCCTACGATTCATGGATGAATCTATCTCCCACTCCCCCACTCTGTCAGTTTGTCCCTGGGTTTCTTTAACCACAGCCCCAGCATGGTGGGCTGTCTAATATGACTCCCTCTCCCTGCCAGCAGCAGAGCTGCTGGAGGCTCTGACAAAGTTAATGAATTGCACATGGACCGAGAGCACTACCTGAGCCAGAAACCCTCTGGTGCTTAGAAACCCCACACAGCCTGGGGCAGATCTGGTTGCTCTTGGCAGAGCCTATGAAGGCCTCTAGCTCAGCTGAGAAGATTAACCACAAATTCAGGCACTTGTCTGAAATGTTCAGCCAGAAATGGGCCCAATCCACAAAGTTCAGCTCTGGACTTGCACAGACTGAATCAATCCCAGCAGAAGGCTCCAAGTCTCTCCACTTAGACCTGATCCAGCAAAGCACTTAGACACAGGCTTAAAGTTAAGCATATGTGTGGTCCTATTGTCTTCAGTAGGAACTATTCACATGCTTAAAATTAAGCCTGTGCTTAAGTGCTTTGCTAGACTGGGGCCTTAAAGAGGAGAAAATGCACCCTCCTGCCCTACCCCAGAGCCCTGTGAGGCAATTTCGTTACTGCTGTTGAATTTTCCCCAGGCTTCATTGGAAAGGCTTACTCTCTCTTGGCTCTCTGCAGCATGTCAGCTTCTCTCCTCTGCTCCACCAGCTGATTGAGGATAGCCGTCCTCTTCTGCTGTGCTGCGGAGTGCAGCTGGTGCTTGTAGAACTCCCGGGCTCGGTGCCTTTTTTCTGCAAGCTTCTCATTGGTCATATCACTCTTCCCAAAGATGAGATCTGCGGAGTCAGGCTCACAGACCGGCAACTGTATCGGCTTCAACTTTATCTGTATGAGGTTGATAAGAAGACTTTACCATGATGGAACTAACCTCACACATGGCTCTGAAAACTTTGAACGACAGAAGCTAGGGATGGGAGAAGACCTATTAAATCAGCTAATCCACTTTCTCAATTCTGGATTTAAATGCCACAACCAATGAGGATTCTACTACTTCCCTTGATTATTTTATAGTTCAATGTCAGGAAGCATTGATATTCAAGTCCATATTTTTCCTTTTTAAATATCACCTTATGGAGGAGGCAGCATGATGTACTGGATAAGGCACTGGACTGGGAGTCAGGACACCTATGTTCTATTCCACCTCTGCCACTAACCTGTTCTGTGACCTTGGGGAAATCCTTTCACCTCTCTGCGACTCTGTTTCCCCTCCCGCCCTTTGTGTGTTTTGTCCATTTACTCTGTAAAATCTTCAGGGCAGGGACTGAACACTGCCTAAGCTCTTGGAATCTAGTGGCAATCTAGAAATTCAAAATTTCTCAAAAAAAATCCATGATGACTTTGTATAGCTCTACTCAATCCAAACAGATACCTCTACATAACTAGTTTGAGGGGGGACGGGCTATTTTCTCAGCCAGCAATAGAAACATTGTAAACTGCACCTCATTTTAGGTGTTAAATAGACTCACCATCTCAACAGCTTTAAAATACTGGCTAGAAGGATAATTCTTAAAACTTTGGAGGATCTTATTATTGCTTATATCATTATAGAGTTTTTTAATATGTCACTTCAGATATGGTATATCTCCACCCTTCTCCACAACTTTCTGAAAAACATTCCAGTTTTTAAAGAGACATAACTTAGCCACATAATAGGTAGGAAAGTTATCAAACACAAGATTTTTTTTTCATTTTAAAAACTTTGTCACTATCAGGTCAGTGGACCTGGCCTGGTGAGGAGCACATAATTATTAATCACAAGTTTTTACCTGTGTATCCAAGGCCCTCTTATAGCACTGCATTTCTTCCATCTTGCCCTTCAGATATTTAGCTCTTTGGGCAGCTAGCCTAGAAATAAAAATACAAAAGAGTCACAAGAGTTTTACTGAGGTGATATTTTGAAGAAATACAATTCATCCAGGCATGCCCTGTGAAATACAAATCTGCCAATAGTATAGCTGAGTCCATAACATTTAGCTACCACGATTCTCTATCTTACCAAGATGGCTCTGCTTCCTCGAAAATTATTATAATAATAATCATTAATAATGATGACTTCCATGATAGAGTAAGACAACTTATGACACTGAGCTTGAGCTGTGTGCATCACCCTTGCTTCCATGCAATAATATAGCAACAAATCTCTGGCCACGTCAGATTATTAGGATTCTCACTATGATGCTGCCTACCTTGGCAGCTTGGACTTTCCTAAATTCAGCAGGAATAGGACTGAGACCTCCTCATGCTCCAAAAACACAGTCAGCCCCTACTATGTGATCCAAAGGAAGCCTCCATTGGCTATTAGCAATATAGGGCCTATGACACACAATGTAAATGGTCTGATTCCATCTGGCAGAGGGCAGTGATATGCATACAGTAAACCCTAGCCAGCTAATTTGTTAAATCATTGTCCTTGTGTTTGAAGAGACAAAAAAACAGTTCATAAGTGGCTGAACCTCTAGAATTTCCTACCATAAGAGTAAAGTTAATCTGTGTAGGAGACAGAGCATTCTCAGGGCCAGTCAGAGACCACGGGATGAACTCCCCTAGGAACCAAGAACCATCACAAACCTCCCTCTACCTTCCACTCCAAATGCAAGGAGCACTTCTTCCACCTGCCTTCTCTAATACAAACACAGAGTAGCATGTAGGTAAACAACACACAACAAAACTGAACCCGAACCAAATCAAGAAGTTACACTGCACATATAATTATATCACTTAATACACGGCTGGAAGGCACGCCGATACTATGGCAATAAGAACCTACTTAGAAGCGAACGCTATACAGAATAGGAAGGTGAGGCGATAACATTTTACTGTAGAGAATGCTAACTGGAGTAATTCTATAACAGAATGAAATGACTGCTACCCATTGCCCTGATTGGCACAGAGTGCCTGCTTGTACTGCAGTTATGCATAAATGAGATGCAGGGAAGACACAATAAACCAGAGTTGATTCCTCATGGTTACAATGTCCTCGTTCACCATTTCACATATTTTTCTTTTCAAATCCCATATAGTGGTTCAGCTTGAATTTTAGCTCTGGCTACAAAAACCTTTGGCTCAAATCAACATGGAAGCTACTGCCACGTAATTAGCCTCTCTCTCCACACCCACGCACATAAATTCTGCCTAAATTGCTTGTAGAGATATTGCATTACACTCACTGCACACAAACATTGTTAAATCTGCATCTTTACTTCTCTCTGAGCCAGATTCTGATTGCCATTACATTAGTGTAAAACCAAAAGTGTCTCCATTGACGTCAATGGATTTACATCAGCATCAGCGAAATCAGAATCTGGACCCTTATGTTTATTTGTGAGCCTAATATTACTTTCGTCTACCTTAGCAATGACACTGAATAAGACACACAGAAACAGTCCTTACCCCAAGAAGCCCCTTTTCTATCATACAAGATTAATCCAAGTCATTCTGAAGTCAACAATCCTGATCTTTGTGCCATTTCATATAAGGCAGTAGTGGCTTCCCCTCATTCCCCATACTAATTGTATAGGAGTAAATTGGTGAATGTAGACTTTTAAGGATATTTATGGGATGGATTGTTGTTGTATATGTATCTCTTTGACCTGTACTGTAGAACTGACCTGTAACATCAGGTGCTTAAACACCAGTAGGTGGGTGGAATGATTCGATAGGTTAGACTGGATAGAGACACAATAGGAATATTTTAAAATCATATTTCTGATCACATTCTCACGGGGATCCCAATCCAGCATTCAAAACAGAACAGAACAAGGGCTAGGTAACATTTTTTGTGCAAATAGTTCTTTCATTGAAACATGCCTTTTTCAGGGCACCAAAGCTATTCATGAAATTCAGGTTGAATTCAGTGAACAGTTTCAGCTGGGGAAAAAAATGGAAAAGAAAAATCTGAAATGTTGGCATGGTCCGTTTCCAAATGTCATTTCAAATCAACATTCTAAACATTCAGTTTCAGCCCAAACACTATTTTTTTCTTTGGTTTTTGTTTTGGCGAGAAAAAATGAAAAAATCAGTTTCTGTTTGACACTAAGTGGTTTGGCCACAGAACCAAAAAATAAATTTTTCACTCAGCTCTAAACAAGACTGGCTTTACTACCATTGCCTCTGGGTCCTAACTCTAGTGCCAAGGGCAAGAGATGTGTAGAATGGACCCACTCCCACCAGCACCACACCCATTTCCTACCCTAGGCAGAGACAGCAGGCAGACTTACTCTTCCGCAAGCTGCACTTGTTCCAGCCGATCCATCAGCTCTTTGTCCTGCTTTAGTTTTGCCTCCTTCTCCTTCTTATCCTCCATTTGCTTCAACAAGTCTTGTGAATACTCCTCTTGCTTGGCATATGGGGGAGGGCTGGGCGGCCGTTTAACGAAAACATATGATTTCTGCAAGGAAAGAAACACATTTCATATCTGAAGGGAGAAACGAGATAGAAGACGATACCATGAAAACATGGCATCATTTCCTTAAATATGAACACTGCAGAACCATTTCAGGCAGAGATGCATTAGCAGTACCCAGAAAGGGGACAATCCCATCAGAACCAGGAGAATCACCCCAAAATTCCCCTTGGATGGTGGCAAAATGTTGACAAAGGTCTCACTAATGCCCCCAAGTAGCCCAACCACTATCACTATTGTTATTACTGTGCTCCAGTACGCTGTGCTAGATAATGTTCACTTACATCGCAGGAAAGTCTGCTGCAGTTTCCACGGTATGCATCTGATGAAGTGAGCTGTAGCTCACGAAAGCTCATGCTCAAATAAATTGGTTAGTCTCTAAGGTGCCACAAGTACTCCTTTCCTTCCATTACAGGAATTACTGATGATGTCCTGAGGCCTGTGTTAGGCAGGTCAGACTAAATGATAACAAAATCTGAGCATCACTGCTAAATGCGTTAATAGTCTCCCTTGCTGAAAGTTCTCACACTGAAAGGGTTTGTCTATTAATGCTTTGTGTGACCCAGTTTCTTATGTTTCTTTCCATGTTATATATACTAATGGAAAGTCAATACACAGCTTGGGCAGAAAAGTTACCAGGATGGGACTATTCTTCTTAAAAAACAAAACCAAACAAAAAGCTCTTACATGAAATTCTGTGGATTTTTCATTCTTGTGGTTTCTCATTGCTTCGGCCACCCCTAGATTAAAGGCAGCGTTTTTTTGGTTCTGTTCTCTGTTCGCCAAGAACTTCATCTATCGTGGGAAGAAAAGAAAAGAGATGCATTTTAAATGAAGATGTGAACAGAAGTAATGTCACTGCACAGCCAGGAAATCCTCCAGTAGTGACATGTCTATTCTCTGGACATGCAGTTTACATTCTTCCTTTTATAATGAAATAGATAATTCTGTACATTAAAGACCTGAGCCCCAGCCCACTGAAGTCAGTGGAAAGACTCCCCATGGACATCAATGGGCTTTGGATCAAGTCCTAATAGTTTAGGTCCTAATATTATTTACCACACCATTAAAAGATTAGATTTACATAAAATAAGAATATTACTGGTAACATTTTAATACTTTCTAAAACTAATATATTTATAGTGAATAATGACAATACCACTTAGCTTTCTACAACACTTTTCAGCCCATAGACCTAAAACTGCTTTACAAAGGGAGTATCATCATCTTCCCTTTACAGATGGAGAAATTGAGGCACAGAGGTTAAATGATTTACCCAGGGTTACACAGCATGTCAGTGGCAGAGCTGGGAACAGAACCTAGGTCTCCTGACCACTAGGGTCCTACTTACTAGGCCACATAACCTCCCCTAAGGGCACAATTCTCTTCTCCAATCCACCTGGCAGATTTGTGTGTTGATATTTTGCTGTATATTTGGAGGGGTCAATTTATGTCTCTTTGAGAGCTCAGCATTCACAACTCTTGTGATTTTATAGGCAGTCTTGTGATATTTGTTCTTTTTCTTAAGCTCCCGCTCATGAAATAATGTGACTAGGTGAGAAACTCAGCTCTCACTTTTTCTTTAAAAAAAAATGTTTCTAGCCGTCATGGGTGCAGCGAAAATGTGACCCAAAAGCCAGGAGGCAAAAACAAAACAAACAAACAAAAACAGCTAAATTTTTATTTTTTATTATAAAATCTCACAGTTTTTAAGCCATTCCCATGAGTTCTGAATACTTAACATGCCAATACTTGGTCTGCACATGGTGACTGAAATGCTTGCCAATGCCAAGGACCTAGCACAGGGCCTTTTGAACCATTTAAGCCCTCAAGCCTCTGGGGCTGAAGTGGTGCACAGAGTCTTGTGTGCGGCCTCTTCATTGGAACACATTTCACTCCCAGACCAGCGAATGTAAAGAACTGCCATGCAGAGAGAATTCTGCTGTAAGCCTTTAGAACTCTGGGCAGAAACAGAGATTTCTGCGAAGCAACAATGTGATAGTTAAATTAAGGGCCTGGTCAAAAGCCTACTGATTTCAATGGGGCTCTTTCCATTGACTTCAGCTAGCTTTGGACCAAGACCTTGATGCAGCAGGTCTCTCTTTATTCCCTCATTTTTTATTTAGAATTTTTCTCTCAGAATAGCAAATAGACAAGCACCTACAGCAGTGGTTCACAACCCACGGGCCATTTGTAGCCCAATCAGCACACAGCTGCAGCCCATGTGAAGCCTTCGGGCCATACAGGTAATATATATAGTGTGTGGATGCGGCCCACATAACAGAGAGGGCAGCATATGTGGCCCACAGTGGCAAATAGGTTGAGATCCACTGATCTAGATACCTTTCCTGCCGACTTCTTTGAAAGATTCAAAACTCAGCTCCCCCTGGTGGTAGGAATCCTGTTTCTCTGAGTGCTCCAAATTGCATGGAATACCTGCTGCCTATGAAGAGCCTCCTGGTCTTTCATAGTTTGGTATTGCACCAATATTCTGTCATCATCCTGCTCTTTCCTCCGCCTCTCTTCGCTGAAGTACGCTGGGATGTTCCTCTGAGCACGCTGCATACACAGGTAGCACATTTCCTGGAGTCCCCATAGAAATATAAAAGAATGCACATTACCGTCATCTCTTTTATTTTTTCACCCTCTATTTACCCTTCTCCTGCAATGAACTTCCACAAGTCTTCAAGAAAATCCAACCTTCTTACAAATGGTGTTTTAATTAAAAATACTAGAGGGAAATTATTTCCTCCTTACTAAGGACAACTAGATCGGGGTGGCCAACCTGTGGCTCCGGAGCCACATGCGGTTCTTCAGAAGTTAATATGCAGCCCCTTGTATAGGCAAAGACTCCGGGGCTGGAGCTACAGGTGCCAAATTTCCAGTGTGCCGGGGGTGCTCACTGCTCAACCCCTGGCTCTGCCACAGGCTCTGCCCCCACTCCACCTCTTCCTGCCCCCTCCCCTGAGCCTGCTATGCCCTCGCTCCTCCCACTCCCGCTCCGAGCCTCCTGCACACCATGAAACAGCTGATTGGGAGGTGTGGGGAGGGATGGGGAGGCGCTCATCGGCACGGCTGCCGGTGGGCGGGAGGCGCTGGGAACGGGTGGAGATGGGGAGCTCATGGGGGGCTGCTGACGTATTACTGTGGCTCTTTGGCAATGTACATTGGTAAATTCTGGCTCCTTCTCAGGCTTAGGTTGGCCACCCCTGAGCTAGATGCACAATTCCTGTGCAGTGGCAAAAAACTTATTTTGAAACTCAGTTTGCTCCTAAATCTGATGGAACATCTGAAAATCCCATCCCTGATAACTATTAGCACTCCTAGATCTGGAACAGTCTGCCCGTGCAAAAGATTACATGGGACCAACGGCAGGAGATATACATGAAATTGACAAAAAAAACCCCAACCTACAAGCCTCTCTGGCAGAGCTTGGCAATGGCTACACTTGCAGCAACATGCAGGGTACGTGTAGCTACACACCGCAGTGAAAGGCTCTGGCAGTGGGAAAAGGCTCCAGCAGCTCCCCAGTGGTGGAGCCTTTTCTCGCGGGCTCCCTCTGCCAGAGCCTTTCCCTGCTGCTGGCATCTTTCACTGCAGTGGAGAAAGGCTCCAGCAGTGGGAAGACAGTGGGACACTACACTGCTAAAAATAGAGACATGGGAGGTATAGCTTGGGTGTGTAGAGAGCCACGTAAGGTACAGACCCTAGCATTCCGGCATGTCTTTACTCGCCTAAGCCTTACCCACCCCGCTCTCCACCACTGTTTATACCTGTGCTAGCTGAGTGCGCTGTGTCTGGGCTCTATTCACTGCCCCAAGTGTCGACCTACCCTTATCAGCTATGTCGTTTTAGACTTTATAATTTCCAACCCAGAACATGCAGTAGAATCTTTCTAGATCAGCTTGGCAATCAAACATGAACACAACAAAATCACAGAAGAGCCTGGTTTTGCGTATAGTCAGACATGCACAAACTGCAACATTTATATATATTAGTGAGCAGGGTTCTACAGCGCACATTGCAGGTGAGAGTAACAGAAAATTTTCCCAGCTGTTAGTATATGTGTTGTCTGTGTTCGGCTGGCTGGTTAGTTAAATATAGGACAAATTAGCTAGTGGCCAAGATTTAAAAAAAAAAATAGCCTAAAGTTAAGCTCCTAAATCCATATTTAGTCTCCTAAATCAGTGGCCTGATTTCAAAACTGCTGAGCAGCCACCAGCTCCTATCGATCTCAAGAATTAATATACCAGCATTACGAGGACATAAGCCCCAATCAGAAGTGCTGCATGCTCCGAACTTTTGACAATTTTTATAGATCCTAAATATGGATTCAGGAGCCTAATTTTATGCTCCTTTTTTTTTTTTTTTTTTTTTTAAGATCTGACCTAATCAGTGTTGCCAGCTCTCGTGGTTTGAACATAGGAACAGTCACAGTGGATCAGACCCAAGGACCATCTAATCCTGTATTCTGTCTCTGATAGTGGCCAGCACCAGAGTTATAGATTCTAAGGCCACAAGAGACCACTGTGGTCATCAAGTCTGACCTTCTGCATAACACAGGCCAGCTATAGGACATCCCCAAAATAATTCCTGTCTGAACTACAGCAGATCTTGTAGATAAACAACCAGTCCTGATTTTAAAATTGCCAGTGATGGAGAATCCATGACAACCCCTGATAAATTATTCCAATGGTTAATTACCCTCACTGTTAAAAGACACTTCAGAGGAAGATGCAAGAGCCCCTAAATAGGCAGATGTGGGATAATCTGCCCCACACACAGGTCTCATCCTGGTCTCTCATAGTTAGAGGTTGGCTCAAACCCTAAATCACGGATTTTAATATCCCTCCCAAAATGTTTGTAGTCATTAATTATGACAACACTGGATACTCTTGATATCCACATAAATATCTAATCCCTTTTTGAATCAAAGTGCAGTGTCCCCACATTGCTTTAGTAGCTCCCAGAAAACTTCAAGGTGTAAAAATAATTGACAAAATATGCAACCTTCGCACTTGTTTTGGCAAAACACTTGTGCACAATAGGGAAACTATTTATTTTCTACCTCCCATAACTGCTAATGAATGAAGAGCCTTATGGTTAACATTTCCATAATAACCAGGTCTCAAATGTATTCCTATATGTTTCTTCAAAATAGAGTGCTGACCAGGATTTACTCATACTTGCATAATGAACTGCCTGTTTTTTTAAGTAAGATCCCATATGGCCTATAAAAACAGCCATTGACTGTTATAATGAACAGCCACTAGGGACAGTTTTAAAATTGACCCCCCCAGGTAACCACGTTTTGCTGCGATTAAAAAGTGACATAATAAGTAAATAAGATCCATATATTGTACCTGTCCAGCCCTACCATGATCTTGACAAAGAGGGGATGGAGTTCTGGGTCCGGTAGCATGAATTAGGTTGGGACCGCAGTCCGTTTCAGTCTTTGAGAAACACGGAGAAGCAGGTGATGTTGCGCTAGGAACAGACAACAGGACATGTGCATCAGTTTATTACAAAGGCTGTGTACAGACACCAACACACTGGGCATAAGGCAGTTTTGCAATGGAGTTTGGAACATCACTGAGAAACTAAACACATGTTCATGAACGCACACCAGAGGATAGTGTCCACACACAAAGAGGTGGCTTAAGATGAAGCTGGGCCCAAATTCTCTAAATTGCTACATCCTCCAGTAAAAAGAACAAACAGAAAACCTCACTGGTGCTCCCAAACAGCCAGTCACAAGCCACAGGGCTCCCAACTGCTGCCATCTTTTCTTCCCTTTGGTCTTGTCATCCCAGGCACTGGAGAGCTGCCCCCTGTCTGGTTCCTGCTGCAGCAGGAACATCCAGCAGTGCTCAGGTGTGTGCTACTCCTCTTGTTGCTCACAGCTGCTATGCTGGCTCCTGCACTCCCTCAGCTCCGTGGCCTGGACCTTGCCTTAATAGGCCTCTGAACTCATGGGCTTATACGGGGAGCCTTTGCATTGGCTTCAAAACCAGAAGATCAGGACCACAGCTTCAAACTGAGCTTAACAATAGACTGTCCCAGGGTATGGTTATACTGGAGTAGGAGGTGTAATTCCCAGCTCAGTCGACATACCTGCGCTAGCTCTGACCGAGGTAGCATGCTAAAATAGTAAGGTAGCTGCAGCAGCACAAGCCACAGGACCAGCTACCCCCCTGAGTAGGGTTTCAGACAGGATCATACTGAGGCAATTAGCTTTCTCCTGCCACATGCACCTCCACAGCCACACTTCTATTTTTAGCATGCTACCTAGATCGGAGCTAGCGTAGGTATGTCTACCTGAGCTGGACATAAACCTCTAGCGCCAGTGTGGTCATACCCTGTGTCACAGCCAGTAACTAATTTGCCATCAGTGTGCACATATGATGCTTTGTCATGCACACTGTCACAGCCTGGCCCAGAAGCAATTCTAGGAGTCCATCCACTATCTCTTGTAGAAACACAGTAAAACTTCAGTGAGCCAATGTCCCCAGGAAGGAACACCTAAAGACAGGGCTAAACAAGTTTTCAGTAAACTAAATTACCCCCTGGAGAAACAGGAAAGCAGGACCCAGAACGCTGCAGGAATTCACTTGCATTTATAGTTGCTGAATAAAAAATGTGCTACCGATCGGTTAGGGTCCAATCCATCGTCTGCTGAGGATAGTCCCATGCCTAATGGTCCAATGGCCCAGTTCCCAGCTCTGACGCAGACGCCCTGTGTGACTGTAAAACAGGGATAACAGCACGTGCCCCCCTCACAGGTGCACAGCGAGGATAAATTGAATAGCGTCTGTGAGGTGCTCAGCTGCTGTGGCGATAGCGGCCAGAGAGGCAGAGAGATGGTTCAGATGCAAAGCAGCGATGTATATCTTTAAATGACCAATAAATAAGGCAGGGGATGGAAACATGCATTCAGTTTTCTCCTATTTCATTGACTGTATTCAAATGAACAGAGAGGGGGAGACGATGATCCTGAACAACAACACTCTCATCTTGTCTGAACTTCCCTAAAGCTCAAGGTGTCCCAGATCCAGGCCCCTCTCGCTATTTAACTAACAGTGTCATCTAAATGTCAGGCACCTGGGGACACAGTTATACTGGGCATTGTACATACACTATGCTAATGGGGGCCATATTAGTACCTAAAATCAATATAGATAGATTGCTAGTGGCGAACGCTGTAAACAAAGAGAAAGCAATTTGGTAAGAGAAGCAATTCTATCTACCTATCAATCTCTGGCTGTTCTATTGTGCCCATCACAGTAATAAGCTTTAGTACAAAAGAAAAAGCCTCTAGGTTAACTGATTAAACCCCAGACAAACAATGGAGATGGGCACTGTTCTATCCCCTTGGTGCATGAGAAGTTTGAATTTCACTTTGCCCTGTAAAGCAGTATCTGTCAAATTAAAACAAAGAGCTCCTACATGTTTAATCATGGCTGAATTGGGTCTCAGTGACCTCCCGGAACAACTGATAGTGTCAAACAAAGCTCAGACAAGCAGTGAAAACATTTAGAAGCCATTAGAAGAGCACTCTGAGTCTCTCTTCCATTAAATGTTTATAAACTCTGCAGACTGTTCTCATCAAGTAGGAGGATCAGGTTCACTCATCTCCACTGTGAATGGTAAGAGGATCCTGAACCTCTTGAATAATTGTTTGCATTTAGTTACCAAACTATCAGATACAAAATGGAGATGGCGTCAGACGAAAACGAAGTAGACACCAGACACTCACAGATACTCACTGTACTATATACCTCCCAGACAGCAAGAAAATGTGAGATGAGCCAATGGCACTGTGAGATGAGCCAATAGCACACCCTTAACATAGATTTGGGGTTTTTTAAAGGGCTGTTGCATGATAAAAGCTTCAGTTAATGGGAATTTTTAACCTTTAGTTTACTTAGGTAATTAACTTTTATCTCAAGAAAATAAACTGGTACACTGATACACTGATCGAGGGATAAGCTGGAACTTGGTGTCCCAGGGACATTACACAGAAAATGCACATTTATACTATTCATCCCCAAATAGCTTAGATTTTGACATGTTTGTACAATAATTCTAATAAACACAAATTAAATCTACTTACTTATCCGACTTCAGAGGATTACTGCTAATGGACACAAAGATACAAAATATTGGCCACATTCTAAAGCCTTTACTCGAGAGCCTGAATCTGCCGCATCAAGCAGATTCGGGTAACAATTTTAAAAGCACCTAAGTGACTTGGGAGCCTATTTGCCACTTTTCAAAAGTGACTCCAGGACTTAGGAGCCTACATCTCATTGAAAGCCAATGGAACTTAGGTTCCTAAGGGTGGGATTCCCATGGGGGACTTAGATGCCTAACGGCCACTTTAGGCATTTAAGTCCAAAATGTAGGTCCTCAAAACCCACTCAGCTGCTGGCTAACCCTGTAGGTTCCTAAGGTCCCTAAGCACCTAGGTTTCCATTGGTAAGTCCACTAGGTGCCTAAATTTCTGTCAGTGCACAGCCAGTGTCCTGACACCACCAAGCAGCTCAGCACTTGACACGTTTATAAATCCCAATGGGATTCACAAACTAGGCATTCCCCTGCCTGTCTCACCTGCAGGGCCTGATCCAGTAGACATGCTCAGAGGCCACTTTAGAGCATGTCTTCCGATCAGGCCCCGCACAAAACACAGCCTCTGGAGGAGCAGGAAAAGGTAGTGGTGGAAGACTTAGGCGCCTAACTTGTTTGGTGCTTTTGAAAATCCCACTAGGCGCTTATCTGCATCTTTAGGTGCCTAAATATCTTTAAAAATCTGCCCCAGGTCATGTTTGAAAATGGGATTTAGGCACTTTTGAAAATTTTACCCCCTTTCCTCATTAGTTTAATTAATAATTTTCTTTTTTTCTTTTCACAATTAATACAGACTTTGTAGCTGCAGTTCAGTGCAAGATCAAAATACTGAAAAGCTTATAGTTACCCTTATCCACGTCTCCCAGGGAGTCTCACCTTTCAGGGGCATTCTTTTGCTTGATGTTCTTCTCCAGCTCATCAGTCAGATTGAACCCTGATACTTTGGCAGGAACAATAGATTGTCGGGACAGAAGGCGCTTAATGGGAAGATTCTCTGTAAGTGTGAAACAAGGAAAATCCCAAGAACAGCATCTCTGTGACAACTTAGATGAGAATAGCAGGGGAGCTCACATAAGACACACACTGTAGATGTGCTGCAGCATTTCCATGTTTTAAAAATACCTTAGGAACAGATTCTGATAGTCTTAGAAGTCACTTACTCGGTGAGTACTCCCATTGATTCCAATGCCGTAAAAGCATTCTTTTACCACTGAACTACATTATGGAGGAGTTTCAGTCACCTACAGGTGTTATAGAGGAGTTTCAGTCACCTACAGGTTTTAATACCTGTCTGACACATAATATCATGGGTGTTTCCCAGCTATTAATTTCTATAGTGCAGCATCATTCCCCACACTCTGCACTATACTGTGTTCTAACAAATGGGGCTACCAGTGCCTTTGGGAGACTGTTGCACAACCTAATAGATCTCAGTGTCAGGAATATTTTCCATGAGAGTGGGACAGATGCTCAGATGGTATAAAATGATGTAGCTTCAGCATCTGGCTCAGTGAGTCTAAGTTTTCCTTTGCTTCGTCTCATCCCATAACCCCTGGTTATAGCCCCAAAACAATAAATAACTGAAGATGGTTATCTCAGCCCTGCTTAATTTGGCAACGCTATACAGCAACTGACTGATTTTCAGCTGAATTCAAAGAGAGCGGCAGATGCACAGAGCCTCCAAAGCACGCCAGCCACTTTCAGTCAATGTCTCGAGGCTAAAGCATTTTTAGCTGTTTTTCTCTGAATAACTTCTGATTTATTTGTCTCTTCCTAACTTTGACCAACTAGTCTCAGACTCCATTCCCTGTCCATTGATAAAGCACAATGCAGAATGTGGCTTGTTGGCTGAGACTCACGACTTATCTATACAGGAAAGTTACAGCAATATAAGTTAAGGTGTGAATGTAAACCAATATACTTATACCGGTGTAACTCCTCATGTGGAATGACATACCAAAATAAAAGTGTCCACACAGGGAGTTATACTCGTTTATTTTTACCAATATACTGATAAAACTTTCCTGTGGAGATAAACCCTAAGCATGGGAATTTACAGCCCTAAAGGATTATTTTTGTGACGTTTATGAGGAACTTGAAAGTGAGGGTTAGAATGAAAATTGCTTCCCAGCTTTAAAGATAGAATTCAGTATTGGCATAGGCTGGCAGCCTTCAAATGATCATCACAGGAGGATGCTTTCTCTCCAAATAAAAGCCAGCTGTGATTTTGTACGAGACACACACCATATTGGAATGCTAATAGATTTTCTGAACTTTCAATGCTTTTTGCCTAGCCAAACTCATAAAACTGCAGAAAGCCTTTTGCAATACAGTGTAGGTATTAGAGTTGAGTGGAAATATCTTCTTGATTGGAAGGGTTGGACCCTTTTGTGATTCCGTTCCATGATGGCTAGCGTGACTGATCATTGCCATGATGGATGCTTACACCTGTTAAATGTGTGCCAGACCATGTGCAAACTGCACATTTTAAACCTGGCCCCTATTGTCTGACAAGTGAATGACAATGAACCTGTATCAATATTCAGTTGACAACCTACCTTTTTTACTGCTACTGTTACTATGAGTTCTCTCTTTTTCTATTGGCTCCTTTTCTTTGTTGGACTTTTCACGTTCTTCTGTGATGGTTTCCATGGCTGCTTTGTTGTCTGTTTCCTTCAACTCAATCCTGGAAACAAGGAAAAGATATCAGTTTGTTTTGTAGAACATATGCCAGAATAGAAGGCACAATGTTGTATTAGTAACCTGGTCACACAAGCATCTTTAGCACTACTGTAAAGATTGCACTTTTCAAAAGCAGAATACAGAGCAGCCTTAAGGATTATGCATAAAAATGATTTACATAAAAATGGACAGTAGCAAAAATTATTCTTTATGGCAATCTATATGTCACGAAGTAAGGCAGAAAGTATTCAGTTTAACTATTCTCAGTCATTTACATTTCTATAACTCCTTTTATACCGAAGGACACCAAAGCTCTATGTTTAGGGCCCTACCAAATTCAAGGCTGTGAAAAACGCATCCCAGATTGTGAAATCTGGTCTTCCCCCATGAAGTCTGGTCTTTTGTGTACTTTTACCCTATATTATACAGATTTTATGGGGAAGACCAGCGTTTCTCAAACTGGGGTCCTGACCATAGGCGCCAACTTCTGCTGGCGCTGGTGAGTGCTGGACCCCCCTCTGCCCCTGGCCCTGTCCCAGCTCCACCCTGTCCTGCACCCTCCCCACCCCTGCCCTGCCCCCATTCCAACCCCATCCCCAAAGTTCCTGCCAAAATTCCACCCCCTCCCTGCCCCTATTGGACTCCTTTTCCAAATCCCTGCCCCAGCCTCGCCTCTTCCCCACCGCCTCCCCTGAGCGCGCTATGTTCCCGCTCCTCCCCGCTCCCTCCCGGAGCTTGTTACACCACAAAACAGCTGTTTCACAGCTGCAAGCACTGGGAGGTAGGCGGAAGAGCAGGGACACGGCATGCTCAGGAGAGGAGGCAGAGGCAGAGATGAAGTGAGACGGGGGGATGGGGAGGGGAGCTTGGCTGATGGGGGTGCAGAGCTCCCATTAATTTTTTTCTGTGGGTGCTCTAGCCCCGGAACACCCACGGAGTTGGCATCTATGGTCCCGACTCAACAGGTGGTTGGGGGCGGGGGGCGTTATGGTACTGCCGCGCTGCCTTCAGAGCTGGGTGGCCGGAGAGCAGCGGCTGCTGGCCAGGCACCCAGCCCTGAAGGCAGCACCCCCTGCAGCAGCAGCATAGAAATAAAGGTGGCAATACCATACCATGCCACCCCTACTTCTGTGCTGCTGCCTTCAGAGCAGGGCAGCTAGTGAGTGGTGGCTGCTGGCCGAGGTTCCAGCTCTGCAGACAGCAGCGCAGAAGTAAGGGAGGCAATCCCATGCCATGCCATCCTTCCTTCTGCGCTGCTGCTGGCGGCGACTCTGCCTTCAGAGCTGGGCTCCCAGCCAGCAGCTGCTGCTCTCCAGCTGCCCAGCACTGAAGGCAACGCTGCTGCCAGCGCAGAAGTACGGGTGGCAGTACCGCAGTCCCCCCTACAATAACTTTGTTATCCTCCTCCACCTCTCCACAACCCCTTTTGGGGTCAGGACCCTTAAAGTTACAACACCTTGAAATTTCAGATTTAAATATCTGAAATCATGAAAATTAAATTTTTTTAAAATCCTATGATTGTGAAATTGACCAAAATGGACTGTGAATTTGGTTAGGCCCTATCTATGTTGAAGGCTTTATCAGCATGACTGTGTGTGATTCATTTCATCCCAAGCCACACCAATAAACCCTTTAGATCATACCACATCAATACACCATGTATTCTGTGTATGCTACACATTTGACAGAGATGTCACTATTGGAGATGCTTCAGAAAGCTGCAAATATTTCACTCGTGCTGTGTTTTACATTCCCCTTCATTTAGGGCCAGGCTCCCATGATAGGTGCCCACTTTTCCCAGCGCCGGTGGGTGCTCGCCCCCTGTCCCCCCACTCCCACCCCTGCCCCACCTCCATTCCAATCCCTTCCCCAAAGCCCCAACTCTGCCCCCTCACTGCCCCTATTGGACCCCTTCCCCAAATCCCCACCTTGGCCCCGTCTCTTCCCAGAGCGCACTGCATTCCCGCTCCCTCCCAGCACTTGCTGCCGCAAAACAACTGTTTCGCGGCGGCAAGCGCTGGGAGCTAGGGGGAGAAGCGGAGCCGCGGCGTGCTCAGGGGAGGACGTGGAGCAGAGGCGAAGGTGAGCTCAGGCAGGGGGCGGGGCGGGGAGCTGCTGGTGGGTGCAGAGCACCCACCAATTTTTCCTCATGGGTGCTCCAGCCCCGGAGCACCCATGGAGTCAGCGCCTATGGCTCCTATAGGATCCCAGCCTGCAAGGTGCAAGAGCTCTGTTAAGTGCTGAGCATCTTCAGGTGTGCGGAAACTGAGCTGAGCAACTTGGAAGTGGGTACTCAGCCCCTCTCAGGATCAGCCCCTCAGTTACCTAAAGTCCACCCAAATGGGATTCGGAGGGAGAGGAAAAAATAAAATTAATATATTTTAGAAATTCAAAAAATTACCTTAAATATCATGACAGTGCTGTAATTTTACAGTTCAACATATCACGAGGTACTAGGACTAGAAACAAATAATTGATACTATTGGAAAGTCCTTGAAAAGTTCACTTTTCTAATGGTGAAAGTCTACTCCTGATGATTCACAAAGTGTCATATTTTAAACCCATCACTGTTACATGAATGGATAGTTCCTGTTCTGAACCAGTGCTATGGGGGCAGAAAGGGGGAGACAGGGTGGAACTCCTCCTCTGGGGGAAAGGAGGAAATGATTCCCTGGGAGGTTGTGTACCTCAGTTAGGTTATGAAGGAAAGGGAATTATTGAAGAGGGAAGCAAGATATCCTTTTGTCTTTTTGACTTGTCACTTTTTCCCGTGGATCTTCTACCCAGGAAGACTGGTGGTAGGGATTCATTCAATTGAATGCCACAAATACCAGTAACATACATGACCATATGCTTTTGTAAGTCTAAGGCCAGATCCATAATTTAATGGAAGCTGTTCACGTAAAAATCAGGCAACATACATATTTAAACTCCTTTTGAAATCTTATACAAAAGAAAGAGATGAGGCAGGTGAAACATTATGAAAAACATTATCTAACCTTGTCTATACTTGGAAGTTAATTCAGATTATGGTAAAGTGTGAAGTTAAAGTGCAACAACTATTCCTAAATAACTCCATGAGTGGACTCTCTTATCCTGGGATAAAAGTGTCTTGTTCCAATTTAGCTTAATACTTTTTTAAAGAAAAAGAGTGCCCCCACATAGAGTTATCCTGGAATAGCTACCCTGAATAGGTATTCTGGAGTAATAATTCTATGTGTAGACAAGCCCTAACACAATAGATTCAGGGCTGTCAAATGTAAGATAGGAGATGCTAGCTTGGTCAGTGAACTGGTAAAGAAGTGGAAGTACTCACCTTGGAAACATGACAACACTGCAACCACGGGACTGAGACATAGCAGTTTCTCTGCCTGAAATGACTGAATCGCCTGTCCCAGGCCTCTACAATGACAGACATTTGAGATAACTCAGAGGACATTGTCTAGCAGGTAACAAATAAGGGAACCCTTTCTAATTCTAAAACAACAGGCTGCTGCTCCAAAATCCTGTCACAAAATTATATTTCATTCACATTTGTCCTTCACTGTAACTGATGGAATCTGTCCCAGCCAATCACTGATAATAGATGATAATATTGTCATGATTTCTGAGTGGTCAGGAATCATTAGACTCAATAAAGAGGATATTTACTTTCCAGTAGAGAAGCAAGTGGAGATAGGTACATGGTTAACACATGTTACTAGTGTGGTTTTAAAGCACTGCTTGGCTGGTTGTTTGTACGGTTCCTGCAGATTATGGACTTGAACAGACATCAGTTAGTCCAGTTAAGGTTTCATTCACAAAGCTGCAGCAAGTCTTTCCCACAGCTAAAATGTCTGTCCTCAAACCAAGGAGGGACACAAACTCAGGCCTTCTTTTTCTTTCCCCGGGGTACTATTATTCATTATTATTTGTACAACAGTAGCACCCTGAGGTGCCGATCGGGGCCCTGTTGTGCTAACGGTTGAACAAACATGTAGTCAAGAGATGGTCCTTGTCCCAGAAAGCATTATGACAGGATGCAATATGTAGGATTGGGAGAGAAACACTGGATGGGACTCAGGAGATCAGGGTTCTGTTCCAGACTCTGCCGCAATCTTCTTGTGTGCCCTTGGGTAAGTCACTTAGGGCATGTCTACACTACAATCCGAGGTGTGATTGCAGCACATGTAGACATACCCAAACTAGCTTTAATCTAGCAAGCTCAGGTCCCAATAGCAGTGAAGTCATGGCTGCACAGGCTAGCCACCTGAGTACATACTCAGACTCCCTTGCAGGCTCATTCCATGCCGCCATGGCTTCACTGCTATTGGTACCTGAGCTAGCTAGAAAAAAGTTAGCTCGAGTATGTCTACATGTGCTGCAATTGCACCTCCGATTACAGTGTAGACATACCCTGAGCTTGTATGTGCCTCAGTTCCCCATCTTTAAAATAAGGATAACAACATTATAACAACGTTGAGCTGTCCTGTCTGTTGAGATTGTGAGCACTGCTGATCAGGGACTGTCTCTTACTATGTGTATCCACAGCACCAAGCACAGCAGGGCTCTGAACTTAGTGGAGGCCTCTAAGCACTACTAGAAAACAAAGAATAAATAAATTATGATAATATGGGAGGACAAGGTAAGAATAATACAGTACAAGACTAGCTGTATGCACAGTGTGACCCACCACCTGCCTAATAGACATTATTGACTGATACTGACTCAAAATAATTTAAGTTCTCCTGGGAAAATGATAAACTTACATTGGAAAGAGCTTTCACCAGATTGCCACTGCCATCCATGGCTTGAAGGAAATCTTTGTAAAATTTCATTTTCACTTTGTTGTCCCGGATAACGAGAACTCCGATTCCCTTGAAAGCGAATTCAACATTCTGTTTGATAGCGATGGATCGTGAGAAAAAAAGCAGGGTCTCTTTTACACATCCTTCCACTATCTCCCTGTTAAAGGGACCCTCCAGGGATAACATGATGAAGTTCAGTTGAATAATTGGGATATCACCTGAAATCAACAATCAGGGGAACCCACTAATTCAAACAGCAAGCAGACTTCCTAAATAACAGCAGCAACAAGGCTGTGAATTAATGAATCACATTTTGCACTTACGTAGCACCTTCCTGTAAAAGGCTCAAAGCACTTTACAACCATGAATAAAGCCTCACAAAACCTTTATTAGCTCATTATCATATCTATTTTACTGACCTTCTTACAACTCCATATAGCTTGTTATTCTGAAGGATCCCAAGCTCTTTAAAAGCAAACTGCTATGCCAGCTATACAGGGATGACTTCCTCAATATGAAAATACAAAAATGAAACATGGCAGCTATACAGCACAGGATTGCAGGGCAGGAAGTGAAGAATACTGTATGCAGTTGAAATTGCAGGGGGATGGAACATGAAACTAGAGAAGGAATTTAACCAGGACACCTATTCTTAAATACAGTGATCTTAACCACAAGAGATCAGAACTTTCATTTTGCAACGCATCTTAGAGATATGGGGACTGATTCTGCACTCCATTAACCCCTTTGCTGTACACCAATGTAACTATTAACTCCACATAACTATTGAAATCCGCATAAGCCCAACATAATGCAGAGGAGAATCAGGCCTGGTCTACATTCAGTTTTTGTTCCAAATTAACTATTCCAGTTAAGAGTGCAATTTTCTTTAAAACAGATATAGTTAAATCGTACAACCCCGAGTGTGTACACTATTTATGCAGGTATAAAGGTGCCTTATATCTGCATAGCTTATGATGGGAATAAGCATTACCTGTGTAAGCACAGCTTATTCCCATATAAGGCAACTTGACAACAGTGTAACTGCATCCATTTGTATCGATTTAATTATACCAGTTTCAAACCAATATAGTTAAAATAGTACAAAGACTGTGCTGGCCAGTTCTTAGATCTGTTACCTTTGACAATACAGTTCCCTAACAATTTGCCAGCTCATTTCTCTGCCTTCAGTACCAGTGCTCTGTCACCAGGAGGCACCAGACTGAGACTCAAACTCAAAAGAGTTTTTTTTTTAAAGCAGCCCCATGATGCTGCACAAGAGGCATAATCAATACCATTGCTCCCCACTTTGTGCAAACATGATGGTATTGATGTGAAACTCCTTTTGTTCAGAATACATACAACTGTACGCGTGCTTCATAAAACCTATTGTTTGTTCGGGTCTATTTTAAGCTGTCTCCAGCTGATTACTCTATTAAGGTATGTGCCACTAAAATAAAATAAAAAACCGGTTGCAGGCCACTTTAGACTTGGAGTTGTGCATGTGTAAAACCTGGCACAAAGCTTTGAATTTGCAAAGCTGAAGTATTGTGCAAGATGCATATGGAATTTCAGTGGTAATAAAGTTTTACTAGAATATATTGCAGCTACCACAAAAGCTCCACAGATGTGGCATTATGCAGTCAGAAGGTAAAAGAACATTTCAAACAGCAACATACTAACCTTACACAGGATATAAATATAAAAGCAACAGTGTCTTGTAAAGAAATTCCCTCTTGGTGTCTTATCGACAGAGCCTACATTGTTATCAGTGAAGGAATTCTATACATGTATCACATTTGGTTGCTTAGCTATTAATCTTGTCAGATATTTTATAGCACAGGACAAATATGTTTCAAAGAAAGGCAAATGCCATAATCAAACTTCTTACCAGGAGTGTGTATTTTGGCAAGTTTGAGTCCATGAATCTGAGCTAGTTTCTCAGACAGAAGAAACACAGGTCTTTGAATAAGGATAAATTTATTGTTGCCGACATCTAATTTTTGTCTTAAAAAGGAGAATGTTCCAAGCCCTGGTATTTGGACACCCTGAAAAATAAGCAATAATAAATATTATTAATAAATAATAAAAATAAGCAATGATAAATATTCAGGAAGGAGGGGAAACATTTTTGCTTCTATATAATCACAATCAATTCATAATTTGTTATTCTATGCCAGAGCATTTTGATGGTGGTGATTGACATCCGGTCCACACCTTATGTTTTCCAGTGCAGGGATGCGGGATGGGGCAATTCTCAGAGCTCCTGAAAGCACCAAATATTTCCTATTTTTCTCCTCTCCCTCCCTTTTGCTATTTGAAAAAAAACATTGATATAGTAACTGCAAAATAAATAACCCTAATCTAGAGAAGCCCCAAAGAGCTCGACTCTGCAAATCCTCACCCCACTGAGTAAACCTCCTACCCACCCAAGTAGCAGCATAGGCTATAGTTGGACTACATTCCCCTGAGTAAGGACTACCCCTACAATCAAGGATTGGCTGGAGCAGGTTCTAGGTGCTTAACCTAGCAATCTAAATACCTTACGAAACTTATATTTCTTTGTTAGATACAATGAATTGAAATAGCCAAAGATGTGTGTTAGGGCACTGCTAGATTTTTCTGGAATCCCCAGAGCAACCTGTTGGCTTGGTACCAATCTTAACATATTTGCCATCTTGTGAAAGGCTAATTTTTAAAATAAGAGGGTTATTTCTCCTTTAAAAACAAAAGAAATGAGCACAACGGGGTTTTTAAAATCTGTTCTTAGCATGGAAAACAGGCCTAAAGGGGTATCATACTAAAATTCCCACCTCAATAAAAAGTGTTAAGCTTCCTTACATATAGATCTACGTGGTTGGTTATTTTTTTAAAATCTAACTTTACTATGCTACACTGTGCTGAATAACTCAGTAAACTAGAAAAGGAGTACCTTTTCTTTTTGCGAATACAGACTAACACGGCTGTTCCTCTGAAACCTGTCAGTAAACTAGGTAAGAGAAGCTTGTGGCACATTTGTAGACTACAATGTACCTTTGGTTTGGTTTGCCTGTGCATGCCTCTTGCTTTAAGAGGAGGCGTGCATAACAGGTTTTAGTGGCATGGGCGTGCATCAGAATCTTTGGAAACATTTGGGTTCAAGAGGAGGAATAAGATGTGAGGCCCACCTTGTTCATTGACAGATGCCGTTCCACAAATTCAGACACATTGGCCCAAATACTAAAGACTTCTGAAATGCAAGTGAAACACAATATGTCATGATCTCTAGTGACAAGCACACAAATTCGCCACACTCCGTGGAAAATAGGACTCTTCTTTTCTGACTAATAAGAATGCAGCATCCCAGTGTAATCACAAGCATCCTGCATAGTTTATACATTCACTATAGAGCAATGGTACTTGCTCCATAGTTAAGTTTTCAACCAAGTTCCTGATTTGGACCTTCTAAAACCCTCAGTAAGAGTCTGGGGTTGAAACAGATTTTTTCTACAAATTCTAAATGATTTGGGCAAGTAGTTCTTGCAGCCTGACACATAACAGTGGACAGATGTTCAGAGTTCAAAAACTAGTTTTCACAAGCTTAGATTTTGAATTTAGAACAGCACTAAGACCTGTCATTTCTGGCAACATCACTACAGCACAGAAAAGCATCATAGGAAGCTTAAAGCTTTCATTAAAAAGCCAAATACCCCTCTTCCTTCCAAAAGCAAACCTTAAACCCAGTCACTAGGGAAACTTGTCAATGGAAGTTCCATGCAAATACTTGTGAGAGGACTGGACTACTGAGAGGCATAAGGGGATCCAACAACCCTCCTGTATTTCACACTCCACGTTACATTTAAGCTGTATTTTATCCTTGGATAGATACACACGCTATACTCTTCTAGAGCACCAAACACTTCAAATAAGATGAGTTAAGCTGAGCAAATCTCCCTCCCATGAGACTAGTATTTCTCCCATTTTACAAATGGGGAAACGGAGGCCCAGACTTTTGGCAAGTGACTTTTGTCCAACAAATGGATGGGCATCCCCAGCATGCACCAGACACACAAAGGGCCTCTGGAGAACACCGTTGTAGGTAGGAGTCTCCCTAATGAAATTCACACGAATCAGGCTCCGGGGGGCGTGAAGGCCTTACCATCCGCCGTGAGCTTCGGGAGCGTTGGGAACACGCTCTTGCCAGACTCGAGGATTGCAGCATGGATATTGTCCAGCATTTTTACATCCTCCACCAAGGTGAAGCAGCAGAAAGCAGAGGGGCTTGCGCTGCTTTTCCTTTTCCAGGAGGCTGTCACCTTCCCGCCTTCCCCACCTCTCAGCTTCTCTCTACTTTAGCACGCTGCCCTCCTCGCCTCTCCCCCATTCCCTGCTCCACTGCCTCCTCCCCCGAGCCCCTGAGGAGGGAGGGAAGGAGAAGGCAAACAAGCCAGCTGCTGGGGGGCCAGGGATTCAAAGGGCTGCTCAGGGGGAGGGGGAGGGAGCTTGCAGGGGGAGGGATGGAGCCGTATCCAGGACGCGAGAGAAGCTCACTTGTTGCTAGAGCTTACGTCATAAGAGAGGCTCTAGGGCCCCGCCCACCCGTGAGTTTCTGCCCGCCGCGCAAGGGGAGGTGTTCCCGGGTGGGTGTGTCGCAGTCCGAGCGTCAGCCAGGCAGGGTAAAGCCCAGCTGCCCACTCTGCCTCCTGCGGGATGAACTTTCAGGCTTTGCTTAGAGTCCGGGAAGGAAGGATTTCTTTTTATTTGCTCTTTCATTAAGACCTACCCATGCGAACGGCCACAGCCCCTGGTTGCTGGAGGGCAAAGTTCCCCCTTTCCCTTGGTGAAGTTAGTTTACTCTCTCTCCATAGCACAATAATAAAAAGACTAAGAGGGTAAATCCAACATGACTCCTCTTTAAAATGCATCTAACCAATGCACAAAAGCGCAACAGTTTCTAACGTCTGAAACAGTTCGATACAAAATACTACTATTTAAAATATTGGCCTATGCTATATATTGTAAAACGAAAAGGAGCACTTGTGGCACCTTAGAGACTAACAAATTCATTTGAGCATAAGCTTTCGTGAGCTACAGCTCACTTCATCAGATGGCTTATGCTCAGATAAATTGGTTAGTCTCTAAGGTGCCACTAGTCCTCCTTTTCTTTTTGCGAATACAGACTAACAGGGCTGCTACTCTGAAAACTGTAATGAGAGTGATCGCTTAAGGTGAGCTATTACCAGCAGTGGGAGGGGGAACCTTTTGTAGTGATAATCAAGGTGGGCCATTTCCAGCAGTTGACAAGAACGTCTGAGGAACAGTGGGGGCGGGAGGGGGGGAATAAACATGGGGAAATAGTTTTACTTTGTGTAATGAGTTTTTTTGTTGAAGAATTGCCACTTTTAGGTCTGTAATCGAGTGACCAAAGAGATTGAAGTGTTCTCCAACTGGTTTTTGAATGTTATAATTCTTGACGTCTGATTTGTGTCCATTTATTCTTTTAGGTAGAGACTGTCCAGTTTGACCAATGTACATGGCAGTGGGGCATTGCTGGCACATGATGGCATATATCACATTGGTAGATGTGCAGGTGAACGAGCCTCTGATAGTGTGGCTGATGTGAACAAAATAAAACTATTTCCCCATGTTTATTCCCCCTCCTCCCCCCCACTGTTCCTCAGACATTCTTGTCAACTGCTGGAAATGGCCCACCTTGATTATCACTACAAAAGGTCCCTCCTCCCCACTGGTAATAGCTCACCTTAAGTGATCACTCTCATTACAGTGTGTATGGTAACACCCATTGTTTCATGTTCTCTATGTATATAAATCTCCCCACTGTATTTTCCACTGAATGCATCCGATGAAGTGAGCTGTAGCTCACGAAAGCTTATGCGCTAATAAATTTGTTAGTCTCTAAGGTGCCACAAGTACTCCTTTTCTTTTTGCGAATACAGAATAACATGGCTACTACTCTGAAACCTGCATTGTGGGAGTGGTTTGGGAATTATTTTTATAGTGATCAAAATTTATTCAGACTGAAAGGCAGCACGCATTAGGGCAGAACTTAGCATCCTATAGTTCACATGATTAGTATTTAAATGTGGAGTGAATACAGATTTTTAGTGGGAGTGAGGATTTAGTGTGTGCACCCGTTTGCTTTTGCATAAATAGAGAGACAGTAGACCCAGTTGCAGCTATATAACATTCCCAGTAAAGTTTTCTCATCATGGAAATTCCTAGAGCCCCAAAATGACACATGTAAATATAGTTTAATGTATAGGATGGTCAGACTAGCCTCTCTTGGGCTATCAATCACAACTAAGTATTTAAAAAGGAAGAGCTTCTTATACTGCCAGAGAGGGGAAAACTAAGCTATCTTTTTCCACAGAAATTGAGCCCTAACCTTTGCTATATACATTGATGCTGGTGGGTTCAATAAGGCCTGAAAGGGGATAGAGAAGGGTTATCCTCCCTGCTCCACCTCTGACTGTGCAACTTCAGGCAAGTCACTTTCTATGTGGTTCTCTCTCCACCTGTCAGTTGTGGAGAGTGGTGCAGACCCTCCTTTGGGACATGCGTGCTGGTCTATGGATTAAATACAAAACCACCCACACCTTGCTTACCATTAAACCAACATGCTACGCTGCTTACACTGTGTTGGCTAGGTAGCATTGTATACGGATGGAATATGGAGACCAAGGCCAGGTCTACAGTAGGAGCACTTTGCCAGTGTAGCTATATCACTATATTATACCAGCAAATCACTCCTAGTAGGTATAATTTATTCCAGCCCCCACGCAAGATAAAAAGTGTAATTTTCTTAGTATAACTCCATCTACCTTATGTAGTTCTGCTGGCACAGCTCTGTCTGGGAAGAGGGTAGATCCCTGCCACTCTTCACTGACAGAGCTATGCCAGGAAAAGTATTGATTGACAGACTGAGCCCCCCTCTGCCGCCTCTTGCACACTAGTCTTTGTACAGGGACTGGACTAAAGCCTCATCTACAGACAGTTTTTGTATCGATTTAGCTATCAGAAATGTGATTTTTCTACCCAAACTGCTATATCAGTATAACCCCTAGCATGGACAGTTATAGTGGTATGAAAGTTGCCTTGGAGTGGTGTAGTTTCCCCTTCCCTTACAGGAATATACCAGTATAATTGCATCCACCTTAAAGGGAGGTGCACTGCTTTTTAACTAGCCTAGTATACATAAAGCAGTACAATGTGTGTGTCTCCAAGCCCTTAGATTGCCACAAGGGAAATGAAGAGTTACAAAGAAAGGGCATTGTCACATGTAATAAGTATATAGGAAAAAAGCACAACTAATGAGGCGGAGGAATAGCTATCCGAAATTTTAGGAATTAAAGGAACATTATCTGCTGAAAAAGCATGTTTCCCACCTCAAACATTAAGAGTTTTAAAACTCAAATGTAGTTCTAAAATTAGTTTCCTTTTCATTTTTAAATGCTCGTAGACTAAGGTCAGAAGGGACTATCATGATCATCTTGTCTGACCTCCTGCACATTGAACACCACAGAATCTCACCCACACACTCCTGTGATAGACCGCTAATCTCACTACCCTTTATGCTGTTTACTTTCTGCATTGCTGTTTCCTTGGACAATGGAAGTAAACTAGTCACTTCCCCCTAGTAGGCTTGAAGCAGTCCCCCAATCTTGCATTTGTAAAACTTTGATTTATTGGGATCTCTCACCCTGCAGTCCCTTTGAGTGAGGAATCTCATTTAGCCAATAAAACCTAGAACTCCTCTTTGATACAGTGCTTTACAACCATAGATTGCAAATCACTTTCCAAAGGCAAATATCTTTTTACAGACAGAGAAACATAGGCAATTAAACAGCTCAGCCATGATTTTCAGAAGTGACTAGTGATCTTTGAATGCCTTGCTTTTTCATACCCAGTAAAGCAGAATGATATTCAGGAGATGCAGAGTAGCTGTCCTCTTAAAAGCATCTCCCAATCTCTAAAGTGTTAAGAATATCACCCAGATGAGGAAGGAAGTACTATTAGCCCCATTTTATAGATAGAGCACAGACAGATTAAGTGACTTTTCCAAGGTCACTACAAAGTCTACAAGAACAGAGTTGAATCAGGTCTTCCAAATCCCAGGCTAATACTCCAACCACTGGACTATCCTCCTTCTCACTGACATTTGAGCCACTGTCTCACTCAGAAAAACAAGACAAAGACTAGACTTTAAACAATCTTAAAAAGTGAACTTTAAAATCCCAAATGGCATTTTTTTGTTTTTAGGCATGAGCAATTTACTGCAAAGTATCTTCTACCCAACATATTATGCAACTCACTGATTTCTAGCCAGTCTCTCCATCTGTAAAATAGGGATAATTCTTCCCTGCCTCACAGCTGCACTAAAAGGACTAGATACTACCATGCTCCAGCAGCACTACTTACTTAAGAGATTAAGGGAAAAGTGAAATATTACCGCAAATAGGTTATGGCCCTGACTTGCTGACCTTCTAAGCCTTGTGGTTTCCATTAAAGTCTGAGATTTATTTGTTTGAGGAATGGCGAAGAAACTAAAAAGTTAAGAGAAATGTGCAGAAATCAGAAGAATGAAGTTTTCAAATCAAACTGGATCACCTGAGACTGAATTCAATCCATAGTTTAAAATGAAAGCAAACTGGTTAACAAAAAATAAGAATTTAGGGGTGAGGAACTAGATAATTTGAGAGCAGTGTATAATGCAGCTATAACACTCCCCTATTTCTGTGTGTATGTATGTATGTATAAAGAAGAGCTGGTTTAGTAAAAGGGAAAGATTCCTCTTTTCAAACACTTTTAGGATCAGAGAATCTTGTTTGTAGCGTATGGAACGGTACTGAGACATTAAGCATGAAACAGATGTTAAAATTCCCTCTAACAAAAGGCTGTGAAAAGGCACTGATTTAGTTCAAATCCCTGAGACTGGGAATACATAAGGGAAGGAAAAATTTACCAGAAACAATAGGAGGTGCCTTTGTTTTTCCTTGGAATAGAATCACAGCAAAGTACAAAGGAGACTAGAATGTCAAACAGATGTTAACTGGTTGTCAGGGCAGCTTCATGTAGAGCAAGGCCAACACAAGACTGTTACTGACTGCATCTGATAAGCTTATTTAATCAAGCCTAAGAGAACCAAGACCCTTTAAACTACTGTTGAAAGATAAGGAGTAGTTGTGGCACCTTAGAGACTAACCAATTTATTTGAGCATGAGCTTTCGTGAGCTACAGCTCACTTCATCAGATGTATACCGTGGAAACTGCAGCAGACTTTATATACACACAGAGAATATGAAACAATACCTCCTCCCACCCCACTGTCCTGCTGGTAATAGCTTATCTAAAGTGATCAACAGGTGGGCCATTTCCAGCACAAATCCAGGTTTTCTCACCCTCCACCCCCACACACACAAATTCACTCTCCTGCTGGTGCTAGCCCATCCAAAGTGACAACTCTTTACATAATCAAGTCGGGCTATTTCCTGCATAGATCCAGGTTTTCTCACATCCCCCCCACCCCCATACACACACAAACTCACTCTCCTGCTGGTAATAGCTCATCTAAACTGACCACTCTCCAAGTTTAAATCCAAGTTAAACCAGAACATCTGGGGGGGGGGGGTAGGAAAAAACAAGAGGAAACAGGCTACCTTGCATAATGACTTAGCCACTCCCAGTCTCTATTTAAGCCTAAATTAATAGTATCCAATTTGCAAATGAATTCCAATTCAGCAGTTTCTGACTTCCTGAGGAAACTTCAATCCATCGGTGATCTTTCTGATAACACCATCCTGGCTACTATGGATGTAGAAGCCCTCTACACCAACATTCCACACAAAGATGGACTACAAGCCGTCAAGAACACTATCCCCGATAATGTCATGGCTAACCTGGTGGCTGAACTTTGTGACTTTGTCCTTACCCATAACTATTTCACATTTGGGGACAATGTATACCTTCAGATCAGCGGCACTGCTATGGGTACCCGCATGGCCCCATAGTATGCCAACATTTTTATGGCTGATTTAGAACAACGCTTCCTCAGCTCTCGTCCCCTAAAGCCCCTACGCTACTTGCGCTATATTGATGACATCTTCATCATCTGGACCCATGGAAAAGAAGCCCTTGAGGAATTCCACCATGATTTCAACAATTTCCATCCCACCACCAACCTCAGCCTGGTCCAGTCCACACAAGAGATCCACTTCCTGGACACTACAGTGCTAATAAACAATGGCCACATAAACACCACCCTATACCGGAAACCTACTGACCGCTATTCCTACCTGCATGCCTCCAGCTTTCACCCTGACCACACCACACGATCCATCGTCTACAGCCAAGCTCTGCGATACAACCGCATTTGCTCCAACCCCTCAGACAGAGACAAACACCTACAAGATCTCTGTCAAGCTTTCTTACAACTACAATACCCACCTGCAGAAGTAAAGAAACAGATTGATAGAGCCAGAAGAGTTCCCAGAAGTTACCTACTACAGGACAGGCCTAACAAAGAAAATAACAGAACGCCACTAGCCGTCACCTTCAGCCCCCAACTAAAACCCCTCCAACGCATTATTAAGGATCTACAACCTATCCTAAAGGATGACCCAACACTCTCACAAGTCTTGGGAGACAGGCCAGTCCTTGCCTACAGACAGCCCCGCAACATGAAGCAAATACTCACCAACAACCACATACCACACAACAGAACCACTAACCCAGGAACTTATCCTTGCAACAAAGCCCGTTGCCAATTGTGCCCACATATCTATTCAGGGGACACCATCACAGGGCCTAATAACATCAGCCACACTATCAGAGGCTCGTTCACCTGCACATCCACCAATGTGATATATGCCATCATGTGCCAGCAATGCCCCTCTGCCATGTACATTGGTCAAACTGGACAGTCTCTACGTAAAAGAATAAATGGACACAAATCAGATGTCAAGAATTATAACATTCATAAACCAGTCGGAGAACACTTCAATCTCTCTGGTCACGCAATCACAGACATGAAGGTCGCTATCTTAAAACAAAAAAACTTCAAATCCAGACTCCAGCGAGAAACTGCTGAATTGGAATTCATTTGCAAATTGGATACTATTAATTTAGGCTTAAATAGAGACTGGGAGTGGCTAAGTCATTATGCAAGGTAGCCTGTTTCCTCTTGTTTTTTCCTACCCCCCCCCCCCCCAGATGTTCTGGTTTAACTTGGATTTAAACTTGGAGAGTGGTCAGTTTAGATGAGCTATTACCAGCAGGAGAGTGAGTTTGTGTGTGTATGGGGGTGGGGGGGATGTGAGAAAACCTGGATCTATGCAGGAAATAGCCCGACTTGATTGTGTAAAGAGTTGTCACTTTGGATGGGCTAGCACCAGCAGGAGAGTGAATTTGTGTGTGGGGGGGTGGAGGGTGAGAAAACCTGGATTTGTGCTGGAAATGGCCCACCTGTTGATCACTTTAGATAAGCTATTATCAGCAGGACAGTGGGGTGGGAGGAGGTATTGTTTCATATTCTCTGTGTGTATATAAAGTCTGCTGCAGTTTCCACGGTATACATCTGATGAAGTGAGCTGTAGCTCACGAAAGCTCATGCTCAAATAAATTGGTTAGTCTCTAAGGTGCCACAAGTACTCCTTTTCTTTTTGCGAATACAGACTAACATGGCTGTTCCTCTGAAACCTGTTGAAAGATAGTGCTGCAACCCCACTATCTATTATATACTTGTGAAAAAGAAACTCTGAATACTAAGAAGTATTAGACTTTTTCCCCCCTCCATAGCAGATCATGCATCATACCAAACAAAAAGTAAACCCCTCAGGCTAAGTAAGAACCCAACAAGAGCCTCCACTATAAATAGCCTCTGCTGCCCAAACCTTCCTCCCTCTTTCTCCCCACTAACAAGTCCTTTGCTTGGCATTACAGAATATTAATTTGGGGCCCTGAATTGGCCTGTGATGGCCATTTTAAAAGATAGATTGAAGTGGAGTGGAGAAAATGAGGCCCAAAGGCTTGCCCCGCCCATCCACTCACAAGTGGAAGGAAGTGCATAACCCTTGGGATCGAGCCCTGCAAGGACAAGGGAAAATGAAGTTATGCCAGTTTACACCAGCTGGGAATCCAACCCTTAGACTGTTATGCTGAGTGAAATATAAGAAGTGATTGCATCTTACATCTAGTTCCAAGATATTAGTAATGTAAAACTGTGATTTAGCCTGATAGCATTTCTTAAGAATAAGACGAACAGGGTTCAATTTGGTTTCTTTACCATTAAACAAAAAACTGTAAATACTTCATAAAATTTGTATAAATATGGTGTACAGCCATTTTAAAATGGGACGTAATTACAAATGGATACAATTGCACTTATAAAGATGTAGATACAACATTGACTTCTTGATGTTCAATATTTTTAGCTAGAAAAAAACACAAAGATGAGCAGTTGTTTTCAGGTTTTTAATTTTAAATAAGTTCCAATGGTACTATAAAATCCATGTGGTCTGTTTAGACTTTGATTACTGCACCAACTTTCTTTAGTGGGGTGATTTACTGTATCTTTAAGACATGACTATAGTCGGAGAGCACTTCAAAAGACATGACTGAAGTTTATGTTTTCCAAAAGAAAGGATTCTGAGCCAGTCGTCTCTGGAAGTTCTCATACCTAGAAGAGACAAAAGTTTGTACCAATTAAAATGGCTTCCCAATGATGCAACTCAAGAATTACAGCTTCAATTTTCCAAACCATTACTGAAGAACTAGCCCAGATCACAGATTAAGTCATCTGTACAGAGGCAAGATTTAAGTATTACCCCCACACACAGCATGGAAAACTGTTTAAATATATCTTTCCCCTGCATGGTCTTTTCAAACCCTGTTTTCCCAGTCATGCTTCAGGCACTTTGATAGTGAGAGGTATATTCCATTAGGTCATTACCTTTACGGTGTAGCTGATTAAAATTTAACAAAACTAAAACGTTTCATGGATTACATACTAAACATACATACATTATAAGAACATTATTCAGGTTGTAAAGTCAAGCACTCAAAAGTCAGAAAACGCCCGTTTAAGGTTGCCCATATACCCTTAATTCTGTCCCCTTTGATTCCATCTGGTGAAATAAATGAGGCTCTTGATCTTGTGGAAAATATCGTATCTGATTATGTAATCGAAGACTAATGCATATGCGACATGTTCCCTTATAATGCATACGAAGAGCACCAGATAAGTAGTTTGCCATTTTTTCTGTGTATGCTGAAATGACAGTAGTTTAAACCCCAACATTTATGTTTTACAAATATAAGTACATGTCACAAAAATCCAGTGGTGAATTTAAAGAAATAAAAATAATGGGTTTTTAGATGCTAACATTCCCTACAGTGTGCTAACGCTTAGTGAAATTAACTATTCACAGACCATCCTACTTCCTCTATTGCTGCCATCTTGGACAAAGAGCATAAGTGATGAAAACAATGAATTGTTATAATCAAAGTTAATAATCTAAGAGGTTCCAAAAACAGGGCAGAATATGAGACTTATGAGACCTTTTCAATAAATATACTACAGGCTTTGATCCTGCAGAAGCCAAAAACAAGCTTCAAAATCCTCACTTCTACACAAGCTGTCCACACTTCACAGATCACATTGATGAAATAGTCAATGGCCACAGGAAAGAAATACTGTCATCTCTGGAAAGATCTGATACAACTTCAAATGAGAGCAGAGTGTGAAGCTCTTCAAACTCTTGCTCCAGCTGGGCCAAACTACTGGTACCCTATATGGCTGTGATCATATTACTAGATCAATTAAAACTTTTGTCAGCTAAGGAGATTGCTTGATCCTATCTTGCTTTGGCCCACTTCAGTTTTTCTATTTCTAGTTTTTTTTTTAATGTACTGGTACAGCCTCTGCAGACCTCCAGAGTGCCTGTCCTGTCCTCACGGTTCATGTTCCTCTGATGGCCTGGTGCAAAGCGATGGGTGCATCCCTGCCTCCAGGGCTTTTCAACAGATTCAGTGAGGCATTTATGTAGTGAACAATGTCCCGTCAGGAACCTAACTTATTTAACCAAAGGCCAAAGGACACTTAAGCAAGTCTTCACGCCAGAATCCCAGCAGGGTCACAGAGTGTAGTTCCCCAGTGAAATGGACCTCCTGCCACTCTCTGGAAAGGTCCTTTTGCTGGTACTGGGCATCCCTAGCGGTTTTGCCCCTCAACTGTCACACAGAAGCTGGCCCTTATCAAAATTGTATCAGGACTTGACCAGACACTGTCCTGACTATTTGTTTAACGCCTTTCCCCTACCCTTCGTTTTTCTTTCAGGGATCTTGCCTTCTTTTACATTTGTACAGTGCCTAGCACATTCTCGGTGCTATCAGAATCAAAGGATAAGAATGGACCAGCTATGTTCAGAATAAATCTTAGGATTTCAAATTCCAAGCCCAAAGGAGAACCACTAACTACAGTAGAACCTCAGAATTACAAAAACCTCGGGAATGGAGGTTGTTCATAACTCTAAAATGTTCGTAACTCTGAACAAAACATTATGGTTGTTTTTTCAAAAGTTTACAACTGAACATTGACTTAATACAGCTTTGAAACTTTACTATGCAGAAGAAAAATGCTGCTTTTAACCATCTTAATTTAAATGAAAGTTTCCTTACCTTGTCAAATCATCTTTTTTAAAAAAACTTTTTTCTTAAAGTGGTTTATGTTTAAACACAGTACTGTACTGCATTTGCTTTCTTTCTTTCTTTTTTTTGGGGGGGGGTGGGAGGGGAGGGCTTCTGCGGCTGCCTGATTGCATACTTCCAGTTCCAAATTAGGTGTCTGGTTGACCAGTCAGTTCATCAAACTCTGGTGCTCGTAACTCTGACGTGCTACTATATATTAAAAGTCCGTCCCCCCCACATTTCCCAACTATGCTGGCTAGGAACCGTTACCCAAACCAGTCTGAGGCATAATTTTTAACTAATTAGGCTGAACTCATTTAATGCTCTTTGCCCTGCCCACACTAGATGGTCAAACCATGTTCAGACAGTCTGAATCATTTTTAAGTAGTGTTTTAAAACTTGGTCTAGGTCAACATCCTTTGAATACATGTACCCTGGCCTAAGACGTGATGACTTTGTGGGGAAAGGACTAGGAGTGTTCATACAATGTTGTTAACTAAGTGCTCCTGAGAACTTAACAGACATTGATTGTAGCCCAAGAGACGGCAGTGTGTTCTGCTTTCCTATGGTCAGTACCATTACAAGGAGTAAAGGCGGCTTCCGGAATCAGCCACATACTGCAGGTAGTGGTTAAACTGCCTGGTAGCAAACAAGAGTGAGATAGGTACAGCATTTTAATGATCCAAGTTTAGTATTTAAAAAGAGGCTATGTAGAACAGAATACAAGAAGCTACTATAGTGTAGCAAAGTCAAAAGGAGAACTTTTAGTTAAGTATTTTCAAAGTAAGATTTGAAAGTTAATTCAGTGCTATGAAACCCATAGTTTTGGTGCCTAGAAATAAGCTTATTGCTTGAGATGTTTTCCTTTACCATTTCAGAACCACATTTGCAGGGATGAAAGCTTCAGAGGGATTCGGTGTCATCTGGGCCTGCGTGACAGCAAACGATGAGGCAAAGTTATAGAAGCTATCCAGCATCTTCTGAGTGAACTGAAATACCAAAAAGCACACATTGTAAATCAAATCCATATTTAGAACTTTGATCATGCTTTTCATATCTAAAGCACTGTTCAAATGATTAGCTAATCTTCAAGCCTCATGCTGGATGGATTAAATTTTTCTTTTACAGATGCGGGAAAGGAAGGCAGAGAGGTTAAGTAAAAAGGAAGTCTGTGTTAGAGAGGATTAGATCTAGAGTTCCTAGCTTCCAGTCCTGCCCTCAGACACCGCCTCTCTAAAGAGATTCTCTCAAACTTAAAAGTATTTTGATTTTTATTCAGTTATTCTTTTCAAAAGATTAGTTTCCTGGAGCAAGTTTCTGAAGGAAAGCCTTAAACGACCTCAAGATAAACAAAAATAAAATTTGTAAAGTCTTATGGGACTAATGGATGATGTAGTGTTAAGACTTGGGCCTTCTCCTACAAACTAGACTAGCAAGTTAGTGGCAGCCTACCAATAGCACCTGCTGTTGATGATTTTGCCTACAAGTACTTCATTTTTTGTATTTGCTCACCTAGTGGTAATTCCATGTAAGAAGAGGTTACTTACCTGTAACCGGAGGTTCTTCAAGATGTGTGGTCCTTATATGTATTTCATCGTGGGTTATGTATGTTCACCATGCGCCTGGAATTGGAGAATTTGAAAGTAGCATTTGTTGGTCTGAGCATGCACCCAGGCTCACCTTATGCTTCTGATCAAGGCAATAAAGGGTGGGGTGGTCCAACTGCCACATCACTTCCTTCTCCACCACAAATCAGGCAAGATCCAAAGTACAGGGAAAAGAGAAGGGGTAATGGAAAACTATACAGGGACCACAAATCTCAAAGAATCTCCAGTTACATGTAAGTAACCTCCTCTTCGTTGAGTGATGGTCCCTATGGTATTCCACTGTGGGTGACTGACAAGCAGTACCTAAGTAAGAGGAGCTGCAAGGATGAGGATGGTAAGGTTGAATGGAGAACTGCCGTACTAAATGAGGCATCAGTGGCCGAATCTTGTACCAGAATGCAACATCTTGCAAACATGTGGATGGAGCTCCATGTGGTCACTTTACAGATGTCTAAGAGGGGTACATCCTGAAGAGACGCTACAGTCGTGGCTTGATCTCTCATGGAGTGGGGAAGTTTGAGAGCTGATAGAGTAGAATGCAATCAGATATCCATTTGGAAACTCTGGATGAAGATGGCATAACCTCTGACTCTCTCCACTACAGCGACAAACAGCCTCAAAGACTTTCTGAATGGTTTTGTTCTCTGCAGGTAAAAGGCCAAGGCTCGTGAAACATCTAAGGAGTGGAGCCTATGCTCTTTTTTAACATACGTGTGTGGTTTCAGGAATGGATTGGTGAAGGTGAAATTCCAAACCACTTTGGGGATAAATTTGGGGTGTAGGTATAAAGAAACTTTATCTTTCTGAAATACAGTGTATGGAGGGTCTGCCATCATTGCGCCAAGTTCATTAACCCTCCTTGCTAATGGGTACAAGAAAGACGAGCATCATGGAGAGGAGGGACATTGAGCAAGTCACTAAGGATTCAAAGGGGCAGGGGAGCCTGTGTCAGAACTGAAAGAACAAGATTCAAGTCCCACAGGGTATTATCTTTTGAGAGGGTGGGAAAGTTCTTATTGGGACTTTCCAGAATCGAGTGGTTACCAGATGTGCGAAAATAGAGTAGCCTTCCACAGGGGGACGGAATGCAGAGATAGCTGCCAAGTGGACTCACAGGGAACTGAGGAATAGGTTTGATGTCTTTAAAGATAGGATATAGTCGAGGATGAGTGGGATACCCGTAGCTTCTGGTAGAACGCTTTTCTGCTGTGTCCAGGATGAGAAGCATTTCCATTTAGATTGGTAACGTTTCCTAGTTGAGTCCTTTCTGCTATTAGAAAGGATGTCTTGCACGGCCGAGGAGCACACGCATTCTAGGGCTGACAAACATCTAAAATACCACGCCCTGAGGTGAAGTGGTAGTGGATTGGGATGCCTGATCCTGCCATTGCACTGGGTCAGGAGCTCAGGGAAGATTGGGAAGGTAATCAGAGGATGAGATGACAGGCATAGGAGGCTCTGGGGAACCAAAACTGTCTGGGCCAGAAAGGCGCTATCAGGATGACTGTCACTCTATCCTGTCTGATCTTGCATAACACTTGTGACAGAAGCAGTAGCGGAGGGAAGGCATAGTTGAACTTTTATAGTGAAAAAGGAGAGGGAGCAGTAAGCTATTACTCCCCTGGAGCAATATGTGGCACACTTGTTGTTGGCCTGGAAAGTGAACAGATCCCTGGTTGGGGTTCCCCATCATATGAAAATGTCATGAAGCTCTCACTTGTGGTCAATCGTGAAGCGTCTGCATGCATATTCTGCGTCCCCAGAAGGTAGGCTGCAAATAGGGTGATCTGATTGCTGATGCACCAGTTCCAGAGATTGACTGCTTCTGCACTCGGAGAGGCAGATCTCGCTCCCCCTCGTATGTTGATGTAGAAAACCATCATAGTGCTTTGGTGAGAATTGATGAAAGGAAGAAGGAACTCGCATGCCTTCAATAGTACTTGTAATTTCAGGACATTGATGTGTGCATTCTGGACTCTTGAGATGTCCATGTTCCCTGTGCCATGTGGTTGCCCACATGGGCTCCCCAACTTAGTAGGGACAACGGCACCTTAGTGGAAACTTTCAGTGTGAGGTTCATAGAATAGCAGCTTGGGGCATAAACTGACTGTAGCCATGCCTGAAGGCAACTATGGTTTTGTCTTACAAATGGAGTGACAAATGTGGGGGGGGGGGAATGCCAAAGCCACCACTTCATCTAGCAATGGTGATGGCAGTCTGGCTGGTTCAGGTGGAACTGCCAGAACCAGAGTGTAATACCCTGCCGCCTCTATTGAATCTGGGGATAAATGTGAGGTTCTCTTGTAGGGGAGGCAAGTGATGACACTGAGTCAGGTGAGGTGGTGGTTGGTGCTAGGGTCATGTGGGCCTCGTAGGGAATGGCAGTACAGGAAAATCAGTTCCTCAAATGGTTCCAAGTTTCCTGAGAAGGAAAGAGTTGACTCGGGTTCTGATGGTGGTACCATCGGTGCTGATTGAGAGGTGTACATTTTGTATAAGTGCGAATGATAAATTCCGTCCCACCGACAGGTCTCTCGGAGGTGATAAGCTCCCTAAAAATGGAGAATCCCAATGGAAGGGGGGATTCTGGATCCGGGACAGCAAAAACGTCCTATGGTGCAACCATGGATCCAGATCTCCTCAGTGTAAGAGGGACTCCGACTGTCTGGGCCATTGGTGGTGGCGATGATGATGGTATCCAGACATAAGACATCCTCATGAGCCGGGCCGGTGGGTTTGCTTCTAGGCAGATCTGATATCTTTGGAATGGATTTAGATGAAGATTTAGTCCCATGCTTCCTAATCTCCCAACTAGGCCTCGCTGTGGGGTCGGATCCTCCAGCACTGAAGTCACACTCTGCAGCAGGAAATGCCTTTCTTGCAGATTCAGGCCCGGGTACTGGGCAGGTTGGGGGTAGGATGTCCCCAGCCTGGGTCCGATTGAGGCCTCATGGTCAATTCCATGAGGTACTTACAGAGGCAAAGTGCCTGTCCTTCTCAGGTACAGCTGGTGAAAGATTGACAAATACTGTACTGAGCCACAGCGTGGGCCTCTCCGAGACAGTAGAGGCAGCATTGATGGTCATCGCTGACTGAGAAGGATCGTGGGCCGAAGGTGCAGAGTTTGAAGCCCGGAGTACTGGGCATAAGTCTGGTACTCGAATGGGATACAGGAAAGGATGGGGCTGAGGACGCTAAAGATTCTGACTCTGACCATGCAGTGGTGAGTAGGGACTAAGGAGGTGATCAGTCTGCCTTGCCCTTTATCACCTCAGTCAGAAGCATGAGGCAAGCCAGGGTGCATGCGCGGACCAATGGACACTACCTTCAAATTCTCCAACTACAGGCACACAGGGTGTATGTGTAATCCACTGTGGAATACAATAGGGACTATCTCTTGAAGAAGAACAATTCAAGTTCAATGCGAGATAATTCAACTTAATTTTAGTTTGATATAAATGAAGATTAAATATAAAATGGAATAACCACCTCTTAAAAACTATGTTTCCAATCATATCATTTTTTCGTTTTTCTTTTTCTTCTTTTTTTTTTTTTTAAATACAGGCCAGTTGCAACTGTTCCTTTTGCAAACTTGTCCTTAACTAGTACAGGCAGTCCTCGACTTCACAGCATTCAACTTACGATGTTTCTGAATTGACACCCTGATTTGACTTATGACAATTGATTTTGACTTTACGATGCTCAGTCCCGCAATGGAGTGTATCGTGGTTCTGAGTTACGACATTTAGACTTACGATGCAATTTTCAGGAACCAACTGTGTCGTAAATCCGAGGACTGCCTGTAATTCATCCTAGTCATAATCTCTAGTGTTGGAACAGCCTTACTCCTGAGAAACAGTATGAGCCTTTGCCAGTCTAGCTGTGCCAGCAGAGCAACCTAGTGGAGATATAGTGGGGGATGACAGGAGTTCTGACAGCATAGTTAAAACACCTCCATGAACAACATTAACTAAGCCAACGGAAGTACTCTGCCGTCCACATAGCTGGATCTGAATGGGAGTCGGGGGGGGGGAGGGCGGAGGAGGATAAAGCATTGCTTGTTGGATAGAGGGTGTGATTTTTTTTTCCCCGCCATACTTCTAGCTGACACAGCTATGTTGGCGAAACTTTGTAGCGCAGACTAAGTCTGAAGCACATTTTTACATTTTTTAATAATATATTAATTGAACTTGGAATATACTTGTAAAAAGTAACTTGCAAATATCAAATACCTCTCCCTTAACTGTAACTACCAACAAAAGACATTAGCTGCTTTGTCAATTATCCCACAAGGTACATTATCTTAGTGGTGCAAACAAACAGTAATGGAAGATTTGATGCTTCAGAGAAATATTGTTCAGAAACCATCCCGTTTTTCTCCTCTCCCACCCCATGCATGCTTAGTATATTTACATAAAAACTGCATTTGTTTAGGTGTGCTAGTTACGCCCGTTGAGTACTCCTCACTTGAAAGGCACTCTGAAGTCCATCACACCCGCACAGTTAGTTGTGATGACAGACTGGATTATAGCTTTATTTGGAGGAAGCACCACCAGACATGCCAAACCCACCCCAAAAAAAGCAGAAATTGCGCTTGTTTTTGGCATAATAGGCTTTTGAGTTGCTTGTTGGCTCGTTTATGGCTTGTAGGTTCTTTTTTTTTTTTTTTTTTTTTTTATCATCGGCTCCCAGGAAGCAGGGGAAAGGGTGGGGGGGAGGAGGTGAAAGAGTCAGGCAGGCCCATCACAGTCCCAGACTGCACACCTAGGGGATCTAGTCACATAGTGTGTTGGAGTTCTTAGGGATTGGCTTGTTTTGGCTTTGTTTTGAAGTGGGATTAAGCTTGATTTTTGGCTTATTGTGAAAGTCAGGGTGCTTATTTACATGAAAGCTGGCAACTGTGAGCAGCAGTGAACAGTGTGATTAACACTGCTGATAAGTTAGGTTTCTCAAAGTGCTCCATTACAGCTCTTTAGGAGTAACTGATCCTATCACACTACAACTATTAATCATCAGCAGCGAAGTTGATCATAAATGACCGAAAAGTTTCTGCAGAACTGAAGCAACAATTTATTGTCTGGATCAAGAAGCTAAAGCAGGGTCTGTCCCGAGCAGCTGCCACTGGCATAATTTCCCATGGTTCTGCACACTCCTCCCCTTTCTCTGTTCAACTGCCCAGGTGAACATCAAAAACCCATTTACCCCCCCTCTGTCTGAGATGAGCCTGGGGAGCTGGGACATGCTGAAGTCTAGGCCCAAAATATGGCAGTCCTCAGTGTGCAGGGCAGTTTCCCTCAAGAAGAGAGGGGCTTTCAAAGGTACCTTTTCACTGAATGGTCAGGAGACTGGGAGGAGAAAATGGGTCGGGTTCCGCTCAGAGGTGCTGGAGCAGGAAGAAAGGGTGATCATGGCAAAGGGAACATGTATCCAGTTGAGCATGGAGTATGTCAGGGTCCTTGCACCAGCAGCAAAGCTGTGCATCAACATATCACAACAGCAAGAAGCAGGAGGATCCAGCTAGCTAAGGCAGCAGCACAAGCCTGCTGATGGAGATATCACAATATCTGCCTCAAGCCCAGTCCAACTGCTTTGGCCATTCCCATTGTTCCCCAAGCAAGAGCCCTGAGCTTCAATGTGCAGCGTAGTCTTGGATCAAGAGTAAGTTTCTTCAGAGTATAACGGTGAAAGATTTGGAGCTGCTCTGTAATAATTTATAAATAAATGTTGGTTATTGGAATATTTATTATATGACTGCATTGGTTTAGACCAACAAGAGTGTCTGGAAAAACAGGCAGGAAAGAAAATGGCTCAAGATAAGCTGTTCCTCAGCAAATACTTGAGCTGTTAAAGTACAATGCTAGAACCACTAGCTCATTATCCTGCAGTACCTACAGGATTGGTTTTAAACAGGACAGTCAAACCTTGGGAACACAGAAGAACAAAAAAAACAAAAAAACCCACACCTATAGCAGAGTTTAAAAGGGACTCTCTCCTCAGAAGAGAAGCAGTAGGTGTTCAGGGAAACCAGACTGAGATTTGATTTACACTGAAACGTACTATCGGCATAGCTACTTTAGTCAGGAGTGTGAAAAAAATACCACCCTGAACATAGTTGCGCCAGCAAAACTCCCATGCAAATGTGGTGATGTCAATGGAAGAGTGACTCTGTCAACATAGCGTATTGTTTGGGGAGGTGGTGTGCCTATAATGATGCAAAAACTCCTTCTGTTGGTGTAGGCTACACCAGGGAGCTATGGCAGCATAGTCTTTCTAGTGAGAAACAGCCTGGGACCTAGTGCGGGTGCCTGAAGATCTTAGATCTACCTAGGTTATGTCAGGGGACAGTAAAGGAAGGTCTACACTTAAAATGCTGCATCACTGCAGTTTCACCAATGCAGCTGCACCATTGTAGTGCTTAAGTGAAGACACTCCTACACGGAGATGGGAGAGCTCCTTGAAAGATGGTAGCTATGTCGATGGCAGAACCTCTCTTATCAGCATAGCACTGTCTACACAGGGGGATTAGGTCGGTATAACTATATCACTCAGTGGTGTGGTTTTTCACACCCCTGAGCGATGTAGTTTTACCGATATAGGTCCTGTAGTGTAGACCTGCCCTAAGACTCTAGACACACATTCATGTAGATGATTAAAATCTTTTTTCCCCCCTCTAGTGCTTTGTGCCTACTACTAAACAAAATAATACTTTTGTTTTAAGAAAACTGTCTGATCACTGTACACAACCGGTCACAGACTCCCAAGGGATGAACCGCAGGTTCCCAAACTCAGTCAGTCCTGTAGGGTAAGCACAGTTAACACACACAGTACTGTAACTCAGTGCCTGGTGTAAAAGTGGGGAAATTGCAAACTTTTGCCATGAAATTGGTAAAGGCACGAGGCCTAAAGCAAGTGAAGTTGGAGACACCAGGAAGGGGACAGAGGTGCAGCTAGCCCTGTTACTCTGTGACAGAAGACTTACCTTCCTAGTATTCCACCCCAAGTGTTTCCCATCCCCCAAGTATAGGCACTTTAAGTTCCCGCAACAGTTAGGAGCCTAGAGTCCTACTTTAGCTATCTTCTTCATGCACCAAAGCCTCAGTTTCAGCTCCTGTGATGGAAAGGCTTAAAACATTCTTTTAAAGAAAGTTTACTTGAATTATAAATCATGTACATAGAACTACTTGACTGAAGAGGGAAATATATCAGCATTTTACACAAGTGTAAGTATGCAGACTATGGCAATGGCAAAAAAAACAAAACAAAACCCAAAAACGCACACAATTTCTATATTTTCCTAAGGGAAAAAATCTCATCTGAAGTATTCTGCTGAATGAATAGACTACCAGATCATGATTAGCTTGATAACATACAATTGGGGGTTGTAGTTTTGGAACTACTGTACTTGTAACAATTTTTTACACCTGCTTTAACAGAGAGCTTGATTCTTAACTGGCTCTTATGCTATTGGACTAGATTGATAACTGGTATATTTCGATATGGGAAATGTAAGAAAGTGACTCCACTACAGACCCCAGAATTTGGCCTGACCATTAGAAAGAAATATGTTTCTCAGCCACCCTGATGAGTCTGTGTTGACTGAAATTGCCTGACAGTTTTACAGGATCAGTGTTAATTGTAGAAGCACATCCAGAGACAAAGAGATTGTTCTAAAAGTAACAAGATAAGAGCTGTCCTTTATGGCTGGTACAACTTTGTTTTCCTGAACTCTGGAATAAGAGGTGTGAACCCCCCACTCTTGCATGCTTATCTTGTTTGTTTCCTTTTAGATACAATAAGTGGGATGAATAGACTTATTGAAGTCTGCAATGTCCCACTGATTTTAGAATGGTTATGTTAAAGGATGGGTAGGTGATTAAAATGCAGATGTGACAGGATATATGCTGGAGTGTGATTGTATGTATCTATGATTGAATGAGGAATGAAAAATTAAAGGTTGAGGTGCCAGCCTTAAAATAAGATTGTCTGGCTGAAGAAAGCAGTGGACGAGATAGCCCGATAACCCTGAGGGCATACTTGCCCCAAAGACAGGGGAGACCAAAGAGCCGAGAAACAAGACAAAATACTGTCATTTCATCATTGCTGTACCATCTGCATGATTGACTATCACCTCAAACATGAAAACAGTGATTGATTATCACTTCAAACATGAGAAGAGCATGATTAAGCAAACCCTATAAACTTGTATGAGGATAAATCCATATAAGAACAAACCCTGAAGACTGAGGACTTTGGGTCTGATTCTGCAAACCAACCTCCAGGAGCATCGGATGCGCATCTGACAAGGCCCTGCTCCACCCTCGTGTCCAGGCCACCTGGCCAGTGACTTGGCACAAGCAACTCCCAGGCTGGTAACTATAACAACTCTACAGAACTTGTGTGCGAGTGAATAAGATGTTATAGCTATAACTGACTGCTTACTCCGATTCTTTCTGTATTCACAATGAACGTAGCATTTTGCCTTATCCCCTTTAATAAGATCTTGCTGGTTTTTATTTTATTGGTATAACAATGCTAATGAGCAAAAGACTGCTAGAAACAATGTTTTTAAATTACCTGAGTGAATGAGTCTACTGATGATACAGCAGCACTTGCTACAGGAGTCTGCTGGGCCAAATGTTCAAGCAATTCCACTGAGATCCCAATCTGGGCTACAGATGGAGTCTGAGGGATGTTCATTGCTCCAAAGGGGTGTTGGCTGCCTTTCCCTGAAACAAATAGCACAAGCAGCAGAAATGTCAAACTTGGCATCAGTACAACTATTATATTAAGTTGAAGTAACCAAGATTTCTTGTGTGAGGTTTCTTGTTACTTGCCAAGCAGAGGTCTGTCTACATACAGAATTACGAAAAAAAATGTGTACAGTTCATATACTAAGTGTGTGAAAAAATGCAATGGATAATTTTAAAATATAAAAATATCTTTAATCTTGCTAATAACTGGGAAGAGAGAGACAATCCTAACAGAACCTTACAGGGAAGGAGTTTTGTAAGGAAGAGTTAATCAGTTTTTAAAATCCCCTAAGACGTAAACTAACCTCCCCATTGAACCAGTTGGGTTGTATATTTGTATGCAAGATTCAGAAGCATTTGAACCTCTTGCTATTACTGACTTTTCCAGTATAACAGGGAGTATGATCATTTTTTTAAAAAGCTCAGGAGTATGATTTTATAGTACTCCTCTATCCTTTAATATCCACAGAAATGTTTACAGAAAAACCCAGAACCAACAAGTACTGAGGCACAGTCCTTTGGTTCATTCATTCAAAATAAAAATATGACAATATTTATATGCCTTGGATCACACAACTATTGTGCAGCATTTATTTTTAGCAGCCCCCATCATGGCCTCTGGATGCTGAATGAATTTTTAAATGAATGTAAATAAACCACCACTTTGAACAGCACCTAGTAGCAAATAAAAAGTGAATGCTTGTGAGGGTTGGTATAATGCTCCAGTGGTTCACACTGCACTAAGCAAATAGGCAGCTGTTTCTGAGGTTTGAGTGATCTTCAAGGCTATCCCATGTAGCATGCACTGCAGTAATCCAATCTCAGCATTATAAAGCCACCAATGACTGTAACAAGGTCCACATCAGAAAGAAATGGTTGCAAAATAAAGAGGCCCTGTTGGTCACAAAAGCCACTCGAGAATCCATTAACAATCCGGCTGAAAATAGCAAACCTTTTGTGCAGGCATCATCCCAGACCTCCAGCATCACTTCTGACTCTTCTAAACTGAGCTTTAATCAGCTCTAAACCCAAGTCTCCGGGGCTCACCAAAAATAAACACAATCATCTAGATTCACGGAAATCTGTCATTCCCTCCTATTCAATGTATATGGGAAGCCACAGAGAATGCCTGTAATGCCATTAGATGTGAATAAGACACACAACTGCACATAAGTTCTAGTGAACGTTGTAGAAAAACATCCTCCCAATAAAGAAGCAACTGCTCAGTACCACCCTCTGGATCATCTTAGCAGAGAATAGCAGAACCATTTAAGAGCTATGCCATAGTCCACATGCCAATAAGTGGTATCACAAGCTGCTGACTGGGCTAAATGAAAACTACACCATCACGTGACCTGGCTCAACTGCTAAAATCTCAGCCAGTGAGACTAGCATAAGTCTCTGCCCTACCCCAGCTCAAAGGAGTCAAGGAAATCTGAAGATTCCAGAAGACAGTTAATTCTTCAGCAAAGGCCTAAATCAGGGGTTGGCAACCTTTCAGAAGTGGTGTGCCGAGTCTTCATTTATTCACTCTAATTTAAGGTTTCATGTGCCAGTAATACATTGTAACGTTTTTAGAAGGTCTCTTTCTATAAGTCTTTAATATATAACTAAACTATTGTTGTATGTAAAGTAAATAAGGTTTTTAAAATGTTTAAGAAGCTTCATTTAAAAATTAAATTAAAATGCAGAGCCCCCCGGACCGGTGGCCAGAACCCAGGGAGCGTGAGTGCCACTGAAAATCGGCTCACGTGCCGCCTTTGGCATGCATGCCATAGGTTGCCTACCCCGGGCCTAAAACATTAGTATGTAGGAAGCAGGTACCATGTCCTTCCTAGCATGGTTTATGTAGAAACTCAATTAAGAGTCTGTTAATTTTCCATGTAGCACTGCAATCTGCAATGAAGTAAGTCTAGCAGTTACATTATCTGCCACCTTTACTGTATACTAGATCTAGATTTGTTTTGCCAAATAGTAGCTACTGAGCTCAAGAAGAGATGGTCCGACTCACAAGAGATCTTAGTTTAACCCAATCCAAACATCCCACATAAGTGTCTCCGCACAAAAGAAGGCAGCTGCCAGAGCCCTCTGACTACCTCCTGGTGGTCTAACCCACCCACATGCTGTTCCCTTCCTCTTCCCCAGTTGCCTCAAGTATCACCTCCTCAACCGAGATCTGTTTGATACATACACGCACACCTTCAGAGCTCATACACTGTTAGTGTTGAACACAGCACAGAACAGATACTCAAGATTTGTCCACTTGTAAGGATAAAATAAAGTTATCCTCTTCTGCATGTGGATTATATTCGGCCATCACAAGCCCTATAAAATAATACATCTGTTTTCAGTGCCTAACTCTTCTATTCACAACGTATAAATCATAAATTTCAAGGAACATGCAGTATTTCAAAATACTTCAAGATATAGACTAAATATTTTTGCATTCACAATTTTGCCTTCGGAAGCAATGCTGCAAAAGAACCCAGCATTTCAGGAAAAGAGCAAGCAGGGATAGTCTCTTCATACTGATCTCCCACTTCTCTTCCTTTATCCAACTATTAGCCACAGTACTCAGCTATTTTAGAGCGCCTTCAGGCTTTGAAATTAGTTTGGGTTTATTCTCTAGCCATTTCCTTTAATCAAACACAGACATGGTTTTACACCACAAGTTTTGAGATGGGGAGACTGAAGATTGATGTAAACCATCACAGCACCGGATAGCAAAAAGCTAGAGGGAGCAAAATGGTGACTTATACCTCTAAATATTACCCCCCACTTGTCATCTCATGTCTACAATCAGACTGTCGACTCTTTGCTGCCAAGAGCATGTTTTTCCTCTTGCACACCAAAGTGCCTAGCACCTTTAGGCACAGTAAAAAAATAAATAAATAAAAGCAAGCTTCCCCACTTCATGAAGGAAGCATCTTTATACTCTCTTTCCTGGTGAGAGTCAAATGTAATTGGTCTAAGTTAGTCACGGCTTAAAGGAGATTTGGAAGCTGGCACACAAAGTGAGCAGACAGCTACATTTAAGTTTACTGCTTTTGGTCTTCACCTTTTCCTTATGGCATCCCTACCTGATTAAAAAAGGCCACCAAAACAGCATGGCAAAGACAATCTTGATGGCTTGCTAGACAAGTTCCTGTCCTCTGGACCCAAGCCTAGCAGGAGAGGAAACATTCAGACCTCAGCATTTCTGTGCCAAGAAGTTCTAGATGATGACATATCATTGGAACCCAGTATGAGTATCCAGAAGAATCATTTCAAAGATTCTGAACTCAGGGACGTAGTCAAAATTGATCTGGTCCCAGTTTTGATACTGGAGAATAAGCAAATCCTAAAAAGAGATCACAGTATCAAGAGGAAAAAGTCAAATGCTGCAATAAGCTTGAAAGCAGAGGACACTATCTGAAGATTTAAGTGATAAGACCCAGCATCAGTTCAATTAGGCATGACAAGGATATTTAAGTGCCTAATGCAAAGCTAAGGGCACTTAATTCTACTGGGTGCTTATTGTACCAGAACGAACTGGTACCAAGAGCCTTTATTACTAAAAGCACTTAAAACAGTAGCTTTGATCAGAAAGAGTGAAATTTGTATCTCTTACTAAAAAGATCCGCTCCCTGTGTATTTCTATCCTATCTGCTCACTTTTCCCATAAATGTACATTTATTTTCTTTTTACTCCTGTTTGTGTTGCAGAGGCAATAAAGCTTTGGAAATGTGAGGAAGTTTCTAGTCTGGCAGTTAGATCACTCCCCGCTGCAGAATCCTTACTACTGGTGAAGATGCAGGATCCAAAAAGAGCAACAGATTGACTGTCAAATCCCTGGATGAGTTTACAGGGTTGGTAGCAACCAAAACTTATCTGAACTGAGTTGGTGAAACACAAAGAACCCCTAAGATGACATTGTTTTTACTTTGTTCAGCGTATACCACCATTTTCTCTAGCTTTTGAGATCCAATGCATATGTTACACCAGCAGCAGTCAGAGCAGCATGTTCGATCTTTCACCACCTTTATTTGGCTTCAAGAAAGGGATCTGGAGCAGTGGATGACCCTGCTTTACTTCTGAGATCCAGAGAAGCCTGCTCTTTCAGCCCAACTACCCCCCTGCTCCAGACGAAATAGCTGCCAGAAGCTCACTCCCATATCCATTGGTTAAGTTGATTATATATATATATTTAGTACTGCAAATGGACTGCAAAAATATGAAACATTCCTTTTATGTTATTGAAAAGGACTAAGAACCTATCTGTATGTTTGATAGAGGGATCAAAAGGAAAAAAATATAAATGTATCATTAAACAGAGAGACCTTTGAATTCCTTATTAAAAATTCTGATCTACTCAGGTTACCTGAAACTCCTGTAGGGAGAAGCCAGAAATATTCCTGATTAGTGTCTTTTGGTAATATGGGCACAAAAATTGATCACAGCAATCTCGGAAAAGCAGGTGACTCATTACCATGGTTACGGCGTTCATGTTTTTCCAGACATTGCTAGAGCTACTTAGGCCTGTAGAAGATAGATAATTTCTTTATTGAGGGACTTCTGATTTGAAGCTAGATATGGCTGCCTTATTTCCAGCCAAACTGGAGAAAAAGATTTAGATTTTATCATTATTATTATGCTCGTCAGCATTCATGTTAACTAAACCACAAAAAAAGAAGTCTAGGTTATTAAGAACTATTACATCTATATAACTAAGTTCTTCTCTTTTTTTAAGTTCTTCTAATTGGCAAAGATACTTTCTGTACTTAAATCTACCAGTAACTTATTTTGATATTGTGGCTTGTGGTCTAGACATCACAATCACTTGGTAGCAAGAGAGTAGTTAAAGGTTCTTTCAGGACTTCCAGTTCTAACATCACACTCTTATACCTTAGTAAAGTGCCTTTTCTGTCGTGACTGGCTTCAAAGTGACTTTTTTTTTTTAAGAAATACAAATTCTTTCACCTGCTTGAATTGTAAAAACAGATACTTTCCACATCAAGACGTTTAACTCATCAATAATACAAACTGCCGTACAAAGATTCTCAAATTTTCATGCAACTAGTTTAGAGTAGTCCCAATGATAGTAGGTTTTCTGGGAAGTTTAGAAATTAGAACATTAAACAATGGAAAAAAATGTCATTTTGAGTAAACATCTAAGATTCTAAGCAGACACTAAAATGTACACTTTCCCTGCATGGCCTGAGAGGGATGCTGCTGGACCAGTCTGCAAGAGAAAGATTGTAAGTGTCTCACTGAAACACATTTGCAACATCCAAGAGGTTCAAATTAGAGGTCCATTCCTGCCATCTTTTACTCAGACAAGACTCCCATTGGTTTAATTGGGAACTGTAACCAACTACAGTTGGGACAGCAGGATCAAGTACTGATTTCCTCACTTCCTGTTGCTGTCCTCATTACTTTCTCGAATTGCTGTTACCCTTTTGATCCACCTTTACAAAAATGGTATTTCTGATAAATGTCATCCTGCCCTCACCTCAGTGAGGTGTTAACTTTAAAGCCTAATTGGAAGGAAAATACTCACATACATAGGCAGTGTTGCTCTCTCTCTTTGGAAACTAAAGAGAAATCTTTATCAATGCAATTTTAGTGTATATTCAGAGTCAAAAAACCGCATAGTGAAGTTCCCATAATAGCAACACAATTGCACACACTATATTAATGTATGCATTTAATAGTCCAACTAGTCTTTAAAATTATGTGCAACTTGGGCAAGTTAGTTACCTAGTGAAAGCTAACTTCTATATTCCCTGACTTTATGCTTAAGTGTGATTTTAACATGCAGGATAGGAGATTTTGAAATTGATCTCTCACAGCTGTACTGCTTGGCCTTAAATATATCTAAGTTTTACCACTCCCATCCACTTGAGTAATTTATTTTGCTACCCTGTGGCCATTAGACAAGTAAAAACCCAGTCCAAGTCACAACTGAACAGACTTTATAACCAGTTATTGGCATAGTTAGCTCTAAACATGAGCTGCATCTGCACAACACATGGTTAAAAATGTTTAGTTGCCTTGTTATTGGATTTTACCTCTGTCAGAGAGCTAGGCTGGCACATGATTGCCTTCCTGTACTCAGTTCAGCATGTGTTTAGGATTTCTAAAGCACAGACAAGACTCCCAAATGTGCCAGTTTGGCCAGTCACCCTTCCTTTCAGCTCCATGTATAGTAGGACACTTCAAAGTGCATCACCAGTCCTCCTACAACTGGCACTGCTCTCTGGCACTTTATCTCCTGTTGAGGCAGATTTTCCCAAAGTGCACCAATACAAACCCAGATAGGCAGACTGGTAGGTGCAGGTGCACTAACTCAGTTTCAACAATAAAGCTGCTGTATAAAAACAAGCTGAATCATGTTACTTGTAACTGGTCAGGTGACCATTTTGGGGGCTGATATGTGTTGGGATTCTTGGGGATGGGGTGGTGGGAGAGGAAGTAGCGTAAAAGTAAAGTGTGGTTCTACTCTGAGTATGGACTTGTGGGGTAGTATTTCTCTCATCTACAGTAGGTATCTTCCCCAGTTTACAAGAATGAACAGTATTACTGCAAACCTTGCAAACTCAGCCGCAGAGCCCAAAGTCAAGGTTTGCTTTTTGACCGACTTCAACAAAAAAATTAGGGCTTGTGATCGCACTGTTAAACAATAACAGAATACCATTTATTTAAATATTTTGGATGTTTTCTACATTTTCAAACATATTGATTTCAATTACAACACAGAATAAAGTGTACAATTCTCATTTTTTTATTACAAGTATTTGCACCTGTAAAAAACCAAAAGAAATAGTATTTTTCAATACACCTAATACAAGTACTGTAGTGCAATCTCTATCATGAAAGTTGAACTTACAAATGTAGAATTATGTACAAAAATAACTTCATTCAAAAATAAAACAATGTAAAATGTTAGAACCTGCAAGTCCACTCAGTCCTACTTTGTGTTCAGCCAGTCGCTCAGACAAATAAGTTTGTTTACATTTGCAGGAGATAATGCTGCCTGCTTTTTGTTTACAATGTCACCTGAAAGCGAGAACAGGCATTCTGATGGCACTGTGGTAGCCGGTGTCGCAAGACATTTACATGCCAGATGTGCTAAAGATTCACGTGTCCCTTCATGCTTTAACCACCATTACAAGGGACATGCATGCATGCTGATGACCGGTTCTGCTCAACAACAATCCAAAGCAGTGCAGACCACTACTTGCTCATTTTCATCATCTGAGTTAGATGCCACTAGCAGAAGGTTTATTTTCTTCTTTGGTGGTTCAGGTTCTATAGTTTCCACATCGGAGCGTTGCTCTTTTAAGACTTCTGAAAGCATGCTCCATGCCTCGTCCCTCTCAGATTTTGGAATGCACTTCAGATTCTTAAACCTTGGGTTGAGTGCAGTAGCTATCTTTAGCAATCTCACATTAGTGCCTTCTTTGCGTTTTGTCAAATCTGCAGTGAAAGTGTTCTTAAAATGAACAACATGTGCAGGACCCTTACCGAGATTGCTATAACATGAAATATATGGCAGAATGCAGGTAAAACAGATCAGGGGACATACACTTCTCTCCCAAGGAGTTCAGTCACAAATTTAATTAATAAATTGTTTTTTTTAACGAGCATAATCATCATGGAAGCATGTCCTCTGGAATGGTGGCCGAAGCATGAAGAATGTTTAGCATATCTGGCACATAAATACCTTGCAATGCTGGCTACAAAAGTGCCATGCAAATGCCTGTTCTTACTTTCTGGTGACGTAAATAAGAAGAGGGCAGCATTATCTCTTGTAAATGTATACAAACTTGTTTGTCTTAGCGATTGGCTGAACAAGAAGTAGGACTGTGTGGATTTATAGGCTCTGAAATTTTACATTGTTTTGTTTTTCTTTCATGACAAAGATTGAAAAAGAGATTAATTGAAAAATACTATTTCTTTTGTTTATCATTTTTACAGTGCAAATATTTATAATAAAAAATATACACTGGTATTCTGTGTTGTAATTGAAATCAAATGTATATGAAAATGTAGAAAAACATACAAAATATTTAAACAATAGAATACCAATTGAAATTAAGTGTGATTAAAACGGCGATTAATTGAGATGAATTTTTTTTTAAATCGAGATGAATTTTTTTGAGTTAAATGACGTGAATTAACTGCGATTAATCGTCAACCCTAAAAAAATATTTTGCGATCTGTTCAAGAGCATCTGGCAGTCTGGATTTGTCCTGCAGTCCACCTATTGACTATCCATGCTGTAGTGCATTCATGAGGCTACACTTTAGTCATGGGTATTTTTAATAAAGTCTGGACAGGTCATGGGCAATAAACAAAAAGTCATGGCCTGTGACCTGTCCATGACTTTACTACAAATACCCATTACTAAGTCTCTGCTCCTGAGCCCCGCTGCTCTGGGGAGCCCGTTTTGAGCGGTGAGGGCTCACTGCCCACTGTGGCCCCCTGCTCTGAAACCCCCAAGGACCACTCTCCCGATGGCCCCCAGGGCCAGCCGCACCAGCTGCTATTGCTCAGGCAGCCCCCAGGACCAGCCGCACCTGCCACCCCCAGGACCACTGCTGCTTGGGTGGTTCCCAGGACAGCCCCCAGGGGCTGCTCCTCCAGTGGACAGTACAGATGGTCCCTGGGGGACTGCTGCTGGGGCATTCCCCACGACTAGCCACACCAACTGCTGCTGGGGCACTCCCCGGGGCCAGCTGCTTGGCAGCCCTAGGGTCAGCTGTACCATCCGCTGCAGTTGCGGAAGTCACAGAATCCGTGACTTCCGCGACAGAATCGCAGACTTATGCATTAAAGGCTAGAGTGCACATGGAAAAAGCTATTTAATTAGAACAGGCCACCTAATCAGACATCCCACTGAAGTAAATTCTACTATGAGCGCTGAAGTGCTAACTAAGAATGCTCAAAAATCTGGAAAGTATTTTCCAAAGCTGATGTTTCGAGGAATAAAATATACACAGTACATATATCATCTAGATTCCAAGAGGCTAGTTTTATGAAGCTACTACATATAGCTACTAGAAGCAACAGTCATTGACAAAAAAAATTAATCTTTGAGTGTGAATAAAAATTTTCACTGGCATTTCTACCTAAGTGCCTAACAAATGCTACTAATTAACATACAGGGTAGCTCTCTTTTACACTAAATATGTATATAAGTACATCTATCTATAATCTACTGAAAATGTACAAATTCATATATTCCAAGACCAGAAGGGATCATTATGATCTAGTGTGACCTCCTGTATAACACAGGCCATAGAACTTCTCCAAAATAATTCCTAGAGCAGATATTTTAGAAGAACATCCAATCTTGATTTAAAAGTTGTCAATGATGGAGAATCCACCATGACCCTTGAGAAGTTTCCCAGGCATCTGACTGTTGGGTCTTGTCCACATGCTCAGGGACTAACTGACTGCCATATTTGGGGTTGGAAAGGGATTTTCATTTGGGTCATATCGGCAGAGACCCTGGGGGGGTTCGCCTTCCTCTGCAGCATGGGGCACGGGTCACTTGCAGGTTTAAACTAGTGTAAATGGTAGAGTCTCTGTAACTTGAAGTTTTTAAATCATGATTTGAGGACTTCAGTAACTCAGCCAGGTCACAGGTCTATTACAGGAGTGGGTGGGCGAGGTTCTGTGGCCTGCAATGTGCAAGAGGCCATATTAGATAATCCTGGTGGTCCCTTCTTGCCTCAAAGTCTACAAGTCTATGTTTTTCCAGTGATCAGTTACCCTCAATGTTACAAATTTACACCTTATTTCCAGTCTGAATTTGTCTAGCTTCAATCTCCAGCCACTGGATCATATTTACCTTTCTCTGCTAGACTGAAGAGCCCCTTTCCAAGTATTTGTTCCCCATGCAGGTACTTCTAGGCTGTAATCGTCACCCACTTAACCTCCTCTTCGTCAAGCTAAACAGATTGAGCTCCTTGAGTCTCTCACTATAAGGCAGGTTTTCGAATCTTTTAATCATTCTGGTGGTTTTTCTCTAATTTATCAACATCCTTCTTGAATTGTGAATAGCAGAACTGGACGTAGTATTCCAGCAGCAGTCAAACCAGTGCCAAATATAGAGGTATAGTAACCTCTTTACTCCTATTCAAGATTCCCATTTATGCATCCCAGGATCACATTAGCCCATTTGGCCACAGAATATCATCAGGAGCTTGTGTTCAGCTGATTATCCACCTCCACCCCCAAATCTTTTTCAGAGTGTTTACTCCCCAGGATAGAGTCCCCTATCCTTTAAGTATGAGGTACATGCTTTGCTCCTGGATTAAAACATTTGCATTTATATGGATTAAAACAGTTTTCTTAAACTCATTTTACTAAGCGATCTAGAGCTCTCTGTAGCAGCAGCCTGTCCTCTTCATTATTTACCACTCGCCCAATTTTTGGATCATCTGTAAACTTTATCAGTGACTATTTTGGTTTTCTCGCAGGTCATTGATAAATGTCAAATAGTGTAAGGATTGCTTCTTGAAATACACCTGCTCAATGATTCCCTATTTACATTTTGAAACCTATCAAGTAGCTAGTTTTTAATCCATTTAACGTGTGCCATGTTAATTTTCTACGCTTCTAGTTTGCAAAGTCTCCATGTGACAACTGCCTGCAAACTCTGAAGAGTGAGAAACACTGCCACAAGCATTCATTTACAATCAGATACTACAACTGCCAGTTTCGATGAACTGTTTAGAATATAAGTGCTAGGTCTACTAACAGCCACTTGAAAAGACACAGACATTTGGCTTTTCAAGTAGCATTCCAGTGTATAGCATGTCACATGATGGTTTATGAATAAGAATGTAAGAATGGGCATATTCGTTCAGACCAATGGTCCATCTAGCCCAGTATCCTGCCTTCCAACAGTGGACAGTGTCAAAGAGAAAGAACAGGACAAGTATCGAATGATCCATCCCGTTGACTAGTTCAGTCTGGTAGTCAGATGTTTAGGGACACTCATAGGACTACAGCCTTGACCATCTTGGCTAACAGCTAGTGATGGACCTATCCTCCATGAATTTATTTAATTATCTGGTTGAACCCAGTTATAATTTTAGCCTTCACAACATCCTCTGGCAACGAGTTCCACAAGTTGACTGTGCATTGTGTGGAGTAGTAACAGGGTTCCTAAGTGCTACATAATACAAATAAAAAAAAATAACACAATATGTTCCAATATCTTATTACATTTATTCATTAGCAACTAAACATCCACTTCATTGTCTAATTGCTTTGTTGTTTAATGGCTATATTTCACTGCTCTTACCAGATTTTAAACCAGAAATTTTGAAGATGGCACTTGGCTTCTCATTGGTGACAAACCCCAGGAGTTGCCATACTGCCATCCCACTCTGGTCAGGAAAGCAGAAGTAGACAGATCCTCCCATGCCCTCTGGAAATGGGATAGTTCCCAGCATAAAGACCACCACATGGTTGATGTTTTCATAGTCAGGCAAGTCAAATACAAATTTATCCTGGGCCACCTGTTGTGCCACTGCTTGCACCTAGAATATAAAACCAAGTTTTAGTTTAGAAATCTTAATTTTGACAACCTGTGAGCCCTCTTTTCAGAAATCCATCTAGTGTTTGAAAGAAGGGGAAGTGAGGCACATGCCAGTTTTAGTTTATAAACTGAGAGAGCGGCAAACCCAACCACATGGGAACTGTGTAATAAGCTGCTAACAAGGAATCACAGTCCTTGTTCTAGCTACACAGGCTTTATATCACATCTAGGGCTGTAGTATCAGAGTACCTTAGCTCCCCATGTGGATAGTGGTACAATATGGTACAGAAGAAGCCACCAAGTCTATAAAGTAGTGGCTGTCGACCACACGGCTCGCAGAACCCTAATCATGGAAACCTCTTTAAGCAAGAAATAAGATGATTTTATACATTTAGTTCAGGGATGGCTAAATGTTGAGGACACAGAGCCACCCTTGTCTTTATTACAGAGTCCTTGTACATGACACATCAGTGCATGCATCTTGATATAGGCAGCTCCTACTCAGAACAAGTCACAAGACAAAATGCTTGGACCTATCTATCGCCTCCCATATGCCCATAAATCTGTATTACCAAACATGGTTGCAGTCTGCTGCAACTTGAGACAATCTTCTGGCAAGGTGACGTTACCCACCCATTAGCCAATAAAATGTGGGTGCCACCCTGTACGAGGGGAAGGAGGGCACACTGGGATGGGGTCTGCACAGGACTTGAACATCTGGGGACGGAGGAAGACACAGTGACACATGTCATTTATGCAGGAGCTGCTCCCCAAAAGCAACAACGAGAAAGAAAAATCAGAGGCACCCCAGCTTGGAACCTGCCCCCCACAGTATGGCCCTTCCCAAACTTCCTCACAACCAATGCTATCACCAGGCACAGCCCACACCCCAAGAGACACACCCCCTCCCTACGCTGAGCCCCACACGCTCCTCAAGATCCTCCCCCAGACACAGACACAGACACACACTCTCTCCATAGGCTAAAGCCCCCCCCCCCCCTCCAGCTCCTCCCCCAGAGACACCCTCCACAGGCTGAGCCCCAGGCACTAACCCTCCCCTCCCGCCACAGCTCCTCCCGAGCTCGCTCCCCTGAACCCCACCGGCTGGAGCCTCCTCCCTCGGGGGTCCTCCAGGCCAGGCTACCCCCGAAGGGTACGAGGCCCCCGACACAGCCTCCCCGGCCGGCTCCCGAAGGCCCCTCCCCCACACTAGTCTCTCCAGAGGCTCCACCCAGCCCGCCAAGGCCCCGCCCCTCCGGAAGCGCCGCCTGCCAAGCCCCGGGGAACCGCTCACCAGCCTACCCGCCACCAAACAGCCGAACATGGCGGCAGCCGCGGAGCCCGACAGCCGCAGAAGCTTCGCGAAACGGCCGACCTCTCCGCAGCCTACATAATGCCTGGTCCCCCCGGAAACAGCCCCTGCCTGTGACCCCTAGTGACGGAACTACTTCCGGGCAAGGGGCGGGGCTTCGTCTACGCTCGTCATGAGGCCTACATACCCCAGTATGCACCGCGCCACGGGAGATGCATCCCGGGACCTGTCGTCCCAGGCTGCGCCGCGGGTGGATAGGGAAGTGCATTCTGGGACATGTAGTCTGTCACCGAACACGGCCTTTCCCAGAGCGATGGAGCAATGCATGCTGGGATGCTTATTGTCAGGCTGGGCCCCACTGGGTTGTAAAGTAGAGCGTGCTACGGACTCTGATTATATGGGGGAGTACAAATTATTATCTCTCAGAGGTGGTGGTGCCTGCTGCATTCTGGACCTGTATCGAGCTGCCAAGAAGGTCCTTCAGGAAAGATTTTAGGTAGCCCAGATCAAAGCTCATGCTCAAATAAATTGGTTAGTCTCTAAGGTGCCACAAGTACTCCTTTTCTTTTTGCGAATACAGACTAACACGGCTGTTCCTCTGAAACCAAATCAAAGGGTTTCTCTGCAATGGTTGACTGGTATCCTGACATACAAGGTACCGCATTGCCTGTGCTGGACTGTGATCATGTTGATAGGTTGCAAGGACACAAGTTCGCATTGCATCTGTTCATCAGGGTGAAACAACAGGTGCTGGGGGCCTTGTACGGCCCTTAACGTGTTTCAGAAGCCATTCAGTTTGCACAGGCTTTGGTGGCAGGAACCACATGGCATAACAAGAACAACCATAGAAAATAAGAGGAACATAGTTTACAGTTTTGTTCAAATACACGTGCAAACTAGAGCACATGAAGCACAGTTCTCCAGCAGTTTATCTTCATCTAGCGATTCCTTCAACATGCTCTCTCCTGGCACCTAAAACTAGTATTTGTGAAGGCGCAAGGAGCAGCTATGAATAAGCCATAACATGACTTGCCTGTCATGTGACTTTGCTTATTTTCTCCACTTGAGGATGTGGGCTAAGTGTCAAGTGGGGCTGGACCCATCATCCTTTAAAGAGCCAATGACCTTATAACAGGGGTAGTATCCCCATTTTACAGAATTATAAATAAGACTAGAAGGGTTCACAGTAATGCTCTAAACTGACCTCCTGTATAACACAGGCCACAGGACTTCCCTGAATTAATTCCCGTTTGAACTAAAACATCTTTTAAAAGGTTTCAGAGTAGCAGCTGTGTTAGTCTGTATCTGCAAAAAGAAAAGGAGGACTTGTGGCACCTTTGAGACTAACAAATTTTGTTAGTCTCTAAGGTGCCACAAATACTCCTTTTCTTTTTATCTTTTAGAAAAACATCCTCTCTTGATTTAAAAATTGCCAGAGATGGAGAATCCACCATGACTCTTCATAAATTGTTCCAATGGTTAATTACTCTCACGGTTAAAAACTTGCAATTCCAGAATGTCTCTAGCTTCAACTTCCAACCATTTAATTGTGTTCTACATTTGTCTGCTGGATTGAACAGCCCATTATCAATTATTTTTTTGCTCACTATGGTAATTATAGACAAGTCAAATCATCCCATAACCTTCACTTTGTTATCCTAAGAGAGGAGCAGAAGCAGAGATATTAAGATCAAAATTGTCCACTAATTTAGGGTGCCCATTACGAGATGCCTGGGACCTGATTTTTCAGAATACCATCTTACCAGGCTCTATCCCATCAGTTCTACTCCTTTCCCTCCCCACGGTCCAGCTCTTGTTCCTTCTGCATGAACTAGGCAGCTTCTTCCTCTCTAGTGCTTGGATGCCAAAAAGGGAGGCAGGGGGAGGAGTGTCATTGACAGCACAGAAGACAGGTTCCCTGCTCTTAGTTGGTGCCCAGCCCAGCCTAGACCACTAATTATAGGGAAAGTTCATCTTCACCCCTGTAACTCTTGGCTGGAATATGTTCACAACCATGAAAAACATGTCACGGACCAACCCTGAAATCTGGTCTTTTGTATACTTTTACCTTATACTGTACTCTTTTATACTGTAAGGTAAAAGTATATACAAGTACACAGCATTTCTCAAACTAGGAGTCCCAACCCAAAAGGGGGTCTCTAGCCTATTGTAAAGGGGTCATGGTCTTGCTGCCCTTACTTCTGTGCTGCCTTCAGAGCTGCGTGGCCAGAGAGCAGCAGCTAGTGGCCAGATGCCCAGATCTGAATGCAGTGCCGCTGCCAGCAGCGGCACAAAAAAAAAAAAAAAAGTGTTGCATAGTATGGTGTTGCTGCTGGGGTAATACTGCCTTCAGAGCTGGGTGGCTGGAGAGCAGCAGCTGCTGGCTGGGAATTCAGCTCTGAAGGCTGTAGTGCTCCTGATGGCAGCGCTGCCTTCAGAGCTCAGCACCCATCAAGCAGCCACCGTGCTCCAGCTACCTCGTTCTGAAGGCGGCACAGAACTAAGGGTGGCAATACCGTGACGCCCCTCACACACACACACACACACACACACAAATAAGCAACCCCCTTTTGGGTTGGGAGCCCCTGTTTGAGAAATGCTGACTTAAGGGCTTTAATGTTTCTATTTTGCCATTTTTCAATATTCATGGTTTGTTACAACTCTGAAATTTTAGATTTAAATGTCTGAAATAATGAAATGCAAGATTTTTAAAATGCTATGACCATGAAATTTACAAAAATGGACTATGAATTTGGTAGGGCCCTAATTATAGCGAGTGAAATCTAAGCAGCTTCTAGCGAGCAAGTATGAATTGAGATTTTTCAAAGGCTTGCAAATTGGGGCAGATTGGGGGGAGAAGGGGCAAGAGGCGGCATTTCCCTGACACACATTTCAAGTTCCTGCTCCAAAGCACGGGGGGCTAGAGCTGTTCAGAGTAAAGGTCACTAGAATTTCACATGTACAAAATGTACATTCCTGGAAGTGGCTGAACAGTTTGGCTGAAATTGAAAAAAAATTAGCCTGGGGAAGCTTGGAAAATTTCATCCCAAACATTGTAAATTCAAGCAACTGAAAAGTCTTATAATGGGCTACATTAATTGTAGGTGCTTCTACTAACCATACTTCAGAGCTGCCTGCCCTGGAGCTCTGAGCTCCCCTCCCCCACTCCCCATTTTGTCAGGGTTAGTTTTAGTAAAAGTCAGACAGGTCACAGGCAATAAACAAAAATTCACAGAAGCCCTGTCTTTTACTAAAAATTACCATGACAAAATCTTAGCCTTACTTGTAATATATTGTAAACTAGTACTAAGTTTCTGTTCTTGCATTGCTTTGGTGTTGATTAATCTACACCATTCAAAAACTCAATGACAGGCACAATGATTTTCTGACAGAGAAACTTAGGGCAAGGGGCATAATGAATGCCAACACAAAGCATGTAAATGATGGGACGTTTGCAAATTTATAACAACACTGAAGCTAATCAATGTTCTACATCCATTAAAATAAACTGGAATTGATAAAGTAGAGATTACATTCCACCCTCCCTTTTTTACATAGAACTCTCATTTCAAGGAGGAGCTCTCCATAAAAGTGGATGACGTACTATGAGCTTGTTCCTGTAATAAGGAGAAACACAATAGGCACTTTCAAATATTCCACAGGAAGCCAATGGAATAGTATTTTATGCTGAGTAAACAAGGAGACAGAGTGTGGCCAACCTATAAGTGCGTGCACAAGTGTGGGTGCAGTGGAGCAAAGGCTACAAGAACTTCCACAACTTACAGCCACTTTGAATGGGGCACATTTGTAAAACTTGCAGCCTCCTGAAACAACTTCCTCCTTGGCCCACAAAGCATGCTATGAGGGGCAGAGAAAGGTAAGGAGGAAGAGGTGCCATGACCCTACCTATCCCGCTTCCAGCAAACCCTGAGCAAACCCAGAGAGCACTTTGGCAAAGAGATGAACACAGAATTAAAGGTGGCTTGCAAAGGGTAGGGAAAGGCCGAGGACGACAAACGTTTATGCCCTTTTTGATTCTTTATAATGTATATAAAAGCAGCCTGAGAGGAGAATTTTGAAAGCTCTGTGCTTTATAACCTTAGGTACAAGAGGAAGGTGCGTGTGTGGGGGGGGAGGTTGTTTATTGCTGGCAAACTCATTGGGAGGAGGAGCTCTCAGTATACAGTGGTGGTTTAACCTTTCATAGAGAGCTCTTCTTCAAGTACTTGTTAAGTTTGGTATAGGTCTTAGGAAGTTTGACTAAAAATCTCTTCCCCTATTGTTTAATCCTCTTTGATGGGTCCTACAATTCCACCAGTTCTCTAATCCTCCAGAGTCCCCCAGAAAATACAAAAGGGGAAAAAGCACAATTTAAAAAAAAAATACCCACAAACCTTCAACATTCAAGCCTTTATAGATTAAAGGAGCACAAAAGGAAAAACAAAACAAAAAAACACATGCTCCTTTGACAATCTCATTTAAACTTCTTTTAAGGCATGGGTTTCTCAGTCTTATGTCCTGGAAGTAGGAAGACCGAGGGCATGCAAATGAATCTCTCTTCCCCTCTTATTCCAGGGCTGCTTTTACTAGCCAACATTCTAGGGCTCCCACCACCTTTGTAGCAAATTTCTCTCCTCTGAATTTGGTATCCATCTACTATTCACAATCTGCATGCTCTTTGGGGTAGGAACGGGTGTCTTCCTACATTTTAGGAGCGCTCCCAGCACATTGTGGGATATTTACAACACAAATCCCAGCCACAAATCTTGTCAAGTCTTCAGACATTTTACAACACCCACTCCTTCCTCTTTGAATTGCGCATCCATTTCATAGACTCATAGAATATCAGGGTTTGAAGGGACCTCAGGAGGTCATCTAGTCCAACGCCCTGCTCAAAGCAGGACCAATCCCCAACTAAATCATCCCAGCCAGGGCTTTGTCAAGCCCGACCTTAAAAACTTCTAAGGAGATTCCACCACCTCCCTAGGTAACGCATTCTAGTGTTTCACCACCCTCCTAGTGAAAAAGTTTTTCCTAATATCCAACCTAAACCTCCCCCACTGCAACTTGAGACCATTACTCCTCGTTCTGTCATCTGCTACCACTGAAAACAGTCTAGATCCATCCTCTTTGGAACCCCCTTTCAGGTAGTTGAAAGCAGCTATCAAATCCCCCCTCATTCTTCTCTTTCGCAGACTAAACAATCCCAGTTCCCTCAGCCTCTCCTCATAACTCATGTGTTCCAGTCCCCTAATCATTTTTGCTGCCCTCCGCTGGACTCTTTCCAATTTTTCCACATCCTTCTTGTAGTGTGGGGCCCAAAACTGGACCCAGCACTCCAGATGAGGCCACACCAATGTCGAATAGAGGGGAACGATCACGTCCCTCGAACTGCTCGCTATGCCCCTACTTATACAGCCCAAAATGCCACTGGCCTTCTTGGCAACAACGGCACACTGGTGACTCATATCCAGCTTCTCGTCTATTGTAACCCCTAGGTCCTTTTCTGCAGAACTGCTGCCTAGCCACTTGGTCCCTAGTCTGTAGCAGTGCATGGGATTCTTCCGTCCTAAGTGCAGGACTCTGCACTTGTCCTTGTTGAACCTCATCAGATTTCTTTTGGCCCAATCCTCTAATTTGACTAGGGCCCTCTGTATCCTATCCCTACCCTCCAGCGTATCTACTTCCCCTCCCAGTTTAGTGTCATCTGCAAACTTGCTGAGGCTGCAATCCACACCATCCTCCAGATCATTAATGAAGATATTGAACAAAATCAGCCCGAGGACCGACCCTTGGGGCACTCCGCTTGATATCAGCTGCCAACTAGACATGGAGCCATTGATCACTACCCGTTGAGCCCGACAATCTAACCAGCTTTCTATCCACCTTATAGTCCATTCATCCAGCCCATATTTCTTTAACGTGCTGGCAAGAATACTGTGGGAGACTGTGTCAAAAGCTTTGCTAAAGTCAAGGAACACAACGTCCACTGCTTTCCCCTCATCCACAGAGCCAGTTATCTCGTCATAGAAGGCAATTAGATTAGTCAGACATGACTTGCCCTTGGTGAATCCATGCTGACTGTTCCTGATCACTTTCCTCTCCTCTAAGTGCTTCAGAATTAATTCCTTGAGGACCTGCTCCATGATTTTTCCAGGGACTGAGTTGAGGCTGACTGGCTGTAGTTTCCAGGATCCTCCTTCTTCCCTTTTTTAAAGATGGGCACTACATTCCTCCCGTCTGAGCTCCTATGGCACCCGCCCAGTTCTTCTACGGAAGCAGCTAGGGCTGCCAGCAGAAAGAAAACAGAAATAGCCAAAGTGGCCAGTTCTATCATGTCCCATTTCCGTCTTAGCTTTGAGAGTTTCCTAAATGCCTGAAGAACCTAGGGTATGTCTACACTACGGAATAAGGTCGAATTTATAGAAGTCGGTTTTTTAGAAATCGGTTTTATAAATTCGAGTGTGTGTGTCCCCACAGTAAATGCTCTAAGTGCATTAACTCGGCGGAGCGCTTCCACAGTACCGAGGCAAGCGTCGACTTCCGGAGCGTTGCACTGTGGGTAGCTATCCCACAGTTCCCGCAGTCTCCGCTGCCCATTGGAATTCTGGGTTGAGATCCCAATGCCTGATGGGGCTAAAACATTGTCGCGGGTGGTTCTGGGTACATATCGTCAGCCTCCCGTTCCCTCCCTCCCCCCGTGAAAGCAAGGGCAGACAATCATTTCGCGCCTTTTTTCCTGAGTTACCTGTGCAGACGCCATACCATGGCAAGCATGGAGCCCGCTCAGGTAACCGTCACCCTATGTCTCCTGGGTGCTGGCAGACGCGGTACGGCATTGCTACACAGTAGCAGCAACCCCTTGCCTTGTGGCAGCAGACGGTACAGTACGACTGGTAGCCGTCATCGTCATGTCTGAGGTGCTCCTGGTCGCCTCTGTGAGGTCGATCAGGAGCGCCTGGGCAGACATGGGCACAGGGACTAAATTTGGAGTGACTTGACCAGGTCATTCTCTTTAGTCCTGCAGTCAGTCCTATTGAACCGTCTTATGGTGAGCGGGCAGGCGATACGGACTGCTAGCAGTCGTGCTGTACCATCTTCTGCCGAGCAGTCATGAGATGTGGATGGCATGCAGTCCGTCTGCTGCCAGCCAAAGATGTAAAAGATAGATGGAGTGGGTCAAAACAAGAAATAGACCAGATTTGTTTTGTACTCATTTGCTTCCCCCCCCTCCCCTGTCTAGGGGACTCATTCTTCTAGATCACACTGCAGTCAAGGTGCAGCGAGGTAAATCTAGCCATGTATCAATCAGAGGCCAGGCTAACCTTCTTGCTCCAATAAGGACAATAACTTAGGTGCACCATTTCTTATTGGAACCCTCTGTGAAGTCCTGCCTGAAATACTCCTTGATGTAAAGCCACCCCCTTTGTTGATTTTAGCTCCCTGAAGCCAACCCTGTAAGCGCCCCTCCCAGCGTCAGAGCAATGGCAAACAATCGGGCATCTGAGAGTGCTGTCCAGAGCAGTCACAATGGAGCGCTCTGATGGGGCTAAAACATTGTCGCGGGTGGTTCTGGGTACGTGTCGTCAGGCCCCCGTTCCCTCCCTCCCTCCGTGAAAGCAAGGGCAGACAATCATTTCGCGCCTTTTTTCCTGAGTTACCTGTGCAGACGCCATACCACAGCAAGCATGGAGCCCGCTCAGGTAACCGTCACCCTATGTCTCCTGGGTGCTGGCAGACGCGGTACGGCTTTGCTGCACAGTAGCAGCAACCCCTTGCCTTCTGGCAGCAGACGGTGCAATACGATTGGTAGTCGTCCTCATCGTGTCCGAGGTGCTCCTGGCCGCGTCGGCTGGGAGCGCCTGGGCAGACATGGGCGCAGGGACTAAATTTGGAGTGACTTGACCAGGTCATTCTCTTTAGTCCTGCAGTCAGTCCTATTGAACCGTCTTATGGTGAGCAGGCAGGCGATACGGATTGCTAGCAGTCGTATTGCACCATCTTCTGCCAGGCAGGCAAGAGATGAGGATTGCTAGCAGTCGTATTGCACCATCTTCTGCCAGGCAGGCAAGAGATGGGGATGGCTAGCAGGCGTACTGTACCATCTTCTGCCAAGCAGCCATGAGATGTGGATGGCATGCAGTCCTTCTGCACCGTCTGCTGCCAGCCAAAGATGTAAAAGATAGATGGAGTGGGTCAAAACAAGAAATAGACCAGATTTGTTTTGTACTCATTTGCCTCCTCCCCTGTCTAGGGGACTCATTCCTCTAGGTCACACTGCAGTCACTCACAGAGAAGGTGCAGCGAGGTAAATCTAGCCATGTATCAATCAGAGGCCAGGCTAACCTCCTTGTTCCAATAACAACGATAACTTAGGTGCACCATTTCTTATTGGAACCCTCCGTGAAGTCCTGCCTGAAATACTCCTTGATGTACAGGCACCCCCTTTGTTGATTTTAGCTCCCTGAAGCCAACCCTGTAAGCCGTGTCGTCAGTCGCCCCTCCCTCCGTCAGAGCAACGGCAGACAATCGTTCCGCGCCTTTTTTCTGTGCGGACGCCATACCACGGCAAGCATGGAGCCCGCTCAGCTCACTTTGGCAATTAGGAGCACATTAACCACCACACGCATTATTCAGCAGTATATGCAGCACCAGAACATGGCAACGCGATACCGGGCGAGGAGGCGACGTCAGCGCGGTCCCGTGAGTGATCAGGACATGGACACAGATTTCTCTGAAAGCATGGGCCCTGACAATGCATGCATCATGGTGCTAATGGGGCAGGTTCATGCTGTGGAACGCCGATTCTGGGCTCGGGAAACAAGCACAGACTGGTGGGACCGCATAGTGTTGCAGGTCTGGGACGATTCCCAGTGGCTACGAAACTTTCGCATGCGTAAGGGCACTTTCATGGAACTTTGTGACTTGCTTTCCCCTGTCCTGAAGCGCATGAATACCAAGATGAGAGCAGCCCTCACAGTTGAGAAGCGAGTGGCGATAGCCCTGTGGAAGCTTGCAACGCCAGACAGCTACCGGTCAGTTGGGAATCAATTTGGAGTGGGCAAATCTACTGTGGGGGCTGCTGTGATGCAAGTAGCCCACGCAATCAAAGATCTGCTGATATCAAGGGTAGTGACCCTGGGAAATGTGCAGGTCATAGTGGATGGCTTTGCTGCAATGGGATTCCCTAACTGTGGTGGGGCTATAGATGGAACCCATATCCCTATCTTGGCACCGGAGCACCAAGCCGCCGAGTACATAAACCGCAAGGGGTACTTTTCAATAGTGCTGCAAGCTCTGGTGGATCACAAGGGACGTTTCACCAACATCAACGTGGGATGGCCGGGAAAGGTGCACGATGCTCGCATCTTCAAGAACTCTGGTCTGTTTCAAAAGCTGCAGGAAGGGACTTTATTCCCAGACCAGAAAATAACTGTTGGGGATGTTGAAATGCCTATATGTATCCTTGGGGACCCAGCCTACCCCTTAATGCCATGGCTCATGAAGCCGTACACAGGCAGCCTGGACAGTGGTCAGGAGCTGTTCAACTACAGGCTGAGCAAGTGCAGAATGGTGGTAGAATGTGCATTTGGACGTTTAAAGGCGCGCTGGCGCAGTTTATTGACTCGCTTAGACCTCAGCGAAACCAATATTCCCACTGTTATTACTGCTTGCTGTGTGCTCCACAATATCTGTGAGAGTAAGGGGGAGACGTTTATGGCGGGGTGGGAGGTTGAGGCAAATCGCCTGGCTGCTGGTTACGCGCAGCCAGACACCAGGGCGGTTAGAAGAGCACAGGAGGGCGCGGTACGCATCAGAGAAGCTTTGAAAAACAGTTTCATGACTGGCCAGGCTACGGTGTAAAAGTTCTGTTTGTTTCTCCTTGATGAACCCCCCCGCCCCTTGGTTCACTCTACTTCCCTGTAAGCTAACCACCCTCCCCTCCTCCCTTTAATCATTGCTTGCAGAGCCAATAAAGTCATTGCTGCTTCACAGTCATGCATTCGTTATTCATTCATCACACAAATAGGGGGATGACTACCAAGGTATCCCAGGAGGGGTGGTGGAGGAGGGAAGGAAAATGCCACACAGCACTTTAAGCACAGCACTTTAAAAGTTTACAACTTTAAAATTTATTGAATGACAGCCTTCTTTTTTTTGGGCAATCCTCTGTGGGGGAGTGGCTGGTTGGCCGGAGGCCTCCCCCCCGTGTTCTTGGGCGTCTGGGTGTGGAGGCTATGGAACTTGGGGAGGAGGGCGGTTGGTTACAGAGGGGCTGCAGTGGCAGTCTGTGCTCCAGCTGCCTTTGCTGCAGCTCAACCATACACTGGAGCATACTGGTTTGGTCCTGCAGCAGCCTCAGCATTGAATCCTGCCTCCTCTCATCACGCTGCCGCCACCTTTGAGCTTCAGCCCTGTCTTCAGCCCGCCACTTACTCTCTTCAGCCCGCCACTTACTCTCTTCAGCCCGCCACCTCTCCTCCCGGTCATTTTGTGCTTTCCTGCACTCTGACATTATTTGCCTCCACGCATTCGTCTGTGCTCTGTCAGTGTGGGAGGACAGCATGAGCTCGGAGAACATTTCATCGCGAGTGCGTTTTTTTTTCTTTCTAAGCTTCACTAGCCTCTGGGAAGGAGAAGATCCTGTGATCATTGAAACACATGCAGCTGGTGGAGAAAAAAAAAGGGACAGCGGTATTTAAAAAGACACATTTTATAAAACAGTGGCTACACTCTTTCAGGGTAAACCTTGAAAGTTAACATTACATACATAGCACATGTGCTTTCGTTACAAGGTCGCATTTTGCCTCCTCCCACCGCGTGAACGGATTTTGGTTGAATGCCAGCAAACATACACTGCAATGCTTTGTTCTACAGTGATTCCCCAGTACGTGTTGCTGGCCTGGAGTGGTAAAGTGTCCTACCATGAAGGACGAAATAAGGCTGCCCTCCCCAGAAACCTTTTGCAAAGGCAGAACCGCAAATGCCAGGGCAAAGTAATCCTTTCACATGCTTGCTTTTAAACCATGTATAGCATTTTAAAAGGTACACTCACCAGAGGTCCCTTCTCCGCCTGCTGAGTCCAGGAGGCAGCCTTGGGTGGGTTCGGGGGGTACTGGCTCCAGGTCTAGGGTGAGAAACAGTTCCTGGCTGTCGGGAAAACCGGTTTCTCCGCTTGCTTGCTGTGAGCTATCTACAACCTCCTCCTCATCATCTTCTTCGTCCCCAAAACCTACTTCTGTATTGCCTCCATCTCCATTGAAGGAGTCAAACAACACGGCTGGGGTAGTGGTGGCTGAACCCCCTAAAATGGCATGCAGCTCATCATAGAAGCGGCATGTTTGGGGCTCTGACCCAGAGCGGCCGTTCGCCTCTCTGGTTTTCTGGTAGGCTTGCCTCAGCTCCTTCAGTTTCACGCGGCACTGCTTCGGGTCCCTGTTATGGCCTCTGTCCTTCATGCCCTGGGAGATTTTCAGAAAGGTTTTGGCATTTCGAAAACTGGAACGGAGTTCTGATAGCACGGATTCCTCTCCCCAAACAGCGATCAGATCCCGTACCTCCCGTTCAGTCCATGCTGGAGCTCTTTTGCAATTCTGGGACTCCATCATGGTCACCTGTGCTGATGAGCTCTGCATGGTCACCTGCAGCTTGCCACGCTGGCCAAACAGGAAATGAGATTCAAAAGTTTGCGGTTCTTTTCCTGTCTACCTGGCCAGTGCATCTGAGTTGAGAGCGCTGTCCAGAGCGGTCAGAATGGAGCACTCTGGGATAGCTCCCGGAGGCCAATACCATCGAATTGTGTCCACAGTACCCCAAATTCGAGCCGGCAACGTCGATTTAAGCGCTAATCCACTTGTCAGGGGTGGAGTAAGGAAATCGATTTTAAGAGCCCTTTAAGTCGAAATAAAGGGCTTCATTGTGTGGACGGGTGCAGGTTTAAATCGATTTAACGCTGCTAAATTCCATCTAAAGTCCTAGTGTAGACCAGGGCCTAGAAGGAAAGAGGAGACTTGGGGGGTCCAAAGGCATTAAGCTGTAAAGCATCTGCAAAAGTTCAATGATTAAGCTCCAAATGTGAATGCCTTTATAACTGGGGATTTACCTGAGTGTGCAGCCAAGGGTTGCACTGCAGTGGCTAGTAAGGTTGGGGATAGGGCCACCCTTGCTGTTTCAGGGTTTTTGCCAAGAGTTTCCTGGCTTGTGCCATCGTTCTGTGACTTTTCACAGCATTAACCATAACAAATCTCACCATGACAGTAACACGTATAAAGCAGAGAAGATGAATTATTTCCTCAGATCTGGCTAATCCCTTTGAGCTCACTTTGAGCTGAAACGCGTGGTGCAAGAGGGATAAACCGACTAGTTTGCTGGGCATGTCAAAAATAAAAAGCAGCAAAATACAGTACTAAACAGTGAGATGGTCTAGAACAGGGGTTCTCAAACTTCATTGCGCTGTGACCCCCTTCTGACAACAAAAATTACGTAAGCCCAGGAGGGGAGATGGAAGCCTGAGCCCATCAAAACAGGGGAGCCAAAGCCTGAGCTCCACCACCCCAGGTGGGTGAGCCAGCCAAAGCTGAAGCCCAAGGGGTTCAGCCCTGGCTGGGTCCCTGTAACCTGAGCCCAGCCACCCAGGACTGAAGATCTTGGGCTTCAGCACTGGGTGGTGAGGCTTGGACTTTGGCCCCGGACCCCAGCAAGTCTAACACCAGCCCTGGCAATCTAATTAAAATGGGGTCCCAACCCACATTTTGAGAACCGCTGGTCTAGAATCCAGGCAACTTCAGGAGAGATGCTCAGGCACACTTACATGGGAAGTACAGTTTCTCCAATTCCAGTGATGTTTTATGTCCAAACAAGCAGTATTTTTTTAAAACTCGGCATCTCACATACTGAACACTTATGAGCTGCCTTTCAGCTTTAGATCTATTCTTCTTGGGAGCCTGCAGATATTAGAAGGCATCGCTAAGCAAATTCTAACATGAGTGCTGGTCATATTACTCACTAACTGGACAGGTGATCCTGTGAAAGTGAAACATTTACAATCTCCCAGAATTGGTTAAGAAATAGCTGAAGTGGCTTTTTCTGACAGAAAGAGCCAGACATGCCTCAGATTGGTGCTGTGGAGGACAAACTTTGAGCTAGCTCTACAAACCAAAAAAAAAAAAAAAAAAAAAGCGTGCGCAAGATGCACTATTAGGGTTGGTGTATTTGTTTCTATATTACCGTAGTACTTTCTTCCTGGGTTGTGCATGTTTAGAATCAAAAGAGGACAAGAGAAAAGAATGGAGATAAATTGGTTCTGGACAGCAAATTCTGATATATATATATATATATTTATTTAAAATAGTCAGATGACTATTTTGTATTGTCTTAGGTCACTTGTGTACTACTGGATTTGGAACTATACAGTGACAAAAACACCACACAAATGTCGTTAGCAGGAATATCTTGTTCAAGTTTCTCTCCTCATTCTTGGTTAACTGTATACATTTTAAGTTCAAATAAAAATATTAAAAACAGTAACAAGAGTCATTGTATAGTTTATTTGCTCTTACAACTAAACCTTTGACGAGACACCATAGAAGACCCAAAATTTAGGTTGTATTTGGGAAAAGGAATGTTTTATAAAACCTAAATACCCTTTTTTTAAAAGAGTCAGTAACAATGGCTAGGATTAAAGTATTCCCCTACACCAGTCAAAATCTGAACATTACAGCACTGAGGTAGTAAATAAGAATCAGGAAGCCAGGGTGGCTTATCTTGTTTTTCCACTATTCAACATTAAAATGCAAAAAGTAAACAAACATAGTATTTTGCCATTTATGTTAATGGATGAAAAGCACATTTGGGTTTTAAAATTCCTTCAGTTTTAATAATAATCTACAGTGAAAGTAACACAGGGAAAGGAACAGGTGCAAAATATTTTTAGCACAGCCACATCTCTCTTATATTATACTTTAAGGAACTTGTTATACAGATGAATGTAATTTAAATTATTGTAAACCCTAAGAAATATTTCTGTAGCAACATTACACTCCTTTTTTTATTATAAAACACACTTAAAAAAAGAAAAAGAAAAAAAAACACATGCAAGACTGCAATCTCATGTATACTCAATTCCTACCACAATGCTAACATGCATATGATATGTACCAGCTATACACAATGTAAAACAACATCACAGGTCACAGTTAAATTGTGAAATTCATTTCAGGTAAATAATTGAAGTGGACAATGCATAAAGCTTTACAAAAATATTTTTTATTAATGAAAGCAGCAGAGTCTGAGCAAGACAACAGTACAAAGAATGTAAACATTACTAAGTTCAGCTCCAGCCAACTGAACAGTGGAAAAAACTATTCTAAATGCAACTACAGTAGAAGCTAGTTAACAGGTTAAACTGTAAACCAACAATGTATTTTCTACTCTTAATTAAAAAAGGAACTTATCGTTGTCGGTCCCAGCGCCAGATACTGGCATCATCACAAACAGCTATAAGGATACTGCTATCCCTGCTAAAACTGGTTTGTCGAATGGCAGCAGCACATTTAGGATGGGTAAGTGTCGTACATCTACAAAGAAAGAAATGATTTAGTTGCAATGTTAAGTCTGCATTTGCTATTACACTTGTGAGTAAGGGCTTGCTGGATCAGAACTTTAACATGTTATCTGACTGACGCCAGTGGAAGCTCACTCACAAAGGAAAGGTTGGCAAGGCTGGGCCCTTATTGTATTCTGTACTCCTTAGTTAGCTGTTGGAACCCAGAGGAAATTAATTCTCTCTCACTGCAATTTCTTCCTCCACCCAAGATCAATTTTCATAAAGCTCTTCTGAAAGTGGATCATCTTAGGTAGGTTATGGTAATAAACGTAAGTATTAATTTTTACTTAGGAATACAGTATTGTAATTGGGTGATGAAAGACAGCAAGATTTCCAGGAAGGCCTCATATACGACTCTTCAATAGTCACCTGGCCAGGAACAGGTGGTCAACTGAAAAGTCACATTACAAGCCCCTCCAAATTATGCACGTAGCTAGCCTATGTAACTGTATTTCTACTATTACCCTAGTCCTTTCCCCTCCCCCTTCCATTGTGCGCCACACCCACCTGGAAAGTCTCCTCTCAATTACTTTGTAAACTTTTCTCCTAATTACTCTGTAAGCTCTTCGAAGCACGGACTTTCTTTTACTGTATCTACGTACAGTGCCCAGCACAATGCGGCCCCAACCTGACTGGGGCCTCTGGGCGCTACTGTAATAAATACAAATAATGATGTTAACTTTACAGGGTCAAAATGCTTATTCACCGTACAAGTTAGAATTGAAGGTGTGGCTACCACCACTCAAGAGTTTGTGTTATGGGTAAAGTAAGAAGGAAAGTGCCCTACCACCATTCAAGAGTATGTGCTGTGTAAAGAAGGAAAGTGCCCCAACTCCATGTCTCAGTATCACAAAGGAATCTAGGGGAGTTTAGAAATTTCTATATACTCACTTAGCCTTATGAGGATCTTCTATTTCCAAATCCCAAACATAAAGTTTGCCAACTTGATTGCCCAATGCAAGCATCTTTGAAATGAGAGAATATAGACACTTTAAAATATGGTATCAAAGAACAGAAGCCAGACTTCATAAAGTCTCTAAGACTGACAACATACACACACACGTGTGCACATAGCACTTCACGTACTCAAATCACTATAAAACCAATGATCCGCATTACACCCATGTGTCTTATGTATTTGCCTCAGTTTCCTCATCAGTAAAATGGAGATAAAAGATGGAATAATCTTCCCTCCAATACCACTAATGGAGAGTCAGGATTAAAATCTAGTGTTCATGACTACCAATAGTAAGCTCCTTGCTCCAGACCATGTTACCTCCCATCACATCAGCACATGTGAGCGGAAAACTTTTCCTCATATACCATTAAGGCATCTAAATATGTAACCGGGGAAGAGTTAGTTTCTGAAACTGGGATCTTCTTCAAATACAGCAAAAAGTTCAAAGCTTACTCTTACCTTTTGCCAGAAGTCCATTGAAAACCTCATATACCAGATATCGCACTGACTATAATCAAATCGTCCTAGTATAGTCACATTTGACTCACTGGGCTTGATTTTATCTATATCATCCTCCATTTTGCCAGGTTTCCAGCACACAATAGCATTTTCACAGGACTATGGGAAGAGTAAGAAGAATCACTTACTTGAGGGGGGGAAAAAAAAACCCGGAAAAAAAAACCCCATAAACACGACCCATGCTTTTTTCAAACTATAATTTTATCCAAACTTCTCCTTGTACAACTACCCTCGAATACATAAAGAAAAAAATCAAGGATGTCACTTGGAATCTTAGGGCTTGTCTACACTGCCACTTTACAGCACTGCAACTTTCTTGCTCAGAGGCGTAAAAAAACACACCCGAACGCTGCAAGTTTCAGCGCTGTAACATGCCAGTGTAGACAGTGCACCAGCACTGGGAGCCAGGCCCCCCAACGCTGGGAGCTACGCCCCTCGTGGAGGTGGGTTTTTAGAGCGCTGGGAGAGCTCTCTGCCAGCGCTGTGCTGTGACTACACAAGCCACTTTAACGTGCTGCCGTGGCAGTTCTTTCCCATTGCCAGTGAAGACATGCCCTTAGGTGTCTATCCACAGATCTTACACCATGCAGTCCAAACACAGCCAGCTCACCCCAAGCTACTTGCCAATGACCTTTAATTGCCAAAGGAGTGCGAGTGAAGTGCACTTGGACAATTCAAACACCGAAGAGGGGTTTAGTTCTGTCTCTATGCAAATTTGAAGAATTTTAGTAATGTTCCAAACATGTTTCTTGCTAGAAACGAGCTAAGTTGTTTTCAAGTCTCAGAGTAAACAGGTCTTAGCCAACATTTGCAGAGCAAACATTACCAACGTTGCAACACAAATCAAAGTCATTCCATGATGTAGACTTTCCAACTTAAGTACACCTATTTCATTTCTCCTTTTTGTTGCAAGAGCTATATGAACTCCCAGAAATGAACAGTCTTGCTTTTTTCCCTAATGAACATTCCACCCGAATCCTGGCTTTTCAGTGCTCATATACTTTTACTAGAGCTTTGATTGCTAGAAGAATTTACATAGATTTTTAATATAAGATGCTTATATACCCAAACCTAATTAGTTAAACTCTCAATCTACCTAGAAAAAAATCACCTTGCATGGCACAATAAGTTAACTTTCCAGCCAATAAATCAAAGCAGCAGAAAGACACCCCATTCTACTCCACTCTCACCCGAAAACTATTGTTTGAGGCCCTGAATGTAAGCAAATAATCTTGAACAATATGGCTAAACAGTAGACACTTTACCTTGGAAAGTATTAGATCTCCTAACCATCGTACACAGTCAACATAGTTCCTATGTATATCTCTGGTGGAAAAGTCAGGAAAGTGAATTTTCTGAGAAATAAAAGGCCTGTGGGGAAAAACCAATGAGTCATAGCAAGAAGGGCAAAGAGAGGCACTTAAAAAAAAAACTATTTAAAACACTAAAATGATAATTTATAACTGTCAGTAGAACCTTTTTCTACTGTGTCTAACAATTTGCGGCGTACATTTCAGAAACTTATCTGAAAGGTAAATACTACAAGACTATCTTCAGTGAATTAGCTGAGGTCCCAACATATCTGTGGGTAGGGGGTAGAGGAGAGGAAAGACTGGAGGCACTGGAAAGACATGTTAGCCTCTGAAGAAATTCGGCAATCCCTGTGTCAAACACTTCAAGTCGTGTTAAAACAGAAACAACTTCTGGGATTCCTTCAGCCCCCAACATTCTTCAAGCAAAATCTAAAATGTTTTGACAAGGTATGTGTAAGAACACACTAAGGATCTTGTTTTGTCTGAAGTGCCATTTAAGATTTGGTAACATTAAGAAGTAGGCACACTTCTAGTATTAGTCCCATTGTAAAATGTCAGGTTTCAGAGTAACAGCCGTGTTAGTCTGTATTCGCAAAAAGAAAAGGAGTACTTGTGGCACCTTAGAGACTAACCAATTTATTTGAGCATAAGCTTTCGTGAGCTACAGCTCACTTCATCGGATGCATGTCTTCTGCAGTTTCCCCAGTATGCATCCGATGAAGTGAGCTGTAGCTCACGAAAGCTTATGCTCAAATAAATTGGTTAGTCTCTAAGGTGCCACAAGTACTCCTTTTCTTATTGTAAAATGTGTTTAGTATATTTTAGATCCTTCACATTTTATTTCACAAATTGGAGGCTACTCAACACTAGGGTTGGTACAAGCAGGTAATTACATGAGTTGGTTTCCCTTAATATTAAGGACAAATTTTGCTAGTAGCATAACTGAAAGGTAACAGTCTTTTCAAATCAACTTATTTCTTAGAAATTGGATCTCAGGAGGATTGAAAATTTCAAGTGTAATTCCAACTGTGTAAGTATTTTTGCCCTATATCCCCCAAATAAATTACTGATTACAATAACTTGTATTATTTTCATACTTAGAATTTAAGGAACTATTTACTACAGTCTAGTCAATTATTCTGATGTGTATTTGTTACTCTACTATAAACCTTTGAGGGGACAGGAAAGGCTGCTGATATGTATTTATATATATGCTTCAGAAATTAGAACTGGATTAAAACACCAATTCCCAAAACCATCCAATTGCGCATAAATGGAAGAAGTCAGACTATTTCAATAAGTGTTTGGACCTATAATTAAACAGAACACTGTTGCCACCACATATCAGTAAGAGAAGCCTTCTTCCAGAGCAATTTAGGGATCAGCACCTCCTAAATCAATGGAAAACCTCCCTCATTACAGTGGGAGCTGATATGGGCCCTTGGTGAGAAGATTCATATTTAGTAGATATATCAACGAATAAAGATCAAGATTGTGTTCACCTGTTGGTTTTATTTGGATTGTACTCATAAGACTCCTTAATGGCATTCATCATTCTCTTTGAATTGATTCTCCAGAGTTTCAGAGAGTGATCCATACCACAGGACATTATTTTCTCACCAAGAAGGTCATAATCCTACACAAAAAGAGTCAGCTTTAAGCCCTCAATATTAAGTTTCAGCATACTAACTCACTGATTCTATTTTCTTCATTTACATTAGATGCATATATGTTCAAGTCATATTTTCAGTCTAGAGAGCAAGCTAAATAAGCATATTTCAAGATAGAAAACTATTAAATATAACTTAAGCCTGCTTCCTGTAAAAGGTATCATATCTTGGCACACCTATTTTACTCTCTTGAATGCAAAAAACAAGAGCACATTCAATGAAGCTGAAAGACAACAAATTGAAGACTAGTATTTTCCCCAACATAGAACCTGTGCCACAGGATTTAATTGAGGCAAAGACTATAGTAGAATTTAGAAAAGGATTGGACACAAATGAGGGCCATCCACCATTACAATATACAGAACAAAAACAATTTTAAGAGGATATAAACCCTTATACTTCAGAGGGTAAGCCAGCAAGTGGCTGGGGATAAGAAAATGTTTTTCTATGGGAAGGTTATTCCTTAATTGTCCACTATATGGTTTCTTGCATCTTCTTCTGAAGTATCTGGTACTGGCCAATATCAGAAACATTACTGGGCTAGAAGAACCACTGATCTGATTTGGTATGGCAATACCGATGTTTCTATGGGAAGAAAGACCAAAGCCAAATGATTAATTGTTTCTAGCACAAATATTCTATCTAGGTATTTGTTACATACCAATAAAATTTGAGTATTTCTACATAAACAGAGCCATAAGTAAGCAAGCATAACAAGCACAAGTCACTGTTTCCCTTATTAATGTAACCCTTTTCCTTCCTTATCCATTCCTCTCTCTTCATATTTTTTGTTGCTTTCCTTCGTGTTATGCGCACAATTTGATTAAGATATATGAGGCCGGGACAGTATTGAAAGCTCATCTTAGATGTAAACCATGCTGAATGTTAAATTTGTGTCAAGTCCTTAATTACTAAAGAAATAGTACTGAATTAATTGTATACTACTGTAGGCCAAAACAGAAATTGTGGGACGTTTGACTGTATTCTCTTGTGGATGAAAGCACCAGGTTTTTTGTTCTACTCATCCTTAAAGCTCACTTATGCAAAATCTTTCAACACCAAGTCACCTTTGAAAGGTGTTTTATAGACAGACCAGTAAACTCCACAGTTATGTGATGCTTGGATTATGCAAGGTTTGTTGGGTCTCCCAAATAAAAGTTTGTACAGGTGTCCAAGAAACATTTCTGTAATCAAAGATTATTTGTATACATCAAAAGTAGAAGACAGAAATAGGTATAAAGGTTTTGGTGGCATGAAGCAATAACTGCATCTCTTGAGAGGTGAATCTACAGGAGAGTGCATACTGTAAACCATCCCAAACAAGTGTCAAAAAAAAGAGAAATTATTTAAATTGCTTTGATTTAAAGTAATGGATTTTAATCTCATTTTGCATTTGTACTTTTTAGTGATTTTGATAGATTCATAGATACTAAGGTCATAAGGGACCATTATGATCATCTAGTCCGACCTCCTGCACAACACAGGCCACAGAATCTCACCCACCCACTCCTGCGAAAAACCTCTCACCTATGTCTGAGCTACTGACGTCCTCAAATCGTGGTTTAAAGACTTCAAGGAGCAGAGAATCCTCCAGCAAATGACCCGTGCCCCATGCTACAGAGGAAGGCGAAAAACCTCCAGGGCCTCTTCCAATCTGCCCTGGAGGAAAATTCCTTCCCAACCCCAAATATGGCGATCAGCTAAACCCTGAGCAGATGGGCAAGATTCACCAGCCAGATACCCAGGAAAGAATTTTCTGTAGTAACTCAGATCCCACCCCATCTAACATCCCATCACAGGTTATTGGGCCTATTTACCATAAATATTTAAAGATCAAGGTTGATCATAAAGAAAGTTTGATTTTCACTGCTTTGTAACTATTAAAACATGTTGATTCACAATTAAATGTAGCCTTTACACTAAACTTGGTGCTTTTGCTGACCAGAAAGATATGGTGTATCTACACACATTTATTTAAGGTATTATATTTCTTAACTAAATAAATATTAAGAAATGATGAACAATTCATTTCTTATTTAGTAGAAGAATATTAAGTTTTACTTGTGAATTGTGTCAAGCTCCATTTGGATGGATGTTAAAATTCAAATTAAATGCACAAAAGAACATTTCAAAACGATTTCTATTAGTTAAATAAAACTACCTTAAATGTGCTGGTTACACAAGAAAAAAAGTTTTTCAGAACAAAACATGTTTTGTATTTAAAGCTAACTGTTTTATTAAAGCAAAAGAAGTACTATCTGTAGTTAGTGAATTGAACTGATGGTCATTGAACTGGACTAGCTGAACAAACTGACATGAAGAAAACATTCTCTCTACACCCGAAGAAGCTACTGTTGTCAAAAGCTGGTGTAGCACTTCAACAAATTCTGATTCTAGGTGCTTAGCCAGTGACTTCCACCAGTTCAGCACTATGACTTTCTTTAAAACTGCAGCCGCAAACATGTATTGCTTAATATTAATCCTTTCTTAATAGGTTATAGTAAATTTAGGCATAAAAACACATTGTAATAATTTCAAATTTTAAATAGGCTTACTTTTAAAAATAAACCTGTTTATATAAAAATGTAATGATTTTTTTTAATCAATTTTATCCACTTAAAATATAAGATGGTTGGAAGTCTATTCTATATATTTACAGAAAAATTATAAATATTTTAGAGATTTAAAATATAACTTTTGTTTTTCTTTCAACTTCGGCCTACTTAAGATATTTGTATTGTGCCTATCACCAGAAGTCAAAAGGATTCACTCACATGTGTAAAATTAAGCACAGGTAGGATAACGGCCTTAGACTGCAAGTTCTTCAGGGTAGGGAGTGTCTCTCTATTCCATGAAAAGCTATGCAATCTTTCGCACTTTAAGCTATATGTTACAAATGCAAAAACTGAAGGATAAAGCTATTTTAAACTTTGGTTGCTTCATCCAACTACCTACTAAAACTAAACCTTTTAAATATTAGTGTAGCTACTGACCAGTTTCTCTTACCCTATGATGAGTTCTCTCAGCTGAGGTCAACTGGGATGCTTACAGTTCCTAGAGGCATTCATTAGAACAAGGTGTTCCTAGTGAAGGGCTTTGAACAGTTCCTTCCCATTTCCATCCAACACGACTCTTTAATCCCACAGAGTCCTAGTTTATTTACCTTCACGACATGTTGCAAAATATCCAATTTCGCTAGAGAGTTTGAGTGACGCAGGTGTCAGTTTTTATGGGCTGGCAAGTATTTTAGTGCTGATGTGTAATCTTAGAATTATATTAGCCTAAATGTGTTTTTAAAAGAGTTCAGTTCATGTACTTTGGGTTTGCTGGGCACAATATTTAAGCCTAAATATGATTCAAAGAGAGATATTGGGATTCCCATACATAAGAGTGAAGGCATTGCCCTATAGTTTTCCACTTACTGCACTTAAGACTTCATCCCTGTGCCCTTCTACTCCTCCAAATATTGCAACCAGCGTGTCTGTTTGGATGTTCCACAGTCTCAGTGCATGATCTAGAATACAAACACAGAAGCTGACAGGTTAACCTTAATCATCCATTTGTACCTCAATAAAGTTAACGTAGCCACCACTTTCATGAACAGGAATCCCACGGTAGCATTTATAATGTATGAAAAGTATGTTCTTCCATTACTACAAGAAAAAATTGTTTTCAGTTGAATGTTAGTATCATTTTAACACCACTCTAGGTATGGTTGAGAAATTTTTCAGTCTAATGATGAACTCCTACCTAGCCTATTTTCAGGCCTTAAGTCATTTCCTGGGGAGAGGGGAAGGAAAAATATATTTCAGCCAAAAGTTAATGTCCCATTCATTCTCAGCTCTAAAAATCCCTTTAGTCATTTGAGTTACCAAGTATGCAGGAAAAAAAGGGTGCTTTTCACTCTTTAAAGTATTCAGCTATTATTTTGTGCTCTGATAAGCCAAAAAAGGTTTTTAATACAGTGTGGACTGAGGGCAGGAATGGGCCATAAATTACATACACGCAACTTCCACTGAAGTCAGTGGAACTCATCTAGCTGTTTCATAAGACAGAATTTCGTGCCAATTTTCAATGAAGAGCCACTGACATTTAAAAACATCAAGTTTAGAAAGAACTGAAAGAAGATTTTATGGTTCCACTAAAGTACAGTACACTATAAGATGGATGTGTCAGACTAGTTGCATTTTGCTTCCCCTTCCTCCCCCCACTCTCTCCTCATCTATATTGGAAGTGGGCAAGCAGTTCTTGGCCATCCAAGAGACAAAATTTGATCCAGTGATCATACAATAGTGCGACTGCATAATTTTCACGTCTTTAAAGTTCCAAACTATTTAATTACAAATAAAATAAACTCAAAAAATTATGGTTCATACAGCTACACCACACTATACACAAAGCTGCAGGAATCACTTTCAGTTTCTCAACTCTTGTTCTTGTGAAGTCTCATCCACAACACTGCACTATTGTAGGATGTTCCACCTTTGGAACAGAATAAGTTTTTAACTCTAGCATTTGCAAAACTTCACTCTTGTGAGCACACAGTCTTGCTTTAAGTTAGTCAAGTTTAAGAGGTTATGATTGGTTGGATAGTCTAATCAAGACAATACGAACCAGTTCTCCTTTCACTTCCTCCTAATTTATACTCATGTAAGTGACAGGAGAATCAGGCTAAGAATTTTTTTCCATTCTGAAAGTAGTGTGCACCATGTAACCCACACCAGTAGGTGGCAGGACAACTCAGCATATAAAAACCAATTTAAATGATAATCACAAAGCTCCATCAATGCCCAACGGTTTGCACAACTGTCATAGCTAAACATGGATGTTTTCTTTCTACCTACAGAGACATTGTTTTCAGTCCCTAGGTACCAATGGATGCAGTTACATCTAATACAGGCCGTGGGTTTCATCTAACCCACATAAATCCAAATTAACAGAGTTAATTTGTTCTAGAGTTTCAATGCTTCAAGTTGGTTTCAGGATATGAGAGAGAGAAGGTGGGTCTGGCAATATCTTTTTATTGGATCAACTTCTGTTGATGGAAGCAACAAGCTTTCGAGCTTCACAGAGCTCTTCTTCAGGTCTGGAAGAGATAACCAGAGTGTGCCAGCTCTTTTCCAGACCTGAAGAAGAGCTCTGTGAAGCTCAAAAGCTTGTTGCTTCCATCAACAGAAGTTGATCCAATAAAAAGATATTACCTCACCCACCTTGTCCACCTCAATTCTTAAAGTGTCATACATTGATCTTTGTGTTCTGATGGGGTTTAGCTCGTCTCGTTCACAGCCAAGACCTCTTACATAGTATTTAAAAAAAAATCTAAGTAGATGGTTCCTAAACAAAAAATAAGCAGCTAAACTGCCGTACCTTTGCTTACAGACAAAAGGAGATTTGGATCCCTTGGATGAAATTTCAGTTCATTGATTGCATTTCCATGGCCCACGTAGTGCTAGAACAGATTTCAAAGATAAAATTATTTCCCACCCCTCAAATTGAGATAGTTAGACTAGATACATTGTAAATTATTTTAGAAAGCTGCAATCTGCAGTTTGAAGCCGTGACCACTCACCTTTATGCACTGCATTGTAATGGGATTAATTATCCTAATAATACCCCTTGACCCAGCCACAGCCAGAAGCGGGTGACTTGTATTGCTATCATAGGTCCATGCACAAGTATAAAAGTTCTCATCTGCCTAATAGGTGCCATGTTAAGGACTACAGAAGCAGCTGTAGAGAGTAAGGTATTCATACATTTGTTTAGAAGCACAGTTGCTGTTTTGTAAAAGAGCTCAATAGTGTATGACCAGAGATAAGAAGATTAATATGTATTCTGATTTCTAAGCTCTCTACAACTCCACTCCTTCCCCTGTGCTTGTTTCTCTCCTTGCTGCTCTTTTTGCTTCCTCATACTGCACCATACACCTGAAATGCTCTCTGATCTATCAGCTCTTTCTTCTTCTTCAAAAGGACTCAAGTGGTGAGACTAAATGACTAAAATGAAGGTGAGAAAATAATTTATTAGCCATGTAATTGGTCTAACCTCAGGACTGGAGCCAGGAATTCCCATTTCCAATCCTGGCCCAATCAGTAAAATAGGAATGCTACGTACTACATAGCAGTGCTAGAAAACTGTAGAAGCTACGAACATGAAACATGTTATACAAGTATTAGCGCTGGGAGGCATAAGATTATGTTGAATCATTTTAACAATATTTTATATAACATGTTTCATGATTCTGCATTTGTAATATTAGAAAAGTAAAGCTAAAATTTGTGGGATACAGGCAGGAGTTTGGATCTGAAGTGAAGAATGTTCCTTATCAACAGGTGTTTACAGTATTTTATCACAGACAATTCAATTGTTACACATCAAGAGGGAGTAAACAAACGTTTCTCATGTTAGTCCTACTAAAATACCATTTTATGACAAGCTGCTTTAGAAGGATACATCAGCATCCACGTAAGACTGCAATAAACGTATTTCTCCTTGGGAATGACACTCATATAACGTAACCTGGGGGAAAAAAAGGTTTACTGGATTATTAATTTCATGCAATATGGCGTGTGATTTTCACATTCATCTGTGCAAACTGAAAGGTGTCTTGTTCTACACAAGTCCCATCTACTATCTGTTCCTTAGCTGAATGTGGAAGTGGTTCGATGCAAAAGCATTCACGTGTCTTATCAGACTAATGACTTATTTAAACATTCCTCATCGTGAAACTTGCTAGGGATGAAAGCTGCTGACAGGCTATACCATACCCTGAAATTAATACAATTAGTTCTAACCTAACTTGTTACTTCTATTTGATATTGACAAACCATTCTATTGTCTGGTTTAATTTCTTTGCACAGAACTATGGCCCTTGTTACTTATTTCTCTACATTACTTAGTGCTTGTAATAACTGCCGCACTGACAACCCTGGAAAAATGAAATTCTCTTATTTACTCATAAAACAGTATTCTCTGAATGCTCTGTTAACTATTTCTTAAGGCTGCTGTTAAGTGAACGCCTGTTCACCAAGAATCCATCAACTCATCTCACATAGGCCACTAATCTTTACTTAGTATCAGTACTTGGCACATTGACACCAATAAAGATGCTTCTTTCATTCTTTTGTACATCACTTAGCCCTTTAAACAGGTTACAGCTGAGAACCAACACTTTACCTGAAAAGAATTTTAGTGTCTCCCTTTCAGAAATCTTCCAACCTCTACAAAACTGAAGGAATTTTAGTAAAATAGGAGCCTTATTCTCAAGCCGCTGAAGCATGCCACCACATTTCAAACTACTGGATTCACCCGTCTTAAAATTGCAAGCACTTACAGCCTTGAAAAATGGAATATAAAACACCACCACAGTATTTTAAATATTGAACACTGGTAACTGGAGGGAGAAGAAAATGGCATACAGATAAAGAAGCACGTGTAGGGGCAACATGATTAGACAGAAACTGAGCATATTACTCACTCTGTTGCTGCCTACAGTGGCAAACACTAATGGATCTCCTTCCTTACTGTGCCAGTTAAACTGGACTCCAAACAATGGCTGACTGTGGTCCTCCTGTAAAGGAAAAATAAGATTAAGGAAACATGTGAGAGAATGAAGACCAGACATTATTTCTCAGAAACTCATGATTTGTGGCAAAAGGAGCCTATTTTTGTACAACCTCTTCCCATATAAAAGGTCACTACATTTATAGCCGTTTACATGTTCTGACCCGATATACTCGCTCTTAAAAAAGGAGTAGCACAGCACATTAACTTGTTAGTCTTCAGGGGAGGTAAAAACATGTTCCTCTGCTCCAAGCTTTAAAGGCAAAGTGAAAAAAACACCACCTCTTATGTACTGGTTCTATTTGCAGCTTGGACTACTTGCTTGTTTGGTGATCCTGGGCAAGGCAACCTCTGGGTCTAAAGCCTGGTCCACATACATTTTATGCCAGTATAACTATTTCAGTTAGGAGTGTGATTTTTGTAAACCCATTTAGTTATCCTAATACAACCCCTAATTGGGATGCAGTTATATCAGTATAAAGGGCCTTATCAGCATACCTTATTCCTTATGGAGACAGAAAAAAGAAATACTGGAATAACTGTGTCCATACTGGCTGGCGGGGGAACGGGGGGGGGGGGGGGTGTTAACTATACTTGTCTTGTTAAAGTGGTAAGGTGGTACAAATCTCTAGAGCAGTGGTTCCCAAACTGGGGTTCGTGAAATGTATCAGGGGGTTCACAAAAAAAATTCTGTAATGGCGGGAAGCCGTCCCTAGGGACTCCAACCCCCGTGGGGGCTAGCAGCCCAAGCCTAGTGACCAAGACTTCCTGGCAGAACAAGTTTAAGCTTTGTTGCAGTCATGTGTTTTTTGCCTGGACTGCTCAAGACCTGAATGCTTGTGGGAGGAACTATTTGAGTTGGCTTCTTAAATACCTTCATGCTGTTTCACGTCTGGTACTCCTTGATGAAACATGTAGAGAGGCTTAATGGAAGTGATATAAGCCTTAGAAGTGAAATCTTGGAAGAGTGTCGTCATTTTCATAATGTAATAAAATTAATAATGTAATGATAAATCATAATGTAATAATAAATAGTGTGAAATAAGCGTGTCATAAAGAAAACAAATTATTTCCAAGATCACTGTTTCTATCATTTATGCTCAGGTAAGGGAGAAAATCCCTGAAAATATTCATTTTTAGGAGGGGGTTCACAAGATTTGATATTTTCGTGAAAGGGGTTCGTGGGTTGTTAAAAGTTTGGGAACCACTGCTCTAGAGTAACACCTTAGGGCATGTCTACACTTGCCATTTAAAGTGCAAAATGTCCCCTTTTTTGCACAAAATCCACGGGAGCGTCTACACTTGTTAATTACTTTTTGCCGTGAAACTCAGAAGTTTCACCGCAAAAAGAAAGGCACACAGTTCTTACGGCTGTTCTTTTCGCAGTGATGTGAAAGTGAAGACACATTCTTCCTGCATAAACATCTTTTGGCCTCTGAAGGATATCCCACAGTGCCAAAAGTGACCACTCTGGCCAGCACCTCCGCTGCTCTGATGGCAGGTAAACAGACGTCAGCCCCTCCCTCTGTAAAGCCCCGGGAAGTTTGGAACTCCATTTCCGAGTGCTCATTTGACCTGGTGACCGTGGCTGCTCCACAATGCAAATGATCCCCTGCTTGGAGCAATGCCGAGCTACTGGACCTGATCAGAATTTGGGGAGAGGAGGCTGTGCAGTGCCAGATGCGTTCCAGCCACAAAGGAATTTCAGTACCTACAAGAAGATTGCAGGCAGCTTGCAGGAGAAGGGGCATAACAGGGACACACTGCAGTGCAGAGTGAAAGTGAAGGAGCTGAGGAATGCCTACCACAAGGTGAGGGAGACAAACCATCAGTCCGGTGCTGCGCCCCGAAGCTACCGTTTTTACAGTGACTTGGATGCAATCCTCTGACCCCACGTCCATTGCAAAGAGCCCAGTGGATACTTCTTTATGTCTGGAGGCAGTGGAAAGTGGCCCTAGCCAGGAGAAGGTGGTCGTAGATGAGGAGGCAGCGGCTGAGGAAGCTGTGGAGCCTGTTGTTGCCTGCACTCAGGACCCCTTCTCTGCTCTGGAAGCGTCTAGACAGTGTGAGCGGCCACTGGCTGCTGAGGGAGAGGCAGGAGAGCAGAGCTCTGGTAAGTTGCTTTGCTTTGACAATGCATAAAGCAGGTTGAGGGCATAGAAAAGTACTAAGGTGGCTGTGTTTGTGTGCTGGGTGCCCTCCCTTCATGCTTGCCCTTTTCAGAATGGGTGTATGCAATAAATCCTCTAACCCTGCGTTCCCTCACCATTGCTGGGCTCTTATGCACCATGGGTGCTTGACTTTTCTCACCACGACAGTGATTTCTTACCAGTGGTGTATTGCACAGTGATTCCTATATGTATGTTTCACAGTAATGTGTTGCTTTTGTCTCCCGGAAATGACGGTGGAAGACCCACCCCGCGCTGTAGCAGACCATCTACGACGCATAAGAAGGCGGCCAAGATGCACTGAGGCAGACATGTTTCGTGAGGGGATTCTGTACTCCCAAGTGGAGACACATGATAAAAATAAATGGAGAGAAACCATGACAAAGTGGAAAGAGGAAGAGAACTGAGACTGAAAAGACAATAATGCTTTCCATAGGGAAGCCACGGAGAACCTAATCAACGTTCTGGAGCATCAGCCAGATCTGTTGCATTCTCTCATTATACTACAGAGTGACCTGAGTTGTGCTCGCCCCCCATTGCAGCTAGTGCAGAATTCTCTCATGCACTCCCCAAACTCCCTCTGCACATTCTTATAGGCTCGCTGCAAATTTTTCCATTCCTCAACAATCCATACCCCCTGACAGCTTATCAAATGACAGTTGGAGTTGTACACAGCTGTGAGGTATATGAGCCCCCCACCCTGTTCACCACCAATATTGAGGATGGATATATGTGCATGTGGTGTTCTCTCTCTTTTTAAAATAAAAGCACAAAATTTTCAAAAAGCAGCAAGCTTTATTTGTGTTCACATTTCTGTACATGTCATCACAGCTACAAGTCAACGAGCACTTCATCTTCACTGAAATTACAGACAGAACTACCATGTAGCACAGCACATGCTGTTAACACTTCCTTTCCCAAGCACAGCAGCAAAGTTAATGATTTTCATTTTCAAACTTTTCCCTCAGGGCATCCCGGATCCTAACTGCCACATGCTGTGCCCTTCTAATAGCCCTGGTATCTGGCTAAAACTCAGCAGCCAGGCGTTCAGCCTCCACGCGCCACATACAAGTAAATCTTTCCCCCTTCCCCTCACAAATGTTATGTAAAGTACAGCATGCCGCAATAACCATGGGAATATTTTCCCTGCTAATTTCCAGCCTACTGTACAAACATCTCCAGCGTGCTTTCAAACGGCCAAATGCACAGTCGACAGCCATTCTGCACCTACTCAGTCTGTTGTTGAAACATTCCTTACTGACATCTAGGTTTCCAGTGTATGGCTTCATGAGCCATGGCATCAATGGGTAAGCTGGGTCTCCCAGGATCACAATGGGCATTTCCACTTCCCCGACAGTGATCAGCTGGTCTGGAAAGAAAGTCCCTGCTTGCAGCTTTCTCTACAGGTCAGTGTTTTTAAAGATACTCCTTCCAGACCATCCAGCGTTAGTATCAGTGAAATGCCCATGGTGATCCACTAGCATCTGCAAAACCATGGAGAAGTACCCCTTACGATATATGTACTTGGTGCCAAGGTGGGCTGGGGCAACAATAGGGATGTACATTCCATCTATCGCCCCACCAGTTAGGGAAGCCCATTTCTGCAAAGCCATCCAAAATGTCACGCACATTACCAAGAGCCACGGTCTTGCGCAGTATGATGCAATGAATGGCCTTGCACATTTGAGTTACCACAGCACCAGTGGTCGATCTCCCCACTCCAAACTGGTTCACAGGCGACCAGTAGCTGTCTCACACACTTCTCTACAGTGAGTGCAGCTCTTAGTCTAGTACCCTTGCGATGCAGGTCTGGGGAAAGCTCAGCAGACAGTTCTATGAAGGTGGCTTTCCATATCCAAAAGTTTTAAAGCCACTGGTCATCATCCCAGACAAGCATGATGATACTACTGTGAGCTACTTTTCTCTACCCCCAAAAAACGCTGTTCCACAGTGCTCAGCTCCTCAGTTAATGCCAAAAGCAATCCAATGTTACTTATTTCCATTTCAGGCAGCTCATCAGGCATCTCTGACTGCAGTTCTCTTTGCAAGTTTAAGAGCAGCTACACTGCCAATCACGGCGTGCATGTGACAGCTATCAGAGTAGTGGACAGCCGTGCTTGTAGATGTGGCGGGGAAAGCAGCCAGACAACCAGGAGTGTTAGAAAATGCCGCGAAAGAAACAAGGAAGTAATAGGGCTGCTGGGACATGAAGCAGTGCATCACGGGGCACTGAGCAAGGACCCGGAATGCCTTCTGCTCGCCCTCCCCCCCATCCCACAAGACTGATAGTCAAAATGGAGAGAGGTACACTGTGGGATAGCTGCCCTAGAGCGCTGCTCTCATCCCGGATGGAAGTGCTGCTAATGTAAATACTCTCTGATGCCAGAGGAATTAAGTGAGTACACAAACCAGCGCTTTTACTTTCACCAGTTCCCTATGACCAGTGAAACTTACAGCGAAAAAACTCTGCAAGTGTAGACATACCCTTAGTTAAACCATGCCACAAATGACTTCAATACTAACCTAGATCACAATATGCCTCTGAAGTTAGCACTTACAAAGTGGATTAAAATCTTCAAATGAAAGGTACTATAGAAGTGAGAAAAACAAATTTTAATATTACTAAGATAGGCCTGTAATTACACATGTATCTTCTTTCTTGTGACAAACATAAGGGTGCTCTTTAATGATTAAGACTGCATTTTGGCCTGCTACTGCCACGGTGTTAAGAGACCACCTGGAACAGCCCAGGCCGGCAAGAAACGTGTCACGATGGTTGTCTAATGACCGTCAAATGGAAGGTATTAAGAGACAATACCAGAACAAAAAGAAAAGGAGTACTTGTGGCACCTTAGAGACTAACAAATTTATTAGAGCATAAGCTTTCGTAAGCTACAGCTCACTTCATCGGATGCACCAGAACAATTAGCGCTGACAACTCTAATCCAGCCCCTGAACTGGTTTGACCAGCATAGAGGAAGTGGGGAGGCCAAGGGCCACCAACACTTGAAATAGCTTCCTGGAGAACAAAGAAAGCTGACACTGTTTAGTTGTTTGCAGCTTTGCTGTAGCAGTGTTGGTCCCTGGGTGAGGCAACATCTTTTATTGAACCAACTTCTGTCGGTGAAAGAGACAAGCTTTCATGCTACACAGAGCTCTTCCTCAGGTCCTGAAGCGGTTTTGTAGTTCAAAAGCTTGTCCCTTTCACCAACAGAAGATGGTTCAATAGAAGAGCTAATGGACACACTTTTTTGGGGGGGAGGGGGGAAAGACAGGGAAACGGAGAAACAGCCCAAGACCTCCACAGGAGCTCACCTCTGAAGTTGTTAATCTGGCCTAGGTCACCATTATGGGATACAGCATAAAAATTGGTTGTTTTAACATCAGATTTTTCTCTCTAAATCTTTGCTGCTATAGAAAATATTTTCTTTTTAAGAAGGCTATTGGTCAATATCACCAGTCACAGATTACCATGGAGAGAAAATAGGTGTCCAAATCTCAACATGGTGAGAAATGGATGGTACACACAGGGCAGTTTGGCCTTGGTCCTACTGAAAGAGTGGCAGAATTGTGAAATACCATTCTGAAGCAGGTAAGAGCTAAAGGCACAAGACCGGAGGACTCTGGTCATTCAGATACCAGGAAGAGGACAGAGGGTGCAGCTAGCCCTGTAATCATGACAATATATTTAAACAAAAAGTTTTTAAAAAAAATACACCTATCTGTCCAAATCTGAGTTTGAGTTCAGGAAAAGCAGAAATGTATCTGCAATTATATTAATTCTTACAAGTAAAATCATACAATGCTCAGCTGAGGTCTTGGAAGGTAAATAAAGACTGTGTTTTGTTTTAAAAGGCAATGTGTCAAAACAGCTCAAACAACTTCTATCAAGAAACTGTTTTCTCAGAAAAACCTACTGCCCCAGAGGCTATCATCCCAGCATACACACTTATTTACTGCTTAACCTTTACATCCACAATATTCAGTTACTGATTTGAGCTCTCAAAATAGTTACCCCCAAAAAAAACATTTTACTTAATTTTTAAGGGACTTTGACAACTAATTTGTAAAAAATATTACATAAATGTACACAAAAACAGGAAATAAAGGTTTGCTTTATTTGGAAGGTTATACTTTTGTTTTCTTGACATTTAAACTACACCTAAGGGAGCTCCTACACAAGTGTTTAAAAAATATTTTTAGAGTGGTTTTTCAGACTCAGTCATAACAGTGTTTAAAATTTACAGCAGTGAGTAATAGACACACTTCATGGTTTCCTTGAGGGCAAATGTGTAAAAACAGTAAAAGTAATGGAAAGCAAATCTAGGAAGGTAGAAATATCCTGCTCCACACATCTCTACAGGATAACGTGAAATTCCATTCTTTTAAGTTGTTTTAGTGATTTTTCACTTTTAAGTGTAGTCTTGTTACACTTTTGTATAGGTCAAAGATGGGTAAAATACATTTCATACCACATGGAATAAGCTGTTTCCCAAGGAATCATGAATGACATCTCCACTCCATATACACCATTTAATTATGGTTATTTCTGTGGTGTTCATCACTATAGTATCTGCCCAATATTGCATAATTAGCTTGGAAGGACAGAGAAAGGGAAAGAGGATCACCTTCTTCTGAAGCATGAGCAAAGGTGAGGTATCAGACTGGATAGTGTTTCTAAATCAAAGTGGTCACCACAACTAGCATCTAATGTCCATTCTCATCTATTTGAGCCTTACCTTCAGACTATTTACACATTTAAAGGAGTATTTGCACTTCTTGGATTTCCATTTTCCTTTTCCCCAGCTTTTTCTTCCTGGTGCATTGGGTGTGTTTGTTGGGGTGTCAGGGCGTTCAGTGTTAGTACCACTTTCTATACTAACAGCATCATCCTGAAAATATACAAAATGGGTAAACATCAGTACCTAACTTAAGAAACCCAAATAATGGAAAACTAGCTGTTTTTACATTCCCCTCCCTCCGCCCATAGGAATACTGTCTGCACACGGACTTTAAAAAAAGAAATGTTCAAGAAAAAAATGTTATAAATTTTCTAAAAGGTTGATTTATTGAAAGGTCAGACAGCTGTGTCCAGTGCAGTAGTAAAGTCATTTTTTTCAGGAAATACTAGGTTACTTGTCATTTTTCTAAAGACAGAAACTTTAGCCCTTTAATTTTTTTTGATTCGGGTACGTCAAAAAGAGAGCAGACAGCTGCAAGACTCTAGAACGACTCCAGAAGCAGGGGGACATTTTCATTGCTTAGCCTCCTACTGTTACCAACAAATTTGCTATCTGTAATGACACTAAATGACACTCACTTTCTCATTTCATCACATGAAATTTGGTTAGATAAGAAATAGAAACTAAACCTTTTCAAGGCAGGGAAATGGTCTTAAAAAAATGGATGGTAATTATCTACCTCACAGGCATTTTACAGGAATAAACAATGCTTGTAAAGACCACTGAGGTATTTATAATGAAAAGAATATTTGAGTGCAGAGAATTAGTATAAATTTACATTCCTGACAGAAGTTGCTTTCCTAGGAGAGCTGTCTTCTGTATGGTTTCAGAGTAACAGCCGTGTTAGTCTGTATTCGCAAAAAGAAAAGGAGTACTTGTGGCACCTTAGAGACTAACCAATTTATCTGAGCATAAGCTTTCATGAGCTACAGCTCACTTCATCGGATGCATACTGTGGAAAGTGTAGAAGATCTTTTTATACACACAAAGCATGAAAAAATACCTCCCCCCACCCCACTCTCTTGCTGGTAATAGCTTATCTAAAGTGATCACTCTCCTTACAATGACAGGTTTCAGAGGAACAGCCGTGTTAGTCTGTATTCGCAAAAAGAAAAGGAGTACTTGTGGCACCTTAGAGACTAACCAATTTATTTAAGCATGAGCTTTCGTGAGCTACAGCTGCTGTAGCTCACGAAAGCTCATGCTTAAATAAATTGGTTAGTCTCTAAGGTGCCACAAGTACTCCTTTTCTTTTCTCCTTACAATGTGTATGATAATCAAGTTGGGCCATTTCCAGCACAAATCCAGGGTTTAACAAGAACGTCTGAGGAGGGGGGTGGGGAGTAGGAAAAAACAAGGGGAAATAGGTTACCTTGCATAATGACTTAGCCACTCCCAGTCTCTATTCAAGCCTAAGTTAATTGTATCCGATTTGCAAATGAATTCCAATTCAACAGTTTCTCGCTGGACTCTGGATTTGAAGTTTTTTTGTTGTAATATCGCAACTTTCATGTCTGTAATCGCGTGACCAGAGAGATTGAAGTGTTCTCCGACTGGTTTATGAATGTTATAATTCTTGACATCTGATTTGTGTCCATTTATTCTTTTACGTAGAGACTGTCCAGTTAGACCAATGTACACGCTACCAGCATTCCCAGCTACCTTCGAGACACCACTGACTTCCTCAGGAAACTACAATCCATCGGTGATCTTTCTGACAACACCATCCTGGCCACTTTGGATGTAGAAGCCCTCTACACCAACGTTCCACACAAAGATGGACTACAAGCCATCAAGAACACTATCCCCGATAATGTCACGGCTAACCTGGTGGCTGAACTTCGTGACTTTGTCCTTACCCATAACTATTTCACATTTTTCAGAGTAACAGCCGTGTTAGTCTGTATTCGCAAAAAGAAAAGGAGTACTTGTGGCACCTTAGAGACAAACCAATTTATTTGAGCATGAGCTTTCGTGAGCTACAGCTCACTTCATCGGATGCATACCGTGGAAACTGCAGAAGACATTATATACACACAGAGACCATGAAACAATACCTCCTCCCACCCCACTGTCCTGCTGGTAATAGCTTATCTAAAGTGATGATCACTTGATAAGTCCTGTCCTGCTGGTAATAGCTTATCTAAAGTGATGATCACTTGATAAGTCATTGATAATCACTTTAGATAAGCTATTACCAGCAGGACAGTGGGGTGGGAGGAGGTATTGTTTCATGGTCTCTGTGTGTATATAATGTCTTCTGCAGTTTCCACGGTATGCATCCGATGAAGTGAGCTGTAACTCACGAAAGCTCATGCTCAAATAAATTGATTAGTCTCTAAGGTGCCACAAGTACTCCTTTTCTATTTTACATTTGGGGACAATGTATACCTTCAGATCAGCGGCACTGCTATGGGTACTTGCATGGCCCCACAGTATGCCAACATTTTTATCGCTTACTTAGAACAACGCTTCCTCAGCTCTCGTCCCCTAACACCCCTACTCTACTTGCGCTATATTGATGACATCTTCATCATCTGGACCCACGGAAAAGAAGCCCTTGAGGAATTCCACCATGATTTCAACAATTTCCATCCCACCATCAACCTCAGCCTGGTCCAGTCCACACAAGAGATCCACTTCCTGGACACTACAGTGCTAATAAACGATGGTCACATAAACACCACCCTATTCCAGAAACCTACTGACCGCTATTCCTACCTACATGCCTCCAACTTTCACCCTGACCACACCACACGATCCATCGTCTATAGCCAAGCTCTGCAATACAACTGCATTTGCTCCAACCCCTCAGACAGAGACAAACACCTACAAGATCTCTATCAAGCATTCTTACAACTACAATACCCACCTGCGGAAGTGAAGAAACAGATTGATAGAGCCAGAAGAGTTCCCAGAAGTCTCCTACTACAGGACAGGCCTAACAAAGAAAATAACAGAACGCCACTAGCCGTCACCTTCAGCCCCCAACTAAAACCCCTCCAACGCATTATTAAGGATCTACAACCTATCCTGAAGGATGACCCAACACTCTCACAAATCTTGGGAGACAGGCCAGTCCTTGCCTAAAGACAGCCCCCCAACCTGAAGCAAATACTCACCAGCAACCACATACCACACAACAGAACCACTAACCCAGGAACCTATCCTTGCAACAAAGCCCGTTGCGAACTGTGTCCACATATCTATTCAGGGGACACCATCACAGGGCCTAATAACATCAGCCACACTATCAGAGGCTCGTTCACCTGCACATCCACCAATGTGATATATGCCATCATGTGCCAGCAACGCCCCTCTGCCATGTACATTGGTCTAACTGGACAGTCTCTACGTAAAAGAATAAATGGACACAAATCAGATGTCAAGAATTATAACATTCATAAACCAGTCGGAGAACACTTCAATCTCTCTGGTCACGCGATTACAGACATGAAAGTTGCGATATTACAACAAAAAAACTTCAAATCCAGACTCCAGCGAGAAACTGTTGAATTGGAATTCATTTGCAAATCGGATACAATTAACTTAGGCTTGAATAGAGACTGGGAGTGGCTAAGTCATTATGCAAGGTAACCTATTTCCCCTTGTTTTTTCCTACTCCCCACCCCCCTCCTCAGACGTTCTTGTTAAACCCTGGATTTGTGCTGGAAATGGCCCAACTTGATTATCATACACATTGTAAGGAGAGTGATCACTTTAGATAAGCTATTACCAGCAAGAGAGTGGGGTGGGGGGAGGTATTTTTTCATGCTTTGTGTGTATAAAAAGATCTTCTACACTTTCTACAGTATGCATCCCATGAAGTGAGCTGTAGCTCACGAAAGCTTATGCTCAAATAAATTGGTTAGTCTCTAAGGTGCAACAAGTACTCCTTTTCTTTTTGTCTTCTGTATGGTGTCAATAAATATTCAGGAATAAAAGTGAACACAAAACAGTAACAGATCAAGCTACTTCAGAGGTGTTGTGGGGCTACACGGAAACAAAAGAGACAGTAATGGCCTGATTTTCCAAAAGGTACTGACCAACTACAGCTCCCACTGAAGAGCTGCAGCAGCTCAGTACCTCTGAAAGTCAGGTAATAAGTGAATCACCTCAGTCAGAGGGAATCATTCCCTCCGTGTTTCCCCCCATAGAATGGGGCACAGTTTCAGGATAACTGCACCTTTACCTCCCTGACCCCGTGGTCTTCTCAAAGAATACCCACTTAGACTAGATGCCCGAGACCTTCATCTCTCTCTGCACAGGGATCTCTGAATCGGAGTTTACCAAACTGTAGCAGTGTTGGAGCCCACCTTGAATCAAAGATCAGGTCCATTTGTTGATATGGTAAGAAGTCTCCCTCCCCCGCCCCGCCCCACCCATATTACGTTAAACTCAGCCTTCTTTGGTTCCTTGGGTTTCTGATACCCATTTGAACCAGTATATACAAACCAACCCATACCCCCTCTGGAACTGTTTACAATCCCTGGGACTGCAGTAATCACCCGCCACAGTTTTTACTTCCTGGAGGAGTTATGGAACCACCCCCGCCCCTTCTCCCCCATGGAACTGAATACAGTCCCTGGCCCAGCAGATATACAGAACATAAACAAATTCAATATGGTACCCAAAAATACTGGCTGTGCTTGCAATCTCTGTCACTGAAATCCCACAATCTTTACTCAGGCAAGACTTCCTGCGAAGTAGTTAGATACAGTACCATCTTCACCTGCTGTAATACACAGGCTCTCAGCACACCTTTACATGTCAGTTTTGTCTGTCTGCTTTTTGCTGTTAGAAAGCACTCTGCAACCATACAGATTTTATCTGGAATCAGTGGGAGTTGACTTAACAGGTACAGCAAGATTTGACTCTATAAATAAAAAAAAATTAATTAAAACATTAAGTCATACTAAGAACGTGTGGGCACATGGGCTTGGAGAAAGCAACACTAACTGAATAAAGTGGGTTTGGGACAGAAAGGGAGAAAGCTGTGGCCACATCTATGCTATAACAACATAGTTACAGCCTATGTTGCTGTAACCCCATAGATAAGTCGCAGTCTACAGTGACAAAAGGGGGGTTTTCATTGCTGTAGGGACCCCACCTCAAGTGATTCTTCCATTGATCTTATAGACAGCACAGCTGCAGTACAGAGAAGGGCAATAAAAATTATTAGGGGTACAGAACAGCTTCCATTTAAGGAGAGATTAAAAAGACTGGGACTTTTCAGCTTGGAAAATAGATGACTAAGGGGGGATATGATACAGGTCTATAAAATCTTGAGTAGTGTGAAGAAAATGAATAAGGAAATACTCCTTCACATAACACAAGAACTAGGGGGTCACCCAATTAAATTAATAGTCAGTAGGTTTAAAACAAACAAAAGCAAGTTTTTCTTCACACAGCGCACAGTCGACCTGTGGAACTCCTCGCCAGGGGATGTTGTGAAGGCCAAAACTATGGTTAAAAAAAGAACTCGATAAGTTCCTGGACAATAGGTCCATCAATGGCTGTTAGCCAGGATGGGCAGGGATGCAACACTATGTCCGGAGCGTCCCAAGCCACTGTTTGCCAGAAGTTGGGAGTGAACAACGGGGGATGGATTACTTGATTCCTGTTCTGTTCATTCCCTTTGAAACACCTTGCTCTGGCCACTACTGGAAGACGGAATGCTGAGCTAGATGGACCATTGGTCTGATCCAGTATGGCCATTCTTAAGTGCAGTGCCAGAAGTGTGGATTTTTCATACCTTTGAGTGCCAGAGCTCTATCAACCTAAGGCTTTGTCTGCATTAGCACTTTTGTCAGTCAGGGGTGTGAAAAAATACACCTCTGCCTGACATAAGTTTCACCAACAAAAAGGCCACCGTGGACCGAGCTACGTCGGCTCTCCCACTGACATAACTACTGCTGCTCATGGGGGGTGGGTTAATTATGACGTCAGGAGAGCTCTCTCCTGCCGGCACAGAGCAGCTACACAGAAGACCTTATAGCGGTACAGCTGTAGTGGTACAGTTGTGCTGCTGTAAGGTCCGTAGTGTAGACATAGCCTAAGTTTTAAGTGTAAACTGGAGCTGGCCTACACTACAGATAAGTCGACCTTCCTACGCCACTCAGGGGTGTGAAAAATTAACTCTCCTGAGACACAATTAAGCCAGCCTAAGGTGCGGTGTCTACAACACTGGGTCAATGGAAGAATTCTTCCGTCCACCTAGCTCCTGCCTCACAAGGAAGTGCATTTATTACAGCAATGGAAAACCCTCTTCTGTCACTTTAGTAAGTGTCTACACTACTACTGTGCTACAGTCAGCTGCTGCGTTTCAAGCACAGACATACCTAAGCCTATTTAGGCTGTATCTACACTGCCACTTTCAGCGCTAAAACTTTAGTCATTCAGGGGTGGGAAAAAACACCCCCCTGAGCAACAGAAGTTTTAGCGCTGAAAATCGCCAGTACAGACAGTGCTTTATCACCGCTTGTTGGGGGGGGAGGGGGGGTTTTAGCACCGGGAGAGCTCTCCCCCAGCAATAAAGCATGTCTACACTGCCCACCTCACAATGCTGCTGCAGCAGCGCTGTGGTAACGTGGACAGCGTAGACATACCCTTAAAGAGCTGGTTTGGAAGCAGAATGAAAGGTAGGCAAAGGTGGGAGGAAAAAAGACAAAGGGAGAGAGGACTGGATGGAGCACTGGAGGCAACAAGAATGTGAAGACAAAAGCAGCAGCAGAGCTATTCAGACCCCTGAAGGTGAAGACAAGGTGCTTGAAATCTGAGTAGATGAAAAGAGGAAGTAGTGAAGTTTGTGGGGGATGGGGGATTGATGCAGTTATTCTCTTCATCTGCTTAGGTTTCAGTCTCTTTATCTTTACCTTCAGGGGTCTGAATAGCTCTGCTCCTCCTTGTTTCCACATTCTTGTTGCCTCCCATGCTCCACCCAATCCTCTCTCCCAACTGCTCCCTCTGTCTTTTTTCCTCCCACAAAATTTTGTCTTCCCTTACTTTGCTTCTACCTCTTGGAATGGATTCCCCTCCCTTTCTGCTCCAATCCCGCTTTCATTTAAGTCTTTCGCTGCTACTTCCTCCAAGCTCATCTGCCCACATATTCTTAGTTTGACTTATTGTTTTAACTGCTGTTTTGACATAGCAGGAGCCTGTGTGTAGAGAGAAAGAGGGGTAAATCAGAAGTGACCGACTAGGGTTACACACAGGACTTTTTAGTATTGTATCCTATCATTTCAGAACTTAAACTACATAAATATGTCCACAGATTATAATGGTTGGTACTTAAATCATTGTATAAATATTGTATATGCATTACAATAAACAGGGACTCCACCTTTATAGGAGATTATATCACTAAGCCTCCATCCCTCAATGGATTATACATAGGTGCAGAAATCTAACACCACAGCTCATTGCAGAATTGGGACCTCGGAATTTAATTTTTACAGTCTAACAGAAAAGCCTTGCAAACTGTATTGTGTGAATGAATGACCAGAATGTAACCTATGGTACTAAAGCAAAAGAAAAAAAATTATATCAAGTTAGGTATGAATCTCATTGGCTTGTATAATTCTATCATTTTAAACAGTTCTGTTGCAGCCAATCATTTACTTTTATTTTGCTCTTATATTAGGATGGTCTTTAGAGGCACATATTTGGTGATAATTTTTTGCCACAAAAGGGGAGTTTTCTAACACTGTAAAAACTTTAATTTAAAAACATTCTCAAGTAGTCTTCTTTCACCAAAAGACTATGTGTACATAGGAATATTGCGAAACATATTGTTCCACAATACAAGATTTAAAAACAGACAGCACACACACATATAGTGTTTTATTTTTTCACTTTAAGATGTCTTACTAGAAACTGATTACCACTTTATAGTGTAAATTGTTACAAATCTCTACCTCTACCCCTCCTACACCTTACCTCAGAGGTGCCTGCCTATCTCCCAGCCCCACCCTACTTAAATTATTTAGGAATGCACCATCTCCTGAGCCCCCTCAGTCTTAAAATACCCTCTCCCTATTTTAGAGTACAGGGAACGTCAGACAGAAATTGCCCCATCACTATTTTGAGGTGAAGGACCTTCTCCTTCCCCCAACCCCACAGCGGATACAGCCTAAAACACAAATCCCAGAACCTCCTCGCTGCTGGAGGGTCCCGCACCTCCCCACGCCCACATATTACGGTGATCTTCAGTTAAGGGGAAGATCCCAAGCTACTGGAGGAGATTTCCCAGTTAAGGGGGTTCTCTCAGCCCAGCCTGCTGTGAGGGGTGTGTGCGTATCCCCCTTGGGAAGGGGAAGGCTCCAAGATACAGGCTATTTGGGGGGATTCCCCAGTAATGAGGTGACCGCAGCCCCACTTGCTGGGAGGGATATGGGGGATCCCCCTCGGGATATGAAGGCCCGAGGATTGGGGGGGGGACACTGGGGCAATTTCCAGTAACGGGGTGACCCCGGCCATGCCTGCTGGCAGGAGTGTGGGGATCCCCCTTGGGGAGGGGAAGGACCCAGGATCAGGGGCTTCCCCGTGCTAAGGATGGGGAACCCCCCAGTAACGGGCTGCCCCCAGCCCCTCCCATCTCCAGCGCCCCCTGCTCCGGGGCGAGCCCAGAACAGGGCCCCCCCGAGCCCCCAACCCCGGCTCCCCTGGGGGCCCCGCCAGGACAAGGGGGCCCCGCTCCCGACTCACGTTCTCGTCCCCGGACAGGTCCCCGGGGTTGCTGTTCTCGTCGCTGCTCAGCTTCTGCTTCTTGGCCGGCATCTCACTGCCCGCTCCCGCCGCCGCCGGCGGATCAGCCCGCTCAGACATCTTCCCCGCCCCCCGCCACGGAGCCGTAAAGCGCGCCCGGGCCAGGGCGCCGCACCACCGTAACGAGTCCTCCTCGCGCCGCCAAGCAGATTGACAGTCTAGTGGCGGGAGATGCCACACTGCTGAAAAATCCAGTCTGGCCGCAGGCGCCCCGCAGCTGCTAGAGCTGGCTGGGAGGGTGAGTACTGTAGGCAGGCTCAGATGATCTCAGGGGTCTTTTTTAGTCTCATATCTTCCATTGATTTCAGTGGACAGCAGGAGCCTAAACACCTTTTAGGTTTTGGGTGTTAGTGGCAAAGCTTTTTTTCTTCCTTTTCTCTTTTTTATGGCAAAGCAGCCTTCACTGAATGGTCTATAGCTGCCAGAAACTGTAATTCCTCACTCCTTGGTGATGTCTATGCTCTCACGCTGCCCTGTGTCTTTCACATAAGGTGTCTGCACCTTATGCATAATACTCCATTTCCCCCACATTGTTACTAAGTCACGTCATGTATTTTTTTACCTTAAGATGTTTATATTCCTCAAAAAGTTTTTCCATTTTTTTAAATCAGCGCCCTTACATACCCATACAAGGTGATCAGTTGTTTCTTCCACCTGACAGAGTGCACATAGTCCATCTTTGTGTCCTTTTTATTCAGAAAGGGATTTTGTTTAAGCCAAAATGGTCAATTAGTACTCTAAACAAAAGCGCTTCATTAGTCCTATGCAGGCCCTGAAGTGCGTCATAAGCATCAACTCTAGGGCATAATTCAAAAAATTTTCTCTCTCTTTTTTCATTAATCCAATTTTTTTTGGCATTCCTCTTTTAAATTTGTCTGGTCTAGGCATTTGAAATCCTGTTTACTCTACCATCAATCCTTCCATTTCTTACAGCATTTTTAGCTGCTTTGTCCACCATTTCGTTCTCTGTTTTCCCAATATGTGCTGGAACCCAAGCTAATGCTACGTGTATCCGCATCTGTACTAACTCTGCTATTAGAACTATAACTGCACTGAATAAATCACTTCTACATCCAGAATAAATCACTTCTACTCTTTTTGATCACCATAAGGCCTGAGATTGAATCCAGAAAAATGACCACTGCTGCTGGGCATACATCCCAGACCCAATTTAATGCTAGCATTGCTGCTACTAGTTTGGCTGTCATGGTAGCTACATAGTCAGATATTCTTTTAGATGTCCTAATTCCCAATTTTGCCATCCCTATTCTTCCTGGGTTTTTTTCATTTTAGGACCTATCTGTATATATTTGACAAAACTGACTACACTTTTCATCTATATACTGGAATACTTCATTTTTAATAACTACTACTTCTTTTTTACCCATAAATTTGTGAAATAAATCTTAATCTGTGTTTGAACTTTCCAGCCATAGCTAATTTTCCCATGACTGAAAGTTTTGGCTTCATTCAGCTTTTCCTTGTCTTTCGTCTCCTACATCCACACTTTAACTCAAATGGCCTGTGGAGTTCTAACATCGTGTGCTATAATTCACCTATTGAGTTCCCAACAATCTTCATAAACTTGTTTGGTTCTTTGATCATTGCAGTTCCCATTACCTTTGGCCCAGAAAGTTAGGTTCTGTAGTTTCATAGTGTAACTGGTTTTCACTAGAAAACAGGGCTGGCTCTGGCACTTTTGCTACCCCAAGCAGCAAAAAAATTAAATTAAATTAAATTTAAAAAAACTTGCTGCCGAACACAGAGGCAGAGTGATGGTGCGGCCGCTGAATTGCCGCCAGTGACTGAAGAAGAGTCGCATCCCCACCACTGAATTGCCGCCGAGCACAAAACGCGCTGTGATGGAGGGGCTGCCGAATTCCCGCCGCCACTGAGGGCGGATTGCCACCCCAGAGCCAAACATCCTGCCACCCCTTTACATTTGCCGCCCCAGGCACCTGCTTGGTTCGCTGGTGCCTGGAGCCAGCCCTGTCTGGAGCACACATAAAGGTGTTGTAATAAATGCACCACACACAAATCATCCCAGCCAACCTAGACCTCCCACATTGCAACTTGAGACCATTGCTCCTTGTTCTGTCATCTGCCACCACTGAGGACAGCCTAGCTCCATCCTCTTTGGAACCCCCCTTCAGGTAGTTGAAGGCTGCTATCAAATCCCCCGTCACTCTTCTCTTATCTTTAACATCGTATATATGATCCTTCCAAAGTAAGTTAGTATCAAATATTACCCCTAAGAATGTGAATCTTTTAACTATATCCATTTGTTCTCCAGACAAATACAGTTTACATTCCTTTGTAACTTTCCCTTTTGTAAAGCTCAATCCTTTGGCAATGGAAAACCTGAAACCCCAGGCATTTCCTGGGTCAGAGGTTCTCGGAATGCTTTGTAGATTCTCTTTTCTGCCACCTCAATAATCTTGCTCTTAACTCTCAATCATCTGTGAACAGAGCGACACCTATCCCAGCACTTATTTGTTTTGAGAGACAATTTATCAGAATATTAAATAAGGTCAAGCTGATAACACTTCCCTGTGGTGTATCATTTTTAGTATTATATATATTCGACATAACTTTCCCAACATACATTCTTCTCCTTAGTACACTGACTTTGTACAATAAGCCTTCCCTTCATAGCATGTCATATGCCTTTTCAATATCTAGAAAGACAGCTGTCACAAAGCCCTTGTGCCTCATACATTGTTGTATTTCAGTTTTCAGAGTAGCAGCCGTGTTAGTCTGTATTCGCAAAAAGAAAAGGAGTACTTGTGGTATTTTCATAGAATCATAGAATATAAGGGTTGGAAAGGACCCCAGAAGGTCATCTAGTCCAACCCCCTGCTCGAAGCAGGACCAATTCCCAGTTAAATCATCCCAGCCAGGGCTTTGTCAAGCCTGACCTTAAAAACCTCTAAGGAAGGAGATTCTACCACCTCCCTAGGTAACGCATTCCAGTGTTTCACCACCCTCTTAGTGAAAAAGTTTTTCCTAATATCCAACCTAAACCTCCCCCACTGCAACTTGAGACCATTACTCCTCGTTCTGTCATCTGCTACCATTGAGAACAGTCTAGAGCCATCCTCTTTGGAACCCCCTTTCAGGTAGTTGAAAGCAGCTATCAAATCCCCCCTCATTCTTCTCTTCTGCAGGCTAAACAATCCCAGTTCCCTCAGCCTCTCCTCATAACTCATGTGTTCCAGACCCCTAATCATTTTTGTTGCCCTTCGCTGGACTCTCTCCAATTTATCCACATCCTTCTTGAAGTGTGGGGCCCAAAACTGGACACAGTACTCCAGATGAGGCCTCACCAATGTCGAATAGAGGGGAACGATCACGTCCCTCGATCTGCTCGCTATGCCCCTACTTATACATCCCAAAATGCCATTGGCCTTCTTGGCAACAAGGGCACACTGCTGACTCATATCCAGCTTCTCATCCACTGTCACCCCTAGGTCCTTTTCTGCAGAACTGCTGCCTAGCCATTCGGTCCCTAGTCTGTAGCTGTGCATTGGGTTCTTCCGTCCTAAGTGCAGGACCCTGCACTTATCCTTATTGAACCTCATCAGATTTCTTTTGGCCCAATCCTCCAATTTGTCTAGGTCCTTCTGTATCCTATCCCTCCCCTCCAGCGTATCTACCACTCCTCCCAGTTTAGTATCATCCGCAAATTTGCTGAGAGTGCAATCCACACCATCCTCCAGATCATTTATGAAGATATTGAACAAAACCGGCCCCAGGACCGACCCTTGGGGCACTCCACTTGATACCGGCTGCCAACTAGACATGGAGCCATTGATAACTACCCGTTGAGCCCGACAATCTAGCCAGCTTTCTACCCACCTTGTAGTGCATTCATCCAGCCCATACTTCCTTAACTTGCTGACAAGAATACTGTGGGAGACCGTGTCAAAAGCTTTGCTAAAGTCAAGAAACAATACATCCACTGCTTTCCCTTCATCCACAGAACCAGTAATCTCATCATAGAAGGCGATTAGATTAGTCAGGCATGACCTTCCCTTGGTGAATCCGTGCTGGCTGTTCCTGATCACTTTCCTCTCATGCAAGTGCTTCAGGATTGATTCTTTGAGGACCTGCTCCATGATTTTTCCAGGGACTGAAGTGAGGCTGTAGCTGAATTTTCCACTGAATGCATCCGCTGAAGTGAGCTGTAGCTCATGAAAGCTTATTCTCAAATAAATTGGTTAGTCTCTAAGGTGCCACTAGTACTCCCTGTATTTCAGTTTGTAATTTAGCAATGTGAACAATGATGCACCCTATCTATAATGCCATTGTTTTCCAAATAGGCAACCAATCTTTCATTCATCTTTCTCTCCATAATTTTACCCAGGCAGGACATAAGGGCAATTGGTCTAGAAGCATCCACTTTTGTGGATAGTTTGCCTGGTTTTCATACTGGAATTACTACTGCATGTTTCCACCCTTACTGGTATCACTTCTTTTTCCAATATAGTGTAAAATAATTCCAAGATAGCCCTCAAACTGCTTTCAGAGAGATATTTAAATATTATGGTAGGTATATTATCTTTACCTGGGGATGTATTCTTGCTGATATCAATAGCTTTCTCAAGTTCTTGCATACAAACTATTCATTCAGTATAGTATCTTCATATTTACCCCCAACTACATAATCAATCATGATTCTCTTCAGTGAATTGCCTTTTAATCTGGTGGGAAACTTCACTTTGGTTTTCTTCATTACTCACCCCTCAGAAAGTTTCTGCTAGAACTTTTGCTTCTCATGATCAGAACTTCTAACTATATTGTCAGTCCCAATAAGACATGGGATGTAACTTAAGTCTAAATACCATTCATTCTTCTAATTACCCTGTATATTTCTGAAGTCTTGTTTATCCATCCACAGTACTTCCTCCAAGTTTCTTTCTTTGATTTTTTTAAATAATTCTTTTATACTTCATTAGATCTTTACTATTTGTTGTATCTTTTGCTTTTTTATACACCTTGTTCTGTTCTTTAACAGCCATTTTCCACTCTTTATTCCATCATGGAAGTGAGTTTTTAGTTTTGGGGTATTTCAATATCCTAGGCATGGCTACAGTAGCTGCTGCTATTAATCCCTTTGTTACATTATCATTGAAATTCTCATTGTCATGACTCACACAGTGATTATTCACAAATTCAGTATATTTACTTGTAAATAGTTCTCCATTAGCTTTCTTAAAATGCCAGTGGCTAATTTTCCATTACCTTCAACCTTACCTGGCCCTTGAAAAGTAATAAGTATAGGGAAATGACCACTCCCCATTCCTTCTTCCTTATATTTTTCCCAGTAGCATTTACTTGTGATATCTGCTGTTCTAATTCCCAGGTATAAGCAGGAAAAACTACCATTTGCTGCCTTAAATCCAGTCGAGGTGCTGTGATGCTATATGATTGAATATGACCATTTATATAATTGATATTACCACTGTAATACAATTGCAACAAATCTTGTACAAAGTATATCACGTCAATGGAAAAGTTATAGTCTATCAGATATAATTATCTGGCTAACTCCATGTATCATCTTTGTATCTAAAGTTATGAATATTGGCTATGGAGTTGTATCTTATTCATGCATTATATTCCTGGGTAACACCCACCAGATAGGTTTCAGAGTGGTAGCCATTTTAGTCTGTATCAGCAAAAAGAACGAAGAGTCCTTGTGGCACCTTAGGGACTAACAAATTTATTTTTCCTACTGTATTTTCCACTGCATGCATCTGATGAAGTGGGCTTTAGCCCACGAAAGCTTATGCTCAAATACATTTGTTAGTCTCTAAGATGCCACAAGTACTCCTCGTTCTTTTTATCCACCAGATAGAATTTACATTGGTGCCGGGCAGCTATGTATTGATGACTCATCAAGGACTCTTCACTCTAACAAAGGGCCATTGAAGAAACTCTTTCCACCCATTAAGCCTTTCCTGTGGAGGACTCAGAAAGAATATCGGCAATGGCCACCTCTGTGACTCATCAAAGTATGTAAGTGCTCCATCTTGGGCTAGTAATTTTCCATTCATTGGGCTGTGGGCTTTGTTTGGGACAGTAAAATGCCATACACATAGTGAAGGATATATAAATGTCTCCAAGATGTCTCCATTTTGTCTTCATTTCCTGCTTCATTTCTCTGGAATGAATTTCTAACAAAGAAGCTTTGGACAAGGACTGATGACCTCTAATATGTTTGGTTAACTCCAGAGAGACTTTTGCAAGCTACCAGTTTATTCCCTCACTGCCATGATCCTGGTCTATGAACACTGAAAAATCTCTTATGTATATATATGACCTATTAACCATTATAACTTTCTTTTCTTTTATTATTAAACCTTTAGTTTTTAGTTACTAAAGGATTAGCATCAGAGTGATTATTGGGTAAGATCTGAATTATATAGTGACCTAAGTGCTGATCCCTTGGAATTAGAAGAAGCCTATATTTGATTAAATTGGTTTTCAGTAATCACACATCATAAAGTCTAGTAGTGTCTGAGTGGTGAGCCAAAGGCTGGAATGCCTAAGGAGGCTGCATTTTTCACTTCTTGTTAACCAGTGTGGTAAAACAGTTTTGTTACTGGCTTGGTATAATCTAATGATAGAATATTCTCCAATTCGGGGTGAGCGTGTCCTATTTCTCAGCAGTCTGTCCTGAATTTGGCAACCTCAGCTGTGATCCACTCAGGCACAGTGAGAGGTGCCATCATCTAAAACCACTAGATTGTTTTCTAAGCATACACCATTTTTTATCAGTTGTCTTACTTCTCCACAATTTATTATGACTCTTTAGGTCACTGCATATAATATATGGTCTTTTAGCATTCTTCACTATTTCATGTAGCTCTGAACTCTCTAATTTCCTACATGGGTTATAGATATTATGAATCCTTAAAGAAATATTACTCTTCTCCATTATATTCTGTCTAGGCTTATTTCTTCATTCTCTATTGCAAGGTAGTTTAATCTTTCCCTTATGAAAGTACAAATGCCTCCTCCTCTTCCAAGTTTTTGGTCTTGCCTAAAGGCAATATACCCTGAAATTTTAAATGCAAGCTTTTCAACCAACCATGTTTCCTGCATACATATGACATGTGGTTTAGTTTTCATTTCCAGGATAGTTCTTGACCATGTGCTATCAGACTGTGCATATTCCCATAAAAGCTTGAGGTCCCTATACTTGATCATATTTCACCATCAACTTCATGCAGAATTGCATGAATAAGGTCCATTGACATGTTACTAATATATAAGTATTTTCCACTGCTATAATTTCATTTTTCTGATATTTTTCCCCAGTTTGTGATGTACAATTTATCACTTCTATCATAAATGCACTAAAGCTTTCATTTTACTAGTCTATCATTGCCCTATTCTTCCAGTGTTTATTATCTTCTTTATAGAATGAAGCTGTGTCTGCAGTTCCCCTTTTCTTGTGCTGACTGTTTCTTCCTTCTTCATGTGGTGCTTTGAAAGTCTCCTTACAGCCTTCACATAAAACATGTTGTTAACAATTTGTTCTCTTTTGTAGCTCTTTAGCAAGCTTGCCTTGCTGCAATACACCCTCTGTATGCTGGACTGTGATTATTACATGACCTCTATCCCTTCTATACAATTTTCATAGGAATGCTCTCCCCCACATTTACTACACCTTGTTTTCCCTTTACAAACAGCTGCTACGTGCCCATACTGTTGGCGCTTATAATAACCCAGTGGTTCCCAAACTGGGGTTCATGAACCCTTGGGGATTCTCAAAATGTATCAGGGGGTTCTCAGAAAAAAATTCTGTGATGGTGGACAGCCGCCCCTAGGGACTCCAACCCCCATGGGGGCTGGCAGCCCGACCCCAGTGACCATGACTTCCTGGCAGAACAAGTTTAAGCTTTGTTGTAGTTGTGTGTTTTTTGCCTGGACTGCTCAAGACCCAAGATCTTGTGGGAGGAACTCTTTATTTGAGCTGGCTTCTTAAATACCTTCATGCTGTTTCATGTCTGCTACTCCTTGATGAAACATGTCGGAGGCTTAATCGAAGTTATATGAACTACAGAAGTGAAATCTTAGAAGAATGTTGCCGTTTTCATAATGTAATAAAATTAATAACGTAATGCTAAATAATAATGTAATAATAAATAGGTGTGTAACTCTTCTGCCCATCAGAGTTGGCAGCAACAAGGGCCGGGTTCAGTATCTAGGGGTTCCATTCCAATAACACAATGCAAAAACCGGCTCGAGCCCCCACTCAGTGACCTGGGACAGATATATACCACCCCTGCTGGGCACCTCTAAGAGGCAATACTTCCCCTCTCGCAAGCACAGAGTCTGAGTGTAATAAAAGCCTTTTAATAACAGAGAGAAACAATGTGGCATTATGTTAGAGCAACAGGATTCATAACACAACCCATGAGCAAAAACTCACCCCAAGCAAACTGGGCCTTTGGTTCTTGAGTCCATCAACCCAAAAGTCATGCAAAGTCCCAAAAGTCCAACAACCTAAAAGTCTCTGTCCCTGGTCAGTGCAGCCCCAGAGTTCAAAAGTTTATCTGCAGAGTTTTACCTCCCAACCTGGGTGGAAATGGGGGAGGGTTAAGGGGCACCTTACGTAGTCCAAAGCCAATTGCCCCACCAGCCATCCCACAAGTCGCTCCGCTCTGGTAGCCGCTCCACTCCACCAACCATCCCGTGAGCCACTCCAGCCATCTCACAAACTGCTCCGCTCCACTAGCCATCCCACAAACTGCTCCACAATATAGCTTCGGGCCCCCCCACTACTTAACACAATGCTCAGTGATTTCAGCTTATAGTAGGAGAGCCTCAGTGCTGGTTCACCATTGGCCCAAAGTGATGTCAGCTTAGCAGCCTCTAACTAGACTCCGATTAGAATCAAAATTAGCTCTGATATTCCACAGTGGAGAGAGGAGACAGTACCATTGGCATGTAGAACCCTCACCGGGGAACCCATACCACCAAGCATTAATACCTGTCCCCAGCTGCTCTTCTTTCACTGGGTTTTGGAACCCATGACCCTTTGGCCTAGTGAGTGCTGCTTAGTTGATGGTGTGTCCCTCCATCATAACAAAAGGCCAAGTACAGTTCCCCTGTCCTTGATTCACATAATCAGGATAATAACAGTTTATTCCTGCCCCACTAATAGAGAAACTGGATCTCCTACAGCAGCCAAAGTGACCATCTAGGCGGGGTGGGTGTGCCTATGCAAATAAGATCAGCCCCTGAAGTTCTTTTCCACAACCCACCACAACTCGCCACCAGATGTCAGGGTAGAGCTCATTCTGACTCTGCTTACAAAAAACCACATTATTTCCAAGATCACTGCTTCTATTGTTTATGCTCAGGTAAGGGAGAAAATCCCTGGAAAAAATATTCATTTTTAGGAGGTGTTTTGTGAGATTTGATATTTTCATGAAAGGGGTTCGTGGGTTGTTAAAGATTGGGAACCACTGTAATAACCTTAAGGGGGTGGGTTGGGGTGGGGGATATATGACTTGGTCCTGAGTATCTGAAAACCTAGTGCTACTTTCTCAGGTAGAGTCCCTCCCTTAAACATAATCAGTACAGCTGTAGATGGCCTGCTTTCTCTTTCTTGTTTACTAATTAGTCCCTTACCTTCTCCTGTGCTTTTGGTTATCTCATCATTTGTCAGCTCTAATAGCACTCCATATATTACTCTTTTGTTTCAGTCAAATAGTTTGGTAGCTGGCAACTTATTTTAACTTTCTCTAGCATTTTAGTTTTTATCAGTTTATCAGCTTGCACTTTGTTTTTACATTCAATTAAAAGACTCCATCTCCCAGCCTCCTAGCTCTTACCGTATCCTCTCTCTTTTTGTAATCCAGTCAGCTACTTTCATAGAGTTAACATCATCTATTCGTATTTCATTGGCTAGGAATCTTACAATTATAACATGTTGGATTATTTCCTTCCTCAGCTTTCCTTTGCTGCTGCTATCACCTGCTTCTGCTTCTACTATCTTCCCCTCTCCCCCTCCTTTTTTAAAAAAATTGATTCTCCCGCTCCAGTAGACTCTTCTTCAGTTTTCAGAGTGACTTCATTTGGGGTCAGAGAATCCTCCATCTGCCAGCCCAGCCACTAGGCTAGTGGCAAAGCTGCCTCATCTAAATGTATAAGATTTTAGGATTGTCCCTCTGTCTGTATGTCACTCTGAAGCCTAGACTGTCTCTTGAGTCAGTGTGAAGGGATGGAAATAGCTACAAGCATGACAGAAAATCTTTTATGTTCAGAATATCATCAGGTTTAATCATCTTTGGGTTTCATGGTCTGTTACCATCCAATTTTTAAGTTCTCAGCCATTTTGACTTCACCAGTCACACCTGACCTGTGTCTATACCATGCCAAGAGTCCTAGCCCATTGTGATATCAGAGCTACTCAACCAAGCAGCACCATTACTCTACAACTAATTTGCATGCAACAAGTTTATTGGTTGCCTGAAGAAGACTGCATAGATGGTGAATTACTTAGCCCAACAGCCACATCTCTTCAACCAACAACACAACAACCCCAAGCACACATAGCCCCTCACCATGGCACAAACCCCTCATGTGGCACCCACACAAAATCTCCCCCAGCATATCCCCACCCCCAGACACAAATCAACACAACCACCCACACAAGCAGCACACACAGTAATCCAAACACACACAGCCCTTCACCACAGCAAACACCTCTCATTCACCCCATGCACAAATCAGCAAATATCTATCAGCACAACAGCCCTCCCTCCTCACTTATACTTCCATAAAGCTTTAAATCTGACTGGCAAAGCCATGGGCCATCACGAGTAGTATATACAAATATAGCAGTATAGAGATATATACTTGTATATAAAAATATATACATGGTAAATATAAAATCACTGCTGATGGAATCTGACAAAGATTGGAGAACTGGTAAATAATGATAAGGACAGAGCAATCATACAAAGCGATCTGGTTGGCTTGGTAAACTTGACTCATTCATACAAAATTCACTTTGATATAGCCAAATGCAAAGTTATATCTAGGAATAAAGAATGCAGACTGGGGGACTGTTTCATAGAAAGCAGGACTGTGAAAAGCATTTAGAGGTCACAGTGGACAAGCAATTCAACATACGCTCTAATTAATGCCTGGTCTCACTAGAAATTTCAGTAAATCCAACTACATCACTCTGGGTTGTGAAAAGTCCACACCCCTGAGACAGGTAGGTAAGCCAACCTAAGACCAAGTGTAGACGCGCTAGGTCAACAGGAAAATTCAACTACCGCCTCTCAGGGAGATGAGATGGATTTACTACACTGATGGAAGAGCCCCTCTGTCCCTCTGTCCCTGTAATAAGTGTCTCCATAGCAGTGCTACAGCAATTCTTGGATGTATAAACAAGGGAGGAGGAGGAGTAAGTTGATTTTACCTCTGCATATGGCATTGGTGAGACCAATACTGGAATACTGCATACAGCTGTGGTGTCCATATTTTTAAAAGGATGTTGAAAAAATGGGAGAGGGAGCAGAAAAGAGCTACAAAATCCATTGGCATGCTGGAGAAAATGCATAACAAGGAGAGAATTAAAGAGCTCAATCTGTTTAATTTACTCAAAAGACGATTAAGAGGTGACTTAATTACAGTGTATAAGTATCTTCATGGGGAGAAAATCTTTAATCTAACAGGGAAATACACAAGAACCGCTGAAGCCAGACAAATTCAAATTAGAAACAAGGCACAATTTTTTAACTGTAAGGGTGTTTAACCACTGGAACAAACTACCAAGGGAAGTGGTGGATTCTCCATCTCATGATGTCTTCAGATTCAGACTGGATGCTTTTCTGGAAGATGTGTTTTAGCCAGACATAGGTTGTTAGGCTCAGTATAGGGTTAGCTGGATGAAATTTAATGGCCTGTGATATACAGGAGGTCCAACTAGAGGATCTAATGTAGTTTCTAGCCTTTGAATCTATGAGTCTCCACATCCTGTGTGCCCTTCTACATCTGGGCCCTGGGTTGACACACTTAGGGAAGGTGGGTCAATTTACTTACAAATTCTGTGCTACAGAGTTGATCTCTCTGACTTAAAGTATTTGCACAGACCACGAATTCCTATCCTTGCAAGAGACTACAGCTGGAGTTTCTATAGGAACCTTTCCAAATACTAAAAGTGGAAATTATAATAGGATTCACTTTCTTTCTCATCTTAGGAATCCACTACTAGTTTTTACGACAGGACAGTTCACACACACACACACACATAATAATTTCAAATTCCTTTTTATGACTAACACTACAAAGATAAAGCATTACAGCACAGCAGTTACAATGCACCCAGGTAGACTATCACTAAATAGAGATTTGTTATTTTCTTTTAAAATGAAGAATATAATACAGGGACTAAATCCAAAAATCTATCTATTTAAAATACCTTATGAAATAAATACAAGGGATTGAGACATCTGAGAATCAGAGATCTTCTGCTTTCGTGTAGGCTCACCCTGGGTATTATATTGACAATTAAATAAAACATTTAGTTTTACTACATCACCAGTTGTTTCAGCATCCACACTATTAAGCATATACACAACTTCAAATATGAAAGAAAAAAAACTTGATAATTACTGTAGCTGTTAAGCACAAACACTGTCTTTGGTTCAGTGTTATAGTACACCTCCTGAAGACATTTGGCCTCCAGTCTGCATTTCCTCCCTTTTGGTAAGTCCCCCACCCCCAGTCTCATTCTCACTGATTTCTGTAAAGTTACAGGAAATTGTGTTAAGACCCAACCCACACATTCAGTCTAGGTTACTCCTGGCAGCTCTATCTTTTCCCTGCAGGGCTAGGCTAGATCTGATAGGTGCTCTACAAGTCAGGGCACAGCGCCATGCCTTGTGTCTCAACAATATATATATATATATATATATATATATATACACAACTGCTCTACTTATTTAATTCTAAGCTCACTTCTCAGAATAATAAGAGTAAGGCAGCAGCCTTTCAGGCAAGTAGCATACTTCCTGGATTGGATATTAGGAAAAACTTTTTCACTAAGAGGGTGGTGAAACACTGGAATGCGTTACCTAGGGAGGTGGTAGAATCTCCTTCCTTAGAGGTTTTTAAGGTCAGGCTTGACAAAGCCCTGGCTGGGATGATTTAACTGGGAATTGGTCCTGCTTCGAGCAGGGGGTTGGACTAGATGACCTTCTGGGGTCCCTTCCAACCCTTATATTCTATGATTCTATGATTCCCTATCCCCTTAATTATAACCCACTTCTATATAAAATATAGATATTTCCCTTTTCAGGACTAAGGACTTTACAGATACCTTAACATATAGGCTGCAGACCACTAGTGTCCACCTAACCTGTAAAAATTACAGGAAACTGTATTGACAGGTTTCAGAGTAGCATGTTAGTCTGTATCCACAAAAAGAACAGGTTTCAGAGTAACAGCCGTGTTAGTCTGTATTCGCAAAAAGAAAAGGAGTACTTGTGGCACCTTAGAGATTAACCAATTTATTTGAGCATGAGCTTTCGTGAGCTACAGCTCACTTCATCGGATGCATACCGTGGAAACTGCAGCAGACTTTATATATACACAGAGAATATGAAACAATACCTCCTCCCACCCCACTGTCCTGCTGGTAATAGCTTATCTAAAGTGATCATCAGGTTGGGCCATTTCCAGCACATATCCAGGTTTTCTCACCCTCCACCCCCCGACACAAATTCACTCTCCTGCTGGTGATAGCCCATCCAAAGTGACAACTCTTTACACAATGTGCATGACAATCAAGTTGGGCCATTTCCTGCACAAATCCAGGTTCTCTCACCCCCTCACCCCCTCCCAAAAACCACACACACAAACTCACTATCCTGCTGGTAATAGCTCATCCAAAGTGACCATTCTCCCTACAATGTGCATGATAATCAAGGTGGGCCATTTCCAGCACAAATCCAGGTTTTCTCACATCCCCCCCACCCCCATACACACACAAACTCACTCTCCTGCTGGTAATAGCTCATCCAAACTGACCACTCTCCAAGTTTAAATCCAAGTTAAACCAGAACATCTGGGGGGGGGGGTAGGAAAAAACAAGAGGAAATAGGCTACCTTGCATAATGACTTAGCCACTCCCAGTCTCTATTTAAGCCTAAATTAATAGTATCCAATTTGCAAATGAATTCCAATTCAGCAGTTTCTCGCTGGAGTCTGGATTTGAAGTTTTTTTGTTTTAAGATAGCGACCTTCATGTCTGTGATTGCGTGACCAGAGAGATTGAAGTGTTCTCCGACTGGTTTATGAATGTTATAATTCTTGACATCTGATTTGTGTCCATTTATTCTTTTACGTAGAGACTGTCCAGTTTGACCAATGTACATGGCAGAGGGGCATTGCTGGCACATGATGGCATATATCACATTGGTGGATGTGCAGGTGAACGAGCCTCTGATAGTGTGGCTGATGTTATTAGGCCCTGTGATGGTGTCCCCTGAATAGATATGTGGGCACAATTGGCAACGGGCTTTGTTGCAAGGATAAGTTCCTGGGTTAGTGGTTCTGTTGTGTGGTACTTGTGGCACCTTAGAGACTAACAAATTTATTAGAGCATAAGCTTTCGTGAGCATGCCGATGAAGTGAGCTGTAGCTCACGAAAGCTTATGCTCAAATAAATTTGTTAGTCTCTAAGGTGCCACAAGTACTCCTGTTCTTTTTGAGGAAACTGTATTGAGACCCAACCCACAGATTCAGTTGGGTTACCCCTGGCTATTCTTGCTTCTCCTTGCAGGGCTGAGCTGGATCTCACTAGTGCTCTGACCGGTTCATTAGGTATAACAGCAGTTGCAGTACAAACAGCGGGTGACATGGATTTTAAAAAAAAACCAGAATTTGGCACAGTCCCCAGTGAACTTGTCCAGTAAGGGAACCTTGGTCTTGTGGACAGTAGGTGTGAGCATCAGGGTCCATGTAGCCACCCCCTGGGTTTGCACGTGGACCTGGAGGGAAGCATTCCAGTGCTGTAATGCAGCTGCCTAAGCGTGCATTTTGAGGGCCTGCAAGACTGCATTCTGCTCTCAAAGCATGGCAACCTGAGCCTGCAGACCCTGTAACACCCCTACCAAAAGGGTGAGCAGGGCTCCTGCTGTGGTTATTCCAAAAGAGATTTCCATGTCTTTAAGCCCATGCCCTCCCTATGTCTGGTGTCTTATGGGCTGCTAAAACAGCAAGCTGCTGAGGCACAGGCTGCCTATCTCATGGATGGAGCAGGATCCAGTCTGGTGGCCGTAGTGGGAGTTTGGGTAATGTCAAACAAAGGTCCAGGGATCAGGCACCAGTCCCAGGCCAAAGCCAATGTCACGATCAACGGGACAAGCTGAAGGTAAGAACCTGAGTCAGAAGCCTAAGCCTAAGATGAAGGGTAAACCAGAATAATAGACAGAGACATAGCCAGGGGGTCAGATCCAGGAGTCAGAAGTCGAAGTCTAAGCCAAAGGGTAAGCTGGAGTCATAGTCAGGACATAGCCAGGAGCCAGAAACCGAGACAGGGAGGCTGGGCTGGAGCAGGAAGAGGACAGGAGCAGGACTTGAAGCAAGGACTGAAGTAGGAGGTGGAAGTGGAAGCATGGTAAGTGCAGCTACAGGAATGGTACGCATTAAGTAGCTGAGGTACTGCTGCTGTTCAAGACTCAAGTAGCAGACCACGGGCTTCCCTGACCAATTGGGACGTGCAGCTGTTTGAAGGGGGCTCATTGGGCTCAGCTGAGCTTGCTCGGTTGCATGCCAGCCAGGAAGGGGGCCAGCTGTGCCCTGACACCATCTTTTCTTAGGTTCAGTCTTCATAGGGGTCTTCTTGGATGGAGGATTACTCTATGTTGCTTGTCATTGAAATGTGTGACAGGTCACGGCAATTTGTCCTTTCTTCTGGTACTTTCTGCAAATGACCTGAGTGCCCAGCAATCCTTCTCACCGTGCGTAGTTTGTGCACAACGCCACACAGAACTTCCTTCTGTTCCTGTGGTCCTCTGTCTCATTGATTCAGGAGGTGGACTGCTTGGCTCACGCTAAATTCCAGAGAATCTTTCCATGATAACTGCTATTTCAACAGCCTTCTTGAAAGTAAGCGCTGATTCAGTCAGTAATATTTTCTCAATCTTGTCATTGCATAATCCAGAGATGCACTGGTCATGCAGGGCATCACTTGGTGTCTGTCCAAACTGACATGCTGCGACAACTTCTGTGACATTCTATACCCTGGGGGAGCATACTGTAACCCGCATATTCCTCATTTTCATATAATCGTGATCTTACATATACAGCATGCCTTGTAAGATATCAGGGGAAAGGTTATGATCTGCTGAAAGACATTTATCTATCCATATATGTGTATCATTAATGCATATGAAGTTATGAGAATTGTGTTGTATGGTGGTCACCAAAGCATGCTGTAAACTGCGGAATCAGCCAGATATTAGCTCCACAGAGGCAACAGCAAGGAAAGTAACCAATGCCCGGGCAGGGTGTCAAACAACCCATCAACAGCCAGCCATTGTCCAGCAAGGGCGCTACAATGCAATGACTCACCTGCTTGAGGCCACACCAGGGGAATTGCTTAACCTTGCTTGGAGAGACTCAGCAATGCCCCCCAGACATGCCTGGACTTGTGCTCCCCAAGCACATGGACTGAGGGTGTAAAACAGACGGAGTGGACACATACTGGGCCCTTCTCCTGCTCCCACCCATGCTGCAAGCAACCAAGACCTTGAGAAGAAACCAAGACTCCAACACAGGAGATTGGCCCAGGTTTAGGGAACAAATCTGTATATTAAGGACTGCAATATCCAGTGGGGTGAGAAAAACTGCTTAATCTAATTGCTGCCCAGTCTTATGGGGTTGAGAGTTTGGACTGCGTGCTTATATTTTATTTTAGTAACCACTCTGACTTGTTATGTTTTAACTTATAACCACTTAAAATATATCTTTATAGTTAATAAATCTGTTTGTTTATTCCACTTGAAGCAGTGCATTTGGTTTGAAGCATGTCAGAGATTCCCCTGGGGATAACAAGCCTGGTACATATCAATTTCTTTGTTAAATTGACAAACTCAAATAAGCTTGCAGCGTCCAGCGGGCATAACTGGACACTGCAAGATGGAGGTTCCTAGGGTTGTGTCTGGGACCGGAGAGATTGGCTAGCGTCATTCAGTTGCAGAATCCAAGCAGCTTACATGCCAGAGGCTGTGTGTGAACAGCCCAGGAGTGAGGGTTCTCACAGCGGAGCAAGGTAAGGCTGGCTCCCAGAGTCAAGGATTGGAGTGACCTAGCAGATCACCAATCCATATAACAGCAGAAGGGAACGTCACAACTTCCTAAAAGCAGCAACAAACCATGCTACTGACTCTCCACTTCCCTGGTGTCACTGATGGAACCAATATCATTCTGCCAACATCGATGGCATCGGAGAAAAATTTTCCTGCATTGCTGCAGTAATTGCAGTTCCGGGCACAGTTGGAGACAAAAGTCACACAGCAATCTATATAGCTTCAGACCCATCGCTGTCAGCAAGTTGAAACTCTTTGTCTGTCTGGAATGGAGTTGCAAGCTATAAATTGTTCCAACCATTCAAGGTACATTACCCATGATTCATGGTTTTCATCAAACTCACCAACAATGCCCACAATATTTGCCATTTCACTGCTCTCCTGTCTTGGACTTCACTGGGTCAAATTTGAGGGGCCTGCGGGACAACACAAAGAAGTACTACCTAGCAGATTAGGTCCCAGAAGCCACTCAGGCAGGAGCTAGGGGGACAGAGGGCCTGGATTGGGGCTGCAGGGGAATTAGAGAAGGTGGGTTTTGGATTTGGGAAGGAGCCCCTTACCTGTTCTTGCACCAGAGCTCTCTGGGGTTTTGTTATGCCAGGGTAGCTTATGCTGCTTGAGAAGGAGTTTAAGCTATACCAAAAAAAGATGCTCTTATTCCGGCATAAGAGTGTCTACCTGAGGTGTTTATACTGGTATGACCATATCAGTACAGTAGAACCTCAGAGTTACGAACACCTCGGGAATGGAGGCTGTTCATAACTCTGAACTGTTCGTAACTCTGAACAAAACATTATGGCCATTCTTTCAAAACTTTACAACTGAACATTGTCTTAAAGAGCTTTGAAACTTTACTATGCAGAAGAAAAATGCTGCTTTTAACCATCTTAATTGAAATGAAATAAGCACAGAAACAGTTTCCTTACCCAGTCAAATCTTTTTTCTAAACTTTCCCTTTATTTTTGGCGTAGTTTACACTTAACACAGTACTGTATTGCATTTGCTTTTTTTTTGGTCTCAGCTGCTGTACTTCTGGATCCAAATGAGGCGTGTGGTTGACTGATCAGTTTGTAACTCTGGTGTTTGTAACTCTGAGGTTCTAATCTACTGTATAACTATGACAATATAACTGATACAACTTTCTCATATAGATGAGGCCTTACAGTCATGCAATGGCGATCAGAATCTGGCCACATTGGAGTGACCGAGAGAGTGCCAGGGCATCTTCTCAAGAAGGCAATGACAGTTCAGGTGAGCAGCCAAAGACTCTTAAAGGACAGGTAGGTAAACACAAATGTTCAGATAATGCCTCTCTGTAACTCAGTTTCCGTATCTGTATACTGGGCATAGAAACATGTACATACCGCACGAGGGTTCCCTCCATGTCATTCCCACAGAGGCCACAGGGCTCATCCACAAACTCTGCAGATCCCCCTGGCCCTTGCATGGGCCCTGGGAGATAAGCCGGAGGCCAGGGTCATCCACTCAAAAGCCTCTATCACTCTGTGTCCCTGGCAGCCTACTCACTCCCTGGTCTCTCCCTGAATATAGGTAATCTCCTTAAATAGGCATTTCTATCATATAGGGCACTCCCTGGAAGAGATAATACAGACCCAGCCTTAAATATTTTCCATTGAAACAGCCACTGATGAGGGTTTTGGCAGCATCTTCAGAAACTACTTGCAATGCCAAAATACCATGTAGTGTACAGTGCTTAGATACCACAGCAATTTATAATTTAGAAAAATGTTAAGATAGGTACAGACTTGTTAATTCTGTTACACCTTGAATTTCTTTAGCTATGTGGTGCTGGAATCATATACCTGAAAAATGGTTTCACACCCCAGGCTGATCAACTGTTTAAAATAATTGGATTTTTCACTCAGAGCATATTTCAATTTATTAGTAAGTAGCTACTGGAGAAGTCTCTTTAAATTGAATGTGAAACCTTGTAACATGATGAATGGCATCTAGCTTTTCTGTTCTCAAGCCATTCCTCTGATCGAGAAAATCCTTGTAAAGCTGTTACCTCTTTTTGCATTCCAAAGTCTTTAGCGTTAAGATCTTTCTCATCTTTTAAAAATAATGGACTTGAGTCTCGGTTACACTTAAGGTCCCTTTATGCCACTTTGCCAACATAAAGGGGGTGGAAATAACAACTTGAGTGTATCCCCTGTGCAGAGAGCCTATTTTGAAGTAGCACAAAACTATCATATTGGCTCTGCGCTAGCTTTGCTTCGAGTCCTCAGCTTGTCAGGGTTGAACAGGGAGAAGGAGGAAATTTCAGGGAGCTGACCAGGAGAAGCAGAGTGTAAATTAGAGCAGCCCAAAGGTTGCCAGCTGCCTCAGAATATGGAGACTGCAAAGGTGGCTTAAAGCTACCTTTGCCACCCCACACCCTACTCACATACACCCTCACTCAGAAGTGAGCTTCAAAGCCAATGTGTCTACCTTAAGCAAGCAGCAGACAGCACCAATATGGTCTATTTAATGTACCCTCGCAACACACAGGCACTTCATACATCATTTGAAAGCGTATTATGTCTGCTTTAAGATAAAGTGATGTGGCACTGTCAAAGTGGTACCGTTGGCATAGAAACGGGGATAAACAATGACACCATCACCATGTTACAATGACCACCTTAAAATATTTGCATTCATTTCTGTTAATTTAATGACTGTGTATTATTTCAAGACATAAAATTAATGTTTTGTGACCTCAAAGCATCACAACAAAAGTTTACAGGGTAAAACAAAATCTTAATAAATTTGTACATCATTGAAATGTCATAGCATGAGTGACATTTCTAGTCAACATCATTATCATCATCTTGCCAATGTTCACCATTATGATCTCTGTCAAGAGTACGTTGTTTACCATAGTCTTCCTTGCCTGGCACATACACATTTCTGTGCCAGGAAGATTGCTCTGACTGCAGACACAGTTGGTTGTGCAATGACCCCTACCAATACAGGCACAAATAAGGTCTTGTAGAAGCTTAGATGCCATTAGGCCCTTCAAGAATACAGGAAGTAGTTCATCATCCATGTTGCATTGCTGATCCAATATCTCATTTACCTATGTGCAAAGACATCCAAATCTTTGTTTGCCAAAATGTTCTTTTGACATGCTCTTCAAAACTGTCCTCAGATGATGGGAGTATGCCACAGTGACTTGTCCTGTTGGATGGCTAGATTGATGCACCAGCAATTCAGGTCTCTCTGGGTCTCCTTTTCTTTCTCGCCCGGGTCATACAGCCCTTCTACCAACTTTCTTGCTGCAGAAATTGTGGCGTGGTCATCATTTTGTCCCACTTTGGCAAGATCTCTGAAGCAGTAAGATCCCTTTGTTTTGACAACATTAAGCATTCCTCCCCCGCCCCAATACCATATAGGGATGACTCAGAGCCACATCCTGTTAATGATGTGAGCACACAGCAGGGAGTATGTTGCAGAAGTCAGGAGTGACTGTATCACAGATTGTATGCACAGGTATAAAATGCCATTTGTCAGTTGTGTTGGTAATGCTGACTGTTTCAATCCACGTTATCTATGTGTTTATTTTGGAAAGTAGTGAACATCAAAACATCTGTACTAGGTGTTATTTCTAGGGTTCCTTTGACACCAAGAGACCCAAAAATCATATGGGTACATACAGCATTCGGAAGCATCCTTGTGTCCAGTTCTCTAGAGTACTAAATCTTGGGCTTCTTCAACACCTCTACTGGTAATTAACTTGCTACTTCACCACTGGAAGAGCCTCCAGCAAGGAGGAATGTTTGTGTTGGGTGTGTTACTACACTCTCAGCTGCATTTTGAACCATATATTCACAGAGGAATTTTACAAGTGACTGCTTGTTAGATGCCACATTTAGAAACTTTTCCCCTGGAGACACAGGGAATCCACCAATCGTTTGGTATTTCTTGCATCCAACCTTAAATCCTGTCCAGAGTTCTGTTTCTGTAGTTTGGTTCACAGAGTTACTGTTGTCATATCTGTCAGAGTCTTTGACTACAGAATTAGCTTTGTCAAATCCTTCTAAGACCTGTCTCAAGAACTCAGCAGCCAATTTATCAAATGCGTGGAACTGCCTTGTCCATACCGTGCATGGAATTAAATTGCAGACTGATAGCATTTTTCTAATTTTGCCTGTAATTTGCTACTGGAATAGCTTGCAGTTTCTACATCCGAGGGAAGTCGGATTGTATATTTTTGTAGCAGCTTGGATAGGAAATGACCCTTGTATCATTGACTCTCTTGAGTCCCCTGACAAAATGTAATGTCATAAGGTGACTCTATTGTTGCAATGTAACTAGATGGTTTTGCTTTAAAATTGATTTTACTCAAGTAGGAAGAGAGGCATGGTGAGTGAGACTTGGCAATCAAGTCTTTCACAGATATTCTGTGCAACATGTCACCTACCCCTTTTCGAAAAGCTGCCTCCCTTAGATTGGTTTCTCTCTCTGATGTTTCTATTTTATGAAGTTTCTTGTCTTCCTTGCGTTTTTCTCAAGCAAACAATGCAGCAGGATCAATCACTGGAGGACGTGCTGTTGTGCTTTCTCTGGTGGCTATGATATTCTCTGATCAGATTCAGAGTCTGTTTTCTTTCCTGGGTTCAGTATGATTTGGACATGTGCCAAATTCAACTTGCTTGTGTATTTCTGAAAGCAACTTTGTGATAGAGTATTGGTGGCACATCGTCTAAATAAGAAAACTCATCCAGTAGCCGCCAGTACAATTCATGTCTCCTGGCTTCTGCTGCCAGCATCACAGAATTCTGTCCAGCACTGGTTGCTTTTGATAGTTTTTCATTCTTTTGATTTTTTTAACAAATAACATATTTTTCAGAGTTTGTGGAGAGTCCTTGTCTCTTTGATGTAAGCTGTAAGGAGCTTGTGTCCTCCACGTCTTCATATAATATAACTTCCCTGTAAAGTTAAAATTCCCCAAGTATATTGTTAGCTTTACCATCACCACCATTTTTCATTTTGTACAAATATACAGGCTTGTGCTAAATTAGATATAAATTAGATCTGTATATTGGTATCAAAATTGCCATTTTTGTTCAATGAGCACTTTGACTGAAGCCCAGTATGAAACTGTGTATTGTAATCTCTAACACCAATGCTGACCCGTGCATAAATGTCACTGAATTTAAAAACTAGTTTCTAGAATATTTCAAAGGCTAGTGCTGAGTACCAAGAAAATTACAAAATAAACTCTTCTACATGCAGACTAGATGCTACATTGTATGTGCAAAAGCATACAGATGGAGAAGAATTACGTTAGGAATTCACATATATTTATAGCTACCCACTATGCAATACAAACCAGAGGCATGCAATCTACTGCTGCGGGTGCACAACCAGTATGAGCCTGATCTGGTCAGCAAATTTCAATTCAAAATATACAAAATGATTATAATCACTAATGAGATATTTTGACAATTAAGAATACGCAATATGAAAATATTTCATGTTAGTATACTGCAAAATATTAGTATTAGTCATTTTTGCCACATCCTAAACAGCTTAATTATGTCTGGGAAAAAATAGTCGCCCATGCAAAACCAATACAAATATTTTAGTACACTTTCATTTAGTAGATTTGACCAATAAACATCACATTAAGCTGTTGAAATTAACTTAAACAATAAAAACTGTAGTCTTAGGCATGTTGCAGCGTTTCTAGAACTGTGCAAAAAATGACACTTTCATTTCAGGGACCATTATCGCACCTCGCTGACAGCCACGCACTGTACTTTGCATCTCTTCCATGATTTAGAATTTTGCACCTTTCCTGCATTCTTAAAGAATTGGACCCCATTTTCCTTGTATTCTTGATAGACGCTGCAAGGAAAATTTTGTGACCTCTTCATTTTCTATATAAACACCTCCTTTCACTCCATTACAGACCCAAATAATATGATCTATTGTTTCTTGGACCTTACATGTTATGCATAATCCATCTTTGTGCATGTTAATTAGAAATAAATTACTATTTAATACAAAATGCCCTGTTAGAATTCTAAATAGAAACACTTCACTCTTCTACTCAGATCCTTGGAATATATCAACATTGTCAACTGTAGGGCATATTTCTCTGAATTTTTTCTCCTTCGTTTCATTTGCCTACAGTTCTTGCCATTCCCTCTTTAGCTCATTTCTGAGTAGTTGTTTAAATTCCACTTTGCTTAAGGGGACATCTAGGTCACCCTGTTCATGATTAATAGCACTTTTTGCCTGTTGGTCTGTGTGATGTCACTCACACCTCATGAGTGCCTTTGTCGGATGTGTGCGGACCCGCACTCTCTCTCTCTGCTTGCAGTGCTCCCTGTCTGCAGTTAATCTTGTCAGGCGGGTCTTCAGGGGCTCAGCCCTCCGGCTAAGTCACACATTGTCTATATGCCTGAACGCAAAAACATACCAACCTCTTCCAGGGTGAAAGGTCCAACAGGGCTTGTCACAGTGCCCTTGGTAATGTCTTTAGCCTTGTCTCTGGGCTCAGTTTTCAGTCCCTTCTGGGCTAGCTTCCAATCTTTCCCTGCCCTTTTATAGAGCAAGGCCCCCGGGGCCTTCTCCCTGGAGACTCTGCGTCCTGCCCTTCATTTGGGCCTCTAGACAGCACTTGTCCCATTCTCGGGGCTTAGGCTACTCTGCTACTCAGTGGATGGTAGGGGGAGTTCTGACCCAGGGACCCTATAAATAGCAGCCACTTGCTGCTTTCTGGAATAGTTGCTGCTGTTATTCCCTGGGCCACTTCCCATGGAGACCCACCACTTCACCAGGGCTGTAGCTCTCACTTAAGCTCCAACACAGATCCCCTTCCTTGCTCCTCTGATCTGTTCAGGCCCTGCAGCGCCTTTTAACTGGGCTGCTGTGCGGTGATTGGCCACTTTGCTGCAGCTTCTCTAGGCAGGCCTGGAGGATCCACCTTCACTGCTCCTTTTCTGGGGCGTGGTATGGTAGGACCGCAAGGCCTCCAGCAGAGGGCCTCATACACTCCATCATAGTCCACCAGTTTGTTGCCTGCTATCCCTACATGTACCAGGATCCATGCTATTACTATGGTTATGTCCATTTGTGCCTGTTTGGTTGTTAGCAGCAATATTTTATGAGTAATATCATTTCTTCTGTCAGATTTACCATGGTAAATTGCCTGTAGCTCTGTTGTAGACTCTGATTCTTAACAGTATCCTGTCCTTGAGGGCGCCATCAAAGGGCCTCAGGACTCAGTTTCTCAGGGTAAGCCACACTACAGTTCTAGTTGTGGTTGATTATTTAACCAAGATGGCACATTTTGTTCCATGCACATTTTGTCCTGCTCAGGAGACAGCCCACTTGTTTGTGGAGGCATCTTTCATCTCTACAGCTTGCTTATGACTGAAGATCCCAGATTATGTCCCATTTCTGGTGAGAATTTCTACACTGTCTCAGCAGATACCCTAACTGCAATGGCCTGTCGGTCACCCAAGCACCAATGGTCAGGCTAAGTGAACCACTCAGGTCCTAGAACACGACCTATATTGCTTCCTAAACTATCACCAAGATGATTGACTGTCCCTGATCCTTCATGCCAAGTTGGCGTAAAGAATACCACAAATACCTCCAATAAGCTGGCTCCTTTCTCTGCTAACTATGGTTTCCACCTTTATGCTCATTTAGAGATCGCCTTCAAATCATCGATGCCCAGCATTACTGAACTCATGGCCCATGTCCCGCAGGTACACCAAGAACTCCAGAGGCAGTGAGAAGTCACTAAGGCAATTTACAAATGGTATACCCACTGATTGCCAGCCAACACCCAACCTTGGATGACTGGACCATGGGGGCGCAGATTATTCTGAATTGGAGGGTTTTCTGATGCCCCTAGAGGGTGATAATGGTTACTGGCAAGGTCTGTTGGGTTACTGGTCCTGTGGAGAGAAGTGACCCATCAATAGTCTTGACCAGATCTGGAGAATTCTTGCATATGGTGGGAACTGCATACGCCTTAGCAAAATTCAAGTCCATAATATTACCTCAGGCCCCCAAGATGATTAGGGCCTCTAGGTGAATCTTGAAGCTTACTGATAGTCAAATCAATAGAGGTATTGGAGTTTCATCAGAAGCTGGCTGTGGCCTGGGAGTACTGGGGACTACTAGAGGGGGAGAAGACCAGCTTCATAGAGCTGGGGACCTAGTGTTTCCCAGCCCTGCTTCCAAGCAGGTCTTCACCAGATACGTTAAGGCAAGATGACTGGACTCCCCACAATATAAGCACAAGCTTTATGCCCAGCATCAGTGCTTGTTCAAGTTGGGGAGGTGCAGGCGAGCCTGATTGGCTTGCAAGAGCTTTGAGGCCAAGGAAGACCTGCATATTTGGGTGCTGTGGATGGGGTGGATGGCGACCACCTGAGAATCAAGATACACTCGTAGCATCACTCCATGAGGCAAGCATAGATTCTGATGCACCAGTCAATCAGATCATTCAAACTAGGCGGAGGTTTCATCCACTTGAGCTCACCTTTTACATCCCCATTTAAACCAAGGCAGAAATGGTGGTGCTGTACCACCTCATCCCACCTGGGGTCTAAAGCCAAACAATGAAATTTGGGAGAGGACATGGATATGGGTTGGCATCCCCGCTGTAAGGCCTGAAGAACCCGGTTGTCTTGGTGGTCTATGCCTGGTTAGGTTTCAGAGTAACAGCCGTGTTAGTCTGTATTCACAAAAAGAAAAGGAGTACTTGTGGCACCTTAGAGACTAACCAATTTATTTGAGCATGAGCTTTCGTGAGCTACAGCTCACTTCATCGGATGCATACCGTGGAAACTGCAGCAGACTTTATATATACACAGAGAATATGAAACAATACCTCCTCCCACCCCACTGTCCTGCTGGTAATAGCTTATCTAAAGTGATCATCAGGTTGGGCCATTTCCAGCACAAATCCAGGTTTTCTCACCCTCCACCCCCCCACACAAATTCACTCTCCTGCTGGTGATAGCCCATCCAAAGTGACAACTCTTTACACAATGTGCATGATAATCAAGTTGGGCCATTTCCTGCACAAATCCAGGTTCTCTCACCCCCTCACCCCCCTCCCAAAAACCACACACACAAACTCACTATCCTGCTGGTAATAGCTCATACAATGTGCACATTGTAGGGAGAATGGTCACTTTGGATGAGCTATTACCAGCAGGATAGTGAGTTTGTGTGTGTGGTTTTTGGGAGGGGGGTGAGGGGGTGAGAGAACCTGGATTTGTGCAGGAAATGGCCCAACTTGATTATCATGCACATTGTGTAAAGAGTTGTCACTTTGGATGGGCTATCACCAGCAGGAGAGTGAATTTGTGGGGGGGGGTAGAGGGTGAGAAAACCTGGATTTGTGCTGGAAATGGCCCAACCTGATGATCACTTTAGATAAGCTATTACCAGCAGGACAGTGGGGTGGGAGGAGGTATTGTTTCATATTCTCTGTGTATATATAAAGTCTGCTGCAGTTTCCACGGTATGCATCCGATGAAGTGAGCTGTAGCTCACGAAAGCTCATGCTCAAATAAATTGGTTAGTCTCTAAGGTGCCACAAGTACTCCTTTTCTTTTTATGCATGGTTAGGGTTGTCAGAGATAATAGACATGACTTAAATGAATTCTTCTAGTTTTTGCAAGAGGGGACTGGACTGTTTCAGGATGGGGGACACCCTAGCCAAGGTCTCTTCAGTCAACAGGCTTAAGATGAGCCCCACATTGCCTGGTCCAGGGGAATGATCAAGGGCAAAGTAAGAACAGGAGCCAGCACTGGTTCAGGAATCCTCAAAGCTTGCCCTACTCTCCATCAAATTTGTCAGGCAATGGGATCTTTGGCTACTGGGAGGGGGGAGTCAGAGGAGCCTGCAACCCAATTATCAATTACCCTCCCTCTTGCGGGGCATAACAACTGATCATAAGACCCTGGGACTCACCCTGAACACTGGAGGCTATGTTGCAGGAGCTTTCAAATTGCTATTTTCAGTAGCTCCTGCAGGACCACTTGAACCATGTGGGGATTGTGTTACTTTGGCTTAGAGAAGCAAACTTCACTATCAAGGTGTCCAAGTGCAAGATGGGGGCTGCAGAGGTGTCTTATCGAGGACCCAGGATAGGTAGTGGGTTTGTTTGCTCTGAGCCTTTAAAAGTAGAAGCTATTCAGAGTTGGCCTGCCCCACAAACTAAGAAGTAAGTCCAATCTTTTATTGATCTAACCAGCTAAGACAGGGGGTTGTAAAGGGGTTTAGCAACACTGCCCACATAACAGACCTTACAAAAAAGCCCTGATTTCAGCAAACCCTATGCGCTGTGCACTGCTGCTTCTAACACTGGGTTAGGGGTGGGAAACAAGAGGCACCCTATTGCCTTCTTGAGTAAAAAACTGATCCCCACTGAACAGAACTATGCGGTCATTGAGCTGGAATGCTGTGCCATCATTTGGGCTGTCAAGTAACTTAAACCTGAGTTGTATAATAAAAAAGTTAAGGTTCTGACAGATCATTCCCCTCGAATATGGTTACATCGAGCAAAGGACTGGATTGTTCCATATCAAGGGGAAGAAAATGTAGAGGCAGATCCCTTGTCCAGAATAGGGGGACCCTGAAGCATATTCAGGAGCATCAGTAACACGCCTACCTCTATCAGTTTTATGTTGGGAGTTTGAAGCTGGCAAACCAGGTGCCAGCTCTTGCCAAGGCTTTAGGCCTCAGCCAAGCACTGACAAATGTTTAGTTTTTATGAAATGCTTGTAAGCTGCTGCATGCATTGATGTCACTTATAATATCATCATTATCTTTAATATCTTTATTACACTGCATGGAAGGTAATATTTAAGTTTTTGCTTTATGACTGTAAAAAGTGTTTGTTCTGAACCTGTTAATCCAGTCAGGAGGGCTCATCTCCTAACCATCAAAAAGGCTATCAAAATGCAGTGGGGCATTGTGGGACATCACAATGCAAAGATTTTGTGAATTGTCCCCTGCACACCCAAGAGAGACTATGTGCAACAGGGCTCATCCTATCAGCTTGAATTCTGGAAGAAAGAAATCAAGACAGCTGACAAGAAAATTCTCATCTCTTTGGCAGTTTGGATTCTCATGGGGCTGGAGCTACAAAACACAAGCAGAGATTCCCCAGCGTCAACCTGCTACAATTCTGACATCTTTTGGTGTCAGAGTTATAGCAGTCTGTCAGCACTGAATGTACAGTCTATCAGCACCGACTGTAACTTGTTTGTGTATATATATGTTTGCCTGCTTTAACCTGTAAATAACTTTCATTTCTTTTTCCTTGTTTCTTTAGTTAGTTTGCTATAGGATTGGCTACAAGCATTGTCTTCGGTCTAAGATCCAAAGTACCAACTGACTTGGGGTAAGTGACTGGTCTCTTGGGACTGGGAGTGGCCTGAATATTTTGTGGTCTTTGGGTAGCAACCAACTATCAGTCAGTCCAGCTTGCCTGGCAAGATAGACTGGAATGCCCAAGGGGACTGTCTCTGACTCCATGGTAAGACTGTTTTAGGAGTTCATATTTGTTACTGAGTTGGCAAAATCTAATTATAGGGCACACAACCAGTTTGGGTTCTCTGCCCTGTTTGTTAACACTCTGCCCTATGGTTAGAGAGACAAGGTAGATGAGGTAGTATCTTTTATTGGATCAGCTTCTGTTGGTGAGAGAGACAAGCTTTTGAGCTTACACAGAGCTCTGCTTCAGGTCTGGGAAACTTACTCAAGGCAAGTCTACACTACAAAATTAAGTTGACCTAAGTTACATCGACATACAGCTGCCGCAGTAATTAAATCGCTTTTGCATGTCCACACTACACTCCTTGTCTCAGTGGTGCATGGTCTCACTTTCAGCGCTTGCATGATGCAGCATGGGTAGCTATCTGATTGTGCAACTTGCCACCATCTAGCCCAGGGTGTTTTGGGAAGGGTTTGCAATGCCTCACGGGGGCAAACAAGTCATGCAGGAGTGACTGGGAACATGGTTTCAATGTCCCATGATGAAGTTTTCTCCATCCCATAATGTTATCTGCATCCCATAATAGTTTGTGCCTCTTTTCAAAAGCCCTGCAAACCCGCGCGTCTGCCATCTCTGTGAGAAGCATGGATCCTGCACAGCTCTGCACTATTGTGATGAGCATCGCGAGCACAATGCACCTCATCCTGCAGTACTTGCAGAGTCACCCCAGGAGCTTCAGGGAACATGATGATTCCTTGGGGGCTAGTTTGCTGTGGGACATAGAAAGAAACAATTCATGATTGTTGTTGGTATTCACAGAGCAGTTGCAAATGGTGGAGCACTGTTCCGGGCCTGAGAAACAAGCTCTGACTGGTGGGATTGCATCGTTATGCGTGTATGGGATGGTGAGTAGTGGTTGCAGAATTTTTGGATGCACCAGACCACATTCCTGGAAGTGTGTGCAGAGCTCGCCCCAGCCCTCAGGCACAGCGACACCAAAATGAGAGCTGCACGGTTGGCGGAGAAGTGAGTGGTGATTGCTGTGTGGAAGCTTGCAATGCCAGATTGCTACCAATCTGTCGGGAATCAGTCTGGAGCTGGGAGATCCAAGGTGCGGGTTGCTGTGATGCCAGTGTGCAGGGCCATTAATCATGTTCTGCGGTGGACTGTGACACTGGGCAATGTGCAGGATATAGGGGATGGTTTTGAAGCAAGGGGGTTCTCGAACAGCAGTTGAGCTATAGACGGAACACACCCCCTTATTTTAGCACCAGAGCAACTTGCCACAGAGCTCATCAACATAAAGGGCTACTCTTCTATGGTATTGCAAGCGCTGGTAGATCACCAGGGACATTTTATCAACATCACCGCAGGATGGCCAGGGAAGGGTGCATGATGCATGCATCTTTAAGAACAAAGGCCTGTTCAGAAAGCTGTAAGCAAGGACTTTCTTTCCAGACCAGAGGATTACCATTGGACATGCTGAAATGCCACCAGTGATCCTGGGAGACCCAGCCTACTCCTTACTCCGGTGGCTCACGAAGACGTACGCCTGCCACCTTGACAGCAGCAAGGAGCACTTCAACTACAGGCTCAGAAGGTGCAGAATGACAGTTGAATGTGCCTTTGGCCACTTGAAAGACTGCTGGCACGGTCTACTCACTCGATTAGACCTCAATGCAAAAAATAATCCCAGTGGTTATAGCTACCTGCTATGTGCTTCATAATATCTGTGAAGCAAAGGGAGGAAGTTTCTGCCGGGGTGGAGGTAGAATGACTGTCTACTGGTTTTGAGCCGCCAGATAACAGCACTATAAGAAGAGCTCATTGGGGAGCTATATAGCTCAGGGAGGCTTTGAAAGACCATTTTATTAGTGAGCCCCAGTAATGTGTGTTGCTGTAGTGTGCTCTACCTGGCATTGCTTTTTTTTTGATCCCGGTATGAACCTTGTAATGAGCGCTGTATGTGTAGTAATAGAACATCGCAAATGCACCTATTGCTATTATCTGTGAATGATGTCAGCCCCAGCTAGCATATGCTGTGAACTAATAAGGGTGAATTAAGTTTCTAAAAATACACTTTTATTCCAAACCCATGCAAACAGACATATTTATAACTGAATGAAGCTTTATAAATACAGAAAAAAGAACTTCGGAAGGGGAAAGAACAGTCATTTTAATTTCACAACCACATACACCAACAGTGTACTTGCAGCTGTGATTATCTGTACTCTCCCCTGGGATGAAATGGTAGGGATAGTTCAGTGGCCCCAGTCGTGGAATGAGGGTGCATGTAAGAAGGACCCAGAATACAGTACTCTATGGGCTGCAGAGGAAGGCAAGCCTGGGTCTATTGAGCTTGAAGGTCAACAAGTGTCTCCAGCATGTCTGTTTGCTGCTTGAGAAGTGCTAGTATCTCCTGTGACACGTCTCTCTCCTTTTCCTGTGCTTTTCTCCTCTCCACTGTAGCCCTGTCCATGAGGATGATCTTCCAAGCCCTGGTGTTCGGTATCTGAAGCACCAGAGCCTTGCAGGATCTCTTGGAACATGTCATCCCACATCCTCTTCCTTCTCCTTTTCTGGCTGAGCTACTCTGCTGGCGTGGATGGAGAGACCCTCAAGGCCACATTTCCAGCTGCAAAAGATACAGTCCACAGAGGTACTATTGTGAGTGTATTCACACGATAAATGGAAACTTGGAATTCTGATTCTTGATTCACACAAGTTACAAGCACTACATTCCCACTTCTCCTTGGGATTCATAGAACACTGCAGCAGTCCCAGCCATGGTGAGTCCACCCCGGCGGGAAGGGGAAAGTTAGGACAATGGCCCTCACTCCCGTCCCTGTTTTCTCATTTTTTGCCCCCCAAATTTACTTGGAAAAAATATTTCTATCACTTGAGTTACGGGACTTAACTATATTAGCAGCAGTAAAGGCTGTTATCCCAGAGCAGGGATGAGCCACTGGTGCCATGTACTGGGTCACATGATGTCTCACTTATACTCAAAAGACCAAACACAACATTCAGGACTCTCAGGATATTTAGGTCTTTTAATCTTAAAGAATTAAATCTACATTTAATCTTAAAGAAAGCATTAGGGTAAAGGGCTGCAAAATAATGCAAGTCTGAGTTGTTATTGATTTCCTACAGTTAAAATATAAGTGGACTAAACTAAGGGCTTGATGCTGCAATCTTTATTCCAGCTCTTTTTGTGCCAATTCGGCCTTGGTGTAAGTGAGCGACTCCATTGACTTCAGGATAAGGTCCTTTAAGGGTAGAAATGTAGAAGGACTTGCTCTTTGGACTGGTGCTTTATGTCCTTGTGCTGTTATATAAAAATGATTAATTTCAAAAAGCTGCACAGACATTCCATTAGATCTAAACGTGAATAATGAGAGGAAAAGTGACATTGTTTGGAACTGTAACAGGGAAAATCTTGTCCAGATGTCACCAGAGTGCCAGTATCAACAGATTCTGAACAACAGTGATCACTGCAATCAGTAACGAACAGGGGACAAGTTCACTGCCTCTCTTAAACGCTTGCTTTTGAGGATGGCCCCACTCCAAGATACCCTACTCCAAAGGAGTAATAGATACAACACTGGAGACAGCATCAGAGAATTGGAAAACTATGAAATGTACAGATCTTGCCTCTTCTGGAAAAGGAATTACTCCCGTTACAGCAAGTATTTGACATGAAAAAACCTTCTGCAACTTCCAGATTTTTTTAGCTAGACAGCTTTCAGTAATGGATCTTGGAACCTTTCCTTATACACAGCTAAACCCCTTCCCTGCCCACACAAAATCCTGCTGTCTTCATTCAGGGTGTACTGCAGCATTTTCCGAGCCTGGTAAGTGTCTCCTGGGGGAGACTGAAGGACTAGCCTGGGGTCAGATAGCACAGAAGATGTGTCAGTTAAGATGGATAGGCCTTTAACAATACTTGGCAGGGCTGAAGGAGGGAAGATTGGTTTCATTTTACTGGAAGTGGGGAGTCAGCTTTCATATGTTTGGGAAATGGTGGCTTTTAGTGGATTGATAATGGTATGGGTGTCTCTTACCTCTAGAACAGTGAAGACTACCTTATTTTATTATAAATTAAGAAGTGGTTCAATTCCACCTCTAGTTAACTCCCCGCTTAGATCTCACTCTGGTGAGAGAAGGTGGGGAAATGGAGCACAGCTCAAAACTGAAGCCCCAGTTAAGCCATGTATAGGCAAACCATTCTCCAGTGTGTTACCAGTGCTTAATTTCAGCCCCTGCACCTCTGGATTTGGCAAGTCATAGCCCCGGCACCCCAGGACAGTGCTGAATTTGTGCTAGGGATTGCTGGGGCTGAGCTCTGGTACCTCTGGGCTAGCTGTGTCAGTTGCCATTCCCAGCGAGGGCAGTAGGAGGCTCATGTTGGCCACGGAGCGCCCTGTCTGTGCTGGGGCTGCAGCCGCTACGCCCACACCCCTGCGCAAGGCCAGCAGCATGCTGAGCCTGCCTTACGCCCAGCAAGTGCAGCAGCAGCTAAATCAGTGCAAGCTGAGCTCCTGCATCCTGGGCAGCGAGTCCTTCAGGGCTGGGGACGCCACCCGCCAGCAGCGCTTCCGCCAGCACCCCCTTCATTTCCGGGGGGGGCTCCTGCAAGGAGACTGCTGCCCACTGGAGGCCCAGGAGAGGCAGAGATTCCCCAGTGCAGGCAGTGAGGAGAGAGGTGAGGCATCAGGGACTTAGGAAGTGACCATGCAGCTGGGGCGCAGTGTGGGACCGAGGGACCTGGGCACCAGGGCAGGATGGAAAGTACTCGGGGAAGTAGCCCTGGTGCCAGTGGCAGGGCCCTCCTGGGGGAGGCAGAGCAGACACACGGCACAGTCGGAGTGGGCAAGATGCACCAGGCACGGAGGCGGCTCTGTGCTCTGGCAGGGAGGTGCTGATTTCCACAGTGCCCATGATCCTGGCTGCTGCTGCCCTGGTGCTGCCCAACCTGCCCCCCACAGGGGACCCACACCAAGAGGAGGTGAGAGCCGGGCCCGATCCCGGACCCCTTTCATGCTTTGGCCACCATTTCAGAGGACATGCTTCCATGCTGATGACAGGTTCTTCTCGATAACTGTCCAGAGCAGTGCAGACTGATGCACGTTCATTTTCATCATCTGAGTCAGATGCCATCAACAGAAGGTTGATTTTCTTTTTTGGTGGTTCGGGTTCTGTAGTTTCTGAATCAGAGTGTCGCTCTTTTCAGACTTCTGACAGCACTTCAGATTCTTAAACCTTGGGTGGAGAGCTGTAGCTATCTTTAGAAATCTTATATTGGTACCTTCTTTGTGTTTTGTCAAATCTGCAGTGAAAGTGTTCTTAAAACGAACAACATGTGCTGGGTCCTCACCGAGACTGCTATACCATGAAATATATGGCAGAATGCAGATAAAACAGAGCAGGGGACATACAATTCTCCCCCCAAGGAGTTCAGTCACAAATTTAATTAAAGCATTATTTTTTTAACGAGCATCATCAGCATGAAAGCATATCCCCTGGAATGGTGGTCAAAGCATGAAAGGGCATACAAATGTTTAGCATATCTGGCAGTGCTAGCTACAAAGGTGCCATGGGAACACCTGTTCTCACTTTCAGGTGACATTGTAAATAAGAAGCCAGCAGCATTATCTCCTGTAAATATAAACAAACTTGTCTGTCTTAGTGATTGGCTGAACAAGAAGTAGGTCTGAGTGGACTTGTAGGCTCTAAAGTTTTACATTATTTTGGTTTTGGGGGCAGTTATGTAACAAAAAAATCTACATTTGTAAGCTGCACTTTCACGATAAAGAGATTGCATTACAGTACTTTTCTGAGGTAAATTGAAAAATACTATTTCTTTTGTTTCTTTTTTACAGTGCAAGTATTTGTAATAAAAATAATAGGGCTGTCAAGCAATTAAAAATATGAATCGCAATTAATTGCACTGTTAAACAATAATAGAATACCATTTATTTAACTATTTTTGGATGTTTTCTACATTTTCAAATCTATTGATTTAAATTACAACACAGAATACCAAGTGTACAGTGCTCACTTTATATTTATTTTTATTACAAATATTTGCACTGTAAAAAACAAAAGAAATAGTATTTTTCAATTTCCCCATTGCAAGTACTGTAATGCAATCTCTTTATCATAAAAGTTGAATTTACAAATGTAGAATCATGTAAAAAAAATCTGCATTCAAAAATTAAAACAATGTAAAACTTTAGAGCCTACAAGTCCACTCAATTCTACTTCTTGTTCAGCCAGTCGCTCAGACAAACAAATTTGTTTACATTTGCAGGAGATAATGTCTTCTTTACAATGTCACCCGAAAGTGAGAACTGGCATTCACACAGCACTGTTGTAGCTGGCATCACAAGATATTTATGTGCCAAATGCGCTAAAGATTCATATGCCGCTTCATGCTTCAACCACCATTGCAGAGGACATGTGTTCTGGTTCTGCTCGATAACAATCCAAAGCAGTGCGGACCGACGCTCGTTCATTTTCATCATCTGTGTCACATGCCACCAGCAGAAGGTTGATTTTCTTTTTTGGTGGTTCGCATTCTGTAGTTTCCACATTGGACTGTTGCTCTTTTAAGACTTCTGAAAGCATGCTCCACACCTAGTCCCTCTCAGATTTTTGAAGGCACTTCAGATTCTTGAGTGCCATAGTTATCTTTAGAAATTTCACATTGGTACCTTCCTTGCATTTTGTCAAATCTGCAGTGAAAGTGTTCTTTAAAGAAACAACATGTGCTGGATCATCATTCAAGACTGCCATAACATGAAGCATATGGCAGAATGTGGGTAAAACAGAGCAGGAGACATACAATTCTCCCCCAAAGAGTTCAGTCACAAATTTAATTAATGTATTATTTTTTTAAACGAGTGTCATCAGCATGGAAGCATGTCCTCTGGAATGGTGGCCGAAGCATGAAGGGGCATATGAGCGTTTAGCATATCTAGCACGTAAATACCTTGTAATGCCAGCTACAAAAGTGACATAGTGAACACCTTTTCTCACTTTCATGTGACATTGTAAATAAGAAGCAGGCAGTATTATGTCCTGTAAATGTAAACAAACTTGTTTGTCTAAGCAATTGGCTGAACAAGAAGTAGGACTGAGTGGACTTATAGGCTCTAAAGTTTTACATTGTTTTGTTTTTGAGTGCAATTATGTAACAAAAAAAATCTACATTTTTAAGTTGCACTTTCACAATAAAGAGATTGCATTACAGTACTTGTATGAGGTGAATAGAAAAATACTATTTCTTTTGTTGATCATTTTTACAGTGCAAATATTAGTAATAAAAATAATAATATAAAGTGAGCACTGTACACTTTGTATTCTGTGTTGTAATTAAAATCAATATATTTGAAAATGTAGAAAAACATCCCAAAATATTTAATCAATTTCAAGTGGTAGTCTATTGCTTAACGGTGCAATTAAAACTGCAATTAATCATGATCACTTTTTTTAATTGTGATTAATTTTTTTGAGTTAATCGCATGAGTTAACTGCGATTAATAGACAGCCCTAAAAATACTAATATAAAGTGAGCACTGTACACTTTTCTGTGTTGTAATTGAAATCAATATATTTGATAATGTAGACAAACATCCAAAAATATTTTCATAAATGTAAATGGGTATTCTATTGTTAACAGTGCAATTAAAACTGTGATTAATCATAATTAATTTTTTTAATCAAGTTAATTTATTTTGAGTTAATTGCATGAGTTAACTGAGATTAATTGACAGTCCTAAAAAAAAAGCCCAATCTGGAACTTTATGTGAAAAGTTGTTTAAACTTAACTTTGCAGAACTGCTTTACCTTAAACACCTAGTGTATGTGTCTGTGTGATATATACATCTGTTGGACATATACATTTCTTTTGTATCTTAAGTACTAGGACTACAAAATAATGAACTTTTATATGCTCTCTTATCACCTGTCCCCCACACAAACAGGTGTCTTGTGGGTGAATGGTACATGGAGATAAGTGTGAAGCTAAAATGGTTACCTTTATAAAGGAAAACATTGCTTAACTATTTAACCCAGTACTCACCTGCAAAATAAATTGAAATGCATCAGATTTAATTCTCTGAATAAATGATGCAGGGAAATAAACATAAAGAACCAAGCAGCATGGTGAATCAGTGCATTATGTCTGTTTGAAGGATGGGATAAAAGCACTTTGTAACATTTGGCCTCTACATCTAGATATTCATAAGTCATTTGGGGGGAACTAAAAAGGGAATTTGAAGCTGTATCAATTCCTGCAGTTGCAAAGCACCTGGATAATGCTGAGAAGAACAATAACCAAGAACTGGAACAACAACAAAAGCAGATATTGAGCTCTAAGGCAAGTGTTTCTCAACTTTTTTGCGCTGGTGACCCCCTTTGTACCTAAATAAAAAATTGTGACCCCCTCTACTAAGACTTGAAAAGGTAGGGGGCTGAAGCCACCTGAGCCCTGCCATGCGGGGCTGGGACTGAACCAGCTGGAGACCCACTGCCTGGGGCGGAATCTCCTGAGCCCTGCCACCCGGGGCCGACAGCCAGAACCCATGACCCCTCTAAACCCGTCTTGCAATTGCAAGGTTGAGAAACACTGTTCTAAGGCAATCAACACAGAGTTTCGTACAGTTGGCTCTGAAAAGGACAAACAGGCTAAGCTGTAGATTTAAAACTTGTGCTGGGCAGTTTGATGCCACTGGAGCTCCACTGATTTCAGTGATGTTACCTACCCCAGGAGTATATGGAGTAACACAATGCTGACTCAGACCCACTGCTTTTACACTATTGTAAATGCTGCTGACTTAATGGGGTTAGTCTTGACTGATATTGGCGTAAATGAGATCAGAATCAGGCCACTAGAATCACAATGTCCAGTCCTGATACAGTCTTCTTAGCCCTTCATCTTCTCCCAGATAGTGTAGATAAATCAAGAAACGTCATTACGGATACGCGATCACTGCAAAAAAAAAATACCCCACCAAACACATGGCTGTAAGTCTCAGAGCCCGGGTCTACGGACTCGGGCTCACAGGGCTTGCGCCATGTGCAAAAAATAGCCATGTAAACGTTCCTGCCTGGGCTCTGAAACTTGGTGAAGGGGGTGGGTCTCACAGCCCAAGCAAGAACATCTACATGGCTATTTTTAGCACTGTAGCATGAGCCCCTTGCACCTGAGTCTGTAGACCTGGGCTCTGAGACCCACTACTTTGTTTTTTTGCTGTTGGGTTTCTTTGCATCATAGATGTATTCTTAGAGACCCTAAACACTCAGGGGCATATTCTGTCTGCTGCTTTACTGATGTATAAAGTCCATAAAGGAGTTTCAACAGAGAATTCCCCTTGTGTAGGAGCAATGTAGGGCAGACATACACAACTCCCAAGCTGTCTCCTCTCTGAAGCTCCTGGCCTGATGTGCAAATGATGTTACAGGGGCAACAGGCAGGGCAAAATCATCCAGGTATTCTGAGCTGCCTACTGAAAGGCATAGACCAACACCTAACCCTGACCTCCTTTCTTGTTTTGTATGGACATCAAAGTTCTTATGGAACTCTTCATGAGAAATGGGCTTGTCCTGGTGCCCTTGTCAGAATCTCCTCTGGCTCATGGCTGTGCAGCAGATTGGCTGCTTACCTCTACCCCTGAGGCTATTGTATTTCAATGGTGTTGTCTGAACTGTATGTGGCTTTGGGATCTTTTGGCATTAAAAGGTGCTTTGTACATTTAACTTCTTATATTTATTGTATTACATCAAGCGATGCCAGATTTCTGTCACTTGTCTTTTAGTACTTATCTGCAACCTGCTAATATTGCACTGAGTGCGTGCACAAAAAACTGCCATGATATATTTGAGTTCTTGCCAGTCATCTCTGCCTCTCTAAACCAGAAGTCACTGGGTCCAATAAAACACCATTCTTTACACGTGTTCTCCTGTATCAAATCTGTTAGCAGGTTTTACAACCTTTTTAATAAAGTGCGTGAACAAATATAAGGTTACAGAGTTAACATTCAATCTGGCATTTATAGTTAGACATGTGAAACTGCAGGTCTCCTTTAAAAGAGAAATGGGGGGATGGGGGGGAACACTCTGATTTGTATATTAGGAAAGCAGTTGGTCCCTTTTCAGAAAGGAAATCTAAATTCATATGGAGTGTCATTTGGGCGTCTGATCCAAAAGTTTAGTAACACGTCTAGCCAAGCCACAGAACGTTTTCACATCTGGATCTGCCCCATTTGCTAAACTGCTTGAGTCTGTAGAGAAATCCAGAATACACTGTGCTTTATTGTTATAAAAGAATGTAATGTTATATAACCAAACGTGAAAGCCCATATTGTGGAATATTTCTGAAAGAACAACATGTTAAAACTGCACTTTTTAAACCAGGCTTGAATTTAGCAGAAAATATGAAAATATGAGCTCAACAGGTCTGCAGCTGTCAATAATTTGCTTTACGTAATAGGCAGAGAGGAGAGCTGCTTGCCAGACGGCTTTAAAAATTAAAATCACACACGTAGAGCTGGAATAATTTTCTAAGCTATGAAACAGAGATGGGGCCCAAGCTACAAATGTCACATCTGGATTGTTCAAAAGATTGGGGGTGTTTTGAGCCGGGGACTTGGCTCCCGCTCTGCCTAGAAGCAATTTTAAAGGTGTGTTTGGAGAAATTTGGATTGTGCCTTTGTTTATTATGTATAAAGAAGGCCTGAAAGGATTTTAAAAATGTAGTAAATGGCAGTTTTGCTTGGGGGTTTCATAGAAATTCCAGCAATGTCAAGTCTGGTCTACGCTGATTTTGCTGGAGAACCTTTTGGGGCTCTGAGATGGGTAATGCGAGCTCTCTCGCTCCTTAACTGAAGGGGAACTGCCTGAATCTTTGACAATGAGATTGTCCAGATGTTGTAACTAAGTAGGTGTTACCAACAAATGAAAAGTTTTACACGTTCTGAATAAAAGCCACAGTTCACCTCAACCAGTCAGGTTTCAGTCCCTTAGGACTTGTCTGCACGTGAAATGCTACAGTGGCACAGTAGCACAGATGCTATCTACACCGACGGGAGGGGTTCTCCTGTCAGCATAGTTAATCCACCTCCCTGAAAGGCAGGAGCTAGATCAACAGACAAATTCTTCCATCTACCTAGCACTGTCTACACCAGGGGTTAAGTTGGTATAGCTACATCCATAGGCGCTATCTCCATGGGTGCTCCAGGGCTGCTTACCGTCCACCGGCATCCAAGCTTCCCTCCCACCCAGCTCCACTCCCACCCGCCTGTGGTCCCTGCCGATCAGCTCCTCCCCCTCCCTCATGGTGCCTCCTGCACGCCACAGAACAGCTGTAGGAATTCTTCTGTCGACCTTGCTACCACCTCTGAGGGAGGTGGATTTCCTACATTGTGGAAAACTCCTCCCATTGGCATAGGTAGTGTCTACCCTGAAGTGCTACAGCGACACAGCTGCAGTGCGGCTGTAGCATTGCAAGTGTAGATAAGCACAAAGGGTGGTGTCGTGGTTAGGACACTAGCCTAGAATTTGGCAGACTAGTCCCTGCTCTACCACGGACTTCCTGTGTGGCCATGGACAAGTCATTTAGCTTCTCTGTGTCACAGTACTTCCCTACCTCCCAGAGGTGTGGTGAGGATAAACACCTTACGCACTGTGAGGTGTTCAGGTATTATATAATGGGACCATATAAACACCCAAGATACTTATAGCTTGAGTGTTCCCTCAGCTCAACTCTAACTCACCCTCCATCCACACTCCTAAATCCCTCAGTCATGTCATGTGTTGGCTGAATTAAAGCCAACCAGTGTAGTTCTGAAACCATTCACAAAGTTCCAGGATAAGACATACCTTGAATTTCTAATGTAAAAGGCAAGAGGGGGAGAGGAGACCCCCTTTCGATCTTTTCAGGGCTCCTTTGGACACCATAAAGGAAAATGTACAAGTCTATCTATTTTGTTCCTTTGCAGTTCCCCTTTATTATACTGCAGCCTTGCTCCTCACATTTGATTTCGGCTTTTCATAGTTCATTAGCTAATCCCAGTTGTTCCTCTCATTTATTTGGCATGAAAAAAGCCCCTGAATTACATATATGAAGAATAAGTCCAGCCGACATTCCTCAGCGTAATGCCTTCCATTTCTCTAGCACAATTAATCAGCAAGGATCCCAAAGCTCTTAGGCTGTGGACTGCCTTCTGCTTTCCAATATGCAGCTCCCCTTAAGTGAATGTGTCCCGAGGGCATATTTGTGATGGTTTTTGTACAGAGATCCCTTAGCTGCATTTCAGGCAATCTGGCCATAGGCAGTCTCTGTGGTGTGAAACGCTGCAGCAGTTCTATGCCACCAACATTACATAAAAGATGGGAAGTGAGAAATATCTCATCAAACTAAAACTATCGGGAAAACTGAGAAAGAAAGAAAAACACATGAGTTAGAATTTAGCCAGGTCACTGAAGTTAAAACTCCGACTCCTGTGAAAAGTGTCATAATAGTAATGGTTACAAGCGTCCACATGCTTAGCCTTACATTTCATCCAGAAGACGGTATTTCCATCACTAACTACAGTGCTTGCTAGCATTAGAGCTACAAAAAACCAAGCGAGGTGAACAAATCATTTTGAATAATATTTTTTATGAATCTAATCACTTCTTTTGGTTAGTGAATCTTTTTTTCAAATGTATCTGTGATATTCATAAGTATTCACTGAATGTTTTCAGTAAGAAAAGGAGTACTTGTGGCACCTTAGAGACTAACAAATTTATTAGAGCATAAGCTTTTGTGAGCTACAGCTCACTTCATCGGATGCATTCAGTGAAAAATACAGTGAGGAGATTTATATCCACAGAGAACATGAAACAATGGGTGTTACCATACACACTAAAAGAACCGGAGTACTGGTGGCACTTTAGAGACTAACAAATTTATTTGAGCATAAGCTTTTCGTTACTGAATGCATCCGATGAAGTGAGCTGTAGCTCACGAAAGCTTATGCGCAAATAAATTTGTTAGTCTTTAAGGTGCCACAAGTCCTCCTTTTCTTTTTGCGAATACAGACTAACACGACTGTTACTCTGAAACCATACACACTGTAACAAGAGTGATCAGGTAAGGTGAGCTATTACCAGCAGGGGGAGGGGGAACCTTTTGTAATGATAATCAAGATGGGCCATTTCCAGCAGTTGACAAGAACGTCTGAGGAACAGTGGTTGGGGGGGTGGGGGGGGAGTGGTGTTGGAGAGCTGCCTAGCAGCCTCTTGTCATCAAAGATCTACAACCTGTCCTGAAGGACGACCCATCACTCTCACAGATCTTGGGAGACAGGCCAGTCCTTGCTTACAGACAGCCCTGCAACCTGAAGCAAATACTCTCCAGCAACCACACACCACACAACAGAACCTCTAACCCAGGAACCTATCCTTGCAACAAAGCCAGTTGCCAACTATGTCCACATATCTATTCAGGGGACACCATCATAGGGCCTAATCACATCAGCCACACTATCAGAGGCTCGTTCACCTGCACATCTACCAATGTGATATATGCCATCATGTGCCAGCAATGCCCCTCTGCCATGTACATTGGTCAAACTGGACAGTCTCTACGTAAAAGAATAAATGGTCACAAATCAGATGTCAAGTATTATAACATTCAAAAACCAGTCGGAGAACACTTCAATCTCTTTGGTCACTCGATTACAGACCTAAAAGTGGCAATTCTTCAACAAAAAGACTTCAAAAACAGACTCCAATGAGAGACTGCTGAATTGGAATTAATTTGCAAACTGGATACAATTCACTTAGGCTTGAATAGAGACTGGGAGTGGATGGGTCATTACACAAAGTAAAACTATTTCCCCATGCTTATTTTCCCCCCTACTATTACTCTCACCTTCTTGTCAACTGTTGGAAATGGGCCACCCTGATTATCACTACAAAGATTTTTTTCTCCGGCTGATAATAGCCCGCCTTATTTGATCACTCTCATTATAGTGTGTATGGCAACACCCATTTTTTCATGTTCTCTGTGTATATATATATCTTCCTACTGTATTTTCCAGTGCATGCGTCCGATGAAGTGAGCTGTAGCTCACGAAAGCTTATGCTCTAACAAATTTGTTAGTCTCTAAGGTGCCACAAGTTCTCCTTTTCTTTTTGCGGATACAGACTAACACGGCTGCTACTCTGAAACCTGTTTTCAGTGAGTAATTCTCAGCCTATGGGTTGTTTGCGAATCATTTGCTTACACTGTTTGCTCTTCATTAATCATGCTGTGTGTTTGGCATCTAAGGCGCTGTCTTCACTGCAGAAAAAGAAAGCTCGAGGCAGTCAACTCTATTCCCAACTACCTGGGGTTCACTTTGACTAGTTACATCAAGATTAAAAACTAGTGTTTTCTCTCCACCAGGCTTGTACATTGAGATAGCTCTGGCTCCCAGATTAGCCAGCTGACCCTCACACCTGTGTTTGCAATGAAGACATAGCCTTAGGATATGTCTATGCTGTCCCTCAGTTCAGAGGCTGGGGTGGGGTGAATAACAGTGTATTCCAAAGTGCTGCACTGTAACTCCCCTGTGTGGATGCTGCGGCTGCAAGCCAAAAGGTTCCTAGTTCACATCAGAGTCGCCCTTATGTGAACTCAGCTGAGAACCCTTTGGTTCGCACCAGCAGCGTCCACATGCGGGCAGTTACAGAGCAGCACTCTGGTCTGCACTGCTATTTACACCCCCATTGTCTGAAGTGCTAGACATACCCTTCGTCACATGGCATTGCTTCTGCTCCCAAAATACATGGCTCAAACGTTTAAAATGGAAGAGCAATGAACAGTCAATAATTAAAGCACCGAATACACAACTGGACTAAAATTCAGGGAAAAGTCAGGACGTGTGACTGTTCTCCCAGAAGTCTGGTCATCATCTGAAGTCTTGCAAATACCTATGAGCCCAGTTGTCAGAGCAAACCAAACTCTTTGCTTGTATTCACAAAAATATTTGTGAATGCATTTGAATTTTTTTACTATTTGACGAGTGTTGCCCAGCACAAGGCTGAGCATTGCTCAGTACAGATATGGAAAAGTATGCCACCTACTGTATCGCCCTTGACCAATTCCTGTATCTCCTTCGAGTTTCTCACCAGGCCTGATCCTATGTAGCAAATAAGATCATACTCTGGGGCAACTCAGGATTATTCCATATTAAATTCAGAGAAGTTGTAACTCCTTGTGGCAAGAGCCAAAAAATTCAGAAATAAGACTAAGGCTCTGCTAAAAATACTCGCAACTGTGTAAATTAAAAGTTTACTTCTTGAAAGTCCATGTCCTTTAAGAACTGAGTGTTCACAGACTAAGGTTATATTCAACATGAATAAGGGTAACAACATCTGGCTCTTAATCATCTCTGTTTAATGTAATAACTTCTTGAATGAAATAGTTTATTTCCTAGAAGAGGACTTAACAATGAAATTAGCCTATGTTTTGGACTGGAGCACTGCACTGATAATGGCTTCCCGAAAGTTTGTGATTATCTCTTGCAGCCAGCTGAGCCATGTGTCTGTTCTTCATCAGTGCTCCTTGAACTGTCTTCTCCTTTGGATACTATAGTCTTTAGGTTTCAGAGTAACAGCCGTGTTAGTCTGTATTCGCAAAAAGAAAAGGAGTACTTATGGCACCTTAGAGACTAACCAATTTATTTGAGCATAAGCTTTCGTGAGCTACAGCTCACTTCATCGGATACATACTGTGGAAAATACAGAAGATGTTCTTATACATACAAACCATGAAACCATGGACTAGATCCTTAATGAAGACCAGACCTTGATGTCCCGTGGGATTATTTTATAAGCTTGTATACTGGTCACAACTATAGGGGCAAGAATAGTGCTATTACAGTCTGAAAACAGCCACCTCCCAATTTAGAACATTTATCAGTGTCTAGACTTAAAATGTTACAGTCACAGTGCTTCAGGGTAAACACTACAGTTTTGGGAGGGGTTCTCCGGTTGGCATAGGTAATCCACTTCCGTGAAAGGTGGTAGCTAGGTATACGGAAGAATTGGTTCATCAACCTAGCCTTGTCTACACTAGGGATTTGGGTCAGCTTAACTATATCTAGTGTAAACCAGCCCTTAATTATCTTTGCCAAGCTCTGTTGAAACAGTTGGTGGTCTCCATCCAGTTGCTCACCGTCAGAAGTCCATGTCACAAATCGACTGTCCCAGGTGGAATCGTTACTAGCCTCTCAGCAGAGAAGCCAACTGCTGAATCAATATAGAAATTAAATGATCCTTTCAGGTCCTTCCAGATGAGAGTTGAAACTCCCTGGAGGTGGAGTACAGCAAGGACCTCGCACTGCTGCTGTCGTTGCTGCTCCTGTTCTTTACTAACATCTGAAAAGCTACATTTTTGTGTAAATGTGGAGCTTGTGAATGGCCCCAGCTCAACATTCCTGGACCATGAAGCCCTCTTTTTATTCACAGAATAGACAGAACACAAAGAATTGCAGCATAAGCTTCCCCAGACCCACCACACCAGACCTGGGGACACAACACGACATCTACAGGTGAGGAGGTAGGTCACTCTCCATGCTATCCAGTCTTTAGCCTTTAGTCTGCTTGCACTGCCCACAGGTGCACAGCTAATGCCAAGCAATATTGGCCCCTGTCCATTGGAAACAGAACTGAAACCACCAAATATTTCTCAACGTGCCACTGCCCAGCCATGAGATTGTAACAACTTTCAGTCTAGCATAGGGGTTCTCAAACTTTTTTTGCTGAGACCCTCTTTGAAAATATTTCAGGCTGTGATGACCCCTCTCCCAAAAAGTGATGACACCCCCCCCCCCCATATATCATGCCACCCTTACTTCTGTGCTGCTGCTGGCAGCAGCACTGCCTTTGGAGCTGAGCACCCGGCCAGCAGCCACTCTCGCAACCCCACTACAATAGTCCTGTAACCCCATTTTGGGTTGGGACCCCCAGCTTGAGAAACACTGAAAAAATAACTGAAAGATTTTAGCTGTCCAAACCCTCCCCCGTTCTGTGCATACAGGAAGGAATTGATTTGCCAGAATTATTAAACCAACATATTTTCTAAGTACAATCATGTACACTAAAAAAACGTTAAAAGCCAGAGAGAAAAGTCCATAGACTTTAACAGCTATTAAACCAATAGGGTTTTATACAAATTGTTCTTAAAACCTATAGAGTTGACTAGAGAATGAGATCCTTTCTATAATATTTTTTTAAACCTTCCCATAGAATTCTGTACCAGGAATATTCAACTTTATAGAATGGTCCAAAAAAGGGGAGAAAGCCTATAGAAAAGACATAGTTTTCTATGAAATGAAATAGATCTTTAAAGTGTGTGGGCGGGTGGTGAAGTAGCAGCAGCTGCCACTTACTTGGTCCCTGAAGAAAGGCACCTCAGCCCTTCTCCAGATGATTTGCTGACAAGCTTCCATGAGGTCTGCATGCAGCTGGCATAGAGCAGTGGCTCCCAAACTGAGGTCCATGGAGCACTTGTTGGTTGTACACAGAGAGATGCCTAGTCTCCTGATGCTGGCTCTCTTCCCCACATCCCACTGCTGACTTGCATTAAAAGCTGTTAAAAATACATTAAATACCTGCCTGATATTTTTCCATGTATACAATTGCTGTATTTGCCACTGGGATGTTATGAAATAGTGAATGAGGGGAGAGGCGCTCATGAAACAATCTCTGTAAGATGCATTCCACACTATGAAAAAGTTTGAGAGAACTAGACATGTATAAAGGGGCATAAAGCAGGGGGGGATCTTTATAGCTCCAGCAGGAATGTAGAAGTGTTCCCTGGTTTAAAAACATAATAAGAAAGCCTGCAAAAACTGGCAGTTTCCACTTAGGCCTACTGTTATGTGATCCTTCCTCTCCTTGAGCTACAGTGGATGGATACCATGTTCAACCTTCAGAAAACCAGCCAGTGTAAGAGGGCTAATGTTTGTTCTTTTATTTTTTTTTTTTTTTCTGAAGTGGTTTGAAGCTGTGCCCAATTTGGTGCCTCTGATGAAAAGCCTCATACTGCCACACTCTCTGGACGGCATCTAATTTGTTCTAAGATCCAAGTGAAGCAGTTTATTTGAACAGGTTTTCCCCCTTTTACTTTGATGTGTTCTTCCTTTTATGCTAGTTGGTCCCTGACAGCTTTTGCTAAAGATGGACTGATTTGTGTGCATGTCCACTTGGGAGCAGACAAAAGTATTTAGGGTTCTGACTGCAATCAATGATTTAGCTGCAGTTCACTGGGGTCCCAACTTCCAAACAGGAGGGTCCAAAATGTAGGCTGCTTGCATTACAGGGCCACATGAAGTATATCTAGCACAAGTCTGTCTACCCAGGCTGGGAGGCACGCTCCCAGCTGCAGTGCAGACATACACTTAGTTCCTCAGACATGGCTATCTTGCCTTGATACAGGAGTCAAACTCTTTCAACTACTGCAATCCAATAATAGAGATGTGTTTCCTTGTTTTGCTCACCGCCACAGCACATGAAGGGTTAAATTAACATCAGTGGCATTGTGTCTGCTTATGCCAAGGCTGGATTGAGCTTGGAGGTATCAAATTTAGGTTCAGACAATAAAAGATTCTCAGCTGATCTTAAAGATGACCTGGACATTATATATATATCTATATAATATATGTATTAGGCTTGGGCCATTTTTTGTTTCCTTGTGATCAATAATAAAGCCTAAAAGGGCTTTGCCTAAGAAAAAAATAGCTTGTTTTAGTATTAGAAATTCAACTGTTGTGTACTTTGGAAGAGACGGGAGAATTTGTGAAATTTTGACAACACAAAAGACAAAAACACCTCACAAAACCCTGATGGCTGAGCAAGTGAGAGGGGAAAAGATTTTTAGCCTGTTTAAAACTTGGTTTCAGAGGAACAGCCGTGTTAGTCTGTATTCGCAAAAAGAAAAGGAGTACTTGTGGCACCTTAGAGACTAACCAATTTATTTGAGCATGAGCTTTCGTGAGCTACAGCTCACTTCATCAGATGTATACCGTGGAAACTGCAGCAGACTTTATATACACACAGAGAATATGAAACAATAACTCCTCCCACCCCACTGTCCTGCTGGTAATAGCTTATCTAAAGTGATCAACAGGTGGGCCATTTCCAGCACAAAGCCAGGTTTTCTCACCCTCCACCCCCCCACACAAATTCACTCTCCTGCTGGTGCTAGTTGTCACTAGCTGTAGCACTGCTGGTGCTAGTTGTCACTTTGGATGGGCTAGCACCAGCAGGAGAGTGAATTTGTGTGGGGGGGTGGAGGGTGAGAAAACCTGGCTTTGTGCTGGAAATGGCCCACCTGTTGATCACTTTAGATAAGCTATTACCAGCAGGATAGTGGGGTGGGAGGAGGTATTGTTTCATATTCTCTGTGTGTATATAAAGTCTGCTGCAGTTTCCACGGTATACATCTGATGAAGTGAGCTGTAGCTCACGAAAGCTCATGCTCAAATAAATTGGTTAGTCTCTAAGGTGCCACAAGTACTCCTTTTTTTTTAAAACTTGGGTTTTTCATTGTTATTGTTACAGCCTATTTAACTCCATTCCCTAATGAACACTTTGGAGAAAGCTTTGCTAACGATCCCATCTCTTTAGCTTGCAATACTTATCTCCTGAAACCTCTGAGAGGCCCTCCAGCAAAACTGGGAAGAACAGAATTGCTATTCCAGATATTTCAAAGGGCGTTTTTTTAAAAAACGTGGAATAAAAATTCCACTCAAAAACAAACAAGTCAAACCACCCAAACCTTCTTTATACAACATAAGGGAGCAAAAAGAGTTAAACCCCTTCTAGCTCCTCTTGACCTGCTATGCCAATATACAGTGTGAGAGGAGATCTCTCATATCTCAGATCCCAAATTTTCTTTCAGTCTTCTCCTATCTAAAATCAGCTTTCAGCCACATTCTGTCTTGACCATCTAACAACACAGGCCATATCCTGATGTCATTTATACCGGTGTAAATTCAGAGTGGCTCCACCAAGGGGATTATAAACAGGTTAGATGCGTAGAAGAGTTCATTCACTGCTAGGCCATTGCTGAGGTCAATGGAGTTACTCTGGATTTACACTGGTGTAAATGAGGACAGAATCTGGCCCCATTCTCCACGTTAGCCTCATCCATGTTAATTTTAGGTTTCAGAGTAGCAGCCGTGTTAGTCTGTATCCACAAAAAGAGCAGGCGTACTTGTGACACCTTCGAGACTAACAAATTTATTAGAGCATAAGCTTTTGTGGGCTACAGCCCACTTCATCGGATGCATGGAATGGAACATATAGTAAGAAGATATGTATATACATACAGATAAGTTGGAAGTTGCCATACAAACTGTAAGAGGCTAATTACTTAAGATGAGCTATTATCAGCCGGAGAAAAAAAACTTTCGTAGTGATAATCAAGATGGCCCATTTAGACAGTTGACAAGAAGGTGTGAGGATACTTAACATGGGGAAATAGATTCAATATGTGTAATGACCCAGCCACTCCCAGTCTCTATTCAAACCCAAGTTAATGGGATCTAGTTTGCATATTAATTCAAGCTCAGCAGTTTCTCCTTGGAGTCTGTTTTTGAAGCTTTTCTGTTGCAAAATTGCCACCCTTAAATCTTTTACTGAGTAGCCAGAGAGGTTGAAGTGTTCTCCTACTGGTTTTTGAATGTTATGATTCCTGGTGTCAGATTTGTGTCCATTTATTTTTTTGCGTAGAGACTGTCCAGTTTGGCCAATGTACATGGCAGAGGGGCATTGCTGGCACATGATGGCATATATCACATTGGTAGATGTGCAGGTGAATGAGCCTCTGATAGTGTGGCTGATGTGATTAGGCCCTATGATGATGTCACTTGAATAAATATGTGGACAGAGTTGGCATCGGGCTTTGTTGCAAGGATAGATTCCTGGGTTAGTGTTTTTGTTGTGTGGTGTGTGGTTGCTGGAGAGTATTTGCTTCAGGTTGGGGGGCTGTCTGTAAGCTAGGACTGGTCTGTCTCCCAAGATCTGTGAGAGTGAGGGATCATTTTTCAGGATAGGTTGTAAATATTTGATGTTAATCCATGTTAATGACAAGTTCAGTGGGGATGGCAGCTGCCTGCATCTGGATGCACTGCTGACATAAAACAGACATGCAACCTCAAGAGCCTCTGTCAGTCCTTGTGTTTTGGATGCAGCTCTGGTCCCTTTCCTCATGTCTGCACTCTCTGATCTATTCAGCAGCTGCCAAACCCCTGCTTAGAAAAAGTCAAATAGTCTCCAAGCTCTCTCAGTAAAGCCTGTTACAACACAGCTGCTCCAGTCGCTTCCCTTGTATCTACCATAGCACTAGAAAGGCTTAGAACATTTTATCAAACTTCTAATTCTTTATATAGCAGATGCGGTTGATCTGATTGTTTCTGTTCCACTTCCAGGGCCATGGCTGTTGTTTGATATTGGCACATCGCTTTCAAGATGAGCTGGGTGACATTTAAAAAAAAAAAATTCATGTGAACGTATTTGCTGTTCTCTCTGGGGTAATTTCATGGCCCTAGAAGCTTCCCACTCCTTTTCCCACTGAATCATGCAAAACGTCACTTCTACTCCTAGCATTTCAAGCAAGAACAGCACACCGCTGGGTTTGGTTTTTGTAAATGCAACTCCTGTAATATAAGTTCATGAAGCTTTGCAAAGAAGTGAATGTGGATCAAATCACCATTACATAATGTATCAGTCTCATAGGTGTACAAGAGAACATAGGAACAAGGGATGCGGGGGGTGCTGCAGCACCCCCAGTTTTTACGCAGAGCCCTGGCCGCCAGCCCCACGCCCAGGGCTCCACTCCTAGGTCCAGGGCTCGGATCCCGGCTGTCAGCCCCATGCCCCACTCCCTGGCCGTTGGCCCAGTGCATGGGGCTCCATGCCCAGTGCCTCGCTCCCAGCCCTGCTCCCGAGGCCCTGAACCCAGCACTCTGCTCTCAGCCCTGCACCCAGGGCTCAGGTCAAAGCCACTGGCCCGTGCTTGCCCCGCTCCGTGGCTGCTGGCCCTGTGCCCGGAGCCCTGCTCCTGGGGCTCTGCTCCTGGAGCCCCGGCCGCTGGCCCCACTCCCGGTCCCGCTCCCTCTCCTGGCTCTCTGCTCCCAGGTCCCCCTGTTCCCAGGGCTCCACTCCCAGGGCCCCACTCCCAGCTCCACAGCTGGGGTTCTGCTCCCGGAGTCCTGGCTACCGGCCCCGCACACAGGGTCCTGGCTGCCGGCCCCATGCCCAGGTCCCCACTGACCCTGTGCCCGCACTCAGCTGTGGCCCCAGCTTTGGCCCCCTGTTCAGTTCCCCCCGTCCTGGAGGCACGGCCCTGCTCCTGGCCCCAGCTCTGAGGGTTTGCAGGGGCGTGGACAAGGGTAAGGGGGGGCATGAGGTAAAAAGTAAAAACTGCTTTCAGCACCGCCACTATTAAAAATGCTCCAGCACCACTTACCAGTCTTGCTGTCTTGAACCATGAATGTAGGGGAGAGAGCTGGACAACCACTTATCTGGCCTTTTCCATCTCTAACTTCTGTGACTGATATCATCTCCTTAGTGTATGCAGCAGATTACACCCAATAGACTGGATCTCAGATCTTCTGAGCTCCACTTGTCCCAGGACCACAGCAGAATGGGGCCAATTTGGCCCCTAGCATTGGTAAAAGCAACCTATAAGACATACCACTTATATTTCTTTAATACAATAAAAACAAAGACATTTCCAAGTTACAAAGTTTTCAGTTACAATTACATGATTTTGTACAACCCTTATACAAAATCATAATAAGATCATTACAATTAAGAAACCTAAGCCTTAGAAAGAATGGAAATGACCAATTCAAGTTACTTACATAAATATTCTATTGGCCTTACAGTTCATACATTACTGTACACAATACTGATATGTGAACACTCACCCTTACACATTTTGTTAGCAACCTTAATTCTGACCCACTACACATACTGAGGACCTCTTTCCATATCTGCCTCATTAACTGTATAGGTTACATAGTCAGAGACATACACCGACCTAGCCCACCAAATGCTGAGGACAAAATACATTTTCAGGCTGTACCAGCTGGGGAGATGAAAGCCCCAATTCAGCAAAACACATAAGCATCTTTTTAACCGTAAGCACGACTAGTTCCACGGAAGTATGCACATGTTTAAAGTCCAACAGATGCTGAAGTACTTTGCTGAATACAGACTTGAATAGAATAGGTGCCTGGAAGAGTTCAGGAATCACACAGACAGAAACACAACCCAACAGATTTTCAGGGGGCCACTCCCTTTGTAAAGTGATATGCTAATAAAAATGTGAAGATTAATTAAGCCAAGTTTTCCACAAGTGACCATGACTTTGGGCACCTCCATTTTTGGATGCCCAGCGTGAAACCCCTCTAGCAGTTCATCTACACTCATATGTGCTGGAACTAGGGGTGTTGGAGGTGCTGCTGCACCCCCTGCTCGAAGTAGAAAAAAAACAACCCAAATACATGGTGTCTGACTTCAGCACCCCCACTACAGAAATTGTTCCATCGCCCCAGTCTACACTGCATTTTAAAACCCAGGGCAGAGAGTCTCGGATCCTGGGTCTACAGACTCAGGCTAGTGGGGCTTGTGCTACAGCGCTAAAAATAGCAGTGTAGATGCTTGGGCATGCTCCGGAGTGCAGCCTCTGAGGCCTTCCCCGCTCCCTGGGTTTCCGAGCCCAAGCCACTACGTCTGCGCAGCAACATAGCATGAGCAAGTCCGTCTGTAGGCTTGGGCTTTGACAGTCGCTGCCAGGGGTTTTTAAACGCAGTGTAGGTGGACCCTAAAGGTGGGTGCTCAGCACTTTCTGAAAAGCAGGTCCGTTGCAGTATCTCAAGTTGAGCATCCATATATTGCGGTGTCTCAAATCAGTCTCTTTTGAAAATCTTGGCCCTCCAAAATTGGTTCCCTGACAACACTAAATGTGTAAACCAGTGCTACTCAAAGTGGTGGTCCGCGGACCGGTGCTGCTCCACGAGCCATCAGCTGCCAGTCTGCGCGCACATTGGGAAAAAAAAATTGCCGGTCCCCCAAATCCGATAGCTTGAGAAGTACGGCTGTGAACCATGCTCAGTCCATTATTTTCTGACTGGCTCAGAGAGCTCACACAAGGTGCAGCCTCCTTCCTTGCTGAGGGAAATGGAGAAAAGCATTTGCTCACTCTCCTGAGCACATGGGAGAGACTCCACCAAGAAGGAAGCAGAGAAGTATCATGTTCCTCCCACGGTGAGACAATAAAGGTACATTTTAAAAAAAAAAAAGCTGCCTTGACATGTTGACAGATATCCAGGTTGCGCATTTTGTGTCCAAATTTAAAAAAATATCCCTTGAGCCAAAAGGTTGGGGAGGAAGAGCTGCCCTTTCATTAAAGCAACAGGAAATTGGAATTTTTTTAAGAATCAAAGATTTCACACACCCTTATTTTCAGAGGGATGAATAGTGCTTTTGCTGAGCATCTTTTGGTATTTGGCCTTTTACCAGTGCACTGTTTGCAGAACACTTTCTGCACCTCCTGTAGCTACAATACAGAATCACTTTTTCCCATAGCTTGTTGTTAGCAATTGTTAAAAGCTGCATCTTGGAGACCTCAAGATAGCATATTCAACAGCTTATGCCAGTATCTCATGCTGCTTGCTCACTAATGGTGTTTGGGTTAGGCTGCCCTGGGGATGGCTCTTCCTAGGCATCCTGCCAGTCTTTGACCATCGCTGTAGCAATGACAGCTCTAATCCAGCAATAGAAGTTGAACATCAAACATAACAGCAGCCAAATATAAGCACAGACTGGTTTTTACGCTGAGTGCTTGGTTGTACAGAGCAGGATCATAATACTGCTCTACTACTGATATGCAGATGTGATGTATGAAGCACTGCATCTATATATCACACTTAATAAAATCATTTAGAAAAGCTGGCCTCAGCTTGAAGGGATTCTCAGTTGTACAAATATGTGGCTAGGTTCATCACTACACTGGCTGCTTTGCACTGCTCCAGTGTTGTAGCCACGAACCTTGGTGCAAATGACCAGTGAAATGAAGTTGACGGCGCTTTGCATCACCAGAGCAGCACAAAGCAGCCAGAACATGCTGGTGAATGTGACCCATAATGTACGGAGTTATGATACAAATACAAGAGGAGAAGGAGGAATGGTCTATAGATCAATTTGTTTAGGTAGTGGTTTTTAATAGACTCATAGATAATGGATATGAAGAAGGGCACTTGGCATGGAGGAGGTTTAAAATTCTGCTCTCAGAATGGTTCAACCCCATTGTCATCCATGGATTTAACCCAGCTTAACAGAAGAGGAACAATTGACAGTGGAAGCTTAAAAATGTTTCTTAATATGGAAACAGATCCTGACAGCCACCTATCTAATCTGTGGAATTTACAAGGCATCGATCACCTTGTTCTCCGAGCACCAGATGAAATGATAGAAAGCAGAAGAGTCTGCATTTTTCTCTTTCTGGCGCTCCACTGTCGCAGGGATATGTGAATTGAGTCCTAAATAAGATAATGGATGGAGACATCTCCTTCCTGTTCAGGAAACAGGAGCAATTACTGAGGCGGACAGATGGATGCAGGAAGTGTGGCTGGTGCCCTAAATTTAAGCACAATAGCATAGGCATTTTGGTAAGGTACCAGCTGTTCTGAAACACTGTTCAGTTGGTTTTTATAGTAGGAGGTGTTGGATCCAGAATGGGATTCATCATCTGCCAGTAGAAATTCAGACCATTAGTAATGGAATGCCTTGCCTTTGGGGTAGGGGATAAGATACCTATCCATCATTGTGACATTCAGTCCATTAGAGTAAATTCTTCCTAACGTACTAGAGGTCCTGCTTTGGCTTCTTGTACTTATATTATTTCTTTTCCAATGAATTTTGTTCACTGGAAGTTAAAGTTTTTGCAAACATATGCTAAGTTTTGCTTCATTCATTCATTCATTCATTCATTCATTCAATCAATGTACCCTTACCTGATGGATCAGCCACTCCCTAGTACTTGTTTCAGAGGAACAGCCGTGTTAGTCTGTATTCGCAAAAAGAAAAGGAGTACTTGTGGCACCTTAGAGACTAGCCAATTTATTTGAGCATGAGCTTTCGTGAGCTACAGCTCACTTCATCAGATGTTTACCGTGGAAACTGCAGCAGACTTTATATACACACAGAGAATATGAAACAATACCTCCTCCCACCCCACTGTCCTGCTGGTAATAGCTTATCTAAAGTGATCAACAGGTGGGCCATTTCCAGCACAAATCCAGGTTTTCTCACCCTCCACCCGAAAACCTGGATTTGTGCTGGAAATGGCCCACCTGTTGATCACTTTAGATAAGCTATTACCAGCAGGACAGTGGGGTGGGAGGAGGTATTGTTTCATATTCTCTGTGTGTATATAAAGTCTGCTGCAGTTTCCACGGTAAACATCTGATGAAGTGAGCTGTAGCTCACGAAAGCTCATGCTCAAATAAATTGGTTAGTCTCTAAGGTGCCACAAGTACTCCTTCCCTAGTACTTGAGTACTTCCCTGCATGAAAAGTTAGTTAGAGTCAGGCACTGAAAATGAGGAAATCCTGAGTCTTATTCCTGACTGCCACTGACTTCATCACATTCTACGTGCCTTATTTTCGTGAGTAGCCCAGTTAAAGTATATGGGACTCTTCACTTGAGTAAGATGAACAAAATTTGGTTTCCACTTTAATACCTTGGACAACATTCTGTCTCTAAAACTTCTGTAGCTTCAGTTGCTCTTTAAAGAGATGTAGACACACCCATCTCTCTCGCAGGGGGCGGGGGTGTCTGCGTGGGAAAATGCTGTGAGACCGTTGGGTGAACGAGGCAGTATAGAAGTGCAGAGGACTATAAGGAACGAATCATTTTGTGTGTACATGTAACCATCACTGCCCTCTGGTAGAGCCCTGTGATTTTGACCCAAGAGGAATGAAGTGCTACTCTCAGTGTTGCCACAAAATTCTGAGTGTCCAAGTCCTAACTGAAAACCAGTTTGTTCAGGAATTATAACTTTGGACTTGGTGTGTCAGCTCAGGGCCTATGTTAGTGAAAGTTCCCGGATCATACCTGGACAGGATAAGATAACTTTTCAATATCTGGTGCAAAGAACACGCATGAGTCATGCCTGTGTAACCTACATAGAGGAGAGGTAAGTCAATTTACTCACCAATTCTGTGCTACAGAATTCCTCTGTCTGACAAAGTATTTGCACAGACCATGAATTCCTATCTTTGCAAGAGACTAGAGGTGTTTTTTCTATAAGAATCCTCTAAATACCAAAAGTGGAAATTATAATAGGATTCACTTTCTTTCTCTTCTTAGGAATTCACTGTTAATCTTTATCAAAAGACAGTTACGCACACACACAAATAACAATTTCAAATTCCTTTTTATGAATAACACTGCAAAGATAAACCATTACAGAACAGGTTTCAGAGGAACAGCCGTGTTAGTCTGTATTCGCAAAAAGAAAAGGAGGACTTGTGGCACCTTAGAGACTAACCAATTTATTTGAGCATGAGCTTTCGTGAGCTACAGCTCACTTCATCAGATGTATACCGTGGAAACTGCAGCAGACTTTATATACACACAGAGAATATGAAACAATACCTCCTCCCACCCCACTGTCCTGCTGGTAATAGCTTATCTAAAGTGATCAACAGGTGGGCCATTTCCAGCACAAATCCAGGTTTTCTCACCCTCCACTCCCCCACACAAATTCACTCTCCTGCTGGTGCTAGCCCATCCAAAGTGACAACTCTTTACATAATCAAGTCGGGCTATTTCCTGCATAGATCCAGGTTTTCTCACATCCCCCCCACCCCCATACACACACAAACTCACTCTCCTGCTGGTAATAGCTCATCTAAACTGACCACTCTCCAAGTTTAAATCCAAGTTAAACCAGAACATCGGGAGGGGGGGGGGGTAGGAAAAAACAAGAGGAAACAGGCTACCTTGCATAATGACTTAGCCACTCCCAGTCTCTATTTAAGCCTAAATTAATAGTATCCAATTTGCAAATGAATTCCAATTCAGCAGTTTCTCTCTGGAGTCTGGATTTGAAGTTTTTTTGTTTTAAGATAGCGACCTTCATGTCTGTGATTGCGTGACCAGAGAGATTGAAGTGTTCTCCGACTGGTTTATGAATGTTATAATTCTTGACATCTGATTTGTGTCCATTTATTCTTTTACGTAGAGACTGTCCAGTTTGACCAATGTACATGGCAGAGGGGCATTGCTGGCACATGATGGCATATATCACATTGGTGGATGTGCAGGTGAACGAGCCTCTGATAGTGTGGCTGATGTTATTAGGCCCTGTGATGGTGTCCCCTGAATAGATATGTGGGCACAATTGGCAACGGGCTTTGTTGCAAGGATAAGTTCCTGGGTTAGTGGTTCTGTTGTGTGGTATGTGGTTGTTGGTGAGTATTTGCTTCAGGTTGCGGGGCTGTCTGTAGGCAAGGACTGGCCTGTCTCCCAAGACTTGTGAGAGTGTTGGGTCATCCTTTAGGATAGGTTGTAGATCCTTAATAATGCGTTGGAGGGGTTTTAGTTGGGGGCTGAAGGTGACGGCTAGTGGCGTTCTGTTATTTTCTTTGTTAGGCCTGTCCTGTAGTAGGTAACTTCTGGGAACTCTTCTGGCTCTATCAATCTGTTTCTTTACTTCTGCAGGTGGGTATTGTAATTGTAAGAAAGCTTGACAGAGATCTTGTAGCTGTTTGTCTCTGTCTGAGGGGTTGGAGCAAATGCGGTTGTATCGCAGAGCTTCGCTGTAGACGATGGATCGTGTGGTGTGGTCAGGGTGAAAGCTGGAGGCATGCAGGTAGGAATAGCGGTCAGTAGGTTTCCGGTATAGGGTGGTGTTTATGTGGCCATTGTTTATTAGCACTGTAGTGTCCAGGAAGTGGATCTCTTGTGTGGACTGGACCAGGCTGAGGTTGGTGGTGGGATGGAAATTGTTGAAATCATGGTGGAATTCCTCAAGGGCTTCTTTTCCATGGGTCCAGATGATGAAAATGTCATCAATATAGCGCAAGTAGAGTAGGGGCTTTAGGGGACGAGAGCTGAGGAAGCGTTGTTCTAAATCAGCCATAAAAATGTTGGCATACTGTGGGGCCATGCGGGTACCCATAGCAGTGCCGCTGATCTGAAGGTATACATTGTCCCCAAATGTGAATTAGTTATGGGTAAGGACAAAGTCGCAAAGTTCAGCCACCAGGTTAGCCGTGACATTATCGGGGATAGTGTTCTTGACGGCTTGTAGTCCATCTTTGTGTGGAATGTTGGTGTAGAGGGCTTCTACATCCATAGTAGCCAGGATGGTGTTATCAGGAAGATCATCGATGGATTGAAGTTTCCTCAGGAAGTCAGTGGTGTCTCGAAAGTAGCTGGGAGTGCTGGTAGCGTAGGGCCTGAGGAGGGAGTCTACATAGCCAGACAATCCTGCTGTCAGGGTGCCAATGCCTGAGATGATGGGGCACCCAGAATTTCCAGGTTTATGGATCTTGGGTAGTAGATAGAATATCCCAGGTCGGGGTTCCAGGGGTGTGTCTGTGCGGATTTGATCTTGTGCTTTTTCAGGAAGTTTCTTGAGCAAATGCTGTAGTTGCTTTTGGTAACTCTCAGTGGGATCATAGGGTAATGGCTTGTAGAAACTCGTGTTGGAGAGCTGCCGAGCAGCCTCTTGTTCATATTCCGACCTATTCATGATGACAACAGCACCTCCTTTGTCAGCCTTTTTGATTATGATGTCAGAGTTGTTTCTGAGGCTGTGGATGGCATTGCGTTCCGCATGCCTGAGGTTATGGGGCAAGTGATGCTGCTTTTCCACAATTTCAGCCCGTGCACGTCGGCGGAAGCACTCTATGTAGAAGTCCAGTCTGCTGTTTCGACCTTCAGGAGGAGTCCATCTAGAATCCCTCTTTCTGTAGTGTTGGCAGGGAGACCTCTGTGGATTAGTATGTTGTTCAGAGGTATTTTGGAAAAAATGAAAAAATGGGAGGAGGTATTTTTTCATGCTTTGTGTGTATATAAAAAGATCTTCTACACTTTCCACAGTATGCATCCGATGAAGTGAGCTGTAGCTCATGAAAGCTTATGCTCAAATAAATTGGTTAGTCTCTAAGGTGCCACAAGTACTCCTTTTCTTTTCGCGAATACAGACTAACACGGCTGTTACTCTGAAACCTGCTTTCATGTAGGCTTTCCATGGATATTATACTGACAAAATAAAACATTTAGTTGTACTATATCACCAGTTGTTTCAGCATCATCACTATTGAGCAATATACAACTTCAAATATGAAAGAAAAAAAACTTGACAATAACCAGCTGTTAGGCTAATGATGTAATACACTTCCCAAAGACATCTGGCCTACAGTCTGTGATTCCTCCTTTATGGTGTTTCCCAGTCTCAATCCCACTCACTTCTGTAAAATTACAGGAAACTTTATTGAGATCCAACTCCAGATTGAAGGCTTGTCTACGCTTACAGTGCTGCAGCTATGCTGCTGTAATGCTTAGGACTTGTCTACACTGGCAAGTTTCTGCGCAGTAAAGCAGCTTTCTGTGGTGTAACTCTCGAGGTGTACACACTGCCAAGCCACTTAGTGCACAGAAACTGTGCGGTTACAGCGCTGAAAAAATCCCACCCCGCCTCTTCTCTGCCTCCTCCCCTGAGTGCGCCACGTCCCTCCTCCTACCCCCCCCTTCCTAGAAAGTCCTAAGCGCCACCAAACAGCTGTTTGGCAGCAGGAAGCGCTGGGAGGTAGGAGGAGGAGCAGGGACATGGTGCGCTTGGGGGGTGGGGGGGGCGAGGGGAGCTTGGCTGCCGGTGGAGTCTGCGCCTATGGCGGGCTGCAGGAAATAACTCAGCTATGTCAAGTGTAAGAGGAACCATGCCATTAAAAAAATTAATTTATTATTTTCACAAAAAGAACATTCAATATATAAACATGAAAGCTTTATATTGGCATAAATACAAAGGCAAAGTTGTAAAAATAGAATAATAATTTAACTAAAACATGTTTTGAAATATGCCTGCTTGCATTATAAAATAGTTTCAAATTAACTTATTTTTGTCTATGATTTCTTAATTAGTAGATATGAAAACTTTATGTCTACAGGAACACAAAAGCAGTTACTGTTATACAGACTGGCTTACTAAATGGAAGCAGTACAACCTACAGTATGTCTGTTTGCAGATCACATTAATTTTAACACTGAAATTTAAAACATTTTCTTTTGTGATTTTTGGAGAGCTAAGTCATTGATGATGTCCTCAAATTATAAGCTACAGAGTTTGTCACTTTTGATGCACAGAATGCATAAGGCAGATAACTTTTCTTGCAGCATTTTCTAGACAGACTTCTCTCTTCACGTTCACTTCTCTATCCTCTGTCTCCCCCAGGACCACTAATTAGTCTCGAGTAAACACCTCAGACATACAGAGTGACAAAAAGCTATATGCGGGAAAGAGAAAGAAAGAATTTACCAGTAAAAAGACTGGTATTCTCTAGACAGGCATTGAGAAAGTGAGAAAAGCTAGCCTATATTCAAGCAAATATAATGAATATTATAGGCTTTAATAGCCTATAACTCATATATGTACATAGTTTGAAATAACTTGCTCACCAAGTACTCAGAATATTTTAATATATATGTATATCTTCCTTCACTTCTGTCAAGGTTCTTTCCCCACTCTGAACTCTAGGGTACAGATGTGGGGACCTGCATGAAAACCCCCTAAGCTTATTTTTACCAGCTTAGGTTAAAACTTTCCCAAGGTACAAACTATTTTACCTTTTGCCCTTGGACTTTATTGCTGCCACTACCAAGCGTCTAACAAATATATAACAGGGAAAGAGCCCGCTTGGAAACAGTTTTTCTCCCCCTCCCAAAAAATCCTCCCAAACCCTACATCCCCTTTCCTGGGGAAGGCGTGATAAAAATCCTCACCAATTTGCATAGGTGAACGCAGACCCAAACCCTTGGATCTTAAGAACAATGAAAAAGCAATCAGGTTCTTAAGATCCAAGGGTTTGGGTCTGCGTTCACCTATGCAAATTGGTGAAGATTTTTATCAAGCCTTCCCCAGGAAAGGGGGTGTAGGGTTTGGCAGGATTTTTTTGGGGGGGAAAGACGTTTCCAAGCGGGCTCTTTCCCTGTTATATATTTGTTAGACGCTTGGTGGTGGCCATTTAAACACAACAGAATCTAACACATATCTAGCTAGATTACTTTCTAAGTTCTAAGATTCCATTCCTTTTCTGTTCCTGGCAAAACAACACACAGACAGATAGAACCTTTGTTTCTCCCTCCCTCCAGCTTTGAAAGTGTCTTGTCTCCTCATTGGTCATTTTGGTCAGATGCCAGTGAGGTTATCCTAGCTTCTTAACCCTTTACAGGTGAAAGGGTTTTTCCTCTGGCCAGGAGGGATTTTAAAGGTGTTTACCCTTCCCTTTATATTTATGACAACTTCTCTCAAAACCGTCTATTTATCCTTTCATCGGCACTCTCTGATATTTACTGTGAAGGTTCCTGAAACTGACGGGAACTGACTGGTGCTCAAAATGTCGGCCAGTTTTGTACCCCTGACAGAACTCAATAATGATTAGCCACGAGCTTCCAGCTTCTGACTATGGGGAGGAGGCATAATGTATGTACATACAGCAATGTCTGTCCTTAATGATGCCTTCCACACTAGCTTCAAAAACAGCTACTGAGCATGGTTAATAACTTCCTGCACTCCCTCTAGTGTGCTAAAATAGCAACTACTTCTCTGCAGTCACTCTATGCTGCCACCTTGTCTGGGAATGTTTCTATATCAACTCCGAGCAAGTAGAAACAGCAGCTGTAATTACAGCAATAAGTGTTTTTGTCTGAAAACCATGAAATAAGAAAAAGAAAAGGGGGAGTACACCTAGTTAAAGCATGATATGAAAGAGATTGGTAAAGATAATTATCTTGCCCAAATACTATGGTGATGAGAAGTATATAAATACTTAGGGCTTGTCTCCACTTATGCGTGGCGATCGATCCACCAGGGGTCGATTTAGCGGGTCTTCATTAGATCACTCTCCTGATCGCTGATTGCTCTCCCGTCTACTCCAGTACTCCAGCAGAATAGGAAGCATAAGGTAAGTCGACGGGAGAGACACCACAAATATTCACGTAGCTGGAGTTGCGTAACTTAGATCGACTTAGCCCCATAGTGTAGACCTGCCCTTAGATAGCTCCACCACACTGTGCACTAGCCTTTTTCCAAATAACTGCATGATTTTTAAAAAAATATTTCTCTCTCTTCTTCCTCCCCCAGTCATCTTTGTGGCATCAAGTGTTACTAGTTTGTGATCTCTCTGAGGCTGGCACCACTTTGGGGTGCTGTTACTGTAATAACTAGTCGTACAGATAGGCGAGAGACTTCTCTGCTGCAGGTATGATGTATAATAATTGGGTCTGGTTTTGGTTGTGGTTGGGTTTTTGTGTATTATGATATTAGTTGGAGATTGGTCCTGCTTTGAGTAGGGGGTAGGACTAGATGACCTCCTGAAGTCCCTTCCAACCCTGATATTCTATGATTCTATGATTCTAAGCCTTCCAGATGGTATAACATACAGAGGGGAATCTTAGACCCACATTTCAAAGTAGTTTCTACACCTAAACAGTATGCCCAAACTGGACCCTCCACTTGACGTGTTTGCTGGAAAGTGGACTGACAGTAGAATATAACAACAGCCAGGTGCACATAACCTGAAGGCTCCTCAAGTAACTCTCATATTTCATGGATCAAATTCATCCCAAGTGCAATTGCACTAACGTCAATGGAGTTACACCAGCAATAAATTTGGAAGGAAGAGATTTCCGTCATAAAATGCAGTTCTGCTATGAAAGATGCCTCTGTAAAAATGACATCATGAGAGTCCATAGCTGTTGTTGCTATTACTATTATTTGTAATACTGTAGCAACTAGGAGCTGCTGTCATGGACCAGAACCCTGTTGTGTTAGGTGCTGTACAAACACAGACCAAAAGGACAGTCCCTGAGAGAGAACTTACAGTCTCAGTAAGTAAGTATCATAGAATCATAGAATATCAGGGTTGGAAGGGACACCAGAAGGTCATCTAGTCCAACCCCCTGCTCGAAGCAGGACCAATTCCCAGTTAAATCATCCCAGCCAGGGCTTTGTCAAGCCTGACCTTAAAAACCTCTAAGGAAGGAGATTCTACCACCTCCCTAGGTAACGCATTCCAGTGTTTCACCACCCTCTTAGTGAAAAAGTTTTTCCTAATATCCAACCTAAACCTCCCCCACTGCAACTTGAGACCATTACTCCTCGTTCTGTCATCTGCTACCATTGAGAACAGTCTAGAGCCATCCTCTTTGGAACCCCCTTTCAGGTAGTTGAAAGCAGCTATCAAATCCCCCCTCATTCTTCTCTTCTGCAGGCTAAACAATCCCAGCTCCCTCAGCCTCTCCTCATAAGTCATGTGTTCCAGTCCCCTAATCATTTTTGTTGCCCTTCGCTGGACTCTCTCCAATTTATCCACATCCTTCTTGAAGTGTGGGGCCCAAAACTGGACACAGTTCTCCAGATGAGGCCTCACCAATGTCGAATAGAGGGGAACGATCACGTCCCTCGATCTGCTCGCTATGCCCCTACTTATACATCCCAAAATGCCATTGGCCTTCTTGGCAACAAGGGCACACTGCTGACTCATATCCAGCTTCTCGTCCACTGTCATCCCTAGGTCCTTTTCCGCAGAATTGCTGCCTAGCCATTCGGTCTGTAGCTGTGCATTGGGTTCTTCCGTCCGAAGTGCAGGACCCTGCACTTATCCTTATTGAACCTCATCAGATTTCTTTTGGCCCAATCCTCCAATTTGTCTAGGTCCTTCTGTATCCTATCCCTCCCCTCCAGCGTATCTACCACTCCTCCCAGTTTAGTATCATCCGCAAATTTGCTGAGAGTGCAATCCACACCATCCTCCAGATCACTTATGAAGATACTGAACAAAACCAGCCCCAGGACCGACCCCTCGGGAACTCCACTTGACACCGGCTGCCAACTAGACATGGAGCCATTGATCACTACCCGTTGAGCCCGACAATCTAGCCAACTTTCTACCCACCTTATAGTGCATTCATCCAGCCCGTACTTCTTTAACTTGCTGACAAGAATACTGTGGGAGACCATGTCAAAAGCTTTGCTAAAGTCAAGAAACAATACATCCACTGCTTTCCCTTCCCGTTCCACAGAACCAGTAATCTCATCATAGAAGGCGATTAGATTAGTCAGGCATGACCTTCCCTTGGTGAATCCATGCTGGCTGTTCCTGATCACTTTCCTCTCATGCAAGTGCTTCAGAATTGATTCTTTGAGGACCTGCTCCATGATTTTTCCAGGGACTGAGGTGAGGCTGACTGGCCTGTAGTTCCCAGGATCCTCCTTCTTCCCTTTTTTAAAGATTGGCACTACATTAGCCTTTTTCCAGTCATCCGGGACTTCCCCGGTTCGCCACGAGTTTTCAAAGATAATGGCCAATGGCTCTGCAATCACAGCCGCCAATTCCTTCAGCACTCTCGGATGCAACTCGTCCGGCCCCATGGACTTGTGCACATCCAGCTTTTCTAAATAGTCCCTAACCACCTCTATCTCCACAGAGGGCTGGCCATCTCTTCCCCATTTTGTGATGCCCAGCGCAGCAGTCTGGGAGCTGACCTTGTTCGTGAAAACAGAGGCAAAAAAAGCATTGAGTACATTAGCTTTTTCCACATCCTCTGTCACTAGGTTGCCTCCCTCATTCAGTAAAGGGCCCACACTTTCCTTGGCTTTCTTCTTGTTGCCAACATACCTGAAGAAACCCTTCTTGTTACTCTTAACATCTCTGGCTAGCTGCAGCTCCAGGTGCGATTTGGCCCTCCTGATATCATTCCTACATGCCCGAGCAATATTTTTATACTCTTCCCTGGTAGTGGTTGTCTCATTCTAGATCAGATTGCTTGGTTTTCACATAAATACTATTGTTATTGTTTTGTTTTTCAAGCTGCCAGCACTACAAATTCATGTTGGGATATGAAAATCAAGCTAGATTTTTCGCTTTTGCATCACCATCATTAGTAAAGATACTGCATGCCAAATGTTGCCCTTAGTTATGCCTACACAACCTATTAGCCAATCAAGTATCTAGCTACTGTGGACATGTCAAATAATGCTGCCATATCACAAATCTAAACCTGCTAACAAATAAGTAACTGAAGCACAGGGCCCTGTTAATTGCACTTCCTGAGGACTTGATCCTGCTTCCATTGAAATCAATGGGTAAACTCCTGTTGACTCCAGTTGGAACAGGATCATGCTCTTAAACAGCTGTGCTTTTTAACTCCAGAGAGGCTGCAGTCAGTGTTATCAGTTTGTAAAGTGCTTTGGGATCCCTTGGGAGGAAAGATGCTATGTAGCTGTAAATTGTTAACATCAGTGCTACTTTCAAGGGACTTATTCTGTAAGGATTTGCACCCTTGTGTGGTCATGTTGGGTGATCACCTGAGGCACCAAAATTTGGGCCAATCTGATGTGGGGAGAAGCAAAAGAACAGAAATGTTAAAGCCCCGTGTGGATGCTTGCTGAATATTGAGTACATACTGCCAATGCTTACCATTGAATTCATCCACCCATGCTTTCCGTCCGCTTCCAATGGCTTGAAGGCTGTGCTCAGATGTCTTGAAGGAGTCTATATGGGAAGCCTCCAGGCATCCCTGGGTCAATAAGAGAAACTGACAGACATTTGACAAGTAAGTCAGTACCAGGGCAGCAGTGAACTGACTGAGCATCCTGGGGACTCTGGTACATACAGAATGGTAGGAAAAGAAGAACAGAATCTGGGAGTGTCAAGGCTGCTGTCTAATTGGCAGCTGGCTGTAGACTTGCATAAGTCGAGCTTTTCCAAGTGTAAATTGCTTGCAAAACTCCTTCAGGGAGATTATTCTGTATTATTGGTACAAAGGCGTTCTGTGTACTACTTCTGTGTACTACTTGCACTTAACAGGAAATGTGTGTGAAATGAGCATCTTGCAAAGGTGGGTTCTGGGGAATGCCATCCTTCTCTGGGGGTGCAGGAATTCCTGACCTGAGACTGTTTCAGAAATACCGATCTGCAGTCTCATGCATTTCAAAGGTAAATATTTTTTCTCATCAGAAATATTTTTATGAGCCAGAGACAGGAGGGGTAACTAGAGTCTGGGAATTCCTCCACAATCTCCCAGTCCACTGTTCTTTTCTGTTAACTGTTCCATCATCAGGTGGTTGATCCTCCCCACATGGAACAAATGGGGGTTCAGTCCCAAAACCTGTGAATCCTGGAAGATGTGTAGTAGCCACCCTGCTGGCCATTCCTCTCCCTGTCAACATTGCCCCATTGACAGAGCCCTGCACAGATACAAAATTGGAAACCGCATCCAATTCGCAATCCACAAACATGGTCCGTGGACATAAAGCAGATATCCACAGATTTGCAGGGGTCTACCCACTGGCTGACCCTATGCTGTGCAGCTGCAACTTTGAAGCAGCATTGACAGCCAATCAGGCTGCCAAGAAATATGCAGGGTCACTAGAGGCGATACTGTTCCTTGGCTCCCTTCATCACCCATGGGATAAGGCTTAATTTCCATCACTTGTAAGGCAAAGGAGAGAACCCCAATTAGTCATGATCCACATCTGGGAGGTGATTAACTAATTGCCGCCTGGTCAGAGGAGGCAGAACTAGACCTGATAAATAGACCGAGGGGAGCTCAGGTGGAGAGAAAGTGGTCTCTTTGGCAGAGAAAAGCCCTGGGATAAGGTTTAACAGACAGGAAACAATGGAGAAAGAACACTATAGGAGCAGGTTGGGCTCCTACAGGGAGAGCCCAGAGGTAGGGCCAAGAATTACTCTGAAGCTGAAAGGAGTGGAAGGGTTTGAAGATTTGTTTGGACTTTTGTGCTATTTTGGAAGGGGTTTATACACTTCTGTGTCTTGGCCCTCTGGCCAGGGCACATAACACCCAGAGCAGGAGTTGAGGAAAGATGCAGGCTGAGAAAGGCCCATTGCAGATCTGGGGGAGAGCCAAACAAGGGGTGCCAGAGATGAGGATCTCTGTGATGCTGTGTCCAGGCACGAGGGGGTATCCTAAAGGTGAGGCTGTGTGCTTACTACCCCCAAATTCTTCATGGAATATTGAACTCCACAAGTGGGAACAAAGCAGCGTCCAGCAGGCTCCCAGGAACGGACAGAGCAGGTCACAGAGCAACGCCTGCCTCCTGGCTATCCACCCCCGAGCCAGGATCTAACAAATGGGGAAAGAAAGGGCAGAATATTGCCCTTAATCTGTAGCTCAGTTTCCTCATCTGTAAAAGGGGGATAAGAATACACACTTGCCTACCTCTCAAGGGTGTGGAGAGAATAATTGGTTAATCTTTATCAAGAGCTCTATAACTGCTACACATTTTATTGTGAAATGTGTGAGCAGCATAATAAAAAGAAATCCTATTTCCAGTTAAAGCCATGTTTTAGCTGAAGCCTTACAGTAAAGCAGCAACTTAAAAATAGCAATAGGGAATTCTGACTGCAATTTTAATATTGCAGGAAACACAGAGTGGAGGCAAGTAGCCACTGGTGGATGAAGTGTATGGAGCGACCTGACTCTTTGTCTGGGGAGACATTGCCCTTTTATTCCATCTAAACTAGTGCAATAGTCCTTATAATAGAGTATAAGTGGTGGCTAGGTTTGCCTTAGCGCCATGCACAGGGTTGAATTTCACCCCATTGTGTTACTTAATCCTGCCTCGAATGCAGGCACCTGGACTAGAAGACCTCTCGAGGTCCCTTCCAGTCCTACAATTCTATGATTCTATCCAAGAACAGAGTGTGGCCTCACATGGTTCACTAGCCAGCAATGATGTGGTTAACACCTTTCCTGTTACATAAATAGCAATATTTACACCATGCAAAAATAAAAAGCGTAGGTGAGGAGCTCAAGTAGCCTGAAAGCCGAAGAACTCTACCTATCCCATAATTAAATTTTAAAATAGTTGCAATCACACCTCCACACTGCAAGTTAGGCTGCTCTGTTCATTTGAATAACAGTGGATTGGCTCTCCTCGCCCTTCTTTCTGCTGACTCCCACATCCGTGTCAAAGGTATGACTGCATGACATCCAAAGTTTAAGTACATGCTTGCTCAGATCTACAAGCTCTGTTACTGCTGGTTGGACATTTGTGCTACCTGCAAGAGAAAAGCTGCTTTTTTAAACTTGCTGTTTATAATGAAAAGTGAAAATACCCAGAATGGTCCCTGAGGAGGAACTTCTCCATGGTGGAAACCAAGGCAAGGAAAACTTCCAAAAAACACATTCCAGCCAGCTGAGCTTTTCTCTAGGCCCCGATAAAATAAAGTCCAGTTTTTATAATGGGTGCTAAGCAAATCTCCTGTGGGAGATTCAGATGCCTCTGAGGCAGCTCAGGACTGGAAAGCCAGAAATCCTGAATTCTAATCCTGTTCCTGACTCTAGGCCTGATTTTCACAAGTATGGGACAACCACAACCCCAAGTGAAATTAGTAGGAGCTTCAGGTACTTGACACTACTGAAAAACAGGCCTTTGATGGCTGGCCTTTCGCAAGTCGCTGTACGTCCCAATCTAGAGATATTAGTATAGTACTTTGAACATTAAAAATGCTACGCAACTGTAATTATCTCGCCTCAGCTGTGTTAAGGCTGAAACTGGGCTTTGAGAGCTATGTGTCTTTCATTCATTCTTATTTGGCTGGATATCAAAGGCATGAGGAAATCATGCTAGCCAGGGACAATGTCTTGTGGAGCAAATATTCAAATGGCTGAGACCAGACTCCCTTCTGGTGCCCACAATCACATAGTTAGAAAACAAGTTCTCAGGTTTGCAGCCACATGTCCAGGATGTGGGAGCAAATTTTGTGGGCACGAAGTGCAGTTACAGAATGGAGGCCACTCCCTTGAAAATGTGTCCCTCTGCATTTGTTTAATCTCAGAATTTCAAAATCAATGTTATTAATAAACTATTTTTTCCCCATTCAGGTATAGTTTTTTAATTGAACAAATCCACTACAAATCCCCTTGTCCTTAAACTGTAATTCAAATTTTGTTTCCCAAAATAAAAATGCTGACATCTGTTTTAAACAGCAGTGTCTCAGCCAAGTAGAATTTTAAATCTATCCTGGGGCCACGCAGTGCTCTTGACCTGAGTGCAGAACTCCCATACAGGCCCTCAGGAATGGAAACTGTTAAAATTACTAACATTTCAAATGCTCCTCAATTTCAAAGGTCACTTGAGGATTCTATTCTTTGTAATGCTTAAAATGTTTCGTACTCACTGTTTAAAACCCCTTAGATGCCTGAAATGAAAATGTGTCTTCTTTATTGAGCGTTGTTTCCATTGTAGGCATGCACTGGACTTGGTGAAGAGGACTTGGTTGTTGGCACTGGTTTATTTTTGAAAAGAAGGCTGGTGGAAACAGTGGAGTATTTTATTTTGTGTGTGTAAAATATATAAATTAGATGACCCTGCCAACAAATAATGGGGGAATATGAAGGGGAGAGGGCTGGAAGGTAAATTGCAAGTCTACTAATCTTGTAAAAAGAAAAGGAGTACTTGTGGCACCTGACAAATGTATTTGAGCATAAGCTTCCGTGAGCTACAACTCACTTCATCGGATGCATTCAGTGGAAAATACAGTGGGGAGATTTATATACACAGAGAACATGAAACAATGGGTATTATCGTACATACTGTAAGGAAAGTGATCACTTAAGAAGAGCTAATACCAGCAGGAGAGCGGGGGGGGGGGGGCGCTCCGGGGGCGGGGGGCTTCTTTTCCATGGGTCCAGATGATGAAGATGTCATCAATATAGTGCAAGTAGAGTAGGGGCATTAGGGGACGAGAGCTGAGGAAGCGTTGTTCTAAGTCAGCCATAAAAACGTTGGAATACTGTGGGGCCATGCGGGTACCCATAGCAGTGCCGCTCTATATTGATGACATCTTCATCATCTGGACCCATGGAAAAGAAGCCCTTGAGGAATTCCACCATGATTTCAACAATTTCCATCCCATCATCAACGTCAGCCTGGACCAGTCCACACAAGAGATACACTTCCTGGACTCTACGGTGTTAATAAGTGATGGTCACATAAACACAACCCTATACCGGAAACCTACTGACCGCTATTCCTACCTACATGCCTCCAGCTTTCACCCAGATCACATCACACGATCCATTGTCTACAGCCAAGCCTTACGATACAACCGCATTTGCTCCAACCCCTCAGACAGAGACAAACACCTACAAGATCTCTATCAAGCATTCTTACAACTACAATACCCACCTGCTGAAGTGAAGAAACAGATTGACAGAGCCAGAAGAGTACCCAGAAGTCACCTACTATAGGACAGGCCCAACAAATAAAATAACAGAACGCCACTAGCCATCACCTTCAGCCTCCAACTAAAACCTCTCCAATGCATTATCAAGGATCTACAACCTATCCTGAAGGACAACCTCATCACTCTCACAGATCTTGGGAGACAGGCCAGTCCTTGCTTACAGACAGCCCTGCAATCTGAAGCAAATACTCACCAGCAACCACACACCACACAACAGAACCACTAACTCAGGAACCTATCCTTGCAACAAAGCCCGTTGCCAACTGTGTCCACATATCTATTCAGGGGACACCATCATAGGGCCTAATCACATCAGCCACACTATCAGAGGCTCGTTCACCTGCACATCTACCAATGTGATATATGCCATCATGTGCCAGCAATGCTCCTCTGCCATGTACATTGGTCAAACTGGACAGTCTCTACGTAAAAGAATAAATGGACACAAATCAGATGTCAAGAATTATAACATTCATAAACCAGTCGGAGAACACTTGAACCTCTCAGATCACTCGATTACAGACCTAAAAGTCGCAATATACAACAAAAAGACTTCAAAAACAGATTCCAACGAGAGACTGCTGAATTGGAATTAATTTGCAAACTGGATACAATTCACTTAGGTTTGAATAGAGACTGGGAGTGGATGGGTCATTACACAAAGTAAAACTATTTCCCCATGTTTATCCCCCCCGACTGTTCCTCAGACGGTCTTGTTAACTGCTGGAAATGGCCCACCTTGATTATCACTACAAAAGGTTTCCCCTTTCCCCCCCCCCACCCCGCTCTCCCGCTGGTATTAGCTCATCTTAAGTGATCACTCTCCTTACAGTGTGTATGGTAACACTCATTGTTTCATGTTCTCTTTGTATATAAATCTCCCCACTGTATTTTCCACTGCATGCATCCGATGAAGTGAGCTGTAGCTCACGAAAGCTTATGTTCAAATAAATGTGTTAGTCTCTAAGGTGCCTCAAGTCCTCCTTTTCTTTTTGCGAATACAGACTAACACGGCTGCTACTCTGAATGTCCCTTTTAAACTACAGTTGCAATAGTTATGGAAACACACCATAGCACCAAAGGTGCAATGAATGCTTTACCGGCAAAGGAGAAGATAGTCCGTGCTCTGAGGAGTTTGCAGTCTAAGGCCATGTCTACACTTACAAACTTACAGCGGCACAGCTGTACTGATACAGTTGCGCTGCCGTAAGAGCACTGGTGTAGCCCCATGATGCTGATGGGAGGGAACTCTCCTGTTGACGTAATAAAACCAACTCAATGAGTGACAGTAGCTATGTCAGCGGAAGAACGTCTCCCGCCAACATAGCGCTGTGCATACAAACACTTATGCCGGCAAAACTTATGTCGCTCAGGGGGATGTTTTTTCACACTCCTGAGCGACAAAAATTTTGCCGACATAAGTGCTCGTGTAGACATGGCCTAAAGCCGTCATCCTCTGAAGATTTAAGCTTACATACTTTAAGCACTGCAAGTAGTTCTATTAATTTAAATAGGACTACTTACAGTGCAAAAAGTTTAATGTTGTTGCCAACTTTTGTGATTTTATGAGGCTCTTAATACTGGGTGTTTTTCTTAAAGCCCCAGCTGGTGGTGTCATGTGATTGTGAGAATTTCAGCTATCATTTCAAAATAAAAGTTAGTTTCTAGCCCGCTTGGTTACAGAGAAAAACTTGAAAACATGAATTGTAAAGGCGCAAAACAACCACACAAAAAACAACAACCAAATTTTAAAAAGCCCCACATTTAATATTTGTTAAATTTCATGATTTTTAAGCCACTCTCATGATTTTTGGGCTCTGACTCACAATTTTTGAAGGCTTGGCATTGATAATGTTGAGTTAAGCAGAAGAGTAAGTCTCTGCAGGATCTAGGCCTACATCTCTGGTTCAGCAAGGAGCTCTGCATGGGTGGACCCTGTACTTACATGGCACTCACTGAAGAGGTCTAATCAGACTACATAGGCTGATGGATGTTGGATGGTATATGACAATCACATGACTCAGTGATGCTGTTTAGCACTTGCCTTATCAGTTGCATGGTTTTTGTTTTGTATACTGTTATTAGCTATTTTATTAACCATTCTTTAAGGGGAGTGTAACTTGGTGGCTTGCCCCACAGGCTGGAAAGGCAGGGGTCAGCCAACCCTGATTACATAATTAGCCATACCTAATAGGGATCAGGTGTTTTCCCTATAAAAATCAGCAGGAGGCTGTAGTCAGGGGAGGGGTGGGCATGGTAAGAGAGACAAGAAATTACCAGGAGTCAGCAGGCTCCAGTAGAGAGCCCTAGGATGGAGGATTGAAACTATAGGCAGGAACGGCTGGGGAGTGACCCAACAAGAGGGTAAAAATGGATGGATTTGGTTTGGGAACTTTCAGCGTTTTACTTTCGAGTTTACTTTGGGCAGGTCTAAACTTAAAAAGCTGCAGCAGCAGCATGGCTGTACTTCTGTCGTGCTTCAGTGAAGATGATATTACACCCACGGGAGAGCTTATCCCATCGGCATAGTTAATCCAACTCTGTGAGAGACAGTAGCTCTGTGGACAGGAGACGCTGTCTACACTGTGCTTATAACTGTGCTGCTCAGTAGTGTGGATTTTTCACACCCCGGAGAAACACAATTATACCAATGTAAGCTTGTTGGGTCGACCTGGCCTTTATCTAAACAAATCGAGAGCCCAGGAAGGCGTATTGTGATTGGATGAACAGATGCGTGTGGAATCTGTGTGAATGGGCCTGAATGAAGGCGAATAAAGAGCAGGGCAGGGCAGTGCAGTGCAGAGGCACCCCTGGCCAGGAGGGGGCACATGGGTGGTGGCTAACAATATTGTAGGGAGTGCTGGGGTTTTTATGCCTCTTGCTAGAAGCAATGTGCCTCAAGGAGGGCAGGTCAGGGATGGGGGATTCCGGGCAGAGCAGCCACAGGGAAGAAGATGTTGAGATGAGACTGGGAGTAGGGCACAAAGTGTGTGTGGGGAGGCGGGGTTCATATGTTGGGTGGAGCAAAGGGAGCAAGGAGGGGAAAGAAAAATGACAGCACGGAGATGGGCAGGTGCTAAACTGTGCAGGGGCTTGAAGGGGAAAAGAAGGAGCTTACATATGAAGTGGAAGGCGTTCGAAGAGCGTCCGTCTGATCATGGCTGGAGCACTTGTAAAGAAACTGATAGATTTTTACGGCAGTGTTTGAGATAAATAAAAGAGGGCCTGGGAAGAGTCTGGGAGGCCATGTCTTTCTCCACATTTTCTGGTGATGGGCCACCCAGGGTCTGAAGCGAGTGACTCAGATGTTCTGACTGGCAGAATGTTTTAATTAAACAAATTGTTTCAGCCCTATGCTGTACAAGCTCCAGTCTCAATCTTCAAAGCTCCTCCTCTCCCAGTGCTGCGTCAAAAACTCATGCCGCTTTTTTGGCCTCAGGAAGTATCAGCATAGCTCTAAAGCAGAAGACGTGACTCCTGAGGCTCCTGGACTGGCTAGATTTAAATAAGCTTTTATCAAATGCTCCATACTCCCAGGAAAACACCTTCAATAAATTACAATCCCTCAGTTGCTCCTTTTTTGGCCATACATGGCTGTAGCTGCAGTTTGGTTTGCTAATGTGTTTATGTTCCTCTGCTTTTTTTAAGAAAGGAGGCAGTATTGTTCAGGACTTATTGCAGAGGACTGGGAGTTAGGAATGTGTTCTCAGCTCTTCCACTTTCTCCCTGTATATCCTTGGGCAAATCACTTAGAGGCAAATCCATCCCCTACCCTCTTGGGTCAGAAGACCTTGGATGCAGTGGCATTAGTGAAGTTCTGCTGTATGTCAGGAGGAAACGATGAGAATCATATGCGAGGATTCCCATGCACCATAGCCATGCTGGAGAGTCATGCACCCTAGCACAAATGGGATTTCAGAGATGGTGTAGAGAAGAGGTCTGTGGATCTCGAACTATGGGGATCAAAGGTGGTCAAATACCCCTCATATGGTGGGAGATCACAGCAGCTGTGTGGGGTTGGCTGTAAAGTGAGTCAGTGGTGGTCACTGTTATGATTTGCCTCTGGGGAAGGTTTCTGTCCCACCATCAAATCATCATGTCCTTAATGTCTCTATGCCTTGGTTTCCCCAACTGCAAAATGGGTTGCATTACAATTATCCCTACCTACCTCACAAGATGATGCATTCATTGTCTGTAAAGTTGTTTGAGAGGAAAGCCAGTGCAGAAGTACAAATAGCCATATTGTGCCATACATTTTTAAGCTACATCTGCCAGTGAAAGCAGGGGGGCAGGTGTGAGTGGGGGTTGGGGTGGGAATCCCTGGTGCACAGCTCTGTTTGAGCCAGAGAATGGGGAAAGGGGACACAGAGGCACTGAGCCAGCAAGAGTTTGTACATGCTCTCTTTTGAATCCCACCAGAGCTGTGAGGTTTGAAAACTAGCTTTGTGACCTTCTCCAGAAAGAGATAAACTGCACCTTCCACTGAACACTGGGGGAGAAATTCTGCATGGGGATCTTCCTTCCTCTTAGCCCTATCCTGTGTGTTCTAGCCCAGGCAGGGCAATCCAGTCTGTGGAGTGGTACTGAGGATCTGCAATTCCTACAGACTTCAACAGGAGATCTGGGTGCTCAGCATCTCAGGATCTGGCCTGAAGAGATAAGGAAAGATCACAAAGAATGAGCACATCCAAAAGCAACTTGTTCAGAGGTACAAAGGTCCTCAAAGTTGGCCTGAACCCCGCTTGTAAGTTCTATCCTCCCACTACAAGTATGAGATAAATTTCAAGGGGACACTACGTGTTTGTCCACACTGGCACTGTGCCAATAGTCCAGTTCTGACAAAGGATGTATGTCACTCTGGAAAAGAGGATAACTGTGCTGGCAAAAAATAAATGGTTTTGTTGGTGGGATGCAAAATTAAGTATGGACACATACCAGGCTGTGCTGACAGAAGAGGACTTTTGCTGGTAAATCTTTGTAGCGTAGACGAGAACTCAGATTATGCGTGCTACACTTCTTGACCTTTGGAAGGATGGTATTTTTTATCAGGCAGACCATCTCCACAGAGGAAGGACACTCTTGCAGAAGTGCCTGTGAAACTGTGAGCTGTCCTTTCAAGGAAATGGAACACTAAAGTGATGAGAAGAACTTAAAGATATGTTCCTCCCTGCATGGTGGAGAAGTTCTTCAGTTAACCTCTTCCTCTAAAGCAGGGCTATGAAATGTCAAGTCCATAAACAAGAAGAAATATCCACATAATTAAGTTCTTGGGGGTGGTGGGGGGAAATGGCACACATTTCTAAATATAGAAAAGGCTGGTAAATAATAAATCTGCTAATTCACTGTCAACATATCATGTTTTTTTTCAGAACCCACAGCTGTGGATATTAGAAAACATTTTATGTGAATTTCCTGCGGGGTTGACAGTCTAGATAATAAGGTTGTCTTTGAATGCACAGAACAGCATAGCATGGACAACAGCTCTTCACCATGCCACTCCACCACTATGCCTTAACGCTACCCTGGAGGGACCAACTCGAAGGGAAGCCCCTTAAGACTTTGCAGTGACCACCAACGGGCTTTGGCAGCAGAAAGTCTACCCAGAAGAGGTTTGCAGTGCCACAGACCACTGAGAGGCCCACGGCTGTAGCGAATACATTCCCCAAATCATGCTGGCTGGGGAGCAGGTATGACCAAAGCAGCTGTTGTATGCACGAATTCAGTGCATTTCTTGCACAATTTCCACTGGCAGGAACTCACATCAAAACTTCATGCTGCTTTTCCTCAATGGAACTCCCAAAGAAAGGCAGCAGTGCCCATCCCCAAAGGTGAATGTCCCCTGGGGTGAAATGTCCTGCACTGGCTCCTGAAGAATCAGTTTTTTCTTTGATAGAGGACGTGAGCCTAAGGCTACAAACTACTGCCAAATGCAGTGGTGTATTTTCTAATGCAGACACCTGTCCCCTAAGGACTGATCTGGATTGAAACTACCACCTGATTTCTTGTGGGCCACCAAATAAAGTCTTTCCAATGGGATTTTTGAAAAAGACCACTGAGTCTGGGTGCTCCATTGTTGGATGCCCGACTTGAGGCAACAGGGACCTGATGATAAAACATGGGCATGCCCAATTCCAGCATAAATCCATGGGAGCGGCAAGGGCTGAGCACTTCTGATACCTCTGCCTTCCATTTGCTCTAAAGGGTTACACTTAGCAGAAAATGCAAAGCTGCCACACATCCTCCAGGATACTATGCAGTGCTGCATGTACTGCTGATTGTCTCACAGACAGTAACGACATATAGGCTAAACAACAACAGCCTTGCTAAAAAAAATTAATTTGATAATTTACTTAACTAACAGTAATAATGTATCCCACAACCTCAGTTCTCATTGCAATGCTACATGACTCGCTAGCTGGACACCCCAGAAACAGAGCCATTCAAAAATTGGTGGCCACTATTGAAAATGCTGTTCCTAATTTAAACAGTTTGCAACTCAAATTGTGTAAAGAGACTAGATTCTGAAGCCAGTGGGACTATTTGTATGCTAAAGTGCTACTCATTGAGAGTAAATGTATCCAAAAAGGCCCAAGGACTTGACTGATTTATGTAATATTGTCGTCATCTTTCAAGTCTATAGAGGATTGTTGATCATTAAATTTCACTGGTTTAATTTTTTTCTGTAGTCCACAATTTTACGGGTCTGTTCTTCCAGTTTGTTAGAAAGTACAGACTATTCCCCAGTAAATATTTAATTTAATATTTCAACAGGATTTTTGGTTACCACATTTCTTGTATGTGCCAAGTATTTCATTTTTTTCATTTCCCACACAATCAGGACAAATTGGATATCTCCTGCTGATTTGGCTATCTTTAAACTCTGCTAATTATAGTAAAGAATACAGCAGCTCTATTTTTATTCTATTTTAAAACATTACAGATGAATTCTTAACAAATAGATCTATTTTGGTGAACTACTATTTAATTATATATAAAGTTATTTCTTTCTCCCCCACTCCCCTGCCCCCACGCCATAATGCTAAGGGATTCCATGTGAGTGCAAGGGTCTATCCATGCAGATCCAACTGCAGAATCAAGGCCTAAGAATGTACATTCTGACAGAATCTCAGTTATCATAATGTCACTGGTCGGGGACGGGGAAAGAGGGAGAATAACAGTGCTGAGCTTTTATTAAACTTGATGGGCAAAAATTGCTGTCAAATCTCTGCTTTAAAGTGAATTTTTTTTGTTTAACCAATTTTTAGATATGCTAAAGTAAACCACTCAGCAAAGTTTACTAGCATTAAACGTGTTTGCAGTCAGACTTTAAGGTATTTAGGATTTTAAAAATATAAGGTAGCTAAAAGGGGGCAATGAGGGCAAAGTACATTGCTTTTGTTAAGTTGGAGATACAGTGTTAAGAGAGTCAAGATGCTGAACTTTTAGTGTTTATTCCACATCCAGAGCACCCTTTTCTATAGACACTCCATCAGTACTGCTCTGCATGCTGTCAACTGAGACAAATCCTTCTCAGTTTGTTCTCAATGGGCATTTTCCCATTGATTCAACAGGACTGGGATTTGGGCTCTGAAAATAGAGTGCACATGACAAAATATGTACTTGCAAAATACCAGATATGTGGCTTCACCTGCCGATTTCATTCTTTTCCTTACAGCTGTTCTTACTGAGATATCCTTTTGAGCATCTGAACTTTGAGGTCAACAAACTGTTGCACAAGTGACTTATCTTCTCCTTTCCCTGCAACTGGATTATGTAATATGAACAAGTACAACTCAGATAACAGGACAAAAATGCCTATTATCTTTTGCTGTTTTATGGGCTATGGGGGCTAATAAAATGATGTTGCAGACCAAGCTCAATAGTACAGGTCCAATAGTAAACTCGTTCTGCATTCAGACTTCTGTTGCAATGAACAAAGGCATTATTAAGCAGGTAGCTAAGAGACAGTTAAAAATGGATACAATATATGCTGGATTAGTGTCTAACTTGATGACATCTCAATGCAATTCAGCAGCTGTATCCCATTCCTATGGATCATGCTCCTTCATTCCTACAGTGATAAGCCCCGTCACTTGTCTGGCTTTCCCATTAAAAAAAGCAGGGTGTTTTTCATTTTTAATGAATAATAATAGTTAAGTGTTGACCTGTACAAAACATGAAATAAAGATAGTCTGTGATGCAAAGAGCTTACAAACTATGGCCCCAATTCTAGGAACACTGAGGCAAGTGAATACATTTTAGCACATCATTAATCCAATTGAATGTGATGGAACTACTCGTGAGCATAATTGCTCGTAGGGCCAGGGCTCAGAGACAGAAGCAGAGAACACAGGATGCTTAGAGGACTGAGCTTGCTCCTTGCTCCTGTGTTACTAATAACATCTCAGATCATTAAAACTGAACTAATTTAATTATACAATCCCTTGCCATTTTGTACGTCCGTTATTTCACCCAATGGCAAATATCAAGTCACTTTCATTTTTGTGTTCAGGTACATTGGAATGTATTAAAACAAATCTATTAATGTTAGGTTTCATGAAACCTTATACACAATCTAATTAGCCTCTGGGTTTGCACACTACAAAAATAGAGTGGCTGTATTGCACACATAGGTTTGCACACACAAATTACTGCCACGTAGAAATACGCAGCTAGTCCCTGAGAGCCTTATTCACAGGAGTCATCCCATTAGCTATATTCAGACCTTGTGTAAAATGAAGTCAAAGGAGTGGCACCTACTTACACCAGGTCTGAATTTTGCTCATTGGCATACATGGAACTAGTGATATGAGTAAGTGAAGCAGGATACACCCTTGTTGTACTGATTATAGGCCTGCTCCTGAAAAAAACGTTTACATGTAGCTTTTCTGTTAAGTGGGTAGTCCCATTGAAGTCAGTGGGACTATTCATTTACGTGCTTACAGGACTGTGCCCAAATGTAGTTATTCCCCTGGTGTAGTTAGCAATGTAAGCATCAACATTTTTTATCTCTACATCAGAATTCATGTAGGTGTAAAGCTTTGCCAGCCACTGATAGAATATGATAGCATGAGCCTAAATGCTATGAAATTCTGCACTCTGTGTATATGTGTAACTACTAATTGTAGCTTGGCAATAGGTTGAAGTGGCTATTCTATTCTAACCCTCTACTTCCAGTTGATTATAACTTTCTTTAAAAGTATTCCTTTGGGGCTCAAATTTGTTACCCTTGCTCTTGGGTCAAAGGTGATTGAAGAAAATGATAGGGGATATTTCCAAGTTAAATGATCTTGAAAGGAATGCAGTCCCTCCTGGGCTCTCTCTGATGCCTTAGTCCTTGTGAGCTGGTATGGGAGTAAAATTAGTTAAGTGTGGCCCTCTGTGAAGTGCTCAGAAGAAGGATCCTTATCAAGTTCGATCTCTTGCCAAGTCCCACAAACACGGCCAGCCTGGTATGATAGGGAAAAGAGCACTGGCAGCTGAGAGTGGGCACTACTTGAGGAGCAGGGGAAGGGTTGGAGACAGTTTCTTTAGTTGGGAATGGGAGAGTTGCTTTGCCTTTGGAGATGGTCTTGAGGAATTTGTAGCTACCTCGGGGGTGTTAATCAGGGCACTTATCACTGGGGTTGGGTAGGGTTACATGGACTTTTTCTTTTAGCAACTGGATGGGTGTAACAAGTGTACCCTTTAAGGGTAGTAGAGACTAGGGGGTCAGTCAACCCCTGTTTGATGGCATGACCCTTTAAGGTTTCTAAACTTGTGGAGCAGATGAAGACTGACGGGGAAGCAGAGGCAGGTGTTAGGAAAGAGGAAGTGGTTACAGGGAATAGCTAATGTTTGGAGAAAACACAGACTATTGGCTGTTTAAGGGCTTGGAACCAGGAGCCTTTAGGGTGGGGCAAGGCTCCCCTCTTCCCCAGCAACCAGAATAAGCACTGTAAAAGAGAGCAGTATGTAATCTGCCTCTTCCCTCATAACAGGGAAGGACTGCTCTCCTAGGTCATGGTCTAGGGCCTGCATTTCCACAGGTATTTAGTTTTCTAAATTAGAAGCCTAAATACTTTTAGTGATCTAGGCCTAAATAAAAAGAGGCCAGCTGGTAAAAGTTGATCTAGGGCTGTACCTAGTCTGAATCCACACAGCCCCAAGAAGGGCAGTGGGACTCTGAATGGAGGGAACTGAAAGGAGATGGGGTCAGATATCGGTTGGGGCTGAGTGGCATAATCCCTTGAATGCAAGGGCAGGGAGTTTGAACTCGATGCACAGGGCAATGAGGAGGCAGCTAGAGGATGTGGTCAGAACAAGGATGTGAGAGAATTTTGGCTGGAGCATTTTGTACAGATTCCAGGGGGCTAATGTGAGTAGTCTAGAGAAAACCAGAGAAGAGGAGGATAAACAGGATGTGGCCAGGGACTGGTGTAAGGGAAGGAAGAGTGGGAGGAGTTGATGTCCAGTTTATGGGCCTGAGTGGTAGGTATGATGTGGGTGCAAACAACTATAAAGGAGAGAGCTAACAATGAGAGAAAATGAATCTGATTCTGTAGTGTGTTGTTGCTCTTTTGTGCCATTCCAGCAGCCCTAAATCTGACTCCCCACCTGTAAAAGGGACATCTGTAATCCATTTGGCAATGGCAAAAGCAGCATACACCAGTGGTTAGAGCAATGCCCCTGATCTACTCTCTTCTCAACTGTGCTACTAACAAGTGTCACTTGACCTTAGACTTTTTGTATCTTACCAATTTTGTATCAGTACCATAGGGTAATAACACTTGCCAACCTCACAGGGGTATCAAGGCTTAATTTAATTAATGTGTAAAATTTTTGGATGGAAGTTGTTATAGCAATGCAAATTACAGCTAGTGCTTTTTGTAGTCAATGTTGAATATTATTCTAAATGCCTCATAGAAATTCACAGAAAATAAATCTTTCTTTGCAAAATGCTTTGAAAATGTCTTTAAAATTATTATACTGTAAGAAACTGAGTAGTGCTTATGTCCCTTTACTGGCACAATTGGAACTGTTCAACTAAGGCTATGTACACAAAACCAATTAAGTTGGGGTCAGTTATGTATCTCACGGGTGTGAATAAGCCACCCCCCTGAGCAACGTTAAGTTACACCGACCAAAGCGCCAGTGTGGACAGTGCCCTGTCGGCAGGAGAGCTTCTCCCACTGACATAGCTACCACTGCTTGCCGGGGCTGGAGTAGTGAAGTCAATGGGAGGAGAGCTCTCTCCTGTCAGCTTCGAACATCTGCACGAGCAGCGCTACTGTGGGGCAGCTGAATCGGTAAGTTCTGTAGTACGGCCATAGCCTGAGTGTCACTGGCCCTAGGCTGCGAATACTGTTAACAAAAAGTTTCCATTAGCAAGATGTAAGGGTTTGTGCTATTAGAGAAATGGGAACTGAATCCTAGCCCTGCTTTCATCACAACGTTAGGAGACACCATGAGGTGCAGCGTAAGTGACAAAAGAGGCCATGGATTTATTATAATGTTATCACAGGCACATGTAGAGCCCATACCTGGCTACGCTGGGAAGTTGAAGGGCTGAGGTTTCCTTTCAGCTTGCACCCATAACCTCCTCCTTCTGGCATTTTTTCTCTGTAATTTAAACAAACAACAACAACAAAAACAAACAAGGCTGACTTCCTATGCATTTTTTATTAAAAATTGGGGGGAATAGTATATTTACCACTGTAACTTAATCCCAATAATGGTGGATCTCAAGAACTGTTTTCATTACTGCATGTTTGGATGGGACCTGTATCACTTTCATGGCTGCACTCCAGAAGTCCTAAGATCATGGAGGCTGTTCCAAGAATGTTTGAACTCCCCCACAAACCTGAATCTCAGCCAAACCCCCTGGGTTTTGGTATGGTGCTTGCTACAGTTAAGTTGAATATGATTACTATAAAAATGAACAAAAGTGAATCTTTCTTCACAATTTGCTGAGTACTGTCAATGTGTTTGGCATCATAGGAGGCAGAGAGGATGATGTGGTGCCAGCTGTATGGTGGGCACCCTATAACACATGGTGGATGCCTTAAAACATAGAGAAGTTACTGTCTCATGAATGTACTGGGTGCCATATAATGCACTGTGGGAGGCCCAGTCCTGTTAGGGTCTTAGGCACCCTTCAACACATAGAGGGGGCTATGCTCCCCCCCGCATGACTGTTATCCCCAGGCCAGGCAAGAGAAATTTGGGGTCCCGTATATAATTTTTGCCTGGTTCCCTCCCCCTCCAATTTCACTGTATTTACACAGATGTTGCAGATTTTGCTATCTGCTTTGCATTCCCCAGTAGAGTTAGATATGGGCTGGGGGGGATGCAGAGCAGTTTGTTTATGTACACTGGGATGTACGTGGCAGCCTCCTGAGAGATCTTGATGAAACTTCCATGGAGATACACTGCAGCCGTATTTCTTCTTCCACAGTAGGACACTTTCCCATGCCAGTCGGAGATAACTTTGGCAGGCTCCATTGCAGTAAACACGCTAGTGGCATGGGGCCTGGGCGACGTTGGGATGCCAGCGGCAGCTGTGCAGTCTCTGCCTTTGTTACCCCCAGGAGTGAAATATCAGCTAAAACCACCAGCACCTGTAGAAAATGGTGCCATTATTCAGTGCCAGTGCCCTATACTCATAGTTTCATGCAAACGAGCAACTCCCTCCTCGTTTCCTTCACCCCGTGTCATACTCACCATGGCTAGAGCTAAAATTGGCACTGGACACAAGCAGTCCAAAGCAGAAGTGTCAAAAAGCATGTCTTTTTTAACACTGCAGGGGTGCAAGGGAAGGGGAGAGTTCTGAATCTTAAGTTTTTCTTTCCGTTCCTACTATGGTACCTCTGTGTGTTTTATCTGTAGCTGTGGCCATTGCAGCCTTAAGGGGTACCCCCTCCACGCCACTAGAACAACTGACTCAGAAAAGGAGGAGAACAAAGAAGATGCAGGACGCCATGTTCTGCAAGATCCTGCATCAGGCCTTGAACAGAGGGCCTGGACGATGAATACTGCAGACTTTATGGTGAAGGAAAGAACAGACAGGAGAAAGGGCAGGAAAAGGAGAGGAAGATGCACCAGGACATAATGGGGCTTCTCAGTCAACAAACTCAGATGCTGACGACTCTTGTGGACGTCCACAGGCAACAAGCCAGCACTGGACTCCAATTGCAGTCTGTGGAAAACTGCAGTGTAGCACTTCCCTACCTCGCCCCACCCAACATTCCACAGAGCCTCAGGCTCTAATTTTTTATGTCCATGTGCGGAATGCATTTTGTTATGTGCACCAATATGGAGGTGATGTGTGGCAGTGGTGGGGCTGAGGGGTTCTGAGTGTGGGAGGGGACTCAGGGCTGGGGTAGATGGTTGGGATGCAGGGGGTTGAGGGCTCTGGCTGGCCATCCAGTCTCTGGGGTGAGGCCGGGGATGGGGGGGTTTGGGGTGTAGGCTGCCCCAGGGCTGCAGCATAGAGAGAGGACTCCCCCAACCCTCTCTTGCAGCAGCCCAGGTCTGAGGGAGAGCACCTCTCCCCACCACAACAGCTCCGGTGGGCCGGGGCTGGGGCAGTGGCCGAAGCACCTTTCCCCTGCCATGGCAGCTCTGGTGGGGTAGGGGAAGAAGGAGGGGTGCCTCTCCCCGGCTGCAACAGCTCCAGTGGGGCCGGAGGAGAGGGAGAAACACCTCTCCCCAGCCGTAGCAGCTCTGGCGGGGCTGGGGAAGAGGCACCTCTCCCCGGCTGCGGTAGCTCCCATGGGGCCGGCAGAGAGGGAGAAGCACCTCTCCCCAGCTGCGGCAGTTCTGGTGGAGCCAGGGCCAAAGCACCTCTCCCCGGTGCATGCCTGCATGGCCCTTAATAGCCTGCTGCGTGGCTGCACAGCTTAGCAGGAACTTAGGCATCAGGACCTACACGCCTACCACTCCACACCAGGGGAAAGCAGAGACAACCACAGCTTCACATACATCAACCATGGCTCTCACAGCTACAATGGACATCAGTGTTCCTTCCTCTTGTTTACTTATTGAAGTTCCTATATTTTACTTCTAAGTTCTTCAGATTTTTTTTGGCTGTTCTTGTAAATGAATAGATCTCTTTTGTTTTAAAAAGTTGTTCACCTTTATTAGATTACAACACATGGTGTATAATGCCTGCTGAAAGTGAAAGCAGTGGTCTTGTACACTCACAACCCATAAGATCAGTGCCAAACAGTGTAGTCATCATAAAATGTACAGGAAGCAGCCCAACAGTAATAGGAGCACTGCCAGTGATACATGTATAGATATGCAAAAAGCACCACAAGATTCCTAACAGATCCCCAAGCTGCAGCGCCAGGCTGAGCACCGTGCATCATAGCACATTATTGTGGCTTTTTATTATAGTGCTCTTTCAAAGCCTCCCTAACCCATATAACTCCTCATTGAGCCAATCTGATAGCCCTTGTGTCTGGCTGTTCAAACTCAGCACACAGCCGTCCCACCTCCAACCCTTCATCAAGTTTTCTCCGTGGGATATTTTTTGCACTGAGATCCCATCTGGTGAGTAAACAACACCAGCAACCTTTCAGTCAACCAAAAAGCATATTCAACTGTCCTTCTGCACCTGCTGAACCGTAGTTGAATCTTTCCTTGCCGCTGTCAAAGTAGCCGGCATACGGGTTCATGAGCCAGGGGACTAAGGAGTAGGCTGGATCCCCCAGGATCATTATTAGTATTTCAACATTGCCAATGACGATCCGCTGGTTGGGAAAAAAGTTCCTTGCTTTTAGCTTTCTGAAAAGTCCTGTGTTCTTAAAAATGAGCACTTCATGCATCTTCCCTGACCAGCCCACACTGATATTAGTGGTGGTGGTCCACCAGCTCTTGCACAATCATGAAAAAGTAGCCTTTTCTGTTGATATGCTCTTGGGCCAAAATAGGGATGTGCATGCTGTCTATTGCTCCACCACAGTTTGAGAACCCTGTAGCTGCAAAGCCATCCACTATGTCCTGCACATTGCAGAGAGTCATGGTTGTGCATAGCAGGAGATGATTAAGAGCCCTGCACACTTGCATGACAGTGGCCCCCACAGTGGATTTTCCCACTCCAGAATGACTTCCCACTGAGCGGTAGCAATCCGGCATTGCAAGTTTCCAGTGTGATTGCCACTTGCTTCTCCACTGTCAGTGCTGCTCTCAGTTTGGTGTACCTGCATTGGATGGCTGAGGCAGGCATGGCACACAGATCCAGGAATGTGGCCTTGCACATCCAAAAGTTCTTTGGCCACTCCTCATAATTCCAAACCTGCATTACAATACAATTTCACCAGGCAGTGCTTGTATCTCAGCCAGAAGCAGCACTCCACCCTGTTCCATGAACAGCAACAACAACCTTGAATTAGTTTTCACTATATCCCCTGTGTGAGCTGTTTCTGCCCCACTATGCAATGCCAAAACTACCCAACAGAGAGTGCACTGAATGGTGGCAAGTTACACAGTTGGATACCCATTCATGGTGCACCAGCACAAGCACGCATAATGAGTATGTGCAGTGCCAACACAAGGAGCCAGCTGTGCACGTGCACAAGTGATATACTAACTGCAGCAATCATGTGCCAACGTAACTTGCAATGTAGACATGGCCTGACTTTAAAGTCAGCAGAGACAAGGAGGATGAGGTAATATATTTTATTGGACCAACTTCTGTTGGTGAAAGAAACAAGCTTTTGAGCTTACACAGAGCTCTTTTTCAGGTCTGGAAAACGACTCAGTGTCACAGCTACATACACTGGTGGAATAGTTAACACGGTATAACTAGACCATTCAAGGTGAAGTAGGCAGTTAATTCATAGGACAAAGGAGGGTTAGTGGGTTACAAAGTGTTGCTATGAGCCATAAATCCACTGTTTTATTAAGTCCATGATTTTTGGTGTCTAGTAGAGTTGTGAATTTAAGTTCCCAGGCTTGTCTTTTGAAGGTGTTGTTCATGTTTCCTTTAAACACAAGAACTGAGAGATCAGGTAGGGTGTGATCATTTTGTGAAAAATGTTACTCACAGATGATATGATGGTTTTGTCTTTTATTATTTTTCTGTATGAGTTCATTTGAGAGCACAGTGATTGTCTTGTTTCACCTATACAGTTGTTATTGGGGTATTTATTGCACTGGATGAGGTACATCACATGCTATGATAGGCATGCATATTGAAAGGTATGTTGTGGATTTTACTGATCATTGCAAAAATAGAGATATGTCTGCAGGTTTTGTATGTCTTGTTATGGCAGGGTCTGCTGCCACTTTGAGTTATTGGGTCCTGGTTTGTGGGAAGCTTGCTTCTGATGATGAGTTTGGCAAGATTCGGGGGGTTGTCTGAAGGCCAGAAGAGGGGGTTCAGGATGTGGTCCCCATTGAGTATTTGTTGTAATTGTTTAATGATATGCCACATGGATTCCAGTGTGGGGTGGTTGACGACAACTAGGGGTGTAGGGTCAGAGAGTTGTTTTCCCTGTATTGAAGTGGGTTCTCTTGGGGCATTGGGTAGCCAGTTCCATGATGCAAACTACTTCTCTTTTGGAGTGTCCTTGTTTGGTGAATCAGGTTTTAAGTATGTTACAGTGTCTATCCTGGACTTTCTCTTCAGAGCATTTTCTGTGGTGTCTGAGAACCTGGCTGTAGAAAACAGATTTCTTGGTGTGTCTGGGTAGTTACTAAATCTGTGAAGATAAGCATGGCAATCCATAGGTTTCCTGGTTTTGATGTCAATAGGATTCCATTGTTGAAGCCGACCATGATGTCCAGGAAGTTGATGCTTCCTGGGAGTATTCTAGGGAGAGTTTGATGGATGGGTTGTGGCTGTTGAAGTTGTGGTGGAAATCTGAGAGAGTTTAGGTCATCTATCCAGAGGATGAAAATATTATTCATGTAGCACAGGTATATCTTTGGTTTCATGGTTCATTTATCCAGAAATTCTTCTTCACGGTGTCCTATGAAGAGGCTGGAATATTGGAGAGTTATCCTACTTAACCCAGCTGTTCCCATGGATTGGACAAAGTGTTTGTTGTTGAGCATAAAATTGTTATGGGTGAGGATGAAATGGATGAGTTTGGCGATTTGTTTGGGATGGATATCTGAATATTGTCCATTGTCTTTTAGCTATTTAAGGCAGGCAGTTATTCTGTCATTGTAAAGGATGATGCATAGGGAGGTGACATCCATGGTGGCAGGGATGGTGTTCTGAGGTGACATCCATGGTGGCAGGGATGGTGTTCTGAGGGATGGTGTTCTGAGGGAGGCTGTTAATGTTGTGGAGTTTCTGGAGGTAGTCAGTTGTGTCCTGGAAGAAACTGGTGCTTTGTATGGTGACTAGTTTGAGGATGGTTTCTACAAGTCCTGACAGTCTTCAGTAAGAGTGCTGTGGCCGGATAGGTTGGGTCTGCCTGGGTTCCCCTGTTTGTGTATCTTGGGAAGTATGTGGAATGTCCATGGGGTGGTTCGTGGAGGATGAGGTCATAGAGTTTCTCTTGAAGTTGTTGGGGGCACGGCAGAGGAGGCAAGTTCTGTTTTAAGTGTTTCCTTCTATCTACCTGCACAGCCTTAGTCTTGCATGGGTTCAGCATTAGCCAGCTATCTTTCATCCTGGTGCAGATCTCCAAGGACTTTTACATATCCTGTAAAAGAGACATAGAGCTGAGAGCATCATTTACCCGCGGCTTCCCTTTCATTCTGTGTTTACTTTACATATCAAATCCCCAGCCTAGCGACTTCCCGTGGATGAGGTGCAGGCACTGACCCAGTCTGGAAGAACCCTTCAGGAAGCAGTTCTGGAAGTGGAAGAAGAACATTTGTGGGCCTGTGGGTTTGGCACTTACATTCCCTCCTGTAGCTTCTTGGAGGCGGGAGGGGCATTTTGTGATGAGAGGCGCTGAATGCTGCAGACAGAGCCAGCGGGATGAATTCTGACAAGGGGCTGGCAAGTCCCCACCAGAGGAGCAAGGGCCTCACACAGCTGCCAGGGGCACACTGGCAGACATGGGATCGCGCTAGGGTGACCAGATAGCAAATGTGAAAAATCGGGACAAGGGTGGGGGGGGGGTAACAGGAGCCTATATAAGAAAAAGTCCCCAAAATCGGGGCTGTCTTTATAAAATCGGGACATCTGGTCACCCTAGATCGTGCTGACACCCCACTTTTGCAAACTGCTGTATCGCAACACTCAGGGACCTGTCCAAGGTCCCAGCCAATCGAGGCAGCGCTGGTGATTGGGGAGGCTCAGCAGCCTTAGCACGAGAAGGGCTGGCACCAGGGCACCGCCTGCGACCCAGCCCAGCTGGCGCGAAGAAGGCACAGGGAAGGCGGCACAGCACCACGTGACCTCCTGGACCCGCTTCCCCCTTGTTGCGCCAGGAGGGAGGCGTGTCACGTGACGTGGGCTGGGGGAGAGGAGGAGCAGAGGGAGCTACGTGACCAGTGCGGGGCGGGGCCGGGGGAGAGGAGGGGAGGGTTAGTCACGTGATTCGGGCGGCCCGGAACGATCCGGGGAGGGGCTGCGCGGCCGCCATTTTCCTGCGGCGCCCAGTGTGCGTGAGTCCCCCGACCCCGGCCGAGCGGAAGCAGCGAAGGGCGGGGGCGGGGGCGCTGCCCGGGTGACAGGGCCGTCCCCGGGGGCGGAGCGCAGCGGCCTGCGGCGGGGCCGAGCGACGTGTCCGAGCGCAGCTGCCTGCGGCGGGGCAGAGCGACGTGTCCGAGCGAGTCGGTCCCCCTGTCCCGTCCCAGCCCGGCGCCGCGGCACCATGTCCGGCCAGAGCCTCACCGACCGCATCACGGCGGCGCAACACAGCGTGACCGGCTCGGCCGTCTCCAAGACCGTCTGCAAGGCCACGACCCACGAGGTCATGGGGCCCAAGAAGAAGCACCTGGACTGTGAGTACCGGGGTGTGTGTGGCGGAGGCTCCCCCGGGGACCTGGGGGTCTGTGAGTAGCGGGGGGGGTTGTGAGTAACGGGGTGCGGGGGACTGGCAGAGGTTCCCCCGGGAGCCGTGGGGGTCTGTGAGTACGGGGGTGGGGGGAGAGGTTCCCCCGGAGGCTGTAGGGACTGTGAGTACGGGTGGGGGGGGGCACGAGAGGTTCACCCCTGGGAGCCGTGGGGTCTGTGAGTAACGGGGGGACCGGAGAGGCTCATTCCGGAAGCCGTGAGGTCTGTGAGTGGGGGATAGGAGAGGTCCCCTCTAGGGGCCGAGGGGACTGTGAGTGGGGGCAGGAGAGGTTCCTCTGGGAGCCTGATAGGGGCATCTTTGAACATTTTCCACCCATCCTCGGGGTATGGTAGAACACCTGGGTTGCAAGTAACCAAAATGTTCAAATACTTATCTAGCTTCTACACATAGGGAATCATGGGACCACTGGATTGCAAGTAACTAGGGGTTTCCCCTTGGGCTTCTGCTGGGCCCCCTGACCAAGGCACAACATGAGAGGGAGGGCATGAGAAGCATGTGTACTCTGAGTAACTGAAACTCCCCCACATACAACAGGTGAATTCAACTACTTTTCAGAGGCCAATACAAATGAGAGGGTGGAGGGCTTTACTAGAGTCCCCAGGAGCAACTCTCCCACCATAAGGAGCTGCTGTTAAAGGAGAAGTTGTTGGGATTCATATGAGCGTTGTCCTTTGTACTGTGTACAGGGGCATCATCTTTCATACAAATCGTCTGCTAGAAGGTGCTTTATGTTTTGAATTTCCCAACAAAAGCCTACCTCTGGTTGCCAGCTCCTTCTTAAGACATGAGATTATGAAGTTCAAGAAGAAACTTCTGCACTACGAATATACCTATACTGACATCAAAACCTATGACCATCAGCATCCATTCCTGAAATCACCTTGCTATGCAGCCGAAGTGCAGCATGTAGACTTTGAATAGCTCAGCTCTCTGCCTTCACCTCAATCCATAAAATCATAGGCCCCCAAAAGATGCACCTGGACTGATAAGTATGTCCCTAATAAATCCTCCTATTCCTTCCCACCACATTCTTACAATACTATTTGACCATTTGTGAGGGACATCTTTCTATCAAAGCAGTAATATTAACTGAAGTTGATAGACTAAGCAGTTTATTGTATTTTCACACCATGCGTGTGTCCGTTCAGTCCCTAGATGGTACAATAATACAATTAGTAAAAGCTTGCTGTGTACCGCACAAACACATCGACATTCTCAGTATAGGACAGTTTACATTTTAAATAGACAGAGGGGGAGAAAGGAAGTATTTTTTTCCATTTTAAAGATAAAGGTCAGAGACAGAGATTAAGTGAAAAGAACAGGAGTACTTGTGGCACCTTAGAGACTAACAAATTTATTTGAGCATAAGCTTTCGTGAGCTACTTCATCGGATGCTGTAGCTCACGAAAGCTTATGCTCAAATTTGTTAGTCTCTAAGGTGCCACAAGTACTCTTTTTGCGAATACACGGCTGCTACTCTGAAACCAGAGATTAAGTGGTTTGCTCAGTGTCATACAGGAAGTCTGTGGAAGAGCTGGGAATAGAACCTATTTCATGAATCCTAGTCCAGTGCCTCAAACATAAGATCAACCTTCTTGAAATACAGCATCAAATAAGTTGGTTAGTTTTTTGTTGTTTTGTTCTCTGACAGATTCTCTTCCTTTTTTGCTTTGGTGATGTTACAAGTACTTTACCAGCTTCATATTTTTGGTCTGCGTTGCAGGATCACCTGAAGTCCTGCCTTGGCCTTCCCAGTTTATAGTTCATTGAGATATTTCTGAAGGCCAATTATGATAGCTGGTTATTGTGCAAATCTGGATAATGACAGTATTGTGGCTTTTTTTTGAGCTATTCTTCCATCTTCCTTTCTGGATTCCTATATGATGGTAGCTTTATATCACTTTTCCTAGCTTTCCCTGGATGACTTCAGGAACATCTAGTCTTGCCTTTATCAGCATACAAGAACTGTGACTTTCTTGTTCAAATCACCAGTGTGTTACTTGGTTCTGCAGCTGTTGTCTTTAGCTTGAATCAGTTCTCAGGTTCTTTTGAGTTTCTGTATCTTCATCTGTAGAACACTTGCTATGTTTATGCCAGGTATCTTCAGTTGATGAGGCAACAGAAATCTGAGCTTGTTCAATAACGATGCAATTTTGAGCTACAACATGGTCTGACTTTTAATAGGGCCATCATTAACCTTAATATCTTGGGCTGTTCCAGCAAAGCTGCACAGGAAAGGTTCCTCACATTCTTTTGCAGGTCTGTATGACCTAATAGGCCATTTCCATCTCCGGCCTCTGATTCTGAGAACTGTTTCTCGTTAATTTGTATGATAAGTAAAGGTTTAGATTTAATTTGAATTAGGTTGTTTAGAGATTTTACATTTGGAGCACAAAGTAACAATACTTTAATGACAAATACTGCAAATATTGGATAATGTTTATCCAACATTAAATTGTTTTTCTGCTCCTTCCCATCTTAAAGGTTGCATTTTATAAAAACTCCATGGTGGAGATCATCAATAAGATGTACTACCAAATGATATTAATAAAATGCTGGGAGAGTTTTGAGGTGTGTGTTAAGCTACTAAAATACTTGAGAATTCAATCTACCTGTAAAATATTATGCATTTTTCCAAAGTACACATTTTGGTAGTATTTGTATGCTTAATATTTCTTTGAAAGCTTGATCTTTTATCGGCAGTCTTAAGTCAATTTATGCATGAATCCTAATAAGGTCAGATAAACCTGTCCCAATGTGGTCTTCTTAAATTTGTTTCAGTTGTGCAGGAACTCTGTATACATATACTTGGTCTAGTATAATGTGCATATGTGCTTGTTAGGAATCTTGGAAGTCCCCTTGTAGTTCAGTAACAGATGTTACATTGTTTACCATTTCCAAATAGTTCCAGTTTAAGAATAACATCCCTTTTTACCTTACTACAATAGATTTAAGTGGCCAAGTGTTCAAAAAAGGCAAAAAAGGAGCCTCCTCTTCTGTGGTAGCTTGCTAACATTGCTTTGTGTTTTGAGAATGATTTAATATATCCATTGTTATGCATGCTTGATCACTCACTCCAGTTTCCTGCCAACTCAAGTTTTTTCTTTAAGAGAAGTAATAATTTGGAACTACTACCTTGCTGGCATAGAACAGGGAGATCCCTAAAAGTTAAGGATCACCCTCGCAGTGGATTTGAAAGCAATATCTAGGCAATGAATGTTTAGCTAAATGTAGCTGAATAACTTGGCATCAAATTGTTTTAGTTGCTTTTTCTTGCTATTTCACAGGTTCTGTGTGCGTTTCAGAAGATAATTCAAGCAAGCAACTCTACTAGAATCTGTAGGGCATTTTTGTGATAGTGGTTGACATTGTATGTAAAGTGTTATGGAATTTTTTGAATATTGATTGGCATACTCTGGCATTTAGTCTTATAGAAGTGGATCTTGGAGAAGATGTCTCAGTGCATATTTTTCTGTTTGCTTTATATTATGACTAGTGATGGGTCAGCAGTTAACACCTTTTTTTAATCTCAGAACAGTTTTAGTATAATTACTATTAATGTGGTACTCAAGTCTGTGTTAACAGACAATTCATGTTACAAAATGTTTGCAACAGGTTGGGCATTGGAAGTCCAGGTGAGCAATAGGGCAATAGTTTGAAGTAATTGATGTGCTTTTTTTTTTGGATTTAATTTTATTTAGGCAAGCTTTTCACAAAGTGACATAAGAAACATAGTAAAATGTACAATGAATAAATCTACCTTTGACTGACTAACCCTTCCTAAAGTTCTTTTGCTGAGGTAATGTTTGTATGGACTATTAGAGGTATTAAACCCAATCAGAATATTTATTTTTTAAGGAAAATGACAGCTTGTAGAAGCCTAAGGCATGAAATGACTGGTCCTGCTACACCAAAAATAACTCAGCCCCTCAGTTTCTAGGACAAAGTATTAGAATATGTACTGGAGGGACCAATGCTGCAGTGTCTGGAAGGTGGAATAGAAGTCTTAATAGGTGTCCTCAATCTCTGACTCCTGTGGTTTTGATTCTGTGATTCATATCAGAAATGTGTTCAGATGGGTCATTGTCTTGCAAATGACACACACAGGTCAAAACATTAAAAAAGGGGATTCTATCTTGAATCTAAGTTCAGATGATCTGACTCTTCCATAAATCTTTCATTTTCCGATACCGGAATTAGATTTTCTGGCGGCATTGCTTTATTGGGCTGAACTTTTTGTAGAACTTATTGTAATTTGCTCCCCTTTCGCGTGCATGTGGTTCCTCCTCACCAAAACAGAAGTGTTCAGTTATTCTCCCTCAGGAACCCTTAGTTTTAGATATAAGCAGCTGTTCTGCTGTCTAGCACTAGATGTGCTAAAGTCAGCACCCTTTAAAAATGCTCTCTGGTATTCTCTGTATGTACACTTATTATGGTACCTTGTAGTAGTTTCCAGTTTAGCTACTGCAGGTGTCAAGTGTATAAGGGCACCCACTGTGTCAGCAGTGGATATCGATCATTAGTAACACTTGTCTCACATGAACCACAGTGAGATGGTATTATGTGCCCAAGAAGCAATTCTGTAGTCTGAAACAAACTCTGTTTCCTTTTCTAACATATTGTTGTAATGGATTTCCTTTGAACATGATGGAATTTCACAAATGTAATTAATATTGTTGGCATTCTAATCAGCATTGACAGTTCTCATTTGTTTTATGAGAACAGAATTATTTGTTAGTGAAACCAACATCCAAAAGTGATCATCGTTACTTGCATGCCAAGTGATAATCCTATTTTGTGAATTTATAGAAAAAAAATTTATAGAAGGAAACTTTGTGTGACATTCTGAGATGAGGTTGAGGAATTCTTTGGAGTTGAGATGAAAAGAGAACTACTTTTTCAGCATTAAAATCAGCACTACATACAAACTTAGCAGCATCATTCCTGCTTGGCTAGAAACTAGAGGGATTTTAATGCAAATTGTGAAACGTCAGTTTAATACTTTGAAATTTTGCATTTCTTCAGTATATTTGGTATAAACAACATTAACTATCTAAAATGATGCTTTTGTTCTATATTACCAAACACCTTTGCTAGTGGAATTTTTAACATGCTTAACACTCACAACTTAAATTTGATAGTTTTTACAAAATTCAGATGAAAAATGTTTTCATGAAACTATTTTTAAAAATGCAATAAAACTGTTGATTTGTTTTGAACTAAATACTCTGCTGTAATGTTTGCGTCCCAAATGTTGCAGCTTTGAGAACCTGGACTGACTGCTGGAGAACCTAAAACTAAGTGGAAAGTCCATTTAATAGGTTTATGATTCATATGATATGTCTCCATCCATGTTTTACGGCTGAAGCCATAATATTGTTTTATTCTTAGTTACACTGTCGTCTTAAACCTACAACCAGCTGTTTGTAAAATAGAGGAATTATTGTTTGTTGAATAACATGAAAATATATTTCCTTAGCTCTTAAAAATGTAATTATTATTTTTCCCTCTAACTTCAGTGTTGCTTCCGTGTTAGCTAATCTCAGACAGTGACACCTGTTCAGTGGACAGCTTTTGGTGTTTGAATTTCTGTGCCATGATTCTTAAAATATTTCATCTTTCACTTCGATTAAAAATTGGTGTCTTTCACTAATATAGACTAATTTTAATTTGGGGAATTTCTTTCTAAATTCTTACTCCAGTTGCAAATGTATACATTATTCCTCCTTCCCTAAACTGTTGTGTTATGTATTGCTGTATAGCTGCTTCTTAATTTCACCCAGTAATGGCTGTATGTCAGCTGTGGATGATAGTCCTGGAAGTCTAGTATCTAATGTCACAGAATAACTTGGGGGTGTCAAAAGCAAAGACTTTATTCTAGCTATAAAGATGCTTTTGAAAGGTTTGTTTATATTTCTGTGCTGAGCCCTCCCTCTGACCTCTTCATTAATTGGTGTATTGTGTCCACATTTCAGTGTGTGTTCACCTTTAGTTTCAATTTCTGTTCTGGTAGATTTTTCTTTTTCTTAACAAGCATTTGAAAGGCACAGTAGCTCTTTCTCTTCTTCGTTCATGCTATCTGCTGGAAAGAGTTTCGACCAGTGACAGGTAGATCTATAAACCTTGGAAGAACATGGACTAAAGTAGTACTTGGGGTGTGTTTTGGGAGAGATGGAGGGATGTTTGAGAGTATTAGATTATGCCACAGTTTTTATCAGTTCTCTGATTTTAGCAATTCATAGAGAACTGGAGCTCAAACTTCATTCTGCACGTACTAAACTGTTTGGCGTGATCACAGCAGCAATGTTGATTTTGGACATTTTTGAATTTTTTGATCAAAATATAGCTCAGAAAAACCATTTCTCAATAAAAAATACATCTGAAGTGTGTGAAATGTTTTAAGGCTTAAGATAGGGTAAATGTATCCTTTATTTATTCATTCCTCATAGATGCAAAGAATAAAAATAGCAGCAGGCCTACATAAAAGAGTAATATTTACACCTTGGTAAATCATCCTCTGCCCAGCTAACTCCATCACTAGGGAGAAGTAGGCTGCCCTGGCTGAAGAAGTCTGAATCTCTGAATGGGGTTGCTAGCCTCCAGTTCTTCCTTTTCTAGGATTTTGAGGTTTTAGATCTTGTTTTATCCCAGACTTTATATCCTTGGAAAGAGTAAACCATTCTAGCATGGATGGAGCTATACAGGTAGTTCCTTCCCCCACTGATGGCCCAGCCATTGTTATCTTAGCCTAAGAAACACACCTTCAAAGCAGCAATCTTATCTATTTCCCCTTGTTTATTTCCCCTCCCACTATCCTTGTAAACTTGATTATCACTACAAAAGGTTGTCCCGTCCCCCCCTCCTCCCCCCAATAGCTCACCTTTCCTGATCACTCTTGTTACAGTCTGTATTGTAACACCCATTGTTTCATGTTCTCTGTGTATATAAAATCTCCCCTCTATGTTTTCCACTGTATGCATCCGATGAAGTGAGCTGCAGCTCATGAAAGCTTACACTCAAATAAATTTGTTAGTCTCGAAGGTGCCACAAGTACTCCTTTTCTTTTTATGGATACAGACTAACACGGCTGCTACTCTGTAACTTATCTATGTTTTTTCATTCCCTTGGGTTTTCCCCATTTACAGCCTCCTTTGCTTTAACTTCACTAGCTATACTGGCAAACATTTTCTAATATAGACGAGGCCTCTAGTGAATGGCCTCAGCTGCAGTGCATGCATTAGTTATATTTTCTTACTGGCAGATGTTTTAGTCATTTCGATAAAATTAAAAGTTAACGTGTAGTCTTGTAATAAGCTAACTTTGCCATATAAATTCCAATTTCATGCAGACTTCAGAGCTGCAACTACCATATACGTTGGAAGGCCTTACACAGGTTTAAGGTACTTCGTAGTAGGAAGGGCCTTTCAGTATCAATGCTTTTCAGAAATTGAAATGCCGAATCTATCGGCGTGCTTTAACGGTGCCCAATGCAAGAGCTAAATCTAGGATCTTGATTTATCTTTTTAAAACTAAATGTAAATAGTTCTTTGTCGCTTCCTTAGAAAAGTGGGGCAACCTGCCTCAATTACAAGACAAAAGTAGTGTTTAAATATATATTTTTTAAAATTACCATTGCCATGTCAGTGATAGGGTAATTGAAGGGCTGCTGAGACGTTTCTACATTCTACATTTATGAAATTCCCGTTTGCCAAGATGTTTCGGTTTCTGTGAAACAAAATGAAAATAAATTAAAAGGTATGACTATAAAAATTGCCCTCCTAAGTCCAATAAAAATGAAGAAATAGCTCTATTGAATGAGAGGGAGGGACAGACATGGAAAGGAAGCCCTCCTGGTATAGTGAATGGCATAGCTTGACCAATGGGTTACTTTCATGCTATCGCCAAGATGTGTTTTTCATAGGAGAGGCAGGGCCAGAGGTGGATTAAGCTTTTGTGGGGCCCTGGGCCAGAACAGGTCGTGGCCTCTCCCCACCCTTTCTGCTTGCAGTCCCTCCCCTGCACTTTTGCTGGGGAAAAGGGGCTGGGGTGTGGGGGCCTGCTGCCTCTCCATCTGGCGCTCCTGCCAGGGGTTGGTGCACAGGGGCTTGCCACGCCCACCCGGTGCTCCTGCTGGGGAACAGGAGAAGCTTGACCCTGCTCACCGGCAGGAGTACTGGGCGGAGTGGTCGCCTATTTGCCCCAGGGGTGTGGGTCGTGTTGGCCCAGTGGCTAATCTGCCACTGGGCTGGGCATATATTTAAGGGTTTTGCCATTTTTGTCTCAGAGCAACTTCTTTCAAAGAGGGAGACCAGAGCGAGTATCTTGCATTTGCCTAGGACCAAAACTTATTTTTTCCCCAAGTAACTTTGAAAGGAAACTAAGGAATGAGATGTAAAGTTCTGTTCTGGATTAGATGTTGTTTGACAGAGGAAGATGTGGTAAGTGTTCAGTTTATAATATGGAAGGTTAAAATAGGATGCCCCAAACTGGGCTAGTGTTTGTTTATTACTGAGCTAGGGAGGGGAGTGAATAGGCAGTACAATGGCAGGTGAAAATGAAGGTGGGAGGAACTCAAGATCATGCTGAATGGAAAGAATAATTTGAATTGCACATATTTATTAGTTCTGAACTGACTAAATCGTCAGAAAAAAGATCTAAACAACATTGTAGATAGCTCAGTGATGATCTCTGTTCAGTGAGAAGTGGTAAAAATAAAAAATCAGTGTTAAAATGTATATACAATAATACAGAAAGTTATGCCATGACATAGATCGATGGTACACACTCACCTTAAACATTATTCAATTCTGATCAACCCATCTCAAAAGCTACATAGTAGAAACAAAGCATCCAGAGAAGGATGACTAAAACTAGAAGCATGAGAAGACCTGTATGTGCTTAGACAAGGGGTGGGCAAACTTTTTGGCCTGAGGGCCACATCGGGGTATAGAAATTGTATGACGGGCCATGAATGCTCACAAAATTGGGGTTGGGGTGCAGGCTCCAGCTGGGGGTGCATGCTCTGGGGTGGGGCTGAGGGTGAGGGGTTTGGGGTGCAGGAGGGTGCTCTGGGCTGGGACCAAGGGGTTTGGAGGGGAATCGGGGCTGGGGTGTAGGGTGCGGCTCAGGGGTGCAGGCTCTGGGCAGCGCTTACGTCAAGCAGCTCCTGGAAGCAGCGGTATGTTCCTACCTGGCTCCTACATGGAGGCGTGGCCAGGCAGTACTGCTGCGTGCTGCCCTGTCACAGGCGCTGTCCCTGCAGCTCCCATTGGCCACAGTTCCTGGAGGCGGCACTTGAGGTGTGGGCAGCATGCGGACTGTAGCCCCCTGGCTGCCCTTGTGCGTAGGAGCCGGAGGGGGGAGCATGCTACTGCTTCTGGGAGCCACGCGGAGCAGCCCCCAACCCTGCTCCCCGGCTGGAGCGCCGGAGCAGGGCAAGCCCCAGACCCCACTCCCCAGCGGGAGCTCGAGGGCCGGATCAAAACAGCTAGCAGGCCAGATGTAGTTTTCCCACCCCTGGCTTAGAGATTTGAGGTATGTCTATCCTGCACACCTTGTAGCATAGTTATAAATGGCAGTGTAGACAGTGAGGCACAGCTTATGCGACTAAAGATGCACCTATACCCATCACGGCTCTCTGTGTAGAGACCAACTGGTGCCTCTCTTGTCTACACTGCTATATTTAGCAGTGTCGTGTCCTTCTGCTTCCCCACTGCTGGAGTCTTTCCCTATCATGGGGAAAGGCTCCAACATCAGGAAGGCTCTGGCAGGAGGAGGTAGCCAGGAAAGGCATCTCCTGCCACTGAGGCCTTTCATTGACGTGTAGCTACATACTGCAGTGTGTGCTCAGCCTGCTTTTTGCTGCAGTGTGTAGCTACACATTCCTTGCATGCAGGCACCAGTGGTGTGCAGCCTTAAATGATTAAGACTGCTTAATTTGGAGACGTACTGGAGATATAGACTGCTAATCGAGCTGTCAAGTTATTTGGGTGCTCCTATTTACTCAGAACAACTTCTCTCAAATAGTGAAACAGGAGCAAGCCTCTTTCATTTGCCTACCACCGAAGCTTATTTTTCACCAAGTAACTCTGTCGGGAAACTAAGGAGTGAGATGTAATGCTAGATTAAGGGGTCACCAATGAAACTGAAAGGCAACATGTATGAGAGCTTTTGAAAACTTTACCCTGTGAAAAACAGTTTCCTTTCATCAGTGTCAAGTGATTTAGGAGTTTGTCCCCTTGAAAAACAGTGAAAAACTTATTCTGTCATCCATGGTAGGACGCTTTACTTTGGCACCTGTGTCTTTGGAACCTTTGAAAAATGTATTCATGTTGAATAATTAAACTGGGGAACTCACTGCCTCAAGTTTAGACCAAGAGCTTTGCACGGTTCAAAAGTATTAGACATTTATGAATAATACCTTACAGTATACAGAATTTGGGGTAGCGTGGACACAATTCAACGGTTTTGGCCTCCGGGAGCTATCCCAGAGTGCTTCATTGTGACAGCTCTGGACAGCACTCTCAACTCAGATGCACTAGGAAGGTAGACAGAAAAAGCCCCTGGGACTTCTGAATTTCATTTCCTATTTGGCCAGTGTGGCACTGGTGACCATGGTCACCTCTGCTGATGAGTTCTGCATGGAGTCCCAGAACATCAAAAGAACTCCAGCATGGACCAAATGGGAGGTACTGGATCTGATTGCTGTATGGGGAGACAAATCCGTGCTATCAGAACTCCATTCCAAAAGACGAAATGCCAAAATATTTGAAAAAATCTCCAAGGGCATAAAGGACAGAGGCTATAACAGACCCACAGCAGTGCCACGTGAAACTTAAGGAGCTCAGGCAAGCCTACCAAAAAACCAAAGAGGCAAACGGCCCCTCCTGGTCAGAGCCCCAGACATGCCGCTTCTATGATGAGCTGCATGCAATTCTAGGGGGTGTCCCTACCACTGCCCCACCCCGTACGTGGACTCCTGCAAGGGGGGATTCTCATGCAACGGGGATGAGGAAGATGATGAGTAGGAGGATGAAACCGTTCTCCCCGACAGCCAGGAACTGTATCACCCTGGATCCAAAACCCTCCCAAGGTGGGCTCCCGGACCTTGAAGGCAGAGAAGGCACCTCTGGTGAGTGTACCTTTGAAAATATAATACATGGTTTAAAAGCAAGTGTGTTTAATGATTGATTTGCCCTGAAGACTTGGGATGCATTCGCGGCCAGTACAGCTACTGGAAAAGTCTGTTAACATGTCTGGGCATGGAGCGGAAATCTTCCAGGGACATCTCAGTGAAGCTCTCCTGGAGGTACTCCCAAAGCCTTTGCAAAAGGTTTCTGGAGAAAGCAGCCTTATTCCGTCTCCATGGTAGGACACTTTACCATGCCAGGCCAGCAGCACGTAGTCTGGAATCATTGCATAACAAAGCATGGCAGCGTATGGTCCCGGTGTTTGCTGGCATTCAAGCAACATCCGTTCTTTATCTCTCTGTGTTAGCCTCAGAAGAGTGATATCATTCATGGTCACCTGGTTGAAATAGGGGAATTTTATAAAAGGGACATTCAGAGGTGTCTGTTCCTGCTGGTCTGTTTGCCTGTGGCTGAAAAGAAATCATCCCCGCTGTTAGTCACGCGGTGGGGGGAAGGGATGAAGCGATCATCCCAGAGAATTGTGTGTGTGAGGGGGGGTTAGTTGGGTTTATGCTGCACATTAACCCAAAAACTGCAGCCCCTCCTTTTAAAGGGACAACCCAGTGCGTGCTTGGTATGGGAAATGAGGGGGCTGCTGTTTGAAACCATTCCCACCTGTTATGAAGGTTAAAGAAGCCAAAAGACCATGGCTGCCTGCAGGCCGAATTCTGTTGCCCCTCCCTGCATGTATGATCTCTCACACCAAACCGGCAGGCCCTCAATATAAGAGGCAAAATGCAACCTTGTACCGAAAGCGCATGTACAATGTAATGTTAACAGCTTGGTTCACCATGAAAGAGTCTACCCATTGTTCTCTAAAATGTATCTTTTTAAACACTACTCTCCCTTTTTTTTCTCCCGCAGCTGCAAATGTTTCAGTGCTCCCCCTATCATCTTCGACCAGAGGTTAGCGCAGATAAGAAGGCGAAAAAAACACACTTGCAATGAAATGTTCTCTGAGCTCATGCAGTCCACCCGCACTGAAAGAGCTCAGCAAAATGCATGGAGGCAAGCAATGTCAGAGTCCAGGAAAGCACAAAATGAACACGAGGACAGGAGAGGTGGTGGGATCAAGAGGAGAAGTGGCAGCAGCGTGATGAGAGGAAGCAGGATGCAATGCTGAGGCTACTGGAGGATCAAACTGATATGCTTCAGCGTATGGTTGAGGTACAGGAAAGGCAGCAGGAGCACAGACTGCTGCTGCAGCCCCTGTGTAACCGCCCACCTTTCTCCCCAAGTTCCATAGCCTCCTTACCCAGACACCCAAGAACGCTGAGGCGGGGCTCCAGGCACCCAAGCACTCCACCTCAGAGGACTGCCCAAGCAACAGAAGGCTGGCATTCAATAAGTTTTGAAGTGCCATGTGGCCTTGTCCTTCCCTCTTCCCCCACCTCTCCCGGGCTACCTTGGCAGTTATCCCCCTATTTGTGTGACAAATTAATAAAGAGTGCATGAATTTGAAACAACAATGACTTTATTGCCTCTGCAAACGGTGTTCGAAAGTAGATGGTCAGTTGACTTTACAGGGAAGAAGAGTGAACCAAGGGGGCGGGTTTTCATCAAGGAGAAATAAACAGAACTGTCATACCATAGCCTGTCCAGTCATGAAACTGGTTTTCAAAGCTTCGCTGATGCGCAGTGCGCCCTGCTGTGCTCTTCTAATCACCCTGATGTCTGGCTGCGTGTAATCAGCGGCCAGGCGATTTGCCTCAACCTCCCACCCCTCCATAAACGTCTCCCCCTTACTCTCACAGATATTGTGGAGCACACAGCAAGCAGTAATAACAATGGAAATATTGGTTTCGTTGAGGTCTAACCAAGTCAGTAAACTGCGCCAGCACGCTTTTAAATGTCCAAATACACTTTCTACCACCATTCTGCACTTGCTCAGCCTATAGGTGAACAGCTCCTGCCTACTGTCCAGGATCCCTGTGTATGGCTTCATGAGCCATGGCATTAAGGGGTAGGCTGCGTCCCCAAGGATAACTTTAGGCATGTCAACATCCCCAGCAATTATTTTCTGGTCTGGAAAGTAAGTCCCTTGCTGCAGCTGTTCAGACAGACCAGAGTTCCTGAAGATGTGACTGTCATGTACCTTTCCCAGCCATCCCATGTTGATGTTGGTGAAACGTCCCTTGTGATCCTCCAGTGCTTGCAGCACCATTGAAAAGTACCCCTTGCGGTTTATTTACTGGCTGCCAAGGTGGTCCGGTGCCAAGATAGGGATATGCGTTCTGTCTATCGCCCCATCACAGTTAGGGAGTCCCATTGCAGCATAGCCATCCACTATGACCTTCACATTTCCCAGAGTCACTACCCTTGATAGCAGCATGTCATTGATTGCGTTAGCTACTTGGATCACAGCAGCTCCCACAGTGGATTTGCCCACTCCAAATTGATTCCTGACTGACCGGTAGCTGTCTGCCATTCCAAGCTTCCAGAGGGCTATCGCCAGTCGCTTGTGAACTGTGAGGGCAGTTCCATGAAACTGCCCTTATGCATGCGAAAGTTTCGCAGCCACTGGGATAATCCCAGACCTGCAACACTGTGCAGTCCCACCAGTCAGTGCTTGTTTCCTGGGCCCAGAATTGGCATTCCATGGCATGAGACTGCCCCATTGCCACCAGGACATCCAAATTGCCAGGGCCCATACTTTGAGAGAAGTCTGTGTCCATGTCCACATCACTCTCGTCACCATGCTGCCATCGCCTCCTCGCCAGCCTTTGCAGGTTCTGGTTCTGAACATACTGCAGGATAATGCGCAAGGTGTTTATAATGCTCATAACTGCTGTAGTGATCTGAGCGGGCTCCATGCTTGCCGTGGTATGGCATCTGCAGGAGAGCAGAGTTGCAGCGGAAGTGATGGCTGACAATGGATGCCATGAGAGTAGATATTTATAGAGAGTGACGAGAGGACTGGTGAGGTGGATTCATGAGAGCAGAAGAACAGAGTTGCAGCGGAAGCGGGAGCCCATGACAGCCAACATGGAGATATTCGCTACTGAGACAAGAGCATGAGAGCAGAGTTGCAGCAGAAGAGGTGGTTGGATGACCAGTTTTGCAGACCTACTGCACCGTCTGTTGCCAGCAGCACCAGGACACAACAGTGGCAGTGTCGGTGAGCTGAGCTGAGTGGGCTGCACACTCGCCATGGTATGGTGAGACAAGAGCAGGAGAGCAGAGTTGCAGTGAAAGCGGTGGATGATGACGGTCATATAGAGGACCTGTGAGGTGGATTCATGGCACCAGGAGAGGAGCAGAGTTGAAGCGGTGGTTCGATGATGGCAGTTAGCAGTCCTACTGCACCATCTGCTGAAAGCAGTATGGCGTCTCCACAGTAAAAAGGTGTGAAATGATTGTCTGCTGTTGCTTTCACGGAGGGAGGGTCGACTGACGACGTACCCAAAATCACCCGCGACAATGTTTTTGCCCCATTAGGCATTGGGAGCTTAACCCAGAAGTCCAGTGGGCGGCAGAGACTGTGGGATAGCTACCCACAGTGTAACGCTCTGAAGTCGATGCTAGCCACGGTACTGTGGATGCACTCCGCTAACTTAATGTGCTTCTTGGGGACACACACAATCGACCGTATAAAATCACTTCCTAAAAACTGACTTCTATAAATTCTACCTAATTCTGTAGTGTAGACATACCCTAGGAAGCATCCCAAAACACTTTACAGTATATTCTGTCTGTACTATTGAGATACAGCAACTTTGTCAGCATGCTTCAAGTATTACTGTGCTCACTTTTTCTCTATTTCTGTAGTTGAAAATGCATAGAAAATATTTAGATAGGTAGAATGTAATTACCTAGGTTGGTATTTGGCGAAGACACTGGGGCTGACTTCCTCACTTGTGCAAAATGGCTCTGCAATAAAAAAGTTGTCATGTCTGCTGTTTTTGTTATATAAATTATGGCACGTCAAGCAGCCTGACCCCCTAACACTGAAAAGCTCCCAGGTACAGATGGTGTGTAGTTGCAGGTCACAAACATTTAGCTGAAAATGCCGGCCCAGTACTTAATGCTGCATCTTGCTAGCTAATTCTGTTCCTTAGTTTTGTAGTCTGTCAGGTGACACAGTTTGTCCATTGCCTCCATCTTGGCCTGCATTAGATTGTGGGGAAACTCTTTTGCATTGTGGGCTACCAACACCATTTGTCCATATTGCAAACGGTTTAGTCACATAAAGGACTTCTATAGTTTAGCAAATAGTGGTCAGCAGGACTAATTCTAATAACCAGAGATAGTTATCCTTGGCGATTTAGGCAGAAGATTTCTTTTACCCTTCTCATTCAAGACTTCAAGGCTTCACTTGTGAAGATTTTATAAACTCTAAAAATCTGAAGTGGTACTCACTGCACTCTTCTATTTCCTAATGTATCTGTTTGAAAGTAATCTCTTTCTTTCTTTGGCTTTCAGGTAGACCACATTTGCATTATTGTCATAGTTCAGATTGCAATCTCGGAGTATTAAACTAATACAAGCAGTCATTATTTACCCGATAACTAGGGCTTGGAAACTGCTTGCGTGCATCCATGTGCTCTTTTGACCTCTTTCTGAAGCTATATTTGGTTTCAGGAACCTCAGCTTCTAGGTTTTGGTGGTGAGAACCTCAAATGTAAGCTATCCAATGCTGAGATGTGTCTTTGAGTCTACAGAGAACCTGAAATAATAGCCTTGAGAGGTATGAACTGCCCGTTAGCTCACTGAGATGATCCCAGATGCCCACTGATCATTTCAATTACAGCTTGTATTACCATGGTAAGTAGGAGCCCTAATTATGGATCAGGACTCCATTGTGCTAGGGTCCAAAAAAAGTCTCTGACCCCAAAAGTCCACTATCTAACGAGTGGATACAGACAGACAAATGGAGGAGTACAAGGAAACATGAGGATAACATTCAGCAGGATAGGCAGTGGTTTCAGTTCATCAGCAGCCTAACTCAGGTATTTTTGTAGGCATCATAGCAAAAAGGGGGGGCGTAAGGAGGATAAAAAGATATCTTTGCAGATGTTCACAGGGAGCTCCTTCCAGGTGTGGTGACGGTGGCATGGGACAAAGCACAGAGGTGTTAGAAAAATTAACAAGTGGTTGATGGCATGATTGGCACAAAGTTGATATTTTGATAGTGAACGAGAGATGATAGGATAGGCTGTGAAGAGCTTTGAAAGTAAAAATGAGCAGTTGGTTGGTATAGTAGAGAAATTGGGAGCCAATGGATGAAGTCAGAGTGAATATCAACATTATTAACTGTTTGATTCCTTGTTTAATAAAGACAGAGGATAATAGATCTGTAATCATTTTATTGAGTAATGTCTTATTTCAGTGACCGAAGTGGGTGATATTTGGGAAATGCCAGTTTTCCCGCCCAATCAAGGAATCAAGCCCATAGAACTGTACCGTCAAACCGTCTCTGGAGTACAGAAGGCCTGAGACTTTAGCTGTTTTAAATTTACTGGTTTACTGAGGGCAGGTCTACACTTAAAATGAAGTGAGCTGTAGCTCACGAAAGCTCACGCTCAAATAAATTGGTTAGTCTCTAAGGTGCCACAAGTACTCCTTTTCTTTTTGCGAATACAGACTAACACGGCTGTTACTCTGAAACTTAAAACACTGCATCAGTGCAGCTGCACGGTAGTGCTGTAGCACTTTAATGAAGATGCCTCCCTGAGAGGTGATAACTATGTTGATGGCAGAAGCTCTCCTACTGACATAAAGCTGTCTACACGGGGGATAGGTCAGTATAACTATGTTGCACAGGGGTGTGGATTTTTCACACTCTTGAGTGAAGTAATTATATTGATGTAAGTCTGTAGTGTAGATCAGACCTTACTTTAAAGTGGCTAACATCAGAGTAGTAAGGGTCTGTTCAAACAGTTGTCGTAGAAGTACACGTTAACAGTTAGGCATGGCCTGCACTTAAAAATTAAACTGACCATACTACATCAATCTGGGCTCTGAAAAATTTAACACCGTGAGCAACATAGTTAAGTTGACTTAACCCTGGATGTAGTTTTGGCTAGGTCAATGGAAAAATTCTTCAGTCGACCTAGTCACAGCCTCTCAGCAAGATGGACAAACTACACAGATGGAAAGGCCCCTTCTATCGATGTAGGAAGCATCTACACTACAGTGACACAGCTGCAATGCTGTAGCTGGGTCACTTCAGTGGGTGTAGGGTAGGCGTGCCTTTAAAAGCTATAACTAAAGCAAGAGCACTAATTTTTGTGTCCACTGAAACATGCTCTGATTTAATCTAGATGAGGACTTTCAGGTGTAAATAACAGTATGAAACACAAAATATTAGATGGGATGACTGTTTTCGTCCTTCATTCAAAAGAAAAAAGCAAAGTACAAACTGATGGCATCATCTAATGAAAACTTTTTGGATGTACAGCCAACAATTACTGTTTCATATTAAAATGAAAAGTTGCTGTTATGCCTTTCTACACCAATCAGTCTGGTTAGATAATGAGACTAGGCGGGGAAAAAACCCTGAATCTCATTTTGCCTGTTAAATTCTGAAAGACTTTGGGGTGTATTTGTTTTCTATAGGTGCCCCTTAAAATTGATTTCCATCCATGTTTTGAGGCCTTTCCTCTGCATCATTTGGACCGTAGCTCTTGAAATGACATACGGTGGGGAAGAGGATAGTTAATCTGCTCTTTCGCTTGAGAAACATTAGCAGTGTAGGCTCCATACTCCCTTTCTTTACTGCCAACAAGACTGAAATTGTTTCACCTATTTGGGAATTTAATGCAGACAATCCCAAATTGCCAATACCAGAGGTGTTTGACTAAAATTAGATTTATTGAGATCAGAGGGAAAAAATTAGATTTGGACAAAGCAAATGTGAAGCATAGCATGTCTTGACCTGTAATCTGCTAATCCAGACTTCCTTTGTGTAGTTACAAGAAAATAGGCAGTATTTTTCATTTCTAGAAACACATTCTTGCTCAAAAATCATTTTGGCAAGCAGCATGTTACATACATTGATTCAGATTACTGGTGGCTTTTGACACCCTTTTTTTGAAAAATCCACACCCTTGCCCAGAGTTCTTCCAGGGAGGCACATCAACTCATCTAGATATTTGCCTAATTTTACAACTGGCTACATAAAAAGCACTGGCGAAGTAAGTACAAACTAAAATTTCATACAGACAATAACTTGTTTATACTGCTCTATATACTATACACTGAAATTTAAGTACAATATTTATATTCCAATAGATTTATTTTATAATTATATGGTAAACATGAGAGAGTAAGCAATTTTTCAGTAATAGTGTGCTGTGACACTTTTGTATTTTTGTCTGTTTTTGTAAGCAAGTAGTTTTTAAGTGAGGTGAAACTTGGGGATACGCATGACAAATCAGGGTATGTCTACACTACAAACGTTATAGCGTGGCTGTGCTGCTGCGGCAGCGCTGTGACGTGGGCAGTGTAGACATGCTTTGTTGTCAGGGAAGAGTTCTCCCAGCAATTAAAAAAAAAAAAAAACCCACCCTGAATGAGTGGTGATAGCTTTATCGCTGGGAGCGTCCTTCAGGATAGGTTGTAGATCCTTGATGATGCCCTGGAGAGGTTTTAGTTGGGGGCTGTAGGTGACGGCTAGCCTACTACTCTAGAAAATTAGGTTGACCCAGCAACATTGCTCAAGGGTGCGAAAAATCCCCTGAGCGGTGTAGTCAAGATGGCATAAGGGATGGTCTACGCTGAAAAGTTACATTGATATAGCTAAAAGAAAAGGAGTACTTGTGGCACCTTAGAGACTAACCAATTTATTTGAGCATGAGCTTTCGTGAGCTACAGCTCACTTCATCAGATGTATACCGTGGAAACTGCAGCAGACTTTATATACACACAGAGAATATGAAACAATACCTCCTCCCACCCCACTGTCCTGCTGGTAATAGCTTATCTAAAGTGATCAACAGGTGGGCCATTTCCAGCACAAATCCAGGTTTTCTCACCCTCCACCCCCCCACACAAATTCACTCTCCTGCTGGTGCTAGCCCATCCAAAGTGACAACTCTTTACATAATCAAGTCGGGCTATTTCCTGCATAGATCCAGGTTTTCTCACACCCCCCCCCACCCCCATACACACACAAACTCACTCTCCTGCTGGTAATAGCTCATCTAAACTGACCACTCTCCAAGTTTAAATCCAAGTTAAACCAGAACATCTGGGGGCGGGGGGGTAGGAAAAAACAAGAGGAAACAGGCTACCTTGCATAATGACTTAGCCACTCCCAGTCTCTATTTAAGCCTAAATTAATAGTATCCAATTTGCAAATGAATTCCAATTCAGCAGTTTCTCACTGGAGTCTGGATTTGAAGTTTTTTTGTTTTAAGATAGCGACCTTCATGTCTGTGATTGCGTGATCAGAGAGATTGAAGTGTTCTCCGACTGGTTTATGAATGTTATAATTCTTGACATCTGATTTGTGTCCATTTATTCTTTTACGTAGAGACTGTCCAGTTTGACCAATGTACATGGCAGAGGGGCATTGCTGGCACATGATGGCATATATCACATTGGTGGATGTGCAGGTGAACGAGCCTCTGATAGTGTGGCTGATGTTATTAGGCCCTGTGATGGTGTCCCCTGAATAGATATGTGGGCACAATTGGCAACGGGCTTTGTTGCAAGGATAAGTTCCTGGGTTAGTGGTTCTGTTGTGTGGTATGTGGTTGTTGGTGAGTATTTGCTTCAGGTTGCGGGGCTGTCTGTAGGCAAGGACTGGCCTGTCTCCCAAGACTTGTGAGAGTGTTGGGTCATCCTTTAGGATAGGTTGTAGATCCTTAATAATGCGTTGGAGGGGTTTTAGTTGGGGGCTGAAGGTGACGGCTAGTGGCGTTCTGTTATTTTCTTTGTTAGGCCTGTCCTGTAGTAGGTAACTTCTGGGAACTCTTCTGGCTCTATCAATCTGTTTCTTTACTTCTGCAGGTGGGTATTGTAGTTGTAAGAAAGCTTGACAGAGATCTTGTAGGTGTTTGTCTCTGTCTGAGGGGTTGGAGCAAATGCGGTTGTATCGCAGAGCTTGGCTGTAGACGATGGATCGTGTGGTGTGGTCAGGGTGAAAGCTGGAGGCATGCAGGTAGGAATAGCGGTCATCCTGGCTACTATGGATGTAGAAGCCCTCTACACCAACATTCCACACAAAGATGGACTACAAGCCGTCAAGAACACTATCCCCGATAATGTCACGGCTAACCTGGTGGCTGAACTTTGTGACTTTGTCCTTACCCATAACTATTTCACATTTGGGGACAATGTATACCTTCAGATCAGCGGCACTGCTATGGTTACCCGCATGGCCCCACAGTATGCCAACATTTTTATGGCTGATTTAGAACAACGCTTCCTCAGCTCTCGTCCCCTAAAGCCCCTACTCTGCTTGCGCTATATTGATGACATCTTCATCATCTGGACCCATGGAAAAGAAGCCCTTGAGGAATTCCACCGTGATTTCAACAATTTCCATCCCACCACCAACCTCAGCCTGGTCCAGTCCACACAAGAGATCCACTTCCTGGACACTACAGTGCTAATAAACAATGGCCACATAAACACCACCCTATACCGGAAACCTACTGACCGCTATTCCTACCTGCATGCCTCCAGCTTTCACCCTGACCACACCACACGATCCATCGTCTACAGCGAAGCTCTGCGATACAACCGCATTTCTCCAACCCCTCAGACAGAGACAAACACCTACAAGATCAAGAATTATAACATTCATAAACCAGTCGGAGGACACTTCAGTCTCTCTGGTCACGCAATCACAGACATGAAGGTCGCTATCTTAAAACAAAAAAACTTCAAATCCAGACTCCAGCGAGAAACTGCTGAATTGGAATTCATTTGCAAATTGGATACTATTAATTTAGGCTTAAATAGAGACTGGGAGTGGCTAAGTCATTATGCAAGGTAGCCTGTTTCCTCTTGTTTTTTCCTACCCCCCCCCCCCAGATGTTCTGGTTTAACTTGGATTTAAACTTGGAGAGTGGTCAGTTTAGATGAGCTATTACCAGCAGGAGAGTGAGTTTGTGTGTGTATGGGGGTGGGGGGGGATGTGAGAAAACCTGGATCTATGCAGGAAATAGCCCGACTTGATTATGTAAAGAGTTGTCACTTTGGATGGGCTAGCACCAGCAGGAGAGTGAATTTGTGTGGGGGAGTGGAGGGTGAGAAAACCTGGATTTGTGCTGGAAATGGCCCACCTGTTGATCACTTTAGATAAGCTATTACAGTGGGGTGGGAGGAGGTATTGTTTCATATTCTCTGTGTGTATATAAAGTCTGCTGCAGTTTCCACGGTATACATCTGATGAAGTGAGCTGTAGCTCACGAAAGCTCATGCTCAAATAAATTGGTTAGTCTCTAAGGTGCCACAAGTACTCCTTTTCTTTTTGCGAATACAGACTAACACGGCTGTTCTTCTGAAACCTATTGATATAGCTGTCTCTCGGGTGTGAAAAATCCACACCTGTGAGAGATGTAACTAAGCCAGCCTAACTCCTGGCGTAGGTAGTGCTAGGTTGATGTATGGATTCCATTAACCTAGCTACTGCTTCTCTGGGAGGTGGAGAATCCCTCCCATCAATGTAGTAGATGTCTATGCTGAAGCACTATAGGAACACACATGTGCTGCTGTAGCATTTTAAGTGTAGACATAGAGTTAGGCTACCTTCCTTGCATGTGAGCTTGAAGAGACAGAGATCACACTTTGATAGTTCTCTCAGTGTTGCTTGTACTTGATGTATCAAATAAGATTTATTGACTCTGATCTGACTAGTGATCTGTTCACTCTTATTGTAATGTTTGTGACTTCATGCAATTGATTTGTGTGGTGATAGATTTTGGAAATTTGTATTTGAATACATCAATCTAAATATTGATTGGGAGTGGGGTATATTGATGTTTGAACTGCTCTAATTGAAAGTTAGTTTCCAAAAGGTTTTACCAAAGTTTATGATTTGTTGAAATAAAGTTAATCCCTTGATTTTTGGAAAGTGTTTTGCACAATATTTTGTTGTAGCTATTCATCTGCCTCAGTGTTCCCTCGTTACAGGTTAACATTTTCTGAAAGATCTGGATAAAATATTTTCTGCACATGGAATTCTTTATTTATTCTGGAATAAGTGTCCACACATGGAATTAATCAGGAATAAACCCCATGTATAGACAAGCTGCTAAAACTGCTAAATCTCTTCTAGAGTATCTGGTTCAAATGAGAATAAACCCTGAGAAACAACTGGGACCTGGTTAACCCCATAAAGGGCTTGTGTCAAGGAGAGTGAACAGTCAGCATCCTCTGCCCTGTTTCAAAATGGTCACTGTACACAGTATAGATTGAAAAAACTTCCCCTTTGTTTCTGCCTTAGGACCACTTATCCTCATCATAGATCCTAGGTCCCTCTGACCAGAGGGGCTACTCGGACTTTTCATCTGCCCAAAATGAGCTGCACATACCACAGTGAGCCAAAAGGGATTAACTAACTTCTTCCTGCAAAGTCTGACGCCAACTAAAAGTGGATCAATATGAAAGCCCAACAACTGTGTTACAAGCAGTTTGGCCAGCTTTAATCCAATATTTAATTTCACTTGAACTGCTAACATTGAAGTTGCTAAGTGCAGAACTTGTCAGGAAATGCCAAAGTCCCTGGGGGGTTTTCGATTTCCTCTGAAGCATGGGGCATGGGTCACTCGCAGGTTTAAACAAGTGTAAATGGTGGATTCATTGTAACTTGAAGTCCTTAAATCATGATTTGAGGACTTCGGTAACTCAGCCAGACATTATGAACAGGAGTGGGTGGGTCAGGCTCTGTGGCCTGCAATGTGCAGGAGGTAAGACTAGGTGATCATGATTGTCCCTTCTACCTTAAAGTCTGAGTCTAAGTCAAAACCGCCTATGCAACCTTAACTTTACCTCTGGTAAATATACATAGATAACTGTCTTTAATTACATAATCACAACTTGCATCTTTTTTTCTGGAGGGCCTCTGCTTCATTTAGATGCTTATTGGTTGATGCGCAGTGAATGTTGCAGGGGGATACGCCAGTTCATTTGTGCATTATTTTTGTCCCAGGCCTGTCTTCACTGTTACGTATCTTATTCTGCATCCATTTGCAGTGGAATGTGAAATTTTGCATAAGCACATTTTTACGTCCAATAAAATGTGGCACGACTTTTATAAAACTTTGTTTTTAAAATTAGTGCACATGCATAAAGTCTTTGTTTTGGTGGATTTTTTTAGTTAAAGTTTTAAAGCAAAATAAAAAAAACACTTTGTTCTAGTACTTGGCAGAGTCTAAACTCACTTTCATTAGGTCGCCTCAAACCATGTGTCTTAAGTTTAGGGACTAGCTCAATGATGAATTTTAGTGTGCTATTGCAAACTGCAGCTGTACTAGCTGTTTTTTTAATAATAAATATCTGCCCTCCAATATTTAAATAGCTGGACTGTGCTCAGATTTAAAACTAATCCTCCTCACACAGGCAGCATGTTGAGTATTAATCCTGAAAGGGAAAAGTTAGAGTTGGTGATAACCAACTGCAGAGGCCTTCTAGACAGGAACCACTGGGGCTACGTTAATTATAGTTGTTGCTGTGTGCTTGGCCTCCAATGATTAAGCACATAGCATCTGCTTTGCCATGTAGTTCTTGATCCACGTCATCTTCCTCTTCAGCTCATTTGAAGTTAATCCATATGTTACTGCAAAAGATTTCTTTCTTGGCTATGTGCGTGTTCTGTAGAATTTACTAAAGTTAGAACAGTTTCATAGGAAAAATTACCAAAACTATTAAAAATCACTTGTTACAGTTCCATTTACGTAAAAGTGGAATCAACCGCTTCCTCCTCCTTTGTGTTTTGGACTCAAGGGTTTTTGTGGACAAAATATGTGAACTTAATCCAATATATATCTGGTGTATGTTTTATGGAATGGATACATGGACCCATGTTTGAATCAAGAAATGCACTTTTTTCTTGACAAGAATTATTATTAATCTATCTATCTACTTATTAGAATTCTTTTACCCAAGAGTATGAAGGGTAAAGGCAAATTAACTGCTTTGTGAAATCCAGCAAGCTTTGTTGTCAGCAGTTCACCTCTTTCTATTCCTGGAATGTTGAAATGAATATGCATTTTTATCAAAAGTTCTTACTGTGTGGTTGTTTTATGTTTTAAATACAATTACATATATTAGGCAAATTGTGTATGTAACATTTTCCTTAGCTGGCTTTTTAGTGTTCTGTAGTTTTTTCTGAGACACAGTTATGCATAATGACAGGTTTCAGAGTAGCAGCCATGTTAGTCTGTATCCGCGAAAAGAAAAAGAGTACTTGTGGCACCTTAGAGACTAACAAATTTATTTGAGCATAAGCTTTCGTGAGCTACAGCTCACTTCATCAGATGCATAGTATTTGTAAAGAGTTTAAACACATCAGGGTTTGAACACTTTTGTGATAGGGCTAAGAATTAGGGCTGCCAAATGATTAAAAAAATCATGATTAATTATGAGATTAAAAATTTTGAAATTAATCGCAATTGTAATCGCACTTAATAAAATCTATTTAAATATTTTTGGATATTTTTCTACATTTTCAAATATATTTGTATTCTTTGTTGTAATTGAAATCAGTATATTTGGAACTGTAGAAAAACATCCAAAATATTTATAATTTCAATTGGTATTCCATTATTGTTAAGCAGTGCAATTAAAACTGTGATTAATCACGATTAATCTTTTTCGTTGAGTTTTGTTCAGAGTTAATTGCTTGAGTTAACTGCTAATTGAAAGCCCTACTAAGAATACTTACCAATATTTTAGGGTGGGTGAAGGGCAATGTCAAAGAAAAGTTAGGCATCTGTTTAGTTTAGTAAATTACATTACCTCTTTCATAAAAATATTGAAATATCTGTTTCATTGGGATGCTAACAGTCCCAGAATTGTATCTGAATTGTTTAATTTAGGGCTTATTACTTGTGTAGATCTCTTACAACTTTTGTGCTTTCAACATATAGTTATGATAGGCCAGAGTAAGTAGAGGGAAGAATTTCTGGAAATCACATTGGACTGGCAGCCAAATTTTTATTTACTTTTTATTATTTTTATTAATCTTCCTCTCTTTTTAACATCTGTGAAATTATTAATAGTGACTAGAGCATCTTCCCAGCAGCTGGGGTGTGTGTGTTTTTTTTGTTTTTTGTTTTGTTTTTTTTTACTATCAGTTTTAGCACATAAGAAATCTTTTGTTTGATCTTCAGTGTCTATAATGCTGTGGACAGTAGTTAAATGTAATTTTCAGTCTGAGGAGCATAAGGAAACCCTGTGTTGATATGATGATTGGAAACTTTAAAGCCTGTTTTTGCTGCCTTTATTGAGCTGAGAGAAACTGAAAGTAATATTTTCTCAAATTATATGCAGAAATTACGTTTTGTGCAAGAGTGGTTCTGGCACATGGGAAAGATGATTCATTTGTTCCTTTTAGAATGGCTTAAAATTGAAAAACGTGTCAATGGTGTACATGGAAAAAGTACTCTTTATTAGGGCTGTCAAGCGAATAAAAAAATTGTGATTAATCCTGCTGTTAATAATAGAATACCATTTATTTAACTGTTTTGGTACTGTTTTCTACCTTTTCAAATATATTGATTTCAATTACAACACAGAATACAAAGTGTACAGTGCTCACTTTATATTTATTTTTGATTACAAGTATTTTCACTATGAAAAAACAAAAGAAATAGTATTTTTCAATTCACCTAATACAAGTAGTGCAACCTCTTTATCCTGAAAGTTGAACTTACAAATGTAAAACTATGTACAAAAAAACTGCATTAAAAATAAAACAATGTAAAATTTTAGCACCTACAAGTCCACTCAGTCCTACTTCTTGTTCAGCCAATCACTCAGACAAACAGATTTGTTTACATTTGCAGGACATAATGCTGCCCAATTCTTATTTACAGTATCACCTGAAAGTGAGAATAGGTGTACTCATGATACTGTTGGAGCTGGCGTTGCAAGATATTTGTGCCAGGTGCACTAAAGATTCATATGATCCCTCATGCTTCAACCACCATTCCAGGGGACATGCATCTATGCTAATGACAGGTTCTGCTTGATAACAGTCCAAAGCAGTGCGGATGGACGCATGTTCATTTTCATCATCTGAGTCAGATGCTACCAGCAGAAGGTTGATTTTCTTTTTTGGTGGCTCGGGTTTTGTAGTTTCGGCATCAGAATGTTGCTCTTTTAAGACTTCTGAAAGCATGCGCCACACCTCGTCCCTCTCAGATTTTGGGAGGCACATCAGATTCTTAAACCTTGGCTCGAGTACTGTAGCTTTCTTTAGAAATCTCACATTGGTACCTTCTTTGCGTTTTGTCAGATCTGCAATGAAAGTGTTCATAAAATGAACAACGTGTGCTGGGTCATCTGAGACTGCTGTACCATGAAATATATGGCAGAATGCAGGTAAAGTGCAGAGCAGGGAGGATACAATTCTCCCCCAAGGAATTCAGTCGCAATTTTAATTAATGCATTATTTTTTTAACAAGCGTCATCAGCATGGAAGTAGGACTGAGTGGACTTGTAGGTGCTGAATTTTTACATTTTGTTTTTGAATGCCATTATGTAACAAAAATAAATCTACATTTGTAAATTGTACTTTGACAACAAGGAGATTGCACTATAGTACTTGTATGAGGTGACCTGAAAAATACTATTTCTTTTGGTTATCATTTTACAGCGGAAATATTTATAATAAAAATAATATACACTTTGATATCTGAATTACAGTACAGAATACAATATACCGGTATATGAAAATGTAGAAAAACATCCAAAATATTTAATAAATTTCAATTAGTATTCTATTGTTTAACTGTGCAATTAAAACTGCAATTAATCGCAGTTTTTTTAATCACAATTAATTTTTTTGAGTTAATCAAGTGCGTTAACTGCAAATAATCCACAACCCTACTCTTTATTGAGAAATAAAGTAAAGAAGAGCCCTAGGAAGGGGACTACATGACTCAGGGAGCTGAATACAGGATATGAGGACTTTCATATCCAGCTCACTAGTTTGAGTCTGGCCAGCGTCAGTGGTGATAATGTTACCATTGCATGGCTTTTAAGTGGTCCATATGAAATAGGTAGTATCAGTTCAGTTTCTAGCAGACAGGTGTTAATCGTGAAAATTGACATCATAGTTAACTAATGGTATAGCAACAGTATAAGCAAACACCAGGGATTAAATGGGCAAAGAAAGTGACTCTTAATTGCAGAAAATCCTTTTTAGAATACATTTGAGAAGCTTATTTTTATTCATACTGTCTATTCTGTGGATGAATGAAATATTTTAAAGGCTCTCAAACTGCAGCTCTTTGAGATTTTCCTGGTGGGCCACAGAATGAAAACCTTTGAGAGCTAAATCAGAGGTATTCTGGAAAAGGCTGCATAATTTCTAGATTGCTCCATTGAATGAAAAACTGAAATATATGTGTACCATCGTGATAACTAAGCTTCACGAATACTAAATATACAAGTAAAATAACAATAATCAATTCTGTTTATTACAGATTTAATCCAGTGCACAAATGAGATGAATGTGAACATCCCCCAGCTGGCAGACAGCTTGTTTGAAAGAACTACCAACAGTAGCTGGGTGGTGGTCTTCAAGTCCCTCATCACAACTCACCATCTAATGGTGTATGGAAATGAGGTAATACAATGTCTTTAGTACAAAAATTGTATCTTTGCTGTAAAGATACATCATGGAGATGTCTTTGACTAGGTACTTTTATAAGAAAATCTTCACTATTTCTGCCCTTCTACTTACTAGGTAGTTAGAGAACTGTAAAAGGGGGTTCTTTTTCTATGCCAGTCTTGTTTTTATTATCGTTTAAAAAAAAAATTCAGAGAAATAACAAAAAAACCCAAGTATGACGTAGGATCATCAGAGCCGAAAATGAAAGAGACTTACTAGGTCACTTAGTCAGGCATCTGACAAAACAGGTGTTTTCTGTATAGTCAGAATGGTTTGTAAATTGTATGTTTTTTCCAGACTTCTTAGTTGGGGACCAACAATCTTTGTATTTATATTTGATTTAAAAATATGAAGACTGTTTACATGTGAGCAGTAGGCACCCATAATTAACGTTAAGTTTGCAATCAATTAAATATGAGCTAACAGCCCAAAATCAGCTGATTTTAAAAAAAAGTAGTAAGCTCCATCCTGCTGCATACCCTCAATTCTCCACAAAACCTTTACAAAATAAGTCTTGTGGTGTTTCCATGATACAGCCCTATTTTTTAAGATGCTTAACCCAAATGAACTGTGGCTTGTAGACTTTCTACATTTAAAAAAAAACTTAAAATTTTAGATCTGTTGATCTATAGCACAGTAGACATTTTGAAGCCTTTTTTCTTAATCCACCATTTTTGAATTTTAAAAATTAATTTTGAAAAGTGGCTATTGTATATAATCCATACATGATATATAATATGTATGGTATGGGCAATATTCAGATTCCCCTTTATATTCAGTCAGATTTCTTTTACATTGAAACAATTGAAATGAAATTTCTCATACAGTTCATAGTATATTTTTATCATAAGGAAAAAATAGAAAAATACCTTCTGACTTTTCATGGGGTTCTACAAAGCTATTAGTGCTACTCTTTGGTTCCATTTGTATCTGCACAGGAATGGAAAGACCCTCAGATATTAAGGACATGCTTATTCTACAGCTGCTTCAGCACTGCCGCTGAGCCGTTGGAGCGCCGTAGTGTAGAAGCTTTCTGTGTTGACTAAAGGTTTTTCTGTTGATTGTAGTTAAGCCATCTCTCTGAGACGTGGTAAGTAGGTCAGTGGAAGAATTCTTCTGTCAGTCTAGCGACATCAATATCAGGGGTTTGACTGACTTAACTACGGTTCTCAGGCTGCAAAATTTTAAGCCTTGAACAGTGTAGACCAAACCTAACTGAGTCAGAATGTGAATTGAAAACTGTTCTGGATCTACTGCAGGGGTGGGCAAACTTTTTGGCCTGAGGGCCACATCTGGTATAGAAATTGTATGGCAGGCCATGAATGCTCATGGAATTGGAATTGGGGTACAGCAGGGGGTGTGGACTCCGGGGTGAGGCCAGAAATGAGGAGTTCAGGGTGCAGGAGGGGCTTCCAGGCTGGGACAGGTGCGGTGCATGGAGGTGTGGGGGTGAAGGCTCCTTCTGGGGCTACAGGCTCTGGGATGGGGCTGTGGATGAGGGGTTTGGGGTGTAGGAGTGTGCTCGGGGCTGGGACTGACGGGTTTGGATGGTAGGAGGGGGATCAGGGCTGGGGCAGGGGGTTGGTGTGCGGGAGGAGGTCAGGGTGCAGGCTCTGGGCAGTGCTTACCTCAAGCAGCTCCCGGAAGCAGTGGCATGTTCCCTCTCCGGCTCATACGTGGAGGTGCAGCCTGATGGCTCTGCTGCACGCTGCCTTGTCCATAGGTGCCGCCCCTGCAGCTCCCATTGGCCGCAGTTCCTGGCCAATGGGAGCTGTGGGGGGCGGCGCTTAGGGCAGTGCGGAGCAGAGCTCCCTGGCTGCCCCTATGTGTAGGAGCTGGAGGGGGGAGACATGCCACTACTTCTGGAAGCTGCGCACCGTGGCCCCTGACCCTGCTCTCTGGCTGGAGCGCCCGAGGGCCAGATTAAAATGGCTGGTGGACCAGATGCAACGTGCGAGCTGTAGTTTTCCCACCCCTGATCTACTGTGAGCCCATAATGTTTGACTATTCAGATCCCTCTATAAAGGGTTTGTACATGTATTTGCACAGTTAAAGTATGAAATGAGCAATGATAAATTCAGTCTAATGGAGAAAATATAAATAAAAGATGGGAAGGACTGAAATCCGCAGGCTCTTATCTCTCCTCCTGCACCCTGGCATTTAGAATTTCAAGGAAATGTATGTGGGATAGTTCCAGCTGAGCCTAGCAAATGATCTCTGCTCAGTGTGGGCAGAGAAGATGAGAAGCTCTTTCCTCCCTACTAGTCCCTGCCAATATGCTAGGAAAGAAAATTCTTTCCCATCCCTGATTTGGCAATCAGTTTGTGATAGTTCTTGGGGTACCCGGGGCTGAGAGTCACCTTGTTACCCCCAGCCTTCAGCATGAAGGAGACTTGCTTGTGCTTAATTGGATGTTAGCTCCCTGATACTACCAGCTTGTTAGCCATCCAAACAATCTCCTCTGGGTTATGCCAGCTCTTATTTTTCCATGCAGGTTAACAATTGGTATACCCAGTACTCAAGTCTTCTTGAAGTGTTCCCTGTAGTGTCCAGCCTCTTTTCCACTTAAGGCTCACAGAAATGCCACATCTGCTGTCCCCAAAGGAACAGTGCTTACACCAGCTTGTATGATTCAACTCAGGATCAACTTCTTGCTTAATATCACAGCACTGAGATACATTTATAGTGAAAACAATAATAAGTTTTTATTATCCAAGATTTAAGAGGTAGTAAGGGTAACGGAAGCAAAAGGTTACCTATAAAACAAAATCATAACACGCTTTCTAGAGACTAGACTTGACTTAACAGGCTAACCTCTTGTCTAAAGAAGTTTTTCTTACCCTAAGTGTCCTCTGCAGCATTTCAACTAAGACTGGTTTCATGAATGTAAATGAACTGCCCTTTTACTTCCTAGATCCGGGATCACAGGGTGTCTTCTCTGTTCCCCAGATAGTCCAGCAAACCTTTGAAGTGTATCTCAAGATAAGGTTGCCTTCCACCTCTGTATGATTTCTTTTTTGACTTGATATTTCTGTTGACCTTGTATGTAAATTGGCCACCATTGTGTTAGCCTACAGTGCTTAATTTACATGCCGACAGGTGAATAAACATCTTTTGTCTGGCAGGAAACCTGTTTCTCCACTTCTGCTGTGATACAGACTCTTTAAGACCATATTTTCAGTATACATATATAGCGTTTGTGTGTACATTTCACAACAATAGTAATGACTAATGTGACCATTGTTTTCATTTAAAACCTCACATGGCATTCTTTGATGAAGGAGAATGTACTTACCAGAATCAAGATATTATTGTAACCCCATTGCCAGTTGGCATTGAGTTGTCATGGGTCACACAGTGTAAGCTGATTCATGTGAGCAAGAATCATCATAGTTAAGATTCTAATCCCATTTATACTCAATCATTGATATCAAATTTTCCATGTATGAGTTCCAATTCTGTGGATTTTGTGAAGAGTGTCCTAGGGAGAGAAGAAAATGCAGCTATTTTTGCTCATTAGCTATGATTTAAACTATTTCCTGTTTTTTCCTCACCCTTTTGTAAACATCAGTTTTTTAAAGTTAGACCAGCAGGAATTTTCAAAAACAAATTCTACTCCCAGACAGACTACTTGTCATGTTAGAGTGTTGAAAGTGGTCTAATCGTTGGAACTTCAATGGAGATTCAGTTGGCCCGGGCTTGGAATGTAAAAGACTATCACTCCTCCCCTCCCTGTCCCAAGCTATGAAAAATCAGTCACTTCAGCTGAAAACAGAATTTTTCTGTTTTAGTTATCTGATGCATTGTATATTTGGACCCAGTACAATGTCCATATAACCATACTCTGCATGATGATTTAGGTTACAGTGGTATTTTCAGATATAACTCTTGGCTTTTTGTAAGTGAACTAAGGGGGAAAAAGACCCATACCATCCGGTGATAACCTCTGTCTCCCCACGTATAGCTTAGCAAAACGCAGCACTAGTATGTATTAATTGTTGTATCAGTTCTCGGGGATCCGTTTTCAGAGGCAGAAATACTCAGTGCAAGATTTAGCATTCATTTTATGCACATACCTGCGACAGGGCATTAGTTATAAAGATCTTTACCCTATGAATGAATTCATGTCATCCTTGGGCTGTATAATTAGCTGCAATGGATAAAACTAGAGATTACAATAAGGATGTAACTTCTTCCAGGCCCTGAATCCCGTTTAGCAAGACTCTTGTTTTGAAAATTCACTAAACTGCTGATTCAAAATTCATTTTTCCAGTGGCACTGGCTTTTCTGCCCAACTCATTTCTTCTAAAGTTAGCACATAAGGAAAAATTATGTGATAGATGACTTTCAGGAAGACATTTGTAATATGTGTAGTAGGTAATACCCTTACTCAGACCAGTAGGGAGGAAGAGGAAATAAATTTGTTCCCATACGTGCAAGTTGTTCAGCTCTCGCCAAATCCTGATGCCTCGTCACTACAGGTTGTTGACAAAACTTTTTTGTTAATCTGTTGAAATGGAAACGTTTCACAGATATGGTTCAATATCAGTGAAATTCTGCCAGAAACAAGGCAGGTTTCTTGGGGGCTTACCTGCCCACTTCCTCTTCAGCCCTCCTCATAAACTTCCCAGGATCTCCACAAAATGGAATGACCATTCTTCACCTAGCTCTCCTCTTCACTCTTTATACATCGGAAAACTTCTAAAGTAATTAAAAATAGGGCTGAGTGAGTCAGTATTCAGAATTCTTTTCATAGCAACCCTTCTTACTGGCTAGCAAAAAACTCTTCCTTTCTTCAAAGGGACTCTGAAGCATGCATGTGCCCAGTAGGGATTTAACAGTATTTAATCCTAAACAAATGTTGAAAGGCTCATTAGAATAGCAGTACACTGGATTAAGCAAGTATTTCACAACTTCTGGAGAGTTTCCCCTCAAGAGAATCCTGTGCAGGCTAGAATGTAGCGTTGAGAGAGTTTTTTATACAAGTACGAAAAGCCATGTGGCTGCTTAGAAGGCTTGGAAAGAGGTTTCTTTACTGATGAGAATTACCACCACCATGGTTTGAGGGGGAACAAAGGGAAATGAAATTGCCTGTCTCTCTCATCCTCTGAAATATGATTTATAATCCATGAAGAGTACACTAAAATTGCTCTTCTAAAATGTTTTTAATTGAAATAAAGAAAATGTAATCTTCAGCATAGAAGGCCAAATACTGGTTTTGGTTAGACATGCAATTCCTAAAGTATGAGATAGACTAGACAGGGTGAAACCTGAATTGATAAGAAAATTTCTCCTTTAGGTTCCTGAATTTATTTAATATGAATAATAATCTTTATGTAGTATTAATAGTAAATCTTCATGCTGCTGAATATCTCTTAAATAAAATCCCATAATTATATTTAAAGGTAATTAAATTAGATAACATTCAATACCTTAAATTTAACCTGAGTGTACAGGGAACTAAAGGTAAAGCTGGTCAAGAACTCCTAGTTCACTTCTTAGTACAGGTAGACATTATTTCCTGGTAATCTACTGGTAGCTTGATTACAAATGCCAAAGTGTTGCAGTTCAAATACAAGACAGCACAAAGCTTTAAGCAAGCAAACAGGCTGGTCTGCCAACGGACTGGTCCTGTCAGCTTTCCACCCTCTCCTTTATTCTTTCTCTCCCCCCGCGCATTACATTCTCCAACAGATAAAAGGAATACACTGGCTTTGTTTAACATTCTTATTTACCAATTTCTGTCTACCGCATTCCTTGCTCTCGGGCCTTGAGCCCAGTCCTGGGAGGCTTCCCACGGTTCATGTCATCTAGGCGAGATTCCAAGGTTCATGCCCTTGAGAGGAGCTGTGTGTGCACTGCTCCTACACAACACTCTGGGTGTGCCCTGAATGTTTCCAAGTGCATGAACCTTGTATGAATCCTACACCAAAGTGTTGATGTAGGCAGTATAGGTGAAGAAAGCCTTTGTACTACAATCAGTCTTTGAAGCCACCACATGTGAGCAGTAACTGATTAAGAAGTTTTGAAAGAGACCTTGCCTGTGGATGCACACCGAACACCGTAAAACGGATATTAAAAAAAAGAGTTCTACAGAGGTCTGATCCCTAGCCTGCCCCAACCACAATGTGCACAATGTCCCTTTTTTCAGCTATGGCAGAGCAACATGCTTATGTCTAAGTAATGAGTGCTACAGACGCTCATTTTCAGTTGAAAAGTTTACATTTCATAGCGTGACTACTGCTAATTTGATCTGGTAGAAAAATAGTATAGTTTTCTGCCAGTACATGTCAGAGCATCTGATGTGTATGTGGGGGAGGGGGATTTTGTCTGAAGAGTTCATGTCTGCAATACATTTACTGCTAATTCACTCCCATTAAAGTAGGCAAGCATAGGATTATTTATTGTTAAGATGTACACTTTTGCTATTTGTAGTAACTAAAGGCCTGATTTTGAGAGGTGCTGAGCTCTCAACTCCAAATAATGTGAATGCAAGCTGCAGGTGCTCAGTGTCTTTGAAAAGCAGACCTCAAATACGTACTTCATGAAACCAATGCAATGTGAACCAAAGAATCACAAAACTGTTCGATAGCCAACACTAAATTGGAGCAGACCACAAAGACGTTGAAACCAAAGTTGATTTTTTTTCAAGTTTCTTGCAGGATGCTCTACAACCTTTGTTTAGAAGTTTTGATCCGAGCCTAGCCTTGAAACTCCTAAAAAAAATAGGATCAAGTGGTCTTTTTATCTTCGAATTGTCATTTCTAGTTACCAAAAAGTTCCATCATAAGGAATATTGTTTGCCTCGTAATCTTCATAAAATTAGATTGGCATTAGAATTGCCAGGTTTACTTTGTAAGTAAAGGAGAAATTGTCTGCAAGTTGGAAGGCAACTTGTCAAACTGATGGTTACATGCCATCAGTTATCCTAACTTGAAATTGATTTGCGTTCAGTGTATCTCTTTGCGTGTATGTAGCTCAAAACATTGCTGCTAGCTGTGCAGAAAGGTTCTACAAATAGAGTATGTTTGAAGAAGAAAAGTTGTAATTATGCCAAATTTTACTGCCTTGTATCTAATTTTAATGCCTGTATGAGAAATTTGTCCTCGTGTGGCTAATTCTAGTTTAGAGCAAAGGGTCCTTCAATCCTTCACCAATACCAGTTAAAATAGTAGTTAAACACTGTATTCCTCCACTGACAGCTTTGCCCAGAAGTGTGTGGGTTGTTTGTGTTGTTTGCAAATTACGCTACAAATTTTTTGGAAGTTTGATAGCTCTGAGTTAAATAAATTGTTTAAGTGCAGGATTAAATAAGATTCCAGCAGAGCAATAACTTCTTATTGATTCAAAATCTTTTTTTTCTCCATCTAGCGTTTTATCCAGTATCTAGCTTCCAGAAACACACTGTTCAATTTGAGCAATTTCCTAGACAAAAGTGGATTGCAAGGTAAGGTATCTTCATTCTAAAATCTAACATGGTATTTTAGGGAATAGTGAATACTTTATTTTCACAAGTTGTGGTGAACTGCCTCTCTTCTGTTGTTAAAAAATTGCATATCATTCCAAGAAGTGAAATTCTTTATTTTAGAACACTTCTGTGGATGTCATTCATAATCTTCCAGCTGACTAGCATTTGTGGCATTGTAGAAAATACTGCCACATGGAAAGAATAGATATAATTTTTTATCTTGTATAGGTGTGATTTTTAGTCATGCTATTTATTCTAGTTCTGAACCATTTTCCAATAACAGCCAATACAAGATAAAATGAGAGGTTAAAACTCCCACAATGTATTCCAGTTTCATCATGGGGCAGGAGATAGTTCTTGATGCTGGCTGGTACTAGTTGAAACAAAAAGACCAATAGCACTTAATTTTTATTTAAATTGATGGTCATCCAGCCTCCCCCTATGCCTATGTAGGGTTAATTAAATGAATAAATATGAAATAAAATTTTCAGTTTCCAGGTCGGAAGAAATCAATTCTACCAGGGAAGAAATCAGTTTAAAAATTAATATTATTGTTTCATAGAGGTCCAGCTGAGATTGGAATCCCATTGTGTTAAGCACTGTACAAGTATATAGTAAGAGACAGGTCATGCTCCAAAGATAACGATTTGATCAGATCAGACTATATTGTATTCTCTCTGCCAGGGGTTCTCAAACTTCATTGCACTGCAATCCCCTTCTGACAACAAAAATTACTTCACAACCCCAGGAGTGGGGACCGAAGCCTGAGCCTGCCCGGGTGGGAGAGGGGGCCAAAGCCTGAACCTCACTGCTCTGGGCAGGGGGCCAAAACTGAAGTTCAAAGGCTTCAGCCCCAGGTAGGGGGCTTGCAACCTGAGCCCCACCACCCAGGGCTTAAGCCCTCAGGCTTTAGCTTCGGCCCCGGGCAGTGGGAGTCAGGCTTCAGCCCTGGGGCCCAGCAAGTCTAAGCCAATCCTGGCGACCCCATTCAAAAGGGATCATGACCCACTTCGGGGTCCTGACCCAAAGTTTGAGAACCGCTGCTCTACACCAAAAACTTCACATCTACTATCTCACACACTGGGGTCCTCCTTTTATTATTATTATTTATTATTATTGAATGATTGAATTATATCTTGCAAAATTCTACTTGCCTCCTTGTAAGGAAGGGGTAAATAAAATTTTTAACAAGGAAATAATATTTGTAAGCTATCCATTGTCATGGTAAAGGGTAGACAAATACATCTTTGTGCCTGAGCTACTCACTTTTCATGTATTCTGCAAGGCTGGGAGAAGTATAACAAAATAAAAGAGGTTTCAGAATAGCAGCCGTGTTAGTCTGTATTCGCCAAAAGAAAAGGAGTACTTGTGGCACCTTAGAGACTAACCAGTTTATTTGAGCATAAGCTTTCGTGAGCTACAGCTCACTTCATCTGATGCATTCAGTGGAAAATACAGTGAGGAGATTTATATACACACAGAACATGAAAAAATGGGTGTTATCATACACACTGTAAGGAGAGTGATCACTTAAGATGAGCTGTTACCAGCAGGAGAGCGGGGCGGGCGGGGAGGGAAAAAACCTTTTGTAGTGATAATCAAGGTGGGCCATTTCCAGCAGTTAACAAGAACGTCTGAGGAACAGTGCGGGGGGAAGTGGTGTTGGAGAGCTGCCTATGACCATCGCTTATAAGCACTGTAGTGTCCAGGAAGTGGATCTCTTGTGTGGACTGGTCCAGGATGAGGTTAATGGTGGGATGGAAATTGTTGAAATCATGGTGGAATTCCTCAAGGGCTTCTTTTCCATGGGTCCAGATGATGAAGATGTCATCAATATAGCGCAAGTAGAGTAAGGGCATTAGGGGACGAGAGCTGAGGAAGCGTTGTTCTAAGTCAGCCATAAAAATGTTGGCATACTGTGGGGCCATGCGAGTACCCATAGCAGTGCCGCTGATTTGAAGGTATACATTGTCCCGAAATGTGAAATAGTTGTGGGTGAGGACAAAGTCACAAAGTTCAGCCACCAGGTTTACCATGACATTATCGGGGATAGTGTTCCTGACGGCTTGTAGTCCATCTTTGTGTGGAATGTTGGTGGGCTTCTACATCCATAGTGGCCAGGATGGTGTTTTCAGGAAGATCACCAATGGATTGTAGTATCCTCAGGAAGTCAGTGGTGTCTCGAAGATAGCTGGGCGTGCTGGTAGCATAGGGCGTGAGGAGGGAGTCTACATAGCCAGACAATCCTGCTGTCAGGGTGCCAATGCCTGAGATGATGGGGCGTCCAGGATTTCCAGGTTTATGGATCTTGGGGTATTCTATCTGCTACTCAGCCTGGACCAGTCCACACAAGAGATTGACTTCCTGGACACTACGGTGCTAATAAGCGATAGTCACATAAACACCACCCTATACCGGAAACCTACTGACCGCTATTCCTACCTACATGCCTCCAGCTTTCACCCAGACCACACCGCACGATCCATCATCTATCTATAGCCAAGCTCTACTATACAACCGCATTTGTTCCATCCCCTGAGACAGAGACAAACACCTACAAAATCTCTATCAAGCATTCTTACAACTACAATACCCACCTGCTGAAGTGAAGAAACAAATTGACAGAGCCAGAAGAGTACCCAGAAGTCACCTGCTACAGGACAGGCCCAACAAAGAAAATAACAGAACGCCACTAGCCATCACCTTCAGCCCCCAACTCAAACCTCTCCAACGCATCATCAAGGATATACAACCTATCCTGAAGGATGACCCATCACTCTCACAGATCTTGGGAGACAGGCCAGTCCTTGCTTACAGACAGCCCCCCAACCTGAAGCAAATGCTCACCAGCAACCACACACCACACAACAGAACCACTAACTCAGGAACCTATCCTTGCAACAAAGCCCGCTGCCAATTGTGCCCACATATCTATTCAGGGGACACCATCATAGGGCCTAATCACATCAGCCACACTATCAGAGGCTCGTTCACCTGCACATCCACCAATGTGATATGCCATCGTGCCAGCAATGCCCCTCTGCCATGTACGTTGGTCATACTGGACAGTCTCTACGTAAAAGAATAAATGGACACAAATCAGATGTCAAGAATTATAACATTAATAAACCAGTCGGAGAACACTTCAGTCTCTCTGGTCACTCAATTACAGACCTAACAGTCGCAATATTACAACAAAAAGACTTCAAAAACAGACTCTAATGAGAGACTGCTGAATTGGAATTAATTTGCAAACTGGATACAATTAACTTAGGGTTGAATAAAGACTGGGAGTGGATGGGTCATTACACAAAGTAAAACTATTTCCCCATGTTTATTCCCCCCACCGTTCCTCAGACGGTCTTGTTAACTGCTGGAAATGGCCCACCTTGATTATCACTACAAAAGGTTTCCCCTCCCCCCCCGCCTGCCCCGCTCTCCTGCTGGTATTAGCTCATCTTAAGTGATCACTCTCCTTACAGTGTGTATAACACCCATTTTTTCATGTTCTGTGTGTATATAAATCTCCTCACTGTATTTTCCACTGAATGCATCCGATTAAGTGATTTGTAGCTCATGAAAGCTTATGCTCAAATGAATTGGTTAGTCTCTAAGGTGCCACAAGTACTCCTTTTTCTTTTTGAAAATAAAAGAGCAAAAACTAAATGAACTCCTGTACATGCTGTAGTAGGGACCAATTGCTTGAAACTGTAATTGTTTCAGTCAGATGTCTCTTTGTTTAAAGTAGGTATCGGGCAAGAAACAGATACTGGTCCCTATTCCCAGATTTCCCCACTGCTGCATGTAATTCTGTTCATGCTTGGAGCCATTCTTAAAAAGTTATTCATTTGCGTGTACTGAAATTGCCATTTTGTCTCCAACTTTTTACTTTATATAGCTGCTTCAATTTTGTTTTGCCATAATTGTAGTATAATATACATACTCTTGCTGATGGCTGTGGACAGCAGTTTTCATTGTGGTAAATGACTCAAAACTGTCAAGTTGAGACTTAATTTTCAAGGGGAGACTGGTATAGAATATGAAAAGAGACCTTTACCATCTAACTCCAGTGTTTCCTCTGGGGAATAAAGCAGAGGATAGGATTTCTTGGCCTGCACCCATAGGAAATATTTTTGGATGTAATTAAGATACGTCAGTCTAATCCTACAATCTTTGCGTGTGCAAACCCCCACTTATTAATGTCAATTTAGTTCAGTGCATTTTGCTGTATTAACTTTTAAAAGAGTATGTATGGACTTTGAGATTGGCTCTGAAAACATAATACTTTTGTACATATATGTATGCTAATTAAGAAATCTTACAACAAATAAATCAATAAGCATATATAGGCACTTTCTATGCTAGGAGCCACAAATTTATGTAAAAATACTTAATCTGTTCACTGACTTCCAGGAGATCGTTTACTTCAAATGATAAAGGAAATTACACGGTATTGTGACATCTCTAGATATTTGCCACATAATATATAGAGATTTTTCAGGGTGTGTGCTGTACAGTGTATAGCTCTTAACAGCACACTATTTTTAAATGTGCCAAAAAAAATTGACAGCAGTCTTTTGTAACAGTTTTTTGTATATTGGTGGATTAAGGGAAAACTTATAGATTGTTTTTGTTTACAAGTGTGTATCTTATTGCCTAGTCAGAATAATTGGTTTTGTATAAAAATTGACTGGAGGAAAGATAAGCTGTTGAAACCTTTTCTCTTTTAGGGTATGACATGTCCACATTTATCAGACGGTATAGTAGGTATCTGAATGAAAAAGCAGTTTCTTACAGACAAGTGGCTTTTGACTTCACCAAAGTAAAAAGAGGGTAAGAACTGTAGTTTTTTTTCTTCTCATCTTTAAGATGTGGCTTGCAGTACATACTAACAAGCTGTTCTCAGATAACCAAGTTGGTTATCTTTTCACTGGTATTGATCAATAATACTCTGTGCATTATGCACCAAAAATGTCAGTGCAGTTGAGTTGTAATGTGTCTTCAGAAATTTTGGGGAGCACTGTCTTTTGAAAAAAATGAAACGGAAATCAGTCTGTGCATCGGATTGAAGCAACTGGTGGTAGCTACCTGATCTGGCCAATAAAATGTTTCTTGATATGCCAGAAAGCTGTCTTGTGTTTGGCACCATTGGTGTTTAACTACACTTCTCATTTGAGAAGATAATGGAGATGGGCATTTATGTGAAATACCTTGCTGTACTGTCTGTTCCTTCTTCATGCCACTCTCAAAGTGGCTGTTTGTACAGTCCATAGTACTATAATGTACTATGTATAATGGTAATTACACAGAATGACCATCATGCCTTTTATGGGATGGGGAGTGGGGGAAGACACCTGATCAATTTATGTATCTATGACATACAATGGCTAACTGCTGGTTAAGCAACTGCTTTAGATATGGCATACGTTAAAGCCATGGTGGCTCTAATGTAGTTGAAGCAATAAATTAACCATGCTTCAAGTGAATGTTCACATGGATTCTGCTCTTGGTGCTCATGTTCCCTATTGACACAAGATCTGGTTCTTTTGGCCAACAGTACTTGCTGGGGCCAACCCTGTGCCCCAGATGTCTTTTTGCCCCCACCCCCACCAGTGGTATAAAGGGTGGGACCAGCCATCCCTCAGTTTCTACTTCCTGCAGCAGCAAGAAGGAACCCTTGCAGTGTCGTCCTGCTTCTCTGTGACTGTGTTATAGTTGGTGAGAGTGAATAGTTAATGTAGCTGTTAAGTAGTTAACTTTGTTTGCCTATATGCCTTAAAAAGAGAATTTTTATTACTCCTTTTACTAACCTTTCATGCTTGTTAGGCATCCACCTGCATTCTTCAGCCACCTTATCCCCCGAGATACTATTGAAGCAAGAGATGGACTCTCTTCTTAAAGTAATGGGAATAAAATCCCCTGATTGTGAACTCTCCATACCAAAGAGAAAAAAAGATTGGTGTCCCATTCTGGGCATTTGTCTCAACGGGTTTGTTCATCATTTCAAACTCGAGATGGTGATACTGGTCTTCCCAAGAGTGTTTACTAAGTACTTGGCAGTGGTAGCAGCTCGCTTAAGGAGGCAAGGAATCCAGGTCTACCCTTACCTCGATAATGGATTGATCCAGGGAGTATCACCTCTGTAGGTGATCTTAAAGCTCTTTGCCACATAGGGCCTCAAAATCAGTGGAGAAATACCCACACTTACTTTTATTTCAAAGCTTAGAGCTCATAGAAGCAGTGTCAGCAAGAGCTTATCTTCCAGAAGACTCCAAACCATAGACCTGATCAGCTACAAGCTCTCTCAAAGACATCAGTAAGACCATGACTCAGACTTCTGGGACATACAGCCTCATACTTCTGAGACAGCTTGCCAGACTTTGCCTAGTCTCCAGGAAAGGGCAGTTGAAATCAGTGCATCTATGCAGCAGATCCCCATATAGCCATGTTGGTCAGGATTCCACAAGAAGTCCTGTCCACATTAACTGCGGAAGACCCATTGCAGGTGTGCAACGTTGTACTTTTCTCTGCACCTCTACCAACTAAAACTCTGACACATGTCTGCACCCAGGGATGGGAGGCTCATCTAGATCACTTTGTAACTTAGGGCCTGTGGTCCCTTCCTGGAGCTCATCTGCACATAAATGTCCTGGAACTGAGCCATCTGCTTCGCATGCAAAGCATCCTGTCTCAACTGCACGGATCTGCTATTCCAGGGCTGATATAGCACCACAACTATGCATTATGTCAACAGACAGAGAGGTTAGGTCATCTCCACTCTGCCAGGAGGCCATTTGGCTCTGGGCTTAGTGTATTCATCACTGGACCATGCCACTGGCCCTGCATCTTTCAGGTGTTCAGAGCTCGCTAGCAGATCACTTCAACAGACAGTTCTCAGACAACCACAGGTGACTGGTCAAGAGCCCAGTGTTGCAGAGCGTCTTTCCCAAGGGGGGATATCCAAACAGACCAGAATAAGAAATGCCAAGTATTCTGCTCCACGGAGGTTTCCAGTGCAGGTTCCCTGTCATATGTCTTTCTCATCCCCTGATGGCAGGCCTGAGATATGTCTTCCTTCCAACTCCCATATTACAGAGAGTCATGAGGTAGCTGAGACAAGATGCATGATTGATAATCATGACCGCCCTGATGGGGCCAGGCAATTCTGGCATTCAGATCTGGTGAACCTCTCAGTGTAGCCCGCAGTCACTTTGCCTTTGATGCCCAATAGCCTTGAGAACCATCAAATTCTACAGATGGACCCATTTTTGTTAGCCATGATCTAGACTGTCAGATATAACTGACATCCCCCAAAAGAATCTGTGGATCTGAAATTTAGAATATTCTGTTCCAAAACAGGAAAGCCTCAACTAGACTAAGCTAGCTTCATAAATGAAAGAGGCTTTCTATTTGGGCATCTTGTCACCAGCTGTCTTCCCTCAACAACACCCATTCAGCAATATTGGACTATACACTAGTCCTGAAACAATGTGGACTTGGTTTGTTCCGTAATGCTTCATCTAGTAGCAGTATCTGCAAATCACCTTTCTTTCCAGGACTGCAGTGTATTTTCTTGCTCTACACTGGCTAGATTCCTTGAGTGCATTATTAATGTTTCTCCCCCAGCTTGTGCTCCCCCTCCTTCTGGGTCCTCAATGTAACAGGATTCAGGGTCCCCCACATTGAGCTCTTAGCAACTTGTTCCCTGTATAACCTACCAATGAAGACTGCCATTATATCAGCTTGAAGGGTAGGGAAGATTCAGGCACTCAGGGCGGATCTCCCTTATTTAGGGTTCCATAAGAAAAGGCCTCATCCCATGTTCCTGCCCAAAGTTTTTTTCATGTTTCAGATGAACAAGTTTATTCATCTCCCAGTTTTCTTCCACAAGTCTGGCTCACACCCTGGGAAAGCTAAACTTCATACGCTTGATCTAATGGTATTAAGGTGGAATCCCTATAGACAATTACTTGGAGAGAATGGTTACTTACAGCAACTGTGGTTCTTAGAGATGTCTACGTGGATTCCATGACCTGCTCTCCTTCCCCATTACTGCAAAGTTGTACTCCTCTGAGATTCTGTATTGGTGAAGGAACTGAGGGACGATTGATCCTGATCTGTCTTTTATGCCCTTGGGGTGGGCAAGAATATCTAGGGTGCAGCTGTGGCCCCAACACACACTACTAGCAAAAAGAACCCACCCATGTCCACCTGGGGTCCAAGTGCACCAAGAGTGTGATCCTTGTGGACACCCCTCTTGAAGAAGCACATCTACTATAGGGTAGTTAACCATTCTTTCACCACCTGACCAACAGGCAAAAGGACTGTTTTTAATTGTAAGGAATTCTGTTAATAGGAGAAAGTTATTGCTGGTGTTCGTTCCTTGACATGTTTGGCTTTTTCCAGCTGTAATAATCCTCAGCCTTTTGTGCTACAGAGAGTCCAGTGGATTCTGATTTTTAGTTTGAACAAGCGAGAGGTTATAAGAGGTAGAAGTTTTGACTTTGGTATCAAGCCTTTTTACATAAAGTGAATGTTGTTTTTAAGTCCGTGTAGTGTAGAAAGCAAATGTTTACTATCAATTTTTGTTGTTAGTTTCCTCCTAGGGCACCTTCTTTTTCTCTTAGCCTTTGTGTCTTCTCTGGGTATCTAGTTTAAAATATCAGCCAAATGAAAGTTAAATAGACACAGATAACTGACATTCTCTTTTAAAAAAAAAATCCAATTATTTTATTTAAAAAAACTTGTCAAGTATAATTGTAAGATCTTGTTCAGTGTTCCTGTAACTTCAGATTTCCAGACAATGTATTTATAATCCTACATTTTATGAATGCTTTTAAAAGATGTTAGCGAGACAAGGTGGGTGAGTTAGTATCTTTCATTGAAGCAGTTTCTGTTGGTGAGAGAGACAAGCTTTAAAAGATCTTGTCACACTGATTTGACTGCTGTTTTACGTTTCACTAATAACCCTAGATTTACAATTGAAACAACATTTAGGCAATTAGAAAAGTGTAGGCAATTTCTGTTTCAGAAATAGGTTTCAAAAGCTAATTTGAAAAGAGTTTTTTAGAATTTTTTAAAATTTGTCTTTGAAACAAGCTTTTTAAAATGCTGCTAATACTTCTATAGCCACCTCTTGCATCATAGATCACATTGTAATAGTTCTGAGCATGGCTATTTCTGTTGGTCTCGGAGAATAAAGATCAGTCCTTGAAGACCCCGTAACAGGTGTGCTGTCTTCTGGCCAAGGAGAGCTGGATGTTGCTCTTCTGGACAATCATTGCCATTCTTTTGGCCAGACAAATTGAATATTACAAGGCATTCCGGTTACTTACTTCAGTCGTCTGAATATGCTGCCTCTAGCATTGCTGTTCTTTTGATCTGTTTCATATGCTCCAGTGTTTCATATTCCTAATAAAAATATTCTTTCATAATCCAACTGGTGGTTTGTTTTCTGTTTTCTGTTTGCATAATAGGGCTGATGGAGTCATGAGGACAATGAACACAGAAAAACTCCTTAAAACTGTACCAATTATACAAAATCAGATGGATGCACTTCTTGACTTCAATGTAAGTTTAATTTCTTCACACATCAGAGACACTGTCAATTAACACAGCTGGACTTTTCCTCCACAGCTTTTCACAAGCTATGAAAACAAGTGATGCAATATGTACAAAGTAAAATTCCCTTCCATATTTTTAACTTGTTGTGTCCAGTCTAATATAGTTCGTTTGAAGAGCAAAATATACCTGGAACATTGCCTGGTATGCTTAACCTGAAGTACTGATGGCCTAATAAGACAACCACTTCATTAATGTTCATTTAGGGGTACATGCATTCAGTAAGTTTTTTAAATAAACAAAATTTACTCTAATTATTCTTTTGGCCCCTCTAAATATGTGATATATTAGTTATGTATTTTTGTTGACCTGCTTTTCTTTGATTATTTAACTTGTCATCTTTGATGCTGATAGAAGTTCCGTTTAACTTGGAATGCTGCCATGTTCTATAAACAGTACATTTGCTAATGGAAAGCATGTCTTTGGGTAGAATATTGAAATGTAATTATTAATTGGAAGTTTTCTGACAAAATGTCAATCCAGATGAGCTAACTTTCTTTTCTAATCTCCCTAGGTCAATAGCAATGAGCTTACAAATGGTGTAATAAATGCTGCCTTCATGCTTCTCTTCAAAGATGCCATTAGACTCTTTGCAGCTTATAATGAAGGAATTATTAACCTTCTGGGTAAATATTACTCTACTCTGCAGAATTAGTTCTTTGTGTTTTCAGTAAACAAGGGTATATAAATTTTTTCAGAATTTACAGCTGTTTGGATCTTTAAAGAATAAGGCAAAACATTCTATCTTCATGTACTGCTTTAAAAAAATCTTCAGTTTTTTGGGACAGCTTTATTGCCAAGGATTCTTTTGCCTTGTTAGTACTTTCCTTACATGTAATCCAAAGTATGCAATTTCCTAAAAACAAAGTCCAAGAATTTTTGGCATAGAAAATTATTTTTCCTTGAACTGGTTTTCCTCCTGTCACCGAGAACCTCGACTCAAAATCAAATAGGAAAATTGACAGTTTTTTCTCCACTGTGATAATTGTTAAAGAAGCATAGAGAGTTTAGCTTCCATAGTTAGAACTTAATTCTAACGGTGTTTATAATCTTTTGTATGTATTATATTTGGATATTTGGCTGGCTGTGAAGGTTTTTATGTTGTTGCTCATCCCTGTGAAACGAGTACCTGCTCTCAATGATAGCATGATCTATCACGGGTAGGCAAGTGTTCCAAAGGTGGCATGTGAGCTGATTTTCAGTGGCACTCACACTGCCTGGGTCCTGGCCACCGGTCCGGGGGGCTCTGCATCTTAATTTAATTTTTAAATGAAGCTTCTTAAACATTTTAAAAACCTTATTTACTTTACATACAACAATAGTTTAGTTATATATTATAAACTCCTAGAAAGAGACCTTATGAAAATGTTAAAATGTATTACGGGCACGTGAAACCTTAAATTAGAATGAATAAAAGAAGACTTGGCACACTACTTCCGAAAGGTTGCTGACCCGTGATCTATCACGTAGATAGGGACCTACCAAATTAATGGCCATGAAAAATGTGTCACGGGCCGTGAAATCTGGTCTCCCCCCATAAAATCTGTTTTTTGTGTGCTTTACAGATTTCACGGGGGAGACCAGCATTTCTTAAATTGGTGGTCCTCACCCAAAAGGGAGTTGTAGGGGGCGGGAGTCATGGTGTTGCCACCATTACTTCTGCACTGACTCCAGAGCTGGGTGGCCAGAGAGCAGTGGCTGTTGGCCAAGCGCCCGCTAGCAACAGCACAGAAGTAATAGTGGCAATGCCATACCATGAGATCCTTATTTCTGCACTGCTGCCTTCAGAGCTGGGTGGTCAGAGAGTGGTGGCTGCTGACTGAGGGCCAAGCTCTGCAGGTAGCAGTGCAGAAGTAAGGATGGCAATACCGTACCATGCCATCCTTATTTCTGCACCACGCTGCTTTCAGAGCTGGGCTCCCAGCCAGCAGCCACTGCTGCCCAGCTCTGAAGGCAGCGCCGCTGCCAGCAGCAGCGCAGAAGAAAGGGTGGCAGTACCGTAACACCACCCCGCCCTTCCCCCCCCCACACACAATAACCTTGCAACCACCACAATAACCTTGCAACTCCTTTTTGGGTCAAGATCCCTACAATTATGACACCATGAAATTTCAGATTTAAATAGCTAAAATCATGAAACTTACGATTTTTTAAATCCTATGACCGTGAAATTGACCAAAATGGACCATGAATTTGGTAGGACCCTATACATTAAGTATGCCTTAAAAGCGGAATTACTTATATCTTTTCATGTGCCAAAACACTGGAGGGACAGAGGAACTTAAACCTGTAAGTAATATTAAAATTTAAGTTAAAAGGAATGACTTATTTTAGCATCTTATTCCTGGTAGTAAACTAGGCAGATCTAACTTCTTCAGGAACCCCAGTATGTTGGTCTCATTCTGGCTCCCCCAACCTCTGTTTTATCTTGAGGGAACAAGCCTTTTTTAACTGGCATGGTTTTTTTTCCTGTGTTCCTGGGCTTTGGCCTTTCTAGTCCAAAACTGGTTTCTCAGGTTGGCTGGGAAGTAGGGTAAAATCTTCAAAGCTAACAGTTCAAGCATTGTCCCTAGCAACCCACAAGTGTTTGCAGAGTAAAAATCCCAGTAACCAGGTCAACATCAGTATTCAGAAATTACAAAGCAGCTTCAATTCTGCCACACCCACTTTAGTTTTTTTAACTGGTGGGAGGAAGTTAATCTGTGTTCATTGTTACAGTTGTCTCTGTAAACAGCCTGCTTAGTAACTCCACCTATTTGACCAACTTTTTGTTTGTCAGATAACCTTGTGGCTTGGCATTGGGATTTCCAGATACAGATACATGTACTAAAATCTCTAACCATGTTAAAACATTTTTGGAGATTGAACCAAAAACATCAAGTGTCGGAGAAAGGGAAAATGTACAAAAATCATTTAATTTTGTCTTTGTCTTGGCCAGCATAAGCATTGACACCAATATTAATGTTGCCTGCTCTTCCCCCTCTCATGCGGCATCATAGTTGCCTCCACCATTAATGTTGAAAAGTGAAGAAACAAGGCTGCAGATACTTCCTTTTTCACAGTGACGAGTGAAGTAACTTTTGTCTTGCATTATAGTTACTTGTACATGTTTAAAATATATACAGTATATTTATTTCTTACGTGACTTGAATACTTTTCCCATTTTCAGAAAAATACTTTGACATGAAAAAAAACCAGTGCAAAGAAGGCCTTGACGTATATAAGAAGTTCCTCACTAGAATGACAAGGATCTCAGAGTTTCTCAAAGTTGCAGAGGTAAATCTTAACTGGGCCAGAATTGCCTTCATGCTCAAACAGTTTATAAAATACTTAACTCTGATAAAGCAGCTACGTTTCCTTTCCATTTGGCAGATTTAATGTCTATCAAGGAGCATTTTATCAGAGTTTAATACGAAGGGGACCAGCTCATTAAGGGCCTGCATATTGAAAGAAATACATTTTTCAACAGTTCTTTGCTGAGAAGTAGCTGTTCTTTGCTGAGAAGAGGATACAAGAATAAATATATAAATCTCCTACTGTATAAGAGGCTAGTAGCTACTGTGGTCCAGGGAGATATTGCATGTTAGCTTGTATACACACACAAAATATGCTCCGCTTAGTCTTCTTTAAAAAGTAAAATTCGGAAGAAGAAAAGTGTGTGTGTGGTGGTCTTTTTCTTTCTGAGACATGTCTAGCCCTTTTTTTGTTTTGCACCAACAATTCTGCTATGTCAAACTTGAGAGATGAAAGAATTTGAGGATCAACATTAAATCAGAAAGCAATGGCTGAAGCTGATAATAGGGGATTTCACAAGGAGTTTTACAGCATCTAAAAACTTCTGTTGCATGCAGTGCATTTTTTTTTTGTTTTTTCTTGTTGGTTCAGTGGGTTGTAGCATACATTCTTCTGAAGCTTTGCTGAACTAATGTCCTTCAGAAGAGATTTCAGTCTGAGCAGTAAAGTGCTAATCTAAGTGTCCTGGTCAAATTCCAGAAAGGATAATTATGTTCTGCCTATCTAAAATTCTCCCTGCTGCAGTTTGTCAGATTTGGTACTTATCACTTTACGGTTCTAAATTGTTGTGTAGTGTCAGTCTGCACTGTGAAACCCATATGATGTTTTACAACAGAGATGGCTGTTGAGTTAAGATGTCTATGTTGTATAGCTTGTAGAGTGATCTGGAACTTGGAGGGTAAAAGGGGCTGTATCAATGCAATATACTATTTTTGTACTTCCAACTACATACTGTGTCAGTAGTTCTCAGTGCTTACATTCTATAAACTACTTTGTAAGGAACGGAGATTCATGAGAGCATTTCTCTAACACAAACCATCACCTGCTTGATTCTCAAAATCTCTCCTGTGGACCATCAGGAAGGGCACTCCAAACTTAGAATCATAGAATATCAGGGTTGGAAGGGACCTCAGGAGGTCATCTAGTCCAACCCCCTGCTCAAAGCAGGACCAATCCCCAATTAAATCATCCCAGCCAGGGCTTTGTCAAGCCTGACCTTAAAAACGTCTAAGGAAGGAGATTCTACCACCTCCCTAGGTTAGATTTGATAACGTTTTAAACTCACTACAGCCAAACATATACATATATTTTACATAGGTTTCCTTTGATTTTTTTTTACATCTATTTTAATCTAAAAATTTACTAGAGCTCAAATTATGTAAACTAAAAAGAGTATAGGGGATTTTTTCTTTTCTTGCATGACATCATGTTAATGTGATTTCTGCTTTTTAACAAGTAATCTTTAAATAAACAGTAGTCAGTTCTAAAGCTTATAAATCTGTTTTGTTACAGCAAGTTGGAATTGACAGAGGAGACATACCAGATCTTTCTCAGGTACATAAACTGTTATGCATATGTGCATACATCTTTCTTTTTCTTTCTTTGCATGTTCAGAAAAATGTGGAGTCATGTATTGGTTTTCTTGCATACATTATCACCATATTCTTAAATTATTAGATGAGTCATGACGAAATTGAACTCTAACCAGAAAGTCTTTCACTCACAAATTCCACGATGAAATGTATGAAAATGCAAACTAATTACAGTTGCAATATATTACGATTATCAAATTAATGTCATCTTGAGAGCAGAAAATAGAGAATTAAAATCAAATATTTGAATAAACATGAAATTCCTAAGTTTAAAACCAATTTTAAAGTATGATGGAAACTGATCTGTTTGTAGCAGAGGCTCACGTAATGCAGCTTTCACAAATGAGATCCCTTAGCAAGGTGGCTACTCGAAGCAGAAGGCTTCAAAGTGCCATTTAATTACTTGTTAAGACTTTCAGTTTGTGTATATATATGTGTGTATTGCTTCAGATGGGTACAGCTTCCTTTTTAATCTCAGTTGGCACAGACTACTCATTTCAATTGTCTGTTTTCTTTGTTTATTTTCCAACATTTTCATGGATTTCTTTTTTGCTAGGTTTCAGAGTAACAGCCGTGTTAGTCTGTATTCGCAAAAAGAAAAGGAGTACTTGTGGCACCTTAGAGACTAACCAATTTATTTGAGCATGAGCTTTTGTGAGCTGTAGCTCACGAAAGCTCATGCTCAAATAAATTGGTTAGTCTCTAAGGTGCCACAAGTACTCCTTTTCTTTTTTTTGATAGGAGCAATCATGAGAAGGACCCTACCAAATTCATGGCCATGAAAAATGTGTCACGGACCAGGAAATCTGGTCTCCACCGTGAAATCTGATCTTGTATGTACTATTACCGTGTACTACACAGATTTTACAGGGGAGATGAGTGTTTCTCAAACTGGGGGTCCCAACCCAAAAGAGGGTCGTGCGATGGGGTTTGCAAGGTTACTGTAGGGGGTTCATGGTATTGCCATCTTTACTTCTGTGCTGCCCTCAGAGCTTGGCGGCTGGAGAGTGGTGGCTGCTGGCCGAGGGCCCAGCTCTGCAGGCAGCAGCACAGAAGTCAGGATGGCAATGCCATGCCATGCCATCCTTACTTCTGGGCTGCTGCTGGCGGCGACTCTGCCTTCAGAGCTGGACTCCCAGCCAGTAGATGCCATTCTCCGGCGGCCCAAATGTGAAGGCAGTGCTGCTGCCAGCAGCAGTGCAGAAGTAGGGGTGTCAGTACCATGACCCCACCTACAATAACTTTGCAATGCCCCCACTATCCCTTTTGGGGTCAGGACCCCTACAGTTACAATACTGTGAAATTTTCAGATTTAAAAATCTGAAAATCATTAAATTTATTATTTTAAAATCCTATGACCATCAAAGTGACCAAAATGGACTGTGAATTTGGTAGGGGCCTACTCATGATTAATAGAACTGGCATAGTAGTGGATGATATTGTACCACTTGATAATATAAAATACTTTTCTCAATTTATTATGTTCTTAGTGCCAAAATACTGTGATGTCAATATTTTGAGCTGTAGACCATGTCCGGTTACCCTCAGTTGCATTCTCTGGCACTGTGGTGACAGGATCATACCTTTCTTTTTTATTTTTTTTAGCTGGTGCCTGGTTTTGTCTTGGATTTTTCATATCTATGCCCTCACTGCCCTTTTGCAGGCACCAAGCAGTCTTCTTGATGCTTTGGAACAACATTTAGCCTCTTTAGAGGGAAAGAAAATCAAAGACTCCACAGCTGCAAGCAGGTATATCTGCCTTTTGTCCTCTTATACAGTTGTGTTAAGAATCAAATGTTAGGTTCCTTACTTTGAAATTCCCATCCTGAAATAGTCTGTATGGGTTGTGTTGAAATGAACATCATGTTGCTGTTGCAGTACTGAAACAGTTGATGTATTTGGTGCTGTTGACTGCGTAGTATTTGGTTAAACAACGTAAAGCTTTCCAGTCTCAGGCCATGTCTACACTACAAAGCTTGCCAATTCAAGTTACATCAGCAGACAGCTGCTGTAGTTACTATATTGCTTGTCTGTGTGCATACTTGGCTCCCTACATCTGCTTCTTTCCTTCTTAACTCCCCAGCTGACCCCTTAGCTCCCCTGGCTCATGAAGCCGTACGCCAGCCACCTTGACAGCAGCAAAGAAAGATTCAGCTGCGGACTGAGCAGGTGCACAGTGATAGCTGAATGTGCTTTTGATAGATTGAAGTGTCCCTGGCATTGTTTACTCGTTGGATTGATCTGTGTGAAAAATATCCCCTTGATTATAGTTGCCTGTTGTGTCCTGCATAATATCTGTGAAGCCATGGGAGAAAATTTGCCAAAGGGGTGGAGGGTGGAATGGAACGGCTGTTTGTTGAATTTGGACAGACAGACACAAGGGTTATCAGATGAGCTCCGTCCTCTTATGCCAGTAGCCTGTTAATTTCTGCAGGCCCCATTGCAGTAATCGCTGAGGGAAAGTGTCCTTCTGTGGAGGAAGAAATAAGGCTGCCATCCCTAAAACTTTCGATAGAGGATTGCTGTGTACTTCTGTGGAAGTTTCATCAACATCTCTCAGGATTCAAGGGTCATCCCTGTGTACATAAACAAACTGCCCTGCCTAACTCTAGAGGGGAATGAAAAGCAGATAACAACTCTCTTTTTGTTGTTCCAGTACCTCTTCTAGTGCAAATAAATTAAGTAAAAGTTGCTAGCTGTGTCTTGCTAATTTGGGGGTGCCATCATTGTAATGGAAAATGCATTTACACACTCACCCAAGGTTCTTTTTCCTGTATCTGGCTCGCCTGCTGGGACTGACTAGATTTCAGTGGAGTCAAAAACAAGTCCTGGCTCACCCCCCCACCCCCACCCCCAGCTCACCTGTTCCTTTATCCCTCCTTGCTGGTCACAGCAGGGGCCTGTAACTTGGGGTCCTTGGAAGTATCCCTGGTGGTATGCAGGGTGGTGATGGGGTGTTGGCCAAGTATGGCAAAAAGCTTGATGTAAAAGCAGCAGGTCTGCAGCTCAGCACCCGATCGACTAGACCTCACTGGCTTTCTGGTATGTCTGCTGCAGTTCATTGGCTTTCACGCGGCACTGCTGCTGGTCCTTGTTGCACCCTGTCAAGGTTCCTTCCCCACTCTGAACTGTAGGGTACAGATGTGGGGACCCTCATGAAAGACCCCCTAAGCTTATTCTTACAAGCTTAGGTTAAAAAATTTCCCAAGGTACAAACTTTGCCTTGTCCTTGAACAGTATGCTGCCACCACCAAGCGTTTTAAACAAAGAACAGGGAAAGAGACCACTTGGAGACGTCTTTCCCAAAATATCCCCCTGCCCAAGCCCTTCACCCCCTTTCCTGGGGAAGGCTTGATAATAATGCTCACCAGTTGGTACAGGTGAACACAGACCCAAACCCTTGGATCTTAAGAACAATGAAAAATCTATCAGGTTCTTAAAAGAAGAATTTTAATTAAAGAAAAGGTAAAAGAATCACCTCTATAAAATCAGGATGGTAAATACCTTACAGGGTGATCAGATTCAAAACATAGAGAATCCCTCTAGGCAAAACCTTAAGTTACCAAAAGACACAAAAACAGGAATATACGTTCCCTCCAGCATAGCTTATTTTACCAGCCATTAAACAAAAGCAAATCTAACACATTTTCTAGCTAGATTACTTGCTAACTTCACAGGAGTTGGAAGGCTTGCATTTCTGATCTGTTCCCAGCAAAAGCATCACACAGATGGACAGAAGCCTTTGTCCCTCCCCCGTCCCCCCTCCAGATTTGAAAGCATCTTGTCCCCTCATTGGTCATTTTGAGGTTACCTTAGCTTCTTAACCCTTTACAGGTGAAAGGGTTTTGCCTCTGGCCAGGAGGGATTTTATAGCACTGTATACAGAAAGGTGGTTACCCTTCAATTTACATTTATGACATGCCCCCCAAATAACAGAGTGAAACACTGGCTGTGATTTCTTCCTGGAGCTCTAGGAGAAAACAGAGTTAATAAGACACATGCACCTCTAAATATACTACTAACTCTATGAAGACAAACAGTATTTTCCACATCTCAAGGACGTTTTTAACCAGTTGATTCTGGCAAACTTTCACGGAAGAGTGCATCAGCCACTTGGTTAGAAGCTCCTGAAATGTGTTGTATGTCGAAATCAAAATCTTGGAGAGCTAAACTCCACCGAATAAGTTTTTTGTTATTTCCCTTGGTGGTGTGAAGCCACTGTAGCGCAGCATGATCAGTTTGCAGGTGCAAACGCCGTCCCCAAAAGTATGGGCGTAGCTTTCCCAGAGCGTAGATGATGGCATTACATTCCTTTTCACTGATTGACCAGTGGACAGCTTCTTGCTGAGAAACATGACAGGATGGAACTCTTGATTTGGTCCTTCCTGCATTAAGACTGCTCCCACACCACGCTCGGACGCATCTGTGGTTACTAGGAATGGTTTGTCAAAGTCTGGGGCCCTTAGCACAGGGTCAGACATGAGTGTCGCTTGATCAGCTCCTTGATCTGCTGTCATTGCATACGCCCAAGGGTCATGGAGAGGTTCACCTCTTCCACGCCACCATCACTTTTCCCTTCGTAGTATACACCTTCAGGCCACTCAGCCTCCTCTTCTCCCTGGGCTGTAAACTGACAAACCTTTAATTCTCTGGAATAAAAGGGCTTCAGAGAATTAATGGGGTACACTTTAAGCTTTCAGTTGGAGGTGGGGAATGCTATGAGATAATTAACAGCTCCCAGTCGCTCTTGGACCGTGAATGGCCCTTCCCACGACGCTTCCATTTTATGGGCCTTTAAGATCATGACCTGGTCCCCTACTTTGAAGGACCACTCCCTGGCATGTTTATCATACCAGACTTTTTGCTCTTTTTGAGCATCTTTCAGGTTTTCTTTAGCAAGGGCTAAAGAGGTTCAGAGGGTGTTTTGTAGGTTGGTTACAAAGTCCAGAATGTTAGTTCCTGGAGAATGTGTAAATCCCTCCAATTGCTGCTTCACCAACTGTAATGGCCCCTTAACCTCGCGGCCATATACAAATTCAAATGGTGAAAACTCTAAACTGGGATATGGTACAGCTCTGTAGGCAAAGAGCAACTGCTGCAACACTAGGTCTCAATCATAGGAGTGCTCATTTACGAATTTACGTATCATGGCCCCAAAGTTCCATTAAACTCTTCCACCAGGCCATTTGTTTGGTGATGGTAAGGGATGGCAACCAAGTGGTTCACCCCATGAGCTTCCCAAAGGCTTTCCATAGTTCCTACCAGGAAATTATTTCCTGCATCTGTAAGGATGTCAGAGGGCAAACCTACCCTGGCAAAAATGTCTGTTAGTGCCTGGCACACACGTTTAGCCCTGGTGTTGCTTAGTGTTACTGCTTCCGGCCATTAGGTGGCAAAATCCATGAAAGTCAGTGTGTACTGCTTTCCTCTGGGTGTCTTTTTCAGAAAAGGACCCAGAATATCCACAGCTGCTCGCTGAAATGGAACCTCAATGATGGGAAGTGGCTGGAGAGGGGCTTTGACCTGGTCTTGGGGTTTTCCCACTCTTTGGCACACTTCACAAGACCGGACATAGGTAGAAACATCCTTGCCCATTCACTCCCAGTGGAACGACTTTCCCAAATGGTCTTTGGTTCTGTTCACCCCAGGATAGCCGCTAGGATGATCGTGGGCTAAGCTTAAGAGCTTTACCCGGTACTTAGTTGGAACTACCAACTGTCTCTGAGGATGCCAGTCTTCCTGATGTCCACCAGAAAGAGTTTCCTTGTATAAAAGTCCTCTTTCTACAACAAACCTGGATCGATTAAAAGATCTGAGAGGCGGTGGGTTGCTCCGTGCCACTATCCAAGCTCTCTGGAAGCTTTCATCTGCTTCCTTTTCAGTGTGGAACTGTTCCTTTGATGCTGGAGACATCAGTTCCTCATTGGATTGTTGACCTGGGCTTGGTCCCTCTGGAAGCAGTGCAGGTGATGGGGCTGTTTCCATTGACTGTGAACCACTCTCCGCTGGTGCACTCCGCTCCGCATGTTGGGGTTCAGGCTTCAGCTGAACCTCTTGTCGGGTTATCTGCTGGTGCCAGTGCAGGTTCGGTGGGGCCCTCTGACGTTGGGGTTGCAAGTACTGGATTCGGTGCTGGTGGTTCCGCTGGATCTGGGACTGGCTCTGTCTGGGTCTCTGGGACTGGATCCACTACTGCTGTTGCAGATGTTGTCATGGGGTCCGGTTCCATCATGACCGGGTCCTGGTAGAAATTTACGGAACACGGCTAGGTGTGACAGCTTGCTTAGCCTGGCTGCGGGTGACCATTCCCACCCTCTTGGCTAGCTTCACATGATTGGCCAAGTCTTCCCCCAACAGCATGGGGATGGGATAATCATCATAGACTGCAAAAGTCCATGTTCCTGACCAGCCCTTTTACTGGACCGGCAGCTTGGCTATAGGCAAGTAAAAAGAGTTTGACTTGAAGGGTTGAATCATCACTTGGACCTCTGGGTTGATTAAATTGGGGTCCACTAAGGAAGCATGGATAGCAGACACTTGTGCTCCGGTGTCCCTCCACGCTGTGACTTTCTTCCCGCCCACGGTCACGGTTTCCCTCTGCTCTGAGGGTATCTGGGAGGCATCTGGTCCTGAGGACCCCTGGTGTGATTCCAGTGCAATGAACTGTAATCTATTGGGGTTCTTGGGGAAGTTAGCCTTTACATGCTCTGGCTTGTTACATTTAAAACATCGTTCAGCTGACAGGTCACTGGGGCGAGGTGGGTTGCTGGAGAACGGTGTGGTGGGACGATAAGGTTTCTGGAGTGTTCCTTGGGGTGTAGTTGGGGCCTTGGGCTGCCCCCAGTAGTAGGGTGTGGCCTGAGGGTGTCCCTTCTGGTATCCGCTCCCACTGCGAGCAGGGTTGTTCCTCTCTCCTCCCTCTACCTGTTTTGTTCCAGTTTGCCCTGCCTCTCTGGCGGTCTGGGACTGCTCGTATTGATCAGCATAAGAAGCAAGACTTCCTGCTGAGTCCATTTTCTTATCTCATAAACACTGTTTTATATCATTCTTGGACATATTCAGGAATTGCTCCTGTATCATCAAATTCCATATTCCTCCAAAGCTAGTTACATCCCTTCCGTTGAGCCATTTATCAAACAGGCCTGTCATCTGGTTTACATAAGCCACATTACTTAGTCCAGGTCCTCTCTTAAGGGCTCTAAATTTTACTCTGTAAGTTTCAGGTGTAACTTGAAATTGTTTTAAAACAAAATCCTTGAATTTATTATAGTCAGAAGCCTCCTCAGTAGGCATCTTATTGAATATGTCCAGAGCTCTTCCAGTCAATTTTGCAACCAATGTGGTCATCTTGTGAGCTTCAGGAATTTGATGGAGTGTGCACAGTCTCTCAAAGGTGAGAAAATATTCAGCAATATCACTGGATTCATTATACTGTGGACATAGTCGCTCCCATTTGTGGATTGTTGGGGATGGATTGTTAGGGTTATTCGGTATATTCTGCTGAGTTTTTGCCTTCTCCATCTCCAGTGCATGCTTCCTCTCTTTTTCCTTCTCCTCCATTTCTTTTTCCTTTGCCTCCTCAGCATGCGTCCTCTCTCTTTCCCTCTCCTCCGTTTCTTTTTCCTTCTCCTTCACAGCTCTCCTGGTGTGGAAGCCTCGATTTCTTTTTCTTTGGCCGCTTGTGCATCCATCTCCATCTGTCTGAGTTCTGTCAGTCTTTCATGTTCCTTTTGTCTTTCCTCAGCCTCAAATCTGGCTAATTCCAGCTTCCGTTGAACATTGTATTCTGTCATCCTGACCTCTCTGTTTTTAACTAATTTTACATCCGAGAGTCAGAAAGAAAGCTTATGCTTAAATAAATTGGTTAGTCTCTAAGGTGCCGCAAGTACTCCTTTTCTTTTTGCGAATACAGACTAACACGGCTGTTACTCTGAAACCTTTTGTTATGGCTGCTACTCTGTCCCTCAGGCAGAGAGACGGAATCTACAGCTGCAATCACCATTTACAAAACATTTTAAAATCCTGCTGTGCTTCTAGTTCAAAATGATCCCACCGCTCTGCCACCATGTCAAGGTTCCTTCCCCACTCTGAACTCCAGGGTACAGATGTGGGGATCTGCATGAAAGACCCCTTAAGCTTATTCTTACCAGCTTAGATTAAAAACTTCCCCAAGGAACAAACTTTGCCTTGTCCTTGAACAGTGTGCTGCCACTACCAAGCATTTTAAACAAAGAACAGGAAAAGAGACCACTTGGAGACGTCTTTCCCAAAATATTTTCTTTCTCTCCCCCCCTCTCTTCCCCCCCCGCAAGCCCTACACCCCCTTTCCTGGGGAAGGCTTGATAATGATCCTCACCAATTGGTACAGGTGAACACAGACCCAATCCCTTGGATCTTAAGAACAATGAAAAATCTATCAGGTTCTTAAAAGAAGAATTTTAATTAAAGAAAAGGTAAAAGAATCACCTCTGTAAAATCAGGATGATCAGATTCAAAACATAGAGAATCTCTCTAGGCAAAACCTTAAATTACAAAAGAAAATCTAACACACATTCTAGCTAGATTACTTGCTAACTTCACAGGAGTTGGAAGGCTTGCATTTCTGATTGTTCCCAGCAAAAGCATCACACAGAACCCTTTGCTCCCTCTCCGCCCCCCCCCCTCCAGATTTGAAAGCATCTTGTCCCCTCATTGGTCATTTTGGGTCAGGTGCCAGCGAGGTTACCTTAGCTTCTTAACCCTTTACAGGTGAGGGGGTTTTGCCTCTGGCCAGGAGGGATTTTATAGCACTGTATACAGAAAGGTGGTTACTCTTCCCTTTATATTTATGACACACCCCTTCTCCTGCATCCCCTAAGCAATCTGCTCATTGATGTCAGTGTTTCTACAGCTTGTTCTGAGCTATGCTTGCACAGTCTCTTCTTCCTACGGGCCCAAGAGATCCATTATCTCCTGTGTACTCTAGGCAGGAGTGCATCTGGAGTGTGTAGCCAGCATGGTCAGCCTGGCAGTTTCACACAACAGTGGAAAGCAGATAGAGGTGTGCTCACCACCCTGTACAACCAGGAAAAGGCATTTCAAAAATTTGCAGGGGTTTTAATGGGGTTTTGAGGGAGAGCTGGTGGTGTATGTGACCCCTGGAGTTCACAATTGTGGCCAGAGCAGTCAGTGTTTGACATTTTGAGATAGCTGCTGGAGGACTTCTAGGGTTGACATAAGTAATGTAGTATCTACACCTGCTCTGTGTTGACATCTGAACATCAAGCATGACTTAATGCCACTCAGGGAGCTGGTGTTATTACATTGACATAATGGGACACTTACATCAGTGGGAGACAAATTAAGTGTAGACAAATGCACAAGTAGGCTTATGTCAACCTAACTTTGTATTGTAGACCAGGCCTAAATGTAGTGCAACTAGAGTCTACGGAACTGAGAACAATTCACATAATGGTAGAAGCCTTCATAATGGTAGAACTTTCAGACTTCAACTTGAGACACTAACTTTTGGTGCCTTTGCTTGCTGCTTGGAAATCTTCAATTTTCCATACTATTAATTAGATTGTTCTTATAAATGAATATTTGTATTTTTGTAAAATACTCAACACATGCATGCCCTTCATTATTTCTTTTAATATCTCAGGTTGTCCTTTTATTTCTCAGAAAAATACTGAAATAAAGAGTCGAAATACATGAGTGGGGATCAGGCACTAAATGGCATAAAAGGTGGTGGCAATGGATGGCCCCACTGCTCTTTTAACATTTGTTAAAATGCAAAATAGTCTAGGGAACTGGAGATTCTTTGGGAATGTCCCTGGCAATAAAATCTTGACAGTCCGCTGCTCTTCGTTTTGTTGCTACTAAGATTTAAGAAAAACAAAATTAAAAAATTCACTTCCGTGTAACATGTTGACAGTAAAATATAGGACTGTAACTTTTAAAACTAAATTTTAGTAGGCTAGTGCCAGTTTTCAATGATTTTTATCCTCTTCCTGTACTTGTACTGTCAAAATTACAATAATGTAAAATAAAATCTAACTGGTTAATTTTTTTACTGGTGTATTTAAGACTAAAATAACATTTTTTGTGCATCTCAGGGGTTCTCAAACTTCATTGCACTGCGACCCCCTTCTGACAACAAAAATTATTATATGACCCCAAGACAGGGGACCAAAGCCTGTGCCCACCTGATTCCCACTGCCCCTGGTAGGGGAGCCAAAGCCTGAGCCCCACTTCCCTGTGCGGGGTATGGGTCAAAGCCGAAGCCCAAGGGCTTCAACCCGAGCCAGGGGGCCTGTAACCTGAGCGCTGCTGCCCAGGGCTGAATCACTTGGGCTTCGGCCCATAAAATGGGGTTGCGACCCACTTTGGGGTCCTGATGCACAGTTTGAGAACCACAGCTCTATCTTAAAAGTAAAGCAGATTTGTCAAACCGATTTTTTTTTCTAACAGTTGTTTATTTTCCCATTGTTTTTAAAATGTGATCACAAATTTAAAAGAGCCACAGGATTGATTAAAGAATTAGAAAACCTGCTTTCTAGTGAAAGTTCAATCTATTTAGCTTAACAAAATGAAGGTTTATGGTTGACTTGATTATAGCATGAGAGTATCTACATGGGTAACTGATATTTAATAATGGGCTTTTCAATGTATCCAAGAAAGGTAAAACATGGTTCAGTGGCTGGAAGTTGAAGCTAGACAAATTCAGACTGGAAATAAGGTGCACATATTTAATGATGAGAGGAATTGGCTATTGGAACAGTTTACCAAGGGTCATAGTGGATTCTTTATCGCTGATAATTTTAAAATCAAGGTTGGATTTTTTTCTAAAATATGTTCTAGGAATCATTTTGGGGAACTTCTATGTATTAAACAGGCGGTTACCCTAGATTATCACAATGGTCCTTTTTGGCCTTGGAATCTGTGAAAACTCTTTTGCCTGGGAATGTAATGCATTGTATCAAGTGTGTTTATAGTCTCATAATTGAGCCAGATAGCTTGCTTAATTTAACTGTATTTTAATATAGTAGATAACTTACCAGAACTTCCTATTCCTCCGCAAAACGTACAAATCTCTGTTTAAGCTGAATTTTCATAAATTAACAGAGGAACAGAAAAAATCTTCAACGTGAATTCATATGAGGCAGTTTGGAAGGGGCATTTCTAAGGGGAGTGATCACAGAGCCAATGTACAAGAGAGTAGATAGCACCATTTCTAGAAGTTCCTATTTTGCAGTCATAGGCACTTAAATTTTGCACTGCAATATTTTATTAATGTAATTTCATTTTTCTTAAAGTAACACTTGCTTATATAATCTCAGATTTGTGTGTCATACAGGCTAAGATTACAAATTCTATAAAGGAACTGAGAAAAAACAAGCAAAGCATTTTCGATCAGCTGTTCCCATCATGTGACACATATATGAACAACCAGTTTTTTTCCCCTTGTCCAATTATCAGGGCTACCACACTTTCCAATGCAGTCTCTTCCCTTGCGAGCACTGGCCTGTCTCTCACTAAAGTGGATGAAAGGGAAAAACAAGCTGCATTAGAGGAAGAGCAAGCTCGTTTAAAAGCTTTAAAGGTAGGTGTTTTCCTGTTTACAGAAAAGTTAAGGTCACTTTTATAATTGCACATACTGTGCATATGCATCTCATTGGAGTTTCTTATAATAGGTCATAAAAGTTACGGAGGGTTTTCCCTTTATCAGTTATTCAGTTTCTAAAACAGGCATGTGACATCTTTTAACCCCGCAAATGTACTGGCTTTTTTTTCTGTATGTAAATAGACATTCATACTTGACTGCCATCTTATTGTATGAAATAAGTAAAGAGAATTCTTTAGAGTTTTGTTTTACTTACTTCAGAAGCCATATAAACAAACCTTGTTTGTCGATTTCTTATGCCAGCTCACTTTCCCAACAGGAACAACGTCTAAAAGAACTTGCAAAGAAACCTCATACCTCTTTAACGACAGCAGCCTCTCCTGTGTCTACTGCAGCGGGAAGCATAATGACCACCCCAGCCGTTGATATTTTTTCCACCCCTAGCTCTTCAAACAGGTATGTTTCAGTAGTTATGCTTTCATTATTAGTTAGCTCCAGCTGCACTGCCATTGTGTGTTGCAAAAATTTATTCTTACCTAGAATCTATCCATAAGTGATTTTTGATAGCTATTTCAGTGAGAACATCCCATTCATATAAGCATGACATATAGAAATAATTTTTCCTCCTCTCTTTCAGATTAATTTGATAAACTGTTTAATGACCCTTGCAATTCTTCTTGTTAATCTGAATGCCAGTTATGCTCAGCACATATACTCCCCTGCCCTCAAGGACCTTACTAAATAGGTTGGCAAAGGTCAGGCATACATTCTCACTGATGGGTCCAGAGGATGGTGCTTAATTTAATCTCTCATCTGTATTTTTTTTTTAAATGGGTTACTGATACAGGTGACTATTTGTGGGTGTTTCAGAAGAGAATTTGAGGGCAGGGGTTTGAATGAAGAGGGTGTGAGTGCCACTAGGGTAAAGAAGCTATGCAAATTCTGTCACAGAGCATTATTTAATGCTTTCCCTGGCCTCCCATACCAACAGTTCCTGCTGTTCAGTTCTGAGCTTAGTTTATAAAAATGCTATTAGGCCTGGTTTGCACCACAAAGTTAGATGTACATAAGGCAGCTTACGTCAACCTAATTATGCCAGTGTACAAACTACAGCATTGCTCCCGCCGATGTAAGTGCCCTATTACATCGTCATAATAACTCCACCTCCACAAGAGGTGTAGGGCTCAGTGCGACGCAGTGTCCATATAGACACTGCTGGTTACTTACATTGGCTGTTGGCTGTCATTCTTGTCAAGAAGGCTGATCACAGCTTGGGCTGTCACCCTGGGGCGGGTACGGGTTTCTAGCTAGAGCCCGGCTGCACTCCACCCTCACCTGGGGCTCCGGGCTCCCAACTGACCTGGAGCACCGGGCTCCCTGCTTGGAGCTGAGCTGCCTCGGGCTCCCTGCTCCCAGCTGGGCTTTCCCCCGGGGTCCCGACTCCCCACTCCCAGCTGTATTACTCCCTGAGCTCCCTGCTCCCAGCCAGGCTGCTGCCCAGATTCCTGATGAGGATCCAAGAACCAAGGGTGGCGGGCAGCCATGCTCTCGCCGGGGAGCTGTACATGAAGCTGAGAGCCTGGGCTTTCAGACACACACACTCACTCTCACTCTCTGAAGTCTGTGGAAGCACTCCTGGTGAGGATATGCACAACCAACAGAAGGAGGGTATTGTGATCATGAACCACGGCAGTAATTACTACGGAGGCTGTAAGTTGACTTAACATAGGGCAGCTTAAGTTTGTAGTGTGTACATGCCCTTAGTCATACAAAATAGTACCATATTATGCAGGGACTTGGTCAGGATTTGAACCCAAAGAATGTTTAACCATTGCTCTGGAATTTACAGGGGAACGTGCACATTTCCTCCCTTATCTCTTCGCTGTTCTTCAAAAACTGTTCGCACTCTGGTAGGCTTTATTTCCCACTGGGCAACAAATCTAGGAAATTATTTATAGGACACCAACCATTTATCAATTATCTGAATCAAATAACACATTCAGAATTACAGAAATGAGCAGTTGTTAGTAACCGGAAGTCATGAGGGTAAAAACAGAAGAGTATATGGCATTTGAGTTGCTTCCTTGATAAAGGACAAAGCATTTAAAATGATCAGATGTAATTTTATTTGTTGGATATCCAAAACATTTGTTAATCTCACCAATGATTGTCTGAAACCCAAGCTTTGGCAAAGCTACTTTAACAGCCAGAAAATTACATTACAGATAGACATCGTTTGCAGATGAAAAGTTCAGTAAGTGTTTTAATCCGTTCTAGCCTGCTTTGGTTTTCAAAATATATGTTACAAAATACAGTTTTGCTAACTCTCTCTCTTGTTGCTGAGATGAAGTATTTCAAGAACATACCTTGAGCAGTAGTCTTCTGAGTCAGATTTTACTTTCCTTTTTTTCTTAATGTTCTCTCATTTCCGTTTTTTCTGGTTAAGAGCCGGTAGTAGAGTAGATCCCAGTAGAGCCAGTGCCAGTGTACTGATAGGCTGACAAGGGATCCAAAAGAACTTTCTAAATAATATCTTCAGTTATGGCCAAAGGCACGTCTGCCTTCAGATGGGGAATGGTGCATATCTTTGGGCACTTTAGATTTTGGGTCTCTTAGCCCTGGTCTACGCTAGGGTGGGATCGATGTGAGTTATGCAGCTTCAGCTATGTGAATAACATAGCTGAAGTCAATGTACTTAAATCAACTTACTGTGGAGTCTCTACCGCGGTGAGTCGACTGCTGCTGCTCCCCTGTCGACTCTGCCTGCACCTCTCGCAGCGCTGGAGTATAGGAGTCGACGGGAGAGCGCTCGGGGGTTGATTTATCGTGTCTAGACTAGATGCGATAAATCAGTCCTCACTGGATCGATTGCTGCCTGCCGATCCGACGGGTAGTGAAGACATACCCTTAGTAAGCAACATAGTTCTATTCCTGCTGATCTACAAGACCCACTAATGCTGCATTTCAGTGTGCGCTGAAGGGAACATACTGATCTAACTTACGGTATCCCATTAATGTTGGGCAGTAACTATAAAATGAGCCAGTTCATAGGAAGTTAGATTAATGCAAAAGACAAGCGTCTTATCCGAAAACTAAGAGTTGTATTTATTTGGGCATTTATATCACTTAAGTATACTTTTATCGTTATATACTCGCTGTAATACAGGTTGTAATGCTTTCAGACCCAGATGGACAGCGTCTAGTAATGCTGTATTCTTCTTTGAGTATATGTCTCTTCTGTGGATGCTCCACCATAGGACACTTATGTGCCTGTGCGCTCTTGACCAGAAATTGCAAAGCAGTGTCTGCAGGCCTGCACGCTCGTACTCCCATACAAAGGCGTAGAGAGAGGTGCAGACCTGCCACCATTCAGTTCCTTCTCACCTGCTTGCGGCTTGAAACAGAACATTCAGTGTCTGCTGTTTTTACAGCTTCCTACTTTTCACTTACTGTGCATTTCTTATTATTCCCTTCTTTCTTTTTTTAGTTATTTAGTTCATTTGTTGTTCTCTGGTATTTCAGCACAGTTGTGCTTTAAAAAGGGGGTTCCTGCCCCATTTATTTTGCTGAACCCTTGCTTTAGTACTCTGACATTCAGGGTTATGCTGAAGACATCAGGGTTCAAGCCTTGTCAGAGCTGTCTCAGGTCTTTTCCCCATAGCAATAGGCATTCCAGCTTCTCTGGTGTCTTGGAGACACCCATGTGCTGGCAAAGTGCAAGGTCTGCATGGCATTCAAAGGCAGGTCTTGAAAGGATAGATGTGCTAGGTTGAAGCTCCTCCTGTTGTAGTGCTCCCGAGCTCCAGTGTGGGGTGGGGTCTGCTTCCCCTTCTCCCCCATACATCAGCTTCAACATGTCAGGCCACTCTGGTGACTGTGGAAGCCCCAACAACCGTTCCACAGATGCAGTCTTGGAAGAGAGGCTTCTTTCTCTTTTTTGTCAGGCAATCTAAGAAAAGGGGTCGGTTGCCCCATAAATTTGATTCCCGAGAGACCTTGCTGAAATTGATACCGAGGCATCAGTACTGCCTAAGTAGCTAGGATCAGATGTCTACCAGGCAGTGCAAAGTACCTACCTCAATACCTCCTGATGTATTTAAGCACCAAGAAGCACACAGCATTTCTACATGAGCCGTGATGTCATCCTCATCTCACAGCCATATAGAGCACCCAGACTGGTGTCACTGTGTATGGTACCAGAGAGGCCATCTCCTGACTGGTACTGATCCCTGTTCCAGGCCCCAGTACCAGCTGCATTAGGCTACCATAGTCCTCCAGCATTCTAGATTTCTCTCCCCAGGAGATGGTATTATATCGGAGGAACTGGAGTCTCCTCTCTTAAGGAGCTCCACAAGACCCTCCCTCCCCAATACTGCTCCGACATCTGCAACCTGAACTCCTCTTCATCGGACCAGGACCAGGACCCCTACCCTTGGTACTAACACCAATGCTAGAAGCCCTCTCTTCAGAGTCAGAAACAATATCCTCCTCTGGACTGAAGTATCGGTACGAGTGTGTGATGCTGAACCAGCATATTCCTCTAAGCTCTTATACTGAAGAGGACTTTTCAGAGCTCACTAGTCATCCTGGACCTAGCAGTTGTAAATACACTTGGGGTCATTTTCCTACTCATTGGGCCTACTGGAACTCCTGGGGACACCCTTGCGAGCCATTTTAAAGGGTACCAGCCAAAAGGAAAACTCAACACCTGCCAGTACCACGTCACTGTCTGACAGACCATCCTCCGGCACAGTCTGCTCCCTTGGTACTGAGAGACCCAATAGCACCACTGCTCTTTTATGCTGATGACTTTAGGGCCTTCCAGGACCTAATGAAACACAAGGTGGAATCCCTCCAGATCCTGTTAGAAGAGGTCAGGATTTAAATATCACTTCCCTTTCCCCAAGGAAAGATGGCCCTACCAGTCAGTGGGGTTATACTATTGCCTACATGTACTTTATGGAAAACACTTGCAGTCTATCTAGCAGGTCACCAGAATACGATTGCAGACTCCCTGAACAGAAACTTCCATCAGGACCACAAAAGGGAACTCAGCAACTGTCTTCTACAGCATCTGCCAAACCTGGGGTCTCCTAGAAGAAGGCCTCTGTGCTACCCCAATCAACACAAAATGTTACCTTTTTTGCTCCAAAGGAGGATACTGCTGGGTTATGTCCTGATAAGACCGTGGCCTCATACCCTGCAGGATGTTTACCTGCCTCTACATCTAATTCTCAAGATCTTGCTCAAACTGCAACAGGAAGGAGTGAGGGTTAGCCTCATAGTACAGTCCTGGCTAAGACAAGTGTGGTACTCAAACCTCCTTCACTTCTCCTCAATGTCTCTCCACCTTCCCATCAGGAGGGATCTCCTGTCATAGAACTTAAGGCCCTTGATTCCCCCACAACCCGTTGTCCCTGAATCTGTGAGCATGGGTTGTAGATGTTTCTCAGGCATGGAGTAAACCTGTTCTATCGAGCAGGAAACCTACTACTCGCAAAACTTACCTTCAGAGTTGGAAACACTTCCATTCCTGGTGCTCTCTTCACTCCTGTCAACCATCAGACACTCCACTCCCCAAGATCCTAGACTACCTGTTGGATTTCAAGAGACAAGGTCTATCAGTTAACTCAGTCAGAGTACATTTGGCCGCTGTCACAGCCTTCCACTCAGTTCCTCCCATGACCAGATTTCTTAAAGGCTCTCACCACTTATTTCCTCCTGTTTGGAACCCGGCCCCCCACCCATGGCATCTAAATTTGGTTCTTGATGTCCTGTGGAAACCCTCCTTCAAACCGATGGCTACCTGCTCTCTCCTCCCCCTCTTTCTCAGACTTCATTCCTTATAATCATCACTTAGACTAGGTGAATGGGAGAACCTGGTGCTCTCATGACAGAACCACTATTCACTGACTTCTGCAGAGATAGTTACCCTACATCTCCATCCTGGTTTTCTCCCTAAGGTCTCATTGGAATACCATATTAATCAGGAAACCCACCTACCAGTATTCTATCCAATGCCTCCTGCCTCCAGGGAGGAAACTAGCCTATATACACTAACTAGATGTCAGGAGAACATCTTGCCTTCCACCTGCATAAAGTGCGTCTCAAGTTGCATCTTAACATGCTATGAGACTGCTGGAATACAACTCTGAGTGACAGAATGCTTCAATAGCACTTAGTCCATGTCTATAGCCCCTTTGAAAAACTTTCTGTAGCAGATATGTGCAGGTCTGCAACTTGGTCCTCCATCCATATGTTTGCCAAGCATTACGCTGTCGTACCTGCTTCTAGAACTGAAACAACAGTTGATGATGCAGTCCTCTGAACTGTCTTGCGCCTGCCTCCTTAGCACCCACCTGCATGTTAAGTTATTATTGGGGAGTGTCCTACAGTGAAGCGTCCATAGAGAGACAAACTCAAGGGAGAGGTTACTTACTGTACAGTGACTTGAGTTCTTTGAGCTGTTTTGTCCCTATGGACTCCACCTCTTGCCCTCCTTCCCCTCTGCTGCAAAGTCTCTGACTTTAGGCTTGAGAAAGAACTGAGTGGTGGCGGGTCCGCACTTCCCTGTTTGACTTCATGTGGGAGCATGAGAAACTGCTCTGCACAGGCCTATGGGCGCTGCTTTACAGTCTCCCGTTAAGAGCACACTGACGTGCACAGGTCCTACGATGGAACACCCATAGGGACAAAGCATCTCAAAACGCAAATTAGGGTGCAGGTAAAGAATCTCTTCTTCTGACTCATCACATACTTAATACATATTACTTTAACTGAAATCCAAGCAAAAGAGCATAGAAGGGAATTTATTTCAATGGTTTGAGATGTTACGCATTGTCTCTATTTGTTTCTATCTATAGACAATGGGAGAAAAGTAAGACTAGAATTCCTCTTCTCTCTCACACTTCAAAAACTTATCCGAAGTTGAATTCTGTGTGCAGAGATTGGATTAGAGCAGAAGCTTCCCTGAATTTCATTTAGGGACCACTGCTGTCCTAATCTACTTACTCTGAGAAGTCATCAGATACTACAGTGATAGGCACCAGTACAAAAGTTAGATTAACCTTTTCACTTCGACGGTATTGCCAACATAATGTGGATGTAAGTGATTTTGTGCACTGGGTTTAAAGTATTTATTATTCTGTCTCCTATCTTGCTGGTGATTAAAGGAGACTTTAACTCTTAATGTACTATATGTAAAAATACGATTAGGACCTGGATGGACGCACTACTCCAGAGTTTTGAAGAAATTTGTTATAACTGTAAAATCTTATGAACTTAAGAGGACTCATTAACCTGTTTTTTCCTCTCCATTGTTTGAAAGATAGTTGACATCTTAAATACAACTGTTGTAATGACTTGTGTGCCCTTCTCCCCCATTTCCATGTGTTAATCGTGGAAATTTTTCCTCTTCTCTTCAATGAGTTTTGGGGCTTGACACCTCTTGGGTTTTGGATTTGTTTCCAATGGAGAGGTAAATAAATTTACCTTTTTTTATGCATCAGCATCACCGAGGACAGAACAGCTGTGGCCAGTGTTTAAAAAAACTTCAAAAGCTTTATAAAAGTTTATCAGCATTATAGTCATTGAGCCAAATTCTCTGCTGTACTCAATAAATGATGGTTTAGCTGAGGAGTGATCACAGAGGAGCCATTTGTAGTTCCAGTCTGGGACAAGTTCTGTGTCAGTTTGATTTCCTGGTACAGTTTAGAGATGCCACTTGCTACCAGTAGCCCCTGTGAGGTCACTTTGTGAGCTGGGCATGATTGAAGTGCAGGCATGCTTTGGCCACACTTGGACATCAGGGTCTGAAGAGAGTGTGAGAAATCGGTAGATTATACCCACCAAGCTTATGATTGCTCTCTGGTGATGGACTGGCACAGAGGGGCTTTAGCATGGCAGAGAATTGAGCTCGCTATGTTTACAATCCAAAGGTATTCCCCATCAAACTAAAAACAAACTGCTATAGTTATGTCCCCTTAATGTTTAGTGAATCTGTTCATAATAGTTGAAAATGCTGTCTTGTATTGAAAACTATTTGATACAGTTCAAACAGTTGTCCTCCTTTGTCTCTGTAGCACATCAAAGCTGCCAAATGATCTACTTGATTTGCAGCCAACCTTTCATCCATCTGTACATCCTATATCCACTGGGCCACAAGTAGGAGGTACATGGGGAGGTAAGAACTCTAAATTGGATCATGCTTCTAATTGCCATATAGCCAATCTCCCATCAGTGACATTCTCCATAGTTTAGACTATCCTTGCTAAAATAGGGAAACTCTGAAATCTTTAAAATGAATTCAGCAAGGACAAATGTAAGCTCTATATGAGAGGGAAGGATCAAACACAGGTGCAAACTAGAGCAGGGGTTCTCATACTTCATTGTACCGCGACCCCCTTCTGACAACCCCAGGAGAGGGGACCAAAGCCTGAGCCCATCTGAGCCATGCAGCCCTGGGCAGGGGCCAAAGGGGAAACCCAAGAGCTTCATCCCCAGTGAGGCTGAAGCCCCTGGCCCTGGGCAGTGGGGCTCAGGCTTCTGCTTCGGCCCCAGGCCCCAGCAAGTCTAACGCCAGCCCTTGTGGCCCCATTAAAATGAGGTCATGACTCAGTTTGAGAACCGCTGAACTAGAGGGATGCAGATCATACTGAATGGTTTGGGGGTTTTATAAAGTACTTTAGGATGAAAGGGAGCTATTGGTAAAATAATTTAGTATGACAAATTGTATGAATCAGTACTGTAATACTTTCATGTTCAGTGCATCCAGATATTGCAAAACTACTTCATCCACAGCTGGGAGGACTCTTCCAACTAGTTGTCAACCACTTTCTTGGTGCCAAACATCCCAATATGAGACGCATTTGGTTTTGAGCACAAAATTTAAAAATAGACTAATTTGAAATAGTGCAGAAAAGAGCAATAAAATTATTTGAAACTAAGATCCCTGAGAAAAGCTTTTTTAGAGTGAGAAGGCTGAAACTAGACAGGGTGGCCTGTAACCACATAAAACAAAGATGCAGATTAGGCGAGGAATACAAACCACAAAGGCTTAAGAGTGCAGCAGAGAATTTTGGGTGAATATTAACAAAATGTTTAACTAAATCGTAGAATCATAGAAGGTTAGGATTGGAAGAGACCTCAGGAGGTCATCTAGTCCAACCCCAACTAAATCATCCCAGCCAGGGCTTTGTCAAGCCTGACCATAAAAACTTCTAAGGAAGGAGACTCCACCACCTCCCTAGGTAATGCATTCCAGTGGTTCACCACCCTCCTAGAATAGTTAGGAAATAGAAAAAACTGAATGGGACTCTGTTGAACCACTTTGACTGAAGCTCATGAAGATTAGAATTGACTGATCTTCCTAAGGTTTGGTTTAAGAATAGTAAAATTATCCTGTCACGTTGCATGGGGTAATCTAGATGACCCATTAGACAGAGGTCTTTTCTGGTGTAGATTATGTTGTAAACCTGTGTACATAAAATTTGGCTTTTCTTATGGGTAGCCAACAACATTCTACAAGGCAATTAAACAGATTAAACCATTTTCCTTCAAGAGAATTCAGACCTCAGATGTTTAGCAACCTGGTATTAGCATATTTAAATATTTCTTGGCTTGCCCCAGCCTTTCATGTTTCTTTTCCTATTACTTAAAGTGTGTTTGAGGATTTTGCAGATGATGATGAAACATGTAATTAATATATAAACTCACTGTTGTAATTGTCGGTATCCGTAGAGCACTAGAAACTTCAAGGAAGGGGTGTATTTTTTTATTTCTTTACATAAATATGTTGGATTTAGTAAAATGCTGAGCTAACTGAGGTGACATTTCAATTCCAGATTTTGTAGACATAAAATGATATGATAAATACACACGTTACCTTTCCAAATGAGCCCTGAGTGCTAAACTCCCATTTGGATTTGAGAAAAGAACTTGGTTTCAAACCAGGCATTAGAATACTTTACTTAAATACTTTTGGATTAATGAAAATATAGGCATTGGAACAGTGTTGTTTCCTGATTTTTCTTTAACAGGATGAGAGCACTCAACATCTTGTCTCATTCTTCATTTTGTGAGCTTCGGCCTGCTTCAACTAATTTTTCTACCAGCAAGAGTAAACTTTCTAAAACACATACTGTGTGTGTTACCTGTTGTTCCCTGTGGGCATGTATGTGTTCACATTCTGTATAACCTTGACAATTAACATTTGCGTGTAGGAAAGCTTTGCACACAATTCCAGGTAATGCATGGTGGTTCTACTACTAAATAGATTTTGTGCCTTATTTAAGTTTTAATATTTCAGGCTTTCACAAGGACTTCTAAAAATTTTGCTTCATTCTCCAGTGCTTCACCAGGTGCTGTGGTGGTGATGGTGGTGCTTTCAAAAATAGGATAATTCATCTGTTTTTCCTTTAATACAAAACACAACTGAGCAAAGCACCTTCCTCAGAAAGAGAGTCAGTGGAGGGCCTGTCAAGCTGTATTGAAATTGCATGCCTAGGATGAGTGAGAATTTAGAAATGGAAAAAAACTATTAACTGCTCTTACTGGTCTCCTTAGATCTTGTATGACTTTCTAGTACTTGGACAAGTCCAATTTTAAATGTCACAGGCAAAAGGGATTAATACCACTTCCTCACAAAAACCACATCCTAATATCTCAGTATTTTAGCGTTCCTGAAATTCAGCCTAAATTTCTCTTCTAGTAAGAGCCCTTAATAATAGCCGTTCCAGACTGTTCTATCTGCATAGGTGTAAACACCGTTTAAGATACTTGTAGAGATATATCAATAGCTACAAAGGTTTCAGGATTGGCTGGTGCTAAATTGTTTTGGATTATGGGCTTGAGAATTCTTTTTGTTTTTGTTGCATTGCATTTCATCCAAATATCTAAGCAGCATTACAAACGTTAACCCTCAACACTTATGTCAGGTAGGTAAGAAGTATTTTCTTCTTCGAGTAGTGTCCCTGTGGGTGCTCCACTGTAAGAGTGTCTGCACCTCTGATTGGAGATTTTAGGTAGCAGTGTCCGTTTGGCCCACGTACCTGCTCTCCCTTCCACTTTCTCTTCCTTGAGCCTATCTAGCTCTGTGTGGGCAAACCGCCCTCAGTTCCTTCTCAGACGCTTCTTGCCTGAGATAGTGAGTAGCAATCTGATTTACTTACCTCATGTTTCATTATAGTTGATAGATTTTAATTCTGTTGCTTCTTATAGAGTTTTTGTAGCATATCTAGGACTTCCATTTTTACTTTTCCAAAACCCAACAAAAAATTTTTTTTCTTTCTCCTTGTCCCCCCCCCAACCCCCCACCCTCAGTTTGGGCATTGCCCCCTGAAGGGGAGTGCCCAGCTCCACCAAGTTTAAACAGTGCCTCTTCTGTAGAGAGGCAGTACTGGTTACGGACAGACACTGCTGTGTCCGGTGCCTTGGAAAGGCTCACATTCTGCAGAAGTGCACCTTCTGCCAGAAATTGAAGGCTAGGTCCTGAAAGAACTGGGAGTTAAAGTTGAAATGCCTCCTCATGGAGGTTGCTCTTAAATTCACACCCGACCCCTGTGCCAAATCCCTCCACGGTGAAGATCATTCCCAGAGCCTTCAAATTCTAGGGAGGGAGAACCACAGAGAAAATTGTCTGACTCCCCTTTCAGAGCTTCCAAAAAGAGGGCTGCAAGCCCTCAAGCTGAGCTCCTGACCAGCCAGAGGAGATCCCCAATGCCATCGGTCACCTTGGCACCAGTGGCTCCAAAACACGGTACCCAGAAGACACAGGACCTTTGGGTACAAGTTCTGCCATAATGCCTTAAGACCTGAAGGGCACAGGCTCTGAAGTGGTAGCACCATCTGCCAAAGATAACAGCGGAGACCCTGCTGCCTCTGCGAAATCGGTACTAATGAAGAAATCCTTGGCACTGACCACCTCGAAGCAGTCTTGATCGAACTGTGCCTCTCATAAAAGATCGTCGGTACCGACAAGTCAGCGCAGGCAACATCTGACAGTAGGTTGCAACGACAGTACTACAGGAATTTCACTTTTCTAGGGACATCGTGATCGTGGAGATGCCAGAGTTCCTGTTACTCAGTACCGGGACTCTGGTACTGAGCATGTCCCGCTCCCCAGAATGACCAGTGGCTCTGGGGGCATTCGCCTCCAGCTTTCCTGTCAGTCCCACCCTATTCCAGTGAGGAGTTGGACAGTGACCAAAACAACACTCTGGCCTCACACCATACCCCCTCATTACAACAATCAGGACCCTCCCACGCACACTCCGATCCCCAACCCTCCTGGTATGGGCACCTCTGGGTGCCGCTACCCATGCCTTTTCCTCCATCCTAGTGGCCATACTGGGACCCATGGGCAGCCTACAGGCACCATACTTCTCAGGCATCTAGCATCTCCTACAGAGAATCTACTAGATAGTCTCCTACAACCTCTGTATCTAGAATTCCAGAACTACAGGAGGAAACTTTTGAGAAGCAGGAGGCCAGACTACAAGAGGAGACTACACCACCGACAAATAGCTCCTCCTCACCAGCTGAGGCTGTGATGCCCTCTCTGCCATGACCGTCCAGTGATATCAAGTTTTTTTTGAAGAGGTGAACGGCACCCACCACAAATTGCTGAACATATTTCAGACCTTCTTCTCTTCAAGGATTGCCTTCCCAGTCAACGAGATGCTTTTAGATCCTGCCTAGATTATCTGGCAGACACTAGCCTCTATTGTGCTGACATGTAAAAGGGCAGACAAGAAGTATTGCGTTCCCCCCAAAGAGGCAGACTTTTTTTTATTTTATATATATAATCTCCTCAGCCTAACTCTATTGTTGTAGATGCCGATAATTCGCTAGGAAAGCAACAACATGCTAAATAAACCCTGTACGATAGAGACTGGAAAAGGCTAGACTTATTTGGAAGGAAGACCTACTCCTCAGCATCTCTGCAATTCAGGATTTCAAACTACCAAGCCTTAATGGCAAAGTCTGATCACATGAATTATGGGAAACTCAGCATGTTTATTGACCACTTGCAAGAAGCACAATGAGAACAGTTTAAAGCCATCATCCATGAGAGCTAGCTGGTAGCAAGAACAGTGCTACAGACCACACTGGATGCCATGAATACAGTGGCCCACCCAGTTTTGATAGCAGTGTTAATGAGGCGGGCTTCGTGGTTTCAGCTCTCATGGCTGCTAAAGGAAGTACAGACAGTGGTTGAGGAAGTCTCTTTCAAAGGCTCCAGTCTCTCTCAAAGGCTCCAGACTCTTTGCTGATCAGACTGACACATCATTTCACACTTGAAAGAATTCTAGAGCCATGCTGCACCCTATAGGAATCTACACACCGGGACAGAAAAGAAAATTAAGTTCACAAGCATCTTACAGATCCCACCCACCCCAGTTCCCCCCACCTCAGCGATACTACGAGGCACAGTGCAAGAGACCTCAAATGCAAAATGGGAAACAGTCAGCCTCCCAATCCTCAACATCTCAGCCCTCAACCTCAAACACCAGTTTTGATGCCTTGGTCGAGACCCCGAGAAACCACTCTTCCCAACAGCTGCAACACATAGACTTTCCACATCCCTTCAGATGTCGCATAGCTCTCTTCCTCTGGAATTGGGAAAACATCACATCACTAATGAGTCTTGATGATCATTTCCAAGGGTTATTCAATCCACTTCACCTCTCTCCCTGTCCCTCTTCAGGGACCTTTCTCATAAGAGACTGTTAGGTCAGGAGAAAAAAGAAAAGGAGTACTTGTGGCACCTTAGAGACTAACAAATTTATTTGAGCATAAGCTTTTGTGAGCTACAGCTCACTTCATCGTATCACCTGCTGTGCCTAGGGACCATAGAACCAGTCTCTGTTCACCCTAGAGGTAAAGGCTTTTATTCCAAATATTTCCTATTCCCAAAGATCTAAAGAACTAGATTGAGGTCCCATATTGGAGTGGGGCATCTGGTATGTGGAAAGAGGTTTCCCATGCCCTTGAGGAATTTGTGTGTTCTTGGATGGGTGAATACAGAATATCCATCTCCCTGCTCCAGAGACAGAATAATAGCTGCTAGCGTGATCATTTTGAATCTCTGCACCTTCACATATCGGTTTAGTACTCTTAGATCTAATACGGGTCTCCAACTTCCTTTTTTCTTTGGGAATAGGAAATATTTGGAAGATAGTAAGATAGTACATGTATCTTAGATGTATCTTAAGATAGTACATGTATCTTAGATGTATCTTAAGATAGTACATGTATCTTAGATCTAGTACACTATGAAAGTCTTTTTAATTAGACTACCCTTTGAACCTATGGGCAACTGGCTCTCTTCTACACGTGTCAGTGAAGACCATCACCTCAGTATGACAAATAAGGAAAATAGCAGCATTGATGGCACCCACCCTTCACAGTCTTCTTTAAAGATAAAGGCACTCTGAGTTCCTGCACAATGTGGTCTCATGCTTCCACATGAACCAATTCATCAACCTCCCTACCTTTTCCCCAAAACCACACTGCAGCAACAGGGAGGCAGTACTACATATGCTTTATGTTAGAAGAGCCGTAGCATTTTATTTGGATAGGACAAAGTGCCTTAGGAAATCTCCTGAACTCTTCCTCTCCATTGTGGATAGATCCAAGGTCTCTGCAATATCAGCTCAATAGCTCGCCAAATGCGTCTTGAACTTCATTAACTATTGTTATCGTGCCCGTTACTAGTTACCTCCATCAGGAATTCACACGCACTCCTTGAGATCCATTTCCACCTCAGTCACATTGGTTAAAGGTGTTCCCATCTCCGATATCTGCACAGCTACAAATGGGCCTATGGTCATACTTTCGCGGAACACTGTGATTACTCAAGACTTCTGATGTCATCTTTGGCTCCACAGTATTATCAATAATAGACTGATTATCTAATATATAATAATTATCTACTCTGAAGCCCTAGCCCCCCCATATATGATACAGCTGTGAAGTCGCCTACAGTGGAGTGGTGGTGAATCCTGGTTACATCCCACCTGAGGTTCATTGCGCATAAACTAAGACGACGACCCATAGGGACACTACTTGAAGAAGAGAAAGTTACTCACCTTGTGCAGTAACGATGGTTCTTCGAGATGGGTCCCTATGTGTGGTCCACAACCCACCCTCCTCCCCTCTGCTTTGGAGTTCTCAACAAAGGGGCTCAGTCAGCGGTAGAGAAGAAACTGAAGGCAGTTCATCCGCGCACTGCTAGATAGTCCCGAGGCAGAGCAGGAGGGAGGGAGAGCGCATGTGCAGGCTGAATGGACACTGCTACCAAAAATCTCCAATCAGAGTCGGAGGCGCACCCATAGGGTGTACATCTCAAAGAACCATTGTTACTGCACAAGGTGAGTAACTTCCTCTTCCCCATTTTACAGATGGGGAAACTGAGCAGTTAAGTGACTTGCCTGAGATCATACAGCAAGTCAATGGCAGAGGCAAGATTGGAACCTGAACTATTTCCAGTCCTGTGCTCTAACCACTGCACAGCATCCCTCCCTTAGGTAAATCTCTAATGTTGGTAATGTTTATACCTAGAGAATATGATAGTTTAAGGGTATATATGGTAATTAAAGGGTAATGAACCAGGTATAACTTGGCTTACAATGGGGCTTGAGCTCCTTCTTCAGTTAGGCACGTCTGAACATTTTATTCACCAATCCATTAAGGATGTACAGGTGGATGTACAGCCAGCTACAAGGGCATTAATATTTTGGTAGTGTCTTGAGATTCTGGTTTTCTAAACTGTTCAGAGCTAGGGGGATTAGAAGTTGACCAGCTGTTCAAGAGCAGGAACATATTGAGTCACTTAAAAGTTTTTTTTAATAACATGATAGAAGCCACTGAAAAAGCTGAGGGTTTGTTTTGTCCTCTGTTGCTTCTGAAATACTTATAGTGCGGTTATTTGCAAAGAGAAGCTGGCCTGCAAAATGGAAAATGACTGGGGGAGGAAAAATAAGTCTTAGCTCCAATACAGGCCAGATTCTGCCTTCACTGTGCAAGCAGGGCTCCCACTGAAATAAATGGGGGCTGTGCACGTGCAAGGGTGGAACATGGTTTTAAGAACTGAAAATTGCTGCTTGCAAGAGAGCATGCTTCTCTGTCATGTTTCTTATGCTGAGTATGTAAGGGCCTAAATGAACCCAATGTACTTCATTCTGATGAAGTTGCATCTCTTATATCAGAAGTGTAAGTACAGTAAGTCACACTGAGAGCTAGACAAAATTGGAAATACGTCAACTGGAATCAAGGTGGGACAGAGTGGGTAGAATCTAAAATTTTCAAAAATTAAGATCTGAGTGTTGAAAAAAATGGACAGGAGGTTTGTAGCTTTTTATTAGCTTTGACAGTGTTAATCAACATTCAGGTGGGACAAACAATACTAATGCAATCTGAAACTTGGTGTTCAGGGAACAGACACTGTTCCAATGTGTTAAGTAGCCTATTCATTGTGCACATAAAATACTAAGAGCTCAATGGACAATACCTTTAAAGCAGCATAAACTGATCAAAATTTTTAAAGCGTTCTTTAGTGTTCTCTTAAACCTTCTGCTGTTTTTGTCTGAATTATTTAATCAAATAATCGGTACATAATTGAAAAAATGAAGTATTTGCAAACTAGTGTTTTAGTTGACAGACTGACTTGTGTGTGTTCTTTTTGCCAAGTGCCAATATGTACCTTAAGCTTCAGAAATCAAAAGGCAGAAGATGATGTATTTTGAAACTTCCATAAACTTGGAGTTAACCGAAGTTTGTCTTAAATGTTCTGTTTTCTGTTGATTACCAGAGAAGGAAATACAACCAAGAGAGGACAAAACTTGGAAGGGCAGGATGGCAAATGAAAATCTAATTTCATTTACACTGTTTTAATCTGTTTGTGCCAGAGCTCAAATTTTCTTGTATTAGCATCCATTGCAGACAATGATTACAAGATTTTGATATTAAAGCCTAAATTGTGGGTAAGACACATGAGCACAGGATTTTCTATTGCCATTTTATAATAACCTTATGGCATTATTTAATCGTGCTTGTCCTTTACTAAAGCACTGTTTGTCAAGCAGTTGACTAAAAACCATTTTCTTACAAGGCCTCTGAGCAATTCCACTCTTGCAGTTGAGCCAAACTGAATCTGTGGGGTTTTTTGTGTAAAATAGTCTGTCTGAAGCCAAATTCAAAGTGTTTTTTTGATGCTAAGAAAAATTGCAGCCACAATTCTGAAGTTTCATGCTGCTCGGGGCTAAGGTGAGACCAAAAGCTCTGACTTAGCCCTATCTTACGCAGTACTTGTTGTGGCAAACTGATATAAATTAACTCAGATTCATGCTGAGTATATAATATTTTGCAAGTTGCATTTGAGAAACTAGGACAAGTCTTAGTTTGATTTGCAAGAGTTTTGGATTAAATCAGTTTGTCTCTACCGCAAAGTGTAAAAGTGCCAGAAATTGAAAACTACTACTAAAAATAGCAGAATCACAAAATCTTTGACTTCTTTTTGCCGGATACATTCCTGTTACTTTCAAGCCCCAATCCCAGCATGGATTCTTTTTTGGCAGGCAGCCTTAATTTTGGCTGCTGCTGCCTGAAGCAGAAGCAGCCGGGCTTTGCTCCTTTGCAGCCAACGTTGCATTCCTACTGAGTTTATTGCTGCTTGTGTTCCAAGCAATGGGGAGACTTTCTTTCACAGAAACAGGAAGCAAAGTAGATTTGTATGGTATTTTCAATCCTGTCCCCCCTGCATGCATTCTTTGTGGAAAATTACATGGCATTTAGAGACTGGGTAAGGCTGTAAATCTGTTTTAGGTTCTTCTCACCGGTTTACTGGCTTACAATTCTGCCGTATAAATTATTAATTTGTATTATGGTAAGGCATTGGAATCTCATTCCAGAACCAGTACCTGTTGTTCTAGATGCAGTACAGACTAAAACAGTTGCTGCCCACAGGGGAAAACAATGTGAACTCTTTTCTCTTCTGCTGTTTCTAACAATTAATTCCTTACTAATTCAGTTCCCCTTTTCTCTTTATCTTACTCGCTGGCATTGCACAGATCCATTCTCTGCTACTGTTGATGCTGTTGATGATGCTATTCCAAGCCTAAATCCTTTCCTCACCAAAACTAACGATGCTGTTCATCTGTCTGTTGTATCTTCTGATGTATCTACTTTCACCACTAGGACACCCACCCATGAAATATTTGTTGGTAATGTACCTTTTAGCTAAATAATTGCTATAAAATATTTCAGAAATTGGATTATTTTTAAGCAAGTAGATTTTTTTTTCAGAAACAAACTAAAATCTGTGTTCTAGTTTTGATTATTGATGTGGGCTCACTATTTTATTTTAAAACTAGATGGACTAGAAGTTATCATAGCTGTATTAAAAATCATTGCTTAGTATACGTAAGTAGTCATTGTCAGACATTTCAAAGTTGTAATTGAAGCATTCTTGCTTAAGTATGCTTATGTAATATAGGGCTCTTATATAAGTATATTTAAAGACCATATTTCATAAAATTCATAGGCATGCAAGAATGAGAATGGATGAAAATGTCGCTTTTGCTTTTGTCGGATTGTCATGACCTTGTTGTAAACATGGCAGTTGAATCTGAATTTCTTTGGAGTCATGGAGTTTTTGTTTAGAAATTGTAATTTTTTAATTGTGGTGATAACATTTAATATTGACATCACTGACCTAAAATATCTGGTTACTTTATTGACTTTTTAAAATTCTTCTTCACCCAGTGGACAGGTACTAGTTTACCATATAAGTCACCATTTATAACTTGCTTTAAAAACAATAACAAGTACACCCCCCCACACACAAAACACAACTTTAGCCACTGTAGACCAAACATCAGAGCTGCTATGTTAAAAATCCTCCTAAAACTTGTGTTAGGGGAAGTACATAGTAATTGGATTGTTTCTCAATGTGAAGAATTGTCAGTTAACTATTTAAAAGAATAAAAGATGACTAATTACATGACAGCTTTTGTTTTTTAGAGCAAAGCTATTTGTGAAGACAGTCTTGCCGATCTTTTATTTTCACTGTAAAAATCTTTCTTGAAATTGATCGGGGGGAGACCTGATAAGTCTATATAAAAACCAAGTCACAAGTGAGAATATATACTTATAGCCAAATCATAATTCCCTGAAAACAAGGTTTTTAATATGAAAGAAGCCCCATAGGCACTACTTTAACTGTATTAGTACAAACAAGTTGCTACAATGTAAATGTGATTTTTAGATAACTCCTGGTTCTTTAGCTCATTTCAGTCCATTTGCTGAACCAAACCCCCTTGTGGCAACAAAATACAAATCCACTATTCAACTGTATTATTATACTTCAGATATTAGAGAAAATGCCTTAAGGTTTTTACAGAGACAAGGTAGGTGAGGTAAGATCTTTTATTGGACCTGTTGGTGAGAGACCAGTTTTTGAGCCACACGCAGAGCTCTTCTTCAGGTCTGGGAAAGGTACTCCCAGTGTCGCAGTAAAATGCAAGGTGGAGTAGATTGTTTAGCATAAATAGTTGGCACTTAAGGTTTTTACACTCATTTGTGTCTTCCAGAGATGTAAAATATGACATTTGAGCTAAAAAATGTGCATGTGTTTTAGTTGTAATTTTGCAACAGTCTTTTTCCCTTGATGTTCTCGATAATATAAAACTTGTTTCCTTTTTTAAGGTGTTTGATATATTTGGGTGCCTCTTTTGGTTCCATTTTATGATTAGAGTATACACAGGTTTCCTTTTTTTAATTTCAGTTCAAAGTATTTGACAAAATAAATAGTACATTTTGGTTCTTTTCTTTCTGTAACTCTCTCTATTCTTTCTCTGCTCTTTCTGTTCTATGATATGACTTATCAGATTCATTTTGTGGCCCTCAAGCTTATCCTAATGCTTCTCATTTCCGCAATGAGCCCTCTACTGTAGCTGGTCTATTTGGAGGTAGGTAATGTGATATGGCTTTATCACAGACATAGCAACTTGAATTAATTTGATATGTGCCTAGAAGAGGGAAAACCTCTTGGTGCATTAATTGGCTGAAAAAACTGCATTGTTTTGATACGTTGGCTAAAAATTTCCAATTACTCAAATATCATTGCTTACCTTAAATACGTCATTGCAGATAGACAAGTGATTGACAAGACCTTATGCTTTAAACTTGTGCTAAATGTTTGTTTTAAGCACTAATGTGCAATAAATAACTCCTCTGTTTCAAGGACACCTTTCTAATATTCTACCATTGCTTCATCCCACACTGAACAGTTCCTTATGAAAAGCAACTGTTACAGCAGGCTCTAATTTTGTTTGTTCTTAATGTGTCTACAAATCATTATATAGGTTGTCAGTCACTGCCTATCTGGTGTGCATGTGCATTATGGGCCCTATTGCTGTTATAGGGGTGTCTTCTGTGATTTGCAGAGGAGTTATTGTTTGAAGACACTACAGAATTGCCTTTCAGTGAAGTATACAGGAATTGCTAAAGTTAGAGAAACTATAATTCACAGATTTCAAGGCCAGAAAGGACCATTGTATCATCTCATCTGACCACCTGTGTACCAAAGGCCATAGAGCTTCCCCAAAAATAATTCCTAGAGCATATTTTTAAAAAAATATTAAATCTTGATTTAAAAATTGCCAGTGATGGAGAATTCACCATAGCCCTTGGTAAATAGTTCCAATGGTTAATTATTCTCAGTTAAAAATGTATGCCTTATTTCTAGTCTGAATTTGTCTAGCTTCAACTTGTAGCCATTGGATCATGTTATACCTTTTTCTGCTAGTCTGAAAAGCCTATTTATTCCCCATGTAGATACCTATAGACTGTGATCAAGTCATCCCTTAACATTCCTTTGTTAAGATAAACAGATTGATTTCCTTGAGTTCTATCACTATAAGACATGTTTTCTAATCCTTTAATTATTCTTCTGGCTCTTCTCTAAACCCTCTCCATTTTATCAACATCCTACTTGATTTGTGGATGCAGTATTCCAGCATCTAGTGCCAAATACAGAAGTAAAATAGCCTCTGTACTCCTAGTCGAGATTTCCCCTGTTTATCCGTCCAAGGATCACATTCACTCTTGTGACTGCAGCATCACATTAGGAGCTCACGTTCATCTGATTATCCCCTCTGGCCCCCAAATCTTTCTCAGAATCACTGCTTCCCAGGATGCAGTGCCCCATCCATTTAATTAGAATTCTTCCATACACATTTCAAGGTTCATGAAAAAGCAAAACAAAGCAAAAAGCTTACTCCCTATCAAAAAAAGCATGCAGAATCACTGGTTCTTGTTAACTCCTGTTTTCTCATCTTCCTGACGGGATTATTAATTGCTAAACACAAACTCCCTTAAGGATTTATAAAGTTGGGTTTTTCCCTCTTCACTTGCTAAAATCTTCAAAATAAACTTGTGGCTGAACAATTGACTGGGTTGGTGGCAGAAACCTAGGAGCAAAACTGCCCTCCCCCACTACACACTTAAAAATGGATGAGTCCCTAATGCTGTTCTCTTGATTTATGTTTCTTACAGCTGAAAAATCCTAAAGTGTGAGAGCAGGATACTTGGTTTGCAGAAGCAGATTCATTTTCTAAAGCAAAAACATAGACTTTATTTAAATCAGTCTTTCTCTTTATGTAAAGTTTGTTTTAAAAGAGCCACGTATCCTGCCAGATGGATTCCTCACTCAAATTTGAAATCTCTGAAATGCACTTATTTCCCTTGTCTTGCCATAAACTCAGTGTTTGAAGTTGCTTTGTAATAAAAACTAGCTGTCTAGCAGTTCTTTGGCTCTTTATTGTTGCTTTTGCCTCAACTTAACTGTGTATTCCTTTAAGGCAGCTAAAATGGTGTGACTGGTAACGAAAATTTTATTTCTCCAAGGGGTTTATATTTTGTCAAGGTTAAACAGCTTTAAACACTAATTTTGTTGAGGTGAAATGTTTTTTCACTGTAGGTAAACAGATAAATTTTAACAGAAAATTGCGGGGGGGAGTATGGTCTTTGATCAGTTGTTTTTGATTAAGATACTTTTATTCCTAGGTAAACTTGATCTTGTCTAATCTACATTCCTTGACTCTGTGGTATAAAAAGCAGAGCTGCTACTGTTACACTGGTCAGGGAAACAAGTTTTAAAATGTTAAATATTCTTATGGTGCCTTTCATATAATAGAATTATCTTACTAATTTATCTGCCAAAGTAAAATGGCAATGGTTGCAATATACACTTAAATAAAACTGAGTATGAATTTTGGTTTTATGTTCCTTTATTTAATATAGTGAACTGGGTCATAAACTTCCACTTATTACCTAGTACTTAATAGTATATTAAGCTTCCACAGTGGTGGTGTACAAACATTAAATAATTCTTGCAACATATGAGATAGTGACTGCATGTCTGTTCTACAGATGCACAGAAAATGAGGTGGAATAGCTTTTGGCAAGGCCACAGTTAGTGAAAGAACTGAAATTAGAATTTGTCTGACTCCCAGTCCCCCTGCCTTAACTACTAGACATACTACTACTGCATTCCACATAGAATTGTATAAAATAACAGACATTATAAAAATATTGGTAGTAACAATGCTCAAGTAACTTCTATTACCAGTTGTCTCATAGTAGATTGTCTTTGTTTGTACATTGGTGAGACATCTGCCCTAGGAATGTGATTTTCTGCAATAAAACCATGCTGTTAAGTGTAAATGTAGCTAGGTTGACAGAAGAATTCTTCTATCCACCTACGTACCGCTCTTTGTGGAGGTGGATTACCTACATAAGACAGAAAAGCCCCTTCCATTGATGTAGGAAAGCATTTCTACATTATGTCAGTGCATAAGTGCAGAGTAGTGCCTCTCATGGAGACATGCCTGAAGTCTCACCAAAACAAAGAGTGAGTGTCTTGGGATTCGGTGCCTGTATATTGCTGACCTTGCCTCCTGGGAATCTGTTGGGGATAAAAACACTGCCCCTTTTAAGGGAAGGAAAATGGATTTGGAAAACACTACTTGTAGCAAACCACTACCCAGATACTGTGTGCATTTCTACTTCAGGGAGTGATCTAAGCCTTAAGAGGTTTTTTTCATACACTCCCTTATTCAATCATTGCAGATGTTGGATAATACTCAAATCTATACACATGGTTTAGTATATCCTTTTTCACACAGAAAGTGGAGTTGTGGAACAATTGCTATATAATCCATTTGTACTCTTTATGTTTTGTTCAGGGTTCACTCCTTCTCCTGTTGCTCAACCACAGCCTGTAGCTGGCCTTAATGTTGACTTTGAGTCTGTGTTTGGAAACAAATCTTCTAATGTCGTCATAGATTCTGGTGGTAAGAGAGGCTTTCATTAATATTAATGTGGGCAGCAAATGTGCTTTAATTGTTTGGCATCTGTGGAAGGTAGATCTCATAAGAACGGCCATACTGGGTCAGACCCAAGGTCCATTTAGTCCAGTATCCTGTCTTCCGACAATGGCCAATGCCAGGTGCCCCAGAGGGAGTTAACAAAACAGGTAGTCATCAAGTGATCCATCCCCTGTCATCCATTCCCAGCTTCTGGCAAACAGAGGCTAGGGACGTTTGTTCCTGGTGTGAACAAATGCAGAGTGCTATGAAGAGACTCCAACTGGTGAAAGCAAAGTGAAGTTAAACTTGCAATAGCAGCATCTTTCACTTCATTTGTGTCTTTTTTTGTATTTTGTTAATTAAAGGGCTTCTCCTTTCTACTGAATATTTCTGTAGGGATTGCTCTATAATATTTAGAATCACTCCTTTTATTTAGACCCTGATCCTGCAAACACTTATGCATGTAGGTAACTTCACACAGGTTATTTTTACTAACTTCAGTAGGACTAAGCACAAAATTCAGCACATGCATAAATATTTGCAGAACTGCCCTTCGTTACCAGCTGATCAAAAGACTATATAATTTAATTGAATATGACATGAAATACAAAGTTAAATTCTGTCTTCATTGAATTTCACCTGCCATTTTGCTGCCCAATCACCCAGTTTTGTGAGATCCTTTTGCAATCTGCTTTGGACTTAACTATCTTGAGTAATTTTGTATTGACTGCAATCTTTGCCTCCTCACTATTTACTCGTTTTTCCAGTTCATTTATGAATATGTTGAACAGCACTTGTCCAATTACAGATCCTTGGGGATCCTTGCTATTTACCTCTCTCTACTTTGAAAACTGACTGTTTATTCCTACCCTTTGTTTCCTATCTTTTAATGGGTTCTGATCCATGAGCACCTTCCCTCTTATTAATTAACCTAAGGTTAACAATTAACCTAAGCTTTCAAAATCTGTTTAATTTCTGATTTTTTTTATTTGTGTTTAAATAAGTTGGACCTTAATCTTCTTTTTAGGGCATGATCATTTTAAGATTAAGAAAGCAAATTGCCAAAGCTAGTTGTACACACTTAACAGAGAAATTGGATTTATACTGAGTACCTTTAATTCTTTTGAGCACTCAGTAGTTAAATCTTTTCTGCTTGATGGATTTTATGCACATTTGGGTGAGCATTCTTGTGCCTTTTTTAAAAAAATTTTTTTTCTGCAACAGGAATAGTTAGAGGAGTTTTGACCTTTAAAAGTATAGATGCTATCCTGAAAACCTTCCATACTTGGCATTTGCATTGCAGTCAATGGGAGTTTCTCACATACAGGGTTTGAAGGATCAGTCTCAAAGCAGCTATTCTTCTGTGCCATTAATATCCCTGTTTGCAGTTGAGGTATAATGGCTTTATTCCCTTTATATACTGTAGTTTTGTGCAACATTTGATTCAGTCTTCCATATTTTTAACCAATGTTTTGTTGGACTCCTTACACCCTCCCCCCCTTGGTGTAAATGTGTAATCTGATCTTCAGTGGAAGCCTCAAGTTTAAGGTCTGTTTTATGTGTTTTATCATTTTAAGGCTTTGATGAATTAGGGGGACTCCTAAAACCAACAGTGACCTCTCAAAACCAGAATCTTCTGGTTGCCAAGCTGCCACCTAACAAGTTAGTATCAGATGATCTGGATTCATCCTTAGCCAACCTTGTAGGCAGTAAGTATTTGTTGAAAATCTGAAGATAAGTTTTTGTGTAATTCTATAAAATGAACAGGCTATTTCAGTAATGTTTTTCCCATTCTGTGGCAGATTTGGGCATTGGAAATGGAACTACTAAAAAGTAAGTGTGTTTTTAATCAAACTTGGAAAATGTATTGAATTTTTAACGGCTTATTCTTGATAGTACTTAGCACTTCATGTTCATAACCACTTTGTGCATATCAATCTTGAAAGCATCTCTGAGGAATTCAGTATTATCTCCATTTTACAGGGGAGGAAACTGAAACGTAGATGAAGTGACTTGACCCACAGCTACCTGTGGTGTGGGAGCAGGGCAGCAGCAACGAAGCTTGGATTAGAGTTCAGGGCTAAATCCTGTTACTGTGTTAATTGCTCTGGACCCTGCTGCCTGTTGCTCTTATTTAGAATAATAAATAATAATAACTGAATAAACTTCACAAAATACGTAGTTGATTGGTCATTCAGTATGTGAGGTTTTTTATTACAATGCATGCCTACAATAACTAGCAGCCCCTTAACAGACCTCAACACATCCCTTTTCCAAACACTTGAAATAAAATTAGCTTTGTGTAGTATCCCAGGAAGTTTAAGAAATCTGGGGTGTGATGGGCCAGTAGGAGGAAAGGGAACTCCTGATCCAGAATAATTGTGATCAGCTTTGATGTTGTATTTAACATCAAGCGCAATTAGCCTCAGCAACTCCATCACCACTGCAAAGAAAAGAATCCCGTCAGTCCAGTTCTAGCCTTGAAACCATCCAGGAATTTGTACACATTTGCTCCTGCCCAAGTTATAATTTGACCTGCAAAAATCGAGCTAATAGTATTACACCGCATCTAGGCTAAGAAAAGTAGTTGAGTTTAGGTCAATCTTAGCTAGCTTATGTTAGCTGAAAATGAGCTACATTTTCCCTAGTCCAGACCAGGTTTATCATAGAATATCAGGGTTGGAAGGGACCTCAGGAGGTCATCTAGTCCAACCCCCTGCTCAAAGCAGGACCAATCCCCAATTAAATCATCCCAGCCAGGGCTTTGTCAAGCCTGACCTTGAAAACTTCTAAGGAAGGAGATTCTCCCTAGGTAACGCATTCCAGTGTTTCACCACCCTCCTAGTGAAAAAGTTTTTCCTAATATCCAACCTAAACCTCCCCCACTGCAACTTGAGACCATTACTCCTTGTCCTGTCCTATTCTACCACTGAGAATAGTCTAGAACCATCCTGTCTGGAACCACCTCTCAGGTAGTTGAAAGCAGCTATCAAATCCCCCCTCATTCTTCTCTTCCGCAGACTAAACAATCCCAGTTCCCTCAGCCTCTCCTCATAAGTCATGTGTTCCAGACCCCTAAACATTTTTGTTGCCCTTCGCTGGACTCTCCAATTTATCCACAATTTATTGTGACTGTGCAACTTGATTTGGTGACTGAGCTCTTATGGGGTCAGTATTAATGTACATTTTCACTTTGTGGAAACATGCGAGCTTATTGGACTAATGTACTATATCTGAGGATGGTTCAAAGAAAATCTGTTTTCTAACATTTCTTTAAAAATGTATTTGAAGTGATGTAAATTGGACTCAGCCAGGCGAAAAGAAATTAACTGGTGGTTCCAACTGGCAGCCCAAGGTTGCACCCACAACTGCATGGAATGCTCCAACAATTGTAAGTCAATGAAGATTCTGAAGTAGTCAATCTATGTAACTTAAAATATAGACAAACATGTAATATAAAGGTGTGGAGGTGATGAGTCATTACAGTGAATAGGTTATGAAGATTATTTGAATAATAAATGTTCAGTTTGAGAATGTATATTGCTGTAGTAACAGTAGCTGGATGGTCAACTTCATTTAGATTATTTACCTTTTGTCAGATATACTGTGTCATTGCATATGACTAAGGCTAAGATTTAATCATGGGTAATTTTAGTAAAAGTCATGGACAGGTCACAGGCAATAAAAAAAAAAAAAATTCACGGCCCCATGACCTATCCATCACTTGTACTATATACTCCTGACGAAATCTTGGGTGTTCTGGGGGGCTCCAGGGTTGCAGCTGCTGCTCTGGAGGGGGGGGGGGGTCGCCTGCTGTATGGGGAGAGGGGGACTCTGGGGCACCCGCTGCTCTGGAGGGAGGACTCCAGGGTACCCGCTGGTATGGGGGGCAAGGTGGGGTGCTGGTACTGGGACAGGCCCTGGAGCCCCGGGCCACTGCTGCTGCAGGGGTGGCCCAGGACCACCTGAGCTGCTCCGGCAGCCCTGGGGTCAGTCATACCTGCCAGCTGCAGAAGTCATGGAGGTCCTGGAAAGTCACAGAGTCCGTGACCTCCATGGCAGACTCACAGACTTACGTATGACTTATTCTGTAATGCGAGTGTGAATTTATACTGTAAACTAAAAGTATTGCTGGAGCAGAAACTTAGGTTGTAGAACTTCAAACCCTTTGTAGTTATTTGAGTAGAGTAATTTGACCTTTTGGAAATAGTGGTGATGGTTAGGCCTACTCTTCATTCTGACGGCTGTTTGGAAGTGTGGAAATATACTTGTTCTTGAAATACAATACTGTGTGGTAAACTTGTATGTCAGTGGTTTTAAACCTTTTCAGATGGCGGCGTGGACCCCACTGAAAATTTTAGACAAGTCTGTGGACCACAAGGTTGGAAACCACTGTTCTGTGGTAACTGCTACCTTTTGTGGACCCCTGAGACATAGTCTGTGGAGCCCCAGGTTAAGAACCATGGTTGTATTTTCATAACACTCAGCCTGCTCTGTGACTTGAGGCAGGAATTAGTGCATTGTCTGCTACCCAAGGGTGTGGGAAGTGATGTTACAGGGATAGGTGCCTTAGAAATCTGTACAGCTAGTACAGTCACACCCTGAAGTTTGTGCTTGCTTTTAATACGTCTCCACTTAATATCTTCAGTGACCAGTCTGATTTTTCTCTAGTTTACAACTCCATTACAGATAGCATGTATTGTGGATCACATGGTTGTTTTTTTTTTATTGAAGTGATTTGTTCTCCCATCCATTAATGTATGTATTGAGAGAGGGAGACAAGGATATACTTGAGTAGCTCCCAGTAATGCTGGTTGAGACCTACCTGTGTAAATCCTACTCTTCCTTTTACCACAAACTGGAGAATAGTATACAAGCATATTAAACATAACAAAACAAGTGTTTTGAGCTAGTATATCAAACTGTATTAAACGATTTTGTGATTTAACAATGAAACACATGATTTGTTACAGATTTGGAAAGAGAAACAATATCTCTTTTCAGGTCATCTCCCTGCTCTCATTTTGGGTGGCAGCTGCCAACTCAGATCTTATATGCAGGTGAAAGTGGTTGTGGATATTACAGTTTCCGTAGTACTCACCTACTACTTGAATGACTTGCTAGCAGTTGGATATTTCTCGTGCTTGAAAATACTTAATTGTTGTCAAGCAAAATATATGGTATCTTTTTATGCATCTTGTAACATATCGTTCCATTTTTAACCAGTTCTTTCATTAATATTTAAAGATGCTGTCACGGCATCTTGCTTTATACAAAACCTTTTACTCACTATTAAATTGTTTGAAAAAACTTAGAAGGATTAAATTGGAAATTGGGTTGTTCAAATTCTTCTCCACTTTGTCCATTAGTCTGTTTATTGTAGCGTTGATTCTAAGTGCTGCGGTGCTGCTTGATAAACTTTTGAAAACAAGGAAGAATGTGCTTTGAAAATAAGTGCACATAAAAATAAATGGATTGTACAAACAGGTATGAAACCCATCAACCTTGACAGTGTCACTTAACAGATTTATTCAATGACTTGAATTACAAGAATTGTTATTTTAGGGCAGACATTAAGTGTACTTGTGAACTAAAATGCTATCTGTGTATATTCTGTTGTGTAAGTACTTGTTTCTAATCCAGTATTATTGCATTATGTAATTGTTCTCCCTGGGAAATACAGAATGGCATGCATTTTCCACACTACGTAAGTGAAAAAAAAACAACAGCCTTTTTGCACTCAATTGGCATGCTGTATTAACCCCTGCTGTAGCAGAGTCTCATAACCTTCCTGCTATTACACATTCCTCATATTAAGATCTTTAGTGTGCAGAAGATTTGAGCTTTTCTTAGCATATACAAATCTCATGGGTGTTCTGCAGGCTCTTGACTCGAATGATGGCATGGGAAATACTGAGATTTTCTTTCCTTGCTTAAAACTGTGCCATTTGCTGCCAGATAGCTGGGTCTGTGTCTGTGCTGCCTTTAATGCATCTGGTAAAGTTTGAATGAAGATAAGTTGTGTGTGTTTGAATAATTGCATGAAATCTCACAGGCTTCTGTTATAATTGGCACGTTGTTCACTTTTATTGACTATCTTGTTCTCAAGTAGGGAGAGACCAATATGTCATTTATGTTCAAATAAACTAAGAGAAAATCCCAGCTCATGATTAAGTTTATAAAGGGCAAGCCATATCTTGTGCATTGTTTTCGTGGAGGAATGCAGTCTTACTCACAGATAATCTTTTTGTATTTCAACAATATTGGTCTTTCCCTATATTCAGTTTTCATTATGGGATAATTTTAACAGTGGAGAATGTACAGACTGTACTGGAGCACTCTAAAAAAACATACGTACATACATTTAGCCAGCATTTGTGTGTATATGTATGTGTACACATATATATGATGTGAATGATTTAAAGAATGTTCAAAGCTTTTTGAACTGAATAATATTTAGATAGTTACTGTACAATCTAGCTAATTCTTTAAACAGTGAAACTTGTGCTAATAGCTGCTAGAATGCTAATTACCATTGGCTAGTGCGTATTAAAGAGCAGCTGATACCTCAAAAAATTAATGTTCTATTCAGAAATAGTCCTCCTTATATCCCACTTTTGGGGTTGGGTTGTGAGAGTGAAATTACCTGCCTGTGGAATGTTGTTCCCTATAACATATCTTCTTTCTCCAGTGTAGTTCTGAATGTCACAAGTAACACTTATTCCACCACTTTCCTTGAGTCTCTTCCCAAATAAAATCTTTGTAACACAAAAGGCAAGCATGATCTTGGAGTTTGTTTGGTTCAGTCTTCTGCAGTGTCATGAATTATAATTTCCACAGTGAAGAACTGGGATGTCACAAGCAGAGCATTATTAATTGTAAGTGAGGGATTAACAGGAGGTGGAGCAGATAAAGATCCCTAGATATCACAGTCCATTGGTACTTTATAAGTACTCAACTAGATAATGTTCTTAGACAAAGTTCTTGTCTCCATGCAAAAGTCTGCCCTAATAAATAGGGTCAGGAGCATGGGAAAGTGGAAGGACAAAGGAAGGAATATACGAGTGTGCAGAATTGCTTTTAAACAGAATATATCTTTTGCCTCCTACTGCTTTCTAAGAGGTATCAGAGGATCTTTATATATGCATTGCATTTTTTAAACAATAGGGGATATATTATCAGTTTACTGTTGACAGAGATAAAGCCTAGAGCAGGGATGCCAGTCTCATTCTTCCACTTCACGATAGCTGTCATATAGTGATGTTAATTTATATATGCTGAATGGCATTAGTAGTGATTTTACCACGTTTTAATTCCTTGTAATAACTAGGGTATTCCTAACAATTTAAAAGAAACTCATTTTAGAGTAGCAGCTCAGTGTTCTGTACCTACTTGTAAAGACTGGGGCAGTCTCTTATCATTGCTTCGGCACAGGTGCAGCTCTACCAGTGACCAGCACTGAACTGTGTTACCATGTCAGCTAGACCTACTGTGAATGAGGTTAGACAGCAAGCTGGTAAAACACTGAAAGCCAGCCTGCACTAGAGGTCCCACCATTGCTAGGACTGGTGCAGCTGTATCAGTGCTGAAGTAATGGAGACACCCTCCCCCCAAAAAAATCTTTAGTGTGTATGTAGTCTGGTTTGACAAGAAAGAGCTTCTGATGTTTTTACTATAACAGCAGTAACTTGGCCTTTATATTTGGTTCCATTTTTAGAACTACCTGGGCAGAATTACTTCAGTAAAATAAGTAGTAAGTTTTATACTTCATAGGATTCAGGCAGTATTCACTTTTATCATATAATCATTTTTATTTTATTTGTGTATATTATATGTAAATATTTCCTCAAATTTCCTATTAAGTACAAAACATACATATTTAGATCTCTATACATTCTTTGGACTGAAGACTCAGATAACTCTAGGTGGAACTTCAGATTACTGTGAGCCAAAACCCGATATGGTCTTGTCTGTTATACATATGTCAAGTCTTTCTAGAAACCTTGAGCATAAGTGTTGCTATTGATCTGAAATCAGATAAACTTTAACACAAACCTACAAATGCTAATAGGTGTCGGTTGATCTTTTTTGCTATATTAGTAATATGCTGTCTACTCAGTGCTCTGTTTGACACTTAAAGGCAATTTATCATATTTGCAACTCAGTCAGTCTTCCATGCAGTTCAGTTTTCTCTCTTTTCTGTTAGGCACCACCTGTAATGGCCTATCCTGCTACAACACCAACAGGAATGATGGGATATGGAATGGTTAGTGAAATTTCCTGTTACTTAATTTATTTACATAAACATGGTTTACTTGTTACTTTTATTATGAGTTAACTGCAAACATAAAGCATTCTAGGAGCAATATGTCACTTGGCCTAAACGTTTTAAGTAGGTTTAATATAAATTCCTCTTGTTTGTTCTTCACGAAATCATTTTTCTGCAGGAAAATTAACTATGGCTCTTAAACTCATCTCTACCCGTTTCTTCTTCACCTAGCCCCTGGATGACTTATTCCATACATTTAGTGTGTATTGAATGAAGTAGTCGTCAAGTTACTTGTTCATCTTGCCTTACTTACTAAATTCTCCCTCAGGTTTTCATCTTTCCAGAACTCCCCTTTCGTGTCTCCCCTTTTTAATGTCCTTATTGAGGCAGAAAAGTTTTATTGGATAACTATTAAGGAAATACTTAGAGCTCTATTTCAGGAGACTCAACATCGTGAAGAAAGAAAACTCACGTAGTTGTATGTTGGTCAGATCTTTGTCTCTAGAACTTCACCTCTAGAGTAGCAACACAAATCTATAGAAATCTCGCTCTTCACACACCGTGTAAGACTGATTTGCCATATAATTAATGTTACAAGAAAATCTAATGGTGAAAACATCACAGTAAATTTATTACCGACCCTTAACTTGGATGATTCCCTTTTTGCACCATGCTAGGAGCATTGCTATCACAGTAAGTACTTCCTTGAAATAACAGTAAGAGGTGGAGACTTGCAGCTGTCCAGTTAATCCAGATATGAATGGGACAATTCTGTGTAGATTTTAAGAGGAACGAGTACTCCATTACTTAATAAGGAAAGAGTTACATACACCTGGGCCTGCTCCTGAATGGTGGGGAAAACATCTAAAAATAATTCTTCACCTAAATAATAGAAAAATCTTTCTCACTATTTTTTGTACTACTTAATCAATGATTTTATTTATAAAAATACCATTGTTAATTCAGGTTTAAAGTTTGCTTAGATAATTAACCATTCCTTCTGAATTTAATTCCCTCTGAACCCCACCAAAAGGCACCCATTACCACAGTAGCTAAGTACCAAACACAAGGAAGGATTGCACAGAAAATCCTGCATAGGAACCTACTCTCCACTATTTTATTCAGCTCTTATTACTTGTTTAAAGCTTCCATCACCTCAGCGTGATGTTGTGTAATTGAAGGATTGACTATGTGCAACAGGAGGTTTCCTATTGTGTTCTGAAAACAGTCCAGATTTGTTCAGGATTGCCACAGCTGGGGGTCCTTTTCCAAGAATGATGACCCTGTTAAAACATGCATTAAATGTGGGTAATTGTTGTTGTAAACAAATTACCTAGGATAGAACTTCAGTGCATTTTGAGGTTAATAGTACCAGGTTTTTCCACTAAACAGTGGCTGAACTGTAATGTAAACCTAGACTTCAGTCAGACAAATTGAGAATTAACTCATCTTTATTTTATGTACATATTTCATCAGTTCTTGAAAGTGCAAAACAGCCACAACAATGGCATCTTAAATACCCATGTTGTGAAGGTGACTTCTTCTTTCTAGTACCTCCAACTTAATGGAGAGGGGAGAACGCTGTCAAAGCTTTAGTGTTTGTGGTCAACATGTTTATGGTGCTAGCACAAGTTCTTCATATATTATAAACAGCTGCTTCGATGGCCCAAACGTTTTGGGGGAAGATTACATAGAAACAGCTTCAGCATCTATACTCCAGCACAAACATGTTCTCTAAAGTAAAGGTCTGCAATGTTCATTTTTAGGGACCCTCAGTTAATAGTCCAGTTTCAGAAGTTCTTTCCAGTTGCTAAGAGTCATTCTTCACACATCTCCTCCTGCTCCTTTCCTCCCCCCGCCCTTTTATGTGTTTAATTGTGTTTTGTAATTCTATGCTGTTCTGGATTTTTTTAGCCAACACAGATGGGAGGTGTACCAGTCATGACACAACCAACCTTAATATACAGCCAACCTATCATGAGACCACCAAATCCTTTTGGCCCCGTTTCAGGAGCACAAGTGAGTAAAAATCCAAAATATTTATATTTACTGATGCAGGAAATTGGTTGATAGCCAGGACACACATAGTTTTGTGTTATTTACACCCTCGCTGTTTGTTGTAACGATGGTTTTGTCCTTTAGTGTGGTGGCATATGGAGTCCATTTCCATTGTGCTATATAGAAAAGGGATTGGGTCTTAGCTGCTTATTCAAACTTGGTGTCAACAAATTCCTGTTCAGCAAAAGTAAAGTAAAAGGATGGCATTCTCAAGGGTCAGTTCCCTTGAGGAGGTGGTGATATCTGTCTTCCCTTTTCTTTAGATGAATGGTGATAGGAACTATTTTTAATCTTACATTTGTGCATCCCCTTCAATCACTAAGCTTGTGTTCCACTGTATCTCACTCTCATATTATTCATTGCAGCTTCTCCTGGAAGCATATCATTATGCAAACTTGTTTCATGCTAGACTCCTGAATTGCACTCCATTGCTACCTCTTGTACTCTTAAACTCATACTTTTCACAAGTAAAATAACCCAAGGCTGGTATAGCATAAGCCCGTTTATTATAGCAGTGTGTGTCAAAATTGCAGGTAATTCCAGAGGTCAAATTTGGGCACCCAATGTGGGCTTTGCGAATCTGTGAAAGATTTCAGCATCTTGTGACACAGTGTAGTCCTGACTTTCCAAACTCTAGGAAGCACACTCTCCCCATGCCTCCCGGAGATTATACTGACCCCCTTTTCTGAGTGTGCTGAACGTACCCGCCTGTGTTAACTGCAGAGTTTAAAGCTGGCCAGCACCTCTAAACCAGTCTTGGGCTCAGAGAACTAATGTGCAGATTTTTAAAGCCTGGATGGATCCCCAGTTCTGCCAAACATCGTATCTTTCCAAGTTTTTGTGTGTCCCCTATCACACATGGGGGATAAATTCAGGTTATATTGTATGTACGTATATAAAGGATACTTAATTTGTGTTGGCAGTTTAAAAAAAAAACAAAACTTTTATGTTCAATTTTTAGTAATGGATTGTACCAAACAGGGACAGCCTCTGATTACTCTGTCACACACTGCCTGCTTCTGTACTCCATTGTAGACATCTCAGTGAAAAGGAAGCCAGTGTATTATCCCCTTCAGTGTTCATATTAGCTTGTCTGATGGAAGTCTTGCTTTGAAAAGTGAGTACAGGCAATAAGTATTGGAGTTGGGTTTGTACCTTTTTTCTCCTGATCTATGCCACTTCTTTAGTTCAGTCCAGAGCACTTTTCCATCTTGTAAGAAATCTCATCCTCTTATTCAAGTAAAGATAGAATTTTGAATGAGAGGCTCTAAAAGGAAAAAAATTTCCTGTGCTCTTGTTCCAACCTTTGAGAGGACTTTAAAACAACAGCAGTTGCTTTGGGGAAATCATGTCCACCTCCATAATATTAGAGGACATATAACTTTAGGGATATCTGATCTTCACAGGCTGGTGGGATTAAATACTGAAGCTCTCAATTTTTACATTCCAATTAAATTAGTTTTTGTTGTTGTTAACAAAGTTAGCTTTTTTCTTTTTATCTGAAAGTAGTAGTGATCAGAGGGTGGGGGGGCTATAGCATACTCCTTTTTTGGCAGAGAGCTTTGCCTTTTTACCATTGATCACGATGGGCCACTTAAATATAGATGTACTGTATTATACAACATGGGGTAGTATGTATTGCCACATACAGAGAAATACATGTGTGTGTAAATAAAACGTGCGTATACACGAAGTATCCATATTTTTAAATTAAAGCTATTATATGTCTGTCTGCCACTGTTAATACTGCTGATGCAGTGACTCTACGTGGTTCCCTTGCTCCTTGCGTTTAGGGACGTGGCAGCGGTGCTCATCCAGGAGAAGGGCCTCACATCATATTGCAGTGCTTTGCCCCGCATCCCAGGCTGATCAGAGTAGCCATGTCCACATTCAGCCTCACCTCTTTGAAGTGGGGGCTTCGGGGTAAAAGAAGACATCATGATCTGGGAGGGACACTGGGTCAGATAGAAATGGGGTTTTCAATCTGAAGAAATAATGTTTTCCCTTTCATTGTTTCTTTTGGGCATATAACAGCCCTCTCTGTGTGTAATCACTATTACTGTTCTCCCATCTAGTCAGTCAGCATCCTCAGTTTTGTATGGATCTTCCTTGCAGCATTAAGGATGGAAAGAGATGTTTTTTAAAATAGGAAAATGTGGCTATCAGGGGGCCTCAAAGATATGTGGACTTCATTTTCTACTTCACTAAATTTCAAATTGACTATTCTTTTCAAAACAGAAGCAAACTTTACTACTTGCACATTTATTCTTTCACTTGAATGAATTCAGTTCTAGAGTAAACATGTTTAGATTTATTGTGAATTGTTAAAAGTGCAACCCACCCATTCCCATTGACATTGCAGGTCTTGGGGCTGGATTAAGACCCAGCTGGCTGCCATAAAGTGGGGGAAATGAGAGAATGCAGTTGCAAGTGGGCAGTGTTCTTTATCTGGTGATGTGTAGGTTTCCTTTAACCCTTATATTGGACTACAAATCACCCATCTATTTCTGTATTGGGGTCTTGGAGATCCACAGTATGTCAGAATTGGGGGAAAAGACACATGGATGCATTTAAAACTAACTTAGGTTCAGAAGCACACTATACAGCATTTATGTTGGGTTTAACTGACCCCAGGACGTTTTTGACGTATTGCATTTTTGATGTGTTTTTCTATCTCATTCTCTGGAACAGATGTAACAACTGCCTCATTTTTCAGTCTCTGGGTCGGTGACCAGCACACTAGACACTTCTTCCCTAGAGCCCTGAGGCAAGGCTGCAATGATCCTCTCCTGCACCAGGGACTTCACCATTTCTGTACCCAGGTCCCTGAGAAACAGTTGGGTCTTACTCAAAGATTTGTTATGCCACATGTGATTCAGCAAAATCCAAACTATATGTGCATTCAGACATGCAATGTGCATGTACAATGCAACAGCGAATCTTTGCCCCAGCAACAGCATATGCCAAAAAATGTATTGACAATTTTGGCTTCCCCAGAAAACTCATCTTAGCAAGCATAGGCTTTCCAGAACATCAGTTGGATAGTCTCTTCTGGAGACTCTTGTGATAATACGTGAGGCAAATGTTATCTGGGTTATTGCAGATCCCCAAGACCCTTTCAGTGCATTTTTTGAAAAACAAAAATCACTGAAACTATGGTAAAAACAATGCTGAAAGAGTCATACCCGTGTCATAACTGCTGCCTCAAAATAAAAACAATCTGATGCTGGAATACCTGCGTAATTAATTTGGGGTCTAATAAGGGTGACCAGCTGTTCTGATTTTATAGGGACAGTCCCGACTTTTGGGGCTTTTTCTTATATAGGCTCCTATTACCCCCCACCCCCGTCCCAATTTTTCACATTTGCTGTCTGGTCACCCTAGGTATAACTGACCCCAATAACCTTTTGAGTGACTTTTTTTGCTATGCTAAAACTACAACAGGTATGCAGCCAAAACCAGTGCTAACCGTTTTCCTCATGGTTTGAGAATGCTGAAAGAAAAGGCACTGGTTTGCCTATCATGTTTTACTTACATTTTGTACATTTGGGGTCCAAGAGATCCCCAAAGACCTTGGAAGTGAAGTACTTTCTTTTCCCCAGTGACTAACACTGAAGGGTCTAACTGACCCCATTACCCTTTTAATTACTTTTTTTTTCAAAAACTTCAGCAGGTAGGATGATAAAACAGGTGCAGAAAGATTGACCTCAGCCTAGTTTGAGAATACTTAATGTGTGAAGAGGCACAGGTTTGGCATGAAAATTATTTACATTTTTGTGTGTGTTGGAGTCATATAGACAAAACATTGGGAGTTGCAGTTCCTTCAGAAACTACTGATTTTACTGGCAACACATCCTTTTGTTAGGCATTTACTTTGCAACCAAGGAGAGTTTGACACTGGCCCAATCACATCTCTTTGCAGTTGCTAAGTTTTAAAATAAGTCTGAGATCAATAAAATCTTAGAAGGAAAACAAAGGCTTGTTGTGGGAGCCTCTTCACCATGCTAAATAGGGACAGTGTTGGCTGTAGATATTTAAATAATTCCTGAGTTGGACTATAATAGTCTGTTACACTAGAAAGATTGTATATTGAGAGTTCCAATGATAATTTCTATATTTGGGCTTAGTTTTCATTAGATTCTTTTTTGGTGAGATGTTGGCAGTGGTCTTGTTAGCTGAGCTGTACAATTTGATTGCTCTGAAGTGAGGTTTGTTGCTTGTTAGCAGTTTATTTTGTTGCAAAATAAGCTGTTGGTTGATTCATAGTAGACCAAAGTCAGTGCCATGAAGGTGATACCTACTGCCTTTGGTCACAAGACGTCTTAGACAAATACCTTGAACACTCTGCTCCCTGCTTTACCTGTCCATTTGTATGTTGGTTTTTCACAACCTTTTCTCTCTTCCTTTTCCCTTAAAGCACACTAATCCAAATATCTATTTTGGCTTTTACCTTCTGTAAAGTACTTGGAAAAGCGCTTCGAAGTAGTCACCATAAGGCCACTCAATGAATTGTTTGGGCAATATGCCTATTTAATTATTGGCCCATTAACAAAAATATTTCATTTTTTAATTAGATAATAGTACTGATCTTACCATTAGATGAAATAGCAAACAAGCAAAATGTTAGGGTTTAGAATTATTTGCTCTTAAAAGTGCCTTCCATAGGGGGGATGGGGCCTATTCTCCCCAAAATACTTTTTTCCCCAGTTTATTTTAGAAAATTATAATTTATATTCTCTGAAAGATTCTGGTGACTGGAGAAGTGATGAAAGTCTGACATCAGTCAAAACAATGGAAGCTGAGTAATTGAGCAAGAAAGTAATTTTTACTTAGACTGTTTTATTTGTTGGTTTTATACCTATTAAACTTCATTGACTAATGAATACATTGGAGCCAGGATATCTTGGTTAAAGATTGAACTCCCTCTTCTCTTGAATTAAGGGGTGAGAAGATTCACTACACAGTATTCTAGCAAAACCCAGGAAGACCAGACTAGATATTCCTATTGCCTATAAGAAAAGCAGAAGAATAAAAAGGGAAAGATTGTTTTATGTTTTTATTTAAACCTTTCAGATTGCCTTTTACGGTAGTAAAAAGGCACAAGCCAAGTCTGACTTCTTAAAAATCTGTGCATTTCTCTTTAAATAACCAAGCAGTGTATATGACAGTATAAACTGTCATTTCAGTACAAAACATTGTAAAATCAGCATTATGATCTTCCATGTAATGTGCCACCACACTGCTCAGAAAACCTTCTGCAACACAAAAAAAAACCAAAAACAAGAGCCTTACTGTGTTTGTGTGTCCTTAGTATCAAACTACTGTGTATTTGCCAGGAGTCAAGATAGTTCATTTGCAGTAACTTGGATGACCCCAACATACCCAATATATAGCTATAAAAAGGGAAGCAGATAGGTCCATCTGTGTCTTAGTAGAAATATGAAAGATCTGCTTCAGCTACAGTAAGGTAGTAAACCGATCAGATAGTTAAATGGCACTGCACTATCTCCAACTAGGCTGGGTTTTTTTATAGTCGAGTGCTTTTTTAAATTCCAAGTACCAACTGCTCTTCACTTGTCTCCAGTCTCTGGCCACCTCCATCAAAGTTGTTGCCAGTAAAAATCCTAGAAATTAGACATGATGCATACTAATGCCCTGGAGGTCACTGCAGCCAATATATATTGACCATCTAACTAGGTCTAGTAAAACGTAATATTTGGGGTCTTCAGTGATTTGCATAGAAACTAATTAAACTGGGCAAGGTTTAGAGTTCATTTCTTTGCCCTTTAAACCAGTGTTTCTCAAATCATGACCTTCAAGCGCTGAAAATATTTAAAGAAAAATCCCCCACTCCCTGCACACCTTTACTTTTCAAGGCCAAGTATTCTGTCAAGCTCTCAAGCACACAGATATTAGATAGGCTTGTTATATTGATATTCTTTTAACTCAATTTTATAGTAACTGCCGGGGTGAGTGTGTGAACTTTTTTTACTTCAAATACCGATTTGCCATTTTGAAACAGTTGAGAAGCACAAGGAGGAGATGCTAGTCCCAATTTAGGACTGGGTTACACATAGCTGTTCAAGAGGTTGCTGTAGCTGTGCCATTAATAGTAACACAATTTAAGTTCAACGCTTTTGGAGGAGGAAAGGTACCAGGAAACTTATGTGATGTCAGTACTTTGCCTCTATGACAGGCAGAGGTTAAGAATCATCAATTTTCATCATGGTAAAAGTTAAACAGCAGGATGCCTCAAGGTTCTGTGTTAAGGCTGGAGTATATTGTGTAGTACATTTCACAATGAAAAAAGTGTGAACGGTATGGTGGCAAGACTTGCAGATGACACAATTTAATTAAGTAAAGACTGAAGAAAACTGAGTAACATCAGAGGGGCCTAACAAAGCTAAGCAAATGGACAAAACAATGGTAAATGAAACTCAATGTTGACAAATGCAAAGTTATTCACATAGAAATAGTGTGAACTACATATGCCTAACTGTTTTCTAAATTAGCTTTGAAACTTGGGGAAAAGATTTGGGTATCATTGTGGACAGCTTAGTGAAGACCTCTTTATGTGCAGCAATGGTCAAAAAAGCCAACGGTATCTGGATACATTAAACATTGGGATGAGAAATGATGTGGAAAATATTACATCATTGTGTAAGTCAATGGTATTCCCTTAGCTGGACTTATTACTACGTTCAGTTCTGGTCAGTGCTTTGCAAAAAGGATATTGCAGTAATGGAGGGTGGGGTGGGGAGCATACAGAGATGGGCAATAAGAATTAGACATGGAAACACTAGTAAAACATAGTAATGGAGTGAAAAAAAGATTGTTTAGAGATGAAGAGGGGGCATGATAATTAAAGAAAATATTGGAGCATATAGAGAAGAGAGATAGGCACTACTGTTTACCCTTTCTCATAATCAAGCACAAGGGAACATTCAATGAAACTGAAAGGTGACATTTAAAACCATAAAAGCAAAATGCATTCTGGCAATGTACAGCTGACCTGTGGAACTCATTGCCATAAGATCACTGTCAAGACTTTAGCAGGATTCAAAGAAGGAGTAGACTTCAGTATGTTAACAAGAATATCCAGAATTCTAATAGTAAAAATTTTTAAGAAGCCCAGGAGTTTTGGAAGAGACATAATCCAACTTCTAATAGTGGGGTTCAGGAAACAACTCTGTTTGTGGGCAAGTTATTTCATAACTGCCTTGTTCCATGATATTTTGTACCTTACCCTGCAACAGTTGATACTGACCACTACCGGAGACAGGATACTGGGGTAGGTGGACCACTGGTCTGATCTAGTGTGGCATTTCCCATCTTCCTGTGTTGTAAATGACCCAAGCACTTTATATCAGCAAAAGTGCACATTACTGTGGGGTAAATATAAGGAGAGAACATACACCATTGGCGAAGAGGAGGGTTTGTGATAAATATAAGCTATACTTGAAAACTAATAAGGATTTAACTGCTCGACAATGTCAATGTCTGGGAATCCAGAAAAGAGATTTTAGTTACTACTGCTACTAGAACTTGTAGGTCCTTAGCCCTTTCCAGTAAAAAGAAATGTTCTAGAATTCCTGCTTCTACAGGGGAATACTTCATCATAAGCGTTTAGAGCCAGCATTTTAAAAAGTACCTTTAAATTACTAAAAACGTTGTCTGGTCTTGTCTATGCAGAAAAAAGATGCAGATTTAATTAAATTGGCTTAGATACTGATTTAGTTAAATCAGTGCAATCCCCTTTAGTAGTGGACACTTGGTTCAATTTGAGAGAGCCCCTATTGACTAAGCCCTGGTCTACACTACGAGTTTAGGTCAAATTTAGCAATGTTAGGTTGATTTAACCCTGCACCTGTCCACACGACTAAGCCATTTTAGTCAACTTAAAGGGCTCTTAAAATCGATTTTTGTACTCCTCCCCGATGAGGGGATTAGCGCTAACATCAACATCGCTGGGTCGAATTTGGGGTAGTGTGGATGCAATTTGACGGTATTGGCCACTGGGAGCTATCCCAGAGTGCTCCCTTGTGACTGCTCTGGACAGCACTTTCAACTCGGATGCACTAGCCAGGTACACAGGAAAAGCCCCAGGAGCTTTTAAATTTCATTTCCTGTTTGGCCAGCATGGTGAGCTCATCAGCACAGGTGACCATGCAGTCCCAGAATCGCAGAAGAGCTCCAACATGGACCAAACGGGAGGAACTGGATCTGATTGCTGTATGGGCAGATAAATCCGTGCTATCAAAACTCCATTCCAAAAGACGTAATGCCTATATATATATATGCCAAAATCTCCAAGGGCAAATGCAAGGTGTTTACAATGCTCACAACTGTAGCAGTGATTGAAGCGGGCTCCCAGTTGCAGTGCTATGGCATATGCACGGGCAATCCAGGAAAAAGGGCAAGAAATGATTGTCTGCCATTGCTTTCACGGAGGGAGGGAGGGAATGGTTACTGACGACATGTACCAAAACCACCCGCGGCTAGCTTGTCCCTTATCTCAATTTTTTTTAATTAATAAAGAAAGAATGCATGGTTTCAAAATAATAGTTACTTTATTTCGAAGGGGGGAGGGTGGTTGGCTTACAGGGAATTAAAATCAACAGAGGGGGTAGGTTTGCATCAAGGAGAAACACACAACTGTCACACCGTAGCCTGAAACTGGTTTTCAAAGTCTCTCTGATGCGCAGCGCGTCCTGCTGTGCTCTTCTAATCAGTGTCTGGCTGCTCAGAATCGGATGCCAGACGATTTGCCTCAACTTCTCACCCCGCCATAAACGTCTCCCCCTTACTCTCACAGATATTATGGAACACACAGCAAGCAGCAAAAATGAGGAACAGCGCCAGCGAACTTTTAAACGTCCAAACGCTCATTCTACCACCATTCTGCACTTGCTCAGCCTATAGTTGAACTGCTCCTTACTACTGTCCAGGCTTCATGAGCAATGGGAGCAAGGGGTAGGTTGGGGTAGGTGCGACTGCGCGGTGCTGCTGGCTGGGAGAGCAGCCTGAGGCAGAAGCCTCCAGCTCGCAGGATAGCAGAGTTGCAGCGGAAGCGGTGGAGCGAGCAAAACACCGTTGATGAGGACGGCTAGCAGTCGTACTGCACCGTCTGCTGTAGAGTTGCAGCGGAAGCGGTGGAGCTGTTCACCATTGATGCAAAGGCACCCAGGAGCTGGTGCTGTGTGGCCAAGGCAAAAGAGCAAGAGCCCTGGAGCTGTTACATGTGGAATGTGTGGCTGCAAGATTTCTTCACCAGTGACAAAGGACAGGAATATGATGCACCTAAAATCTAAAAAGGCCCACACGTTTGCCAGAGTCACTACCCTTGATAACAGAACGTCAATGATTGCATTGGCTACTTGGATCACAGCAGCCCCCACAGTAGACTTGCCCGCAACAGTAGTGGTGATGGTGAGCTGAGCGAGCTCCCGCTTGCAGTGCTATGGCGTCTGCGCAGTTAACCCAGGAAAAAAGCTGTGAAACGATTGTCTGCTGTCGCTTTCACAGAGGGAGGGGCGACTGATGACATGTACCCAAAACTACCCGTGACAATGTTTTTGCCCCATCAGGCATTGGGAGCTCAACCCAGAATTCCAATGGGCGACGGAGACTAAGAACTGTGGGATAGCTACCCACAGTGCACCGCTCCAGAAGTAGATGCTAGCCACGGTACTGTGGATGTGCTCTGCCAACTTACTGTGCTTAGTGGGGATGCACGCAATCGACTGTATAAAATCGCTTCTGAAAAATCGACTTCTATAAAATCAACCTAATTTTGTAGTGTAGACGTACCCTTAGTTTATCTGTAAGGTATAAACTTAATCGACATTTTATAAAACACACTTGAAACCAAATAAGTGTCCACTGTGCAAGAGGTCTGCACTGATTCTGATTTATAAACCAATGTAGTCAAATAGTACAATTTACCATTTAGGCCTTGGCTACATAGAAATTTTAATACTATGGTCTATTACTAAACCCTATTCTGTTCAACTTGCACTGGAGTTTAGAACAGGGAGAGAGCTCTAATGAAATATAGGCTGCTAGTATTTTGTTCACAGCCACAAATACAGTTGGTCAATGTGCAGATTGTAAAAATAGATGCCACTGCTTTCCCTGTGGTGGCTGTGCCTGGCCATAGGGAATTCCTGAATTCTAACCCTGCTGCTGACATTCCTATTGTGACAATGAGCAAGCCTTGTAATCTCTTTGCCTTGGTTTCCCTAGCTCTACAATGGGAAGAATACTAGCCTCTCTCTCAGGGGTGGGGTGTAAGTAGGCCTAATGTTTGTAAAGTGCTTTGAAGGAGAAAATCTCTATGTAAGTGTGAAGTATTGTGAACTTGGTTGACACTCCACCCAGAAATGTTCCCTTTACCAAGTGTAGGGTAACACCCAGCTTGTTTCCACGTTACACATACCATCGAACAGGTCTTCAGCTTCCCATGCAACCAAATGTTTGGTTTTAATAATCCATTTCTGTCTAGAATGCCTTTTTTAGATCCCTCCCCCTTTCATTACATTTTCACCTTTCATATTCTGTCATGCTGAGACCTTTTTTCTTTCTTTCCCTCTCTCTGTCGTCTTCTCTACCAGCTGTCTGCAGCATCCAGTCCTTCCAGTCAGAGTCCTCACAGAGCCTCAGGAAAGGATCCCTTTGCAGAGCTCTCTCTCCAGGATTTCTTGTAAAACAACTTAGGTATTGCTCACTATTCTGGGGAGATGGTGGTTTTTATAAAGTGAAAGATCATTTAAAGAGACAGTTCTGTTTCCTTTTTATATTTTCTTGGAAACAGATATAGTTCTGTAGTGGTATTCATTAATACACTAAACAAATTAGTGTCGCACTGGGGGCATTGTGGAAGTACCCAACTGATTGATGTACTCCTGGTAGGTGCTTTGTTAGACATGACCTATTTTCACTGCATCTACTATAAGGGCAAAACCAGGAAGAATCAGTTACAAAACACATCACATTTGACGCTTGCCAGGAGCTCCCTAATCTTGCAGAACTTTTTTTTCTTGGAGCTTACAGAGCCAGTTAATTATATATGTTAGACCCACATTATTGTTGAAGGAGTTTTATAGTATATGACTGGAAATCGTGAATAACATGGTTTCTTCTTCAAGTGATAGTCCCTATTGTATTCCACTGAGGGGTTATACGCACGTGCCATGCACTCAGTGTCAGAACTTCTGAAAGTAGTACTGTTCGGCGATCCACACATGTGCCCTCCTCCAACTCGTGGTCTTGCCTGAGACCGTAAAGGATACGGTGTGTCACCAACATTTCCAGTTCCCTCTCACCGCCGCATGGTCCAAATCAGAGCTTCTGCTCCTGTTGTCTTTGTGATGCACTTTTCAAAACTATCCTTGGTACTCTTAGTAGTTTAGATTTCTTAGTTGTTGTGCATTTACTTTTTGTTTTCTGTTCAATTCTTCCTTTTGTACCTGATTTAGGACTTGGGATGCAGCTTCAGCAATGTTTCCTGTCAAACTTTTCCCTCCCCCCACCTCCAGTACTCGAGCCTGGGTATGGGATTATGCCGAAGATGCCAGCATTCAAAACCTGTGCTTCCTGCCCTTGCTCATTTTCCATCAGCGACGAGCATCAGCACTGTTCGTACTGCTTGGAGGAAGCCCACATCGTGTTGAGGTGCAGTATCTGCCTCTCCTTTCCTGCTTGTACTTGGGGAAAACTGGGCTCTCCATCTCAAGAAACACCTTATGGAGTCTGCCATGGGATTGACAGCAGATCCTGGCCAGGGGATGAAGAGTGCCTCCTCTGCCACAGAACCCCCATCAGGCTCTGTAGTACCAGTGCTAGGGACCTCATGCCGGGGCCTAGATGTGAACAAAGGAAGCAAGCACATAAGCATGGCAGTAAGTCTTCCTCCAAATCTAAGAAGGATTCAGCACCATCCATGAGTTCTGGCCATGAAGGATCCATGTCTCACAAGAACAAGAAATGGCCGCCCTGATCACTGGATCCATAAGTACCGATCATAGACCCGGTGACTCTGCCACCGTCCTGCAAACCATCCATCTCCAGGCACTTGCTCCCAATACTGATTCCTCCAGCGGAATGGATGCATTGACCCCATGGAGACTCAGAGGCACTCTGAGTCCCCACGAGTTATTCGCACTGAAGGGACTTCCATGTTCACGACCACCAATCAAGTCACGAAGTCGAAGGGTCCCTTCACCTGTTATGCTCCTGCTGACTCCCATTCTGACAGTCCTGATTGCACCGCCATTTGGTGAGGTGTCTGACTCCTGATTCGGATGATACGGATGTCCAACACAGTCCACCACTCCCATTCCAGAAGCGTGACTAGCGGAAGCTTCCAATGGCAATGCGTTACCAGCAGAGTTTTTGGCATTGTTGTCTCAGGCTACACAACAGTAGGGTCAACCAGGTTGGCCGTACTGGTGCTCATGGCCACAATATTCACCCTCCGAACAGTCCCACTCGGTCAGGGAGTACTCCCCCACTTCACCACCACAATCCTTATCAAGTAGGCGCTCCAACATAGCTCTGGATGATACACTGATTAGCCCGACTCTAACAGTATTGGTGGATCCGAAGAGGCATCCCTCATCTTCCCAGGATGCATCTGCCTCTTCGTTCCCCTTCTCCCCTCCAGATGATTATCGCCAGTTCCAAGAATTGCTGCAGAAAATAGCTAACACTCTACAGATTCCCTTAGATGAAGTACAAGTCTGTCAACACCACCAGCTTGACATCTTGCACAGTTCGGTACCGGCGGGAGTGCCCTTGCCAATCAACAACGCTATCCTCCAACCAGTGCACAAAGTATGACACACCTTGGCCATGTGTCCACCCATCCCAGAGGGGGCTGACAAGAGATACTGTGTCCCCACCAAAGGGTCAGAGTTCCTGTTTTCTCATCCTCCACCAAACTCATTTGTTATCCAGGCAGCCTCAGAACATTTCAAACACCACCCCCCACTCCACCCCATCCAATACAGCGGGTAAGAGAATGGACCTTATGGGCAGAAAAGTCTTCTCGGCAGACTCCAGTTTTATATTTCAAACTACTTAGCCCTGATGGCCAAATATGATTTCATGAACTATGGGCGATTGGCACAGTTTGCAGAGAAACTACCATCACAGGATCGCAATCAATTCTAGGCAGTGTTGGAGGAAGGCAAGTTACTCACCAGATCCATGCTTCAACAGTGGACTCCACAGACACGGCCTCCTATGTCTTGGCAACAGGGATCATCATAAGGAGGGAATCCTGATTACACTCCTCTGGCTTCCCCAGGGAGGTGCAAAACACTACAGAAGACCTCCCATTTGACTATCGCACCTCTTCAGTCAGAAGACAGACAAGTCCCTACACTCCCTAAAGGACTCTAGAGCCACTCTAAGATCTCTGAGCATCTACACAAAAGCACCCAAGAGGAAATTCCACCACCCGCACCAATCATATAATTACGGGGCTCCATAGCTATACCACCAGTGTACCTATAAGCTTCCTCAAAAGCACCCTCAGGTCCACAGCCCTTTCAGCCTACATCGACCATCCAGCCATCAGTGCAGTACACCCAAACATCACATAAACAGTATTTGAGTGTCCTTAGCTGTCAGCCACTCCGTACACCAATGCCCATTTCATGTATTCTCTTCGGGGGGCACCTCAAACTTTTCCTGCCAGCATGGAAAACCATAACAGTGGACAAATGGATCCTAGATATTATCCAGAGCGACTGTCATAGAATTTACAGCAACACCTCTATCTCACTGCCCTCCTCGATCTGCGTTCATGAAACACACACAATGACCTCCTCCAACTAGAGGTAGACTCCCTATCGCAGAGGAGAGCTGTGGAGCTAATCCCCTACTCCTTTCAAAGAACAGGATTCTACTCAAACTAGTTCCTAATCCCCAAAAAGACTGGAGGGTGAAGACCAATATTTGATCTCTGCCTCAAGCGTTCGATTTCTAAACTAAGATTTTGTATGGTCACACTTGCCTTTTTCTAAAGAGGGAATGATGGTTGCATCTTATTGATAGATATGCAAGATGCCTACTTCCATATCGATATACACCCAACCCTCAGAAGGTTCCTGAGGTTCAAGGTGGGGACTTGGCATCTTCAATACAGGGTCCTACTGTTGGGACTTTCCACTGCCCCATGAGTATTCACAAAAGTTTTCTTGGCAATGGCAGCTCATCTCGGACATCAAGGGATCCTTGTTTTCCCCTCTCTAGATGACTGGCTGGTAGCAGCACTGTACAAAGAAGCAGCCCAGGAGTCGACATCCCAACTGCTTCTACTCCTCCCTGGGGGCCAGTATCAACGACAGAAAATCAACTTTAAACCCTATGCAATCCCCGGAGTTCATAAGAGCTCTCATAAGATGCGACCTCTGCCTAAGCTTATCTACCAAGGGAAAGATTCCAGACAAGGACGGAATTAATCACTTTGGTATCCTCCACACATGGCAGCCTGTACATACGTCACACCCTTTGCTTGTCTGCACCTGCACTGCCTTCAGCCGTGGCTGCGAAGGGTCTTCTCCCCCATGCGTCAATCCACATGCACACTGCTCCACATGCCATCACAAGATTTCTCCTCACTCTGGTGGTGGATGAACCCACTACAGGTCTGATCAGGGATGAGCTTCCTCCCATCCTTGCCCACCATGACAATCATATGACGCATCCCTCACAGGCTGGGGCACCCACATCCGCGATTGCACAACACAAGGCACCTGGATAGCATGAAAGTTCAGGATGCATATGAACCTATTGGAACTCCAGGCAGTATGCAAAGCTTGCCAGGTGTTCCTGCCAACCATCTGAAACCAACATATTCTTGTCATGTCAGGACCACCACCACCACAGTCTTCTACATAAACAAACAAGGGGGAACAAGATCCGAGCCCTGTGTGTGGAAGCTATACACCTTTGGGTATGGTGCATCACACACCATATTCTTTTGACAGCAGCCTACCTATCGGGCACCCAGAATGTGATTGCCGATGCTCCCAGCGGAAACTTTGCAACCAACCACAAATGGGAGTTGCATGACTCTGTAATCATGGACATCTTTGACCAATGGGGAATCCTAGTGAGGGATCTTTTTGCACCCCATAACAATACCAAATGTGCCCAATATTGTTGGAGGGGAGGAGTTGGAATTCCATCACAGGGGGACACCTAGTCCTCAATTGCTTGGACTAGACGAATTATGCCTTCCCCCCCTTACTGCAAGTGATCCACAAGATCAAACAGCAGAAGGCAACAACCATCTTGACAGTCTCATTCTGGCCTCACCAATTGTGGCATCTGCTCCTTCTCTGAATATCGAAGCACCCTCCAATCACACTTTGAACATTCCCAGAGCTGCTGACTCAACACAATGGCAGACTCAGACACCCCACTCACACACTCTTCACCTCTTGGCTTGGTTTTTGGATGGACACCTCCACTAGTGCGGGAATGCTCTGTGGCAGTACGAGATGTCCTCTCCAGCAGCAGGAAGGAGTCCACAAGGTGCTTGTATCAAGTCAAGTGGATGTTTCACTTCCTGGGCTACCAAACAGGGCCTTGTCCCTGAAGCAGAGGGCATCCTATTACTCCTGGAATATTTCCTTTATCTGAAGGACTCAGGACTGACTGTCAGTTCCATTAGGAAAAAAGAAAAGGAGTACTTGTGGCACCTTAGAGACTAACAAATTTATTTGAGCATAAGCTTTCGTGAGCTACAGCTCACTTCATTGGATGCACATTTTCCACTGCATGCATCCGATGAAGTGAGCTGTAGCTCACGAAAGCTTATGCTCAAATAAATTTGTTAGTCTCTAAGGTGCCACAAGTACTCCTTTTCTTTTTGCGAATACAGACTAACACGGCTGCTACTCTGAGTTCCATTAGGGTGCATGCAGCTGCCATAGGCACCTTTCATCTGCTGGTCATTCAGTCTTTACCCGCCCTTTAACTGTGTGGTTCTGGAGGGGTCTCCTGCGAAAATACCATCCTATTCAACCTTTCGCTCCCAATAGGACCTTAACCTAGTCCTCACCTTGCTGATCACCATCTTCAAACCTATGCTTGCTATCTCTCCTTTCCATGAAAGTCGCCTTCCTCATCGCCATTTCATCGGCTAGGAGGGTTAGGAAACTGGGGGCCATGATGGCTAATCCCCTTCACCACTTTTCATAAAGACAAGGTCTCTTTACAATTCCACCCCAAGTTCCTTCTGAAGGTGGTTTCCCAATTCCACGTCACTCAACCCATACACTTACCTACCTTTTTCCCCAAACCTCATGCCTTGAACAAGGAAAGAAGGCTTCACTTGTTAGATGTTTGAAGGGCATTGGCTTTTTATCTTGAGCAAACAAAGCTCTTTCAGAAATCTCCCAGGTTTTTTGTTGCCATAGTGGAGAGAATGAAAGGACAAGCCATTTCCATCCAGAGAATTTTCAAGTGGGTCTGAGGGTGCATTATGCGCTTCTATCATGCAATTCCGCCTGAAAGGATTTGAGCCCATTGCATGAGAGTGTAAGCATCAACTACAGCTACACTCCACAATGTGCCTCTCGCAAACATATGCAAGGTGGCCACATGGAGTTCGGTACACACTTTTTTTGACGCACTATGCTCTAGTGCATGATTCTGCGACAGATGCTTTATTCGGAGCAGCAATCGTCCATTCCACAGGCTCCTCGCACCATCCTACGACATAAGTACTGCTTGTTAATCACCCTCAGTGGAGTACAATAGGGACCATCACTTGAAGAAAAGGTTACTTATATGTAACTGAATGTTCTTTGAGATGTGTGGTCCCTGTCTGTATTTGAAACCCACCCTCCTTCCCCTCTACTGCAGAGTCAATAGCTCTGCAGTAGAGAAGGAACTAGAGATGCCAGCAGCCCATCATGCCCTTTATCACCTGGGGCAAGACCATGAGGTTACACAGGGCATGTGCGCAGACTGCCGAACGGTACTATCAAAAGCTTTGGCTCCAGGCATATGGCGCATGCACATAACCAGTCAGTGGAATATGGATGGGGACCATGCATCTCAAAGAACATTCAGTTCCAGGTAAGTAACCTCAGGTTGTTTTGGCTGAGGTGTAACTCCAAAAACAGTGATTCACAGAAATTATGCTCAAGCAGTGCAGTTACAAAGCTTGCTGAAACACATGAATACTAATTTTGCTTCTGTCCATTGGAAACACAGTATGATTCTCCCTGTTTTGAGCTCTTTCCTTACTAACTGCTGACAGCATGCATACCAAATCTCCTGACTGAAGAATCAGGGACAATTGTGCTCATTGAGCAGAGATTATCTGGCAATTATTTCAGTAGGAAAATTTGTGGATCTGTGTTTTTGCAACAGGCATACAAAATTGTCTTATGAGTATCTACCATCTGTGGCATACAATCTAATTGACCATCCTCACCATGATGAGAGAACTGAACTATTTATCTGCTATGGGGAAAGAGATACTACACCAGCTGGCTGTTTCTATACAATAAATGGCATTGGAGTTTTCTTTTGCATCAACAGTGACGTTAATGTGTCTGCTTTAAATGTTTTTAAAGATTTATATAATTAAATGTGTGTGCAAATATAAACTACTTTGGAAACATTACCCTTTAAAAGTATTGATTTTAGTGTGCATAACCTAGGGAAAACTGAATGCTGTCTTTCTAGAGTAAAGAGAAATAGGAATTTGAGCTTTTCCTTTCATGTCTTAGTGTTAGATTAGTTTCTTACAACGCTTGGGCAGTGACAATTTTGGGATGACTACTTCATTTTTCTGATCTTTTGGATAAACAGTGTAACCAATCCACAGTAACACTACAGAAGAGTGCGTACTTGGAAAGAAATCCCAAGGGCTTGTATACATCTTCATTCTTGTTGTAAATTTTTATTTTGATCAGCATCTTTAGAACTTTTATTTCTGATAGTCTGGATGTGGAGGACTTTCCATGTCGAACACATTTAAAGGGATCAGAGACCTTTATTTCTAAGTAAGTCTCATTATATTGAGTAAAGAAAAGTAAACTTTGAATGTTTTTTGTCTTTCCAGATACAGTTTATGTAATCATGCCAGATGGAAGAGAAAGGAACAGCTCCAAAAAGACACGTATCAACAGCAAACCCCTACTTCCAGCAAAATCCAAATTGCTGTATTTTAACTCCTCTTCCTTTAAAATGATGCAGGAAAATCATGAAGGCCCACAAAGGAAACTGGGACAACTCTTTAGGAAAGTGTCAATACACGATATAAAGCCAAGAATTCCCCTAATTTAAGATGTTTTTTTCTGGTGACTAACGCGTCAGTACTTTCAACTCCTATTAGTATCCATAATCAGTAACATACTAAGAGAAGCTCTTATTCTGAAATCGTAAGATTTGTATTTGGAAATGCTGTGGGCAATGAAGATGAGTGTCCTTTACCATAACTCAAAACAAGATTTTCTTCGGGGGATCAGATCCTAACTCTTAATTCTGCAGTTATCTTTTCTTCAGTCCTCACAAATGTAGACACAGCAATGAAAATTAACTTTTCTTTTTTAAAAAAATTATATATTCAGTTTGCAGTAGACATTCCTTATGTATTGTTTGTATTTATTTATGATTATCAATTTAAGTAACATTAATATTGTATCAAACTCCTTATGAAAATGAGTATGGATGTATACAGTATGTCTGATTTTTATCCACAAGAATGATTTTGATTCAGAATGCTTTTCAGCTGACACATAGAGAGCACTAACTATTTTAAAGGCCTGAATCTTATGAATTCTCAGTCTGTATGGGAATTAGGGAAGTTATAAAATGCATTAATCCTTATAGTCAATTCTGTGCCGAGGGTTTTGCAAGGGAACAGTTAACTGACCAGGAGAAACACTACATTTTTAATTCAGCATTAGTGTGTTGGGAAGGAACTTTATTGCTTTGTGCTTGGCATGTCATCATTTTAGATTTGACATCAGGCCCTTCCAGAATGAATGTGAGGAATTGCTTTCACTTTAAGACTTTCCTTTTCTTTAAACACTCTAGGAGGTATTTTGTGAAAAAAGCCTTGATTTTCATTTGGCTAGTGCCATGTTTATGATCATGTACCTTTAAAAAAAAAAAAATGGGGGGGAAGTAGGATCTTTACAAATGACGACTAGCAAGAATTTAGTTAATGAGGAATTAAAGCAGCACTGTTGATCGGTGCTTTGCGTAAATAGTTAACTTTTGGGTGGAAAGGGGCCTTCAGAAGGATAGTCAATGATATGAAAGCAATTCTGTACATGAATTAAGCATACTTGCTGCATTGTCTCTGCAGATTCTATTTTTGTTTAAAATATTAAAATGTATGTTAGCAAAAATGGGTGGATTTTCAAATAAAATGCAGCTTCCACAGACCTTTTTGTTACAGTATGAAAGTATGAGGTGCTTTTTTCTTTTTGCCTCTTAAAATGGGCAAGAATTACTACTTTCTTTCCTTACAATACCAAATCTGTTTAATTACATGCATATTACATGTTAGGAAGTGCACCAATCTGAATGTCTAGATTTTTATACTGTGCCTCTCCCCATGGTGGTACAGCACCTTCGTTTTATTGATGTGAGCGAATTCAGACTCTCACCAAGAGCTGGATCTATTACTTGAAATCATTGGTGTCCGGTGTCCCCTAACATTCTCAAAATGCTTAGAGTAGGCAACTTGATGTTTGTAACTGGGAAACAGAAAGAAACATGAACAGGCTTACACCAGTTTCCCTTACACAACTACCTCAAATGTTCCAGACTTGGGCCATGGCTGAAAAGCTAGAAGCATCTTGCTGACTATGGTGACAAAGTTCCCATCATGAAAGCAAAGGGCTTACTCGAAGTCTAGGAAGAATGATATAAGCGCCTGTTCATAATGAGGGGAACCTAGTAGGGCTGTTTTCAGCTATTCTGAGGTTTGCCCTGATGGTCAAATCTTGACCTTATATTGGCCCACATTGTAAAATGGCTACTACACAAGTAACTTTAGGGACTCTGTCTAAAGAAACGTGTGAATGGGGCTGAGCCAGTATTGTTCTGTTAGTATGCAAAATGGACATATTGCCTGTATTGGTTGGTAAAAGGTTTTGAATCTTTAGTATTCCCTACTAATGCTCTTCTCCCAGGCTGCTACCTTCTACTTCAGAGATTCATTTGAAAAGTCTATAGCCCTTTGTTGGTTGCAAACAACCTTTAAAATGAAGTGTCTGATGTGGTGATGGCCTTGTTTTATAAGTAGGGCCCTACCAAATTCATGGCCATGAAATATGGTCTCCTGCCATGAAATCTGGCTATTGTAGGGGGGTTGCAATATAGCTACCCTTACTTCTGCGCTGCCTTCAGAGCTGGGTGGCCGGAGAGCAGTGGTTGCTGGACAGGCACCCAACTCTGAAGGCAGTGCCACCAGCAGCAGTGCAGAAGTGAGGGTGGCATGGGATGTGGGGGAGCAGGGCACCCTGGGCGTCCCCCGTCACACACACACACACACACAGAGCCAGCCCAAAGTTCCTTTAACTTCTGAGCACTGGAGAGGAGCAGAGCTGGGGGCTCCTACCCTGTGCCAGGCTCAGGCTGCTAGTCCTGGCCAGGCTGTGGAGGGATGGGACTTCCTTTTCCCTTGCATTGGCTGGTCCCAGGGCCGGGTCAGACCCACCTCTGGTGCTGGCACAGAAGGGTGGCAATACTGCAAACACACACTACCCTTTCAACTCCCCCTCCCCCCGTAGTCAGGACCTCCACAGTTACAACACTGTGAAATTTCAGATTTTAAAAATCCTATGACCATTAAATTTACCAAAATGGACTGTTGATTTGGCAGGACCCTATTTATAAGAGTACGCCTTGATTGCCAATAAAAGGTATGTTAATGCGGGTTGGCTAACGTGCTAGCTGACAGGTTAAAATAGCAGTGAAGACATAGCAACTTGCCTTAAGGTTAGCAGCTCCAGTTCAACCCCAGGCTGCCCCTACAGGCTTTAACTTGAGCTGCTCATCTCAGTCCCATGTGGCTGCTCTCCTTCAGGAGTAACCTGTTCTCGTATCCGTGGGCTGTGTTAAGCTGGGAGTTCTAAGGCACGTAAGTGAGTTGCTCAACTCACGTTACTTTTCAATGAAAGTTGAGTACCTCATTCCCATAGGCTGGATTGTTTTATTTGTAAGAGCAGGAACTCCTGCTGCAGAGCTGCCGCCTTCTTGCTGTTCTGTACATCTGATTCAGCAAGCCGTGGAGGGGATGATTGTGTTGTTACAGAGGGCTCTGATTCCTCGTAGAAACTGATCAGACTACTTGAAAAAAAGTAAAAGCAGCGTGCAAACCCGGGAAAAAAATTTTAAAGAAACAACCTTAGGGTATAAATTAGACAATAAAAGGAGTCAGAGCAATGGAGCTTTTCCTTTAAGTTATTCTGGCCAAAGTCATCACAAGAATCTGTCACTGGTGTAAATTTGAGAAATAAATATTGGACATTGCATGTATTTTCTAAAAACTCAAATGTACCGAACACCCAAGGTGGGTAATACATCTAAAGGTCTTGCTGCTATGAAAACGCAGTCATTAGGGAACAGAAATCGCAGGGATGTATAAAATACTGGTTTAAGTATGGCAATATTGCATGCAACAGATTGTCACTGATAGCTTGAAAACTGTCCCCCCGGAAGCACAGAATCACTAACTTCTTTCAGAATAGACAAATATTAATCATATCAGAAGGCCCCTGAGGCCCACCACACAGATAGCTGCTGCTCCTCCCTCAAGCTGTTAGCAAGGGAAAAGATGTTAAACCAGCAGACCTGAAGACCTTTTGCTCCAGGTGCCCCCTCTCCCCCCCCGCCCCGAACCAAATAAGAAAAGTAGAAGCAAGGGCAATGCCAGCCAAGAAGAGCCTGTTCTTCAGAGGTCATTGCTGGGCAGAAGAGGATGGAAGCAGGATCGGGATGGTACCTGGGAGAAATGAGTTAATTACAGCTTGGGAAGCCATGGGGAAACGGCTGAAAGGGGAGCTGGAACCCAAAAAATAAAAGAACACGCCATGAATTTTCAAAGAAAAGAGTTAATGGCTCTGCAATCATATCAGCTAACTCCCTCAGCATTCTCGGATGCATTAGATCTGGCCCCATGGACTTGTGCACATCCAGCTTTTCTAAAATATTTAGGTAAATTTCTTTGGAGATAGCTGTGATGTCCGTGGCAATAGCCTACCATGTTCTTATTCAGTATTAAAAAGCACTTTCAAAAGATGAGTGAACACTAGTTCCATTATACAGACTGGGAGGGCCAGGTTAAGTGACTTGCCCAAGTAAGTAGCAGAACTGAGACTCGAAGTGAGGTCCCTTGCCTCACTCACTCTCTTGGGCCAATGATAATAAAATCCTTCCACCTCTTGGCACAAAGATGAAGAGTCTGGAACTCTACAGCAAACTCTTTCCTGGAGCGAGACAGACCCTACTATAATCTGATACCAAAGACAGTGCGGCTGAAGTATTTTAATAAATACAACTGAGTTTGAGTTATTCTTATGAAGAACTTCTATCCTGCTGATGATGTTATATATCGTGACTTTTCAAACTTCCTTTCACAGCATGGACCTCCCCCCTCACACCCATTCATTCACAACTGCCTGCCTTCCCCATGGCACCTACAACAGTTGCTCATGAAATACTAGGTAAGTATTTGTATTTTTAGCAGCTTGCTACATTTTAACCACTGGAAATAAGAGCTGGCACCAGCCTGCTCTCCATGCAGCACCAGCGAATAGTCCATGGACCACCCTGGAAGAGCTGCTGCTGTTGACTATATAAAGCTAGACAGTACCACGCGGTCAATATACATTTACTAATATAACGCTGTAAAAGGTATAGTTATAGTGCTAGAGCATGTACTCTAGACTACCATATGCTAGAGTCACTGGTCACTCACCAGTTGGTGAGGTTCTCTGAAAAGTGACATTATGGTGTTCCCAACTGATGGGCTCTCGGTGACTTCCTGTAGATTAAACCTTGAGTCCATGTCAGGCTGGGTTCTTTCTGGCTCCAACACCATCCATAGAGTCTGCAATCAGCAGTGGGTAAGCAGTTGTGATGGCCTAGGTCTTGGCCAACAAGTCAGGCACTGAAAAGGAGACTTCCAGGGCTAAAAGCATGAGTCTCCATAACTTGAACTAAAGAGCCAGACTTTGCAACAACTCCTACCCTCTGTAGGTGGGGAACACGACACACAGCCCAGTGAGTTACTCGACCATGCTAATAATTCATAAACCAGAATAGAAGGCAGCTTGCTGTCCCAGAGCTGCACTGACTGTACAGAGCAAACAGGAGTAAGTAGGAGCTAGTTTTACTTGCGAAAGTGAGCAGATATGCTGAGCAAAATGATGCCATTTTTAGTCACCTCAGACTAGAACTGCATTTGTGGAGTGAAGCTACCTTCCATTCTCACCATAGGTCTGGAGCCTCTCTCTGCTTCAGTGACACCATAAGCTCCATACATTTTCATGGAGACGCTAGCATAAAGCTGGAATAACAGCGGTGAAGCACATTCCTGAGCCAAACCAACACACCTGCAATTTCCATGTGTGTTTTTTATTTTCTGGAAAGTTTGAAGCTGATTGAACAGAGAGATGAGGCTGCAGTGACTGAGATCTCACTTGTATGTCACCGACAAACTTTTCCTTAGTATCTCTTCATCCTAACCCCAGGATGGCTTTGCCTAGAAACTCTTCCAAAACTGGGGCCTTTGCCAAGGAATCCTGCTTTCAATTATAGTTCTGGTGGGGACTGTTGGCAGTGTCCATGAATTATAGCTCCAATACAGAGTTTGAACTCTTCATTGTCTTGATGAGGAAAGAGCTGCAGTAGGGAACCACCTGTGGGGCTGGTCGCTTAGAACTATAGCCACATTGGAGGACAGAAGTGTTCATGCTGGGCATGAGGGGGCCAAGAAGTGAGAGACACAGACAGACACAGGAGAGTAGAGGGAAGGAAAGAAAACACATCTAGTGTTCCAGAAATTGCTCGCTTAATAACAAGCCCCGCTGTAGCACTCTGGCGTCGTCTCTTACTGTGGTGGCAAAAGCATGAGGCAAGGAGCTGCATGGTGGGATGGCAACTGGTCCACGGACAGAGTGGGAGGATCCCACAGGAGTGGGCTCTTCAGCATTAATTCCTGTCACTGAGTAATTCCTACAGGAGAGGCATTATCAGGCAACCCATAGCACAGAGCTGGAATTAAGGTGATAAACAGCACTCACAGGAAATCGTTTAAGAGTTTTTACAAAACTACAAATCCTAGTCTGGGAATTCCACGTTATGGTTAAACAAAAATATGGCATTGCATCATGAGATTCACCCAAACTCCCTTAGTTCTGCCCCATAGCACCAATTACAGAGGAACCAAAAGCAAGTGCCAAGCCCGTCTTCAAACAATGCCCCTCTTCAACACCTCCATGACTCAGAATGCTGAGCCATGAGCTAATCTTGCCCCTGTTGATAGTTTGTGCTACTGTAGCTTTTTAATCAATTTGCTTCTGTCTTTGCATCACTTTGGAAACTACTGCTCCTTTTTGTGTTTTTACACCTTCCCATGAAAGTGGCCACATTCAGAACCCCTACTGGGGACAAGTCCCAAAATACATAGGGTTGGCCATATAAAAGTGTTTCTGCAGTGTTACCCAACACAACTATCATATCTGAGACTAAAGACCTTGGAAAAGCCAGACCAAAAATGAAATAAGTGATAGACACTCCTGGGGTGGTGAAGATTAACACTTACATAAACCAGATGTATAGCCATGTAATCCACAACTGCTTGGCTCAACAGGAAAATCATACAAAGAGGATTCAAGCCTGAGCACTCTGGCTGCAATCCAATTAAGCACATGCTTAAGGGCTTTGCTGGATGGGGGTCAAAATACTTAGCACTTTGCAGGACTGCACTCAAAGAGGATTTTAGTGGATTCAAGATGTTTACACTTCCAGCCTATTAGCTTTAGTCCTTATCAAAACTGCATTAAAATGTGCCTATTTATTTGATACTCGGTGGACTGGGAGAAGGTCAGCAGTGGGAGGAGGGCGGAGTTCAGGTAATTTGGGTGATGTCCATGCTTCCTAATTATTGTACCCTTAATTTTGAATTGCCAGACTACCCTTTGCTGCCCTGGTGAGAGGTTTGTGTGTTGGGATGTGAGCTGGGTTGGGGCAACACCTGACAGAGAGTCCCGGTTATCAGCTGCCGGCTGCAGCGAGGACAAGCCTACAGCTGAGCAGGGCACATGAGTGGAGAACAGACTAGGTCACAGAGGGCTCAGGGCTTGCTGCGAGAAGGTAAATTGCTTTGGTTCTGTTCCTGTAATTTAAGAGGAAAGCCTGTCTAACTTAGCTGGTCATGGAGTGTAAGATTAGATGAGACTGAATATGCATACAGGCTGTTTGTTGTTTGAAAAGCCCGTTTTGTTCCAACTACTAAACAAACATACTTTGTTCTAATCAGGCTGTTGGCTCCTGAAGAAAGGAAACACAGATGCCCGAAGCCCAGTCAGGCCTGCAGGGCGATAGGGGTTGGTAGACAGGAGGTACAGTACCCAGGTCCTTCTCAAAGAGCAGAAAAATCAGTAAGGCTATGTCTACACGAGAGACCTTACAGTGGCACAGCTGTACCAATGCACTGTACCACTGTAAGATCCCTCTATGCTGAGAGGAGAGAGCTCTCCCCTAGACATAATTAATTCACCCCCAACGAGCTGTCGGCAGGAGCGCTTATGCCGGTGAAACATCTGTTGCTCGGTGGGTGCAATATTCACACCCATGAGCTACGTAAGTTTTGCTGACATAAGTGGCTGTGTAGACATAGCCTAAGGCACTCAGAGTGAGCAAGGAGACAGATACACAACCAGCCTCATAACCATGACAGGTCTGAACAATATGCCCAGCATGTTTTAAAATCCTTTAACTGAAGAATAGATACATTTTTAAATCCACTTTCTGGTGTTGCAGTTTAATTTCATGCCATTTATTAAAATGTGTCTGATCTTTTGATTTACAGAGGTGAAAAGAAAATCATTCAAGCAAATATTTTGGCAATAGTTTGGATTATTCTCAACATACTGTACATTGCTTAAACCAAGTAAATACTTAGCAGTTTCCACATTTTATGTCAGCCTTCGTTTATTGGTTTGTAATGTCTAATCAAACTAGAAATCTGCATGTGGGAGACTGCAAGTATGGACCATAGAAGTAAAATATTGACCCTGATCCTGCATTAGCTACACCCCATCCACATTAGTGGGAGTTTGCACTGCAAAAGGAATGTGCAGGTTCATGCCCTCAGTCTGTAGTACTAGAGAAAGAAACCTTTATATGAGCCATCTAGAGATATTCCTGTTAATGCATCCAGCTATTTAAATTATCTAATATTTAAATCTAATGCTTTAGGTACTTAAGAAAAGAGCTTCCATAAAGCATTGTGTCACAGATTACCTGGAAAACAGATCAAAGATTTAATGAACTGCAAATTACATTTCTAAATGAGCAACATAAATTAGTCTATTTTTAAGCAACCAGGATCTTTTGTTCCTAAGTAAATACAGATTTGATCATGCGGTGTGTGATGTGGCCCTCTGATTTATAGGTATCAAAACTGTCTTCAAACTGGCATTTGCTTGACATTTCTCTCACTTCTTCATGAATAGGCATGGCTCTTCCCACTACACTCATCAGTTTCGTCCCCAGGGGACCCAGTTTTGAGTATTCCTGGAGTTGCAGAAGAGAGAGGGAATATTGTTGTTCATCAGCAATTGCATAACAAAAGAGAGGCACTTCAGAAGATGACTGTTTTCCTTTTCAAAGAGACTTCCTCAAGGGGTTCCGTGTTCAACAATTTCCATATCAAATGTGCAAAAAGAAAAGGAGTACTTGTGGCACCTTAGAGACGAACCAATTTATTTGAGCATAAGCTTTCGTGAACTACAGCTCACTTCATCGGATGCATACTGTGGAAAGTGTAAAAGATCTTTTTATACACACAAAGCATGAAAAAATGGGTGTTTACCACTACAAAAGGTTTTCTTTGGGGTGGGAGGGATAGCTCAGTGGTTTGAGCATTGGCCTGCTAAACCCAGGGTTGTGAGTTCAATCCTTGAGGGGGCCATTTGGGATCTGGGGCAAAAATTGGGGATTGGTCCTGCTTTGAGCAGGGGGTTGGACTAGATGACCTCCTGAGGTCTCTTCCAACCCTGATATTCTATGATTCTATGATTCTCTCCCCCCACCCCACTCTCCTGCTGGTAATAGCTTATCTAAAGTGATCACTCTCCTTTCAATGTGTATGATAATCAAGTTGGGCCATTTCCAACACAAATCCAGGGTTTAACAAGAACGTCTGAGGAGGGGGGAGGGAGTTAGGAAAAAAAGCACTGGATTTGTGCTGGAAATGGCCCAACTTGATTATCATACACATTGTAAGGAGAGTGATCACTTTAGATAAGCTATTACCAGCAGGAGAGTGGGGTGGGGGGAGAGAAAACCTTTTGTAGTGGTAAGCACCCATTTTTTCATGCTTTGTGTGTATAAAAAGATCTTCTACACTTTCCACAGTATGCATCCGATAAAGTGAGCTGTAGCTCACGAAAGCTTATGCTCAGATAAATTGGTTAGTCTCTAAGGTACCACAAGTACTCCTTTTCTTTTTGCGAATACAGACTAACACAGCTGTTACTCTGAAACATATCAAATGTGCTTAGTTTACAAGTAAAAAAAGGAGTACTTGTGGCACCTTAGAGACTAACAAATTTATTTGAGCATGAGCTTTCGTGAGCTACAGCTCACTTCAGCGGATGCATTCAGTGGAAAATACCACAAGTACTCCTTTTCTTTTTGCGAATATAGACTAACACGGCTGCTACTCTGAAACCTGTCATTAAGTAAAAAAAGGTTTTCATTCCAACTGCCAGCCCTGCTAATTGGGTTTCAATGGCCTTAAATACGCTCTGTGCCCCTTTGCACTTACACCTGGGAAGCCCTAATCCAAAGCTATGTCTACACTGTGCAGCTTACAGCGACACAGCTGTGCCACTCAAGCCTTGCCGCTGTAAGGCGGGCAGTGTAGCCGCTCTTTGTCGGCAGCAGAGCGCTCTCCTGATGACAAAATCAAACCAGCCCCAATGAGGGGCGGTAGCTTTGTCAGGAGGAGGGCATCTCCCGCTGACAGTGTTTTTTTCACACCCCTGACCAACAAAAGTTTTAACGAGAAAAGTGCAATGTAGACATAGCCCAAGCCCCTCCACAGAGAGTGAGGTCTGGAAGAGGTGGCCTGGCCATTTACCCCTCCCAACACAAAGTTCAGAAAGGTCTAAGGCCCAGACAAAGGAGAGCACTTGAACCCACACAATACCCTTAATGGCACTTGGGGTGCAGTGTCTCTATAGCAGCATCTCCAACTCTTTCCATGGGGATTGTCACCCTGGCTGCTTATACAGTGTATATATAATCCCAAATGTGGAAGCCAACAGCACCTTTCACAATAACAGTACTGAAAGCTGAACCAGTCCTGCTGGTAGTTCATTTCCTGATTAGAAAAAGCTAGTGCCACAAGTGAAAGAAGTCCCATTGATTTTGAACCTTTACCTGGGTATCTTTTTCATCTTCAAACAATAGGTAGTTGAGAGCAGGAGCCATTGGCTCTCCCCACAGATCCTCATAGCTGTCTTCCTGCTTCTCGGCCTCTGTCTCAGACTGAGTGTCTGAAAACACTTTGTTCTCTATGGCTAGGGGTGCTGTGCTCTTGGGGCTTTCATCTCCAGCATCTGTCTTTGCTTTTGGGGGGAAGTACAAGGAGATGTAATGGGGTTATACCTTGTGAAGGTTAGAAATAAAGCTTCTTATGGAAATTTTCTATAATCTTTACTATGAGGCTGCCAGGGAGACTCCCAAATATACACTATGGACAGGTAAAAAAAAGAGCAATGGACAAGTTTTATGCCATAATGCACATGCAAGCTGTGAGATACTGCTGCTCTCCCCGTAGCACCACTGTATATCGCACAATCCAGTAGAATCTCTCTCAAGTTGACCGTTAATTCCACATGCGTCTTGGACAGACACACTGAGACCATCCTCTTAGAGCATGGGCCACTGTACTGCTGGAAGGACCATCTTTTGGATGAGATGTAAGACAGTATATGATGATTCATGGGCAGTAAAAATCCAAGGCATCTTTTTGCACAAGGCAGCTGATCCTAGCATCTTGGCCTGGCCCAGTTCCATTTTGGGAAACTACATCCTACTGACCTAAATATCTATTTCACTTAACACAATAGTGTATTATTTTCTTCCTGTCCTGCACTGTGAAGTAGAGCTGCTGCGCTGGCTGCTAAACCCGAGGTAACTGCATTTCAGTGGTAGATTAAATGATCACCAAGTACAGTAGAATGATTGCAAAGGACTTTGCAGATGAAAAGTACTTAATGTAAGATTACTTATAAAATTCCGTGACTTTTTGACATGTGCATTACCTCCATAATCTCTACACTGTAGTCCTTCCAAGTCCTCACTAAGCAATTCCTCTCCTTGAACTTGCAGGCCAGCTCCCTGGGTAAGAAATAAATGCCTAAGAAATTTAAAAAAAATACATGACATTAGAGCTCTGAACATATTTCCCTAGAAACTGGAACAATTAACTATGCCTTGTTTTCAGAAAAGACATACTCGAAAAGCCATCTGACATTTAACCACAAGCTCAGAATAATGCAATGGTTTAAAAATGTGATTGAGGCAGCCAGGTAACTTAATGACTATGCTCTTTTGTATTCCTAATTCAAGTCTGCCCATACAACTCAAAGAAAACAAATGTTGTCTCGAATCAGTACACAGTCCAAACCACAGCTGGTAGTCTTCACTTAGAAGCAGTCCAAGGTTCTTCTAGCAAGGAGAGTTAGAGACCCCCTTTTGTGGTTAAGATGTGACTGCTACAGCAGGGCTGAAATCATGGGGCAGGGACAGTAAAGAGATGAGTGATAAACATAGTGTGTAACACCAGAGGTTATGATACCACATGTTCTAAATTAATCCTCTTTTCGGGAATAAGTTAGCTCCTTCAAATGTGAAGGAACTTCATGCTGTGCAATGTACCCTTACAGTGCTATGCAAGAGCCTCTTCCTTATTTCTGCTTAGTTCAGCATGTCATCTGCAGTACTTGGGATTGAAAAAACTAAATTAGCACATTAGCCTTCACGCCCCCAAATATTTGAACCAACAATAAGGAGAAGAGATATGCCCTAGTGTCCAGCCTGCACAGCTAGATATAGGGGGAGGTGTGACAGGAAGGAATTCTTCCTCCAGCACCATGGGACTGCAGCCCTAAAGTGTGAGCCTTGGAGGAGGAGATAATGGGAGGATCTGTACAGCAGGAGATAATCCAGCTTTGCCACCCCCACATCCTGATCCCTATGTGCTGGTGCATACAGAGTCACAAGGTAGCTGAGCTTCAAATCATGTCCTCTTTTGAATAAGAAAGCTGCATTGGTTCTACTGCCCTGGGACGCTGAATGGCTGAGGAGGCAGCAGAAGTAGTTTCCAGGGCCCAGATTCTCAAAAGTATTTAGGCTTCAAATGTCCACTGAAATCAGTGGAAGTTAGGCATCTAAATACCTTTGAGGATCTGGGCCTAGGTCTGTAAATGGAACCATTCTTACCCTGATATTTTAAGATTCTGAAGTCTGCAGTTAAACAGGCTCCTTATCATATATATATTTTCTTCTTCTAGTAGCTGAGCAGATGCTTCCAAGTCACTTACTTCCTTTCGGTATATTTCAACCTGTCGCAGATGAGAAAAACATGAGGTAATCTTGAAAGAGAGGGGGACCTGCACAATGGGTCCTGATCCAGGAGCTTCCTGAGTTCTTATCCTTACAACCTATCCTGAAAAATGATCCCTCACTCTCACAGATCTTGGGGGACAGACCAGTCCTCACTTACAGACAGTCCCCCAACCTGAAGCAAATACTCTCCAGCAACCACACACCACACAACAAAAACACTAACCCAGGAACCTATCCTTGCAACAAAGCCCGATGCCAACTCTGTCCACATATTTATTCAAGTGACACCATCATAGGACCTAATCACATTAGCCACGCCATCAGGGGCTCATTCACCTGCACATCTACCAATGTGATATATGCCATCATGTGCCAGCAATGCCCCTCTACCATGTACATTGGCCAAACTGGACAGTCTCTATGCAAAAGAATAAATAGACACAAATCTGACATCAGGAATCATAACATTCAAAAACTGGTAGGAGAACACTTCAACCTCTGTGGCCACTCAGTAAAAGATTTAAGGATGGCAATTTTGCAACAGAAAAGCTTCAAAAACAGACTCCAGCGAGAAACTGCTGAGCTTGAATTAATATGCAAACTAGATACTAGAAACTTGAATTAATATGCAAACTAGAAACTTGGGTTTGAATAGAGACTGGGAGTGGCTGGGTCACAACACATATTGAATCTATTTCCCCATGTTAAGTATCCTCACACCTTCTTGTCAACTGTCTAAATGGGCCATCTTGATTATCACTACAAAAGTTCTTTTCTCCTGCTGATAACAGCTCATCTTAATTAATTAGCCTCTTACAGTTTGTATGGCAACTTCCACCTTCTCTGTGTGTGTGTGTATATATATATATATATATATATCTTCTTACTATATGTTCCATTCAATGCATCCGATGAAGTGGGCTGTAGCCCACGAAAGCTTATGCTCTAATAAATTTGTTAGTCTCTAAGGTGCCACAAGTATTCCTGTTCTTTTTACCTCCCTCTGTTGCCTTAGACAACACAGAAGGTCAAGAGGAGAAAGACCTGGGTCTACTGGTTAATCACAGGATGACTATGAGTAAGGCTGCGAGTCTGTCATGGAAGTCACGGATTCCGTGACCTCCATGACTTCTGCAGAGGCCAGTGCAGGATCAGGGGCTGCCCAAGCTGAGCAGCCCCTGGGTCAGCAGCAGCAGTTTGGGTGTGTGGGAGGGGGCTAGCAGCAGGGGTTTGGGAGTGTGGGGAGGGCACTTACCTCGGGGTGGGGGGCGCTTACAGGGGGGAGACTTCCCGGCTCCCACTGGCATGACTCTGTAGCTCCTCTTAGGTGGAGGGGCTAGGGGGCTCCGAGCACTGCCCATGCCCAGAGGCCCCATCCCTGCAGCTCCCATTGGCTGCAGTTCCTGGCCAATGGGAGCTGTACAGCCGGTGCTTGCGGCGGAAGCAGCATGCGGAGCCCCCTGGCCTCTCTACCTCCTAGGCGCTGCAGGGACATGCGGAGCCAGGTAGGGAGCCAGCCCCGCCAAAACCCCCAGCGGGGGTCCCAAGCCAACTCCTATAGCACCCGTGGCCCCCACACCCAAGTTTTAGTTAGGGGTATTTAGTAAAAGTCATGGACAGGCTACAGACCATGAATTTTTGTTTACTGCTCGTGATCTGTCCATGACTTTTACTAAAAATACACGTGACTAAAATGTAGCCTTAACTATGAGCCATCAATGTTGTGCACCCATGAAAAAGGCTAATGCAGTACTAGGATGCATCAGACAAGGTATTTCCACTAGAAACATGGAAGTGTTAAGGCACTGGTGAGACCTCATTTGGAATCACAGACGCTGGAGCACCCAGGGAAAAACATTAGTGGGTGCTTAGCACCCACTTGCAGCCAGCTCCCCCCTCCCTCCAGCATCGCACCGATCAACTCCTTCCTCCTGGCACCTCCTGCCCACTGCAATCAGCTGTTTCACAGCATGCGGGAGGCGCTGGGAGGAAGCAGAAGGAGTGGGGATGGGGCAGGCTCAGAGGAGGGGACGGAATGGGGGTAAGAGGTGGGGAGGGGTGGGGGTATGGAGGAAGGGGTCGGGTGGGGGCAGGGCCTGGGGGTTGAGCACACCCCGAGCCCAGAGGAAGCCGGTGCCTACTGTATTGCAATATTGCAGCACCAGGCTTTTTATACAAATTTAAATTACATTCCATAAATGTTTGAAGGACTGAGCCCTAAAATTGTATACTGCATGATCTCATACACTTCTACTTATTAAACACTTGATTGTATGAAGTGGTGTTGTCACGAGCAGAGCCAAGATTCTGGCTGTCATAGAATCATAGAATATCAGGGTTGGAAGGGACCTCAGGAGGTCATCTAGTCCAACCCCCTGCTCAAAGCAGGACCAATCCCCAACTAAATCATCCCAGCCAGGGCTTTGTCAAGCCTGATCTTAAAAACCTCAAAGGAAGGAGATTCCACCAACTCCCTAGGTTACGCATTCCAGTGTTTCACCACCCTCCTAGTGAAAAAGTTTTTCCTCATATACAACCTAAACCTCCCCCACTGCAACTTGAGACCATTACTCCTCGTTCTATCATCAGCTACCACTGAGAACAGTCTAGATCCATCCTCTTTGGAACCCCCTTTCAGGTAGTTGAAAGCAGCTATCAAATCCCCCCTCATTCTTCTCTTCTGCAGACTAACCAATCCCAGTTCCCTCAGCCTCTCCTCATAAGTCATGTGTTCCAGTACCCTAATCATTTTTGTTGCCCTCCGCTGGACGTTTTCCAATTTTTCCACATCCTTCTTGTAGTGTGGGGCCCAAAACTGGACACAGTACTCCAGATGAGGCCTCACCAATGTCGAATAGAGGGGAACAATCACGTCCCTCGATCTGCTGGCAATGCCCCTACTTATACATCCCAAAATGCCTTTGGCCTTCTTGGCAACAAGGGCACACTGTTGACTCATATCCAGCTTCTCGTCCACTGTAACCCCTAAGTCCTTTTCTGCAGAACTACTGCCTTAGCCATTCAGTCCCTAGTCTGTAGTGGTGCATGGGATTCTTCTGTCCTAAGTGCAGAACTCTGCACTTGTCCTTATTGAACCTCATCAGATTTCTTTTGGCCCAATCCTCTAATTTGTCTAGGTCCCTCTGTATCCTATCCCTACCCTCCAGCGTATCTACCTCTCCTCCCAGTTTAGTGTCATCTGCAAACTTGCTGAGGGTGCAATCCACGCCATCCTCCAGGTCATTAATGAAGATATTGAACAAAACCGGCCCCAGGACCGACCCTTGGGGCACTCCGCTTGATACCGGCTGCCAACTAGACATGGAGCCATTGATCACTACCCAACAATCTAGCCAGCTTTCTATCCACCTTATAGTCCATTTATCCAGCCCATATTTCTTTAACTTGCTGGCAAGAATACTGTGGGAGACCATGTCAAAAGCTTTGCTAAAGTCAAGGAACAACACATCCACCGCTTTCCCCTCATCCACAGAGCCAGTTATCTCATCATAGAAGGCAATTAGATTAGTCAGGCATGACTTGCCCTTGGTGAATCCATGCTGACTGTTCCTGATCACTATGATTCTATGACAGGATTGTGACAACTGTGCAATTGTGACAGGATATGCATCTTCACGTCTTGATGTCACAAACAGAGAACCAGTCTTTCCCTCACAACTGTGGCTTACTTAGGACAACATCCTGCTCACCCTTCTCGCTGAAGTCCTTAGAGGCCTATGATAAGAAGCAAAGTGATGACTACAGACCACCACTAAATTCAATCCCTAATTATCATAGTGTGAAAAACCAGATACTCCTTTTACCTCTTCTTTCAGCCATTCATTTTCTTCAATCTCCCTGTGACTGGTTTTGTCAATGTGCTTTACGGCATTCTGAGAAAACAGAATTTCAGATCTTCTCTGAAGACAGAACTTTGACAATGGCACATATTTGAGGAAAACATTTCTAATGGGCAGGTTAGTCCTCTAGGCAAGAAATAGCCACACAGGGAACTAGAAACTGTGCAAGGTTCCCCAAAACCAGAGGTGGGCAAACAATGGCCCACGGGCCACATCCGGCCTGCGGGACCGTCCTGTCTGGCCCTTGAGCTCCTGGCCGGGAGGCTGTCCCCCCTTCCCTGTAGTTATGCTGCCATGCGGGCAGTGTGGCTTGCGCCCACCCACCTCCCAGGCTTTCCAATAAGCCTGTCCTGCCGCTCTGAGCAGCATGGTAAGGGGGCGGGGGGGGGGGGGCTTGGATTAGGGGCCGGAGGTCCCGGAGGGGCAGTCAGGGGGCAGGAGGCGGTTGGATGGGGTGGAGGTTCAGGGGGGGCGGTCAGGAGACAGGGAGCGGGGGGGGTTAGATAGGGGGTGGGGTCCTGGAGGGTCGGGAGGGACAGGCAGAAGGGGGTTTGGATAGGGGGTGGAGTCCTGGGAAGGGCAGTTAGGGACGGGGGTCCTGGGAGGGGGAAGTCAGGAGACAAGGAGTGGCGGGGGGGTTAGATGAGTCGGGGGTCCCGGGAGGCCTGTCAGGGGGCAGGGGTGTGGACAGGTGTCAGATAGGGGACAGGGAGCAGTGGGGGTTGGATAGGGGGTGGGATCCCGGGAGGGTTGGTTAGTGGTGGGGGGTCCCGGGAGGGGGCGGTAAGGGGACAAGGAGCAGATGGGGTTGGATGGGTCGGAGGATCTGAGGGGGGCAGTCAGGGGGAGGGAAATGTGCGGGGGCCAGACTGTTTGCGGAGGCACAGCCTTCTCTTCCCGGCCCTCCATACTGTTTTGCTACCCCGATGTGGCCCTCAGTCCAAAAAGTTTGCCCACCCCTGCCCTATACCATTCTCTTGGGAGACTTGAAGGGGCTCCGCCATGGGGTAGGCAGGAGGGTTAGCCCTCAAATCAGCTATTCCTCACAGATGTTCCAATCCAATGCAATTTGTGACCAGTTATTACTTCTGATATCAGTTTCCCTAAACAAGAGCTTTCTCCCTCCCTTCATATCTGCTATTTCTGATTTATCCTGCACTGAAGTCATAATCTTATCTGTGTAAAATCAGACTTTTGCAATGGAAGGAAGGCAATACCAGAAATTCAGTGTTGTGGCCCTGATCCTTTGGGGCTCCTTTCCGTACTAGTGAATTTGATTGCAGGATCAGAGGTTTGTCTTCATTATTGACTCAAGTAAGAAATGAACTACCAGGAATCCCTTGTTTAGCATCACATGTTTACAATCCATGGGTCTGATTCTCTTCTCACACCATTGTAAATCAGGAGTAACTTAACTGAAGTCAGTGAAGCTAAATCTCTAATCTTCAAAGGGATCTAATGAAGTGTGGAATCCTACTGATGGACATACAGATCCAGCAGTATAGATCACTTTGTTGACTGGATACTAACACTGGTATAAATGAGAGAAGAATCAGATCCCACATATATTGATGAAATCTAACAGTTTGTCTTTAGTCTACAGAAACCTGAAGTATGTTTTTCTAGCTTTCTGACTATTCTGGTACTCTCTTGGATCAATCTTAATTCTTGAGTGAGAAAACAATATGATATAAAACTTCAAGAAAAGAACATACTAAGGCTTCAAACTTGCAAACATTTATGCACACGTTTAACTTCAGTGGGACTACTCACATGTTTGAAACTAAAAATATATGTTTGCAGGAACAGGGCTTTGATCATTGCCAGTTTTGTTTCCGCAAAGACAGCATTCAGAAAATACTTATTCATGATTTTTTGAAATGTCAAAAGTTATTTAAGTTGAAATTCTAAACTGAAACTCTGTATTTGCCTCTTTTTGTTCCACATGTTCATGTTTACATTTATTTTTTGAGACTTTTTTACATTGCGAGAAATATCAATATTTGGACATTAACATTTGTCTGTAAATGTAAAACATGCCACTTTCTGTATTTTTTATTACAAATTCAACATTTTATTGTAAATCCCACACTCTTAGAAATTTTCACTAATTTTTATTTTTCAAAATTAAATTCCTAGTGAAAATGTCAAGTTCTTGAGTGAGCCTCTGTTCCTCAGTTTCCCCAACTGTAAAACAGAGATGATGCTACTGACTTTTGTAAAAGCACTTTGAGATCTACTGATGAATAGCACTATATAACAGCTAGGTATTATTCCTATCACAGTATATTTAAAATAAAGAGCACTACATTATTGGTTAACAAAATTTTACAGTTCATTTTATTCTGTTCCAACCCATAAGATACCCTGTCATTCCACAAATGAAGGCCCAAGTCAGTCTTTTTTTTAAAATCCAGTTTAAAATCAATAAGAAGTGAATGAGTATTTGTAATCAAGATGCGATTAGCACTCAGTATAAAAGTAGAAAAAGTACCTCAGTAGCCCATTCCTTCTTTTCGTCCATTTGTTTCTCAACCAATCTGTCCATTTTTTCTTTTGTCATTTCCAGAGTATGTCTATAATATTCTTTCAAAAGCAAAGCAGAAGCCATTAGGTCACACTGATTCCCTCTGCAGATGATGAGATAACTGACTCTTACTATGGGACTCCACAGCCAGCATCTCTTTAGAGCATGTTGATATTGCAGTGAGGATGTGAGCGTAGCACAGGAAAGTGTACAATGCTAGGTATACTCTAGCTAGCATGGGTAACAAGAATAACATAGATGCGGAGGCACAAGCTTCAACCTGGGTTAGCAATGCAAATAAAAACCCTAGAGGGAGTCAGAGTATGTACCCAGGTGGCTAGCCCAAGCTCCCATCACCACCAAGTTCTGTGCTTCGTATAATTTTATATCCTATATAGAAAGGCTACATATACACTATGAGCTAGGAATGTGCTTCCTGTGCTTATGTACACAGACTTGTGATAGCTCAGTGTAGCCCTGTTCTCACAGAAAACAGCAGGAGAGGCGTGCAAACCCAACTGAAAAGGGTGAGTACATACTTGGAACTGCTCAGCCATGCCTCCACTATGTATACTCACTCTAGGTCAATGAAAGGATTAGTACATGTACATGAGCAGGGGAATCACACGCTTAGCTTGTTGTGTAGATATAGTCTTAGACTTTTGTAAGGCTTTCACTTCATATTGCTCGACATTCTGATGAAAGAATTGGCACTATACAGTATTAATAGAGCACACGTTCAATGGATTAAGAACTGGCCAACTGACGAATCTCAAAAAGTAATAGTCAATGGGGAATCATTATCAAAATCTTAACTTTGGTTCCCAGAAAGATAATGGAGCAAATAAACAAGCAATCAATTTGTAAGCACCTAGAAGATAATAAGGTGATAAGAGACAGTCAACATGGATTTGTTTCGAACAAATCCTGTCAAACCAACCTAATATCCTTCTTTGACAGGCTGCCAAGCCTTCTGGATACTGGGGGTGGGGAGCAGTAGATGTGATATATCTCGACTTTAGTAAGGCTTTTGATACTCTCTCTCATGATCTTCTCATAAGCAAACTAGGGAAATATAGCCTAGACCAGTGGTTTTCAACTTTTTTCATTTGCAAACACCTAAAAAATTTTGAATGGAGGTGTGAACCCCTTTGGAAATCTTAGACATAGTCTGTGGATCCCCAGCGGTCCATGGACCACAGTTGAAAACCAATGTTCTATGGTAATGACAACCTTCGCAGACCCCTTAGAAAACCACCAAACCCACTGTAAGGTGGGTACACAACGGTTTGGAAAACCAAACTCAGTGAGTAGTTATCAATGGTTCACAATCAACCGGAAGGGCATATCACAGTGGTGGGCAAACTTTTTGGCCCGAGGCCTCACATCTGAGTATGGAAATTGTATGGCGGGCCATGAATGTTCATGAAATTGGGGGTTGGGGTGCAGGAGAGGCTGATGGCTCCGGCTGGGGGTGTGGGCTCTGGGGTGGGACCAGAAATGAGGAGTTCAGGGTGCGGGAGGGGGCTCCGGGCTGGGGCAGGGGTGCGGGGGGTGGGGGGTGAGGGCTCTGGCTGGGAGTACAGGCTTTTGGGTGGGGCTGGGGATGATGGGTTGGGGGTGCAGGACAGCGCTCCAGCCTGGGACCAAGGGGTTTGGAGGGCAGGAGGGGGATCGGGGCAGGGAGTTGGGGTGCAGGAGGGGGTCAGAGGTGCAGGCTCCAGGAAGCACTTAACTCAAGCAGCTCCCGGAAGCAGCAGCGTGTCCCCCCTCCAGCTCCTACACAGAGGTGCAGCCAGACGGCTCGGCACGCTGCCCCATCCGCAGGTGCCGCCCCTGCAGCTCCCATTGGCTCCCAGCCAATGGGAGCTACAGAGCCCCTTGGCTGACCCTATGCATAGGAGCCAGAAGGGGGACATGCCGCTGCTTCCGGGAGCCACACAGAGCCACAGCACATGCGGACCGGGGCAAGCCGCCAGCTGGACTGCCAGAGCGGGGCAAGCCCCAGACCCCGCACCCTGGCAGGAGCTCAAGATTAAATGTCTAAAATGTCTGAAGGGCTGGATGTGGCCCCTGGGCCCTAGTTTTCCCACCCCCAGCATATATAGGTAGGGTCCTGCACGGATCTGTTCTGGGGCCGGTTCCAGTCAATATCTTCATACATTATTTGGATAATAGCATAGAGTGTACACCTATACAGTTTGCGGATGACACCAAGATGGGAGGAGTTCCAAGTGTTTTGGAGGACAGGATTAGAATTAAAAATGATCTTGACACACTGGAGAAACGGTCTGAAATGAATAGGATGAAATTCAAGAAGGACAAATGTAAAGTTCTACACTTAGGAAGGAACAATCAATTGCACAAATACAAAATGGGAAATGACTGACAAGGAAGGAATACTGCAGAAAAGGATTTGGGGGTTATAATGGATCACAAACTAAATATGAGTCAGCAATATAATACTGTTGCAAAATAAGCAAATATTATTCTGGGATGGATTAGCAGGAGTGTTGTACACATGACACGAGAAGTAATTCTTCCACTCTACCGAGCAGTGAGAGCCTCAGCTGGAGTATTTTATCTGGTTCTGGGCACCACACTTTGGGAAAGAGGAGGACAAATTGGAGAAAGAGGGACGATCAGCGAATTATCTCAAGTGCCTATACACAAATGCAAGAAGCCTGGGAAACAAGCAGGGAGAACTGGAAGTCCTGGCACAGTCAAGGAATTATCATGTGACTGGAATAACAGAGACTTGGTGGGATAACTCACAAGACTGGAGTACTGTCATGGATGGATATAAACTGTTCAGGAAGGACAGGCAGGGCAGAAAAGGTGGGGGAGTTGCATTGTATGTAAGAGAGCAGTATGACTGCTCAGAGCTCCGGTATGAAACTACAGAAAAACCTGAGAGTCTCTGGATTAAGTTTAGAAGTGTGGGCAACAAGAGTGATGTCGTGGTGGGAGTCTGCTATAGACCAACGGACCAGGGGAATGAGGTGGACGAGGCTTTCTTCTGGCAACTAACGGAAGTTACTAGATCGCAGACCCTGGTTCTCATAGGAGACTTCCATCACCTTGATATCTGCTGGGAAAGCAATGCAGCAGTGCACAGACAATCCAGGAAGTTTTTGGAAAGTGTAGGGGACAATTTCCTGGTGCAAGTGCTGGAGGAGGCAACTGGGGGAGAGCTTTTCTTGACCTGCTGCTCACAAACCGGGAAAAATTAGTAGGGGAAGCAAAAGTGGATGGGAACCTGGGAGGCAGTGACCATAAGATGGTCAAGTTCAGGATCCTGACACAACAAAGAAAGGAGAGCAGCAGAATACGGGCTCTGGACTTCAGAAAAGCTGACTTTGACTCCCTCAGGGAACTGATGGGCAGGATCCCCTGAGAAAATAACGTGAGGGGGAAAGGAGTCCAGGAGAGCTGGCTGTATTTTAAAGAATCCTTATTGAGGTTACAGGGACAAAGCATCCCAATGTGTAGAAAGAATAGTAAATATGGCAGGCGACCAGCTTGGCTTAACAGTGAAATCCTTGCTGATCTTAAACACAAAAAAGAAGCTTACAAGGAGTGGAAGATTGGACAAATGACCAGGGAGGAGTATAAAAATATTGCTCGGGCATCCAGGAGTGAAATCAGGAAGGCCAAATCACACTTGGAGTTGCAGCTAGCAAGAGATGTTAAGAATAACAGGAAGGGTTTCTTCAGGTATGTTATCAACAAGAAGAAAGTCAAGGAAAGTGTGGGCCCCTTACTGAATGAGGGAGGCAACCTAGTGACAGAGGACGTGGAAAAAGCTAATGTACTCAATGCTTTTTTTGCCTCTGTCTTCACGAACAAGGTCAGCTCCCAGGCTACTGCACTGGGCAGCACAGCATGGGGAGGAGGTGACCAGCCTTCTGTGGAGAAAGAAGTGGTTCGGGACTATTTAGAAAAGTTGGACGAGCACAAGTCCATGGGGCCAGATGCGCTGCATCCAAGAGTGCTAAAGGAGTTGGCGGATGTGATTGCAGAGCTATTGGCCATTATCTTTGAAAACTCATGGCAATCGGGGAGGACCTGGATGACTGGAAAAAGGCTAATGTAGTGCCCATCTTTAAAAAAGGGAAGAAGGAGGATCCTGGGAACTACAGGCCAGTCAGCCTCACCTCAGTCCCCGGAAAAATCATGGAGCAGGTCCTCAAGGAATCAATTCTGAAGCAGTTAGAGGAGAGGAAAGGGATCAGGAACAGTCGTCATGGATTCACCAAGGGCAAGTCATGCCTGACTAATCTAATTGCTTTCTATAACGAGATAACTGGTTCTGTGGATGAGGGGAAAGCAGTGGACATGTTGTTCCTTGACTTTAGCAAAGTTTTTGACACACAGTATTCTCCCACAGTATTCTTGCCAGCAAGTTAAAGAAATACGGGCTGGATGAATGGACTATAAGGTGGATAGAAAGCTGGCTAGATTGTCGGGCTCAACGGGTAGTGATCAATGGCTCCATGTCTAGTTGGCAGCCGGTATCAAGCGGAGTGCCCCAAGGGTCGGTCCTGGGGCCGGTTTTGTTCAATATCTTCATTAATGACCTGGAGGATGGCGTGGATTGCACCCTCAGCAAGTTTGCAGATGACACTAAACTGGGAGGAGAGGAACATATGCTGGAAGGTAGGGATAGGATACAGAGGGACCTAGACAATTAGAGGATTGGGCCAAAAGAAATTTGATGAGGTTCAACAAGAACAAGTGCAGAGTTCTGCATTTAGGACAGAAGAATCCCATGCACCGCTACAGACTAGGGACCGAATGGCTAAGGCAGCAGTTCTGCAGAAAAGGACCTAGGGGTTACAGTGAACGAGAAGCTGGATATGAGTCAACAGTATGCCTTTGTTGCCAAGAAGGCCAAAGGCATTTTGGGATGTGTAAGTAGGGGCATTGCCAGCAGACAGAGGGATGTGATCATTCCCCTCTATTTGACATTGGTGATGCCCCATCTGGAGTACTGTGTCCAGTTTTGGGCCCCACACTACAAGAAGGATATGAAAAAATTGGAACGCGTCCAGTGGAGGGCAACAAAAATAATTAGGGGACTGGAACACATGACTTATGTGAAGAGGCTGAGGGAACTGGGATTGTTTAGTCTGAGGAAAAGAAGAATGAGGTGGGATTTGATAGCTGCTTTCAACTACCTGAAAGGGGGTTCCAAAGAGGATGGATCTAGACCGTTCTCAGTGGAAGCAGATGACAGAATGAGGAGTAATGGTCTTAAGTTGCAGTGGGGGAGATTTAGGTTGGATATTAGAAAAAACTTTTTCACTAGGAGGGTGGTGAAGCACTGGAATGCATAACCTAGGGAGTTAGTGGAATCTCCTTCCTTTGAGGTTTTTAAGATCAGGCTTGACAAAGCCCTGGCTGGGATGATTTAGTTGGGGATTGGTCCTGCTTTGAGCAGGGGGTTGGACTAGATGACCTCCTGAGGTCCCTTCCAATGCTGATATTCTGTGATTCTATGAAAGTTCAGAAGAGAGCAACAAAAATGACTAAAGGTCTAGAAAACATGATCTAAGAGGAAAGACTGTAAAAACTGGGTTTGTTTAGTCTGGAGAAGAGAAGGTTGAGAGGAGACATGATAACAGTCTTCAAGTATGTAAAAGGTTGTTATAAAGAGGAGGGTGATAAATTGTTCTCTGAGGACAGGACAAGAAGTAATGAGTTTAAATTGCAGCAAGAGAGATTTAGTTTTTTAGGACACATTTCCTAACTGTAAGGGTAGTTAAGCACTAGAACAATTACCTAGGCAGGTTGTACAATCTCTGTCATTGTAGACATTTTAAGAACAGGTCAGACAGTCATCTGTCAGGGGATGGTCTAGATAATACTTATTTCTGCCTCAGTGCAGGGGACTGGACTAGATGACCTATCAAGGTCCCTTACAGTCCTACATTTCTGTGATTCTTCATTACATCTATGCAGTTACTTTTATCTTAATCCTTCTAGTTTCTTTACCTCACATGCACTTCACTTTATGAGTCATTTTAAAGAACGGTTTCAGAGGAACAGCCGTGTTAGTCTGTATTCGCAAAAAGAAAAGGAGTACTTGTGGCACCTTAGAGACTAACCAATTTATTTGAGCATGAGCTTTCATGAGCCACAGCTCACTTCATCAGATGTTTGATGTTTGATGAACATCTGATGAAGTGAGCTGTGGCTCACGAAAGCTCATGCTCAAATAAATTGGTTAGTCTCTAAGGTGCCACAAGTACTCCTTTTCATTTTAAAGAACCTGAGCAGAATAGTACTTCCAATGTCCAGTGGAAGCAGTATGTCTGTTATGCTGTTTGAATTACATAAAAAGACTCTTGCATGTTCTTCAACAGTTAGGCTGCTGGTGTGCAGAGACCATAGCCTATCATGCTGACCAATATTGTCTCATTCTTTCCATCTATCTATAAGAAATAGTTACTAACCTGTTCTTTAACTGTTGTTCTTCGAGATGTGTAGCACATGTCTATTCCACTTCAGGTGTGTGCGTGCCTAGTGCATTGTTGTCAGAGATTTTTCCCTCAGCAGTACCTGTTGGGATGGTGCATGCACCCTCTGCTGCTGCACGATGGTATAAAGGACAGAGCCACCCAAACCCCTCAGTTCCTTCTTACCGCACTGATTTCCGGTGCAGAGGGGAAGAAGGGTGGGTAGTGGAATGGACATGTACAACACATCTCAAAGAGTAGCAGTTACAGAACTGGTTAGTAACCATTTCTCTTTCTTCGACCGACTGCACATGTCCGTTCCATTCAGATGACTCACAAGTACCTCGATATGGAGGTGGGATCAGAGTCTATCAGAATAACAACGGAAAGACCATACGTCCAAAGTTGGCATCATCCCTAGAGTGTTGAGAGGTAGCATAATGAGAGGCAAAGATATGCACTGAAGACCAAGTTGCAGCTTTACGAATGTCCAGACTAGGCACCTGGGCCAGAAAAACTACACGAATACATGAGATCTGGTTGAATGTGCTAGCACCCTATTTGGTGGAGTTACACTGGCCACATAATAGCAAAAGCATATCCAAGAGGAGATCCTTTGAGAAGAGACCAGAAGACCTTTCATCCTCTCTGCCATTGCCACAAACAATTGTGACAGTGATCTAAATGGTTTAGTCCTGTCCAAATAAAAGGCTAACGCTCATGGGCATATTTGGGTGGAGGTAGGGGTGGTGTTGCCCCTGCAAACTGCAAACCTCATCCAGGCACAGAATTTGCTCCCCCACTGAAGCTGGGACTCTCCCAATCAGTTTCCTCTGCTGTGCTAGCTAACCCACCCCGCCCCCTCACCTGCCTCCACCAATCAGCAGCTGAGACTATACGGCGTGACAATCCTTCTAACCAATAGTAGTGGGGCAGTGAACAGGGCCTATGGGGGTGGGACAGGCAAGGAAGGAGTCAGTCACGGTGGAACGAGAGAGTATAGGATGCCCCATGGTGGGAGTGCTTGGGGGAGCACAGGGGCCCCAGTGGTGGTGGGTTGGAGCCTGGCGGGGGGGAGGGTAGTGGGGTGGGAAAGGGGAATCAATCTCCAGGGAAAGGGAAAGGGGAGGGCATAGGGCTGTGCCCTAAAGATGGGGGCAGTGAGTGTGGGGGAAGCATCGGGGGGGGGGGGGAACAGTCGCTGGGGCAAGGAGCGTGAGGGGCTAAGAGCATCTAAGTGGTTGCTTTTGCCATCAGAGAAGCAGGGAACACCCTCACCTCTCCCTGAGAAGAGACTGGGGACAGATCCTTCTGGTCCAGAGTTATCATGTCCACTAGCAATTGCAGCTCCAAGGACAGATGTGTGGCCATGCTGTGCTGCAAATTGTGCCAGCTGGTGCTGAGCTTGTGGGGATGAAGGCTGTGCTGCTGGCCAACAGAGATCGACCTGACATCCCACCCACCACGTAAGTCCCTTCAGCTATCACCAGTGGGCATCTCAACAGCTGAGTCATGTTACAGTAGTGCCCAAACACCTTAATCAGTAGGAGTCCCCCATTGTGCTATGCACCACACAAACCATTAAGAAGTCTAAACCAAACCAGTGTCCCTTAAGTGACTTGCTGTAAGATGTCAGAACATGTTAGTATTAGAGCTGAGTGAGTCTAATATTTATTTAAATTTTTTTCTTTCTTTTTATAGGAATTAGATACAGTGCTCCTGTCAGTCACTTTCTAAGTTGTTATCTGCAAGAAAGCTAGAGTTTTCAGGTGCCTAATTAGCCCCTGGAATCATGGTTAAAGTTGCCCCCCCAAATCTGAAAGGGTGCCCCTGCTCACGTGCAGCCCCATTGGCCTGATTGAAGCTCCCCCACCCCCAAATACAGAAGTCAAACTACACCTAATATTTACCTCTCCTAATGTCTAATGTATAAAGTCTCTCCTCATCCTTATAAGCACAAGGCTTCAGGAAGAAAAATTAGTAAATAGATTGTCTGATTGATGTAAAAGTGAGACACCCCTTTGATGAGAAATTTCAGATGAGGGCATACATATCTTGCCCTTAAAGGAGACTATACAGAAGGTCAGACACTGGAGCTCATGATTCACCCACTCACCTGGCTGTGGTGATTGCCACCAAAAACATTTAACCATTGGTTGAAAGGGAGGGCCTATTAGCTTTGTTAGCACCAGGTTTAAGACCCAAGGGGGGAAGTGTATCCTCTACCTGGGGATGTAACCTGGCCAAACCCTTCAAAAATCATATTGCCACAGGATTGGAGAAAAGCGAGCTATTATCAGTTGCAGGATGCCTGTAATCTGGAGTTGTAGTCCCGCTGTTGAATAACATTTCCTCCCAAAGAGATATAGGTCCCATCCTTTGATTTTGGGGCAGATGCTTGATGACCCTGGCATGCTCTCTCATTGACAGCAGAGAACACAAAGGATTCCAGAGGGGACAGGGGGGTTCAAACTTCTATGAGGGAATATAATACCTTTGGCTCAGTTCTTTTAGCTGTTTGCACCAGGGAGCACCTCGACCTTGAGTGCACTCTATCCTCCTTCCCAGAATGTTTGCTGGACTTTGGTGCCAAAGACCCTGTGCTTCTGGTCACTGAGTCCTTCAGTGCTGCCTTCCAGTGCCTCTTCTTTGGTACTGGAGAAGGAGATTGGCATCAAGACTCTGAAAAGGCAGGAGCAGCACTCCTAACAAAAACAGATGTGCTTGGTACTCGCTCAGAATAGGGAGGCTCTGAGGATGGGCATAGGGCTGCCTCCATCAGAAAGTATTTTAGTCTAACTTTCCTATCCTTTTTTAGTTTTGGGCTTAAAGTCCCTGCATATTTGGTACCTGTCTTGGATATGAGGTTTTCCTAGGCACTTCAGGCACCTGGAGTGTGGGTCACTAGTTCCCAAATGGCAGGAACTTAAGAGTACAAAGAAAGTATCCCAATAAAAGGAAAGCTACTATTAAACTATCCTAACACTAAAACTATTTATCTGTTAATCAAGTACCAACTATATACCACACTAGAATCAATGGAAAGCTTGTAGTAGTATGGTGAATGCTCCAACCACCATCACAGGCAATAAGAAAGAACTGAGGAATGCTGAGGGCAGCTCTGCCATTTCTGCCATGTACCAGCAGCGCAAGGGCACATGTGCCACCTTGATGGGTACAACTGAAGTAAAAATCTCTGACAACTGCGCATTGAGCGTAGACACATCTGAAGTGGAATGGACACGTGCAGTCACTCAAAGAACCACCATCTTTTGTCTCTTATCTTATCTTTTGACTGTAAGCTCCTTTGGGCAGGGACTGTCTTTGTGTTCTGTGTTTGTATGGCACCCAGCAAAATGGGGTCATGGCGCATGACTGGGGGTCCTAAATGCTACAACAATATAAATAGTAGTAAATCTTTCAAAAAATATGCTTTAGTTCAAACACATTATTGGATTAGATGCAAGAATCACTGTATGAAAGAGACTAGATTATCATAATGGTCTCTTCTGGCCTTAAAGATCTATGAATCTATATAAATGTTCATTCTTTTTTCTGCTTTATATCTTGGTGCAATAACATTTTGAACTGATTTAAAACAGGGAAAAGACAAAGTACAAAATACCTTGGTAGTTACTTAAAATACTAACTGACAGGCAAATATGCAATAGGAAAAACAGTTCAGATCTTCATCAAGATAAAGTATGTTTTCAGAACAATTACCCTGGGGAAGACAAAGAGAATAACTGAATGGTTCTTATCTGCAGCACTTGATGCTTGGTAATGGTTGGCACCGACTGCATGGGGACCAATCTCACAGTGGTGTCGCTGCCTGTCACTACCAGCTGCTTGGCTGTGGTAATGAATACTAAGAGTGTTACAAGGGAAAAAAATCAGGACTTTTTTTAAAAAATAAGAGTTACATAACACCTAAATAACTGGCATATTATTTAAAAGTCCGCTATACAAATGAATCTATATAATAGTTTTATAGAGCACACACCACTATATCTAAGCTCTTACATATGCTCCCTCAGAACTTAAACTATGCCTTGAATTTGCATATATTCATGTTGGGGATTTTGCAAAGCCGCAGACAAGGGACTTTGTTACCAGTAGGCTAAATTCAGTTCTTGCGTAACCAGGTGAAGCTCCATTGGCACCTGATTATACTAGGTCTGAATTTCACCAATCGCAGAAATGATCTAAAATTTCTCCTGTGTTAAAGGAGCTTTCAAATGGAAACCTGTGAAGCATGGTATACGATAAGAAGCACTCAGCACAGTAGCACAAACCAACACTTTCAAACTAAGGTACCTAAAATTAGGCTCCATAATCTATCACCTATATAAAAGCAGCCTAATTTTCAAAAGGTATTGTACACCTGCAATGCTCCCTGGACTTCAGTGGAGCACCTCTGAAAAGTAAGTTGCTTTTATTTAGTTGCCTACATACAGGTATATAGGTTTAAATATTTTATCTTAAATGGATGTAATTAGTCTGAGCACAAATAACTTTCTGCAAATGAAGACTATAGCTTATTTATGCACTATATGTACTTGTATTGACCTTGCCGTAACTGACCTGTCATTTGCTCAACGTCATCTTTGAGTCCGTGGATATCATTTTCTAGGAGCTTGATCTGTTTGGCATGTTCTCCACTCCCCACATTTCTGTACTCTAACCAGTAATCCTTCTCAGCCTGTTTTACCACTAGTTTATGCTCAACTTCATTTATCTTGGAGCGTAGCTCTATTAATATAACAAAACCAGAAGGGTGAGTCCTTTTTTCTGTCATTTTTTGTATCAATTTTGTACCAATTTTTTTCAGTTAGGGAGCTTTCAATGGGAGTGGAGGAGGAAATCTCATATCCTACAATTTATTACAAAATCCTGACCCTCTATATTCTCAGGGGCCACCATTTTCCCTGACGGCAGCTTGGTCTCACCTGGTTGGAAACAATAGGTGACCATGGCCATTTTGAAAGAGACCATTTTAACTGAGGGCACCAGTCCTACTAAGAACAATAGGAAATGGCAGCCAGTTCAAATGAGGGCTGTGCTGGGAATTTCTGTAGTAGAACATTATTCCTCAGCCTCTGAGGAAAAAGAAACTTTCAGCTGTGAAGCATAACAGCAATAAATGGCTACTAATCTTAAAAAAAATCTCTACATGTAGTCAGTGCACAACATTTCAATGAGTTTTAACTCCATGGAAAATTTGAAGAGTCAAATTTGAAAATTTGAAGAGTATTATTCCATTATAACTCGAGACATAAAAGGACCAACACAGGGTGTCTAATTTCTTACAGGAATCATTTAAAATTAATTATAACTCAAACCAATAAACTGATTTACTGATTTATTTGTAAATTCCTGGACAAATCATTCTGTACTCAAAGAGTAAGTGCCTTAATTTTGGGGAGGAAAAGCTGTATTCTTTCTATGTAACCAATAAGCTGAATCTCTGTGTCACATGGTGACTGGCCCTTAAGTGAAGATGAGGGATCCAGTCCCACCAGTAACACACCTCACTCACTTTGCCATGTGGAGAAAATGAACAAGGTCACATGACAGGCAGGTCATGAGGCTAAATCAGGCCTTCTGTAGTGGAGATAAGACAGAGGACTGTGGAGAGCCAGTGCTGGGAATTGATTCTTGGTGGAAAGTGGGAAGAGACCCAAACGAACCCCCCAAAGGAGGGTCTGAGGTAGAGCCATCGCTTGGGTACAGCGAATCGGGGCGACTGCCCTGGGCTCCACAATTTGGGGGGGCCCGGGCAAGAGGGGAGGGAGGCAGGATTTGGGCAGACAAGCGGGGTGAGGAGGCAAATAGGGAGGTGAGCGGCAGGGAGGGAGGGCGAGGAGGAGCCCCTCTATCAGAACCTCTCCCTCCCCCCAGCGCCTCCTGCCCACCGGCGAGCCTTGCCGATTAGCGCCTCCCCTCCCCTTCCAGCACCTACCGCCTGCCGCAGATCAGCTGTTTCACGGCCTCAGGAGGCACTGGTGAAGGGAGGGGAGAGGAGTGAGGGTGCAGTGTGCTTGCGGGAGGGGGCAGAACTGGGCAGGAAAGAGGAAGGGCGGGAAGAGGCAGGGAAGAGCCAGGGCAGGGGGCGCAGCCTTGGGGGAAGGGGTGGAATGGGGGCGGAGCCAGGGGGAGCAGCCCCCAGCAGATTAGAAACTCAGCACCTATGTCCCCGGCCCCGCTCCCCCCTAGGGATGGTCCTGGTCTGAAGGAAGAGACTGAGCAGAGCCAGGGAAGGGCGGAAAGCTGATTCCAGAGGGCAAGCTGAAGAGTTCTGAAATCAGATGAAAAGACAAGCCCTCAGGAAGGAGGGGGCTGTGCCCAGTTTGACACTGAGGGTGGAAGGCCGCGTTGTATTTTTTTCAATGTGGATACCCTTCAGGGAATTTTTCTTTACTGACTTTGCTGGCCAAAACACTGTAGCAATCAAACCAGGCTGGAAGATTGGGAGATGCAACTTGAGTGAGGGGAAACTGAGGAAGACACTAGCCTGACACCAGACTGGGGTTAGGTGGTGCTGCTTTAGTGCAAAATTCAACTCAGTCCTAACTATGGAAAACTGCAAACAGCACTTGCATAACTAACTTACTACTCACCTTTCAGAAGTATTTCTTGGTCCCTAAAATATTGCCATTTCTCCCTCATTGCTGCCTCTACATCATCCCTGGTTACAACCTCCTTTTGCTCTAGTTCTTTGCCCTGTGTTTTCAAGTTGCTTAGCAGACTGCGGATGTGTCCCAGCTGTTCTTCCTTCAGATAGTCATTCTATGAGAGGAACAAGAGTAAGATACATAATAAAAGGGGTTTAAAATCTCTTCCTGAGTAACAAATTGAAATATCACTTGGATCTGTGACAACATGGTTCCTTGCAAAAAAGTAGAGCTGAAGATGTTTTGTAAGTCCCAGAAGTTTCTAACTAAGCTCAAACCTGTTACTACCAGGAAAAGGGAGACAAATGACTGTTAGTCTGCTCAATATTCCCATTGCTAAGAATATAGGCTGCATGTTGCGTTTTAACAATACTTATTACTGACTTATTCACTTAAGAATATAGGCTGCATGTTGCGTTTTAACAATAATACTTATTACTGACTTATTCGCTTAGATTCAGCAGAATTCTGGGCAACATACAAACATACCTTATAACAACATACCACTTAAGTTCTATCACCTTTGTTTTACACATGGTGAACTAAGACAGTGAAAGGTTAAATGACTTGCTCAGAGCCACAGAAAAAAATTAGCACCACAGTCAAAATTAGAACTACGGGGTATTCTGGTACCCGTGTCTGTACCCAGATCACTACACCATGTCTCTCTATCATGTCGCCCAAACTCCAGTTGGAAACAGTCTGCAGCTACCAATTTAGTGAGTTTGCTCCCAATGCCACACCATGAGAGATCTAAGTACACCTTTACCCGATATAACACTACCCGATATAACATGAATTCGGATATAATGCAGTAAAGCAGCGCTCCAGGGAGGGAGGCAGGGGCCTGCGCGCTCCAGTGGATCTAACCAAGTTCAATATAATGCGGTTTCACCTATAACGCGGTAAGATTTTTTGGCTTCCGAGGACAGTGTTATATCAGGGTAGAGGTGTACTATACAAGCCAAATACATAACAATGGGAATCCAATAAAATACACAGCCAGAAATCATCAGAGACACTCTGCTTCTCAAAGGATCAATGCCCAACTGACCAGAGAAATGAGGGTGAAAAAAAGAGGGAGCCCAAAACTAGGCTAAAGGAAACAAAGGGTAGTGCAGCATACTCTAAAATGAAAAGGAGTATTTGTGGCACCTTAGAAACTAACCAATTTATTTGAGCATAAGCTTTCGTGAGCTACAGCTCACTTCATCTGATACATAAAAGTAGAAAATGCAGTGAGGATGTTTTTATACACACATGAAAAAATGGGTGTTTATCACTTCAAAAGGTTTTCCCTCCCCCACCCCACTCTCCTGCTGGTAATAGCTTATCTAAAGTGATCACTCTCCTTACAAGGGTAGGTTTCAGAGTAACAGCCGTGTTAGTTTGTATTCGCAAAAAGAAAAGGAGTACTTGTGGCACCTTAGAGACTAACCAATTTATTTGAGCATAAGCTTTCATGAGCTACAGCTCACTTCATCGGATGCATACTGTGGAAAGTACAGAAGATCTTTTTATACACACAAACCATGAAAAAATGGGTGTTTACCACTACAAAAGGTTTTCTCTCCCCCCACCCCACTCTCCTGCTGAAACCAATTTATCTGAGCATAAGCTTTCGTGAGCTACAGCTTCTTACAATGTGTATGATAATCCAGGTGGGCCATTTCCAGCACAAATCCAGGTTTTCTCTCCCCCCACCCCACTCTCCTGCTGGTAATAGCTTATCTAAAGTGATCACTCTCCTTTCTTCCTACCCCCCCCCCCCATGTTCCTCAGAAGTTCTTGTTAAACCCTTTCCTACTCCCCCCCCTCAGACGTTCTTGTTAAACCCTAAGGAGACTGATCAATTTAGATAAGCTATTACCAGCAGGAGAGTGGGGTGGGGGGAGAAAACCTTTTGAAGTGATAAACACCCATTTTTTCATGGTCTGTGTATATAAAAACATCATCACTGCATTTTCTACTTTTATGCATCAGCTGAAGTGAGCTGTAGCTCACGAAAGCTTATGCTCAAATAAATTGGTTAGTCTCTAAGATGCCACAAGTACTCCTTTTCTTTTTGCGAATACAGACTAACATGGCTGCTACTCTGAATACTCTAAAATATCCTCCAAGAACTAAAAAATGAAAGGAGTCCCATGAGAGACCGTGAGTTGGCTGCTAACTAGGGGGAAAATCACAAGAGACTACAGCTGTTGGTGGAGACCAGAGCCAAATTAGCTGCTCCCAGTGATGTCAGCAGTCCACAGCTGGAAGAGAATAGATGCTGCAGGAATTTGGGAAACAGCAGCCACATGAAGCTACAGCTCTCTTAAGAGGAGACTTAAAATCAGTGGCCTAATCACACTTGACCACTTAGTAAAGTGCTACAAACAGAGGGCAAGGGGAGGATAGGGACTTTATTGTCCACTTCACCTTCTGGAAGAAGTCTAGTCTGCAAAACTGTTTGATTGCCAAGGTCCAACTCTTTCATTTCATTGAGAGAGACAGTCTTTCTTGATCAATACATTATATATATTTCTGGAGTCCAAAATTCATTGTGCTCTGACAGCAACCTAATTAGGCCTTGTACTAAATTTATCTTTGAAGTGTGATTCTTCTGGAACAGTGACCACATAAAATTAGCACCCTGGGGTTCCATTTTTCTTTGTTTCTAAAGTGACTCAATGGGGTTAATTTACAAGTAAGTTATTTCTCTATCTGGCAACATTGCAAACTCAGCCTGGAGAGTTGAGCTGGGCTCTTTTCCTCATTTTTCACTATATTTGAGGTTCTGCAGGCCAAACTAGTCCCACATTTTCATTTGTGCAACACCACTACATCAGAAGAGATTATAAAAATGACACCTTCTTATTCAACAGATCTGTATTCAGAGCCATTATCTGCTCACTTAAATGACAGAAATAAGATCATACTGATTTTTATTCCTCCTAAACCTGCACAGCCAGCATGGGTAATACAGAGGAAGTTGGATTCTACTTCTTCCTGCGCAAGAGCCACAGAATTGTTTACTAAGTTCCAAATCATTATACCCATGCAAACCATTTTTAGTTATTTTTAGAGCAGAACTCCATTTTGTTACATATAATTTAGAATGACAAAATTATACCTCCTTAAGCATATAAAGTGATTCACTAACCTTGTTTTCAAAATAGGCTTTGCAAAATATTAATTGCTACAAATACTGTAGTTACAGTAAGTGTGTAGTTTACCATGACAAATGATTTAGCTTTACTAGCTAAAATATACTAGAGAGCATGAGATGGGAGAGAGATGCGTGTTTACTTACTCTTTCATGATATTTTTTGTTCTTTTCTTTTAGTTGCTTTAGTTCAAACAGAAGCTGATTAATTGCCTCTTCTTTTATCTGAATTCTGAGGAGAAAGAAGCATGTATGAAGAGTCATAACACAGCTACAGAAGAAAGAGAGAGTGAGTAGTTATTTTAAAGTAAGTTAGATACAAATACTAGTTAGTGCTTTTTGCCTGTAGATCGCAAATTGCTTTGCTAAGGTGGGTAAGCATGGTTATTCCCATATTACTGGGCCACAGAGCAGTTAAGTGACTTCCCCAGCATCACACAGTGAGCCAATGTCACAGTCAAGAGTAGGACCCAGGTCTCTTGACTCTGTCAGGTGATTCCCAGGATCATACTGTCTCCCTAATAGGCCAATGCCTCTTCAATGCAGAATTTTGAGTGGGAGGTGGGAAACTCCATGGGTGTCTATTCACAGATTCTTTTAAGTTGTCCTGCCAAGGGCTGGAGTTTGCTCCCTGTAGAAACAGCTGGGGATTCGGCTTCCTGAACACCTTACAAACTATGCATTCCCTGCTGGTGGGCTGCACTGAAACACGCAAACATATGCATGTCCACATACACACACAACTTGTAACTGCAAAAGAGGGAATTATGTAATGGTTTGGCCTGCAGTAAAATTCTGGGCAGACATTTAGTCAGACCAGCCGTGATCATGCAGAAAGGCTGTTTCCCCAACTGTTTCCCCAACTTCCTTGATGTTTGCGGACAGGAGGCTATGGAGAGTACACAGCAAGCTTGCTGTTCTCACCAGCCCTGTCACAATTTGCACAGCAGAGGTTAGCATGTGGCCACTGATTGCTAAATAAAAAAAACAGTTCCTATCCTTTTGTAACTGTGGTTCTTCAAGATGTGTGGCACATGTCCATTCCACGGTAGGTGTGTACATGCCCCAGGCACAGTTGTCATATATTTTTTTCCCTCAGCAATACCAGTCAGGATGGCTTGAGCTCCCTCTAGTGCCACACACACCCCTGCATCCTGGTATAGGTGGGCGGGGCTGCCCGAAACCCCCTCAGTTTCTTCAGACCAGATAGACTCTGAAAGAGAGGAAAGGCAGGTGGGCTGTGGAATGGACATGTGCAACACATTTCAAAGAACAACAGTTACAGAAAGGTAGGTAACATTTTTTTCTTCTTCAAGTGATTGCACATGTCCATTCCACTGTAGGCGACTCACAAGCAAACTCACATGGAGGTGGGCTGGGAGTCTAACTGAACAGTGATTATAAGACAACCTGTCTGAAACCGGGACTCTCTGGTATAATGGGAAATGGCATAATGAGAAGCTTGGTCTTGCCAGCTACTGATGCAGGGTAGGCAAGCTCCCCCCTCCCCCGCCTCTTCCCCCAGCATGCTGGGTTCCTGCTCCTCCTCCTCTCCCTCCCTGCCACCAATCAGCTGATGGCCCTTGAGAGGGAGGGGGAGAAGTGGAGCTGCAGCGCGCTCACTCCGGGGAGGAGGCGGAGAAGAGGTGGGGACGGGGCCTTGGGGAAAGGGGGTGGAATCAGGGCATATCCCCTCCAGCCCCCTGCCTGAGCCACTCTGGGCAGGGGGTTGGGAGCACCCCCACAACCCTAGCCGACACCCCCAGCCTTCTGCCTTGACCCCTGCATCCCCCTCACACACCCAGCCCTCTGTCCTGACTCCTACACCCTCCTCACACACCCCAGCCCTCTGCCCTGACTCCTGCACCCTCCTCACACACCCCAGCCCTCTGCCCTGACTCCTGCACCCTCCTCACACACATCCAGCCCTGACTCCTGCACCCCCCACACCCCATGCCCCGACTCTTGCATACCCCACAGTCCCACCCCCACCCTGAGCACCAAACGGGAGCTCCTGCACCCCCCCCCCACATTCCCACCTGCACCCCTCGCACCAAATGGGAGCTGCCCAGGTAAGCACTCCACACCCAAGCCTCCTGCCCCAACCCTGAGCCCCCTCCCTCATTCTAGCTCCTGGCCAGACCCTACACCCCAACACCCAGCCTGCTCCTTCACCCCCAGCCCTGTGTTCAGTGCACTCCCACCCTCAGCTCAGTGCAGAGAGAGAGGAAGAGAATGGGCTAGAACCAGGGAGAAGGTAGGTACCTACTCTATGTGTGCAGGACAGGGATCCAAGACGGGCAGCAGTCTGAGTGGGGCCAGTAACCAGGACCCTGGCTGGCAGCAGCCGGCAGACAGAACCTCAGACCAGCAGCGGGCTGACTGGCAGTGGGCTGAGTCCACTGCTGGTCTGGGGTCCCGGCCACCGGCCCCGCTCACCACTGGGGTTCTGGCTGCTGGCCCCTTGCCAGCCAAGGTCCTGGCCGCAGACCCCGCTCAGCCTGCTGCCGGCCTAGGTGAACGGAACCCCAGGCTATAGACTTATAGAGAGAGACCGTCTAAAAAATGTTAAAATGTATTACTGGCACGCGAAATTAAATGTGAATAAATGAAGACTCAGCACACCACTTCTGAAAGGTTGCCGACCCCTGCTCTAGCTGGTGGGGTTATATTAGCCAGTTGGTAACAAACAAATGCACAAAGAGATATAGGATGAGAGTCTCTGCATGGAAACTGGTAGGCTCTTAGCTCTGTCTGCAATCACAATGAATTGTGTGGAGGATCTAAAGGACAGCACCCTAGGTAGAAAACTAAAGCCCTTCTCACATCCAGTGAATGAAGTTTTTCCGCATCCCTGCGCATATGGGGTTTTGGAAGAATGTCAGCAGATTGACTGCCTGGTTAACATGAAAATCAGATTTCAGAGGAACAGCCGTGTTAGTCTGTATTCGCAAAAAGAAAAGGAGTACTTGTGGCACCTTAGAGACTAACCAATTTATTTGAGCATGAGCTTTCGTGAGCCACAGCTCACTTCATCAGAAGTGAGCTGTGGCTCACGAAAGCTCATGCTCAAATAAATTGGTTAGTCTCTAAGGTGCCACAAGTACTCCTTTTCTTTTTATGAAAATCAGAGACGACTTTCGGGAAAATTTTGGATGAGGGAAGAGAGAGGCTCTGAAACTAGGGCTCTCAACGCGTCCAGCCTTCTGGCAGAGGTAACTGCCACAAGAAATATTATCTTTATAGAGAGGTGAAGGAGAAAGCAAGTTGCAAGGAACACAAAGGCTGGTCCAATCAACTTTGCTAGGACTAAGTTCAGATCCCAAGGAGGGATCTTGTATGTGTGGGTACATTCTGACTAAGCTTGTTAGAACTGGGTGACCATGGGGTTGGAGGAAAGAGATTTACTATCCACTGAGACACGGAAGGCTGAAATAGCTGCCAGATGCACTCTTATAGAGCTAATAGCAAAGTCTGTTTTAAATCTAGAAGATAATCCAGTACAAGGTTCAGGAGTACCCACTCGGGAGATACACCTTTCCAACGAGACCAAATAGAGAAGCACTTCCACTTAGCCAGATAAGTGTTCCTAGTTTGGGGGTTTCTGCTATTCAGAAGCACTTTCTGAAGGTCCTTCAAGCAGGACCTTTCAAAGGGTGTCAGCTATGAAGCATCCACGCTGTCAGATGGAGAGCTCAGAAGCTGGGATGGAGCAGGTGCCCATGATCCTGGGAAATTAAGTCTTGATCCAAGGGGAGAGACAGCGGAGGCTCAACTGACAAGGTTAGAAAGGTTGAGTACCAGTGTTGACGAAGCTGTGCCAGTGCATGAAGTAAAGAAATCGAAGGGAAGGTGTACAGGAGGAAATTCTTCCAAGATAAAAGAAAAGCAGCTATTAGTAAGCCTGGACTGATCCCTTCCCATGAACAGAACTGAGAGCATTTTCTGTTGGTTCTTGCTGCAAACAGGTCCACTTGGGGAGTCCCCTAGAGCTGGAAGATGGACCTGGATATAGTGATCAGTCGTGGCAATCAGCAAAGGACCTGCTCAGCAGATCTGCTAACGTGTTGTTTTCCTGAAAGGGAAGCAGCCCTGAGATGAACTTAGTTGTACAAAAAACCCAGAGACAAACTGGCTCCTGGCACAGCTGAGTTGAACATGCCCCTCCCTGCCTGTTTATGTAAAACATGGTTGTTCAATTCTCTCTTAAAATTAATAAATTATTTCCTACTATGTGGAAGAGGAAGACCAAGTAGCCTGGACGCACCACTCTTAACTCCCTAACATTTATGAGAGTCTTTAGATCTCAAGATGGCCAGAGACCCTGAGTCTGCAGGGACCTGGTATGAGCTCCCTAACCCAGGGATGACACACCTGTAACTACAGTGAGGCTTGGCAGTGGGAGGGGAAAAGGGAACCCCTATGCAAACTTTCAGAGGGCCCATCCAGCAATCTAGAGATGACAAAATGAACACTCGCACTCCCCAATGAACTCTATTGTCTGTACTGGTTTCAGGATTGATTTGTTCCAATTTACTACAAGTGCCAGCATGTTGAATATGGACAGGACAGTGGATATGCTGGACAGGACTTGAGTTTCAGACCGACCTCTGATCAATGAGGTTGTCCAGGTACTGTAACATATGGACACTTAATTTTTGTAGATGCACTGCCACCACCATTATGCACTTCATGAACACCTGAGGAGCAGCTGACAAACCAAATGGAACTATTGTTAACTGATAATGGCAACTATTCACCATGAATCTGAGAATTTTCCAATGGTTGTGGCATATTGTGACATGGAAGTAAACATCCTTTAAGTCAAGAGCAGCATACCAGTCCCCCTGTTCCAGAGAAGTAATAATCTAGGCTAGGGTAACCACGCAGAATTTTATTTTCTTCAGAAATTTGCTCAACTCTCTTAGATCTAAAAGAGACCCCCTTTTGCTCTGGGGATAAGGAAGTAGCGGGAATAGAAGCCTTTCCCCCTGAGGTACCACAGAACTTCCTCTGTGGCCCCTGCCTGAAGAAAAGATTGGATCTCCCGTTGAAGGACAATCTCTAAAGTGGGGTGCATGGGAGGAGGGGGTTTAGAAATGAACTGGAGGGCATATCCCAGTTCCACCATGCTTAAGACCCACCGGTCCGATGTGATGTGGGTCCAAGCACTTAGGAAGTGGGATAAACTGGTAAACAAAACATGAGAAACTGATGGAACTATGATCACTGGTACACTGCCCTAGACCAACCCATCAAATGCCTCTTTGGAAAAGTCAGCTGTACAGGATGATCCCACTAATGCTGAAGAGGAGTGTGGTTGAGGGCACCTCTTATAACCCGTGCCTTTTTTTCTTGGTGGATCTTGGGATCGGGGAACAAAATCCTGGTGCCTACAGACAAAACTGTTTTCTTTTCATCGCTGGGGTATAGATTCCAAGGGATTTGAGTGTTGCCCTGGAATCTTTAAGGCTATGAAGCCTATCCGCTGTTTTCTCTGAAAACAGCAAGAGACCGTCAGAAGGGAGGTCCTGGATAGTCTGTTGGACCTCCAGATGACTGCAAGCATGAATACATTCTCATAGGACTAGCTGGTGCCAGGGTTCAAGCATCTGAGTCTGCGCTATCCAAACGGTCCTGGAGAGTAGTTCTGGAAACCAGCTTCCGTCTTCAGCCATTATTGCAAACTCCTGTCTACAGACCTAGAATCATAGAATCATAGAATATAAGGGTTGGAAGGGACCCCAGAAGGTCATCTAGTCCAACCCCCTGCTCAAAGCAGGACCAATTCCCAGTTAAATCATCCCAGCCAGGGCTTTGTCAAGCCTGACCTTAAAAACCTCTAAGGAAGGAGATTCTACCACCTCCCTAGGTAACGCATTCCAGTGTTTCACCACCCTCATAGTGAAAAAGTTTTTCCTAATATCCAATCTAAACCTCCCCCACTGCAGCTTGAGACCATTACTCCTCGTTCTGTCATCTGATACCACTGAGAACAGTCTAGAGCCATCCTCTTTGGAACCCCCTTTCAGGTAGTTGAAAACAGCTATCAAATCCCCCCTCATTCTTCTCTTCTGCAGGCTAAACAATCCCAGCTCCCTCAGCCTCTCCTCATAACTCATGTGTTCCAGACCCCTAATCATTTTTGTTGCCCTTCGCTGGACTCTCTCCAATTTATCCACATCCTTCTTGAAGTGTGGGGCCCAAAACTGGACACAGTACTCCAGATGAGGCCTCACCAATGTCGAATAGAGGGGAACGATCACGTCCCTCGATCTGCTCGCTATGCCCCTACTTATATATCCCAAAATGCCATTGGCCTTCTTGGCAACAAGGGCACACTGCTGACTCATATCCAGCTTCTCGTCCACTGTCACCCCTAGGTCCTTTTCCGCAGAACTGCTGCCTAGCCATTCGGTCCCTAGTCTGTAGCTGTGCATTGGGTTCTTCCGTCCTAAGTGCAGGACCCTGCACTTATCCTTATTGAACCTCATCAGATTTCTTTTGGCCCAATCCTCCAATTTGTCTAGGTCCTTCTGTATCCTATCCCTCCCCTCCAGCGTATCTACCACTCCTCCCAGTTTAGTATCATCCGCAAATTTGCTGAGAGTGCAATCCACACCATCCTCCAGATCATTTATGAAGATATTGAACAAAACCGGCCCCAGGACCGACCCTTGGGGCACTCCACTTGATACCGGCTGCCAACTAGACATGGAGCCATTGATCACTACCCGTTGAGCCCGACAATCTAGCCAGCTTTCTACCCACCTTGTAGTGCATTCATCCAGCCCATACTTCCTTAACTTGCTGACAAGAATACTGTGGGAGACCGTGTCAAAAGCTTTGCTAAAGTCAAGAAACAATACATCCACTGCTTTCCCTTCATCCACAGAACCAGTAATCTCATCATAGAAGGCGATTAGATTAGTCAGGCATGACCTTCCCTTGGTGAATCCATGCTGGCTGTTCCTGATCACTTCCCTCTCATGCAAGTGCTTCAGGATTGATTCTTTGAGGACCTGCTCCATGATTTTTCCAGGGACTGAAGTGAGGCTGACTGGCCTGTAGTTCCCAGGATCCTCCTTCTTCCCTTTTTTAAAGATTGGCACTACATTAGCCTTTTTCCAGTCATCCGGGACTTCCCCGGTTCGCCACGAGTTTTCAAAGATAATGGCCAATGGCTCTGCAATCACAGCCGCCAGTTCCTTCAGCACTCTCGGATGCAACTCGTCCGGCCCCATGGACTTGTGCACGTCCAGCTTTTCTAAAAAGTCCCTAACCACCTTTTTCTCCACAGAGGGCTGGCCATCTCTTCCCCATTTTGTGATGCCCAGCGTAGCAGTCTGGGAGCTGACCTTATTAGTGAAGACAGAGGCAAAAAAAGCATTGAGTACATTAGCTTTTTCCACATCCTCTGTCACTAGTTTGCCTCCCTCATTCAGTAAGGGGCCCACACATTCCTTGGCTTTCTTCTTGTTGCCAACATACCTGAAGAAACCCTTCTTGTTACTCTTGACATCTCTGGCTAGCTGCAGCTCCAGGTGCGATTTGGCCCTCCTGATAACATTCCTACATGCCCTAGCAATATTTTTATACTCTTCCCTGGTCATATGTCCAACCTTCCACTTCTTGTAAGCTTCTTTTTTATGTTTAAGATCCGCTAAGAACTTGTTCACCTCTGTGAACTTGTTTTTAAATTTTATAATGTTCTCCATGAGGGTCAAGGAGTGCCTGTTGGTTTACAGTCCTGAGTCACAGACTTTCTGAGGAATAAAGTTTCTGACCAAACAAATACAGTCTCTGATTCTTTGCCTTTCGGTGTGGAAGCTTGTTGTGCTGTTTTTCCTGCTCATTAGCAGCTGCCACCACAAGAGAAACTGGAGGGGTGGGAGGATGAGAGTGAAAATATTCATAGGCTTTAGAGGAGACAAAATATGTCCTCTGAGCTCATTTTGCTTTGGAATGCAAGGAGGAGAGTGTCAACCAAAGAACCCTGACTGGCTCCATGGTAGCTTCATTAATTGTTAAAGCCACCCCTGGCCAGGAACGTCCACCAACTTGTGAGAACTTTCATTCACCTCTTCTGCCTGAATGTTAAGTACAGAGGAATTCTTTTTAAAAGATCTTGATGAGCCCTGTGGTCCTCTGGCAGTGGTGAGTCACTTGACTGCTCAATAGCCTCGTCTGGTAATGAGGATGAGGAAGCAATAGGCATCTGAGGTGATTGGTCTATGACTTGTGGTGGAGAAGCTGCCCAAGTGATTTCTGGCTGCTTGGTACCAGTCTCAGTACCACTTCCTGTAGAATGGTTCACGCAGTGCCGATATCTTCTCTGCACTCTCCATGATAACGAGTGAGATGACTGAGGGGAGGTCCTAGCTGGAGGGGGGATGCCTCATGATGTCCAGTACAGCCACTGGTATGGGTCTGGAACCCATCTTTGCCTGGACCATTGACCCTTTGAAGGAGGTGAATGCTGAGGTTGCTGCACGGCCTATGGTCCCAAAGTCTCTAATGGGGGGTATTTTCTCCATCCCAGATAGCACACAAATGACCTTACCTCTGAGTCCAAAGAAGAAAAGTCAGATACTTCTGACAACTGAGGGGCAGATCCAGGTTGGCCTGTGAGAGGTAGCCTGAGCCTGGGGATGGTGGTGCCAGGAAAATCACTGGAGGCTTTCCTATCAACAGCATGGTCCTTTGCGGAAGTTTGGTCCTTTGCGGTACTACAGAATCTCGAGGCAGTGAGGTATGAGCTGTAGACATCAGTATCAGCTGCAGACCTTCTACCTGCCAGTTATACCACTACTGAGAGGTTAAGCAGGTCCCATGCAGCTGCATATTCCTCTGGCGTGGTTGGGAGTGGCACCGTTTGATGGCTCTGCAAAAGTCTTCAGGGGCTGGCCTTGGCACACCTGGCAGAGGCTTCGGAGGCAGCAATCCCCTCTTGGGAGACGAGGAGTGTTCCTGGAACAGCCACTTCCCTGAATGCTCTGTAGAGTGTCCACCTCTGTCTGACTTCAGAACTGACATAGTCAAGAGAGGTACCAAACCTGAGGAAGGCCTAAGTCTTTTCTTCAGTACTGGTGAATGGGAATGAGGAGCCATGGACATCTCTTGAGCGCTCCATAGTGAAGCTGATGTACTTGGGATGCTTTCCCTGTGCGATGATTCTGGTAGTGGGCAAAACACTGCCTCCATGAGCAGGCACTTGACTCTCGTTCCTCTATCTTTTTGGAGCAGGGCTTGAATCCTTTGCAGATGTGACATCTGTCACTAATGTGGGATCCTCCCAGACATTTCAAGCAGGGTGGGAGTGGGTTGCTGACTGGCATGGGTTTAATGCAGGTCTGGCAGAACTGAAACCCTGGCAAACGAGGCATCGTTCCACCACCAATCCCAGTATCAAATGATAAAAAGTGATCAAAGACTTAGAACACAAACCTAGCACTAAAAACGTAGTAGTAGTTTACAACAGACAGGATCTATACAGAAAAAAATGAGGGAAGCACGTGACTTAACAAGTCTGGAATTGCTCCAACAACCATCACTGGCAGTAAGAAGGAACTGAGGGGGATCAGGGGTGGCCACGCCCTCTTATCCCAGTATGCAGAATGCGTGGTGACAGACGGCACTCAATACACCCCAGTGGATACTGCTGAGGGAAAAAAACTCCAACAACTGTTCACGGGGTGCACACACACCTACAGTGGAATGAACATGTGCAATCACTTGAAGAAGAACTTCCCAAACCTTGATAAACAGCTTCATGAGTCTCCCTGTGGCACTGGCCCAAGAAACTGCATTTCCTGTTTTACAATTTTATTTCTACAGGAAAGAAAGAGGAGGGATGAGGAGTATAAATAAACCATACTGATTGTAGGGCTAACAGCAAAGCACCTTGGTATGTTGAAGCAAAACATTCTGTTGTATTGACTGTACCGATAAAGGACAGGCATAGTAGTTCAGTTATCTAGTTTATCACGCAAACACTGGGCCACATTTTCAAGGGTTCTGTTTCCATAGCTGGGGCCACATTTTCAAAAATGCTTTACACCCAGCAGCTCCCACTGTAATATTTATGGCTAGATTTTCAAGAGAGCTCCACATGCAACATTCTGAACTCTGAAAATCTGGCCACTTGCTTTGATGCTGAACTCTTCTGAAAATCTGGCCCAGTGAGCCTAATGCAGTATTTCTTGCTCATACACACTTCTGTTAGCTTCCAGGGGAGCTCTGAATAAGAAAGAAAATGCAGGCTCAGACCTCAAAAGTAATTTATTCTGAATTTGCTGATAAGCCTAGCACAGTGAACCAGCTCACAACATTCATACCTCTTGCTGGATGACACTCATTTTATTTTATTTTTTGGTTATCCACTGAGTAACAGCTGTTGCTCTTAAAAACAACTTTTTCCAGTGGTTCCCCTTAGGCTATGTCTACAGTAAGAGTATTTTACAAGTATATAGGAATACTGATATACTATACCCATACAACATTACTGGTGTGAACATAGCTTACACCAGCAAAGCTGTGCTCTTATCAGTATATCTTATTCCACACACCCCACGCATACACCCCTGAGTGAAACAAGCTATACCAGTAAAAGTACAGGTTTGCCAGCATATGCTGTGTCTGTACTACTGGCTTTTTTCAGCACATCTGTGTTGGTCAGGGATCTCATCTCTTCATATTCCTGACCAACATAGCTACACCGGCAGAAATCTGTAGACACAGCCAACTCTCTCAAGCTCTGAAATCTCCTAATATTAAATATATTAGGTTACTACTTATGTCAATTTCCAAAACCATATTTAATCTATGTCATACCTCTTTCCAGAACTGTCTTACCCTGAGGCCAAATAAAGACATGTGTAACCAATTACCCTTAGATCCTCTACTGTTCCAACAAGTATCATTCTCTTTTTTTCCCATTCCTACTAGTGTGTATTTATTCAAATAGAGATATTTTCCCTCAATAAGTTTGATCTTTGAATCATACAGGGATTTAGTCATGTAAGTTACAAGTTATCAGTGTTGCATACTCTGCTGTCAATATGCCACTCTGGGTATCTGCTCCAAGGTATTCATCAGATCCTCTCTTAAACATTTTAAGGATATTAAGAGGAAAGTATATATTGAAGACATGGAGGAGTCTTTGGCTACAGTAAAAATGTACTACAGATCAAAGAGATTATGGTTTGGCAGCATGCTATGCCCATTGTTTACTAATTTACTATTTAAATTACATTCATTTTTATCAAAATTCTTCAGGTCTATTTTGCTATTCTGAACATTGATGCTGATCTTAATTTCTATCATAATGGGTGAAGGAAGCTTCAATGGGACCTCAAGACTGGCCGATCTGATGGTATTAATGTCTCTGTTTCTGTTTTTTCAGTATCAAAAATATCTAGATGTAGAATAAATTTTCAGGGTTTGTTGTTACTATAAGTAACTTTCTTATTCTGAAAGGGCTGTCCATTAAAATGTCAGATTCAAAGAGCTAATGAACATGCTTGATTAACAATCTCTTTGGTACTGTTTTTCTGGAATAATGTATATTGCATGCAATATTTTACAATACGTAGAGAGCAGTATTAAACCACACTAAAATCCAGTACCAAAATAGTCTGGTAACTCATAGGTGGCACATCACCAGGCCCCACTAGTTCACAAGTGAGTTGATACTATCATTGAATTAGGAAACTCTATTAATGATGCAAATAATAGCAAAAATCTATGAACAGCAACATTAGAAAATTTCAAGCCAAGGGAGAAAAAGAAGATGTGGAAGTTTTTTAGCACTTGACAAATTAATCCTCAAGATACATCTGAGAGGTAGGTTCAGACATATTATTATGCTCAGTTTTACAAATAAGAAAACTGAAGCAGATGTTAAGGGTCTGATTTACAAAGGTACCGAGGAAAAAAATAAGATGTGCATATCTCCCACTATGATATTAGGAGATTAAAAAATAAATTAGTGCAATTCCCATGTCAATGGAAGACTCTCCTGACAAACGAGTCATCTATTTGGATGCTGGAACTGCCAAACCTGTGAACTGACAAGAAAGCTATTGTTTTTCTCATCCTAATAACATATTTTGACTGTTTTTTAGTGGGATGTTATATTGCTTTGTTTGTTGATTTATTGGGTCACATTCATCCCTATCTTAACTCAGCTGAATCTGGTCTGTTATTCTATGGGAGCTCCCAGTGTGCCCCTTGCAAAATGCTAAATAAAGTTCATACAGTACTACAGAAACCCTACACAAAGTCCTGCAAACTCTGGCAAAAGACACTCGATCTGTAGGTATCTGCTATTCTGCTGACGGCCTTGTGTTCCTTTTCCAGACATTGAACTAGTACTTGTTATTCTTCAAATGTTGATGTGAATTGTTCAATGTTTGCCTGCCGCTGGGGGGGTTTTCCTTTCAAATTAAATGTGATAAAAGTCACAGAGCTAAATATTAACTTGTTCTCCTGTCATTCATCTTCCAAAAAAATCAGACAGCTAGTAAGTCAGGTTATTTAATAACATATTGGTATATTCTCCTCTTTCCTCCCTTCTTCTCCTCTGCTTTAACATTTTTCACTATAGGGCTTTCCCTCCATCATTTTCAAAGTCAACAGATTTTCCCAGTGCAAGTAGCTTACAATGAAGGAACTTTCCATGTGGCCATGTCCACAACTACAATCTTTAACCGTAACTGTGTAACTTAGAGGTATGGTCACCATAACTGGTTGGTTGCAAGTAACACTGTTTAGCTTGTGTCCACACAGCAGCTTTTTCTGCCATCATGACATCTGTGTTTGTGTGGCCACACCTACCAGGCAGGTTACCTGAATCCATACACGTGCATGCTGGAGAAATCTGTTCAGCTATCTTTTATTGCCTCAACAAAGAACAGAATGCCTAAAGGACATGCAGACAGATACAGGGAGCAAGGCATGCTGGGATGCCTTCCCTAGGAAGTAAGATCAATCACACTGGTTACACAAACACAGTTTTGGAGGCCTATCTCTACTGAAAAAGGGAATAGGGTGCTGAACTGGTTACAAGAAGGCAACCAAGTGCCAGATATGCCTCTAGCAGGGAAAAAATATGGTTAACTGTCATGCTGATTAACCTAGCTGGAAGTGTGGTGCTACAAACTGTCTTCAGAGCCAACCTTGCCAGTGACCACTTACAGATTCAATTCAAAGTTGTACTGTGAACAGGCCTTTAAATATGCTATTGGTCTTGATGGATTCTGTGCCATCAGAAGATGTTATCCATAATAACCAGGGATTGTACATTTTGACAAGATTTTGTGGGATATCTGATTGCATAGCTATGGGAAGAGGAAGGACTCAACTTAGTTACGGAGGCACAGTTGGGGTGTCCAGCCACACAGCAAAATATGTGCTCCCAACCAGTTACAGGAACTGAACATTGTTTGTAGCAGGGGATTTGCATGCTTAAAATTCACCAGTTAGTAACAAATTATTAACAGTGTGATGAATGCAAATAAATAATGCCTTTAGCCACATGTGCCATTAACCAGTTAGTAACCTGACAGAAGATTCCTGTGTGGGCAAGGCCAAAGATGCTGTCTCTTTGTAACCAACTTTCCATCTGTTTCTCAAATCCTGGAGTGATTTATCTGTAGTCCAATTATGCTTAGACAGAGCTACATACAATGTTAAAGCTGCAATTTTGCCCAGGGCTCTAGGTCTACCGAGGATGCTAAATAACACTGATGACTAGGAATTATTTTGTTGCTGTTTCTGATCTTTGTTAATACTTCAAAGCAATGACAACTCATTAACTGCAAGGCAACAGTAATCCGAATCTGTTTTTGAAAAGAAGTCCAGGAGGAGCACAAGAGAAAAAGGATGGAGTCTATGATTTGGGGAAGATCATTTCAAGATTATCTATTTTAGGAGGTATATTTGTGAGATTCAACAGACTCCATCAGGGTTTTTGTTGTCACTGTGTCATGGCTGGATCCTGCTCCTATTGAATTAATGGGAATAAGTAAGGAGGTCCATGGTATGCCGAGATTGGCATCTCCTAATAAAAGCTTTCTGAAATATGATTTTAAAAATGCATTTAAAAGTCACACTAAACTTACTGGGATTCCAGGTGGAGGTATATGTGAGAGAGAAGGTAACTTGAAAACTTTTCAGAAAACTTTATCACTGGGCTTTAAAAAAGGAATCTCTGCCCTTCATTCTGCTATCTCTCGCATCGGTTTTAGGCCAGCATAACTATTGATTTTACATTAAATAACTTCTAATTTACACTGCTGTAAGTGAGATCAGAATTGGGTCCTTTATGTTCACTGAAGAATGTCTGCGGGCTGGATATTTACCCCATTAAGGCTGCTTTTTATTTTAAAGTCACTGGGATTTTCCATGGGTAGCCTAAGGATGACACAAGGAGAGTGCCCTTGTGCTCATGTGATTCCCAGCTGCCAGAACGGCCCCCATAGGGTCTTGGCAGTGGCACAACTTTAAGCAGCCCTGAAGCTGCTCTGTTACTTCTTGGGATCAGACTGGTGCCTGGCAGCATGAGGATCTGGGGGATGTAAAGGTATCTCATAGCCTCCTTTGTGCTCCACCCTGAGCTGCACCAAGGGACCAAACTGCCAGCCCTGAGAATCTGGCCTAGTGACTTCATAACCATGTGAAGTCTAGGAAATCCTAGAAGTGTACAATTACCAGAACCAGATGTCAACTTCAAGATTTTTTTTATCAAAAATTTACTATTAACAGACAAAAAGCCCATTATGTACAAGTGTATAAATATGTTGCTTTAAAAAAACTTTTTGACGAAATTCAAGCAAGAGAAATTCCTAATTTCTAACCCGAGGAAAAAAGAAAATGTTTGACCCATTTTAAATGTTTTCTACCATATGCACGGGTTTACAGTTTGTACATTGTATCACAAAATGTTATTAAAAAATCACAATCACATTTCTCTGTGTTAAAACAGCAAATATTTCGACTGGCTGAGGTAAGTGCTATTTGCTATCTGTTTTACATGTGACATATGTTTTATACAACTTGAGAAATTAAATTTATGAAACATACTGAAAAGCGAGCAAGGCTTCTGGGAAAGATGATCTAGCTTCTTTAAACTGCCCAACCTGATTCCCTTTTTTCTTCTTCTTTCCCATGTTTTATGCCACATGTGTTCTGGAATTTAGAACATACCTAAGAAAAACAAACAAAGGAAATTAATGATCTGTATAACTTCACATTCTTACCTGGCTGTGGCACCTGCAACAAACAGCTCTGAAAAAGTGGATGTTTTATCAGCGAAAAGAGAAATAGTGAAATAATATTAAATCACAGGCTAAAACAAATCACTTTTCCAAAAATCTTTTCAATTTCAGATAGGTTATTTTTTCAAAAACCTAATATTAAAAAGTTACTTAGTGAGGTAAAATAGTAGTTTAGAAAACAAATGTCCTTACCTATGTTTACAAATAGCAGCATGGTCTGAAGTAAACTGATGAAATTCAATAAGGACAAATGCAAAGTACTCCACTTAGGAAGGAACAATCAATTGCACACATGCAAAATGGGAATTGACTGCCTAGGAAGGAGTACTGCAGAAAGGGATCTGGGGGTTATAGAGGATCACAAGCTAAATATGAGTCAACAGTGTAACACTGCTGCAAAAAAAGGAAACATCATTCTGGGATGTATTAGCAGGAGTGTTGTAAGCAAGACATGAGACGTAACTCTTCCGCTCAACTCCATGCTGATAAGGCCTGAACTGGAGTATTGTGTCCATTTCTGGAGCCACATTTCAGGAAAGATGTGGACAGATTGGACAGAGTCCAGAAGAGAGAAACAAAAATGATTAAAGGTCTAGAAAACATAACCTCTGAAAGATTGAAAAAAATGGGTTTGTTTAGTCTGAAGAAGAGAAGACTGAAGGGGGACATGATAACAGTTTTAAAGTACATTACAAGGAGGAGGGTGAAAAATTGTTCTCATTTGCCTCTGAGGATAGGACAAGAAGCAATGGGCTTAAATTGCAGCAAGGGTGGCTTAGGCTGGACATTAGGAAAAACTTCCTGTCAGGGTAGTTAAGCACGGGAACAAATTGCCTAGGGAGGTTGTGGAATCTCCATGATTAGAAGTTTTTAAGAACAGGTTAGACAAACAACTGTCAGGAATGGTCTCATTATTACATAGTCCTGTCTTGCGTGCAGGGAACTGAACTAGATGACCTCTTGGGGTCACTTCCAGTCCGACACTTCTGTAATTGTGTGATTAAATATCTAATATACTTTTTCATTGTTTATGCTTCTCACACACACATACTTTTTGCATTTATTTCAACTTGGACAATGAAAATGAGCCCATTTCACCTTATTTTTCTATTTGGTTTCACTGTCAGAATCTCACATTCTAGTCCAATATTTTAGGATTTGAGTTTCAAACACTGCAAAAAAATGTGTAATGTTGACTGGAAATTTTAAACAATAATTATATAAAAACATTTCTATTGATTTTAGGTTTTGAAAAATCCTGCTTTTATAAAGTTTAAATTTAGGACCTCAGTTCAGTCACAGAATCCTGAAAAAGTAGGGCTCAAAGGAACCTCAAGAGGTTATTTAGTCAAACCATATAGAAGGGCTTATAAGACTGGGCCCAGAGTCCCATTAGTAAATAAAGGCCAAATCCTACAAATATATACTACTGCTAGTGCTTCGTAACATGAGTGGTTGCATTGACTTAAGCAGAACAAATTATGGCAGTAAGCACTAGACCCAATTGTAAATGCTTTCAGGATCAGGCCTTTCATGCTAGTGGGGAGCTATGGCTGCCATTTCAGGAAAATACATAAGCTCATGGTAAAGTCCATGCCTTCTCAGGAAGGCACTTAAGCACGTGCCTACGTTCTAGTGACATGTACTTAGTGCTGTCCTGAACTGGGGCCTATGTAGCAACTAGTAATTGCATTCCTTAGTATTGGAATTATTTCATTCACACAAATCCAACCAGCAGTTGTTTATTTTCTAGCCATTTTTCTTCTGTTTCAGGTCCATTTTCATCAGGCCAGCTCTAGCTCACTTCTTAGTAAGCATCTCTCTTCCCCTTCCTTATATTCTCCCAGAACTATAAATGTTTGCTGTATCTCTGACATGGGTTTTGATTGTCAGAGCTGGGAATAAAACTGCTTTCTGAAGGGATATATATGCATGTCAACAGTAATCCCTACATGTATTGTCTTGCAATGCCAACCTCAGGAATAAAGTGACAGCGATTCTGTTGACAGGCTGATAGCATACATATATGAAAAACAAATCACAAGGAAAGGACATCTATAGAGTTTCTTCATTATTACATTTCAGCTGTATTTCCATTTTAATATGAAATTGCCCAGCTGCTTGAGTTCCAAATATTAATTAACACAAAAAAAAAACTTTAACAAAGGTTGCTACTAGTCAGTGCTAGTCCACAGAACTAATGCCATTACACACAGCACAGACTAGATTCTCTGGTCCTGCAGTGGACATAGCTCTGCCAGACCCAAAAGGGTAGAACAGGTGGCTTAAGAATCAGGGCTTCTCTAACCCACACCAGCTCCTTAGATACAGCCTTAACTCCGAGTCACAACCACCACCTCCACAATAGGACAGGCTGTTTCCCATTAAAATTAACACATACAAAAATTGTTGTGAAGCTGCACAGCATACCCAACACAAGTGCATTAAAACAAAGAAATGAACTTAAGCCACCTAATTCTAGACACTGTCTAGTCCTCCACCCATAGGTCCCAAGCTTACTATTACTACAAAAACTATTTACCAAGACCACACAACCTGCCAGTCTACACTCCAGCTTTTGTAAGATTATTTTTCCCCCAATATGAGTGGTTATTGTTTGGCATAGTAGTTGGTTGCGCTGGTAGAAGGTAGATTGGTAAAGGGCACGTGCACAAGGGCAGTTTAAAGAGAGTGATAGAAGGCTGGCAATCTGAGAAAGGCAGATTTAGGGTTGGACAAGACAATGGGAGCTAGGAACCTATCATTTATGCCTTTGAAAAATCTCCTCCTTGATGTTTTATTCAAAGACATCTTCATGACTCTGAGTAAGCTGCATATAGAAAATCTACCTGCACTGAAGGACTGAGTCAATTTTGCTGGTTATGATTATGTGGTTCGAGGAAAGGGCTGATTGTTTCAAATCCAATGCTTAGACCAGGCAGCCACCCATCCCCAGCTAATTATTTAACAGTGACAGCTAATTCTTATTGTAAGAGTCTAGTCCTGGAAACTTCAAACTCCCAGCAGGGACACATGACTGGGCTGGGATCCTTGCAGCCATATGCTGTGCAGACCTATCCAAAGGGGCCCAGATCAACACTTTCATGTTTGCATCACAGTAGTAAATATTTGCATTATGGAACCACATTGTGATGTGTCTGCTGCAGCATCATAACATCTGCTGTACATGAAGAAACCACCATGACCCAGGAACCAATTTGGGTATAAGGCCTTGATCAGCAGACCTGTCCTTAGTATGCCTACAGCCCCCCTGCAATTACTTGTTAAGTTCATTTTTATTGATCAAATTCAATGTTGGTCACAGGCAGAGATTTAAAAAATAAAGAGAGCGGTGGATGCTGATTTTAAGGCTGGAATTTTCCAAGGGGCTTAACTGAGTTAGGTGCTCAAATCCTACTGAAATTCAATGGGAAGTGGATGCCTGACTCTCTTAGGCTTCTCTGGAACTTCCAGCCCAAGCACACAGGTGCACAACCTGTTCGGAAATGCAGGCAAGATCAAGTTAGGTTCTGGGCATCCTCATTTCACAATACAGAATCAAAGGGGGAAAAAATAACCATTTGCCTTTTCCATCTGTGCATCTACTGTAATGATTTTCCTAAGAAATAGAAAATGGCAGATTGTTCTCTTCCCCTGCCTCCACACCTCCTCCCTGTCTCTTCCATATTTATGGTCTCTGGGTATTGCTCTAAATGGATTCCATGCGTCCATGCTTAGTGCGGAATACAGGGGTCAAGAAAGTATTTCAAGCAGCAAGTTTTTGGCAGTGCTTGTTTCTGAAGCTCAAGCCACAGCTGAGCTCGATGATTTATCTGTGAAATTCCTTCAGTGAGGCGAACATCACACAGGCCTCCAGGCCAGACCAAGGTGAATAACATACTGTAATAACACATTTAATAGATAATGCAAACCAAAGAAAAATACATAGACGAGAGGGAGCAGGATACATTTCTGGGGGCTGAGAATTGATTACAGATTTAAAGACAAGAAGAAAATTTACAGAACAATGAAGATTTATTTATCTTCTCCCAAACTACTGTCAGGCTTGTCTACACTGCCACTTTACAGTGCTGAAACTTTCTCGCTCAGGGGTGTGAAAAACACAGCCACCCCCGAGTGATGCAAGTTTCAGCTCTATAAAGTGGCAGTGTAGACAGTGCACCACCGCTGGTAGCTACTCCCCTTGTGGGGGTGGTTTTTCTACAGCTCTCTCCCAGAGCTGGTGCCGCGACTACACAGCCACATTAGCGCTTTAACATTGGTAGTGAAGACATAACCTCAGTCACAGCTCTAACACCACCACCACCATTACAATCAGTACTCCTGCTGCTGTGATCTCCCCACCCATCAGCAATACTCATTCTTCCACCACAGCCAAACTACTGTAACCATCACAGTCATGACACACCCCATCACTGTGACCATCAGCATGATTACCACCCACATCCAAATTTTGTTAACCATCACTGCCACCATCCCTATCAACTCTGCCCCCCACTACTAACACTACACTTCAAACATTGTCACACACAACCTGCTCCCTCAACTACTGTCAGTTACCCTCACACTCTACGACCACATCACAGGCTCTGCATCTCCCACCTGTCATACACAACTGTGCCCCCAACCATAGTCCCGTACTGTCTCCACTGTTATTTCCTAAACCTCTACCATCACTATGGTCTACTTCCTGCAGCCTCAGCCACTATCAACATGTACCTGCACCCCCACCCATCCTTGTTGTCATGCACCAGCACACCCACCACTACCACCAACACCCACCTGCACCCCCAGCCACACGCACCAACCCACATCGTGAGTGCTATCACCCATCATTGCTGTCACCACACTCCCAGTCACCATCAACATGCAGCAATCAGTGCTGTCACACACCCGCACCCTCAGCTGTCATCAACACCCACTTGCACCTCAGACACCATTTCTCTCACCCACCCATACCCCTGCCACCATAACCAACACCCCCCTGCACCCCCACCATCACTGCTGTCACCCATCTGCACCCTGAGCCACTATCACCAACATCCACCCCCACCATCACCCACCCACACCCCCACCACTGTCACCAACACCCACCCACACCCCCGCAATCACTGCCATCACCCACCCGCACCCCCGCCACCGTCACCAACACCCACCCGCACCCCCGCCACTGCCGTCACCCACCCGCACCCCAGCCACTGTCACCGCCGTCACCCACCTGCACCCCACCACCATCACCCACCCGCACCCCCGCCACCGCCGTCACCCACCCGCACCCCCGCCACCGTCACCGCCGTCACCCACCCGCACCCCCGCCACCGCCGTCACCCACCCGCACCCCCGCCACCGTCACCGCCGTCACCCACCCGCACCCCCGCCACCGTCACCAACACCCACCCGCACCCCCACCACCGCCACTGCTGTCACCCACCCGCACCCCCACCACTGTCACCAACACCCACCCGCACCCCCACCACCGCCACTGCTGTCACCCACCCGCACCCCCGGCCGCTCCCACCCTGGCGCTTCTCTGACCCTCCTCCTCCCGCCCCCGCCCGGCCCCACAGGTCCCCTTCGCCCCCCGCCCAAGCTGCCGCGGGCCCAGGCGGACGGCGGGGCAGTTACCCGGGCCTGGCCGGCTGGGGCGCCCCCACTTCCCGGGCTCCGCGGCCGGCCTCGCTCGGGCTCCTCAGCCCAAACTTCCCCCGGTCACTGGGGCAACCTCAGCCCCCACCCGCTCCCCGGCCTTTGCGGCGCCGCCGCTGCTGTGGCGTGAGCGTTCAAGCAGCGCCCCCTGGTGGGCCCGTGCGGGAGCTGCAGCCTGCCGCGGGGAGCGGCGGGGACAATCCCCGCCCCATTCGAGTAGTCGGGCTCTGGGGGGCTCTGCAGCACCCCGATCCCACTCCCCCCCACACACTTCGTATGGAGGACAGCGGCATCTGCAGAGCTACCTGCCTTGCTGTGCCGGGAGCATGCATCTCCCCAACTCCCTACCTCAGTACCTGCTCCCCCGGGGCAGGGCCCTCTGTACCCACCAAGGAGGCAGCAGGGTTGGGGCCAAGCACAAGCACCTGCCAAAATTGCTTTCAGACTCTTCTGTGATTTGCTGAAGGTCAGCAACAGAGAGGGCCACAGACACCTCTCAGGAGGTCAGAATTGTCCCCCGGGGTGGGAATTCACAGATTCTCCTGAGGAATTGGTGAGGGTGAGGGAAGAGCCGACCCAACTCTTGTACCAGTATTGCAGCGTTGGAACTTCTTGTTGTTTGTATTGTTGTCGTGCCTGGTAGCCCCTGGGCACAAAGCAGGTTCCCACTGTCTTTACTGCTGTACCAACACAGAACAAAAAGACAGTCCCTGCCCCAAAGAGCTTCTACTCTGTGTTTGTACGCTCTTTAGCAGAATGAAGGCCTGTTCTCAGCTGGCCCTTAGCCACTACTGTAACAAACATTACTAATAATGTAATACATATGAGATGAAACACAAAATGAACAAATGGTAAAGTCGAATGACAAATATTTAGACAAGTAAAGGCCTGGTTTCAGCAAGAGATAATTATACTTTTATACCTTATACCTACATAGATGATAGATGCTGGTAGCACTTTTCAGTCCAAATGATCCCAAAGTGCTTTACAAACTCTCTTTGGAGTCACACTAACAAATTAACAGATTACAAAGTCAGAAGAGTTTTATGATCATCTAGTCTGCCCTCCTGTATAACACAGGCCGGAGGGCTGCCCTGAATTAATTTCTGTTTGAACTAGAGCAAATCTATGAGAAAAACATCCAGTCATGATAGAAAATTCACCACATCATAATCCTCGTATGCAGCATACTTGTAGCTGTGTTGGTCTCAGGATATTAGAGAGATGAGGTGGATGAGGTAATATCTTTTTTTGGACCTCTGTTGGTGAGGGAGACAAGCTTTTGAGCCAAAACAGCTCTTCTTCAGTTCTGGGAAAAGAACTCCCAGCATCACAGCAAAATGCCAGGTGGAACAGATTGTTTAGCATGAGTCATTGGCACATATTGTAAGGGACCATTCAAGATAGAGTGGCCCGTTAACACTTCTGCAATCATAGAACAGAAAGAGGGGATAGTAGGTTATAGATTGTAGTAATAAGCCATAAATTCAGTGTCTCTGTTCAGTGCATGTTGTTTGGTGTCTATCAGAGTAATTAATTTATGCTTCCAGGCTCATCTTTTGAAAGTGTTGTGTAGGTTTCCTTTGGGCATGTCTACACTACAAAATTATGTCAACCTAAATTACATTGGCATATAGACACGCCAGTAATTAAATCGCTTTTGCATGTCCACTCTGTACTTCTTGTGTCAGCAGTGCATATCCTCACCAGGAGCATTTGCACTGATTGTATTGTCAGTGTGGAGCACTGTGGGACAGCTTCTCAAAGCCAGTAACATTTGATGTGAGGAATGCAGTGTCTACACTGACACCGCATTGACCTAACTACATCGACATTGATCTATGCCTCACGTGGAGATGGAGTTATTAAGTCAGTGTAGTGGGGCAGTTACGTTGGCATATACGAAATTTTATGGTAGACACTTACACAGTTAGGTCAACGTAAATTGCCTTGTATCAACCTAACTCTGTAGTATAGACCAGGCCCTAAGGATGAGGACTGAAAGATCAGATATAGAGTGATCATTTTGTGAAGTGTTTACACACACAGGTGATGGGGTGTTTTTGTCTACAAACTCATTCCTCACGAGCCCACCACACAAGGACATGCTTCCCAAGATATACAAACAAGGGATCCCAAGCAGATCCATCATATCTGGCCACAGCACTCTTACTGAAGGACTATGGGGACTCATAGAAACCATTCTCAAACCACTCACCATACAAAGGGCCAACTTCCTCCAGGACACAAATGACTTCCTCCACAAATCCATGATATTAACAACTTCCCTCAGAACACCATCCTCGCCACCATGGATGTCACTTCCCTAGACACCAACATCCCTCATAATGACGACATAGCTACCTGCCTCAAATATCCACCCTAAACAAGTTGCCAAACTCATCCATTTCATCCTCACCCATAACAATTTACATTCAACAACAAACACTTTGTCCAAACCATGGGAAAAGCCAGGGATACTAGGATGGCTCCCCAATATGCCAACCTCTTTATGGACCACCTTGAAGAAGAATTTCTGAACAAATGCACCAAAAACCAAATCATATACCTGAGATACATTAATGATTTTTTCATTCTCTGGACAGACAGCTTAAACTCCCTCATAGAGTTCCACCACAACTTCAATAACCACCACCCATTCATTAAACACTCTCTGGAACACTCCCACATGAGCCTGAACTTCCTAGACACCACTATCAGCTTCAACAGTAAAACCTTACAGACAGCCATATACAAGAAACGCATGGATCACCACACCTACCGTCACAGATCCAGTAACCATCCCAAACACATCAAGAAATCTGTTATCGACAGCCAGGCGCTCAGATATCACAGAATATGCTCTAAGGAGAAAGTCCAGGATATGCAACTTAACACACTCAAAACCACCTTCACCAAACAAAGACACTCCACTAGAGAAGTAGATCACATAATGGAATGGGCCATCAAAATAACCCAACAGAACCTGCTTCAATACAGAAATAAAACCTCCTTCAACCACACACCTCTAGTTGTCATCTACCAACCCACATTGGAACCGATATAGGGTATCATCAAACAACTACAACCCATACTCAATGGGGACCCCATTCTGAAATAAATCTTTCCTGAATCCCCACTTTTGGCCTTCAAACAACCCCCAACCTCATCATCAGAAGCAAGCTCCTCACTGACTGGGACACACAAACTCAAAGCGGCATCAGACCCTGCCAGAATAACAGATGCAAAACTTGCAGACATCTCTCCACTGCTACAACGATCAACACCCCCTACAACACACCCTTTAAGATCCATTGATCCTACATATCCCTATCACAACATGTAGTTTATCCCATCCAGTGCATTAAATGCCCCAATAAAAATTATGTGGGTGAAACCAGACGATCACTATGCTATTGAATGAACTTAGTCTCTAAGCCCTGGACTACACTAGGACTTTAGGTCGAATTTAGCAGCGTTAAGTCGATGTAAACCTGCACCCGTCCACACGATGAAGCCCTTTATTTCGACTTAAAGGGCTCTTAAAATCGATTTCCTTACTCCACCCCTGACAAGTGGATTAGCGCTTAAATCGGCCTTGCCGGGTCGAATTTGGGGTACTGTGGACACAATTCAACGGTATTGGCCTCCGGGAGCTATCCCAGAGTGCTCCATTGTGACCGCTCTGGACAGCACTCTCAACTCAGATGCACTGGCCAGGTAGACAGGAAAAGAACTGCGAACTTTTTAATCTCATTTCCTGTTTGGCCAGCGTGGCAAGCTGCAGGTGACCATGCAGAGCTCATCAGCAGAGGTGACCATGATGGAGTCCCAGAATCGCAAAAGAGCTCCAGCATGGTCCAAACGGGAGGTACGGGATCTGGTCGCTGTATGGGGAGAGGAATCCGTGCTATCAGAACTCTGTTCCAGTTTTCGAAATGCCAAAACCTTTGTCAAAATCTCCCAGGGCATGAAGGACAGAGGCCATAACAGGGACCTGAAGCAGTGCCGCATGAAACTTAAGGAGCTGAGGCAAGCCTACCAGAAAACCAGAGAGGCCAACGGCCGCTCCGGGTCAGAACTCCAAACATGCCGCTTCTATGATGAGCTGCATGCCATTTTAGGGGGTTCAGCCACCACTACCCCAGCCGTGTTGTTTGACTCCTTCAATGGAGATGGAGGCAACACGGAAGCAGGTTTTGGAGACGAAGAAGATGATGATGATGAGGTTGTAGATAGCTCACAGCAAGCAAGCGGAGAAACCGGTTTTCCCGACAGCCAGGAACTGTTTCTCACCCTGGACCTGGAGCCAGTACCCCCCGAACCCACCCAAGGCTGCTTCCTGGACCCGGCAGGTGGAGAAGGGACCTCTGGTGAGTGTACCTTTTAAAATACTATACATGGTTTAAAAGCAAGCATGTGAAAGGATTACTTTGCCCTGGCATTCGCGGCTCTCCTGGATGTACTCCCAAAGCCTTTGCAAAAGGTTTCTGGGGAGGGCAGCCTTATTGCATCCTACATGGTAGGACGCTTTACCACTCCAGGCCAGTAACACGTACTCGGGAATCATTGTACAACAAAGCACTGCAGTGTATGTTTGCTGGCGTTCAAACAACATCCATTCTTTATCTCTCTGTGTTATCCTTAGGAGAGTGAGATATCATTCATGGTCACCTGGTTGAAATAGGGTGATTTTCTTCAGGGGACACTCAGAGGAGCCCATTCCTGCTGGGCTGTTTACCTGTGGCTGAATAGAAATGTTCCCCGCTGTTAGCCATGGGGAGGGGGGAGGGTTGAGGGGGTAGCCACGCGGTGGGGGGAGGCAAAATGCGATCTTGTAACGAAAGCACATGTGCTATGTATGTAATGTTAACAGCAAGGTTTACCCTGAAAGAGTGTAGCCGCTGTTTTATAAAATGTGTCTTTTTAAATACCGCTGTCCCTTTTTTTTTCTCCACCAGCTGCATGTGTTTCAATGATCACAGGATCTTCTCCTTCCCAGAGGCTAGTGAAGATTAGAAAGAAAAAAAAATGGGCAGAACGCGGTGGGGGGGCCACCAGCCAACCAGCCACTCCGTCACAGAGGATTGTCCAAAAAAAAAGAAGGCTGGCATTCAATAAATTTTAAAGTTGTAAACTTTTAAAGTGCTGTGTGGCATTTTCCTTCCCTCCTCCACCACCCCTCCTGGGCTACCTTGGTAGTCATCCCCCTATTTGTGTGATGAATGAATAAAGAATGCATGAATGTGAAGCAACAATGACTTTATTGCCTCTGCAAGCAATGATTAAAGGGAGGAGGGGAGGGTGGTTAGCTTGCAGGGAAGTAGAGTGAACCAAGGGGCGGGGGGTTTCATCAAGGAGAAACAAAGAGAACTTTCACACCGTAGCCTGGCCAGTCATGAAACTGGTTTTCAAAGCTTCTCTGATGCGTACCGCGCCCTTCTGTGCTCTTCTAACCACCCTGGTGTCTGGCTGCGCGTAAGCAGCAGCCAGGCGATTTGCCTCAACCTCCCACCCTGCCATAAACGTCTCCCCCTTACTCTCACAGATATGTGGAGCACACAGCAAGCAGTAATAACAGTGGGAATATTGGTTTCGCTGAGGTCTAAGCGAGTCAGTAAACTGCGCCAGCGCGCCTTTAAACGTCCATATGCACATTCTACCACCATTCTGCACTTGCTCAGCCTGTAGTTGAACAGCTCCTAACTACTGTCCAGGCTGCCTGTGTACGGCTTCATGAGCCATGGCATTAAGGGGTAGGCTGGGTCCCCAAGGATACATATAGGCATTTCAACGTCCCCAACAGTTATTTTCTGGTCTGGGAATAAAGTCCCTTCCTGCAGCTTTTGAAACAGACCAGAGTTCCTGAAGATGCGAGCGTCATGTACCTTTCCCGGCCATCCCACGTTGATGTTGGTGAAACGTCCCTTGTGATCCACCAGAGCTTGCAGCACTACTGAAAAGTACCCCTTGCGGTTTATGTACTTGCCGGCTTGGTGCTCCGGTGCCAAGATAGGGATATGGGTTCCGTCTATGGCCCCACCACAGTTAAGGAATCCCATTGCAGCAAAGCCATCCACTATGACCTGCACATTTCCCAGGGTCACTACCCTTGATATCAGCAGATCTTTGATTGCGTGGGCCACTTGCATCACAGCAGCTCCAACAGTAGATTTGCCGACTCCAAATTGATTCCCAACTGACCGGTAGCTGTCTGGCGTTGCAAGTTTCCACAGGGCTATCACCACTCGCTTCTCAACTGTGAGGGCTGCTCTCATCTTGGTATTCATGCGCTTCAAGGCAGGGGAAAGCAAGTCACAAAGTTCCATGAAAGTGCTCCTACGCATGCGAAAGTTTCGCAGCCACTGGGAATCGTCCCAGACCTGCAACATTATGCGGTCCCACCACTCTGTGCTTGTTTCCCGAGCCCAGAATCGGCGTTCCACAGCATGAACCTGCCCCATTAGCACTATGATGCATGCATTGGCAGGGCCCATGCTTTCAGAGAAATCTGTGTCCATGTCCTGGTCACTCACGTGACCGCACTGACATCGCCTTCTCGCCCGGTATCGCTTTGCCAGGTTCTGGTGCTGCATATACTGCCGGATAATGCGTGTGGTGTTTAATGTGCTCCTAATTGCCAAAGTGAGCTGAGCGGCCTCCATGCTTGCCTTGGTATGGCGTCCGCACAGAAAAAAGGCGCGGAACGATTGTCTGCCGTTGCTCTGATGGAGGGAGGGGTGACTGACGACATGGCTTACAGGGTTGGCTTCAGGGAGCTAAAATCAACAAAGGGGGTGCCTGTACATCAAGGAGTATTTCAGGCAGGACTTCACGGAGGGTTCCAATAAGAAATGGTGCACCTAAGTTATTGTTCTTATTGGAACAATGAGGTTAGTCTGGCCTCTGATTGATACATGGCTAGATTTACCTTGCTGCACCTTCTCTGTGAGTGACTGCAGTGTGACCTAGAGGAATGAGTCCCCTAGACGGCGGATGGGGGGGAAGCAAATGAGTACAAAACAAATCTGGTCTATTTCTTGTTTTGATCCACTCCATCTATCTTTTACATCTTTGGCTGGCAGCAGACGGTGCAGAAGGACTGCATGCCATCCACATCTCAAGGCTGCCCAGCAGAAGATGATGCAATAGGACTGCTAGCAATCCATATCGCCTGCCTGCTCACCATAAGACAGTTCAATAGGACTGACTGCAGGACTAAAGAGAATGACCTGGTCAAGTCACTCCAAATTTAGTCCCTGCGCCTATGTGTGTCCAGGAGCACCTCGGACATGACGAGGACGGCTACCAGTCGTACTGTACCGTTTGCTGCCCCAAGGCAATGGGTTGCTGCTGCTGTGTAGCAATGCAGTACCACGTCTGCCAGCACCCAGGAGACATAGGGTGACGGTTACCTGAGCGGGCTCCATGCTTGCCGTGGTATGGCGTCTGCACAGGTAACTCAGGAAAAAAGGCGCGAAATGATTGTGTGCCCTTGCTTTCACGGAGGGAGGGAGGGAACGGGGGCCTGATGATATGTACCCAGAACCACCCGCGACAATGTTTTAGCCCCATCAGGCATTGGGATCTCAACCCAGAATTCCAATGGGCAGCGGAGACTGCGGGAACTGTGGGATAGCCACCCACAGTGCAACACTCCGGAAGTCGACGCTTGCCTCAGTACTGTGGAAGCACTCCGCCGAGTTAATGCACTTAATGCACTTAGAGCATTTTCTGTGGGGACACACACACTCGAATATATAAAACCGATTTCTAAAAAACTGACTTCTATAAATTCGACCTGATTTCGTAGTGTAGACATACCCTAAGGTGCCACAAGGACTCCTCGTTATTTTTGCTGATACAGACTAACACGGCTACCACTCTGAAACCTGTCACACAGGAAAATCACAAAAGACAAAAACACCCCTATCATTGTGAACACTTTTCACAAAGTCATAGGTGCTGGAACTAGGGCTGCTGCCGCACCTCGTGGCTTGAAGGGATTTCTATTATATAAAGGGTTTACAGTGTGGTTCAATGGCTGTCAGCACCCCCACTATAAAAATTGTTCCAGCACTCCTGAAAGCAATCACTCTATATCTGACCTTTCAGTCCTCATCCTCAAATGAAACCTGCACAACACTTTCAAAAGGTGAGCCTGGGAACTTAAATTAATTACTCTGCTAGGCTAAACAGAGACACTGGATTTATGGTTTATTACAAAAATCTGTAACCCCCTCTTTTTGTCCTATGACTGTAGAGGTGTTAACAGGTCACTCTACCTTGAATGTTCCCTTACAATATGTGCTAATTACTTATGCTAAACAATCTGTTCCATCTTGCATTTTGCTGTGACACTGGGAGTTCTTTCACCAGACATGAAGAAGAGCTCTGTGTGGCTTGAAAGCTTGTCTCCCTCACCACCAGAAGTTGGTCCAATAAAAGATATTACCTCACCCACCTTTTCTCACCACAACCCTTGATAAGTTGTTCCAATGGTTAATTATCCTCACTGTTATAAACTTACCCTTATTTCCAGTTTGAATTTGTCTAGCTTCAACTTCCAGCCATTGGAATATACCATTCTCTGCTAGACTGAAGAGCCCATTATTAAATATTTGTTCCCCATGTAGATACGTATAGACTGTAATCAAGTCACCCCTTAACCTTATCTTCATTAAGATAATTAGATTGAACTCCTTGAGTCTATCACTATAAGGCATATTTTTCAATTCTTTAGTCATTCTTGTGGCTCTTCTCTGAACCCTCACCATTTTATCAACATCCTTCTTGAATTATGGGCACCAGAACTGGACACAATATTCCAGCAGTGGTCGTATCAGTGCCAAATACAGAGGTAATATGTAACCCTTCTGCCCTTCAGAGTTGGCAGCAACAAGGGCCGGGTTCAGTATCTAGGGGTTCCATTCCAATAACACAATGCAAAACCGGCTCGAGCCCCCACCCAGTGACCTGGGACAAATATATACCACCCCTGCTGGGTGCCTCTAAGAGGCAATACTTCCCCTCTCGCAAGCACAGAGTCTGAGTGTAGCAAAAGCCTTTTAATAACAGAGAGAAACAATGTGGCATTAATTTGGGGGAACACCACCAACAGGATTCATAACACAAGCCATGAGCAAAAACCCATCCCAAGCAAATTGGGCCTTGTCCTTTCCCTTTGGTTCTTGAGTCCAGCAACCCAAAAGTCACCCAAAGTCCCAAAAGTCCAACACCCCAAAAGTCTCTGTCCCTGGTCAATGCAGCCCCAGAGTTCAAAAATTTATCTGCAGAGTTTTATCTCCCAACATGGGTGGAGGTGGGAGGGTTAAGAGGCACCTTACGTGGTCCAAAGCCGATTGCCCCACTTCTCCATGGAGCTCTGCTCCGCTCTACTAGCCATCCCACAATTCACTCTGGTCTGCTTTGCCAGGCCACCCCGTGAGCTGCTCCAGCCTTCCCGCAAACTGCTCCGCTCCACCAGCTACTCTGCTCTGCCAGCTGTCCCATGAGCCGTTCCAGCTGTCCCACAAACTGCTCCGCAATATATCTTCAGGCTCCCCCACTATTTAACACAACACTCAGTGATTTTAGCTCTTAGTAATTTTAGCTTTTTTGTGAATTCAGCTTGTAGTAGGGGAGCCTCAGTGCTAGTGCACCATTGGCCCAAAGTAAATTCAGCTCAGCAGCCTGTAACTAGACTCCTAATGGAATCAAAATTTAGCTCTGACATTCCACAGTAGAGGAAGAAAGAGGTGCAATTAGCATGTAAGGCCTTCACCAGGGGCCCACACCCCCCAAGTATTAATACCAATACCCAGCCTCTCTCAATTCACTGCATTTTGGAACCCATGTCCCTTGCCTAGTGAGTGCTCCTTAGTTGATGGCGAGTCCCTCCAGCATAACAAAAGACCAAGTACAGTTCCACTGTCTTTGATTCACATAATCAGGATAATAACAATTTATTCTTCCTGCCCCAATAACAGAGAAACTGGGGATCCCACAGCAGCCAAAGTCACCATTTGGGCAGCTATGGGTTCATGCTAGGCAGGGTGGATGTGCCTATGCAAATGAGATCAACCCCTGAAGTTCTTTTCCACAACTTGCCACACCTCACCACCAGATGTCAGGGTGGAGCTCATTCTGACTCTGCTTACAATTATAATGTCTCTACTCCTACTTAATATTCCCTTGTTTACACATCCAAAGAGCCCATTAATCCTTCTGGCAATAGCATCGCACTGGGAACTCATGTTCAGTTGATTATCCACCACAACCCCCAAATCTTTTTTGGAGTTGCTGCCTCCCTGGATACAGTCCCCCATTTTGTAAGTATGGCCTACATTCTTTGTTCCTAGATGTACAACTTTCCATTTGGCAATATTAGAACACATATTGTTTGCTTGCGCCCATTTTACCAAGTGATTCAGATTATTCTGTATCAGTGACCTGTCCTCTTCATTATTTACCACTCTCCCATTTGTTGTGTCATCTGCAAATTTCATCACTGAGTATATGCTCTTTTCCAGCTCATTGATAAAAATGTTAAATGTTAAAGCCGAGGGCCAAGAACATCCCTGCGAGATCCCACTAGAAACACACCCATTTGACTATGATTTGGGTTTACAATTACATTTTGAGGCCTATTATTTAACCAGTTTTTAATCCATGTCATGAATTTTATATCATTGTAGTTTCTTAATCAAAATGTCATGCGGTACCAAATCAAACACCTAACAGAAGTCTAAATATCAACAATATTACCTTTATCAACTAAACTTGTAATCTTATCAAAAAAAAGTTATGTTAGTTTGACAGGATCTATCTATAAACCCATGTTGATTGGCATTCATTATATAGCCTCCTTTAGTTCTTTATTAATCAAATCATGTATCAACCATGAAATTTTTTTGTCTGAGATCAATGTCAGTGTGATAGGCCTATAATTACCCTGGTCATTCTGTTTGCCTTTTAAAAATATAGGTACAACATTCACTTTCTTCCAGTCCTCTGGACTTTGCCCCATGTTCCAAGAGTTATTGAAAATCAACATTAACAGTCCAGCAAGCTCCTTGCCATCTCTTTAAAAACTCTTGGATGCAAGTTACCTAGACCTGCTGATTTTAAAATGTCTAACTTGAGTAACTCCTGTTTAATAGCCTCTTGAGATACTAGTGTAATGGAAAGTGTTTTTATCATCATACAATATGAGTACATCATCTATTTTTTTCCAAATACAGAACAGAAATATTTATTGAACACTTCTGCCTTTTTTCCATTATTTTTGACAATTCTGCCATTTCCACCTAGTAACGGACCAATACCATTGTTAGAATTCTTTTTGTTCCTAATATACTTTTTAAAATGGTTTCACTTGCCTCTGAAATACAAGTGCTTTTGGCATGAAGCGCAGGAGCAAAACTCCCCAACAATTTAGGACAGGAAATAGAGAAGAATGCCACATAAGCAAGTGATACTCCAGAGGAGATATAGGTAGGTCAAATGTAGTCATCCAAATTAGAATGGGACCAGGGGAGCAGACCACTACTCTTGTGCAAAGTGCTCTAGTATTTTTAATGACCACAAGAGATCAGAACCGGTTTCACATCTCTTCTGAAAAAGGGCACAGAGCCCCCTCACAGCATGTGGAGCACTGAGTCATTTCGTATATCTCCAGCACCATTGTCTGCAGCAGCTAAATTTTCATTGGTGGTCTCACTTCCAAGTTCTGGCCTGGCCTGATTCTAGATACTACACTGAAGGGCCTGCTGCAAAGGCCTATGTGGCTACCTTTGATAATATAGTATAACTGCAAGCTTGATTACTTGAAAAGCAGCCATAAGAAGCCAGTGAAAACATTTACTATGATTCAGAAATTTGCTCTGTTGCTTTAAAAACATTAACATTGCATAATCTATGGGATGGATATGGCTCCTTTTCTCCCAGTTTTAATGTTTTCTTGCTATTTATTTAAGCTGCCCATTCATTTAAAAATCTGCATTACATCTTGTCTAGCACTGCTGCATTCTCTACAAGGTTCCACTCCTACAATATCAATATTTGCCAAAGGTTAATTACACTTTAGTCGCACAGAGGGAAACTATTTATACAGCCTCTCAGAACTGAGGATGGGCAGAGCTTTGAAAGAATTCATGTATTTGCCATTAATTGGGCTATTATGGTTTCCATGAAGTATGTCTCTTAAAATAACAATGGGATGAATGTTTTGAGGTTCTATCTTGCCCTCAGCCCTCAATGCCTCCAGAGACTGGGCATCAGGATTAAGAACCTGGTATTTTCCCTATGGATACCCTCTTTCCCACACTGGGTGCAAGAAGATTGAGTAGAGGGGAGCTCAGTGTCAGCCCCCAAGAACCAGAGCCAAGTTTTGCCCCTGATGTGACACCCACCCTCCTCCACCCCAGCAACCCCACTGATTTTAACATGATTTCAAGAGTGTAAGTCAGGGCAGAACTTGGTCATTTCGTGTGTGCTGGGGAAGGGAAGGTATTAACAGCACGATACCCAATGTCTCTCTCCCCTCCTCCTCCCCTTAGAGCCGCAGGGGAGTATTTATGCCCTATGCAGGCAGTCGAACACAGACCACTCTCTTTCCCTGAAGTGAGTTTTGTTCTGAAGTGCCCAAGTGCACAAACGAGGGTGGAGGTTAGTCCACACTCCTCTGGAAGTGAGTGTGGAGCATGAGGCCTTTTGTTCTATGTGAGGAGTTTTGGGGGTTTTTTTTCTTGGAATTCTGTGTTTGAGTGGAGAGCCAGAAGCTGGTGCAGTTGGTCTTAACAGAGTATCCAAGTTTGTTTGTTTGTTTTTTTCCAGAGAAAACAGAGCCCTATGAGTTTTCAGATGGTTGTTCAGGCTGATGTTAGTTCAAAGCGTGTGTTTAGTCTGACTAGGTTCCAACTGGGGACCCCTGCTAAGTTATTCAGGTGAGTGCCCATGTACTAGACCCAAGATACAGGCCGTGATTTCCAAGAATGGGTGCCTAAAGTTAGACTCCTAAATCCATATTTAGGACCTGAGTAAGTGACCTGGTTTTTAGAAGTGCTGAGCGTCCCTTTGAAGAGATGGGGGAAGAACACCAGCAGAGGAAGCAGCCGTAGACAGAGTAAAATGTACCGCTAAATACAGTAGTGTCAACAGCATATCAGTGTTGCATTGCAACACTAAGAATGCTGCAGGAATAATGCTATTACATTTTTATTGGCTTTTATAAGTTAGGGCCCATAAAAACTGTACATCAATTATTTCTCTTTCCTCACCCTTAAAAATATCTATGTCATGTCACAAAATTTAAATAACAAGATCCTAATAGAGTGGATTCCCAATAAACTCCACCTTCCTGTGCCAAACTGGAAAACCCCTAGCTATTCAGAGCTAACACCTGTAAAGGAGCATGTTCTGCTTTCGGTAGGATTGTCTCACCTTCCAGTAAGTGAGTACTTCCAGAAAGCCAGAGAAAGGATGGTCCCATGATTTAGGCACTAGCCTAGGACTTAAGATACCTGGTTTCAAGTCCCTGTTCTGCCACAGACTTCCTGTGTGACCTTAGGCAAGTCACTTAAACTTTCTGCATATCAGTGCCCCATCTGAAAAATGGGGTCTTCCCTACCTCACAGGGGTGTTGTGAGAAGAAATACATTAAGCATGATGAGGTGCTTGCTTACAGTATAAGAGCAGGCTGGACAAGTAGCCAGTCTACTTTTTATCTGGCCTAAGGTAGGATAGACAAATGACCTATTTTTGGATCTTGCTTCTATATATGAAAATGGTTAGTTATTTCTGTTATGTTTTCATACAAAAATAGTAAAACGGGCACTTCAGTCTAGAGACTTCCTTTTAGATTAAGAAAAATATCCACAAGAAAGAACAAAAGAAAAGTGTCTATCAAAGAGCACAGTGACCCTGTTTCCTCTGTAATTTAGCAGCTGTAAAAGAATAAAATGGTGGCTGTCTCTGCAGACAGGCATGTCTTAGAAATTTTAAGATACAGTATACAGAAAACAAGAGGTGTCAGTGTTCCGAGCTACAACCTGTACACTGATTTTTAAAACCGCATTTCTTTAAAGTTCCCTACCATCCTAACTGAAGATTGATACTATAGAAAGTTTGAAAGTACAAGTGCAAAAAAAAAAAAATTGGAACAATTTTAATGTGTAACATTCCCCACCACTCTTTATTCTGCCATACTCTGAGCACTTCAAAATAAATCAGTATACACCCACCCACCCCGTTTCTGACAAAATAAAAATTTATCTGAAAAGGTCTGAACTCCCAACAAATGGGCTCACAAAGGAAAGTGAGGAAGCACCATAATTGCAACGCTACTGACACAGCAGCATGTGTCACAAGCCAGGTGACTTGGCTAGGGCCTGGAAACAGATGACTCAGAACAAGTTGATTCAAGGTGCAAAAGTAAAACATTTACTGACAAAGGAATGATAAATTAAACATGAATTACAGCCTCCTAGAAATCACAAGAGCAACCATAATCTAGGATGTTTGATTTGCCCTTGAGGCAACACTAGGACTTTTTCCTCATATTCCTCTTCAGCTCCTAGCAAATGTCAGCATAAAGGTAGGGCTTCAGGTCTTTTACACAAAGTACTATATTCAATAGTCCTTTCTAGGACTGCTGAATTTAAGCCAAAATGTAGAGAAACCTTGCGTGATGGCAATAGGTACTATATGTTTGGCTTATATGGGAGCAAGACAGTCAGGGGTCCCCTGACTGTGTTCAGTTCACACAATAAAGAATCCCCTGTATATTCATTATCAAGTCTTATCTCTTCCCTACCATACAACAAAATTACCCACACTATACCAATTCCTTTTTTACAATAGGTGCAGAGGAAGAAGTAAAAAAAGAGAGAGATGAAGAAATCCAGAAACAAGAAAATCAAAAACAATTTTTCCTTTTCCAAAACCACAATTTTAAGTAGAAGTGAAATAGACAATTGCACTTCATTTCAACATGTTGATGAGAAACAATTTTTTCCATTTTAAATTTTCCAGTTGGAAAATCTAAACACTTAATCAAAATGGCAAAACCACATTTTCCAACTGGAACATTTTGTGGTAAAAAATTCTGACCAACTGTAGTCAGCATGATAAGCAGCAATCACTGCACACTATCTGCTTAACCACTGTCTAGATTTTTTTTAAATTTTGGTAGGTATCATAATAGAAGAGAGTCTTAAGGAGGAATTTGAAGGAGGACAATGTGGTGACTTGGCAGGAGTTTACGGGGAGCTCCTCCAAAGCGAGCGGGGCAGCACTGAAGAAAGTATGAAGGTGCTTGTTCAAGAATTTCACAAAGCGGTGAGGAAGATTGGCATCACTGGCACAACGGAAGCAGAAGTCTATGTCTCTATAGCTTATTAGAAATGATAGGAAAGGTAGGGCAGGGTTCGATGAAAGAAGAAATTTTTTGTAACATTTTTATGAACAATATATATGTTACTTGACCCATTTGGCTTGGTAGTGCTGCCCAGTGGGTGCAGATGGGTTAAAATCCTTCTCCTAGGACAGAGGGAAGTCATGAGGTGTTTTGCTCACATAGTTGTCTGGGGTGATGTGAATGTGAGCTGTCAGGAGCTGGCTGGAGTCTCCATAGGTCAGTGGACGATCAGAAGACAATAGGAACCCCAATGACCAAATTATTAGCAGGGGCAGCTCAGTCAGGCTGAACATGTGAACTCAGCGTGGTTTTGCAGTGGGAGGAAAATGCACTGGAGGTGTCAGGAACCTGTGATAAAAACAGAATTTGCAGCTGTCTGGAGACTGAGAGACTTGTGGGGGGATGTAGAGTGAGGATGAAGCTCAGGAAAGTAGGGCATAGCGAAGCCCTGGTTTCACTCACAGGCACTCTATCTGAAGTCTGCCTTTCTCACACTAACCCAAAGGCTTTCAGATTTTGTATTCCAGGCAGCTAATAAATTGTTCCCTTGTTTTAAAGGGCTGCCTGGTGTCACTGCAGTTACAGACTGAAGAACACTGTGCCCTGAAGGGAGGAAAAATCTCTCACAGGAGTCTGGCTTGGCTGGACCAGCTGCAGAGAGCCACGGAGAGCAACAGGGATTGCTGGGGCTTAAAGATCTGAGAGTTATGGAGGCTACAGGCCTGCTCCTGTAAAACAGTGGTAATTGTTGGGGTCTAGCACCCAGGAGACTGGTTAAAGGGTGGGGCATAGATCAGACCCTGGGACTCTTCAACACAGTGATGGGCCACGAAGGACCTTAAAAGAGAAGACAAGTACTTTGTGTTTGATGTGAAGAAGGGATGCAAAGTGAGGGTGGAGAGATACAAAGGGAGGGTGATGTGGTCAAAGTGATGAGCCAGAAAAATTCTTTACTGTGGTGAAATTAGTAGCAGCTGGGCTAACTGCAGCCTAATGTCAGCACTTACCAGGAAGTGGCTAGCTGTTTAAAAGGAGATTCCAGTTTTCCCTTCATCAAGCTGAGAGCAGAGGAAGCTAATTCAGTTAACTTTATTTGCTTTCGTGGGATTATGAGTTTGTTCTTCTCCTTCCAGCTGATGTGTAACCATGCCATAGCAGTCATTTATCTACCATAATAATGTGCCCACACACACACAGTTAAAGAAAAGCAATTCTGCCTTCCAAAAAGGTGTTGCTTTTCAGAGATTCCTAGATTATAAAACCAGAAATGAACACTGTGATCAGAGTGGTCAGTTTGGATGAGCTATTGCCAGCAGGAGAGTGAGTTTGTGTGTGTGTGTGTGTCCCCGGGAAAAAAAAAGGGGGGGGGTGAGAAAGCCTGGATTTGTGCTGGACATGGCCCACCTTGATTACCATGCACATTGTAGGGAGAGTGGTCACTTTGGATGAGCTATTACCAGCAGGAGAGTGAGTTTGTGTGTGTATGGGGGTGGGGGGGTGAGAAAACCTGGATTTGTGCTGGAAATGGCCCACCTTGATTATCATGCACATTGTAGGGAGAAAAGGAGTACTTGTGGCACCTTAGAGACTAACCAATTTATTTGAGCATGAGCTTTCGTGAGCTACAGCTCACTTCATCAGAAGTGATGTACAGAAGCTGTAGCTCACGAAAGCTCATGCTCAAATAAATTGGTTAGTCTCTAAGGTGCCACAAGTACTCCTTTTCTTTTTGCGAATACAGACTAACACGGCTGTTCCTCTGAAACCTGTCATTGTAGGGAGAGTGGTCACTTTGGATGAGCTATTACCAGCAGGATAGTGAGTTTGTGTGTGTGGTTTTTGGAGGGGGGTGAGGGGGTGTGAGAACCTGGATTTGTGCAGGAAATGGCCCACCTTGATTATCATGCACATTGTGTAGAGAGCTGTCACTTTGGATGGGCTATTACCAGCAGGAGAGTGAGTTTGTGTGTGGGGGGGTGGAGGGTGAGAAAATCTGGATTTGTGCTGGAAATGGCCCAACTTGATGATCACTTTAGATAAGCTATTACCAGCAGGACAGTGGGGTGGGAGGAGGTATTGTTTCATGATCTCTGTGTGTATATAAAGTCTGCTGCAGTTTCCACGGTATGCATCCGATGAAGTGAGCTGTAGCTCACAAAAGCTCATGCTCAAATAAATTTGTTAGTCTCTAAGGTGCCACAAGTACTCCTGTTCTTTTTGCGGATACAGACTAACACGGCTGCTATTCTGAAACCTCTGCATCTCTGACAATTTTAAAATGGAGATTAGATGTTTTTCTAAAAGATATGCATGAATTCAAATATAAATTAATTCAGGGAAGTCCTATGGCCTGTGCTACACAGGTCAAACTAGAGGATCACAAAAAGAAAAGGAGTACTTGTGGCACCTTAGAGACTAACCAATTTATTTGAGCATGAGCTTTTGTGAGCTACAGCTCACTTCATCGGATGCATACCGTGGAAACTGCAGCAGACTTTATATACACACAGAGATCATGAAACAATACCTCCTCCCACCCCACTGTCCTGCTGGTAATAGCTTATCTAAAGTGATCATCAAGTTGGGCCATTTCCAGCACAAATCCAGATTTTCTCACCCTCCACCCCGCCACACACAAACTCACTCTCCTGCTGGTAATAGCCCATCCAAAGTGACAGCTCTCTACACAATGTGCATGATAATCAAGGTGGGCCATTTCCTGCACAAATCCAGGTTCTCACACCCCCTCACCCCCCTCCAAAAACCACACACACAAACTCACTATCCTGCTGGTAATAGCTCATCCAAAGTGACCACTCTCCCTACAATGACAGGTTTCAGAGGAACAGCCGTGTTAGTCTGTATTCGCAAAAAGAAAAGGAGTACTTGTGGCACCTTAGAGACTAACCAATTTATTTGAGCATGAGCTTTCGTGAGCTACAGCTCACTTCATCAGATGTTACATCTGATGAAGTGAGCTGTAGCTCACGAAAGCTCATGCTCAAATAAATTGGTTAGTCTCTAAGGTGCCACAAGTACTCCTTTTCTTCGTACAAACTGTGAGAGGCTAATTAATTAAGATGAGCTATTATCAGCAGGAGAAAAAAACTTTTGTAGTGATAATCAAGATGGCCCATTTAGACAGTTGACAAGAAGGTGTGAGGATACTTAACATGGGGAAATAGATTCAATATGTGTAAGGACCCAGCCACTCCCAGTCTCTCTTCAAACCCAAGTTAATGGTATCTAGTTTGCATATTAATTCAAGCTCAGCAGTGCCCCTCTGCCATGTACATTGGCCAAACTGGACAGTCTCTACGCAAAAGAATAAATGGACACAAATCTGATATCAGGAATCATAACATTCAAAAACCGGTAGGAGAACACTTCAACCTCTGTGCCACTCAGTAAAAGATTTAAGGGTAGCAATTTTGCAACAGAAAAGCTTCAAAAACAGACTCCAAGGAGAAACTGCTGAGCTTGTATTAATATGCAAACTAGATCCCATTAACTTGGGTTTGAATAGAGACTGGGAGTGGCTAGGTCATTACACATATTGAATCAATTTCTCCATGTTAAGTATCCTCACACCTTCTTGTCAACTGTCTAAATGGGCCATCTTGATTATCACTACAAAAGTTTTTTCTACTGCTGATAATAGCTCATCTTAATTAATTAGCCTCTCACAGTTTGTATGGTAACTTCCAACTTATCTGTATGTATGTTATATACGTATATATATCTATATATCTTACTATATGTTCCATTCTATGCATCCGATGAAGTAAGCTGTAGCTCACAAAAGCTTATGCTCTAATAAATTTGTTAGTCTCTAAGGTGCCACAAGTACTCCTGTTCTTTTTGCAGGGAAGAAGAATCCATTTGGGTCCTCCATGCATAACAAAACATTATATACTGTGCACACAAATCCGTAGCTTCTCAACTCTGCAAATAATGTATTAAATACAGAGGGCCAAATTCTAATCTTGGTTACACAGCAGGCTTCGTTGAGATTATTTCTGATTTAGACTAATGTACTTTAGATTACAGTTAGTTCCCAGGAGTCAATTTCTGGTTATTTAAAGATTTCAGGGCAGGAGTAATAAATACAGTTGGCGCTAAACAAATAATATATATTTCTACAAAATAAATTTTCAGATTACAATCCCTGTTTTCAAATGACTAAAGTGAATGGTTTTGTGTACTGAATAGCATAATGGACAAGAGTATCTTACATTTATACTAGGTGACCTAATTCTGCCTGATTTACAGTCTGAAATTTGGTGTGTTCTGATAGGAATCATCTGACCATATCACACAGCCAAACCTAGCTTTGCAGTGTTTCAGCAAGATTCACTCTCTTTGTTCAAAGGAAAGTCCAACAGGGACATAGCACAGAGGTGAAATCAGTTCTCTTTTGTTCATTTAAAAAAATGTGCTTTGAATGAGTCAAGAATGAGGGTGGTGCTGAAGGAATAGAAAATGAAAATTGTAGCTGCAGTGACCATACCTAGTCTGGGTAGAGAATTCTCTTCCTAATACTGTTATCTCTCATCCTTCCAGAATGCATATGCTTACCTCAACACAGATAAACAAACAATTTGAAAATGTTCTCATTGCTTTTAAGGACACATTACAGTGCTTAATCAAGTACATCCTACATTTTCCTTTCAAAACACTGGCATGACTGCATTTCACCTCACTGCAATGAGGGCAACTCTGAACTATTCGGAAACACAATTATTCTCAGCTAAGGGAACAATATATAGTTTTCATATTCTTATTCTGATTGAAGCTCATTTCCCAACATAAGCCTGATTTTTACCTATATGCCAAACTCAACTCAGATGTCCCAAAGCCACACAAATATGCTATCAGTTCAAACTCAAAGACCTCAAAGCCCACAAAAATTATATTAGATCAATGAGATATAAATAATTTATTCTTGATAAAATATTGATACGTACATAATTTGATGACTTTCTAGAAGATATGCTTTAGCCCAGAGACCGGCAACCATTGGCACGCAGCCCGTCAGGGAAATCCACTGGTGGGCCGGGATGGTTTGTTTACCTGCAGCGTCCGCAGGTTCAGCCGATCATAGCTCCTACTGGTCGTGGTTCATCGCTCCAGGCCAATGGGGGCTGTGGGAAGTGGCGTGGGCTGCAGGTAAACAAACCAGCCTGGTCCGTCAGCGAATTTGCCTGACGGGCCACATACCAAAGGTTGCCAATCCCTGCTTTAGCCCAACACAAGTTATTGGTCTCAATACAGGGATAATGGGGTGAAATTCTCTGGCCTGGGATAGTCATGCTGGGGGGAGGGATAGCTCAGTGGTTTGAGCATTGGCCTGCAAAACCCAGGGTTGTGAGTTCAATCCTTGAGGGGGTCATTTAAGGACTCTGGGGCAAAAATTGGGGATTGGCCCTTGTCATAAATATAAAGGGAAGGGTAAACCCCTTTAAAATCCCTCCTGGCCAGAGGAAAAATCCTCTTAACTTGTAAAGGATTAAGAAGCTAAAGGTAACCTCACTGGCACATGACCAATGAGGAGACAAGATGCTTTCAAAAGCTGGGAGGAGGGAGAAAAACAAAGGGTCTGTGTCTGTCTGTGTGATGCTTTTGCCAGAGACAGAACAGGAATGGAGTCTTAGAACTTAGTAAGTAATCTAGCTAGGTATGTGTTAGATTATGATTTCTTTAAATGGCTGAGAAAATAGCTGTGCTGAATAGAATGAATGTTCCTGTCTGTGTGTCTTTTTTGCAACTTAAGGTTTTGCCTAGAGGGATTCTCTATGTTTTGAATCTAATTACCCTGTAAGGTATCTACCATCCTGATTTTACAGAGGTGATTTTTTTAACTTCTATTAAAAGCCTTCTTGTAAGGAAACTGAATGCTTTTTCATTGTTCTAAGATCCAAGGGTTTGGGCCTGTAATGCAAATTGGTGAGGATTTTTACCAAACCTTCACCAGGAAGTGGGGTGCAGGGGTTGGGAAGATTTTGGGGGGAAAGACGTGTCCAAACTCCATTTTTTCAGGAACCCAGATAAAGTTTGGTGGTGGCAGTGGAAATCCAAGGGCAAAGGGTAAAATAATTTGTATCTTGGGGAAGTTTTAACCTAAGGTGGTAAAAGTAAGCTTAGGAGGTGCAGGTCCCCACTTCTGTACCCTAGAGTTCAGAGTGGGAAAGGAACCTTGACAGCCCTGTTTTGAGCAGCAGGTTGGACTAGATGACCTCCTGAGGTCCCTTCCAACCCTGATATTCTATATACAAAAGGTCAGACTAGATGATCTAATGATCCCTTCTGCACTTAAACACTATGAATTAATTCACCTAGTTAAAGATTTTGGCCTTAATGATGCTAACATTTGACTATGATAAGAATACTTGCATAAGCTGTTTTGGGCACTGTATAGAAAATTAAAATGTAAGGTTAAATAAAATCATTGAATTATCATAAACTCCAGAGAAGAATGTACATAACCTGAACATGCCACCTTGAAAACTCTGTATGGGGCACAGGGCCAGTGCTGCTGCTCAGCCCATGTGGGAGACTACACATTCAGGAATGACCTTCAGTTGTGGTGTTATAAATGAGATGCCCTGAGCACCAAGAGAAACATGCCAGTCATGCAGCTGCATGCATGTTGCATGCCACCTGTTAAGCATGCACGGCAGCATTCACAATGGCCAAAGACTCAGCTGCTCATCTTGCCTTGCTATCTGAAAGAATTCAGTGGTGGTGAAATTAGGGAAGGAGAACTGGTGGCAACCTCTTGGTGGAGCCTGGGAAGGCACTTACGGTGGGAAGGGAGAACTCCATGGAGAGCGTGGCTGGGGAAGTATAATGGGATGGCAGATGTACTATGGATGCCATGGAGGGAGCAGGGTGGGAAGGCAAAGGACTCTCAGCCAGCAAACGATAGAAAGTTTCCTGGCTGAGTAGCTCTTGGAGGAGAAGAGCGAGGAGCTCTGCTTACATTTGGTGGTAGGATTATTTTAACTGTGTGCATAAGTGAGCTCAGTGCACACGGGTACACAAGTCATTGAGCCTCAGTTGTCACTGGCTATGCCTTCACTGTTTTTACACTGAGATAGCTGTCTTGCTGTAAAATCTCAGGGGAGAAAAGGCACAAGTCAGTTTTACCTTGATGTAGCTAGTCAAGGTGAACCCTATTTCCTGTATTGTGTGGTTTAACTCAACTAGCTACATAGAGGTAAAAACACAGTGCCTCATCTCCCCTCAGATTTTACATCACACTAGTTATCTAGAGTTAAAAACACACCCTCGGGCTCAGTTGTTGTGACCCCTATAACAGCATGACTAGCAGCATGGTTGGAAGGCAGCTGAGGCGCTCCTGTGCATAAAATGGACATGTTACAGCCCTGAGAAGTGGAAACCAAGATGAATGTCTCTAATGAGGCCAGGCCAAAAAAGCTCATTTTAAAATTCTGACACCCAATGGATAGTCCTGCTACTGCTGGAGTAGTCAGATCATCCTGGTGGCTCATAAAGATGCATCTGAGAAGCTAATTCTTGCCTTTGGGCTATATATGCCATGGCACCAAAGGGCAGGTCTTTTAAATAACGTAAAATCCCTGACAGGTTTCAGAGTGGTAGCTGTGTTAGTCTGTATCAGCAAAAACAACAAGGAGTCCTTGTGGCACCTTAGAGACTAACAGCTGTATCTGGGCATAGGCCTTTGTGTGCTAGAACCCACTCCATGAGATGCATGGAGTGGAAAATACAGGAGCAGGTATAAATACATGAAAAGATGGGAGTTGCTTTACCAAGTGTGAGGTTAGTCTAACGGGACAATTCAATTAATAGCAGGATACCAAGGGAGGAAAAATAACTTTGGTAGTGATAATGAGAGTGGCCCATTTCAATCAGTTGACAAGAAGGTGTGAGTAACAGTAGGGGGAAATTAGCATGGGGTAAATTAGGTTTAGGTTTTGTAATGACTCAGCCACTCCCAGTCTTTATTCAGGCCTAATCTGATGGTGTCCAGTTTTCAAATTAATTCCAGTTCTGCAGTTTCATGTTGGAGCCTGTTTTTGAAGTTTTTTTGTTGAAGAATTGCTACTTTTAAGTCTGTTATTGAGTGACCAGGGAGATTGAAGGGTTCTCCTACTGGTTTTTGAATGTTATAATACCTGATGTCAGATTTGTGTCCATTTATTCTTTTGTGTAGTAAAATTCCTGAGTGAAAGCAGAAACCCCTAGAACCCTTCTCCCACAAGATCTCTCCCCCCTCCATGCTTCTAGTTTCAGAAGTTGGATGCCACAGGGCAGTGAAACACCCACGGACGGGAGTGCCCCCACTCTGGACTCCTGGGGCCTGCCCTCCAGGACAAGGATACACTGAAGGGAGCCCCTCTCCTGCACAGAGCATTTGGAGTCTGCCCTGAGCAAATGGAGAGAACAAGGGGAAGGAAGAAGGGCAGTAGGAGGGTGACTGGGGAAGGGAATGGAGGGACAGGCAGGGGAGAGTGAAGGAAGGGGGAGGGTGACTGGGGAATGGAGGCACAGGCAGGGGGAGAGGGAAGGAGCAGGGGAAGGAAAGTGGAAGGGTGACTGGGGAAGGGAAAGGAGGAACAGGCAGGGGAGAGTGTAGGGAGGGTGAGGGTGACTGGGGAAGGGAATGGAGGGATAGGCAGGGGAAGAGGGAAGGAGCAGGGGGAGGAAAGCAGAAAGGTGACTGGGGAAGGGAATGGAGGAATAGGCAGGGGGAGAGGGAAGGAGCAGGGGAAGAAAAGCAGAAATGTGACTGGGGAAGGGAATGGAGGGACTGGCAGGGGAGAATGAAGGAAGGGGGAGGGTGACTGGGGAAGGGAATGGAGGGATAGGCAGGGGGAGAGGGAAGGAGTAGGGGAAGGAAAGCAGAAAGGTGACTGGGGAAGGGAATGGAGGAACAGGCAGGGGAGAGTGAAGGGAGGGGGAGGGTGACTGGGGAAGGGAATGGAGGGATAGGCAGGGGAGAGTGAAGGGAGGGGGAGGGTGACTGGGGAAGGGAATGGAGGGATAGGCAGCGGGAGAGGGAAGGAGCAGGGGAAGGAAAGCGGAAAGGTGACTGGGGAAGGGAATGGAGGGACAGGCAGGGGAGAGTGAAGGGAGGGGGAGGGTGACCGGGGAAGGGAATTTAGGGATAGGCAGGGGGAGAGGGAAGGAGCAGGGGAAGGAAAGCGGAAAGGTGACTGGGGAAGGGAATGGAGGAATAGGCAGGGGGAGAGGGAAGGAGCAGGGGAAGAAAAGCAGAAATGTGATTGGGGAAGGCAATGGAGGCACAGGCAGGGTAGAGTGAAGGGAGGGGAAGAGTGACTGGGGAAGGGAATGGAGGCACAGGCAGGGGGAGAGGGAAGGAGCAGGGGGAGGAAAGCAGAAAGGTGACTGGGGAAGGGAATGGAGGGACAGGCAGGGGAGAGTGAAGGAGCAGGGGGAGGAAAGCAGAAAGGTGACTGGGGAAGGAAATGGAGGAATAGGCAGGGGGAGAGGGAAGGAGCAGGGGAAGGAAAGCAGAAAGGTGACTGGGGAAGGGAATGGAGGAACAGGCAGGGGAGAGTGAAGGGAGGGGGAGGGTGACTGGGGAAGGGAATGGAGGGATAGGCAGGGGAGAGTGAAGGGAGGGGGAGGGTGACTGGGGAAGGGAATGGAGGGATAGGCAGCGGGAGAGGGAAGGAGCAGGGGAAGGAAAGCGGAAAGGTGACTGGGGAAGGGAATGGAGGGACAGGCAGGGGAGAGTGAAGGGAGGGGGAGGGTGACCGGGGAAGGGAATTTAGGGATAGGCAGGGGGAGAGGGAAGGAGCAGGGGAAGGAAAGCGGAAAGGTGACTGGGGAAGGGAATGGAGGAATAGGCAGGGGGAGAGGGAAGGAGCAGGGGAAGAAAAGCAGAAATGTGATTGGGGAAGGGAATGGAGGCACAGGCAGGGTAGAGTGAAGGGAGGGGAAGAGTGACTGGGGAAGGGAATGGAGGCACAGGCAGGGGGAGAGGGAAGGAGCAGGGGGAGGAAAGCAGAAAGGTGACTGGGGAAGGGAATGGAGGGACAGGCAGGGGAGAGTGAAGGAGCAGGGGGAGGAAAGCAGAAAGGTGACTGGGGAAGGAAATGGAGGAATAGGCAGGGGGAGAGGGAAGGAGCAGGGGAAGGAAAGCAGAAATGTGATTGGGGAAGGGAATGGAGGCACAGGCAGGGGAGAGTGAAGGAAGGGGGAGGGTGACTGGGGAAGGGAATGGAGGGATAGGCATTGGGAGAGGGAAGGAGCAGGGGAAGGAAAGCGGAAAGGTGACTGGGGAAGGGAATGGAGGGACAGGCAGGGGAGAGTGAAGGAGCAGGGGGAGGAAAGCAGAAAGGTGACTGGGGAAGGAAATGGAGGAATAGGCAGGGGGAGAGGGAAGAGGCAGGGGAAGGAAAGCAGAAATGTGATTGGGGAAGGGAATGGAGGCACAGGCAGGGGAGAGTGAAGGAAGGGGGAGGGTGACTGGGGAAGGGAATGGAGGGATGGGAAGGAGCAGGGGAAGGAAAGCGGAAAGGTGACTGGGGAAGGGAATGGAGGGATAGGCATTGGGAGAGGGAAGGAGCAGGGGAAGGAAAGCAGAAGGGTGACTGGGGAAGGGAATGGAGGAACAGGCAGGGGAGAGTGAAGGGAGGGGGAGGGTGACTGGGAAGGGAATGGAGGGATAGGCAGGGGAAAAGGGAAGGAAAGCGGAAGGGTGACTGGGGAAGGGAATGGAGGGATAGGCAGGGGAAAAGGGAAGGAAAGCGGAAGGGTGACTGGGGAAGGGAATGGAGGGATAGGCAGGGGAAAGGGAAGGAAAGCGGAAGGGTGACTGGGGAAGGGAATGGAGGAACAGGCAGGGGAGAGTGAAGGGAGGGGGAGGGTGACTGGGGAAGGGAATGGAGGAACAGGCAGGGGAGAGTGAAGGGAGGGGGAGGGTGACTGGGGAAGGGAATGGAGGGATAGGCAGGGGAAAGGGAAGGAAAGCGGAAGGGTGACTGGGGAAGGGAATGGAGGAACAGGCAGGGGAGAGTGAAGGGAGGGGGAGGGTGACTGGGAAGGGAATGGAGGGATAGGCAGGGGAAAGGGAAGGAAAGCGGAAGGGTGACTGGGGAAGGGAATGGAGGGATAGGCAGGGGAAAGGGAAGGAAAGCGGAAGGGTGACTGGGGAAGGGAATGGAGGGGGTGGTGATTGGGGAAGGGAGGAATAGGCAGGGGGAGAGACCAGCGCAGGGCAGGCAGCCTGAGCGGGTCTCTGGCGTGAGAGAGGGCGCGGCAGAGGGAACCTCCCCTCCCTGCAGAGAGGCTTTTCTCCCATTGGTGCGCAGGGCCAGGCGGCTCCTGTCCTGGGCGAGGCGCGCACCTCTCCCCACGCAGAGCCGGCGGCGGCGGCCGGGGAAGCAGCTGGCCGGGGGGAGGTAACGCGTTCTCTGGGCACCAGCCCCGGGGCGAGCGCGGCTTGACCGAGAGGCGGGGGTGCGGGGTTGACTGGGAGGTGGAAAGGTCCTGTGCACTACCCGGCTCTGCCAGCCTGGCCGGGCGGGCAGGAAATATGCGCAGTGCCGCGCCTCAGAGGCGGAGAGCGGCAGCCCAGGAGCTTTGGGGTTTGCGGGGTGCGCGTGGGGAGGAAGAGACCCAGCGAGGGCGGGCGTGAAAGCGGAGGACTGAGACGCGTAGGAGGCACAAATCCCGTCCCTGGTCTCAGGTGCGCTGCAAAACAAGCGAGTGTCCGGAGCAGGGGCTGCTGCTGCTGCATTGCCCGGCGGGGGGCGATTCCGGAGTCAGGGCACTGGCTGCCGGGAGAGCTGTGTGCAGTTAAACTGCTTTCCTCTCCCCTCTCCCCCCGCTAGTTCCCAGTTAGCTAACTTACATTGATGTTCCAGAAACGGCTCCTACCCAGTTTTCTGAGCTACACTCTCCTTAAATTGCCCGGTAGGTGGTTGCAGAAGCTAATGTGTTTGTATGGAAGAAGGTGATCCACTCAGCTGAGCCTTAACGCGCAATTCGGGGGTGTCTTGAGTATTGTAGACACAAGAGCACGTTTGTGTTTCCTCTTGGCACAGAGCTGATACAGCCAGAAGAGAGAGAGAGAAAAAACAATGCTTCCATGCTGTTCCTCTCTTTATTACCTATACAGGTGCTAAATGTTGTCAGATATGTTCATATGGTTTGGCAAATATTTATTTTTCTTCGATAGATATTAATGGGGGTGTGGTAAGACGTCTAGCTAGTGAAAGAGCTACAGTATTGTGGCTGTTTATCACTATAACCTCTTATCAATCTAGTAGTTAAACTCTGAAGCTGTGTTTTCTGCATATGCAAAACAAACAGATCTCCTGTAGGGTAGGAGAAACTAAAGACTGACAGAAGTATAAACGCAATCAAGGTGCTGGAGACAGAAATAATTAATATACTTGATTAAAAGTATTGAGCTAGAAACATGGGTACTGCTATGTGGTGAAGGAGTTATTTCAAGTGTCCAGTAAAGGTGAGCGTCCTTTTGTACAGTGGCCAGCTTCTTTCTGCTGTGTCAAGGTGAAAAGAGTTTGCTATTCTGGCTATGACATGTTGAGCGTGTCCAGAAACGACTTACCATGCTCTGAATCTTTGCGTTTGATGGTCAAAATATCCAGGTTGTGGGAGTTTAGCTCTTTACAGCTGACTTCCTTCAAGGTACCCCGTTATCCTAGTCTAAAAACAGGGTTTATTTCGCTAACCTAGTGACTCAGTAATAAAAATTGCACTAAAACCACCCATTCCTGGTAATTCTGAACCAATGTAAAACCACAAAACTAATGGCATGCAAATATAGTCTAATTTGCTTAGCTTTCTGTGAATGAAGGGGGAACAGTGAGCAACTGAATGGTTTCATAATTGCTCTGAAAGTCTCTGGTACTGAATGCTAACTTGGTAATTGCTGAGATTGCTTATAAACTTGAAGATATCTTCAATACAAAAGCCACACTGTACATTCAAACATTAATTATTTGTATGGTTTCAGAGTAGCAGCCGTGTTAGTCTGTATTCGCAAAAAGAAAAGGAGTACTTGTGGCACCTTAGAGACTAACCGATTTATTTGTATGTGTTCTATCAAGCTGGCTGTTAACAAAAAGTAAACAGAAATGCTCTACATTATATACGCTAACTCTCCTGTAAACCAAGCTAGATAACTAATTGGGAGTTGAAATATGCTTTCCACTGTGGGAAAAGTCTACCAGAACTTAGTAGACAATAATGATTCTATAGGATTTATTAACCAGCCTACTTTAAAGGATCTCATTCTCTTTTAAGTATTATATGTTTTTAGAAGTTAATTTTATCACTTATTGCACTACTGGAAGGGGCTTGGCTACTGGGCTTATAAGAATGGTGGTATAAGAGCTTAAATAGAATGGAATTGAATGTCTGTAGAACGGTTTTGAATTATATAGGATTTTCATAAGGGTCATTAGTTTCTGAAAGGGAAATCTTAAATCCTTAGTCGAAACAATAAGAGCTGAATTATTACTATATCACACTTTTTGTCTTCTGTACATTACAAACTTTGGCCTGATCGTGAAATCTAATGTATATGGCTGAAAGGGTCTGTCAACGCAGGTCACATTGCAGCAGTGGTGATTTTAAACTTTGTGGCACCCCTGTCAGGTAGGTAGGTAAGCACTAAGCCCATTGTAAAGAAGTGGGAGAAACTAAAACAGAGGTTTAAAAGGATACTAAATTTAGAGTTAAATAACAAACGCAGTTACTTTATTTTTAAAAAACCAAAAAAGCCAACAAAAACACTGCCATTAATATTTAGACAATGTCATTGGAAAAGTTGTTAAGGAAACAGTCCTCTGGCATCCGTGGCAATAATTGCAGCATTTAAAACCTGAAAGTGTACTTGATTATAAAGAGAGTGGAACTGATCATTCTGTTCTCATTGCCCAGACTAAGACACAGGAAACAGCACCGTTAGATCTAACGGTGTCATACTTCTCATTGTTTCCTAAAAAGAGGCTTTCTTTCCTCTGAAGCATAAGATGTTGGCATGGCCAGTGTCCAGATACCAGACAGATCACTGTTCTGTACCAAATTAATTTTGTCCTGCAATGTAGGACTTGCCAGTTTCCTAATATAAGATACAAATATGGTTCCAGGTTAGTACTTGGGACCAAAGATTTTTCTCTAGCACAGAATGTGGAATACAAACTGCAACAGTTAGTAACGGAGATTAATCAAGAAACTAAACAGGATAAAAACTCAAAAGAATTCATTGTTTTCTGCCCTCTATCAAATTTCCTGCGCTCATGACCAAAAGGAATCTGGCTTGTCCATGCTCGATAGAACACTTCTTTCTTCTGTAAACGTATCAGATACATTCTTCTGAATAAGACTTAAAATAAAGCCCCAACAGGCATCCATTATCTGAAGGGAAATATAAAAATAATGCTTAAATACTCAATGAAGGAAATGTTTTCTTATATATTATAATTTTATTTCCCTTTCTAGTTGGCACTGATGACTTCTACTAATGAAACCTATCATTAGCTGTTGTAATAAAGAAGTGCTGTTCTTAGTCAGGTGGTGGTCATCAGTTCAGATGCTGCGTGCTATCCAAGCTTCTAAGGCAATAGTTCACTTTCTCATGATCAAAGCTCACTGGCTGTTGCACAGAAGGTTGGAAAGTTTTACTGTAGTTTAATACCAAATCAATTTAATGAGGCACCTAGATCCTGTCTTCAGGTGTTAGGATGTTTCGACATCATTGCATGCCTAGGACATAACATGGGTTTTGCTGCAATGGGTTGAGGTTGGTTTCCAGTTACTTGGTTTATTGGTGATTCAGAGGATTGGCTGATGGTATTGGTTTTTAGCAGAGTTATTCAGCACTTCATTCCTGTGGTAGGGAGTCATCTGGTTTCACCCAGGTACAGCAACCTAGCTCTGCTGGATTCTCACCTCGTTGTAAATATATGGTTTGCTTTGAATTTGTAATTTGATGCTGTTCTTCCTTTTGCCATCCCAAAAGCAATAAAGAGTGCTGGAAGAAATTTCTCTGCTTTTATAGCATTTTAGCAAAGAATCATAAGCACTTTACAGAAATGAATATTTCCAAAAGTTCTGAGCCAAGTTGTACTCCTTAAACTGTAAATATGCACAGAATATGTAATGAGATGTCCAGTTCTGCCCCTGCCTCTGCTGACTTCCTTTCCCTCTAACCCAGGGGTGGGCAAACTTTTTGGCCCGAGAGCCACATTGGGGTTGTGAAACTTTATGGAGGGCCAGGTAGGGAAGGCTGTGCCTCCCCAAACAGCCTGGACTCCACCCCTCCAACTTCCTGCCCCCTGATTGCCCCCCTCAGAACCCCTGACCCAACCCTGCTCCTTGTCCCCTAACTGCCCCCCGGGACCACACCCCCGCCCCTAACTGGCCCCCGGGACCCCATCTCCTATCCAACCCCCTGCTCCCCATCCCCTGACTGCCCCCCCGAACCTCCGCCCCATCCAACCGCCCCCTGTCTCCTGATTGCCCCCCTGAACCCCTGCCCCTTATCCAATGCCTCTCCGCCCCCTTAACAGGCCGCTCAGAGCGGCAGAAGCTCGCAGCCCCGCTGCCGCCCCGCCTGGCAGGAGCAGCGAGCCAGAGCGCCGGCAGCGAGGAAGGGGGGGCAGAGGGGAAGGACCGGGGACTAGCCTCCCCGGACGGGAGCTCAAGGACTGGGCAGGATGGTCCCGCGGGCCGTAGCTTGCCCACCTCTGCTCTAACTACTAGACTTAGGCTCCCTCCCCTGCAACAACCTAACTAAATTCCCCACCACCCGGTATTGAACTTTGAAAAGATTTCAAACACTATGGACTCAATGTTGTCGTCATTAAAGCCTTTGGAAGATCTGCTGTTGACTTAATTGGAAGCTGGAGTAGGCTTTATATTCGTATATTCAGATTGAATTGGGAGTTTCTCAAACCATGTACCCACATTTGCTTGTGGGACACGATCGGTGGTGTGCAGCCTGGCTTATCAGAATAAGAATCCATTATAACTACACTTACTGTAATTCTGAAGGTGGCATGCCAAGTAGTCTGAATTTTAGATGTTATGCTAGATCAGGAAGTTTGAGAACTACTGGGTTAGATAAATGTTTTAGTCCTGCAGTATCAGGAAAACAGATTTTAAAAGTGCCTACAATTCTCTCTCCCATTTCCACCCACCCCATCTTGTTAAAAGTAAATGGCTTATTTTCTTCAAAAGTGGGTTTTAAAACTGAGCACCTGTTTCAGAGAACTCAATTATTTGAAACATGGAGAGGATAATTCAGACTAACACCTGTGTTGCTGAGCTGTGCGACATCATGCAAAACTCAAACAATCTGCTACTGAGAGTGACATTTTCACAGTTGACTGACTTCATGTTATTCTCGGTATCTGAAATCACAACTAAGGGGGACTGGTGCTGCAGCTAGTTTTCAATTTTTGCGCCAGGCCAGGGTGAATCCACTAGCTAGTGAAATATCAAATCATGAAGGTAAATGTGCCATATGCATCAATGCTGATTTCTCCGTCGAAGGGATTGTGGCTGACACAGTTCTATTTAACTTTTTAAATTTCTGATTGTTTTGTTGGAAACCCCAAGGTAAATTTCTGTTCAAGACTGGATGAGGCCTACATTTCACAGTATTGTTTTTCAAACTATGTGCATTTTGAAGTGCTGATTTGACTCATGATCTAAATTGAAGTACTATTTCCCATCCCTGTCCCACTGTTGTCTGTATCACTGCTGGAACATTGAAGACTATCACCCTGTTTGTGCTTTTGGCACCCCGTCTCAACAGCTAACTTGATTCTAAGTAGAGTCCTGCTGTTGGAATAGGTGTGTGCTTGAAGCACCAGCATTGAAGGCTCAATTCACTTATACGCTATACAGAGCATAAAAGGGATGCCCAAACTTTGCAACCCTGAGATCTTGCCCAAAGCCTAAATGGTACCCTGACTTTTACTCTCTAAATGTGTATGTATATTTTGTTTCAAAAAGCATTTAAAAAAGGGGTCTCCAGTTGCTCAGAGCCATCATGTCGGAAAGAATAGACAGAGAACTTTTGGTTCAGTCCCTGGGCTATTTGCATGGAGTAGCCATCAGTTACAGCAGAGCTATAGTGTCAATAACAAAAGCAGCGGCTATGCTTGCAAATCAGGGTGGCTATAACAAAAAGCTAAAATGGGATGGTAAGGGATGATCTGGCTAGCCACACTGTGCCTCCTACCCAATTAAACATGCATGATAATGACACACTGGCCTTTGGCAACATAGTGCATGATCTCAGCTTAGTACTATGCCTCAAGCAAAATCACTCTGTCCCTCTGCTGAATGCTGTGTGTGGACTATAGAGACTTCAGATGCAAGGCAATGGAAAATCAGACCCTTCATACAGTCACAGCAAACTGGGTATAAAATGCTACCGTTCTGATTTGATAGTGTTTTGCACTCAACTTGCATGGGTATAAATGTCACCATCAGGTGCAGGACAACAGAGAATCAGAGCAGTAGGCTTGCAATGGTGTATCTCTTTATATATGCTACCTCGAGAGGGCTGCAGGCTGCATTTTAACAGCTTCACTCTTAAGTCTTATAAATGCTAGCGAAACCTTGGCAATGGTTTCTTAGAGTTGCTAACATTGGCTCAGCTCCATGAGTGTCAGCTGTGTTGTGAGCCCACGTGTACGTAAGGCAACTGTTGCCACCAGTGTTATAAATTCTGTCAGTTAACTCTTCTTACAGCAGGTCTAAAGACATGAGCCAGCAACCATCTACACTAGGGCTTCTGATGTTGCTAACACCAGTGGTGGTATTTCACCGGCAGCCTCCCAGAGGCCTCCCACTTATTCTGCACCTCATGTGTCTCTTCACAGTGCCGGACTAGACTCAAGCTCAACAGGGTCATCTTTCGCCACTAATTCTGCCAAGCTCATTCCCTTGGCTGTGGTTTTGTTAGATAGCAGGTAGGGACAGTGGGAATCTCATTCACCACCCGTGGTGCTGAAGTAAAGGTAGTATGACAGCAGGGTTGAACCTGGGTTGAACCAGGGACCTCCAGAGCTGAAAACATGAGTTTCTGCAGCATGATCTGAAGAGCCAGACTCTCTAGCTTTGGGCCGTAATAGGCATATTCCTCTGTGGAGGCACAGGGGTGGGGGACACACAACATATGTAGATTTGGGGGTTACATTAGCAGTGATGGGAAGTCTGCAAAATTTTCCGTTGTGTGGACAAGTCTTTGTAGCGAATCTTCATTTCACTCTAGTGGATTCCACACTGATAATCCTCTTGGACTGCAGTAATTACCACCTACTGGAGAGATCTTCAAATCTGTCCTCCAAGCCTGCATCTGCACTGGGAAACTCAGGAAGAAACTGCTGCTGGTTCCGTAGAACTGTGTTAGCATTGGTGGGTGCCTTAATATAAACATGTTTCTGGGATCTTTAATACCAGGTCTATAGTATTGGAGGGTAACATTGTCAAACCCGCACAAAAACACCCTTTTATTAGAAGGTTCCACTGTATGAGATGTTGTGGATCTGCTTGTTTTTCTACTCTGGCTCCCAGGGGCTAGGTAAACTTTAGCTGAACAATCACCACTACATAAAAAAGTGTTTAAAATAGAAAACAAAAAACCAGGAAATGTCTCACTTCCCAGTGCCTCTGATGAAAATTTCTTGATAACTAGCTGCTTTCTTTGTTCTGCATGTTGCTGTTCTTGACTCATGTAACTACCAGACTGACTCCACAGTGCAAGTAGAAATGAGCCTACATATTAGTTAATGGGGGGGGAGGGCACTTCTTTCAGCATTCCCACTTTGTAAAGTGATGTATTTCAGAAGCCACATAATTTGACTGTAATTTGCTTAGGATAAACTCTGGCAATAGCTACCAGAGTCTGGTAGCAATTTTTTTTTAATTAAAAGCACAAAAAATATAGGGTTAGTTGCCTGTTGAAATTATAAGAGAGCAGAAAAAATTAGAGGCTGGTCTATTTTTGTTCCTATAATTTTGGGAGGGCCTTTCTCAGACTGATCTATTCTCATTCCTGCGGACTCCAGAACTCATAGGGGAAACCTAAGCTAAATGCATAAGTTATCTCTGATTGGGGCTATAAGTATGGTGGAGTCAGTGATCATGGTTGTGTGAATCCTGCTTGGTCGAGCTCATCAGGATTTGTTTTTCAAGGTGTGGGCAGGTCTACTCACTAAGGAATCTCAGGCCATAGAACTGGGTAAGAGCTAGCTGTATGGCCAATAGCAGGACTGAAGGAACATTTCATGGTCCTGCTGCTGAAGATGGGAGGGGTGGGGTGAGAAAAACGGAAGGAATGGGGTTAGCAAGCAACCCCACTCATCTGAAGTGCCTCCCTTTTGGTGGAGGGGGAACAGCAGATCGATTTGCTGCTATGTGTCCAGGGTGGGAAGAGCAGGCTGGCTGTACTAGAAGGCTATTGGAGGGAAAAGAGTAATAGTCACAAGGCCTTCCAAGAAAATGAAAATAGATGGCACTCTAACAGGAGGGGGAAGAGAGAGAAATGAGGCTGGCATCATGTAACTCTGAGTTACATGAACTTCAGTGAGTTTCACTTTCCTGTGTTTTGCATTTCCACGTAAATTTTTCACATGGTCTTCCATTGGTTGTGCAATAGCAACCCTTTAGGATGATTTGGGAACAGCATTGCTTGGTGTACCATCCAGGCCTCTCCTTGGGCAGAATTAGGGTGGGTTTAAGGGTCAGCCAGTTCCATTATCAGACGCAACTGGGAAGGGGTCAGATGTTCCCTATGAAGGGATGAGAGGGCTCAGTTGAAAGGGGGCTGCAGGATGGAGGTTGGCTCCTGTGACTAGCCCTGGAGCAGAAGAGGGGAGCAGAGTGAAAGGCCTCTGGGTCTTGGCAGCCTACTTTGGGTTGTGAGCTTTATTACTTTGTGAGGTTTTGTTTGAATTAATAAAACAGTGCCCTGGAGGAAAGGGGCCTGAAAAATTACAGGCATGGCAGTGAGTCTTCCATGGGCTGCTGAGACAGGCCAGCAGCCCACACGCTGTGTCATTTTTCTTTAATATGTTGTAATCGTGACCAACAGTCCTGATCGTGACTGGTACCTCTGTTTCATTGGGTGCTGTACAAATATATAATTAGACACAGTCCCTGTCTGTAAGTGCTTACATTCTAATTTAAAGAGGCAATAAGTAGGTTTAACAACCAGCAGCAAGGTAACAGTGATGAGGTGACACCATGGCATAGGGTAACTATAGCACTACTCAATGGGCCTGACTCACCCAAGACCTAGATATGTATTTTATTATCTGCCACGGTGTGACCGAATGCACCCGTGGTCACACCCTACACACATTATGACCATAATGGCTCAGGAGATGTCATCTGTCAGGAAATTAACTTGCTTTGAAATTTTCACAAGTGTCTCAATTTTTTTTAATAATAAACAGACCGAGGGGTGGAGGGTTAGGGCAGCGGTGTCTTAAATTGAGTTTTGTGAAGTTTGTCTCTGACTTTAATGCTGGGATAAATGGGGGGTGGGAAGTATGGGAAACGAAAATGGAAGGCTGAACCTGTGTGATTCTGCTACCCTGTTGTGTGCAGCTTTTGGAGCGAGTATGGCCCTCTGTCAGGGGAAGCACAGATCATGGTGATACAACATAGGATGCTCTACCCTATCTTCACAGGCACATCCTTGTGAGCTATCTTCAGCTCTTCATTTCCTGCCTCTTATTGTGATAACTCAGATGCTGCTTGTAGTGTGTGAACAGGAGGGTGGAGCAGGAGCAGTCTTTTTGCTGCTGTTGCAGGCCAATTAATAATTAATTAATTAATTATTTCTGAGTGTGAGTGTGAGTGTGTGTGTGTGTGTATATATATATATATATATATATCTCAAGGAAACTTCAGCTGAAACAGCACTAAAATGGAGTTGTTAGATTTCCTGCCAGCCCCTCAAATCCTTAATCTTTTCCCAGCTGGATTCTTGTTTGCCAGGTCTTAAACAATCTGTTAGCCCTGAGAACTTTTTCTATGGCCATTTCTAGGCTCTTATGTGCTGGCTGTTGCTATGGGAAATTTAATGGGAGTTCGGCATGAAGCCATCAGCCCTGAAGAAATTCCAACTAGTACAGAACCCTACAGCATGTCTTCTCACCTACCCTGGCTACCATGAGTGAATCAGACTGGTCCTCCCATGTATTTCCATAGAATATAGAGTCAAGTTCAAGGTCTTGGTCACCATCTTCAAGGTACTCAGTGGCCTGGGTCCAGGATAGCTGAAACACCTAATGGTTTGGGATGAAGATTGTGATTGATGACTCCACTCCTTTGGAAACATTTATCTGTGCAGGAGATGGAACTTTCTCAGTGGCTGGTCCATGCCTGTAGAATGAACGCCCTCCGAAACCAAGGACCATCAGAACCCTTGCCACTTTCTGTTCCAAGATGCATTTCTTCAACCTGCCTTCTTTAACACAGAGCAAGTGCATATAAAAAACCCCAAACCCACTAACCAAATTAAACCAAAACACTACATTGCACACACAACTCTCCCATAAGGAATGGAATGAGATGGAACAACCTGCATGTGACAATGTTAGTAAAATCGCTTAATGCACGATGGGAATGCACTCCGATATTGTGGTATAAGGACCTATACAGAAATAGAAAATTAGAAAATCTATGCTAACCAACTTTCTTAGGAAAGGACCAAGAACTTTAGGGTGAAGCAGTAGCTCTTTAGAATACTGTGTGTTATCCACATAGCATGTGGTTTGTATGCAAATACGTTTCCCAGACGACTATCTTCTATCTAACAGTTCACATATCTGCATTGAGCTTAGCAGACACATGATTCTGCAAGCACAGAAGCGCTGTAGAACTGTGTCTTTAATGGTGATTCTTTTCCTACAGTATGTTTTACTGTAGTATCTGGTGAGCAATTGAGATACTCTCTAGATCATTGCTTGGTTTGTTTCTATCCGCCATTGTCTTTATTTTAATAAACTCACATCTCTTGTATCTCCTATTTATGGCACAGAATTCTGTATAATTGTTACTCATTTTTTATATTGCACTGCAATTTTACACTTTATAGAACATCATGAAGTATTGATTATTTTGCAGTAATAATGGATAAATGTCAACAAATCAGATACACGTAAGTATCAAGCATCTGTAAGTTTACATGTGTATTTATGCCAGTTGTCATAGTTTAGGGCAACTTCACCTATATTTCCCCTCTATGGTCTAGAAAGGGCACCCACTCTCAGGTTTCTGGCTCGCTATCCATCACCTCTTGTGGACCGAGACGTGTGTTTCTCCCACTCCTGACAAGGGTATTTCCAGGCTGCACAATTCCCTGCCTACACTATGAATTCCCCAGCAAGACAGACTGCCTCAGCAGGCCTGCTTTGCCTTCCTTCCTCAGAAGCTATTAGCAGCGTAATTGCCCACAGTTAAGTTGTCCCCCAGCACTTGTTAAGGAAGCACATGTATTCTTGAGGTGAAAGCATTACAGACACACATATTGAAAACCTACAAGCATGTTAATAAGCTGACCAGAGATCACCCCAGCTCAACAAGGGCTCTGGCAGGTAACAGTTTCCTGGGTGTGCTTGTTCTGAGCCAAGATGGTTCTCAACTTGTTACCAACCCATTGGTGTAGTTTGAAGGACTGAGTCACTTCTTTATATGGTCTGGGTCTTTGATCTGTCCTCAGGTGATCAGCAGGTCCCCACCTTATGGCAGAGCTTCAGAAGGCTGAGTTTTTGCATAACCAGAGGCTTTACATTTGCATAAACCTAAGAAATTTCCTAGGAAACCCACTTCACTTTAAAAGTTCACATTATTTCAACTAGGCCTGTGGAGGTCATACAACTTCCCAGGGTTTACATTAGTCAGTTCTCCCCCTTTAAAGAAGTTACATGCAATGTGTATGCACAATAATCCACAAACATTTGCATTTTTAGTACAATGAACTTCTAAAATACTTAAACATAATTCAGTAAGGTTTGTTCAGCATATTACAGGAAATTGCCGTATTTGTCATGCTAACCTTCTAGATTCTAAGTATTCTTGCAAGGACTGCCAAGTTAGGGTATGTGTGTGGTACAGCAGTGGTTCTCAAAGCCGGTCCACCGCTTGTTCAGGGAAAGCCCCTGGCGGGCTGGACTGGTTTGTTTACCAGTTGTCTCCACAGGTTCAGCCGATTGCAGCTCCCACTGGCTGCGGTTCACCGCTCCAGGCCAATGGGGGCTGCAGGAAGTGGCGCGGGCCAAGGGACATGCTGGCCGCCCTTCCCACAGCCCCTCTTGGCCTGGAGCGGCAAACTGCGGCCAGTGGGAGCTGTGATCAGCCAAACCTGCGGACGCAGCAGATAAACAAACCGGTCCGGCCTGCCAGGGGCTTTCCCTGAACAAGCGGCGGACCGGCTTTGAGAACCACTGTTGTACAGCACCTAATACAATGGGGCCCATCTTGGTTGTGGTCTACCATAATATAAATAATCTGAACCTCTCAGAACAAAGACTGTAGGCTGCAAATATCATGAACAGGCTTTTGTGACATAACTGGTTTTTCTCTTTTCTAAAGCCCAGTAATCTAAAAAGAACAGCAGTCTTATTCTGCTTTTGCCTGGAATCAAGAATTGCACAGGCAAAAATACGATTTCTTTGAAAAACCCAGTTATCTGCTTTTCCCCACTTCTTTCTAATGAAGTTTCATGCTGATTGTTTGTGTCAACTGGTTCAGCTGTTCCTATTTTACCTTGTATCTGGTGTCCTCAGGGCGAGGTACAGGTATCCCCATATCTACAGTTACTGCAATTATGCCCACTATACCTACAGTGATAATATCTTGAATAACCTGTATTGCACGGTTGGGATATTGTAGCTTAAATCAAGGGTGAAGAAATCGATCCAGAGAAATAAGAAGCAGACTTTCCCTAAAAACAAACATGGAGCCTCCTTGGATACAATATCTAGGTAAAAGTGGCAAAGAGTCCTGTGGCACCTTGGTAGACTAACAGACGTATTGGAACATAAGCTTTCATGGGTGAATACCCTTATGCTCCAATACATCTGTTAGTCTATAAGGTGCCACAGGACTCTTAGTCTGGATCTGTAAAAGCGGCAAACGCGGCTGCCCCTCTGATACTTGACAATGTCTAGGTGGTACAGCTATTACTACAGTTGCCAAGGAAAGTCCCAATTGCTGCCTATGGTTTGAAATGTAACTGATCCTTGAAACTGAACATCGTCCTGGCACAGTCCCTAATTGGAACGGTTTTAGGTAATGCAGTTACTAAAAAGATCTGCTTTAAGACTACAGGCTTATAAATCTTGAAGCTACCCTCAGTCTAGAATTGACTAGTTTTCTGTTTACTTATTTAGATTTATAAAGTGCACATTTATTACTCAAAACAAGAAAGTATCGATAAACTACTTTTGCATGGGACCAGGGTTCATAATTACACACAGCTGAACTACTCTGGGGAGGGAGGAATATGAGCAGAGTAGATAAAGACTGAATTTAAATATTTACAGTGGAAACTTGCTTGCTCTCGCTTTGCTAATCAGAAACCTGAAAACTCTCGTATGTACATCAGTCTTGCTGCACTTCGCAAATATTTGGTGCCAGAGAACTGTAGTAGGGTCTTGAATTAATAGAGGTTAAATCTTCACCCTTCGGAAGTTAACAGCAAAACTGACATTTGATGACTTGGACATCAAGGAGTGGTTGCTTCACTGACTGCAACACACATGCAAGTAGTTTTATTGAAATAAATGGGATTACTTATGCATAACATTTCTCACATGTAAGTGTTTATGGGATGAAGGCCTAAGATCTATAAGGTATCGTGTGTGTGTGTATATATACACGTGTGTGTATAATATAAAAAAATATGCCTTGTGATGCAATATTGCTGGGTTTTTTAATTGTCTTTGGTAATGTGAATTATTACAAATTAGCAAGATTCTATCATCTCATGTTCTAGGACTCAACATATTGCTTCTCATCACCAATTGCGTAATAGATCTCTTTATAATTGGAATTTTTACTGATTGTTGAGATGCTAGCTTTGACGTAAGTTTCCATTACTTTGTTAACAATTAACTGCGCATGTCTAAGAAGTTACAATCCTTTTGCCAAAGAATGGTTTAGGGAAATGTGTAATTATAATGTCCTTTCTTCTGTTTGTTCGTTTGTTTTTTTTAATCTCTGAAATGGACAGGTTCATAAATCACCTCCATAAAATCAGTAGCTTAATGATGATATTCTCTTAAATAGGTCTGGAAAGTGACATTGTTAGGCAGAGGTGGTGCTAGTCCGCTGGGGTCCTTAAGCAGGAATATTTTCTGGGGGGGGGTCCCCCACACATACAACATATAATAAAAAGTGAAGATGGGGCCCCTTTGAACTACTTGGGGCCCTAAACAATTGCTTAATTTGCTTACACGTAGTGCCAGCTCTGTTCTTAGGCATTTCTGCCAAGTAAATCCAAACTGTAGTAAGAGAAATAGCAGAAATAGCAGGTTGCCATAACTTCAGCAGAGGACTTAAACCAAAATGCCTTGTTGTCCTCTTCTAGTTTTCAGTTAATATCTTCTCATTTTGATGGTTTTAGTAGTTAACCTCTTGCCCTCCAGTTTACAGCACGCGTGTTGTTCTTTTTTATACACAAAGCAGCATAGGTTTGCCTGTCAACTCTCAATGTGATGAACACTTTGATCATACAGAACAATAGTAACCTAAAAGGCAGACAGCAAAGCAGGTGATACTGAAGAGGAGTTTGAGTGGAATTTTCCCAAGTGCCAGCCACTGGCCTAGTTCTTCTTTCAACACTGGCCTAACTGCCGCTGACTGATGGGTGTTCTTGAAAATCCCAGCCCGTATGGCCAATAACTAGAACCGGGTGACATTTTTTGACCAAAAGTCTTTTTGGTAGGGAATGCGGATTTGGAGACATCAGTTGTTTACTTTAGACCCACTTTGCCTTCTCCCCAAAAAGTTTAATTTACATATTTTTAAAAAAGAAAACATTTTGTATTTTTCAGTTTGAAATCACTCCTCTTCATTTCATAATTTGCTGATTTTTTTTTTAAATAAAAGTAATGTCAAAACCAAAACATTGATTTTATTTATTTATTTATTTATTTGGTCTAAATGAAATGTTTCATTTGACCTGAAATGAATTTTTTTTTTAAAAAAAAACTTCCATAGAACCACAACATCCATTATTCACCCAGGTCTACCAATCGTTTTCTGTTCTAACAGGTTGAAGATAGCTATATCATTATATTGCTAAGCTTTGTCTAAAACATCAGTATTCATCTTGTTATACCTGAGCAGGGTACTTAAGGCTTGTTGTTGAGGGCTTAACACTTTTCTCCATTATGGCCATTGTGAACTGACCTCTGCTGGGCAGAACTGCAGAGAAATGTACATGTTCTGTGTGTGGGAAAGTTTTTGATTAGGACATTCTAAAACTGAATGAAATATTTAAGTATACATGTGTTTACATGGCTTATTTCAGTTTGGCCCAAAAATCAATATTGAGTTATGAGGAAAAGATCACTAGGTGGGGGAAGTGGGGAATAAATGATAGCTACTAAGAAATTCTTCAGCTCCCCTTGATTAAACACACGTGTTAACCTAAGGCACTGTTAGTACTCAGGCTGTATTAGCACTTCATTTGGATTTTATCATAATGCAAACATTCTGATAACTGCTCCTGCATGAGAGCTATAGAAACAGCTGGAGTGGCTCCGATGTGTGTATCTGCACCTCTTGTCTGTCTTTTTTCTGTAAGATTTGGTCACTGTGGTTGGATTATCTGGGGCTGTAGCACAAAAATTTATCTGGGAAAGAAAACTAGGCAGAAAAAATAGCTGGGCTCTATTTTTATATACCTATAGTTGTAGATTCAGAGTTTGTGGGGTAAGGTAGTGGTTGCCTTTGCTCTAATGCCAGAACAGATCATCTAATCTGACCTCCTGCGTAACATAAGCAGCTGATGTGTACCCAGTTTTGTGAAGTATTTATTAATGTCATTACACAAAGTAAAAACTATTTCCCCATGCTAATTTTTTCCCCTACTGTTACATTCTCACCTTCTTGTCAACTGTTTGAAATGGGCCATCCTGATATCACTACAAAAGTTTTTTTTCTCCTGCTAATAGCCCACCTTAATTGATTAGTCTCATTAGAGTTGGTATGGCAACACCCATTTTTTCATGTTCTCTGTGTGTGTACATATATACACATCTTCCTACTGTATTTTCCACTGCATGCATCTGATGAAGTGGGCTTTAGCCCACGAAAGCTTATGCCCAAATACATTTGTTAGTCTCTAAGGTGCCACAAGTACTCCTTGTTCTTTTTGCTGATACAGACTAACATGGCTACCACTCTGAAACCTATTAATATAACTTTTCTAATTAAAACCTAACTTAATCTATAAAACAGGGATAATTCTATTTCCCTTTTGTGGGTGTTGTCAGGATAAACTTGATTAACTCTGGCACGGGACAACAGAGTTTGCTGTATAGATACAAATTGTTATTGCACACATTGTTTCACTCTGCCCCTAGCTCCATGTTCCCTTAAATGCAATAAACTTGGCTTCCAGCTCATCCTGGTTACTGGCACTGGCATTTCATAGAATTTAAGGAGCAAAGTAGTTCATAAAGGAAAATATTTTACTTGCGAATGCATAAATACAACCCCCATTTTCATAAGAGAACCGGAGGGGACCCTGTTAGGTGAGCACACCATGGGCTGGGCACAAATACAAGAGCTGCTTATCTGCAGGGCCTGCGATTGTTCATACCAGGAGAAGGAGTTGGCTGCTCTGTGAAGCAGCATCCTGGCCAAAAGCCTGGCAGCCAGGAAGTATAGGATTGGCTTCCAATTTGCTTGTGTTATTAGAAGGCATAGGCTGGAGGGCAGCTTTCCCCAAATGAAACGCTAGCAGCTTGGATCAACCACATGAGGAATATTTGAAAAATGATTTTGCAATGTAACGCACTTAGGGACACTTCTCGGTTCCTGCATCCAAGGGGAGGGTTGGCTGACTTGGGTGCAAGGCAACATACTGTAGGGCTTTGTGCCTCATTTTCAGGTCCTACTGGCAAGCTTAGCATCTGTCAGTACTAACTGGTACAATGCTACTCTCCCTCCTTTCTCCCTGCCTGCCCCGGCTCCCCAACACATGCGCGCACACACATGGCATATGGAAGTTTAAAACTGGTGTGTGGGTTACTGCATCTCTTTGGGTCTGGAACTGTGGGTAGCAGAATTCAAGTCTTTCACTTGAACTCTGAGCTGAAAAAAGAAGTGGGTCTGGGTGTAACTTGTTTACAAAGATCCTCTGACTGAATTAACTTAATTACGATATTCGGAACCAGTTAGAGCCATGGATGAAGAATTAAAAGGCATAATTAAGTTTTGTGCAATAACATAGTCCATAGTACTGTCAACCCCAAAGCAGTCAAAAATAATAAGTTAGCCCCTCCCCCCCCAATTGTGATTCATGGATTTTTAAGCCAAACTTTTAAAAAACGATTTAAAAATAAATGCTTGGGTCTTTTTATTTAATTTATGGTTCCTGAGCCTTTTAAATCACACCTGGTGTACATGTTCAGGTTTTCTCTGCAACCATGTGAGCTAGAAATATTTTTTTAAACAGAAGCTGAGATTGTCACATATTCACAGGCCTGCAGAAGCTGGACCTGTAAGAAAAAAACACCAAATACAGAGAGACTCATAATTTTGAGTTGGCAGCACTGAGTTCAGTTTCTCTGTATAACAGCAAACTTTCTAGTTTCTGAAGAGATGCTTAGGAGGTAATACAGCACCTGTGTCAACTGGCATTACTTGCATTTAACCTGATACGGAGTGTTTGAGTTTGCTTCTGTTCTGTACCACAAACAGATGTGAAAAGTGGTCTGTCTTTATATCTTTTTAAGAACTATCATAAGGTTACAAGGAAACTGTTTTAGTTACATTTGAAATCTCTTGAACCTGCCACATACTTAGGCCTGAGAAATGGTAGAGTTAACTAACTATATTTCACGCAATTAGTGGTCTTGGTGCAATGCACACTGAGAACTCCAACACTCGATGTAACTGTTACTCTTTCAATGACTTGTAGTATTTTTGGTGTTAATGAACTACAGAGATGGAGTGGAGAGAAAAAATACGGCATGCAACAGCTGTACTTGCACTGATGTGTCTGCATTTTTCAGGGAAGTGTCAAGTTTTGCATCATGGATCAGTTGTTCCTATCATTTGCACAAGACTTAAGTGTTGGTTTTTTGTTTTTGAGTTAATCATTTCAAGAGAAATAATTGAATCATCATAAATGTGGGTGGCAGGGATTTAAAAATTTGATTAGAACTCTTAAATCATTTAGCTATGTTAAATAGCTGATTGTTTTTTGAAAAGCTTACCCTTTTTCAGAATTTATGACATGGTGGACTAATATTTGTAGCCAGTCTTTTGTGAACTCTATTATTATTATTATTTTGCACGATTTGAAATACAGATGTGTCAAAATATTGCTGCCTTTGGAAATCTGGCTTTAAATTATGGTACTTGATATAGATCTAAGCCAACAGTTTCACCTCTTACTCCTGTATTTAATGTTGTTTGGAGGTGTTTTCTGCAACAGATTGCAGTCTTGTTCCAACTTGCACTGAATGGGCTCAGAATCTTTTCTGTGTATGCAGCCAGGTGTTCTTTGCCAACTCTAGGAAACTACTTGTGTATTCTCTAGTTGTTGCTAGTAATCAGCATGTCTCCAGTGAGCTACTGACTTGCTATCATGGCAAATGTCATGCAGCATTTATACCATTTAGGTGTTTAGAGAAGTTACTTATAATTTGGGTTACTTACAACTACTTATTCAGTGATCTCGGGTATCCAACTCCTTGAATGGTTTCCCGTGCCCATTTCTTACGTGAAGCAGCACACTTCTCATTGCTAATCCAAGTGTTAAGTCATGAAGGGTGCACTTAAGGATCCTGCACCATTTAAGCCCAAGCAGGCTTTTGCCATTGACTTGAGTGGGAGTAGGAACAGGTTCTAAGTAAACAAAACATGAGGTAAAACTGAATGCACGATGAGGTTCATGTTTCAGCAGAGCAGCATTCTTTTAAACAGTTTTCTTCTAAGCTATTTGGAGGAGGATCAGCTAGTCTGTCTAATGCAAGCAGCAAAAGGCATACACAATTATACTACAACTGTTTCAGTGCATCTAATATGCAATTCTGGAGCCACATTTTTAAAGTACATTTCTCCATTCTTGGAGGAAGAGTGTGCAGTATCTTTCCATGAGTGGTGGTCTTTTGTCTTTGGTGGGTTTGTTTGTTTTTTTAACAGAAACTCACTATTACTCGGTAGCAGTCACCTGCAGGAGAGGAAATCTCTGGAAGGAAAGTGGAATGATAGAGCTCTGAGACTGTAACTGCAGAGTGGTGAGCATCTGCTTCTAGGCACTGTCCATAGTTGGGTGTGCACTCTGTCTAGTAGTTCAGCAGGGCTGTGTAGAGATTCAGGCCTTGCAGAATTTTTATTTTACCGGGAAGAGGTAAGGTTCTGGTTTCTACAACTTTAACTAATTACAACCTCAGGGAAGATGGATGAAGAAGTCCAGCCTGCTTAGTAAAGTGCTATCTGACCATCTTATTACACTGAAATCCTTAAAATCAAATTAAGAGTTAGCACAAAACTTCTTCCCATGTCTCCTCCTGTATTTCTCCTAGAATGACCCTTTATGGTAACATATCTTTTTACAGTAGCCTTCTAGATACTTGGTTGTAGAAAATTACCTGATCGTTCCAGTTCAGTGCTGTCTGGGGGTTTTGACTACAACATAATTTACTCTTTGTGCTGGCAGATGTACATCTGCAGTTAGATCAAGGGCCTTGGATGTTAACACTACAGATACTGGCTGAAGCTTGGTACATTATGACAGACATGATTCACCTGTGACCGTCAAAGCGGATCATGTCCATGCTTGTTTATAAATTAGATGATTGTTCCTTCCAAGTGAAAGAAGGAAAGAATCATTTGAATTGGACTATAAATACGTATGTGTTGAGATCTGTAAGTGACCCAGAATCCATCTTAGGGAAGAGAGACCCAGGTGATGGTTGTTGTTAGGGGGCTTATTCCTTCACCCACTTACTTCCCTGGTCCTTCTCGCATGAACAGAGAGCAACAATACCCAAAGTCCAAAGGTGCAAACAATTTGATGTTTATTGGGGTGAACTTCCAGCAAGCATGATTCCAGTTTCCTTCCTTAGTATCCTCCTTCCCAGCTCTGACACCACAGAGCCTTACACCTGTGTCCCTGTTCCCATTCCTACCCTTAGCCAAACATGATTCCAACTTCCTTACTCCCATTCCCTGTTCCCATTTCCCCCTTTAGCAAAACATGATTCCAATTTTCTTACCCCCATTCCCTGTTCCCATCTCCCCCTTTGGCAAAACATGATTCCAATTTTCTTACCCCCATTCCCTGTTCCCATCTCACACACCCACATGCCCACCCCCACCCACACCCAGTCACTTCCTCATTGACTACAGATTATATAGTAAAACTTGAGTTCTGCTTAGCTATACCTTAACCAATCATTTTCCTGAAATTTAACTAACCAATCCTAACATATTGTAACATGATTATGTAACCAATTATATCCCACCACCTCAATTAGTTTACACCCAGCAAAATTAATTATACAGCAGACAGGAACAATCACAGAACCAGACAGAGATTATACAGACAAACAACAGCAAAGTGGGAACTATAATGACAAAACAATACAGAAGTGAGGATTTCACATCCCAGCTATTGATAAGTGAGTTCTTGCCAGACAGGATGCTATCAAACTAAGTTTCCTTTTACATTTTCTAGGCACTTCCCTTTCTCTGGAGGTGATAGGAATACAATCCTGTCCTGATAGTGCCTAACAGCCCAATAGCACCTTATTTCAATGTGACTAGTTTGGAATGTGAGGATGTGACCGTTCGCTTCCCAGCTTATGGCTGCCTCTGCTGCTTAGCCAAAGGCCTGAGCCTAAGCACAGGGCCACAAACTGTCACAGTAAGAGAAGGCCCTTACACTGGCAGACAGTGGTTTTGATTCTTTCTTTTATACCTCTATCACTAGCCAAGTGATAAGAATACACCTAAATTCTTAGAGTATAGGCCTTTACAGACAGGCCTGAATATCTATATCCTAACAGTTTTTTTTTTGTTTTTTTTTTTTGAAGTATTTAGATCAGAGATGCTTAACCAGAACATAGAAGGGCCATACTTGGCTGCCATAAGATCCTCTAGATTGTCCACTGGGTTTAAAGTGGAATTATGTTAGAAAAACAGAAAAAATGGCACCACCTTCCTCTGGAATTCAAAGAATTTAGACAGTCTCCACCTGTTTGTTTCAGTGGTGTGTGTTTGGAGTTGGGGTGTTATACCAATAAAATAAAAACCAGCAGGATCTTATTAAAGGGACAAGGCAAAATGCCACATTTATTGTAAATATAATAATAAAAAGAAATATATATAAAACTCACACTGTTGTATTGTTACTTATTCCTTACTTAACTATATATATATATATATATACATTCATTCATACCAGTTCTGCATAGGGGTTATAGTTTCCAGCCTGGAAGTTGCTCATGACAGAGTACTGGCCAGGTAGCCTGTACACGAGAGTGGAGCCGAGTCCGTGTCAGATGCGCATCCGATGCTCCTGAAGGGTAGTGGCAGAACTGGAGACTCAAAGTTCTCAGTCCTTAGTGTCCATTTTTATAGGAATTTCTTCCTGTGTCAGTCCGTGGAATTTGCTTTGTCATATTGTTAGTCATGACGGCTCCAGGACGGCTGTCAGGTGCTCATCAGCTTTCTTCATCCTTTGAATTGGTCGGGTGGATCCCAGTTTGCCCTCCGGGGGTGGGTGGGTTCCTCTGGTTGTCTCCACCTGGCGTCGTCTTTGGCCAATTGATATTAAATTCCTAGGCTGGCACTTCCCCGATTATTCAAAACCCACCATTCATTCACAAACATTCTTTACTTTAATAAGAACACATTTCTTATTTCACCGGGTATAGTTATTTATTTGAGACTCCCTGTCTCTTAACATTCCTTTGGTATTGACTTTCCTTTAACATACAAAGGTGTTATTTATTTGAGACTCCCCGTTTTTTAACATTCCTGATACAAACTATAGAGGGTGGGAGTCTCTATGTGACATTTCTATGAGCGCCGCTCCAATTAGCGGCTCTTTGTGGGCGTTACAAAAAAGCCTGTCAATCTCCATCACAAAGTATTCATTTGCAAAGTAGAGCCAATTGAACATAAAGTAAAGTTAGTTAAAAAGCGTGTCAATCTCCATTATTACGTATCAGTTTACAGAATAGAGTCAATTGAGCATCAATCTCAATTACAATCAAGGGAAAGCGTCAATTCAGAGAAAGTAGAGTCAATTGAGTGGTTTAGGTTTACAAAAAGAACAGAAGTATTGTGGCACCTTAGAGACTAACCAATGTATTTGAGCATAAGCTTTCGTGAGCTACAGCTCACTTCATCGGATGCATCCGTAGCTCACGAAAGCTTATGCTCAAATACATTGGTTAGTCTCTAAGGTGCCACAAGTACTCCTTTTCTTTTTGTGAATACAGACTAACACAGCTGCTACTCTGCTACTCTGAAACCTTAGGTTTACAAGCGTCAATCTTAATAACAAGTGAGAAAGTGTCAATTTAGAGAAAGTAGAGTCAATTAATGGCTTGCAAGGTACTTAGAGTTAATTGACGGTTTGCAAGCTTTAATACAGACATCGGCAGCAGTTATGGCGGCAGCAGTTATGGGGAATTGTAAATCAATATTGCAGATTTACAATTATGTCAAATAGAAGAATTATAAATGTTATAAGCAGAACATAGGAGAATTACAAATGTTATAAACTGGAGTTGCAAATCAATATAGCAGGTTTACAATTATTATAAACAGAATCACAAATATTAAGAATATGCCCACAGGGGAAGTGGGGAGCGGAGAGACAGGCTTTAGTCTGGTTAGAACTGCAAAATCATTTACTGTACTGGATGATTGAATTGGACTCTCTCTTATCTTAGAGCATTGCCAGCAGAGTTGATGGCCAAATTCTAATTTCTGAACTTCATTCCTGGTGGTATTAAGACTGATTTTTTTTTTTTCCAGATTTTAGGCTCTTTTGCAATGCTGGCTGCTCAGAAAAGTTGTAAACGGAGTAAAATTGATACAAAACTCATTAAAGAGGATAAATATGGTATCCTACAATGTCACTTTCTGGAACACGAGCAGGCATTAGCTTGGCTGCAGGTGTCTTTTTGCCTATAAGAGAAAGGCCTATTATCTGTTGAACTGAAGTTTTCTTGTTGTGTCATGCCAATATGATTATCTTGCTTTAATCTCCTGTTTCAGTCATTTCTAGATTAGGTTGTCAAAGTGAGCAAACTTGGTGATCAGTCACAGGACTGGTCTAATTATACCATCACAGATTTGGAGATTCTGCCTGCCAGATGTTTGTGTCTAAGTGTAAGGAGATGGGATAGGCAAAAAACTCAGAATGTTGTTTTTACAGTCCTCTAAGAAAGGTAGATATCCCAAGCGAAGAGGCCAGTTCACTTCCTACCTCCCAGTAGTTTGAGACTTCTGTCTAGTTTTTGAGGTTTTCATTGGGCTTCCAGTTGTTTATTTCCCCATCTCTAGCCATGTTTCACACTAGTATGACCAGTTGTAGCTGGGGAGTAGGCTCTCTGCCAATGCCTTCTTTTTTCCCCTTCCTCTTCATTCCTTCCTGAGTTAGTGTCCAGCTAGTTTTAGCCACAAGAGTCAAGAATTGCCCTGTAAGCAAGCCATTCTCCATTTTGCCCTCTGTTCTGACTGTCTCTGGCCTACGGGCTGGAGCCTTGGTTGAAGAGAATAGAAACAAATAAGCATTCAAGACTTCAAACTGTGCTTTATGGATGGAAGTTAACTGGGATTAAAATGGTGTGCTCTTGTAGAACCACTGATTGCACATAATGAGATATGTGCGACAGCTCCAGTGTTTTATATTTTTGCTTTATTTTTCTTAAATTCCGTATGCTCTCTCTAGTAATGGAGTGGGGCAGGCAGTGCCTCAGCTTGGTCATGTTTTATTATGTGATTATGTAGTATTAGTAATAAGAATACTTACTGTGGAACTATATTGTAAAAGATCTGTGGAAAGCTAGGACTTCATACACCATGCTATTCAACACTCCATCATGGCAGAAGGAATAGAACTCTGATGTCCCTGCTCTGGAAACACGGGCCGTTACCACTTGAGCACAAGAAGAATAGTCACTAGCAGTATATGACCCATGACCTGTAGATGAGCAGTTCTGATACCCTCTGATGGAGAGCAGTGGCTCACATGTGCAGTAGAAGGCATTTACTGTAAGGAATTTAGGTTTGGCAAACCTGGGACCTGACCCTGTTGTTCAGGCAGAACTTTCTCTAAAGTTTTTGGGAGTTGTATATGTATTAAATGGCAGAATTTTGACCACACCCATGGAGAGAAGCTGGGAAGTTAACACGCCTGTCAAAGCTATTGCTGTCTCAGTCAAATCTGGGAAACTGACTTTATAATAAGAAAAGGAGTACTTGTGGCACCTTAGAGACTAACCAATTTATTTGAGCATGAGCTTTCGTGAGCTACAGCTCACTTCATCAGATGCATACCGTGGAAACTGCAGCAGACTTTATATATACACAGAGAATATGAAACAATACCTCCTCCCACCCCACTGTCCTGCTGGTACTAGCTTATCTAAAGTGATCATCAGGTGGTGGTGGACCACCTGATGATCACTTTAGATAAGCTATTTCATTGTGAGTATTGTGGTATTTGATGTCTTTTTCTTAAAGCCTCAGACTCTCCTGGAGTCATGAATCTCAGCTTTCATTTAAAAACAGAAGTGTTGTGGGTGGTGTTTTTGTTTTTTTTAAAAAAAAGACCTCAGAGCTGCAGAGAAGGACTTGAAAACATGACCAAGTGTATCTGAGGTTCAAAGACCAGAAAGTAAATAAAAGTAATCCCTCAAAAATATTTTTAAAAAAAACCTCTTGATTTTTGGGTGTCTGACTCTCAATTTTTGAATGCTTGATGTTGGCAATACTGTTCATTCTGTCTACCCAACTGCCCGCACCTTTTGTCTGAGGGTCTTTGCAAATATCAGTGAATGGTTAATCAAATCTCCTGGTACATTTCCTTATTTTACATGAGGGGAAACTGAGGCACAGAGAAGTTAACTGACTTGCCCAAGGTCCTGTTGGAAGTCTGAAACGAGGCACTATTTCTGTCTCCCAGTCCATATTTCAGAGTACTGTGCACAGAAGTCAGCAGCAGTGTTACGGTTGTGATTTTGTTTCCTTAAATCATTTTATTTTTAGCCCTCCTTTTTTTCTGATTTTAACATTTAACATCCAGGAGGAACTTATTCTCTGTCTTCCAACATGTAAGTTATGGCATTGGCCAAAAATATGTTTTAATGACCATTTTCTTATAAGCTTGTGTAACGCTGACAGACCCCGGTTGTCGGGCGGGATTGAACTGGGGACCTCTGGAGCTTAATGCATAAGCTTCTACTGCATGAGCTAAAAGCCAACTGCCTGTTAGGTAACATGAGTCTGCTCTTCAACTTTAACTTTCTCGCTAAGTGGTCTTGGTGCTGCTAGATGGGACAGAACACCACACCCAGAAGGTGTGTGGGTTACACTTGCAAAACAGGTTTGACTTGAAGTGAGCGCTTCATTTTGCAAAGTGTGTTTTTTTTTTTTTCCCCCCCATACTGGAGATCTTGTGATGAGGTATTTAAAAAAAAAAATGCTGCTCTGCTTCGTAATGCTAGAGCTTATTCTTCCTTGTCTCTTTTGTAGGTGATGTCTGACTACAGCTGTTTCACATTGGATTAACACTATATGCCTGGTCAATGAACTGTTATTATATGAAGCAGAGCTGAGAGACTGGCACCTCCGCAACATGCATGTGATCTGAAAAATCAGGAATGCAGCACTCTGTTGTGAGAGCCTCTTGCCCAGAGAAGCGCATGCCATTTCTCCTACAAGAGAACAAAGTTAAGGGCTTTTTATCCCATTGACTGTAGCCCAGTCCCAACGGTTGGAGTGTTTCGTGAATCCCACAGATCTGGGATTTCTGTCTCTTTTTGCATCTTTCCCGTTGACTCCAAGGCCAGCCCCCACCAGGACTTTTTAGGATTCTAAAGGCTTCTTTTAAATCTGTTAACAAGATGATTGACCTAAGCTTCCTAACGGAGGAGGAACAAGAGGCAATAATGAAGGTGCTCCAACGGGATGCAGAACTCAAGAGAAATGAAGAGGAGAGAGTCAGGTAAGAGACTAAAAATGATCCCAGCCCACACAGAATCTTTGGCTAGTGCAGGAGGCAGCTACCTGCTTGCAAGGAGGGAGAAGCAGAAGGTGTATGGGAAGTTGTTTCTTAGGCCTTTTCTACACTGGGGGATCCTGTCACTACAGCCATGGGTGTAGTCGCACCAGCACAAGCCCCTACTGTAGACAGGCAGTGTTGCTTTCAGCCACAACTTTCATGGACACAACTTATCCTGGTTTCAAGCTAGTGCAAACAGAAGCTTTATAGTGGCTTTGGACTGCTACCCAGACAGGTAAGTATGTTTATGGCTGAAATCCACAGTGTAGATCAGCCCCTAGTTTCCTTTGTGATAGAAGAGTTGCTCATGTTCTAACTATATTGACTATCCAAGTCAGTTCGGGTGCTATCACAGTTCCCAGAAAAATGGGACAGGGAATTAAAAATCTGAAAAATTGGAATGTTTTATAAACACACATTTGCATTTGCAACTCTTTTCTGAGGTGGGATTTGAATTTTGCTCTTGAATTGTTCTTAAATGCAGCTGGTATCTCTAGGATCCCAGCTTCTTCCTTTAGTTGATGTTCCTCAGAGACCCATGTTTTATTTAAACACTCTGTAATGACACCAGGGGATGCTGCTCTTCTACCAGGCCTCTTTCTTGCAAAGCATTCTGAGCGTGTGTATCTCAAATAGGGGATGAGATGGCAGCCTGCTGCCTTGATGTGCAAGCTGCTTCCCTTTCTTCAGCAGAACAGTGCTGCCATAGTTGCTGGTCTACTGCCTCAGTCATCAGTTACTCTGCAAAGCTTTGGGTGGTACATCTGTGTCTGTATGTAGCAAAAACAGCGTCGAGATAGGAAACCAATAATTCTAGTGAAATAAGGATCTGGGATGAGAAACTTTTGAAGAAGGGCTAAATTTTAAAGCCATTACAGAATACATTCCTAACAATCTGTTCTTAAAGGTGCCTGAAAGGGAAACTTAAACAATATTAACTACATAATGTTGCCTGTCGCCTCAGAAATGGATGTTGCTTTTGCATGTAGTGAATTAGGGTGGACATGCTTGTTTGTCCGTGCTTTAGATACATCAGCACTAATCCAATCCTGTGGTGGTTTTGCATGATGCATGCCTCTGGGGGGAAGGATGTGGGAGGGATTTGGAATGAAAACCAAATCACAAGGGATTGAATGTGTTCAGGGTGGGTTTTGTCCTGGCGCCCAGCCATGGAAGAAGCATCTGGGGAAAGCAGCAATCACCGGAACAGCAAATCCACCACACTGCTGTTTCTAGTGGTCTGAATGTACCATATGAGTCCTGGTGCATTTGCAGCATTTTGCTTTTGCCCTGTTCAAGATAGTATGCTTTCATGAGCGTGGCTATATGATGATGTATCTGATAGTATCAGTCGGCATATTTCATTGCCGGTATGGTTTATATCCTCTATAGAAAACGCTTTCTCAGAAGCCAGGGTGGGGAAACAGGAAGTTTATGCCTCGAGTTGTCTACCCAGGTCATGAACCTTGACAAACTTAAATTCCTCTTTTTGTAAATAACTACCTGGTCTTGGTCTTCAACTAAGTCTGGCTTCATGGCTGTGTAAACTTCACAGATGTTCCTGAAGAGTTGAGATGAAGAATGTCATGTAAACATTACACCTTGACAAAGTGCTGAGAGGTGTTTGTGGGTGTATAACGGCAGTCTTACACTAATAACTTCTTATACTTCACGTGATCTTTGTGCTGCTAGAGAGAAAATCTTAGGGTTGAAAGAGCTACGATAGCAATCTAATCTATCCACATTCTGCATATTACGTGATTGATGATGTCACAAACTGCTTCTCAGAGCTGTTAACTCCCTTTAAAAGGAAATAGCTGTAAAATTACACTGGATCCTGCCTGCACGGTTGATCTCTGCTAGCAGCTCCCACTGTTGCTGGCCCGGAGCTGTGAAGATGCCCAGGGAGAATAATAAGGTGGTGACTAGCAGGCTGACCCATGCTTTCCTCATCATTCCTTCCCATCTCCCATGTGTTCAGTGCACGTGGACTACCTGCCTATACTCCTGAACCTCTGGGTAACATTCCCCCAGCCAGCACTGTGCCACAGTACCACTAGAGCCGCACCTGCAGCTCTTCCTCAGCTGGCTGGAAACACACCAAAGAGTTGAGAATGGAGTACGTGCTTTCAGCCCCCCTCCCCCGTGCCCTTTCTGAAGCAAGGTATGTGTGGGGCAGGAAGAGGGGGTGGTTGTCTCCCCTGCAAAGCCAAAAGGGAGGGTGGAGGTCTTTCTCCCACATGGGGTCTGAGCTTTGGGAGGTACAAAGTTTTCACTTTGTCTGGGTGTGCGAGATGTTCCCCCTCCCCCCATCACCCCATTTGGGGCTGGGGCACAGGCACATTCATGCCACCATGGTCGGGAGTGAGCCAGGAGCATGGAGTTGCGAGCTGAGTGAGAGCTCCTAGCGGAGAACTGTCCAAAGACTCGACACTACTTCCCTAAATATACTATTACAGGAGGGAGGGGAAGAAGGAAGCTAACAAAATTAATCCTCCCCCCATAAGAAACAAAATTGGGAGTGAAATTTGAAATCTTTCTCTGCTGTTCCCTGTTCTGGCTAGGGATAGGGAAAGCAATCTTCACAGGGCCAGTGTAGTTGCCACACAGTGTGAGCTGCCATGTCTGACAGTAAAGTGGGTTAAGGACAGAGCTCTGGATTGGCTGCTACATGATCCCTAACTGCTCCTTACTATTTTGTGGTTCAGCATAAATACAGCATAGGGATCGTTCAGTAGATTGTAATATACAAAAATATGCTGATGTCCTAAGTTCTAGACTGTGATTTGATGAGGTCATCTGTGGTAGAGTGACTGACCGCTGGCACCATGGTGTCTGGAGCAACAAAATGTGACTGCTTTCACGTTGGGATACACTGTGTGGCTATGTGCCTGTCCTCCCCAGCAGAAGCCCTTGGAATCGCAGGAGATGTTGGCTTTTGCTCTCATTTGTTTACTCCTTCTGTAAATTAAGAGGGAGGCTAATGATATGGAAATTTTGATGTGACAGGAGCTCGGTCTGCAACCACCACCCATTGCACAGTGTGCCAGGGCCAAGTCCCTTAATATTTATCTTGGTGTGGTGCAATCCTAAGGACTCTTATATCATAAGGACCAAAAACAAACAAAGAACTAACAAACCCAACCCCAACTGTGGGTGTGATTCTGTCAAGTATCTCGCAATCTCAACTCTCCCATAACTTTCAGTGCAGGTTAATCATGCTCAGAACCTTGTAGGATTGGGTTTTTTATCCCAGACTTCCCGTGACTGACTTTTCATTCCATTGCTCCAACAGGTTAGATTCTTCGTACTGAAATCTCAGGGTTGCGGGGGGGGGGGGAGAGAGCGTATGTGGAGTGCTGACTAGCAGGGTAGATTTGATTTAAATCAAATTGTTTTAAATCAAGTCTTCCTGACTAGTGATTTAATCATGGATTTCTACATAAAAGTGCATTCTTCACAACTCAGAGATAGATGTAGCTTTCATTTTTAGAAGGTAAACACCAAACATTTTTCAAGTGATTTATTTTGAAAACTTTTCAGATTTAGTTTTACAGCTGTATCAGAAAATATGAATGATTGTTTGGTTATTTCATTTACTAAAGGTAATTGAAGCAGATATTTATGAAGTCATTGGGAGGTGAACTATCTCCAGTTCAACAGGTTAATCATTAATATTTGGAGGATTTTCTTGTCATGCTGTATTAGGAGGAGAACATCACCAGACAGACATTTACATTGTTTTATTTAACGAAAAGAATAATGTTATGTATTCTGGATTTTTTTTTCTTCAACAGCAAACATCTAATATTTTAACAAAACAATCATATGAATTTTTTAATTCAGTTAAACATTCAAGTTTTTTAAAATCAGGTTTGTTTTTGTTAAAATTGTTTAACTAAAATAGTTTAAATGAAATATTTTTTTAAAAAACCAAAAATTAAATTGACTGTGTCAGCCAGGTCAACATGAGAAACCTTAAAATATTGGCTTCTGCAGGTAACTCAGTCGTCTTCACCTTCATTTTCCTGTTCATAATCTGGAAAAGAAAAACAAGCTTTCCTGCTTTTTTCAGGTCCCAAACAATTTCTCAATTTGGAATGAATTAGTCCAAAGGAAAAAAAAAATTATTTCTACACCGGCAGAAGAAACTACTGCTATTAAAAGTGAGATTATCACTTCAACGGTCTCTGAATCCAAGTGCTTAAATGTCTTCCCCCAGTTCACTGGTGTGACTTTCTTTAAAACATCATCAGCAAACATATATTTCTTGAATGGTTCACCCTTAGCTCTGAAGTTTATTATAGTTGGCATTATGGAGCGATGATTGCTGAATGTCCACGTCATAGCCAACTCCTCTTCTTCAGCAGTTATGGTTTGACCTTGGTGCCAAATATTGAGAATATTTGCAAGAAAATGAGCTGGAGATACTGCTTGTCTCATTTGTTTTATTTTAGTGCTTGTAATTTAACTCTGTCATCGCATATTTCTCTTTTTAAGATCTCACTCAGGTCCATCCAAATTTCAACAGCATCAGCAATAAAACTGCTATTTCCCTGCATTTTGTTCAAGGCTACAGAAATAGGCTTCAGGGTACTCAGCATGTGTTCAACATTTCTCTTAAGCCCAATGTTGAGAACTTTGGCTGTGACTGTGCCATCTATTTTTTTCACTGTTTTGTTCACAAACTGTCATCAGATTAGGCCAGTTCTTGATCTAGTGCTCAAAACCGTCCACTACTGAGTTCCATAGCATGTCTTACGGGAGAGTTAGCTTGGTTCTTCCCACGTTTTTCAGAGCAGCTGCTGCAAAGTGGTTGTTACGGAGTTATTTTGCAATTTCAACAACATTAGCCTTTATTTCTGGAACACTGAAGTCTTTGGCTAGGAGGTGCATCGTATGAGCAATGCAACTGTATGTTATTAGCTTGGGACTCTCTTCACTTTCTTCTAAATAATTTCTTATCTTGAATCCATTTGTAGCATTGTCTGTGACCAAGCTGCGTACTAGACATTTGAATTTTTTTTTCACAGTTCGTTATAGCTTTTACTGCTGCTTCTTGTAAGTGTTCTGCTGGGTGCATTTCCTGATGTGTCAATTGTTTCTGTAAGGAAGACATTCCCTTCTTCTGTTGTCACACAAGCACATACCACAGGATCATTGTGGACATTGCTCCACCCATCAAGACTCAGGTTAACAATTTTACCCTCTAGACCTTTTGCACATTGCTCAATTTCTCTTTCATACACTTTATCCAGCAATTTGCCTGCGACATCTGCTCTGTTGGGTGGACTGTATCCTGGTCTTAGTAACTGAACCATGTTAATGAAGTGTGGGTTCTCAATAATACGGAAAGGAGAGTTTGTTGCATAAACAAATGGGGCAATTTTTTCATCAGTTACCACTTTTTGTAATCTGCTGGTTCTTATCACAAACTTATCTATGGTTGTCTCTGGATGATGGAGATTTTTTTTTTTTTGCTACAGGTGATATACTGTGGCTATGTGACATACATGATGTGACTGAAACACAATAATTGGCAGATAACTCTGAAACTTTAGAAAATGATGGTGATCTTGAAGGTGGATAGTCTTCAGAATCCTGTATGTTGAGGATGGATTCTCCTAAACAAAAGTCAATGCAGTTATTTAATTATTATTACCATACTGCTTATTTACTATTACTCATTGCCTTCACCGACACTCAGTACTACTTTAAAGGTGAAATTGTAAAAGGAAGGTCTGCCTATTTCAGCTGTTTATTTTTTATCACAACTGCATCTAAAATGATAGTACCATAGAGTAACAACTATAATTTTTGCTCAAACATGAGAATTCAAGAATAGTCGAGAAGGAAGACAGGCAGTCCTTAAGAAAGAAGTATGAAATAAAAAAATGTACCAACCTGAAGATCCTGCATGTTCAGACATGTTCCTTTCATCGTCTTCAACACGGTTCCTCCTGAGAAGGAACACTTCTCATGATGTTTCATTCGGGCAACCAGGCCTTGCATTTCTTTGTGGAACTGTTTCCATTTTGCATGCATGTCTGTCTTACCCACAGGTAGAGGAACTTCATTAAAATATTCCCAAACTGGGTTTCTTTTATGGCCTGCTGCCATTATAGGTTTTCCCTTCTAGTGAGAGAATGGTATGGTAGATCTCAAATCAATGAAGGCTACACTCAGAAAGACCTCAAGACTTCTGGAATATGCTGCTCAAACAGTTTCACTTTTGTTTCTACTGCCTCTCCCTCCCTACTCACATTTATCTCCAGACTTCTTCTCCTTGTCCAGATCTATTCCGCCCCCAACAATCTTCAATTTATTGAACCTTTTGAAACTTTGCACTTTTAGAAAGAGGTAAGGGATTGACAGAGGGACAATAGTGTTGAGGTCTGTTGTTTCTCACCTCTATATTTTATTTATTTAAAAACATTTTTGCTGTTAACAAGTATCAGAGTAACAGCCATGTTAGTCTGTCTTTGCAAAAAGAAAAGGAGTACTTGTGGCACCTTAGAGACTAACCAATTTATTTGAGCATGAGCTTTCGTGAGCTACAGCTCACTTCATCGGATGCATACCGTGGAAACTGCAGAAGACATTATATACACACAGAGACCATGAAACAATACCTCCTCCCACCCCACTGTCCTGCTGGTAATAGCTTATCTAAAGTGATCATCAAGTTGGGCCATTTCCAGCACAAATCCAGGTTTTCTCACCCTCCGCCCCCCCCCCGCCCCAAACTCACTCTCCTGCTGGTAATAGCCCATCCAAAGTGACCACTCTCTTCACAATGTGTATGATAATCAAGCTGTAGCTCACGAAAGCTCATGCTCAAATAAATTGGTTAGTCTCTAAGATGCCACAAGTACTCCTTTTCTGTTAACAAGTATGTATCTCTGGATGCACAAATCCACAGTTTGAGGACTGCAAAACTAAGCATCTCTGATGGTATCTTCTAGACTGAGCACTGAGTCCCATTGGGTAGATAGAAAGATTAACCTACAGAATCCCCTGGAGCCCCATAAGATTGGGTCCCTAATCCATGAAGTATTGGAACTCATTTACAAAATTTTTCTTAAACATTACATGAATATATTGTCTCATACTATAGAATTAGGATTTATAATCTCTATTCTGTGAGGAGATATCTTTGAGCTATAATGTATCTTAATGTAAACTATCTTTAGATTGCTTTTTTCCTCAAAAACATTTTATCAAAAAAATCCGATTTAAATTAAAAAAAATCTGATTTTTTTTAAAATCATTGATTTTTATCCACCCTGCTGCCTAGTGAAAGACTGAACTGCACTATGTGTACTGCACTAAGTTAACAGCCAATTGTACATTGTAATGTGCTAGAAATTAATGTGCACATGCAACTTCCATCCTAATAGATCCCTAAGCTTTTGACAGATGAAATACATACAGTACAATTGAAATGCAGTCACGTTTGGGATATGGATGGCAGTGTTTAAGGGATACATTGCATGCTGCACAGCGGGCAGAGATAGCTTTGAATGACAAATCACAATGTTCACAGGTAGCCACAAACTGGGTGTGTCTCATTTTGTGGGTGCCCAACTTGAGATCCTGGCACTGAGCACACACCACAGCAACTGAGGTCCATGGGGCCTGTGATTTGAACATATGAAGTAGTCCTATATAATGCTATTTATTCTGTGTAAAAAAAACAAACAAACAAAAAAACCACAAAACTGGTTCTAGGTGTCTCAGATTGAGCACCCAAAATTAGTGGATACTTAATCTCTCAGCCTTCATTCCCCATCTGTAAAATGGGGATAATACCACTTCCCTCATATCACAGGGCACCCTTGTTTCTCTATCTATGCTTTAGAAACATCAGCTGTAATCCTGGGGTGGTTTTGCATGATGCATGCCTCTGTGGGGGGAAGGAAAAGTAGGGATTTGGAATGAAAACCTTATTACAAGGGATTGGAGTGCCCAGGAACACAGCCATTGAAAGAGCATCTGTGAAAATAAATTCATTTGTTTGTGAAGCACTCGGATACCATAGTGATGAGTGCCATAGAAAAGCCTATGAGGAAATTAATAATTCTGTCTTCAGGATTTAAATAGTGCGCAGTAAATGAGGCCTAGGGCCATACATTGAACAATGAGGCTAAAATGAAATACAGTAGAACCTCAGAATTATGAACACCTTGGGAATGGAGGTTGTTCGTGACTCTGAAATGTTTGTAACTCTGAACAAAATATTATGGTTGTTTAAAAAGTTTACAACTGAACCTTGACTTAACAGTTTTAAAACTTTACTATGCAGTAGAAAAATGCTTATTTTAACTATCTTAATTTAAATGAAACAAACACAGAAACAGTTTCTTTACCTTGTCAAAATCACAGGGCTATCTCATTTGCACCAGCCAAATGGAAACTGAGTCTCAATGACTCTGTTTGCAGAGAGGTTACATACAATCCTTGATCTGGAGCCTTGAGTACTGATCATAAAACCTTTGGGCTTAGCTACAAATGCAGTCCCAAAGAAGTAGCAGTTTATACAGGTTATATAAACTTATGCAGACTGAAGAGGAATGTTCATGCACAGCTTAATGTTTAAACAGTTATTCATGTGCTTTGCAAATGTTCGTAGCTGTCTTCTGCCTTAAAGGTTTATTGCTGAAGGTACAAAAATATTCTCAATAGGTATATCTTCACCCTGTTGGCTAACACATCATTTGATCCTCATCTTCTGTTCTTGAATTATTTTGGTCCCACAGACTAGGTAACATTTTTGCAAGTGCCTATGTGTTTTAGACTCCTAATTCCCATTTTCACAAGTGATTTCACCCTGGCACGTAAATCCCATTGATTTACACTCCCATGTGCCTAAATCACTTGACAATGGGACTTGAGTGCTTTTGAAAATTTCACCCTGTGTCTCTGTTTGGTACTGCTGTTGCAGGAGAGAGATTCTGACAGGTATTTCTAGAAAAAGTGGTTGCTATTTAAAAAGCCAGCATTTGCCAGCAGTTACCACACACTTTCTTCCTGTGCCTAGAACAGAACACATCAGTGACACATGTTCACTTTTTAATGGTGAACCCTTTTTGGGTCGAACAGCTGTTCATATATAAATATTTATTGTTGCAAGAGCTCCCAAAATGTGCTAAGCATGATACAAACTGATAGAAAGCAACAGCCCCTGTCTGAAGTTTAAGGCAGGTGAGGGTAGAGGGGATAAAGAATACAAGCCAGGTGATCAGTGTGGTGGTTGTCATATATCTTGTTAGTTCTGTGATTGTTTTTAATACTGTGAGGGCAGTAGTGGGGTGAAGGGGATGAGTTAAGACAGAGACTGAGGGGTTTGGAAGTGAATGGTGCTGTATAAGTACAAAGGCCTGTTACTGCTCACTTTGTTTTCATGTGCAGGATCATCTGTAATAGTGAACCATGCAGCAGTGCCTAGCACCTCAGTCCATAAAAAACAGGACCAGAATATTGTGGAGAACTCCTTGAAACTTGGGTTTGCTATATGGTTGAGTGTTCTGCCTCAATGTCCTGTCTCACTGTGAAATTGTGATTTTCAGGATAAATGCTTAAAAGGAAAGCAGTTTGTAGGTGGATACTAGCATTTGTCAGCCTTATCACTTTTCATCACTCCAGCCAGCTGCAGGAGTGCCCAGAGAAGTTTGTGCCATGAGCTGTCAAATGTCTAGTTAAATCCACAAAAATATGGACCACTTTCCCATTATTCTCCAGCACTTTCTCACTTAACACATGCAGATGAAATATTTGCTCCCCTATACCTCTTTTGGGTCTAAAACTGTCTTATTCTTCAGCCAGAAAGTTCTCTCTCGTGGACACAATTCTCTTCAAGACGATGCACTGCAGTATTTCTCTAGGGTCTTGTGACCAGGGTCACGGGGGAGCTTCACTGAGATTGCTCGATCAGGGCAAACTGCAAAGAATGGGGCAACTGTGGTTATTCTAATAGTTAGATTCACCAAGCCAGCAACAAAACAGCTTCTACAATACTTTGCTGTTTACCCAGAACCCAAAAAAACCAGCTCCCTTAAAGCAATCCAGCCTTGGGCTTCCACCCAGACCATCCAAGACAAATAGAGTGAGGACGATTTAAAATCGTATTCACCATGTATCAAGTTCTACCCATCCCAAGGGATCAGGCACATTACCCACCAGGTCAATGAATATTTCAGATTATACCCAAGTACACTCTGATAGCCAATTCTTATGAACAAAACTAAGACTTCTTAAAAGAAAAGAGAGAGAGTATTGTGGTTAAAAGGTCATTATACCTACAGATATGAATAAAGTTTCCCAGGTCAGTTTCATAGTAGAAATGGTGAGCTGCTGAATTGAAAAATAAAGTCCTTTCCAGAATCAGTTCATCAAGTTATAGTCCAAACAGGCAGTCCATGTCAAATATCAGGGTAATCCAAACTAGATCTGGATACCTCAGTCTTGAGGCTTAACCTTCCTCTGATGAAGCTTAAACAGATTGTCACAAGAGAAGGTGCAAATAGTGGAGGAAGGTGAGAATTTAGATCTAAAGATATAACATGAAAAGACAGACAATGGTGTCATCTAGGTCCGTTGAAAAAGTGAAGATATTCCTACCCAAATCTGAGGAGACACTGGAGTGTGTTGAGCACTTCAAATACCTGGGTTGTATGACTCCAAGGGATGCAAAGCATCACTTAGAGACCTGAGAAGGGTTAAACGCAACGGGCTAGTTATTTACTTATTTGTTTAGCTTTGAAGGTATTTGCAGCCAGTTGCTCTTTGTGAATTTATGTATGTAGTTTGCATACTTTGATTAAATTGGTAATGGAATATTATTAATTAAAGGGGCCCGCCTACGTTCTTTCACAGGGGGCCTCAAAATGTCTTGCTGTGGTTTGGCTGGTGGGAAGCTCCAGATGCAACACCAATCTGGTTCCTGGTCTCTCTGTTTTTGCTTGAAAATTTTATCATGATCGCACACATTTGTGAAGAGTTGAATTAGCCTATTCTGTGTTGACCATGGCTGCAATGCCATTGTAGACTCCTATTACAATTAATGAGGGGAAAGTAACTAGTCAGAGAATACAAAGATGGGGCACTGTATAAATGAAAAGGTCAAGCACCTAACCTATACTACTGTGTATATACACTCCTCACTGCACCCACTACTGAAAGGCCATCATATCTCTAGCAGTGGGCAGCAGCCAGGTGAACTGACACTTAGCACAGTGCTCAGACGTAAAAGAGAAGAAATGTCTTGGCCAGGGCACTGAGGCCATCTCTCTCTTCAGAGAAGAGTGCAGAAAAACCTGAGTGTCTCTGGATTAAGTTAGAAGTGTGTGCAACAAGAGTGATGTAGTGGTGGGAGTCTGCTATAGACCACCGGACCAGGGGGATGAGGTGGATGAGGAAGCTACTAGATCGCATGCCCTGATTCTCATGGGTGACTTTAATTTTCCTGATATCTGCTGGGAGAGCAATACAGCGGTGCATAGACAATCGAGGAAGTTTTTGGAAAGCGTAGGGGACAATTTCCTGGCGCAAGTGCTAGAGGAGCCAACTAGGGGGGGCGCTTTTCTTGACCTGCTGCTCACAAACCGGGTAGAATTAGTGGGGGAAGCAAAAGTGGATGGGAATCTGGGAGGCAGTGACCATGAGTTGGTTGAGTTCAGGATCCTGACACAGGGAAGAAAGGTAAGCAGCAGGATACGGACCCTGGACTTCAGGAAAGCAGACTTCGACTCCCTCAGGGAACGGATGGCCAGGATCCCCTGGGGGACTAACTTGAAGGGGAAAGGAGTCCAGGAGAGCTGGCTGTATTTCAAGGAATCCCTGTTGAGGTTACAGGGACAAACCATCCCGATGAGTCGAAAGAATAGTAAATATGGCAGGCGACCAGCTTGGCTTAATGGTGAAATCTTAGCGGATCTTAAACATAAAAAAGAAGCTTACAAGAAGTGGAAGGTTGGACATATGACCAGGGAAGAGTATAAAAATATTGCTCGGGCATGTAGGAATGTTATCAGGAGGGCCAAATCGCACCTGGAGCTGCAGCTAGCCAGAGATGTCAAGAGTAACAAGAAGGGTTTCTTCAGGTATGTTGGCAACAAGAAGAAAGCCAAGGAAAGTGTGGGCCCCTTACTGAATGAGGGAGGCAAACTAGTGACAGAGGATGTGGAAAAAGCTAATGTACTCAATGCTTTTTTTGCCTCTGTTTTCACTAACAAGGTCAGCTCCCAGACTGCTACGCTGGGCATCACAAAATGGGGAAGAGATGGCCAGCCCTCTGTGGAGATAGAGGTGGTTAGGGACTATTTAGAAAAGCTGGACGTGCACAAGTCCATGGGGCCGGACGAGTTGCATCCGAGAGTGCTGAAGGAATTGGCGGCTGTGATTGCAGAGCCATTGGCCATTATCTTTGAAAACTCGTGGCGAACCGGGGAAGTCCCAGATGACTGGAAAAAGGCTAATGTAGTGCCAATCTTTAAAAAAGGGAAGAAGGAGGATCCTGGGAACTACAGGCCAGTCAGCCTCACTTCAGTCCCTGGAAAAATCATGGAGCAGGTCCTCAAAGAATCAATCCTGAAGCACTTGCATGAGAGGAAAGTGATCAGGAACAGCCAGCATGGATTCACCAAGGGAAGGTCATGCCTGACTAATCTAATCGCCTTTTATGATGAGATTACTGGTTCTGTGGATGAAGGGAAAGCAGTGGATGTATTGTTTCTTGACTTTAGCAAAGCTTTTGACACGGTCTCCCACAGTATTCTTGTCAGCAAGTTAAGGAAGTATGGGCTGGATGAATGCACTACAAGGTGGGTAGAAAGCTGGCTAGATTGTTGGGCTCAACGGGTAGTGATCAATGGCTCCATATCTAGTTGGCAGCCGGTATCAAGTGGAGTACCCCAAGGGTCGGTCCTGGGGCCGGTTTTGTTCAATATCTTCATAAATGATCTGGAGGATGGTGTGGATTGCACTCTCAGCAAATTTGCGGATGATACTAAACTGGGAGGAGTGGTAGATACGCTGGAGGGGAGGGATAGGATACAGAAAGACCTAGACAAATTGGAGGATTGGGCCAAAAGAAATCTGATGAGGTTCAATAAGGATAAGTGCAGGGTCCTGCACTTAGGACGGAAGAACCCAATGCACAGCTACAGACTAGGGACCGAATGGCTAGGCAGCAGTTCTGCGGAAAAGGACCTAGGGGTGACAGTGGACGAGAAGCTGGATATGAGTCAGCAGTGTGCCCTTGTTGCCAAGAAGGCCAATGGCATTTTGGGATGTATAAGTAGGGGCATAGCGAGCAGATCGAGGGACGTGATCGTTCCCCTCTATTCGACATTGGTGAGGCCTCATCTGGAGTACTGTGTCCAGTTTTGGGCCCCACACTTCAAGAAGGATGTGGATAAATTGGAGAGAGTCCAGCGAAGGGCAACAAAAATGATTAGGGGACTGGAACACATGAGTTATGAGGAGAGGCTGAGGGAGCTGGGATTGTTTAGCCTGCAGAAGAGAAGAATGAGGGGGGATTTGATAGCTGCTTTCAACTACCTGAAAGGGGGTTCCAAAGAGGATGGCTCTAGACTGTTCTCAGTGGTAGCAGATGACAGAACGAGGAGTAATGGTCTCAAGTTGCAGTGGGGGAGGTTTAGATTGGATATTAGGAAAAACTTTTTCACTATGAGGGTGGTGAAACACTGGAATGCGTTACCTAGGGAGGTGGTGGAATCTCCTTCCTTAGAGGTTTTTAAGGTCAGGCTTGACAGAGCCCTGGCTGGGATGATTTAACTGGGAATTGGTCCTGCTTTGAGCAGGGGGTTGGACTAGATGACCTTCTGGGGTCCCTTCCAACCCTGATATTCTATGATTCTATGATTCTATGACATGAAAACTCTTAAGTAGGTATAAAACAGGTGAGGGTAAGGCCTTGTCCACAAGACTTTTAACCTATAAATTCTGGTTCTTTATCTTGGAAAGTTTAAGGACTGCGTTGACCCTGCTGGGGTTCAAGCACACCATTTAAAGGAACCTGGCTTTCACCAGCCTGATAGTTAGGCAACAAAAACATCCCACTCCAACTACCATGCCCAGATGCCAGAAATTCAGACACCATTGACTTTCAAATTAAATAAGCCTTTGAGTTCACAAAGTAACCTAGTGGCATGATTGAAGCTCAAGAGAATAGTAATGCACCATGATCACGTCATGCATGTTTTGGGAAAGGATCACAGAACATGATCAAAGTTTATGCTTGAGAGCACTTTTGGAGAGTAGCAAACACATAAACCATGATCTCTGAAATGTAGTTAACTGGACTGTTTAGAGAAGGCTCCAGGTGAATTTGAGGACCGTTTATATCTTGTAGGCTGTCTGCTAAAATGAAAGTGCTTAAGTATCTTCGTGAACCAAATTTCTTCAACAGAGAATGAAAGGTGGGATTTTTCATATTTACTTAGGGGAGCTGAATGCCCAATTCTCATTAATTGTATTCCCACAGTGAGTTCCCTTCTAAGATTTTATTCATGCTTTTCTTTGATTTGTTGTGCAAAATTGCCCCGGTGAAAGTACATGTCCAATGTGAAAATCAGGCCCCTGTCTGTACATAGTGTCTATTCAGGTTGGGGACAAAAATGATCTAGTTCTTAAGAATGTGTAAGGGATAGTAGTACTTGTAAGACTGCTATGAAAAGTATTCAGATGAGTTGAAACTGAAATGTGCACTCTCCAATAAAGAAGCATGATGCGCTATGCAGCATGTAAAGTTGAATTGCTTGCTTTGAAGACTTATCCGAAACTCTTTTCTGAACAGACTATTGAAGGTTTTTCAGTGATGCATTTACACTGTGAGCTGCTTGGGCAGGGACCTCTCTTCTGAGTTTCTGTGTATGCTTTTTGGCACTATATAAATAAATAATTAATTGTTTAAATCAACCAAGTACTCCAATATAAAATGGGGTTAAATCTAGGCAAATTGTTTTATTTTTATTAATTTCATGTTTAAACTTGTTGAAATCTAGCTACATTTTGAAACACTTCAATGTTGAAACAAAACATTTTGACTCCTTTTTGGGTTTTTTTCTCCCTCTGGCTGAAACCATTTGCTGAATTTGACCCAAATTTATGAATAGCTTTGGTCGAATAAACTATTTGTCCAGAAAATTTGCCCAGCTCTACCCAGGGCCCAGCTCACTTCAGTGGGAGTTCTGCTTGATGAAAGACTGAGCAAGGATTTCATGAGTGGATCTATGACGACTGCATTTTTAAAGCAGACGTTCTGCCTAATCTAGTAGGAGTAGGAAGAAGGATGAAGCAGCAGGAAAACTGACTGTTAGCTTTTTAATACCACTGCTGTATATTTTCCCCATCTATTATATAGCCTTCAGTACTGAAGAGAGCCAGTGTCCCCTTTTTTTTTTTCCTTCCTTCCTTCCCTTTTTGGTCATTCTTATCTGACCTAGTATTTCCTATCCATAGCTACTGTGCCTGACATTATTTTGTTCACACAAATAAGCACAATCTTTTTCCCTTTTGCAGGCATTTACCAGAAAAAATTAAGAATGACAATCAGCTAAAGAATATGAGTGGGCAGTGGTTTTATGAAGCAAAGTCAAAGAGGCACAGAGATAAAATACATGGAGCAGATATCATTAGAGCATCAATAAGAAGGAAACCCACAACAATAGGTAAGTTTACTTCAGGGATCCTGGTATAGTGACGATCCGCTTAGTTAGCGCACCAAAGATATTTTGCATCTTTGAAGGTGCTGTACAAAAATAATGCAATCTCCTCCTGAGCAAGAATTGGGGTAGAAGAGGTATGTTTGCTGTTTATTGTGTGAAGTACATTCTTCTGTCAACACATCCTGTTAATACTAACTAGAAATGTGGATGGGAAGGATTGTCTTATGCTTACAGAATTGGACCCTTTCACTGGGGTTCTGTTCCTAGCTCTGCTGACAGCTCCTTGTGTGACCCTGAGCATATCACAAGGGCTCAAATGACCACTGATTTGGGATGCCCCAGCTTTTGGGTGTTCAACTTGTGACCCCTGAAGTCTGGTGCTTTTTATTTGTGGTAGGTAATCAGAGGTGCTTCAACTGGAATTCAGTACCTGATTGCTCATCTATTCATGGGGATAACATCCCTGTGGCAAAAGGAAGTACTGTGCTATTAATTAAGGTGTTAGTAAGGTGGCTTATGGTCATCTGATCATGCAATGTAAGTCTCAAAAATCATTATTCATTATTAATGTAGGTATAAGGATATATTCTTTTCTCTAAACTTAATATCTTTTCTCATGTAGTTTTTATGATGAAAACAGCTCTGATCATTGGAAGTTTGTTTATTTCTTTCTGGTTTTGAGAGAACCTGTAAAAATAAGGTACTTCTGTTGTCAGTGTTTGATGAAACTTGTGACCCTTATTGTTAGCATGGACCCTATTTATGATTAATCTGTGTGCTACGTAAAGTCATTTGCTTTGCTAGAAAATTTACCCATGTCAGTTCCATGGATAGACTTAAAGTAGCAAATTGTAAGGTTTGTATAACTAAAACTCATCCCTGTCTCTGAACTGAGATTATCCTGCCTCAATTCTTATTAAACTGATTTGCCTGTCCTTAGTGCAAGTGTAGAATCAAATATGGAGATCATGTTTGGTTAGCGGTAGTCTGATCACTTTGAAAAGTACTCTTGTCTGTCTGTGTGAACAAGAGAAGGCCTAAAACAAAGAGAAATACAGGGGACCAGAAATGGGCAAGAAGAAACCTCTTTGCATTCTTTCTCATTTAGAACTGATAGTCCATAACATTTCAGATTGTGTGTTTAAGCTCTAGGTAAAGAGTTTCTCTATGTCTAACATAAAGTTCTGATGAACTGATGAACATCTGATGAAGTGAGCTGTAGCTCACGAAAGCTCATGCTCAAATAAATTGGTTAGTCTCTAAGGTGCCACAAGTACTCCTTTTCTTTTTGCGTATAAAGTTCTGTGTCGGCCACCATGCAACTTGAAGGAGCAATCATTTATTCACAAGCATGCAATTACTTGAACCGGCAAGGTTACATATTAGGACATTCAAAACTGGCTTAAATCTGACTTGTAAACTACACAGAATTGTTTAGCTCCAATGACTCATAAAGTGATTAAACAATTTCCCTCACAGCAATGCTCTGTGAAAATGTACACCTGAATGTGGCACTTCTATTTCTGCACACTGAGAATTAATCTTGTTTTCAGGAGTACTGCAGAAGTACAGAAGGCCATATAAAAATGTTCCTAAAACTTCATGGAGTGCTTTGTGACTTCAGCAAAGTAGGATTTCTCCTCCCCCTCCAAAAGAAAAAAAAAAGCCCAACCAAACTCAATTGTATGATCACCGTTCAAGTTTTCACATACTAGTTTGTATTTCTTCTACTGCAGTGGTTCTCTGTAGGTTCCATCCAGGGACAACCTCCTTCCTGCCCCTCCCAAATACACCAATTAGCTGGGGTTCCAGGACCCCCCTCCAATTTAGCAATATAGGAAGGGGGCAAAATGGTCCTACCACCTTGACTCATGTTAATTGAGAACCCATATTTTACAGAACCCTCCTTTTCATTTGACCACCAAATATTGTGCGGTTAAGACTCCTCATTGTACTGACATTACATTCAATGAGCCTTTAGCTGCTGTAAGAAATACAAGAACACCGCTGCTAATTCATTGGTTGCAGGATATTTTACCAATTAGAATTGCTTTAACATTTAGGACTCTTGGTGCAGTGGATATTACAATTGGGGATGATAAAATGAGAACCCCACACACTTATTTACTCTAGATGTCTCGATGTACCCTTACCTGTAATCCTAGTACAATGTGTTTGTGAAATAATTTTAAAACCTATTGGAACTACTTGCCTGTATTTACCTGCAGTGGAAACCTACATGAACATAATGAGAGATAACTTTTGGTCTTGTTTCCTATTTTAGCTGAGCAGAGTCAGAACAAATCAGATAAAACAAAGAACAGTTGGGTGAACAATGTCAATAAGGAAGTTTCTGTCCCAGCGGAGCTATCTGGTATCAGGGAAGAGATAGAAGAAGGGGACGTGAAATCCAATCAAAGGTAAGAAAGCGTTCTCTGAGATGGAGTCAGTAACTTGACTTTTTGTGTATTAATTAGGGCTGTGTATAATTTGTGACTCGTGTGTTTCCTTTTTCAGCATTTCACATAAATATTTCTGGCATTTAATGCAAGGGGACTTTCAAGCCTTGAAAACATCACATTGTCATCAAATTGCAGTGGAAATTCACATCTGCAGTAGCTTGACATGTCATGGTTTGTGCATTCAGATGTTCCTGGAAGCACCATGACTTCCATCTTTGGCAACTTTCACTCTGAGGAGACAAGCCAGGGGTTTATAAAACACAGTCTCACATGTGTTCACGTAAACACACACCATAGGACAGGTGGAGACTGGAAGCTGCCTTGGATGTATGCAGTCTGGGTTGATTTCCAGAAGTGACTCAGGGATCTTCCATTCTCCAGTTAGGATAATGGGCCAAACTGAGGTGCCAAGGTCGTGGCAGCCACAAATAGCAGGGTAGCAGCCACTGGATTTTTCCATTGAGCGTAACAGATAGTAGGAGGTGGCTTAATTGAGAGCAGTTTCCTGTTACTTTGGTGCTGCTAGCATGACTGTGAGCAGATTTGGGGCTAGATCAGGAGTATAGAATACTCAATCTGATACCAGCACCCTGAGACTTCTGGACCAATGGTGAAGCAGTTCCCAGGATAGAGTTTTTTCCATTGAGAACATCCTGTCCAAGACATTCACAAAATTAGACAGGTTGAGAATCCCCGATAATTTCAACTGTCATGGTAAAGCCTGGAGAGAGGTGGGCTCGGAGATGCCCAGGACCTGACTTATAGCAGTATAGACGACTTGTCAGTTTTTTTGTTTTTTGGTTGTTGTTTGTTGTTGTTGTTGTTTTTAAATCATCTCCACCTATTCCATTGATAGCTGGAAATGAATTGGAATGATCATTGGAGTGAAAGTGAAATATACTCTTTGTGAGACACCCACAGAATGCAGTAATCCAGTTCAGAGGTGACAGGAACGTGCAAAGCTGTAGCACAGAGGTCCCCAAATGGTGGGGCGTCCCCCAAGGGGGGCACAGAGGAATGTTCAGGGCGTATGTGATTGGGGCCTGGGCCAGCCCCCCGAGGGGGGGGCGCAGAGAGGGAGTGCCATCCAGCTCCACTACTGCCCCCACCACCAGCTGCGGGCTTGGCCCCCTTACCCCATCTGTGGCTCTGCTCCCGGTTCCAGGGGGTGGGAGGGCGGACAGAGGTAAGTGAGGATGTGAGGTAAAAAGTTTGGGGACCTTTGCTATAGAGGTCTCCATTTGAAAAGAAAGGTGACAATCTTGAAGCTAAACACAAACAGAAAAAAATTGCTCTTACCTGCCACTTGTACATTGATTCTCCAGAAACAGCTGAGGAACCAACAAAACCTCTAGACTGGGAGCCAAAGTAACCAAAGGTGAGCGTAATCTGTCAATTGAAAGGGCAGCTATTACCTCCAGCATGGCTCGGTGGGTAGGATGCTGGACTTGAGACTCAGGAGACCTGCATTCTATTCCTGGTTATACTGTTGACCAGTTGTCACAATGAGCAAGCAATTTTATCTCTGTCTGTTTCCCCTCCAAGCTCTTATCTGCCTTGTATTTGATTAAGCTCATTGTAACAGACAAAGCCTGCTACAAATTTGTATTGTGCACATCATAATGCAGCCCTCATCTAGGTTGGGGGTGCTACCATAATACAAACAATAATTCTTCTGAACGTTTTCTCTCAGTCTGTCAATGTTAACTTAATCTACTCTGGGTTGATCTTCAAACAGTTATTTTAAATCCAAGAGAGTGGGCCAATTGAGCGATTGCACTGACTAGGTCCAATGGAAAAATATGTAAAGCTGAATATCTGTCTGCTGATGACTCTACAGCCCAAACCATCTGTATCTGCTAGCAGCCTCGGCTACAGATTAAACGAGAGATTACAGAATAGAATTCTGAAAAGAACAGTTGTTCAAGTGCAGCTCCATCTCCCACTTTCATGGCCTGCAGATATGGTGTCGGCCCAAGCGGTCAGTGGCATCAAAGGTTACTGACGGGTCTAACAAATTCATCATGGATACCTGATCTTTGCCTGTCTCCAAAAGGAGATCATTGTCCAGTGAAACCAGAATAGTCTCTGTCATACCCAGACCTAAAACCAGACTGAAAAGGGTCAAATAAATTTGAGGAATGATAATGCCAGAGCTGCTTTGTCACAGCAATTCCCCCCCAATAATTAAGTTTAACAGCGGTGATAGGTATCTGCTCCACAGACCATCTTAATTAAGAGACATATTGAAGGTTGCTGCTAAAATTGACATTGTTAGCTACTGTACTTAGTTTTCTTCAGTTGGTTCTTAGCATTAAAAGATGAATAACAAATTATTTATCACTTATGGAGAGTACTGGATAGCTGCTGCTTTTCCTTTTCATGTTGTTTAATCATAAAAGCTTATTCCACAACTTCTCAAACGCTAACCTGTGTAGCCCACTTCTGTTAATTGTACAGTCATCATGGAAAGCAAAACTATATTCTGAAACTAACAAAAGCCTTATGCATTATTACTTGTACCATTACAATGTGGATCACTTGTTGGTCAGGTACCTGCTATGGGACTGATTGAAAGGACAAGTTTTGGCAAGAAACTGCCAGGAGAACCTCTAACAATATTTGGTGATATGTCAAACTTAACTATATTTTTTTTCTTTTTTAAGCAAGTAAGCTGCTATCTCAACATTTTTTAAAAGCTATTGGTTATTCCCTAAATGCTCACTGCAACAACCTATGGTATTTAGTTTTCTTTTTTCTTTCTGTATGGATGTAAAGGGCTAGTTCTGAAAGCAGCTGTAACTGGTTCACATATTGTAGAGTGGTTTTTCTGTAGGGGGTAGGGGAAGATCTTAATGACCTTTTTTTTTCCGGTCCTAGTTCCAAACTAGTGTGAAGCTGAATAAATTTTACAACCCGTATCGTTTACTGCTCCAGCCATGTCAGAAAATGTCATACTGTTTTAGACACGTTCAGAGTAAAGGAACTAGCCTTTGCCCTGTGTCCTTCAGTGGGGAACATAGGCCTGTAATTCCTATTTACACTGCAATTCCACTGGCTAGAGAGCTGTCCAATTCACACAGCAGTTAAACTAGTTATAATACTCGGCACTTAAATAACACCTTCCATTTTAAGTGCCGAGTATTTAATTTCACATTTATGTAACATAGATGCAAACACCAACTCCTGCCCTCCAGAATGTGCAGCTAACGCAAGGGAAAGTAGCAGTGATAGTTTAAGTGATATAGTGCAGTTTTATCACCCGAGTTTTTATTTTTTCTATATATGAGGCAACCACACAGAACACTGAATTGGGAAAAATGCAGGGAGAGACCAACTCTTTAAAAATGGCCTTTTCTTCTGTCCCCTGTAGGGTGGACTTCTTCTGAAGTACTGTTCTGACATAACTGTGTGCCCACTCCTAATGGCAACAGTTGATCAATAGCAGCCAGGAAAAGCCAGTTCCAGGGCTGCTGGATTAGTGTGATGAGAGATTAGCAGCCTACATAGGGTGCTAGGAGGGGTAAACCTGTATATTGGAAGCATTCGGTTCTGTCTTCAAAGACAGTAGATCCTTGAAGACGTGTTCTCCTTATGTATTTCAGAATAGAAGGAAGGGGCAACTGACTGTTGGTCTCTCAGACATGGCTGTAATTAAAAATGTGAACCTAATGTAATTCTGGAATCTCTTTGCAGGATAATAGGGTAAATGTTTCAAAAACACCAGAGCCATTTTCAAAAGTAGATTCGGCATTTAGCTAAAGTGTGACTGACAGCCAATGGGACTTAGGCTCCTCAGTTGCTAGGGTGCTTTTGAAAATGCTGCTACTTTTTAATGATGGCAATCACCATTTTTTGGGTAGAGAATGGTGCAGGCTACAGGCCCAATCTTCAGTCTTTACATAGGCAAAACAATGGTTGACTTCAGGATCTGGCCTTGAGCATATCTGGGGGAGATGTAGGTAGGAAATGTAAAATCAAATCCCTAAACCTTATTTTTGGTTACTGTTATTGAGACAAATTGCATTTATGACCATGAATGACTTAGGAAGGATCAATCCTTTTCATTGGGAGAACTCCCTGGATAAGGACCGAGGGCCAAATTCTGCTCTCAGACTAGTGAACACATCAGGGTCAGTGGCATTACTTTGGGTCTAGTCTGGACTTAATAAGAGCAGAATATGGATCTTTAGGTTTGGACACTGATGCTGTAGGGTGGTGCTCCTTTTTTTCCCTCTTTAATGACTAACTCCAATAACCAAGCTGTAACCAGTGCTTGTCTTGGTGTTTAAATTCCCATGATACTTTCTCTTGCATATCATAACCTTTGTGAGCTGGGTGTGTGAAGTATGTTTTTGGGGGTGTAACCTTCCACAGAAGGAATTTCAACAGAATGACTCAATCTGTCAATATTTTCTCTGATGAAACATTCCATCTGTAGATTGAGAGTGTAAAATATGCCACATAAGGAAGGGCAGAGTTCAGGTTCTCTCTTCTATGTTCTGAATCGTGTAAAAAATCAGTTTCTTAATCCTGAAAAGGCTCTCTGGGCTGATAAATTACACTGTCTGCGAACACTAATCCTAGAGTCTCTTATGTTCAATCAATCCAAAACTTACTCTTAAAATGCAAATGAGCTTTAGTATGTCCAAAAGGGGCTAGATCTCCTGCTTATCCACTTAACAGGTACAGCATGAGCAGCAGCAGCAGTTGAGACTTCCCCACATACGCTTGCCATTGTGGCCTATCCCTGATTTTGGAGGACTCACCTCTAAGGTCAGATGAGTTCGCTTTGTGCCCTCTCAATCCTTGACCTATTGGCTGAGCCTGCCAGCAAGGGGCACTCCAATTCTGGGATGTTTCTTGTGAGGGTAACAGGGACTAATTCACAGGCTGCTGAACATATTTGTTACTGACCTGGGTTGGATTTGAGCTGGGTTAGATTCATAGAAGTTTAAAGATGGGAAAAGACCTCCTAACAAGGTTGTCTAGTCAATCTCCTGCCAATGTAGGATTGTGCCCTACAACCTGTTTTCCAAATCTTTGTCCATCTTCTGTGACTAAGTCCCACTTCTGTCTCTTTAGGGTCTCCTCTAAGGAGGAGTTACAAAATCACATGGAATAAGGAAATCTTTTCCTCTTATAACCTTCCCCTTATAAGCTCCTTCTCTCTTTCTCTGCTCTCCATTTGTAGGCATTTTATTGCTGTTACCATAGCGCAGTGGTCTCCAACCTTTCTACTCAAAAGACCACTTTTTGAATGTAAATGCAACCCAGGATCTGCCCCGCCTCTTCCCTGGAGCCCCGCCCCTCCGCTCCATTCCCCCCTCTTTCCGACGCTCACTCTCCCCCACCCTCACTCACTTTCATCAGGCTGGGGCAGGGGGTTGGGGAGGGGGAGTGGCCTCTGGGCTGGGGCCAAGGGGTTTGCAGTGTGGGAGGGGACTCTGGGCTGAGCCTGGGGTAGGGAGTTGGGGTGCAGGGGGGGATGAGAGGTTCAAGGTCAGGGAGGGAGTTTGGGTGCTGGAGGGGGCTCCGAGCTGGGGTAGAGTGTTGGGGTTCAGGAGGGGATATGGGGTGCTGGCTCCGGGAGGGGGCTCAGGGCTGGGAGTTGGGGTGCGGGTTCCTGCCTGGTGGCACTTACCTCGGGCAGCGCCTGGTTGGCTGCACAGCGGGGCTAAGAGAGGCTCCCTGCCTGCACTGGCCCCACACCACTCCTGGAAGGGGCCAATGTGCTGCTGTGGCCCCTGGGGTGCGGGGCACATGGCTCCATGTGCTGCCCCTCTCTGCAGGCACTGCCCCTGCAACTCCCATTGGCCACAGTTCCCCATTCCTGGCCAATGGGAGCTGTTGGGGCGGTGCTTGCAGAAGAAACAGCGTGCAGAGACCCCTGCCCTCCTTTCCACTGGGGCCGTGGGGATATGCTGGCTGCTTCTGGGAGCAGCGAGGGGCTGGAACAGGCAGGGAGCCTACCTTAGCAGCAGCCCCGCTGCACTGCCAGACTTTTAGCAGCCAGAGATTGCGATCGATTGGGAGTCTCCAGGATTGACCAGTCAATCGTGTTCAACTGCTTGGTGACCACTGCCATAGCGTTACCTAAGCATGTTACCAAAATGACTTGGTACATTGATTCTAGCAGGGGAGCTGGACTCTTGCTCCACCCAGCACTGTCCCTAGCTTTCTGTGGGTATATCTATACAGCAGTGTAAGCCTGGGCTCGAACGTAACCGCCTTGCGTCCACACCCAATGTGCTAACCTAGGGCTCAGACCTAGGGTCCCTGCATCCTGAAGGGTTGGAGGGTCCAGGCCTGTGTTAAGCTGGGACCTTGGGTCTGAGTTCTATTGCTTTTCTGTGTGCATGTGGCCCTGGTTGACTCAGGTCCCTGCAGTCCGCCGGATCTATCTGAGTTCCCACCCCCAGAGGAACTGGGCTGTAGGCAGGCAACCATCGCAGCAGCCGGAAGCGCCATTACTGCCTGGTGGTGCTCACCCTTCCTGCTCCTCTCACAGCAGCAGCTTCTCCTTGCTGCTGTGTGGAACTTGCCTGGAGCAGGGAGCAAAGCTGACAGGTGGGAAGCTGCTCCTGACTGCCATGATGTTGGGGGTCATCCCTCCCCTGGCCATGCTGAGCTGGAAGCTCTGCTGCTCCATCTACCTGCAGGGCAGCCACTTAGTCCCCACTCCACTCTCTGGCCCTTGCTTTGGGATCCCCACTCCACTCCCTGTGCGTGCAGGGGCACCTGGACCGTGTGGACTCTCAGGGTGGTGAGTGGGAGCCAGCCCCAAAACCTCCCTGCAGACAGCTCTTTACCTATGATTGCTTCCATGTATTGAAAATAGCTGCTGCTTCTTATCCCTGGCCTGATTACATAACCTCAGAATGGGATGATAAACTTAATTTTTAAAAAAATATCTTTGCATATGAATGAGCAATACTTCAAAAATTACTACTTAAAAACAATCCGCTCTCCCATCCCTTGCCGTTTAATTTCTCTTTAGCTATAGTGCAACCAACCACTCGAGCATGTTTAATGAATTTATTTTGGCTCTGAAAATGGTATTCTGTAATATTTTATCTGAAAGGAAGACTTCAAATGTAGTAGATGAGGCACATAAACGGTTGTAGGGATGGTAAACAGCCTCTATGCCAAGAGTGGCAGTCTTCCATAAACAAAGAGAACAGATTGAACAGAAGAACCTCACATTTTGATGTTGTTTTTTTATAAGCATATGGCAGCTTAATTTTCACTTCTACAGCCTTAAAGCAATGTGCTGGTTTCACACTAAGTAACTTGCTGTTGTTATCTTGCAGTTCTAATGCACTGGACGCAACCTTAGACAAACCACAGGAAAGCTCAAAGAAGGTAGCCGTGTCACCAGGAAAGGTAGGTTCAGCATTGGTATGCTAAGGATGACTTTTTAAAGCTATTCTCTTGCCACTTCGCCGCTCCACTAAAAACCAGGAAGAATTTGGACAGAAGAATAAAAACTTGAGGATGTTGCATGAGGTATAAAATGATGGATTGATTCCTGTTCAGTATGTTTGTGTGGCAGAGAGAAAATCTTCATCCCTTACCTATATGTAGCCAATATCAACATCTTCACCCTCCTGAGAAAATTGCCTCCATTTTGCATTGTTCCAGTTTCACTTGAATCTTCTCATAGGTTCAGGGGTGAAAGTAACTTAAAGGACTTATGGGTACTCCGGAGTCCTGGGCAGGGGGGCGTGGCCTCAACTGGAAGAGGTGGGCCGGGCCCTTTAAGTCAAGTTTTAAAGGCCCCAGGGCTCCAGCTGTGGCTGGGAGCTCTGGGGCCTTTAAATCACCCCCAGAGCTACCAGCTGCAGAGACGGCTGGGAGCCCCGGAGCTCAGGGGCGATTTAAAGGGCCCCAGGTTCCAACCGCAGCGGAGCGCTGGGCCCTTTAAATCACCGCCGGAGCCCTGCCGCCGGTACCCTGGGGCTCCGGCAGCAGGGCTCGGGGGGCCCTTTAAAGGGCCAGGGGTTCCAGCCGCTGCGGGGAGCCCTGGGCCCTTTAAAGCGCCAGCTCTACTGGCTTACTTTCACCTCTGTATAGGTCTGAATCCCTTTTGGGAGTCACAGTAGCAGAAATGAGGCTATCAAAGGGCTTGTCTTAACTACTGAGCTACATCGGTGCAGCTGTGTCGATGTAGTGCATCTAGTGAAGACACAGGAGAGGTCTCCCACCCACATAGCACAGCGTAGACAGCACTTTAAGTCGATGTAAACTTATGATGCTTGGGGGCAGGGAAGGGGTGACATAAGTGAGTGACATAAGTTACATCTGTAGTAGGAAAAGAGCAAACAACAAACTAACTTTTTTAAAGATATAGTTGCCAAGCAACAAAAATGCAGACTCTGCTTCTAATCCTAACCACTAACTAATATTTGAAACATGGGCTTTCCTTAGATTCATAGATTCATAGATATTTAGGCCAGAAGGGACCATTATGATCATCTAGTCTGACCTCCTGCACAATGCAGGCCACAGAATTTCACCCACCACTCCTAAAAAAGACCTCACACCTATATCTGTGCTATTGAAGTCCTCAAATTGTAGTTTGAAGACCTCAAGGAGCAGAGAATCCTCCAGCAAGTGACCCGTGCCCCATGCTACAGAGGAAGGCGAAAAACCTCCAGGGCCTTCCAATCTGCCCTGGAGGAAAATTCCTTCCCGACCCCAAATATGGCGATCAGCTAAACCCTGAGCATATGGGCAAGATTAATCAGCCAGATACTACAGAAAATTCTTTCCCGGGTAACTTGGATCTTACCCCATCTAAAAACCCATCACAGGCCATTGGGCCTATTTACCATGAATATTTAATTACCAAAACCATGTTATCCCATCATACCATCTCCTCCATAAACTTATCGAGTTTAATCTTAAAGCAAGATAGATCTTTTGCCCCCACTACTTCCCTCGGAAGGCTATTCCAAAACTTCACTCCTCTGATGGTTAGAAACCTTCGTCTAATTTCTAATCTAAATTTCCTAGTGGCCAGTTTATATCCATTTGTTCTTGTGTCCACATTGGTACTGAGTTTAAATAATTCCTCTCCCTCTCTGGTATTTATCCCTCTGATATATTTATAGAGAGCAATCATATCTCCCCTCAACCTTCTTTTAGTTAGGCTAAACAAGCCAAGCTCCCTGAGTCTCCTTTCATAAGACAAGTTTTCCATTCCTCGGATCATCCCAGTAGCCCTTCTCTGTACCTGTTCCAGTTTGAATTCATCCTTCTTAAACATGGGAGACCAGAACTGCACACAGTATTCCAGGTGAGGTCTCACCAGTGCCTTATATAACGGTACTAAAACCTCCTTATCCCTACTGGAAATACCTCTCCTGATGCATCCCAAGATGACATTAGCTTTTTTCACAGCCATATCACATTGGCAGCTCATAGTCATCCTATGATCAACCAATACTCCAAGGTCCTTTTCCTCCTCCGTTACTTCTAGTTGATGCGTCCCTAGCTTATAACTAAAATTCTTGTTATTAATCCCTTATTACCACATAGCAGAGTTTTAAAATAGTTAGTATAAAGTAAATGCCCTAAGTTACTAAATTAATACAACCAATTAAATTTGACTTAAGCGGTAGTGTAGACAAGCCCTAAGGGCTGGCCCTTGCTGGAAACGTACATCAGCATAGCAATGTCTCGGAGTGTGAAAAATCCACCCCTCACTCCAAGAGACGTAGTTAAGTTGGCCTAAACCCCAGTGTAGACAGTGCTAGGTTGATGAAAGAATTGTTGTGTCAAGCTAACTATCGTCTTGAGGGGAGGTGATTAACCACAACAGCAGGAGAATCCCGCCCGTTGCTGTGGTGTCTCTAGTGAAGTGCGCCGCATCTGTGCTGCTGTGGCGTTTTAAGTATAGATGTAGCCTAGTTCAGAAAGGTGGAGTTTTCAAATGCCCTAAGGCTGTTCCTGCTGACTTCAAAGGGAACAGAGTTAGGCCAAGCACTTCTGACAATCCTTTATCTTCGCTATTTTGCCATGTCCTCCGTCTGTCTTATAAGAGGCCTGCTTAAACCTTATTCTGCAGGGGTGAAATGACTGCGTTTTCATGTTTCTGTTATCACCGTTAAACATATGACCTAAATTATATGTCCATTCTTTTCTAGCAAAGGAAAAATCCATTTAATGACTTCACTGCACCAGAACAGAACGTAAAAAGTAGGGACTCGGAAAGTGGAACAACTGGCCTATCTCAGATGCCAAATGAGGGTAAATAATTATTTTTTAATTTACATGTCCTCTGTGGACTCTGAAATTCTTTGGGGTATTGTGACCAAGTTAACTGTCACTTTCCTCACAAAATACATTTTCTAGGGGGGGAAAACCTTTTTAAAATCCTGTGATAAAGCAGGACATGGCATAATTTTACCTATTGTGTTATGAGCCTGTCTCCAGCCTGTTCTTCAAGCTGTTCATTTTAAATCTGCATGTATAAAATATGAACCCCTGAAGATATTAAGAAAACGATGTTTCACCCAAATAATCTGATCTGTCTACTCCTTTCCCTCTGCCCACATCCCAACCCTAAACCTGCATTAGGTCATCAATAGTAGATCTATGCTGCAATTAAAAACCTACAGCTGGCTCAGGTCAGCTGACTTGGACTCATGGGGCTCAGGCTGTGGGGCTGTTTAACTATAGTATAGACCAGTGTTTCCCAAACTTTTTTGGCCACGGAACACCTGGTATATATTTATGGAACACTTCTAATATTATTTTATAGTTGTTTAGTTTTCAAATAAAAAATTGTGGTGTTTATGCTCAAATATATTTTATTTAATAAAACAAAGCAAAAATACAAATTTAAAATAACTTGAACTAACAATTTCTAACTGGAAAGCACATATAAAGTAGTACAAAAATCAAGTGCAAGACACTTTTTTTTTAATTACGATTCTTTCACGGAACACCTATTCATATCGTGCAGAACACCAGTGTTCCATGGAACACAGTTTGGGAAATGCTGGTATAGACATTTGGGCTGGTGCCCAAGCTGTAGGACCCTAATTTTTAAGCCCGAATGTCTACACTGCAATTAAGTAGACCCTTAGCCCAAGTTAGCTGACCCAGGCCACCCGCAAGTGTCTGTCTGCAGTGTAGACATACCAGTAGCCATCCAGCTGAGAAGGGCTGCTTCTATATTACAGCCCTCTTGGTGACTCAGCAGTTAAAAACAGTTTAAGATATTCTCTTTTCTGCCTTTGCAGCAGTCCCAATCATTGCTGCTATTGGCTCAGCAGCAGGGGATCGAGCTGGGCTCCCAACATTTGATCTCGTCCCCCTGTTGTTTCTAAAACGCATAGACTTTAAGGTCAGAAAGGACCATCATGATCATCTAGTCTGACCTCCTGCACGTTGCGGGTCACAGAACCTCACCCAGCCACTTCTATAACAGACCACTAATCTGTGGTTGAGTTACTGAAGTCCTCAAATCATGATTTAAAGACTTCAAGTTACAGAGAATCCACCATTTACACTAATTTTAACCTGCAAGTGACCCGTGCCCCATGCTGCAGAGGAAGGCAAAAAAACCTCAGGATCTTTGCCAATCTTGTTTCTTTAGTTCTGTTTTTTAGATTCCTCCCTTTCCCCCAAAATATCCTTCCTAACCAAACAGGAGCTAGAAAATGATGTACCTTAATCCAGTCTTGCAAAATTGTAATGAGAGTTTGCCAACCCAGGCATGAAAATTACTGATCTGCTTTCTACCATGATGCATGCTAATGGGGTGGGGTGGGGGGGGCAGGGAAAGGACAAGTGTATATTACTTGCATTTTTTTAAAATACTAGTCCAGAGTGGAAAAGTTTTTTACTTAGTTCCATCTGACCCTGAAAACAGTTTACAGAAATGGATAGAAGCACAAACACAAGACACAATAATATAATTGAGCTGTATAAGAACTCTGATGATTAAAGGTTTACTGTGCTCTCACTTTGACTCGTTATGTTTCTTTGCCATAGGAATGTTCTATCAGTCAGCACTCTATAATACAAACAAGTTAAATATAATATCAATTTGGATAATCTGTCAGTTTTCCAATATACTTGTTTCAAGAGTGCGTACTTTTTATACTGCTGAATGCTTTGACTGTTAACGTTATCTTGTCTTTTTTTGCATTGCACCCTAGAGCTGCAAGAATGTCTTCACCTTCTCTTTCCTGTGCCGAACACTTGATGTTTTGACTAAATGCATGTTCTTAAGCTTGAGATCTGTATTGCAGTATGTTTTTACCTTCTCCCTTGTGTGCATGTCTTGTCTTGCAGACACACTGTCACCTTCAAAGGAGAGCCAATCCAAGAGAAACATACTAAACAATAGGTCAGAGGAACATAGGCAGGCTTCTGGAGAACAAACTGATGAATCACAGAGAATTGCAGATCAGCCTCCTGTACCAAAAGCTAGAAAAGTCATCTACAGAATAACAGATCCCATATTGGAGAAAGATGGTTCTTTTCCCAAACCTGCTAAAAGGACTGATCGGGTTAGTGGTGCTGGTACACCACCTAGGGGCATTCTGAAACGCAGTTCAAGTTCAAGTTCCACTGATTCAGAAGTTCTTCGTGTTAATCAGATCTTTGACCATCAGAGTAAGACTGGTTTGCCGTCTTCAACTGTTCTTGAAAGAGTAGCTGAGACAAATCCTCCTGCAGAAGACCCCTCTCAAAATTCACTGGAAAGACTAAAACAGGTGAGGTTCTCTTCCAGGACAGGTACAAAACAACCTCTTCAGAGCCCCCAGCTACAATGTGGCAAAGATATAGGAGAGTTTGACTTACTGGAATCAGACTATGTTAAGAATGCAGAAAATGACACTAGTAGGTTAGATGCACTTCAAAATGAACAAACCCTCCCTGTAAAACCTCCACGCTCCCAATCCTCTGCTTCATCTGTTAATGCAACAGACAGAGATGCCTCCCAAGAAGACATTTCAGCACCATATTCTTCTGATGCTAACAGGTCAAGCCTACCAGTTAATGAAACTTTACATCTTAAGACAAGTCTTCCTATGGAACCTGTAACTCCAAGAAAATCCTCCAGTAATATCTCACCAAATGTCCAGGAAGTGCAAACTGTTGACGAAACATTGTCTCAAAACATATCCAAACGGTCCCCGAATCCTGACTTGGAGTCATCCAAACACGCTATTGGTAAGAGAACAACACAACACAAGTCAAATGGGTTAATACTGAGAAGGGTAAATAATAATTTTGAAAACAGGCATAAAAACCACTGTCCATTAATATTCCAGTCATGAGAGAGAGAGAGAGAGCTTTCTGTATTATCCAGAATATTTCTGCTTGCATACTAATTTACCAGTTTCACACACTAAACCACTTAAGTATTTTCTAACATTCTAAGTCTGATCATTCAGTCTTTGGGAATATGCTCTAATCATTGATTGGTTTTTTTTTAAAACAGAAACTGGTTAATAACATGTCCAGGCTAAAGTGTGGATACTCATATTTATGAGCAACAAGAGAGAGACACTGGTGGGCCAAACATATCCTTGCTCAGGCAAAACTCCTGTTTTTGAAGTTAATGATAGCTTTGCCCGCATAAGGACTGAAGAAATTGGTCCACTATTGTCTGTTATTGGTAATAATGGAACTATGATTTGGGTTTTTTTTTAACACGTGTGATTTAAATAAAAAACATGGCAGTTAAATAATGAAAAATCCACTTCTGAGTAAGAATCAAAGTGCCATAATTATAAGCAAACATAAGTGTTTCTGCATAGTGAACTTTTTGTAAGGTTGTAATTTGGACTAAGACTTTACTCGTTCATAAATTGCTCCAGTTCTGTTCTACAAGCCTATTTTCATTGCTGTGCTGCCAGTATATCAATATTCTTCCCTTGAAATATTTTTTTCAAACTAAAAGAACAAACATATGGGATATATCTGTGTTTTAGCTTGTATAACTTGTAGTGGGGACTTGGTGGAAAATGAAGCATCCAAGCATATTGATGTCTAGAGGAGTCTCTTAATCCACTAATTATTCTTTAATAAATACCTTGCCTGCAGCATAATGCATTTTGAAAGCCAAAAGTATCTCTAACTATTTTTATGCACCCCAAGAAGAAATCCTGTGGATTTTGCCCCGTGTCGGGGATACTGCTAACTCATCCCTGCCAAAGGCAGGAAGACCACTCCAACTCTTCTTCCAAATTGGTGGTAAACTTTGATAGGCTCCCAAGAGCCACACCTTCTCCCCATCATATCGCTCTTTATTTTGGCTTTTTGATTGCTGTTTTCACGTAAACAGTTGTTCTTAAAATAACAAGCAGCAACGGGAAGGGGAAACAAGCTATGATAAGCACTACTAGATTTTTCTTTTAATCAAGGTGGAAAATGTGTTTCAGCAAAATCACGTTTGTTGACTCCTTATCTTGAAAGGTGATTTTATGTTACAGATCAGCAGCCACTTTCTGCTAAGACAAAATCTACTCAGGTTCCAAATGCCAGCACTGCAGACCTTCAACAAGGTAAGCCTGTTCTTGTTGAGAATCGAAGTGCTAAAACCACTTCCAAGCCTGACAAACATGCTGCTGAGTTCATGAAGGCAGCTGATGAGTCCATATCAAAAGTATTAGATTGGTTTAAAAGAAGCTCCAATACTGGTGATGAGAACACTCCATCGGTAACTTCCCAAAGGAGAGAGTCCAAAGAAGAACTGTACTTATCACCCAGGGCAAGAGTTATAACCACAAAAGATAGTGGACCAAGCACAGGTGAAAATACACCGCTGATTGACTTGTCATTTGGAAACCATGGGAAACCAAGCAATGTTTTGAAACCTGCAGCAGTTGATGCAGAAGACATACAGATATTAAAAGTAGGAAAAAAAGAAAATCAAAGTCAAGAGATTCAAGGAACAGACTATAACAAAGGACCTATTGTACTTGGAAAGAGCAAAAGTGGTAGAGAGAAGATACATTTACAGGTCACTGATCTTCCAGTTACTAAATTAGATGAAACAAATATTCTTAAAAAATCGGCTGCAGAAGGCAAAATGTTATACAAACCAGAGGATGAAAGTGCAGCATATAAAGAACCAACGTTTCTTAAAGATGGAAAAGGCAAACCAGGTTCAAAGAGTTTCAGTTCTCCTGAAAAGCTAAATGAAGGTTCACTATTGAAAAATAATGTGCAAACAGGAATTCAGAAAGAGGAAGAGAAAATATGCACTATCAAATCTCTCTTGGAAGAAGACCATGTTCAGTCACAGACTGGATTTGATGATAGAGGAATAGAGAGAAAAGAACCTGGTTTACTTGATCAAGGAAGTATGCAACTAGATCCAAGTAGTTCTAGGACAAAACTACCCGTCTTGCCTCAGCATGAATCCAAACAGCCATCGCAGGTACAAATCTCAGATGAGGAGACAGAACAAAAGAGAAGAGTAAGGAATATTAGGGCCTTCTGGGAAAGGGACACAACTGGACCCAGACTTACAAATAAGGACGGCATTTTAAGTACTACCCCATCAGCTAGTAGCACAGCACAATACATCAATAAAGGAAGTAGAACGGTAAAACCCACTGATTCTGCAGCATCCTTATCAAGTGAATCAAAAGTTCAAAACAAGCATAGTTTGGTTACTGTCAGAAGAGTTGAATTAAGTGATGACGAGGCATCTAAAGATAAATTTCTAAAGTCTTCAAAGACTGGGCCAGATATGATAGAGAAATCCAAAGCAAACCATAATGTTGAGAAGTCCAGAAAAATACTCCAATCTGATGGTAAGGTTAATGAATTTACAAAATTGCCAAAAGCAAATCATTTGCAACCAAGAATTGGTTTTACTCCTGCTTCATCAAACAAGTATGAAGATTGGAAACAAGTATCTCCAGAAAATGACCGAAATCCCTCTTCTACACAACAGAAGCCAAACTTTAAGATTTTGTCTTTGAAGGAAAAAATAGATGAGGAGTCTAAGAATCAAATTTCCAACCCATTGCATTTTCAGAGTTTGAGAAGTTTTTGGGCTATTGGAGCTAAATCACATGTGGAAAATGAAACCACTTCCCCAGGTAATATTAGTTCAGCAACTTACCAAAAAGAGTCAAAGGAACTTAAAGAAAGCAGAGCAGAGATGAGCGAAGAAGAGGTGATGGTTCAACAGCAAAATCAACTTCCCTTGAGAGAGAGAACAAAGAAAATAAACTTCAAAGTACCTGAGTCGCCTAGACAGGAAGGGCAGCCCATTCCTTGGTCAGTGAATCTGACACGGACAGAAAATGCAGAATCTGTCCAAATAGTGGGAAAAAATGTAGGAAAGTCAGTGACCTCAAAACCTGAAGAAAAGGTGGATCTTCCAGAGCAAGAAGTTAAAGAATATGTAGAAAAAAGGATTGTTCCATCAAAAGTACAGCACAGCACATTTAACAATGGCTTACAGAAACTGCTTAAAGAAATGTCTGAGGCACCCTTGCCATCATTCCAACCAGCTGGTGATAAAGGTTCTCCAAGAAAAGAATTGGGAATTGATGAACAGCTAATTGTTTCTGTAAAAACAATGCAGAGCAAGGCTGCTCCCACAGACTCCAAGGAAAAAGCAGAATCTCCTAAAGAGGAGGTTGCAGAGACTGTAGACAAAACTGTTGCTCCATCAAAGGCTGAACTTGATGCATTTAATGCTGGGCTAGAGAGACTGCTAAAGGAAACCTCCCAAATATCATCCTCTTCTAGTCAGAACGTAACAGAAAATACTTCCGAAGAGACAGTTTCTTGGCCTGGGCAGAGAAGATTTTTTGAAAAGGTGATGGAACGGAGTCACAACACTTATCCTAGATATCAAAAAGAGGAAGCGCTTCCTCAAGAAGTAAAAGAAACTATGGAAAAAACCGTCATTCCACCCAAAGATGAACTTGATGAACTAAAAATTGGTCTAGGGAAGCTGCTTAAGGAATCTGACGCTTTCTGTCCATTACATCAGGCAGCAGATGCGGAGGAGGGTATCCAGAGAGAGAGTTCTCATGCAGAAGCCATTCCAAGCTCTTCCCCAAAGGCAATGCATCCTGGCATAGCTGCTTATGTCATGACCCAGAATGAAGCACAGCCTCCTGGAGAGGCAGTCTCAGAGACTGTAGAAAAAACCACGGTTCCACCTAAAACTGAATTCTGTGATCTGGATGCTGGTTTAAAGAAACTACTTAAGGAAGCATCCAAAATCTCATTTTCATCGTACAATATAGATAACAGTAAACAAGCAGCGCCTGAGAATGTGCCTGAAGAAGATGGGCAAAGATTTTATAAGCAGGTCACAGAGACTGACCAGGCTACTTCTGTTACTGCCCAAGAAAGGGTTGGGACTCCAGATGAAATTGGGACTGTAGAGAGAACTACAGTTCCATATCAGGATAATGTTAGCCCAATCAATACACGCTTGGAGAAACCAGATGAAGAGGCAGCTAAAGTGCTGTTACCTTTACATGCAAAAAGTGGAGAAAATGTAAGCTCTCAGCCAGAGGATCAAACTGATCATCCTGTATCTCCTGGTAACCATCATGAAGTGACTGAAATACTAGTAAAAACAGTTCAGCCAAAACCTGAACTCCATGAATTTAATGCTAGTTTGCAGAAACTGCTCAAGGAAGCTTCTGAAATGCCACCCTCTGACCAGAAAAGCTTTGACAATGAGATGCACGTTAGGATACAGCCTAGTCAGAGTGTGAACTGCACTTACCAACAAGATATTGACCATTCTCAAGAAGTAAAGGAAACCATAGCAAAAGCCGTTGCTCCTTCCAAATCGGAACTCAGTGAATTTAATTCTGGGTTAGAGAAACTGCTGAAGGAAGTATCTGAAATGCAAACTCCTAAACTGAAAAGCATGGAGAATGCAATGCAGAAGAGTATGGGGGTACAGCCTAATCAGAGCGTAGACTTAACTTATCAGCAAGATACTGACCATCCTCAAGAAGTAAATGAAACCATAGCAAAAGCTGTTGCTCCTTCCAAATCTGAGCTTGGAGACTTTAATGCTAGTTTGCAGAAACTGCTTAGGGAAGCCTCTGAAATGCCACCTCTTAAGCTGAAAAGCTTGGATAGTGTAATACAGGGTAGGACACAGCCTAATCTGAGTGCGTATTCCCCTTTCCAACAAGAGATGGACCGTGCTCAAGAAATAAAAGAAACTGTAGAAAAAACTGTTGCTCCAACAAAAGCAGAATGCAGTGAATTGAATATCTGCTTAAAAAAACTTCTTAAAGAAGCATCTGACATTTCATCTCAGCTGCCAACGAAGATGGGAATACATGAAAGACCCAATGACTCTGTGTCTCAAGCAGAAAAGGAAAGTCTAGCCATTAAAATGCCACTCTCTGGTCCAAGTGCTTCAAGTGGCTATCACACAGAGTTTAAGATACCAATCAAGAGAGAGACTTTGAAACAAAATGACAAAGCCGTAAAGGAAGATCATGTGGTAAATGAAGTGAGAGGTTCTGCTCTCCCTGAAAGAAATGTAGCATTTGAGAAAACAATACAGACTAACCTGGCATCAACTGAAGCCCTTCCCAAGGAAAGAGAGAACGGTGCAGCTGTTATCAAGACACATAAGATGAAGATAAAAAATGAAAATAAAAGAGAGGAAGCAGCAGGAAAGGAGGTTGATAAAAGCGTTTCCTTAGCAGATGACAGTGAGGCAACATCTGAAGTGACTGCACCATCTATATTCAGGAGAGCAAGCACACCACTTACAGATGATGATCACTCCTCCAAAATAAGTAAAGTGGAGCTGCTCCTAGCATCTCCTTATGATGATCAAGATGACACCATAAGTTTTAGCTCTGATCTTTCAGGTTCAACTTGTGAGCATTTTTGAATTCTTAAATCAATGGTTATGGATTATTTATTATTATATATTATTATTATTCTTTAAGAAATATGGCTAGAATTTTTTGATAACCTACCTTAAGAATGGTGAAGCAAAAGCCTGACTGAGATTCTCATTCATTTTCTTAACTGAATGATCCAGGCATCTTTTCTAATGAACTTTTTTAATACCTAGTCAGCAGATGTTTTGAAAAGACATGCATGCAGTGTGGCTTGCAGTCCGGGGAGTTGGGCTGGAATAACCCTATTGCATGCCTATAGAGAGAGAGTCGGGCTTGCCACATCTGTTTCTTCCCCTTGTGGTAGTTTTTGTTCAGTGTGCGAACCGTAAATTCTATTATTTAAACTTTGGGCTTTAGAGCTGCTTTTTTTTTTTTTTTTTTTAAAGAATGTTTCACAGGCTGATGTAAGAAAGGGGTCCTGTTAGCAAGGGACATCTGGCTAAACCAGATATTTGCTTCTGCTTTCCCATCTGTACTTATACCACAATGTGCAAAGGAGAAGGCCCACCCCTGCCTTAATCAATTCATTGCTGCAGCCTGTTGCATCAGAACATGGGGCTATGTTCACTTAGTGTTATCTTCCACCGAAAAGTTAGTATTCAAATAGAGGTGCATCTAGAAGAGATGGCAGCACTGGAGTGGCTCTGGTCTCCTGTACAGGATGGTGATATGCAGTGCCCATGCAGTTAAACTATTGGAGTTGCTTCAGATGAGGGGTTAATTTAATATTTGTTCTGAGAAATCAGGATTGTTCCCCTTAACTAGAGACGCTGAGAAACCTGTTTCAGAGTAGCAGCCGTGTTAGTCTGTATTCACAAAAAGAACAGGAGTACTTGTGGCACCTTAGAGACTAACAAACTTATTTGAGCATAAGCTTTCGTGAGCTACAGCTCATGCATCCAATGAAGTGAGCTGTAGCTCACGAAAGCTTATGCTCAAATAAATTGGTTAGTCTCTAAGGTGCCACAAGTACTCCTTCTCTTTTTGAGAAACCTGTGAAATTTGCAGGGGCTGCCAGCGGTCTTATCCTTAATTCCTCACTCTTAACTTGGGCAAAACACAATTGAAGCCAATGAGACTTCTGGCCTAAGTGAAGAATGAGTAAAACTTGAGCAAGGGCTTCAGGCTTTGCGCCATAGCTAAAGTGAAGCATTTTGGGTCACTTTTTTGCTCATGGGGAGGGTGGAGGAAGGCGGCAGAAAGGGATTTTTGAAGGGATGAGATGGCACATGGGACTGCCAACTGGGACAGATGAGACCATTAACTTCTAAGATCTGAATCTGTCCCAAGGTGGTAGAAGTTGAGTTTTCCTATGGCTGCTGTTTGGACTACATGACATGAATCGTTGCCTCTGGTTTTTTTTGTAATTCAAATAGAAACACGTCCCCATTATTAAAATAACCCCCATATTCTCCATCAGGAAGCAGTTCTACAACAGGGTTTGGGTTTCTAGCTAGGCTCCTGCTTATTTGTAGATACAGCTGAGTCACTCTGAGTCCATCTCAAGCAACGAGTCTGAATTAGTTTGCCTACCTCTAGTATGTGTGTATGTAGACAAAACAATAGGCCAAATGACCATGTGGCACATCTGTTGATCAGTAGGAGACCTATACAAACACACCGGAGGGGTAAATTTTTGCTCCATAACTCTTAAAATTAATGTTAAATTTCCTTTTTTTCCCCAAGTCAATACAATGCTGCCATGGCAGTTTACAGTTAAATCACTTCTAAAATATGTATTCCTGAAAGCCTGTGTCCAAGTAATTTAAGCTATTGAATTCAGTGACTATTGATCCTGCTGGTCTTTGGTAGTGCACGTATTTTTACCTAGTAATTTAGTATTCCATTATGTCTCCAAATCCATGACTAAACATCTGCACCTTTCCCTAATTTTTCCTTTGGTCTTTCATAGTTGTGAAAACTAGAATTTTTAATGTTTTGCTAAGGGTTAAAATATCTCATTAGTTAAAAATAGCCATTGATTTCTAAAGTGGCTCTCATTTAAAAAGGCATGTCTGTCTGTCTGTGCAGTGTTCATGTATTTTGTCCCGTGACAGGTTCAGAAGAAGAATTAGATCCTATTTTGAAGGCTCTGAAAAGGAGTGCAGATAGGCAAAGGCCTTCCAAAAGTCTAGAGGACATTCCATCAGCCACATCAAGTGAGCACAAAGCTTGTCTGCTGTCTTCCATGCCCCCAGCTAAGCTTAAAAATACTTATATACTATCCTTCCACACATCTTCACCAACTGGCGCTCTAATATTCCAACCATGGGTTTTGGCAGGAAAACTGTCCTCAGAATGAGCATCCAAAATAAGTAAATAAATAACCACCATACTTTATAATCTGACTTCTGAATAAGAAGTAAGGAGCAGTGCTCTAGTCTAAATGGTGCTTTTGACCAGGTTTTGATTTCAATGCTGCATGCTCATTTTGAACACTTACTCCTGTATTTCATTCTCAGTCACAGTTGAATATAAAATAGGCTTCTTTTTTGCACGCTTAATTAAGACATGCTTTTTCAACCCCTTCTTTCATCTCCTCTCACATTCCATTCAAATAGCCATCTTCGTAACAATGTTTATACTTGCAGTGGCAGGAAATAGGCTGGCAAGGATGCAACTGCCATGTCCATTCCTAATTCCACTAGCAAGTTTTAAAGGTTTAAAGAGGGCTTAACTCTTCTCTGCCACTAGCTGTAAATCTATAAATGTCCAGGTTGTGACTGAGAAAACATTTAATCCTGTCCTCCCATTTGCATGGGTTTTTGTTGTTGTTTTGTTTTGGGTTTTTATAAAGCCAGATCGGCCTTGAGTCTCCTGAAATGCTCTCCATGGTTATAGTTTTCTCTTGTGGGCCAGCTCTATTTATAAATAACTTGCATGGAGTTTACACAGGAGTGTTCATGTAAATTTATCCACTCAGCAGACGTCTTCCAAGAAATATGCATTGAATTGATCTTAATCAGCCTGGCTTTGCTCAGTAGAGGGCTTTGTGCTTGTTATACAATAAGGGGATGTGCAAGCACCCAAAGGAGCAACATACAAATATCAACTTTCACCTACAAATGGATATGGACCAAATTAATGAGTGGTGCAAGTGAGACAACTGCATTGACTTCAGTAGAATTGCACCTACTTACACCAGCAGTAAATTTGGCTCTGAGTTCCTATTTAAATTATGCAATCAAATATGCTTGTGTTCAAAATTTCACTTACACCTATGTTCATTGTTGTGTATTTTTCAATATCTTATTGATTGCTGTGCATAATGGGGAAAATGTGTGAAACTTCATGCATGTAGATATTCATGAATAGAGCTTTGGGTTTTGGAAGGAGCTGGTCAGTTCAGGCATCTTACACTAGTTTAAAATACAGACATAAGAACTCTTCATTCTCTTTATTTTTAATGTGCTGTTGCTTATTTGTAACTGACTGTAGGACTTCAGGCATCAGTACAGCACTGTACTGATGTAAACTGCATTAAACAATGACATGAGAGCTCCCTTTAGAGCAAACTAGTTGAATTTTGTAATCCAGGTAGAAAGTGTTTTATGGACAGCATTTAACCTTGTGGTTTATGCATTTAAGCTGGGCTGTGGCTCTGCTGATTTTTGACCTTATTTCTTATAAACTCTGTGGCTGGCACTATAATCCATACTACCTTCCTGAACAGCAAACTTTACTAACTGTTACTTTTTCCTGTACAGATAAAGGAAAAGTAGATATCCCAAAAGAAGAGTTAGTACTTAGTGCTGAAGATGGTAAATATCTTATTTGTGTGTGCATGAACATAGTATTTTTTTCAGTGTTCTCCTCCACTCACCAGCCAAAGAGTTGGTGAATTTCAGAATTGTATCACTGCTGTATGGTAATTTAATTAGTTAATTTCTGCATGGTTTAAATACTTGGGTAGCATTTCTCCACCTTTGCTTTTATTTCTAAACAATATATTAGTATTGTTATATCCAACTATTATTGTAAACAACTTTGTTTATGTCACAGTGTTTCATCTGGGCTTGATCCTTCAGGCATTCCACATGTGTCATGGCCGCTGAAGTCAATGAGAGCTTTGGGTATTGACTCAATGAAGAATTGGGCTGCTAAAATATCAAATTAGCATGCTAATTGTTGCGCTGTAAAATGGTTCTATCCAGCAAAGCAAAGACTTAAGACACAAGTGGATTTGCTTGCTCTGAGATAATGGATAAGCCACTGGCTTGCCGACTCTCGATACTGATGATCGACTAGTACACTTATAAATTCATCTGGTATATTGCATGGGCCAAACTCTCCATCATATATGTGCACAACTCTCTCATTGATGTCATTGAGTGAGTGTTTGTAAACACGGACTAAAAGATCCTGAATTTAAAACAAAACCAAAAATTACTAGGTTACACTGAGCTAGTGACACTGAATATGGTGGTATAGAACACATTTTTACTTCCTTTTAAGTGCTATCCAGTGGCACCACAATTCTAAAACTAGTCACGTTTAGTTGTATTTATTACTGACTCTTTTAGAGGCTTCATTGTGTTTTGTAGTCAGTCTGTAGTCTGATCATAGTGCACTTGGGCCCTATACTGCTGTCCATTGCATGGTGCAGAGAGTAATCAGTGGGCCTTTAAGCATGTACTTAAGCATTTCCCTGAACTGGGGACATAGCTGTGGATTTCAGTGAAAATATATATGAAATGTGTACGTATAATTGAGCTGAAAGGGTAGGTTTTTTGTCTTTTCAAGCAGCCAGATTATTTTTGTGCTCGAGTCAGTCATGGTAAAGACTGACACCAATATCTACCCTGGCAAATTTAGGGTGGGAGTTTCCAAAGTGCTCAGTACTTGGTCAAATGTTGATTTCAGAGGGAGCAGCTTCAGGCCAGTACTGAAGCAATTTTGAAAATCTCGCCTTTAATGCTTGGACTTCACTTGCTGATAGGTCCTGTTGCATTGGTTGCACTCCAGATTGTCAAAAAAAAGGAAAATGCCCCAAATGTACAGTGAGGGATGATACGGGTCTTGGAAATCCAGGCCAATGATGATTGTGAAGGAGGACGAAAGATGATCGATCTTCAGGTTGACGTATAAAGTGTCTGGTTCTACAATCACTATATAAACCTGGTGACAGGTTTCAGAGTGGTAGCCGTATTAGTCTGTATCACCAAAAACAATGAGGAGTCCTTGTGGAACCTTAGCGACTAACAAATTTATTTGGGCATAGGTGTAATCAAGGTGGCCCAGCAGGGGGAAATTAGTTTTTGTAGTGACCCATCCGCTCCCAGTCTTTATTCAGGCCTAATTTGATGGTGTCCAGTTTGCAAATTTATTCCAGTTCTGCAGTTTCTCGTTGGAGTCTGTTTTTGAAGTTTTTTTGTTGAAGAATTGCCACTTTTAAGTCTGTTGTTGAGTATCCAGGGAGATTGAAGTGTTCTACTGGTTTCTGAATGTTATAATTCTTGATGTCTGATTTTGTACAATTTATACCTTCAAATCAGCAGCACTGCTATGGGTACCCGCATGGACCCACAGTATGCCAACATTTTTATGGCTGACTTAGAACAATGCTTCCTCAGCTCTCGTCCCCTAATGCCCCTATTCTACTTCCGCTACATTGATGACATCATCATCATCTGGACCCATGGGAAGGAGGCCCTTGAGGAATTTCACCAGGATTTCAACAATTTCCACGCCACCTTCAGCCTGGACCAAGTCCACACAAGAGATCCACTTCCTGGACACTACGATGCAAATAAACGATAGTCACATAAACACCACCCTATACCGGAAACCTACAGCCCGCTATACTTACCTACATGCCTCCAGCTTTCATCCAGACCACATCACACAATCCATTGTCTACAGCCAAGCTCTAAGATACAACCGCATTTGCTCCAATCCCTCAGACAGAGACAAACACCTACAGGATCTCTATCAAGTGTTCTTAAAACTATAGTACTCACCTGGGGAAGTGAAGAAACAGATTGACAGAGCCAGAAGGGTACCCAGAAGTCACCTACTACAGGACAGGCCCAACAAAGAAAGTAACAGAACACCACTAGCCGTCACCTACAGCCCCCAACTAAAACTTCTCCAGCGCATCATCAAGGATCTACAACCTATCCTGAAGGACGATCCCTCACTCTCTCAGACCTTGGGAGACAGGCCAGTGCTCACTTACAGACAGCCCCCCAACCTGAAGGAAATATTCACCAGCAACTACACACCACACAACAAAAACAGTAACCCAGGAACCAGTCCCTGCAACAAAACCCCTTGCCAACTTTGTCCGCATATCTAGTCAAGGGACACCATCATAGGACCTAACCACATCAGCCACACCATCAGGGGCTCGTTCACCTGCACATCTACCAATGTGATATATGCCATCATGTGCCAGCAATGCCCCTCTGCCATGTACATTGGACAGTCTCTATGCAAAAGAATAAATGGACACAAATCAGATGTCAAGAATTATAACATTCAAAAACCAGTAGGAGAACACTTCAGTCTTCCTGGACCCTCAATTACAGATTTAAAAGTGGTAATTCTTCAACAAAAAAACTTCAAAAACAGACTCCAACGAGAAACTGCAGAACTGGAATTAATTTGCAAACTGGACACCATCAAATTAGGCCTGACTAAAGATTAGGAGTGGATGGGTCACTACAAAAACTAATTTCCCCCTGCTGGGCCACCTTGATTACATTGGCCTCATTAGCACTACAAAAGTGATTTTTTTCCTCCCTTGGTATTCACCCCTTCTTGTCAACTGTTGAGAATAGCCCACTTCCACCTTAATTGAATTGGCTCGCTAGTTCTGACCCCCCACTTTGTAAGGCAACTCCCATCTTTTCATATGCTGTGTATTTATACCTACCTCTGTGTTTTCCATGCATCTGATGAAGTGGGTTTAGCTCACAAAAGCTATGCCCAAATAAATGTTAGTCTCTAAGGTCCCCCAAGGACTCCTTGTTTATACAAACCTGATATCTTTACTACTGAATGACAATGTATTGTTCTCAATGTTGCCCATCTGAGCAGATCAGAAAACCGATCAGCAACAAGAGACAAATGAAAATGTACAAGGAAGTGAGTAACAGGATCTTTCAATCAACCAGTGGATATAACTCTCCACTGATTTAGTTTCAAATCCCTTTAATTTAATATCAACTAACTAATAAGTCTGGACTTTGTTTTTGTTACTAAATGCTGCAGCTCACAAAGCTAACTGCGTGCCAACAATGCCTTGTGTATTTTCAGTGTAACCTTGAGGTACAATTTCAGTTTTGGGGTAATTGGACTGAGACACCTTGTCTTGTACCAAGTTTGTTTGGGATGCACGTGTGTGACATCTGGGGAGGAATTGTACATGGTTACTACAACATTTGCACGCGTACTTAACCTTGATTGTATCTGGCATGCTGCCAAATTGGTACTCCTTGTCTGTCATGGGAAATGATAATGCATGACATTGTAGCAAAAGCAGTTAGTGCAGTTTTGCAAACATCATGTATAGTGCCAAAGTCCTCAACCCGGAGGCTTTAAATAGGTGTCAGGGGGGAGGGTGTCACCTTACCTTTCCTATATTCCTAAATGGGGCTGGACTCCTGGGATGGAAAAGATCATGCTATAGTACAAGGCTGAGAACCATTGGTTTGATATAAGTCATTACTTGCAAGGCTAGCTTCTGCACTGTTGCTATGAACAATGTATTAAATTAAGAATTTGGCAATGTAATTCAATGAAAACACTTTTGAAGGTGAACAGACATGCTTTAGATACTGAATCATTAACAGAATACATTCTGTCTGTTAATACATTATGTAACCAAATCAGAATATTTGAAAATGACTTCCTCTTCTGGGACTAAACCCTGCTCGTTTAACGTATAATCCCATTGACATGAATGAGACTAGTTGCATGAGTAAGGAGAGCAGGGCTTGGCCTTTATTTTCTGATCAAGAGCCATAGTTCTGTTATCTCAGCTACATTTAGTGACATTGTTCATGTCCAAAAAGCACGGTTCCGCCTTCTGTTCCAGGAGGAAATCAGAAACCTTAAGAGTTGGCAGGTAAAAGGTTTTTTAAAGTTAATCTTTAAATTTGTGGTCAAAACTTTCATGCAGCACCTGGGTTAGTGTATTATATAATTATATGTAAAAATTATATTTTATGTACAGCACAACATAGTGAATCAAGGTTCTCTAGCCTGTTGCACAAGTCAGACTAGATGACTATAATGGTCCCTTCTGCCCTTAAAATTGATGAATCTATGAAATACCTTGCATACAAGTTACACATGGATACAGCATGTGCATGTAAATGTATTTTTGTCCAAAGTAGTCTATCCCAATCTCTGCTTATTAGGACCAAGTTCGGTTAATGTCAGAAGGCAGGATATTTTTAAAACTTGAATTGCTGCTCTTTTAGTCTCCACAGTGCCTTCAGACCCCGATAATCAGTTTTCAAATCCTGAAAAACTCAAAAGACTGAGCAAGTCAGTACCAGCATTTCTACAGGAAGAGGCAAGTATCTGATTTTAAAAAAATAGTATAAAGAGGAGTAATTTAATGTATTCATTTCTGGGGCCTTCCAGGTCAGCTTACTTTTGAATCAGTGGTGTGGAGCTGGGGTTTCTTCTCAGTGTAATTTACACTACATGTACACCAGAACTTGAAGAGAGGTGGCCGCAAACAGCATGTAGGCAATTCCCTTTTTCAGATATCTCAGCCCAAGTAGCAATGCTCAGTTCCTGGGATGCAACTCTCCATCAAGAACTGATGCTAGTTTGAGCAATTAAGACAGAGCAAACTCTTTTGCTGTTTGCAACAGCTTCCCTTAAACAGTCTCCATCTAACAATACAGTATTTTTTTCAGACTATACACTGCTCACATGCTAAGAAAGAGAGCTTGTAAGATGTGTAATAGTGCCATCTGGTGAATTCTCCCAAAACAGTACGCTGGGGAGATCAGCTTGGTAGCCTGTCTGAGACTGGGGTTCAGTTAGAAATCTGTCTCAGTCCCTGAATCAGTAGATGCTCAGTGTTGCAGACAGCATGCTCTGCTCTTGTGGGTAAAGTATCCGAGCTAGTTGAAAGTCCTCTGGCTTCTTAAAAAGCAGTTGTTGATGGGCCCTAGAGTGAACCCTTTGGGCCTCATCTGTGCATGCCAAAAACAACACCTGTAGTTGACCAGGGTTGCCAGCAAGTTAAAGAAGTATGGGCTGGATGAATGGACTATAAGGTGGATAGAAAGCTGGCTAGATCATCGGGCTCAATGGATAGTGATCAATGGCTCCATGTCTAGTTGGCAGCCGGTATCAAGCGGAGTGCCCCAAGGGTCGGTCCTGGGGCCGGTTTTGTTCAATATCTTCATTAACGATCTGGAAGATGGTGTGGATTGCACCCTCAGCAAGTGTGCAGATGACACTAAACTGGGAGGAGTGGTATATACGCTGGAAGGTAGGGATAGGATACAGAGTGCCCTAGACAAATTAGAGGATTGGGACAAAAGAAATCTGAGGTTCGACAAGGACAAGTGCAGAGTCCTGCACTTAGGACGAAAGAATCCCATGCACTATTACAGAATAGGAACGGAGCGGCTAGGCAGTAGTTCTGCTGAAAAGGACCTAGGGGTTACAGTGGACGAGAAGCTGGATATGAGTCAACAGTGTGCCCTTGTTGCCAAGAAGGCTAATGGCATTTTGGGCTATATAAGAAGGAGCATTGCCAGCAGATTGAGAGGCGTGATCATTCCCCTCTATTTGACATTGGTGATGCCCCATCTGGAGTACTGTGTCCAGTTTTGGGGCCCCCACACTACAAGAAGGATGTGGAAAAATTGGAAAGAGTCCAGAGGAGGGCAACAAAAATGATTAGGGGACTGGAACACATGACTTATGAGGAGACGCTGAGGGAACTGGGATTGTTTAGTCTGCAGAAGAGAAGAATGCGGGGGGATTTGATAGCTGCTTTCACCTACCTGAAAGGGGGTTCCAAACAGGATGGATCCAGACTGTTCTCAGTGGTACCAGATGAAAGAACGAGGAGTAATGGTCTGAAGCTGCAGTGGGGGAGGTTTAGGTTGGATATTAGGAAAAACTTTTTCACTAGGAAGGTGGTGAAGCACTGGAATGGGTTACCTAGGGAGGTGATGGAATCTCCTTCATTAGAGGTTTTTAAGGTCAGGCTTGACAAAGCCCTGGCTGGGATGATTTAGTTGGGGATTGGTCCTGCTTTGAGCTGGGGGTTGGACTAGATGACCTCCTGAGGTCCCTTCCAACCCTGATATTCTATGATTCTATGTTGTCATCTAAAAATACCCGAGCCCTGTCTACACTATAGCTCCAATGCTATCATCACTGGTGGAGTCGCATTAGTGGATGCCAGAACAGCAATGATTTAAGAACACAGATGTCCTAAAAATGAGCACCCACATTGCTACCTGCAGGATCATCTCTCTCCCAATGCCATGCTGCCTCAGTTGCAGTCAGCATGGGGTGCCTGAGCTGGTTCCCTTCACTGTAAAAGAGAGGAGACAGCTGACAGGGTGTTCTGTTTATGGACTCAGTCTGAAATTTGGCCCCACCGCCAGTCCAAAATATCCTGAATTTGGCGACCACCTAGGCATGCTCCAAAAGCACCTGTTTGATGGGTTTTTTTAATAGGATAGACAGTGTGCTTCTCATAGCAACAAACAGGTGGATGGACAGATGTTTCCACAGGCGTGTGTCTGGCTGAGTAACACCAAACCCAAGTCTTCTGATGGTAACTGCTAAAGTATCCTCCAAAAGCCATTTATTTCCTTGTATGCTCCTCTACCATGAACATTCTCCTTTAACTAAACAACTTGTATTGAATCAGAGTGGTTAAAGATTTTAGCATTAGAAATTGCGTTATTATTCTGAGCTAATGCATGAGAAAGTGAAACTAATGAGCCTAATTAAACTAATCATTGCACAAAAGGAGTAAAAGTACATTTTAGATCAAGATTTCAACTTGTAACACAGGTAGCAAATTCTAAAATGTGTGGCGTTTCCCTATAACTTTTTTTTGTTTTTTAGCACAACTAACTTCCCACATGCAAAGCAGAAGCATGATCTAATTTAAGGAATTAATTGCTTGCACTGCACTACTGTGGAATGTGGCTCCCAATATCCACAGAGCTCCAGTCTTTACAAGTCTGCTTTTTAAAATTAGGACAACTTTTAACTGTGTTCCTTGTGATTTCTAAATGCCCATGCTGGATTCCTTTGTGTGATGTCTTGTAGAGTGATGACAGAGACACTGATACAACATCAGAAAGCAGTTATCATCATGGCAGAATCAAGAAGAGCCCCAGCTCTCTAACCAATCTTAGCGGCTCTTCTGGCATGGCATCCTTGTCTTCTGTATGTAAACCAAAGCTTGTTTTAATGGCACTCTGCTTTTGCTAAACCTTTGTGTCGTTCCCCGTCCTTGGTATCTATTTCTCTCTAGACTTCATCACTATAGTATCAGAGTTTATGTAAAGTTGTCTAATGCTCCATTTTCTTGACCTTAGTATATAAATGTAACAAATTGAACTATTTTTTTTCTTTATTTTCACCAATCAAAGGATTGGTGCCGTTACAAATGCCTTTACTACAACAGATAGATTTATTTATATTATCATAGTGGATAGGACCCCCAGCCATGGATCAGGACCCCATTGTGCTAGGCGCTGTACAAATACAGATCAAAAAAGCAGTCCCTGCCTCAAGAAGCTTACAATCCAAGTAGAAGAATAGAGGCAACAGATAGATACTGACAGACCAGGGAGTACAAGGAAACCGTGAGACAATAGTAGTCTGCATGATGGGCAGGGGCCTAAACCATTGCCAAGTTTTCTTTGCAAGCATCATGACAAAGGAGAGTTTTGGGGGATTTGAAGGGAGACAATGAGAATAAAAAGCCATCCACCTCTACATCTGGCTTACTGTTCTTCCAATCCACCTAGGGTGAAACTTTCAAAAGTGACTAGGTCACTTAGGTATTCTTGAAAATGTTACCCCTAATCTCTTTCGGGCGTTTATAGAGTACCTGTCACCAGAGTATTGAGGCCCCATTTTCTGTGGGAAAGAAAATATAGAGACACATGAGAATAATATCTGAAGACTCTGATTGGAGTATGCTGTATATATGGTGTGCTCTTTACTTTGTGTCTTGTATATTAGGCAGTAAATAATACTTTGCGCTTCTACATAGCACTTTTCACTTGAGTTTTTGGAGGCTTACAACCATCTTATTATAAAAGCTAGTGAAATGTAAATATTTTTCTCACTGGATGGATTACAACATTTTTTCAAAGAAAACAGTTTCAAAAGTACATCTAAGTGGAGTACAGTTTGTGTCTTTACGGTCTCTGAATTGAGTGCAGATGAATTTCTTAAATATTTCCCATTCTAATAACATATATGTCTGACCAGAAGCATAGACTAACAAAACATTTTTTTCCCTTTACATGTGTACAGGTGAGCGGAAGTGTAATGAGCATCTACAGTGGAGACTTTGGCAATGTGGATGTTAAAGGCCACATTCAATTTGCCATTGATTATGTAGAACAGCTGAAGGAGCTCCATATTTTTGTTTCCCAGTGTAAAGACTTGGCAATTGCAGATGTTAAGAAACAACATTCAGACCCGTAAGTGTAATTAGGGTTGCACGGTTTTTCCTAACAGAAGTTATTTTTCCACGCACAAGAAGTGCAGGCAGAGCCTTTCAGTCACAATTATCTTTGTCTTCAAAAAAGAAAACAAAAAAAGAGAAAATACGTAAGTGAAGTATGTGCCACCTTGATTCCTTGCACTGAATTGAATGTAAATGGCTGACTGGGTTTGCAGATAGCAGTTCAGAGAGATTTTAAGGCTCATTTATAGAGAGCATAAAGGTATAACTGTTACACAGATCAGAAATCACATAGGCTGTACATGTGTGTGCATTTACTTCCATAGCAAAGAATGATATAGGAAGCCCAATTTATTAGGAACTTCAAATTCTGTATTTTGATGATCAAATTAATAATCTGCTTGGTAAATTCCCCATTTTGTGCATCCAGATTTAGATTGGCACATCTAAATATGAGATTTGGATATCCCAGCAAAAAGTCTAGACCAGGGGTCCTCAACGCGGTGCCTGTGGGTGCCATGGCACCCGCCGGGGCATTTTTATGCGCGCGCAGGACACCCCACTGCCGAAATGCCACTGAGAAGTGTTGCCGTTTCTCGGCGGCATTTTGGCAGCGGCGCTTCTTACTTCTGCCACTTTTCGGCGGTGGTATTTTGGCGGCGGGGTGTCCAGCGCCCGCCAGCGTCTTCTGAAAGGTTGGGGACCACTGGTCTAGACATGCCGCCTCGGCAAGGGCAGGGGACAAGATGATCCAACAGGTGTCTTCTGTCTCTAATTTCTGTGATTCTAAAGAGGGCTTTTACTTTTGATCAATACTGTAGAAACCATTAATGTTCATTCTTAAAGCGATTACTTATCGAAAACTCAGACCTACTGAAATGGTAAGTACTGAATGACTTAGAAATCACTAACTGAAAAGTGTACATTACAACAACTGCATTGCTAACCAAGTTTATCTTCTGTAAAACTTGTATTTCATTTTTGGATTTGTGTATTTGGGGGAGAAAAAAATTTCATGTCTTGCAGCTTTACACAATATCTTGCTGCCCTTATCATTCTGTTTGTTTAAATTTTTAGATATGTAAAGACTTACCTGCTTCCAGAGAAATACAAACTGGGGAAAAGGAAGACCTCTGTGAAAAAGAAAACATTGAATCCAGTCTTTAATGAAATATTGCGGGTACTTATTTAATATTACTAGGTGTATAGATTGCAAAACACTTTTCAAAGCAAGGCTATTGCTTTCATTTCACAGACAAGGGCAACAGAAGCACAGAGCAAGTCAATGGCAAAAATTTCTTGAGGGCCCAGCCCAACTATAGATACTACTCCATACTATGCCCTTTCTTATTGCACAGTATTGTAGGATGCAGCTGCCCCCAGTGTGCCCCCTTGTGTTCAAGAATGGCCCTACTAGCACTCCCTCCCTCAGTTTCCTTCTCCAAGATGGGTCTCCTTGGCTCTCCGCACACTGGTCCATGCTAGAGATGTAGCTCGACCCTCTGTCCAAATCACAAACGTAACCCCGTCCGGGGTAACAAAAGTCCAACTGAAAGCCCCAATAAACAAAAAGGTTTTCCTGTCCTTTATGGATTCTCTTCAGTGGGCTCTCTAGGCCCTGTTCTCAGCCCTTTTCTGGGCTACCTTTGAGTCTTTCCTCAGCTGCCATATAGAGCACTGGCCTCCAGGCTGGTTCCCTGGGAGTATCTGGCCTCCTGCACACCCTGGCTCAGGGTCTGCCACAGCAGCTTGTTTGTTCCCTGTGGTTCCAACCCAGCCTGAGCTCTCTGTCCTTCTGTAACTCCCAGTTGTCCATTAAGCTATCACTTGATCTGAATAGGCTGGAAAGCAGCTAACTTATTATGGCACAGGTGGGACCAGACATTCTGTGATACCCAGTGTATCCTTTCCTTTCACTTATACATGTATTTCCTCAACTACATTGGCTAGAGTGACTTGGTTTCTGAAAACAGGTATGGAAGGAAGTGTGGTCTGAGCACAGGATGGAGATCAGACACTCCTGAGTTCTGTTGTAAACTCGCCATTGACTTGTGTAACGTCAGCAAGTAGCTTAACTTCTCCATCTGCAAAATGGGGATAATATTTTGCTAGCTCAAAGGAGTGTGGTGAAGTTTAAATAACTGTATGTACAGATATTTTAAGATAGCTGCCCAAGTAGTATTCAGTATGTTTGGATATACTGAATTAGATGTACTGATTTTTCTGTAGTTCTTACTAACAAACGTGAGATGAACATGAATTTAAATTGTTTGAACTAAAGTCTCAAATATGTACAGTAGCCATCATTTTCTACATGTCTCTGGTGGACCTAAATGGGCTGTTGAATGGATTTCCCAGTACAGCTGGCCTTCTCCTAATCTCAGTCACTCCTGGATTCTTGAGTGTTAATGAAACAGTCCCTTGCATATGTGCTGCTGCACCCCCTTTCTTTAAGTGTTTTTAATTATATACTGGGTTTACAGTTTGGTTCAATGGCTCTCCGCACCTCCACTGTACCAATTGTTCCAGCTCCTCTGCTGCCTTGTTTAAATTGTCATTCTTTTGCTTCTCCCTTCCTGCAGTATAAAATTGACACGGCACTGGTAAAGACCCAGAGACTGAATCTCTCTGTTTGGCACAATGACACCTTTGGGCGCAATAGTTTCCTTGGTGAGGTGGAACTTGATTTGGGAACATGGGACTGGAATGACAAACAGAATAAGCAGATGAATTGGTTCCCACTTAAGCCTAGGGTAAGTTCTTAGGTGTTTGTTGTATGTACAAATGAGATGTGATCTCTATCCAGTCACAGGCTTCTGCCCATCTTTATATCCTCTCATTTTTTCCTGCTTGAGCATTTTTGTTGTGGCTACAGTTATAGAAATGCTTCTTGCAGGCAAGCAGATAAGACATACAATTTTGAGACCTTTCCTTGTGCCAGTGAGTGGCTGGCCAATTGAGGTGCTTTCAGAGAGAAGCAGCTTGTACCCCCAGGAGTCTGACTCTGTTCTCTCAACCACCCTGAGGAGTGGGAATCCCAAATTGAACTTCCAGCCTTTGTGGCCTATGTGGCTACATAATATCACTGGAGGCATAGACCATCAATTGCATCCCCTTGCAGATAGTCATTTGTATATACAGGATACATATTAAAACGATGCTACACTTGATCCAAGGACACGTCTTCCAGAGAACGTTGTACTGGATTAGCTAAAGGCTGTGTGGTTTACAACTTGGTTTACAACGGGCTTAAGTCAATTCTAGCTAAATGTTAAATAAACCACTACTTCTAAATCAAAATGTGTCCACACAGCCTTTTTTGCATTACTTTAACTAAACTGGTTTAAAATTTTCAGCAAGTAAGTGGGTAAGGCCTTAGCCAAAAGCCAAAGAGGTGGCAAGTGGTCTTCTAATTAAAGTAGTTAATCGGGATAGTAACAGGTTTCAGAGTAACAGTCGTGTTAGTCTGTATTCGCAAAAAGAAAAGGAGTACTTGTGGCACCTTAGAGACTAACCAATTCATTTGAGCATTAAGCTTTCGTGAGCTACAGCTCACTTCATCGGATGCATCCTATCTGCTTAGAGCCTACCTATTTTTGAAAGTTGCTTTGGTATTTTAGTCTGTATGTTACTTTTTACAGTGCTCAAGAGTGTGCTAGGTGCTTCCCAATGCACATAAGAAAAGGCTACTGCTCCAAAGAGCATATGTTCTAATTTTAGACATGACCCAGTGAAGGGTAGGAGGGCAGCAAAACTGTGGAGAAATCTCTTTTGAGAATGAGCTACAATCATAGGTCTTTATCAGTACTTTAGCAAAAGAGGCACCTATCTACATCTGAAGGCACATTCCAGGGGTTAAACTCCTCCCATAAACTCTCTTGTTTGCCTGCAAACTGAGGAAGATCTAAAGGTAAGAATGCAAGAAAATCTTCAGTTGGCAAAAGAGAAATTCTGCTTCATGTCATAATTCAGTAAAACCTATCACTCCTGTAGAAAACTTTTGCAGAGCAATTTGTACATGTAATCTATAATGGCTACCCATGTGTGAAGTAGAATTTCTAATAAATATCAAAGCAGAATTTCCTGCTTGCTGGCATTGCCTCATTATAAGTGAGACACACAAGGAATGCTATAAAAAGGGGTATTGTGTTACACCAGAATGTGGCCTGAGTTTTTTGTTTTAATTTTCAGACTCCAGCAGCAGCTCTTGAACTAGAAAACAGAGGAGAGATTAAACTAGCCCTTCAGTATGTTCCGCAGCCTGTCGGGGGTATGTGCTCATTCTTTATTTTTTTGTTTGCTTGGCTGTTTTTTTTAGTTTTGATAGCCTCTTGGGAATATATTTCACAAAGTTCAACTCCCTTTTTTGTAAAAAGTAGACATTTTTCTATAGAATCAAGCTAACCTGACCATGAACTCACTTCAGGACCATGACTTATTCAGTGTTTTTTTATTAAGAAAGCAAAGACGTTCTTGTTATATAAATCTATGTAGTAAGATTCCAAGATTGTCACTCCAAAATCTAGAATGCCTGAATCAGAATGAAGTGATGGAAACCGCTGTAAGCAGGGTTGAGAGCTCTTTTTGTTTTACAATATCATCAGGCTCAGTCATCACTAGGATTCCGTCTGTTACCATTCAGTTTAAGTTCTCAGCTATTTTCAGCTTTTTTTTATACACATGACGTTAGGAATTACACCTGGATGACAGCATGGGCTTTTAGTGACTAGCTGGATTACATACCTAATAGAGCACAAGGAATGAGATCCTGCTTCGCCACTAGTTACTGTAGTGGTCGTTAACAGTCAGGCAAACACCCGCATGCTAAGCAAACAGTAGCAGGGCACTGAGCTCAGAAGGCAGCGGATGTGGGAAAGAACAAGAATTCCTTAGTACCTAGTTTATAATAGTGACGATGATCTGAGTCAGTTGTTATCTGACAATTAATAATTGGCTGGGATGGGCTGGCAGTGAAGCAAAGGACTTTTAATTTAACAAGTTGGCCAATAAGGAACAAATTCACTCCTTCCTGTCAGCAGCTTCGGTAGCTGAGTTGGGCATGATGGAGGCATTTGGGAAGTAATAAGAAGAGTAGACGAATCCTCTCAAGATCAAATCAGCGACCATTTAGATGCTTTGGCAATGTGCACTTAAATCTGATTTTTGGGTGCTCATTAAGTATTAGTTCACGCCAGCTGCATGCAGATAAAGCTGGCCCCAGCTGTGCCACTGTGTATGCAAAATAAGCAAATTGTGCACCTATTTACTATTTCCCAGTGCCTGCCTACAAAAGAGAGGGAAATATTAGAGGACAGGAGTTACCTCACCCACCATTGAAATTTTGCCATTTCTGAGGAGGAATGTGGCACAGTACAACAACATGAGGATTTGGGACAGGAAGTCTAGGATAACCTCATCCTATTGAAACAACAGGGGAATGCACCTGCCCTTCTTCTGTCTGCTTTCCTTGGGATTTGTTTGGCATACATATGATACAAATGCAATGATGGAGACATGCCTTTGTTTGGTATGATGGCTGTGAATTTATTTCCTCCCAAATTTGTACAGTCACCTTCTCTGACTACTTCCCTCCTTTTGCCTCTCACATTTAATTTCTAAAGGGAGTGAATGTTGCTTTCCTATTTGTCTCTTCCAAAGGTAACAAGACCCTGTCCACTGGAGAGGTCCACATCTGGGTGAAGGAATGCAACGACCTCCCTCTCCTGAGGGGCAACAAGCTCAACTCTTTTGTTAAATGGTAACCACAATAGCAGGATGAATAAAATTATGCTAATTAATCCTCCCTTAATTCGTGAGAGTGAGAGACTTCCCAGATGCTGCCTTGCAAGATGCCCTGTGAGGCTGATGCATTTCACCCACCCATCGGACACAATGTATATGGCGAGTTCCAACCTTGCACTTTATGCCCTGACTTCCTGGTTGACTGACTGGCTAGTGAAAACTGACTACCATTCCCATCAACCACCAGGGGCTAACTTAAGAGCAACTAGCTTTATTTATTGTGCATTTTAAACAAACCAGGTTGGGATGGGAGGATGGATGTCTGTCTTGGAGGGAAGCCATGCAGTAGGTGGGAAAGGGGGGAAAACTGTCCTGTCTTCTCTCCCTTCCTCCTGGCAAGGGATAATAACACCGTAGGGAGGGCATTAGAGACAAGTGGCTGGAGAATCTCTGGCAGCAGCAAGACAAGCAGGGCACTCACTGGCTGGAAACCAATAACTGAATTCTCCTAAGCCTGCTCCCTGCCCCATCCACCTATCTCTTCCATCTTCGGAGGTGTGGGGGTGATTAGCCCTGCCAGCCCTGACCTCAGGTTCTCTGAAGAGGGTGGGCACATGTTTCCTCTTCCCCCAAGTCTCAGAGCCCATAGTATATTAATGAGAATGTTAACCTGTAGATATATTATTCGTATAAAAGAGAATGTTAATGTAGCCCTCAATGTTTTAATATAATCTGACAGTATTTTCTTGTTCCAAAGTACCATCCTTCCAGATACTAGTAGGAAAAGCCGCCAGAAAACAAGAGCAGTGGCGAAAACTACAAACCCGGTGTTCAACCACACCATGGTTTACGATGGCTTTAGAACTGATGATTTGAAAGAAGCATGTGTAGAACTTACAGTCTGGGACCACCACAAACTAGCCAATCACTTTCTGGGAGGTCTCAGGATAGGAATGGGAACAGGTACTGATCATTTATTAAATTAATCCTTAACTTGCAAAATACAACCTGGATCTCCATTTACTTGTCTTGCCTCTCCATTTTTTCCCCTCCGTGAGCAAAATATCACTGACCAACTTGCTGGCATTAGGCTTCATTTAGAAAGTCACCTTTCATGCAGCAGGGATCCCGAAATATAGTACACAAATAGGGTCATGTTAAGGGGTACAGGCAAGTTAGAGAAGATCTCAGATTGGATTAGAAATTGTCTCTCTTTCCATAAATGTACATAGCACTTTACACATGTATACACACTCTGAACCAAAAAACTTGCTATCAATTTATGAACTGATTCAGACACACAACCATGATGTGAAGATGCCAGTGCTGGGAGGAGGGATTTATGGAAGAAGGGGGTTTAAAGAAGGGAATTGAGGAAGAGAAGGGGTGCATATGGGAGAAATGTGAAGAGTCTTTCGGCAGAAGGGGCAACGTCAGAGTGAAGTTTGGTGGACAGAAGATGATGGAGATTGGTAAAAATGGAGGTGGTGAAAGAAGGAAATAAAAATGTAGATACATGTTGAGGCAGGCTTGGAGGGGGCCTGGAATATGGGGTTTGTAGATGCTGAATATGAGGCAGTATAAAAAACAGGAAGTCAGAGAAGGGACTCAGAGGAGTGATGTGACCAGAGCAGCAAAAGAAGAAAGAGGAATTTAGCATACAATAAATGTAAAGCAGAAAACCCCAATTTCTGAGGTGTTTCTTTCATTCTTTTCTTGTGTGCACCCCTTGGCCATTAGCATGGTAGATTTTTCCCCCCCCTGTGGAAACCCAGTTAAGTGAGATCTTATAAAGGTTATTGCTAAATCTTTCTAAGTTTTCAAAAATACATTTATTTTCCTTGAGGTGTACCCCATTTGGTAAATCTATCTTTGAACATTAATACTATGGCTAGATAATCTTGAAATTATTAGTGACACATGCTAAGATAGGAATAATCAAATCAAACATTGCAGAATCATGAAGTAAATTGCCATCATCTACATCCATATATAACATATAACATGCACCATGAGCTAGGTACATTGTGGCACGGCTTACCATCCTCTGAATTACTTTGTATTTGGTTCTCACAGAAGCCAGACTGGATGGGACTAAAGGTCTGATCTAGTATGGCAAATAGTGTGCCTATGGCAACTGAAGTATGATGTTCAGAATATAAATTAAAAGGACAACTGGAGCACATGTGAAAAACTCCAGTCTAAAAATAAGATCTGTAGTAACACTAAACTTGAGTAAATACTTAATTCCCAATGCTCCTATGTCATGCCTACTAAAGTTAACTGAAAGTTATGTCTGGAAGTCTTGGTGTTTTTAAAATTGCGGGGCAGCTAGACACTAAGGCAGTAAGCTCAACATCAATGTGTGATAAATAAGTATAGCTGTACATGCTTCTGGTGTTGAGAATAGACCCTTTCATTAGAGGTGTGTGAAGTGATCGATTTTGCTAAAATCAATGTGTTCCCAAATACTCAAGGTTTTGTTTCAAGGAGAAATTTGGCCGCCTTTCTTGATAGTAAAAATTGTGTGTGTTGAAAATAAACAACATTTTAAAAAATAAAATATGAATGTTCCCCAAGTAAAAGTGAACTTGATTCTCCCCCCCTCCCCCAGCCCCAATACTCTTTTTCACTTTCATAGTGAAACCATCTTACAGCAAAATGATAATTCAGCCTGTGGACAGGAAATGTCGTCTTTCCCCAAACTGAAGACAACAAGTAAAAAGTGTTTAAAGTCTCTCTAGCAAGCTCAAGGAAAAGTGACTTCTCCCAGAGAAGAGAACTTCTTAGCACATTAGGATTATAATAGTCAAAAGCAAATTTAAAAATAAACATAAATTGAGGTCACAAATTTCAAACTTGGCTCCTGAAATTGAGCAGCTAATCTAACATTTTGACAGGTTTCAGAGTAACAGCCGTGTTAGTCTGTATTCGCAAAAAGAAAAGGAGTACTTGTGGCACCTTAGAGACTAACCAAGTGAGCTGTAGCTCAGGAAAGCTTATGCTCAAATAAATTGGTTAGTCTCTAAGGTGCCACAAGTACTCCTTTTCTTCTAACATTTTGGTATCTGAATCAGTGATCTGATGCAAATTTTTTTTCCTCCCAGGAGGTACTGAGCAAGCACAGCTTCTGTCAATGGGAAAATAAGGCCACTGATTTAGATGCTGACCTTTAGGAACCAAAGTTGGAAAATCAAAATCTTGACTGACTGACTGACTTTCTTATTTACTAGGGATCCTGACAAGATGAGCTAATAAATAGCAATCAAAAATAATCAAACACATGAGAATACTGAGATATTATGTAGTTCCTATGTAGGCACAACTCCCATTAATTGGGTTTGATGGGAATTGTACATGTATAGAAAATGCAGAATCACACCATGAAAATTGTCAGCTAACTCTGTAGGGTAGGTCTAAAGCTTTCAGAATCAGGGGGAAATTGCTGATTTTTGCTCATGTGTGGAGATTTGCCCTAGAATCTACTCTTAACTGTGGTGGCAGGTTTTTAAAAAGTACATAATGTTTTCTTATGTTTTTCCAAGGCAAAAGCTATGGTACTGCAGTGGACTGGATGGACTCCACTTTAGATGAAACCACCCTATGGGAGAGAATGATAAGCTCGCCAAACAAATGGGTAGAAGATACCCTACCACTCAGGATGCTAATGGTAGCAAAGCTGACAAAATAAGATGACTTTCTAATTGCTAGTGTCCAAAATATTTACTTGTTGGATCTTGGGAGGGGAAGGAAATAATAAAATGAGGAACTTGGAGGAATTCTATAAAAGTGTGTATACTACAGTAGATCTGTAGACAGCCTCTGTTCTGTTTTATTTTGTGCTGCTAAACGTTACTACATAATGCAAATTAAACTTTTCTGCTTTCAGACTATTTTTTTAAACTAAAGGCCTTTTACTTCTTGCTCACTGAAAATGAATTAAATAAAGAGTATACTATTGAAATTCAGTGGTCCAATTATAAGGGGTGTGTTGTGTGTATGGTCACCTGGAATAGTCAGAATGTTGGTGATTCGCTAAATAATGGTCCCCAAAAAGCAACAACTTTGTCTATTTCCCAGGGTCTTTTGTGTGTTATTTTAAATGAGCTGACAATAGGTCGCTATATTCATATTCACTGTGTGTTTGCAGCTTAATTTTAATGGCATGTTCAAGTCTCTCTGGTGGTTTCACCCTTTGCTAGAGTTCATGACGGGGAACTCCATCTCTAGTTTTAAATTCCCAGAGCTTGGGAGGGCTTTATCTATTGATATAAGCATTCTATGAAGAGTGATGATATTGAGCTCAATCCTACAAGGTGCTGAATTTCCGCACGTTCAGGATCAGGGCCATAAAGAGGGTTGACTGTACATGTAGTACATACACGAGTGGTTTTGTTAGCTTATTTCTAAAGTATGATTCCGTATGGAAGCAATGAAGTTGAATTTACTGTATTTAAATGTTGCTCTGAAGGATCTTTTCATTCATTAAGTTGCTCATTTTATTCTTGATGGATAAATTGGATATTTATTTTAAGCATATACACTATCTGTACCCAAGTTTGTTGTTGGATTGCTCTTTTGGGTGTGTCAAGACTTTTGTATGCACTTTGGTGCCACCGCTACAACATAGCAGGAATTGGGTAGTTCTTTAAAGAACCTACACCGTACAAAATAGCAAGCAAATTTCAATCCTATAGCATTGTATGTAACTAAAAGTTTGAATGTAAAAAACATAGAAATGTATTACACTGTTTATCTAAAAGCAGCCTATTAAAGCTACAGTTGTGTTCAGAGAAGTAAATGCTCAATTAAAATACACATCTGATCAATTATACTAGATTTGCATTTCATATCTGTAAATTTTTCATATTGCATTATTGAAAGTCAGTCGTCAAAATAAATGCATATGTTACACTTGTGTATTTATTTATTGCAACTACTGTAGGTCTAGAATGGTAATGCATCCTATATTTTATTAAATTGTAAATATGAATCAAGGGAGGGTGAAATTTTGAGATTTTCAAAAGTCACTAAAGGAGTTCAGTACCCAATTCCCATTCACTTTCAATAGAAATTGAGTACCTAACAACATTAGGCATTTTGGGTGAAATTTTTCAAAAGCACCCATGTAGGGTCATGGTAGGAAGCAGTGCAACCAACTTTGAAATCTGGATATTTATGAAGCTTAGAGGTACGATAAGTGCCTGTTGTATCTTTTTATATATTAAAAAAACATTCTGAACTGAGGAGTGTATGTACAGAATTAATTTTTTTTGTATTCACACTACATTCTGATTTGTTTGACATGAGGAGGTGCATATTTTTATAAAGGACTTTAGCTGCACTTGCAAAACTGGATTATTGTGTGCACAATCTTTAACTTTCCACTGGCTAATTTACAAATATATAAGTGCATATTTTGTCTGTACAACTGGGGGCTTGTCTACATGATGCATTAGTGCGCACCAGCATGTTGTGCATGAGCTATCTGTGTGATCCCTGCTGGTGCATGCTAAAAATTCCCTGATGTACAGTGATGTAGCATTGTTTGAAACAGCGCTATGTCTGTGCACACTAGGGAAACTGTAGTGTGAGCCAATAGTCCACACAAGTTAGTGTGGGACAGGCTTGTAAACACTAGAATTTACACCTCTGTTGGGGCACACTAATGCACCACGTAGACAAGCCCTTTAATAATTGTTTTTGTTTAAAAATAGTTTCAGGAGTTTATAGACTGTAGGATTGGAACAGGGCATTTTTGGACTGAAACTCTTCAGGCAGGGAGTCATGTAATAATTTTTTGTACTGTACAGACATCTTTGGAAGTGCTCAAGTTAGGATAACCAAACTAAAATATCTAGCCCATGACAGTGCAAGCCTTTGATAATTAGAATAGTAATCAGATATCCCATTTTTCCTTAATCATTCTTGGTATTGGTACTAAGAGCATCATGCAGCTACCTCAAAAGCCAGTGCTCACTCAAAGTACATCATCATAATTTTATTTTAGATTTAAATTTTTAAAAATCACACCCATACAGAAGCTTTCCATGCCCAAATAATTAATTGCACTTGCAATCTCCTGGCTATCCAAGTTAATTTATACAGGATTATTTAATGCTGCTGAACAGCCAATAAACCAAAGGAACAAAACAGACTCTCTTGCCCTCGTCAGGAACACCGCCTCAAACTTCCCCCAAAATCTTGGCAAATACATTGCTTTTGTAGCATGTCCAGAAGATTAAGTGCTTTTCCAAACCAGCACGTTGGGCTTTTTTCCACTGAGGCAAAAATGAGTCCCCATATCAAATGTGCCACCTTCAAGCCTACAGTGAACTATGCAAGGTCAACTGAGCCAGTCGCAACAGTAGCCTTAAAAAATATAGCAGTGCTCAGTAGTGCAGTGTTAGACGACTGTATTGGTATCTTCATGAAAGCCCTGATTCATAGCCTGTTGATTTCAGTGGACTTTGGCTCAGCTCCTAAAAGCTATTACTTTCCTATCTTTTAACAGCTAAGTTTACTAAGCTTTAGTGTTGTTTTACTGCGTAACATAACATAAAAGGGAAATGCACTGGCTTCCCCTCAAAGCTTTTTCAGTGGACTATACTGCAGTGCAAAGAAATGCAACAAATCAAATGCCAAAGAAATTGAATTGTCTTGGGAAAACATATGACAGTAAAATGGTATATGGCTTTATTTACAAAACTGGAGCCTTAAGATTCCCGGTCCGGAAAACTGGCTTTTTCCTTTTAAATTGTTTTAACAGGAGCTTAGTATTAAGCAATGCACTTACCCTGCAGCCAGGAAGAATTTTAACACTCGAGCAATGTTATGGTGAAAAGAGCTAATATTTTTAAAACTGTATTTAACGAAAGTATTTATTGGTAATAGTCCTTTGAAAATGTTTCACCTAACTAATATGGACTTTTTACCACTGTGTGTGCAAACAACCCTACACTAAAGCACTATGTGCCTCTGACTGACTACTAACATTTGCTCTGACAGAAAAAAGCCTAGAGGAATTTGTTTTTGATAGCCAGGGCTCAGCTGTCAAGACAAAAGACTTCAGGAAGCCAACTTCCTTGTTTGTTTTGCTTGGGTATGTCTCCACTGCAGCTGAGAGTGAGGGGGTAGCCAGCCTTGCACTGGCTTGGACTGAGCTAGCACGCTAAAAATAGCAGTGACACCATGGTGGCAGCAGCAGAGACTTGGGCTAGCTACCCAAGGTTGGATCCAGGGGGTCAGGTGGGTCTGAGCTTGGGTGCCTACTGAGTGCCTAGCCCAAGCCTCCACCTGTGCCACAGTGTCCACACAGCTGTTTTAACGGTGCTAGCTTGGGCTGAGCTAGTGCGAGTTTGTCTATCCAGGCTGGAAGACTCTCTCCCAGCTGCAGCGGAAACCTACCCTGTCACCTTGCAGTCAAAGGGAAGAAGGCCTCCAAGTCATCCGTAGCATGTAGTTGAGACATGATATTGGAAGGCAAAAGACAACCTTCGAGGAAAGTGCATGCCACTGAGTCAATAGCTGTCGTGAACTAAACTCCAATTACCCTTTATGAAGGAGCCCATAAGCCGTAAGCAGTTCTGTGTCCCTCACTTTTTAAGATAATACATACCTGAGGTCTGTTCTTCCAATGAAGCTTATGTCTGGCAAACCTGTCACAAGCAGTAGTACATCAGCAATTCTAATGAGTCTAAAGTGCCGACTCTACTTTATTTTAAAAGCATTGCTCTCAAGGCCGATTCCCTGCTCTGGCACTGTGAGTGCAGAAGGTGGGGGCTCCCAAGGATTCTAAAAAGGAATACTGGCCACTCCAGGCAGGTATCAAACTCTCCAAGTTACAGCTTCTCTCTGACTTTGGATGGGTTGATGCTGCCACCACCCAAGTGCAAAACCCCTTTGAGGACCCCAGAAGGTGCACTTAGAATCATACCCCTTCCTGTGGGGTACCCTAAAGCCCTTTCACTCCCCACCCCATTGGCGAAGAGCTGAGAAAGAAAACAAAGGAAATCAGCTGTTGCCACAAGCTAATTAAACAATATGCACAAACATCTTAGTACACAAAATCCAATCATGTTCTTAAAAAAGGTAAGTTTTTATTAAAAACAAAAAAAGAAAATACATTGGAAACTCAGGCTATTGCTAGATTTAAAAAACCCACTTACAAAAGTTCAGCATCAAGAATACCCTTCTTGAGGTCCATCTCAAAGGTTACAAGCAAAACAAAAGCAGTTGGGGTTAGCACAGAGGAGTCCACAAGCCATAAAGAAATAAAAATAAATAAATCTACTTGTGTCTTCCTGGACATTTCCTGAGCTACTTACATATTGAGGGGGTTTCAAGTGAGTAGTTTCTAGGTATGATTTAGATGATTTTTCATACCTGGCCCCAAACTTCTTACAGCATAGTTCCAGACCTGTCTCTGCTTCTCCCCGAGAACAACACACACAGAGAAAGGGGAAGGTTTTTTCCCAATTTTAAAAAAGTCCTAGCCTTCCCATTAGCTCTTTTGGTCAGGTGCCCACTTCCTTTCTTTTACCTATGCAGGGAGATTTTTTAACCCTATACAGGTAAAGCAAGTAGAGAACAGCTACTAAGAGGGATTTTAGAGCTAACTGGCTGGCTGGATCCATAAAAGGGAGCTACTCCCCCTCTCTTCCCCTTCATTTATCACAATTGCATATAATCCTCCCACCTGGAAATACATTTCCCACACGTATGACTAGCCTTGACATAACTTTACCTCCCTGTTCCAAAATCAGTATTGTCAGACATGAATAAAGTAGAAGAAAGAACATTTTCCCCTTGCCTACATACTCTGGCTTCTGCCTATCTTTCTGTTCTCACTTCTTTTTGTTGCCATCTTTGCTGCACAGAAGCCACCTAACAGCCTCCATCACATAGCTTTCCCACTCTCATTCAGGCTTCTGTCCATTCTGCCCTATAGGCAGCATGTGCTCCCCTCTGTTCTAGCCCATCAAATCCCACCTAAAAATGCACTTAATTTGCCAGGGAAACCTATTTAAGAACATAAGAATGGCCATACTGGGTCAGACCAAAGGTCCATTTAGCCCAGTATCCTGTCTTCTGACAGCGGCCAATGCCAGGTGCCCCAGAGGGAATGAACAGGTAATCAAGTGATCCATTCCCAGCTTCTATAAACCTGAGCCTGCTCACCCACCCACACCAACCCTCTTACCCTACTGAAAAAGCTATAATCTATGTGCCCAGCCTCTCTGTCAATTGCACATACAGTACATACACTTTCCTCCCGCACACACATTAGTGGAGCCAATAAGACATATGCATGACCTCTCTCTCTCTCCAAGTACATTGCTCTTGCTGTTTGCTCTTCTCTTTCACCTCATGCCTAGATCCTTCATTGCTCTTTGGGGCAAGGTCCATATCTCATTATCTTCAGCATGGAGACAGTTATGAAGACAAGGCCCCTCCACTGAACTTTACAGCCTGACAATGTGACTTCTCCAGCTCTTTGTGAGTTCAGGCCTGCAGTTCATTTCAATATTTCCTCTTTTGGAATATCCCGTTCTCGTTACAGGATCTTTTAAAAAGTATGTTAGTGGCGCTTGTTTGCTATGAAGCACTCGCAGCTATTTCAAAGTTGGCCTGACTACACATGGCAGACTTCCAAGTAGCCAAGTCACGGGCATGAGCTGTGGAGTGACTCGAGTCTGAGTCAGCCCCTTGTCTCCATGGAGACAGAAACCCTACAGTAGGAGTGGCAGACAAACCAGAGAAAAGAAAATATCTGGTAAGGAAACATTTTCCTATTCTCTTCCTCCACACTATTCTCAATCCATCCTCTTTAGCCTGTTTTCCTTTCACCCAGCCCACCTAAACCTGGTCCTTTCCTCCCCCTCCAATTCTTTCCATTTGTCAGGAGGCAGGGAAAGCAGCAGCGGGTGTGCGTGGACTGATGTACCTAGAAGGGATGGCACCCTCTGGAGAAGGTCACCACCACAAAACTCTGAGGCTGTTCTTTAATCTCTGCTGCCTAGCTGTATGCCCCCGCTCCTCTCCTTCACATTCCCTCCCTTGCCCTCCATCCTCTTTCTCTTTTCTTTTCCTTGTATTGACTCCCCGCTTCCTGTTATCCTCTTATCCTACCACTACCTCACAATCTAAAAACAAAATGTGCTGCTTTTCAGCATGCTCATTTACATGTATGTTTTACACACCTCTATTCATGTGTCTTTTTGAGTGGAAGCTCTTTAGTGCAGATAGTCTCTTTTCACACATTTCTGCAACACCGAGGATGACAGGGTCCCAGTCTGCTCTTACAATATAAATATTTTCCCCATTTTCCACATGAGGAAACTGAGGCACAGACAAGTGACATGCCCAAGATAATACAGCAAATCAGTGACAAAGGTAAAATTAGAATACAAGTCTCCAACCCTGTGCTTTAACCATTAGATCACTCACCTTCAGTAATAATAATTAGCACTTATATAGCCCTTTTCATTCACAGAGGTCCAGACATTGTTTACAATCATTTACAATCAGTTAAAAGACCAGTCCAGTAACTCCAGCTATATTTGTGTTTCTAATAACAGATATGGAATGAGAAATAAAGGGGAAGAAAATTGTGTAAGGATTTATTTGTCTTAATGTTATAGTTAAGTAAACAAACAGTGTTTGCCTGGAATCACAGCACCAGCACATCAGTAAAGAACTGCCATGGGTTTGTCATCAGGGGGTAGCTGGACCTGGATAAGTACTATTCTTAATTAGGTTTGTTTTGTTTTTTTCTGGCTAGGCTAAGTGTCTTCTCTTCACTGCTTCCTTAATTTTGCACTGGTGCAGCAGAGAATCATAGGACTGGAAGGGACCTCGAGAGGTCATCTAATCCAGTCACCTGCACTCATGGCAGGACTAAATATTTTCTAGACCATCCCTGACAGGTGTTTGTCTAACCTGCTCTTAAAAATCTCCAATGATGAAGATTCCACAACCTCCCTAGGCAATTTATTCCAGTGCTTAACCACCCTGACAGTTAGGAAGTTTTTCCTAATGTCCAACCTAAACCTCCCTTGCTGCAATTTAAGCCCATTGCTTCTTGTCCTATCCGCAGACGTTAAAAAAAAACAAATTTTCTCCCTCCTCCTTGTAACAACCTTTTATGTACTTGAACTGTTATCACGTCCCCTCTCAGTCTTCTCTTTTCCACACTAAACAAACCCATTTTTTTCAATCTTCCCTCATAGGTCATATTTTCTAGACCTTGAATCATTTTTGTTGCTCTTCTCCGGACTTTCTCCAGTTTGTCCACATCTTTCCTGAAATGTGGTGCCCAGAACTGGACACAATAATCCAGTTGAGGCCTAATGAGCGCGGAGTAAAGCAGAAGAATTACTTCTCATGTCTTGCTTACATCCCAAAATGATGATCGCTTTTTTTGCAACAATATTACACTGTTGACTCATATTTAGCTTGTGATCCACTATGACCCCCCCAGATCCCTTTCCGCAGTCCTCTTTCCTAGACAGTCATTTCAAATTTTGTATGTGTGCAACTGATTGTTCCTTCCTAAGTGAAGTACTTTGCATTTGTCCTGATTGAATTTAATCTTTCTTACTTCAGACCATTTCTCCAGTTTGTCCAGATCATTTTGAATTTTAATCCTACCCTCCAAAGCACTTGCAACCCCTCCCAGCGTGGTATCATCTGCAAACGTTGTAAGTGTACTTTCTATGCCATTATCTAAATCATTGATGAAGATATTGAACAGAACTGGACCCAGAACCAATCTCTGTGGGACTCCACTTGTTATGCCCTTCCAGCATGACTGTGAACGAACCACTGATAACTATGCTCTGGGAACGGTTTTTCAACCAGTTATGCACCCACCTTATAGTAGCTCCATCTAGGTTGCATTTCCCTAGTTTGTTTATGAGAAGGTCATACGAGACAGTATCAAAAGCCTTACTAAAGTCAAGATATACCATGTCTACTGCTTCCCCCTCATCCACAAAGCTTGTTACTCTGTCAAAGAAAGCTACCAGGTTGGTCTGACACAATTTGTTCTTGACAAATCCAAGCTGACTGTTACTTATCACCTTATTATCTTCTAGATGTTTGCAAATTGATTGCTTAATTATTTGCTCCATTATCTTTCCAGGTACCGAAGTTAAGCTGAGTGGTCTGTAATTCCCCGGGTTGTCCTTATTTCCCTTTTTATAGATCGGCACTATATTTGCCTTTTTCCAGTCTTCTGGAATCTCTCATGACTTTTCAAAGATAATCGCTAATGGCTCAGATATCTCCTCAGTCAGCTCCTTGAGTATTCTAGGATGTATTTCATCAGGCCCTGGTGACTCGAAGACATCTAACTTGTCTAAGTAATTTTTAACTCGTTATTTCCCTATTTTAGCCTCTGATCCTACATCATTTTCACTGGCATTCACTATGTTAGACATCCAATCACTACCAACCTTTTTGGTGAAAACCGAAACAAAGAAGTAATTAAGCATTTCTGCCATTTCCACATTTTCCGTTATTGTTTCCCCCCTTCATTGAGTTAACAGGCCTACCCTGTCCTTGGTCTTCCTCTTGCTTCTAATGTATTTGTAGAATGTTTTCTGGTTATCCTTTATGTCTCCAGCTAGTATGATCTTGTTTTGTGCCTTGGCCTTTCTAATTTTGTGTCTACATACTTGTGTTGTTTATATTCATCCTTTTTGTAATTTGATCTAGTTTTCAGTTTTTGAAGGACTCTTTTTTGATTTTTAGATCATTGAAGATCTCCTGGTTAAGCCAGGGTGGTCTCTTGCCATATTTCTTATCTTTCCTATGCAGTGGGATAGTTTGTTCTTGTGCCCTTATGACCAGGGTCCCAGGGAGTTTCTCAATTAGGGTGAACTGCAAAGAATGGGGCAGACAATCCCCAAAGCTGGTGGATATCTCAATACTTAGATTTACCAAACCAGCACAAAACAGCTTCTATGATACCTTACTGGTTACCCAGAAGCCAACACAGTTCCCTTAAAGCAACCCAGCCTCAGGCCTCCACCCAGACACCCACGTCAAATATGATGAGGATTACTGAAAATCTTATTCATCATATAAGAAAGTTCTACCAATCCCAAAGGATCAGACACATTATCTCCCAGGTTAATGAATATTTCAGATCTTACCCAAATATACACTTACAGCCAATTCCTATTAACTAAACTAAAATTTATTAAAAAAGAAAAGAGAGAAAGAGTATTGGTTAAAAGATCAGTATACATACAGACATGAGTACAGTTCTTGAGATTCAGATTCACAATGGAGATGGTGAGCTTTGTAGTTGCAAAGAGTTCTTTCAGAATTAGTTCACAGGTTATAGTCCAATGTTTATATTCAGGGTGATTCCAGGTTAGGACTGAAAATCTCAGCCTTGTGGCTTAAGCTTCCCCTGCATGAAGCATTAAGCAGATCTGAGATGACAGGATCAGGTCCCAAGAGTCTTTTATACAGTCTTTTTTTTAGTATTCGCTTGACCATACAGTCCTGGGTGAACAATAGGCTTTTGATGTAACCTTCTGTTTCCCAAACATCACCGGTAATTTATCCATTAAGTAGCTCATATACAGTTTTAAAGAGACATATAGACAATGACACTATTTCACCCAAGATTCATCTAAATGTTAATATTTCCTTTTGATCGCTGAATCAACAGTAATAGACAGGAACTATCTGTTTACATGGCTAACATCAAACAAGACACACGTATAATTAGTATCACCTCTAATTCTCTAACAATACAGGTTTGCATTTCAAATTCTAACCTATCTAACATGGAGTGGCCCTAATTACCACTCATATACTTTTCTAACATGTTTCTACAGGTTGGTTCTGGGTCATTTAGCCTGCAGGATGCTTAACCCTTTCTGGCCATGCATCACAGCCCTTAATAATGTCTCTCTGAAAAACTGTCAACTGTCTTCAGTTGATTTTCCTCTTAGACTTCCTTCCCATGGGATCTTACCTACCAACTCCCTGAGTTTGCTCAAGTCTGCCTTCTTGAAATCCATTGTCTTTATTTTGCTGTTCTCCCTCCCACCGTTCCTTAGAATCATGAACTCTACCATTTCATGATCACTTTCACGCAAGCTGCCTTCCACTTTCAAATTCTCAGCCAGTTCCTCCCTATCTGCCAAAATCAAATTGAGAACAGCATCTCCCCTAGTATCTTTCTCCACCTTCTGAAATAAAAACTTGTTGGATAATCTGTGTCCTGCTGTGTTGTTTTTCCAACAGATGTCTGAGTAGCTGAAGTCCCACATCACCACCAAGTCCTGTGCTTTGGATGATTCTGTTGTTTAAAAAAAAAAAAAGCCTCATCCACTTCTTCTTCCTGGTTAGGTGGTCTGTAGTAGACCCCTACCATAACATCACCCTGGTTTTTTATCCCTTTTATCCTTTCCCAGAGACTTTCAGCAAGTCTGTCTCCTATTTCCATCTTAACCTCAGTCCAAGTATATATATATATATATATTACTATATAAGGCAACACCTCCTCCCTTTTTTCCCTGTCTGTCCTTCCTGAGCAAACTGTACCCTTTTATACCAATATTCCAGTCATGCGTATTATCTCACCAAGTCTATAACTATGTCATAGTTGTGCTTATTTACTAGCATTTTGAGTTCTTCCTGCTTATTCCCCATACTTCTCGCATTAGTATACAGATATGTAAGATACTAATTTGATTCCCCCCGCTCAATCTGCAGAGCCAAGGAAAGTGACCAGCTCAAGAGCTGTTGGCAAACTGCAATCTGTTCTGGAATGTCCAGGTCTCCTGACTTGTGATATAATGGAACTCCCCAGGCATATCCACCAATTGCAGCCTTGTTGGTTGGGAAACTAGAACTGTTGGATGCAATTAAATAATTTTGAATGTTACTAAGAGAAGCTGTTGTTATCTAGCTTGAATTACAGACTCTGCAGGAGACAGCAGCTCCATGCCTCAGGATGAGAAAGACCCTGAGATGTCCTGCCCCACAAATGATCCAAAGGAGGCTGAATTAGAAACAAAAGGAGACATGGGCGATCTGTATGAGGCCCTGGAGAAGCTCCATGGGCTCTCTGATGGGGAGAAGGGGGAGAAGGCTCTGCTACGTTCACGCCTCCATGAGCAGTCTCAGCTCATCTGCATATTGAAGAAGCGAGCGGATGATACCCTAATGCGCTGCAAGGCACTGGAAAGTCTCAACATGGAGCTGGAGGAGTTGAGGATGGAGGATAGTGTGAGGCTGGAAAGTCAGACCCGGCGGGCCCAGCAGCTGGAGGAGCGCTTTATGGACTTGGCTGCCAACCATGAGGACATGATTCGCTTCAAGGATGAGCACAAGCAGCAGAACATGCTGCTGAGGGAGGAAAATAAGCACCTGAGGCAGGAAAACAATAGCCTTTTCAGCAAGGCTCTGAAGAAGAAGGAGGCTGAGGTTCTCCAGCTCACTTCCCAAGGGACGAGGCTCTCTCAGGAGGTAGATTCTTTAAAAGAGAGATGTGCTCAAGAGAGCCACAGAGCTCAGGAGCGAGAGAAGGAGCTACTGGAAGTTCAGAGCCAACAAGCCAGTGTCCATGCCAGGGAAACTGATTTACTGAGAAGCCAACTGCAAAGCCTGGAGGAGAAGCACTGCCAAATTGCTGCACAGCTGGAGCAGGCAGAAAGGCAACAAAAGGCTGAGGGCAGCAAGCTGCAAGCCAAGTTGGAGAGGGTGATCCGTGAGAAAGAGGAGCTGCTGCATCTGGCTATGGAGAGGGGCAAGACACTGCAGGAGAAGCAACGGGAAATTCAGCAGCTGGAGAAGAAGCTGGAGTCTGCAGAGAGGGCCAGGCTGACAGCAGAGGAGCGCTTTGTGAGAGAGGTAGCAGCAGTGGACAGCAACCTAAGGGTCCAAGAGCTGCAGCGACGTCTGGAGGGAAATGAGCAAGCATACAGTGAGCTCTGGATGCAGTTTGATGCTTACAAGAAACACAGCATGGACTTACTTACTAAAGAAAAAGAGCTGAACAACAAACTCCGCCACTTCATGTCATAACCCCTCATCCTCTGTTCAGCTCTCAGCAGAACTATTATAGCACACTACTTACTGCTTGTTAGTAACCCTTTTTTTAAAAACTAAAATGATCTTGTATCAGATTTCTTTATTAGTGTGCTCACAACTTTACAAACCTTTTATGAGGGCTGGTTTGAAGCCCATTTTTTGTTTCCATACTATTGATTTGAGGTGGCAGCCTAAATGCAGCACTTTGAGTTAGTAGAACAAGTTATGCTAAATAAAACTGGGAAACAATGGACTTTAGTATGAAAAATTCATAATCATTTATGAGTTTGTCTTGTTTGTTCCTTGCCTCTTATGTTTCTAGTAATTTTTTCAGATTATAGAAGTACATTAAATATTTTACATGACAAATAAAGAGGGGAAAAGAAGCTCTTGCCCTGAAAAGTTTAGATTTGATACAGCAAATTGTTAATATACAGTAAAGTGGAGCTGGGAAGGAAAAAGGGGTCGCACCAAGATCACAGTTTATTACCTGTATGGAGGGATAAAGCAGATTACCACATGTACAGTATCTTTATCACTGAGGATGATTTTCAGATAGATGATTAGTTGTTTATATATTAGGGGTCTGATTCAAAGCAATCATCATCAACAGAAAAGCTCCCATCAACTTCTGAGGGGCTTGGATCAGGTCCTAGGTATGAAAAATGTGGATCAGTAGAAATTAGGTTTAAAATTGGACTTTGTTCATCATCCTCAAGTAAACTGAGCCCTATGCTGTCCTATGTGATGTTATAGGGATAATAAATACATCATTTTATTACAGCAACAAGGACATTGGCAGGGGTTCATGCAAAACCTTTCCCTTCCCCTAGTGTGTGCAACATAGAATCATTAGGGTTGGAAGAGACCTCAGAAGGTCATCCAGTCCAACCCCCTGCTCAAAGCAGGACCAACCCCTTCTAAATCATCCCAGCCAGGGCTTTGTCAAGCCAGACCTTAAAAACCTCTAAGGATGGAGATTCCACCACCTCCCTAGGTAACCCATTCCAGTGCTTCACCAGCCTCCTAGTGAAATAGTGTTTCCTAACATTCAACCTCGACCTCCCCCACTGCAACTTGAGACCATTACTCCTCGTTCTGTCGTCTGCCACCACTGAGAACAGCCTAGCTCCATCCTCTTCAGAACCCCCCGCCCTTAGCTGAAGGCTGCTATCAAATCCCCTCTCACTAGGGTGACCAGATGTCCCGTTTTTATAGGGACAGTGCCGCTTTTTGGGGACTTTTTCTTATATAGGTGTCTATTACTCCCCACCCCATCCCGTTTTTTCACAGTTGCTCTCTGGTTACCCTACCCCTCACTCTTCTCTTCTGCAGACTAAACAAGCCCAGTCCCCTCAGCCTCTCCTCCTCAGTCATGTGCCCCAGCCCCCTAATCATTTTAACTGCTCTGCTCTGTGCTCTGGCAGCCTCTTTGTCCGGCTCTGTAACACACCCATGGTGCATCCCCTCTTCTAAACGAACCCTGCCCCTCCCCTCTAAAATCCCCGCCCCGCCCCTCTCGAATGCCCCCCACTGCCCCGCCCCTTCTCTCCCGAATATGGGGCGCGGGGGGGGGGAGGGGTGGTCCTCTTCTCTCTCCGGTTCCGCGCGGCGGTGGGGGCTGAGCAGCCCCGCGCAGGCGCGGCCAGCGGAGCCGCCATTTCCGGCCCCCTGCGCTGCGGCCTGCAGCTTCTCCGTCCCGCGGCGTCTCTCCACCCGCTGCGGGGAATCCTCTTCCTCTCCCCGGACCAGCCTGCGGGGAAGCCCGGGCCTCGCCCCCTCCCCACCATGCGCCACAGCCTGACCCAGCTGCTGGCGGCCTCGTCGGGCGGGGAGAGCCCCTCGGCCGCCGCCTGGCAGCTCCCCCGCGCGGGGCCGGCCCCTGGGGCCGGAGGCGGCCATGGCGGGGAGGAGGAGCCGGAGGGCCCCCGCACCAAGCCGCAGCGCTGGGACGCGGCCGTCCTGGAGCAGCCGGAGCAGGGGCGGGGGGAGGCGGCCGCTGGGGCCGAGGAGCTGGCCGAGCAGGAGGACCCGTTCGCGGGGCTGGGGCTGGAGCTGGGCGATCTGCTGGAGGCGGCCCAGCCGAACTGGGACCTGGATGTGGAGCCGAGCGGCTGCTTCTGCGGGCAGCAGGACGAGCCGGAGCCGCCCCTGAGCGCCCCGGGCCGGAGCAGCTGCGGGGCCAGCCCGGGCGGGGTGGCGGCGGGGAGCCGGCTGAAGGCGGCGGCCGCGGCCCGCCTGAACCGGCTGAAGAAGAAGCAGTACGTGTTGGGGTTGGAGAGCCGCCTGCAGGGCCTGGCCGCGGAGAACCGGCAGCTGCGGGACCGCAACCGGGGGCTGAACCGGCGCCTGCGGGATCTGGAGCGGGAAACTAACTACCTGCGGGCCGTGCTGGCCAACCAGAGCGCCCTGGGGCAGCTGCTGAACCGCCTGGCCGGGGCGGGCGGGCTCAGGCTCCGTACCAGCCTCTTCAGGGACATGGACCCGCCCCATCAGCACCCACCACAGACTGGCGAGAGCCGCGACCACGACTACGCCCTGCCGAGCCGGGATGCTGGCGAGCTGGAGGCGGAGGAGCGGCCGGCCTCCGGCGGGATCTGCCTCCACGTGGACAGGGATCAGCTGTCGGTGGAGTTCTGCTCCCTGTGTGCCAGGCGGGCATGTGCCTCCTTCAAAATGTAGGGTCAAGTACCTGCTTCAGTGTTTATTCTCACCTGTCCGTGCCCACATCCGGGGGCCTCGGGCCGTGGCGGAGCAAGCAGGCCATGGCTTGAAAAATAGGGGGTAGGCAAAACTGGCATGGGAACGGCGCCCGTGCGTGGCAGAGGGTAAAGAGCTCGCGTGAACGGCACACTTGGGAGCTTGTTTGTATTGGGTAAAGATTGTGCAAAACTGGCGCACAAATAGTGCGCTTGGAATCTGCTTACAGCAGCGTACTAAATATTGTGCAACCTGACATATGCAGGTGTATTCGGAGCCCGTTTGCAGCAGTGAGTGAAAGATCACGCAAACCTGAAGCATGAAAGTGTGCTCAGTGCCCACAGTTGCCAGTAAAGATAATCCTGTCTACCCTGTTTTGAATCAGATAATGTGTAGTCGGCTTATCCTGAGGAGCTGAAAATACTTTGTTTTTTTTTTTAAAAGAAAAATGCTGCTTTATTAGGACATCGTCACCGGACAGACTTAAGAACAAAAATAGTATTGATCAGCAAACAGTTAAAGCATGCATATAAAACTGTAACAAGTCTCAATTATACATTACTATTAAACCTCTCTGACAGTTTCTTTTTTAGGTGCTTGCCCTGCCAGGCTCCGTTGTGTAGGGGTTAAAGAACAGTCGTTTTCCACCTCGCAACCTGGTAAGGATCCATATATTCCCATAATGCGATATCAAACAGCTTGCATTGATGCTTAGTCCAGGTTTTTCTGATCACTGGTTTAGGACCAGTGCTTAGAAATGTTTTCTCATCCTGAAAGCATTTGTACTGATTTGCCAAAGTGTTTCCAGCTTTGGCCAATGGACAGGTAGTGGATATTAAAACTATATTCTGATTATTATTCTTCTCCTTGCCTATATTCTGCAGTGGAGTTTTGACTTGATTTTAGTAGCCAGTAGCTCACAAATTAATGGAAAAGGAATAACGTACACTGCTTGCTTTCCTTCTAATAGTAGCAGTTTTTAAGATATTTGCTACTGAAATATGCATCTGATTAGGGGAAAGGACAAATAATATGGTAATGAGTGTGATGTGGTTTTTTTTTTAAGGTCTTCTGTTTTTAGACCACCCAGAACTATAAGCAAATGGTTCTTGTTTGAAAGGTCAGGATTTGTGCCTTCCAGTGGTATACAATTCCTGATGGTTCTCAATATCACTTTAAAAAAGAAAGTCATTTCTCATTAGTCTACCTTACTTGGTGATGTAAAAATTTGTATGTTAAACATAACCCAAATATTGGTTTCAATTATTAACATTGTACAATGGCACCCTAATGCAGGCAAGTCACCTACTTTTTTCACATAACTGTAACGTGAATTGCAATTCTAATTCTAGTTCACCATAAATAGTCTGTATACCCAAGATCACTGAGATTCCTTGTATTTCAGAAGTGGCTTTTTACTTAAATTACATGCATACTTGCGTAACTTTACTATGGGATCTTAAATTGGCATCTCTGAGTATTCAGAAATATCTCTAACTTTCTATAGTCAGTTAGGAAATACAATCTGCAGATGAACAAAGGTTATGTCTTGACATTGATGGTTTGAAAAAATAATGCGCATGCAGACCTCCATGTTTAGTTAAGAGAGGAGGAATAAAATAATTTGGGGGGGGTCACAGACAAATGTGTGAGAGTTGCTTTTGGATCAGCACTAATATTACCCTATCTTGCAAGACAAATAGGTTACAATACACCTTTTTATTTTTTGGTTGTATTAAAATGTTTAGATTATTCATATGTATGTAAATTGGGGAAGAATGGGTGTGAAAAATAATTAAATGTAAAGTGAGGTTTCACAAAGAATGGGTCAACTTAAGTCTAGAGTTAATGATTGAGATGTCTCTATTTCTAAAATGATTGAGTTAATATACTTAAACCTTAACACTAAGGTATAATAAATGGATTTATATGTTGGATTAAGAGTAAATTGAAGAGTCTCCTTCTCCCAGTGATGTGCTTAAGTAGCTCCCATTAGTGGTAATAGGAGTTAAAGGAAGAGCAAGAGAAGAGACAACTAATTTCTTTGTGAAACATCACTGTTTGAAAAAGTATATGTGTATTTAGCATCCTTGTTTTTCTTTATGCTAAAGTGGATACAGCTGTGTTGGGGCAGAAGAGACGGGACCAGCTGCTGGCCACATTTCCTGCTTTATTTTAAAAGGTAGTATAAGAAATGGGGGAAAAAGAGGTAACAGGGCTTCTGCTGTCTTTCATTTTTGAAAAGCTTGAATGTTTGGAAAAACTAATCTCACCAGTCCAAAGTTAGTGTGATACTAATTTGAAAAGTGACTATGTACAAAGGTAATTTTTTACTTCTGCTTTCTTTGTATTCAGAGTTACATGTTCACAGAAATACAGAGCCAGCACAGCTAAGAACTAGTTAGCTGTGGATTCTGTTCCATCATGTACAGTATCAGCCGGATTATCTATTGAGTTCCAATTTTTGACACTTATATAACCCCATTGTAGGCCGTGGGGTAGTCCAAGTGTCATTGAGAGCCTAATTTAACTTTTAGAGCTCTTATTCTTGGTGATATGTGAGCTGGGAAGAACTGGACTTACTTGAGCCTAGACTGAGTTTGTAGGGCTCATAGTTGGAGAAACGCATCTTTACTTCAACATCTTATTCAACAAAAATATTAAAACAGTAAGCATGGAAGACTGCCATGGCATTTTTAGTAAGTTTTAAGGTAACTATTAAGTTACCTTAACTTAAATGTGACACTGTCTTGCTCTGTAATAGGATTCCCCCTTTTTGCACAATTATAAACACTTTGTTGTTGGATCAGAGCAATCTGGGACTTAATCCTGGTCTCTAATATGCACATGTCCATCACTGCGTTCTGTAAAATCTACTGCGTATGAGCAATAGTTAATTTTACACCATGCAAAATGTTGTGTGCCGGTACAACTAAGAACAGGATCCACCCCCAAGAATGTGACTGCAGGGATTTTTAGTGCCTTCTGAATCATATGTAAGCCAAACAGAGGGGAAAATTCTTTGAATGCTAATCAATTTGTGCTATCTGTATGGAATATTGTTAAATACAGCTTTTTGAAGCAGAAACCTTGAACTGATTTCTTAACAATACTTGAAAAACTTGTAAATGTTTCTTTGTAATTAGCTTTGTGCCGTACAAATAAGAATACAGTACTATAATAAAACCAGATGTGTTGTTCTTTCAATTATGGGCTCAAATTTTTTCATTTTGTTATTAACTCAACGTTTTGTTTTTAATGGATGGATCTTTAGATGGTTGGGAATTGAAAAAGGGATTGCTAACAGTGTTGCCTGTACGTTTTTATCAGTTGGGAAGCTTTTTAAGCAAGAATATAAAACTGGTATTTAAGAGTTAAACCATACTTTGATTTGTCTTACAGCTTTATAAAATTACTTTTCTTTAAATGAACAACTTTTGTGGGTGGGGATGGAATAAAACTGTTGCTGTTTCTCAAGAGTCTAAGATGCAGTGGCACTTTCTCCTTGGAGTTTGCAGTGACCACTCTGATTTACTAAATACATTATTTAATAAATAACACTTTAACTGTGTGCAGCATTTCTTCAAGAAACCATGTAACTTAAGTAGAAATCTTAGGCCTGGTCTACTCTAGAAAATTGGGTCGGTACAACTACATTGGTCGGGGTGTGAAAAATCCACATGCCTGAGTGGTATTGTTAAGATGACTAAGTAAGTCCCCATGTAGACCATGCTAGGTCGATGAAAAAATTGGATTATCTACACCAATGTTGGCGTAGGTAGGGTCTGCACTGAAGCACTACAGTGGCACAACTGCTGCTGTCGCGTTTTAAGTATAGACACACCCTTAGTAGCTACTTCCATGTTCTGGTGACATCTCTCTCTCTCATTTTTTCATTTCATTTTTTTGCTTCCTAATATTGATGGTTATCTACTTTCTATTTACTGTCATGTTGTTAGTTAATAATTTTATGTCCTGTTCTTGTTTCACATACTAAATTGCAGACTAAGGGCCAACAAAGTGCTTGTTCCATTGAGTAATAGGTATGCACATAAGGCCCGACTTGAATTGCAAATGATTGTCAAAACCCTGTGGCTGAGTTGCAGACAAGCCATGGAAAAGTAGTATTGGACCCTATTACTTATGGTAACAAAGTCCGTTATTACTTTTCCATGATTTTCTGCTGTTGGCCGCCTGGGGCTGAGAGCGGGGGCTCTCGCAGCTCCCACTGTCAAACTGCGGTGGAAGCCTTTTATTGCGGAATCCGCAGTATTGCCAGTTACATAGGGTCTTACGCATATAACTTTTTCTATTTTGACTGTATTCTGCAATATGTTTATCTAAAAATGTAGTAAATGACAATAATCAAATGTTGAACAAATTGGCTAAACTTGATGAAGTGTAACTGTTGACTTAGGCCTGGTTTACACCTAAAATTTAGGTCGACATAGCTGCATTGCTCAGATGTGTGCAAAATCCACACCCTGAGTGGCGTAGCTATGCTGACCTAACCACCAGTGAACGTGCCGCTAGGTTGATGATGGAAGCATTCCAGAAGAATGCTTCCGTCATCAGTCTAGCTACCATTGTTTTGGGAGGTGGTGGTCCTTCAGTAACAGAAAAATCCCTTCTGTCACTGAAGGCTGCATCTACGGTACGGAGTTATGCCAGCAAAGCTATACCACCATAGCTATGCCGCTGTGGTACCTGTAGTGTAGACATGGCCTTACGCTTCCCAAGTGGTTTACATTTCTGGATATATGCAGGGGTTTGAGAGTACACAGTTGATAAATTTTAACAGGTTTTTAGAGTTTGACTGCAAGGCTGTATCATAATGCTCAGTTGTTGAGAGAGTCTTAAAAAGATGTTTGTTCTTTGGACGGTGCGCTTCAAGAAAGTGGCTTGTTGGGGTGTGGAGTTATTGGTTGCCTCTCCATCTCTAATTTAAGTGTAGGCATTGCATGTACTTAAAGTAGTCTGGCTCAGTCTACAGCAGTTATAACGAAGGATAAGATTTTTGTCATGGAAGTCACAGACTCCATGACTTTCAGAGAGCTTGGTGACATTTTCTGCTTCAACTTCAATCCTGTGCTTTGAGGTGGCAGGCCCTGTGGGCTCCCAGATTCCATGGGTCCTGCAGGGGCCCTGGAGCTGTGTAAGTCTCTTCTCCCCCCCCCCCGAAGTTAGCCCTCACCTTATTTTTAATAAAAGTCAAAGACAGGTCACAGGCTTCTGTGAATTTTTGTTTTTCCTGTGACCTGTCCATGACTTCAACTAAAAATAATCATGACAAAATCTTAACCTTATTTATAACAAAAAAAGTGGGGAAATACCTCAGTAAGAAGATTAAATTAATGAATAAAAAGAAGTTAAAATTATTTAAGCAATAATGACATAAGGGAGTGTATTTCTTGGCTTAATGAGCAGCTGGAAGAGTTAACGTCTGGCTTTGTTTTGTGCTGTGCACTACAAAGGAATAACTGATTAAAGGTTATAATTGGTGTTATAAACTGAACATACACGTAAACAGAAGGGAATCACCATTTTGTGTCTTAACTGCATGAAGATAGTGCAATATTTTTCATTGCTGATGTTTTTCTAGTAGTTAAAGACCATTACAGTAATCAGTAAGAAATAGGACTTCATTCTCAGTAATCTTAAATGCCTGTGCATTTTAATAGCATTGCAAATTAACCTTTCTCTCTTTTCTCCAAACAGCTTAGCAGCACCTGGGGGAAAAACAATTCAATTTTTCTGCAACCTGTAACTGCCTGGAGAGTTGGTATCAAAGTAATTATGGGGAGCCATGTCACAAATTTTGGCATCTACTGATGTATCTGAGTTACCAGTTTTTTTTTGTCACTTGCCAAAAGTGGAGAGTCCTAGTGTTTCCTTTGAAATTTTGAGGGACTTATTAAAAAAATAAAGCAAAGGTTTTATGTATAAAACTTTCATAAAATTACCCATTTTTAAAAACCTTTATGGTAATGTGTTTTGGGGATTGTGTATTTGGATATGGTATCTTCTGCGTGAAGGAAAGTATTGTAATACTTCGTATACAGCCTATTATACTGTTATTTATTTAGACTTACAAAAGCCTCAGTAGGTGTACAACATATGATCTGGGTTTCCAAATGGATATTTTGTATTCAGAAACTTTTTTTTGTAGTTTTAAGCATAGTAAAACGTAGGTCACCAGTGGTGGGTGAGGTGCTCTTCTCTCCCATCCTGTTGGGATAAGAGAGTGCCAGGGATGGGGCTTTCTTGGGAGGTGTGCCTGTTCTGGGCTTAGGAGAAATCAAGAAGAGGAGGGGAGTGTTTATTGCCAGGGGGATTGGGAGCAAGGAGAGAAGAAAGCTGTTGCTGGTTGTGATAGGTGAAGTAGTGTTTTGTAGCACTGTTCATAAAACGGAGAGCTCTGCTCATGATGGTACAGCAGGCTTCTCCATTCCTTTCCCCTCTAACAACCCTCCCTCCCATAATCTGAATCACCATCATTCCAGCAGAAGATTAGACCTTGACTACCTTCAGAATCCATCTATATTGCTTCTTAATTGCACAGTAGATTTTGCCTTTAAAATGCAGTGAAAGCTACTGCAGTGATGATGTTTTTGTGTGTAACCTGTTTTTGCCATGATGGTAAGAATCTCTACAGATAAGGATGTAACTAAAAATAATTATGACCGTACCTGTAACTGCTGACTTGGGATTTTAAACTTTTTCTTGCTTAGTTTTCAGTTGACTTTTGGCATAATGTAACATAGATACTACTTTTCATAGTATTCCTACAATTTGTGTGATGGTAGCTGTTACTAGAAGGTACATAACTCAACCACTTGAAATTTTTTTTTTTTTTTGGTGTGAAATGCCAAAGGTACTGGGGCATACTGAGAAGTATTTGTATGTAAGAGGCAAGTAGCCCCGCATTAAAACAATTTTTCCCTTATCGATGAATCTTTAAATAGCCATGCTAACATATTTGACTGAGAGAAAAATTGCATCAGTAACTTAAAAACAATTTTTTCCTGGTGCAACTTACAAGTGGATGAATTAAAAACTTTTCAGTATCAGGCTTTGTAACTTTAAACAGTGACTGGCCAATAGCCACAATGTGTGTGTCCCTATTTTTTCAATCTCCTGATACAGACTAACTTGTTAAGTTTTTAAATTTGAATAAATTATTTAGTGTAAAAGAATGTCATCAGGTGAACAGTCTTAAAAAAAAAAAAAAGGTACAGGGCTGCAATTGTTACTCTTTAAACTAGTTTAGTTTCCAAAGCGGAATGAACGTAATACTAATTAGTTTGATTAAATGCTGGTTTGAGCTGGGCATTGGTTATGTAAGCTGCTTCTGTCTCAGTTCTGTGATGCGGCTTTGATACTGTCCTGTAAAATACCTTTGTTCCGGTCATGGGACCCTAGAGTGCCAGTGATAACTGCTGAACAGTACAGGAGCTAAATGTTTGTTGAGATGAAATCCGGTATGGCAAGAAAAATACAAGGGAACGCTGGAGGTCTCAGCGCTGTGTGCGCGGAGGAAGAACGGCGTGGTTCCATTAGCTAAATTGTAAATACAGGGGCCGAACTCTACTCATTTTTCCCTGTATAAATCAGGCTCGCCCCACAGGCTTTTAATTACCTAGGAAGCTAGAATCACTGTCGTATACATGATTGTTTCTCTGCCATAGCAATCACATTGCTCTTATACTTGTCAATTGCATGCACATAATTTTTGGAAAGTTGGACAAATACAATAAAACAGCAACTGTGCATTCCATTTACACTCGTCCAAGAATATAGATTCGCTAACAAACCCGATGGTTGTTTTCAATAAAACTCTAGGATCGGGGAACAGAAGCACAGATCATTTTCTCTTTAGAGCAGGCTACTCTTCAACAAGCTGACACATTGTCACTCTAAAATTTGGGGAGCCTGCTAGCTGGCAGTTTACTACATTTTTGTGAAGGGTGTTCCATGTCCTTCAGACATATTTGGTATGTGGGATTGCACTATATATTTGCAAAGAAGATACATATCTATGCCCTTACTGTACTTACCCCTTCATTAAATGTGTATAACTTTAGAGTGTTTCAAATTAGCATCTCACATAAAGCACCCTAGAATGTGCTGTAGTGAATGTGACTGTACCTTGACATCAGCCCAGACCACTTACTTTGTGAGACCCGAAGATGTCTTTGGGTAATGAGGGCTGCACATTACTTGAGCAGCATAGATCGCTTTCAGCCTCTTGACTGACTGTCCTGGTTAGAAGAAAGCTAATGAATTTTATGTGCAAAATTAGATGACAGGAAGCTCCAAAATTCTTTCTGCTTTGACATTTCTGGTATCTGGGTATGGAGGCTTTTAAATTAACCCCACCCCACTTTGCTGTCTTCTTTTCTATCTTCTCCATCAGACTAGTAAAAGTGGAAATAAAGATATTTGGTCTGCCATTCAGGGTTCAAGTAACAATGCAGAATACTGTATATGTTGGCAGAATGTGTCTCAATTTTGGGAAGGTTTCAGAGTAACATCTGTGTTAGTCTATATTCGCAAAAAGAAAAGGAGTACTTGTGGCACCTTAGAGACTAACCAATTTATTTGAGCATGAGCTTTTGTGAGCTACAGCTCACTTCATCGGATGCATACCATGGAAACTGCAGAAGACATTATATACACACAGAGACCATGAAACAATACCTCCTCCCACCCCACTGTCCTGCTGGTAATAGCTTATCTAAAGTGATCATCAAGTTGGGCCATTTCCAGCACAAATCCAGGTTTTCTCACCTTCCGCCCCCCCCCCCCCCCCACACACACACAAAAACTCACTCTCCTGCTGGTAATAGCCCATCCAAAGTGACCACTCTCTTCACAATGTGCATGGTAATCAAGGTGGGCCATTTCCAGCACAAATCCAGGCTCTCTCACCCCCCCGCCCCCCAGAAACACACACTCACTCACTCACTCACTCACTCTCCTGCTGGCAATAGCTCATCCAAACTGACCACTCTCCAAGTTTAAATCCAAGTTTAACCAGAACGTCTGGGGGGAGGGGTTAGGAAAAAACAAGGGGAAATAGGCTACCTTGCATAATGACTTAGCTACTCCCAGTCTCTATTTAAGCCTAAATTAATAGTATCCAATTTGCAAATGAATTCCAATTCAGCAGTTTCTCGCTGGAGTCTGGATTTGAAGTTTTTTTGTTGTAAGATAGCGACCTTCATGTCTGTGATTGCGTGACCAGAGAGATTGAAGTGTTCTCCGACTGGTTTATGAATGTTATAATTCTTGACATCTGATTTGTGTCCATTTAGTCTTTTACGTAGAGACTGTCCAGTTTGACCAATGTACATGGCAGAGGGGCATTGCTGGCACATGATGGCATATATCACATTGGTGGATGTGCAGGTGAACGAGCCTCTGATAGTGTGGCTGATGTTATTAGGCCCTGTGATGGTGTCCCCTGAATAGATATGTGGGCACAGTTGGCAACGGGCTTTGTTGCAAGGATAGGTTCCTGGGTTAGTGTTTTTGTTGTGTGGTATGTGGTTGTTGGTGAGTATTTGCTTCAGGTTGCGGGGCTGTCTGTAGGCAAGGACTGGCCTGTCTCCCAAGATTTGTGAGAGTGTTGGGTCATCCTTCAGGATAGGTTGTAGATCCTTAATAATGCGTTGGAGGGGTTTTAGTTGGGGGCTGAAGGTGACAGCTAGTGGCGTTCTGTTATTTTCTGTAGTGTCCAGGAAGTGGATCTCTTGTGTGGACTGGACCAGGCTGAGGTTGATGGTGGGATGGAAATTGTTGAAATCATGGTGGAATTCCTCAAGGGCTTCTTTTCGTCCCCTAAAGCCCCTACTCTACTTGCGCTATATTGATGACATCTTCATCGTCTGGACCCATGGAAAAGAAGCCCTTGAGGAATTCCACCATGATTTCAACAATTTCCATCCCACCATCAACCTCAGCCTGGTCCAGTCCACACAAGAGATCCACTTCCTGGACACTACAGTGCTAATAAACAATGGTCACATAAACACCAACCTATACCGGAAACCTACTGACCGCTATTCCTACCTACATGCCTCCAGCTTTCACCCTGACCACACCACACGATCCATTGTCTACAGCCAAGCTCTGCGATACAACCGCATTTGCTCCAACCCTTCAGACAGAGACAAACACCTACAAGATCTCTGTCACGCTTTCTTACAACTACAATACCCACCTGCAGAAGTGAAGAAACAGATTGATAGAGCCAGAAGAGTTCCCAGAAGTCACCTACTACAGGACAGGCCTAACAAAGAAAATAACAGAACGCCACTAGCCGTCACCTTCAGCCCCCAACTAAAACCCCTCCAACGCATTATTAAGGATCTACAACCTATCCTGAAGGATGACCCAACACTCTCACAAATCTTGGGAGACAGGCCAGTCCTTGCCTACAGACAGCCCCGCAACCTGAAGCAAATACTCACCAACAACAGGAAACTAACAATTGATGTTTTTCTTCTGATCATATTTCAGTGTGGGCAACTTTTTAAAATCAAGTTTTGAAAACTTGTGTTCCAGGTTTTCTTCTGGTTAATTGAAAGCTGTCATGCATGTAACCAAGTCTGGCAAAGTGTGCTGCTGGAGTCAGAGCAAAACTCACTAACTTCAGCCATCACAGTACTGCCAGAGAACCTTCAAAGTTAGAAGTATACAGTTTCACTTCTATAGCAGCTAGAACAGAGGGAGGCAGAGTATTTTGAGCTGAATTTTGGTGTACCTGCAGTAAATCCAAATTCAACACAATCAGGAAGTATGATTTTATTGGTCATTTTGAAACAAACACTAACCTTGAAATTTTTAAATTAATATTTTAAAAATATAATAGCTCCCTGTATGAAGTTAGTCTGATTCCTTCCATTTACTTCCACAATGAAGATGAAAGCATATCTTATTCAGAAGGATTTTTCTGCCCTCGAACAGTACAACACATGAGCTCTGTGTAGCTCAGAAGCTCGTCTTTCACCTACAGAAGTTAGTGCAATAAAAGATATTACCTCTCCAACCTTGTTTCTGCCACAAGAGCATATATAAATTCCTGCTGACAATTTACTGAGGATTATATGCAGTGTTCCATAGTTAGAGGAAATATGAAATTCATCTAATCTCTACTAGAAAAACATGACGTGTGTTGTACTGTTCGAGGGCAGAAAAATCCTTCTGAATAAGATATGCTTTCATCTTCATTGTGGAAGTAAATGGAAGGAATCAGACTAACTTCATACAGGGAGCTATTATATTTTTAAAATATTAAAATTTCAAGGTTAGTGTTAGACATGGGTGTATTAATGCAGCACCTCTAATCCCATTTGACTGATGCACAAAATCAGCATATATGTATTTCTTAGTACATTTGGGGAGTTTTGAGTGCTCCCTGATAACTTAAAAAAACTGCATAACCTTTGCTCTATGATAAGTTTGTAGGGGTCATACATAATGAACACTGAATTGTGCTTCCAAAAATGTGTTTGGGAAGTGGGTATTCCCCTCTAAAAGTAGTACACAAAACAAAATTCTGTTTCAGTTTACCATTTAATAGTGAAACACATTGAAAAGTCTTGATTTACTTATTTAAAAAAACCCACAAAGCAGTAACTTTCTTGCCTTATTTAGTTTCATGGTTTATTGTAGTAACCCACACAAGCATTAGAGAGTTGTGTATTTTTTAGTTTTAATCTTCGAGTTCTTCAGGATTGCTGCTTGCTTCAGGCAGCTGGAGCATTTTCATAAATATTCCATACTGTCTTGAGCTGAGGTAAATTCCAAATGCAGCCTGCAGAAGGATAGCAAAACTCATCTTCTTAAAGATTGGTTGAGAGACTTTAATCCAGAAGCGTAACATATTCTCTTTCCCAGGCAAGGGAGCTGAGCTGTACCTATACAGAACACAAGACAGTAAAACTTAGGGGAAAATCGGTGGTAAAGTAACAAGACTATCTCCCTCTTTAAAATTACACAAATTTTAGGTGTTGGGTATATCTACAAAGCAATTGGACAGCTTTGGCTGGCCCATGCCAGCCAACTCGGGTTTACAGAGCTGAGGACGCAGGGCTGTTTCATTGCTGTGTTGGGCTTGGGCTGCAGCCCAGGTCCCAGAGCTCAGGCTCCATTCTGAGCTGGAAGTCTACACAGCAATGAAACAGCCTCGTGAACCTGAGTCGGCCAGCCATGGGTGTTTTGTTCCTGTGTAGACATACCCTTACTAGCTTTTTTGGGTACTAGGAATCAGTGATCCAGATTCCAGATTAGAAGTAAAGTATTAATACTTGCCATGATTATAAGGCTCAACTTCAAATTGCTTTACAGACCAGTCCTTAGAATGCCCCGGGGGGTAAAGTATACCCTCATTTTGTCAAGTGGAGGCAGAGAGGTAATTTGCCTAGGATCACAAAAGGGAGTCAACATTGAGATGGGAGCTCATGTGCCCGGCTCTCTGTCCTCAGTTCCTGGATCTGTTCCTTAATCTTGTTCTGTTCCAATTGATTAGTACTATGCTTAGTTATCCACCTTCTGTTCAAAGACCTTCAAACATTAGGTTAGCCATATTTTAGGCAACTCTGGTTTTCCTATAGAACAGATGTCCTACTCAGCCTGCTGAACTCATCACACAGCAGGGGCTAGGCAGGATAAGATTTATGAATGCTGCTCTGCAATCTTACTTATTCCACCCATTGTAAAACTTTTTTGCTCTGTAATATCCAAAAAGACTGAAATAGCCAATTACGCTTTGAGAAGAACTGTGTATAATTAATTTGTCCCAAGAAACCAAAGTATAACAAAATTTCACATACCTGGCTGCAAGTCCTGCATTTATAGGAATGGCCAAGAAAATGGGATATAGACCACCTATAACAGATCCAATTAATCCTCCTCTCACTAAGGCACAGGTTGCACATGTTAGATCACCTAGGTGACAAACAAGTCATTTCACAGTTAAGATACAGTATCTACATTGTTTTTACATTTTAACCTGAGCTTAAAGAGGCAGGCTCTCTGAAGTGAAATATATTGTCAGCGGAAATGGCTATGATGAACTGGAACTAGAGAGATTAAGTAGAAGAGTCTACCTAGTGTATTATGACACCCCTCCACCGTTCAGCTCTATAGAGTTTCCAATCAAATATAACCCAATTTGTATGGCTGTAATTGCACCTAAACTTAAGTGCCAGGATGCAACAAACAGTTTTACATAAGCATTACTGATTCAAAGGGGAGTTGCAAACACAGATCCATTGATGGTGAAGTGTTCAAAAATTAGTGGGGCGTGTCATAGAAAAATCGGTTCCATCCATATCCCCTCACCTACATGCCATTCAGGTTGAAGAATGTTTTTTGTATGTGCATAAATGTAAAAGTGGTGTCTTTTGACATTGTTCTGTGCACCTGGCAGTTCATGTACAAGGTGAGGTTTTCAACACTACATTGCTTCACTGTTTTGCAATAAGCATAAGCTTTTCTGGTATTGTATATAAAACACGCTGACAGTTTTTATGACATGGGACCTTTGAAAACAGTGCCCTTCATAAGGAATTAAAAATTTACCTGACATTAAAGGTACGGTTACAGCACCGTGGTAAATTGCTGCTGTTGTGAGGAATGGAAGAACAGCCATTGGCAAACTAGAAGCAAGCCGAGCCTCTGTCACATTTAGGATGCGTCTGAAAAAACTGTTTGCTATTAAACCGCAAAAGCCTCCATTTATTCCTAGGAAGTATGATCCATGTGTTAAGAGTTTCCTGTGGGGGGGAAAATTAGGTTAAAATGTTAAGCAACTGTGTGGTGTACAGGATATCTGTTTGTTCAGTCTTATGTCTTTGGGAACATGCTGTATTAAATTACTACTCTGAAGATGATCTAAAATGGAGTCATCCTGCTTTCAGAAGCAACTAGGTACAGTATTCTCTGCTGTATGCCTGAAGTTACTGTGATAGTGGTAAGGATCAGGGAAGAACAAGTAGGTACACCTTGAAGTATGCACAACTGGCCAGTGAATTACATGGAGGGGTTATCTTCTAAAACTGAGATTCTACAATTATAGGGGACCACAGGCATATCCAGACAGATGGTATAGGCAACTCAGAGGTAAAAATACTGTTTTTGAGGAACAACAGTCTGATTTGGTACAGTAAATGCTGTGGGTGTTGGAAATGATCTTACGCTTCCCTATGGTAACATTCTAATAAAAACATTAGGTTATGTGAGAAGCCCCTATACAAAAAACTGTCTGGAAAAAATTACGTTCATTGAAGTTTAGCCTTGGTGTTACACAGCAAAAGCAAACCACTTAGGCCGGAGTGGGTAATTATTTTTACAGGGAGGCCACTCCACGAATTTTAGTACATCATCAGGGGCCGCATATTTCTATTACAGGGATCAGCAACCTTTGGCACACGGCCCATCAGGGAAACTGCTGGCGGGCCGGGATAGTTTGTTTACCTGTAGCGTCCACAGGTTTGGCTGATCGCAGCTCCCACTGGCCGCAGTTTGCTGTTCCAAGCCAATGGGGGCTGCGGGAAGCAGCATGGGCCAAGGGATGTACTGGACACCGCTTCCCGCAGCCCCCATAGGCATGGAATGGTGAACCGCGGCCAGTGGAAGCTGCAAGCGGCCGAACCTGCGGATGCTGCAGGTAAACAAACCGTCCTGGCCTGCCAGCGGTTTTCCCTGACGGGCTGCATGCCAAAGGTTGCCGATCCTTGATCTACTACATTAATGGAGGGTGGGGCGGGGCCTGGGAGGGAGTTTGGGTTCAGGAGGCGGTTCTGACCTGGAGTAGGGGGCTGGAGTGCGAGAGGGGGTGCAAGGCACATGCTCTGACCAGGAGGCGCTTACCATAGGCCCCTCCCGATGCGGCAGGGCGCAGGCGGGCGGGCTGCTGCTGGCACATCTCTGCGTACCCCTTGGGAGGAAGGCGCTAGCAGGTCTCTGTGCACTGCCCCTGCCTGCATGCACCACCCCCGCAGCTCCCGTTGGCCAGTTTCCGGCCAACAGGAGTTGTGAGGACAGTGCTGGGGGTGGGGGCAGCATGCGGAGCCCCCCCCCCCCCCCCGCCAGGGGTGTGCAGAGACATGCCAGCAACAGCTGGCTGCTTCCAGGAGCGGCATGGGGTCATGGCAGGCAGGCTGTGAGCACTCCACTGTGCTGCAGGATTTTCAGCTGCCTGGAGGTCATGAGGGGGCAGCCAAAGAGCCTGGCAGGCTCGACAGAAATGTTAGATGGGCTGGAACTGGCCCACGAGCTGTATTTTGCCCACCTCTGACTTAGGCAATACAGGGTTTTAGATCCCAATTAATTTTTTTCCCAAGTCCATATTTACTATTAAAAGCTGCATCCCACTTGTTTTAACCAAGACATATGCCATCCAACCTTAAGCAGAACTCTCTATTGAACTCAATCAAGTATTCTTTAAAATGGTCCGCAGAGCAGTGATAAAATTACTTATTTATATTCTAGTAGTGCCTGAAATGTGCTAGGGGTTATATGAACAGATACTGTAAGATGACACATCCTTGCCTCGACGAGTTACAGTCTAAGTATAAAAAGACAAAGGTACATACAAACAGAACTTCCAAGGTGAGGTAAGAACGCATCTTGGCTTCAATCCTAACTAGGCGTATTCAGTTCAGCGTGATCAAATTTAATGCATGCATTAGAGTGGTTACAGGATGAAGGAACTCATTAGACCGCATCTCCCCTTCCTATTCTATCCCAATTATCCCTCTGTTTGCCCTTTGGTTCAGATGTCCAGCCTATTTGCTTTGACTCTACAGTACCCCAAGTTGCGGAAGTTTAACAAACAAAAATAGGCAGAGGTGGGTTGAAAAAAAAGAAAAAGGTCAGAGGTTAATACATAATAGACAAGTGTTATGTAAACAAACTGGATGTAGTAAGGATTATATACTGCTAATTAATTGCAAAAATGACTTTTATCTGAATCATGAGGTTGTGCATAAGACAGCTTGTGCGACTGCATCACTTCCACGTCACCTTCAATTCTTCCTCCCCTTTTCCAACTTAGGTTTGTTACACACGTTGCATCTTAAGAAAAATGACTACCAAAACTTACAAAGGAGACACACAAAGTGGGTGAGCTTTTATTGGACCAATTTCTGTTGGTGCAAAAGCTTTCGAGCATCACCGAACTCTTCCTCAGGTATGGAGAAGATTAAACTAGAGGGTCCAGGCTCAATACAAGGTGGGATAGATTGTTAAACATAAGGGATTCACACATTTTAAATGGTTTCCTACAATGAAGTGGGCAATTAACACCTCTTCGGTGGTAGGACAATGGAGGGCTAGTTGGAACAAGCTGTATATCAAATTGTTGTAATGGGCCCTAAAATCAGTAAAAAGAAAAGGAGGACTTGTGGCACCTTAGAGACTAACAAATCTATTTGAGCATAAGCTTTCATGAGCTACAGTTCACTTAGAATATAGAATATCAGGGTTGAAAGGGACCTCAGGAGGTCATCTAGTCCAACCCCCTGCTCAAAGCAGGACCAATCCCCAATTTTTGCCCCAGATCCCTAAATGACCCCCTGAAGGATTGAACTCACAAACCTGGGTTTAGCAGGCCAATGCTCAAACCACTGAGCTATCCTTCCCCCTCACTTCATTGGATGCAAAATCATTGTCCTGGTTAAGCATCCAGCAGAATGAGAAGTCTGAACTCCCAGGCTCACGTTTTGAAGGTGTTCTGCAGGTTTCCTTTAAGGACGAGGCCGGTCAGCGATACAGGCGATTACTTTGTGAAAAGTGTTCACTCACGGAGGGTAGGGTGTTTTTGTCCAATCATTTTTATGTGAGTTCATTGGAGAGCCGAGTGATTGATTGGTTTCATACACAATTTGTTGTTGGGGGTATTTGATGCCCTGAATGTGGTACACCATATGTTGTGATGAGCATACGCAGGACCCATAAATCCTGAAAGGTGTGTTGTGGGGGGTATTGATCATTATAGCAGTGGAGATTGTCTGCAAGTTTTGCATTTGTTGTTCTGGCAGGGACTGGTGTCGCTTTGAGTTGATGTGTCCTGGTCTGTGGGAAGCTTGGCAAGGTTGGGGTATTTGAAGGCCAGAAGAGGGGCAGGGGGTTGTGAAAGATTTAGTTGAGGATGTGGTCCCCGTTTACTATGGGTTGTAATTATTTGCTTTTAGCATGTATGGGTTCTAGTGCAGGGTGGTAGGTGACAGTAGGTGTGCTGTTAATTTTTTTCCCCCTCCTGTATTAAAGCACAATCTATAAGGATATTGGGGTGGCCTGTTCCATGATACGATCTACTTCTCTGGTGGAGTGTCCTTAATTGGGTAAGGCAGTTTTAACTGTGTATCCTGGACTGTCTCTTCAGAGTATATTCTCTAGTATCTGAGAGCCTGGAAGTAGATAATAGATTGCCTGGTGTGTCTGGGACTGTTACTGAGTTGTGGAGGTAGGTGTGGTAATCTGTGGGCTTCTTGTATATAGTTGCCTGTATGGTACATTATTAAAGCTGGTTGTGGTGTCCAAAAAGTTGATGCTGGTGCCGGAGTGTTCTAGAGAGAGTCTGAGGGATGGGTGCTGGTTGTTGAAGTTGTGGTGGAAATCTGAGGGAGTGTGAAGGTATAAGGATAATTCCTTTGGGGTCCAAGGCCTACAGCTGGCTGGCTGATTAGCCCCACCCTATGCACCTGAGAAAGAGCTTGTCTACACTGGCACTTTACAGCGCTGCAACGTTCTCGCTTAGGGGTGTGAAAACACACACGCCTCAGCTCAGCAAGTTCAAGCGCTGTAAAGCGCCATTGTCGACAGTACACCAGTGCTGGTAGCTACGCCCCTCATGGAGGTGATTTTTTTAGAGCTCTCCAAACGCTGTGCTGCGACTACGTAAGCCATGTTAAAGCTCTGCCACGGCAGTGCTTTAACATTGCCAGTGTAGACTAGCCCAAAAAGTTGCAATTTAATTAGCTAACCCTTATAAAAGAAGCCAGCAGGAAATGGGGTGGGGGAGAAGAGAAGATAGAAATATCCTCCAGAAAGTTGACAGCGCTGACTGCTAGTGGAGCTGTTGCAAGGAGGAACTACTCTAGAAACCAAACAGACAGCTGGGAGATTGTGTGGAGTACTTTATTGCTGAGACTCTGAGGTAAGAGCCAGGAAATTTTGGTTACTGGTGTGAGGGACTGAGGCTACGTCTACGCTACAGACCTTACAGCAGCACAGCTGTACTGCTGTAAGGTCTCCCATGTAGCCGCTCAATGCTGACAGGAGAGAGCTCTCCCGTTGGCATATTTAAAACCACCCCCAACAAGTTGTGGTAGCTATGTCAGCGGGGGAGCATCTCCTGCTGACACAGTGCTGTCCACACCAGTGCTTTTGTTGGTGAAACTTATGTTGGTCCGGAGGATGGGTTTTTTCCCATGCTCCTGACCAACAAAAATGCTTATTTAGACACAGCCAGACTTGGGAAATGGACAAGTCAGCCTGCACAGACCTTGACGGAAGAATCTGCAAGGTTCAGATTTTGTACGGTAAGGCGGCTTAAATAAAAGAACTAACTATGCTGCGAACTGCTTCCTTGGATTCCTTGAGAGAGCACTCAGACGGAATTAACCCAAGGAGTGAGCTGACTCAGCAAGAGCAAAGCCTGGTCCGGTAGAAGGAGGCACTATAAGACAGGCCCTAATCCTTTTACTGAGAGTTTAGGTTGTCTGTCCAGAGGATGAAAACATCATTGATGTATCTCAGGTATATCATTGGATTCAGGGTGCATTTTTCCAGAAATTCTTCCTAGAGGTGACCCATGAAGAGGTTAGCATATTGCATTATCCACAGCTGTTCCTATGGTTTGGAACAAACGTTTGTTGTTAAATGTAAAGTTACTATGGGTAAGAATGAAATGGATGAGTTTGGTGATGTGTTTGAGGTGGATTTCTAAGCACTGTTTATTATTTTGTAGGTATTTGAGACAGGCAGTGATGCTCTCATGGTAAGTAATGTTGGTATATAAGGAGGCGGTGGGCAGTGATGGTGTTCTGAAGGAGGTTGTTAATGTTGTACAGTTTCTGGAGGAAGACGGTTGTGTGGTGAGTGGCTTGAGGATGGTTTCTATGAGTACTGATATTCCTTCAGTAAAAGTGCCATGGCCAGATATGATGGGTCTGCCTGGGTTCCCTTGTTTGTGTATCTTAGGAAGCATGTAGAAAGTCCATGGGGTGGGTTTGTGGGGATTGAGTTTGTAGAGAGTTTCTCTTTGAGTTGTTTGGGAAAGGATTTGATGATATCCTTCAATTCCAGTGTGAACTGTGGTGTGGGGTCTTCTAGGAGTTCTTTATTGTAGGTAGGGTCAGAGAGCTGTTGATTGGCTTCTTTGACTTAGTCATCATGACAGAGAACTATGCTGGTACCTCCTGTGTCTGCTGGTTTGAGCACTATGTGGGGATAGGATTTCCAGATTGGTATCGCCATCCTCTTAGTGGCAGATGTGATATTTAAGGATGTCAGTCCCGTCCCCCCCCCGCCTTGAAGCAATCCGTGTAATGATCCAGTGTATGGTTTCATCCACTGGGGGGTTCCAGTCAGATGATTCTATTTTCTTATGACTGTTGGTAGGGATGTGGTAGTTGCAGGTGGCGTCATTTTGTTTGTGAAACACTTCCTTGAGTTGGCAAAAGCATTGTTCTAGTTCGCCACATATTAGTTTTTCTCACATCCTGGGACCAACATGGCTACACCACCACGGCTTAACTGCTACCGTTCCAGAAGTCACAATCTTTGTAGCAGTAGATGTGGGTTAAGCTCTCCACAGGCAGCATGTGATGGGATGTACAGGGTCATTCCCTGTCCCCTAGGGCAGGGGTTCTCACAACATTGGCCTCAGAGTACAGCTCCCAACTCTCGCTCGTGGCTGCACTGACACTTTTTCCTAAAATACTTAATTAACTTCAGGAAAAACAATTAAATATGCACAAATACACATCCAAATCATTGTAGTTTATATATGTACGGCTATTTTGCAGACTCAGTAATAAAACTAACTATGTGAAAAGTGATATTTGTATATTCGTTAATGTCACTTTCACAGCACACTTAGTAGCTACCTGGGAGGCTGTGAAAAGTGATATTAACAAACATACAAGTATCACTTTTCACAATCTCCCAGATAGCTACTAAATCTGCTGTGAAAAGTGATACTTGTATGTTTGTTAATATCACTTTTCTCAGCAAGCCACAGGACCCAGCCCTGATCCAGACGGTTGACGGGGGAGGCAATGGTGGGATGGATGCGGGGCTGCGGGAGGCAGCAGGGGCCTGGGGTGATGGGAGTGGGTGATGAGCCTCACGGCCAAAGCCAGGGGTGGGTGTCTGCTGCCATGCAGCCAGGGCTGGGGCTCAGAGCCCACGGCCAGAGCCAAGAGCCAGGGACAGGAACTGCATGGCCGGAGTCAGGGATTGGAGCCTGCTGTTGCACGGCTAGAGGTGTGGGTCAGTGCCTGGGATCACTCCCTGCTGCCGCATTGCCAGAGTCCGGAGCTGGACCCTGCGCTAGCTGCTGTGCGGCCAAGGATTGGCACCCAGGGCCAGCTCCCGCCGCTGCATGGCTGGAGCCCAGGACCAGAGCTGTGGCTGGGAGCCTGCTGTCATGCGGCGGGGGCAGGGGATCAGCGCAAGGGGCTGGGCGGCCAGAGATGGGGAGGGGGGTCAGCACCTGCAAGGGTCGGTGCCCAAAGCCCCGCAGTGGGAGCCTGCTGCGGGGCTTTGGCGGCTGGAGCCAGTGCTCGCCACTATACGGCCAGAATTGGGGGGCCAGAGACTGAAACCCCACAGCTGGAACCGGGAGTTGTTACCCGAAGCCCTGTGGTTGGAGCCCGCTGCTGTGCAGCTAGGGGTCGGCGCCTAGGGCCAGCACTCGCCACAGTGCGGCTGGAGCCTGGAACAGGCATAAGGGACCAGCGCCAGTTGCCACACAGCTGGAACCAGGGCCAAGGGGGAGGTGTCAGTACCTGCTGCCCTGTGGTTGGAGCCCAGGGCCACATGGCCAGGCTCCTCAAGTCCCGCCGCTGGAGTCTGCCGCCCAAACCCCCTTCCCCAAGGTGGGTCAAGAACTCACCTTGCTCCTGCAGTGTTGTGCCCCACCTGTTTCCAGAGGCGGTGCAGGGGAGCGCATCCAGGAGCAACAGGGAGTGAGGGGACCATGCTTCCCCCATCCCCAATCACCACTCAGGGGGCTGTCATGGCTGCACGAAAAGCCTGTGGTGGCCACATTTGAGAAACACTGCCTACTGGGTGTTCTGCAGTCCTGCCTCACTATTCCATTGGTGTCCCTGTGAGACCCTGCTGATCCAGGCAGTGCTGTAGGGGTTTTGAAGTGAAATCCCAGCAGGGGTTTTCAGAGTCCAAGGCAATGAGTCCAGCTGAACCTAGTCAAGCTTGAACACTTAAAAAGTTTATAAGGGGAAAAAAGGGATTTTTGCTGCTGAGAAGTCAGCAAAGGGGGCTGTAGAGGTAGAAGTGCTATGCTATTTATAGAGGTTTTTGTTCTGCAGGTCAAGGATTTGAGCAGAGTGGAGGAAAAGAGGATGACAGGACTGGCTGAACTACAACTTTGTGCATTAAAGTGACTTCACAGAGGGCTCCTTTCTCCTGACCATAGCCTCTTGTTAGATTTCTCTCCAGAAACCCAGGCTCTGGTCCTGCCACCACATTGCAGGGCAATCTCAGAATAAGGTCCAGGCCTTTGGCAGCTGCTCTCTTCCATGGTCCACCATAACAAGTGTAACATGCAGAATGGAAGACACTAGTCTAACAAATTTTTCCTCAGACTTTTAGTTCAGTCTAACAGTACGAACTGAGAAGGGAACGATGATTATCTTGTTACAGGGCAAAGGCTCATTTGCTGACCACGTTAAGATTAGAAGCTTTGTTTTCAGAGTAACAGCCGTGTTAGTCTGTCTTTGCAAAAAGAAAAGGAGTACTTGTGGCACCTTAGAGACTAACCAATTTATTTGAGCATGAGCTTTCGTGAGCTACAGCTCACTTCATCGGATGCATACCGTGGAAACTGCAGCAGACTTTATATACACACAGAGAATATGAAACAATACCTCCTCCCACCCCACTGTCCTGCTGGTAATAGCTTATCTAAAGTGATCATCAGGTTGGGCCATTTCCATCACCAGCAGGAGACTGAATTTGTGTGGGTGGGTGGAGGGTGAGAAAACCTGGATTTGTGCTGGAAATGGCCCAACCTGATGATCACTTTAGATAAGCTATTACCAGCAGGACAGTGGAGTGGGAGGAGGTATTGTTTCATGATCTCTGTGTGTATATAAAGTCTGCTGCAGTTTCCACGGTATGCATCCGATGAAGTGAGCTGTAGCTCACGAAAGCTCATGCTCAAATAAATTGGTTAGTCTCTAAGGTGCCACAAGTACTCCTTTTCTTTAAGCTTTGTTTTATAACTGATTGGTGTTGAGCAACTAGGTGCTTGGCAATAGGTTCCAATATATGGGTTTTATCATGGCTTTTCCACAGCATTCCTCCTGGTTCCCCAGCTGTTCTGGGGACGGAGTATGATGCACCGAGCTTACACCCGACAGAGCAATTTCCCTGAAATCATCATTTACATTTCAAACGTGATTCAGTATCTTTGAAAATCATCCATCAACTTACAAACACAAGAACAAAAAAGGAAGTCACAAAAGCTACTTAGTTGGTAAAACAAACAAAGACAGGAGCATCACTTACTGGTCTGCTTCTGGAAGCCGAACGAACATTTTTAGCAGAGCTTCATTTTTTTTTGTATGTCGAAGCCTTGCATTTTCCTGTGGTGAATTTAGTTCAAGCTCTCTCCCTGACATTTTAAGGCTCTGGATCATAAAGTGAGAAGGAACAAGGCAAGTTTTGGTTAAATGACATTGCCACAACATAACCAGATAACTTTTGCATGACAAGCAGGCAAATGATACGAGCTAATGCTTTAACCTCTCAAGAATGTAAAAGCCCTCAAAAAACCGAAAGGACATGATCCAGCTAAAAATATCTGGGGAATTTTTGGGTACGCAAGCCCTGTTAAGCTGCCCTGTTCAGCAGGAAAGTCTGCCTGCCATAAGATTCTGAGAGAACATAAACCTCAGTTAACAGGTGATTAGTAGATCATGATCTCCCCTATTCTCCTCCTCTGCTCTACAACCAATAAGTAGTCAGATGGGCTCAGATAGTGCAAGGATTTTGTTTAAACCAAGTGATCATACTTGATGAGGCATTCTGATCAGTGTTGATGTACTTGTGTTATTTTTAAATTAAGGAAAGGATGAGCAGTGGGGAGAGTTTCCTAAAGTTTCAGGCCATATATGGCTCAATTTTTCCTCCCTGGTTCCTGAAGCTAGACATAGATGTATTTATTTTTAAAGCATTTACTTTAAGTATTGATGAGTAAGACCCTGATCCTGCAAACAAAAACACTGAACATTCTAGCACAAGTGGTGCCATAGAAATCAATAGGACTACTCACAGTAATGAAGTTAAACCTTTGTGTAAGTGACTACAGGAACAGCACCTAAGACTAAGGGCTGCTTTAAAATGCCTTTTTTGACCGGCCTTAGGAACAGACTTGTACCCAGGAAAGAATATAACATAACAGATGCAAGGTGGGTGAGGCAATCTCTCTCCCCATCCATCTCTACTTTCCACCTAAGACAACAAAAGAAACAGCCTATGGACTTTGGGAGCAGATCCTGGCCTGAGAATTTGGCAAGTAATATACTGAAAACATGTGGTAAGGGACCTCACCTTGAATCAAGTCCAGTTTGTTAAGTATAGAAAGAGTTTTCATCTTTATTTTTCTTGTAACTATTTCTAACTTCAATGCCTCATGACTTGAACTCACTTAAAATTTCTCTTTGTAGTTAAGTAAACCTGTTTTATTCTTTAATTAAAAGTAACCAAGAGTCTTTAAGGTGCCACTGCACTCCTTGTTGTTTTTGTGGATACGGCTACCCCCGATACCAGTTTAATACTATTCACATAAGGAGAGTTGCTTTTGCTTGTACTGTATCTATTTTTTATGTACTATAACCTTCAGGACGTCAGCAATAATCTCCCAAGTGAGCGTCCAATGGCTCTGCCTCTACCTTCCTTCCACCCTGTTTTAAGGTCTCTTTCTGTTCGTGTCTTCATGCAGCAGCCAACCACCAGCGGCTCCCGCTGCCTTGCCAGGGTCCCACCCCTACTGATCTCTCCTGCAAGCGCACAGACCCAGCGGGGCCTTGCGGACAGGTCGCCCCCGAGCTGTGTAGCTTCCCCCTTGGAGCTGGGCGGGTGCGACCTTGGTCTGTCTCAGCGTGGCCTCCTCAGGCGCCGTGAAGCAGAGTCGTGCCCCGCTGCCCTGTCTTACCTTGTGCTGAGTGTCCTACCCCAGCTGCCACTGCTCCTTCTTCGGGTATGGCAGTGCCACCCGTACAGGCCCCCCAACATGGCCCCGCCCCGTCACACGGAGTCCTCCGCTGGGGGCCGCCATCTTACCAGTCATATGACCTAGACACGCCCATCCCGACTCCCCCTCGGAAGGCGTCGATGATTGGGCGAGCCCGAAGGTCCAGCATAGCTACTCCTGATTGGCCACGGAGTTGGAGGGGGGGCGGGATCGGTGCTGGGCCCGGTTCTTGTTGCTAGGGGAGGAGGATAGCGACGGCATCGGCGGCTCGTCCATGGAGACGGGGCTGAGCGGGGACCCGGCAGCTGGAGACGCGGAGACTCCCCCTAGCCGTGCCCTCAATGGGGGCCCCTCAGCCCTGGGGGTAACCGGCTGACCCGGGCGGAGGCAGCGGTCGCTCCAGGCCTGCCCCAGGCCTCAGCATCCTCCTAGGTGCTGCCCGCGGGCCCCTCGCGCCCAGCCTCCAGCGACTCCCAGCCTCGCTTAGCCACCTGCCAGCTCCCTGCCCCCCTCCCCACGGCTTCCTCGTCCTCCAGCCCCTCCCCGGCCCCGCACTCTCCCCCCGCCTCTCTCCAGCCTGCCCGGCTCCCCCCTCACCTCGCTGCGCCGCAGCCCAGAACCCAACGGGCCCGCCCTGCACGGACCGTCCCCGGGACAGACGGAAGAGGACGGGGGAAAAGATCTATCTGTGTGGTGGGAAACAGAGAGAGAGAGAGAGAGAGGCCCGGGTCTGAATGGTGAACATTAAAGAGTAGAACAGAACAGCCCCCAAACACAGTGTCCATCTCTCCCAGAAGATAAATGCAAAGCAGGGTTATGTAACGTGCACCACGGCTCCTCATGCATGCAGGGAAACACTTGGAGGCTGCATGACATTTTCATACCTTTCTTAACAATCTAGATGGGTGAAATGCAACTCTTTTCTGCAGAAAAAGGGGGAGAGAAGGGCTTATACTGAGGCCAAGCAGCTGCGCCCGTGTGTGTGGGGAAACTGTGGACTCATTTCATGGCTTGCTTTTTTATTCCACTGATACTGCAGGATTTCTGAAAATTAACCTTTTGTGAAGCTCTGCTCCAAACCCTCTCTGCTCCTCCTTCATGAGGCGGCTGCTTTGCAAGGAAAGAAATGGCATGAAGTAAATGGCTCCAGAATAAAGCAAGCTGCTCTGCCAAAGTGCCCAGTGAGCAGCACGGTCACTTTAATAATTCCCTTTCAAGGGATTGCTTTCCTACTTTTCAATCCTCTCTTTTAATACATGGGAGGATCAGAGGGACATTAAAGACCATAAGGCTGGGTGGAGAGAATAAAAATGAAAGTGACTGAGGAGTGACTTCTATTGGGTAAGAGTGTGAGATTTGAAAGCATTTGTGCAGTGAGGAAAAAAGGGACCTTTTTAGTCTGCTGTGTATGCACCCAGTACAGCTATACATAACTAGCAAAATTCACCCAAGTTCCAGTGAAAGGAGTTTATACAATTATTTTGGATTGCTTTTGTTTTCCCCCAGAAATTTATTTGGATTATTTGGGAATTTTTGTCCTGAAACTCAGATGGCTTTGAACTTGTTCAGGTGGAATATTAAGACAGCTGCCTAGAGATGGACTGTGCCTTAATTGTCTTACATAAAGTTGTTTAACTGACAAACTTTTGCTGCCAGAAGAGGAGTTATAATAGGGTTTTATATGCCAAGGAGCATTTTCTCTTGTATTTTTATAGATTGAAAAATATTTTACAGATATTGAAAACCACTCTTGGAAAATTCAAAATTCTTCTTTTTTCTTCTTTTTTTCTTATTCTGTGGGAGGCACTGGTAGTTTAACTGGAGGAAATAGTGAGTACAGCTAGAAAAGCAAGACTGAAACAGTATTTCCTAACTGAACTGCTTAAGTGATCTGAACAAATACCTAGTTCCTGAGCTCACAAGGCGATCCCAGTGGGACATCATTGATACCAGTAAATAAGCACTTGCATCCAGTACCAGAAGTAAGACCAAGAATGCCAGTCAAGAAGAAAGGTGGGCTATGAAGTTTCCTATCTCATTTTACATCTACGTTTTCTAGGTTGTAGATGTCTAGTACTTGCAATTTTAAATGTAAAAGCATTTCAGTGGGGGAGTGATTTGTTTTTCTTTTGCAGGGAGGGAAAAAATTTATGCATTTACAATTGTAGTTAAAAAAACCCTCACGCATTTAGTAGAATGTTTTAAGATTTGTCATGTCATATTTGATCTTGATATTATGTTTTGTAAAAATCAGCCTTTACAAAACTTAAAACCATGGCCAAGAGAGGGTTTTAAATTAAATTATGTATCTCAAATAATTCCAATAAAAACAGAGCATAAATAGCGGAAAGTAAGCCATAAAATATTTGTTTTAATATTCTAAGGTGGTGGCTGTAACATTAGTAAGATTTGTTTTTGTTTTTTAAAAAAGTTTAACCCAATACCTTTTCTTGAAACATACAGCAGGTAACTCCACCAGCAGTAGCAGTAAAAATAAATGTAAAAACTCATTTCAGTGCACTTTGTCAGTAAAAGTTTCAACCTTTGTGTTATCCAAAAATGTTTTTAATTATGAGAGCTACATGATTTTAACAAGCTTTGGGGTTTCTGCATGTTCGGATATAAAAGGTTATATTACTTTAATAACTGTAGCAAAGTTGCGTTTAAAAAAAAACAGCACCATGTTTTGCCTCTTGTACTTTTAGGTTCACCACATAAATACTTGTTTGCTGTGTTGATGTAGCTGTGTTGGTCTCAGAATATGAGTGTCTTATCTCCCTCATATAAATATTTAACACTTTGTGACTACACTGGATTTAGACACAGCTTTGCTAAAGTGCAGTTTACAGTGATCATGCTAGCAATTGTTGGTAAATACTTATGATTACTCCAAAAACTTTTATGCTGTAAATGTTTCTCTGTGTCTTGCAAACACAGGACAGTAATTTAACATGTTAGTTTAGATTACAAAATGTGCAGATAAAACAAAGAATGGCAAATAACTGTTCTCATGCAGATCACCTGTCTAGAACTTAAGGCTCTTGACATGGCACAGCCAATGTATGGAATAAAGAACTAAAGTGAGAGATATTAGTAAAATATGGACACAGCTAACTTCAGTATAACTCAAAATTAATTTCTTTCACAAAAATAGCTTCTTCTACCTCTGGTCCATGATTCAAAATTTCTGATGTAAATAATTGTAAAACCAAACAGATTATTATGAAGGTTTATATAAAAATTCCACTTAAAGTTTTACTTTGATCATATTGTAGACATTGCAGAATAGAAACAAAATATCAAAACGGTATAATGATTTAATAAATAATATTAGTCACCAATTTAGTTAATTATTTTTAATTAACCGTAGTAAACATGGGAATATTTATGGAGGAAAATAACCCCCTCATAATGGCCCTTTAAGTCATCCTGTTGTGCTGTGAACACGTCATCTTACTCCACTATGAGGCTTACATATTATACTTGTTCACAACAGGTGAGTTAAGTGCCATTTGAAAGATAAAGCTTTAACTCTGAATTGTACATTTTTCTGTGTGGATGCCTTTCGGAATTGGATGTTGAACTGTAGCTCAATCACAAGATACCCATTTGATGCTGGAATTACTGAGTGAAATTCCATTGTCTGTGTTACTCAGATCATCAGAGTAGTTGATCATAATGATCCCTTCTGACCTTAAAAATCTCAGAATCTATATATTTCCTGTCTCTGTTTCAAGACAGCCTAACTCAGATTTTTAATGTAGTTCTTACACTATAATTTTTACCAGTCTACTGTAAGAACATATATTTTGAAAATTTTAAAATGTGCAGTTGGTAGAGCAAAATGGCTCCTTTGGCACAATTTAGCCTCTCATACCAATTAGTGTATTAGAGCTGTCAGTGTGAAGATATTTGTATTTAAATATTAAAAGCTGTTATTAAAATGTGATTACATATGTACAGAAGGGGATTGAAAAATGTTAGTGAATCAGCTACTTTATTTACTGGTTTTGAGTTACTTAAATTTATAGTCTGTAATAGGCTTACTCTCACAAAATGTAATTAAAGGGATGCTATCAACATGAACATCTCACTTCCATTTACAAGTAATAATGGGGGGAAAATGAGGGTTTTTTTCCCTCAAGTTTTGCAGTTTGTTTTGCTTTATGCCTTTCACTGTTTTATTGACAATCAGTTTCATTTCTGGTCTTATGCAGTAAGGAGCCCATATCTACTGTCTTCCCCAGCAGATAACAGCAGAAAATACGCGTGTGTACTTTCCCCAGCCTCTGAAAGCGTTTGTGTCCTGGTGGCAGCAGCAGCAGCGGTACTACGGAAAGTGAAGGAGTTAGCAGGGAGATACGCGCACAGAGAGGGCAGGGAGAGGGGTGATCCTAACATGCATTATGCTGGTCTTGAGTTTAACCAAAATATCCTTCAAAAATCATCAGATGAGCAGAAAAAACGGTACACATTTAAAAACAAAACAATTCAAAATCCTGACATTCTGTTATCAGGAGGCTGTATCAGAACATTGAATTATTTGAAACTACAGTAATTCCTCACTTAGTGTTGTAGTTTTGTTCCTGAAAAATGCGACTTTAAGTGAAATGATGTTAAGCGAATCCAATTTCCCCATAAGAATTAATGTAAATAGGGGGGGTTAGGTTCCAGGGAAATTTTTTTCACCAGACAAAAGACTATATTATATATATAGTGTGTGTGTGTATGTATACACACACACAGTATAAGTTTTAAACAAACAATTTAATACTGGTACACAGCGATGATGATTGTGGAGCTTGGTTGAGGTAGTGAAGTCAGAGGGTGGGATATTTCCCAGGGAATGCCTTACTGCTAAATGATGAACTAGCAATCAGCTGAGCCCTCAAGAGTTAACCCATTGTTGTTAATGTAGCCTCACACTATACAAGGCAGCATGAATGGAGGGTGGGGAGACAGAATGGCAGACAGAAATACACACTGTGTGTGAGAGGGAGAGAGATGTGCATTGCCCCTTTAAGTACACTGCCTTTTTAAGTAGATCAGCAAGTTGAGACAGAAGCTGCTGCCAGGAAGCTCCTTCCAGCCTGAGCCCTGTTGTGTCCCCCTCTGCTCTATGGAGATGGGGTAAGCGGGGTGCAGGAGCAGGGGGGAGGGGGACACCCTGACCCCCCCACCCCCGTACAGCAAGCAGGAGGCTGCGGGGAGCAGCTCCAAGGCAAAGGGCAGGAGCAGCACATGACAGTGGGGGGAGGGTCAGCTGAACTGCTGGCAATTGATAACCTGCTGTCTGGCTGCTGCACAGGGAACTTAGGGGAATGGGGAGCTGATGGGGGGCTGCCAGTCCACCCTGGTTCCAAGCCCCCACCAGCTAGCTCCAACGGGCTGCTGTTCCTGCAAGCAGTGGACAAAGCAGGTAGCTGCCAAACGACATTATAAGGGAGCATAGCGCAACTTTAAAGGAGCATGTTTTCTAATTGATCAGCAACATAACAACGTTAACAGGACGACTTTAAGTGAGGAGTTACTGTAGTTACTTTCCAGTTGTGTCCCCCTTTAAAGAGCAAGGAATATGTTAGAAATTTTATTTTGGAGGGAATGCTCCTTTTTCACCATTAGACTGCAAACATCACACAAATCCTGACGGACTTCTATGCCTTGCCTTACCTGTTTAAAGCAGGTAAGCATTACAGGACTGCCTTTTCCTTTTCAAAACTAGTCTTATTGGCCAATTCAGCTAACGTGAAAAGTTTAGGCTATTTGTAGTCAGTAAAAATACTTAATTAAAATATCTGAATAACAAACGGGTGTTTTCTGGGTGTGAAATAAGGCAAGCCTGCCATTGGTTCTAATCCAGTTTATGCCAGTATATGATTGTCTGATGGCTTGAGTGAAATGAGTTGGTGGTCTCAGTCTACTCCATAAGGAGATAAATGTCCACATGGTTAAGAACACCCAGTTGGCACCCTTGCTGTCAGTCTCAACAAAGAGACCAGTGACTGAAATGAGCCTGAAGTATCCTTTCACTACTTCAGGTGCTTCCTTCAGCGAAGATGAGGCATTTTAGGGATATTTGCACTGCTGTAACTGTTCCAATGACTTCAGTCTCTGGGGTTTTCAATTCCTCACCTTTCACTGGCTCTAAATACACTTTAACAAAATTAAAATCAAATCAAATACTCTTTACTACCCGTCACGTTTATTTGTTGGACATCACACTTTAGACACTATGATTGCACAAGCTTATTAAGTGAATAAACACACTCCTTTCCTTTATTGCATACTACACTTTAGCAAACATAAACTAGAAATAAAGAGATAGGTATGAAGCAAAGATGCTATATACCAATGTATACTACCCATTGCTATCCCAAACAATGAGATAATGCTGGTGTTATGGTATATCTTAAAGGTGACCTAATGACAAAATAATATACTTCCTCATTAGACTATGGAAACATTTAGCACAGAAACTAAAGTCAGCTTTTCAAATTCCTTTTGGAGTCCCCCAAGGTCACATCAGTTGGCTCCTGCAAGCGATGAGGGCCTATATTTATTTTTGTATTTGCCTGATCTTTCGATATATTTACAAAATAGAATAAAAGCATGAAACATAACTCAATTGCTTCTTTCTGTGACATCACAGCTATTGAAATAGCCTGCTTTATCATGTAGCCAGTTCACAGGTGCTCTTGTAAATAAATTTTGTTTTCCTTGTACATTTTTTCAAAGTTTCTATGATGATATATAAAACACTTTCTAAGACATGCCATATTAAACAAATCAATAAAAAAGGATTTAATATGAGCACACATGAGCCTCCAGTGTGCTAAAGCAGAGCCTACTGGTAACGATGACATCATTAAATGATGAATTTTATGGTGTAACAACACATAGCATTGCTGGCCTGTGACATGACATCAGTGGAGAAGAAGAGAGCTAAAAAGAAATGTTGAACTTTAAAATTTTCATACCTGATTGCCTAAAGTTAGGCTTTTAAATACATATTATAGATATCTAAATAGAAGTAGTCTGGTTTTCAGAAGTGCTGAGAATGTCAGCTGCCATTGAATTCATTTGGAGTTGCAGGGATCTGCATCTTTACAAATCTGGCTAGTTCTATTTCGATATCTAAAATATGTATTTAGAATCCTAACATTAGGCACCCAGGTTTGAAAATTGTGTTTTTAGTGGTGTAAATGCTCCTCTTAACCTTGTGAGTGGGGAATCAAGTACATACTGAAGTAATGGATTTTGGTAGTTCCTTTTCACCTTTAACAAAATGCTGATCCCACATATGTACTGTCTAAAGTTTTTGCTGTCCTTTTAGTTGCTGAAACGTTCTAGAATGTATTTTTGTCAAATGACGTGCAGGCATGAAGCCCCATTTTTCACACCAAGTTCTATTAAATAGACTGTCACTTTCTACTGTGAAATTGACTAGGAGCAGTGCAAAGCTGATGGTTAGGATCAGAGGTTGTGACTACAATAAGAGCAATTTCAGTTTTGTGGGAGTTAAACATGTGGCAGCAAATTTTTGTATTAACCTTTTCAGACTCTTCAATTTAAATCATTGGCTACTAGCATGACTAATCTCTTTCCAATCCTGTAGTTTTTCAGTGACAGAAGCTACTACTATCAATAAGAAATTCTGTGTATAGAAGGACTGCAGAAGTAGAAGTAGTATATAACAAATATTTGTTACATAAATTCATACTGGGAAGCAGCCTAATCGAAGTAGGCACTGGACTGGGAGTTAGGAGATTTAAGGACTTTTCCCAGCTTGGCCATTGTTTTGCTTTGTGACATGTCACTTAAACTTTCTGTGCTTTAGTTCAGTGGCTCGCAACCTTTCCAGACTACTGTACCCCTTTCAGGAGTCTGATTTGTCTTGTGTACCCCAAGTTTCACCTCACTTAAAAACTACTTGCTTACAAAATCAGACTTAAAAATGCAAAAGTGTCACAGCACACTATTACTGAAAAATTGCTTACTTTGTAATTATAAAATAAATCAATTGGAATATAAATATTGTACTTACATTTCAGTGTATAGTATATAGAACTGTATAAAAAAGTCGCCTGTATGAAATTTTAGTTTGTACTGACTTTGCTAAATTGATAAATTACACAGTAGTAAATCACCAGGACCAGTTGGCATTCACCCAAGAGTTCTGAAGGAACTCAAATGTGAAATTGAAGAACTACTACTATCATTTAAATCTGCTTCTGTACCAGATGATTGGAGGATAGCTAATGTGATACCAATTTTCAAAAAAGGCTCCAGAGGTGATCCCGGTAATTACAGGCCTAACTTCAGTACCGGGCATACTGGTTGAAACTATAATAAAGAACAGAATTATCAGACACATAGATGAATACGTTTTGTTGGGGAAGAATCAACGTGGTTTTTGTAAAGGGAAATCCTGCCTTACCAATCTACTAGAATTCTTTGAGGGGGTCAACTAACATGTGGACAAGGGTGATCAAGTGTATGTAGTGTACTTAGATTTTCAGAAAGCCTTTGACAAGGTCCCTCACCAAAGGCTCTTAAGCAAAGCAAGCTGACATGGGATAAGAGGGAAGGTCCTCATGGAATATGGCAACCTTTTTTGAAAGGAGGTAGCGCTATGTGAAATTCTCTGTATTATAATGTTTGTCAGCCCCTGCTGAAGAAGAAACTTTCAGCAGTGAACAATAGCAGGGAAAAAATATCATTAACTCTACAAAAAACTATTTCAAAAGTAGCATCTGCAAAATATTTCTGTGAGTTTTAACTATAAGGGGAAGTTAGAAGCATCTGCATTATTCCCTTAAGATCATTCAGGAGAAAGAAACAGGCTTGATGCTAAATTACGTAAAGGACCCATTTTTAAAACTTTATTAACCCATTAGCTAACTAATGTTCTTGTAAATTCTCAGAAAAAATAGTTCAGTACTCCAAGACAAAGTGGATGAATCCCCGCTTTAAGTGCAAAACCTTAACTGTGGGTCCATGAGCCACACTTCTATAGGAACAACTATTATTTGAATTTTTAATCCCCATTTCAATTGTGTGCATAGTTATGATCAGCCTTAGACTGAAGATAAGTAAAATATTCCTTTCTAAATCTGTGTGGCCACATTCTCACCTTTCTTCACAAAGAAGCAAGGTAAAACCTTTCAAGGAAAGACTTTCATTTTCTGGTCTCACAGAGCTCTGTCACATTCACCCAGGATAGGGCTTGTGGTAGCACGGAATAGCTGATGTGTCAACAAAAACATGCATTGGTTGGAAGACTCTGGAAAGTCACTGATTTCTATCTGCCAGTTTCCCTCTTTGTAGTGGTCATGACTTCCCTCTCTGCACTGATAACATATCTCTCTCCTAGGCCATGCTGCATTTAGCTCACTCCACCTGTCTGTATTCATGTCACACATAGAGTGTGCTACTAAAGTTAATGATAGTCAGAGCAACTTTGCTTACATGGCATTTAGCTGTGTTAATTGTATCAGCTTTAAATGTGAATGTACTCTATACGGCTGCTGTTCTACAACTGCTCCCCTGAGTTGGCTCACTCCATCTTTTTGCAGCATACTATTTGGAGTACCTATAGTAGTTGTACAGAGATTGCAACAACTATGTGATGGTGTGTGAAAGGAGGATAATGCACAGCTGCCTTGCCTCATCACTTGGACCTCCTGATAAGCTTATGTGAAACTAGTAGAGTTTTGCTTGGCATCTGGGTTCTTGATTTTTGCCTTAATATACATGAACATATGGTGCTGTTTGGTCCTGTAAAATTTGCTGCTGTACCTGTAGAGCAATTTTTTAAAGAGGATACAGGGTGATATACATCTGCATATCTGAGGACAGTAACAAGATTCAGATGAAGGTTATGTCACAAGTAAATATTTCCTAAATTGGTTTTGTGGAGAGCTAACTTTTCATACATGCTGGTTACACATTGTGTCTCTTGCTAGGCAATGAGACCATATCTCTTACTGAGAATGGATTGCAGCCAAGCCTTCATTGAATCACATTAACATACATCCAGGAATATCTTTAATATTTTTAATAGTACCTATTATTTACAAAGCAACATTTACAAAAGAAAGCAATACTCAGAATTCTGTAAGCATGTCTGTGTTGTGGCAATGTTAGATTTTGTTTCATATAAATTTAGACGTAAAAGGTACAGTGGAAAGCTACTGAAATGCTCTTCATCTCTCACTATTCATTTCTTTGTGATAGAAGCCATAGATATAAGCCTGTCTGCCAATTCTTTGTAGACCTATGTGTGTAACAGATACTGCTGTTCATTTGTTCCTTTTTTCCTAGCAGGCCAGATTAGAGGTTGACCAATCTACCTGTTTTACCTGTTCTCAGTGCATATTGTTTTAAAACATCATCATCTCTCATATCTTGAGGTGATGTTAGTGCTCATCACGTTCTATAATAAATAGCACTTTCATTATTCACCCACTCTTTGAAGGGTTATAAACATATATATCAATCCTTATGTTGCCTCTTCTGGGTAGTTGAGTAACATCCCATTGTACAGAAGAAGAGACTGAGACACAGGGATGTTTTTGTGGCTAGCATAAAGTTGCACATTTGCTATTTCCCAGTTCATTTGTGCAATCCGCTAGACCACACTGACTCCTGTTCTGGGTATGTTTCTCCCAGTTATCAGCCTTTTACCCACTGTTCTCAGGTGTTTTGATGTTTGATTATAGCTTGTAACTTGTACCATCCAATGTGCGAAAGAGTAAATATTAAAGACATTTCCCCCCCTGTATTCCTTCTGAATGCTAGTTGTTTTATCGAGCAAATAAACTGGCTTCTACCTGCAAGTTTGAAAGTTAAGGTTTTAAAAAATAATCTAATTCAGTGGTTTTAAAGCCCAGGTCTTTTTAATGCAGAACACTGTACTGTGTAATGCATATATTATTCTGTCTTGCACCTCCTTATTAGCCTGTTTTCTGTTTGTGAAAACTAGTGTATATGAAATGAACAGTCAATAGTACTGGCTTGATTCAGGGAATAGTGCAATTAGGTGTTATGCAAGTTTCTCACACAAATTGCATATTAACCTCCATTTGATTGACAACACCTTGTTACTCCAAATCTGGGTCTCTCCTGAGCGGAGATGGTGAATTGCATCAAATCAGGTGGTCTTGAAACATTTGAGATGTGGACCAATGTTTGCTGAAACCTCGGACTCATTTTCACTTGTCGTCTGAAGTCTCCAAGTTCCAGAGTTGTTTTTAATACATTTTCCTTTAAAAAGTGTCCCAAATTACTTAAAGTCTTACCCATTCCCTTTCTGTCCATGTGTTCTCTTTGTTTCCCATTCTCCTTGTTTCTTCCAAAATTTCACTTAAAATCTAGGAATTATTATATAGCAACTTTGCTGTCCAACATTTTCTGATTCTGGTTCTCTTGGAAGAAATTTCACCTGGTATGTGTTAACATGCATTCTAACTTATTTAATAAAAAATCCCTCAGATGTCTGAAATTAACCAAGACCCCTCATGCTAATATAGGCAGATGCAATTTGAAAAATGAGACATTAAGGTAAATTAAAAACTACATCTCTAAGTAAATTAGTGCTGGCAGCCATATAACCCTGAAACTATGATGCTCTCACATTACACCAATCGTAGATTGGGGCTGGTCATTATTTGAAAGGGACATTTTCAGGGAACACTTAGGAGTAGCCATACTTAGAGGTGGGGATGAAGTAGGATTCTAAGTCAGCACTGCTGAACCAACATCCCAGTGACATGTTAGGGTGCATTGTGTTTTTAGAAGTGTCACTTCTCAAATGAGTCATAAAATCAAGGCCTCTCCATGAGTAGTCATTAAAGTTCCTGTGTCACTTTTCACAAGTAGCTTGGGGTAAAATCCTGGACCTGTTGAAATTAATGGGAGTTTTGCCATAAACTTCAAAGGGACCAGGTTTCACTCTTGGTATCCTAGCTAAATTGTAATTTGGGAAATCATGTTCTGACTGTCTAAATTTCCCCCTGCAGTTTCAGTTGGATCTAGTGTATTTCACATTCTGTTCTAAACTGTTTTGTATCATGCTGTCTCACCCCAGAAGAAGCAGTGGTCAGTGAAGCAATTCCCATATAGTTTGTATATCATAATGTTATTTTTTAAATGTTCACTGTACTTTTGAAAATTTATTTTACAAAGCAACTTTTCTTTATAAGTTGTTTGAGTTCAGATTTAAAATTATTGGGGAAGAAAGAAGCTTACTGCTTTTATTAAAATGATGACAAAATGATCTATTACATCTTCTTTAAATGAGTATTCTTTTGAGCATTTTGTGTCCTGAAAATCTCTTACTTCACAAACTCTGATGCTGTCTTGTATAGCTTTGCAATGCTCTGAAGGGGTTATTCAGCTCTCAGAAATTGCTAGGTAACCATGGACCTGCTTTCAGCATCACTGCTCAGCCGATAATAGTTTGTTCTAATAATGTAATGTTCCTGTCTTGTCTCTGGTTGATTATATTATGACTCAACACATCCTGTTTGGGGAAGTTGTGTAAGGGTATGTCTACACTGCAGTGTAAGACAAAGCTCAGACTCAGGATCAAACCAAAACCCCCTTCCATCTACACACAATTCTGTTTGACTCAGGCCAGCTAGCCCTCTGGGTCCCAGGATGCTGGGCAGGGGCAGGTTTGAGCCAGTCTCCCACAGGGACTTGGGTCCAAACTCCATCGTTTTGCAGTGCAGAGGGAGCTCAGGCTCGCGTCCTGAGAGTCCACCAAAGATATTACACAATCCCATGAGATGCTGTTCCTTGTCCTCTGTAGCCCAAGGCTGGCTAATTGACTCCTAGAAAACAGAAACAACCATCTGGTTCAAGTACAGCTGCTCAGCGTTTAACCCTTCCATTTTATTCTGACTGCTGAGCTCCAAGCAGTATGAACAGTCTCCTGTGTTTGCAATGGCTACTGAGGAGAAGAAGTCGTTTGCCAAGTACTCTGCTACCTGGTCAAGGGACCATAGCCAGATTTTGGTTAATCTCTGGTGCGAGGCGTGCAAAACAGTTGACTTTAGTAAGAGTTCCAGGAATGATCATGCAAACCAGGAAATAGCAAAGAAGCTGGCAACACTGGGGATTCACCGGACCAGTGAGGAGTCCTGGGAGTGGATTAAGTGGCTCAAGACCAACTACCTGAAAGCCAGGAATGAGAACCACACCTGCCTCTTTTACAAGGATGTTGAATGGGTGCTGGGCACTACGCTGAGCACTGAGCCAGCAGCGGTTAATGATAACCTTGTCAGCCAGGATTCTGACTCCAGAATCTAATGTAGGACTAGAGGGGAGCCAACAGGCACTGGATCAGGCTTCTGAAGTGACTCTTGTGTTCACATTGGTGCCTAAGTAGGCTTTGCTGCCAGAGCAGCTGCAGCATATCCTGGGGCCCTATTTGGAGGAGCTTTTTGATGCTCTCTGCTGCAGGAACAGCCTGCTGTGAAACTGGCAGCAGCAATGTAAGAATCAAAAGCAGCCCCTGAACCTGGTAAATGTCTGGCTCCATGTTGGTTATTGTTAATATGGGGTGGGAGGGATTTCCAGCTTATGCCCCAATGTAAAATTTATTACAAGCTGCTGGCAGCAATGTGTATCTGCTAATGGCGGATTGCACACCAGCGCCTTGACATTACCCCTCTTCCTCATCATGTGGAATTCAAAGTGGAGACCGGGAAGCTCAAACAACAGTGAAACAAGCCTTTAAACTTATTTTTTCACGAGAAACTCACACATTATTACAAAGATGTGCCAGAGTATTTAAACTAAGAACCCTCCCTTTTAGTATGGCATGGCATACAAATTGGCCACACCCCGGGTGGTTTTGATTTAAATCAAATTGATTTAAATTTGATCAAATTGATTTAAATAACTAGTCAGAAAGACTTGATTTAATCATGGATTTCTACATAAAAGTGCATTCTTGTTGGTTGTTATAACCTTAATACATACTCTTCACAACTCAGAGATAGACGTAGTTTTCATTTTTAAGAACAGAAGTACTTGTGGCACCTTAGTGACTAACAAATTTATTAGAGCATAAGCTTTTGTGGGCTACAGCCCACTTCATCGGATGCATAGAATGGAACATATAGTAAGAAGATATATATATAGATACAGAGAAGGTGGAAGTTGCCCTACAAACTGTAAGAAGCTAATTAATTAAGAAGAGCTATTATCAGCTGGAGAAAATTTTTTTGTCGTGATTCATGGACTCATAGATATTAAGTTCAGAAGGGACCATTATGATCATCTAGTCTGACCTCCTGCACAATGCAGGCCACAGAATCTCACCCATCCACTCCTGCAATAAACCTCTCACCTATGTCTGAGCTATTGAAGTCCTCAAATCATGGTTTAAAGACTTCAAGGTGCAGAGAATCCTCCAGCAAGTGACCCGTACCCCATGCTGCAGAGGAAGGTGAAAAACCCCCAGGGCCTCTTCCAATCCGCCCTGGGGGAAAATTCCTTCCCAACACCAAATATGGCGATCAGCTGAACCCTGAGCATGTGGGCAAGACTCACCAGCCAGATACCGAGGAAAGAATTCTCTGCAGTAGCTCAGATCCCACCCCATCTAACATCCCATCACAGGCCTTTGGGCCTGTCAAGGTTCCTTCCCCACTCTGAACTCTAGGGTACAGATATGGGGACCTGCATGAAAGACCCCCTAAGCTTATTCTTACCAGCTTAGGTTAAAAACTTCCTCAAGGTACAAATTTTGCCTTGTCCTTGAACCCTATGCTGCCACCACCAAGTGTGTTAAACAAAGAACAGGGAAAGAGCCCACTTGGAGATGTCTTCCCCCCAAAATATCTCCCCAAGTCCTACACCCCCTTTCCTGGGGAAGGCTTGATAAAAATCCTCACCAATTTGCATAGGTGAACACAGATGCAAACTTTGGATCTTAAGAACAATGGAAAAGCAATCAGGTTCTCAAAAGAAGAATTTTAATTAAAGAAAAAGTAAAAGAATCACCTCTGTAAAATCAGGATGATAAATACCTTACAGGGTAATCAGATTCAAAACATAGAGAATCCCTGTAGGCAAAACCTTAAGTTACAAAAAGACACAAAACACAGGAATATATATTCCATTCAGTACAACCTATTTTACCAGCCATTTAACAAAAGGAAATCTAATGCATTTCTAGCTAGATTACTTACTAACTTAACAGAAGTCCTGAAGAGCATTCCTGATCTGTTCCCGGCAAAAGCATCACACAGACAGACAGAGCCTTTGTTCCCCCTGCCTCCAGCTTTGAAAGTAACTTGTCTCCTCATTGGTCATTTTGGTCAGATGCCAGCGAGGTTATCTTAGCTTCTTAACCCTTTACAGGTGAAAGGGTTTTGCCTCTGGCCAGGAGGGATTTTATAGCACTGTGGCCAGAAAGGTGGTTACCCTTCCCTTTATATTTATGACAGGGCCTATCTACCATGAATAGTTAACGATCAATTAATTGCCAAAATCATGTCATCCCATCATACCATCTCCTCCATAATTTTATCGAGTTTAATCTTGACCCAGTCTGGGTCATTACACATATTGTAATCTATTTCCTCATGTTAAGTATCCTCACACCTTCTTGTCAACTGTCTAAATGGGCCATCTTGATTATCACAAGAAAAGTTTTTTTCTCCTGCTGATAATAGCTCATCTTAATTAATTAGCCTCTTACAGTTTGTATGGCAACTTCCACCTTCTCTGTATCTATATATATATATATTCTTACTATATGTTCCATTCTATGCATCCAATGAAGTGGGCTGTAGCCCATGAAAGCTTATAGTCTAATAAATTTGCTAGTCTCTAAGGTGCCACAAGTACTCTTGTTCTTTTTGCAGATACAGACTAACATGGCTGCTACTCTGAAACTTTTCATTTTTAGACAGTAAACACTATACATTTTTAAAGTGATTTATTTTGAAAACTTTTCAGATTAGTTCTACAGCTATATCAGAAATTGAATGAATGTTTGGTTATTTCATTTACCATAGGTAATTGAAGCAGATATTTATGAAGTCATTGGGAGGTGAACTATCTCCAATTCAACAGGTTAATCATTAATAATATGCTGTATTAGGAGGAGATCACCACCAGACAGACATTTAAATTGTTTTATTTAACTAAAACAACAATGTTACATATTCTGGATTTTTTTCTTCAACAGCAAACATATAATATTTTAACAAAACAAGCATATTAATTTTTGAAGTTAGTTAAACATTCAAGATTTTTAAAATCAGGTTTGTTTTTGTTAAAATTGTTTTGAACTAAAATAGTTAAATGAAATATTTAAAAAACAAAAACAAAAATTAAATCGACTATGTCAGCCAGGTCAACATGAGAAACTTAAAATACTGCCTTTTGCAGCTACTCAGTTGTCTTCACCTTCGTTTTCCTGTTTGTTCATAATCTGGAAAAGAAAAACAAGCTTTCCTGCTTTCAGAGTGGTAGCTGTGTTAGTCTGTATCAGCAAAAACAATGAGGACTCCTTGTGGCACCTTTAGAGATTAACAAATTTATTTGGGCATAAGCTTTCATGGGCTAAAACCCAGACAGGACAGTCTCTACACAAAAGAATAAATGGACACAAATCAGACATCAAGAATTGTAACATTCAAAAACCAGTAGGAGAACTCTTCAATCTCTGTGGACACTCAACAACAGACTTAAAAGTGGCAATTCTTCAACAAAAAAACTTCAAAAACAGACTCCAACAAGAAACTGCAGAACTGGAATTAATTTGCAAACTGGACACCATCAAATTAGGCCTGAATAAAGACTGGGAGTGGATGGGTCACTACAAAAAGTAATTTTTCCTCTGCTGATACTCACACCTTCTTGTCAGCTGTTGGAAATGGGCCACCTTGATTGCATTGGCCTCATTAGCACTACAAAAGTAATTTTCCCTCCTTTGGTATTCACCCCTTCTTGTCAACTGTTCAGAATAGGCCACATTCACCTTAATTGAATTGGCTCATTAGCACTGACACCCCCCGCCACTTGCTAAGTCAACTCCCATCTTTTCATGTGCTATAAATATATTCTGCTTACTATATTTTTCACTCCATGCATCTGATGAAGTGGGTTTTAGCCCATGAAAGCTTATGCCCGAACAGATTTGTTAGTCTCTGAGGAGCCACAAGCTTTCCTGCTTTTTCAGGTCCCAAACGATTTCTCAATTTGGAATGAATTAGTCCAAAGGAAGAAAATATTCTTTACACACCAGCAGAAGAAACTACTGCTGTTAAAAGTGAGATTATCACTTCAACTCTCTCTGAATCCAAGTGCTTAAGTGACTTCCACCAGTTCACTGGTGTGACTTTCTTTAAAACATCATCAGCAACCATATATTCCTTGAATGGTTCTTATTCCTAAACTGGGTCTCTTTCATGGCCTGCTGCCATTATAGGTTTTCCCTTCTAGTGAGAGAATGGTGTGGTAGATCTCAAATCAATGAAGGCTACACTCAGAAAGACCTCAAGACTTCAGGAATATGCTGCTCAAACAGTTTCACTTTTGTTTCTACTGCCTGTCCCTCCCTTCTCACATTTATCTCCAGACTTCTTCTCCTTGTCCAGATCTATTCCATCCCCAACAATCTTCTATTCACTGAACTTTTTGAAACTTTGCACTTTTAGAGAGAGGTAAGGGATTGACCCTGTGTACACAAATTTGCAGAGAGACAATAGGGTTAAGGTCTGTTATTTCTCACCTCTATATATTATTTATTTATTTATTTAAAAACATTTTTGCTGTTGACTAGTATGTTATCTCTGGGGACACAAATCCACAGTTTGAGGACTGCAAAACTAAGCATCTCTGATGGTATCTTCTAGCCTGAGCACTGAGTCCCATTGGGTAGATAGAAAGATTAACCTAAATAATCTATACAGAAGCCCCTGGAACCCCATAAAATTGGGTCCCTAATCCATGAACTATTGGAACTCATTTAGAAAACCTTTCTTAAACGTTACATGAATATATTGTCTCATACTATAGAATTAGAATTTATAATCCCTATTCCGTGATGAAATATCTTTGAACTATATTGTATCTTTATCTTTTGATAGGTTTTTTTCCTCAAAAAGGATTTTATCAAAAAAATCCAATTTTTTTTATGTTTTTTAAAAAAAATCATTGATTTTTATCCACCCTGGCCACATCACAATGTAAGGAACCGCCTGTAAACACTAATCTGTCCAGTGGGGTGTTGGGAAGGCTAAATGTAGTTCATGGGTGACAAAAGCAATGTCCAAAGTACAGCTAGGGGGTTGTATGTATTCCAGAAATGTGCTGGTGGGGAAAGGGGATGGCTGTGTAGTTCTTTGAGGGTCCACATAATTGTATGTGTTTTACATGTAGTCCATGGGTAGATGCATTCACAGCAGGCTGCATCAGAAGCCATAGGGAGGCAGTAATCCATGTGGATACTAACACAGCATCCTTTTGATTTCCCCATGAATTTTGACCCAATTCTGAGTGCTGATAGCTGCAAATCTTTGGTAGTAGGAACTTCAGATACTTAGGCAAATTTTGGGGAAGAGCTCTTTTTCCTGGTTCACCTCTGTAGGTCACTAGCCCACTTCACTCGTATATGTGGTACGCAGTCATCATGAGTTTGAAAACCTCTGTGGCATACATGACTGGCTTGCTACCAGCAGCTCGGAATAAGTCCCTTTGCCGTTCAGGAACCTCCAGTTTTATGTCCTCCAGAACATGGAATTCCTGAAAGGATAGAGAAGGCTTAGATAGTAAGCCATGCCCCCTCTCGCCCAAATATCAAAAGTGGTGTGCAATTTTTGAAGAAGAAGCAATTGTAAATTTTAATTTACCATTGTTTGTGCACTGGGATATTTCAATTGGATTAAACACAGTTGTGTTCATGGAGCTGTCAAGGTTCCTCCCCCACTCTGAACTCTAGGGTACAGATGTGGGGACCTGCATGAAAAACCTCCTAAGCTTATCTTTACCAGCTTAGGTCAAAACTTCCCCAAGGTACAAAATATTCCACCCATTGTCCTTGGATTGGCCGCTACCACCACCAAACTAATACTGGTTACTGGGGAAGAGCTGTTTGGACGCGTCTTTCCCCCCAAAATACTTCCCAAAACCTTGCACCCCACTTCCTGGACAAGGTTTGGTAAAAAGCCTCACCAATTTGCCTAGGTGACTACAGACCCAGACCCTTGGATCTTAAGAACAATGAACAATCCTCCCAACACTTGCACCCCCCCTTTCCTGGGAAATGTTGGATAAAAAGCCTCACCAATTTGCATAGGTGACCACAGACCCAAACCCTTGGATCTGAGAACAATGAAAAAGCATTCAGTTTCTTACAAGAAGACTTTTAATAAAAATAGAAGTAAATAGAAATAAAGAAATCCCCCCTGTAAAATCAGGATGGTAGATATCTTACAGGGTAATTATATTCAAAAACATAGAGAACCCCTCTAGGCAAAACCTTAAGTTACAAAAAAGATACACAGACAGAAATAGTTATTCTATTCAGCACAGTTCTTTTCTCAGCCATTTAAAGAAATCATAATCTAACACGTACCTAGCCAGATTACTTACTAAAAGTTCTAAGACTCCATTCCTGGTCTATCCCCGACAAAGACAGACTATAGACAGACACACAGACCCTTTGTTTCTCTCCTTCCTCCCAGCTTTTGAAAGTATCTTGTCTCCTCATTGGTCATTTTGGTCAGGTGCCAGCGAGGTTACCTTTAGCTTCTTAACCCTTTACAGGTGAGAGGAGCTTTCCCCTGGCCAGGAGGGATTTCAAAGGGGTTTACCCTTCCCTTTATATTTATGACAGGAGCTTTTGGGAACTGAAGTGTTCCTTTCACAATGTGCTGAATCTCAGTTTTATAATGTATCATTTTTTGGCCTTGGGGTTCCACAAAGCACTCTTCTTTGTGGATGCACTGAACCTGTTCTGAAGTACTAAGACAATAATGCACTGTTTGATGACTGCTTTTAGGACTTTCAACCTCTGCTGGTCCTTCCCCCTCAGCAGCGTGGCCACACTCCAGCAGGTCCTAGGAATTCAGAACTGTCATGGGCCGGTCCAAGTGGAATCGTTTCCATAATGAATTTAGGTTGGACATTCTGAACAGGGCCAACAAACAGGTGGAATACCAGAGGGAGAAGGATTCATGGTGAGTGGAAAGGCACAGGCAGGCTGCAGAGAGAGAGAGAGAGAGAGAGGACAAAATGGCAGTGCATGAGAGGAGGCTTGCAGCACAGTTTCTGAAGCAGGAACATCGGCTGGGGAAAGAAGATAGAGCACGGCAGAAAGACCTGTTCAAGAGGCTGCTTTTGATTATGGCTGCAAGAGTACAGGCTCCTGTTGCATCTGTGCTATATCCAGAGTCCCATGCACAGTACCATGTGCAGCCCAGGAACACTTTGAACAATTCCATGGTTGGCTGGCCCATGCAACCAGGACGTAGCAGCATCTGGACAGGGCAAATGTATCCCCTCCGTGCTTCAGCCCTGTCTGCAGGCTTCAATCCTCTGCAGACCTCCATCCATGGGCAGTGGTGCCAAGTGTACACTAAAAGTGCAAGAAAGGGAAAGGAGAATGGGGGACCAAGGGACACACAACATTAGGGGATGTATTTGTTGACACTAGTTTTGCTGTTTGCACTGTTCAGTGTTTGGTTTATGCACTTTGTTTTATTAATGGTTTTGATACTGGTTTATTACTGGTGTTTTGGTGTGATAATGGCAGCTGGACTGCCTGGCAATGGTTTAGTACTGTGTTTTTTGTAAAACATCTATGTTCACAAATAAAGGCTTTTATTTTATTAAGAAAGTTTATTTAAGAAATTAAGAAAGCATCACATCATATAATGTGTATTTCATATAATAAAGATAAACACATGATCATGGACTATTGGGAAGTTGTATCTAAAGTTAAACACAATTTCTCAATACATTTATTTACATAAATGCGTACGGTAACCACATAGTTTTTGCCACATGCCTGCTCCCCATTTCATAAGCAGTCATCTCATCTATAAATAAATGTATGACAATCAACCTATTTCATTGTATGATGTGACTATGTCATTTACTGTAAACATTGTACAAAAACATTCATAAGAGTACTATTCTCCCTCTTTCGTTCATCTATGCAAGCACATAATGTGGGAGCACAGAGCATACCTGATTTCTGTTGCTCGGGTGCATCCTGCTCCAGCTGTAATAGGTGCATTTTCTGGTTGAGTGTGCAGATCCAGCAATCCATTACTGTCATAAGTCCATTAAGGGCAAATGGATCACCTTTGCCTTCACAAAGATTGTTAAGAGTGCAGTAAGTCACAATAATGTGGACAGCATTGATGACACTGGAAGCCAATGGGTCTGTAGACAGCCCAGCAAAATTTTAGTCTGTCAAATGCACATTCAACCACCATTCTGTACCTGCTGAGTGTGTGATTAAACCTTCTTTTGCCAGGCCCTCTCATATCATGCTGTGGTTTCATAAGCCAGGGCAAAATGGGATATATGGGGTCCCACCCCCAAATAGCAGGGGAGACAGTAACTATATTTATGAACAATGTTGTATGGTGGAAATAGTGTTCCTGTCTATGAATGTAGATTCCTGATTGGCAGAAAACCCTGAAATCGTGAACTTTTCCTGTGCAGCCCACGTTGACATCCATAAATTGGCCTCTGTGATCCACAAGGGCCTTCATAACAATGGAGTAGTACCCTTTGAAGTTTATGTTCTCATGCTCCTTGAGGAGGGCAAATTATGGGCACATGAGTCCCATCAATGGCCCCAGCACAGTTGGAAATCCCATTCTCTCAAAACCAGGAATTAGTTCAGGACTATTGCTTATGCCCACCATCACATGCTTGATTGCCTCAGAAACCTCCACCACCACAATTGGCTTTCCAATACCAAACAGGTTAGCAACAGACTGATAGCAGCCTGGGGTAGCCAGCTTCTAGACGGTTATAGCAACCCACTTCTGAATTGGTATGACCATCTTCATGCACGTATCTTGATGCTGGAGGATTGGGGAAGCTGCTTACAAAGCTCCAGAAATGTAGCTTTCTTCATGCAAAAGTTCTGGACCCACTGTTGCTCATCCCGGTTTTGTATGATATGTTCCCGCCCATCTGTGCTTGCGACCTTTCACCAGAAACACTGATCTATTTAGGGGGCATCAGCAGCTATACTGAGGGTCATGAGCAGCATCAGCCAGTTCAAGTCTTCCACATCTGTATCTTCCTCCTCTTCCATCAGGTGCCTTCAGTAGGTCAGAGAAGGCTACCAGTGTGTCCACCAGCTTTTCATGGATCCTCTGCACATTTCCTGAAACAAGAGTGAAAGCCCAAGCAAGAGAAGCTCTTGGAATGGTGACTCCTCCATCTTGCTGGCCCTGGTTGCCAGGAGCACGCAGACTCAAAATGTGGTTTGGTCGGCTGTCATGTGTGGGATGGACAGTCAAGTTTATCCTATACTGCACCACAAACCAAGGTTCTCAAGTGGCTACAGCTGGGGACTGTGCTAGGAAGACTGATATGGTGGTTTGACTTGGGTCTGCATCCTGTAGTGTGGATGCTGGAGCCTGGGTTTGGGACCTGGGTCCAGAAATAATAAACCTAGGGTCACCAATAAGTGTGGACGCTGAAGCCCTGGGCTTACAAACCCGTGTTCAGCAGACTCGAATCCTACTAGCCCTCGGCTAACATTGCAGTGAAGACATACCCTGAGTAGAGTCTTTCTGGGTAAGTCTACACAGCAAAAAAAGTCCCATGGCAGTGAGTCTCAGAGCCCAGGTCAACTGAATCAGTCTCGTGGGGCTCATGCTGCAGGGCTAAAAGTAGCAGTATAGATGTTTGGGCTTTGGCTGGAGCCTGGGCTCTGAACCTCAGCAAGGATGGAGGGCCTCATAGGCTGCCCGGTCTCCAGCCTGAACCCAAACATCTACACTGTTATTTTTAGCCCCCTCAGTGCCGGTCCCACAAGGCTTACTCAGTTGACCTAGGCTCTGAGACTCACTGCTATGGGTTTTTTTTTTTTTTTGAGGTGTACACTTACCCTCTGAGACTGAGTTTGAATTAACTGCATCTTGCTCCTAGGGTTACCAATCCTTCAGGATTGTCCTGGAGTCTCCGGGAATTAATGATTCATCTTTTAATTAAAGATTGTCATGTGATGAAACCTCCAGGAATACATCCAACCAAAATTGGCAACCTTACTTGCTCCTGTAGTATGAATTAATCTCTCAAAAAATCAAAAAAGTTTTTTTTATTTTGCCTCTATATACACATGAAATGGCTGTACTATGTTGGTTAGGGGGTGTGACTTTTTTTAACAGAAATAATTATGCTGGTGAAAGCCGTAATGTTGAAGCAGTTATATTGGTATGAAAGTGCCTACATTCCTTTCTGTAAAGGAATAAACTCTCATGGTATAAAGTACTTTTATGACAATGTAATTGACTCCACACTGTGGGGGAGGGGGGAGAGGGTTGTACTGCTTGAAGTACCCCAGTATAACTTAAGTGATACAAGGTTTGTTTATACACAAGTCTGTAGAGGGGAAGCAAAGTCCAATCCTGCTATCCTGTAAATACTGTAGGATCAGGCCCAAGATGACAAATCAACAAAACTGTATCACTTCAAAGTATGTTTATGGGGCCTAACCTACTATTGCGCTGCATATTGTGTAATTTTTTACAGCAGTGTAAAATGAGTGTAAAACAGTTTAACTCTGATTATGTCCACTTCATACACAATCTGTATTGGTGTAAATATCTGCACAAGGTATGGGCATAGCGTGTATATGGAAAAATATGTACAATCACCTCTTTAGCCTCATGTGTACATAAACTGTGTGTTTAGTTGTACAATTTTTACCTGCCAAATTGAAGCTGAAATTTCCCCTATTTCTCCTTGCCAATACCAAACTTCAATGATTCTAGAATTTCCCTATAAAAATTTAGATCACAAGCACCTTTCAAAAAGAAAAAAAGAAAAGAGCATTTTCCTGTACTGTCTGTTTTAGTTGTTTGACGCCATCAATTCCTGCAAGGGAAGTGCAGATCTCTGATAGGTAGATCTAGACAGAGCTGATTTTAAATATATTGGGGTGAAATCCTGGCCTCACTGAAGTCATGATAAAACTCCCACTAGTCTCAACGGGGCTAGAATTTCACCCCTTATTTTTAAGTGTAAAATCTGTTGTAATTTTAAGATCTTAATGTTTGTTCTTGTACAAAAACGGTTCAATGTATCTTTAAGGACAAAGCCATGGGGACTGATTCTCCACAGAAAGAGGTAATTGTGCACTCAGCTACCTAGTGTGCATGCTCTGTTACCCATTTGTGCACATAGATGTATGTATGCAACTAACTTTCTTTTAGTCTATAAATTTTATCTAAACTACAAAAATTTGCAGAGGACACCAAGTTGAGAGGGATTGCAAGTACATTGAAGGAGAGGATTAGAACATGCCCTGGATAAATTGGAGAATTGATCTGAAATCAACAAGTTGAAATTCAATAAAGACCAGTGGAAAGTGAATAAGGCAATGTGATGCAGTTCCAAATAAGCCTAAAGTAATTCTGGGTGTATGTGAGTCAGAGTTTGTAGAGTTAGACTCTGTTCAGTTTAATGTTTGGCTTGTATTTAGTGTTTTAGTTGAATATGTTGACTTAAAAAGTAGTTACCTTAACATACAAGCTGGGGAAAGGGAGGTGGGGGAGGGTGACAAAGCTAGGAATTTGAAAGCCTCGGGAAGTTAGACAGTTCCAGTGTGGCATGGATATTGTCCAACATAGGCTTGTGTAGAGTTGGAGATGGATTTTTAGTTGGTCCATTTAATTCATGCAATGGATATTTAAGCCCAGAACCTGTTGGAATTTTAGGTTTATTTGTTTAATAGGCTGTTTGGATTTGCTTGAATTTGTTTTCATTGTAAACTTGGAGTAAAATTGATTCATGGCAATCTCAGGAAGGAATGACGATTGCTGGGCTGTTTCATGATCATACATTTATATAGTAAAGTACTCATTTATTTTGGCTGCCAAAATGTAAACTGTCTAATGGTGGGAATATTCTCATTCTCACCCCACATACCCTGTGAATCAGTTCTTTATGGAAACCACCACTCAGCCTTCCTTCTGATCTAGTGAATATATTGAAATTCACCTGCTGACATTTGTGTTTAATCTGACAGTTTATTATGACAGGTATTGGGGTGCCTTTCTGAACAACCAAACTGCAGTCCAGACAGTCCTACACCATGCCAACATAACTTGAATGTCTTAGCTCTCATGCTGCTCAAACTTTCAAGGTGCTCAGCTCCCTCAGTGTCTGTATAATTGGGAGATGAGGGCATTTAGCACTTTGTAGGAAGTGCGCCATACAATGTAAAAGTCAGGCATATGTTATTTAATATTGTGACAGGGTCGGGCCAGATGGCTATAGGAGAGTAATAGAAGGCCGATATATTAGCCCCAGGCTAAGTAGGTCCCTTTTCCGTGGGTAAGGTAACAGGGAAGGTTCCAGAACAATCAGGAGCCTTCTGGAGACCATTAAGACAGGCTGATTAGAACACCTGCAGCCAATCAAGAAGCTGCTAGAATCAATTAAGGCAGGCTAATCAGGGCATCTGGGTTTTAAAAAGGAGCTCACTTCAGTTTGTGGTGTGCGTGTGAGGAGCTGGGAGCAAGAGGTACTAGGAGCTGAGAATGAGAACGCGGACTGTTGCAGGACTGAGGTGTACAAGCATTATCAGACACCAGGAGGAAGGTCCTATGGTGAGGATAAAGAAGGTGTTGGGAGGAGGCCATGGGGAAGTAGCCCAGGGAATTGTAGCTGTTGCATTGCTGTTCCAGGAGGCACTCTAGACAGCTGCATTCCACAGGGCCCTGGGCTGGAACCCGGAGTAGAGGGCGGGCCCGGGTTCCCCCCAAATCCTCCCAACTCCTGGTCAGACACAGGAGGAGTCAAGTTGGACTGTGAGTTCAGAAAAACGGCCAAGCTGAGGGCTGCCGTGAAGCTCCAAGGTGAGCAAATCCGCCAATAAGCGCAAGACCCACCAAGGTAGAGCAGGAACTTTGTCACAATACTTAATTATGGAAACACCCAGAGATGCTGAACAAGATTGGGGCTCCATTGTGTTATACAAACACATATGAAGATACAGTCCGTGCCTCAAAGAATTTATAATCGACAAAATTAGACATTAGAGCGAAAATTGTCTCTTGGATCACCAAGTTCATTTTCAGCATCATTACAAATTTCCACATTTGTCATCCTTGTCTTTTCAGAAATACATGGTGTTTGTTGGTGATGGTTTCATGGCCGTTGTTGGCATGTTATAATAGTATCACACATGACATAATTGCAGATGATAACACAGCACTCCACAGACTGATGTACAAACTAAAATAGACATAGGAGTCACTTCATCCACCACTGAATTGCTGCCACTTCTGGGGGAAATGGCAGCAAGTTGTTTAACAGTGCACTGCAACTCTATGCCTCAGTTTAGGACCGTAAGTTAAAATATTCTATCAAAGCTGGGCAGGGAAATTAGGCAGGCACGTCATTATCTGAGCTGTAATTTGAGCAGATTTAGGGGGTAAATAGCCTGGCTCATATGGAAAGTACTCTGAATAACTTAAAGTAGTCAGAAGCTCAGTTTTTTCATAGAAGCAAAAGACAGCACAACCAGCAGCAGAGTTACCCCAAACTTTGGAATGGACAGAGCAGCAATGACACTTGTACTGACTTAGCACTGATTTTAGAAGCTGTATTCAAACCTCTAGACTGCTTCTCACACACATCTGTCCCCAACTGCTTTGCAAACCATGTAGTTATAACTGTACTCCAAACACATAGTAATCCCTTTGCAAAAATATGTGCTTTGTTTGTCACAACACCAAGCCCAGCCAGGTTTCAAACCTTCTTGGTGTTGTCTGGATTGATTAAAAGTGATCTGTTTTAATCAATTATATTTGAAAGGAACTCTTGCTTTCATTAAGCCCAAACCCTTCAGACATTGTGAGCCTCACCTACAATGGCTCTTGCATTTAACTCAACTGCAGGAAATATAGTTATTGACATCATAGCTTTATTAGTTGTGCTGCAGAAGAATCATATTGCAATAACCTGGGATAATATATAATTACGGAATGAGCGTGTGCAAACTTTGCAGGGCTAGCTGCACAGTTCCCAGAGGAGTGGTACAAACATCTCAGGAATCTTGACACTAGGGGCTTGATTCTCCACTACCTTGCATTTTGTTTAGCCATTTACATCTGTGCAGAGTGACTATAAAATGTTGCCATTCTGATTTGGTGACATTTTATACCCACTTCACACTGACTTTGTGTAAATGACTCCACAAGCTGCAGAGCAGTGGAGAATCAGACCCCTTGTTCCTTTAAACTCCCACAGAAAGGCTGGATTCCTATTACTGAGTCAACATATGAGTTCCATTCTGTCATGAAGCACACTTTTTTGCTGGAAAGATGGATGGCAACTTAATGGAGAGAGGGAGTAAATTTCAAATTCTTGGAGCCCTGCCTTCCTTTATGTCCATACTCAGAAGGGAGGGAATCAAGCCTTGTACTTTCAACAATTAAAACACCAAACACTTTCAGCTCTTCTCCAAATATATGTCAGGGCCAGATTTCTTTTTAGCTGCCAATAGTGATTATTGTTTATAATTTTGTATTTTCTGCATAAGTTGTGGTCATGCTCCAATTGAAGGCAGCGAGAGCAGGATCAGGTTCATAATTTAAGATTCTGAACACATATGTTTTCAGCCTTGAGATATTCCTAGATTGTTAGAGGTTAAACATTGTTCCATATATCATTGGAAAGGTCGTTTTTGTTTGCATGTCAGATCTCAGATATGCAATAAAGTTTCATGGCACTGATGTCATTTTAATTTGTCTATTTTATCTCCAGTAGTGCAATATAACATAACACTGTGAATCGAGTACAAGGCAATCTACAGCCTACATTCTATAGCTTTAGATAGCATATTTAATGAATGCAGTTTTGCTCTAATTTTGTGAATAGATGACCAAGGGAAATGTCAGTTAATACACTTGAATTTCTATATCTTTTAAGTCAATAAAACAGACTTGTTTAATGATTTATTTTTAGATACCGATCGAGCTTTAGCGCTTCTAGAAGAATATTGTAAAAAGCTAAAGAAACCGGAAGAAGAACAACTGAAAAAAGCCATTAAAAAAGTGATGGGCATCTTTAAGAGCAGCTTATTTCAGGCACTAATAGGTAGGTACCTATGCACAATGCTTTATTTGCTGCGGTTAGACTTATGCTTTTGGATGCTGAAGACTTATGGTTGTGTTCATTCCCAGCATCTTGGTTGACCAGCACCTGGTTATCTTGTACAAAATGAGCTGACAAAGAGATGACAAGCTGGAACTATTCTTTTAGAGTCTGGGTGGCAAAAATTGCCTAAATATTTTAAACAAACACTTGATCAGTTATTGGGAAGAGAAATAAGCAGAAAATTCTTTAAATGTTGGAATATAGGTTAGTCATTGCTAAACTGAGTATATTTTCTTTTCTCAGTTTGACTGGAGACTGGGCAAGAGTAGGATATATTATATTTTTCCATACAAATTTAAAGAGTGAAATCCTGGCCCACTGAAGTGCATAGCAAAATTCCCGTATACTTCAGTGGGGCCAGATTGTCATCCAAAATCTCTTTGTGACCTTCATGTTTATTTTTAGCAGAAAAAAGGTGGATAAGCAAAGTAATTCAGGAATAATTCAAGAAAAATGCTAGGTGAAACAGTATTCTTCGTCTGCCTCAATGCCAGGTACTTTTGGGCACCATCTGGAGAATGGTCCTGTTTAAAAGCATCTTTTTCGTTAATGTGAATCAAATAAGTCTGATATTGCACAGTTATAATAGGCTTGATAAGGCATCAGTATTTCACAGGTCAATGGACTTCAAGATTCCTCACACATTTGTAAGTAAAAATAGTTACTGATTTAAGTATATGATATGATGGTGTTATTGTGAAGTGATTGAGAATCTAATAGCTTTATGCCTTTACAAGGAGCTACAGTATAGATCTCAAAGTCCTGGCCAGGACTGTGCAGTCATAGAAAGAATTGCTGATTACACTATAGGTCCAAAGTGGAAATGTTGTCTGTGGAGCCAGACTTCCCCAAAGGTTGGGTATATTGGATCCAGAGTGCACGTTTGGCCCAGTATATATCTAGATCCACATTTTCCTATAGACTGGAGGTTTGATTCAGAGCCAACTCTAAGCCATAGCAATGTGTTGAGGGATGATTTATGATTAATCACGGGAAAAGCCGAAACACTCCACATTGATACTCTGCTCTTACAGTTATGAGTGAGGAGGAATGAGGTTCACACACTGTGTCAGTAATTTTGTTGCATTTATGAGGAAGTACAGCACAGTCTGTTTTGCCAATCTATAAACTATTTTACAAATGGAAATAATTAATGGAAAAGCTATTCTACTTTTCAATATTATAGTGTCTCCCCCAAGTCCTTAGAGTGTTTGGTCTTTCTTTATAACATTCTTGTCCTTTTTAATAGATATGTATTTGTTATTAAAATATAAATAAACCTCACAGAATGTATATCAAGTGCATTGAAAAATGATCAATATATATGAACTAAAGAACAAAGATGGTTGCGGAAATTTCCTCTTGCTTTTGTATGGTAATGACTAAGAATATGGAAATGTGCATAGAATTAATATACAAATTGCTGAAACAATAGTATTTATCCACTAATGAATACTTGAAATTGCTATTTTTGGAACTCCTGTTTCTGCAGTACTTCAAAATAATCCTTTAAAGCCTACTAACTGTGTGTATGTTTTGTGGGGTGGCTATACTTTAATTTTTTGAAGGTGTTCTCGATATCAGACTAAAAAACATACCATTTTGAACAAATGATTAAGTTACATTGCTTTACGTATAAGTACAAGTAAAGTACTGTATAAAGAAAATAATTTGGCAACTAAGGCAATAGATTGAATAGAGCAATATTTCATAAGTAAAAGCTGGTGTTTTAATTTTTATTACTTTTAAATCACTTTCCCTACCACCCCAATACGCTTTTTAATAAAGAGACTTTGGAATGATCATTCATGTTCAGACTCTCTCATCACAGAATTTGTTTTGTTCTTTGATTGGCCTAGTTTCTTGATTGATAAAAATGTGATCTCCCATCAATATTTTAAGTCTGTGAGATGATACTATTATATAATCAATAATGAGGTTTTTTCATAATCGATATTTCAGATAAAATCACTTCAATGACATCTGTTTTAGCCTCCTTTAGTAGTCTGCCCCATTTATCCATGCATTAGATGGCATACAAAGAAACATCCAATGCAGTGCTCCCATTCTCTAGTTCTCTTCTTTTGATAGCTCTGTGTTACTGGCTTCACAGCTTCCTCATAAATATGAAATAATTTTGTTATTGGCTTACATTTTCAAAAGTGACTAATGATCTGGCATGGCTCAATTTTGGGGGGCCCAACTTGAGACATCTTACAGGGGGCTAATTTTCAGAGTGGGTGCTTAGCACTTTCCAAAAGTCAGACTCCTTTAAGGTGCTTCAAGTTGAGCATTTACAAACTGAGGCACCTACTCACTTTTGAAAAATTAGGTTGTAATAAATAAAGCACAATAGGGTTTTCTTACCGAACCATTAACCGGAACACTTTTGGATGCAAACATTCACACATTGAGTCGTACTAGTAGTAATTACTGGATGGGTCCAATTCAGCTTTATGTAAGCCCTACAACTAGGGTAGCCAGATATCCCGATTTTATAGGGACAGTCCCGATATTCAGGCTCTGTTTTATATAGGTGTCTATTACCCCCTCACCCTGCCCCATCCCAATTTTTCACACTTGCTGTCTGGTTGCCCTACCTACAACTTCAGTGGAGTTCTGCTCACTTAAGGCCCTCTGAGTTTAATTTTGTAAGCTGTTCACATGTATGAAGTGATTGCATCTCATTTTGTTCTAGTTGCCTCCAAAATGCCTTCCAAACAACTAAAGCTTCCCTCAAATAACTGGTAACAAGAATAGATGAGAAAGGATCAAATATACTTAGAGCTAACTTTGGGCACCTAAGCTAGAGTGTCCATTTCATTCTTGAGTACCCAAGTTCCTATATGAGCCCTCAGATGTGTAGCTAGCTATGTGATTTACTGTGGGGATCCATGTTTAAAGTGTGCACTCAACATCTACAGAGCATTATTCATCTTCAGTGCATTTTAGAAACATTAACTAATTATTCCCAAATTGGAAAGGAACAGGAGGAAAAAAGTGGCTGTTCTGGAAAAAGTTCCATGGTTTTTTTTTTCATAGAAATATTCCAAACAAACCAAAAGATGGCTGAATTGAGACCTGAAAATGCTACTCACATGTAAGTCAAAGATCCGTGAATGATTTATAAAAAGATTAATGCTGGATTGGCCATTTAAGTTTTAATTCTGGCCCCAAACCATCCCCCATTCTCTGCAGGCGGCTCATATCTTAGACTTCCTATTGATGTTGCTAAATTTAAGTAGCAGTTGCTAAGGGGCACATTCTCAAAGGGATGTGTGGCGCTGCAATCTCAAGAGTCCTGTTAGAGTCAAGTAGCCCAAATACAATGCTTTTAAAACTTCACTCTAAGATGCTAACAGAAAAAATAATAAATCTCTCAGAGAAGAGGAGGGGGGAAGTGGAGAGGAAGGAGGAGGAATACCATTTAGAAACCTACATTTCTTTAAGTTAGTTCTAAATTATTCTCTCAACAGAGACTATGTCCAGTAGTTCCTTTTCCAGCTTGGTACAGCAAGAGCAGTTTGGAATGTTTTTTTGCCTTTCCTGCAGTCCATGGAAGTTTCCACTGCAATAACGTTTGTGGAACCTTGGGGCCCTGTTTCATTGTGGCACACTGCTGTAATCTGGGTTTTTAATTTTAAGAAGAGAATCTGCAAGGAAAAGGGAATAATGATTAGACTGATCCTCATTTTAACTGTTCAGATCCAAATGTAATATGTGCCTCTTTGATTGGGTCCTTCCCCCAGTGGCAGCATCTCCCTCAGACTGAATCATGGTGGGGCAAATTGCTGGGGAAAGCATGCTTGCAAGAGGAAAAAAGAAATGCCATGAGATAGGGAAGAGGTAGAGAAGGAAGGATAAAAATAATAATTACAAATATATAACCACCGGTAGATAGGGGAGACAGTGAAATGATAGCCCTTTGTAGTCATGCTGCATGCTCATTGTCATATGCATTCTGGGGTCAGAGGAAACAATAATATTGTGATAGGAAGTAGCACATGAAGAAATGATGGGGATCTAACTTACATAATTAGGGTGAGAAAAATACACAAACCCAATTATTGGTACGATTCTTATCAAAGGTCAGATCCTCAGCTGAAGTAAGTTGGGGTAGCTCCATTGACTTCAGTGAATTACATTGATTAACATCACCTGTCTGGTCCTAATTTATGCTAGTTCAGAATTTGTTCTGGTATTACTGTAAATGTATAGATATGTGCGAGAGAAGTGGAATGAAGCCACTAATTAATAAGAACAAAGGAAAGATTTACAGTACCTCAGAAAGTCATGCTTCTTATCTATATTACAGTAGCACCCAAAATGGACTAGGCATTGTATAGACATGTAGGGAGAAGTGGTTCTAGCTCCAAAGAGTGTACAATCTAAAAAGATAAAACATGGACAGAGGGTAGGGGGAAAGGCATACAAGCAGAGTGGTTAGGGTGATGATGGATGTATATTGAGTATGCCCCTCTGCTGCACCATTATTCATCTCAGACTTAATTCATCTACAGACCCAGATTATTTTAATTATTGTGTTCACAAGTTTTTATTTTATTTTATTTTTTTCAAACTCACTACAAAAACTCACTGGTTAAACCAAGCACCTGTCCATATCCTGCCTCAGCCTACCTCCCTACACCTCCCTGCCAAGAACCTTTCTCCTCCTTCTGAGCAAGTACCCATGCTGTCAATAACTGAGGAATTCAAGTCACTACAGATGTCAGAGGAGTCCTTGGGGTAATGCCGACCACTTTGTCCTTCCTGAATCTACTGTGCTGCCTGATGAGTCTCTGGGCTCTTGGGAGCTAGGCCTGCCCTTGTATGTGCACGTGTAGGTAGAATCCTGCCCCATGTGCTGACTGAAGGGGTGAGGTGCACTGGGCCCTAGTGCCCCTGAGTTCCACTGGAGGTGGGGGTGGGGGTGGGGCTTGTCTTCATGATCTCCTCCCCTGCTCCTGCCATGCACCTTCAGGCTAATACACCTGGGGACAGTTTCAAAACTCAACCTACAGCTCCACTGATTTAGCCCCTAGTTCATTTCCCCCCTCTATTTAGTAACTACCCTCCTCCTCCTCACACCTCTGTCACCCAACAGTCAAACACCTAACCCCACAAAACAACTCACAGAGAATAGAATGGCCAGCAGTTTTGGAGCTCCTGAAGTAGTAAAGGCACTATCCCTGGTGTTGCTAAGAAAATATTGGGGACTGGTGGGGCCACATGCCCCCAAAGTCCTGCCTCTTTAGGCACTGGAAGCCAAAGAGATGCTTTGCTATACTCTCCTCCTTGTCAGACATGAAACATATTCCTCATTTTCTATAGCCTTTATCTTCAACTGTAGATCTTCATCTTTAACTATAGATAGATTGTATCTGTAGAAGGACAAAAGCCAAATGTACTGAGCTTTTATAGAAGAGAGGTGCATATTTGGTATGTATTATGTTCATATACAGTACCTTATCTATGTCTGACAGTCTTTGTTATTTGTGGATGCAAGTCTTTCTGTGCAAAAATATTAAATCTAATCATCTGGTCATCTGAGAACTCTTCCTGAACATTTTCTTAAGTTTTATTCTTTATGTAGTCTTTATCAGTTTTCATGATGCAGTACATACAGTTTCCTACAATTTATTTCTAAAAATTTCTGCTATACATTCATCTGGACTTCATTTCATTAAGAAAAGTGCATGATTTTACAGCTTAGAAGGCTGTTCTGGTGAATGAGAATAGATTGAAGAGGTTTATGTGAGTGGTTGCTTTTTGTGCGGATTCATCTCTATAAAACATCATTTTGTTTCTACCAGGAATTAAAGTGCCACAAATAGCTATAATCATCTTATGGAGTATTAAGTAAAAACTAATCTCTGTTGGTTTTTCTAAAACGTGGATAAACCTGGCTTCTGGATGATGACACATTTCCCGGGGACTTTTATACTGTGCCTTATCTTTTTTGCTGATGCTTGGGTAACTTCCCCTGCATTTTAAATTATTCTTAGGAATATTGTAAGCTAAAATCTGCATTTTCTTTGTTTCTGTTACACTGTTGTCACATAATAGTATAGATGTTATAACACTGCCTGTTTTAAAAGCTGCTGTAAATGCGCTCCTAAGGGTTTTACAATTTGCTGGTTATCTGTGATGCAATCCACATCTATAGGCTTAGGGTGCTATGTCATTATTCTAAAAAGAGGGGGTTTGCTATTTAGACCCCTGACATTGTTCAGCTTACTTTATTAAACCCTGTTATAAACAATCCTTCTTTAAAGAACAACCATATCTGTCAAATCCAGATACAAAGGAGGTCAGATTCTTGTCCTGCTATTACATATTGTAATTTTCCACTCCATCACAAGTGTTTGTTTAATTTAAATGGCATGTGTAATGTGGTTCTCTAGTCAATGGAGAATTAATATGTGACCATCCAAGAATTTATGTACCTCTTGGCAGTCTTTCTATTTGTTGCGGAAGGTTTCTATTTGTTGTGGAGGGTTTATTCCCTCCTTCTATAAGAAAGGAGAAGCACAGAAGGAGGGAATAAAACATAAGAACTGAGTGTTGTGACATGACTACCATGACATTTTAATTAAGATTAAGTTAGGAGATTTTAAAACAGGAAAAACATTTATTTTTGAAACCATAATCAAATCTAAAAATCAGGGGTTTTACTCAGACTTTCAGGGTTTTTTGGAGAGGAGTTGGGAGGTGAGATCTTCATATAAAGTCCAATCCTGAAAGATTTCTGACCAGAAGACCTTAAGAAAATTGTAACTTTGTGGAAATAGGGAGTCTTAAATATAGTTGGCACTGATGTGTATGTATGTGGAGAGGGATTCAAACAGGGCAGTCACATGTTCAAATGAGGAGCAAGGAGGAAGACTTTCACTGCATCTTTTTGTGTAGACTGCATGGGGGGCTGGATGTTAGGTCAGAGGGAAGCATGTCATATGTGCCAAGGCAGGATGTAATGGATGCCTGAAAAAGCAGGGAGGATGGAAAGAAAGAAAGGGATGAATCTCAGAGGTACTGAAGAAAGTATTGGCAGGATTTGAGTATGGCCTGGTTGTGTGAGAAGGAGGAACTGGAAATAACCAAACTGCAGGCCTGAGTGATGAGGAGAATGGTGTTGCTGTTGACAGAGATAGAAAAGGGAGGAAGTGGTGAGGATTTGAGAGGGAAGACGAGGAGCTTGATTAGCCAAGTTAAGTTTAAAGTAATGACACATCTTCTCAGAGAAGATGTCAGAAAGACAGGATGAGATTGGATGGAAGGAGACAGGTCAGGGTGGAGACGTGGATTTGTGAGGCATTGGTGTGCATGAATGAGATGGGGTGTGTGACACTACACCCCATATTTTTCATAGTAATATTATTATGATATGAGTATGGCATGATTATGATGTATTTCATGTAAGATAAGGCATGTGAGATATAATTGAAAATAGAAAAGGAGTACTTGTGGCACCTTAGAGACTAACCAATTTATTTGAGCATGAGCTTTCGTGAGCTACAGCTCACTTCATCAGATGTTTACCGTGGAAACTGCAGCAGACTTTATATACACACAGAAATCATGAAACAATACCTCCTCCCACCCCACTGTCCTGCTGGTAATAGCTTATCTAAAGTGATCAACAGGTGGGCCATTTCCAGCACAAATCCAGGTTTTCTCACCCTCCACCCCCATACACACACAAATTCACTCTCCTGCTGGTGCTAGCCCATCCAAAGTGACAACTCTTTACATAATCAAGTCGGGCTATTTCCTGCATAGATCAAGGTTTTCTCACATCACATGAGCTATTACCAGCAGGAGAGTGAGTTTGTGTGTGTATGGGGGTGGGGGGGATGTGAGAAAACCTTGATCTATGCAGGAAATAGCCCGACTTGATTATGTAAAAAGTTGTCACTTTGGATGGGCTAGCACCAGCAGGAGAGTGAATTTGTGTGGGGGGGTGGAGGGTGAGAAAACCTGGATTTGTGCTGGAAATGGCCCACCTGTTGATCACTTTAGATAAGCTATTACCAGCAGGACAGTGGGGTGGGAGGAGGTATTGTTTCATGATTTCTGTGTGTATATAAAGTCTGCTGCAGTTTCCACGGTAAACATCTGATGAAGTGAGCTGTAGCTCACGAAAGCTCATGCTCAAATAAATTGGTTAGTCTCTAAGGTGCCACAAGTACTCCTTTTCTTTTTGCGAATACAGACTAACACGGCTGTTCCTCTGAAACCTGTCATAATTGAAAATATTATGATTTAGTGAATATGATTATCCTGTTTGTATGCATGTATCATTTTTGTATCTGAAGTTAGAAATATGGACTTGTGTATCTGTATTTCATGTAGTTATTCCTGGTCAATGCCCACTAGACAAAAGGCTCTCTAAATGGGAAGGGCCCATTCAAGTTGGATGGGGAACATTTAGCTCACAATGAACCGTGGAAGTTATAACCTAGGGCAAAAAGCTGTTGTATAGTCTCTCTCCAGATTGAGGGAGGGGGCGAATTTTATGAGCTTACGCTGTACAGATCTGTGTGCAGTGCAAAATGGTATAATTTTGGGATTACGCTCCAGAGGGGACTGTGCTCTTGAGCAGCTGGACAGTTCCTTAGCTGTAGCCTCCTCATGCAGAGCTGATTACAGCAGCCTGTAAGTACTGCAGCTGGGTGTGTCCCTACTTGTGTGTATGCTGGTAAAAAAGCAAGTTGGAGAGCTTGGCAACTCATCACAGCACCATAGTGTGAGAGGGAACCCAGGCTGGTGGGTCAAGGGGGGTTCAGTGGCACCCCAGTTGCAGGTGGAACCCCGGGAGGGGGAACCCATGACAGGGCATACAGGAAGAACAGCAGTGGACCAGTGACAGAGCCTTGGGGTACTCCCACAAGACGTGGATAAGAGAGGAGGAACATGCGCCAAAAGAAGTGCTGAAGGAATAATCAGAGAGATAGGAAGAAAACCAGGACAGGACAGTATCTGAAAAGTCCAGGGGTGACAAGATACAGAATTGCCAACCCCAGGCATTCGAAAATCGTCACTTGGGCCAAGAACATAAGAACATAAGAATGGCCATATTGAGTCAGACCAAAGGTCCATCTAGCTCAGTATCTTGTCTTCTGACAGTGGCCAATGCCAGGTGCTCCAGAGGGAATGAACAGAGCAGGTAATCATCAAGTGATCCATCCCCTGTCGCCCATTCCCAGCTTCTGGCAAACAGCATCCCTGCCCATCCTGGCTAATAGCCATTGATGGACCTGTCCTCCATGAATTTATCTAATTCTTTTTTGAACCCTGCTATGGTTTTGGCCTTCACAACATCCTCTGGCAAAGAATTCCACAGGTTGACTATGTGCTGTGTGAAGAAATACTTCCTTTTGTTTGTTTTAAACCTGCTGCCTATTAATTTCAGTTGGTAACCCTTAGTTCTTGTGTTTTGAGAAGGAGTAAATAACATTTCCTTATTTACTTATAGACCTCTATCATATCCCCCCTTAGTCATCTCTTTCCAAGCTGAAAAGTCCCAATCCTATTAATCTCTCTTCATACAGAAGCTGTTCCGTACCCCTAATCATTTTTGTTGCTCTTTTCTGAATCTTTTCCAATTCCAATATATCTTTTTTAAGATGGGGCGAATGAGATGATCTGCACGCAGTATACAGGATATGGGCATACCATGGATTTATAGAGGGGCATTATGATATTTTCTGTCTTATTATCTATCTCTTTCTTAATGATTCCTAACATTCTGTTGGCTATTTTGACTGCTGCTGCATATTGAGTGGATGTTTTTAGAGAACTATCCACAATGACTCCAAGATCTCTCTCTTTAGTGGTAACCGCTAATTTAGATTCTATCATTTTAAATGTATAGTTGGGATTATGTTTTCCAACGTGCATGTGATGGGGCAGCTGCCCCACACTGGCTGGCAAAGGGTTAATAGCAGCCCTTGGAGAGGCTGTGCAGAACCCAACCAATCAGAGGAAGGCTTAGAAGCAGCCAGTCAGGGCCAGGCTGGGCCCTATAAAAGGGGCTGCAGGGCAGAGAGAAGCTCTCTGGAGCTTGAGGAAGAAGGACTGGCTGCCTGTTGAGAGAAGTACCTGGCCAGAGCAGTACTGGACAGGGTGAATAAGCGGAGCTCCAGCCTGGCTGGCTTCCAGAATGAGGCTTTGGTGCAGTGACTGAGTAGGTGATGGGGCTATGGGAAAGTGGCCTAGGGAAAGCAGGTAGTGGCAGAGGGGAAGGAGAGGCAGTGAGCACTGCCAGCTATAGGGTTGCTAGATCGGGGCCCAGAGTAGCAGGCAGGCCTGCCCCTCCCTTTGCCCCACTGGCCGCTGAGGGAAGTGGCCAGCCAAAGGACTGCAGTTTGCCATTGAGTGAGGGGCTGCAGTTTGCCACTGCAGCGAGAGGCCAGGTGAAGGACTGCCGGTTCCCCTGGAAGGACACCACGGTCCGGGAGCGACGCGGGTCCCCACAGACAGCGGAGATGGTGGAGAAGCAGTGACAGAGAGTGAGACACCACCAGAGGGGGGTGCCCTGCTGATGGACAGAGCTAATTCCTGTAGCAACCAGCAGGAGTTGCCACGGTGGTGAGCACAACCCTTTACAGTGTATTACTTTGCATTATCAACATTGAAATCATAAGATCATCTTAAATTATGAGATTTTAAAAAATAATAATACAGTTTGGGTTGTTTTCATTTGCCTTTTGGTTTCTAGGCTGTTAGGGTGCATTGGAATCACATTTTCAAGCTTTGCTCCACAAACATGAGGGCTAGAAATTTACTTTTTCAGTTAGATGATTTTTCATGTACTCACATGACTTCAGGAGCCAGAGTTTCCAGAAAAACACTAAATATCATGAGACTCAGGATAAAATGAGAGAGTTGGCAACACTGATAGATGTCAAGATGGAGAGGATGATTGACAATGACCTTATTAAGGTGGTGATGATGAGAGCTGTTTGGAAATTTTGTGATGGAACATGTTTTCATGGGGAAATTGCGATTTTGTCAAAATCCAAACATTCCAGGGCTCCAGAGCTTCTAGGCCCCTTGGTCCACAGACAGGGACTCCCTGGGCTACCTCTGCAGGGGAATCCCCAGAGTCAGGGCAGCTTCTCTGTTTTGTTTAGGAAATAAAAAGGAAATGTCTCAATTTTTTTTCAAAAAAAAAAATTCAGAATTTCCTTTCCAAATTTTCTACTTTGCATTCTGAATTGGGCTGTAAACTCTGTGTTGGAATTTTCTGTGGAATAGAAATTCCAAGTTTCAACCAGCTGTAGTAGTGACCCCAGCAGACACCAGAATGACTGTGAATCGAGAGAAAGGCCTCGTCTGTACTACAAAGTTAGGTCAAAGTAAGCTGCCTTGTGTCATCCTAGTTGTTCATGTGTCTACACTTAATTTGTCTCCTGCCTGTAAATGCCCTGGTGTAGCGATGCAGTAATACTACCTCCCTAGGCGGCACTGAGCCTTGGTTAAAGTACTGAGGTTGATGTAGAGAGAGTTTAGATACTGTGTTACCTCTGTTAATCCTAAATCCTCCAGCAGCTGTCCCACAATGCCTGACAATGACTGCTCTGATCATAGTTGTAAATTCCACTGCTCAGGGGTCTCAGAGACCAGAAAGCCCCTCCACTCCCCTGCACTTCAAAACCCTGCAATTTTTGAAATGCCTTTTCCTGATTGTTCAGCTTGGTGAGCCACATCCAGCAACTCTCCATTGTTGTGTACAACTGTCTAGCTGACCATGCCAGCTACAGACTCCAGACATGATCCAGCCTCAAGTAGACAGGAGATATTGGATCTCCTAGGACTGTGGGAGTGGAGTCTTCGTAGGAACAGCTACAGACAAGCCATAGAAATGTGGACATCTATGAGCAGACTGCATGGGGGATATAGGAAAGGGGACCAGCAGCCTTGCCTGGTGATGGCAGAGGAACTGCAGGCTTCTCAGAAGGCAATCCTCTGGGGTGGAGTGGCTGGGTGGCCAGAGGCCCCCCCACCGCGTTCTTGGGCGTCTGGGTGAGGAGGCTATGGAACTTGGGGAGGAGGGCAGTCGGTTACACAGGGGCTGTAGCAGCGGTCTGTGCTCCTGCTTCCTTTCCTGCACCTCAACCATATGCTGGAGCATATGAGTTTGGTCCCCCAGCAGCCTGAGCATTGACTCCTGCCTTCTTTCAGCAAGCTGACGCCATCTACCATCTTCAGCCCGCCACTTCTCCTTGCGGTCATATTGTGTTTCCCTGCACTCTGAGATCCTGCCTCCATGTATTTTGCTGTGCTCTGTCAATGTGGGAGGACAGCATGAAGTCAGAGAACATTTCATCGCGAGTGCGGTTTTTTTCGCCTTCTAATCTTCACTAGCCTCTGGGAAGGAGAAACATATGCAGCTGGTGGAGGGGAAAAAAAGGGAGAGTGGTAGTTAAAAAGACACATTTTATAGAACAATGGGTACACTCTTTCACGGTAAACCTTGCTGTTAACATTACATAGCACATGCGCTTTCATTACAAGGTCGCATTTTGCCTCTTATTGAGGGTATGCCGGTTTGGTGTGAGAGATCACTCACGCAGGGCTGGGCAAGAGAATTCGACTTGCAGGCAGCCATGGTAAGCCACAGTCTTTTGGCTTCTTTAACGTTCACAACATGTGGGACTGGTTTCAAACAGCAGCGCCCTCATTTCCCATATGAAGTAGCTGTTGGGTTGGCCATTAAAAATGGGTAGGCAATTTAAAAGCTTTGGGGAGGTTTGGATCTGTTTCTGAACTTTGAAATTGATTACTTTTCTAATGGGTTGAATCAGAAATTGGGATCTGAATTCAGACTTCGGAAAATGTTGAATCCCAGCCCAGGTCTGTATTTTGAATTAAAGCCCATCTCAGTACAAAAATTAACAGATTACAGAATTGATACAACCTACGTAATATGTAATCACTTGTAATCCTAACTCTACACCCAGTTAATATTCTACTCCCTTTTAGCTCATGTGTGTGCACAATTACAGATTTGAATATGGGTGTTGACTTTCCATGTAGTTTTCAGGTTGTAATTGCAAAGACTGCATAGAAATGAAGTCTTCTGAACATTTTTGAGTGTCAGCAATATAGTAATTAATAATCTATGAGCTTTTTAAAATTCGATTTAAAATCATGACCCCCCCCATTTTTGCCTCCTAGACATTTTCTAAAATAATGTTTTGCCATATGGCAAAATTTGTCTAATCACAATTAATAAAATGCACTTTCAGCGGCTGTTGTTATATGGCTACTGTCCCAGCACAAAGCTTATCATCCTCATCACATTAACCCCATATAGCCCTTTATTGTTTGCTTGTTGAAGAGAATTAAAGAGAAATTAAGTAATATTTTTTTGTTAATCCTACCTTACTTACAATAATATACATACCATAATTCAAGCCAAGAGAATATTAAGACACACTAATAGCAATGATACAGATATATTTTGAGTTAAGTAGGAAGAGACAACATTTATATCCTACTAATGTAGTTTGAACTTCTAATAAAATGAAAGGACAACAATAATCTGGAACAAGCTGCTATATCAGTAATCCTGATGTCTAGATTTACCTCTGAAATAGCAGAGCTGCTTTCTGGGTATATATTTAGTTTTTAAAAGTAATTTCAGGATAAATTATAATGCAGTTTTTATTAAGTGAATATTTCTTTTCAAAAAGGTGTTGGTATTTTAAAACAAACATATTAGCATAAGTGCTTTGTTCGCTATGTCTTTAACGCTAATTATAACTCTTTGTCTTTGAGAATTGGCCAAATGTATCCATGATGTAACACAACATGATGCAGTGGAATATTGTGACAGTTGGACCTATACATGTATCCAAATTATGAGCTCAACTGTAAAAAGTATGTAAAAGTTCATAAGATGTTACAGTAACCTATAATAGCAAATGTTGATGGGGAAAAAGTACAAAAGGGACACAGAATAACTGAACTAGTCTAAACAGAAAGGCCAAGCTGATATGATTCAAGAATTGTGTTAAAATTATACTTGTTAAAAACAGGAGATGTGGAGCCAGAAGTTAATGAGCCAAAATTGGTATGTCAGATATTAGGCCCAGTTGGTGGACAAAATAAGGATGCGGTAGGCAATTCTACCCACCACTCCCTTTTTGGGACCTTAAAAGAAAGAGTTTTGTGGTGAAAGTCTTAAAAAAACAAAAAGAACAACAGATGTAAAGAACAGATAGAAACTATTGGAGTGAGCTTCACCATCATGGTTACCACTCCCACCATTTTGTGGGACCCTGGGCCTTTGTCATCCTGAAGCTCAGACATGTCCTGACCAGAATGTACCAGAAGGAGAGGGACCTAGATCACTTAATCACCTCTACCAGGTCCAGCTAACTCCCAAACACCACCTGCGATGATAGTTATCACTATCTTTAATACCATCTAAGAAACTGTCAAACAAGGGTGCTTTTCCTTCTACGGTTGAACTTTAACAACAACAGCAGCAATGACCTCTAGGGCCCATCTCAGCTAACTCTCTTTTCCCCAAAAGGACAGTTATTATCATAGGCACTGACTTGTTTTTTGCTGGTGGGTGCTTTTGAAGTGGTATGTGTGGTTGGGAGGGGGAGAGGCTATTTTCAGCATATTTATACACTTCTTTCATATTCTAGTTCTTAATATGTGTCTATCATTGGTATCTTTACTATTTTAATAATGATTAAATTGTTATGAACTACATAATTACATTATCATGAATGACAGTATATTAAAATCATAGCAGTCATATACAAGCTATCTTGGCTAACGTCCCGGTTTAAAGACATTATGTCTCACTGTAGCTTTCTGGATGAAACTGTCAGCAATCCTATTTACATTTAGTTCTCTGGTATGGTCTTGATGCACATTAAGGACAGCTACATTATTCAGTTGCATCTGTCCCATTGACGACTGGAGATAATTTTTAAGTCTTCTGAAACTGGAGAATGAGTGTTCCACAGTTCAGGATGATACAGGCATAGTGAAAAGGATTCTTTTAAATTTGTAGAAAGAACGAGGAGTACTTGTGGCACCTCAGAGACTAAAAAATTTATTTGAGCATAAACTTTCGTGGGCTAAAGCCCACTTCATCAGATGCATGCAGTGGAAAATATAGTAGGAAGACATATATATATATATATATATATATATACACACACACAGAGAACATGAAAAAATGGGGGTTGACATAGCAACTCTTAACGAGACCAATCGATTAAGGTGGGCTATTATCAGCCGGAGAAAAAAAACTTTTGTAGTGATAATCAGGATGGCCCATTTCAAACTGTTGACAAGAAGGTGTGAATAACAGTAGGGGGAAAATTAGCATGGGGAAATAGTTTTTAGTTAGTGTAATGCCTCATCCACTCCCAGTCTTTATTCAAGCCTAATTTAATGGTGTCCGGTTTGCAGATTAATTCCAGTTCTGCTGTTTCTCTTTGGAGTCTGTTTTTGAAGTTTTTTGATTGAATAATTGCAACTTTTAGGTCTGTAACTGAGTGTCCAGGGAGGTTGAAGTGTTCTCTGACTGGTTTTTGAATGTTATAATTCTTGACGTCTGATTTGTGTCCAATAATTCTTTTCCACTGCAAGCATCTGATGAAGTGGGCTTTAGCCCACGAAAGCTTATGTTCAAATAAATGTGTTAGTCTCTAAGGTGCCACAAGTACTCCTCCTTCTTTCTGCTGATACAGACTAACATGGCTACCCCTCTGAAACCTTTTAAATTTGTAGTACTCTGGAAGCATAGCACCAAGATCTCTTTCTTGATGTGAAAAGAAAAGGAGTACTTGTGGCACCTTAGAGACTAACCAATTTATTTGAGCATGAGCTTTCGTGAGCTACAGCTCACTTCATCAGATGTTTACCGTGGAAACTGCAGCAGACTTTATAAAGTCTTGATAAAGTCTGCTGCAGTTTCCACGGTAAACATCTGATGAAGTGAGCTGTAGCTCACGAAAGCTCATGCTCAAATAAATTGGTTAGTCTCTAAGGTGCCACAAGTACTCCTTTTCTTTTTGCGAATACAGACTAACACGGCTGTTCCTCTGAAACCTGTTCTTGATGTGAGACAGCTAATTTAGACCCCATCATTTTGTATGTGTAGTTGGGATTATATTTTGCCATGTGCATTAGTTTGCATTTAACACTGAATTTCAGCTGCCATTTTGTTACCAAGTCACCCAGTTTTGTGAGATCCCTTTGTAACTCTTTGCAGTCAACTTTGGACTTAACTATCTTGAGTAATTTTGTATCATTTGCAAATTTTGCCACCTCACTGTTTACCCCCCTTTCCAGATCATTTATGAATATGTTGAACAGCACTGGTCCCAGTAAAGGCCCCTGGGGGACACCACTATTTACTTCTCTCCATTCTGAAAATGGACCATTTATTCCTATCCTTTATTTCCTGTCTTTTAACTGGAAATGATCTCAGGATCATCTAATGGTTCTTAATTTAATTTAATGACAAGTCTTTTGTTATCTTAATCATCCTGTCTCTGTTTATTAACAAACTCCCTGCCCCAAGGACAGAAGCTGGGAGCTGCATAGAACTTATCACATGCCGCACTCAAGCTCCGTCTGGGGCTAGGGCATGCGCTTTGAGCAGACCTCAGGTACGAAACTCAGTGGGAGGCCAGAAACCACTATGGCTTGTGGGTGCTGAGCACTCTCTATTTTTTTTCCATGGGGGCTTGAGCCCTGGAGCACCCATGGTGTTGATGCCTATGGTTATGACCATCTTTAATATCATTCAAGAGACTGTCAAATAAGGGGTTTTTCCTTTCTAAAACTTTCTCCAGCTAAAGGAAAAGGGAACAAAAAGAAATGTTAAAATAAAAGCTTTATTCAATACTTTACATTTCAAATGCTTTAACTGTTTTTCCTTCTTTTCTTTATCTTTAATAGAAGGTTAAAAGGATTTTAATGGTGTGTTTGCCATGGTGTGTTTGCCATGGCAGTAAGCAGGCTATACCAAACCTTGTTTAATACTGTTTAATGTTAGACAGTGACAAGGTAACGTTAACATCTTTAGCCCATATATGCCACCTAAATTAAAGATAGTTTTTACCCCCTTTGTTCAAACAACACGTTTAATCCAGGATTATAATTAAGGGCCCACTGCTGTGCTCACAGCACCATTGATTTAACTGGAAACAGTATTGGGCCCCAAACATTGAGTTGTACACAACTGTACTTGTTAAGTTTTTGACAGAGAACTGCTAAGAGGAATCACTGAATTAAACAATGATATTTCCTTACACCTTCATTATAGTTTGTTCTGTTATGATTTTGTACTTTGGAGACCTGTTGAGTATCAGAATCACATGAATGTGTTTTAATGAACCACACTACATGTGGTCTGTATGCTGTCTTGTCCTTTTTCATCTTGCTTTTATTATTCTATGTAGGTGTTGTCAAGGTTTTATTTTTCATTGGAGCTGAGGTGAGGGCTTCGTAGAGGGCCCCTTTTGAGACACAGCTCAGTGGTCTTCTTAGAGAAGTCAAGAAGATATTTCTTATTGTTGTTGTCTCCTGTCTGAGCCCCTACACCTGGGTCTTGTATAGTTGTCTGGTTTTGGTCCTTATCTCCTACTGATGTAGAACATGAATTAATCAAGGATGCATGCCAGATGGTCATAAAATCATAGACATTAGAGACAGAAAACACCAATTGGGCTTCCTTATATAATATAGTCTATATTATACACAAAAACTGTTAAAGGAACAAAAAGTCAGGCACTCAAAAGTTAGGAAATGTCAGAACTACATTTTCCCATGCAGTCTTAATTCTGCCCCCTGTGTGTAAGTATTGTGATAATGCATTATGACAGTCGGAAACTAGAGGATCACATACCATTTTCTCCATAGGACTGCTGCCTCATTCAATCCCCCTACTCTGGGGATGATTCAGGGCTGTATGGTAAAGGAGGCTGTTGTCTATAGGACCCCTACATCCTAGCTCCTGGACAGATCTACTCTTCTTCCTCATGTCCCCATTTCTCCCACAGCTTCCTAGTCCCTGTCTTCTTGTCCAGCAAGTCCCAGTCTTCCTCCTCCCCTCAGCTCCTTATCTGATCTCAGTGTTCCCCACCCCCGCCAACTGGCTCCCAATCATCTACCCCATTTCCCTCAACTACTCTGAGTGCAGTCAATGGCACCTAATCCCAGGCTTCCCTTCCTCTCTTCAGCTTCCAGTGCCAGTTCCAGTCTCCTTGCCCAGTTCTAGTCTCACTCCTCCAGTCCCAATCTCCCACCTCCAACTCTCAGTCAAAGTGTCTCTCCCTCACCTTCAGTCCCAGACTCACCAGACTTCTTGTCCCAATCTACTTCTTTCCTTCTCTCTGATCCAGCTTTTTCCCACCTGCATTTGAGTCAGACAGTTTCCTCCTCCTCTACCAGCAAGGGGATTGTTAGGAGCATAGGAGAGACAGTATCCCTGCTCTCAGTTCCAGTGCCTGGTCCCACCCTGGCCAGGAGCAGCTGAGATGGGAACAGCCATTACAAGGAAAGTCCTTTTGAGCCCCTATAGCCCTGGGCTAGAACACGCTCAGTTTATCTGTGAGGCTGGTGCATGTGCAGTCCAGTCACATAGGGATTGTGAGGAGCTGGAACATGCTCAGTTGCTTGGTGGGGATGGCACACGTGTGCAGTCGGGTCAGCACTAAGAGCTGTGAGAAGCTGAACTGTGCTCAGAATCTTCAGAGATTTTAGCTGTTTAAGGTCTAGGAAGTCTCTGCTGAGCATGTGTATCAAAGTATGGGGACATGTGACAGGGTACTGTTAGTAGCACGCTGATCACTGAGTTTGCTACAGCACTGAGAAGAGTGCAGGCTTAAATGAAGCCAATTATACACTTTCTGTTGGGGGACTGTCAGCACCTGAATGTTAATCACTGGGCTAATGATGTAAATAGGAGGAGAGAAGTAGAAGGAAGTGGAACAGGAAGCAGAGGGGATCTCAAAAGGACGCTCAGAGGGTGAGCCTGGGCTGAGGTGTGAAGGCTGCGAGGAAGCCTTCACTTGCTGTAAGCCTGCATTACACTGTAATAATTTCTGAGAAAAGAATAAATACACACCTTGGTGAAAGTAACAACCTGGTGGTGTTTGTGACTGTGAGGCAGGCATTGAAACACACTGGGTAGCAGTGGAGGCACCCTGTGACAGGGCACTAGAGCATTTCAAAGAAAAGATCGGCAGAAGACAATATATTTTACTCTAGCCTTGTTTTCATAAATGGCTGAACAGTTTTGGTAGACATCCCCCTTAATCAATCAATCAATCAAAAAAAAAAAAAAATTCAGCCTGAGGCAGATAGTGGGTATGGAAAATCTCAGCCCAAACACTTAGTTTGGCAAAAGTTATAAGAAACTTATAAGAAACTTATAAGTAACTTATAAGTACACTTAGAAGACAAAGTGTTGGGGAAACCTTAATAATAGGCCTTGCTCAGGACATGTGAATTATCTGGTGACCACCTGATTGAATCTCTGGATGCTGCCAGGGCCACTCGGTGGAAGGAATCTATGGAGAAACTTGACTTCACTTATTCCAGCCAGAAGTGCTGGAACTTGATCCGTCAACTGGGCACTGTTCAACAACCTCTAGGTCAAAATTCCCCACTGGTTAAGCCCAGTCAGATTGCAAGCCATCTACTGCGGGTAGTAAAGGTCCCACTTGAGAAGTGATTCAAATGAAAAGTAAATGACGAATGGTGCCAACTTCAACATCAGAATGTGGGTAGGAGTCAACCAGAACCATTCACGGTTGATGAGCTTGATAAGGCCCTTAACTCCATCAAGCCAAGCACAGTGGCGGGCGATGATAACATCTTGCTGGAGTTCCTCAAGCATCTTGGACAAAAGGCATCACAGTGGCTTGCTAAGTTCTCCATACACGTTATTAATGAGGAGAAGTTACCATGCACTTGTTGCCAAGCAATGTTATTGCCATTCTGAAGCCTGGCAAGGACCCCTACAACATGATGAGTTACTGCCCAATATCGTTGCTGTCAGTGCATTTGATCTTCCAATGAATTGCTCCGGATTTGGACAATGTCTTGCAGGTCTAGCAGGCAACGTTCAGGAACAGATGCAGCACCTGTGATCAAGTCCTAGCCTTGACCACCTTTATCGAACACAGTTTTCAACAAAATCTAAAGATGGGAGCCATCTTCTTGGATTTGACTGTCACTTATGACAAGGCTTAGCACAGAGTCCTTTGGTTTAAACTCTCCTGAATTGCCCTGTGTTGTGTGGTTGAAGTAGTACAGCTCTTTCTCCTTTCTCCAGGCGCTTTAGAGTACACATGGGCAACCGTTGTAGCTCTTGGAAGTGTCAAATCAGCAGCCTTCCTCAAAAGGTTTAGTTCTTTCACCGATACTGTTCAGTGTGTACATCAGTGACCTGCCAGCTACAATCTCGCGCAAGTTTATCTATGCTGATGATATCTGCTTCAGCTACCAAGCTCAGTCCTCAGAAATTGATGAGATCTTGAATGATTATATGAAGCTCATGGCAGACTATTATAGTCGATGGTGCCTGCAGCCATGCTTTTCCAAGATGGTTTCTAGTGTATTTCATCTGCATAATGGCATGAGTTAAACATTTTCTTCAACAGCCAATGTCTGCAGCATGATCCAAACCTGGTTTACCTTGGCGTGACATTGAATAGGTTATTAATGTACTGCAACCACTTGATGAAGACAGCAGCCAAAGTCAGCACTCAAAACACCCTGCTCAGAAAATTCGTTGGTTCAACCAGGGGTGCGAGCATTCGGACGCTTAGAACATCAGCCCTTTCCCTCTGCTATTCAACATCAGAGTATTGCGCTCCTATCTGGCGTCACTCATCTCACACGAGGCTGGTCTATATAGAGCTTAACAAAAGAATGTGCATTGTTACCGAGAGTTTATGTGCCACTCTGTTGCCAGTGCTGCTAATACTTGATAACATAGCATTGCCCCATATTCGCCATGAGAAGGCCTCTCTCATGCTGCTGGCCAAGATCTATGAGAGCACCCTCACCGTAATATCTGCAACTCCTGTCCAAAAACAGGACTGTTCCCGGAGAAATATTTTCCAGGACTTTGTCTTGTCCACTTGTAAATTACCCAGTGATTGTGCTTCCACCACTTCTACTCCTCATCTACTAGAGCTCACCATTAGGAGAATTTTTTGTGATATTCAGTCGACATTTTCTTTGTTTAATTTCATGGTAGAAACACTTAGATACTGTAGAGATGAGGGCATTTTGCAAAACTAAGAAAGAAGGATGGATAGATGTTAATAACACAGCACTTGGGGCGTGGGGTGAGTTTGGTGAATATCTCTTGGGAAATGCATTGCCATTGGGAGGAGATGAGGAACAGAGTTGACTTTGATGTAGTATTTGAGATAAAACTGGTGGTAAAGGAAAGAGGATAGTATTTCCTTGGCAGGCATACAGTGAGCGTGCCCTCTGTGGTATTTGCTATACACTTAGGTAGAGAGTCAGTAAAGAGTCCAGGCAGTATCAGTCATCTGGGAATGAGGGTTGTGCATAAAGAACACCTATGTAGCTATGGGACCTGCTATTGGTTGAATACTGATCAGGTGTAGAGGGATATAGCTTTCCAAATCTCTTCTGCAAACAGACCTGCAACATGTAACTTCAAGGGGCAGATAGAGGAGCATTTGACACAAGTTTCGTTGGACTGCTGGTGCTCAAGGATTTGAAGGCAATAGGCACTGCTTCAGAAATGTATTGCACCATTAAAGGAAATAAAATTCACTGAAAAGAGACAACAGAGGGCTGAAAGCAGCAAGGTGATTGTGTCTTTCTGATAAGCTGCAATATGACTAGTTATTTCCATGTAGAGCTCATTCTTTCTTGTTTGTCATTGTGAATTAGTCTAAATCTCTAAAACTGGAAAAAACCAACAACCAATAAATAAATGTATTTTGGGGAAACTGTGAAAATCATTTTTCTCTCTAAAGCTTTTTCTTTTCCCCTTTAGCCTCTGTCTAAAAAAATGGTTGTTCTTTTTCCTTACTCTCTTTGTCACCTCACACCCTGCCTGCCTTTAGGCTTTCTTCTCTCTGACTTTCTCCCACTGTAATTTTTTGAAGGAATCCAATACAGCTAAACTGAGAACACATCATGGTTAAAGCATAGCAGCATTCTGTAGCCATGGAAATTGTCTTTACCTCTTAGCTTTCACAAGCATGTGAAGTGGCAAGGAAATTGTTTCTAAATGGACTTAGTTTCTTTTCATGTCTGTCCCCTGTTGTGAGATGATACACAAATGATCATTTGTATAGTAGATTATATTTTTTGTGGTGTTTTTTCCAACAGGTGAATTGACTTCCAATTAGGGTGACCAGATGAAATGAAGAAACTATTGGGACACATGGGGGAAGCAAAAAAAAACAAAAACAAAAAAACCCGCAATATCGGGACAAATGGCGTCCTGACCGTGCATCGGTCAGGACAGGGGACAAAGACCTAAAAATCGGGACAGTCCCAATTTTATTGGGATGTCTGGTCACCCTACTTACAATTTCACAGTTGTAAACATACTCTTGGAGGAAAGAAATATACTTGTAAAGAAATCATTTTGCAATGTTTAAATCTAAATAGCCAAGTCCTCGCGCTATCTAAAGTTTAGAGTGACCTCTTGTGGTAACACTGGTTTTTAAAAAATATTCGTATATATATTTATTACCTTAATTTAATTTTATTATATCAACATTAGTACTCATTTTCTGTTTTAAAATAATAGGATTACAGGGGGTAATTTTTGTTGAGAAAGAAAGGTGCAAAGAACTTCAAGTACCAAATTGCATATGATGTATCATAGATCACATCACTGTATGATATGAGTGATGTTACAGCTATACTTTCTTTCTACTCCCAGCTGCACTCAGATATCACGTGCATACCTATGAGAAACCATATGAGTTCCCAGTGACTTTAGCACCATTGAAAACTTATTTTGATACTGTCCCAGCAATTGCACGTGGTCTCTGGGATTGTTCCGGCTGCAGTACAGGTTTCAGCTAGCCATAGTGCTAAAACAGGAGTTCAAGATTTCCTTTTAGGAGCACATCCATTCACATCAATAGATTAGACTGTGGAAATATCAGGATCTGTATATCAATAACATTGTTAATTCATAGAAAATGGAAGATATTCAAATGGGTAAATCCTGATATAGACACAAGGGTGTGTGAAACATAAAACCTGATTGTCAATGAATAGATCTGCTTGATTTTAGGTATAAAAGAATATAGTTAGCAGGACTGAGTACATACGTTTTAAATTAATTCATCATCATTATTATTATTATTATTTATTTGTATTGTGGGAGCACCTACAGGTCTCAGTCCTGGATCCAGACCCCATTGTGCTGGGTGCTGTACAAACACAGAATACAAAGACTGTCTGCTAGCTTTATGCAATCTCTGCCATAGAAGGGAGACATGTTAGAGAAAGGTTTCAGGTTTCAGAGTGGTAGCCGTGTTAGTCTGTATCAGCAAAAACAACGAGGAGTCCTTGTGGCACCTTAGAGACTAACAAATTTATTTGGGCGTAAGCTTTCATGGGCTAGAACCCACTTATGCTTTTATGTTTAAAGGTTCAGTGGAATTTGGAAATCTGCAAATTTTATTTGCTAGGAAACTATCTGGAAAGCTTTAGAAGTCCTGGCTCCATAGGAAATTGCTCTCACTTGAGGCAGTCCACCGTCTGATAAGATCTTTCTTAGAGCTGCCATTTCTAGATTTGTTCTTGCTACTTGTCCAAGGAATCAAACCCAAAAAAAAACAGCTGGAATTTGATGATTTATGTGTATCATTTAAAAACAGACATCTACCCAGATGACATTTTAGTATTAGAGGAGAAGATGATGTTCTACTGGAATCATGTTTCAGTTATGTGTAATGGTGATTAACTTTACTGTGTTGTTGTATCCCGTGAACTAAATGCTGGATTCAGTGGACTGAGGTTCAGTTTTAATAGCCTGGAACTATAGTTTTTTAATAATTCAGTGAAAGATACATGGACTTTCTCGAAGTTGCACTCTGTATTTAAGCTCTGAAATGGAATTTATCATTTTGATCTTTCCCTTCAGTATATGAAGTGAACTTGCCTTCCATCTTCTGTGCAGGTTGTGTTCTAGTTTTTCTTTTTGTACGTGTTGCGATTCTGTCATCTCTCTTCTTTTTTTGTATGACGGAATAATGAATAGAAGATGGAAATACCATATAGTTTTGCTGCATAGTCCATTGCTGACAGTGAATTAATACAGCTCTACTAAAGTACATTTTCCAACTACTAAGGACCCAATCCTGTAAAGCCATCCATTGATTTCAGTTGGCATTGCATCAAGTGACACAAGAGTGACTCTTTTCTCATGCTAAGATTTCTATACTGGATCTAGTAATTTATACCCATCCATTTGGCTTTTTAATACCCTCACAAGACCCCTCTAGGGTAGAGACATACTGTTATCCCTATTTTACAAATGGGAAACCGAGGCACAAAGCGATTAAGTGATTTATCCAATGTCACATAGGTAGTTTGTGGGAGAGCAAGGAATTTGACCCATGTCTTTCAAGTCCCAGACTAGCACCATAACCACTGGATCATCAAGGCTGTTCTGTTACAATCTAGTGATAATGGTTGGCCCCTTCCAACTGCCCCTTGTATTTAATGGACTCTTTGGATGAATGGGGAGTTCCCAAAGAGGAGGAACCATCTTCAGATTGTAGGACATATCTATGTTAGCTCTATAATGCTTGCATTTTGATGATGTGTAGTAGACCTTAGTCATAGATACAGGGAACAGAGTCATATCAAGCACCAGTCCCAAGAAAATTTTTCTGGTGCATGGTACAAAATGAGTGGGAAAGGTCAGATTCCTTGGAAATTTCAACAGTGCCTCACAGGTAGATAGTGACATATCAGGAATGGGCAACAAAATGAGAATCACAGACGATATTTCCTCAAGGCTGCAGTGCTCTTTGGAATGGAAAAGTAGATGCATTAATGACTGCTTGTCTGAGAACATAATAATTCCTAAATGTATTTAAAATGAGGACTATAAAGATAAGGGTTAGAACATCCAATAATTTGATTAGACAGTCACTGTAAAAAATCTGGAGACTCTAAGGGAGAAATATTGTATATTTGACTGTCTCATCCTATATCAGTTTTCGTTATTATTATTAACATTAATTAATGTATTAATCTTTTCCAGTGTTTTTTGTAATGCTAATGCAACATTATGCATATTTGCTACCATTAACCATTTTTTGAGTAATTCATCCTTAATTCTTGCAATCAGATGAATTATTTTGTTGGCCAATCCTTTCTTTAATGTATTTATTTACTTTTGCAAGGCCCATATATATCACCCTGATTTATTAAGAACATCCCTGTCAAGGTTCCTCCCCCACTCTGAACTCTAGGGTACAGATGTGGGGACCTGCATGAAAAACCTCCTAAGCTTATCTTTACCAGCTTAGGTCAAAACTTCCCCAAGGTACAAAATATTCCACCCGTCGTCCTTGGATTGGCCGCTACTACCACCAAACTAATACTGGTTACTGGGGAAGAGCTGTTTGGACGCGTCTTTCCCCCCAAAATACTTCCCAAAACCTTGCACCCCACTTCCTGGACAAGGTTTGGTAAAAAGCCTCACCAATTTGCCTAGGTGACTACAGACCCAGACCCTTGGATCTTAAGAACAATGAACAGTCCTCCCAACACTTGCACCCCCCCTTTCCTGGGAAATGTTGGATAAAAAGCCTCACCAATTTGCATAGGTGACCACAGACCCAAACCCTTGGATCTGAGAACAATCAAAAAGCATTCAGTTTCTTACAAGAAGACTTTTAATAAAAAATAGAAGTAAATAGAAATAAAGAAATCCCCCCTGTAAAATCAGGATGGTAGATATCTTACAGGGTAATTAGATTCAAAAACATAGAGAACCCCTCTAGGCAAAACCTTAAGTTACAAAAAAGATACACAGACAGAAATAGCTATTCTATTCAGCACAATTCTTTTCTCAACCATTTAAAGAAATCATAATCTAACACATACCTAGCTAGATTACTTACTAAAAGTTCTAAGACTCCATTCCTGGTCTATCCCCGGCAGAAAACCAGCATATAGACAGACACACAGACCCTTTGTTTCTCTCCCTCCTCCCAGCTTTTGAAAGTATCTTGTCTCCTCATTGGTCATTTTGGTCAGGTGCCAGCGAGGTTACCTTTAGCTTCTTAACCCTTTACAGGTGAGAGGAGCTTTCCCCTGGCCAGGAGGGATTTCAAAGGGGTTTACCCTTCCCTTTATATTTATGACAATCCCTGATCCAAATAGTTCACTAGCTGCTCTTATTATTCCACTAGCATCTTTCTTTTTCTCTGAGGGCCATCCCAAAGCTGTCTCATAAATTTTTGATACAGCATTTCAACTTGGCTTACTTTGCATACTTTAATATGCTTAAGATTCCATTGGGTGATATTAAGAATAATTGGGATGTGGAACCAACATACATTTTAATACAATATGATGTTTTTATTCCTAATTAAGGAAAGTTTCAAGCCACTCTCTGGTCCTGCTTTAAAGGTGGACATGGGACAGGAAGAGAGGTAATCTGAGCTGTAGAACAAGGTACAGTTGTTGGTATAACATATAGTTATACTATCCTCCCTGGTTTTTGCCTGTTTCACTACTAATTTTACTTTGCATACCATCATTACTGTTACCACATACAATCCTGCATCCTCACATTTCAGGTTTGTAAAAAGCAAAGATGCATTATTTTATACATTATTACTTTACCTTGGTACTATTGAATACTACTCCATACAGAAATTTTCTTATGTTCTGTTTCCAAGTTTTTGTGTTGCCAGTACTTGTACCCATTATTCTTTCCATTTTCATATGTAACAGGTCAAGGCACACACTACACCTACAACTCCTTCCACCTGCTTTTGGTGAATGTAAAGTTATAAGGTTTTGTTTTTGTGTTTAGGCCATAGAAATACAGATTCTCTTGGCATGTCCTCTGTTGTTACATTCTTTTGGCCTTCTGTTTCTTTTCCTTTGATATTGTTTTTTCCTTCCATGTATTATTCTGGAAAAAAATCAATAAAAATTATTAGCAAAATAGAATGAGAACTTTTCAGTTACTGTGTGTGTGTTCCCAGTACATTCTCATTTTGTATCCAGAGCCATTTTAAGTGTATGCAAAAACTGAAGGATTTTCTCTCAGAATTAAGAATCTTCAGACTTCTCCCTCAGATAAATTTGGTGTGAAAAACTCTAGAAGATTCTTCCTTTAATGTAATGCTTGTATCAGCATGGAGTACAGTGGTCACTGTTGCCACATGCTGAACCTTCACCCACATGACCTCCAAAGGACCCATAAATTGGACTTCCCCTAAATGGAGAACTTCTGTGCAGAGTTATGGAATAAATTCTTAAGAATCTCCCTCATTCAAATTCCAGCTTCCCAGGATAAGCCTCAATGCTACTCCTTATCATTTTGTTTTACCCACAACAATACAGAAATAGCAAACCAGCCAGCAGCAGCAGATGTTATAGTTCAAGGTACTTACTATACCGGTCATCTTTCTTTAGGTGCAATAGAGGACAAGAAAGATTACTTTGTTCTTCTTGGTTGCCTCACAGCTCCTGAAAATCTTCAGACACGCAAGTCTGTTCCACCACTAGAACACAGAGTCTCCATATTTGGCTACAAATGGTCAATTGCCAGTCACCGTCAGTACCATATCTGTCTCATTATGACCTCTTTATAGTTTCTTTTTTTAAAGATAAAAGAAAAAATGATAGCTCCATCACAAGGTATTATAAATTTCCTGTAGCCAGAAGTTATTGGTCCAGTATTGGGCAAAGAAAAAGGCATAAGGGCTGTATTCAGTGAACAGGATTTAAGGTGATGCTAGGTCCAAAGATGCAAATTTTTTTCTAAATAGAATGGTACTTCTCTGTAAGATACCAATAAATACGTGACAATTAACACTAGTGGATTTAAAGGAAGTATGTCTTCCAGTATCAATTTGCCCAGTGCATCAAAAATTAATGAAGTTTGTTGTAGATGGACTGTAGTCATAGAGCAGGCCCTTAAACCTCTCATTGGCACCATTAGTAAACACTGAATTTTGGTGGTGATAACAGCATAACTAAGGATAATCATGAGTCTATGTTCATCCACAACTGGATAATATTTCTGATGCAAACAGCATTCAGAAAATGGGGCCAGATGTCAGTCTACAGGAATATACAAGAGCTAGGACAGAATAGATGGCTTGCAAATGTGCAAAAAAGCCATAATCAGCAATTCACCAACTAGTTCATTGAGAGGTTTGCTCTGACAGCTGTGAATTGTATGTCTCTGTTCACTGAATGATGAATTAAACTGAATCAAAGTATACCATTCCTTAGCTATAGAGTGTATGGAGGTGTTGGGAATAGTGTAATTGCATAGGAACACTGTCACAGAGCAGACTTCACAATACAGCTCTTCAGTTCTTGAAAATTGGTCCCAAAGGTCCGGAGGATATCAGGATATCCTCTCCTGTCCAACCAAAGTGAAGTCAGACATATGGTGGTGGTTGTCAGAGAATAATGGCCAAAACTTATCTAACTGGAGATAATGATTGGAGATCCAACCGGATGCTGGTCAATCAGGGAAGCTAGCCATTTAAGGTATTTGGTTGCTCAAATAATCCCTGCTTAAATCTCAGTCAATGTTAAATCCAGTTGTCAATGATAGGGAGAAAGTGAATAGGAAAGTGTTATTTACGCCTTCACATAACACAAGAACTAGGCGTCACCCCATGAAATTAATTGACACCAGGCTTAAAATAAACAAAAGGAAGTATTTCTTCACACAGTGCACAGTTAGGTTGTGGGACTCACTGCCATGGGATGTTGTGAAGGCCGAAAGTATAACTGTGTAAAAAAAATTAGATCAATGGCTAATAGCCAAGATGGTCAGGGATTCAACTCCATGCTCTGGGTGTCCAACAGAGTCCTCCAACTGTCAGAAACTGGTAATGGGTGATGGGGGTGTATCACTTGAAATTGCCCTGTTCTGTTCATTCCCTCTGAAGCATGTGGCATTGGTCACTGTGAGAAGACAGGACACAGCTAGATGGACCATTGGTCTGACCTAAAGTGGCTGTTATGTATTTGAAATAAGATTTTTCTATTCCTACCTCTAATATCAAGAACAAAAATATTTGAAGAAGGTGTAATTCCCCTGTTTAAAAGAAATTGAGTACTGAGTCAGAGAAACAAGGCAATTATTGTCTGATTGGAGAGAAGCATAATTATGAATATAAATCCCATTCACCTTGTGGGAAGAACTGCAAATTCTGGTGGTTTCTCTTTACAGAGGGGCATGCAAACATATCCTTCAGTGTCAGTCTGTATGGGTTCACAATTTTGAAAGTCCTGAAAGCTGCCAAAATTTTAAAACCAAGAAAATAACCCAGGATACAACCCTGGAAACTGAACCTAGTCTTGACTAAAGCTCCATCTAAATTTCTTTAGTCAACATCTTAAACATCTTTATTTTATCTATCATTTTAAACTGCTTTCCTGATTGCATATATCCAGCTTATCTATATAGCAAACTTGTATCACTTTCACTGAAACAGGAATACCTTCAAGTCTCTAAATACAGTTTTTTCCTACATACTTCACACAGGTTAAATACTAAAATGCACAACATTTTTATACAGAATTTTACCTTTTGTTTTGTCCTGATCCAGATTAGAGTGCAGGACGCTGACATTTTTATTTACTCACAGTTGCAGATGTCAGAGTCTGTTTTGTTCAGCGCAACCAAGAAAGCATTGACTGCTATTAAAGCATGTGTGCCTATAGCGATACTGAATTGTTTTAAGGAAGTAAAATCTTCCCATTCCAGAAAGCAATATGGCAATGGCAATGTCCCATAAATCATCAAGGTCAAAGTCTTGATTAATGATAGTTGCAGTCTGGACTTCACCATCGCTAGACATTTTGTTCCTACTTTTCACACAGCTGCACATTTACTGCAATTGCTTGTACAAATGTCTAATTAGATATGTTTGTGTATGCAGTTTTGGTAAATACGTGCACAGATTAAACAACAGATTAAACAGTTTTGTGTACATTTTGACATGTTAAATGTTGACATTTAACATGCTTACATTGTGCGACTATCAGACTGCATAAGTAGGGTGTCTAGTAATCAGTTAAGGCATTTGCATGTTACTAAAATGGAGGAGGGTTCTGGTTAGATTCCCAACTAGATGGAAGGGGAGTCCCCGCGTGGAAAAGGGACCTGAGATGGAAAAGGCGCAGTTCTAATGCATCAGAAAAATACTTTTCTGCTGGGTCTCCTCCACCAACCCAGGCCCCTGTACCCAGCCTGATTTTTTATGACCATATTCAGCTGACACGAGGAAAGGTCCATATATAGTTTTGCACAGTAGCTTAAAGGTTCAAAATTGATTTCAGTTTTCAGTTATTACTGATGTAGATTAACCAAACCAAGGGGAAAGCAACAAAACATAAAGCCTCAAATCCTCAGCTCTATTTACTCCTGCTGGCAGGAATGCTATCCTGAAAGTCCTACATGACAATGTGGTAGCCTCTAACTGCTATAGAGGAACCAGTGTAGCAAACAGTTTTCAAGTAAGACAAAACTCTTCTCCTTCACTCCCAATATTCAGATAAGTGTAATTGTCATTGCCCCCTTTTTCTCTTTCTCTTAGGATTAATATACAAAGACCTCAGCCTTCTTAGTACCATGGAAAACACATAATTAAATATCTTTTAAACTTTTTATCAAAGATATAGAAAAGAAAGAGTTAAAGAGCTTGAAATATAAAATATTAAGTAAGGCTTTCATTTTAACGATAGTCCTTGTTCCCTTTCCCTTTAGCTGTAGAGAGTTTTGATAAGGAAACCCCTTGTTTTACAGTCTCTTAGATCATTGGTGCACAATCTGAGGTTGTGTATCCCCCAGGGGGGAGTGCAAGAGGTTCTCTGGGGAGTGCAAAGAAACTAGGATCCTGCGGGTCCCGCAGGACCCACTGCCATAATAGTGGGAGCAGGATAAAAATAGAGTGGGTATTGCGGGATAAAAATAGAATGGGTATTGTAGGGTGGGATGGGAGCGGGATTAAAAAAGTAATCCTTCCGCACTGCAAACAACATGAACGCTCTCCGGCCTCCCAGCTCTGAAGGTAACACCATTGCCAGCAGCAGCGCAGAAGTAAGGGTGGCATTCCACCTTGAGTTATATCAGTAGGCCTTTTTGTTTGGCCTTACTTAGTCTTTTTGTCTTCCTTTTGTACCATATCCTACGAACGTTTATTGTTACATGCGATTCGAACCTTTCTAGGGTGACCTATTCCCCAAAGAATATGCTTACCCGAAGCCCCCCTGGGTGAGGTTGTTGCCTGTCGCTGGAACCCTGCCCCCCCATGCTGGAACGCTGCCTCCTCCCTCTCTCAGCTCTATCATCTGCCTCTCTGCTTTCCCCTTCTGCACCACACCCCACTTTTTTGACAAAAGTGGGCATTTGTCCCGTTTGCTATTGCCAAGTCATCAAGAGCAAACGGAACAAATGCCTCCTTTTGAAAAAATAAGTTGGGACGGCTGGGACAGGGCTTAAAAAAGTTCCAGTCACAACGGGACATATGGTCACCCTAAATATTTTTTAGACTGGCATTCCATCCTTATGTTTGCACTGCTGCAGGCGGCAGTGCTGCCTTCGGAGCTGGACAGCTAGATAGTGACAGCTGCTGGCCAGGGCATTCGTTTTTAATCCTGCTCCTGTCCTGCCCGGCAATACCCACTCCCACCGGCTTTCACATTGTTTGTAGAATTTTTATCCCACTTCCAGTATTATGACAGCAGGATCACAGTCCTGCTGCAGGGTAGAGCCCTTACAAAAAAAAACCCAGTTTCCTGTTACAGGTAATGGATGTGGGGCACAACAAATTCCATGAATGTTAAAGGAGGCGGACGAGTGGAAAAGTTTGCGCACCACTGACTTAGGTAGTATTCAAGGTGGTAATAACTGTCCTTTTTAGGGAAAAGAGAAATAGTTAGTTGAGGGGCTGTAGCTGTTGTTGTTACTGTGCTTGTTAAAGTCTTATCCCGTTTTCTAAAAGACAAAATAAGAGGAGAGAAAAGAACAGCAAAGATAGAAAATGCAGCTTCCGTCTCTGGTGTTGACTCTCATTTGCAACCTTTCTGCTCGAAAAACACAGGCACAGCACAGTCTTATCAGCCACTCTGAGACTTGGCAAACTTGCCCAGAGTTGGGCTGTTTTGGGCATTGCTTTTAGCTGCCTTTCTAGTCACAGACTTACAGGTGTGCTGCAAAATATGCAGTCTTGATTGTCTAAGTCAGACTTATTAGACAGAAGGAAAAAGGAGAGAAATAGGAAAGAGAAGAAATAAGATGGGGAAGGAAAAGGACATATAACAGGGAGCACGGCATTTGTGTGACAAAGTCTTACATCCCAGATAGTGTTTGGGATTTAGCCTAAGCCTGTGAAGGGGGTGATGTCATTTGGGTCCCTCTCAGTGGCCCAGTCTCATCAGATCATCTCTCAGGATGAGGACAGTGAAGGCCCAGTGGTGTCGTAGTGGACTCTAAGGTCTCAGGAGATGGTGGAGATGACAACCAGGAAGGTAAAGGTCGCTGCAGAGGTTGTTGGCCAACAGTTGCTGCTTCTGTTTTAAGTCAGGAATTGTGTTTGCTTTTCTCTTAATTTACCTCCCAAAGTCTTTTCTTTTAAGGACCACAAAAGGAAGTGATGGGCAGAATAGCCTGTCTTCTCATTATTTTGTTGTCCAATTAGGCCTAATGTCTGACACACCAATTTTGGTTTACTGATTTCCAGTCCACACTTCTCTTGTTTACCAGGCATGATCTAACACAATCTTTTGAGTTATATATGTAGGCCTTTTAGTTTGGCCTGACTTAGTCTTTCTGTCTCCCTTTTGCATTATTTCCCGCCAACATTTATTGTTACATGTGATTGGAACATTGCTTAAACTTTTATCCACTTTCCCACAGTTGAGCTCACCACTAGGGTGAATTTGTAGGCCAAATTAGTACAACAGTATGTTATAGTTTCTAAAACAAAACTCAGGTAAAGAATATTTTCTTTATTACTGATTTCTTTTCTACTTCATTATTCTATACATGATATTCTGTTCTTTAACACAATACCCAGTGTTCTCTAGGACAAGTAATTATTTCTGCTGGTGCAGTTTTTAGGATATGACTCTCTAGGGCTGGATTCATACCATATACATTTTTTTCTCTTCCTTGGATTAGGTGTAGATTCACAACATGTCAGATTTGTGTCACCAGGTGGCACCATTTAACTAAAGTTACATTTCTGTTAGGTGAATGAAGTGGCATATAAAAAAGCATTCTACTTTGTCTTCAGTATGAATGAAGTAGAAATGATTGCTCATTTTATCTTATTCCATTTTGTAAATATGCTATAGACATAATGGGCCAAATTCTCCTTCTATTTACTGGTACAATTCAAATTATTTCAATAGAATTGTACTGATGTCCTCTGGTATAGAATTTGTCCTCTTAAGTATCTCTCTATATTTCTCCTTTCATACAGTACATATAATATATAAATACTTCTCCTTATAAGACGTTCCTACACGTTTGAAAAAAATATTTTGTTCTGATGCAATACGTTGCACACTTTCAGTCAAATCTAGTTATATAAAACAGGACCAGAGAAACTCTGAATGGAAAAACATACATCAAAATATTCTTCTGGATTATATTCAACATCTAAATTTGAACCTAAAAGATAAGAAATAATCATTTCATTTGTTTACTAGTCAATAGCAGTGTACTGTGAGTAAAACTAGGCAGATTGCAGAGAGGACGATAAGTCTGATGTATCAGCCCCATCAATTCTTGCCATTCAGAGATCTCAACAACAGCTTCTCTCCTTGTCAAGATTGCAACAGCAAATATAAATGTATTTGCTTCCCTTCTCAACACTCATAAGGATGGTGCAGCTGTTCTCTGTGTCAAAGAAAATAGTAGGCTTTTCAAGTAACAGATGCTTAAGTAGGTTAAGACAAAAAGTGATAGTTACTGTATATCGGGCAAAATATATGTCTATAGTGATTTTACGGACTTTTACTAGCATGGTTCTGAAATGATAATAGTATTGTTTTTTCAAACAGTGGTACAAGCTTGTTAGACAGTTGAAGGTATGATTTGGGGTGCAAGGATTTTGTTTCACACAGGTATTAAAAAAACAAACCATCAGCACAACTCTCCTCTGGAGAAGGCGGAATACCTTAGTGCTAGAAGCAAGTTAGCTAGCTGCCATATGCGATCTTTAACAGCACAGTTGTGAGAGACAGTTTTCTATTTAGCTTGTAAAATTCTGTAGCAGGAAGGATTTGCATTGAAAAAAACTTTGGTGAACATCTTCCTTTTGTGACAAATGGGCATAGTTGTGATGGCATGTGAATCTTAAGGTCACATAAGAACAGTAGGTTAATTAGTCTAGGGCATGGTCTTCAGTCTCTCAGTGATTATTGGTGTATGACAATGTCAGATGACACTATTCTAAATTGCAGACACTGCTGTAATTAGGATATGCACGTATATGTTTTCTTGCCCATGTTCACTTTTGAGGTCATCTCTGGGAAAAATTGGCCAAGCTAACGAGTGTCCAGCATTTGTATCAGTCCAATCATACAGAAGGTATGATCTCTGAATTATTCTACTGAGCTTCCATTGGGATATGTAGAATTTTTGTAAAGTATTTCTCTTTTTCATCATTATAAGGAAAATATTCAGAATATCTGGAAGGAACAACTGCTTCTCTTGGGATTTGCATAACCATTTTCTTTTTACTGATGTTTGGCCATTATAATACAAGAGCATACATAATGTAACTGCCAATTTATCTTTTTCCTCTAATGAAGCTTCCAGTGTGCTTGGTTAAATAATGGGTATAGTAGAGAAAAGCTGGGCTTTACAGTATCTTAATTTAGGAAAAAGAAATGTCTTATTAAAAATTCCTACAAAAATTTTGGTAGTCTTACAACATTCAGTACCTACACGTTATTTTCCGTTTGCTTCCCAGGAGCATATTTTAAATTGTGGAATTGTTAGCTTACAAATGGGACCTGAAACAGTATTATAGTTATTTGGCCATTTGAAGGATCCAGGTGTTACATCAGGTAACATGAATTTCACTTTCAAACCTTGATTATATGTATAAGTTTTGTACATTTCCAGCTCTCCATAATCCAGTATGTAGATATGCATATAGTGGCAAAGAAAAAAGGAGTCTAGTTGTGGCTGTTATACCAGTAGCTGTGTATTTAAGACATTTGTCTTGAACAGGGTCAGCTGTAATTGCATCAGCACCATAGGCACTACATGCAAATATGTAATACACCCCCATCATAATTCCAAAATGCGTCCCAGAATTCTTTGAATTGGTTGTAGCGGTGCTTGCAGTAGCCAATGCAGATCTTTTGCTGCTTGTGTTTTCTACTCCTCTGTCTTTATTTCCATCTCTTCTTCTCGTTGCAGTTCACTCACTTTTTCTGTACTTTCCTGCCTTTTCTCTGCCTTTTTTTTTTTTTACCATTTGGTTCTCTGTTCCTTCCTTTTTTAAATCTCTGCTCGTCAGCAGCAGGTAACTCTTTTTGCATATGGATGTCTACTAGAATTTTAGTTATTTCTGTGAGGAGATGTATGACCCCTTTGATGTGATGCTCTACACTTGAGCCTTCAACTAGTTCCACTGCTGACAGCTTTCAGCTGTTGTTATTGTGTCTTTTCCTGTAGGCCTTCATTATGGCTGAAATTCTTGCACAATTCCTGATTTACCAGGGAAACTCTGCAAAGGGTGTGAGTAATGAATATATATCAGAAGCTAGGAATAGAAGGAATATATCAGAAGCTAGGAATAGTAGAAAACTGATAAGGGAAGCAAAGGGGACACAAGGCAAACTCTGTGGTCAGCAGAGTTAAGGATAATAATAAGTTTTTAAATTATAGTAGGAACTAAAAGAATCCTGACAATGGTGTTTGCCCATTACTAGATGGAAATTATAGTAATAATGCAGAAGAGGCAGGAATGTGCAGTACATATTTCTGTTCTGTATTTGGGGAAATCAGATGATGTAGTTGTATCATATGATAACACTCTTTTCATTCCATTAGCATCTCAGGAGGATGTTAACAGCATCTACAAATGTTAGACATTTTAAAATGAGAGGGTCTGAATAATTTGCATCCAAGAATTTAAAAATAGCTGGCTGAGGGGCTCAATGGACAATTAATGTTTATTTTCAATGAGTATTGAAATACCTGGGAGTAAGAAGACAGGAGGAAAGCTAATGTTTTGCCAATATTTAAAAAAGGGTAATGGGATGACCTGGGTAATTATAGACCTGCCAGCCTGACATGGATCTTGGTCAAGATAGTGGAGTGTCTGATATGGGATTGATTAATAAAGAATTAAAGGGTAATATAATTAAGGCCATCAACATGTATATGAAAAATAGATCCTGTCAAACTAACATGATATTTTTTTAATGAGATTACAAATGTGGTTGATAAATGTAATAGTGTTGATGTAAGGCATTTGACTTGGTACCACATGACATTTTGATTAAGAAAACTAGAACAGTATATACCTAACATGGCACACATTAAAAATGGAATAAAAGTTGGCTAACTGATGGGTCTCAAAATGTATTTCTAAGTGGGGAATCATCACTGAGCCGGTGCATTTCTAGCTGGGTCCTGCAGGGATCAGTTCTTGGCCCTACACTCTTTAACATTCCTACCAATGATTTGGAAGAAAACATAAAATCATTATTGATAAAGTTTACATACATATGACCTTAGAATTGTGAAGGGGTGGTAAATAATGAAGACAGGTCACTTACACAGAGTGATATGGATCACTTTTTAAGCTGGGAGCAAGCAAATGATATACATTTTAATGCAGCTAAATGTATACATTTTGGAACAAAGAATGCAGGCCATACTTACATGATGGAGGACTCTGTCCTGTGAAGCAGTGACTTGAAAAAGATTTGAGGGTGGGGATGGATAATCATTTGAACATGAGCTCCCAGTGTGATGCTGAGGCTAAAAGGCCTAATGCTATCCATGGATGCATAAACATGGGGATTTTGAGGAAGAGTAGAGAGATTATTTGACTTCTGTATTTGGTACTGTTGTGATCAGCGCTGTAATACTGTGCACAATTCTGCTGTCCACAGATGAAGAAGGATATTGATAAGTTGGAGAGGGTTCAGAGAAGAGCTATGAGAATGATTAAAGGATTAGAAAACATGCTTTATAGTGAGAGATCCAAGGAGCTCAATCTATTTATTTTAACAAAGAGAAGATTAAGGATGGCTTGATTATAATCTATAAGTACCTACCTGGGGAACAAATATTTAATAATGGGCTCTTCAGTCTTGCAGAGAAAGTTAACACAGTCCGATGGCTGGAAGTTGAAGCTAGACAAATTCAGAGTGGAAATACAGTACAATTTTTTAACAGAGAGAGTAATTAACCATTGGAAAAATGTACCAAGGATTGTGGTGGATTCTCCATCACAGTCAATTTTAAAATCAAGATAGGATGTTTTTCTAATAGATATGCTCTAAAAAATGTGTGTGTGTGTGTGTGAGGGGGAGTTCTATAGCCTGTGTTAAATTGTGTATTGTAGTTTTATATTGTGATTTAACCACAGAAGGAAACAAGTTTCTTCAGAGCCTATTTTTGGTTTCCTTTTGAATTTTCATTTGGAAAATATAGAATCATATAACCACAGAAATGTAGTACTGAAAGGGATCTCCATAGGTCATCTAGTCCAGTCCCCTGCACTGAGGCGGGACTAAGTATTATCTAGACCAGTGGTTCCCAAACTTGTTCTGCCGCTTGTGCAGGGAAAGCCCCTGCCAGGCTGGGCCGGTTTGTTTACCTGCTGCATCCGCAGGTTCGGCCTATCACAGCTCCCAGTGGCCGCGGTTCACTGCTTCAGGCCAATGGGAGCTGCTGGAAATGGTGCAGGCCTCTAATCTAGACCATCCCTAACAGGTGTTTGTCCAACCTGCTCTTAAAAACCTCTAATGATGGAGATTCTACAACCTCCCTTGGTAATTTGTTCCGTTGCTTAACTACCCTTATAGTCAGGAAGTTTTTCTGAATGTCTAATGTACACCTCTGTTGCTGCAATTTAAGCCCATTACTTCTTGTCCTGTCCACAGCAGTTAAGGAGAATAATGTATAACCCTCCTCTTTATAACCACCTTTTACATACTTGAAGACTCTTATCATGTCCCCCTCAGTCTTCTCTTCTCCAGACTAAACAATATCCAGTATTTTCAACCTTTCCTCATAGGTCATGTTTTCTAAACGTTTAGTCATTTTTGTTGCTCTCCTCTGGACTTTCTCCAGTTTGCCCAGGTTCTTCCCAAAGTGTGGTGCCCAGAACTGGACACAATACTCCACTTGAGGCCTCATTTGTGCTTGGTAGAATAGAAGAATTACTTCTCATGTCATGCTTACAGCATTCCTGCTAATACATGCTGTGTTTTTTTTTTTCATCAGTATTACATTGTTGACTCATATTTAGTTTGTTATCCACTATAATCCCCAGATTCTTTTCTGCAGTTCTTCTTCCGAGGCAATCATTTTCCATTTTGTATTTGTGTAATTGATTATTCCTTCCTAAGTGTAGAGCTTTGCATTTGTTCTCATTGAATTTCATTCTGTGTATTTTAGACCATTTCTGCAGTTTGTCAAGATCATTTTGAATTCTAATTCTGTCCTCCAAAGCATTTGCTTCCCCTCCCAGCTTGGCAGCATCCACAAACTTTATAAGTGTACTCTGAATGCCATTGTGCAAATTACTTATGAAGATATTGAATAGAACTGGACCCAGGACAGATCTCTGTGGGACCTGACTCGATATGCTCTTCCAGCTTGATTGTAAACTATTGATAATTACTCTCTGAGTAGGTTTTCCAACCAGTTGTGCACCTACCTTATTGTAGGTTTGTCTAGACCAGTGGTTCCCAAACATGTTCCGCCGCTTGTGCAGGGGAAGCCCCTGGCGGGCTGGGCCGGTTTGTTTACCTGCCACGTCGCAGCTCCCAGTGGCCGCAGTTCGCTGCTCCAGGCCAATGGGAGCTGCTGGAAGTGGCGCGGGTCGAGGGATGTACTGGCCGCCATAAAATCAATGGAACAAAGACCCCACTTTGGTTTGCATTAAAAGTACTCCCAAACTATGATATCATAACTATCACCTCTATAATACAAGCTGATTCTGAATCTTTAGCTCATATTTTGAAATGTCTATTGATACAGTTACCAAATTAAAAACTAAATAAAGATCTGTTGGGCAGCATGCAGGCCTGTCTAACTAGGGGTCCTTTATGCATATTGTACTTATGGTTCTAAAGTGCTTTCTCTCTCAGGTTTTCTCCCTCCCACAGTACAAGTTCATTCAACTCACTGCACATAACAAACTTCATCAATACAGAGCTGTAAAATGGCATTGGGAATGATTTAGTGTGTGCTTAATTGACTTTCAGACATAGACATATGAAATACCATTTTTAACCATCCATCATTATAAGGGGTTTGTTCCTGGGAGTGCTTAGGTGGTCCAACTCAACTTACGAGATTGGGCCATAAGGGATGAATAAGAATAAGCAAAACAGAAAATGCCTAGCTGAGTAAGAAGCTATGTTGTTCCTCTTTTCTTTCCTGTTGTTGACATTCCCATCTGGAAGCTGGTTAGATTGGGATTTAAGTAAGCCCAAAAGGCACACGACCAAAAACAAAATAAAACAAATCTAAAATTCACTCCTATATTAACAGCATAATATTTTAAAAGGGAAATTGTGTTGATAATTACATCAGTGGCTTCTTGCAAGATGATGATAAAAATACAAAAGAAGTCTCTTCGTTCCCAAGGTATCTTCACAGAGAACTCAACTCCCAGTCTTCACTGGCTTAGGCATTCGAGTCTGTTCGATCCACATTAAACCCCCAGGGCAGTCCTTCCACCCATGGCCAAATTTTTGGTAAGTGCATTTTTAAATTAAATCTTACAACATTTTAATATTAAACAATGTTAGTATATTTTACAATAATTACATTAATCATGATGGTTTTTGCCTTTATAAATTGTTATGTATTTGGCAAAAGTAGAGAAGGCTAGCTATAAGAGGAATATGAAAGGGATATATGAATTCAAGGACAAATATACTCAGATTGCCTATAGAAATCTGTCATTCGCAAGTGGGAAATGTTAATACTTTTTCCTTTTTTATTTTTTCAGTTTTGTGAAAATGATGATGAGGAGAGAGGAACCCAAGTTCATAGACCATGCAAATTAGTAGGAACATCTGGCTCTTGAAGGGAAAAATAACAGGCCAATTCTTTCATGTAGCAGTACATTAAGATCAACCAGCGAAAAGGTATTATTTAAAAATTATTTCTTTTTGCTAAGTTTACAAAGAAAGAATATGGGATGTTAGGAACTTTAAGTGAACTTCTTATTTTAATGAACTAGTGATAACTGCTAGAGTTATGTTAAAAAAAATCAAGCTAAATGCAAAAATAGGTGTAATTTTTGTCTTATTGGGCTTGATTCAGTGACCAGGCTGGAAACTTTTTCAGCAGTATTTCTGTTCTTTTAGTTTAATGGACAATGAGCACCATCATCACTCACCTTCTTTCTGTCTTGGGTCTAAAATCTCCCAATTACAGGGTCTCCATTGAGGCTCATTCACAGCAGAAGATAAGAAATTAGATCAGGTTTGGGCATCCAGATGGGCAGTAACAGAATGTCAGGAGTAGGGTGGGTTGGAAATAAATCGTGTTTTGAGATCTGGGAAGGCATGGGGTTGTCAGCAGTGAAAAATGAGGGATCAGCTGAACTCCAATAGTCTAAAAAGGGTGTTAGATTTGCCTTCCCATTATGGTCTTCTGCCCCAAACGTTTAAATGAGAATTCTACATTTGGTGAGACAAAGTCAGAATTGTTCTTGGCCAGCTGGATTCTGTCTCTGTTGAATGCAGAGTCTCACTGCACCTGACAATTAAGCTTATAAGTGAAAATTCTGTTCCAATATATGAGGAAAGCTCAGACACCTCTTGGTGCTATTGTTTGTGTGCTTCCATCTTTCTGGATCCAGGCTTACCAAGATAAACCTGCACCAGATTAGATTGCCAAGACAATTTTCTCGTTAAGAAGAGCATAACACTTCATTCCCCCCTTCCCATTTTTGAGAAAACAGTCATTCTGTGATTCCACCACATTTCCATTAATCTTGAAGGCAAGTTTGATCACTTTTGTATGCGGCATTACCAAAGGATTGGAAAGAAAAATTCTCTCTCTAGAATGCCAGATGAGTGGGGAGAGTCTTCATTTTGCCTCTCTTATTAGAGAGAAATCCCATTTCAAAAGCATAACAAGTGGGCTGTCCTGTACATCAGAAAATAATGGGTCATGAGACATAACGCTCATCAGGAAGTGCTCCCTATTTTGATTTAGGTGAAATGCATGAATACAGCTATCCCAGCTACTTACAGGTGAGGGAAGATGAACCTGAACACTCACTGTATCAGTCAACATCAGCTATGCTGGAAGCTGGACCCAAAGTGTATTCCATTTTATAATTCCAACATGTGACCAGCAAACCTTTGATGGATTTATTTGAGTCCAATAGGAAACATAATATCTCATTGCTTTCTTGAAGAAACAAAGAGGCAGAGGCATGAACAACTGTGCTTTTTCCATTTGTTTGGTAAAAGACAGATACTGCATTTGCTCTTCCAACTTTCCTTCTAGTAGTATAGAAGATTCAACAAGATAGATCTTCAAGTTATTTAATCTCATTTTCAAGGTGGTAAGATCTGAGTCTCTGAAGTTACATGAAAAGAAAAGGAGTACTAGTGGCACCTTAGAGACTAACTAATTTATTTGAGCATAAGCTTTCGTGAGCTACAGCTCACATCTATGCTCAAATAAGTTGGTTAGTCTCTAAGGTGCCACTAGTACTCCTTTTCTTTTTGCGAATACAGACTAACACGGCTGCTACTCTGAAACCTGAAGATACATGGATGCAGGCTGTTAATCAGATTCAGTTGCTGGTATTTGAAGGCATCTTCTCCTCAATCTTTTCTAATACAAAGCCTGTGACATCCTCTGGAGTGATGAATGAAAAAGTTTAGGAGATTAGGTTATTTTTGTCCTTGTAGCTTTCTTGCAGCTTGAATCCACAGGATCCTATTTTGTTCATACATTTTTTTCTGTATTATTCTGTATAGTATTCTGATTTGTTTTAATGTTCATTTCTAGTTTCTCTGCTCAGAAAAACTTATTTCCTGGGGGCTTTGGTAGAGCTGTGTGAAATTTTGCTAGTGCCATAATTCTATGTAGGTTCACTCTTTACTTTGAGAATATTCCAGTTAGACTGGTGTTCAAATTGGGCTGTTATAGGTAGGCACACCATCTGGACACCCTCTCTTGACAGCACACCATACGTTCACCACATACCAATATTAATGGTCTTTTTGTAATCTTGAGGGAGTGCCCCTGCCCTTGTGCTAGATTCTAGCCAGTGCAAGAGCAGAGTCAAGTCCACATGCAGTGGGAAGATGGACCTGCTGGAGAGCCCAGTAGCCTATACAAGCAAGGGTAGCAACTGACAGAAGGGTAGATCATGGTGGTGAAAACCAGGAAACAGATGGGGCCAGAGGTGGCTGATGGGAGGGAGAAATTATGGGTACTGGGAGAGCGATCGAGAGAGAGATTGAGATCAGGAGAACTGTAGATTGGAAGAAAATGTTCAAGAGCTAGGGGTACCTTGCTGAGGAAGAGACTGGGAAATCAGGGACAAAAATGGGAGGAGAGGAGAACAGGAAAGATGAAGGAGAGGGCCTGGGGAAGATTAACAGAAAGAAATGGAGTGAACAACAGAGGAGAAGCAGAGAAAATAATAAAAGAGAGAAAAAACAAGAAAAGAAAGAAGAAGAGAATGGTGTGGAGATTGAAGTGGAGGATAGAAAACAAGACAGGAGACAAAGAACCAAAACAAAACTTTCAGTGTAGAATTTTTTTGCTTCTTTTCATTTCCTTTTTTTTTTCTTCTTCTTCTTCTTCTTTTTTTTTTTTGGAGGTGGCGTGATTTCCATTGGAGAAAGTTTGGTGTGGAAAGTGTGTGAGCAGTTCATTTTAAGACTGGAGCATACGTGTTGATTACTCCTGGGGGAATTCTGCACCAAAATGTTAAAAATTCTGCATACAATATTGTAAAATTCTGCATATTTTATTGTTCAAAATAACACAATATAATCACACCAGTTTCAATTTTGATAATTTATTTTCAAACTACCTGTCAGCAAGTATGTCTGTTTCCATGTGTCCCTGCACCTCCACTCCCTATTCAGCCAAACATAGCTGCACATGTCCCGCGACCCCCACATAGCTGCACATGTGGCCCTGCACCCCCACACCTATTCAGGCCTGGCTCAATATTGTCACTCCATTAGCTCCTGTGTCCCCACCCAAGTCTGTTATCCCCCCACTAACCTTTCTGAACCCCTGAGTGAGCTCCCCAGCAGTCCCATGTGCCCCACTCTGTCCATCTACCCCATATCCCATGCCTCCTCACCTGGTCCCATGGGCAGGGTGCTGTGAAGAAGGCAACCTCTGTCCCCTCCCTCTTCATGGCTGGCTGCTCTTCTGGTGCCACATCAGCTCTTAGTGGACCATCATGGCCCCTCTTGAAGCTTCCCTTCATCTCCCTATCAGAATCAATTATTCTGTAGGGGAAAAATCTGTGGGGGATATTTATTCTGAGCTTGCGCAGTGGTGTAGAATTTCCCCAGGAGTGGTGGATGTTCTTACTGGCTATGGCCAGAAGGTGGGTGAGGGCAGCTTTCAGGCTAATTATGAACCCGAGGGAGAGGAGACATACTGGCTCTTCCTGCCCCAGTGTCAGCTGTGCTTCAGCTGAGTGGGTGTTGAAGCCATGAAGAGAAAATTTACAATTAAAACAAATGTTCTTTTACCAGTTTCCCAAGGAAATTCAGGCTTTTCACTGTAACCTTTTTGTATTGATTTGTAGAATGCAAAATATCATTTTCACCTTCTATGAAGCTGACCTCTCTTACTGTCTCCAAGCATGGCAGAAGTATTAGAGGCCCAGACTTGTAGGCTTGGTTCAATTTAAATTAGAAATTGTACAAGAAGAACTTTGAGGGCACCTCCGATGGTGTTCTTCCATTCCCTTAGGCATCGTCTAATTACCTGTCAGACTTTGGTGGGCTAATAGTTATTGAATCTAGCCAGATGTCCGTCTGATTGCATCTGCAGCCAGCACCCGTGATTTAAGTCCCATGACCTCTGGATTCTGTGGCAATGCTTCCAGCTCAATAAAATGCTTGTTTGACAGAAATACATTGACTTTGTTGAGGCTGAGGGAGCAGAGGACTATTGAACTGGGTGTGCATGCCTGATACCAGTACTAGATATCAGCCTGATGAGTGTGGGAGCACCAGTAAACTGCCCAGGATAGGACAGCATGGCCGAGGGGCCAGGGTCAGTACAACTGCCCTGCGGTGCACGAGTCCTCCTGCTGCATGGTTTGCCCTCTGGGCATCAGCTGCCCCAGGGTAGGGGGCAGCCAGGGTAGTGGGATCAGGTGCACCCTTTTCCACCGGGTCCCAACCCAGGGCCCTGGGGAACCAGTACTTCTATGATTAGTCTTGGTCACCTGTTACTACAATCCCAATCCCTGGGCTGCTTCCTACTCTTCCTTCTGAGGCTGGTAGTCTTGTGGTCTCAGCTATCTCTCCTCTGTCAGCAACGGTGGTTGGTTTGGGGTCTATTGGAACCTCAATCTGGCTGGCTTCTGTGTCCTGGAGCTCCAGCAGTTTCCCTGCAGGAGCCTGCAACACACATCTGCTCTCGTCGGTGGCCAGCCCAGACTGAGCTGAGCTACTCCCTTTTATATTTTCCTTCCAGCTGGAGCATGCCCAGTAGGGGCATGGGGCATGGCCTCCTCCATCCCCAGAGTGTGGTTAACCTCTGCTGAACCAGTGCGGTGTAGGCACACCCAGTCACAAATACTCTGAAACATTTTGGGGGTAATCCAGTTAAAGCAGATCTAGGGTTTATGTGCCAAATTCAGAAGTGATGGTACACTACAATGGTAGTGACATTACACATTGGTGAGCTAGCATGAGTGTAATTTATACATCATGGAGGTTTTAGCAGAAAACGCATATAAGACAAACGAGGTGCCTTCTATTTGACAGCTTCCTCTTTTTTGTTCTGCTACAACCCCATCCATCTACCCCTTCAGATGCAAATGCAGCCTGGTTGTAAGTGAGCAGAAATCTGGTGAAGTTAGAGGAATTGCACTTGCTTGTACAAGGGCTGAAATTGACTCTCATTGTGTAAGTTACACTAGTTTACACCTGTCCACTTACAAAGTGCAACTTCACAGTTATCACAATCTCTGTCACTATCGTTTTTGTCTCTTGAGGCAGGGAAAAGTGTGTTTTGTGGGAAACAGAAATAGATTTTTCCAGTGTAAAAAGAGTTACTCGCTGCTGCAAGAATAAATAAAAGATTGTTTTCTCACAAAGCTCAGGTGAAGATGTAGAAGGGATTGTTATCACTTATTCATAGTATAGTTCATGAGTAGGTGGAACAGTCATCCAGGCCTGGAAGCACAAAAGGATTAAGAAAAGGAGTACTTGTGGCACCTTAGAGACTAACCAATTTATTTGAGCATAAGCTTTCGTGAGCTACAGCTCACTTCATCGGATGCATACTGTGGAAACTGCAGAAGACATGCATCCGATGAAGTGAGCTGTAGCTCACGAAAGCTTATGCTCAAATAAATTGGTTAGTCTCTAAGGTGCCACAAGTACTCCTTTTCTTTTTGCTAGGGAGGTGGTAGAATCTCCTTCCTTAGAGGTTTTTAAGGTCAGGCTTGACAAAGCCCTGGCTGGGATGATTTAACTGGGAATTGGTCCTGCTTTGAGCAGGGGGTTGGACTAGATGACCTTCTGGGGTCCCTTCCAACCCTAATATTCTATGATTCTATGATTCTATGAATACAGACTAACACGGCTGTTACTCTGAAAAGAATTAAGGACACTCAGCATCACAGCACCTAACTGTTAGGCCCCCTAGAAAATCATTATGATTTACAAAGTCTGAGTTAGGTGCCTAAGCTCCTATACAATCAGTGGGAAGAGACAGATGCCCCAGAATGGGATTCACAGAAGTCAGCCTATTAGGTAGGGAGCTGCCTTAGCTAGCCAATCGGAAATTCCAATGGGAGGGGTGTGTGCTAAACCCTGTCCCTTTCACGCACCAAAGTCCATCGGCTTGTGGTTTGCAGCCACAAATCCCTCTTTGGAATTTAGTGCCTGTGAAGAGGAGGAATAGGACTTTTCTCAACTTGTAGCCCAGTGATTAGGGATGTGGACGACCTCTGGTTCAAGTCCCCGCTCTACCTGAGAGGGAGAAAGGATTTGAACAGAGATCTACCATCTAGCTTAATGATTAGGATATTCAGCTGGGATGTGGGCTAAAAGGTATGAGGGAAGTCCTTCTTGTCCTTCTGCTCTCCCCAGCTGCTTTATATGAACTTGCCTGTGGGGAGGTGTGCTCAGAGGACACATGCGACTTAGGCAGTTGAATGTCTATCTTCCCCAGTTTGGGAATTGCTCTGGATGGAGGGGAGAGATAGGCCCCTGGATGCCCAGGGTGAGGTAGCAGTGCACATACTCAGAGGCAGAAACATGGGCACCAAGGGAACTTTTAACTACAAAAATTTAGGTGCCAAGTGAGTTGAGGCACCTACAGGGTTAGGCGGGTGGTTTTGTACATCACAGTGATGCTGAAACCAGGACTCAGGCATCTAAAACAGGGACTTTGGCACCTAACTCCTTTTGTGCATTGAGGCCTCATAGCTCATGAAAATGAAAATTGCACTATACTATCCATCATCACATATGTTTATACCTTACAGAATGGGGTGGGTTTGGTTAAACCTGTCATCACACATCATATTTGGCTGTGCCACTGACCTTCACATTGTTTAAACTTATGTGTTGCAGTTTCCTTATCTGCAAAATGGAGATAACAATACTTGCTTATGTGATAGGAATGTGAGGATCAACTAGTTAAATAACTGTACAGCTCTTTGAAAATGTAAAGTACATCTAAGCGTTAAGAGCCATTTTTAAAACCATTTTCATAGATTTCTGGTATTCGGGTATTTTACTGTTATTTGGAATAAATTACTGAAGGTGTAATCCTGGCCCCATTGAAGTCTGTGGCAACCCTCATTCCAGGGAGTGTGTTGGGGGTTTGAAGAGGGTGTGGTGAAAATGCACTACACTCCAGCTATGCTCAGTAGGCATATGGTCCCCTAGGAACTGTAGTCAGCCTGCATACATTAGAGCAACCTCTAGCCTGCTCTGAACTACACCAGAAGTGTCAGGGTGTCTCAGATGTGCTCTTACGATCAGGGAGACATAACCAGCTCCCAGAGAGTCACTTTCCTTTATGCTGTGCTAAGCAGAAACAAAGTCAGACATTTTTATTTCAGAAAATTCATATTTCTTGTTAAAAACATATTCCTTAAAAGGAATCAATCTGTTTTTAACATGTACATTTCTTATGATGTGGATCATAGTTAAATGTGCCGTGTGAGGTTATGGACATAATGAGTGTTGAGAATTCTATAAAAAGAAAAGGAGTACTTGTGGCACCTTAGAGACTAACCAATTTATTTGAGCATGAGCTTTCGTGAGCTACAGCTAAAGCTCATGCTCAAATAAATTGGTTAGTCTCTAAGGTGCCACAAGTACTCCTTTTCTTTTTGCGAATACAGACTAACACGGCTGTTCCTCTGAAACCTGAGAATTCTATAGGAATTACTTGGTATTGCTGATGAACCAAGAAATACCTCTAGGGTGGGTTGTATGTTTCCCAGTTTCTTCCCTTCCTCACCACCCTTTTCTTTCTTCTGTTTCCTTTTGTGCATCACCTATACAGAGGAACTTAACAGGCTCAATCTCTGGTTGTTTATTTCAGATACAAGCAGATTTACTTATGCAGTTTTTTTTACTTCTTTGGGCACAATTTGAAATAATGGGACAAATTCTGTTCTGATTTTATGAATTTACAAATACAGAGCAAAAGTACACTGGCTTTAGTTGAATTATTCTGCTTTGCACCACTATAATCAAGAGCAGCATTTGGTCCAGTGCGTCCATATTTGGGGCCCAATCCTGTGATGTGCCTGTTTTCAACACCATGCAACATAAGGTTATTGCTGGCTTTCTTTTTTCCTTTGGGATAGGGGCCCTGAATGCTCCGAATACTTCAGAATTGACATTTCTGGTGATTTAGAGGACTAGAGAAATCTGTGAATGTTTTACAGTTAATTGCTTACAACACTTTCTGATTCTAGAAATTCCACCCACACATACATGCCCCACAGAGAGATGCAGAGCTCTTTTCAAACCAGCTGCTATTTTTCTTTTTGCTGCTACTGCTGCTGAATTTTGATTTGTGTGCTCGCTCTCTTTCACTTGCTCTCTCTCTCATTCTATTTGTTAGGTAATCCACCAATATTTTAGTTATAATTCTAAATTTATCTCTTTGCATTTTATAAATTGGAGCTGTACAAACAGCTAAGTGGTGACTCCCCCACTGTTCAAATATCTTGCAGTAATACATTCTGCTTGTGTACACCCCCACATCACTGTGCAAGATTGTACATTTGCAACCAGCTGAACTGCAAACAAATGGAATGGCACCTGTACATGTGCCAAGACTGTGAGAAGTGCAGATTACTCACTTCATACCTTAAAACCAAGAGCTAAAAATTGTGACTTGTCGCTCATGTGGGATGAACGGAGGTACTGTGTAGGTTCCCCTAAAAGCAATTGAAAACATTCATAGTCACTGTCCTGACCCCACGTTTCCTATGTCCCAGTCTTGGATACCTGTTGCCACCACCAAAATTTCCAGTTGGAAATTTTTCCTCTGGGAACCCCTCCCTTTGTTCCCTTGTTACAAGAACCGTGTCCCCTGAGAGGCAGGTAGGTGGTCTTTGAAGACTGCTGCAGGAATCCTCATTCACCACTGCTCTATTTCAGATTAAATTAACAAATGTGTAATTTATTATTTACAATTAAAAGTGATGAATGTACTCAGGTACTGATCATCTTCAAGCTCTGGAAAGACTTATTTCAAACCTCAGTTCAGACTTCCTTTTCATAAACCCTGGAGTCCAACTTTCTCCCAGTCTGGTCTCACTCCACTCTCTCAGCGGCCTGTACTTTGGCAGCCTGATTCACCAATATCTGGCATCTGGAGAGACCTTTCCTGGAAACTTCAGCAAGCCTGGAGCATAAGAAAATAAGAACGGCCATAGTAGGTCAGACCGATGGTCCATCTAACCCAGTATCCTGTCTTCCAACAGTGGCCAGTGCCAGATGCTTCAGAGGGAATGAACAGAAGAGGTAATCATCAAGTAATCCATCCCCTGTCGTCCGCTCCGACACTCAGAGCATGCAGTTGCATCCCTGACCATCTAGGCGAATAGCCATTGATGGATCTATCCTCCGTGAACTTATCTAGTTCTTTTTTTGAACACTGTTATAGCTTTGGCCTGCACAGCATCTCCACAGGTTGATTGTGCGTTGTGTGAAGAAATACTTCCTTTTGTTTGTTTTAAACCTGCTGCCTATTAATTTCATTGAGTGACCCCTGGTTGTTGAGTTACGTGAAGGAGTAAATAACACTTCCTTATTCACTTTTTCCACATCAGCCAAGATTTTATAGGCGCCTATCATATTCCTTCTTAGTCTTTTCTTTTCCAAGTTGAAAAGTCCCCGTCTTTTAACTGTCCTTTTATGGAAGCTGTTCCATACCCCTAATCGTTTTTGTTGCCCTTCTCCCTGCCTTTTTCAATTCTAATATATCTTTTTTGAGATGGGGTGACCAGAACTGCATGCAGTCTTCAACATGTGGACATACCAGGGATTTTTTAGAGGCATTATGATATTTTCTGTCTTATTATCTCTCTCTTTTCTTATGGTACCTCACATTCTGTTTGCTTTTTTGACTGTTGCAGCACATTCTGCAGATGTTTTCGGAGAACTATCCACAAAGACTCCAAGATCTCCTTCTTGAGTTTTAACAGCTAATTCAGATCCCATCATTTTGTATGTATAGTTGGGATTATGTTTTCAATGGGCATTACTTTGCATTTCTCAACATTGAATATCATTTGCCATTTTGTTTTCCAGTCACCCAGTTTTGTGAGATCCCTTTGTAACTCTTCACTGTCTGCTTTGGACTTAACTGTCTTGAATAATTTTGTATCATCTGCAAATTTTTCCACCTCACTGTTTAACCCTTTTTCCAGATCATTTATGAATATGTTGGACAGCACTGGTCCCAGTATAGATCCTTAAGGGACCCTGCTATTTACCTTTCTCCATTCTGAAAACAGACCATTTATTCCTACCCTTTGTTTTCTGTCTTTTAACCAGTTACTGATCCATGAGAGAACCTTCCCTCTAATCCCACGACTGCCTACTTTGCTTAAGAGCCTTTGGTGAGGGATCATACATAGCACTGCATTGTCTCATTTAGAGGTTGAGTCTGATTCTCTGTCTTGTGCCTTGTATAGTCATTTACACCTGTTTAAAATAGGCCAGACTCAGAGGTACGCTCTGACTGCCTTGTGTCACTCTGGCAATGCAAAGCTGCTGTAAACCCAGTTTAATCAGCAAGTTAAGCCTACTTTTTGGCTGCTGTACATTGCCAGAGCAGATAGAGCATACCATGAGTCTTGTCCTGTTAGTGCAGAGGGAGGGGAATTCTGATTTAATAGGGTTTCACACTCACATTGCACAGATGTGAATGGCTACACAAGATGCTAGGCAATTGCGAATCAGACCCCGTCACTTCAGGTAGGGAGAAGATGTCAGGAACAGATGAATGCTTAAGGAATAAAGACTGCTTAAAATGGTGCTAGAAATCCAGAAGATTTTCTGTGAGGCATAAATGGGTCTTTAAATACCTCTAATGGTGTCCTCTCCAGGTAGATTATACTGTTGTTTTATCATTCATTTCATGTCACTTGTGTTTTAAATTTCAATGGTATTGGAGGTTGCTCAGTCTCCAGAAAGAGACATTCCAGAAGGAAACAATTAAATGAAACCAAATTAAGGCCACTTTAATTCTAAATAACAGTGTCCACACAGGTATTTAATGTAGACACGTCCTGAGTCGTACTTTACTCTGTGAGGTATGATGATTGGATTATTTTTGTTGCTGGTCTTTGCTTTTATCTAATTGATTGATGGTTATTTTTTATGATGAGATGTCCTAAATTGTCACTTCCTTTGTCTCACAAGTGAGGTCTATACAGCATTCTATATGCATGCAATAAATAAATAATAATACCCTTATTTTGACCTTCTGCTTGGCATTATGTTTTCCTAAGTCTATTTTACATTACGTTAAATTAAATTGTGAATCATGTGAAGTTCATTTTATGCCCACAAATATGCATCGAGTAACCCCAGCAAAGTCAATGAGAATTATGGGCATGCGTCTGAGAGCAGGATATGGTCCATTTGCTTCTTTTGATCTATTTTCCAGGGTGTGGCAATGCAAATCTGATCAAGGTGCAGGTGACTTTATCATCCAGATCATTTATGAAAATATAGTGACCCCTGTAAAATCCAATTTGATAACTCTTCCCATCAAGAACCACTAGCTATATAATTTTTTATCTCCTCCTTTATATATGTAACCCTTCTACCTGTCAGAGTTGGCAGCAACAAGGGCCAGGTTCAGTATCTAGGGGATCCATTACAATAACACAATGCAAAACCGGCTTGAGCCCCCACCTAGTGACCTGGGACAAATATCTACCACCCCCGCTGCACGCCTCCAAGAGGCAATACTTCCCCTCTCTCAAGCACATAGTCTGAGTGTAGCAAAAAGCCTTTTAATAACAGAGAGAAACAATGTAGCATTATGTTGGGGAAACACCACCAACAGGATTCATACCACAACCCACGAGCAAAACCCATGCCAAGCAAATTGGGGCATGTCCTTTCCCTTTGGTTCTTGAGTCCAGCAACCCAAAATCACCCAAAGTCCCAAAAGTCCAATGACCCAAAAGTCTCTGTCCTTGGTCAGGGCAGCCCCAGAGTTCAAAAGTTTATCTGCAGAGTTTTTACCTCCCAACCTGGGTGGAGATTGGGGGGGGTGTTAAGGGGCACCTTACGTGGTCCAACACTGATAGCCCCGCCTCTCCATGGGGCTCCGCTCCACCAGCCGCTCTGCTCACCGTCCCGCAAACTGAACTGCTCCGCCAGCCGCTCTGCTCCACTCGCTGTCCCGCAAACTGCTCTGCCAGCCGCTCCACTCACCATGCTGCAAACAGCTCTACCATATAGCTTCAGGCTCCTCCACTACTTAGCACAACACTCAGTGATTTCAGCTCTTTTGTGATTTCAGCTTGTAGTATGGGAGCCTTAGTGCTGGTGCACCATTAGCCCAAAGTGAATTCAGCTCAGCAGCTTGTAACTAGACTCCTTATAGAATCAAAATTAGCTCTGATATTCCACAGTGGAGAGAGGAGGAAGTACAATTAGCATGTAAGGCCCTCACCAGGGGGCCCATACCACCAGGTATTAATACCTGTTCCCAGCCTCTCTCCATTCACAGAGTTTTGGAACCCATGTCCCTTGCCTAGCGAGTGCTACTAAGTTGATGGCGAGTCCCTCCAGCATAACAAAAGGCCAAGTACAGTTCCACAATCCTTGATTCCCATAATCAGGGTAATAACAATTTATTCTTCCTGCCCTAATAACAGAGACACTGGGGATCCCACAGCAGCCAAAGTGACCATTTGGGCAGCTATGTCCTCATTCTAGGCGGGGTGGGTGTGCCTATGCAAATGAGATCAGCCCCTGAAGTTCTTTTCCACAACTTGCCACACCTCACCACCAGAGGTCAGGGTGGAGCTCATCCTGACTCTGCTTACATATAGTTTCCCAATCTGGTGTTAGATCTGCTAATAATTCTTTGTTCACAGTCTGTGAATTAGTTTTGTATTGCTCGGGACTGCTTTTAATCAGACTGCATCTTTCAGATTTTTCTTAATTTTTCATTGGAACTATCAATTCTAAAATGATTAAGTCCCCTGCATTCACCCAGCCTGTAATTTTGGCATAGAAAGGCAGTATGGTCTAAGGGACTGAGCAGAGAGGGGGTAAGTGCCAAAAACTTATGAATTCTGCTCTTGGCTCTGCCATTCATTTAATCTGTGGCCATGAGCAAGGCACCTAACTTCTGGGCTAAACTTTAAAAGAATCTCAGTCCATCCTGTAAATTTGCAGATGTGATTTTGTGCCTACAATTAATTACAGCCACATTTTGAATCCTGCAATGAATTGTGGATGCAAATAGCCATGAACCTGATTTGCAGCTACAATCAGATGGCTACATTATCTCTCAGTTTTGCCTTCATTTAGTTGCAGGCACAAAATTGCAAACTAACTTTCTAGGGTTTTATAAAGGTGTCCATCACTGCAGGATAAAACAGAGTCCACTTTTCAAAATTACTTCTTTTTCTTTTTCCTCATATATAAAATGTGGGATAATAATACTTACCCTTCTACTTAGTAGGTGTGTTGTGAGGCTTAACTAGTTAATGTTTGTAAAGCTCTTGGAAAAGATCAAGTGTTATATGCTGTAAAAGCTGTTTAAATATTTTCTTCCATTACTACAAATATAGGAAATAGTTGCTCAAAGTGGCTAGATCTCACCTACCTGTAAAAAGACATTTAACTTTCAACCGCCCCTCCCCCACCCTCTCCCCGTATGTAAGTGCTAAAGATCATTAGTTTTGCCCAGGAGGACTCTTAGTTTTCTCTGGCGTGAACCCATGTTACTTCTTATCAGAAGATAGTGACCACCAACAGATTTAAGGGCTCCACAGTCTAGTCCTATGTCTCTGCCTTTTCAGTGCTTCACACACTGATTATTTCTGTTTGTTCTGTGATTTTTCTCAGTATTGGAATTAAACAAACTAGTGGGTTATTTCCTGGTTCTCCTCTCCTTTTTTACACTTGTGCGCTAGTAGGATATTTCCTTTTCCCCAGTTTTCTACAACCTCCATGAATTTTCAGAGATGATAGCTAATGGTTCTTCATTTTCTTGCAGTAGTTACTACTACTTATTTATAGCCCCTGAGGGGTGTCATCCAGTCCCAGTGATGCTGTATGTAACAAGCAAGTGATAGCAGGTGTCATCTTCCACTTATCGATCATGGAGCATGTTTTATCTTCACCTCTCTCCTCACCTGATGATTTATATTAGATGCTGAGTATAAATATTCCTTTATTCCATTAACCTATAGCATTGAATTGTTGAGTATTTCACTGCTAGTATACACTTCCATTATATTCCTCTTCCTTGTCCCTTCTAACCTAATTGTAGCCTTCAGTACCAACATTCCAGCTATGTGATTTATCCCACCAATTTTTATACTGCCAACCAAGCCATAACTCTTTATTCCTGTTTGTTTCCCATGATCCTGGTAATTGACACTTCAGAAATGTATTGTTCATTTCCTTCCTACAGTATTATTTGCTTTATCCTTTCCTCTTATGTTTTCTATTTATTCTTTCTGCCACATATGGATGCACTCTTCCCCCTCACTTTCTATTTTAAAACCCACCTGGGAAATCTTAGCTAGTCTTGAATCCAGGTGGTTTGCTCTGCATCTGCTCAAGTGGAAGATGTCATATCTGAACAGTCCCCTTGTACTAGAGTAGCATAACCAGTTCTTCATGGCTTAAAATACAGCCTTATTAGCAGACCCATTGACACACTGTGCTTGCTGAAGTGCATACACATCTGCAAGACACCCCAGTGACTTCTGAAACTGGGACCAAGGTTCACTAGAGTAGTAAGACCATTTCTTCATGAATTAAAATACAGCCTTATTAGCAGACCCAGTGAACCATTGTGCTTGATGAAATGCATACATATCTGCAGGACACCCCAGTCGAGCCAAGGTTTTTACCATCACAGCATTATGGAAGCATCTGGGTAGATTCCCCCTCTAGGGAGTATTGGTGCTTTCTGCTTTAGGTATGTGGATTATTGATATTTTGCTTTCCTAAAGTTTGGCATGCTGTTAAGAAACTTACAAGGACTGGCAATACTAGGGCTTAGAAGTCTGAAAACTTTGTTTCTTTATTGGGATGAGAAAAGAGAAGAGAAGAGGTGCATGTTTAAAGATGCTATGAAAGGCTTTTGTAGATACTTTTAAACATTGTGTTAAAGATTCCAAGTCCACTAACCGAAGTCATTACCACATGATGGCTTTTCAGTGGCTGACTTAGAGTGAATTGGTGGTCTCACTCCAGTTCTTAATTATCATGTGCCCACATCACAGAATCAAAACTAGCACTAATTCACATTTTTATGGGAGTGCAAGCTGAGAGACCAAAGAGCTAATAGGCATGGAAATTAATCTACATACTTTTCTTCTTTCCTCCTAATTAAGATTGAGTCACATCAGCAGGGCAGTGTATGGAAACCTATTCCAATAATTGTGCTGAGCTGTTCTGTGGTCAAATGATGATTAATAACATGCTTTTATTGTGCTTTTCATCAGAAAGGGTCTAAAATGCTTTATAAACTACACTCATTCAGACCATGGCATTACGACTGCATCTGGGTTGGACAAGGGCAGCCAGGTAGCCAGTTCAAAGCATACTGCTCAAGAGCACTGGGAGGGGAGAGAGTGGTGCATAGGTCTCTGTGCAGGCCCTGCTGCCCTGGGGTGAATTTTACCCTCACAAAAATATACGTAGAGCAGGGGTGGGCAAACTTTTTGGCCTGAGGGCCACATCTGGGTATTTAAATTGTATGGCAGGCCATGAATGCTCACGGAATTGGGATGGGGGTGCAGGAGGGGGTGAGGGCTCTGGCTGGGGGAGCTGGCTCTGGGGCAGGGCCAGAAATGAGAAGTTCAGGATGTGGGAGCTGGCTCTGGGCTGGGGCAGAGGGTTGGGATGCGGGGTGTGTGTGTGTGTGTGAGGGCTCTGGCTGGGGGTGCGGGCTCTGGGATGGGGCTGGGGATGAGGGGTTGGGGGTACAGAAGGGTGCTCCGGGCTGGGACCGAGGGATTTGGAGGGCAGGAGGGGGATCAGGGCTGGAGCAGGGGGTTGGCGCGTGGGAGGGGGTCGGGTGCAGGCTCCGGGCGGCATTTACCTCAAGCAGCTCCCGGAAGCAGCAGCATGTCCCAACTCCAGCTCCTAGTGGAGGCGTGGCCAGGCAACTCTGCACACTGCCCTGTCCACAGGTGCCACCCCTGCAGCTCCCATTGGCCAATGGGAGCTGCAGGGGCAGTGTGCGGAGCCATGGCACGGAGTGGGAACATGCTGCTGCTTCCAGGAGCTGTGCGGAGCCATGGCACACGCAGAGCGGGGCAAGTCCCTGACCCCGCTCCCCAGCTGGAGTGAGACAAGCCCTGAACCCCAGCGGGAGCTTGAGGGCTGGATTAAAACATCTGAAGGGCCTGATGCGGCCCCTGAGCCATAGGTTGCCCACCCCTGATGTAGAGACTTAAAAACAAGATATTTGAAAAGAAACTCTCCTTTCCCGTAACCACCAAGACCTGAGTTAGGGTGTCATTGCCACCCATGTAAGAGTTGGTGTCTAATATAAAAGGGTAGGAAAATGTTTTGCTTTAGGTCTCATTGGCTTAATCAGTGCTTGAAGGAAAAACACAGAAATCAAATCCTGAAATCAAATCCTGTCACTAATAGGAAGAGGAAAGGATTAAAAAAAACCCTGATTTTAAAATGTAAGTTTATAGTTGTTAAGTATTCCTATGTAACGTCCTTAGGTACTAATTTGGGGTATGAGATATTTCCAGTGTCTTAGGGTATTGTGCAGATGGGGACAGCCTGCTTAGAGCAGAAGCAGTATTGTTCCATTGCATGAGGGTTCCAAGCCTCTATTTGCCAGAAGTGGGAGTGGATGACGGGATGGATCACTCAATGATTGCTCTGTTCTGTTCATTCCCTCTGAAGCACCTGGCACTGGCCTTTGTCTGAAGACAGGATACTGAGTTAGATGGACCATTGGTCAGATCCTGTACGGCTGTTCTTATGGTTGTTATATGATCTTATGAGGGTGGGTAGTATTCAGAAACCCCATTCTGTGCAAGGCAGAACCCAGCTCTCCTGGAGACCCTGGCATGCTGGTGTATGACTGACATTTGGGGGTAGCAGGGTTGGGGCAGAGAAAGAGAAAAGTTATGCTGGCTCTTCCCTTTTTCTGCCAGGTAGAGGACTGCAAGCAGCTTAAAGACTATTCCAGGCCCCATGTCTCTGCTGCTGCCCTGCAGTCTGCTAGGGATGTGGGTAGGTTTTTTCCTTCCCAGCTCTGGAGTAATTCTCCAGCACATGGGCCAGTTGCTCAGGCTGTCTGCTTGGGAATGATTTGAGGCTTAAGTGGGGCACAGGGCTTGGGCTGGAGTGGGCATTCTCCACCAAAGCAAATTTTACTCTTTATTAGAGGGGGGGGAATGGATGATCTAAACAGGAAGTGCTTTCAATGGAATTAACAGTTCAGTATGTCCATGTGCTCTGTCACAAATAGGTGAACAAGTTTATATTAATCTAAATTCCCACCTGTGGAAGAAAATACACAGAACAGTGTATAAATTACATTTCCATGGGGTGGTTGAAGATTTACAAAGGAGATAGAAGGAGTTGCCTGTCTCTCACCACAGGTATAAAATGTCCAAAGCTTCCTTCACTGAGTCATGATCATCAGTGAATTGTATATTTAAAGGAAATTGTGTTTCTTTTACAAGGATTTCCAATTTTAATTTATTATTATTGCACATAAATATTAGATTATAGGGAGTGGGAACTATGAGGGATGGGCAACTGAAGATATCTCCAACCTAGACTTTGAAGCAACTCAAGCAGACCAAGATTTCTGAAGGTTCCAGAAAGTTCAGTTAATTTTATTGTTTCTCAATCTCATGCACTGCCTAATTTCGACCCAAAGTGGAAGTGCCATAATATCAAGAGAAAAGCTTTTCTCAGATTCTGCCCCCATAGCTCATGTTGAGAAGCACCTTACACAGTGAGTCACCCTGGGAAGTAAGGGTGGCGGAATTTGGCCCATAGTGTATCCAACTCAGCCAGCAGGAAGCTGTAGAGGAAATCTCACAAGAAAGCATGTTCTCTTCAAATGTACATGTCAAGGCACCTCTTCTGCATGATGATGAACACCTCCTGTTAGTTGCTGAGCACTCTTAACTACCATTGCAACCAATAAAAATTAAGGGCACTCAGCAACTGGTAGGAGCTTCTCAGAATTTTATAAAGTTTATCTATCATTAGTAAGTAGATACTGTGAATGGTTCTAACCACATTCTTCTACTGAGTAAAAATTATGCTTTGATTACATGGCAACTGATTTTCATTAGGCTAAGAGAATATTATTTTAATTTTGAAATGTCTTTACTAATTTATTCTTTGACAGGTTCTTCATCTGCTCCTGTATTTCTCTCTCACTACATGCTCCATCAGCAGCCAGCACATCGTGACTACTTTCCACCACTCCAGTTTGTTACACCTTCAGTTGTACCCTAAATGCTCTTCAATAACCAGGATACACCAGCAACATCTGATTTAAAGAGTATGATGTAGCAAAGCTGCTGTCACTTGCTTCCAATCATTTATGTCCCTTTCAGAAGAGAGTTGTAAAATTGTTGATCATCCTGCTGGACAATACCTCAAATCGCCACTGGACTGTGCCCCCGGAGCATTAGCAGTAGAGAAAAGATCTGGACATAGTTGGAGAAAGATGCACATCCTCTGCATGAATCAGAATCATAGAGATGTCTGGAAGCAGACATTTACATGGTTCAGTTGAAGTGTGAAGGAGTGCCGTGTGGAAATTCTTCACAAAGTCACTACTATCTCCCGCAAAGCTGTAACTTACCCTCTCATTATGCTGAATGTTTCAGTGAGTCATTCGGCAGATAAAAGAACTTTCCCAGTCCTGAATTATATAAGCACATATGTCTCTTCAGATGCTAATAGAAGGTGGAGAAAGTCTAGTCCATGAATTGCTGGCAATGAATAGCCATTTAGGCTCAAATTAAAGCAACATTCCTCATCTTCAGAAATGTATTTGGATACGTAAACCTAATATTAAGTGACATTTGTGTTTTCCATTTTCTTGAGCAAATACTTTTGAATATGGTATTTATAGAGTCGTGATTACAGAGTACTCTAAATTATACTCATAAGTAAAAAGGTTAAAGCTTAATGTTTAATCTGTCAACACCTCTGTTATAAATGAGAGATATTGTATGTTTCCTTTGGAATTAATTATTTTTATTATCCTGGTCTCTTGTAAAACAGAATTAAGATATTTGAATTCATGTGTATTTTAAAGTGACTAACATTAACATTAAAATTTTATATTTTAAAAAAGTAAAATATCTGTTTGTTGGTTTAATTATATTTTGACAAACACCAGAAAGAGGGAAATGCTCAGCAATTTTTTTAAGATGAAAAAGGACTGAAGTATATTTGTGCATGTAGATTGAGAAAGCTACTTCTAGAGTATGTACGATCCTGCTTGTACATGTGTCATTTTATTCAGCTGTATAGTCCCATTTGAGGCCCATGGACTCTGCACGTGAGCTTTAGTGTTTGCAGGATTGTGGCCTTATCAGCAGAAACACCTGAGCACTGTGACTTTCATATTGCACTGACCCAAGCATTCGAGTGGCTGGAGCAGGAGGCAGAAAGATCTAGAGTCTGTTCCTATCTCTTCCACAGACTTATTCTGTTACCTTCAAAAAAGCATATGACTTCTGTGTCCATTCCCTGTCTGCAGTAAGATGATGATAATACCTACATGTCTGAGGTATTGTGAGGTTAAAGTGCCTTGAGATTCTCTTCTGGAAGAGGCTATAGAAATATTATTATTGCTCTCAGTTCTCAAGTTCTCTGTATTTCTCCCCCACACTTGCAAAGAAAGTGGGAGCTTCTCCAGGTCCAGGCTGCAAGAGTTCCCCAAAGTGGCTGCAGGGGGAGAGACTTATCTGCTTAGTGACTCATTTTCCAGTGGTGTGAGGTTTTGGGGGTTTGTTGTAATTTCCGGGAAGCAGTGGAGACCTGCTGTTTGCATTTGTGGCAGAGTATATGTATTCCTCACTGAGATTTGCAGCAATTCAATTCAACTGCTTCTCTGGAGTGAGGAAAGGGAACTTCCTACACCCTTGAGAGATTTCAGAGTGGTAGCCATGTTAGTCTGTATCAGCAAAAAGAATGAGGAGTACTTGTGGCACCTTAGAGACTAACAAATTTATTTGAGCATAAGCTTTCGTGGGATAAAACCCACTTCATCGGATGCATGCACTGGAAAATACAGTAGGAAGATATATATATACACAGAGAACATGAAAAAATGGGTGTTGCCATACACTCTATAATGAGAGTGATCAATTAAGGTGAGCTATTATCAGTCAGAGAAAAAAATCTTTGTAGTGATAATCAGAATGGCCCATTTCCAACAGTTGACAAGAAAGTGAGAGTAACAGTAGGGGGAGAAATAATCTGTTTCTTCACATCAGCAGGTGGGTATTGTAGTTGTAAGAAGGCTCGATAGAGATCTTGTAGGTGTTTGTCTCTGTCTGAGGGGTTGGAGCAAATGTGGTTGTATCTTAGAGCTTGGCTGTAGACAATGGATCGTGTGGTGTGGTCTGGATGAAAGCTGGAGGCATGTAGGTAAGTATAGCGGTCAGTAGGTTTCCGGTATAGGGTGGTATTTATGTGACCATTGCTTATTGGCACTGTAGTGTCCAGGAAGTGGATCTCTTGTGTGAACTGGTCCAGGCTGAAGTTGATGGTGGGGTGGAGATTGTTGAAATCCTGGTGGAATTCCTCCTGGGCTTCTTTTCCATGAGTCCTTTCATAAATATAAAGGGAAGGGTAACCACCTTTCTGTCTACAGTGCTATAAAATCCCTCCTGGCCAGAGGCAAAACCCTTTCACCTGTAAAGGGTTAAGAAGTTAGGGTAACCTCACTGGCACCTGACCCAAAATGACAAATGAGGGGACAAGATACTTTCAAAATCTGGAGCGGGGGGGACAAAGGGTTTTTGTGTGGTCTGTCTGTGTGGTATCTTTGCCGGGAACAGATGAAGGACGCAAGTTCTCCAACTCCTGTAAAGTTAGTAAGTAATCTAGCTAGAAAATTCGCTGTGCTGGAGGGAATGTGTATTCCCTTTTTTGTGTCTTTTGTAACTTAAGGTTTTGCCTAGAGGGATTCTCTATGTTTTGAATCTGATTACCCTGTAAAGTATTTACTATCCTGATTTTACAGAGGTGATTCTTTTACCTTTTCTTTAAATAAAATTCTTCTTTTAAGAACCTGATTGATTTTTCATTGTTCTTAAGATCCCAGGGTTTCTCCAGAAAAGGGGGTGTAGGGCTTGGGGGAATATTTTGGGGGAATAGGACTCCAAGTGGTCGTTTCCCTGTTCTTTGTCTAAAACACTTGGTGGTGGCAGCGTTTTACCTAATCCAAGGGCAAAGACTTCGTGCCTTGGGGAAGTTTTAACCTAAGCTGGTAGAAATAAGCTTAGGGGGTCCTTCATGTGGGTCCCCACATCTGTACCCTAGAGTTCAGAGTGGGGAAGGAACCTTGACAGGTCCGGATGATGAAGATGTCTTCAATGTAGTGCAAGTAGAGATGGGGTGTTAGGGGACGAGAGCTGAGGAAGCGTTCTAAGTCAGCCATAAAAATGTTGGCATACTGTAGGGCCATGTGGGTACCCATAGCAGTGCCGCTGACTTGAAGGTATACATTGTCCCCAAATGTGAAATAGTTATGGGTGAGGACAAAGTCACAAAGTTCAGTCACCAGGTTTGCCATGACATTATCGGGGATACTGTTCCTGGCGGCTTGTAGTCCATCTTTGTGTGGAATGTTGGTGTAGAGGGCTTCTACATCCATAGTGGCCAGGATGGTGTTTTCAGGAAGATCACCGATGGATTGTCATTTCCTCAGGAAGTCAGTGGTGTCTCGAAGATAGCTGGGAGTGCTGATAGCATAGGGCCTGAGGAGGGAGTCTACATAGTCAGACAATCCTGCTGTCAAGGTGCCAATGAGAGAGTGTTTTAGCTGCCAGTTATATACAGGGGCATTGCCAGCCTCTTCCCAGTGGGCTGGGGCTGAGGTTTGCCAGACAAAAAATTAGGGGGGCATCGCCATGAGGTCCTGTCCCACTCTGTGTCCCTGCCCTGTGGCCAGATAGGAGGTCAGAAGCCGGAGTCAGGCAGTGTGCGGCGCTGGCTACTCACAGCTGGTAAGAGCTGCCTGGGCAGGGGGATCCAGCTCCAGAGCTGGTAGAGCCCTCAGGGAACAGCGAGAGTGGGGGGCAGGGCCCAGGCCGGAGCAGGTCAATCTGGCCCACTGTGGGGAGCCCTGGACCCATCACCTGCCCTGGGTAGTGCACCCCAACGCATGGGGAAACAGGCCATGGCTGCTCTCGAGCACCCTGGCACCCTGCCTGGGCTTACTTCTCCACTGCTGCTGAAGCTGGGCACCTGGTCAGCAGCAGCTGCTCTCTCCGCTCTGCCTTCAGAGCTGGGCGGCTGGAGATCAGCAGCTGCTACGGGAGGTGTATGTGTGTCGGGGGCCTAAGGCAAATTTTGGTGTAGCTGTAGCCCCTGCAAGCCCCTCCCCCCATACTTCCCAGTGCTGCCCCTGGGTATGGAGGAAGAGCATCCGTGTATAGTTATTTATGGTCTTCCAACAGAGCAGGAAGTGACTGGGAGCAAGCCAGAAGCTTGCATAACAGGAAGAGTTGTGTTGTCCTACATGCCATATGAGCACTTCTCTGGCAATCCCATGGCAAGATGCAGAATTGTAGGTTTTATCCAAAGGGAAAAAGTACATGTCTAGCCCATCTGTTTGCAATGAAAGCCTTTTGAATGTGAACTACTGTAGGGTTCCCTTCTTCTTTTTAGGCAGTGAGTGGTATGAAATTCCCTCGTTTATTCAGTAGGAGCCTAATGGTGATATTTATATCTCCATCACATTAATTGTTTGACTGCTAATAGCTGGAAGTTTTTGCTATAGTTATTGTGGGTGGCATCTGGGACACTAGGGGGAGATTGCTACCCTTTTATTGTCAGTCTGAGAGCGGAAAAGAGGGCAGGTTTTTGAGGTTCTCTTTGGCTTTGCTTTCTTCTGATCAGATGGGACAGTTTGACTGGAAAAAAGGAGCTGTTTGATTTCACTCAGAGGCAAGGGAACCGCTTTGTTTACTACCATGATGGGGGAGAATAGTTTGGCTACCACCCATAGTAATGGCCACTGAGAAAATGGAAGTATTTCCTCTTACCCTTCCCATAGAATCTGAGTACCAAAGATGCTTTTAAGCAATGGAAAGACCAGTGTAGCCAGGTTTGGATGAGATTCAGGGTTTGGTTTAGCTTATTATAGGAAAAGGGGCCAATCGATATGGTTGGCTTTGAGTTTTCCTCCTCCTCTTCCCCCAAAGATTTCTGTTTCTGGGTACTTATGCCAGACTCAGTTCTTCATTAAACACCATACAATAGGGTCTCTCTCAATCTTTAATCAGACAAGTACTTAAATCCACTTGGCAACTCTTGCAGCTATTGGTTCCCACTACTCTCTGGCTCTAGCACCCGGTAGCAAGTGCACCCAGGTATCAGGTAGGGAACACTCCAGTAAGTTCAGATGGTGATTTCTTTAGGTTTAGGAAATAAGGTGAGGCCTTATCATCTTTTGGAGCTCTATATACTGCAATCAGGCTAGACAGAGTCTCTGCAGACTCTTTGGAAAACAGTGACGTGTTGGAGATGATAGACTTCCCATTCAGAATTGCAGTCACATTGCATTGCTCCCTAGCATAGACAGACCACAAGTTCACAATGCATCCATGTATGTAAATGAATGAGCTTATAGATAATTATTTGCAGACAAAAACCTTGTTTACCTAGCTTTAAAGCTGAAAGAATCGGGTGCTTATTCTAGCCAAAATTAAACTTATCCTTGTGGAGCCATCCTGAATCTATTAAACTTATTAACATATGTCATCTGTCTCCCACATGGAGATGTATTAAACTCAATAGGACTTAGTATGGGACTGAGTAAGTACAAGTGCTGTAGAAATTGTTAGCAGAATCACGGCCTTAGCATTTAGCCTCTACTCCTGCTGTTCAGAAGATAAAGAGTAAAAGGTTCTCAGGGACAGATGGAAACTAGACTTTCCTCAGATGAGCCAGATCATTTAACAGATACATTTTTAAAATAGAAAAAGTGTAGTTTGATTTACTTCCTGCCAAAAAGAAACTATAGAAGGACAGAGGAAATAACAGCAAATGATGCAGAAGCTCATAGTGTAGAGGGTAAAAATAAGATATGGAAAAAAAGCATTTGGGCACATTGTCAAGAGAGTACAAAGTGAAAACAGCATGAAAAAAGAAAAGCAGCAAGAAATTATAGAACAGCAAATAGGTACAGAAAACATAATGTGGAACTCAGAAGTAACAGGAAGCATAACTCTAGGTATGGAAGATGGCGTTAACAGTTAACATTACTATCAGCAACAAATGAATAGTGACTTTGGAGGGGGGGAATACTTGTTTTATTTGCAATTTCATATATTTAAGATCCATGTCAAATAATTTTACATTATTTCACTTATTTTATGTAAATGTGCCTCTGATACAAGATTGCACAAGTCTATCAGGTATTGGGAAGAGGTTGTTTATAAGGGGTATGCTGTCCTTTAGTTGAACATGCTTTATGGACATAACTTGTTTCTTGGTATGTGGAAGATTATCCCCATTAAAATAGGCCTGATGATTCCACAGAGATCTATGGGCAAAGCATGTCTCACATGGATGGTGATTAACCATTCACATATAGTGCCATAGGAATTGCCATATTGTATCAGATCATTGGTCCATGAAGTCCAGTATCCTGTTTCTGACAATGGCCAGTGCCAGATGCTTCAGAGGAAGGTAGAAAAAAACCTGTTCTCTATGTATATAAATCTCCTCACTGTATTTTCCACTGAATGCATCCGATGAAGTGAGCTGTAGCTAATGAAAGCTTATTCTCAAATAAATTTGTTAGTCTCTAAGGTGCCACAAGTACTCCTTTTCTTTTTGTTCTAGAAAAAGTTTCCTCCTAATCTCTAATAGTTGTGCCTTAATCATGTGGGTTTACATTATTTCCCCAATTCTATTTTTAACAGTATAATTCTAGACAGTCTTTTTATCCAAACTAATATTTACTGCATCTAATGCATCCGAGGGTGCTGAGGGAGTTGGTTGATGTGATTGCAGAACCATTGCCATTATCTTTGAAAATTCGTGGTGATCGGGGGAGGCCCTGGACGATGGGAAAAAGGCAAATATAGTGCCCATATTTTAAAAAGGGAAGAAAGAGAACCCGGGGAGCTACAGACCAGTCAGGCTCACTTCAGACTCGGCAAAATCATGGAGTAGGTCCTCAAGGAATCCATTTTGAAGCACTTGGAGGAGAGGAAGGTGATCAGGAACAGTCACATGGATTCACCAAGGGCAAATCATGCCTGTCCAACCTGATTGCCTTCTATGATGAGATAACTGGTTCTGTGGATAAGGGGAAAGTGGTGGATGTGATATATCTTGACTTTAGCAAAGCTTTCGATATGATCTCCCACCGTATTCTTGCCAGCAAGTTAAAAAAGTATGGATTGGATGAATGGATAGAAAGCTGGCTAGATTATCAGGATCAACAAGTAGTGATCAACAGCTCGATGTCTAGTTGGCAGCCGGTATCAAGCGGAGTGCCCCAGGGGTCGGTCCTGGGGCCGGGTTTTGTTCAACATCTTTATTATTAATCTGGATGATGGAATTAATTGCACTTTCAGCAAATTTGCAGATGACACTAAACTAGGGGGAGAGGTAGTTATGCTGGGGGGTAGGGATAGGGTCCAGAGTGACCTAAACAAATTGGAGGATAGGGCCAAAAGAAATCAGATGAGGTTCAACAAGGACAAGTGCAGAGTTCTGCACTTAGGAAGGAAAAATCCCATGCACCACTACAGGCTGGGGACTGACTGGCTAAGCGGCAGTTCTTCAGAAAAGGACCTAGGGGTGACAGTGGATGAGAAGCTGGATATGAGTCAGCAGTGTGCCCTTGTTGCCAAGAAGGCCAACGGCATATTGGGCTGCATTAGTAGGAGCATTGCCAGCAGATCGAGGGAAGTGTTTTTTCCCCTCTATTCGGCCTAGTGAGGCCACACCTGGAGTATTGTGTCTAGTTTTGGTTCCCGCACTACAAAAGGGCTATGGACAAACTGGAGAGAGTCCGGCGGAGGGCAACGAAAATGATTAGGGGGCTGGGGCACATGACTTACGAGGAGAGGCTGAGGGAACTTGGGTTATTTAGTCTGCAGAAGAGAAGAGTGAGCAGGGATTTGATAGCAGCCTTCAATTACCTGAAGGGGAGTTCCAAAGATGATGAAGCTAGGCTGTTCTCAGTGGTGGCAGATGACAGGACAAGGAGTAATGGTCTCAAGTTGCAGTGAAGGAGGTTTAGGTTGGATATTAGGAAACACTATTTCACTAGGAGGGTGGTGAAGCTCTGGACTGGGTTACCTAGGGAAGTGGTGGAATCTTCATCCTTAGAGGTTTTTAAGGCTCACTTGACAAAGCCTTGGCTGGGATGATTTAGTTGGTGCTGGTCCTGCTTTGAGCAGGGGGTTGGACTAGATGACCTCCTGAGGTCTCTTCCAACCCTAATATTCTATGATTCTATGCTGTGTTGTATCCTATCAGGCTTTTGGTTTAAATGGTATCCTGTGGCAATGAGGTCTGCTGGCTAATTATGCATTGTGTGAAAAACTATTTCTGTCTATTAATTTTTTGAATTTGCTCTCTTCAGATTGATCAGTCATTAGCAGTGGGGAAACCCAGGGAGGTGGGTTAGTTGCAAGGCTGAGGGAGTCGCTGATATTATTTTCCTTTAAATTACAAAGAAAATGGGCAGATGGAAACCAACTGTGAAATGTGCTCTGCAGGTCTGGAGTGTCCTTTCCTCAATGCTAATAGGTTTATCTTGGGGGAAAGCTGTACTGGTGGTAGAGTTCTCCTGGAGTTGAGGGATGCTGCATTGTTTTCTGCTATCTGGGAGACCCCATTTTTGAGTCAGGTGGAGGGTACTGACTGTCCAGAGCCTACTAGGGTAGGGACTGAAGTGCTATCAGGCCTGCTCCAAGCTTGAAATTCTGTCCAACTTGGGGAGCTTACTTAGGCCAAGTCCTGCTTTGGAGGACTTAGTCTGGAAGAAATTTACACCAGCCTGGAAAGATTTTTGTCCAACCTAGACAATGGCGTGTTCTAACCCTAGGCAGTTTACTTTACTTGGGAGTAGGGTTGCCAACTTTCTGCTTGCACAAAACCGAACACCCTACAGTACCCCGCCCCACCTCCTGGTCTGTCCCTTCTCCGAGGCCCCGCCCCCACTCACTCCATCCCCCCTCCCTCTGTCACTTGCTCTCCCCATCCTCACTTACTCGCTTATTTTCACCAGGCTGGATCAGGGGGTTTGGGTGTGGGAGGGGGTGCGGGCTCCAGCTGGGGGTGCAGGCTCCAGGTTGCAGCCAGCAATGAGGAGTTCAGGGTGCGGGAGGGGGCTCTGGGCTGAGGCAGTGGGTAGGGATGCAGGAGGAGGTGTGGGCTCCGTCTCGGGGTGCGGGCTCTGGCGTGCAAGCTGGGGATGAGGGGTTTGGGGTGCAGGACGGGGCTCTGGGCTGGGGGGGTGGAGCCAAGGGGTTCAGAGTACGGGAGGGGGCTCCAGGGTGAGGCAGGGGGTTGGGGTGTGGGAGGGGGTACGTCTCTGGGCTGGGGGTGCAGGTTCCAAAGTGGGGACAGAAATGAGGGGTTCAGGATGTGGGAGGGAGCTCCGGGCTGGGGCAGGGGGTTGGGGTGCAAGGCGGGTGAGGGCTCTGGCTGGGGTAGTGGGTTCTGGTGTGGGGCTGGGGATAAGGGATTTGGGGTGGAAGGGGCTCCAGGCTGGGAGGTTCAGAGGGATTGGGGTGGGGTGAGAGCTCTGGCTGGGGGTGCAGGATCTGGGGTGGGGCTGGGGTGTAGGAAGGTGGGAGAGGGATCAGGACTGGGGCAGGGGGTTGGGGGTGAGGGCTCCGGCTGTGGACATCGAATTAAAGTGCATTTCTAATGCTCCTGAGTCCATTTTATTTCTCTTTCCCCTTCATGGTATCTGAGTCTACAACCCCGAGTTCACACACATTGGATCTCTGTGACATTCACCTTGTTCTTGTATTGTGTGCCAAAGTAAATAGAACTGCCTGATGTACCTTCTCTGTACCAGTAAAAATTTGAAAAATAATGATGTTCCTTCTTACTTCTCTCCTAGATAAACACTAAACTTTTCTCTCTGCTTTCGTGTGAGAGTTTCTCTGAATCCCATTTTCTAATGCTGTTGTAGTCTTCTGGAGACTAGTGACCAGGCCCTCACCCAGTATTTCAGAAGAGGATGAACTATTGCTCCATGTACACGTTTTGTAATATTTTCATGTACAGGCATTTGAGGGTTTACTGTCTCCAGAGCACGGTCTTTCTTGACAAGGAACCACTTGGTAGTCCTCTGGGTTTAGTGAGCCATACAAGGAAGGACAGACTGTGAGGAGGCCTGAGTAAATGCACAATAGTTCAGACTTGAAGAAAGAGTCCTGGCCTTGTGGTTATGATACTGGACCAGGACTTGAGATCTTGAGTGAAATTCCTGGCTCTACCATATGCTTCTTATGTGATCTTGGGCAAATCACTTATTTTCATTGGGTTTCAGGTCCCCATCTGTAAAAGAAAATGATAATACTTCTGTGACCAGGTTGCCTATACAGCGCCCCTTTATGGCCATCAGTCACAAATCACTCAGCTGCAAGTATCTGTAGGTATATCACAGTCTCTGTGAGGTTCAAGGTAGCAGAGCTTTACCCCTCTGGCCAAGCCACAGTTCAGTCCTACCCTTTCCACAGTGTTAAGGTCCAAAGGAAATCCGGAACATCTAACTGACCTTCAGGGAGACCCTATCCTTCTATCCATGACTTGTCTCCAAATAGGCTGAGCTTCTGCCAATCCTGCAGGGTCTGGTTGTCCTGTCTAGCAGGGGTTTATCTGACCAGCTCAGTCTCTGGTCTACAGTGAGGCTTCTCTCCTTCCTAGGCAGCCCTGGATTGGGCTAGGTGTCCTTCGTTTAACTCCCTTCTCCACACCTGACATTGGCTGCAGGTGTAGTGGGGTGGGGCCATGTAGGTCTACAGGCTATCCTTAACCCTCTAATTGCCAGTGTGGGGCATATCTACCCCATCACAACTTATTTTATCTGCCTTATTTATTTATTAAGATCTCTGAGACAGGAACCATCTCTTGCCTTGCATATGGACAGCACCTAACATAATGGCACTGATCACTACTCTCCTACAAATAATACAGCGGAGTTCCATCTTATGTGGGGGTTAGGTTCTAAAGTCAGCGCGTAAGGCGAAAATCGTGTATAGTCAAAATTACCCTTGAAAATCCCTTAAATTGCCCATAAAGTACAGTATACTGTACATGGTTTTGTGTATACAACCCTGTACAGTAATATGTATAAATGTATAATGCATACAGTTGTCAGGGTTCCCTCCCCACTCTGAACTCTAGGGTACAGATGTGGGGACCCACATGAAAGACCCCCTAAGCTTATTTTTACCAGCTTAGGTTAAAAACTTTCCCAAGGCACAAATTTCATCTTGTCTTTGAACAGTATGCTGCTACCACCAAGTGATTTAGACAAAGAACAGGGAAAGGATCACTTGAAGTTCCTATTTCCCCAAAATATCCCCTCAAGCCCTTACACCCCCTTTCCTGGGGAGGCTTGAGAATAAACAAGATGAGCACAAACCAGCCTTGGATTTTTAAGACCCCAAAAAACCAATCAGATTCTTAAAAAACAGAACTTTATTAGAAGAACAAAAAAAGATAAGAGAACAACTCTGTAAGATCAGAATGGAAGATAATCTTACAGGCAGTCAGATTCAAAACATAGAGAATCCCTCTAGGCAAAACCTTAAGTTACGAAAAGACACAAAAACAGGAATACACATTTCCTTCAGCACAGTGAATTTCACAAGCCAAAACAAAGAAAACCGAATCCATTTTCTAGCTAGAATACTGACTAACTTTACAGGAGTTGGAGGGTTTGCATCCTTGATCTGTTCCCGGCAAAGGTATCACACAGACAGACAAAAGCCTTTCCCCCACTCCAGATTTGAAAGTTTCTTGTCCCCTCATTGGTCATTTTGGGTCAGGTGGCAGCCAGGCTACCTGAGCTTCTTAACCCTTTACAGGTAAAAGGACTTTGCCTCTGGCCAGGAGGGATTTTATAGCACTGTATACAGAAAGGTGGTTACCCTTCCCTTTATTTTTATGACAACAGTAATGTACAGTATATAATAAAGTGCACATATGCAAAATATAATTTTACAGTACTGTATTTTTAATTACGGGGGTAATTACAGGGGGTAATTACAGGGGGTCGTCAGGGCTTGATGTCTATCCAGAAGACGGAGGTGACAGAGAGTGAGTCGTAGACAAAGTGGTTGGCTCTGGTTCAGCGTGAGAAGTTGATTGCATAGGCTCATCTGTTGCTGGTTGTTTTTCCTTGAGAAACATGGTGATCGGCAACTGTTGCTGTTGTCTCTTGAGTTGCTCAAACATTGCTTGATACGGTCTCAAATCGTCCGTAATACTACGTGTGATTTTGAGGCTTAGTTCCATCGAGAGATCATATTCAGAAATTAAATCATTCAAGTGTTTCGCTGCTTGGAACACTTTAGCAAATTTATGAAGATTCCAACTTGCTGGCTCTTCCTGTTCGTCGTCATCATCTTCGTCTTCTGTAAACGATTTTATCAGTTCCTCTAACTCTTCATTAGTCAATTTTTCTCTATGGCTCTCAATTAATTCTTCAATTTCTTCCTCAAGGATGTCCATGAAGCCATCACCACCCATTTGCCTGGCCACCTGAACAATGCATTTCACTTCTTTGTCAATGATCGGGAAACCCTTAAAATCATTCACACATTCTTTCCATAGGTTTCGCCAACATGCGTTGACTGTTTCAGGCTTGGTTGCATCCATTGTCTGTTTAATATAAGTGATGCAATCGGCAATGTTGAAGGACTTCCAACACTCCATCACAGTAAGGTTGGGATCAGCTTCCATAGCGTTACTTATCCATGAGAACGTAAGCCTCATGTACGTGGCCTTGAAACAGTGAATCACGCCTTGTTCGAGAGGTTGGAGGATGGATGTGGTATTGGGGAGGAGAAAGATGACTTCAGCATCATTATGCGCAAATCAGAGTGCTGCAGGGTGGCCAGGAGCATTGTCTACGATCAACAACACTTTAAAGCCAAGTCCTTTCTCTTCGAGGTACCGCTTGACCTCCGGAATGAAACACTTGTGGAACCAATCCAGAAATAATGCTGCCGTCACCCAAGCCTTTTTATTTGATTGCCAGAACACAGGCAGGAGATTTTTGTTCTTGCCTTTTAGGGCACTGGGATTTGCAGCCCTGTAGAGCAAGCCCGGCTTTATTAAATGCCCAGCCTCATTGCCACAAAACAACACAGTCACACGGTCTTTAGCTGCTTTGAAGCCAGGGGCTTGTCTTTCTGATTTCGAAGTGTAAGTGTGGTTGGGCATTTTTTTCCAGAAGAGCCCAGTCTCGTCAGCATTAAAAACTTTTTCCAGAAAATAGCCCTTTTCTTCTATGATTTTCTTTAATTGTTCGGCATAGGCTTTTGCTGCCTCTTGATTGGTAGATGCAGCTTCACCAGTAGTCTGCACGTTTTTGAGGTTGAAGCGGTTCCTAAAACTGTTAAGCCAACCTTGACTGGCTTTGAATTCCTTCTCATCAGAAGGCTGTCTCTCTTTGGCGGGAGGTTTGAACAGCGCATAGAGGCTAAGAGCCTTTTCTCGCAATGTGTTGCATCGATAGGCACACGTTTACGGTTCATGTCTTCCAGCCATAAGTTTAATGCCTTTTCAGTCTTCACTAAAGTCTTATCATGCACCTGGCTCGTCACCTTAGCAGTTATTGGAGCACTTGATGCCACGGCTTGACGAAGTTCTCTCTCTTGAATCTTGATGGCACGGATGCTAGATTCATTGCGGCCATATTTACACGCCATGTTGGAGACCGACATACCATCTCTCAATAAGTCCAACACAGCCAGTTTTTCCTCCAGCATTGGAACTGATCACTGTTTCTTCAGTTGAGCACCAGATGAAGTAGTTGGCATGCGTTTAGGGGCCGTGTTATACAAAAAATACGTACAGTATCTTTAAACACTAGAATCGCACTCAGCATGGCAAGATGGTCGCACTATAAGAGGCACGTGGGAACTGAGACCGGCTGAGGGAACAGCAGATTCACGTCTCCCATCTCATGCTCACTCCAGGGCATATGCTCATTGAATGGAATGGTGGTCGGAATCGCCCGCACTATTTACAGGTATCTTGATATTTTTCTTTTTTTTTGGCCAAGTGTGTATAATTGAATTCGCGTAAGTTAAATGCGCGTATGATGTGACTCACCTGTAGTAACAGATGACCTAACAGTTTTCCCCATCTCTGAAATCTGTTAATCTATGAGTTCAGAATCTAAAAGAAAAGTTCAGAGAGAGCAGTGACCATCCAGTCTTTTTACATCGTCTTGATGCAGATTTCATTAACCTTTCCCCTTTTGATTATTACATTTTTTGTTGTATAAAAATCAAACCATTAACTAAAATACCGTCTAATATATTTTTTTGCTTCTGTTTTAATGTCAGGAGAAAAGGGACATTTTAGTCCTTCAGAATGAGATCTTGCTTTTCTTAGGGCATTAATAATGTACTTCTTGTCCTGAATATCTGACACCTGAAATATGAGGATTTCACCTGGCAATTTATGTTCTGTTTTCTCCCAGGAATCAGGAAGGTTTTTTCAAAGCTTTAACGTAGATGGAGTCATCCATCACATTTAGCTGCAGAAGTAGTTGGGTATTTCTCTTCAGAATCTTCCAGGAGTCCAGTGAGTCTTATATTGTTAATTCTAATTTTGGAGTGGTATTATGGTCTAGTCCTCTGAGCATGGGACTGGGAGCCAGAAATGCCTGAATCCTAATCTCAGTCCCACTACGTGATACATGGTATTGAGTAAGAGCATGTCTACGTGGCCCCACAGTTTGGATTATGGCTGGGGTGGGAATAGCAGTGTGCATTGGGTGGATGCTGTAGGCATGAACTAAAAGGTTCCTTGTTTATGTTAATATAGTCCTCTTCAAACAGGATTCTGTTAATGAGAAGTAGGAACCTTTCAGTTCATGCCCACAGTGTCCACATGGGTGAGTGACAGCATGGCATTCTGGTGCACACTGCTATTCACGCCCCTGTGTGCAGGGCAGTATAGACAAGCCTTAAATCTCTAAAGCCAACATTTTCAACAGAGACCACTGATTTGGAGCATCTCAAGTTTTTGGGTGCTCAACTTGAGATACTTTGGGCCTGATATTTTTGAGGTGCCGATCACCCACAACTCATACTGAAGGGGTAGGATTATTCAGGAACTCTGAGAATTGGGTCTGTGCTGGGGCACACCCTCTCCCAATCAGGAAAAGGCTAACGAGGTCCTCTGCGCTCAACTGGTACTAAATAGGCACACTTGGAGAGTCTGCTTCAGCTGCAGGAAGTAAGTTTAAAAGAGAGAGTTCCCCCCAGGAAGGGGTGGACACCAGGGGGAAGTTGTTGTGCCCTAGAGTTAGTTAATCCTTTCAACAGAGCTTCTGGGAGGAAAGACAGCTTATGAATCTCTGCCATCCCAAGGCCCCACCAGATCAGGTACAAAATGATTGCAGTAGGAAGGGGCTGAATATAAGCCCTGATGTAGGGATTATCCATACCCAACCTTTATAAACAAGCCAGACCTCCAAAGATGCTTTTGAAACACTCAGACTGAGCACCCTCATTCTGGGAAGGACTTTAGAGGGGGAAATGTCTCCTGGAATGTGCAAAGATGACCTGAAAAGAGCTTATCTGTTTCCCACTGGACACCTAAAATCCATAGTGGTTCCTGGATAATTTTGATGTTCATCTCTCTGGACAAATCTGTGCCCTGATTTACATCCCTTGCACCTTCACTGAAGGCAGTGGAATTACATGGGTGTCTGGGCATAACTTGTCCCTCTGTGTCTTATTCTCCTCACCTGTAAAATGGTGATTATGATACTTAATTGCAGTCTGCCTAGGATGTTGTGAGACGACAAAAAAGTCAAACTAATACACAGCATTTTGAATTGATGCTGTACGTTGAAGATTTAAACTCATCTTTATAGTTTTACCCTTGTACATTTTTAACACTCTGGTCTCTCAATTACAGACCTAAAAGTGGCAATACTTCAACAAAAAAATTCAAAAACAGACTCCAACAAGAGACTGCTGAATTGGAATTAATTTGTAAACTGGATACAATTAACTTAGGCTTGAATAGAGACTGGGAGTGGATGGATCATTACACAAACTAAAACTATTTCCCCATGTTTATTCCCCCCCTCCCGCACTGTTCCTCAGATGTTTTTGTCAACTGCTGGAAATGGCCCACCTTGATTATCACTACAAAAGGTTCCCCCCACCCCGCCCCGCTCTCCTGCTGGTAATAGCTCACCTTAAGTGATCACTCTGGTTACAGAGTGTATGGTAACACCCATTGTTTCATGTTCTCTATGTATATACAGTTCTCCCCACTGTATTTTCCACTGAATGCATCCGATGAAGTGAGCTGTAGCTCACGAAAGCTTATGCTCAAATAAATTTGTTAGTCTCTAAGGTGCCACAAGTACTCCTTTTCTTTTTGCGAATACAGACTAACACGGCTGCTACTCTGAAACCTATTTTTAATACTGTTATTCCAAATACAATGCTGTTTGAGCTGTCTATATAATTGGACCCCCTTCACTAAAAAAAACCTCAATCCCCTGGTTAGTGAAGGGGAAAAATTCATACAAATAGCTGTAGTGTAGATGCAGTCCTTCCTATTTAAATAGGGAACAACAAAGTCATTGCCTTAAAAAAACCAAATCAAACAGCTATCTGAAAATTATAAAACACCGGCAGCTCCCAGTGACCTCCATATATCATTATGTGTAAAGAACAAGCCCTGCTGGAGAAACTCGCACTCATGAAGTAAAATGTTTGATACGGTGTGTCACCTCGAAAGTGAACACTGACCTTCTTGGCTGGAAGCACTGCTATGTGGATTGAAAAACTGGTGGAAGGATGATAGCAGAGGAGGGAGTGATAAATGGGGAGGTGTCCTGAAAGGATACCACTGGGATCTGTGCTAAGCTTATTTTTTACTGAACTGCTTCGCCACTGATCTGAAAAGAGGTATAAGCAGGACATTAGCTAAGGGCAAGGGTCATCTTGCCCCACAGGGGCTACCAGCACTGCATGGCCGTGGGGCTGCTATACTCCATTTCTCAAGGTGGGCAGGGAATGGACTCCATCCCCTGCTCCTTCCCAACATGCCTGCCAGCACAAGTGAAGAAGCATGGAAGAGGAGGTAATTTAGCTATTTATCTATACATGGTAGCAGATTACTCTCCCCTCCTACATCGGAGCAATGGGGGGAACAAATCGTTGACTCTGACTCATAGTTTCTTCCCTAGTTTGCTCCTTGTTCGTGGCAGACTGGAGTCCTAAATGAGCAGGTGATTCTACTTTGTGAGGTGTCATAAACATTAGCGAGGACAAACTATATATAAGGAAAATTAATATAATGAGATCCACTTGGGAAAATGAAGCCTAATACATCTGGGGAAAAATAACCTGATCCTCAGCTGTTCGGTAAGAGGGAGTATGTTGGAGAGCACGGGCTATGAAAGAGACCTAGAGATAACAGTGGCAAACCATTTAGATCCAAGCTTGTTTTGGAAGTAAAAAGACTGAGATTGTGGGTGAAACATCATTATGACCTAGGGAGGTGATAATCCAGCTGTATGGAGCACAGGTGAAACAGTGTGGCCAGTACTGGGAACATCAACACTAAGAAGGACTCAGACAGATTGGAGGGCATCCATAGAAAAGCATCCTTGGCAAATAAAGAGGTTCAAGAGAATGACTTAAGTGGGAAAGATTAAAAATGGATTATAGATAGCATTTGGTCAAGCTAACATGGGATAGAATAACTGTTTACAAGTAACTGAAGGGGGTAAATAATGAGGGAAATAAATTATTTTGAGTGGACAAACAAAGCAATATAATTAGGAACAATGGGCCAAAGAGAACTTAAGTAGGAAAATTTTCTGGAGAGTGAGAGCTAACTGAGGTTGAATAGTCTCAGAGGGAAGTGATGGTAGCCCCATCAGTGGAATGAAGAATGCTGAAGAATAGATTGTGAGTAATAATTCTGCCTGGGCTGAAGGGTGACTCACTGGGCCTGCTTCTCATTGACCTTGAGGCCTTTTTACACTTTGGCATTATAAAGGGGTTTTGCTCAGTAAGTTTCTTCCTACTCTAAGTTGTATAATTTAGTTCATATTTCTTTGTCCAAACACAACTCTTCCACCATTCCTCAAATTTCAGATAATTGAAATTCTGCTGGGCGTAGTCCACTCACTCACCCACCCACAATTCAAATCAGTAAACCCTTATCTATTATTTGTGATACCAGCTTAGATTTTTCAGCCATTTCTGTGCAAAATTTTGACATTGTCTTTCATTTAAGATCTTCTTATGGGGGGCTGGCTGGTGTAGAGGATTCATACTGGTACATGGGGCCTTTCAGTTCTAGCTCAGTGGTTCCGTTCAAGTTCAGTGCAGTAGCTACTGAAGGTCAATTGCATCTGATAGCAGTTTAATGGTCCTTGTATTATACAGGAATTAGTATTCTTTGTCAGGTTTCAGAGTAGCAGCTGTGTTAGTCTGTATTCGCAAAAAGAAAAGGAGTACTTGTGGCACCTTAGAGACTAACAAATTTATTTGAGCATAAGAAAGATTAATATAACACAGGCTTTATTGTAACATTTATCAATAAGCGACACATCTCCCATGTTTACTGGGTCACATTCATTTGGCTCAGTTCCTTCCTTTTCAGTTTTATTCTGTGAACAAGAAAAGAAGACAAAAAACATGGATGATGATGCAGAAAAGATGATGCAGATTGGCTTTGGCCAATACTACTAATTGATAATGTAGCTGAGTTTTCAGAAGCACTGAGTACCTGCAGTTTTCAGTGAGCCCAGTGAGAGGAGTGGGTTATCAGTACCTCTGAACAAACCAGGTCCCTTTTAGGGCCAAACTCTCTTGTGTCCTTTAGAGTCAATGGTAAACTGCCCATTGACTTCAGAAGGGCAGGATCAGGTACTACAGGAATAAAAAGGCACTTCTGGATGCAAAATGACCTATTTGGTTGGTGCATGCAAAATCTGGCAAAGAAGCCACTGCTGAGCCATTGCCACTCTGATTCCCCAGCTCCCAAAATGCCTTGCATTCGCAGGGTGGAATTTGGCTCTTTGCAGTGTTTTAGTCAGTTACAATTTATGTGAAGGTGAACAACATGAACACAAACATAATTGTACAAGAATACTAAACCTTTAGGGTCAGATCCTCAGCTGGTGCAAATTGGTGTAGCTCTATTGACAGGGTTGCCAACTCTCTTGGGGTTCTTTTGCACATCATGGGATTGCAGTCAGGGTTGGAGCCTGTCTGGTGGTGGTGTGAGAATGGACAGTGAGCTTTCTAATTTCAGCCTTGTCCAGGAGAAAGCACCTCTGATTGTTTGCCTTCCCCACTTGCCCACCTCCTGGGGAAGAGCAGCCAGTCAGAGCTGCTGCAAGAAGCAGGCAGAGCTCTTTCTCCAATCCCTTAATAACCCACACCATTCTTACATGAGGGGAGGGAGGGAGCAGGAAGAGCCCAGCAGCTGAGGGGGGGCTCTGCTTTCTCCTGCCTCTTCCCTTCCTGTGAGCACCAGGAATGGGATGGTTCCTCTGTTCCTCCCTGTAAAACCCAGCCTGGGGTGTGGCGGAGGGGACCTCACTACAGCTGCCTCCACTGACCTGACAGGGTGGTGAAGAACATCTGGAGCTGCACGAGAAGCAGTGGTGAGGCTGGGCTGACAGAACTGACATGGGAGCTAGGGCGTGCAGGATGTTAGAGGGCAGAATTAATTGCTGGGCAGGGGGTGGGCACATGTGGGGGTAAGAGCTCCTGCAGCAGGGGCCAAAGTCACCTTACCCAAACATTCAGGAGAGCAGCCAAAACTAAGTGACACAGCCACCCACCCACCCACCCACACGTAGGAGGGGTTCAAAAACCAAGAGTGATGACAAACTATAATATAACTACTTTAAAAAACCTTATGATTTTTGAGCCAATCTAATGATTTTGAGGGGCTGACATGAGTGTTTGAATCTTGGTTGGCAATACTGCACTGACTTTAATTGAGCTGGGGTATCATTTGCTCTTTACATAACAAATGTAATATGCAGGAACCTCATGGGCAAGGTGGAGTCCAAATAATGGTGTTTATACACTAACATTTAAGGCTACTACATATACACATGGCTGCTATGGTTGAGTTCTGGTGGCTTCTGAAATACAGAACACAATGAGCTCCACTAGAAAGCCCATACTATTTAAAAGGATTCTACCTAATCCGTGTACACTACAAGAATTATGCCAATTTACACCAGCTCACCAGCCCATTGTATTTTTTTTCCACTGAATGGGTGTCCAGTTAGAGCAACTCAGCCCATGACTTTCTGCTCCCACTTTTTGTACTTTTAGTCCCAAATTCTTCCTGCTTCCTCATTGGTACAAGGGGTTTCTGCAAAGTTGAATCACTGTGGCTCTGTTGTACAGGATGCCACAACAGGGGTGCATGCCCCCTGGGCAGTGTGAAGCCCAGCTCTGTAGGGGCCTCTGGCATAACTGCACAAGCGTTCCTTTGAAAGTAGGGCCAGAGAATTATATAAAGCTGCTCAAGCCCTGATGCTGGAGTAGCAGCTGTAAAGTGGCTCCCCTGCTGCTCTCATTAATGAAAGAAGTGTGTCAGTAGAGCTGTAGCAGCACTGTCCATCTGTCTCCAAGAGGAGTGGGAATGAGGTAGAGGCATCCACACTCCCTTCTATACCAGCAAGATTGCAGACCAGGCTGTCTGCATGCCACACCCTCTGATCTAGGCAGAGATTCAGGAAATCCCACTGTGTTTGTATCATAGAATCATAGAATAACAGAGTTGGAAGGGACCTCTGGAGGCCATCTAGTTCAACCCCCTGCCCAGAGCAGGACCAATCGCAACTAAATCATCCCAGCCAGGGCTTTGTCAAGCCTGACCTTAAAAACTTCTAAGGAAGGGGATTCCACCACCTCCCTAGGTAATGCATTCCAGTGTTTCACCACCCTCCTAGTGAAAAAGTTTTTCCTAATATCCAACCTAAACCTCCCCCACTGCAACTTGAGACCATTACTCCTTGTCCTGTCATCTGCTATCACTGAGAATAGTCTAGATCCATCCTCTTTGGATCCACCTTTCAGGTAGTTAAAAGCAGCTATCAAATCCCCCCTCATTCTTCTCTTCCGTAGACTAAACAATCCCAGTTCCCTCAGCCTCTCCTCATAAGTCATGTGTTCCAGTCCCCTAATCATTTTTGTTGCCCTTCGCTGGACTCTCTCCAATTTTTCCACATCCTTCTTGTAGTGTGGGGCCCAAAACTGGACACAGTACTCCAGATGAGGCCTCACCAATGTCGACTAGAGGGGAACGATCACATCCCTCGATCTGCTGGCAATGCCCCTACTTATACACCCCAAAATGCCATTGGCCTTCTTGGCAATAAGGGCACACTGTCGACTAATATCCAGCTTCTCGTCCACTGTCACCCCTAGGTCCTTCTCTGCAAAACTGCTGCCTAGTCATTCGGTCCCTAGTCTGTAGCGGTGCATTGGATTCTTCCATCCTAAGTGCAGGACTCTGCACTTGTCCTTGTTCATCAGATTTCTTTTGGCCCAATCCTCCAATTTGTCTAGGTCCCTCTGTATCCTATCCCTACCCTCCAGCCTATCTACCACTCCTTCCAGTTTAGTGTCATCCGCAAACTTGCTGAGGGTGCAATCCACACCATCCTCCAGATCATTAATGAAGATATTGAACAAAACCAGCCCCAGGACCGACCCTTGGGGCACTCCGCTAGATACCGGCTGCCAACTAGACATGGAGCCATTGATCACTACCCGTTGAGCCCGACAATCTAGCCAACTTTCTACCCACCTTGTAGTGCATCCATCCAGCCCATACTTCTTTAACTTGCTGACAAGGATACTGTGGGAGACCGTGTCAAAAGCTTTGCTAAAGTCGAGGAATAACACGTCCACTGCTTTCCCTTCATCCACAGAACCAGTTATCTCATCATAGAAGGCAATTAGGTTAGTCAGGCATGACTTTCCCTTGGTGAATCCATGCTGACTGTTCCTGATCACTTTCCTCTCGTCTAAGTGCTTCAGAATTGATTCCTTGAGGACATGCTCCATGATTTTTTTTGTAGTTTCCATACTGCCTCTAGTGTGGAGCACCGGCTATAAAAGATGCTGCCCTTAAGCAGCCCTATAGATATTGTCATAAATGCATAAGGGAACAAATTTGCATTTTCCACTGCAAACTGAATGAGCAGTGGAGCGAAATAGATGTGTGTAACACACCAAGCTTTCAGAAATTTAGCTTTCTGTGTTCATGGCAAACCACCCTAGGTGGCTCCTTGACCATGGGATAAATAACCAGTAGACTGTCTTCAACTTAATCCAGTGAATTAATTTACAGTTCAGGCATGTTTGTGTAGCTTTTTATTTAAATGCATTTCAGATAGTTGTTGAAACATGAGTTATGTGGTGTGAAGGTTTAAATGCATCTAAATAAGAAAATGGAGATAAATGAAGGTACTGACTGAGACAACTAAAATCTAGCTTTTACAGTCATGTGCAGTGTCTTGTGAAAAATCTAAGAAGTGGACATCAGATTACATAATAATTTAATAGGCATGGGGAAAGTTTCTTTGGTTGCTTTAACTATTTAAACCAATCACTTTTTAAACAAGGCTAAGATCACTATGCTGCTTGGCTATATGGTAACAGAATATAAAAATGTCCCTATTGCAATTGCACTGGGATAGTAGGGAGAGTCTCTGGGAGCTATGTAGTAGCAGGACATGCTCTAAGCATTTTTGTAAGTGCTAGGCCACGAGGCCTAGCTAATTTCCCCAGCAGCAGAACTTGGCCCAAGGGGACATGGTTAGCTGACTTGGTGTATATCTAGTTCTTCTTCGAGTAGCGTCCCTGTGGATGCTCCACTTTGGTGAATCTACACTCCCTTGTAATTGGAGAAAATAAATGGGGGAAGTGATAGGGTAGTTAACTATTAACTAACTGGGTTCTAAAAACTAGTACTTTAAAGTTTAAAACTTAGGCTAAAGATAAAACTCAGATGTGCTGCCGATTGTTCCATCTCAAGCCAAGGGCAGTAGAGAAGGAAACATGGTGGGGTTGGTCGTGCAGCACTATGTAACTGCCAGAGGTGGCACAAGAGAGGGACAGTGCATGTGCGACCTAACCAGGCACTGCTACTGAAATTCTCCGATTAAAAACGCAGGGGTGCAGATTCACCTAAAGTGGAGTACCCATAGAGACAACCATCTCGAAGATCCTCCGTTACTGCACAGGGTGAGTAACCTTCTCATCCATGGCCTCCAAGCACATATGCTGCCATTATAACAGTCTCTGGTGAGGGAAGTGTATAGGGCTCCTTTTTGGAGCAGCAGTAAGGAGCAATAGAATGTATTGTCCTGATGCCCACCTGAACCATCCTGCCCTGCACTGTTGGAAAGGCTCTGGGATCTACTCAGCTGCTAACTCTCTGCTCCTACCCACAACCCTGCAATATGCTTCACAGTTGTCAGTGTAGAATCTTGCACTTAATCAGGAAGAAGAGTAACAGGAGACATGATGGAGATATATAAAGGGCAGAGAAAGCCAGACAGGCTCCTAGTCAACCTTTCCCACAATACAAAACCAAGAGGGTGCTCAGTGAAATTTAAAGGAAACCAGTAGAAAGCTTATACAAATACATATTTGTGTAATGCAAAGTGTAGTTAACCTGTGTTACTCACAGGCTCAGGATATTTTTGTGGGAAATAGTTTTGCAGTAATAGAAAAGGAGTAAAAAGCAGCTGAACCATTGGGTTGTTCCTGTTCGGCAGTTCCTGTCTCTGTATATTTGTATTTTGAAAACTGTTATAAATAGAGTAGGAAGTATTTTAATAAATGGTCACTGAAAAGCAGAAGAGGGTAGGAGGAATTGCTTAAAATATATTATTAGTGATATCCTTCTGTTCAAAGTGGCAGAAGGGTTTTGTAGGAATTATAGTTCCCAAAGCAATGGCCAGGCGGCTTCTTGACTCATCCTGAATTCTATTATATATAATATGGGTTTTGCTATTTTTCAGCCATCTCTTACATTCTCTTCACCTTACTTTCTTGGTTATATTAAAGCCTTTTTAGGGATATTTTTAGGGATGTTTTAGGGACTTTCTACTCTAGTTGTAGAGCAACTCATATAATGAATTGCATATGTTTTATGCCAGTTTCACAGTCTAGCAGAGCAACGGTGACTATGGATTATACAGCTGCATCTATTTAAGGTAGACTTGGTGGCTATGTTTGTGCAGTACTTACATGTGTATATATATCAGGCTCTGGCTTTACAGATTAACAGAAGGGTGTAAACGGAAACTCTAGATCTGAATCTTTCAAACTTTGGGGAAAATTTGGATCTAGATTGGAGTATCTGCCCTCAGGCCTATCACCTGAACCCAAATCAAAGAACCAAAATCCCTTGAATTTTGGAGAAGTTGGGAGGGAAATCAGGACCCAGACTTTGCTTGATTCTAATACCTGACTTCACAGATGATCCTATGTCTGACCATGAATCTCTTCTGCATCAAATCTTGGCCAACTCATTTAGACACCTAATTGCTCTATACATTGAAGTCAGTGGGAGCAATGAGTGCTCAACACCTCTGTAAATTAGACCACTTAAGTGCATGAATATGGATTTAGGACCTAACTTTCTGGCACCCTGGCTTGAAAATTTTGATCAGTAATAAAAGCAGTACATTATAAGGTATTATTATTTATGTGCCTAGAGCTAGATCCTGTAATCATCAGGGTTGATGGAGCTTTTCCATTGTCTTCAATGGGAACAGAATGGGGCCATTAGACCAAACAAAATTATATAAAAGTACGTAAAATTCTCCAAGGAAAAGTTTGCAGCCAAATATTTCCATCAGATTTGCAACTGAGGCTCCAATTAAAGTCAACAGGAGTTGTTCATGTCATCCTAGGTCAGTTAATCCTTAATAAATAAACTACCTGGGCCACATTCTGCACTCACTTACACTTGTGTAATCCCATTGGTTCCAGTGGGGTTATGAAGGGTGGAATTGGAATGTCTTTCCTTGTGCAGGTTTAACTTGGATAACTAATAACATTGTACTGTGGAACAGTTTTTCATATTGAAGTAGGATACAATTATTCCTGCAAGGCAAGACTGTAAAACGGGTTCAATAGGGCTTCAATTCTTTCCTCCTGACAGCTAAGTGAAAAGTTTTCTGTGCTTTTTGTTGTGTGAATGGATTAATAGATTCCAATGCTAGAAATGCTCAGCAGACTGAACAGCCAGGAGACTGACTGTGGTGTCCTTTGTGGGTGTGGAATAGGAGTGAGGGTACAAAGGGCCTTGCCTTAAACGCTTGTGCCCCTTTGGGACTGACACATAGGGTTTACAACAGTCCGTTATTACAAGGGACATTCCTTATTTTTTCATCTCTGTAAAACAAGATCAGGTATTGCTGTGTGCTGCAAAAAGCAGCAAGAAATATCCCTGGCGAATGTAGGTGAGAATTACTTATTATTATTAATGATGATGATAATTAACAATATTGAGAGCAGGGGGGCTAAGAAAATAGTCCCTTATTTTTGAAATACAGTGTTGGTAACCCCCACTGACTGCCACAATTTGGCTGGGGAGCAGAACTCCTGCCTGCACCAAATGAACAGCTCTGACAGAATTGGTCAGATGCATGGGGAGCAAAGGCTGCACCTGTTTAAAGGGTAACAGCGCTGTTGTTGCAGCACGTGATCCTGGATGCACCAGGTGGAATTCTTGCTCAGTTGTCTCTCTTCTTAACTCTGAGGTGAGCCTTCAAACTCTTGGGGACAATGACAGATAGCCTCACTGAAAGCTCTCAGCGGTGAGCAGCAAATAGCCTTTTAGAGAGATGCTCAACTTAAGGTGTAGGATGTTAGCTGTGCATTTCCTACAAGCTTTAATGATTATAACAGGAGGCTTGCAATGAAAACCTCATGCATTAAATTTGAGGCACCGGACACTAATAAGGCCGCCTAATTGTAAAGATTTATCAGACTTAAGACATCATTTCTAATTGCCTATTTTTGTTATGATCTTTTTAATTTCCTTTTAGTATTTCATTTTCTTCCTTTTGGAAATATCTTTGTCTCTGTCATCTGTGGAAACCCATTCTGCTTTGAGAAACCTCACAGAAATAATTAACTGTACATTCTTATTTCAATGAACAACGAAAGTGTCATGTTGGGAATGTGACTAAAGGGTTACACTGCAACCCCTGCTGGAGTAAAGTAGTGTCTATACAGCACTTGCCTCAGGCTTTCTCTTATCATCACAAAACTGCATATAGTATTTTTTGTCTTCAATACTTCATTTGCCCTTTTCTCAGTTCTGCTTACAATCCAAGGTGCATACCTCATTATCCTTGATAGCAGGGCATACAATGTGATAGCTGACTCTTGCTTTAAAAATGCATAATTCTAGTGAAAGGCATAGACGTCTGCCTTGTGTATATATTTTGTGTGCGTATGTTCCCTAGCCCTGATGTGACTCTTATTCTGCTCTCATGTACCAGTACTACACCTGTGTGACTCCATTGAATTCACTGGTTATTCCAGATTTATGCAATTGTGAGTGAGTTATAAAATCAGACCCCATATGAACAATGCCGAAAAAGACAAACCTAACTGAAATGAAAACAAAACCCTGGCAGTGCTGGACACAAGGAGATAATTTCCTTTTTTTTTTAAAATGCAGTGCAGAGTTAAACCTCAAGTTTGTCAGGTTCTTAAACCAGGCAGTGCTAATTTGAATCTAGGATGGAATGTTGCCAAGGAGCCAAGTTCTGCTCTAAGTATAGAGTAACCTCATTGAAGAGAGTGGCGTTATACCAGATTTACACTGGTATAACTAGAAATTAGAACCGAATCAGACCCAAGGTGAGTAATGGGTAAGACAGACTGACAGTGTTTGAGAACAGAGAATTAAGAACAGGAATAAAAAAACAGCATGTGTTACTTTAAAAGATGGGCCTGAGCAATAAAGTTCAGATCCAGAGCCAAACTCCATGGTATGTTCATATCTACAGTTATGGTCCCTCCAGGTCCATTTCTAGTTATTAAATAAAGCCCTAAAACTTGACTCACAATTTTTGTGTAACCAGTATAATTTATCTTTTACAAATAGTATTTTAATTACTTTTTAGGTACCCAACACCACACCTACACCTATAAAGTGAGGTTTAAATTAGAACTGGCTGGAAAACTTTGGCAGAAATGAAATATTCAGGTTTTTCCTCCTGTTTTCTGACGAACTCTAAGTGCCTATTTATAACCTTATTGAACTGCTGTACAATCCTGTTGTAAATCAGCGCAGAGTCAACTCCTAGCCTTAGTTATCTGTGTTTGACTCCCCTTGAAGTGAATAGGCTCAATCCTCTTTTAGTCCTAACCCTCCATTGATGTCAGTGGGGAGCCTTGCCTACAGAAGCCTGCAAGTTCACATACAATGGTTATTTCACATGGATATCTGAAGGCATAATCTGGATCTAGGTATAATTGCCATCATGACTAGTTTACATGTGGCTTTTCTTTTTTTAAATGCAATGTACAAGTACGTGTTAAACAACCAATCAAAAGAACCTATAAGCATAACTACAGTTCAAAGGTGGCTTTGATACACAGAAAAGCTTTTCTGCGAATTAACTGACATACTTACTTAACGAAGTATAGTAAGTATGATTATTACACAGTTACTGCGCAACCTGTTGTGTCTTAATTTACCTCTGAAGCATGTAAAGCAGCTGTGCTTCCTTAGCTGTGCTAAACTGTTACTATGAAGGCAGAATGTAGTTTTGTTTTGTGGGTGGGAATCCTTAATGTTCAACAAAATTTGATGCCTTTACATTTTACAAAAATTACGTTTTGCTTTCCAAATGGATTGACCACTTTCATTCTTCTCTCCAGCCATCAGTTTGGAGACCTTGCTGAGAGAAATCCACAGATTGAGTTTATGAGGGCAGCTCTACTAAATCACGGGCAAATTCTAAACATGTACTTATCCCCTGACATTCCTGTGAACTTCAGTAATGCAAGAGCTCAGCACCCCTTAGAACCAAATGCCAAAAAATCTGGTTTTATATTTTGTATTTCTAAAACAAACTCAAGTCTCTAAAGCATATTTCCAATTGACACATACACCAATCAACAAATACAATATGCAGCATTCATAGACCATTCCCTCAGACTGGAAATATTGGACGTGATCCAAAGTCTGCTGAAGTCACTGGACTACCACTGACTTCAGTGAGTTTTTTATCTGGCTCATGAATAGCAACAAGACTGAGGCAGCAAGTTGTACTTGAAACCAGTGTTGCCAGCTCTTGCATTTTTAAAGACCCAGAACACGGGCACATTAAAATTTTAGCTTTCCTTAAAAAATTCTAGTTCTCACAGTTGTGGAGAAAAGCTTGAAAATGTGAGACCCAGAGTCATCAGCATCAGAAGGCAAATACAAAGAACTCCAAATGTATTATTTTGAAAATCTCATGATTTTAAAGCAATGTTTTAAGGCCTCACTCGTGATTTTTGAATGTTTGGTGATGGTAAAAATTAATCCTATTCCCTCCCCATGTGATATCACACCTACTCTCAAACAAACACTCATGTGAATAGATGGGCCTTTCAAAATGCCCTGAAGATCACAGGCTCAGCAATTAAAAATGCCCTGCTTTATTATAGCTGGACTCTACTTTGTTCTCCTGCGTTCCACAGTGGCAAGTAGGATCCCCTGGCTCAGGCCTGGATACTGATTTTCAGTCACACATTTACTGAGCCTGTCTCCTCATGACATAATGACTGGTCTTGCATCTACTCTAAAACTACTATAAGTCCTCCACCCTAGCCCACCACCTCTGTAAGCAGCACTGAATGGCAATAATAGGTCAGGTGCACAAACGGACAAAGTGGACCCAGCTCTGTTGAGATCTCCAGCAATGAAGGCAGGAGCTTGACCGTGGCCTCTTATCCTCTTTCTCCCACAGGGCTAAATAGTCTACTGTCATTGGGCTAGGTCCTTTTCACTAATATGTGATTGAGATATAGAAGCCTGCTCGTATGTGACTCCTCTCTGGAGACTGTCTCTGTCTGTTCTTTCCTTGAGGGATCCATGCTGCCCATGATGTCAAGAAGTTTGGTCAAGGACACAAAGTGTTTTGCACTGCTGAAGAAGTGACAATGGGTATAAGACTACATTTATTGAACACAACACTATGACTTAGCTGCACCCAGTGGGCCAGCTCATGCTCTTAGAGACATATATACAACTCCCCCTGACTTAAATTACATTGTGGAGACAGTAAAATAATAGCACAAATGATTAAGACCCAAATCGCAGTGAATGCTTCTGTGGGATTTTGAAGCTAACACACTCCTTTTGTTTATAGTACGTGTTGCCTTTCATTTGAATGAATTCAGCTTTTGTAAACAGTTAGGAATTCTGCAACTGGAGGTCGGGTACCTTTGAAGTATTGGCCAGGACTCTTTTGCCCCCTCTGCCAATTCTGCTTGAGGCAATTAACATGTAATTGAATGCTGACTAAAGATGAAGAGTGTGGATGTCGGGGGTGTATGTGTGGGGGGGAATGTGATCACACACTAATGCCTTATAAGTGGGATACCAGCATCTTTAAGTTCACTGCAGCTGCATATATATTGCCACTGCTTGGATAAGCTGCAATATTAATCAAGCTTGTGGAAATTAAAACACAATTAAACCAAGCAGGTACTGTGCAGAACTGTAGCTTGAGTCATAACCCATGTTCTCAGATATACTTGGCTCAGCATTACCACTAGTGATTTAATGTTTCTTTGTAGCAAGATGCTGATTTAATCAGATATATTGAACCCTAAACTCCAGCTTTTATTGGCATTAATGGGTGAGGAGGCTTCCCTCCATTTCACATAGGCTATTCAAAACTGTTTTCCTTACAGTCTATATTATATCCCCTGGTTTTGTTTAAAAGGCTTAATTTAACCATCTTAAGAAAAAAGCAGCTAGAACTGGGATCAAAACTAGCTGGGTGTCTGGAAAATGAGTACAGTTACTTTAGGTTGGATGCAATCAAATATTACAGCAGACAATGCTTATTCTACCTGATGCATGTTTATTGGGCTCAATATGTGGGTAACTGGGTGGAATTTAATGGCCTGTGGTATTCAGGAGGTCAGTCTAGATGATATTGTTGTCCCTTCTAACCTTAAATTCTATGGCTATATCTACACCGCATACTGCGTGAAGGGTATGTGTGCTACATACTGCAGGGAAAAGCAAGCTGTGTCCATGCTACACCTGTCAATAGAAAGCTCTGGTGGAGGGGGAAAGGCTCAAGCAGCAGGACATTACGCTGCTAAAAATAGCCGTGTAGATGAAGGAGACACTGCTTGCGCAAGTAGAGAGCCATGTAGGCAGGGCTGGCTGTTGACCAATGGCTCCCCAGGTGAGGAACATCTTCGGCACCCTCCCTTCATTTGTTTAAATGTTTGAATACCTTATTTTTATTGCATTTGTAGCCCATTTCACAACTTTGATGCATGATTTGCATGTATGATTTATCCCTGTATTATAAGATGATAAATTTGCACCCTAGGATCTATAAATCTGTATCTATTCATGCTATAGATAAGCAGATAAAAATTTGTTTCCTCTAAGCTTGTAGAGATTTTTTAATTTTAAGGATAACGGAAATGTACTAATGTCAAGAAATTGAACTGGACGTGTCAAAAGAATGTCAACGATATTAAATAGTGTTACAGAAGGTGACATCTTTAGAATGTTAACCCTAGTCCAGGGGTGGCCAGCCTGAGTCTGAGAAGGAGCCAGAATTTACCAGTGTACATTGCCAAAGAGCCCCCCGCCACCCCACTCCCAGCGCCTCCTGCCCACCGGCAGCCCTGCCAATCAGCGCCTCCCACTCCCTCCCCACACCTCCTGATCAGCTGTTTCGTGGCCATGCATGAGGCTCTGGCTTGGAGGGGAAGGAGCAAGGGTACGGCAGGCTCAGGGGAGGGGGCAGGAAGGGGTAGAGTGGGGGCAGGGCCTGTGGCAGAGCCAGGGGTTGAGCAGTGAGCACCCCCTGGCCCATTGGAAAGTTGGCGCCTATAGCTCCAGCCCCGGAGTCAGTGCCTATACATATTAACTTCTGAAGAGCCGCATGTGGCTCCGGAGCCACAGGTTGGCCAGCCCTACCCTAGTCCTTTGGTTCAAAAGGTCACTTTTCTGACCTTTGCCCTCGTGAGCTGAAGCACAGCATCAGAGAGATCCAAAGACTGGCTCGTGGGATTTTCAAGCAATAAAATAGCAAGTGATGTCAGTATCTTGTCAGCCATCATTGATCAAAGATATGTTTTAATGAGCCTTAGCTTCAAAAAGTTGTGCTCACCACTCGTGACTGTGACCCTCGTGACTGTGACCAGCAGTGTGAGCAGACTCCTCAAAGCTATCCACACATTAGGAAAAATGTCCTTCAGCTCTGCATCATGAATGAATTGGAGAACTTAGAGTGGAGAGTGAATCCCATGTTGCAAAATGTGACAAATGTTATCCAATTCGACATAAAGGTCTTAATAATCAATGTCTGAACATTTCCCATGTATCAGCGTCCGGTGAAGGTCTGTACAATTGTTCAAGAGTGTATTCCTGTCTGCCAGCAGCTTACTAAGGTCATACAAAAACCCTCAGGTCTTTCCAAACCTTTCTTTGATGGACATTGAAGTAGTGTCAACGAGTGAGCAAAAAAACTCCCTCTTGAATATTCTTCTGAGCTTCTCATCAGCTCATCTCTGCCCTCATAACCAAACTGTCTCTTCTTCTGATGAATACAAGTTTCCTTGAAGACAGGCTCAATTCCTAAGTTTTCCACCATTTCTTTGGCAGCAGTGATAGCATCTTCAAATCTGTTGTCTCTGTAGGCCGCAACGAAATCAAGGCAGCTTCTCATCAAAGTAGTAGCGGTTGTAATGTCCATCTACTGAGTTTGTAATACCTTGCTTACAACACTTAGTTGGAACAGGATATTGTGCCAACCCACAACTGAGACCAGAAATGTTAAGTCAGTGATCTGGTTTGCCAGGCTTTGCACCTCGTGTGGGATTTCAGCCTCGGCTTTACTAGACTGCACTAGTTGCATCAGGGTGTTGTAAACCTCAGTCACTCTGTACCTCACTGGCCTTATGCTGTCAATGTGACTCTCCCAGTGAGTGTCACTTAGCAGCTTCATGGTCATATTTGTAACATTGTCCATTAGGATCTTCCACCTGATAGTTGATGCTGAAAACGGGACATATATCCTTTGCAGTTTCTCACTATTCTTGAGCACTCTTTCACAGTGTGACTTTGAGAAGTGTCACTTCTGTTCATTTACTGGAAATGTCATATCCTCAGTTTCACCCAGCCTGTTCAAAATTGTGCGATCAGTATTGGCAGAGTTTAGCATCACCGGCCATAGAGCAGGATCTCATGTATCCATTTGTGGCCTACATTCTATTTTCCCTTTTCTTGCTAACAAAAAAACAGAACCCCGAGCCTGATGCCCCCTAAGTCCAGCACCCCAGGTGGTTGCCTGCCCCTAAATCCAGCCCTGCATGTAGGGTCTGTACTCTACTCATCTAAGCAATGCCTCAACAGCTACACTGCTATTTATACGGGGGCGGGGGGATGTACTCTATATGCTGCCAAAAGGAGTGTGCAGTGTAGACATACCTTATGAATCTATGAATTATTGGGCTGGATGCCAGAATCCTAGTGTTCCTCCCTTAGTAAACTTATCAATTCTTTCTCCCATTGAACTCTGACAAAACCCAGAAAGACTCATCCCCTGTTGGACTCCTGTCCCTTTTCAATTCCTGAATCCTTGTTCTTTCTCCCAAGTGAGGCTGCCTGTCCACCCGAGGGCCACTCTAGGAGGCAGCTGGCCAGCTGCCTATTAGCCGCAAGCTGAAGTATATCTGACTCACTTCTGAGCTTGGGCCTACTTTGGCTGGAGGGCCTGGATGCCAAGGTAGCTGTCTCAAATCACTGTCAAGCGCTGAGCGTTAATTTTTAACATAGAGAGATGATCTTAGGGTGGAATTCTGCACCCTGAGAATCATGGCATAATCAGTGCTTTCTCCAGGTTGTATTTGCAGTCTAATAGCCTTTGCCATAGTGTCACACACTATTATTAACCTTTGATGAGATCTTGGGTGTCCTGCATCACATTAGACAGCAACTCTACTCATTGAATCTACTGGGAGAAAGGGAGGCTCTTCTGTAGCTTGAAGACTTTTCTCCATTGGAGGCTCTGGTATGGGTGATGCTACTCAGGACTTGTCTTTAATGTTCTTACAGTTCTTGTCAGTTGTTGGCTGCGTGCATGTTCTCTCTGCGTGCTGCACTGGCTCTGACCAGATAGCCCCTACAGCAGGCTCTGATCAAACTGCCCAAGAAAACCACAGACTTGGTTTAGTAGTGAAGATACTCAGCCAGAGTTATCGTTAACAAAGCACTGTTCTAGTATCCTATAGTGTAGTGTAGACAGGAACACTAACCACATGTATGCTCATTATAATGGACCGGCTCAGTGAATGGCAGGCTTCTCCGATCCCCTGTTGGCCAGACAAAGATACCCCCTCTGCGACCCCTCTGTTATACACTATACAAACAAGTTATATATTACCCCTCTGCCATGGTTAGTTACCACCCTTGTACATGTTGGTTCGATCAAAACATCTCTATCCATCACCCTGTCAGCCTGACCTTATCTTTAGGAGGGGTCAGTGTGTCTCTGTATCATCTTCGGGGGGGGGGGGGGGTGTTTACACCATAGCCTTGTATCAGGGTGTTCTGGCACGATCCTTCCGGAATGTGTTTACATGACTACATAGTTCCTAGGAGTGCTTTTGTTTTTGCAATGCCAGCCCTGTTCTTACCAAGTTCATGTATCAGATAGTGAGCCTGTAAACAGGCATCTGCTTTGTAACAAGGCTTGACTTTTGCTCATAGCCTGACTCTTGCTGATTTTTGTTTTATATCAGCAGGGCCTGACTTTAGTTTGGGCCTTAGGCCTTATACAAGGCCCCTTGTACCAGGCCTCATGTGTCAGGCTCTCTCTTTCTATTATAACAGTATTAGATTTCTCCTCAGTTCCACTAGAGTTGAACTGGTCCAGGACATTGTCCTTAGCCTACCCTTTCTGTCAGTGGAGGTGCTGTGTCCAAAAGGGAACTCTTACCCATGTTTTGTAACACAGTTTCTCTTTGGAAATCTGCTATAGGTAATATATGGCCTTCAGGCAGGACTAGTCCTTCAAAAACCTAGTGGAAATACCTGAGTGTTTTCGCTTTTTCTGTCCTCCTATTTGGGTGAGATGAAAACTCATGTCTTTTGGGGAACAACCAGCCAAGAAATCCTATAGGAGGCATGAAGGACAAGGAAATTGAGTGGCGATAGGGGATGGAGGGGGACAGAGGAGGCTCTCCATGTGAATGTCCCACAGATCTCCGGAGCTCTGCATGTTTAGGGAGTGCAAGCCACACCTCCAAAAGAGATATTGAATCCTGGCTGGGGGGTCACAGATTTCCCTTCCCTTTCCATAGGTTTCCCTGTGTAGGGGATGATCTGACTCTCTGCAGTGTCTCTTCATGATGCATTTTTGCTTTGTTCTCCCACCTGCTCACTGAACTCCAATTTCATGAGTAATTTTTCAAAATGAAGGACAACTTTTAATCACAACGTAAATAGAAGGAGTAAAAACTTTGCAGAATTGCATTAAATGTGTGATGTTGTAGACATCAGTCAGTCAGAGGTGCAGCTAAGATGACATTCAGTATTATTAAAGGTTTTGGATTCATTTCAGATCCTGCATGGTGCCTGACTTTAACAAGTGAGCCACTGATAACGAATCATGTGGGCCCTTTTTCAGTCAAGTCCCTCTTCCCTAGCTTGTTAATTAGAACTTTTCTGACCAGGATTCTAAATAAATCGCTCTTTTACTCTGTATACAAAATACAGTAGCTAAAATGTTGACATGCTAGAAAGAGTAGTTATTAAATGGACATTACACCATATTTTCTGTTTCTGGAGTTCTGGGGACTTTTATTAAGAAATTATTTTATTTTTTTATTTTTTATTTCTAGCAAAAGGCTTGAGACACTGATAATCTGATGAGATCAGACTACTTAAGCATCTCATCTCCTCCCCAGCTGTTCATTGTGCACCTGTTATCACTGCTGGGCTGTCCTCTTTCTCAGCTCACAGTAAAAATAGTTTAGTATCCCCCCTACTCCCCCCAACACATGCTTTGATGACTGTACAGTTGCTGCACTGCATGTGACACAGCTAGAGTGTTGTCATCACTGGGGTGGATCACTTACAGTTACACTGTTCTTTCTTCCTGAAAACATCTGACAAATAATTCTGATCAAATAGGTTCAGACTGGACATGAATCCCTCCAGACTAAGAGCCTGAGATACTTATCCACCTGCAGGGCTTGTACACAGGAAAATGTATTCTCTTGCTTTTCTGGGTGGTACCATCTGTTTTCCAATCCTCCATTGTTCAGCGGATCTTATTTGTCTTGGGGAGCAGTATATTCTACTGCAGCATGCTGATGAGTCTAGTCAGCCTCAGCATGTTTGGGATTCCTTACCAACTACCTCCTCCCTTCCCCCATTGTATTGTTCAGTGAAATAAATCCTTGGATGCTAGTTCTGACTGAGCTTAAAACAAAGGTGCTTGCTAAAATGATCACCACCCTTGCTGCCACTGAACCTTCTAGGTATTCCTCTTGTTTTCCAGTCTTTTCACACAAAAGGGTTATGTTACTATATATTCAGAAGCCCAGTGGAAATATTTCCCTGAGGAATCAAACAATCAGATGTTCAGACTTTTCTTCCTATCCTCTTACTCTGCCCTTCTGAAGTGGAGGTTGTGTAGGAAACAGTCTGTGCTACAAATGTGAAAAGTGATGATAATGATGTATTGGAAAATTGTACAGAAACAGAGAAAATGTTTATTAGCCTTATAGTTTGCACATCTGAAAACTAAGCGTGGCATTTTCAAAAACACCTATGAGAATTTAGAGCACAAGTCCCAGAGAAACTGAAAGTCAATGAGACTTGTGCTCTTGAAGCACTTGGGCACTTTTAAAAATCCCCTCTTCCCCCTTAGTGGTCTTGACTCACGGAGTCCACTGGATCAAATTAATCCCAGGTGTAATTCAATTCACTTTTAAGGAGCTGCACTGGAGAGGAATGTGTCACATTAACAGCCAGTAAATCTGAATAATGTCAAGCAAACGTTGTGGAGAGTCAGGTATTGGGTAGGATTGTGAAATTTTGTTTTTCAGTGACTTTCCTTGTTGCAGCAGAAGTCAACTTTGCAGGTACTTTGTAGACAGCATACTAAATAGGTATATTCAATGGACTAGGACCACTTGTGTGAGTACGCCAAGCAGGATTTGTCTCTGTGTGCTGCCAGCTGTCTGCCTTGAGCTATTGGAGAAACTGGGAATAATGTTTGTAATTTCATGTTGGCATACATGACCTAATTGAGTTGGTTGCTTTTAACCTTTCTCTTTAGCGACATCAATTATTATCCTCCCAGGGTATACATTCAAGACCCACGGAGAATGTTCTTGTGAGCTGCTGATTTATTACAGGGAATATTTCTGTAGGAATCTGTAATATTAATAGTTTAAGTATTAACCATCCTATTCCCTCAACAAATATACATACATACTATGGGCCTGGTTTTGATCTCGTTTACTCCGGGAGTAAACCAGAAGTAGTTCCACTGAAGTGAAAGGAGTTACACTAGTGTAAAAGTGGACTGGTTAGATCAGAATCAGGCAATGCATATAGAACTTTTAATTAAAAAGATCTCTAGCAATCCTTTTAATTGTAGAATATAAAAGAAGTGCATTTTTGACACTGCATATATATATTTTGTTGGGGTTTTTGCTTTGCATCTTTGAATCAATGTTACATGTTCTCAACAGGATCTGGTTGAGTCCACAAACTGAATTAGAAGTCAGCTGCCATGAAGGAGTGTTCTGCAATATAAAAGGTTACTGGGTGTGATGTTGTGCACAAGAGGCAGCCTCAGGGATTAGAGTAGCTGGGAACAAAGGCATTTGTATTTAGCAGTCTGGTTAACTTCAGCTCAGTCTTCTAAACATTTCCATGGAAACGAGGGAAGTTTTGGTTCACTGTAAGTGGCTTAATTTACTTTCTCTTTGTGTTGAATATGGAAAAGAAAAAGGGGACAAAACTAGCTCTTTAAAACATTTATTTAACAATGTGATTTCAATCAGTTGTGGTATTCAAAAACCATGGCACAGTTTACGTTCTTATATCTTCTTTCTGCAATTACAAATGAAATGTTGATCTGCAAGGACATGACCAAATTAAGTTAAGGAAAATGGAGAAGTTAGGGGGTCTTAAACCTTTATTTTGTGTAGAAGTCACTAGTGAGTGTTAGAGTGTGTGTGTGTGCATGCACCCGTTTATGTAAGTGTTTTATTTGTTCATACACAGTATGAAATTTGACTGACTATAACATGCTTAAATCTGATAGACCGTTTTTATATAAGTCAGGTATAAGTTTTGATATGACTCACAACCACTTGTGTAGCAAGGGATTTACACTCTGAAGTACTGATGTGTTTCCAGGGGAAAGGATTAACAATGGGTTTTATTTTTGTGCTGGCATTTAAAAAAAAGTTTCATCCTCGAGGAATAACTGCTAACAAGATTTTCTGACATATGTTTACTTTTCCTTATTTCAGAATAAACAGGAAAATTTTGGAAATGATCATGCAAAACAGGGGAAAGATCCTCAGCAAGTGAATCAGCAAAGTCAATGGAACTATAGCCCAATTCACACTAGCTGAGAATCTTGCTCCAAGTGCCTAGTCACCACTAAGTGCTTGTGTACAAGAGGATGGACTTAGAAGTCTGACCTAGTAGTTGTTTTCCAGCTCTAACATCTATGTGGCTCTCACTCCCGATAATGCTAATCAGTGTTAAGTGTGTGTCAACCTTAAACAGTTATTCAGTGAGCAGTGGCATGAATACCAGTCACTAGGGAATTAGAGAAAGAAGGTGGGTGAGGTAATATCTTTTATTGGACCAACTTCTGCTGGTGCGAGAGACAAGCTTTCAAGCTTACAAAGAGCTGCTCTTCAGGTCACTAGGAAAATCAGTTTGACTGACACACGCATCTCTCCCAAACTTGTATTTTTGCAGTAATCCCTGAATTTCTATAAATGCGAACTTATTAAGAACAAGTTATAGCATAATAGTAGTTAGAAATAGTGGGGAAATTGGGCCCAATCCTCAGTGAGTACTTATTTAGTCAAATATGGGAACAAGTAAGGACTCATATGACTAACAATATGTAGGATTTGGGCTCCATTGTCTACCATGAGTATTTATATGGACCCAATTTTAATACATATGTCCTCATAAAACTCCTATGAGATAGGAAAGTACTGTTATCCCCCTTTTACAGGCAGGGACCTGAGGCACAAGGAGACTAAGTGACTCACCCAAGGTCACAGAAGAAATCTGTGACAGAGCAGGAACTTGAACTGTCATTGCCTGAGCCCCCAGGCTTCTGCCATAACCACTGGACTGTCCTTCCTTTCCTACAACTACTCCTGGTAGATTGTCAAGTCTGTCAGTCTGGAAAGAAAATATATAGGCCTAGATCCTGAAATCAATGGGAGTTAGGTGCCTAAATTCCTTTGAGATCAGGGCCATAGTCTGCTGTTAGAGGATTAGCGTGTCAGATATTAAATTGATGCTACCCCCGCAGTTTTTACCAGAGAAAATAAATAGTTAAGAATCTCAGCTTGAACATAAAAATCACAATCACTCTTAATTATTAGAACTTATTGCCACAGGTGGCTGTGTGCAGCTCCATTTCATACCTCCCTGGAATAGAATGTGTGCAGCTGACTGCAAGCAGCTGTGTGTGTGCATTTGCGGGCTTGTCGTGAGCATTGTCAGACATGCCTGCAGCTGTGTCAGTGGCTTTATTTCAATAGCAGAATCAAGTAAAATAGATTAAAAACAACTTGGCCAAAATACTCTCCTGTTTAGTAGTATTCTTTTTGGTTTTTAATAATATAAATGCATTGAAGATATTTACACATTATTTCAAGGCAGACAAGCTGCAGAAACACGGGATCTGATCCTGCAAGCACATATGTTTAAATGTGCAGTGTTGCCAGCTCTCGCTGCTTTTATCATGATTTTCCTGATATTTACTGCTTTTATTAAAGCCCCAGCTGCTGGAGCCAAGTGACTACATGAGACGCTGAACTTTCACTAAAACAAAAAGTAAGATTCTAGCTCTCGTAGCTGCAAAAATATAAATAAAATATTATTAGTAATAAGATAATAGTAATGTGTTTTCAGGATTAGTGCGTATGACCTTTAAGGGGTGCGGAAAAAAAAGAAGAGAGATTTACAGTATCATTAACTTCAAAACTACTAATTTTTGATGTGTGGCTACTTAATACTTGTTTCCTATTTAGAGCTTTTTTTAGCTTTGCAAACTGGGATCCTGACCAGACAATTCCTACTCACATCAGTGAAGGGTGTGGGTTTGGACCCTATTGGCTTCTGCCACCAGATGAGCATGGCTGTCTCCCATGAAAGTAGATGGAAACCCCACTCACCCATCCCATGTGCACTGAGAGCAAAATCTGCTCCTTAATGAGATTGTCATAAATATAAAGGGAAGGGTAAACCCCTTTGAAATCCCTCCTGGCCAGGGGAAAGCTCCTCTCACCTGTAAAGGGTTAAGAAGCTAAAGGTAACCTCGCTGGCACCTGACCAAAATGACCAATGAGGAGACAAGATACTTTCAAAAGCTGGGAGGAGGGAGAGAAACAAAGGGTCTGTGTGTCTGTCTTATGCTGGTTTCTGCCAGGGATAGACCAGGAATGGAGTCTTAGAACTTTTGGTAAGTAATCTAGCTAGGTATGTGTTAGATTATGATTTCTTTAAATGGCTGAGAAAAGAATTGTGCTGAATAGAATAACTATTTCTGTCTGTGTATCTTTTTTGTAACGTAAGGTTTTGCCTAGAGGGGTTCTCTATGTTTTTTTAATCTAATTACCCTGTAAGGTATCTACCATCCTGATTTTACAGGGGGAATTTCTTTATTTCTATTTACTACAATTTTTCTTAAAAGTCTTCTTGTAAGAAAACGGAATGCTTTTTCATTGTTCTCAGATCCAAGGGTTTGGGTCTGTAGTCACCTAGGCAAATTGGTGAGGCTTTTTCACAGTCTTCCAACCCAGAGTTTTTTCTTCCTACAAGTAAATAGGGGGGGTGTGTTCTACCCATTTGCTTTTTCTTTGGGCTGGGTAAGCAGGTTTCCAAGTAGTTGGAGGTTTTTTGCTTTGATTTGGGCCCAGAGCAGAGACAAGGGAATTGTCTTTTTCTGTAGGCTGACAATCACTATCAGAGAATAGGTATTCAATTCCAGCACAGCAAAATTTTACAGCCAAGTTTTGTTTGTTTATTTCTAAACCTCGGGTGTAAAGTTAGTTAAAAACAGAGAGGTTAGAATGACAAAATCCGCGGCTCGACTACAGCTGGAATTAGCCAAATTTCAGGCTGAGGAAAAACAAAGGGAACATGAAAGACAGAACTCATGCGGCTGGAGAAGGAGGTACAGGAGGCTGCCCACAAGAGGTAAATGGAGGCAAGGAAGCATGTGGAGGAGGAGAAGGAAAAAGAGAGGAAGCATGTGGAGGAGGTGGAGAAGATAAAGGCTCAGCAGAATATACCAACAAACCCTAGCAATCCTTCTCCCGGTACCACTTCCCATCCCAGAAAGTTCCCCACCTACAAGGCAGGTGATGATACTGAGGCCTTCTTAGAAAACTTCGAAAGGGCCTGCCTTGGGTACAGCATCTCTACCGACCAATACATGGTAGAGCTGAGGCCACAGCTCAGTGGACCGTTAGCTGAGGTGGCGGCTGAAATGCCTAGAGAACACATGAACGAGTATGAACTGTTTAAATCCAAGGCGAGAGTCAGAATGGGGATAACACCCGAGCATTCTCGTCGGAGGTTCAGAGCCCTAAGGTGGAAACCAGACGTGTCATTTACCCAACATGCCTACCACATTGTGAAACATTAGGATGCCTGGATATCAGGAGCAAGTGTTGAATCTTCAGTAAATTTGCCCTTCCTAATGCAAATGGAACAATTCTTAGAGGGTGTTCCTGAGGAAATAGAAAGATACATCCTAGATGGGAAGTCCAAAACTGTAATTGAGGCAGGAGAGATTGGAGCCAGATGGGTGGAAGTGGCAGAGAAGAAGAAAACTGGTCGCAGTTGGAGCGGAGACCAGAAGGGACCACCCCAGACCACACCCTATTACCGGGGGCCGCCCAAAGCCCCACCTACCTCCCAAAGAACCCTCCAGACCCCTTATCGTCCCACCACCCCGTTCTCCAGCAACCCTCCTCGCCCCAGTGACCCGTCAGCTGGACGATGTTTTAAATGTAACGAGCTGGGGCATGTAAAGGCCAACTGCCCCAAGAACCCCAACAGATTACAGTTCCTTGCACCGGAATCACACCAGAAGTCCACAGGCCCAGATACCTCCCAGATACCCTTGGAGCGGAGGGAAACTGTGAGTGTGGGCGGGAAGAAGGTCACCGCGTGGAGGGACACCGGAGCACAAGTGTCAGCTATCCATGCTTCTTTAGTGGACCCCAATTTAATCAACCCAGAGATCCAAGTGGCGATTCAACCCTTCAAGTCCAACTCTTTCGATTTGCCTACAGCCAAGTTGCCTGTCCAGTACAAGGGCTGGTCAGGAATGTGGACTTTTGCAGTCTATGATGATTATCCCATCCCCATGCTGTTGGGGGAAGACTTGGCCAATCATGTGAAGCAGGCCAAGAGGGTGGGAACGGTCACCCGCAGCCAGGCTAAACAAGCCGTGAGGCCTAGCTCTGTTCCGGAAACTTCTATCAGGACCTGGACCCCAGGCCAATGTCTGCAACAGCAGTAGTGGATCCAGTCCCAGAGACCCAGACGGAACCAGTCCCAGAACCGGAACCAGCCGAACAACCAACACCAGACCCATTGTCAGCACTGAATCCAGTACTTGCAACCTCAACACCAGAGGGCCCCACCGACCCTGAACTGGCAGCAGCCGATAACCCGACACAAGAGGCTCAGCCGGAGCCTGAATCCCAACATAGTGCACCAGCGGAGAGCAATTCACAGTCAACAGAAACAGCTCCATCCCCTATATCGCTTCCAGAGGGACCAAGCCTAGGTCCACAATCCAATGAGGAACTGATGTCTCCAGCATCAAGGGAACAGTTCCAGACCAAACAGGAAGCAGATGAAAGCCTCCAGAGAGCTTGGACGGCTGCACGGAGCAACCCACCGCCTCTCAGCTCTTCTAATCGATCCAGGTTTGTTGTAGAAAGAGGACTTTTATACAAGGAAACTCTTTCTGGGGGACACCAGGAAGACTGGCATCCTCAGAGACAGTTGGTAGTTCCAACTAAATACTGGGCCAAGCTCTTGAGCTTAGCCCATGATCACCCTAGTGGCCATGCTGGGGTGAACAGGACCAAAGACCGTTTGGGGGGGTCATTCCACTGGGAGGGAATGGGCAAGGATGTTTCTACCTATGTCCAGTCTTGTGAGGTGTGCCAAAGAGTGGGAAAACCCCAAGACCAGGTCAAAGCCCCTCTCCACCACTCCCCATCATTGAAGTTCCATTTCAGCGAGTAGCTGTGGATATTCTGGGTCCTTTTCCGAAAAAGACAGCCAGAGGAAAGCAGTACATACTGACTTTCATGGATTTTGCCACCCGATGGCCGGAAGCAGTAGCTCTAAGCAACACCAGGGCTAAAAGTGTGTGCCAGGCACTAGCAGACATTTTTGCCGGGGTAGGTTGGCCCTCCGACATCCTCACAGATGCAGGGACTAATTTCCTGGCAGGAACTATGGAAAACCTTTGGGGAAGCTCATGGGTAAATCACTTGGTTGCCACTCCTTACCACCATCAAACAAATGGCATGGTGGAGAAGTTTAATGGAACTTTGGGGGCCATGATACGTAAATTCATAAATGAGCACTCCAATGATTGGGACCTAGTGTTGCAGCAGTTGCTCTTTGCCTACAGAGCTGTACCACATCCCAGTTTAGGGTTTTCCCCATTTGAACTTGTATATGGCCGTGAGGTTAAGGGGCCATTGCAGTTGGTGAAGCAGCAATGGGAGGGATTTACACCTTCTCCAGGAACTAACATTCTGGACTTTGTAACCAACCTACAAAACACCCTCCGAACCTCTTTAGCCCTTGCTAGAGAAAACTTACAGGATGCTCAAAAAGAGCAAAAAGCCGGGTATGATAAACATGCCAGAGAGCGTTCCTTCAAAGTAGGGGACCAGGTCATGGTCTTAAAGGCGCTCCAGGCCCATAAAATGGAAGCATCGTGGGAAGGGCCATTCACGGTCCAGGAGCGCCTGGGAGCTGTTAATTGTCTCATAGCATTCCCCACCTCCAACCGAAAGCCTAAGGTGTACCATATTAATTCTCTTAAGCCCTTTTATTTCAGAGAATTAAAGGTTTGTCAGTTTACAGCCCAGGGAGGAGACGACGCTGAGTGGCCCGAAGGTGTCTACTACGAAGGGAAATGTGGTGGTGGTGTGGAAGAGGTGAACCTCTCCATGACCCTTGGGCGTATGCAGCGACAGCAGATCCAGGAGCTGTGCACTAGCTACGCGCCAACGTTCTCAGCCACCCCAGGACTGACTGAACGGGCATACCACTCCATTGACACAGGTAATGCTCACCCAATTAGGGTCCAACCTTACCGGGTGTCTCCTCAAGCTAAAACTGCTATAGAACGGGAGATCCAGGATATGTTACAGATGGGTGTAATCCGCCCCTCTGAAAGTGCATGGGTATCTCCAGTGGTTCTAGTTCCCAAACCAGATGGGGAAATACTTTTTTGCGTGGACTACCGTAAGCTAAATGCTGTAACTCGCCCAGACAACTATCCAATGCCACGCACAGATGAACTATTAGAGAAACTGGATCTGCCAAGGAAAGGTCAGCCTTCACCACACATCTCGGGCTGTATGAATTTAATGTACTCCCTTTCGGGCTGTGAAATGCACCCGCCAATTTCCAAAGACTTGTAGATGGTCTCCTAGCGGGATTAGGAGAATATGCAGTCACCTACCTTGACGATGTGGCCATATTTTCGGATTCCTGGGCAGACCACCTGGAACATCTACGAAAAGTCCTTGAGCGCATAAGGGAGGCAGGACTAACTGTTAAGGCTAAGAAGTGTCAAATAGGCCTAAACAGAGTGACTTACCTTGGACACCAGGTGGGTCAAGGAACTATCAGCCCCCTACAGGCCAAAGTGGATGCTATCCAAAAGTGGCCTGTCCCAAAGTCAAAGAAACAGGTTCAATCCTTCTTAGGCTTGGCCGGTTATTACAGACGATTTGTATCGCACAACAGCCAAATCGCCTCCCCACTGACAGACCTAACCAAAAAGAAACAGCCAAATGCTGTTCAGTGGACCGAAAAGTGTCAGAAGGCCTTTAACAAGCTTAAAGCGACACTCATGTCTGACCCTGTACTAAGGGCCCCAGACTTTGACAAACCGTTCCTAGTAACCACAGATGCGTCCGAGCGTGGTGTGGGAGCAGTTTTAATGCAGAAAGGACCTGATCAAGAATTCCACCCTGTAGTGTTTCTCAGCAAAAAACTGTCTGAGAGGGAAAGCAACTGGTCAGTCACTGAAAAAGAATGTTACGCCATTGTCTACGCTCTGGAAAAGCTACGCCCATATGTTTGGGGACGGCGTTTCCACCTGCAAACCGACCATGCTTCACTGAAGTGGCTTCACACCGTCAAGGAAACTAACAAAAAACTTCTTCGGTGGAGTTTAGCTCTCCAAGATTTTGATTTCGACATCCGACACATCTCAGGAGCTTCTAACAAAGTGGCTGATGCACTCTCCCGTGAAAGTTTCCCAGAATCAACTGGTTAAAATCGTCCTTGAGATGTGGAAAATATTGTTAGTCTTTATGTACTTGGTAGTATATTTAGAGATGCATGTGTCTTATTAACTCTGTTTTTCCTAGAGCTCCAGGAAGAAATCCCAGCCAGTGTTTCACCCTAGCTGAGATTTGGGGGGCGTGTCATAAATATAAAGGGAAGGGTAAACCCCTTTGAAATCCCTCCTGGCCAGGGGAAAGCTCCTCTCACCTGTAAAGGGTTAAGAAGCTAAAGGTAACCTCGCTGGCACCTGACCAAAATGACCAATGAGGAGACAAGATACTTTCAAAAGCTGGGAGGAGGGAGAGAAACAAAGGGTCTGTGTGTCTGTCTTATGCTGGTTTCTGCCAGGGATAGACCAGGAATGGAGTCTTAGAACTTTTAGTAAGTAATCTAGCTAGGTATGTGTTAGATTATGATTTCTTTAAATGGCTGAGAAAAGAATTGTGCTGAATAGAATAACTATTTCTGTCTGTGTATCTTTTTTGTAATGTAAGGTTTTGCCTAGAGGGGTTCTCTATGTTTTTTTTAATCTAATTACCCTGTAAGGTATCTACCATCCTGATTTTACAGGGGGAATTTCTTTATTTCTATTTACTACAATTTTTCTTAAAAGTCTTCTTGTAAGAAAACGGAATGCTTTTTCATTGTTCTCAGATCCAAGGGTTTGGGTCTGTAGTCACCTAGGCAAATTGGTGAGGCTTTTTACCAAACCTTGTCCAGGAAGTGGGGTGCAAGGTTTTGGGAAGTATTTTGGGGGGAAAGATGCGTCCAAACAGCTCTTCCCGAGTAACCAGTATTAGTTTGGTGGTGGTAGCGGCCAATCCAAGGACAAAGGGTGGAATATTTTGTACCTTGGGGAAGTTTTACCTAAGCTGGTAAAGATAAGCTTAGGAGGTTTTTCATGCAGGTCCCCACATCTGTACCCTAGAGTTCAGAGTGGGGGAGGAACCTTGACAAGCATACACTGCAAAATGTTGAGGAATGGGGTGTCTTCATACTTGAGCCTAATGGTTTCCATTGAAGGAACTCTCAACCAATAGTTGAGAGAAATGTGCTGCTAAACTGACCCTAATAGTTAGCTATCTCTGAAATAAAAGACAAACAGTGCACCCTGTGTACCAGTGTATGGTCAAAAGCAGCCGCATGTGGATCAATATACTACAATTTTGAAAAGACATTTCCATTTCAACTTTCTTTGACTACACTTCAAGTACAACAAACTATATTTTGTATCTTTCCTACTTCCTGTGTGTATATATTGCACTCTTATGCTCATGCAACATATAATATCTTTGAACAATAAAAAGAGGGCCAGATCGTACACTGGCAGGTATAGCTATGTTGATGTAAATGGAGCTACCTACATTTACTCACCTGTGGATCTGATCCAGAGACAATTCTATTTTTTATCAGGATACTGGTTGAAAAAAGAGTCTGATCTTGCTGGCTTCTGTGGAAGCTGCTTGGTGCTTAGCACTTTGGAACATCAAACCAATTATTTAGGTAACTCATTAAAAATGTAGGACCCCAACTTTAGGCACCCAGGGGCAGATCTTCAGCTGGTGCAAACTGGCATAGCTCTGTTGACATCAGTGGAACTATTCTGATGTATACTCAGTGAACACCTGGCCCCCATTTTGAAAACTTTGTGCAACAGAGGACAAAAATTGTCCTTTCATGTATATATTTTGTTTTCTCTGATGCTTAACATATCTATGTATTAATACTAGATGTAGCGCCCCTGTCCTCCCAGTTACCTCCTTTAATGCCAGTCTCCTTACAGGTTTTGATGGATGCACCTGGGTTCATCTGGATCTCTTCTCTAGCTCAGCGGAGGGCAGCTTTCTTATTCTCTTCCCAGACACAATTACTTGGTAGTGCCTCCAATCCCCACTCATTCCTGGCAGGATTGCCAAGGCAGCTTGGAAGGAAAACCCTGACCACAGGATAACCCTGAGTTACTTGCCGGATAGTTGGAGACCTCCAAGGGATAACACAAAAACACGCAATATGATCAGCAGAATAATTGTATTAAACAGGAAATAAATGTGACATAAGAGGGAAAACCAATATACCCAAGGTCTCCTGTGCCCTTCCCACACTGATAATACTGATGAATTTTCCCCAAAATCTGAGTCACATGACCTGATATAGCAGGAATAAAATGGAGTGTCCTATTCTTATGTGTAATCTGTGTGGGTCTTTGATGACCTGTGAAAATGCTGTCTGCTGTAGCAGCAATAAACAGTTTGGTGGACTTGGTTCAGTAGAGCCAAAAGACTATTAAGTGCCTCCACAGGTTTAATAGAGAGTAGGTAATAAAATTCCCAAACTCTTACCTCTTCCTCCTTCCCACCCTCTCCTGGCTTGAGGACACAGTTCAGGGAACTCAAAGACTGTGCACTCACAACTCTGCAAATGATTCTCAAGTTTAGAGGTGAATTGAGACCCTTCAGTCACTGCAGAGGGGCTGACAATCTCAGTTGATAGGGATGTGCTTCGTACAGGACTCAAACTGGTTCTGTTCCCAAGATGACCCCTCAAAGTAAAGCGTTGCAGGGATGCATGTGTACAATGACTATCTTAAAAATACTAACTTTAATCTCTGACCCTAGAGGTCAGATACAGTTAGGGTGACCCGATTTTATAGGACAGGCCTGACTTTTGGGTCTTTTTCTTATATAGGCTCCTATTAACCCCCACCCCCGTCCCGATTTTTCACATTTGTTGTCTGGTTACCCTAGATACAGTCACAGCAGGCAGGCAACCCTAAACTAGGAGCAAGAGGAGTACTTGCCATATGGTAACCGACTTATCTAGGGATCTGAACGTAGGTGCTGGAACTAGGGGTGATGGGGGTGCTGCTGCAGCCCCTGGCTTGAAGTGGCTTGTGTTATATACAGGGTTTACAGTTTGGTTTAATGGCTCTCAGCACTCCCACTATACAAATTGTTCCAGCACCACTGGATCTGAAGAGCTAACTCATCCTGACTGGGTAGGGAGTTCTCCCAACACAGTCCTTTAAACTGGGAGTTACCATGAGCAGGGAAAGGAACAAGTTTAGGGATATTTCTTGCAAATACCCAGAGGCCAGTTTTCAGGGGGACCCCTGAAGGTGCACTGAGACTCACAAGCTCACCAACAGCAAGTTCTACTCTTCCGGTACCTGGCTCCAGACTCCTTCCCAAATGGCTTCTGTCCTGTCAGTGTTCTCAGGGGTAGCATCTCACTGAGGACCTTCCATATTGGTCAGGCTAGCTCTACTTTCCTGGGCTTTTTCCTCTCAATCATTTGAACTGAATCCCCCTTTCTTGGACACTGCTCCTCCTCCTCCGAGGTGCCCTGGTGGACATCCAGGCACATCTGCTACGTCTCCCTCAAGCCAACGGGGCTTATTGCTCAAAATAGCGTCTCTCGCTCCTGGTTGCCTACCAGACTGTGAGTCTGCCCTTGGCCCCCTGCCTCCGAGGGACAGTGTGCCTGAGTTACTAGCACAGAGACATCCAGGTAAGCTCCACAGCTCCAGTTGTCTCACACTGACTGATACCACATGCTAACATGACTCATTAAATCCCAATTTAGACATGTAAATAAAGTCTACCAGAGAGCAGAAGATAATATGATAAGACCTCAATTAGGCAATAAATACAGCAGATATATAGCGGGAGAGTTTTAGAAGCACAAACAGTAATTAGGTGCTGAACTCCCATTGACTTCTAATGAGATTTAGGTGCCTAGTTGCCATTTGGCTCCTTGACATTGCTCTGGTGGTGTAAAGGGGCCATGAGTGGGAAAATAACTATAGGTCAGCTTCTCCACCCCATTACCATAGTGTAACTCCATAAGCATAAGTGCCTTGCAGATTAGGTAGTCAATTCTATTTATGCAAAGTGGTTATAAAATGAAGCTATTGGGTTAAGTTATCATCATTGATCAAATAACCAGCTTATCCCTGATTCAAAAACCCAAAATTTTCTTTAATCCCAAAGGTGGTCTCTGATTATTAATCTCCTCATTGTGCCTTTTGAAAAAAAAAACACCTTGATTCACACCCTAGAATATATAAATTCTACTTGGCTGAACATTCTCAGGGGTTCAAGACCCTCAATTTTCCCCTCTGTTGCCAAGTTCTCCTGTTTATAAACTTAAAAATCACCTTTGATAATCTGCCATCACTCTGAGATTGTCCAGGGGACGAAAAAAAACTGCCAATAATTTATGCCTATGGAAGAGCAAAGTAGCCCATTGTATCATTATCAGGTATCCCCTAATGTATCATTTAATTCTGATTGGTGTAAAACACAAATGTCACAAGGCCTCATTTTCCTTCTTTTTTTTAAAAATTTTATCTGCTTGTAGGTCTCTACTCTCTGACATGAGTCAGATACACATCTCTTTCAATTCCTCCAGCACCTCTGGCATTATCAAACATTCAGTTGAATGGATCTCTGAATAGGCAGAAAAAAAGCTTTCACAAAAGCAGAAAGTCATATTCAGATATTTCAAATACTTCTTTCAAATATTGTTTAAATATTTTGAGAGCGCCTTTAGAGTATTAGTACAGGAATCACATGCAAATGCTCTAGGGAAATTTACTAACTTTCGATTTACAATACTTATGTTCCTTTTCTAAATTCTCAATCTCTGTGTGGTTGCATATTATCTGTAATTCATTTTTAATTGTAGCCTGGAATGGGGACATTTGGGGCCAGATTCTCAGCTGGTGTAAATTGGTTTAGCTCCATTGGCTTCAATAGAGCTATGCCCGTTTACATCAGTTGAGAATCTGGACCATTATCTCTGCTCCAGTTGGAATTTTACTTTTTCCAGCTCCAAAACTTTGTATTCAGTTGCACTAAGAGATGTGGCTAGCATCAAGATTTAGCTCCATGTTTTTGACACAAACAAAAATGCTAGTGGTGAATATGGCTGTACGCAAGCACAACTCCTTTGACATCGGTTACATTGTGTGCACTTTTGACAATGGTAAACCTGCCCTGGGGACATTAATGAGGTATCTTTAGATTTACCATTAATGAAGAGAGTCTTTGAGTTTCCTTGTATCCACGGACTCTTCAGCTAGTACATGCTTTTGCCTTCATCTCCAGTTCCATGTAAAACAAAACGCCTCTGCAGAATGGGCTAAAGCAGAGAGCGCTTCACGTATGGCTACGTTCCTCAGTGGATGTATTTCCAAAAACTATATGTTCTATCTCAACCAGAAGTTATAGGCTTGGTGCAGAATCTCTTAGTGAAATTCTGTGGCCTGAATATGTAGCAAGTCGCACTAGGTGATCATAATGGTCCCTTCTGGCCTTAAAATCTGTGTATCTATATATGTACATTGTATCTGCAACAACAGAAATGTCTCAGATTGTACTTCTGCTGAGACAATTTGATTTTTGTACAACTACATTAAAATGAAGTTAAAGCTTTATTCATACCAGTCTGCCAACATTTTTGGGATGCCTGTAGGAAACTAAGATCAGTGAGAGTGTTCTTGTGTTTCACTTTGAAATAAGATATCTAGACACATCAAGTTGGCACTTCATTCATAGATCTGTAGCAATATGTAAGTAAGGCTTATCTGATCAACTTTTATCACTGTGTCAGTGATAGGACTGAAAGTTCCTAAAGCTGCTGACAGTGTGACTGTATGTGAGAGAGAGGAAGAGAGAGAATCCTAAGTAGCAATGTTCTGATGTGGATCCAGACTTTGACAGAATTAAGTGGAGTCCAGATGTGAGGCTTTGTTCTGGTCCCTTCTGGTATGCTGAGATGATCCTGCAGCATTACAATGGAAGTTTTGTCATTGACTTCAGAGGGAGCATAAATGAACCTGAGTTCTACAGAATGACCAGTCTAATGTAGGTTTAGCATGGGAAGACTTCAGCTAGAAGCATATTTTCCTTGCCCTCGTAATTATGTGAAGAATGATGATGTCTCTTTTGAACTCAAGGCTTGACTTTAATTGCTTGGTCAACCATGGGTTTAAATTAAGCTAATTATAAGTTTGTTCTTGATGGTGTTTTATAGTGTAGGGTTTTGTCTGTTTAGTTAAGATGGCTTCTTCTGTTCATTTAGTGCTAATTAACATCCATCATTAATTGATCTAGAGCTTGCAGAATTATTCACTTAAATTATTGTTAATCTGAATTGCCCCCATTGGGGCATCAGGTTAAATTCCAATTTAATAAGCATGTGTAGTCATTATCACTGTAAGTGGAAACTCCATGCATATGTTGAAAGGGAGAAAAGTTTCTTCCGCTTTTCACTGACTAACTTGCTGAAATGGTATTCCTGGGGTGCAGTCCTTTTTTGTTAACTAAGATGCAGTAATAGAAGGCATTAAGAGAGAATGGGGTTGAGGAGAAATAGGAGTTGATCTTACAAATTAAGCCAGGTTAGAGCACAAATGTTTAGCTATTTAGGCTTTTATTAGTAGTATTTTAAACTTTCTTTTAAAGATGCCATTTTGACAGCCCTAGATACTGAAATCTTCTCTTTAGCCATAGGTCAATGGCTAAATGCCAATTTTTGCTTACATACTGGGGAATGGAATCAAGGAACCTCCTAAAGTTAAGATGCTGTGTTGCCACAGCTTAAGCTAAACAACTGATCACTGAAGTGGCAACAGACATTCAGCCTCTCTGGATAGGGGCACAGGAGTAACAAACACGGACTGGTGGATTACGCAAGCTTTCCACACCCTCCCCCACAATATGTATCCCTCTTAAATGTGGAGCGAGGGTACACTTCAGTTTACATGACCCCTTCAATTGTGGGTACTTATATGGAGAGTTCCAGCACAGGTGTCAGTTATCACATAACTACCTTCAGGGCAGCGATTGTCTCTTTTTCTCTATTTGTACAGCACACAGCAGCAGGGCCTCAGTTCCAACTGGGGAAAAAGAGGAGATGGAGATTCTTCTCCATCTTTATGCATGCTGGGAGATGGGAAGCAGAAATCATGAGAGAATTCAGAACAGACCATGCTAGAAATGCTGCCCTCAGGTAAAACTTTCTCCTTGAATTCCATCCTAGACCCTTTCCAATCTGGCTTCCACTCCATTGAAACTGCACTTGCCAAAGTCGCTAATAACCTCTTCCTTGCCAAAACTAGGGTTGCTAATTTTGGTTGGATGTATTCTTGGAGGGTTCATCATATGACATAATTGTTAATGAAAGATTAATTTTCAATTCCTACTGACTCCAGGGCAATCCTGGAGGGTGGGCAACCCTAGCCAAAGCCCAGGACCTTCATCCTCTTTGACTTGTCAGCCACAGTCTACACCATTGACCATGCTCTTCTTGAAATCCTGCCCTCTCTTGATTTCTGTTCATCTGTCCTCTCCTAGTTTTCTTCCTGTTTCCCTAATTGCTCCTTCATCATGTCCTTTGGAGGATCATACTCATCTCCCCTCTGACGTTGTGTGAGTGTTCTGCAGAGCTCTGTCCTGAGTCCCCATCTCTTCTCCCTCTACACTTCATCTCTGGGTAATCTCATCCGCAAACACAAATGCAACTATCATCTCTATGCTGATAACTCATAGATCTCCTCTGAATAAGAACTGTTTCGTTCTCTCCAAAATTAAAATCTAGGCCTGTCTCTCTTGTGGATGTCTAGCTATCAGCTCAAATTCAACATGATTAAAATAGAATTCTTAATTTACGATAACACCAACATCCTGCCTGTCACTCAGGCCCATGATCTGGTGTCCTCTTTGACTCAGACCACTCTCTAGGTCCTCACATCCAGGTGATGTCTAAATCTTGCCAATTCTTTCTGCATAACCTCTCTAAGATAGTCTTCCTAGCCATTGTGACAGGGTCGGGCCAGATGGCTACAGGAGAGTGACAGAAGGCAGATATATTAGCCCCAGGTTGAGTAGGTCCCTTTTCCCTGGGTAAGGCAACAGGGAAGATTCCAGAACAATCAGGAACTTTCTGGAAACAATTAAGACAGACAGGCTGATTAGAACACCTGCAGCCAATCAAGAAGCTGCTAGAATCAATTAAGGCTGGCTAATCAGCTCACTTCAGTTTGTGGTGTGTGTGTGAGGAGCTGGGAGCAAGAGGCACTAGGAACTGAGAGTGAGAACGTGTACTGTGGGAGGACTGAGGAATACAAGCATTATCAGACACCAGGAGGAAGGTCCTATGGTGAGGATAAAAAAGTCGTTGGGAGGAGGCCATGGGGAAGTAGCCCAGGGAGTTGTAGCTGTCGCACAGCTGTTCCAGGAGACACTCTAGACAGCTGCATTCCACAGGGCCCTGGGCTGGAACCTGGAGTAGAGGGCGGGCCCGGGTTCCCCCCAAATCCTCCCAACTCCTGGTCAGACACAGGAGGAGTTGACCTGGACTGTGGGTTCACAAAAATGGCTAAACTGAGGGCTGCCATGAATCTCCGAGGTGAGCAAATCCGCCAATAAGCGCAAGACCCACCAAGGTAGAGGAGGAACTTTGTCACACCATCCACACAGCTAAAACTTTCATCCACGCTCTCTCACACTTTGTTTACTGCAACACCCTTTTCTCTGGCGTTGACAAATGCAGTCTTGTCCCATTCATATCCACTCAGAATGTTACTGCAAGGATCATATTCCTAGCTCATCACTTTGACCATATCATCCCTTTGTTTACATCCTTTCCCTGGCTACCTTTTCTTTATCATATCAAACATAAGTAAGGCTCAGATTTTGTCACAGATATTTTTAGTAAAAGTCACAGACAGGTCATGGGCAATAAAGAAAAATTCATGGAAGCCGTGACCCATGACTTTTACCAGAAATACCCGTGACAAAATGGGGAGCTCAGCAGCAGGGTGCCTGCACTGCCCACAACATCTAGGCTGGTGCTGGGGCCTGTTGAGTGCTGTGGGGTCCCCCACGATGGCTGGGATCTGCGGGGTATCCCTGACGGGCAGCAGGAAGACCCTGCAGCTCCCGGCCACTGTGGGCTGAAGTCACAGAGATCGCTGGAAGTAATGGATTCCATGACTGCCACGACCTCCATGAAAAAATCATAACCTTAAACATAAGCTGTCTTCACTTTCAAGGTCCTTAACGGCCTATCTCCCCCATCATCTCTCATTCACTATTAAGATGTCAACTCCTGCCTCTGATCACCCATGATGTCAGCCTCTATCACCCATTTATTAAATTTTCAAACAAACGCCATTTTGCTTTCTCCCAGGCTGCTCCCCACACAGGAGGTACTCCTGTAAATACTTGAAAAGCCACTTCATTATCCACCTTCAAAACTCTCCTCAAAACTCTCCTTTTTCATAATGCCACACAGTAAAAGATTTTAGGGTGGCAACTTTGCAACAGAAAAGCTTCAACGAGACTCCAACGAGAAACTGCTGAGCTTGAATTAATATGCAAACTAGATACCATTAACTTGGGTTTGAATAGAGACTGGGAGTGGCTGGATCATTACACATATTGAATCTATTTCCCCATGTTAAATATCCTCACACCTTCTTGTCAACTGTCTAAATGGGCCATCTTGATTATCACTACAAAAGTTTTTTTCTCCTGCTGATAATAACTCATCTTAACTAATTAGCCTCTCACAGTTTTTATGGTAACTTCCAACTTATCTGTATGTATATATATATCTCTCTCTTACTATATGTTCCATTCTATGCATCTGATGAAGTGGGCTGTAGCCCATGAAAGCTTATGCTCTAATAAATTTGTTGGTCTCTAAGGTGCCACTAGTACCCCTGTTCTTTTTGCAGATACAGACTAACACGGCTGCTACTCTGAAACAAAAAACCTTGACAACAGTTAGGCTGTGGTATCAGTGAACTAGTGGCCTATCATGCTGACCAATACTGTCTTATTGTTTCCTTGTACTACCTTGTCTGTTTGTATCCATCTGTTATCTCTTGCATTCTACTTAGATTGTTAGCTCTTTGGGGGCAGGGGCCATCTTTTGTTCTGTCTGTACAGCACCTAGCACAATGGGGTGCTGGTCTGTGATTGGTCTCCTAGGTGCTACAGTGATACAAAAAATAAATGATCTTACTAATATAAACTTCATACAGTGAGGACTTTCTCTCTTAAAACTGAGGGTGGGCTATGTATTTCCTGAGAGCTGGCATTGTGAATACAACCAAGCCCAGTATCACACAGAGAAAAAGATTAAAATTTTACCTTCAGAGCATCAAGTAAGTTATTGATTGGAAGTAAATTGTTTGTCACATCTAGTCTTGGACCTGAGCAAGACATGAGAAAAGAACTGGTTTCAGAGTAGCAGCCGTGTTAGTCTGTATTCACAAAAAGAAAAGGAGTACTTGTGGCACCTTAGAGACTAACCAATTTATTTGAGCATAAGCTTTCGTGAGCTACAGCTCACTTCAACGGATGCATAAAGTGGAAATGCAGTGAGGATGTTTTATACACACAGACCATGAAAAAATGGGTGTTTATCACTTCAAAAGGTTTTCTCTCCCCCCCACCGCACTCTCCTTCTGGTAATAGCTTATCTAAAAAGATCACTCTCCTTACAATGTATATGAAAATCAAGATGGGCCATTTCCAGCACAAATCCAGGTTTTCTCTCCCCCCACCCCACTCTCCTTCTGGTAATAGCTTATCTAAAGTGATCACTCTCCTTACAATGTGTGTGATAATCAAGGTAGGCCATTTCCAGCATAAATCCAGGGTTTAACAAGAACGTCTGAGGAAGCGGGGGGGATTGGTAGGAAAAAACAAGGGGAAATAGCTTACCTTGCATAATGACTTAGCCACTCCCAGTCTCTATTCAAGCCTAAGTTAATTGTATCCAATTTGCAAATGAATTCCAATTCAGCAGTTTCTCGCTGGAGTCTGGGTTTGAAGTTTTTCTGTTGTAATATCGCAACTTTCATGTCTGTAATCACATGACCAGAGAGATTGAAGTGTTCTCCAACTGGTTTATGAATGTGATAATTCTTGACATCTGATTTGTGTCCATTTATTCTTTTAGGTAGAGACTGTCCAGTTTGACCAATGTACATGGCAGAGGGGCATTGCTGGCACATGATGGCATATATCACATTGGTAGATGTGCAGGTGAACGAGCCTCTGATGGTGTGGCTGATGTGATTAGGCCCTATGATGGTGTCCCCTGAATAGATATGTGGACACAGTTGGCAATGGGCTTTGTTGCAAGGATAGGTTCCTGAGTTAGTGGTTCTGTTGTGTGGTATGTAGTTGCTGGTGAGTATTTGCTTCAGGTTGGGGGGCTGTCTGTAGGCAAGGCCTGGCCTGTCTCCCTAGATTTGTGAGAGTGATGGGTCGTCCTTCAGGATAGGTTGTAGATCCTTGATAATGCGTTGGAGAGGTTTTAGTTGGGGGCTGAAGGTGACAGCTAGTGGCGTTCTGTTATTTTCTTTGTTAGGCCTGTCATGTAGTAGGTGACTTCTGGGTACTCTTCTGGCTCTGTCAGTCTGTTTCTTCACTTCTGTAGGTAGGTACTGTAGTTGTAAGAATGCTTGATGGAGATCTTGTAGGTGTTTGTCTCTGTCTGAGGGGTTGGAGCAAATGCAGTTGTATTGTAGAGCTTGGCTGTAGACAATGGACCGTGTGGTGTGGTCTGGGTGAAAGCTGGAAGCATGTAGGTAGGAATAGCAGTCAGTAGGTTTCCGGTATAGGGTGGTGTTTATGTGACCATTGTTTATTAGCACTGTAGTGTCCAGGAAGTGGATCTCTTGTGTGGACTGGTCCAGGCTGAGGTTGATGGTGGGATGGAAATTGTTGAAATCATGGTGGAATTCCTCAAGGGCTTCTTTTCCATGGGTCCAGATGATGAAGATGTCATCAATATAGCACAAGTAGAGTAGGGGTGTTAGGGGACGAGAGCTGAGGAAGCGTTGTTCTAAGTAGCCATAAAAAGAAAAGAGAAAAGAACTGTTACTCATATGCTTATGGTAAATGACCTCTTAATGCCTTGGTCCCTCTGTCTGTAAACAGGTGTGCTTCCTCAAGTGCCTTGTAAAAAAAAATCTGCTTGCATCCATCTGCTGGAGAGCAGGAGCTGTTGAGACAGAAATTATGTGTAGAGCTCTAAAAACATGAAGCTTTTTCAGAAAGAATTTTCACAGATAGTCCTAAACAAATACTAGTGACAAAGCACCATACTAGTCACATTCACCTCTAGGCAGTGTTACAAGGAGTCCTTGTGTCTGAAACCCCTTGGTGGCCACTTCCTTGGCCCTGTGATGGCCTTTCCCAACCTGTGTCTTCTCCTGAGTCTCTATATGAGATTTCTATGGTCTGGCCCTCCAGCCAAGTCTCTCTCCTGATGATCTGTGGCCTGACCTTCTGAGGCAAGGAAAGGTCATTAGAACATAAGAATGGACATCCTGGATCAGACCAATGGTCCATCTAACCCAGTATCCTGTCTTCCAGCAGTGGACAGTGTCAGATGCTTCACAGGAAGTGAACAGACCATGGCAATTATCAAGTGATCCATCCCCTATCGTCCAATCCCAGCTTCTAGCAGTCAGAGGTGTAGGGATACTGAGAGCATGGCATTACACCGTGGATCATCTTGGCTAATAGCCAGTGATGGACTCATCCTCCATGAATGTATCTAGTTCTTTTTTGAACCCAGTTATGCTTTTCACCTGTACAACATCCCCTGTCAATGAGTTCAACTGTGAATTGTGTGAAGAAGTACTTCCTTTTGTTTGTTTTAAACCTGATGCCTATTAATTTCATTGGGTGATCCCTGGTTCTTGTGTTATCTGAAGGGGTGAATAACACTTCCTTATTCACTTTCTCCACACCATTCATGATTTTATAGACCTCTATCATATATCCACTTAGTTGTCTCCTTTTTAAAATGAACAGTCCAAGTCTCTTTTTCTCTCCTCATATAGAAGTTGTTCCACCCCCCTAATCATTTTTGCTTCCCTTCCCTCTACCTTTTACAATTCTAATATATATATTTTTTCAGATGGGGCGACCAGATCTGTGTGCAGTATTCAATGTGTGGGCATACCATGGATTTATATAGTGCCATTATAATATTTTCTGTCTTGTTATATATATCCCTTTCCTAGTGGTGCCTAACATTCTGTTAGCTTTTTTTTGACTGCTGCTGAACATTGAGCAGATGTTTTCCGACAACTATCCACAATGACTCCAATATCCAATGACTACAATATCTTTTTGAGTGGTAACAGCTAATTTAGACCCCATAATTTTGTATGTATAGTTGGGATTATGTTTTCCAATGTGCAGTGCTTTGCATTTATCAACATTGAATTTCATCTGCCATTGTGTTGCCCAGTCACCCAGTTTTGTGAGATCCCTTCGTAACTCTTCACAGTCTGCTTTGGACTTAACTATCTTGAGTAATTTTGTATCATCTGCAAATTTTGCTACCTCCCTGTTTACCCCTTTTTCCAGATTGTTTATGAATATGTTGAACAGCACAGGTCTCAGTTCAGATCCTTGGGGGACCCTGCTATTTACCTCCCTCCATAACTTATTCCTACCCTTTGTTTCCTGTCTTTTAATCAGTTACTGATCCATTAGAGGACCTTCCTTCTTATCCCATGACAGCTTACTTTGCTTAAGAGCCTTTGGTGAGGGACCTTGTCAAAGGCTTTCTGAAAGTCCAAGGACACTGTATCCACTGGATCATCCTTGTCCATGTGCTTGTTGACACTCTCATTAGAACATAAGATCAGCCATACATGCTCATACCAATGGTCCAGCTAGCCCAGTATCCTGTCTTCTGACAGTGGCTGATGCCAGATGCTTCAGAGGGAATGAACAGAACTATATTTTTGAACTAGTAACTCTTCTACCTCCTCAGGCCATTCTAAAGTCTACTGCTTTACCCCCACTCCTGGGCCCTGCAGAGTTCCTCTTCTGCTACTGCTTATTCAGCAGGATTCCCCCACTGTCTCCCTTCTACAGGGACTCTGGCAATTTACCTCAGGGATCTCCCTGCCACTTAAAAGCCCCATCTCAGGGCCTCTCCCATAGGAGCCTAACCTGCTCCCTCTGGGTCTCTTCCAGCCTGATCTCCCCCCAGGGCCTTCCCTGGGCCCTGTTCCTCTCTCCTGAGTCTCTCCCTCCATAACTGAGCTCTGCACACTCTTTACAGAGTCTTTCCTGACCCTTTCACAGGTGGGGGCACTAATTATCATTAAATTGCTGTATAACCATCAGCAGGGGTCCAGCTGGTAGGTCACAAGCAAAACTGAGACCTGCTTGCCTCAAATGGCCAGCCAGGCCATGACAGCATATAATTACCTGGCAGATGACACCTACTTGAAAAGGTTCATTTCAGGACAAGAGATACCCTTTTTCATTCAAATGCAAATTGGTTGTATGACAATTCCTCTCTCTCTATTTATTTATTTATTTATTTATTTTTGCTTTGTGCCTGAATAATCATAAAGAAAAGTTTCTGAAGAATGATGTTATATTAATAATGATCTCAAGTCTTAGTCTGGATCGGGATCCAAAGGTACCCAAAGATAAGTGTTGTTGAGAACCTTTCAGCACCCATGCTTCAGTGCAGACACACTCAAGAGCATCCCACGTTCCTGGAAGCCTCATCCCAGCACCTCCATGTGAGTTCTCCCAGATCTACTGCACAAAGCTGCAACTTTCTCCCCCATCCAGAGCACCAGATAGGTCCACCTAGCAGACGAGTTTAAAAACTGAAATGCTGAGAGTCAGAGCATACCTATAATAGGGAATACTGGAAGAAGAGTGTTTCAAGGAGGCATTTGAAAGAAAGAGGCTGCTTGCTGGACTGTTCCAGGCGCGGGGTAGCTTTCTTTGACAGGACTTTGACAAGTCTTGTGGATGGGGGCAGACGGGGGAAGCAGTAGATGTGGTATATCTTGACTTTAGTAAGGCTTTTGGTACGGTCTCGCATGACCTTCTCATAAACAAACTAGGGAAATTCAACCTAGATGGAGCTACTATAAGGTTGGTGCATAACTGGTTGGAAAACTGTTCCCAAAGAGTAATTATCAGTGGTTCACTGTCAAGCTGGAAGGGCATATCAAGTGGGGTCCCACAGGGCATATCAAGTGGGGTCCCACAGTTCTGGGTCCATTTCTGTTCAATATCTTCATCAGTGATTTAGATAATGGAAGTTTGCAGATGATACCAAGCTGGAAGAGGTTGCAAGTGCTTTGGAGGTTAGGATTAAAATTCAAAATGACCTGGACAAACTGGAGAAATGATCTGAAGTAAATAGAAAGAAATTCAATAAGGATACATTCAAAGTACTCTACTTAGGAAGGAACAGTCAGTTGCACACACAGAAAATGGAAATGACTGCCTAGGAAGGAGTACTGCAGAAAGGGATCTGGGGATCATAGTGGATCACAAGCTAAATACGAGTCAACAGTGTAACACTGTTGCAAAAAAAGGAAACATAATTCTGGAATGTATTAGCAGGAGTGTTGTAAGCAAGATACAAGAAGTAATTATTCCGCTCTACTCCACGCTGATTAGCCCTCAGCTGGAGTATTGTGTCCAGTTCTGGGTGTCACATTTCAGGAAAGATGTGGACAAATTGGAGAAAGTCCAGAGAAGAGCAACAAAAATGACTAAAGTTCTAGAAAACATGACCTGTGAGGGAAGATTAAAAACACTAGGTTTGTTTAGTCTGGAGAAGAGAAGACTCAGGGAGGAGATGATAACAGTTTTCAAGTACATAAAAGTTTGTTACAATGAGGAGTGAGGTAAATTGTTCTCGTTACCTCTGAGGATAGGACAAGAAGCAGTGGGCTTAAATTGCAGCAAGGGAAGTTTAGGTTGGACATTAGGAAAAACTTCCTAACTGTCAGAGTGGTTAAGCACTGGAATAAATTGCCTAGGGAGGTTGTGGAATCTTCATCATTGGAGATTTTTAAGAGCAGGTTAGACAAACACCTATCCGGAATGGTCTAGATAATACTTAGTCCTGCCATGAGTCCAGCCATGGACTAGATGACCTCTCGAGGTCCATTTCAGATCTATTATTCTATTAAAGAAGGCATGAAGACAAGTCAGGAGTGCAAGAAGACCAATGGCATGATCCTGTGGCATTCTGAGCACCCTTAACTTCTATTTGCAGTAAATGAAAGACTGGGGCACTCGGCACCTCATAGCACTGGGCAATAAGGGCATGAACCAACTCCTATTGCAGTCAGTAGGAAAGAATCCCAGTGTTTGGAATGAACTAAAAATATAATCAAGCCTGAATTATACTTCATTGGTGTTCCCAAAGCTAACTAGTGTCATCCACAAAGTGACACAACTATTTGGGTTTTATTGACCATTGTGTCTTGATGTGATTGGTGACATTTTCTGTAATTAATGACAGGTTTCAGAGTAGCAGCCGTGTTAGTCTGTATCGACAAAAAAAAAAAAGGAGTACTTGTGGCACCTTAGAGACTAACAAATTTATTTGAGCATAAGCTTTCGTGAGCTACAGCTCACTTCATCGGATGCATTCAGTGGAAAATACAGTGGGGAGATTTATATACACAGAGCACATGAAACAATGGGTGTTACCATACACACTGTAACCAGAGTGATTAGGTAAGGTGAGCTATTACCAGCAGGAGAGCAGGGGAAAAAAAACCTTTTGTAGTGATAATCAAGGTGGGCCATTTCCAGCAGTTGACAAGAACGTCTGAGGAACAGTGGGGAGGTGGGGGGAATAAACATGGGGAAATAGTTTTACTTTGTGTAATGACCCATCCACTCCCAGTCTTTATTCAAGCCTAAGTTAATTGTATCCAGTTTGCAAATTAATTCTAATTCAGCAGGCTCTCATTGGAGTCTGTTTTTGAAGTTTTTTTATTGAAGAATTGCCACTTTTAGGTCTGTAATCGAGTGACCAAAGAGATTGAAGTGTTCTCCGACTGGTTTTTGAACATTATAATTCTTGACGTCTGATTTGTGTCCATTTATTCTTTTACGTAGAGACTGTCCAGTTTGACCAATGTACATGGCAGAGGGGCATTGCTGGCACATGATGGCATATATCACATTGGTAGATGTGCAGGTGAACGAGCCTCTGATGGTGTGGCTGATGTGATTAGGCCCTATGATGGTGTCCCCTGAATAGATATGTGGACACAGTTGGTAACAGGCTTTGTTGCAAGGATAGGTTCCTGGGTTAGTGGTTCTGTTGTGTGGTGTGTGGTTTGAAGTTTTTTGTCAAAGAATTGCCACATTTAGGTCTGTAATCGAGTAACCAGAGAGGTTGAAGTGTTCTCCAACTGGTTTTGAAAAACTGGTTTATTATACTTTTATGTTTATTATATTTAGATGGATGTTATGGATACTGGAGTGCTGAAGAGCAAAAAACCCACACCTTGCAGCATTACTATATGCAACCATTACAGAGCTGTGTCTAGACCTCTTGAAATTCTTTCTACAAACACAGGTCTCTACCACTTGAACTAAAGGAGCAATTCTTTAGGGCTTGATCCTGCAAAAATGTATATGGGGGAGTAAAACTACTCATGGCCATAAGTGTTTTATAGAATTGGGCCTAAATTGTTACACTTTTTTATCCTAACAAATGTAAGTGTGAATGTTCTTATTATTCAGGTAATTATCTAATTATTATTTTTTTGTCCTGCAAAGTGCTTAGCCTCCACTGGTTATTGCCAGGGATGATCTACATAATACATAGTCCTGCCTCAGTTCAGGGGACTGGACTAGATGACCTATCAAGGTCCCTTCCACTCCCACATTTCAATGATGTCTATGATTTTGATAATTCAAAATCCTAAATTCACATGTGGCTGTGACCTGTCTCAGTTTTGTGCAATACAGATGTCTCACGGTCTTTGGTTTGTTGCACTAAATATATCCTTTGCTTATAATATTTGTGGATGACTGTAGGTGTTTCTCCTGTGCATCAAGGGTCCCTATAATAGCTTGAGTTTCTGCACTGACAGCATGAGCTGCTGATAAATATGTGAGCAGGCTTTTTCCATTACTAAATGTTTTCCCATTAGGGTCTTCCTGTTCTAGTTGTTCGGTTGCAAGTATGTAGGCTTCCCATTGTAACAAAAAATTCTAATTTTCACCATCTGGGCATAAGTCCTGGAAACTTGCTAGCAGCTGCTATACCTTTTCTTTCTTATCAGTCAAGTTTTTGGACTTATCACTCAAGCTTTCTAGGCTTTCTTTGCCTGCATTGGCTAATCAGCTTCTAAAAGCTGAAGACTTCTTCCTTGCTGTTTATGTGATAAAGGGTATGTCCAGACTTTTGGACATCCGTGGCTGGCTCGTGCCAGCTGACTCGGGCTCACAGGACTCAGGCTAATGGGCTGTTTAATTGCAGTTTAAACATTTGGACTTGGGCTGAAGGTTGAGGTCTGGGACCCTCCCACCTCATAGGGTCAGGCGCCAGCTGAAACCCAAATATTTACACTGCAGTTAAACAGTTCCTTAGTCTGGGCCCGGTGAGCCTGAGTCAGTGGGCAAGAGCCAGCCGCGGATTTTTAAATGCAATGTAGATGGCCTTGCAAATGTTAGTATGCACTTAGCACTTCAACATCATCTTTCAGCAGAAGCTTCGCAGAGTAACAACAAACTTTACTGACGGCAGCGTGCTAACATAACACACTCTCATCCATACTGTCCATTGGATGGCTCCACGCAATGGTGTGCATGGATGGTGTGCAAAGAAAGCCAAGGAAAGTGTGGGCCCCTTACTGAATGAGGGAGGCAACCTAGTGACAGAGGATGTGGAAAAAGCTAATGTACTCAATGCTTTTTTTGCCTCTGTTTTCACGAACAAGGTCAGCTCCCAGACTGCTGCGCTGGGCATCACAAAATGGGGAAGAGATGGCCAGCCCTTTGTGGAGATAGAGGTGGTTAGGGACTATTTAGAAAAGCTGGACGTGCACAAGTCCATGGGGCCGGACGAGTTGCATCTGAGAGTGCTGAAGGAATTGGCGGCTGTGATTGCAGAGCCATTGGCCATTATCTTTGAAAACTCGTGGCGAACGGGGGAAGTCCCGGATGACTGGAAAAAGGCTAATGTAGTGCCAATCTTTAAAAAAGGGAAGAAGGAGGATCCAGGGAACTACAGGCCAGTCAGCCTCACCTCAGTCCCTGGAAAAATCATGGAGCAGGTCCTCAAAGAATCAATCCTGAAGCACTTGCATGAGAGGAAAGTGATCAGAAACAGCCAGCATGGATTCACCAAGGGAAGGTCATGCCTGACTAATCTAATCGCCTTTTATGATGAGATTACTGGTTCTGTGGATGAAGGGAAAGCAGTGGATGTATTGTTTCTTGACTTTAGCAAAGCTTTTGACACGGTCTCCCACAGTATTCTTGTCAGCAAATTAAGGAAGTATGGGCTGGATGAATGCACTATAAGGTGGGTAGAAAGCTGGCTAGATTGTCAGGCTCAACGGGTAGTTATCAATGGCTCCATGTCTAGTTGGCAGCCGGTATCAAGTGGAGTGCCCCAAGGGTCGGTCCTGGGGCCGGTTTTGTTCAATATCTTCATAAATGATCTGGAGGATGGTGTGGATTGCACTCTCAGCAAATTTGCAGATGATACTAAACTGGGAGGAGTGGTAGATACGCTGGAGGGGAGGGATAGGATACAGAAGGACCTAGACAAATTGGAGGATTGGGCCAAAAGAAATCTGATGAGGTTCAATAAGGATAAGTGCAGGGTCCTGCACTTAGGATGGAAGAATCCAATGCACCGCTACAGACTAGGGACTGAATGGCTAGGCAGCAGTTCTGCGGAAAAGGACCTAGGGGTGACAGTAGACGAGAAGCTGGATATGAGTCAGCAGTGTGCCCTTGTTGCCAAGAAGGCCAATGGCATTTTGGGATGTATAAGTAGGGGCATAGCGAGCAGATCGAGGGACGTGATCGTTCCCCTCTATTCGACATTGGTGAGGCCTCATCTGGAGTACTGTGTCCAGTTTTGGGCCCCACACTACAAGAAGGATGTGGATAAATTGGAGAGAGTCCAGCGAAGGGCAACAAAAATGATTCAGGGTCTAGAACACATGAGTTATGAGGAGAGGCTGAGGGAGCTGGGATTGTTTAGCCTGCAGAAGAGAAGAATGAGGGGGGATTTGATAGCTGCTTTCAACTACCTGAAAGGGGGTTCCAAAGAGGATGGCTCTAGACTGTTCTCAATGGTAGCAGATGACAGAACGAGGAGTAATGGTCTCAAGTTGCAGTGGGGGAGGTTTAGATTGGATATTAGGAAAAACTTTTTCACTAAGAGGGTGGTGAAACACTGGAATGCGTTACCTAGGGAGGTGGTAGAATCTCCTTCCTTGGAGGTTTTTAAGGTCAGGCTTGACAAAGCCCTGGCTGGGATGATTTAACTGGGAATTGGTCCTGCTTCGAGCAGGGGGTTGGACTAGATGACCTTCTGGGGTCCCTTCCAACCCTGATATTCTATGATTCTATGATTCTTCTAAACACCCAGGAAACAACAGAATTCTCTGCATGTGTTCGTTGACTAAGGTCCCAGATTTCCATACTGAACATTATACTGTTGCACGCGTACTTTGTGCATTATAAATTCTTATTGGTCAGGAGAGCATGTACAATTACAGATCACTAATTTTTAGTAACTGTATCTAAACTTTAATTAATGTTACATTCAAAATTAGATAAAATATACAGAGTGGTCATTCTTAGCTTATAGCTACCTGGCATGTTCTTTCCCACCATTGTGTATCTACTCCATGAGTAGTGCTGAGCAGTCAGAGAAATTAAAAGTAAAGTAAATATACAGGCATAATGCCATGTTCTTCCAGCTCTGTTTTTTGCAACCAGAGCCTCTGCTGAGTCCTTGTTAAAGTACAAAGTTTTCTGCAGTCAGCTGAATTGCTCATCATCCTCCAATCTGAAAAACTAGTTGGCATTGGAATTATTAATAATATTTGAAATTATTAATATGGGAAATCACCAAACATGAATTTAACCATAAATTCCTTTATAAAATCCAAAGGCTGAATGGTACTTTATGAAGTTGCTCTAAACATGCCTAAAAAGCTTAAATAATAACTAATTTACTACATCCAAACAGTAACAAAGCATTTATAAGCATTTGATCAAGATACTTACAAAAGGGCTAAACCTAGGGGTGCTTAGACTCATATTGATTGGCTAGAAAGTAGTCAGGCTGGTATTAGCAATTAACCCTTTCAGAGCTGACTTTTTATATCCTTTAACAAACAAGTGATGTCATTGCCAATTACTGACCTCAGTTTAAACCAATGTGAGACAGTTCATCCAAATTTCCAGACTTAATCAAGATGAGCTTTACAACCTCCTTTTTTTCCCAAGGCCTTTCCTCTCCTCCTCCTTGCTGTCCAAGAGGTTTTTTTTTTAATTGTACCTAGGTTCACATAGGAGATAACACTGGTATGTGGAGTGGGAAAGTCCATGTTGGCTCATTTTAAGATAGATAATCTTTTATTTGAAACCATCTGCAGTCACCCCTATCAGAGGTTTTCTTTTTAGAAACCCCTCCTTATCTCAGTCATTCTTTGAACCAGACATCATCCATACTTCATTCCTTTTGGCCGTAACTAATTATTTTCAAGGCCTTCCTTCTATTTGCTAGTTAGGGCCTTTCCTTGCAACACATATACATTTCCTTTACCCAAAAACTAACTTTAATAATTTAATTTTATACTTATCCTACAATTGGGAAAGTTAGCTTCTTCCTGTACCAAGGAGAGATTACTTTATACAAGGCAGCACTGCAAAGGGGAAGTTGTTACAGATGTGTCTCTTCCATACGTAAGTTCTGTGGTTGTTGGCACTTGTCCATGTAACATGGTCTGGAACTCTTAGACCTCCCTGTAGTCTTATAGCCTCGTTCCTCTTTAAGGGCTGGCTTTCACACTCTAAAGCACACTTTTAGTTACAGTAAACCCCCAATTTACATTTCATGATCAACAGGTGAACTGACTCTATCCAACCTAGGTGCTTTATATAGGCCTATTACCATAGTATCTGAGTGCCTCCCAATCACTAGTATATTTATTCTCAGCATCCCAGTGAGATAGAGTAGAGCCATTATTCCCATTTTACAGATGGGGGACTGAAGCACTAACATCATTAACACCATCTTTAGGCAATATCATAAATATAAAATGACATGTATTCACCCATGGTCCAAACTATGGTACCTAATCAACTATGTTATCACTGTCCAATGAGACATACACAATGTCAGAATTACCAGAGCCATGCATGGCACAGAATGCTGGACAGACCACAGATTAGTAAGAGCAGTGTTCAACCTACATATAGTCCCCTCACAACACAAGTGCTGTAAGCTCAATACAATAGCCTTCAACATAGCAAAGCTCAAGCACACCGACTATCAGATGCAGTTTCAGCAGCCACTTGATGACAAGCTTTCTTTTCATGCTCCCCATTCACTGACAACCCAACAGAAAAATGGAACCAGTTCAAAGATGTGATGATTGACACAACTAAATCAGTGCTGGGGCCAAAGAAAAGGCTACGCAAGGACTAGTTTGATGAGAACAATGAGGACATTTCCAAACTCCTAAGTGACAAGCAGAAAGCATTTGTTGAATGGCAGAACGATCTCACTTCCATCTCAGAGAAAGATAGGTTTAAGTCTCTATAGAGCAAGGGCCAGTTTCAACAGAGGAGAATGCAAGATGAGTGGTAGGTGAGGAAAGCTGCAGAAGTTCAGCATTACACAGATACAAACAATGCAAAGATGTTCTTTGACTCTCTCAAAGCAGTCTACAGACCATCTAAATCTGGCACAGTTTACTTGAAGTTGGCAGATGGCATAACTCTCATCAAAGACAAGGAGGGAATCATACAGAGTTGAGTCGAACACTTCAATAGTCTACTACAAAGACCATCCACAGTCAATCAGCGTGTCCTTGATCAGTTACTTGAGAAACCCATCAAAGAAGATCTCGACCTCCCTCCATCAGTTGAAGAGGTCATGAAAGCCATCAAACAATGAACTCTGGTAAGGCATTCAGAAAGGATGGTATTCCAGCAGAACAGTACAAAGCAGCAGGGCCAAAGACTATCCATGTGTTTCATGACATCTTGAGTAGCATTTGGGAGGAAGAAAAAATATCACAAGACTTCAAAGATGCTATTATTGTATCACTGTTCAAAAACAAAGGCAGCAAAGCTGACTGCAGAAACTACAGAGGAAATGCTAGCAGGGAAAATGCTCGCTCGCATTGTACTGAACAGACTCATTGTAAACATATCTGGTGAGAATCTGCCAGAAGTGCAATGTGGTTTCAGATCAGGTCGTAGTACTATGGACATGATTTTTGTCATAAGGAGGTCCAGGAAAAAAGTTTAGAGCAGAACATGAACCTGTGTGCAGTCTTTATTGAGTTGACCAAAGCCCTTGATACAGTCAACAGAGAGGGTCTATGGCAGTGGTGGGCAACCTGCGGCCCATGGACTGCACGTGGCCCATCAGGATAATCTGCTTGTGTGCTGCAAGACAGTTTGTTTACATCTACCCTCCCTGTGTCCCGCACCGCTTCTCGCAGCTCCCACTGGCCGGGAATGGCGAACCGCGGCAACTGGGAGCTGTGGGCAGCCGTGCCTGCAGACGGTCAATGTAAAGAACTGTCTTGCGGCCCACCAACGGAGTACCCTGATGGGCCATGTGTGGCCCGTGGGCTGCAGGGTGCCCACCACAGGTCTATGGGTTATTCTACATAAACCGAGAGTTCATACAAATCATCCGTCTGTTCCATGACCACATGACAGTGCAAGTGCTCTCCAATGATAACTCTTCTGACACATCTGAAATGTCAAATGTAGTGAAGCAAGGTTGTGTATTTGCTCCAGTGTTATTCAACTTGTTCTTTGCCTGTGTCCTCAGTCATGCGACAAGGGACTTGGATGAGGGGATATACATTCACTACCAACTTGATGGCTTCCTCTTTGATCTTCGAAGACTCGATACTCAGACCAAGATGCTGGAGAGACTTCTTGTTGCAGCACTTTTTTGAAGACAACTGTGCCTTGATGCCCATAGACATAAAGACCTTCAGGTCATCATTGATAGATCATCTGAAGCATCCTAGCTCTTTGGCCTCACCATCAGTCTCGGTAAGACAGAAGTCTTGTTCCAACCAGTGCCTCATTCTAATGCCCCAGGGCCAGCCACCTTCATCCAAGGTACACAGCTGAAAAAGTGGATTAGCTCAAGTATTTGGGCAGCACCATCTCTAGTGACAGTTCTCTTGACAAGGAAATTGCCTGCAGTAAAGCTAGCCAGGCCCTTGGCCGACTCCGAACAAAAGTCCTTAACCAACACAACATTTGTCTGTCCACCAAATTGAAGATCTACAGTGCAGTGGTCTTAACATCTCTCCTATATGGATCTGAGACATTGACAGCACATTAAACAGTTTGAGCAATTTCACATTCTTTCCCTTCGCTCAATAATAAGCATTAGGTGGCAGGACAATGACCAATATTAAGGTCTTTGAGAGAGCAAACACAACCAGGATCGAGAAAATGCTACTCAGAGCACAACTTAGCTGTACTGGACATGTCATCAGAATGGAAGACCATTACCTCCCAAAACAGATCTTGTATAGGGAGCTTAGGTAGGGCAAAAGAAAGAACGGTCATCCGTATAAGTGCTTCAAAGATAACCTGAAGAACAGTCTCCGCTGGCATCAATCTCAAAGAATTCGATCAAATGGCTCTGAACAGGACTCACTGGTGGTCTCAGACAAGATCAGCGTGCAATAGGTTTGAGTGGGATCGAAGAAATCATCTCCAGGCTGCATGTGAAAGACACCACAGAGCTGCATTGTCAAACATCATAGACACAGACTTCCCATGCTCTCAGTATGACTAGATGTATCAGGGTTCAGACTTCAGAGTCATATCCATAGCCATGAATGAGAATGATGACAATATCGTCATCAGCGATGGACTACCAATAATATGGAGCAGGATAGAAACTCCAACTGGTTACACCTAGCCTCACATGAATCCACATTTGCCTTGCCACTGTCGCCTGCTCACATGACCTAGATGGCAATGCCCACTGGTCTGCATGTGATGATCCCCTCTGCTGTTACTCAGGTACCCAAATCAGGTCTTTATTCATAGATTTTTAGATTAATAGATTTTAAAGCCAGGAGGAGGGACCATTATGGTCTCCTGCATAACTATGTCCTTTACCCATTTGAGATGGATTGTCATTGAACAAAATATCACCAAACACAATGGAGCAGAGATGGGACTGCTCTGTATTGTGCATGGGGCTAGGAATCCACCTCTCTGCACCCTTTGCCTTGCACTCATTCTGCAGCAGAAGATATCTGCATGTTTTCCCGTGGATTTAAGGTGCATCTTGTACCTTGTTCCCAACCACTTGAAGCTTATCCACCTATAATGAATGTTTGGCCCTATAGGTGTAACACTGTGGATATCAGGAGAGTAAAATAAAAACTGTTGTTTCAAAAAAATTTAATTAGCATAAAATGAGTTTTGAAGATACTATTTGGATACCCAGATTTGTAAGGCTTATTATATCAGCCTTCAGAAAGCTTCTCAATCATTCGTTTTGGATTATTAATGTTTATTAATTCTCTTCGTACCACCAAGATGACATTTTAAATCTTTCCTTTTAATTTTAAATAATAAATTTCACTTCCTGACATGATTTATCAGTCCTAGCACTGATGGAAAATTATCATCTCATTAAAATCATGCCTGGCTTATTATTACAGCAGCATAGCAGAAGGAAAATAATAATACTTAGCCTATCATATTTGATATATTCAAAGCACCATACAAATATTAACAAATTGATCCCCACCATCTCTCTGTGCAGTAGTTGAGTATTATAACACTATTAAGTGAATTGTGTAAGGCCATGCAGTGAGCTAGTGGCAGAATCACAGTTAGCACTCAGGAGTTCTTGATGCCCAGTCAGTGCTCAAATTCGTACTGTTCTTTGTTTCTAGAAAACAATTAGCTGTAGTTACAGATTCAAAACAGCAGCAGCTGGTTTTGTGTTTGAGATCACCTTCTTACAGAGCCCCAGAATAATTTTGTACGAGTACATTCTTTGAGTAATGGTCTCTATGTGTTTTCCTCACATGAGATATACGTGTGCACCATGCACCTGAGGCTAGAAATTTTTGTAAGCAGTGTCCATTGGACATTGCATGCACCATGGCTGATGCCTCTCCAGTTCCTTCTTACCACCACATGTTCTTAGTCAGAATCTGCAGTGTCCTCAGCTCCTTTTTCACTGCGTCATTGCTGAAAGATATTGTATATAGTTTTTTAGTAATTTTTGTAATTTAGTCATTTTGGAGCATAGTATAGTTAGTGTGTTCCCCATTTCTTTCCCATCCAGAGACTTTTTCCCCTCCGAGAAGTCTGGGATTATGCCCAGGATCCCAATGTTCAAAAATTGTTTCCTACCCTTGCTCCTTTTCAGTGAGTGGCGAACATCCATGCTGCCTCCACTGCTTGGGTAACACTCGTATTTCTGCCAAGTGCAGCATCTGCTGCTCTTTTTCTCCCCAGAAAGCATGAGGGTCGGGAACAGAGACTCAGAAAACATATCATAGAAAAAGCAATGAAGCTTCACTCAGATCCAGCCCAGGAACCACCCCCGTACATCAGTCTAACCAAGCAAGCATTGCACTTCCAAGCACAAACTTGGGAACAGAGGCTAAGACTGTTAAGCCTGAGGAGAAGGCTTCACACAAGAGCACAGGGCACTCATATAGACATAAGGACAAGCCATCTTCATCTAAAACTGCCCCAAAGAGAAAGGATCCCTCTGTGACCCTGTCAAAGTTGGGTGCACTAGTGCCCAGAGGCACTAAGAACAGAGGCCTCAGTAAATCTTGACAGGAGAAGGAGGTGCACGGGGTACAGATTCAGCAGTTCTGACATCAGCTCCAATGGTGAAGGTTCTTGCCTTGCAATCTCTGTTCTCCATTCTGTATGCTAATGGAGATGCCTCCCTGTCCCATCTTTGATACAAATGAGGCTAGGGGAGTTGCCTTAATCCTGTCACCTTGTCAGGAGGGGTTTAGGTGTGTCTCCCACCGCCTTTTCATTGCTTTCTGTAAATCTTTCTTCTGATCCATTTTGGTTCAAGCAGAGGCTAGGGGTGGGGGTGTCCTTCATGAGTCAGACAGGCTGGATACTGTGCCCTGGTTCCCCAAGAACACAGAACTGACTGGTATCAGTGCAACCATTGGTATGGTTGGTTCCACTGGAAATAAGGGATCTAGCTCTCTCTTCAGATGAATCTGAGGCCTTGCATGAATTTCTAGAGCATTGGGTGGAGGTGGCATGAGACAGGAGCCCCAGAAGATTGGCCAGATACGATAGGCCAAGAGACAGGTGGTACCCTGTGCCATGGGGTCCCCCTCTGCTAGTTGATCCATTCTACTGGCAATAATGGGAACCCTAGGAGGCCTACCCTGGACACCCAGGATCAGTTCAGGAGTACTATTTGCTATCTCCTGGATACCCACAACTGGCTCTGACGGAATATTTGGAAGGGGAAGGTGAGCTAGATCTGCCGGTTCTGATAGTTCTGGGAGCAATCTTGTCATCTTCACTGGATGAGGTGGTTACTCCATTTTCTCCAACCCCACCAGACAACTTTTAAACAATATGGTGGCTGTGAAGCTACAGATTCAGTTTGAGGAAGTCCAGGAGCGTCAGCTCAGATTACTAGACATTCTTCAGCCTTCCAGTCTGAGATGAGTGGTCCTCCCCATCAACAAGGCCATCATGGACCCAGCAAAGATGGTTTGGAACACTCCTACTTGTGTTCCCACCCATAAGAGGGCTGAGTAGCGCTGTTTTGTTCCATCCAAGGGGAGAGAGTTTTTGTTCTCACCCACTGCCTAACCCTTTGGCTACAGAATGGTCCAAGCAACAGCATCCAAAGGCTACTTGATAAGGGACAAAAGCAACTCGACCGTCTAGGGAAAAGGTCTTCTCTTCCACCTGCCTCTCATACAGGATTTCAAATATTATTTTACTAATTATAATTTTCTGGAATTTAAAGACAAGCTCCTTGAGGAGGATAGGGCCCACTTCTAGACCTTGCTGTATGAGGGCAGATCGGTCGCCAAAACTTCCCTACAAGCCACAGTGGACATGGCATATACTACATCTAGGGTGATGGCTACAGTCATTGTTATGAGGAGAGACTAGTGGTTGCAATCCTCATAAAAAGAAAAGGAGTACTTGTGGTACCTTAGAGACTAACAAATTTATTTGAGCATAAGCTTTTGTGAGCTACAGCTCACTTCATCAGATGCAATCCGCATATTTCCCTAAAGAGGTGCAGAGTGCGATCCAAGATCTGCAGAAGAGAAGAGTGAGGGGGGATTTGACAGCAGCCTTCAACTACCTGAAGGGGGGTTCCAAAGAGGATGGAGTTAGGCTGTTCTCAGTGGTACCAGATGACAGAACAAGGAGTAATGGTCTCAAGTTTCAGTGGGAGAGGTTTAGGTTGGATATCAGGAAAAAAAATTTCACTAGGAGGGTGGTGAAGCACTGGAGTGGGTTACCTAGGGTGGTGGTGGAATCTCCTTCCTTTGAGGTTTTTAAGGTCAGGCTTGACAAAGCCCTGGCTGGGATGATTTAGTTGGGGACTGGTCCTGCTTTGAGCAGGGAGTTGGACTAGATGACCTCCTGAGGTCCCTTCCAACCCTGATATTCTATGATTCTATGAAGCCAGCCCAGCCTCACAGGAACAAAGGATGCTGGCCTAGGCAGCAACAAAAGGATCTTTTAGATTCTCGAGTGAGTCACCGCACTTCCTTTGGTCAGTTTGGGACTGCGATGAAGTAATGCTCACCTGACTCTGAACGGGGGGGGGGGTGGGGGTGGGGGAAGGAGGGCAAAGCCACAAGGGAAGAAAGGACATGATGAAAGGGAGAGACATTTGCCATGCTCTCTCTCTCTTCTGCCTATATCTACAGACACCACACCAAGCAACTGGATTGTCTGTGCACTGCTGTATTGCTCTCCCAGCAGATATTGGAGTGATTGAAGTCCCCCATGAGAACCAGGGCCTGTGATCTAGTAACTTCTGTTCCTAGAAATTATCCACCTCATCCCCCTAGTCTGGTGGTCTATAGCAGATTCCCACCACAACAACACCCTTGTTGCTCACACTTCTAAACTTTGTCCCATACATGCCCTGATGAGGTGTGAACTGCCTCTCTGCTCTTGGAGAGTTTTTGCCTGGGCTTCTTTTAAGCCATGAGGATACATTTTCAGCCTCATAACTACATACATGAAACTATAACCAATAACATTACTATAACATCACTGTAACAACCATGCTCAGTGCATCATGAGCCTTCCGAAGACACTGGACATGACAAACTCTGCATTGGATACCTCACACTCGTTTTATAAGGATGAACATGGGGGTGCAGGGTGTTCCCCCCAGGTACAGAGCGTCACACTGCCCTCTGTCCCCTCTGCTGTGGATTGTTTGAACTGCAGTAGGAAGGGGAAACTGGGGAGGCATTGGCCCACACCATCTTTTACACCCTTGGTTCGGAGCATGAGGAGAGCTAAGGTGTGTGTGCGGGCCAATGGACACTGCTTGCAAAAAATTCCCATCTCAGGCTCATGGTGCACATTCGTAGCCCACATGTGGAATATAGACAGAGACCACACATCTCGAAAAATCTCCAGTTACAGGTAAGTAGCCTCCATTTGTTTAGAACTCATTCTTGTTTTGAGATCTAAAATGGATAGCTACTATATTCCAACAGCTCATGTTGTCTACCAGTTTTTTAAGGATTCTTCTCTTTCTTTACCTTTCCTTAGTTGAAAATACTGACTTGAGATCATCCATTCAGAATGGAAGCTGCCTACATGAATTTGTTTTGAAAATAAAATTAGCATAATGATATGCAGAGGAGTGGGGGTTAGGTGCCTGAGGGCTTGTTCATATGGTGCATTAATCTGCACCAGAGGGGTATAAAACTTAGTCCACATTAGTGTGTTGTTCAGTATCTGGCCCAGGTAGACCCTGCTTCTATTTCAAACAGTACTACATTAACATGCACCAGGGAACTTTTAGTGCATGCCAGCAGGGCCCACACAGGTCAGTTAGTGTGTGACACACTAGTGTGCAGTAGAATTTACATTGTTCTGGTGTGCAACTGACCCGTGTACCTGCCTGGCAGTCCAGAGATGGGTGTCTCCCTATACTTGCGCTTCTCAGCCACAAACCTTCTGCCAGAGCTGGGCATCTAAACCAGGTCAGCCATGCCCTAGCAGCTGAAACCATCTCTGCCTCCTATCTCCTGCTGGAGCTTGATTCTTCTCTCACGCTTGCCCTACATTTCCCTTTGCTCCTGGCTGTCTTTTGTGTGGGTGCTGTGCTGCCCTCCGTCCACCTATCAGTGTCCTGCATCTGTCCCTCTTACAGCACAGTCTGACAGGTCTCAGGTCTCATAGCACACCTACAGGACCAGGCTTTGTTGGCAAGATAGGGATTCCCCACTTAGTTGGCGAAATCCATCTCGGGGCTTTAGCTTGAGCTAGGTTCTAAGTTTCTTGTTAGCTGTGGAGCAGCATCAGGACGTAGGCAGCTTTATGAATGCTGACCAGCCGAAACTGGTGCCATGGGGACTTAGGTACCTATGGAATTAGGCAGCAGCTGAATTGCATCTCTGAAAATAACAGTGGCATCCAAATGATGAACTTCAGTGCCTAAATACTTTGAGGATCTGGGCCTCAGATATTAGGGTGATGGGTGGCAGTATAAAAGTCTAAAATAGATTGATACATCTAGTATATGTCTCTGCTGGTGTAGCATTGTCTCTGGGAGTCTATCTCCAGCATAGGTCACTGAAGGAAAATGTGCAAAAATGTTTCATGAAGAAAGATGTAAATTATTTAGCAAAAATCTTAGATATTTTAGATTGAAATCCTCCCCCCCTAATCTGAAAGTAAAACAGTTACATGAATTCCATCATGTGCGGGACTGAAGCTGAGTGCAGCAGAGACTTCAGGCATGCTAGTGCCTATGTAATATATACAGGAACTGCTTCATCAGATGGAGGCCAGCAAATGTAAATGTATTTGCAGAGAGTCACTTGGCTGTAACTAAATCAACGAGAATATAAAATTAAACAAATTCAAGCACGAGCCATAAAATTTGTCAGTGTGTACAGAAACCTACAGTGCAAGGTTAGACCAATTAGTGCTATACCTACATGTTAAGTACAGATGACTGAAGTCATAGAATAAAGTGATTCTTAACGTTGTTCATTTGAAGCATCAGTAGCATAATTTATAACCTCAAAGAGGAAGAACTAAGGGTCATAATGGAAACTGGAAAATGAGTTAGCAAGAGGGTCATAAACCAGAGTTTCTAACAATACAAACCATAATAATAATTTAAAATTCTGTAGCACTATTCATCCAAGGATCTCAAAGTGCTCTGACAAACGTTAATTAACTGAGCCTTGCAATACCCCTGTGTTTTAACTACAGGTATCTTGATTTGACAAGTGGTTAAGATGAAATGCAGAAAGATTGTTTTGTCTGGGATAACAGAGTAGCAAGTCAGTGGAAGAACTGCAAATGGAACCTGCAGTCCTGATTTCCATTCTCCTGCTCTGACCACTTAGACCACACTTCCTACCAGTAAACTGAGTAACTGAAATGGTGAGACAGGGTATAATGAACCAAGTTTGATATTTGTGTTCTTGCTTTCTGAGCATTTTAAGTAATGTACCAGTGGAGTAGGGTGGATTAAAATCTATGGAGTTTAGTCAGTCTTCATCTCTTGCATTCATTTTTTTGAAGCAAACACAGGAATATTTGGCCTCCTATGAGTTAATATAGCAGGCCTATTCCTACAGTTGGGCTCTGCATTGAGTCTGTACTGATAGATACAACTGCTGGATTGTGGTCCTATGCCTTATTCCCTGATGTAGAAGAAATATGGACTCTTACACCAAAGAAATTAAAAATCAAAATATTATATTTAAATCATGTTGAGAATATAGCAAGCAATATTCAGAAGCTAAGGGTTAATGCTGTCACTCTTTTCCATTATTTAGAATTGCATGATGCTATCCTAATCATGCAGTTATGCTGCCATAGGGGATTGGTGAATGGGAGTTGAATTTGGTACCTTGCTCTCTGGGGACCCAAATGGGCAAGTTTCTGGGAGAGACACCAGAATAAGCCAAACATAATTTCCCTATTTAAATTTATTACAGTCTCCTTAAATTCATTGCTTGCAACTCCAGTCAGTATGTGAGGTGCCAGCAAGGCCCTCGGCAGTACAACACTGAAAACTGTGGGGATAGCAAATGTGTGAGTATCATGTGTGGCACTTGACAGGTCTGGTAGCTGTTATCAGTCATTTGCAAGAGGTGACATGTTCACGACTCTGCAGGGAGTCCACACAGGTGTGTTCTGTTCACTCCAGTTAAGCAAGTGCTCTGATATTTGGGAATGACATAGTGAGCGAGGTGGGAGGAATTGTGATAAAAGGTAGTTGGCTTAAAATTAGCTTAGGGAAGGGAGGACTGAGAGCTCCCGTAATCCATGGCAAATGTGAATGCAGAAATTCACAGTAAAGAGAAAAGGAGTACTTGTAGCACCTTAGAGACTAACCAATTTATTTGAGCATGAGCTTTCGTGAGCTACAGCTCACTTCATGCTCAAATAAATTGGTTAGTCTCTAAGGTGCTACAAGTACTCCTTTTCTTTTTGCGAATACAGACTAACACGGCTGTTACTCTGAAACAGTAAAGAGAGAGGCTTGTGTAGAAATTCCTGTACCAAATTAATTGTATTATCAGCCTGTGCTATAACAGCAAAGCTCTAGAATTGTCACATGACTGCTACTCATCAGAAGGTAAGCTATGGGAGCGGGGTGCTGGAAAACTGTGTATAGTGGGAGTGCTGAAAGCCATTGAACAAAACTATAAACCCTGTACATGATGGAAGCCATCCATTCAGTTGCTATTATTACTCTTAGCTTAGGTATGCTGTCGCACCCCAGCACCCTTATACACAAGTGCCTTTTGAAAGTTAAAAGCCTTCGAACACCAATGGTGAATTAAGATGAAAGAGGTAAATTTCTGCCTCCACCGAACTTGCTTTGCAGTTAGGGAGCTGCATCAGTCAAGCATGAGGAGCCCATGGAGTGGTGGCACACAGCTCTGAGGGACCCTGCAGTAGGTAGTTTCATGCTCCACTAGGCTTTAAATCTATTTTACATTTACATTAGGGTCTTGAGAAGAATTCCAGGTTTCTATCAAGCCAGGGGTTGCCTTGTTTCTGGGTTGGAATTGTGGTGGTGTTAGCTGTGACACTGAAGCAGATGTTCTTGTTAAGTTTGTAAGAATTCCCTCTGAGTGGAGAGGAGAAACCCTTTTGTTCTGCATGCAGTTAGAAGAGTCACATACGTGTGCAGTCTCTCTCTCGCTCTCTCACTCTATACAAACACACTTTGTTGCTCTCGCTGTCATGAAGATGTTACTTTTGTTAATTCTTGTTTACTCAATCTAAATTAAACTAAATCACTTTCACACATACAAAACAAGATGTATTTGAGTCTAGGAAAACATTGTTCAGCTTCCTCAACCTGTCTGAATGTGGGAGTGATTAACCCAGTCACTGTGCTTTCAGCCTGGGGTAATAGAATCATAGAATATCAGGGTTGGAAGGGACCTCAGGAGGTCATCTAGTCCAACCCCCTGCTCAAAGTAGGACCAGTCCCCAACTAAATCATCCCAGCCACGGCTTTGTCAAGCCTGACCTTAAAAACTTCTAAGGAAGGAGATTCTACCACCTCCCTAGGTAACGCATTCCAGTGTTTCACCACCCTCCTAGTGAAAAAGTTTTTCCTAATATCCAACCTAAACCTCCTCCACTGCAACTTGAGACCATTACTCCTTGTCCTGTCCTCTTCTACCACTGAGAATAGTCTAGAACCATCCTGTCTGGAACCACCTCTCAGGTAGTTGAAAGCAGCTATCAAATCCCCCCTCATTCTTCTCTTCTGCAGACTAAACAATCCCAGTTCCCTCAGCCTCTCCTCATAAGTCATGTGTTCCAGACCCCTAATCATTTTTGTTGCCCTTCGCTGGACTTTCTCCAATTTATCCACATCCTTCTTGTAGTGTGGGGCCCAAAACTGGACACAGTACTCCAGATGAGGCCTCACCAATGTCGAATAGAGGGGGACGATCACGTCCCTCGATCTGCTCGCTATGCCCCTACTTATACATCCCAAAATGCCATTGGTCTTCTTGGCAACAAGGGCACACTGCTGACTCATATCCAGCTTCTCGTCCACTGTCACCCCTAGGTCCTTTTCCGCAGAACTGCTGCCTAGCCATTCGGTCCCTAGTCTGTAGCTGTGCATTGGGTTCTTCCGTCCTAAGTGCAGGACCCTGCACTTATCCTTATTGAACCTCATCAGATTTCTTTTGGCCCAATCCTCCAATTTGTCTAGGTCCCTCTGTATCCTATCCCTCCCCTCCAGCGTATCTACCACTCCTCCCAGTTTAGTAGTAATAACCTGATTTTATCACTGTTCCCAACTCTTGCACCCTTTGGTTCCTAATGGGTGCTTTTCGTCTTCTGCAAGGAATTTCTGGAACAGATGATAGGTGTGTGCAGCTCTTGGTTGTAGCCACTAGCTAGACACCAAGAGCCACTGCTTACAAACCCCTTGCCTCCTGCAAACAAAGCAGTGAAGCAGGAGGCCAGTAAGAGGAGTGGGGGATCCTAGCACCATCTCCATCCCTGTCAGTTCCTCACTACTGCATTGAAGGGGTGTAATGCCTGGTGGCCCAGGCAGGTTAGGAGCTGTCCAGAGCACTAGTCAAATGTGTGTGAGAAGTCAGGTATCTGACAGATCAATCTTTATCAGAGGCAGTCTGGGTCAATTGTTGGAGTTCTCACAGGGATCAGTAACTGGAAAATCCAATCCCACGGGCTGGTCTGTGGGCTGATGAGACAAGGTCAGGCAAGTCAGAGTTTAGGCAAGACAGTTTAGACTAAATTGATGTCACTGGACCGGCTCATTCCAAGCTGTTTCCACCACCAGGCATCAGAAGTGGACTGCAAATGTAACCCATACACCTCCTGGGTGTGGTGTTCTGTCCCCTCTAGTAGCACCAAGACCACTTAGAGATTAATGGATCTGCTACAGCCTCAGCTAAGAGCTACATGGTTTTTAGCTCATGCAGTAGAGACTCATGCACTAAGCTCCCAGAGGCCCCAGGTTCGATCCTGCCCGCTGATGATGGGGGTCTGTCGGCTTTACAAGTGGGGGCTCGTCTGCAATTTCAACTGGATGCGCTTCCTCAGTTAGGGGAAGTATGTAACCCACACCCCTCCTGGGTGTGGTGCTCTGCCCCATCTAGTGGTACCGAGACCACCTAGAAAGAGATTAATGAGTTCCCCACTTGTAACACCGACAGATCCTGTTGTTGGCAGGCAGGATGGGACCTCTGGAGCTAAATGCATGAGCCTCTACTGCATGAGCTAAATGCCATTTGGCCCTTAGCTAAGGCTGTAGCAGACTCATTCATCTCTAAGTAGTCTCAGTGCCACTGGAGGGGACAGAACACCACACCCAGGAGGTGTGTGAGTTACACATACATTGCAGCTGACTCTGAGGCCTGGTGGAGTCTCTGTCCGGTCACCTACGTCATGTGTCAATGTGGGTCATTGAAGATTGTCTCAAAGGCCCTGTCTCAAAGGATGGATTTCTAGGTGGTCAGAATTGGGTGATTCTGCTCTAGCAGAGGGGCCACCGAGTCCAGGGCCTTTCCTCTTAGAAGGCTGATGACTAATCCCACCTTTGCCTGGTCTGTCTGGTAGGCATTGGGCCTCAGCAGGAAATGGAGCCTGCACTGGTTCATGAAACCCTGCAACTTGTTTTGGTCATAGCACTCCTGTAAAGGTACCATGGGTTTGGGTCCTGAAGGTGACATAGGCTGTGGGGTTGTGTGAGACATTCCCACTTGCAGTTCTGTGATCTGTTCTTGCAGGGTGTGGTTTTCCGCCCTAAGCTGGTCCATTGTGGCCTATAAGGCTTGATTTTCTGCTCATAGGTGAGCAGTCTGCTGCTGGAGGCTCCGTGTCCCCTGGGTGATGTACCCTTTTCAGGTAGGACAAGCGTAGGAGACTGAAGTGGTTGGAGCACACTGTAATGCCCAATGGCCAAAGTGAGTGAGGGAGCAGTCCAGAGCAATAGTCAAGGATATGCAAGTGGTCAGGTTGTTGGAATGTCGTCCATATCAGATTTCAGAGTAACAGCCGTGTTAGTCTGTATTTGCAAAAAGAAAAGGAGTACTCGTGGTACCTTAGAGACTAACCAATTTATTTGAGCATAAGCTTTCGTGAGCATCCGATGAAGTGAGCTGTAGCTCACGAAAGCTTATGCTCATATAAATTGGTTAGTCTCTAAGGTACCACAAGTACTCCTTTTCTTTTTGTCCATATCAGAGAAAGTCTGGAGCAATAGTCAGAGTTCTCACAGGGGTCAGTAGCAGAAAGATCCAATCCAAGGGGCCGGGAAGGGGTTAGGAAGGTGAAGTTGGGCGAGGTGCCAAGGCAGGGTCAGGCGAGGCAGAGGGACAGCAAGGCAGGGTCAGGTGGAACAGCAAATGAAGGCAGTCTAGGCAGCATCCAGCCTACACTGGTATGTTGTTCAGACAGCTTTCTGTGCCTGTTGTGGCCTTTATGTAGTCCAGGTACCCAATGAGAGTGCTGCCTGTCCAGTCAGGGGCCTGGGGCATGGTTGCTGTGGGCCTGTAGGCCTTTAGCACTAAGGGTGTTGGTCAGGGCTGATGGTTTGGTGCAGCACCTAAGTCTGCTGCCTAAGGACCTGGTGGGCCTGGCTTTAATGCTGGGGGCCTGACAAGGAGTGAATAAAGTGAGCAAGCAATGCCACAGTGGGACAAAAGAAGGGCTCTTCTAGTTTGTATCTCTGGGACTCCTGCTTGACCCAGCAATGTTCTCTTTCCTGCAGATACTGGGTTCCTGTGTGGGGAAAGGGGAAGATGACCAGGAGATGTTGCTGGGCAGGTGATGGTACCCAGAGGTGAGCTGGGTAGGGCACAGGGTAGAAAGTGATGCTCAGTGTTTGGAGCTGGCCAGAAAGAAAGTGAAGGGGAAGGACATGGTGCTAGTACCCAAGTGGGGAGGAAGCTGTGGAGGGGTGTGAGAGAAGCGTTGGTGTAGGGGAAGGGAATGCCTGTGTGGTAGGGGTGGGTAGTGGAGACTGTCCCTCCCATCAATTAGAATAAAGAGAAGGAGGCCCCTAGATTTTTTTCATTTTGCAGGTTCAATTTTTCCAGTTGAAACTCATGTATACAAAAAAGGTTTCCCCATAAGTGTTAAAAAAGACAAGTGACTTTCATTTTTTTTAAATGGAGTGCTGCTAGCATGGGGGAGAGCCCTTACATTGTGGGATTCCCCCCCCCCCACCCCCATTCCCATCTGCATTTATCTTGGAACACACAGTTAGCTGGGTGCTGCAGGGTGGGTATGCGCTATAGATACCTTATAGTATGGGTGGGATGTTGAATACCTGGAACCTGCAGTATTTAATATCCTGCACATTCCAGTAGCATGAAGAGTGTACATTCTAAGCACTGCAGCGCTTTTACCAACCCACTTCCCCCAGCCCACTTGTGCACAGCTACAATACAGAAAGCTGTAACAGTGACCCAGCTTTGTTTATAAAGCCTTTAGAGATGATGCACTTTCTATTTCGTGCTTCAGTGTACACTGTTTTTCCTCCTGATGTGCTGTGGGAAATTGAGTTTACAGTTGGTTACCTTCTGGAATAAAAAAAGTAAATAATATAAAATCAGATTTCATTCAAGTAAAGCTTTTGCCATCACTTTTCTCTCAGCGATGAAAGGCGCTTGTGACTTTTGTAATCATGTTTGAATAGTATAATACAACGTTAACAGTACCTTTTTACCCATTATACCTATTTAAAGAACATTTTATGTTGTGTATTTTGAACAGACAAAATCATACAAGAAACAAATAAGATAATTGAGAAATATAAAGGCTAGCAGACACGATGACAAACTCCAACAAAAGAATTAATTAGCGACAGGAAAGTGCTGTACATAGCTTCTGACTGCATGAGACTCTTTTGGAGAGCAGAAACATGCCACGACAATTACAAACTGCTGTGCTAAGGACCTGATCCAAAGCCCACTGAAGTCAGGGAAGTCTTTCTATTGAATTGAATGGGTTTTGGATCCAGCTCTGAATAGTTTTCTAACCTGTATAGCGAATTAGGCAGAGCTCCATAGGTATACTTTACTCATTGTTCATATATGATTTTGACTGTCTCTGTCTGGCTAACACAGAATTATATATATGTATATCTAAATTTATAGGAACGATGTATGATATCTCAGCATTGTCTAAGACTGTATTCTGAGTATGCATCAAAGGGCAGAATTAAGATTGCATATGCAACCTTAACTGTCATTTTCTGACCTTTAAGTGCTTAACAGCATTCACTTAACTTTCTGTTCACATAGCTTTTCTAATGGAGAAACGATGGCGAGATTAGAGGTATTCTCTGGCAGCTTTGTGCTGCCTCTGCAATGCAAAGGAGCTATAAAGCCAAGTTTACAGCTGCTTTGCATTGTTGGAGTGGTACAAAGCAGCCAGAGTGTATAAGTGAACCTGATCCACTAAATAAATAAAGGGTGCATGCACACATGCACACACGCACATTCTCACACTTCGTATGAGTAAAATCTCATATCTACACATAGCTATTTGTGCACGTACAGGTGGAATTCTGAGTGTGCAGCAAGGGCATTCATTTGTTACTTGGCTTTGCTGCAACTTAAAGTTCACTTAAGGTTTTGTGTTCAGAATCAAAATGAGTAGAATTGAAAACTACATTTTCTAATTTCACCCATTATGTTTACTTTTAATCAGGATTCTGTGCATTTGTTGACCCTGTCTTTCTGCACCTTTTTTGTCAATTTCTGTAGAAAACATAAGGAACCACAGACAGTAACTATAATCAATTTTTAATAGCATATTGTCATATCAAGGATGTGTATATATAAATTACAAGAAGTAAGAGCTCAGGCAATGCAAATCAAGTTGTGGTACTACATTCAATATTGTAACCAGATGGTCTTAAATGATTACTCTGTTTCCCTGAAGTGTAGGCTTCTGGGAATCCATCCTAACTCACCTCCAGCTTGGACTAACACAACCAGTGCCATAGTCTGCTCCAACAAGAAACAGCAAAGGGTCAAGCCAGTAGTAGATGTGGGAATCCTTAGGCAGGATTTCAGATGGAGCATTGGTTCAGGTACAAGAAGGTAGACAACAGCCCCATTCACTGAATAGAGATATTGAAATAGTATTGGGTTCTTTTATTAAGTGTCCTTACTCAATAAATATTACTAATTCTATTAAAGGCAGTGTGTTCAGCAGAAGGGTCAGTGGCCTGGGAATCAAGAGACCTTGGTTCTGCCACTGACTTGCTGGCATCTGCTACTGGCTTAATTGGAGCAGATGAATGTTCTGCTTGTCCTTTGCAGTGAAACCATGGCACTGGTTGTGTTACTCCAAGCTGGAGGTGAGTAAGGATGGATTCCCAGGGCTAGTGCTCAGTCAAACAGAGGAGGTGTAGTCTTTCAATGAGCAGATGACAGAAATGGCATTTCTGGCTACTGCTGCAGTGAGGACTCTGTGGAGTAGTGGTGAGCCCATTAGGATCGCAAGGCTGGGCAACATCTTGAAACCTGCAATCTAATTAGAGGGTTAGGTGATAGTGTCTGCTGATACCAAATTTCAGTTTCAAACTTATACTCATAGACTTTAAGGCCAGAAGGGACTGTTCTGATCATCTAGTCTGACCGCCTGCACATGGCAGGCCACAGAACCTCGCCCGCCCAATCCTGTAATTGAGCTATAACCTCTGGCTGAGTTACTGAAGTCCTCAAATCATGATTTAATGACTTTAAGTTACAGAGAATCCACCAAATTTAATCTGAAAATGTTTGTCCTCCTTTGCTTTGTAATTTCTCTCTCCCTTTGCTACTGTATAAAGCTTTTACTATTACTTAATCCATTCTGGATACATTTTGCATGAAAGACACCATCTCCGAAGCTGTGTTGTATGGAGTGTGTTATCTAATCTCGTTTTGGAACCTTTTCATTGACAGTGCCTTTAAAGACGTCTCTTGGCAGGCTGGTACATTCACTGATCACTTCCCTGCTATTTCTACACTGCAATCCATTTCTGTTTTTTCTTCTTGAATGACATCTTATCCTCCTCCTTGCTCCAAGCTAATAACTCAGACCAGATGGCTGAGGTTGACCTCACACAATCTGCTCCCCAGGATATAAATGATGCCATTTAGACATATGTTCCCTTAGTAAAGAAAAGTACTTGCACCAAGAGCCTATAACTATTTATTTTGATTTATATAGTACTTCCTGTGCTCTGGGTGCCCTTATAACATGTTAAAATACACCCTATCACATACAATCATAGAATCATAGAATCATAGAATCATAGAATATAAGGGTTGGAAGGGACCCCAGAAGGTCATCTAGTCCAACCCCCTAGTCGAAGCAGGACCAATTCCCAGTTAAATCATCCCAGCCAGGGCTTTGTCAAGCCTGACCTTAAAAACCTCTAAGGAAGGAGATTCTACCACCTCCCTAGGTAACGCATTCCAGTGTTTCACCACCCTCTTAGTGAAAAAGTTTTTCCTAATATCCAATCTAAACCTCCCCCACTGCAGCTTGAGACCATTACTCCTCGTTCTGTCATGAGAACAGTCTAGAGCCATCCTCTTTGGAACCCCCTTTCAGGTAGTTGAAAGCAGCTATCAAATCCCCCCTCATTCTTCTCTTCTGCAGGCTAAACAATCCCAGCTCCCTCAGCCTCTCCTCATAACTCATGTGTTCAAAAAAATTTATTCGCTGGACTCTCTCCAATTTATCCACATCCTTCTTGAAGTGTGGGGCCCAAAACTGGACAAAGTACTCCAGATGAGGCCTCACCAATGTCGAATAGAGGGGAACGATCACGTCCCTCGATCTGCTCGCTATGCCTCTACTTATACATCCCAAAATGCCATTGGCCTTCTTGGCAACAAGGGCACACTGCTGACTCATATCCAGCTTCTCATCCACTGTCACCCCTAGGTCCTTTTCCGCAGAACTGCTGCCTAGCCATTCGGTCCCTAGTCTGTAGCTGTGCATTGGGTTCTTCCGTCCTAAGTGCAGGACCCTGCACTTATCCTTATTGAACCTCATCAGATTTCTTTTGGCCCAATCCTCCAATTTGTCTAGGTCCTTCTGTATCCTATCCCTCCCCTCCAGCATATCTACCACTCCTCCCAGTTTAGTATCATCCGCAAATTTGCTGAGAGTGCAATCCACACCATCCTCCAGATCATTTATGAAGATATTGAACAAAACCGGCCCCAGGACCGACCCTTGGGGCACTCCACTTGATACCGGCTGCCAACTAGACATGGAGCCATTGATCACTATCCGTTGAGCCCGACAATCTAGCCAGCTTTCTACCCACCTTGTAGTGCATTCATCCAGCCCATACTTCCTTAACTTGCTGACAAGAATACTGTGGGAGACCGTGTCAAAAGCTTTGCTAAAGTCAAGAAACGATACATCCACTGCTTTCCCTTCATCCACAGAACCAGTAATCTCATCATAGAAGGCGATTAGATTAGTCAGGCATGACCTTCCCTTGGTGAATCCATGCTGGCTGTTCCTGATCACTTTCCTCTCATGCAAGTGCTTCAGGATTGATTCTTTGAGGACCTGCTCCATGATTTTTCCAGGGACTGAAGTGAGGCTGACTGGCCTGTAGTTCCCAGGATCCTCCTTCTTCCCTTTTTTAAAGATTGGCACTACATTAGCCTTTTTCCAGTCATCCGGGACTTCCCCGGTTCGCCACGAGTTTTCAAAGATAATGGCCAATGGCTCTGCAATCACAGCCGCCAGTTCCTTCAGCACTCTCGGATGCAACTCGTCCGGCCCCATGGACTTGTGCACGTCCAGCTTTTCTAAATAGTCCCTAACCACCTCTATTTCCACAGAGGGCTGTCCATCTCTTCCCCATTTTGTGATGCCCAGCGTAGCAGTCTGGGAGCTGACCTTGTTGCTGTAGTCAAATTGACTGCCCAGAATTACCTGGCAAGAAAAGAGGTCATGTTGGAAGGCCTCCCCTAGTTATCTCCTTAGCCACCGATCCACCTCATTCCTGGAAAACAGATGGGCTGCACAACATTAACAAGTCAGGGCTCTTGAAGACCAATGTGGGATGCAAATTCCACAGCCACTGGGCCCTCCACAAGAACACCCTGCCAGCTGTTCCTTCCCTTTTATTTCAAGGGATATCTGGCTCTAGTTCCTCTATTTGGAACTGTGGCAGAGTGGCACAGGGACAGCGTGGTCTCTTGGGTAATTAGGTCTCAAACCATTTAGGACTTTAGTGTTAAAAACCGACATATCAAGCTTTACTTGGAAATCAACAGGCAGACTGGTGCCCTGGTGTCCTTTCCAAATGGACTCAAGACATGGCCCCATGTAGAATGTATTACAATAATCCGGTCTTGAGAAGACAGAATGGTAGTAAGTTCACATCAGACAGAAAAGCTCACTCATTTTGCCAGGCAAAGATGGAGAAAACAGTTCTTGGTCATTTGTAGTCTGGCTGTATATGCTTCCTGTGAGCCTGATCCAAAGCCCATTGAAGTCAGTGGGAAGTCTGTCTATAGTGATGACAGGTACAGTAAGTCACAAGGGAGGAAGTGTTTGCTGAAACACACAGTGTAACCAAATCAAGTGATATACAAGGTTATCCTTTCAAGCTTAATTGTTCTTGTTATATTAAATACAGACAGTATCAGGTAGACTGCACTCTAAAGAACATGCTGATGCCAGTTGTCTCCCTGCTCCCTGTCACGCCCCCTGCTTGCTTTGTAAATACAAGACAGATAAAATAAATATTTGGAATGTATCTCTCTCCTCCTGTCTATGTGACACATCCTCCTGATTCTGATCCCAGTGTCACATCCTCCTGATTCTGATCCCAGTGTCACTGTTGTAAATCAGACATAATATAACTGAAGTGACCGGAGTTACACTGGTGTAAATATAGGGAGAATTGGGCCTCACGAACAGTGATCCTTTTGGTTTGGCTAACATAAGTAGGGCTGTATTGCATGTTAATATTTTGGGTTAAGAGGAATTGCTTTGTGGTGTGATAACCTGAAGAAGGAATGTAAAAAAGCATTCTGATCATTACGTAGCCGTACCAATGACCTAAATAAAGACTTAAAAACGTTTCAGAACCACATTGTGTGAACGTCAGTTGACATAAGTTGCCATGGTACAGCATGCTATGCGACAGCAGAGAAACTTAAATTAGAACATTGATTGGGGGTTGAATACAGGGAAACTTTTCTCATTTGCTGTTGGCAATTTTTTTTCCAGGAAATAGTGGGAAAGTAAAAATATTAGTAAAATGGGCAGCCTCCTCTTAATCGCTTTTCCTCTGCAGAAACAAAAAAAACAAAACCCAAAAACAAAAAACAAAAAGAAAGGAGAGAGAGAAAAGCACAGTGCGAGACTTCTGCTTGAAAATCATCTAGAACAGCCAAAACCAATGGGTATGTACTTGGCACGGCTCAGCTGCTGCTACCCAGGTTATTGCGGTTACCCTGCTATTTATACTCATGCCAGCTCACTGAGAGCTAGTGTGTGTTTGTGTACATGAGTGGGAAAATCACACCCCTAGCTCATAGTATAGATGTAGTCTCAGGGCTACAGGCTGGGTAGGGTGTCCCCTCTTCCTCCTGTTAATCACACTGGTTATAGAGCCTTTGCTTCACTTAACCAGAAAAAACACTAACTGGTTAATTGAGGACCTGACTTTGTCTGGTGCAAAGGTGGAGAGATACAGATATAAGCACAAGGCAAAATGTGATGACCAGAGTAGAGAGCACAAGAGAATCTGATCTTGCCTTTGATGCCCTGTTGCATGGTCACCATGCTACTTCTACATCATAGCAGTAGTAAGCCTTAAGAAAAGAATATGTAACTAATTGCTTCATTAACGTGATGAAGAATGTGGTTAAACTTATTGCCAGGTGACCAGGATGATGGAGATCTAACCTAGTGGTTGGAGCGGGCATTGGGCCTAGTGGTAGGAACAGGTGTTGGGAACTGAGTGTTGGGGCTAGGGCCAGAGCTGGCGGCAGGAGTCAGAAGCCAGAGCCAGGAGTCAAGTCAGAGGTCAGAAACAGGGTAACAGAGCCAAGAGTAAAAGCCAGAGACCTGAGCCGACGCTCAGAGCCAGAATCACCTGGAGTAAGCAGAAAACAACAAGGTGGGTTTTCAGGCAGGGATAGGGCTGTCCTGCAGGAACAAGGCAACACAGGAGTAGTGGAAAATACAGTGTGGAGATTTATATACATAGAGAACATGAAACAATGGGTGTTACTATACACACTGTGACCAGAAAGAAAAGGAATACTTGTGGCACCTTAAAGACTAACAAATTTATTTGAGCATAAGCTTTCGTGAGCTACAGCTCAGGAAAGCTTATGCTCAAATAAATTTGTTAGTCTCTAAGGTGCCACAAGTACTCCTTTTCTTTTTGCGAATACAGACTAACACGGCTGCTACTCTGAAAACTGTAACCAGAGTGATCATTTAAGGTGAGCTATTACCAGTGGGGGGTGGGGGGGCACTTTTGTAGTGATAATCAAGGTGGGCCATTTCCAGCAGTTGACAAGAACGTCTGAGGAACAGTGGGGGGTGTGTGGGGGGGATAAACATGGGGAAATACTTTTACTTTGTGTAATGACCCATCCACTCCCAGTCTCTATTCAAGCCTAAGTTAATTGTATCCAGTTTGCAAATTAATTCCAATTCAGCAGTCTCTCGTTGGAGTCTGTTTTTGACGTTTTTTTTGTTGAAGTATTGCCACTTTTAGGTCTGTAATCGAGTGACCAGAGAGATTGAAGTGTTCTCCGACTGGTTTATGAATGTTATAATTCTTGACGTCTGATTTGTGTCCATTTATTCTTTTACGTAGAGACTGTCCAGTTTGATCAATGTACATGGCACAGGGGCATTGCTGGCACATGATGGCATATATCACATTGGTAGATGTACAGGTGAACGAGCCTCTAATATTGTGGCTGATGTGATTAGGCCCTATGATGGTGTCAGAAGAGTACCCAGAAGTCACCTACTACAGGACAGGCCCAACTAAGAAAATAACAGAACGCCACTAGCCATCACCTTCAGCCCCCAACTAAAACCTCTCCAACGCATCATCAAGGATCTACAACCTATCCTGAAGGATGACCCATCACTCTCATAGATCTTGGGAGACAGGCCAGTCCTTGCTCACAGACAGCCCCCCAACCTGAAGCAAATACTCACCAGCAACCACAGCATTACACTGAGAATTCATGTTCAGTTGATTATCCACTGTGACCCTCAAGTTTTATCTTGTCTCCCAGGGTAGAATCCCCCATCAAACGCCTGTTGTTGGCTTGCACCCAGCTTACCAAATGATCCAGATCACTCTGTATCAGTGACCTGTCCATTTCATTATATACCACTCCAAGTCTTTGGATCATCTGTAAACTTTATCTGTAATTATTTTATGTTTTCTTCCAGATCATTTATAAAAATGTTTAATAAAGTAGGGTCAAGAAGAGATCCCTGCAGGACTTTACTAAAAACACATCTGCTTAATGATGATTTCCCATTTACGTTTGCATTTTGAGACCTATCAGTTAGCTAGTTTTTAATTCAGTTAATGTGAGCCTTATTGATTTTGTGTCATTCTAGTTTCTTAATCAAAATGTCATGAAGTACCAAGCCAAATGCCTTACAGAAATCTAAATATATTACATTAATACTATTATCTTTATTAATCAAATTTGTAATCTCATCAAAACAAATACCAATTTTGTTTGACAAGATCTATTTTCCATAAACTCATTTTGATTGGTATTAATTATATTATCCGCCTTTAATTCTTTGCTAACTGAGTCCCATATCAGCCGTTCCATTTTTCCCCCTGAAATTGATGTTAGGCTGACAGACCTATAATTACCCAGGTCATCCCATTTACCCTTTTAAAATACTGGTACAACATTAGCTTTCTTTCGGTCCTCTGGAAGTTCTCCAGTGTTCCAAGACTTATTAAAATATCAACATCAATGGTCCAGAGAACTCTTTGGTCAGCCTTTTAAAAACTCTAGGATGCAAATTATCGAGACTTGCTGATTTAGAATGTCTAACTTGGGTCACTGCTATTTAACATGCTCCTGAGTTACTGCTCTCGTGGTCTTTTTTCATCCCAGAGCTTCCTTGTGAAAACTGGGAGCAGTACACTTTTTCCTGTTCATGGCTTGTTCCTCTAAGCCCAGCCTGGTCACGATGTCCTGCCATATAATTGGTGGTCAGCCTCTAGGTCAGATTTTTCAGGATCCCAACCCAGGCAGAGAGGACTAATGGTCAGAGTAGGGGGAAGCCTGAGGCAGTGTGCAGCACAGGAGGGCATAATCAGATTCCATGCCAGGTTTGATACCAAGGGTCAGAGTCCAAGTCAGGTTTCAGGGTCCTAGTCAGACGGCAAAGTCCAAATCAAGCTGAGGTAGAAACCCCAAGTTCAGGAGCAAGGAATGGCCATGTCAGCTATAGAGAATCCACACTGTTCCCTGGACACATTGCGCAACACCCCCTAGATTTATATAGTGTGGGGAGCCAATCAGGAGGCAGGGGACTGCTGTCTGTAACACCCCTACTGCTAATGGCAGCATGGAGATGCCAGCTATTTGGGAGCTCTGCAGGTCTTGGTTCTAGGCCTGTCTGGCTTTACATTACCCGTCCCACAAGCAGACCCTGCTGTCCTGGGTTTGTTTGGATAGGCTGCCTAGAAGGCTGCCATGAGGTCAGAGGCATGGACTTGGAGTGCAGGCTCCCAGCATTGCTCTTCTGGGTCGTAGCTTCACAGTCCACAAGATATCAGAGGGAGCCATGCCTGATTTTTTGAGTCCAGTATCTTGTGGACCTGACACTCATCGTCTCAATGGATCCACACCAAAGGGGGCAGTGGTTGGCTCTCTGAACGAAAGGGTTGTTGATGTAGGGTTTTAGCAAGGATATATGAAATACTGGTGTATTTTGAGGGATGTGGCTAACTGAAGCTTCATGGTCACTGGGTTGATTACCTGGTTGATGGGCTATAGCCTGAGGTGTCATTGGTTCAGTTTATGACACGGCCCGTTGGTGCAGCAGTTTTGGGCTGAGAGTCACACTTGTTGCCTGACGTGAATGCTGGGCCTCCCTAGCACTGACAGTGAGTGTATTGCTTGTAGCCCACCTTGGCCTTGTCCAGGGAGGTTCTTCTTGAGTTCTTCTTGGACCTCATGAGTCTATGGCTGTGGGATTAGTGGAGTTGACAGGTGTGGCTAGGTGGAAATGGGGCTGAAAGCCACAATGGGCATAGAATGGACTCTGCCTAGTAGAGACATGGTTGGCATTGTTGTAAACAAACTCTGCTTGGGGTAGGAGGCTCGACTAGTTGACCTAGTGGAAGTTCGTGAAGCAGTGCGGGTATTGTTCTAATACTTGATTAGCTCATTTGGATTGACCGTCAGTATGTGGGTGATAGGTGGTGGATGTGTAAGTGCAGATGATAGAATAATATCGTTAGTACTCTGATTTTATAAATTTGCACGTTGGCACCAAACGTAATGTTTTTGTCAGTCCATTTCATCAATTTCTTTGCAGCTCTTGTAGCTAAGGCACCTCACCTTTCCACCTCAGTTTTGAGGGAACCGTTGGCTTTGTTCAAGCTTCCTAGTACCCATAAGATTTTACTTGTTCTGTGGCTTCACAGCTGCTGCATTTTCACACTTAATCTACTGTCCCTTTTCCAAGGTGCAACCACTTTGTCTTCTTGGCATTTACTGCAACTCCAAGTCAACTACACCAATTTTCCAGGGTAATGAAGAGTATCATAATTAATTCACATGGGTCTGTCAGTTGTACTATGTCAGTTGCATAAGCTAAGGAGCTTCATGCTAGATCATCCAATGTCATGCCCTCAAACGTATCTAATGTTTTTAATGTCTACTTTAAATACATGATGAAAAGCGAAGGTGATTCCATCCCCCCCTTGTCTTTGACTTGAATCAGTTGCTTAATTTTCCACCATTTCTTGCAGCATTGTAAGTGTTGTCATATATAACGATGATCTAATCTGCAATTCCATATGATTTTGCTACTTTCCATAATGCTTCCACCCAATCAGAATCTGATACCTTTCGAAGTCGAAAATGGCAAACACCTTTAATCCTCATTTTCACTTTTCCCATCAATTGTTGAGTGTGAATATCTGTTCAATGCAACTTCAGCCTGGTCTAATGTTACACTGTTCGTCACCTACTGCTTGACTACTTACTGCCTTTTCTGCATTATTATTGACAATTCTACCATTTCCAACCAGTATCTTTTTTAGGATTCTTTTTGTTCCTAATATATTTTAAAAACTTCCTACTGTCCTTAACTCTGCTGACCATTGATTTCTCAATGTCCTTTCTTATGTCCTTTTGCTTCTCTTATCAATTTTATACAATTCCTAGCTTCAACATTGCCTTTTTTCCATTTGTGTTCATATGGAGGAGAAGTGAAAGCAGGAGAAGTGAAAGCAGATTATATATATATAATCACTTCTCTATAGCAGGTTGTTTTTTTAATCAGCATATAATCTTCTTCCTTGATTGTGGGATTGTGAATTTGGGGGTATTTAGTAACATATTCTTAAATAGTTCCCAATGTTCTGCTGTTTATGCTCATCCCGCTCGGTCTACTGCCTACCTTCTCTCCCTACTCCATAGCTGAAAATCTTCTGGATTTCTCTGTATAAAATTGGCCTGGGCAAATCTGAGTTGTGACCATGGTGAACAGTTTAATTTTGCTCCTTTGAGCACTCGGTTTAATTGTGTTTGCATTATGATTGCTTTGAAAATACTTGATTTATTTAGTTTGTTATACTCCAGAGTAGAGCTAGTTGGAAATGATCATTGTGTTGCAAAATGTCTATTAGTTGAAAGTGAAACATTTCACAGAAGTGAGTACATTTTGTCAAAAGTTTATTTGAAAAGAAAAATTGAAATTGTTTTGATTTTTCAAAACAGAAGGTTTCAATTTTCCATTTCAAAATGACCTTTTATTTCAAAATTTAAAATTTAATATTATATAATATAAAAAGGTGAAATCAGAACAAAAGTTTATATTTGATGAGAAATGGAAAAATTTGACTGACACGAACTGAATTGTTCTGGGGATTTTCAGTTGGATGGAAAATTTTAAATCTTTATTTTTCATTATATTTCTGAATGGAAAAACATTTTGAAATCATGGAAATCCCCACTACACAAAAAAGCAGTTCCCAGCCAGCCCTAATCACCAGGAGTTGACTAACAGGTTTGAACTCCTGGGTCCTGATCTTCTGCTGTAGCTGATAAGAATATTGCACAGGAGAGGTGTGTAGAAAAATGGCTTTATGCAACATAGTTTGGCTGTGTGATTGTCTGATCCCCATAGGGGAAGTGCTTGAACTTGAACTTGTTATCTCTATACGATACTAGCTGCGTAAGAGCTGCAAAAGTGAGCTTTTCTACATTGTAGCCTGTTGCTTCTTCCAAACTTGGGATTCATTCCCATGTGGGCTTTATAATGTTAAATTAAAGGGTTAAGTTAAATGTAAATCTTAAATTTTAACCCAGGTTATTTTGATGGATTTTATTTTTATTTTACTAGTTAGAGGTGTACACTTATTGAGTTTTCCATTACATCTCCCAGGGCAAGATTGTTCTTTAGAGAATCTCTCTAGAATGTTTTCCAGACAACTTTTATATGTCTCGAATGTTGGGGCTTTTGCAGCTTCCGCTGGAAGATTAGTCTGCTGTTTCATGGATCACGCAGTTAAGATTTTGTCCCCTCAGTATTCATCCTACTAGTTTTATCTCATTAGTCTTAGTTGTTGTAGCCACCCTCTCACCCTGATTATAACATCAAATATTTGTTGGTAGTTCACTGCTAACGTATGTTGTTCGGAGAGCATTGAACTGGGTGTTAAGAATTCAGGGTTCTGTTCCTGACTCTGCCATGGAGTTGTGTTGTGAACTTTACGTCAGACTTTGACTTCCAATGGAAGTGTTAAGGTATTTCTAAGAAAACGTCCCAATAATTTTTTAACATTACAAAACAATATATTTTTCTCCTAACCTCATTCTCTGCAATGACTAAAACCTTTTGGCTGCAATTTTCCAAAAAATTCAGCCTGAGGCAGATACCTGGCATGGAAAATTTCAGCCCAAATGGTTAAAGTTTGGCAAAGTTATAAGCAACTGAAAACAGGATCTTACAATGGGAAGTGTTGGGCAATCATAATAATAGGCAGTACTATGAGCCCCACGTTTAATAAGGGCCCAAATCTGCTCTCCCTTACACTAGTGTAAAACAGGACTAAGTCAGTGGAGTTACACTAGCACAGGGATTCACAACTGTGGGGGTTGTGAGGTATCAGCCTGCACCCTCAAGCCCCGCTTCGCCTCTAGCATTTATAATAGTGTTAAATATAAAAAGGTACTTTTAATTTATAAGGGGGGGGTCGCACTCAGAGGCTTACTGTGTGAAATTGGTCACCAATACAAAAGTTTGAGAACCACTGATTTCTAGCACAACCCAGTGTAACTTAGAGGATAATTGGGCCCCTTGTGGATCTTCTTATAAGTTGTTTGGGAGAGAGTTTGTGAACTATTAGAGAGACCATCATTGAGGTAGAAGCTGACTTGTTAGACTAGATTTATGACTGCACCATTTAATACATGGCTTAGTATTATATGCGTGTCCATATACGTTTGTAAAGTTATACAGATGCATTTTTTCAGGCATTTTTGGGCCATTCATACAACATTAAGTAATTAGGCTGCATACAGAAAATTTAAAGTCCCCAGTGCTCTCTTCACAGCTACTTAATATTAGAATGTATAAGATTCCTTGTGGTTGTACATTGTATTTTGTTAAACTTAACAAACTATTCAGGCGAGGCTAAGAGAACAGCAAATGCAAATGAGATAATTGAATACAGAAAGTCAGTCCTATCTTAACAAATAAATGACTATATTTAATTGGGCTGAGATAAATAAAATCCTGTGGGATCAAACATTCTTGAAACAAGCCCAAGTTTCTTCCTTGAGAAAGTGTTTGGGATTGGGGAATAGAGTACATCTTGCACCAGTGCCAAAATTAGAGTGATTTTGTGTGTGCGCCAAGATGGCCAATATTAATACAGGCATTTTTGAGTAAAAGTTGATCTTAGTATTTCTTAGCATTTGGTAAATACCTGATGCAGATTTCACTTGCATAAGATTTTAGTAATTTGACTCGATTTATCTTCCTATAAGTCACATCCAGAAAAAAGACTAGATTTGTGATTACATGAAATGGCAACTGCCATGCTGCAGCATCTATTTTAAATATGGCCTCCCCACCCGTCTCAACCCCAGTACTGTGTCCTACCTTGATCCCAACACTGCTGTCAGTCCAGTTGCTTCCACTGCAACTCATTCCCATCCTCAGCACTGTTCAATGGAGATCATTCAACAGTTTCAAAACACATTACTAGAATTGTCAGATCAAGAGTACTTGTGGCACCTTAGAGACTAACCAATTTATTTGAGCATGAGCTGTGGCTCACGAAAGCTCATGCTCAAATAAATTGGTTAGTCTCTAAGGTGCCACAAGTACTCCTTTTCTTTTTGCGAATACAAACTAACACGGCTGTTCCTCTGAAACACATCAAGAGTATTTCACGTGACACATATTTTAGATCCTATTTTGTGCACACCTTGACTGCAAGTTACTGCCCTGATCTATAGGGATGGCACTTTCAGCTTGTGGTAACGTGATGCGACAAGACTGGATTGAATCCTCTATGCTTCATCATGAGGTTTTGTAATCACAAGAGTGTGCTGAAATTCAGTTTACGCCAGTATAAGAGCTCTCCTCTCATCTACACACCAGTTATTTTTCTAGAGCGAGAAACCTAGAGTCTTCGTAGAGCAGATAAAGACCTTTTAAAAAGAACATCTCTCTCTCTAATATGCACATATTGTGTGTATTATTTTTTAATAAACACACAAAATCAGGTAGTCTCTAGTATCAAATTGCAAATAATGTCTTCCTCTTCCCTTGCTGACTGACTCTTGTCAAACCAGATACTCTTACAACTACAACTGTGGCAGCTGTATGCAACAACCACAGGTCAATTTCTCCAGCTTATTTCTGCAGGGCATTTACCTAGAGTTCACTACATATTTGTTTAATGTGTTTTTTTTCTTGCAGGTGCCATATAAATTGGCTTGGTATGGAATCTTATATACTGTACACTTGTAACTTTGCTATGCAAATTCTAACAGTGGTTACAAAAAATTGCTGTAGCTAATGTGTTATAGTTTTTAATTTTAATGGTGAAAAGTGACCTTAAGCACTATATAACTATACATTCCTACAGATCTTTCCATTTTTATACCATTTAGTAAGTTTCTTCTAGTAATTGTGAAATATCTCTGCGAAATTAGTGCTCATATAACTTTCTATAGATTACAGTTTATCATTTTAAAAGGACAATTTCTTATACCCAGAGACCTTTTTCATCATCTTATACTAGTACTAAGCTATTTTGTGATGGTGAAGACAGTAAAAATTAGATGAAGATTAGTCCAATTTGCTGGTATTTTAATTGGCATAGATTTGAATCCGTAATGTTTTCCATTAATAATTAAATACAGAGGCAGTTTTGGCAGGTGGGAACTGAGCTGTACAGAGCTGTAGCTGTCAGCAGCTCCTGGTCCTGGCTTGAGCTGCTGCTTCTGTTGGAATAGTGAAATGTACTTCTGAAGGGGTTTACCTAGTGTAACTGGAGGCAGTTCCTGCCTGGCCTAACTAGGATGGCCTCTGTGCCCTGACCCACTTCAAAAGAGTTCCCATTGAAGTGGCAGCTAAGACTAGGAGCTACTCCACCACCTGGAGAGCTGTCAGGGGTAAGCTGCTTTTTAGATGGCTAACATCTGTTTGGTTTCTAGTTTGTTTTCCAAGATAATCTGAACTGTTCTTATCTCATACCATATCTTGGTTTATATATGTTGTTCATTTATTATTGCAGTATGTTCATTCTCAATCGTCTCTCAATAGTTGTTGTTCATATATTTCCTTGAAATGATCAATAAAAATTCAGAAAACTAATTGGCACGTTGGCTTCTGCTAGAAATGTAATATTATGTGTTTACCATTATAATGTAGCTTCTAAAGTACATAAATATTTACTGGTTACAGAAAAATACCAAGGACTGCTAAATCCAGCATATCAAATGAAATATTTTTTATTTGTTTCTCGTTACTAACAGATATTCAAGAGTTTTACGAAGTGACATTGCTAAACTCCCAAAAAAGCTGTGAGCAAAAAACAGAAGAAGCAAATCAAGTTGCAGAGAAATGGGAGAAGACGAAATCTTCTGCCACAGGCCATGCAAGTCTGCAGAAAAACCAAGAGGTACCATAATAGATGAATGGTTACAAGTATATATAATGAAATAGATGGCTCAGGTGTTGGAAAATGTCATGTGGTGGCCTTCTAATTCAGGAAGGGTGGTTTGTGGTTGAGATACTACTATACCGAGACTCAGGAGATCTGTCTTCAGTTCCTGACTCTGACACAGACATTCTCTGTGACCTTGCACAAGTCATTTAATCTCAGTGTGCTTCAGCTCCCCTGTGAAACGGGGAGTGCAGTGCTTCCTTTTCTCAACCCTTTGTCTGTCTTGTTTGATATTTTGTGTTTGATTTTATCAAGTGGGTGGTCCTCAAGGAGAATAAGGGACCTAATTCTACTCATAAAGGGTGAACCCTTTTAGCTCATGTGCTAGTGGCCTGTGTTGTCTGAATATGAAATACCATCATTCCAGTCTTAGCTCCGTAAGAGTATGTAAGAATTGTCTAAAAGTTGCTATCAAAACTTTTATACGTGTGTGCCTAAAATTAGACCTGATCTTTTTGAGGTGTTTGCCACCCACAACTCCCACTGAACTCAAGCTCAGCCCTGGGAATATCAAGCACCATAGATGACAAAATCTAGGCACCAAAGTCTGCGGCTGGTGGAAGGATTTGAATCTGTTCTTTACTATGCCTGGGTCAATTCTATCCCTGGTCAATAGTGACCAAAGACTGCTAGGCAGCCTACGTGAACTAAACTGATAGATTTTCCTGGTGGACTCTACCACAAAAACTAGTGAATTATTTTCACCTCATCAGAGAGGCCAAGGATTCAGTAGACATGGAGTCCAAACTGCTCTGTCTTATCTCCAGGCCAAGATCAAGGCACACGAACAAAGGACACTGGGTAGACATTTGCATTGTCACAGTATAAACTGTGAAAAAAGAGAAGATTTTAGTTTTCAACGCTGTCAATCAAGCACCTTCCATGAGCAAAATTCACTTGTAAGAACAAATCTGAAATAAAATAAAAACTCAGAAACATATCACAGTTCCACATGGCATTTCTTATTGGATTGTTCCAAAAACTAGGTTGGAACTATAGACGGCTAACAGGATCTCTAAAGGAATAAAAAATTTGATGGTATAAATTAATAAGGAAAGAAGCATTCAGAATTAATGAAAGACACATTCAGATTTTGAGCAAAACCACAGCAATTTATATTCCACAAACCAGAAAGAGACAGTGTAGGCAGCCTATTTACAGGCAACCCTTTCAACTGCTACAGTCTTCTTACCTTTATCAGAGACAACCTGATCCATCCAGGAAGAAACAATGGTTTTGGAGACAGCATTCTTCTTCTTCCATGAATTTTCCTTCTGCTACTTCATCTCTTCATCAACCTGTCAAGAATATTGAACCATTTTTAGTGGATTCATGTTTTGTGCCTATCCCATTTGGCCAATTTAAAATTTTAAATGTTTTTAAATGTTTAAAATTTTTCCAACATGCCTGGGGAAACATATCTGTGGACAGACGGATTTTAGACATAATTCATTCAAGTTATATCATACAATTTCAGGTGATCATAGAATCATAGGACATTAGGGTTGGAAGGGACTTCAAGAGGTCATCTAGTCCAATCCCCTGCTCAAAGCAGGACCAACACCAACTAAATCATCCCAGCCAGGGCTTTGACAAGCCGGGCCTTAAAATCCTCTAAGGATGGAGATTCCACCACTCCCTAGGTAACCCTTTCCAGTGCTTCACCACCCTCCTAGTGAAATAATGTTTCCTAATATGCAATCTAGACCTCCCCCACTGCAACTTGAGACCATTGCTTCTTGTTCTGTCATCTGCCACCACTGAGAACAGTCTAGCTCCATCCTCTTTGGAACCCCCCTTCAGGTAGTTGGAGGCTGCTATCAAATCCTCCCTCACTGTTCTCTTCTGCAGACTAAACAATCCCAGTTCCCTCAGCCTCTCCTCATAAGTCATGTGTTCCAGCTCCCTAATCATTTTTGTTGCCCTCCGCTGGACTCTCTCCAATTTGTCCACATCCCTTCTGTAGTGTGGGGGATCAAAACTGGATGCAGTACTCCAGGTGTGGCCTCACCAGTACCAAATAGAGGGGAATAATCACTTCCCTTGATCTGCTGGCAATGTTCCTATAAACAGCCCAATATGCCATTGGCCTTCTTGGCAACAAGGGCACACTGCTAACTCATATCCAGCTTCTCGTCCACTGTAATTCCCAGGTACTTTTCTGCAGAACTGCCGCTTAGCCAGTCAGTCCCCAGCCCGGAGCGGTGCATGGGATTCTTCCTTCGTAAGTGCAGGACTCTGCACTTGTCTTTGTTGAACCTCATCAGATTTCTTTTGGCCCAATCCTCTAATTTGTCTAGGGCCCTCTGTATCCTATCCCTACCCTCCAGTGTATCTACTCTCCTCCCAGTTTAGTGTCATCTGCAAACTTGCTCAGGGTGCATTTCATGCCATCCTCCAGATCATTAATGAAGATATTGAACAAAACCGGCCCCAGGACCGACCCTTGGGGCACTCCACTTGATACTATCTGCCAACTCGACATGGAGCCATTGATCACTATCCGTTGAGCCTGACGATCTAGCCAGCTTTCTATCCACCTTATAGTCCATTCATCCAGCCCATACTTCTTTAACTTGCTGGCAAGAATACTGTGGGAGATCATACCAAAAGCTTTGCTAAAGTCAAGGAATAACAAGTCCACTGCTTTCCTCTCATGCACAGAGCTAGTTATCTCATCATAGAAGGGAATTAGGTTAGTCAGGCATGACTTGCCCTTGGTGAATTCATGCTGACTGTTGCTGATCACTTTCCTCTCCTCGAAGTGCTTCAAAATTGATTCCTTGAGGACCTGCTCCAAGATTTTTCCAGGGACCGAGGTGAGGCTGACTGGCCTAGAGTTCCATGGATCCTCCTTTTCCCCCTTTTTAAAGATGGGCACTACATTAACCTTTTTTCAGTCATCCGGGACCTCCCCCGATCACCATGAGTTTTCAGAGATAATGGCCAATGGCTCTGCAATCACATCCGCCAACTCCTTTAGCACTCTCGGATGCAGCGCATCCGGCCCCATGAGCTTGTACTCGTCCAGCTTTTCTAAATAGTCCCGAACCACTTCTTTCTCCACACAGGGCTGGTCACCTCCTCCCCATGCTGTGCTGCCCAGTGCAGTAGTCTGGGAGCTGATCTTGTTCGTGAAGACAGAGGCAAAAAAAGCATTGAGTACATTAGCTTTTTCCACATCCTCTGTCACTAGGTTGCCTCCCCCATTCAGTAAGGGGCCCACACTTTCCCTGACCTCCTTCTTGTTGCTAACATACCTGTAGAAACCCTTCTTGTTACTCTTAACATCTCTTGCTAGCTGCAACTCCAAGTGTGATTTGGCCTTCCTGATTTCACTCCTGCATGCCTGAGCAATATTTTTATACTCCTCCCTGGTCATTTGTCCAGTCTTCCACTTCTTGTAAGCTTCTTTTTTGTGTTTAAGATCAGCAAGGATTTCACTGTTAAACCAAGCTTGTCGCCTGCCATATTTACTATTCTTTCTACTCATCAGGATGGTTTGTTCCTGCAACCTCAATAAGGATTCTTTAAAATACAGCCAGCTCTCCTGGACTCCTTTCCCCCTCATATTATTCTCCCAGGGGATCCTGCCCATCAGTTCCCTGAGGGAGTCAAAGTCTGCTTTTCTGAAGATCCCTCCTATCTCCCTGCCTTGTCCTTTTTCAGGGACTCCTCTCACAAATTGCTTCTATGGGAGAAAGTTCAGTTCCTGTTAGATCTAGGGGTTATGGGGGTTTCCATTCAATTCAAAGGAAAAGGTTTTCATTCTCATTTTTTCTTTTACCAAAGTAAAAAGGGGGTAGGAGAGCCATTCTAGTTTTGAGACAATGTAACTCTTTTAATCTAGAAACAAAAGTTCAGAATGATGACTCTCACTACCAGTACAAATTGTAGCCTTTCAGATTGGTTTTGGCTCCAAGGGTTTTCACAGTGTCTGGCCTAAGTGGTAGTGTTCCTCAGAAGATACAACATCAAAGTAAGTCCATATTTAGATGATTTGCTTCAGGGCTCTTCACAAAAGCAAGCAGCGGATCGCATCTTCTTCACTCTGAGCCTTATCTCAAACCTAGGTCTAAGAGTCAATGTGAAGAAATCAAACTTAATTCCACCTCAAAAGGTGGAATTTATAGGAGATTTGATAGATTCCAAGTCAGCCTCAGTATATCGTCCTCAAAATAGGTTTGAGAAGTTGGTGAATATCCTTCAAGTGAAAAGAAACCATATAGAAACTGTCAGTGTGTGTATGAGACTGTTAGGGCACATGGCATCATGCATGTTCGTCACTGCTCAAGCCAGATTGTGGCTTTGTCCTCTCCAATCATGACTGAAGAGTATATTGAGTCCTGTTGACCCAAAGCATGAACATGACTATCAGAGATCCTCAACAAGTTCTAATGTCTTCGATTCCAAGACAGTTAATGAAGCTCATACAAGACTCTGCTTCCATGACTGTCATTGCACCAGCATGAACCAGTCAGCACTGGTCTCCAGAGCTGATCAGGTTGTTGATCTGAAAACAAATCACCCTTCCTCTGATTCCCAACTTGATGTCACAGCACAACAGGACAATGTTTCATCTGGACTTGACATCCTTACATCTGATAGCCTGGATGTAAGCTGCTTGAATGAGACTGAAAAGTCCTGTTGTCAGGCAATTCAGGACGTTTTAATAAATAGTAGAAAACTTTCCACTAGGGCTACTTACAGCTCTAAATGGAAGAGATGGGATGCTTGGTCCTGAGATCATAATATTTTCCCTCTTTGAGACCAATATACCTCTCATAATAGAAACCTCCTCTGGTTTAAATCCTCTGGGTTATCATTTAATTCTATCAAAGTACATTTAGCTTCAATATCCCATAGTTAAAAGTTTCCTTGAGGGTCTACTTCAAGTACTTCCACGAGTAAAGGACTCACCTCCACAGGGGATCTGAATATTTTATTGTCAGGTTTAATGAAAACCCCATTTAGCTCTTAGCTGACTGTCCATTTAAGTCACCTGTCCATGAAAACAGTGGTTTTGGTAGCAATTACTTCTGCACATAGAATGGATGAAATTAATGCATTGATGTGACAGTCTCCCTCTGCGATTTTTCCTAGGAATAAGATTTCATTAAGGCCTCATCAGAGTTTTCTGCCAAAGATGGTGTTTGAGTTTCATGTTAACCAGTCCATTTTTGCCAATATTTTGTCCAATACCTCACACTAATGGAATGGAAAGGATTCTGCATACTTTAGATGTAGCTAGAGCTTTAGCCATTATCTGAATAGAACTAAATTATTTTTGGCACAGCCTGAGAGGGTTAAATGTAAACAGATTTCTCCTCAGACACTTTCAAATTGGATTTTGAGATGTATTAATTTGTGTTATCAGTTTCTAGGTTGGGATCCTCTGTCAGTATTTAGGGTGCATTCTACAAGTGCTCAAGCTTCTCACATTGCTTCTTTTAATAATGTCTCAGTTTTGAAAATATGTAAGGTGGCCACATCTGTTTATATTTTCATGAAACATTATGCAATTGGTCAGGCAACCAGGGAGGATGCAACCTTTGGGAGAGCAGTACATAGATCTGTCTTGATGTAGGGCTCACCTCCATCTGTTAACTGCTCTTCAGTTTGCAAGAGTGGAAAACTTATAGACAACCACTCAATGGAAAAAAAGAGATTACTTACCTTGTAATAACTGATGTTATTCAATGTGTTGACTGTAAGTATTCCACGACCCGCCTTCCTTCCCCACTATTCTAAGTCCTTACAAGACTTCAGCCGGTGAAGAAGCTGAGAGGCAGTTGGTTCACCCTATCCCTTGATGCCCTCAGAAAGTGGGGAGTATGAGGGCATTCAGTGGCCATGGGCAGAACAACAGGTCACTGATATTGTTAGTGTTGTTGTTATTGCATTGTACCGTGTATGAAAACTACTTATGAGTGTTGATGTATCTCGCATTGCTGTAAATACTGTAGATTTAAATAATTTCAGCAGTATCAGATCTGCATAGAATCTTTCAAATTTCACTGGAATGTTTTGGGTCATATTTTTTAAATGTATATTTTGAGTAATATAGGAAGAAGAGTCTGTTGACGCGTCACACTACCCCTGTAGCAAACCAACTGCTATGGATGATGAGATGATCCCAAATGAGAGAGTTATTTAGGGGCTAATCTGAAAGGTATTAGACTTTTCTTTAAAAATCCTTAATTGAAAGTAATACGAAGTACCAAGATAAAGCTAGAAAGAAAAAATAGATGCAGGGTGTAGCCTGTACAGCTGATTTTTCTGCTTTTCCATTGAAACAGGAAACTGGGCACTTCTTACCTTGGGGGTGTGTGTTTTGTTTTGTCTTGTCATGAGTTTCCCCTGGAACTGGGGAGGAGGTGGGGGGAGGCAACAGAATTTGCTGTAGTTGTGATTATTGCTGATATGAGGGAACTATTTCTTATAAGCTTACACAGCAACCCAGTTGGTGGGAATGTAGCATTGCCAAAAATGAACGGAGAGTTCCGAGACGGTAGATCTGGGTGTGGAAAAGCACTTCATGTTCATCAGTGTATTTTAGCATCTGCTTAATTTCTCGTATGGGGTTCTGAATTCTTTGGCCTTCCTCTCCTCACTCATTTTAAATGAGTCTGTGACCCACAATTCTCTGCTACAGTTATAGTGTGAGATAACGTGAGCACATCACCACAAATCCTTGCTTCCAATGGAAAACCCAGTCTGTGGAGAAAGAAAATATTTATTTTGCCTATGCTTATCTGAAAGGAAATGTACCGTATATACTCGTTCATAAGCCACATTTTTTTAGTAAAAAAGGGAAGCATCAGAGAAGGGGGTCAGCTTATGAATGGGTATAGAGAGGGAGAGGTGGGACATCCCCCTACCCCTAACAGAGGGGGCAAGGAGAGGCAGCACAGTCAGCAGAGCCAGAAGGGAAGAGGCGGGACCAGAGTCTCTCCGCTTCTGGCCACGCTGCTCTCCCCCCCAGCCTCCGAAGCAGCTGCAGCTCCGGGGCTGGCCGGTTGTGGCCGTGCCGCTTGGTCCTGCCTGCCAAAGCAAGGTGTGGCCACGCCGCCCGGCCTGCCTGCCAGAGCACACTGCGACCATGCTGCTCAGCCCTGCCCACTGGAACATGTTGTGGCCGTGCCGCCCGGTCTGGCCCACTGGAGGCATCCTCCCCTGGCCTGCCCCAGCTAAGGTGGGAAGGGATGGGATGGGGAGAGTGTGGGGGGTGGTCCTGGGCTAAGGGTGGGGTCATGTGGGGGATGGTCACAGGGGTTGCTCCCCTGACCCCCAGCTTCTCCCCTCCCCCAAATTTCCCCACCAGTTGCTGTCCCGGCCCGTCAGGGTAAGCAGCTGGTGGGCTGGGACACTTTGTTTACTTCGGTTTACCTCCGTGCCCGCGGACGCTTGAGGTAAATAAACCGTCTTGGCCTGCCAGCTGCTTATCCTGATGGCCCGGCAGCCAAAGTTTGCCAACCCCTGAATTATAGGGTTGGCTTATGAATGGGTCATAGAAATTTTCCATTTTTACTTATGCAATTTGGGGGGGTCAGTTTATAAATGAACTGGTTTATGATCGAGTATATACGGTAATTAAAGAAGCATGAAGTACTTTAGCCTCTAAAAACCACAAAAATCTTGCAGCACAATAGAATGTAATTACTCTTAGGCGTGGAGATGGTAACTTATATTTTGGTGACAAGAGAGGAAGGATAGGCCAGTGGTTAGGGAGTCAGCATGGGACATGGGAAAGCTGGGTTTAATTCCTTGCTCCACCATGGCTTTCCTCTGTGACCCTGGGCAAGTCATTTAGCTTCTATGTGCCTCAGTTCCTCCTCTATAGAATGGAATAGTAACACTTTCTTACCTCTCAGGGATTTTGTGAAGATAACTGCCTTAAAAACTGAGCAGTTCATATACTGTGCTAATGGGAACACATAAGTTTCTAGAGAGAGGTCCCCATCTGGTAAAATAAAAATTTAAATTGCTGTTTAGCTATGGCAGTAATAGGCTTGCCTTCAGTGACAACCCTCATTAAAAGACACAAGTTCACCCTGGTTTTAATCTCTATTTTCATTACCTTGATGTAGCGCGGTGGTCACCCCGCTCCGGCCCTGAAGGGGTTAAAACAGCCCTGGGGAGCCAATAGTAAAAGCACCCCTGGAAAGGGCTGTGGCTGGGGAAAAGGAGTTAAAACAGCCCAGCTCGGCTGATTGGAGTAGCAACCACAGCTGTGGCCAGCTCAATCCAAGCCCTGCTGGCCCTTATTAGAGGGCTGGGGACCAGGAGCTGGAGGAGTCTCACTCTAGCCTAGGAGTTGGAAGGGCTAGCTGCCTGAGAGTGAGCTGAGCTGAGGAAAAGGGCAAAAGAAGCTGGGGAGCTCCAGCCTGGTGACCCCCCAGGCTGCAGGCCTACAAAAGGTACTGGGGCTGCAGAGAGGCAGTCCGGGGATAGGCAAAGGCAGCAGGTCCTACCCCCCTTGACAGTGATGAGGGGCTATTACAGACTGCAGTCTACCCCAGTGAGCGGGGGCTAGATGATGACTAGCAGTAGCCACTGAGGCAAGGTGGGTTTAGAGTGTTGGGGGCTTCCCCTGCAAGGGGAGACCCAGAGCATGGGTACTGTGGAAGGCAGAACCCTGAGGTAAAGGGCACCAGGGTCTGGGAGGGACATGGGGCCAGTGGCAGGCGAGACACTGGCCAGAAGGAGGGTGCTCTGAGGCTGGAAAGAGCTAATTCCCAGACAACCAGCAGGAGGTGCTGTGCCAGTGAGTCTTCGTTTTGCTACAATTTTACTTATCTTTATTCAGTAAGTGTTTCAGCCTTTATGAGAGAGAAAATTGAGGTGAAAGAAAGGAATTCACTGCTGTCAATCTTGCATATGAGCTGGGTAGCCATAAGTTTGATTGTCCCTGTAGCACAGCATGAAAAGACTATGTGTGCATAGGGTACATCATGGAGCCGATTCTTGCAACATATTGAATTGGAACCACTCACAATGAATGTGGAAAGTTGATCATCATAAATTGATCTCACACATACAAAATCCACGTTCAGCTCAGCAATAAACTAACATCTGCTCTGAAGTTGTCTCCATAGAGTCTTGCTCTTAAAGTTAATTTAATTCCTGTTGCTGTTTGCATTTCTGATGTTTAAAAAAACATTTTGCAAAGGAATCCAATTACAATATATGAAATGTATGCTCCTATTTCCCACTTGTTTCAGGAATGCTTGCCATCCTTGCACTCAGCTATTACAAACATTGAACTTACTTCTTTGTCCTTAGTCTAAGTGCCTACTTGTTAAAGTTTGCCATACTAAAACCCTTATTTAAGAATTCTTCTGCCTAGAATATTTATCAAACCATTAGTTTATTTTGTGTCAGTAGCTTGTCTGAAAAACACAGAACCATCTATATATGTTTATGAAATTTCAGTAGGTTTTCTTATTTCATTTTTGTAACTCTCTAGAAATAACTTTCATTCCTGTGGCTGGAGCTACTGGGAACTAAATCCGGTTCTATTTCAGCAATTACACTTAATCTGTTAGAGCAGGTGTCTCAAACTCAATTTACCACAGTGCCAGTCCTCAAATCCTGTCACTGAAGATGGTGTTCAGAAAAGAAAACTTTTATATTGTATTTTTTATTATTTCTAACAAATTTGAAATAAAACTGGCATACAACTTCATACAATTCTTCACCTTCCAGAGAGTTTTTAGTGTTTGCCAGACACCTGGCAATGCTTCAGTTCTGTCAGTTTGTTGATGTTTGGCCTCAGTGACTGAGCAGTCAAAACCTTCAGGACTGCAGCAAGGTGTGCATCAGATAGTTATGGTCAGTATTTTGACTTGTTTATATTCATTGCAGAAAAAAGTGACGCTGCCTCCATGGCTGCCTCTGCCTGGCAACTAATGATGGTATCTGTCTCTCTCAGCCAATGGGAGCTGTGGGGGGCGGCGCCTGCAGCAGACATTGCAGGCAGCATGGCTGCATGTGTCTCCCCTCCACGGGCCTCAGTGGGGAGGTTCTCGGGCCGCAGATGGCCCATGGGCTGGGACTTTGAGACCCCTGTGTTAGTCGTTAGATTAGACTATTCATAATATTTCATTAGGTTCAAAACATGCAGTTTTGTATGTCTTTTCTTTACTAAATTTAACTCAAGCAGCATATATTTGTCTGATCAAACACAGCGCAGATCTGTGTATAGATTTGTCAGCACCACCAGTTGGCTTGTAATACAATTTAACACAATGATCTCCTGCAGAAGGAAGCAATTGGGGAGGGGAGGGGCTATACAAAATATTCAGTATTTTAGTTCTGTTTAACTCTCTTGAACTCGGGATTTGTAGCTTCCATCATTTAATGTCCATTTATGTGTGATCATTCTGAATCCTGGCTTCACAAGATTATGTGTTGTAGTATACTCTATGTAATAATATACAGATGTGCTTTATTCAGAGAGATGATTTTATATGCCTGCATCTGTCTTCTCACATTGCTTGGCTAAGGTTCAGAAATTGGTATCTGCCAGCTTATTTTTTATTAAATCCTGATGTATTAGTTGGAAACAAATATCTTAACCATACTCTACATTTGAGTCTCTCTGTTTTTGGTATTTGTTCTATAGCTTGCCAATACCTGGGTCCCAGAACTTTTGTCAGTGTCATTTTAGTGCTGTTTTGAATATGTTTTAATGTAATCGGATAAGTGATTCAGTTTTAAAGCAATTATTTGCTCATATGTGCCATACTGAGGACTGGATTGCTGCATATCACAATGTTCTGGCCTTCCTAACTCCAATTTCCTAGGGAAAAAGGATGGTCTTTTCATGGAGGCCTAATGTTGAGAGTCAGGAGCCCTAAGCTTTATTTCTACCTCAGACATGCATTCTGTGTGTCCTTGGGCAAATTGCTTAGGGATACATTTTTCAGCTCCTATCATCAATTTGGGCATGTGCTAATTTACACATATACTTTCTCTCATCCTTTGCCGTTATAGACACCAGTACACGCATTTGAACAATCCTAACACCTGTTTGTGTGGTCCGACACATAGAGTCTGATTCTCTGCTTAAATCAGTGAAATTTCATTGACTTCACTGGAGTTATTCCAGATTTATATAGGTGTAATTGAGAGCAGAATTTGGCTTAGTATCAAAGAAACCAGCAACATCTCTAGCTCAGATCACATGTACCAGAGCATGTTTGTTTCACATTTATATAATATGCCTATATAAAATAACTCTAGGCAGTCTTCTTATTTGGGATTTGTTATTACATCTGCAAGAGATTATGAGCTGGCCAAAACAGCTACCTAGGACCAGAAACAACAGTTTTCCCCAATGAAAAATGTGTTTGCATATTAACAACAAGCATACAGAATTAGCCATACTTTTAATTAAGCAGTGGGTCCCCATTGTGACAGGCTCTGTGGTCAGACTATTGAATGAGTTTTATTTCAGATATAGGACATCATCAAGGTCAATAAAATGAGGTGGTAGAAGCAGCAATAGTACCGAAGATACCGCTATGAAAACATCATTTTAAAAGGATCTAATCATTTTAACATACTAAATTACATTTCTTTTTCAAAATAATGCATTTAAACAAGGGCTGTTGGCACTGCAAAATAATTTGATTGGAAAAAAATCATATACTTAAAATATGTGAATATCCCAGCAGGCTTCTAGCATGAGTTGGTGTTTGCTTCAAAATACATGTGATTTATTCATAGGTTCTAATAACATTCTGGGAATTTATATTTTATCCACTTGCAAAAACAATCATACTCTATATTAAAAAATTATTTCTCTGCTCTCTGAGACTGTAAAAGTTCTGTAAAATGGATATTCAGTGTTGGGTCTGGTCTTCCTCAGGTTTTATTTTAAAAATATTTCAGAGCAATTTGTCTCACTTAAATAGCTATGGCTCTGATCATTTACAAATCTGAGCAGCTAGGCAAGAGAATTCATTGCCCTCCAAATTCAAAGGACCCAGCGCTCCACAGAGAGGTTTGAGGAGCCCATACATATATCTTTAAACTACCAACGTTTCTCTATTAAAATGCTTCCTAAATAGTTCCCAGGAATAGAAAAGAAATCACCTGTAAGCTCTGAAACATTCAAAGATCATCAAGGGAGTGATCTCTCAGATAGGTTCATATGTCTCTGCTCAAGAAGACAAATGTATAGATAGGAGAAATGATCTTCACTCCTTTGTTTAGCTTCTTTACAAATTAGGACAACTACACAAAGGATATAGCACACAGTAGCCAAAACCCCAAAAGTAACAACCAAGGAAAATAAATTGGAGGGAAACTGTCAATTTGAAAATCACATTTCTCTCTCCTCATTTCACATCTATTATATAGTAAGAAGTTAGCTATATATATACATTCTGTTTTTCAATTTGTATACAGTGTGCATTTGACACCACTTAGCTTATAGTTTGCCTTGCTGCTGCCCTGTATAGCTCGTTCTGGTGAAATTTAGCTCTGTTTAGAGAACCAATACAGGCATATGCACCACTTAGTTAAGATCTCCACTATTGGGATGAATTTCATCCATTAGCCAGTTTCTCCCTTGTTGAAAAGTCCCTTCAAAACAACTCTCCTATCTGGCATGACAAATGTAGTCTTGCCCCGCTTAGACCCATTTGAAATTCTGCTGCAGAGATCATTTTCCTAGCTCATCACTTTGAACACATTGCCTGCCTCTTTGCATCTCTCCACTGGCTCCCCCTTCTCCACCACCTCATTTAATTCATCTTTGCTTTTAAGGCCCTTCATGGCCTATCCCATAATTTCTATCTCAAAATATATTTGGATAACATTTGGTGGTACAACCACATCTTTAATACTGCCTGTAGTTCTGGCTGCCTATCTCTAACCTACCTGTCTTCTCCAACATTATCAAAAGGTTGACTCCACCTCTGCTCTGCCAGTGAAGCCAGTGGCTTTTGTTGGCACTTTATCTTGGACATTTCATCATGGCAAACTTTTAAGACCCAATTATTAAACACTAAATTTATATTTTAGGTTTCCTATTTAAAAAAAAAAAAGTACCTCAACTAATGGAGGATGCCATGCCCAACTAAATACACAACTATTTATGTGCTGCATCTTGTTTATTAGAACAACATAAATGTGTATCACATGGACTTTAATGTCAGAAAGGACCATTGTGATCATCAAGTCTGACCTCCTGCACTGAGATCAATGGAACTACACTGACTTACACTAGCAGAGGATCTGGCCCATAATTTTTATACCAAAAGATATTTGGAGAAAATTATTTGGTGGTACGCCCACACCTTGAACACTGCCTGTAGTTCTGGTTGCCCTTTCTGAAAAAAAGAGAATTTTAAAATTGGAAAAGATACAGAGAAGGACAACGGACATGATTGGGGAATGGAACAGCTTCCATATGAGGAGAGAGTTAAAAAAAAAAAAAAAAAACATGGGACTGTTCAACTTTGAAAAGAGGGCAGATACGGTAGAGAGCTATGATATAGAAAATGTAAATAGGGAAGTGTTAATTACCGTGTCACAACACAAGAACGAGGGGTCATTGGATGAAATTAATAGGCAGCAGATTTAAATAAACAAAAAGAAGTACTTCACACAACATAGGATCATAGAATATCAGGGTTGGAAGGGACCTCAGGCGGTCATCTAGTCCAATCCCCTGGTCAAAGCAGGACCAATCCCCAACTAAATCATCCCAACCAGGGCTTTGTCAAGCCTGACCTTAACCTCAAAGGAAGGAGACTCCACCACCTCCATAGGTAATGCATTCCAGTGCTTCACCACCCTCTTAGTGAAAGTTTTTCCAAATATCCAACCTAAACCTCCCCCACTGCAACCTGAGACCATTACTGCTTGTTCCTCATCTGCTACCACTGAGAACAGTCTAGATCCATCCTCTTTGGAACCCCCTTTCAGGTAGTTGAAAGCAGATATCAAATCCCCCCCTTATTCTTCTCTTCTGCAGACTAAACAATCCCAGTTCCTTCTGCCTCTCCTCATAAGTAATGTGTTCTAGTCCCCTAATCATTTTTGTTGCCCTCCGCTGGATGCTTTTCAGTTTTTCCACATACTTCTTGTAGTGTGGGGCCCAAAACTGGACACAGTACTCCAGATGAGGCCTCACCAAGGCCGACTAGAGGGGAATGATCACGTCCCTTGATCTGCTGGCAATGCCTCACTTATACAGCCCAAAATGCTGTTAGCCTTCTTGGCAACACTGACTCATATCCAGCTTCTCGTTCACTGTAACCCCTAGGTCCTTTTCCGCAGAACTGCTGCCTAGCCATTCGGTCCCTAGTCTGTAGCTGTGCATTGGGTTCTTCCGTCCTAAGTGCAGGACCCTGCACTTATCCTTATTGAACCTCATCAGATTTCTTTTGGCCCAATCCTCTAATTTGTCTAGGTCCTTCTGTATCCTATCCCTCCCCTCCAGCGTATCTACCACTCCTCCCAGTTTAGTATCATCCGCAAATTTGCTGAGAGTGCAATCTACACCATCCTCCAGATCATTTATGAAGATATTGAACAAAACCGGCCCCAGGACCGACCCCTGGGGCACTTCTCTTGACACCGGCTGCCAACTAGACATGGAGCCATTGATCACTATCCGTTGAGCCCGACAATCTAGCCAGCTTTCTACCCACCTTATAGTGCATTCATCCAGCCCATACTTCCTTAACTTGCTGACAAGAATACTGTGGGAGACTGTGTCAAAAGCTTTGCTAAAGTCAAGAAACAATACATCCACTGCTTTCCCTTCATCCACAGAACCAGTAATCTCATCATAAAAGGCGATTAGATTAGTCAGGTATGACCTTCCCTTGGTGAATCCATGCTGGCTGTTCCTGATCACTTTCCTCTCATGCAAGTGCTTCAGGATTGATTCTTTGAGGACCTGCTCCATGATTTTTCCGGGGACTGAGGTGAGGCTGACTGGCCTGTAGTTCCCTGGATCCTCCTTCTTCCCTTTTTTAAAGATTGGCACTACATTAGCCTTTTTCCAGTCATCCGGGACTTCCCCCGTTCGCCACGAGTTTTCAAAGATAATGGCCAGTGGCTCTGCAATCACAGCCGCCAATTCCTTCAGCACTCTCGGATGCAACTCGTCCGGCCCCATGGACTTGTGGACGTCCAGCTTTTCTAAATAGTCCCTAACCACCTCTATCTCCACAGAGGGCTGGCCATCTCTTCTCCATTTTGTGATGCCCAGCGCAGCAGTCTGGGAGCTGACCTTGTTAGTGAAGACAGAGGCAAAAAAAGCATTGAGTACATTTAGCTTTTTCCACATCCTCTGTCACTAGGTTGCCTCCCTCATTCAGTAAGGGGCCCACACTTTCCTTGGCTTTCTTCTTGTTGCCAACATACCTGAAGAAACCCTTCTTGTTACTCTTGACATCTCTTGCTAGCTGCAGCTCCAGGTGCGATTTGGCCCTCCTGATATCATTCCTACATGCCCGAGCAATATTTTTATACTCTTCCCTGGTCATATGTCCAACCTTCCACTTCTTGTAAGCTTCTTTTTTATGTTTAAGATCTGCTAGGATTTCACCATTAAGCCAAGCTGGTCGCCTGCCATATTTACTATTCTTTGGACTCATCGGGATGGTTTGTCCCTGTAACCTCAACAGGGATTCCTTGAAATACAGCCAGCTCTCCTGGACTCCTTTCCCCTTCATGTTAGTCCCCCAGGGGATCCTGGCCATCCGTTCCCTGAGGGAGTCGAAGTCTGCTTTCCTGAAGTCCAGGGTCCGTATCCTGCTGCTTACCTTTCTTCCCTGCGTCAGGATCCTGAACTCAACCAACTCATGGTCACTGCCTCCCAGATTCCCATCCGCTTTTGCTTCCCCCACTAATTCTACCCGGTTTGTGAGCAGCAGGTCAAGAAAAGCGCCCCCCCTAGTTGGCTCTTCTAGCACTTGCGCCAGGAAATTGTCCCCTACGCTTTCCAAAAACTTCCTGGATTGTCTAAGCACTGCTGTATTGCTCTCCCAGCAGATATCAGGAAAATTAAAGTCACCCATGAGAATCAGGGCATGCGATCTAGTAACTTCCGTGAGCTGCCGGAAGAAAGCCTCATCTACCTCATCCCCCTGGTCCGGTGGTCTATAGCAGACTCCCACCACTACATCACTCTTGTTGCACACACTTCTAAACTTAATCCAGAGACACTCAAGTTTTTCTACAGTTTCGTACCTGAGCTCTGAGCAGTCATACTGCTCCCTTACATACAGTGCTACTCCCCCACCTTTTCTGCCCTGCCTGTCCTTCCTGAACAGTTTATAACCATCCATGACAGTACTCCAGTCTTGTGAGTTATCCTACCAAGTCTCTGTTATTCCAATCACGTCATAGTTCCTTGACATCACCAGGACCTCCAGTTCTCCCTGCTTGTTTCCAAGGCTTTGTGCATTCGTATATAAGCACTTGAGATAACCTGTTGATCGCCCCTCATTCCCAGTATGAGGCAGGAGCCCTCCCCTCACAGACATTCCTGCCTGTGCTTCCTCCCGGTATCCCGCTTTCCCACTTACCTCAGGGCTTTGGTCTCCTTCCCCCGGTGAACCTAGTTTAAAGCCCTCCTCACTAGGTTAGCCAGCCTGCTGGCAAAGATGCTCTTCCCTCTCTTCGTAAGATGGAGCCCGTCTCTGCCCAGCACTCCTCCTTCATGGAACACCATCCCATGGTCAAAGAATCCAAAGCCTTCTCTCCGACACCACCTGCGTAGCCATTCGTTGACTTCGACGATTCGACGGTCCCTACCCAGGCCTTTTCCTTCCATGGGAAGGATGGACGAGAACACCAGTTTCACCTCCAACTCCTTTATCCTTCTTCCCAGAGCCACGTAGTCTGCAGTGATCCGCTCAAGGTCATTCTTAGCAGTTTCATTGGTGCCCACGTGGAGAAGCAGGAAGGGGTAGCGATCCGAGGGCTTGATGAGTCTCGGCAGTCTCTCCGTCACATCGCGAATCCTAGCCCCTGGCAAGCAGCAGACTTCTCGGTTTTCCCGGTCAGGGCGGCAGATAGATGACTCAGTCCCCCGGAGGAGAGAGTTCCCGACCACCACCACCCGCCTTCTCCTCTTGGTAGTGGTGGTCTTGGAACCCCCAACCTCAGGACATCGCATCTCATGCCTTCCAACCAGCGGAGTCTCCTTCTGCTTTCTCGCCCCAGTCATATCATCTGGTCCACTCTCCGCAACGGTATCTGTGGAGAGAACATGAAAGCGGTTAGTTACCTGTGTCTGTGTTACTGGAACCCGGACATTCCGCTTACCTCTTCTGGAGGTCACATGTTGCCAAGCTTCTTCACTGGCCTCTTGGCTCCTCTGTGCAACCTGCTCTATATCTTTAGAGCATTCATCCATACTTCTTTAACTTGCTGGCAAGAATACTGTGGGAAACCATATCAAAAGTTTTGCTAAAGTCAAGGAATAACATGTCCACTGCTTTCCCCTCATCCACAGAGCCAGTTATCTCATTATAGAAGGCAATTAGATTAGTCAGCATGACTTGACCTTGGTGAATCCATGCTGACTGTTCTTGATCACTTTCCTCTCCTCTAAGTGCTTCAGAATTGATTCCTTGAGGACCTGCTTCATGACATACAGATAACTGGGTTCAAAAAAGAATGAAATAAGTTCATGGAAGATAGGTCCATCAATGGCTATTAGCCAGGATGGTCCAGGACACAGCCTCATGCTCTGGGAATCCCTGAACCTCCAACTGCCAGAAGTTGGGACTGGATGATGGGACAGATCACTTGAAATTGCCCTGTTTTGTTCATTCCCTCTGAAGCATCTGACACTAGCTTCTGTCAGAAGACAGGATACTGGGCTAGATGGACCATTGGTTTGATCCAGTATGGCGCCACTCATGTTCTTACAGACTGATCAGTCTTTTGACCTTCCTGAGAGGGAGGCAGGAAGGATGTTAACCAGCTGACTCTTGGAAGGGAGAATATTCTAGGAGTGCTATATGTCTACTCCCATAGATGTATCAGATGGGATTTTGTGGGTATCATGGAAGGGAAGTGTTTGCAGGCTGTCCTCAAGGTTCTTATATAGACTCCTGCCTACTGAAGGGGTAGCAGCTACTTTCAGGTGGTCAAAAAATCAAGCAATGCAGTTATGAGTGTGGGTTATTGAGGTCCACATTTGGGGCCTGATTATTGGATCTCGGGCCCCTCAGACCCTGTCATGGTAAGCAAGGAGAGAGGTAGTCTGAGAAGGTGGAGATGAGTAAATAATTGGAAATTGATGGTACTGGCCACATCAAGTGTCTTTTTCTCCAGAATGGCAGATACTGGGCCCAAAAGTCATTACTGTTCTTGATTTGATTGATGGAGGCCCTGACTATGCAAACATGACAGATATCTGGATGATGCTGTAAATCCAGTTATCTCCATTTGATCACTGTGTTCAGCATGAACTGAGAGCGCATTGGGGAGGTAATATAGCTGTATTTTCAACTGATCTTAAATTCTGATTCTTGAACATGCTGCAGAATATATGATAGGTGTTCAGATACTGTAACATGGTGATGGGACTGGTATAAAAACAGAGAGAATCCTTGGTTTCACCTGCAGGTTTTGCTCCACACACAAACCCCATGAAGCACAACCAGTAAGTAAATAGAAAATATTATTTCCAGGTAACTTCTTAGCAGAAACTTTTGCATTCAGTCTTGTGAAGCAGGTACCTTTCCCAATCTGTTCTAAAACAGTCCACACACTGTAAAATAAACTTTTACCCCATCCCTTGGGTTAGGCTTTATAAACAAAGAAATTAACAATAAATTAGCAAAATTCAGCTCAAGCTTTCTTACAAGGCTTGACTGCCCTAAGAGTTCCTACCTCTGGACTGCTTGTTCAGCCTTGATCTTCTCTTTAGTCAGAAACTTCCACCTTTCATATCTCTGTAGTGTAATGAGCCACCTGGCTGAATGAGTCAGCACAGCACAGTTCTGTCTATTTAGGTCCTTAGACCATACCCATCATGGTGGTATATGAATGCGTTTCAGTAATGCATAAAGCAACCTATCAAAAGAGGTTCCTTCTCCATTCCTTTATTATTACTGAAAGCAAGGTTGGACTGGAAAGTGTTGGGGTATGAGGTGAGCTTCACAAGCTGATAGAGTTCCTCACTCTTGTACCATCTCTGAGAATGCTGTGCCTCCCACTCTCTCAAAAGACAGTGCCATTGTTCCCATGGTGTGGAGTTGTCAGCTGTTGTCCTTGGCCTGGAGCTTTTGGTGATCTGGTAAGTTCCTGGGTATTTAGTGCCTTGAAAAAAGGACCAAAAATCTTTATTTTTTTTTGGATGCAGTGCTCTATGGGGAGTCAATGTATAGAGTGGAAGTCTAGTCTGATGTCCCTGAAGTAACCTGAGTTGGTGAGCTGCTGCTTTCTCTATTCGTTGTAATTTCCCTGGAAAAGCTAGAGTTTTCATGCCCAGGTTGATTGCAGTGTCCTAGCCATCCAGAGATGGTAGAACATGTTTAAAGACACACTTCTAAATTGCAGACTGACTTGAATAATTGTGGATGTATATCTCTGAATAGTGGAGACTGTGTCGCAGCAAACTCTTGAAGTGTCCTCCTCTAACAGTATAACTTCTGTCTTGGTAGATTTTAACTTCAGCCTACTCTTCAGTCATGAGCTGATCTGAGCCAAGTACTGGGGTAGGTTGCTGACAGTTATTTGTACGCTGTGAAGGATAGTTAGAACTGTCATCTGAATGTGGTTGTCATGTGAGCCCATGACATCCCACCAGTGCCTCTTGGTTTCATGGAAATGCTGAATATAACCAGAGTCTTTTGTGGGACTACGCAAATGAGGGTCATGTGGTGAGAGGTGCAGTTTCCCATCACTAACATTTGGATGTGTCCTTTCAGAAAGGACTCAAACCATTGTACTGCATGACCCCTGCTCCCTCCCTCATGCAGGGACAGCAGCATCTTGTGATCAAGGTGAGATGTTACAAACCTTCAGTACTACTGAAAACTCACCAAATAGTATGGCAGATTCTGTATGAGGCATTCCTGCTACATGAAGTGCACCCCTGCTGCCTATTCGGAGTACCCGATGTTATGAGTCCTATTCAACCTGCACTCAGCTAGCTTGATCACACGAAATTTAGACAGAAATGGAAACTAAGGCACATGATCTGCCTAGATGCATTCCTACAGCCTGAACTAATGAGAGGGAAGTCTGTAGGGTAAGCCACTGTCCAGTCCTATAGGAGTTAATTCACTGAACATTACCTCATCCAAGCTTCCATTCTCATGGACTCAGTGTTTTGGTGTGATGATTGCTCTTGAAGTAAAGGAATAACTCTTCTAGCTGGTAATTGTAGTGGGCTCTTATCCTCTACATGAACAAGCCACCAGAAGGGGACATGACACTCTTAACCAATATGATACACACCCCTTGTCACAGGAAGCTCATCCTTACTATCTGAAGTGCACAGGAAATGAAATCCCTGTATTGTCCATTTTGTAATAAAAACCCCTCCTCACAGTTTAGTAGTGAGGATTGTACCTGGAGTCTTCAACATAAGTATGGGATTTCTATCACAATAACTCCATTAGGCAGTAGCCGTAGTAGACTCTTATCTTCTGTGTGGACTTGACCAGCTTGGTACAGTTGTATTACAAAGAAAACTCAATGGAAACACATCTTTGCATAAAGCATGCAAGCAACATTTGTCTTGCCTCTTCATTTGTGTAGTCTTCTGTTTATCAATATTTAAGGACAATATAATTATTCTCAAAATATTCTCCTGTTTAATAAATCTGAGTCATTTTCCCTTTAGCTCATGGTTCTATCTGAACAAAGCATTTTGTAATGTTGTGTGACGAATGATATATGAAAATAAATGGAATTTTTTGAGTTTTGGTGTAGCTGCATTATCTTTATTTTTTTTTTTTGCTTGTCAGCATGATTGTATATATCTGTGCAGCTCAGCATTCATGACTTGGCAAGCAGTCTTGCCAGCATCATGAAGAGTGCTGGTTGTTGCCCTTCCCATAGATACAGGTTAAATAAATATTCTTTGTACTTAAGTGTAGAATGCAACTAGTGCTCCAGTGAAACTGTTTTCTAGGACAAATAACTTCAAGCACTTTGAAATAGCTTTTTTTTCTCTTATATTGGCTTTATACCCTCGCATCACTGTAGAATGTCTTTCCCTAACTAGCTCTTTATGGCATATCAGCTTTATTCTCTAAATTGGACTAACTTCATTACTGCTAGTGATTGACTGACTATTAAATTCCCCCATTCTGACAAGATCAGGCACAATGAGTTTCAATTAATTTGTCATGAGATGTGGGTATCTTTCTCTTTTGTGATTTTGCTGGAGGTAAATACAGCTCCCAGAGGCAGCGCGGTTCAGGGAACAGGCCAAGGAGTTGGGACACCTGGATTCCATTCTTGGCTCTGCCACTGACCTGCTGTATGACTGGTTAAATTAGTTTCCCTTCCTGCCCTTTGTCTGGCCAATTTAGATGTAAACTGCTCAAGGCAGGGACTGCCTCGTACTACTTGTACAGTACCTAGTGCAATGGGGAGTCTAGGTGCTACTGTAACCCATATAATTATAATAGAATATATAACTGCAATACAAAAAAAGATTGCAAGGAATAAATCAAGTATATATGTACAAGTGTTCGGCTAGCCTCTGCCCTGGGTGTGTGTACACACACACTCATGCTATACACTTTAAAGCCTCCAGCCTCACCTTCCTCTGTAGCATGGGGCACGGGTCACTTGCTGGAGGATTCTCTGCTCCTTGAAGTCTTTAAACCATGATTTGAGGACTTCAGTAGCTCAGACATAGGTGAGAGGTTTTTTGCAGGAGTGAGTGGGTGAGATTCTGTGGCCTACGTTGTGCAGGAGGTTGGACTAGATCATAATGGTCCCTTCTGACCTTAGTATCTATGAAAGTATAGGCCCAGATCCTTGTTTGTGGCCAAGGAAGACACAAACCAACTCAAGAGGGGACTCAAATGTGGTTTTAAGCTACCTTCACACTCACCAGCTGGCTGCTGTTGAGAACTAGAGGGCAGATCCTTGGTCTACATAAGAACAGCCTTGCTGGGTCAGACCAGTAGTCCATTTGGCCCAGTAGCCTGTCTTCCAGCAGTGGCCAATGCCAGGTGCTTCGGAGGCAATGACCAGAACAGGTAATCATCAAGTGATCCATTCCCTGTTGTCCATTCCCAGCTTCTGGCAAACAGAGGCTAGGGACACCATCCCTGCCCATCCTGGCTAATAGCCATTGATGGACCTATCCTCCATGAACTTATCTAGTTCTTTTTTGAACCCTATTATAGTCCATAAATTACCATAGCTCTAGTGACTTCACTAATTGACACTAGCTGAGGATCTGCCCCTAGTATCCTGTGCTGTCCAGAGGGATAGCAGTAGGGGTTGGCATAGTGATCCACTACATTAGTCCTGTGACACCAAAGGATCTACCTAAATTCTCACATACCCTGTTACCCTTGTTTTAGGGTCACTTTGTGCTGGCAGTGTGGCATAAAGTGGCTGCCATGCAGGTTAGGTCTTGTGCCATGAAATAAAGTAAGTTCCTTGTTGATACACTCTTCTTTGTCATTATGATTGTTTTAATGAACCAGCTAAAAATGCAATATAAATACCACTGTATCCCAATGCACTTTGCTTTTCTCAAGTTTAAAAATCTGAGAGCCAATCCTGCTCCTGCTAAAGTCAACAGGAGTTCAGCCATTGATTTCAATGGCAGCAGGATTTAGCCAGGGATTATCATACACCAATGTATAAAAATACTCGTTGTCATACAATGGCATGCCAATATGAAAAGCAATGCACTGACTCTCATTCAGAGAGGGTGTTGAAATTTACCTATGCAAGTTCTGTCTCTGAATTTAGAGTTTATGCTACTGCTATCTATGGGCTATAGTCAGACCCTGGCTATGCATCCCTTCAGGGGAGTAAGGTGCCCTTGTGGGATGCCCATCCCTGCATGGGATGCTCATATCCTGGCTAATAGTTCAGGAGGAAGCGCAGCCACTGTGCGGTCATTATTACACTTTCTATGCAGGTGGGCGAGGAGTGGATGGAATCCTCGATCCATTCCTCCCCTACTAATGCTTCCAGGGGGAGAATAACAAAGGGAAAACCTTGGACCAGAGCCACAATCTCTTGAGCTCTAGTTTTTATTGAGATTCCCACACTGAGCAATGAGGCTCTTTGGGGGAAAAAGAGCTAATTACCAGTTTCCTGAAAAATAAGTGTGAACAGAATAAATTTTTTAAAACGTACTGCATTATCATAGCAACCACAGATGACTTTTTTTGGTTTTTGTTTTTCTTAAAAACCTGACTCAATAAATGACACAAGAGAACAAATGTATCAAGTTGTTATGGCAACTGGAGTACGTAGGTTGAAATTTATGTATCCAGAATAAAAAAAGAATATTCTAAGCAAGTAAAATAAATATTATCATTGCTAATTAAAATATTACTCAAATATTATTTAATTTTAAAATCATTAGTCATGTTTTCTCTTTTAATTACTTGTTTTCTTTCTTCTAATTGCAGTTATTTAGACTTGCTTAAAATTTTGGTCACTTATATTTCGTAGGCATAGTTGGATTTCTATATTTGGGGGGGCAACTCCAGTCAGACCCAGGGGGCCATGTTTGGGGGGGGGGGAAGAGAGGGGGAAGTTCTACTCCTGCCTGAGGCTTTAAGTTTACGCCCCATGCCAAACTATATCCATGTTTCAGAGTAACAGCCATGTTAGTCTGTATTCGCAAAAAGAAAAGGAGTACTTGTGGCACCTTAGAGACTAACCAATTTATTTGAGCATAAGTTTTCGTGAGCTACAGCTCGCTTCATCGGATGCACACTGTGTAAAGTGTAGAAGATCTTTTTATACAAACAAAGCATGAAAAAATACCTCCTCCCACCCCACTCTCCTGCTGGTAATAGCTTATCTAAAGTGATCACTCTCCTTACAGTGTGTATGATAATCAAGGTGGGCCATTTCCAGCACAAATCCAGGGTTTAACAAGAACGTCGGGGGGGGGGTAGGAAAAAACAAGGGGAAATAGGTTATCTTGCATAATGACTTAGCCACTCCCAGTCTCTATTCAAGCCTAAGTTAATTGTATCCAATTTGCAAATGAATACCAATTCAACAGTTTCTCGCTGGAGTCTGGATTTGAATTTTTTGTTGTTGTAATATAGCAACTATCATGTCTGTAATCGCGTGACCAGAGAGATTGAAGTGTTCTCCGACTGGTTTATGAATGTTATAATTCTTGATGTCTGATTTGTATCCATTTATTCTTTTACGTAGAGACTGTCCAGTTTGACCAATGTACATGGCAGAAGGGCATTGCTGGCACATGATGGCATATATCACATTGGTGGATGTGCAGGTGAACGAGCCTCTGATAGTGTGGCTGATGTTATTAGGCCCTGTGATGGTGTCTCCTGAATAGATTTGTGGGCACAGTTGGCAACGGGCTTTGTTGCAAGGATAGGTTCCTGGGTTAGTGGTTCTGTTGTGTGGTATGTGGTTGCTGGTGAGTATTTGCTTCAGTTTGGGGGGCTGTCTGTAGGCAAGGACTGGCCTGTCTCCCAAGATTTGTGAGCGTTGGGTCATCCTTCAGGATAGGTTGTAGATCCTTAATAATGCATTGGAGAGGTTTTAGTTGGGGGCTGAAGGTGATGGCTAGTGGCGTTCTGTTATTTTCTTTGTTGGGCCTGTCCTGTAGTAGGTGATTTCTGGGAACTGTTCTGGCTCTATCAATCTGTTTCTTCACTTCCGCAGGTGGGTATTGTAGTTGTAAGAATGCTTGATAGAGATCTTGTAGGTGTTTGTCTCTGTCTGAGGGGTTGGAGCAAATGCGGTTGTATCGCAGAGCTTGGCTGTAGACGATGGATCGTGTGGTGTGGTCAGGGTGAAAGCTGGAGGCATGTAGGTAGGAATAGCGGTCAGTAGGTTTCCGGTATAGGATGATGTTTATGTGACCATCATTTATTAGCACTGTAGTGTCCAGGAAGTGGATCTCTTGTGTGGACTGGACCAGGCTGAGGTTGATGGTGAGATGGAAATTGTTGAAATCATGGTGGAATTCCTCAAGGGCTTCTTTTCCATGGGTCCGGATGATGATGTCATCAATATAGCGCAAGTAGAGTAGGGGCGTTAGGGGATGAGAGCTGAGGAAGCGTTGTTCTAAGTCAGCCATAAAAATGTTGGCATACTGGTGGGGCCATGCAGGTACCCGTAGCAGTGCCGCTGATCTGAAGGTATACGTTATCCCCAAATGTGAAATAGTTATGGGTAAGGACAAAGTCACAAAGTTCAGCCACTAGGTTAGCCGTGACATTATCGGTGATAGTGTTCTTGACAGCTTGTAGTCCATCCTTGTGTGGAATGTTGGTGTAGAGGGCTTCTACATCCATAGTGGCCAGGATGGTGTTATCAGAAAGATCACCGATGGATTGTAGTTTCCTCAGGAAGTCGGTGGTGTCTCGAAGGTAGTTGGGAGTGCTGGTAGCATAGGGCCTGAGGAGGGAGTCTACATAGCCAGACAATCCTGCTGTCAGGGTGCCAATGCCTGAGATGATGGGGCGCCCAGGATTTTCAGGTTTATGGATCTTGGGTAGTAGATGGAACCCCGACCTGGGATATTCTAGGGGTATGTCTGTGCGGATTTGACCTTGGTCAAACTGGACAGTCTCTACGTAAAAGAATAAATGGACACAAATCAGATGTCAAGAATTATAACATTCATAAACCAGTCGGAGAACACTTCAATCTCTCTGGTCACGCGATTACAAACATGAAAGTTGCTATATTACAACAAAAAAACTTCAAATCCAGACTCCAGCGAGAAACTGTTGAATTGGTATTCATTTGCAAATTGGATACAATTAACTTAGGCTTGAATAGAGACTGGGAGTGGCTAAGTCATTTTGCAAGGTAACCTATTTCCCCTTGTTTTTTCCTACCCGCCCCCCCAGACGTTCTTGTTAAACCCTGGATTTGTGCTGGAAATGGCCCACCTTGATTATCATACACATTGTAAGGAGAGTGATCGCTTTAGATAAGCTATTACCAGCAGGAGAGTGGGGTGGGAGGAGGTATTTTTTCATGCTTTGTGTGTATATAGAAAGATCTTCTACACTTTCCACAGTATGCATCCGATGAAGTGAGCTGTAGCTCACGAAAACTTATGCTCAAATAAATTGGTTAGTCTCTAAGGTGCCACAAGTACTCCTTTTCTTTTTATGTCCATGTTATATTTTTAGGTCAAGATTCTGATCTCATATACACCAGTGTAAATCCAGAGTAACTCAGCTGAAGCCAATGGTTGTGTGTGTGTGTGTGTGTATATATATATGTATATATATACACACTGTTGTAACTGAGATTGGAATCTGCCCCTTAGTGTGTATCTGTGCAGTAGACCATTCTAAATATGCATTCTGTAACAATCATCTTTTTTAAAATTTTTCTAGTCCTTTTTCTCTGTCCTTTAGGAGAATTCAGTAATATCTGTTTTATTTGTGAGAAATTGATTTGGGTATTAAGAGCTATCTTCATGTTTCGTCCTCTGCATTGGTCCCTGTGAAGCGCAGTGTGATAGGGGACATGTGAGAAAAGAAAAGAGTTTGAATTCCCACCTGATGGAAATAAATTTGTCTGTTTTTAAACTTTCCGCCAGACACCATGGCCCCGATGGGAGTTAGACACCTAAATACCTTTGAGGATTTGGGCTCTTGACATTTTCAGAGGAGGCCGAACACACCTTTGAAAGCTTGGTAAATACAGTTGCACAAAAAGATGGGGATGATTTAACTGGGAATTGGTCCTGCTTCGAGCAGGGGGTTGGACTAGATGACCTTCTGGGGTCCCTTCTAACCCTTATATTCTATGATTCTATGACTATTTACCAGTTTATAAGAATAAGTACTCAGCTGTACCTCCCATTTAGATGTGCACACTGTGTCCCCCTTGGTGGAGCATGTTCTATTGTAGTTTTTTACTTACTGTTTGTATTACAGTAGCACACAAACTCTGAGCATGATTAGGGCCACTTTGCGGTAGGTGCTGTACAAACTCATAGTGTGACAGTCCCTCCCTCAAAGAGTAGAAAGACAAGATAGATTAAGGATTAGGGAAAGGGAGTTGTTAAGATTTTTATTTTTAGTAAGTCATGGATAGGTCACAAAAATTCACTGGAGCTGTGACCTGTCCATGTCTTACTAAAAAATAACTGGGAAGAAAGGGCTGGGGGGCAATGACAGCTGGAGTCCCGTTGGGGGGGACGGGGACTGAGCCCCAACCCCACCACCACGATGGGGGCACAGCCCCAGCTCCAGCCCCCACCAAAGCAATGGGGTGGAGAGTGGCACACAGCCCAGGTTTCAGCCCTGGCCAAAGCCATGGGGCAGGGGTGCATGATGATGATTAGTATTATATACACACCAAGGAAGAATAATACTTTCATGTTGGGTGACTTTAATTTCAGATTAAGGAAAATAACAAAGAAAGAGAACAAATGTAAGCCCCCCTGAGAATCGGAAGCATGTCCATGAGGTGTTACTCTGTAATGATCTCCTGTCAGCACTGCTCTTTGACAGATAGACAGGGAGATGCTGTAAATTTAAACACTGTATTGCTAATCCCCAAAGTTCAAACTCAGAAAAGGACCCCCAAAATCATGACACTTAAATAGTTTAAATTGTGTTTTTTGGTTTGTCTTTTGTTTTTTAAACTCGCCTGCCCATCCCCTGAGGGTTTAACAATTGCAGTGGTGTCAACTCTCTCAACTTTGTAGTGAGTAAAGCAGTGGAGAACCCAACCATGACCAAGGTGCCATTGGGCTAGAAACTGTGAAAACACAGAGTAAGAGGCAGTCTGTGTTCTGAAGACCTTACAATCTAGTGCAAAGCATAGAGGCAAGTCTGTGACGTAGGAGCTGGAACTGGGACCCACAACCCAGCTCATGGAGGGACTCCCAAGTACCTATCGGATGGGAACAAATTTTAAACCATGCCAGACAAGACTGAAACTGGCGACCTAAATGTGAAAGTCTCTGCAGCCCACTAGCAATGCCCTGACATAGCAGCCCCATAAGTACTAATGTTACACTGTTGGTAACATTCTTGGTTTCTATTCCTGGCTTTGGGAGTAGACTGGGGTCTAGCAGTGAGACAACATGGCAACATGTAACAGGTTTTCTGGGGGGATTGAAGATAGTACCACTCGATGTAAAGCAAGCCTCCACCACATCTCATAGTATGGACAGTGGTCTAGTCACTAATGGGTGGCCCTGAGTCACATTGTTTTGATGTTTATTACAGAAGCACCTAAACTGGGATTCTCCTGGAATTCTGAAGGAGTGTGTGACAAACTGGATGAGACTTGGTTCTGTTATACTAGAGAGTCCAAGTGAAATCCTTGCTCTATTGAATTCAATGGCAGAGCACCCATTGACTTCACTGGGTTTAGGATTTCATTCAGTTTCAGTTTTTATTTCTAGCTCTGCCTAAAGTTACCTTGGTCAAACTCTGTTATCTTGTCTGTGAAATTGGTGAATGATGATACCTGCGAAAAGTATGAGACCTTGGCTCACAAGGGTGCTGAAAGATACAGAAATATAGTCACTGAAAGAGCTGGGACTAGGGCACATGACCTGTGGGCTTGCAATGTGATGCATTTTCCCCTGGGGTGTTCTAGGGAAGGCTCTGACACCCCCACCCTAATCCCTAATTTTTGCTTCCCCCAGCTGGATAAAGGCAGGAGCTTTTCTCCTCATGAGATTTCCTGCAGTAGAGGCCAAAACTAATTTACTTGTGATAAATTGTGAGACTTGGCAGCACTGTTTAGATAGAGCAATAAAGTTGCTGAATCATTGATGGACAATTCATGGGCACAGAAGGCCTTTCTTCGCTGCTGGTTTGTGGACAAAGGATGAACTCGAATCAAACTGCATGTTGACTTCACATGTGGTTTAAACAGAATCTTTCACACAGCTCTACTAGAGGTGTCTGCAACCGTATACACTGGAGTGAACCATTGTTTGCTAGTATCAGTGGCTTTCAGAACATCTGCTAGTTCATCTTGGGCTGCTCTTTTTCTCTAGAATGGCTGTTAACTTAATTAATGTACATTAATACACCGTGAAATGAGTAATTCCAGCATATGCTATAATGTATTTTACTCCCCCCCCACCCCGGTAGCTTTTAAAATGTTTTAATGATTTGTAAAATGCTTATTTGCAAGACCGTTAATTAAATAAGTCAGTATCTCTCAGCACTGTGTATTCCTTGGAGCCTTTGATTATCAGGATGATTGAGTTATTGACGTGTTTCTGTTTCCATAAGATTTCTACTTTATTTGTATTTCTCCCATCACCACTACCACCCCACCCATTGCATCATAACCATTCCGGAGCAAATTAGCATTTACCTACAGGCCGGCATGGGGGTTGTTCAGACCTGCCCTTTCCTGTGGGGAATTTAGGGTGGGACTGTGTCTCTGGAAGTGTATTCTTCTCCAGACAGCTTGGTGATAAGAGGGTCTGTACAGGCTGCACCCATCTTTAAGATGGAGCAGCCTATTCATCCCAGTGCACAGGTCTGCTTCTGAGACTGGTATGTATCTGGAGGCATAATTCTGTCTCCTTTGGGGTGTGTGGAGGAGAATTCATTGCATTCCCCTGAGCACAAGAATTGTGATTGTAAATGGTCCCTGTATTGGATGCTCAAGAGATGTAAAAAGGAGGCTTCTTGCATGTGGGAGAACCACCTGCCTGGGTTGTCAGGAGGGTTTGAATCCAGGATCTTAAGCACAACTCTGACCATCCCCACTGCAAGTAGAGAGTAACTCAGTTAGCTGGTAGCAGAAGTAGGCTGTTATCTGCCAGTTGTTACGCATACTCCCCATCCCTTCACAACCTCGGAAGGACCATGAACAGTTTGGCTATTACTGGTTTATTATGACGAAATACTTCATCAGAGACAAAACTCTGGCTGGTCAATGTGCACAGGTTATACCAGAAAACTCATCCCAAGAAGAAGGAACATGGCACAGAAGTTACCCCAGGCTATTCCATAGGCTGTCTGCTGCAGGAGATACACAGAGGCACACTGGGTCGTACCATGCAGGTTTAGGGAGTAACCCATACAGGTCACCTGTGGTATATTGCGTGTGGATTATATAACCTCTGAGATTATTCCTCTTGTCATTGGTAGGATGACGATGAAGGAGCAGAATACTGGCTGCATTTATGTGCACTTGTTTGTTTGGTCAAATGATAGAGTACCAGAGTTGGGTACTTTTAAAATAACTATACATGTGGTGACTATTGTAGATACCCACAAAATACCTCATCCTACCACGTTCTGTATAAGACTCAAATTTTCTGCAATTCCAGGCTGGGAAACTCTCCCGTAATTATCAAATGCACCTCCTCAGGAAAGTGCAATTGCCTTGGTGAGCTCAAATGCTGTAACTGTACATTGTTGGGTGCTGTTACCAATTCATTGTTGACATGGACAATCCAGGATCTCTACATGCCTTCACATTACTGAAACACATTGTTTGGCAGAAGCCTGGCAGGTGACAGATCTTCCATAATTCATAATTGGGCTTTTGGGTGAAGTAATCACTTGGAAAAAATACTAATGGCTGCTTTGTTGATAAACAGTGAAAACTGTCTGCCCTGGTGAGGTTCAGGGGAAAAGGTGCTATGAACACAGTTGAGCTACAGATAGGCATTGTTGAAATTAGATTAAATAAACAAGTAGCTCATGTGATTACTATTTTATTAATAAACATTTATATAGTGCCACACATTTACACAATGAAAAAGACACTGTCCTGAAGAAATGACCATCTGAATAGTCTGGGTTAATTATAATGTAAATAGATTTGTTTTAACCATACCAAAAATTGTCTTCTGTGCTATTTGTAATTCTCGTGGTTACTTGTCAGTGAGCAAAGTTGCCATATTAGATGATGAGCTGCTATTGCATCATTTGCCTGTAGCATCTCTTCACCTGTCTTGTCTTTTCCTTTTGCTTACAAAATAAATCAGAAAAAGGCCTTATTTTCTGTTATATGAAGACACAATAGTTCATAAACGTCAGTCTTTATACTGAGGGAAGTAATAAAAGGTTTAGTCTTGGACATTTTTCAAGGTAGAAGCATTATTTCCAAACCCACTAGAAATGGAAGTACAGGTGCAGTGCTCTGGTCTTGTGCTGATTTACTAGTGTCATACTATAGCACACTGGCTGCACTGCATCTCTGCTTGATAGGTAGGAGGGACTGCAGGGTTCAGGGAGAATGAGCAGTTGCTCAGCGGCTCTTTTGCCAACTGGTACTCTTGGATCCACTGGGTGCTATGAGACCTCATAGATGCATAGGCCTTGGGATTGCTTCTAAAGACAGTGTGTCTCATCTACACTGATGCAACTCAAAAATAAGAGGTGAGGAGGATCAAGCCCCAGATTTTCTCCTTTTTAAAATCTCTTTTACAACACACAATAGAGGCCCCTTTTTTGCCAGTATTCTGCACGGACAAGCTTAGTCATATGTCAAAACAAATAGCTAAATATCTATTGTGTTTTAGGTGGATTGCTAATGTGTACTTTATACATCTTTGAGAACTATATATTATTCTGCTAATGCATGTTGACCTTTAATACAGTGTAGAGATGCTCCAGATTTATTATCATTGCATCTTACTTGAGCTGTTTGTATCCTCTTAATGTCCTGATTTTACTGCTCTTCACAATTAATCTCTGACCCATTTCCCTAAGGCAAACAATTGAAACATTTCATACTACTTTATGACATGGTTTATATTCTTGCAAAATACTGGAGTCAACTAATGGGGATGCATTTGTAGACAAAGTTTTATTAACAAATGGAAGCTTTTTCTTACCAGACTTTTCAGTAGTGCCCATTTGATAAATAATATATTCTGTACTGTTTGAGAATTTATGGGCAGGTTCCACTGAGGAGTGGCAGAGAGTAAGTACCTCTTAGGATCAGGGCAAGTCTATTTCTGATGAGTGGAGCAAAGAGTTAATCTGCTTGGTTCACCTAGCTGATAACACTGTCTGTAGCAATCATAACAGAATTTTATACTAACCAGAGGTTACACTACATTGAGTACTAAAATGATATTGCAATTGTTATGCATGCTGCCGACACCATTTCAAAACTTTTCCTCTTCTTAAATAACACTAAGATTTTGTCAACTGATGGGACTTCATGTATGTTTGGAAATAAGTAATGTCCATGATATATTGTATTAATAAAGTACCAGCATTCTTAGATATGTAAGAACATTTTGGCAGCTTTTCCTTAGACTGCTACATGGCCAGGGACTGTCCCTCCTGGAATGTCCAGAATTGGCCCCAGAGCCCTGTAGGTGCTACCATAACAAATAATGAAAAATAATTTAGGAAACATGTAGAATGTTTCTGTACATTCTGATGTTTTTTTAAACAATCAAAATGACAAAAGTTAAATTTTTGCTTCTGATTGGCATGTACCAAGTTAATGTTTAGTTTACTGAGGTGCTGAGTGCTATTTATCTATTTACGTGGATCCCATGCCCATAGTATCGGAGTACTGTAAAAATCAACTGGGAGGGCACCTTTGAGGAGTCACTCATCACACTCCTCAGGATTGGGCTCTTAACTAGTATTAGCAAGTGCAATTTGATCCTAAAGCCCTGGAAAAGAACCATTTACTTGAGTGGGAATTACAGGTGCAAAAAACTACTGTAGGATTGGGACTACAGACCCAGACCAACTCTGGGTGAAGAGAAGGAGAATCAGCGAGGCTGCTGGCATGTGAAATTAAAAGGGTTGTAGAGGATTTTTTAAACTGAGAACTGGAAGAAAGCCAGAGACATCCCTTAGGGATAAATTTGGTGAGTACAGGTAGGAGCTAGTGAGAAACAGTCAAATGAAATAGTTAAATATAACACATGAAGGCAAACAACTGAATGTTGACAAAATGTACAGAGGTGGTTTTGGAACAAATTAAACAGTCATAAGTCACCAAAACCAGATGGTATTCACATGAGTTCTTAAGGAACTCAAATATGAAATTGCACAACTGTTAACTATACTAGGTAACCTATTGCTTAATTCAGCCTCTGTACCAGATGACTAGCAGATAGCTAACGTAACACTGATTTATTTTAAAAAGGTGATCCTTGCAATTACAGGCCAGTAAGCCTAACTTCAGTACCAGGCAAACTGGTTCAAACTATAGTAAAGAACGGGATTATCGGACAGTTAGGTGTGGTCTACACTAGGGTGGGGGATTGATCTAAGTTAAGCAACTTCAGCTACGTGAATAACGTAGCTGAAGTTGACGTACTTAGATCTACTTACCATGGTGTCTTCACTGCGGTAGGTTGACTGCTGATGCTCCCCCATCAACTCTGCCCACGCTTCTCCCTCCAGTGGAGTACTGGAGTCAGCAGGAGAGTGCTTGGTGGTCGATTTATCGCGTCTTTATTAGATGTGATAAATCTACCCTCGCTGGATCAGTCGTTTCTGGAGGTAAATGTAGACATGCCCTTAGATGAACATGTGTTGGAAGAGTGAGCACAGCTTTTGGAAAGGGAAATCGTGCCTCACCAATCTATTAGAATTCACTGAGGGTGTTAACAAACATATGGACAAGGTGATCCAGTTGATATACTGTACTTGCATTTTCAGAAAGCCTTTGATAAGGTCCATCGCCAGAGTCTCTTAAGCAAAGTAAGCAGTCATGGGATAAGAAGGAGGGTCCTCTTGTGGATCATTAACTGTTTAAAACAGGGATTGGCAACCTTTGGCATGCAGCCTGTCAGGGAAATCCACTGGCGGGCTGGGACGGTTTGTTTACCTGCAGTGTCCACAGGTTTGGCCGATTGCAGCTCCCACTGGCCGCGGTCCCCCATTCCAGGCCAATGGGGGCTGCAGGAACCTGTGCCTCTAAGCAACCTGTACTGCAGTAGTCTCAAGTTTTTGGGCAAGGCACACGCGAAGGACTGAAGTCAGATTTGTCAGGACTTCAAATTTAGGATGAAAAAAGATAGGAAAGCAAGGCTAAAGTTCCTGCTAATGGAGGTGGTGCTAAGTCCACCTTCAGAGCCATCCCGTTTGAGTCGGTGCTGCAGCTTCAGTCCAAGACTTCAAGACTATCAGAGTCCCGGCACTGGTCATCCTTACCTATTCCCAGGGAGAAGCATAAGCCTTCCACAAAGGCACCAACCAGAGGAAGATTCCACTCCTCACACCTGTAAAACAGGTGGAAGGGGAGTCAAGTAGAGTACAATCAAGATTGAGACACTCCTCCAAATTGGGGCCTAAGCAGTGCTTAATTTGTAACGAAGACATCTCAGGACTCACGCAATTTTTCTACACTCATAACTGATGCAGCAAGCCCAGAGGTGCCGGGACTATGAGCTCCCAAGCCTAGAGGTGCTGGGGCTCGGCTCTGGCATTGGGCCTAAGACAGCACTGTTGGCTACAGTGCTGGAACAGACATCGAGTCTGGTGCCAGAAACGGAACCATCAACTTCAGCCACACCGCATCGACCAGATAAGATCTTGATGCTGACTATACTTCCGGCATTTGCAGTGGCAAGGAATTTACTTTGCTTTTTGGTACAGGAATCAGCTCCCTCAGTAAAGTCAGTATCATTAGACCACCCAGCATCTGTGATGCAGGACCCAGTCCTGCACCGGCTGCCTACTTCCTAGACAGTCTACCCACCCATCAGTACAGTCTAAACAGGAGCCAGCACTGATGGTGTGTCTCCAGCCAGTGCCTGCTTCTCAGCACTGGTCCCTGGCACCAACCAGGACAGCCCCCCTGTGGTCAGTGGAAGGGGAGTTGCCTTCTTTGGACTCTGAGGTAGGCTCAAGTATCTCTCCACCTCAGAGCAGGACCCACCACCCTCTGCCTAGATCCTTCCTCTCTGGGTACCTTTGCAACCCCACAATGTGAGCTTTTATGGCAATGTGGCCAGGAGGTCACTGGTGTCCAGCCCCTGGCCCTTTTGGAACTCCTGGGGTTTTCCCCCAGCTTCTAGATCCTCCTCTCATCATTCCTACTCAGTACCTTTGTCTGGAGGGGATGAATCCTTGCATCATGCCACCCTGACTTCAGTAGCCGGTACCTGGCCCAGTGCTGAGCCTCAGGAAGAGGCTCTTGAGGAGCCAGCAGAGCATCCTGAAGAAGAGGTGAACCACATCCAGTCAGCTTCATCTTCATCCTCACCTGAGGCAGTTTCCTCAGACACAACATCATCCCCCTCCCAGTGACTACAAGACAATCAGGAATTGTTAAAGAGGGTGCCTTTGGACTTGGACATTCAGATCAAGGAGGTCAGAGTCTTCTCATCACAATATATCAAGATTGGCAGTGCCACTCTAAATGGACCTGCTGTAGATAATATATCAATCAATGAGGTGATATAGGGGCCTTTAAAGACACTATGACAGACCCCATCTTCCTTGCTTTCCATCTCAAAGCAGGCAGAGTGCAAGTATTGTGTACCTTCCCAAGGGTTTGACTACCTATACTCCCACACTGCTCTGGGGTCACTAATGGTTGTAGCAGCTAATGAAAGGAAACAGCAGGGGCATCAACCTGCCACTCCCAAATCAAGAGGCAAACAAAATTTATTTGGTAGGAAAGTTTATTTAACTGGGGGGTTGCAGCTCTGCTGGGAAATTGATTTGAAATTGTGGGGCTCTTTGGAGAAATTCAAAGATCTGTTGCTTGAGGATGCTAGGCATGAGTTGTTTGCTGGCGAATGAGAGCAGATGAGTGGCGTGAACTTCTCTGCAGCCTGGGCTCCGCAGACTTGACTGCTAGGACTATTGCTTCTGCAGTCTCCATGCAGAGCTCCTTATGGCTGCAGTCTTCCTGTCTACCCTGTGAAGTCCAGCATACTATCAGGACTTATCTTTTGAAAGTCCTGCCCTGGAGACAGCAAACTCCATGGCCTTAAGGGTGACAGAAGTCCTTGGATTTGTACTCACCTGCCCAGTCAGAAAGCACTATCTGCCTCAGCAGACACACTGTTATCCTGCTCTGCCTCCTCATCAGGACCCCTCAATAAATAAGAGGGGTTATAGGCACTGGCCTGCCTCTTCTGTTTTGGCTCCAGCTCCTGGCCCTTCTAGATACCCAGGAACTGCTAAGCAATAATTTTGATGGGTCAGTAAAGGATGTCAGGCCAGTCTCCATGTTTCCAGACCCTATCTCCCCCATATTTGTAAGCTGTCTTTCCCACTTCCTCAGTGCTTGGTCCCAAATTACTTCAGACCAATGGGTCTTGAGTACTGCAGTTATACCCTCCAATTTGTTTCTATCCCTCCTTCCCACACTCCCTCCCTGTCCTCCTTCAGGGACCATTCTCACAAGGAACTCCTCTTCCAGAAGGTACTCTCTCTCTTTCAGGTGGGTACCATAGAGGAGGTTCCACAGTGACACAGAGGGACAAGGGTTTATTCTTGCTATTCCCTAATCCTGAAAGTGAAGGGGGCTCTCAGAACAATTTTATATCTGGGTGAACTCAACAAATTCTTAAACATAATGCTTCGCATGGTCACCCTAGCTTCTGTTGTTCCCTCCCTGAGCCCTGGAAACTGGTTTGTCATCCTTGACTCAGGGACTATGGTCTACAGAGGACTTTGCTTTCAGCTCACTGATGTTGATATGTAAAGCTATCAGATTGGCATGCCAGGTTTTTCTGCCACAGAAGGGGGAAAAGGGGAAAGCCTGTTAATCTTCACAGACAACACAATAGCAATGCTATATCTCAACAGGCAGGGAGGACTTTGCTCTTCTCAGCTCTGGCAAGAGGCAACTCTTTGTGAGTTTTGCATTGCAAACTCAATAGAGCTAGAAGCTTCTTGCCTACCGGATGACCAAAATGACCTTGCAGACATCCTGAGCAAACTATTTACAAGTCACCAAGTGGTCTCTTTCCCAGGGTGTGGCCAGATACAATTTTCAATGGTGGGAGGTCTCCCTAAGTAGACCTATTTGCAAAAAGATCCACAAAGTGTCAGCAGTTCTTTAACCCTTGAGGTTGCAGCCTTGGTTCCCTTACAGACATGTTCTTACTACCATAGACCTAGTCAAAGTGTATCCTAAGGTGCACAATCTGTTTTCGCATGAGACCTAAACTTAGTGTTAAGGCATATGGGTCTCCCATTTGAACTTTTGGCTACTTACTCCTCTGTTACATCTAACAATGGAGGTGGCATGTGGTTGCCATCTCCTCTGCTAGAAGGGTAGGAGAGCTGCTTGTGTTAATGACGACCTCCCTATACCATCTTCAAGGACAAGGTTTATCTGTGCCCTCATCTGAGGTTTGGGCAGTGGTGTCCTCATTCCATGACAACCAGCCAGTTTACTTTACGTCATTTTTCACTAAACCATACTTGAGTAGGGAAGGAAAATATTTGCACACTCTGGATGTCGGAAGAGCTCTGGTGTTCTACCTTACCAGAATCAAGCAGTTCCATAAGTCTTTTCAACTGTTCATCATGGTTGCAGACAGACTAAAAGGGCAATCTCCTCTGAGAATTTCTTCTTGGATAGCATATGCATATACATGAGGCTATGACCGGTCTAACATCACCCCGTCGAGCAGAGTCACAGCTCATTTCATGAGATCACATTTGGCCTCTGCGACTTTTCTAGCACGTGTTCTAATTCTGGACATTTGTAGAGAGGCAACTTAGTCCTCAGTGCACACATTTACTTCTCATTATGCCTTCACTTAGGACTCAAGAGATGATGCTACAGTTGGATGTTTTCCTCCTGTCTTCATTCAGATTCCAATCCTGCCTTCTGTTTCACTGCTTGTGAGTCGCCAAGAGAGGAATGCATGTGTGCAAACACTTGAAGAAAAAACTGTTAATAATCTGTTCCATAACTGTTGTTTGACATGTGTTGTACATGTCCATTCCACGACCTGCCCTCCCACCCCTCTGCATTGAAGCTCTGGCAAGAGGCAACTGAGGGGACCAGGGAACAGCTCTGCCCTTGATACCTATATGCAGTGGCACATAGCAGCAGAAGGCACTTGACCAGCCCAATAGGTACTGCTGAGGGGAAAAAAGTTTCCAACTGCCATGCACTTGATGCACAGACACACAGAGTGAAATGGCCATGTACAACACATCTTGAACAACAGTAACATAACAGGTTAGTAATGAATTTTTCTAAATTAGGTGTCAGTGCTCAAGACTTATCAGGGATAGTTCTCTGAAAACTTCAGCTCAGTGCATAGCAGCAGTCCAAAAGGCTAACAGAATTTTAGGAACTGTTAGGAAAGGGATTGAAAATAAGACAGAAAATATTATAATGCCACTATATAAATCCATAGTGTGCCCACACCTTGAATGCGGTGTCCGGTTTTGGTCGCTGCATCTCAAAAAGGTTATAGTGGAACTGGAAAAGGTTCAGAGAAGGGCAACCAGATGACACCATGGAACAGCTTCTATATGAGGAGAGACTAAAATGACTACAGTTGTTCATCTTAGAAAAGAGACAATAGGAGGCTACTATAGAGGTCTCTAAAAACATGAATGGGGTGGCAAAAGTGAATAAAGAAGGGTTATTTACCCTTTCCAACAATACCAAAACCAGGGGTCACCTGATGAAATTATTAAGCAACAGATCTGGTACAAAAACAGTGTTTCACACAATGCAAAATTAACTTATGAACCTATTGCCATGGGATGTTGTGATGGCCAAAAGTATAACCGGGTTCAAAAAAGAACTAGATAAGTTAATGGAGGATAGGTCTACCAATGGCTATTAGCCAACATGGTCAGTTATGCAACCCCTCGCTCAGGGTGGCTATATACTTCTGACTACTTGGTGGAATGAGGATAATCAGTGGGACACAGTAATACCAGGGTACAAAATATATCAGGAGGACAGAACAGGTCATGCTGATGGGGGAGTGGCACTAAATGTGAATGAAAGCATAGAATCAAATGAAGTAAAAATCTTAAACGAACCAAACTTGTCCTATAGAATCTCCATGGATAGTAATTCCATGCTTGAATAATAAGCATATAGCAGTAGGGATATATTACCAATCACCTTACCAGGATGGTGATAGTGACTGCAAAATGCTCAGGGACATTAGAGATTATAAAAATAGAAAACCTCAATAATAATGAGGGATTTCAACTATCCCCATATTGACTGGGTACATGTCACCTCAGGAGGGATGCAGACATAGTTTCTTGACACCTTAAATGACTGCTTCTTGGAGCAGTCCTGGAATCCACAAGAGGAGAGACCATTTTTGATTTTGGTCCTAAGTGGAGCACAGGATTGGTCCAAGAAGTTAATATAGATAGACCATTTGGTAATAGTGATCATAATATAATTAATTTTAGCGTCCATGTGGCAGGGAAAACACCAGAGCAGCCCAACACGGTAGCATTTAATTCCAGAAGGGGAACTACACAAAAATGAGGAAGTTAATTAAACAAATTAAAAAGTACAGTGCCAAAAGTGAAATCCCTGCAAGCTGCATGGAAATTTTTTAAAGACACCATAATAGAGGCTCAATTTAAATGTATACCCCAAGTTAAAAAACATAGTAAAAGAACCAGAAAAGTGCCACTGTGGCTAAACAACAAAGTAAAAGAAGCAGTGAGAGGCAAAAAGGCATCCTTTAAAAAGTGGAAGTTAAATCCTAGTGAGGAAAATAGAAAGGAGCATAAACTCTGGCAAGTGAAATGTAAAACCAGTTCCAGGATCAGGAGCAGAGCAGGGAGACAAAGACAAAACCAGAGCAGGGAGGAGGCAGGCTAGAGCTGGAACAAAGCTGGAACCAAGAGTAAGGCAAAGGCAGCTGGAGACATGGCACATGTTGAGGTGCTGCTGCAGCAAGGCTCAAGTAGCAGGCAACAGGGTCTCCTGCCCAGTGAGGAAGCCTGACCATTTGGAGGAGGCTCATGGGGCCCATCTGAGTTTGCCTAGTGACCTGGCTGGGAGCCAGCTGTGCTCCTGACAATCGCTGCCTTACCTCACAGGGATGTTGTGAAGATGGAAGCATTAAGGATGGTGAGGCGCTCAGACATGGTGATGATGACTGTATGAGCACCTAAGACCGATAGATAGGAGTAGTATTGGGTCCTAAAGGCTCATGCTGTATAGCGTTAAATAGTCTGATCCTTATCCAGCATAGCATTTACACACATGCTTACCTTAATGCATGTCTCTAGTCCCACTGGTTTCAGTAAAGGTAACCATGTGTTTAAGTACTTTTGCTGGATGGGGGCCAGGGTGCTCAGTATATTATCGGACTAAGCCCTAACTAAACAAGTTAGCACCAGAGGATAATACACTTGAACATGTGGATCTGATTTGGGCCATTTTTTGGGCTCTGGCCCATTGTTTTCTAAATGGTGCTGGCAGTAGTTGGCCTATTTAAAATGCTGACAATTGCTTGCCTGTTGTGTTAAAATTGACTGCTCCTAGTGAATGGTCTAATCAGGATGGCTTTACACCACTCATGATTTCTGTGGCACTCAACACCATGTGGGACAGAGCACAGCATTGTTTGATTCCACCCCACTTTCCTGTTTGTGTTCTTGAAAAGCTATTAATATTTGTCTCATAAATGCAAAATCTACAGTAATGTGCTGTATGTTTAGTAGGAAAACCACAAGCACTAAACACTTTCCTATAATCTATAAATAAATCAATTCAAAGAAAATGGTTTACAGGAAAAGTTTGGTCATAAATTAGTGAGGAACGTGGTAGTGTTGGCCTTTTCCTATATCCTGGTATTGCAGATATGTTGAAAGAAGGCTTGTATTTTGTAATGACTTTTTGCAAACATTGTCAAAATGAATGCTATGTAAATAAAACAACTCCCCCACCCCACTGTATTTAATTTAAAAATATTTGCCAACATGACTTTTCACAAATCTTGAGCACTTTCAAAAACATGTAACTTAGAGAATTTTGTGCAGTAATTAAGAACTGAGACAATTGTGGATAGTGTATACCAGTGGTTCACAACCAGGGGTCTTGGGGGGGCCCCCTGAGGGGCCATGAGCAGGTTTCAGAGGGTCCGCCAAGCGGGGCCGGCATTAAACTTGCTGGACCCCAGGGCAGAAAGCCGAAGCTCCACGACATGGGGCTAAAGCCTGGGGCCCTGAGCCCCGCCATCCAGGGCTGAAGCTGAAGCCTGAACAACTTAGCTTTGCAGTGCCCCCATGACATGGTACCCTGAGCAGTTGCCATGCTTGCTACCTCATAACAGCAGCCTTGGCTTTTATATGCAGAAAAATCATTGTTGCGGCACACGTGGGCCATGGAGTTTTTATAGCATGTTGGGGGGACTTCAGAAAGAGAGGTTGAGCATCCCTGTACACTATACAGTTACTGGGCCCATTTCTGCGGCTGCTCCTGAGTGAAATCTAGACCACAAGTAAAGTCAGTGGGAGTTTTGGTATTCATCCAGGATTTAGGGTTGCTAGGTGTCCAGTTTTCTACAGGAACACCTAGGGGCTGGCAGGCTCCCTACCTGGCTCCACGTGGCTCCCCGGAAGCAGAGACGTGTAGCTTGGCTCCTAGGTGGAGGGATGGCCAGGGGGGCTCTGCACACTGCCCCACCCCAAGTGCTGGCTCTGCAGCTCCCATTGGCCAGGAACCATGGCTAATGGGAGCTGGGGGGTGGTGTGGGTGGGCAGAGGCAGCACGCAGAGCCACCTGGCCACCCCTCTGCCTAGGAACAGAAGAACATGTGGCCGCTTCTGGGGAGCTGCCCGAGGTAAGTGCCACCCAGAGCCCATGCCCCGACCCCCCTGCCTCTCCCACACCCAAACCCCCTCCTGCCCCAGCCCGGAGTCCCCTCCTGAACCCAAACTCTCTCCCAGAGCCCACACCATGCATCTCCTCCCACACCCCAACCCCCTGCCCCAGCTCGGAGCCCCCTTCTGCACCCCAAACCGCTCAACCCCAGCCCCACCACAGAGCCCATGCCCCCAGCCAGGGCCCTCCCCCCCTCCAAACCTTCTGCCCCAGCCTGGTGAAAATGAGCAAGTGAGGGAATGAGAGAGTAAGCAATAAAAGGGGGGGGGTGGAGTGAGTAGAGGGCAGAGCCTTGGGGAAGGGGCAGAGCCAAGGTGTTCGGTTTTGTGCGATTAGGAAGTTGGCAACTTTACCAAGATTTCACCTTCCATGTTTATGGCCTGATCTTGTGAGATGCTGAGCACCCTCAACTCCCTTTGAAGTCAACGAGAGGTGAGGTCACTCAACACTTTGTAGGATTCGGCCATAGGCTTCAGTGGGAGAGGCTGCAGAATCAACCCCAGAAAATGCCAATTGCAAGAAATTGAGGGCCAAATCTGGTTCATGAGTCCCAAGTGTGGATTAGAGGCACGATTACACTCCTGTATGTCTGGACTCATGCGTCCAGTGAGAAGTAATAGTATTATGCTGTGAATACAATTTGTTTTATTTGAATTTTTTTTCTATAGTCTGCGGTTTCCGGTGGGTCAGATGGATCGGTATTATGTGATGAACACAATAAGGAGAATCAGTCTTTTGAAAATCATTCTGTAGACATGACGACAAAGGTAAGAGCTATGATTATTTTTATTGCATGATGAAATATATTGGTGACCTTTGTATACCGTTTCTTTGGATATGAAATGTATAGAGATGAATTGTATAGAGTATAAATTTATAGAGGTGAAATGTACAGAGTAGATTGAGTTTTCAGTTCCTGTAATAATCTCTTGGTTTTTAATGAATTTAGATTTTTGGGAAGGTTCAGATCAGGTTTATAACAGCAATTTATTGATATGTTGCTAGTTCCATTGATTTAATACCATTCCATACAGGATTTTAGGTCTGTATCATGGGCATAAATGCCTCTGATGTTAGGGAGCAGTTGAAGCCTCAGGGTTTTTGTGTTGATCTTGTGATACCTTTATTTTTAAAGTTTAAGCAATGTTCATTGTGCAGGGTATTCCTTTTTTCCTTAGTTAGATTTATTTAAGGGTTCTCAGTGTAAACTGGAACCTAGTTTCTTGGTAGCTAAATAAAAAGTTGGTAAGGCAGAATGTGAATGTCAACAGATGAGATGATTTTTGTATTGACAAACTAATGATAGTTCCAGTCGTATAAGTATACACTGTGTGGTAAATGAAGCAGCATGACTACAAGGTTACAGTGTAGGGATTTTTGTTACAGTACTACTTACAATAGTTACACAGTTTGCAATGATGGAGTTAAGGGTGTTTGCATGTTTCTGTTATAACATCTATGGTATTTTCATATGCTCAAAACTTGGCTGTAATAGTTCTCTCTGGGCTCAGTATTACCATGGAAGGTTTCAGCCCTGAAGTCCTTCTTCTTTTTTCTTTCCCAAGTTAAATACAAAGATTTGGACTTTTAATAACAGCAAATTGAAAATAAGAGGAAAAGAAAATAGAAGTTAACTGAGCTGGGATAATGAGTTGAACTCTGAAGAGCTTTGTTTCTTTAACACTGAAGACTTGCAGGTTATTCATTACCTCTTGTCTAAGACCCTCTCACTGGCTATGTGCAAACTTCTATATTGGCTCTGTCATTCATTAACTCCTTACAAACCAGAACTGTAATGAACTGAACCAGCATATCTTTCTGATTTCTCATGACACTGTGTTTCCACTCCATCTGCAGTCCTTACTCATGCCCAGTGATACGTATGTTCTACTCTGTGTGGTTAAGATTTGAGGAATTGTGTCCTGAGATCTGCTGATTTTTAGCCTGGTTCTGGGAGGTTGCTGAACCCCCTTAATTCTCATTGTAGTCAATGGGAAATGAGGGCATTCAGCAACTTTCAGGATGAGGACCTGTATACAGTATACCTGTATACTGTGTCCCCAATATCAAGCTGAAATAATCAAATAGCCCATTGATCTCAAAGGGTATTAAACATGCTCAGCCCCTCATAGAATTTGATTCATTATGTTTATGGATGAAGTTCCAGAATTGGAAATTACCAATTAAGCAGCAGGCATAGCCCAGATAGGTTTCTTGATGTCATAGGGCAGGGCATAAGATGTGACGTTCCACATTTACTAATTGGGGAATGCAGCGTCAATTGTGCAACTCTGTGTCCATGGTCAGAAAATGTCATTCCCAGTATCAACATCGGGGGGTGCGAGGAGGGCCGCTCACACTGCAGCAGGTAACCCGGGGGGGTGCAGGGGAACCGCTCCCAGCTCACCTCCACCACCCTCGGCCTGAGTGCAAAGCCCCCGCCTGCTTCTCAGCCCTCCCAGGCTTCCAGCTGAACAGCTGATTCGTGGGAAGCTGGAGGGGGCGTGGAGAAGCAGAGCAGGGTGGCGCATTCAGGGGCGGAAGCAGAGCGGAGGTGAGGTAAGCTGGGGCCGGGCGCGGGGCGGGGAGCTGCTGGTGGGTGCTCTGCACCCACTAAATTTTCCCCGTGGGTGCTCCAGCCCCAGAGCACCAACGGAGTCCGTGCCTAAGGCACCACTTTTGATGTGATCAGTGGGGGGAGTGGCTGCTGCCCCCCTTGCTACACTCCCCTGCCCCTAGGAGCCAGAGGGACCTGCCGGATGCTTCCTGGGAGCTGCCCCAGGTAAGCACCACCGGGACTCCCCACCTCGCCCCCTGGCAGGTCCCTCTGGCTCTTAGGGGTGGGGTGGGCATCTACTATGGTGGCCCACGAGACCCTCCTGCCCTGTTCTGGGGGCAGTCAAGGGACAGGGGAAGGGGGTCGATTGGGCAGGGGTCCTGAGTGGGGGGCATCAAGGAACACAGGGGGTTGGATGGCGCAGGAGTCCTGGGGGGTGGGGGTGGCCAATGACCCCCTCGTAGGGTGAGGAGGGATCTGGTTAAGATTTTGGCAGTTCATCACTGGTGATAGTGACATATGGCTATTTAGGGCCGGCTATGTATTTAAACATACATATAGTATACATACATATACATATAGTGCTTTTCACTTGCTGATTGATTGGATGTTAATTTCACTAGTCAGAGTGGCTGGGAATTAAAATGAAATCTCGATAGCACTGTGTAACTTGAAAGCTGAGAGCCACTTTAGGAAGCATTACCCTTGTGCTTTTACTGCCGGGTGTGCCACCCACGTAACCTAGTGTTTCATATTTAACTGAAGCACTTCTGTTTCATTCTGAATAAGAGATTTGTGGGTGTTTGAGATAAAACAGTTATGTCATTGTATGAAAAATAATAGTTAAGTAAAACATTAAACAGGAGTTGTGAATTATAAAGGCATGGGGCTTTCTAAAGGCTTGATTATCCATGACCCTGGCAGGGCTATGGGGATAGCCCAAAGAGCCTTCCTCATCCTGTGCGCCACACCAAAGGCTAGGGGTGTACCTAACTCTCTCCATATAGGCCTCTAAAACTTGCTGGGTATGCAGGGAGAAGCAACCAAATGTCCGAATTGGGCCCTAAATTTATAGTCCTCAAAAGTGTGTGCTGTCCATTAGGAAATGGATATTTAACTTGCTTCATGTGTAGGTGCTTGGGCTGTGTAAGTACTTGGATAGATCAGTGCAAAATGGAAGCCCCAGTGGGCATTCCGAGTAACTGACTGTATGTGGGGATCTTCAGAGGGACTGGAAGGGAAGGAATCCTCCCCCATAGGTTGTGGAGCGGAAAAGGAGCCATGCTGCAACTCCAGAGCTACAGTAAACCTTGCAGATCCCGCCCCTCCATGCTGAGCTGCACAGTTCTGTACAATTGTGCTTACCTGTGAGCTGAGGTGTAATGAGCCCCACAGGCCCTGAAGGGGTTAATGTGGACCTGAAGTCAATTATGTCACCTGGACAGAGAGCAAGGCTTAATTGAACATGAAGCCCAGTTGGGCAGGAGCAGGCTGGTTATTCTGAAGGGAGGAAGTTTTGTAGCAGAAGCGGGCTGCAGGGAGAGAATCTGCATTCACTTTCTGGGGGGATAGAAGAGGTAGCAAGGAGTCTGAGGGAGCAGACTTGGACCAGGTACAAGGTCCGTGGCCTGGAAACTTAAGGTTAGGGTAGTCTGGATTCTCCTACCGGCCACAGGGGAAGGTGGGGTGAAAATCCCTGAGGTAAGGGATGAAAGGACCACACAGTCCAGAGACAGACAAGACCTGCTATAAGGTCATTGGACTATAGTTTGGTTGGATTATCTGTTACCGCAGAAGAGGTGGACTAAAGCCTGACCTGGCTGGAGGGCCAAGTTGCAGGAAGAGAGACTGCTGCAGTAATGGGGTGATCATTGTCAGGGGTCACCATATGGGGAGACAGCTGCTATGCCATACCTGGCCACAAGGAGGTGCTCCTGTGGTGAGTGAAACCCTTTAAAAGTGCACATGGAAAAAATTACCCTTGCAGTAAAACCACAGGAGACCTACTGTCTGGTGCTGAATTGCATTTGCATTGACCTTCACTTTTACTTTTTGACCCAAAGTCTCATGAGCTATTGATTTTAATATTTCCCTGTTTTACATTTTTGTTCTGAATTTAGCCTTTAATTATAGAAACCATCAGGAAGGATACCTGTAGGGGAGCTACTAAATTAGGAGTTCCCAAACATTTCCGTAGTATGGACCATATCTGAACAGAGAGATGGTTTCATAGCCATCTCCCCTCCCATACATGATTGCTCAGACCCCCTTCCTCCCAGTGGGGATCCAATAACAAACCAATCATAACCCATATTAACCTAGTGCTAACTGAGTGCCCCTCCTGACCTGACTGCTTTAAACCATTATCGAGCAAAACCCGTCATCAGCGTGGACGCATGTCCTCTGGAATAGTGGTTGAAACATGAAGGGACATATGAATCTTTAGCACATCTGGACTAGCATCAGTAGGACTGAGTGGACTTGTAGACTCTAAAGTTTTACATTGTTTTGTTTTTGAGTGCAGTTATAACCAAAAAAACTACATTTGTAAGTTGCACTTTCATGATGGAGATTGCACTGTTTATCATTTTTACAGTGCAAATATTTGTAATAATAATATTAAGTGAAATTAATAGGTAGCAGGTTTAAAACAAAGTATTTTTCATGCAACACAGTCAACCTCTGGAACTCCTTGCCAGGGGGTGTTGTGAAGGCCAATACTATAACAGGGTTTAAAAGGGAGCTAGATAGATTCATAGAAGATAGGCCCATCAGTGGCTATTAGCCAGGATGGGCAGGAATGGTGTCCCTAGCCTCTGTTTGCCAGAAGCTGGGTTTGGGTGACAGGGCATGGATCACTTGATGAGGACCTGTCTGCTCATTCCCTTTGAGGCACCTGGCATTGGCCACTGTCAGAGGACAGGATACTGGGCTTGATGGACCTTTGGTCTGACCCAGTTGGCTGTTCTTATGAACACTGTACACTTTGTATTCTGTGTTGTAATTGAAATCGATATATTTTTGAAAATGTAGAAAAACATCCAAAAATACTTAATACATTTCATTTGGTATTCTATTGTTTAACACTGCGATTAATCGTGATTTTTTTTTTATTTATTTTTTTTGCATGAGTTAACTACCACAGGAACAACTAAAATAGTCTCTTCTCCCTAGGTGGCTGCTTTATAGCTAAATTTTGTCAGGTGTTTCTATTGTGTAATTCAGTCATGATCATATTTATAGTTGACATGAAAATTGAAGAAGTGGAGAACTTACAGGAGGATAAGACCACATTGCAAAATGACCTACAGAAAATGGAATGGTGGTGGTGGTGGTGGGGGGAGAATTGGTACTAATGTTAAATCATACATTCAAAGAGAAGAAATAAACAGCAAAGGTCTACCTTTGGAAGGACATAATGAAGCGGCTGAATCCATCATGTTAAAGCAAATGTGCTTTCATCTTGTCTCTTTTTAGTATTGTCCGCCAATATTGCCTTGTATGCTTAATGCATCTGAACGGGATAGTTGCTGGAGGGCCCTTTTGGAATAGGGATTGAGAGGTTGCATGGAAATGTGGTATGTGATTTACAGCCTGAAAAAAAAAAAATTGAGAACCACTGAATCAGTCAGCTTCCCTGCCTATGCAGCACTGGCTTTATCTCGTTTACTGTTCATTGATGTGGAACAAATGGTGACTTCATACATACAGACAAGATGGTAATCAGGGAGGATCAAGCTGGGACCTTCAGGCCCAAAAGCACAAGTTTATTCCACTGTAAGCTAAAGGAGGATGAAGGAGACATGAACACACACTAAGCTTGTGTACAAGTAAACTCCACACTTTAGCATGCACACAGCGGCCAATTTTACACATGGAGATGATGGTTTGTATGCAGGATTTGCACAAATTGGAGCGTAGATGAAATCTGTGGATCACTTTACTCATGTAAGTAGTCTCACTGAGTTCCATCGCTCCAATTTTCATGTAATATGTAAATAGGATCATGAGCCCAATGGGACTACTCACAGGAATATAGTTGTTCACATGTGTGTTTGCAGATTGGGCCCTCAGATGTTTGGAAACATCCTGGTATCCAGTTTTTGAGTATGGAGTGAATTTTTACAGACAAGTCATTAAGTAATTTTTTTAAATGGAAGCAATTCACACAATCTTACTGTAATAGATCGAATGCAACGGATAGGGGAGCACAAAGGAAATCAAATGAAAGTGATGTAAATGTGGGTGTGAAATCCCACCCTGTTTTAGAGTTGGTTGGATTCCCATTTACCCTACCCTGCCCAGATTACAAACAGGGCTTTGGTGAGACTATGCTAATGAGTTAGTTGGCCCTTCAGTGGTACATGGGCCAGGTGATGCAAGAAATGTTCACTGATTCTTTTAGTCAGTGTTTTTTTAATAAAACTGTTTGTTGACTAATGGAATAAACCACAGTATGGACTACACATACAGGCTCCAATGTGTCACCTAAAAAAAATCCAGTTTTCTGCACAAACAGTGCAGTTGTTTAGAAGAAGTTAGTGTCTTAAAAGCTCTGGAGAGTCTCCTTTTAAGATTTTATATTCTGTAAAACTTTAATAGTTTGGGGTTTTTTTTCTTTTGGTTGCTGTCTGATTCAGACCACATGTCTGATTCACTATGGATTTTTTTAAAACTTTGGTAGCAGTGACCTCATTTTGGCAAAATAATTGTGTGTCATTTCCTGAGCCTCTTGCTTCTTTAGCAATCACAAGTATATTATGGTTATAACCTTGATAATTTATGGAAGAGAGATGACTCTTAAATGTTCTTTTTTTTTTTCTTGGAAAAGTTTTTTTTTTTAATTGAAAACATACTTTAGCTGAGTGAGAATGAGAGATTCTCAGCATAGCACCCATGGGAAAAGTATACTGTCGGATAGGTTGAAAAGGTGAATTGTAATGTATGGGTGTCTAGACGTTTCCTCTTGTTGCTGTCAACAGTCCAGTTGGCTGTATTTTTTTTTCCAGTGAATAGGAGGCATTGATTTTTCCTCTCTTCAGCCAGAGCTTTCATTTTACGTATCTTTCCCCTTCTCTCTCTCTCTCTCTATAAGAGAGGGAAGACTTTAAGAGCTGACAAAGAGCTTTCTCACTCAGCATGATTCATGTCAGACACCTCAAAGGCAAGCTCTACACCAGCATCTCTGCAAGAAAGGTAGGGGCTTTGTGGCTATCCCGTTTTCTATGGGGGATTGCAGGACTATTAGCAACTCATAGAGGACATGTAATGGGCAGATTAAGCCTCTGATGCTGACAAGGATCCACGGAAAGTTTGGGAAAGAATTTGAGGAGTTTTTAAACTGTCCTTTGGTGGTGTTCTTTTAATAAAAAACTTTGACGTTTTCTTCATAACATAAAAAAAGTCCCTCTAGTTTTAAGTAATGTATAAAGAGGTTTATTTTTCTGTGTGCAGTGAACTATAATTGCACCCCAGGGCATTGCATGTCTGTGTAAATAGGCAGTTAACTTTTATACTAACCTGAAATTTTTTTATGTTCTGAAAGTTCTCATCATCCAGCTGTTACATTCACTTCCTGAATCAGAATCCGCCCTAGTAACTCTGAGTGATTGTAGATGTGACACATGAACCAGCATGTACACCTTAGTGTTTCAATCATCCACTTTAAGTGTACATAGGAATAAGGCTTCTAATAAAAACCTTTACAACCAAAAGCAGTTGTTCTGGCAGAGAAGTGACAGCACTTTGATAGATGGGCCCAGTAGTTGTGTATGTTGTGCTTATTCAGAGTTAGCGGGAAAGAAGAGGAGAGAGAGAGAGAGAGAGAGAAAAAGAGACTTGGCAAAGGAAATCTTATGGGTATACTGGAACAGCAGATCAGAACTGTGAAATCGGAGCTAGAGCTGAAATGTGATGCTTTTGCTCTTCTGTGCTTGTTGTGGTTCTCATATTCCCAGTTAGAATCCTGCTTACTATTTAACAGAATATTTTGATCACAGATTGAACAATGCAGCAATCAAGCTTAATAAGCCACCTGGAAGTTTTGCTTGAGATGATTTCTAGTGGATTTTCAGATCCCTGTGAGAATCATGACTGCCTTTAGCATTGTGGAGGAGGACTTGAGTTTCTTATGAGGGCCCCTGTTGGAAAAGCAGGCTGTGCAGATACAAGTCTCTGGTTCTGTTCATGCTGTTTCAAAAGCCTTTCCTCAACCTTGCTGATTTATGATTTACATACACTCCTGTGGAGATTTGCAGAATGGATTGTCTGTGCATTGTCACAACGAAGGTAGGACTGAAACATTACTGTTTTGGGTGCATATCTGTCTGCTGCTATTCTGTTCCTGTAATTAAACAGAGTGGGTATGTAGTGTCTCAGGTTGCAAGATGGAATAACTAAGCCTTGTTTCAATGGGCATTTATTCTCTTTATCTGAGGGTTACACTGTTTGTTTCTATACCTAAATGATGTGGTGGTGGTTTTTCACCTGTAAAAGGAAAATGATTTGATATTTTACCTTAGACTTTGCTTGTGTCTATTAATATCTGTCCTATTGGAGCAGTTTCAAAATAGATGTTAAAATGCATATATAGTCTCAACATATCATGCCAGCTTATTCTTTAAATGTGGGAACAGGCAATCATGTTTTTTTTTTTTTTTTAAATCTGAGCATTGTATTATATGTCCTAACATTTTAGAGAAGCCAATCGGATATAGTTTAGATAGCAGCAACATTTCTGATTGGAGAATAGTAAGTTTCTGTAGCGTGTATGGCTTTCTTGAGCAAAACATAGCTTTGATTTGTATCTCTAGGCCTTAAAAATCAAAATGCATTGGTCTGAATTCTGCTGTGTTACTAGTGTCAGAGCCAACCTTAGCATTTTTGAACTGGCCTTCTAAACAATCCCATCCACCCTCCAAATACGTATTTAAGTGACTCCTCGCATCATTGCTCCTCTGTGTGTCACTGGCCTAAGGATTTGAGGGGAGGGGGGCGCTAAGTAAAAGGATTTTTGAGGGACCTCCGCAGACTTAGTGGACTAATTTTATATAAAATGATGGGAGACATTTGTAGGTCACTGTTGGCGTTTTGTGACTGAAGAGGCGGAACTGAAATGCTTGTAATTGGGTTCACGCTTGGTGCCAACATTTGTAAAGGAGAGCTGTCTGAATAAGCTGGGGTTCTGGGAATCCCCTATCTGAGAGATGGCTTAAGGTAAATTCTGGTGAATTTCAGTGTTTGCATAGTGTTTTACAGAGTGCTTTTGCTGTGCGAGGTGACTAGAACATTTGGAGTATTGTGTAAATAATACTTGTTTGTATCACGGTAACACCTAAAAGTCCGAGTCATAGGTCAGGGCCCCATCATGGTAGGTGCTGTAAAAACAATAGACCAAAGAAGTGGCCTTTGATCTGAAGAACATATAGTCTAAGAGAGACAGCAAGTGGATGCAGCAAAGAGATGTGGAAGCACAAGGTAACAGTGACATAATACTGGCCAGCATGATGAACAATTGTCTCAATACACCAGCAGTCTAGCAATAACAATATGTCTAAGAACAACAGTTCACTAATGACCATCACAGTCACCCTTGTGCAGTAGGTAAGTGGTGTTCTCCATCTCTTGCAGATGGGGAAAACTAAGACAGAAAGATAAAAATGACTTTGAGTTAGGCCACAGAGGTAGCTGGGATTAGAAAGCAGGAGTCCTTTGCCTTCAGACCATGCCCTGTCTCATGCTATCTGCTCCTCCTTGTGGCCAAAGGTCACACATTCAGCTCAGCTAATGAGAGAGTTTAGCTGCATTTAGCAAATGAGATGGTGCTGGTGCCAACTCTCATGTGGTTAACAGGAGCCTGGGTAGGGCTGTCCTACAGTCACATAATTGACGGACCTGTAGCTATTGATTTCATGGAACTCAAAGGCCAGCACTGTGTCAGGGGTCTCAGAATAAGTCCAGGTCTTTATAAAATATTCAGTGTCACACTTTCAGCCCTAACGTTCAGTTTACATTTTTGAGGCTGCCTTTGCAAGGAAAATGGTTAGGTCTTCTTTAAGAGCTCGAATTAGCCCTGACATTTCTAGGTCTCCAGGTGGGGACTTGCAGCTGTGGGCTTTGACAGCCCCTAAGGTTGCGACTGACACATGTAATTAACTTTGCTGACTGCAGTGGAGCTAGTCTGCATTCTGTGTAACTGAGAGCGGAATCTGGCCTTCCTTTTATTAACAACAACAAGCTGCCTCTGACATAATTGCTCTACGAACTGATGATGAATATGTGAACTGAGTCAACCCGGCATTCCATGGGGCCCTGTGGAGAGTAACATAGGTGGGGTCACAATCATTTCACTCCCTCAGTTATAAGCAGGTCCTCCACTTCCACATATCCATGATAACGTTCCTCCCATCAGATCTGCCTCCCGTACCTCTTACCTCACCGACTATACTGGTAGATGCATGAACTAGCAAGTCAAGCGTACAAGGTGAAGTGAGCAGGGAAAGGCAAATAGGATATTCAATCTCTGCAGTAAGTCACTAGTGGTAGAGTTGGATGGAACCATAGAGAACAACTGGGTGTCAGTCCAAAGTGTGTGTCTGCACCCTTTAGAATTCTGCATTACCCTATAAAAGTGGGCAGTGAGTGACTCCTGCAGCAATTAAAAGCTTCAAAGTATTAAAGTTGTAATAACTTGGAATGCATATTTTATAGATGTTTCTTCTCTGTTTTTTCTGCACAGTACTAAAATAGCTATGTTGATGGTTTTATCCTATACTGGCCCAAATTCTGGTAATGTTTACATCTGTGTGTATCTGGAATAACTCCACTGAAGTCAGTAACTCCAGGATTCATGAGAGCAGAATTTGGCTCAGTGCATTTGATATTTGTTAAAATTGTTGCATATATATTATATCTACAAAACTTGCATTTATGTCTCAAAATGGTCATTTTTAGCCTAAAATCAGGTAATTACACATATTTAGGCATCTATTAACCTGATTTGTGCATGTAACAGTCATGGCCACCTTCGGAGATAGTAAATATTTAGGTTTTTTTTCTCAAGTTTTGTAAATAACACAAAGGGAACATAAATTTACTTAAAGTGCAGACAGTGAGTGCTATTAAAAAGTCAACACCCAGTAGTTAAATTTACTGTGGTATTTGCAGCATTTCCAGCTAATACAAAATAATATACATAGAGTAGTCAATAGTGGTGCAATAAATATGCTTTTTAAATTGGTGTGTAATATACGTGAAGATATTATTTAGACCCCTATAAATGCAACAACCCAATGGATCTGACTTGTTAAAGACTTGCCGCAAATCTTGATTTCTATTTAAACTGTTTTTTTTCCAGCAAAAACTTAACTTCCTCCAAACAATAAGTTGAATGTTCTCAATACTACAAAATGTGCCTGCCTGATTTTATTTTGTTGAGGTCTCCATGTACTTACTGAACACATGAGCCAGACAAATGCTGAATTGGGGCTTTTTATGGGCTTATTGTTTGTTTTTAATTGATCATGTCCTTAATGTAGCTTCTTTTTTGCTGATACATAAGCCACATGGATTTGTCAATAGGATTCAGTAAAAATAACAGGATAGGGCTGGAGTTCAGGTTTTCAAGCCCATCTAGCCCCCTACTCTTGAGAGCCCAAGCCGCAATGTCCACACTGCTATTTTTAGTGTACTAGCTCAAGTTCCGCTCGTATATGTCAGTCTACCTGAGCTGGGAGGCTTGCTCCCAGCTGCAGCGTAGACATACCCTTGGGGGTTCCATGGAGCTGTTCCACCCCAGTGGGAGCATCAAGAAGGTTCAGAGAGCACGGGAACTCTGCAATCTCTTAGGAAAATGCAGCATGCACTCCTCTCCATTTCCTACCAGCTTTGTGTCCAGCCATTCTGCCTTTGGGGGACAGTTCATGCACTAGCAGCTGCATTGGTGTCTGCTCAATGCACTGAGGGCAAAAAGGCAGGAAGGTTCCACCTTTTGCCCTCTTCCCTCTTGTGAGCCAGACAAGGGGCTGCGGACAGGACAGTTTGTAGAATATAGCTTGGCTTTTTCTCAGCTAAGAAAGTAAAATTTGGTTTGAATATAGTGAATGTTCTGTTAATACTACTCCTGCACTGAGGTCTAACTGTCAACTTCAACTGGAATACTGTGTTAATCCTGGAATGCAGAACACGTGGGCTGCACATTCATGTAAATACATGTTTACCTCAGAAATGGGATTCACCTGTCACGGCAGAGCAGTTAAATCACTGAGGGGTTAGTTAACATCCTTGATGTTAGGGGGAAAATGACCCTGCGTCTTTGGTGATCTATGTGCAGTGAGCGTGAAGGTCTCGGTCCATTTCCTAATGGACAGATGTGCACATCACAAAAACTATCACACAACTTTGACAGTCCCAGGAGTGAGCCTAAGGGTCGAATCAGTCCTGGATATTTCCTGAACAGGGCTATGTGGAGAATCTTGTATTGCTCCAGTCCAGTTCTGTAAATTAACAAGACTCCTTTCTCTAAGGCTGTCAGTCTAGCACCTTTTACAAGGGCTTAATTCATTCAAATGTTTACAAGGAAGAAGTGGAGGAAAGAACTGTATCTCTTCATGTTGCCAGGCAGCAGGGGCATGTGCTTATTTACTGAGATAATCAGTATCAAATGGTTATCACATGAAATCCAGCTTTGCAGAATCTGACTGGCCAAGAACTATCTTTCTCTCCTTTATTGTATTAGCTCCTGGTGATCTGGCAATATAGTTATATTCTAACAGGCAGCACCAGTAAATATAATTAGGGCAAAACTCTGCGTTGCCTTGAGCAGGTGGTGTCAGAGTTCCAAGAGAGGAAGGCAGTGAGGGTGCCTCTTCCACACTCAACATACTGACACAGGAACCAGGCAGAATGATGAGGTGCTGCTTTCTTGAGTACCATCCTGAGGGTAGGCTTGTGGGTTGGATGCTTCATCACTTCACAGGGGCATAGCCCATCATTTTGGAGGTCTGATCAGGCCTTTCCCACCCCCAATGCTCATACTAGCAATCTCCAGTAGGTGTTGGAGTGAGCAAATACAGTTCCGTTCTGAAGCAGAAATGAGGAGCACTATAAAGCACACTGTTCCCAGGCACTTCATTCGTCAGCAACAGCTCTCCTTTCTCAACTAGCGCCGCTCGGAGAGGGACAGCCAGAGTTTAGAACTCAACTTTCTATCGACATCATTGTAAGGGTGGGCAATAGATTCTGTGCCTGGGCTAGTACATTTTCAAGTTGCCAGCATGCATCAATCATACTATTACTATATGTTTCTATTAAGCCATACTTGGCAATGTACAGGCATGTAAGGCTGGATTCTTTACCCACTGTCAGTTTGCTGGGGATTTCCCTGATGCAGGAGAATCCTTGAGTGCCATAAAGGCAGCACAGTTGGATCCCATTTCTGGCCTACCCAGCAGAGGAGGTGTTCTGGGAGCATGAGAGGGAACATGATGGGGCCATGGTTGGTGTGCATCATGCTCTGGCCATCGTCTGACATCAGAGTGGCCACAGGAGACCATTTCAGCTGGCATAACATACGGCAACCTCTTAGGCTGCTCTAAATTATAACAGGGGCTGGATGGGCTCCTGACTGCCATCAGGAGAGAAGAGAGGTGAGCTAGAGACACCTCTCACCCTCTCTTTGAGTCATCTGTCAGAGCTGAATATCTGGCCCATAGAATACAGGCCAGATTCTGATCATACATCAGTGAATGATTACTGAAAAGAGCCAGCCCTACAGTTATTAACACGTATAGTTACTCTATTCAAGAAAAAAGGAGTACTTGTGGCATCTTAGAGACTTTGCGATGAAGTGAGCTGTAGCTCACGAAAGCTTATGCGCAAATAAACTTTAGTATCTAAGGTGCCACAAGTACTCCTGTTCTTTTTGCGGATACAGACTAACACGGCTGCTACTCTGAATCCATTCAAGAGAATGGGTCTGATTTTCTCTTCCTTACGCTGGTGTAAATCTGGAGTAAGTCCAAGAGAGTTTAACCCATTCTCTTCAATGAGACTTTCTGAAGTGCCACCTACATGCCTATGAGTATTGTTTTCTTAATTTTGCATTTGATCCTGCAATGACAAGAGAAGGTAAAAAATCACATAGAATAATTAATATATACATGTGAGTAATCCCCTTGGGTCTCATAAAAATAAAGTTGATGTAAACAGGCATAACCTTTTAGAACTCAATCTAGCTATGATAGCTTACATGAGCTGAGGATCTGGCTCATTAGTCATAATTTATAAATAGCCCTAAATTTAGGTGGGTATCAAACAAATAATAACGATAGTTCTACTTACTCATGGGGAGACTTCATAACAGTGTTACCTTCCTCTGTTCAATAATTATTGGCTCCTCTTTGCAGGAGTTCAGGTGAACATTCTGTTGGATTGCACATGAATGTGCATCCTCTACTTTCACAAGTTTAAGTTTCTGGGATAAACAAATGTACATTCTCAGTTATAAACCAGAACATGGTCTGCTGAGGGTTTTTGTGCCAAAACTTCAAGTCTGTGAAAAAACCTCAAACAAAGCAAATTTCATAGTTTTTGTTCAGTTTCTCAAATATTCAAGTTTAGATAAAATTGAACTCTTTTTCTTAAGCCATTATTAGGTCCTGATGAGCATTTCAAACTGGGGTGTTTCCCTGCCAGATCTTAAAAAATTTAATAGTGCTGAATCCATGTAATTTACTAAATTCTAAACTGAAGTGGTATTGGAGGGCAGCTTTAACTACTATTGGGTGACTGTTGGCTATTCTGTGCAATCTTAGAAAAAGAGGAAAACCCTTCTCATTGATTACCATTTATCTTAGCTAGAGAATATATTCATAGATGTGAGACAAATGGAGTGTATAATTGAGTATTTATTTCAAATCTTTATTTACCAGTGTTAAGTTTTGGTAGAATTATACCAGTTGTTGTTAGTCTTTAGCGCTTGAATTCTGAACATTACAGATGTTGTTGTGTTTTCTAGAAAAACTTTTTTTCTCTTGGGAACTTCAAGAAAATTACACAGAGCAAACCAATGTGCATTGTATATGTCTTGTAAATATATCTTGTCAAAAGCTCAACTTTTTATCCTTTTTATTCTTTAGAAATATGGTAATTGTCTTTTTCCCCCTCGTAGTTAGTTATAAATTTCAGGAAGAATTAAGTCTGTTAAATCTCCATTTTTTTTCTTGGTCTCTATGGTAGCAGCAAGAATAGAAGTGAGTTACTTTGATCTGCATTTCTGAGTGGCATTTTGTTTCTTTCAAGCACTGACCTTGTTTAGTGTACCTGAAATTTTGAATAGCTATCATTAGTTTATAATTTGCTGATCTCAGAGAGATGTCTTTACGAGACCAATTTTAACTATGGAAGAGAAAGGTGATTTGTTTTATAAATCTATCAACAGCTCCTTGAACCAAGGAAGAAAATATTCAATTAACTGCGCAGGTGGTTGCGGTTAGGGTTTAATACTACCCAACATTGGAAAGCTGCATGTATAAACTCAAGATAGAAAGTGATGAGCAGGACAGGGAATGCCGGGGAACCTGCTCCTGCATTAATGAGTGCTGCTAGGTGATTGCCAAGTTATCTGTGCCTCATAGGTGTCCAGTTGCACATAATCCAAGGTGCATTACTGGATGCAGTTGATAGGATGATAGTTCCTTGCCTCAAGTGATGCTGTGTTCTGCTGTGGATTTCAAGCAGCCAAGGTTGGTTAAGTTGTTCACCATCCTGTAAAGCCCTTTTGGAGTATGTTTTGGGTGGTCAATACAGAAATGAAGAAGAATGTCTTGGCTACCAACACAGCCTCAGTTTAGGCTTGAAAAAATTGTTTGTATTTTAATTTGTTTGCCTCTGACATGCAAGTTTCCTTCCATCTCTCTCAATCTGGCACAAGGTTTCTGAGAACCATGGTCAAGGAGAAGGAAGTGGGTATTTATGGGTGAGTCATTATGTCAATCGTTCTGGCAAGTGTGTGGTCATAACTTGCCAGGTCTGAGACTCTTCATTTTGTCAGTAGGCTATTTTGGAACTCCTCTTTCTTCGCCAAGAAGATCAGTATCTAGGAAGGCTTCTTGTCATGATGTGTGAAATTGGATACCATGCACTAGCCTAAAACCATACCATTAGACCTGAAGTCAATCTTTCCATGTTTCAGGAAGCCCTGTCCCTCCTGATAGAAACATGACCCACCACTTGCAAATAATAGTCTTGTCCTTTGATGAGCAGCTGTGGCCCCTTGTGACTGAGATTTCCTTTTTCAAATCAGACATTGGGATTCTACCTCCCACCTTAAAGCATGCTACAATCCAGCCAGCCCTGAATAAACCTTCTGTAGATACAACAGACCTGTGCAACTACTGTCTGGTGTCAAACCTTCTCTTTGTTTCTCAGTTACTTTGCTTAGAATCAAAGACTTGTCTCAAAACACATCTGTCCACAGTCACTATTCTAGGGCCTTCCCAATTGCCTTTCAGGACAGGATTTGGTACTGGGCATGGGGGCAGATGGACAATCTCTTGCTGTCCTGGCATAAGGGGTAGAAGTCAATACTTTTATTCTTAGACCCTTCCACAGCATTAGATATGACTGATCACAGCACCTTGGTATCATGCCTGAGGAAGGTGAAAAGGGAAACCCACTAAAATGGTGTCAGTCCTTCCACACAGTCTCACACTGTGTATTAGTATGCAAATAGGTCTCTGCCATCAGAATACTCAGCTGTGGGATTCCTTAGGTTCTAATCACTCCATTGTCCCACCAGGAGAAACAGTGAGACTTCATGGGCTCAGGTGCCATTCATATGCCAGTGCTTTAACTGTCATTCACCGCCAGTGCTAACACCACTAAAACCTAGGTATTCCAGCATCTGGCCAAGAGCAGTGTATGGATGAGAAGTTTGTTAAAGCTAAATACAATGAACATGGAATTAATGCATGACGTTGCCAAAGAGCACACTGCCATGATTACATTTTAAACAACGAACAAAATCATCCAAAGCACAGGACTTGGTAGTGATGGGGGACTTCAACTACCCAGAAATCTGTTGGGGAAATAACACAGCAGGACAGAGATTATCTAATAAGTTCTTGGAATGTATTAGGGACAACCTTTTATTTCGGAAGGTGGAGAAAGCTACTGGGGGGAGGCTGTTCTAGATTTGATTTTTATAAATAGGGAGGAACTGGTTGAGAATTTGAAAGTGGAAGGCAACTTGGGTGAAAGTGATCATGAAATGGTAGAGTTCATGATTCTAAGGAATGGTAGGAGGGAGAACAGCACAATGAAGACAATGGATTTCAAGAAGGCAGACTTTAGGGAACTCAGGGAGTTGGTAGGTAAAATCCCATGGTAAGCAAGTCTAAGGGGGAAGACAGTTGGCAGTTTTTCAGAGACATTATTAAGGGCACAAGCAAACTATCCCACTGCGTAGGAAAGATAGGAAGTATGGCAATAGACCACAGTGGCTTAACCAGGAGATCTTCAATGATCTAAAACTCAAAAAAGAGTCCTACAAAAAGTGGAAACTTGGTCAAATTACAAAGGATGAATATAAACAAATTACACAAGTATGTAGATACAAAATTAGAAAAGCCAAGGCACAAAACGAGATCAAACTAGCTAGGGACATAAAAGGAAACAAAAAAACATTCTACAAATACATTAGAACCAAGAGGAAGACCAAGGACAGAGTAGGCCTGTTACCCAATGAGGAGGGAAAGACAATAACAGAAAATGTGGAAATGGCAGAGGTGCTGAATGACTTCTTTGTTTCGGTTTTCACCAAAAAGGTTGGTGGTGACTGGATGTCTAACATAGTGAATGCCAGTGAAAATGAGGTAGGATCAGAGTCTAAAATAGGGAAAGAACAAGTCAAAAATTACTTCAAATCACCAGGGCCTGATGAAATGCATCCTAGAATACTCAAGGAGCTAACTGAGGAGATACCTGAGCCATTAGCAATTGTGTTTAAAAAGTCGTGGAAGCGGGAAACATTCCAGAAGACTGGAAAAGGGCAAATATAGTGCCCATATATAAAAAAAAAAATAAGGACAACCCAGGGAATTACAGACCAGTCAGCTTAACTTCTGTACCTGGAAAGATAATGGAGCAAATAATTAAGCAATCAATTTGCAAACACCTAAAAGATAATAAGGTGATAAGTAACAGTCCGCATGGATTTGTCAAGAACCTATCATGTCAAACCAACCTGATCGCTTTCTTTGACAGGGTAACATGCCTTGTGGATGGGGGGAAGTAGTAGATGTGGTATATCTTGACTTTAGTAAGGCTTTGATACTGTCTCGCATGACCTTCTCATAAACAAACTAGGGAAATACAACCTAGATGGAGCTACTATAAGGTGGGTCCATAACTGGTTGGAAAATCCTTCCCAGAGACTTGTTATACGTGGTTCACAGTCATGCTGGAAGGGCATAATGAGTGGGGTCCCGCAGGGATCGGTTCTGGGTCTGGTTTTGTTCAATATCTTCATCAGTGATTTTGATATTTGTATAGAGAATACACTTATAAAGTTTGTGGATGATACCAACCTGAGAGGGGCTGCAAGTGCTTCAGAGGATAAAATTAAAATTCAAAATGATCTGGACAAACTAGAGAAATAGTCTGAAGTAAATAGGAAGAAATTCAATAAGGACAAATGCAAAGTACTCTACTTAAGAAGGAACAATCAGTTGCACATGCAACATGGGAAAAGACTGCCTAGGAAAGAGTACTGTGGAAAGGGATCCAGGGATCATAGTGGATCACATGCTAAATATGAGTCAACAGTGTAATGCTGTTGCAAAAAAAAGCAAACCTTATTCTGGGATGTATTAGCAGGAGTATTGTAAGCAAGACACGAGAAGTAATTCTTCCACTCCGCGTTGATTAGGCCTCAACTGGAGTATTGTGTCCAGTTCGGGGTGCTACATTTCAGGAAGGATGTGGACAAATTGGAGAAGTCCAGAGAAGAGCAACAAAAATGATTCAAGGTCTAGAAAACATGACCTATGAAGGAAAAAGGGGAAAAAAAGTGTTGGTTTAGTCTGGAGAAGAGAAGCCTGAGAGGGGACATAACAGTTTCCAAGTCTGTAAAAGGTGGTTACAATGAGGAGAAAGAGAGTGTTTTCTTTAACCTCTGAGGATAGGACAAGAAGCAATGGGCTTTAATTTCAGCAAGGGTGGTTTAGGTTGGACATTAGGAAAAACTTTCTAACTGTCAGGGTGGTTAAGCACTGGAATAAATTGCCTAGGGAGGTTGTAGAATCTCCATCACTGGGGATTTTTAAGAGCAGGTTGGACAAACACCTGTCAGGAATGGTCTAGATAATACTTAGTCCTGCCTTGCATGCAGGGGACTGCACTAGATGACCTCTTGAGGTCCCTTCCAGTTCCATGATTCTGTGATTATGTGGACTCCTCTAGTTGATGATCTCTGCCCATGAATTGTCAAGGCAGTCTACAGTTCAGGGCTCCTAATAGACTCCATATTGATTTGGGACTTGTATGCATCAGTACCTTCAGGAAAGGCATTCTACTGCCTCCAACTGGCTAGGAATTTAGCGGTCCATTCTTGTTGACCACAGCCTGGCCTTGATCATGCATGGTGTTCATTGCTTTCTGACTAGATTATTCCAATGCAATCTGCCTAAGCTTGAAAGTATCAGCCTAAAAAAAACTGCAACAGGTGCAAAATGCAGCAGTGAGAGCAGATATCTCCTTATATGCTCCACTGGCTCCTTGTACAACATTAAGACAAGCTTAAGATGCCATTCCATATTTGTAAGGCTCTAAATAGATGGTCACCTAAAGGACTCTTCCTCTCCTGGGACCACAGCCACCCTTAAAAACTGTCTATCTCAAGGATGAAGCTCATGTGTGCAGTAGACAGGACTTCCTTCCTTGGGGGCCGGCCAAAGATTATGAACTTCACTCCTGCACAAACTAAGGAGAAACAAACCTTGCCACTTTCTAGTCCAAATAGAAAGCTCACTAATTCGAACTTGCTTTTCCACATAGCAACATACAGCATATGATTTTAATCTATATTAAAATTAATAATAAATATAGAAACTAAACCATACACACTTTTGCTCCCTTGGGCTAGATGAAATAGAGAGCATTTAGCATGGTGGGTTTTCATCACCTTTATGTTTACCTTTGGAAAGTGGACTGAATTCACCTGATCCTGAAGTCCCTGTATTAGCAAGTAATATGTGCTGTGGTTAAGACTGCAGAAAAAGTTCCATTATTTCCTCATGCTTGCTGATGCAAACCACTGTCTGAAACATTTGCCTTTGGGGCTGAAATTTTTCTTAGTAGGGCTCTACCCAACAGGTATTTAAGTCCTGAGCTTCTAAAAACAAGGTTTTATAATAGAAGCTGTTTTGCAACTTAACACCATGCAGCTGTTTTAGTTAAGAGTGTATAAAATAAAATACACTATTGTAAAGCATTCTGGTGGTTTTTTTCTTTTTTAAATGAAGGTACAAAAAATAGAAGTTTGAAAGTTACATTTGGCATGGACGTAGTTCTCACTGGAGAGAAACTTATGGTCTTGAGTCCTGATCCTACAAAGGGATCTGCAGTCCCATGGCAAAGAGTTGCTTGTATGGATGTCTCCCTTTGCAGTATTAGAAACTTCAACTGGAAAAAATGGGTCTGATTTTTTCAAAGATACGAGTATCTGAAAGTTGTGTGCTGAGCAAGTTGTCATTATTGTTCCTGCATTTGCCTCTGTAGGGACCAAAGAATCAAGACCTACAACTTTTTAAAAGGAAAAAACCTCCACAAAGCTTGACAATGTCTCTAATCAATCAGATACATAAAACTCTAGTTTTGGTTTTATTTGATTAGGTCACATAATGTGCTGCCACATTCACACCTCTACTTTTAGGAGATAAAAACACATCTATAGAATATTACTGCTATAATACTGGTGACTTTTCAGAGCTTTTGTTTAATGGTAAATAGCCTCTTGCTGGCAATTTGTCCCTCTTTTTAATGTGCCTTGGAGGTATATGTATGAAAATACAGAAACCGGTAATCACCAGATTTGAGATTTGGGGAATACATATCTGAAACTGAGACTTGTACTTTGCTGGAAAAGTATTTATCATTGTACCACTTTTATTATTTGTAGGTAAAGAACACAGTACAGTTCCTAATTTAGCACAATTAGTTAATGTGCTCACATCTGGCTGAAAGCTGAAAACCACATGAAGTCTAAATCACTTACTGCCCACAGAGATTGTCTTCTCCTGTGTTCTCAGCGTGAAAAAAAGTTATGGTAGTTGCTTGCAGTATACCTGGCTTAAGTTGTAAATGAAAGGAAATTTCAGCCTGCATTGTATCTGAACTTCTGTGCTTGTGGAACACACACAATTACAGGAGTCCTCCAATTTAAACAGGGAAGAAATAGTTTGATTCCTATATGAAAGCAAAGAATAGAAGTGGGAGATCCCAAAATTATTCTGAACGTTTCTTCAGGGACTCTGACCCAAGCTACAGTATGATTAGTTTTAATTGGCTTGCCAGGGTGTAGAACCTTAGGTAAAATGTAACTGGATCCACACAAATGCGAGAGAAATTACAGGGAGAGCTGTCCAATATCCTAGTGGTAGTGGATTGGACTGCCGTGTGGGAAAACAGAGTTTAAAGTACAATAACTCCTCACTTAAAGTCGTCCCGGTTAACGTTTTTTGTTATGTTGCTGATCAATTAGAGAACATGCTAGTTTAAAGTTGTGCAGTGCTCCCTTATAACGTCGTTTGGCAGCCGCCTGCTTTGTTCACTGCTTGCAGGAAGAGCAGCCCATTGCAGCTAGCTAGTGGGGGCTTGGAACCAGGGTGGATCAGCAGCCCCCTATCAGCTCCCCGCTCCCCTAAGTTCCCTGTGCAGCAGCCACCCAGCAGGTTCTCAATTGCTGGCAGTTCAGCTGTCCCTCCCCCAACTGCCATGTGCTGCTCCTGCCTTCTGCCTTGGAGCCCTCCCCCCTGCTCTTGCACCCCACTTACCCCATCTCCACTGAGCAGGAGAGACACATGACAGGGCTCAGGAGGGAAGGAGCTTCCTGGCAGCAGCTGCGGTCTCAGCTTGCTGATTAACTTAACAAGGCAGTGTACTTAAAGGGGAAATGCACATCTCTCTCTCTCACACACGCACACACACACACGATGTGTGTCTCTGTTTCTGTCTGCCATGCTGTCTCCCGTCCCTCCACTCCTGGTGCCTTGTAGAGTGTGAGGTTATATTAACAACGAGTTAACCCTTGAGGGCTCAGCCAATTGCTAGTTCATCATTTTAGCAATATTACATCCCCTGGGAAATAGCCCACCCTCTGACTTCACCACTTCAACCAAGCTTCACAATCATCATCGCTGTGTACAGTATTAAATTGTTTAAAACTTATACTCTGTGTGTGTGTGTGTGTGTGTGTGTGTGTATAAAATAGTCTTTTGTCTGGCAAAAAAAAAATTTCCCTGGAACCTAACCTCCCCCCACCCTATTGGATTCGCCTAACATCGTTTCGCTTAAAGTCGCATTTTTCAGGAACATAACTACAACATTAAGTGAGGAGTTACTGTAACTCCTTGTTCTTTTGTTCCTGCAGTCAGGTTTTAGGGAATTGTGGGAGTGACTTATCATATCAACTCTGTGAGAGGGTTGCTTTGTTCTTTTTACAGGGCATTGTCCCCCAGCCAGTTTGGATAGGAAGCCATGCTTTCTGCTGAGCTGCAAAACAAGCCATTAGAGAAATTGGTATAGACACTTCTGCTGGAAAATAACTCCAGCCTGAACCATCCCCAACTTTATCATTGGTAGAAAGAATATGGACTTACATGGGGAGACATGCAGGCTGTCGTGAAGATGAGTTAAAAGCCAAACCCTAACTACTGTCTAAGCCCTGTGTCCTTGTTCTTTGATGGGTTCCAGAGCATAGGGATGCCAAATGGCAGTTGTTACATTCTACTGTAAGTTTGAGACTTTTGATACAAAGGTTTGAGAGACTGAAGGGTAAGTCTCTGCTTGTAGCAGCACCAGTGGTGTAAAACTCAGTGTTCAGTGAACTGCAGAAATAAATACATTTGTAAGGCCGGAATGAACTGCTTTTGAAGTTAGATTGCTGAAACAGTGGTGTGGTAAGGATTACTTATAATTCTTTTGATGCGTAGAACCATTAAGACTTTAATTTACTGCATGGACAGGATGGAAGCAAAATGGATACCTCTTACAAACATTCTATGGGTGGTACTCAGGCTCTGAGGCAGGAAGGGTTATTCATTATGTTGCCACTGCTGTTCTCTGCATGGTCATACTTGGTTTGCTGACAGGCATTGCATTAGCTCCATGTGGTCTAGAGGCATGGCTAATGGATACTTAATTTATGCTCTGCTCATGGTCTTCTAGAAATTGATACATTAGCCAGCAGGCCCACCGCAGACTTGGTGCTTATGCTGGGCATGGGAGAAGGTTTCCACAGCTCTGGAGAAGAAAGACTGAAGTGATTATTGCCCTCCAGCCCCTCTGTGGAGGAAAGGATTTTCCCAGAGCTTAAATGGGCCCCATCACCATAATATCTGTGTGCCTCTCAATCTTTAACGTATTTATCCTCTCAACTCCCCTGTGAGGTAGGGAAGTGGTATATCCTCATTTTACAGATGGAGAAGCTAAGTGACTTGTGTCAGGTCACACAGGAATTCTGTGGCAGAGCTGGGACTGGAATGCAAGTCTCCCAATTCTAGCTTAGTTCCGTAACCACCTGACCATCTTGTCTCGTTTTCAGGAGAAGCCTCCTTTTGCCCTCTGTAGAATTTGAGGTGGTGGCAAAGCATGAGGGTTTTTCCCTATTTCTCCTCCAGATAGCCTCACCCTCCTTTCTGTGTAGCGAATGAAAAGTGAGGTTGGCCTGAGTGAGAGAGAGTGAGACCAACCCAACACCTCACAGCTACTATGCTGATTTATACCCTCTAAGGATCTGGCCTTATTAATGTCTCATTAATACTGCTGTAAATTATCTACATGAGATTCCCAACCAGCTCCTTCTCTAAAGCTTTGGAAAACAAATTGGCTTTGCAAAGGGTCTGCAAGATTAACAGATCTAACACTCTGGCAGACCAATGGAATGAAGCAAATTTTAGAGTCGAGGAGCCTTCATGGAGAAGCTCTGCTGATTGTTCTTCTCTTTTCATATGGAGGGAGCACCAGCTTGAGCGCCACAAGTGTGGCAGTGTGACCAAGGGAGAGAGATGATTACTGTATTAGTCATTTGATATCAAAACTTGACGACTTGAGAACCAGTTGGACTTATTTTCCACTGGTGGCAGTGACTGGCTCTTTGGCTATTGGTTTGCTGTTTCCTTAAACAGCAATATTTGTATGACCATCTGGGTATTTGTTTAGTTATTTGCATTTTGATCCATCGTAATATAAAGTTTACTTTTATTTTATTGAAGTTTGCCTGTTTATCCCCTTCTTGCCTTTTGTTAAGCCAGAGGTATGTGTGAATAGCTTCTGTAGACCTACTATCTTGCAAAGATCTCATGTCTGCCTATTGTCAGGAAAAGTTAAACTGAGGGCCTGAATTCATTGCCTTTGTTTTAAATGTCTGCAGCTTAAGGTCTCTATGGCTCCAAGACCTAGTATTTGTTGACCATTTTGGGATAGAACTACCATTATGATATAGTTTAACAACTCCAATTTCACCTGGGTAATATCTATATTATTTTTGGATATATAGTCCAAAGCATAGTTAATAAAATTATGGTGACCTAGTTAGATGCTGCTTCAGGTGTGCTTTAGGCTGGTTACGAAGGTTGTATTTGAGTGCAGTGAAATTAGCTAAGTACTACCATACATAAAACTTGTGTATAGTAAATCATAAGAAGTTCTTTCTCTTGTATAAGTATTTTGTGTCTCCATTCATTTATCTTGCATATCAGATCTGTATGTCTTATGAACGTCAGGCTGTTTGAAGTTTCTGATAATTTTTTGTATTAATTAAACTAAATTAAATTTTATTTTTATTGGGAATCAAATCTAAACAACAGTTTAGAAAAACAAAAACAGGGGAAGCTTAACATGCTATTAACTGGCCAGCATTTTCTGTCCACAGGTTTGAGAGGTGCCAGTCACCACATTGCACGTAATGGAGAATAGTGTTTTTTAAATGGCATCATTTGGAAAGAAACCTGTTTAGAGAAAAGAATACAAAAGTGCAAGTGGTTCAACAAACTCTGTTAACTACTGTGTAGACTTGGAAGGGACAGATCAGAAAAGGAGAATAAGCATTAGAATTGTTGATTGTGACTTTTATACAAGAGATTATCCAAGTAGATGCTGCTGTGTTGTTGGGTCTCAGATGTGCATACCTTAGGGAAGAAGAAAAAATAACGAAGGAATAGAGAAGTGGGGATAGAGAGGGTGCCTATTTCTCATTTTTGTTAACCACATTAGTTACAATGGCATGTATTCTGTTTTGTGTTTTGTTTTTTGTTTTTCTCAGCAGTTTTTATAAAAAAAAATGGAGTCTTTCGGGAGCTGCTTCCCAATGTACTGTATCTTAGTCGGTCTGGCAGCATTGCAGTTACGTAATAGCCTGCCGCCTTTGCAGCACACAATTTCACATCCTTTTTGAATTTGCTGATAATTCTTGCAGTTAAGACTTTTGATTCTGTTTGGCAGCTCACCATCTGCAGAGAAGGGGGCGTAGCTGAACACTGGCTTTCTGTGACTTCACGATGTCCTTAATAGATTCATTTTAAAGCTGAGAATCTTAATCATGGGAATTACCTAAGGGTGGCTGTGGCTGCACTCACTGTCACTTCTTCCAAAGGATTTGCAGTGTTTGATTGTAAAATACTACAAAAGGAGCTCACTGTAGAAATGGAAAGTAATCCTTAGCATCACTGGGCTTATCTTCTAGCTATGTTCAGAGGCAAGAATACCAAAGAATCACATACTGTTGAGCACTCTGTGTTGCAAAACTATTTGGGAATATCTCTCCCTCCCTGCAATGTCAGCAGCTCCTCTTGAATTTGCCTTTCCCCATTCTGAAGCTTTAGGAGAATCCCTTTGCTTTTTCCTGCCATGGAGTCCAGAGTGCTCCTTGGCTTTCTCCTCTCATAGCAAAATTCCCTCTCTATGGTCCCCTGCCATTAGGAAGTAGCAAGACAGAGAGGGAAGGGCACGTGGGCACAAAAGGCAGTGGGACTGATGCATGCCCTTGCATTCTATGAAGTGCTGCACTGTGGGATCTCCATCTCTGCTATGACACTGGATGGAGGAGAAGAAGGGCTGGTAGATGGCTCATGATTGAGAGAAGGGGAATATAACTGATCAAAAGACTTTGCATAGGAGGAGTAACAGCAGCCACAGGCACTACTATAGCCCATAGGCTGCAGTAGAGCTGCAGACTTTCAACAGAGGTGCTCTTCCCCTTTTGAATTCAGTGGGAGCTGGGGATTTCAGCATCTTTGAAAACCTGCCCTAAACCGCTCTGCCTCTGTTTCCCCATGTGTGTAACACAAGGATAATAATGCTCACTCACCTTTGTAAAGCACTCTGAGATTTCTGTAGGGGCTCTGAATATTATTATTATTGGGATAGGTAAACCCTTTGGGGACACTGGGGCTTCAAATTTGTCTCTCTTCAGTTCATCTGTAGGAGCTATAATTTGTAATGAAGTGGCAAATCCAGAGGAACACCCATTTTCAGAAATATTAGCTTGCATTGGATAAGGAGTCTGTGTTGGTAAAGACAAACATTTCTGGCTGACAACTAATCCCGATGTTTGTGTTCAGATTTATCTCACTGGCAACAGTTTTAAAGAAGTATATACTACTAGAGACCGTGTCACAGATGTTTCAAGTGCCAGTCTTCTGTGAAAAGTATTTTCAAAATAGCATGTGGTCCGGCGGAGCTGAAATGTACATACTCTGATTTCTCTAAAGCTGTAAGTCTAGTGCAATCATTTCTGAAATTAATCTTTTTCTCTTTAAACACAAATTAAATAAATGGCTCTGTTCAGAAGTACCTCCCTCTCTTGGAGTTTCTTGCTTTGTGCAGACACACACTCTCTAAAATAAAATAAATAGCTCTTCACACCATAAAGTGAGTTCTGAAGGGTGTCTCCTCTCTCTCTCTCTCTCTCCTTTTTCTATGAATAAAACATTGTTGGTTAATAGATTCCATAGGCAATCCAGGTGGCAAGGAATGTTCCTTGTGGCTAATATGTGGTTCTGAAAACTAAGCCATTAAAATAATCCCCCCCCCCCCCCGTATCTTTCTTCTCTGGCATATTGTTAATGGTGACTTTTTTTAAAAATACTCAACCCCAGCTTTGTTTCTAAAGGTTGTTTTAATGTCATTTTTTGCTGGGTCACTGTATTCCTGCAGCTCTTCATCATCCAAAGCTTCCTTTCCCCTTGTTACATTTATGACATGCATATTTCATTGCTCAGGCAGGAAAGACCATCATTCTAATACAATCAGAGATTCTTCTCTTCCTCCCTACCCTATGATGCCTCATGGGAAAAAAATGTCTGGGGGATGTTTTCCCCAATTTTCTAGAAAATGGCTTATTAATTATTAATTTAACCAACATGTTTAAGACCCTGATCCTTCTCCAATTACAGCTGATATAACCAAATGGGAGCAAGGCTAGGACCCTAAGATTACAAAGCAGTTTCAGAGACCTTTAAGCAAAGACAATAATTCAGGTGTGTGTTAGTAAGAGATAAGTTACATTATCCAAAAGCATTATCTACTCTCTGGTCTATATAGTTATTTCACATCATTAGCTTTCCAGAAAGTATTTCCCATTAGTTATTTAAACGGAAAAAGTTTAAGTACACATTAGAGAGAGAAAATTTGATGTCTTTAGAGCTATGTTTACATTATCCAAAGCATCACCGTTGCTACAGCAGTACCAGTCTCATTGCTGTAGTTAAGGTTGTCTTGGCACTTTCATTAAGAACAAGAATTTATAACTTGGCTGTAGAAATTTGCTCTAGGCTGAAACTTGACATTCAAGGCCTTTATCCAAGGGTAATTCTTTAAGGACAAGCTTTTAAGAATAAATATTATGACCGCATAGGATTGTTATGACTATTTGAGATTTGTTGGACAGTAGAAATAAATTAAACAGAATTTAGTATTATTCTGATGACTGTTTTTTAATGTATAACCATTTATTCTCCATCCACAATTGTGTGATTCCTTTCAGTAATTAAAAACTATCAAAATTAAAATTCCATAAGATTGTTTGTTATTTCTGGATAAAAACTTTGTTAAACTGGAGTTAAGGTTGAGAACATATCAGTAATTTAAGGGTTAAACATCACAGTGACGTTGAATTATCCCCCAAACAAGCATTACAAACCCGGGAAATTTCAAGTTAAGGTTAAACTTAAAGATTCAAACGTTTCCAACCTATGAAAATGAACAGAGTCCAAACAAAGCCATCCAAACAAACGAACTCCTCTCTGTAGTGACACTATGCATTAACAATACAATTATGATTTGTGCATGTTAGTGTTTATAGTCCCAGATTAAACTGATTTTTAAAGAGGATGTTTTCCCATTTTTTTTCTTCAGACCCATTACTTCAGCATAAGAGTCAGTAGAGTTAATGGTATAATTTGGGGGCAGGGATACCATATGTTCTTCATATGTAACAAAGTGGCTGAATCCCAGCTCTAAAACAATTGCAAAAATTAACCATGGAACTGTGACTGGTGCTTCCATAATGTATATTAAAGTAATACCTAGAGGCTGCAACTGAGACCAGAGATTCATTGTGCTAGGCCCTGTACAAACATATTGAAAAATTCTGTCCTTGCCTCTAACTAGACAAGACAGAAAGCAATATTGTATCCATTTCACAGATGGAGAATGGAGGCACAGACATTAAGTGACTTGCCCAAGGTCACAAAGGAAGCATGTGGCCAATTTGGGAAGAGAACCCAGCTCTCCTGAGTCGTACTCCATTGCCTTAGCCACAAGACTATCCTTCCTCTCTAACATTTATTATTATTATCTACTAATATAAAGCATCTCAGATAAACTGTTCTAATTCAAGGTTTCAGAGGAACAGCCGTGTTAGTCTGTATTCGCAAAAAGAAAAGGAGTACTTGTGGCACCTTAGAGACTAACCAATTTATTTGAGCATGAGCTTTCGTGAGCTACAGCTCACTTCATCAGATGTTTACCGTGGAAACTGCAGCAGACTTTATATACACACAGAGAATATGAAACAATACCTCCTCCCACCCCACTGTCCTGCTGGTAATAGCTTATCTAAAGTGATCAACAGGTGGGCCATTTCCAGCACAAATCCAGGTTTTCTCACCCTCCACCCCCCACACAAATTCACTCTCCTGCTGGTGCTAGCCCATCCAAAGTGACAACTCTTTACATAATCAAGTTGGGCTATTTCCTGCATAGATCCAGGTTTTCTCACATCGCCCCCACCCCCATACACACACAAACTCACTCTCCTGCTGGTAATAGCTCATCTAAACTGACCACTCTCCAAGTTTAAATCCAAGTTAAACCAGAACATCTGGGGGGGGGGGTAGGAAAAAACAAGAGGAAACAGGCTACCTTGCATAATGACTTAGCCACTCCCAGTCTCTATTTAAGCCTAAATTAATAGTATCCAATTTGCAAATGAATTCCAATTCAGCAGTTTCTCGCTGGAGTCTGGATTTGAAGTTTTTTTGTTTTAAGATAGCGACCTTCATGTCTGTGATTGCGTGACCAGAGAGATTGAAGTGTTCTCCGACTGGTTTATGAATGTTATAATTCTTGACATCTGATTTGTGTCCATTTATTCTTTTACGTAGAGACTGTCCAGTTTGACCAATGTACATGGCAGAGGGGCATTGCTGGCACATGATGGCATATATCACATTGGTGGATGTGCAGGTGAACGAGCCTCTGATAGTGTGGCTGATGTTGTTAGGCCCTGTGATGGTGTCCCCTGAATAGATATGTGGGCACAATTGGCAACGGGCTTTGTTGCAAGGATAAGTTCCTGGGTTAGTGGTTCTGTTGTGTGGTATGTGGTTGTTGGTGAGTATTTGCTTCAGGTTGCGGGGCTGTCTGTAGGCAAGGACTGGCCTGTCTCCCAAGACTTGTGAGAGTGTTGGGTCATCCTTTAGGATAGGTTGTAGATCCTTAATAATGCGTTGGAGGGGTTTTAGTTGGGGGCTGAAGGTGACCGCTAGTGGCGTTCTGTTATTTTCTTTGTTAGGCCTGTCCTGTAGTAGGTAACTTCTGGGAACTCTTCTGGCTCTATCAATCTGTTTCTTTACTTCTGCAGGTGGGTATTGTAGTTGTAAGAAAGCTTGACAGAGATCTTGTAGGTGTTTGTCTCTGTCTGAGGGGTTGGAGCAAATGCGGTTGTATCGCAGAGCTTGGCTGTAGACGATGGATCGTGTGGTGTGGTCAGGGTGAAAGCTGGAGGCATGCAGGTAGGAATAGCGGTCAGTAGGTTTCCGGTATAGGGTGGTGTTTATGTGGCCATTGTTTATTAGCACTGTAGTGTCCAGTGTAATACAAATGATTATCTGCCAATGATAAAATCACATGGCCAGATTCTACCCTGGGATAGGTATGTTCAGCTGCCACTGATTTTCCATAGGGCTTGCAGATGCATACCTACGGGCCAAACTCTGTACTAGTGTATTTGTCATAAATATAAAGGGAAGGGTCACCACCTTTCTGTATACAGTGCTATAAAATCCCTCCTGGCCAGAGGCAACATCCTGTTACCTGTAAAGTGTTAAGAAGCTCAGCCAACCTGGCTGGCAGCTGACCCAAAGGACCAATAAGGGGACAAGATACTTTCAAATCTTGGGGAGGGGAAGGCTTTCGTTTGTGCTCTTTGTTTACGTGGTGGTTCTCTCTTGGGACTGAGAGAGGCCAGACAGAAATCCATCTCCTCCAACCCATCCTAATCCAGGTCTCCAATATTGCAACCAGTATAAGTAAGCCAGGCAACGCGGATTAGTTTATCTTTTGTTTTATGTGAATTTTCCCTGTGTTAAGAGGGAGGTTTATTCCTGTTTTCTGTAACTTTAAGGTTTTGCCCAGTGGGGGATCCTCTGTGTTTTGAATCGGAATACCCTATAAAGTATTTTCCATCCTGATTTTACAGAGATGATTTTTACCTTTTTTTTTTTTTTAATAAAATCCTTCTTTTAAGAAGCTGACTGATTTTTCCATTGTTCCAAGATCCAGGGGTTTGAGTCTTTGATTTTGTAACAAATTGGTGAGGATATTATTTTCAAGCCTCCCTAGGAAAGGGGGTGTGTAGGGCTTGGGGGTATATTTTTTTTTGGGGGGGGAGACATCTCCAAGTGGTCTCTTTCCCTGTTCTTTGATTAAAACGCTTGGTGGTGGCAGCATAGGATTCAAGGACAAGGCAAAGTTTGTACCTTGGGGAAGTTTTTAACCTAAGCTGGTAAGAATAAGCTTAGGGGGTCTTTCATGCGGGTCCCCACATCTGTACCCTAGAGTTCAGAGTGGGGAAGGAACCCTGACAGTATTAAAATATGTTATCCCACCACTCAGCTTTTCCTAAATGCCCAGGAAGAACCTATTTGGCCACAATAGTCCATATTTTATATGGTGTTTTCATTCATACCTGTAGATTTCAAGCCCTGTTGTTCATTGAACGCAGACCATACAATATCCTTTACACTTACAGTGCCATATAAATTAATAGCCTAAAAATCTCTATACATCACATAAATGCCAGTGCGTAACCTATTTGGTAAATGTATGCTATTTGCAAGGTGCTGAGTGTCTCCCATGATATATTTGAGTACCCACCCTCACTTTGCAGGATAGGGTATGGTGTGTGCATACATGTGCAAGTGGGTGGTGAATGGAAATTTCTTAAGTAAATATAAAAAATGTTTTCAAAGGCTGATGTAAATTATTTTCCCCCGTAGAGTACTTATATCTGTGTTGTTTGGTTTTGGGTAATTGGGAACAATGAAAGTGAAAATTAGGGCTTGTTTTGTTTTTGTTTTTTTTCTTCCATTAGAGAGGCAAATTACATAGGCTTAATTTTAAAAGGAATTATGTATTATAACCTATGCTCAGTAAACCCAAGGAAGGGTGAAGGACTAGACACACAGGTTCAAATTTTGTGCTCTGTTACCAGGATGTAAATCTGATTTACACTGGCATAACAGGATAGAATCTGGCCCACCACTTCCACCCAAATAATCATTTGCAGAGTTTTAATAAGAAGCAATTAACAAAATTATCAAAAAAAAACTCCTGTGTCTTTATATTCTCATTAGCAGCTCGTTGACTAAATTCTGCAAACTCTAGGGGTGATATCCTAGCTCCATTAAAGTCAATGGAAGTTTTGCTATTAACTTCAATGACACCAGGATTTCACCCTTTTCCTTTCAGAGGCAATGATGGGGGAATTATACAGTAGATATTCCTTGTGCCTGTCTAGTTTCTGGGTAACACACATTTGATTCTGTGTTTATCAGCAATTCTTATAATCTGTCAGGTCCCAGACTATTTTATATAGTTTTAATTAGAATTACAGTTTATAAAGAAGATGACTTTTTAATTGAAAAAAGCTAGAAAATTTAAACCCATATTTAATTAACTGACTTGATCAGTTTTATTGTTTGTATTTCTTCACAGACTTTCCTGCCCAGCAGATTCCCCATGCAGACAGGAATTTGGGACCTGCATAACAAGTACAAAATGATCAGCACAGTTCTAAGGAGAAGGGAAGGGAATCATTGAGAGGGGTAGGGATGGCAGGAGGGGACAGAGAAGCAAGTACAGAAAAAGCTCTGCTCATGGTCTTCAAGGAGTTTGGCTGGCAAAGAACCACCCATGGTCTGCAGCCCTTTATGTGTTAGTAGAGCTAGCCTGAGCTGCAAAGTTTGAATGTGGTCCTAGATTTCAAACTTAATAGGTTTTTTAAAAAAATAGTGGAAAAGTGATAAGAGTAAAATACATAGAAAAATAAAATCTCTTGGCACATACTTTTTTTTATCAGTTCTCCGCAGTAGAAATGTAAGCTTACACTTATCATGCATACACTTATCAGTTTTCCACTGTAGTGTATAAGCTTATACTTCCCAAGTATAAGCTGATCAGGTATAAATTCTTCTTAGGTTATGAACATGAATGGTGCTGTTAGAAATTCCTGAAAAATTGTGATTTGAGCAATTTTTAATCTGTGTGTGTGTGTGTGTATAATTTCTTGTATCTTTTTTGAAATTCAAATTGCAATTAACTTTCTAGAACACCATATCTATTAGGACCTGGTAAAATGAAAAATGTCTGAATAGTTCGTTCCCTTTTTTTATATAGTGGTTCTCCTTTGCTCTTACTGTGTTGTTTTGTTAGTTCTGCATTTTACAAGCATAGAATCTGATCGTGGGAGTAGGCCCAGATATTCAAAGGTATTTAAGGCATCTAATTCTCATTGATTTCAGTGGGAGTTAGGTGCCTAAATGCCTTTGAGGATCTGGGTCTAAGTGCCTTCATCTTCCAGTAGAAAATAGTGAAGTCTTACTATTTTAAAAGTCCTAATCCAGCTCCGAATAAAATGAATAACAAAACTCCCATTGCTGAGCACAAAGAAATATAAATAAAGTCACTGTATGTTCTCAGCTCCTCAGAAAATCAGGCCCCACTTCAGAGACTTGAACAGGAATGGTGGAAGCTGAGCAGTTTACAGGAGTCATTTAGCACCTTGCCTGATTGGGCCCTAGGATGTACCAGTTTTAAACTGCTGTTCTGATCAGAAAACTGGGTCTATAAAATTGGCCCCTTCACTAACCCAAACTAACATCTGTGTGTATTCAAAGTCCTATTTGCTTATTTTACTGACTGGAAAAAGTTTTTAGTGTCGTTCTTTTGTTTGCTCTTGATACCTCTGTAGAACCAACACAGCTATGGGAGAGAGTGAGCTGGATTGAATCATAGAATATCAGGGTTGGAAGGGACCTCAGGAGGTCATCTAGTCCAACCCCCTACTCAAAGCAGGACCAATCCCCAACTAAATCATCCCAGCCATGGCTTTGTCAAGCCTGACCTTAAAAACCTCAAAGGAAGGAGATTCTATCCCCTCCCTAGGTAACGCATTCCAGTGCTTCACCATGCTCCTGGTGAAAGTTTTTCCTAATATCCAATCCTAAACCTCCCCCACTGCAACTTGAGACCATTACTCCCTGTTCTGTCATCTGCTACCACTGAGAACAGTCTAGAGCCATCCTCTTTGGAACCCCCTTTCAGGTAGTTGAAAGCAGATATCAAATCCCACCTCATTCTTCTCTTCCGCAGGCTAAACAATCCCAGTTCCCTCAGCCTCTCCTCATAAGTCTTGTGTTCCAGTACCCTAATAATTTTTGTTGCCCTCCGCTGGACGCTTTCCAATTTTTCCACATCCTTCTTGTAGTGTGGGGCCCAAAACTGGACACAGTACTTCCGATGAGGCCTCACTAATGTTGACTAGAGGGGAACGATCACATCCCTCGATCTGCTGGCAATGCCCCTACTTATACAGCCCAAAATGGCTTTAGCCTTCTTGGCAACAAGGGCACACTGTTGACTCATATCCAGCTTCTCGTCCACTGTAACCCCTACGTCCTTTTCTGCAGAACTGCTGCCTAGCCATTCGGTCCCTAGTCTGTAACGGTGCATGGGATTCTTCAGTCCTAAGTGCAGGACCCTGCACTTATCCTTATTGAACCTCATCAGATTTCTTTTGGCCCAATCCTCTAATTTGTCTAGGGCCCTCTGTATCCTATCCCTACACTCCAGCGTATCTACCACCCCTCCCAGTTTAGTGTCATCTGCAAACTTGCTGAGGGTGTAGTCCACACCATCCTCCAGATCATTAATGAAGATATTGAACAAAACTAGCCCCAGGACCGACCTTTGGGGCACTCCGCTTGATACCGGCTGCCAACTAGATATGGAGACATTGATCACTATCCGTTGAGCCCGACAATCTAGCCAGCTTTCTGTCCACCTTTATAATCCATTCATCCAGCCCGTATTTCTTTAACTTGCTGGCAAGAATACTGTGGGAGACCGTGTCAAAAGCTTTGCTAAAGTCAAGGAACAACACGTCCACTGCTTTCCCCTCATCCACAGAGCCAGTTATCTCATTATAGAAGACAATTAGATTAGTCAGGCATGACTTGCCCTTGGTGAATCCATGCTGACTGTTCCTAATCAATTTCCTCTCCTCTAAGTGCTTCAGAATTGATTCCTTGAGGACCTGCTCCATGATTTTTCCAGGGACTGAGGTGAGGCTGACTGGCCTGTAGTTCCCAGGATCCTCCTCCTTCCCTTTTTTAAAGATGGGCACTACATTAGCCTTTTTCCAGTTGTCCAGGACCTCCCCCGATCGCCATGAGTTTTCAGAGATAATGGCCAATGGCTCTGCAATCACATCCGCCAACTCCTTTAGCACTCTCGGATGCAGCGCATCCAGCCCCATGGACTTGTGCTTGTCCAGCTTTTCTACATAGTCCCGAACCATTTCTTTCTCCACAGAGGGCTGGTCGCCTCCTCCCCGTGCTGTGCTGCCCAGTACAGTAGTCTGGGAGCTGACCTTGTTCGGGAAGACAGAGGGGAAAAAAAGCATTGAGTACATTAGCTTATTCCACATCCTCTGTCACTAGGTTGCCTCCCTCATTCAGTAAGGGGCCCACACTTTCCTTGACTTTCTTCTTGTTGCTAACATACCCGAAGAAACCCTTCTTGTTACTCTTAACATCTCTTGCTAGCTGCAACTCCAGGTGTGATTTGGCCTTCCTGATTTCACTCCTGCATGCCCGAGCAATATTTTTATACTCCTCCCTGGTCATCTGTCCAATCTTCCACTTCTTGTAAGCTTCTTTTTTGTGTTTTAAGATCAGCAAGGATTTCACTGTTAAGCCAAGCTGGTTGCCTGCCATATTTACTATTCTTTCTATACATCGGGATGGTTTGTCCCTGTAACCTCAATAAGGATTCTTTAAAATACAGCCAGCTCTCCTGGACTCCTTTCCCCCTCACGTTATTCTCCCAGGGGATCCTGCCCATCAGCTCCCTGAGGGAGTCAGTCAGCTTTTCTGAAGTCCAGGGTCCATATTCTGCTGCTGTCCTTTCTTCCTTGTGTCAGGATCCTGAACTTGACCATCTTATGGTCACTGCCTCCCAGGTTCCCATCCACTTTTGCTTCCCCTACTAATTCTTCCCGGTTTGTGAGCAGCAGGTCAAGAAGAGCGCTGCCCTCAGTTGGTTCTTCCAGTTGCACCAGGAAATTGTCCCCTACACTTTCCAAAAACTTCTTGGATTGTTTGTGCACTGCTGTATTGCTCTCCCAGCAGATATCAGGGTGATTGAAGTCTCCCATGAGAACCAGGGCCTGCAATCTAGTAACTTCCGTTAGTTGCTGGAAGAAAGCCTCGTCCACCTCATCCCCCTGATCCGGTGGTCTATAGCAGACTCCCACCACGACATCACCCTTGTTGCTCACACTTCTAAACTTAATCCAGAGACTCTCAGGTTTTTCTGCAGTTTCATACCGGAGCTCTGAGCAGTCATACTGCTCTTACATACAATGCAACTCCCCCACCTTTTCTGCCCTGCCTGTCCTTCCTGAACAGTTTATATCCATCCATGACAGTACTCCACTCATGTGAGTTATCCCACCAAGTCTGTTATTCCAGTCACATGATAATTCCTTGACTGTGCCAGGACTTCCAATTTTCTTTGCTTGTTTCCCAGGCTTCTTGCAATTGTGTGTAAGCAGAGTCAGGATGAGCTCCACCCTGACATCTGGTGGTGAGGTGTGGCAAGTTGTGGAAAAGAACTTCAGGGGCTGATCTCATTTGCATAGGCACACCCACCCCGCCTAGAATGAGGACATAGCTGCCCAAATGGTCACTTTGGCTGCTGTGGGATCCCCAGTGTCTCTGTTATTGGGGCAGGAAGAATAAATTGTTATTACCCTGATTATGGGAATCAAGGACAGTGGAACTGTACTTGGCCTTTTGTTATGATGGAGGGACTCGCCATCAACTAAGTAGCACTAGGTAGGCAAGGGACATGGGTTCCAAAACTCTGTGAATAGAGAAAGGCTGGGGTCAGGTATTAATACCTGGTGGCATGGGCCCCTCGGTGAGGGCCTTACATGCTAATTGTACTTCCTCCTCTCTCCACTGTGGAATATCAGAGCTAATTTTGATTCCATTAGGAGTCTAGTTACAGGCTGCTGAGCTGAATTCACTTTGGGCTAATGGTGTACCAGCACTGAGGCTCTCCTACTACCAGCTGAAATCACTGAGTGTTGTGTTAAGTAGTGGGGGAGCCTGAAGCTATATGGTGGAGTAGTTTGTGGGATGGCTGGCTGAGCACTGCAGTTTGCGGGACGGCGAGCGGAGCGACCGCAGAGCATTACAGTTTGCGGGATGGCGAGCGGAGCAGCTGGTGGAGCAGAGCAGTTTGTCGGATGCCTAGAGCAGCTCATGGGGCGGCTGGCAGAGTGGAGCCCCATGGAGAGGTGGGGCCATCAGCTTTGGACCATGTAAGGTGCCCCTTAACCCCCCTCCCCCTCATCTCCACCCATTGGTTAGTCTCTAAGGTGCCACAAGTACTCCTTTTCTTTTTGCGAATACAGACTCACACGGCTGTTACTCTGAAACCTGCAGATAAACTTTTGAACTCTGGGGCTGCCCTGAGCAAGGACAGAGACTTTTGGGTCATTGGACTTTTGGGACTTTGGGTGATTTTGGGTTGCTGGACTCAAGAACCGAAGGGAAAGGACATGCCCCAATTTGCTTGGGGTGGGTTTTGCTCATGGGTTGTCTTATGAATCCTGTTGGTGGTGTTTCCCCAACATATGCCACATTGTTTCTCTCTGTTATTAAAAGGCTTTTTTGCTACACTCAGACTGATGTGCTTGCGAGAGGGAAGTATATTGCCTCTTGGAGGCGCCCAGCAGGGGTGGTATATATTTGTCCCAGGTCACTGTGTGGGGGCTCGAGCCGGTTTTGCGTTGTGTTATTGGAATGGAACCCCTAGATACTGAACCTGGCCCTTGTTGCTGCCAACTCTGACAGGCAGAAGGGTTACATGTGTGTAGGCACTTGAGATAACTCGCTGATCATCCCGCTTTCTCAGTTCTGGTTCATGTATCACTGACAGACTTGCTAATTAATTTCTGAATCCAGAAGCTTTTATAACTTTTATTGCTGATCTAGTCACAGCCTTACAGAATCCAGCTGGATTTGAAACTCCCAAGACACAGGAGCTCTTGGTTTTATTCACAGCTCTGCTATGGATTTGCTGTGTGTCCATGGGCAAGTCACAACACTTCTCTGTGCCATATTTTCTTCCTCTGTAAACTGATAATAGGATAGGTTTCAGAGTAGCAGCCGTGTTGGTCTGTATTCGCAAAAAGAAAAGCAGTACTTGTGGCACTTTAGAGACTAACAAATTTATTTGAGCATGAGCTTTCGTGAGCTACAGCTCACTTCATCGGATCCATTTGCTTATGCTCACGAAAGCTCATGCTCAAATAAATTTGTTAGTCTCTAAGGTGCCACAAGTACTCCTTTTCTTTTTGATAATAGGATAGTAACACATGCTGCCTTTGTAAAGTACTTTGCAGTCTATTGATGAAAAGTGCCACATAAGATCTAGATATTATTATTTCAGATCGCAGACTGAATTTTCCAGGTCTAACAGTTAGGAAAAAACATCTTTTAACTTGCAAGCTGAAGACTGAGCAACACTAATTGAAAGTGACATTGAAAGTGTAATCAGATTTAAATTTGTATCATTTTGGGGAGGTGGGGTAGGGCAGCAGGCTCAGGGGTTCCTTCTTGTTTATGGTGGGATGTGGTTTTGAGTGTACACCTGGCTCACCAAAACACTGAAATAATATATTTTTACATAGTTAGATAAAAGGACTGTTTCCAGGAATAAACTTGTATCTGTTTTCATGATGTTTGAAACACCCTTGTTTTAAAATAATATAGCTTTAAAGACCAGTGAATGTAGTATTTAATTTCCCTAATCAACAGCAACTCTTTCACTCAGTTATTTGCTTCTTTCTTCTTTGGGTTCCTGTACTTTGTTTCATATCTTGTTGTTTTCTGTGTGTTCTCTCACTGGTGGAGAAAATAGTTGCACCTGTGGAAGGCTCAAACACATCTTGCTTTCTGAACAGAAGCTAAAAGACCCCAGCTGCTCAAAAGGCCAGCTACTAACACCTACAGGTTCTTTCAGCTGTTCTCTGAGTGGGCAGTAATACTATGAAACACTGTCTCTAGCAGTTAGTCTGTAAGATGGGAATGTGCCTGAGGGTTCCAAAGTCCATTCTGCGTTTGTGAAATGTGCAACAGCAGCGCTGTTGAGGATGAGCAATTTACCCTTATAAATAAGACTGGGAAGTCACCAATGAGAGAGATTTATTTAGAATTGAGCCAAACAAGATCCCAGTAGTTAGACCAGTGAGCCTCACCTTGAGTCCAGTGAAAATGATTCAGAATTTAATTAAGGCTAGAACAGCTTAATATTTTTACTAAGTATCCACCTGACAGGGTCAAGCCAACACACCTTCAGTGAAGGAAAATTGTCTCTAAACTGGAAAAGTTTTCTTTGGATAATTTAATAAAATAGTAGATAAAGGTAACCCCCATGGACTTAATCGACTTGGATTTTTCTAAATGGGCTAGTTGCCTAAGTCCTTGCAGCACTTGCTTCTCAGAGTAGAGAATAATTAAAAGTAGCTAAAAGTGGAAGTAAGTCTGATACCATGGAAGTTTGGTTTTGGGGTGTGTGTGTAATGTTGACTCTGGCCTGAGCAGTTAGCCAATATTCAGGATCCAGCATGGTTTTTCCTGTTAGGATGGGAAATTGGTGATAATAGTCAGTATATTGTAGGTGTAGTCTTATTGTTTTAAAAAAATGTACACAAAGACCTGTTTCCCCGTACACAGTAAAATCAATCAATAGCAGACAGCTTCCTTGATCGGAATTCCCCAACTGTCATTCTAGTGAGTTCTGTGCCCAATAATTCTGTGCTATGTCCCTCTGCTTCCTCTCAGGATCACGCTCATACTTCTTTTCCTGGCTTTGTGCCTCCAACGTACACAGCCTGCAACTACATCCTACTCTCTGGGTTAGGATTACCAACTTTCTAATTGCTGACAACTGGACCCTGTGCTTCACCTTGTCCCTTGAGGCTCCTCCCCCTGCTCCACTTCTTCCCCCAGGACCTGCCCCCTGCTCTGCCTCTTTCTCCAGGCCCTGCCCCCCCTGCTTCTCTCCTGCCTCCTCCCATTGCTCCCTGCTCTCTCCTCTTCCTAGTAGCTAGATCCTCTCCACCTCCCTCCCCAATGCCAGCTGAGCTCCCTCTGCTCCGGAGCTGCATCCTGATGCAGAGCCTGCCTGCCCATGAGATGCAGGTGGGAGGGGGCCCCGGCTGAGCAGATGCTGGTGTGGGTAGATGGCCCCGTGCCTCCCGCACCCGTGGTAACCAGACTTTTGGTGTCTGCACAGGTCCTCTTTTTGACCAGACTTTCTGGTTGAAAACTGGGCACCTGGCAACCCTACCCTGCTGTTAACCCTTCAGTCCACATAGTTTAGCTCAGGCCTGCCTTGTGGCTTCGTGCTTTGGGTGATAGCTCCATAGTCCCCAGCAGTTTTAACTGTATAACTGGGTTTGATTGCTCTTTCTGAGCCCAAAAGAGTGCATGGCATGCCCGTTGGCTTTAACGAGGTCTGTGAATGGCTTTAGATCCAAGACATCTCTGGTGGCAGTCATTAACACCTTTCAGTATAGTGGGAGCTTGTTTAGGGTTGAGAGGGTTAGTTCTTTTCAGGGGTTTTGGGCATCTCCTTGACTAATGTGTTTTTGCTTTTCATACAGCACTTAGGGCCTGATCCTGCTACCTGCTGAGTGCCTCAATTTCTGTTCACTTTATGACATAGTGCACCAGAATAGGTGTAAATGGAAATAAGAACAAGGAACTCACTTTCATTATTGTAACTAGTCCTTTCATGTATTAAGTCCTGGATGAAAAGAAAAAAAAAGCTGGTGTAGTTTTCTGTTAACAGTAGGTTGTTTTGCTTAGTAAAATCCATTAAAAATGGTGAGAAAATAAAGACGAATTTAAACATATTTGGGGACTGAGCAGCACAATAGCAAATGGAATTTAACTGAGATAGACATAAGATCATGCACATTGGCAAAAATAGTGTAAACTTCTCATATACACTGATCATCTCTCAACTTGACAGATCTGCCGAGGGAAGTTTTACAAGTGATCTTGGGTAACTCATTATAAGTTAGACTTCTATCCCTAGTAAAATAATTGAACAAATATTGGAGAAGAAATTACTAAAAATCCAGAGGGGTAATAGAACCATAAGCAACAAGCAGCATGTTTTTTTATAAAGAACAAATTATGCAAGACAAACTTGATTGCTCTTCTTGATAGAATTACAAAATTACTGGCTGTATCTTACATTTTTAGAGGCAGACTTTCAAAGACACAAAGGGCAATTAGGCAACCAACTTCCACTGATTTTTAAGAAAGCGTTTGCTAAGGTATCTCATGAAATTTTAATGACTAAATTAATTCAAATTGGCTTGGAGCTAAGTCCTATTACATGGCTTTATAACTGGCTGAGTTACCATAACCAAAGATAATGATTAATAAGCATGCATTCAGTTGTAGGAAGATGTCTTGTCCTGTCTTATTTGATACCTTTATTAATGATGTGGAAGTTGGAGTTTACAGTGCACTAGTGAAATGTGAAGATGAGGCCAAACAGTAGCAACTGAATCTGAATCCTTCCTATGTCATCAAATGACACGTAGGGCATGAACAAGGCTCCACCATCCCTATCTATCCTGGGCTGCATTTTACATGTCCTCTGTGTTAAGTCCCATAACCTTTTTTCCTCTCCAAGTTCTGTTTGTTAGAGGGATTGTTTAAGTCACCCATTTTGTTCTTTCATCTGCCTAATGGCAAACCTGCCATGGTAGATGTTCTGGCTTCATTCTTAACACACGTCTCAGATATTTCCATCCTCTTTTCTGGATAACTTTGGAAGTGAGGGGTTGTCAAACTCTGACAAAACTCAGCATTTGTTATAAATCATTCCATAATAGAAGTAATATATAATATGCTTTTGAAGGCATTTTGATGTATATCTGTACCTTGGTAGATTTCCAGCTTTAACATCCATTTGTTAAAATGGAAATAACTTTTGAGTTAAATCCACAGTTTGGTCTTTAAGTTCTAAATTTCTTATGACCAAATCTTGTTTAAGATGGTGAATGTGGCTACTGCTTTGCCTATTTATGATATTATTTCCTTCTGCATACTCCACTGGCTTATGTTACTGTTACATAATAGTAGTGACTATTAGTGACGAAAAGACTTTAAAACACAGAGATGCTCAAACCTAAGAATCTTCCTGAGTGCTAGCAATCTGCCTAGTTATTCCAACAGAGTGAAGTAAATTCAGGATCGACTAATAAAACTGGAGCAAAGCAAGATGGGAATAGCAAATATGTCCGTCCTTCCTTCCTCCAACCTCACCCACCTCAAAAATAACCTTAATCTAGTCACAAGATGAAAAGCAGCCAGTTGTTGGGACTAGTAAACACAAGCTCATTAGTTTTAGGGAATTATGGGAAATAAGACTAACTACATGAAGTCACCTCTTTTGTCACAGTGTTATCAGAAAAACTCCAAAGATTGCATATCCTAATATATTTCAGCAAATCTCTAACAGAGTAAGTGAAGGGAAGTGGAGTCAATGTGGATGCTTTTAGGAGGAGTCTGGAAGGAAAGACACAATTCAACTAAGAGGGATGCCCTGAGTTCACTTTGGCATTGACTAATAACATCCAAGTCTGAAGAGTAGTCTCTGCACAACCATGTTCATGAACTGGAAAAAGGTTTGAGAGAGAGAGAGAGAGAGAGGGGCAAAGGGAGTAGAATGACTGCGAGCCATCCCCATAGCTGTGAATGACCTGGGCCATCTCCATGAGGCAGCCAGCAAGAACTGATTGAAACAGAGGGGTAGGGCTGAAGCTATTGTTCAGAACTGGAGAGCTAGACCAAACATTTTGCTACAGTTAGAATGAATGAAAACATGACATATTAGGATGGGGAGAAAGAGAGATACTTGAATGATGGAGGATAAGAAGTTAAAGGTCACTAAGCCGCTGTTTGAATGGGGGAAGCAGTGTATGTTAAGAAAGAGGTTTTTCCTACCTGAAAAACAACAAGGGTAGCATGAAAGTGTGGGGAGCATTGTAAGAAGGAGAGCTTCAAATGTAAGGTGCAACAGTGCAAAGACACATGAAAACCTAAAAAAAAGTTAGAAAGCAGCCAATTAGTATAATCGTACAAATCACTGTTTTACACATGCGCACAGCTCTTTCAGCTGACCCAGGATTCCAACTGCTTACCTCACAGAGAAAAACAAAGGGTAAAATCAGGTCCTATTGAAGTCAGTGGGAGTTTTCCACAAAGGCATGTATATTATTCAAGGAAACCCAGGCCTATTGTGTGAAAATTGGGCCAGCTTTTAAGGGATGTTATTTTGCTTTAGAGAAAAAAAACTCCATAACATTTCCCCTTAGTTGTTGATGTAAGCTAGATATTTAGTCAAAATTATGAATAAAATTAAATGTGTAGGAGTGCTAAACTAAATGAAATAGCAAAAGATCATCAATTTTGAACAGCCATGCTTAGCACGTAAAAATAGGAGAAACACTGGTTCAAATTCTCTGCTGATTTAACTCTACTAAAATCTGTGTTTCGCACTTTGCAAATTAATGACTAAGGACCCAACCCTGAAGTCGGTCCATGTGGACCGACCCTTATACAGGATAAGAAGTTTAGGGTGGCATTCAGTATTGTAGCTACAAGCAACAGGATTAGAATTGGTCCAAAAATTTTTTTTCCGGGGAAATTTGAAAACTGAAAAAATTTGGCCAAAAACTGAAAAATTTTGACCAGGAAATGTTGTTGTGGTGCCTCATGGGAGTTGTAGTTGGGTGCCTCAAGCTCTCATTTTCCTCTATAGGGTGGGTTCCCTGTGGAACTACATCTGCCATGACGCATTATGGTCTCCCCTTTTGGAGAGGGGAAGTGAGTGTACCTGGTCATGGTGCATCATGGGAGATATAGTCTGTCTGGAGAGCCCAGTCCATAAAGGAGAACAGGGACATGAAACAACTGAAATATAACTCCCATAAGGCACCCTAGCAGTATTTCCAAATAGAAATACTTAGATTTTCAACCAAATTATTTTGGGTTTTTGGTATTCAGTATTTCAATGAAAAATGAAAATTTTCTGTGCACAGCAGGTATTATTTTCAATAAATTTTGTTGGATCAAAATCCCCATTTTCCATTAAAACTTTTTTAATGGAAAATATTAAACAAATCTGGTTTAGGGCTGGTTGAAGAAAGGTAATATTTTGTTAAACATCCACAAGAAACTTCCTGACAGTGAAGTCTGTTATACTGTGGAATAGGTTCACCATGGAGGTCCTCCCATTTCTTGGGCCACTTTAAATCTAGACAGGACAAATATCTACAAAATGTAGAAAACAATCCTGCACTGACAATGGTGGCACTGGATGACTTAGTGTATCTTTTCCAACTCCAGCTTCCTTAGGTTTCCACAAAGACATTAACCCAGTGTATAGCAGTAGTTAAAGAAAGCACATAAGACACACCTGAATACATTAAAAAGGGGATTGAAAACATGGAAATTATAATGACATTTCTTCTCCAAGATAGTTGTCCTCCCTTGAGAGATGGTGTCTAATTATGGTTATATCACCCAAGAAAGACATAGTTGAGATTGAAAAGTTGCAGAAAAGGTATTAAGGTTTGTTAGAGACATGGTGGGTCTGACATAAAATGAGAGATTGCAAGCATTTGGCTTATGGAAAGCTACAGGTTTAGAAAGGTTTTTATTATGCTATTCAAAGTTATGGAGGACACAAAAAAAATCCTATTGCATAATAGAAGAAGGAAAGGTCACTTGATCCAATTAAAGTACAAATAAAATGAAATAGTGTATTGGCAACCTGTGGAATGAAATGCTGTAGAAAGTCAAACAGTGTGGCTAAATTTCATGATCACTAATGACATTTGTAGTTATATACACTCAAGACCAAATTCTGCCCCTTGATGCAAATGTGCAGGTCTTTTGGAAGTCAATGGGAGTCAAATGCATTTATCCCAGAGACAGAATTTTGCCCCAATTTTGAAAGTTATGCTTCCTGGGATAAATTGACTGCCTGTGAGTATCAGGAAGCAATTTTATTTGGTAAACCATTGCCCAGTTGGCTCAGTATAGGTTTTTTCCGTCTTCCCCTCAAATTGGCCATTGTTCATAGGGCCAAACCTGCAAACCTTACTTTGACAAAAGTCCCATTGATTTCAATTTGATGTATAGACATTCTGGGCGAGATATACCAGCAGTTTGGTCCAGAATGGCAAATTCTGATTGTGTCATTTGGAAAAAAAAATATTTCTTCATTTCTGTTTTGATCTGGCCCTTTTTTTGTTCCAGGCAAGTGCTTGCAACAAGACCATTAAAACACTTCTCAATGATTTCCACAACGTACCTGCCATGTAAATACAGATTTTATGGCCTATAAATGCAATCTTTTATTTATCATTTATCCATTCAGAAGCATTGTACTTGTCAAGTCATCACATTTACATGGTGATTTAATTACCCTATTGTCACAAGGCTCCTGGGGCTCATTATGAGAGGCACATGGCATGTTGACAATAATGAAAATTTCATTATCTAGTCTATGGGCTTGCCATTAAAATGCATCTCAGATTTTTTTTGGTTCATGATCTTCCTTCCTCAGCCCCCTTCCCATCAAAACCTACCCACAATTCACAATGAAGGTTCCTGTAAAGACACTTATTGTCCTGGATCTTAGTCTGCTGGACTTGTCACTGTGACAGGGTCAGGCCAGATGGCTACAGGAGAGTGACAGAAGGCAGATATATTAGCCCCAGGTTAAGTAGGTCCCTTTTCCCTGGGGAAGGTAACAGGGAAGGTTCCAGATCAGGAACTTGCTGGAAACAATTAAGGCAGACAGGCTGATTAGAACACCTGCAGCCAATCAAGAAGCTGCCAGAATCAATTAAGACAGGCAGGCTAATCAGGGCATCTGGGTTTAAAAAGGAGCTCACTTCAGTTTGTGGCATGCCTGTGAGGAGCTGGTAGCAAGAAGATGAGAGTGAGAAGGGGTACTACTGGAAGATTGAGAAGTACAAGCATTATTAGACATTAGGAGGAAGGTCCTGTGGTGAGAATAAAGAAGGTGTTGGGAGGAGGCCATGGGGAAGTAGCCCAGGGAGTTGTAGCTGTCACACAGCTGATACAGGAGCCACTGTAGACAGCTGCAATCCACAGGGCCCTGGGCTGGAACCCGGAGTAGAGGGCGGGCCCGGGTTCTCCCCATACCTCCATTCCCCCAACTCCCTACTTGATACCAGAGGAGTTGAACTGGACTGTGGGTTTCACCAGAGGGGAAGGTCTCTGGCCTGTTCCCTGATCCACTAGGTGGATCAGCAGAGACTACGGGGATTGTTCTTCTTCCTTTCCCCATGCTGGCCAGTGATGAGGCTAACTGAGAGAATCGCAGATTTGAGCCATGAAAGTGGCCAAACTGAGGGCTGCCATGAACCTCTGAGGAGAGCAAATCTGCCAATAAGCGCAGGACCCACCAAGGCAGAGGAGGAACTTTGTCACATCACTTATTCAATATATTCAGTTCCCAATTTCCTGTGCAAGTTCAACCAGACAACACTAGTCATATTGTCTGTGTCCAGTATTGATTTCTGTAGTGTCGTCCTGCTGTGTTATTTAACCACAACATTCATCTCTTTCCTCTGATTATACCTTTAATTGAGGAGCAACACCTTCAGGTGAGGAAGCTCACCTTCTTATCCAGTCCATGTCTCTAGACAATTATCATAAACTCAAGTTCTTTAGTATAACAAGCGCTACACCAAAATCCATAAATTGTTTCAGCACCTGTATCACAGACATTATACTGTGTGTTCCAACTGAAGTGCTGACGTTCTGTGAAACTCTGGCCTTCAAAACTGCTACAGCTGCTGCTACGCAGGTATCCTGGCAGAAGTAATTGGGGAAAGGGATCAAACTAAATACACAGAGCCTGCAATTCTGCCTTTGAATATAGACAACTATTAAAGGCACTCACTGGTAGAAGTTTGGTTTGAACATATATGGTACATCTACACTCCAAAAAAAATGCCCAGGTCAGCTGACTCAGGGTTGCGGGGCTTGGGCTGAGGGACTAAACACAGCAGTGTAGACATTTGGGCTCAGTCTGGAGCTTGGATTCTGAAACCTGGCAAGGGGGATGGGTCTCCGAGCCCAAGCTTAAGCCTGAGCCGGAATGTCTACACTGAAGTGTTTAGCCTTGCAGCCTGAGCCCCATGAGCCTGAGTCAATTAACTTGGGCTCTGAGGCTCGGTGCCATGGATTTTTTTATTGCAGCGTAGACATACTCTGGCTTCCATAGTCTCCTGGCTTTCAGTCCCTTGCTCTCCACCAATGAGTATTTTGGTGGAGACAGAAGGGTCATTATCAACATACATTTTGTCAATATCTCAGAATCATTTTAAACTGTCTGGTCATTCAGAAGTGCTGAATTCTGTTCAGTATGGCCTGAGCACATGTGCAGTGCAGCCTGACTGGAGCTGTCGTATAAATGGTGATTTTCCATAGTTTATAACTTGGACTGATTTTCATCAGGACAGCAAAAGGAAGGCACCTACCAAGCATCAGGACTAGCTACCCATATGGTGTCCCCCCTCCAGGCTTGTGAAGGTAATCTTCCAAAAGGGGAAATAATTGTAATCCAAGCCAGTTTTGTCTTCTTGACCCCACAGACAGCTTGACTCAATAACTGATAGGTGTGAACTCCATTCCAGTAATTTGACCTAATCTATAACCAAATTATGGCACTTGAAAGGCCACCATGAGTTTTTTGATTAATGATTATTATAGTGGATCAGAAGTATGTTATTGCAGCCCATGGTGGGATTTGGGAATTGCTGAGAGAAAGAAATGCAGAGGCAAGACAGGAGGAGAGCTACACAAATGTAAGGAAGAGGGAGAGAAACAGAAAAAGGAAGATGAGATGGAAGAGAAACAAAGGGTGGAAATCCTGGGGATCCTAAATGTCAGCATGTTTTTCTACTGATTGATGCTGATTGTAACTATAAGGAATGTAGTTGATGATGATTTCTGAATGCTTAATTGCTACAGAAAGGCCATGTTCTCCCCTTGATCTTTGTGCCCACCTTCCACTGGCAGTTCCACTTAAGGAGAGTTTCCAGTACTAAACTTACACCTCAGGCCAAGGATGATTTAAATCTATCCATTATGCCTAGCTTTAAATGTACTTGCCACAGCCCCTTCTGCCTGTTTTCCTGCTACTGATTTAAATGAGCAGGGCCAGTTCCTCAGCTGGTGTGATGTGATTGACTCCATTGAAGTTTGTGCTGATTTATACTAAGGATCTGGTTCCCGATACATATAGTTTCATATCACATATCACAAGAGATTTTGGAATTTATAGTTTCTGGATACAGTTTTACAGTGCTGAATGCTTGGTATTTCACCTTTAGGCTTGGCTCATAAAAGAAAGCCAAAAGGAAACATTGCTGTTTAGAGACAGGTGCATTAGAAAAGACCTTGGGCTTGGTTCTTCTCTGACTTATAGCAGTGTAAATCAGGAGTAACTCCACTGTAGAGAAATACATCTCTGTACATTGACTAAACCATGATCAAAGGTTATATAATTGCCACCTATGCATGAGACATAGGAGGCACAGTTGTTTAGGACAGGTGTGTCAAGCATACATATAGTACAAGGGCCCACTTGGTGTATTTTTGTGGCCTGCATGATGTGTTCAGACTGTGCAGAATTTACATTTTCATTAACAAAGTAGGTTTCTAACCCTCACAATTGAGAAGAACACCTTCAAAATGTGAACCAAGTGTAACCAATAATAGAGAAAGATGTGGAAGCTCCTTTGCTTGAGTCATTTGAAAATTAGCTTGGAATCAGTCCCCTTGTATCTAAAAAATGTATTAGGTAAAACACAAACTTTTCACTCACAGCATCCATCACCATTTAATAATCTATTCTTGAATGTTCAGCCCAAGCTAATATTCAAATGTCTCCACTAATTCCCTTGGAGACAAGGCCAAATTCAAATGGGCCTCATTGTCAAATGGTGTGATTATATTGTTGTGTTTCTGTGTTATTTTGACAATTAAAATATGCTGAACTTTGCAGAATTTTAATTTTTTTAATTGTTTGGTGCAGAATTCGCTCAAGAGTACCAGGGTTCTGGGTGGCGCAATCTGGGTGTGGGCAGCTCAGTGTGGGGGTCTGGGTGCAGGGGGAATGGGACTCTGCAGGGGAGTCTAGGTGAAGGTGGTTAGAGTTCAGTGGGAGAGGGGTTGGGGGAATGGGGCTTGGTGGGGTGCGGGGTCAGGGTGCAGCTGGTTGGGGCTCAGTGGGGTAGGCTCCTCAAGAGTACCAGGGTTCTGTGTGGCGGGGTGGGGGGGTTCTGGGTGTGGGGGGCTCTTGATGTGGAGGGGGCTCAGTTCGGGGGGGGGTTCTGGTTGCATGGAGGGGGAGGGGGTCACTGTACAGGGAGCTGCTCCCCTGTCCACTCAAGCCCTGTGCATCCGGATTCCCCCACTGAACCTCACCACCCCCCCACGAGCCTGTCCCCCACACTCCACGCAGCGCAGAGCTTCCTGCAGCCAGGGAAAGTTTCTGGGGCTTGATCTGACCCAGCCCTGGCTGCCCTGGGTGGGGAGGGGGAATTCCGTCTCCATCCTTCCCCCCTCCCTGCCCAGCTGGGACTAACTGTCCCTGGGCAGCTGGGGCATCCCCAGACTCTCCTTTCCCCCCAGTGATTTACCTCTCCCCCCAGCTGCCTGAACAGACGAGTCTGAGCTGCCTCACTGCCTCACTGATGCAGCTTCTCTTTGCTTCCCCACAGGAACCATTTTCTGCAAGGAAGTAAAGGGAATATGGGGAGGAGGGGGCATTTTTCTGCTCCTGCACCCCAGTGGCGCAGAATTTCCCCAGGAGTAATACATCTTTTATTCTTCTATCTTTTATTTTTCTCTACAGAGGTTAATCCCATGAGCCCTTTAATTGGTTGTGTTGCATTCTTTGGAATTCTCACCAGTTTTCCAACATCTTTCTGGCACTATGGTTGCTCAGCTCTAACAACTTACCAGTGCCAAACAGAGAGAGACTATTGTGGCTTTGGTCTGACATGGATGTATGCAACCCAAACTGCATTATATATTTTAAATTGGTACTTTAGAGTTCTCGATGCAAGTCCAGATGGGAATCATCTAATTGCAGAAGTACCTAAAGATTTCTTTATGAAAAGAAAAGACAATCCCTTATATTGTCACAGAAAAAATATCCCAACAGTTTTGAGTCTTGTACTTTAAGGTGAGGCTCTGCTAGTGTGTGTTGTATGGAGAAGAGCTCAGTATCCGTGTGGTGATGTGGTGATTGTGTGGATGTTAAGTCCCACATTTAGCTCACAACAAGGAGGGGTTATTACAACAAACATAAGCCACATACCATAAGCACAAGAATGGTTGGAACCAGAAATGCTCTTTATGTTGATTGTTCTCTGATATCAAGCCTGAAAATGCAAGAGAGTATCCTGGAATGGGCTTTTATAGTCAACGCTTGCCCACAGGTCCTCTAAAAGTTCTAGAGAAAAGTCAAAGGACTCACATAACCGCAGCAAAAAATATGCAACACAAAGGTCCTTCACCAACAATAGAAGTCTTTTTGTCAAAATTTCCCAGAATTATAGCAACAATTCTTTGCATCTATATGGCACATTTCATGTGAAGAATTCAAAACACACCACAGACATTGTCCATTTAAACCTCACTACGCCTGCATGACGTATGGGCAAATTGAGGCATGGAGTGTAAGTGACTTCTTCAAGGATTTGCAGTGAGACCGTAGCAGAGCCAGCAGTAGAACCCACAGATCCTGGTTCATAGTCCTATGCTCTAAATACTTCCTTTTGAGAACAGCTAGCTCCTGTATTTCTATGAAGCTCTTTCTTGTCTAGCCCTGCCGTTGGCACAGGAGTTGTGCACATCCTTATAAAAGTAAACTAATTGAAGTTCTCAAAACTTTAGATTAGCCATTTAATGTACCGTGACTTTTAAAAACCAAGGCAGTAAACATTTTGTCCCAGTCTTCCATGACTTATTACAGGAGCCACTCTGGGTTTCAGGGCCTCTTGGGGACCACAGAGCACTACTTTGTGCCAGAGAAAACAAAACAGAGTTTTAAGAGAACTGAAGACTAGAGCATACTTACCAGCGGCAGTAAGTATGTAATGAAAAGCCAGAAGCACTTTTGCTATTGGAATAAAAGGAGAAAGAGAGAGAGAGCTCTCCCAAACCACTTTACTGCAGCTCTCTGAAAAGATTCCTGGAAAAGAGCCTTTTTAAAAATAAATAATAAATCGGATGTGGGTAACCGTATTCATTTGAGTTTCCTGCCTAGTCTGCTCAGGATTCTGGAAAAGGAGCTTTCTCTCTTCTCAGCCTTGCAAAGTTCTCTCTGATCTGCTGACATCACTGTTCCTCACCTACCGGAGAAGATGGCAAAGCAGCTCCACAAGCAATAATATTTAGTGCTTTTCACCATCAAAACACTTCACAAATGCTAACTGCTTGTTCATCACAACAGCAGGCAAATATTAGTATTGTCCCCATGTTTTACAAAGGGCCTATTGAGGCACAGGAGCTGAATACCTTGCTCGAGGGCACAGAAAGGAGTCACTCAGCAGTAGGATTAGAAATCAGGAATCTTTGGCTCCCAGTTCTGTGGTCAAACCATTATCCCTCTCTTTGCATTTGTGATGGTAGTTATGAGTGAATTCAGAGTGCTGTTTGGGAAAGTGACATCATTGTTTTCCTTTCCCTATTCCATTCTGAATAGGGTGTATCTGACAGTACCTGCCTACAGGTAGATAATGCACCAATCACCCTCCAGAACCTCTGACAAAGGATATTTAGATTTTCCTCTCCCCAGAATTTCTAACACTTTGCGCTCCACCATATCCCTAACACTGTCGGCCATTTTTTAAAAACTGCAAATCTTTGTTTCACATAATAACTTTAAAACTGCAAATTTGTGGCCAGATTCAGAATGAGGGAATATGTTGATTTCATGATAAACAAATCCAGTTGGATGAATCAGTTTTCCTGATTTTAAATTTCTGAGAGGAGTCAAGTTTTCAAACTTGGATGCTCAAAATTTACTTTTACTGGGTCAGGGGGAAAAGGAGGTAAATAGGTGCCCGAATGGATATGTGCTATGGCCTGATTTTCAAAAATGCTGAGCACCTGTTATCTCACCCACCTTTTCTGTCTCTGTCATTGTATTTATTTTGTGTTATATCAATTAACAGAGCTCCAACATCTTTTACAAAGATTTAAAAAACACACAATATTTAAAATACCGTGAGCAATTGACAATGTAATTTAAACACAGATTGCCTATCTAGATGTAATGATTATCCATCAATTAGTGACAATAAAAACATCCCTTAATTATACTTTGAGTCCCACAGACCATCTCCTCCCCAAACATCTGGGGGAAAAGATGAGCACATAGTTTATTGGAAAGGTTAATAAATAAACAAACAAATAAATAAGTTGCTTGGCAGACCATCAGTGAGTTTCAAAGCCCGGGGTCCCCCTGGAGAATGTTCTGCCAGCAATCCCTTCTCATGTAAACAGAGAGGGCTGCAATATGAGTGCTTCCTCTGATTGTTAGGTTCAAATCTGAAAGATTATGGGACACAAATGTAAATGGAGTTAAGGGATTACACTACATTTCCTTCTACCTGAGATACTTGTGTAGCCCCCATTTATCAGAATATCTGAGCACCTCACAATCTTTACAACACTCCTAAGCAGTGGGGAAGTAAACTTATCTTCATTTTACACATGAGGAACTGAGGCCCAGATCCTTAAAGGTATTGGGGTGCCAAACTCCCATTAAATGATTTCAATGGACATTAAGCACCTAACCATGGGCCAGAGAGACTATTAACTTGGCCAGGGTCCCACAGGGAGTCTGTGATAGAGCAGGGAATTAAACCTAGGTCTCTCAGGTTCTAGGCTAGTGTGCTAACCACTGGAGCATCCTTTTCTTTCCTGTTTTTTTTTTCTTTCGAATTAGCAATTTTTATATAGAAGTTCTTCTCAAGATAAAAATAAATAGTTCACAAATTAAAAACAAAAGCAACCCAAGATAATTCAGTAATATCACAAAGACTCTGCATTATTGAGCTATTCTTGAATTTGAATAGAGGGATGCCATTTACTCATTACAGTTTAGAAAGCCAAAAATACGAGCCTGTTATACCTTTGACTCTGGGCTGTGTTCTAGTCCATCTACAGAATTTTTTTTCCACTTCTTAGACAGAAGGTATATAAAATGTCAGTGTCTGACAGCTATTATTTTTGCTACTATTCCAAAAACAAACCTAGATAAGCAGTTGCTGTAAGATTTGACTTTGATACAAAAACAAGGTTCTTATTTGTAATGCTTTAGATTGTGTCATGCTGCAGGATGATGTAATGAGCTGTGACATGCTATGACATGGTGTGATGTGATGTTAAAAGTCTTAAACAATCAAAGTGGCTGAATACTGAATGTGAGAAAAAGTCTGAAGTTGGAAATGCTGCTATTTAAATGCGGGCTTACATGCTAATTACAAAACCCTGCCCTGTGATACATGAGTGTTTTGGTGGGCAAAGAGCTTCTTGCCACCCAAGTACATCCACTCATTAACTTTGTAGGATTCCAACTTGATTGTTGGGGTTAGGGTGCAGCTAAAGTGCCTGCCAAAGGACCATGGGTGAAATACTGGCCCCAGTGAAGTCAATGGCAAAACCACTGAAGAATTTCACTTCATGGTCCTAAAAAAAAGCGTTTTGCTTCTTTTTAAGGTATCATACAGAATGGATTTCCTGGAACTCCAGGGTCAAGCAGTCCTGCACCATCGAGACAATTTTATGATTTTCCATGGGGCTCACCTCCGCAATCTCATACAGTATGTGGGTCAGTATTGTAACATTTATGCAATAAGCAATCTAAATGCAGTGGAGTTTTATGAAGCGTGAATCAGGGCTGAATTTGGCAACTTATATGTGCCATTTTTAAAAACCGAAGAGTTTTATGAAAATTGTGTTGTGGTTGAAATAAGGCTGGCCAGGGTTAGAGGATCCTCTTTTCTGCTTTACTTTAGAAGCAGAGGCCTCTGAGGGGGAAGGATTATATTTGAGACCTCTTTCATCTTCTCAGTGGAACATCACAGGAGCAGAGCAGGAATGACAATTTATATTTATCTTTTTAAATACAAAAGTATATGTGCGTGACGGCATAATGGTAAAGGGAATTCTTAGGCTGCAAGCACACTCTAAGCACTGGAATCCACAAAGTTTAAATTGCTTTTGAAATTGGAGTTAAAGGTATGTCTGTCTCCTAGTGTGTTTGACTGATGGGTAGAGGCATAGGCTTGTGCTTGGAATGCTTTTACTAGACCTGAGTTCTTTTGACGTAACCCATTATCTTATTTGAGGTGTCCCATTAAAATGTAATTAAAAAGGTAATTATTGCTACAAAGACAACCTAAAACTGAAGTGGGGATACCCAATGCATCATTCCAATCCTCGGAATTGAGGAGATGAGTCATGTAGCTCTAATATATACTGAAATAAAGAAAGAAAATTAAAAGAGAGGGATTGGGAGAGAAGGGCAGGATGATGGTGGAGGAAAAGAAAGCAAAAACTGTGAAGAAAGGAAAGGGGGGGAAGGGTTGTGCTGGAGAGAAGAGGAAGTAGAAATAAGAGAATAGTGAAGACAGGCAAGTGGGACAGGGAGAGAGAATTTACTGTTAATAACCTATGCATCTAGTGGGAGAAATACTTGTCATCTCCTTGCTATAGCCTTGTAAATTGACACGTATACTACAAGTGCTATCATTGATGTTCTGTCAAGGTTCCTATTATAGAAAGATTCACTTGTTTTAAGTGTAAACCTGGGATATAGGTTTTCAAGTTTGAACTGTTTAAAAAAAACCTATGTAGCCTAAATGTTTATTTTTAGGTGTTTTGAGTGCTTTTGGAAGCCTCCTCCAAAAATGTCCTTGTACTGTGCAGCGTTTTATTGAAGACAAAGCTAGGAACGCCACATACATTTAAGGTTGCTCCACACCTTCCATTATAAGACCCTGTATTCAGTTGCTTATAACTTTGCCAAAATTTAACAGAAATTTTCCCTGCCAGATGTTTGCCTCAGGCTGATTTTTTTTTTTTAAAGATTCAGCTAAAATGGTACAGCCATTTCTGAGCATGAGATTAAGGGAAAATATGTTGTTTTGCCCATGTTAAAAAAAAAATTACTGTCATTTCATAGAGACGCTCCAGTGCCTCCATGCTTTGGGACAGAGACTGGAGATATGGCATGGGTTGCTCTGGTGTCAGGGATGTATCTTGTGTCATCTCTGTGAAAATTCACCCATATTTTGCCAAATTATAAACCTCCAGAAAATGCCAGCCACCCAGGAGTTTGCTCCCCTCACAGCTCCTATATGCCAACCAGATGGCACGAGCACCCTCACCTCAGAGTTATTGAGCTTGTTCCCACGCAGGGCTGCAGGGACTGAGCAGGACATTTTCTGCAACTGCTCCTCCTCCTTGGGGCCGCTATGGTGCCTGGCAGAGGAACTGAGAACAGGGAGACTTATGATCTCAGTGCTCCCCCTGATGGCTTTTAAATATTCAGAAAAATTAGACTCTTGATGTCTCAAATTGGCTACTGAAAATTAGTAGACACTTCTGACAATCTCTTTGTATCTTAGTTCCCCATGTGTAAAATGGGAATGATAATACCACCTCTCCTCACAGAGGAGTTTTGAAGATACATTCATTAACATCTGCAACAGAATAGCCCATGAGGAAATTAATAACTTTGAATTCAGTTTGGATAGTGTGGGTTAAATAAGACCCGGGGCCATATATTGACTGCAGTAGATAAAAATAAATACTGAATAACTGCTCACTCTGTGAATGAGGCAAGGGGCCTATAGAAACAATAGTATGTCATTATGTAAATAAAAGCTGTATCTTAATACATGCACACAAGAGGGCCGAATTAACGTTTCATGGGCAACCTGGATTCAGGAATTTCCTAACTTCTGAGTGCTTGACTTTACAACCGTAACATTCTTTTAATGTAATATTTTATGTAATGTAGTTTTTATATAAGTCTAAAATAGCTGTTTCTTTCCTCCACTTTCTGAGACAAAAAGTTGTCCCCAATACATTCCAAGAACTTATTAGACATTTTGTGTTTTACCATATTATTTTTCCAACAGATACCTGGGTAGTTAAATTTCCCCTTTACTATCAGGCCTTGTGTTTTGGATATTTCTCTTATTTGTTCTAGAAATGCCTCATCCACATACTTTTCCTGATGCTTTCTCTAATCCTAACCCATGATGTAACTCTGAACATACACAGAAATATAATGATAGCTGGGTGCCTTTTTGAGTTCCCTACAGAATATGATGCCATTTTTCCAAGATGCAAAACAAGAACTGAAGGCACATAAAGTCCGAACTATGTTTAGTTTCAAATGGCACAAAATGGAAAGATGCCCTGTCAGTTGGTATCAGTGGTACTGAAAGCTCTAGCTAGAACACTGAAATTGAGTGCTGTGGCAGGGTTGTGTGGATCATCCATCTTTCACTTACACTAAGCTTGAATTCTACTGATAAATCATTATTTTGTGTGTACTGAAATCTCAGTCTACTATATGTTTCAATAGCGTGATATACCAGACTGAGGGCTGCAATCTTGGAGCACTTGCATTGAGAAGGGATTGCCAGAAGGAATGAGTCTAAATGGCACTAAAAGAGTAATTTTGTTAGGGACAATACTGGTAGAGAACAGTGTTTCTCAACCATCTTGATACCAGGGACCAGCTTGCTGCCTTCCTAAACTGTGTCAAGGAGATCTCAGGGACTGGCATTGGTCCACAAACTGGTTGTTGAGAAACACTGGCATAAAAGATCAGTTATTTTCCACTCCAAGCTGTGTCCTAATCATACGTATTATCAAAAAACTGGAAAAGGGTGAATATAAAAATCCAGGGAAAACACAGCTATCATATATTAGGTAAATTAGAAAAACGTGGATTTATTTAGTGACATGCCTTAATCTTCCCTCAGTTGCTTAGAACCCAAGAAATGTGGTTCATTATTGTATGTGTCAAGAACTAGATTAAGTGCTCTAAAGTAGACTGCAAATCTAATTTTGAAATTTTAATTTCCATTGCAGAGGGAATAGGTTCAAAACAGTCTTGCCCCTCCTGTGGCAGGTCTTTGGTGGCCTTTCAAAATCTCTCAGAACCTACTGCACCTTGGAACTATGTGGTATGTACCTAGAAGGCATTGTGGCTGAAACAGTTTTGGCCATCCCCAGTATGAATATGGGGCAACACTGCAGCAATTTAGGATGTGGCTATGACTTGTGTGTCCACACTGAACTGATTGTACTTAAATTGGTTCTATCCCACTGGCATAATTGGCTTGGGGATGGTTCACATCTCTAATGTAGAGATTTTTCAAAGGCATAAATGGGGGCTTAGCATCTATTAATGCCTTTGAAAATCTCCCCCACTAACCCTTAATCCTTTTGATTGACCAAAGCCACAACAACAAAAATTCCAGGGCATTTTTAATTCAAAGATGCTCAGCCAAATTCTGGTTTATAATATTTATTTCTGTTTTACTGAGAGTTTTCATGCAGTTATCTCATCTATACAAGCTGTAAACTCCATGGATATCACCATTGTTCTCATCATGAATTCCAAAGTTTGCTGATTGTTGTCTACATAAGTTATGCATCTTTGACCTTTTTCTTGGGCTTTTCTGAGTCCGGAAACTTTTTATCATCTTCCAGACACATTGATTTTCAGTCATGCAAGTAAACGTGCTCAATTTGTTCTTCCTGAGTTAACACAATGTGTCAGTATGTGCAGACCAGTCTGTCACATTGTTTATTTGTTGATAAGTGTGTCCTCTTAGCTGACACTCAATATCCTGTTGTTATCCTGCCCTCACCTGTGATATTAATCCTATACCCACAACTGACCTTTTAGGACTGTCAAACTAGACATTAGTCCTTCCCTTGGATATTCTGACATCTCATCTGAATTGTCTCCTTTAGCAGAATTCTGTTTGCAACAAGGTAGTGGAGACACATCCTCACTTGACTCTGCTGCGATAGTTAAATCAAGTAATTTTCCAAGTAATTTAAATGAAATAGAAATGTATGTTAGTCGAGCAAGAGTTTATAGTAGGTGAAAGGCATGAAAAGTAGTTTGTGAATACTGAATTGCATTCATCACTCTGCTTTCACATTAAATTAAAGAATTATTGACAGGATAAAGGTCGCATTATTGGTTTGCTTGCAAGAGCTGGGAGATGATGGTAGTTTAACTTGTTTAAAGCATGGATGGTTTGAGACTTTGACATTGAAAACTCCCACTGTTCTTCAAGGTGCAGTGGTGCTTGGCTGTTTTTCACTTAATCATTGTGGCATTAATGATGCTGCTGAGCGAAAGGCTTTGAACTGGTGTTTTGGCCATAAACTATCAATATATAATGATATTTTAGAACCCCATACAAACCTATTCCCAGCTACATAAAATGCCAGGTTATTGCATCAGTAGTTATTTAGGACTAGATTGAGACTTTACAACTAGCCCTGTGTAAGGGGCAGTGCATAGCTGCAGTGCTCCAGGGAGAGTCCATGAAAGAAATGTAACTGGGAGACTTCCCTTTTTCCCTGTTGCTCCAGGGAAAAGCAAGTTACTGTAGCCCCTTAATGGGTGCAATTTAATTCCCTTTTATCATGCTGGCTTACATTCTATTAGTGAGCACATCGGGCAGAGGAGAGCTAAGTCAAGTCTCCGCCTACTCCCTTCCCCCCCATCAACAGGTGGATAATAGTGGCTCTATGGAGTCTTAATACAGGTAAACCCTGTGGAATTGTGCAGGGGATTGCAGGTGGGCTCCTTTACTCTCCCCTGGCCAAATAGGGCTGTGTTATCATCGAAGACCATTGCTACACTACCGCTTATGTCACTTAGGGATATGAAAACACCCTGCCACCCCTGAGCAACATACGTTTCACTGGCAAAAGTGGTAGTGTGTACAGCACTATGTTGGCAGGAGAGCTTCTCCTGCCGACATAGCTACCGCCTCTCTTTGGGGATGTTTTAAGTGTGTCAGTGCGATAGCTCTCTCCCGTCAGCATAGAGTGGCTACACAAGGATCTTACAGCGGCGAAGCTGCATCAGTACAGCTGTACTTCTGTAAGGTCTCTAGTGTAAACATCACCTAAGTCTTGTAAGGCTAGGGGCCCATTCCACCACTGCCTTGCCCCTTGTATAGTCAATTACACCTGTGCAAAGTGGGTGTAAAACAGTCGTGGGCCAGATTTGGAATTCATTTTCACCAGTCTAAACCTTAGGATTTCAACAGAGTTATTCCAGATTTACACCAGGGTAGCTGAGAACAGAATCTTCCTATACTATTCTGTTCTGGCAGTGCTTTATACTCAGCACTGGTGTAAATAAGTTACATAGCTTGCAAGACAATGGAGAATCACTTCCTCCTAGTTCTCCCCCACAAACCAAGACATCACAGCTTAACACTAAAATAAAGATACAGCACCACCTATTAGCGGAGGTGCTGTGTGAACTCATTACAACACCTTACATACCCACCATCCAGCCACCTTCCCCATTGTTCGTGCAGTTACTCTATCACCCAGCCTCTCTTTCTCTTTGAGATTCCTCATGTAGGGGTCTCTGTCTGTCTTCCTAAATCAAGATCTTTCCCTCTGAATTCCTCCAAAAAAAGCAAGTGCCATTTCATACCTTCTCATAGAATAGCAGTCTCAGAAGAAGGTTGTTCTTTCCCCTTTCCTGTGCTTGCCCAGGAGAGGGAGGTGGGCTCAGGTTCAGGGAGTGGTGGCGCAGTCGGTAGATCTTACAGGACTCAGTAGAGGCCTTTACAAGTGTGTCTATGCTAGGATCAGGACCTTATGGTGACATATAAGACATAGGCGGGCCTTTGGCAGTGGGGGAAACAAGCTGAGAAGACTGTGTTGCAGGAGCCACTCTGGCGCCACCTGCTGCTGCATACAAGAAAGCAAAACTTTCAAGACTCAGCAGTGGACCCAAAGACCCCAGCTGCCAGGTGAGAGAGAGTATACTCCCTTGCCACTCACCCCTAGTGGCAGCTCTGCTTCTGTGCACCTGATCTTCCGCTCTGTAGCATAGTACAGGGAAGACCAGAATGGCTGCAATGACTCAGACTGGTGAAGAGGGGGAATAGCCCTGCTAATATGGTAAGAAGTTGAGGACCAACCACTCTTAGAAACGTGTTCCCTCTTACATGAACTAATGTCCATGTACAAGTAAAGGTACAGTTTTAATGGCACTCAGAACAGCATGGACTTCTCCATGAGCTCAGGTGCTGTTGTGATGGGGGCTGTATAAGAATCTAAATAGATGCCCCCTAGACTCTGGTCCGCACTGGAGGGGTCACAAAATGCAGCTCCCCTACAGCCCAGGAGCTAATCGCTATAGTTAGCAAGTTAACCTTGCTGTTGTCCATGGAGCGAGGAGGGTTGAGCAAAACAAACTCCCTCTGGACTCTTTCTTGCTATGTCTCCTGCCTTTGTCACACTATTACTGGCCCTGCAGAGCAGGTGGTGCGGAGGATGCATTCTAACAGCTCTGCTGGGGGTTGATCAATTGTCTCCCGCTGCATGATTACACGGTAGGGAAACACAGGGCCCTGTGATTTTCTGATAGGAGATTAAAAGAGGAAAGCATTGCTTCAAATGTTAATGGTTATTGCCATCAGGTCTGCTATTCTGTTTGTTTTTTTCCTCAATAAGTGGAACGTTTATAAGATTGTATTTTTATTAAGTGAATTGTGAATATTTCACGAAATATAATTTAAAATGAGGCTTGTATAGTCTGACCTGTTGATATATTACTCTGTCATATTTGAGGATGTGCAGTGTAGCCTCACATAACATCACACAGGATCTTTTAGCAAAGAAATACAAAAAACACAAAACCCAAACCAAGCCCCAACCTGTCAGCCTCTCCGATTTAAATAATGTGAACATAATCTACAATTTATTGCATAATTCATAGGAAATCTGAAATATTTCATATAGGTCAGAGACAAGGTGGGTGAGTTAATATCTTTTATTGGACCAACTTCTGTTGGTGAGAGAGACAAGCTTTCGAGCCACACAGAGCTCTTCTTCAGGTCTGGGAAAGGTCACAGCTAAAGGCTAGGTGGAACAGAATGCTTAGCATAAGTAGATCTTGAATGGTCACCTAGAATATGTGCTAACTACTTATGCTTAAACAATCTGTTCCGCTTTGTATTTAGCTGTGATGCACAGAGTCCCTTTCCCGGACCTGAAGAAGAGCTCTGTGGGGCTCAAAAGCTCGTCTCTCTCCTCAACAGAAGTTGGTCCAATAAAAGTGTGACAGGATGCCCGGGGCACAAACTGAAACTGTGGGACTGCTGTGCCACCTTAACTCTCCAACCTGGGCTGTCTCACACAATGCCATGCCAGCAAACTCCTGCAAGCACTGTGATCACTCAGTCACCACGATGTGGAGCCCCACACCGAACTAAATTGCATGAATGCTCCCTGAGCCACTCATGAATCATACAGCGAGAGGCACCAGCCAATCACCCCAGCTCCCAGCCTTGCACCCCAGAAATATACCATCTTACACTGCTCAAGACTCCTTTGGATGGTGCAAGCTCATTAATTAATTTGCCACTTTGCCATAGAAAAGTGGACATACACCAGCCTTTGTAATCTGAGCTGAGATTCCCCAAGCACTTCAACCAAGAGCACACTATTTTAGGTAAAATATAAAACAGATTTATTAACTACAGAAAGGTAGATTTTAAGTGATTATAAGTAGTAGGCAGAGAGATCACAGTTGATTACCTAAGAAATAAGAATAAACTCGCAGTCTAAATTCTACAGACTAAGCAAGATCTGAATCAAGCAGTCTCTCACCTTCATAGATGTTACAGGCAGTTCACCGTTCTCAATACACAGTCTGGATTCCCTTCCCAGACTGGGACCAATCTCCCCCGTTCAAAGTCTGTGTCTTCCAGGTGTTGAGATGGGGAAGGAGAGAGGCCAAGTGATGATGTCACTGTCCCTCTTTTATAATTTCTTCCAGCTGCTAGAAAGATCCTTGCTGTGCTGTAGGTTAGGCTGCCCTCATTGTGTACATGCCCTCTCTGAGAAGTCTCTGGGATAGTGGATTCTTCTTGATGGGCCAACAACACCTGTCTCGCCAGTGATAGTTGCTTCTTTGTCATTATTGAAAGACCAGCTGTAGGTGTCTCCCAACCTCACAAAATATTTCAGTAACACATATAGCAATACTTCATAATTTCACATACAATTTAACAGGATATTAACGTTCAACAGATCAAGACTTTTAAAATGATACCTCACAAGGCATGCATTGTACCAAACATATAATCAATATCACAGAATACGGTGAATATTGGGATTCCAGGCTGCTACTTTGAGGTACAGAGTGTCACAAGATATTACCTCACCCACCTTGTCTTTTTAATAGCCTGGGTCCGACACAGCTAAGAGTACGCTGCATGATACAGTTCACACATTTACCAGCTAATTGTTCTTTATATTTGGTGTGCTCCCCTATAGTTCGATTTTGTTTTGTAGCTTGATTTCCTGTTTTTTCTCAGACAAAGATACTTTACCTACAAGAGATTCTATCAGGATTCCAGCTGTCCCTCTTATTTCACATTGACTACATGCTAACAATGCAATTCCACTTTCACATTAGTGGTTTGGTAACACCTGCCTACCACTGATTTTTCAATGAATGTAACATGGATGAAAACCTTCTAGCTACTCTTTCTTACAGTGCTTTTAGCTATATGTTGCATATATTTCTATTGAAAATAGCCAATTTGTTGAACTTTGAAGTGTTCATTAGAGATGAAAAAGACCTTGATATGTATACTGAAGAGCTGTAGCTAGGCAGGAAACTAGCACTATGATCCTGGCTGCCCTAAAACTGATGGAGTCAGTACCTTGAAGGCCTTTTACAGGCCCTCCCTACCTTGCCTCTCCCCAAAGAGGGATTTCACAGGCTCGAGCATAGGTGTATTCATTTTAACATGTATCCATCTGTTCTAAAAACATGTGCAGAGCCCAGAATCTGTGAGTGTAACTTGACCACCTAAGTTACCACACACAAATTCAAGTGCAAAAATGTCTAAAAATTGGGAGCTGTCCCTGCTAAAAACAATATAGCCAGAAGACCAGTGCTTCATATCCTGTGGTTGCACAGGTATTTGCAAAAACCTCTGAGTGTCAGGATCCCAGGCCAACCTGGTCGTTAGGTAGCAGCCTTAGCCACTGACCCATGGTAATGCACTGAATCAGCACCCCACACCGACAGCCTTAGTACTAAAGACCTACAGGCCCACAGCAGCCACACCCCAGGCCCTGGGTTAGATGGACTGGCAGCACTCTCATTGGACTATATCAGGTTCCCAGCAGGAAGAGGAAGCTGTCTGAGCAACAGACCATTGCCTGCTGGTTGCTCCCCAGACCACCTTGCCCTGCTGCCTCACCCAACCTTGCCTCCCCAACCCACTGACCAGGCCTCTTTGATTAGATCTTTTGGCTATTGACCCCTGTGAGAACTCTGACCATTGTCCTGGACTGCCTCTGATACGGATTGACCTGCTGACTACTTGACCACCCACGCACACTTGACTCCTGCTCTGGGCCACCAGGTTTTACACTGAACCAAAACTGGCAGGTGCTGAAATAGTGGCAGCACTGTCAGGATTGCAGGTGGTTCCTTAAGTATCCTGCGACAGATGTTGAGTTCCAGACCACACTGAACCAAAACAAGGAGCATCTTTTTGCTATCATTAGTAAGGAGGCCCATAGGGTACTATGCCAGATAGGGATCATGTAGCACCATACGTTCACATAACAGGTGATGAGCTGTTTGGAGATTTGACTGTGGTTGGCCTTGAGTGTTCAGAAGAAGCTTCCCCAGCTAGGGGGAGTTTGTAACCCACATACACCTTGTGTGGTGCTCTGTCCCCCTCCGGTGGTGGCTGGGCCATATATAGACATTGATGAGCCTGCTACAGCCATGGATGACATATGTGGGTGTTTCAGCTCTAGCATATGTTGAGATACAGAGGTCTCGGGCTCAATCCCCATGGCCAATGATCCACCCAGGTGTGCAGCGTTGGCTGTAGCAGACTCATCATCCTCTCCGTGGCTCAGCAATCACTAGAGGGGGATAGAGTACCACACTGAATGGCTGTATGTGGGTTGCAAGCACACTGGGAAAGGCAACTGCCTAACCCTCAGGAGCTGAACTGAAAAATAAATTGTCTGTGTTTGAAAAGAAGGGATCCCTGGAATGAAGAACATCTCAAGCAGCAGCAGTTAGCCAGTTAAGTCTCAAGCAGAGCAAAATGCATCCCACTCTGCTATGCCCCCTTGTGATCTGAGTCTGATCAGGCTCTGATCTGCCACGGGGTGATATCCTCCTGCTTACTTTTCCCATCCTCTCTAACTTGGAGTTTGGCTGTACCATGAACACGTTGCTGCTGCACTACCTCACTGCCAAGTGCTGCCCGCTTGTCTTTGGCTGCTATGTGTATGTAACAGGCTGGCAGTGTTTGCCTGAAACCTCCCAGCCTGTTATAGCAGGTGTTAATCATGTTTGGGAAGAGTTAAGTGGATTTTACTGACTTCCTGGGGCAGGTGGCTCATTACTTTCACCTGTACAGAAGGACAGTGGAAGTGCTTTCTATGGAGAAGGTGTGAACTGGTCAGTGGTTAAGTACGAGCTGTCAGAGCAGTCAGAACAGGAAAGAAGATCTGAACTTTTCTGTTAGTAAAGCCACATCCTTGGAAGAGGGTGAGTTGGGATTCTTCAGTGTGTTGACCTTTGTTTCAGAGTGGTTTGGAACATATAACTGTACATGGTGTAACACACTTGTCTAACTTTGTCTCAAACCTTTGATGCTGCAATTTCCACTTGTGCTCAGTTGAGTATCTTAAATATTCCACAGAGGGTGCATTCTCCAGAATATGCACCCCACATACCTGTCCTGCAAGATTCATCTTTTGGTAGGTACAACTCAGGCACAACTTTGTGCTGCTGCTGCTGCATCTACCGTAGAAAATTCTCAGTGGCTGTAAATTTGAAATATCTGTCTTATTGCTGGTGCAAAAGCCTGATTTAGTGGCTCAAGTGCAGCCCAAAGTGACTGTAGTTACTACCTCGTATTTTCATAGCTTTTCATATTGATTAGTTCACTTCTAGCCTTTTCTTACAGGGTTGCTCCATGAGCTTACTGTTGCTGAACAAATTGGAGAAATCTCAAATACTGGAACATTTTTTAAGGGGGCTCTGACACAATCTTTCTGTATCTGATGGATGTACTCAAAGGATTTAGTTAAATTTCTTCTTTCTAACAAAGATTGGCAACATCCCTTCAGGGTAACTTAAACAAAGAGTTGCTTAGAACTGTAAGCAAAAAGGGAAAAAATCAACCTATGAAAAACAAATTGGGAGGAAAACAACTTGAGAAAAAAATGCCTTTCTGAGATGGAATATTTGCATAAGCCCTTAAAAGAGAATATGAACTTTAAGCTAATAATAAATGGGTTATATAGAAAGCATCTTGTTTAACGAAGGAAACTAGCTCTGTTTTTGACCGAACAATGTATTGTGGCAAGGCATCTCCTTTAACTCATTGACCTCAGCATTTCTCCTTCTGGCAGTGGAGTCCTGGAGTAAACCAGTCTTACTCCAGAGAGTTTTTATTCCTCACTTGGGTTTATTTTTCAACATTTACAAAGTGGGCCTCAGGGTAGGCCCAAGCAGAACTCGTAAGCCAAACAAACTCATAACTCCCCTTTCCCTGCCCCCTCTCTGGGATGTTGCCTTATTATGCTGGATTTTGGGTGCCAGTCCTTCCCCAAACAGCAGTTAGCTGGGTTGCTTCCCCATATAGGGAGGAGACCAGCCTTCCACCCAGGAGAAGCCTTTTCTCCCTCCTGCAGCTTTTTTTGCATTCCAGAACCAACATTTATCCACTGTGAATAAACAATTACATACTTATTGAGAGAGAGGAAGAGGGACTATGAATGACTCTGTAGCCTAGTGGTCAGAGCACTCGCTGGGGAGATGGGAGACCCAGGGTCCGGTCCCCTTGCTCCGGTGACTATGTAATTATTCATCTACAGTGGAACAACTTCAACAAGAGAGAATGTGGGAGACCTTCCCCTATCAGAATATCCCTGAGCCCACAAGCCAGAGCACTCTCCTGAGAGGTAGGAGACCCCCTGTTCAAATCTTTTCTCCGCATTAGGCTGAGGAAGGAATTGAACCAGGGCTTTAACCAGCAAGCTAAAAATTATAAGGGAGGTGGCACCAACAGCACCACCACCTTCTCCTCCTCCATCCATTTTGTGTGGTGGGAGGCAGGCACCTAACATATTCTCACAAATAAGTCATCTGACTTCCGAAGAGGGTTCCCAGCTGTGGATCACAAGTAGAGATAGGTACTTCCCTGTAGCCCAAAGTTCAGTGCCAAACTCTAAGAAAAGGGTAGGATTTAGGACACACCTCTCATCAGCATCTCCCATTAGGTGGCTCCTCACCAAGTGTACAGGTTCACGTAGATCTCATTCTTAGGTGCTGTCTTGATCCATGAGTTGTATAGGGAGCCTACGTGTCTAACTCAGACTTTGTGGATTTTGTTGTTCCAGTGACTTTTCTAGGCACCTAAAAGTTAGGTGTTGTAATGCTGAACCTTGCAAAGCTTAACTTTCTTTGTAGATCCAGGCCTTAGGCACTCTTGAAAACTTTACCCACAGTCTTTTTAGTGAGAAAACTATCACCCTGCAAAGCAAAAAGGTCCCTAAAATACTTGGTAAAGTCTAACTGATAAAACCAGTTACCATGGTGCACTGTTAGGTTCTTTCCTTTGACTTTGTCACCAACTAATTTGAAGAAAGAAGTGTCATTGACTACAGATAGCCTTCTAAATAGAGACTAGGTAGTTGGGTTTATCTGGATCCATAGCTGGCTGCCTTTTGGCCTTGTTCCTCACAATGCAACCAAGGTGTATGATTATGGCACCACACAGCACATCCTGTTATGCTTTCTGCGCAAGCAGGTGTTTAGCAGAGTTATTTTTCCACAACTTTAATACTGTTTTGCTACACTTTTTTAGAACCATATAAACTGCTTATTCTCTTGCTTTTAAAAAAACCACTGTAGTTTCAATATTAATCCATAATGATGTGATCAACAGTAGGAGTGAAAAACATTGAGCAGCTGAGCCCAAGAACAGGAAAGAAGCAGGTGGAAAATATCCAGTGTAAGATCTTTAGAGCTTCAGTGGAAATTCTTTATAAATTTCCACCTCATCATAGCATTTGTGATCCTACTTTTGTACTGGTGACCCTTTTCACATAGCAAGCCTCTGAGTACGACCCCCCCATATAAATTAAAAACACATATATTTAACACCATCATAAATGCTGGAGGAAAAGCAGGGTTTGGGGAGGAGGCTGACAGCTCGCGACATCCCATGTAACAACCTCGTGACCCACTGAGGGGTCCTGACCCCCAGTTTGAGAACCCCTATCCTACTTCCTAATTGATCATAATGATAAAGTCCTGGACACATGGCTAGCAATAAGTATTGTCTAAAGTCTGTCTTCTTAATACTCCAAAATTATGTAACTTGAGGCAGTGGTTTTACATATTATTTTGTTGCTATAAGAAGAAAAAAGATTTTATATGTAATTTTTAATGCATTACTGTTTGTTTTAATTTTTTTTCTTTCTACATGTTGAACTATTTTCCTTTAGCTCTCTGAAAAGGTTAAATGTCATCGGTGGAAAAAATAAGAAATAATTAGGAAAATCTGCGCTGTAAAATGCCAGTCTGTATATCAAAATGAAGAGATGCCCATGAATGCCAGTCATCTAGGGTCTGATCCAAAGCCAGAAAAACTTCTACTGACTTCAGTGGACTTTGGATCAGCCTTTGGAGAGTCAATAATAGCTCTGGCTTTAGGGAAAATTCTATTAAAATACATTCTTGCCTAAAAAAAGAACAGGCATACTTGTGGCACCTTAGCGACTAACAAATTTATCAGAGCATAAGCTTTCATGGGCTACAGCCCACTTCATCGGATGCATAGAATGGAACATATAGTAAGACAGACAAGACACACAGACACACACACACACACATTTGGAAGTTACCATACAAACTGTGAGAGGCTAATTAGTTAAGATGAACTATTATCAGCAGGAGAAAAAAAAACTTTTGTAGTGATAATCAATCTGGATTGTTTCACTACAAAAGATTGATTATCACTACAAAAGTTTTTTTTCTCCTGCTGATAATAGTTCAACTTAACTAATTAGCCTCTCACAGTTTGTATGGTAACTTCCAACTTATCTGTGTGTGTGTATATCTATATCTTACTGTATGTTCCATTCTATGCATCCAATAAAGTGAGCTGTAGCTCACGAAAGCTTATGCTCTAATAAATTTGTTAGTCTCTAAGGTGCCACTAGTACTCCTATTCTTTTTGCGAATACAGACTAACACAGCTGCTACTCTGAAACCTGTCATTCTTGCCTGAGTCATTTTTTCTTCTTTATTACAAAAGAGCTGTGCTTAAAAACCTCAGGATCTCAGCTGATTGTTTTCCTGAAGTCCATATCTTTTCTTGCATCACAACCATTTCCACAGCAGCAACATTGGGATGTTACAAATGGAGAAGTCAGCTTGCAGAGCTGAGTGTGTTCCGAAGGACCAAAGATCCTGCTTTTACGCAAACATTATTGCCAACCATTAGCATTCATAAATTGTGAGTCAGGCTCCAGAAATTATGAGACTGGCTTAAAAATCATAAGTTGTTTTTCCCACCCAAATACATTTTGGGTTCTTTTGTTGGTCTTCTGGTTTCAGAACCTTTCAGGTTCTTGATCAGGTTTTTCACTCTTCTCTGCAAGCATGTGGGCTAGAAACTTGCTTTTTATTTTATTTTTTTATTGAAAGCTGAGATGATTATGATATGATATGATACTTAGTCCTTCCATGAGTGCAGGGGACTGGACTAGGTGGCCTCTTGAGGTCCCTTCTAGTCCTTCGATTCTATGAGTCTCAATATCATGAGACTCATGATAAAATTGCAAGAGTTGACAACATTGCGCAAATGTCCTAAATCATAAAACTTAAGTCGCAACCAATTTTGACTTTAAATGAAATACAGGCCAGTTCAGCTTGTGTGTGTGTGAAGATTTCTGGCAATCCACCAGGAAGATTCACAGGAATGCAGGAAGATGCAAAAAGCATCTAAGAAACATACTGTTCTCAATCTCAAATAGGGATTTACACTTGACTAAAAATTTAAACTACACTTAAGCGGGACTTGAGTAATGGTGGAATGCTCCAGAGTGCCATTCCAGCATTTTTTTTGAGAAGTGACAACATTCAGGTATTGCCAGGACTGGAAGTACCAGAAGTTCATTATGACACTTTGTTTTTTGAGGACTCAAGCACTGCTCTTGAGCTTCTCAGGCCTCATAGATCCCACGCTGAAAAATAAAGTCCTACAAATAAAGCTATTTCTTAGATGAGTCGTGAAGGTCCCAGATAATTGCCTGTAAAACCTTTAAACCACAGCCCACTGTCTTGTGTGCTGTGTGTAACACACTTTCTTCAAAAAGGAAAAAAAATTCTCTAAAGGTACATCTACACTGCCAAAATTCCCATCCCCACCCCGCAGCAGTGAGTCTCAGAGATTGGGTCAACTGACTTGGGCTTGTGCTGTAAGGCTAAAAACTGTAGTGTAAATATTCCTACTTGGACTGGAGGCTGTGATCTGAGACCCTCCCCAGTTGCTGGGCCGCAGAGCCCAGACTCCAGCCTGAGTGGGAACTGCTATTTTTACCCCCTACCGTGAGCCTGAGTCAGCTGGTATGGGCTCTGAGATTTGCTGCTGCAGTTTTTTTCCTGTCATTTCAGATTTTTTTACATATATGAATAAAATATCTTGCCAAGCTTCTTTGATTCCCATTCATCTAGAACTTTGTCAGATAGGAAACTTAGCCTAATGGTGTGATTGTTTTTGAAGTCCAGTATCTTGATCTTCTAGGGTTAGAAGCAGTCCATGTGTTCCACTGTAAAATTTGGAATCTCCCATTTTCAGTACTACCTGCCAGGTTACGGTCAGACTGTGGTAGATTGCAAACTATCAAATTAAGTTCCCAAATGCTGACAGCTTAAATGCTGTAACATATTATTATTATTACAACACTGAAAGACAATGTTGTCTGTACCCAGAAGACATATTAGATTGTTGTTTGTTTGTGCTTTGCTAACCATATGGTGAGTAGATGATAATTTGGACATTTTCCACCAGGGTTCAACAAGTACCTGGTGGAGAATGCTTATTTGCTTCATCTATCCATTCCACATGAATGTTACACAACCTTACTTACTGGTTACCACCTGGCTACTTTATGTCAGAGAGCTGTTCAAATATAATAATTGTATGCAAAATGTCAAGGGTGAATTTGTCCTTAAGTCTTAAATGGGACTCTATTTAATCTACAGGAAATTTTTTCAAAATATCAAAATCCCATTTTTCATAAGTGATTTAAGTACTTAGGAGCCAGCATTTCAATGGCTTTCTTTGCGATTTAGACTTCCAAATTACTTAGGCATTTTAAAAATGTTAGCTTGTATCTAACTTTGTGCTGGTCATAGTTGATAATCCAAACATTTTTTGATGGTGGATTGCCTTAAGTAGAGCTAAGTGAATATTTCAAAACCGGTTTATGAAAACTCCTCCTGATTTTGAACAGCTGTTTGGTTTAATTATGATCATGTCCTTTTAATTTGTATTTTTAATGCATGAACATTTATGCAAAAGTTTGTATTCACATGAAGTTTGGGGAATGGCTTTCTTCATATGAATACCCAGATTTGTATGTAAACAAGGCTGTCTCTTGTTGGCTATTGGATATTCATCATTGAATGGCCCACGTTATGCAAGAGGTCAGACTAGGTCATGATAATGGTCTTTTCTGGCCTTAAACATATGAGTTTTCTGGTCTAAAATGTTCTGGAATCGTGTTGTAGAGCTGAGAGAATACCATGTGACTCTTGTGAACAGCCGCATGCACACCATGAATAGCAGATGTATTGTGAATTATAAGGTTAGCAGTATGTACATAGCCCACAGGATGAAATCCGTAGACACAATTAACAAATTATTCAGTAAAAAATCGAAGTCTGTTCTCTAGCAACTTGAGAATAGGGCTAAATTCTTCAAAGAAATTATTGATAGTGAATAACTTAACCATCTCTGGTCCCAGCAAGTATTTTCAAAGAATGTCCCATGAAAACACTTGTGATTGTGCATATCCCATGCAGCAGCCTCAGTCAAGTGGCACTTAATGTCACCAAAGGTTTTGCAGATTTTGGAGCATATGGCAAGAGAAGAAAAGACCTGCTTTTCAGCTGTGCTGTTCTAGCTGGTAGCATACAACTGAAAAACAGGTGTGTGACATGCCTTTCATGTCACATGTATGCATGCCGCATGCTACTACAGTGGTCCCCAAACTGTGGGAATGCCCCTCCAGTGGGGCTTGGAGAAATGGCTGAGGGGGGCACAGTAGGACCTGAGCCAACCCCCACGGGAGGGGGGCAGGAGGAGCACCACCCAGCCCCACTTTGCCCAGTGGCACTGGAATGCTTTTTATAGTGGGGATGCTGAAAGCCAGCAGAACTATCCCCCAACCTTTTACCTCCTGCCTCCCTTCCCCCTCAAGCTGAGGCTGGGAGCAGGGCCATGTCTCCAGGAGGGGGGCAGACAGGGATAAGGGGGCCGAGGCTGGGGGCAGGCGTGGGGCGAGTAGCAGAGCCTTGCATGTGGGATCGGCAGCCAGGACCCTGCGTGCACGGCCGGGAGTGGGGCCAGCAGCCGGGACCCCATGTATGGGGCTGGGAGCAGGGCAGCTGGGACCCCGTGTGCGCTGCTGGGACGGGGGCTAGCAGCTGGGACCCCTGGCATGGGGCCAGCGGCTGTAATGCGGAACGCCGCATGCATGGCTGGGAGCGGGGCTGGCAGCTGGGACACCCATCCACCCCCCCCCCACCAGCAGGCCAGAGGGGTCCGGCAGCTGGGACCCCACATGTGCAGCAGGCAGCTGGGACCCCGCATAAAACCTACCGTACCCCTACTTCCCACGCTGATGGCTTTGCCTCCAAATGAAACTTACCACTGGCCATCACGTACAGCCCCCAGCTAAAACTTCTCCAGCGTATCATCAGTGATCTACAACCTATCATGGAAAACGATCCCCCACTCTCGCAAGCCTTGAGAGGCAGGCCAGTCCTTGCTTACAGACAGCCCGCAACCTGAAGCAAATACTCACCAGCAACTACGCACCACACCACAGAAACACTAACCCAGGAACCAATCGCTGTAAAAAAAACCCATTGCCTTCTGTCTCTATATCTACTCTAACGGTACCATCACAGGACCCAACCACCAGCCACACCATCATGGGCTCTGTCAAGGTTCCTTCCCTACTCTGAACTCTAGGGTACAGATGTGGGGACCTGCATGACAACCCCCCTAATCTTATTCTTACCAGCTTAGGTTAAAAACTTCCTCAAGGTACAAACTTTGCCTTGTCCTTGAACCCTATGCTGCCACCATCAAGCGTGTTAAACAAAGAACAGGGAAAGAGCCCACCTGGAGACGTCTTCCCCCAAAATATCCCCCCAAGCCCTACACTCCCTTTTCTGGGGAAGGCTTGATAAAGATCCTCACCAATTTGCATGGGTGAACACAGACCCAAACCCTTGGATCTTAAGAACAATGAAAAAGCAATCAGGATCTTAGAAGAAGAATTTTAATTAAAGAAAAAGTAAAAGAATCATCTCTGTAAAGTCAGGATGGTAAATACCTTACAGGGTAATCAGATTCAAAACACAGAGAATCCCTGTAGGCAAAACCTTAAGTTACAAAAAGACACAAAAACAGGAATATACATTCCATTCAGCACAGCTTATTTACCAGCCATTTAAACAAAAGGAAATCTAACACATTTCTAGCTAGATTACTTACTAACTTAACAGAAGTTCTGAAGAGCATTCCTGACCTGGTCCCAGCAAAAGCATCACACAGACAGACAGACCCTTTGTTCCCCCCTTCCCTCTAGCTTTGAAAGTAATTTGTCTCCTCATTGGTCATTTTGGTCAGGTGCGAGCGAGGTTATCCTAGCTTCTTAACCCTTTACAGGTGAAAGGGTTTTGCCTCTGGCCAGGAGGGATTTTATAGTTCTGTATACAGAAAGGTGGTTACCCTTCCCTTTATATTTATGACCTGCTCATTCACCTGCACATCTACTAATGTGATATGCCATCATGTGCGAGCAATGCCCCTCTGCCACGTACATTGGCCAAGCTGGACAGTCTCTACATAAAAGGATAAATGGACACAGATCAGATATCAGGAATGGTAACATACAAAAGCCAGTAGGAGAACACTTCAATCTCCCTGGACATTCAATAACCGATTTAAAAGTAGCCATCCGTCAACAAAAAGAGTCAAAAACAGACTTCAAAGAAAAACTGTTGAGCTACAATTCATTTGCAAACTTAGCACCATCAATTTGGGCTTGAATAGTGACTGGGAGTGGCTGGCTCACTAAAAAAGCAACTTTCCCTCATTTGATATTGACACCTCTTCATCAATTATTGGGAGTGGACTACATCCAGCCTCACTAAATTGACCTTCAACATTGGTTCTCCACTTGTAAGGTAACTCTCTTCTCTTCATGTGCCAAGATATATTTATGCTTGTATCTGTAATTTTCACTCCATGCATCTGAAGTGGGTTTTTTGCTTATGCCCAAATAAATCTGTTAGTCTTCAAGGTGCCACCGGACTCCTTGTTGTTTTTGTGGATACAGACTAACACGGCTACCCCTCTGATACTTGGTATTCTTAGTTTGGCATGTGAAGATATGACCCAGAATGGGCCCTAGTCTGATTTCCCATTGACAGCAGCTTTCCATATGAAGCCAGCAGCTTTTTAGACAGGTGAAATAGCATCATTAGGAGTATCAGCAGGAGGAGGCTTCTGAGACATACTATCACCCATTTTCCCCATGAGCCCAAGTATCTTCTGCCCATTACTCCTTGGATGAGGTTGCCTCCTTCTGAGTGTGTGCATGACACATTTTTTCCTTGTGCTGCATTTTCTTTGTATTCTATTTGGGCAAGACAATGACTTCTTATGGAGGACTCTGGGGTGCTTAAAATAACATTCACCTCCTCGCATATTGTTGGTACTGCTGGAAACAAATAACAATAAAAATAAAGGATTGGTTCTGATTTAAGCTAATAAATAGAGCAAAATCTTGCTTGCCTATATTAGAATTTCGTACGTCTTACAGAGCTGGGCAGTATTCTGAGATGCATCCATTACCTTAATTGTCACAGTGAGATGTTTGGCATAATAATAATACATACACATTAAAAATAAGTAAATAAAGTGGTTCCTCATACTCACATTGCATACACTGTCTCCTGAACCTCTTGTAGCTGCTTATTTTGGTGTCACATGGGCAGTATTTTCTGAAGCCAACATCCTTGTGTTCTCTATGCAGAATATTTTTCAGCAATTCTAGATTTGTAAAGAAGTGAAAACAGTGATTATGTGGCATGTAATCAGTTTGCAAACTCATCCTCTTAGCATCATGTTTACTTTATCAATCACTCTCAATTTACACCTAAAAGAATGTGTAAGAAAATATAAAGCAGATGTTTTATGCAGATATGCAGTTGAAAATTTGTACTGTTTTATGTAGAATTCAGTCTGAGATTGGCTTAACTGCACAGGAATTCATATTCCTTAGGCATCACTACTATGAAATAATGGAGTTACAGCTTCAAGTAATTTAGATGACAAATCAAGATTGACTAAATTAAAAGCCTTTCCTAAATCAATAAAAATTGCTCCAGAGATATTTTGCTCATAAAAGATAGTAGTTTAGAATAAAAGCTGTTTGCATGGATTGCTTAGATATAAATCTTTTCTTAACTGTGTTGCCAGTGTAGTTTCTCCATTTTTCAGACTAGAACATAAAATAATGCCCAGAACCCACACCTGAAGAAGAGCTCTGTGTAGCTCAAAAGCTAGTCTCTTTTACCAACAAAAGTTGGTCCAATAAAAGATATTCCCTCACCTTCCTTCTCTCTCTCTAATATCCTGGAACCAGCCTGGATACAACACCGCAGAATGCAAATAATCATTTAGGTGTTTATTAAGTGCCCATTTTGCATGCTTCACCTGTGCTTTGAGCAACCACATGGGGAATTTGAACATTCAGTTAAGGCACCCTTGTATATCAACTTAGCTCTGACCCTCCAAATACACTTTACCATGTACGTTCATAGATAATAGGCTTACTTGTGTATAAACCCACGCTCTGATTTACCAACTAAACAATACCAAAAATGTGGGCTCTTCATATTGCATATAACCCATATTTCTTGACTCTCCGACTCAGGGTTTAAAAAGGGGACTCTATGAATGTGCGTGTATGGGAACATGCTCAGGAGACAGAGCTGCTGAGGGCCAGGTTTGGCCTCTGTCACACTCACAGGCTGATTTAAATTGCATCCCATTTCAGTAATTCCTGGGGACCTCTGCATGGGGCACAGCCCTGCTTTGGCCATCACTCCACCCCCTTCTTTCCTTGACCAGGAATGTCCTCTGCACCTGGAGAGACTCTTGCAGAGGCCCATGCCTAAAGTACATAGAATGGAAGATATTCCCCAGGATGGCAGCTGCTTGTCCACACCGGTGCATGGTACTCTGCAACTGAATACACCAGGGCCAAGGCCCATGTTCATAGCACGGGGCAGTTGCTTCCCCAGCTTGTAACTGCTAACTTTTGAATATCTTTTTTGCTTACTAGCATTGCACTATAGTACATCTCAGGTTATTGGGACAGTTCTTAAATTAAATCTTCATATGAGTGATGTCATATTTTGTAAATGTTTTCTTAATTTACTGTAGGACCCCTAAATGCAGCAGCTATTAAAATCAGTCAATGAAATATTAGCCAAAAAAAAAAAAGGTTTAGGTTGGTTACTTTGTCTTATTATTTTACTAGTATTTTACTACTTATGTTTCTAGAAAAATATACTGCATTTGTTCGTGCAGATTACATTTTAAAAGGAGGAGAGAGGTCCAGGCAGAGCATCTGGAATTCTCCACTCCAGGGCTAATTTCAATGTGGGCAAGAGAACTTTGTAACATTTACAGATTTTTTGAAACATTTCAAGTAGTGTGGAAATATATTTGGGTATAATTTTGTGCAGATACCCAAGATATTGATTCCAGAGGCCATGAATCATTGGCTGTGAAGTGTATATTAAGCTGTAAATTTACTTTTGATAGGCAGTCTGTGTCAAATGAAATTGACTGACTAGGTTTGTGTGTTACCACGATACTTGGAAATGGAAAACTAGTGTACAAAGTGCAGCCATGGACTCTGCATGTGCCTGTTTTTTCCAGTTGAATTAATGAATATCTGTGACAGCATACCACTGTCTTAGGTTGATTAAAAGTGTTCTGAAGCTGTCATTCACATCTCTCTGTTTCCTTGTCTCCAGATAATTCTTTTGTGAACTAGCAGTTTGTAAGCTTTTGTGGGGTAGTCTTATCTGTAATTTCCTGTTGCCTTTAACTGTTATAAGTCGTACATAGGTATTAAAGCGATAGACACATACATTAAGAAGTCCACTTATTCTGTCACTGAAGTCAGTGGAAGTTTTGCCATTCTTTTCAACAGAAGCAGGATCTGGCCCAAAAGCAAATATCATAACCTTCCATGTATAGCGTTTTATTCTTTTTAATGTTAATTATACTACAACAGGTTCAGCTCTGGCAGCTACAGTCTCAAGTTCAACAGAGTTATCTCTGTTTATTCTGGATCTAGAGCCATAGGAACACATGAAACCTTAGGCAATTAATACATACAATCACAAGAACAAGGTCCACTATCTTTTAGTAGTTTTATTAAAGTTACCAACAAAGTTATAAATGTCACAGCATATACAATTCCTAAAGATAAGTATCATGTACCGGTTATAACTACAGACAAACTCACATCCTCTTAGATGGTGTTAGAGTCCATTGGCCCTCTCATGGATTGCTCATCAATACAGGAGTGGCTCCAGCTGGAGTTTCCCATAGGAAGCTAAATTTTCCTGTTCCGAGCACCCTTTTTTATACTGTGATTTTGTCTATACCTGCATTCTGCTCATGTACATGAAAGTGTCAACCCTCACTTTCTTATTGGTCTGTGTCCCCTAGAATATGAGGATTGCCAATTTTGGTTGGATGTGTTCCTGGAGATTTCATCACATGACATAATCTTTAATTAAAGATTAATCTTTAATTTCTGGAGACTCCAGCCTAATCCTGGAGTGTTGGCAACCCTACCTAGAAACACAAGGGACCCTGAATTCTATAGGTTGTGTAGGGTCTCATGAACACTGACATACCATCTTTATCTTGTGGTTCCTCTCGTGGAGGTGGAGTTACTATGTTGGTGTAGTAGGGCACTTACATTGGCGGGAGTAAGTCTGTAGTGTGTATGTTGAGATAATTAGATTGACGTAAACTGGTTTACATCAACCTAACTCTATAGTAAAAAGAAAAGGAGTACTTGTGGCACCTTAGAGACTAACAAATTTATCTGAGCATAAGCTTTCGTGAGCTACAGCTCACTTCATCGGATGCATGCAGTGGAAAATACAGTGGGGAGATTTATATACACAGAGAACATGAAACAATGGGTGTTATCATACACACTGTAAGGAGAGTGATCAGGTAAGGGGAGTTATTACCAGCAGGAGAGCTGGGGCGGGGAGGGAAGACCTTTTGTAGTGTTAATCAAAGTGGGCCATTTCCAGCAGTTGACAAGAACACGTGAGGAACAGTGTGGGGAGGGGGGAATAAACATGGGGAAATAGTTTTACTTTGTGTAATGACACATCCACTCCCAGTCTTTATTCAAGCCTAAATTAATCCTCCCGCTCTCCTGCTGGTAATAGCTCACCTTACCTGATCACTCTTGTTACAGTGTGTACCCATTGTTTCATGTTCTCTGTGTATATAAAATCTCCCCACTGAATTTTCCACTGCATGCATCCGATGAAGTGAGCTGTAGCTCACGAAAGCTTATGCTCAGATAAATTTGTTAGTCTCTAAGGGGCCACAAGTACTCCTTTTCTTTTTGCGGATACAAACTAACACGGCTGCTACTCTGTAGTGTAGACCAAGCCTCAGTACGTCAATTTTTCTTTGCTCATAAAATATTGTTGCAGGACATCTGCATCTAATTATGCAATGACAAAATGTTAAGCTTACACATATAAAGGTTTGAAATGTAAATAGATTTGCAAACAAATGTACAGCTCGGCAATAGATAATTCTTTACCTTTCTAAAGAGCTCACAGACTCAAAACGATCCCATAGTTTTAAAGGTGGACTAATAAAAGTACTTTTTCTGCATAGCTACACAACAGTTTCTGATTTTATTTAGTTATTAAGGCAGACTCAGTATGTTACATGGTTCTAAACGTAGACTTCGAATGAAAAGTTCAACAACATACACTGTTAATATTAATAAGTACATTATAAAACAATATCACACATTCAGATTGTATCCATCAGGCTTTACATCATTTCTGTTTTTACAGCACTTCAGTTTTCCTGATCAGGCTCACTTCTCTGATGGACATTGGAAAGCTATCATACCAATGTTCTGAGGAAAAGGCTTTCTGAAATGTACAGATCAACAGTAGTGAAGAGCTTGCATGGAATCCTGTTTTGTGGGGTGTTTTAAGTTGTTTTCATTGTAGGGCTGACAATAGCAAACATTTCTAAAATACTTTCTTTACAGTATTAAAAACATGAGACTCAATAGTAGTAGTGAGTTTATTATGGTGTAGGCTTGTAGATATTCCTTAACCAGTGAGTAGACAGTATGGAGAAGTTTCAGAGTAACAGCCGTGTTAGTCTGTATTCGCAAAAAGAAAAGGAGTACTTGTGGCACCTTAGAGACTAACCAATTTATTTGAGCATAAGTTTTCGTGAGCTACAGCTCACTTCAGCTTATGCTCAAATAAATTGGTTAGTCTCTAAGGTGCCACAAGTACTCCTTTTCAGTATGGAGAAGGGCTTTAATGGTTTTGCCTCATTGTAAGTTACGTTTTTTTCCGTCGTTTTGCGTTCAGGGTGCCTTTGATTATTTTTTCCATCACAATTATGGAAAACAAGTTACAATGCTTGAACTATATATTGGATCTTTTTGCTCGTAAGCGCCCACTAGTCTGTTAGTAGGTCTGTCCGCCATCATTAGAGGTTGCAGTGTGTATTTTAGTTACCCCATGCTGTCAGACTTACATACTGGTGGTAAGAACTTGGAAGATACTTTGAAACCTGTGAATATAATATGGGTTATAATGTTTGGCAGGGAATGAAAAGTTTGAAAGCTTAATTTCCATTTTGTAGGAGGCTGAAAGGAAGATTTAAAAGCATGAAAATAATAGCTGTGAAACACTGAGAATACAAAATAATGCAAATAATGACTATTTATTTCTACTGCTTCTTTGTCCCCCCATTTCTCTCCCTCTCTGTCTGTTTATTCACCTATTACCTGTTGTCCAGATGTTAGATTGCAAGTTCATCGGAGCAGAGACTATTTTTTTTGTGCCAGTGGGGTTCCAATCCTTGTTTTAAGTCCTTAGGTGCTACCACAATAGAGATAATACATTAAGCAATAAATAGGACATCATAAATGGCAGCCTATAGAATTTACAATCTAACTGGGACAAATGTGGTATATTGAAATATCGTTCAAATGTAAAAAGACAGACTCCGCTAGTGAAGCGATCAACTTAAGAGGGCTCAGTGAAGGTAGTAGGTTTCAAGATAAATATTGATGATGCCAATGTTGATTAATGTACTGAGTATGGCACTGTACTTTAAATAAAGTTATGATCAGAAAACAAATGGGTTTTTTATTTTAAATATATAAAATTTGCAAAATGGAGCAAGTTAAAAATACTGAAAATAACTGATTTATTGTCAGCCTCACAGAAGAAATGAGTTTTCCAGAGAGACAAAAATAGAGAGAGGCAATCAGAATAGGGAAAGAAATTCCCTGCACAGAAGGTATGGGGAGAAATGGATGAAAGTGTTCTGGGAGAGACAAACCAACAGGATATTAAATCTGACACGGGGATTGGGCATTTGGGCAAAAGAACAAAAATGGGTTTGAATTTTTGTGTTTTCAGTAAAATAACATGTTTTAGCTGCTCTGGACTTTTTGCCAAGTTCTGCTCTTGAGTAATATTGAACATCAGTTATTGTTCATTCTTTCTCTCATTAGCTCCAAGTATTACTTTACTTGAAAAGTGAAATAAATATTTTAAGAAAAGCAAGGCACAAACTGGAGCCATAATCAAAAGGGCTTTATCCTTTCCAATTTTTTCTTAGGTGGACTTTGATTAACTTTTAAAACAGAAAAGAGCTAATGAGTCTGTCTAATGGATTTTATGAAGTTGTTGGATTAATTGCTTGGAATGTTAATTATTATGTGTGATTAATCCTTCTCTTGCTTAAAAAGTTGTTACACCAGGCTATGTCTGTAAGCCTTTGTGTTCATTCATGTGTAATTTAATTTGACTCCAGTTGTCCAAAACAAAATGGTCTCAAGTTCTATTTTGTTGGGTATATTTTTTCTATGGAAGATTGAGGATTGATTGGATGTGCTTTGGTGGAGCCATTAAATTTCACCACTCACTGAGTGAGCGTTGAGGTAATTAGCAAAGCGTAGTGCTGAAGGTTACAGGCACTCACCACGGATATAGCTAATTCAGGGTTTATGGAGTGAGAACTTCAGTTATTTCTGCTTTTTTTACTTTGGAAGCATCCTGGTAATCTGTTTATCTTGTTAAATATGTTCTGCATAATCTATTCAACTGCCTTTGTGTGTTATTAATTGGGACTCCCGCAGTCACTTCGTAAAACTGTGTTTGTACAGAGAAAGTAAAAGTTTAAGTGCTCATCATTGTGAATGTCGAGTTGCTTTCAAGAGGATCGGCAATGGTCAGAACTTTTAAAATGATGCGGTGATTTCAGTTCTGTGGCGCGAGGGTTAGCGGGAAGACAAGGCAGAAGAATCTCACCCACAGCTTCCACTTTCCCTAGTTACCAAAGTACAGAGTATTTCTATACACAACTGCAGAGGAGGCTGTAGGTGCAGGAAGAGGTTGACAGGCTGGAGGTGAGTGAGGCCTGCAATCTGAAATAGCTGAATGGATAGCTCAGCCACTGCTGCAACCTACTTACTGGGGCTGTGCGATGGGGTAAGGACATTCCCATTTTTGCTCATGGTGACCTAAAAGCAGCTACTGTTGCTCACAGAGCTAGATGAAACAGGCTGCTACTAGTTCCCAAGGCCTTTGGTTAGGAATGGGAATGAGGTGGGTGCACCCTAAGCAGTTGGCCCACTCATTCCATCAGCTGTACTGTGTTGACTTTGCTCTCTTGAGGGGAGCGGACACCCCATTCCAGTTCAGGCTGGTCACAAATCAGAATTTCCATTCTGCAGGGAATTCCAACATTTTGAAATTGCCTTTCATCACACAACAGAATAAAAAGCTGAAATTTTGTAATTTCCTATTACACAAAATTTACCAAAATATTTGATTTTGGAAATATTGAAATTACCTTAGAACTTCATTTTGATGTTCACAATATAGTAATATATACGACTATTCTATTCCACTATATTCAATTAGGTTATAGATTGACCTAAAAGTTGTAATGATAAAGTCGAAATAAGGCACTGTTGAAACGAAGCACTTCAATATTTTTTTGTCAAAAACATTGATGAAATGATGTTCCCACTAAATGTTTTGATGTCAAATCAACATTTCTGATGGAAAACTGTGCTATTGGAAATTTTTTGTCCAGTTGTAGCAGCTGCACTCTTCTCAACCTTGCTTGAATGTCTCCATGACTTAGGTGTTGGTTAATAGAACTGTATGTAAGGAGGTGTTTTTGATATTACGTAGTATATTTGTGAAGTTACCTTACCAGCATCTGGTAATGACTCCCCCAACTCCCACATGCTAGAAAGGTAATTGTCAAAATATACCGGGTAAAAGCAACTATCAGATAGACTCGTGTATGCAAAGCTGTTTCCGTGAGCTACAGATCTGAGACTAGCATTGTGTTGAACGTGTGCATCTCTGGTGGGCTTCCTAGTAGTCAGATGTTCATATGCTTACCTGGGCAGTTTGCAGGTGAGAAATGAGCAGTAGAGCTCCGGTTTGCTCTATTCTATAGGATTTTTCCTACCTGCCGGAGTAAGTCCTGACATTGATGAAAAGCATAGGATTTGTGAAAAGCATAGGTGGCTCATCTTGAAAATTAATTTGAGAAGTCAGTGGGTGTGTGTTTATATAAATGTAATAACTGAGTGAGGAAAGATGTTTCATACTAGCCCAGGTACATCTTCGCGTGACGTGCCAAAGTACTTGTTTATTTAGGGCTAGATTGTGCTAATAGGAATTAACTCAAAGTGGTGGTGTGGAGTTGTAGTGCTGCAAGGGGCACACAGAAGGTGTAATCTTCCACACCCTTTTAAAGGGGTGCAGAGTACACCCCACTGCCTGGCTGGCCAGATTTACTGGGGATAGGGAAGGAGATGAAGCCATTATTGCACCTGTTCTGAGCCCCTTTTTCTGCCCAGGTTGAGGAGCATCTCAGTAGAAGGGTCTGTGCTCCCCTCAGCGCAAGGCTGCAGTTTGGCCAGCCCTTACACAGGAGTGGAGCGGAAGAGTATCCTTACTCCCTCTCCCCATCCCACCGCCGAGCAGTCACCTTGGGTACATGTAAACAGGCCGTAGCCGTGAGTCCCCCAGCCTGGATCAACAGACTCAGGCTTGGGAGGGTTACACTAGCACGCTAGAAATAGCTGTATGCATAGCCCTTTGAAGCTGCAGCTCTGGCTAGAGCTCAGACGCTCCGTAGACTTCAGAACCAAGCTGCAGCCTGGGGCACAACTTCAAAGTGCTGTCTACCCAGCTGTTTTTAGAGCTGTAGCATGAGCCCTACTACCCCAAGTCTGTCAACCCAGGCTGGGAGACGCACTGCCATGAGCTGTGTAGACATTCTCTTAATGGCTAGCCATTACCTAACTCTCTGTCCTAACATTTCATCTTTTAAGAGCTGTAAAGCAGTTCCAGGCATTTTTGAGGAGCAAAATAGTAGACTGAGAGGTGATTTGATTACCAGGCCTAAGTACCTTCATGGGGAGAAAATATCAGATACTAATGGGTTCTCTAAACTAATGGAGAAAGGCACCGCAAAAACCAACAGCTGACCGTTAAAGCCAGACATTCAATTTTGAAATATGGCATTTTTTTTTAATAGTGAGGATGATTAACCACTAGAACAAACTACCAAAGGAAATGCTGGATTCTCCATCTCTTGACATTTCAGATTTCAGATCAAGACGGGATGCCTTTCTGGAAGCTAGGCTTTAGCTTAACACAAGTTATTGAGCTATGGGAAACTGAGTGAAATTCTATGGCCTGTGTTTTATGCAGGAGGTCAGATTAGAAGATCACTAGGTCTCTTCAGGCCTTAAACTAATGAATCTATAAAAGAACCTTTTTACATGATCACACCGAGGCACCTTAAATATACTAGCATAGGAATTGATTTATTTGTGTTTTAACAGAAAATATTGATGTTACCTATATGGGCTAGATGGACCTTTGGTCTGACCCACTATGGCTGTTCTTATGTTCTTACTCTCCAAGGAGCCTGTGATGGTCTTCAGAGATGTCAGTACAATTTTACATTTTTAAAAATAAATGCTACTTAAATACATTTGATTAAAAACAAACAATAAATAAGAGGGTGATATGAGTCAACAGAGTAACACTGTTGCAAAAAAAGCTAACATCGTTCTGGGATGTATTAGTAGGAGTATTTATTGTAACCAAGGCACGAGAAGTAATTATTCCGCTCTACTCGGAACTGATTAGGCCTCAACTGGAGTATTGTGTCCAGTTCTGGGCACCACATTTCAGGAAAGGTGTGGACAAATTGGAGAAAGTCCAGAGAAGAGCAACAAAAATGAATAAAGGTCTAGAAAACATGAGCTATGAGGGAAGATTGAAAAAATTGGGTTTGTTTAGTCTGGAGAAGAGAAGACTGAGAGGGGACATGATAACCCCTTTCAAGTACATAAAAGGTTGTTACAAGGAAGAGGGAGAAAAACTGTTCTTCTTAACTTCTGAGGATAGGACAAGAAGCAGTGGGCTTAAATTGCAGCAAGGGCGGTTTAGGTTGGACATTAGGAAAAACTTCCTAACTGTCAGGGTAGTAAAGCACTGGAATAAATTGCCTAGGGAGATTGTGGAATCTCCATCATTGGGGGATTTTTAAGAGCAGGTTGGACAAACACCTGTCAGGAATGGTCTAGATTATACTTAGTGCTGCTCTCGAGGTCCCTTCCAGTTCTATGATTCTGTGATTGGTGAGGATTTGCTAGTTACATTTCCCATATGGTTAACCTACAGAACACTACATTTCTTAAATGTTAGCCTTGAAATCTGAAAACCTTCTGTTTGGGATGTAGTCCTTCTTCTCAGCTGCTCTGCTCCCTGAGGCTAAGAATGAAATAAAGTTGAAGAAAAGCATGAGTGCATATAAGTCCAAATTCTGCTCTCAGTTGCACTAGTGTAAGTATGGTGTAATTCTATAAAAGTCAGTGGAGTTGCCCCAGATTTACAGCCATGTATTTCAGAGAGGATTCTGTCCCTTTTCCATAGCATCTAGCTTCTTGCTTGCTCAGATTGGAAATCGATAGAAAAGGGATTGTTCTATGGAATTGCACTGAGTTAAATCCTAAAGAGGCCCTGGATAATTATCTGATCTAATGAACAAGGCAAGCGTTTGAAAAATAGAAATTTTCCCATTAATTTTTTAAAAATGTGTTTCATGCTGAACTAATCTTTTTTATTTTTTAAAAGCGTTAAATATAATTGTGTTGGCATTTTTGTAATTCTTAGTGTAGATGAACTGAACAGAGCTCAAATAATTCAGGCAGCAGTAGCCCATTGCTACTGGTAAGTGACATTCTTGGCTTAGCAGCTATATTTTTGTTTTTTCTCTCTTCAGTCTAATGCTGAAGGAACAAAAGAAACTCAATTCTATATATCTCTCTCCTCCAGGTTTATATCCTTCTCTAGCATTTCAACATACAGCCTCTGAGTGTGTTTTTGTAACTGTGTGTACGTAACATGAAGAGCCCAGATTATACAGTATGTCTTAAAACTGTGCTATATGCATTTCCACAGCTATGGCATCCCTGTGTATAAAAAGCGTCATCTTGTGTTTGTGTTGAGTGGAAGTAATTAATGCACTGAACTATGAAAGGCTGGGAGCTTATTTAAAATTAATTCTATCAAAATAGCATCTTGCTACAGTGATGAGACAGACTTTTATATCTCAGGAAAAATCTTCAGTTGAAGGAAAATAACTTTTATTAGCTGTTCTCTTTTACTTACAAAACAAAATGCTGCATTCTTTCTTTCATGGATTGTTACTCAAAACAGTCTGTCTAGCTTTAAGATTTTATAAATCTTGGTTTAGAAACACTGGGCTCCATCTAGCACCCACTGAAATAGAAAATGCCTATTGACTTCAAAGATGCAGGACCAGACCTGTTATGCATGATAAGGCCCAGGTAGGATGAAATTCATACCTATGCAGTGGGCCTGCACAAAACCTAATAGGGCTTTAATAGGACTGAACTGGTGCATAGGCTTAATGCCAGTCCTCTGCACTGGTGAATTTACCCTTATTTGCAAATGGGAAAATATACATTAGGGCAGGGGTTGGCAACCTTTCAGAAGTGATGTGCTGAGTCCTCATTTATTCACTCTAAATTAAAGTTTTGTGTGCCCATAATAAGAATCCATCTTCTCCAGGCCCCCTCTTGACCCTTTCTGCACCCCTCACTGCCCAAGGCTGGGACCAGAGGGCCACAGCTGGGGTCAGCTGCAGAGCCCCGGGCCGAGGCCAGGAGCAGAGCCCTGGGCCAGCAGCCGGGACCCCAGGCCGGCAGCAGAGGCTCCCGGACCGGTGGCCGGGACCCGGGGCCAGTAGCAGGTTGAGCGGGGCCAATGGCCAGAACCCCGGCTGGCAGGGGGCTGGCAGCTGGTGCCCCAGGCCAGCAGCGGAGTCTCCTGGACTGGTGGCTGGGACCTGGGCCTGGCAGCAGGCTAAGGGGGCCTGCAGATGGAACCCCGGCTGGCAGTGGACCGGCAGCAAGTACCCCAGGCAAGCAGGGGAGCCCCTGGGACCGGTGGCTGTGATCCAGGGCTGGCAGCGGGCTGAGCAGGGGTGGCGGATGGAATCCTGGCTGGCAGCGGAGCCCCTGGGACTAGTGGCCAGGACCTGGGCAGCGTGAGTGCCACTGAAGATCACCTCGCATGCCGCCTTTGGCATGCATGCCATAGGTTGCCTACCCCTGCATTAGGGGCTAGATGTTCAAAGGAGCTCAGCACACTGGGTGTGGAATTCTATCTGGCCATACATGTCACAGTCGAAGCTGCCGGATAATATACACTTTTGAGAATCTGTTCCTAATTGTGGGAGCACTTGAAAAGTCTGGCTGTAGGGGTGAAATGCAAGTGATGAGTAATTTCCATTGAAGTCTAGGGGAATTGCTCCTATCATACAATGGGAGGATCAGACCCAGGGATGGGAAATCCTTTCAGGTTCATGACAACCATGCATTATATTAGGGGGAATGTTACACCTTCAGTCCATCTCTCTCTTTCAACGTGTCAGTTGGAGGAACAGAGTGAGATGGTTTATAAGAAAAGCAAAATCTGTCTGGCTTTTTACTATATTTGCAAAAATCGGCAAAACATTTTACTTCATTATTCAGCTCTTCCAACAGCAAAGCCTGCCAGCGATTCTTCAAAGATCCATGTCTTTATTGTGTTCTCCTTTGTGCCTGTTTCATTATTTCTTTGTCAACCCCTATCTACTAAAGATGCTGTATATGTACTATTATTTACCCCTTCACTAACACAAGAACCACAGGTCACCCAATTAAATGAATAGGCCGTAGGTTTCAAATGAACACAAGTAAGTACTTCATCACAAAACTCACAGTCAACCTGTGGAACTTGCCATGAGCACAGCAGATCAAACCTTTCACCTCCTATTTTTGTGTATTTTTCAACAACTGGCATTTTTAGAGCAGTGTCATAATAAATCAAGATATTCTTAAAAAAAAACCTAGGGATAAAGCCTAGCTTCCTGAATCACTCTAAAATATGAATGTAATACAGCTGCAGAAGAGTTACTTCAAAAACAACCACATGCAGATTAATGTTGCTTATTTTAAAAAGGAAAATAAATTTGGTAACTTGGGGTTAGTCACAGTGGTAAAATTATTTCTGAAGGTGTCTGTATTCTGTATGTAAGGTAGGATAAGTCTGCTATGTTCCACAATAATATGGCAGTTCCAAATGGGGTAAATTAGACTATTTAGCTATTGCATGTTCATATAAACCAGCCACTGTCTTTACTTGGTTAAATCCTCATTAAGTTGTAGATTCAAATATGGCTTTCTGTGCTCTAGGGCTTTGTGTACTGAGTCCAGAAGCACACTAACATTTAAATTAATGGCTGAGGAATCACTGGTGAAGGTCAGTCACATCTGCTGAGCCCCTCCCCAATTCCATCTCAAAGGTGGGGTCTAGCTGTGTCATCATCTGCTTCCCTTATTTAGTTTAGTGGTATTAAATTTCTTTACCAACTTATTGGTATTGAACCAATTGTGTATTATTTGTTTTTCAGAAGCACAAGATACTACTGTACTGCCAGCACCCCTAACCAAAAATCTGGGGTGTGCATTCTTACTATTTCACTGAAAAAATTATTAGACACTCACGTCACTGCCTCTGGAAAATGCAGCAATAAGCAGAATTCCTTTCTCATGTTAGTTGAACATGTAATCAGTTTGCAAGAGTTTGCACCTTGTGGGAGACTATAAATTAGTAAGGCTAAGATTTTGTCATGGTTATTTTTAGTGAAAGTCATGGGCAGGTCTTGGGCAATAAACAAAAATTCACAGAAGCCGTGACTTGTCCGTGACTTTTGCTGCTGCAGCTCCATGGTTTCTTCTGCCACCGTGGTGACTGGGAGCTGTGGGATTTGTTCTCCCCCAGCCTTGTGAGGCTGTCGCCCGTCCCTGGAACCCTGCAGCAGGGCTCCCTGAGGAGGCTGTTGTGGTCGCTGGAACCCTGCCGGGGCCCTGCTGGCTGTCAGCTCCAGTCCCACGGCCCCAGGGGCTGAAGCAGAAAATGTCATGGAGGTCTCTGGAAGTCACAGATTCCGTGACATGAACGTAGCCTTACTAATGAGGGAAAAAAACACAACATGGGCCAGATTCAGAAAGTTAACATACGACTGGTTCTTCAGGGAACTTACTTCGGTTCTGTACCAGTTTTAGCATATCATTTATGAATGAATAGATCATAGTTTTACTATTTACAAAAAGCCTTGTAAGCATGCCCAAAACAACTATGAGTAAAGGAAGCCTGAGGGGAAAGTATTCCCCACTCTAGAAGAACACACAGGGAGAATGCACCACTTGTTATATTTAACATGAGATCAGACAAGTCCTTGTTCCCCATAGTGTACTCCACAATCTGGCACTACCAGGTGGATGGGATAGATCAGTCAATATACATTTCCCATCTCTGAATTCTGTAATTTTGTTGAAATCAATGAAAAGATGTTAAAATTACACTTTGTTCAAAGGAGGATATATTTAAGGGCCAGATGCTCAAGCTAATTTGATTAATTTTGTGTAGCTCCCGGTGTATTGGGTACTTTCCATACAGTGAGGGCAGCTGGCCTACACTTACTGAAGAGATAACAACGTAAGGGCACACATGGCAGAGGTTAGGACAATATGCAAGTATAATGGTCATGGTGCTATTTGACTGCATCTTGGCAAAATAAATATTTAAATATATATGACAGTATTAGCTAGATTTCCCATAGGCTGCAGCGCAGAAGTGATCTTTCAGAGAGGACTGAAACAAGGCAAGGTTATAGACTGTGGATGAGCTCAGGAAGAGTGTTGCATGCTACAATGCAGTATGGAAGGAAGATGCTGACAAATGACTGTTCAAAACTGGCATCAAATGCAAAGCTAAGAGGTGAAATGAGATGGACAGATAAGCAGGAATAGAACTATGTAGGGCTTTGAAGGCAGTGACAGAGGCTTGAATGTAGTGTGAGAGCAGAGGGGGAGTCAGTAGAAGGTCTCAAGAGGTGTGTGTGATGTGATCAGAACAATAGACAAACTGGAACAAATTGATGAATTAAACAGTAATAAGTCACCAATACCAGACGGTATTCACTTGAGAGCTCTGAAGAAACTCAAATATGCAACTGCAGAACTACTCACTATGGTATGTAGCCAATCACTTAAATCAGCAAACATGTGGACAAGAGTGAGCCACGGGATCTAGGGTACTTTTACTTTCAGAAAGCCTTTGACAAGGCCCCTCACCATGACTGTAAGCAAAGTAGGCAGTCATGGGATCAGAGGGAAGGTCCTGTAATGGATCAGTAACTGGTTTAAAGACAGGAAACAAAGGGTAGGAATAAATAGTCAATTTTTACAGGGGAGGGAGGTAAATAGTGGGGTACCCTAGGGAGCTATACTGGGACCAATACTGTTCAACGTATTAATAAATGATCTGGAAAGGGGGGTAAACAGGGAGATTGTGAAGTTTGCGGATGATACAAAACTACTCAAGATAGTTAAATCCAAAACTGACTGTGAAGAGTTTCAAAGGGATCTCACAAAACAGGGTGACTGGGCAACAAAATGGCCGATGAAATTCAATGTTGATAAATGCAAAGTCATACACACTGGAAAACATAAACCCAACTATACATACAAAATAACAGAGTCTAAATTAGCTGTTTCCACTCAGGAAAGAGCTCTTGGAGTCATGGTGGATAGTTCTCTGAAAACATCTGCTTGATGTGCAGCTGCAGTAAAAAAAAGGTAACTCTGTTAGAAACCATTAGGCAGATAGATAGATAAGGCCGAAAATGTCATAATGCCACTGTATTACTTCAGGGTACTCCCATACCTTGAGTACTGCATGCAGTTCTGGTGATCTCATCTGAAAAATATTTATATATTAGAATTGGAAAAGATGGAGAGAAGGGCAACAAAAATGATTAGGGGTATGGAACAGCTTCAATATTAAAAAAAAACTGGGACTGTTCAGTTTAGAAAAGAGACAACAAAGGGGGGATATGATCGAGGTCTAAAAATCATGAGTGATGTGGAGAAAGTGCCTGGAGCAGTGTTATTTACCGCTTCACATAACACAGGAACCAGCAATCACCCAATGAAATTAATAAGCAGCAGGTTTTAAAACGAAGAGAAGGAAATACTTTGTCATACAACACACAGTCAACCTGTGGAACTTGTTGGCCGGGGATGTTGTGAAGGCCAGAAGTATAACTGGGTTCAGAAATAATTGCCCTGTTTTGTTTTGTTTTTCATTCCCTCTGAAGCACCTGGCACTGACCACTGTCAAAAGACAGGATACTCAGCTAAATGGACCATTGGTCTGACCCAGTACGGCCATTCTTATGTTCTTATAAGAAAGGTGTCATTAGCAGCTGTAAAAAGAAAAGGAGTACTTGTGGCACCTTAGAGACTAACACATTTATTTGAGCATAAGCTTTCGTGAGCTACAGCTCACTTCATTGGATGCATACTGTGGAAAATACAGTGGGGAGATTTATATACACAGAGAACATGAAACAATGGGTGTTACTATACACACTGTAACACGAGTGATCAGGTAAGGTGAGCTATTACCAGCAGAAGAGCGGGGGGTGGGGGAATTTTGTAGTGATAATCAAAGTGGGCCATTTCCAGCAGTTGACAAGAACGTCTGAGGAACAGTGGTGGGTGTGTGTGTGTGGGGGGGGGGGGTATAAACATGGGGAAATAGTTTTACTTTGTGTAATGACCCATCCACTCCCAGTCTTTATTCAAGCCTAAGTTAATTGTAACCAGTTTGCAAATTAATTCCAATTCAGCAGTCTCTCGTTGGAGTCTGTTTTTGAAGTTTTTTTGTTGAAGAATTGCCACTTTTAGGTCTGTAATCGAGTGACCAAAGAGATTGAAGTGTTCTCCGACTGGTTTTTGAACGTTATAATTCTTGACGTCTGATTTGTGTCCATTTATTCTTTTACGTAGAGACTGTCCAGTTTGACCAATGTACATGGCAGAGGGGCATTGCTGGCACATGATGGCATATATCACATTGGTAGATGTGCAAGTGAACGAGCCTCTGATAGTGTGGCTGATGTGGTTAGGCCCTATGATGGTGTCCCCTGAATAGATATGTGGACAAAGTTGGCAACGGGCTTTGTTGCAAGGATAGGTTTCTGGGTTAGTGGTTCTGTTGTGTGGTGTGTGGTTGCTGGTGAGTATTTGCTTCAGGTTGGGGGGCTGTCTGTAAGCAAGGACTGGCCTGCCTCCCAAGATCTGTGAGAGTGATGGGTCGTCCTTCAGGATAGGTTGTAGATCCTTGATGATGCGTTGGAGAGGTTTTAGTTGGGGGCTGAAGGTGATGGCTAGTGGCATTCTCTTATTTTTTTTTGTTGGGCCTGTCCTGTAGTAGGTAACTTCTGGGTACTCTTCTGGCCCTGTCAATCTGTCAGCTGCATTTTGCATTATTAGAAAGGGATATTGTGATAATCTGGGAGGCCAGAGAAGAGGATATTGCTGTAGTCAAGCCCTAAATAGAGATTTAGTGGTATATGTAGAAGGAGATGGAAAAACAACAGATTTTTGGGTCTGGCCTGGGTATGTGGGACAATGAAGGGGAAAGAGTTGTGGGGGCCTTCAGATGATGGGATTTGAAGTCAATGTGGAGTTCTATTTAAAAATGATGTCCTGCTGTGGCACAAAGCTTTTACTCAAAACCTGTTATTTTTACTGAGCCTTTTTTATGAATAGGGCAGTGTAATTCTGATACTGGCATAGGGGGCTGACTCCTGATTGTTTTACACTCAACTTCTGAGACCCAATTAAGCCCTGGTGTAGCTCCATAATAAAATGATCCTTTGCATTTATATAGTGCCTTTCACTAGAGCCTCAGAAGGCTCTTTATAAAGGTGAGTATTTTTAGCCCTACTTTACAGTTGGGGAAACTAAGGCACAGCAGATGACTTGTTTATAGTCATACAGTGAGCCAGTTGTAGTGCCAGGAATTCTCACCTCTAAACAGGGGTGAAATTAATTTAAGGGTCTTACCGGTACACAAGGGCGGGGTCCTGAGTGGGGGGGCGACTCGGGTGGAAGGGGTGAGGCCTTTAAATCCCTGGGCCCTTCTAAATTGCTGCTGGAGCCCCGTGGTAGCTGCGGCAGTGGCTGGGAGCTCTGGGGCTCTGGCGGTGATTTAAAGGGCCGCTCTGGCAGCAGGCTCTAGTGGCTGCCGGGGGCTCTAGGCCCTTTAAATCGCTGCCAGAGCCCTGAGGTCCTGGCCGCCACTGCTACCCCAGGGCTCCAGCAGCGATTTAAAGGGCCCAGGGCTCCAGCTGCAGTAGTGGGAGCCAGGAGCCCCGGGCCCTTTAAATCGCTGCCGGAGCCCCGGGGCTCCCAGCCGCTGCTGCTTCCCCAGGGCTACGGCAGTGGGGCTCTGGCAGCAATTTAAAGGGCCCAGGGTTCCGGCTGTTGCTGGGATCCCAGGGCCCTTTTAAATTGCCCACCTGGGGAAGCTGCCCCCTGCTGGTATGGTCGGCTGTGTACCGGCTTTTGCCGATATGCCATAGTGGACCCGACCTGCATACTTTCACCTCTGCCTCTAAAGCAAACAATCTCTATATATACTATAGTTGTCAATGAAGCTAACTTAGGATAAATTTGGCCTTCAGTGTTTTGGGGGGGAAATATTTTGGATGGTATAGAAACCACACATCTTTCCCCCAGTTTTACGTGGATTCTGAATAAATAAGCATTTGTTTTAAATTCTGATTAGGAACAGGAAAGAGGTAGAGCTAGAGACATTCCAGGTGGATTCTAGCAGATGAGAAAGCTGAGATGTGGGTTTGATTAAATTATCTGAGTTGGAGAGAATAGTGCTATTTATGTTTCCTTGTAACCATCAAAATACAATTTCCATTCTTAGGATTTAGAAATAAAAAGGCAATAATTATGCCTCTAATGTGCTAAGCTAGTTCTTCCATAGGAGCTTTAAAGTACTACTAATTCTGCCTTGCTGCAAAAGAAAGAAAAGAAAGGCCCACTGTGTTTTTAAGATGCTAATGAGGCATGGGCATAATAATTAATTTATCAGATATTCATATTCCTACTACAAAAAAAGTCCCAGTCATTGATTTATGAGGTTAACAAGCTGTCCAGTTCAGGCAGATTATTAATCACAAATACATTTAAAAAAATTCTAACTTTTAAAATAAATTTGAATTCCACATATAGAACAAAACATAGGTTAATTGAATAAATACCTTAACTAGCAGGGATTTGGTTACCTAAGTATCATCTTCTCATCTTGTTTCAGTGTTTCTAAATCTATATACATGTTACTGGGTTTCCCAGTAGGCCTTTCATGTTACTACAGAATTACCATATTTTTATATTTATTTCTAGCTGCTATTCTCTTTGGCAAAAAAGAAAATACAGTTTCAAGTCCATACCACTGAGGACTATTGAAGACAAAACACATTTTTTTATGATAGCCTCTCTTTTAAAAATAAATAAATAAATAAATGTTATGAAAAGACATACCAACGGTGGGAGAAAAGGATGCAATATATGAGCAGTGTGATTGGTAATGAACTCCTGTTAGTTCAGTGTTGTTTGTCTGTGTGTTGTTTTGTGATGGTTTTTCAAGTGTATTGAGGGAGCCACAGTGGGTTGGGGGGAAATGTAAAATGTGGTGAATTAAATGAGGGAATGAGAAAGACAAAGGAAAGCAAAGGTGGTGAGAAGCATAGAGAGCTAGAAGTGAAGGGACTGTTAGAGCTGGGACAGGAAGAGATCAGAGCTAACACCCAGTCAGCAAATGGGTACATGTACTTACAACACTACTATGTGTTGACCTTTTGGTTCTTTGACGTGGACACAGAGGTAAAATGAGAACAGACATATACATAAGCAGCAGGCTGTAACTTTTATTAAACTTTAACACAGGGAGAGGTGCTCCTCGCCCATCACCCATAGTCTCTTATATTTATTTGGTTCCAATGTGGGGGTTACAGGGCTTCTTGCCATATAACCTATAACTAGTCCCATGGTTACAAGGCTCCTTGCCATACAACCTGTAACTAGTCCAGGGTTTCAGGGCTCCTTACCATATAACTTGCAGCACGGTGTAGACTCTCCTCAGCTTACCCCGCAGGACCTAGCTCTCTCTGAATCCTAGCACCCTTCCCCCTGCAAGGGGGACAGAACATGCAGAAGGGTAGGGACCTCAGCCCACAAGGACCACAAGGTTTCACCCCATCCCATGAGCCCACGCCCCACCACCACAATCCCAAGTCTTTTACCTCTGGGAACTGTTCATTTTATTCTCTTAACTGCACTGGAAACTGGCCCCAGGGGCCTCAACTACTAGCTTGCTCGCTTCCTCCTCACCCCCCACAACCACGCTGCCTGATATCACAATTACTGTCCAGTGCATTTCTTCACACCACGTAGTCATATGTCAGCACCTCCACCTGACAACTGTACACCAGAATCCCTGAAAATTTCTGGCTGATTGTAATGAATGTCCCTGAACACCCTGTGTCCAGAAATCTCTTGGTGACTTCTCTATACACTTTCTAGCCTTGTCTGCATGGGCTGGGTCTGTGGCTCCCTGCCAGACCTGGCTTGCGAGTATTTCTGACCATACTAACCTCATCTCTGGCCATGATTGCCATGCTGAGACCTGTCTGCAGGATTAGTTCAGGCTCTGCAGCGGTGAGAGGGAGGCCATTTCCTGCCTTAGGGGCGAGTGACATACGAGGCGAGGGGTGGAGAGGAGTAGAGGGGCCTTTGGGAGGACCATGGACGGGGCCACAGGGATGGGACGGAGCATGGGTAGGGCCTCGGGGAAGAGGGGCAGAGTAGGGGTGGGGCCATGTTCTGGACACCAGTGGCCCCTCTACTTCTAGGGAGCTTCTGGCACTCCTGTAGCCTCCCCAAATGAAAAATGCACGCACTGCTTATGGCTGGAATGGAACCTAAAGAGGCTCCACATGGCCCCCATGCCAAGTTAAATCCTTGGAACTGGGGAATGCTGGCCATCAGCACCCTTCTCTCCCAGCTGGCCAGTGGGTGCTAGAGACTCGGGGGTGGGGGGGGAGCTAGCTATTACCCTTGGCAAGTGTGTCTCTTCCTTGCCACTGAGATTGTCCCCTTTTCATTACCAGCCCTATCAAGTCTCTCACCCATTGATGCAGGCTGGTGGCGTTCCTGAATAACCCCTTATTTACAGCCACACAGTGAATTAGCTGTCATGTGCCGGTCTCTCTTGCTTCAAGATAGGATAACCACTTAGAATTATAGAATATCAGGGTTGGAAGGGACCTCAGGAGGTCATCTAGTCCAACCCCCTGCTCAAAGCAGGACCGATCCCCAATTAAATCATCCCAGCCAGGGCTTTGTCAAGCCTGACCTTAAAAACTTCTAAGGAAGGAGATTCCACCACCTCCCTAGGTAACGCATTCCAGTGTTTCACCACCCTCCTAGTGAAAAAGTTTTTCCTAATATCCAACCTAAATCTCCCCCACTGCAACTTGAGACCATTACTCCTTGTTCTGTCATCTGCTACCACTGAGAACAGTCTAGAGCCATCCTCTTTGGAACCCCCTTTCAGGTAGTTGAAAGCAGCTATCAAATCCCCCCTCATTCTTCTCTTCCGTAGACTAAACATCCCCAGTTCCCTCAGCCTCTCCTCATAACTCATGTGTTCCAGTCCCCTAATCATTTTTGTTGCCCTCCGCTGGACTCTCTCCAATTTTCCCACATCCTTCTTATAGTGTGGCCCAAAACTGGACACAGTACTCCAAATGAGGCCTCACCAATGTTGAATAGAGGGGAATGATCACGTCCCTCGATCTGCTGGCAATGCCCCTACCTATAAATCCCAAAATGCCATTGGCCTTCTTGGCAACATGTTGACTCATATCCAGCTTCTCGTCCACTGTAACCCCTACGTCCTTTTCTGCAGAACTGCTGCCAAGCCATGTGGTCCCTAGTCTGTAGCGGTGCATGGGATTCTTCCGTCCTAAGTGCAGGACTCTGCACTTGTCCTTGTTGAACCTCATCAGATTTCTTTTGGCCCAATCCTCCAATTTGTCTAGGTCCCTCTGTATCCTATCCCTACCATCCAGCGTATCTACCTCTCCTCCCAGTTTAGTGTCATCTGCAAACTTGCTGAGGGTGCAATCCACGCCATCCTCCAGATCGTTAATGAAGATATTGAACAAAACCGGCCCGAGGACCGACCCTTGGGCACTCCGCTTGATACCGGCTGCCAGCTACACATGGAGCCACTGAGCACTACCCGTTGAGCCCGACAATCTAACCAGCTTTCTATCCACCTTATCGTCCATTCATCCAGCCCATACTTCTTTAACTTGCTGGCAAGAATACTGTGGGAGACAGTGTCAAAAGCTTTGCTAAAGTCAAGGAACAACACGTCCACTGCTTTCCCTTCATCCACAGAACCAGTTATCTCATCATAGAAGGCAATTAGATTAGTCAGGCATGACTTGCCCTTGGTGAATCCATGATGACTGTTCCTGATCATTTTCCTCTCCTCTAAGTGCTTCAGAATTGATTCCTTGAGGACCTGCTCCATGATTTTTCCAGGGACTGAGATGAGGCTGACTGGCCTGTAGTTCCCAGGATCCTTCTTCTTCCCTTTTTTAAAGATGGGCACTACATTAGCCTTTTTCCAGTCGTCTGGGACTTCCCCCGATCACCATGAGTTTTCAAAGAAAATGGCCAATGGCTCTGCAATCACATCCGCCAACTCCTTTAGCACTCTCGGATGCAACGCATCCGGCCCCATGGACTTGTGCACATCCAGCTTTTCTAAATAGTCCCGAACCACTTCTTTCTCCACAGAGGGCTGGTCACTTCCTCCCCATGCTGTGCTGCCCAGTGCAGTCGTCTGGGAGCTGACCTTGTTCGTGAAGACAGAGGCAAAAAAAGCACTGAGTACATTAGCTTATTCCACATCCTCTGTCACTAGGTTGCCTCCCTCATTCAGTAAGGGGCCCACGCTTTCCTTGACTTTCTTCTTGTTGCTAACATACCTGAAGAAACCCTTCTTGTTACTCTTAACATCTCTTGCTAGCTGCAATTCCAGGTGTGATTTGGCCTTCCTGATATCACTCCTGCATGCCTGAGCAATATTTTTATACTCCTCCCTGGTCATTTGTCCAATCTTCCACTTCTTGTAAGCTTCTTTTTTGTATTTAAGATCAGCAAGGATTTCACTGTTAAGCCAAGCTTGTCGCCTGCCATATTTACTATTCTTTCTACACATCGGGATGGTTTGTCCCTGTAACCTCAATAAGGATTCTTTAAAATACAGCCAGCTCTCCTGGACTCCTTTCCCCCTCATGTTATTCACCCAGGGGATCTTGCCCATCAGTTCCCTGAGGGAGTCAAAGTCTGCTTTTCTGAAGTCCTTGAATTGGCATGATGGTTTTTTTGGGGATTCTGGCTAAGAGCTCCACTGATGAACTGTAGAATATTTTAACTGTTGCCAGTGACCTTGAGGACCTTTCAAAATTATGAACTACGTTTTAAGAAAATGGTTAACAGTCAAGAACTAAAAATGCTTGACAGCATTTAAGAATATGAGGATTTGCATGATAGGTTTTTTCTGCTTAGAAGAATTTTAATTAAAGAAAAAGTAAAAGAATCACCTCTGTAAAATCAGGATGGTAAACACCTTACAGGGTAATCAGATTCTAAACATAGAGAATCCCTCTAGGCAAAACCTTAAGTTACAAAAAGACACAAAAACGAATATACATTCCATTCAGCACAACTTATTTTATCAGCCATTTAAACAAAACAGAATCTAACGCATATCTAGCTAGATTACTTACTAAATTCTAAGACTCCATTCCTTTTCTGTTCCCGGCAAAAGCATCACACAGACAGAGAGAACCTTTGTTCGACCCCCTCCCCAGCTTTGAAAGTATCTTGTCTCCTCATTGGTCATTTTGGTCAGGTGCCAGCGAGGTTATCCTAGCTTCTTAACCCTTTGCAGGTGAAAGGGTTTTTCCTCTGGCCAGGAGGGATTTTAAAGGTGTTTACCCTTCCGTTTATATTTATGACAGTCTCACCTAAGGGGAATATTTTTATTCCTTTTTCAGGAGCATTACCTGTAGCTTGGCTGTAGTAAAAGTGCTCTGATGCAACCTGAAGCAGGGGATAATTAGCCATCTTCAACAAGGGACTAGGCAGCTAATAAATTACACTTAAGAGCTACCTCATATATTACTTATGTTGACTCCTCTTAGAAACTTTATTACAACTGGAAAGTGTCGTTATCTCAAATGAACCCGAGAGTCTTGGCACATACACAAGGACTGTACATCTAAGGCTGGCCCTTGCCAGACAGTATTTTTTATTCTTTTGGGCCTCCTTTGATGACCAAAGAAGATGGTGGTGCCTTGGGCAAAATTACCCATCCTCAGAGCTACAATAGTAATAGAAACAATTCTTCTCTGCTGCTTGTCACAGTTCTGAGTTTGCTTAACTATTATAGTAAAATTATGAGTGTATTTAAATTGTTTAACCAGCACTGGAACAGGGGCCAAACTGTGCTCTCATGCCACATGAAACAGGAGTAACTCTTTTCAAGTCAATGATGTTACACTAGCGTAATTGACAGAAGAATTAGGTGCCCCAGAGGATACTTTTAGACCAGAGCACCTAGTTTTGAAAACTTGCTCAGAGAGAGGCATTTAACTCAGTCATTCTGGAAGGGAGAGGATGTGGAAAGATAAAAGGAAAGAACAGCAAAGGATAAAGGGAAAAAGCAAAGGCATCAGTGGAGGGGAGAGAACACAAATCAGGAAGGAATGAAATTGTTCTGGCTTGAGGTAAAAAATATTTCTAATGAAAGAAATGAAGAAACTTGGGGATAGAGAGAATAAAAAGGGAAGTAAAACAGATAGTGAAGAGAAAAAAGGGAAATTGAGTGAGAGATTGAAAAGCAAGTAAAACTGGAGAAGAAAAAGAAGTCAGCTGTTTGTATGTAAGTGAAGTATATTCTGTTCCTCTACTTTACATACTGTTTCATTTTAGCACTCTGGAAAATATCCCATTAATTTTAGAAAATATTGTCTGCACTGTTGGGCCATGTAATTAAATTAACAGGCAGGTCTTTTAAAAATCAGTATGAACCAACAGGAGGTAAACATTTTTCCTGAATTTCATGAAAACTGTCTTATGAGCTAACACTGGATTCCCAGAGTGGCAGTGTAACTGTCTGACATTATTCTAGCTGTCAACAGGAGGCTCATTATGAAAGCATCTAAGTCCAGTTCCCAAAGTATGTATGGCAAGAAATGTTTCTCACCATATCAACTGTCAGAATTCTGTGCTGAACAAAATGGGTTCAGTGTTCTCTTAAAGACCACTCTTTCAGACCTTCATTGGTTCCTCTTTCTCTCTCATCTTTTAATTACCATAGTGATTTTTCCTGATTGCCATTTATTTCCTGTGGATAAATTGAGATTCAGACTTAAGTACTTCGGAGGTGCTCAGATACTATAGTGATGGAGTCCATATAAATGCCTACCTCTGTTTTATGCTCTTCTATTGCCATTATTTATTCATAAGAAAGAGTTCTCCTCAGAACAGCTCTAAGTTTGATTTCAAAGGAGAAGAGTTTCATGTGAATGCCTAGCCTGTGCCCAGAACCTCACAATAAATCAGGATATTTTCTACAGTCTTTGAATGTTCATTCAGTCAGCATGACTTATTTATTTGGAACTGTAGTCTTGCAGCTTTCTGAAAGAGTTTTCATTTTGTTTGGGTTCCATAAAATGAACAAGATTGCTTTTAAGAGTTCCGTTGACAGATGCTTAAAAACATGTCCGGCAGAGATTGACACGGCTTCAAAAACAGATCCACTGTAGTTTGCTGGAGTCTTCTCATAGACATAGTCTTGCTTCATTATGCACACCGAACACTCACCAGTGCTAAACAGGGTTACACCCATTCAATGAGGAGAGACCAACCCAATGAGTCTCACTGATAAATGTTATGCAGAGAAGGCAGAGGCATCCACAGGGGACTGGGTTGATTTGGGGGTTTGAGGGCAGAATTAATTGCTGGGCCGAGAACGGGCAGATGTGGGTGTGAAAACTCCTGCAGTAAGGGCTAGAATCATTCTACCCAATTGTGATACAGCATGGCCAGAGGGCAACAGGGAGAGTGTTGTTTTTTTTTAAAGCAGAAAAGAATTTTATTTGTGTTACACTTACAAAGAATCACCAAAAAGGATAAAGCAAAACTATGCAACAAAACAAAAGCAAACACAAGGTATAACACAGCAGCCTTCAGGATGGAGAAGTGTTCAGGCTAGCCTGGGCCCAGAGTGGGTGGCTTCCTCGACACACGTGGTCTTCCATCCTCCTGAGTTACCTGGTGGCCTAGAGCGGGGGGGCTTCCTCGACACTCATGGTCTTCCATCCCCTCGAGTTACCTAGTGCCACCCCCAGTGTCACCGATTATTCCTCTCCTGAGAGTGCCCGACAAGATGGGCACGGCTGCGGGGTGGGCGGTTTGGGGGTGGGGGACATACACCACATGTGATAGGACCCCTCCTAGGTGACAGTGATGGTGTCCACAGCGGCAACGGCTGGGGCTGGGGTCTCTCGCTCGACAGAGGAAGGGCTCGATCGCCAGAGTGTACAGCTGGCCCGAGAGGGGGCACCCCTGCCGTACTCCTCGCCCGAAGCTGACCGGTTTGGTCAGGGTCCAGTTGAGCCTAACCAGACACTCCGCGGAAGCGTACAGCAGCTGGAGAAAACTCACAAACTGAGGTCCGAATCCAAACGCCTGCAGAGTGCCCAGGAGGTACGCATGGTCCACTCTATCGAACGCCTTCTCCTGATCAAGAGACAGGAGGGCAAACGACAGACCGTCTCTATGCCCGAGTTCCAAAAGATCTCGGACTAGAAATAGGTTGTCAAAAATGCTGCGACCTGGGACAGTATAGGTCTGGTCTGGATGGATCACGTCCACCATCACGGACCCTAGCCGCAGCGAGATTGCTTTCGCTACAATTTTGTAGTCCGTGCTAAGGAACGAGACAGGACACCAGTTTTGTAAATCGCGGAGGTCCCCCTTCTTTGGCAACAAGGCGAGCACTGCTCGCCTGCACGAAAGAGGGAGGACCCCGCCCTGCAAAGACTCAGCCCAGACAGTGGCTAGGTCTGGGCCTAGGATTTCCCAGAACGCACGGTAGAACTCCACGGTCAGCCCGTCCATGCCCAGAGATTTATTGGTGGGCATGCGACAGAGGGCTTCCGAGAACTCGGCCAGGGTGAGAGGCAGCTCTAGTCGGCCTCGGTCGCCCATGCTGACCGTGGGGAGTTCCTCCCAGAGCACCCTGCAAGCGCCAGGATTGGTCAGATCCGGGGAGAAAAGGCTTGTGTAGAAGTCACGGGCCCTCCCACACATCTCCACCGGATCCGTGAAGGGGGCGCCGTCTTCTGCTAGAAGGCAGGTGCCTTGTTTCTTGGCCCCCCTCATTTTCTCCAGGGCGTAGAAGAAACGGGAGCCACGATCCATCTCCCGAAGGAGGCGGATGCGGGATCGAACAAAGGCACCTCGGGCCCGATGGTCCTCGAGGGCCCGGAGCACCTCCCGCTTCTCCCGGCACGCTCGCAGAGGAACGGGTCCTCGGGGCTGGCGGCCAGACGCCTCTCCATCTCTAAGACCTCCCATTCCAACTGCTCTATCGCTGCATTTCTCCGTCGGCTGGTGCCCCGGGTGTAGTTACGGCAGAAGAGCTTGGTGCGCACCTTCCCTACATCCCACCATCGCCGCGCCGAGGGAAAGGCATGCTGCTGTTCTCGCCAGGCCAGCCAAAACTCCCGGAAGGACGTCACAAAGCCCTCATCCTCCAACAGGCTGTTGTTAAAATGCCAATAGGCCAGCCTCTCTGCACGGAGGGAGGCTGTTATCGTGGCTAGATGATGGTCGGAAAATGGGGCCGGCCGAATGTTGGAGGAGTGGGCCTGTGAAAGATGGAAATGGGATAAATAAATACGGTCCAACCGAGAGTGGTGTGACCGATGGGCCTCCACCCGGACAAAGGTGAACGTGGAAGTGTCATCTGGGTGGTGGTCATGCCAGACGTCTACTAGGGAGTGATGTTCGACTATTTCTGGGAGAATGTTCGCAGCGGCCGGGCTCAGCTCGGTCCCTGAGCGGTCCTGTTCCTCGAGGGTGGTGTTAAAGTCCCCTCCCAGGACTAAGCACTCGTGAGAATCTAGGGTACCGAGGAAGTCGGACACCCGCTGATAGAATTGCGGCCGCTTCGGGCTCAATTGTCGGGGCATAGATGTTAACAAGGTTGACCACGAGCCCCTCCGTATGGACTCGGAGATGCAGCAGGTGGCCCGGCACGGCCTCAGTGACCCCTAGCACCTCGGGCCGTACGTTGGGGGAGAACAGGGTCGCCACTCCAGCTTGTCGAATTGTGAAGTGGCTGAAGTAGACCCCATCCCTCCACTCCAGCCGCCAGCTGTCCTCGGCGGTCGGATCCGTATGGGTCTCCTGCAGGAAAACCACAGAGTACCCCCCTTCCCGAAGGTAAGAGAGCACCTGGGACCTGCGGAGAGCCATCCTACAGCCCCTGGTGTTCAAAGTTGCAATAATGAGGGGCGTCATGCGGAGGGCTGGGGGGGTGGGGGTTCCTTGTTGGCGGGGGTGTTCGCAGCCCCCGACAGGTCGCACAACAATCCGTGACCCATCCCGTAAGTGAGTAAATCGGCATGGAAGCTGCGGGCCTGCCCGTAGGCTGCGGCACCGTTCCTTTCTTTCCCTTTACCCTCCTTTATAAGGGCCCTTGTAGCCTGGAGGATTTGATCAAAGTCCCCCCATAGCTGGAGAGCTAGCTGTACCCTGCTGCGGGAGCCACGGATGTCTTCTAAAAACTCTCGCAACGCTTTTCGCAGCTCATGGGGGGGTGGGGTTACGATTTCCGGGTTATTCCCTGGTGGGGCTCTTGGTGCAGCCTCGTGGTCCGCTGAGGCGGGCAGGCAGGGTGCAGACCACCGACAGGGCGTCTGACAGGCTAAAGTTATTAGGTCCGTCTCAAGCCTTGGGGTAGAAGAGGATGGCGGAGGGAAAATTGCAGCTTCTAATGGGTCACGGCAGGAAAATGCAAAGGCTGCTCCTTGGGGGGGATCCGCAAAAAATGGGAAAGAAATAACCCCAGGGGCTGCAATAGCATTGCAGGAGGAGGTGGATTGGGCAGGGATGGGGGTGGGGGTGGGGGCGGGGGCAGAGGCAAGGCTCTGGGCTTCGGGAGGCAAGCAGCTGAGAGGTGGTGCCTCCTGAGCAGATTCGAGGGTTGAGGGGTAAGGGAGCGGGCTCCCAGTGATGCTAGGCGCAGGCTCTGTGGTGGATTTGGCAGCCATAGCATCAGGTGGTGGACCACCTTCTGCAGGGTGCTCGCCCGGGAAGGCGGTTAGGGGGAGGGAGCATGGGGAAAGGGGGACTGGGGTAAGGTTGCCCAGATCGAGGCCAGCCGGCAGTAGGTCATTCTCTCCCTGGGTGACTGGGGTCAAACCTAGGGCCTCGATCTCCTCATACATGGAGGAGAGGTCGTCTTCTGCCACCCCGGGGATCTCCCCTTTGGTGCCCGCTACAACGGTCGCTTCAGGGTTCGCGGGGGGTTTGGGTGATACTCGGGCAGAAGGGGCTTCCTCAGGGGTCTCGGAGGGGAGGGTCTCCCGTGGAGGGGAGATTCTACCTTCCAGTGCTATTTTGTCTTCCCCTCCCGACACCGGCGGATGGATCTCACTCGTGGGCATAGCGGAAGGCTCAGTATCAGTGCCTCCCTTCCTGGTCTTCCGGGGGGCCTCCGCATCGGATGGGTGCAGCGGAGCTCGAGCCTTCCGCTTGCCTCGCTTTCCCTGGACTAGGGTCCAGCCCTCCATAGCATCGTCTGGGGGCTGGTTAGCAGGGGTCGTGCCGGGGGGGCAGAGGCGATGGTTCAGGGGCTTGGGGTGGGAACAGTGAGGCAGCATGGGCGGGGGGGGGGAGGTTCTCCTTGAGGCGGGCCCTCTCCTATGCCCGGTAATATCTTTGCTGCATCCTCCTCCATAGGCTCTGCTGGATTGTTAACAGCAAGGGCGGGGCTCCCTTGCTCATCTGGGCGTTGTAGGGGAGGTGTCTCTTTGGGCCTGGGCAGGAGCAGCAGTGGATCGAGCAGGAGGAGAGGTGGTTTCAGGTACCGGGCGGCCAGGGGCGTCAGCAAAGACGGAGCCAATGTCCTGCCAGGTCTCGGGGGTCTCAGGTGCCCCTCCCCGCCGGGCCAAGGGGCAGTCTCTTCGGACATGCCCCGCTGATCGGCAGAGGTAGCACCGGGCCTCTCCTGTGGAATAGTAGACCTGATAGCAGGCTCCCTGGTAGGGGACTAGGAAGGACCCCTCGAGCGCCTCTCCGTCACACGCCGGCGGCAGCAGTAGAAGCTGCACTTGCCGGCGGAATGAAAGGACGTGACGGAGGGTGGGGTCCTTGCAGCCCAACGAGAGAGGGCTGATGACAGAAACGGGTTTCCCCAGGGTGGAGAGAGCGGGTAACAGGGCGGCATTGGATAGAAAAGGAGGGACGGAGGTCAAGACTAGGCAGATGCCCAGGTCTTCTAGCGGCTCCAGGGGGACAAAGACCCTCCCCCCCGCACTGCCAGGCCCTTCTCCACTGCCTCCTGGGTGGCAGCCTCCGATGCTAAGAAAAAGACAACCTTACCGTACATTTTGGAGGCCGCCACAATAGCTGTGGGTCCTACCACCCTCGCCAACGCCTGCACGTATGTCTCCACGTGGGGCGAGGCGGGCACCAGGAGGCAACGGACGCCATGCTTCCTGGTCATCGTGGGAAAGGGGCCCCGGCCGCTATTGATGGTAGCGGAGGCGGTGGGTGGGTGAGATGACGAGGAGGGAGGGGGGGGCTGCCACCGCCCGGGCATACGTCCTGGAGGCTGGGGGAGGGACGCTCGCAGAGCTGGTGGAGGGAACAGCGGGGAGGAACGCCATGGTCGATGATGAGGCCACAGTGGTGGGGGCAGCCCCTGCCATGGACGGCTTGGTGGTTGTGGCAGGGCCCTTCCCCTTCTCCACACCCTGGCCTTTCTGGCTGACCGGGGGGGCTTTCCTAGAATCTGGGGGGGGCGGTGGGCGTAGCAGCGGCAATAGTCGCCCCAGTGCCTCCGGCTGCCGATGCCCCAGCGGGGGCGGTGGCAGGTGTTTTGGCAGCAGTGGTGGAGGGGGAGGCTTGGGGGTTGGGCAGGGGGGTAGGTGGGGGAGGGGAAACTGAGGTTGTTAGAGGGGCCTCACCCCTCTCATTCCCCGCCATCGTGAGCAGGGAGAGACGAGGAGACACCACGGGGGGGGGGGGGCGGGGGGGAAGCAGATTAACCACTTCTCCCTGTTGGGCTGCAGGCAGTGGGGGGGCAAATGGGTCGGACTGGACAGGGGAAAGGAAACAGGAGTTGGGGTCAGGTAATAGGGGCAAACTGGGGTGGGCAGTCCGGGGGGGGGGGGGGATGTGGATCCACGCACGTTTTTCCAAAGAGTCTCGTTTGGTCGGCTGTTGTGTCTGGTCCGGATGATGGAATTCAGGGCAAGCAGTTGAGCCTAGAGGCAGATGGCAAGTTGCCAGCAGGGACGGACGGCGGGGGGGCCGTGACGGTTGTAGTAGTGTTGGGGGGGCACCGATGGATCGGGGGGCAGCTCCGTGCCGCACCCCCTGTGCCCCTACAAACGCAGTCAAGACGCAGTCAAACTCCCCCCACACGAGAGTACAGTTCAAAAGTTACTCAGTCTTACGGCCCCCTCCATGATGATTTGTAGCTTCCCTGGCCGATGTCTTTGTCGGCTGTCTTCTCTCCCAGTCTTTGTGGAGCATTCCAAAAATGCCAAGCAGATAAGAAGACGATTAATTGCGGGTCCACAAACGAACAGCAAAACGGTTGGGTCTGGGGGCTTCCTCTCCCCTCCTCCAGGGAGCGGGTCGGCAGTCCTACCCCCCACCCCCCCGGGGGTTGCAGCTGAAGCAATAGCAGCGTCCGAGGGCAGGCGTGGGGGGGCTGGCAGGCAAGCTGGCAGCCGACCAGCACTCGAACGGCAGCAAAATAAAAAAAACAAAATGAAGAAAAAGCATCTGGCCTGGTCGCGGAGGGGGAACTAAAGTAGGGGCAAAAAGCAAGGAAAGCTCAGGCCAGAGTGTCAGAGTGTGGAGAGTGTCAGAAGGGAGCCTTTGTCCCTGGAGAGGGAAGAAAGTTTGCTATAAATTAATTAAAGCACCTGAAGCCAATCACCTGATAAAACCCCCCTGCTTCAATCAGACAAGCGGGAGGAGTTGAAGCAGGGTGGATTGATGTTGGAGTAGAGAGCAGTTTGGAGGAGTTGAAACAGAGTGGATTGGTGTTGGAGCAGAGAACAGTTTGGAGGGAAGCTGAGGAGAGTTTGGAGAAGTGCTGCGGTGGGCTAAGAAGACCAAGACCCTAGGTAAAGGGACACCTGGTTTGTGCAGAGGAAGGGTAGAAGAAGGAAGTAGCCCGGGGAAGGGACTGCTAGTTCAAGTGGTTTACCGCTATCCCTAGGGTCCCTGGGCTGGGACCCGGAGTAGAGGGCGGGTCCAGGTCCCTCTGTCTCTCTCTCTCCACTCCCCTCCTCTAGGATACTAGTGGGGCAGTTAATACCCTAGTTCAGGGGCAAGAAACGGTGCCCTGACCCTCCTCCCCCAAGAAGAAAAAGTGCAAGACCCATCATAATAGTGCTGGCAATTTGCCACACCAATATATTTGGGAGAGTAGGCAATATTAATTTGCACACACACACACACACACACACACCAACCAAAAAGCACACTATACTCTTTGCTTTTGATCTCTTGAGGTTGGCAATGCAGTGAACTCCCCTAGAGAACCTGAATTGAACCCATTATTCCTGGGACTCAACATTCCTTTGCTGTCAAGCAACCAACTGTAAAACCCACTGGCAAAGTGTGTGTCTCCATCACCTTCTAGTAGCTGGTCTATATAGACGATAATAGCTTTCTACTGCTCCTAATTACTCTGTTATGTGGCACAGGACTATCCTGTGGATTTTAAGATCCCAACCCTGCTGATGACCCATGGCTGGGGGGAGGGGTCAAAATGGTTCTATATGATGGGTTGGTTTTTTTTAGTGTTAAAAGTTTTTTAAAGGGCTCATGTGGATAAAATAGAATATGATTCTGTAATGAAAGACTATTTCTTAGGAAGGAAAAATCAAATTCATAACTACAAAATGCAGAACAACTGGCTAGGTGGTAGTACAGTGGAGAAGGATCTGGGGAATATAGGACAGAAGCCAGGTCAAAAAAAGGAAGAGAGCGCAAAGAGATGTCCTCATCTTTACATGGATTAATTCTCGAGTCCAGGCAGGGTGATCTTCTTGATTATGTTTCAATTTTTCCAAGAGAGGCAAAAGCCCTACCTTATCCTGCATAAATAATCAAGCTCCAGTGTTGCAAAAGAAATTCACAACTGTCTATAGGAAAAAGGAAATGGTGTATGAGGCTTAGTAGCTAGTCTCTTTACAGGAGAATACATCTTTTTTTAATGTGCATATTAGAATTTTGATTTTTGTTTAATAAATGAAAATAAGAAGTACTTTTGGGGTTTTTTTAATGAAGGAAAAGCTAAAATACTGAAAGAAACTTTGAGCATTGTACAAGTAAATTTTTCAGCATACTAGCTTAAAATACAAAATATAAATGTTCTTTAAGCTGATTTCCTTAAAGGTTTAAGAAGAAAATTCTACCACTTCCATCAGTACAGCATTTGGAAATTTTACATGGTGAAAAGCTCTTCGTGTAAGCATAAATGTAAAATGTTCTCAGAAATACATTTTCAGAGGCTACTATAGTTGCTGACTGTATACAGTCTATCATATGTTCTCAAACTCCCCAGAGTTTTGATGCTCAAACAATGCTGTAACAGGTCCATATTTTGTGACACAATCAATATGCAATACCACTGCAACAGCCCACATGTTTTCATGCATAAGGGGGATGATTTGGGTGTGCTCTTCCAAGTAATAAGAGCAGCAGGAGACTCGCACCCTCTTCAGCAGTAAAATGAGCTGACACACATGACGACTCCTCCTCCTCCTCCTCCTAAAGGATAAAAACACTTTGTAGAGATAAATTGCGGAGCTACTTTGGAAGCAGACTCCTCAGGCTAAATTCTCTGCCCATGTAAACGCCACCGAAGTCAGTGGAGCTGCACCAATTTACACCAGTAGAGAATATGTTCCCACTTCCTATGTTCCATAATTCTTAATTATTGGGATTTTCAGTGTCCTTGCCCATGGCCCTAAACATAGTAGGAGATAATCTGATTGATCTGATCATTCTTGTCAAGTATTAGTGTAGAATGCCTTATTTGCTCTTCTATGGATATAGAAGAGGGGAAAGTTTCCCCCCTTAGAACAGGAGCTATCTTGCATCACTGCAGAGCCTAGAGATCTCAGAAAGTGTCATGGGCTGCTGAAAGTAAAAAGATGATTATCTAGCTCAAGACCTTAATTTTGAAACATCAGAAGTGAAATCCTGGCTTGACTGTAGTCAAGGGGAGTTTTGCCTTGAACTGCAGTGGGGCCAGGATTTCACCCCAGAAATGTAATGTTTTCATTTTTAAAAATAGTTATTAATGATGATGGCACTATGCTTTATTTGCAGGGTACCCATATCTGAAGGACTCTAGGTACTTATCAAAGTGTAAGTCCATGGTGACTGTTAAAAACAAGGAGGCTATTATGAACTGGATCCTGAAATGAAGGAGTCACTGGAGGTGTCTGGGATGGGACTGATGTGGCCATGCTTCTTTGTATGTGTTGGAAGGTGGACAGTGCACTTCTGTATGTGCTGAGATCTGGAGGCTGGAGAGAAGAGACAATGGCATGAATGAAGATTTCTGTGGGGGTAGCATAGAGGCAGCAGCACATGCAGGAAGTGTTGGCATAGTGTTAACATGGTGTACACATATGGGAGGAGAAGAAAGAGGAGGAAAGCTCAGAGTCAAAACCACCACCAGCATACAGACCAAAGAGGCAAGTGGGAGATCTATGTCACATGGGAAGATTTGGCCAAGTTACACTCATCCCCCTGAGACAGAAATCCCAGTCAAGTCAGATCTTACATTATACCTAGATTTTATTTTGTATCCATTTCTAATATAGTATGACACTACTATGGGGTACTCCACTGTTAGGTACCACAATTCAGGTGAAGTGTTTCACAAGAGCCCCTTGTTGTGCCCATGTTCAGTGGCTGTTGAAGTGGGAGTCAAAGATCCTGTCTGTCTGTCGTTTCCATCTGTGATCTCAGATTGTAAATGTCCCAGGCAGAGGCAGTCTTTTTATTATGTGTTTGTACAATACCTAGCACAATGGCCCTGGTCTATGATTGGGGCCCTGTCAACAGACGGGTCCCCTGCCCATTGGTTAGAGTCTATGGCAGCAGCCCAACCTAGTGTTCAGTCCATGTTGACAGCTCTGCCTAGCAGTTAGAGCCCACACTGGTAGGAGTAGGGGCAGGGGAACCTGGTCCACCTCTCCGCTGAGTTTTGACTAAGGGCCCTTTGAGTACTGTAAGAATGGTGTTTGCCATGTGTGATTCTGTTCTGAATGTGTTTAATGTTACACACTATGAGTACTCTCAATGAACCTAACTGCAGTGTGTGAAGTTAAGATGCGTGTAAAGTTTTTGAAGAATCAGGGTCTAAGGTGATGCCACTAACATCTATCAAACTAACTGGATGCCATTATCACAAGAGATAGTTATTAGGGTGTAAAATCACCTGAGATTTCACAAGCAGTTAGCATGAGTTACCGCTGTGATTAATATAGGCACTCTATTTTGGGCACTCTAGCACATTTAAAGAGGAATGGAACATGTGATATTCATGGGATTTTTAGTAGATACAACCAGTGATGAGCTGCCAAAATCTTAACAACCGGTTCCTTCCTGACCCCACGAGGGGGTCGTTGCCCACCCCTGTCCCCCGGGACTTCTGCCCCATCCATCCCCCTCCCCTGTTCCCTGACTGCCCCCAGAACCGGGCAGGAGGGTCTTGTGGGCCACCGTAGTGGGTGCCCACCCCACCCCTAAAAGCCAGAGGCACCTGCCAGGGGGCGAGGTGGGGAGTCCTGGTGGTGCTTACCTGGAGCAGCTCCCAGGAAGCATCCAGCAGTTCCCTCTGGCTCCTAGGGGCAGGGGAGCGTAGCTAGCGGGGAGCAGGGGGAGTGGCCACTCCCCCCACTGATCACATCAAAAGTGGCACCTTAGGCACCGACTTTGTGGGTGCTCCGGGGCTGGAACACCCACGGTGAAAATTTGGTGGGTGCAGAGCACTCACCGGCAGCTCCCTGCCCTGTGCCCGGCCCCAGCTTACCTCACCTCCGCTCCACCTCTGCCCCTGAATGCGCCGCCCTGCTCTGCTTCTCCGCGCCCCCATCCTAGCTTCCTGTGAATCAGCTGTTCGGCGGGAAGCCAGGGAGGGCTGAGAAGCAAGTGGCGGCTTCCTGCTCAGGCCAAGGGTGGCGGAGGTGAGCTGGGGCAGGGAGCGGTTCCCTGCACGCCCCCGCCCCTGGTTACCTGCTGCGGCACGGGCGGCCCTCCTCGCGCCCCCCTGCCCCAGCTCACCTCCGCGTCCCTGGGCCTGAGTGCGAAGCTGCCGCCAGCTTCTCAGCCCGCCCCAGCTTCCCGCACGAACAGCTGATTCACGGGAAGCCTGGGGGAGCGGAGAAGCAGAGCGGGGCGGTGCATTCAGAGGAGGAGGCAGAGCAGAGGTGAGCTGGGGGTGGGGCACCCATGGAGTCGGCGCCTAAGGTGCCACTTTTGGCCAGTTAAATTTAGAAGCCCTTTTAGAACCGGTTGTCCTGGACAACCGGTTCTAAAAGGGCTTCTAAATTTAACAACCAGTTCTAGCGAACAGGTGCGAACTGGCTCCAGCTCACCACTGCATATAACCATCTTTGATAAACCTAACTGTCCAGAAGTATTATCATTACTAAACATAATACAGTTGAAAATCCTTTGTCTGGCAGGGGGGGAAAAAAAGCTTTTAAGAGATCACATAGGTACAATATTAGGTATTTTGCCAGGTCTGTAGAATAAATATATGTAGTGCTCAGATTCATAGAGAGTTTGACTGATACAGGAATTATGAAGGCTTTCTTCATGACTGGGGCAAACATGGCTTTATTTAATAAAAGCTTTTATTTAGCCAGGCCTACTGAGATACAGGCCCTTCGTTCACATGAATTTTCTGTCAGCATCATCAAAGTTGTACGGCAAGGTCAAACACTATATGACAGAGTCAAGAGCAATTGCATGCTAAGCTTAAATACTCCAGTGTGGTCCATTTGGAAAGTGAAAATACCTTAGGATGTCTAGGGCCAAATAGTAACTTTGTCCAACTACCTGACTCCCACTAATTATGGATTCTACTCATTCAAAAAAAAATGGAGAGGGGATGGTCTGGGGCAAGGAGGATTACTGTTTCATAAAAGGCATAAAAATAGTTCCAGGCAGTTAATTTTGAACTGAGGCATTGGAACATTATTAAAAAAGAATCTGATGTAATTGTAGCCAGGTATGTCCTCTGCTGATCAATTGTCCTAGTTGGGAGCTGCTTTCAAGAAGAATGGAAATTTACAGGGAAGAAGAGGAAGCTAGTACATATAATAAAAATTTAATGCAGTTACCTGTGGTACTGAAATGCCAAGGATTCTAGAGGCCTTTGTTCCCCCTCCCAAATCTTAAATGGATAAAATTACATTGTGAAAAAGATCAGGCAGTTTAATTAGTTAATGTTTCTAATGTACTTTCAAGATGAAAAGTTATGTAAGTGCCATGTATTATTAATTGATATTAATATTCAGAAATTAATGTGTTGAAACTAGTTTCACTGCTCATGTGCATAAATGATACTTTATTATTTGTTTTATTGTATTAATGAATTTACTTTGCCAAATTTTCATGAAAAATATCAGATTAATTTCTTGGAAGTTTCAACATTGCCTGTTGGACGTGAAACTCTTGTAAAATAGGTGACCTTCCATGATAATTATGAGCATTTATAGGATGGTCATCATCATGGTATCTAGATATACTTTGTTTGGCATACATAACATTTCCATATAATGTAGTAAAGAACATCAACGATAGAAGTAAAGGGGTATAATTGCTGCAGTCACCAGTCTAGTCCCTTGCTTCAGGGGCAAACTGCAGCCTGTGTTGGCCACTTCCCTCGGGGCAAGTGGGGACAGCCCTAGCACCTTATCTGTCCTCCTTCCACAGCCTCAGACTGGCAGCAGTTAGCCAGAAGCTCCTTCTGCTCTGCTACTCTGCTCAGCACTGCTCTAGCCATGGTGCTCCTAGGCAGCCAGTCCTTCTCCCTAGCAGGCCAGGGAGAGACTCTATCTGCTCTGTTGAGCAGCCCTTTATATAGGGCCCCTGCTGGCCCTGATTGGCCACTGCAACAAGCCACATCCTGATTGCCTTGCTTAGTGAGCCCTCCTCTAATTGGAGGATTCTATGTAGGCTCCCTCTGGCCTGCTTTAACCTTTCCTCTTCCCTGTGTGGGGCAACCACCCCACTGCATGCACCCTGCTTATAGTAGGTTCATCTAGGCTATATTTCCCTGGTGTTTTTTTATGAGAAGGTCATATGAGACCATATCAAAATCCTCAGTAAAGTCGAAATATATCATATCGACTGCTTCCCCCATCCATGAGGCTTGTTACCCTGTCAAAGAAAGATATTAGGTTGGTTTGACATGATTTGTACTTGACAAATCTGTGTTGACTGTTACTAATCACATCATTATCTTCTAGATGCTTACAAATTGCTTGTTTGATTATTTGCTCCATTATCTTTCTGGGTACAGAAGTTAAGCTGACTGGTCTATAATTTCCTGGGTTGTCCTTGTTTCCCTTCTTAGAGAGAGTTGCACTTCCCAATCGCCTGGGATCTCTCCCATCCTCCACAAGTTTTCAAAGATAATTGCTATAATGGCTCAGAGATCTCTTCAGCCAGTTCCTTAATTATTCTAGGGTGTATTCCACCAGGCTTTGCCAACGGGAAGACATCTAATTTGTCTAAGTAATTCTTAACTTGTTCTTTCTCTATTTTAGCCTCAGACTCTACCCTATTTACACTGATGTTCACTATGTCAGTCGTCCAAACTTTCTGCTGAAACTGAAACAAAAAAGAAAAGGGGGTACTTGTGGCACCTTAGAGACTAACAAATTTATTCGTATAAGCTTTCATGAGCTACAGCTCACTCCAATAAATTTGTTAGTCTCTACAGTGCCACAAGTTCTCCTTTTTCTTTTTGTGGGTACAGACTAACATGGCTGATACTCTGAAAGCTGAAACAAAAAAGGCATTTAACACTTCAGCCATTGCTGCATTTTCTGTTATTCTCTTTCCCTTTTATTGAGTAATGGATTTCCTCTCTGTCGTTGGGCTTCCTCTAATGCATTCTAATATATTTGCAAAATGTTTTCGTGTTACTCTTTGTGTCTGTAGGTAGTTTAATCTTGTTTTGTGCCTTGTCCTTTCTAATTTTATCCCTATATGCTTGTGTTGTAGTAAAAGCTGATGGCAAATTGTGTAAAGCCACAATGACTGACTACTCCACATCTACCATGAGAGAGCAAGTGGAAATCGGACATCCTCAATCTCATCTACATAATCTGCTAAAGATTATCTGGGAGCACTATGCTTTTAAAAATGGTAGTCCAAACCCAAAAATACACATTATCGCAGAAATTTGTTTTAAAATCCATTTTTTACATTAAAGAAAATGGGTGAAATCCTGGCCCCATTGGAGTCAACGGGATTCCTTTGTCTGGGGGAGATTCTTTTGACTCCAGGGACTCCAAAGGAGCCAGGATTTCACCCAATATATAGTATTTTATTTTTAGTGTGCTGAATACTGTAGACCAGATTGTGATCTCTTACACTGCTGGAGAACTGTAGTAACTCCAATAAAGTCAGAACAGTTACTCATGTTGTGACTGAGAATCGAGTTTGGCTCAGTTTTCCTGGGGTTTTTCTTTTTTTGGCTACTATATGAAATGGGTATGCTGTGACTTCTCTCAGTCAAAGAGAGAGTTAGCAGTCAGACTTAAATAAAGTATTAAGGGAACCTGAACATTTTCCTCCCAGATCAGTATGGCTGTAGTCAAGGTTTGTATTCTGCTCTTTGCATGCAAACATCCCCCAATCTTTTCCTGCGTGTATGGAGAGTAAGATACTAAACTTGGGTACTACAGTATAGATCTCAGAGAAGAATTTTGACCACAGGTTATTAACTTATTTGGTTACAAGGTATAGTTTATCAAATGTAATGAGGATTTGTTGGAGGTTAGGGAGACAAAGAGTTATTAAAGCTGGTGAGCTACAGTAAAATGTCATTAGGATATAGCAATAGTTTGCAGTTAGAGATTCTTTTTTAAGTCCAGATGTTCCTTGATATTGTTGGGTCCTCGTTCCATTTAATTCTAGAGAATACTGAAGGGGAGAGAGAGAGCAACTCTGAGGATAAGAGTGCAGGCATTTATTGCTACTAGAAATTTACTGTACAGTGCTTGATATTTAAAAAGATACCATTTTAACCTGCTGCTAGAGGCTGATTATTAGAGCTGGTCAGATTTTTTTTGATGGAACAATTTTTCAATGGAAAATGAAGTTCAGTCTAAATCAAAATGTTTCATGGAAATGTGTCTGATAGAAATAAAGGGGTATAACTGCAATAGCTATCACCAGCGACTGTACTCTGATTGCAGAACTGGTGGGGAAATTTTGAAAAATGTCCCTTTCTTGAATTGGATACAGCAGGAAAGTAGGAGATTAATGTTAAAAATTTTAGGTCTCCATTGAATAAGGAATCAATGAATTTCAAAGGAGTTTCTTTTGCATTCTTCTGTTGCGGATGTAGAGTCAGAGGGATGTAATTTGCCTCCTAGCAGAAACAACATTCACCCAAAGTTGTGAATCCATGAGGATTCTATTCTATTGTACATAGGTTCTTAGATTCACTGTAGTATCCAAGCATCTTCCAGTAGTGCATTAAAGTAACATGACTAACATCTGTCATATGGATTATTTCTTTCTCACATCCTTCTCCAGAATTGTGTGTAGTATAGCGTTTTGTTTGGGTAAACTTTTTTAATGTACAGATTGCTCTTTGTTTATATTGGAGAAAACTGGTCAAAGAAGTTCACCTTGCTCTTGTAATAGAAGGTAGTGAGATTCTGACAGTCCTTCGTTTCTGGGGGTGTTCTTTCCAGAGTATGAGACTAGTCCCTAAGAAAGCTCTGTCTCCCTCACAGATGAGTTTTACTTTGTATAGAAAGTTCCAGTGGGCCTGAGGAACAGAGTTGTTGGCCATGGTTCTCATCCTGGAGTTTTAGTAGGTGTTTTAGACAACTTGGGCCCAGGCCACTGAGGATACATCTGCACCTGAATAACTTCAAGACCCATGGCATTGTTGTGGCTGGCCTGGGTCAGCTGACTCAGGCTTGTGGGGCACAGGCTGTGGGGGCTAAAATTGCTGTGCAGACTTTCGGACACAGGCTGAAAGTCTGGGCTCTGAGACTCTTCCCCCATCATGAGGTCCTAGAGCTCGGGCTCCAGCCTGAGCCCAAACATCTGCATAACAGTTTTACAGGCCTGTAGCCTGAGTTCCACAAGCCTGAATCAGCTGACCCCACTGAGCAGCAAGTGTTAATTGCTGTGTGGATGTGCTTTATGTGTCTGAAGATCAGGGCCGAGATCTTGAACTTGATTCCGTGTTCTGTGGGAAGGCAGTGTAAAAAGTGGAAGATGAGTTTGATGTGCTTGTGATAACCCATGTAGCAGAAGACATGTGCCGAAATGCTGCATTGCTGTAGTCTAGACAAGAGGTGACAAAAGCATGTATAATTGAGGCCAGGTCATTTTCTGCCAGAATGGGTAACTGCCATTAGAACTCACCCTTCACCCCCTCTCCCCCCGCAGGAGCCTCACCCTCTACAGCACAGAGGGAGAAGCAGGGTAAGGCACTGCACAGTCTTGTGCTGCTTTGGTCCATAGTTTAGTGTGTCTGGGTGAAAATCTGGTGATGACCTACTAGCCCCCTTGCTTCACCCATTCCCACCCACCTACTCCAAATCTTCAAAGCCTGAATCCCAGGGAGTCAGTATGTTGAGTAGGTAGCACTCCCATGTTCTGTGCCCCTGAGCTGGTATCCATGGTAACAGGCCACGCTTCACTTATGGAGGAGGTGACAAGAGCCTGAGTCTGTTACAGAGTTTAAATTGTGTAATCCCCATTGTTTTTAATGGGAATTATGCTGCTAAAAATCCCTTTAGCAACAATGTAAAAATGAAGACTCAAATTTCTGTTTTTTTATTCTTGCAGTGAGTACAGCCTCCTGCATTGTGCGTGCTCTCTCTCTACTAGGAATTCCATGCACACAAGTACAGCAGAATATTGGAGCGGACAGATGCTATATAGATAAAAAAAGCATACTCTTGCCTTCAATTTTTACAGAATGTGAGGGGTAAAGAACAAAATTCTGCACTGACAGGTGATTATGCATGCCCAGAGACAGAAATGGCTGCTTAAACTTAGAGAGACCAAATGCTTTCTGTCCACCCTCCAATACACCATTCTACATTCCTGGATGGAATAAGAAACACTGCTGCCATTTCTGCCATTCCGTCTTGCTCTTTTATAACAGAAACTTTGTTGGTTGTGGGACTTGTAAATTCTGCCTCCTTTAACGACTTGGCCTTATTTCCCCTTTGCGCCTTTTCTCATAGACGAAGATTTGATTCCCCCCCCCACCCCGTAGACTGTCTCACCCACCCTTCTTCTAGGGTTGCCAACCCTCCAGGATTGGCCTGGAGTCTCCCAGAATCGGCATCCATCTCCCCGTGACTATTGAAACCAATCCGGGAGATTTTAATAGGATATTTTAAGAAAATGACATTACGTCATGTTGGGAGAAAAAAGTCTCCTGGAATAGCTTCAGTCAGAGTTGGCAACCCTACTTTTTTCACTGAGATAAAAGCTAACACAAATAGGAAAAACGTTCAGATGTATAGGCTTCAATGCTAAATTTCTATTCAGTATTTTATTCTGCCACTTTATTTATTGGTAATACCGAGAATGAGATAAGTGGTCAGGGCCCATAGCCTGGGATGCAGGCGATCTGCGTTCAAATCCTTGGTATTCAACTGACGTTATGTGTGACCCTTGTCCAGTCACTTAGCCCTGGTCTACACTATGGGGGGATTGATCTAAGTTACACAACTTCAACTACGTGAATAACCTAGCTGAAGTCAGCATACTTACATAAACTTACTGTGGTGTCTCCCCCGCAGTGAGTCGACTGCTGCCACTTCCCCATCGACTCTGCCTGTGCCTCTCGTGGCGCTGGAGTACAGGAGTTGATAGGAGAGCACTCGGCGGTTGATTTATCGCGTCTAGACTAGACTCGATAAATTGATCCCTGCTGGTCGATCGCTGCGCGCCGATCCGGCGGTTAGTGAAGACATACCCTTAGTCTGTCTGGCTGTCTCATCCATAAAATGAGATAATAGCACTGCTCTGCCTCACATTTTGAGGAGAAATACATATTGTAAGGAGAAATACAGGTAGTGGGGGCCAGATAGGTACCTGACCGAGGACCCTTCCTGCTCTATTTACACTGGGACTGGGTGGCACTGAATCAGGGAGCTCTGACCTGCTCTCTCCAGCCACCACATACAACTATGCCTGAGTCCAGCTTGTGTGTCATGGAGAATCAGGGCTAATATATTTTAGTGTAGGTGTCAGAGTGAAGACTAATTTTTGACATTGGGCTGGAATGGAAGTGAATGTATCAACGGGGACAGAAATTGTGCACGGTGGCTGGCAAACTGGACTAAACTAACTCCAATCAAAGCCAGTATATCAGGCTCTAAGATACCTTTTCCATGCAGCTAGATGTTGCCTTCAGTTGAGCATGTCAGAATTGTAAGAAACTATTGGCATATCAAGCACAATTGGAAACAAGCAGCTGGCTCCCCTTGAATGTGGTAATATGAACTTGAGTAGACAGGGAAGAGAATGTGTTAGGAGCTGGAGAAAACCAAACCACTCAGATCTTTAATTTGCTGCATGGTTTGACTCTGAGATGCAGGAACGGTTTTATTTGTTTGCATCCTGACTGATGAAAACCTTAATTTTATCCTGGACTCCATCAAAAGAAAAGCTCAATTTTGTTAGGGCTAAAAGTGATCTTTTGGATTCCTTTTGTTTCCAAAGTTGGTATAAAAACACTAGTAGACTCATACCCGGTTTTTAAAAAGAGCACTGAGTTTGTTCACCTGTGCCAAGACTTTTCTGATTCCGTAGGATTTTTAAGCACATCTAACTAAAAGCATGTGAGTAGTGCCTTTGACTAGCTAGACATCTATTGTACCGTGCTGGAAATTGTATACTCAGATAAGCCATAGAAATTGAACGGAACCTCTTATTTATGTTTTATACATTAATATTTGATGATTTAATTTATTTATATATTTTTACGTATTCATTGGTTTACATAGCATCTATTGCAAGCGCTTTCCATTAAATATCTGACTTGTTGCTAGAATCATCAGCTGTGGCCTCAGTGAGCTGTCAGTATTCCATCCAGCATAGAGATCATACTTGCCATAAACAAGACTTGGTCTGCTCTGGTGAGCTGGTTTGGCCAGGGGAATTCCCTCTAGGTGATGTGGAGCTTGTGTAGTGGCTCCACAACATTCCATCCCCAGGCCCCACAGAGGGCAATACTTGTGAAAGGTGCTATGACCAGAGTGACTGTGTGCTCTGGCTATTTGTAGCCCCAGAACTGTTTGGCCAACCATGGGTAGCCAGTTGTAAATTAGAGCAGCCCTCAAGCTACTGTTATGCTGGAGGTCAACCCAGCCCCTGGATAGCCTCATTCGGGGAGCCACAAAGGTGGTGTAAAGTTGTCTTTTCTCTTCCGTCCAGACTTGCACTGGGCACAAATTGGCCAGACCCAAGAATCGAGGTGTCTGACTCTGGTGCATCACCAGGGGAGTGAATTGCAAAGGCCTTCAACTGTGAACACCCTAGAGAAACAAAATGCATAATTCTACCACTATGGAACATGAGGAAAGGGGTGATCTCTTGGGTGACTAAGTCCTAAGTCAGAGGCAGTGTGATCTAGTGCTTAGGGACTGGGATTTAGGAGTCCTGAGTTCTAGCTGTGTTTCCTTGGGCAAATCACTTAAGTGCCCTGTGCTTCAGTTTTACCATCTGTAAGATGTGGATAATGATACTCTCCCACCTTTTGTGATCTGCTTTGAGATTGGCCGAAGAGAAGTGGTGTTTAAGTGCCAAGTATTTCTATTATATAGAGGGCTTTAAAAATTACCAATGACACTTCAGTTTGCACTCAGAAGAAAAGTGGTGCAAATTAAGGCATGGAACCAAAAAGAGCAGTGCATGAAATAGGTAAAATGTACTCTGCTTAACTTTCACCCATCACCATAGTATTTTGCTCTGCCCTTTTATGTAAGTGTTGGGAAGTAAGCCGCTGCGTTCTGCACTTACTGAAATTTTCAGAAGTTTGTTCATTAGAGAGCATTACAGTAATCTTGACTAAAATGCACTTTAGCTGACACGAACAAGAGTAATATTGTTAAACAATTGAAAAATTGCTGTGTATACATTATTTTAAAAACCTCCCAGTTCCGGAAAAGAAGATTACATGGAAGATTATTCAGCACCGAGATGAATGATGTTTCCTTTCTGCTTTTGACATGTACAAAATAAATTAGACATTAGAAAAATATGAAGTCAACTGACATTTGAATGATATGCTGTAAAATCTCATTTAGGAGAGTTCCCTGAGTGGATAATACCTGGCTACAGAGTAATTTCCAGGCTGTTGTGTGATAATTGGGATATTGCCCTACCAAATGGGACAGAGCATTTCCAGTGTTGGGAAGATAGAAAAGGCTGAGACTGCTAGAAATTCCCAGCTTGCTTCCCCCTTTTGAGGAGTGTTGCTTTCACCTACCTGCAGTTGGCATCAGACAGAGTTCAAGTGGCAACTATTTCAGTCTTTCACAAATCCATGATTGGTCTATTGCTGTTTGCCCTTCCAAGAGTTTATGATGGGCTGAAAGCTGTCAGATGATAAGATTTTAATTTTAGTGCTTAACATCTCTTTATTCAAGTCCATTCACAAGTGCCTATTAAAATTCTAGTCTTTCAAGACTGCATTCCTCATGGCTATCAGTTCTTTTCGGAGAATCACCGAGTTCTAAGCTTTGGCAGTTGATCATAAGGTTCTCTAGTTTCAGACTTTGCTATATACAGATTGATTGATTTCCCTGCCGGTCTTTCCCTCTCACCTGCCTTATCTATCAGTCTTAGTTATTTACTTTCAAGGTTAGGCTATTTCAGATTACAGACTGACTATCAAGAGGTGACTCAGCTTCTGCATTGTGGGTATGAAGGAGTTCCTTAAATCATCCATCCTTTTTGTTGCTGTTAGAGATAAATGCAAAGGTAATGAACACCATTTTTGGAGGTAGTTTGTGTACAAATGGACTGTACGGCTTATTAACCTTTACTGTGCACATAAGAGTCTTGATTCTTTGGAGCCATACAATAGGAACTGTGGCTTCACGTACAACCTGTAATTGTCTAGATCTCTTGAAGGAGATTTACTGAGATGCTTTCTTCAGACTATCCAAAAATATTATTTGGGTTTGCAGTCTATACACATAGTAGCTGAGTAATGCAGCTGTCTGTAGTTTATACTATATAAATAAATATGAAACAATAATTCCATAACATAGTTTCCACTAGTTGATCTCTATGGTCGCATCTGAGTGCCTCGTAATCTTTAATGTATTCACCACCAAAACATCCCTGTGAGGAAGTGCTGTTATCTTCATTTTACTTGTGGGCATTGAGGCATTCAGTAGATTAATTGACTTGCTCCAGGTCTCACAGGAACCCCGTGGCAGAGCAGGGAATTGAATGCTGGTCTGCCAAGTCTTAAGCTTGTGCCCAACGCACTGGACCATCCTTCCTCTTTTATGTGTCAGTCAGGTAGGTGGCAACCAATCCTGGGAAAGGATTTTTCATACCCAAGTCCCCCTCTTCTTCCTGCAGACAAGGAATCTTCCTCCAGTTGTTTCCTTATGTCTCATTGCAGCAATTGTACCAGCCAGTATCTTTTTGAGTGTTGTCTTCTTCTCCAAGCCTCTCACAGCTCTGGAGTCCTTTTGGAATATCTAGTAAATCTCTTTGACATCTACTGATGAAAAGCGCTAGATAAAGAGCTAGGTGGTATTATTATTATTATTTATTATTTATTATTATTTATTAAAGCAGATGACACCCAAAGACTTCTTTAGGAAACTGAGGCGGAAGGGCACAACATTCCCCATATGTCCTCTCTCTTCTTCTGTCCTCCATCTTGGGTCCGTTCTGTGTGGAGTGTTTCCCCCACTGCCTAAGCTAAATTGGGCAGAATGAGCATCAGAAGCAGTGGCGGATTAGCTGCTTGCACCATGCTTTGGCAGGCCCCCACTATTATTGGAAATTGGAGGGGGCTACCCCTGGAGGATCAAGAAATCTGGGAAAACCCATTAAGTTTAAGGTGAGCCCTAAGACACGATTCACATGGAGGTGTGGCATCCAATTTGTTCTTGCTTTCTCAATTGGGGATGCCCTCAACTCTGGATCAAACTGAGTGTGTGTGGCCTCTTTGCTTTCCTTGTTGGGGGAGGGAATTCTTTCACCTCTTCTCCAGGGAACATCCAAAGATGGACCCCTTCTTTCTTTGGGGTCCTTGGCTGTTTGTTCCATGATTTCCAGGGATCTCTTCTCCGCCTCCTGACAGAGATTCATCTTCTCACTCTTCTTTTTGGACAGGGTATCTTCAGAGGAAGAAAAATGTGAATCAGTCTCTGATCCTGCACTTTCTTTCCTCCTTGAAATTCTCAGGAGAGACTCTCCAGAGGAATGGGCTTATCTTAGTCTCCCATCTCACTCACTTAAGGGCACAAATCCCGAGGTGACTAAGCCATTTTTCCCCCAAGGGAGGGTTCATTAAATCAATTGCTTGTTGTGCATCCCTCCATCATTTAATGGTCAAAGTGGGCCCTATGCTTTTGACACCCAAAAGATATGTTGTAGTTCAAACAGGAATGGCCTGTGTTATTCAGGGGGATCAGACTAGATGATCACAGTGGTCCCTTCTGGCCTTAGAATCAGTGAATCTCTGAATAATCCTGCACACAGCCCTGAGAGAGTTCTCGTAGAAGGAAACCTCTCTATCTACCCCAGCCTCACATTTGATCAGACATAAAACTTATGAGTGCAGGGGGACTGGACTAGATGACCTCCTGAGGTCCCTTCCATTCTTATGATTCATACATCTCATTTTTTGAGTATCTTCTGTTACTTTTCTGTTTCTTGTTTATGTGGTTCCTATTCTTTTGATATCATCGCTACGATGTGATGCCTGTTCTGTTCATTCTCTCTAAAGCATCTGGCACTGGCTCCTGTTGATAGACAGGATACTGAGCGAGATGGGACTATTGGTCTGACCCAGTATGGCTGTTCTTAAATTCTCAATAAACCATCTTTTGTTTTACTTTATCCTGGAGGAGAATTGCATATTGCTAAAGGGAAAGGTAGCATAACATTATCTGTCCCATAGATGCTGCATGAAATTCTAATAAACTATGAGGGGAAAAATTGTTTAAGCCTTTTTTATTTTTTGAAAGAGAAGAGGTCGGCTGGTGAAGACCTAGGACCTTTGGCTTATCTTGGTGTGAAAACATTTAATTGCTTTAAGAACTTTTGCATACTTGGCAATAAAGTTAAGTCACATTTTCTGAAACAAACCACAGAAATGCATGTCAGATATTGAGGCTTGATGAATTGTAGTACATCCTAACTATAAAAGAAATATTTAGGCCCCAGTCCTGCAAAGAGTTAAGCACGTGTTTAACTATGCACTTAGTAGCTAGCCCCATTTTGGGATTACTCACAGAACATAAAGTTAAGCATGTGCTTAAGTCTTTGCAGGACTGAAGCCTTATACTCCAAATTAAATCACTTATTCAGCATTGTCACAAAGCAAATGTGTTTGGCTAAGGTGCAACTGTGTTTCACAGAGCCACCTTTTGCCATGCTGGCTGAGAATCTGTGCAACCCCCATCCTCCTATGGAATTTAGTATTGCTGTCATCTTGATAATGTACCAGAATCATGAGAAGTTGGAATTCCTATGATCTCTCTGGATCTTCACTACAATATAAACTATGAACAATCTCCAAATCTGTGTATAGAACTTCTAATCTCTTTTTTTATATCCAAGTTTCTTTCATTCTGGGTTTTTCAGTTCTTTACCAATAAATCTTTGGAAAAAATTATGGCGGCAGCTCTGCACCACCACATATTCAAAGTAAGTTATAAAGACTCTGTTGCCCAGAATAATTATTTGTATGTCTGATTTTTGTTGCCCTTCTCTGGACATTTGTTGTTCCTTCTACGTCCTTTTTTGAGATTGTCTGATTAAAACTAAACAGGGTATTCAAGTGAAGTATTATACTGTAATATGTTTGGTATTAGTCTCTATCTCTCACATATATGTTAAGAGACAGAGTATAAGGGAGTGTAATGGAGCTGAGACAGGTTGGATTGTGATTTATATAGGAATGACTATTGACTTAGGTGGTGTCCACTGGAAATAGTTATAATTGTACCCAATTTCCATATGGGTAGCCCGAGTCACAGAGAAATTGTGAGTTGCTTTAGATTGCAGAGTCTGAGAAAATGAATCCAGTAGTCTTGGCTCCCAGTCCCCACCTCTTTCTGCTACCAATGATAGTCCTACTGTTCTGGGAATAAATTTCTAATTCACACTAAAGCTGCGTTAAAATGATTTAAAGGGTTTTCCTCATTGCAACAAAAACCTGGAAGTGAAAAGTAAAATGTAAAACTCTTCATTACCAATCTCTTTTTGTCTCAAGTGTTTCATGGTTCTCATAATAAGGGATAATTGTACATACCTGAGCTGTATACTGCAGTGTGTAGGCACAACATGCAGCTTACAAGAGCTTCAAACTTTGCTCTGATTTTAAAATAAAGCACTGACTTTTTTGTGAGTTTTGTGACTAAATGTTCAGATATGAATGTGGGTGTTAGAGGTTCCCAATAATAGGAATATGTTGCCATAGACACATCTTTTAAGTATGCCAGCAGAATATTATTGCGTAATGTTGAAGAACCTCAGTAAAATTGTATTTCACCAAGGCCTGAGATTATCCGGTTGTGAAAAATTAATTACAAATTTGGCTTTCGGTGAGTAAGAGGTCCTATGATGTTGATTTTTTTAAATATTTGGAACATTATAGGAATGATTTAGTGCCACGGGCTATTAGAAAGTAGATCATTTTTTTAAATTTATGGGCCAGAGTCATCAAAGGGATAATGAGCAATTAAAAAAAAATCTTAATATTAACAAATGGCTAACATTTCTAATCATTATTTATCTACTTTTGAATTTTAACACTTTAGTCATAATTGAAGAATTTCTATATCCAGAAAAAGTTGGCAACAAATTCCTCTATTTATAGAGAAGCATAGAGCAAGAAGTAGACAATAACACACATCAAGATTTATGTAGTGGTGGTTTTCTATAAAAGTTAGCAACAATTAATTGCAGGCATATCCAGCATGTTTTACTGCTGTGATTTGTCATTTGGTTTGGCAGAAGGCTCATATATATTTTCAGGGCTGATGCCCCATTCTTTAGTGGTCACTGATTAAATTGGTAATTAATTGGAAACCAATAATAGAAAGAGATGGGGATGGTAGGGTTCTAGTAGCACAATCAGACACAAGAGAATCAAGATTATCAAGTTCAATATCTGGTTAGGAACCCCAGTGTGCACAATGATGACACTCTCACTGAACGCACAGCAGAGCTTTAACCACTTTGTTAGCACAATTAGTAAAGACACAAGCTCCAAACCACATTAAAAGATAGCAAAAGTACAGAGTTAAAGTAGTAGCTTGTATTCTTCGTCATATATACTCTCACTCTTTTCTGAGGATCTCGTGGAAAGAGACAATGAATGAGCCCGCTGGTCCTGAACACTCTTTACATGGTGGTCTGGCCTATGATAGAGCCTGGGGACTGTCATGAAAATTCATACAAATCCCCGACCTCCCTTGCCCATATTTAACTAAGGGTGTCCTTATCCTATAGGTTAGTGTATTAATGAATTTAGCTTATTACCATATACGTCAATGTTGCCAAAGCAAGTTCGTGTTAACCATCTGCCAACATATTATCGTAGAATATCCCAGCCTAGTGTCAGTTCAGTGTTCCTGCAGTTTACCTGATATCATTTTGTGCAGACTCCCCCCTTAAACACACTATTCCCAATTCCCTAAAACTAAGAGTTATTGTTGGGCCACTTATTTGTGCTGAAGTTCATAGGCCTCAAAGCCTTATGCTACCTGCTTAAGCTAATGCCATATGGGCTACAGGCTTGTAGGTTCCTTCCTTTATTGCTAAGTAAAGTAAAATGCTAAAGATAGCTCTTTGGGTTACAAGGCAGAAGGGACCATTATGATTATCTGTTCTGAATTCTTGCACAACAGAAGCCACAGAATTTCATCCAGTGATTTCTACTTCTAGCCCAATAACTTCTGGTTGAATGAGACAGTATCCTTTAGAAAGTCAAGAACTCTTGATTTAAGGACTATTGACCTACAGTGGCAACCTAGTAATTACAACACTAAAAGGCTATCTGTGCCATGCAATTTTCTTTATGGATAAGAAACAGTAGTTGCATTTATTGGACAAAGGGTCACAGCCTGGGTCCTGATCCTACAATGGGGAGCTTGCTGGCAGACCTACATATAGCCCCATTGAAACCAGCAGGGAGTGGTCTACCTACGCATTAAGTATTGTGGATCGAGCCTAATTCTGTTTGGACAAAGTTTTTTCGGGAGCATTGTATAGAACAGTATTTATTAACAAGTACATTTTGGAACCATAATTTAGGAAAACGTTTGTGCATGATATACAGACATTCTCCACTAACCATTTAATTAAATACTTCGCTACATCATGTGTTTTTGTGGAAGGCCAAGGGTCAAAAGTAAGAAGATGAATTCCTCTGCTGTCTTGGTTAGGAATAAAATATTCCCCCCGCCCCAGGGGTGTGTGCGTGTGTGTGTGTGTGCATTTATTTATTTATTTAACTTATTTTGGTCTCTTATGACTCAGAATCAAAATGATCAGGGTTCAGAATTACCAGCTGTATTCTGTCTCTTTCAGAGCAGAGAAAGGCTAATGCAAATTTACTCCTCTGTTTTCCAGACATGATTCATTTCTCACAACAGATCCTCCAAACCTGCCTCTTTCTGAAAGGAAAGAAACCTTTTTATAGTCCCAATGGGCATGGCTTGCTGAGTCACTAAAAAACTATTCTCAGTGTCCTTTCCCCAATTCTTGTAGCTAAACATAAGTGGGAAGATCTCCTGCCCTCCAACTCTTCAGCTGTTCCTCTACAAGAGACCCACACAATCTAGCTGTCATCTAGATCAGGATCAAACTCTCTGGGAGGAGAAGCTGGTTTTCTGGACAGCCGCTAGTAGCCTGTATAAAAAGCTTATGTATAGAAATCAGGGATGTGATGAATCTCTTAGTTGGATTAGATTTGTATAGGAATCCACTTTCAGTACAATTAGTTGGAATGTTCAGATAGTATTCTGAAAAAATACCGTTATCTGATATTTATGTGATGCTCTGATGAAATGTCCAATGAGCCTGCTCCTTTGATTGGACAACCATCATTCACAAACAGCTAGTAAGGCATATTTTGACATGTGGATTCCATTTGAATCAGTTTGGGAAGCAATGAGTGATAAAAAGCATAGAGTCATAGAAATGTAGGACTGGAAAATACCTTGATAGGGCCTCTAGTCCAGTCCCTGAACAGAGGCAGGACTACGTTTTTTTTTTTTTCCTAAACTATCCCTGACAGGTGTTTGTCTAATCTTTTATTAAAAGTCTCCAATGACAGAGATTCCACACTCTCCCTAGGTAAATTGTGCCAGTGCTTAACTACCCTGACAGTTAGGAAGTGTTTCTTAATGTCTAACCTAAATCCCCCTTGCTGCAATGTAAGCCCATTGTTTCTTGTCCTGTCCTCAGTGGATAAGGAGAATAATTTATCATCCTCTCCTTTATAACAACCTTTTACATACTTGAAGACTCTTATTATGTCCTCAGTCTTCTCTTCTCCAGACTAAACAAACCCAATTTTTTCAATCTGTCCTCATAGGTCATGTTGTCTAGACCTTTAATTATTTTGTTGCTCTTCTCTGGACGTTCTTCAACTTGTCCATATCTTACCCGAAGTGTGGTCTCCAGAGCTGGACACAGTACTCAGCAGTGCCGAGTGGAGTTGATAAATTACTTCTTGGATCTTGGTTACAATACTACTGCTAATATATCTCAAAATGATGTTCACTTTTTTGGCAACTGTTTTACACTCTCGGGGCAACGACAGTCTATAGTCCAGCCACTCACCTCGGTGGCCTGCTGGAGTTACCAGTCTAGTCCCTTTCTCCAGGGGCAAACTTCAGCCTGTGTTGGCTACTTCCTTCAGGGCAAGTGGGGACAGCCCTAGCACCTTATCTGCCCTTCCTCCAGGGCCTCAGTCTGGCAACGGTCAGCCAGAAGCTCCTTCTGCTCTGCTACCCTGACCAGCACTGCTCTTGCCATGATGCTCCTAGGCAGCCAGCCCTTCTCCCTAGCAGGCCAAGGAGAGACTCTCTCTGCTCTGTTGAGCAGCCCTTTATATAGGGCCCCTGCTGGCCCTGATTGGCCACTGCAACAAGCCACATCCCGATTGCCTTGCTTAGTGAGCCCTCCTCTAATTGGAGGGTTCTGTGCAGGCTCCCTCTGGCCTGCTTTAACCTTTCCTCTTCCCTGTGTGGGGCAACTGCCCCACTACATGCACCCAGCTTGTAGTAGGTTCATCTAGGCTATATTTCCCCTTTTTTTTAATGAGAAGGTCATATGAGACCACATCAAAATCCTCAGTAAAGTCAAAATATATCGACTGCTTCCCCCTATCCATGAGGCTTGTTACCCTGTCAAAGAAAGATATTAGGTTGGTTTGACATGATTTGTACTTGACAAATCTGTGTTGACTGTTACTAATCACATCATTATCTTCTAGATGCTTACAAATTGTTTGTTTGATTATTTGCTCCAATATCTTTCTGGGTACGGAAGTTAAGCTGACTGGTCTATAATTTCCTGGGTTGTCCTTGTTTCCCTTCTTAGAGAGAGTTGCACTTCTCAGTCCCCTGGGACCTCTCCCATCCTCCACAAGTTTTCAAAGATAATTGCTATAATGGCTCAGAGATCTCTTCAGCCAGTTCCTTAATTATTCTAGGGTGTATTCCACCAGGCTCTGCCAACTGGAAGACCTCTAATTTGTCTAAGTAATTCTTAACTTGGTCTTTCTCTATTTTAGCCTCAGACTCTACCCTATTTACACTGATGTTCACTATATCAGTCGTCCAACCTTTCTGGTGAAAACTAAAACAAAAAAGGCATTTAGCACTTCAGCCATTGCTGCATTTTCTGTTATTGTCTTTCACTTTTCATTGAGTAATGGGCGTCCTCTCTGATGGGCGTCCTTCCTCTAATGAAGGCGTCTCAAACTCAATTTACCTTAGGGTCAGTGCCAGTCCTCAAATCCTCCCCGCACGTCAGTAATGTCACTGAAGATGGTGTTCAGAAACGAAAACGTTTATATTTTTATTTCAAATTTCTTAGAAATAATAAAACTGTCATACAACTTTATACAATTCTTCACCTGCCAGAGAGTTTTTAGTGTTTGCCAGACACCTGGCAATGCTTCAGTTCCATCAGTTTGTTGATAGTTTGGCCTCAGTGACTGAGCAGTAGAAACCTTCAGGATTGCAGCAGGGTGGGCATAAGATAGTTGTGTTCAGTATTTTGATTTGATTTGTTTATATTCACTGTGGAAAAAAGTGATGCTGCCTCTATGGCTGACTCTGCCTGGCAATCAGTAATGGTATCTCTGTCCCTCTCCCCCAGCCAATGGGAGCTGCGGGAGGCGGCGCCTGCGGCAGACATTGCATCTCTCCTCTGCGGGCCGCAATGGGGAGATTCTCGTGCCACAGATGGCCCATGGGCTGAGAGTTTGAGACCCCCTGCTCTAATGTATTCTGGTATTTTTGCTAAAAGTTTTCTTGTTACTCTTTGTGTCCATGGCTAGTTTAATCTAGTTTTGTGCCTTGTCCTTTCTAATTTTGTCCATATATGCTTGTGTTGTAGTAAAAGCTGATGGCAAATTGTGTAAAGCCACAATGACTGACTACTCCACGTCTACCATGAGAGCGCAAGTGGAAATCAGACATCCTCAATCTCATCTACATAATCTGCTAAAGATTATCTGGGAGCACTATGATTTTAAAAATGGTAGTCCAAACTCAAAAATACACACTATCACAGAAATTTGTCTTAAAAATCCATTTTTTACATTTAAAAAAAAAAGATGAAATCCTGGCCCCATTGGAGTCAATGGGATTCCTTTGTCTGGGGGGATTCTTTTGACTCCAGGGACTCCAAAGGAGCCAGGATTTCACCCAATATATAGTATTTTATTTTTAGTGTGCTGAATACTGTAGACCAGATTGTGATCTCTTACACTGCTGGAGAACTGTAGTAACTCCAATAAAGTCAGAACAGTTACTCATGTTGTGACTGAGAATCGAGTTTGGCCCAGTTTTCCTGGGGTTTTTCTTTTTTTGGCTACTATATGAAATGGGTATGCTGTGACTTCTCTCAGTCAAAGAGAGTTAGCAGTAAGACTTAAAGTATTAAGGGAACGGGAACATTTTCCTCTCAGATCAGTATGGCTGTAGTCAAGGTTTGTGTTCTGCTTTCTGCATGCACACGACCCCCAGTCTTGTCCTGCATGTAAGGAGAGTAAGATACTAAACTTGAGTGCTACAATATAGATCTCAGAGAAGAATTTTTCACCACGGAGTAATAAACTATTCACAGATCATCTTGTAACCAAATAAATTACCAAATGTATTGAGGATTTGTTGGAGGTTAGGGAAACAAAGAGTTATTAAAGCTGGTGAGCTACAGTAAAATGTCATTAGGGCAGGGCAGGATTACCCAATAGGCAAACTAAGCATGTGTTTAAGGCACCGGCGAAGCAGGGGGCACAAAGAAAAATGAGATTTTTTTTTTTAAAATTGATATTTGATATTTTTAAAAAAGCATCAAAGTGTCATCATGGGAAAAATCAGAACTTTGTTAGACTTCCTTACACTCCACGACACACTCTTTCCCCCATTTTTCTGTTCTCTTTTATTACTTATCCCCACCTAAACGAGGGGGGTGTCCTACTAATGTAGATCGAAATAATGCTAGGAAGTCAGATCCTGTCATGTATTGCAATACATTTATGTTTTATTATTGATATAGTCTTCTGAGTTATACATACTTGATTCATTTTTTTCTTACTATATATATATATATGTTGTGTAATTTGTTTTTTTTTTTAAGTTCAGATAACTGAGATAAGGGGCAGGATGAAACATAACCAACTGAGTAGAGCACAGAAACATAAACTGGTGGAAGAAAAGAAACAAAAAACTAATGAATTTTCCAAAATCTTCCAAAGCTGACATCATTTTTCAAAGCGAATCCATCAAAAGCAACGTCTTCTCTCAGTAGCACAGACATCGTTCCAAAACCTGTAGGTGTTTCAGAGACTGACCCTTCTTCTATTGGTGAAACAAACACCATTCCAGAACATGTGGATGTGTCAGACTGTAACTGATCATCCTACTCCTGGTGGTAAAACAGACATTGTTCTAGAAGGTGTGGATGTATCAGACTTTACCTGCTCATGCTGTAAATAATAGGAGAAAATATGCTGGTATGTGGGTTGATTTCAGTACCGGTGATGTAGCTTACTGGATAGATCGTGGACCAAATGACTGTCAGCACTACACTGGGCCATTTGAGAAGTCACGTCGGACTTTTACCAATGGCAAACAAGGTATTGTCCACAAAAAATATTTTTCGGCATGAAAGCGAATGGTGAGAAATACACTCGCATGGCTACTGTATTCACCATCAACAGGGTCTGTGTACTGTTTTGTTTGCAAACTTTTTTCATATAAACTTTCAACATCCCAGTTTGCTGCAGATGGATTTAGTGACTGGCGGAATACTGTTTTAAGTGAACAACATGAAAATAGCGCTACTCACAGAGATTCAATGTTGACATATTTAAATCGAAGACAGGGCTTTGGATTGACACAAATTGGAAGAACAAATTAAAGGGGAGCGTGAATACTGGCAACATGTCTTGCTGTGTGTTATAGCTGTTGTTCAAACATTAGCTGAACGTGGTCTGCGTTTCAGGGGATCAAATAACACATTTGGATCATTGCAGAATGGAAATTTCTTGGGATTGTTGGAGCTTGTGGCTCAGTTTGACCCATTTTTAGCAGGCCGTATCTCAAAATATGGGATTGCTGGCAAAGGTAGCCCATCATACTTATCCATGACAATATGTGATGAACTTATTGGTCTAACGAGTGACAAAGTTTGTTCAGCTACTGTGGATGAAATAAGTATTGCTGGGTACTTCAGTTTATCTGTCAACTCAACACCTGATCTTTCACATATTGATCAATTGAGTATTGTACTAAGATATGTGTCTCCCACAGATGGAAAACCAGTTGAACGATTTATAACATTCCTCAATTTGAAAAGCCACACTGGTAAAGAAATGGCAAATCAAATACTGCATTATCTGTGCCAAGGTTGCAAAATAGATTTCTCAAAGTGCAGAGGTCAATCTTAGGACAACGCTGCCAACATGTCAGGGCGTTATCAAGGACCATGCAGAAGAAGCTTTTAGAACAGAACAAATATGCCATATTCATACCATGTGCTGCACACTCTCTCAATCTTGTTGGCTGCGGTGCTGTTGATTGTTGTCCGGTGGCAGTAAGATTTTTCTCAACAGTCCAGTTACTTTATACATTTTTCTCTGCCTCAACACACCGATGGGCAGTTCTTAAAACATATTTGGGTAATGATTGTGTGTTGAAATCTTTCTAATACTCGCTGGAAGGCACATGCAGTGGCAACAAGTGCAAGTCTGGAGTCCTACTCAGATTGTGGATGCATTAGAAAATATAGCCGAAGACCAATCACAAAAGGGAGAAACTATATAAGAGGCAGAAAACATTGCAAACAAGATGCAAGAACTAGAGTTTGTATTCATGTTGACCATGTGGAATGAAATTTTACAACACTTTCACCACACAAGTCAAGCTCTCCAAGAAAAAGAATTGGATTTGAAAACATGTGCAGACCTTTGTCAATCATTAGCAGACCACTTACACATTTTGAGGAAAGATTTGAAAAGATTTGAAGACCTATCAAAAGATATCTTGCCTTATACTAACTACAAAGAAGCCCAGTCCTGCAAGCGAATCAGGAAAAAACAAGCAAATGATAGCAGAACAGAAGCATCAGAAGCAACAGAAACATCATTAAATCCTTGAGACAAATTTTGCGTATCTACTTACTATGCTATAATTGATACACTTGAAGCTCATATGAAGAGGAGAGGTGTACAAAGAAGTATCAAGTAGATTTTCTCTTCTAAACAATATGGACTTATCTGATGAACAATATTCACAAGCTTCCCAAAAGCCAGTTGGCTCATACCCTGTTGACTTGAACATGAATCTCTGTGGAGAAGTACGGCAGTTCCACTGTTATATGCGCGCAAAGTTTAATGAAACAGGAAAAATGAAATTCAGTCACATTGATCTTCATGACACAGTACTGAAAGATGGAATACAATGTGTATTTCCAAATGTAGAGATCGCACTACATATTTTTCTAACATTGATAATTACTAACTGCTCCGCAGAATGCTCTTTTTCCCAGCTGAAAAGAATAAAAAACCCTCGAAGAACAATGTGTCAGGACAGACTTGATTCACTTTCCCTATTGTGTATGGAAGCGGACATGCTTCATCAAGTCAGCTTCGATTTAATGTATCCAGAATTTTGCGATCAGAAAATCTAGAAAGAAGCTATTTTAATTTCAACATACATGTAAGTTTTGTGTCATTTCGAAAAATAAAATGTTATTTTACGGTATAGTATTATTTTTATTTTGAATTACATATGGGGGGGCACGATAATCTTTTCAGTGCTTAGGGCCTCTAAAGGTCTTAATCCAGCCCTGCATTAGGGTATAGCAATAGTTTGCAGTTTAGAGGGTCTTTTAATTCCAGATGTTCCTTCATATTGTCGGGTCCTCGTTCCATTTAACTCTAGAGAATACTGAGAGAGAGAGAGAGAGAGCAACTTTGAGGATAAGAGTGCAGGCATTTATTGCCATTAGAAGTTTACTGTGCAGTGCTTGATATTTAAAAAGATACCATTTTAACCTGCTGCTAGAGGCTGATTATTAGAGCTGGTCAAAAATTTTTTGCTGGAACAATTTTCTAGTGGAAAATGAAGTTCAGTCTAACTCAAAATGTTTCACGGAAATGTGTCAATTTCAATGAAATTTTAGATGTGAAAATTATTTCATCTTGTTTCTTTTTGATGTTGAAATGCTTCATTCTGATAAAGTAAAAAGTTTCATTTTGATTTTGTTTTCGAATAATTTAATTTAAAGTTGTATAATATATTAAAATAGTTTAATATACCATAATTATATAAATTATATATCTTATATTTAATATTTTAAAGTAATGTCTTGGTCTAGGCTTTCTTTTTGCAATTTGGATAGTTCTGGACTGACAGTTTTTGAAAAAAAAAATCCAGTTTTGCCAGGATATTAATAGCTTAAAGACACTATAATTTATACTGAACTTTTCAAATTATTCAGCTGATCTCCTTGGTCTTGGTAATAAGAATGATAGATTGTGGTGAGGCGCTTCATAGATTCATAGATTTTTAAGGTCCGAAGGGTCCATTATGAGCATCTAGTCTGACCCCTTGTATAGCTGAGGCCTGAGAACTCCCCCAAAATAATTCCTAGAGCACATCTTTTAGAAAAACATCCAATCTTGATTGTAAAATGATCAGTGATAGAGAATCCACCATGACCCTTGGTAAATTGTTCCAGTGATTAATTACACTCACTGTTAAAAAAAATTACACCTTATCTCAAGTCTGGATTTGTCTAGCTTCAGCTTCCAGTGACTGGATCATGTTATACCTTTCTCTGCCAGATTGAAGAGTCCATTATTAAAAATGTGTTCCCCATGTAGGTACATATAGATTGTAATCAAGTTATTCTTTAATCTTGTCTTTTGTTAAGCTAAATACGTTAAGCTCCTCCTGTCTATCACTATACGTCCACTTTGTCACCTATTTTGCGAATTTAAAAAAATTAAAACATTAAACAAAAAATTAGCTAAGTTTAAATTTTTAAGGCTTGAAGGGACCATTAGACCATCTAGTTTGATCTCCTGTATATCACAAGCCATTAAATTTAATTTACTTACCCTTGTATTGAGCCCAATAACTTGTGTTTTTCTAAAGCGTATCTTCCAGAAAACTATCCAATCTTGATTTGAAGACTTCAAGAGATGGAAAATGTACCACTTCCCTTTGTAGTTCGTTCCAGTTGTTAATCATCCAAAAGTTTAAATGTTGTGCAGCTTTGATTTAGTTTTTCAAGTACTGATAAAATTCAGAATAATTTGTTACATGTCTTGTTACCTAGATTTGTGTTTGGTATTCACTGACATTTAAGGCCGATAATTGGTGTCCAATGAATCCAAAGATATGTCACATCCAAAATAGAAACTGGGGCAAAGTATTTCTTGGCTTATGGATGTTCATCCATTGCACTCTCCACAGCTTGTACAATCTGTTCCAGCTTTGCTTCTTAGGAGGAAAATATCGGGTACACGTTTAAAAAACATGTCCCTGTGTGTACGTGAAAGCATAGTGCACACATTAGAACAGATGTTACACAACTTTATCTCATGTTTTTCACTTTGCCATCAACTCCTTTTTTTAATTGTTTCCTCCCCTAATATTATTGTAGAAGGAATAAAATACTAGCTCTTTAATATATACAGTGTTTTATCAAGTACAATACAAAATAAAACAGGTTCTTTATGAAGCTTTAGGAAAACAGTAGTTTGATTTTTTTTAAAATGTATTTATTGGAGGAAAAATAGTCATTCTTAAAATAGAATTGTTATAATTAAAAAATCAATGCAGTAGAACACTGGAGGTCTACTCTTCTTTCATTCACACGGTTACCATGGAAATATGGATGTTATGCTTAAATGCACTAGTTTAGCTATAGTTCATAAACTAAAAGAGTAAAATGTTAATTCACAATTGTTGTATCAATGGCAAATCATAAAAGCATTTATAAAAATTTTTTCCAGTATTTTGAAACAACCACGGAAAATCCAAATTTTATTTTTGGCTAAATAATCATAGGTTTCTAACCATGTAGGTTTTCTGATGTCTCTATCTCTTTCATTGGATTGACTCACAGAAGGCCTGAATTCCTTAAGGGCCAAATTCTACAAGCTTGCAGACATGCATTTTAAAGTGACTGCACAATGTAAAGATCAGACTGTCATGTTAAAATGAGTTATGTAAATAAATCTTGTAAATTCCTCTGTGCTCAGGAAAGCAACAGCCCCTCTGCACACCATAGTGGTAACTTTTGGGAGTTGTGCTGATGGAGTTTATAACGGCCCATGCAGCTTCAAATGTTTTAGTGCTCTCTGAGGATGTTTGAGCTTTGAATCTTTACCATGGATTTCCTTGTGGTTATGGCCCCATATTGTAGTACAGATTGGAAATCACTTAGGAAAGTTGACAGCATTACCAACAATGATAGTGTTTTGTTAAATTCACCTAATTTGTGTAATTGACCTGCACAATCATAGAATATTAGGGATAGAAGAGACCTCAGGAGGTAATTTAGTCCAATCCCCTGCTCAAAGCAGGACCAACTCCAACTAAATCAATGAACAATGAACTTTCATTGTTGAGAACAGGAACTTCAAAAGTAAGAGTGTTATGTGGCATTGACATTATTTCTGAATCTGGGGCTACCTGCCTTTTGGAAGGATATTGTCAGATCATAAATTCAGTGGGGAGGCTGCTATTGTCCCTTAGTCACTGAATACAATATGGACGTGTGACGGCTGCAATAATAGGGATTAAATGGATGATCTCCAAAGCGAGAAACAGGAGTCACCATCATGTGAACTGAAGAGCTATGTATTTGTAATTATATGCTGACAAGTAGATTATAGATAGAGTTGGCCAAAAATTTTTAACCAAAACATTTTCTCGGTGAAACTGTAGCTTTTGCAATGGTGAAACATTTCATCAATTTGGGTTGATGTTGGCAGATTGTTTTGGTGAAGAAGAAGAAAATTAAATTAAATTTAAAAAATCTTTGAAAAAATGTTTTGTTTCAACATTTTTGAAATGAAACACTTTCATTTTTTGTTCAAAACAATTTTTATTAAAAATGCCCTTTTAGTTTTATTTTAAAAAAACAATCAAAAATGTTTTTAAATGGTCAAAATCAAAACTGAGCCTAAACCATTTTTTTGAGTTCTTGATTTACTGAACACTTTGAAAAAAATTGTTTTCAATTTTACCCAAAACTAATTTTTGTATGATTATTATTTTGAATTGCCAGCAAACCAAAAAATCCAGGATTTGCTCAGCTCTAGTTACTAGTACACACTGAAGGCCAAATGGGGCCATAAGTTAGTTATAGAAGCCTTATTCTGGTGCCTTCTGAAGCCTTCTGCTACCCCTTTCATTCTGGGTCTCTGTTCCTTCTTTTTCACTGTTAAGTTTTATAGCCTGCTGACACTAAGAAAAGCCCATTTCCGTGAAGTGAGTTGAAGACCTATTGCTCAGGACCACTGTTTAAGACCAGGACATTATTTATTTAAAACTTGGTTTTTGCTGCCATTTGCTTTCTTTAGATCTACTTATAAATGGATTTATGGCATTGTTTTGAAATTCTGCAAAAAGAACAGAAGTACTTGTGGCACCTTAGAGACTACAGCCCACTTCATTGGATGCATAGAATGGAACATATAGTTATATATATATATACATACACACACACACACACACACACACACATACAGATGAGTTGGAAGTTACCATACAAACTGTGAGAGGCTAATTAGTTAAGATGAGCTATTATCAGCAGAAGAAAAAAACTTTTGTAGTGATAATAAAGATGGCCCATTTAGACAGTTGACAAGAAGGTGTGAGGATACTTAACTTAAGGAAATAGATTCAATATGTGTAATAACCCAGCCAATCCCAGTCTCTCTTCAAACCCAAGTTAATGGTATCTAGTTTGCATATTAATTCAAGCTCAGCAGTTTCTCATTGGAGTCTCGTTGAAGCTTTTCTGTTGCAAAATTGCCACCCTTAAACCTTTTACTGAGTGGCCAGAGTGGTTGAAGTGTTCTCCTACCAGTTTTTGAATGCTATGATTCCTGATGTCAGATTTGTGTCCATTTATTCTTTTGCATAGAGATAGATTCAACATGTGTAATGACCAGCCAGCAATGCCCCTCTGCCATGTACATTGGCCAAACTGGACAGTCTCTACGCAAAAGAATAAATGGACACAAATCTGACATCAGGAATCATTAAGTTACTTTCCTTAAGTTTCAGAGGAACAGCCGTGTTAGTCTGTATTCGCAAAAAGAAAAGGAGTACTTGTGGCACCTTAGAGACTAACCAATTTATTTGAGCATGAGCTTTCGTGAGCTACAGCTCACTTCATCAGATGTATCCTCACACCTTCTGGTCAACTGTCTAAATGGGCCATCTTGATTATCACTACAAAAGTTTTTTTCTTCTGCTGATAATAGTGCATCTTAACTAATTAGCTTCTCACAGTTTGTATGGTAACTTTCAACTTATCTGTATGTGTGTGTGTGTGTATATATGTATATATCTTACTATATGTTCCATTCTAGGCATCCGATGAAGTGGGCTGTAGCTCATGAAAGCTTATGCCCTAATAAATTTGTTAGTCTCTAAGGTGCCACAAGTACTCCTGTTCTTTTTGTGGATACAGACCAACACGGCTGCTACTCTGAAACCTTTTGAAATTCTAACCACAAAGGCTTGGTTCATAAAAATACATATATTTTATATGGAGAAGAAACTGTTTCCGAGTAGATTATATGTTTTTCTCAAATATCCCATCAAACCCTTTCCTTTATACAACCACAGAGGACAGAAACCAGTAAAATGGTGATCTAATCAAGAGTGGGGTATTAAGTACTTGACAATCAGACAATTGTGTATTTATCAGCTTCCAGAGGAAAAAAAAGAACCAAAGCACTATCAGGGAAGGCTGTTGCTTAAGTTAAACCTGCCCAGGGAAAAGTCTTCATTATTTACTGGCCTGAAATGCAAGAAGATATTTGCCATAGCAACCTTTACATAATAATGGCAGGGTGTCAGGAATGCCTTTTATATTACTGAAAAGGGGAAAACTGTGAATAATTTATTCAGCGCTCTCACTCACTCTGGAAATTTCAAGATTCACTCAGTTCAAAACACTATTTTAGCACCTCTGCTTGTCGCAGTTTCCCTTGTTTCATTATGGATTTATAACAGAGAATCTAAATGCCCTGTCCTGCAAACATTTACTGCCACTACCATAAGTAGTTCCAAGTGCTCAATAGCAAATTTGTACAGAATCAGGCCCCAGACTAGTAGTTCCTGCAGCAAGATATGGTTTTCCATAAAAGCCCTGTGAACCCATGCTACAATGGACCTGAAATCTGTAGCAAAACACTGTTTTTTCTGCAACTCCTTCCCACTGACACGAACAGCATGTTGAAGTTTCTGGCAAAACAATGTAAAAATTGAAAATATATACTGTATGAATTATATCAACTTCTTTAGGTTTTAGTCATAATTTTAAATTAATTGTATGCTTTTACCAGTTCAGTCACAGCAAGCCTGTGATCTTGCACTATCTCTAAAATACTAACACAGAGCTTGTTTCCCTGCTGGGTTACTCCAGTTTTACATGGGTAGGCTTCCATTGAAATAAATCGTGTTGCACTGGTATAAAACTGGAGTCAGGCAGGGGAGTTGTTACAGTACTGTAAAGTAGGTGTGTTGCAGTAGAGTTGATACATGAGTGTGAAACAGGAGATACATAGGTGAAGCAGTGCTCTGAAAGTAGAATTGATCCAAGGAATGGAAACCCCTACCTTATGAGAGGAGACTCAAAGAGCTTGGCTTGTTTAGCCTAACCAAAAGATCGCTATAAATACATCAGAGATATAAATACCAGGGAGGGAGAGAAGTTATTAAGTTAAGCGCCAGTGTGGACACAAGAACAAATGGATATAAACTGGCCATCAGCAAATTACGGCTGGAAATTAGGCAAAAGTTTCTATCAGGAACTTCTGGAACAGCCTTCCAGGGGGAGCAGTGGGGGCAAAAAACCTAAGTAGCTTCAAGACTGAGCTTGATAATTTTATGGAGGGGATGGTATGATGAGAGAGCCTACAATGGCATGTGCCCCATTGGTGACTGCCAGTAGCAAAAATTCCCTACAACTGGAGACAGGACACTAGATGGGACAGCTCTGAGTTACCACGGAAAATTCTTTCCCAGATATCTGCTCAGGGTCTAACTGATCACCGTATTTGGGGTCGGGAAGGATTTTCCCCTGGGTCAGATTGGCAGAGACCTTGTGGGGGGTTGCCTTCCTCTGCAGCATGGGGTATGCGGACCACGGCTACTCCGACCGGCTGCCCAGGGACCGCAGCCTGGGGCCGCGGACTGTGGCTGCTGCGGCCGGCTGGGGACCGCTGCCTGGGGCTGCGGATGCTCTGTCCATCCGTCCCGAGACTGCTGCCCGGTGCCGCGGCTGCTCCGGCCAGCTCCCCGGGGATAACGGCCCAGGGCTACGGACCACGGCTGCTCTGGCTGGCCGCGCAGGGACTGCTGCTGGGGCCAGCAGACTGTGGCTGATCTGGCCGGCTGCCTGGGGACCGCTGCCTTGGGGCTGGAGCAGTGGTTGGTGTGGCTGTCCCAGGGACCACCTGAGCAGCTGGCCCCAGAACCAGCTGGTTGGGTGGCCCTGGAGTCAGCCACACTAGCCCCTGCAGAAGTCACTGAGGTCGTGGGAAGTCACAGAATCCATGACTTCTGCAACCTCTGTGACATACAACTCATAGGAGTTGTGTGGCTAAATCTCCAGACTGACCTTGAAAAATCTCCACCATTATGTCTAACTCTCTCTGCTTACATCATAGCAGAGAGCATCTCCTTGCCCATGCTCTGCTCCCTTTGGGGAAGGAGGCTATTACTTTTTCTCTCTTGTTGTTGACGAGAAGGATGAGGATATTTCTTCTCAGCTTGCCACATTCCTCCTATACTATTATTATATACTGCATTACTATGCAGTTCAGTCTGCCTGATCCTAAGGAGAACAGGCATATCACTTATTTCAGCAGTGTTGTCTCCCAGTCATCTAATGGAAGCAGAGCATGCTCAGTACCTCACAGGATTGAGGACTCACTCATAGGGCATTTTGCTTCTTCTGCTTGAGCCCACACAGAGCGAGTACAGTGTTAATCAGAGTGTCTCCTTTTTCCTTTCTGAAAGGTGTATGATCATAAAATAATGGCAACATTTCACAGCCAAAGATAATTCCACTGTAGCCTCAGAATATGCAGGGCCCTGCATATTGTGCCCTTATTTAAAAGGGGTCTATATCTATCGGATACAGATACTTCTGTGGCTTTTTGGACTCCAAGCTTCCAGTGGGGCTCTTTCCTGAGGTCTTGTGTTTAAAGAAGCCCTGACGGCTTCAGTGAATTTTGACAGCTCTGGCAGCACTTCTGAATGTAGAGATTTTCCCGTGTTGTGGACTTCCTGTTATCACCTTTGTGCCAAGGGCAGTCATCATAACCACCATTAGATGCTCAAGACAGGGGCCTAGGCATTGTAAAATAAGTTCATTTCTTGAAGAGAGCAGTGCCTAAAAAATTAGATTATTAGACTAAGAAATGTACATGCTACAGTGCAAAAATGCTACAGGGGTCAGTTTGTGTAGATTCATGATCCAGCCCCTGCCAAATTAACCTCATGTTGGTTTCCTTGGAGGTTTTGATTCTCTAGCTACCAGTCTTCATGTACCAGCTGGCTAACATAGGAACAGGAGTCTGTTCTCTATGGAGGTCAGGGTCTTGCCATTTCCTGGAAGACTTCCTTTCCCCAAACATCTGAAGGCAATGTGAGTTGTAAAGACTTGGGGATGGTACTTTGTATTATTTGCTATTGCCCTAAATATCTCTTATGTAGGTGATCACTTAGGAGTCATACAAGGTGCATTTTTATGTCTACACTGTTTGATTTTCTTTTTGTAAGATTGCTATTTTCCTGTTTTGTTTTTAATTTTGAAATGTTAACTTTTTAAGACCATGCAGTATAAGGGTGATTCAAAGACTTTGCCAAATGAAGTCTTCAGTAATCCATTTGGCAGAAAGGAGGCCTCTGTCCTGGCCTAAACTTGATTTTCATATGCATCTACATGCTTGCCTGATCCTTGCCTATAAGCAGCTTCAAGTCTGTACATCTATCCATCTTTGCTTTTTTGAGTCAGATTTCTCTGGTGGATCACAATTCCCCAAGATCTGTGAATTTTTTCAACGAATTAGATGCTTAATTTTAATTGTTAATGTACTGTACTGAGAAATAAAGCGTGATTTCTTTTTCTCTTTATTTACTTGAAAAGTGAAGGAGAAATACGAAAATTAAATCTCCAGTATTTTTTGTTGAGCAACATGTTACTATGTTGTGGCTCATTTATTGGGAATTGCTGCAGCTACTGTAACTTTGAGATGTGATAGCGATATTGACCAGGGCAGCTAGATTCCTGTTTAATTACTTATAAAAGTTGTAGAATAAGTTTTGTTCCAGAAGTCATTGCTTATGCTTGTGGTTGTGATTAGTAATTAGCTATATTTGTATGACAGACATAAATGGGAATCGAATTAAGTAGCTGTTTTAGGATACAGTATAGAGTAATATCTAGCTTTAAACACCGTTGCCTTTTTCATTCCTAATAAAAGGCACAAACAATGACAGACTAAAAATAGCTGTTTACTCGAAATTGACGATAGTGTCCTTGTGCCTGTCATTATAGAGAGGCTGAAAAACCTGCTGTCTTTCCCCTTCCCCTAATTGTTCTTCTTTAAATGCATGTCTTTCTGTTTAAGCTTCTTCACCTCATTGCCCACAAACAATACTCCCTGACTTTGGCAGGGTTTCAGTATCTCTGCAGATTTCTGGTAGGTTTATGTAAATCATTATTTTTAAAAATCCTAAAAGTCACTGAAGATTTTTCTATTAAGTTATGCTTATCCTACACAAATTGCTCTGTGCTGATAGGGAAGGTGGTAGTAAAGCCTTTACCACTCTTTTCCTCCCACAGTTATCTGCTGCAGTGGGGAGGGGGAGGAAAGTCTTTTCCGGTTTTATTTCTGAAGACAGCTTCTTAATCCAGTGTGAATGTTAGTGGTTTCCAGTGCTGGAAATGAAGAGTTGGATCCTTGCTTTGGACTTCATGTCCTTTCAAACCAGTAAACAATCAGTTAATTGGTAGCATCCTGTGGCTGACAGGAGTGACAGGAGTCATTTGATCTTATTTTTGTGCTTGTGAATTAAGGTTTAGCCTTCTGGCTAGATTCTGGGTTTCATCTTTCTGGAAGATATCTAAACATTATACATTCAGAGTTAGTAGTTGCGAAATGTGAGGTACAATCTTCACTAGGATTCTCTGCTTTCGTTTTAATTTTTCTCTGTCTGTAATCCCAGTCGGACAAGAAAACATAGCTTTTAAAGTCTATGGTCCGTGTTCTTAGCTAGGAGCACAAGGAGATTCATGATTTTTATAACTAGTTCATTGCATTTTTATTGAATGAGGGTGAAGGAGTAGGTGGGACTTTTTAGCCATTTTAAAACAGATTAGCACAGTGGACTGAACTTGCATTTGAGGAAACATTAATAAGGCAGCCAGCCAGCCATTGTCCCTAATCAGAGACTGTATTTGTAAGTAGAACGTGTTGAATCTATAATAGTTGATGACGTTGTCTTTGTTAAAAGGCATGCTGCATCTTTAACAAGACTAGACAGAAACATTGAAGAGTCTACAGTAAATCTCAGAATAGAAAAAGACTCCTTCCTTCATTTTCCACATGTAAAATTTATTCCATTGGTAAAATATTTAAAAAAAAAATCAAAGCCATACGGAGATATTAGTAACTGGTTAAATTTTAATTCCTCACCTTTCCCCTCTGAGTGAGTCTTTGCCCCCTCCCCCCTTTTATATTCTCCCCAAATTTAAAATGCTGGAAGGAAAAGCAACTGATGTCTAAGTTTCAGATGCCGAATTGTCTGCTAATTGAAATTACTGGGCATAATGCTATATATAGCCGATGAAGAGATATATAGCTTTTAGTCAGTGCCTTCAAGACATGTCTGTTTGTAGTCAGAAAAACAGAGATCAATGCATTTTCAAACTGACAGAGAGAACGGATGCTCCTTAGTAGCACATGCTCAGGATCGTGTGTGTTCCGTTTGTGCAGAGCAGAGAAGCTGAATACTGGTCCATATGCTCCTTGTTTACTGCAATGTTTTTTGCATGTTACTGTGCACTCCGGACTAACGTGAAGGTAAGAAGAGATGAGACAACAATGTGGCAGAAATGTACATGTAAAAGCAGCTGCAGAAAATGTCTACCTTGTATTGCTCAGTACTTTGGAATTGCTGGCTGAACAGGCATATTATTACAGGTGGTTGTGAAGGCTTTGTTTTATTGTGTCTATGTAGCTTAACTAGAGAAGCATGTTTTAATTTTACAGTATAGTGACCTTCAGTTTTAACTGTTTGCAGTTCAGGTCCTACCTTTGTCTGCTATGATAAAAATGTTTTGGTAATGTCCAGGTAGGCCAGAAACAAGAATCTAAGGGCTGTTTGTGGAAAGCTACCAAGAATTCAAATACTCTCCCCTCTACTGCCTCCTCCTTACCCTTATTCCCAAAGTGATAAATCGGCATGTTTTCTTGTTGATTACTGTCTGAGAGCCAGGGGTCTTGTTGTAGCTGTATTTTCATCCAGATTTGTTTTTAATTTGTCACCAAATCCATACAAACAAATGATAAGAAATGTCCTGAGAATTAAAAAATATATTATTACTCTGCAAAATGCTAAGGAAAATAGTCTGCTGGCAGCATCAATCTCATGGTCACTGTTAACCAGCTTTTGTCACTCATGTTTGCATTTTTTGCTCTGTTAATTAGCCTTAAAACTTCAATATAAGTTGCTAGATTAATTCCCTTGTCAGCAACTAGGACAATATTAGCAGAAAGGATCACCGACACTGTATTCAGCTCTGAGCCAAGCAAGTGGGCCAGCTGTGGGAATCCAACTGCATAATTTAAATGAATTACAGTCTTCTGTCAGCATATTGGGGAGGTACTATTTGCATTCTGATTGTATCAGGCACAGTGGAGTGTTTCTTTCTGGGAAGGAAAGCATTATGAAAGAAAAGTAATAAAAATATTTAACTGGATCAATACTTGTAAAGAATATTTGGGTTTTAGACTGCTTTTTAACATTCCTGTGAATAAAAGTAAGCTTTCTTTATGTAGGCTCGGTATGAAGAACAGATTTGATAGTGGAATGATGATCTTTGTATTGCTTATTAAGTCAAAAGGAATTTTTGGTCATTAGACTTTTTTTTTTTAAAAAGGTATCATTTCGTCAACAACTTGCGTTCTGGGAACATAACCCTGTAAATGTAATCAAAGTGTGTGCTGCAGATAGTTCTACTGAATTTTCAAGACTTTGCTTTTTATTACTTTTTCATTAACTTTTGGAATCCACTTTCTTGCCCACGTCTGACAGGGAAGATGAAAAAAATACAAATTATCTTTGACTACTTGGACAGCAAGCCAACATGTACAGCTAATAATTTTGAATGCCACTGTCTTATTAAAAATACAGTTACTTTTTTTTTCTTATGGTTTTTCTGGAAACGTTTCTGGCAGCAAATTATACCCACTTTATATGCTCTGTATTCTATGCAGCAAATTGTCAATAAACAATAAAAATGTTCAGAGACCAATTATTCTCTATTGTTTAAGATCATCACATTTCTCTAACTGTGTAGAACTGTATTGAAGGTATTCTGCTAAAATGGTACTGATATTGAGACATGACTTTTCAGTCTAAATAACAATGGATACAGGAGAAGTTGCAGTAACGTTTGTAATCATAAGTTTCACAAGGTAGGTACTTTATAAGTAAGTACTATGGTAACTGTTAGTCTCATGGGTTTAAATTTAGAAATGCCTTTACTTAGATTCACAGACAGGGGAAAATAAGGGTTACTACACAAAAACTCTGACCAGATTCTGATGTGTGTTTTTGGATGAGTACTGCTTAACTTGTGGGAACTTCTTTAGCTACTTAATAGCTAGGTTTATTCATTTGCTGTACAATATCAGCATACTGAATATTATTTATATTTATTCTGAATGGATTAACTTCAGATGTTTCTATTTTTCATCTAACACATCAGTTTTCAAGTTATCCTTTCATGGGAATAGCAGTATAAAAAGCCGCATAAAGTTCCCAGATCACTGGGGTAGCTGATCAAGTGGCAGTGATTACCACCTACGTGTACAGTAATATTTTTTTAATTTTCCTAATTTATTTTCCCAAAATACGAAATTACTTATTAAATAGGGTTTTAGTGAAAGGCAGCCCCCCCACCAATCCTTCTAAAACATATTATACAGCGTTTCTGCAGAATTCTGGTATTATTAAATTGGTTGGCACTAACATGATCCACAGCTTTATGGGTGGCCAAAATAAATGCAATGCATTATAAAACATCTGTTTCCAGTTTTGTATTTTTCCCCCCTTTAAAGGGATGGAAAAATCCAAGTGGTTCTCAAATATTTTAGTCTTTAAGTCACAATATAGAATTAAATTGTAAGTACATACTGTTACAGCAAGTAGGCTAGCTTTAACTAAAAAGTGAAAAAGAAAAGAGGTTGGGTCTGTTTCTGGTGGCAGATGCAGGTTATGGTGCTGTAAGGATCAGGTTTTTAAGTGCAAACAGGACTCACGGTTCTTGATTTCAAGTGTGGGTGAAAAGAAAAGGAGTACTTGTGGCACCTTAGAGACTAACCAATTTATTAGAGCATAAGCTTTTGTGAGCTACAGCTCACGGATGAAGTGAGCTGTAGCTCACGAAAGCTTATGCTCAAATAAATTGGTTAGTCTCTAAGGTGCCACAAGTACTCCTTTTCTTTTTGCGGATACAGAGTAACACGGCCGCTACTCTGAAGTCTGGGTGAGACCACCAGCATGAACGTATTTGACGTATGTAAGCTAGTAAAAGGAAAAGTAGGCTCCCCCTTGCATTGTCATTCAAAACACATTTTTGCAGTTGACTAAGGAATAGTGTAGATGTTCCTGGTCAATACTTGTATAATTCTTGTATAAATAACTATTTCTTTTTGCGTGTGCAGCAGTGAAGCAGCAATGCTTAATATATATGGGAGAAAGATGTGTGAAAAGCTGTGAGCAAAAAGTCTTTCTTTCTTAAGAAAATTTTCAGAAAATTTTACTTCAGGTAAAAGCATATAAAACTTCACACAGTTTCAATTTTAAACTGAAAAGAAACAAAATTATGTTTTGAATTTAAACTTTGTGCTATTAAAATATAAAGTCTTGTGGGATGGTGTCTAAATTATAAGATATTTTGTACCTCAGCAGAAGATGTCATCGGAGGCTATGTAAGAGGACAGGTTTAAATTAAAGTTTAAGAGCAATATATCCAAAGACAGAAACTTATAGTGGTCATTATAAAAAGACTGGATACTTACCACATGTGGTAGTTACACTTGCCGTTGTAGCTGCAACATTTCCCATCCAAAATACAGCATAATGAACACCACAAGTGTTGCTTGATCATAAATGTTTATGGTTAGAATTGTGCCCATTGTATAATAGTCACCCTTAAAATATTTCCATTCTTGTCTTAGATAACTAGTGTATGTTTTCACAGTATTTACAGTATTCTGTGTATAAGTGTAGGAAGTGTTGTGGATACTGAGGTCACGTTGTATAAGGCAAGACTGAAATGTTTTTACAGGTGATGCCTGTCAGTGTCTTAAGTTATTTTGCTGAAGTTTGGGGCTAAAATCCTGGCCCAGTGGAAGTCAGTAGGAGTTTTTGTAATGGTGCTCTTGGCCCCTGGCTGAAATTTAGTGGGTTGTTTCGGTTTTATTTTTGGCTAGCCCTCTCCCAATACCAGGACACAGGGGAAGGATCTAAAAGGAGTCAGGATCCTGAGGCTGACAGGTCCCCAGGGCCAATGGGAAGAGGCCAGCACTCCAGGTCAGTTGGATTGACAGGGCAGGCAGGCCAGTGAGGGAGTCAGGAACCCAGGGCCCAATCTCCATGTGAGCTGGGGCTGCCAGGAGACAATAAGGCAGAGCCAGAGAGAGTGCAGCAGCCTCGAGCTGAGGAGAGGATCTGGAGCAGCATCCCGAAGGAGAGCTGAGCTGGAGGCCAACTTGATCGCTTTCTTTGAGAAGATAACAGATTTTTTTAGAGAAAGGAAATGCAGCAGATTTACTCTACCTGGATTTCAGAAAGGCATATGATACAGTTCCACATGGAAAATTATTAGTTAAATTGGAGAAGATGGGGATTAATGTGAGAATTGAAGGGTGGATAAGGAACTCGTTAAAGGGGAGAGTACAACGGGTCATGTGAAAGGTGTACTTTCAGGCTGGAAGGAGGTTACTGTTGGAATTCCTCTTGGGACTAGTCTTATTTAACATTTTTATTAATGACATTGGCACAAAAAGTGAGAGTATGCTAATAAAATTTTTGAATGACACAAAGTTGGGAGATATTACCAATATGGAGGAAGACCAGAATATTATACAGGAAGATCTGGATGACCTTGAAAACTGGAGTAATAGAAGTGGGATGAAATGTAATAGAGCAAAGTGCAAGATCACACATTTAGGGACGAACAACAAGAATTTTTGCTATAAGCTGTGGGCATATCTGTTGGAAGCAACAGAGGAGGAGAAAGACCTGGGTGTATTGCTTGATCACAGGATGGTAATGAGATGCCAATGTGATGTGGGTCTCTCAAGTAACAAGGCAGGACCATGATATCTTCAGTCATTTGTTCCTATCACACTTGATATGTGTGGGGAGGCCATCAACACGACTTTCTCCATTTGAGGCACTTCATGTTCAGAATTCACTTATCACAGTAGTGAGCCATGACTTGAACTTCAGGGTCTGATGTAAGGCACATTATTTTGTTGTGTGTTCAGAGACATATCCTACAAGTTAGCCAGTACTCCTAAGAGATGTTGAATGCCCTTAATTCTCATTTAAGTAGGTGGGAGTTGAGTGCCATTGGTGGTTTACTCCTCTGTGTCAACAACTCTTGTTAGACCTGACATGCTACACCTAATGCACTGTAGATATAAAATACACCCAAAAAGTGGCATGTAATATACAACTGGAAATCTACTAACTCAACTGATAATTAATATCATTGTGTGGTATATATACGGGGTGTGTACAAAGAGTTATAAATATGTGCTAGAATTATGATCTTAAGATGTGTTTGGCAAGCAATGCATAAGACCAGCCTGCCTTAGACAAAGGAATATGTATTTGCTTGTCTGAAGAGCCTGTTTCTCAGGCAGAGACAATGAACATTCATTCATATATTTATATGAACGATAAAAAAACCCGTCAACCTAACGAGCGGGGGAGACAGCCACTTAACTGTAAAGCCTGGAGTTTGAACCTCAGATGGTAAGCAATTGAAACAACTGATAGTATACAATATTGCTGTATTATAAAAGTGTATCGAGTAAGATCTTACAGAAGCCTGTGACCCATTGGTGATTAATATCATTGTGAAATGTATGCATTAACTCTGTTTGAGGAATTATGGATACTCACTGATGTTATGCTTTTAAGTCTGTGATCAAAACACAGGAAGAAACAGATTTCTTAAAACAGGATCAATGAACTTTGGGAAGACAGCATGTTATCTACAAACGCAGCAGGAGAGAGAAGCTTTGTCTGGGCTTACTTTTCAAAAGTTACATTTCAGAAGTTTACTGGACTATAAAAAGAAAGGGGAGAGATACCTAGTTATCCATCACTTAGGGGATTAAAAGGGCTGAAGATCATGAAATCACAGAACATTGGATCCTTCAACCAAATGGGTTGAAGTCTCTGGGACCAGAGTTTAGGTGAGAAACCTGCTTAGGCAAAGGCTGTAACTTGGTATCACTTAATTGTATGTCCTCTTGTTAAATAAACTTGTTTTACTTTCACGAAAACCAATTCACTGCCCTGATTGAAGGAAAGGGTGTATCTGCCAGTTAATCTAGCAGGTTGCAATGTATTGTCTCTTTAAAGGAGCAGTGAACTTAATAACATACGTAAGTGTTTCAGTAAGGGGGCTGGATTCTGCAGAGAGACATTTCTGAGGAACTCAGGAGTTGGGGCTGACTCTTTGTTACCTGCAAAGCAAGGTTTGGACTGTCAGAGTCCTGAAGCGTTTGCTGGCAAGACAGACAAGCTGGTGTGTCAGGGAGTTGTCACACAAGTTTAACACTGAATGCATCCGATGAAGTGAGCTGTAGCTCACGAAAGCTTATGCTCAAATAAATTGGTTAGTCTCTAAGGTGCCACAAGTACTCCTTTTCTTTTGCGAATACAGACTAACAGGGCTGCTACTCTGAAACAAGTTTAACAGTAGCAAAGCTCTCACTTGCTGAAGTTGAGAGGGGTAATAAAGTAATTCACAATTCTGGGAACCTCAGCAGATGTCAGATTGGAGAATGATTTGGAGGAAATTTGGAACTGAGAAGGTGTGAAAAGTAACTGGGTGGTGAAAGACAGGGTGTGACCTCTATCATTGTAGGCTGACTGTTGGTTTCAGGGCTGTGAGCCACAGTAGCATAGAATTGAAGGTACTCAGCATTGGAGAGCAGGCCTCATTGGTCTGGGCTGAACCCCTCAGTGTCAGAGAGGACACTCAGCATCTCACTGGAGGTGCTATGGACCTGGCAGGACTGGGCTTTCGTTGATCATTACTAAGTACTTTCTTTGTTTATGGGTGTTAACAGGGGTGGTGATGTGACTGTTTTTCATGTTTAACATTTGACTACCTAGGCCTGCTGGCTTCAAGTATGGGATCATTACTTAGTGTCACCCCTTGACACTGGCTGATGTAATTTATGGGTCACATTTTGATATGACAGCTACAAGCTGCCTCAGTGGTGCAAAAGATCTGTAAAGTTGTTCTAAATAGGCAGCTGGAGATTCTCCAAATGTAAAGGAATCCCTGGCTGGGTATGAGTGCCTAGGCCCCATGGCAAGAGCAGAAGGCTGCTAAAAGCTGGTGTAATTTGACTACTTTTGCTTGCTTTCCTCTCCTTCCCATAACACTTATGTTTTTAAAATATGATTTACTAATTTAACTTACCAATTTGCAATTTAAGCACAGAGTGGTTAAGGTAAAAAACACAACATTATTTCTTTATTGCCAACAGCTATATAATATCATAGTCAGTATAAAATCCATGTGAAACACCACTTTGTGGTGTGTGTGTGTGTGTGTGTGTACATAACCCGATGATGGTACCCAGAACATTTAATTACATGATCACATACCTTGGACTCTCTTGCCTGCAGGCTGCTCACTAATCCATCTGTGACAGGAATTAGGGATTAAACCTGGGATTTTAAGTGTATTTTAAACCAAAGGGAGTTAGGCTCCAGATCCCATAAAAATCCCAGTCTTAATCTGTGATTGGAAGACAGAATGCCAGATTCATTCTACCCACCCCATGACATACTGCATCATATCTCTTTTCCCCAAACGTCACAGGGAAATAGATTAGATGACCCAGGATGGTATAGGTGTTTAGTTCCAAAGATTTCATAAAATCATTAATGCTTAGGGAGTTATCCACCTTTACTTTTGTGCAGGGATGAGAGTATAACAGAATAAAAAGAATAACCTATATGATAGAAAAGCGTAATAATTCAGAAATCTCACTTGTAGATCTTCAAAATAAAAGACAAAAATAGGGTAAAAATAGAAAATAAACCAGCAGCTTTGTTAGTTTGTCATGCACACAACTGAGAATAGAATATGAGTACTGCATTAATGGATATTTTTTCATCAAAGCACTTTAATTTTTTTTTCTAGTGACTATGAGGTAGTAACTATTATGTCAATCATGATTATAAGGTAAATAATATAAGGTAAAATATTATTACATTAATCCTATATTACATTACAAGATAATATAGGTTATTATTGGAACATATGTAAATATCAAAGTCAAGGAAATTAATCTGAGGTTTCCATGTCAAGACCTTGGGAGGAGAAGTATAACATTGTATAAATTGTAAATATCCACTTGTATTTCTCAAAAACTTGTATTTTGTTTTAAAATGGAGTGCCAGGATTATGAAATAAATAGGGCTGTAATTTTAATGACTGTTCAGAGATTAATAAATTCATAGATTCCAGTGCCAGAAGGGTCCATTGTGGTCATGTAGTCTGACCTCCTGCATAACACAGGCCATAGAACTTCTCCAAAATAATACCTAGGGCATACATTTTAGAAATACATCCAATCTAAATTCAAAAATTGTCAGTGATGGAGAATCCACCACAGCCCATGGTAAGTTGTTCCAAACATTAATTACTCTCACCATTAAAAATGTATGCCTTATTTCCAGGTTGAATTTGTCTAGCTTCAACTTTCAGCAATTGGATTGTGGTTTATCTTTATCTGCTAGATTGAAGAACCTATTATTAAATATTTGTTCCCCATGTAGGTACTTACAGACTCTAATAAATCACCTTTTAGCCTTCTTTTTATTAAGATAAATAGTTTTATCTCTTTGCCCTGGTCTACACTGTGGGGCAGTAGATATAAGGTATGCAACTTCAGCTACAAGAATTGCTTAGTTGAAGTCGACTAGATCGACTTACTGCAGCGTCTTCAAGGCAGTGACTTGACAGCCGCCACTCCCGCGTTGACTCCGCTTGCGCCTCTCATGGGGCTGGATTGGACGCGATAAATCAACCCCCGATATATCAGTTGCTACCTGCTGATCCCGCTGGTAGTGTAGACCTACACTTTGAGTCTGTCATTCTCAGGCAAGTTTCCTAATCCTTTAATCATTCTTAGGCTCTTCTCTCAACCCTCTCGAATTTATCAACATCCTTCTTGAGTTGTGGACACCAGAACTGCACACAGTACTCCAGCTGTGGTGGCACCATTGCCAAATATGAAGTAAAGTAACTTCGTTATTCCTCCTCCTCTGTATTCAAGGCTCACATTAGTCCTTTTGGCTACAGCGTCACTTTGGAAGTTCATGTTCAGCTGACTATCCACCATGACCCCCAAATCTTTTTCAAGTTATGTCTTCCCAGGACAGAGGGGTGTAAGTATAGCTTACCTTCTTTGTTCCTAGTGTGACAGGGTCGGGCCAGATGGCTATAGGAGAGTAATAGAAGGCAGATATATTAGCCCCAGGCTAAGTAGGTCCCTTTTCCCCGGGTAAGGTAACAGGGAAGGTTGCAGAACAATCAGGAACCTTCTGGAGATAATTAAGATTGGCTGCAGGTGTTCTAATCAGCCTATCAAGAAGCTGCTAGAATCAATTAAGGCAGGCTAATCAGGGCACCTGGGTTTTAAAAAGGAGCTCACTTCAGTTTGTGGTGTGCGTGTGAGGAGCTGGGAGCAAGAGGCACTAGGAGCTGAGAGTGAGAACACGGACTGTTGGAGGGCTGAGGTGTACAAGCATTATCAGACACCAGGAGGAAGGTCCTATGGTGAGGATAAAGAAGGTGTTGGGAGGAGGCCACGGGGAAGTAGCCCAGGGAGTTGTAGCTGTCGCACAGCTGTTCCAAGAGGCACTCTAGACAGCTGCATTCCACAGGGCCCTGGGCTGGAACCTGGAGTAGAGGGCAGGCCCGGGTTCCCCCCAAACCTCCCAACTCCTGGTCAGACACAGGAGGAGTCGACCTGGACTGTGAGTTCAGAAAAACGGCCAAGCTGAGGGCTGCCCTGAAGCTCCAAGGCGAGCAAATCGACCAATAAGCACAAGACCCACCAAGGTCGAGCAGGAACTTTGTCACACTAGATATATACATTTACATTTAGCTATATTAAAACATTTTTTCTCCATTCAGAATTTTCTGGATAGAACGCTAATAATGAGAACAGTACCAGCATTTCAGTTCTATTTTGTATCTCCTGATGTAATATGGACTCATTAGAGCCTATCTGATGTGCTCTTCTTATCAGAGATATATAATTGGCCTTTTTGCAAGAGGAAAATTAAAAAGATCTGAGATTTTAAAAGTATTCAAATTAGTTGGATTTTTTAAATATATGTGAGTAGCTAGGATATAGTATCACATATTTATTGTGCAGCTCATGTATATTGTGTTTACACAAAAATGATGAAAGGTAAAGTATTGTTAATTTACTACATATATTAATAGATTTTACAAATATTTAGGAGTTGCAAGTACTTTTGTGTTATATTTAGTCTTCTCACATTGAAAAGGAAATCAACAGATCAATGATGCTGATAACTACTTCATACAGTGTTGAATAATATCCACTTTGTTTGGTCTATTAATTATTTTTATTTAAATATCCATAGCACCTAATTTTGAATCTAACCCTGTAAATGTAGAGCACTTTAAAGCCCAAGTATTGCAAATACGTCCATGCATGAGTAACTTTATGCACATGAGTAGTTCCAATTGAAATCAGTGTGACTACTAACATGCATAAAGCTACTCATGTTATGTAACTGTTTTCAGAATCTGGTTTTCAGTGTTTGCAGGATTGGCCCATAGTTGCAAATACAAAAAATGTCCTATTTAAAGCAATCAGGTATTGGAACAAGTGAAAAATCAGGTTCTGATATTCATGTCATTGCACAATAGTTCATAAGTTTCCTAGTTCATTTCAGTGGTGTTACTCAAGTAGTAAAGGCCTGGACACAGGAGTTAGGTGTTATGATGCTGAGCATCAGAGGCCACCTGCTGGATTGAGCCCCACACACAATTTAGGCAACCCCAAACACCTATCTCTTGCCTTGGGGTTTAGGTGGGAGATAGGTATCTGGGCACCTAGAGGAAGACAGTCATGCGCATGCCCAGAGGCAGAAACATAAGTGCCTAGTCAGTGTAGGAACTGTGTGTGTTTAGGCACCTACAGGATTCAGTGGGAGTACTTTTTCATTGCCGTGGAGACTAAAACTGGGACTTAGGGGCTGAACTCTTCTTGTGCATCCAGGTATAAGGCACTACTATTCAACATAAGTACAAGGCAGGCCCGCCGACAGCAATTCCAGGCCCCAGGGCAGAAAAGTCAATGGGCACCCAGTCCATGCGGATGCGGTCAGCCTGACATTTTAGGCAGTCCTGTGCCTGTGCTGGCTGGTGCACAGCGAACTGCCAGCTGTGGTGTTGGACACACTCTTCCAGCATGGCCCAGCCTTCCACATGCCCGCCTGGCTGCCACTGCCATTACCACCTCATGCGTGCCTAGGGGCCCTGTCAGAGGCGACTAGTGGGAGGGATACAAAGGGGAGCACGTTACACTCCCAAGTGACCGCTCCCACGTGACTCCTCCCCGCCCCCAGCCCGGAGCCCCGTGCTCTTCCCATCCCCTCCTCCCCATCCCATATTACCTGGGCCGGGGGCTCTGTCCTCTTGCTGCGCCGGCCTCACTCCCCCTGGCTGTTCGGCTGCTCTTCCGGCAGCCAGGCTCCAGAGCCACTCCCAGATGCTGCCCGGTGCAGCACAGCAGCTGCTTGGGACAGTGTGATGTTCCTCTCCGGTGTTATTTGGGCCGGTGATCTGCTAGGCCTCTCCAATTCTTGACTCTGGGAGCCAGCCTTACCCTGCTCTGCTGTGAGAACCCCCACTCCTGGGCTGTTCACGCACAGCCTCTGGCATGCACAGCCTCTGCTCCCAACTACTTGCAAGCGAATGACGCTAGCCAATATCTCCGGTACCAGACACAACCCTAGGAACCTTCGTCTTGCAGTGCCCAGTTATGCCCACTGGACACTGCAAGCTTATATGAGTTTGTCAATTTAACAAAGAAATTGATATGTACCAGGCTTGTTATCCCAAGGGGAGCCTCTGACACATTTCAAACCAAATGCACTGCTTCAGGTAGAATAAACAAATTTATTAACTATAAAGGTAGATTTTAAGTGATTATAAGTCAAAGCATAACAAGTCTGATTTGGTTGAATGAAATAAAAGCAAAACGCATTCTAAGCTGATCTCAACACTTTCAATGTCCTTACAAACTCGTTGGAGTCTGTTTTTGAAGTTTTTTTGTTGAAGAATTGCAACTTTTAGGTCTGTAATTGAGTGACCAAAGAGATTGAAGTGTTCTCCAACTGGTTTTTGAATGTTATAATTCTTGACGTCTGATTTGTGTCCATTTATTCTTTTACGTAGAGACTGTCCAGTTTGACCAATGTACATGGCAGAGGGGCATTGCTGGCACATGATGGCATATATCACATTGGTAGATGTGAGGTGAACGAGAGACTGCTGAATTGGAATTAATTTGCAAACTGGATACAATTAACTTAGGCTTGAATAGAGACTGGGAGTGGATGGGAGCTGTAGCTCACGAAAGCTTATGCTCAAATAAATTGGTTAGTCTCTGAGGTGCCACTAGTACTCCTTTTATTTTTGCGAATACAGACTAACACAGTAGCTACTCTGAAACCTACGCAAAGTAAAATTATTTCCCCATGTTTATTCTCCCCCTCAACCCCCCACTGTTCCTCAGACGTTCTTGTCAACTGCTGGAAATGGCCCACCTTGATTATCACTACAAAAGGTCCCCCCCCCCCCACTCTCCTGCTGGTAATAGCTCACCTTAAGTGATCACTCTCTTGTTACAGTGTGTATGGTAACACTCATTGTTTCATGTTCTCTATGTATTTAAATCTCCCCACTGTATTTTCCACTGAATGCATCCGATGAAGTGAGCTGTAGCTCACGGAAGCTCATGCTCAAATAAATTTGTTAGTCTCTAAGGTGTCACAAGTACTCCATTTCTTTTTGAAAATAATGGTGTTTCCAACTGTACTTCATTTACAGAATTAGGGCTAGATTCTGCAACCCTTACTCCCTTTTGTGAGAACTTATTCACATGAGCAGTCCCATTGACTTCAAAGCCATAGTGATCAGCATTCCTGATCTTTTGATTTCTTCAGTGACACTATTTATCTGAAAAGTGTTCACCAAGGTGTATATCACTTACGATTTAGAGAAGAAAAATTTAACATTTCTATAGCACTTGTCACGCTGGTATCTGAAGATTGCATGGGTAAGTTAGATAAGCATAGCAAGATCCTTAATATTGTTCTGCTCTTGTCCTTTCCAAGCACAGCTTTCCATAACCAGGAAAGGGAGAAGAGCATACATCTCCATGAAGTACAGTATCCATGTTAAAAGAGCAGGAGTACTTGTGGCACCTTAGAGACTAACATTTATTTGAGCATAAGCTCTCGTGAGCTACAGCTCACTTCATCGGATGCATTCAGTGGAAAATACAGTGGGAAGATTTATATACATAGAGAACATGAAACAATGAGTGTTACCATACACACTGTAACAAGAGAGGTTTCAGAGTAGCAGCCGTGTTAGTCTGTATTCGCAAAAAGAAAAGGAGTACTTGTGGCATCTTAGAGACTAACAAGTCTCTAACGTGCCACAAATACTCCTTTTCTTGTAACAAGAGAGTGATCACTTAAGGTGAGCTATTGTCAGCAGGAGAGCGGGCAGTGGGGGGGGAACCTTTTGTAGTGATAATCAAGGTGGGCCATTTCCAGCAGTTGACAAGAACGTCTGAGGAACAGTGGGGGGTGGAGGGGGGGGAATAAACATGGGGAAATAGTTTTACTTTGTGTAATGACCCATCCACTCCCAGTCTCTATTCCACTGAATGCATCCGATGAAGTGAGCTGTATCTCACGAAAGCTTATGCTCAAATAAATTTGTTAGTCTCTAAGGTGCCACAAGTACTCCTTTTCTTTTTGCGAATACAGACTAACACGGCTGCTACTCTGCAGCTTGTCAGTATCCATGTTATACATGAAGCAGGTAGTGATATGTTATAGTGATGTTATAGTAATTGTTACAGTAATGTTATAGTAAGGCTATAGGTTATAATTTCATGTATATAGTCACTAATTAAAGCTGCCTAGCATGTTCCATTGTAAGACCCTGGTTTCAATTGCTTATAACTTTGCCAAACTTTAACCATGTGGGCTGAAATTTTTCACATCAGGTATCTGCTTCAAGTTGTTTTTGTAAAGGGGATGGGGACGGGAGGAGGGGACCAGGTCAGCCATTTCCAAGAATGAGGTTGGGGAAATTTTTTGTTTTGAGTGTCCTGGTTAATTCTAGAATATGTTTCTTCCTTCTCGCCTGCACTATTTTGAAATTGCCTGGGTTACGTTGGATTCAAATGTTCTATATCTATGGACTGTTGCATATTCCAGGGAGGCTTTTCCTGTGTGCTTCATTAATCATTCATATTTTGGTAGCATTTAAAAGATTCCATCATATGGGGTCCCCATTGTGCTCGGTTCTGTGCAAACATGCAATAAACGACAGACAGTTCCTGCCCCAGATTGCTTACACTCTGTTCCTGCCCCAGATTGCTTACACTCATGGCTCCATGTCTAGTTGGCAGCCGGTATCAAGTGGAGTGCCCCAAGGGTCGGTCCTGGGGCCGGTTTTGTTCAATATCTTCATAAATGATCTGGAGGATGGTGTGGATTGCACTCTCAGCAAATTTGCGGATGATACTAAACTGGGAGGAGTGGTAGATACGGTGGAGGGGAGGGATAGGATACAGAAGGACCTAGACAAATTGGAAGATTGGGCCAAAAGAAATCTGATGAGGTTCAATAAGGATAAGTGCAGGGTCCTGCACTTAGGACGGAAGAACCCAATGCACAGCTACAGACTAGGGACCGAATGGCTAGGCAGCAGTTCTGCGGAAAAGGACCTAGGGGTGACAGTGGACGAGAAGCTGGATATGAGTCAGCAGTGTGCCCTTGTTGCCAAGAAGGCCAATGGCATTTTGGGATGTATAAGTAGGGGCATAGCGAGCAGATCGAGGGACGTGATCGTTCCCCTCTATTCGACATTGGTGAGGCCTCATCTGGAGTACTGTGTCCAGTTTTGGGCCCCACACTACAAGAAGGATGTGGATAAATTGGAGAGAGTCCAGCGAAGGGCAACAAAAATGATTAGGGGTCTGGAACACATGACTTATGAGGAGAGGCTGAGGGAGCTGGGATTGTTTAGCCTGCAGAAGAGAAGAATGAGGGGGGATTTGATAGCTGCTTTCAACTACCTGGAAGGGGGTTCCAAAGAGGATGGCTCTAGACTGTTCTCAATGGTATCGGATGACAGAACGAGGAGTAATGGTCTCAAGCTGCAGTGGGGGAGGTTTAGATTGGATATTAGGAAAAACTTTTTCACTAAGAGGGTGGTGAAACACTGGAATGCGTTACCTAGGGGGGTGGTAGAATCTCCTTCCTTAGAGGTTTTTAAGGTCAGGCTTGACAAAGCCCTGGCTGGGATGATTTAACTGGGAATTGGTCCTGCTTCGAGCAGGGGGTTGGACTAGATGACCTTCTGGGGTCCCTTCCAACCCTTATATTCTATGATTCTATGATTCTATGTTTGCCAGTGAACAAATGGCAGTCTCCTTAGAGGCAGCAAGGCTCAAGAGAAGTGGCATTAGGAAATAGAGAAACAGAAGTCCAAAAGAAGATGTAATACCATCCCATTGTGATCATGTGTTAAAGGGAATCACTGTCTGTTTTGTATATAGATAATGGGGCAATTAATTAACTGATTTCAGAGGAACAGCCGTGTTAGTCTGTATTTGCAAAAAGAAAAGGAGTACTTGTGGCACCTTAGAGACTAACCAATTTATTTGAGCATGAGCTTTCGTGAGCTACAGCTCACTTCATCAGATGTGTACCGTGGAAACTGCAGCAGACTTTATATACACACAGAGAATATGAAACAATACCTCCTCCCACCCCACTGTCCTGCTGGTAATAGCTTATCTAAAGTGATCAACAGGTGGGCCATTTCCAGCACAAATCCAGGTTTTCTCACCCTCCACCCCCCCACACAAATTCACTCTCCTGCTGGTGCTAGCCCATCCAAAGTGACAACTCTTTACATAATCAAGTCGGGCTATTTCCTGCATAGATCCAGGTTTTCTCACATCCCCCCCACCCCCATACACACACAAACTCACTCTCCTGCTGGTAATAGCTCATCTAAACTGACCACTCTCCAAGTTTAAATCCAAGTTAAACCAGAACATCTGGGGGGGGGGGGGGGGGTAGGAAAAAACAAGAGGAAACAGGCTACCTTGCATAATGACTTAGCCACTCCCAGTCTCTATTTAAGCCTAAATTAATAGTATCCAATTTGCAAATGAATTCCAATTCAGCAGTTTCTCGCTGGAGTCTGGATTTGAAGTTTTTTTGTTTTAAGATAGCGACCTTCATGTCTGTGATTGCGTGACCAGAGAGATTGAAGTGTTCTCCGACTGGTTTATGAATGTTATAATTCTTGACATCTGATTTGTGTCCATTTATTCTTTTACGTAGAGACTGTCCAGTTTGACCAATGTACATGGCAGAGGGGCATTGCTGGCACATGATGGCATATATCACATTGGTGGATGTGCAGGTGAACGAGCCTCTGATAGTGTGGCTGATGTTATTAGGCCCTGTGATGGTGTCCCCTGAATAGATATGTGGGCACAATTGGCAACGGGCTTTGTTGCAAGGATAAGTTCCTGGGTTAGTGGTTCTGTTGTGTGGTATGTGGTTGTTGGTGAGTATTTGCTTCAGGTTGCGGGGCTGTCTGTAGGCAAGGACTGGCCTGTCTCCCAAGACTTGTGAGAGTGTTGGGTCATCCTTTAGGATAGGTTGTAGATCCTTAATAATGCGTTGGAGGGGTTTTAGTTGGGGGCTGAAGGTGACCGCTAGTGGCGTTCTGTTATTTTCTTTGTTAGGCCTGTCCTGTAGTAGGTAACTTCTGGGAACTCTTCTGGCTCTATCAATCTGTTTCTTTACTTCTGCAGGTGGGTATTGTAGTTGTAAGAAAGCTTGACAGAGATCTTGTAGGTGTTTGTCTCTGTCTGAGGGGTTGGAGCAAATGCGGTTGTATCGCAGAGCTTGGCTGTAGACGATGGATCGTGTGGTGTGGTCAGGGTGAAAGCTGGAGGCATGCAGGTAGGAATAGCGGTCAGTAGGTTTCCGGTATAGGGTGGTGTTTATGTGGCCATTGTTTATTAGCACTGTAGTGTCCAGGAAGTGGATCTCTTGTGTGGACTGGACCAGGCTGAGGTTGGTGGTGGGATGGAAATTGTTGAAATCATGGTGGAATTCCTCAAGGGCTTCTTTTCCATGGGTCCAGATGATGAAGATGTCATCAATATAGCGCAAGTAGAGTAGGGGCTTTAGGGTACGAGAGCTGAGGAAGCGTTGTTCTAAATCAGCCATAAAAATGTTGGCATACTGTGGGGCCATGCGGGTACCCATAGCAGTGCCGCTGATCTGAAGGTATACATTGTCCCCAAATGTGAAATAGTTATGGGTAAGGACAAAGTCACAAAGTTCAGCCACCAGGTTAGCCGTGACCTTATCGGGGATAGTGTTCTTGATGGCTTGTAGTCCATCTTTGTGTGGAATGTTGGTGTAGAGGGCTTCTACATCCATAGTAGCCAGGATGGTGTTATCAGGAAGATCACCGATGGATTGAAGTTTCCTCAGGAAGTCAGTGGTGTCTCGAAGGTAGCTGGGAGTGCTGGTAGCGTAGGGCCTGAGGAGGGAGTCTACATAGCCAGACAATCCTGCTGTCAGGGTGCCAATGCCTGAGATGATGGGGTGCCCAGGATTTCCAGGTTTATGGATCTTGGGTAGCAGATAGAATATCCCAGGTCGGGGTTCCAGGGGTGTGTCTGTGCGGATTTGATCTTGTGCTTTTTCAGGAAGTTTCTTGAGCAATTGCTGTAGTTGCTTTTGGTAACTCTCAGTGGGATCATAGGGTAGTGGCTTGTAGAAACTCGTGTTGGAGAGCTGCCGAGCAGCCTCTTGTTCATATTCCGACCTATTCATGATGACAACAGCACCTCCTTTGTCAGCCTTTTTGATTATGATGTCAGAGTTGTTTCTGAGGCTGGATACTATTAATTTAGGCTTAAATAGAGACTGGGAGTGGCTAAGTCATTATGCAAGGTAGCCTGTTTCCTCTTGTTTTTTCCTACCCCCCCACCCCCCCAGATGTTCTGGTTTAACTTGGATTTAAACTTGGAGAGTGGTCAGTTTAGATGAGCTATTACCAGCAGGAGAGTGAGTTTGTGTGTGTATGGGGGTGGGGGTGATGTGAGGAAACCTGGATCTATGCAGGAAATAGCCGACTTGATTATGTAAAGAGTTGTCACTTTGGATGGGCTAGCACCAGCAGGAGAGTGAATTTGTGTGGGGGGGTGGAGGGTGAGAAAACCTGGATTTGTGCTGGAAATGGCCCACCTGTTGATCACTTTAGATAAGCTATTACCAGCAGGACAGTGGGGTGGGAGGAGGTATTGTTTCATATTCTCTGTGTGTATATAAAGTCTGCTGCAGTTTCCACGGTACACATCTGATGAAGTGAGCTGTAGCTCACGAAAGCTCATGCTCAAATAAATTGGTTAGTCTCTAAGGTGCCACAAGTACTCCTTTTCTTTTTGCAAATACAGACTAACACGGCTGTTCCTCTGAAACCTGTCATTATGCAAGGCACTGCATTTAGCCGTATGGAGTGGAAATCTATCAACTGCATGAAAAAACTTGTACAGATACAGACAGACATCATCTTCCTTTCCAAATGCAAACAGATGGACATCGTACCAAAAGGACTGAAGGTAAAAAATCCATTACAATCTACATACCACACAGACTATGCTGACAGCTTGTGCCTCACGCTCTCAAAGAAACTGCGGAATCACCTGATCAAGATCCTCTACAGCAAACAGGGAAAGATTAAGAATGAGCTCTCAAAAATGGATACTCTCATAAAGAACCAACCTTCCACACAAACTTCCTCGTGGCTGGATTTTACTAAAACTAGACAAGCCATTTACAACGCACACTTTGCTTCTCTACAAAAGAAAAAAGACACTAAACTTTCTAAACTACTACATGCTACAAGGGGCCACAGCAATGGTTCCCTCACCCCACCTAGCAATATTGTTAACCTATCCAACTATACTCTCAGCCCAGCAGAAGCAGCTGTTTTATCTCGGGGCCTCTCCTTCTGCCCCTCCACCCCCACGAACATGATACAGTTCTGTGGTGACCTAGAATCCTATTTTCGACGTCTCCGTCTCAAGGAATATTTCCAAAATACCTCTGAACAACATACTAATCCACAGAGGTCTCCCTGCCAACACTACAGAAAGAGGGATTCTAGATGGACTCCTCCTGAAGGTCGAAACAGCAGACTGGACTTCTACATAGAGTGCTTCCGCCGACGTGCACGGGCTGAAATTGTGGAAAAGCAGCATCACTTGCCCCATAACCTCAGCCATGCGGAACGCAATGCCATCCACAGCCTCAGAAACAACTCTGACATCATAATCAAAAAGGCTGACAAAGGAGGTGCTGTTGTCATCATGAATAGGTCGGAATATGAACAAGAGGCTGCTCGGCAGCTCTCCAACACGAGTTTCTACAAGCCATTACCCTATGATCCCACTGAGAGTTACCAAAAGCAACTACAGCATTTGCTCAAGAAACTTCCTGAAAAAGCACAAGATCAAATCCGCACAGACACACCCCTGGAACCCCGACCTGGGATATTCTATCTGCTACCCAAGATCCATAAACCTGGAAATCCTGGGCACCCCATCATCTCAGGCATTGGCACCCTGACAGCAGGATTGTCTGGCTATGTAGACTCCCTCCTCAGGCCCTACGCTACCAGCACTCCCAGCTACCTTCGAGACACCACTGACTTCCTGAGGAAACTTCAATCCATCGGTGATCTTCCTGATAACACCATCCTGGCTACTATGGATGTAGAAGCCCTCTACACCAACATTCCACACAAAGATGGACTACAAGCCGTCAAGAACACTATCCCCAATAATGTCACGGCTAACCTGGTGGCTGAACTTTGTGACTTTGTCCTTACCCATAAGTATTTCACATTTGGGGACAATGTATACCTTCAGATCAGCGGCACTGCTATGGGTACCCGCATGGCCCCACAGTATGCCAACATTTTTATGGCTGATTTAGAACAACGCTTCCTCAGCTCTCGTACCCTAAAGCCCCTACTCTACTTGCGCTATATTGATGACATCTTCATCATCTGGACCCATGGAAAAGAAGCCCTTGAGGAATTCCACCATGATTTCAACAATTTCCATCCCACCACCAACCTCAGCCTGGTCCAGTCCACACAAGAGATCCACTTCCTGGACACTACAGTGCTAATAAACAATGGCCACATAAACACCACCCTATACCGGAAACCTACTGACCGCTATTCCTACCTGCATGCCTCCAGCTTTCACCCTGACCACACCACACGATCCATCGTCTACAGCCAAGCTCTGCGATACAACCGCATTTGCTCCAACCCCTCAGACAGAGACAAACACCTACAAGATCTCTGTCAAGCTTTCTTACAACTACAATACCCACCTGCAGAAGTAAAGAAACAGATTGATAGAGCCAGAAGAGTTCCCAGAAGTTACCTACTACAGGACAGGCCTAACAAAGAAAATAACAGAACGCCACTAGCGGTCACCTTCAGCCCCCAACTAAAACCCCTCCAACGCATTATTAAGGATCTACAACCTATCCTAAAGGATGACCCAACACTCTCACAAGTCTTGGGAGACAGGCCAGTCCTTGCCTACAGACAGCCCCGCAACCTGAAGCAAATACTCACCAACAACCACATACCACACAACAGAACCACTAACCCAGGAACTTATCCTTGCAACAAAGCCCGTTGCCAATTGTGCCCACATATCTATTCAGGGGACACCATCACAGGGCCTAATAACATCAGCCACACTATCAGAGGCTCGTTCACCTGCACATCCACCAATGTGATATATGCCATCATGTGCCAGCAATGCCCCTCTGCCATGTACATTGGTCAAACTGGACAGTCTCTACGTAAAAGAATAAATGGACACAAATCAGATGTCAAGAATTATAACATTCATAAACCAGTCGGAGAACACTTCAATCTCTCTGGTCACGCAATCACAGACATGAAGGTCGCTATCTTAAAACAAAAAAACTTCAAATCCAGACTCCAGCGAGAAACTGCTGAATTGGAATTCATTTGCAAATTGGATACTATTAATTTAGGCTTAAATAGAGACTGGGAGTGGCTAAGTCATTATGCAAGGTAGCCTGTTTCCTCTTGTTTTTTCCTACCCCCCCACCCCCCCAGATGTTCTGGTTTAACTTGGATTTAAACTTGGAGAGTGGTCAGTTTAGATGAGCTATTACCAGCAGGAGAGTGAGTTTGTGTGTGTATGGGGGTGGGGGGGATGTGAGAAAACCTGGATCTATGCAGGAAATAGCCCGACTTGATTATGTAAAGAGTTGTCACTTTGGATGGGCTAGCACCAGCAGGAGAGTGAATTTGTGTGGGGGGGTGGAGGGTGAGAAAACCTGGATTTGTGCTGGAAATGGCCCACCTGTTGATCACTTTAGATAAGCTATTACCAGCAGGACAGTGGGGTGGGAGGAGGTATTGTTTCATATTCTCTGTGTGTATATAAAGTCTGCTGCAGTTTCCACGGTACACATCTGATGAAGTGAGCTGTAGCTCACGAAAGCTCATGCTCAAATAAATTGGTTAGTCTCTAAGGTGCCACAAGTACTCCTTTTCTTTTTTTAATTAACTGAGTCATTTTGAATTCCCAGCATGAGGCTAGATTGCCCCCCAGCACCAGAGAACTGACAGTGTTGAAAGGGGTGGATGTACATTAGTAAGGACTTTATCTAAGAGAGCAAAGTTCAATCTCATGTTTTAACTGGATAACAAAGGACCATCAGTATCAACTTCAGAGGTAAATGAAAACATTGTTCAAACTTTTCAAAGAAGGTTTTGCTCTTGCTCCCATTGAAGTCAGTGGGATTTTAGCAACTGAGTGTTGGAGCTGGCTCAGGTTCTAAGTGCTTATAGACATTATATCTAATGAGGTATTTAATCCTGTGTATATTATCCTTGGGAACAAAACTACTGTACTGCTATGGACAGGGATTTGATTCATGGACACACATTTATGGACAACCCAGAATTATGATCTAAAAACGGAGTCATCCCCTTTATTTTTTCCTTGGAGGAAGAAGCGCTGATTTTGCCCTTTCTGGCTCCAGCGGGAGATCTGAGCATGAGAAGCACTATAAATCCTCCTGTGAGATGCACAGCTCCCAGACTTCTGGAAAAGTGAAAGGAAAAAAAAAATCCAAATCTTATAAAAACAAATCAAAGAAACCTAGGCACACACATTCTTTCTCTTAGTCTCTCTTTCTCAGAATAAATAAAGGTCTCTGGTTCCAAATTGGAAGACCTCTGAAGAGGAGACCTTGGAAAGGTTTTAGTCTTGGGGAATAATATGACCATATGGTTAAGAGGATAATTAAAACCCCAGGAAGGGTGTGAAAAATGTCATGTCACTTTACACTTATTGAGAGACACTATGTGCCAGGTTTTCAGAAACACTCAGCAGCTGTAATCTAGTCTAGATTTTCAAATGAGCGCAGTTCTTATTTAGGCACAAAAATAAGTGGCCAGATTTTCAAAAGTGCTCAGCACATTGGAGGCTGATCTCTTTTGAAAATCTCTTTACCTGAGAGTGCTGAGCTCCTCTGAAAACCTAGTCCCACTTGTGAGCATGGAGCGCTTATAATCTGCCTGTAAACTCTTTTTCAAAAAAGTGTCCCTATTAGGGCAAAATAGGAAATTGCTAGTTAAAGCAGAAAGCTTAACAGACAAACTAGGAAAACTTCATTCAACTAAAAATAAAATGAAATTATATCACTCAGTTAGCAAGGACACCGTAAATCCTTTGAAAGAGGAATTTTTTACTATAAGCACCTGCAAGACCAGAAAACTGAGTCCTTCTTAAGAAGAAATTAGAGGGTCTCATCAGCACTTTCAAAATGTGATAGTCTTCCTCCGGTACCTTTTTTCGGATGTTGTTAATTTGCTACAGTAAAAATCTTCATAACAGCCCCAAGGTGCATGTGCATATCCCAGTGCATCTGTTATGGTCCTTGGGCCATTTAAAACTGGGAGCTGTAGGTCACATGCCTGCTCCTAATCATATGCCCTATAGGAAATTGCATATAAATCTTCCTGCCTCTTCAGTAGCAAAACAGGAGGTATTTAGGGTCAGGGAAGGACAAACCAGAAGGAGGGTGGGAGGTAGTTCAGCTGGGGAGGGCTATAAAGCCCTGAAAGAAGAGCTGGAAGTACTGTGAAGCTCTGGAGACAAGACCTAGAGAAGACCCTGGCAGGCTGTGAGACTATTACTTTGGCTAGTTTTTGATCTTTGCTTCTCCAATTAATTTAAATAAAAAAGCCCTGCAATGAGGAATTGGAATTGAGCTGTTTGCAGCATGTTTCCTTCCCCCTTCCATGGCTGATGGATTGACCCACCAGTTTACATCCTTCAGTTGTCTTATTCTATTTTTATCCTTTAAAAAATTATTTTAGATAAAATTTTAGGAACACATAGTTCATCTGGCTCTGCTTTGATGGGGGTTGAGGCCTACACAACATCTAACAGGTGGGTGCTGAAAGCCAGAAGAAAAAAATTGTCAAGGTGCACGAACATCTCCAGACTAATCCTTATTCAGTCGCAAGCTTTGAGAAATATGCAAAGCTACAGAGACTTCTTAGAGGCAAGCTTGCATCTCCTAGAAATGCAATTAGAAAAGCAGTGTGGTCTATCTAAACATGGGACTAGAAGCCAGGAAAACCTGGATTTTATACCCAGTTTTGAGACTTGTTAATTGTGACCTTAACCTCTCTGTCTCAACTGCCTCATCTGTAAAATGGGAATAAGTATATTGTATTAACTAACTGCAGATTTATTTGCTGATCCATGAGCTGTGACTCTGTAACAGGTGGTAAAATTGGCTGCCAATTCACGTGTCAGTCAGTTTTATAGGATAATTACAAACCTTATAAAAGTTGTTAGAGGCTAGTTACCAGGAGACAGGTGTAGTTTTAATTACGCTAGCCATCTGACCGAGGATAGGTAATTTGATTCTCAGATTATCTCTTAATTAATTTAAAAAACAGAAAGGATCAAAACTCACAAATTTTAACAGCTGAGTTACTGTCTATCTTATGAAACAACATGCTCTTTTTCTTTTAGGAAAAATATGATCCTTAGTGTTAATTTCTTAATCTCAACGTTTGATTTTATAAATCAAGCACGTAGTTGCTATACCCCAAGTTTTTTTGCCATTAAACAATTGGAAAATATTTACCTTTTTAGTCTTTCACAGGATTAATATATTTAGTACACAAAATTATCTAAAATTATTCCTGGGACTTGACAATTTACTGATTTGTGAATTGTTATCCCTGTCATTACATTTTATTTAACTAACTCCAAGTATTTAAGAAAAGGTAGTTGCAATAACTCTTCCAAATTAATGAACATGAAAATTCCTTCGTAACCCCCAAGTAACAAAACCTTTAGACCTCAATCCTGCAACTGACTCTGCACAGAACCACTTACAGCACTGAAGTCATAGTCCCCATCCTTCCAATATAAACTGTACTTCTTGTCTCGTTTGCTGATGGCTGACAATATTAGTCACCACTAAAAGAGCTCTGATATTATTTGATTTATCCTGGTCTCACCTTTCATCTGTTTGGGTTTCATTGTGCCTAAATTACACTCCCAAGTCTCTTCTTCTGCTTTATACACATATAGTCTCTTCACCAATGACATCTGGTTATTCACTCTGTCTTTTGCATCATGCTTACCTCCACCCTTCAAAACATCTCCTGACATCATGTTACCTCCAGTGAATGGCTAGTGTCTGGTTTGCTTAGATCTCTTTCAGTTGAAATGCTGTTAGCAGTTTCTCTTAGCAGTGCATAACAATCTGGGCATCACGTGGAATGTTTCCATTGGTAGGCTTAGTTGTCAAAGTGCCCTTCTGCCTTTCTCCCAGAATTTCTTCAAAAGTTTTATCCCTTCCTATCCTTTCCTTGCTCTGGAGCTCAAATATGCTATGAAGCTTACTACGTACAGGATAGTTTCCTGCAGTAAACTGTTGCACACTGAGGGCCTGATCCATGATTGCTGTCTTCCTGTGTAATAATTTACACAAGCAAGATGGGTGTAAAACTATCACATTATAATGGCAGCATTTTGCACTAGTGTAAATGACTACACAAGGAGCAGGCTACTGTGATTTGGGTCTTTTTTTCTCTATTTTTGGTCACACCTGTGTACATCCTAGTTTTTTTGTTTTCATATTCAGAAAGCAATTTTTCATCTCATCCAATCAAACTCCTTTGCTAAATATTTCTCAGGCTTTAGCAGAGGAGATTTTATTTCACTCAGATTCACTAGTCTTGCAGGGGGAAAAGTAATTGTTTTCCTCATTTTCTTAACAGACAGCGGTGATTCTTGGGTAGATTTAATAAAAGAAAATAAAGGAAGATCTTCACTAATTTTACGATTGAATCTGAAATCTTCTCAGCCTAAAGAAATAATAAACTTTATATATAATCTGAGCATTTATTAGTCTTTGTTAACTGAAGGTCATTCATTATTTGAGGCACAAGGAGACTTCCAGGATCAGAGATTTAAAAGATTGTAGCTGTGTAATTTAGAGAGGAGTAGAATAAGAGGGACATGATGGAGGTACACAAAGTGATGAATAGTAGAGGGCAGCTAAATCAGGTTCTCCTGTTCAGTTTTTCTGCTAATAAAAGAAGAAGGGGAGATTCACTGAGACTGAAAGGCAATAAATTTAAAACTGATAAAAGGACACACTTTTGTATCTAGTACACAATTCACCTGTGCAGCCATAATATGTTACTGAGGCCAAGAGTTTAGTAGGATTAAAAAATGTTTAAAAAGTTAAATAGGATTTTAAAAACAATTGATGAGGGATATAACCCTCATGTTCAGGATGTAGACCAAGCACTGTTGTCAGTTAGGAAGAAATTTCCCTTATTGACAGTTATTCCATTATTGTTCACTCCAGGGTTCTTGCACCTTCCTCTGAAGCAGCTGGTAGTAGCCTCAGTCAGAGACGGGATAGTGGGACTAGATGGCTTGTGGTTCAACAGCCCCTGCGTCTTGTGCTAAAATACATCTTTTGGCATAGGAGCTGTTCTGGATTTTAATCCCTCAACAAATGGAGGAAGAAATTAAGGTTTCAGATGCACAGAATGAAATCTGTTCTGACCTCCATTTCTGTAGGGAAATTTTGAACCTCCAGTACATTTGGCTGAAGTTTATATCCATGTTTCTACTGTATGAAAGGCTGGCACAGGGCTTCTGAGTTTTTTTGCTTATCTATAAGAACCCTCACCAGTACAAAACATAACCCCAATGGCATCAGGAAAATGTTGAACCAACATATATAAGACCATAGATGAAATTTAAGCAGTGGTGTACATTCCCCAAAATATGTTTGGATTGGTCCAAAGTTGGATTGCTTATGGAGAGACATTTCTGTAGGAATAACTGAGTACATTAAAGTAAAGACATCAAACATAGCTAGCCTTATACGCAGGGTGCTACAGAATTCATGGTCCATTTCCATAAATTTCGTGGTCATAACATTTTAAAAATCTTGAATTTCACTGTTTCAGATATTTAAATCTTAAATTTCTCAGTGTTGTAACAAAACATGAATCTGTATTTAAAAACAGCACAATATAAACATGTAAAGCCCTTAAGACATAGCATTTCTCAAACTGGGGGTCTTGACCCAAAAGGGGGGTTGCAAGGCTATTGTAAGGGAGTCATGGTATTGCCACCCTTACTTCTGTGCTGCCTTCAGAGCTGGGCGACTAGAGAGCAGCGTCTGCTGGCTGGGTGCCTAGCTCCGAAGGCAGTGCCGCTGCTAGCAGCAGCACAGAAGTAAGGGTAGCAATACTGTGACCCCCCTACAATATCCTTGCAACCCCCCTTTTGGGTCAAGACCCCCAGTCTGAAAAACAGTGTACTTTTGCATACTTTTATCCTATAGCAGAGGGTACTTTTATAGTATAGAGTAAAAGTACACAAAAGACCAGATTTCACGGTCTGTGACACATTTTTCTTGGCTGTGAATTTGGTAGGGCCTTACTTATATGAGAGAAAAAGGTGAAATTTGTCTTGTCTGAACAAAACAAGCCCTAAGTTTTGCAGAGCCCTTTGAAAAGTAAAGCTGTGGGAGGTTTCATCTCAGTGACGGACACTCCAGTTTGGTACTCACTTTCCAGTCCTTGGTCCCTGGGAGCCAAAGTTTATGCTGGGTACATTGTAAAACCTGCTTTCCCAGGCTTTTCTGGTAGTTAAGTGATATGAATGGTCTGAGAAGACTTACTGTTCTTCTTCGAGAACTGGTCCCTATGTGTATTCCACATGTGGGTACACCTGTGTGCCATGAACCCGAGTCTGGAAATTCTTCAAAGCAGTGTCCGTTGACCCGTGCAATAGCTTCCCTGGTGATATGGGTTGACTGCTGCATGTCCCAAGTCAGAATCGTGTTCTTCGTTAGTGGATAACCTCTAAGGAAAACTCATTCTAAATAGTTCAGTAGTTATAGTTAGTATAGAGTTAGCACAGGATAGTTCCCCCTACCTCACCATTTGGAGGAAATCCTCTTCAGTGCCCAGTATTCAAGAATTGCGTCTTCTGCCCTCTCTCCTTCTCTGTCAGTGACAAGCATCAACGGTGCCTGTATTGCCTGGGTGCAGCATACATCCCTGCAAAGTTCAGTATTCGTCAGTCTTTGCCACCCAGAACTAGAGAGGCTCAAGAGCTCTGACTAAAAATGCTCCTGATGGAGGAAGCTATGAGGCCCCACTCTGACCCAGGCCCAGGAGACTCCCCTGTACATCAGCTTCAGCCGACTAGCAGCGCCCCTCCGAGTATGAGTCTTGGCATGGAGCCTTTGCCACCAAAGCACAAAGACTCCTCCCATAGGGCTTCACATGAGAGTAGAAGGCACTCTCATGAGCGCAGGGACAGAGCCCCACAAAAGACTGTCCATAAAATCATGCTTCCTCCCGAGCCAGTCCAGGTTGGGTGAGACATTGCGTATGGAACCCATGGAACTGGTTCTGCTGAAGGCAAGACATGAGGCACTCACCAGTCCCATCTATGAGTGCAGGTTCAGACACACTGTTGGTACTGCCTCATCTATCTAAAGAACAACCAACTGTGAGATCCAGATCCTTCAGGTGTTTCTGCTGGAGCTCTATACTCCATGCCATATAGAGGCCTTTGTAACACCGGAGGATATACTTCTCCCCTATTTTCAGTCTCCACTCCTTTTGGGCCTTGTGCTCCTGAGAGACTTCCTTACCCCAGAAGAGGAATCATTATCGATGTCCCAGTAGCAGCTTCTTCTCCACACATCAGATAGGAGTGTCCCAGTATTGATGGTACAACTGCTACCAACAGAATCATCCTCAGAATCGGAGGAGTTGGAGGAAATAAGTGAACCAGTATCTCTGAGAAGGCACAGGAGCCGCAATAGACGGTCGAGAGGCTAGGCTTACCAACCCTTTGGATATGAACCACCCTGGGAAAACTGGTACCAATTCCCTTGTTGGCCACCAAGAGTGATGGATCCCTTCTTCTGGCCCCATTGAGGCCTTTGGAACCCTTATGGTGAGCTCCCAGACCCTTCTCAGGAGTCCTACAGTTCCTCTCTCCCTTGTTGGCTGGTTCTGTCCGTGTATGAGGAGGAACAGCCAACAAGTACTGACGGTTCTGACAGGGGCTTACTAGTTACCTCCGGATGATGTCATTGCTTCGTTGTCAGCTTCTCTGCCAGATGACCATCGTCAGTATCAGGAACTATTGCAAAGAGTCGCTAATGATTTATAGCTCTGACTGGAAGAGATCCAGGACCCTCAGACATTTTATAAGGATCTAAGGACCCCTTAGACATTTTATAGCCACAGGGACTGACCAAAATAGCCCCTTCTGATTAATGAGACTATAATAGAGCTGGCCAGAGCAGTTTGGCAGACACCAGCATCATGTACCCCGACACCAAAGACTGCCAAGAGTCATTATTTTGTTTTTGCCAAAGGAGCTGACTTCCTATTTTCCCACCCTGCCCCTAAGTCGGTGATACTGGCAGCTACAGAAAGAACACTACCAAAAATCTGCCCCGGCAGAAAAGTGCACAAAGAGACTGAACCTCCTAGGTAGGAAAGTCTTCTCCTTATCAGGTCTACAATTTCATTTAGCTAATTACCAAATTCTATTAGCTAAATATGATTCAATACCTACGCCAGGTTGTGGACTTCAGAGACAAATTCCCCATCAAAGACCAAGCCCAATTCTAATCATTCCTGAATGAGGGAAGATTAGTAGTGAAGGTAGCTCTCCAGGCAGCGGTAGACACCGCAGCTACAGCATCTAGAAGTTTGGCCACAGGACTAGTCATGTGAAGGGACTCATGACGCCAGTCATCAGGCCTTCCTAGAGAGATCCAAAACACCATTCAGAGCATTCCCTTCAATGAGTCCAACCTTTTCAATGAAAAGATGGACGAGTCCCTTCAGTCTCTGAAGGACTCAAGAGCCACTCTGCGATCCCTGGGGATTTTCACTCCAGCCCCCAGGAGAAGACACCAGAGACAGCCCTTTTGACTACGTCCACCCCCCTTCACATGCTCGATATTATGTGTCCACCTGACCCACCATGTAAATGACAGAGGATTCAGAGGTCCTGTTTTTTGGCTCCCTCTGCTGCTGCAATCTGTGCTTACTCCCAACTGCAGCCAAAGACCATTTTTGACATGCAGGATGAGACCCGCACACCACAACTTATGCTACCTATGGTTTTCCCTGCTAACTGTGCAGGCTGTCCCCCTCTCTCTTCGTCCACACCAGGAACAAGATCACCATGGACAATAGGGTCCTGGTCAAGTCAGCAACAGGATTTCTTCATCATCTTCTGACTGCCTTAGATGTTTGCATAAACAAAGAAAAATCTGTTTTGTCACCCAGAAAGGCAATAATATTTATAGGGGCACAGCTGGACTCAGTGTCTGCAAGAGCATTTCTCCCTGCAGATAAGTTTTATGCAATGAGCAACTTAATATCTGACATTACATGCAGACCATGAAGCACAATGCGCATGTGTCGTTCTCTGTTAGGCCACATGGTTGCATGCAAGTAGTTCATCTCAGTGACCCTATATGTGGAATTCCCTCCCTGAGGATGTCTTTCAGAATCCCACGGCAAATATGTCTAATAGTCAGTACAAGGCCTTTGTCTTTGGGCTGGTCTATCCTTGATAATTTTGGCCTTCTTTATTCCCAACTCTTTAATTCTAAAGATTACATTTTCTTTTCCCCCTACTTTTGTTTGCTACAGTGGCTGGCTTTTGTGAGCTCCTGGATCTGGTACTGGTTTAATTATTGTTTTAAATTTCAATACAGTATCCTAGAATATAGCAAAATAAATGAATTGGATGTGAGAAGATTATTAAAATTGCTACATCAAAAGACCTGTGAATGTGGAAAAATCATTTTCTTTTGTCATGACTCTTTCATCCAAAAAAAAAAAGCCCACAACCTTCAAAAGCATTGATTGCAAAATGGTTAAAAGCATTCATATTGAACTCTCAAATGTCAAAAGGACTAAATCCATGCACAATGGTACAAAGACTCACTCAACAGTATGAGAAACAGCTGCTTGGATGGAAAGGTGTTACATTCCATGTGAGGAAATATGCTAGTCAAATGTATATTCACCATTTAGAGTTGTCCTCAGGCACAGCTTGTAGACAGGATCTTCTAAACTGTTTCACCTCAATAAAAACTATTTGGAAATGTTTGAAACTCTCGTATGGAATGTGTGTGTGTAACTTGTGTGTGCGCACACAAACACACAAAAAGCCTGTGATTATATTGGGGTTAAAACATCAGGCTCAGAAGATGTATTCCCAGATACATCACTGATTCATTGTATATCCTTAGGAAAGTCATGTATGGTTTCTGTGCCTTAGTTTCTATATCTTTAAATGTCTTTCCTCTGAACAGGACCAGGAGAGAACAGAATCCGGTAAATCCTCCAAAATCTTTAATGGTCAACTAAAATAAGAGTCCTAGGCCAGGATCTGGTAAAGTATTTACTTCATTGACTTCAGTGGGAGTTAGGCACCTAAGTACCTTTGCGGATCTGGGCCCTAGTTCTTAACTAAATATAGATGGTAGCTGCTGTAATGTCATTTCCATCAACAAAGAATCAATCAGTAATCAAGCAAATACTGTAGAGAATCTGGATGAACAGAAATCTTCCAACTAGCGATTCCATGGACTTTATACGTCTTCTGTTATCTTCCCAGGAACTGGGCTAGTATCCTTACATAGCCCAGCAGTAATTATTTCTTTTTTTCTGTGTAACCTAATCCCCAAAATACTCTAAATCACCTTTTATCAGTGAACGTCCTTTCAAATGGTAGCCAACCAGAAAGAACATACTGTGCAAAAAAACAACTCAAGTGATGAATACAGACAGCAGCTGTGAGTTTTTTTCAGTTGAGGAGTTTATTGGAGACAGAGTCTATCCATACAGATGGTTGAGATAGGGGCCAAGAAATGCACTGATGCACACAAGGTGAGAAACAGTTGTATTAGGAAGTGCTGACAGTCCCTCACCAAAGGGCAGAAACTATTAGACCACAATGTAGAACCTAACCTGTTATGGTGAACAATGCAGGCACACAGAACAACTCTAATTAATGGCCTATAGCAAGAGGAATAAAGCTGGCTTCAAAGCAAGCACCAGTGCATTGCAAGGGGCCTTCAACAGAAACAGTCTGGGGACCTTAAATGTTGGATACATGATGTTTGGTGTTCAATAGAAATGATGAACCCCATTGCTTCTCAGGGCTGGACCCTAAATTGTCATACTACAGAAAGGAAATTACCATGCAAATAAAAGAAAATGTTAACCAGATTTTTCAAGACTTATATTTGTCTAAAGCAGTGGTTTTCAACCTGTGGTCTGCAGACCCTTGGGGGTCCATAGACTGTGTCTAAGATTTCCAAAGGGGTCCACACATCCATGTGACATTTTTTAGGAGTCCACAAATGAAAAGAGGTTGAAAATCACTGGTGTAAAGGTAACAGTTAAAAATACTTTAATGTACATCTTAAGAGAGAACACATTGAGTGAGATCCTTATCCCAGCTCTGGCCCCTTTGTGTCACATAAAAGGGGCTCTAAAATCTTTGTATCTGGCTGGAGGAAGAGTCCCTAGCTCAGGCACTGCATAAAACAGCTGTAAGGTTACTTCCTGAAGATTCCCTTGCAAGTGCTGAGGCTGCTGTGGGTAAGTCTATAGCACACAGCACTGCAGAGATTCTGGACAGCCCAGGGAGTCTGCCAGAGTTAAGTCTCACCATGGCCTTACCAAACCTTAGAGTAGCTCAGGATTGGAAGGGCACAAAGGTAGTGTAATGGCACGGTAAGCCCCCCCACTCCCTGTCCCCCACTGTCCTGGGCAGCAAGTTCTGTGCTGCATCTTACTATTATGGGTAATGAACTGCCAATACAACCATATCATTACATAATTTGCAATACTTTTCAACAGGTCTCTGCCTCACATTCTCTCATATACATTGTGCCAGATCCAAGTACTGAGTATTTTAATAGCTGAGAATGTTATTGCAACACACCTTCTCATTTGTTTCCTAACTTAGGTTGAAATTTTGTTACACTATGAAATACAGAAATATTCTGTGTTTCATTTCTGGGGCTCCCAGAATTACCTTCACAAATTACCATCACAGACCCCGGCAACCATTTACTGTAATTACAATGAATCTTGTTCTCTCTCTTTACAAAGATTTGTTCAAGTTCTTTTTATTCCAAATATCTATGATTTTAAGGTTCAGGAAACAGAGTTCCAAATAACATTGTGACTGGGTATTCATGTCAATGCACATTTGTTATCTGAAGGCTCTCTCTATCCTTTCTAACCACAGTTAACAGGAAAAGTGATATTCTACTCAGAAAGATGACTGTGTAAAAGTTGTACCTTCTAATGCAACAGATCTGTTACTTTTATATATTCTGAGTCTCATGTGTTCACCTCAATGGCAAAGATGTTTTTTACTGGCTCATTCTCCTGTTAGCCCTACTGAGCCAGCTCAGCTGAAGGGGCGTGGGGTGAGTCTTCTGTTCCATTTTGTGCATAATCAATAGAATTGTTTCCTATGATAAGTTCCAATCAGTAACAACTTTGCAAACCTGTTGAAGACAATGGGGTTTGTAGAAGTGTCACTGAAAACATAATTTGAACTCTGTGGGCTTGCACAGGTATCACAGACCTAATTTAACCTGCAGGACATTTATTACTGTGTGAGGGAAAGAAGTCAGCTTGACTCTCAGAGTCCTGCCTGAGTTAGCGAGGCAGACTGGCTGAAAACACATCTTTCCCCTTGCAAATGGAATATGTGATATGGAGTTACTGAAAGACAATAAACATGGAACCAAGCAATGGCATTTTTATACAGTCACTTTTATTTTTTTCTGCCTAAAACATCAATCTCCTCCTGTTTGAAAACAGTGTATCAAAGTTCTCCAGTTTTGTAGCTGATATTATGTTGTAAAATTTACATAATTTGGTTTGTAGCATTTATACAAGATGTGTTAGCCAGCTGAGTCAACTGATGGGGATAACCATCAATAGGTAGAGGGCAGAATTAGAAGTGTGACTGTTAGTGATAAAGCACACACAATTCCATTTATCCAGTATTTATGCCAGATGAAGTCTTCTTCAGAGTTAGTAACTGCTACACATTTGTAAGGTAAACAACATTTTTAAAAAGTTTGTCTTATTTAGCAGCTGTTGGCTAGGGAAATGAGCAATTTTGTTTAAATAATTGCTGCTATGACTGAGGCTTTGCGACAATATACAATTAAAGTTTGGGGTTTTTTAAATAAAAAACTTTGACAGTAACAGCACACCTAGCTTTGTCTTTCAAAACCCTTTAAGAGCTCTAATTTTCTTTAATCCAGAATACCAAAAAAAGTAGAAAAGAAGATCTCTTTTTTGGGAGCACCATCCAAAGTTTCTGAGAATTACAGTGAAGAAATAATCTCTCTTACATACACATGTACCTTTTTAACTAAAAAGTTGACTACAAAAAGCATGTTTGTTCTAACAATAATAGCAATTAAAATATTCAAAGCTACTCAGCAGTAACATGTACTGTTATATTTATTAAAAACTAGTCCAATTTGTATCTTAATAACTCAGCTCCTTTATGTATCTTTTTTGCTTTAGGATTTTCCCAGGATTATTTTGAACATTAAAATCTGGATCTATTGAAAACAATTAGCTCAATAATGGACAAATTCTGCCACCCAAATCATGCTGAGAAATCTTACACTGTAACAAGTCCCATTAAACTCAGAGGGATTAGTCAGACAATAAGGCACTACTCAACCTGAGGGTGATAAAATTGGTGCTCCCACTCCCAGTTTAGTTTAAAGTGCAGTTATTATTGGAGGACTATAACACTTTCATCATGGATTCATTTTCTGTCTCTGTTTCTCCATATTGTAGTTCAGGGGTCTCAAACTCAAATGACCACAAGGACCACATGAGGACTAGTACATTGGCCCGAGGGCTGCACCACTGACCACCCTCCCCCCGGCCTTGTGCCCTGGTCCGCCCCCACTCCACCCCTTCCGTGAGGCCCTGCCCAAGCCCCACCTCTTCCCACCACTTCCCTGCCCCCATTCCAACCCTTTCCCTGCTCCTGGTGCGCACTGGGCCGGAGCCGCTCTAGGTAAATGCTGCGGGGGGGCAGGGGGGCCACGGGGAGCTTGCTAGCCGCAGAAAATAACCCCGCCCGCGGGTCACGTTTTTGAGACCCCTGTTGTAGTTACTCAGTTTACAAGTACAAGGATAATTTTTTAACAGCCAACTAACTTGCAAACTTAACCTGGAATCTGAAAGTCAAGTTGGGTTGTTTCTGTCTTGTATATTACCAATGAAAAAAGGATTCTTCATATGGAAACTACATAGTTAACAATTCTGTTTGATGAGATGTAAGAAAATCCAGCTCATTCTCTCATACTTATATAGACTCTGGAGTGCAAAGAAGAGCAAAATCTTAGCATTAGTCAGCCACGTCAGAATGTTGAACTTTAAGCAGATCTATTGATAACAATGTGTCATTGTCACATAATCAGCTTTTTGATTTTACCCTAACTGTACTTTCCACCTAAACACAGAACTTGTATTTAGTCTCTTGTTGTTTTTGAAATTCTGTAGAAAATGTTAGTGTTCAGGATAGGCTTACCTTGCTGACACTGTGCAACTCACAAATTTCTGTGTGTGTTATATAGTTTATTGGAAGATATCATAAGATTTTCACTCCTAGGTCTCAAGCCTTCAGAGTGAGGCAAAGTCAGGAACTCCCATAGTTAAAGAATTTGGAGGGGATGTGCCCCTACACAAATCAGCAGGTGGCACGTTCTGCCCTGCAGTCTGAGTGGAATGGCCCACTGGTGCCTCCAACTGTCTGGGTTTTTTGTCTCATGAAAGGATGGAGCCTCAACCTACATTCCCTACCATGTGTCAAAGGGTTAAGATGATGAGCCACAAGTGAGAATCTTGTGAGGTGATCTCTTCAGAGAAGCAGAATGACAAGGTTAGTAACTTTAGAAACATAAGAATGGCCATACTGGGTCAAACCAAAGGTCTATCTAGTCCAGTATCCTGTCTTCTGACAGTGGCCAATGCCAGGTGCCCCAGAGGGAATGAACAGATCAGGCAATCATCAAGTGATCCATCCCCTGTTCCCATTCCCAGCTTCTGGCAAACAGAGGCTAGGGACACCATTCCCGCCCATCCTGGCTAATAGCCATTGATGGACCTATCCTCCATGACTTTCCCTTCAATTAGGGGTATTTGCTACCATAGACTAAATCTAAAACATTCTTTGTTTATTAAATGACTTGGTTAAAAATATCATTTTAGTTCAGTACAAATAAGAACTTTTGTGGCTATCAACGGGTAAATGACTATTCCTGCCTCGTCACATTTCTACAGCTCTGTAGCATGTTACAGCCTTTAAAAAGTGGAACAGGGATTGTCATAAATATAAAGGGAAGGGTAAACCCCTTTGAAATCCCTCTTGGCCAGGGGAAAGCTCCTCTCACCTGTAAAGGGTTAAGAAGCTAAAGGTAACCTCGCTGGCACCTGACCAAAATGACCAATGAGGAGACAAGATACTTTCAAAAGCTGGGAGGAGGGAGAGAAACAAAGGGTCTGTGTGTCTGTCTATATTCTGTCTTTGCCGTGGATAGACCAGGAATGGAGTCTTAGAACTTTTAGTAAGTAATCTAGCTAGGTACGTGTTAGATTATGATTTCTTTAAATGGCTGAGAAAAGAATTGTGCTGAATAGAATAACTATTTCTGTCTGTGTAACTTTTTTGTAACTTAAGGTTTTGCCTAGAGGGGTTCTCTATGTTTTTGAATCTAATTATCCTGTAAGGTCTCTACCATCCTGATTTTACAGGGGGGATTTCTTTATTTCTATTTACTTCTATTTTTATTAAAAGTCTTCTTGTAAGAAAACTGAATGCTTTTTCATTGTTCTCAGATCCAAGGGTTTGGGTCTGTGGTCACCTATGCAAATTGGTGAGGCTTTTTATCCAACATTTCCCAGGAAAGGGGGGGTGCAAGTGTTGGGAGGATTGTTCATTGTTCTTAAGATCCAAGGGTCTGGGTCTGTAGTCACCTAGGCAAATTGGTGAGGCTTTTTACCAAACCTTGTCCAGGAAGTGGGGTGCAAAGTTTTGGGAAGTATTTTGGGGAGAAAGACGTGTCCAAACAGCTCTTCCCCAGTAACCAGTATTAGTTTGGTGGTGATAGCGGCCAATCCAAGGACAAAGGGTGGAATATTTTGTACCTTGGGGAAGTTTTGACCTAAGCTGGTAAAGATAAGCTTAGGAGGTTTTTCATGCAGGTCCCACATCTGTACCCTAGAGTTCCGCATGGGGGAGGAACCTTGATAGGGGTGTACTCTTTCTGTCTACAGAAATTTCTTTTCCGATAGTTTGAGAATAAATTAGCTGCGTGCTCTGTTAAATAAGATTGTAAAATGGGATAGCTAGGAATAGCATTCCTGACTGTCAAAGGCTAAAGATAAGTCTTTTTCCCCCCTCCTTTGTTTTGGCTACAGATGAGGTCTCGTCACATTGAAAAGAGCCTAATTTCTACAAATTATTGGAATTTAATAAAACTGTTAAAGTCTACAACATTCCAGAAAGCAAACACATTTTTTAATTGTCTTGATCTTTTAGCAAAAGTCACTTACGTTTAATGGAAAGTAACATTTTAAGAATGACATTTAGGTAGTGCAACTCTTAATTGGCTTGTCGTTAGTATGACTGTTATAAGATTTTAGAATGCTTCCTTGTGTCTGCATATATTATACAGAATACAAATAATGAATTATGAATAGTTTGGTAACATGAACTTTGCTTCAGAATGAGAATATCATAGTGATTTATGAACATACAAACCTGGAAATGGATGGATGTGAATTATAATAATTGACAGATGGTGACTACGAGCAAACTGTCAAAAGGAGTGTGAACTTAATGCTGGTTGCCATTTGAATTGGAGTGTGTGTACAAGAGAAAGGCATGCGCAAACACTCAGCAGACAAAATTTACCTGGCTCCTTTATTCGTGGAAATATATTTGATGTCTATATAATAATATATATATATTAAATATAATATATATAATGTATATATTAAATATATACATCTATAAAAAGTAATATATTTTATTTGATGTCTTTCTGGGCCTTGGTGTTGAGTAGCTGCTGTAAGCTGGGAAAATAGATTTAAAAATAAAGGAAGATACAGCAAGAGGATGATACAGGCAAAGTAAGGGAGCAATGACTGCACTCTAAGGACTGCATGGCACTGACAACTAGTGCTCTGTCTGCTTAGCAGCAGCAAGTAGGCCATTACAAAGTTTGATCTTCTTTTCCAAGGTGATTTTAATTTTTGTACAGCAGTTGTTAGATGCAGGGCATAGATGGACTTCCAACACAGGTGTATGGAACGCATAGAGGAGAGCGTTCCTGAGACTGGACTTTTATCATCAACGTTGAAATTGGACCAGGGCATCAGTAGTACAGGGATCAAACAATTATCATGGTCAGATAACCAGCTTAGTTTGGTTCCTTTCTTTTTAAAGAGGCAACAACAGTTAAATGAGGCATAAATGAGGCATTCATAAGGCATAGTAAGTGAAGTGATGTATTTCTCATGAATTGTGTATTCAGTGTGCTGGTCATGTTGACAAAGAGGATTAATAGAAGGGATTTGCACTTGAACATTTTTTATGCATTATAAAAGCTATATTCTGCCATCAGGTCCACAAGCATGGATTTCAGATAAGCAGCTTAACTGAAGGATACTTTGGCTAAAGTGTGTAATTGGAGATCCACAGACTCTTCCATACATCAAAGTGTTTCAACCAAAGCTATGCTACTTCCCACTCTATTAGCCCCAGCGTTGAAGGGTCCAACCTTTTCAGCCTGAGGGCCAGCAATATTCTTTCAAAAAGGCCAAGTCAGCACTTGGGACAGATTTGCTGCTCACTTCTGTTCCCTTTACACTAGTCAGGCTGAGGAGCTGCAGGGAAGGGACAGCAGCTATTCAGAGCATTTCCAGCTCACATCCATGCAGACTCTAGGGCTGCAGAGGAGGCATTTCTTCCTTCCTGCCGCAACGGGCTGATTCAAACAATTTGGTGTAAAAGTTGCAGGGAGCACATTTTCAATTCATAATCAAATACATGTTTTCTAACACAGTTGCCTGGGTTAGCTAATAAAGAGTAAGGATTTTTTTAGTAGAATGGACTATGAAGTCAGATTCTACCAGTCTGATACCTGGGAAAACAGGTGAAAAAGTTACTCTAAACTAAAGATGGCTGGAGCTCTCTTTTCACAGAATGGCTGCAGATTGAAATATTAGCATTCCAGAACATTATGTGGATTTGAGAAATTTCCTGGAAAATTTTAATTTCATAGGAAAAAATTGGAAAACATTAGGTGGAATCAATCCATCATAAAACAATCTTCCAAATAAATCTGTTGCAATCCTGATCTTCCAGCACAAACACAAACATCTATCAGTTAATGGTATTTTTATTTGGGGTGATGGTCTCTGTGGTTTCAAACAAAAGCCAAGGAGGCTTTTCTCTGCTTAGCAGCCAGAACAAAGCATCTTGAACCAACAACACATGCTTAACTTTTGAGCTTGTTGTTGTTTGAACACTGAACTTTTTTCTTGAGCAGTGCATATCTTGAAATCACCCTGCAAACTAGTAAGGAGACTGTGAGCTTGGTTATAGACAGGGAAGGATTTGGGTTGATATTGACATTAAGATCACCAGATGATCAACGCTTTCCACCTGCAGCTGCCAAACATTAGAATCTTTCCCCATAAACTTTTTTTTTTTTTTTTTACATTTTAGACAGTTTTTAATTGGAAACAATCTTTTTTGGCTGGATAAACTGTTAAGAAGCATATGAAGCTCAGGGAATTATAACAGAAGAGTCTGCATAGTTTGGCAAGATATCTAGCTAATGTCGTGTTCTGTCCACAGATAAGTCCTGTAATTGCGTTCTGGTAACCGTGAGATTCCCACATCTTTCATAATTAATTAAATGGGAAAACTGCATTGCTACTGCAGTTTTGCATCAGAGGTTTATAGTTCTCTATCTGTAATTTTTTTCTGTTCTCCCTGTCCTTTTATTTTGTGCTGTTCCTTTCATCTCATATTTTAATCAAACACTCTTTCTATGAACATAGCTATTTTCCAACATGAGTGAAAACACTTTCTGAAGCTAAACGCTTTCATAAAGCACAGGCTGAACCAGTCAGGAAGTTGAATTAGCTGGAGAACATACCATGGAAAAGTGGAAGTGATAAGGTGAGGAACAGGATGAAGGAGAATGGCACTTTAGTTCCAGAGTTAGTTTGAGTAGCTAACTGGAGGTGAACTTAGAAAGGTGGAATACAACCTTTAATCCCGTGGCATTGTTTGAAGGTACTGATCAGTGTACTGGGATATCTGTATGCACAACATAGTAGATGTGGCTACTATTGTGTTATTGGGGGATGGGAGAATATTATAGGCTACATCTTCAGGTGATGTCAATTAACATACCTCCATTGACCTCAGTTTAGCAAATTGAGGATCTAGTCATATGGTATCTGGCCCATATGTTGTCCTGTCCCAAAAGCAGGCAATCAGGTTATATAGGAGAATGAAATACAGCCACAGGGATGGATTTTTAAATTGAAGGTTGCAACATTATTAACTTTCAATTTGAATGGGGAAGGGAAGGAAAATCAAAGGCTAGGCACTAATTTGGGTCCAGTGTGATGTTAAATGGCCTTCCTGCCAATAACCAATATTCAAGGCTGTCCCTCTTCAGTCTAACCTCTAAGATTTAGCCCATCTCTGAGGGGGAATGAGAGTGCACATGAAAGGTACCTCAGTGTACAACAACTTAGTCTTTCCTTCTCCCTCTCGGTTAATAGGGTCTACAAGTTCTCTCATCATCTGACATTCACCTGTGGGAGCTGGCAGCTTTGAGCCTCTCACCTGTGCTGGACACGGGGAGCAAATTGTAATGAAATTATATAAATTCACTACCAACTTACTCTGTATTAACCTAAAGCCAGGCCTCCAGGATGCTGTGAGGAAGGTGAACAACACGCTGGATGCCCTATCAGTCTTGCTCCAAGGGAAAAATGATTTCCTGTTCCCAAAAGCTAGTGATCTGGTCAGACCCACAGCATTTAGGAACACAGTTCATGTTGTACCTCCATTGAGGGGCAGGACAGCAAACACAGTAGAATAGCTGCTGCCCTCCTTCAGGGCTCCACATACAGAAAAGGAGGGGTGCAAGAGACAATCATCTCTTTCCCCAACTCTGTCTCAGGCCTCGCCAATGGTGGTAGGGAGAGAGAGAGAATTCTCTTCTCCTCCCCTTCCCCAGCCAGATGTGATTTCTGTTAGTGTTCTGGACAGAGGGAGGGGAGAAAGCCTAAGGATAGCTAAGTCTGCCCTTGGTTCTCCCGTCTCTCAGGACCTCAGGGCTTGCCCTTTACCTTCTGGTGATTCAAACACCCCTCTGCTGAGATGGGGAGGGGGCATTTTGGTTGTAGCTTTAGCCTAAAATATTTTCTAGTTTCCAAGCTATTTATCTGTACATCTATTTCTTTCCCCACTAAAATATCTTCTCTCATTTTTCTGTCAGCTGACATCCTGGCAACTCTTTCCTGGCTGGCCATAGATTAGCATGGGACTATTTCATGGGACAGTATCATCATTTTCACTTGAAAAATAAAAATATCATCTGTGTGGACCATATTCCCATAAGTTCATTGATTTCAAGGCCAGAAGGGACCATTGTGCTCATCTAGTCTGACCTGTATAACACAGGCCTTAGAACTTCCCCGAAAGCTAATTCCCCAACTGTTGCACATTATGCCACCAGGGCAACTTAAAATTGTATATTTTATTCAGAAATATCCTGAGGAAGCTGGATTCATTACTCCGGTGAGAAAAGAAGTGTATGTTCACTGATAAGTATGTTTGGTCACTGAAAAGTCTAGAGTTCATAACACATGTTTGGCTGGCTCATTGCAATTTCTAATGAATTAACACCCATTCTTTAAAAATGGGACACACAATCCCTTTGAGCAAAGGCCACCATTTTATTGATGTGGAGACTGTGGCCTAATTCTCTACTGCCTCTTCATCCTGTTTGGTTGTTCATACCAGTGCAAAGTGAGTATAAAACACTACCCAATCTTGCCATGGTGCAAAGGAAAACATGGTACCAGGCTAACGAGAATCTGGCCCTGGATGTATTTGTATTGGTTATGAGACGTGATGTCAGCATTAAATTATTATTCAGCGGGTCTCCCTCTGTGCTCTGGAGCGCCACAACGAGGGGAAGTCTAGTGGTAACAGCTGGCAGGGGGAGCCCCTAACACAGCAGTGCTGCCAGGAACTGGAAGGGCTGTATGGAGTTAGGTGCCAATATAGTGTGCACAGGTCCTCTGCTGATCTCATGGCATTGGCTGGTTTTGATGACTGAATCCCCTGTTGCTTATGGCAAGGGTCAGCTCATATGCTCAGCAACTGTAAAGTCACTGATCCCAATTCTCTGTTGCCTCTGCATCTTGCATAGTCATTTACCCCAGTACAAAGAGGGTGTAAACATCTCATTTTAATTTGGCACTGTTTTACAACTAGTTGGCACACCCTTTGCAGTGATGTAAATGACTACACAAGGTGCAGGACAAAGAGAAACTAGGCTGCTGACCTTCCTTTAGGGGAATAATAACCTGCTCAGGGGATGATATGACTCATATCTGGTGAATTTGCTAGTGTTGGCCACCTCCTAATTTGAGGATAGATTGGATTTTACACCTACACATAAGGAAATGTGGTAAAATGATTGCTGATGAAATGTAACTGAAAGGTGCAATGAAAATCTTACCCTTAAAAGGAATCTTACCTCTTTTTCTTCAGTTTAAATTTGTTTTGTTTACAGTGTTCTGTATCTTGAAAGAGAAAAAGAGAAAGTTTGGGTTTGCTTTGTTTTTTAAATTCAATTAGCTAGGTTTCCCAGATCAGAGTATTGACATCAGCCTCTCACTAGTGTCATTGGTAGGAGATAAATGAAGTCATTGCAAATGCTAATACTAAGGTCGTTCCCATTGGCTAGGTATTCATTTCTAATTAATTAGTCTTTCTTAGCACCACCTGTCTTCAACTATCTTATGCCTGCATTATTCTGCTTCTTGCCTGAGATTCTGTATGACAGTCTGGGTTTGCTGTGTCTGAGGCTTACATAGCAGATGATTGTTTAATAGAGTTCTCACCATCTCCTATCTTTTATTTTGCTGAAGTATGTTCATGGCTTTCGTTAGTTAAGATTAAATCTAAAGTTCATATACCTTACCGATTTTTTTAAAGGTGTCGTGGTCTGATCAGAGTTTTATCATTTTTGGTGAGCAAAAGCTTTCTGAACCAGTGCTATTGGCATTTTCATCGCATGCAAATCAGTTGCTGTATGACTTTGCTCTAAAACTTAGCATGATGTACTGCTGAGCTGCTATGATGACCCTAAATTTTTAACCATTATGGGTTATGTTCAAACTGGTGTTTGTGAACTGTAAGGTTACTTTTTTCACATTCCTCTCCTTTGTAGGACACCTATATATCACACCCCCTTTTCACTGTATATTAGGGTCACCTGCATATACACCCATCTCTCACCTATCCAAATACCTTTATCGTTCCCATTTTAGCAGAACAGTTGAAAGAAAACCTATTGGAAGAGAGAGCAATCCTACTGAATTCTGTTTCCAACCCTAAATCAGTGTATCATTTCATTTGTAGCGCAGACTGCTGACTGTTGACTGCTATACAGGTTCTGAAATAATCCATTTAGATGACTTGGGATTTTGATGTCTTCATGTTCCATCAATGCTTTGCTATCCATCACCTTGGTGACATCACAGTTGTGAATGACTGATGTTTTTGGTGAGTTCTTGTACAAGTTGAAAACAAAAAAATCCCTTTGCATTCTCTCTCTTGCAGTGATGCTCAAATTCTGCCCTCTATTGACATATTCCTACTTATTGTCTCCTGTTGTATCTCTTGATCAGGGTTCTGGTGTGCCTCTTGTGCAGTCTCATTGTGATGTCTTCTTAATGTAAGTACTTGTACTCTCTCTAACTAGTTGCTTCCTCATCCATCTTAATCCTCTACTGCTTATCTATGTGTCATCTCTTTCTTTCAAACCATTCATACTGTGTTTTTATGGGGGGGCATCTTTTGAACATTACAAAATAGATGTTTGGTCTTGTTTTCTACTCAGGAGCTAATAGCATCTGAGGCTGGTTGGTTACCTATATTCTGTACTCCATCAGTGATTCCTGCGTTTTCTGTATTGTATCAGTTTGAACAAATTATTTCAGGTTTCACATTTTCTTCAGTAGAGTACAAGATGTAATTACCCTATCAGAGCAGAATTTGGCAATCGTTACTTGCAGTGGAGTGGTTAAGGCAGCTAATGGACTTCTGATATCTGCAGAATATAGTGACTTCTATGTTCCCTAACAAGTTAGTTAGATCCTCTTTGTTATTTCAATCTCCATATTAGATAAGCATGCTGGTAATAATTTTGCCAGGTTCTGCACTGAATTTTATTATTATAGTGAAAAGAAAAGGAGTACTTGTGGCACTTAGAGACTAAGGTGCCAGAAATACTCCTTTTCTTTTTGCGAATACAGACTAACACGGCTGCTACTCTGAAACCTGTCATTCTTATAGTGGTTAGTGATTAATTGAATCAGTCTGAAAGCTTAACTTTAGCAATGAGTAAAGGACAACTTTAAAATCATTGACCTAAAAATCATGGCCTTTGAAGTTGCTACTTAACTTTCTATTTGTGATGGACCTCCTGACTATTACAGTGTGTTCTGTGCTAAGAGGCAGCTTATCTCTTCATTTACACTTACTACTTTTTCTTGTACTTTTTACCCTCATTTACACTCCTTAGTAGTAAATGCTGATCTGAGATCAGGACACCCACCCTATTCAACAGTGCTTTTAGAACTAACCAACCATTTCTGTAAGAGGACTGCATCAGCTTCCAGACTTGACTGTGTCAGCTCACGGGAACTACCAGCTTCATACAAAATCAATAAGAGCTGATGTAGCTGGAGGGGCCACATTTATTTTGTGTACACTTATTGGTAATGTAAGGCTTTCTTGACATTTATTGTTTTGCACATAATAAATTGTACACATCTTGAATTTATTGGGTGAAATTCTGCTCTTGTGTAAACCCTTGCAACCTAGTGAAGATAGTGGAGTAATAGGGGTTTAAATAAAAGCAAAATGTGGCCCATTAATGCAGATACTCAGCTGGAGTACATTGCCTTAGCTTCTCTGACTTTGACAGAGATCTGCCCATACTAAATAGCACCTTTCATCTCAAAGGATCTCAGAAGTATTTAAACTTTTGTTGGGTATATATTTGTGTGTGTGTGTATGTGAGAGAGAGGGAGACAGAGAGAAAATCATCCAAAATTAAATATCTACCTCTGTGATGCCTTTGACGATAGAGTCCACAGGGCTTTTTGAGGTATCACCTGCAGCTGTCCTGGAGTATGTGTATCTGATTGGAGCTCATCTTGTGCCTGGATTTAGGTTGAGTGAGTACAGTGCATATCTTATAAATGCTCCCTATGACGCCTGAAAATGTGAGATAAATTCAAGGCTGCCTAGGGAATGCTCAGGGAATAGACCAGCACTGCCAGGATCCTTTCCCATCCCTCCAAGAATTTCCTTTCCTCTCAGCAGTCAGGAATGGGACTCAAAGGGGGAGAGACTCTCTCCCTGCAGCCAGGAAAGGGACAGAGGAGAAACCCTGTCCTCCTGCCTATCAGCTGGGAAAAAAAAATGGGGGAAATAACGGAGCCAAATGGAAACTGAGAGAGGTAGGGACAATAATCTTTATTTAATGACCTGACATTACTTTGCAATCATTTCTAATCTCTACATGATTTCTCTTTTGGGCCACGTGGAGTATTGAAACCAAAATCATATTAGCCAAAATCAAGTGCACAAACTCAGCAATAACAACAACAGGGTGATTTTGGGACAACTGTGTACTTCAGATATTAATGGAGATAATTCCCTTCTTCTTACTAATTAAAATAACCTAAGTCAGAACCATCCTACCCTTTCCTGCTGAAGCCATCTGTGTAGTTCAGCACTATTACTTTAAATAGTTTATCTTATAACAGCTTTGTATATGTGTACAAAATAATGTTGTGATAAAAAAGCAAACCAAGCAAAAAAAACAAAACAACCCTAAGCATTTGCAAGTAAGTAAATATAAAATAAGGGAAAGCTGAGAAATATTCCAATCTCTTTACTGTCCATATACTCTATTAAATGTACATGAGTAAATGCACACACATTGCATTGCACATCCTCAAAATAGCTTTGACTCTGTCCATATGTTCTTGTCCAGCCTCAGTCTTTAGACTAGGAACATTCTTGAACCCACCTACCACATATGGACTCCAAGCCCAACCACAGACAATTCTCCAGCTCACCTTCTCATTATGAGCAGGATAAAGCAATATCCTCTTCAGGAGTCAGGAATAGAACTCAGCAGTAGAGCTGGACAAAATATTTCAGAGGAATAATTTATTTGCCAAACAATGCAGTTTCATTGAACCCGAAACTATTCACAAATTTGACCTGATTAGTTTTGATTGGGAAAAAGTTTTTCAGGGACAGCTTCAGAAAGTTTCATCTGGGTGCCCCCTTATTACTTTCAGTGCAGTGGTTAGGGCAGTTGCTGGGGTGTGTGAGACCCAGGTTGAAATACCTATTCTAAACCAGGGACTTGAACTCCTATCTTCCCTCTCTCAGGGGAAGCATCCTAGCCATAAGGCTATTGGCTGTTCTGGGGTGGGTTGTTCTTAATCTCTCCTGCTGAAGCTGTTCCAGTTTATATAAACTCATAAATATTCATGGGCCAGAGAGTAAGAGAAAGAAGCTATTCTGTAGCCTGGTGATTAAGGCACTCACCTGGGAGATAGGAGATGTGGATTCAAGCCTTCTCTGTGCCTGATTTAGAGGAGGTGGATACGCATGGTTTTCAAAAGTTCATTGGAACAATACAGATGTTGACAACGTTTTTGGAACCAAGCCAAATATTTTTTCTGATTTTTCAATTTGCTGGCTGAACTGAAAAAACAATGATTCATCCAGCTTTACTTGGGAGTTCCTGATTCCCAGGCCCACACTTATTTTCCCACTAAATAGTAGTGAATAGTCACTAAGCACTAAATATCCTTTATCTTAGGGTACTAGAGTATTGAAACACACACACACACACGACATGTCTGGCAAATACAGTTCCTTGCTGCAACAGTACCCTTGTGCATTGGGTAGATATAAACAGATTTGGGAAAGAAGGAATTGTCTTGCATTGGCCATAATAATTAGGAAAGCATATATACCAAACTCAGTAAAACACCTTGGGGAAAATTGTTGTAGAACAGATTATTTTAGTGCAACTATGTAAAGCTGCCATGAATTATAGTAGAAATCTAGGGCTGGAAGGGACCTTGAGAGGTCAAGTCCAGCCCTCTGAACTGAGGCTGGACCAAGTAAACCTAGACCATCCCTGGCAGGTATTTGTGCAACCTGTTATTAAATAAATCTCCAGTGTTGAGGATTTCACAACACCCCTGGAAAGCCTATTCCAGAATGTAACTACCCTTACTGTTAGAAAGTTTTTTCTAATATCTAACCTGAATCTCCCATGTTGCAGTTTAAGCCATTCTTGTCCTACCTTCAGTGGACACGGAGAACAATTGATCCCGGTCCTCTTTAACATATTTGAAGAGACTGATCACATCTGCCCTCAGGCTTCCTTTTTCAAGACTAAACATGCCCAGTTTTTTTAACTTTTCCTCATACATCAGGTTTTCTAAACCATTTATCGTTTTTGTTGTTCTCCTCTGGACTCTCCAATTTGTCCACATCTTTCCTAAGGTGTGGCACCCAGAACTGGACACAGTACTCCAGCTGAGGCCTTATCACTCCGTGCTGAGCAAGGAGGGACAATTACCTTCCATGTCTTACATATGACATTCCTGTTAAGACACCCCACAATGATATTAGCCTTTTTCGCAACTGCATCACATAGTTGTGTCTTATTCAATTTTTCATCCACTATAACCTCCAGATCCTTTTCAGCATTACTACTATCCACCCGGTTGTTCCCCATTTTGTAGTTGTGCATTGGATTTTTTCATTCCTAAGTGTAGTAGTTTGCACTTGTCTTTATTGAGTTTCATCTTGTTGATTTCAGGCCAATTCTCCAATTTCTCAAGATCATTTTGGATTTTAATTATGACCTCCAAAGTGCTTCAAACACCTCCAAGCTTGGTGTCTGCAAATTTTATAAGCGTAATCTCCACTCCATTATCCAAGTCATTAATGAATATATTGAATAAGACCACATCCAGGACAGACCCTACTAGATATATCCTCCAAGTCTGATAGCAATCCACTGATAACTACTCTTTGAGTACGGTCTTTCAACCAGTTGTGCACCCACCTTATAGTAATTTCATTTAGATCACATTTCCTTAGCTTGCCTATGAGACTGTCATGTGGGATTGTATCAAAAGCCTTACTAAAATCAAGATATATTATGTCTGCTGCTTCCCCCTATCCACTAGTCAGAAACCCCGTCAAAGAAATGAAATTAGGTTGGCTTGGCATCATTTGTTCTTGACAAATCCATGTTGGCTATTACTTATTATTGTATTAATCTCTAAGAATTTACAGTTTGATTGTTTAATAGTTTATTCCTGTATCTTTCCAGATATCCAAGTTGTTAGGCTGACTCGTCTATAATTCCCTTGGTCCTCTTTGTTCTTCTTTTTAAAGATAGGTACTACTTCTCCACTTTTCCATGACCTCATGATGAGGGCTCCATGAGACATCAAAGATAATCACTAATGGTTCTAAGATTGCTTCAGCTAGTTCCTTAAGTACCTAAGATGAATTTTGCCAGACCCTGCTGACTTGAATACATTTAAGTTATCTAAATATTATTTAACCTGTTCTTTCCCTATTTTGTGTCATGTTCCTTCACCTTGTTCTTAATATTAATTGCATTAAATATCTGGTCACCATTAATCTTTTTGGTGAAGACTGAGACAAAATAGGCATTAAACACCTAAGCCTTCTTGATGTCATCCATTGTTAGCTCTCCTTTCCCACTAAGCAGAGGGACTTACACTTTCCTTCATCTTTCTCTTGTGCCTCATGTATTTATAGAACCTGTTCTTATTGCCTTTTATGTTCCTTGCTAGGTGTAACACATTTTGTGCCTCAGTCTCTATGATTTTGTCCCTACATGCTTGAGATATTCTTTGTAAACATTCTTAGCGATATGTCCATGCTTCCACTTTTTGTAGGATTCCTTTTTGATTTACAGATCACTAAATAGCTCCTGATAGAGCCATATTGGCCTCTTACTTTTCTGTCTATCTTTCCTTTGCATTGAGATAATTTTCTGTTGTGCCTTTAATATTGCCTCTTTGAGAAACTGTCAGCTCTCCAGAACTCCTTTTTCCCTTAGATTTTCTTACCGACCAGTTCTCTGAGCTAATCATTGGTGAATATTCATGAAAACTGGTATCTTTAATAAATTGTTTTATCCTGTTCAATCATGCTTTAAAGTTTGTGATCCTCTTTCCTATTGATAATGCTGAGAGAGTGGGCAAGCTGCTGCCTCAAAGTGTGTGTCAAGCAGAGATTACTCCTTAGGTGACTGGAAAGGAAGGTTTAATAGTAAATTGATATCTTCTCTTCTCCATTGAAGGCAGATGCCTGTTAGAATCTTGGTGTTGTCTCTGTATAATTTATAACCCCTAATACTCAGCGATGTGGGGCAGATGCAATACACCATATGCCATGAATACTATAGCAAACAAATCTTTTTCTCTTCTGTCAGAAGGCAAGACTGCTGCCGTTCTAGAAAAATGTCACCTTCAACAGCCACTTTATTTGTCACTCAAGTCTCTTACAAAAACTGAGATTCCATCTATTCTCCAACTTCAGGAATTAATCATTTGTGCAGGGGGATGGGAAGGAATGAAACCAGTGGTGCAGAAATAAGAAAGGTCAAATTATGGCTTCCTTATCCCAGTTGTGCAGAATGGAGAGGGTGGAAAAGGCATAGGGAACCCCTATGTTTTCCCCACTCCATAGTGCTCCCACGTGGGATCTGCAACGGTGTAGCTAATTGCACTCTCTGAGTATAAGAGGAAGTTCCACTAATGCCTCTAGCATTGGTCAGTGTCCTTGAGGGGCTGAGTCTGGGTGGAATAGGGTGAAGCTAAACCACACACACACACTCTCTCTCTCTCTCTCTCTGTCATAACCATACAGCTAAGGGTAGCCTAGAATTCCTCCTTACCTGTAAGGGGTTAAGGAGCTCAAATAACCTGGGTGGCACCTGACCAAAAGGACCAATGGGGAAAGAAGATACTTTGAAATCTTGGGGTGGGGGGGGGGGAAGGCTTTGTTGTGTGTGTTCTCTTGGGAAGCAGAGAAGCATCAAGTCAGAAAACTCCTTCTCCTATAAACCATCTTAAAAGTCTCTCATATTACAAAAATTGTAAGTAAAAGCCAGGCAAGGCGTGTTAGATTATCTTTTGTTCTGCTTGTGAATTTTTCCTTTGCTGGAAGGAGGTTTATTCCTGTTTTTTGTAACTTTGAAACTAAGCCTAGAGGAAGTTCTGCTGTGTTTCTGAATCTTTTGTTACACTGTAAAGTTATTTTCCATCCTGATTTTACAGAGGTGATTTTTACCTTTTTTAAAATAAAATCCTTCTTTTAAGAACCTGACTGATTTCTTTATTGTCTTAAGACCCAGGGGTTTAGGTCTGTGATCACTTTGTAACCAATTGGTTAGGATATTATTCTCAATCCTCCCCAGGAAAGGGGATGTAAGGGCTTGGGGGGATATTTTGGGGGAATAGGAACTCCAAGTGGTCCTTTCCCTGATTCTTTGTTAAATCACTTGGTGGTGGCCACGTACCCTCCAAGGGCAAAGAATTTGTACCTTGGGGAAGTTTTAACTTAAGCTAGTAGAAATAAGCTTAGGGGTTCTTTCATGCGGGTCCCCACATCTGTACCCTACAGTTCAGAGTGGGGAGGGAACCCTGACACACACGTTTGTGAGTAGAGTGCTTTACTGGGTGGTGTACAAAACATGGTCACCAAAGGAGTAGCTAGAGTTGCCCCTAGCATAATCATAACTTCTCCTGATCTTGCTGGCATAATCACTGCAATCTGCTACCACTTGGACAGTGCAATCACCTCTAGCCTTATCCTGTGTGGCAACTGAGTGCTAGATATGTGAGCTGCCACCCTCCTCTGCCTCCCATCCAAAGATATCAGTCTTGGTTTAAAAGATAATTGAAAATTTTAAAGACTTTCTCCTAATGCTGGTGTTGTGGATATGGTTTAGCTTTTGGAAAAGAGTACAAGATGCCCTTTTCCTTTTGGCTGTGCCATTGAATAGAACTGATAGTATAAGATGAAGGTCACCTTGTTTGCTTGGTGTGTTCTTGCTGTTTTACCTTCATGGTTTCTGGTGGGTGTGTGTGTGTGCATGCAGAGGATGTTATAGCACATAAAAATGAACATGAAGGGCCATAGCCTGCTTTTCTCCTTCAAGTTACTCAGCTTGCTCTCTATGAGCTTCCCATTGATTCCAGTGCTTCTGGGTGCTACCCCAATGCTAATAACAATAATACACATTCTTCTGATTACTGTTTGCCAATGGTCAACTGTGGGGCAATTCTTTATAAGTGTAAAAGCAGCACATAGTCTCAGACTCATAGACTTTAAGGCCAGAAGAGACCAGCATGATCATCTAGTCTGACCTCCTGTACATTGCAGACCATGAAACCTCGCCCACCCACTCCAGTAATAGACCCATAACCACAGTGGTTTGGTCCAGTATGCCATACCAGTAAGATATTTTTAGCTGGTATGGCATACCAGAAAGACAGAGGAGGAGCGTGCGCCCAGCCCTTCTATGGAGCTGTGTCTCCTCCATCTGTACAGCAGCCCCACTGGAGGACAGGGCTGGGTGGGGTGGGGATGGGGGCAGTACAAAAAGCATGTGCTCTTCACTATCTAGTCCTCTCCTGGACAATCCAGATATTGGCAGTCTGTTGCTCCATAAGGGATCAGTGTACACAGTTCAGTTTAAAGACAACACTGGATTCGTTTTGATTAAAGAATAAAACAAGTTTATTAACTAGAAAGAGAGATGTTAAGTCAGTACAAGCCATGAGTCTGAAATGGTTACAAGAGAAAATTAAAACACATCCTAGTGCTAAAACTTAACAAACTAGACTTGGTTCAAGAAAAATTCTTACCAATGCTCCCAGCAACAGAGCTGACCAAATTTCAGGTCAGGCTCTCTCCCAAAGTCAACTGGCTGCTTCTTTTGTCTTAGGTGAAAGAGAGATAGTTAGGGAGAGCTACTTTGAGGTGTTTTTGCCCCTCACTTTTATAGTCCAGTCACTCTTTGAAATTAATTTTCCTGAGGGTTACCTCTAGATAAAGTTCATTCTGGCTGTGAGGGTGGAGTCATGGAGTCTCGTGGTGAAAGAGGCTGTTATTTACTAAAATGTACATTGGTTTGTTTCTGCTCCACTTCTTTGCCAAACAATGGTCACTTGACAGGTGATTACCCATCAACTTTGATGATGCCTGGTTAGAGGGGTCAGCTTGTCCTTTGTCTTTGAGAAATGGGTTTATCCGCTCCCCAGACTTGTTTGGTAAACACATTTCAGTCATATTTTCATCTTATGTTCATAACTTTACATATAATATTGCTACATACATTTCACCATGGTATTATTGACCAGTGAGTTACTCGTTTTCAAATGATACCTCACAAAGTATGTTATGTACAAAGATTAGTACAATAATGTGTAAGGTGTTTATACAAGGTGCTCTCGGTCACAGGTACGTAATAGTCAAAGTCTCTGTGTTCATTGACCGGCATTGTGACTTTCCATTAACAGTTGTGCAGCAGAACGTATCACAGGAGAATTAAAATCCAATAGAGCAAACTGAGGAGTGATGCCTACCTCCACTGCCTTGTGCATCATTGTTTTAAAAGTTGGTATCAGTCTTTCAGACTCACCATTAATCTGTAGCTATCTTGGAGCTGAATTAGTCCAATTTATTTATTCCCCAAGAATTGTAAAATCTCTAGGATCTCTTAAGGAACAGGCTCATGGGGGTAGGGCATAGCGTCTCCCCAGGATCAGGAGGAGCATGCAAGTTCTGCTGCAAAGTATGTGTGTGTGGGTCTTGTAACCATGGCTCCTCTCAGGCCCCTTAGGGGCAATGTAAGTCCCTAGGAATGCACAGGAGGAATTTCTCTTGTGCTTTCCTCCCTGCACACACATGGAAGAGTTAGAGCCCATTTGTCTGCCTTCCTTTTCTTCCTTTTTGCAGGATGTTCTTCTGACACCTTGTGAAGAAACCATTCTGACACCATATTATTCCTTACTTAGACGAATAAAGGATAAGGGTAGGCACCTGCAAATGATACACAGAACTCAGCTTTGGTAAAACAATGTGAAGTGAAAATAAGGAAACACAAAATCAGAGATGGGGATCAAAACCAGGAAATACAAAAGAATTTAAATCTGTTTTTAGTCAGTTGTTAGTTTCGCTGAAATCAGGTGGTAGAGTGTGCTGCAAAGTGCACTCTGCCGTCATCTTTTCTCCTTTAGGCTTCCCAAAGGAGTCAGTAGTATAATATTTTTGGTCCAGGCTAAAACTACCTAATAAAATTACCCTCTGGACGCTTTAGCAACTTTTTTTGACTGCATTTGTACAAAGGGCAATTTGTCTTTGTTTTCAAGTCTCAGAACATCAGTGCTGGTGTGGGCTGAGACAAATATGTTACTTTCATGATTAACACTTACAATTATTCATTACTTATTTTAGAATGATTTTTACTTTGAAAGTATCTAAGTTAAAAAAAATTAAAAATCAGTCTTCATGATGTCTGATCCTCTTGCACTACTAAAATATTTTGATTGTCAATTATTTGGGATGAATTATTAGCTTTTATTTTTCTTTATTGACCAACCTTTTAAAGTTTACTGTGCAGCTGTGGTTTTGGGCCTGATTTTGCCACTTTAAGTCACTTTGAGTAAGACTTTACTGTTCTATGTATACTTGTTGAGTTAGTTAGTTTCTACTTCTGTATAAGTATGCAAATTTTACAAGAATAATGTCATCCAACCTGATTTAAATGTGGAGATAATCAAATTCATTGTAAAAAAAAAAAATGACACCCTGTACCAACTAAAGGAATGAGGTAGCAAAAATATACCTGACTATGGCAACTTCTTCTTCAAGTAGATGCAGCCATATATTCCACTTAGTGTGTCCTTAACCAGTGCACCAAAGCCTCTCCCCTCGCTACATGAGGCAGCGCTGCGCTGACCCTCCCTCAGTTCCTTCTTACCCCCTTTGTCTGGTGTTGGAGTTCTATGTGGTCTTAACCCCACAATCTCTCAACTAGTGTAGTTTTCTCTTGTTGTACATAGTTAGTAGTACCCTTAGTGTTAGTTTTATTGGTTTAGTTTTTCTAGGTGATGCCCTCACCGGGGTTTAAACATTGTCTTTTATGTGGGGGAGTGATCCCCACACACGGTGCTTTCTCTATCGTGTCAAGACCCACGTTAAAGAGCATTGTGCAATCTGCTGATCATTCAAGAAATGGGCTTAAGTGGCTCCAGACACTTGCCTGAAGCAAAACCTGCCCGAACAGGTTGTGTGGCCTGCTTCAGTACGGAGGCCCTTGCTGGGTTGGGGATCATCCTCAGGTTCCGAGACTATGGAATGCACATTTGCATTACATCTTGAAGAACCACAGTTACAATAAGTAACTGTTTCTTCATTAAATGTAAAGTTAGATATGGACTCTGGTTTCAAATATATTGGAGTCATTTAGAAGTAGAAAGACAAGCCACTATTTCTTGTTCTTAGCTCCTAGCCATGGCTTTTTCTGTTCTGTTCAGCAATTCATGAAAGGAAACTGAATCATTCCTCTTCTAAATGTTGGCCGCTAAAGATCTGATCCAAAGCCCATGGAGGTCAATAGGAGTAATTCCATCAACTTCAGTAGGCTTGATCAGACTGCAACACTCTGTACCCCTATGTTCACCCCTTTTAGAGGATTATGGTAAAACTTGTACAAAAGTGGGGGAGGGATAGCTCAGTGGTTTGAGCATTGGCCTGCTAAACCCAGGGTTGTGAGCTCAATCCCTGAGGGGGCCATTTAGGGATCTGGGGCAAAAATTGGGGATTGGTCCTGCTTTGAGCACGGGGTTGGACTAGATGACCTCCTGAGGTCCCTTCCAACCCTGATATTCTAAGTATGCCTAGTGAGGTATTATTTGAAAACTTGTGATTTGCTGATAATTATTGTCTTGGTAAAATATGTGTGGTAACATTGTATATAAAGTTATAAGATTCCGCTGTGTGATATTCCTGAGACATATTCCAACATGTTCTGGAGGGATGTCACAAACCAGTTCCACAGAGACAAATGCTTCAGTCAGGTGTCAATGAGATCAAATGGACCATCACCTAATTGATTGGCCACTCTTTGGCAGGAGAGAGGCTGTGGGCAAAAAGTCTATATTTTGACAAAGAAGCAGCTTAAGGTTCCTGCCCACACAAACTTTGTCTCCTGAAACTCAGCTGGAGATGGTTCTTGCACAAGAGAAATGACTCTAAGGGGAAGAGCAGATGCCCCAAACCTTCACTCCCTTTCTCTCTACCCAGAGCATCAATAGCATTTGAAGAACAAAGGAAGCGGTTCTTTGGTGAGGGATCTTGATTGAAAGATTCAGCCAGTAAGGCACTACACTAGCATTTTTCTCTGTAAAACTTTTGTTGGTCAGAGATGTGAAGTTTCAGCAAAAAAGTGCTTGTGTGGACAGCGCTATGGCAGCAAGAGAGGCTCTCCTACCAACACAGCTAACGCCGCTTGCTGGGGGTGGTTTAATTATGCCACCAGGAGAACTCTCTCCTGCTTGCAAAGAGTGGCTACATGGGAGACCTTACAGCAGCATAGCTATAGTGGGACATAGCCTAAGACTGTTTGAACTTGTGGTGAGAAAGACCTTTGCTTTGAATTCACTTAGCTTGTTAAGTTATGTATTAGTTGCATTTTATATTTTTACTTCTTTATAACCAGTTCTGACTTTGATGCCTCATTACTTAAAATCACTTAAAATCTATCTTTTTGTGGTTGATAAATTTGTTTTATTGTTTTATCTAAACCAGTGTGTTTAGATTGAAGTGTTTGGGAAACTCCTTTTGGGATAACAAGATTCATGCATATCATTTGCTATTAATGAAATGATGGACTTTATATGAGCTTGTATTGTCCAGGAGGGTACTGGGCAGTACAAGATGCACATTTCTGGGAGACAGTCTGGGACTGAAGGTTTGCTGGTGTTACTCTGCAGTGTAATTCATGAGTGACTAGCTATAGTACTCATACAGTATAACTAGGAGTGATTTACATCCTGGAGGCTGCATGTGACCAGACCGGGGTCGTTGCTCTCTGATGTAAAAGGCACCCCAGGTTGGAGAACTGAGGGAGTATAGCTGTCCATCAGTTCAGATTGCACCCTGGGTGATGTCACACAGGCCCAAGCTCTTTACAACAACAAATGTCTAATTAAGACCTTTGAAAAGTCCCTTGGGGCAACAAATACATCTCAGCTTCCAATTGTACTAAAACAGCAGCTACTTCAAAAGGGGCCAAAAAAATAAAAACCCTTCTGTACAATAAGCAGAAAGTTAGAGTCTTCAAGCATACTGAAAGATGCACTTTCTATCTGCAATATATGGCCCTCATCACTGTAGGATCTAAGTGTACAAAGTAGTGAGACTTAGGTAAGGACTAGTGGCCTTGGGTTCTGCAGGATCTTATGCAGAATCTAACATGGCGAAAAATCAAGAGAATCCTCATGGTAATACTAAATATTGGAACTTTATTTTTCATGTAATTTGAAGAGACTTGTACAGTCTTCCATCATGTACAAACATAATTTGTAAGCAGGAGTGGAATTTATACTAAAAACATTTAATGAAAAGCTAAGAACATTCTTTTTCTTTTCCTACACCTTAATTGTGCAAGGAGGTGTATGGTGGATACCCTGAGCAGCCCAGGACAGGGAGCTAGAAATTCTTGAGTCCCTGCTTTATAATTGGATTTTTGCCTTGGGCAAGTCACTTAAGCTTTCTGTCTCTGTTTTCCACCTCCTTAAAATGGAGAGTTATACCTCCTTACCTCTCAGGAGTGTAAACTTGTTAATGTTAGCGAAGGGCTAGGAAGATACTGGCTACTCTGTGTGTGTGATAATTTTTTAATGTACAAACAAAACCGAGTAAAAACAAACAAAAAGAGACTCCTAAAATTTTGTATGTGTCTAGACCTTGTGTGAACTAAGGAGCACACTTTGAGCTCTGTAATTCTGCTAGAAAATGTGTAATTATTTTGCCAGCATAAATATGTTTAGTGGAGAAGGCTTGGCACACACTCTAGCCAATTTACATGAAAGTTCTTGATTTTGCTGTAATAAAGCATCTGTGTAGCCTAGTGGGTGAAATCACTGACTTTGGTATTAAAAAACTGTGAGCTAAATTAATCTTTCCATTATATCAGTGCAAACCCCACTGATTTCCCTGGAATTGCATAAGTATAACAGTGCAGATCATGGACCTGTGCATTATAAATCTGATTCGACTGTTCTGATAGTCTCGTTCAAAAACTCTGTTAATAGCTGTGTTCTCTGTATGCTATGGATGAATACTCCTTCATTAATTACAATCCTAAACAAAATAATTATCTGATCAACAATGTGTATAGAGCAGCTCATAGAAAGCCACATTATTTAAAAACAGCTTTGCTTATCTTATGTCATCATTGGCTCATTCGGAGGATACTCTATTGTGGCTTTTGCAGCCAGAGCTGTGTGCAGCAGCTAGGGCAGCCGAGTGTCTGGAATGAGTGGCTGCCTGCAGTGTCCTTACACCACCTTTTTAGGTCTTTGTTTCAGAGCTGGCCTTTGTACGCTCATTGGCTCCTGAGTATAAATGGGGCACTGGCCCAATTCTCAATGTACACAGCCACTGGAATACCCTCCACCATTCCCTCTTTTGTGCTTGCAGGGTGAAAATCACTTCACATGCATGAAACCTGCACATTTGCCTCTACGTGGGTGGAGTGCAGGGAGGATGAGGAGGTAAAATTAACTCCCCCCCACCGAACCCAGGACAAGCCTACCACACAACACTTCCAGTGGCCCCCCCACCCCCGTTCCTCCTATGGCAGCCCAGGGTCTGGATCAACAGCCACAGCCCCTCCCTGCCAGTTACATGAAGCATAGGATCTGCAGAGATGCAGATTACAGATCTTGGACACCTCCATTCCCTCAGATCACCTCTGACCTGCCCCTACAGTGAAGTCCCATGCCAGCCCCACTTAGGACAAATTCCACTCATGGGGTTAAAGTACGAGACTGGGAATGATAAGAGCTGGAGGTTTCTGATGCTGCCACCAATTTCCTGTATGACCTTAAGCAAGTTGCCTAGATGCTCGGCTTTAATTTGCCCATCTGCTAAATGGAGAATGAAACCTGCCTATCTCACTGGGTTGCTGAGAATAATATTTTTAGATCATGATGCAGCAATGCTTACTCACATTCCGTGGGACTTCTCAAGTGTATACAGTGCTTGGCCAAGATTCTCAGAATCAGGCCCTTTATAAAGAGCTATGAGCTGTTTGGAGGGAAGTCAAAATAGAAGAGCAAAACATTATTTATAGGCTTGCCTTTCTCTAGTTTCCTCTACCCTAAGTTACCCCTTTCCTCAGTTTTTGCTCTTGGATATTTGGCTTTGCAAGGAGTCAATACTGATCCTGCTAGGCTGGTGCTCGTTCCCCTCACTAGGCCTTGTGGATGGTCAGCTTGTCTTCTGTTCTTCTCTGTTCTCAAGGGTGACAGACCAGAAGCATTAGAAAGCCACCTTCAGCCACTGCAATGATAGTTTGTAAACCCTTCCATCTGAGGATCTCAAGGCACTTTTATGCACCTTAATTCATGAAGTCAGGGATCACACCCGGACCTGGCAGAGAGCTCTTTTTCTCATCCTTGCTTCCAAGCCGGGAACGCTGACTCTCTCCATCCTTCTTAGGGAGGTTGGCGGCAACAGCAGCAATGTGTTGGGCTTTGTAGGATGATTTAACTCATACTGCGCAAATCAAATGGAAAGCCCTCGCAGAGGATCCAACCTAGATCGATCATGTTTATCTGGATTTCTTTATCACATTGGTTATTTGCATCAAAACAGAATCTTTGTCCCTTCAAAGTTTGTGTCATCTTGTTACTTTATTCCACAGCTGGGGTTACTCCCCCCTTTGATTTTGATGACCGTCATTTCCACCGCAAGCTGTTGTTATCTCACAAAAGACGATCTGAACTTCAAATGAAGGATAGATGGGAGTAGAAGATGAACTAATAAAAGAAAAGGATGTTGGGTACAATTAGGTACACACAGTTGCTCATATATATTAGCATATGCCTAACATATGTGTGCAAGTATCCAACGTGCGTGCATATATCAGTCATTTGTATCTGCATATGGCCATTTAGATCTCAGTGCACTTTACAGTTAGGTGCCTCAGTGGCTGTGTGCACGTGTGGATGGCTGATGTGTAAGCACCTAATGGATGTACACATATATAAATTAAGTGCATGCACATTTGTGTGCAATTGTGTATGTGTGACTGAAAATCTAGCCTCCTGTTTCCAGTTAATGCTCCGCCCTTGGTAATAAAGAGTGAGGAAACAAAAACACAGACTATAGATGAGAAAAGGCAGAACAGCTTCTCATTAGCACATTTTACAAAAGATTGCCATGATGCATGAGTTGCTCTTTCATAGCTACAGCAGCAGCCAATTAGTAAAAGTAAAGGTCAGCTCGAAAAATGGTGGGATATCCAATGTGCCACAGTAGCCATTTACATGGCCAAGTTAAATAAGACACAGACTAACCTGACTCCCCTGGAGGCACAGGTAAATATTGGGGAGGAGAGGAAAATGTACCCCAAATTGTGTCTTTAGTTTGGCTTTTTAAATGGCTGACTTGTTTTTAATATATAAATAAAGGCAACATGAAAAACACAGACTTTTCAATTATTTCTTAGTTGGCTGTTTATGTAGAAAGGTACAATCCTGCCCTGGCTGGTGCATTGTGGCGGATCACAAAAGTTGGTACAATGTCTGGAGAGCACAGAGCAAACCAGGGGAAAGCACTGTGGAGTGGATATCACTGATCCTTTCAACAGCATTGTATGCAACCATCCCCTTGCTGGTTGCTGTTGATGGCCATTTTATGTGCCAGACAACTGCAGGGCTAGACATACCCCTTTAATCCACACACCCAGCCTTCAGTGCATCATGGTGTATAGGCTCGGGAATGAGCTGATGGCACTTGACATGCTGATGGCTGACTGCTTGTGTGGAGAGAGAAGAGACCCTTGCCCCATATCTCCAACCATGCATGCCAGTCAATGATTCTGATCAGATAATAAAATTTCTAAGCAGTCAAAATTCTGTGGCCTCGGAGCTGTGAAAAGTCCTCAGGTTTTCCACGATTGGAGAGGGATGAAGAAAACTTCATACTGCTCTTTTCACACAAGACATCATAGTCAATGATACTGCGTTATCCTTAAAGTAACTGTTTAGACAGATGTCTAATGTCATCAGGTCAGTTATATGTTATCACATCACTGGCAGTGCAAAGTAAAGTACAAATAGAGTGTATGCCCTTAATAGCATTCATTTAACACTTTTGGAAAACTAGTTTTTAGGTCCTTAGTACTTGCTCTGTTCTGTAGTAGAGCCCCAGTGATGACATGATATCCTGTAATTGGCTATGTGACATTGCCTGTAATGCTAATCTCATACGCCAGTGCAAATACTGGTGGCCTTGGAACTGTGTAGCGCAGGCAGCCTTAGAACATGTCAGCTGGCAGTGTCTACCAGTATGGACAAATGGTGCTTTGAAGTTATCCTGGTAACAGAAGTGATGCAGAATTCTTTGCAGAGAAACTGACTCTGAAGCACAGCAGTGTTTCTGGACATGGGATATAACTCCTGCCTGCTAACTGAAAAGAATTTACTATATTGGCAAAAATAAAATCATGAACATCACAGTCGGCTGTATCATCAGACTCTTGCATGAGGAATGACACAAACAAATCCTGTTATGGCTTACTAGCCTTGTGTATATATGTAACTGACCAGACAGGGCTTTGAACCTGGTTTGAGTTGTTATTAACAATTAACAAAAGTTCTCAGCAGATGGCAAGATATGTCCTCCTTGTTACTCTCTGGACCTTTCATTATACCAGCATTTATAGTCAATGATACTTCACTTAACATTTTATGTTACAGCATATTTGTGATTAGAAAGTTCCTGGCGGGTAGTAGCTAGCTAGCTAGTCTGTCCCCTACACACTCCCTGTTAAATCTCACCCAAACATTGTCCATCTTAATATTTAATAACATATTAATATATGTAAATTACAATTAGCTGATTAGTTCTCTCTAGTGCCTTCAGCAATGTCAATACCCCAAGAGACAGATATTTAACTATCTTAATTTGTCTCTTTGAGTATGGTTAAAGTGTTAACAGAAGCTTTAATTTATTTAGCTGTCATTTCATTGAACAAGCATTTTTAGTAATCATTTGAAAGGTGATTATCATGTAAAACCTGTTTACTTTTTTCTTACTTCAGCCACAAAGCCATTGAAATGTTGATGTCAAGTCAGCCCTAAATTCAACCTACCAGTATTAGTGGGTTGTTTTGATTCTTGGCCATATATGCACACATAATACTGTTCCTTTTTCTCTCTTTTCTTCTTTTGAGCCAGCAGTACTGCTGCATATGTAATAAATACATTGTTTTAGTGTGTTTGATTGTCTAGCTCTTCTTGCTGGATCCAGCAACTATAGCAGGCTACTGCTTGCTAATAAAAATAATGGAGTTACTCCATTAGCTTATGTGTAAAGTGTTTGGTGCTGAAGGTCCTGGGTTCAGTCCTGCTGATGACCCAAGCTCCACAGTGATTGGCATTGGAATGGAGACAGGTTGTGCTAGCAGCTGAGTGGTGTGCACAGAAAATTATACCTACAGCCAGGTAGTTACAAATAAAAGTAGCCAGATTTGAATCTGCAACTGATTTGCTGATTAAAAAATGCAACTCGTGCCCGCAAAATAGAGGCTGCCTGTTATGAAAAATGTGCTCCTTTATGTATGCAAAGATAGTTGAAGCACCTCACGCTTGGATATTGCAATGTGTTGCTGGTTTTTCAAGCACATGACATGGTGGTTAAATTGGTGACAGTTTTGCCTACACTAATCCTGCTACCACAACTGAGTTGATCCTGAAAATGCCATCATGTGATCGAGGCTTCACTCTCTGTGTTCTGTTGAATATGGGGCGGGACTCAGCTCGTGGACACTGGGCAGGCAAAGTGTTTCAAAAAGCTATTTTGGTCACAACCAACTTCAAGCTGTGCTTGGTCATTTGGAATAGAAATTCTGAGAGCATTAATTTGAGGTAATTTACTCTAAGTAATCTTAAAATGAAAATCCTCATCAGCACTTAGTGCTAACTCTCACTCTAATCAACCTCTTCATTAGGACACCTTCCTTTTCTTCTTTCTGATGCTGACTGAACTTCACTGGGCCTCTCACAGCTAAGTAATTACAATTATAAATGGTACATCTAGCACATTTCAGAACTGTAATATATTCTTCAATTTTCTTTATGTACAGTAAATGTATTGGCTAGATCAGATTTTTTTTACCCTAAATTTAAACAATAGATAATTACTTTCCATCCTGTTCTGTCATATATTCTCCCAGGAAAGCACAATCTAATATCCTAGAGTAGACAGGTAGATTGCATGTCCTTCCTTTCTGAGTGAATAAAAGTTGGCAGAGAAATGTGGTGGTCTCTACAATGAGGTTGATAGGTGATATCTCTATAGAAGTAGGGAGGTTAAATAAATGAATGGTATGTAGTGGGATGAAAATTATCCATAGTAAATACTTAACAGTTTTATAGCATAATATGATATTTCAAGTCAATATAAGGACATTGATTTATCTCCTCTTTTCACTTATGATTTCTCACTGGTTTTCAAGACTGTGTTGTTATTTTTAGCTTTACACATTTTTAGCGGGCCATCTTGTCAATCCCAGTTCCAGTTCAACCTGCCATCCTAGATATAATGAATTTAGTGGTTACACTGTAGCCTCAAGTGAACGGTAGTCTGCTGAATAAACCAGCACACACAACTCTGCTAAATTTGGACTGTAAGGGAGCCCTTTCACTGAGTTACTATGGAAACTGAATTCTTCTTGTCTTTAGAAAGATATTCCCTCTAGGTTTAGTAGTGTGAAAAATTCCCCAGTATTGGAGCCGAGCAACATTTTCCTCACCCCTTCCCTCCTCTGTGCCCCAAACTCCCAGATAAGGGTGTAAAGACAATGTTTTGACATTTTCACTTAATATTCAATTTTTCCATGAAGAATTTTTGTGAGTGAAAAAGCAGTATATTTACCCCAAACTTGCTTGTACAGTGTATGTATCATTGCTGATTAGTTATAGAGCTGTGTGTGTACAATATGACATAGAAAGCATTTGCACTTAACATGGTATAAAGATAAGAGACAACCTCTCTCTAACAGCCTATGTCAAAAACACGAAAAAGATAAGGCGTGAAATCCTCTCCTTATTGAAATTACTAGGAGTTTTGCCATTGACTTCAAGGAAACGGGATGTCATCCAAGGTCCCTGACTCAAAGATCTTACCATATAATCCAGACAAATAGGATTCATGGAAGGTGAATGTAAGTGCTCAGACTTTGGCAATGATCACTATATTCAAATCTTATGCAGATTAGATAGAGGTATGAGAAGGACTATATTTTTTGAGATGAGATCAGCACAGAATTTGAGGAGCAATTTTGAGGTGAAGGAGATAGTTGGCACAGTGGGAGCGGGTTACTTTAAATATGAAAGAAGGCATGAATCAGGGAGTGGAAGGAAGCAGAGGATGCAGTTAGAAGAAAGAATGCAGTTCGAAGGAAAGTGAGTGAGAGGCCAGGTGGGAGGACTTGAGAGCAGAGAAGTTAGCAAGAGAAAGTGGTAGAGTCTTGAAGGACAAGCCATGAAGCTTGAATTGCATGTGAGGAGAAAACAGAGTGGGAAGTTCCCAGGGGCTGGGAAGTTTAGTTGCATTTGCAAACAGACAACCAGCGGGCTGGAAGGGTAGTATAAAACACTCTCAAGCTCAGCCCCTGAAGGGGATGTCAAAAGCTGGTACTTGGGAAGATCCAGAAACCTCCCCTTGAAAAGCTTGCTACAAGGGGAAGAAAAATGTGAGACTCTCAGTTTCTCCTCTTCAAATATCTCAATTTTATCACTGATTGAACTAGCCATTGCTTCTGAAAGCTACCAGGCTAGGCAGGCAGCTACCAAGCAGGGCACAGCTGTAAATTCATATTTAAATATAAATCTGTTAATTTTGAAAGGAGATGCAAAGAGTTATCTCTGCTCGCTGAAGAGATTTAGGTTTTTCTGCAAGTAATGAAGAAAATGCAGATAAAAAGCATTTAAATGCTCTGTATAAAGTCCAAGTAGTATTTAACAACAATTCATTACTCCTGTCTTAAAATTCTAGGTTTGTAAGGTCATGCAGAGAAAAAAGGAATTGAGATAATTGCAGACTTATACTCCATGAATAATTTCTATTCATTTCTCCAGCTACGAAGCAAATTTAGAATCCCTCCACAACACTTCTTTAATTCCTTAGTAGCTGCTGCATTGGCAGAATATTTGCTTATGTTTTTGAATGGACGGGAGCATAGGGGTTCCCCCATTTATATTTCATAAAGGAATGGAGGAACATAAAAAGCCATATTCTTTGGTTCACCACATACCTACCTCCCCACAGTCCCAGATTTTGTAGAACTGTCCTGCTTTGACCCCCAAAACCTCTATCCCAGTTGGCAAATATTTCCCGCATTCAGAGTTGGCCATCCCATCCCTCTGTCTCCATGTGCTCAGGGGTGGATGGGCCTAATTTGAGTGGTGTTGCCACCACATGTGCTAGTTACTTTATGCAAGTAGCAGAAATCAGAGCAGGCCCCTGGGACTGGGTTGCTAAGGCTTAGGGAGCTGCCATTTGCTCCCTGTGCCCACTCTTCTTCACCACATCCAAACACAGCCTCAGACATAATGGAGAAGCGAGGCCACATTCTCCAAAAGTCCACTTTGAGGGGTTAAATTTCCTTAACCAAATTGTGTATTCATTATGGTAGCCTCGAGTTCTCATTTCACACCTTTTCTTGGTAGCCTGCTTCTAGTTAACTTCTATGATTGAGCTAGAAGATTGCATTCTCCCTCAGTTTTGACAAGGAAATGTATTGTGTTTGTGAGTGAATGCTGCCTCCCAACCCAGCCCAACAATTTGGAATAGGGGCGAATCTACCATTTAAAAACTTTGGGAAAGATTTAAAAAGTCACAAATGTCAGGTAGATGCCAAACTCCCATTTATTTTCATTACCAAAGTAAATGAGAGTTAGGCAGTTACTTTCTTCCATATGTGCCTTTTAAAATATACTCCTCTGGTCATTCAATAATTGTGTGCCAGCATCAGAGACAACAAACAGGATTTTGTATCCCACGGGACATCCTGTTTGGAAACTCTTCTCACAATGTGGTTAGATGAATCAGCAGATTTGATGTCATAGTCCACGTAGGAGAGTCCTCCACCTTTACTGCGAAGGGAGGTTGTGCAGGTTCTAAAAGGGAACAGGCACTCTCAGTATTTAAATCTGTTGATTCATCTACCTACATTAGTGGGACGAGTTTCCAAATGTGATGTCCTGCAGGATACAACATCCTGTTTGTTGTCCCTGATGTTGGCACACAGCTATTCAATGGCCAAAGGTGGCTCCTGGAGAAAATTCGAGACTTTTGCCAAATTTAATTTTCCTTGCAAGATCAAAGCATTTTCACCCAACTGATGCTACAGAGATGACAGACATCATCTTCCTAGCAGCATGTACCAATGTTGTTTGTATTTTGGGAAAGACCAGACTTATTCTGCCAGTTTAGCAAGCGATAACAAAGGGACACAAGGTTTATTCAGTGATACTTCTTTTGGCTTTACCAAATTGGGCAGTTTGAATCAATCCTCCTTACATAGATCCTCAATCATAGCAGGGATTGAAATGCAGGCTTTGCTCACATAAGGTAGGTGTAAGAGTCCTTGGTGGTTCCTCCCTCAGGGCGTGGGAGAACGTGATTATGACCAGTTATCTACACTGGGTGGTCACAACACAGGCCCCATTTCCCTACTGTTTGAAGAGTGGGAGGAGGACTGTCCTTTGTGGGCCTCCTTAAGTCTCTCCAGTTGGGGGATCAAAATGAAAGTCACAAACCCCCACATATTCAAGGATACTCCCTCCCTGTGGTCCCAGCAAAGCAGCGGGTGGCAAGTTCACAGTGCTGCCAATGATCCAGTCCCAGTGTAAGGAGGTTAGGGAAATCTCTGTGGCTGGATCTCTTGAAACAGGCTCAGCCATCTTACCCTGGGAGTCAGCTGTATTCTCCTCTGGGTCAGCATAAAGGTCTCCTGCCTAGGTGTTCCCTGCATAGCTTCACAGGTCACTCCTGCAGTCAGCTGCTAAGGGCAATCCTGCTCTCCTTCCCTCCTGCCCACGGCTGACTGCATTTTCCTCCCTTTTAAAGGCGTCCTCCCTGTCATGCATGGTTGACAGGGCCGGAGGAGTGGGGTTTCCCCTAGCACAAGGGCCTCTCTGGCCCTTCTTCATCCATGTGGCCCGAGCTATACACCCCATCACAGTAGATCTTGTGAGTTGTGAAACTAGAAAAACAAAGCAGGAGTAGATTTGCTCACATTAATAATAACATTTCTATGGTTCTTTGAGACACCATGTACGCTAAATTGACTTTTGAAATTGATTTCAGGGATGTTAGCTTCCAGTAAGCACTTAATTTAATTTTGATTCAAGAGAATGTTGATATCACCAGGAAAAACCTGAGAGGAGGTTGTAGCATGATTTTATAAGACAGCATGAAGCTTTTCAAAGCTTTCAGAAGTCTGCAGAATTCAGGACATAATAATTCCAACTTTGCAGTCACACTGTTACATAAGTAACACTTGAGATACGTTATCTCCAGTCTCCTGTTCATATGGTTTGAAAAGAATATTTTTCTCTCACTGGAAAAAATGAAGCCTGATCCTACAGTCCTTTTCCATGAAAATTTTTACTCATTTGCTTAGTTACACTGAAGGGAATGGGACTGCTCCTGTGGATAAAGAATATTGTCCTGCAAAAGTCTTTTGGGATGGGGCCTATATCTTCGCTCAAGTAACTTATTTAAGGTTTCAGAGTAACAGCCATGTTAGTCTGTATTCGCAAAAAGAAAAGGAGTACTTGTGGCACCTTAGAGACTAACCAATTTATTTGAGCATAAGCTTTCGTGAGCTACAGCTCTAAGGTGCCACAAGTACTCCTTTTCTTTTAACTTATTTAAATTCATCACGGCATAATTTCTACTAGCTGTTAAAGCAATATTGCTGTCTGCAGTCCTTAGCAATATACGCTGCTCTATATGCTTAGCTGCAGAGCTGAGCTGGGTACATATGCAAAAGAGATTTTGAATATAAACTGCATGTGTGATGTAGCAATTAGAGTACAAAACAATCTATTAGGACACAGCCTATCCTTCTGGAGGACAGTACAGAAATGTTACCAACAGTCTAGTAGACAGGGTGAAACAACTTGCTCAAGGTAATTCAGGAAGTCGGTGGCAGAGAAGGGACTAGAGCCCAGATCCTAAGGGCCTGATCCAAAGACCACTGAAGTCAATGGAAAGACTCCTACTAACTGCAGGATGCTGTGGATCAGTTCCTGAATCCCATTCCAGTGCCTTAACTACAAAATCATTCTTCTTCCTAAACCATCCTTCCTTTCTTCCAAGACACCTGTCAATGTGGTTTACAAATGTCTTTAGTTTATTTTATAGCTCTTTCTGGCTGTTTGTGAACACTGTCTTTGGGCTAGACATATCAAAATCAAGTAAAACTTGCTCGGCAAAACTGAAGCTTAGGGGTTTGATCATTTATGCTTCATATTGTGGGCCTGATTCACCAATGCATTATTCCAGTTTTATGTTGGTATGACTTTAGCATCACTGCCGCTACACCTTTAGAAAGGATGTAGGATAGATAGTCTTCCCCTACCACAAGTCAGGACTTGGGGTGTAGTATAGGTCCACTTTAAAAAAAAAAAGTAAGTCTGTGCACTCAGTAGAAACACAATCATAAGAAAAGGAGTACTTGTGGCACCTTAGAGACTAACACATTTATTTGAGCATAAGCTTTCACGAACTACAGCTCACTTCATTGGATGCATGCAGTGGAAAATACAGTGGGGAGACTTATATACATAGAGAACATGAAACAGTGGGTGTTACCATACACACTGTAACAAGAGTGATCAGGTAAGGTGAGCTATTACCAGCAGGAGAGTGGCGGGGGGCACCTTTTGTAGTGATAATCAAGGTGCGCCATTTCCAGCAGTTCACAAGAACGTGTGAGGAACAGTGGGGGGGCGGGGGGAATAAACATGGGGAAATAGTTTTACTTTGTGTAATGACCCATCCACTCCCAGTCTCTATTCAAGCCTAAGTTAATTGTATCCAGTTTGCAAATTAATTCTAATTCAGCAGTCTCTCGTTGGAGTCTGTTTTTGAAGTTTTTTGTCGAAGAATTGCCACTTTTAGGTCTGTAATCGCGTGACCAAAGAGACTGAAGTGTTCTCCAACTGGTTTTTGAATGTTATAATTCTTGACATCTGATTTGGGTCCATTTATTCCTTTACGTAGAGACTGTCCGGTTTGGCCAATGTACATGGCAGAGGGGCATTGCTGGCACATGATGGCATATATCACATTGGTAGATGTGCAGGTGAACGAGCCTCTGATAGTGTGGCTGATGTGATTAGGCCCTATGATGGTATCCCCTGAATAGATATGTGGACACAGTTGGCAACGGGCTTTGTTGCAAGGATAGGTTCCTGGGTTAGTGGTTTTGTTGTGTGGTGTGTGGGTGCTGGTGAGTATTTGCTTCAGGTTGGGGGGCTGTCTGTAAGTAAGGACTGGCCTGTCTCCCAAGATCTGTGAGAGTGATGAGTCGTCCTTCAGGATAGGCTGTAGGTTGTAGATCTTTGATGATGCGTTGGAGAGGTTTTAGTTGGGGGCTGAAGGTGATGGCTAGTGGCGTTCTATTATTTTCTTTGTTGGGCCTGTCCTGCAGTAGGTAACTTCTGGGTGCTCTTCTGGCTCTCTCTATCTGTTTCTTCACTTCAGCAGGTGGGCATTGCAGTTGTAAGAACGCTTGATAGAGATCTTGTAGGTGTTTGTCTCTATCTGAGGGGTTGGAGCAAATGCGGTTGTATCGTAGAGCTTGGCTGTAGACAATGGATCGTGTGGTGTGGTCTGGATGAAAGCTGGAGGCATGTAGATAGGCATTACGGTCAGTAGGTCTCTAAGGTGCCACAAGTACTCCTTTTCTTTTTGCGGATACAGACTAACACAACTGCTACTCTGAAACAATCATAAGAGTATATTATTTACCTGCACTTAATGAAGTCATTTCTTTGACAGCCTATGTAAGTTCCAAACTTAACATCTGTAGTTCTGCAAAGCAAAAATAAAATCTAGTTTTGTACAGTTCTAAATTTTATTCCATGCTTTTTTTTTTTTGGCTCTCAGCCTTTACCTGTCCTCCTCCTTTGCTGTTTAAATGAAGTTGTTGTTCATTGTTTTATCCTTGGAGATTAGCTGGGCAGGTATGTAAAAGCAACAAAAGAGGAGAGTGATCCAAACCAGAGCCATTTATTATTCCGGTCAACATTCGCTTGGAAGCTTGGGAAAAATGACACTCAAATCTAGAAAGTTTTTCAAACCATCAGTATCTTAATATCAATGTGTATCTCCTAAAGCTGATGCAGTTTGTGTCTAAACAAAGGTGTTCTCTTTACATTATATGAGGTATTACTGATTACTGCATTTGTGCTCTGATGCCTCAGATGAAAGGGCGGAATCTGACCTTTCTTTGGCATAAGGCTTAGCATTTTTGTTGGGCAAAGTTTCATGAACACTTATTGGAAAGCTTTGCCGAAATACTCCAGTTCAAAAAAACAAAGGGGTACAAATTAAAAATGATGCTGATAAAAGGAGCACTGAGTGTTTTGGAGGACAATGTTTTAGACACCAAAAATGTCCACTTTTCATAATCTCAGAAGTAAAAGCCAACCATGTAGTGTGTATTAACCATTCTCAAGGATACTGGTGTTTAGTTCCCCCTACCTCTCCACTGTTTGAGAAGCTGTTAAATTGTGGTTACAACTGTACGGTTCTTTCGATGAGGAAAATTCATTACACTATCTGCAAAGGTTTTTGTTTTATTAAAGAGAATATTTTTGGTGGTGGAACTTGGCTAAAAATGACCGGTTTAAAAAAATTAAGTAAATCAGAAAACCAATCGTTCTTTTTAGTGTGTACCTAAACTCTTCCAGTCATGGATTATGGGCTTGTCTACACACAAAAGTTGTGCATACAGGTGCTTATAGTAGAATTACTTACTCCTGTGAGAGGGAAAGGATATAACTGCATTCACATGAGGGGTTGTACCAGTATAGCTGTTTTGGTAAAACCAGCACCCTAACCAGTGTAGTTATCCTGGTACAAGAAGAGTGTATAACCAGTTCTGTCTTTCACTCTTAAGTACTGGCCTACTCTTGAGTGCTGAAAAAAATAACTATAACACTCCATTCTCTAGTTACTTTCATTTTCACAAAGGGTATGCACAATTTCCTGCATTTGGATTTGTGTTTCAAGTATTTGTATTTGTTGTTTTTTCTCCACAAGATTTTTACATGCCTCACAGAGCCCATAATGGGCCCCTACCAACACAAGATATGGTCTAGATTGTGATACTACCATGAAAAAACCACATCTCATTTTGGTTTTGCTTCATGAAAATTACAAACACCAAGATACTCAGAATCCAAGTGCTTAATCCTAATCCTTCCTCATGCCTCCACCTTCATCACTGTATAACGGGAGAGACAGTGAGAGCAATTTCACATCTGTGTTGCAAGTGTAATACTGAGAGACTCCAGTCATCAGCGGGCAGGATCGAACCTGGGATCTCACTGTATGAGCCTCTACTGCATGAGCTAAAAGCAACTGGCTGTTAGCTAAAGCTGTAGAGCAGACTCATTTTATCTCTCTTTCTGAGTGGTCTTGGTGCCACTAGATGGGACAGAACACCACAAGCACTAAACTTTTTGGTGTGATGTAAGGTACATGTGCAGACTTTATTGGGTTAATGTTCTATTTGAAAAGTCAGTAGGGCAGTTTTGTTGCTTTTCCACTCCACTCTCCTAACTCCCCGCAAGAACTAGCACTTTTCAGAGGCATATTTCCTGGCCCAGATTTTCAGAAATGAGTTAGGCTACTGAATTCTTATTTAAGGAGCAAAATAAGTGGTCTGACGGTCAAAAGATCTGAGTACTGAGCTACTCACACTGATCCCTTGTCCCTTGTATTTCCCCATCAATCAGCCTCAAAACAACATAAAATAGACTGGAATGTGGAAACCTAAAAGGTTGAGAGTTTTCTCTGGATAAATATCTGAAAGTTTGGGTCTTTATCTCAACTGTCCAAATCTATACAAGGCCCCACACCCTTCTATTCCAGTGCCCACCCTTTACCTTCCCCCTAAGAAAAAACCTTATTTGTAGAAATGATCTCTACAGACCATTTCCTAAAAACCACCAATACCTGCTACACAAAATTATGTATATTATAATAGTTACTAGAAGCCCCTATCAAGATCTGAGCCTCTTGTGCTAGACAGTGTACAAAGACTTAGTAAGAGACAGTCCATGCCCCCAAAGAGCTTATAGTCTCACAGAGAAAGGGTTGGAGGGGAAGTAGGCACAGAGAGATGAAATGACTCACCCAAAGCCACAGAACACTTCAGTAGCAGAGTCAGGAATAGAACCCAAGTGTCCTAAGTCCCCGTCTAGTGCCTACCCACAGGATCACACAAAACAATTTATTATTGCAGAAGCTCTGTGAACTCAAACAATGTAAATATTGCATGCTTTAATCCCAGCACAAATACCATAATTATCCCAGCTTCAGACTGAGTGCAGATGAGTCACATTGTTTCGTCAGGGAAGGGTGTGCTCCAAAGTCCCCTTTTTAGTGCAGAAAATCTCTTTTCCCCGAGGATGAAATCTTCCCACAAAACAGCCAGCATGTTTTAGAAATTCTTATCAGCTGGCAACTATGCTGCTTATTTTGTCAGTTAATTTCAACATGCCTATTTAGGGATAATACAAAACATTAACACAGTCAATATTTTTGAGTGACAAATAGAATTTATTGCTCCATTTTTCTCTTTTGAGTTAAAGACAGTGTATATTATGTGTTCAGTATGACTTACTAGAATGGAACTGAATTATGATAAATATTTCCCATTCCCTTTAGACTGTAAGCTCTTTCAGGCATAAACTGTGACTTTGTATGTGTTTATACAGCACCTAGCATAATGGGGTCCAAATTTTCAAAAGAAGATTCCTGTCTACCCATTGCACCAAATAGGTTTTAAAAAAGGAAAGGAGACAGGATGGGAGTTTTAAACACACAAAGAGCCCTGCCTAACATAGTGGATCAAATTCTGATGCAGAGGTGAAAGTAAGCCGGTACGCCCCAGTACGGCGTACCTGCAAGAGCCGGTGCGCTGTACCAGGACCGGCTTTACCAGACAGCAATTCAAAGCCCTGGGGTAGCGGTGGAGGGGCTCTGGTGGGGATTTAAAGGGCGCGGGGGCTCCAGCCCCTGCCACTGCCCCTGCCCCGGGGCCCTTTAAATACAAACCTGAGCCCTGCTGCCCAACGCCTGGGGTAGCAGCGGTGGGGCTCTGGCGGGGATTTAAAGGGCCAGGGCAGTAGTGGCTGCCGGAGCCCCAAGCCCTTTAAATTCCCACTGGAGCCGTGCTGCCGAAGTCCTAGGGTAGTGGTGGCGGGGCTCCAGAGGGGATTTAAAGGGCCGGGGCGGTAGCAGCGGCTGGAGCCCCGGGGCCCTTTAAATCTCTGACGGAGCCCGGCTGCTGCTACCCCAGGGCTCGGGCAGCAGGGCTCAGGTGGGGATTTAAAGGGCTTGGGGCTCCAGCAGCTGCTTCCACAGTGGAGCCCCAGGCTCTTTAAAGCTCTTCGAGAGCCCAGAGCCCTGGGGTAGCAGTGGCAGCCAGGAGCCCCCAGGGCTCCTCAGTGATTTAAAGGGCCTGGGGCCTCACTGCGGTAGCGGCAGCTGGAGCCCTGGGCCCTTTGAATCGCCCCCGAGCCCTAGGGCTCCCAGCGGCCTCTGCAGCTGGTAGCTCGGGGGTGATTTAAAGAGTCCAGGGCTCCCAGCCACCACTACCACAGCTGGAGCCCCGGGCCCTTTAAATCCCAGTCTTTATATCAAGATTTAAAGGGCCCAGGGATTTAAGTCCACGCCTCTTCCAGTTGAGGCCACCCCCCTTGCTCTGGATTCCAACGTAACAGTAAGTCCTTTAACTTACTTTCACCCCTGGATATGGTGTAAACAAACTGGTGCAACTTCAATGAAATTCCTTCCTCAACTCATGCTGTGCCAGGAAAACCTCCTCCTCCTCAATCCCAACTCATGTGTTCTGGGCTTCTGTAGCATTCGTCTCTTATACAGATTGTTTTGAGCAGAGAGAAAGAGAGGATAGATCACACAGAAACTGAGAACAGATAAGAACAGGGAGAGAGAGGCAAGAAAGCCAAGCCAGAAGCCATGCTGTGTATTTATACCTCCCTACTGTAAGTTCACTCCATGCATCTGATGAAGTAGGTTTTAGCCCACGAAAGCTTATGCCCAAATAAAATTGTTAGTCTCCAAGGTGCCACAAGGACTCCTAATTGTTTTTGCTGATACAGACTAACACGGCTACCACCACTCTGAAACCTGCGAGCACAGTGTGACCCTGGAAAAAGCGAGTGATAGAGCTTTTGGCTAAAGTGGCTTTGGGGCTGGAAGCTAAGAAACTGTTCCTTTTGTTCTTGAGTCTGTCTGTGTTCAGTGCATAGGCGCTGACTCCAGGGGTAGTCCGGGGCTGCGGACTAGAACCTTTACACAGAGGGAGTTTGGCTGGGCAAGGGGGAGGTTCTAGTTTAAACTGCCCATAATCGAACAAGAGCCTGGTTCTCTTCTCAACGAGGGTTTCCAACCCTCAGGCCAATATTAGTTCACTTTTAATCTTTTTATTGTAAAAACTAAATTAGAAGCCTGATTCACTTTTACAATAGAAAGCAACGGTCAAGAGCAGCCCATGGGCCAAAACCGGAGTGTTGAAACGGCAGGCAGGCTTATGGGGCTAGTGGAAATGACAAAGGGCCCAGTTAGTGCAAGGAATCTTAAAAAGAAATGGAAGAGAAAAAAATCAGACTAATAATTAGTCAAAATAGTAATAAATAAATAAATAAATAAATAAAAATTCTCTTTTGTTCTCCTGGTGTGAGCTGTTAATAGTGGAGGGATGTGTTGCTAAAATCCCAGAAAAAATGTTTTTAACATCCTTTTAGAAAGACATTTAGAATTAAGATGCCATATTCTAGCAGCAATATTCTAATATACCACACCAGAAATGCATTAGTAGGCTACTAGTGCATGTCTCAAACAGTTAAAGCGAGTACCACAAAGCATAGGAGTACTTGTGGCACCTTAGAGACTAACCAATTTATTTGAGCATAAGCTTTCATGAGCTACAGCTCACTTCATCCGATGCATGCAGTGGAAAATACAGAAGCGGGATTTTATATACACAGAGAACATGAAACAATGGGTGTTACCATACACACTGTAATGAGAGTGATCAGGTAAGGTGAGCTATTACCAGCAGGAGAGCGGGGGAGTGGGAACCTTTTGTAATGATAATCAAGGTGGGCCATTTCCAGCAGTTGACAAGAACGTGTGAGGAACAGTGGGGGGGAAAATAAACATGGGGAAATAGTTTTACTTTGTGTAATGACACATCCACTCCCAGTCTTTATTCAAGCCTAATTTAATGCAGTCCAGTTTGCAAATTAATTCCAATTCAGCAGTCTCTCATTGGAGTCTGGTTTTGAAGTTTTTTTGTTGTAATATTGCCACTTTTAGGTCTGTTATCGCATGACCAAAGAGATTGAAGTGTAGCATGTGTCACAAGCACATCCTGTCCACCCCATTGGCAGTGCAGCACTGCTGAGGTGATTCTCTAGTGCCATATATCCTATACAATATACCTTGATGATTGACCTCAGCAAGCATGAAGATGCTGTAGGGAGAGGTAAAGAGTAGAGGAGAAGAGCGTGAAAGGCCAATCAATATAACTGATATTCAAACTGTGGTTATAGTCAGAAAAATGAGTATATAAAACCAGCATCCTCCTTTACTCAACATATCTACTGCGTGTGCATTTAATATCATATCTGCTACTCATCCTACAGAAATGTGTTTTATTATAATCCCTCCTACAAACTCACCTCTGGGCAAAGTTGCTTTTGTAGTGAGCCAGCCACTCCCAGTCCCTAGTCAAGATCAAATTAATGGTGTTATATTTGCAAATGAAATCTCTTTGAAGTCTGTTTTTGAAGTTTTTTGTTCAATTATTGCTACTTTTAGATCTGTTATAGAATGTCCAGAAAGATTGAAGTGTTCTCCTACTGGCTTTTGTATGTTACCATTCCTGATGTCCGATTTGCGTCCATTTATTCTTTTACGTAGAGACTGTCCGGTTTGGCCAATGTGCATGGCAGAGGGGCATTGCTGACACATGATGGCATATATAACATTAGTAGATGTGCAGGTGAATGAGTCCATGCTGGGTGTGGCTGATGTGGTTGGGTCCTCTGCTGGTGTCGCTAGAGTAGATATGGGGACAGAGTAGGCAATGAGGTTTGTTCCAGGGATTGGTTCCTGGGTTACTGTTTCTGTGGTGTGGTGTGTAGTTGCTGATGAGTATGTGCTTCAGGTTGGGGGGGCTGTCTATAAGCGAGGACTGGCCTGCCTCCCAAGGTCTATCCTATCGTTTTCCAGCATACGTTGTAGATCGTTGATAATGTGCTGGAGAGGTTTTAGCTGGGGGCTATATGTGATGGCCAGTGGTGTTTTGTTATTTTCCTTGTTGGGCCTGTCCTGTAGTAGGTGACTTCTGGGTACCCGTCTCGCTCTGTCAATCTGTTTCCCACTTCCTCAGCTCTTGTCCCTTAGCGCCCCTCCTCTACTTGCGCTACACTGATGACATCTTCATCATATGGACCCACAGGAAGGCGACTCTTGAAGAGTTCCACCTGGATTTCAACAATTTCCACCCCACCATCAACCTCAGCCTGCACCAGTCCACACGAGATCCACTTCCTGGACACCAAATAAGCGATGGTCACATAAACACCACCCTATACCAGAAACCTACTGACCGCTGTACTTACCTACATGCCTTCAGCTTCCATCCAGGACATATCACGCGATCCATTGTCTACAGCCAAGCCCTAAGGTACAACCGAATTTGCTCCAATCCCTCAGACAGAGACAAACACCTACAAGATCTTTATCAAGCATTCTTAGAACTACAGTACCCACCTGGGGAAGTGAGGAAACAGACTGACAGAGTGAGATGGGTACCCAGAAGTCACCTACTACAGGACAGGCCCCACAAGGAAAATAACAGAACACCACTGGCCATCACATACAGCCCCCAGCTAAAACCTCTCCAACACATTATCAATGATCTACAACCTATCCTGGAAAATGATCCCTCACTCTCCCGACCTTGGCTAGTCCTTGCTTTCAGACAGCCCCCCACACTGAAGTAAATACTCATCAGCAACTACACCCCACACCACAGAAATACTAACCCAGGAACCAATCCCTGTAACAAACCTTGTTGCCTACTTTGCCTGCATCTGTAATTTTCACTCCATGCATCTGAAGAAGTGGGTTTTTTACCCATGAAATCTTATGCCCAAATAAATCTGTTAGTCTTTAAGGTGCCACCAGACTCCTTGTTGTTTTTGTGGATACAGACTAACACGGCTACACACTGATACTTGACATCTTATGACACTAATCACAGTTGTCTCTCTTGTGCTCTCTCTCTGCCTCTGTTTGTTGTGTCCAGCTCTTGGAATATATATGGTAAGATCTTTGGGGAACGGACTATGTTTTCAGGTTTTCAGCTGTTACCACAATACAAATAATTAATAACTGGGACTTTGATCCTGTTATCACTAAGGAGCCAGTATATCTCTGCCAGAGTGAACTTGATTCTTCTCTTCCTTCTGCATCATCAACATTCTGATCACCAACATCTGATTGCAGAAACTTTAATACATGAACTCAAAAGAACAAAGTATGGATTCTGAATCCCAGGCTTAGTTCACAGAAAAAACATCTTTTTACTTTTAATAGGCAAGTTTAATAGGCAAATCACTGAGAGTTTGGCAAAAATGGAAGCTCCCAATGTCAGACTTTCTTTTCAGAGTAAAGCCATGCTTTAAGATTGCGTAGAAACATTGGCTTAAAATGTAATGCAAAATAATATTATCATGATTGTCCTAAAATGTAAAACAGTTCTTTTGGAAGACTCGCTATTAATAATTATGGCACTCAGGGACAAAGCTGTTAGGTAGAAGAGAAATCAAAGGACAAATGCCTATACTGTCTATGAACCAATATTTATCACAATTCACTGACTGAAATTGTTTTTGTATGCTCAGTGCATTTTTCGTATCCAATTGTTTCTTAAAATGAGAAGAAAGTGTGTAACCAATGATATTCAATGAATTTCCTGCATAATAAGATCAGGACACAGTAATATTTTTGAATTTTGAACAGTATTGGGTGTGTTTATAATTTAGTTTAATAAACTGGATCTTATCTATTAAAATAAACCCATTAATGAAATGTGGTAAGAAGGATATGCATATTCAAATACAAAGCCATGATAGACAGGGGTATGGGTTTACTTTTTATTGCAAACAGTTTATTTTTGGAGATCAAGGCTTTGAGAAGATGAAACAATGTTGAAGAGATTATTCAGTTTGAAAACAAATAGTCTCAGGCTTAACGAAATACCAGTATGATAAAGAAATATCAGAAACATTCTATGTTGCTTTAAATGATCACATACGGCCAGATTGTCCTTGGCCATTGAGTGAGCTACAGGGGAAGAGGCTCCTTATGTCTCTCATCTCTTCACCTTTAGACCATTCAAGGGATAGGGATAGGGCAGCCAGATGCATGGTTTTCAACCATAAAGTCCAGTTGTAAAGGGGACCGAACAGTGTAAAGCCAGATCTATTGATTGGACACCAAAAATCAGATTACTGCATGTGGGGGAGGCGGGGAGGCACTGGGTCATCATCTGTGCCAGCCCCTACTGAGCCAGGGCCTCCTCCTACCTGCATCGGGTGGCAGCAGCTTCTGGCTCCACAGGCAAGTCCTTCCTGACCCGGGCAGGTGGGAAGGGGGGAAGAGCAGCAAGTGAATGGGGGTTGGGCCTTGGGGGAAAGAGGCTAGGCGGGGAAGGTTCCAGCACCCCTGCTGGAGTGTCAGGTTTTTATATATTACAGAGTTGGTAACTTTAGCTAGGGATAAGAGGGGTTCCTATGTTTAGGGGAGTATAGGGACTGTTTCTTCTGTGCACCTGTTGTGCTGGCTCCTAGAGCTGGCCAGGAGTGACAAGGAGACATTTCCAAAGAATGGCAGAATGTAACAGGGTGGTCTGCCAGGGGTCTAGAACCAGCCAGCCCTGTTCATTAATCAGGTGCAGGGGGCAGCTGCTCCCTATAAAAAGCTGGGCTGTCAGTAAGGATGAGTGAGCAGGGACTTCCCTGAAGAAGGCAATAGGCACCTGCTGAGGAAACAAGGTCTCTAGGGAGGCACTGCTCAGCTAAAACAGAAAAATCCTATAGTGAAACCTGAAGCAGGAGGGAGTGAGAGAGAGGCAAAGGAGAAAAATCCCCTGGAGCTGTAGCCCAGGGAGAACTGACGGACAGATTTTGCCTATCTTTGGGAAATAAAATTGCCTGGAAAGAGTCTCTGGTTGTGGCAGTGGGTCCTTCATAGATTGGGGATAAACCAGCACTTCACATGGAACTTGTTCACTCCTCCTATATGATGGGGAGATGAGGGAAGGAATGTGCTTCCCTGGGGTTCTCTCCTTCCCAGAGCTCCCTCTGGGCTGGTGTTGCACAATGCTATCCCCAGTGTGGGTCTGGGGCTAAATGCCACAGTCCGGTCCTTGATAAACATCGGTTAATAGGAATCAGAGAAAAAATGTGAAGTGACTCTTCATAGCATCTGCCTTTGATACACCCACACTTGAAGCTAAAGGAGACATATTCTCTGGGCATATCACCAATAACATGTGTCCCTTTTGTGTTCTGGTCTTTATTGGAAGCAAAAATATTTGTATTTGTTATTCATAAAGATGTACAGCAGTTTATCCCCATGTATGTCAGCCAATACACCAAGTAATAGTTGGCAGCCATTTTGTTCCTTGGAATGTTTGAGCATTTCTTTTCCTCCGTTCAACCAATCCCAGGGTTCTAGTTAATAATCCTTTGATTTTGTTTTCATAAATTGCTTGTAAAGTGATGTGATCAGCTTTAAAAATGCCAGAAACATATAAAGATGTACTTACTGCTATCACCTGTAATACAGTAACTCCTATGGATATTGAAAATTAGGGAAAAAAATAGTAAAAATTGCTTTATCTATTTTTGTTTGTTTTGTGCATTCAACAAACCTTTATGTATTGTCAGTTTTCAACATTGCCCATCACAAGCATTTGAAAATTATCTAACCCCCAAATCATAAGACATTAAAAAATAATAGCTTTTTAAATTTTATTTCCTTCTGGTTTGTGAGCCTCTAGGATACACTTGGATCATGCATACAAGCTTTTCTCTGCAATCATGAGAACTGAAAACTTTTTTTTTTTTGGTTTAATGAAATGGTTTTTTGGATAACGAAATCAGTTATCTCCAGGAGATGGAGTTTTAAGTAAAGTGCCACATCCTGCTAGACGAGTGATAAAATTGCACAAGTTGATGGGAACACTGAGTTGTTGCAGAATCCAGAATCAGATTGCTACAGAACTGTGGGGCATTGTTACAGCATGTAGGGTCAGTGTGCTGTATACTTTCCTTCTGGATGCTAGGAGCCAGAAAGCAGATGTGGTTAATGCAAGAGAGAGGACAGAGAGGGGTTCACGTGCAGATGGAATGAGTGAAATGGAGGGAAAAGGGCTGGATAATCAAAGAGGTTCAAAAAGGCTGAGCAGGGTATGTAGACTAGAGCTCGTTGAATAATTGATATTTCAGTTTGGTAGATGAAATGAAAAAAAAAACACATTTATTTCAGATCAACCGAAATTGAAATGTTTCTGTTTTTCTCACCTTGGATAGAATGTTTCACCTGACCTGAAACAAAAGTTTTTTCAGTTTTTGTATCTCATTTTTGGGTGATTTTTTTTACTCATTTTTATCCAGGTAAATGTATAAATGAAACATCATTTTGAAGTGAAAAGTTGTAATACTTAATTTCTATATTTTATTTTTACTTTTTTGAATGGTTTTTTTTCCATTTTACTGAAACTATTCACCAAATTTGAGCTGAATTTGTCAATAATTTCATGTAATCTGAAACTGCATTTTTTGGCAAATAATTTATTCATCTAAAAAATTTCACTCAGCTCCAGTATAAATAGCTCTTGGAAAGCTCAGTTTCCAACTTAATTATCTGCTGAATATTGAACGAAAGCAGGGCCAACCTGCTAGGTTCAGTGCTCAATGTCCGGGATAAAACTTCATTGGTTGGGGTGCTCCATTAACTCAAGGCACACTCACCTTACTCTGGAGTTTGCCCACTGACAACATGTGACAGATATGGGGCTTCCCTGTAATAATTTATGACTTTTATATGTTGGCCTGGTTACAGGGACGGTGTTTACTGTCAGAATATATTGGTTTACCTCAATAGGAGGCTGACTGGAATACAGGCAGGAAGGAGAATGGCTCAAGATAGCCACCTATTAGCAAACTCTAAGAGCTGTGAAGGGACAATGCTGAAATTATTACTTTTAATGATTCTCTCTCTCTGCCAGTCTACGAAATGTGTTTGACCAAGGCTATGTCTACACCAGTAAGTGAAAGACAAAACTTTTGTCATTCAGAGGTGTTAAAAGAACACCCCCCAAAAGACAAACATTTTGTCAACGACAAGTGCTCATGTGAACAGTGCTTTGTGGGCAGGAGAGCTCTCTCCTGCCAATAACCGGTTGCTACACTGCATGCCTTTTAGAGGCAAGTCTGTAGTGGCACAGCCGTGTTGCTAAAAGCTGCGTGGTGTAGACACAGCCTAAGCCCCACCAGACAAAGGATAACGAAGATCAGGCAGGGTTTAAAAAGAGCAAAGTGGGCAGAGGGGACAGCAGGTTCAGTGGCAGAGTCTCCTGGGTCCCAGTTCATTGCCCAGTTCACTAGACCATATTGCCTCTGTACGGCTTTCTCTGTCAGGCAGGAAGCATAAAATGGCAGCTGCCATAGCACCAAAACTGCTTCAGAACCAAGCATTTTGGTAGCCAGGAGCAGTATTTCTGCCCTGAATGGAAAACTCTGCAGCATGAATCTGTGGCTATATAGTACAGCGGTATTTCATTGTAAAGTTGCCTGATTATTGCAGTCATATCCTTGCCCTGCCCCCTTCCCCACCCCTTCTCAGAGGCCCTACCCCCATCCCCCCTCCCTCTGTCACTCACTCTCCCTCACTCACTTGCTCATTTTCACTAGGCTTGCTCAGGGGGTTGAGGTGTGGGAGCGGGTGTGGTGCGGGCTCTGGCTGGGGGTGCAGGCTTGGGGTGGGGCAAGAAATTAAGAGTTCAGGGTGCAGGAGCGGGCTTCAGGCTGAGGCAGGGGGTTGGGGTGTGAGGGGGGTAACGGCTCTGGGCTGGATGTGAGCGTTCCAGGGTAGGGCAAGAAATGAGCAGTTCAGGATGCAGGAGGGAACTCTGGGCTAGGGCAGGGGGTTAAGGGGTGAGGACTCCGGCTGGGGGTGCAGGCTCTGGTGTGGGGCCAGGGATGAGGGATTTGGGGTGCAGGAGGGGGCTCTGGGCTGGGGCAGACGGTTGGAATGTGGGAGGGTGTGAGGGCTCTGGCTGGGGGTATACACTCTGGGGTGGGGCTGGGGATGAGGGATTTGGGGTGCAGGAGGTTGCTCCAGCCTGGGATCGAGGGGTTTGGAGGACAGGAGGGAGAATCAGGGCTGGGACAGGGGGTTGGGGCATGGGAGAGGGTCAGGAGTGCAGGCTCTAGGTGGCGTTTACCTCAAGCAGCTCCCGGAAGCAGCAGCCTGTCCCCCCTCCATCTCCTACGTGGAGGTGCAACCAGGCGGCTCTGCGCACTGCCACATCTGCAGGCGCTGTCCCTGCATCTCCCATTGGCTGTGGTTCCTAGCCAATGGGAGCTGCTGAGCCGGTGCTTGGGGCGGGGGCAGCGTGCGCAGCCCCCTGGCTATCCCTACACATAGGAGCCAGAGGGGGGACATGCCACTGCTTCTGGGAGCTGCACAGAGCCACAGCAGGCAGGGAGCCTGCCTTAGCCCTGCTGCGCTGCTGACCGGATTTTTAATGGCCCGATCAGTGGTGCTTTCTGGAACTGCCAAGGTCCCTATTTGACCAGGCATTCCGGTCGAAAATCAGACACTGGCAACCCTATGTCTTGACTATGGCAGTGGCTGCAGAATTTCTGATTTCAAGCTAGGAGGCAAACAGGTCTTTAGACAAAGCAAGAAGGAAATAGCTTCTTTTGTAGGAGTGTGACTCAGCAGTGGGTGAATGCCAAGGGCTTTCAGCAGAACCATGGAGTTATTAACTTTCTCACTCATCTCTTTAGTCAGTGACCATCAGTGAGCCATGGTGCAGTGTTTTAGTTGGAATTCTTTGTGTAGGCTATCTTCCCCCTTCCCCATTCTTGACCATTTGTCTCAAGTATTTTGTTTTAGCATCTGCTTAGCACGATGGTGGACAACAATGCGAATAGCACAGGACAACAGGGAAGTTTGACTTCTATGTAAAATATTTACTATATTTTATTTGAAACTGCAGTGGTCAACAAATGTTCAGTCTGCTGAGGCTACAGCATCAAGAATATTGTCAGTATCATTAGAAAAGAGACCAAAAAAGCACATGAGAAACAGCTGCATTTTATGACAAATCTTTTTCTTAACAAATGCACCAAGCAGATAAACAATCCCATGAATGCTGAAATACAATAGCAGATCGCTAGAGAGAGTGAAAACTGTTTAGCCCTCTGACTGGTAGCACTCACATCTCCTGCTGGAGGACCCGGGAGTGTCGTCATCATCTTCCTCATCGTCATCCTCATTGTCGTCATCATCATCTATGATTGCTATTCTGGCATATCCTCGTGTGTTTCCCCCAGCACCCAGGCCAGGCAAAATCTTTTTATTTTGAGTTATGCGTTCGCCTATTGAGGCTCATACATATGCAAAAAGGTTCCAACCCCTTTTGCCTTATCCATACCGCCACACTCCATTAATTTAGAGATGCTCAATTTCTCACTGGCTATCCCATAAATTCTGCTTATTTTCATTAACATCTATGTCAATGAGTTACCATAGCAATTTGAGATTATTACAGAATCCCCTAAAATGTTACTATCGGGCATCTTGCGGTATTAACTAGCACATTGCAGCTTATTTTCCAGTCTATTGCTGCATAGTTTCCAGAATATCAGCATTTAACACATCTTTTACTGTAATCATACATTTTAATGCTACATGGCTATCTTTCGCTCAACTAGTCAAACCAACGTGTTTCAGGCCTAAGGCCTTGTGTGGCTAAACTGAAGATTTTACAGGCCTAAAGCCTGTTGGCCTTTCATTACAGCTTTGTCTTACTTGTGTATCAAACACATTGTTACCAGTAATACATGTTTATCAATCCTGTACCCCATAATACTATCCTATATGTTCTTATTTGTATGCCTTCAACTTAAAATCTATTCCTCATACATTGATTACACATGGATTAACCACATCAGTAGATAACAATTAAATGATTATATAAAGTGATTAGCTATGGAGGGGTACACTGATTTATCATTCAAGTAATCTGTTATGGACTTGGGTTTACATTGTAGCTTACGCGTACTGTCTAGATATATTTTTCTTTTTTTCCCAAGCATGCCATCAGATTTGAGGGCATTTTCCTAGCCATACAGGAGTACAATCCTAAAAGTTGTATAACAGTTGAAGTACTGTCTAGTGAGGAAATTAACCTGGAGGTGTTTCTTTAGCTCATAGTCCAGCAAAAGAAGCCAAGTTGTATTGAAATGTGAAGTTTCTGGCCTTTCACAGATAACTTCTCCATAGCAGAGTGTCCTGTATTCTATGGTGCCACAAAGTAGTAGCAGGCGTGGTGAAAAATGAAACATTTTGCAACCAGCATTCATTTTAGTCCTTTCTTCGGCCCTCATTCTGTAACATGTATTCTCCTTTGTAAACTGCTTATGGTTGAACAATAGCTAAACTAGGATTTATTAATTTTAACATTGGTAACTATTGATTAATTAAATGCAGGATTTAGTAAAGTAGACGGTCCTAGTTAGACATGAATGAATACTGCAAATTAGTATAATGAAGCAAGCATTAATTGGAATAAAATATGCTTCTCTGTTTACAAGCCTTTCTATTCTGAAAATACTTCATATGGTCGATTTGTGTCATTTGGTACAAGTGAACGTTTCATAAATATAACGCAAATCTGTGTTTGTGTAAGTGAAGGTTGGTGTTAGAGGAGTTCTTATGGTCCTCATATGATAGTGGGCAAAAAAGGAAACAAAAACTTGGGATGCCTAAAAAATGGGATGGAATATAATATGGAAAATAGTATAAAGCTATTATATACATCACTGAGATAGTATTACTTACAATATTGTGATTCATTTTGGTCACCTCCTTTAGAGAATTAGAGACCATTCAAAGACAGTGGTAAGAATAATTAGGGGCTTGGAAAAACTGTTGAAAAAATGAGAGATTGAATAGATTTGGATTGTTTATTTTAGTGAGAAGACATAATAAAAGTATAGAAAATAATTACTGGCTTAATGAAGGTGGAATGGAACTTTATTCTCCTTGTCTCATAATGCATGAGCTAGGGGCCATCCAATCAAATAGAAAGGTGGCAAATTCAAAACTGATAAAGGAAAATACTTTTTCACACAGTATTCTGTTGCTCCATGTAACTCATTGCCAGAAGACATCAGTGAGAACAAAAGTTCAGTAAGATTCATAACTCTATACTTATCTGTATAATAAGAATATCCAAAATTATAATAGTAAATGGAAAAGTCTGAAGAGTTTTGGAAATGATACTGTCACTCACACTTCAGGGCATAAACCAACCTTTAACTTCTGGAGGTTAGGAGGAACTTTCATTAAGAGCAGGTTATCCCATAACTGCGTACTGCAGGATTTTTCACCTTCTTCTGATGCATCTGGTACTATCCACTGTCAGAGATGGGCACTGGTATAATCCAATATGGCAATTCCTATGTTTCCTATAGAAAAATCTCTCACTCAGCCAGTCAGGGAATAGGAAAAATATCATGTGGCTTAACTGACCAGTCATACACCATGAATAATGAATAGTTGAAAATAGTAGTTAGTATATGAACTGTTGCCCGATCTATTGATTGTGCATTAATTATACTAATTACTTAAGAATTCCCAATGGACACTCTGAGGTTTGGTTGGGTCCAGTCCTGAGATTAGGCCAAGAGTTATTAGAATTATTATTAGTTTGGGAACCCCAACGTGCACAGTAGCAACACTCAAACCTAGGAAAAACCTTTTTGAATTTGCAATAGTTTTATTAACACAACTGGTAGACACACAAATATTCCAACCCATACTCACACTATCCTTGTGGAGACTAGAAGTGGCGAGATAGGTGGTGATCCATGAGGGTCCTATCCGATCTCCGGCATGGTAAGAAGATCCCAATGGTCTAGATCTACTAGATCAGAGGTGGGCAAACTACAGCCCGCGGGCCACATCCAACCCACGGGACCGTCCTGTCTGGCCGGGGAGGCTAGCCCCCAGCCCCTCTCCTGCTGTCCCCCGTCCCCTGCAGCTATGCTGCCGCATGGCGGGGCTGCTAGTCCTGCCGCTCTGAGCAGCATGATAACGGGGCAGCGGGAGGGGGGGTTGGATAAGGGGCAGGGAGTCCTGGGGGGCAGTCAGGGGACAGGGAGCAGGGGGCAGTTGGATGGGGCGGAGGTTCTGGGGAGGGAGTGGTCAGGGGATGGGGAATGGGGGGGGGGGTTGAATGGGGCGGAGGTTCTGGGGGGGCGGTAAAGGACAGGGAGCAGGGAGCCTTTGGATGGGGCGGACGTTGGGGTGGGGGGTTGGATAGGCGTGGGAGTCCTGGGGGAGGCCTGTCAGGGGGTGGGGGTGTGGATAGGAGTTGGGGCACTCAGGGGACAGGGAGCAGGGGGGATTGGATGAGGGGTGGAGTCCCAGGGGTCAGGGGACAAGGAGCAGGGGGGTTGGATGGGTTGGAGGTTCTGAGGGGGGGCAGTCAGGGGGTGGGAAGTGATAGGGGGCGGGGGGCCAGGCTGTTTGGGGGGACAGCCTTCCCTACCCAGCCTTCCATAGAGTTTTGCAACCCTGATGTGGCCCTCAGGCCAAAATGTTTGCCCACACCTGGTTTAGATTGTGGTGAGCCTTGTTATAAGGTTTGGTGGCTGCCATGAATATTCATAAGAATGTCCCGCCTCCTCTATCCATATCTAAAGTTCCTCCCACTAAAAATGGTGGAGTGTCCTTATGCTATAGGTTAGTATATTACTTACCTCAAATTCATTAGCATATATGTTGATTAGTTACTATAGTAATCTTGCAGTTGAATATCTGCTGATGTTCCTATCCTAAAATACCCAAATTGATGTCAACTGATTTCTTGCTGTTAGCTGCCAGCTAACCATACTTGTTTATTACACCAATATTTCTTGTATTACTTTGTAGCTTAAGGTCACTTCTGGTTAACTTATTTACGGTGAGGCTGGTAGACCTCATAGCTTTATGCTAAGGTTAAGCTAATATCTTACAGGCCGGTAGGTCTCTTGCATTACTGCCTTATACATATATCTTGTATCAGTAGGCTACAGAACAACCCATGGGTTGGAATACATTTTGCCAATTTTGAATAAAGAAGAAATGTATAAAAATAGAGATCTGTGCACAGAAGATTTTCAAAAAGGGCTGACTTTGTTAAATAAACAATGGGCTCTGAATAGTTTGCCAAACACTAAGCCTCAAAAAACCCTGTATTAGGCAAAGTGTGAATGCCAGGTATGGTATTAAATATGCCTATGCGCATTCTCATTAATTATATTTAATTAGGAATTTATTGAAAGGGAACTGTGTTACACTTTTAAAGCATGGTGATAAAACAGTAGGATATTAATTTGGTAAGAGCTCATGGGGAAGATTTCAGTAATCTCTAGTTTAATTCTTAATTATTTCCAAGAGTTTGTAAATTCTTTGTGTATGACAGATCCTTTACCATTGTTAAGGAACTTTTCAAAGCCATACTTACAACATATCCAATTCCCAATTTGTATTTTTCTAGAAGCTACAATCAGTCAGTTTTTGTGCATCCACCGACTACATATGTGCAGAATATGAGTGTTGCCCTCATAGGCGCGGGAACTAGGAGTGTGAGGGATGCTGTAGCACCCCCAGGTTTCACGTGGGGCTCCGTTCCTGGCCCTGCATGAGGGGTCCCAGCTGCCAGCCCCGCACCCAGGGTCTGCTCCTGGCCCCTCATGCAGGCTCCTGGCTCCATGACCAGGGCTCCACTTTTGGATCCCCATCTAGGGCTCCGCTGCTGGCCCACACCCAGGGTCCCGGCTGCTGGGCCCAGCCTCGCCCCCCTTATCCCTGTTCCTGTCCAGGTCCCCCCCCTCCCAGGGACATGCTCTGCTCTCAGTCCCAACTCTGTGGGGAGGGGCACGGACAGGGGTAAGGGGGCTGGCTTTCAACACCTCCACTATTAAAAATGTTGCAGCAGCACAGGTGCCTGTAAGGTTTTTAATCATCTATCCTCTCCTACTGGTCAATCAGAGAATTATTCCACTATTTAGCATTTTAATGGAATTGCCTAAAATGTTCCTAGATGACCTGCTACAAATGCCGCAAATATAGCACATTCAGAAATTAATCACAGCTCCTAAGGAAACCTCTTATAAGTCTATTTTACAGATGTTCTTGAAATCATTAAGAATTGCATGAATGATTCCTGAACTCTTCACTTTGGGCGTTCCTATTAAATTAGCACTCTGCTGTTTTAACACTTATCTCACTGTGTTGTAATAGTAGGTAGATGCACTATTCACAGCTGAAATGGAAAAAGCAGGCTCTACAATAACAGGTCTGTTTCAAGTTCTTCATGAGATGGATTAATCAACAAAGCAGGAACCAAAAACTTTGGTTTAATTCCCTATTTGCACATTACTTCCGATAAAATGAAACTTTGATTTGTACATAGCGCCAACCCTACTGGTAGTTGATGAATTTATTTTTATTGTTCTCTGGAAGATGAAAAACAGAGATGAAGGCCCGAGGAATCTTGCTTGGATCAGCCCTCTGGATCAATTACAAACACTATTATCTGAGCTGCGCCGTGGTGAGCAGTTCAATTCCCCTTTTACTGACAGAAATGGTTGCTTCTGCCAGGGCCCTCCTTAGGCTTTATGGGGCCCTATGCAGTATTATTAAACTGGTGCCCCACTGACCCCAGTGTGTCGAGGGGGCACAGTCAGGGCCCAGAAGACCCCCTGCCAATTGCTGGTGTCCCCGCGGGCGGCGAGAGGACGGCCGAAGAAGTTGGGGAAACTTTGCCCGACTCACCCTCAGAGTTGGCCGTGTCATAGGGGCACGTGGGGCCCTGTGCCCCACCCAGCTTGCTGTAGTCCACCTCTGCTCAGCCCTTCCAGGCTGTGCTGGTGTCCCCCTGCTGCTTGTCCGCCACCGCTGCTGGCACCGCAGTGAAGGGCGACATCTCAGGGAGCGGCGAGGCTGCGGCAGCTCCTCCTGCCCGGCGCGGCTCCCCCTGGATCGGATGGATCGCTGCCAGGCTGCCACCGGGCAAGCAGCGCGCTCCCCAGCCCAGCCAGCCGTGCGCATTCCTGCCCCTGCGGTCACTCGGAGCACAGGTGCTCTCCGGCTGGCTGCCGAGGAAGGGAGTCGCTGCCTCAGCACGCAGCCAGCCGGCCTGAGCACCTGCACCCCACCCAGTCCCGCTGCGGGGACTCCGGGCTGCACGCAGCGCTGGGGGTGGACTCCAGGCTCTATGACCTGATCCCACTCTTACCTCCTCGCTGTCCCGTCCCGGCGATGGTGCCCCAAGCAGCCGCGTATGCTGCATCTGCCTAAGGACGGCCCTGGCTCCTGCTATTGTAAAGACCCACCCTTATTTGATTACTTCAGAAGCTGCATAACGTTCAGCAGACACAGTCTGAAGTGCAAATGACTATTTAACACTGAAAATGGGATTTGGCAATATATCTGCGTTCTCACTGTGTCTTACATCTGTGCTAAGCTTATGATTAAGATGGCAGGGGCTACCTATGAAATTTATGTGCCAACAGGATGGCCAAAATTTGGCTTGTGGTTCTTATCTTTCACATACAGAGTAAGAAATTATTAGGGAACATCAGTGTTGTATTTAGGGCTTTTATTTCCTGTCTAAAACTTCAGATTATGACAGCAGGATGATATACCAGTTGAACAAATGGACCGTAGCAATTATCTGATCTTTGCTGAATAGTACCTGGAACAGATTTTAGAGACAATGGCTGTGACTCAAAAAATTGTGCCATTGTGGTGAATATGGCGGAGACATGCACAAGGAATATATCTATTGCTATTAATATTCTTTATAAGCATTCAAAATTTGTAAGGTGCTTTAAAGAGGTCTCTCCTCCAAAAAGTTTATAATTTTAGTGCTTGTATCTATAATAATAATAATACAAAAAAGGCTATTTCTTTCATTACTGGAGTCTGAGAGAATTCAAATTTCAAAGTAGCCTGAAACAAGTCTGAGTGCTCAATCATCTTCATAGCAATTTCTGTCCATGAGGATCATCGTGAGAGACAAGAAAATTGTGTATATAACGAGATACTGTCCAACAAAGTAAATGTGCAGTAAATTTGCATCAAACAGGCCTTATAGGACAGAGTTTTTCAGGAGGATACACTAATATTTTTAGGTCTTTTGCTTCATATTTTTAAATGGGTAATTTTATAGTTAGAGTGACATATAAATATAATTATTTCCAATGTGTCTGGCAAAGCTGTTAGGAATCTATGAAAGAAAGACTATATGGGTTTACAGTTTTCCTTGCAAATTTCATATAGCCCACAGTGCATGTAGAAGAAATGGTTTACTTTAAACGGAAATACTTGTTACACCAAATTAAGGATATCTAGGGGAAGATTGCAGGTTCAGGAGAAATCCAAATATAGGTGGGTGGATCATTCCTTGGTTCCTAATGCTCATAATGGTGCCTTTTTGCAAAAGGAGTCTTTTCAAACCACCATTTGATTTTTGTAGTTTCGGTGGCTGGGCTTTCCTGGCCTGGCTCATTTCCCATGGAGTTTAGTCCTGCATGCAAAGGTTATTTGGCATTGCCCCAAGGATTTCTCTCTCTGGGCTTTGCCAAAACCACAACTGCTCTAGAGGAAGAACTCTTAGCTTTCCACATACACAGAGCTGGCAGGTTGCCCACATTGAATGTGCAATCTCAGATTAGTCAGCCTCACACAAAGAAGACTGACATTTTTATGAGAGAGTTCTCATTGACTAGCACAGGACAGGATTAGAGAGTAGCCTTAAAAGGAAACAGTAATAGCTCTGGTTTTCTGATTGATAGCTATGGGTGCCCTTTTGGTAAAATCCAGTTCACCTTAGTATCTGATCATCTAAATCTATTATTCTAAGCATGCACTGTCAGAGTCTGGATGTTTTGGTATCTATTTATTTTTATCAATGGTCAGAGTAAAAGGAATTTAAGTTGCTTACATAGAATACTGATTCACAAATATTTTCGTGAATAAGAGGTTTGAGTTTGGTTTGCTAAGATTTGCAGAGTCATGTTTGTGCCACATGAGTATTCAGAAAACTGCTGGCTGCACATGATAATGTGTACTTCTCCTAGAAGTTTCAGATTTCAGCACAAATTCATCCAATAATTCATACTGGAAGTACATTATTAGCGATTTGTCTGGTGGTGCCTTCCTGGTGGTGAGATTGGGAGCTACACCTGCGAGCTGTCTCCCTTATGTCACCACACCCTGTTCTGCATTAGTTAAGTCCTTGTTATGACCCGACTCCTCCTAGCCGGTTCCTAGGGTGACCACGTGTAACGCAGAAAATATCGAGACACATGGGGGAAGCAAAAAAATCCATAAAACCCACCAGAGTTGCCAAAGCAAAAAAAAAAAAAAAAAAAAAACGCCGGACGGGACACGGGACAAGGACCAAAAAATCTGCCAATCTGAACTGGATGAGCAGGCAGACAGTTGCTTCATTAACCCTTTGGCTGCTGAACCAGCATGGGATGTATAGACCCCCCCCCACACACACAATATGAATAATGAATAATACTGGGTGAGTTTTATTTTACTGAATAGTTTATTCAAAACTGCAGTTTTGGTCGACCAGAAACTATTCATGGATTTGTGTCAAGTTTGCCAAATAATTTTGATGTAGCTGAAAAATGTAAATGCTTTGATAATGTTGAAATGAAACATTTCATTTAAACTCAACCCCAAAAATTTCATTTCAATTTCAGGCATTTTTAAAAATGCAAAGGACTAGAGTCACAAAACTGGGAGAAGATCAACCTCCCTTAAAACCTTTAGCTCAGTGGATTTAGCTTTGCTAGTGGCAGGTTCATCCTGCTGAATCCCAGGTAATGGGACTGAGGGTACATCTACAGTGCAATTAAAATCCTGCGGCTGGTCTGGGCCAGCTGACTCTGGCTCGCGAGGCTTGGGCTGTGGGGCTGGTTAATTGCAGTGTAGATGTTCAGGCTTGGGCTGGAACCTCTTTGAGGTGGGAGGGTCCCAGAGCTCAGGCTGCAGCCTAAGTCCAAAGTTAACATCTACCCCACAGTCGAACAGCCTCTTAGCCTGAGCCCGAGTTAGCTATCACAGGTCAGCCATGGGTTTTTATTGCAGTACAGACGTACATTCAGAGTCCAGGGGTCAGATGATAGACCATATAACCCGCAAGTCTTTCTCCTTGACTCTGCTACTTACCTGCCTTTTTATATCATAGCCCTTCAGGTAACATGGTCTCTCATCTGATCCCTGAACTGTCAGTCCCATCACCTGGGAAGCAGGCACAGGTGAGCCTAAACACAATTCTTCTTAAAAAACTGACTCACTCTGTGACAATGAGTTATCAAGTTATTGTTAGCTATTTCACCTCTGATCATAACATACAACTCCTGTGTTTATCCCATAAATTCAAACTGCTTCCCACAAATCCCCAGGTGCCAAAAGCTCCAACCATCTCCCACCTAATTGCCAAAATCTCCAACTTCCCCCTGACAAGTTCTAATTGTGTTATGCATTTTTAATTGAAAAAAAAATTCTGTAGCCTATTGCAACTTAAAAATGTAGGGGAATTTAATATTAAATTAAAGAAGAGAGATGATACTGCACTGCCTATGTTGTTTATATTTAATGAAAGAAAAGCACATTTTCTTAATTTATCTGAAGCTGACCCAGAATCTCCCATCTGCTGCAGTGGAGTGTTGCAGAATTTATGTTAAGCATGCCAAGGAGTAAACAAGGCCTTGCAAGTAATCACATTAAATAGTTCATGATGAACAATCCATAATCTTTACATTAGTCAACCAAATCATAAATATTGTTCATTTGTATTGCAGAAGTATCTGTGGGCCCCAATGAGGAACTGGGTTCCCAGTGTGCTGGCACTTTATGCATGCATGTATAACAAGAAGAAAGCTCCTGCCCCCAAACTGTTACAATCAATGAATATGTCAAGAGACAACATGTGGATGCAACAAACATATGGGAAATTCACAGGGTGGAAAATGTTCAGAGCAAATCAGATTCATTCACAACCCATTCACCCTGTTCAAGTTATGTGTCTTTCTCTGAATTCTAAAAGGTGTTTCTATGGAAGAATAAATGTGTGTAAAATCCTGTCTGTACTCTGTACCAAAATCTTTCTCACCCTGTTGTTGACTAGCCAAGAACTCTTGTTTCTGGAAACAAATGCAAAACTGATGTCCTTGCAGCTGTTACATTTATACCTTTATAACTGAGTTTTCCACTGAAGCTTATAATTTGTCCTATAGGATGATGATCACATACAAGCAGGGACAGTCGATTGCCTATGATTGTTGCATAGGTTTTGACACCCTTAAGTTATCTTAATGAAACCAGCTTCTGCAAAAAGTTGGATTAGATGATGCACAAAAAGACACTTCCAGCTCATTTAGCACATTTACCATTCATCCCCTGCAATGCAGCATGTTACTCTTAGGTTCCACTAGAAACTATTCAAGACATTGTTTCCACCTTCCATTGAAGGCATATGGTCCTATTTGGCTCCTCTCTAGACCTGGCTGACAAGATACCATCAGATTGTAAAAATGCCTTTTTTTCACCTCCAGATTACTAGGAAACATTGTCCCTTCCTCCTGGGTGAGCCCCTGGACACAGTAATCCATTTATCTGTCATCCCCAGATTGGATTACTCTAATTCACTGAATGTGAAGACAGAACACAGGTCTAGCTAGTACAGAATATATCTGCCTGTTTTCTCCATGGTTTATGCCTCACATCAGGCCTGTGATCAAGTCCCTCCCAGTCAGCTTCAAATGCCAGTTTAAGGCTTTGGTCGTTATTTTCAAAGCAATAAAAAGCTCAAGCCCCAGCTACATCAACAACCAAATTTTGATTATGAACCACTTCAAGAGCTGTGCTCCTCTGGGACAATGCAGATCATAAATCCCAGGACAAAGCATTGTGATCATCTAGTTTGACCTCCTGTGTAACACAAACATAGAACTTTCCCAAAATAATTCCCAGAGCAGATCTTTTAGAAAAACATCCAACCTTGATTTGAAAATTGCCTGCTGTGAAGAACCAGTCACAACTCTTGGTAAATTGTTCCAGTGATTAATTACTGTCACTATTAAAAATGTACACCTTTATTTCCAGTCTGAATGTATCTACTAACTTTACGATTGCTGTAATTGTGGCAGTATAAAACCCTAACAGAGATAGTATGATCAAGGCATATGTTGGTAATAAGAAAAGGAGTACTTGTGGCACCTTAGAGACTAACCAATTTATTTGAGCATAAGCTTTCGTGAGCTACAGCTCACTTCATCGGATGCATACTGTGGGAAGTGCAGAAGATCTTTTTATATACACACAAAGCATGAAAAAATACCTCCCCCCACCCCACTCTCCTGCTGGTAATAGCTTATCTAAAGTGACCACTTTCCTTACAATGTGTATGATAATCAAGTTGGGCCATTTCCAGCACAAATCCAGGGTTTGTTGGTAATGCTTCAGTGCTGACACAGATATAGGTACTATCCTCTGAGGTTGGAACACTGAACTAAATCCTTGTAAAGAATCATCTGAATTCCAAATTCTTCCCACGCAAAATCAATGGCCCTCTTTCTCCCACCCTGTCTCTGTTTTGTTACCTGTTCTGATGGTTGTGCCCTGTAATTGGGCTCCCTGCTGTTTCTTCCCCCCACCAACTTTGGGAAAGGGATTCCTGGCTGTCCTCATCATCATAGGAGGGAAATAATGAAAGTCTGCCTCTCTTTTTACCAGGATCCAGGATTAGGCAAGAGAAGAGAGCCTTCTCCACCTGCTATTTTGTCACAGTCAGTTGGTGAACTTCCCACTATGCCTTATTGGTGATCACACTGTGTTACTTCCAAGTACCTTTCAAGATAGCAGAATGCTTTTGGAGCCATTTGAGTTGATCCATTTCACAAACAGCGGAGCAGGGACTTTCTCTAGCCTCTCTCCTCTCCTCTGCTCTACAGCTAATGGGATTGATTCAGTTAATTCTCAAAGCCTGCTTGGCTAGTTTTCTAGTCAGGAATATGCTGACCTGCTTGCAGTGAAGGGGACCTCCTGAAGAAGTGCTGCCTCTTGCAGCATTACACTTTTTGGACCTTATGCCCTAAGGCAAGGGTCTGGCCAACTTGAAGGCACTCACCCGTGTAGTATTAACGGGATGGGCACTGGAGCATTTATACCAATTGTGAATGCTGAAGGCATTACTCACAGCTGACTATCTCTAAACAGCTGTGCTTGTGGTTAAAAGAGATGTGCCCCACTAGTTCATTTCTAAGCTCAATTAACTTTCAAAAATAAAAGAATAGCTTCCATGGCGCCTGAGGTGATGTTTTTGGCTGAGGCAGAATGCTAAGCAGAAAGAGAGATTGAATTTCACCCTCTTGTCTCCTTCTTTCTATACTGAAATAGCTCAACAGAATGTGGAGACAGCTCCTATAGCTTTCTGTGGGAGAACACGTGCAGAAGGGTGCAGAAATCTCTTTCTTGAATTGCACCCTTGGAGGAAGTGGTGACATGATTTACCTTCCTGGTGCCCTAAGGTACTGCCAATGCACTGATGTGTAATGTGATAAATTGTCACTTCTGCTTTGCTAAGGCTGGTGCTTTGTCTGAGTGAGGCAGGAGGCTGAAAGCTGTGCGGTAGCAGCTTCATGGTACATGCCTCAGCTGCACTGTAAACAGGACAATTCCTGATGCCTGGTGGTCCAGTTTCAACCTTACACATAATTCCACTGCAATAAATAGATTGGGATATGTTGCAGGGGGGCTGACCCTGTGACTGAAGTAAGTCCAGCTGCCCTGTGTCAGATCTCCCAGTTGAGCAAGTTGAGGGGGCAAGGCTGCACCTGGGCTATAAAAGGCCAAAGTGAGCTCACTGAGGACTGTACTATAAGGGGGAACTGCAGAGTGAAGATATGGAGAGAAAGGGTCTCCTGCAATGGTCCCTGAAGAAGGGAGCTGACTGCTCAGATGGCAGAATGAAACAATATCTCAGGAAGGAGTGGCTGTGCCCAGTTTAAGGCTGGGTGGAAGATTTATTTTTATGTATGCTTTTTTGGAATTTTGTGTTAATAAAGAAAATGGATTCCAAGGAGAGCTGTGAATGTATGAGCAAGACTGTGTGGAACTCTGTAAGGAGCCCTGAAGTAGGGGAAAACAGAGGCAGGGCTCTACAAAGGCACCCTGGCCGTGAGTGTGCACTCAGGTGGCAGCCAACTCTGTTTCGGGTGAATTTGGACTGTTAGGTTAAGCCAGGAGGGGAAAATAGGGAGAATATATAGTTCCATTCCTTTTTTTTCTCTTTATCCATTTAACTTCATCAGCCATAATGAGTTTTGTCTGATTTCCTGGGACGAGGTCCACATGTGGGGTTGTAGCAAGTTGATGCACAGCTTTGACATCACCAAAGAAACCCACCCAGGAATCAGAATGTGGCTTTGGACAATCACACTCAGATTTTCAAGTTTGGATGCTGCAACCTTATTACTTAATGTACCATATTTAGGCACTTAAAAAGTGGCTTGATTTTTAGAGATGCTGAGCACTTGTAGGCCTCATTGACTTGACTGGATGCTGTGGGTGCTTAATACCTCCAAAATTTAGACCACTTATTTAGGTACTTAAATATGAATTTAAATGTTTAACTATAGGGAACACAATCTTGAAAATATTGTCCACAGTGTCCTTAGCAAGATGGTGGTAGCAGTAGTTTTAAAACTCTTATTTAAGATTGCTTAAATGTTTTAGGGAAGCATTTAGATTTTTATATCATTGTGTATGCATATTTAAAAATACATTCCCTCTCTCTCAGGTGGCTTATGCAATGTCTGATGCATAGGTTGCCATGGTTAGTATATGCTTTGGGTGAATGCTATGGTAACTAGTCACATATGGCATTGTGTCAGAACTGTGCACAAGAGTTGCATATCTAATTACCGATCCAAGTGCAGAATGTGTTCTTTGAATAATGGTTGTACCATTAACTGAGCATATGAGTAATTTGGATTGATTTGCATATTCAGTAAAAGCTGTGCTATCCGGACCTTTACCAACCAGAAAGCTCTATAAACCAGCATTTCTGATCTTCATTGAAAGTCCGGTTTACAGTCTGGTTGGCTCAGGGCCAGCAGGCTCCCTACTTGGCTCTGTGTGGCTCCCCAGAAGCGGCAACATGTCCTTGCTGCTCCTAGGCAGAGGAACAGCCATGAGGGGTTTGGAGTGAGGGAGGGGGTGCAGTGTCTGGGAGGGAGTTTGGGTGCAGGAGGAGGGTTGGGGTAGGGGTGTGGCGTGCTGGATCTGGGCGGCACTCACCTCGGATAGCTCCCTGCAAGCAGTTACCTGTCTCTGCTGCTCCCAGGCAGAGGCACGGCTAGGTGGCTCTGCATGCTATCCCCTGCCCTACCCTGAGCGCTGGCTCCACAGCTCCCATTGGCCAGGAACCACTGCCAATGAGAGCTACGGGGGTGGTGCCTGTGGGCGGAGACAGCACTCAGAGCTGTCTAGCTGCGCCTCTGCCTAGGAGCAGCAGGGACATGTCACTGCTTGGGGAAGCCACCTGAGGTGAGTGCTGCCTGGATCTGGCACCCTGCACCCCATCCCATGCCCCAAACTCCCTCCCAGAGCCTGTGCCTGTACCCCCTCCCACACACCCCAGCCCTGAGCCCCCTGCCACACCCAAACTCCCTCCCTCTTAGTTAACTGGAATTTTTTACTTCCTGGCACCCTCCATTCCCCCAACATGCTGGATAACAAAGCTTTTACTGTACCATTATACATTTTCAATTATTTGACTACAGATTTAGTCACATGACCACCTCAGTGATGGTGATGGGGCACAGAGCCAAATTGCCTTGCTTTCCCAGTGAAGGGAAAATGGGTGCCCCGATAAGATTTGAGAATGTCCTAATGTGCCATCCATTTTTTACAAAGTAGGGCAGTGGAGAATTCATGTAGGTATCCCCATTTGTAGTGACACTTCTGTAATGAATACAAGGACGAACATAAGTGTAGCTCCTCTCCTTTCTGGGGAAGCAGAACTAATAATGGATGACATCCAGAAAGCTGAAATGTTTAATGCCTAGTTTACTTCAGTCTTCACTTAAAAGGTTTGTGGTGACACATTAACAACAAGGAGGAAGGAATGCAAGCTAAAATAGGAAAGAACAGAGTAAAGAATATTTAGAAAATTAGATGTATTCAAGTCGGCAGGGCCTGATGAAATTCATTCTAGGGTACTTAAGGAACTAGTTGAAGCAATGTCAGAACTGTTAGCAGTTATCTTTGAGAACTCACAGAGAATGGATGAAGTCCAGGGTGCTGGAACAGTTTTTATAGTGGGGGTGCTGAAAGCTATTGAACCAAACTGTAAACCCTGTATATAATGGAAACCACTTCAAGCCAGGGGGTGCAGCAGCACTGTTAGTTCCAGCAGCTATGGATGAAGTCCCAGAGACCGGAAAAGGGCAAATTGAGTACCTATCTTTAAAAAGGGTAACAAAGAGGACATGGTTTATTATTAAACAATGATTATTAAGGAATCAGTCTGTGAACACCTGGAGGATAATAGGGTTATAGGGAATAGCCAGCATGGAATGGTCAAGAACAAATCATGCCAAGGCAACCTAGTTTTCTTCTTTTATAGGGTTACTGGCCTAGTGGATGGTGGGAAGCACTAGATGTGATATATCTTGATTTCAGTAAGGCTTTTGACACAGTCCTATGTGACATTCTCATAAGCAAATTAGGGAAATGTGGTCTAGATGAAATTACTAGATGTAGTTATCAATGACAGGTTTCAGAGGAACAGCCGTGTTAGTCTGTATTCGCAAAAAGAAAAGGAGTACTTGTGGCACCTTAGAGACTAACCAATTTATTTGAGCATGAGCTTTCGTGAGCTACAGCTCACTTCATCAGATGTATACCGTGGAAACTGCAGCAGACTTTATATACACACAGAGAATATGAAACAATACCTCCTCCCACCCCACTGTCCTGCTGGTAATAGCTTATCTAAAGTGATCAACAGGTGGGCCATTTCCAGCACAAATCCAGGTTTTCTCACCCTCCACCCCCCCACACAAATTCACTCTCCTGCTGGTGCTAGCCCATCCAAAGTGACAACTCTTTACATAATCAAGTCGGGCTATTTCCTGCATAGATCCAGGTTTTCTCACATCCCCCCCACCCCCATACACACACAAACTTGGTGGGGGGGATGTGAGAAAACCTGGATCTATGCAGGAAATAGCCCGACTTGATTATGTAAAGAGTTGTCACTTTGGATGGGCTAGCACCAGCAGGAGAGTGAATTTGTGTGGGGGGGTGGAGGGTGAGAAAACCTGGATTTGTGCTGGAAATGGCCCACCTGTTGATCACTTTAGATAAGCTATTACCAGCAGGACAGTGGGGTGGGAGGAGGTATTGTTTCATATTCTCTGTGTGTATATAAAGTCTGCTGCAGTTTCCACGGTATACATCTGATGAAGTGAGCTGTAGCTCACGAAAGCTCATGCTCAAATAAATTGGTTAGTCTCTAAGGTGCCACAAGTACTCCTTTTCTTTTTAGTTATCAATGGTTCTCTGTCCAACTGGGAGGGCTTATCTAGTGGGGTCCTACAGGGGTCAGACCTGGATCTGATACTTTGCAATATTTTCATTAATGACTGCGATAGAGGAGTGGAGAGTATGCTTATAAAATTCGTGGATAACACCAAGTTGGGAGGCATTCAAAGCACTTTGGAGGACAGAATTAGAATTCAAAATGACCTTGACAAATTAGAGATTTGGTCTGAAATCAACAAGATTACATCCAATAAAGACAAGTTCAAAGTACTACACTTAGGAAGGAAAAAATCAAATGTACACCTATGGAATGGGGGATAACTGACTAGGTGGGAGTACCGCTGAAAAGGATCTGGGGCTATTAAAGATGAGTCAACAATGTGATGCAGTTGCAAAAAAAACTAATATAATTCTGGGGTGTATTAACAGGAATGTTTTATGTTAGATATGGGAGGTAACTCTTCCTCTCTACTCAGCACTGGTGAGGCCTCAGCTGGAGTATTGTGTTCAGTTCTGGATGTCACACTTTGAGAAAGATGTGCACAAATTGGAGAGAGTCCAGAAGAAAGCAACAAAAAGTTCGTCAGATTTTCTGTGTGGAAATGTTAAAAAACTGGTCATGTTTATGTGGCACAAGAACCTCTTAATTCCAACTGGCAAGGGGGTACAGGCAGATTACAGGAGTCTCCTGATTCTGGTATGAACATACTGGTCCACCAAAGAATGTCATGTAAGGTCTCAAATGGAAGCTGATGTCACACTAGACATCAATATCACTATGACATGTATGTACAGATACTATGTAAGGAGGCATGTGTAAGGAGGCAATATGTTGTTAAATCCTGGATCAAGGTATTGGTTACCAGCAAAGGTGAAAAACAGGTTTTCTGTCAGACAAGAGAGAGTGAGCCATCTATCTGTTTACATGTAAAGTGAGTGTTGGCTTGTTCACAATGGGTGTCCTATTACCAGCTTGAACTGAATGCAAACGAAGGGTTGTAAGAAAGAACTTCAGAAAGAAACAGGAAGAGAAACACAGCAGGAGGGGAGAACCTTGTCTTGAGGTGCACTGCAGAGGTTTGTTTTACTGTATTTGTGGGGCGGAGAAGATACCTGGACACTTTCAATGAGGAAGTAAAAGGACAGTGATTTTGCTTCATGAAAAATGGATCTTAACCAGGCTAGAGAGAACTTTGGATGAGATAAGCTTCTTTAGACAAGGGAATCACTTGTTAGTTTAGTTTCTAGAATGCATGTTATGCTTTTGCTTTATATGTAACTATTTGTTCCAATATTCTCAAATCTCTGTTCTGTGTAAAAAACTTAGTCTTGTTTTCACTATAAATATATCTAAGTGCTGTGGTATTAAACAAAGTGGTGATCCTGAGTTGCATCTTACAAGTTGCTTACTGTTCCCTTAGGAAGGTAGGCCTGGTAATTCTGTGAGTGTTCAGTGAATAAAAGGCTGGATACGGCAGAGAATGCTTGGGGGTTTGTGTGTGTCTGTTGCTACCTGCACAGAGAGATCAAGGCCTGCATGGGTGTGGAAGGTAGTGCTTGTGCTGCCAGAGGCCTTTGGGTTCACGGACAGACGAGAGTGGTGCATGCTCCAGGCAGGTAGTGGTGAGATGCCCCATAACCCTGGGTACCCCTGTAGAGCATCACATGTTAGACTTCAGAAAGAAGAGGGGGCAGGGGGGATTTGATAGCAGTCTTCAAATATGTTAAGGGCTGTTACATATTTATTTTTTTTAGCGTGTGTATAGTCATCTAGGCAAGCGATGGCATCTTCAGTGGCGTGATGCAGTTCTTCTAGGCTACGGCTGAACCTAGTCAGCAGGCATTCATCGACAATGTGCGTCATCGTTTGTGTTGTGCCGCAGCTGCACAAAGGGCTGTCATGAAGCGATGCTGGTTGGCTGCCCGGTCCGGAATCTGTTCAACAGGGACCATTGGCGACGGGACAGATCAAAACCAGGCAGGCAAATTGTGGGGTCAGTGACAAGGGACTGGTTGGGGATTATGACAGATATCCATTCCTCTCGCCAGAGTGTTTATGCTGTTACATAGAGGATGGTGAACAGTTGTTCTCAATGTCCACTGAAGGTAGGAGAAGTAATGGACTTAATCTGGACAAGGGAGATTTAAGTTAGGTATTAGGGATAACTTTCTCACTGTAAGGGTAGTTAAGCTTTGGAATAGGCTTCCAAGGAATGCTGTTGAATCCCCATCATTGGAGGTTTTTAAGAACAGGTTAGACCAGGGTTTTTCAAACTTGGAGTAGTGACCCCTCAGAGGGTCATGAGGTTATTACATGGGGATCACGAGCGGTCAGCCTCCACCCCAAACCCAGTTTTGCCTTCAGCATTTATAATAGTATTAAATATAAAAAAAAGTGGTTTTGATCTATGAGGGGGGCACACTTAAAGGTTTGCTGTGTGAAAGGGGTCACCAATATAAAAGTTTGAGAACCAGTGAGTTAGACAAACACCTGTCAGGGATGCTCTATGTTTACTCTTGGCCCTGCCTCAGTGCAAGGGTCTGGACTTGATGACCTCTCTAGTGCCTTCCAACTCTATATTTCTATGATTTTATAATTCTATGATAATTAACAGTACAGTTAAAGAAGTAGACACTTCATAGAGAGATTAGTGGGGTACTTATAAGAAATATACCTGTGCCCTTTAGAGGTGAGATTTATTCATGTTGCTTCTTTACAAAAATCCTAGGAAGCCAAATATATTAAACTCTATTCATTTATGTTAAGTTTTTCCTTATTACCATTTTTCTTGTGAAATGGGTACTGTAATATTATCAGGGCCGGCTCTACCTTTTTTGCCACCCCAAGCAAAAAAAAAAAAAAAAAGCAGCCACCAAAGAAGAAAAAATAAAGCCAAGGGTCGCTGCCGAAGGGCCGCCAAGGAAGGGAAAATGAATAAGGGGCTGCCGAAGGGCCGCCGAGGAAGGAGTGCCGCGCCAAGCACGGCCAGAGTGCCACCCCTTCTGATTTGCCGCCCCAGGCACCAGCTTCCTTAGCTGGTGCCTAGAGCCGGCCCTGAATTTTATCATATATGTCCTGTGACCATGGACTGCAAGCAGCAAGCCAAAGTGTTTCTTTAAGACCTTAAACAATTTTCAGAATTTAAGCTTTCTTAACATATTTATTTTTAAGAAGAAAACATTCCAGAAGAAAATGCATGCAGTGCCATCTTTCTGGGGTCAGCACACAGACAATCTGAGAACCTGGGAAAATTTTTAAAAAGCTTGAAGACAAATGTGAATTGCACTGTTTGCAGTAATACCGCACAATGATTTATAGGAAAAGACTTGAACAAGGATACTATGTGCCACTAAAACTACCATTATCATTTCTAAGGACCCTATTGCAGCAATGGTTGGGAAATTCTGCTCTGTGTGAAACAATTAGTGTAATTAAAATCACATTAGCTTTTAAAAATGTCACCAATAGAAATCCTGCATGTTAATTGCGCAAAGAGTACATAATGTAGCCTATGAACAATACTGGAGAAATTCTATCCACATTTTTATGCATTTATCTCAAACTCATATTAGAAACCTCCACTTTACCATAGTTTCTCTCTCTCTCTCTCTCTCTCTTTTTTTAGTGGCATTAGAGCTGTGAGAACCCAAACATTTTTTTGAAAAGGTTCAGTGATTTAAAAGTACAGAAAGTTATTTTATTTCAGTGCCTTCTGCAGCTATTGCCACAATAGGTCTCCTCACTCTGAGAAGAACGCAAGATAATTGACCTTGGCTCCTGCTGTTTGCTTTTGAATGGGGGCACATAACTCATATCATGGTCAATTATCTCACAGTAGTGCCTGTAGCAAAGGGGACTGTTTCTTAACAAAGCAATTTTCTTATCACCTGTGTGTGTGTAAATGGAATTAACTACACTTACATTGGTGAGAATGGGTGGAGAACCCATCTGACTCCAAATAAAAGTACATTGAGTAAAAATAAAAATCACCACTGCTGGAGTCTTAACAAAAAGTTAACTCTAAAATAATGTGACGTGAAACACCAGCCATATGTCCTCTGGCTTGGCTACCCTCATGGTTAGTCTGCTAGGGTTGCCAAGTTTCTAATCGCACAAAACCGAACACCCTAACCTCACCGCTTCCCCGAGGCCCCGCCCCCCGCTCACTACATTCCCTTTCCCTCGGTGGCTCGCTCTCCCCCACCCTCACTCACTTTCACTGGGCTGGGGCAGCGGGTTGGGGTGTGGGAAGGGTGAAGGCTCTAACTGGGTGTGGGCTCCGGGGTGGGGTCAGAAATGAAGGGTTCAGGGTGCAGGAAGGAGATCCGGGCTGGGTCAGGGGATTGGGGTGCCAGAGGGGGTGAGGGCTCCAGCTGGGGGTGTGGGCTCTGGGGTGGGGCTGGGGATGAGGGGTTTGGGGTACAGGAGGGGGCTCCAGGCTGGGGGTGGGAGGTGAGGGATTCAGAGTGTGGGAGGGGGCTGAAGCAGGGGGCTGGGGTGTGATAGGGGGTATGGGCTCTGGGCTGGGGATGCGGGCTCTGAGGTGGGGATGGAGATGAGGGGTTTGGGGTGCAGGAGTGGGCTCTTGGTTTGGGGTGAGGGCTTGGGGTTGGGTCTTAGGCTTACCTCGAGCAGTTCTTGGTCAGCAGCACAGCGGGGTTAAGGCAGGTTCCCTGCCTGTCCTGGCTCCGCGTTGCACCCCAGAAGCGGCCAGCAGCAGGTCCGGCTCCTAGGCGGGGGGAAGGGGAGTAGAAGGCTCCATGTGCTGCTCTGACCTGCAGGCATCACCCCCCAGCTCCCATTGTTTGCGGTTCCTGGCCAATGGGAGTGTGGAGCTGGTGTTCAGGGTGGGACAGCATGCGAAGACCCTTGGCTCCCCCGCCTAGGAGCTGGACCTGCTGGCCACTTCCGAGGCACAGCGCGGTGCCAGGACAGGTAGGGACTAGCTTGCCTTAGACCCGCAGCACCGCCGACCGGACATTTAATGGCCCTGTCAGCAGTGCTGACCGGAACTGCCAAGGTCCCTTTTTGACCAGACATTCCAGTCGAAAACCAGACACCTGGCAACCCTATACTCTACCCAAACCTATCCTTCTCCCCAGGCTGAATGCCTGCTACAAGGTGAGGTACTTCAGGGAAAATGTGGTTATATGCGATCAACCATAGGATAACAGCCCTGATTCAGGAAAGCGTATTGCCATACGGTGGGCTGGCCCTTTAAGCATAGTTGGCCTCAGCTCCACCTCTGCCTAATTATCTGCCTCCCAGATGATGGGTTTAGGCTGGTAGTTGAGTCAGGTAATCAGACATCAAGTGAGGGTAGCTGGGGGTGGGGCTTCCTGTAAGAGGGAGCTGGAGAATGCATAGAGAAGGCCTCACAGAGAGATATGGGGCCTGATACAAAGGTAGGTAGGGCTGAGATCTACAGAGGTATCCAGAAGGGATTCTGCATTAGAGTCAGGGTTGAAAGTAGGCTGGTACGGTGTACTGGTAAGAAGTGGCCACCGGTACCAGCCCGTACGCATCCAACGTTAAAGTGCTACCGTGGCAGCACTTTAATGTCATGGCCCCTTTTGCCCCCCCCCAGGCCACCAACAGGGAGGGGGCAAAAGGGGCAGCTGCCCCAGGGCCGGTGATTTAAAAGGGCCCTGGGCTCCCGGCTGCCACCGTTGCTACCACAGGCCAGGCAGCTCAGATGGGCTGCCTGGGGGAGGCTGACCCCCAGCCCTGCCTCTTCCACTCGAGGCCCCGCCCCTTCTGGGGCCCGGAGCTGGGCCCCCATGTCTGTAAATGCTTAATGTTACTTTCACCTCTGATTAGAGTGGACTGGGAAAGAAGCTCTCTCACAGCCAGCTGGGGGAAAGTCAGTGAGGGGCAGGAGCAAAAACCTTAAGAGGCAATGAGGAGTGACTGAGGGACAAAATAGACTCTGAGCATAGGAAGGATATAATGGACTGGTGAACCAAGAGAAGAAGCCTGGGAGAGTCTAGCTTTGAGTTAAACTGTTATTTTGTGTTAATAAACCAGAGCCCCTAAAGGAGAGTGTTGATTAGCACACATCTATTATGCTGTTAACACTACCCGCAATACATATTCCGAGCATTTAAGCACACATATAAGCATTAGTATAGCAATTATATAGGCCTGTACCGTTGTTATAATTCTTAATGTTATGCTAAGTATTCCATAACATTGCATTAGCTGAAGTAAGCCTTGGGTTGAGTAGACAGGAAAACTCTCAGTATCAGGACATATGATTATTTCCTCTTGGGAACAGAAAAGGGGTAACACGCAAACCTAGGCGGTGTTTTCACATCCCTTAGTACCTAGAATGCATACACCCAGAACAAGGATAATGCTGCATCATGACCTGGAATGCATGAGTTCAGAACAAAAGACAAAGGGATATGCCATGGTACCAGAAACAAACAAGGTGAAAAGCTGATTAATTTAATCCAGTTTCAGGTGATATATATCGTACCTTGTAGTGGTAAACAAATAGGGTATAAAAAGATGGCTTTTGGGAGGTAACTTTGGGGAGCACATTTTCTGCGTAAGGTAAATATAACATCGCCACATAGGACTGCTCTTTGAACCTTTTTCCTGTACCATATTAACACACCTGATTGACATTGGTTATTTGGTATCTTGAGTATATTTCATAACGAACCAAAGTGTAGTCAAGCAATTGACTATACAATTTATGAACAGGAGAGCTCTTCAGAAGCCCCAGTTGTGGAGTTTTGTTTCTTAGAAAGGGGGAAAATGAGGCAGGGTTGGACAGAGGATGCGGTGAGTCCCTGATACATCTGCCTATCCAGGAAAGCACGTAGGCACATGTTTTAGTTGCTTTGAAGTCAATGGGACTTAAGCACATGCTCCAGCTTCAGTGTTGCCAACTTTTGTGATTTTTTCCCCCCACAAGTAACAGGATTTTGGTTAGACTGGATAGTGATGATGCAAGAATCTCCATCTTGCTAGTGAATTTGAGTCCTACCTGGGGGGAAAATCCCCTCTGATTGGCTGCTTTGCCTGCCTCCTGGAGTTGAGCAACCAATCATAGCTGCTGTAGGAAGACTTCTGTCACTCTCCTGCCCACCCTCAGCAACCTGAAGCCATTCTCGCAGGAGAGGAGGGAGCTAGAGAGTCCAGTAGCTCAGGGCAGCTCTTACCCCTCTTACTCTGAGCAATAGGGATGGGACCGTGATTCTGCTCTTTCTCCCTCCCTTCCTCCTGTGAGCAAAGGGACCAGGACAGTTCCTCTGCTCCTGGCCCCCAGCAACACCTACTCTTGAAGGGGGGGGAGAGAACCCTGCTAGAGCCCCCTTCCAAGGCAAACAGAGGTGAGGCTTTCGGAGGAACAGCCGTGTTAGTCTGTATTCGCAAAAAGAAAAGGAGTACTTGTGGCACCTTAGAGACTAACGAATTTATTTGAGCATGAGCTTTCGTGAGCTACAGCTCACTTCATCAGATGTTTACCGTGGAAACTGCAGCAGACTTTATATACACACAGAGAATATGAAACAATACCTCCTCCCACCCCACTGTCCTGCTGGTAATAGCTTATCTAAAGTGATCAACAGGTGGGCCATTTCCAGCACAAATCCAGGTTTTCTCACCCTCCACCCCCCACACAAATTCACTCTCCTGCTGGTGCTAGCCCATCCAAAGTGACAACTCTTTGCATAATCAAGTCGGGCTATTTCCTGCATAGATCAAGGTTTTCTCACATCCCCCCCACCCCCATACACACACAAACTCACTCTCCTGCTGGTAATAGCTCATCTAAACTGACCACTCTCCAAGTTTAAATCCAAGTTAAACCAGAACATCTGGGGGGGGGGGGGGGGGTAGGAAAAACAAGAAGAAACAGGCTACCTTGCATAATGACTTAGCCACTCCCAGTCTCTATTTAAGCCTAAATTAATAGTATCCAATTTGCAAATGAATTCCAATTCAGCAGTTTCTCGCTGGAGTCTGGATTTGAAGTTTTTTTGTTTTAAGATAGCGACCTTCATGTCTGTGATTGCGTGACCAGAGAGATTGAAGTGTTCTCCGACTGGTTTATGAATGTTATAATTCTTGACATCTGATTTGTGTCCATTTATTCTTTTACGTAGAGACTGTCCAGTTTGACCGATGTACATGGCAGAGGGGCATTGCTGGCACATGATGGCATATATCACATTGGTGGATGTGCAGGTGAACGAGCCTCTGATAGTGTGGCTGATGTTATTAGGCCCTGTGATGGTGTCCCCTGAATAGATATGTGGGCACAATTGGCAACGGGCTTTGTTGCAAGGATAAGTTCCTGGGTTAGTGGTTCTGTTGTGTGGTATGTGGTTGTTGGTGAGTATTTGCTTCAGATTGAGGCTGTGAAGCGGGGCTGAAATGATGGGGGCAGAACTGATGTGAAGACTAGGGGCACAGGATTGATTTGGAGGTTGGGGGCAGGATTAATTTCTGAGCAGGGGAGGCAGTATCACCTTACACAACACATTTGGAAGAGTGGGCAACACTAATTGTCACACACACACTGGGGCTGGGCAGGGGCAGTGAAAAAACACAATCTTTTTTTTTTTTTTAAATTTCATGGAATTTGGGGCCAAACTCTTTTTTTGAGGTCTGACACATGGTTTCTGATATCTTGCGGTTGGGAATACTGTGAATTAAGCACATGTCTAAGTGCTTTCCTGAATAGGCATGGACTTAAGCCCATGTGTCTCAGAACAGATTGATCTTCCCCTGCTGGACGCTCACTAGGTTGCTGTGTTGGATCCTGCAAGCCTGGAGCAACATTCAGGCACTGGATCTGGCCTCTCAGGCTCACACCTGGGATGTAGACTCCCTGTCTGGTATCCCTTCTTGCAAATGGGACCCTACCATTCAGCTGTCCCAAAACCAGTGCAGAGCCCCCAAGTCTCTCTGATAGCTTAATCACATTTTCCAGAGCTCCCACCTCAGGACTACTCTGGGTTACAGTTTAATCTCTTGAGGACCAGTGACAGCAACCAAGTTGGAGGCTTTGCAAAGTACCTTTTTAAACACACACTTTATTCATAAAGAAAATGGATTTACAGATTCATGCAAAAAATACAAACCCCTCCTTCCTTGCCACATGAAGAGCCTTTTGGATTTTGGTTCTGAGGGTCCCTCTTCTCCTCCTGCTCTGCTTTTAGGGTCTCTCTATCTGTCCCTGCAACAAACTCTCCTTATCGGGGAGCACAGTGTAGTAAAATTTCATTCTGTGGGCAGGTTAGTGATAGAAGGATAAGAGGTGTTATTTGATGCATAAAAATCTACAGAATCATAATTTCAATGGTGTCACCCTCTGTGGCATGGCAGGGGGACTCGCTGCCCCCAACTCCCGCCTCTCAGCTCCAGGTCCTCCAGTTGGTGGAAATTTTGATAATACAGTGTTGTCGGAAATGGTTTGAGTTTGGTATCATTCAAAAGCCCTTTCTCTCATAAACACACTGGTACCAAATGTGACAAACCTAGAACAATTATGTGGCTATATATTCGAGAAAATGTTTAAAAATCAACTTTTTAAAATTATACTTAATACAGGGATGCATTGCTTACATAAAAAAGGCATTGATCTGTGGTAATCCCAGGGAAGTTAGCCTTGACATATAGGACAGAAAACATTTATTGAACCAAGTCATCATCAGTCTTGTCTCCATGTAGGGTACTACCACATGATGCATTGTCACCCTGAGTCTCATCCGCACATCTCTGTACAAGGCAGGCTGCTGGCCAAGCATTTGCAGGGTGTTGAGCATCTGGTCTTGGCACACCAGCTTTTGATTAATTGAAGGATTGACTGGGAGAGCAAAGTATTTCACACATAACTGATGTGATCAGTCCATCCTGCAAGACCCATCCATGCCCAATAGGAGAGAATAGTTCTGGGTGCACTTGATCATCTAAGAGCCATTCCATTGCTTGATAATTTGCCCTGTTGATAGCAAGTATAAATTCATCCCTTGTCAGTGGCAATTTTTCTCTGTTTGCTTCTTGGAAAACATCCACCAATGTAGTTCTGCAAGTGTCACAATGTTGGTCTTCAAATGGTTAACTTGGCATATGAATGCCTTCCACGCATTTATGACCTTAAAAGTGACTGTCTCAGCTGTTCTGATCACCTTCAGAGTGAGTAGAATCTTCGGAGGCTGAATCAAATGCCTTCCAATAAAGTCTTTCCAGCCAATCTTCCAATTGTGTCACACCCTGAAAGGTCCTGGCAGAGTGGCAGCTTTAAATGGTCCAAGAGGAACACATTTCTGAGGATTATACAGTGATTCTGTTCTCCAATAGCAGGCACAAAAACAGACTCTCATGGAAGTTAAGGTACCATCTCACACAGAGCACTAGAAGAACATCTGTGTCTTGTGCAAAAATCCACTATTGAGTAGCACTTCTCCGTGCGGCATTGATGGCATGCAAAGTAGCTTCTTCATTGTGCCAGTGGTAATATTTGTACTGTCAGTGATTTTGTATTGGACAGATGCAATTCCTTGGAATCTCTTCTTCCTGGGAATATTTTTAATTGATTCCTCTGCATACGTGTCAAACACAAGGTGGACTTCGTCAAAGATCCAGTGTTTTCTCTGTAGCTTCATAATGAAGTGTTCAGTCAAATCTTAGCACATATTAACAGTTTCTGGTTTGTCAAGGAGCTTGTACCTCAGCCATACCATCTGTTATTGCTACACTGAAAGTCCTTTGTTGACAAAAGGGACTGGTCATAATGTCAGTAAGTGCTGATTTAGGAAGACAGTGCAAGATGGGCTTTAGTTTGCATTTTGCTTTTTTGTGAACTCCAGCTGAGTTGCACAGTTTGCACTAGTAAAATCAGTATTTGTTTCTATTGCTTTTAACTTTTGATGCAACACATTACATATGTTCTTGGTATAGTACTTGATGGGATGCACAATGTCTTATGCATGGGTGTCTTTTGGTTCAATGCACCCACTTTACTTTACTTTCTATTCCATGGTTTTGCTAAGAGTGACTGCTTCATACAGTTTCTTACCTGTCTCACATGTTGAAACTATCCTTAATGGATGACTTGGGGCTTCTGGCTTACTGCAGAAGAAGCAGGTGTTCTCCTTGAAACATATGCCATGGTTTAAGGTGAGTCTCGCCCACAGCTGGCACTTGTCCCAGCATCTTCAACTTTTTCCTGATGCTCAATGTACTTCCTCTCTAACCTTGTCAAATATAGTTTATGAATGTACGTCTCGTAGCATACAAGGTACCCACTGAGCTTTGTGTTTAACCAGGTTCTCCACAGTGGTATTCTCCAAAGATTCAGCTACTAATGAGTACTCTTCATCTCCCCATTGATGCCTAAAAATGATCAAGATCAAAGTAAAAACAAGGATTTCAGAGAGTGGCACCACTGAAATTTATGATTCCGTAGATTTTTACAAATCAAAGGATACTTCCCTTACCTTTCTATCATTAATTTGTCCACAGAATTACACATGCTCCCAGACTGCAAGTCTGTTCAGGTATGGCAGTCAACAGCTTCCCCCTTGCTGAGTTTGCATACGCCTTTTTAACAATGGCTTCTAACATCTTTCTTTGTTCTCCTTTTCTGCTGTGCACTTCTCATTGTTTCAGACCCCCTCCCACCCCCCCATAGACAACCTGGGGAGAAACTGATTTTGCCAATCTCTTTAACATATTCATTGTTCTACAGGGCAGACTCATTCAGTGTTAAATAATCTTTTGATTGTTCTGTAGCTGCTTTCAAAGAGAGGTATGATATGTGATTTTTTCCTTATCAGCAGATGGGGTGATTCTATACACAGAGTTCATAAAATGAATCAGAATTCATCGTGTGTACACAGGGAGAGTCCTCAAACTGTCACACCATATTTGTGTGCTTTATTGAGCCGGGACCAACATTTGCACATGGCATCATGTTCTGTGAAGTGCATTCCCCACACTCATGCAGAAATTTGAACTGCAAAAAGTGAGAGAGAGAGAATATAACCATCATACATTTAAATAAACATGGGAGGATCAAATTAAAAGATGGACGAATGGCCAGGGTGCAGGAAGAATCAACACCAAAATTTACATTGGCTTGTCAGACATTCTTAATTGGTTTCTTTTGAATTTAATGTATCTAGAATTGCACCCTCTTGTGGCTGTTAAAAAGAATGAATGGAAATTCCAGTGTGAGATTTTTTTCCCTTGATTTTGTTATTCCAAAACCACATTTCTCAAACCATGCCAAAGGCACCAGTCTACATTTTAAATTCATGGCAAGTCTGAAGTTTTAAACAGAAGCCAAAAAGTGTGTCTGAAAAACTAAAATAAAAACACAGCCCTTTTAAGGATGACATTCCAGAAGCTCAGAAACAGCCAAACAGAATTTCACCATACTTTCTATGCAAAACTGAACTTTGTGCTAAGAATAAAGCATGAGAAATTTCAGTGCAAGGTCTGCAATTCTGTGCAGCGGGAAATAACGTGTTGAGATGAGAATATATTCTCAGTCATATAATTGTGGTGTTAACATTGAATTTAATAAGCACAAGAAGATCAAATTTTTAGTATATTTCTGAGCATTGAAATATTTTAGGAAATTCACTGGTGAACATCCAAAATCCAATTATCAGATTGTCCATGTGGACAATTTATTTACATGACAGCAATATAAAAATAAATGCACACAGATCTGAACATGTTAGAGTTGACATTGTTTTCTTATAATAAGGAAGCAGTGTGATAGAGGTTTTGCCAGGAATACAATATAAGGTGCCTTCTTCTGAATTATGTGCTAGTTTTTCAGCATCTTGAAACTTTGGATGTAAAAGATGAATTTTCACATCAAGGAAAACTTGGACAAAGTTATACTGATGCAAACATTAATTTGGTCAGTATTTTTGTTTCCTTTATTATTAATGAAGAAATCTGTATATGAATAAAGCTCGCTCCACCTCACACGAATGTCCCCTTCTGCAGCAGCCCCCAGAGGAGGGGGCAAAAGGGGCAGCTTGCCCTGAGCCCTCTGTTTGAGTGGGCCCCCAAACCGAGTGGCATTGTGACCTGGTGCACGTGGTTGCAATGTCACTCATGTTTGACCAGGCCACCCCTCCATCATGACCAAACAGTGAGACCCCATGCACCAAGTTGCAATGCTCACAGCAGGGAGCCAGGCCCAGGCCCAGCCCCCTGGCACACGAGTCATCACTGTGGGGTGAGTACAGAGCTGGGTTGCTTGCTCTCCAAACCCCCCCACCTCCCACTGCCTCCTCTCAGAGTTTTTCACACTTGATTTTTTTTTAGGGGTTGGGAGCCTCAGTGTCACATTTTGCCCCACGTTCCCAAAAACCTCTGGGAAGCCCTTCACTTTAACCCTGTAGTAAAGACATAGGGACAAATTCTGCCACATGCAGTCAAAGCTGTGCACTTTATATATGCAGTAAAGGCATAGGGGCAAGTTCATGCAGCTCCCAGTGACTTTACTTGGAGTCGTGGGTCTGTAACCAAGTGTAGAATTTGGTGGATACCAATCTGTTACTGAAATAATTCTGATGTCAAAGGATCCAGAACAACTTTATTTCAGGAGTGAGTGGGGGAGAAGGTACTGTACAGCAGGCTGGCAAAATTTCAGCTGTAGTTTAAACACTTGGTAATTAAGCAGCATGATAGAAAAACTTATTAAATCTGTTTTCCTTTCATCTGCTTCTATCTTTTCAATTAGGTTTAGTTAATGGTATTCCCCTGTATCAAAGCCCTTTTTGAAAGGATTGTCTGCAACCAGTTGAAAAAATGCACAATTGCCCTTTAATGCTTCTGATGGTTACATAATCTGAAATAATTTAAATTAACTAGTTTGAACTGTCATTGTTGTATATGTACAAATCATCTGATTCAGCTTGTTTCATTATCATAGAGTCACGGAAATTAGAGATGGAAATTACTTATGAGAAATTATACCTGTGTTTCAAATGATTTCCTTCTCAGTGCATTAGTCTGCCTTTTTCTAAATTAAATATTATCTTATTTCCAATGTCTCTAGAACCCTCTTTGTTATGTGCTAGCTTCACAGCAACTCCAACTTATTAATTTAATGGATATACATTAAACCCCTTTTCCATATAATTAACAAAGGGGTTTAATAAGACTGAACCTAATGCCAATCCAGCCACACCCCACCACCTTTTCAGCCCCAGTCTTGTACACTGTCATTTATCATGATCGTAAATTTGTGATCCATTAGCCAGTTTAAATTTTATGTAATACTGCTCACTTAAAAGACCCTTTAAATTAATTTTGAAGGAAAGTTTCCATGAGACACTGAATCAAGCAGTTTACTAAAACCCAAATTGCATCCTGTCAGTCTAAAATTGATTTAACAGGGCTTCACTGAGAAACATTGGTTCATGCTTCTCCATATTTATAACGTTACTATTACAGACTGTGTTGTTTACTATGAAACAGAAGAGAAATATTAAAAAGAAAATAAAAAAGAATGTATTGGAACCTGTCAGGCTGTAGTAGCTATATCCTCTATTCCAGCTCTAATCAGAGTCTGAAATGGTGGGTTGAAAAGCTACACATGGATGGAGAGGGAGAGAAAATGAAAACCTTCCATCAGTAATAATAAAATGTAGCAAATAGCAAAACAATGACTCCTCATAAAACCCTCACATCAGTATCATAGCATTACCACTCCAAAGGTACAATAAACCTGAAATTGCTTCCCTCTTTAAAATCACCTCTACTCCAGCTAACACCAAGACAGCTGCCAAGAAGAGAGAAAAACAGCATTTTCATATGACAACATAAAGAATCTTTTATAGAAAGACAAGAGTGGGAGAGCACAGGCAGTAAGCTAGCCAGAGAGGTGATTTTGTCCATGACTGTAGTATCTGGTTACCTCCCAAGAGATAATTTCTTAAATCTCAGTAGGCCAGTTATCTAAATTTTCCTCCTCACATGTTCTGAGAAACTTTGGGCTGTTGTTAAAAATAAAATCCTTCTCTTTGCCCTCTCTTCCTCCTCTCTCTTGTCTTTTTTGTCTTCATTTCTTCCTCCTCCTCTTCCTCCCCTCTTCTTTGTTGTTTATAATTGCCAATGTGGGAACATTACACTGTGGAAGTGAGTTTTAATTTTTAGGCTTGTGCCCATTTGTGTCTCCTCAACTAATTAGTTCCAAACTGTTGGCCTGGTGCAAAGATAGTCCTGTCTCCCACTGTAAGTTTCACCTTTGAGGTTGACAACTTTGTAGTTCTTAAAGCACTTCGCTGTTAAGAATTGTCAGTGTCAATGATAGAGACACGCACTGAGGTATCTTGGAGGTACCATGGAGGGCACTGAAGAATAACATCCGGACCTTGAATCTGACCCAGTATTCTGTGGGATTCAGAGTAATTAGCAAGAGCACCATGCTGAAGTCTTCTGGGCAGTTAGGTGTTGCTGAGGAGGTGAGGTAGAATGATCACATATGGATACAATGAGTTGCAATAGTCCAGATTTGAAGTCACAAAGACCTGGATCACTCCACCCAAGTGTGTCTGATGATGTGGGGCACATTTTTCAGCTAGCTCTAGATGAGCAGTAGATCATCTTGCAGGGCAGGCGGGAGGGATAAGGGGAGCCTATCCATGTGTCCAGCAGCAGGAAGGATCCTCCAGGAGTCCTTAGGTGCAGACCATTTTGACAATCTGTGTCTAGACCCTTTCAGTGGACAGCAAGCCGATGGTGGTTGCTAAGGGCAGATCTATTGTACCAGCTAAGTTGAGCTAACTTACACTGCTGAGAGGTGTGAAAGCCCCTCCCCCTGAATGACGCAAGTTTCGCGCTGTCCACTCTGGTGCTATGTCGGCAGGTGATGCTCTTCTGCTGCCATAGCTTACTCTTCTTGCTGAGGTGGAGTAATTATGTCTTCACTAGACATGCTACGGCAGCACAGCTGCACCAATGCAGCTGCGCTGATGTAGCACTGTAGTGTAGACTTGCACTAAGTTTTTCAAGTGTTTCTCTTTTCCCACCAAAATCACCTCCATCTTGTGTTATGAGCTCTCTCACCTCCAGGCAGGAGAATAGGCTACAGTGGCAGGGCAGCAGAGCACAGGAAGTAGGTTAGAAAAAGAATTAGTGTTATGAGCCCTGTCCTCTCCAAGCAAGGAGGGGATTGCCTCAATATCAGGAAGCTGTAGGAGAGCACCGGAAAGCCAGCTAGTGGGAAAGCTTCCCCTTCCTGGGCATACTTTTCCCAGATAGCAAGTGACTGGTCCTTGTAAGAGAATACAACATGATTCTATCTTTATAAATCATTTCTGCTTATTTATCATGGTTCTGTTATCTCCTAGAGAATTACAAACGTTCTCTGAATATTTGTTCCATTACTTTAGTAGGATTGCAGTAAAATTTACTGGATAATAGTACCAGGTGTCCAGTACTTTGTGTGAATATCTATGCTAAGTTTGCTTCCCCCCCCCATCTTTTTCTTGCATTATGATCTATCCTCATGAAACTTATAAAGGAAAGAGAACGATTTTCAAATAACTTTACTCTTTTTCAGATCAGAATAAACTTGTCCAATAAGCAAAATTGTAACTAAATTTTTAAAAGGAACAGATGGCTATTATAAGACATTGAAGAAATAAAATCGTGCATGGCAGTTTGCGTCAGTACCTCTAATAATGCTTTTATAGGGTGTATTACAATTTATTGACTATATACTTATTTTAATTGGTTGTGTTCAGTTATTACAGATATTGAATGCTTTTATATAGAAATACAATAAAGTTCCTACAGACATCATTAAAGTGATCACATTGTAGGGTTTGTGATTGTACTATTTTATTGCATTATAGTAATTTCTGACTGGAGATGCAGTACCTGAGTTCAGTAAAACAGATGCTTGGCTCAAATTTTTTTACTTCCCATTTCCACTGTTCTGTTCCTTCAAAGGACTACCCCTAGACTAATATGCTTTTCATACAATTCTATCCGTTTTGCTGCTTCTTTGGCCCTTACAGCTGAGAGAAGCAAAGGAGAAAACAGAAAGGCTAAGGGTAAAAATGCCTAAGTCCTATTTTCAAAAGTGTCCTAGGCACTTAAGTCTCATTGAAAGTCAGTGGAGCTTAGGCTGCTAGGCCTGGATGCACAAAAGGAGTGTGGCATCTAAGCCCATGTTTTAGGCACCAGTTCCAGGCCACTGTGATGCACAAAACTCCTGCTGAATGCTGTAGGCATCTAAACTCAGTGCCTAAATTTTCAGAGTGAAAGTTTCCTCAGCAGCTCAGTGTTTGCCACTGGGCACATATAGTGCTGCCTCACTCTTGATATCTGGACACCTACCTCCCACTTCAGCCACAGAGTGATGCACAAACCATGGGAAGACAGGCATCCATCTGCTGAAGACACAAGTGGGGCCTGATCCAGAGGCCACCTACCAGATTGGGACCCATTCAAACTCAAGGGGGCAGAAGTGATTGTCTTGTAACTGTTAGCCAGGTGATTAGAGCACTCACCTGGGAGGTAGGAGATACTGCTTCACTTCCCCCCTCTGCCTGAGGGACTGAAAGGATTGAACAGGTGGTCTCCCCGCTCTTAGGTTAGTGCACTAGCCACTGAGCTATGGGATAGTCTGATGTGGGGTTTCCTTAATCTCTCTTGTTGAAGCTGTGGCTAAATAATGAAAGAGTGATTGGAGTAGGGGGAATGGGCCCAGGGTCTGTCTCCTCCAATGTGAGTGCTCCTACCACTGGACTGTGGAGCTGTTCTCACACTCTATGTTTGTCTCTCTCCCTCTCGCTCTGTCCCAGCATCTGTTCCACTGTGAATAAATACTCAAATAGTCATTGGCCAGATAGAGAGCATGAGAATGACTCTGTAGTCCAGTGGTTAGAGCATAAACCTGGGGATTGAAGCTGGCTCTCCCACATTCCAGGTTAGTGCTCTAACCACTGAGCTAAAAATTGTAAGTTGGGCACCACCACTATTTCTCCTCCTCCTCAGTTTCATACTAAAATGGTTTTGTTGATGCCGTCTGGTAGTTAGACATCTAATGATATTGGAGGAGCCATCACAACCTGGTCTTTTCACTGGCCTCCCCTCAAGTAGCCCAAATCTGACACAAAGAAGCGGAGGAAGGAGTTCTTGAAGATACTTTGAACCAATTGGCAGTTGAGACGCTGCATCAATGTCACCCACTTCAGCACAGATGTGATAGTTCCAAAGCAGCCCACTGACAGCTCCAAAGAAATCTGTAGATTCCTATATGTACTGTATATACTGTATGTAAGGGAGCAGTATGACTGCTCAGAGCTCCGGTACGAAACTGCAGAAAAACCTGAGTGTCTCTGGATTAAGTTTAGAAGTGTGTGCAACAAGAGTGATGTAGTGGTGGGAGTCTGCTATAGACCACCGGACCAGGGGGATGAGGTAGATGAGGCTTTCTTCCGGCAGCTCACGGAAGCTACTAGATCGCATGCCCTGATTCTCATGGGTGACTTTAATTTTCCTGATATCTGCTGGGAGAGCAATACAGCGGTGCATAGACAATCCAGGAAGTTTTTGGAAAGCGTAGGGGACAATTTCCTGGCGCAAGTGCTAGAGGAGCCAACTAGGGGGGGGGGCGCTTTTCTTGACCTGCTGCTCACAAACCGGGTAGAATTAGTGGGGGAAGCAAAAGTGGATGGGAATCTGGGAGGCAGTGACCATGAGTTGGTTGAGTTCAGGATCCTGACGCAGGGAAGAAAGGTAAGCAGCAGGATACGGACCCTGGACTTCAGGAAAGCAGACTTCGACTCCCTCAGGGAACGGATGGCCAGGATCCCCTGGGGGACTAACTTGAAGGGGAAAGGAGTCCAGGAGAGCTGGCTGTATTTCAAGGAATCCCTGTTGAGGTTACAGGGACAAACCATCCCGATGAGTCGAAAGAATAGTAAATATGGCAGGCGACCAGCTTGGCTTAATGGTGAAATCCTAGCGGATCTTAAACATAAAAAAGAGGCTTACAAGAAGTGGAAGGTTGGACATATGACCAGGGAAGAGTATAAAAATATTGCTCGGGCATGTAGGAATGATATCAGGAGGGCCAAATCGCACCTAGAGCTGCAGCTAGCCAGAGATGTCAAGAGTAACAAGAAGGGTTTCTTCAGGTATGTTGGCAACAAGAAGAAAGCCAAGGAAAGTGTGGGCCCCTTACTGAATGAGGGAGGCAACCTAGTGACAGAGGATGTGGAAAAAGCTAATGTACTCAATGCTTTTTTTGCCTCTGTTTTCACTAACAAGGTCAGCTCCCAGACTGCTGCGCTGGGCATCGCAAAATGGGGAAGAGATGGCCAGCCCTCTGTGGAGATAGAGGTGGTTAGGGACTATTTAGAAAAGCTGGACGAGCACAAGTCCATGGGGCCGGACGAGTTGCATCCGAGAGTGCTGAAGGAATTGGCGGCTGTGATTGCAGAGCCATTGGCCATTATCTTTGAAAACTCGTGGCGAACGGGGGAAGTCCCGGATGACTGGAAAAAGGCTAATGTAGTGCCAATCTTTAAAAAAGGGAAGAAGGAGGATCCTGGGAACTACAGGCCAGTCAGCCTCACCTCAGTCCCTGGAAAAATCATGGAGCAGGTCCTCAGAGAATCAATCCTGAAGCACTTGCATGAGAGGAAAGTGATCAGGAACAGCCAGCATGGATTCACCAAGGGAAGGTCATGTCTGACTAATCTAATCGCCTTTTATGATGAGATTACTGGTTCTGTGGATGAAGGGAAAGCAGTGGATGTATTGTTTCTTGACTTTAGCAAAGCTTTTGACACGGTCTCCCACAGTATTCTTGTCAGCAAGTTAAGGAAGTATGGGCTGGAAGAATGCACTATAAGGTGGGTAGAAAGCTGGCTAGATTGTCGGGCTCAACGGGTAGTTATCAATGGCTCCATGTCTAGTTGGCAGCCGGTATCAAGTGGAGTGCCCCAAGGGTCGGTTCTGGGGCCGGTTTTGTTCAATATCTTCATAAATGATCTGGAGGATGGTGTGGATTGCACTCTCAGCAAATTTGCGGATGATACTAAACTGGGAGGAGTGATAGATACGCTGGAGGGGAGGGATAGGATACAGAAGGACCTAGACAAATTGGAGGATTGGGCCAAAAGAAATCTGATGAGGTTCAATAAGGATAAGTGCAGGGTCCTGCACTTAGGACGGAAGAACCCAATGCACAGCTACAGACTAGGGACCGAATGGCTAGGCAGCAGTTCTGCGGAAAAGGACCTAGGGGTGACAGTGGACGAGAAGCTGGATATGAGTCAGCAGTGTGCCCTTGTTGCCAAGAAGGCCAATGGCATTTTGGGATGTATAAGTAGGGGCATAGCGAGCAGATCGAGGGACGTGATCGTTCCCCTCTATTCGACATTGGTGAGGCCTCATCTGGAGTACTGTGTCCAGTTTTGGGCCCCACACTTCAAGAAGGATGTGGATAAATTGGAGAGAGTCCAGCGAAGGGCAACAAAAATGATTAGGGGTCTGGAACACATGAGTTATGAGGAGAGGCTGAGGGAGCTGGGATTGTTTAGCCTGCAGAAGAGAAGAATGAGGGGGGATTTGATAGCTGCTTTCAACTACCTGAAAGGGGGTTCCAAAGAGGATGGCTCTAGACTGTTCTCAATGGTAGCAGATGACAGAACGAGGAGTAATGGTCTCAAGCTGCAGTGGGGGAGGTTTAGATTGGATATTAGGAAAAACTTTTTCACTAAGAGGGTGGTGAAACACTGGAATGCGTTACCTAGGGAGGTGGTAGAATCTCCTTCCTTAGAGGTTTTTAAGGTCAGGCTTGACAAAGCCCTGGCTGGGATGATTTAACTGGGAATTGGTCCTGCTTCGAGCAGGGGGTTGGACTAGATGACCTTCTGGGGTCCCTTCCAACCCTTATATTCTATGATTCTATGATTCTATATGTCAGGACCGAGGAGCTATGATAATGGTACCAGAGCAACGTGCATTGATGTGTCAGGGCTAAGTCCCACCATGGTGTCCTTCTTGCCTTTGGGTGTGCCAAATGTGCTGTTTTCATCTGCAGTGTGTGAATTCATAGGGTCATATAAAATTATTTGGCATTCATGGTATGGACTAATTTATATCTAGGTAGTTAATGTTAAGCTGCTTAACTATATTGATGTATTCTCCAACTCTGACTTCTTAGCTGCCTGAGGAAGGTGAGGAGAAATAAGAGTAACTAGAAGTCTGAACTCTGGAGGACACTGAGAAGTCAAAGATTCCCTACACATCTCCAAGGACTCTATGGGCTAAGACAATGGACTCACCCCCAGAAGATGATTCCCATTCTGGAAGGGATACTAGCCAAGCCTCTTTACCCTAAAGATCACCACCAACTCCAGCATTGATATTATGGAGTTTCTTGAAATGATGCCCCGTGTAGAACTAGTGGTTTTTACTCTTCCAACTAATCTCAATCACATGGTTGTACCGTTATTCCACTCTGGCAACACTGCAACAAAGTTTACTATTGCCTATTTTACGCAGTCTCCTGAATGAGGACCCGCTGATTAAGGCTACAATGCCTAAAATTTGGTGTTCCAGTATTGAGATTATCTGACAAGAGAGTGCATCAGTCACCTATGGTTGCTACATGCATATCTAATTACCAATCCTCCTTGGGCAACTATCTGTGAGAAGGCACAGAAAACTGGTGGTGGTGGGGGGGGGGGAGTTTGTCATTTGGTATCCTTGAGGGCAAAAGACTTAAAATCTTATTAATCAGAGTCCAGAGATGGTTCAGCAAAAAGTGAGGACAACTTAGCTTTTGTTTTCTGCGGTGTAGCAGAGACAGCAGCTGATTCTGCATTGGATATTCATAGCTATCTGTTGGGAAAGGCATCCCTGAAGAAACAAACTTAGATGTGCTTCAGGGAGGCCCATTGCATCTAGCAGAATTGTAGACTCCAAACAATCAGTCTTCAAAGCCCTACTTCCTTCCTAAAAAACAGGAAAAAGCATAGATCTTGGGGGGCGGGAGGGGGGGAATCCCAGTAAGACAGATTTTCAAAGCTGAACTTCCCCATTCATTTCAAAAGTGATGAATGGCTAAATCCCCTAGTAATCTTTGAAAGTGTTAACCTTGATCAGACAGCTTGTTAAGTAGTTTCCAACCCAAAGGATCTTCCTGTGAAGTTAGATTACTCCAATAGTCTTTAATCTTTTCAGACACATGTCCTTAGCATTGCTCCAAAGTCCAATTCTGGGAAAGCTCAGCAAATTTCCCCCTCCAGCAGTCACTCGAATATTGCAGTATCAGGAAGACCAGGGCTGGAATTCCTGTATCTTACAGAAAAAAAAAATAAAACAAAACAGCCATTAAACTTACATCACCAATAAAGTGTGAATGGATTTTATTCCAAGTCCTTTCTGGTGTATTAGATCACCACAACCAGGAGGACTACAGCTTATTTGGATCTCACATTATTTGGCTCAAGAAAAGTTGAAAATAATAGGCTTGATTCTAATCGTCCTTAAAACAGCATAACTCGATCACAGTCAGAGGATTTACTCCTGAATAACGCTAGTATAAGTGAAAGTAGAACTAGGTTTACTGGCCCAGATCCCAGTATCTGTCACAGGGTAACTTGCCACACTGGTGCCTCCTGCTGGATGTTTCAGGAATTAGCTCAGTCCTAGCAGGTGCACTCTGAGGTGGTGGTAGCTCTCCCATCCTCACCTCTGCCTGCAGACCCGTTTCAGCTCCTTTGTGTTGACGTCTGCTTCGTGGACAGACCGTCAACGTGTTGCCAGCCATTTTCCCCCCCTTTGGGGGAACTCTGACAAAAGTCCAGCCACTCCTCGCAGCAGCTTGGCAGTCCCCAGCAGGACCATTCCTTCAGCGGTTAGTGGGGGACAAGGGCCAAGGCCACCCACTACTCTGGGCCCTAGCCCAGGGACCCTGAAAACAGCAACTTCCTGCTGCCTCTTCCTTCCAGTCCACTGTCTGTATTCCCTGGGCCACTTCCCCACAGCCTCAGTTCCTTCTGTGCCTGCCTCTGGTTCTGGCTTCAGCTCCTTTGCCCTCTTCTCAGGGCCTCGAGGCTGTAAGTTCTGGCAGCCTGTCAGGAGCTCTCCTTAGCTCCCCCAGTCTTTACTAGCACCTGCTCTTCCCCAGGTGCTGGTCCCTCTGTAGCCCTCGAGGAAGCCAGTCTTCTCCCTAGGACTTCCTGCAGCAGACTACTTGCTTCTGTGGGCTGTAGCTTCCTTTTATATGGGCCGGCTGGGCCCTGATTGGCTGGTCCAGTCGCCGCCCTAATTGTTTGCAACTGCCACCCTAATTGGCCGTTTCCCCTGAAGCCACTCCTTTGGCTGCCTGCTGCTCAGCCTCCCTAGGCTGGTTTTAACCCTCTCAGAGTCAGTGCGGGGGAGGCACCCCGTCACAGTGCCTAACGCCCAATGGGAGTTAGAGGCCTAAGTTCCCTTGAGGATCTAGGTCTCTGTCAAAGTCTCAGGCAGGATGTGTCTCACGTTTCTGATAGGGAAACAGGCCTTTTGAAGGTACGTTGGTGCTGTGTACTTTTACCACATATTTAGCATTGTCTCAGCATATTTACACAGAGTGGGGGGTGGGGGTTCATGTTGTACTACCTCAGCGCTGTCCAACCTGTGGGAAAAAAAGGGGACATGCTCTATGGTGAGGGAATCCTCTGGAGGAGACTTGTAGATATTTTCTGATCCCTGTGCGCCACCTGAGCACCGTGAAAGGAGGAAACAAGATGGAGAAACTGCCCCTAAAGTATAGATTGTGACCTGTTGACTTTTTTGTAATATGTTGGGATGTTAGGCTGAAAAGGTTATGTACGTACTACTGGCCTACTTGTGTGATTTGTTAGAATGAAGTGGTTCCTGGATTTAAACTGTGTGCTGTATTTTAGCAAGTTTTTCTGTGCTAATATCATCATGAGTTGAGCCAAGTATCAGCCAGCTTTTAGGTAAATTTAGAAAAGAAATATTATGAAACTGTGCCAGTGCAATCTGTTTAGAAAAGACTTGTGGGACTTGCTTTTTGTATATTTTCTACAGTGCTGTCAGAGAGTTAAGTCGTTGCCATCTAGTGGTAGAAAAGTAAAATTTAACAGTAAAAGCCTCTATACCTTTTATCTGCTGTTGCTGCTGCTGATCCAGTCACAGGGAAGCTAATGCTGTAAAATATAAAAGTAACATTATTATTTAATACTTGGTCTGGAATTTGAAGTGTAAACTGCATGGGACTTTTATCTAGGAATAGTATATAGTTGGTATTGTATTATGAAACATTAAATGTGCATGTATATTCAATATGTATGATTTTAATACATTATAAGAGGCTTTTATCATAAATAAGTGGACACGTCTTTTTGGCTCTTTCATAGATGCGAAGGCCAGATCATTTAGTCTGAGCTTCTATATAACACAGGCCATAGAACTTCCCCACAATGATTCCTGTTGAACGAGACCATATCTTTTTTTTAAAAAAACATTCGTTCCTGATTTTAAAATTGCCAGTGATGGAGAATCCACCACAACCCTTGGTAAATTGTTCCAATGGCTAATTACCCTTCTGTGAAAAATGTATGCCTTATTTCCAGTCTGAATTTGTCTAGCTTCAACTTCCAGCTATTGGATCTTGTTATACTTTTCTCTGCTAGATTGAGGAGCCCATTATCAAATATTTGTTCCCCACGTACACATTTATAAACTATGATCAAGTCACACCTTAACCTTCTCTTTGTTTAACTAAATCGATTGAACTCCTTGAGTCTATCACTCTAAGGCATGTTTTCTAATCCTCCAATCATTCTCATGCCTCTTCTTTGAAATCTCTTCAGTTTATCGACATCCTTCTTGAATTGTGGACACTAGAACTGGACACGCTATTCCAGCAGCAGTGGCACCAGTGCCAAATACAGAGGTAAAATGACCTTCCTACTCCTAGTTGAGATTCTTATCCAAGCATCTAAGGATTATATTGTCCCTTTGGGCCACAGAGTTGCACTGGAAGACTCTGTTCAGCTGATTATCCACCATGACCTCCAAATCATTTATAGAGTCACTGCTTCCCAAGATACAGTCCCCCATCTTGTAAGTATGGCCTACATTCTTTGTTCCTAGATATATACATTTACACTTAGTAATACTAAAATCCATATGGTTTGCTTACGCCCAGTTTACCAAGTGATCCAGATAGCTCTGTCCTCTTTATTATTTACCAACACCCCTAATTTTAGTGTCATCCGCAAACTTTATCAGTAATGATCTTATGTTTTCTTTCAGGTCATTGATAAAGATGTTAAATAGCGTAGGGCCAAAACCCGATCCCTGCAGGACTCCGCCAGCAACACACCTTTTGGATGGTGATTCCCTGTTTATAATTACATGTTGAGACCTATCAGTTAGCCAGCTTTTAAACCATTTAATGTGTGTCATATTAATTTTGTAGTCTATAGTTTCTTAGTCAAACTGTCATGTAGTACCAAGTCAAAAGCCTTTAGGAGTTTAAATATATTACATCAACACCATTACCTTCATCAGTCAAACTTGTAATCTCACCCCAAAACAATGTATCAAGTTAGTCTGACAGGATCTATTTTCTGTCAACCCATGTTGACTGGCATTGATTTTATATATTATTCTCCTTTAATTCTTTATTAATCACGCCTTACCAACAAGAATTTTATACTTGTTTTAAGAATGTTTGCTGTAGATATAGAGAGGTTAATATCCCTTTAAACAGATTGTGAGTACCTTGCATTCAGTAGCTGTTTAAAGGAATACTACCCTGTGCCTATACACCTACGTGTATCAATGATCTCTGCACCTTTGGATTCACCATTACAGGGCTGATCAGTTATACTCTGACTTCCTTTATTACCTATACCAGTTGTTATGCCAGTGACGTGGTTCTTTCGTCACTTGCTCTAAAAACACAGTTCACACTCTGTAAAGGTCTAAGTTTCCCCTTTCCTGAAGTTTGGCTTTATTAACAAAGAAAAGAAACAGTAAAATAATGGAGCAGTGTAAACTTTCCCCCTCTAGTCTTGGCTGTTCCTAGAGTTCCTCCCTGAGGAGTGCTGCATCCATACACTAGCTATATCCTGTCTCTCATCCAGTGAGGTTTTGAGTTACCTGTCTCACTCAGCAAAATCCATAAAACCTTTTTCTGGCAGGGTCAACATTTGCTGTTGAAGTGGGTTGTTTCAGGAAAACACTGCTAGTCTGTTACACTCCTCTTGATTTTTGTCCCTGCTTTCTCCACCTTCACAGCCAGAGGCCTATCCCTGCTCCAGGAAGTGTACATAAAGCAGTATCTGCTCTTACCCTGGGTTTTTCTGTAATGGAAAGAAAAGAAGGAGAAAATGGCAGAAACTATTCATATTTTGCCCCACCTACAGGGCCCAATTTGATTGGAAACATGGGCTGAGATTGGAAACATGGGCTGCCCTCATCAAAAGGGCCCAAGGTGAAACCAGTGACATTTCCCATCCTCTGGTCACTTGGATAGAAGGGAAGGTGAATACCAACTCAGAGTGAACATCAAAACAGAGCATCTATTCCAATGGATACTTGATATCCACAGTATGGGTAGCTGCAACAGCCACTGTTTCTGAAGAAGCCATATTCTCCTGGTTGTTGCTTGAGCTTGTGGGACTAGTTTCCAATATTTTCTCCAGTTCTGGAGTGTTACGTGCCTTGTGATTCAGCATGCTTACACACACTATTGACAGGAAGTCTTTATGGGACGAGCCATGAGTGGTAGAGACATGTCCACCAAGATGACATTGATATTACCCTTCTCCCTACTCTTTCTTCGTAAGTCTAATTTGTTGCCTGCTATCATCTCTAGGTCTCTTTCAGGATCAATACGTCTCAGGTTTTTCCCTCCCACTGACTATAGGTGTGTTTGATTTTTTTTCCTGAGGTATTAGCTTTCATATTTCCAAGGTGAATGCCCATTGTTTGCAGTCTAAGTCAATTTGTATTAGTTTTCTGTTCTAACTGGTGTTTTCACTTCTTCCAAATTTATGAGCGACTGTGAAAGTGTGCTGTTTATTCCCTCATCCAGGTTCATGAATTAGGATGTTAAATAAGACCAGTCCAAACACCTACCCCTGCAGCATACCACTAGACACCTCCACCCAACTCTATACCCTGCCTTTTATCATTAACTGTTGTTTCCAATCTTTTAGCCAGTTTTTAGTTTACATGATGACAGTGTGGTCTGATGCTTAGAGTGGGAATCTGGAGACCTGAGTTCCATTCCTGACTCTGCTACTGACCTACTGTGTGGCCTTGAGCAAGTTACTTCACCTACCTGTGCTTCTGTTTTATCTATTTGTGGGAGCACTGTCTAGTTTGGGGTGGCCAAACTTACAGACCATCCAAGCCACAAATGGCAATCTTCAGCAGTTCGAGAGCCAGGGCGCGTCTGCCACAGCTCGGGGTTTCAGCCCTGGGGGAGGTTCCTGCCAAGGCTCCGGGCTGAAGTCCCGCTCCTGCTGAAGCCCTGAGACCTCCATCCCCACCGGGCAGAAGCCAGAAGCAACACATGGTGGGGGCTGCTGAGGGTAAGAGGGGGGCATGCCTGGGGGGCATGACTCAAGCTATTGGGGGGCAAACCTTTCAATTGTGCCCCCCCCGACTCTCAGCAGGTAATAGTCATCTCTGGCAGGAGTCCCTAAGCCCACCACCCTGCCGCAGGGCAGAAGCCCTGAGCTCTCCCCCCAGTCTGATAGGCAGAGAAGGGGGAAGAATATGGGGGGGGGGGTGTCTCCATGAGCCGCACTTTAACTGCAAAAGAGCTGCATGTGGCTGATGAGCCACAGTTTGACCACCCTTGGTCTAGTATTTGTAGAGCGTCTTGCACAATGGGACCCCAATTTCAGCTGGGAGCTCTCGGTGCTACAGTAATGCAGATAACAAGAACAACAGTAATAGTCCAACACAGTGATGAGCTTCCAAAAGCTTAACAACGGGTTCCCTCCTCACCCCATGAGGGGGTCATTGCCCACCCCTGCCCCCCGGGACTACTGCCCCATCCAACCCCCCCTCGTTCCTTGACGCCCCCCACTCCGGACCCCTGCCCCATCCACTCCCCCTCCCCTATCCCCTGACTGCCCCCAGAACCGGGTAGGAGGGTCTTGTGGGCCACCGTAGTGGGTGCCCACCCCACCCCTAAGAGCCAGAGGCACCTGCTGGGGCGCAAGGTGGGGAGTCCCGGAGGTGTTTACCTGGGGCAGCTCCCAGGAAGCATCCGGCAGGTCCCTCTGACTCCTAGGGGCAGGGGAGTGTAGCTAGGTAGGGAGCAGGGGGAGCAGCCACTCCCCCACTGATCACATCAAAAGTGGCGCCTTAGGTGCAGACTGCGTGGGTGCTCCAGGGCTGGAGCACCCATGGGGAAAATTTGGTGGGTGCAGAGCACCCACCAGCAGCTCCCTGCCCCGCACCCAGCCCCATCTCCCACCCCTCCGCGTCCTCCCCGAACACGCCGCCCCACTCTGCTTCTCCATGCCTCCCCTCCCCGCTCCGTCCTGGCTTCCCACGAATCAGCTGTTCGGCGGGAAGCCTGGGAGGGCTGAGAAGCAGGCGGCGGCTTCACACTAAGGCCGAGGGTGGCAGAGGTGACCTGGGGCGGGGAGTGGTTCTCCCCCCCGGGTTACCTGCTGTGGCGCGGGCGGCCCTCCTCGCGTCCCTCTGCCCCAGCTCACCTCCGTCTCCCTGGGCCTGAGTGGGAAGCTGCGGCCTGCTTCTCAGCCCGCCCCAGCTTCCCGCGTGAATAGCTGATTCGCGGGAAGCCTCGGGGGGCGGAGAAACAGAGCGGGGCGGCACGTTCGGGGAGGAGGCAGAGCAGAGATGAGCTGGGGCCGGGGGTGGGGCGGGGAGCTGCCAGTGGGTGCTCTGCACCCACTAAATTTTCCCCTTGGGTGCTCCAGGGTTGGAGCGCCCATGGAGTCTGCGCCTAAGGTGCCACTTTTGGCAGGTTAAATTTAGAAGCCCTTTTAGAACCGGTTGTCCCTCGCAGAACAACCGGTTCTAAAGGGGCTTCTAAATTTAACAACTGGTTCTAGCGAACCAGTGCGAACTGGCTCCAGCTCACCACTGGTCCAACACTATTCTCTCTAAGCCTATTCAAATAATTGTTTCAATTCAAGTGCAGGTACTGAGGTTCTATGTTTCTTTCTCACAGTATTTCATATCAAATACCCTTAGTTTACAAGTAAACCAGTGTAATTTCTAATGTGTATTTTCAGCCCTGCTAACTCAGTCTGGACCCTGAGTGTTAAGCTGGGTTCTTTCCTTCTCACAGATCATCAATAATTACAGAGGTTCCTCAGTGGCACTTGTGCAATCCCACTGCAAGAAATGGGGTTGCATATGTGAACTGAGTGGGAGTTGGTAAATATTGCTGATGATGAACAAGAAGGATTAGATGTATTCTTATCACTTGGCTAGTTATAGAGGTATAAAAGAAAGAATCAAAATCACTGTCTGCCAGTGTAAGGTCCTTCTCTTACTGTGACAGTCTGAGGCCCTGTTTTTAGGCTAAGGCCTCTGGCTAAGCAGCAGAGGCAGCCATAAGCTGGGAAGCGACCGGTCACATCCTCACATTCCAAACTAGTCACATTGAAATAAGGTGCTATTGGGCTGTTAGGAATACACTCCTGTCCTGATAATGCCTATCACCTCCAGAGAAAGGGAAGTGCCTAGAAAATGTAAAAGGAAACTTCGTTTGATAGCATCCTGTCTGGCAAGAACTCACTTATCAATAGCTGGGATGTGAAATCCTCACTTCTGTATTGTTTTGTCATTATAGTTCCCATTTTGCTGTTATGTGTCTGTATAATCTCTGTCTGGTTCTGTGATTGTTTCTGTCTGCTGTATAATTAATTTTGCTGGATGTAAATTAATTAAGGTGGTGGGATATAATTGGTTACATAGTCATGTTACAATACGTTAGGATTGGTTAGTTAAATTTCAGGAAAATGATTGGTTCAGGTATAGCTAAGCGGAACTCAAGTTTTACTATATAGTCTGCAGACAATCAGGAAGTGAGTGTGTTGGTGTGTGGGTGGGTGGGTGTGGGGAGGGGAGATGGGAACAGGGGTAAGGAAATTGGAATCATGTTTTGCTAAAGGGGGAAATGGGAACAGGGAATGGGAGTGGGGAAATTGGAATCATGTTTGGCTAAGGGCAGGCATGGGAACAGGGACACAGGTGTAAGGCTCTGTGGTGTCAGAGCTGGGAAGGGGGACACTAAGGAAGGAAACTGGAATCATGCTTGCTGGAAGTTCACCCCAATAAACATTGAATTGTTTGCACCTTTGGACTTTGGGTATTGTTGCCCTCTGTTCATGTGAAAAGGACCAGGGAAGTAAGTGGGTGAAGGAATAAGCCCCCTAACAGTGCCACACATACATAGCTGCTTTTTAGAGCTGAGTCACCCTTTACGATTTTGTGAGATGTATTAAATGTTCTAAAGTCCAAGTATATCTACTTTATTCCTCTTGTTCACGAAAGACCTAATTGCTCCTTTAAAGCATTATCCCGAATTGTGCCTCAGGCGGAGCATGAGGAGTTTTTCTTTCTCCCCAAGCTGTCTGGTGTATGGTGGGAGTGCTCCCTGCGTATTCTTTTTCACCAGTGTAATATGCTGCTGGGGACACCCAGAGCTGTGAGCCACGGTGTTACCTCTCTGCGTCAGCAAGAGTGAGCTTTGCTGGAGATTAGACTGTGTGTCAGCTCCCAGCCACCCCAATCTGTCTTTCTCACCAGCAAACTCCTTAAGGCTCTCATGCCTTACCTACCCATGCCTTACCTACCAGGTAACAACCAGCAAACTCCAGTCCCCAAGCTCCTCAGAGATGTTCTTCTGCAATGCACAGCCCCATAACTGAACATTCACAGAAGATATTAAGTTTTCTGCTCTTTTAAAGAGTCAATCCATTGCAGCTTATTAACTTAACTGGGGTAAACACACCTTTCCTTCCAAATACAGCATTGAGTTGGTTTATCATAAAAATAAAGCAAGTTTATTAACAACATGCCATAGGTTAAGTGATACCAAGTCGATGGAATAAATATAGAAATAGGTACAAACAAACAAAAGTAAAAATAAGTTTTCTAATGGCTGAGACCTAACTTAACAAGCTACAGTCTTTGCTGGAGGTAGTTTCCTTACTTTCCCCGCAATAGCCGGCTATCTCTTTGCCAGGATCCCCAAAGAGTAAAAGGCACAGGTTTTCCTTATCTCCTCAGGTGAAGTATGCCTTTGTTTTTCTGGGTGTCTTTATTTTTCAAAGCCTGCCTTTGTTTCAAAGGTCAAATTGATCCCCAAGGGTTCAGTCTCCTGTCTCCTCTTGGAGGCAACTCCATCTGGATTAAGATGTCCCCTGGTGTCTGTTCTTATGTAATGCTTCCTGCTGCAATTTTACAATGTAAGTGTTTTCTTTCAGCAACCTCCAATGCAAATGATTAGCCCACTGAATTTGGCTGCACCTGGTTTGAGGTTTTGTCCTTTTCCCTTTATCTGGAGAAAGCCTGTTTATCAACTCCCCCTGACATGCCTGGTTAAAATACCTTGTAGTCACAGACTTTAAAGCATAATATCAGCAAGTATCCATAATTCCATATACTTCATAGTCACATACATTCAGAATGATATTATTGACCAATGTATTATTAGCTTTCAAACGAACCCCACAAGGCATATTTTACATAAATATCATTGTAACAGTGTGTAGGGTGTGAATTCTGGGTTGCCTAGGGTTACAGTGGGGTGCAGTATATTCCCCTATTTGTGCCTGTCTTGTTCCATACGCTAGTGTTAAAGAGGGGAAAGGAAGCCATGGCTCCATCTTATCATATCTCCCTTCCCCCTTAGGGCCTAGTATGCACCTAAAGTGTACAGTATCTGTAATCCCTGTGTACCAAAACTATATTGTGCTGGCACTCATAAAGGAGGCATAGGAGAAAAGAAGTCTTCTTGAACCCTCCTCCACAGCACTCTCAAGTAGGGACCAGGTACAATACCTTAAATCTGTCATCCTATCATAAAAGTAATCCATTTTTTCAGGCAGCAGTGAACCTCTATAAACCTTTGCTGTTTATTGCTCCCATTTCTATTACCATCTTGATGCTTAGTGATATTTTCCTCTTAATTTTTGTTCCACTCTTTCCTTGTGGATAGATGTTACATACTTCCCCACATTGCCCTGAAACCTTAGAAGGAGAATCCCGAAAGGGACTTCAGATAGTTTCCTGAATATAAGCAGTTACCTCATTTCCTGAAAGGAAAGATTATCTGGTGTTTACTCTTCAAATTTTGTTTTAAGAACAGAGAGACTGTCCTATATCTCCCCTAAAAGGACCCAGAACATTCAGAGTGCTTGTCTAGTGTTTATTGGCCTTCAAAATGCATTGAAACTCTAGCTCACTGTCCAAAGGAATCTGATTCCTTCTAGGAGATAAATTCTGTTTGGTCTTGCTTTGGTCTCCCATCATTAAAATGATGGCAGTACCTTTGAGAAGAAATGTAGGAGTGGTTTGTAGTTGGAGGAGTAGCTGATTATAAGGCATTCTTTCCAATCACACACTGAATGGTCTGGGGGATAATGGACATGTCTGAGACTCATGGCTCAGTTGTGAAAATTCCAAAAGGCATGCTGCCCGCATCCTAGTCTCTTACCTACCTGGGGAGTGTCAATTACCAATGGCCAGAGGAAGGGCCTTTTGATACCAAAAAAGTCCACAAAATCTTAACTTTTGTAACTTGCTATGGGTGAGCTGTTTCAGGAGCTGGATGATTTACATCTACCTAACTTATCATTATGCTATACAATCCCTTCCAGTCTCTCCTTCTTCTGTGCCATTCAAGTTCCCATCATCCAGGCTTATTTCCCCTTTGAAGTTCTCTTTCAGAATGGATGGGTCTGAATCATCTGAAGTCACATTCCATCCAGCCTAGTAGATCCAAAGCTGATAAATGTCTAAAATACATTTTAGACATTGCAAACTCTGGTTGCATTACTTTGTGTTAATAACCATTCACATTTTTCAGTAAACAGGTCCATTATTTCATTTTCATTCCTTTAATACATGCAAAATCTTTATCACTGGAGAAACAACTTAATGGGTGTGTCCCAGATGGGACAGACAAACTGGCACTAACGTTGCTCCAACTAGCACAGTAAAAATAGTCCAAGCTCACCCGACCTCCTGGGTCCGAGCTCAGAGGGCTACCCTGAGCAATGTCCACCCTGTTGTTTTTAATGTGCAATTAGAGGAAAGCTAACAGGAGTCTGTCTACCTGGGCTGGGACGCATGCTTCCAACTGCAGTGTAGACATACCCCAAAGGAGAAAATTGAAGTCAGATGATGCTTTGGTTCTTTGTTCTGTTGCTTTTGAGTATTATACATGAGAGTTCAGCAAAACACAGCCATTACTATTTTTAATGGTAAAGACTTCTGCAAAATCCCCATATAACCATGAGGTTAGTCTTGGATAAAAAATGAGAAGAGTTACATGTGACTGTGCAGCTATCAGGTTTATCCCAGTAGACGAGTTAATGATCCTACAAGGTGCTGATCACCTCCCACTAAGAGATAAGTGCCCTTAACTTCTTCTAATTCTAATGGAAGTTGAGGGCATTCATCCTCCTGATACCTGGGCCTTAGAGATTAATGGTACTGTGTAAAGATATTACTAAACAATATACAACATAGAAAGTATTTCAAAACACTGCAAAAAGGTAGCCACATTTTAAGACTTTAATTACAGTCACATAGGACAGATGGAAGTGATATTAAAGTTTAAGATTACACATATTACAGTATACTAAAAAATTCCTTTGCCAACTGTAACTTCTGAAGGAAAGTTTGTGGTGGATTCACAGGAACTAGGCTAAAAAATTGGCAAGCATTGCAAAAGACTGTATCAAAAGAAAGAGACAGAATTATGATCTAAGAAAGGGCATGCTCTGGAAATGTCAGAGAAATGGGAAAAATGTTTTACTGCTGCTTTAATAGAAGAGTGAAACAGGAGGTTAGATATAAAATACAAAATGAGGAGCAGGTATAATTGTGGAAGGAATAAGAAACACTAGGAACTATGACTGAGATATTCAATGTGGTAAGAGCTTTGGAGGCACAATTTCCATTAGTAAATTGCATCCACTTTCAGACCCTCTCCAACTACTAAAGCAATGTATCTCTTAGTGTAAATGAGAATCATGTTCACTATGTATAGTTCATGGGCAAATATATTTAGGGACACTTTAATTGGGTCATATCCATAGGCAGACAATCCAATTGTGTGATCTTAAGCTTTCATTCTCGTTTTATTGTCTGCATGCCTACATAGAGATAGTGAAAAAAATGACCAATTTTCCAACTTGACTGCCTAAAGCTGTGTCTACACTACGGAGACTCTGGTGGCATAGCTATCTTGTATATAACTGTACCAGCATAGCTATGCCAGGATAACCTCGTAGTGTAGATTCAGCCTAACTGAAGGAAGGGATTTTTCTGTCAGTGTAGGAACAGCACCTCCCCGAAAAATGTTAGCTATTTCAATGGAGACATTTTTTCATCTACATCGATGCGTCTGGTTTTTCACACCCCAACCAACACAGCTATTTTAACTGTATTTTTCAGAGCAGACCAAACCTGTGATTAGGTGACGATGGCTCTGATCCTGCAAACACTCCCGGACACGCATACTTATATTTAAATCAATAGTGCTATTGAAGTCAGTGAGCAGGCCCATTCTTAGTGCCTACATTTAGGTACCCCAGTTTAAAAACTGAACCCTGTGTTTCCACTTTAATTAATTTACTCATAAACCAAAAAACATTCTTGTTTTATACAGAGGTTGCTGAGTTTTTGTTTTATGGGGGATTAGTATCTTTAAAACATCCTTATAAACATGTTATATTGTAATACCAGTATTAGGCATACATCTTTAAATCTGCTAGTTCCACATCACTTAGGATTTCAAGATTCATTTGAAGTTAAAGCTTCCTACAAGTTGTGTGCTTGTATGGAAGTACTGAAGAACTCAAGTTGTATGAAACTTTGGCCCAACTTCAAGAGTTCTACATTCAGGAAATAAAAACCAATTATTGTAATTCAGTCCCCCTTTAGGACTACTGGCTTTAAGATTCCCTCAAGGCTCCAGTTCAACTATGTAGCTAGTGGAGGATGCCTGGACTTATTCCCAGCGCTTCTAGCTGCTGCCCCATATCCACTATGCTTGCTCTTTTCTTTTTCATGTTTAATGTTGGCAGCTGCCCAGTCTCTGGCTGAGCTGAAAAGCAACAACAAGAATTATCAACAGTCTAGCAAGCATCCCCCTTTTGACTGCTAGTTATGTGGGAGCAGCTGGAGGGTGTGGGGGGTTGCTAGTGGGAGAGAATGGAGAGTGGAGGTAGGCGGCAAAGCTCTCAGGAGGCAGTAGGATCAGTATGGGGATGGAAGTTTTGTTGGTGGCAGGGAATGTGGGAAGCAGAAGCAGTAGCTGGAGGGAGAAAGCAGGGCTAACAGGTGTCTCACCTCTCAGCAATAATGTAGGATCTCTAACCATGTCTTTCTAATTTATCTTTTCATTTAGCTCATGGACTCAGTTCAGGGACCATTCCATCTAAAGGAGCTCTCAAAAATCCCTAACAAGTAGACTGAGTGGCCTTGAAGACGGGTTATGGGATTTGGGCTTCTCATTGGTCCAAACCTGGTCCACATCAGTAGTAACAAAGTCATAGAATCATAGAATATCAGGGTTGGAAGGGAACTCAGGAGGTCATCTAGTCCAAACCCCTGCTCAAAGCAGGACCAATCCCCAACTAAATCATCCCAGCCAGGGCTTTGTCAAGCCTGACCTTAAAAACCTCTGAGGAAGAAGATTCCACCACTTCCCTAGGTAACCCATTCCAGTGCTTCACCACCCTCCTAAGGAAAAAGTTTTTCCTAATATGCTACCTAAATCTCCCCCACTGCAACTTGAGACCATTACTCCTTGTTCTGTCATCTGGTACCACTGAGAACAGTCTAGATCCATGATTCACAATTACCATTTAACACAGTAGTTCTCAAGCTAGTCCTTTGACCTCAGTGCTCTGTGGGGGAGGGGGGGGGGTCTTTGGTGAGTTGCCATCACAATGATGGAGAGAATGTACAATTGAAACCAGGGAGTTCCACTGACCTTAAAAGTTTAAATAGCATGATGCAGCAGGCTTTAGGTGGCGACACTGGCTGCTAGCTGTAGCTCAGTCTGAGACGTAGTAAGGAAGGACATTTAAGAGCATCTTTGACCAGCTAAACAAAGGACAAGCCCCTCTCTGTGCTGCTATTTGGGGTCATGGCATGGGATACCAAGAAGGGGGAGTGGTTGTAAGATCATCTTCTCCTCTTCCAGTAATGATGGTGTTAGTAGTATTGCACTCAGAGCATGGTTCAGTTTTATCCCCTAGAGCTGGCCCTAATGAAAAACTGACATAAATGGAGTTTTAAGAGGTCTTTTATATTTTTAAATGCTATAATTTCTGAATGCTAGCTTTCCCATTTACTACAAGCCCCCACCACTGGGCAAGGTGGGGGCTCACTGCTGGGAAGTTGTGAGAGGAGATAGAATTGCATTGAGCAAGAAGTTTTGGGTACTGAATCTGCAGAATTTGCCTCAGATTTTATTATTCTTCTCATCTGATGCAAAAAAGCCTCCTATTTTCCATTTGTGATTGTGGACTCGCAACAGTGAAACTGTCTCTCCCCACCATCCTCATTGGTAGTGGAATTAGCATTAATATTCTCAACTAAGGAACTGATTCTACTCCCCCTGAAATTTTGCCTCCCATGAGAGTTTTGCCATTGACTTCAATGATAGCAGGTTTAGCCATAAAAGGTTCAAATTATCCAATTATCAGATTTTACTGCTGCTGTGATAAAAGCAGCAAGAGAACAACACATGTCCACGGCAGAGCTGCCATCCTAGCAGTGCCCCTACCTCCTTTCATTTTGTTTAGTTCTTATTTATAGAGCGTTTTCCTTTAACTTCTGCCCACAAGTGTTCTTTATGTGACTTCTTTTATATTTTCTATTTGGATTTAAATATTAACCTTTCTGGCTTTTAAGTGTTTTCATTTTCCTAGTAAAGGAGTACTTGTGGCACCTTAGAAACTAAAAAATGTTAGTCTCTAAGGTGCCACAAGTACTCCTTTTCTTTTTGCGAATACAGAGTAACAGGGCTGCTACTCTGAAACCTGTCATTTTCCTAGTGGTAATCATTTTTCTTTCTCTCAGGGCCAACTGGTTTTTCCCATTGTTTTCTGTCTTTGCTCACACCAATGAATAGGCTGCAAAAAGGTGTCAGTGACATCTCAGATTCCAGAAGTGAGGTGACAAAGGAGCCTTTGTGTAGTTTTGTCACCTTGATTATGAAATGAGAATGGCAGCTCTCTGTAGCCGGTGCACACCAAGCAGGATTCCTCTGTTACACCTCCAAAGCACATTTTAAAAGTTAGTAAAAATGATGCTGGTTTTGAGACAATTAAAGGTAGTAGTGTTGGCAAATATTTAGGTTTCCCTGTATTGATAATATGGTGCATTTTGAGATTATTTTTCTTCTTGAAATCCATGTGGTTTAGAATGATTTTGCAATCAGTTGACATGCCACAAGTCCTAGAAATAATTCACTGCAGAATTTGACATTAATCTTTTTGTAGAAACAGTAGGACTTGCTGTATAGAATTTCAACCCCATGTGTTCTGGAATGCCTGTCTATAATCAATTAGTGGTTTCTACTAAAACCCTATTTTAGTCTCCCTATAACTTTGTCTTGGAAAATTAATTTGGCCTGAAAAGTGCCTCAAATTTCTGAGAAAACAAAAGAAAATCTTCCTGCAAAGTTTAAGAAACTTTGTCAATTTGTTTGAGGTGCAGGTGATTTAAAAACCACCCCAGCTTGTAATTATGACTTTTAATGTTTGTTTCTCTTTCTAGCTCAATAATAGCTTCTTACAAACTTCTTTTTAGTTAAATATCTTTGAAATATTGGGCTCTGGCTCTGTGTAGAGATAATGATGTTTAATTATAACCTATTAACAATTCCTGTGGATAGTTTTGGGGCCCACTCCTACTGTTATTGATGTCAGTGGGAGTTATTAGCTCAATCCTGCTGTCAATGATGTCAGTTTTATCATTGACTACAGTGACAGCAGAATGAGTTACTAAGGGCCAGCTTCTTGCCTCCCCCCCACCATCCAGCCACTTTGTGCTGCCAAAGCAGGGATCAGAGAGATGCCCTAGCAGGAAGTCATCTTGTGTAGAGGAATAATCAGTTGGCATAAAGCCACCCTAACTTGCTTCCCCCTCAATATATAGGGGGCATGTGGTTGCGGGAGGGGCAGCTCAGGGCCAGGACTACAGAGAACATGGCACCTTGCCCTTTCCTTGAGTGTAAGTGGTCCCCATGGGACTGCCACAGCTGGTACAATTTACAGCGACTATCTCTGTTTGGTCAAGGATTCGAGGGGGGGATTGCCCCAGGGCATGCTCCCTCACACTGGATTCCTCTGTGCAAGCAGTCTTCACCCATTCTTATGTAAGTTCACCACATTGTACTTTATTTACTATAAAAAGAAAAAACCTTTATTTACTATGTCTTTCTTACACAGCGTTATGTCCTATCCCTATAAGGTTTCTCGCAAGCTTAGATATACCCCCTTGAGCCTGTGAAAAGAGGGTACCATAGGGGAAAGAGAGGTGTCACCGCTCTGAGATCATTAACTGGTTAATCACTCAGTCCTAACCAATTATGTCCCACTTGAGCCTGCACAGGGGCATTTAAAAAGTGCACAGAGTGGCGAGCCAGCCCTAGGCTATTTCCACTGTGTCACAGCAGTGTAAAGGAGCCAGCCACTTTCGCTTCCTCTCACAAGTGCTGTTGAGTGTGCAGCTCAGGCATGAGCCCTGTAAGGGGTTAGCGCATGTAACCTTCCATTGGCAGGTTGCAGATTAAAAAGATCATACAGGAATTTCTATGGCTAACTACTAATGGAGAACTTCCTCGAGCTCCGTGATAGAAGCTTGTCTCCTTGGTGGTAGGAGACGGGGTTGCTGTGCTGTCTGCACAGGTGTGTTCAGTTTCATTAGGGAGACCATAATTAAGGTCACAGAAACAGCTTTGTTATGGGGCTGGTGGTAGTCAATTATACTGCACACACACAGAATGGGAGACAGAAACCAGAGTCTTTGCTTCAAACCATCCTAGGCAAGAGAATAAAATGAAGCTTTTCGTAGTAGTAAACCTTTTAACTTCTGCACCAGAGTACACATACACAGTAGGCATTCAGATAACAATGCAAATTAATGGGATTTAGATTCCTATGCAATGGACCTCATGCTTCAGGGTTTAAGACAGTCTCTAACATTTAGAGATTAGGATGAGACCTAATCTGGGGAGCAGATTATCCCTCATCTGCCTACTGCAGAATTCTTACCCTCTTCCTCTGAAACATCTGAGGCTGGCCAGTGTTAGAGTACATGTTCCTCAGGTCTGATCCAGTATGGCAATGCCTATGTACCTAAATCACAGCAAAGGTCAAGAATGGATTCAAACAGGGAGACTGAATTTGAATGCCTGAACTCTCTAGGGAATGAATATCCTACTCATCACCACAGCATCTGAGCTAACCCCTACAATTGGTCTTTCAAGGTCTATTCTTGAGGCAGTCTGCCAGCATGTGGAGTCAGTAGGTGGACATAATACAGCATCTAGTGGAGAAGTGTCTGTATCACAGAAAGCCTTTGGTACTGACTGTCTCCATTGTTGGCAGGCTCAGCCAAGGGACAATGGAGCAAATGGATAAAATGCATGAATTACCCCTAACAATCAAACCTCACCTCCACCAGTGAGCACTGAGGCACATTGGCGGGGTGAAGAAGCTTGCGCTGCTGCTGCCCGTTCTGTAACTGTGGTGTAGGTAAACAGACCATTTCATTTCTCCCAAACTGTTATGTTAATCCCACACCCTTTGCGGTGATTCAAATCCATTTTAAAAGTGGGATTAGAATGGCTCATTTATTCCATAAAATTCTGGGGGAAGAAGAAAAATGACCTATTATCGCATTTAATCAATCCAATTTATAAGTCATAACTGTATGTTATAATGGGACAGTTCAAACAGGCAAATATACATATGACATTTAGAATTCAGTGACAACTTTAAATGTAGCAAATGGATTCTGTCAGGCTCAGGAAACATCTCTGAATATCTCCAGGTTTTTATTTTTTTTAAATGGGTCAGAGTTCGAATTTAACATATCAGATATGGTAATGGTTGCCATAAATGACTTCATTCCAAGGAAGTTAGGGCACAGTAGTTCTTTCATATTGTAGCAGTTACAGTGCATTAGTCAAATATGGTTTTACCCTTCTTTATAGAAAAATAATGTTTTAGCACTCTCAGAGTTTCTTAACACAAGCAAACTATGTGTGTACTGGTTCCAGAGTAACAGCCATGTTAGTCTGTATTCGCAAAAAGAAAAGGAGTACTTGTAGCACCTTATAGACTAACCAATTTATTTGAGCATAAGCTATCGTGAGCTACAGCTCACTTCATCGGATGCATACTGTGGAAAATACAGAAGATGTTTTTATACACACAAACCATGAAAAAATGATATACACCCATTTTTTCATGGTTTGTGTGTATAAAAACATCTTCTGTATTTTCCACAGTATGCATCCGATGAAGTGAGCTGGAGCTCACGATAGCTTATGCTCAAATAAATTGGTTAGTCTATAAGGTGCCACAAGTACTCCTTTTCTTTTTATGTGTGTACTATAACATTACAATATGGTCTATGATGCCAGGTAGCTCTTAGAAACGTTTGCCGCTGAAGCTAGTGACAGCCTTTTTGTAAGGGATAAATTCCATCCTGGGGGAGTTTATTCAGCACTCTCTCCTCTAGATCAGGGCAGTAGAAATCAATATTAAACCCTCCTTTGCCTGCAGACTGTATCTCACTATGAGGAACTGGGTCTGGGTGAAGTTGCCACATTTGCAACACTGATCTATAGAGTAAGCTTTTAACCAATAACTATCACCCTGTCAGGGGCCAGATTGGAGCATTTGGAGTGGAACCCAGGAGGCTAGTCCTGGCTGCTAAAGACATAATGGATCAGTAGTTATGATATTAGACCCAATTCTCCAATAGCTACAAAATTCTGTTCCGTTTCTAAATGAAATGTTCCTATTAGTAGATGTCCTGTGTGGCTCCACATCACACAAGCTTTGTGGTACCCATGGCAGAGTTGGGGTTTGCCAGCATGGAGAGCAATGTTGAAGATAAGCATATGGAGGCTTCCAGTGGCAAGGCATCTTGTACTGAGGGTACAGACATTAGTCCAGTATAGGTGTTAGGGAAGTGGCCAGGGAAGGGTCCTGCAACCTTCCCTCTGGCTGTGGGTTGATTTCCCTCCTTTCAACACTTGCTTAGTTCCCAACAAAGCCTGTCTCTGGGCTTGGTGCAGGTAGAAGATGACTACCCATGATAACTACATACCATTTATTTTTTAATCTCTCATTGATGTCTAGGGTATATACACAGGTAACTCCCCTTAAAGCTAAAAGGAGTTAAGTGTATATATCCCTTGTGCATTGAAGGAATATTTGACTCCACGAACATCTTTAAACTCTGAGGACCTGCACAAAAGCTCTTTGTCAACATTGATTCTGGTGTGTTAAATTATTTGAGTGTGTTGGTAGACAAAGATGCAGTGAGTGGGCTTAAACTGAAGGTAGATATTTCTTTTAATCACCTGTAGTACTGCATGCAAAATATATTTGACTTGCTAGATATTTATAAATGAAGAAGGCTGTGAATTGTGGACTAATGTTTCAAAAATTTCTTTGCTTATTCTTTGCTCAAACTATAAAATACGTAAACTGACTTAACTCGAGAGAACAGTATAATTTTCAGGTAAACAGCTGTCCAAGTACATCTCTGACAAATTTATGTGACCATAGTGCCTTCCTATGGCTGGAAATGGAGTAGTCTAAAGCGGACACTGTGGTTTTATGAGCTTAGTAAAATAGGCATGAACAGATGTTTGTGACTATCATTTCACATTCAACTTGTTCAGAAAAGAGGTTTCTTACTGAGGGAATAAGATCTAACAGTTTTATTAACTATCTGGAAGGGGAATTAAACAAAATGCTGACTAAATTCAGAGCTGAATTTTATTATCTGTCCAATTCCTCATGGGATGTAACTTTCAAAGATAAATAAAGAAATGCCACTTAATTTTTTAAATTATATCTACTGCTTTTGTCTAGCCTAAGTCTTTTTTTTTTTTTTAAATGTCCAACATTTATTATAAGCTCCTTGTACCAGGAATTGTCTTTTTATTTATTGTACAGTGCAGAACATACTAATGGCACTCAGTAAATAATAGTTAGAAATAATATTAAGGGATCTTGTATAGAAATATAGGTAGAAAATAAAACAAGAGTCATCTTTGAGAAATGCAAGTTTGGGGGAATAGTCTGAAATAGATATTTAATAGAAGGGAGAAATCTGAAAAGCAATAATGCTGAAAGAGATATGGATAAAACCAGACAAAATGGAAACCACAATCCTACAAATTCCTGTGCATGTGCATAAGTGTTTGTATGATCAGTGCCTTCAGTGGTGGCTATAAAAAGAGAATCAGTGTGTTCTAGTGCAGGGCTTTTCAACCCATGGGTCAAAAACTGAGTTGCCAGAATGTTTCAAAGGGTCTCATGGCAGCTCCTGTGGCTCCTCCCACACGGCTGACTGAGCTTGCCTCCATGCTCCAAGCACTGCAACCTCTGGGGTCCCAGCACCACTCATGTTTAGCCCAGCCATTATGATGACAGGAGTGTGGGTAGGCCAAATTTGAGTGAGTGACTCTGCAACTGCATGAGCCAGGTCACTACTGCACTCGCACAAATTTGGTCCAGTCAGGGGAGTGCAGCCAAACCTGAGCAGCGCTGCATCCCCGAAGGTTGCAACGCCCAGAATGGAGAACCAAGCCCAGCCAGTCCTACTGCACAGAAGCTGCAGGAGCCACCACTGTGGGGTGAGTGCCAGGCAGGACTCAGCCTCCCCAGTGGGGGGGCAGGTTCTGACTGAAACCCCCCCGGGGCCTCCACCCCAGACTATTTAATGGATCGTGACAGACCATAAACATTTACAAATGAGTCCTACTCTCAAAATGGTCGAGAGCAACAGGACTAGTGGATCAAGCAGTAGACTGGGACTCTGTAAATGTGTGTTCTATTCTTGACTCTGCTACTGGCTTGTAGAGTGACCTTGGGAAAGTCATTTCACCTCTCTTTGTCTCCGTTTCTCCATCTATAAAATGGAGTGTGACACTGACAGACTGAAAAAAAAACCCAAGGAGTACTTGTGGCACCTTAGAGACTAACACATTTATTTGGGCATAAGCTTTCATGGGCTAAAAACCACTTCATCAGATGCATGCAGTGGAAAATACAGTAGGAAGATATATACACAGAACTCTAATGAGACCAACTCTAATGAGACCAATTAATTAAGGTGGGCTATTATCAGCAGGAGAAAAAAACCTTTTGTAGTGATAATCAGGATGGCCCATTTCAAACAGTTGACAAGAAGGTGTGAGTAACAGTAGGTGGAAAAGTTAGCATGGGGAAATAGTTTTTACTTTGTGTAATGACCCATCCACTACCTGGCTACCACTCTGAAAACTGACAGACTCGTCAACTTAGGTATGACCCATAACAACTTAACAAGAGGCATTGAAATGTGATCAAGACAATCAACTTGTAGGTGAATTTCAAAGAGATGTACTAGACCAGCAATCATTAACCCATTTATTTGTAGTAAAAGAAATCAAGGGTAGATGCTAAGTGTATTTGTCTGCACTAACCTATATCTTGTTCGAAGTTTAACAATGTAACCAGATTTGTTTGTAAATGCTAATTCCCTTTCATGTCTTAATTGCCCGATATTATTCATGCAGATGGTTCCGTTAACCTTAAGATCAAAGATGTAAGATAATGCAGGAAACTCATAATGTTATTTACATTGTCTTCAGCTTAACTATCTATGTTATAATGATGTACTGGCTAATTGCCTTATGGGAATGAATGCAATCAGTTTACCTGTGTATGCCTAGGAAATAGAAGATTAGCTTCAAAGCAAGAATCTGCACTGCCTCTGCTTCCTCAGGGGAGGTCCTGCTGTGACAAGAGGCTTGCCAGCTTGCTAGGGAGCTCTAAAGGAAAACCCCGGGCCTGATCCAGCCATCTCAAGTCTGCTTAAACTCTGAACTGGGAAAATATAAGTCATAAGATGGAGATCGTCCAAATAATGATTTGGAATAACCTGGAAAATGCATGGAAAGACGTGAACAGACTACACCTGGACTGCCTGTTGGACTATAACTCTTTCAATTTATTCCAGAAAAACTTTTTAAATCATCCGCCTCACCATCTCTGCTATGAAACTGACCTAAGGACTTTACACATATTTGTATGTATATTGATCTTTTAATCTTTGCAACTCTTTTCTTTCTTTTCCTTTTATTATTAAAACCTTTAGTTTTAGTTACTAAAGGACTGGCATCAGTGCGATAATTGGGTAAGATCTGAGACTCATATTGACTTGGGAATCAGTGTCCAGTCCTTTGGGCCTGGTGAACCTCATATATGGTGAATCATGTTTTCAGTAACCCCTTACTATATTAGACTTGGCTGTCTGGATAGAAGTCAAGGGCTGGAATGCTCAAAGGAGACTGTACTTGGCTTCTTGGTGACCAGGGTGGTATTACAGAAGCTGTTTTGTTGTTGTCTTGGTGAATCTAATTATACAATAAACCACCGGTTTGGGGAATTGTCTGCCCTATTGCTTGCAGTCTGCCCAAAGTGTAGCATTTTCAATGTGGTCTATCCAAGGACTCGGTCACATGGGGATAATGATCCTGACCTTTGTAAAGCACTTTGAGATCTATGGATGAAAAATGATATTTAAGAGCTGGGTGGGGGTATTACCACTGTGATGCTAAGTCTCATGATTTTATCATGAGTCTTGCAAAATTTTGGTCCTTTTCTTAAAACCCCATCTACTAGAATTAAGATATTTAATGAAAATCTCAGTACGCTCTGTCTCTTTTAAGTAAGTTTCTAGCCCTCAGGATTGCAGAAAAAAAACCCTTGAAACTATCACTCAAGTGTGTCTTAATCAGAGGCTCATTAATCAGAAGGCAAATAGAAAGAACCCAAAATTCATTATTAAAACAAATTCTCACGGTTTTAGGGACCGGACTTGTGATTTTTGAATGTTGGGGATTGGCAGTTCTGAGACGAGTGTCCTGTCACCGAGCAGGCAGGTGAATTGGCTTGCTTACCGCTCTGGTGAGATCATAAACAGATGTTAATAAACTGGAGAGAATTCAAAGAAGGGCGACAATAATAATGATGAGGTTGGCTGAACTGAATTACAGGAGGAAAGAGTTGAAGAATGTGTCGTTAAACAAACCAGTAACCCTATGTCAGTACTCAAACGCCATCAAAAAGGGAGGTATTTTATAGAGTTGTAATTCAAACAGCGAATGAAGCCCCGATCTTGCAGTGAGCTACTCCACCTGGACACAGGGGTCTGTTCCTGTGGAATAGTCTCTGTAGTGAACTGGAAGAAGCCTCATCGCTTGAATAATTGGAAGAGCTTAAGTCTGCTTTTGTTAACACCCATTTAATAACCAAATGGGACATGTCTGATATTTTTAAGGGCTTATCTACATGAGGAGTTATTTGGGAATAATTCCATCAATGGTCGACACTTAAATTGTGGAATACGAGTGTTCACACATGTAGTTATTCTGGAATAGCCCCATGTGCAAAGAAACCTTAATGTAAAAAACAAATAGATTTAAAAAAAAATTCTTTCAAGTCTTCTTTCTATGACTCCCTTTTTGGCCTTGATCCAATGCACACTGAAGTCGGTGGGACTTGTGGATGCTGGATTAAACTCTGAGTAGTAGTGGGGTTAGGGCATTGGAGCAGGTCAGTTTCTGGTTGGAACTTAAACATTTTTTTAAATGAAAGATAAGATTCTCAGATTTCAGAAGTCAGCGCCCCAAGAAAAACATTAAATTATCACAGGAGTCATGATAAAAGAAATCCCAAGAGTTGACAACACTGTGTTTAGATGATGTCTGGGAACCATAATGTAACTACACGCTAGTAAAGAGTCAGGTTAATACCTTTTATCTTAGAATCATAGAATCATAGAATCATAGAATATAAGGGTTGGAAGGGACCCCAGAAGGTCATCTAGTCCAACCCCCTGCTCAAAGCAGGACCAATTCCCAGTTAAATCATCCCAGCCAGGGCTTTGTCAAGCCTGACCTTAAAAACCTCTAAGGAAGGAGATTCTACCACCTCCCTAGATAACGCATTCCAGTGTTTCACCACCCTCATAGTGAAAAAGTTTTTCCTAATATCCAATCTAAACCTCCCCCACTGCAGCTTGAGACCATTACTCCTCGTTCTGTCATCTGATACCATTGAGAACAGTCTAGAGCCATCCTCTTTGGAACCCCCTTTCAGGTAGTTGAAAACAGCTATCAAATCCCCCCTCATTCTTCTCTTCTGCAGGCTAAACAATCCCAGCTCCCTCAGCCTCTCCTCATAACTCATGTGTTCCAGACCCCTAATCATTTTGGTTGCCCTTCGCTGGACTCTCTCCAATTTATCCACATCCTTCTTGAAGTGTGGGGCCCAAAACTGGACACAGTACTCCAGATGAGGCCTCACCAATGTTGAATAGAGGGGAACGATCACGTCCCTCGATCTGCTCGCTATGCCCCTACTTATACATCCCAAAATGCCATTGGCCTTCTTGGCAACAAGGGCACACTGCTGACTCATATCCAGCTTCTCGTCCACTGTCACCCCTAGGTCCTTTTCCGCAGAACTGCTGCCTAGCCATTCGGTCCCTAGTCTGTAGCTGTGCATTGGGTTCTTCCGTCCTAAGTGCAGGACCCTGCACTTATCCTTATTGAACCTCATCAGATTTCTTTTGGCCCAATCCTCCAATTTGTCTAGGTCCTTCTGTATCCTATCCCTCCCATCCAGCATATCTACCACTCCTCCCAGTTTAGTATCATCCGCAAATTTGCTGAGAGTGCAATCCACACCATCCTCCAGATCATTTATGAAGATATTGAACAAAACCGGCCCCAGGACCGACCCTTGGGGCACTCCACTTGATAAAAAAATCTTGATTTAGCTAGTTGAGGTTGACCCCCGACTAGTTAACATGTTAGCTAATCTTGACCTAACCTCAACTACTTTTCATAATCTAAACAAATTCTGAGAGTCTCCATCCAGACAAACCCACTAGTCAATGTACATTATGTATCCCTCTCTGTACCTGATGCAAAAAAGGATAGGAGTCTATTAGTGGTAGCTTGAGAACTTGAGATGTTAACACAAGTGGTATAGACATATGTTTTCAGTTCTGATGGTCCCTGGTGTCAGCCATCACACTTACCAGTTGTAGCTCCCGTAACATTCTTGTGGGTACAGATGCACTAGGGACTACTTTGGGTAAAGCCTTCTATTTTGAATCCCTTCAATATTTCATTCAAAATTATTCATAAACATCTATTTCATAATCTTTGCCATAATAATACAGCAAAAAGAGGACACAAAAATCCTGAAAATATATCAATAACGGAGTACTTTGCTTAATTGTATACAAATATTTTCCTGTTTGAGACCTTAAAGCATTTTCACTCTTGAGTGTCTAGTCCAGTCTCCACTGCAAAGTGATAATCGGATGCTAAAGGCTAAGCAGATTATCCCTGACAGCCATTTAACATCTAATTAATTGTTAAGGGTATAAATGATGAGTTTTTGCTAGGCAAAGAGCAGGCATTCTGCCGGGTCTCTGCATTGTGACAGGAGTTTGGAAATGGTGCCAGGATCAGAGCACTGGTGTGAGTCCCTTGGGAGTTTGACCTCTTCTCCCACAATTTTCCTGGTCCCTACATTATCAGCAAATAGATGGGGCTATTACTGGCCCAAAGGGCAGTGGAGGCTACATGAAGATGTCCTGCTGAGTCATAAAATGTTCAGGTATGTCTTCGCTATGGAAACCATACCGACATAGCTATGTTGCCATGTCTGTGCCAACAATACTCCATAGCGTAGACACAGCCTACAACGACGGAAGGGGTTTTCCATCACTGTAGGAACCCCTGAACAATGGTAGCTATGTCGACAGAAGCATTGTTCCATCCACATAGCTGCAGCTACTTTGCGGGTTAGGTTGACATAGCTACATCATCTAGGGGGGTGGTTTTTTGCATCTCTGACTGATGTAATTATATCAATCCAACTTTACATGTAGACCATCTCTATATTTGAGAGGGTGGGAGAGAAAAAGCAGCCCCTTATCTCTGGCGGGAGAGGAAAGAAAGAGGCTATCTGGCTGCCTGAGCAGGAGGAGAAGCATCTTCATTGCCTGAAAACTAGTTGGTGGTTTGGTCAAGAAGTGAAAGGGTGACAGTGCAGAGCAAGGATGTACTTCTGGGGCACTAAAACCCCTAGCAGCTATGCTCATCCATGCTTCCTTGCTCAGCTACTGGCCAACTATCCAGCTCTAATTTCCCCCCAGCAGGCTTTCTGGAAAGAAGTCTGCATTTCCCAGCCCCTGTTTAGAGCAGGGAATTTGGTCAAATTAGAGGATTGGGCCAAAAGAAACCTGATGAGGTTCAACAAGGAGAAGTGCAGAGTCCTGCACTTAGGATGGAAGAATCCCATGCACTGCTACAGACTAGGGACCGAATGGCTAGGCAGCAGTTCTGCAGAAAAGGACCTAGGGGTTACAGTGGATGAGAAGCTGGATATGAGTCAACAGTGTGCCCTTATTGCCAAGAAGGCCAATGGTATTTTGGGCTGTATAAGTAGGGGCATTGCCAGCAGATCAAGGGACGTGATCGTTCCCCTCTGGTCGACATTGGTGAGGCCTCATCTGGAGTACTGTGTCCAGTTTTGGGCCCCACACTACAAAAGGGCTGTGGAAAAATTGGAAAGCGTCCAGCGGAGGGCAACAAGAATAATTAGGGAACTGGAACACATGACTTATGAGGAGAGGCTGTGAGGGAACTGGGATTGTTTAGTCTGCAAAAGAGAAGAATGAGGGGGGATTTGTTAGGTGCTTTCAACTACCTGAAAGGGGGTTCCAAAGAGGATGGATCTAGACTGTTCTCAGTGGAAGCGGATGACAGAACAAGGAGCAATGGTCTCAAGTTGCAGTGGGGGAGATTTAGGTTGGATATTAGGAAACACTTTTTCACTAGGAGGGTGGTGAAACACTGCAATGCATTACCTAGGGAGGTGGTGGAATCTCCTTCCTTAGAGGTTTTTAAGGTCAGGCTTGACAAAGCCCTGGCTGGGATGATTTAGTTGGGGATTGGTCCTGCTTTGAGCAGGGGGTTGGACTAGATGACCTCCTGAGGTCCTTTCCAACCCTGATATTCTATGATTCTATGGTCACTCACACAACACGTGATAAGAGGAAGAAACCAGAATAGGTTTCTTCCCAATGGTAGATGAAGGGCCAGGTCAGATGAAGACAGGTCAGAAACTCTGCAGAGGAGGAAAAAACAACTAGTGCTCTATTATTATGTATTTATTTGTATTATAATACCTACAAGCTGGGGCTTGTGGAGTGGGGGAGGGCTTGATATCCAACCTCTTGCTTGGTCAAGGTGCCTTAGTTTTCAAGGGGGGGCGGGGCCCAGGCCCTCCCACTCCACCAGGTCCCAGCCCCTATGCCTGTGTGAACCAACCCCTGAGTAGGGGACCTCCCAGTGGGGAGTCTATTTCCACTTCCCTGGGCTACTTACCATTTTCCCTTCAATTTGGAGCATGGCCCCTATAGATCAAGTTGCTGTGGTGGCTCATTTCTAGTAGAGACCCCTCTTGGACCCTGGGTAGCATCCTGTTGCAGTCACAGGTTCTTCTGGGCACAGCAGCCGGAAGTTTGGCGGGGCTGAAGACCCACAAGGTCTCTGTGTGTCAATCACCTGCTTACCTCTTAGGCCACGGGCTCCTAAGTCTCTTCCCCAGTCTCCTTTAGCCAGGGAGATGGTGCTTACTTCCTAGTGGCTACTTTGACTAGCAGGCTAATGACCCTTCCCCTCACGCAGGGAGGCAGGTAACTCCTGCCTCTTTGCCAGTCAGCCCCAAACTGAGCCAGGTGCTCTTTTACTCTCCCCTCCAGGCCTGGTATTGGCTGCAGCGATTACAGGGTGCAGCTATCTGGGCCCAAAGGTTTTCTTTAACCCCTTTTGTGCCAACAGGCAGTTTTTTCACTTCATCATACCCAGTTGTGCATCAGGGCCCCATTGTGCTAGGTGCTGTACAAACACTGGCTGCCATCCCCCTCACTTCCCTGGTGGTGGGAGCTGCACTTCCTCCCCAATCTATCGATTGATCTAGAGTTTATGGGCATATTCTCCTCCCTCCCCCATTCCTTCCACACATCCATTTCTACTAGAAGCAGTGGAAGCCAATGGTGGCCCAACTCTGGCTGACAAAGTAAACTACTCGAAGCGGGACGGATGGGGCTTTCTCCTAGCAATAAGAAGGAAAAGGTAATATTTGACAAAGTTCCAAAGTGAGCCAAGTTAGAATTCAATTTAAAAACAACTGATTAATAATAATAATAATTAATTAATAATTTGGTCTAAAAATAAAGAACTGGTGACAATCCCGATCCTACAAAGAGCTCTGCATGGGTGGGCCCTCATCTAAGTCAATACCACTTTCAGCGAATGCTTTTGTAACACCAACAGACCCCAGTCATCAGCGGGTGGGATTGAACCTTTGACCTCTGAAGCTAAAATGCATGAGCTAAAAGCCACATAGCCCTTAGCTGAAGCTATAGAAGACTTATTAATCTCTAAGTGGTCTCAGTTCCACTGGAGGGGACAGAACACCATACCCAGGAGGTATGTGGGTTACACTGGCATGGCATTTAAAACACAAGGATGGCCATACTGGGTCAGACCAATGGTCCATCTAGTCTGGTATCCTGTTTTCTGACAGTGGCCAAGTGCTTCAGAGGCTATGAGTGGAGCATAGCAATTTATCAAATGATCCATACCTTGTCATCCACTCCCAGCTTTTGGCAGTCAGAGGTTAGGGACACCCAGATCATGGGATTACATCCCTGACCATTTTGGCTAATAGCCATTGATGGACCTGCCCTCCATGAACTTATCTAATTATTTTTGAACCGTTATACTTTTGACCTTGACAACATCTCCTGGCATGAGTTCCACAGGTTTCCTGTGTGTTGTGTGAAGAAGTACTTCCTTCTGTTTGTTTTAAAGCTGCTGCCCAGCAATTTAATTGAGTGACTCCTGGTTCTTATGTTTCATGAAGGGGTAAATAACTCTCTTCCTTATTCACTTTCTCCACACCTTCCTGCTTTTAGAGACCTCTGTCGTAGCCCTCCTGAGTCATCTCTTTTCTAAACTGCACAGTCCCAGTCTTTTTAAATCTCTCCTCATATGGAAGCTGTTTCATACCCCTAAGAATTTTTGTTGCCCTTTGACAGCACCTTTTCCAGTGCTAATATATCTTTTTTGAGATTGGGCAACCAGAAGCAGTATTCAAGGTGTGGGTGTACCAGGGATTTATATAGTGGCATTTTTATATTTTCTGTCTTCTTATCTATCCCTTTCCTAATGATTACTAACATTCTGTTAGTTTTTTGACTGCTGCTGCACATTGCATAGAAGTTTGCAGAGAACTATCCACAAAAAGAACAGGAGTGCTTGTGGCACCTTAGTACTCCTGTTCTTTTTGCATATACAGACTAACACGGCTGCTACTCTAAAACTGTCCACAATGACTCCAAGATCTCTTTCTTGAGTGGTAACAGCTAATTCAGACCCCCATCATTTTTTTATCAACACTGAATTTCATCTGCCATTTTGTTGTCCTGTCACTCAGTTTTGTGAGTTCTCTTTGTAACTCTGCACAGTCAGCTTTGGACTTAACTGTCTTGAGTAATTTTGTATCTCTGCAAACTTTGCCACCACGGTGTTTACCTCTTTTTCCAGATCATTTATGAAACATCATTTTGATACAGAATCACTTTTCCACACCAAGTCCAACTATGGGCATGCCTCAAAGGACTCAAATTTCATGGCAAGTCACTGAGCCCTATAACAGCGTGTGAATGTAACATAAATTTAAGACCTATTATTTTCTTCTAGTGAATGAAAGACCTTTTCCCCCAGACTGAACAGGAGCATATGGAAATAGGCAAGATAATGACTCACAGGTGTAAATTACTCACTTGCATAATGTTCATGGGATCATATGTCTAGTTAGCACTGATCCATCCCACCTGTTTCCCCAGTCCCACACACATTTGATAGATGTTTTGGTCCATACAATGTGCAGGTGGGATAAGAAAGAAAGAAAGAACATGCTTCCTGCATCGTGCAGAGCTGGGGACAATAAGTGCTCCAACCTTTAACGTTAAGTGATAGGTTCCCTGCCCCTCACTGTGAGAGGCGGTGGGACTTTTACTGTTAAAAAAAGCAGCTTTTAAAGTGATGCATTTAATAGACATTGTGACCTCTGAAATCCAGACAGAAAGCGCTGAGCTTTGTATCAGAGTTAAGGTGGAGGAAGAGGCTAGTGAAGCCTGCCAGTGCTAGTGTAGCTCAAATGAGCCAATCCAGCCAGCAAAATTGCTTTGTGAAACAGACATAAAATAATGCAGGCTCCTTTATCACACAGCAAGCCAGGCTGGGCTAGGATGTCTGTTTTATAATTTTTTTTTTTCAATTTACAAAATACTCTGGTCAGCAAACTCCCACAGGGCTTGTATAATAAAAACAATACATCAATTAAATTGCAGTGTTTACATTATTGATACAGTACTTCTTGAAGGACTCAAACTACTCCTCCCTCCGCTCTCTGAGTACTGATCTTGTAAGTCTCACACAGCCAGTATCCTGGAAGACAAAAGCCTGTGTGATTAAGTGGGTGAGACTGGTAGCATGGCTTGAAGGAAAACTGGGCTCAGACTCTGCTCCAGCAGCAAGTGATGTGAATTCCTGCCTCAGGAGCCCCTCTGTGAGAAAACTCTGCCATCAGATCATCTTGTTTACCCCTGGGGTCCGTGGGCCAGATTGCTAAAACTAGGCAGGCACTTAGGCCCAGAGCCCCAAAGGTACTTAGATGCCTAAACCCCAGATTTAGGTGCCTAAATCTCAGTTTTGGATCCACTGTGATCCACAGAATTTCCACCAAACCCCATAGGCACCTAAACTCACTCAGCATCTAAGTTTCCAGGGTAAAAGTTCCTTGCGTGCCCAATGTTTCTGCCTCTGGGCATGTGCCCTCTAGGTGTACTCGTACCTGTCTGTCACCTATGCCCCAGAGTAATTCACAAACTGGGGTGTGCTCAGAGGCCACCTACTGGATCGGATCCTATTCAAAATCTGGCTAGAGGAGCTAGTGGGGTTGTCCATAGCCTAGTGGTTAGAGCTCTTATCGGGGAGCTGAGAGATCAGGTTCAATTACCCCCCCACCAAAGCAGGAGAAAGGATTTTCAGGGTGTGCTGGCTTTTGTGGATCACATTCTAAGGTACCTTTCTCGCCTCGTTCATTGCATAGGGAGCCTAGGCACCTAACTCTGCTTTGTGGATCAGTGTTATGTGATTTGTTAGGCACTGGGATGTTCAGCATTGCAAACCCTAAGTCCCTTTGTGCATCCCACCCCTACAGATGGTGATAAGCACCTAGTGGGATTTTCAGTCATGCTTAATTAGATGCCTGTCATTGATTCCAACGGGGGTGAGGTGCTCAGGCCCTTTTGTAAATCCTGCTAGGCACCTAGCTGCATATTTATTTAGCTGCATATTTGCCTAACTAGCTTTAAAGATCTGCCTTTCTACCTCAAGTGCCTCAGTTGATTGTAATTGCAGCAGTGTCATGTAAGGAGGAGGCAAACTCTGAGGTCTGTTTTATGCGCACCTGATGGATTGACCACACTCAGAGTTAACAATGTTGGGTTTAGATCTGCAAAATAGCAGAAATATTCACTGAGAAAAATATAGAGTAGATTAGATATACATAAAAAGAAAAGGAGTACTTGTGGCACCTTAGAGACTAACCAATTTATTTGAGCATAAGCTTTCGTGAGCTACAGCTCGCAAGTGAGCTGTAGCTCACGAAAGCTTATGCTCAAATAAATTGGTTAGTCTCTAAGGTGCCACAAGTACTCCTTTTCTTTTTGCGAATACAGACTAACACGGCTGTTACTCTGAAACCTGTCATTAGATATACATAGAAAACCTTTTCCTAACTATAAGGAGTATGGTGGCACCTTAAAGACTAACAGATTTATTTGAGCATAAGCTTTCATGGGTAAAAACCCCACTTCTTCAGATGCGTGGAGTGAAAGTACAGATGCAGACATAAATATACTGACACATGAAGAGAAGGGAGTTATCTCACAAGGGGAGAACCAGTGCTGACAGGGCCAATTCAATCAGGATGGATGTAGTCCACTCCCAACAATAGATGAGGAGTTGTGAATTCCAGGAGAGGCAAAGCTGCTTCTGTAATGAGCCAGCCACTCCCAGTCCCTATTCAAGACCAAATTAATGGTGTTAAATTTGCAAATGAATTTTAGTTTTGCTGTTTCTCTTTTGAAGTCTGTTTTTGAAGTTTTTTTTTTTTAAGTATAGCTACTTTCAAACCTGTTACAGAATGTCCAGGAAGATTGAAGTGTTCTCCCACTGGCTTTTGTGTGTTACCATTCCTGATGTCCAATTTGTGTCCATTTATTCTTTTACATAGGGACTATCCAGTTTGGCCAATGTACATGGCAGAGGAGCATTGCTGGCACATGATGGCATGATTTTCCTATATTATACAGCCAGAATGGAGGCCCAGTCCTGTAGTGGGCTCCTCATGGATCAACCCCCTGCACCGACATGGAGCTTATGCAAGTCAATGGAGCTTCATCCAGGTTCAGGGATCTGCCCATGCAGCACTTATTGCGCTATCAAGGCACAGTCATCAAACCTGTGCTATTCTCTTTGGTGGTATTATATATGATACAATGAAACCAACTGGTATATGCTTCTAACCAGCCTTTCAGTACTTGCAGTTTAAGCAAGGAATGTGCCCTTGGAGAATGGAAGCTGGATGTAAAGGCTCTCAGCTCTGCCTTCTTCAAGGCCTGCTAACAATCCCCTAGCTGCCAATGGAGAAGCTAATGGGAGGTGACATTGTCTAATCAATGGATTGAGCAAAGGACTGTGAGTTGAGTACCGATCATGGCTTTTGCTCCGATTCACTGTGTGGCCTTGAGCAAGTCACTAAGGCCAAAAAATTTCACATGACCCAGGATTTTGGGTGCCTCAGTTTTAGGCTCTCCAGCTTGAAATACCATGGGTGTGATGCACCCATGGCGTCAATTGCAGTTATGAGGGCTCTGCTCAGCTGAAGTCAGTTGGAGCTGAGGCTAGTCTACACCCATGACAATCAGATCCAGAGGTGTGTTTTTTAAGTTGGGCACCCAGAAATCCCTGGGCAGTTTTTAAAAGGTTAGCGCACTCACTCTGTTTCCCCAGCTGTAAAATGGGGGTAATGATACTTACCTGCCGAGCCCGGAGGGGGTTTTGTGAGGATTAATTAGTTAATACAGTAAAGGGCTTTACCCTCACATAGCGCTATGTTAGAGCAGCAGTATTTTTGCTCGCCATGCTCAGTAGAAGCACTGTTGCTTTAAAAAGGGAGCTTGTCCAAGATCTCTTCCTCCACTGGATCTAAGATGGATGCTCCTGCTGCAGCACAGTCTCTGAGCAGACTTTGTACTGCCTGCTTTTTTTGTTTTTCCTGGAAGCTCTCTCCAGACAGGTCAGCAGCACTGCAGATTCAGCAGAAGCATGAGGGTAGCTCTCCTGAGGTAAGTTACTACTAACACAATGCTGCTCTTTCACACACCTGTATGGTGATCACATCAAGGATTCTGGCATACTGAGAATTATGGTCCTCTCCTTACTTGTCTCTAGCTGACTCTGAGAACCCAGCTCTCAGCAAGGGAAGAGTCTGACAACTTCAGGGCTCTGGTCTCTAAAAAAACTTGTCTTCTGGCTAACTGATTTTCATTTAGTTGTTATGAGGGTAGGGGGACTCCTGGTGCAGGGCCTGATTCTGATTTCACTCACCCAGGTTTTACCCTGGCATAACTCCCAGGGTGTTACTCCTGATTTACACTGGAGTAAGTGTGATCAGAATGTGCCCTGATGTTCCCAAGAGCCTGATTGCCATGGGTACTATGGTAGCATTCCCATCTCCCCTCAGGAAGGAGGTGGTATCCTGTCGCTAGAGAGGGAAGAGTAGGACTAGTCCAAGAGAGCCTTCTGAACTTTCTGAGCCAGAAACCACAGAGGCCAGTTTTAGTTGCATTGGTTTTCTTTCCTCCTTCCCCAGTAATTTCCCTCCTTTTAAGCATTAATAGCCTTGTCTTTTCTGGGATGTAGCAAATGGAGCACTCCAGTAACTTTCCAGAGTCTAAATTTGTTCCATTTTGTTATCCCAATAGACACTTGGGGTATTCCTCTTGTGTATTAGTTTTGCAAAGGGGTTTTTGGTGGGGGATGGCAGCTTTAATGAAATAGAGATGAAATTAACACTTTTTTTAACACCATCATCACTGACCAATACCATCATTGCTCTGGGAATAGTGTATGTTGCTTAACTGTGGCTGCCGAGCCAGCAGGGAGAAGGATAAAGCACTTTGGGAGAGATTCTCCTCTCTGCTATTGTACGCTGCTCTGGAGGTGTCAAGGTGCTAGGAGGGGCTTGTGGACAATTCCCCAACGCAGGAATAGAGTAGGGCTGTTGTAATCAACCTGTTGCTTCTCCCCTCTCAAGCCCCAGGGTAGGAAGTATGAGGAAGAAGTGTGCGTGTCAGGGTCGAAAGTGGTGCAAGCGAGCCCCTAAGCAGCACTCGGTGGGGCTACCATAATTTGAAGCAGTTACTGTAATTTACACTAAGGCCTCAGCACCCCAGAAATACACTTTGCACCCCCGTTCACTGGGACTGCACCTTTTTGATTTGTGCTTCTCAGCACAGAATCTAGTCCTGTTCTTGTGAACCTCACTCTTTTGGTGTTTGCTTTTTAACTTCTTGGTGTTGGAGCGATCAACTCATGGGTGTAGGGGGGGATGTGTTTAGAGTATGGAAAAGTTGCCCCATTACATTATATTTTAAAGCCCCAAAGCTTAGCCAGTTAGCTTTTACTGAGTAACATGACCAGTTTTTCCTTCAAAAACTAGGCATGCTACAGTGGTGCACGTGCAAGGATGGCTTTGGTGGGGAGGAGACGTGCCTGGGAATACTTGAGCAGCTGGAATTGGGGCGAGAAGACAGATTGGCCATGCCTCTGCCAAGCTGACCCTTCTATTTCTTCTCTTCAGACTGTGTGCAGGTGACCACTGACTTGAGGACTCACTGAGACAGTGATTGGTCTAGTGGGAGTGGGCCCTTCAGGTGCATTTTTGCTCAGCTTGCCTTTTGTCAGTTTTACTGGTCAGCTGGCTGGTGGCACCTCCCTGTGGCTGGAGGCTGTGTAGGAGTTTACAAAAAAACTTTTTGTCTTGTTTTTTGCAAAAGTTGACAGGGACGCTAGGCCAGGCCTTGAAAAGATGGACACTTTTCAGACAAATAGTGCCTCATTAACAAGCTTCTGAAGCTTCATTCAATTAGCTTTTCTCTCTAGAAATTCCCTCGTTGTTAAAGGAACAGCAGAGGCTAGAAGAATCTGCTACTACAGTCCCATAGCAGCTGCTTTCATGTTAAGCTTTCTCTAAGGGTTTAGTAGCATTAGTTGAAAAACTTCCCAAAGAATTTAGATTCAGCCATTCCCACATCCTTCTATATTTGCTTTCTACTGACATTTGTGTGAGTGCAGTTCTCTTGGTTTGTGGAAAATGAATTTTGGAACCATATCTGAGAAGTCATTAAAAAGTAGAAGTTTTTTTTTTTTTTAAAAAAAAAGACAACATTTGCCAGAAGAAGCGTAGAATTTCCTGTTCTTAATATAAGGAAAACCTATATCAATCTCAGTCTATTAGCATATTATTTCTGGAAAAGGCTGGTTTTAATAGCAACCTTTGGAAATGGGAACTTTTATCCGTAGACAGCTATAATTGTGCCTTAGAAATCCAAACTCACTGTCTCCCCTTCCCCCCATATATGTCAGTGAGAACCTGTCAGTGAAAAATGTTACTGGGAAAACCAATAATTTTATCCTCCTCTGTGGAGCCTGAATTGCACATATCATAAAAGATCTGGGTTCAACGAAGAAATGGTTGTATATATGATTACTGATGAGCTACCACTTCTGCACTTTAACTGGATTACATTAAATCAAATGAGATTATACACTGTAAAGCAAGATTTCGGTTCAACTTTCAAACCTCTTATTTTTCTTTTTCTGTGTCTTCCAATTTATTGCTTTAATGATAGTTTGGAATAAAAAAATTAGGGTTTCAGGTTTTTTAAAAAAAATTGTATTATGTAAAAGTTGATGATTTCTCCAAGAATCCAAAAAAAAAAAAAAAATGCAAGTTTCAAATGAATTGACATGTATCATCATTTTATTTTCACTTCTGCTTTCATTATGTACTTTCCCCCAGAGTCTTCATTAATATTTAAATAATGGTTGTACACACCATGAAAGGTAAAGGGAGGTTGGTTGTGGTTCCTCACTGGTCCCTGCAGCAGAAATGCAAGCTGCAGAATGGATGGTTGTGGATACTCTGTATCCATTCCCAAACCTGTCAGGACACCATCTGAGAGCTAGAGTCCCTGGCCTTTTGGGTGTCCGGTGTAGAATGCCGTCGGCAAATGGACTTAGAAAAGTAGAGGTTGGATGCATAGGAACAGTTTGTTCTTGTTTTGTTTTTCCTCCAGACTTCCAAATCAGAACTTGGATTGTAACAGTATTTCAGACTTAACTCTTTAAAAATACAATTGTTAGTTTCTGTTACTCTGTTGCAATCCTGGTTGAGTCTTCTAGGGGATAGTTATCAGACTGTTAATCAGATTCCACCTTTGGATCTCATGTGCTTCCAAACCCAGCTGGATCTGGGCAGAGTCCAGGTGCTGTCTGTAGCCCTGGGTCTCTCAGACACACTCCCAAGTACAGACTCCCTGTCCATAACCCTTCCTTGGGATATTGGACTCTGCAGTTCAACCACCCTAGGTCCCAGACCCAAATGCTGAGCCTCCCAGTCCCTTACGCATGCTCCCACCCAGAGTCCACCTCAATTAAACTGTAATTCCAAGGCACCCACACTTTGGGAACATATGGCAGGTAAAGTAAGGAGGATGGGTTTTGCTCAGGAACTTCTTGAACATGCACACACTTTACTCTTTGCACAGGAGAGTTACAGATCTATGGAAAACAATAAACTCTTGGAGGTAATCTGCACTCAGAGTCCTCACTGCTCCTGAGAGCCTTTGTGGGGAGGCAAAGCCCCGCTGGTTCCCATTCCTCCAGCTGTCTTCTCTTTCTTTGGATTGTCCCCTTGCTTAGAGACCATGTTACTTTTAAAAGCAGTCTGAGACACCTTTCCTTTCTCTCTCTTTCCCGAAGCCCCCCGTCGGGATTTCCCAGGCTCCCAACCCCCTTATTGGTTGCTGGGCAGAGAGTTCTTAAAAGTCAATGGCTCTACTGGAGGTAACCCCATTGTCCTACCAGAATAAATCTATTCAATTATTGATGGACCTTTTTCAATTTCCCCAGTTAGTCTGTTCCTGCTATAACATGGACGATCCTGCTAATCCACACTGAAGGCTACCATTAAAAATGCCATTCATAAAACAGGAGGAATTCATAAATTAACAGGCATATTCTCCAAACTGTCACACATTCTATCTGTTAATTGTGCTAATACTAGGCTGATTTTTAAAACGCCTACTACTGAATACAGTACTTGCTACTGTGAGTAGTCCAATTACCTAGAAGGCAAAGGAACTACTCCCAGAACTGAGCAATATTTGCAGGATCAAAGCTAGATTTTTCCACATGCTTTGCTGCAAGCTCATGAAGAGCCATACTGAATCAGCGGGACTACACATGTGGTTAAAGTTAAAGTCTCGGCAGAATGAAGGCTTGTGCTTAGTTAGTCATGTAGGCTTGCAGGATAAGGCCTATTGCTTGTGCTTAATTTGTTGTGAAAAATCTTCAACAAAAGCATAGCAGAACATCCCTTTTAATAAAGGATTTTCAAAACAAATTGGGTTGTTTTATGGCTATGAAAACTCGTAGTAATGCTCTTGTTTATCCCTTTTGTGCTGAATGCTTAGTCTGAGTAAATAGGTTTCTTTTCTCTCTCTTGTTTCTCTTTTCATTTGCAGCTGGCTGAAAGATATAAATAAACTCATTGCTTTGGGGTTTTTAACGATACTGTGCACAACAGCCCAGGTGAAATCTGGTTTTCTCCCTCAATGTGTCTCTCTTGAGCTTCTATTGTTTATTTATTTTAACTTAACCTTTCAGATGTGTTTAGCACCTCAAAGAAAAGTGTTACCATCACATGCCTCTCTTTGCACAGCATCAGTTTTCTGTGTAACTTTAGTAAGAAGTTAGAACTCTTTTTTTGTTTGTTCTGTGTTTCTTGAAAGTTAGAATTTAACTTCCAAGGAAAAGTATGGCAAATCCAGGTATTGTAAGCTAAATTCCGAAACTTTATTTTAAATACTGGTTGGAATTGCCTCAGCAAATTCCAGTAACATGAGCAAATGATCTGTTCCACAGAAATGTGAATGTTGATGTGGATGAATGGTGTATGCAAGAAAGACCTCTTGAGGAATGTGTATGTTTGAGACTTGCTCAAAGTAACACGCATAAATGGAAAAAAATGACGGAGTGTAGACGTAGATAGTTTGGTTGGGTAAAGCACAGTCCTGAGAACTGTGCAGGTAAGAGTCCGATAGATCAAGATTGAAGGAAGAAGACAGAGAGGCTGACCTATGAAGTAGTGGTGGAAGATCATGAAGCAAGACATGTTAGCATAAGGTATGTTAGAGGATATGGTATTGAACAGAGCTCTATAACTCATAGGGTGGATCCCATTTGCTGGGTTTAACATGAGGAAGAAGAATTCCAGCAATTTTTCATTCACTCCAAAAATTTTACGGCATGATCTGTTATGTGCTCACTTCTGTTAACCAACAAAACGCTACCTTCTACGTACTGATTATGGGGTAGATGGTTATATGCTGTCCTCCCCAAAATTTAAATCCATGCCAGAAAAGTCACTCTTCTAATAGTTAAATCCTGCAAACACTTAAGCATGTACAGAACTTCACGAGTAATCCCAGTGACTGAAAGGTCATTATTTACATGTGTGAAGTTATGCACCTATGTGTTTGCAGAAAGGGGCCCTTACTATGCACTGTAGCGCATCTGCTTAAATGCATGGGAAATGGAAATGCTGTTTGGGGCTATGCAGTGCTACAGGTATGTTACACACGTGGCACTGTATCTTCCCCTGCATGGGGTCTCTGTTTTCTTCCAGCTGTGCCATTTGAATGCTAGCCTGCATTTCCTTCCTGTTTACAGGATTAATATACAAATAATACATCTAGGCACTTCTATAGCACCTGACACATGAGACAGTCATAGGGCTTTACAAAAAATGGGTGAACTCCTGGCTTTTCTGAACTCAATGGGAGAATTGCCATTGTTCATTAACTGGGCCAGGAATTTAACACAATATGAACCCAATATTTCACCTACTTGGTAGGTGATGTTTCATTCAACAGCTGGGAAAACAGAGACAAGACACTGTCAAAACTTAATTTGAGACACCTTTGGATTTTCAGAGGTGTTGAGCACCACTCCCAGCTTTTATGACTTCAATGCCCTCTAGTAATTCTTTATTTCGCAGTGAGTGGGGGATGCTATTTTGAAAACGTAGGCCCAGAGTGACATGCCTAGAGTTCATGCTGTTAGACTGGGAAAGTTTTGCTCAGCTTCTTTCTCTTAATGAACATAAGTCACAGTGCTGCACAATTTTCATTTTTAATAGAAGCTATTTCAACTTTGTTTCCAGTTTCTTTAGCATCTGTTGCCTTTGTCATGGGGGGAGCTATACTACGTTGTTGTTTTTTCAATCTATATGACTCTTTGAGGAGACTTCAACTTTTTAATTATTGTTAGAGCCACGTTTAGTTTTTGGGAGGTCCCTTTGGCAAAAGTGAATTTAGAAAAGAGCAACAAAAATGATTAAGGGGTTGGTGAGCTTGAACTGTAACCAGATTAAAAATATAACAATGCGTAGCTTGACCAAAGCTTGAACGATATCAGTCTGTTGTGAACTGATGTGTGTAAGCAGCGAGGAGCTAGAATTATTATTTAGGTTAGAGCAAGCAGGTAGAAGTACAAGAAATGCAATTTAGCAAGGGAAATTATAAGGATTTATATTATGATATTAGTTGCTAAGCAGAACTCCCCATTAAAGACAATAGGAGAATTTTTTTAATAAACTGATGTCCCAGTACAAATAAGGTGAATACCTGGAAATGCTTTGTGAACTAGCCCTGGGTTTTTCTAGGGCTCTGTATGACATAGCATGGAAGCCCTCTTGCTCGATATGATCTTCTAAAATGTTAAGGATTAGGTACAGGGACTTGTCACTGGGGGCTGGGAGTGCAGGAGGACTTTACAAGCTGGATGGACTGATACACAGGGCATGGATTACTATTCCTTGCAAATGCCCAAACTGGCATAATTTTTTTCCAAATGTTACTGTAACACAAGCTCGTGCATCCATTTTCTCATAGGTACCAGATGGCCTCCACTTTCTCCACCCACTGTTAGCTCTCTCTGGCTGCCTCTTTTACACTGTCCTCCACAACTCTTTAAAAATATTGCATCCATGCTTTCCGCTATCTGTATTTTCAGACTGCAATTTGCTGTACAGTGCTAGGTAACACTAGCACCCATGGTTTTATATGCTGAATGGCGTCTTGTGTGGACCATACGTGGAGGACTGGGAATGTTTATTCTTTGCCAAGCTGGAGGTGGGGCAGGGAAGGTTCTAAACAGAAGCCCAACAGTGAAGTGGGTGGTGCGATTTTATTTATTCTAATAAAATTCCTGATTGAGCATTAGAAGAAAGTCACTCTTTCCGTGATCCTTTCCCGTAGTCCGATGATCTCATCTTTCAGTCTCCTGATCTTCTTTTGCAGTAGTGCTCTTAACTGATGCTTAATGTGCAGTATATACACCCCATTTTCTGCATTGCTAGAATGAACGTTTTGTCCTTGCCTTCTGTCACTTCTGGATCTGTTGACAATGAACAGAATGACAGAAAATGGTGACTTAAAAGGGAAAGATGGAAGCGGCAAGAAGAAACTCTTAATTATAAAATCTTATTGGAGAAAAGAGGTACATAACTCCATGGCAGTATGTGCACAAATCATAGTCTAGACTGCACACATACAGCATGAGGCAAAGGATCTTTTGCTCTAAAATCTAAAATAGGTAAAGAAGAATCTCTGTTAGCTGTCTGCAGTAGTCCCCCAGCTGCTAGCACAGTAGTGTACAGACCCGGAACAGGAAGAGGGGACTCTTTTCACCTCCACAAATAATATTTTGGGTTGACCTGAAGCGGAGAAGAATGTGTGTAATGACTGTCTTGGGGAAGAAGCTCAGACAATGGCACTGGATGCTTATTCAGCAATCTGACAGCTGCTGTACATCCTGACTAGCTGGGAGTGATAATAGCCAATAAGAGAGGTGCACTTCATTGTGGCAGGAGTTGCAAATAGGATTTTTTTGGGAGAGAGGAGGATTGCAAAATGCAGCAGATATGGGGAATTTATTAGTTGTATGGTAACATCTGCAATATATGTTCCTCTGTTAATCTTTTCAAAGAGTATATGGATGTACATTTTTTTCCCCCAAGAAACCTTGCTCCTGCTATCTGACTCTGTGATTTAAATTCTTTTCCCAGCAATTAGCAATTTACTTCTGTTTCACTGATGGGTACTACACAAAGTAAAAATAGAGAAGGGACTTTGAGCAGTCATGTTTGTATGGCAACTTGCTGTGGGTGGTTGTCACATAATTGAAATAAATTTTCTTGGCCATTTGTGATGTGAATTATTATTCCAATTTGCCACTAGAATGAACCTCCTTCTCATTAGGCTAGGGGATATTTCTCTGTGACTTTCCCAAATGACCAGGCAGCAGATAACACTTTTTTTTGTTAGTTAAAACAGCAATTAGATTGAGTGAAGGGCAATATTTCTTGTCTTGTGGGAGCCTATGATGATCACTATTTGAAACATCATAATATTAAATAAAATCACATGTGAAATGTGTTTTGGCTGGAAGTCTTACATTTTTAGGATGAGGAACGTTAAGCAGGGAGGGGAGTTGAACAAATCAGTGTGTCTTCTCTCCTGGAACTGCAAACCTAAGCAAGTAGATCCAAAATTCCCCTGAAAGACCAATAAATGGCCTCTCTTTCACCTCCCCCTCTTTTGATTTGAAATTAAATGCAGGCAATATTAACGAGGTTTTGTGCAACTTAATTGGAGATCTTGTTTGTGTGATTGTGGGTCCATTTTAAATGGAGATGTCATGTTTAAAATACTTAATGGTGCAGATGCAATGTGTTCTTTCTAAACAGAAATAACTATTGGGAAGAACTGAGAGCGTGACTGATCACTTAAATGTCTCAGCTGAGTGGGTATTAGGACTGCTAAATCAAATGCATCATTTTCTGAAATTCTGTAGTAGTGTCTCCTCCTAAAAATATTGCCAGATTAGTGCTTATCAGACCAGTAATGCAGTGTGTCGCACCTTCAGGTAACAGTGTGATTTTTTTTTTTTTTTTTTTTTTTTTTTTTAATAATGATAGTGGCTGCTAGCTGTAACTATGGAATGTATTGTCATGGAAACCACACTTTTCTAAATTTACACCGGTGCTGGTGATGAGAGAGACAGGACTTGAAAGAAAATCTGTTTAATAATGAGACAGCCAGGCTGGGAATAAATAGATCAAAGATTCATATATTTTTATGAGCATTTGTCATAACATGTATTCTAAATAGGGTCAAGCAATATTTCATATGCTAACCATCAGGACAAGTTGGAAAGAAGTCCTGCTTTTGTGTTACTTTGGAATAATTGGTCAAACAGAGCATGGGTTATTGATGTTTAGTCAAATAGCATCTCTATAATAAGCTCCCATGTGATCTAATGCGGCATATAAAACACATTTCAGGACTGTGTGAAATCAAACAATGACCAGAGTGAATTGAGGACAGTGAACTTTTAGAATCTGTCATTTTGCAAGAAAATCCTTAAAAAAAAATTAGGACTTAATATGGGAACTGGGTTGTAATTTTAACTATGGAGCAATTGATGCTGCTTCATAATAGTCTCTCTGATCAATTTTGTATCTAAGCACTTTTAACACATACTACTGTAATGCATACCTGTATCCAAACTGAGTAACCTCCGTTCTATCCTTAAGGAAACAAAACTAATAAATGTAAAATATTATTATATAAAATCATGATTAGTTTATAAATGGTGAAAAATTCTAAAAGGAAAAGTTAGTGATCCAGGGTATTAAAAACCAAAATCCATATTGTTTAAGAAACTAAATCCTTTTGTTACCTGAGGTTTTGCTGAACCCAAAACTCTTGGTAACTTTACTCTTTGTGAGATGGTGTTCAGGAAATAAATCAATGGGGACACTGCCATCCAGCCAATAGATAATTGATGCAAGCAGGCAAACAAAAGTGCTTTCACTCAAAGCTTCTACTTTATTTAATCTCCAGCACTTGCACACATCTGCAACTGGTTAGCAGAGCACCCCAAATCACCCCTCAGATTCATATTTATCCAGGGTCTTGAAGAGGTAGATAACTATAGATGTCCAATGGCCAGCCTTCCGTCTGCAGGAGAACTGGAGAGGTGTCCAAGCGTTCAAATGTCCCCGAGCTCATATTCTTCCTCTTTATACCCAATTTGTTAATATTACATAGCTTGCTCATCCAAAAAAAAAAAAACAAAAAAAAAAAACCCCAAAACCCTGCTGAATAGACGCTAAGTTAAGGGAGTGGATTTATAGCCTGTCAGAGAATTTTCCATCAGTCAGGCAGGGGAACTTTCCATCAGTTAACCAACTGTATAGCAATAGTAAACTATTGCCAGACTTTCCATCCTGCAAAACCGTATGCTTCGGAGAAATAGGTCAAGTCAGGAGGGCACAGGGTCATGTTCAGTCCTCAAGGTTATTCTCACTTCACTCTCCTCTCCTGGTCTGTTAGTTGTGCTAAGGCCTCCTTTTAGCTGCTTTTGGCAATAGCATAACAACTGGTATTCCAGCTGATGGCAGTGATTTAAGCGTGTTGCTGGGCTCTGGGCAATCAAAAATCTGCACCTAAACTTTCAGATTTTGGAAAGCGGGGGGTAAATTACATAGGAAAGATCCAGTTCTGTACTTATTTATTTTTAGTTATTGTACTGCTCCCTTTACATTGTAGCCTCCAGTCAGCATAAAGATATAGAGTTAAAATATAATCTAGTTACAAATTCTCTAATATTTACTCTGAGAATTCTTTGAAGCACATCCATATTTGTACTTTCATTTGCCATAAGTGTTTCTATAAAATGTTGTGAAGCACATTCTGTGTTCACTTTAGCTCTGGTCCCTAGCAGAAAATATTCCAATCATCTCTTCAGAATACACTGACAATTGTCTGGGAGACAAACTGCTCTCATTTAATCAGAAAGAGCTCATAGTGTGATGAGCAGTGCCTCATGAGTTACAAAAGGTCAAGTCACTATTTAAACAACTGCTGGGACTATTTCACTGTCAGCTGTGAAAGTGTTTAAACTGCCGTTCCTCCCCCCCCCCTTTTTTTTTCTCCTTCTTGCTTTTTGTATTTTCACTTTTATTCATTCAACTTTTAACACAAAGTTTAAAAAATTACAGCTACCCGATTGACCATCCACATGCTTCATTATACATTTTGATCCATTGCTACTGAAATTGTGGAAATACGACCACTGCTTGCTCTTACTGCAGCCAAAATATTATAGTTCCCCTAAACTACTGTAATGGTTAAATTCCTGACATACTGGAGGCTAATGTGTAGAATATGTTTAAAGGTTACATTATTGAATTATAGCTGCCTCATCTGTAGGTATAGTACTTCAAACAGAGTTTAAAGGGTTGTTTGGGTTTTTTAAGCTTCATACTGGTTCGTTTTCCATGTAGCTTCATGTATTTTTTTTTTTTCAGTGTCTTCTGCAATCCATCAGACTGTCTATTTGCAAATTTGTGCCTGGAGAAAGCTCCCATGTGGCAGGCGAGGATTGGGTAAATGCTACTTGTAACAGCGTTTTCTCCCATTGCAAACTCCAGCAGCTGAGATTTTCAGCTTTGAGGACAGTTCGTTTTGGAGAAAGCAAAGGTCGTAGCTTCTATGGAGTTGTAATTCAATAGATCCTTTTTCTGGGGGTTGGAGGAGAGGGAATCCTTATTGGAATGCATATTGATAAAGGCTGAAGATTGTGTCTCCTTCGATAAGTAGATTTTTTGTTTGTTTTGTTTTGTTTTTTCCCCTCCCCACAATGACTATGTATTGCAGCAACTCACTGGCTTTTTACCAAATCAGGAGCTGCAGTATTTTTCTTCTGATGGAATAATTTCAGCCCACTTGAGCTAGCATGACAATCTTATGTGATTGTTATGAGTAGGCGTTTATATCCTTTTACATGCTAATGCTGCCACACCTGCTTTTCCCCCTCATTTCCATTTTTTCCCTTCAATGTAAAACTAATTTCCCAGTGGAAGGGAAACCCTGAGATTCATGATCAATGCTGCATCATTGATTCATCAACAAAGAAGGGGATGGCTGAATGGGACACAGGTAGAGATTCAAGCAGGCTGCTTCTGACTAGCAAGAGAAGATAGCTGTTGAGCAGCGTATGTTGCCACTCCATGTGCCGTATCAGCTACTTGTTTTTATCTTTCAGTAGGCTGCTACTACTGCAGCACTAAAGGAATGTGCCCTATTGTTAAAAATCCTGACTGCTTTACACCAATGATTTGCCACTGCAAAGTTGCATGCACCAACAACACTTTATCGTTGATGTTTGGATGCAAGGTAGGACACGGTTAATGTATTTAAATGCATGCTGTAACTCCTTTGATTATCTGTGCTATTTTATTTAATGCCTGAATAGGGATCTAGGTAAGATTCAAAGCAAATTGGAATATATTCGCTATATGGTAGGGCTTACAGTTCTGATACATTTCAGATGTTATAGGAAATCCAGAGTAAGAAAAGGTTTCCTTTATTTCTATAATAGTACAAGGACAGATTAACATAGGAGAAACAATTGGACTATAGAATTTGTCTTAGACTTCATTATATACTTGGCTAACAAAGGTAACTAAATCATAATCTCTCACTTGCCCAGATTCATTGCATTTGAAATGTATACCTGTTATTCTGAAACCCTGAACTAAGTAGAAATGTATATACTATTTTCATTGATATCGGTGATGGTGCTCCTAATGAGACTAGAAATCATGAAGTATGCAGCTCTGCACTTCTGTATAATAAACAAAGTAAGCCCATAAAACCTTTAAAAGTCTGCAGAAGGTGACAAATGCATATTTTAAATAAATGTTTTTTTGGGGGGCTGGACAATCAATTAAATTTAAGAGAGAAAGTCGGTCAAAAGGTGGCGTAGTAATCCAGAGAAGTTCATTTTTGGCTCTATAAAGGAATCCCACCTCTAATATTGCAAAGAAGATGTTGGGTTGGGTTTTTAATTTTTTCCTTAAAGAAAATTCTGATTTTAAATTTTTCTTGTACCCATTTTTGCTCATTATTCTTTTACTAAAATAATTTAATAGAGATGTCTTGTTAACACAAGACGTATTAGCTTTGGAAAAAATAAGTTTTGTTCTTGGATCATTGGAGCATCCACCATGAGATTGTAGGAGGTGCAGAATTTTTTGCCAGTTCCTATGCACAGCTGTCTGTATTAATAATTACGCAAATAATTTTAAAGCTGTTCTGTTTGTTAAAAAGTACAGTGATCAAATAACTACTTGGTGCTACTAAAAAGAGTTAAGATCACAGTTCAAGGATGATTACACTTGCATGGATTTTTCAATTCTCATAAATGGCTGTGTCCATTGAAATATGCCAGTGCAACAAACCTCAAACCTCATTTAGAGTAGCAACACAACATTACTTTGGAGTTACCATGAAATACCAAAAAATATCCTGAAATACTAGGTAGTAACTCCATAGAATACTGTCATAATACAGACGAGCTAGTATTTCTAAATGTAAACTAAAGGTTAATGACAGCTAGATTACCTAAAGATTAAGAATACTGTATGAAGCATAGTATAGTTTTTTAAAACTTAATAATAACCATTTACCAGTGTTGGTGTGTCTACCTTTCTACCTCCATACATGTTTTCTAGGTACTTAAGGTGTTGCCCATGGGAAAACCATGATCACCCTGTTCTTATTCCAGACAAAACTGAAAAGATACAAAGGTGCTCTAATTTTAATTGCTGTGTCATGAGGCCACTAATGATGTGAACAGTGTTGACAGTTTAACAATTTATAAGCCTCTTCAAATTTCTTCATAAAAGCAATTAATGTTTCTTTTTCATTTTAACTTCAAAACTGATTGTGAGTGTTAAATTATAATTTAATAAAGGTGAATTATTAGTCAGGGGAAATTAAATGCAAGCCACCAATCTAATAAGGTAGGCCAATGGCCTAGGGACCAGCATCCAATTTGTATTCCAGCCCGTAAGCATGATTTTCAAAGGATGTTCTCTGAGGCACTTAAGCTCTTTCATGATTTTCAGATCCTGTTACAAAGCAGGAGAATAAAATTAATTTTATTTGTTTAGAGCTGCAGGCTTGTTACGTTAGTCACAGTGTGGTGTTTTTACTTTAAGAAATCACATTATGAATGAAATAACTTGGGGGGAGGGAGAGAGAGAAAAGGATGGTGATGCTGAAGAATGATGATGAAGAATTATGCTAAAGAACCTAAGTGTAATGACTTGTGTTGAACTCACCCTAGACAAGTCAAATTTGTACTTACTTGACACTGTTACCAGACGGTGTGTAGTACAGTCTGACATACAGATATTTCACATATCACTGGCTCCACTTTCTGTATCACTGCGAAGACCCCGTAAAATCCCCTATGTATGAAAGCAGACCACTTTGCTGCTCTCTGGGCATATTGTACCGTTTTAATGGTGGCTCATATTTAATATTTGGAATGTTTGGATTATTTCGCAAGCGTCAGCTATTCCTGGGTCACTATATTTAAAATAAGTTTCTGCCTATCTCACTGAGCTGTCTGATAAGGATAGGAACATAGTAATCAGATGAAAGAACTCTTATTGGATCATAAGGTCAGTTTCTTTACCAATATCGGGTATAGTCCCTGAGAGAGGACATACCATGTCAACGCTTAAGAGCATGGTTAGAAGTTTGTTGCATTTTGCTCAAGTGTATGGTCTGCATTCTCTCCTAGATCTAATTGGATCAGGACTAGAAGAGCAGGGGGACTAAAGGGAAAGCCCACAGCCCGTACGCCCTGCCCCAGCTGGGAGCCCCCTCCCACACTCCGAATCCCTCAGCCCCACCCCAGAGCCCCCTTCCTCACTCCAACCCCTCATCACTGGCCCCAGCTGGAGTCCTCACCCTCTCCCTTGGGTAAGGACTCGCCTTCCTCTTTTTGCCCCAAAGCTGCTCCTCCCCCTCCTTTTGTTCTCCAGCCCACCTCTAGGCATAGGCTATTTTTCTTTTTCAAGTAGCTTTGCTTTGGGCTCATGGTTTAAAGACTCCTAGTTCTTTATATTTAAGGGTATGGATTGTTGCCATTCCCATCTGGATCTGTTTTTTTGGAAAAGAGTTCACTTATACTACATAAATTTGGAGTAGCTCCAGAAGAGTCTAGCATTAGTGATGTAAAAGATGATCTCTTCCAGGAACACCCGATGAATCAATTTACAACAAAAGGTAAAATCCCAGACTCGAGTTGTGTATGTGTGGTGAAAAAAATGGTTTTCCATTATCTCACCATCATAAAAATAAGTCAGTACTCCACTATATACTGTTCTTTCAAAAAGGAATTCAAAGTTCAGACAAATATCTCCATGTTGTAAAATAAGCAGGTCAGATAACAAATCAGAGTATAGCAAATATATACTGAATAGAGACAAAGAAAAATCTCCTCTCTGAAAGACTGTGCAAGTTTTTAAAACTGGAATGTTCCTAACACTTTTTATTTATAGCTTTGTGCCCTAATGTAAGCAGGGGCATGGTCTCACTATATTGTGGGGAACTTTCCTGGCTTATACACTACCCCGGTGGAATTAGCTAGCGAAAGGATCTGAGTCCTCACTCCCACTTCCTTTACCCAGAGACCTGCCTGACTTCGGACTCCGCTTCTACTCTTATGTGGCAGAGTCCTCGCAATCCCAACAAGGCTGGGCCCAGGATCCCTGGGGAGCTCAACCCCAAGGAGGTTAAGGTGTCCCGACTGAAGGGTACTCTCTCGGTTCTGGACGCTTTCCTGACCCACTGATCATTGCATCTAGGTCAACAAATATAATTTCTTAAACAGCAATCAGTTTTTAAAACATGAGAAAGGTTAAAGGAAAACACACAACCCTACTCTGTGGCATGGGGACATCATCACAAACAGCTGTCTCTGGAATGTAAGGGAAGTTCACAGTCTGTTTCTCACATGTGTCAGGCCTCCCTCCTGGGCCCTGGCTGCGCTGCAGGCATGCTGCCAGCTGGACACTTGTGCTGGTGGTGGACACATGTCTTCAGGCTCTGGGTGGAAGGGCCCTTCTTCCCAGCATTGCCCTCCACCCCCGTTGGGGTTACGATCCCCCTCCAAGTCTGGCCTGCAAGGTCCCTTCACTGATGGGATCTCCCTGCGCTGCGACCTCTGCCCAGGCCCCCCATCACAACTCCCCAGCTGTAGGGTTGCCAACTTTCTGATTGCATAAAACTGAACACCCTTGCCCTGCCTCTTCTCTGAGGCCCCGTCCCCCAGCTCACTCCATTCCCCACTCTCTCCATCACTCACTCTCCCCCACCCTCGCTCGCTCATTTTTGCTGGGCTGGGTTTGGGATGTGGGAGGGGGTATGGTCTCTGGGCTGGGGGTGCAGGCTCTGGGTGGCACTTACCCCAGGTGGCTCCCAGAAGCAGCAACATGTCTCTCCAGCTCCTGGACAATGGGAGCCGTGGAGCTGACATTTGGGATAGTGCCTGCACGTGGGCAGGGGCAGTGCGCAGAGCCCCCCTGGCTGCCCCTGCACCTAGGAGCCTCAAGGACATGAAGGCCGCTTCCAGGAGCCACACAGAGCTAGCCACTTTTAGCAGCCCAGTCAGCAGTGCTGACTGGAACCACCAGGGTCCCTTTTCAACCGGATGTTCCAGTCAAAAATCAGACACCTGGCACCCCTACCCAGCTGCTCACCACAGCTGGCTCTGGAGTGCCCCCAGCTTCAGCTCCACTCTGCCCTGCTGCTGCTGCTTTGCCTCCAGCACAGCACCCTGAGCTGCCTCTCTGGTTCTGGTTGCTGCAGCTCTGCACCCAGCATTGATCTGCTCCCTGAGCTGCTTCTTTGGCCCCTCTGCCTGCTGCTGCTCTCTTCTTAGTTCAGCACTACTCTGGACCAAGCAGCCCCAGCTTATATGGAGGATGGGACCCCTGGCCTCTTGACTCCCTCATTAGCTGGCCCGCCCTGTCAATCAGGCTAACCTGGAGCATTGGCCTCTCCCCATTGCCCCTGAGGATTGTCTCAGGGTCCTGATTTCCCGTCGACCCTTCCCCTTTCTTTTGGTACTGGGAGCTAGCCAACCAACCCCCCAGTAAGCACTTTCGTAAGAGGCTAACAGTCCCCTTACACTAAGTTAGAACCAAAGTCTTGAGGTGGGTAAGAAAGGAAATTTTGGGTCTGCACCATCATAACCCATTTCTTGCTACCCCCAACACAGTGATGTTACAGTTTGCTGATTCCTAACAGGACGAGCCGTGGGGAGTTTTCTGGAGAAAGGATGGGGTGGGGTGTGGCTGCTGGTACCTTTTTGAGAACACATGCGCAGTGGCCTACCTATACCATATGTTGCATGGATATTCCTGAGAATGGAATAATCTGTGTGGCATGCTGGACAGCTTTAATTCTGAACCTGTTTTCATGGAAATTGGTACGTGGCCTGTTTTTGGCCAGTCTTACAGACTCTTACTTTCAAAATGAAGAAGGGTTCAAAGTAATGTAACTTGAAAGGCAGCACAGCTTCTCTGTGTCTTAAGTACTTATATTGTCCCCTGGAGTGCAGTGTCTGGGTGCACCTCAGTCTTCAGTTTATTTATCCTCAGAATGCTTCTGTGAAGTAGGAAAGTCATTGTATGGACAGGGAACTGAAGCACTGAGAGACTGTACCGATTTTTAAAGGTATTTAGGTGCTAAAACAAGCATACAGGTACCTAAAGGGATTTTCAAAAATGGCTAAGTACCTCACTCCCATGGTCTCTCACATACAATCTGATGGAGCAGGGGACTGAATCTCATTGATTCATAGACTTTAAGGTCAGAAAGGACCATCATGATTATCTAGTCGCACCTCCTGCACGTTGCAGGCCACAGAAGCTCACCACCCACTCCTGTGACCCTAATCTCTGGAGAGTTACTGAAGTCCTCCAATCATGGTTTAAAGACTTCAAGTTACAGAGAATTCACCATTTGCACTAGTTTAAACCATGCCCCATGTTTCAGAGGAAGGCAAATAACCCGCAGGGTCTCTGCCAGTCTTTCTCAGGGGAAAATTCTTTCCCGACTCCAAATATGGTGATCAGTTAGACCCTGAGCGTGTGACCAAGACCCACCAGCCAGACACCAAGGAAAGAATTCTATGTAGTATCTCAGAGCCCTCCCCATCTAGTGTCCCATCCCTAGTTGTTGGAGATATTTGCTGCTAGCTGTCACAGATTAGCTACATGCCATAAGTAGGCAATCTTGTCATACCATCCCCTCCATAAACTTACCTGTGCCTCTCAAGTCCTAGGGTAGCACCCTAATCACAGGATCCTAATTCCCCTACAGTTCAAATGATGTTTATCACAGAAGAGTAGACGGCTTAGGCCTCAATTCAGCAAAGCACTGAAGCATATGCCTAAATCTCATTGAAGTCAATGGGACTTAAGCACATGCTTAATTGTAAATATAGGCTGCAGTACTTTGCTGAACTGGGGTCTTTAATAAGTAGTTAATGTGGATGTACTGTTACCTCAGGCCTCTTAACATCTGTTAATTTTGTTCTTATGTGGAATGCCAGAAATTATTTCTGATTGAGATACTTCTTATATTGTCATTTCAGTTACATCCCTTAACTCTTATGTACAGGTGATGTTTTGCTTGTTCACTTTTTCCTGTGTAACTTTTTAGAAAATGTATTGGAAATTCCAGCAAAAGATGCACATGGGCCTCTTATTAGCTGAGTTTGGTGGGAATTTTGAGGAATCATGCTTTCCTTTTTATTTAGGGCAAGTTTGTGTCTGGCCATAGCACAGTTGTGGATGGCAGAAACCTCTCCCTGCTCCTCCCTTGCCCATGCAAATTTATTACCTACAGCTCTCTGGGAGAGCAGTTGAGTCCAGTCATAGATTGTGAATTTCTTTTTTCACCACTGCTCATCTAAGCAGAAATATCCAGCTAATCTCAAACTCTCTCACTCTTCCAAAGGTGCAAAAGCCCCAACTCTCTTCAACTGCCTGATGGGACATTCGGCCAGTTTCTGTGCAAAGATTTACATATGTCCCTAGACTAAAGCACATGAATAGTCAAATCTAACTCAAATGAGGCCTTTGATTTCCCACAACATTGTGCACTCAAAATCCTCTTCCTGATCAGGAGGTTGGTAGCAACCCCCCACACCACTAATATATTTAAATACCTTCCTCGATAGTAGCTAAAAATAAAACTTGTGTAATAACACAGGGCTGATGAATCTGTAAATCCCAAGTTGCAAGCTTCTCTTGGTAGAAGCCATTTTCTTTAATGTCAACACCACAAGCTGGTCAACTCAAGAGTGTTATAATAATGGGTAATAAAAGTAAACCTTAAATAACTGAATAAAGGTTTGATTTGTGGAATCTCATGGGACTATTCAAGGTGGCTTATGAGTTCTTACTCGTAAACATATTTCAATTCTGATTTTTGGATTGCGACTGGAAATGGGGTGGTGTGAGAATAGATATTCATGATCACACCTGCTTCTGTGGTCCACTATTGGAGACTGATAGATCGTATTAGGTTCCAGAATGCTCTGAGGGAGTTTACTGCCTAGACTATCAGAGTGAGTACAGTGGAACATAATTGTTATGCATAGTGGATAATACACAGAGTGGTACCTGAATGCTTCCACATATCTACTTTGTTAGGTCAGCATGGTTTTAAAAAATTGCTCAGCAACAGATGTAGTTGCAGGGGAGAAAGCTGGGTTGCCCGTGGCAGGAGACTGAGTATGATCAGCTGTGTCACAGGGGATTTGTACATTCTTATGCAGTAGCAATGCTGAAGGCAAAGAGTTTTCTATCTACTGTAGAATCCATGAAAGCTAACTCATAAACCCAAATAGTCTCAGCTGGCTATACCTCTTGCTATGAGGTATTGTTGAATTTTCTTAGATAAGGGCAATTGGATACAGACTGAGGTATTAACTTACAGAAATGTAAAAAGGGATGCCTATTCCCTCACATAACTTAAAAATATATCCTAAGTGCAGTGGTACAATTTAAGGTAGATAAAATGAGCCAGGCAGTGTAAACACTGGATTTCCTCCCACTTTCAAATGCCTGCAGGGAAAAGATGACCTGTATGGTGCACTCCGAAAGTCAACAGGCTCAGGCTCTCTGACTGGGTGGGGAGTGAATTCCAAAGTCAAGGGGCCCACATGGAAACAACCTGCCAGCAGCCCTCTTGTCATATCTATAGGGCTCCAGCTTGAGTGCCTCTGTTGATCTCAACCATAGTAGTGTGATATAAGCAGAGACAATTGTTCAGCTCCTAAGCCATGAATGGCTTAAAGAGCAAACACAACACCTCATACTTCACTGAGAAACCCACATGAAGCCAATGTGGATCATGGCACACTGGTTTAATATGGTTGTGGGAAGACAAAGTGGGCAGATGTGGTTTTTGTGCTTGCTTCAGTTTCTACGCTGTTTTAAGATGTAACACCATGTAGACTACTTTGCAATATCTAATCTTGAGGTGAGAAAAGCATGGCTGATGGTTGTAAGTTCTGCATCCAACAGCTGCAACCTCCTGGCTGTGCATAAATGGTAAAAAGCTGACCTGACTTGTCATTGCTGCTAGCTGCTCTTCTTGTAACAATCCCCCCAGTCCCCCCAGAGCATGAACCTGACCAATAAATGGTAGAAAAGGTCCCTTAACCAAAGGGACAGATATAATTCATGCCATAGCTTTTGGTTGCTTTCCTCAGCCATCTAACATTCAGTCTTGTCTGGATTGAGCTAAACGAGCTGGCTCTCAACCATGACCCAGCCATCAAGTAAAATCATTGACTATTTTGGCTGGGTCAGGTGAAATGGAGGTGTCAAACTGTAATCCGCATACTGAAAATACTGCCGCCCATCTCTTCTCACTATCCTGGGTACATGTAAACAAGAGGGATGACCAGATAGAACCCTGTAGAATGCCACATGAGAGTGCCCTCGAGGGGAGCAGTGTCCAATCACTACCTTCTTGAGAACGTTCACAAAGGAAGGAATAGCCACTCTAAAGCATGCCCGTATACCCCTGCTGTGACCCACAGGCAAGTCAACATGACCTCATGAATAATGGTGACATTTGGCCACTTGCGGGGAGAAACGGAATATTGAACTGGGAAGAAAGAATTGCACCATAGTACCCTATGCCAAAGTAGTACCATCAACGTCACCTGTAGGGTAACTTGTGATTCTGAACGCTTGGAGTTGGCAATCTTGCCTTCTGCAAAATAATTCAAGCTTTTATCACCCCCGATGCTTAGTTACTTAACATTACTTTTGAAGTCAACCTGGCACTTCTAGATAGTGCTGAATGGCACCTCTGGAGTGGCGTGGGCCCCTGAGAACACACATCTGTGCATGAGTCTCTGCTTCTGGCTGTAACTCATTGCATTGGTGATTACTTGGAGGTGTGGGGAAAATTCAGAACGGTTTGGAAAGTGGCTTCATGAGGGGCCATCTCTCACCATATGTTCCATCATAGCAGACACAATAGGCTGTGAGGTTCATGAGGATGATTCTTAGGTTTGAACATGCTGTAGCCAGCAGCATTTTCAGCTAAAAATGTCTTTTTTGCTTTTTGAAGTGACTCTTTGGCAGCCACTTGGTAGGGAACTTCAGAGCACAATGAGCCCCATTGGTTTTGTTCTTAAATCTCCCTAACTAAATACCTAGCTGCCACTGCAGTAGGCACTATAGAAATTTTGACTGAAATGTCAAAGATGTCATAGGCTAAGAAGCTTGCATCTTCCTTTAAAAATTAATACTGTAGAGCTAGTAGAATTTCTAGTTACTACTAATTGATGAGAGTGAGACAAACTTCTCCAGTGGGAAGATTATTCCATAATTGTCTCCTTTGGGACTTCTTGCACCTTCCTTTGAAGATAGCAGGTGCTGGCCACTGTCAGAAACAGGAGACTGCAGTGGCTGGACCACAGATCTGATCCAGCGTATATATTTGTTTGTTCCTCCCATCATAGCCAGCACACTTATTGGCAGTCTCAGCAATGGAATCTGATTCTCCCTAACCCCATAAAAATGCTAAGCACCCACATATTCTGTTGGGTCAGTGGGAGCGGAGTACTCCGTGTACAGCACCTCTTAAATATAAATTTTCTAACGGATGCACAAGTAGTTGTCAGGCAACTGCTCTTCTGTGTTTCTCTTGGGATGCAGAATGTTAGTGACTTGCTGTGATCTCTCACAGAGACGTATTTGTTCTTATTTCCCTTAATTTTAAAATAATTCAGAAAATCACGGCGTTTAGACAGACCTTTCACAAATGCAAAGATTCCATTAAGAGGTAGAAGTGGATTAATGTGTGGGTTTGTATGAGAAATGCTGTAGCATTCAAACTAAATCTATTGCGGTTCAGCAGAGAGTTTTGTTTCCTTTCGCACCCATTATGTTAATACTGTGGAGGATTTACACCTGTATCTTTCACTTACAGGAGGGGAGAGATGATCTTGTGGTTAAGGCACTTGACTGGGACTTGAGAAATCCTGGATTTTATGTCCCACTCTGTCACAGGATTCCTGTGTGACTTTAGGAAAGTTGACTGTCCTACCTGCTTCTAGCTAGCAGTGGATGTAGCAAGGCCAAACTGCTGTTCTCACGCTACTTTCAGCCAAAGCAGAAACAAGAAGTGTCAGAAATCTAAAGGCAGTTTTGTTTTCACAAAATCACCAACCCAGTTCAGAGGAACCATCAACATTTGAATAGTTCAGTTAATGATACGGGGAATGTGACACTGCTGTGTGCAGAGACCACTGTCTATCATCCTGACCACAGTTGTCTTATTGTTTACTTGTACTTTCCTGTCTGTCTCATGTCTTACGCTTAGTTCCTGCCCCAGGGAGATTACAATCTGTCTTTGTTTTATATTTGTATAGCACCTAGCACAAAGGGGTCCTGGTCCATGACTAGGATTCCTAGGTGCTGTGATAGTGCAAATAAATAATAATTTAAGACTACTGAGATGCAGTAACTTTGTGAACATTGTTTGTGACCTGGTTAGTAGATGGTGTTACTGTACCTTGGGTAATAAAACTTCCCTGTATGAATGTATTGATTGGGGTTGTGGGAAGAACAAGCCGGAAAGCAACAAAATAGTTTAGGTGGGAAACCTGCTTAGGCAAAGATGGTGTCAAGGTTCCTTCCCCACTCTGAATGCTAGGGTACAGATGTGGGGACCTGCATGAAAAACCTCCTAAGCTTATCTTTACCAGCTTAGGTCAAAACTTCCCCAAGGTACAAAATATTCCACCCTTGGTCCTTGGATTGGCCGCTACCACCACCAAACAAATACTGGTTACTGGGGAAGAGCTGTTTGGAAACGTCTTTCCCCCCTAAATACTTCCCAAAACCTTGCACCCCACTTCCTGGACAAGGTTTGGTAAAAAGCCTCACCAATTTGCATAGGTGACCACAGACCCAAACCCTTGGATCTGAGAACAATGAAAAAGCATTCAGTTTTCTTACAAGAAGACTTTTAATAGAAATAGAAGTAAAGAAATCACCTCTGTAAAATCAGGATGGTAGAGACCTTACAGGGTAATTAGATTCAAAACATAGAGAATCCCTCTAGGCAAAACCTTAAGTTACAAAAAAGAGACAGAAATAGTTATTCTATTCAGCACAATTCTTTTCTCAGCCATTTAAAGAAATCATAATCTAACATGTACCTAGCTAGATTACTTACTAAAAGTTCTAAGACTCTCTTCCTGGTCTATCCCTGGCAGAAACAGCATATAGACAGAGACGGTTTGTTTCTCTCCCTCCTCCTAGCTTTTGAAAGTATCTTGTCTCCTCATTGGTCATTTTGGTCAGGTGCCAGGGAGGTTACCTTTAGCTTCTTAACCCTTTACAGGTGAGAGGAGCTTTCCCCTGGCCAGGAGGGATTTCAAAGGGGTTTACCCTTCCCTTTATATTTATGACAGATGGTAATTTGCTGAAAGTAAGTTTTAGTCTTAGAAGTGTATTTTTATTTTTGTTTGCTTGCAACACTTTGTCTTTATTCCTTAATCCTATGTCCTCTTGTTAAATAAACTTGTTTTACTTTCACTATAAACTAGTTAAACACTTAGATTGAAATAAGTGTGCTTTGTCAAACCCCAATTAGATTAATGAGCTGCAGTATATTGCCTCTTTAAAGGAGCAACACGCTGTGAATGTTCCAGGAGAGGGCTGGGAGATGAGTCTGGAGAATTTGGTAGTTGGTGCTCACTGTCTGTTACCTGCAATGCAACATTTGGACTGGCAGAGTCCTGAAGAGTTTGCTGGCAAGGCAGAAAAGCTGGTGTGTCACACAGCTTAGTAATAGCAAAACTCTCACTGAGGCTGAAGGGTAACACAGTAACTCACACTTCTGGGAACCCCAGCAGATTGTCACTATGCAGATGGTTTGGGGGAAATTCAGAACTAGAAGGGTGTTGGGGTCACCCTGCAAAAAGTAGCTAAAACTGGTGGAAGCCAGGTTGTGACCTACAAGCTTGTATGAGGCTGTTGGTGTTAATGCTGTGAGTCACAGCAGCACAGCATTGAAGGCACCCAAAACTGCAGGGCAGGTGGTGAGACAATCCCTCACTGGTCTGGGATAAACCCTAAAACATCAGTTACTGTACACCTCAAATGGGAATTTGCATGTTTTCTTGCTGTGGTCTCAGATCTTTAATTCTGCTTGAATAGTTTTTTTTTTAAACTTATACAATATCTTGATGTAATGCAATTATTGGAAGTACTATTTGATATTACTAAATATATTAAGATTACACCATATGTAGGTACAAGTATGACATGAAAATTACATCATAAGATTTTATAATTCATATATATTTAAATGACAATGTCAGCAAAACAGAAAATTTTCATGGGATAATGTTCTTCTGAAGCTACAAAAGTAGTTTTTATACTCCCCAAAATAGTATTCACAGTACTTATTTTATGGTAGAGGATATTTTTAAAAATGTCTGTTTTTATTATATCAATTTCCTTTTGTAGATTTAAGTATTATATAAAATATTGGTGCAGTACCAAAGTATAGTTAACATATTCATTATGGGCTCTATTTTGCAAAAAGAGACTTACAAGTATAGGCCCTTACTTCTGTTGATTCTAGTGGCTCTCTTTATACAGAAAGAGTCTTGCTTGCGGATCTCTTTGGAAAATTGCAGCCTATGATGGGGAGAGAGAATGGTCTTGTGGTTAGAGCATTGGACTAGATTGCAAGAGGGTGCTTTTCCTGTCTGTACTTTAGATCTCTTGTGTGACCTTGAGCAAGCCATTTAATTTCTCTGTGATAGCGTGTCTGCACCACACAGGATTGGAAGGGGTCAAAGTGGCTGGGTAGGCCTATTAACTCCACTAGCTGCACCTGGAAGAAGAGCCAGGGAACAGGGAATTGATTGCAAGCACGTTCAGCTGGGCAGGAAAATGCAGGGCCTATAAAGCCAGGGAGCAGGCAACAGAGTCAGCAGTCACTCCTTGGAAAGAGTAAATAGGGTTTGGAGCTGTTACACCCAGAGAAGGGTGGGTTAGAAGAGTAGGAAGCAGTCTAGGGAAGAAGCAATGAGGGCTGGGAAAAGAGAGCCCACAACTGCTGGTTTGGGAGACCCTGGACTGAAACCTAGCATAGAGGGTAGGCAGGCTACCTGAAGTAGAGGGCTGGTTTCCCTACTAGCAAATGAAGGAGTACCCCCTGAGGCAGTTAATGGGAAGACTGCTAGCATTGCTGAAGGAAAGACTTTTTGATATACCCCAGAAGGTGGTGATGCTGAGTGACCTGACTGGACTGCTGAGTAATGAAGAGGATGCTGTGGTTCCTGGAGTGAGATAGGAGCTGCAGATGTGAGAGAGAAGCAGAGTAACAGCATGTGACTGCAGGGCAGGGTGACCAGGTGTCCAGTTTTCAAAAAGAGAACCATGCTGTTTAGTCTGGTCGGAAGTGCTGCAGAGCGAAGGCAGGTTAGTCCTTATCTGTCCTGGCTCTGTGCTGCACCCCATAAGCAGCCAGCAGGTCCAGCTCCTAGGTGTGAGGGCCATGAAACTCCATGTGCTGCCCCAAGCACTGGCTCTGCGCTCCCATCGGATAGAAACCGTGGCCAATGGGAGCTGTGGGGGCACTGCCTGTGGGTGAGGGCAATGCGCAGAGCTGCCTGCTGCGCCTCCGCCTAGGAGCTGGACCTGCTGGCCACTTCTGGAGTCAAGACAGGCAGGAAGCCTGCCTTTGCCACCCCCTTCTCCTGCCCCCCGCTGCACTGCTGACTGGGAGATGCCAGAGGTAAGCCTGAGCCCCAGCCCTGAGCACCCCACTCCAGAGCCTGCACCCCCAAATGGACACACCTCACCCACTAGCACCCTAACCCTCTGCCATACCCCAGAGCTAATCCACAGAGTGGCGAGGAGGAGGTGCCATACTTGCAGCGAGTGGAGTGCCCTGTTCCCCATCTGTAAAATGAAGATAATACTTTGCTGTCTTACTGAGGTGCTGTGAGGCTAAATTCCGTAAAGCAAAAGCCTGTAAAAACAAACATAATAAACAGGTGGTTGCATTCTGGCATGATGAGAGAATGGCCCTAGTCTCTTCACTGACCTCAGTGAAGTTGTACCCACTTAAATTATTAACTGGTTGAAGCATGTGGGGCCTGCTAATCAGATGTAGACTCTTTTGGAAAGATGGGTTTAAGTTCAGTGAATTAGACTTTTATTTAAAAAAAATAAGAGCAATTGTCCACCATCTGACTGACTTGTATATTCAACTTATTACCACAAATGCTTGGTATATATTGTAAGCTTTTAAATGTATAATTATGGCACATATACTATTTGAGAGGTAATGTCATCTGGTATTAAAATGCCAGAAATTTTTTAGAGAGGAATGCCCTGGTCCATGATAAACATTGTTATAAAACAATCACTGTCAAGGTTCCTCCCCCACTCTGAACTCTAGGGTACAGATGTGGGGACCTGCATGAAAACCTCCTAAGCTTACTTTTACCAGCTTAGGTTAAAACTTCCCTAAAGTACAAATTAACTTTATCCTTTGTCCTTGGAATATCCACTGCCACCACCAAACTCTAACTGGGTTTACTGGGAAACTTAGTTTGGACACGTCTTACCCCCCAAAATCCTCCCAACCCTTGCACCCCACTTCCTGGGAAAGGTTTGGTTAAAAATCCTCACCAATTTACATAGGTGACCACAGACCCAAACCCTTGGATCTGAGAACAATGAAAAAGCATTGTTTTCTTACAAGAAGACTTTTAATAGAAATAGAAGTAAAGGAATCACCCCTGTAAAATCAGGATGGTAAATACCTTACAGGGTAATTAGATTCAAAACATAGAGAATCCCTCTAGGCAAAACCTTAAGTTACAAAAAAGACACACAGACAGAAATAGTCATTCTATTCAGCACAATTCTTTTCTCAGCCATTTAAAGAAATCATAATCTAATACATACCTAGCTAGATTACTTACTAAAGTTCTAAGACTCCATTCCTGGTCTATCCCCAGCAAAAGCAGCATATAGACAGACATAGACCCTTTGTTTCTCTCCCTCCTCCTAGCTTTTGAAAGTATCTTGTCTCCTCATTGGTCATTTTGGTCAGGTGCCAGCGAGGTTACCTTTAGCTTCTTAACCCTTTACAGGTGAGAGGATTTTTCCTCTGGCCAGGAGGGATTTTAAAGGGGTTTACCCTTCCCTTTATATTTATGACAATCACCTTTTATAAATCTTAATGAAGGGGGGGGTGGAAGTGTTGCCTCAAAACAGGACAGGAAGCCAGGAATTCCTGAGTTCTGTTCCTGGCTCTTGTGTCCTTGAGCAAATTCTGCCTTGCTTACCATCTCTATCTGGGAAATTAGGTTGTTCATACTTACCTCACGGGGTGTTGTAAGGATGAATAGTTATTGCTTGTACAGCACTTTGACTGAGAAGAGCAATGTAAGTACAAAATGGTGCTGGTTTTAATTTTTAAAAACAAAATACAAACCTCGACTAGGATGGGAGGAGTACATTGGAGTGGGGATTAGGGTGGGAAATGTCAAGCTCTAGGCATCTCTCCCCTAACCTCCCTCCAAATAGTGTGTATATAATACAGATATAACTTGAAAGCTCTTGTTCTGGGGCTCTTTAAAAGCCCTTACTTCTAGGCCTGAACCCTTGCATGCCAATCTTTGCCCACAGCTAATTGTCATGGTTGAATTATAAACCCCTGGAAAAAGAGTTCGAAGTGAAAATGCCTTGATGGGCTTTTATCTGCAGCAGGGCAAGTAGTGCTACTAAGTCCGAGTATATTGTACGCCCTGGCTGAAGGGGAGAATTACACTCCAGAACTCTGCTGCTTGGCCTCTTTTTATTTATTTATTTTTATTTTGAAGTTTGCTTAAAAATAACTCAGTGACACGTCAGACAGGCAGTTGACGCACATGAACATCCACCTGTCGCAAGGAGCTAAACCAATAATTACATTGCGCAACTTCTGACTGGATCAGGGGCCGGCTCATTAGAGGGAACCTTCAGTCCACTGCAGAGTGCCACTTGAACTGCACATTAAGCTCCAGATCCTGCAATTTACAATAGGTAGGTGGACTGCTCCACCCGTGTGGAGCCCCATTGAAGCCACTGGTCTGTCCAAGCATAGTAAACTGCAGGACTGGTATCTCAGGGCTCTGCAGCATGGGACACTTTGCCTTATGAGTGTATTGTTCACCACCGAGAAACAAAACTGCTACCCTTGTCCATCTTTACACTATTCCCTCTGCACTGCTTGTTGTTCCCAGTTTCCTTCTCATGGCTGAAGTTGGATTGTAAGCTTAGCATGGTCTTGGTCATTGGCAAAATAATTTATTTATAACATGGTACTAATATCTCCCATGTACAGTAGTTTGGGATAATAATTAACTGGGGAATTACTCTGACACAACTTGAACAGTTTTATTTTTATGAAATATAGATTCCATTCCTGAGCAACATAGGGCTTCTCTATACAGAGAACTAGTGTGTGGCAAGCTCTAGCATGTACGCACTAAGTTACCACTTGGACCTTGCTACCGTGCATTAAAAATTGCGTAGCGTGCTTTGTCATACTGCTGTCTGAAACGTTTAAGAGCGTTTGCAAGATAATATTGATGTATTTAATATCCAACAATACACTCAGCAAAACAAACTTTAAAAAGTGATGTCCCTGGCCTGACGAACTTTCAATCTAAAATAGAAGAATGAGTAGTCTAGAGAGAAGGCATGGACGTTAAAAGTTCTAGCTGGCATTCCCAGGTCTGCCACTAATCCATTATGAGAACTTGGGAAAGTCCCATTGGGTGAAATCCTGGCCATGCTGAAGTTAATGGGAGTTTTGCTAATGAATTCCAGGGACCCAGGATTTCACCTTCATGCATTTGATTCTCAATCTATCAAATGGAGTTAAAGGCTCTACATAATTCTGCTAATCTTCCTCCCAGTGCTCCCTCTACTCGGCTCATGTGCTCTGCCTAACTACTCCCTTCATTTTCCTTCTCACACCAATCTTTATGCCTTCTTCCATGTTACTGCTTCCCATTTCAGACTCACTCTTAGTCCCTGGGTGAAGCAGAATGTGGGTGGGAGACCCACATGAAACTCCCCGCTTGACCTGTATGGTGGCAATATTCACATTTTTATCATTATGATAATTAGTGATTCTAGGCCCTGTAGAAGTTAAAACTAGTAGTATTACAAAGAGTGCACCTGATATTGCTTGGCTCAGTGTTGCCCTGTTACTTACATGAGGAAAATCATGGCGTAATTTTAAACAGAAAAGTTGGTAAGGGGGAAGTCAATAGAAGTGTTGGTTTAACGTGATATTTGGGAACATCAGACAAGTTTGTGAGACCAGGTAAGTGAGGTACTCTCTCTTATTGGACCAACTTAGCTTTTGAGCTGCACAAAGCTCTTCAGGTCTGGAAAAGGTACTGAAAGTGTCAACTAAATACAAAGTGGAACACATTGTTTAACGTAAGCAGTTGACACACACTGTGAGTGACCATTCCAAGTGAAGTGGCCCATTTATTTATTTAGTGTTTGCATATTTGCCAAGCAATAGCTTTCTCAGTGGCCAAGTAGAGCTAGCAGAGCCCATCGCTGAATTTGGTTAGTGAGCACTCCTTCACAATGTGTATCATTGTTTGATCTGCACTGCTGCAGCAATTTGGATTATCTTGAAGGCCCCAGCAGTGCTGGTTGGCTGCACAAAGAACCTTGCCCAGTCCAGAATCTGTTAAGGACAACTCTGCGTAGGCCAAAAAAGTGGGTTAGATTTTTAGTGTCTAGCAAAGTTATGAATTTAAGCTCCCAGGCTTACTTTTTGAAGGTGTTGTACAGGTTTGAGGATGAGCACTGAGGTCAGAAGGTTCCTTTGTGAAGTGTTCGCCCACAGGTGATATGGCATTTTTGTCTCTTTAGCATTTTTCTGTATAAGTACTTTCACGAGTGTAGTGATAGTCTGGTTTCACCCATGTAGGCATTTAATGCACTAGATGAGGCATACCACATATTGATAGGCATGTGTAGCACCTATGGATCTTGAAAGGTCTGAAATTTCTTTCTGGATAAAGATTGAGAAGGCAAATATTACCTTGGATGGTGTATGATTGAACAATAACACAAACAAACACAAACAGCCAGCATGGATTCACCAAGGGAAGGTCATGCCTGACTAATCTAATCGCCTTTTATGATGAGATTACTGGTTCTGTGGATGAAGGGAAAGCAGTGGATGTATTGTTTCTTGACTTTAGCAAAGCTTTTGACACGGTCTCCCACAGTATTCTTGTCAGCAAGTTAAGGAAGTATGGGCTGGATGAATGCACTATAAGGTGGGTAGAAAGCTGGCTAGATTGTCGGGCTCAACGGGTAGTGATCAATGGCTCCATGTCTAGTTGGCAGCCGGTATCAAGTGGAGTGCCCCAAGGGTCGGTCCTGGGGCCGGTTTTGTTCAATATCTTCATAAATGATCTGGAGGATGGTGTAGATTGCACTCTCAGCAAATTTGCGGATGATACTAACCTGGGAGGAGTGGTAGATACGCTGGAGGGGAGGGATAGGATACAGAAGGACCTAGACAAATTGGAGGATTGGGCCAAAAGAAATCTGATGAGGTTCAATAAGGATAAGTGCAGGGTCCTGCACTTAGGACGGAAGAATCCAATGCACAGCTACAGACTAGGGGCCGAATGGCTAGGCAGCAGTTCTGCGGAAAAGGACCTAGGGGTGACAGTGGACGAGAAGCTGGATATGAGTCAGCAGTGTGCCCTTGTTGCCAAGAAGGCCAATGGCATTTTGGGATGTATAAGTAGGGGCACAGCGAGCAGATCGAGGGACGTGATCGTTCCCCTCTATTCGACATTGGTGAGGCCTCATCTGGAGTACTGTGTCCAGTTTTGGGCCCCACACTACAAGAAGGATGTGGATAAATTGGAAAGAGTCCAGAGGAGGGCAACAAAAATGATTAGGGGACTGGAACACATGAGTTATGAGGAGAGGCTGAGGGAGCTGGGATTGTTTAGCCTGCAGAAGAGAAGAATGAGGGGGGATTTGATAGCTGCTTTCAACTACCTGAAAGGGGGTTCCAAAGAGGATGGCTCTAGATTGTTCTCAATGGTAGCAGATGACAGAACGAGGAGTAATGGTCTCAAGTTGCAGTGGGGGAGGTTTAGATTGGATATTAGGAAAAACTTTTTCACTATGAGGGTGGTGAAGCACTGGAATGCGTTACCTAGGGAGGTGGTAGAATCTCCTTCCTTAGAGGATTTTAAGGTCAGGCTTGACAAAGCCCTGGCTGGGATGATTTAACTGGGAATTGGTCCTGCTTCGAGCAGGGGGTTGGACTAGATGACCTTCTGGGGTCCCTTCCAACCCTGATATTCTATGATTCTAAACTTGTTTTCTAGCCCTTCTATAACAAATTAGTCTTGCCTGATAGTTTTGGGTTTTTTTTGTTTGTTCTAAGAAGATCTAGAACTTGACTTAATTGATATTCCCTGAAATGAAAATAAACAGAGAGCTGAGGACTGGGAGGAGAGACTGCGTTTCATTGTCCTTAATCCTGTGAAACTTCCATTGATTTCTGTGGGAGTCTTGCTGGATTAAAGGACTGGAAAAACAGCACAGAACTTGCCAAGGAGAGTTAAATGATGAGGAATGACTGATGAAGAATAGTTCTCTTGTAGTCAAAAAGATCAGAGTATGTTATCAAATTAAATCAGAAAACTTTGTTTGGGTTTCATTAACTGAAAATCAGGCATCTCTCTTTTTACATGCCTTTTTGTTACTTACAGAATGGATATACTTTCCATGTCTCTTAATGTATACCTTCTCAAGTACTAGAATTTCAGACGTCACAAACAATGCAGATCTAATGGTGTTTAAAAGTTAGTAGGATGGTTAGAGGATTAAGGTAGTTCAGATGTCCATCACAATACTTATTGATTAGCTGGTGAGCGTAAAAAGATGGGGCGTAGTATACTTTTCTACTTATTTTCAGTAAATAGTGGAAGTGATGAGCACTGGAAGTTGGGATGAAGTCGAGAAACTGAACTCTAACTTTTTGTTACAATTTTCTTTCAAATGCCTTTCATTTGCCCTCTAGCTTGAGAAGGAGAAGAGAAAAGTTGTAGATTTCTATCAAATAGAAAAAGAATACTTACCTTCATATTGCTTATCAGTAAAAGGTTATTTTCTCCACCATCATCTTTTGCCTGGACAAGTAAATTTACAGCAGGTAGAAATGAGTAAGAGGAAAACATATGCCTATATTCGTCTTGCCGGCTATCCTGACTTATTTGCTTCCTAGATGGAAGTGACCAGTCTTGCTTGGATGGTGAATAGTGTTTTTGCAGTTAGTTCTACTGACTGCAGCTGTTTTGATCATTGTTTTGGTTGCAGATAACTTCTTTGCCTTGTCTCCACAGCTGATGAAAATAGGAGTCTTGAGCAGCTTGCTTCTTGGGTCACACTTGACTGCTTAATGACATGGTGATTTGGTATCTGTCCCCAACTCGCACATGTGCTTCTACGCTAAAGGGGTATTTAAAATGCAATCCCATGTAAAGGGTCTCACTTTAGTACCAAGAAATGATACTAACATGATAAATGCTAGTGACACAAGGTGTGGGGATTTCTTTGTTTTTTTTTTTTCCCCGAAGACCATGGTGATTGCAGTATTTTTTTCTCTTGTTTGAATGTTTGTGTGTGTGTGTGTGTGTGTGTGGTTTGAAGTATTGATGACTTTTACCAAATTTTGGGCAACACTGACTTGAGCTGTGACAGCACTTGAGATTGGTCGCCTCTGGAAAGTGTAGGTGGGTTGTCTTGTCTGGCATGTACAAGGCAGAGGCTGAATCCCTTTGAGATAGGGAGGCAAAACTGGAATTGCTGACCTTCAGGTCCCAGCTGGGGTCTCCCCGTTTTCCTCTCTACTCTCACTTCAGTGCAAACAAACCCTGAGGAGGGAAGCTCTAGTAAGGACCTTTTTATCCACAAATCTTCATTTGGTGACGGTTTTAAATACAGACCACTAGGAAGCAGGACTTCATTTACCAAGAGAGACTTTGGTTATGCCAGAAACTAAATGTATATACTTGGTGTCAGTTCAAATTCCTCAAAATAGCTCACTTAAGTAGAAAAAAGGAGTCACATTCTTCCTTACAGGTCTGGGATCTAAACCTGGGGAAGGAGTGGGGGGGGGGAACTTAGCTTACCTTACATTATGTGACTTTTTTCCCTTTTCCACCTGAGAAACTGTACATCTCTCTTTGTATCCCTTAAACTAGAAAGCTTGGAATGAAATCATAAGCGAAGGAGAAAGTAGAACAGGCTCTCTTTACTGAGGATTTGGTATGCCCTTTCCATACTAATTGGATCCTCTTCTGTAGAGAGCTGTGAATTTTGTTTAAATTCTGAAAAGTCAATGGTCTCCTATCTGCCTTCAGTGTCAGACAAAGAAGCCTGTCCCCATGTGCATGCACTCTATTTGTCAAGGACTCAATTGGATACTCAGGAACAATATAGCTGCTGATCGTGGTGTTCAACCTATTATTAGTAAAGTCTTATTTGTTTTGTTTTACCTTCAAAAATGATTTAAGCAATGATGTGTGACTCGTCCAATCTTTCCTATATAAAATTCCAGATTAACCATTTCCTCAAGGAGAGGTTAAAGCACTGGAATGGGGTTGGAGTTAGGAGACCTGTGTTCTGTTCTTTGCTCTGTCAGAGATTTTAGTTTTGGCTTTGACTGTGTGGCCTGGTACTAAATATACATGCAAAGTATCGTTTGTTTTAGTGCAACTATCTGGTCCAGTTTTTAGTTTTGTGACTGATGCTTGCCAACGATTGCTTTTTCTGAACTCATTAGAAAACTGATCAGCAGAATTGCCAGGGTGCAGGGATGCAGCTTTTGACAACTGCATTAACCAGGGTATCTACTGGAAGAGCAAAATATTATTACAGCCCAGTCAGTGACAGTAGTGGGAATAGAACAAATGTAGGTTTGCTCTAACAGTTCCAAAGAGCCCTTTTAAGATTTCTCTCTCTTCCGCCCTCCCCTCCCCCCCACCCAGTTTGTAGCCTTCCTCTTCCCCACTACTAAAAATAAGAAGACTGATTATCACTTTAAGGGAAATATGCTAATAGGCATGATTTAATTACTGTACCTCAGTCTAAGCCTATACGCCCACAGCACCTCTTACATAACCCAAACAGTTGAGTTCTAATTATACAATTATAATTTAACATTTGTTAAATGGTGTCATTTTAGGGAGGGGTTCTTCTGTGCTGCACATTGGAACACTCTAAATGAAGTCCCCTACCAGCAGTGGCCTATCCGATAAGAGTTTAAAGGACGTCCGTTGCCTCAGAAAGCCCATGGTCTGTCAGCAATACTAATGCACACTATAATGCCCATCAGATAAAACTTAAAACTACCATGCTCAGCACTGTTATTGCAGTTGGATCAATGATACATACAGTCCTCTCTTCCCCACTACCCCCCAAAGACTGTAAGTGGCATTTGTGAATGCAGAGTCCTTGACAAGGTCTGCATCTCTAGAGGAAATAAAGAACTTTTTCAAATGTGAAGGAAAGCTTGTTACACTTTAAAAAAAATTGGTATTTTGCACTAGAAAAAGGTGTTAGGTAGACAGTACTGGAAACAAAAGTCACCTTTACCTACTAAACTGGTAAACTGCATTGACTATGATGATGATAAAGTATCCTTGCAAGGCCCATCAACCTTTGTGCATGAAAGGAGGCTATCCTCCATGCCCATTCAGTTATTAAAATCGATGGTATTTGTGGGTCCGCACTTCCGAAAATATTTATATTTAGATGCCTAAACCTGCTTTTAGGAGTCTAAGTGGAGGAACCCAGTCTTCGAAAAATTTGGCCTAACTTATTTTATTTGGGCTACACCATGAAGCCATCAAGTAGCATTTATTTAGGCACTATAATTCAGTTTAACACATTAATTTACTTTTAGCATATAATTAATTGTAACATTAGGTACGTGATATTTTAATTTTATGAAACCAGAAAACTTGGAGTTAAGGTTGCCCTGGCTGGATCTTGTGTGTGTGTATATGTGTGTATAATGGGATCTTTTTATTAAGGTGATCATAGTCAGACTTTTGGACCTGATGTACTAAAATCAGACAATTAGTCCATCAGACCAGGAATTTTGTCTCCAGCAGTGGCCTCATATTGGCTGTTTCCCTAGCCCAGTAACAGCTATAGTATACTGCAGTGTGAGTTGTGAATTTCTGTCTGACTGGTGATGTGTTAATCTTGAATTGTGAACTCTGAATACCCCATGATTTTTGTCACAGAATTGATCTAGCTACGCTTGTGCCACTGACACCCTGCAGTTATGAATTCCACAAGCTACCAATATGCTGACATATGGCAATCATTTTTCAAACAAGCCCAATTGTTTTCAAACGCAAGCTATTATTTTGTGTTATATTAAATTACACCATATCCTATTGGTGCCAGCACTTAACGTGGCAGAGTTAATTTCACCCTGGACAGAGATGAACAGTTAGTTGGGTTTTTTAGTTTTGGGAGGGGATTGGATAACTATTGCACTTCTGCTGGGGATCACACCTCCTCATCTATTGTTGGGAGTGGACTACATCCATTCTGATTGAATGGGCCCTGTCAGCACTTGGTTCTCCACTTGTGAGGTAACTCCCTTCTCTTTATGTGTCATATTTGTCTGCATCTGTAATTTTCACTCCATGCATCTGAAGAAATGAGGTTTTTACCAACAAAAGCTTATGCTCAAATAAATCTTAGTCTTTAAGGTGCTACCGGACTCCTTGTTGTTTTTGTGCGATTCCAGTAGCTAGGCAGTAGGGCAAACTTGTCTGGAGTGAGTCCTTCCACAGTGCCTGAGGGACTTGCTGTTCCCAGCATGTGCTCCCCTTACTCCCCTGCCCAAAATACCCAGTGTGATGCTGAGAAACCAGGTGCCAGCTTGTGTCAAGATTTTTATGCCTCAACTGAGCACTGACAAAATCATTGATGGAAACCAGTCAGCTGTGTGTTAGTATGGTTAAGATGGGTATTGAATTTATATCCGTGTGTTTAGACTTTATGAAATACTTGTGAATTGCTACATGTACTAATACTATTTGTAATGTCTGTGTCCCATGCCATAAAACAGTGGTTCCCAAACTTGTTCCGCCACTTGTTCTGCCGGTTTGTTTACCTGCTGCGTCAGCAGGTTTGGCTGATGGGGGTTTGCTGCTCCAGGCCAATGGGAGCAGCTGGAAGCGTCGGCCAGTACGTCCCTCAGCCCATGCTGCTTCCAGCAGCTCCCATTGGCCTGGAGCAGCGAACCGCAACCACTGGGAGTCGCGATCGGCCGAATCTTCAGACGCGGCAGGTAAACAAACAGCCCTGGCCCACCAGCAATGGAACAAGTTTGGGAACCACTGCTATAAGATAATACTCAAGTGTTTTGCTATTTCATTCTGAAGTGTGTAACTCAACAAACAAGAAGAAAACTCTACCTAGTACAAAATCTAAATCCTTATGAAAGGTCTTACCTCTTGCTCATCACGAAGGACTATCAAAACTAAATGGGCCATTGTGGGACACCACAATACAAAGACTTTGCTAATTGCCTCCTGCACACCCAGGAAAAGACTACCTGCAAAAGGGCTTGTCCAATCAGCTTGAATTCTGAAATTTCATCTATTTCCCTGTTTGGATTCACAGGGCTGGAGTGACAAAACAGAAGCAGGGATTTCAATGGTCAACCCCAGTTAGCCCTAAAATACATTCAGTGCTGACAGATTCCCACAATTCTTTCATCTCTGGGAACCATTTCTTTTTCCTAGTTGTTTTGCTATAGGATTGGCTACAAACATTGTCTCTGGTATGAGATCTGAGGTACAAATTGACCTGGATAAGTGACTGATCTCTTGGTACTGAAAGTAAACAGAATCTTTTGATCTTTGGTATATAGCAACCAATTATCACTAAGTCCAGCTTTCCTGGGTAGTGACATGTTGACACTCAAAGTGATATAATAAAAATCTGTATTGCATGCTCACACTTGCTTCCTCTGTCAGCAGAACGCATCCATAGTTAGGGCACCATAGAATCATAGAATATCAGGGTTAGAAGAGACCTCAGGAGGTCGTCTAGTCCAACCCCCTGCTCAAAGCAGGACCAATCCCCAATTTTTGTCCCAGATCCCAAATGGCCCCCTCAAGGATTGAACTCACAACCCTGGGTTTAGCAGGCCAATGCTCAAACCACTGAGCTATCCCTCCCCCCCTCCCATCATTGACAATGCCGCACGCTGCCAGTTAAATCAGTGCAAGTGCTGCTGGTGAGGTCGCGCACTGCTGACAGAAGGAGCTAGTGTGGCCTTGCAAAACTGACTTAATTACTGCAGTGGCTGTACATTGATGTACTTAAATCAACTTAATTTTGTAGTGTAGACTTGCCATTAGTGTTTTCTGCCACTTAACCTAGCCATTCTTTTTGGATCCCAGACAATGAAGCAGGGTCAGTTTTCCAGATAGCTGCTTGCTACCCTGTGCCTTTGAGATCTCTACACTTATTTCAGTAACTCGGAGCCATAAGTCAGGAGCTTCTGAGGCTGCCACAAATCTTAGAGCAAGCCTGTGCTACTGCTTAAGGTGATCTAATGTACCTCACTCAAGGGTGTGAAAAAGCTCCCTCCCCCGAGTGACACAAGTTCCGTGCTGTCCACACCAGCACAAGACACTCTCCTGCCAACATAGCTTACACTTCTTGCCACTGCTGACCAGAAGTGCTATAGTGAGGGCCCACAATAGTCTTGTTTACCCGAGTGTGACTGGTTCTTCCCAGGGTGCCACCTGTAACTGGGTACCATTGAGCCCTCTGACCTACCAGCCTGCGCTCCCTCTCTCACTGTGCTGCTGTGACATGCTGCAGACCCGCTCCTGGTCCTACACTTCCACCAGCCTTCACACAGGTAGGGACACACCCACCTGCAGTTATATGCAGGCTCTCTGACCAGCCACTGCATGAACCAACAGTAGAAAGGCCAAAGCCCAAAATAACCACCAGCTTCTCAGCCTATGACCCTGGAGCAGTAACATCCTGCCCTGGTCCAAACCCTAGCCAGCATGAATTTATTATCCAGTTCGCTTCCCGCTCTACGTGGAGAGGAATATGCAACAGCCCCTGCCTCTTGAGCTAAGATTTCCAGACACTTCACTCTAAACTCACTGGTTTAGATTAAAACATAAAATACATTTATTAACTGAAAAAGATACATTTTAAGTGATATCAAACAGATCAAAGCAGATTACCTAGTAAATAAACAAAAATGCAAACCTAAGCTTAATATACTAGATAGGATGAGAAACTGCTAATTCATGTCCAAACTGATGGTACAGGCAGGCTGCAGATTCTTAAAGGGCAAGCTGCACTTGCTTTACAGCTTGGAATCCCCAGGTCTTTCATAGACAGGCTAGAAATCCCTTTAGCCTGGGTCTACCACTTCCCCCAGTTCAGTCTTTGTTACTCAGGTGTTTACAGGAGTCTTCTTGTGGGGGGAGTGAAGAGCCACACATGATGTCACTCCCTGTCTTTTTCAGCTTTAGCATACTGCGGGAACCCTTTGTTTCAAAACTTGGTTCCCAGACCGGTTTCCGGAAAAATACTGACATCCCAAGATGGAGTCCAGAGACGTGTCCTGGACATATGTCCTTGTATAGTCATAGCAGCCATTACTTACAGACTGTCTGGAGTGTTCTCAGGAAGGCTCACTAGGTGGAAGATAAGCTTCATCGAAGGCCTATTGTTTCCCCTAATGGCTCATTGCCTTCAATAGGCTCTTCCCAACCAGCTGTTTAGACTGAAAGCATCTTGTCTTGTGGGCGTTACCCAGGTGTAACTACATTTGAAGTACAGATACATAGTCAGTATATAACTTTCAGATACCAAAAAAAAAAAAGTGAGGAGTCTGGTGGCACCTTAAAGACTAACCGATTAATTTGGGCATAAGCTTTTGTGGGTAAAAAGCCCACTTCTTCAGATACCCTTTTTACCCACGAAAGCTTATCTGAAGAAGTAGGCTTTTTACCCATGAAAGCTTATGCCCAAATATATCGGTTAGTCTTTAAAGTGCCACCAGGCTCCTCGTTTTTGTGGATACAGACTAACACGGTTACCCCTCTGAAAAATGATACATGCATACAGATAGGATAATCCTTTAGCAAATCATAACTTTTCCAATGACCTCTTATATGACCTGTCTTGCATGAAATACATCATAATTATGCTATAATCATATCATAATATCACTGAAGAATATGGGGTACAATGACACACTGAGTATAATTATAAATTGCTGACAATGGCTGTCGGCAATCAGTAGAGCAGAACTGGTGATTTACCTGGAGGCATAGCCTAGAACCAAGCCTCTCAGGACTCTTTCAGAGACCCCAGCTTAAACCTGCCTACTTGTTAAATTGTGTTCAGCGTGGCTTTAATTGCATCCATTGCTGACACCCATTGTCAGCAACAGGCAATTTTTCTGGTGCAGACATGGCTAGAGCATAGGATGCTTCAATGAGCAGACGCTTGGAAGTGTTCACTTAGCTTGTGTGTTTCTCAATTTTTAACAACTGGGGAAACTCTGTGTCTGTGGATATTTATTGCTACATACAAAATGTTCTTGGAAACCATTCTGAATTTAACAGTAGCTGAACCCATCTGTTCTTCTGAATTTTTGTTCCATTCAGCCAATCTGTATCTTAAAGACCATTGTTGGACTTTACAACAACGCGTTGTTGAATAATTTTTTTTAAAGCAGGTGATAAGAATGAATTAAATTCTGAAAGGAATAGATAGCTCTACATACATTTTTAACCTAGTAATTAAATGGGTTTTGTTGTTCTTGCCTAACACAATTAAAGGGCTTACATTGGGGTCTGGCTGGAAAACAGTAGCTTGTCAAAGTGGCTCATCATTTTGTATCCCAGCTCATTCAATTAATTTAATAAAACGGAGTAAAACAGATTACTTCGTAAATGTGTGCGTAAGCAATAGAATGCAATTGCCTTCCGCAAAAATCAGTAGCACTCATATTCTGGTGACTGGTACCAATATAAAACCATAAGATCAGTAGATTAGCGTTGTAACTTACTCTACACTGGTTCTTATAAATAAGACAGCCAAATCATTGCAGTTACAGGGGAATTGAAATATATTGTACAGTGTCTTTTTGTTATGCAAACAATACAGTTGTTAATTGAAAAGTCCCTTGTGGACTTAATGGCATCTCTGGCTTTACTTGAGTGTTTGTTTTTTGTTTTATTTTTACTTTTATATATCTTAACTTTCTTTGGGAGGGACAGGTGAGTTGATTGCTTTGTTTCAAATGTGTGTTGGGCGGGGGGAATTCTTGTTTGGTTAGATGAGGGTGTTAGTGTTGTGCCATTCTTGCTGTGGTGGCAAGTCCCTTTCAAAGAAGGTTGTGCAGCATTTCCAAAAGACTGTTAGACTCTGGGGTCCCCTGATTTCCTCTGAAAGCTTGTTTTATAGCTGAGATGGAGTGGCGTATATTCTCCGCTGGGAATGAATCATGAATGGTTTGTCCCCATCTCATACATTTTTGCTGAGATTTGTAATGTGCGTTGTCGGGGTCCCAGAGAAGTGCAACTGTCTTGGTGGTTCATAGATCAAACTCCAGTCTTTGATGTAGCTGAAGTTTGGTCCTAATCTTCAGAATGGATCAAGACCTTAAACTGGCATCTGAAACTGATGGGGAGCAATGTCAGTAACGGGGAAAAAAAACTTGGAAACACTCTTGTTCTGGTGATGCCTTATTAGTTATTTATATATTATTGATGCCTACAAAGGATATTGCTTTTAAATTGTCCCCCCCCACCCACTTTCATTTTTAATAAACAGGCATAAACATCAATTACATACTTTCAAAATAATTTGTGCAATGTTAATTTAAAAGCAGATGTGTTCTTCAAGCCCAAGGAAGATGGCTATTGCTGAAATGCTGGCTAGCTATTAGTCATCTGTTTTCCAACTAAAATTGCTGGAAATTGTTAGGTGGGGGGAAAATGTTGCAACATGATGTTTTTATGGCGGTTCTGAGAAGTGGCTTTGTTTGTTTGTTTGTTTTTTTTGTTTTTTTGTTTTTTGAAGGAGTCATAGGTATGCACTCAGCACTTTGGCAGTTCATATCGATGTAAAGAGAGTGGAAATATGATCTGTATACTTGATGTTGGATTGAGGTTTTATACTCCTAGCTTTGCTGGTGGCCTCTGGTATACAGGAGGCCAGACTAAATGATCTGGGTCCCTTCTGGCCTTGAACTCTATTATATGCTATGAAATGGGATCTATTGCTTTTAACTTAGTGTGACAAAGTTCCCGCTCTACCTTGGTGGGTCTTGTGCTTATTGGCGGATTTGCTCGCCTTGGAGCTTCATGGCAGCCCTCAGCTTGGCCGTTTTTCTGAACCCACAGTCCAGGTCAACTCCTCCTGTGTCTGACCAGGAGTTGGGAAGATTTGGGGGGAACCCGGGCCCGTCCTCTACTCCGGGTTCCAGCCCAGGGCCCTGTGGAATGCAGCTGTCTAGAGTGCCTCCCGGAACAGCTGTGCGACAGCAACTCCCTGGGCTACTTCCCCATGGCCTCCTCCCAACACCTTCTTTATCCTCACCATTGGACCTTCCTCCTGGTGTCTGATGATGCTTATACACCTCAGTCCTCCAACAGTCTGCCTTCTCACTCTCGGCTCCTAGTGCCTCTTGCTCCCAGCTCCTCACACGCACACCACAAACTGAAGTGAGCTCCTTTTTAAAACCCAGGTGTCCAGATTAGCCTGCCTTAATTGATTCTAGCAGCTTCTTGATTGGCTGCAGGTGTTCTAATCAGCCTGTCTTAATGGTCTCCAGAAGGTTCCTGATTGCTCTGAAACCTTCCCTGTTACCTTACCCATGGAAAAGGGACCTACTTAGCCTGGGGCTAATATATCTGCCTTCTGTCACTCTCCTATAGCCATCTGGCCCAACCAGTCACATTAGATATAGTAGCCTTTCTAAAATACTTTGTTGCATTTAAGGCTATGGCTATGCTATAGTTCACACGTTTTACTAGCAACAGTGAACAAATGTCTGTTTCACTGGGTGGAAATCCAATGCAAGGCTAGAAATCAAGATGATGGATATAGTGGGAAACAGAAGCAGATGCCAGTTGCAATCCTTCTTCTCTGTAAATATATGTATGGCTGAATCTCATAAATAGTAGGCTTTGTGCTTATCATAAATAATCCCATTTAAATTGACCTCGTGACTACTACGCCCAGTGCTAACAGTTCCAGGATTGGGCCATTAAGCATTACCACTGGCTAACTGCCTTGCAAATTTGAAGACTCTGATTCAAAATCTAGTTTCCACTTTGTAAAGAACTTTGTAGCTGGAGCACTTACAAGCCTATTTGGCTTAAAAACTTAGGTGTAGAAAAAAAGATGTTGTATTATCATTCCATTATTTTCTCCTGTGTGGTCCTGCAGTGATGACATGATGCTGACTTTGAAATGTCAATGTTCTTTCAGTAGCAACTGTGGAGTAGTGAATTAAAAAAATGGATTTCTCTTTTCCCTGTAGGTAGACAACCTGACTCTAAATCTGTTGATGGGCACTACCGAGGTTAACAGAAAAAAATCCATTGTAGTGAGCCTAGCATATTTTGGATACAAGGAAATTTCATATTCGGGTAGCAGTTAAAGATCAAATCAAGATCACAGCCCCATTGTGCTAGGTACTATATAGAAACATAGGGGAGGGACTCTCTCTTACTAAGAGATTACAGTCTAATTCAGGGGTGGGCAAACTATGGCCCACAGGCCGGATCTGGCCCGCGGGATTGCCCTCTGTGGTGCCGCAGGCCCCGCACCACTCTCAGAAGCGGCCTGCACCACATCCCTGGGGCCCCAGGGGTGGGCAGAGGGCTCTGTGTATTGCTCTTGCCTCCAGGCACCGCCCCCCGCAGCTCCCATTGGCCAGGAATGGGGATCCGCGGCCAATGGGAGCTTCAGGGGAGGTACCTGGAGGCATGGCAAGGGCAGCGTGCGGAGCCCTGTGGCCTGCCCCCATCCCTCAGGGGCCGCACAGGGACATGGTTCTGGCCACTTCCTGGAGCGGTGCAGCGTGGCGTGGGGCCAGGGCAGGCAGGCAGGGAGCCTGTCCTGGCTCTGGTGCGCACTGCTGCCACCCCGGAGCCACTTTACGTAAGCAGTGCCGGGCCAGAGCCCTAAGCCCCGTGCCTGCACCTTGCACCCCAACTCCCTGCCCTGAGCCCCCTGCTGCACTACTTCTGCACACCTCCTCTGCCCCAATCCCTTGCCCTGAGCCCGTTCCTGCACACCACACCCCTGCCCCGGCCCTGCATACAATTTCCCCACCCAAATGTGGCCCTCTGCCCAAAAAGTTTGCCCACCCCTGGTCTAACTAGACAAAGCAGACAAATGGTGATGGGAGGGGAAACAAACGCACACCAGAAATGAATTGTTCAGTGTCACAAAGTAAATCTGTTGTAGAGTTGGGAATGGAACCCAGGGCTCCTCAGTCCATCTCCACTGAACTAGATTATCTCTGTGATATAATATGTGATGGGGGAGTGGAGGGTTTGTCAATTATCAGAGTAGGAAATAGATGAGCGTGGGAAAGGGGAGTCTTAGATATCCAAACTTTGGCCTGATCTGGCAGGTATTTAATGAAATTACTCACATACTGTAGTGTCTACAGAATGGGCTCTTATGTGAGGAATATTGGGATGGGGCCAGGAGAATTGCACTTTTTTATGCTCTAACGACTGATTTCTCCACTGACTTTTACTTGTAGTTATTCACATTTATACAAAGGATGTGTAAAGTGCTACCTTTCTGATTTGATTAGACTTTCCACCCACCTTGCACTCAGTCTGCTCTGTACAGGTGTAGGTGTAAGGGGTAAGGCCATGTAGAATCAGGCCCAATATCTTTGGGAACTAACCTTTATCCTCAGAGGATTTATCTAAACTGGGTAAACTACTTTTGTGTTTTGAACCTGACCCTGAGGAGCTGTGGTAACTCACGTGATATTAAAGACAACAATCCCTGTCGAAACTGAGTGAGAAGCCAGTGTTTAAGGTCACAGAAGTTACCACAGCTCCCAAATGTAGCTAAGTCCTGGTTCAGAACTGGATTTGACCGTCCTTTTTAAGGACTCATAAATATTATCCCAGTCTGGAATAAGATGCTGGGGTCTAGTGTGTCTGGAAGCTGGCACAGCATCTCCTCTTATTTTCTCTGTCTAGCTCCAATTTATTTTACTAGTTAAGCTTTATGATCATCAGACAATTTTGTTCACCACTGGAATGCTGCACAAGCATTTTAACAAAAATACAGTTTGAAATATCAGTCACTTAATAATGGGGGAAAAAAAGCTTCTCCTGCATGGTTTAGACATTTCAAGGATGAGAAGAGATGCTCCTTGAACCGTAAAAGTACTTCTATCCGTGCACACTGAACTGTAACACATACCCGAAATTAGTTCATTTTTCATAAATCTAGAAAGAATGTAGAAACTGATGCAAATCTAAGTACATGAAGAACTCTCATTAAAGTAAAATATCTTCCACTGAATAGAAAATCTGTACAATTGGTTAGTACTTCCTAATGACTTACAATAGCTCTCAGGGGGCCAGGTTCTGACCTCCTATTATATGGGTGTGAATCCAGACTAACTTCAGCACAGTTACCCCAGTTTTTCACTAGTGTTACAGGGATTAGACTCTGGCTTAAAATTCTTGATTAGTACACTTAGTTCCTCAATACTAATTTTTGACAGCAGTGATCTTGTCCTATGGAATTAGATGCAAACCCAAAAGTCCAGTTTCCCCCATGTCTATTGTGATAGGGTATCCATCCCACATAGAACCATAGGGTTAGAAGGGACTGCAAGAGTTACCTAGTCTAACCCCTTTCCAAGACACAGGATTTCTAGGCCAGGAGGTGCCAATTAACTGTAGATGTTGCACTAGGAGGGGAACCAGGGATTGATCGTCTAATGGCAGATGAAGCCCAACTGGGGGAGGAGCTGGGCTAGGATTGTAAAACCAAGAAGTGAGAGCAGGAGAGAGCTGCAGGGAGGAGACCTGTTATCACCCCTTATAGAGAAAGGGAGTTTGCCAGGGACAAAGAGGAGATCCAGGGGGAGAGTAGGCCCTGGGGTCCTTCCGTGAAGTAGGGAGTCTTATGAGAGGTCTAGAGGGATGAACTAGCCACAGGTAGTGGAGGAAGCTCTGGTGGTAGACCTGGAGACAGAGATGTAGTAGGAAGGAGCCCAGGGAAACAGCAACTGAGACTGAGCAGACCTGGATAACTAGTCAGAAGGACACTGGGCTTGAACTTGTGGGAGGGTTTGGGTTCCCCTACCTGTCACTGGGAAAGTGGCACTGGATATAGACTTGGAATGGGAGGGGGCCTAGGTCTTTTTTACACCAGAAGTTGGGGAGGGGGAAGAAACTTTACAGTGATCTGGCTGGAGGGCCCTAGATATGAAGAGAGAGCATGCTGAGTCTCAAAGAGAGGGGGAGAGGTCACAGCATGAGTTACTTTTGGCAGAGGGCATCAGACCGGGTGAGAGGTAAATCCCAGACCTAGCCACAAGGAGGCACGCTTTTGGTGAGTGGACCCCTTCACATCTATACCTATCACTGTAGGGATGACAAACATTTCTGAATGGATTAGCATGTATCAGTTCTTGTGCCATTAATGACACCTGTTGATACGGGCATAGTGTTATGAGACTTTTGTCTGACTTCCCATGAGGAAGGGGTGGTGGATTTTGTTGTTTGTTTTTTAAGTCTGCTAATAAAAGAAATTCAATATGCAATTCAGGACCAGTGAACTAAAGGGGTGTGGGTGTGTTGTTTGGTCTTGTTTTCCATTCCAAGTGTTAATTCTTTTGTAAAATGGAAACAGAAAAATATATATATTAAACTTATTATCATAATTGATTTATTAGGTAATGTACCAGAAGATAAATATAAACTCAGTTTTTGTTATTACAGTTCACATTAGTTAACAAGTTTCAGAGTAGCAAGTTATTCAAAATATATGGAAAACTGGTATCTCAAATCCATCTCCCACTTATTAAACTTTCAAACATGCACCTTTAACTTTTTCTCCATGCTGCCTCTCCCATTTGGGAGGTACTCCCCATAAACGTCCACAAAGCTGCTTCATCCTCCATATCACTCCTTAAAACACTCCTTTGCCATAGACCTACAAAAAAACATAACAGACGTGCCATTGGTATGGTGGGAATGCTGCTAGTGTTCTGACCACCATTGTCTCACTGTTTCCTTCCCCAGTCTGTCTGTATCCATCTGTGATCTCTTGCCTTGTACTTGGATTGTAAACTCCTTGGCAGGGTTTTCCCCAGAATTGAAATTGGGGGGGGAGAGGTGTTTGAATTGACAGGGGAGTAAGGGCCAAGGGGTGAGATCCTGAGGACAAAGGTGGACTGTATGACCCCTTAGTAAAAACTGAAAAATGTTTCATGACCATTTTATTAGATTTAACTAATGCTTTAAAATCATTACACAAATTAAAGTTGGCTACTCAAGTCTTTGAAGCACTACACCTATATCCTTCTCGGTTTTTTGTTCTAATTCTGCACAACTCTGTTAATGAACTTCTCTAATTCAATGTGTTCATCTTTGGTGGCTTCTTGTATGTCTGGTCCTTCCAGTCCTTCAATTAAGATGTTCATTCACATGACTGGACAGAAGCCGACTTCTTTCAGAACACAAAATTCTATTCAATGATGAAAAAGAATGCTCAACAGGAGCTACCGTGACTGGAGTAGCAACAGATAAATTCCTACTTCTTTCATCCCAGAAAACATAGCACAAAGATCAGGTTGAACCACTAGTGATAAAGAAGTTGAGGTCAAATCTTCTTTCATTCATTCATCATATGATGTTCCACTCTGTGTTCAAATTATCTATTCTGTCATCACATGGCAGCCCTGTTGCTGGTAGTGCCTCACTCCACTCAACTGTTGGTGTTTATATAAGACAGGCATCTGTAAAAGCTATGTAGAGGTTGAGTAGAATCCAGAAATCATTGTAGATTTGTAAGAATCAAGTATGTGTACTTTTTCAGCTGGCTTACCAAACACTACTTGTCCTGTTCGTTTAAGGATTAAATACAAGTGCCTTCATTAGTAAATTTCTGGACTGAAGTCTTTGCTTCTTCCAGTATGTTTTCAGTGAATATCTCTCTGATCCAAGTGTCGCTTCTATTGCTGGGCAAAGAACTACTACTGTTGTAGGAGATGCCTGGGTGGCATTGTTTAATGACCCAACTGGTTTCAACAGTAGACATACAAGAGAGAATAGTGCTTGTCTTCTCTGAACATAGTAGAAAAGTGGTCCACCAGCCTCACTACTTGATCCATCCGATCTTGGTAGATGCTTTCCAAAGCCAGTAATAACAGTGGCAGTAATTTTAAGACAACTGCCAAGGATCACTCATGAGGTTGGACTAATTTGAACTTCAGTCCCAGTGTATCTTCTGTTTTTTCCCAAGACTTTCAATCTCTTTGGACTCTTACTGAAAAAAAGAGTAGAATTAAGACATTACATTTATGGCTTTTTAAATGTATTTTGAAGATCGTGCAGCTCATACTACTGCTAGTTGGAGTAGATGGCCTCTGCATAGGAGAGATTAGGGTAGTGTTCCCCCCCCCCCCCAAGCTAAGCTAGTACTCCACATGTCTTCAGAGAAGTTTGCAGCTCCATTGAATACGTGAGCAGCCATCTATTTGGGGTCCAATTTACAGATGCAGCCGGTGTGTCTTCTGTAACCAGGATATCTAGAAATGCATCTACCGGCCTACTACTGACAACAAGATAACATACGCAGTGACTTTCCACCCATTTGCATTGGTGCATTCCTAAGCCATGTGTAAAATGGTTTTAATGTGGTGAGACAGTTCTTCTCTTTTTTTCAACTGCGGAGTCATTTACTGTTGTACCTCCATGCTTCTAATGAGTCAGTTGAGTTTCTTGCGGTTTCTTCATGGTTAAGTGCATTTTCATTGGTTAACATTGGCCTCCAGTTTGTGGTATCTCTTGCTTAAACAGGTATGTTTGTTTGCATAAACTGTTTTGTGTCTCCAGCATTCTTAATAGTGTCATTAAGTTCTTCTAAAACTGGCTTTGACAGTGACTGGCTTATAAGGCTTTCTGTATGTCGATGCGGTCCAGAGACTTGGTGTTTTGCAGCCTTTTTCACATTTTGTCAGCATTGGCTTTGTTGATCAGTCTAGCTAAGCTAAGCTCCTCAACTTTTACCAATTGTACAAGTGGGAAGTAGAAAAATTGTTTTTATCTCCATTTTCACTTTGACCTGCAACATATACAACAGATATGAATATATTAAATGTTTTGTTAGGATAATATTTTAGAATTCTGAAACAAAAATCAATTTTTAAAAATGTATTCAATTTAAATTGACTTTTGAAAAATTAATTGTAATGTTTTTAGGTCAGAAACTCTCTGAGATAATGACCTCTTGAGATCGTGACAATACCAGATAACAAACCTGGCAAATAATGCATTTTAAAAATCTTGGCCTACTATGTTTTCCCAGTCACAAATCTAGCATTCTAGAGAAAACTCACTAAAACGTAGTCCCAAGTGCCCCTCCTTCCTCTCCCCCTCCACCCCACCCCACTCACAGTTTTCCTTTGTCAGTGGAGACCCAGAGTTCAGAGGTGCTTAATCGGGAGTTCACCTCTCATTCTGAGGTGGAATGAAGAAGGCACCATGCTCTTTCTACCAGCTGCTTGCTCCAGCTGCTGTTGATCATCGTGCGACCGTTCACTCCACTGCTCCGTCATCTGCTCCATTGCTGATGGCCCTGTGCCTTCAACTTCTGCTGCTACCTACCTCTCTGTTATGACCTCCTGTGAGTTGGTCTCTTGAGGTGTCACCCAGCTCTCAATAGGGGAATCTGTAGTGCAGGCTGGGCAGTTTCTTCCACGGAAACACTGTACAGCAGTGGTCTAAGACCTTAGTCCTGATTATCCATGATTTCAGCTCTAGTGGTCAAAGGACTCTCAGTGGAGCTTAATTAGCTCTATCATTAAACGGGAGAGGGCAGGTCAAATGGTGCTTGTGACTTTTAGGCCGAGCCTACACCACCAGGCAAAAACACTTGCCCCACTCTCTCTCTCTCTCTCCCTCTCTCTCTCTCCATTGTGACCTGGCATCTTTATCCCGCTCAGTTGAGGGTGACCCTCCTCTATCAGGACAGGTGAAGTACAGTTCTGCTGTACTTTTACTCATACAATAAGGATTTACCTTCCCCCCCCCCCTGCAATTCAATATAGGTGTTAGGTTACAGATCACTTTTAAGTTCCCTCTAAGCTGCACAGCTGCCTATTAAGGCGCACGCAAGGGCTCAAGGCCGCAGTGGGGAGAGGCACCTCTCCCTCAGCACGGACCTGCCGGTGGGGGAGCCCCAATTCTCTGCCCCAGCCCTGAGCCCCCCTCTCACACTCCGCACTCCTCAGCCCCACTCCCACAACATGAATTTTATGTGCACCAATATGGTGGTGGTGTGTTACACATCACCTCCATATTGGTGCACATAAAATTCATTCCACACATGCGTGGGAAAAATTAGAGGGAACACTGCCCAACACCAGCTGAAACTGATCACTTTGGCAACACAGCTTTGTCTGCTGGATATCTAGCCAAAGTGGATGTGTTCACGTAAATATGGCCTGGTTCTGAAGCCTTTTGACTCCCAGCTCATCACTAGCTGTCAGGGAGAGCTCATTCAGACCTTGCTTACAAGTCATAATTTGAAATTATTAGGTCGGCCAACGCTGCTGAAACAAATGAGCTGACATAGTCATAACAAACACGGTTGTGTGAGGAAGTTAGTCTTAGTTCATACTTTTTCAAAGCTATTAGTTTTTCAGGTACAAGTATTTATTTTATCGTGTGTATGTATATGTTTTTAAAGTGTGTATTAATGTTTCAATTTCAAATCAAATTTCCAACCAACAACTAAATGACATTTTTTTCCAGATAAATTTTTTTTCAAAACTAGATCTCATTGGAAAATGACTAAATTGACAACATGGCATGTAACTAGTTGACCATTGGCAGGGATGGGGAAGTTTGGGGGGTGTAGGGAAATCGGTGCTAGGGATCACCATCTCTTGTGCTGTGTATAAACACAGCACAATGGGATCTTGGTACTTGACTAGGGTTCCTAGATACTAAAGTAGTAATTCTAATGGTGGGCTGTTTGTAAATGCTGACATCGCAATGGAAATATGAGTGAGCACAGCTTGTTAGCTTTATTATTTGTGTTTATACAATTTAATTTAAAACACTGAAGTCCCTTTATAAATATTTAGATTACTAAGTAAAACTTTGGAGAATCTGTTTTAGTGTCTTGTTGAGCTTTTAACTAAATCTACATTGTCAAAAGACACTTGTAAACTTTTTTGTAATATATAATCGGGGGAGAGGGGTTACAGTGCTGTGCACGTCTAACTTGAGCAGCAAAGCATATTGTAAAGGCAAATCTGTGCTTGGAATATGACCAAAAATGCAGGATCTGATTTGTAAATCTGAGAACAATCACTATTTCTCTCTCGCTCTGGATATAACCGTTTGTTCTTTGTTTGAACAAGTAATTTCAGTGTAGAATAATAAAGGAAAACAGCACTCTACAGAGCACTTTCTCTGTCCTTAAATGTTCTGTGCTCTCACAAATGAGCTTTGTACATCAAACCCTCCATTTCCCATTCAGGACTGCCAGTTTATCCTCCTTTTCCTTTGTGATGCATGAACCCATTGGTTCTAAATAAGGACCCCCCACTAACCAATGCAACATGTACCTTCACTGTGAAATTTAATCAAATTTAAGTTTACTGGTTTTCACTGTTAGTCTTTCCTTGGACCTATTAATGATCTAATAAGAACTTAAAATAGGAAAGGTACAGCACACACCTGCTTTTTTTGGCATGTCAATTGAATGCTTCCTCTTAAGTCCCAAGAAAATTTAGTGGGATTAGTTTTACTTCTGAAGGGTCTCTTATTGCACCATCTTTTAGTCTTGGGTTCATTTTAACTACCCTGCATACTGTCTTAATGCTCCTGCATGTTTTTTCCATTTATGTACACACAAGAATGAGTTCTACTCCCAGTTACGCTGATACGATTGAGAGTAATTCCACCACAGTCAAGGGCGTTACTGCAGATTTGGTCTTTTCTGAGGTCAGAACTAGGCTGTATGTTTTGTACAGCGCCTCATTGAAACCCTTTTCATACATGGACACAAGCTGTAGCACTTTGTGTGTGTGTGTGTGTGTGTGTTTGTTCTGTTTGCATGCTATATTCCTCTGTGCATGCAACCCCTTGAAGACCTCTAAAGCTTCCGGACACAGTTTCCTAATGCAGAATTCAAGTTTTGTATGACTGGCAGAGCGTGGCTATCATTACCATTTGCTTTGGGTTGTATATGGTTGTAGAAAATGAGAGAGCAACACTGTATTTCTCCTGAATTTTCAAAACCTCTCTCAGGGATGTTAACACTAAAATAAAAGGGAGATAAATAGATTATAGCCAGTGCAACTCTTTGCAAATGTACTATTTAGTACATAAAGCACTGTATGTGCTAAAAAACTATAGACTGCATAGCTACAGGCATAGCATTTAAAGCTCTTTGCACACGCATCTTTCCCCTCCCCCTCCCCCTCCCCCTCCCGTAGCTCTCCCTATTCTGGCATGGCTCGTTCACCTCTCTGTCTGACAAGGATTCATGAGTTTGCTGCAGTGACACTGACTCAATCCCAGCAGGAGCCTGAATTTAATTGCACTGGGTAGCAAAGAGCCCAACACAATAAAGGCCGATGAGTACTAAATACAAATGAACTGTCTCCTATTTCAACAGCGTCACAGATTGCAAGAGAAATTAGAGTACTTCTTAAAAGTTGTGAAACAATATAGTTTGCCCCCTCCCCAAATAAGATATCTGGAGAATATTTTTACTGCTTCTTTGTAGCTTGATTTATTAATTGTTACTTGGGATTGGCAGATCTTTTAGTCTGATATTGATTTTTGTAATCCATTTTGCTTGATTTTTTTTTCCCTAAAGAAAAAAGATGATATTTAGAATCAATATACTTTGAGTATCCTATAATATCATTTATATTTACTTTATAGGCACTCATATTGGAAGGCCTCTGGGCACCTTAATGTATATCAACATAATTGAAAGACCGTGTGCCCGAATGAATTCCCAGGGTAGTAACAAAATCTGAGAAATGTCATAGGACCACACAACCAAATACAAACATGTAAATTAAGAAACCAGGTCTGGACAAGAACCCTGGTGGAAGTTATGTATATACTCTTGGAAAAGTTAAAGGATAGAGAGAACTCCATGCAAAAGTTTTTGGCTGCCATCCTCTCAAGATTATGAGATAACTATAGATATGTTTGGAAGGGAAGAAAACCCTTTCCCTCCAGTGGAAGGGTTTGGAGCACATGTGAAAGCAGCGAGCATAGCCACCAAACACTGACAAATAGGTGGGGAAATGAAGCAGCAACCCATTAGCTAAACAGCGTCTACATGATGATGCCTTTCTCCCTTCCCCCAAAACTTTCCATAGCTTCATTAAAACACCCATGTTAGTGAAGAGGACTATAGCTACGAAGGTGCATGAATGACAATATAACTGGGAACTAGATTCTACACCACACTAGGAATTCTGCGACAGCTTCATATTAACTAAAATAGGAGGGCTGGCTGGAAAACAACAATTCTCTTAAAATATTTCAGTTTCAACATTTTTTGTTTTCCACATCTTTCTGTCTCTGACAAGAGCTGCCGTCCTCGGCCTGAGAAACCTTCCCAATAAAAATGTTATTGAAATTGATATTTGATTGGGGGGGGGGGGGAAATTTCCAACAAAAGTTTCTCCATATTTGTTTTTACCTTTTACTTCAAAATTTAAAAAAATTAGCAAGTGGACTGAATGAATGATACAATCACTACAATAGCCTCCGATTTCATATGTTCATATATTAAAGTTAATTTTTTAATGCGTCCACACTTGAGTTTTCAATGTAGATGTTTTGGTTGATAATGCTTAGCTACATTCTGAAATTTGATAATGCATAGCTACATTTTTTTGAAAGTTGAAGAAGGGGAGCGCCAGAGGTTTTGCTAGGTGGGTAGTTGGTATTTTTGGTACATAAGGCGGTTGTTTGAGATTGCTGGATGATCATATTAGATGGATATTTGTTACAGTGATCAATAGTGATCTAGTTAGCTGTGTTGATTATTTAACTGGTCATCCTTGTATTTCAGAGTGAATACAGACATTGAGAAGGATAGGGCACTTAGCACTGCAACAATAACTCAGAGGTGTTGTCTGCCTGAGTCTGCAGACCGCATGAATCAGCTTATGGTTTGTGGTTTCCAGGTCATCTTCGCAACCATGAACATGCAGTGTTTTTGTAAATGACAGGTCAGATTCAGCAGCTTAATGTTGCACCAAGGGAGGGATTATATGGCAAATTTTGTGGTCAAGAAATCCTAGAATAAATTATTTTCTTTGTAAAACTGCTGCTTAAGCAGCTTTCCCGAAAAGCTTTATGAAAGATTTCTCTTCTCTGGTGAAAACCATTTTTTTTCTCTCTGTTATCACATTCTCTTTGTTTCTCTTTTAGGTGCACATAACCAATTTTTTAATACTTGTCATACATCAAATTTGAAAAATAAAATTAGCCATTCTCAGTCATTTATTCAGGTAAAGATGAACACAAATCACTAGCTTTGTTTATGTGGGATGACACAAGGTAGCAGGGAGTCACTTCTCCAAAACGTGTGTGTGTGTGTGAGAGAGAGACACTGAGACCCAACGTCTCCAATATGTTGACAACACAGTTTTCCCAGTCCTTCATTTTATCCTGTGGGATCACTCGATTGTGTTAATCTGTGTTGTGCTGGGATTAGGGCTTGGATGATGGTGAGCTGAGTGAGACTCAACTGCTCCATGGCCAAGGCACCTCAGCAGCATCCTATTCCCACCAAGCTGAATGAAATGGTGGAGTTGTATTACTCCCTCTGCTGGGAGAGTGTACCTACCTTTGTATTTAATCCAGGTAGATGAAGAGTGACCAAGACTCCTTTCATCACTTGTGCTGTATTCATCCAGAAATTTTGCCAACTTGCTTTTCAGATGGTGATATACACTCTGTGATCTAAAATTGGATTCTACCCTGCATTCTATATGGCACTATATTTTGAGAGACCACTTGCAGACTTCAGTAGGTAGTGAGTGATGTGGCCAATTTATTAATGGATATTTCTCACAGGGTTGTGTGACTTGAGTTTATTTCTGAGTGCAATTAGAAAATGTTGGTCTTAACCTATGGAGTCCACAAAGGGATTTTGTCTTGGTTGTGTCAGAGAGATGCTGTTTCTCTGTGTGATACCCTCACCATTAGAGGTAGCTTGAACCCTTCAGATTAATTGTCCCCTTCTTTAACTATGAGGAGGATGAAGGAAGAGTGTTCCCAGGGAGGAGGCCTGCGGGGTCACCTTGGGTTAGTTTTATGCCTCAGTTTCTCTGTCTTTAAAATGTGGATAATGGTGCTTTCTTCCTTGTGTAAAGCACCTTGAGATCATGAAAAGCACTATATAAGAGCTGGTGTTTTTTTTATTTTATTATATTACATATGGAGTGACCTGATGGCTCTGGGTGGGTTTTGATTTATTGAATATTAGTCTCTGTTTTTGCTTGACTATTATGCATGCACCCAGAGCATTGGATGGGAGAACATTCATACTTCTAATGGTGATATCTCTACTCAAAGTTCTAGTGGTAGCAGCCCAAATGAGATGTTGAGCACAGTGTGACACATTGTCAATGATCAACCCCATTCAGAAGGCTTAATTTACGTTAACCATGTCACCCCTGTTTGCATCCCTCCACTGGCTCCCCCTTCTCTATCGTATCTTCACTTTCACGGCCCTTCATGACCTATATCCTCCCTATCTATTATCTCTGAGATGTCTACTCTCACCTCTGATAGGCCAGTATTGTCATCTTGCATCCACTTATTAAAGAGTATAATTCACTTTCTATGGCCCTGTGATGGAGTGGACTAGGCCCCCTCCTGGAGGCCTCCGTGTCCTGCCACACCATTCTAGGAAAGGAGCAGTAGAAGAGTTCTCCAAGCAGCCAATCAGGGCCCAGGAGGGCCATATAAAAGAAGCTGCATTTCCAGAGATAATCAGCTCCTTGCTGGAGCCAGAGGAGTGCAAGGGGTGGTCCTAGCTGGCCATAAAGAACAGCAGTACCATGAACAGCTCAGTGATGGCAGGGACTGGGCAAGTGAGAGAGAGCTCCTGGTTGGCTGCTGGGTCTGAACATAAAAGAAGTCCTGAAGAAAGGGTGAAGCATCAGTGCAGGCTGGGGCTGCATGGAAATGGCCCAGGGAATTGAAAGTTTAGGTGAAGGGACATGATGGCACTTGGCTGCTATTCTTAGGGTGCCTGGGCTGGGACCCAGAGTAGTGGGTGGGCCAAGGCCCCCCCCCCCGCTCTCCCCATAGGCTACTGGGGAACTGGCTTACACCTGGACAGCAATAAACCCCCAGAAGGGGAACTGAACTACTTAAGTGGCCCAGCTGGAGAGCTGGGGTCAGAGTAGACCAAGAGGGCAAAACCATTGCCTCCAGGGGGGCAGCCCTGGGGGTACGGGCTGATATCTGGGTCAGGACTAGTTAAAGACTGCAGACACACCCAACCAGAAGGGGTGCTCATGAGAGGTAGGTGCCATGCTGTTAGAAGACCTATCCATACAAAAGTAACTTATTTAATTTGGTTCTGTTCTTCTAGTCAATGCCAAAATAAAGATTCTTCAAAAAGTCTGGGATTTTAGAATGAAAGTCAATTGTAGTTGGGAACCTAGCTTCTTTAACATCCTTTGAAATCTCCACCAGAGAACTTAAGTGCAATTCTAGCCTTAAAAATTGACTACATATAAATGGAACCTTTAAATCGACAGATCCCATTGCTATAAATATGTCACCACTGTTTACTAATATAATTTATCATGGCTTTTACCCATTAGCCCTGAGGCGACTGAGCTGCATTCTAGTCGTTATGTATCATCAACAGAATTGCCTACTAGCTAATTTAACAGTTGGTTACATATGTGCAAAACCACTGTGGTGAATGTATTGCACAAGCATAAGAGGGTGTAATTTGGAAGTGGTAGAAATGCTTTTTTCAAAAGCAAAAAACTATATTAAAAATCATTAAACTTACAACTTCTTTTACTTAGTTATCGACACTTGTGTATCAAAAATCAAGTTTTCAATCAAAAATGTCTGGTTTTAGTTTAGAAAATATGGGTCCATTTCAAAATCTGAGAAATGGGAATTTCAAAACATTTTTGAAACAAACCAAAAAGAAATAAAAAGACAAGCACTAGTGATAAGTAAAGAACACACCTGCTGTGGATTTTTTGTTTGTTTAGTTTATAAACAAAAGGATCAAGTAGAGGTGATAAAGGAAATCACTGATAGAACAAATATAAATGAAATGCCACAATATCGTTTTACCGAGTTGCTTTTCAGAATAGAATCCTAATTTAAAATAATAGAACTATTGCATGGAGTGAGGAAGGGAAGATACCCATGTGTGAAACAGCTCTGGTGTTTGTTATAAAAGCAATGATTAGTGTGTTGACCAATCCAAAGTAATTTTAAATATTTATTAGTTTGACACACGATAAAGCATTCAGTGTTGCAACATTTTATGGACTGTTTACCCTTTTGATAACTGTAAATAGGAGGGAAAACATCCATTATTTCTATTCCCATTTGTACATGGCTCTTTTTTTTGACGCATTACACTTTAACAGATCTATTTATTCTTTCTCCAGCTCATCAGGATGGATAGAGAGAGCCTATTGTTCACTCTTTATCATATCTTACAGAATTATCCCTGCCTGTGTTGCTGAACTGTTGTGTTGTACTGTACTGTACTGTTGTGGTGTGTGTGTGTGTGCGCGCGGGGGGTGGTTGGGGGAAGAGGCGGTTTGGGAGGCTTGCCCCCTAGTGTTTTGGTTCTAGTGATGTCTGGGAGATATTGCTGAGATATCACCTGGTCGGTTAACTGTTATGCAGCTGAACCCACAGCTGCATATGCTGCGTGAAATCCTGGTCTCATTGAAAATCAGCTGCAAAACTCCCATTGACTTCAATGAGGCCAGGATTTTACCTACTAGTTCTAGATGTACAAACCTTTACAAGGATATGCAGCAAGTAAAGGGTAGAATTACAAAAGCTTGAGACTGGATAAATCTACTTCCTGACCTAAGTGCTACTGACAACTTGATGCCTTTCACAAGGTAGCAAAAGATACAGATGTAGAAATAGATCTTAGTTTGGTGGTGGGTTTGTTTAAAGCTATTTTGAATGTAATCTTGAATGTTCCTCTAAAGTTTATGGTGTCCTCTTAAAATCCTTGCAACTGCTATTCACAAGTAATAGACCCTTACCATGGTATTGCCTATACCTTTGTAGGGTTAATTAAAAAAAATACAATTTAAAAAGTGCAAATGTGCAAATTTTGTTAAAATGACTGACTTCTGCATGCCATTTCCCTAGCTGGAACACATGCCTTAGAGCTGCCAACTACTGTTTGATAGGGTTTAATAACCCCACAATAACCAGAGAAGGGTTAATAAGCTGCTGTGGGATCAACCAGTCCACTTCACTTGCAAGAGCTGTCAGGTTTGCAGGAGACAGTTAAAAGGAGAGAGCCGGCTCAGTTGACAGGAGGCTGGGAGGGAGAGAAGAACTCTCATACTAGCTCCCTGCAGGAAGGGCTGACGGGGGCCACGATCCAGCCAGAGTTTGCTATATGTCAGAGCCTCCCTGAGGCCAGGTCTACATTACAGACCTATATAGGAAGAACTGCATCGCTCAGGGATGTGGAAAAAATCATGTTTATACCAACCTAAACTCCTATGTAGACAGCGTTATGGCAACAGGAGCTTCTCCCATCAACATAGCTACTGCCTCTTGGGGAGGTTGACTAACTATGCCGATGGGAGAAGTTCTCTTGTTGGCATAGGAATGTTTTCACTTAAGTGCTAGAGTGGAACAGCTGTGCTGATACAGTGTTTTAAGTGTAGACCTGCCTTGAGGAAAGGTAGGCCTGTGCTCCCTTCTCTGTCTGCAGTACTGTGTTTACTGGGGTATGTGTGTTCTACCTGGGACCTATTTATGGTCTGTGGGACCATGGCAGTTGACTCCCTACATCCCCCGACCCCAGAAGTGGACAACTGCCCTTGATACACTTCTGTTGCTTTGCCTCATACTGAAGTCCATGTTGTGATATGTCACAAGCCCCAAAGCTAAATGGTCACAAGCCATAAGTAACCCAACAAGAAAGGTTGTCTCCAGTACAGTACTATTGGAAGCAAAGCTAACGTGTATAATACTTAGCATACTGGTTTTTAATCTTCAGCTAATCCTCAATTTTCCCATGTGCACTCTATTACTGCAGTAGAAAGAGAGAGAGCGCCTGAAATAATAGGGCCTGGTATAAGGCCTGAACTAAAGTCAGGCCCTGCTGATATAAAGCAAAGTCAGCAAGAATCAGGCTATGAGCAAAAGTCAGCCCTTTTAGAAAGCAGATGCCTGCTTGCAGGTTTACTGTCCAGTCCATGAACTTGGTGAAAACAAGCATTCCTAAGAAGTACTAGGCACTAAGTATTCATATGAACACATTCCAGAAGGGTAGGACCAGAACACCCTAATACAAAGTTATGGTATAAAAACACACTCCCCAAAGATAGTTTAATAATACATTGACCCCTCCCAAAAATAAGGTTAGCATGACAGGATAATGGATGGAAATGATTTGATTAAACCAACAGGTACAAGGTATAGAGTGGTAATGAACCACTTTAGAGGGCCAATATGTAACTTATTTGTATCTGTGTATAAAAGAGGAGTCAAAGGGGTATTTTGTCTGGCCTCGGGGGATCAGAGATTCCCACTGCTCATTGAGCTGGTCTGTTGTAATGACCATACATATGTTGTTTAGTGTATCTGTAGCACGTTTAGGGCACTAGGACCGTGGTTTGTTAACGATAAACCTGGCCGAGTGCCTTTGCCATTGAACCAAGTCTGTGGTCTTGGGCAGTTTGATCAAAGTCTGCTGTACTGGGTACTTGGCCGGAGCAGAGAGAATACATGCAACCAACAACAACCATATTTAAAATATTGAGGCAGAAAGATTGAGACTTGCCCAAGGAAACCCAGAAAGTCAGTGGCAACATCAGTATTCATGAGTCTGTCCCTTGCTTGTTGGGGTAAAGTGAGCACTTGAGCTGCAGATGTGATTTTTAAATTCTATTTCTTGAACTCTGTACTTGTGACCATAATGCAGTTTGGGTTGTGTGCTCTTGTACAGCAATACAATGATCTGGGGTTAAATGCTGAATGGAAATGAAAGAGGTTGCTCTGATTTTAATTGTTGCTGTGGCCTATTCCTCTCACCCTGGAAGCCCCACAGACATTTGTCAGAAAAGTCTCCTGTTTAATTATAATTGTGCTTGCTAGTGTTGGGTCAGTTGTCACTTTCCATTACAGAAACTTAAATTTAGGACATTTTTAGTTCAGTTACTTTAAATAGCATTACACTAAAAACTTCTGTTAAGACTAGTAGCTGAATGCAACTTTATTTTCTAGAATGATGATGACTTCAGTCTCTTAATCTGTCTATAGAAATGTCTGTACTTTTGTTTTTCTTTGGGGAGTAGGAGAGTGTTTTGATTTCAGACATTTTAGCTCTTGGCAATGCAGCTTTATCTAGTTCCACTTCCAGTCTCTGCTGTGACTTTTTTTTTTCCTACACACATCTGTGGTCTTGGGCAGTTTGATCAAAGTCTGCTATTATGGGTACTTGGCTGGAGCCAGAGAGAATGGAGAAAATGGAATTTATCCTTCACAGAAGCCAGGAAATTTATCTAACAATTACTTTCCTCCTTTGGCAAAGGGCCAAATCTTGCTCTGATATACAGATCTAAATCCAAAGCTATAGAAGTAACTCCTGATTTGGTGCAAGTGTCAAGGAGAATGTAAAGAATCCCTGTATCCTAAATCGTGTTGAACATAGTACATTCTAGAGTAGAGATTTGCAATAGAGTATTCCTTTTTTTATTCGGTTAACGAGTCTGTTAATAGACAGTTTACCTTTTCCATCTTTGCTATGTCAATTAGCTTGTGTATTTGGGAAGCCTGCAAAACAAGCAGACCTTCCTTACGCTGTTGGCTTTCAGGATCACTCTGTGAGAGACCCAACCTTTAAACCTTGCTAATGGAGGCAGCTTCTCCTAAGCAATTTCCAGATGTTTCCATTGGTGTTGAAAGCTGAAATGTTAATAAGTGGTTCATCTTTTTTTCTTAAACATATTTAGTTACATATTTTAACAAGGCAATTGTTTTCCTCCCCCATGTAAAATCTGGATTACATACTAGATTTTTTTCCTGCTAAATAATCCAAAGATTTTTTTTTTCTGGGAATCGCCTGTTACGTCTCCTGACACAGTGGTTTGGTTTCTAAGCACAGTTTATCAGTTTGTTCAATTCCAGATCAGCAGACTTTTTGAGAATGAAGAAACAAACAAACATAACTTCATTCTTACCTGATTTAAGGTTGGCTGTTTACTGAGTCAGGTTTAATAATCCCGACTTCCTTAAGTAGGCTTCCCCTCCTCCCCCCTTTCTCAGTGCTAGATGCTGTTCAGGTTTTTAGCATAGCTTAAAAATAAAAATAGTAATGAAAAACACTGACTGGTTGCTAGGCTGGATTAACACAATAGCAACTGTTGAAGGCATAACCTTTTAATGTTGTACATGATCTGTTTGTCTGCAAGTGCCTGAGTTTGTGAACTCTGGCAGCCTAAGGTCAAGCCAGCATGATCAGTTGTTGGCTGGGAGACAACCAAGGAATACCTAACCATTGCAGAAACTAGTGACTGTTCAGCACGTGTCCCCAAATCAGGATTGAGCCGCCAATGCCTCAGTATGGTGTTGAAGCTTTGTTGCTGGATGTGTCGGATAAAAAGTAAAATTGCATTTCAGTGCGGGTGGAGTAGTCCGTGTATTGTATATCACTTGTCTGTCTCACAGGGGGTTTAAGACTTGTAGTATATATTTATGACCTTGGATGAAAGGCAATATTAATACTTCGCACTATTTTAAGTATGACGGATGATGAAGATACTTGCTATCTGCTGGACATCTAAGGGTCCCTGAGCATCAGTTTTTGTTTTTTCTTTCATGTTTATACTTAGACACAAGTCTGTGTTCAGGTTTACAATGTCTGACAATCTTTCATTTCCATCTTTGCTCTTCTTGTTTGCAGTAGGCTCAAAATGTTTCACTTTTTTGGTGTGAAATTAACCTTGGACGGAGAAACTAAAGGGCACTTTGCCTCCATTTTTGGTGTCCAAGTTGACATCTAGGATTTGTAGACCATGATTTCAGCAGGTGTTGAGCATTAACATCTGATTGTAATGGAAGGTGTAGGTGCTTGGCGCCTCTGAAAATGAGGCCCAACTAAGCTGAGGAACCCAAAAATGGAGGCACCTAAAACTTTTTTAATGGAAAAGCTTTGAATTTTTTTGTCCAAAATTATCATCATGAACTAGTTGAGCTGGGACTAGAACTCAGAAGTCTTAATTCACAATCCTGAGCTCTCACCTCTAACTAGCTCCTCTCTTCCTTCCATCTCTTCTCACCACCCATCCAAAATGCTGCTGCTAAAAATTATCTCCCTTAACTGGTCTGAAATAAGTGTCCTTACTACATCCCAGCACAAAATCCTGATCAAAATAAAATTGATGGGGCTTCTTTTTCTGACCATCCCCCCACCCTCCCCAAAAATCAGGATCGTGCTTGACAGGCAGGATGGCTAGTCTACCTTTTTCAGCTCTGAAAGCACAAGTATACTCATTCCATTTCCTGTTTAAGGTTGGTTAGTTTCAGCTTTCTCAAAATAATCTTCCCCTGGAGTATGTTGTTGCTTAGAGAATACCTGTTCATCTTTTCTATGTGTTAAACATGCTACCCCTGAAAACTATTGCATAGAATTTTTGCTTCATTCGATCCCAGACTGTAAACTTTGCTTATGACTCTTAGGTTATCCTCTCTTTGCTTTGTGTGTTGTACATGGAAACCTTCATCACTTGAGAAGCACAAATGTGAATTTTGAATTCTGTGAACTTTCTTTAATCTTGTCAGAAACGTGCACTTCCCTGTGGATAGCCCAAGGTTCTTTAGAACTGCTGGCACACAATTTATAGGAGATTCCCAGCTACTAATAGAATTACTCTTTCAAACAACATACTAGAATATTTCCCATGGCAACCATGATCATGAGAAATGATACTTTTTCAAAGAAGCTCATATTAAATGTTATGCTTTTTGTGCAGTAGAGTGTGGTGCTTTTAATATTTCATTAGTTACGGCCATATTTTATCTATATCCTCCCTTTTTTTTTCTTTCCTGATCTGTACTTCATATATAAAACTAGGACACATCATGGGGAATTTTATAAGACAAATTAAATAGTGAAGGATAGACAGCTGTCCTGTCTAGAATATTTGAATTCATATGTTGCACCCATAACTTTGGTATCTGAGTTGTTGATGTGGCAGATGGATTTTTCTCTGTGGCCATTTTGGACCAATAAAAATAAATAATACTTGTTGGATGTGACTTGTGTGCTTGCTAAGACTTATTATTCACAATGGGTACTGATTGCACCGAACTTAACTAATTTTATGCACAGATTTCAGTAATTAATTTGAGACATTAAAGTATTGTTGAATCCTTCAGGCCACAAAATTAGCATACCTTTTGATGCGCAGTATGCTCTTTATTTCCTCTCTGACTGAAACAAAAGCAGTTATTCTATTGTCTAAATTGAGGGGGGAAGGCACTTTTTAATGCTTTGTCCTATATATATATCTAAGTAATGCACCTAGGCTAGGAGTGCATGACTTTATTTCTACATAAACCTTAAGTAATGCTTCAGGTTTTAATTAATCATCACTGGATGAATTGACTTAGAACTTCCACACACACTAAGTTGTAATGTATCTTCTGTGTCTGAGGAAACTCCCCCCCTTTCTTTTATTTAAAAAAAAATGACAAAACATCCAAGGTTCTAGATTCATAAAATCGTAGATTCAAGATATATGCGGTGCATTCTAGCTTCATAGATTCCAAGGCCAGAAGGCACCATTGTGACCGTTTATTCTGACCTCTTCTATAGCACAAGCCTTAGAACTTCCCCAAAACAATTCCTAGTGTATCATTTAGAAAAACGTCCAATCTTGATTTTAAAAATTACCAGTGATGGAGAATCCACTATGATCCTTGCTAAATTGTTCCAATGGCTACTGACGCTCTATAGAATCATAGAATATCAGGGTTGGAAAGGACCTCAGGAGGTCATCTAGTCCAACCCCCTGCTCAAAGCAGGACTGATCCCCAATTAAATCATCCCAGCCAGGGCTTTGTCAAGCCTGACCTTAAAAACTTCTAAGGAAGGAGATTCCACCACCTCCCTAGGTAACGCATTCCAGTGTTTCACCACCCTCCTAATGAAAAAGTTTTTCCTAATATCCAATCTAAACCTCCCCCACTGCAACTTGAGACCATTACTCCTTGTTCTGTCATCTGCTACCACTGAGAACAGTCTAGAGCCATCCTCTTTGGAACCCCCTTTCAGGTAGTTGAAAGCAGCTATCAAATCCCCCCTCATTCTTCTCTTCCGTAGACTAAACATCCCCAGTTCCCTCAGCCTCTCCTCATAACTCATGTGTTCCAGTCCCCTAATCATTTTTGTTGCGCTCCGCTGGACTCTTTCCAATTTTTCCACATCCTTCTTGTAGTGTGGGGCCCAAAACTGGACACAGTACTCCAGATGAGGCCTCACCAATGTCGAATAGAGGGGAATGGTCACGTCCCTCGATCTGCTGGTAATGCCCCTACTTATACATCCCAAAATGCCATTGGCCTTCTTGGCAACAAGGGCACACTGTTGACTCATATCCAGCTTCTCGTCCACTGTCACCCCTAGGTCCTTTTTCTGCAGAACTGCTGCCGAGCTATTCGGTTCCTAGTCTGTAGCTGTGCATGGGATTCTTCCATCCTAAGTGCAGGACTCTGCACTTGTCCTTGTTGAACCTCATCTGATTTCTTTTGGCCCAATCCTCCAATTTGTCTAGGGCCCTCTGTATCCTGTCCCTACCCTCCAGCGTATCTACCTCTCCTCCCAGGTTAGTGTCATCTGCAAACTTGCAGAGGGTGCAATCCACACCATCCTCCAAATCATTTATGAAGATATTGAACAAAACCGGCCCCAGGACTGACCCTTGGGGCACTCCACTTGATACCGGCTGCCAACTAGACATGGAGCCATTGATCACTACCTGTTGAGCCCGACAATCTAGCCAGCTTTCTATCCACCTTATAGTCCATTCATCCAGCCCATACTTCTTTAACTTGCTGGCAAGAGTACTGTGGGAGACCGTGTCAAAAGCTTTGCTAAAGTCAAGAAACAACACATCCATTGCTTTTCCCTCATCTACAGAACCAGTTATCTCATCACAGAAGGCAATTAGATTAGTCAGGCATGACTTGCTGTCAAGGTTCCTCCCCCACTCTGAACTCTAGGGTACAGATGTGGGGACCTGCATGGAAAAACCTCCTAAGCTTATCTTTACCAGCTTAGGTCAAAACTTCTCCAAGGTACAAAATATTCCACCCGTTGTCCTTGGACTGGCCGCTACCACCACCAAACTAATACTGGTTACTGGGGAAGAGCTGTTTGGACGCGTCTTTCCCCCAAAAATACTTCCCAAAACCTTGCACCCCACTTCCTGGACAAGGTTTGGTAAAAAGCCTCACCAATTTGCCTAGGTGACTACAGACCCAGACCCTTGGATCTTAAGAACAATGAAAAAGCATTCAGTTTTCTTACAAGAAGACTTTTAATAAAAATAGAAGTAAATAGAAATAAAGAAATCCCCCCTGTAAAATCAGGATGGTAGATATCTTACAGGGTAATTAGATTCAAAAACATAGAGAACCCCTCTAGGCAAAACCTTAAGTTACAAAAAGGATACACAGACAGAAATAGTTATTCTATTCAGCACAATTCTTTTCTCAGCCATTTAAGGAAATCATAATCTAACACATACCTAGCTAGATTACTTACTAAAAGTTCTAAGACTCCATTCCTGGTCTATCCCCGGCAGAAACCAGCATATAGACAGACTATAGACAGACACACAGACCCTTTGTTTCTCTCCCTCCTCCCAGCTTTTGAAAGTATCTTGTCTCCTCATTGGTCATTTTGGTCAGGTGCCAGCGAGGTTACCTTTAGCTTCTTAACCCTTTACAGGTGAGAGGAGCTTTCCCCTGGCCAGGAGGGATTTCAAAGGGGTTTACCCTTCCCTTTATATTTATGACACTTGCCCTTGGTGAATCCATGTTGACTGTTCCTGATCACTTTCCTCTCCTCTAAGTGCTTCAGAATTGATTCCTTGAGGACCTGCTCCATGATTTTTCCAGGGACTGAGGTGAGGCTGACTGGCCTGTAGTTCCCAGGATCATCCTCCTCCCCTTTTTTAAAGATGGACACTACATTAGCCTTTTTCCAGTCATCCAGGACTTTCCCCGATCGCCATGAGTTTTCAAAGATAATGGCCAACGGCTCTGCAATCACATCCGCCAACTCCTTTAGCACTCTCAGATGCTCTGTGGTGGTTTCAGTCTCAATTTGTCTACCTTCAGCTTCTAGCCATTGGATCATGTTATACCTTTTTTGTGCTAGATTGAAGAGTCAATTCTAAAATATTTTTCCCCACACAGGCACTTAAATCAATCAAGTCACTTCTTAACCTTCTTTTTGTTAAACTAAACAGACTCAAGGAGCTCATTCTATCACTACTATAGTGAAGGCATGTCTTCTAAACCTTTAATCATTCTTCTGGCTCCTTCTCTGAATCCTCTCCTATTTATCAACATCCATCTTGAATGGTGGATACCAGACCGGGACACATTATTCCAGGAGCAGTTGCACTGGTGCCAAACAGAGATAAAATAACCTCTCTACTCGTACTCAAGATTTCCCTGTTTATGCATCCAATGATCCCCTTTTGACCACAGTGTTACTTTGGGAACTTTAGCTGATTATCCACCATGACCCCCAAATCTTTTTCAGAGTTGCTGCTTCCCAGGATTGTCCTCTGTTGTGTAAGTATGGCCTACATGTATACATTTACTTTTAGCCACTTACAATAGGCATATTGTTTGCTTTTGTTTAAGTTTAACAAGTGATCCAGATCTGTGTCAGTGACTCCAATCCCCCAGTTTTTGTTTCATTCTGAAGTGCTGTGCCCTGTTCAGATTTAAATAATTCACATAAATAGTTGGGTATCTACCACGTAGTTCTCTCGGAAGCCTATTCTACTGTTTTGGAAGCTTCCAATAAGAAGAGAGGATAGCAATTTCTACTGACCATGAAAGCTAATTAAACTCTTTTCTCACTTTGTTTCCCGCTTTCTTTAGGTTGGTTTAGAAATTCTATAAAGGGATATCCTTCTTGGTTTGAGTTCCTAGGTCTCAACTCAAATTAGTGTGCCTAAAATTAGGCTCCCAACTTCATATTAAGGAACCTAAATAAGTGGCTGTACTTTCAGAAGTTGTAAAACACTGTTAAATTCTATTGAAGTTAATGGGTGCAGCGGGTTGGTTGGGCCACTCCCTATTTAGGTGAGCAAAGCATAGATTTAGGACCTTAACTGTTTAGGAACTAAGACTTTTAAATTCTAGCCTTAGCTTCCTAAACACCACTATTAAAAATTTCTTCTTGTTGTTTAGTCTAGTTTTTCCTTTGCTCAGTTTCATTCCACATCTACTCAGATCACCCTAAACAACTCCTCCCCATTCCTCAATTTCCTCTAGTGCACCTTAAGCCATATCTACAGTAAAAATGTTTGTCAGTATAGTAATGTTGAGAAGGGGTATGACTTTTTTCTAATCCTTTCTATACTAGCAAAAGCTTTTGTGTAGATGCTGTTAAAAGTGTGTTGTCCATACAGCTAATTTTGTTTGGGGAATGGTATAAGTTGTAATAGCTAAAAGCATTCTTTTTGCCAGTATAAGCTGTGTCTACACCAAGAATGTTTTTGCGGATTGTAGCTATACCAGCAAGCCTTTTCTAGTCTAGACTAGGCCTTTGTCACAGTCTCGATCTAGTCACCAGATCTTGAAAAATCCATTCACTCACTTGCATGCAAAGGGGTGGGGGAGAATGCTTCTGCCCTCCCCCCCCCGCCCCCACTTCTTATGGTTGTAGCGGAAAACCTTCCACGTGTAAACAGTGTAAGCCTATACAAGGGTGGGTGGGTAGGTGGCTGTATGACTATATCACTTAAGAACATTTAGTCAGGGGCCAGAATCCCAGAAAAGAAAAAAAGAAAAGATGTTCCTTGTCCCAAGGAGCTTACAATGTAAGTATAAAAAGAGAGACAACAGGTGGATACAGATAAATGGGTGGTGGTTTCAGTTTTCACCAAAAAAGATTAATAGCTATTGGACATCTAACAAAGTGAATGCCAGAGAAAATGAGGTAGAATCAGAGGCTAAAATAGGGAAAGAAAGCTAGGTGTCTTCAAGTCACTAGGGACTGATGAAATACATCCTAGAATACAAAATGAGCTGACTGAAGAGATATCTGAGCCATTAGTGATTATCTTCAAAAAGTCATGGAAGATGGGAGAGATTCCAGAGGACTGGAAGAGAGCTAATATAGTACCCATCTATAAAAAAGGGAAATAAGGACAACCAGAGGAATTACAAACCAGTCAGCTTAACTTCAATACCCCGACAGACAATGGAGCAAATAATTAAGCAATCAGTTTGCAAAGACCTAGAAGATAATAAGGTGAATAAGTAACAATCACCATGGATTTGTCAAGAACAACCTAATAGCTTTCTTTGACAGGGTAACAAGCCTTGTGGATAGCGGGGGAGCGGTAGATGTGATATTTCTTGACTTTAGTAAGGCTTTTGGTACTGTCTCACATGACCTTCTCATAAACAAACTAGCAAAATACAACCTAGATGGTGCTACTATAAGGTGGGTGCATAACTGGTTGGAAGACCATTCCCAGAGAGTAAATTATCAGTGGTTCACAGTCAAACTGGAAGGGTATACCCTGAGGGGTCCTGCAGAGAGTGGTTCTGTGATACCTTCATCAGTGATTTAGATAATGGCATAGAATCATAGAATATAAGGGTTGGAAGGGACCCCAGAAGGTCATCTAGTCCAACCCCCTGCTCGAAGCAGGACCAATTCCCAGTTAAATCATCATAGAGAGTACACTTACAACATGTGCAAACAATACCAAGATGGGAAGGGTTGCAAGTGCTTTGGAGGATAGGATTAAAATTCAAAATGATCTGGACAAACTGGAGAAATGGTCTGAAGTAAATAGGATGAAATTCAAAGTACTCCACTTAGGAAGAAGCAATCAGTTGGACACATGGAAAATGACGTCCTAATACTGCAGAAAGGAATCTGGGGGTCATAGTGGATCACAAGCAAAAGATGAGTCAACAGAGTAACACTGTTGCAACAAAAGCAAACATCATTCTGGGATATGTTAGCGGGAGTGTTGTAAGCAAGACATGAGAAGTAATTCTTCCGCTCTACTCCATGCTGATTAGGCCTCAACTGGAGTATTGTGTCCAGTTCTGAGTGCTACATTTCAGGAAAGATGTGGACAAACTGGAGAGATTCCAGAGAAGAGCAACACAAATGATTCAAGGTCTGGAAAACTTGACCTTATGAGAGAAGATTGAAAAAATTGGGTTTGTTTAATCTGGAGAAGAAGACCGAGAGGGGCCATAACAGTTTGAGTACATAAAAGGTTACGAAGCGGTGGGAGAAAAAATTAAGATTGTAGAGGATAGGAAAAGAAGCAATGGGCTTAAATTGCAGCAAGGGCAGTTTAGGTTGAACATTAGGAAAAACTTCCTAACTGTCAGGGTGGTTAAGCACTGGAATAAATTGCCCAGGGAGGTTGTGGAATCTCCATCATTGGAGATTTAAGAGCAAATTATACAAACACCTTGGTCTAGGTAATACTTAGTCCTGCCATAAGTGCAGGGGACTGGACTAGATGACATCTCAAGGTCCCCTCCAGTCCAATGATTCTATTGCTGTGAGACAATATAGGTCAGTAGGATGCCTAACTATTGAGTTTATTGTAGGCATCATGGTAAAGGAGAGTTTTAAGGAAGGGTTTGAAGGACAATAATGAGGTGTCTTTGTGGATGTTTACCAGAATACTGTCTTATCAGTTCTCACTGCTTCTATTGGGAATCCTATAGGGAGCAGTGAAACTCACATAAAGCAGAATGAGATTGACCTGATTCTTGGGAAAGCTCTAAGCAGCAGTAACAGAGGCAAGCACTGGGACTGTTAATTGGGATGAAGGAATCAACCATGGAGGCTGGGGAAGACTAAGGAGGGCAGAGAGAACGCATATGCTCTGTCTTCTGGGAGGCAGGAAGCTCTGGGGCAGAACAGTGGAACCTCCTTCTCACTGTTAACTCTCATGATTTTAAAGTAACCCAAGTTTTTCTCCAGCAGCAGGGACTCATGCAATAATTTCCTGACTTCACACAATAGGGAAAGAGGGGTATAAAGAAACCCTCCCTTTCACAATGCCCTATAGGCTAGAAGAAGGTGCACTAAGCTGAAAGCCAGAAGACTGTGTTCCAATTCTTCAGCTGACTGCTGTTAATATGTAGTGTTCTTCACAAATCCTATTGTAAACCAAGGTCTCATACTGAAACTTTTGGCAATAACTATCATTCACTCATATCACGGGAGTTCAGTGCCTGCAAACAACCAAAATATGGGAGCATTGACAAAAGTAACTTGCAATCTGCAACCCTTGGAGCACACTCTGCTCCCAAAATTATAGGGAGGAGGTAGAGTGCCAAATACAGGGAAAGAGATTGGGGTTTAGGGAGAGAAGAGGAAACAAACTGGTAAAGGAGTATGTGTCTGGGGCATGGAGGGGATGTAATGTTAGGTGGCTATACATTTCCTTGCGTGTGTGTGCGTGTGTGCTTTTTAAACAATTAAGTGGTATTAGACACTTTCACTTTTCTTACTGTTCTGTGAATTTTCAAATCTGGGGAGATGTGTTCCCTTGTGACTATAAAATGTGACTCTGCGTGTTGTGATTCTGGTTCAGTCCCACAAAGTATTCAATAACCAAGTGCTTGACAGTAGTAGTCACTGCATGGCTTACTCATTAGCCAGGTGTTGTAGAGCCAAATATGGCTCTGTTTTCTCTTCCTAAGAATGCTCTGTGAGGCCCTGAAAATCTGGCTGCTTCGTTTCTATTGGCATGAATGCACAAGCTATGACAATGAGGGAAAAGGGGCATTCACAGTGTATCCTTTAATTTATAATCAATACAAACTAAAAATGTTCTAAGAGCCTGCATTACTTGTGCAGAAGGTCACCTAAGCATGAACAGTTGATTTTTATACCAGTAGAGCCTTCAAAGGAAAACTTGAAATAATGCACAGTTGTGGAACAAGATCCTATACTCTATCAGGACTTTGGGAAATCTTTTTAGAAGTACACAGGGAGACCTTAAACATAAGTAGAAAGTGGCATTTCCTTGCATTTGGTGCAGCAAAACAGGATCGAATAAAAACTTACAAACCAGTGAATATAAATAATTGCATGCCTTACATTGAAAGTTAGATTAGACTGTGGAAAATATTACTTAATGAGACAGTTAACCTATGTGGTATAAAATATTACACTTATAAAACAAGTGGTCCATGACTTTTTGGAAGTTGCTTTTGAAAATGTGACCTGGGCTGACTTGTTTGTGCATTTGTGACTGATTTGGGGCTCGATCACTTTAAACCAGTGGTCACCAACCGGTAGATCATGATCGACTGGTCGATCCTGAGCCTCTGAGCAATCTCTGGCTGCTAAAAGTCTGGTGGTGCAGCAGGGCTAAGGCAAGCTCCCTGCCTACCCTGACCCCGCACCACTCCTGGAGGTGGCTATCATGCCCCTGTGGCACCTGGGGAGGGTGGCATGTGGCTCTAGGTGCTGCTCCTGCCTGTGAGCACCGCCCCCGCAGCTCCCATTGGCTGAAGTTCCCCATTCCCAGCCATTGGAAGCTGAGGGGGTGGTGCTTACTGGCAGGAACAGTGCACAGAGCCACATACCCCCCTCCAGGGGCTGTAGGGGCATGCTGGCCGCTTCCAGGAGTGTTGCGGGCTTAGGGCAGGGAGGGAGCCTGCCTTAGCCCCAGTGCACCACCGACCGGGAGCCACCCAAGGTAAGCGCCACTCAGTGGGAGCCTGCACCCCAATCCCCAGTCCTGAGCTCCCTCCCGGAGCCAGCATCCCATATCTCCTCCTCAACTCCCTCCCACACCCCAGACTTGAGCTTCCTTCCTGAGCCAGTACCTCCTCTTGCATCCCAACACTCTCTGCCCCAGCCCGTAGCCCCCCTCCTGCACCCGAACTCCCTCCCAGAGCTTGCACCCCTCCTGCATCCCAACCCCCAGTCCCAGGCTCAGCCCGGAGCCCCTTCCCATACTCTGAACCCCTCGGCCCCAGCGCAGAACCTGCACCCCCTCCAGCACCCCAACGCCCTGCCCCAGCCCGGTGAAAGTGAGTGAGGATGGGGGAAGAGCGAGCGATGTAGGGAGGGGAGATGGAATGACCAGGGCGGGGCTTCGGGGAAGGGGTGGGGTAGATCCTGGATTTAATTTAAATTCAAAGAGTTATCTTGTGCATAAAAAGGTTGGAGACCACTACTTTAAACCCTAACTGATGTGAATAATCTCATTTGAGGCCAGAGGTATTTGCCCCCTATTTTATATATATTTTCCATACAACCTGTAGTTATGAAATGCTCTACAAAGTTGAATGTATTTACATAGTTATGCATTTAAAAAAAATTCTCATCAAGAAAGAAATGAAATCCTGGATAAAGATATGGTGTATTGTGTATTAATTGAGCTGCTAATCTTTGGATAAGAAACTAAATAGAACTCTCGGCCCTCATGTAATAGCTTTCCAAGCAAAAGTTGAGTGGATCATTCGCTGTTAATGAAGAAACATGACGTTTATATGACACTATATATAGAACCTGGGGTGAAAGTGGGCTGGTACGGCTAACGGTAAAAAAGTGGCCGCAGCATTCTGTACCGGCTTACTTTCACCTCTTTTGGCTGCATAACAGCTTAAACTCTGCTAATAAAAGTCTGAAAAGTGAAAACTCACTCTGTCACGTTTCTCTCCTCCTCTGGACAGGCTGCGGAAGGCAGCTAGGCTCAGCACTTCACCCCCGCCTCCCACTCAGCTGCGGCCGCGGCTCCTCTCCAGCTTGCGGCGGGCAGGATGGGGACTGGCCAACGGAGAAGCCCAGGGTGCCCACGTAACAGCTTAAACTCAGCGCTGTCCACGGTTCAACCCTCCGGATTAGGGGCCATTTCTGAAATCCTTGTTTATTTTACAGTTGTTGGTGTGACCAAGGGGCAGGCAGTTGTTTTTTCTGCCCTAGATCCAATACACACACTCTGAATTGGGGACCATTTCCGAGTTACAGTCTATCCCTCCCTGTAAAGGAGCTAGTTGGAGCTCGACCCTCTCCGGGGCGGCAGGGAGCCACACCAGCTCGCTACACACAGTTGACTTTGGGGAATTTGTCCGGAGTCTCCCTCGGCAGCCCTTGTGGTAACTGGAACGAGCACCGTAGGCCTGGGCCCTGAGTCAGGGCAGGGCACCAAATAGTCAGTAGCTCAGGCCCTCAGGCAGGGGCTGAGCAACACAGCATATGTGAATTAGTCCAGGCCTCCAAGGACCTGGAAGAGGGGGAGACTGCCACCCACGAGTCAGGTGGCAGGGGGGATGCAGGCCCACCCACTCGACTGCGTCCCATCCCGGGGCCCTAGCAGCAGCAAACGACCCGCTGCTGGGTCAATGGGGATCCTGACTGCAACACACTTACATGGGTTCTGGCAGAGTTATAGACAGACTAGGGTCGGCTGCCCCGGGCTATTTCCTAACTCCCCTCCTTCTGGTACCTGGGTCACGGCGGTGCTCTCCAGGGGGTCCAACACCATGGGTTCCCCTGGATGGTGGGTGCAGGGCAGGCCGGGCAACTCCCCTGGATGGTGGGTGCAGGGCAGGCCGGGCAATTCCCCTGGATGGCGGCTTCAGGTCAGGCAAGTCTTGACGTGGATCTGGGGCCGTGAGGTTTTCTCAGTTGCGGGCTATGCTGGCTGCGTTTTGCCTCCCTGGTAGCTGGTCGTCTTGTGAGCTCTGAGGGCCCTCCTTTATACTTCTGGGTCTCCGCCTGTCCCTCTGAGGAGCGGGCGGAGAGCTTCCTGGCTCTGCTCACTCTGGTGTCTGGAGGGGCTTGACCCTCTCCGGGGTGGCGGGGAGCCACACTGCCTCGCTACAGTCCCCATCAGAGGATGGATATGGTGCCCAAACTGCTTGCAGATCCTCGTTGAAATGTTAATTAAAAAAAATGAAGAACATTGAGGGAAGATGTGTTATGATGATGGGGGCTTATTTTTGGCAAAGGAATTTTGCTAAAGCAACAAGAATCACAGGGAAAGCAATTAGCCTGATAGAAAAAAACACAAAGAGATTGGAGGGGAAAATAATTTCCCGAAAGATACAGTTGTGCTGTCTTTTGAAAGAAAAAAGTTTCCATTCCACCCTATTTCTCTATTGAATTAAACATCTGAAATATTGTTAGGAGATAGGGGCGCATCTCAGCTCTCTGTTTTGCTTCAGTGTCCTGCAGAGGCTGAAATTGACAATTTTCTCTAAGTACCTTGTATATTTCATGAAGGCTATTCTAGTTGTCCTTCATTCACTTCTTCTTTGCCCTGCCACTAGCCACCCATTGATGTGCCCCCTGCACCCTTTTATGCTCCTGAGAGTTTAAACAATCCTTGATCTGTTAACTTGCTAGGAAATAGTCTAGGTGGGGCACTTGCAGGCATGGCACAGCGCAGCCCCTTGCCCGCCTCCCGTTGGCTGGCTGTGGTTTTTGCTTCGGTTATTTACTCCTTGGCAGACCCAGCCCAGCGCTGGGCACAGCAACAGCTGCTGACTCTCTGCAGGCAGCAGCCAGCAAGGGCTGGTTGCTGGGGTCACTGTTGGTTGGTGACAGCTGCATTGTGACACATACACATACATGCTGTCCTTGTGCAAGCAAGCAGCCACCCATTCCAGTGACCGGGGTGCGTTCTCCAGGCATGCAGCCCAGGACTCTGGAGTGGGGAGGGTGCTGGCGTCCCTTTTGAGGGGTTGGTGGAGACAGTATTTCCGTGGCTAACACCTTGGGAACTTCTGCAAGAGGCAAGGTCTGACTGGGCGGCACCAGCGCGTCTGTGGGCACCCAGCTTTTAGGTTGCTGCTTAATGGTGTTCCCAGGAAAACTTCCAGCCTCAGCAGCTGCTGCTCTTCCAGGCTATGGGAGGGAGCCATGCACAGGAGCCACCTGGGAGGGAGTGAAGGAGACAGAGGTCCGGTGGCAGCATGTGGCAGCAACACACAGTGATGGGGATGGCGGGTCGGGGCTGCAGCTCCAAGGGGAACACACAGCAAAGCCACCCCAGCCCCCAGTTTGGTGCGTGGAACATGTGAGTGGGGGCAAGAAAGGGGTATCCATGGGAGGGACTGGAGCAACCTTATAGAAACTCCCACATTGGCCCATACAGCTGATCTCACTACTCTTCCTGTTGTCATGCCATGCCTTGAGATGAATGTGCTGCACGTTAGCCCTTTCCAAGCCACAATTTCACATATGGCATGGGATTCCACTGAGTATAAGGCGGTCCCACACAAGAAATGAACAGCAAGTCTGTCACATGACAAGTGGTAAGTTTAATCTGTTTCACTGTAATGATATCATTCATCGCACTGAATCCCCTTTTGCAGTCAGCATTGCTTATAGCAAGGGGGTCCACTGGAAGGATGAGGGTTTTTAAGTTTTCCAGGAATGTATTTTCCCTCCAGAAGCCTTGAATTCCACAAATCCCAAGTTTGTTTCCTGTTGATTCTCAGTTGATCAGTCAATGCTCTTATTTCCTTTTTCTCCAAAGTGGGGATTTGCTGGATTCTCTTGCCATTTTTCAGGATTCAAAACCGACAAATTGTTGTTTAGGGCTTCTGATTGTAAGAACTTTTCTGTGTGTGCTTTGATCAGTTTGTTTGAGGCAGTTGTGAATAGTTTTGTCCTCATGTTGTCAACGACTGCTTGTATGAATTGAGAGAAGTTGATTCGGGGGCTTTTTACAGTGCCACTTAGTTTGCTCTTTTTGAACATCAGGGATTGTTCAGCCTTCTGAGCTTGTTCAGAGTGAACTCCTGGGTCTGTTTTTAGACTTCAGATTCTCTTGATGTACATTTTCATTAGGTTGTCTGCTTTTTGGAATGGTCATGTCTTTCTTGTAACATCTCAGACATGGTCTTCAGTTCTGTCAGCACATCCAGCATTAAAGAGAGGTTTCTGATAAAATTTACAGAACACAGCTTTGAGTAGAGTCCTTGAAATTTAAGACGTTCACATCCGACTCTCAACTGGTCTTGTGAGGCAGCCTTGAAGTGTTTTGCCAAAGCAGGGTATGTTTGCCACACTGCACTGACTGCTCTCCATGTTGATGCCACCCACCTTAAAGTGAACACTTTGCCTATTTTTTGGAAGTATAATGTGTAATTCATTGGCATGAGTACTCAGTTCACGGGAGTTTTTTTGGTGATTGACTGTACAAGGAATAAAATGCATCCAAAAAAGCCGTAGTCATTTGTACATCTGGTGACTTCTAAAGCTTCATCAACAGCAAGTTCCAGTCTATGGTTGAGGCAATGCCATACTATTACATTAGGAAAGTCCATTTGTTGTAGTTTTCCAACACCAGCTTTGACTCCTAACGTCACATATGCACCATGTCAAGGTTCCTTCCCCACTCTGAACTCCTAGGGTACAGATGTGGGGACCTGCATGAAAGACCCCCTGAGCTTATTCTTACCAGCTCAGGTTAAAAACTTCCTCAAGGTACAAACTTTGCCTTGTCCTTGAATCCTATGCTGCCACCACCAAGCGTGTTAAACAAAGAGCCCACTTGGAGATGTCTTTCCCCCAAAATATCCCCCCAAACCCTACACCCCCTTTTCTGGGGAAGGCTTGATAAAAATCCTCACCAATTTGTACAGGTGAACACAGACCCAAACCCTTGGATCTTAAGAACAATGAAAAGCAATCAGGTTCTCAAAAGAAGAATTTTAATTAGAGAAAAGGTAAAAGAATCACCTCTGTAAAATCAGGATGGTACATACCTTACAGGGTAATCAGATTCAAAACATAGAGAATCCCTCTAGGCAAAACCTTAAGTTACAAAAAGACACAAAAACAGGAGTATACATTCTATTCAGCACAGCTATTTTACCAGCCATGAAACAAAAGAAATCTAACGCATTTCTAGCTAGATTACTTACTAACTTTTTACAGGAGTTCTGAGCTGCATTCCTGATCTGTTCCTGGCAAAAGCATCACACAGAAAGACAGACCCTTTCTTTCCCCCTCCGTCCCTCCAGCTTTGAAAGTAACTTGTCTCCTCATTGGTCATTTTGGGTCAGGTGCCCGTGAGGTTATCTTAGCTTCTTAACCTTTTATAGGTGAAAGGGTTTTTCCTCTGGCCAGGAGGGATTTAAAGGTGGTTACCCTTCCCTTTATATTTGACATACCATCATTACAAAAGCTGATCAACACTTCCAATAATAGTTCTTTAGTGAACCCACAACACAACAACCATTTTAAAATTTCCCCTTTAATGGCTGCTGCTGTTGCTCTTTGCAGCTCAATCAAGTGCAGAGGAAACGTAAGTGGTCTCATAATTCCATCTATACTGACTTTCAAAAAAAAGTCGAGTTTCCAACGAGAGTAGTCGATTCATCGACAAGTACTGTAATTTTTGACTTATTGTTGATTTTGTTGACAATTTTTTCATTTCAATGGATATGTCTGCACAAACTATTCTACTATGCAACAAATTCCCCTTTTCAATTCCATTGATTTGCGGTAGGTCAATGAGGCTCTTGTTGTCACTAAGTGATCGATTTGTTTTCGGAATACATGAGCAGTATTTTCAAATGCTCCTTCACCTTTAGCATTCAGATTAAGAAGAGTTTCAGAGTAGCAGCCGTGTTAGTCTGTATCCACAAAAAGAAAGAGTACTTGTGGCTACAAGTAGCTCACGAAAGCTTATGCTCAAATAAATTTGTTAGTCTCTAAGGTGCCACAAGTACTCCTGTAGATTAAGAAGAGGTTTTTGTTTTTTTTTTTAGCCATGGCTTGAATTTTTTCAGCCTCCCTGTGAGCTGCAGATTGCTTATGTTCGTTTATTTTTTTTGCGAAGGGAGGACAGTTCTGTCTCTCTCTATTCTTTCCATACAAGGATATTTCACTAGAGGCCAAGTTTGTAACTTCTCAGACATTCTGCAAAGGTGTAGACATGTCAGCGTCTCTCCCCCGTAGGGTGACTAGTTTCAGCTTCTTCATTTGTTGCTGTTCTTTTTGACTGACAATCCCCCATTTCCTCACTTTTACGTTTAAACATACACGTTCAACAGACTCTAACAGGTATCTTCTTAGGCAGTATTTGTTACCACTGACTGTCCTCCTCCTGTAAATTGCATGCCTGACAAGACTTGACCAATAAGAAGCAAGCACACGCGGTTACCGTGTGGCAGTAAGGCACTCAAAAGCTAACGTTTGGAACAGCCATGTGAACGTCTTCCTGTGAAAACTAAATCTTCTTGTCTTTCTTTTTGTCTTCTTGTCTTGCTATGTCCTGAGGTTGGGAGTTCCACGACCACCACTCCCAAGAGGAGAAGGCGGGTGGTGGTGGTCGGGGACTCTCTCCTCCGGGGGACTGAGTCATCTATCTGCCGCCCTGACCGGGAAAACCGAGAAGTTTGCTGCTTGCCAGGGGCTAAGATTCGCAATGTGACGGAGAGACTGCCGAGACTCATCAAGCCCTCGGATCGCTACCCCTTCCTGCTTCTCCACGTGGGCACCAATGATACTGCCAAGAATGACCTTGAGCGGATCACTGCGGACTATGTGACTCTAGGAAGAAGGATAAAGGAGTTGGAGGCGCAAGTGGTGTTCTCGTCCATCCTCCCCGTGGAAGGAAAAGGCCTAGGTAGGGAGCGTCGAATCGTGGAAGTCAACGAATGGCTACGCAGGTGGTGTCGGAGAGAAGGCTTTGGATTCTTCGACCATGGGATGGTGTTCCAAGAAGGAGGAGTGCGAGGCAGAGACAGGCTCCACTTAACGAAGAGAGGGAAGAGCATCTTCGCGAGCAGGCTGGCTAACCTAGTGAGGAGGGCTTTAAACTAGGTTCACCGGGGGAAGGAGACCAAAGCCCTGAGGTAAGTGGGAAAGCGGGATACCGGGAGGAAGCACAGGCAGGAATGTCTGTGAGGGGAGGGCTCCTGCCTCATACTGGGAATGAGGGGCGATCAACAGGTTATCTCAAGTGCTTATATACAAATGCACAAAGCCTTGGAAACAAGCAGGGAGAACTGGAGGTCCTGGTGATGTCAAGGAACTATGACGTGATCGGAATAACAGAGACTTGGTGGGATAACTCCCATGACTGGAGTACTGTCATGGATGGTTATAAACTGTTCAGGAAGGACAGGCAGGGCAGAAAAGGTGGGGGAGTAGCACTGTATGTAAGGGAGCAGTATGACTGCTCAGAGCTCTGGTACGAAACTGCAGAAAAACCTCAGTGTCTCTGGATTAAGTTTAGAAGTGTGTGCAACAAGAGTGATGTAGTGGTGCTATAGACCACCGGACCAGGGGGATGAGGTAGATGAGGCTTTCTTCCGGCAGCTCACGGAAGCTACTAGATCACATGCCCTGATTCTCATGGGTGACTTTAATTTTCCTGATATCTGCTGGGAGAGCAATACAGCGGTGCATAGACAATCCAGGAAGTTTTTGGAAAGCGTAGGGGACAATTTCCTGGCGCAAGTGCTAGAGGAGCCAACTAGGGGGGGCGCTTTTCTTGACCTGCTGCTCACAAACCGGGTAGAATTAGTGGGGGAAGCAAAAGTGGATGGGAATCTGGGAGGCAGTGACCATGAGTTGGTTGAGTTCAGGATCCTGACACAGGGAAGAAAGGTAAGCAGCACGATACGGACCCTGGACTTCAGGAAAGCAGACTTCGACTCCCTCAGGGAACGGATGGCCAGGATCCCCTGGGGGACTAACTTGAAGGGGAAAGGAGTCCAGGAGAGCTGGCTGTATTTCAAGGAATCCCTGTTGAGGTTACAGGGACAAACCATCCCGATGAGTCGAAAGAATAGTAAATATGGCAGGCGACCAGCTTGGCTTAATGGTGAAATCTTAGCGGATCTTAAACATAAAAAAGAAGCTTATAAGAAGTGGAAGGTTGGACATATGACCAGGGAAGAGTATAAAATTATTGCTCGGGCATGTAGGAATGTTATCAGGAGGGCCAAATCGTACCTGGAGCTGCAGCTAGCCAGAGATGTCAAGAGTAACAAGAAGGGTTTCTTCAGGTATGTTGGCAACAAGAAGAAAGCCAAGGAAAGTGTGGGCCCCTTACTGAATGAGGGAGGCAAACTAGTGACAGAGGATGTGGAAAAAGCTAATGTACTCAATGCTTTTTTTGCCTCTGTTTTCACTAACAAGGTCAGCTCCCAGACTGCTACGCTGGGCATCACAAAATGGGGAAGAGATGGCCAGCCCTCTGTGGAGATAGAGGTGGTTAGGGACTATTTAGAAAAGCTGGACGTGCACAAGTCCATGGGGCCGGACGAGTTGCATCCGAGAGTGCTGAAGGAATTGGCGGCTGTGATTGCAGAGCCATTGGCCATTATCTTTGAAAACTCGTGGCGAACCGGGGAAATCCCGGATGACTGGAAAAAGGCTAATGTAGTGCCAATCTTTAAAAAAGGGAAGAAGGAGGATCCTGGGAACTACAGGCCAGTCAGCCTCACCTCAGTCCCTGGAAAAATCATGGAGCAGGTCCTCAAAGAATCAATCCTGAAGCACTTGCATGAGAGGAAAGTGATCAGGAACAGCCAGCATGGATTCACCAAGGGAAGGTCATGCCTGACTAATCTAATCGCCTTTTATGATGAGATTACTGGTTCTGTGGATGAAGGGAAAGCAGTGGATGTATTGTTTCTTGACTTTAGCAAAGCTTTTGACACGGTCTCCCACAGTATTCTTGTCAGCAAGTTAAGGAAGTATGGGCTGGATGAATGCACTACAAGGTGGGTAGAAAGCTGGCTAGATTGTCGGGCTCAACGGGTAGTGATCAATGGCTCCATATCTAGTTGGCAGCCGGTATCAAGTGGAGTACCCCAAGGGTCGGTCCTGGGGCCGGTTTTGTTCAATATCTTCATAAATGATCTGGAGGATGGTGTGGATTGCACTCTCAGCAAATTTGCGGATGATACTAAACTGGGAGGAGTGGTAGATACGCTGGAGGGGAGGGATAGGATACAGAAAGACCTAGACAAATTGGAGGATTGGGCCAAAAGAAATCTGATGAGGTTCAATAAGGATAAGTGCAGGGTCCTGCACTTAGGACGGAAGAACCCAATGCACAGCTACAGACTAGGGACCGAATGGCTAGGCAGCAGTTCTGCGGAAAAGGACCTAGGGGTGACAGTGGACGAGAAGCTGGATATGAGTCAGCAGTGTGCCCTTGTTGCCAAGAAGGCCAATGGCATTTTGGGATGTATAGGTAGGGGCAAAGCGAGCAGATGGAGGGACGTGATCGTTCCCCTCTATTCGACATTGGTGAGGCCTCATCTGGAGTACTGTGTCCAGTTTTGGGCCCCACACTTGAAGAAGGATGTGGATAAATTGGAGAGAGTCCAGCAAAGGGCAACAAAAATGATTAGGGGACTGGAACACATGAGTTATGAGGAGAGGCTGAGGGAGCTGGGATTGTTTAGCCTGCAGAAGAGAAGAATGAGGGGGGATTTGATAGCTGCTTTCAACTACCTGAAAGGGGGTTCCAAAGAGGATGGCTCTAGACTGTTCTCAATGGTAGCAGATGATAGAACGAGGAGTAATGGTCTCAAGTTGCAGTGGGGGAGGTTTAGGTTGGATATTAGGAAAAACTTTTTCACTAAGAGGGTGGTGAAACACTGGAATGCGTTACCTAGGGAGGTGGTAGAATCTCCTTCCTTAGAGGTTTTTAAGGTCAGGCTTGACAAAGCCCTGGCTGGGATGATTTAACTGGGAATTGGTCCTGCTTTGAGCAGGGGGTTGGACTAGATGACCTTCTGGGGTCCCTTCCAACCCTGATATTCTATGATTCTTGACAGATCTATATCTCTCTCTCTGATCCATAGTGTGTGTGTGTGCGCCCACACACACTATGGATGGATCTCTCAAAAAAGCTAGCTTTTCACTGTAGGACCAACAGTCCCCCTGGGGCAGGACACCTTTAAGCAGCAACCCAAAAGCTGGGCCCTAAAATGTTCTGGCGGTGCCCAGCCAGACCTTGCCTCTTGCAAAAGTTCCCAAGGTGTTAACAGCAGAGGTGTTTTCCACCTCTCGAAAGGGCATCGGTGCCCTCCCCATTCCAGAGTCCCAGGCTGTGCGCCTGGTCTCTGGAATGGGTGGTCGCTTGCTTGCACAAGGTCAGTGTGTATGTGTCACAATGCAGCTGCCGCCGACCAGGCGCTGGGCTGGGTCCGCCAAGAATTGAGTAACCAAAGCAGAAATCACAACCAACCAGGGGGAGAGGGGAAGGGGCTGCGCTGCACCATGCCTGCCAGTGCCATGCCCACCGCCTAGACCTTCCCCATTTCCTAGCAAGTTCACCAATCTCAAGGATTGTTTAATCTTCCAGGAGCATAAAAGAGTGCAGGGGGCACATCAGTGGGTGGCTAGTGGTAGGGTGAGGGAGAAGTGAATGAAGGAGGACTAGAATAGCCTTCATGAAATATACAAGATACATGTCAATTTCAGCCTCTGCAGGACACTGAAGCAAAACAGAAAGAGCTGAGACTGCCCCCATATGTCCTAACAACATTTCAGGTGTTTAATTCAATGTCTAAATAGGATGGAATGGAAGTTTTTTCTTTCAAAGACAGCACAATAATGTCCCTAAATATCCAGGTTTCCCCTCCGATCTCTTTGTGGTTTTGTCTATCAGGCTAATTGCTTTCCCTGTGATTCTTGCATTGCTTTTAGCAAAATTCCTTTGCCAAAATTAAGCCCCCATCGTCATAACACATTTTCCCACCATGTTCTCCATTTAAAAAAAAAATTGTTGATGAGGATCTGCAAGCAGTTTGGGTATCATGTCCATCCTCTGAATGGGAGGGAGAGACTTGAACTCGGAAATGGTCCCCAATTCTCAGTGTATTTATTTAATCCTGGGTAGAAAAAAACACCCCTTGCTTACACCAACAACTGTGAAATAAACAGAAATGGCCCCATATCCTGTGGGTTAAACCGCGGACGGTGCTGAGTTTAAGCTGTTATGCAGGTGCCCTGGGCTTCTCCGTCAGACAGTCCCCCTCCTCCCTGCCGCAAGTTGGAGAGGAGCTGCGGCCACAGCTGAGTGTGAGGTGGGGGTGAAGCACCGAGCCTAGCTGCCTTCCGTAGCCTGGCTAGAGGAGGAGGGAGGAGAGAAAAGTGACAGTGAGTTTTCACTCTTCAGGCTTTTATTCCAATATTAAAATTTTTTATTAGAGACAGTATTGGTGGTGGTAGCTTTTAATTTCTATATCAGTCACGCAAAGGGATCCATGAAGTTAAATGTGTAGGAGAGGTGGGTTGCTTGCGATACAACCCCTACCGGTAAGAAATGTAAATTACTTTCACCCGGTATAGAACTCACAAAGACAGGGCTGCTGCCTTGAAGGACTAACAATGTAACACAAATATGCTACTCAGTACAATAACTCTGAAGGGGAGAGGAGAAGACTTAAATCTCCATGAACATCAACCTGGGGAGGCTTCATGAAAGAAGTGGGTTGTGGGGGATGTTTGGGGGAATCATCATTTTTTTTAAAAGAGTACAAGGAGGTTGTGGGGCATGTGGGGATTCCCTTAGTATAGGAGGCAGTATGAAATAAGGGACAAAACTGAGTGATAGTGACATAAGTAGCTACTTAGGTACCCAACACCATCAGTGATGTGTGTTGGGATCAGAGCTACGCAAACACCTGCTATCTTCTTAAGGACTGGTAACCCTAAAAAAAAATTGTTTTTAGATTTGAAGCATTTTTGTTGTTTAACTTTTTTAAAATAAAATGAAAGGACATTTTAGAAACAAGTCATTTTAAATTGAAACACCTTTTTCTTAATACAAAAAGACAAAAAACAAACTTTGAAACAAAATGTTTAGGGTCCCCTCCCTTCTGAATTTTTAGTTTGACCAAAACCATTTTTGAAAAAATTGACTCAAATTCATGAAATGGTTCAGTGTTGCTGAATCTGCATTTTTCACAGAAAATGTTTTTTTGAAAAACTTTGCCCACCTCTTGTTGGGATACAACGAATGGAATATTTTGCCATGTCAGATCAGATCTGTATGTACGGGGGAAACAAAAGATGGCACTGACAACTTCAGACGTTTTACTGATTAAAAATGAAACAACTTTTCTTCACTGTTTGACATCGTAAAGGCTGGTAGGATTTCTGTACACTTCACAACCCTGCCCATTCATCATAAAGCTAAGCAAGGGGCATCTCTGAGACTTTAGATAAGTGATGTCTCTTGCTGACCATGAGGATTTTAATTTTATTTTAATTTAACTTTAGCCTGTTTTTAAAATCAGACTGCCTAGATGGCTAACTTGTGTGAAGATGCATGAATGATCCATAGATTAAAGCCATAATTTTTGTGGGCCATTGAGTATTGAATGGGTAGGAGACTATAAAGAACTAGGACGTTTCTTTGTAAAATTTGCACTTATACTACCAATGTGCACTAAATTGGAACCAGGGCAGTGTTGCTGAATGCTGCAGATGTTACATTTTATCTGTAAGCCCCTCATTTAAAATTAGTTGTCACTGTCACAAAGCTTAAAGATTTCATAATGTAGAATTTTCACTCTGTAGAAAAAGATTAAGGTCTTCAAATTGATGGCCAGTTCTAAATCTGGTCACTTGTTCTTATCTTGCATTAATACACTGACATTGTTCATTCCATAAAGTTGCTTCAGCATAGTACCGACTTCAATATTTAGCTAGTGCATACTGTACTTCTACTGTTCCCTGTTCAGTGCATATCCTTTAAAGAAGGATCTTAAAGAAATAGTGTAGCATTAAACACCCCAGGCATAATTCATTGTTTCTACCTGTCCAAAGCAGCTGCAGAACCATATCCTTCTGACTCTGGTGGTATTGCTTTATAACGTTTTGCACTAGTGCAAGGCAAAGAAGAATCTGCTTTCCTGCCCTCCAAGTTCCATCACTAAACCTAAAATAATTGAATGTCACTTAACTCCAACTGAGACAAATTTGTTCTCTGCGACTTCTTTTGTATGTTTTTGTGCTTTACTGTCTAATTAGCTGAAAGAACAATCTGAACTAATATGTGGCATTATTATAGGATCACCGTAATAGAGATAATATAAAGTAATTAAGGAAAGCCAAGTAGTCATGATGGAGTCTGTGATGGGGGCGGGGGGTACTGGGTCCTTTGAGGCCCTCTGCTGAAGGCCTTGCTGTCCGACCACACCCTGCCCCAGAAAAGGAGAAGTGAAGGTGGGTCCCCCAGGCCTGCCTAGAATGGATGTGGAGAAGCAGCCAATCAGAGTGCAGCAGCCTCAGTTAAAAGGCACCGTAGGGCCTGAAAAAAGAACAGGAGTACTTGTGGCACCTTAGAGACTAATCAATTTATTAGCGCATAAGCTTTCTTGGCTACAGCCCACTTCATCGGATGCATAGAGTGGAATATATATTAAGAAGATATATACACACAGAGAAGGTGGAAGTTGCTATACAAACTGTAAGAGACTAATTAGTTAAGATGAGCTGCTATCAGCAGCAGAAAAACAACTTTTGCAGTTTGGGCCATTTAGACAGTTGACAAGAAGGTGTGAGGATACTTAATTTAGGGAAATAGATTCAATATGTGTAATGACCCAGCCACTCCCAGTCTCTATTCAAACCCAAGTTAATGGTATCTAGTTTGCATATTAATTCAAGCTCAGCAGTTTCTCGTTGGAGTCTGTTTTTGAAGCTTTTCTATTGCAAAATTGCCACCCTTAAATCTTTTACTGAGTGGCCAGAGAGGTTGAAGGGTTCTCGTACCGGTTTTTGAATGTTAGGATTTCTGATGTGAGATTTGTGTTCATTTATTCTTTTGCATAGAGACTGTCCGGTTTGGCCAATGAACATGGCAGAGGGGTATTGCTGGCACATGATGGCATATATCACATCGGTAGATGTGCAGGTGAACGAGCCTCTGATAGTGTGGCTGATGTGGTTAGGTCCTAGGATGGTGTCACTTGAATAAATATGTGGACACAGTTGGCATCGGGCTTTGTTGCAAAGATAGGTTCCTGGGTTAGTGTTTTTGTTGTGTGGTGTGTGGTTGCTGGAGAGTATTTGCCTCAGGTTGGGGGGGGCTGCCTGAAAGCGAGGACTGGTCTGTCTCTCAGATCTTTGCAGTAGCCGTATAGTTATCCAACAAATTGCATGCTCTTTGATTTGACATCTCATATGGGGGAGAAGGCTGCGTCAAGCCTCTCTATGCACTGTCAGGTACAGATAATGCAAGTGTCCTTGTGTTCAGTTCTGATGAGGAAATAACACCTGCATTAGTATCCATTAAAACATTGGAAAGAAAATATTCATATGATCCACCAAACTGATGAGATATTGAAGCAGCACTGTAACTTCTTATAAGCAGCTAATTGGCAATTTCCACTTGCTATTTTAATGTCAGTCTTTCCTTTGAGTTGGATCAAAAGGGAAACTTCATCTGGTATGATCATTTGGCTTTGCATAGTAGGAAATATTTTATGATTTTCATGGCATAAACAGAATGAGTAAATCTTAATTTTGTCGGTGGGTAGTAAAATAGTTCATAACCACATATGAACACTTCCAAAGGTGACAAGGAAATTATTAGATCTAACGGACTGCTGTTGTACATACAAGGAGCAGTTTATGAAAAACATAAATATGTATCTTAATGTGAGGATTGAAGATTAAATGAATGATACAGCTTCATGGTCTGTTGGCTTGAACTACTTATACTCCCCCCCCCACCCCCCCACCATTAATTCCTCTACCTCTGTGGGCACTTCTAAATTTAAGTTTTTAATTTAAATGGTCCAAGTTTGAGACTAAATTTCATATTTCGTTTTAAATAGTTGCTTGCCTTTTTTTTTTTTTTTTTTACAGTAGGCCCCAACCAGGCTCAGGCCCTCACTGTGAGAACCAGTGTACACACACAGCAAAGGGTAGTCGCAACCCTGAAGAGTCTATAATCTTGTTTCAGACCACCAATGGGTGGCCAATGAGTGACAAAAACAAATAGGAAGAGGATAACCATGATACCCTCACGTATAATCTGTGCAACAGGAAATATGGTTACTTAAAATAGCAATATGCACAGCAAGATGGATTAGAATGACCTTTTTAGTCTAAATTAAGTTTTATGTAAATAATATATCTGAAGTTTTTCATTTCCACTCTTGGGAATAAATAGCTAGATAAAGTGGTCTTACTTTTATGGAAACACTTTACATAATCCCAATATTTCAGTAGCAGCAAAATTCAGCTTTTGTTCTGACCAAGCCAAAGGTCTTCCACACAAATGTGTGGTGGCCTCAGAATCTCAAGCTTCTTCTTCTTGTGACTTCTAAAATCCTATACCCCATGTAGACACCCACTGGGAAAATATCTGTGGGAAGTGGTTGTGTTTTCCTCCCTCCAAATATCTCCTCCATAGAGTTCCTCCTGAATTATTCCATGGAACGGGGCTAGAATGAAATGCAATTCTGACCCAAGAAGCCTGCAAATATAAGACCAAACTCCTTCTCACTTGAATGGAACTCTGGATTTCAGAGATGCATCAAAAGTTGGATTTTTTTTTTTTTGTCCATTTTATGAATGGTCTTACCTTATTGGGAAGAGTATTTTCTTCACATTCTGTCCACCAAACATGGAAGGCTTCCTTACAAAAAGGAATCTGGGAAGGTCCCAAGTAACTGAAAGAGGAGGGAAGTTGAGACAGAATCATAGAATATCAGTGTTGGAAGGGGGTCATCTAGTTGAATCCCCTACTCAAAGCAGGACCAATCCCCAACTAAATCATCCCAGCCAGGATGACCTTAAAAATCTCAAAGGAAGGAGATTCCACCACCTCCCTAGGTAACGCATTCCAGTGCTTCACCACCCTCCTACTGAAAAAGTTTTTCCTAATATCCAACCTAAACCTCCCCCACTGCAACTTGAGACCATTACTCCTTGTTCTGTCATCTGCTACCGCTGAGAACAGTCTAGCTCCATGCTCTTTGGAACCCCCTTTCAGGTAGTTGAAAGCAGCTATCAAATCCCCCCTCATTCTTCTCTTCTGAAGACTAAACAATCCCAGTTCCCTCAGCCTCTCCTCATAAGTCATGTGTTCCAGTCCCCTAATAATTTTTGTTGCCCTCCGCTGGACGCTTTCCAGTTTTTCCACAGTCCTTCTGTAGTGTGGGGCCCAAAACTGGACACAGTACTTCAGATGAGGCCTCACCAATGTCGACCAGAGGGGAACGATCACATCCCTCGATCTGCTGGCAATGCCCCTACGTATACATCCCAAAATGCCATTGGCCTTCTTGGCAACAAGGGCACGCTGTTGACTCATATCCAGCTTCTTGTCCACTGTAACCCCTAGGTCCTTTTCTACAGAACTGCTGCCTAGACATTCGGTCCCTAGTCTGTAGCAGTGCATGGGATTCTTCCATCCTAAGTGCAGGACTCTGCACTTGTCCTTGTTGAACCTCATCAGATTTCTTCTGGCCCAATCCTCTAATTTGTCTAGGGCCCTCTGTATCCTATCCCTACCCTCCAGCGTATCTACCTCTCCTCCCAGTTTAGTGTCATCTGCAAACTTGCAGAGGGTGCAATCCACACCATCCTCCAAATCATTTATGAAGATATTGAACAAAACCGGCCCCAGGACCGACCCTTGGGGCACTCCACTTGATACCGGCTGCCAACTAGACATGGAGCCATTGATAACTACCCGTTGAGCCCGACAATCTAGCCAGCTTTCTATCCACCTTGTAGTCCATTCATCCAGCCCATACTTCTTTAACTTGTTGGCAAGAATACTGTGGGAGACCGTGTCAAAAGCTTTGCTAAAGTCAAGGAACAACACATCCACTGCTTTCCCCTCATCCACAGAACCAGTTATCTCGTCATAGAAGGCAATTCGATTAGTCAGGCATGACTTGCCCTTGGTGAATCCATGCTGACTGTTCCTGATCACTTTCCTCTCCTCTAAGTGCTTCAGAATTGATTCCTTGAGGACCTGCTCCATGATTTTTCCAGGGACTGAGGTGAGGCTGACTGGCCTGTAGTTCCCAGGATCCTCCTTCTTCCCTTTTTTAAATATGGGCACTACATTAGCCTTTTTCCAGTTGTCCAGGACCTCCCCCGATCGCCATGAGTTTTCAAAGATAATGGCCAATGGCTCTGCAATCACATCCGCCAACTCCTTTAGCACTCTCGGATGCAGTGCATCCGGCCCCATGGACTTGTGCTCGTCCAGCTTTTCTAAATAGTCCCGAACCACTTCTTTCTCCACAGAGGGCTGGTCACCTCCTCCACATGTTGTGCTGCCCAGTGCAGTAGGAATGGAAGTTGGCATTCAGCCTTAAGTACAAGTCTCTCTATTGTACCAGCTATATTATGTGTAATACAGTGTAATTGTAAAAATCCATTCCCTCAAGTCCTTGTTTGCCTTTCACTTCTGCTAAACATTCCCCAGATGGTATAGTGCATCATATACAATCATCCTTGCTGTTTTCCCTGATCTATATCCCTTACAGTTCTTCCTTTTTTGGCTGTAGTTACTATTATGACGCTGGCAGACAAGGTGCCTCTTAGGCCAAGACTCCTAGGCCTCTCTGAACACTGACAAATGCATAGCTGGAAACCAGTTTGTCTTACTGTGTCAGCATAATTAAAATAGATCTTACGTTTATAAGAATGTGTTTATGTTTGGACTTGAATGCATATAGCACATAATCTCACTTATGTGTCCCATGTTTAGTAATTAAGTGTTTGCTATGCTATTGATGGACCTTTTCTCCATGAACTTATCTAATTCTTTTTTTTTTGAGCCCAGTTACAGTTTTGGCTTCCACATCTCCAGCAACCACTTCCACAGGCTTACTGTGTGGTGTGTGCAGAAGTATTTCCTTATGTTTTAAAGATGCTGTGTATTCATTTAATTGGGCGACCCCTGGTTCTTGTGAAAGGGTAAATAACACTTTTTTTTTCTGTCTACACCATTCATGATTTATAGACCTCTATCATGACCACTCTTAATCAGCTCTTTCCTAAAATGAATAGTCCCAGTCTTTTTAATATCTCCTTATATGGAAGCTGTTACATACCCCTAATTATTTTGGTTATCCTTCTCTGTACTTTTTTCCAATTCTCATATCTTTTTGGTGAGGTTTCCCCAAAAACAGACATGGGGATCTCCGAGTAGCCCTCATATTGCTTACTTCTGGGTTCCCAAGATGTTGACCTATTAATCTGTTCCTGCAAGGTGAAAGGAGGGGGCCCGCCCTAGTAGAATTGCCAGAGTTTACCAAGGATCTTCCCTATACCTTTCAAGGAACTCCCCAGAACAGACTAGATCTGCTCACTCCTGGGAGGACACGGATAGAGCCCTCTCCTCAAAGCACTGATACCCAGGCAATACTTTTTCCAAAACAAATATTTCCTTTATTTAGTGTAACTAGCCTTTCCTAATACAATTAATTAAAACCTAAATTTAAAAACCTAAACCGAAATCCCTTAGCACAGGTATGCAAATTAAAGTACCCAAGACCGTAATGTCATACAGTTGGAACGGCTTAACCGATCACGTTCTGCACATGGTGATCAGTCATATGCAGGACACGGACAGCAATCTTAACAAACTCTAAACTTTATACATCGTAACATAAACACACACCACAGGCACTCATCTTTATTGTCCCAAGCATACACATTCGTTACCCCTATTTCTATTCTATATCCTGTACTGTAGCTAGCATGCTTACTCTCTGGAGTTTTCTTTCCCTCGGGTCTGTCCTAGGAGCCTGTTCTGCTCTGTCCCAGCAGTGTTGCTGCTGCTGTCAGCCTGCGGTTGCTTCTGATTTTCTTCTGGTTCTCCTCCTACTCCTGCCATTGACTTGGCTGACTTTTGCCTGCTTGCTCTCTGCCTCTATATACAGTTTTTGGCTGTTTGGTTTATTTTTCAATTCAATCAAATCGTTAGCCTACCTATCCTCCAATTATCTTTGGACCCTGTCTGAGTGGTCCATGCTTATAGACCAATCACAACTGCTCAATCTGGCTGTCAACGAAAGCTGTTGTACAACTAATTTTCCGTTTACTATTATGGGATGGCAAGTCTTACCTAGTTTTGGACTAAGCATGCCTGTCCGACCCCTCCCAACAGTATCAGCGTGACGCTTTTCCTGACCTCAGTCCACACTGTGCCTAACAGCACACTGGTCATAGGTTAAACTTCTTGAAACACATTTCACTGTTGGCTGTATGCCTATATTGTACACACACTTAAATCACCAAACTTTTAAACTGTAAACCATCACCTTATTTCTTTTAATATATACTGATTTGTTAACTTATGCCTCTTAATAAGGTCTACTGTTGCCCCCCGCATTTCTTATCAATTTAAAAAAAGAAAAGGAGTACTTGTGGCACCTTAGAGACTAACCAATTTATCTGAGCATGAGCTTTCGTGAGCTACAGCTCACTTCACGAAAGCTCATGCTCAGATAAATTGGTTAGTCTCTAAGGTGCCACAAGTACTCCTTTTCTTTTTGCGAATACAGACTAACACGGCTGTTCCTCTGAAACTTATCAATTTAGTTACTTTTATTTCTGTACTTTCCCTGTTTTCAGTTAATGGTGGCAAAGCAACGTTCTCAGTGCTGTGCTTAAGAAACAAAATAGAGCAGCTCAAAATCCTTCATATCAATGTGGCGACCAGAACCGCACGCAGGAGTCGAGGAGTGGGCGTACCATGGATTTATATAGTGGCATTATGATATTCTTCCGTCTTATTATCTATCCGTCTCCTAATGGTCCCTAATAGTCTGTTAGCTGCTTTGACTGCAGCTGCAGACTGAGCAGGTGTTTTCAGACAACTACCATGCTGACTCCAAGATCACTTTTTCTTGAGTGGTTAACTGCTAATTTAGACCCTATGATTTTGTATGTTTAGCTGGGATTATGTTTTCCAATGTGCATTACTATGCACTCATCAACATACTTCATCTGCCGTTTTGTTTCTCAGTCACCTAGTTTGTGAGATCTCTTTGTAACTGTAACTCTTTGCAGTCAGCTTTGGACTTAACTATCTTGAGTAATTGGCATACACTTCTCTCTACTGGAGCTTCTTATTAGCCCATAAACTTAATTTGTCCAAATCTTTTTTTATTTGCTTTCTATTTGCTGATTCAGCTTTATCATCTAGCTGTTTACAGACAAAATTACTCTGAACTCTACTTATTTTCAGTTTGCTTTTCAGGTTTTGTGTGTGTGTGTGTACACTGAACTTGTATAAGTAGTGAATATTAACACTGATCTAAGAACTGCAGAGGTTTTACATGGCACACAATTACAAGAAGTGGTGTATGATAATCAGGAAAAGATCTCAAATAAGTGATTTGATACACTATAAATAAAAAGTTGGTTTCTCTTGGTTACCAATGGACAATAACTACTTAATTGAAGATTCATTTTGCCGATTAGCATAAGACTCTTAAATTCCTCTGGTTGAACTGATTAAAAGTATCTTAGGTGACGTAGAAGACTATTTAAATCTCAGATATGAGATTAACAATTCATGCTAGTGTGTGTGTGTTCAGAGTTTTTTCTCTTCTGCTGTGTTGAATAGTTTGTCTTTGAAAGCACAAACACTGAATAGGATGAACCCTGTGATGTTTACAATGTATGTTGTCTTTACAGACTCAAATTTTCAGAAACCACAACTTATACAATAAATACAAAAGCTTTTAATACTCTATTTTTAGTCACTTGCCTAAACTGGCTGGCAAAATGGTAATCATCCCATCACAATATGGGAAAATGTCAGAAACTGTTTTTTGTTAATGTTTGAGGATTTGAGTAATTTATTAATGTAGTGAATGCCATGATATAAACTCATTATAATATCAAGAGCATGCAAAACATATGGTTAAATCTTATACAATTTTATTAGTAATGTCTATTAAAATGCAAGTATTTAAACCTCCCTATGAAACCTCCCCAACTGTCCTCCGGCTGCTTCCAAGCACTTTAAACTTATTAAGTCTGACAACTCTTCAGTAATGGGCATAGCATTAGAACCAAGACCAGTAACAGGCGAGGAGGTATAGAGTTGCACCTAAGGTCAGTCTGGGATTGAATGGAACTATTATTTAAAAACAAAGTTCGTGATGAGACGGGGCTGGGGGGGAACTGCGGAAGAGAATGCCTGCAAAACTTAGTTTGAGGAAGTGTAAATCCTTAACTGGAATTGGTTGGAACACTGAAATTAAAAATGCCAGTTCTAGCTTTACAGGAAGAATAGCATGGAGCTTTTCAGCGCAGGTGTCCAGAAGCATGCCTTTTTACCCTATTTCTCCCGCAGTGCAGTTAATACCAACTTGGGGCATTGCTTTGTTACGGACTTGGAAGAGTTCCACCTACTGAATCATGATCACTGCTCCCTGCACTGTTCCTGTAAGGCTCCCTAGGAGTTCCTTTGGGTAACCTGGACCAGGCTTAATCCTTCTTAGCTTTGAGGTATGACAGGAGAACATTGCTTCTTTCTGCTCCATTTTTGGTGACCTCTCAGCCATTCAAAAGTATGATGAGATCCTTTTTTAAATTTCGGAGCAACACATGTGATATATACATTCAAAGTCCTGTACAAGCATCCAGCAACATACACCTCCCGTTAATTTCAGTTACAGTTGCATGACTGAATCTCAGAGTTTGCAGTGTTGTTGTAGCCATGTCAGTCCCAGAATATTAGAGAGACCAGGTGGGTAAGATTATATCTTTTATTTGACCAACTTCTGTGGGTGAGACACACAAGTTTTTGAGCTACACAGAGCTCTTTTTCAGGTCTAGTATCACAGCTAAATGCAGGATCGAACAAATGGTTTTGCATAACTAGTTACCACCTATTCGAAGGACCATTCACAGTGAAATGGCCTGCTAACACCTCTGTATTTATAGGACAAAAAGCAGGGTTGGTGGGTTACAGGTTGTTCTAATAAGCTATAGAAAATGTACTCAATGTATAACAAAAAGAAAGATGCTCTTAAATAAGTTTATAAAAAAAAAGATGAAGCATTAGCCCTTAGTTATAGCATTCCAGTGGCCAAGTAAGGGATTAAAATCAGTGCAATCAACAAGACTACTGACATGATTACCGCAGCTGAAGTATTGTTTCAGATTAAAAAGATCTGTACTTGCTAGCTAGAAAACTGCTTTCCAAAGCTTTTAAGTAAGGAAAGCTTATGGGAAATTCTCTTCAGCTTTACTTAGAATGACTGTATACCCCAATTCTGTGAGGTTACATCATTATATAATTCTCATATGGAGTTTCAAAAAGGCTGCTGAAATAGGATTAGTGTTTACTTTACACCTATCCAAAGAATATTGGCACTGCAGAAGGGAAAAGCTTTGGGGGAAAACAGCTTCTCATGGGAATAAACTGTACCTCTAACTCTTCCTGAAGTGTTTTTGGTGTCTTTCAATCAGAGAAAACCAAGAGGGAAGTCCCAGGAATCATAAAAGTTGGGGCATATAGTGGTGTTGTGTGAACATTTTCAATGCAATATACTCTTCAATAGAGCAGTGTCATCTATATGCCAACAGGGACACTACGGATAGATTTGTCCCACTACAGGTCATGTGACGCCAATGAGATTTGTGAGTGCTGAGCACTTCTGAATATGAAGCCACTTAAATATAGATTGAAGTGCCTAACTTTCTGGGTGTAAATTGGCCCAAGCTTTTAAATAAATACGCTAGTGAAAACCTACAGCTTCATTCTTCTTTCACTTTACACTGACACAGCTCTATTGACCTGAGTAATTATCTGATCTGCAGTATCATAAGTGATAACAAAGTCAGGACCAGTGTGGTGGACTGTTTAAATTGCTATTAGAAACACATGTGTTCACGTCCCCATAAATTCCCTGAGTTTTCAAGGAGTTGCATGGGATTTAGCCATATAACTCTTTAAAGCCCTGTGGAGAAGAGCTCACTGCTGGCAGACTGCCTGCGTTGCCACCTTTTAAGATTTGGAACTCTCTTTTCCCTCTGGAAGGTAACTTGGGTGTAGCCAGTAGTAGCGCTGTCCAGGGTACCGCTGCAGCAAGGTTGGGATAGGACGTGCAGAAGAGCAGAGGCAGAGATTTCCACCTTGTGTGGAAATCCCTTGCCTGCAGCATATCTTCCCCCACCCTCAGGGATGAGCCATTCATAGTGGTGGAACATTCGCCTCTTCACTGTGGGACACTCTGTAACTTTCAGCAGAAGAATCTAAAGGAAACAACTCAAAACTTGTGAAGCTTCCACTCTACTCCTTAAGTTATTCTGACACTGAGAGGAAACGGGGCCACGAGGACAGTGTAGGGCCCAATGTCTAGAAGACCTCCATGACACTCCTAGGACTTGACTTGCCAGAGGGATGTTCTAAAGAGGTCATAGTAACTACACTGCCACCTACTCTTTTACAGTTCAAATTGTTTCAAAGATGAATGGGGTCAGTGTATAAATCTGGACTGGGCAACATGAGACAAACGGAAGAAGCTGTAATTTGAAAGGATTTTTTTTCTCTTCCATAACTTTTCCTAAAGCCCTGAGAAGTCCTAACTACATAGCTCATACATTCAGATGTCATCCTATTCACAGGTGGCTGTTCTTGTTAGTTTCCCCCCCCCCCCCCCCCCACTGTGGTATTTAATCTCTCTGTACAAAAGTTCCTTCCTAGTTATGGACGGTTGCTTCACTCTTAGTGATATCTGGAACATCCCTTAAATCCTCTTCTTTCCTCACAGTAAGTCTTTGAAATGTGTTTGTTCTCTTAGCACTTTGCCCTCTGTTACTATGATGACATTTCATCAGGGAGTTTATTGAAGCAATTTTGAAAAAGAATAAGTACATGCCTAAATTCAGCTGTAGGCTGCCACTATATCTTGTAGCTGTAGTACAAACCAACCTCCATACATGCATGCATATTCTTCTCATCCTTACTTTCCATCTGGAGGAACACCGAGAAATCAAGCTCATAGTTTCACAGAGCTTAAAGACAGAAGGAACTATTAGATCATCTAGTCTGAACTTCTATATATGATAAGCCATTGAGTTTCTCCCAGCTACTACTTCCTGTAGTGAGCCCAGTAAATTGTGTTTTGATTAAAGCATATTTTCTAGAAAGGCATCTGGTCTTGATTCAAAACTTCAAGACATGGTTGTTCCAGTGTTTAATCACCCTCACTGTTTTTTTTTTAATTTTATTTAAATATATTTATAATAAAAATGTCTAATTTAAATTTGTCTGCCTTCAGCTGTCAGCCATAGGTGGTTCTTATGCCTTTCTTCACTAGATTAGAGCCCTTGAGTAGGCAGTATTTTCCCCCATGAATGTACTTCACCCTGTGATTGTCACCTCTGAATCTTCTTTTTGGTAAGCCAAACTCATGTCTCTCCCTGTAAAGCATTTTTCTCCAGCCCTCGGACCACATTTTGTGGCTCTTTTCTGTACCCTCTCCAGTTTTTCCACATCCTCTTTAAAATGTGGACACCGGAACTGTGGGCAGTATTCCCACATTAGTCTCACTGATGTATAGAGAGGTAAAATCGTTTCCCTACCCCTACTCATTACTCTTGAAGAATTGCATTAGCCTTTTTTGCCATAACATCACAGTAGGAGCTTGTGTTCAGTTGCTTGGCTTGTCCCCCACCATGACCCCTAAATCCTTTTTCAGAGTTGCTGCTTTCGGGGATACAGTCCCCTATTCTGTGGGTAGGCCTACTTTCTTTATTAACTAGCTGCATAATTCTGCATTTTGTCTGGTAAAGTGGATCTATTCAATTGATCTGTTATCCATAAACTTTATCAACAGTGATTTTATGTTTATGTCCAGATCATTGATGAAAACGTTTAGTAGCCTCCGTCCTTGTACTGATCCCTATGGAAAAGACCCATTAGGTGAAAGTTACCTATTAACTACTTTTTTGAGATCTGTCAGTTAGCCAGTTCTTAAATAATTTAATACGTGTTTTATTGATATTGTGTAGTGTTAATTTTTAATCACAATATCATGCAGTACTAAATCCAATGCCTTTTAGGAGTAAATATGCTATATCTGTGCAGTTTCCTTTATTAACCAAACTTGTAGTTGCATCAAAGAATGAAATGGGGTTTGACAAGATCTATTTGCTATAAAAAGCTAGGACAAGCACTTATAACATCCTTTTCTTAATTTTTTTTGTTCAATTAGAAATCCATGTCTTCTAAAGATTCTCTTCTGTTTCCAAATTTGGATCACATGCGTTGTTACAGTTGATACATGACCTTTACAGAGCATATTGTATCTTAAGTAAATTCTTAAGAGGTTCACTGGATTTTAGTTGCAGCCTTTAGATTTAGGGTGACTACGGCCATTACAAGTCTGGTCAGTGGTGCTGCAGGGTTAAGGCAGGCTAGTCCCTACCTGTCTTGGCACTGTGCTGCCCCCTGAAAGTGGCCAGCTTCTAGGTGGGGGGAGGGGCGGCACAGGGCTCTGCATCACTGCCCCCACCCCGAGAAACAGCTATGTACTCCCAGTGGCCAGTTCCTGGCCAATGGGAGCTGGGGTGGGAGGGCGGTGCCTAAGGGTGAGAGCAGCATGCGGAGCCTCCTGGCTCCTCCCCCTAGGACTTGGACCTGCTGGCCACTTCTGGGGTGGGGCAAAGCGCAGTGCCAGGACAGGCAGGGAACCTGCCTTAGCCCTGCTGTGCCACTGACTGGGAGCTGCCCAAGGTAAACCCCTGCCTCAGCCCTGAACCCTCCCTCCTGCACCCCAAACCCTTCATCCCAGGCCCCACCCCATGGAGGGGGAATGTAGTGAGCGAGGGGGAGGGGGGGTTGGGGAAGGAAAGGGGCTAGGGAGTTTGGTTTTGTGCCATTAGAAAGTTGGCAAACCTATTTAAAGTTTAAGATCAGCTTGCAGATGTTACCTATGAGAATAGGTATTAATCTTTCAGCAGTATCTAAAAAGTATTATTCTTCATAGGTTTAAAGATGTCTGAATACAGATTTAGAGGTGAAGGAGATTTTATTGTGCTTGAAAGACAGATCAAAGCATAATTATTGTAGTAAAGTTTTATTTTGCTATTTAAAAAAAAATCACCTGCTCAAATTTCTCTTGAGGATGAAAAGTTGAACCAAGGTTTCTACTGCCCATCTGAGACATGGAGATTAGAGTAGAGGATAGCCTGGTCACTAAGCCATCATGCTGTCCCGTAAAATGGATTAAATGCAGAAAGATTTGAGTGTAAACTTTTAAAATGAGTGTAATGGTGGTTGTGTTGCCTAATATGGTCCTTACTCTACTGGTTCTTTGTGTGTAAAAAAACAAAAAACAAAAAAAAACAAACTTTTGAGATGCCTAGTGTATGTAATCAAATTTGTTTGTTCATTTGTCCCCCGCCCCCTGTCCCCAGGATTGCATCTGACATTTGGAGGCTTTTTGCTCCCACCTTTCTAGCAGTTTAAGCAGCCTTGTAATTAAAGCAGTCAGTAATAAAGTCAAATATCAAACAAAACGTACTAAATATTGATCCAAAATGCTCAGTAATGCCATGCTTCTAGGCTAATCCACAACAGAGAGTTTTCCTAGAACACCAAGTGTCAATGATTCACTGGCTTCCATACCTGGTGAAATATGACCTTTGTTTCTGATGGCTTCAATCTTCGTATTGCTAGGATGATCTAATGTACCTTCATTTCATGTGTATGACACAACTGATCTTATTTTCCATTACTGGTATATCCTGTTTCTGAAGATGTTTTATTAAATATTAAAGGGGTGACTAATATGCAAAAGACACATGTTCAAGTGCCAGAGAAGGGAGGTGTGTGTGTGTGTGTGTGTGTGTGTTTTCCAAACACGATTGTGACCTTTGAATTAAGAAGCTGCAAAGACTTAACAGATTAGTGACTGAAGAATAACCCAATGTCACAGCATTATGAGAAAAGATGTACCAAGGGATCAAATGGCAAAATAATTAGCCAGAAGATTTAAAGCGCTCTAAAAGCATATTTGTCTCTAACATGTGACTTAACCACCAGATACAGATTGTGTGTTAATGCTAATGAGAATAAAAAGAGTTATACACAACCTATAGAAAATGGAGACCTCAAGTTTCTTGGGAACACCAGACCAATAAGGAAAAAGAGGGCTAACACTTTCATGTACATGTGCAAAATGTAGGTATAGTAAAAAAAAAAAAAAAAAAAAAAAATCACATTATAAAAAGAGGGTGCCCAGATTTGGAAAATTGAGCTTCCTACGGGAAAACTCCAACAGGAACCATCCCTCTACTAATGATCAATCCATGAGACTCATCAGACCCTAACAGAATCTAGGAGGTTGTGAGTATGTCTGTAGCTATAACTGGTGTATGGATATACCTGGGATTGGTATATGCTGTGATAGTCATAATTTTGCTGGTAACTTTTAATGAAGTTGATACAATCACAAGAACAAGGTATTGTATCTTATGTGTTACTTCCCTATGGTTTCATGTGTCCTATGAGCTCTATCTAGAGCTAAACCAGGCAGAGGTAACTCTGTTGAACTTGAGACTGTAGCAGCTGGAGCTGAACCCACAGATGTTGTATAACAACATCTTTAAATAGGAACTGCTACAGTGGTGGCCCCAGTAGAATGGCTAGGAGCTGTTGGTAATGATTGGGCAGCAGACTTTGGCTTTGGGAAAGGAGACCGAGCAAAGATCAGGAACAGGCAAGGCCAAACTATTGGAGATTGGTGCTACTAATTGTCATGTGGACCAAGTCTTAGTCCTTGGCTGATTGCACACCAAATAAACATGCTTCAGAGTAAAATCCTAGACTCATTGAATTCAATTCCCATTGACTTCAGTCAGTTCAGGATTTCACTGGATGACCTTTAAGTTTGGAGCCCAATTCTGCTCTCAGCAAAATCAGTGTATAGTTATTCTGGATTTCTACAGTGAAACTGGGGGTATAACTGGTCCTCCACTTTAAAAAATGTTGTACCAAGTAAGTTAATTTGTAAGAGAGACCTCACATGAGGGGGACTTTTCTAGCTAAAGGTACGCTTTGTCACATATTTTAGAAGAGCTGCTCTTAAATAGGTGATTTGATGTAGAAAATTTGATATGGTGGAAGGAAGATGTTCTGGGCCAAGGTGTTCGAAACACCGCAGGCCGGCAGAGGTACTCTGAGAAAACAAGACCCACACAGCTAAGCAGCGAGTTATTGGCTTTATTGAAGGTTAGTGACACACCCGCAACGGGGACTCCCAGCGTTGATGTCACGGAGGCGGAGAACCCAGCACACCGGAGCTTTGCCTGGGACGGAGTCCGACAAAGGGGTACACAGCGAGCCCTAATAAGCAGTACACAAAATCAGCTCATGTGTATATATAATAAGGTACTTCCCAACAGGGGCTTTCCGCTACCTGGCACAGGGCCCTGCAGGGCAGATAGAACCGGCCGAAACAGGTTAGAGGTGGTCCTCCATGTCCTACAGTGACCAGGTGGCCTCGAGAAAGCGGAAGTTCCCTAGCTAGGCCGTAACAAAGTCTTCCGCAGTCCCTTACAGAAGACCTGTTAATTATGAGCCTAGTGCAGGTTCCTCTCGCTTGAATTCTTTTCTTGCACTGGAGAATATTTAATAGGCACTATTTTAAAGCTTCTAGAACATTTTTCTTTCCCTTATGAAAATTAAAAGGGACACTGGTAGGTAGCTTAGACCAAAAAGATTTTGATTTTTATAAAAACCTACTAGTAGAAATGTAGTTTGTGAATATAAATTTTTAAAAAATGAATGTATTTATGTTAGGGTTTTTTACATTTAAACATTCTTGGAGCACTGTGAAAGTACTGGAAACTGGGAAATTCATTATTCAAACTGAGAAAGTTTTGAAAGTATCTTCTTTCCCCATTGGTCCTTTTGGTCCGGTGCCAGCCAGGTTATTTGAGCTTCTTAACCCCTTACAGGTAAGGAGGAATTCTAGGCTACCCTTAGCTGTATGGTTATGACAAAAGGATTCAGAGAATTGTTATGCATAATCTGTAAAGTGTTCAGTAATTTGATTTGTATAGGCAGTAATTTTTGGAGGAGCTAAAGTTGTTTTAAAGTCCACATTTTATCCTCTGTTACACAAGCGTACTTCCCACTGAAGTCAAATTCTCAGCCGTCCTAAAGCTTTGTTAATGAAATGTCATGACTTTTCCTTACACATTTTAGGAATATTCTGTACCACTCCAAATTATTCTCTATCCTACATAATGCTTTTTTCATAGGATGCTGTTATGGCTAGATGAAAATTCTCTAGACAAGCCATCTTTATCTTTTCAGGTTTGAAATATATGCCTTATTAAAAACAATCCAAATAGCAAGGCTTCCTGCTCTCTGTCTTCTGGTGAGGACATAAATAATGCTTTTGCAGTCGTATATCACCTTACAGAGTTTTTCAAACCGTAAATCAGTCACTTTTTCCTCAGTATAGTTTAGGATGTGAGCTGACCTCTTCAATGGAAGTTTAGAGAGAGTCTGTTGTAATTTTTTTTCTCCTCCCTCCCCCCCCTTTATTTTTCATAGATATTAGGAACAGTGTGGTCAAATCAATAAATCTAAACAGCTTTTATTCCAGTCTATCAAATGTAATTAAAATAACTTTTTTGTTTTCTTGATAAGAGAAATGAAGTCTATGTAATAAACAAAAAATCCCATCAAGTCATGCTGGAAAATACTGTAATTTCTATAAAATATAATGCACAGGAAAGCAACTAATACATTGAGAATAGTATGATGGAAAGCGCAGTTATTCTTTTGCATCACAGAATGTTGACAGTAGAGTTAAGTTCTATGAAAATCCCTTTCTTCCAAAGCCAAGCTGTAAGCAGTGAATGGAGGTGCTGAATACTAGGTTCTGGCTGGAAAACAAGAACTACATTTTGTGAAAAATATTGAATTTTTTAACATTTATTTTTGTTATAAGGCAGAACAAAACCAAGACCTCTGCCAAATTTTTCACACAAAAAAGTGAAAGATGTCAAGGCACACCCTCTTTAGAAGAGCTCGAAGCCTGGTGGGTGCCTGGGCATCCACCTGGAATGTGGGAGACTTGCTCTGCAGGAGTTTTATTGAAAAAGTCCCGACCAACTCTGCTGAATACCCTTTGTCGCCTCACAGTACTGGATAATCGTCTGACTATTTTTCCTACCTTTTAGCCATTCAAAAGCTGTATTTTTAAAGCTTCTAAACAGATTCCACTAATGTACACTTCGTAAACACTTTTTTGTTTCTGCCTTTTCAGTGCCTGGTATGTGAAGTGTGTGGGTGGAATTGTATGTCACCACAAGGAAACTTCTCTTCAGTTTGAGGCAACTGGCTGGCATGAGTCAATCACTCCGTGTACATGTCAGAGAACTGGGCAAACTAATGTCAGTGTCGGTGTCGCTTCCTGGCCAATTCAGGACACAAGTAGTAATCCTCATTATCAAGTAAACTGTGCTAGGCTCAGGGGCGGCTCTACCAATTTTGCTGCCCCCAGAACAGCGGGGGAGCTGCCGCTGAATTGCTGCCGCGGGACACAGACAACCACCTATTCTCAATGCCGCCCCAAGCCGGCCCTGGCTAGGCTACTCTGAAAGCAAGATCTCTCAACATCTGACTGACAGGCTGGTTCTGATCTCGTTACACACACAAGGGTGATTCCACTGAACTCAGTGCAGACAACTAGTATAAAAGTGGCATAAATGAAATCAGAATCTGGTTCAGACTCCAAACACTGTTACTAGCACTGTTTGGAGTTAGCCTGCCATCCTTCCTGTTAACTATTGGCACTGTTCCCCTTATAAAATTGATAATGCTTGTAAAAATAGCATAAGAAGTAAATTTATAAAAGGAAACTTGCAAAAATCCATTCATTTAAGGATCATATATGATGTGCCCAAAGGAGTAAGGAGAAGGTAAACATTTCTTGAAAAACTGGGAGCCACAATGTAGAACTTTGTCCCATTCAGTTGTTTGTGACACATTAATAATAAATCCCTGCTGGAGCCTTTGAGACAGTTTTAGAAGACCACTAAGTGGTTCTTTTAATATGTGGCTTATTTGGCAGTTTCATTTTCATATCTTGTTATGATACCCTATGGGAGATAAAATAGAAAATGTTTTAAACAGACAAAGGTTTTATTTGGTTAATAAAGCCACTTGCCCCATTTTTCCCTAACACAGCTCTAATGGAATTCCATAAGTGACTTGATACTAATAGGATAATGGAAACTCAGATGGTTTTTTTCCATAGCTCAAAGTTTGATAATAGTTTGAAAACTTTGGGGGAGCCCGGTGAGGGGGTGGAACATTTTTGATCATAAAACCTGTTGACCGCATGTCGAGCTTTGGAATTCTCAATGTTAATAATGACCTTTAAACAAACTAACTTTGCTCTTAATTTTGGAGTGCCATGTTTTCTGTTCTGTTTAGCCTGTAAGTGGTTATACACTTCACCGATGTGTGGTGTGGTGCTTTTCCAAAGAAGGGAAAATTCTTTATGGTTACGTTGTTATACTTGTCATGCTCCAAATTTAATCTTTCACTAGTTTTCTCCTAACTCCCTAGCCTAAATTAAAAAGGGAAAGCAGACTTCCCATTTTCCAGGGCAGGTTGGGTGAACTCCCCACCCCACCCCCATTCTTCCCACCCCTCAGAGGGCTGAGCACAAGGTCCATGTCCCAGATATGGCCTTTTTTGAGTGGTTGATGGGCTTCTGCAGCCCTTTCTATGGGAGTGAAATTCACCCAATACGAACGGCTACACTGGTTTTCTTTTCAAATGAAACATTGTCACATTGCAGAGAGTTAAAGAACAGTGTGAAAATTCTGATATAGAATCAAAAATCTGATATAGCCAGAGAGAGAACAGACCCACTTATTAAATCTAGATTTGAAGCTTGGTTCCCCCAAAGTTTTGGGGAGTAGTTGGATCTGGGGGTTTGGTTTGCTTCTATTTCTGACCTTTCTTTGCTTTCAGAAGATGAGCCTGTAGCTCAGGGTGTATTTTGGGGTTAGTGAAGCTTGCAGAGTCTATTGGGTGTGTACTGATGGAGGCCCCACTAAATAAATGCTTATGGGAAGAAAATAAGGAAGTTACACCTTGCTGAGTGGGTGGCAGGATCCAGAAGAACCTAGACCTGGATAGTGGGTGCTATAAATATAGATCTCTCTAGATATTTAACTTTGATGGAAGCAATAATTATTTGGAAAACTTAGTTTTGATTCTAAATTAGAATAGTTCCCGTGACAACTTAATGGAACTATATCAATTTGCTGATGGCTAGATACATTGGGGGGAGGGGGGAGAGATAGTGATGGGCTGTATAGTGAACAATTTGATGTCAATGTTAATAGTCAAATTAGATCAAACCTAGCACATTGTGTTAAATCAAACAAAGCTGCTTCTTCCAGTATATTAATTGCAATTCTGGTATCCCATGTTTATGAAGGATGAATTCAAATTGGAACAAGTGCAGAGAAGTGGAACTAGGATGATGAGAGAAGTGGAGAAACTTACCTTATGAGAGGAGACTTGGGGAGCGTGGCTTGGTTAGCCTAACCAAATGAAGGGTGAGGGGAGAGAGAGCGAGAGAGCAATCATAAATCATGAAAGGGTTAAAGAGCAGGGAGGGAGAGGAGTTATTTATTCACCAGTGTTGGACCAAGAACAAATGAATATAGAATCATAGAATCATAGAATATCAGGGTTGGAAGAGACCCCTGAAGGTCATCTAGTCCAACCCCCTGCTCGAAGCAGGACCAATTCCCAGTTAAATCATCCCAGCCAGGGCTTTGTCAAGCCTGACCTTAAAAACTTCTAAGGAAGGAGATTCTACCACCTCCCTAGGTAACGCATTCCAGTGTTTCACCACCCTCTTAGTGAAAAAGTTTTTCCTAATATCCAATCTAAACCTCCCCCACTGCAACTTGAGACCATTACTCCTCGTTCTGTCATCTGCTACCATTGAGAACAGTCTAGAGCCATCCTCTTTGGAACCCCCTTTCAGGTAGTTGAAAGCAGCTATCAAATCCCCCCTCATTCTTCTCTTCTGCAGGCTAAACAATCCCAGCTCCCTCAGCCTCTCCTCATAAGTCATGTGTTCTAGACCCCTAATCATTTTTGTTGCCCTTCGCTGGACTCTCTCCAATTTATCCACATCCTTCTTGAAGTGTGGGGCCCAAAACTGGACACAGTACTCCAGATGAGGCCTCACCAATGTCGAATAGAGGGGAACAATCACGTCCCTCGATCTGCTCGCTATGCCCCTACTTATACATCCCAAAATGCCATTGGCCTTCTTGGCAACAAGGGCACACTGCTGACTCATATCCAGCTTCTCGTCCACTGTCACCCCTAGGTCCTTTTCCGCAGAACTGCTGCCTAGCCATTCGGTCCCTAGTCTGTAGCGGTGCATTGGATTCTTCCATCCTAAGTGCAGGACCCTGCACTTATCCTTATTGAACCTCATCCGATTTCTTTTGGCCCAATCCTCCAATTTGTCTAGGTCCTTCTGTATCCTATCCCTACCCTCCAGCGTATCTACCACTCCTCCCAGTTTAGTATCATCCGCAAATTTGCTGAGAGTGCAATCCACACCATCCTCCAGATCATTTATGAAGATATTGAACAAAACCGGCCCCAGGACCGACCCTTGGGGCACTCCACTTGATACCGGCTGCCAACTAGACATGGAGCCATTGATCACTACCCATTGAGCCCGACAATCTAGCCAGCTTTCTACCCACCTTATAGTGCATTCATCCAGCCCATACTTCCTTAACTTGCTGACAAGAATACTGTGGGAGACCGTGTCAAAAGCTTTGCTAAAGTCAAGAAACAGTACATCCACTGCTTTCCCTTCATCCACAGAACCAGTAATCTCATCATAAAAGGCAATATAAAGTGTCCATTTACAAATTGAGACTTGAAAGTAAATGAAAGTGTCTAACCATCAGAGGGGTGAAGTTCTGGAACAGCTTCCTGATGGGAGCAATGGGGGCAAAAAAACTAACTGGCTTCAAGATTAAGCTTGATAAATTTTATTACTCCTGAGGGTACTCTACACGAAAAAATTAAATTCTACACGCAATATTTTTAAGTTATGCAAATTTTATTTGTCAAATCAATGCGCACACTCCAGCATGGCATTGGGGAGCACAGGCCACTAGCTGCACAGAGGTGGGGGATCACTGTGCAGTTCCCCCCTGCCCCCCGGGATATGGACTTGGCAGGGAGACAGCACCCAACCCTGACAAAGCACAAGGACTGGGCTTGACCCAGAAACATCCCCCAGGCCTGCCCCTCTATGCCAGCTGTACCGGGTGTGGGCAGGCAGGCTCAGCAAGGCAGGTTCCAAGTGTGGAGGAGCTTAGTGTGGGGGGGATCCAGGTGTGGGTTGAGAGGATTGTGTGGGGAGCAATCTGGATGCGGGCAACTTAGTGAGGGATCTGGGTATGGGGGGGAATCTGGATATACAGGGGCTTGTTAGAGGGTTCTGGGGCTGAGTTTGGACCGGGGAAGGGCTGCCAATCTCCCGGCTGCATCAGGTTAGGGTCCGGGCTAGGTTGAGGCTGGGAGAGAGGTACCTCTCTCCCAGCTGCATCAAGTCCCAGCCAAGTGGGTTCTCTGACCGCCTGCGTGGCATTGAACAGGAAACTTAGGTCCAGATGGTGGGTGAGTGGAGCTCAGTGGGGTGGGAATCCAGGTGCAGCTGCTTGGGGCTCAGTAAGGTGGGTATCCGGCTACAGGTGGCTCATTGGGGTGGTGCAGGTGCAGGGCGAGTGTGGCTTATCGGGAGGGAGGTTTCTGGGTGCTGGGGGGGCTGAGGCTTGACTGGAGGGTCTGGGTATGAGGGGGGTCTGGATGCACAGTGGTTGGGTGGATGGGAGAGCAGATCCCTGTACAGTAATCCCTCCCCCTGCAGCTGAGGAGTGATGGGGAGACGGGGGTTGCAGAGCTTCCTACATCTAGGGGAAAAATTTGTGGTGGGGTCTGACACAGTCCTGGATACTGTGCAGGGGAAGAGGAAAACCTGTCCTCCCCAGCCCAGCCGGGCCTAGCAGCTGAGCTAACCCAAGCTGGGTCTTCCTCAGTCCCGTCCCTTGCCCCACAGTGATTTACCTCTCTGCCGGGTGCCCTGGGCACCTGAAACATACTGCAGGGGAGGGTCATCTGACCGCTCTTGTGGCTTCTATTTGCTTTCTCATCAAAAAGTCTTTTTGCTTCACTGCAAAAAAAAAAAAAAAAAAAAAAAGAAAAGAAATTTGCAGGGGACATTAATTCTCCACATGTACAGTGGCACAGAATTCCCTCTGGAGTAATTTTATGGAGGGGATGATATGATGAGATTACTTACAATGGCATGTTGCCCATCTATGACTGCTAGTAGCAAATATTTCCAATGGCTGGAGATGGGACACTAGATGGGGAGGACTCTGAGTTACTACAGTGAATTATTTCCCAGGTGTGTATCTGGTGGGTCTCGCCAGACACACACCTGGGAAATAATAGAGTGAACAATTGATATCCGAGTTAACATTCAAATTAGATCAACCCTAGCACACAGTGAGGTAAATGAAGAGAAGTTACTAACATAGGCATTAGAACACTGGATAATCATTTTAAGTCAGAAATAGCCTTTTTCAAGATTGCTTATACCCTGCCCCATCATTGCTTAAACAGCCTTGGAAAAAAGTAGCCCTTGGCTGAAACGTTGATCCCTTTATAGGAATGATTATGCAAGAAGTAAAATTAAGTGAGAATTTAACTGCTCAGTCCTGGAATGTACTTTGCACATAGCATGACTTGTGCTGAATGAATTCAGCGAGGCACAGGGAACTAGGATTGAGCCAACTCCTTTTTTGTAGAAAACTTTTTGGAAGAAATATCTTTTTGCTGAAAGATTCCCTGCAAACCCTCAGCCAAAGGCAACATTTTTACAGGCAAGTTCTCAAACCTTGAAAATTTTAAGCTTGAGTACTGACTTATGGAATTATTGGCATAGATTTATTCAGTTAAAGATAGGGCCCTATGAAATCCGTGTTAATAAGAACACGGATGGAATTGCAGAATCAAAACAATAACACAGAATCCAGCACTACACACACAAAGTAAAGATGTCTCCCTGGCTGTGGCCCTGGGGCCGGAGGAGATGGAATTTTTTTTTTAAATGGGGAAAAAAACAAAATCAGAAAATAATAAATCTGAAAATCCATAGTAAGAAAAGGGATTTTGTAGGTACCTATAGCTGCAATACTTGTTATAATGGAAAATATCAGTGATATCAATGATGCAATAAAGTTTCTAATACTAGTCCTAATTATATTGTTCCAAGTAGTGCAATGTTCCCCTTAGCAATCCTTCTAGTCGTCTTAGTTTTATATCACATGGCCTCCATATAATTTTAGCACCTGCTGAATTTCATTGCTCAGTGCTTTGGAAGATCAGGTATGTGTGCTGAACAACCTACTCAGAGCAAATATAATAAATATTTTAATTATATTAAATGTAACTTGCCATATCACAGCAATATTGCGCGCAAAACGTACTTCAATTCTGTCACAGTAACAGAAATATATACTCAATTACATTTCAGAGCAGCAGCTGTGTTAGTCTGAATCCGCAAAAAGAACAGGCGTACTTGTGGCACCTTAGAGACTAACAAATTTATTTGAGCATAAGCTTTCGTGAGCTACAGCTCACTTCATCAGATGCATTTAGTGGAAAATACAGTGGGGAGATTTTATATACACAGAGAACATGAAACAATGGGTGTTACCATACACACTATAACAAGAGTGATCAGGTAAGGTGAGCTATTACCAGCAGGAGAGGGAGGGAAAAAAAAAACTTTCGTAGTGATAGTCAAGGTGGGCCATTTCCAGCAGTTGACAAGAATGTGTGAGGAACTGTGTGTGTGTGTGTGTGGGAGGAAGGAAATAAACATGGGGAAATAGTTTTACTTTGTGTAATGACACATCCACTCCCAGTCTTTATTCAAGCCTAAGTTAATGGTGTCCAGTTTGAAATTAATTCCAATTCAGCAGTCTCTTGTTGGAGTCTGTTTTGGAAGTTTTTTTGTTTTTGTTGAAGAATAGCCAGTTTTAGGTCTGTAATCGAGTGACCAGAGAGATTGAAGTGTTCTCTGACTGGTTTTTGAATGTTATAATTCTTGACGTCTGATTTGTGTCCATTTATTCTTTTACGTAGAGACTGTCCAGTTTGACCAATGTACATAGCAGAGGGGCATTGCTGGCACATGATGGCATATATCACATTGGTAGATGTGCAGGTGAACGAGCCTCTGATGGTGTGGCTGATGTGATTAGGCCCTATGATGGTGTCCCCTGAATAGATATGTGGACACAGTTGGCAACGGGCTTTATTGCAAGGATAGGTTCTTGGGTTAGTGGTTCTGTTGTGTGGTTGCTGGTGAGTATTTGCTTCAGGTTGGGGGGCTGTCTGTAAGCAAGGACTGGCCTGTCTCCCAAGATCTGAGAGTGATGGGTCGTCCTTCAGGATAGGTTGTAGATTCTTGATGATGCGCTGGAGAGGTTTTAGTTGGCGGCTGAAGGTGACGGCTAGAGGCATTCTGTTATTTTCTTTGTTGGGCCTGTCCTGTAGGAGGTAACTTCTGGGTACTCTTCTGGCTCTGTCAATCTGTTTCTTCACTTCAGCAGGTGGGTATTGTAGTTGTAAGAACGCTTGATAGAGATCTTGTAGGTGTTTGCCTCTATCTCAGGGGTTGGAGCAAATGTGGTTGTATCGTAGAGCTTGGCTGTAGACAATGGATTGTGTGGTGTGATCTGGATGAAAGCTGGAGGCATGTAGGTAGGAATAGCGGTCAGTAGGTTTCCAGTATAGGGTGGTGTTTATGTGACCATCGCTTATTAGCACCGTAGTGTCCAGGAAGTGAATCTGTTGTGTGGACTGGTCCAGACTGAGGTTGATGGTGGGACAGAAATTGTTGAAATCCTGGTGGAATTCCTCAAGGGATTCTTTTCCATGGGTCCAGAAGGTGAAGAGGTCATCAATGTAGTGCAAGTAGAGAAGGGGCATTAGGGGACGAGAGCTGAAGAAGTGGTGTTCTAAGTCAGCCATAAAAATGTTGGCATACTGTGGGGCCATGCGGGTACCCATAGCAGTGCCGCTGATTGAAGGTATACATTGTCCCCAAATGTGAAATAGTTATGGGTGAGGACAAAGTATATCTTTTTATGGCTAACTTAGAACAACGCCAGGATTTCAACAATATCCATCCCACCATCAACCTCAGCCTCACCTTACCTGATCACTCTCATTACAGTGTGTATGGTAACACCCATTGTTTCGTGTTCTCTGTGTATCTCCCCACTGTATTTTCCACTGCATGCATCCGATGAAGTGAGCTGTAGCTCACGAAAGCTTATGCTCAAATAAATTTGTTAGTCTCTAAGGTGCCACAAGTCCTTCTTTTCAATTACATTTATTACTCTTCAGTTCTTTTCTTCAATTAACGTGAATTATTTTAAAAATATACTTTTATTTCCAGTCTGAATTTGTATATCTTCAACTTCAAGCCATTGGATCATGTTAAAACTTTCTCTCCTAGACTGAGGAGCCCATTATTAAATATATGTGCCTCATGGAGGTACTTCTAGACTGTAATCAAGCACTCCTTAATCTTCTCTTGGCTAAGCTAAATAGCTAAGCTAAATCCTTGTCACTATAAGGCATATTTTTCTAATCCTTTAATCATTCTTGTGGCTCTTCTCTGAACCCTCTCCAATTTATCAACATCCTACTTAATCTGTGGACCCCAGACTTGGACACAATATTCCAGGAGTGGTCACACGAGCCAAATACAGAAGAAAAATAACTACTCGAGAGCAATTCCTTTGCTATACTTACTCTGCATTCAGCTAATCCATTGGCTTTAGGATATCTGGGACTACTTGTTTTACGTGGAAAGTTGTACATTTTTAGCAAAGTCCAAGATTTCCCTGTTCTTGAACTGTGATCTGTTATCAGCTATCACTGTTCTTGGAATTCCATGATGTACAAATGCAGATTTAATATGCTTACCATAGAAGCAACAGTTGTCATCTTAAAGTGTGATGACGTTTTGGAAAGTGGTAAAGTAGTTCATTATAACGAGGTGATCATATCTTCCCAAGTGGAACATGTCAATTCTAACTTTGTCCCATGGAATTTCAAGTTCATGAGTTACCATTGGCTCTTTTAGCTGAGAATCTCTATTTTTGATACATTCCACACCAGCTCGCTATTTCTTCAGTGTCGCTATTCATCTGTGGCCAGAATACATCTTTTCTAGCTCTCCTTTTTGATTTGGCTTTTTCCAGGTGCTCTTTGTGTATTTATTCAACACTTTTCTTCTCATCACTGTGGGAGCCACAATCTGTGATCTCTTCAAGAGCAGTCCTAAGATCACGGAAAGCTCTTTTTTTTTTTTTTTTATGGTGGGAATATGCAGGTGGGAAATGTTTGGGTTTCCCCCCTTCCTTTATTTATTGCTGGTATCACTTTGTTTGCAGCATTTCATCTTCAGCTATTTGTCTCCAATTCATCCCATATGCCTAGAGATACAGCATGTGGCTCTCCTTTTTCCCCACATTCACATGAAACTTTAATGCTCATTTCAGATCATCAGGCTTTGTAGTCAGGTGGAGTGTATGCTCTTGAGTGTGTCTGCCATTATGAGGTAGCTTTCATGGTAGAAGGTCACATCATACTTCTGTATTTTCAAAAATAGTTTCTGTATTTTTGGTAGTGCTTGTCCAAGTCCCTTTTTTGTAATGTACTCAGTGGTTTGTGATCAGTTTCTGCTTTGAAACTACAACCATGAAAAAAGTCATGAAAACTTGTATATCCATACAACAGGCCTAGTGTGTGTCTCTTCAATTCGTATGTAAATCTTCTCTGCAGCTGTAATACCCTAGATGCATACAGGACTGGCAACCAATCAGTTCCATGACTCTGTATTAGTTCTACTTCCAGCCCCCCATTCGAGGCGTCTGTGCCGAGTTTGACTTTCAGTGCGTCAAAAAATTGCAGCATTGGAACGGATATTGGATTGTGTTTTTAAATCACTGAATTCTCTCAAGCTCTGGTAACTATGGCCATTTGGTGACCATGTGGCAGAGATGCCTTTCAGTGAGTTGTGTGAGCTGTACAGTTTATGTATAAATTTGACATAGTTCTGTATGTGCAGTAGCCTTTGAATTCCATTTTTATCTTCCGGTTTCAGTATATTCAGTATTGTCTGAATATTTGATGCAACAGGCAAGATTCCCTTGGAGGTCAGTCTCTCTCCCCCGTATGTTCTTTTCTCTTGTTGTTTGAAACTGACATTTGATCTTATTCTGTTTAAGATTTTTAGATTTCAGTTTCCTGTACTCTCTGCAATCGTTCCTGTTCAGTGGCAGTGTTGTCCCCAAATTATTATTTAATCCGTTTACACTTTCATGGCTGCTAGACTCTAGCACCTGGCTCACTGTACAGTGAAATACTTCCAGAACTGAACATATTCTGAAAGGTAGCCTTAGGAAGTGATATCTGCCAAATGATGTGTTTGAAAGCGTAGAATCTGGAGTTCCCAGTGTCCCAGGGGATCTAGATTCAAAATCCAACTGATTCATCTAATTTGCTGAAGAATTTGGGTTCTGCCATCTCCGATAACAGTTCACTTATTGTGGGAGAGTGGAAGTGTTCTTTGTTTGTTTTTTTAGGGTCTGTGGACAGCTGTAGTCCCCGTCCTTTCCCGCCCCTCTACAATTACTAGTTGAAACCAGTCTGTTGGTTCTTCTGTTGTTCAAATGATACCATTTGCTGTCATGTTTTGCAACCTTTTCTTTTGTCCTCTTTCCTAAGGCTTGTGGAACTTTTTGTGTAGCTAGCATGTACTACAGTTTCTGCATCTTTTTCCTAACCATGTCTTGTATGTTACTGGGAGGCACCCATTTCTGTGACCACATCTTCATGTGAGGCTATTAATTCTTTCATATCTGTTTCTAGGTTGTCTTTGTCTTCTTGTGGCATATATTCTCTTAATGAGACCAAGAACTTCACATGTGTCTAGGCTCAAGACTGTTTGCTTGCCTCTGTGTGCCACCACAAACTCTTGTTTTATCATTTTCCTTTTATAATTGCCAGCGTGCACTCTGTCAGCCCTGGAACTGTTCCTTTAGTAAAATCTTTTAAGACACTTCTGACTCTTCCACTTTTACATGCTCCTTACATCTTTCATTTTCTGTTTATTATTTAGTTGTGACCAAGAGCCTATCTGATATGGCATTGGGAGTAAAAGTTGGGAAACTGAATCATAAATCCCCCTCCCAAATTTAGACTTAATGAATTTTTGCTTTTATTAATAAAATTTCAGACAATTATTGTCACTTAATATCTGGACATACATTTATGCTAGACAAATAACAGATAAAATTGAATTGGTAAATGAGCCCCAAGTTACCACATTCAGGGGCACTGGGAAGTTCCTACACCTTCCATGGTAGTCACTGCCTTCTTTAATTCCTTGGTTTGATTCTTCAGTCCCATTCTTCAGTTTCTGGATCGGTGTTTCTCCAGTTTGGGCTCATGTTCTTAGGTCTCTTATACATTTCTACATTACAGATTAAGTAATCTTTAGCTAATTGGGTTTGAGCACATCAACTCTTTGGATTTTAGGTAACCCATACATTATACATGCAAGCTTCAATTACCGAACTTCTGTAGTTTTCCTGCAGTTTCTGGGTTTTGCAGTTTCTGGGTCATGTTTTGTCACCCTTCCCTAGGACTTCCCAGAAAAGGATTTGTTTTTTAAAAATTTGTCATTATGTGTTTGTGTATGTTTGTTTCTTCTTCCAACATGCTTCAGAGTAACAGCCGTGTTAGTCTGTATTCGCAAAAAGAAAAGGAGTACTTGTGGCACCTTAGAGACTAACCAATTTATTTGAGCATAAGCTCAGCTGTAGCTCACGAAAGCTTATGCTCAAATAAATTGGTTAGTCTCTAAGGTGCCACAAGTACTCCTTTTCCATCTTCCAACATGTTACCTTTGTTCTATCAGCAATATTATTTTAAGCAGATTAGCAATTTTATGTAAAAGGAGAATTGGCAAAACCACATTTACACCGCCAAGGACTTGGCCTAAATATTACCTCGTCTATATTCTTTTTCCCTATACATAGCTATATTTTTAATGATTTGTAATGATCAAATCTCTTAATCTTACCATTAACAATTCTTCATTTTATATTTCAATGTTCTAAATCAGTATATGTTGTTTTGTATTACCCTTAATTGATTAGAAAGGGGATGGGGAGTTATGGAAAACGTGATGATTCTTTAATGTCGGCATTTCTTATCCTCTTTAAATATGGGCTTTTCATTCAAAGTTTCAGTTTTGTTTGTGAATCTTTACAAAGAAACTTCATTAGAAATTTTCCTGTTAGTGCATTTTTTAGGGGGCAGGGTGTCTCAATTTTGGGGCCTTGATATTTAGTTGCTTTTAATGGTACCCCAACATATGGCACACATGCCATTTGTGCACATTTTAAATAGCCAATCTTTTGAGTTTTCAACCTTCTCCGTTATTGCCCTTAACAGCTCTTCCTCATCACTCGAGAGATCCCCTTTTGCACTTAATGTGTGCATTATTCTGCACATTTTAGTATAATGATGGGGTTTACTACAGTTTCTACATATTTGCCTGAATGCTAGGCACTTCCTATACTCATCCTGGTTGCCACATCACTGGCATTGTTTTCTGCTGTCCTTGGCCAATTTGAATTTCTGTGAACCTTTTCCTTGCTGGTTTAGACATAGGGAAAAAGCAGAGGACTGAGTACTTTCTCTAGATTTCTTTTATTTGTGCCTGTTCTGCTGCTTGGCAAAATCATATGGGCGTGTCTACACTACAAAATTAAGTCGACTTTATCTAATTCGACCTTGAGCCTCTGAATTAAGTCGATTGTGCGTGGCCACACCATGCTCATTGTCTCAATGGAGTGCTTCCACATTAGCAGCGCCTGCATCAATCCACAAAGCAGTGCATCGTGGGTAGCTATCCCAAAGTGCAACTTGCCACAGTGTGTTTTGGGAAATTTGTGCAATGTCTCATGAGACCAAAACATTGTCACAGGGGAGAATGGGAACATTATGTTGGCATCCCATGATGCACTGTGCTCCCTCCCTCACAAACCAGCCACATGTACCCCATAACGCCAGAAGCATGGAGCCTGCTCAGTTGTACACTCTGACTGTGAGCATCTCAAACACCTCACGCCTTCTGCATTATTTCCAGAGCTGAAGTAAGGTCCATTGCACGGAACGTAGCAATGTCTTGCAAGAAGCCCTACCGCAAGCCATTGGAAAAAAAAGCAATTCACAGTTGCTGGCAGTCACAGAGCAGCTGCACACTGAGTGCTGTTTCTGGTCCCGTGAAACAAACACTGCCTGGTGGGACCGTATCGTTTTGCAGATAGCGGGTGATGAACAGTGGCTGCAGAACTTTCGAAAGTGGAAGGCCACCTTCCAGAAATTTTGTGCAGAGCTTTCCCCTGCCCTGCAGTTCAGCAACACAAAAATGAGAGCTGCTCTGACAGTGGAGAAGCAAGTGGTGATCACTATTTGGAAGCTTGCAATGCCAGACAGTTACCGGTCAGTGAGGAATCAATTTGGAGTCAATAAATCAACTGTGGGAGCTGCTGCGCTCCAAGTATGCAGGGCCATTAATCGACTTCTGCTATAAAGGGGAGTGAGTCTTAGAAATGTACAGGACATTGTAGATGGTTTTGCCACCATGGGGTTCCCTAATTGTGGGGGGGGGGGAATAGATGGCATGCATATCCCCATCTTGGCATCAGACCACCTTACCAAAGAGTACATAAACTGAGAGGGATATTTTCAATGGTGTTGCAAGCGCAGGTGGATCACAGGGGGCGTTTCACCGACATCAGTGTAGGATGGTCGGGAAAGGTTCATGACGTGTGCATCTTTAGGAACTTGGGTCTGTTCAAAAAGCTGCAATCCGGGACTTTCTTTCCAGACCACAAAATTAACAAGGACGATGTTGAGTTGCCTATAGTTATCCTGGGGGATGAAGCCATACACTGGCTGTCTGGACAGCAGTAAGGACCGGTTCAACTATAGGCTCAGCAAGTGAAGAATGGTGGTTGAATGTGCTTTTGGTCATTTGAAAGGGCTCTGGAGAAGTCTACTAACAAGGTTGGACCTTAATGAGTTATAGCTGCCTCCTCATGGTTGTAGCTGCCTGCTGTGTGCTCCATAATATCTGTGGGGGGGAAAAAAGGGAGAATTTTCTGCAGGGTGGCAGTTGAGACAGATCGCATAGCAGCCATTTTTGAGCAGCCAGACACCAGGGCAATAAGAAGAGTGCAGCAAGGGGTGCTGTATACCTACGAGGCTTTGAAAAGCCATTTCAATAATGAGTCACAGTAATTTGAGCTACTTGTCCGCATTGTGCTTTCCCAAACCTTCACCTGGCTTGTATCGCTGCTCCTGTAAAGCCACCCCCGCCCCAAGCCCACTGCTTCTTCTCAATAAAGAACATTTATTTCTTGAATCCATTTACTTTATTTAACAAACAAGATAAGAGGGAGAACAGGACAAAAAGGTAGCCTTGGGGGAAAAGGGGTTGTAAAGTTGGAATGGGAGAAACATTTTCAGCTGTGTAACATAACACCATGTTCCAGACCATCAAAGATCTGTGAATGGGCACCTTCTGTTCCTTGGACCGTCCCCCTAAGTTAAGTGAAAAGGATAATGGACGTTTTGCCCGCCTCTCATGGAACACTTTGGGGAGGGTGATTCTGGCCCAGGCAATGCTGGCTGGCTGTCCAACAGGGTCCGCAGAAGGACTCTACCCTCCTGCTTCTGTTCCTGCAGTTCAGCCAGATGCCTTAACATGTCTACTTGGTCCCTCATAATCCAAAGCATCTCATCCTGCGCCACACGCTCTCGCTCATTGGAAGCTTTCCTGTTCTCCATGTTCATGTCTAACTTCTCAGACAGTGAAATCCTCCATGCTTTCATCTCTGTGTCAGCTGTCCCGGAGGCGTTCATTATCTCGGTGAACATGTCCTCCCGCGTTCTCTTTCTCCTCCTCCTAGTCAGCAAACGTCTGCTTTCAGGTGTTGATGACACGCCGACGGACACATTTCCAGCTGTCAGTCATGGGGGAAAAATAAAGGAGCCATTGTACATTAATAAAACGTTTCTACAGCAAGGCTGTTTTTCGTTTTTAAAAAAAAACCCACCTTATTACACTAGGTGCAAGCCATAGCATAATCAGGATCTGTAACCATTTACTGTGCCATTTTGCTGCTCCAGCCATGGAGAGTAGCCCCCCATCCTCCCCAGGGTCATGGGTGACCGCACTTTTAATGAAGTTTATGGCAGCCTCATGTTGGGAGCAGAAGTAACTATTTGAACAGTGATCCTTCCACATAGCACCACGGGAAGCTGTTTACAAACGGGGGTGGGAGGGGAACGGTTTCACTCCCAAATAGCAGAATCTCTCATGTGGAGCCGCAGTCCCCTATCAGCCACTTTAAACTACTGTCCGACCCATGCTGAGCACAGTAAAGGCACATTAGCGGCCACGTGGTTTGGCAGTCTGTAAAGTGAGGGGGTGGGGTGGGTCTACATGCCTTTTTCTTTTCTCTCATGTAAGAGCAGTTCTAATGAGAACTCCCCCTGTCCCCTGGTGCAAGTGCTAGAGGAGCCAACTAGGGGGGGAGCTTTTCTTGACCTGCTGCTCACAAACCGGGAAGAATTAGTAGGGGAAGCAAAAGTGGATGGGAATCTGGGAGGCAGTGACCATGAGTTGGTTGAGTTCAGGATCCTGACACAGGGAAGAAAGGTAAGCAGCACGATACGGACCCTGGACTTCAGGAAAGCAGACTTCGACTCCCTCAGGGAACGGATGGGTAGGATCCCCTGGGGGACTAACATGAAGGGGAAAGGAGTCCAGGAGAGCTGGCTGTATTTCAAGGAATCCCTGTTGAGGTTACAGGGACAAACCATCCCGATGTGTCGAAAGAATAATAAGTATGGCAGGCGACCAGCTTGGCTTAACGGTGAAATCCTAGCAGATCTTAAGCATAAAAAAGAAGCTTACAAGAAGTGGAAGGTTGGACATATGACCAGGGAAGAGTATAAAAATATTGCTCGGGCATGTAGGAATGAAATTAGGAGGGCCAAATCGCACCTGGAGCTGCAGCTAGCGAGAGATGTTAAGAGTAACAAGAAGGGTTTCTTCAGGTATGTTGGCAACAAGAAGAAAGCCAAGGAAAGTGTGGGCCCCTTAATGAATGAGGGAGGCAACCTAGTGACGGAGGATGTGGAAAAAGCTAATGTACTCAATGCTTTTTTTGCCTCTGTCTTCACGAACAAGGTCAGCTCCCAGACTGCTGTGCTGGGCATCACAACATGGGGAATAGATGGCCAGCCCTCTGTGGAGAAAGAGGTGGTTAGGGACTATTTAGAAAAACTGGACGTGCACAAGTCCATGGGGCCGGATGAGTTGCATCCGAGAGTGCTAAAGGAACTGGCGGCTGTGATTGCAGAGCCATAGGCCATTATCTTTGAAAACTCGTGGCGAACGGGGGAAGTCCCGGATGACTGGAAAAAGGCTAATGTAGTGCCAATCTTTAAAAAAGGGAAGAAGGAGGATCCTGGGAACTACAGGCCAGTAAGCCTCACTTCAGTCCCCGGAAAAATCATGGAGCAGGTCCTCAAAGAATCAATCCTGAAGCACTTGCATGAGAGGAAAGTGATCAGGAACAGTCAACATGGATTCACCAAGGGAAGGTCACGCCTGACTAATCTAATCGCCTTCTATGATGAGATTACTGGTTCTGTGGATGAAGGGAAAGCAGTGGATGTATTGTATCTTGACTTTAGCAAAGCTTTTGACACGGTCTCCCACAGTATTCTTGTCAGCAAGTTAAGGAAGTATGGGCTGGATGAATGCACTATAAGGTGGGTAGAAAGTTGGCTAGATTGTCGGGCTCAACGGGTAGTGATCAATGGCTCCATGTCTAGTTGGCAGCCGGTGTCAAGTGGAGTGCCCCAGGGGTCGGTCCTGGGGCCGGTTTTCTTCAATATCTTCATAAATGATCTGGAGGATGGTGTGGATTGCACTCTCAGCAAATTTGCGGATGATACTAAAACTGGGAGGAGTGGTAGATACGCTGGAGGGCAGGGATAGGATACAGAGGGACCTAGACAAATTGGAGGATTGGGCCAAAAGAAATCTGATGAGGTTCAATAAGGATAAGTGCAGGGTCCTGCACTTAGGACGGAAGAACCCAATGCACAGCTACAGACTAAGGACCGAATGGCTAGGCAGCAGTTCTGCGGAAAAGGACCTAGGGGTGACAGTGGACGAGAAGCTGGATATGAGCCAGCAGTGTGCCCTTGTTGCCAAGAAGGCCAATGGCATTTTGGGATGTATAAGTAGGGGCATAGCGAGCAGATTGAGGGACGTGATCGTCCCCCTCTATTCGACATTGGTGAGGCCTCATCTGGAGTACTGTGTCCAGTTTTGGGCCCCACACTACAAGAAGGATGTGGATAAATTGGAGAGAGTCCAGCGAAGGGCAACAAAAATGATTAGGGGTCTGGAACACATGACTTCTGAGGAGAGGCTGAGGGAACTGGGATTGTTTAGTCTGCAGAAGAGAAGAATGAGGGGGGATTTGATAGCTGCTTTCAACTACCTCAGAGGTAGTTCCAGAGAGGATGGTTCTAGACTATTCTCAGTGGTGGAAGAGGACAGGACAAGGAGTAATGGTCTCAAGTTGCAGTGGGGGAGGTTTAGGTTGGATATTAGGAAAAACTTTTTCACTAGGAGGGTGGTGAAACACTGGAATGCGTTACCTAGGGAGGTGGTGGAATCTCCTTCCTTAGAAGTTTTTAAGGTCAGGCTTGACAAAGCCCTGGCTGGGATGATTTTATTGGGGATCGGTCCTGCTTTTGAGCAGGGGGTTGGACTAGATGACCTCCTGAGGTCCCTTCCAACCCTGATATTCTATGATTCTATGTTTCCCCTAGGCGACCCTATGTGATATCAGTCTCCTCAGGGTATCAGAGGTGGACAGGAAGGAGATTCTGAAAGCGTCTGAGTATAGACCCAGTCCTTCTGCTGTGTACCGCAATGAAGCCAGCTGAATTCGTTCAGGAGTTGTGTGGGAAAGTGTCCTACCATGATGGAAGAAATAAGACTGCGCTGCCCAGAAACCTTCCACAAAGGATTGCAGAGTACCTCCATGAAAGTTTCCTAGAGATATCCATGGAGATTCCCAGGCTATCCCAGTCGACATAAACGGTCTTTTCTGGGGGCCGCCCTCTGCATAGCTGGAGCGGCCTCTTGTAAGCAGAGAACCATAGGACCTCGCTTTTTCTTCAGTAAACATGCAATACCGCCCAATGCTTGTGTGCCTGCTAAAGTTTAATGGGACTTTGATTGTAACTGTATACTCACCAGAGGGGCCTTCCCCAACATCACGGTCAGCCTCTGTGATGTCCTGCGACCCACAGGGCTCCAGGATTAAAAATATTTCCTGGCTCTCGGGGAGAATCGATCCACCACTCCCTTGTCTCCCATTCTCCTCCTCCTCCTCCCTCCTCATCCACCATATCATCCTCCTTGTTGTCCCTAGACTCACACCTGTAAGCTGTCCATGTTGCTTGTGGGTGTGCTGGTAGGGTCACCCCCGAGAATCACATGCAGCTCGTAGATCCAGCATGTGTCGGGTTCAGCACCAAAACAACGGTTCGCCTCCCTTGCCTTCTACTACGCTTGGCGAAGTTTTTATTTTCACACGGCACTGCTGTGTGTCCCTCGTGTAGCCCTTCTCCCCCATTCCATGAGCGATCTTTGCATAGATGTCAGCATTTCTGCTGCTGGATTGGACCTCTGCCTGCACAGACTCTTCTCGCCACACAGCAATGAGATCCTGTGCAGATCAGGCTGGAGTGCGTTTGGGGCGTGTAGTCTCCGTGATCAGCTGTGCTCAAGATGGCAAGCTCCAAATGCTGATCAAACAGGAAATGGGAAATCAAAATTTCCCAGGGCTTTGGCAGGGGAGGGGCTGTTTCCTGTGTACCTGGCTGCAGTGTTGCAGCAGTTGAGAATGATCTCCAGAGTGGTCACAGATTAGCATTGTGGGACACCAGCTGGAGGCCAGTTAAGTCGAATTACACAACACTGCATTTGCACTACCTCGCAGTTAACCTATGAAAATCGAACTAAGTGCTATGCTTCTCACAGAGGTGGATTACAGAAGTCAACATTAGAGGCAACTTAGGCTGGTGTAAAGGACCCAGTAGTGTAGACATATACATTAACAGGTCAACTTTGGGGGAAGGGATAGCTCAGTGGTTTGAGCATTGGCCTGCTAAACCCAGGGTTGAGAGTTCAATCCTTGAGGGGGCCATTTAGGGATCTGGGGCAAAAATTGGGCATTGGTCCTGCTTTGAGCAGGGGGTTGGACTAGATGACTGCCTGAGGTCCCTTCCAACTCTGATATTCTATGATTCTATGACTTAAGGCTGCTTCCTTTGACCTAACTTTTAGTGTAGACCAGGCCATATTGTCCTTTCTCGTGTTAGATCTATCCCCCTTAGTAACCGCTGACAACCTTTTTTTTTATTGTTCCACCCCAGGACAATCTGGCTTATAATGAGACTTTTAATATTCTGTTTTCGCAGGACTGACTCTTTAAGTACGTGACATACTCCTCTCTTGGCGTCGTCATCTTCATTTTGTGTTCTTATCCTGGACATGTATCTTTCATAAGTAACTTACACAGTGATACTTAAACAATATTTCTGCAAAGCTTTCTCTCTCCTCCCCACAATCATCATCATGGAATTCATAGTATACATCCAGGGCTTCTGTGCCTGCCACTGTTAAGAACAGAACAAACTGGAGAATGAGAAAAAGATTATTTGCCCTGAATCTCAGGGCTGGTGGGGAAGATACTTGCAGTTATTTCTATTTTCATTACTTTGATAATGTAAAGGATATTTTACTGTTGATTTTCAGTTTGTTTCTTTGTTCATTGATGCAACTAAGTTTTAGCAGGTCATTTTTCCAACTTCTGGGAGTTTGGGTGCTGAAAATAAAGAATTCTAACGGAATCAAGGATAGAGAGCAGAATATGAGAGATCTGAATAATAGAAGAGACCATGATAATTCAAAGGAAGAAGTTGAGCAGTGTGTCACAGCCTCTGGTTACTTCCCCCTGCCCTACCAATACTGCCTTGGTCTTTCCTGGATTGAATCTAAGTCAGCTTGATACTCCAAACATTATAGTGCAACTACATCCCCTAAACTAGATGAAATGGGTGGGGGAGAAAGCATTTAAACATGTAAAAATGCTTGACGTGTTTGCCATTGATAGATCATAGCTCTAATTCGTGGTCCCAATTGCTTTGGTTGTACAGCGTAGTATCTCTATTGATTTCAGTGAAGTTGTTATAAAAAATACTGGTGTATCCAAGAGCAGAAGGGAACCTCCTAAATCCAGGAGGGGGCTTTGCATAGCTTGCTTTATTCTTTTTTGGGGGGAGATAACATTTTGGTCAGTACATTGAAAATCAGCTATTAAATATTGTAGAAGTGTCTGAAAACTATCATATACATTCAAGCACTACAAAATATAGAAAACCACCTTGCATTGGGAGGATGGACTAGATGACCCAATAGGTCCTTTTCATCTCTAACTTACCTGATAAACCTCCAGATGTCTTTAACTTATCTCGACACATCAGGATGTGTTGGGGATGGAATTTTTGAGCCTTTAATTTGTTTAGTGGCTCTTGTTAACTTTGTGTCAAAACCTATACGCTATCTAAACAGTTTTATTTCTATTTAATTTCCTGTAAATTGCATATCTGTGGAAACAGTTCCCACCTAGCAATGACAAATTTGCATTGCAGAGGGTGAGGAAACGCTGTATAAATTAGGATTTGGTGCAGTAAGTTTTAGCATGTCAGCTTCCACTGTAAAATCTCTAACAGAAGGCTGCCTTCTGATCTCTTCAAATGCAAGGAAACTTTAAACCAAAATTTCACAGTCTTTGCATGGTCCTCAAAATGATTATAGCTGAAAGATTGTGCATTTGTTCCTCTAATCATGTGCATACACAAATGTCCAGTGCCCGGTGCATATGTAAGCAGGGGAATAGTCCCGCTTCTGTGGGGAACTTTCCTGGCTTCTGCACTACCCCGGTAAAGTGGGCTAGCGAAAGGATCTGAGTCCTTGCTCCCACTTCCTTTACCCAGTGGCCTCCCTGCCCTTGAGGACTCCCCTTCCACTCTCCTGTCTGGCAGAGTCCTCGTAACCCCAACAAGGCTGGGCCCAGGATTCCTGGGGGGCTCGACCCCCAACCCTGCTGTGGTCACCTAGGACAGGGGCTAGGGTGTCCCCACTCCGGGGTACTCTCTCTGCACTGGGCACTTCTCTGACCCACTGACCATTACATACAAGTTAAAGCAAATGCAAGTTATTTAATCACAATGAATTTTAAAAAGAATAAGGAATAATGGGAAAGGTTAAAGGAAACACATCACCCCGCTCTGTGGCAGGGAACATCATAAACAGTATCTCTGGAATGTCAGGGCAGTTCACAGTCTGCTCCTTGTAAGTCCCAGGCCTTCTTCTCAGGCCCTGGCTGTGCTTCAGGGATGCTGTGGATTGGACACTTGCTCTGGTGGTGGCCACACGCTCTCAGGCTCTAAGTGGTAGGTCCCTTCTTCCCAGTGTCGCCCCCGCCCTGTCGGGGTTACAATCCAAGCCTGGCCTGCAGAGCCCCTTGGCTGAGGCGTCTCCCTGTGCTGGGCCTGCTGCCCAGGGTCCCCCTCGGTCTCCCCAGCTGCTCACCGCACCCAGCTCTGGACTGCTCCAGCCCCAGCTCCACCACTCTGTCTGCGCTGCTGCTGCTCTGCCTCCAGCTCCCTGGGCTGCTTCTCTGGCCCCTCTGGCTCTGGTTGCTGCAGCTCTGCTCCCAGGGCACATCTGCTCTCTCTGGGCTGTGCCTCTGGCTTTGGGGCTGCAGCTTTGCTCCCAGGACAGGGTCTGCTCTCTCTGGGCTGCTTTTCTGGTCCCTCTGGATCTGGCACAGCTCTGCTCCCCAGCTCAGCTTGGGCCCCTGCTTTCTCCTTAGCTCGGCCCCACTCTGTCTGACCCAGGCAAATCCAGATCACACGGAGGACAGGACCTCCCTGGCCTCCTGACTCCCTGATTAGCTTGCCTGCCCTGTCATTCAGGCTGACCTGGAGCATTGGCCTCTCCCCATTGTTCCTGGGGGCTGTCAGTCTCAGGGTCCTGATTCCCCATCGACCCTTCCTCCTTTTTAGTACTGGGAGCTAGAAAACCAAAACACCCCCACTGAATGTTAGTAAGGGGGCAACAGTCGCCTTACACATACAGTATGAAGTTCATGTCACTGAGGGTAAAAATCAGTGAGCTAAATTGTGCCCTTGGTTCCCACTGAACTCTGTGGCAGCTGTGCACACTCATCTAAGGACACTGTTTGGGCCACTGGCCATGTTGTTGTTAACTGAACTCTAGTTACAGTGATTCTGTAACTCCAGGAACGTATTTTAGAGCTTCTTAACACCATCCATTAAAACAGATAATCTATTCTTAAACCCAATGAATTTACTCATCATAGCTTGGCCATGGAAAGGGGGGGAAAGAATTGACACTAGACTGGAGTTTCCATTCTCTAATTAATATGTCTGAGGAAGAATTTATTGCCTTGGTAAATTCTTTATATTTTGTTCTCCCGCCATAAGAAATCCATGGTGTTGTGAAAATGCATTGCTGAGACTCCCAGCGTGACATGCCAACAGCAAACACCATCCTAATTATCTCGAGGGCATGATGCATAGTGATTACCTGTGTGCAGCAATTATGTAAAATAACAAAGTAGTTAATCTGCCATCACTTAGTCACTAAATTCATGCATTAATTCATGTATGATAAAATAGGGGGAAAGTCCTTCATTTTTTAATAAAGTCAAATCTACAACATTCCCTGCCATGAAGTAAAGAGAGTATTCCCCTAAAAGGAGTTTGCTGTTACTTGTTTCACTTAACTTTTGAATTCATATGTAAACAGCTTTATTCTTCCCAAGTACCTATCACTCTGATATCTAGTGCCTTCCAGTAGTGCATTAAACAATGTTACTAGCATCCGTTTGCATTTCTTTCCTTCTTCCTGTTACTAGGGGAAACCTGCAGATGGCTTTTTATATCTTTATTTCTGTTTGTTGTGCTATATGTTTATATTCGCAAGGGTAAGGTAGGAAGTGTGGAAGGATTTGAAAGGTTTCAAAGTAGCAGCCGTGTTAGTCTGTATTCGCAAAAGGAAAAGGAGTACTTGTGGCACCTTAGAGACTAACCAATTTATTTGAGCATAAGCTTTCGTGAGCTACAGGTCACTTCATCGGATGCCTTCAGTGGAGCTGTAGCTCACGAAAGCTTATGCTCAAATAAATTTGTTAGTCTCTAAGGTGCCACAAGTCCTCCTTTTCTTTTTGCAAAAGATTTGAAGTAGATGTTAGATTCTGCAGGAGTTTATGGTTAAACAGGCTTTCCTCCCTTCTCCCCCGAAAAGCTCTGTCTGCTGTGCAAATTGGCATGTGGTAGACCAATCCATTATGCCAAAGAGCAGAGTTCTTGACCATAGGTGTTATCTCACAGGTTTAGGTGACCTTTTCAGTATCTCCGGCCCAGGCCATTAAGCATCTTGAAGATGAACACTGATACCTTGAACTTGAGATGCTAATCTATTGGGAGTCCGTGTAGTTTAGTGGAAGGTAACTATGACAAGTGCATGTAACTTGTGTTACTTGGTATACCCACTGCTGCATGTAGTACAGGATGCTTTCTGAGGGCTGATGGCTTCAGGACCAGATAAACTGTTGCCATATGCACTGACAGATGAAAAAAGCTGTTGTGTATGCCTCTTCTTCCCGTTTTAACAGTGATGTACAGGTAAATAATACAGGGATTCAAGTTTATTTTAAAACTGCAATTTACAAGCCCAGTCCCGCATACCAGATGTGAGGTCTGGATCTAAAGCCTAATGAAATCAGTGGAATACAAGACTTTTCATTCACTTGAGTGGAATTTGGATCCGGTCAGAAGTGCTTATGTCTCATTAACTTGAAAGGGAGATATTATGTTCAATAAGAAGTCTCTGACAAACTGAGCCCTGATTTTGACTCAGCTATGTTCCTGAGTAATCCTCCAAAATTGCCTGATCACACCTCTCAACATTAAGTGAAACCAACACAATAAAAATAACCTTTTCTTGCAAGTTCAGATGCAAATACATTTCTAATTATGTTGGTGTTGTGCAGAAAAAGTCACATCACTCTAGTATTCTCTAGCTACATAAGCTAGTGATCTACAATATGTGAAAAATTATTGACCTAATCTAAATTGGCAATAGCGGGAAGAAAGTTCCCAGTTAAAGCTCAATGATTAACACTAAAACTTAACAAAATTATGCTACAAAATTGAAATATTGCATCCATTTTGTAATGTGAAGCCCTGAACACTACCTGTAGAGAAAACAATTAAATCTATGTCATTGTTACTGAGTAGTGCTGATTTATGATACTGAATCTGTAGTGAAAAAACAATTAATAAAAAAACATTTTTTGCCTATCCTCAGTGTTCAAAAATCCGTGAGATTTGGCTTCAAAATCCCAAGATACAGGATATAATCAATTTCAGATTCTTTTTATTTGCCATCCAGTGTCAGAGCATTTCAGATTCATGTATCGAAGCTCTTCTCTGCAACCAGGAGGTGCAGAAATGTACTTTCATTTTTAATGAAAGTTGAGATTTTTCAGGTAATAAGCTGGATCCAGAAGGTCAGGCTTTAAGTAAAACACCAAATCTAGTGAGACTCGCAGTAAAAATCATGAGTCTTGGCTATGCTGTGTGCATGTGCAGCGGCTGAAGTCTACTTCTAAATATAGGGTTGAATCATGTATTCCTTTTTAAGCTCCTTGGTCCAGCATAGTTTATCAGCATTTCACAGGAGCAATAGATGTACAGTACATGTATTCTATTGCTTTGTGGTGTTATTGTGAATTGCCTCTGGTTATACTGTGAAAATTGGTGCTATTGACCTCTAGTGGTGAAAAAATATTACTGCTGTTTTTCCCTCCCCTTCCAAATTGTGTATTCCTGATTCCTGCAAATGGCTGGGAGAAGATGCTGTTTGAGTTTTATGCATTATTAAACTCAGATCTTGAGGCAGGTTTTTATGTCCAATGAAAAAGAAAATATATCCAGGTATTATTGGTTTTGTATTACTTAGAAGTCAGAGTCATGGTAGATTAAGGCCCCATTGTGCTAGGTGCTATACAAACACAAAGCGAAAAGGCCGCCCCGACTCTGAGAATCTTATTTAAGTATAAGACAAGAGACAATAGATGGATATGGAGAGATGGAGGAGTACAAGGAAACAATGAGACTATATTGGTTAGGCTGATAGGCAGTGGTCTCTGCACACCAGGAGCCTAACTTGTCATTCTTCTTGCCTCCTTTTGTAGGCATCATGGTAAGGGGAATTTTAAGGAGGGTTCTGAAGGAGGTAATGACGTATATGTGCCGATGTTCAGAAGGAGCTCCTCCCAAGCATCAGAGGCAGCATGGGAGAAAGCATGTGTTAACTTTAAAAAAAAAAAAAATAACAAGTTGGTGATGGAGACTGGCATCATCAGCTGATCAGAGGAGTGAGTCAACATCTTGATAATTAATGAGAGATGATAGGCCATGAAGGGCCTTGAATGACAGGACAAGTAAATGTCTGATGAATTGCTCGCAGAGTCAGTTGTATGAAACGCCTCCATTAGAGAAACGACTTTATTCTCTGGCAGGTACTTTAGGAACCTTTAGTAGAAAAAAAAAATTGTCTCTTATTTACTATAGAGTTGACCTGAGTCTCATTTATACAAAGGCTGCTATATGCAGGTATGGCAGTGTAAAGGGGTGTTAAATTGGATGTAAATGCAGACACACTTTAAAATTCCTTTGCACTGCCAGAGTGGTATAAAAAGAATTAGGCCCAACACATTGAGACGTTTTTGCTCTCACTGTATTTTTTATCCTTCACCCAATTTGAATTCAGTTTTTAATCATAAAGTCAGGTATATAAGATTGTTTTCTGGGGACAGTATGTATTTTAAACCGACAAGATAGGATTTCCAGGTGTCTGGTTTTCAACGGAACACCTGGTTTACAAGGGACCCTGGTGGCTCCAGTCAGCACCGCTGAGCGGATCGTTAAAAGTCCAATCAGCCTCACAGTGGGGCAGGCTCCATAAGGGCAGCTTGGATGTGCTGCCCCTGCCCCAAGTGCCAGTTCAACAGCTCCCATTGGCTGGGAACTGCGGCTAATGGGAGTGCAGGGGTGGCCCCGTGGATGGGGCAACGCGCAGAGCTGTCTGGCTGCGCCTCCGCTTAGGAGCCAGAGCGGGGACATACCACTACTTCTGGGAGCCGCATGAGGTAAGCACCACCCGGAGCCTGATCCCCCTCTCACCCTCTGAACCTCTCGGTCCCAGCCCAGAGCACCCTCCTGCACTCCAAAACCCTCATCTCTAGCCCCACCCCTGATCCCGCACCCCCAGTTGGAGCCTGGACCCCTTTCTGCACCCCAATCCCCCGACCCAGCCCCAATCCCCCTCTGAACCTCTAAGTCCCAGCCCAGACCACCCTCTTACACCCCAGGCCTACCCCGGAGCCTGCACTCACAGCCAGAGCTCTCATCACCCGTCTCCTGGACCCCAGCCCAGAGCCCCCTCCTGCACTCTGAACCATCAGCCCTAACTCAGTCCCCCTATCCTGCACCCTGAACTCCTTATTGCTGGCCCCACTCCAGAAGGTGCACCCAGAGCCTGTACCCCCTACAACACCTCAACCCCCTGCCTCAGCCCAGAGCCCCCTCCCATACTCTGAACCCTTCAACTCCGCCCCCCCAGCCCGGAGCTTCCTCCTACATCACAAACCCCTCATCCCCGGCCCCACTCCAGAGCCGAACCCCAACCCTCTGAGCTAGCCTGGTGAAAATGAGTGAGTGAGGGTGGAGAGAGTGAGTGATGAGAGGGGATGGAGTAAGCGGGTGGTGGGGCCTCGGAGGAGGGCGGGGTAGAGGGCAGGGCAAGGGTGTTCAGTTCTGTGTGAGTAGAAAGTGGCAACCCTACAACAAGGGGATAACTAACCAGCTTCTCCAACACAATGATATAGTTTAAAATAAAAAAAACAACCTGACACTTAAAACAATCTCCCTCCCCCGCACGCTTGTGCACACAATACACATTCACTTTCACTAGAAATACCAAGCAGTTTATAATTGTTAATGATGGACTTCAAACAGTTAAGCTGTTTTCACCTAAGGATGAATGAGAACCCATTCTGAGACAGGAAGTATGTTTCTGATGGAAAACAAGTGCAAAACAAGTACTGTGTGCAACAGTGCAATCCTGGAGCCTTTAAAATTGTACAGACAGACAGTTTTGTGCCTTGGAATTTCTAGGGCGCTCCTCACCATAGTATCTTCTGTTTCTTGTAATGCTTCCCCCCCCCCACCCCAATTTAGAAAGGGTATCTAGTGCAATGTGACTACATTCATTTGTGTTCTGAAGGCTTGGGTCCTGGGCATCTGAGTGGTGGTGTCTTGACTACTTGAACTACCACCCCTCTCCTCATGTGGGCATGAGACAAAAAGGAGGTCGCTCAGTGGTTAGGGCACTAGCCTAGGACTTGAGAAGACCCATGTTCAATTCCTTGCCCTGCCATAGGCTTCCTGTGTGACCTTGGGCAAGTCACTTAGTCTCTGCCGTGCTCCCCCATCTGTACAATGGGGATATAATACTTCTGTTGAGGATAAATACATGAAAATGGATTGTGAGGTGTTGAGGTGCTAGGGCAATAGAGTCCATAAAAGTCCTTACTTAAGATAAATGCAGTCACCTGAGGTGCTTGCATTAGCTAGCATTGTTCCTGATATAATCAGAGGGATCTTGCAGCAGGCCTTCCTTAATAGGAGGCCTGTGGCTTTAAAATCCACTTTCCACCTTGGTTCACCAGAGCCAAGCTTTTACAACCTGCAGAATACCCCTATTCCCTTGGATTTTCTGAGAAGAAGGTGTGAGGGCAGCAGAATAACAGAAGGGGAAGGTGGCCTGGAGAATGTAAATGGAGGCTGTGGGTTTATTTTGTGTAATGGAGGTGTAATGCTACACAGGGAGGTTTTGCTGGAGCCTGATGTCCTTTGGCAGTTTTGCTTTTAGATTTCATGCTTGTGGAACTTTGCTTTTCACATTTTGTCATGTGCTTACCATGGGAGAAAAGTTCCATAAGTTATATAAAGAAAATGCACAAAGTCACAAATGGATTTTAATCATGGGAGACACTTACCCATCCATGGCTAGTGACGGCTTCCTATTCTGTAGCCAGCAATGTATTTTGCATTTATGAAATTTCAAATGGCCACATATGAAAAAAATTCTTAGTTTCAATCTTCAGTGGTGAAGTCTGGGCTCTGGGAGGAAGGGGGTTTGGGTGTGTTGGCTGGGGCAGGGCTGCTGCTGGGCTCAAAGCGGGATAGGGGTTTTGGGTGTCTTGCCCCCCTGCTGGGCTCTGGGGCAGGGCGGGGAAAAGGGGGCACAAAAACAGGAACTGGGTTGTTATAGGGGTTTCTTTAACTCTCTACTCCTGGGGGAATTTTTGTGTGTCTGTATTGTTACAGACATACTTGCTGACGAGTATTTGAAATAAATTACCTAAATAATTGAAACTGGAGTGATTATGTAGTGTTGTTTTGACAAAATTTGCAGAATTTTAAAATATTGTGCACAGAATTTTTAACTTTTTTGGCGCAGAATGCCCCCAGGAGTAAACAGCTTGATATAACTTGTGCACATGAAGTAATTAGAATGTCTATCCTGTTACATTTTGTGACGTCTGTGGACATGTTAGCTTCATTCAAATATCTGTATCCTGGAGAAATTTTCAGTAAATTTATGTAGCGTAGGTTTTAATAGCAGAACTGTGGGTGCTGAGGTATAGTAAAGTAAAGATAAAATCTAGTTTATAATATTATCTTTCACATAAAGAGTTCTGTTTATTAAATTGTCAGTGTTTATGCTTTCAGTAATTCACAGTTTCATTACCAAACTGTCTCATATGAAAGAAATGAATTGTTCAGGGGATTTTTCATTGTAAAGTAAAATATGCAGCTTTACCAGTAAAATGAGAGCATTGGGTCATTATCCTTGCACTCAGCTAGTTTGTAGCCAGATATTGTGTGCATTAGATTTTCAAATGCCAGTATTTCTCTTCATTATGAAGAACAGGAAAATGTCTTTTGAAACCTTTTTTTTTTCTATGACAATTTATTATTTTTTTTCTGCCCAGGGAGACTATGAATCCCTAAGAAAGATAGAAAAATTACAGCTGACATCCCCAATTACTTTTCTTTTCAGACTAATAGTTGAATTCACTGGCATAATTTAAAGCCTTTTATGATGATGTGTATTGATATATTTTATATACACCTCTACCCTGATATAACACGGTCGATATAACGTGAATTCGGATATAACGCGGTAAAGCAGCACTCTGGGAGGTGGGGCTGCGTGCTTTGGCGGATTGGCGCATCAGCGTGTCTGGCTCCCACAAGCTACTGTGAGCGATGTGCTAAGGCTGCCAGGCCGGGGCCCAGGGGTTGGATAATGGGGCCATGGGGGGAAGGGGAACAGGAGTCGATTCAGACGTGCAGGGGCTCAGCAAGGCTGCAGCGATCCGGGGGGGGGCTCATGGCTGGAAGTTCATGCCCCAGCCCGGGTGCCTGTGGCTGGAGGGAGTGGTCTGTGCTGCGGCCCCAGCTCCGCGCCTCCTACGCCCTGGCCAGGGGGTGCTGTGTGGTCCACCGGGCTGGGCAGTTTTGCTGCTGCCACCACTTTGCTTGGCTCCTGCCTTCCTCCCACACCCCCGCCCGAGACCCTCTGCCCCACGAACAAAAATGATTTAGTTAGCAAGTTTACAAACATTTTTATCCTAAAGGAATAAAAATACCTTTCCTAGTAAAATTTCAAAGCTCATTATTTCTTTGTACACGCTAATCCTTCTACCCGGATATAATGCGGTCCTCAGGAGCCAAAAAATCTTATTGCGTTATAGGTGAAACTGCGTTATATCGGGGTAGAGGTGTATATCATATAAATAAAGTGCCACTGGTTCCATTATAAACAACCATTAGTAAGATTTTGTAACTCATGGCTATAAAATTTTGCTCAGAGATGGGAGCTTAGTATGCTGGTAGATATACATGCCAGTATTATTTAACTTGATCAAATCCTATTTATGACGCCTATCTGCCCACTCTGGGGTTGGATCCCAACACCAAGAATATTCAGGTGTAATGGCCTGGCTTTCTTACCGTGTTTCTTGCTTCTGGGTGTGGTACTGAGATTTTTCCAATCCTGTAGTCCCCCCTCCTCCTCTCTTCCCCTCTCCCTTTTAGGGTGTCTTTGTAGCAGCAGACCCTAAATACTTAAGTGCATGAAGTACTGCCATGCCCAAAAGCTCAAAAATCATGAGGCAGACACCAAAAGAAAGATATTTAAGACCACATTGTATTTCAGTTTGATTTTTTGGTGTGGTGTTTTTTTTTTTTCTTAACTCCCTTTCCTAATCCCCAGCATGTGTTGCGTAGAAGGTTACCAACTCTCCCAAATTCATGAAGCATAATGACTTTTGACCCTCAATGCAGGAGATCTCGCTGGCTGCCTGATGGTATGGCGCTTCCAGTTTCTCCCTAAGCCCCAAAATTCTAATTAGTGAATTTTGTGCCCCCTTCCTCTCCAGCACTTCTTCCCCTTGCTCTTCAGTGCAACTCTGATCCTCCTACAGCTCTAGGGTTCTTGATCCTACCCCTCCCAGGCCTGGGGGGGCAGCTGCAATGGGATCTCCATCTTCCTTGAGGTTTGGGAAGGGTGTAGCTCAAGAGATTCTTCAAAACCCACTCGCCCTTTCTTGGCTTGGTGTCGCAGAGATGAAGAGGGGTTGGAAAGGAGAGAGCAGACTGACCCATTGTTCACCACAGAGGAAGAGGAAGCGGAGTCCCCCTGAGCCATTAGCCTCTTTCTTTTTCTCCTTCCTCTTGGGACAATACCATTGGTTGCTCCTTCTCCTACCAAAAAACTTTCTTGGCCCCTGAGGGGTGGAGGCAGAATTCTGTGTGCCTCTTACAACAGGCCGTCTCTACTTCCCCACTTCCTGGGTGAGCACAGCCAATCAGAAGGGTATTTCCCTTGAGCTGGATGGGATATCTCTCATGAAGGCTGGAGCTTCTTATCAGAAGACTGACTGGCTCCAGCAGGGCAAAATGAAGTAGTGGTCAATTAAATGGTGAGTGTTAACAAAGGTGATGTGAATATCTTTCACTCACAGCAAGAGCAAGCAACTTTTCTCCACTTGTGTGTTGATCATTTTTACAAATAGTCAGTTAGTCTCGTGTTTGTTCATTTCAGAGTAGTAGCCGTGTTAGTGTGTATCCGCAAATAGAACAGGAGGACTAGTGACACCTTAGAGACTAACAAATTTATTTGAGCATAAGCTTTCATGAGCTACAGCTCACTTCATTGGATGCATTGAGTGGAAAATACAGTGGGGAGATTTATATACACAGAGAACATGAAACAATGGGTGTTGCCATACACACTGTAACCATAGTGATCACTTAAGGTGAGCTATTACCAGCAGGAGAGCCGGGGGAAAAAAACCTTTTGTAGTGATAATCAAGGTGGGCCATTTCGAGCAGTTAACAAGAACGTCTGAGGAACAGTGGGGGGGAGGAGGGGGAATAGTTTTACTTTGCGTAATGACCCATCCACTCCCAGTCTCTATTCAAGCCTAAGTTAATTGTATCCAGTTTGCAAATTAATTCCAATTCAGCAGTCGCTCGTTGGAGTCTGTTTTTGAAGTTTTTTTTGTTGAAGAATTGCCACTTTTAGGTCTGTAATCGAGTGACCAAAGAGATTGAAGTGTTCTCCGACTGGTTTTTGAATGTTATAATTCTTGACGTCTGATTTGTGTCCATTTATTCTTTTACGTAGATACTGTCCAGTTTGACCAATGTACATGGCACAGGGGTATTGCTGGCACCATGATGGCATATATCACATTGGTAGATGTGCAGGTGAACGAGCCTCTGATAGTGTGGCTGATGTGATTAGGCCCCATGATGGTGTCCCCTGAATAGATATGTGGACACAGTTGGCAACGGGCTTTGTTGCAAGGATAGGTTTCTGGGTTAGTGGTTCTGTTGTGTGGTTGCTGGTGAGTATTTGCTTCAGGTTGGGGGGTTGTCTGTAAGCAAGGGCTGGCATGTCTCCCAAGATCTGTGAGAGTGATGGGTTGTCCTTCAGGATAGGTTGTAGATCCTTGCTGATGCGTTGGAGAGGTTTTAGCTGGGGGCTGAAGGTGATGGCTAGAGGCGTTCTGTTATTTTCTTTGTTGGGCCTGTCCTGTAGGAGGTAGCTTCTGGGTACTCTTCTGGCTCTGTCAATCTGTTTCTTCACTTCAGCAGGTGGGTATTTTAGTTGTAAGAATGCTTGATAGAGATCTTGTAGGTGTTTGTCTCTGTCTGAGGGGTTGGACACAAATCAGATGTCAAGAATTATTACATTCAAAAACCAGTCGGAGAACACTTCAATCTCTTTGGTCACTTGATTACAGACCTAAAAGTGGCAATTCTTCAACAAAAAAACTTCAAAAACAGACTCCAACGAGCGACTGCTGAATTGGAATTAATTTGCAAACTGGATACAATTAACTTAGGCTTGAATAGAGACTGGGAGTGGATGGGTCATTACACAAAGTAAAACTATTTCCCCAGGTTTATTTCCCCCCCCCCCCCCCGTTCCTCCGACGTTCTTGTTAACTGCTTGAAATGGCCCACCTTGATTATCACTACAAAAGGTTTTTTTTCCCCTGCTCTCCTGCTGGTAATAGCTCACCTTAAGTGATCGCTCTGGTTACAGTGTGTATAGTAACACCCATTGTTTCATGTTCTCTGTGTATATAAATCTCCCCACTGTATTTTCCATTCAATGCATCCAATGAAGTGAGCTGTAGCTCATGAAAGCTTATGCTCAAATAAATTTGTTAGTCTCTAAGGTGCCACAAGTACTCCTTTTCTTTTTATGTTTGTTCCTGTGAGCTCTAAGGGTGGAGTTTTCAAAAGTGCCTAAGTGGGTTCAGAACATAAGTTCTACTGAGAACGAAAGTCCAGTGTATTCAGTGATACTGTACATTTTGAGGACAGTCCTGTTCTTTGGGGCACATTATCTTCATTGGCATTTGATAAAATAACTTTGTTTGGGTCTTACTGGTGAATTGTACAAAGTGCCCTATTTCTTGTGGCAGCATATGTATCTACTTGGCCTATGAGAACAGGTTTCTATGAGATGCAAACACCATCAGTTCTGAACAGCTTTCAGCTCCTTTAGTTTGTTAGCCCCTCATTCAACAGGCCTGGTGGATGGAATAAGTTTTTTATAACCCTTACAGTATGTCATGTTGCCTAATTAAATTCTTACAGTGTTATCACCTGCAAATCATCCTACAAAAGAATGAATGCCGACAATTAATTTTTAAACCTGTACATCTCACCTTAGAATGAAGTGTTTTCAAAAATTTGAGAGGAGGTTTTAAAGGTGAACAGAAGAGCATAAAAAAAATTCCATATAGTTTTAAAATATCCCTTCTCTGTTGGGGAACACTTGGAAGTTTTAACTAACCTCGTAAAAAGATTTAGGCCCTCTGTAAAATCCTTTTGCCCTTCAGAACATAGGAATTGGCATACTAGGTCGGACTAGTGTTCCATCTATCCCAGTAGCCTGTTATGGAGAGTGACCAGTAACTGCTGCTTCCAAGGATGGAATAAGAAATACTTGTTACTAGAACATGCTCGGATATTACCATGATGAGCATAGTATATAGACCAGAATCCTGTGATGAGTGCTGGCTAAACTCTTGGCTACAGTGGATATGTCTACATTGCAATAAAACAGCTGTGGCTGGATGGCATCAGCTGACTTGGGCTTGGGCTGCAGCCCAACCTTTGGGACCCTCTCCCTCATGAGGTATCCCAGAACGTGCCCTCAAGTACCAGAGGTGATAGTGTAATCTATGGAATCCATGGTGTGTGTTTCTGATGTAAAAGGATGATCCATTATGAGACACCGTCAGTAAAGCAGAAGAGTATCATGAGCTTTTCAGAGAGGATAGAATAAATTTGTAAAGGTTAGTTAAAACTTGGTTCTGTGTTGTACTAACAAGGCTGTGGAGGACATTCAGTAGATAAATCTGGACATAATGTAGTTTTGTTCTTGGCTTTTAAAGGTTATCATTTTTTTTAAAAAGCCCCCAGTCCCCCCAACAGTTTTATTTCCTTAGGACATCTTAGAATGACTCCTTCCCTTTTAAAGTGAATATTGAAACAAGAATGTATTAAAATATTTTATATATGTAAAATGAGAAGAAATACCCAGGTGAGCCACAAACGGAAACACAAATTCTACTCTCCCAACTGCACTGTGGTTCTCTGGAATCTACGGTTAAGAGACTGGAAATTAGAAGCTGTCCAAAACATTTATTATGAAAACAAAATCACACACAACCCAGTTGCTTTTTTTTTTTTTCATTATTACAAATTCTAAACCAGGTTTATTAATAGGGTCATTAAAATAACTCTTTTTGCAAATTGGGCTGGGCCCGGTGTAGGCTGAACCTGATTTGTATAAAAATCATGTGGTTTTGGTGTAAAATTGGTAGACACCCAGTGGCTTTGAGTGAGTTTCACATTGAGTTTGGAGTGCACCTAAACTAGAAACTCCAAATTTGCAAACCTTTATCTGGGTCAATACCAGTTTCATTTAGCTCAGCTGTCATCCTCTGTGCTGTAACGGATGATCCATTCATACTATCCCTCTAGTAACCCCGGACCAAATATACATATTACCTGTATCTAGGACTTCTGACTCCTAAAGAGGATCTAGTTTGATTAAAAGTAGGTGGAATGGGAGGAGGGGGGAAGCAATATGCAAACATCTGAAATAGCTGGATTGGAGGAAATCTAAGTGAAAAGTTTTGTAATGTTAAGTGAAATTCCTAGCATTTCTACTTGGTCTTGTAAAGAGCAAGAGAAGGCAAAAGGTATGTATATAAGTTGGGCATTTTAATGTAATCTTTAGAGTTGGTCAATAATTTAATTTTCCAATGGAAATTCCAGTTCTCCCCTGGAAATTGCTTATTCAATGAAATCAAGGCATTCTGTGGGCATTTGTCAGTTTTGCCATGATTTTATTTTGAGGCAGGGGGAATCCAAATGATTTCTCAATCGGGCGTAAACTATTTTGTGTAGCAATTATGTATTTGTTTTACTTATTTTATTTTTATTATTGTAGAACATAAAGTTGAAATTGAAATGAAATATTTTGATAAGAATGTTTTTAAAAATTTCATTTAGTGAGAAATTCCAAACTTTTTCTTTTCATTCCAATTTGAAATGGAAGCAAATTTCAAAATTGCAAGCTTTCCCACATAATTTTGTAATGCCCTCTGATACCCTTTGGTTGGCAGCAATATAAGTACATAGTGCAGACTTCAGATGGAATAGCTTTTGCTCTTTAGCCTTTTCTGACATAATCAGTTGAATTTGTCTGACTACTTTTTTTCTGGCTATAAGCAAGTAATACAAATTTCAAGTCTAGCTCTTGGATGTGATGTGGATATGTGACCCATATGAATTGAATTAATATATTACAAGATATAAATATTGTGTTTTTTATCTGTTAGATAAAATCTTGCTTAAGTTTTCACGTTTTTAGGCAATATTATACCCATTTCCCTCAGATTGCAGTGTGAAATTTCAAAAGATAAGAAGCTCCTTTCAGAATGAATAAACCAAGAAGTGTCTGAAAATTGACTTGATGTTATCTCGCAAGCATGAAATTTCAGGAGATATGCAAAAGAGGTGCCCTGTTCTGTGGACACAGACTGTAAACATAGGTTATGTGGATTCTGTTCTCAGCTGAGTCACCATTTTACATAAAAAGACATTTTACATAAAAGACTGTAAACATAGGTTATGTGGATTCTGTTCTCAGCTGAGTCACCATTTTACATAAAAAGAAAAGGAGTACTTATGGCACCTTAGAGACTAACAAGTAGTCCTTTTCTTTTAGTGGATACAGATTAACACGGCTGCTACTCCAAAACCTGTCATTTTACATAAAGGCATTTCTAGGAAATATGAAGTGTGTTAAAGCTAGAACAAGGTGTCTCAAATGAGTCCACAATACTTGATTGGTCACTTTTAGACGTAGCTCTAGCTGTTGTACTCTGGCAACGTATTTCTGAGGCACAAATGTTCAAACTTCCCATAGCCAGGTCTCCCTTGATAGCATGCAGATCTGTCAAAATCTTTGCAGAGGGGTTTGAAAAGGCAAACATCTAGCCTTAATACTAGTGTGAATGGTGAACGCTTGTGCATTAGCAGCACAGATATATAAAAGATAGTGGGCACTGGGAAATTTGAGGATTGCAAATTTTCACACAACTAGTACAGTAATTAAAGCGCTTCAGAATTTTGGTAAGCTGTTATTAAAATGCTATTGACTTGAACTGTACGGCCTTGATTCATCAAGGTACTTAAGGACATGAATAACTGTAAGCTTGTGAGTTGTCAGTTGACCTCAGTTGATTTCATGTACTGCAATGCCTTGTTGATTCATGATCTGACAGAGGAAGAACCATTTGTAATATTTTGTTATATGAACAATCAAAGAAAAACTGGAGGAGAAATGCTTGCATTGGAGCTATAACACTTCCTTTCTTGTGAAGCTCAAGAAGAGAATGTGTTAAATCAGTTAACTCACACGATTAACTAAAAAAAAAATTGCGATTAAAAAAAATTATTGCGATCAATCGCAGTTTTAATCGCACTGTTAAACAATAAAATACCAATTGAAATGTTTTAAATATTTTGGATGTTTTTCTATCTTTTCATATATATTCTGTGTTATTGAAATCAGTGTATATTATTTTTATTACAAATATTTGCACTGTAAAAATTATAAAAGAAATAGTATTTTTCAATTCACCTCATACAAGTACCATAATCCAATCACTTTATTATGAAAGTGCAATTTACAAATGTAGATAACTGCACTCAAAAACAAAAGAATGTAACACTTCAGAGCCTACAAGTCCACTCGGTCCTACTTCTTGTTCAGCCAGGTACTAAGACAAACACATTTGTTTACATTTACAGGAGATAATGCTGCCCTCTTCTTTACAATGTCACCAGAAAGTGAGAATAGACATTTGCATGGCACTTCTGTAGCAGGCATTGTAAGGTGTTTATGTGCTAAATATGCTAAACATTCGTATGCCCCTTCATGCTTCGGCCACCATTCCAGAGGACATGCTTCCATGCTGATGACACTCGTTAAAAAATAATACAATTCTCCCCATCACAGATTTAATTAATGCATGTCCCCTGTTCTGTTTTACGTGCGTTCTGCCATATATTTCATGTTATAGCAATCTTGGATGATGACCCAGCATATGTCTGATTTAAGAACACTTTCACTGCAGATTTGACAAAACGCTAAAAAGGTACCAATGTTAGACTTCTAAAGATAGCTACAGTACGCGACCCAAGGTTTAAGAATCTGAAGTGCCTTCCAAAGTCTGAGAGGGACGAGGTGTGGAGCATGATTTCAGAAGTCTTAAAAGAGCAATACTTCGATGCGGAAACTACAGAACCTGAACCACCAAAAAAGAAAGTCAACCTTCTGCTGGTGGGCGTGTGAACCAGAGGATGAAAATGAACATGCATCAGTCTGCACTGCTTTGGATGGTTATCGAGCAGAACACATCATCAGCATGGACACATGTCCCCTGAAATGGTGTTTGAAGCATGAAGGGACATATGAATCTTTAGCACACCTGGCATGTAAATATCTTGTGATGCTGGCTACAACAGTGCCATTTGAACACCCGTTCTCACTTTCAGGTCACATTGTAAACAAGAAGTGAGCAGCATTCTCTCCTGCAAATGTAAATAAACTTGTTTGTCTGTGTGATTGGCTGAACAAGAAGTAGGACTGAGTGGACTTGCAGGCTCTACAGTTTTACATTGTTTTATTTTTGAATGCAGGGATTTTTTTTGTACATAATTCTACATTTATAAGTTCAACTTTCATGAGAAAGAGATTGCACTACAGTACTTGTATTAGGTGAATTGAAAAATACTGTTTTTTTTTTACAGTGCAAATACTTGTAATCAAAAAAATATAAAGTGAGCACTGTAAACTTTGTATTCAGTGTTGTGATTGAAATCAATATATTTCAAAACATCCAAAAATATTTAAATAAATGGTATTCTGTTATTGTTTAACAATGGGATTAATCGCGATTGATATTTTAAATGTGCAATTAATCACGATTGATTTTTTTTTTTAATCACTTGACAGCCTAGTTAAGTTAGCAGATTCCCAACTATTTCACTTTTAAAATCAGGGACTGTCCTCAGAAAAGTGAGATGTCACACTAAACTTTTCAGAAAACTTTACAACGTCACATAATAATTATTTAGCTGTAAAGGAGACTCTGCGACCCACTGCCTGCTGCAACCTTTTGATGATCTTGTTAAAAGCTTTTATAAAAGGCCACAGTTTTAATAAATAAGTAATGCAGAAAAAGGTCCATGAGGGCATGGAAGCTTAGGGACAGAATATTAGTGATAACTAAGAGATTTGAGTACCAGTATGTTCAGCTTTCAGCCTAATATTTTGTACTCTAGCAAGGGAAATTAGATGTATTCGTTCTCTTGGGAACTGAGAAGAACCAGGCTAACTGAGCACCACCTGGATAATCACTAGGTTTTAAAAATACAGATGTCTCTTCGTAACACACTGTGGGAACACACATACAAGCAGCATAGTTGTTCCTAAGGCTTAATCATGTAGCACTTGGAATAAAATATATAATCTTTGGCTGTATAAACAGAAGTGCCTCTTGTGAGCTAAAATGTCTGTTTGCTTAGTTAATAGATTGAAAGTAGACAAATACAGTAGAAGCAGCATATATGTATATATGTGTAGATGCATTCACATCATACTTAATGTTTTTGGGAGTTATGCTCATGTATTGAAGTTCCATTAATAGTAAAAATGGTTTTAATGGGAATGAATGGTTTGGAACTGGTAATGCCATATTGAACCTTTGACTTTTAGATCAGTGGTTCAAATGTACCTTAGGTCAGCAGGGAGCAAAAGGCATAACCATCTGTCATATGGGTTGTGGCTCTCAGTTGAGTTCCCACTGGGCAGTTTTTCCCCAACAATAGTCTGATGACAAGGATGACAACTCGTTCTCAGCAAAGATGTCAAGGACTGACTGAACGTGAAGACTTAACTACCCTTATGCAACAGAGGTGGTTTTTATGGAACAAAGTTTAGGAATGTATGTGAGGAGAAAGTGGAGAAGCTTGCATAGTTACTGCATCTGTTCCGTAAATAATCAGAAGACTCAGGTCTTTAGGCTGTCAGTTTGACACTTTTCCTAGAACTAAGCAAGAACGAAAAATGAAGAATCCCATATGTTTTTTTTTTAACAATAAACTAGGTTAGATGCCCTGTTGGATTGACATCAGCTGAAGATTTGGCCCACTCTGTGTGTGTGTGTGTGTGTGTGTGGTCTCTTGAAATTGGTGATATAAATAATTAGTCCAGCTGTAGCACTGAACTACAAAAACCTTTCTAAACAATAATAAAAAATTAAAACTACAGTGCCGTTACTAAACTATTTGCTGGCAGGGTTCGTGGTTTTTTTTGTTTTGTTTTAATGTTTGTTTTTCAAAGTGAACGGTGTCTCATGCCTGCCTTATGATCTGGGCTAAATCTAATTTTACCCAGGATGAGTTTTGCTTTGTCCTCATTTTCAATAATTAAGAAAAACAGGAAGCATACTATGACACTGTTAGGCAGGAAGGCAGGTGTCTGTACAACCTTCCTGTAAAGCTGTTCTTGAGACTGAAGTAATATGCATTTTATAATGCTGTTCATAGTCCTCTTTACAAGAAATTTATTTACCTCAGCTGAAAGTGGAATGAGATTAGAGAAGGTATTAGTCTGTATCTCTTCTACAAAGCTACAAAGTGAATGGAAGTACATTGTCCTTGTTAGCCTGTGTTATAAATATAAAGGGAAGGGTAATCACCTTTCTGTCCACAGTGCTATAAAATCCCTCCTGGCCAGAGGCAAAACCCTTTCACCTGTAAAGGGTTAAGAAGCTAAGATAACCTCGCTGGCGCCTGACCAAAATGACCAATGAGGAGACAAGATACTTTCAAAGCTGGAGTGGGGGAACAAAGGGTCTGTCTGTCTGTGTGATGCTTTTGCCAGGAACAGACCAGGAATGCAGCTCAGAACTCCTTTAAAAAGTTAGTAAGGAATCTAGCTAGAAATGCGTTAGATTTCTTTTGTTTAATGGCTGGTAAAATAGCTGTGCTGAATGGAATGTATACTCCTGATTTTGTGTCTTTTTGTAACTTAAGGTTTTGCCTCGAGGGATTCTCTATGTTTTGAATCTGATTACCCTGTAAGGTATTTACCATCCTGATTTTACAGAGGTGATTCTTTTATTTTTTCTTTAATTAAAAGTCTTCTTTTAAGAACCTGATTGCTTTTTCATTGTTCTTAAGATCCAAGGGTTTGGGTCTGAGTTCACCTGTACAAATTGGTGAGGGTTTTTATCAAGCCTTCCCCAGGAAAGGGGGTGTGGGGCTTGGGGGGATAATTTTGGGGGAAGACGTCTCCAAGTGGGCTCTTTCCCTGTTCTTTGTTTAACACGCTTGGTGGTGGCAGCATAGGGTTCAAGGACAAGGCAAACTTTGTACCTTGAGGAAGTTTTTAACCTAAGCTGGTAAGAATAAGCTTAGGGGGTCTTTCATGCAGGTCCCCACATGTGTACCTTAGAGTTCAGAGTGGGGAAGGAACCTTGACAGCCTGTAATTAAGCTAGACTTACTGCAAAGATATAAGTATGGCTTTGTATGTTCAGATCAACCTAGTAAGGACAGATATTTTTTCAGTCTTTTTTGCATATTACAATAAAAAGGAACAAAGTTCTGTGCAGTTGAACAAGAAAGGGAACATAAGACAGATGAAACTCTAGACCTATCTGAGATCACAGGTCGAAGGCTGAAGTCAACTTGGATCACAACAGTTTTGTCTATTATGAGGTACAAGCTGACTCTTTCAAAAGTGACTAGGGCTCTTAAATGCCCAACTTTAAACATCATAAAGGGGACCAGAAAGCATATACTCTATACAGTGGAGGAGGTTCCTAAAATGGGATTCAAAAAAGCCAGCATGCTGAGTGGAGAGCTGCTTAATCTAGCTAATAGGGAAGCCAAGGAGAGGGGGTGGCCTAAACCCTGCCCCTCAAAGGGATATAGGCATCTAAACTGGGCCAGATGGAGGCATTTCCCTCCACATTCAATTCACAGCTATGAACCGTCTCAAGGCGTTACGTGCTTGTCAATTTTTTTGGTGAAAGACAAAGAGGAGGAGGAGGTGGTGATAGTGGACACATCCTGAAAAACTTCAGCTCGTTTCCCTAGATGTGGGAGTCCTGAGTTCAAACTTCCCCTCTGTATGATGTAGAGCAGGGATTTGAATTTGAGTCTGTCATGTTCTGGGGGATCAATTCAGAGCAGTAAGGGGTAAGGTCACCACTTGCCCTGCAGCCCTGAGTACATTGCAGTGCTTTGCTACTGTAGCTGCCAGCCTGGGATGCTTATAGCCAGCTAAAAGCATACAGGTCACAACAAGGGTCTGTGGTTCTCTGTGAGGGCACGCCAAGATCTTCCAGGGGATACATCAACTCATCAAGATGTTTGCCTAGGGTTTTACAGCAAGCTACATAAAAAGCAGTAGCAAAGTCAGTAGAAACTAAAATTTCATAAGGCCACAACTTGTTTAAACTGCTCAATATACTATACACTGAAATATAAGTATTATATTTATATTCCAATTGATTTATTTTATAATTTATATGTTAAAAATGAGAAAGTAAGAAATTTTTCAGTAATAGTGTGCTGTGACACTTGTATTTTTATGTCTGATTTTTGTATGCAAATAGTTTTTAAGTGAGGAGAAACTGGAAGGTACACAAGATAAATCAGACTACTGAAAGAGGTACAGTAGTCTGGAAAGGTTGAGAACCACTGACAACCCTGGTTCAGCACTTCTGACCCCAGCACCCTGGCTACAGCCCTACTCTGGCTTTCACCAGCCTGAATTTCTCCAAAGCTTTGTGCCCTAATGTGTCCAGCCCTCACCTGCACCACTCAGAGAAATAATGTCTGTTGCTCCTTTAAAGAGAGAAAAGTAGATTAGAGTTTAACAATGTAAGTGGGGCAAATACACCTTTCAAACAAAGCACTGAGTTAATTTTTTTTTTTTTTTTTACTGTAAATCAACAAAATATACATAGAATTAAGTTAGAAAGGGTGACCAGCAAATAAAAGTCTAAAACATAATCTAGCAAAGTACAGGCTTTGGTGAGGAAAACTATCTTGAACAATCTTCCTTCTTCCAAGCTATGGCTGACTTTCCCTCAGTCAGGACTTTACACAGAAGTAAAAGAGGCTGGCTTCTCTTGTCTTCCTAGGGGAAAGATCTTTGCCTAAGCAGGCTTCTCACCCATGTTCAGTTCCCAGTCTTCAATGCTCCTTTGGTTGTAGGGCCCATCTCTCAAGAACTCTGTTCCTTTGTGTCTATCTAGTGATAGGATTGCCAACTTTCTAATCGCACAAAACTGAACACCGTAGCCCTGTCCCTTCCCCGAGGCCCGGCCCCCGCTTACTACATTCCCCCTCTCCCGGTGGCTTAGAATCATACAAGATTAGGGTTGGAAGAGACCTCAGGAGGTCATCTAATCCAATCATCTGCTCAAAGCAGGACCAACACCAACTAAATCATCCCAGCATGGGCTTTGTCAAGCCGGGCCTTAAAAACCTCTAAGGATGGAGATTCTACCACCTTCCTAGCTAACCCATTCCAGTGCTTCACCACCCTCCTGGTGAAACAGAATATCCAACAGGTTTCAGAGAAGCAGCCGTGTTAGTCTGTATCCGCAAAAAGAACAGGAGTACTTGTGGCACCTTAGAGACTGAAAGCTTATGCTCAAATAAATTTGTTAGTCTGTAAGGTGCCACAAGTACTTCTGTTAATATCCAACGTAGACCTCCCTTCCTGCAACTTGAGACCATTGATTCTTGTTCTGTCTTGCTCTATCCCACCCTCACTCACTTTCACTGGGCTGGGGCAGGGGCTTGTGGTGCGGACTCTGGGGTGGGGCTGGGGATGAGGGATTTAGGGTGCAGGATGGGGTTCCAGGCTGGGCTGGGGCGGGGCCAAGGGATTTGGACTGTGGGAAGGGGCTGTGGGTTGAGGCAGGGAGTTGGGGTGAGGGCTCTGGGCTGGGGGTTCTGGCTCTGGGGTGGGGCTGTGGATGAGGGAGGGAGGTATAGGAGGGAGCTCCAGGTTTGAGTGCAACCCCCCTTGCCCTTCCTCCACAAAGCAACAAATTTCCCATGGAAAAACCACAAGAGACCTGGTTTCTAAATAGGGATATGCTTACTGGCTGACTATGACATTTAGTCCCTTGTACCTGAACTACCTTGCTGCTTGTTTGCTTTCTGGAATCTGGTGACTACCTATTTTGCCCCCTTGCTGCAGCTCTGCTTTAAATTATTTAATCCAATTTCTTAGAGATGCAGGCCACCAGGACACAATTTCATTTTACAGAAGGATAATCTTGGGTACAGAAGGGTTCAAATCAACATTTTTCAAAAGTAGTCCCTAGTTTTGGGGGCCTCTTCTAATTTTTTTTATTTTTGAGTGCCCAGCTTCAGATAATTCGGGTTTATCTTTCAGAGGTTCCAAACACCGGTGGTTCCCACAGAGATCAATGTGCGTCCCAGCCCATCGTGCATTACCTTAAAATGTATTAATTCCTTCTGTTTGTAAGGTGGCTGTTAAAATTCATAGCCTTTGAGACAGGGGTTTGATAAGTAGTGGAAAATATACATATCTGGAGCTTGTAATAACTTTTCCAGCAGAGATGAAGATTGGTTCTGTAGTAAAATAATTTGTTAACTTCAGAGATAATGGCCTGGATTCACCAGAGTGGCAATGGATAGATTATTTTTCTAATTTATGCACATGATAGTTCACTTGTGTTAGTTTGTATGGAGTGCCAGTCTTTCATAAACATTGAAATAGATATAGGGATAATGACTGAATTTCAGAGTTTTAACAAATGAGTGTCATTTAAGTGTGTGTGTGTACACGTGCATGCATTTCATTGAAAATACTATATTAAAATGTTAAGGTTGCTAAGTCAAGCACACAAAAGGGTCTTAATTAACGTTGCCGGGGCAACATTAATATGACCCCCCTTGTGTGTATGCATTATGGTAATCTCTAATTATGTGATCACTACTGTCTTTTCCACAGGAACTCAGGCTTATTCAATGAATGGGGAGTTAGTTCTTATTTTTCATTCTCCACATTCAATGTGTGGCCCCATTAGGCCTTATTTAAAGTGCACTATTTAAACCCAGGTCAGAATACAGAATTATTAATTTTCCATGAGGCTCTTCTGTAGTGCTCCTCACTATAGTGCGGAGTCACTAAAGACTGCTTCACTGACTTTAATGAATTTATTTTTGCAGCACCCCTGGGAGATGAGGGAGTATTTTTATCCCCCTCTTACATATGTAAAACGGACGCATAGCACAATTAAGGTCAAGTGTCCATTAATTTTTGGTTGCCCACCTTGAGACACTTAGGGCCTAATTTTACAGAGCACTTAGCCTTTATCTAGCACTTTATATGTTCAAAGTACAGCTCCCATTGACTTCAGCGGCAGCTGTGAGGTTTCAGTACGACTGCAAGTCAGACTCTAGAGTCTCCAGTCGGGCACCTAGAAACCGAGGAGCACATCCTTCACTCACCCTCCCGGCAACCCTCTATATCATTCACTACACACTTTCCAACTTGTGCAACAAATGAAGCGGGGATACTCCATACAAGCCTCCTTCAGTACAAAGTCCTGATTAACCTCTGCAGCACTGTCCATCCTGGGCCCTGAATGAGGTAGGGTCCTATGAAAAAAATAGTTTCCTAATTTCTGAGCACTTGACTTTGAAATCTTAATGTTCTTTTAATAGATCTTGTGGATGTAATTTCCTAATCTAAAATAAAACATCAGAAGAAAAGGAAATTCTATCATGTGGAACCATACTGACACCCAACTTGGATCATCAGCAATCCTTAGATCCACTGGAGCTAATGAAGTAACTGATAGCTGTGGTAGTGTCATAAGTATAAAGGGAAGGGTAAACCCCTTTAAAATCCCTCCTGGCCAGAGGAAAACTCCTCTCACCTGTAAAGGGTTCAGAAGCTAAAGGTAACCTCGCTGGCACCTGACCAAAATGACCAATGAGGAGACAAGATACTTTCAAAAGCTGGGAGGAGGGAGAGACAAAGAGTCTGTCTGTGTGATGTTTTTGCCGGGGACAGAACAGGAATGGAGTCTTAGAACTATTACCAGCAGGACAGTGGGGTGGGAGGAGGTATTTTTTCATATTCTCTGTGTATAAATAAAGTCTGCTGCAGTTTCCACGGCATGCATCCGATGAAGTGAGCTGTAGCTCACGAAAGCTCATGCTCAAATAAATTGGTTAGTCTCTAAGGTGCCACAAGTACTCCTTTTCTTCTTAGAACTTAGTAAGTAATCTAGCTAGGTATGCGTTGGATTATGATTTCTTTAAATGGCTGAGAAATTAAGCTGTGCTGAATAGAATGGATATTCCTGTCTGTGTGTCTTTTTGTAACTTCAGGTTTTGCCTAGAGGGATTCTCTGTTTTGAATCTAATTACCCTGTAAGGTATTTACCATCCTGATTTTACAGAGGTGATTCTTTTTTACTTTTTACTTCTATTAAAATCCTTCTTTTCAGAAACTGAATGCTTTTTCATTGTTCTTAAGATCCAAGGGTTTGGGTCTGTGGTCACCTATGCAAATTGGTGAGGATTTTTACCAAACCTTCCCCAGGAAGTGGGGTGCAAGGGTTGGGAGGATTTTTGGGGGAAATATGTTTCCAAACAACGCTTTCCAAATAAAAATAAACCCAGATAAATGTTTGGTGGTGGTAGTGGAAGTCCAAGGGCAAAGGCTAAAATAGTTTGTACCTTGGGGAAGTTTTAACCTAAACTGGTAAAAGTAAGCTTAGGAGGTTTTCATGCAGGTCCCCACATCTGTACCCTAGAGTTCAGAGTGGGGAAGGAACCTTGACAGGTAGGCTGTTAGCCTCTGTGTGGACCAGTCACTAGAGGGGTATGAGTAAGGCCCAACCAAATTCACGGCCATGAAAAACATGTCATGGACCATGAAATCTGGTCTTTTGCGTGCTTTTACCCTATACTATACAGATTTCATGGGGGAGACCAGCCTTTCTCAAATTGGTGGTCCTGACCCTGAAGGGCATTACGGGGGGTCACTGTATTGCCCCCCTTACTTCTGCATTGACTTCAGAGCTGGGCAGCCAGAGAACGGCGGCTGTTGCCTGGCACCCAGCTGTGAAGGAAGCGCCCTGCCAGCAGCAGCACAGAAGTAAGAGTGGCCATACCATACCATACCATACCATGCCACCCTCTACTTCTGTGCTGCTGCCTTCAGAGCGGGGTGGCTGGAGAGTGGTGGCTGCGGACTGAGGGACCCAGCTTTGCAGGCAGCGGCACAGAAGTAAGGGAGGCAATCCCATGCCAGGCCATCTGTCCTTCTGCGCTGCTGCTGGCGGCGGCTCTGCCTCCAGAGCTGGGCTCCCGCCAGCAGCCGCCGCTCTCCAGCTCCCCCGCTCTGAAGGCAGCGCCGCCACCAGCAGCAGCGGAGAAGTAATGGTAGCAGTTCTGCAAACCCCCCCCCCAAAACTCCTTTTTGGGTCAGGACCCCTACAGTTACAACACTGTGAAATTTCAGATTTAAATAGCTGAAATCATGAAATTCATGACAGTTTTCAGAGTAGCAGCCGTGTTACTCTGTATTCGCAAAAAGAACAGGAGGACTTGTGGCACCTTAGAGACTAACCAATTTATTTGAGCATGAGCTTTCGTGAGCTACAGCTCACTTCATGGGATGCATTCAGTGGAAAATACAATGGGGAGGTTTATATACATTGAGAACATGAAACAATGGGTGTTACCATACACACTGTAACCAGAGTGATCGCTTAAGGTGAGCTATTACCAGCAGGAGAGCGGGGGGGGGGGGGGGCAAAGGGGGAACCTTTTGTAGTGATAATCAAGGTGGGCCGTTTCCAGCAGTTGACAAGGACGTCTGAGGAACAGTGGGGGGTGGAGGGGGGGGATAAACATTGGGAAATAGTTTTACTTTGTGTAATGACCCATCCACTCCCAGTCTCTATTCAAGCCTAAGGTAATTGTATCCAGTTTGCAAATTAATTCCAGTTCAGCAGTCTCTCGTTGGAGTCTGTTTTTGAAATTTTTTTGTTGTAATTTTGCGACTTTTATGTCTGTAATCGAGTGACCAGAGAGATTGAAGTGTTTTCCAACTGGTTTATGAATGTTATAATTCTTGACATCTGATTTGTGTCCATCTATTCTTTTACGCAGAGACTGTCCAGTTTGACCAATGTACATGGCAGAGGGGCATTGCTGGCACATGATGGCATATATCACATTGGTAGATGTGTAAGTTAACAAGCCTCTGATAGTGTGGCTGATGTGATTAGGCCCTATGATGTTGTCCCCTGAATAGATATGTTTTTTTTAAATCCTATGGCCATGAAATTGATCAAAATGGGCTGTGAATTTGGTAGGGCCCTAGATATGAGCTGCTTACTTCAGTCGTGTTTCACAGCTATTTGCTGGCAGCAGAGGATTGTAGACGGTGCTCCAGATTCAACTCCAGGTTTTGGAGGGGAATGTACTCTGATGGTTCTGCACTTGTGCCTCCAGTCTGCCTCTGACTGTCTCTGCCTTTATCTCCACCCTGGCTCCTATCCTTGATACCCTACTTCTCTGCTCCTGCCTCCCCCTCTGTTTAAGGATAACAGGGGTGTTCTCAGTTTTGTCAGTACCTGGCATTTATAGCACTCTGTGCTCAAGCAGTTTGCCAGAAATAAAACCCACCACTTCTGTATGCACTGCTGGGCAAAACTTAGGCAGGAGTTAAGTATGATTGTGACCATTGTTAATCTGTCAGTTAACCAACAGGAGGTGTATAATCTGCTGACATAGTTCCCAAAGAGGGCTGAAAAGGTATAGAATTAAGCTGCAGAGCCTGTAGCAAGGTCACAGGCCTAAGTGTCTGGAAAAGCTGCCTTTTTCCCTCACTTGGTGCAGCTGGGTGACTGTGAACAAAGCACAGTAGGTAGGGAGGTTCCTGTGTATTAGGTTTGGTTTTGTTTTGTTTGTTTTAAGTCTGTTAAATACTGTGGTCAGCAATGAGGGGAGCGGAGGGGGACTTTTCAGTTTATTCCAACAGAGAGGTTCAGGTGTTGCATGCTGGTGAAACCTGGGCTAGATTACACACTATCTACCTAGGCTTGTGTGTAAATGTGCAGAACAAGTTAGTGGTAAGTCCTCACCATTGTCAAGTTGGGGAAACTATAATATAGCGTTGTATTTAATATTAAAGATAATTCTTTAAAATCTTGTTACTTTTAAGTAAGTCCACTGGTTTAAGGCCTGACTCATGGTTTTTGAATGCTTGGGTTTTGTAATATTGTAGATAAACAATAATTAATATTACTGGACATTTTAAAAATATTGATTTTTTTCCCTAATCAATAGCAACACTCACTCTTTCATGCCAAAAAACCACCCTTTCAAATCCCCTCTCTTGTTATATTGATGCTTGAAGTCCGAAACTAAAAATCTACTTAAAATTATTGAATGGTAATTAGAACCTCTAGAGGGCTAAATAGAGGCAGTTAGTGGGTCCAAAATGTGATGCAGCATATGAAGCTGAATACTTCCTGGTACCTATTAGCAGGCAGACAGTTTTAATTAGGACTTAGAATTCCTTGAGAAATGCAGGGTTCAGCATCATTCTCAGGTCTGCTGATGTATAGCATTCGAATTTAGTAATCCCTGATAAATCAATAGGTTCCTACTGAGTCATAATATTTTGTACTTGTACAAATTGTCGCAGTTCCTCCAGATGCCAGCTTTGAATAGGATTCCTGTAAGCACTGCAGTATTCTTAATAGCAGCATCTTAAATAAATAAAAATGCTGTGAGCATATCTATCAGGTTCGTTCACAATAAAAATCAACTGAAGGTTTGACCTTTACTAGCTACTCACTTTTTTCCCCAAATGCTTTTCATATAATCATTTGGATGTGAGCATCTTTTAACTTGAGGGTTATTGTGCCATCTTGTGAGCTAAAGGTGTAATTGCAGCCACATACTAAAGGAAAGTGTAGTTAGGCTAACTAGAGACAAGAACAACAAGGAGTCCGGTGGCACTTTAAAGACTAACAGATTTATTTGATCATCAGCTTTCGTGGTTCACCATCACCACTGGTTCTCCACTCCCTTCTCTTCATGTGTCAGTATATTTATGTCTGCATCTGTAATTTTCACTCCATGCATCTGAAGAAATGGGGTTTTTACCCACAAAAGCTTATGCTCAAATAAATCTGTTCGTCTTTAAGGTGCCACCGGACTCCTTGTTGTTTTTGTGGTTACAGACCAACACGGCTACCCCCTGGTACTTCTCACCATAGAGAGACCAGGTGAATGAGCTAGTATTTTGTATTGGGACCACTTTTGTTGGTAAGAGACAAGCTTCTGAGAGTACATAGACTTTTTCTTCAGGTCTGGGAAATGTACTCAAGCTGTCAGCTAAATACAGGGTGGAGCAAATTGCTCCACATAAGTACTTAACACATTTCAAGGGCCCACTCAAGGTGAAGTGGTCCATTAACACCTGTCCAGTAATAGGGGGAATAATAATGGGGAGAGGAGGGAGAAGTTAGTGGGTTATAGATTGTTGTAATAAGCCAAAAATCCAGTGTGACAAGGTGGGTAATGTAATATTGTTTACTGGACCAAATTCTGTTGGTGAGAGAGACATGATTTTCAGCTATAAAGAGCTCTTTTTCAGGTCTGGGAACACTGCATACCTTGAAATATGTGTTAACTATTTATACTAAACAATCTGTTCCACCTTGTGTTTAGCTGTGACACAATGAGTGTGTTTCCCAGACCTGGAGAAGAGCTCTCTGTAAGTTCTAAAGCTTCTTTCTCTCACCAACAGAAGCTGATCCAGTAAAGGATACTACCTCATCTACCTTTGTGTCTCTAACGTCCTGGGGCCAACAAGGCTACAACAACACTGCATACACCAATAGTTAGGCTAATGGCAATTTTATCATTCTGCCCTTCAGGCTCAAGAAGCTGACTGGAAATATGCTGTAAAACCACAGGGTTTTTTTTGTTTGGTTGGTTTTTTGTTTTCTTTTTATTAAATGGATACATGATCCCTAAAACTGCCTTACTGTTTTAATATTAAAAATAAACACACCAATCCACCGATGTTTCTTTTCCTGAAAAATGATAATTTGTTTTGTTGCACTGCATAGGAAAACTGCACATGCTGCTGCTCAGTGTCATGGGTTCCCTTCTTCAAAAGAGTCTAACAGGAAGATTTTGTGGACGACAAGAATTTAACTTAATTAGGAACCAGTATCTCTATTTCTCACTCCCCAAAAGGAACATTGTTACTGGTTATAATTTACACACTGAGAGATCAAAATTGTGCCAAGTACTGAACAGGGATACGAGAGAACCTAATTCCTGCCCAGTTTACTATTTTTTAGAACCCTTGTCAAAAAAATAAATTAATTAAAATTAAGAGCATTCAACGGAAACTAATTATATATTTCATTTCCTTTGCATTTCACTGTGATTGCTTTGCTAGTGGTTAGAACAGCAGATAAGGAATTAGCCTCTTGGGTGATTAATTGATTCAACATGTGACCTTGGGCTGAATTTCTCTAAGCCTAATTTTCTCACTCCTGAATATCCATTTTAACAAGGTGTAGTCAGACTTGACTAATGTTTGTAAAAGTTCTTCGATTTTTGGATGAAAGGTATTGCAATACTAAGGTGGCAGGCCCATTAAAAATACACTAGATAGACAAGACAGCAAGTCATTCACAATTAGAGCTGGGCAGGAAATAGTTTTCCTATTCCATACAAATTTTCAAGATTTTGCCATTGGCATGAAACTGAGACCTTTTGAAGTTTTTCATGAAAAATAAGAGGGGCACTCCAGAATAGCCTGTGGTTAGGGCACTCATGTTCAAGTCCCTGCTCTGAATCAAACAGGTCAAGGTCTCGAATCTTGGTCTCCAACCTCCTAGGTGAGTGCTGTCACCACCAGGCTTCAAAGTCAGTCTCATGGAGCTTTTCCACTTCATATAAATTCATATGCATGGAGCCAGAGAGAGAGACTTTAGCCTTTTGGTTTGGGCATTCATGTGGGAGGTTCAGTTCCCTGTGTCTCCTACATCACAGGTGAGGGCCTTAATACTCGGGCTTCTGGATATTCTGGGGTGGGTATTTCTCACTCATTTTGAGCAGGCATTCCATCCTGAACCTGAAGAAGCTGTCCCACAGAAAAACCAAACATTTTCCAACAAAAAAACATTGTGTCAAAGTTCCCACCCGCCTCTATTCACAATAGATATAATTGTTCGATTATTTCAGTTTGTTAACCTGCTCCCACATTCTTGACAAGCAGATGTGATTTCTTCCAGTTTATTTTTTTTCCTGTTTACTTATACATACTCAGAAGTCAAGCTGTCTTGCTCAGTTGCAATTGGTTGAATGAATAATATATTATTTCTGTTCCCTGATTGGATGCGTGAAGAAACACTTCCAGTACCAATATGTGTGTGTGTGCAAATGTAAAGTTTGGTTTCTCAGTATGCTCACATCTGACACTGGAATTAATTCCCTGTGAACAATTGTGCTGGTAAAAACTCAAAAAGAGAACGCAAAAGTAGGACGAGCATGGCTGTAAGGATTTTATTTAAAAACTCAAATGAATATTCATGGAACACATGATTCGCCTCACTCCAGTGTTATGCCAGCACTAATTATTCTTCCTAGCATTTGTCTACGTGGTTGTTTTTAACAAGGCAGAAGTGTTTTTCACTTTGAATAAGTCTTTCCGTTGAATTGTACACTCAATAAAGTTGCTTGCATCTGTAGTTGTTTCAAGTGGCAGTGAGTTGATGAGTAACTAGCATTAGATTAAATGCTGTTGGTCTCTGACTAAAACAAGTAGTATTGCTTAGCCCTTCTCTTGGCCATAGCATGTCATGCTGCCCAGAGATGGAACTACATGATAGGAAGCACTGAAGTGTGTGTTTACCACTAGCTGATATAGTCACAGCTTTCCGGGCTATGCTTTGATACCTTTCTCTTACTCTTAACAGTTCATCAGCTGTGGTTACTGTATGGGAATTTAATATAGCTGAGAAACCTTATTCCTTACTCAATTTCCATCCTGCATAAAATTCCTGTGTGAAATTCAGATATTTCAAATGGTGTCTTCATCCCAGATTGGGAGGAAACATTGAAATATATTTGTTCTGTGGAAGAAAAAAACTTCTGAAAAATTCTGATTGAGAAATGTTGAAATATTTCATTTTGACATTCCCAAATTGAAATGTTTTAGTTTTGGCTTCAGTATACATTAAGCTTGGCTGCCCCGCCCTGCCCCCCAACAGCTGTTGTGGTGCCTCATGGGAGTTGTAGTTTGAGTCCCTGTCTGACTACAGCTCCTGTGATATATTGTCTGTGTGACTTTGATGATGTACGCTATTGCTTCAGTCAGAGGGGAGACCACGGTGCATCATGGGAGATGCTGGAGAAGTGAGGAATGGAGACACAGTGCACTCCAACTACTACCATGGCAGTTCAGGACCCAAAATAAAATGTTTAGATTTTTCCAAATCCAAAAAAGGGCAAAATCTTTTTTTGAACTTGTGAAAATTTTGCAGCAAATGCTTTTTCCATTAGAATCATAGAATCATAGAATATCAGGGTTGGAAGGGACCCCAGAAGGTCATCTAGTCCAACCCCCTGCTCGAAGCAGGACCAATTCCCAGTTAAATCATCCCAGCCAGGGCTTTGTCAAGCCTGACCTTAAAAACCTCTAAGGAAGGAGATTCTACCACCTCCCTAGGTAACGCATTCCAGTGTTTCACCACCCTCTTAGTGAAAAAGTTTTTCCTAATATCCAATCTAAACCTCCCCCACTGCAACTTGAGACCATTACTCCTCGTTCTGTCATCTGCTACCATTGAGAACAGTCTAGAGCCATCCTCTTTGGAACCCCCTTTCAGGTAGTTGAAAGCAGCTATCAAATCCCCCCTCATTCTTCTCTTCTGCAGGCTAAACAATCCCAGCTCCCTCAGCCTCTCCTCATAAGTCATGTGTTCTAGACCCCTAATCATTTTTGTTGCCCTTTGCTGGACTCTCTCCAATTTATCCACATCCTTCTTGTAGTGTGGGGCCCAAAACTGGACACAGTACTCCAGATGAGGCCTCACCAATGTCGAATAGAGGGGAACGATCACGTCCCTCGATCTGCTTGCTATGCCCCTACTTATACATCCCAAAATGCCATTGGCCTTCTTGGCAACAAGGGCGCACTGCTGACTCATATCCAGCTTCTCGTCCACTGTCACCCCTAGGTCCTTTTCCGCAGAACTGCTGCCTAGCCATTCGGTCCCTAGTCTGTAGCTGTGCATTGGGTTCTTCCGTCCTAAGTGCAGGACCCTGCACTTATCCTTATTGAACCTCATCAGATTTCTTTTGGCCCAATCCTCCAATTTGTCTAGGTCCTTCTGTATCCTATCCCTCCCCTTCAGCGTATCTACCACTCCTCCCAGTTTAGTATCATCCGCATTAATACATAATGTTTCCAACCAGCTTTATTCCCTATCGGACTGTCAGGGTAATGTAAGGTCAATGAATAGAGTATGAAAATTACAGTATTTCCACACAGACAGTAACTTGTCAAGTGGATGTCTCCCTATCTTTCTCCTTGTTTTGCATCAGAACTGGCTTGTGTCCAACTGCGAGGTTTTAACCAATACTCTGTGCTGGGTCAGGACCTGCCTTCTGTTCAGCCGACACTTCCCCTGCAAACAGAACTTCAAAACAAAAACCCCTCCCTGCTGGAGTAAAGTGAGGGGGCTGTGCCATTTTATAGCAATAATCTCACATTGTAACAGGAATGATCAGTTATTAAAAAGAGCAAGTTCACATTAAATTCACAGCAGCACACTCCACTCCTCCATTATAGGTAATTACATGGGATTTTAAATATCTGATGCTAGCTGGCAGCATACAATATCCTGCAAGCAGCAGGCACTGATTTGTAATTTAATTATCATAAGCCATCCACCTGTTCTTTTGTCAAACCGGGAGCAGCATTTCTGTGCATTGGTTTTCCTTCCAGAAACTTGAATTAACCCTTTGAGAAAAGGCCAGTTTCCAGGGAACTAGCTGTTTTCCAAGGAAATTGCAGGCCCACTGAAGGGCACAATGCTAGAAAGGAATGAGCATCTCTGGCTGCGGGCAGGGGAGTTGGAACTCTTGCGTGGTGTTCCCTGGCACCTCAATCTGCTCCACCACTTTCCCAGAAACCCTCCTGTATCACTGGCTTGCACTCGTGACATGATGTTTACGCTGGGAACCAGCAGTAAAAAGCAGTTCTCGTGAGGACTCCAGGTTCAATGTGTTCCCAGCTCTTTACTGGTTCTCATGTGATAGCAGTGATGCAGGCTCAAAATGGGAGTGAAATAGCCACATGAAGAATGTTCTAGTTGCAACACTTTGTGAAGAATTTGGAAGGGGCAAGGCTTGTGGGGAGGGCAGAAGGAAAAGGATGGTACAGAAGTGTATGGGATACTTGCTAACTAATTTATGGAGGCTGAATATGCAGGATCTTCTGCATGCTAATGGTTAATATGCAGTTATAGGGTAAAGTTTTCAAAAGCATCTAAGGGACTTAGGCTCTTGATTCACTTTAGAAAATGGGACTCAGGAGCTTAATCCCTTCGTTGCTTTTGAAAGTTTTACCCTACATCTGTTTCCCTTAATTATTCTTGGTATTTTGTTTAGGTCTGACTGTGTGCAGGGGGTGAGTAGGTGAGCCTACACTCTGGTCACTCACGTGCTAGTTAGTGGCCCAATAGAAGCTGATTGGGGTAATTATTTGATCAGGCTGGTGGCCTGGGTGGGGTAAGAACTCAACTGGTCCCCATCAGCCCAGGGTTGATAAGAGGTACAAGAAAGAAGTGCAGCGAGGAGAGGGAGGATCAGGGCTAGCTGAATCTAGTCATACAGAGGCCTCAGAGTAGCAAAGTAGATGAGATGACTCTTGCATTATGCAGCTATTTCTCAAAGTTTTGTTTAAGCAAATTGCTCAGTATATTTATGGCATCAGTGTGGCTGGACGCATTCCTTAAAAGGGGTGCATTAGAATTAGTAGAGGATAATGGATTGCTTGGGGTTTCAGTTGTCTGTGTGCCATGGCTTATGGCATTGGTTGGAATACTGTCTATTAGATTGATGGCTTTTTGCCAAAATGATTTGCATGGTGCCAGTTACTGTGTATGTTCCATAACTGCAGTATATGGAAAGTGTGTGTGTATATATATAAAGTGTTGCAGACATACCCCACAGAGGGAACAGAGACCAATTCTTGCCCGTTGTATATTTTGTAAATAATCGGTTTATGCCAGAATGAGAGTTTATGAACTGTAAACTTTTGGAAGAGTGTGTACACCAACAACACACACCTGAACTCACCTTACAGTGGATTGTGGGGGGCGGTTCATCACATCTGATTTTTAATGTCTTTCTTGAATTGACATAACTTTACTATTGTATATCACAATTTTAAAATAAAAGTGAGGTTTGAATTCCAAATGGGAAATGGAGAAAAGGGGGTTTTCAACAAAATCTTCCTCCAGTGCCAAAACTCTTGTGAAGTTATGACATGCTTAGTTTTCTGGTCTTACATCTGACTTTGTGAGAAGGCCAGTAAGTCCAAGTAGTTATATATTTTTTAAAAAAAATTGATTTTGCGTGTTACAGAATTACTGATCTCTTAGCTGAAAGCAAAATTTCACAATAGCACCACCTCCATCCACTTTGTGCCAAAGATTTCAAGAAGCCCTGTAGCTCTCCCCTAAGCCCTGACTGAAAGAAAATAGTGCCAAATAGTCTGGCCAAACTTTACAATGTTTGTCTGACTTTGGAGAAGTCATTTAACCCTTCTGTCCCATGATTTCCGCATTTGTAATATGGGGACTAGTTATACACCACCTCAATTTCCTGCCCAAAAAGACTGTTGTGAGCCTACCTCATGTTTCGAAAGCATTTTCAGATCTTCTGATGGAAAATGTTACAGAAGTGTAATATAATATTATTCTGAGGGTTTGGGGATGTGGACCAATGTTAATTAGAGACTAGGATAAGACCAACAGGTTTCTCTTTCCCCTATGGCCCCTGAAGGGATTTCAAATCAAATCTTTGAAGTCTCGTGCATCAGTGCAGTTTACTACCTTACCTGCCCCTTTTTTGGTGAATTGCTTGGAAACAGGTTGTTTCTCATGGGTTACTGATTGGGTGGAGGTTGGGGAGCTAATATTGACTAGTGATCTATAACTATATTAATACATGTGTGGTGTTTTCACAGCTGCTTATTATTCTTGTTTTTTATCCTAGAAGTATCGCTATCAAGATGAGGATGCCCTGCATGATCATACCTTACCTCGTTTAACCCATGAAGTGAGAGGACCAGAACTTGTTCATGTGTCAGAAAAGAACTTATCTCAGATAGAAAATGTCCATGGATACGTCCTGCAATCACACATCTCTCCTTTGAAGGTAAGATGAATATTCATTATGGCTTTGGCCTTAAAACAGGTGAGATCACTTGTCCCATAGTCCTGGAGAAAGATCCTTTGTCCAATGGGCAAGTTGCTATTTGAAATGAAGTTTGATTGTTTTGTGGCATGTCTTTAAAGCTTGGTGGATATTGTAGAGTAAAAGGTTATTGCTTTGCTGGCACAGCTTTATATTAGATTTGAGAGAGCTTGGGGGGAAAATGTGTATTGACAAGCAAACCTTCTCTTTTTATATAAAAGGGGATGACATTTTCCAAAATAGCAAGTTCTGGCATTGTTGTTTTGGCATGACAAACTTTCTCCCGAGGTACAGTAAGCATTGTAACTGTATAACCATTGATGAAGTACTGTTTTGCTTCTTATCCTAAGCCTGGTGGCAAGTTCCATGTACACTTTTCTATGAAGGAAGAATTTGTTTGCCACAGTTCAAATTTTTATTGCTGCAGCACTTGTTGCTATCCATGTCTTTGTCATTGCATGCTTTGCGATACGTGTCAGACATATAAAAAATATGGAGATGCTTTATCAGGTTCATTTGGGTCCCCTAGCAATGCAAAAGCTGCTCATCTGTATGAGGGAGTTGACTTATTTTTCTTTGTCATCCCAAAAGAATCCCATATGACACACACTGTATGCTAAGAGATGAAAAGATGTAGCTTCTGTTTAAAAAAAAAAAGTGGTGCAAGCTTTAAAATGTTTGTAAAACTTCCCCAATACTTGTTAGGTTGATGAATATAGTTGCTTTCCTAGTGGTTATTACTCTCTGTTAGGACTAGGAAGAGAAAAGAAAGATGGTAGGCTCCTTAGTTAGAGGTGTTGATGTTCTGGTGGATTTGGTACAGGTGATGACTTTAGCAGTTTACAGGTGACAAATGACCTCCATGATACTGTGTTCGGATTATGGAAGGGAAGGAGGACCAAGCAGTGATTACAGTATGGTGGCAAGTAAGAGGCTATTTTAAGACGTGTATATGTGTGTAGGTGGCGTTCAGGCAGGTGGAGCACCTTTCCTTCATAGATTGGCTTTGTGAACCCATCTTCATGCCTCTGGCCTGCTGAAGGTACTGCTTTTAGTTTTTGTTGTGTATAGGAATTAAGTAGTATCCCTATTAAATACTTCAGAAGCCCTCTAGTGGGTCTCTGTCTTATATTGCCAGTGCTAACAGTGTAGCAATATGTAGCTAGGCCTTTTATGTTAATGTGTCCATCGTAAACACAGGTTTATTTAGAGCCCGACTGCATTGGCACCCGCAGCAGTATGCACGTTGTGCACTGTGCATACCACAGACAGTGGCAAGGAGGAGCAGTGCTGTCTGCCCAACTCCACTTAGATTTGGCCCTGCCAGCCATTCATTGTGACAGGAGTGGGGTGCAGCCAAAATTAAGTGAGTGGGATTGCGTGCTCTCCCCCTGATGCACCAGGTCACAATGACACTCATTCACAGCACTGATTTTGGCTCCTCCATGCCCCCACATCAACACTGCTGTGGGACTAGCCCTGCATCAGAGTTCCCTCTTGGGAGCATTCCTGGCCTCACCCCTCTTCCAGCAGCCTGTCTCTCTCTGAGGGAAGAGAGGCGATACTGCACCTGAGCAAGCTGGGCTGGAAGGTGGGGGCTGAGCATGGCATGGATTTGATGGGAAATCCTCTGGGACCAGTGGCTCCGCAGGGATTGACTGCACATACCATTGAATTAATTTCTGGGGGTTCCGTTGCCCGACTGTCTCTGTGGGTTCCTCCTATCCTTGAAGCTGTGTAGAGAACACAGACACAACAGTTTTTAGTACCCTGGGGGTGAGTTGTGAGGTGAGGAGTTCTGGCCTTTACGGTATCAGGGATGGCTATTTTTGTTTAAGGAAAGAAGATGACCTCTTGTAGACAAGGCAAAGAGACCGCCTTTATTTACCTTGGAGATGGAAACTTCCCTGTAAGGTCACCTGACCCAGGGCTGCTAATGTGGTGATTGTGGTAGGCAAGTTCAGTGCTGTGAGGTGGGTGGAGGAGGAGAGTAGTTCCAGATCTGTGGAGCTGCCCTTTAAAGCCTCTCAGCCCAGTTCCTACTGTGGTAGTGGAAAGCGCTTGCTACACGAAGGGAGTGCAGGGAGGAGAGGGGCTATGCGAAACTGCTTGTACACCCGTGTCAACTGCAAGTCTCCTATAATCCTGTTTAAGGGTCTCTGACTCTGTCCTCTCAGGGCTGCTCCTCACTATGGAGTCTCTCCTTTAGACTCTTGCCCCAGCTTCTCACTTATTCATGTACATCTGCGTATGTCTCTTGCTGTTTTCTTTTGCTGGCTTCTAAACATTGGCTCCACTTTCCCTGCCTGTGTCAACCTGCGTCATCCCCTTAAGTGTAGGAAGGGTATGGAAGGGCAGAGTAAGTCATGGACCCATAGTACTTGGTTCTTTGACAGGAATGTCTGACTGCTTCTTGCACTGAGTGTTGTTCCTCAGCACTGACTTGAAAGCCTATTCAAAAGCCTCTTCTCCTGTTGGGACCTGAATGCAGGAGTAGCATCATCTGCACAAGGAAAGGCTAAGCAGAGTAGCTCTTACTGTACTCTCTACTCCTGGGCTACAAGTTTTCTGTATTCAGATTAATTGAGTTTCATGATTTCTTCCAGGATGTGCTCTTCTTTCTCTTCCCTCCACCCTCGCCTGGTTCTCAAAGATGCAGCATATACAGTGTATCACTTATTTCTGGTGAGACTGACTAAATGTGATGGAGCACTCCCTCTTTCAACCTGAGATTGAGATCCATGTGTTTTCAACCAGTATGTGTGTGACAGGTGTCATCTTGGCTGATGAACTAGGGACCTCCAAATCTAAAAGCATGAACTGTCAATACTCTGTAGCAGGGGACTGTAACAACTCATACCCTTTTTGGATTGGCATGGAGAGGGACCTGAAGTGGGTTACATGCACTTCCAGAGAGGCAGTAAATATCCCTTTATAAAGGTCTGGAGGTGTAGATGTGACTATAGTATCAATGTACGTTTTGTCTCTCATAAGTGGTGGAAATGTTGAAATATTTCCTTACCAAGTAGAATTCCAAGTACTGGGGGTCTTAATACAGCCTGTCTATTGCTGTGTCAGGAGCAAGAAACTGCTGACAATTGCACTTGCATAAATCTGTCAGAAAATCCCACTGAGAGATGTTTTCACTGGAAAATTTGATGTGCCCTGACCCAGTTTTGTGAATGCAGGTCAGAATACTTGCTGCAAAGGAGAAACATGTAAAAGAATCACAAGTTTCACAATCACAAGTTTCCCTCGACCAGGTGGGGAGAAGGGATTTACATCTGACAAGCAATCCAAGTGGAATGCATGAAGCCCAGGCACTATGGTGGGTTGCTAGATAAAGAGTTAAATATTTGAATAGTCTTTAAATCATTCTCTAATTGGGATTTCACAGTGGGGTCTGTGGCCCCAGAATGATTTGACTGCCTCTGGTCAAATAAATCTTTCAAATAAAACATGTCTTTAAAGTGATAGAATGATGTGCACAGCTTATTTTCTTTTGAATGGAGAATCATGAATGATGTATGTGAAGAACATAGCAGATCTTATTCTGTGGTGAATGCAAGAAACTGGATTTTGTTATCATGGAATCAGGCCTTATTTAAAACTTTATATGTCGATTTTTTTGATAAGCTGGATGGAATGAGTTTGGAGAAGGAAGAAGCCGCCTCTTTGCACACATAACTTTTGTTGTTCTTTCGGGGAGGAAATCTGCCATGGTTCTATGAGCTGAAAATTGCCTCTTGCTGAAATATCCCTATGTGGTTTGTTTGAGCTCGACATTTAGTATTGAGCCTCTGTGCGCTTGATGCCAGATACTCAAAAGAGCTCAGCTATAATTTTGGCACCAAAATAAGTGGCCAGATCTGGGCCAGAAGTGTCCCAATAGTGGCTGCTGTGCACATCTGAAAAGCTGTCCCTTATTTAGGTGACTAAATGGAAACAAAGTTCTGTTTGAAACTCTGGTCCCAATTTTAAGTGCTGAACGCTTGGAAAGTTTGGCCTTGAGCCCTTTTGAAAATCTGTCCCCCTAAAACACTGTTGTCAAGTGTGATGGAGGCTGTATTGGAACTTGGATAGGGTGTGAGACACTGATGCTCTCCACCCTTCAGTTGGGTATCATTCAAGTATCTAGGGTCTAGTTTGCATGAGCTGGGACATAATACGTGTTGGAAGAAAATAGAAAAGGGCAATACAAACAGTATGTTGAAAAGTCATAGCTTTTGCACAGCCCAGTAGCTCTGTCTATTTAAAGGTGCTTCCTTTACGTTTAACAATGCTTATCATGTTTTTGGGTATATAGTTTAATAATTATTTTAAGAATACTGCCAAAGCAATAAGAAATCCATGATGTGAACAGCTTTTATTGTCTACTCTTTACAAGGAAAATGCACCTTCAAGGAGTTCAGTTTACTTCCACTGTTTATCATTGTTCTCTCTCATTTCTTTGTGACTCTAGTTTAACTTCAGATTTTTAACATGGACTTGGCTCTTATCTTTGCCTGTAGAGTGTATTGTTCACCTATGCAATGCTATTAATATATTCAGCTAAAAAGCTGTGTTAAGAGTGCTAAGAAGGCACAGTGAATCCCTCAATAGTAAGAAAAGGACAATGTTTAAGATTGCCTGAGCAACTTTAATTCCATTATAATGTAGAAGCTTAAAGGAGCTTCCACAGAACGCTTGCTTTGCCTCATTCATTGTGAACAGGCCACTTTTCTATATTGATATTACTGAAATGATTTTTGTATTACACTGGGTTTAGTAAATTGTGTTGATTCCCTAGCTTGTATTAGAAAAATGGAAAATGAAAAGGGTCTTGCTCAAAAACCCTCATCTTGTAGTTTTCTTCATTTGACACTAGATGGTGGAATTTGCTGGAAATCCTTTGGTCTGGGACAGCAGGCCTTCGGTAATCGGTTATTGAGAAGGTTTTCAGCATATGGGTGGGAAGTGCTTACTTAATAGAAATGTAAGGAATGGTATGTAAAAGATTTATTGTACATAGTTACCTTTTGGATCCATGCTTTGCTGAGAAATCTCTTGACTAAAACATACTTCACAACTGTATCTAGTATCCAGAGCTATACATTCTCTAACTGAAATGTCTTTCTCCCCCCTCCCTTTTTTTTTATTCCACCAGGAAATAGATCTAATAAGTGTTCATTAAATGAGAGAGAGAGTTCTTAAATCTGCTTTGATTTCTTCATATTGGCTGCTTTTGTTTTTTCTATCTCCCTTGCTTTTGATATGTGAGTAGCTCATTACAAATAAACTGAAAATCTGTTATATCTCATCAATTGTATGCATATTTTAGATGTCAGGTTTTCCCAGTCCTTCCCTTTACTTCCTGTTTTAAAGCAAGAGCTGAGCATCACCTTCTGGTGGCATTTGATGCAGAAGACCGCATCCGAGCCCTGTGCTAGGATCCTTTCTGTAGAAAAGTTCAAATCCCTCTCCTTCTGTCTCTTCCTTGACAGTCTCACTTGCTGGAAGAGGAGGGGAACGACAACCTTAATGCATGTTTATTTATTTTTGGTGCAGGTGTGAGGTACTGTCTTCAGTCTTCAGGCATACTGTTGGGTAGCCAACCCTTCAGGATTGTCCTGGAGTCTCCAGGAACTGAAGATTAATCTTTAATTAAAGATTGTAATGTGATTAAACCTCCAGGAATATGTCCAACCAAAATTGTCCAGCCTACAGACATGGAGCACAGAGAACTAGGGGACAGTTGTAGCAATGAAGAAAGGGAAAAGGGGCCCTGATTGGAAGCAGTCCTAGAATTGTGTGGCTTGGGAACTGAGAGATCCAACTTTGATAGTTATTTAGAGGGCCCTGAAAACAGGGATAGAGGAAATGAGCCTGTAATTGTGAATTTGAGCAACAGGAGCAAGCTATTGACAGGCCAGGTGCTTCTCAAGAAGTGCTGCAGATAAGAGATTTGATGCTGCAACTGCTAGTAAGAGTCAATTCCCTCCTACATGGTCTGGTAGCAGCAGACTCTAATTCCACTGCCTACTTTCCCTTTGTGGTGGTAACAAGTAGAGCCCTGCACAGAACTAGTGTAGAGCCCTGCAGTGGGACTGGGATCCCGAAGGTCCCGCAGTACCTGCTGCCTTATAGAGGGAGCAAGTGAGAGTGGTTATTTTGGGGTAGGACAGGAGTGGGATTAAAAATAGTCCTGCACAGGGCTCTGGTAACAGCCTTCTCATCCCTTGCTCCTTAGAGCCTGCTGCTACCACCAGGGAAGAGGTGAGGTCACTTGGCAGTGGTCATCCTGGGCCTTTTTACAAGTAACTGAACTATTGCTTCACTCCTGTCATTCACCCTAGTAGCTGCAGGTGGTCATTTCCCAAAATCACCTTAACAGTTAAGGCAGAAAGTGGCCTAGAAATGCCCAGGAGTTGCTTAGTTTCTTATTCAGATGTCAGTTTTGTCTGCTGTAGAGCATTTAATTGGAATATGAGCTGATTTTCACCCTCCAAAATCTGTTGTTTGGATAAATGGATACAGTTCTTGTACATTAATCACAGTACTTCAATTTAAGTGTCTTATGATTAAGTCACGTCTTGCAGAACGAGAAGTTCTGGTAGCAAATATAGGGAGAGAATAGTATAGAAAAAAATTTCATTTAGCTGGAAACATTCCTCTTATTCTCTCCAACGAGCTAGGCAGGCTTGCATTTGAGTCTGCAGTTGGGGCTGTAATTTTTGTAACGCTAACGAATGTTCCCTCTTACAAGTGGCATGGAAGAAATGATCAAATTTATCAGGGGCACATACTTTTCCTCTTTGATTTTCAATAGCAAATTACAATTACATAGCACCGCATATACTCTGGCACAAATTTATTTTATGTGTATGTTGCTAATCTTCTAGGACCGTTGCATGCTTAAAATTTGACCCTGTCTAAGCTGCCTCTTCGTAACATGTTCTATTGGATCTAAATGTCATAAATATGTTGATGACTTACTGTCCAGCTTAAATCTTCTTTGCTGAGCTGCCACATGTTAACAGTATCTTCACTCAATGGTGATACAGTTAAATCTTAATTATTCATCTTTGGTATCTGAAATTTAATTTCTTTCCCCTGAATCTCAAATTCATACGGAAATTGAAATTCATTTTTCTTCTTAGAGCGATTGCTCATGTCAATTGCATTGTAGGTGTGTGTGCTCGCCACGTGCACCAGTGCTGGAAGTTTCTTCCTCAGCGGTATACATAGGGGACCGTCTCTGGCGCCCTCTGGAGTGGCACTCGTATGTGCTGGTATAAGGGGCGCTGCTGGCTCCTCCCTCCCTCAGTTCCTACTTACTGTGTACTGGTGACAGTACTGGAATGTGTCCTTGCCTCAGCAAGCTTACTTCTTTCAACTGTGTCTAGTTGTGAACTCTTTCTGTATAGTTTAGTTTTATAGTTCCCTTAGTGTTGGAGTTAGTAATAGTTGGTTAGTCCTGACGGGAGTTAGCCTAGGGCTGGCCATGCCCCGGTCCCCAGGCTTCAAGCCTTGTGACTGCTGCAAGAAACCTATGACAGTCAGTGATCACCATAAGAGCGGTCTAAAGTACTTGGGGGAAACCCACATGAGTGACAAGCGTCGCATCTGTAAGAGCTTCAGGCCATGAACGAAAAAGAAGCGGGACATTGGTCTTTGAGCACCCTCACAGTGGCATCAGAGCCAACAAGATCGGACTCTGCTCCGAGCACTGCAGCCTCAGTGTGGAGCTCGCCGCTGGCACCGACCTCAGACCGGGGCCGATCCCCATCCTTGGTACCGGCTGAAAAGCAAAGAAAGGCTGGGAGAGGGCATTCTCCTGTGTCCCGTAAAGGGAAGGAGAGAGCCAGAGAAGAGCTAGGATTCACGAGGGGCAGCTCTTTCTCTCTGGTTGGTGGCCAGGCTCCAGAACCTACTGAGCTGTCGAGCCCCCTTCAAGACCCGCCTGCCACCCTGGAGAGCAGTGCAGAGGCACTCGGCACCTCGCAGTGCCATCCATGCCGGAAGCCTTTCAGGCCACTAAGGACAATCTGTCCCCTCTGATGCCATCCACACCAGCTACTGAGGTGCCCCGTGTCATAAATATAAAGGGAAGGGTAACAACCTTCCTGTATACAGTACTATAAAATCCCTCTTGGCCAGAGGCACAAAATCCTTTTACCGGTAAAGCGTTAAGAAGCTCAGGTAACCTGGCTGACACCTGACCAAAAGGATGAATAAGGGGACAAGATGCTTTCAAATCTGGGGGAGGGGTGGAAGGTTTTAGTCTGTCTGTTCTGTGTGTTTGCCAGACACAGATCAAGGAAGCAAGCAATCCAACTCCATTAGAATTAGTAAGTACTAGCAAGGGAATGAGTTAACTTATTTTTGTTTTGGCTTGATTTTTTTCTGTGCTGAGAGGAAGGTGTATTCCTGGTTTTCTTTTTGTAACTTTAAAGTTTGGCCCAGAGGGAAATCCTCTGTGTTTTTTAATCTGATTGCCCTGTAAGATTATCTTCCATTCTAATTTTACAGAGGTGCTTCTTTTACCTTTTTTCTTTATAATAAAGTTCTGTTTCTTTTAGAATCTGATTGGGGTTTTTTTGTGTGTGTGTCCTAAAAAACCCCAAGGCTGGTCTGTGCTCATCTTGTTTATTCTCAAGCCTCCCCAGGAAAGGGGGTGCGGCGGCTTGGGGGGGATATTAGGGGGAGTAGGAACTCCAAGTGGTCCTTTCCCTGAGTTTGTCTAAATCATGTGGTGGTGGCAGTGTTACCTAATCCAAGGTACAAGGGAGAATTTGTGCCTTGGGGAGTTTTTAACCTAACCTGGTGGAAATAAGCTAAGGGGTCTTTCATGTGGGTCCCCACGTCTGTACCCTAGAGTTCAGAGTGGGGAGGGAACCCTGACACCCATTAAGGGGAAACCTGCCCTGGGTCCCTTACAGTGGTCTCCGTCAGTGCAGCACCACTCCCCACTGCAGAGGGTGCTCTGCCAGCACTCACCTGAACAGCGCCACCAGCCCCTGGATGCAGGTCAGCTGACCTGCCAGAGTTCCAGTTGTCATAAATATAAAGGGAAGGGTAAACCCCTTTGAAATCCCTCCTGGCCAGGGGAAAGCTCCTCTCACCTGTAAAGGGTTAAGAAGCTAAAGGTAACCTCGCTGGCACCTGACCAAAATGACCAATGAGGAGACAAGATACTTTCAAAAGCTGGGAGGAGGGAGAGAAACAAAGGGTCTGTGTGTCTGTCTATATGCTGGTCTTTACCGGGGACAGACCAGGAATGGAGTCTTAGAACTTTTAGTAAGTAATCTAGCTAGGTATGTGTTAGATTATGATTTCTTTAAATGGCTGAGAAAAGAATTGTGCTGAATAGAATAACTATTTCTGTCTGTGTATCTTTTTTGTAACTTAAGGTTTTGCCTAGAGGGGTTCTCTATGTTTTTGAATCTAATTACCCTGTAAGATATCTACCATCCTGATTTTACAGGGGGGATTTCTTTATTTCTATTTACTTCTATTTTTATTAAAAGTCTTCTTGTAAGAAACTGAATGCTTTCTCATTGTTCTCAGATTCAAGGGTTTGGGTCTGTGGTCACCTATGCAAATTGGTGAGGCTTTTTATCCAACATTTCCCAGGAAGGGGGGGGTGCAAGTGTTGGGAGGATTGTTCATTGTTCTTAAGATCCAAGGGTCTGGGTCTGTAGTCACCTAGGCAAATTGGTGAGGCTTTTTACCAAACCTTGTCCAGGAAGTGGGGTGCAAGGTTTTGGGAAGTATTTTGGGGGGAAAGACGCGTCCAAACAGCTCTTCCCCAGTAACCAGTATTAGTTTGGTGGTGGTAGCGGCCAATCCAAGGACGACGGGTGGAATATTTTGTACCTTGGGGAAGTTTTGACCTAAGCTGGTAAAGATAAGCTTAGGAGGTTTTTCATGCAGGTCCCCACATCTGTACCCTAGAGTTCAGAGTGGGGGAGGAACCTTGACACCAGTGTTGTTCCCAGTCTCTAGGCAGTGTTCACCGGGATCCTGGCGTTGATCGCCAGCTGTCTGGCACAGACCTTTGGAGGAGTATCACCACTCCCCAGAGCATCCAAATCGGTCTCCAGGCTCGTGGCACCATTCCGGAGGGTTGGTATGCTGGTCCCCAGAGTCCCGTCTCCAGTTCGCCAGTATGGATCCCCGTGGGTATGTTGATGGTCTCCAAGATGTTGATCCTTTCGCTCCTGGTTCATGGAGCGGCACCACTCTCATAGTGTGAGGCGTGGATCACTGGGGTACCATAGCCAATCTGTCGAACACAGCCACAGGTCACTGGAATCGCAGCAGCGAGAGACATTATGCTGGTACGGCTCTCTCCACAGACCTCTGCTGTGGAGCTGACTGGAATGGGGTAGACAGGCAACATCAGTGCCGTCCTGGTCCCCTGGCAAGCCTCCCCATCCTCAGGCTCTAAAAGCTAGGAGGAAGACCTGCCCATGGGCCAAGGCCACCCGCCAGGGGCATCGGCATTTCCTTCTGGGCCCCTAGGGGGTGCATGGCCCCAGGGCCAATGGCCAACCCCCGGCACCTATGGAACTCCTGAGTATTTCCCCAACCATCACAGGGGCATCGGTCAGTCTTAGGAGTATCAGAAAGATGCTCAGCCACAGTCTTCTGCCCGCCCTGACTTGGAAGTGGAGTCAGAGAGAGCTCCCCAGGGACAGCCATCTCCAACTGAGGCTCCCCTGGCAGAGATAGTGGAGTTACCAGGCCCACCGTTACTTGCCTGCTCATCATCTTCACCCGCCGAGACACTAGCAAGGCCCTCTCACACGGATGATGCAAAAGCCAACCACGAGCTTTTGAAGAGTGTTGCATTGAACCTTGGTCTGGAAGCCAAGGAGCTGGCAGAGCCCTCAGACTCCCTGTTTGGTGCAGCAGCCCCCTCGAAGGTGGCATTACCAATACACGAGGGAGTTGTGAAACAAATCAAAGCCCTTTGGCAAACCGCCTCTTCCCTGCCACCCCATCTTTAAGCAGGCAGAGCAGAAGTACTATGTCCCTGCTAAGGGGTTTGAATACCTGTACACACACCCCGCCCCAAGCTCACTGATGGTGTCAATGGCCAATGAGGGTGATAGACAGGACCAACTGGGATAGACCCCGAAGAATAAGGAGGTGAAGAGGATGGATCTTTTCGATAGAAAGATTTATTCTGCAGCCACCCTCCAGCTAAGAGTTGCCAACCATCAGGCCTTACTTGGCTTAACGTCTGGCAGTCCATGCCAAGTTCGTGGAGTCACTACCTGAGGAGCCAAGGAAGGAATTCCTGGTTATTCTGGAGGAGGGCAGAGCAGTAGCCAGTGCAGCACTCCAAGCGGCCTCAGATATGGCGGATTCCACAGCCTGGTCTATGGTCAGCCTGGTCAGCCATTTCAATGAGGCGGGCGTCCTGGTTGCAGTTTTCAGGCTTGTTGGCAGAGATTCAGCAATCCATCTAGGACTTCCCCTTTGACAGCTTGGCACTGTTTGCAGAATAGACGGACAGCAAGTTGCTTGGCCTAAAAGACTCTAGGCCACCTCATGCTCGCTGGGCCTGTACATCGCGGCGCCCACGAGGAAGCGGTTCATGCCACAACAGTCCCACAGGTTTGGGGCCCTTCCCATTCAGAGCCCTTCTGTAAGAAGGGCAGAGACTACGAGCACCAGCGAGGCCATTAGCCCGCCTCCTCAGCTCACTTGAGCTCTAGCCACTTCCAAACTGGGTAATAAACAGGCATTTTTGAGGGTGCGCTTAAGGGCGACCTTCTAGCCTGTGTCCTGGATCCAACATCCCTGTTTTTTTTCCAACTGCCTGTCTCCCTTCCTCCCTGCCTGGGCCTCTATAACATCAGACAAGTGAGTCCTCAGTACAGTCGCAGGGAGTTATACCCTCCAGTTTATTTCTGTCCCCCCTCCCCTTCTACCCTACCTCCCCATCCCCCTTCAGGGACCCTTCTCACAAGCATCTTCTTACTCAAGAGGTGCAGGACTTTCTGTAGGTGGGAGCGGTAGAGGAAGTTCCTCTGCACTTAAGGGGAAAGGGTTTAACTCTCGCTGTTTTTTGATCCCATAGCCAAAGGGGTCTATGCCCCGTCCTTGACCTGCGGGGTTTCAACAAGTATCTCAAGAAATTGAAGTTCTGCATGGTCTGCCTGGCCTCCTGGAACCAGGGAAGGTATGTTGGAGACTGGTACACCGCCCTCGACCTGAAGGATGCTTACTTTCACATATCAATATTTCAGGGGCACAGATGGTTCCTACATTTCGTAGTTGGGATCGCCCACTACCAATTCGCTGTGCTCCCCTTTAGTCTAGCAACGGTACCAGGGGTATTCACAAAGTGCATGTCTGTGGTAGCGGTCTACCTCAGACATCAAGGTATCCAGATCTACCTGTACCTTGATGACTGGCTCATCAACGGGCGCTCCAGGTCCTAAGTTCAGCGCAGTGTCAAAGTTGCAGGGTGCTTCACAAGTTCTAGGCCTGTTGATAAATGAAAAACATCAAAGTTAATCCCGGTTCAAAGGATAGAATTTGTCGGAGCGGTACTTGACTCTATCCAAGTCAGAGCATTCCTGCTGGAGACATGGTTCAGGGCAATGGCAGATTTGAATGGCCCATCATCTCACCACAGCTCGGGTCTGCCTCAGACTATTGCGGCGCATGGCAGCTTGCACGTAAATTGTCCATCATGTGAGACTCAGGCTGCATCACTCCAGATGTGGCTTGCGTTGGTCTACTGCGTGTCCAGACATCATTTAGACAAGACTGTCATGATCCCACTACAGGTACTTACCTCCCTGCAGTGGTGGTCAGATCCAACTCTGGTAAAAGAAGGTGTGCCGTTCATGACCCCACAACCCATGGTCTCCCTGATTTCAGAAGTGTCCGACCTCGGTTGGGGAGCGCATCTCGGTGCACTGCAGAATCAGGGATTATGGTCTCGGGAGGAACTCACGTTATGTATAAATGTCGGAGAACTCAGAGCCATCTGCCTGGCTTGTGGTGTCTTCATTCCGCAACTGTCTGGTCGGGTGGTGCAGGTGTTGATGGACAACACGGCCTCCATGTTCTATGTCAACAGGCAGGGGGAAACTTGTTCATCGGCTCTGTGTCAAGAAGCCCTCTATCTATGGGACTTCTGCATTCAGCATGCAATCCACCTGCAAGTCTCACACCTCCCTGGCATCAGGAACACGATGGTGGATCACCTCAGCAGGTCCTTCTTCTCTCACCACAAGTGGTCCCTTCACTTGTAGGTCATCAGGATGCTCTTCCAGAAGTGGGGAGCTCCCCAAGTGGACCTGTTTGCCACCAGGAAGTGTCATCTGTTCTGCTCTTTGCAAGGTCTCGGCAGAGGCTCACTTTCCGATGCCTCTCTTCTGTCGTCATTGGCAGACCTGATGTACCCCTTCCTGCCAATTCCACTCATCGGCAACGTTCTCTTGAAGATCAAGAGGGACAAGACACGGGTCATTATGATCGGCCTGGCATGGTCACGCCAGCATTGGTTTGGCATGCTCATGGATCTGACCGTAGCAGCCCTGTGGCCACTTCCCAGCTGCCCGGACCTACTCTCCCAGGATCACGGTCGGCTCCTGCACCCGAACCTCGCCTCTCTCCACCTCATAGCTGAACCTAGAGGAATGAACCTGCTTTAGTCAGATACAGCAGGTTCTCTAGGAGAGCAGAAAGCCTTCCACCACAGTGACTTACCTGGTAATGTGGAAGTGTTTCTCCTGCTGGGCGTTGGAGCAGAATATCTCCCCGACCCAGTCATCCCTGCAGTCCATTCTGGATTACCTGCTTCACTTGAAGGACCAGGGTCTCGCCTTTTCCTCGATCAAGGTGCACCTGGCAGCCATATCAGCCTTCCATCCCTGCAGCCAGGGTAGCTCTGTATTCTCACATGAGATGACGATCAGGTTCCTGAGAGGCCTTGAAAGACTCTTTTTGCCGATCCAGGGCCCGGTTCCCCAATGGTACCTTAACCTGGTCCTCTCCAGGCTCATGAGTCCACCCTTTGAGCCTTTGGCTTCTTGTTCCCTCTCCCACCTGTCATGGAAGGTTGCATTCTTATGCATGGATGAATAAATTGGCTGCATATGATCTAATCTGCTGTTCATTTTTTTTACCCACACTCAAATTTAGTCAAAAGTCTGGCAACAGGTGATTATCTATCTCTGTGTGAGGTATTTTTAGTCCAAGGATGGATTAGCAGGGTAGCGGTGATCTCCATAATAAGGCCTTTGATCTCTGTCCTGATACCTTCCTAGCTCTGCTTTTGTTTTTCCTTTTCTTTTTAATATACAGTCATTGACAAAGTGCTGTGGTTGCATTATTCAGTATTTTGCTTCATTAAATAGGATGCAAGACTCTTTTTTTACCAGTTTCAATGTACCTCCTTTCCTTTATCTTCTACTGTACTGGGGATATGTGTATATCATCTATCTATATTTTTGACCTATATCTTTTAAATATAAAAATTCAAGCAAATTGTATTTAACCCCCCCACCCCACAGATGGGTTCAAACTTATTTTGCTTTTGAAAACAGAAGTAGCTCGGAATGTTTTACATTCTGTTTCAAGGCAAGATGAACAGCTAGCTAGTAAATCAAGTCAATAGTATGGTGTATAAAACCTCTCTCACTCAATTAGCTTAATGTGGGTAGGAGTATTTCCAAGTTTTGCAAACCCTGTTTTATTAATTCTCTGAACAGAGCACTATAGAAAGTGGTGCTAAATCTTGATGTCCTTGTCCTACTGAGGAATAGCTGGTATTTTCCATTACTGTTTCTGATGTAGTCCCCTATTTCATGCATTTGATTTTTGTCCTGGACTATTGAATAATGGCGTCTCGCATGAATTATGTTGTACAGACAGTGTCTTGTTATCTTTCCAGCTTCTGACAGAGTTAAAAAGAAGCCTAATAAAATTGCTTGTCAGTGGATGATTTAATTGGCAAAACCTCAGCAATTTAAGGTAAACCACAGGAATTGTAGCTGGTTTTTCTGCAAAATAAATGATGGCTTATGATGGGCAATAGCAAAGCAAATTCTGACAGTTTCAGAATACTACTAGTCCATCATATGTTGTAAGATTTGCCTGAAGAATTGATAAAGGAATTTTTCATTTTCAGCTGTGAGGAAAATACTTTCAGGTTATGGATACTATTCATTTTATAAAGGGTATTCCAAGTATTACAGATCTTTTCAGATATTGATTTAAACAGACACAGTTTCAGGAGATTTGTTCCCTGTTCGTTCTTCTGGGTACTGTATTTATTAGGATTAATTAGCTGTGCTACTTTGTTTTGTCAGATTTGATTTATCTTTTTAAGGATATTCAGAGTCTGTTCCCTGGGACTTTCTTTATAGCTGATATTTGGTCTCTCCTCCCCCCGCCCATGCTTAATTTCTATAGAATTTTGTATAATGCTGATGACTGTAAAATTTCTGTTTGCTTTTCTGTAATTCACTGAACAGTTCTTTATTTTGTATAAGTTTGTCATGTGACTGCCTATGGAATGCAGAATGTTTTGGGAATAGATACGTTACATGAATAACTTACTAGCTGCAATATGTAAAATATTTCAGTTGAACATCCTTTTATTTCCTTTTTAACGAGTGGGAACAGTTACAAACATCAGACTTGTATGTTCTTTCAATTCCCTATTTGTATCTAGGAGTAGCATGGCAGACAAAAAGGTACTTATATGTCACATAGGCTGGCCCTCTGAATGGTCAGGCAACCTCCTGAAACAGGATCTGCTAAGGAACACGAGCCAACCCAGATCCACCTGTGGATGGCTAATTTGGATAAGTAGCTCAGTGGATATTAGCTGAGGAAACCTGAGCCTTATATCGTGTTATGAGGGAGCAGGCAGGAGCCCAGAACAAAGAGAGGAAGCTTCTGCGGGTGGAGAGAGCTCCTCAGGGGAGCTGGGTAGGAAGCTATTCCCTCTGGTGTATTCCTGGAGAACAAAGGGTATTGGGGAGAGGAACAGCTCCTAGAACAGCCATGCGCACACACCCCCTCCAGAGGGGAGTGACCAAAAAGCCTCTTGGCAGGGAGAGACTGAAACCCTTCGTTGTCAGTGGAGACTGCAGAGCTCCAAGCAGTGAAGAAACCTGGGGATTACAGCAGAAGGCTTGTTTACATACCACGTTGGGCAGTTGATTAAATAAACAAGACCCATTAAGGGGGATTGCTCACGCTATGCAAGTCTCATTGAACTATTTAAAAGCCTACTAGGGGAAAATGAGGTAGAGACATGACATAACAGTTCCACACCAGGCTGCCAGGGGGTATTTATAATATGCTTTGAGAGCCTCTGATAAAAAAAAAAAGCTATAGAATTATGCAAACTATAATGCAACAGATTTGTCTCAGGAAAGCCAGCTACCTGTAATGCCATTTGTTTTCCCCAAACCAGAATATAGAAATGCTCTCCTCGATAATACTTAGTGCTGCCATGAGTGCAGGGGACTGGACTAGATGGCCTCTCGAGGTCCCGTCCAGCCCTACGAGTCTGTTTCTACAGTCCTTCCAGAGCTCCACTACTACGGAGACTTGACCAGGTGGTGTATTTAGCACTGGAAATGGGAATTCTAGAAATCCGTTTGCCATGGGAAAAACACAGAATTTGCCTTTTTACAGAGACTCTTTAGTTTTTACAGTTTGTGGAAAAAATAAAAATATAACTCTAGAACCCCATTTATCCAAGCCTCCGTTATTCAGCTCTTCATATTAACCAAACCACCTGCCACCCGGGGCTGACTCCTGGAGCCCCACCACCGTTAGTCCCAGGTGGCTGGTGGTTCGGTTAATATGGAGAGTTAGATAATGGAGGTTCGGAAGAATGGGGTTTGACTGTATATCAATAAAATTATTGTGTTCAACTGATACCTATATATATTGTGGCTAGAGAAACCGAAGTTCAGAGTTTTGATTCAACTGCAGAAAAACCTGGGGTTTTATATTTTATTTGAGAACTTTGAGTCTTTTTGTCATGGAAAACTAGGATCTCTGGTTATAATGGATACAGATGCAATTTTTCATCAATATGTAAGTGGGGGAATAGTCCCACTCTTGTGGGGAACTTTCCTGGCTTCTGCACTACCCCGGTGAAGTGGACTAGCGAAAGGATCTGAGTCCTCGCTTCCACTTCCTTTACCCAGTAGCCTCCCTGCCCTTGAGAACTCCCTTTCCACTCCCCTGTCTGGCAGAGTCCTCGTAACCCCAACAAGGCTGGGCCCAGGATTCCTTTGGGGCTCAACCCCCAACCCTGCTGTGGTCACCTAGGACGGGCTAGGGTGTCCCCACTCCGGGGTACTCTTTCTGCACTGGGCATTTCTCTGACCCACTGACCATTACATACAAGTTAAAGCAAATGCAAGTTATTAAATCAACAATTAATTTTAAAAAGAATAAGGAAAAATGGGAAAGGTTAAAGGAAACACATCACACCGCTCTGTGGCAGGGAACATCACAAACAGTATCTCTGGAATGTCCGGGCAGTTCACAGTCTGTTCCTTGCAAGTCCCAGGCCTTCTTCTCAGGCCCTGGCTGTGCTGCAGGGATGCTGTGGGTTGGACACTTGCTCTGGTGGTGGCCACACGCTCTCAGGCTCTAAGTGATAGGACCCTTCTTCCCAGTGTTGCCCCCGCCCTGTCGGGGTTACGATCCAAGACTGGCCTGCAGAGCCCCTTGGCTAAGGCGTCTCCCTGTGCTGGGCCCGCTGCCCAGGGTCCCCCTCGGTCTTCTCAGCTGCTCACCGCACCCAGCTCCGGACGGCTCCAGCCCCGGCTCCAGCCCCAGCTCCACCACCCTGTCTCTGTGCTGCTGCTGCTCTGCCTCCAACTCTCTGGGCTGCTTCTCTGGCCCCTCTGGCTCTGGTTGCTGCAGCTCTGCTCCCAGGACAGGGTCTGCTCTCTCTGGGCTGCTTTTCTGGTCCCCCTGTATCTGGCACAGCTCTGCCCCCTAACTCAGCTTGTGCCCCTGCTTTCTCCTCAGCTCAGCCCCACTTTGTCTGACCCAGGCAAATCCCACTCACATGGACGACGGGACCTCCCTGGCCTCCTGACTCCCCTGATTTAGCCTGCTCACCCTGTCATTCAGGCTGACCTGGAGCATTGGCCTCTCCCCATTGTTCCTGAGGGTTGTCAGTCTCAGGGTCCTGATTCCCCATTGACCCTTCCCCCATTTTAGTACTGGGAGCTAGCAACTGAAACACCCCACTGAATGTTAGTAAGGGGGCAAATAGAAGCTACAAGCCCCTTACAAATAGAAGCTACATGCATTCATACCTTCATAAATAACACATTATGTATACCAAAAATGTTCTGTGATTCCCAATGTAAAATACAATTTGAAGAAAGGATAGAACAAACTATAACAAACTAGAATTCCTATGATTCCTGAGGGGCACAACACAGTTGCCTCCCATATGTAAAGAACCATTTAATTGAGCAATAGACTGCTCAATATTTATGTTAGTTCCTCTTTTGTTTCCAAGCACTCCCTCATCAACTTTCTACTTTTCATGGTGCTTACTTCAATCATACAGTTGTAATGAATCCATCCGGAGCTTGGGCTACAACTGTCCTCCTTTAGTTCTTAAAAGCACAGCTATCTACACTTGAGCTACAAGAGATCCTTTTGCTGGCCAGTGTTCAAAACTGAATTTGAGAACCCATCTAAATAATTGCTTCAGGCATTATTGTTCTGTTCTATCTGACCATTGTGGATGCAGCTCAGTTGTGTTTCTTGAAATGCTTCTCAAGATGCGAGTTTCACAAAGGTTTCAAAAACTAGGCAGTTTCTCTGTGTAGTTGGGGTCTTTAAAATGTATATATTTGACCTTATTATTCAATCAACTGTCCATTTAATAACATTTCAAAAAGTTAACTTATTGCTGGAGCTGGTAGAATAGTAAATTATATATTTGACTTCCACTGATGTTCGTGTAGTATATTTATTGAATAATATTTGACCATCTATAGAGCTGGTTGAGGATCACAAAATATTTATCATAATTTTGACATACTGGTGAAATTAATCTGATAACATCTTTGCCAACATCGTATTATGTGATTAGCTCTACTCTTTCCTGACATTTTACTTTATTTTTTCTTCCTGTCTCCACTGTATTCCACTCTTTTTCTCTTAAATGATGATGCATTCTTTTCCAAATTGTCTTCAATGTAGGGTGACCAGATGTCCCGATTTTATAGACAGTCACGATTTCTGGGTCCTTTTTTTTTTAATATAGGCTCCTATGAACCCCCCCACCCCCATCCTGATTTTTCACACTTGCTGTCTGGTCACCCTACTTCAATGTCCCATTTCTGTCCCCCACACTCCCCCACACCCCTCCTCTCCATTGCCCTGCCCCACAGCCATTGTGCATCCACACACAGATCTTGGCAAGTTTACTAGCCACCCAATAATCACAACTAGCCAAAGACAGACACACAGAGTTAGGAGTTGTAGTTATTCAGAACAACTGTACTTTACCCATCCCTGCATGTTCTGGCTGATACGAGATGATATTTCAGCAACTCTACCCTTCCCACAGCCTTCGTGTTTTTGTTCGTCTCTCCGGTGCCTGTCTCTCCTGTTGCTCTTTTTTCACCTAAGCTGCAACAAAGTAAAATAGACCTGATTCTTTCCAGTCTCCCAGCTTAACCCTAGAAAACGGGTCCATTTTCACTCTGAAAATGCGTATGGAAGCTCTGAGCAGCAGAAGAGGCAATGGCGTTGGCAGACTCAAGCAAACAGTACCTCACTGGTTTTCTTGTTTGTGCTTGGAAGATGTCTTTTACAACCGTAAGGGCTAGAAATTAATGGCATTTGCCAAGGAAAGTTTCCTACCTGTTGCGAGTGAACTTTTCAAGGCCTAGCTGTCACTATAGTTTATAATGAACACACATACTGTACTTCTGCTTTGGATTTGAAAAGTCCTCAGTAGTTGACTTTGTGACTTCAAACTTAAGTCAATTAGCAAGTTCTAATGATTATTTTAATAAAACATTTATCACTGATCGCACTAAGGTGGAAAGGCTGATGACAGTAATGTTGTTTTCAACACACAAACAAGTTTCCACTTTAAAGTCCGTCACAAATCATGTCTTTGATCAATAGGTAATCTGATCACAAGCAGAAAGCCAAAACGCATAGTGAGGGTAAATGGTGATAAGTGATATTAATTATTGGGAAGTGGCCAAAATTACAAAATTAGTGAGTGGTGTACTAGTAGTGGGATTTTCAGTGAGCAGGCTTTGAAGACCACATTCTCTTCTGATTTCAAGACTTAAACTGCTGCTGTTCTTTCTAGCAGTTTTTGTAAGCTGTTGGTGCTCTCCTGCTATTTTTCTGGCAAACTTCTTGTGCAGATCTGAGCTGAATTAGAGGCTGTGGCTGAAAGTCTCTCCTCCTCAAAAGTAAATTTGGATTTTAAATTGAATAGCTGATGGCATGTAGCCTTAGTTCCTTCTCTAAAGAGCCTTACTAGTCTTACGGAATCCTCAACATGTCAGTGTCCATTAAGGCAAATGAAAAGGAGTGGAATAAGTTGCTGACAAGGCTTGTTCTGCAGACATCAATCTTGGCTAATAGGGATCATCATGAAAGACCTTCTGAAAATCAGGTCCAAGGTGTATCAAGTTGGGCACCCCGAAACAGGTGGCCACTTCTCAAAATTTAGACCATTGTGGTTAAAGCAGAGGGACTGGGAGTTGAGAGGACTAGATTTTAATCCTGCTTTGTCACCATGGCCTCACTTATGCCATGAAACTGAACCATTTCTGTCAGTGGATCTCACCTCACCACCGTGGCGCCTTCTGGTGGTCATTCTGGGAATTAGCTCAGTCTTTTTGCAGGGCGCCCTCCTCCGGTGGTGTCTTGCCTGCCATCACTTCTGCTCTGGACCTGCGTTGCCTCAAGGATTGCAGCATCCTCTTCAGGACACAGCCCTCCGGCCGTGCCCCATTCTGTTCCCCCCTCTCTTCCAGGGGAGCAGGAGTCCTCTTACCAGCCACTCATCTCCGTGGCCGACTGCAGCCCAAGGATCTAGCCACTCCCCTCAGTGGCAAGTGTGGGCAAAGGGGAAGGGGGAGACCCGGGCCCTCCCGCTACTCTGTTCCCAACCCAGGGACCCTCTAGGCGGCAGCCACGCACTGCATCTCCTTCAACCCCCACCATCTGTTTCCCTGGGCAACTTCCCCATACCCCTAGCACCTTCTCTGCCTCTATATCCGGGCTTCAGTCTTTCAGCCAGTCAGCTCCCTCTCGCTCCCCTGGCCTGGCCTGGCCTGGCCTGGCCTTGCTCTGTCTAGGGTGCTGGCGGTTCCCTCAGCTCTTCAGGGACCCAGTCCTTTCTCCCTGGGCTCCCAAGAGGGAACTGACTCCTCTGCCCTGCAGCTCTCTTTATATATGGGCCTGCTCTGCCCTGATTGGCTGCTTCTTGCAGCCCCATGCTGATTAGCTGTCTTCTGTGTAGCCTCCGAGGGCTGTTTTTAACCCTTTCTCCACCAGTGTGGAGCAGACGCCCCATCACACACAGCAACAGAGCAGAACATAGTTGAACTGCAAACAATGATGTGGACAAACTGTGTTCAACACCTTTCTCAGCAGCTGTGGTTTAAATCCTGCTAAAACTGTGTTGAACACAGCTTGTCATTGTCTCCACCATGTTCTGCCAGATTTAGTTCTGACACTCATGGACACTGTGGTTCAGTGTCATAAGTTAGGTGTTAGGTGAGGTCTCTGTGACCAGGGATAAATCACATAACTTCCCTCTGCTTCCAGTGCCCAATGTGTAGAAAGGGGTAAAAATCCCCTCCTTCATAACGGGTTTTGAGCTGCTCTAATGAAAGGTGCTGTCTAAGTACCAACCACAATTATTGATATTTGACCATTATGTGACTGAGATAGTATTGGCAAATCTACATTTGATACTACTATAAATTCTGAATGTTGAAATTCTTTTTGTTTCCCTTTAGTCCTGTCAAGTTTCCTCCCCCACTCTGAACTCTAGGGTACAGATGTGGGGACCTGCATGAAAAACCTCCTAAGCTTATCTTTACCAGCTTAGGTCAAAACTTCCCCAAGGTACAAAATATTCCACCCGTTGTCCTTGGACTGGCCGCTACCACCACCAAACTAATACTAGTTACTGGGGAAGAGCTGTTTGGACGTGTCTTTCCCCCCAAAATACTTCCCAAAACCTTGCACCCCACTTCCTGGACAAGGTTTGGTAAAAAGCCTCACCAATTTGCCTAGGTGACTACAGACCCAGACCCTTGGATCTTAAGAACAATGAACAATCCTCCCAACACTTGCACCCCCCCTTTCCTGGGAAATGTTGGATAAAAAGTCTCACCAATTTGCATAGGTGACCACAGACCCAAACCCTTGGATCTGAGAACAATGAAAAAGCATTCAGTTTTCTTACAAGAAGACTTTTAATAAAAATAGAAGTAAATAGAAATAAAGAAATCCCCCCCTGTAAAATCAGGATGGTAGATATCTTACAGGGTAATTAGATTCAAAAACATAGAGAACCCCTCTAGGCAAAACCTTAAGTTACAAAAAAGATACACAGACAGAAATAGTTATTCTATTCAGCACAATTCTTTTCTCAGCCATTTAAAGAAATCATAATCTAACATATACCTAGCTAGATTACTTACTAAAAGTTCTAAGACTCCATTCCTGGTCTGTCCCCGGTAAAGACCAGCATATAGACAGACACACAGACCCTTTGTTTCTCTCCCTCCTCCCAGCTTTTGAAAGTATCTTGTCTCCTCATTGGTCATTTTGGTCAGGTGCCAGCGAGGTTACCTTTAGCTTCTTAACCCTTTACAGGTGAGAGGAGCTTTCCCCTGGCCAGGAAGGATTTCAAAGGGGTTTACCCTTCCCTTTATATTTATGACACGCCCCCAAATCTCAGCTAGGGTGAAACACTGGCTGGGATTTCTTCCTGGAGCTCTAGGAAAAACAGAGTTAATAAGACACATGCATCTCTAAATATACTACCAAGTACATAAAGACTAACAATATTTTCCACATCTCAAGGACGATTTTAACCAGTTGATTCTGGGAAACTTTCACGGGAGAGTGCATCAGCCACTTTGTTAGAAGCTCCTGAGATGTGTTGGATGTCGAAATCAAAATCTTGGAGAGCTAAACTCCACCGAAAAAGTTTTTTGTTAGTTTCCTTGACGGTGTGAAGCCACTTCAGTGCAGCATGGTCGGTTTGCAGGTGGAAACACCGTCCCCAAACATATGGGCGTAGCTTTTCCAGAGCGTAGACAATGGCGTAACATTCTTTTTCAGTGACTGACCAGTTGCTTTCCCTCTCAGACAGTTTTTTGCTGAGAAACACTACAGGGTGGAATTCTTGATCAGGTCCTTTCTGCATTAAAACTGCTCCCACACCACGCTCGGACGCATCTGTGGTTACTAGGAACGGTTTGTCAAAGTCTGGGGCCCTTAGTACAGGGTCAGACATGAGTGTCGCTTTAAGCTTGTTAAAGGCCTTCTGACACTTTTCGGTCCACTGAACAGCATTTGGCTGTTTCTTTTTGGTTAGGTCTGTCAGTGGGGCAGCGATTTGGCTGTAGTGCGGTACAAATCGTCTGTAATAACCAGCCAAGCCTAAGAAGGATTGAACCTGTTTCTTTGACTTTGGGACAGGCCACTTTTGGATAGCATCCACCTTGGCCTGTAGGGGGCTGATAGTTCCTTGACCCACCTGGTGTCCAAGGTAAGTCACTCTGTTTAGGCCTATTTGACACTTCTTAGCCTTAACAGCTAGTCCTGCCTCCCTTATGCGCTCAAGGACTTTTTGTAGATGTTCCAGGTGGTCTGCCCAGGAATCCGAAAATATGGCCACATCGTCAAGGTAGGCGACTGCATATTCTCCTAATCCCGCTAGGAGACCATCTACAAGTCTTTGGAAAGTGGCGGGTGCATTTCGCAGCCCGAAAGGGAGTACATTAAATTCATACAGCCCGAGATGTGTGATGAAGGCTGACCTTTCCTTGGCAGATTCATCTAGCGGTACCTGCCAGTACCCCTTGGTTAAGTCCAAGGTAGAGATGAACTGGGCCCGTCCCAGTTTCTCTAATAGTTCATCTGTGCGTGGCATTGGATAGTTGTCTGGGCGAGTTACAGCATTTAGCTTACGGTAGTCCACGCAAAAACGTATTTCCCCATCTGGTTTGGGAACTAGAACCACTGGAGATGCCCATGCACTTTCAGAGGGGCGGATTACACCCATCTGTAACATATCCTGGATCTCCCGTTCTATAGCAGTTTTAGCTTGAGGAGACACCCGGTAAGGTTGAACCCTAATTGGGTGAGCATTACCTGTGTCAATGGAGTGGTATGCCCGTTCAGTCAGTCCTGGGGTGGCTGAGAACGTTGGCGCGTAGCTAGTGCACAGCTCCTGGATCTGCTGTCACTGCATACGCCCAAGGGTCATGGAGAGGTTCACCTCTTCCACACCACCACCACATTTCCCTTTGTAGTAGATACCTTCGGGCCACTCAGCATCGTCTCCTCCCTGGGCTGTAAACTGACAAACCTTTAATTCTCTGGAATAAAAGGGCTTAAGAGAATTAATATGGTACACCTTAGGCTTTCGGTTGGAGGTGGGGAATGCTATGAGATAATTAACAGCTCCCAGGCGCTCCTGGACCGTGAATGGCCCTTCCCACGATGCTTCCATTTTATGGGCCTGGAGCGCCTTTAAGACCATGACCTGGTCTCCTACTTTGAAGGAACGCTCTCTGGCATGTTTATCATACCAGGCTTTTTGCTCTTTTTGAGCATCCTGTAAGTTTTCTCTAGCAAGGGCTAAAGAGGTTCGGAGGGTGTTTTGTAGGTTGGTTACGAAGTCCAGAATGTTAGTTCCTGGAGAAGGTGTAAATCCCTCCCATTGCTGCTTTACCAACTGCAATGGCCCCTTAACCTCACGGCCATATACAAGTTCAAATGGGGAAAACCCTAAACTGGGATGTGGTACAGCTCTGTAGGCAAAGAGCAACTGCTGCAACACTAGGTCCCAATCATTGGAGTGCTCATTTATGAATTTACGTATCATGGCCCCCAAAGTTCCATTAAACTTCTCCACCATGCCATTTGTTTGATGGTGGTAAGGAGTGGCAACCAAGTGATTTACCCCATGAGCTTCCCAAAGGTTTTTCATAGTTCCTGCCAGGAAATTAGTCCCTGCATCTGTGAGGATGTCGGAGGGCCAACCTACCCTGGCAAAAATGTCTGCTAGTGCCTGGCATACACTTTTAGCCCTGGTGTTGCTTAGAACTACTGCTTCCGGCCATCGGGTGGCAAAATCCATGAAAGTCAGTATGTACTGCTTTCCTCTGGCTGTCTTTTTCGGAAAAGGACCCAGAATATCCACAGCTACTCGCTGAAATGGAACTTCAATGATGGGGAGTGGCTGGAGAGGGGCTTTGACCTGGTCTTGGGGTTTTCCCACTCTTTGGCACACCTCACAAGACTGGACATAGGTAGAAACATCCTTGCCCATTCCGTCCCAGTGGAATGACCCCCCCAAACGGTCTTTGGTCCTGTTCACCCCAGCATGGCCACTAGGGTGATCATGGGCTAAGCTCAAGAGCTTGGCCCGGTATTTAGTTGGAACTACCAACTGTCTCTGAGGATGCCAGTCTTCCTGGTGTCCCCCAGAAAGAGTTTCCTTGTATAAAAGTCCTCTTTCTACAACAAACCTGGATCGATTAGAAGAGCTGAGAGGCGGTGGGTTGCTCCGTACCGCCGTCCAAGCTCTCTGGAGGCTTTCATCTGCTTCCTGTTCGGTCTGGAACTGTTCCCTTGATGCTGGAGACATCAGTCCCTCATTGGATTGTGGACCTAGGCTTGGTCCCTCTGGAAGCAATATAGGGGATGGAGCTGTTTCTGTTGACTGTGAACCGCTCTCCGCTGGTGCACTATGTTGGGATTCAGGCTCCGGCTGAGCCTCTTGTGTAGGGTTATCGGCTGCTGCCAGTTCAGGTTCGGTGGGGCCCTCTGGTGTTGAGGTTGCAAGTACTGGATTCAGTGCTGACACTGGGTCTGGTGTTGGTTGTTCGGCTGGTTCCGGTTCTGGGACTGGTTCCGTCTGGGTCTCTGGGACTGGATCCACTACTGCTGTTACAGACATTGGCCTGGGGTCCGGGTCCATCACCTCTGACCGGGTCCTGATAGAAGTTTCCGGAACAGAGCTAGGCCTCACGGCTTGTTTAGCCTGGCTGCGGGTGACCATTCCCACCCTCTTGGCCTGCTTCACATGCTTGGCCAAGTCTTCCCCCAACAGCATGGGGATGGGATAATCATCATAGACTGCAAAAGTCCACATTCCTGACCAGCCCTTGTACTGGACAGGCAACTTGGCTGTAGGCAAATTGAAAGAGTTGGACTTGAAGGGTTGAATCGTCACTTGGATCTCTGGGTTGATTAAATTGGGGTCCACTAAGGAAGCATGGATAGCTGACACTTGTGCTCCAGTGTCCCTCCACGCGGTGACCTTCTTCCCGCCCACACTCACAGTTTCCCTCCGCTCCAAGGGTATCTGGGAGGTATCTGGGCCTGTGGACCTCTGGTGTGATTCCGGTGCAATGAACTGTAATCTGTTGGGGTTCTTGGGGCAGTTGGCCTTTACATGCCCCAGCTCGTTACATTTAAAACATCATCCAGCTGACGGGTCACTGGGGCGAGGAGCGTTGCTGGAGAACGGGGTGGCGGGACGATAAGGGGTCTGGAGGGTTCTTTGGGAGGTAGGTGGGGCTTTGGGCGGCCCCCGGTAATAGGGTGTGGTCTGGGGTGGTCCCTTCTGGTCTCCGCTCCAACTGCGACCAGTTTTCTTCTTCTCTGCCACCTCCACCCATCTGGCTCCAATCTCTCCTGCCTCGATTACAGTTTTGGGTTTCCCATCTAGGATGTATCTTTCTATTTCCTCAGGAACACCCTCTAAGAATTGTTCCATTTGCATTAGGAAGGGCAAATTTACTGGAGATTCAACACTTGCTCCTGATATCCAGGCATCCCAATGTTTCACAATGTGGTAGGCATGTCGGGTAAATGACATGTCTGGTTTCCACCTTAGGGCTCTGAACCTCCGACGAGACTGCTCGGGTGTTATCCCCATTCTGACTCTCGCCTTGGATTTAAACAGTTCATTCTTGTTCATGTGTTCTTTAGGCATTTCAGCTGCCACCTCAGCTAAGGGTCCACTGAGCTGCGGCCTCAGCTCTACCATGTATTGGTCAGTAGAGATGTTGTACCCAAGGCAGGCCCTTTTGAAGTTTTCTAGGAAGACCTCAGTATCATCCCATCCCAGAAAGTTCCCCACCTACAAGGTAGGCGAAGTGGTACTTGGAGAAGGATTACTAGGGTTTGTTGGGATAATCTGCTGAGCCTTTATCTTCTCCATCTCCTCCACATACTTCCTTTCTTTTTCCTTCTCCTCCAGTTCTTTGTCCCTTGCTTCCATAGCTCTCCTGTGAGCAGCCACTTGGTGTTGTTCTGCTTCTCTCGCTACCTCCCTTTCTTGTTCCTCCTTCAGCCGCATGAGCTCTATCTGTCTTTCATGTTCCCTTTGTCTTTCCTCAGCCTGAAATTTGGCTAATTCGAGCTGTAGTCGAGCCGCGGATTTTGTCATTCTAACCTCTGTTTTTAACTAACCTTACACCTGAGGTTTAGAAATAAACAAACAAAACTTGGCTGTAAAATTTTGCTGTGCTGGAATAGAATACCTATTCTCTGATAGTGATTGTCAGCCTACAGAAAAAGACAATTCCCTTGTCTCTGCTCTGGGCCCAAATTAAAGCAAAAAACCTCCAACTACTTGGAAACCTGCTTACCCAGCCCAAAGAAAAAGCAAATGGGTAGAACACACCCCCCCTATTTACTTTTAGGAAGAAAAAAAAAAACCTCTGGGTTGGAAGACTGTGAATTTCCCTGCAGGAGTTAAGTACCCTGCCTCCAGGCAAAGAAAACCTGCAATTCACAAAGATAATCCCCTTTTGTCTCTGCTTGGCCACAAAGCAGAGAAAACACAAGCTGCTTTCAGTTTCAGCTGCTTTCTGGATTTCCTTTCCAAAGGAAAAAAAAATTTCCTTTTTAAAATCTGTATTTCTAGTTCCGAAAATCTCAGCTGGATCTCAAAATGATTTCAGGTTAATCACACCACTATGCCACCATGTCAAGGTTCCTCCCCCACTCTGAACTCTAGGGTACAGATGTGGGGACCTGCATGAAAAACCTCCTAAGCTTATCTTTACCAGCTTAGGTCAAAACTTCCCCAAGGTACAAAATATTCCACCCGTTGTCCTTGGACTGGCCGCTACCACCACCAAACTAATACTGGTTACTGGGGAAGAGCTGTTTGGACGCGTCTTTCCCCCCAAAATACTTCCAAACCCTTGCACCCCACTTCCTGGACAAGGTTTGGTAAAAAGCCTCACCAATTTGCCTAGGTGACTACAGACCCAGACTCTTGGATCTTAAGAACAATGAACAATCCTCCCAACACTTGCACCCCCCCTTTCCTGGGAAATGTTGGATAAAAAGTCTCACCAATTTGCATAGGTGACCACAGACCCAAACCCTTGGATCTGAGAACAATGAAAAAGCATTCAGTTTCTTACAAGAAGACTTTTAATAAAAATAGAAGTAAATAGAAATAAAGAAATCCCCCCCTGTAAAATCAGGATGGTAGATATCTTACAGGGTAATTAGATTCAAAAACATAGAGAACCCCTCTAGGCAAAACCTTAAGTTACAAAAAAGATACACAGACAGAAATAGTTATTCTATTCAGCACAATTCTTTTCTCAGCCATTTAAAGAAATCATAATCTAACACATACCTAGCTAGATTACTTACTAAAAGTTCTAAGACTCCATTCCTGGTCTGTCCCCGGTAAAGACCAGCATATAGACAGACACAGAGACCCTTTGTTTCTCTCCCTCCTCCCAGCTTTTGAAAGTATCTTGTCTCCTCATTGGTCATTTTGGTCAGGTGCCAGCGAGGTTACCTTTAGCTTCTTAACCCTTTACAGGTGAGAGGAGCTTTCCCCTGGCCAGGAAGGATTTCAAAGGGGTTTACCCTTCCCTTTATATTTGACAAGTCCTTAACCTGCTGGTAGTTTCCAGACTGTCAGTCAAATGAATGCTGGAGCGGGGGAGATGTTTAGGGGAAGTAACCTTTTATTGAAGAGACCCACAAGAAAACTGAGTCTTTTTCATACTATAGTTACAAAGGAGCAGAATAAATACAGATTTACCTGCCAAACCCAGAATGTCTTAAATACTAATATATATATATATATATATATATATATATGACCAGCACACAGTCATTCAGGTTAAGTGATATTTATTTAAGAGCTTGCCATAACTTTTAGGACTAATGTAATATAAATGCTTTGTTACAGATTAACAAAAGCTGGGCATTAAAGTTTGACACCCTATCCTTTGATGCCCTGCTGTCTTACCACAATGAACTGAATCAATGATTGAGTTTCTGGGCCACATCTTGAGCTGCTGTAAATTGGTCTTACTCCATTGGATTTATGCTGATTTACACAGGCAGAGGAACTGACCTTGACTTACTTCTTTTCTTGCTCCTTCCCCATCACTTGGTACATCTGCAATGTTGTTGTTTAAACTTATTTCTTCTGACAGTATGTTAATACTAAAGGTGAATAAAACTAGAGTGTGTATCTCAGCAGGCATTGAGATCAAGGCTCATCTTTTTTAATGCAAAGTTATAACGATATCAGTATAGATTTTTCTGGCAACTAAGAAACCATTTTTACCTGAGTTATTCGATTAAGAAGAACTTGCTCATAATTTAGTGCTGCAGCTGTAGCAGAGCCATTGCTGAAAGATTTTAAGTAGGTGAGATGCTAATTAAATTCTACTCAATTTTAGCTTAGAATTCAGAACCAGGTTGCACACATCTAGTAACCATTCTTTGCTCTCTCGCAGAGGATTAGGAAGGGAGAAACTGATAGAAATATCAACCTCCAAATGGTATATGTTGGAGTATATTGATACAAGCGTGGACTTATGAAATATTACTTGCAAATTAGAGCTATAAGCCCCAAGTGTCAAATTGTCCCCCTTTGTGTGCTGTCTGTTTTGAATGACATCAAGAGTGGTTAAAGAGAATTTAACCTAAGCTTTAAATAGTAAAGAAACTCGCCCCACACTTGCTTATTCATTTTGAAGACCAGGAGAATGTCGGGCAAAATCCATTTCTTCTTCAAAAAACCTGAACATAAAGGAGCCTAATTGAGTTGGGGGTCCAGTGCCTGTCAATGAGATATGGGCTCCTAACTTCCTTGAATTACTTGGAGAATACCAGACATTATATGGAAGGATGGGGGAGAAGGTGAAGTTCATGCCCTATCTGGGGCCAGGGCATTCTACTGCAGAACAGACAATCATCCTTTTTTTTATTGTATTGTGTTTATACGTTTTCATACCATCATAGTATCTGAACACTTTGCAGTAGTGCATTTATCAAAATGACTAACATTGTGCTAAGTGCATTACAAACCCGATGCAGGGCTTAAAGTGGTGCAGAGTTCCTTTGCTTACAGAGAAGGTCTATTGAATCTGGTAGGGATAAAAATAATAGGGCTTGATAGAAATTAACCTAAATCCTTATAAGACCTCATCCCCAATTACATTCTTTCCTAGATTATTTTGAACTTTCCAATGAGCTGGGATAGGATTTTCTGTTCAGTTCTGTAGGATGGTTTTAAAAAAACCTATAGAAAGGCAATGTTATAATATTAAATTTTACAGGATCTTTTCCGCAAAGGCTGTGCTGGTCCTCTGCATCTGTAACATAAAAATGTAATATACACCTTTTGAAAAGAAATCAGAGTTAAATTGAAGAAAGCTCCAAGAATCCATCCCCTTCTGAACTAGAGGAATCACTAGGTTGTTTAGTGCAGAACATAAATCCATGACTAATGTACTATTGCTTAACTAATGTGATAATTAATTCATGGCATTGATTTAATTTTGTACTTGTGTTGCTCTGACTTGGTGAATGTAGCTATAGCTTCCAGGAGGTAGGCTTTTCAACATCATCTGCATGACGCTGTCTTGCAGCAATTTATGTTCGTATTGTTTTATTACTGAGTAGTGGCTGGGTTCGGTATTCTGGTGCAATGTGACTGAACAAGCTGCTAGCAGGTAGTTCAATGACAGAGGAAGGACAGTTGCAGGGTAGATATAATGTAATTATGTAAGCCATGCTTTATCATCCCACAGCATCTCTGGGTCTGTAGTGGCATTTGAATCAATGATTAAAAAATCTCATTTTAATGAAATGAGAAATATTTCATTAGATAGAGTAAGAAAAATCAATATGACTGAATTTGTGAGGTTAAAATTCAGAATTCAAAAGAATCCTCATAATCTAGTTGTTAGATCTTCATTCCCTAGATCAGTGCTCTATCTGCCATCTCTTCCAGACTGTCTGACTTCCTCCACGTGACTTTCTACTTACTTTGGAAGGGAACGCTTTAAAACCATATTTTTCCAGCCAAGTTCTTCCCCCTTCCCTCCCCATTCCTAGGGTGCGTTGGGATCATTAGAATGGTTGGCACAATGTGTTTATTGTAAAATATAAACTGTATAAAAAGTGACAAAAGATAATCAAATGTAATGGCAATGAATTTTATCTAAAAGCTGTGAGCATTATTACTGGTGCTGGGATTTCTGGCAGTTGAATTAGTGATGTCTGAATATAGAGTCATTGTTTTATTGATTCCAAGGACAGTAGGGACCATTGTGACGATCGAGTCCAGGAGTTTTCAAAAAATTTTTCTGGAGACCCAGTTGAAGAAAATTGTTGATGTCTGCAACCCAGTGGAGCTGGGGATGAGGGGTGTGGGGGGTGGGGCTAGGAATGAGGGGTTCTGGGTGCAGGAGGGGGCTCCGGTCTGGGGTTAGGGTGCAGGAGGGGGTCAGGGCTCTGGGCTGGGGGTGCGGGCTTCGGGGTGGGACCCCAGGGATGAGGGGTTGGGGTGCAGGAAGAGGGTGCATTCTGGAGGGAGCTCAGGGCTGGGGCAGGGGATTGGGGCGCGATCTTACGTCCGGCAGCTTTTGGTCAGCAGTGCAGCTGGGGTGCAGAGGCAGGCTTTCCCGCCTGTCCTGGCATTGCAGACCGCCCTGCACCCGGGAAGCGGCCAACAGGTCCGGCTCCTAGGCAACTCTCACCCACAGGCACCGCCCCCCCCACCCCCTGGTGTGGAGCTGGTTTTCGGGGTGGGGGCAGCGCACAGAGCCCCATGGCTCCCCTGCCTATGAGCCGGACCTGCTGCTGTCCACTTCCGGGGTGCAGTGCGGTGTCAGAACAGGTAGGGACTAATAGTTTTTACTGGCCGGCCGCCAGGGTCCTTGGGTGCTGAGCAAGGCGACCCAGTGCCTTGCATTCTGCTACCCAAACTTTGAAAACCACTGATTTAGTCTTATCTCCTGTATAACAGACCATAGACCTTTCCCAGAATGATTCCTAGAGTAGATCTTTTAGAAGAACAACATCCAATCTTGATTTAAAAATAGTCAGAGTTATCTTGTTCTGCATCTGCCCTCTCTGGAGTTTGCTCTGTTGACTGTGCTTTCTGAAGAACACAATGTAGATGTTGACCGTTTATGTTGAACTCTCCACTGTTGTTTTGATTACATGATCTGGGTGCTGAATTCTTTTTCTTTATGAGAGCTGGAGCCATCCATCCTTTTTTTCTTCATCCAATTTGACTTAATAACAGTCAGCAGGCTCTAGGCCCAGCAGTTCTCTAGCTGAGTAATGCCTGTTGTATAGGTATTCATAAGTGCTTTCAACCTTTTTATCTTCTTTGGCTACACTTTCCATGTCTGGGCACTTTGGAGATGGGTTCTTTTCCAAAGTTGGAGCAGTAGTTCTAGGTTGTCTTCCTTTAAGGAGATGTTTTGGACTATATCCAGTAGCTGCTGCTGCTGTTGATCTGTAACTCAGAAGAGCGAGGCATGGATCTTCCTGCTGTAGGGTTTTCTTGAATGTCTGTACAACTCTCTGACTCTCCATTCACTTGTGGGTAATATGGGCTGCTAGTAATATGATCAAAATCGTATTTCACTTGGAATGATCTTAATTCTCCTGTAGTGAATTCTGCTCCATTGTCCATCATGAGTTGTTTTGGAATACCGAACTGACCAAAAGTGCACTATTTTTGCACACTATATGGTTCAGCATCATCTCCTGGGTTGATTTGTACTGGATCGCCTTTCAAAAGTCCATTATCATCAAATCCTCCAAGTTCTCCCACCTTTCTCATTAGGCCTGTTAGGGGACTTATTCCTTCACCCACTTACTTCCCTGGTCCTTCTCGCAAGAACAGAGAGCAACAATACCCAAAGTCCAACGGTGCAAACAATTTAATGTTTATTGGGGTAAACTTCCAGCAAGCATGATTCCAGTTTCCTTCCTTAGTGTCCCCCTTCCCAGCTCTGACACCACAGAGCCTTACCTGTGGCCCTGTTCCCATTCCTGCCCTTAGCTAAACATGATTCCAATTTCCCCAACCCATTCCCTGTTCCCATTTCCCCTCCCCCCCCACACACCCACACCCACTTCCTGACTCAGTGCAGATTATATAGTAAAACTTGAGTTCTGCTTAGTTATACCTTAACCAATCATTTTACTGAAATTTAACTGATTCCTAACATATTGTAACATGATTATGTAACCAATTATATCCCACCACCTTAATTAGTTTACACCCAGCAAAATTAATTATACAGCAGACAGGAACAATCACAGAACCAGACAGAGATTATACAGACAAACAATAGCAAAGTGGGAACTATAATGACAAAACAATACAGAAGTGAGGATTTCACATCCCCGCTATTGATAAGTGAGTTCTTGCCAGACAGGATGCTATCAAACTAAGTTTCCTTGTACATTTTCCAGGCACTTCCCTTTCTCTGGAGGCGATAGGCATTACCAGGACAGGATTGTATTCCTAACAGCCCAATAGCACCTTCTTTCAATGTGACTAGGTTGGAAAGTGAGGATGTGACCGGTTGCTTCCCAGCTTATGGCTGCCTCTGTTGCTTAGCCAGAGATCTTAGCCTAAGAACAGGGCCTCAGACTGTCACAGTAAGAGAAGGACCTTACACCGGCAGACAGTGATTTTGATTCTTTCTTTTATACTTTTATAACTAGCCAAGTGATAAGAATACACCTAAATTCTTAGAGTATAGGTCTTTACAGACAGGCCTGAATATCTATATCCTAACTAGGCCCATCATGGCTGCCACACTGGCTGAGAACGTTGTTGGTCTTTGATCATTTGATCCCATGCATTCTGAATACATAGCTTCTGTCTTTGTAAGTTGTTTCTGTGGTGAACTGGCCCATACAGTTCTGAATACCTCCAGGACTATTCAGAGCTATATCAGGTGACTTCAGCTCTGGAGCGGTTGAGGGTGACTGCAAGTCCCTTCTGAGGTTTGGTCTACACCAGTGGCTCTCAACCTTCCCAGAGTACTGTACCCCTTTCAGGAGTCTGATTTGTCTTTATATCCCCAAGTTTCACCTGACTTAAAAACTATTTGCTCACAAAATCAGACCTAAAAATACAAAAGTGTCACAGCACACTCTTATTGAAAAATTGCTTACTTTCTCATTTTTACCATATAATCAGAAAATAATTGGAATATAAATATTGTACTTACATTTCAGTGTATAGTATATAGAGCAGTATAAACAAATTATTATCTGTATGAAATTTTAGTTTGTACTGACTTTGCTATTACTTTTTATGTAGCCAATAAAACTAAGCAAATACCTAGATGAGTTGATGTACCCCCAGAAAGATCTCTGTGTAACCCAAGGGGTATGCATACCCCTGGTTGAGAACTACTGGTCTACACTACAAACTTATGTCAGTATAACTACGTCACTCAGGGATGTGGAGTGATGTAATTATACTAGCCTAATCCGTGGTGTAGACAATGCTATGTTAACATGAGGGCTTCTCTCATAGACATAGCTACTGCCTCTAAGGGTACGTTTATACTATGAAATTAGGTCAATTTTACAGAAGTCGATTTTTAGAAATCAGTTTTATACAGTCGATTATGTATGTCCCCACTAAGCGCATTAAGTCGGCGGAGTGTGTCCTCACTACCATGGCTAGCATCGACTCACAGAGAGGTGCACTGTGGGAAGCTATCCCACAGTTCCTGTAGTCTCCACTGCTCACTGGAATTGTGGGTTAAGCTCCCAATGCCTGATGGGGCAAAAACATTGTCGTGGGTGGTTTTGGGTACATGTCGTCAGTCTCCCTTTCCTCCCTCCCTCCGTGAAAGCAACTGTAGACAATCATTTCACGCCCTTTTTCCTCTGTTACCCATGCAGACGCCATAACACGGCAAGCATGGAGCTCACCGCTGCTGTTGCGAGCATTGTAAACACTTCACACATTATACTACAGTATCTGCAGAACCTGGCTAAAAGACAGCAGCACGACAACGATTGTGAGGAGGACATGGACACAGACGTTCCTGAAAGCACGGGATGTGGCAATTGGAACATCATGGCGGCAGTGGGGCTGGTTGATACAGTGGAACACCGATTCTGGACCCGGCAAACAAGCACAGACTGGTGGGACCACGTAGTGTTGCAGGTATGGGATGATTCCCAGTGGCTGCGAAACTTTCGCATGAGTAAGGCCACTTTCTTGGAACTCTGTGAGTTGCTTTCCCCCGCCCTGAAGCGCAAGAATACCAAGATGAGAGCTGCCCTGACAGTTGAGAAGCAAGTGGCGATAGCCCTGTGGAAGCTTGCAACGCCTGACTGCTACCGGTCAGTCGGGAATCAATTTGGAGTGGGCAAATCTACTGTGGGGACTGCTGTGATTCAAGCAGCCAATACAATCCCTGACATTCTCCTATCAGAGGTAGTGACTCTGGGAAATGTGCAGGTCATAGTGGATCGCTTTGCTGCAATGGGTTTCCCTAATTGTGGTGGGGCGATAGATGGAACACATATCCCTGTCTTGGCACCACCTTGCCAACCAATACATAAACTGCAAGGGGTACTTCTCAATGGTGCTGCAAGCACTAGTGGATCAGAAGGGATTTACTTCCCAGACCAGAAAATTACTGTTGGGGATGTTGAAATGCCAATAGTTACCCTTGGAGACTCAGCCTACCCCTTGTTCCCATGGCTCATGAAGCCATACACAGGCAGCTTGGACAGTAGTAAGGAGCAGTTCAACTATAGGCTGAGCAAGTGCAGAATGGTGGTAGAATGTGCCTTTGGACGTTTAAAAGCTCGCTGGCGCTGTTTACTGACTAGGTCAGACCTCAGCACAACCAATATTCCCATTGTTATTGCTGCTTGCTGTGCGCTCCACAATATCTGTGAGAGTAAGGGGGAGATGTTTATGGCAGGGTGGGAGGTTGAGGGAAATCGTCTGGCTGCCAATTTTGAACAGCCTGACACCAGGGCGATTAGAAGAGCACAGGTAGGCACGCTGCACATCAGAGAGGCTTTGAAAATCAGTTTAATGACTGGTCAGGCTACAGTGTGACAGTTGTGTGTATTTCTCCTTGATGCAAACCCGCCCCCTTTGTTGAGTTTAATTCCCTGTAAGCCAACTACCCTCCCCCCTTCGATCACAGCCGGCAAAGGAATAAAGTCACTATTGTTTTGAAACCATGCATTCTTTCTTAATTAAAAAAAAAAAGAGAGATAACTGATAAGGTAGCCTGGGTGGGATGCGGGAGGAGGGAAAGACAAGGGCACGTAGCTTATTGTAGCCACACTACAAATCAAAACTGTTTGAATGACCGCCTTCTGTTGCTTGGGCCATCCTCTGGAGTGAAGTGGCTGGGTGCCCAGAGCCTCCCTCCCCGCGTTCTTGGGCGTCTGAGTGAGGAGGATATAGAACTTGGGGAGGAGGGCAGGCGGTTGTACAGTGGATGCAGCAGCGGTCTGTGCTCTTGTTGGCTTTCCTTGCAGCTCCACCAAACGCCTGAGCATGTCTGTTTGCTCCCCAATTAGCCTCAGCATTGCATCCTGCCTCTTCTCATCTCACTCACTTAATGCTTTCCTGGCCTCTGCTACTGAATGCCTCCATTCATTCAGCAGTGCCCTATCAGTGTGGGAGGACTGCATAAGCTCGGAAAAACATGTCCTTGTGAGTGCGTTTTTTCCACCTTCTAATCTGCGATAACCTCAAGGGCGGAGATGATAGGGGAAGCCTAGAAATATTTGCACCTGGGGGGAGATAAAAAGGGAGAGTAAAATTTAAGATGATACATTTCTGAGAACAAAAGGGAGACTCTTTCATAGTGAATCAAGCAATTCATAGCAGACAGCACATGTGCTTTAGGTACAAGGTCACATTTTGCCTTTTATATTGAGCACCTGCTAGTATGGTGACACATCACACACGGCTGGGCAACAGAATTCGGTGTCCAGGCAGCCATTGTAAGTCAAAGGATACGCAGGTTTGGCTTCTAACGCCTTCATAACATGTGGAAATGTTTTCAAACTGCAGCGTCCTCCTTTCCCTATAGCAAGCAATGCCAGTTGGGTTTGCCATTTAAAAGGAGGGGCTGCGGTTTTCGGGTGGATGTGCAGCACGCACCTCCCGCCACCCCTCACATGGCTATTTGGGATGATCCCTTTTAGCCAAGCACAAACAGCCCAGCATGAATGGGGTCCTTTTACTGTTCCCTTACAAAAAATCCCCTATTTCAATCAGGTGACCATGAATGATATCATTCTCCTGATGCTAACACAGAAAGATAAAGACCGAATGTTGCTTGAATGCGACCAAAACCCAGGACCATTCGCTGCTATGCTTTGTGCTGCAATGATTCCAGACTACTTGCTACTGGCTTGGCGTGGTAAAGTGTCCTACCGTGGAGGACGAAATAAGGCAGCCCTCCCCAGAAACCTTCTGTAAAGGCTTTCAGAGTACCTCCAGGAGAGCTTCATGGAGATGTCCCTGGAGGATTCCCGCTCCATCCCCAGACATGTTAACAGACTTTTCCAGTAGCTGTACTGGCCATGAATGCATCCCAAGTCTTCAGGGAAAATCAAACATTAAACACTATTGCTTTTAAACCCTGTACTGTAGTTACAAATGTGCACTCACCAGAGGTGCCTTCTCCGCCTTAAGGGTTGGGGATCCCGCCTTGGGAGGGTATTGGCTCCAGGGTGATGAAAAGGTCCTGGCTGCCGGGGAGAACGGATTCACCGCTTGCCTGCTGTGCATTCTCCTCCTCCCCCGTGTTGCGTGAGACTCTCCCCTTGCAGGTGTCCATGGACAGTGGTGGGGTAGTGCCCCCCTAGAATGCCATGCAGCTGATCATAGACGTGGCATGTATGGGGCTCTGACCCAGAGCAACTGTTTTGTCTCCTTTGTCTTTTGGTAGGCTTGACTGAGCTCCTTGACTTTCACGTGGCACTGCTGTGTGTCCCTGTTGTAGCCTCTGTCCATCATGCCCTGTGCGATTTTGGCATATATATTAACATTTCTTCTTTTTGATCGGAGTTCTGCCTTCACAGATTCTTCTCCCCATACAGCAATCAGATCCAGTTTCTCCCGTTCGCCCCATGCTGGAGCTTGTTTGCGATTCTGGGGGGACTGCATGGTCACCTGTGCTGCTGGGCTCCCCGCGCTGACCAAACAGGAAATGAAATTCAAAAGTTCCCGGGGCTTTTCCTGTGTACCTGGCTAGTGCATCGGAGTTCCAAGTGCTGTCCAAAGTGGTCCCATTGGAGCACTCTGGGATAGCTCTCAGAGGCCAATAACGTCGATTTGCATCCACACTACCAAATTCGACCCAGCAAGGTCGATTTTAGCGCTACTCCCCTCACTGGGGAGGAGTACAGAAGTCGATTTTAAGAGCTCTTTAGGTCGACGGAACGGGGTTGGTTGTGTAGACGCATTCATTATAAAATTGACCTAATGTGGCAAAATTTGAGCTAACCCTGTAGTGTAGACCAGAGCTTAGGGAGGTGGAGTGCCTACGCTGACAGGAGAACCACTTCAAAAACGTCTTCACTAAGCACAGCTGCACTGCTGTGGCTCTGTAAGTGTAGAGAAGCCCTAAGATAACTAGGAGGTCAGGTCCTGGGTCAATTTTAAAGTCAATAGTCTTGCCAAGAATATTCAGTTTCACTCTCCAGGCAGGTTCTGTGTCATCACAAGTGAAAGATCCCAGAAACAATGGCTCTTGAGTCTTGATTGTCTGAAATATGAGTCAACTCCCTGACCGCTTAAATGTGGCAAACAACTGCAAAATGTCCATACTTCATGTATGTATGACACAGTGTGCCTCTGGTTGGACAGCCACCATGTCTTGGGATATGACTTTTTCCACGCCTTGTGCATGTAGGCTGGAATTTGTCCCTCTCACATGGGAGTTCTCTCTCCTTGCCTGAGGTGTCTTATGGTAATGGCACTCATGCTGCATCTGTTAACAGCTTCTAAGCTAGTTCTTTTTCTTTTTCTTTTCAGATTTGACAAATTGCTCTTGGTTTTGTGGTCTCACCATCTCAGACTGCTTTGTCATTTGAATTGCTATGGGTAGGGTTAAGGCCTTTATTTATATATATATATTTAAACAGGAACTGCTGTGAAAGGTTTTTATCTCTTAACCCCATAACTAGTCTCTCTCTGATGTTTTCATGTTTTGCATTCCCAAAATCAGATTTTCAGCCAGTATATGCAGTGCTCTTATAAAACATTCAGCATTTTCCACTGGTTGTTGAATTCTCTGGTGAAAACATGCTCTTTCATAAACCACATTTCTGAGGTATAAAATATGCATCAAGTATATTCAGAACCCTTTCATAGTCATCTTTGTGACTGTCTTCAGTAAAGTCAAAGGATTTAAAGATATGCTTTGCTTGCTTCCTCATAGCATAAATTAAAGAAGATACCTTTATCTCTAGTTTGCTTGTGGAGTTTGTTTGCAATTTGACATCTTGCAATATACTGCTTCCAGTCTGTCCAATGTGAAGGTTTGTCAAAGCTGCAGTTCTCTGGGGCGTTGGAGAGTGACATGTTGATGACATCCTGCAAACTTTGTTTGGTTTTTTTTCCTTCTGTTTCTGTTCTTAGTTAACGTCTGACTCCATGTCATCCAGATGTGGACTGGTCACAGAGCTTGCTTATACACACCAGATATGTGCAGGATAAGATCTTTTCATGGCCTGCCAGGTCTGGCTAAGTAGTTTACACACTATTCTGCCTTTATGTAAGCGGGGGAATAGTCCCGCTATTGTGGGGAACTTTCCTGGCTTCTGCACTACCCCGGTGAAGTGGGCTAGCGAAAGGATCTGAGTCCTCGCTCCCACTTCCTTTACCCAGTGGCCTCCCTGCCCTTGTGGACTCCCTTTCCACTCTCCTGTCTGGCAGAGTCCTCGTAACCCCAACAAGCCTGGGCCCAGGATTCCTTTGGGGCTCGAACCCCAACCCTGCTGTGGTCACCTAGGACAGGGGCTAGGGTGTCCCCACTCTGGGGTACTCTCTCTCTGCACTGGGCACTTCTCTGACCCACTGACCATTACATACAAGTTAAAGCAAATGCAAGTTATTTAATCAACAATTAATTTTAAAAAGAATAAGGAAAAATGGGAAAGGTTAAAGGAAACGCATCAACCCACTCTGTGGCAGGGAACATAGAAACATAGAATATCAGGGTTGGAAGGGACCTCAGGAGGTCATCTAGTCCAACCCCCTGCTCAAAGCAGGACCAATCCCCAATTAAATCATCCCAGCCAGGGCTTTGTCAAGCCTGACCTTAAAAACTTCTAAGGAAGGAGATTCTACCACCTCCCTAGGTAACGCATTCCAGTGTTTCACCACCCTCCTAGTGAAAAAAGTTTTTCCTAATATCCAACCTAAACCTTCCCCACTGCAACTTGAGACCATTACTGCTTGTTCTGTCATCTTCTACCACTGAGAATAGTCTAGAACCATCCACTTTGGAACCATCTCTCAGGTAGTTGAAAGCAGCTATCAAATCCCCCCTCATTCTTCTCTTCTGCAGACTAAACAATCCCAGTTCCCTCAGCACAAACATCACAAACAGTGTCTCTGGAATGTCCGGGCAGTTCACAGTCTGTTCCTGGTAAGTCCCAGGCCGTCTCCTCAGGCCCTGGCTGTGCTGTAGGGAGCTGTGGGTTGGACACTTGCTCTGGTGGTGGCCACACACTCTCAGGCTCTAAGCGATAGGACCCTTCTTCCCAGTGTCACCCCCGCCCTGTCGGGGTTACGATCCAAGCCTGGCCCGCAGAGCCTCTTGGCTGAGGCATCTCCCTGTGCTGGGCCTGCTGCCCAGGGTCCCCCTCGGTCTCCCCAGCTGCTCACCGCACCCAGCTCCAGACTGCTCCAGCCCCAGCTCCACCACTCTGTCTCAGCGTTGCTGTTGCTCTGCCTTCAGCTCCCTGGGCTGCTTCTCTGGCCCCTCTGGCTCTGGTTGCTGCAGCTCTGCTCCCAGGACAGGTCTGCTCTCTCTGGGCTGTGCCTCTGGCTTTGGGGCTGCAGCTCTGCTCCCAGGACAGGGTCTGGTCCCTCTGGATCTGGCACAGCTCTGCTCCCCAGCTTTGCTTGGGCCCCTTTCTCCTTAGCTCGACCCCACTCTGTCTGACCCAAGCAATTCCAGCTCACACGGAGGACGGGACCTCCCTGGCCTCTGGCTCCCTGATTAGCCTGCCCGCCCTGTCATTCAGGCTGACCTGGAGCATTGGCCTCTCCCCATTGTTCCTGGGGGCTGTCAGTCTCAGGGTCCTGATTCCCCATCGACCCTTCCCTCTTTTTAGTACTGGGAGCTAGCAACTAAAACACCCACACTGAATGTTAGTAAGGGGGCAACAGTCCCCTTACATTTAGGTGACATTGTCTAATACAGTTCAGCATTCCATTACAGTTGTTGTTACTGAGTCATTTAATTAATCAAAGCTATGTGGCACCTTTATTAACCAAAAAAAAAAAAAAAGAGAGAGAGAGAGAGAGTGCAAGACATTTCCTTTCCTGTAGAGCTCACTATCGAAGCTCCCAGTCTAGTAAATACTTACACACACGCCTAACTTTATACATTTGACTAGCCCCGTTAGTGTCAATGGGACTGCTCCCATGCATGTGCAGCACATGCCAAAATTTTTACAGTGTCAAAGCCTAAGATGTCTGGATGGTGTGTGTTTTCTTTTATAATCACTGCGTATTTATAAAACCAGAACAGTGTAGATACCACTAGTCCCAAACTGTCAGGTAACTTAGCTACTCAGCCACTTCATTCTAATGAGGTAGTTTAACCAAAATCTGCAGTCTAATACGACTGGATGGCAGCAAATATTTATCTGTCTTTACAAGAAGCACTAGGCATGATCCTAGGAGTTACATACCAGTATGTCTTTATTGCATTACTAGGCACATTTTAACTAGAGGTACTTGATATAAGGACAAACTAGCACAGCTTCTGTAAAGGAAAACCACATTCCTTCTAACATATTAGAATCTTAGAAAGTATGAATAATAGTGGAAAACGGGGAACAAAGGTGGTGTAATTTATTTGGGCTTTGTCAAAGGCTTTTAATAAGTCTCACTTTCATAAGTTATTCAAGAAAAGAAATAGAGATAAAATACTGTCAACGGTTAGAACCTGGCTAAGAGACCAGAAATAAATGACTAGTTTGCAACGTTGCAGAAGGTTAACAGGTTCCATACTAAGACCTTGATCCAGTAAAAGGCTATCCATGTGCTTAAAGTTAAGCATGTACTTAAAGTTCTGTCCTACATTCAGGTCTAGGGGCAGCTATGTCCAGTATATTTATTAATTACTTGGAAAATAGGCAGATGGCAAAATTTGCAATGACACAAAATGATTTAAGTTAGTGAAGAGAATGCTGTAAGGAACGTCATTGAGATCTAACAGAGCTAGGAGAATGGGTCGCAGGCAGCAGATGAAATTCAATGTTGATGAATGCACAGTAATGTACATCAGAAGGAATAACTTGAACTACTCATACACATATTAACTCGGGGTGTGTGTGCGCGTGCGTGAGAGAGTGAGGAAAAAACAAAACAAAAAAAACAAACCAACCTCAGCACCTTTGTGGACAGCTCAGTCCATGCAGCAGTGATTGAAAGGCACCAAGAAAATGGTAGGATGGACAAGAAGAGGGATTTAAAAAAAAAAAACCCTGAAAATATTCTAATGTCACTGTATAACCCAATTTTATGCTCTCTCCTGGAATACTAGGTGTGGTTCTAGACTATATTTTTGTTGAGGGATCACAAAGTTTAAAATAAAAATATAGCCAAAAAGAGAAGCAGTTCAGAGTTGGGTACCTAAAATACAAGGAAAAATTTCATACGAATAGAGAGTATGTGAAAAATCAGTTCTGTTTAGAGAGATGAATAAAACAGGACATAAAAACTGTACAAAAGCGTGGCCCTGTCTTAATGGTGCAGTAAGAGGGGCAGGGAGTTATAATCCATGCTGGATTCCTGGATGGTGGCCAGGAGGAATCTCTAGCTGTCGCTAGGTCTCCTTCCCCGGCCTTTGGCAGAACAGGGACAGCAGGATGTGTGGAGACTCATGGAATCTGGTGGAGCAGGAACAGAACATCCTGATGGCAGATTCCAAAAGCAGTATTACCAACCCCAACCATTCAAAAGACATGAATCGGTCTCTCTAAAATAATCAGAAGTTGAAAAATGTTTGTCTCTTCTTTTCAAAGCCTTTAGGGTGCACTCAGGTCCTGTTTTCTGTCTTTTGTCTGTAACCATGAGGGCTGGAAATGTACTCTTTAGTTAAAAAATAAAAACAAAAACAAACCTCAGAAAAAACACAACAACCCTCACATAATTGCATACCTCCAACAACTGGCCCTTTAAGAAAAACATCCAGTGTCACAAGAGTTGGCAACACTGAGGCTGGTGCTTTGTTTGCCAGGGAGTTTGAGAGCATTGTCTTCATTATTTTTAATTTGCTCCCATGTTGTACACCTCTTTAGTTATCTTTATGGTACATATTTTATGTCACTATGTAAAACTGCACATATATTCAGAGGAAAAAATACTAGAATCTGCCATGTATGATTGTGCAACTTGAACCTTAACTTCTTGCATTTTCTGACTCTTGATTTTAATTGTGATATCTCAATACAGTGTTAACAAAACTTATTTTAACTGATGAAGTTACTGACAGATGTTTGTACGCAGGGCATCCTTGCAGTGGTGGTGGTTGTCCCATGGGGGCCTCCCTTCAAAGCTCAATGCCGGGGCCCCTACCTGGGACTTGGAGGAAGATGGGTGTAGGGAGAGCTGGAAGAGGCTGAAGGAAGAAGGGAGTGACTAACCACCCAGAGCCCATACTGTTTCTGCCTCCCCCTACTTGTGGCAGGGGTGTAATGTTATAAACTGATGCCCATCAGAATTTGCTGCTTTGCTGATACTGAACATGCTCATATGAATTGAGGATGCTCAGTAACATCTGCTGAAGCTGCTGCCCTGACTCTGTCCTTACTTGGGATGACAATATGCTCCCTGCTGTTCATGGGAGTTAAAGGGAGCAAAGCAGAGGGGAGGGATGGGCAGAGTCTGTGCAGGAGGCTGAATTCAATTGACAGGATGGTCAACAGGTGGAGGCAGGGGAAAGATAGGGACTGAGGAAAAATCAGGGATAGGGGGTAGGAGCTGGGGTTGAGAACAGGGTTGAGTCACTCCTGGACAGTGGTAGAAGGGATATCCCTGGGATAGGGAGGGGAATAGGGGATAAAAGTTACCACAAATGGGGTAAGCCATCTGCACTGGCTGCAAAAAACGGTGTTGGGGGGAAAGGGGGCTTTTTTCCCTTTGCAGAATGATGCATCTTAGCTCCTGCTTCACAGTGCTGTACTCTTAAAGGCCTGGACATGGTCAGATTTCCAGCTCTGTGATATTGTGTTTTTGAGCTGCTAAAGGAGACATGATTCAGAGAAATATAATTTTTACCCCCTCCTCCAAAAATTATTATCGTCCATATTTAAAATAATCTCTTATCAGTTTGTGTCGTTATTAAGCCACATCGCTGTCGACAAATTTGTCTTAGCTGCTCTGAGTTCCTGAACTGGGCTGCCTTGTTCTTGCAATTCACTGTAAATGGAGTTTCACTCCTTTAAATTATTTACTTTTTTAAAGGTTTCTTTCTCTTAACATTTCAATTACCTTTGTTAACACTGTGGAGATGGATGTCATTTATTCTTTAATTGATATTTTTAATAGCCATAATTATTTAAAATATTAATAGTTGCTCGTAGCTTTATCGGTGATATTGTAGTGTTTCTAATATAGCACTTCCTGCTTTGTACTGTGACATTGTTTTTTAATTCTATTTTTCCTTTTTTTATATGCATGTTTATTTCTTAGGATCATATGATGTCAAGGCTGACTGATTTCCTGGGTTGATGTCAAAACTTGTCAGTTTTCCTTTAATCCACCAAAGGGGATTGCCTTTGTAAACTGTTGTTTTGCCATTGTCCAGCACCCTTGTTTTTTTTCACATCACCACTTGTGTGCAACATTTGGTTCCCAAATAGTCACGACACACCACATTTTTAAAGGTTGAAAGCATCTAGATGCTTTTGAAAATCCCACTAGGTGCCTAAATACCTTTAAAAATCTGCCCCAAGGGCACTATACAATCCTCTATGAAATCCTTCTCAAAGGTACATTTCTACCGTAATTTTTACTAAATATGGGTATACTACCACAAGTATTCAAAATCATGAATACATACATACATTTTGGGTTCTTTTAATTTACCTTTTTGTTTGACTCTTCAGGGCACACTAGTTTAATACTTTTTTTTTTACCTCTTCCAAAGAATCTATATACTGAAAACAGTGGTACATTACTATAACAGTCAATACTGTTTTGGACTTGAAGTAACATGTGATTTCTCCCACCCCACCACTTTGTGATTGAAAACTTATTAAAAATCCTTATTTCTAGAAGTAATTCCCTATCCTGCAAACACTGAATTGAACGGTTCATTTGTTGCATACATAAATGTTGATTTTTCAGCTGAATTGTTTATACTTCTAATTGCATATTTTAATTTCATAACCTTATGTATGCTACATATTTTGTGATATATTCCAGTGCCGCTCTTCATTCTGACAAGGTTACTGTTCTGTATTGTCAAATTCAAGAATTTTTTTAAGATGGATTATCCTTACTCCTTGCGTTGATTGCCTTTCGGTGAAACTAGAGTGCCTTGTCTCCACTGTGGTTTTTGTAGGGGGATAACTAAAGCGTGTTTTTTATCCCATGGTAAAAACACATTTTCATAGCACTGAGGACAGACTATAATGCTGACTCAGTTTGCAACATGTGTTGTTAACGCCATACAGTGGAATCTTAACTTCACATACAATGTGGCTATTTTATCAGGACAATACTGACCAGCAAATTATGAGTTTTCAAATGTTGCTTCACCAGGCATATTTTATACAAGGATTATTACAATAGTGTGTAGTGTGGATACAGGGGTATCTTGTCACTGCACTCTCCATTTCCCCAATTACCTTCCTTTATTAAGGGCTTGTCTAGATGGTGTGACCCTAAAGGTGTCATACATTACAGCGCCTTAAACTCTGGTGTGGATGCTTTCATTCTAAAGTAAAGCTGCTTAATTTAGATGACGGCAGTTGAGCAATCATATAAGATTGCAGGAGTCCTATCCCAACACACTATTAATCATCAGGTCTTTGACCTGTCTTGAAACATTTTAAAATATTGTATAGTCCAGGTGTATCTCCCATTTGTTTTTATTTTTCTTTTATGTCCAAAGAGAGAGGGTGAAGTAATGGAGCCCTAACCTTACCTTTTCCAGTAAAAAAGCCATGGCAATATTTCACATGTGTATATTTTGGCCTGACACAATTTCAATAAATGGTTTAAGGTTAAAATTTTAGGGGCTCTTGCTCCTTCTTTCTGTCTTGCACTGTTCAGGTGAGCAAGAGAATGAAGGGTTGATAGTGTTATGGTAAATCCTGCTGTGCACACAGAGGGTGTTGGCCCAGCTGTCCTGTGTTCCCTTCTATAAGAAACGCAGATAAAGCAGTGGCTCTCTTGTCTCATAAAATTAAACAATAGATCCATGTTTTGGGTGCTTTAACTGTAAAGATTACTTTTTCATCTCAGCCGCTACCTGTTCGCTAACCACACATGATATAAACTTTATTTTGCACTAAGTATGTGCTCAGAGGAAAATTTAATTTGTAAACACAACACAACAGTGCTGTATTTGTACCTTCCTTACAATATGATGGTAATATTAATGAGTCCATTACTTACTCCTTGGGGAACTCAGTGCTGCTGCACATGTGCATAATTAATGAGTCAAACATATTTTAATTTTTGTTAAAAAATTTTGTTGGAAAAAAGCTTCTGCCAAAATGTTGCTGCAGTTCTGCATTTTGCCCACCAGAGGGCACTGTGGTGCAAGAAGAGCAGCAGCAGCTCTCAACAGAAAATAACTGCTACAGTTCCCCTTTTTGCCCACCAGAGGGTGCTGTAGCAATAGACCACAGCAGCCCTCCCAGACAGCTAGGGAAGAGAAAGAGCCTGCCTTTTTCACAGCGCCTGTCAGGCCAGGTCAGGAGACGGGGGCTATGGGGAAACAGACAGTGTGGTGTGCTGGGGGGTCAGCTGGGCTCATAAGGGCTAGTGGGGGAGGACAGACTGGGGCCGGGGCTGAATGGGAGTGAAGGTGCAGGGCCACATGGTGATGGGGGAGGGAGTGCAGAGCTACATAGGGACAGAGGGTGGCTAAGTGGGGGCACCGAGACACATGGGGACGAGGGGGTGCAGGGCCGTATGGGGGAGTGGGTGTCTGAGTGGGGGTGGAGGGACACATGTGGACAGGGGTGGAAGGACATATGGGGGTGCAGGAACATGTGCGGAGAGGGGCAGATGTGCCTGACTGAATGGGAGAAGCTAGGGATCAGCCAGGGTCTGCATTTGGGAATCCCTTCCTCTCCCCCTCTCCCCCCAAAAAAATCTGTTTTATATTTTTCTTATTCATACCCAACAGCCCTCCAAGTTCACACCCAGGCTTCTTCCCAGTAATTTACTTCCATCTTTCTCAGCTCCTCCATTACCCCTGACTCCCCCAAGCCTTTGCACTGCTTCTGAGGGGTGTGGGAAACATGGTTCTGTACTGTACTTTAAATGAATTATTACTCAGAGTTCTGTATTAATATGCCTAGTACGGAACTTATTTGTCAAAGAGCATTTCCTGAATCTTTTTTGTTGTCTGTATTGTTACAGACATACTTGCTGACAGGTATTTTGAAATAAATGACCAAAAATAATTGAAACTGGTGTGGTTATATTGTGGTGTTTTTGACACATAAAATGTGCAGAATTTTGCAGAATTTTAAAATATTGTGTGCAGAATTTTATTTTATTTTTTTGTTGCAGAATTCCCCCAGGAGTAATTACTGCAATATCCACAAAGATGTGAGGATATACTATGATAAGCTGCAACAAAATATTTTCAGCTCACCTAATAGATCATGATGATGGAGAGTGCAGGTCGGATTATCAGATCCAGAACCATCCATAAATAGTGTGTGGCAGTTACTAGACATGCTCTGTATTTGTTTCTGAAGCTGTGTACAATGTTTTCATTCTAGGCAAGCCACTTGGTAGGTCGCTCCCTGTTTACTCACCTTATAATTTAGCTAATCGGAGCTCAAGAGGGGGAAATCTTATAAATATATTTGTTGAAGACAGCCCTGTGACATCAGTGTCTGATTAATGCAAGAGCATGCACATGTCAGCAAAACCATCCCTGAAAAATGTGTTGAAAAGGAGGATGCTGACATTCTTATGGAGATCTGAAGAAGTCAAGTATGCATTTATGTTACATATTATGGCCACATTATAGAATTGTAGAATTATAGAATTGTAGAAATTTAGGGCTGGAAGGGACCTCAGAAACATCCAACTCTAGCTCCTTGCACTGAGTCAGGACGAACTAAAGCTAGACCATCCCTGACAGGTGTTTGTCCAACCTGTTCTTGAAAACCTTCAGTGATGGGGGTTCCACAACCTCCCATGTGAGCCTATTCCGGAGTTTATCAGCCCTTATAGTTAGGATTTTTTTCCTAATATCTAACCTAAGCTCATTACTTCTGCTGCTGCCTTCAATGGACACGGAGAACAATTGATCAGTCCTCTTTTTATAACAAACCTTAACATGTTTGAAGACTTTTATCTGGTCTCCCCTCAGTCATCTTTTATCTAGACTAAACATGCCCAGTTTTTTAACTTTTACCCAGAGGTCAGGTTTTTTTAAACCTTTTCTCATTTTTTGTTTCTCTCCTCTGGACTCTTTACAGTTTGTCCACATCTTTCTTAAATTGTGGTGTCCAGAACTGTTAATACACCCCAGAAAGATATTAGCCTTTTTCACAGCTGCATCAATGTGTGTAACCGTGACAATGGTGGAAGGGCAGAGTGAGTCTGTTTAAGAACAATGGTAGATTTTCTGCTTAATAGTTTGTTTAAAATGTATTCAAAAGTATTTCAAATAGTGTTTACAATGCTTTACACTAGTTTCAGTGTTTTGTGTTTATTCAGTTTGTTTACTATAGGCCATTCAGTTTCTAGTCTACAATGGAAAGAGACTAATAAAGAAAAAAACAAATGCGTTCATTCAGGTACCTTCATTTATATGCAATAGCTCTGCAATTTAACTCTGTAGAATGCTTTCCCAAATTACAGAAATAACTTTATTCATGTCCAAATTTTAAAATAGTAAATTGTGACAGGAATGGCCCCAACCATCACCATTTGCTATTGCCTGGATCACAGGATGGGGAAAGGCAGAAGCAGCAAATTGTGATGTGCAAGCAAAAAAAAAAAAAAATCTAGATGTTAGCAACTGCTATTGGTGGCGAATTGTGATGGTAGCAGTTTGTAACCTTACACCCCCACTCTTGTTCCCAGGTGGTGCTCTGTTGTCTGGGCAGCCCCTGACAGGTCAGCCCCTGCACTTCCCTGCCAGGTCCCAGTCTGCAACATCACAGGGCTGACCTGCCTCTGAGCCCCATCCCCACCCAGGCCTGGCACTGGCACTTGCTGGCTGGGAGGGTGCCCTGCAAGGGAGGGAAAGGGGCTGCCTGGCAGGGGAGCACAGGGATGGAGCTGCCAGTAAGAGATTTCTGTTTGGCCCACCAGACATCAACTGTTCCTTCCTGTTCCCTGCTGAGTGCTCGGCCATAAAGGTGGCCCTGCTACCCCACTCAATCTGGCCTTGGGCTCCTGGCAGCTCTGGACCTTGTGTTCCCTGACTTCCAGGTGGCCCCTTTCCCTCTCAGCTGCAGAGCGTCCTCCAAGCCACACAGGGGTGGTCAGCATGTGAACACAGCAGCCGGGACTGGGAAGGGGAGTGCAGGTAGTAGGACTGTCATTACACCAGAGCCCCTGGCAGGAAGCAGGATGGAACAGCGGACGCCCGGCAGGCCAAACGGAGAGCTCTTTCAGGCCCCTCACCGCTTCTGGGCCTCTTGTGATAGCTTCGATAGCAGGAGCCTAATGTTGCCACTGCATCCTTATTAGTGTCTCCTATATCACATGCTACTGAAACAATGTGGGAATCAGCGGAAACAAAATAAACTTTCCTGCTAATGAATGCAGTCTGGTTCTCTGCTAACTTCATGTAATAAAAGCTGGTGACAAGCATCCTGTAAGTCCAGTATAAGGTACATTACAATGTCCTCAATCAGCAGCAGGACTTGTTTACTACTATCACTTCATTAGGATTGTACTAGTCAATACACATCTAGAAATTCCTTCTCATTTCTTTAGTCACTGCTATAAGAGAAATCAAATTATATGCATTTCTCCTTTCAAATATTAGTACATGCAACTCCTCCAACTCCTTCCAACTCCTCTGCTCAGAGTTGATTCTGCAAGATGATGACTCCTGCTTGTTGGTTCACTGAAACGGACTGTTCTTAATGCCTGCTATAATAGCTTCACTCACTATCTTTACCTTTTGTATGAACTCCTTCCTTTGTTTTTGTAGTCTCTCCTATGAATGATTTTAAGTGGTGGTACAAAGAGTAGATGAGGAAAGAGCTAATTAATCTCCCCAGATTTTAAATTTCTGGGTAGAAACAAAATCCATACCTAGAAAGGCAAACAATCCACACATGGAAGTTTGTCAGAAATGATAGTGGCAAGACAACAGACTGTAAGTTGTAGTATTTTAGTATCTGACAAGGTAGCTGAGTACTTTCAAGAAACTGATACAGCTGACCCAATAGTTGGAGCAATCTTTATCTTGATTTACGTAGATGTACAATGAAGATTAGCTTCCCACCTTGGACTTCAGGGATTCGGGTTCCAAGTTTGAGCACTATGTGTCCTAGAAGAGCAAGCTCTTTAGCGTAATGATGACTGACTGATGTATGACTGACTTTGACTAAATATTACAATACTATTCCATTCTTGGCATGGTATGTTGAGTTATTTGCCAAATGTTTGAGACCCATAACAACAACAACAAAAGGACTGGTACTCTGAAACCTTCCTTTTGCACTGAGGCTGAAATCTGTTTTTTTGACATTATGCTAATGTCAAATCACCATAGGTATGCCTGGCTTTTCCAATACTGTATAACCAATCTGGCATGTGCCTCTTTCCAGTGTGTAGCACAGAGGACAATGCATGGATCGGAGTCAAGGAGGGTTTATTCCTGGCTCTGTCAATGAGTAGCTGTGTGACCTTGAGCAGGTCACGTAATTTCAGTTCCTCCATCTGTAAAAGGGAGATAATACTGCTTACCCAGCTTCAGAAAGCACTTTAATATTTACAGGTATAAAACATGACAGTCAAGATTTTCAAAAGTAATGTGTTGTGTTCTGTGATGGCTCAATCTTCAGGTACTCAAGGCATTTTAGAGGGGTCTGGTCTGACTTTCTCAAAGTGCTGGCCACCCACCCTCTTGGGAAAAAAAATAGCGCCCTTCAGGTGTCTCATGTTAACACCCAAAAACCACTATTCACTTTTGAAAATGTTGGCTAAAATATATGTTGAGTATAATAATGATGATAATTAATAATGCAGTTCTAGCTTCCGTTGTGGCCACCTCATTCAACACTTTCTTTCCTAGGTGTAGTTCTTTGTGATGGGTTTTTTCTGCAATTCGACCTGGTAATAATCTCCACCAGAGCCTGAATCAGAACTCTATAATTAATGCCTTCGAGTCTTATGTTCACTTTGCTAACCAAAAATTGTGGGCTACATTCAACGGTCTCTTAAAATTATATTTACAGTGCCTTACAACAAATCTACAAGTTTCTGTTGCCTAGGCTTAAAAGTGGGCTCTACTTTTAGTTTTGCATCTGTCAAGTAAATTTTCCTGTTTGATGTTAGATTTATTGGTAAAGACAATTGTGGACTTTTTAGTGGTTTGTAATCTACCTTTGTTGTTAATTACAGAGCATGTAGACATTAGACTATGGGTAAAAATTTCAAAAGCACTTAAGTCATTTAGGTGCTTTTTGAAAATTTTACCCCTATTCTAAGTGTCCCAGTCACTTTTGAAAAATGGGATTTAAGCTCCTAGGTCACTTGGATGTTCTTTAAACAAACTTTATCGGAGGTGCTGGACTCTTACTACATTTATATCCCCAGTATTGTAGTGGGATCTCTCTCAGCAGGGAGTGAGACCTTGATTTGAGAATAATCTTCTAGGAAAAACATAAGCTTTGTCCAGTAGGAAAGAATAGCCCTTTTCGATGGGGGAACAGGGGATTATGAAATAAAAAGAATGAAAGCATCAAAACCAAACCTTTTATAACTGTGCATGTGTGTGTAAATGTCATTTGGCATGTCATGCTGTTGCTCTTTAGACAGAACCCCAATTAAAGTCCATGGGGAATTCTGCCTACTGTCAATGGCATATTATCGTCCGTTATCTGGAATAGTTCACAAAATGGCATGAATTAAATGGCCTTTTAAATTAAGCAGTAGATGTAAACAGAAAACCTTCTAAGAGCACTGTACAGATGGTTTTTTTGGTTAAGAACAAAATGGTTATGGCACAGGAGAATTAACTGTGCATAGAGTGTCGTTTTGTTTAGCTACCTTTTATTTTGCATAGACAAGAGCTGGAAGAAAATGTTTGAAGTTAGACTGTCATGCTGAAAAGACTTGAGGATTATAGTTAAGGTTCCTTTAAAGATTGTTTGACACCAGGAGTATAACTGATTTGAAAAAAGGATGAAGTACCTTTTTATATTCCAGCTGTATCTCTTTAAGCATCCTGCTTAAGTTAATGCATTATGTATATGACATCACTGCATTTAAACTATTCAGATTTTCCAGAATGTCATAACTTTCAGTTGGATGCACGAGTTGACTTTCCTTTTTGAGATAGGTGGGGCGGGGGGAGAGATTCAAAACACTTTATCTCACTGGTCACTTGCCCAGGAAGATTCAAAGGCCAGTGACAGTCCTAACTTTTTATTTTGCAACAGAGTCTAAACATTTTGGAGTATTTTGGGGGGCAGGGTTGTTGATTTTTATTTATTTAAAAATAAAGCAATGTGGAAATCTCTCATTCCTACTTCTTTTAAATTATACATGGTTTTCTCTTCATTGTAATGCCATCCATGTTTTCTTCAGCGAAAGCAGCTAGACATATATCTTATGGGAGAAATTTTGAAAATACATTTTAACGGAGTAACTACTGGAAGGTTATAAGGGAGAGCCAGAGATAACACCCAAAGGGAAAGTAAGTATACAAATAAAAAAAAAAAATAGACTGAAGAGAGACCAAGACTTGACTAGATAAAGAATTTACAAGCTTAGTGGATATGGAAAAAAATCCTTGTATAGATTAAAATATGAGAGCAAGCGAGGAAGCAAGAAGGAAAAAAATACTATGTTGCATGCTAATCCAATGCTGCCTACTTCTCCCCTGCCTTTAATCTCCCCTTTAAAACTTAGATTGAGCTTCACTTAGAGAGGATGCCAAGCATTATTTATTTATTGTAACCCTTGTTCATCTCTTCCATTTCTTTTCCCTTTGTTGGATGTCATCCTCTGTTCTTGTGGCTATCTCGTGTAGGCCTCAGTGCTGCAAAAATTGCTGCCCGTGCTTAACGTTATGTACTGTAAGTGGTCACATTGCCATCAGCGGGACTAGCCCCATAGTGGGTAATTTAAAGCACACGTATAAATCTTTGCAACAGCGGGGCCTTAATTACAAGTGGTGCAATTTCCTGTTTCCGTAAGGTACCATATTTGTGGTGCTATATAATATATAATATAATATTATAATATATAATATAATATTAAATAATAGACTGGGATATTAGGGGTAGTTTAATTTATGGGTGAATAGTCTCTGTCATGATAAGAACATAAGAATGGCCATATTGGGCCAGACCAATGGTCCATGTAGCCCATGCCAGATGCTTCAAAGGAAATTATAATTACCCTGTTCTGTTCAAGTCATGCATCCCCTATTGTCCAGTTCCAGCATCTGTCTGATTTAGGGACATCTAAAGCCTGGGGTTGGCTAACAGCCATCGATGGACCTTTCCTCCATGAGCTTATCTAATGCTTTTTTGAATCCAGTTATAGTTTTGGCATTCACATCTCCTTGCAAAAAGTTCCACAGATGGACTGTGCGTTGTGTGTCTGGAAGTACTTCCTTATATTAGTTTTAAACTATTAATTTCATCAGGTGACTCCTGGTTCTTGTGTTATGGGAAGGGTAAATAACACCTCGTTCTTCACTTTCTCCACACCAGTCATGATTTTATAGACCTCTAGCATATCCTTACGTTACTGGTCTCTTTTCTGAGCTGAACAGTCTTAGATTTCTTAACCTCTCCTCATATGGAAGCTGTTCCATACCCTTAATATTTTTTGTTGCCCTTTTCTGTACCTTTTCCATTCCTCATCTCTCCTTTGAGATGGGGCGACCAGAACTACATGTAGTATTCAAAGTGTGGATGTAGCATGGATTTATATTTATGATACCATCTTATTTTCTATGCCTTTTCTTACAGTTTCTAACATTGTTCACTTTTTATGACTGCCGCTGCATATTGAGTGGATGTTTTCAGGGAACTAACCACAATGACTCCAACATCTTTCTTGAGTGCTAACAGTTAATTGAGACCCCATCATTTTGTGTGTATAGTTGGGATTATGTTTTCCAGTGTGCATTACTTCGCATTTATCAACCATAAATTTCATCTGCCATTTTGTTGCCCAGTCACCCAGTTTTGTGAGATCCCTTTGTAGCTCTTCTCAGGCTGCTTTGGACTTAACTATCTTGAATAATTTTTTATCATCTGCAAACATTGCCACCTCACTGTTTACCCCTTTTTCCAGATCACTTATGAATAAGGCTAAGGTTTCGTCACAGGTATTTTTTGTAAAAGTCGTGGACAGGTCATGGGCAATAAATAAAAATTCATAGCCCATGACCTGTCCATGACGTTTACCAAAAATATCCCTGACTAAATCTCTATTTTGGGGGCCCTACTCTTGTGTTGGGGGTTGACTGCTCCCCAGCCAATGCTCCCGGGGACCGCTCTCTGGACAGCTTTTGGGCACCTCGGCCCTGTGCTACAGTCACCCCGGGACCGCTGCTGCTTGCGTGGTCCACAGGACACCCCCAGGACTACTTCTTGGGTGCTCCCCACAGCCAACCACGCTGGCCACTGTTCCAGTGGTCCCCAGAGCCAGCTGCCTGGGGCCATCCGAGCAGCGGCCAGTGCAAATGGCTCTGGGGCCGCCTCCAGGACTGCTGCTTGGGCGATCTGTGGGACCAACTGCACTGGCTGCTGGTTGGGTGGTTCCCGGAACCAGCTGGCCCTGGGCTTCGCAAGCAGTGGGGCCTGGGTTGCTCCAGCAGCAGCCAGTGAGGTTGGCCATGGGGGCCCCCAAGCAGTGGTCCCTTGGGGCCAGTTGCTCGGGTGGCCCTGAAGTCAGCCGCACTAGCCGCTACAGAAGTCACAGAGGTCATGGAAAGTCACATAATCCGTGACTTTCTCCACCTCCAGGAAAGAATCGCAGCCTTACTTATGAATATGTTGAACGGGATCCCTGGGATAACCTGCTATTTACCTCTCTACATTCTGAAGACTGGACTGCTCATTCCTATCCTTTGTTTCCTGTCTTTTAACCAGTTACTGATCCATGAATATGTGAGTAAAAGAGAACATTTGTATATTTCTTATTTTTGGAAGTGCAAGGGACCAGTAGAAGTGTGGTTTATTATCTGCACCATCTCCAAAGGAAAATTCTGCCCCTACTGTATTCATGCAGCTCCTCTGTTGAGTGGGCAGCTTGATTGGATGTTACTGGAACATGCACCTGACAGCAAATTTTGGTCCTTTGATCCACTTGCTATAAATTAAACTGGAAACTCAGCAGTCAGCCTTTCCAGTATAACCTGAGTAAGTCTCTGGTCATTGTTCTCTTTTTGGAAATTGGGTTTTTCCAAGTAATATTTTATATTTACTTGGTTGAAGGATGCAAAGTGAAGAGAGGGCACTGTAAGAGTCAGGGGAGAAGGGGTGGGATTGTCAAAGGAGGCCTCTTGGGAATTTAATTCCTAATTCTCTCAGGCTTCTTTGAAAATCAGACCCCTGTGCTATATGGAGATGTCCTCTTGAGCAAATATGGTGTAAAATCCATGTGAAAGAATCCATTTGTGGTTGAAAGAAGACAAGTGGGGCCCAATTCTGTAAACCTTTATTCAGATACCTAATTCCAGTTGAGCAAGGAATAACAGTGTGAGTAAGAGTTAAAAGGATAGGCCCATTACTGTGTGCTTTGTAATAGACCCAGGCCAGTTGGGTGCAACAAAGTAGTAGAAGGCGGATATACTGGCTACTGGATTAGCAGTTTTCTGTTCTCTGACTGACCAGACCAAGGGCTGTTCCAGGCTAATGAGAACACCTGACTCCAATTAGCCTGCAAAGAGTCAGGTGAGGCCATTAAGGTAATGTGAACACCTGACTCTAATTAAGGCCCTTCTGATACTATAAAAGGGCTCACTCCAGTCAGGCTGAGGAGAGCCAGAGGAGAGGAAGTATGGTTGAAGGGCTGGTTAATGAAGACACCCTCAAGCCATCGGTAAGGGAGCCCTAAGATAAGGCTAAAGAAGAGAGAAGTGGGAGAGCTGTGGGGAAGTGGCCCAGGGAAATGTAGCAACTCTGGCAGTGAAAGGTTGGCTGCCAACAGCTGCTACCATTAGGGTCCCTGGGCTGGAACCTGGGGTAGAGGGCGGGCCCGGTTTCCCCCCAACCTGCCACTACAGAAACATCTCCTGGGAGGGGAAGACAGGCCCCTGTCAGGACAGGAGGCTAAACTGTTCTGGAATAAGCCTGTAGGAGCAACAGAGACTGTGAGAGTTCTCTCACCAACCTCCTTGCTGGCTTAAGATGAAAAGGGCTCAGTAAACTGTACCCTGGCCCCAGAGAGAAAAGGGCTATGTGGAGGATTGCAGTGAGCCTCTGAGGCTAGCATAAACTGCCTAGAAGTGTGGGACCCACGGGGACAAGGTCGGAGCTCTGCCACAGCTTATATTTTTGGATTTCTTCCATTGAGTAACTACAGAAAATTTATTTTCTGGCACACTATAGAAGTAAGATAAATTGAACCTCCTTTGCACAGGCTAGTAATAATATGTAGAGTCAATAAAGTGCTTTAAAGACACAAATTGCTAACTAGCTAATCCTCACAATATCCTTGAGGTAGGTAAATCTAATATCTTGCCCCCCACCCCTGTTACCTAGATGAAGCAGAGGTTTGGATCAAGCACAAAAAGATTAAGTGACTTGCTCAGTACCACAGAAGTAAACAATGTAAAAGCCAAGGTTACATTAGATCCTGGCTCCTGGGCCCATGCTCCTACTACTACATCAAACAGCCTCCCTAGTCATTAAACTTGATATACCACTAAAAGTGTTGAGATACAAAAGGAGCACTTAAAGATGATAAAGTCGTCATGGAGAAACTAAATGAATTCTTTGCTACAGTCTTCACAGCTGAGGCTGTTAGGGAGATTCCCAAACCTGAGCTGTCTTTTGTAGGTGACAAATCTGAGGAATTGTCTAGAGGAGGTTTTGGAATTAATTGAGAAACTTAACAGTAACAAGTCACTGTGACCAGATGGCATTCACCCAAGAGTTCTGAAAGAACTCAAATGAAAAATTACGAAAATATTAACTATGATTTATAACTTGTCCTTTAAATCAGCTACTGTACCCACTGACAGGAAGATAGCTAATGTAACGCCAATATTTAAGAAGGGCTCTAGAGGTAATCCTGGCAATTACAGACAGTTCAGTCTAAAGTCAGCACCGGGCAAATTAGTTGAAACAATAGTAAAGAATAAAATTGTCAGACACATAGAAAAACATAAATTGTTGCACAAAAGTCAACATGGTTTCTGTAAAGGGAGATCATGTCTTACTAATCTATTAAAGTTCTTTGAGGGGGTCAACAAACATGTGGACAAGGGGGATCCAGTGGACATAGTTTACTTAGATTTCCAGAAAGCCTTTGACAAGTTCCCTCACCAAAGGCTCTTACGTAAATTAAGTTGTCATGGGATTAGAGGGAGGATCCTTTCATGGACTGAGAACTGGTTAAAAGACAGGGAACAAAGGGTAGGAATAAACGGTAAATTTTCAGAAAGGAGAGGGGTAACTAGTGGTGGTGCTCCCCACGGGTCAGTCCTAGGACCAATCCTATTCAACTTATTCATAAATGATCTGGAGAAAGGGGTAAACAGTGAGGTGGCAAAGTTTGCAGATGATACTAAACTGCTCAAGATAGTTAAGACCAAAGCAGACTGTGAAGAAGTTCAAAAAGATTTCCCAAAACTAAGCGATTGGGCAACAAAATGGCAAATTAAATTTAATGTAGATAAATGTAAAGTAATGCACATTGGAAAAAATAACCCCAACTATACATCTGATGGGGGCTAATTTAGCTACAGCTAATCAGGAGAAAGATCTTGGAGTCATCATGCATAGTTCTTTGAAGAGGTCCACACAGTGTGCAGCGGCAGTCAAAAAAGCAAACTGGATGTTAGGAATCATTAAAAAAAGGGATAGAGAATATGACAGAGAATATCTTATTGCCCTTGTATAAATCCATGATACGCCCACATCTTGAATACTGCATACAGATGTGGTCTCCTCATCTCAAAAAAGATATACTGGCATTAGAAAAGGTTCACAAAAGGGCAACTAAAATGATTAGGGGTTTGGAATGGGTCTCATATGAAGAGAGATTAAAGAGGCTAGGACTTTTCAGTTTGGAAAAGAAGAGACTAAGGGGGGGATCTGATAGAGGTATATAAAATCATGAGCAGTGTGGAGAAAATGAATAAGGAAAAGTTATTTACTTGTTCCCATAATATAAGAATTACGGGCCACCAAATGAAATTAATGGGCAGTAGGTTTAAAAGAAAGTTCTTCTGCACTCAGCACAGTGTCAACCTGTGGAACTCCTTGCCTGAGGAGGTTGTGAAGGGTAGGATTATAACAGGGTTTAAAAGAGAATCTGATAAATTCATGGAGGTTAAGTCCATTAATGGCTATTAGCCAGGATGGGTAAGAAATGGTGTCCCTAGCCTGTTTGTCAGAGGGTGGAGATGGATGGCAGGAGAGAGATCACTTGATCATTACCTGTTAGGTTCACTCCCTCTGGGACACCTGGCATTGGCCACTGTCGGTAGGCAGGATACTGGGCTGGATGGACCTTTGGTCTGACCCAGTAGGCCATTCTTATGTCAAATATAAATCTGAACTCCATTGTCACCTCCTCCGCCGTGTGCCCCCCCCCCCCCCCCAAAAAAAAAACGCAAACAAACCAACCCATAACCAACCAAAAAAACCCCCAAACTCACATTACAGAGTGGCAGTGGCAACCTTGCATCACATAAATATCCCCCAGAAGTGTCAGAGGGCCAGGCACATTAGAAAAGGCAGCTAGATTAGAGGCTTCTCAGACCTTGAACCTTTGGGGGAGACACAGTCCTGAACAGAGTATTCTGAGCTACTAATGCTGTCATATGATTGGTTAATTTGGAATTTAAAGATTTTTAACTTTTTCTCTCAAGCATTATAATTGCCTTGGGGAACAAATAACCACGGATGTCAAGGATCTAGATTAAGATTGATTAACAATTCTATGAATTTTGCCCAACAGCAATAATCATTGGTTGCCTTAGCAACGTGGTAGATTAAATCACAGGCTAAGATCCAGAGGGTCCATTAAAAATTCTTGTTAAAATTCAAATTATTTATTATGGAGTGAAATGGTTGGTTATATATTATATACTCAGAAACCCTTCACAAAAATTTCTTATCCCAGCATTATTATTCTTAAGTCTGACGGGTTTTTTGTCTGATTATTCTGTATAGCTAAAATAATGAATGCAGCTATAATATTCGGCAATCATTTTACCTCTGCAATTTACTTCTGAAGTTAATGCAGTTGATACAAGTAGTCCTTATGTCTTCATTATGTAGCAAGGTGAAAATCAGATTCGATATTACATTTCTGAGAAAAAGTTTCTGACTACATGCTTGACGACACCTTAAATATCAACACCTATTTCCTTTGGGTGGCTGCACCTTTTCTACATGGCTACGGATGCCAGTCTTGTTGTACCGTTCCTCAGTTTCTTGTACAAACATATCTGCCTTTTTACAAAAAGACCTCCAAGCATTCTGAATGTGCTTTGTTGCTGTGTATGCTGCCCTCACCGAAATTTCACCTTTTCTCTCCTCCTCAGCAAAAAGGAGAGTCAGATCAGATGTTTGTTTGTTTTTTCATCCTGCCAGTCGGGACTGGGACCCCTCTTCCTCATTCCTTTCCTGCAAGGCAGAATGTATTTGAGTCTTGCCAAGGAAGGAACTAGACAGTTTGAATCCTAAACAAGTGCTTTGTGCCTGAAGGAAATACAGAATCTATTTTAAACCAGTTTTTGGCATTCTCTCCCTCCAACCTGTTTTTAATGGGTTAGCACCTCCTTATTCCTCAGTGTGTGGCAGTGACCTTCTCACAGGCAAGGATGAAAAAGTGAGGATGCCTGGAAGAGAGATGCTGTTTTTGAAAGGCAGAAGGGGTCAATTAAACCAACAGAAATGAGAGTAATAGAGAGATCCCTTGAATGTGTCAAACATTGAAAGAGGAAAAAAAGGATTAAAGAAGGTAGGGAGAGGAAGAATAGACTCTGATTTTAGACTGGTAAATGTAATGCGTTTAAGTTCTTCTATTTTATTGCTTGGTAAATCTGGAGGAAAGGTATGATGGCTATCCTGATCATATATGTTAATGTTAATTGGCTACTGTGGCTCTCAAAGGTTTTAAAAAAAATCTCCCTCTCTTTAAAAACAAACAAACAAAAAAACCACCCAGAAAATAATCTAAAATTCACTGCAATGTGCATGTGACCCTCTGTCGGGTGAAAGACTTGAAGCACCATCTGATTCTGAAACTGCTCCTTGAAACATTATAAATAATGTTGGCTGCTATGCCAAAATTTCCACACAAAGCAGCTGGGCTCCATTTCTCCTCCTGTGACGTAAACTTTGGCTGGCACCAGCCTCTGCCCCCCACTCTCCTTCTGCCCCCCACATTCATAAATGTGAGAGGGGATTAAAGTATCCTCTTACTGTCCTCCCCAAATTCCTAAATCTATCCCTGCATTTAGGGCTATGATCCTGAAAACCAGGGTAACCCTATTTATTAAACCTGTGGGAAGTGTAATGCGTAATGGGGCAAAGAAAAAAGGTTGAGACTAAGAGTTTGTCCTGAAAATCTGTTGTGTACTCCAGAGATTATCTTCAAATGTTTCTCTGATTCTGACTGACTTGCAACTAGGGAACATTCATCTAGCACTTCCTGGACTGATCACAGACTTAGGCCTTGACCTTGCAAAAACTTATGCACTGTGAGTAGTCCTATACATTTTTGTAGGGCCAGGGTCTGTTAATGAGCTTCAGGGGTGTCAAGGTTCCTCCCCCACTCTGAACTCTAGGGTACAGATGTGGGGACCTGCATGAAAACCCTACTAAGCTTATCTTTACCAGCTTAGGTCAAAACTTCCCCAAGGTACAAAATATTACACCCGTCGTCCTTGGACTGGCCGCTACCACCACCAAACTAATACTGGTTACTGGGGAAGAGCTGTTTGGACGCGTCCTTCCCCCCAAAATACTTCCCAAAACCTTGCACCCCACTTCCTGGACAAGGTTTGGTAAAAAGCCTCACCAATTTGCCTAGGTGACTACAGACCCAGACCCTTGGATCTTAAGAACAATGAACAATCCTCCCAACACTTGCACCCCCCCTTTCCTGGGAAATGTTGGATAAAAAGCCTCACCAATTTGCATAGGTGACCACAGACCCAAACCCTTGGATCTGAGAACAATGAAAAAGCATTCAGTTTTTTACAAGAAGACTTTTAATAAAAAATAGAAGTAAATAGAAATAAAGAAATCCCCCTTGTAAAATCAGGATGGTAGATATCTTACAGGGTAATTAGATTCAAAACATAGAGAACCCCTCTAGGCAAAACCTTAAGTTACAAAAAAGATACATAGACAGAAATAGTTATTCTATTCAGCACAAGTCTTTTCTCAGCCATTTAAAGAAATCATAATCTAACACATACCTAGCTAGATTACTTACTAAAAGTTCTAAGACTCCATTCCTGGTCTGTCCCTGGCAAAAGCAGCATACAGACAGACACAGACCCTTTGTTTCTCTCCCTCCTCCCAGCTTTTGAAAGTATCTTGTCTCCTCATTGGTCATTTTGGTCAGGTGCCAGCGAGGTTACCTTTAGCTTCTTAACCCTTTACAGGTGAGAGGAGCTTTCCCCTGGCCAGGAGGGATTTCAAAGGGGTTTACCCTTCCCTTTATATTTATGACGTGAGAAGAACTTTGGTCGGAACAAATTGCTGAATTTAGGCTGGAGTAAATAAAAACATCCCTAAATCTGGAAACCTAGTTCTGCAAAAAGTTGGGGGAAAGAGGGACCCAATGGAAGGGGAAGAAATGGGCCAGTTCCCCTGTCCTTGAAGATACATACTGTCCCGGGGCTAGCTGCACCTCTTCACCCTTTCAGGTCTCTCTGGGCATGGCTACACTGCAATTAAAAACCCGCAGCTGGCCCGTGCCTGTGGGCTCGGGCAAAGGGGTTATTTAATTGCAGTATAGATATTTGGGCTCAGGCTGTGGCCTGGTGGGAGGGTCCCAGGACTCGGGCTTGAGCCCAAATATTTATACAGCAATTAAACAGACCCTTAGCCTGAGCCCTGCAAGCCCTAGTCAGATGGCAAAGGCCAGCCACAGGTGTCTAATGGCAGCGTAGACATACCTTCTGAGTACGGCCACCTCTCTTGGGCCTCTTGCCTTTACCTATCTCAGGTGGAATATTGCAATTCTTCCACTCTCAGACTAGGACTTGAGTTCACTTCCTGGTGTTTACCAATTGCTTATCACCCTGTGAAGTCTAATTAGATTTTAGACACCTGCATTTCCTCCCTTTGGGAACCACTGAGATTGACCAATGGCCTTCTTGTGGGAGAGGAGGGGGAAGTATTTTTATTTAATAGTTGGAACAAAGCATGGGGTGGGTGGAGATTTTAAAACAGCAGTCTGTACAGATAGTTAGTTTTGCCTCTTAGGCTTCACTACAAACTGAGCTAGATAGGCTCTCCCCTCCCCTCCAGTTACTGGAAATGCGCAGAACAAATGTGTGTTTTCCTAGGAAGCCTAGATTCTCCTAAGTGTTGGTATGACTCAATCTGACTCACCCTGCTCAAGTTGGCTTTGGTACTCCGTAAGATGAACTAAAGCCATTAAGGTTACTCGCTTTGGTGTGGTCTCTCAATATCCTTTAAGTGTAAGCAGCTTGGTGATTACTAGACAGGATCTACTCCCTCTTCCTAGGTGGACAGGCTCAGCTACCTAGTCAGACCACCTAGGGTGAAATACCCACTGCCATATATGGTACAGAAACACCATACTAGTAACCGTTCCAGATAGAATAGTAATAAGAATTAAACACCTCCACGTTTATTACATATTGAAGCTGAGGTAAGATTTTGTCACCTGTAACATTTCAGTACAGATGGATACAGAGGATGGAGCATACTAAATTCATAATCAAAACATAAAAATAATCTTTTGTTATCCATGCATGGGGTGGGGAATCAACATTTGTCCTGAATGACTGACTACTTAGCTGAAGAACTGAGTCCAAGTTCCTGTGCATGTTTTTGATTGTCTCAGAACTGATGCTCTTAAAACAAAACAAAACAACCAAAAAACCCTCTGTAGGATGTGACTAAGCCAGCTTTTTCAGTGTCTTGTATCTTTTCAGTGCCAGATTTACTTTGGAACTTTGAGACACCTTGAGAGAGCTCTTCTTTTCATTTTGCTTCACATTTATGCGTTCTGTTTCTTGTGGTTCTTATTTCTGACTTAGATTTTCTTTTCCTTTTCTTTTCCTTTTCTTTTCTTTTTCTTTTCTTGTTGAGAACTACTTTATAGTCGCTCTTAATTGTAACCTCCAAAATTTTTGGTTTTTGGTGCTGTATGTAGGATAACTGTTCCGTTAGTGTAGGTCGCAGTATGGTGCAATTACAAAACATATTGGAAGCAAGAGTCTTGCTTTAGAACTGTGTTAAATGCTGCAGAATTGCAGGAGCAGAACTCACTGATTCTACCTGATGTCTGTGTCCTTTTCCTTAGTTTGGATTAATACGGAGAGAAAGGATCAAGAGAGCGCCTGCTATGAGGAGGAAATGAGTCTCCTCTCTTGATTTCCTTCTCTGAGAAGAAAAAGTGTTTGGGAAAAAAAGAAATTTGAAGGAGAAATTTTTAAAAATACTCCTAGAAATAAAAATAGGTGTGCTTTTACTTTTTTCAAAAATAGCTTAGAGAGAAGGTACTGTATTTAATCCTACCTTTTTTATTATAATGTAATAATGCTTCACTCTTATATAGTGCCTTTTCATCCAGATATCTCAAAACACTTTACAAAGGATTTTCTCTATTTTACAGGTTGGGAAAGTGAGTCACAGGGAAGGATGATGCTTGCCCAAGGTCAGCCACCCAACAAACTAGTGGCAGAGATAGGAGGCGAAACCAGGTTACCAGAGTCTCATATTAGTGCTTCTGTCTGCTAGGCCACACTGCTACTGCTAGTAGCTTTGTGTTCTGCTATATTGCTTTCTTTTCATCCCTAACTAAAGCACTTGTAACAATTATAAGTAACAGATCTGAGATGTTAGAGAAGGTAAGCAGCATTTAAAAACATCATTGATAGGTTTTCCTACGGAACTTATCTTTAATAGAATCCTAGCTGTCCCAGAGTCAGCTGCCAGATATTGTTGGGATGGCCTTGTTTAGCTTCCTGCAGCCATTCTAAGAGTTGTAAATGAGAGAAAAGGTGGTAGATTTAAAAACGTGTATTTTTCTGATGTAAATTTGAATGTGGCTCTCCAAATAAAATAGTGTGTCAGAAGATTGCTTCAATAGCTACGCTTCAAGAAATGAAGAACAGACTTGCTCCTAATACAAATGAGTAGGAATCGCAAAATTGTATCTACGAATACTCATGAAGATGCACATAGAAATTGTGTTGAGGACTGATGAACTGCCTTACTCTGCAGAGTCAGTTGTGTGCTGGTCACCCAAATGACTAGCTGGGTGGGCCCGGATTCCCCTACCAGCCAGGTTGGCATAAACTCCAAGAAGGAAACAGGGTTTATTTGCGAGCCCAAACAAAGGGCTGAATTTAAAGGATCCAGAGCTGGAACTGATGACTCTAGCGAGCAAAAAGGAACAGTTCATTTATTAGACCCTTTACTACCCCCAAAGGCGTTCATTTGGACTTCATGATTTGGCCAGAGGGCCAAGCCATGGCTGCCCTGCTCCCTGCCACTCTCCACCCCCTTGGCCGGGATGCCAGGGCAGAAATGGACTGCAGTTCCACACCCCGCCACCAGAAGGCAGTCAAGAGGTGAGCAGCTCCCATTACAGCACCGTGCAGTTAACCTATCAACATAGCACGTCATCCAAAACCCATTGAATTACATAAAGATACAGAACCTTTTGTAGTCTGTGGAAGTATCAGGCCTTTAATGAAGAGGTGAATATGTGGGGAAACCTTGAGGAGAACTATATTTGAAGAGCGGCAAGAAGGGAAAAAATGCTTTCCAAGTGTGCTGTGGACTTTAATGGATTGCCTTCCAAGTACCTATCATTAGTACAGCAATTGTCGGCATGCAGTGTGCTTTGAAGATGAATTTGCAGTACATTGTTTGACATAGCTATTTGGTTTTGTGATTGCAAGTGAGCCAACCAGCTCTTGCTGGTTGTTTTTGCCCAGGCTGACCTAAAAATTAGATCAAGAGCACTTCTCCACTTCCCCCACCCTGTTGCGCCTTAATTTTTGAGATATAAATTAAACGACCACAAACTTTTTTTTTATGAGAACATGCTGTCTGGGAAGTGGGAACAGTTTTTGTGTTTGGAAGTATGCTTTCAATTCTGCCCTTGAAATTTGGATCGAGCTATGATACTAATACATTTTTCCCTGTCAAACCTTTCACTGATTTTTGGAGTTAGTACACAGCTTCAAACTGAGCCTGCTTCTAGTATTAATGCGTAGTAGGCTTTTCCCCCCTTTCAGATCTAGCTTATGCTTTATTTCAATTCAGAGATGTAAATGCCTGTGTGGCAGCAGTTGACTTAATTGCTTCAGTGCCCTTATAGACACTCTTCTTCCAGGAATATGACAAAGTATGCCATACTTATTTGCCTTTTCTTAATGTAATTAAGTTCTATGATATTGGCAACTGTCACTTTCTGGATTGAGCTTCCCAGACAGAGTTTGGGCAGGATACTGAAACTCTTCTTATTCCCAGCCACTTGGAACTGGACGCAGAATAAAGAGAGATCTTGCAAGTATTTAACCCTGAGTAATCACTGAACGCTGCATGGGACCAGGAGTAAAAAGAAATTAAGAAAATACATTTGACAAATGTGCAGTAGAGCAAAATCCACGGTTGGATTTTTGCACGTCAGTCTGAATTTTAAAAAAGAAAGGGGTGGGGGAACACCCTTTTCAGGTCTCGGATGAAATGTGAACTGCGACTGCCAGAGCTACTGGTCAGAGTGAGAGACTTAATTATGTTCTACAGGGTACTAGGATAGGATGGCCAGGATGGCATGTTTCCAGCCCCTGTTATCAATGTAAGGGGGATCTCTCAGTCCTAGATGGAATTCCCTTCAAAGGCCCTAGGATACTGCATTCTAAGATGTACAGAAAAAAAAAATGTTAACATGTAGGGATTGAAAAATCAGAGAAGGGCCAGAGATGGTTTTATATTGGCCTCAAATGAACAACATATGCCAAAAATATAGGCCAAGGCAAACAAAAGAGTCTGTGTTGGTAACACAGGAAAAATTTGGTCCCCTGGAACAGAGCAGGCATAGACTTGTCTATGTTGGCTGGAAGAAAAACTATGTACTTGGTCTAGACTGTAATTCTCACTTCCCTGAGATAGCCTTACTAGAGATAAAACTAAAGGTATGCCTGACATATTGATGGCTAACAATGAGCCCAGTTTAATGGGCGTGGGATAGAAGTTTGCAGAGAAGTATAATTTTAGACATGTAACTGCTAGTCCTCATTATCCCCAGTGCAATGTGTTGATGGAAAACAATGTCAAAATAATAAAGTGCCGATTGAAAAAGGTTTCAGAGTCAGACTCTTGAGCCATGTTTAGGAATGTTAAATTACAGAATGGCACCAATGAAGAATTGGTTGTCACTTTCTGATATCTTACTCAACATAAAATTGAGAACAAGAATGCATTCACTGTTAGAAACTAATGTTGGAGTCACTGGGGTCTAGCAGATGTATGAAGAGGTGCATAAGGCAAAACAAAAATGTCAATATGATTTGGGGTCATGAGAGCTGTCACTGCTTCATGAAAAATGTTGCTGTGCGACTCTGATGGGAAACAATGTCTGCAAACAGCAGTGGTGGGTGAAGACGTCGTGGTTGCGGTCAAATGAGGTTGTCACCCGAGACAGACATGCACTATGGAAAAAATAGGTGATGCTTTCTCCAAATCCCAGAAAGAGGGGAGAAAAAGTGCTTTCTCTGCCATTTTCCCTAAGAAGGTTTCAGATAAGCAGCTGCCATGACTGTTGGTAAGTTGTTCCTATGGTTAGTTACTCTGATTGTTAAAAATTTAGCACTTATTTCCAGCATGAGTTTGTCTAGTTTCAACATCCAGCCATTGGATGAGGTTATACCTTTCTCTGCTGGATTGAAGAGACTTATCAAATATTTGGTATTGATAGACTGTAATCAAGTCACCCCTTAACCTTCTCTTGGTTAAGCTAAACAGATAGAACTCAAAGAGCTCAATCAGTATAAGGCATATTTTTTAATACTTTAATTGTTCTTGTGGCTCTTCTCTGAGCCCTCTCCAGTTTATCAATATCTTTCTTGAATTTTGGACACTAAAACTTGACACAGTACTCCAGCAGTGGTCGCACCAGAGCCATATAGGTAAAATAACTTATCTACTCCTACTCAAGATTACCCTATTTCTTCATCCAAGGATTGTGTTAGCTCTTTTGCCCACAGCATTGCACTGGGAGCCCATGTTCAGCTGATACATCATGACCCCTGAATCATTTTCAGAGTGGCTGCTTCCCAGGATAGAGTCCCACATCCTGTACGTATGGCCTGCCTACTTTGTTCCTGTATGTATCACTTTAAATTTAGCGATATTAAAATGCATGTTGTTCCCCTTGTGCCCAGTTTACCAGGTGATCCAGATTGCTCTGTATCAGTGACCTGTCCTCTTCATTATTTGCCACACTCCCAATTTTTGGGTCTTCTGTAAACTTTATCAGTGGTGGGTTTGTTTTCTTCCAGGTCATTAATAAAAATGTTTAATAGCATAGGGCCAAGAACCCCTGCAGAACACTACTGGAAACGCACACATTCTATGATGATTCTCTGATAATGGTTACATCTGGAGACTTATCAGTATTCTAACTTTTAATGCATTTAATGTGCACCATGTTAATTTTAAAAAATCTAGAAAGATATAAAAATCAAAATGTCATGTGATACCAAGTAAAATGCTTCTCAGAAGCCTAAGTATATTACGTCATCACTAGTATTTTTATTAACCAAACTTGCAGTCTCATAAAAAAATCATTCATTTGACAGAATCTATTTTCCATACACCTCTGTTGAATGGCATTAATTACATTACCCTCCTTTAATTCTTTATTAATTGAATCCTGTATTAGCCACTCCATGTCTTGCCCAGGATCAATGTCAGACTGATGTGCCTATAACTACTTGAGTTCATCCTGTTTACTCTTTTTAAATATTGGCACATTAGTTTTCTTCCAGTCTCCTAGAACTTGCCTAGTGTTCCAAAATTTATTGAGAATCAACAGTCATGGGAAAACTCTTGGATATAAGTTATCTGCTGATTTTCAAAATGTCTAACTTTAGTAGCTGCTGTTTAACATCCTCCAGAGATACTAGTGGAATGAAAAGTGTGTTGTACACTATGACTATATTATCTGTTTTCCCCCAGACACAGAACAGAAACACTTTTTTGCCTTTTCTGCATTATTATTGACAGTTCTATCATTTCCATCTAGTATATGGACCAACACGATAGTTGTAGTACTGATGTTCCAAGGAAGCCTTGCAGGTGCAAATGCAAATGAGAGGACAGGTCACCTCAAAGACAAATAGAACATTGTTAGCAAGTTTAGTCATTAAATGGGATACAAGTATTTTTAATTGTGTTATTGTTGGTTTTCTAAGTGTTCAGTTTTGGCTTGGAAGGGAAAATGTGGGATTGAGGACTGTGGATTTAAGAGCTGACCTTCCCAGACAGAATCTGGACAGGGCATTGTGAAGCTCTTGTTTGGCAAGGCCAGCTGGAACCAGACACAGAATAAAGAAATCTCTTGCTAGTACTGTATTGAGTGATCACTGAATAGCACAAGTTCCATTAGTGTCCTGACCTTTCTCTGTATTGCTTACTGTAGGGCAGGCTAATATAGCAGAAAAATGTAGTTTTACAGGAATGATGCTGCAGTGACTCTGCTTGAAGATTACTTATTTGAGTTCTATGACTGAAGCACTCTAGTGTGAAATCTTAACATTGGAAATGTTAAGTGTATCCTTGGCGTTAGTATTTTCTAAGATATTTTTGCTTGCAATATACAAGAGAAAGCACTATAGGCATTATTCAGCTTAGTGGGGAAAAATCTTATGAAATTTTAAAATGATACATTTGGAGACATTAGAGGAGCCTGGCAGCACATTCATCTTTACGCGGGTTCTCTGTCCCTGACGGGAAATGGATGATAATGTTCCATCTTTTTAAATCACTCAGAATTGTATGAAGCAGAGGAAAGATGGTGAATGTTTAAGTCCCTGAGTTTTTGTGGAACTTAAATTCCTGAACATCATGACCAGAGACTAACTTTAAATGGGTCAAAACTGAGTATTGTGAAGCACTATCTCTGAGTGTGTGATTAATCTTGTAGCCAACAACTGAAGCTAACAAATGAAGTACAGTACCTAGAACATAACTTGCTTCACTGACAAGGATGGGGCATGTTTTCTAGGCAAGGCCAGAAACAGGAAGAGCTTTCTCTCCCGGAGACTTATTGTGAAACACAACAGAATGTTACATAATGTTGTTGGCATAGATATTGCATAAAAAAACTTAAGGCAAATATAGGTAAATACTTACACTGTTTAAAAATATATATACCAAAATGTATCCGTTGTCCAATGGACTAGAATGGTGGCTCTCCACCTATTTACCGCATATGTGGCCCACAATGTCTTATGTGGGTTGCATCCAATACTACCTGTATGGCCCTGAGGATATGACATGAGCCACAGCTCTGTGCTGATTAGGCTGCAAGCAACCCACAGGACGCAGATTGAGAACCTCTGGACTAGATGAATCCCTGCTTTTTCTCTACTTGGCTGAGTGTCTGTGGCATTTGAATAGGAAAACAAGCATTTCTGTCTCTATTTTGGAAAAGTACAAAGCTAGCTGAATGTGTTTCAAGTGACTGATAGTGAAGCAAAAGTCTCTCTATTAAATCAAATGTTCTTCTGAACTCTCGTAGTCATGGAAAAATCCTATAGGCATTAATAAAGATGAAATCAATTTGATTATATAGAATTTAAGAGTAATGATATTTCTATAGGACGATTCTATTGAATTCTGTAAATGGGATGTGCTTACCTGTTTATTTCTATAGGATTTTGAAAAACACAGGTCAGCATTTTTCTTTTGCATTGTATAGGACTTTTTCCATAAAGGATCAGTGTGAGTGGTGGATGCCTAAAAGGTGTTTGGTTGAACTAATGCATTACAAACATTTGTTTTAAAATACAGGGTATACTGGATGAGATTGAATACTCTAAAATAAAAACGAGCTTGGTCTAGGATTTAATAATGTAAATTGTACAGTGTATTGTTGTATCTAACAAGTTTACAAATTCTTCTGAAAAGATCTTGCACCTGTAGTTATAGACCGCAACTTGGTTTGTGTGCTACTGTATTGCAGGGCCCCACTCCCTGGCCAAGTCAGAGCCAGGCTGTGGTAAGAGCTGCCTAGGGAGTCCGAACCAGTGTGGGGAGCCCTGGGGGGCCGGGACATGGGTCGGAGACTGCTTTCGGGCACCCTGGCACCCCACCAAAGGCAGGTGGAAGGTCCAGGGTTCCCCACAGCAGCCCGGGTTCCCTGGGTGGCTCTTACCACAACCTAGGGTGATCAGAGACCCATACTGGCCCAGACAGTCCCCTTTTTAAGCCCTGCCCCAGTCCTGACTGACTTTTTTGGCAATCATCAGTTGGCAAGAGCAAACTGGACAAATGCCCAGTTTCCCCCAAAAGGGGCTTGCGGCGGGGAAAGTGGCAGGGCTCGGGCCATCCCCATGCAGCAGATAAGAGCAGCTCAGGCCAGCTTTGCGTAGGGGTGGCAGGGGGCTCAGGCCGGCTCTGCGCAGGAGGTGGGGTGGAGGCGGCTCAGGCCAGCTCTGTCGGGGGAGGAAGAATATGGTCACGTTACCATAGCCTGGCTTCTGACCTGGCCAGGGGGTGTGACTGCAGCGGAAGAGGAGGAGCAGGGCGGTGGGATCTGGGGGTGGGGGAGGGAGAGGAGGAGCAGGTGGCAGGACCACAGTGCTGGTGACCATCTTCTCACTTCTATACAGGTTCTGGTACCCTGCAGGGGCCCCCAAATTGGCCGGGGCCCCTGGGCATGGGCTTCACGAGCCCATGCTTTAATCCGCCACTGCTCCTGGCACGTTCAGTTTCTATGCTGATCAGATTTAACTTTGCAAGGATGGGTGGGGAGGTAGCTGTAAACCTCTTCCAGGTAACCTCCTGTTGAGAAGACTGTCTGGGAAGCTGGTTCTTGTGTCTGAGGCAGCAAACCCACCTTGCAATGGAGCACGCCCACTAAAGACAGAACTCCTCCTATTGTAGATAGGGAGAGGCAGGCAGAAAGCACACACAGTTCACAACGTGTTGGTGGTCTGGATGTAGACAGGTTGGTGCTGATTATTCATGCAGCAGTAGCACTTGGAAGCCCCCAATCAGATCAGAGGCTCATTGTCTGTAGTGCTTAGTACATAATAAAATACTACACCAGCCCCAAAGCCCGGTTTTTAACTAAGAGCTTGTCTACACACACGTCACTGCTGGGGGCAGCCACACTGCTTCGTGAAGATGTTGTCTACGCCGACGGGAGCGCTTCTCCCATTGGCGTAAGTACTTGACCTCCCCGAGAGGCAACAGCTAGGGTGACCAGATGACAAGAACAAAATATCGGGACATGGGGCAGGGCAGCCACAGGCCCAACCGCCATCAGGGCTGGCTCTAGGTTTTTTGCTGCCCCATGCGCCAAAACAAAAAAGCCAGAGTGCCGCCGAAGCAAAATATCGGGACGCCGGACAAACAACTAAAAATTGGGACAGTCTCCCAATTTTATCGGAACGTCTGGTCACCCTAGCAATAGCTATGTCAATGGGAGAAGCCCTCCCATCAATGTAGCACTGTCTTCACATGGAGTTAGGCTGGGATTTCCCACACCCGAGTGACATATGACATAGTTACACTGACATAAGTCTGTAGTGTAGACCAAACCTAAGATTGTTAAAATACAACAGGCATGGGAACTAACAACTGCAGGCTGGTGGCGAGAGAGGTGGCACCGCAGTAACATAAGCCTGTTTCTGTATAGTCCAGCTGTGTGCATGATATATAGGTATAGAGCAGGGGTAGGCAAGCTATGGCATGCGTGCTGAAGGCGGCCCACACACTGATTTTCAGTGACACTCGCACTGCCCGGGTCCTGGCCACTGGTCCAGGGGGCTCTGCATTTTAATTTAATTTTAAATAAAGTTTCTTAAACATTTTTAAAAACCTTATTTACTTTATATACAACAATAGTTTAGTTATATATTATGGACTTATAGAAAGAGATGTTCTGAAAACGTTTAAATATTTTACTGGAACGCGAAACCTTAAATTAGAGTGAATAAATGAAGACTTGGCACACCACTTCTGAAAGGCTGCCGACCGCTGGTATGGAGGATACGGTGGTTTTGTTTAATTTTTAAGTACTCACCACTTTCTAGGTAGCTGTATAACAACTTTTCTCCTGTAAAACTTTTTGTTCATGTTTTGAGCTGCTGTGGTAGTTGCATTTTAAGTAAGTGTGCTACAGAATCAGCATCTGTGGCCTTCAGAAATGTGCGACTTGGAAAGCTTCAGACTTTTGAGCTCATTATGAAGTGACTTAAGTGATTTTCCAAGTTTGCACCTGGCATATTGGACACTTTATCCAGTAATATTATGCAAAAGGTTGTGACCATCCATCTTGTGCAGTAATTGCAATAATAATGTGAGTCACAACTGCATGTCTGACACACCCCAACCTTTGGCGCTTTCTTTACCACTCACATTTCCCTTGTCACCTTGCCAGCATCTGTAAAACTGGCTTGGCGGCAGGCTGCTGCTCTAGGCCAGCTCAGCTGCTTTATGCTTCTATTTCCTTCATACTTTTATGTATAAGTATTCATTTCTGAGGAATGCCAGATAAAATTTATTGCAAACTTGTCATAAGATCCACATGTGAGGCTGTTTGTATAAATATATATAAGCATAAATCAATATGCTGAAGGAATACTTGCAATGCTTCATTGAAAGGGACAATGAGATGCTATTAAAACTAGATGGTATAGAGTTAGTCTGTGCAACAATTTAAATATTTTGGTTCAGTGTTTTGCCATGATGGGAATGTGAACATGGCTGTTAGGAGTGACATGAAGAGCACTTGGTATAAATGGAGAGAGTTGACAGGAATTCTCTGCTCTAAGAATACAATAAGCCAATTAAAAAGCCAAGTGTATAAGATCATGATTGGGCCAGCCACAACTTATGGGTTGGAATGCTGGCCAATGAGGAAGAGAGAAGAACTACTACTTCACGCTATTGACATGAAGAATGCTGAGGTGGAAGCTGGGTAAGACAAGAGCTGATAGGCTATACAATGAAACAATACAAGCAATAATGCAGGTAGCTCCCATCATGGAAAAGCTGAGGGAGTGTTGACTGAGATGGCGTAGCCATGTGAGACCATGAGATGTGCAGTATATTGGCCAGAGAGTACAAGAGCTAGTAGCCATGGTGGGATAAAGACCACAAGGAAGACCTAGAAAAACATGGTTCAAGATGCTGAAGGAGGACATGAAGGTGGTGTCAGCTTGGAAGATGCACTTGACAAGAATGCTTGGAGACTAAGAACAAGAGCTGCTGATCCCGATTGTGAGGACAATAAGAGGAAGAATATGCTATCTAAGCATGTTCCCACTTTATGGCATACTGGCCACTTAAATTTTCTTCATGAATTGGAAATATATTCAACAGCCTGTCTGCCTTTATAATAAAATCCTGTATTTCTCAGTGTGTGGCCTCATAAAATGTTTCTGTGAGACTCTGCCCCTTACTCAAGAGATTTGGACCAGCTGTTAAGCAGGCCAGATGAGCAGTTCTGCTCAGCTGCAGTTTAATTAAAGTTATGCACTTATTGAATTTTTTGCATTTCAAACCCTGAATGGATAATGTTCCACTCTACTCCAGTACAGCATAAAATATTGATACAGAATATGTTTCAACTATTTGGAATCATTCTTCCATCTCTGTGGAAGAATTAAAATGCTGTTAAATAATACTAATATACTTCATAAAACAAAGCAGAAATTGTTTAATCACAATTAAAATATGAAATGTAAAACTTCATGCAAAAAGAATTATTGTAGTGTGGATTATTAAAGCAGTGCCCTATCCTGGCTGCTGAGCAAAGAATAAATTGCTAGTTCTTGCATAACCTCTCTGCTTCATCTGTGTAGGATTAGATTTCAGTTAAGTGTTTTAAATGCTAGTCACTGTTTATTTTATAAACCAGTTTGGAGCTTTTCTATTTGTCAATTTGTATTTTCTCTGACCTGTGGGGCATTTCAAAAATATTTACACATGTTATCACAAGCCTGATAAGTGAAAATGATATCTTTTTTGGAAATGTTCTCAAATATTTTAGGATTTTTTTTAAAAACAGATTATAGTTGTATGAATCAAGTTGTTGCGACCTGTTGTTATTGTTCAAAAGTTAATTAATTAACTTCTAAGAACTAGCTAATTAACCCTATGTGTGTGCTTTGAATTGCTTTCATTTTGATGGGTGCTGATGACAGGTATAATTTTCCTGACTTGCCCAAGATACTTAGGCATCTTTTTAAAAAAATTCCCAGCATGCTTAGTGCTTTACGGAATATGTAGTGGACAAGCTCCCTGCTTCCACAGCCTTGCAGTCTTTTATTATTTTTAATAACATCCAAACTTCTGCTATGCACTTCCAAAACACAGAGAGGGAGACAGCTCCTGCTTTAAAAGAGCATACATTCTCACTTGATTGTGAGATAAATTCTGAATTTCTTCTTCAGGAAAAACTCCCATTAAATGCAATAGGAGTTTAGCCATAAGGAGTTTTTTAAGTGAAATATCCTAAAAACATTAAGGCTGAATTCATCTCTCATGTAGCTATGTTCACTTCAGTGGAATTGCCCCAGGGATGAGTTTGGCATATAGAATCAATCAGCTACAAATCTTATGGTAATAAGATCCAAATGTTCTTAATGTGTAACTTTAAACTTGGTTATAGTTCATTATGGTGGTAGTTTAGAATCATATTTTATTTATATCATCATAATTTAAAATTAGACACAAGGAAGACACATGGGTAAAGACAGTTTGTTTTTATGTAATATTCCATAATGTTTTGAGGGTGTACTTGGTTGCTTTTACAAGAGCTTATCAATGTACATAAGCCAAGTGGACCATGCTTTTTAATATTACCATAAATCAGATGCACTCTCCCTTACATTTAGTCTACTATGTGTGGAGAAGTATTATGGAGAAATTACCTTCTTTTATGAAGCCCAGAGTTTAGTGTAAATGGGTTATAACTCATTTTATTATCTTGGACTTGAGATGGAATGAGCCTTTGTATAATTTTGGACCTGCTGCTATTAAAGTAGATCAGTTTGTGTTTGTTTGTTTTTTATATATTTGTAGTATTGTATTTTTCTCTATTTCTTAGCTGTTTGTGCCGGTGATTTAGTATGCCTTGTTATTGCTCCTCCACCTCCAGCACAGATCTAATTGAAAATGAAACCTTTTGTCTTCAGTGAATGAGATGAGGCACTCCTAAATGTATTAAAAGTGAAGGCGATGGAGACCGAAACAGATTGTGTGCCTTCTTCAAGAAACAGCTGGAGACACAACTCCTACTGGTATGCTGTTTAATGTTCAGTGCCCTCTCACAAAGGGTGAAGAGAAACATAAGACTTAGCATACGCTGTTTCTTCATGACAGCCATACCTTGATGTGCGCTATGCCCACAGTGGGTGGGCTGGAGCCAATGAATTAATCTGCCCTTTTCCACATGAAGGACAGAAATACATGAGGACAACATGTTTCATTTTTGAGCCGTTTCCTAGAAGCACGCTAACAGTAATGCTTTATGTAAAGAATGTCATGTTGTATCTTATGCTTTAATAGTGATTTTCGCTTCATACTGGAAGAGCTAATCACAGTGGGTTTTTAGTCCTCATCAAGTTGAAACTGAGGCTTAAAGATTGTACCATCTGCTTATCTTACCTTGCAAATAACCAGTACCAGTGAATAATGTGGCTGATGTTGATGTTTTTTTGTAAAAGTACTGTAAGAGGCAGCATGGTTAGCAGGTGTGGGACACAGCGCCTGAGTTGTGATCCCAACGTGTTAAAGATTCTGCTATGGCTGTGGGTTGGACTAGTTCTTAGAACTGTACTTTTCAAAAGGCCTCATGGATACAAATGAGCCCTATGGGTGCCTGTGACGTTTTGTCGACTACCCAGACCAGTATGGGGTTCTGTCAGCCCTTGGGATGTAATCTTGGGGTGCCTTAGTGCCTGTGGTTCAAATCCCTGACGCCACTTGCCAGCACAAGCATAAGGTCCTTCCCTTGCTCTCATCAGCCTAGTTATTTCTTCCAGAATGACACCAAGAGCCCTTCCAATCCTGAGTCTCCCCAAATCCTTCCTCCTTGTGTTCTTAGTTACCAGACATTTGGACCCCTCTGGTTCAGCATTACTGAAAGCATGAAACCAGCCCCTCTCACCCCAGTTATCAGTTCACTTTGGTGCACACAGTCCTCACACTTTCTACAGCAGAGACCTGCTTGGGGTAAAAATAAACAAAATACGTATTCAGTACAAAAACTACAGATTCAAAGATGAAGTAGTAAGGGAAGTAAACATCTACAGATTACACAGAAAATAAACAAAAACTCAACCTTAGGCTTTACATTTCATATTGGATAAACTCCCTTTTCTAATACAAGTTACCTATTGCCTTTGAACAATTTCCCCATGTGCCCCCTAGCTACTGGGAGGATCCAGGATTTCATGCACAACTTCCTACCTGCAGGCTGTCCTTCAGTTTGTCCAAGGATTTCATTTCAAACCTCTTCCATTTTAAAAGGGTTTGCTGGCTTTTTGTTTTGTTCTTTAGTCACTACAGGTATTCAAGGTGGGGAAAAGGCCCTTGTTTCTTAGTTGTCAAAGGCTGTAATTTTCTTTTCCGTTTCAAACTTTTCCTATTTGCTTTGATGGTTTCTCATTGATTTTTTTTCCTGGGTGGGACAATGGTTCTGAAGCCACTATTGTCTGATTGAGCCCCCTCCCTGCTTGATCACCATGTTGTGAGATACTGTCTATATATATATACATGTAACCGTTCTGCTACTTGGAGCCAGCAGCAACAAGGGTTCAATATCTAGGAGTTCCTTTTCAACAATACAACACAAAACTGGCTCGAGCCCCCACCCAGTGACTGGGGACAATTACCCACCATCTGTGGGTGCCTCTAAGAGGCAATACTTCTCCCCTCGCAAGCACAGAGTATGAGTGTAGCAAAAACTTTTTATAAAAGGAGGGAAGTAACTCAGCATCAATTTGGGTAAACACTAGGGTTCATAAACATAAACCATGAACAAAAGACCCACCCCTAAGTAAGTTGGGCAGTGTCCTTTTCCTCTCAGGTTCTTAAGACCAGCAACCCAAAAATCGCTTTAATGTACTCATCACTTCTTTGTACTCTGGACACAGTTGCTGTCCTTGGCCAGTGCAGTCCAGAGTTCAGAGGTTCATCTCCTATCCTGGGTAGAAGGAGGGGGTGGGCAAGGAGGCATCTTATGCTCTCTGCTGCTCGGGCACTTGCTTGTTGCCCCAACGGCCGATTGCCATGCCTCTCTGCTGAGCTCTGCTCTGGCCCTCTCTACCAGCCACCTGGCTGCCCACTCACCACGCCTCTCAAACAGCCACCCCGCTGGCCACTCACCAAGATGTCTTCAGGGCCACCCACTTCAGCTCTCAGAGATTTCAGCTGTTAGTGGAGGGTATGCCAGGTACAGTTCTGCTGCCCTGTGTTCACACAACAAGGATAACAACCCTTTATTACTCCTGCCCCAATAACCAGGAGATTGGGGATCCAACACCAGCCACAGGTGATCATTTGGGCAAGCAATTCCATCATGGTGAGCACCTAGGCAGGTGGGTGTGTCCAGGCAAAGGAAATCAGCTCCTGAAGTCCGTTTCCCCAGCTCAACACTGGATGTTAGGGGAAAGTTCATTCAGAATCTGCTTACATACATATACATGCATTCATAACCATAACTTTTATACAGCTCATGAGTATTCAGTTCTGTGCTTTACAAACTTTCATAAAAGATCCTACTCAATACTCTTACAGTAGAGTAACTTAGTATGCAATCAGTTGGTTGAATTGCTTATTTTTATAGGGGATTTTTAAAAGTGAAGTATGAGCATTCACAAGTTGTCAGTGTTTCAAGAGGCAGGTTTGGGGCATTGGTTTGAGTTCCTAGACCGTATTTGCAGAAGCAACCAGGAGCGTGCAAAAGCTGCTCCAGACTCTTGAAACAGTGAATTCAAAAACACAAATAAGCTGGAGGTACAAGTGAAGGGGTTGAAGCAATATCCAGTGAGTAGGTCTCCTGCAGCCTCAGTCGTGAAAACAATGTAGCCTGTTCAGTACTGTGGGAAGAGTTGGGGAAATATAGGATATTGTTAGGTGGCCAGAATGTTATGGGTGATAGCTCTTCAGGGTCACACTACTATGTTTGTACAGAGGAGGAATCAGCTGCTCTTGCCCCTTTCTGTTACCATGCTGTCTCCTGTCTCCAAAGTCTGCTTCCGGATGGCAGGGGGAACTCCCTCTTGGAAGAGAATAATCTCATTGATACAGGAGTTTCCAATCCCCAGTGAAATTCTTACCTTTTCGGAGTCTACCATCTCCCCAGGGAGACAATCTCTTCTAGGGCTGCTTACTGTGCATGGTGGATGAGTAATCTGCTTTGTCCATTAAGGTGGAGCAAATCATTCCCTTTGGTGTGTTTGTTGGATTATGTGATGGTGTGGAGAGGCTAGTACTCCAAAGAGCACAGGAGAAATCTGTCCATGCTATCTGGGAGACCCTTGCTCAGCCATGAAAGAATGGGTGAGAGGCATCTTATGCACCCACTTGACCATGTATGCTCATGCAATTGCTGCACATAATCTGTCACTTTTAAGATTTAACCCCTAACTAATACAGCAAATCCATTCATAGCTCTAACTCTGAATCCAGCAGAATGAACCAGGGCTCCTTTGTTCCATGTTACCTGCTACTAAAACAAAAGATGAGAGGTGGTGACTTTTCTCACAGCTGATGTGTAGGTGGCATCTGCAAAGGTGATATATGTCCTTGATCTGAGTTTTCACCTTCAAACACCATTGAAAGACTAGAACATCCACCTAGTCCTGAAGGCCACCATGTTTGCTAATTTGCATATTATGAAACTAACACTTTTTATTTTTGATCATGGCTGTGATAACCCACTGTTCTTGGGCTTCCAGCATTGGTCAGGGCAGAGCAATATTGTCATCTCCATATGCTCAAACTCATGAGTCAGACCCCGACAAAGCAGGAATTGACTTGAAACTTGGTGACTTTAAAAAACCGAAACAGGAATAAGTTATGTTTTCTTTTTATTTGGCTTCTGAGGCTTTAGGTGACACAAGTCATGTTTTTCAAGCTTTTCCCATCAGCTTGAGGGCTAGAAATTTTTTTTTTAAAAAAGCTGCAATCTTTGTGCTATCGCTTGATTTTGGCAGCTGCCTTTTCTGAAATAACATGAAGTTCCATGAGACTAGTGATAAAATTGCAGAGTTTGCAACACTGGAAGAGCCTCTATGCTGGCACTGAGGGAGTGTCAGATTAGCAGTTCATTGTCTCAGATGTTGAGAAATGTTTTCTCTGATCTCTGCCCAGTCCGATTTGGTGAAATAAGAGAATTTTTCTATTAACCAGTGGACAATTTTGTCTGTCATATTAGGTGGTAGAGCAACTGGACCTTGCCTTCCCTTAAGCTTGCAGTTCTTGTTGGCCCACAATGACATTGAGAATCATTCTTTTTAAATGGTTCTGAAGGCAACCTTGCAGGTGATGATTATTATTATTAATTACTGCAGGTGATTATTCTTGTATGCTGTATAGGTATTCCCATGTCACCTCGGAACCATTTAGGAGTGTGGTTTTGTCACATTACTTTCTGCCTGATTCTGTGAAACTGAAGCAAGGAGACAGCACCTTTAGTTCAACCCACTGCAGAAAGCAGAGTTCCTTTCCACCTCCTTCCCAAGACCCATCCAGATTAAGGGGCTAACATGTTACCACGCTTTGTGGAGCTGTTTATCCTGGCACAGTCCTGTGTGAAGAGCAAAAGATTGATCATGGCAAGCCAAGCGTTTTTAATTCAAAATGTGTCCAGGGTCAAACTGTCCCTTATCTGTTTTGCATTCTGCTTCGGCAACAGCTACACATGGAAAGTGAAAAGCTACTACGATATTGCCGGGGTGGTAGGGAAACAAGGACCAATTACCTGCTTTTATGATACTCTTCCCTCCTTTGTTAGGGGCTTTTCCACCGGTTTCAAGGGTAGCGAGGTCATTCCACTGTTTCCATTTTAGCACATAAATGCCATGTGAGAGGAATGTTGAAGTGTCTGGAGTGACAATAGCTGATTTGGCAAAGGGATGAAGGTGGATTGCTCATCTGTGAAATTTAGAAATAAAAAGTAAACTATTGCCTGGAAATACCATCACAGAGCAGAGAGTTTTTTAAAATTCCAAAGGCTTGGAGCCCAGGTGAAGGCTGATGACCCATACAATTTAGACTGCCAGTGAGCATTAGAGCTGGTCAAATGTTCTGATTTTATGATGAAGAAAGCTTGATAAATAACTTGACAATTTCAGCCACCAAAAAAATCTTGAGGTTCTTTGACCAGTGATGGTTCTGTTCGATTGACTTTCTTCTCATGGATGACAGAGCAACGTTGTATGCAGTGCAGTTGTAGCTTTGTTAGGAAGGGTTCAAATAAGGCGAGGAAGGTGGCTTGGTAAAGAGGTACAAACTGATTTTTATGGCAATTACACTGGCCCCTATTCCACCATGTAATGGTGTGAGACTCACCACCATGGTGCCTCCTGTTGGCCATTCTAGAATTAGCTCAAGTCCTTCCACAGGGCACCCTCCTCCAGTGGTGTCTCGCTCGCAGTTACTCCCGCTTTTCTGTCTCCACCACTCTGTGACCCGCGTCACTCCCCAGGCCATGGCATCCTCTTCTGGGGCAAAGCCCTCCGGCTGTGTCCCGCTCAGCTGTCTCCCCCTCTTTTGGGTAACCAGCAGTCGATAGTCCAGCCACTTGCCTCAGTGGCTTGCTACGGTTACCAGCCTAATCCCTTGCTCCAGGGGCAAACTGCAGTCTGTGTTGGTCACTTCCCTCAGGGCAAGTGGAGGCAGCCCTAGCACCTTATCTGCCCTTCCTCCAGGGCCTCGGTCTGGAGCCGGAAGCTCCTTCTGCTCTGCTACCCTGCCCAGCACAGCTCTAGCCACAGTGCTCCTAGGCAGCCAGTCCTTCTCCCTAGCAGGCCAAGGAGAGACTCTCTCTGCTCTGTTGAGAAGTCGTTATAAATGGCCCCTGCTGGCCCTGATTGGCCGCTGCAACAAGCCACCTCCCAATTGGCTCGCTTAGTGAGCCCTCCTCTAACTGCGCAGGTTCCCTCTGGCCTGCTTTAACTCTTCCCTCCTGTGTGGGGCAGCTGCCCCACTACACACCGATTTGATCAGAGTCTCTACAATTACCTTCACGTTTTGACAGTAGCACCACGGACATATGGGCTAGTTGCCCATATACTGTCCTGCCTGACCCCCACCCCCCAGTATATATTCAGGTGGCTAGCCAAAGCGGTCACTGCATTAACTCACAGGGTTGTTGTGAGGATAAATATGTCAAAGATTGTGAGGCATTCTGATATTTCAGTGATGGGGGCCATATACGTCTTAACATAGATACATAGATGGTAAGAGTATGAGCCTCCTTTCACTGAAATTAATTGCATTCTGTTCATTTATACATGGCATTCATCACCATTGTGTCTGAGTACTTTCCAAGAAGTGCCATAGCAACATATGCGACTAGCATTTGTCATGTGTGGTTTATTCTTTCCCTTTCCCTCCTCAAGGATAAAGTGTGGGGGTTTTATTATATTTATTATTTTTTATTATTTCACCATACAAATACAAGTCTGATGTTAACAGTATACTCCTTACTTTCATTTGTTGCAAGAATGTGAGCAGTTTAATGGTAAATTTAGGGTTTTTCAGTGCCACTTTTATTTTGTACTGTTTACTTTAACTGCTGAGAGAAACTTTAACAAGTTTCTCTGATAGAAATTTTTGAAGTTATTTGCGTACTTTTGACAAACTTACGCTGAACCATAGGCAAAGGTAAGAGCAAAACTGGCGTTACTAAAGTTGTTGGGTTTTCTGTTTTTGTAAAAGGTTGCTAAAGTTTGCAATGTTAATTGTGTGGCTCGCTAGAGTTTCCCAAGCACCAGCAGATTTTAGAGTGGAAAATCAATTTCTAAAATCAAAATTAAGTACCATAGTTAAGTTTGTCTCCACTCCAAGGCTTAACAAAATAAAAGAGGAAAGGAGAGAGAACTGGCTAAGTTTAAAACTTTCCTTGTTCTCTTATACTATTATGCTGCATAGTACCAGTACATCAAATTGCAAGCAGTAGCAGCCCATAATTTAAGGGTTACATTAGTGCCAGGATGATCTGGAGGATGGTGTGGATTGCACTCTCAGCAAATTTGCAGATGATACTAAACTGGGAGGAGTGGTAGATACGCTGGAGGGGAGGGATAGGATACAGAAGGACTTAGACAAATTGGAGGATTGGGCCAAAAGAAATCTGATGAGGTTCAATAAGGATAAGTGCAGGGTCCTGCACTTAGGACGGAAGAATCCAATGCACCGCTACAGACTAGGGGCCGAATGGCTAGGCAGCAGTTCTGCGGAAAAGGACCTAGGAGTGACAGTGGATGAGAAGCTGGATATGAGTCAGCAGTGTGCCTTTGTTGCCAAGAAGGCCAATGGCATTTTGGGATGTATAAGTAGGGGCATAGTGAGCAGATCGAGGGACATGATCATTCCCCTCTATTCGACATTGGTGAGGCCTCATCTGGAGTACTGTGTCCAGTTTTGGGCCCCACACTATAAGAAGGATGTGGATAAATTGGAGAGAGTCCAGCGAAGGGCAACAAAAATGATTAGGGGTCTAGAACACATGACTTATGAGGAGAGGCTGAGGGAGCTGGGATTGTTTAGTCTGCAGAAGAGAAGAATGAGGGGGGATTTGATAGCTGCTTTCAACTACCTGAAAGGGGGTTCCAAAGAGGATGGCTCTAGACTGTTCTCAATGGTAGCAGATGACAGAACGAGGAGTAATGGTCTCAAGTTGCAGTGGGGGAGGTTTAGATTGGATATTAGGAAAAACTTTTTCACTATGAGGGTGGTGAAACACTGGAATGCGTTACCTAGGGAGGTGGTAGAATCTCCTTCCTTAGAGGTTTTTAAGGTCAGACTTGACAAAGCCCTGGCTGGGATGATTTAACTGGGAATTGGTCCTGCTTCGAGCAGGGGGTTGGACTAGATGACCTTCTGGGGTCCCTTCCAACCCTGATATTCTATGATTCTATGACCCTTTGTTGTAGTTGAGTTTCAGAGGCGAGAATCTCTAGAGCAAAGTGACCCGGCACAAGAGAAGGGCTATAGGAGTTAGAGCCAGGAAAATGAAAAAGAAAAGGGGCCACTGCTTTCCTCAGCATCCACCATTTCATCTTTATTGCTTTCCAGTTTCTTGCTCCAACGTTCCTTTCATCTGTTTTCCCTTCTCCTTCTGTCACGGAGTCACAGGCCCAGTGCTCTGGAACAGCTCTGTATGAAGCCAGCCAGGACTCCCCTCAGGGCACGCTGTCCAGGGCAAAAAGCCTCCTCAGCTATAGCCTTCCTGGGTCAGACTTTGGAACATTCAGCACCCCTGTTCTCACCATGTACTTCCCGCAGCGGGTCCACCTGGATGGGACCTTGGGGAAGCCAGACGGGCCCTGCACCCCAATTCTGCATTCAGCAGTGACTCGCAGTCAGCATGTAAAACAGAAGGGTTTATTAGTTGACAGGAACACAGTGTAGAACAGAATTTGTTAGCACAGAAATCGGGAATTTCCAGCAAAGCCCATCTTGAGGGGATCCAGGGTGTGGAGCCCCTGGACTCCCTCCTCTGGGTCCCAAACAGGAGACTGAACTGGACCCCACTGCCCATCCCCCGACATGCCCGTTGCCCCTCCTCCTGGTCTTTGTCTTGCTTCCTGGGCAAAATGTCACCTGGTCACATCCCCTTCCTGGTTCTCAGGTTACGAAGGGCACTGTCCATTGCTTATATGCAGGCAGCTGGGCAGCCTCCCCTGTCCTCAAGGGCCTCAGCAAAAGTGACACACCATTATTCCCACTGTCTATGCTTTGGTGCAATATGCAGGGAAACTGAGGTACGCACAGTATTCATGCAAAACAGTAAGACTCACGTACAACATAACAAGGGGGAAAACCCCACTTTGTCATACCTCCTCTTTCATTTTTGCTAGAACAAGTAACTGTAAATCAGAACTCCTAGGGTCTATTCCTGACTCTGCTACTGACTTGCTACATCACCTGTGATGAATCATGTAACCTGTAAATAATTTCATTTCCCCCATCTATAAAATACCAATCTGACAGTGATAAAGTTTAATTTGTTCATGAAACTATTGAGCTCCTCTAGTGAAAGACTTTACAGATGTGCAAAGTATCATTATTAATCATTGTTCTATCTTCCTGATCATGAGGAATTTAGAATCTTTGTAGATAAGGCAGAGTGGGTTTTTGCAGTTGCTGAGGCAGACATAGTCACTTTGGGCATGTCTAGGAAAAAATGCTGTTTATAATAGAAAGGAGGAGAGGTCATCCTGTAAGAACCCTGTATATAGCAATGAAACCAGACTCTGAAAATGCTCTCCAGAGCTGCTGTCTACACTGGCCTTTGTGTGAGGTAGGCATCTAGGAGCTGGGCTCTCAAAATAAGTGGCACAAGCACTTCTAGGTGCGCTGACTAGTACAGCTTTTCATAACCCTTCACAACATGATGTTGTTGTATTGGAAGATCAGCTGGAACAATAGCATTCTCAAGGAGGGAAAACTGATGGTTGAATACGATCAGTCCAATCCATTTCTGAAATCTCCTGGTTTGTTCTCTTCCTCTCTTTCTCCTCACACCCTGCTCTGCCTGATGTGAATTGATAAACCCAGGGCTGGGGTTACTATACTAGCCCTAATTGTATCTCCTTTAACTTGTGAATGGGAATTAAAGCTTCATTGGGAGTAGCAGATGCTCAGGATCTGTCCAGGCCCTAAATGGCTAACCTTTTCCTAATATGGCTGTTTTAATATTATTATAGAAATTGCTTTATTATATGGGTAAACTTTATTTTTAATTATCAACTTCATCTGTGATGTATATACATTTTGTCTATTGTGTGTGTTTGAATAAACACACGCTGGCAGGAGCGCAAGAGGCTATTTTCTACACTGCGTGCGCACACACTTACTATAGAGATGACATGTATATTCACCACAGTGGGGATGACATCACCACTTGTGCATCCCTTAACAAGTGAAGATGAATGCCCTGTCTCGAGCTAAGCTGCACTGCTTTATATGTGCTGTTTAAGTACAATGGAACTATTAAAAATGAAAAAAGAGGCTGTCAGTCAAAAATGAAGTATATCAACAAATAGCAAGGTGTTTGAAATAATTGTCTATTTCAATACTTTGGGCATCACTTGCCATTTATTTCATACTACAGGTGATGTCATGAGAATAATAGGATTTTATCAGAGGCAGCAATCAACCACTTCATTTTGTTTGTGCATCCACAGATTTGTCTACAGACTAACTCTGCTCACATAATCCTGAGAATCCTATTTAATATATGGTATACATGTGAACATTTGATTGAAAGCACCCACTCATTCCCAGCAAGAAGCCCCTTGTAAAATTTGCTCTTAACTGATTATCTCGTATTGGCAATTGTAGTCTTACACAATCACATCCACCTGTCTGTCCTTGAACACAGCATTTCACTGATCAACCTATAGTACTTATTCCTCCTGTGAACAGACCACAGCTGGGAGCTCCAGTTTTCTAAAGCAGTACAGCTTGTAACTTCTCTGTAAAACAAGGCTTTGTTGTAGTTACAGTAAAAAAAAAATAAAAAAAAAAATCGAGAGGTACAAATCCCATTAAGCCCACTTTTGACTATTTCTGAATGCTTAGTTTATGAAGGAACTGTAATGAAATGGTTTATAATCTGACCATTTCTTTTAGTATACCTTTTGGGATATATGTGGTTTTGAGTTTTAGAAATACATTTATAATTCTTCCATTTCTTTTACCCTCCTGTGTCTAATTTTTTGGGTCGATGGAGGAAATGATCTCTCTACTATGCTGCCTTGTTTTTCTTCATTAAGTGAACAATTTTCTTTTCCTTTCAATGGGGCTTTGCAATTTTGGCTTTTGTTTACTTATATTTTTGTGAATAACAGATCAGTAATGCCACTAATGAAGCCAGCAGTAAGGCATGAAAATAAGATTTGTCTTTGAACTTGGATTTCCTCTGTTGACTGGCTATAAGCAGCTGTGCATACAGAAGAATAATACTGTAAATTCTATATAAATAGTGGCTTTCTTTCTGCCTCTCTCTCTAAAAAAGATGAAGAAATACATTCACATGGAATAGTACTCAAGCAATTTCAAAGCATACTTTTTTGGTGTCTAAAACTTGGTGGGGGAGTAATGTTCCAGTATATGTGTATATATGCAAGTAGGATTATAATTTGCATGAAAATTTATAGTGTTGGTTAAAAAGCATCAGAGTGACATTACTTTTTCTTCCTTCTATTTTTCTGATCCGTGGCTACTCCTTTTTAAATATGAGGTCTTCAGTTTTCTGCAGACTCTTCCAGGGCATTGTTCTTTTGATGAAGGTTAACAATCCTTTCCAGGAGGATTCACCTCACAATGCATACCCCCTGAAGCTGGGTCACTCTGCATACCCCCCTCCTCCTGTGATGCCAAGTTGCATTGTGTAGCACACCCTGATTATAAGTTGATGTAATCAGGGCTGAATTAATCTTTTTTGTGAGCCCTAGTACCTGGCCTGTGGCCGCGCCCCCACTTTGCCTCTCTCTCCCTAGACTCTGCCCACAGTTCACATAGGGGGAAGGGGGTGGAGAAGAGTGAGAGGGGAAGTGGGCGAGGGGGCAGAGAGGAACAAGCAGCAGGCGAGGCCTTGGGGGAAGAAGCTGAGTGGGGGCAGGGTCTCGAGGTGGAGTGCGGAGACACAGGGTCACTGTCTGGGCGATGGGGCCCCTTCTGAGTGTGGGCATCATGCCATTGTAAACCCAGCACTGGAATCTAATCAGTCTTTGCACCTTGGAGATTCAACTGTCCTTTCTTTAGAGTCCAGCGGGTGGCGGGGAGAGGAGAACGGTACTATGGGACTGGTAACTCCCTTTCAACATCCTCAATCCAGATATGCCAGTTTTTGCCCAATCTTTCTGATGACCTGGCTTGTAATGTTAGGACTGACCGGATTAACTAGGTATTAATTAAATTAATTAGAATTGGTTGGCAGTGTAAAAAAAAAAAGTTTCCCAAAGATTTCACCAGACACTAAAATTTTAGTTAGAATCTTTCAGGTTTGCATAAAAAAAAAAAACTCCCAAGAAACCTGAATTTTTTGCCAAAAACAGTTTTTTTGTGAAAATTTCTATGCACTTTACAGAGGAGTCTGTATCACTATTTCCATTTTACAGGTGAGAAAACTGAGGCGCAGGGAGTTGGTGTGGACACCAGCATGTGGCTGGGCTGTGTGTGGGAGTCTTAAACTGGGGAGGAATCCTTTCCTTCCCAAACTCTTAGGCCCTGAAGCTTTACTAGATCCATCTCCATGGAAGCTCTTGTGCATGAATTCCAAGGAATGCAGTAGCTACTGGAACGATTTAACAGTCGGCTTACTAGCCAGTCACTGCTAATCGTGAATTGTCCCAACCCTCATGGCGGGGCAGAAGTAATTCCTGGGTGTGGGCTCCACAAATTCTACCCCTGCATGGTTCTGTTACTTCTTAGCACTTCTATAGCCTTGGGACGGGGAGAGCCTGGGCTGGGATTTGTCCTATGATGCTAATTAATATCAAATGTGAAGCCCTGCTGGAAACCCTGTAAGTTTATGGCTTGAAAACTGCCCTTGGCTGGGAAGAACATCTGGTTGTTTTTCTTAAATCTGCAGCCAAAAAGGATATATTTCTGCCTAATGCTTAACAGAGAATTTAACAGCAAAGCAAATGGAAGGGTTAAAGCCGAGGTATGTGGCAAAAGGAAAGCAGCAGATTGTTGTTTTTGTGTAAAAAATAAGCATTTGTAAGCATTTCACCGCTCCATGTAAAATAACTAGTGATTAAAGGAAGAGGAGCAAACAAAGCTGAGATAAGGCAGAACTTAAAGAGCAAATTTAAGAATGTCAGTTTCTTGTTTCATAATGAATGAGTTCACATAGCAAAGATCCTCAAGTGAGTCTTACATCTCTTAAAGCTACATTTGGTATCAGAAAATAAATTGAATGGATGTTATGTTTTTTTAACTTGTCAACTGAAAAACCGGAGAGAAATATATACAACTTACAACAGTGTGATCAGTGAATCAGTTCACTCATTTCTCTTTCATATTTTAATTGCATTTGGCCATGTAAAACACCTGTTCCTTCATCTAATAATGAATATGCATTCCTATTCTATCAGCACTTCTGCCCCTTTTGATTAACCTGTGGTACTGTGTATCTTGCATTGAAACTGTTGTTCCTGTCAGTGCATACTAGCAAATGAAAAAGAATCAAAGAGTTAAATTTCAGAACACAAGAAGCAGGAGGTGAGCTGTCTGCTACACTAGTTTACTGCAGCTTCCTTTCATACTGACACACATGTAGTTTGTGGTGACAGTGCTAAAGAACTGCAGACAGGCACTTAGCCGACTGGATGTGAGCTGGATGCAAAGATGCCTCACCCTGGACCTCCTGCTGGCAGTATGTAAATACACCTGCAGACTGGCCATACAGGGTTTTTCAGAAACCACTATGAGAGGAGCTGAGAAAGCAACAGCGTAGTAGTGAGACCTTTACCATCATTAGACTTGTATTTGAGCTCTGGTGGAAGTTTATTGTGCTGCATATCCAGACTGAAATCTGAACAATCACTACAATGTTTGCCTCTATTTGGTATGCCAAGAAGCTGGGACGCAGGTTTGTGCATAATGCCAGGAAAGCAAAAATAGAGAAGGTATGTTCTTGGTGGGAATATTAGCCTTGCCTCTCATGTAAGATGCCTGCTACATACTGTAGTAGATCTGATTGGGTTTTTTAATAAACTGAAAATGACCTATCACTATTTATGTGATTTCATGCAAACATTCTTGATTCATGTTTCTGTGCTTGTCAGTTTGTTTAAATGCTGAAGAGAGAATCATTTCCAAAGTCTTCATTTGAAAAAATAAACAGCTGTACATCTGGTTCAGGGAACACTCCAGTAAACTTGTTGCTGTGCTGCATTATTTTTATGACTACATTAGGGTTTGAAACGACGACTGCTTTTTGCTGCTTGTATATATTTATCTAATATGGCACCAATCAGAACGGAATATGCTAAGTGTTAAAATGATTGAGGATTTTATTTCATGATACTTGTTGAAATGCTGTATTGCAGCTTGAATCCCTCCTATTTAAATAGGAAGTAGCTATATTAAAAATAAATGGCTAACATTGTATCTATTAGTCATTGGTTTCTAGCATTATTTCTTTACTCTGTTTTTACATCCGTCATAAGATCATTTTTTATAAAATGTGTGACTGTTTAACCAGCTGTTTTCTGTAAGTCCTCATATCGAAGATGCCTCTGTCATCTTTCCCTGAAGAACAAAACTTAAAAATGTGTTAGAATTTACAGTTAGGAGCACTGGGAATAAGTCTTCCATTTTGATTCATAGAAGGTATTTATTTATAAGATCTGTAGTCCATCTTTGTGTTGAATTAACAGAATGATAGACACCATTTTTAAAATGGGATGATTTCACCAAAATTAGAACTCTGAGCATTAGATTGGGGACAACCGATTGAACTGTACAGCGGTAAAGTTGCCTTCATTACTCTCATGTGATGGCTCCCTTGCTTTCTTTTTTCTTTGATGTAGTAAAAGGATTCATAAAAAGGTTTCTTTATTATTTCTTTGGCATTTCTTTGTAATATAATCACAGACCCAGCATGCACAATCCTCCTTCATCTGAATTCATTGGTAGCTGAAAACGCTCTTTACCTGGAGCAAGTGATAACCAGAAGTAAACTGTTTTTATGATTCTGGGGGGAGACTGCCCTCTCTTTCCAAGATTCCAGGTGGCAAAAATGCACAGCACCAAAGGTATGGCAGATTGTACCTTAAACATCAACATCCTAGAAAATTATCTCGAAATCCTAGTCATGTGATCATTTTTTACTCATTCTTATGGGGGTGCTCACAAATTCCATTTTTTTAATGTGGGATTTATCATTGTTTTGTTACTCTCACGAAAGCAACCATCTGTGGTACCATATAAACTCCTGTGCTAGGTGTGTTTTGTTTGTGGGAGGGAGAGTGAGAAATAAAACCAACAAGTAAGCCTTGACTACCTCCTCCCATGGGAGCCTTCACCCTCCCGTACCCCAAAATGGTAGCTGAGGGATTAAGTATCCATTGGACAGAGACACGATTCAGAAGTTTTAAAGCTGGTCTAGAATGCATTATATAAAACAAGTGTGTGTACTTTTTTTTTTTAATCTTATTGAACCTCTATGGAAAAGTACAATTGAATTTAATAGAAAATGGCATTCCTGCTATAGAATTCTATTGCTTAGTTTAAAATAATATTCAAATATAGTAAACCTATCACTACCTATTAGATTCTTAAGTCATTTATAGAATAGCTTTTGTAGAAACCTGTTGGGTTAATCCCTATTCAGTTCTATAAGGACTTCTATCAGGCAGTTGTGAACCCTACTGGGTTCAATGGTATTCATGTTTGAGAGCTGCTGTTGAGAGTTTTGTGCGGAAATGTTTACATGAGCTCTGGGCCAGTACGTTCTCTACTGGAATTTCCTAGGAACCAAAATACAGAACCATGCTTGTGCTCAGATTTCATTCATCTTTATTTTTGTCTTGATTATTGCCGTGGATAGGATTCATCCTTCAGGCTTCATTCCATACGCAGTGCTTCCAGTGACTTAGAACTCCTTTCATAAATCACCATGATGTACCAGTGGCAGGAGGAAATCCACGGCCTAGTATGGCATGTAGGTTTTCCTCTTGCACGCTAGCGATGATCGGAAACTGATAAACACTGACATCTGCAGTCCAGTAATTTGGTAGCAGGGAAAAAATTATTTGAAAACATGACGGACAATAAGTAAATGAAAAAAGCGTCTGACTTGTTTTTGTAAGGTTTATGTTATTGGCGCTGCTCAATTGAATAATCAATATAACTATTAGCTCATTTTGCCTTGTTCAAATATTTTTACCTGAAAACAGAGTTGATATTTTTCTGTGCGCATGCACAATTTAAATTAACTATACTTTTAGTAACGAGCCGTTCAATATAATAATCTAAAACCAAAGATTTTACCAGCAAATGTATGCAGAAAAAAGATAATGGTTTGTCGTCTAAGTCCAGGCACTAGAAACTGGGAGAACTGGTCTCTGTAATGGTCTCTGCCTGACATTTCAGATGTCAGGCTTAACCTTTCTGAACCTCAGTTTCCCCATGAGTAAAAAATGGGATAATCCTTGTCTACCTCCACTAGCTTCCCTTAAAAATGTTCCAATTTTCTCTTCGATAAAGAGAGGCATTTTGAAAAATTGTAATAATAATTGTATTTTTTTAGTCTGTAAACTCCTTTGGACATGGACTGAGTTTTATGTATGTACAGCACCTAGCATGGTGGGGACCCAATTCTGATTGGGACTTCTTGATACTACATTACTACTACTAGTGCTACTATGAAGTCGTTATATAGTTAAGAGGGAAGACTGCCAATATTGAGAAAAGTTTACTTAAGACAATTGGTCTTGCCTGTGAGACTTGTGTAATTAAAGATGGTAAAGTACTTTAAGGATGTACTGCTGGTTCGCTTTCAAATAATTGTGTTTGAAACAGTACTACATACGGAACTTTTAGTGTGTACCAGCAGGTTCTACGGAGACCAATTAATTAATGTGCAGTATGTTAGTGCACTTTGGAAATCACACCCCCCATAGTGCATCACACCCCCATAGAGCATGTTACCCTACCATGTAGACAAGTCCTTTGATTGATAATTTGAATTTTTCTCATTAAACTGCAATCAAGCAAAAATCAAGAGATGTTAACTTCATGTGGTTAAGCTGTAAAAATAAGTATTGCAAATGACTGGAAGTGGTGCAGAAAGGTAACTGAGCAATTAATCCATTTGATTTAAGACGAAAACTAAAGATCAGCACACAGTGGAGTGGAAGATACTCTGATTGTCATACTATATTTTGTTTTAAAAGAAAATTACTTTGTGTGGGGCCACTTTATTATAGCAATAATTCCAGTGAAATTTCTTTTAATAGTACGTTTGCCAAAAATCAACTTTTGGGGCACCAAAACTGTTTGGATTGATTTCAGTGTACAGTTTTGGCTGAAAAAACTAAACTAAAAAATCCACAAAGACTTAAATGTTGAAACGTTTGATTTCAACATTTTCAAAACAAAAAATGGCAACATTTCATTTCAAAATGACAATTTCAAAAGAAAACATTGATTCAGAATAACGTTTTAGAAATGAAATATTGATTCAAATTTACATTGCTAGTGGAAAATGTCATTTCAAATGGACACAGTCTAAATTTTTCTGGGATTTTTATTTTGGTGTTGAGGAAAAAATAATTAAAAAAAAATCAATTTGTTAGAAACTAACCAAATATTTTTCTGGTTTTTCAGTTCACCCACCAAATCAAAAAATCTATTATTCTCTTAAATGTGTACATAAAGTGATAAATTTTCACAAAAAGGCAGTAAAGAAAAAAGTATATTTGTTTCAAATGACTTGTACTTCTTGTTTTTCTAATGTTGAAGTGCTCTTATTTATTGCCTTTGCAATTCTAAGAACCTCTCTCCTGTAGTTCACAATATGAGCCACTTCATGAGAATGCTTCATAATATCACGAACACAGAACAGATGTTATATAAACGTATATAAAATGCAGATAGTGTCAGATTTAGAATTTCTCAAGAAAACAGCTACATAATGAGTGGTGGAATTATAAATAAAAATGAAATATGTTCAGATTTTGAACATTATGAATTCCCATTGAAGTAAAAGGTTTTAAGTAGGGCTGTCAAATGATTAATCGCGAGATTAAAAAAATAGTTGTGGTTAATCACAGTTTTAATCAATAATTGAATACCAATTTAAATTCAGCATGGAAGCATCTCCTCTGGAAAGGTGGTCGAAGTATGAATACAAATGTTTAGTATATCTGGCATGTAAATTCCTTGCAATGCCAGTTACAATAGTGCAAATGTGAAGGCCTGTTCTCACTCTCAGGAGATCTTGTAAATAACAAGTGGGCAGCATTATCTCCCGTAAATGTAAGCAAACTTGTTTGTCTTAGCAATTGGCTGAACAAGAAGTAGGACTGAATGGAATTGTAAACTCTAAAATTTTACATTGTTTTTGAGTGGAGTTATGTAAAAAAATATTTATAAGTTGCACTTTCATGAAAAAGAGATTGCACTATAGTACTTGTATGAGGCAAATTGAAAATGATCATTTCTTTATCTTTTTATAGTACAAATATTTGTAAAAGAAAATAATATAAAGTGAGCACTGTACCTGGGCTGAGAATCAGCACCTCCAAATCGGAGGTCATGCTCCTCTCCTGAAAGAAAGTGGACTGCTCTCTCTAGGTGAGGCGGGGAGCAGCTGCCTTTAGTGGAAGAGTTCAAGTATCTAGGGGTCTTTTTCACAAATGATGGTAAGTGGGGGCGTGAGATTGACTGGCGGATTGGTGCGGCGGCAGCAGTGATGTGGGCGCAGTACCAATCCGTGGTGGTGAAGCGGGAGTCGAGTTCTTCGATGAAGCTCTCGATTTATACGTCAATCTACGTCCCCATCCTCACCTATGGTCATGAACTTTGGGTAATGACCAAAAGGACTAGATTGCAGATACAAGCAGTGGAAATAAGGTTTCTCCACAAGGTGGCTGGGCTTACTCTCCGAGACAGGGTGAGGGACTCAGCAATGCAGGAGAGCCTCAGAGTAGAGCCCCTATTCCTTGGCTCGAGAGGAGCCAGCTGAGATGCTTCAGGCACCTGATAAGGAGCTTCTGTCGGAACTCTACCAGGCACATCCCATGGGGAGGAGGCCCCGAGGCCAACCCAGGACATGCTGGAGGGATTATATCTCCTGATTGGCCTGGGAATGCTAGGGAATCCCCCAGGAGGAGCTGGAACCTGTTGTGGAGGAAAGGGAGGTCTTGTCCTCCCTAATGTTCGTGCTTCCGCCACGACCCTCACCAGGTAAAGCAGCATAAAGGGGGGGTGGGGGGAAATCCAAAAATATTTATAATAAATTTAAATTGGTATTTTTAACAGTTGGTGTTTAAATTTAAATTGGTGTTTAACAGTGCAATTAAAACTCGTGATTAATCACAACCGATTATTTTTAATCTAGTTAATTTGTTTTGCTTTAATCGCTTGAGTTAACTGTGATTAATTGACAGCTCTAGTTTTAAGTAAGGCACTTAGAACGTGATCCAAAGCACATCGTGGGCAATGAGTGCCTTCTAGTTGACTTCCATGGGCTTTGGATCAGGACCTTGGTATTGAAGTATGATGAGGTATTTGGTACTGGTTGTACTTTTGCTTTTTTGGAGGTTAAGGATTGGCTACAAAAACAAAACATGTAGGTATTTACAAAAAGACAGAAAAAATATTTCCTTAAAAAAGGCTGATAAAGCTGGAGTGTGTAATTAATGCAATTCTCTAGAAATGCACTAGCAGTCTTTGGAAATGTTTATAGAATACAATCAGTGGTGTGACTAAATAGTGATTCACAGATTCCAAGGCAAGAAGGGACCATTTTGATCATGTAGTCTGACTTTCTGTATCACCCAGGGCATAGAAGTTCCCCAAAATAATTCCTTTTGAAGTAGAGATCATCTTAGTATGTGATTTAAAAATTGCCAATGGTGCACTACAGCATTTGGTAATTGTCCCAATGGTTAATTATTCACGCTTAAAAATGAATGTCTTAGTTCCATTCTGAATTTGTCTAGCTTCAAGCTTCCAGCTATTGGATTGTATTACACCTTTCTCTGCTAGATTGACGCTCCCACTATTAAATGTTCCCTGTGTAGGTACTTGGACTGTAATCAAGTCACCCCTTAGCTTTCTCTTTGTTAAGCTAGATTTATTGAGCTTTTTGAGCCTATCCCTGTAAGGCATCTTTTCTAATCCTTTAATCATTCTTGTGGCTCTGCTATGAACCTCCTCCGGTTTATCAACATCCTTCTTGAATTGTGGGCACCAGAACTGGACACAGTATTCCAGCAGGGGTTACACCAATGCGCTATTTCTGCATCCAAACATTGTATTAGCCCTTTTGGCCAGAGTGTCACATCACCAAATCTTCTTTCAGAGTCGCTGCTTCTAAGGATGGCCTACATTCTTTGTTCCTAGATATACACGTTTACATTTAGCTGTATTAAAATGCACATTGTTTGCTCGCGCCTAGCTTACCAAGTAATCTGCATTGCTCTGTATCAGTGAAACTGTCTTCATTATTTGCCACTCCTTCCATTTTTGTGTCCTCGGCAAACTTTGCAAGGGATGATTTTGTTTTCGTTCAGGTCATTAATAAAATATTAAATGGTGTAGGGCCAAGGACGGATCCCTGTAGGACTCCATTAAAAACATAGCTCAATTCTCCCTTTACAGTTACATTTTGAGATCTATCAGATATCCAGCTTTGACTCCATTTAATGTGTGCCATGTTAATTTTAGATCTTTATAGGTTTTTAAATCAAAATGTCATGTGGTACCAAGTCAAATGCCTTACAGTAGTCTAAGTATATTACATCAGTGCTATTACCTTTATCAACTGATTCTTCATGGCAGAGTGTATATCCTTAATCTCTCTCCTGTACCTTTATTTTTAATGCAACTTGCCTTAACAGTAGGCCAAATTAGGGCAATGTATCTTCCTTTAAACCCCTTTTTATTTACAAGCAGCTCTCCAGCTAGCTAACTTGAGATAAGTGAGAGAGATTAATTCATACCAGTATTTACTCACAACAAAAGCACAGAAACCATACACACGAGAAATGTGGAAAACAATTCAGATGAACAAAATTAATAAAACATCAACTTAGGACATAGGTTCTCTTATCTCTAATTAGTATTATCTCTCTTCAATATTTAGTTACTCTGCTTGTACATTTTGCTAACCTGGACCTTCCAGTAGTTGCTCGGTCCTCAGTAAAGCTGATTATAATTTTGTAACTAAGCTTTTCTGGTTTAAAAAAAATTCTGATTTGTCCAAAACATAATTTGGTATGGGAAAGGATCAGTTTTGATTAAATTTTTATCAAGAAAATTTCTTGGGTCCAGGATGGAACTTCTATTAAAAACCAGAGGGAGAGGCCCCCCCCCTCCAAAAATTACCAGTAGTCAGGGCTTGTACATGCCTCATTCAAAGCAGGAATTTGAATCTGGGTCTCCTACATCCCAGGTGGGTGCCTTAACTGTTGGCTATTCTAAAGTTGCTCACTCTCTCTTTCGCTCTAGTTTTTGTGAAAAACTGTGGAAGGGCTTGTGTTTGCCCCAGTGCCGAATGGGGGGGCCGGGGGAGAATCTTTGTAGGGTGGGGAAAATGTTTTTTGCCCAGATGATTTCACTGGGGTTCCAAAGGAGCAATAGAACCCACAGAACACCAGTGCCTTTCTTTAGAACTTTGCACTAAAGACAGGGCCGGATTAATGCAGGGGCTTTAGGGGCTGCAGTCCAGGGCCTCGGGCAAAGTGGGGCCCCGCAGGCTGGATGCGGCCTGCTGCTTCTTTTCATCCAGCCCATGCCAAGTCTTTGTGCCGTGGGCCAGACACCGGTCCCCGAGCCTCAGTACCCCAACCCCCCCAGGGCTGGAGCTGCGAGCACTGGCTCGCTGATTTGCCCCTGTGGCCCCTATGCGAGGGGCATTCAGGGAATCTCTGCACGCTGCCTCCACCCCCAGCACCAGCTCTGCAGCTCCCATTGGCTGGGTACCATGGCCAATGGGAGCTGCGGGGGCGACACCTGTGGGCACAGGCAGCGTGCACCATGCAGAGCGGCCTGACCCCTCTGCCTATGGTCCAGACATGCCGGCCACCTCGGGAAGCAGATCAGCACGGAGCCAGGGCAGGCAGAAATCCTATCTTGGGTGGCGGCACAGCAGGGCTAAGGCAAGTGCCTCCTGGCCAGAACCTACATGCTGCACATCCTCCTGCACACCTACCCCAGCCCAGACCCCCCTCCTGCACCAAAACTCCCACCTAGAGACCACACCCCAAACCTCCTGCTGTCCCATCCCTGGTCAGAGCTCACCCCTTCTCACTCCCCAACTCCAAACTCCCAGGGGCCCCATAAAATCTAATAGCCCCAGGCCCACAGGAGAATTAATCCAGCCCTGGTTAAAGGCAAAACATGTTTTCTACTTGGTTGCAGTCAACCTCCTATATAACGTTTTATCCTTGTAACAAATCCACCTCCCTGTTTTAAAACCTCTTCACTAAAGGATATCTTGTATAATTTCCACCAGCCTTGAGGAAGGGAAAGAATGCAGTTGTGCTCTTGTAAAGAAGACCAGGGAACAAATTGTAACTCACTCATGAGTGAACACCTGGAGTTAAGGGAAGGGGAAATTGCCATACTGATTCATGTCACCTTTGCAAATTAATTCCAGTTCTGCAGCTTCACGTTGGAGTCACTGCAGAATTGGAATTAATTTGCAAACTGAATACCATCAGATTAGGCCTGAATAGAGACTGGGAGTGGTTGGGTCATTACAAAACCTGAACTTAATTTCCCCAATACTAATTTCTCCCTACTGTTACTTACACCTTCTTGTCAACTGTCTGTAATGGGCCACTCTCTTACCACTTCAAAAGTTATTTTTCCTCCCTTTGTATCCTGCTGTTAATTGATTTATCTCATTAGACTGATCTCACACTTGGTAAAGCAACCCCCATTCTTTCATATATTTATACCTGCTCCTGTATTTTCACTCCATGCATCTGATGAAGTAGATTCCAACCCATGAAACTTTATGCCAAAATAACTTTGTTAGTCTCTGAGATGCCACAAGGACTCCTCGTTATTTTTGCTGATACAGACGAACACGGCTACCACTCTGAAACATGTCACCTTTAGTACTTCTTACAAGAGCAGATACCAGCTTTATCACATTCCACTGGAACAGCCTTTTAAATGTTCTTTGCATGCATTGTATTTTATGGATTTGGGGAGATGCTCCCATCTCCTTACAAAAGGATTTGTGCAACTAATTTTCCATTTGAAAAGGGTGTTAATACTCCTGTGTCAAGTATCAGGGGGTAGCCGTGTTAGTCTGTATCCACAAAAACAACAAGGAGTCCGGTGGCACCTTAAAGACTAACAGATTTATTTGAGCATAAGCTTTCGTGGGTAAAAAACCCACTTCTTCAGATGCATGGAGTGAAAGTTACAGATGCAGACACAAATATACCGACACAGGAAGAGAAGGGAGTTATCTCAGAAGTGGAGAACCAGTGTTAACAGGGCCAATTTGATCAGGGTGGATGAGGTCCACTCCCAACAATAGATGAGGAGGTGTCAATTCCAGGAGAGGCAAAGCTGCTTCTGTAATGAGCCAGCCACTCCCAGTCCCTACTCAAGCCCAAATTAATGGTGTTCAATTTGCAAATGAATTTTAGTTCTGCTGTTTCTCTTTGAAGTCTGTTTCTGAAGTTTTTTGTTCAAGTATAGCTACTTTCAAATCTGTTATAGAATGTCCCGGAAGATTGAAGTGTTCTCCCACTGGCTTTTGTGTGTTACCATTCCTGATGTCCAATTTGTGTCCATTTATTCTTTGGGACCGAATGGCTGGGCAGCAGTTCTGCGGAAAAGGACCTGGGGTGACAGTAGACGAGAAGCTGGATATGAGTCAGCAGTGTGCCCTTGTTGCCAAGAAGGCCAATGGCATTTTGGGATGTATAAGTAGGGGCATAGCAAGCAGATCGAGGGATGTGATCGTCCCCCTCTATTCGACATTGGTGAGGCCTCATCTGGAGTACTGTGTCCAGTTTTGGGCCCCACACTACAAGAAGGATGTGGATAAATTGGAAAGAGTCCAGCGAAGGGCAACAAAAATGATTAGGGGTCTGAAACACATGACTTATGAGGAGAGGCTGAGGGAACTGGGATTGTTTAGTCTGCAGAAGAGAAGAATGAGGGGGGATTTGATAGCTGCTTTCAACTACCTGAGAGGTGGTTCCAGAGAGGATGGTTCTAGACTATTCTCAGTGGTAGAAGAGGACAGGACAAGGAGTAATGGTCTCAAGTTGCAGTGGGGGAGGTTTAGGTTGGATATTAGGAAAAACTTTTTCACTATGAGGGTGGTGAAACACTGGAATGCGTTACCTAGTGAGGTGGTAGAATCTCCTTCCTCAGAAGTTTTTAAGGTCAGGCTTGACAAAGCCCTGGCTGGGATGATTTAATTGGGGATTGGTCCTGCTTTGAGCAGGGGGTTGGACTAGATGACCTCCTGAGGTCCCTTCCAACCCTGATATTCTATGATTCTATGGTTCTATGACATATATAACATTAGTAGATATGCAGGTGAATGAACCTCTGATGGTGTGGCTGATGTGGTTGGGTCTTCTGATGGTGTCACTAGAGTAGATATGGGGACAGAGTAGGCAACGAGGTTTGCTACAGGGATTGATTCCTGGGTTAGTGTTTCTGTGGTGTGGTGTGTAGTTGCTGGTGAGTATTTGCTTCAGGTTGGGGTACTGTCTGTAAGCGAGGACTGGCCTGTCTCCCAAGGTCTGTGAGAGTGAGGGATCGTTTCCCAGAATAGGTTCTAGATCATTGATAATGGCTGGAGTGGTTTTAGCTGGGGGCTATATGTGATGGCCAGTGGTGTTCTCTTATTTTCCTTGTGGGGCCTGTCTTGTAGTTGGTGATTTCTGGGTACCCGTCTTGCTCTGTCAGTCAGTTTCCTCACTTCCCCAGGTGGGTATTGCAGTTTTAAGAATGCTTGATAAAGATCTTGTAGGTGTTTGCCTCTGTCAGAGGGATTGGAGCAAATTTGGTTGTATCTTAGGGCTTGGCTGTAGACAATGGATCGTGTGATATGTCCTGGATGCAAGCTGGAGGCACGTAGGTAAGTATAGCGGTCAGTAGGTTTCTGGTATAGGGTGGTGTTTATGTGACCATCACTTATTTGCACTGTAGTGTCCAGGAAGTGGATCTCTTGTGTGGAATGGTCCAGGCTGAGGTTGATGGTGGGGTGGAAATTGTGGAAATCTAGGTGGAACTCTTCAAGGGCCGCCTTCCCGTGGGTCCATATGATGAAAATGCCATCAATGTAGTGCAAGTAGAGTAGGGGTGCTATGGGACGAGAGCTGAACAAGCGTTGCTTTAAGTCAGCCATAAAGATGTTGGCATATTGTGGGGCCATGCGGGTACCCATAGCGGTGCCACTGACTTGAAGGTATAAATTGTCCCCAAATCTGTGTTCGCTCATCAGTGTGCCTGTTGCTTTAGCACAATAGCATTAGTAGGGTATTAAGTTTGATTCCGGATTGGAGTTGGGTGTGGTGGTGGTTTGGCCTTAATTATAAGGGTTTTTTCCTTGTATTGAGATATAATTCAGATCCACATGGCAACTAAACTTGTGTTTTTTGTTTTTGTAATTGTCTATAAGGCAGTGTATATGATTACTAATACATACTGGTGGGAGACCCCTCTTAGGTAGAGGTGAGTTACAATCATAATAAAATGAATCCAAATAGTCCTCAAAAAATACAAGAGTAAATCACAAATAATTTATTATGCATCCACTTCTTGAAGTTAATCCCTGTGCAATCATTTATTCCCTTATGAATTTAGCTTTTTTTTAGAAGGAGTTTTTGTGTGTGTATGTGCATCCCTGAGTGGGTCACTCCATGTGTTGCTCTGTTTCCACCTGCAAGGTGCTCCCCTTCATAGCCACTGTCCTCCCAAATGAGGAGTAGTAAAGGGGATTCTTGTTAAAGTCAATCTGTATTTCTCCTTCACTGGCTAAAGAAGTTTTTGTTAAGCAACTACTGGCACACCCTTGCTATGGACTGGAGTTCCAGCTCTGCCCTACTCCAATGGGTCTAGAGGACTGGCTTTGGCAATTGATCCTAGCTGGATGCTTCATATGGTAATGCATTGCATTTCCACTGTGCCACCAAGACTGCTCTGCAAACTCATATTTGTGTATAATATACAACCATGCTTTTTAATTTATAATCAAGGTGGTCACTACCTTGATATCTTATAAAATAGCTTAGTGTTATGAAACTTTCAGAAATAATAGTTGTAATTTTTCAACTTAACTTTCACCTCAGTCACATAAAAACAAAACAAAAAGAAACAGAATGGCATTTGGAAAACCACTTCCACACCAATACCTACATTAATTGCTACTTTGTGTGCTCACGCTGTGACTTGAATAGAGTCAGTCTGGATGCATTTCTAATGAATAACCAGCTTTATTACCACCAACTACAGGAGACTGTTTTTCTAAAAGGAAGAAAAATAATTTTCTCTTTGTATTCTATAAATAATTTGTTTATGGTTATCACCTTCTAAAATATGGTATAATGAACTGTATTTGGAATTTAATAGGATTTTTTCCTGCTTAGTTGATAGCTATATCAAGTTCAGTTAAATCCTGGTGTGTAGCCTTGTGACTATGTTTAATTCAAATGTTTCCCATTATTTATTGAAATTTGGGGTTTTTTTTGTATATTTCTGCAATTTGCAAGTGTATTATGAAAATGGCTTGTGCAATACACAAATGTGAATATCTTTGGCTTCAATTGTTCTTCTGAGTCTTCCATAAGCAATGCAAAATATAGCATAATAAAATACTTGTTTGACTTGGGTTCTGAATTACACTTGGCATCTCTAATATGTATGTAGATATAGATCAGGTTAATATATTGACAAGAAACACTGTCTAATGGAGTCAAAGCTTTCTGAGAAACTGATATGAGAATTCTAACTGTAGTTTCTAAATAAATGATATTGGGCCTGATTCTCATTTATACAAAAGCCCTTTGACACCACCCTGACAGTGGTGGTTGTAAATGTAATTTGCGTCTAATCTGGGGTCCCTGTGCACTGCCAGAGAGGTGTAAAAAAGGACTTGGTGAAAATTAGAATTGAGCTTATTGTGATCTCAATGACTCTCTGTAGGTAACTTTTATAATAATGCAGGCACAAAGAGAAACTGCAGAGCTACAATTCATTTGCAAATTTAACACCATTAATTTAGGCTTGAATAGGGACTGGGAGTGGTTGGCTCACCACAAAAGCAATTTTCCCTCTCTTGGTATTGACACCTCCTCATCAATTATTGGGAGTGGACCACATCCACACAGATTGAATTGGCCCAGTCAGCACTGGTTCTCCACTTGTACCTTCTCTTCATGTGTCAGTATATTTATGCCTGCATCTGTAAGTTTCACTCCATGCATCTGAGGAAGTGGGTTTTTTGCCCACGAAAGCTTATGCCCAAATAAATCTGTTAGTCTTTAAAGTGCCACCGGACTCTTCGTTGGTTTAGCTAATGTGGTAGCAAACCACTTTTCCTAGTGAAGACCAGTCCTAAGTGTTCATGTGAAACATTAGCTTGACACATCTGCAGACATCAAGTTGTCTTCTTGACCATAGATCACATATAACTGAAGAAACAGCTCAGCTAGCTTCCCCTCCATTCTTTGTCTCAATCTTGTTCTGGAGTGATGTCCTCTAGGTATAGGGAAAATGCTCTCCAGATCATGTGTAGGCTTTGGCTCTTCTTCCGAGACTACCAATAAGGAGATTGGGTACAGTAGAACCTCAGAGTTACGAATACTAGAGTTACGTACTGACCAGTCAACCACACTTCCCATTTGGAACCCAAAGTATGCAATCAGGCAGCAGCAGAGGGGGAGAAAAAGCAAATATAGTACACTACTGTGTTAAACATAAACTGCTAAAAAACATAAAGGAAAGTTTAAGAAAAAGATTTGACAAGGGAAGGAAACTGTTTCTGTGCGTGTTTCCTTTAAATTAAGATGGTTAAAAGCAGAATTCTTCTTCTGCGTAATAAAGTTTCAAAGCTGTATTAAGTCAATGTTCAGTTGTAAACTTTTGAAAGAACAGCCATAACGTTTTGATCAGTGTTATGAACAACCTCCATTCCTGAGGTGTTTGTAACTCTGAGGTTCTACTGTAATGCTACTTTAGGTAGCTCTTTGTGTAAACTGGACACCTATGCAGTGTTAACTGGTCTATGACCATGCTCCTTTCCCACAGTCCACCAATGCAATAACTTTGTCACTATCAGCCTTTGCTGGATTTGAACAGCTGACCTGCATGGGATATGCTCCAGTACCAGTCCTTCAGCCAGCTAGTATATTGCAATCTACCTTTCATTCACGGGTTCTCCTACTTTATGGACAGGTGTGGATGTAAAACAATCCCCTCAAAAGTTGGAATTTAGCTTTTGTTATGCAACACACAGGTTTGGACATCAATTAACAAAAACCCCTGGTCACTACTACCTTGACAGGCACTTGGGAGATGGGGCAAGGTCACATCGTTAATGACTCTAAATGAAAAGCAGAGATCTTCTGAAAAAGGAAAAAAATAAACACTTCCAGATGCTGTTTTGTACTGAAATAATATAAAAATTGTCAGTCTCTCTAAAGCTGTGGAAAATCTGCTTAAGACAATTACCCTGAGATAGGATAATGAAGACACAGTGGGATTCAGATGCTAAAATTTGTGCTAATATTTGGTCTGTACTCTATAATCTTTCTAGATTGTTAGCTCTTTGGGGCAGGGACTGGATTTCTTTTTTCACAATAGTGGGGGCTCAACAAACATTAACTGTATAGAAATAACACACAAGTTTGATGGTGAGGAAAAATGTTTTGTGCTTTTCACTGTACTTTGGCTAAATAGTTAAAAAAAGACAGAAATTATTGATGGATAAGGTTTATTTGACCTCTGCAAATCTTTCTTTCCCCCAGAATTGCATGAATGTTTTCTAGTCTGCTTTTGGAAACTGTTTCCCTTGAGGAGATGATCTACCCACCCTACTGGTGGGTAAAACTTTCACAGTGCCTAAGAATCATGTTCAAAAGTGATTTGAATGCTGCTGTGCTATACCTTAGAACCATAAATGTCACACACGCCTAAATAAAAAAATCTGCCAGTTAAAATATAAAACTATCCTAATTAGAGAGTTGGGCGGGGAGGAAACCTGCTTAATGGAGACCATCCCACCGCAAGTGCAGGATATACTCCTTCTCAAGAGTACCTCTCCACTATTAAAAAGACACTAAGGCCATGTCTACACGGCCCTGCATTTTGGACTAAGTGGGTGTGAATACCAGTTTGCACCAAAATACTGCACTGTAACTCTCCTGTGTGGGTGCTCTGGATGTGAAATTGAAGGTCCCGAGTTCACAGTATTGTACAGTAACTCCTCACTTAAATCGTTCTGGTTAAAGTTGTTACCTTGCTGATCAATTAGGGAACAAGCTCGTTTAAAGTTGTGCAATGCTCCCTTATAATGTCATTTGGCAGCCTCCTGCTTTGTCCACTGCTTGCAGGAAGAGCAGCCCTTTGGAACTAGCTGGTGGGGGCTTGGAACCAGGGTGAACTGGCAGCCCTCCATCAGCTCCCCAATCCCCTAAATTCCCTGTGCAGCAGCTGCCCAGCAGGCTATCAATTGCCAGCAGTTCAGCTGTCCCTCCCCGCACCGCCCTGTGCTGCTCCTGCCCTCTGCCTTGGAGCTGCTCCCAGGAGCCTCCTGCTTGCTGTGTGGGGGCGGGAGTGAGAGGGGGGCTAAAGTCAGAGTGACCCCCTCTTGCCTACTCCTGCACCCCACTTACCCCATCTCCACAGAGCAGGGGAGACACACGACAGGGCTCAGAATGGAGGAAGCTTCCTGGCAGCAGCTGCAGTCTCAGCTTGCTGATTAAGTATGCTGACCCCACCCTTAAGTACACTGCCTTGTTAAGTTAAAGGGGCAATGCACATCTCTCTCTCTCTCTCACACACACACACACACACACACACACACACACACACAGTGTGTGTCTCTGTTTCTGTCTGCCATGCTGTCTCCCCTCCCTCCATTCGTGCTGCCTTGTACAGTGTGAGGCTACATTAACAACAACGAGTTAACCCTTGAGGGCTCAGCCAGTTGCTAGTTCATCATTTAGCAGTAAGGCATTCCCTGGGAAATATCCCACCCTCATTATTTGTTTAAAACTTATACTGTGTGTGTGTGTATATATATATATTTATTTATTTTGTCTGGCAAAAAAAAAAATTCCCTGGAACCTAACCCCCCCTATTTATGTTAATTCTTATGGGGAAATTGGATTCACTTACCATCGTTTCACTTAAAGTCGCATTTTTCAAGAACATATCTACAACGTTAAGTGAGGAGTTACTGTAGTCCTCTTTGAAGTGTAGACATACCCTAAACCTAAGACTTTTCTTGAAAACCTTCACTTTTCTTCTGTCCTACACATGCAGTAGTTCCTTAGCAGTTTAGATAGGCATTTCAAACCTATTCTCTTTAAAATTACTCTGGGGAGTTAGGTATCGGTAAGTAGCAGGCCAAATTACACAACTGATGCCACATGTTGCGAAGTACACGGTCCTTTGCTTCTCTGGTAAGGAAGAACATGCAAACAGGAGAGTGTTTCCTACTGCTCCTTTTAAAAATTTCCCCTCACTGCATACAATGCAATTAAGCCTTTTGTCATTAGGAAAAGGATTTAATTTCAACAGAGCACTTTCAGCTTTGCTAAAATTAGTAATTAAATATTTAGTTGTGAAGTAAATTAGGCATGTCATGTGATCCCTGGAAAGTGGGCTCTTCATTTACTGCTGCATAAATGTTTTACAAGGTGCTGTATTGTTTCTAGTAAATTAATAATGAAGATTTAGATTTTAACTGATTTAATACAGGCTAAGACAGAATTAAATTCTGGACTGGAGATAAAATTGAAATAAACATCTTTGGCAGTGATCCCAGCTGTACTGGAAATCAAGAATCAGGCACTGATTGGAGGCAGGGGGGCAGGAGGTGGGGCATCAGAAAAATTGGAAACACTGAATGAGAAATATTTTCATCTCAAGCTTGCAAATGTCTTATGACCTGCAATACACTTTTATGATATGGCAATGAAAGTTAACAGTATTAAGAGCAAATTATCAGGTTTCTACAAGCCATTAAAGAGATGTGAATTATAGAAAGCAAAGAAGTTTAGTAACTGGATTATTAAGTGTTTGTTTTTCCCATTTGTTGTAGAGTTCTTTACCACAGGATAGAATATTTTAATGATGGCTTTCTAGCTTTTGGTGAATTCTGGAGATGTAACATGTTTAACTGTCTCTGCTGTTGCTAATTAAAATTAAGGTTTGGCTCTATCACAAACACACAGGCCCCAATTCTGATCTCACGGTCCGTCTACAGTTGAGCTTGCAGGTGTGCTTCCCAGCTCCCGTAGATATACTCACACTAGCTGTGGTTGAGTTTGCAAAAATAGGGGGCAGGGAAGAGTGTAGGTGGGGTGGCTACCCCAAGTATTTGCCATTTTTAGGCGCTAGCTTGAACACTGCTAGCACAGGTACATCTATGCAAGCTAGGAATCGCATAGCTCAAATGTAGACATGCCTTGAGGGTATGTCTATGCTGCAATGTGAATCCAGGGTTAGCAGACCCTGGGTTTATTAACACAGAGCTTGAATGTCTAAACTCATTTGTAGCCCCTCATTTTGGAATTGTTTAACCTTAGGGCTCCAGCATCTACACTGCGTTATGCAGACTGAGTTGAACCACCCATATCCCAGGCTTCCTAGCGCCCTCCCAAAATGTGGCCTTTCTAGCCCTTTGTTCATGGTGCAGTGTGGGAAAACTTGAACATCCACCAAACTTGACTATTCAGAGGACAAAGAAAGTGGGCTGATGGGATTGTGGGAGACTTTTGGTGGACTCCTAGAGCATGAGTCCAGTGGGGCTGTATCTATGCTGCAAAGCAAAAGGGCTCAAACCCTGGGTCCCGGCTTGACTCAGGCTCAGACCCTCCATCTCGGGGGTGGAGGGGTGGTGTGCTGGGACCCTGGGTCTGAGCCCTGGGTTTGCGCAATTTTTGTTAGACAGAAGGGAGGTTAGCCTTGGGCCTGATTTCGAACCCTGGGCTTACACTGCAGTGCGGACATACCCTCAGTTACACTGAATTAAGTGGAGTTAGTGATATAACAAAGATTGGAATCTGGCCCCTGGTGTCTCTATAGAAATAGGTTATATCAGCTGAGTGGAGGGAAGATTATTTTAATTGACATAATTAACTTTTCTTGTGATTATCTTGGACTTGAAAATGCATTTGATTCTTTCCTAATTAAAGCATCTTCACTGATAGACCCAAACATGCTGTGTGTAATAATGAGGGTGGTTTTGGAAGGCCTTAATATACATAATTGGAAACTGAGGTGAGGTAGCCGCTTATTTGCAGGAGGGTTAGAAAAACAGGATTGTATAATTGGAGTACCATGTAATGGGATTACCTACACTCTTTAAACATTGCTTTTGTTAAGGAAAATAATAAGCATATTTATTAAATGTAATCTCTGCTTGGGACAATATTTGTTAGTATGAAAAAGCTTTTTAAATTAAGTTTGTATATAAAAAATGCACAGAGAACATTAAATCAGTTTCTGTAAAATGCTCTTTTGCATAAAATTTCACTAAAATAAAAAGAGCTGCCACAGCAAAGGTAGTTAAGCAGATATTGCTTAGGAACTGCTAAAAATCTAATCGACATCGTAAATCTTGGGATATTCCTTCAGCATATTCAAGGTCAAAACAAAAAAAGGCTTGATGTTGGGCACCCTTAAAAATGTCTACCCTTCTGAAATACTTTCCCAGTTCTTATGGCTTTCCCAGTTATATGGAGGGCAAATCAAAGCAAATCAAAACTGGATATCTTTCTAAAAGATGTGCTGATCTAGATCAAATAAAAGCTGGTGCAGGAATAGCTGGATCTAATTCTATGGCCTGTGTTATGCAGGTCAGACTAGATGATCATAACTGTCCCTTCTGGGCTTAGAGATTTTCATAAACTAGTAAACATCTTGAAACGTCTTGAAAAATTAAGTGTGACCGCTATTGGAACCAGTGCCAAGACTGGGATATAATCTGGATGGCCTTCTGAGCATACTTTCATTCCTTTCTACCGTTGCAAACCATGTAGGGTTGCCAATTTTGATTGGACGTATTCCTGGAGGTTTCATCACATGACATAATCTTTCAAGATTTGTCTTTAATTCCTGGAGACTCCAGGACAATTTAGGAGGGTTGGCAACTCTAAAACCATGACTGCTGTTCAGGAAATTTCTTGTTCCCTCTCTATGGCCTGGTCTAGTCAGGATGCCTTTTTCAACATAAAGATGCTGGAAGACCAGTGGTAACATGGCAGATCCTGGAGTACCAGGAGGCAGGGGTGGCAGCCATGATGATAAATCTCATTTCTTTCTATTCATCTGTCCCATTGTATGTTTCAGTGATACCCTTCCCGCCCAGAAGGGGTGGCAAACTCATCCTCTTAAAATGAACCATTCCGTTATGCAAAGCTCTGACTTCACCAGGAACCCTGAAGATCCCTTCCTACTGTTCATTTAGCTTACTCTTCCAGTTTGTACTAGTCTATTTGTCTCCAAACTTTTGCTGACTTTCCTAATCAATGTTATGTAACAGGCTGGGTATTATTTTGGATATTTGGGCCAACTTAGAGTACTGGCCACTGCATAAGGTTCCCCAGGTATCCTGGACAGAGTGGGAGGAGAGGTGATGTGCAGAGACACTGTGTAGCTTCAGTAATCAAGGGGAGAAAACCAGCATGTGGATGAGCTTTTAACAGTAGTGACAGAATAGGTTGAACTTTGTGCTAGGATTGTATGAGACTGGTTGTGGGGGAAGAGGGAGAGGAGAGTCAGGTGACTCAAAGATGGCTGATCTGGGTGTTTGAAATGACAGTAGAGTAGTCTAAAGGGGTAGAAAAAGGAGCTGCGGGTGGAGTTGGTCCAGTTGTGTAAGGATGTGGGGTTTGGCTGCAGGGTCCAGAGCTCATCCTCCATTTTGGAAGGCATGACTTTGGACTGCAAGGGGCAGATCAGACTGTGGCAGTTTACAGCAGACCCTGACTTCGGTTTATGTAATACTTAAAAATATTTGTTAAATATCAGCTGTCATTGCTTTAAGGCAAAGAACAACACAAGGGGGAGGCCACCGTTTAGGAATACGGGTCAGGAGTTCATGTTATAATAGTGTTTTAGATGATAGCAGGACATCCAGAAGGAGGCTATTCATGCTAACTGGATAAAATGTGCTAAGAGATAGATGTGGAAATTACCAACATGGCATGAGACAGGATAAAGTGAGAGAGAGAGAGAGAGAGAGAACATAGTCCTTGAGTGATTTCAGAGTAGCAGCTGTGTTAGTCTGTATCCGCAAAAAGAAAAGGAGTACTTGTGGCACCTTAGAGACGAACCAATTTATTTGAGCATAAGCTTTCGTGAGCTACAGCTCACTTCATCGGATGTGTGTATTTTCCACTGTACTCCTTTTCTTTTTATAGTCTTTGAGGAATGTGAACAAATGGAAGAGGCAAGAACAGCAAGCCATTGAAGGAGACATTGAAAGGATGCAAGGTAGGAGGGAGACTGTTGGTACATTGAAGCTGAGAAAAAATGAAGGCAGAACGAGTATCTGGGAAAAGTTCTCCTTAGATTTAGCTAGGAGGAGCTCATTAGGGATGTTGGTGAAGGTGATGGAATCTTGCACTGAAGGATATCAAGGTGGAAGTTGGAAACGTGGAAAATTAAGATAAGAATAAACAGCATGGTTCAGGTTTTTGGATACATGTTCTATGCAGTTTGCAAACCTCTCTTCATTATGCATATTCAGATAAAACACTTGCTAATGAAATCTTGCCATAAAACTAGACTTTAATATTTTGCAAAATGTAGAGTCAGCATTACTGATTCATTACTCACGCATACTTGTTTTCCCCAAAAGATTATAATGACTCAAAAGGAGGTCTCAGAGTCCTAAAGAGAGAAAAATACATATATTAATATAATTATGAATAATGGGGTATGTCATTTACATTTGTTATGCATAGTGAAATACATAATTAAACAACATTCCATCATAGATTAAGGTATCAAAATCCCAGGATGCAAAAGATATAATTCTCAGTAGCAGTACCAAGTTGTTGACTTTGGGGGAGGCGGTGTTCTTGATTGTTCCCTTTTGACTTCCTCAGTGTATGAGTCTAATCTTCAATAAAGCCAAATCTTAATTATATTATAGTTAAACTTATGGTTTGAGACCAACTGATGAAAGTACTGTTTTTGTTTTTTTCCTCACCATGACCATATACAAAAACAGTAACAAAATACATGGTGAAAATATTTTCGATGAAACTGTTTTCTGTCAAAAATGCCCTCTTTTGTTGTTGTTGAAACCAAAATGTTTTACGGAAACATACCTGTTTTGACTAAATTTTCATCAAGAAGATTTCTTGGATACAGGATGAGGAGAGAGAAAGAGACCCACCCCCAACTATGATCTGGTGGCAAGGGCACTAGCATGGGATGTGGATTGCTATGTGCAAGGCCAGGGTCCTAACCCACTGGGCTATAGTTAGGGTGGGTCTCTTTCTTTCTCGCTCCCTGTTCACAAATACTTTTACAGAGGTCTCGTTTTCATTCCATATCAGAACAAAAACCACATTTAGAACACTTGGAATGTTTCACAAAATGAATGGAAGGATGTTGTTGTCACGTTATCTGGCGTGGCCTACAACCATGAGTGCCTGCCTTAGGGTAGACTGTCAAAAACAGGGCAGATACCCCAAATTAGGTTTCATTAGATTTTACCAAGCCGGTAACAAATTTGAACTCCTGGATCTCTATGACAGTCTTACTTTGGAGTCACAGACAATTCCCTTAGATTCTCCAATCTATCTTGACATCCAGACAAACTGGATTTAGTAATAAATGGTCTTTTACACCAAAAATAACACACTATTCAGGTTGCTTCCAGTCCCAAGAGACCAGTCACTTACCCCAGATCAGTTGGCATCCTAGAGCTTACACTGAAGACAATGCCTGTAGCCAATCCTGTAATAAACTATCTAAAGGTTTGTTAACTAGGAAAGAGAAATAAGAAAGTTAGTTACAGGTTAAAGCAAGAAAACATATACACACAAATGAGTTATCTAAATCCTAAAAATGACCAGAGTTTGAAGTGACAGATCTTTACAAATGTGTTTCAGGGTGGCGCGGGGAGATAATCCCTGGGGATCTCTATCTTCAGTTTGGTTTCTCTGGCCCTGGAAAAGTTCAAACAGCAAAGAGATGAAAAATCTTCATATCAACTGTTTTTTATTTCCCTCTTCCAGAATTCAAAGCGATGGGATGAGGCCTTCTGCATGTACTTTTCCAGGGGTGTGATAGGGTCATCCTTTGTGTTACAATTTTACTTGATGGCCCATCTGATTTTGATAGTTCTTCTGAATGGGAACGGGGGACAATTCCCATGCTTGGGTTCACAAGTTCAGAGCAAACATTTTCAAAGTTTTGTAAAGCAATACTTGTATATCTTCTTATAGCATGGAATACAGACATTACAAGTGAGATTAATGCATGCAGCAATTTACAAACGATTCACTGAGTCTAAAAATAAATATATTCTTATAATGCTAATACCTATTTTGAGCAAAACTAACGTACAGATCAACTGGTCTGGTCTCCAGCTATGAGTTTGTCAATTCTTAGCTAATACCTGTAGCCTGGGCAAGACTTGGCGTCTGGTCTGCCAGTGTCACAGATGTCATATGAACTATCACCCTATGAAAATATTTTTTTTATTTTTTACGTTTTCTATATTTCTTTGACCATGGCAAGCCACTGCAAACTTAGGCTGTGTCTACACTATAAAATTTGGTCAATGCAAGTTACGATGGTACAGTCACCATAGTTTGTATGTCAAGCTAGCATGTGCACGCTTGGTGCTTGCATCAGTGCTACAAGTACTCACCAGGAATGGTTGTCAATGTAAAATGTGGTGCACCATGGGTAGGTATCACAATGTGCTCTGTGTCGCCATCTGGCTTAGTGTCTTATGGGAGATTTTTGCAGTATTTTGTAAACCAGCAATTCACTTAGGGATTTCTGGGAACTAGGTGTCAAGTTCCCACCATTCCACTTTTTCCATTCCATATTTTCCACATCCCATAATTTTCATGTCTTTTTTTAAAAAACACCCTTAGTCCCACGTGGTGCTTTTTGGTTTCCACCATCTCTGATAGAAGCATGAGCCCTGCAGAACTCAGCACAACTCTCATGAGAATTGCTAATATAAGACACGTGATTCTCCTGTATTTATAGAGCTTGACCAAATACTGCTACAACTGGGATTTTGATGAGGAAGATGTGGAGATGTTCAAGCATGATAACTGGCTGCTGATGGACATAGCAAGGAAAAGAAAAACCAGATTACAGCTGGTGTTCACGAGGCCTCTCCACTGGGTGAATTGTCATGTCTAGAACTGAGAAATGAGCACTGATTTGTGGGATTGTGTGTGAGTGCAGGTTTGGGATGATGAGCAGTGGCTGCAGAACTATCAAATGCAAAACATCATGTTCCTGGATCTATGTGCTGAGCTCACCCAATCTTCAGGGCAGGGACACTCAAATGAAAGGTGCATTGACAATGGAGAAACGAGTGGTGGTCACGTTTTGGATGCTTGTAATGCTGGATTGCTATTGGACAGTGGCCAATCAGTTTGGAGTTGGAAAATTCACAGCAGGCTGCGCTGTTGTCATCCAAGTGTGTAAGGCAATTAAGTGTCTTCTGCTACACAGGATGGTGACTCTTGGTAATGTACAGGAAATAGCAGATGGATTTACAGCAATGGGTTCACAAACTGCAGAGGGGCAATAGACAGCACACACATCCCTATTCTGGCACCAGTCTCCCTTGCCAGTGAATACATAAACAGAAAGGGATATATTTCCATGGTTATGCAAGGCTAGTGGATCACCTTGGAGGCTTCACTGATATCCCAATCAGTGGGCTGGTCAGGGAAGGTGCATGATATTTGCATCTTTAAGGACACAGGACTTTTCAAAAAAAACTGTAAGCAGGGACATTCTTCCCCAACTGGTGGATGACCATTGGTGCTGTTGTAAAGGCAGTGATGATTCTGGGGGTGCCCAGCCTACCCCTTGCTCCCCTGGCCCATAAATCTTTGCATTTGATGACCTTGACACCACCAAAGATTCAATTACTGGCTCAGCAGGTGCATAATGCCTGTTGGATGTGCTTTTGGTAGATTGAAGGGATGCTGGTGCTGTTTGCTCACTAGATTGGATGCAGAGAGAAAAAACAATGGTTATAGCTGCATGTTGTGTGATGCATACTATGGCTGTGACTATGGTCACTGGCGGAGGATGTAGGGGGGCAAACTAAGATTGCTCAATCAGGGCAAACCCCAAAGAATGCAGCAGACAATCCCAAAACCTGGTGGTTATTCTGATAATTAGGTTCACTAAGCCAGCAACAAATCATCTTCTACAATAACTTACTGGTTACCCAGAAGCTAAAAACACATCTCCCTTAAAGCAAAATAGCCTAGGGCTCCCACCCAGACCGCCAAGTCAGATATAGTGAGGATTATTTAAGATCTTATTCACCATACATAAAGTTCTACCAATCCCAAGGGATCGGACACATTACCCACCAAGTCAATGAATATTTCAGATCTTACCCAACTACATATTTACAGACAATTCTTGTTAACTAAACTAAAGATTTATTATAAAAAAGAAAAGAGAGAGAGTGTATTGTGGTTAAACTATCATTATATATACAGATATAAATAAAGTTCTCAGGTCAGTTTCATAGTAGATGGTAAGCTGCTGAATTTCAAAAAGTTCTCTCAGAATCAGTTCATCGGGTTATAATCCAAATAGGCAGTTCATGTCAAATATCAGGGTAATCCAGACTGGAGCTGAAGACCTTAGTCTTGTGACTCAAAACCTCCCCGATAGGGTTCAAGCAGACTTGAGATAACAGGATTGGCACCCTAGAGTTCTTTTATAGATCTCTGGCAGGCTGTGTTAGCCTCTTGACAGTAGTTAACACAGCAGGCATTCACTGGATGAAGAATGGGTAATATACATGATGATTGGGAGTAAATTCTATTTTCCATGTATACACCACTAAACTAGTAGTATTAATTAACATAAGGCAATTATCCACTCAAACTATCAAGGCATTCCATTATGGCACAGACCATTTAAACTGAAGACAATGTAAGTAATATTATTCCTGCAATATCTTACATCTTTGATCTTAAGGTTAACTGAACCATCTGCAAGCTTAATATCATGTAATTAAGACCTGAAAAGGAATTGGCATCCACAGGCTAATCTGGTTACATGGTTAACATCTAACAAGATATAGGAAAACACATATAAATACAATTAGTATTTACCTCTAATTCTCTAAGAATACAAGTTTTTATTTCGAAGCTCTCATCTATCTAACATGGCTTGTTAGCCATTTATAAGGAATAGCCCTAATTACCATCTATATACTTTTCTATTATGTCTTTAAGGTTGAATTTGTTTCATTTAGCCTGCTGGTTGCTTAACCCTTTCTGGCTCAGTGTCACAGCGGCAAAGGAGGAAAAACTGTTGCGAGGGTTGAGGGCAAGGTGGACAGGCTGTCTAATTGAACAGCCAGACACAAGGGCAATTAGAAGAGCCAACTGTGGAGCTATGTGTATGAAGGCAGTCTTAAAAGACCATTTTAATAGTCAGCCACAGTAGGGGTGTCTGATGCTTTTTATGAAATAGAGCCTCTCATGTACTTACTGAGATTAAATACGGGTAAGTCTTTGCCTCCCACTTTGAATTCTGTCATGCTTAGTGTAATAAAGATACTCTAAGTTTCCAAAAACAGAACTTTATTGTGTGCAAAGAAACAGGTAAAGAATTTAAAGGACAAACAAGGTTACTTTTACTGACACTGTAATAAGGTGAACCGTAGTTGAAAATCCTAAGTAAAAGTAGAAGTAAACAGCGAGCATTTACGTCCATGCATCTAAAATTTATTACAATGTAGTAAGTTGTGGCTATGTATACACCAACTGTGGCTTTCACAGGTCAGTGTATGTGTAGCTATTCTCTTTGGTATCTGGTGTGGAGTGGGTAGTAGTAAGGATGTACACCATGCTGCTACCTGGTATGTTCAGGGGTGTAGAGAGCAGCAACCATGGAGTTTTCTCCTGGGATTGGAAAGGCTGCGGAGTCCTGAGTCTTTGGGCATATATGACAGCAGTGTTCTGCAGCATCTGAGTTTGTTGCATGAGGAAACCCATGGTGTCCTGCTGCATTTTCTGCTGCATTTCTCGATCTTTTTGCCTCTTCTGCAGCAGCCACTCTTTGTCAGTTTCTGTGGTCATGTTCACATTGTCTCTCGAATCATGAACACCAGGCTTGGAGGCCATCCTTCAATCTCACAGAACTTCTCTTCCCTGGTTCTCGCCTTTCTCCTCCTGATCAGGGTCAGATATTCAGCAGGTAGGGAAGGCACACCCCTGAAGGCCACCCACACAAGAAGCTGCTGTTTCAAATAGACAGTATACCCATGAGATTTGCAGTCACAACAGAAAGAAAAAGATTAAGTATCAGAACTCTTATCTTATTCTGTAAATACCTTTAATAAGAAATTCTAATGGATACATTAGCACTGGTGCTACAGCACTGTTTTGCCGCTCAGCCTGTGGCAAGGACAGCCTAGGGGGGAGGCGGAGGGTGTTATGTTGCAAGGAAGTTATAAATGCTGAATGCCCTTCCCTGAGTATGGGGAATGGGAATGGGTACATGAGTGGGGAATACTGGCACACTTTTCACAGGCAGTGGTGATTTTGGCTGATACCTGACTCCTGAGGATGACAGGCGCAGAGAACCCAGCTGCTACTGGTGTCCCGAAGCTGCCTGGGCCCATATGCCACTAGCCTGTTTGTTGCAATGGTCCAACTAAAGTCATTGCGAAGTGCTGTGGGACAGTCTCCTATCGTTGTAGAAGAAACTAGGCTACCATCCCTAGAAATCTTTGGGACAGGATTGCAGAATATCACCATGAACATTTCATGAGATCTTTCAGGAGGTTAAAAGGGACATCCTTATTCAGGAAAACAAAGTGCCCCACATGCCCCCCATGTCCAGCGTAGCCCAACAAGCCAAAGAAATGAAAAGCGGATGCCGACTCCACCTCTGTTCTACCACTGGCCAAGCACAGGACACTGATCTGCTATGGATTGTATAATCGGACTGCCATACTACACTTTTTTGAATGTATTCCTTAATGTTTTATTTTCTAGCACTTTACCAGTAAAGCAATCATAAGTCAATACCTGGGTTCTCTCAACTTATAGATGGGATAGGCATAATTTTTAAATGGGGTGAAGGGTAAGTGCAGGGAGAGATGAGATTTCAGGGAATGGAAAAGCAAAAAAAAATTAACCGTAAGGAATAATTGATGTACACACTTTCCCTCACTCCCCTCTCCTTCATCAACAGGCTCATCTGCACTTGCCTGTCAGGATGGGTGTAACGCAGCATAGTTTCAAACCATTTCTGGCTCACGACATAGTTTGAGTCCCTCGATGCATTCCTCTCGCCCCCTGGCTCCCTCCCTTAGCAATTCACAGCAGGAGGCTCCCCTCTGAGGTATCTGAGCTGCTTGGTGTGCTCATCAAGGTGTGCAATCATGAAAAGGCATATCAAAAGCACATCTGGTATTTTAAAGGGGTGGGAAGTGAGCTTCTGGTCTCAGTGACCCCTGCTCGGTAGAGGTCAAAATTGTGACCAGAGCAGTCAGTCACAAGGACAGGGGCCTTGTGGGACAGTGCTGGAGGACCGTTAGGGTTGACACAACTAATGCAGTGTCTACACTTGCACTGCTTTTATCTAAGTAGGTTTGACCATGTTGTTTGGTCCATCTGCCCAGTCAAGAAAGAACTCTGATTGGACATCATTTGGGCACTACCACGTTGTAAGCAGGTGTCACACACAACCCATGAAGAAACTCTAATAATGTAGGCCAAGATTTTCAAAAATGATTTGAGTTGTGATTTTTTTTTTTGGATGCCTCCATTTTTGGAGACACCTCATAGGCGTTTGATTTTTTTTTTCAGAAGGTGTTGAGTCCCATTAATGTGTCACCTTAAGTCAGTACCATAGATACAGTGGTGCAAGTGGTGCAGTTACACCTGGACCCATGAGATTATGGGGACCAAACCAGGGGGAGCAGCACTCCGGCTCTTCCCCGGTACACAGAAGGGAGGCTGAGCCAAACCTGAGTAGTCCTGTGCCTCCATTCACCAGATTGCAACCCCACTCATCACTCAAATTTTGTTCTATACTGTGTAAGTGCAGGGTGGGCAATAGGAGCAAGTGGAGCGGTGGGATGGCTGCTGAAAAATCACCTGTAAGTGGCCAGCAAAGTCGTGGGGGTGGTGGGTGAAGGGTTAGGGACAAATGGTTGGTGGGTCATTGGATGAGTGGGAGGTGTGGGGTAAGGTTAAGGGCCCCATATATATGAGGTGGGAGTGGAATCGGGAATGGGGCCCTTAACCTGTTCTTGCACTAGGGCCCTCTGGGTCCTTGTTAAGCCACTCTTTTGGATATCCAGAAATTGAGGCAACCAAGATTATTGGACTGTTCTGAAAATCTTGGTCATATGTAATATCCTGTTGAGTGAACCTAAGAGACAGTCTGAGGGTTGGAATGCAGCACTTAAATAAATAAAAAGCAAGCATACTGCATCCATAAGTTATAAGCTGCACAGGGTGTATCCCATCTAATTTTGGCTTTCAACTGTACCTACATCTGTCCATATTTCTGATGAAACAAGCAAACCACAAACCTTTTTCTACATCATGCCATGCATCAGCCTTAACTGAGTTCTCAGTCTTGTTGAGGCGGCCCTTGCCTTCCCTCTCTTTGGCATGTTAACCTCTCCACCTTGTTGTATAATGTCTGAAACTAGGCTGCTAGATCCTCACGGCAGGACTTGTGCCTTTTGTCTGTATTGGGAGACCCCTAGCACGGTTTTGAGTGCACTAAATAGTATAACACATAACAAATACTGCAGTCATATTGACAGTATCCAGTGGCCGCCTCCAAGGCCTAATCTTCCTGAAGCAATGTTCAGAAGTAATGATAGTATACAATGTAGTATGTTAGGAATATACAACCTGGTGATATTCTAGCTGTGAAAGCTAAATTAGTTTCATTTAAGTTAGGTACTTTTAATACGTAAAACGAAACATATTGTATTTTACAAATGGGCACCTTTCCTTAATGTGCATTTTCATTATATGTGTGCATTGAGGCAAAAATAAACACATGAATAACCAGATAGTAAGATTGTCAGTTTTCATGCTGTCACTCTGAATAGAGCTACTTTTTAAAAGCTTTCATACTTTTTTGTCTTTGTTCAAAGAATATCATATGACCAATCAACCACTCACTACATTTTCCATCTCTGTGATCATGCTGTGTATTCTTACATAGTTTTAAGCACCTACAGGGAATTAGACTCTGTTTCCTAGAAAGCCTGTTCAAATATAAAATTACCCAATTCCTGAGTCACAACAATTTAAAATAAACAGGAACCTGAATGAATCTGAATAATAGTATTGACTAGCAAATAGTAATGTTGTTTCAAATGAATGGAAGACTTGGGTTCTTTTGTGTGGATTTTCACTATGAAAGCTGGTTAAGATTCTAATCTAAATCATTAACAGAATGCCTGTAAGAGTATTCAAATCCCATTCAGCTTCTTTACTTATTCAAGCTCCTTGTTAAAATAAAATTCTCCTGTCAACCCTGCATCAATAATCCCCCCTGATATGGGACTTAAATATAAATACCAATTAACTTTATAAAACAAGAGGTAGTCAACTCAGTCTATTCTCCTTGGGAAATATCAACATACACAAAGTGCACATGCATATAAGAAACAACTACAAAACCTACCAAAACAAAATACTCCACTGCACACACAATTCTCCCCCTAGGAAGAAAATCAGAGAAAGAAAGAGAACCAATCATCAGAAAATGTTACTTATGCCACTTAATGTCCTACTGGAAGGCACTCAGATACTACAGTAATGAGTGTAGTATAAGAACCTGTGTAGAACCGAATAGAGCACACCTGTGACACTCTATTAATAATGCAGTGAAGCCTATTAACAGCCATTAAAGGGGCTGATATTTCTCTGGCAATTATATCAGATGGCTACATAACACAGCATGACTGATATGTAAGAATACACGAGAGATTTTGTTGGCCAGTAATTTAATTCTGAAACCTGCATTGCCATGCATCCAATAATAAAAAGCACTGAGTCAGAAAAATGGTTTTGAGTAGTTTTAAAACACCCTTTCAGCAAGGGAGGTTTAGAGTAGACATTAGTAAAACCTTCCTAACTGTCAGGGTAGTTAAGCACTGGAACAAATTGCCTAGGGAGGTTGTGGAATCTCTGTCATCAGAAGTTTTGAAGAACGGATTAGACAAACACCTGCCAGGATTGGTCTAGCTATTACTTAGTCCTACCCTGAGTGCAGAGGAAGAAACTAGATGATCTCTTGAGGTCCCTGCCAGTCCTACACTTCTGTGATTCTGTAATACAAAGTGGAAGGAAGATTGCTGATAGAAAATGGAGATGGTGTTGCAGGATTCCTTGGCCCGCAGAGCATGCCTTTCACTTTGCCAGAAACTGTTTAGCCAGCTACATTGAAGTAAAGTGTTAGAAATCATATTCACAATGTACATACTTTTGTGCATAAAGTTTCCTGAAGAGAATACAATAAATGGGCATTCATTAGTCTGGATATTAAATTTATTTGCAAGGTAGGTGGTGAGATAGGACATGCCTGTTTTATTCCAAGTAAGTTGTTTGTATTGCTGTTACCTAGTCCTCCCCGACTCCCATTACCTCATCTACTTGATGCATTATAAACTAGATTGTGAGCTCTTTAGGGGTGGACATGATGTCCGTAAAGCAGCTAGCTAATGGGATCTGGATGCTTGATTGGTGTCTGTAGACATGCTGCTGTGCAAATAATGATAGTAATGAGGTGGGTGAGTGGGTGTGTAAGAGATCATAGAATCCTATAATATCAGGGTTGGAAGGGAACTCAGGAGGTCATCTAGTCGAATCCCCTGCTCAAAGCAGAACCAATCCCCAACTAAATCATCCCAGCCAGGGCTTTGTCAAGCCTGAACTTAAAAACCTCAAAGGAAGGAGATTCCACCACCTCTGGAAATGGCCCAACTTGATTATCATACACATTGTAAGGAGAGTGATCACTTTAGATAAGCTGTTACCAGCAGGAGAGTGGGGTGGGGGGAGAGAAAACCTTTTGTAGTGGTAAACACCCATTTTTTCATGGTTTGTATTTTATAAGAACATCTTCTGTATTTTCCACAGTATGCATCCGATGAAGTGAGCTGTAGCTCACGAAAGTTTATGCTCAAATAAATTGGTTAATCTCTTTAAGGTGCCACAAGTACTCCTTTTCTTTTTGCGAATACAGACTAACACGGCTGTTACTCTGAAACCTCCCTAGGTAACGCATTCCAATGCTTCACCACCCTCCTCGTGAAAATATCCAACCTAAACCTCCCCCACTGCAACTTGAGACCATTACTCCTTGTTCTGTAATCTGCTACCACTGAGAACAGTCTAGATCCATCCTCTTTGGAACCCCCTTTCAGGTAGTTGAAAGCAGCTATCAACCCCCCCCTCATTCTTCTTTTCCTCAGACTAAACAATCCCACTTCCCTCAGCCTCTCCTCATAAGTCATGTGCTCCAGTCCCCTAATTATTTTTGTTGCTCTCCGCTGGACGCTTTCCAATTTTTCCACATCCTTCTTGTAGTGTGGGGCCCAAAACTGGACACAGGACATTGAGGCCTCACCAATGTCGACTAGAGGGGAATGATCATGTCCCTCGATCTGCTGGCAATGCCCCTACTTATACAGCCCAAAATGCCATTGGCCTTCTTGGCAACAAGGGCACATTGTTGACTCATATCCAGCTTCTCGTTCACTGTAACCCCTAGGTCCTTTTCTGCAGAGCTGCCGCCTAGCCATTCGGGCCCTAGTCTGTAGCGGTGCATGGGATTCTTCCATCCTAAGTGCAGGACTCTGCACTTGTCCATGTTGAACCTCATCCGATTTCTTTTGGCCCAATCCTCTAATTTGTCTAGGGCCCTCTGTATCCTATCCCTCCCCTCCAGCGTATCTACCTCTCCTCCCAGTTTAGTGTTTTAGGGTTGAACTTTTTTTGAGGAGGGAAGATTTTTCTTGCTTTCAGACTTCACTCTACACTGACAACAGCAGAGTACTTAATGAAACATCACAACAAATATTGTGTCTGCAGTTTTCAGTGATGTGGTGCTGGGATAACAGAGGAAGCTTACTCAGGATAATTGCCCCACTATCTTATCTAAACTGACCTCTAGGATTACATACACCCATTTCTGAAATGTCAGATTGCACTTTGTATTCATATATGTAGTTATTAAAGAAAAATTTTAGGATCCTACTTTGAAATAAAACGTGTGTGTATCTTAGAATATCATCTAAAGTACTTCTAAAGTTTACAGGAAGTTATCGCCCAGAGTTACCAGAGTCCCTTACTTGAGTTATTTTTACAGAGGATCCCATTATCAATAAAGTCACAATGATATTACCGCTATTTCATCCCCTAGCTATCTACTTGAAGCATTGCACCAATACAGATTTGCTCTCTGTATGTGCTTTGGGACATGCTATAAGAAGCGCAAGAAAGATCAGTTCATTATATAAATGTCCTAAAAGAGACTTTCATTATTATGAATATGATCTAGTTAGATTTTAATTAGACATTCATTTGATTTTCGTCCCTACAAACTAACTGCAGCGTCTTTTTAACTGTAAATGTATATGAAGAATTTTGACTAGTATTGTTTGCATAAACATTGAAAAATGTATTTTGTAATAAATTTATGCTGGGTCTTTAATAAGCCAAAATAGTGGTTAATGTACCCCCCATAAATTAATATTAGGTAGCATATATTGTGAATGCTTTAAATTCGTCACTCCACAATGAATCCCCCACTCACTAGCTAGAATTATAATGGAAATATTGTCCCATCTTTAGCTAGGAAGATGTGGTCACATGGCCTTAAAGTCAGATTCTGTGGAGGACTTCTGAGTTCTTCCAGGAATGCAGTAGACATCCCCTTGTACCTTACCAAAATATTCCAGTTTCTGTAGTTTCCTGAGCATATAGAGGAAAGGGAAATATTGAATTAGGATGACTCAATAGGAAATAATGCATAAAAGGCCAAAGTCTGCCTTAGATGTACACAGTCAGCTTGTCTTGAGATAATGGGCCCTGAATAGGGCTGTCACGCGATTAAAAAATTAATCATGATTAATCAAGTGATTAATCGCAGTGTTAAACAATAATAGAATACCATTTATTTAAATATTTGTGGATGTTTTCTACATTTTCAAATGTTGATTTCAATTACAACACAGAATACAAAGTGTACAGTGCTCACTTTATATTTATTTTTATTACAAATGTTTGCATTGTAAAAAACAAAAGAAATAGCATTTTTCAATCTCTTTATCTTGAAAGTTGAACTTACAAATGTAGAATTATGTACAAAATTGCATTCAAAATGAAACAATGTAAAACTTTAGAGCCTACTAGTCCACTCAGTCCTACTTCTTGTTCAGTCAATTGCTCAGACAAACAAGTTTGTTTACATTTTCAGGAGATAATGCTGCTCACTTCTTGTTTACAATGTCACTTGAAAGTGAGAACAGGCATTCACATGGCACTGTTATAACTGGTGTCGCAAGATATGTATATGCCAGATGCACTAAAGATTCATATGTCCCTTCATGCTTCAGCCACCATTCCAGAGGACATGTGTCCATGCTGGTGACAGGTTCTGATAGATAATGTGCCAAAGCAATGTGGACCAACGCATGTTCATTTTCATCATCTGAGTCAGATGCCACCAGCAGAAAGTTGATTTTTCTTTTTTTGGTGGTTTGGATTCTGTAGTTTCCGCATTGAAGTGTTGCTCTTTTAAGACTTCTGAAAGCATGCTCCACACCTTGTCTCTCTCAGATTTTGGAAGGCACTTCAGATTCTTAAACCTTGGGTCAAGTACTGCACCTATCTTTAGAAATATCACATTGGTACCTTCTTTGCGTTTTGTCTACTCTGCAGTGAAAGTTTTCTTAAAACAACAGCATGTGCTGGGGCATCATCCGAGACTGCTATATCATGAAATATATGGCAGAATGTGGGTAAAACAGAGCAAGAGACATACAATTCTCTCCCAAGGAGTTCAGTCACAAATTTAATTAAGGCATTACTTTTCTAGCAAGCATCAACATGGAAGCATGTCCTCTGGAATGGTGGCTGAAGCATGAAGGGGCATACGAATGTTTAGCATATCTGGTATGTGAATGCTTTGCAATGCCAGCTACAAAAGTGCCATGCAAACATCTGTTCTCACTTTCAGGTGACATTGTAAATAAGAAGCAAGTAGCATTATCTCCCATAAATGTATACAAACTTGTTCGTCTTATCGATTGGCTGAACAAGAAGTAGGACTGAGTGGATTTGTAGGATCTAAAGTTTTACATTTTGTTTTACATTGTTTCAGTTATGTAACAAAAAATACATTGTAAATAGGACTTTCATGGTAAAGAGATTGCACGACAGTACTTGTATGAGGTGAATTGAAAAATACTATTTCTTTTGTTATTTTTACAGTGCAAATATTTGTAATAAAAATAATACAAATGAGCACTGTACACTTTGTATTCTATGTTAATTTAATAAATTTAAAAAATTTCAATTGGTATTCTATTGTTTAACTGTGTGATTAAAACGGTGATTAATCACGATTGATATTTTAAATCACAATTAATTTTGTTGCGTTAATCACATGAGTTAACTGTGATTGACAAGCCTAGTTCTGAATTATATATGTATATGTGGTCAGTAATGGACAAATAACACATGCCCGTTGCCCCCTTTATCAGGGAAAAGATTTTTTTTACCATGTAATAAAGCATGTGTTTCAGTTTGTCCAAAATTTTATTAATCAAAACCCCTAATTCTAGCTTCACAGAGGCATCACGGGCCAGTGAACAAGGCTCTGGACTGAAATGAGGAGATCTGGACTTCATTCCCAGTTCTGCCACTGACCTGCTCTGTGACTTTTGGAAGTCATTTCATGTCTTTGTTTCCCTTTTCTCCCTTGGACAGTCTTGGTTATTTAGACTGTGAACTCGTTAATGGAGGGACACACATACTATATGTTTGTACAGTGCCTAGCACAATGGGCCCCATGTTTGTAGTTGGGCTCTACCATGCTTCAGTAGTGCAAATAATTTGTAATGTGAATATAATTAATAAGAGGAAGGAGCGCAACCATCTGCAAAAGCTATTCGCATTTTCTATTAGCAGCTAGTGTCAAATCTTGGGTTAGAAATGGGCAAAATGCATCAATTTTACCAGATGTATGTAGAAACCTAAACTACACTTCATGGGCCAAATTCTGCTCTGTTATGCTAGCGTAAATCCATTGACTTCATTGACTGTATGTACACTGGTGTAACAGAGCAGGATATGGCCCTCTGATTCAACTAATTTAAGCAAGTCCAGTACATTTCTGAACATTGAACATCATGCAATTTGAGACTTTATTTCTTTCATCTGCATTTTTCATCCAAGTCATGGGTTCATTTAAGAGATAATTTAGCTTTGCAGACACGGCTGTAGTATCAACTTGATGCGCAGGGTTTAGGTATGCTGCTACTATTAATATTAATGAGAGTTTCATGGCTAAAACCCTGAACATACAGTTGAGATCATCCCCCAAGAATTATAACTTTACTCCACAGATTTCCGGAGTGTATGTGCATGGATTCTGACAGTCCCTGAATCAAGCCTTTTCTTCTGTTGCTGCATGACAAAATGATGCAGGGTACAACGGCTCAGAAGGAGGAATTCAAAGCCTCCTTTGGGAAGTTCTCTTTGATGCCTTTGTCTCTTCATATAATCAAACAGTAAAAGAACCTGTGGAAAGGTTGGCAGAGGCACAAAACAACAAACACCAACCCACAACATTCTTTGAACTGAAAAAACAAAAGCTGCAAACAGCCTTCCTCAGAGAGAGAAAAATACAAAGCTCTGAATAAACGTGCAGCTGTTCTATTGTATAACTGTCTCTACCGCTCTGAATATCAGACTAATCAGATTTTAATCTGTTTTATATAAAAGAATAAATATAAGGAGAAACTGTTAGACTAAGTTTGTCTAAATGCATTAAGATTTTAGGCTGTATGGCCCTAGAACAGCAGTTCTCAATCTTGCATATGGGACAGCTATGACCATGTCCAGTTCATAATTATCTACTCTTGATAATTATGTGGTTTGATACTTTGGCAAGTCTAGCACATTTGTCTCAACTCTCCCTTATACTGACAGAGGTTCGATTGCCTTCTGTAGATTATATATGATCTGTTTGGTATACAGAATAGTGTACTGAATACTGGTTTTTGTTTTGGGTCTTCAGGTGAGAGGGGCAGACTACAGTTTTTCAATCAGTGAAGGTTGACTTTTCTTAGTTCCTCTGACTCGTCAGTTTGGACCTTTGTCCTAAACTATTGTGTGGCTTTAGTGTTGGTTAGGTTTAATCATCTTCTGCTATTGCTCCCTCATGCATCATATTGTAGTGTTTACCTTGCATCCTTTCATATACTTTTTTAAAGGATAATCTATTGCTGGATGTGCTGGAAAAAAGTTATCACAAAGAAGGGAACTTGGAAATACAGTAGGATGGGCAAAGCCCTTAATCTAAATTTTTGTTTTGATCTGTTACATAGACATCCATTTTCCACATGTGAATGATCTCTTTTCTCCGTCTTTGCTTAGATGTCACTTGTATTGGTCTGCAATGCCCTAAATCCTTAAAATGGATTTAGGACAGTAAATATACGAAGAGTTGAAAATTGTCATCCTCATCTCTTTTCAGATCTTCATAGTGTGACCAATAAATCCCTCCCTATTAAGAGTTGATTTTAGCAGCGATTGTGCAAAGAGAAGCAAACTCTGTCTTGCAGTTTTCATTATTACCTTACCACTTTCAAACATGTGTGTACATATAACTTGTACAATAGCAATGCAACAAAAATGCACAAGCCATACTTTCTATATGTCTGAACTGCAGAGGTATATTATTGTGACCTAGGAACCTATTGGTGCCAACTGGCAGAGGGCATAGGGAGTTCATAGAGTTTTAAAGGGATCCCCTGGTCTGATATACACAATAATTCACTAAAGGGTGGAATGTGAGTTCTTTACTGAGAGTCATAGCCCATTAGTGGTCCTAATCTCTTTGAAATCTATGTTCAGACAGTGTTCAAGGAGTTACAGGTCTGTACTGATAATTGTTCGTTAGGCAGGTAACTAAGAGGTGACATATCTTGGACAGGTTCTTTTCTAGCAGGAGGTAACAGAGCATTATCTCTCTCTCTCTGGTCATGAGTAGACTGGGCATTATCTGTCTCTCAATTGAGGCCTGTTTGTATACTGAGCAAAATTCTAATCAAGAGATTGCAAAATCATCAAGAGAGGAAATTTACAGGAAGAAATAAACAGTAGGAGGGGATCCTGTTTACAAGTAAAGACAGTGTACTGTTGGGATAAATCTGGGAATGTAGAGGTGCACTCTATGTCCTTCACTGAAGAGAAAAGCTAACAGCATGTGTGTATTATGAATGGTGGGTCACAGTCACGTGTGCTGGTAAAATGTTGAGAGGACTTTGGTTGACCATTGCTCTGTAAGACTTGGAAGTATCTAGTGAAGTAAGTCTAGGTTCTAGAATGCATGTCATGATTTTATTTTATATGTAACCATTACTTTCCAATACGTCTACTTGCTTGAATCTCTGTACTCTTTTCAATAAACTTTTACTTGTTTTCACTCTAAGCATATCTAAGTTCTGTGTGGCAATCAGAGTGGTGATCTAAGGTGGACCTGATAAACTGGCACGTACCGTTTCTTTGGAAGCAGCAAATCTGTGACCATCATGAGTTTCTGGTGGAACAGGGGCTTGACAGTCCATGGAGACTGTTGGCAGTCTCAGAATTTGGAGTGTACCAGAGGGAGAGAAGGAAGAAAAGCTGTGTGTGTGTGGCTGGCCTGCACAAGCCTAGAGGGGAGTGCTTGTACTGCCTGTTTGTGGAGTCAGGGAGCTGACCCACAGTCAGGCACAGACAGGGCTTCCTCATTCTAAAGGCAGGTGGTAGCGAGGTGCCTCACAGCCCTGGGCACTTCTGGGAAGTGGCACAATGAGATTTTGCTTTACATTGTAACAGAAAAGTCATAATACATTAAAGGAGTTTGATATCCAGTTGCCAAGGAACATAAAACAAAATTTTTAGTCAGGTACAAAGCTGCATTTGTACCTGATTTTGTCATTGTTAATTATTACTAAATAAAGCTAAAATTTCTATTCCTTTTTCCAGATTATCTGTAAGTCTGAGTAGTACTTTTGTGTACATACATACTTTCTGTCAAAGAATACACAGCAAACAATAGTAATATCTTTATATAGTAGCTTTAATCTCAAAGGATTCTAAAAGGTATGACTAAAAAGGCTCATTTATCATTTGAACCACAGCCATGATGGGATGGAACAGCTGGAACAATTGTTCACCAGTCCCAGCATCACTATACCACTATCCTGGACAGGAAGTGAGGAAGTATACTGTAGCCAGTTTAAACTGCAGTGGGAAAACCTCATGATTCAGGGTTTAAAATAATCTATAGCTATTAGGGATCTGGATGAGACCTAATGTGGGGGGCAGATTATGCCATACGTGCCTAGTGGGCTAGGTGGACTTTAGGGATTGCCATACAGGATCAGATCCCAAATTCCTATGACATAGTATATTTTGTGCTCCCTGTATAAAGTCACTTGGCCAAGATGCCAGAGCTAGGTCTGTTATAGTGGAAAATGGCAGTGGACCACTGATGGCTGCAAAAGCAAAACCTCTTTATTATTATTTTATTTTACATCGCATTTGAAACATGATTTTTCCAGCCATGGCTCTCCCCCTAAAGTGTACTGAGTTGATGAAAGAATGACACCTCCTGATTTATTGACTACACTTCTTGACATAGCTATGTTTTACCTTTTGAGATCTCCTCTCCAAGTACTAGTCATATTAACCAGACACAAGCCTGAGTAGCTCATGAGGTATAATGAAACAACAGCCTAAGATGGTATCATTCCAGTGAGCAAGTGCATGTAGTAATAATTTTTAAACTTAATTGAATTAAAAGCAACTTTGTGACTGAGATTTATATCATGCCTGCGGCTTATGTGCCATTCAAAGATCATTATGTCACTTAGTTATATGAAAAACAATGCATCATATTTAACACATAGGTCTATGGTATATGCAAATGTAGCATGACATATAGTTTATAGTCAGCCTTAAATATGGAAGTTTCAGCTAAAAATGGAACCTCAGATGACGAACCCATTAGAATTTTGGTTGGGGTGTCAGATTTGAATCTCTGGGTTAGAATTTGTCCATATAATTCTAGTCTGACTTGAAATATGAACAGGACAATTTCCTGGATTAAATCTAGCCAGAACATTTGTTCTCATGAGATATTAGTCTAAAACAGATGCAATCTCATGAAAGCAGCTATGAAAATATTATGGCACCATTATATCCAAACCCAAATAGTCCTGATTCAGACTGTAACTCAAACTGTAGCCCAAATATGATCTAGATTCATATCAAACTACCAGCATATCTGCCTATCTGTAGTTTCAGCATTTATCATTCCATAATTTTCTACAAATGATTATTCATGACAATTCTGTTTTGTAAATTAGAAGTGAATCTATTTATAATAATACTTAGAACCTCTATAATGCTGTTCATTTGTAGATTTCAAAGCTGTGTAAGTATTATTCCCTTCTTACAGATGTGTGAAACTGAGCAGAGTCTTAAATCTATAAAATGTATTGAGTTGAAAATAGAATCCAGATTTTCTGGTTCAGAGTATAGAAGAAAAGTTTTATTTGAGATTACTTTTTTAGCAATTTGTTATAAGTCAAAGGAACTTTGAGGCCTGATTTGACGTGTACTGATGAAGAGCTATGTGTTAATTTTCTGATTCTACAAAACACAAAAGAAATCGGTTATCAAAATGGTGTTGATTATATTTCACAGCTCCTTAACTGATTTTAAACAACAACAGAAGTGTGAAATTATTCAAAAGATAAAACTGGCTGTCCTACCACCTTTTAAAGTCTGTTAACTGTTGTAAACAGAAGGGCTGTCAAGAATACAAATGCTTAGATTGTGGGTAAATTGAACTGAATATGAAAGAGTGATTTTAATTATATTGACAGGTTTCAGAGTAACAGCCATGTTAGTCTGTATTCGCAAAAAGAAAAGGAGTACTTGTGGCACCTTAGAGACTAACCAATTTATTTGAGCATAAGCTTTCGTGAGCTACAGCTCACTTCATCAGATGCATACTGTGGAAAATACAGAAGATGTTTTTATATACACAGACCATGAAAAAAATGGGTGTTTATCACTACAAAAGGTTTTCTCTCCCCCTACCCCACTCTCCTGCTTGTAATAGCTTATCTAAAGTGATCACTCTCCTTACAATGTGTATGATAAACAAGGTGGGCCATTTCCAGCACAAATCCAGGTTCCCCGCCCCCCAACTCTCCTGTTGGTAATAGCTTATCTAAAGTGATCACTCTCCTTACAATGTGTATGATAATCAAGGTAGGCCATTTCCAGCATAAATCCAGGGTTTAACAAGGACGTCTGAGGAACAGTGGGGGGGGGGGAGGGGAAGGAATAAACAAGGGGAAATAGGTTACTTTTTATAATGAATCAACCATTCCCAGTCTCTATTCAAGCCTAAGTTAATTGTATCCAATTTGAAAATTAATTCCAATTCAGCAGTCTCTTGCTGGAGTCTGTTTTTGAAATTTTTTTGTTGAAGGATAGTCACTTTGAGATCAGAAATCGAGTGACCAGAGAGATTGAAGTGTTCTCCGACTGGTTTATGAATGTTATAATTCTTGACATCTGATTTGTGTCCATTTATTCTTTTACGTAGAGACTGTCCAGTTTGACCAATGTACATGGCAGAGGGGCATTGCTGGCACATGATGGCATATATCACATTGGTAGATGTGCAGGTGAATGAGCCTCTGATAATGTGGCTGATGTTATTAGTCCCTGTGATGGTGTCCCCTGAATAGATATGTGGGCACAGTTGGCAACAGGCTTTGTTGCAAGGATAGGTTCCTGGGTTAGTGGTTCTGTTGTGTGGTATGTGGTTGCTGGTGAGTATTCGCTTCAGGTTGGGGGCTGTCTGTAGGCAAGGACTGGCCTGTCTCCCAAGATTTGTGAGAGTGTTGGGTCGTCCTTCAGGATAGGTTGTAGATCCTTGATAATGCGTTGGAGAGGTTTTAGTTGGGGGCTGAAGGTGACAGCTAGTGGCGTTCTGTTATTTTCTTTGTTAGGCCTGTCCTGTAGTAGGTGACTTCTGGAAACTCTTCTGGCTCTATCAATCTGTTTCTTCACTTCCACAGGTGGGTATTGTAGTTGTAAGAATGCTTGATAGAGATCTTGTAGGGGTCTGTCTCTGTCTGAGGGGTTGGAGCAAATGTGGTTGTATCGCAGAGCTTGGCTGTAGACAATGGATCGTGTGGTGTGGTCAGGGTGAAAGCAGGAGGCATGTAGGTAGGAATAGCGGTCAGTAGGTTTCCGGTATAGGGTGGTGTTTATGTGACCATCGTTTATTAGCACTGTAGTGTCCAGGAAGTGGATCTCTTGTGTGGACTGGACCAGGCTGAGGTTGATGGTGGGATGGAAATTGTTGAAATCCTGGTGGAATTCCTCAAGGACTTCTTTTCCCTGGGTCCAGATGATGAAGATGTCATCAATATAGTGCAAGTAGAGTAGGGGCGTTAGGGGACGAGAGCTGAGGAAGCGTTGTTCTAAACCAGCCATAAAAATGTCGGCATACTGTGCGGCCATGCGGGTACCCATAGCAGTGCCGCTGATTTGAAGGTGATGGGGGGGGGGAGAAAACCTGGATTTGTGCTGGAAATGGCCCACCTTGATTATCATACACATTGTAAGGAGAGTGATTACTTTAGATAATCTATTACCAGCAGGAGAGTGAGGTGGGGGGAGAGAGAACCTTTTGTAGTGATAAACACCCATTTTTTCATGGTCTGTGTGTATAAAAACATCTTCTGTATTTTCCACAGTATGCATCCGATGAAGTGAGCTGTAGCTCACGAAAGCTTATGCTCAAATAAATATGTTAGTCTCTAAGGTGCCACAAGTACTCCTTTTCTTTTTAATTATATTGTAAGTAATATAAATGCTTATTTATGACCATGATGAGCACTAGAGGAAACTTCTCAAAAAGATAATTTAATGCACTTAAAATGTTTATATAGCAAAATCACATAGGTATGAGGTCACCAGTCATAACAGAAAAGGAGTACCTGTGGCACCTTAGAGACTAACACATTTATTTGAGCATTAGCTTTCATGAGCTACAGCTCACTTCATCGGATGCAGTCATAACCGGAGATGGCATTAAAGTAAAGGTATAGAGTTGGCAGTTTTGAAGTCCTGAGTTCTAATCCTGGGTCTTCTATTGGCAGCAGTTAACTTCATTTGTATGCCTCAATTTGCCCATTGAAAAAATGGAAATAACACCTTTTTACCTTACAGGATGTTGTAAGGATGAATTAGTGTTTGTATAATGTCTTCAAAGTATTATGTAAATGTTAAGTGTTATTTATTGAAGTAATGATACCACATATTTGACATGAGATAAAAATGATAAATATATAAACCAGCAAGTACAAATATGACTAAGAAAATCTGCAAAAATCCTTTTTCACACTGAAGATTTTAGCATCATCCTGTATTATATGGCGCACAGTCCCAAGTTTGGGCTAGTTACTTAGTTTTCACTTGAAGAACAGCATCCAGAAGGTACACCCATTTTCTGTAATTTCTCTGTATTTTCCCCTGAGTGCACATTATGAGCTTGTTTAGGATGCACATGTGGAAGGAAACTGCCTTATTACACCTGTGCCTGTGAGCTTGCACAAGGGGTAACTGAGAACAGAATGTGGCCATTTAAGTTCTTCAGCATGGATTTCTGGAGTCATAGTTAAAATATGCAATAATAATTGCACTTACGTGCAGCGCTGTGCGTCACAAAATTTAAGAAGGCAGAGTGTGCGTTTGTGGAGCATTTAGCTGAATAGCAGGCTTACGGCCGGGGCAAAAGTAACTTAAAGGACTTACCGGTATGCAAGGCGGTCAGGGTCCTAGGCAAGGTGCGGGGGGTAGGGGGGTCTGAGACAAAAATTTAAGCGCTGGACCATCACATAGAGGGACCGCAAAGTAAATGCTAATTAGAGCTGGTCAAAAAATCAGTACAAAACGCAGTGGGAATATTTCTAAAGAAAATTATTTTTTAATTTCTGAAAATGTCACTATTTTATTGAAAAGTTATGGGTATTTTCATGAAAGAAATTATGACAAGTTTAACTGAAATTTAGAAATCAAGTAAATTTCTACCAGTTGTAATGGTGAATTCGTACCTCTGCCCTATTCCCTTTAGTTGTGGGTACTGTACCTGGTGATTATATATGCCTTATTGCTTTACAATAATCATAAATGCTGTAGATGCACTCATGAAAAGGTTGGTTTGTTATGTTGATACTTTGAAGGTGGCATCCCCAAATTGGGTAGTGTTGCGTAGATGGAAATCAAGAGCTCAGTGAGAATGCAGAACACAACATTGGAATCAAGAGGTTTGATAGGTAAATACTCTGTCTTGCTGTGAGTTGTAAGGTCTTTAAATTCTCCTTCATGGCCTCAAAAGTAACCTTGTCTCAGCCAGTACGATGGCACCCACCTGTGTCTCCAAGCCTTTTAAGACAATTGTTACTAATTTAGCTGCTTTCAAAGTTATGTTACATACATGGATTTAAGCACATAATATAACCATATTTTCCTGGCTGTCCAGCTGTTGAGGAATGAATTGATAACCGGTTTAGATTGCAGAGATGGGCCATAGTTTGTCTCCCAGTGCTTTTGGAACCCATCTTCAATCTAATCTCTAAATTTTCAGATTTCTCACTTTTCTGGGAATACTTTGTTTTGAGTCATCATATTAAAATGTTAAGAGTTTATTTTTAAAGCGTTACTTGTAGATGGCCATAATTTTGGTGTCCTTATTTATTTGTGTTGCAATAGTGTCCAAAGGGCTCTATTGAGCTTGTGCAAACACTTTAAAGGACATTTTTGCTGTTCAAAGAGCTTAAAGTTTAATTTTCCTTTTTCGTCAGTTCTGTATTAAGGGACCTTCCCTTGCTCTTTCTCAGAAGTTGTCTCTGAGCTGCTCAAAGTTACCCAGAGGTTAAAGGTATCCTTTCCTGAAGGAGGGAAGGAAGGAGATTATAATTTGCCTTCCTTTGCGTGAGTGCCCACTCTCTCGTGTCTCAGCTGATGCGCTGGACCTGGGAAGTGCATTATCAAGAACAAACATGTCCGTCCCATGGTGTAAGATCACAATGGGATCATCTTCAAGAAAAGTTGGACAACTCCTAGGATGCTTCCTTTTAAAGCTACTGTATTCCATAGTGTCCATATGGAACTGCACAGTGAAACTATTTTGTAGGGTACTGTAAAATATATTTAAATTAATATGCCTGTAATATTAATTTTATGTGGCAGGGGAGATGATTTTCAATGTTCAAATAACCAGATTAGTGAGCCTATGAGTAGCTTCAGAGGTACTTGGTGTAAATCTGAAACCCCACTGCAAATGATTGAAGTGGGCACTGATTTACAATGTGGTCCATAGTTTGTGACTAGTGTCCACAGTCACATTGTGCATTATTCCTCATCTTCCAGAGGAATGACAGCTCCCAGTAGTAGGCTGGGTTAATCTTAACTATAAATCCATTGGATAAAGGAAGCTGATAGTGTTATAGGCAGATAAGCCCACAACACTATCAGTTCCATTTATATGATGGATTTACAGTTAAGATTAACCCACTCAGTACTATGAGAGTCACGTCTAAAACCAGTTAGTTTCCTCTTCTTGTAGTAATGTAGAAAACCTCTTTAGTTTACTGATGAATGTGTCAGCTTGGATTGCTCTACAAAATTAAATTGGAGTGCAAAAGTTGTACGGAACTTTCCCATTTCCAATATGGCCACTTGTTTGGGGTGCGGGGTTGCATAGACAGGCTTCCCAAAGTTGTATCTTTGTTATTGGCTTTAGCTTCTGTTTTTGTGAAAAGAGGTATGTGTGCCCTTGCATGGGCTCAGTCCTGCATGAGTGATTAAAACAAAAAAATCTAGTTCAGACCATCCAGCAGAATTCATAGCCCCCTGGCATTTAATTATGTGGTTCTGCAAATTATGTTCCGAGAGATCTTTTTTCTTTCATAAGGATACTGCATCTGGATTGGCTAAATTGACTATATGTCAGTGGAGTGGTTTTCCATTATGTGTTCATGCTGCATGGTTGCACTGGTACGATCTGCTTTTGGGAACTGTAAAATAGAAAAGGTAGCGTTATTACAATAGGAGAGGCACAGCACAGAGGATAAAAATCGGAGGCCTGCTACCGGCTTCAAAGTTGTTGATAAAGAAGTATGATCCTTTCTGAGGCTGCCAGCTGACTCAAAGGACAACTATGATTGATTTCATGATGAATGCAGAATAAAATCTGTTTGTGGTTAACCTGACACTACTAATTGAATTACCACAAATAACTTAATTTATACACAAATCACTTCTCAGGATACAGCTGACTGCTAAGCAAAGGCATGTTACAGTATACTGAAAAACAAAATAGTGTTTCATAAAGATATGAAGGCAAAAGTTTTAAAGAAAAATATATTTTTGCTCCTTTTTCTATGTTGTAGTAGAGGACTGAAAGTCCAGACATTCTGAAGACACCGGTGCGGGGAGGGAAATGAACTATATAGTGGTAAATAATTCAGCCTTGTTGAACCACAGAGGAAGTGTACCTAATGTTGGAGCTATGTCCCATGAGAGTTTGCGTCCACATTACCAGAAAAGGTGTTCTTTGGATGGACAGAAAGGAAAAAAACAAGACTCTAGCCAAATCAAGTGGCCATCTCTTCTTACGATATTCAAATGGCGACAGAGTTTGGAAGAACGCATTCTGAAGAAGCACAAAACTAGTTTGAATTGTTTTCAGGTAATGTGTTGGTCAGGGCTATCTTCAGTAATATTGAAAGGAGGCTAAAGTTAAATATAACCAGTGAACCTATGTGTTTATTTAAGCACATGATATCAATAACATATGCACACCAGAAGTCTTTGCTGATTTGCTCTAATGACTGGGAGATGCATTATGAATAATTAAGTTTCAGATTATCAAGTAAATGAACAAACGGAATAAAGTAAACAAATTTCAAAATGTACTTTATTCCTATTTAAATATCGATTAGTTCTAACTGATGTTTTAAAAACATCAGCAAATGTTCTTTAGTATGTTTTGTAAAAATAATGAAACCTTCTTTGTGATACAACATCTCATGTAGGCACTCTAATTCCTTGCTGAAGAAAGAGGAAAGTCTCTTATTTAAAATGCAGATGTGGGGGTTGTGTGAGTTAGTTAAGTTCTACATATTTTATTGGAAAAAAATTGAAAAATTAAATATTTTGAGTAGCAATAGCAGCAAAATGCTAATAATAGTTAATAGGTTTTGAATCACACTACAAGGTACGTGAGCATTCTGTTTTTCACTGAGTTTAATAAAACACCGTTTTTAGCCAGCTCCCCAAATTAGATTAAACGGATGTGATTAAAAGGTTGAAAGATGAAATAAGAGTTGCAATTCATTTTAATATGATTCATACAGTGAATTCCTGGCCCCAGTGAATCCTTGGCAAAACTTCTATTGAATTCCATGGTGCTGGGATTTCACCCATAATCTTAAAAATACAATTTTAGGATAATTATAATGTGCACTGTGAAAATTAATACAAGATGATGTGTGTAGTTCCATGTGTATGTATATTTGTGTTAAAACCATGAATATGTGGAAATCAGATAGATAAAATGTGGAGAAAAATTAGATTATTTTGAGGAATTAGGTATAGTTTCAGATGGTTAATGTTACCTGTTTGAGGAATTAACATTTTATTCCCACCCAAATTTCACATTCATAGGTAAATAATTAATTTGTGAATATAATAATAGCTTGTCATCATCAAAGGATTTCTACTCACTTAACTTTGCATTTTAAAAGTTTTAAAACTAAACAGTCCAAAAGACTTTAAAGCTTCTTTGAAGAATGATTAAATTGTATCTCTGGTAGCTGTGACTGGATTCAGAATAGTGAATGGTTAGTCATAATCATTCACAAATCAGTTATTTTCAGAAGTGATCATTTTTAAATACATATTTTAAATGCTGTGCAGGCTCTGATAGAGGATTACCTGAAATAATGCTTCTTATGTTCATATTTTAAATAATCACTTATAAAACATACCACACTATACTCCTTTTTGATCATTTAAGTAGCACAATCAAAGAAAATCCTCTTGCTGGTACTTTTTATCTTCATTCTGCTGCTTCTTTCTCTGTCAGACTGATTCTAAGCCTATTTTATCTGATGGAATTATATTTATCTCATAGGATTATATTTTAATATTCCATAAAATATAAATGTTTATATTGGATTATGATAAAACAAGTATGTAATGCTGTAATCTTATTATCATTAATGTATGCCAAGAGGGATGAAAATTATCCAAGGATGGCAACTACTGTGCAAATTTAAAATGGAGAGTTGTATAATGTTTTCATACTTAAAGTAGGGAAATTCATGCATTGAACTGTGGATTTGTATTGCCAAGTTTTTTCACTTGCTTTTAGCAAAAGCTCCTTGCAAACATGTTCAAATGGATGAATATATAATTTCTATATGGTCTCAATGGGACATTTTATTATATTTAATAACAGATACAATAGAATTTTATGTTTTATGTCCTGTTGAGACATACAGAAAATGTGTGATGATATGGTTGCAGACTTCTGTACTGTGATATGACTTAAATGATTCATGTAATTTATTAGGTATCATATTGTTTATTTATTTTACATACCAAATTTCTAATTCATATTTAGTTCAGAAGAAGAAAAAGGACAAAGTAGCCCTAGAACTGACATGAGTGGGAATATGCTGTTCCATATACTACTGCACATGTTGTAACCTTAGGTTGGGATGGAAGAGTGAAATGCCTGCAGGCTGCATGGAAACTGTCTACCCCAAATCAAGAAAGAAAAAAAAATGCCACCATGGCTAAATAGCAGAGTAAGAGAGACCATTAGAAGCAAAAAGGTGTTCTTTAAACATTGAAAGTCAAATCCTACTGAGGAAAATAGAAAGGAGCATAAACTCTGGCAAGTTAAGTGTAAAAGTATAATTACGAAGGCCAAAAAAGAATTTGAGGAGCAACTAGCTAAATACACAAAAATTAACAATTATTTTAAGTACATGAGAAGCAGGAAGCCTGCCAAATAATCAGTAGAGCCACTGGGCAATGGAAGTGCTAATGGAGTACTTAAGGAAGAGGAGGTCATTGCAGAGAAGCTCAATTAATTCTTTACATCAGTCTTCATTGCAGAGGATATGAGGGAATTTCCCATACCTGAGCCATTCTTTTTAGGTGACAAATCTGAGGAACTGTCCCAGATTGAGGTGTCAATAGAGGAAATTTTGGAACAGATTGATAAATTAAAGAGTAATAAGTCACCGGGAGCAGATGGTATGCACCCAAGAGTTCTGAAGGAACTCAGGTATGAAATTGTGTAACTGTTAACTGTGGTATGCAACCTATCACTTAAATTAGCCTTTGTAGCAGATGACTGGAGGCTCCAGAAGTGATCTTGGCAATTGGAGGCCAATAAGCCTAAATTTAGTACCAGACAATTTGCTTGAAAATGTAGGAAAATAGAATTATGAGATGAACCCAGTAAGTTGGGGAAGAGTCAACACAGCTTTTGCAAAGGAAGAGTGTGCCTCACCACTATATTAGAATTCTTTGACGGTGTCAACAAAAATGTTGACAAGGGTAATCCAGATGATATAGTGCCCTTGGACTTAAAGTCTTTGTTGAGCTCCTAGAACAAAGGGTCTTAAGCAAAGTAAACTGTCATAGAATAAAAAGGGAAGGTCCTCTTATGGATCAGTAGTTGGTTAAAAGATAAGAAACATAGTGTCGGAATAAGTGATCAGTTTTCAAAATGGACAGAGGTTAAAAGTGGAGTCTCACAAGGGTCTGCACTGGAACCTGGAAAAAAGGGGTAAATTGTGATGTGGCAAAATTTGCAGATACAAAATTACTGACGGGAATTAAGTCCAAAGCTGACTGTGAAGAGTTACAAAGGGATCTCACAAAACTGAGTGACTGGGCAACAAAATGGCAGATGAAATCCAATATTGATAAATCCAAAGTAATGTACATTGGAAAACATAATCACCACTATACATACAAAACGATGGGGTCTCAATTAAATCTTGGCGTTATTATTAGAACCATAGGATTAGAAGGGACTGCAAGTGTCGTCTAGTCAAACCCCTGCCAAGATGCAGGGTTTGCTGTGTCTAAACCAACCAAGACAGATGGCTATCCAGCTTTCTTTTGAAAACTGCCAGTGAAAGAAGCTTCCACAACCTCCTGAGGCAGTCTGTTCTGTTGTACTACCGAATGTACTGGTTTTACAGTTAGGATGTTTTTCCTCAGATTTAATCTAAATATGCTATGCTGTAGTTTGACCCCATTGCCTGTTATCCTGTCCTCTCTGGGAAAAGAGAACAACTTTTCTCCGTCTTTTTTGTGGTAGCTTTTCAAGCTGATTTGAAGACTGCTATCATATCCAGGGGCGGCTCTACCAATTTTGCAGCCCCAAGCAGTCGTCGCCGAATTGCCGCCGCAGGACGAGGACTGCCGCCCCATTCTAAATGCCGCCCCAAGCACCTGCTTAGAAAGCTGGTGCCTGGAGCTGGCCCTGATCAGATCCCCTTCTTAGAATGCAAACTAAAATTGCGTTTGCCTTTTTTTTTTTTTGGCAACAGCATTGCATTTCTGACTTATGTTGAGGCTGTGATCCACAACAATTCCCAGATCCTTCTCAGCAGTGCTGCTGCCAAGCCAGTTTCCCCCACTTTGTATTTGTTCATTTGGTTTTTCCTCCTGAAGTGTAGCACCTTACATTTGTCTTTGTTGAATTTCATTTTGTTGTCTATAGCTCAATTCTCTAATTTCTCAAGATCCCTCTAAATGTTCACTCTATCCTCCAGAGTATTGGCATCTCCCACCAGCTTTGTTGGTATGCTCTCTATACCGGCATCCAGGTAATTCATAAAGATGTTAAACAATGCTGGACCTAGAACAGCTCCCTTTGCAATCCCACTTGAGACCTCCCTCCAATCCAACATCATTCCATTAATAGTTACTCTTTGTTTGCAATTGTTTAACCAATTATGTATCCACTTAATGGTAGTTCTGTCAAGCTCGCATTTTTACAGCTTACTTTATCAGAATGTCATGTGGAACTGTGTCAAAAGCCTTGCTGAAGTCTGGGTATATTATGTCCACCACATTCCCCCATCCACCAAATCAGTTACCCTGACACAGAAGAAAATGAAGCTGGTTTGGCACGACTTCTTCTTGGCTGCTAGTGATTACCCCTTCATCTTCCAGGTATTCACAAATTGAATGTTTTATACATTGCTATAGTAGCTTCCCAGGTACTGAAGTCAGGATGACTGGTCTATAGTTTCCCCGCTCCTCCTTTTAAAAGATGGGCAGTACATTAGGCCTTCTCCAGTCTTCTGGGACCTCTCCTATCATCCATGAGTTTGTAAATATTATTACCAGTGGCTCTGAGATTTGTTCAGCTAATTCCTTTAGTACCATTGGGTGAATAGAATCCGGCCCCATTGATTTTAATTCATTCAGATTGGTCAGAAGATCTCTGATGTGTATTTTTACTTATTCAGATCTGCATCCCTTTCCCTATATTCTCTGTGGTAACTTTGCTAGTCGCCCGGTCACATGTTGTTTTTTGTGAGAAGACTAAAATAAAGTAGGCACTGAGCAGCTTTGCCTTCCTATCAACTTCCATTACCAGCTCATCTTCTCCCTTGAGCAGCGGACCCAAAAGCATTTTCATCCAGACTGGGAATCCCGAGAAGTGTGTTGCTTGCCAGGAACTAGAATTCAGGATGTGACTGAGAGTCTGCCGAGACTCATCAAGCCCTCGGACTGCTACCCCTTCCTACTTTCCATGTGGGCACCAACGATACTGCTAAGAATGACCTTGAGCGGATCACTGCAGACTGTGGCTCTGGGAAGGAGGATAAAAGAGTTGGGGGGAAAAAGTGCTGGGCTCATTCATCCTCCCTGTTGAAGGAAAAGGAACCACTGAATCGTGGAAGTAAATGCATGGCTACACAGGTGGTGTCAGCAAGGAGACTTTGGCATCTTCGACAACGAGCTGATGTTCCAGAAGAGGATTGCTGTGCTAGGATCCATCTATCAAATACTGGAAAGAGCAGCTTTGCACTTTGTCTGGCTAACCTGATAGGGCCTAGCGTAAAGCTCTCCTTATGGGGGATGTTGATAAAAATCCAGCCAATGTGCAACTAGGCTCAAGTAATGAAGATAAGGGGAAGGGGCTAATTTCTAGAGAACAGTCTAGAAATCACAACTGCATTAAAAAGGCAAAAAGAAAAGCAACGAGGTAGTCCGCAAAATATCTTTGATGCCTGTGTTCAAATGCAAGGAGTACGGGGAACAAGCAGGAAGTCATGGTATATGAAAAATATTATAATTGGCATCACAGAGACTTGGTGGGATAACTCCCATGATTGGAGTACCAGCATTAAGGGATATAGCTTATTCTGAAAGGATAGGTATGGGGGAAAAGGAGGAGGTATTGCACTGTACATCAAGAATGTAGACACTTGCTTCGAGGTCTGAGGGGAAGAGACCAACCCACTGAGAATCTCTGGGTGAGGATAACATGGGAAAAGAAAAGTAATGATGCTTTGGTGAGGGTCTGTCATAGACCACCAAATCAGGAAGAGGATGTGGATGAGTCATTCAACAAGCTGGTAATACTTGAGCTAGTATTAATGGGGGATTTGAACTTCCCTGATATCCGTTGGAAGATTATTGCAGCAAAATATAATATGTCCTGCAAATTCTTAGCATATGTAGGAGACAGCTTTCTGATTCAGAAAGTTGAGGAAACAACGAGGGGTCATTCATTTTGGATCTGGTTTTGACCAACAGGGATTAATTAGTTGCGAACCTGAAGGTGGTCAGGAACTTGGGACGAAGTGATCATGATCTGATAGAATTCAAGATCCTAAAGAAAGGAGGACATGAGAACAGCAAAACAAGGACACTGGACTTCAGAAAGGCAAATTGCAACTGACTGAGAAATAGTAGGCAAGGTCCTATGGAAAGATCAATTAGGAAGAAAAGGAGTTGAAGGGGGCTGATAGTTCTTAAAAGATGTAATACTAGAGGCTCAACATCAAGCTATTTTGATGCAGAGAGAAGATAAGGAGAGCCACAGGAGGCCAATATGGCTGCACAAGGAGCTTTTTTGCTATCTAAAAACCAAAAGGGATAGATACTGGAAATGAAAGGAGGGGCAGATCAAAGGAAATATACATGGGAATAGCACAAGCATATAGGGACAAAATCAGGAAAGCCAAGGCAAAGAATGAAATGTTAGCGCAACAGAAAGGGTTCTTCAAATAGGTTGGAGAAAAAAAGAAAGATCGAGGACAGTGTGGGTCTACTGCTCAATGGGGAAGTGGAGCTGGTAACAGAAGATGTGGATAGTTCTCCGCAAACATCTGCTCGGTATGCAGCGGCAGTCAAACAAAAAGCTAAAGATGTTAAAAATCATTTAGGAAAGGGATAAAAAGTAAAAAAAAAAAAAAAAAATCATAATGCCGCTATATAAATCCATGGTATGACCACACCTTCAATACAATGTGCAGTTTTGCTCTCTCCATCTCAAAAAATATATATTAGAATTGGAAAAGGTACAGGGAAGGGCAACAAAAATGATTAAGGGTATGGAATAGCTTCCATATGAGGAGAGATTAAAAAGACTGGCACTGTTAAGCTTAGAAAAGAAATGACTAAATCGGGTATGATAGAGGTGTATAAAAGCATGAATAGTATGGAGAAAATTTAATAGGGAAGTATTATTTACCCCTTCACACAACACAGTCAATCTGTGGAACTTGTTGCCATGGAATATTGTGATGGCCAAAAGTGCAACTGGGTTAAAAAAATAGATAAATTCATGGAGGGTAGGTCCATCACTATCTTTTAGCTGAGACTGATCGGGGCACAACCCTATCCTATGAGTGTTCTTAAATCTGTGACTCCAAGAAGCTGGGACTGGATGACCGGATGGATCATTCAGTAATTGCCCTGTTTTGTTCATTGCCTCTGAAGCATCTGGCATTGGCCACTGTCGGAAGACAGTATACTGGGCTAGATGGACCATTGGTCCAACCCAGGATGGGTATTTTTATGTTCTTATGGAAAGTCAACAATTACATTTATTCAATAAGGTGATGTTAAATTTCAAGTTTGGTTTAAATGGGGCGGGGTGGGGGGGTTGGAGGAGAGAAATCACCAACACTACATTTCCTCAACTTCACTGATGTAAGGTAAAGGCCAGATCTTGGTATAATTAGTGATGAACAAACTCATGTTGTCAAATTTCTGCCCCACTTAAGTTGAGCAAGTTTCACACAAACTGTATCATTATTTGATTTGTCTTGCTTGGAGACCCTGAAAGGGGTGGTGGAGGAAGAGAGAGAGGCAAAAAGGAAAATAATATCCCATGTCTTCCTTCTAATAATACCTATGTCTGATACATAGCTCATTCTCATCAGTGGATCTCAGTGCTCTTTATAAAGAACATTATTACCTCATTCTTCATGGAAGGCTTCACTGTAGACTTACACTCCCTGCTTTTTTTAGTTAGGATACCTGTCAGGGGGTGCGGACACACAGAGCGATCAAGATCATGTGGTAAGCTGGGACTCTTCAAACAAAATATTTTAATACAGCCAAATGCACAGTTATCTTATATCATGGAAAGCAGCGACTCCTGAAAAGGATTTAGGGATCATGGTGGACAAACAACTGAACATGAGCTGCTAGTCGGATACTGTGGTAAAAAGGACTAATGAGATCCCAGGATGAATAAATAGAGTACTAGTGAGTAGGTGTAGGGAGATGATTTCACCTCTGTATATGGCATTTCTGGGACTGATACCAGAATACTGCATACAGTTCTGGTCTCCACATTTTAAAAGGGATACTGAAAACATTGGCGAGGGTGGAGAACAGAGCCACCAAAATGGTTTTGAGTTGGAAAAATGACTTACAGTGAGAGAGAAAAAGGTCAATCTGTTTAGTTTATCAAAAACAAGATTGAGAAGTGAATTAATTAGGTGTTTAAGTACCTGCATGAGGAGAAAATACCCTGTATTTAAGGACTTTTTATCTAGCAGAGAAAGGCATAACAAAAGCTAATGACTAGAAGTTAAAGACAGACACATTCAAATTAGAAATAAGGTACAAACTTTTTAACAGTGAGGGTGATTAACCACTGGAACAAACTATGATGGGAAGTGGTGAAATCTCCATCCCTTGATGTCTTCAGATCAAGGCTGGATGTTTTTCTGGAAGTTATGCTTTAGCTATCCACAGATTATTGGACTCAATACAGGGATAACTGGGTGAAATTTAATAGTCTGTGATATATATGTGGTCAGACTAGATTATTTAATGGTCCCTTTTGGACTTAAACTCTGAATGTGTTTCCTAATCTTCGTCATTTGACTGATTTCTGATGCCACTCTGGAAGTCCACGGGCCAACCTGTACCAATACTGGAATGCTCAGTCCTTGTGGCTCATGTTGTCGAGACAATTGTGTCCATCAGAAACTGCTGAACAAGAACATACGGTCCTGAACACACTGGAGACCCTCAAACTGGATGCACTTTAGTCAGTCAGGCCAGCAGATTCTATGCCAGTGTGTCTCAACATTTCCAGAGTACTGTACCCCTTTCAGCAGTCTGATTTGTCTTGTGTAACCTCAAGTTTCACCTCACTTAAAAACTACTTGCTTACAAAATCAGACATAAAAATACAAAAGTGTCCTAGCACACTGAAAAAATGCTTACTTTCTAATTTTTACCATATAATTATAAAATAAATTGATTTGGAATATAAATATCGTATGTACATTTCAGACTGTAGCATATAGAGCAGTATAAACAAGTCATTGTATGCAATTTTAGTTTGTATTGACTTCATTAGTGCTTTTTTTGTAGCCTGTTGTAAAAGTAGGCAAATATCTTAAATGAGTTGATGTACCCCCTGGAAGACCTTTGCGTACCCCCAGGGGTATGTGTACCCCTGGTTGTGAACAGCTGCTCTACATTTGTACTTGCGATTTGCTTAGTGGACGGAAATGTGATTGCAGGCACACACATGTATCTCTGAAACTCCTTGGATCTAAGAGTGTTGAGTCAGATCATCTTCTGAAAGTGGAGATTAGAGGCAGACCTCTTTGCCACTCTAGTGATGTAAGTTTGATGTCCTTCTGGTCATGACACCCAGGATAGATCATGCTTTCCTCTGTAGAAGGCTCAGGCCTGTCTGTTTATCAGTTATTTTGGTAACAAGGGCCCTAGCAAAATAAATGGCGATAGCCCCATACTGGCCTTGATGGGTTTCCTTCTCCTCTCTACTGCAGATGGCCAAGATACTCATTGCTAGGGCACCCTGCTCCATCCCTGTCTGCCTAAGGCATGATGTCTCTGAGTAGGTGGACTGACATCCCTGCCTCCCCAAACCCTCGATTAAGAGGCCTGACTGGCTTATGCTAAGACTGTTGCCCATCACATTCATTTTTGAGCCCAACTTAAAGGATGACTATTTCTTAGTCTATTTGACAACTATCCTCTGTTGCTCTCCACAGCCCCTCATCAGGCTTGTTCAGGGTATGATGGTTTTCAAACCCACGTTACAGTCCCATGTGTTGAGGGATCTCAGTGGACTCCTGGACAAACTAATGAAAAGCTTTCCTGAAATACTGTCACTTCTCTGCTAGCAGTGGTTTTGACTTGTTCAGTGAGCATGCTACATGTGTTAGTGGCTTTTATACTTTGCTGGTTTTTCTAGCACCCGAAGCCACTATCGCTACTATTAGGGGTAGTCCTTTTGCATCTTGGGGAGTTCCACTCATGCTATTGAGCTGAGACCCAGTGGTGAGACTCGTGCAGGATGATATTTTTCCAGAGCTGAAATTTTGTAAGCAATTTTCCTTTGCATTGTTTATTTGCAGTTTGTTGCATGAAACATACTTTGCAAGACATCATATACACAGAATCTATACTGTTTTGCAGCACAGTATGTAGGTAAATGGTTGAAAGCAGCCTGAAATATTGGACCTTTCTTTCCCTGTATTACAGTTTATTGAACAGCAGTGCTGCTTTTAGGTTTCTGTTTTTCACATTTATTAAAGACCTGAACTGAATACAAAATTGATTTTATTCTAATCAGAAAGGGAAAGGAAACTTCTGCATAAAACTCTTCCACTGCATAAATATTTCATGTCCGTGACTAACCCTTGAGAGAGTCCTCTGCACCTCACTCCTCTCCTGCTGTATATATTCATCTTCCCTTCTGTTTTTTTTTCCAAGTCCCAAAGTGGGGGGGGGACTTCAAAAGCAAAGAACCTGAGACCATAAAAATATTATTCTTCCTTACTGCTCATACTTGCTCCTCCATCAACAGGCACTGGAGGCAACTCTGTCATACTGCCAATAATTGGCTTTATGAGGCTGCATTTGGGTGTCCAGGACACAGGCCTAGGTTCTTTGACTAAGGATCATGATTCATTCTAAATCTGTCTAGGTAGACACCCCTGCTCCTCCCCCGCAAACACACTCACCAGCCTTTCTTACCATGTAACATGGAAATGGATGTTGACGACTGTGGCTGCCAGCAGATGTGAAGTAACACAAACACAGTGATGTAAATAAGCAGAAAGAAAGACAAGGTGGCCGTGATTGGAATTAGATACTGGCTGTCTAAGACTCCTATTATCCTATGGTAGTTAAGCACCATATAAAATTAAGTTGTGCTGTTGGGTTTAAAACCTAGAAATAAAATGTTGCCAATCAATGTATTTATTTCTATGGAGGGAACTGGAGAATGGCTTTGCTAGCTCACTTAGTAGGGGATTCATTTATATTTAAATTTCATAATGACATTCCTTGTTCCTAATTAAACTAGAATTTAGCCTTTCAAATGTAGGGAGAGATATTTGGGTTGTATAATGAATATGTTAGGCTAATCTTTGCAGATATTGAAGTTTAGTCTGAACTGTGGCAGAAGGAGATCTGCTAATTGCTTCCATATTTTTATGGTACCTTTTCTCACCTGGAAGAAACTGTAAGAAACTGGGACAATTGTAATAGTGGAAGCAGCTTGCAGAGGCATATAATGTTGGTGGGGATGTCAGTAAGGATTGCTTAGGAGGGTTTTGGCAATTGGAGGTGGAGGGGACTTGCGCTGGGTATAGATAAAAGGATCACGCAGAGGTTTCATTGGGAAGGACATGGCAATGTGATAGGTCTGGTGAGGGGCAGTCCTTGAGTCAACCATGCTTCGATTTCACCAGCTCACTGGTTGGTGACTAGAGTTCAGGGGGTTACAAAAATAGGACAAAACTTTGAGTCTTTAAAAACTGATGCAAAGGCCCTGAAAACTGTCCTTCGTTTTCAGGAGCATGAGGTCATCTGACTCACTTCCACTTATTCCCTTTTATTACATGCCACATATACAGGTGTATATTATATGTGTATTATACAATCAATTTGTAAGGGTACCTATAAGATAATAGGGTTATAAGTTATAGAACAAATCATGCCAAACCAACCTAACGTCTTTCTTTGACAGGGTTACTGCCTAGTGGATGGGGGCTGTGGGGAGCCGTAGAGGTGATATATCTTGATTTTTAGTAAGGCTTTTGACATAGTCCCACATGACATTCCCATAAGCAAACTAGGGAAATGTGGTCTAGATTAAATTACTATAAAGTGGGCCCACAAATGGCTGAAATACTGTACCCTAAAAGAGTAGTATCCGTGGTTCTCTGTCAAACTGGATGGACATATCTACTGTGGTCACACAGGGGTTTGTCTTAGGTTTTGTACTAGTCAATATTTTCATTAATGACTTAGATAATGGAGTGGAGAGTATGCTGATAAAATCTGCAGATGACACCAAGCTGGGAGGAATTGTTAGCACTTTGGAAGACAGGATTAGAATTCAAAACTATCTTGACAAATTGGAGAATTGGTCTGAAATCAACAAGATGAAATTCAATAAAGACGAGTGCAAAGTACTAAACTTAGGAAGGGGAAAAAAAACCCCAAATGTACAGCTACAAAATGGAGAATAACTGGCTTGGCCACTGTCGGAAGAGAGGATACTGGGCTAGATGGAGCTTTGGTCTGACCCAGTAGGCCATTCTTATGTTCTTAGGTGGTAGTACTGGTGAAAAGGGCTTGGGGTTATAGTGGATCACAAATTGAATATCTGTCAGCATTGTGAGGCAGTTGAAAAAATGCTAATGTCATTCTGGGGTGTATTAACAGGAATGCCATATGTAAGACACCAGAGGTAATTGTCCTGCTTTCAGGTGGAGTACTATGTCCAATTCTAGGTGCCACACTTTAAGAAATATGTAGACAAATTGGAGAGAGTCCAGAGAACAGCAACAAAAATGATAAAAGGTTTAGAAAACCTGACCTACGAGGGAAGTTAAAAAACAAAACAAAACTGGGCCTGTTTAGTTTTAATAAAAGAAGCCTGAGAGGGGACCTGATTAGTCTTCAAATATGTTAATTATCCTGTTATAAAGAGGATGGTGACCAATTCTTCTCCATATCTACTTTAAATTGGACAAGAAGTAATGGGCTTAATCTGCAACAAGGGAGATTTGGGTTAGATATTAGGAAAAACTGTGTAATATAAGGATCGTTAAATTCTTTAACAGGCTTCCAAAGGTGGAATCCCCATCACTTGGAAGATTCTAAGAACAGGTTGGACAAACACCAGTCAAGGATGTCAAGGTTTAACTGGTCCTGCCTCAATTTAGGAGGTGGGACTGAATGGTCTCTTGAGGTCCCTTTGAGCCCTATATCTAGATGATTCTGTTTTGAAAACATGTTGGGATTCTTTAGGGTGAAAGGCTCTCTATATATGTAAGATATTTATCATCCTTTCTAAATCATAATTCCAGTTTTGGATTTTTTTTTTTAAGAATAAAGGTGTGGGAGTTAAGGCATCTCAGGCCTCAAGTCTGCCGTAAAGGCCCAGCTAATTCAGCAATAACTCAGTCCCATCCTATTAATATAGCTAAACCCTTTTAAAAACTATTTGAACACCTTTTCCTTCCCTTGATCACTGACTGTCTCCTTTTTTGCCTGGAAAAATAACCCATTTTTTAGGAATACAAGTTAATTACTTTTTTTTATAGTAGAGGACAAATAATTAAAATTGGTTTAAACAAATAAACTAATTTCTGTTGCAGTTTTAATGTGTAAACAACACTGACTCTCTGGTAGCGGATGTAGAAAGTAGCAATAAATCTTTAGGCATAACATGGTAATAAATAATTGATAGTTTGTTTTATAATAAGGTACAAAATGCAAGTTATTTGCCCACACCTTCGCATTTAAGAACTCCTTTCTTCTAATCAGAACTGACTCAGGCTAAGTGGTGTGCTTCTGCAAAGCTGACTAATTGGTTCCTGTCTTCAAGGCCCAGTGTTCAGTGCAGAGCCCCCTCAAGCCCATCATGCAGCTTCACCATGGAGGAAGTTTTAAATCCATGATTTAGGGGCCAGTACAGGATGTATCTAGCACTGGGGTATTTTCCCCTAAGGTGCTCATGTTACCTCAGACAATTTAAGGCCAAAAAGAATCTCCAGATCATCTGGTCTGACCTCTTGTATATCACAGGCCACCAACATCATCTATCAACCACACACTAATCCCAACAACCAAAATTAGACCAAAGTATTACTGTTACAGAGTAACAAAACCAGAATATGCAGGTGGAAAAACATCCCTTCCTGACCCCTGCAGGTGGCCAACTGAAACCCTGAAGCATGAGCATTTAGGAACAGAAGACATAAATGGAAAGTAGCACAAGGACTGCTGGTCCTTCCTTCCACCATCATAAGGAAACCCATCATACAATTGTGCTCATACATTTGTCCAGCTCTCTTTTAAAACTAATTAAGTTGTTTGCCCCCACAACTCCTACTGGAAGATGTCACAGTTCAGGCAACTGCACCTGTATTTCCCCTCCATGGTCCAACAAAGGTATCCACTCTCAAGCTTCTGACTCCTCAGCTGTGACCTCTCTTAGGCTCAGAAGCATGTCTTTCTACTTCCTGACCAGGATTTTTCCAGGTTGCACGGTTCCATTCATAACTGTGAGATCTCCAGCAAGCGGTTCCCAGTCAATGGGACTGTGCTGGGGGCAGGGGCAGCACATGGAGCTGCCTCCCCCATCTCCGCCAGGGGCTGCAGAGATGTGCCCGCAGTCAGCTGCTTCTGGGAGCAGCTTGGGGCCATGGCATGCAGGCAGCCTGCCTGAGCACCCCTTTTAGCAGCCCGGAAATCGCTGCCTGTGATTTATTTTTGCAGGGCCCCCTTGAGTCAGGGCCCTGGGCTAAAGCCCCTGCCTTAATCTGGCCCTGCCTGTGATGTTTAGAAATCTTCTCATTTCCAGCCTGAATTTGTTGATGCTCAGTTCATATCCATAGTCCTTTAGCTTAAATATATTTTCACCCTCCCTGGTATTTACCCCCCTGAGGTATTTACGGGGAGTAATCATATCCCCCTCAGCCTTCTTTTTGCTAGATTAAACAAGCCAAATCACCTCTCATAAGATACGTCTTCCATTCCCTCATCATCCTATTAGCACTTCTCTACATCTATTCCAGTTGAAAGTAATTTTTTTAACAATGGGTGACCAGAACTATACACAATATTCTAAATGAGGTTTTACCAGTGCCTTGTACAATGGCATTAAAACTTTTCTCTATCTCTACTGGAAATGCTTTGCCTGTTACATCCTAGGATCACAGGTTTCAGAGTAGCAGCCGTGTTAGTCTGTATTCGCAAAAAGAAAAGGAGTACTTGTGGCACCTTAGAGACTAACCAATTTATCTGAGCATAAGCTTTCGTGAGCTACAGCTCACTTCATCGGATGCATAAAGTGGAAAGTACAGTGAGGAGAATTTATATATACACACAGACCATGAAAAAATATACATTGTAAGGAGAGTGATCGCTTAAGATGAGCTATTACCAGCAGGAGAGTGGGGTGCGGGGAGAGAAAACCTTTTGAAGTGATAATCAAGGTGGGCCATTTCCAGCACATTTCCAGGAGTTAACAAGAATGTTTGAGGAACAGTGGGGGGGAGGAATAAACAAGGGGAAATAGTTTTAATTTGTGTAATGACTCAACCACCCCCAGTCTCTATTCAAGCCTAAGTTAATTATATCCAATTTGAAAATTAATTCCAATTCAGCAGTCTCTCCTTGGAGTCTGTTTTTGATGTTTTTTTGTTGCCACTTTTAGGTCTGTAATCGAGTGACCAGAGAGATTGAAGTGTTCTTCGACTGGTTTTTGAATGTTATAATTCTTGACGTCTGATTGGTGTCCATTTATTCTTTTACGTAGACTGTCCTGTTTGACCAATGTACATGGCAGAGGGACATTGCTGGTACATGATGGCATATATCACATTGGTAGATGTGCAGGTGAACAAGCCTCTGATGGTGTGGCTGATGTGATTAGGCCCTACGATGGTGTCCCCTGAATAGATATGTGGACACAGTTGGCAACGGGCTTTGTTGCAAGGATAGGTTCCTGAGTTAGTGGTTCTGTTGTGTGGTTGCTGGTGAGTATTTGCTTCAGGTTGGGGGGCTGTCTGTAGGCAAGGACTGGTCTGTCTCCCAAGATCTGTGAGAGTGATGGGTCATCCTTCAGGATAGATTGTAGATCCTTGATGATGTGTTGGAGAGGTTTTAGTTGGGGGCTGAAGGTGACGGCTAGTGGCGTTCTGTTATTTTCTTTGTTGGGCCTGTCCTGTAGTAGCTGACTTCTGGATACTCTTCTGCCTCTGTCAGTCTGTTTCTTCACTTCAGCAGGTAGGTATTGTAGTTGTAAGAATGCTTGATAGAGATCTTGTAGGTGTTTCTCTGTCTGAGGGGTTGGAGCAAATGTGGTTGTATCGTAGAGCTTGGCTGTAGACAATGGATCGTGTGGTGTGGTCTGAGTGAAAGCTGGAGGCATGTAGGTAGGAATAGCGGTCATTAGGTTTCCGGTATAGGGTGGTGTTTGTGACCATCGCTTATTAGCACCATAGTGTCCAGGAAGTGGATCTCTTGTGTGGACTGGTCCAGGCTGAGGTTGATGGTGGGATGGAAATTGTTGAAATCATGGTGGAATTCCTCAAGGGCTTCTTTTCCATGGGTCCAGATGATGATGTCATCAATGTAGCGCAAGTAGAGTAGGGGCGTTAGGGGACGAGAGCTGAGGAAGCGTTGTTCTAAGTCCGCCATAAAAATGTTGGCATACTGTGTAGTAGTCATTATTTCAAGACTCTTACATGTATACTCTTTGGAGGTGGAGGTGATGCCCTGGCACCACATGTGGGAGGCTGAATATCTTCCTTCTGAAATTTGAGATGTAGGAGTTACAGCAGTGAACTACTAAATGTTACAGAACTCTTCGCAGAGGAGAGGGCTCAGTAATCAAGGCGATACTAGGCATAAATAAAATAAAGCTGCAGTTGCTTATCTGACTATGTTACATGATCTTTTGTTTTACTGTAACAAGCAGCGAACAATGAATGTGCCATCTTGTGGTTTCTAGAGCTGCTGCAATTAATGTAACAAGAAAGCTCAGGATCAAGTATTAGCCATACTGTGTTCAAAATGTCAAGGTCTATGCATTGCACTTCGGATGACTTAATTCATTGCAGCCACGCGATAGCTGTGAAACAAGTTTGAGTTGGGACTCTTGCTGACGAAGGAGAACATTAAAGGGGAGTGGAACTGCACAGAGCTGAAGTGTGGGAGTTTACATTTTTTAGAGGCTTGGGGTTTTTAGGGGGTTTTCTTATTTTTTTTCACCCTTCCAGGTAACTTGATCTTTAAAGCAATCTACTATAATTGTTCTTTTGCTCATCTAAACGTAAGGTTTTACAGATCACAGTGTTGTCATCTGTTCCTATTTGTATATTCTTCTCTGAGTTCATAATTTCAGAAAATAACCAATTGACTCCATTGTCTTACAGATGGAAGCTTTTAGCCGTGCACATGCTGAAGGTCACAGCCCCTTCAATAATGATTTAAAGCATGTGTAGAACACAGCATTTTTTAACTGCACTAGCCGCGATGTAACCAATTGTATTTAAAACAATTTGTAAACAGGGCAGACAACTGCTAGTGTCTTGCTGCCTTTACCATGATCAGGGTAAAAGCAGAACATAAGGAAAACTGTCTATCATGAAGGGTCATGTTTGTAAGAAACTTTTGTCCAAATTATGCTCAATCTTTGTGGAAGCTCCCTGGCAAAATCCTGGAACAATCCTCCCAAGTAGTTTAAATAATTTCACTAATCAGAAGCACAAGATTATAGCCGTTGGGGACTTTTACAGTGTTTGGGGCGGGCAGGTAAAATATGCAATTCACAGTGGGACGGAGAACTTGGCAAATAATGAGGCATTATTGTGGGCACAAAACAATGTCTTGTTGTTTTAAAAACAAAATTAGTTCCTTTTTGCTCTTATTCCACCACATGTGACCCCCATGCCTAGTTCACTTGGCATTTCCTCTTCTCTAGGTATGGCTCTGAAAATGCTGCCACATAAATCTGGTGCCACATAAATCTGGTCTCTCTGGTGTCATGCTCTTTTTTTTTTTCTTTTCTTTTTTTTTTGTGGCAAACTACTGCTCCCTGTCTCACCATGATGCCACCTACTGCCTGGAGTGAGTTTTGCAGACTATAATGACTGCAGCAGTTTAGGGAGTTTAGGGACTGCCACCTGCGCACACTCTAGCTGTCATGACCGTGATAGGGCTGTCCCAGATGGCACTTCACAGAACCCTTGTCCACAAGCAGAGAGCGATCTGGATTGGAGATTGAGGCAGTGGACTTTGCCAGTACTTTGCCATGGTTTGATTATCTCCTCTAGTTGAAGCTAGAGCACACCATTCCTGGAAGGGTAATGGAACTATTTTGATCTGCCCTTTGAGATGGATGAAACCGCTGTGTTTCCAGGTGTCTGAGGGGAAAATGCAAACCACAGACCGCCCTACCATTGGCCTGGTAGGACTTCATAATGCCGCTTTGTCCTCTACCATTGCACTCCTCAATGGTTCTTTTCCTCACCCAGTTTCACTCTGTAAGTCACCATGGTTCACAGATTACTTGAAATGAATAAAGTGGGATGTGAAACATTGGTGTGTCTACACAGCAGCTAGACCCTTGTCTCTGGCCTGTGCAGGGGTAAAAGTAACTTAAAGTAACTTACCAGTACTCTGGAGTCCTGAGCAGGGGGCGTGGCGTTGACCAGAAGAGGTGGGGCCTCAATCGGACGAGGCGAGGCCTTTAAATACCTGGGCCCTTTAAATCAAGATTTAAAGGCCCCAGGGCTCTGGCTGCAGCTGGGAGCCACGAGGCTTTTTAATCAACCTTGGAGCTACCAGCTGCAGAGGCATCTGGGAGCTCAGGGGCGATTTAAAGGGCCCTGGGCGCCGGCTGCCACTACCGCAGTGGAGCTCTGGGCCCTTTAAATCACCACCAGAGCCCTGCTGCTGCTACCCCGGGGCTCTGGCAGTGGGTCTCTAGGGCGCGCTTTAAACGGCCCGGGGCTCCCCGCAGCAGCCGGAGCCCCGGACCCTTTAAAGCTCCAGCCTGGGGAAGCCGGTCCAGTCCGGCATGGCATACTGGCTCTTGCTGGTACGCCGTACCGGACTGTACTGGCTTACTTCACCTCTGGGCCTGTGCCAGCTGACTCGGGCTCGTGGAGCCCAGTCTGCGGGGCTATTTCATTCCTGTGTAGACTTCCAGGCTCGGGCTGGAGCCTGAAGTCTAGGACCCTATGAGGTGGGAGGCTGGTATGGGTCAGTCACAGATTTTTCTCTGCTGTGTAGACAACACCCCTAAAGTACAGTTAAAGAAAATCATGCTGATTCAGACATTTTGTTATGCATTGAATTTCTGAAGTCTTAGGCACTGTATTTTTTGAAATCTTAGGCAATGAGAGAGGCTTTTTCTCCTCCCACATATCTGCAAAGCCTTGAACAGCAGAACTGCTCCAAGTAGTGGAGAACCTAATCCTGGCTCTCTGCTTGGTTACAGGGTACCTTAATGCAGGAGATCTTTCAATATGTTCCTGAGTAAGCTGCTCCACTGTTACTTTATGGGGCCTCTCTGAGTGTCAGGCTTCAGCCTTTAGTACTTCTGGGGTTGGAATTGTGTCCTCCACCAACTCTCAGACCAGGATGTGATTACCCCCTGCTACCAACCGTGTCCAATTCAGCAGGTCCAACTGGACCCAGCAAGGGTTTCCCTTTGGGGGTGTGTGTGACAGCATCCATTTACAGAGAGAGACAAAAAAAAAGTGTAACTTACATTTGCCCAAAAGGTTACACAGCTCTTAAAGAAATGGATTTAAAAACAACAGAGATCTACATGCATATTCCCTTACCTAAATTTAGTCTTTCTATCCACAACTCAGGCAGGATCTGGCTTATTCCCCATCTCTCACTTGGGAGAACCTGCCTGGACCCTATCTTTTCTATGTCTCTGTAAGACTCATCTTATTCACTGAGACATCCTAGCCAGCCCCTCTCAGCTAACTGTTCCCCCCCCCCCCCAAAAAAAAAAAACACCCTCCAATTTTGCCAGAGGCTTTGAGGGATTAAGTTTCCTTTGATCCCAAGCTTAGCTTGGATAGAGCCAACTGGGTGAATACTCCCACCACTGACTGGTCCAGCCATTGTTAGCTAAACGCCTTTGAAGCTCTGTACCTGATGGTAACATATTTGTGTCTTTGTCTTTTGTTTTCCTGGGTTCCTTAACTCCCCATTTACAGCCTCCTTTGATTTAACTCCATGCATTCAGTCAGGCTGCAATATAAAATTTGAACAGGGGAGCCAGGTCATACATAATGCTCCTAAAATTATAAACCAAATTTTCCCCCAGTTCATCATATCTTCTACATAAAAATCATTCCTATACAGATTTAGCTGTGAAGTAGACAGTGTCTCAAGGGAGATAGATTCTAGGTCTCCTTCAGTTTTAGCCAGCATCAGTCACTAAGTTCATGGAGACATTAGACAAGGGGTGGCCAACCTGAGCCTGAGAAGGAGCCAGAATTTACCAATGTACATATCAGCAGCCCCCTATCAGCTCCAGCGCCTCCCACTCACCGGCAGCCCCACCAATCAGCACCTCCCCGCACCTCCCGATCAGCTGTTTTTTGGCATGCAGGAGGCTCTGGGGACAAGGGGGGAGGAGCAAGGGCATTGCAGGCTCAGAGGAGGGGATGGGAAGTGGTGGAGTGGGGGCAGGGCCTGTGGCAGAGCGAGGGGTTGAGCAGTCAGCACCCCCAGCACAGTGGAAAGTTGGCACCTGTAGCTCCAGCCCTGGAGTCGGTGCCTATACAAGGAGTCGAATATTAACTTCTGAAGAGCCACAGGTTGGCCACCCCTGCATTAGACCGATGGTGTCCAAACTTTTCCTGTCACACGTCCCCTTTACCTGGAATCTGTCCGCACCCTCCCCCTCCATTACTGCACAGCCAGTGCTTCCCCAGCAGAGGAGCTGGGGTCAGAACTGGGAACAGGGGAGGAGTTGGGGCTAGAGGTGGAGCTGGCCTGGGGGTGGAGCGGGAATGAGGGCAGAGTTGGGTTGAGGGCAGAGTGGAGATGGGGCTGGGATAGTAGCTGGGCTGGGGGTGGAGCAGCGTGTGGCACAGCGGAGCTGCGGCTGGGGGCAGAGCGGAGCTGGGTGGTGCATCCACCTTGCCCCCATGTGGGCCGGCCCAGGCCCTGCGTGGGCCATTCCAGGCCCCGCCGTGTCTCTCCCCCCCTCCCCCCGAATGTTCCTCCATGTCCCACCCCAGTTTGGGAACCACTGCATTAGACCCCTGTTCTTTTGGTCTAGTTGGGGCCTTTGGGAAAGTATTGGGTCCATTGTTGGCTGAGTTAGCCCACACCTCTTTTTAGGACTGGAGGTAAAAGGACAAAGTACCAGCCTCCTTAAAGAAGCTATTGTAGGACTTCTGCTGAAGGTAGCCACTTCTTTTAATATTCAACTGCTGGCAGTTGATCTCTGTCCAAACTTCCTTTTCTGGGAAGTGTAGTTGAAAAGTTTGTGGCAGAACAATTCTGGCAGTATACGGAGTCTTCAGTTGTCCTTCACCCTCTCCAAACAAAGTTTAGGCCTCCTTGTCTGCTGTCTCAGCAAAGGCAGCAAACACAGATTGAGACATAGAGACTCAGCTATCCTCTCACCTCCTACTGGTTTATTTCTTTGTGTAAATTTCCCCTCTGGCAGTTCTCTCAATCCCTTTGTTACTGTTTGGCTCAGACTGTAAATGGGGCATCAATTGTGAACCATACAATACTCAAATTACATGTAGCAAGGCAGATAGATTAATATCTCTTCCCTGAAAGAAAACTGTTTCTCACCTTTTGCTGACCAGCCCCAAGGCACAGAACTTAATGACATAATTTTCAGTATAGAGAAATAACTCCTTAAGTATTATCCATATAGACATTTCACAGTGGTTATGAGGACCTGTGTGACACAGGCTTTCAGTACATTTGGTGAACCAGTATGTAGAGACGAGACCCATGGGATCCCTGTAACCCTGATGCTCCCCCCGTGCCCTATGCCAGTTGGCGCCAACACGTCCCTGGATCACGAGGAGCTTACCTGGCATATTTCGGGGGCTGCCACTAATGTATGCTGCATGTCTATTTCATTTGGCCTGTATTGACTATTTTCTGGGCCCCACTTCATTGCTTTTTTGTCTCCTAATTTTCTGTTTTGTTTCCAATTGTTCTTACGAGATTGGGACTGATTCTTTTATGTCTGGAGTGGTTTGCCTGATGACTATTGAGTTTCTCCTTGTGACATTCTTTTTTCTTATTACCATATGGCTGTTAGTTGTGTTTGGCTGTTGGGTTCTCTCTCTATTCTTACGTTTTTTGTTTCTGAATTCAACTGTATTCTGCTTATTCTGGGGAAGTCCTGTGGGCTGTGTTATACAGGTGGTCAGCTAGGTGATAACAGTGGCCCCTTCTGGCCTTGGAATCCACGAAAAATAATGAATGTGGAAAGGGACCAAGACTGTGCAAAAATACCATGAGTTATATGGAGTTAACTATTAAACTTGAGCTAACTTGCTATACAGATATTAGTCCACTCAATTCAACTTTACCAGCTTAAAATGAAGAAATTTAGTGTAACATTTGCTTCAGTTTGCCTGGTCTCATGAGCTGCATAGAACTATCTGTAAGCGCTCAGTAAATATTCAGGAGTTGAAGAGAAGAAGTTAAGAACTCAAAAATCAAAACAGATCAAATCACATGAATTATTAATTATATATTCTAGAGAAGTTGCATACTTAATAAGGTCACTACAAACTAATCCTTGAGCCACAGCAAAAACATGGATTAAAAAAAACATGCAAGAACACCTTGGAGTTCTCTTTGTTCCACAGCTGTACCTTCAACTCTGCAAAGTTGCTGCACAAAAATACATAATGGCAGAGATTTTTTTAGAAGTGATTTAGAAGCACAAGTCAATATCTCCTTTTAAAAATCTGAAAGTCAATAGCTGCCTTTAACAATCTCTTCCAAAATAAACTAATATATTCATCCTGGTATTCTATTGCATACCCTCAGTTGGATCTCAATGTTTTTTCTAAAATTTAGGAACATTTACTGATTTTTTTCATGGAAATTGATAGCTTAATATAAAACTAAGAACTGTATCTTTTCTGAATTGTGCTATTCCGGCCAAACAGAATGTGGCAAAAATTCAGAGAGGAGGAGTTGTACCTCCAGCTAATTCAGAAAAAGCACTCTACCATCCGTGTCCAAAAGGGAGTAGAAGGACATATAGGATTGTCAAGGTTCCTCCCCCACTCTGAACTCTAGGGTACAGATGTGGGGACCTGCATGAAAAACCTCCTAAGCTTATCTTTACCAGCTTAGGTCAAAACTTCCCCAAGGTATTCCCCAAGGTATTACACCCGTTATCCTTGGAATGGCCGCTACCACCACCAAACTAATACTGGTTACTGGGGAAGAGCTGTTTGGACGCGTCTTTCCCCCCAAAATACTTCCCAAAACCTTGCACCCCACTTCCTGGACAAGGTTTGGTAAAAAGCCTCACCAATTTGCCTAGGTGACTACAGACCCAGACCCTTGGATCTTAAGAACAATGAACAATCCTCCCAACACTTGCACCCCCCCTTTCCTGGGAAATGTTGGATAAAAAGCCTCACCAATTTGCATAGGTGACCACAGACCCAAACCCTTGGATCTGAGAACAATGAAAAAGCATTCAGTTTTTACAAGAGGACCTTTAATAAAAAATAGAAGTAAATAGAAATAAAGAAATCCCCCCTGTAAAATCAGGATGGTAGATATCTTACAGGGTAATTAGATTCAAAACATAGAGAACCCCTCTAGGCAAAACCTTAAGTTACAAAAAAGATGCACAGACAGAAATAGTCATTCTATTCAGCACAATTCCCCTCTCAGCCATTCAAAGAAATCATAATCTAACACATACCTAGCTAGATTACTTACTAAAAGTTCTAAGACTCCATTCCTGTTCTGTCTCTGGCAAGAGCAGCACACAGACAGACCCAAACCCTTTGCTTGTCTCCCTCCCCCCACTTCTGAAAGTATCTTGTCTCCTCATTGGTCACCTTGGTCAGGTGCCAGCGAGGTCACCTTTAGCTTCTCAACCCTTTACAGGTGAGAGGAGCCCTCCCCTGGCCAGGAGGGATTTCAAAGGGGTCCACCCTTCCCTCTATATTTATGACAAGGATAATACTATCACCACCAGTACTGAAACTTAATCCCTTGTATTTAATTATATTTACTTGTTACCACAGGCAAAATGGTCTGCACAAATGACATTTTATATGGGATAGGGTTCATTTCAGCTCCCACTGAAGTCCATGGGATCTAATTATTTCAGCAGGAGATGGATCAAGTTCCTAGTGAGTTGGTCTGTTTAGTAACAGAAAGGATCAATTATTAGAATGTCTAATGAACAACCAAAGACCTAACACTAATCAAGGGAATATATAACTCATAAAACCTTTCTGCCACCTCCACCTCCCGCCCCCCCAAAAAAATTCCATCTATGCTGCAAAGGCATTGAGAAAACCGATTTTAAGCTTTTTTTTTTTTTTTTTTCTTAAATTTCTTTTCTTCCCCTCTCCCAACCTCTTTCCATCCCCACAGCTCCCCACCCCAACTCTGGAAAAACCATTATAGATAACTGGTATTTACAATAATCAGCTAAACATATACATCTGGATCTTTATACCCCCCCCCTTTTTTTTTGGTAACTTAAGATACAGGCTAGTTTTCAATGTGGTAATCGATATATCTACTGCCCTATGCAGATAACAACAGATGGATCTGAATAAACCACCAGTACAATGCAAACTACCTCCTCAGTGGTGTGGCTAGAAACACCAAATCTGAGGTAGAATGTATGCACTGAGGGTTAAATTCTGGTCCTGTAGGAGTCAGTTTACTTCTATGGGACCAAGATTTAATCTCGCATTATAGTGGCGGTTCAAGGCATTGGTGGTTATCTTTAAAATCCGGAGATGGTGCAAGTCTTGTGATTCTGATCCTGATACAAACTTCACCAAAGACTGGGGTATTGAGATCTGGTGTTTTTGGTTTTGGCCTTTCTCAAATTACTGCTAATGCTGACTGCTCCTAAACTTTAACCAGGTGTGAAAGAAACTTAAAGGATTTACCGGTATGCCAGAGTCCCAAGCAGGGGGGCGTGGTCTCAACGAGAAGAGGCGGGGCCTTTAAAGCACCGCCCCTTTAAACCACAGTGGAGCCCCAGGCCCTTTAAATAGCCACCTGAGCCCTGCTGCTGGAGCCCCGGGTAGCAGCGGCAGCCAGGGACTCCAGCAGTGATTTAAAGGGCCAGGGGCTCCCAGCCACTGCTACCGCAGCGGAGCCCCAGGCCCTATAAATTGCAGATGGAGCCCTGGGGGCTCGTGGCTGCCACCGCTACCCCGGGGCTCCGGCAGCAGGGCTGGGGCAGCAATTTAAAGGGCTCCGGCCGCTGCTACTGCCCCAGGGCCTTTAAATTTGCCACCTGGGGAAGCCTTGCCAGTATGCCATCCCAGACAGTACCGGCTTACTTTCACCTCTGACCTTAATGAAAGAACAGGGCTGAACCTTGCTATATAACACCCAATGTATATAACACCCAATGTGAAGAAAGATTATGCTGTCCTCCCAGAGACTATAAACAGTACCTTTTTTTAAAAACCATTGAGTTCAGTGTTTGATTTTAAAGCAAATGTGCAGAAAAGGCTTCAATTTAAATAAGAATCTGTTCTCCTGTCAATATGAAGTATATAAGGCTTGATACTCCTATGTAAGATGAAATTAAAGGATGGGGGAGTGAATCATCTAGTGTGTGCCAAATGGCAGTGTTTGGTTTGATATTTCCATGACTAGAATATTCCTCAGCATCTTCTCAAAATGTTATATCACAGAAAAATGCTAAAGCAGTTTAAAACTGAGAGGAAAAATGGAAAGAAGCACAAGAGAATTTTTTTTTTTTAAAAAAGGGAAATCCTCTGAATTTAAATCACTTTTAAAATAGGATCATGGCAAGGATGCGGTTTTGTTGTTTTTTGTTGTTTTTTTTTAAGTGAACAATGCTATTATCCAAAGCTTCTAATGCTTTTTATCATATGAAACAATTCCCCATAAATCATTTACCCATGTTTGAATAATGCTTTTACTGTGGAAAGAAAAATGACTGAAAAAGTAACATTGAGTTATCCCATCATATTTTAAAACTACTTCAAGACAGCGTTTCCCCTCTAGAAATGCATATGAGCCTGAATGTAATTAATTAGGGATTTTTTTTCTAATGGCATATAATACTAAACAAATAATCCAGATTTGCATTTAAATCAGGTTAATTTAAATGTAAATACATTTCATGCAAATCTTAAAATGCTTCAAAGTAATTTATCTGCTAAAATTGATTGCCTGGAATAAGAAGGGTTAAAAGATAATTCCCGCATTAGATGTTAACAATTAATGAGAAACAGCAAAACAGTTCTAAGAGAAGCCTTCAATTTGAGGTGCTCCTATGTTTGTTTTACATAAAGACTTGCTTGTGAGATATGAGAGGAAAACTTTTGTGATGTAAGTGTGTATCCTGCAGGAGGTAAGATTTTCCATTTGAATTTTATAGTCACTGACTGTGGGATAACAAGTAATCCTCAGTGCTGAGGACATAGGCTGAGCACTTCAGTTTCAAATGCCATGTTTGAGTAACTATGCAAAGCATTAATTGATTATTAGGGGTTTTCAGTGTGGTCCCCCCCTCCCCGTGGACTTTTTTAAGAGTTAAATATTTATTTTTCTCACTGGTTTTAAAAATGTTTTCTTTGTCTTATCTGGAAGATTTGTACCCTTCAAATGAATCATAGAATATCAGCGTTGGAAGGGACCTCAGGAAGTCATCTAGTCCAACCCCCTGCTTAAAGCAGGACCAATCCACAAGTTTTTGCCCCAGATCCCTAAATGGCCCCCTCAAGGATTGAACTCGCAACCCTGGGCTTAGCAGGCCAATGCTCAAACCACTGAGCATGAAGCCTGGAGCTACCAGGTATTAACTCCCAGTGACTTTTTGTTGCCCTTTTGCCCTCTCTGCAAGCAGTGTTTAATGCTACAAAAATATTCAGTGTATTCAGAACAAAAATTATCATTTTTTCTTTGCTGTGGTTGGGTTTTCATTGAGATTTGCTGTTTTTAACCTGAAAATGAACACTCGGTATATGAAATACAATCCTTTGTTTGGATACCCTTACTAACATCAACAAAAACTACACAGTATGACTATAATAAAACAAAATGAGGTATTGTCATTATGGATGTTTTTTCTCCTTGACAGAACATTCTTGAAACAGTATAGTCTACAAGTTACAATGGAAGGAGAGATACAGTAATTCCTCACTTAATGTCCTCCTGGTTAACGTTGTTTCGCTGTTATGTCGCTGATCAATTAGGGAACATGCTCGTTTAAAGTTGTGCAATGCTCCCTTATAACGTTGTTTGGCAGCCGCCTGCTTTGTCCACTGCTTGCAGGAAGAGCAGCTCATTGGAGCGAGCGGGTGGGGGCTTGGAACCAGGGTGAACCGGCAGCCCCCTATCAGCTCCCCTAAGTTCCCTGTGCAGCAGCCGCCCAGCAGGCTATCAATTGTGGGCAGTTCAGCTGTCCCTCCCCCACTGCCATGTGCTGCTCCTGCCGTCTGCCTTGGAGCTGCTCCTGGGAGCCGCCTGCTTGCTGTGCAGGGGGTGGGAAGAGGGGTGCTAATGTCAGGGTGTCCCCCTCCCTTCCCCAGCTCCTGACCCCCCCCCCCGCTCCTTTACCCTGTCTCCATAGAGCCTGGGTGGGGGGCATGACAGGGTTCAGGACGGAGGGAGCTTGCTGGCAGCAGCTGCTTGTCTCAATTTGTGGATCTACTTTAAAAGGCAGTGTACTTAGAGTGGGGTCAGCATACTTAAAGGAGCAATGCACGTCTCTCTCTCTTTCTCTCACTCTCTCTCTCACAGACACAGACACACACAGAGTGTGTGTGTGTCTGTCTCTCTGCCATGCTGTGTCTCCTCCCTCCAGTCCTGCTGCCTTGTAGAGTGTGAGGCTACATTAACAACGTGTTCACCCTTGAGGGCTCAGCCATTTGCTAGTTCATCATTTAGCAGTCAGGCATTCCCTGGGAACTATCTCACCCTCTGACTTCACCACCTTAACCAAGGTTCACAATCATAATTTCTGTGTACAGTATTAACAGGTTTTAGAGTAATAGCCGTGTTAGTCTGTATTCGCAAAAAGAAAAGGAGTACTTGTGGCACCTTAGAGACTAACCAATTTATTTGAGCATGAGCTTTCGTGAGCTACAGCTCACTTCATCGGATGCATACTGTGGAAACTGCAGAAGACATTATATACACCGAGACCATGAAACAATACCTCCTCCCACCCCACTCTCCCTCTGGTAATAGCCCATCCAAAGTGACCACTCTCTTTACAATGTGTATGATAATCAAGGTGGGCCATTTCCAGCTATTACCAGCAGGAGAGTGGGGTGGGAGGAGGTATTGTTTCATGGTCTCTGTGTATATAATGTCTTCTGCAGTTTCCACAGTATGCATCCGATGAAGTGAGCTGTAGCTCATGAAAGCTTATGCTCAAATAAATTGGTTAGTCTCTAAGGTGCCACAAGTACTCCTTTTCTTTTTGTGTACAGTATTAAATTGTTTGTTTAAACATACACACACATGCAGGGTCCTGCACTTAGGACGGAAGAACCCAATGCACAACTACAGACTCGGGACCGAGTGGCTAGGCAGCAATTCTGCGGAAAAGGACCTAGGGGTGACAGTGGACGAGAAGCTGGATATGAGCCAGCAGTGTGCCCTTGTTGCCAAGAAGGCCAATGGCATTTTGGGATGTATAAGTAGGGGCATTGCCAGCAGATCAAGGGACATGATCGTCCCCCTCTATTTGACATTGGTGAGGCCTGGAGTACTGTGTCCAGTTTTGGGCCCCACACTACAAGAAGGATGTGGATAAATTGGAGAGAGTCCAGCGAAGGGCAACAAAAATGATTAGGGGTCTGGAACACATGAGTTATGAGGAGAGGCTGGGGGAACTGGGATTGTTTAGTCTGCAGAAGAGAAGAATGAGGGGGGATTTGATAGCTGCTTTCAACTACCTGAGAGGTAGTTCCAGAGAGGATGGTTCCAGACTATTCTCAGTGGTGGAAGAGGACAGGACAAGGAGTAATGGTCTCAAGTTGCAGTGGGGGAGGTTTAGGTTGGATATTGGGAAAAACTTTTTCACTAGGAGGGTGGTGAAACACTGGAATGTGTTGCCTAGGGAGGTGGTGGAATCTCCTTCCTTAGAAGTTTTTAAGGTCAGGCTTGACAAAGCCCTGGCTGGGATGATTTAATTGGGTATGGGTCCTGCTTTTGAGCAGGGGGTTGGACTAGATGACCTCCTGAGGTCCCTTCCAACCCTGATATTCTATGATTCTATAAGTAACAGTTTCATAAAAAATATAATTATTGTCTGGCAAAAATTTTTTCCCTGGAACCTAACCTCTCCTATTTACATTAATTCTTATGGAGAAATTGGATTGGCTTAACATCATTTTGCTTAAAGTAGCATTTTTCAGGAACATAACTACAACGTTAAGCGAGGAGTTACTGTATAACATCAGTTACGGTGGTGTCTGCTAAATCATTGAATCATAAAAGATTAGGGTTGGAAGAGACCTCAGGAGGTCATCTAGTCCAATCCCCTGCTCAAAGCAGGACCAACCGCAACTAAATCATCCCAGCCAGGGCTTTGTCAAGCCTGACCTTAAAAACTTCTAAGGATGAAGATTCCACCACCTACCTAGGTAACCCATTCCAGTGCTTCACCACCCTCCTAGTGAAATAGTATTTCCTAATATCCAACCTAGACCACCTCCCCTTCTTGTTCTGTCATCTGCCACCACTGAGAACAGCCTAGCTCCATCCTCTTTGGAACCCCCCTTCAGGTAGTTGAAGGCTGCTTTCAAATCCCCCTCACTTTTCTCTTCTGAAGACTAAATAACCCCAGTTCCCTCAGCCTCTCCTCCTGAGTCATGTGCCCCAGCCCCCTAATAATTTTCGTTGCCCACCTCTGGACTCTCTCCAATTTGTCCACATCCTTTCTGTAGTGGGGGGCACAAAACTAGATGCAATGCTCCAGATGTGGGCTCACCAGTGCCGAATAGAGGGGAATAATCACTTCCCTCGATCTGCTGACAACGCTCCAATGCACCACCTCTTTCTATTGTCTAATATTGATGTCATAATAAGCAAATGGCCAGAAAATGACACAATAAAAATTGTTTATTTTGGGAATGCAGAATTATGTTAAGGTGGTTAGGGAGCTAGATGAAAGCAGAAAACAGGATCAAGATAGTTTTGCCATTGGCCTTCTTGGCAACAAGGGCACACTGCTGACTCATATCCAGCTTCTCGTCCACTGTCACCCCTAGGTCCTTTTCTGCAGAACTGCTGCCTAGCCATTCGGTGCCTAGTCTGTAGCTGTGCATTGGGTTCTTCCGTCCTAAGTGCAGGACCCTGCACTTATCCTTATTGAACCTCATCAGATTTCTTTTGGCCCAATCCTCCAATTTGTCTAGGTCCCTCTGTATCCTATCCCTGCCCTCCAGCGTATTTACCACTCCTCCCAGTTTAGTATCATCCGCAAATTTGCTGAGAGTGCAATCCACACCATCCTCCAGATCATTTATGAAGATATTGAACAAAACCAGCCCCAGGACCGACCCCTGGGGCACTCCACTTGACACCGGCTGCCAACTAGACATGGAGCCATTGATCACTACCCGTTGAGCCCGACAATCTAGCCAACTTTCTACCCACCTTATAGTGCATTCATCCAGCCCGTACTTCTTTAACTTGCTGACAAGAATACTGTGGGAGACAGTGTCAAAAGCTTTGCTAAAGTCAAGATACAATACATCCACTGCTTTCCCTTCATCCACAGACCCAGTAATCTCATCATAGAAGGCGATTAGATTAGTCAGGCATGACCTTCCCTTGGTGAATCCATGCTGACTGTTCCTGATCACTTTCCTCTCATGTAAGTGCTTCAGGATTGATTCTTTGAGGACAAAGCCTTGGCTGGGATGATTTAATTGGGGATGGGTCCTGCTTTTGAGCAGGGGGTTGGACTAGATGACCTCCTGAGGTCCCTTCCAACCCTGATATTCTATGATTCTATGAAATAAGAAAAGGGGAGTAAAGTTATATAGGAGAGGAACAAATATTTCAAGTATTACTATATTGCATAATATGTACCAATCTGCAGTTATATATCTCTCAGCTTGGAAATTTATCCGTAATAATTGAAAATGACAGTGCTGGACTTGAGGAAGTTTTTTAGTGTTTTCAGTGGCAGTTACTGTCAAATCAGCAGCTATATGAGCTGTGACAATGCAATAAAATATTAAGCATTCAGAGCTTGGCTGTAGGAAATAATTTACCTCTTAATGGCTGAGATTGTCATTCACCTACTGTATATACCAAGGGGAAATATGACTGCGTTTGTGTATGTGGGGATGTGTATAATTCAAACCATCACTATGGTAAACGAATTGTGATTAGGATTTCTCATATACTCGCAAAATGTCATTGATTTTCAAAACTGTGACTTCTTAGTTTCCTTGAGTTTTGTGACTTTAATGCCATCTATAGATTTAGCTAAAGTTTTCTTACATCACCTCAGTAGTTTGTATTGTATGAATCCATCTAACATTTTTTATAAACCTGCGTGAGAAGCACATGGGGAATCTGATTCATGTCTGGCTGAAAAGACCACGTGAAAAATCATTACATTTCTGTTTGTTTATGCAGAGGTGAACAATAATGAAGCTCATTTTTTCCAATGTAAGAAATCAGTAACTCCCATTGAAGTGAAAAGGAGTTATTTGTATCCCTGTGGGGAGGACCTGGCGGTATCATTCAGACAAATCACACATAGAAAAGAACAATCTGATCTGCTTGCAGCTGAGTTCGGTGAAAACTAGTATTTATATGTAATGAATACTGATTCCCTAGATGTCTGCATTCACACCCTATTTTGAGCATTAGTTTCAAAGGAAAAGATGTCATACTTTAGAAATTCATGATCAATCCAGAGAGATTTCAAAATATTTTTGATTAAGATGTTCATAATATATAAAAATCTATATGCTTGCTTCATACTTTGCTGAATATCAAGTTTTATTGTACTTGTTAATATATAATTACTTATATGTCAGAATCTTAATTTTCAGCACCACAAAGTTCGTATCTGCTCAATATTTCATCAAGGACACAATCTGAAGTAGTTTATAATCTAGGTGGGAAGGCCTAGTCAAAAGTAGGTACTCAAATAAAGACACATTATACTATATCTTTTTAAAAAAAGAAATAAATTTCTATCAACCAGATCTAGCAACTATTAATTATAAAATGAAATTGATTTATATCTCAGACCTGTGAATAAATGGTCTATGTGAACTACTAGCTCCCAGGCTTCATGGAGGACAAGGAGAAAGCGGCAGTATGGGGTGCCATTTGAGTCACACTGGCGTAAGTAGAAATCTCCAGAGGTATAAGGTGTCTCCTCTTTGCATTTCTTTAAAAAGATAGGGCCTTAATATCCTAGAGAGAGAGAGTTCAATTATTGTGTATCCTTAAAATAGCTGAATTTTCCAGTTGCCAAAATCAGAACCATAGAAATGTAGGGCTGAAAGTGATCTCGAGAGGTGATCTAGTCCAACCCCTTGCACGAAGGCTGGACCAAGAATACCTAGATCATCCTTGACAGGTGTTCACCTAAGCAGTTCTTAAAAACCTCCAGTGATGGGGATTCCACAATCTGTCTTGGAAGCCTATTCTAGTGCTTAACTTTTCTTTGTACTTAAAAGGTTTTCTTAATATCTAACCTAAGTCTCCCTTGCTGCAGATTAAGCCTGTTGCTTTTTGTCCTACCTTCAGCAGACATGAAGAACAATTGATTACCATTTTTTTATAACATTCCTTCACATGTTTGAAGACTGTTATCAGTTCCACCCTTAGTCTTCTTTTCTCAGGACTAAACATGCCCGGTTTTTCTAAACTTTCCTTATAGGTCAACTTTTCCAATCATTTTTGGAGCACTCCTCTTGACTCTCTCCGATTTGTTCACGTCTTCCTTAAAATGGTAGTGCCCAGAACTGGACATGGTACTCTATCTCAGGCCTCGCAAGTGGCGAGTACAGCAGGACAATTTCCTCCCCAGTCTTATATACAACACCCTGATAAATACACACCAGAGTATTAGCCTTGTTTGCAACTGCATCACGTTGTTGTCTCTCATTCAATATGTGATCTACTATAACCACTGGATCCTACTGCCTAGCCAGTTATTCCTTCCTAAGTATTTTGCATTTGTCCTTATTGAAATTCATCTTGTTGATTTCAGACAAATGTTTCAATTTGTCAAGGTTGTTTTGCAGGAGTGGTGGGTGAAATTCTGTGGCCTGCGTTGTGCAGGAGGTCAGACTAGATGATCATAATGGTCCCTTCTGACCTAAATATCTATGAATTCTTATTGCATCCACCAAAGTCCTAGCAGCCCCACCCAACATGGTGTCTTCTGCAAAGGACAGTGAAGTTTTTAATTGTCTTACTGGTAGGTGGGTGGTTTTATATTTCTGTTGCAAACAAGCATCAAGATCTAAAAATCTTTAGTATTAGCAATGTTTTTCTTTATCTTACTATTTGGTTTATTTTTCTTGGGATTCTCCTTCTTTAGCCCAATGAGATACAGTTATAGCAAAATAAAAACAGCTATGTTGAGAGAGTGGGGATTGTGGAGTTTTTCATCTCTGTTTTATCTGATCAAAAGTGAATATAATGCAGGCATCATTCATGGCATATGTGTAATGAATTGTACATCTCAATCCATTTTCTATTGGATGGGAATCCACCACTTTTAACCCCTGCCACATCTGACATTTACTAGTACCCTTGCTGGCTATCTCAGCGGAGAGGCGAAAGAAACATCTCCTTTCAGATGTTTGCTCTCAAAACTGAGGCACACTGGTGGCTAGGGGAAATCTGCACTACCTTGCCCTTGTCCTGGTTTTTCATATCCATTTATCAAATGAAAAAGGACAAAATTAATAAGGATGTATGTATTCAACCTTCCAAGAGGGGAAATAATTATTTAATAAATGTATATACTCAAAATTATACCAGAGGGTTGGGAGAGGAGTTGAGGAATAGTTCATATTCAGTGCTTTGCTGCTGTCCTGATACCTTATATGGAATTGTGTGCTTCTTCCATGTGGCTTGTAAATTGCTTGCATGAAATGTATAAAATTAATGGATCACTATCTGTGTCATGTGATCAAACCATTAAGAAATCCTCATTTGTTTAAAAAACACTTATCCAGACAAGATCTTGATCTTTTTTTTTGCCTCTGTCTTCACGAACAAGGTCAGCTCCCAGACTGCTGCGCTGGGCATCACAACATTGGGAATAGATGGCCAGCCCTCTGTGGAGAAAGAGGTGGTTAGGGACTATTTAGAAAAGCTGGACGTGCACAAGTCCATGGGGCCGGACGAGTTGCATCCGAGAGTGCTAAAGGAACTGGCGGCTGTGATTGCAGAGCCATTGGCCATTATCTTTGAAAACTCGTGGCAAACGGGGGAAGTCCCGGATGACTGGAAAAAGGCTAATGTAGTGCCAATCTTTAAAAAAGGGAAGAAGGAGGATCCTGGGAACTACAGGCCAGTCAGCCTCACCTCAGTCCCCGGAAAAATCATGGAGCAGGTCCTCAAAGAATCAATCCTGAAGCACTTACGTGAGAGGAAAGTGATCAGGAACAGTCAGCATGGATTCACCAAGGGAAGGTCATGCCTGACTAATCTAATCGCCTTCTATGATGAGATTACTGGGTCTGTGGATGAAGGGAAAGCAGTGGATGTATTGTATCTTGACTTTAGCAAAGCTTTTGACACTGTCTCCCACAGTATTCTTGTCAGCAAGTTAAAGAAGTACGGGCTGGATGAATGCACTATAAGGTGGGTAGAAAGTTGGCTAGATTGTCGGGCTCAACAGGTAGTGATCAATGGCTCCATGTCTAGTTGGCAGCCGGTGTCAAGTGGAGTGCCCCAGGGGTCGGTCCTGGGGCTGGTTTTGTTCAATATCTTCATAAATGATCTGGAGGATGGTGTGGATTGCACTCTCAGCAAATTTGCGGATGATACTAAACTGGGAGGAGTGGTAGATACGCTGGAGGGGAGGGATAGGATACAGAAGGACCTAGACAAATTGGAGGATTGGGCCAAAAGAAATCTGATGAGGTTCAATAAGGATAAGTGCAGGGTCCTGCACTTAGGACGGAAGAACCCAATGCACAGCTACAGACTAGGCACCGAATGGCTAGGCAGCAGTTCTGCAGAAAAGGACCTAGGGGTGACAGTGGACGAGAAGCGGGATATGAGTCAGCAGTGTGCCCTTGTTGCTAAGAAGGCCAATGGCATTTTGGGATGTATAAATAGGGGCATAGCGAGCAGATTGAGGGACGTGATCGTCCCCCTCTATTCAACATTGGTGAGGCCTCATCTGGAGTACTGTGTCCAGTTTTGGGCCCCACGCTACAAGAAGGATGTGGTTAAATTGGAAAGAGTCCAGCGAAGGGCAACAAAAATGATTAGGGGTCTGGAACACATGAGTTATGAGGAGAGGCTGAGGTAACTGGGATTGTTTAGTCTGCAGAAGAGAAGAATGAGGGGGGATTTGATAGCTGCTTTCAACTACCTGAGAGGTGGTTCCAGAGAGGATGGTTCTAGACTATTCTCAGTGGTGGAAGAGGACAGGACAAGGAGTAATGGTCTCAAGTTGCAGTGGGGGAGGTTTAGGTTGGATATTAGGAAAAACTTTTTCACTAGGAAGGTGGTGAAACACTGGAATGCGTTGCCTAGGGAGGTGGTGGAATCTCCTTCCTTAGAAGTTTTTAAGGTCAGGCTTGACAAAGCCCTGGCTGGGATGATTTAATTGGGGATGGGTCCTGCTTTTGAGCAGGGGGTTGGACTAGATGACCTCCTGAGGTCCCTTCCAACCCTGATATTCTATGATTCTATGCCAGCAGAATTTGTAAGTACATGGAAGATGGCTGGCAAGCTGTCAGAAGCTCCAGGATAAAACCAAAGACTGTGAAAGCATGCTATAGAGAGAAACCATCTGAGACCAAGGGGCAGAGAATGATGTAGACACAAATGTTTGTTATTTTTTGACTTTTTCATTTAATTGAAAATTTTCTACTTAATTTTGGCTGAAACAGAGACTTTCTCTGGTGAGTAGAAGATTTAATGATCTTGCCTAGGGTTGGTGAGTGCCTTTGTTGTGCTCTCATGTAAGATCTAAGGGTTCATGGCACATGACCACATACCTATTTCAGAATGCTACTGTGAAAGAAGCAACAAATGCTCAATTATGTAATTTTTTTTAATCTAGTTATAGAAAATTGTTTAAAGGGTTTAGAAAGCTGAAAAATATTTCTGCGTTAAAATTTTTCTTTTGAAGTGTGGAGTGTGAGGTAGGATGGAGGGCAGGAAAGATCACTGGCTTTTTTTATTAACTGTATGCTTATGTAAGGAATACTTAAGTCTCAGGAGAAGGGCAGAGATTAGCTGACTAAAGAGCAGAAAAAAGAAATATGGTGGAGGGAGAAATATCTGAAAATACGTGTTAGGATTTTTGCATTTGAGAATTTTTGGTGCATTTTTGGTGCAAAGCATTATTTGCTCTCTGTGCCCAGGACAGGTTTTTTATTACATCTGTAATTTACAGCTTGTTACCTTGATTCCATCCAGTCAGCATACACAGGGACTCTGATACTGATGCAAATCAAGAGCTGCAGAATAGTTGCATGCTCCTTTTTTCCTGTTGTGATCAGTGTTTAAGAGCTTTTTCTTAAACATCCCAGATTCAGGTACCTGATACAGGGCTTTTTAAGATATCATTGCATATGTACTTAGGAATGAGTATTTTGCCACAGACGTGACTATCACAAACTAAGCATGCATTATGAGGTTACAAACCCATTTTTGATTCAAATATGGTAGGTGAAAAAGCAGAAAAAAAAACCCAGCAGGGACTTCAGACCTGCATTAGTGTTCAGAAATTACTTGTGAACACCTTGAAATTTGTGTGACTGAAGTTTTATTAAAAAAAAGTTTGTGGCATTTTAGAATAGCTGTCTGTGACATGACTAATACCAGATGCTTCAGACAGAAGGCATCAAAACTTCATATTGTATAATTTTTCAATTATCTGTCCATAGAATTTTCTTCCTAGTGGTTGTTAGCGGTTGTCTTATGCCCTGAATCAAGAGGTTAATATCCTTTCTTCTTATTTTTTAAAAGGGGTGGGGGAAGAACCTATATCCAACAGTTCTCCATATAAATATCTACTTTTTAAAAATTCTGCTAAATTACTAGCCTCAGTGGTATCTAATGGCAATGAGTTCCATCAGTTAATTATTCATTGTGGAAGAGAGTTTCCTTTTATCAGTTTTAAAATTGCTACCTTTTAGTTTCATTGTCTCCCTGTTCTTATATAGTGAGAAGAAAAGAGAATTGATTTTGCCACCTCTACGCTATTTTATTATTATGTTTGTCCCATCTTATTCATCTTTTATCTCAAGTCCTGATCCCTTCAATCTCTGTTGTGGAAACCATGACTCTTATTGCTCAGTAACTGAATTACATCATACAGCAAAATGGGCTATTAATACTCTGGGGAAAATATTAACAATAAAATGGTTACTGTAAGTTACTCTCTCCATTGACTGCACAGATTTCTGATCTCTGGGGGGAGGCCTCTAAACAGCAATATTTAACATAACCCTTGATAACTTCGAATTTTTGTGTTTCAAATATCTCAATTAACTCTTCCACTTACAAAAGTTAAGTCCAATTCCTAATATCGAGGTAATCAGTAGGCTACAATATTGTGTGAAAAGGCAACTCACTAGCAGTTAAGAAATAAGACTAATATTTTTCCTCCATCACAGTTACTTGACAATTCAAAGAAATGTAATTGTTTGAAAAAGATAAAATGCTTATTTAAAAACCTATTTTCTTTAAGGTTAGCAATGTAATATGCATTATCTAATGGGAGACTGCATACTGTACATAATTTAGTTGCCCTATTATTAAAATCAATAATTCTGAAAGATGGAGGTTGTGATTCTTGGAATTGTAGGGCCACTTAGTGACTATGGTGGAGTTATGCTGGATTTACACCCTATTAAAATTTGGCTCCTTTGCTGGATAAAAAGACTTGTTTTCTGGATAGCGCTTGAAGAAAGATGTCAAACCCAATGAAGTGCTTGTAGTGCGGATGATACCAATCTGGGAGAGGTGGTGACTGCTTTGGAGGGTAGGATTATAATTCAAAATGATCTGGACAAACTGGAGAAATGGTCTGAAGTAAATAAAATGAAATTAAATCAGGACAAATGCAAAGTACTCCATTAGGAAGGAACAATCAGTTGCACACATACAAAATGGGAAATGACTGCCTAGGAAGGAGTACTACGGAAAGGGATCCGAGGGTCATAGTGACCCAGAAACTAAATATGAGTCAACAGTGTAACACTTGCAAAAAAAAGCAAACATAATTCTGGGATATATTAGCAGGAGTGTTGTAAGCAAGACACGAGAAGTAATTCTTCCGCTCTACTCCACGCTGATTAGGCCTCAACTGGAGTATTGAATCCAGTTCTGAGTGCCACATTTCAGGAAAGATGTGGACAAACTGGAGAAAGTCCAGAGAGGAGCAACAAAAATAATTAAAGGTCTGGAAAACATGACCTATGAGGAAAGATTGGAAAAAACTGGGTTTGTTTAGTCTGGAAAAGAGAAGACAGAGAGGGGACATAACAGTTTTCAAGTATGTAAAAGGTTGTTACAAGGAGGAGGAAGAAAAAGTGTTACCTTACGAAGAGAGGGAAGAGCATCTTCGAAAGCAGGCTGGCTAACCTAGTGAGGAGGGCTTTAAACTAGGTTCACCGGGGGAAGGAGACCAAAGCCCTGAGGTAAGTGGGGAAGCTGGATACAGGGAGGAAGCACAAGCCGGACAACGCGAAAGGGGAGGGCTTCTGCCTCATACTAAGAAAGCAGGACAAACAGCAAGTTATCTCAAGTGCCTAAACACAAATGCAAGAAGCCTGGGAAACAAGCAGGGAGAACTGGAAGTCCTGGCACAGTCAAGGAATTATGATGTGATTGGAATAACAGGAGACTTGGTGGGATAACTCACATGACTGGAGTACTGTCATGGATGGATATAAACTGTTCAGGAAGGACAGGCAGGGCAGAAAAGGTGCAGGAGGATCATTGTATGTAAGAGAGCAGTATGACTGCTCAGAGCTCCGGTATGAAACTGCAGAAAAACCTGAGTGTCTCTGGATTAAGTTTAGAAGCGTGAGCAACAAGAGTGATGTTGTGGTGGGAGTCTGCTATAGACCACTGGATCAGGGGGATGAGGTGGACGAGGCTTTCTTCTGGCAACAAACAGAAGTTACTAGATCGCAGGCCCTGGTTCTCATGGGAGACTATCTGCTGGGAGAGCAATACAGCGGTGCACAGACAATCCAGGAGGTTTTTGGAAAGAGTAGGGGACAATTTCCTGGTGCAAGTGCTGGAGGAACCAACTAGGGGCAGAGCTCTTCTTGACCTGCTGCTCACAAACCGGGAAGAATTAGTAGGGGAAGCAAAAGTGGATGGGAACCTGGGAGGCAGTGACCATGAGATGGTCAAGTTCAGGATCCTGACACAGGGAAGAAAGGAGAGCAGCAGAATATGAATCCTGGACTTCAGAAAAGCAGACTTTGACAACCTCAGGGAACTAATGGGCAGGATCCCCTGGGAGAATAACATGAGGGGGAAAGGAGTCCAGGAGAGCTGGCTGTATTTTAAAGGTTTCAGAGTAACAGCCGTGTTAGTCTGTATTCGCAAAAAGAAAAGGAGTACTTGTAGCACCTTAGAGACTAACCAATTTATTTGAGCATAAGCTTTCGTGAGCTACAGCTCACTTCATCGGATGCATACAGTATGCATCCGATGAAGTGAGCTGTATTTTAAAGAATCCTTATTGAGGTTACAGGGACAAACCATCCCGATGTGTAGAAAGAATAGTAAATATGGCAGGTGACCAGCTTGGCTTAACAGTGAAATCCTTGCTGATCTTAAACACAAAAAAGAAACTTACAAGAAGTGGAAGATTGGACAAATGACCAGGGAAGAGTATAAAAATATTGCTCGGGCATGCAGGAGTGAAATCAGGAAGGCCAAATCACACCTGGAGTTGCAGCTAGCAAGAGATGTTAAGAGTAACAAGAAGGGTTTCTTCAGGTATGTTAGCAACAACAAGAAAGCCAAGAAAAGTGTGGGCCCCTTACTGAATGAGGGAGGCAACCTAGTGTCAGAGGATGTGGAAAAAGCTAATGTACTCGATGCTTTTTTTGCCTCTGTCTTCACGAGCAAGGTCAGCTCCCAAACTGCTGCACTGGGCAGCACAGGATGGGAAGGAGGTGACCAGCCCTCTGTGAAGAAAGAAGTGGTTCAAGACAATTTAGAAAAGCTAGATGAGCACAAGTCCATGGGGCTGGGTGCGCTGCATCCGAGAGTGCTAAAGGAGTTGGCGGATGTCATTTGCAGAGCCATTGGCCATTTTCTTTGAAAACTCATGGCGATGGGGGGAGGTCCCAGACGACTGGAAAAAGGCTAATGTAGTGCCCATCTTTAAAAAAGGGAAGAAGGAGAATCCGGCGAACTACAGGCCGGCCAGCCTCACCTCAGTCCCTGGAAAAATCATGGAGCAGGTCCTCAAGGAATCCATTCTGAAGCAGTTAGAGGAGAGGAAAGTGATCAGGAAGAGTCAGCATGGATTCACCAAGGGCAAGTCATGCCTGACTAATCTAATTGCCTTCTATAACGAGATAACTGGCTCTGTGGATGAGGGGAAAGCAGTGGATGTGTTGTTCCTTGACTTTAGCAAAGCTTTTGGCACGTCTCCCACAGTATTCTTGCCAGCAAGTTAAAGAAATATGGGCTGGATGAAAGGACTATAGGGTGGATAGAAAGCTGGCTAGATTGTCGGGCTCAACGGGTAGTGATCAACGGCTCCATGTCTAGTTGGCAACTGGTATCAAGCGGAGTGCCCCAAGAGTCGGTCCTGGGGCCGGTTTTCTTCAATAGCTTCATTAATAATCTGGAGGATGGTGTGGATTGCACCCTCACCTTGCGGATGACACTAAACTGGGAGGAGAGGTAGATACGCTGGAGGGTAGGGATAGGCTACAGAGGGCCCTAGACAAATTGGAGGATTGGGCCAAAAGAAATCTGATGAGGTTCAACAAGGACAAGTGCAGAGTCCTGCACTTAGGACGGAAGAATCCCATGCACCGCTACAGATTAGGGATCGAATGTCTAGGCAGCAGTTCTGCGGAAAAGGACCTAGGGGTTACAGTGGACGAGAAGCTGGATCTGAATCAGTGTGCCGTTGTTGCCAAGAAGGCCAATGGCATTTTGGGATGTATAAGTAGGGGCATAGCGAGCAGATCGAGGGACGTGATCGTTCCCCTCTATTCGACACTGGTGAGGCCTCATCTGGAGTATTGTGTCCAGTTTTGGGCCCCACATTACAAGAAGAATGTGGAAAAATTGGAAAACATCCAGCGGAGGGCAACAAAAAAATCGCTAGGGGGCTGGAACACATGACTTATGAGGAGAGGCTGAGGGAACTGGGATTGTTTAGTCTGAGGAAGAGAAGAATGAGGTGGGATTTGATAGCTGCTTTCAACTACCTGAAAGGGGGTTCCAAAGAGGATCGATCTAGACTGTTCTCAGTGCTAGCAGATGACAGAACGAGGAGTAATGGTCTCAAGTTGCAGTGCGCGAGGTTTAGGTTGGATATTAGGAAAATCTATTTCACTAGGAGGTTGGTGAAACACTGGAATGCATTACCTAGGGAGGTGCTGGAATCTCCTTCCTTAGAGGTTTTTAAGGTCAGGCTTGACAAAGCCCTGGCTGGGATGATTTAGTTGGGGATTGGGCCTACTTTGAGCAGGGGGTTGGACTAGATGACCTCCTGAGGTCCCTTCCAACCCTGATGTTCTATGATTAACCTCTGAGAATAGGACAAGAAGCAATGGGCTTAAATTGCAGCAAGGGAGGTTTAGGTTGGACATTAGGAAAAACTTCCAAACTGTCAGGGTGGTTAAGCACTGGAATAAATTGCCTAGGGAGGTTGTGGAATCTTCATCATTGGAGATTTTTAAGAGCAGGTTAGACAAACACCTGTCAGAATGGTCTGGATAATAGTCCTGCCATGAGTGCAGGGGACTGGACTAGATGACTTTTCGAGGTCCCTTCCAGTCCTATGATTCTATTTAATTCATATTGCAAAGTGCTTTGGAAAACACAGTACAAAACAAAAAATAACAATATAACAGAAATAAAAATGATCGTATTGTTACTAGGATGTAAACCCACTGGTGCTGGGATTGTATCTTTGTATGACAAAGAGCCTTGAACAAGTTCCCTGTTTCTACCATAAGATCATACTCTGTCTTGATACAATATGATTTTGTAGCTTGACCTGGTGATATTTCAAGACTATTTTAGTAATCTGAAAGTGCAGTATATTCTCATCAAAACTGGTTTGTAAAATGTGGATCTGTGGTTATCCTTAGTATACAATTAAGTTGTTAAAACTAGAAATGTGTAAGAAATTGCAGTTCGACTTGTGTTATAGCAGCTGTCACCAGGTGGCACTGTTACATGTAACCTTCCAAGTTCTTTACCTTGGCATACCAGTAAATTTTAGTCCTGGAAGAAATGCTTATCCTGATGTTGGTTTTAGATTATACAAGGTTCTGGCTAGAGAGAGCTGTGCAAGAATAGGAGTTCTCTGCCTTGGTTTCTCAATCAATTGTGAAGGTAGAGTTGCTGCCTGGGAGCAGATACTGGTGCTGGGCTTGAGACTGCATTTTTCTCTGCATGCAGTTTGACTGTCGTGTTTCAGGACTGGTGTGTATGTTTAAATAAAAAAAAGTTTCACTTAAAATATGTCCATAGAATCATAGAATCATAGAATATCAGGGTTGGAAGGGACCCCAGAAGGTCATCTAGTCCAACCCCCTGCTCAAAGCAGGACCAATTCCCAGTTAAATCATCCCAGCCAGGGATTTGTCAAGCCTGACCTTAAAAACCTCTAAGGAAGGAGATTCTACCACCTCCCTAGGTAACGCATTCCAGTGTTTCACCACCCTCTTAGTGAAAAAGTTTTTCCTAATATCCAATCTAAACCTCCCCCACTGCAACTTGAGACCATTACTCCTCGTTCTGTCATCTGCTACCATTGAGAACAGTCTAGAGCCATCCTCTTTGGAACCCCCTTTCAGGTAGTTGAAAGCAGCTATCAAATCCCCCCTCATTCTTCTCTTCTGCAGGCTAAACAATCCCAGCTCCCTCAGTCTCTCCTCATAACTCATGTGTTCCAGTCCCCTAATCATTTTTGTTGCCCTTCGCTGGACTCTCTCCAATTTATCCACATGCTTCTTGAAGTGTGGGGCCCAAAACTGGACACAGTACTCCAGATGAGGCCTCACCAATGTCGAATAGAGGGGAACGATCACGTCCCTCGATCTGCTTGCTATGCCCCTATTTATACATCCCCAAATGCCATTGGCCTTCTTGGCAACAAGGGCACACTGCTGACTCATATCCAGCTTCTCGTCCACTGTCACCCCTAGGTCCTTTTCCGCAGAACTAGCCTAGCCGTTCGGTCCCTAGTCTGTAGCTGTGCATTGGGTTCTTCCGTCCTAAGTGCAGGACCCTGCACTTATCCTTATTGAACCTCATCAGATTTCTTTTGGCCCAATCCTCCAATTTGTCTAGGTCTTTCTGTATCCTATCCCTCCCCTCCAGCGTATCTACCACTCCTCCCAGTTTAGTATCATCCGCAAATTTGCTGAGAGTGCAATCCACACCATCCTCCAGATCATTTATGAAGATATTGAACAAGATGTGGAGTCCAGACTCCACATCATTAATTTCTCCTTTACTGAGAAACTGACTGGGTCCTGGGTATCTGCCACTGCTTGGCAGAGGGGTGGCACTAGTTGCAAAATAGGACGTTGATGCCTTGAGAAGGGGCAATAGCACCTGTTTTGCAACACACACATGGGTAACTTTATGTATGAGAGTCCTATGAGTGCAGTGAGACTCTTTACATTTGTAAGTGGCTGCAGGATTGGGGCTGGAATTTATCTTTGTTAGGTTTGGAGATTGCCATTGATGGAGCTAGTTTTTGGAATCACTATCTAATGCTTACTGATAGCAGGTGAACATGTTTTGTGTTTGTATGACACTAGATATACTCCTATATCTGGTATCTTGATGTATTGTGGAGACTTTATTAAAATTTTGATGTATCAGGAGATTAAGATGTATTATGGATAATCACTGTCAATGCTGTGTAGCTGGTGTCTTACTTCAAATACATATGTAATAACCCAAACAAGAATTTGTGAAATGTGCAGTATAGTAAATGAAAGTAGCTTTTACTCTATCAATTTTATGGTATAACATACAAAGAATTGAAGTAAAAATATTGATTTGGAAGTATTAAACAATATACTTTTTTTTTTAGTATCTGGCAATTCTGAAAGCAGAACAGCAAAACAATAAATGGTGCTGTAAATGTTTTGTGATGGAAGTAGTACTTATGAACAACAGCCTTTCATGATAGATTATCAATATTGCTGGTTATTTTTCTTTTAGAAAGTAACATTACTTTGTTGTACATTTAATGCTTGTTCCACTATAACTCTCACAATCACTAAGCACTATACCCTAGTCCACAAATGGTACATCCTTTAGGTGTGAGCTTGTCACACTAAGACCCTGGGGAATAAAAATAATTTGGTTTGATTAGGCCATCTTCTACATTTTGGATTTATAAATTAATGCAATACATTGTAATCTTACTTAGTTTCAAATCAGTCAATTTTATTCTCTTCTTCCATGCATGATTTCTTCAGTGTTTAGATGCTGTGCTCTAATGGGTGTTATGCTTATGTGGAGGAATACTCCAGCCTGTCAATAACCTAAAATGTCAATAGTTGGTCCTTAACTAAATGCTTTGCATGCTCTTATAACTTGTCCTGTAGATAGTTGATTATCTAGAAGAATGCAGGTATTTAAGTTGAGGGCTGAGTATAACACCTTAATGCCTGTCTGTTATCTTTGCCATACTGGAGGAAATGTAGAGAACAGCAACAAAAATAGTCAAAGGGATTAATTTACGAGTAACTATTTAAAGAACCAAATACATGTTGCTTGCTTAAACCGTGACAAAGTGGGGGAGGAGAAGTACAGGAGGCTGTGTAAATACAATCTCATCTGAAGGCTATAATTGTCCAGGAGGGGAATGAATGATGTAAAGAAGTACTTGGCAAAGTAACTAGAAATAATTGAATGAAACCAACGAAAGGAAAATTGAGAGTGAAAATGAGAAAAAACTTTCTCACAGTAAGATTGGGTTGCCGGGTGTTTGGTCAGTACTGTTTGTGCAGTGTTTGGTCAGTATTGCTGACTGGACACCAAAAGTTTGATTAATGCAGTAGTTGCAATCGGCCTCCGCCACCAGGAGGCCAGGAAGAGCAACTGCTGCTGGAGGAGCTCAACTGGTGGAGAGAAGCTTAATCTGAGGAACTGGCTTCTGGTCCAGCAGAGAGGTAGTTACTGGCGCCACCTGGGGGAGAGATCCTGACAGTGTGCGGCATTTGAGGAGCGGGGCCAGCGGCCCGGCTCATCACCCAGGATGGCCCGCCCCACCTTCTCAGACTCCTGGGGCACTGGATCTCTCCGACCCCTCACTCTGGGGACTGACCCCCTCCACCCTGCTGTGCCCCATAGACCCTGCCCCTCATTCTGGGGACTGCCTCCTTCTGTCCTGCCATGTCCTGATGGGGCAGGCAGGCAAGTTCCACGTCAGCTCCTATCAGCCCGGCTTGGAAGGTGAGTCCCAGGGGGAAGGGGGGGAGCGAACAAGCGATGGGGGGCCTGTAGTGTCTGGTTTTGAAAAATTTGAAAGTTGCCAGCCCTATGGTAACATTTATTTGACAGTGCAATAGCCTTTCAAGAGAAATGCTAGAAGCCAGATCATTTGGGATAGTTGTAACTAAAATGGGCAAAACGCTGATTAATATACTGCAGGAAACTACGCTGAACTGGCAGGGGCTGGGTGGCCTCCCCCATTAATAAGTCTCCTCCATCTTTATTGTAAAAATAAAAAAGCTGTCTCATTTCAAAAATCTCTTAAATTATAATCTTTTTCAGTGTACGACTTTTGGATCATTCTTTTCTGTGTTTTGACATATCCATTATGAATGCAGATTATAGTTCTAAATGTGGGCTAGAAATCAAAAGACAATTGCTTCTGCTTCTCTGATTTGGGATTTCCAGACTTTTTTACTTTGAAATCATCTTCTGGTTCTGTTCATCATCACAGTTTAGAAAACAAAACAGCAATGATCACCAACATTCTTAGCACAACTTTTGTTTCTGTTGCACGCTGTACTTCCTCCTCTGTTGGAACTGCTGCTCTGGATAGAAGTCATTTAATTCACGGGTATTCTAGTCCAGTTCAGTTTAATTGAGACAGGCTTCCTCCTTTTTACACTGAAAGCTATTGCTGAACTTATAACATGTTTCTTCTCTGTCTCCATGGAGGAGAGCTTTTGTATCCTCTTTTGCTCTCCATCAGTGTCTCTTGCAAGTGGTTTTACCATTGGGAAACTTTGTTTTCCTTTTGTCCCTCCCCCGATACAGCATAGAATCTCTAGATAGCCATCATTGCAGTCTCCCTTTATTCCCCCCAACAGAGATATCCCTAGTATCCAAGACCTCTGTGTGACCTGATACGTTGTTAAGGCTAGAAGAGACCATTATGATCCTCTAATTTCACTTGTTATGCAAATAATCAAATTTCACTCAGTAATTCCTGCACTGAGCTCAATAACTTGTGGTTGAACTAGAGCAGTGGTTCTCAACTAATTACAGATTGTGGGCCGCATATGCGATTCGCAATGTGTTACCTGGGCCGCACAAACTGGGTGGCAGGGCAGCAGCAGCCCTGACCCTTGCTGTGCGGGGCCGGCTGGCTGCCATGGACCCCACCACGAGGCTGCCCTGGTTTCCCACCATGCAGGGCAGCCCAGTGCCCCGACTGTGCCAGGCAGCTGGGAACCCGGCATGCGGGCGGGCCTTTATCACACAGTTGAGCTGGGCCACAGCTGTGTGCCAAGTGGGCCACATGTGGCCCACAGGCTGTGGGTTGAGAACCACTGAACTAGAGCATATCTTTGGGGGAGGGGGGAATCAGAGTGGTGGAGAATGTTCAATATCTCTTTGTAACATTGTTAATTAGCCTTTTAAAAAAAAAAAAAAAAACCTGCATTCTTTCCTGTTTAAACTTTGCTGACATCAATTTACACCTTCTTTCTTCAGTATTCCAGAGCTGCTTTAAGCTAAGAGACAAAATAACTTTAATCATATAACCTTTTCCCCCCAGAATGGATTAAGCTAATGTGCAGAGTCCTGTTGTGTATATAAGTCATCAAGTATGCATCCTGCTTTCCTTGCTTCAGCTACTTTCCCTCTTGGCATGTAAAATATAACCAACCCTTATGTGACTTACAGATGGTTCCACTACAAATATTATGCCAGGACATTTATATCTGGACAATCCTTTCAGCCTCCTGCCTCATTTGGAACTACAGTAGCACTTTAGCAAAGAACCAATCAATTCAGATCCTATTTCAAACATGCAAGAGTGAATCTGCTGGTTCAGGATTCTCTTAGTAAGACATCACTTCTTGGGTTACTGTGTCATTCAGAGATTCCAGCTCCCATGGGATTCTGTCTAAAACAATATTCCTCTTTCTTTCCCTCTGAAAGTTATCCAAGAGATCTTTTAGAAGGCTGTTTTTCATAAGGACCAAGAAGGAGCTTACTGAGAATGAACGTGCTCCACGGTCACATCTCCAGCTCACAATCAGCGAGCAATAAGACAGCAACAGGACTGTGCCAAATTATGTTAAAAAATGCTGTGGTGGTATGTGCATAAAACAAATAGCTTCCCTAGAGAAGAAACAACATTTTACCACGTTAATTACTTTGGACCAGGTAGTTGCCATCTGAGTTTTATTTTCAAGTACATCTGCTGGAAGTAGTGTTCTAATGGGCACTACACCTAAAACAGATTGCTTGGCGAGGCTAATTTGTATCCTGTATCTGCTTCTGGGTTGTGAACATTGGAAAAAAAGCCTGACTGTAATATGCTGCCCTATTTCTTTATGTTGCAGCACATCTATCTTAGCACAGTGTGATCGAATTAATTCCATACCATCAGTAAAATAGAAAATTAATTTGCACCACAAATATCAGTGGGAATGTATTTTATATAATTATGGGTTAGATTATTCTCAGAAGAGAGACCCATCCTGACTGAATCTTTCAGGACCAAAGTATCAGTCATAGTAAATAATATTTTGTTTTTCTAACTGAACAATGAGATAATTAAGCGTTGTTCTAAATACAGGTATGAATCTTAGGTGACTGTTGACAATGAGCATCTCTGTATGTGAGCCCCTAGGATATAAGTTACATTGAACAATATAGTAGAAAAGGGAAAGAGAACCTTATGCCTGATCTTTGCAGTTCTTACTTGGGCAAAATTCCTACTGAAGAGAAAACTGCAGAATCGGGCTTTATAATTGGGATCCTTAATAGTTTCCAAGTTCTAGTGTTAAATTAAATCACCAAAGTCATCATGAGTTTGATTTTGCAAACTTCCTCTGTATCCTTTGCAAAACTCAAACCAAAGTGCTCAGCATCTCATTTTACTTCAATCTCTCAAAGTTCAGGAATGTAGAAAGGTTTCACATAAATGGTTTCAGTTTGGTCCTATCTCAGCAGAAAGTTCTGTTGCCTGAAGAGATTCATTGTCTCTTATAATGGATTATGTTGTTGGAACAGATTTTATTTTACTACACATTACATTAAATAATACGTATTAAAATTAAAAATTGACAGCAGAATATCTCTGACACCAGGATGTTCACTGCTCCTGATGCCGGTGGGGGGTGTATGTGTGTAATTATAATATAGATAGATAGATATAGTGACAGGGTCAGGCCAGATGGCTACAGGAGAATGATAGAAGGCAGATATTAGTCCCAGGTTAAGTAGGTCCCTTTTCCTTGGGTAAAGTAACGGAAGGTTCCAGAACAATCAGGAACTTTCTGGAAACAATTAAGGCAGACAGGCTGATTAGAACACCTGCAGCCAATCAAGAAGCTGCTAGAATCACTTAAGACAGGCAGGCTAATCAGGGCACCTGGGGTTTAAAAAGGAGCTCACTTCAGTTTTTGGTGGAAGTGTGAGGAGCTGGGAGCAAGAGGCGCAAGAAGCTGAGTGTGAGAAGGCATACTAGTGGAGGACTAAGGAGTACAAACACTACCTGGCATCTGGAGGAAGGTCCTGTGGTGAGGATAAAGTACGTGTTGGGAGGAGGCCATGGGGAAGTAGCCCAGGGAGTTGTAGCTGTCATGCAGGTGTTACACAAAACACTATAGACAGCTGTGATCCACAGGGCCCTGGGCTGGAACCCGGAGTAGAGGGCGGGCCCAGGTTCCCCCCATCCGCCCAACTCCCTATTGGATACAGAAGGAGTTGACCTGGACTGTGGGTCCCACCAGAGGGGAAGGTCCCTGGCCTGTCCCCTGACCCACTAGATGGACCAGCAGAGGCTGTGGGGAATGTTCTCCTTCCTTTTCCCCACAGTGATGGCCAGTGATGAGGTTAGCTGAGTAAACGGCAGGTTTGAGCCACTAGCAAAAGTGGCCAAACTGAGGGCTGCTGTGAATCTCTGAGGCAAGCAAATCTGCCAATAAGCGCAGGACCCACCAAGGTAGAGGAGGAACTTTGTCACAAAATACGCACACACACACAATATTAGTAGGCTAAGCAGCAGTGAATATAAACTATTCAAGTACTAGCTACTTTGTGAAGAAATCCTGAACGCACACATTAGCTTTTGCTGTGAGGCTCTGCTATTTATTAAGATGTTACAAGTGCTTTACAATTATTTTATCTTGAACTTTTGTATTACTGGAGTCCTTGCACAGTTAATGCATTACTAGTAGTAGCATAATTCAAATCTTAAGTGATAAAGAAACCATTGGTAGCTTCTAATCTTCCAACTCCTAGAGGCTCCAGGTGATTGACATTGGTTTGAATCTGACAGTGTTGGGAAGAAAGGTCTCTTACTGTGTCTGTAATAGAAGAGAGAAGTTATAAGACACATATTGGAGATGAGTTGGTTATGGAGTCTTTTTAAAATTATAGCGTCAGTTTACTGGAGCATAGCAAAAGAGAAACAGGAAGAGTATTGAATTTCCTTACTTTGAAAGAGAAAATGTTGGTTATGTAAAGTACAAATGAATACAGCAGGCACCATTTCCTGCAAAGCTTCATTGTTACAGTGTGTTGTCATGTAAACAGTGTCAGGATGAGCTCCACCCTGACATCTGGTGGTGAGGTGTGGCAAGTTGTGGAAAACAACCTCAGGAGCCGATGTCATTTGCATAGGCACACCCACCCCACCTAGAATGAGGCCATAGCTGCCCAAATGATCACTTTGGCTGCTGTGGGATCCCCAGTGTCTCTGTTATTGGGGCAGGAAGAATAAATTGTTATTACCCTGATTATGGGAACTGTGCTTGGAACTGTACTTGAGCTTTTGTTATGATGGAGGGACTCACCATCAACTAAGTAGCACTCACTAGGCAAGGGTCATGGGTTCCAAAACTCTGTGAATGGAGAGAGGCTGGGGACAAGTATTAATACTTGGTGGCATGGGTCCCTTGGTGAGGGCCTTACATGCTAATTGCACTTCCTCCTCTTTCCACTGTGGAATATCAGAGCTAATTTTGATTTCATTAGAAGTCTAGTTACAGGCTGCTGAGCTCACTTTGGGCTAATAGTGCACCAGCACTGAGGCTCCCCTTCTACAAGCTGACTTCACCAAAGAGCTGAACTGACTAAGAGCTGAAATCACTGAGCGTTGTGTTAAGTAGTGGGGGAGCCTGAAGATATATTGTGGAGCAGTTTGTGGGACGGCTGGAGTGCCTTGTAGCTAGGCTGGTGGAGCAGTTCATAGATCGGCAGGAGCTGCTGGTGGGATGCGGAGCAGTTCGTGGGACAGCGGGAGTTGCGTGTGGGCTGCAGAGCAGAGCTGAGCAAAGCAGTTTGTGGGGCGGCTGGCGGAGCGGAGCGAAGGCCTATGGAGCTGTGGGGCGGTCAGCTTCAGATCATGTAAGGTGCCTCTTACCTCCACCCCCATCTCCACCCAGGTTGGGAGGTAAAGCTCTGTAGATAAACTTTTGAACTCTGGGGCTGCCCTGACCAGGGACAGAGACTTTTGGGTCATTGGACTTTTGGGACTTTGGGTGATTTGGGGTTGCTGGACTCAAGAACAAAAGGGAAAGGGCATGCCCCAATTTGCTTGGGGTGGATTTTTTGCTCATGGGTTGTGTTATGAATCCTGTTGGTGGTGTTTCCCCAACATAATGCCACATTGTTTCTCTCTGTTATTAAAAGGCTTTTTGCTACACTCAGACTAGGTGCTTGCGAGAGGGGAAGTATTGCCTCTTGGAGGCACCAAGCGGGGGTGGTATATATTTGTCCCAGGTCACTGGGTGGGGGCTCGAGCTGGTTTGCATTGTGTTATTGGAATGGATCCCCTAGATATTGAACCAGGCCCTTGTTGCTGCCAACTCTGACGGGCAGAAGGGTTACAGTCACTTCAGGGGTGCCCCCTCATCTCCAGTCCCAGTGTTGCATGGGATCCTTGTCTCTGACACCCCTATCAGCTTCTCCCTTGGCCCTGCAATGGCCTATTCCAGCCTTTGTCTTCTGTTGACTCTCCCTCTGGGCATTCTGTGGCTTGGCCTTCCAGGCAAGTCACATAACCGTCTAAACCCCTTCTGGGGTAACACAAACAAATCCAAATGAAATCTCAAACAAATCTTCAAGCTAATAGCCCTTCCACCCCTCTCAGTCTCAACTGTAGTGCCCTTGTTTGCTTTCCTCAGAGCTTCCCTGGCAGGAACCCAATCGGCTCCTTTAGTGCTCTTCCTCCATTGTTTCCTTTCTGTAAAACCCTATCCCAAGGCTTCTCTCCACCAGAGAGACCTGTCTCCTTGGCAGTCTCTCCCACAACTGAGCTCCCTCAGCCTACTTATAGGGCCTAACAATGCCCTCTGCGGCCAGAACCATGGGGGATAAGCCTCATCACATTCATCATATTAAAGTTGCCATACTTACTTGCTATTTTAAGTGCAGGGAGTGGGGGAAGACTGAAGCTGGCTACTAGCATGTGGTACTGTTTTTGTGGACTAATGCAGGCTTCTTATTGCCAACTACCACAAGCCGGGAGGGGAAGACAAAGGTGGATCACCTACCCATTTTTAAGCCTGGGGTGGGGGATGAGGGATGAGCTGTATAGTATGACTTGAAGCTCACAATATTTTGTTTGTTTTGTATTAAATGTAGGGGGGTTAAATTCCAAAGCCATGAACCCCTAGCAGAGAACACCCTACCAGAAGCCTCTGTCACAGTTGTAGGGCTAGCTGCATTTCTGTTGCCTTTCTAGTCCCTCTGAATGCATTTCTCATGTCATGGTCTTCTGCCTTTACTTATCCTTGGGTAAAATCACATGATTCTCCCAGTTGTAACCTAGTCCCTGGGCTTTGGTACCCTGTTTATCAACTGTGCTTACCCAGCTAGTCCAACTGGCTCATCATCTGTGGTTCTTCCCTTTGGACTCTATGGCCAATGGGAAATATAGTGACCAAGCAGCCTTCCTAAAATCAAAATACTTTTTTTTAACATTTTAAAAGTAGGAACAAAGCATTTAGAGAGAGAGAGAGGATTTTAAAACCATCTACATGTCTGTCTTACCTGAAGGCCTAATTTCCCCCTAATAGTGATGTAGGAAGGCCTAATTTCTTCATACACCTCAGCAGGATTGTGTCCGTGAATAGCTCCCCAGTGACTATCTCAGCACTAGAAAGAGAGTCTCTTTTTATCCAGTCAGAGTTTGTTTTTGTCAGTTTCTGGGCTTTTGTTTCTGCTTGTCAAACCAGTTCGATAGGCTCCACAGGAGGTCAAGCCACACACCTCAGAGTCAATGGCTCTGCCATTGTCCTGTAACAACCCTCAAGGGATGTGAAGGATGACATATCTTGAACTATTCTTCCTGCTTATTTTCCTTACAGCCTGCTATTAAAGTAAATCAGTTTATTCATACAATAATCATTGCAATTACCAAGTCGCTATTCAGTATTCATAAATTATTACAGACAGTGCCTTGTCTGTCACAGCCCCTTTTTGGGTATCTTGAGCCCCTCTGAATTTAAGTGTGGAGTCATGGCTTGGGGAGAAAGTTGGTCACTCAGGTAGGTAGGAAGCTAAATGTGAAAACAATGCAAAGGTTCCATTCCATTCCAGCTGGTGCAAGACCCAGCAATGGTTTTAAGCTGTTTGTGAGCACATCAGGTCTGTGTTTCAGTTCCTCTACTGGCTTCAAGTCTGCTTCCGCTGCCAGTTTAGGATCTTGGTCATAATCTTCAAACAGCTATGTTAGAGTCAGCATCTCAACTTATAAACTGCCAAGAGAGTCTGGAGTGGTCTTTGAGTGGTCAGCAATCGACTTCTGGTAGCTAGCCTTCCATCTGCCACTGGGGCTCTTAAAATGAGTTCACCGAATAAGCCCACTCAACTCAAGAGTTTTTACCATTTTTATGCTTGTGTTACAGTAACATGTCAATCAAAAAAAATAAAAAATAAACCATGTAAACCCCAAAACTCTTAAGCAAGCAATTTCAAGCCATTAGTTGTGCAGCTCTGATTCTACATACAAGCAGTCAAATATAGCTAGACTTCTAGTTTTTTAAAATGCATACTTAAGCAGTTTAAAAGAAAAGCCTAACAGGATGGTCAAGATCATGTTCAATCCTCGTGGGGTGTGTGTGTGTCCGTCCGTCCCTCCCCCCCAGCCCCCCGCCTTGCAGAGTTATGCTAAGGCTGCTACAAAGGACTTATAGCTGCTTGTGGCAATGAGCATGATAATCGATATTCCAGTTACCGGCAGTGATCTAGGCATTTTTCTGGGCCACCAATTTGTCTCCCTTAACACTGGGATGATGATCACAAAGCCCTGAATGAAAAGCAGTAGTAAAGAGAGCAGCTATTCTCTGTTGAAAGGGTCTGACTGTGAAACAGAATTCCAGAGAAAATCAGATGAATCCAGAGTCATCAATTAGGAAAGTCTGCAAGAGTTGACTTTGATGAAACTTTCCCACCAAAATCATCATGACCTTTTCAATAATCACCCAACATCCTTCCCACCTTCTCCACAAGTAAGTCTACCATTCCCAGGCAGAGCTTTGTACACCTACAAAAGGGAACAGAGACCGAGTCCATGAAGTCTGGTAGGGATTTAGATATTGCTAATCTAATTAACATTGGAAGTGTTCAGATGTCACAGCAGTTTTGCACTGCTGCGAATCATAAAATAGACAAAGCTAGGGGAGAGATTGAATGGAACAGTTGGCATTGGCAGGAGCATGGCCTAATAGGCCTTTAGGATCTCTAATTTGTGTGATTCTAGTTGTCTAACCTTGAACAAACTAAAGCAATAAAACAAAGCAGTCTCTCTCCCCCGAGGGCTGAATTTATGAACTGCGTAATACCAATAGCCTTTGCTGACCTGAAGTCTACAAGTACTATAGGGGACATTCCTGCATTGATAGATGATCTAAGAAGTATTTTCACTACTAACTTCTATGATTCTCCGATATTTGTTTACATGAAATTGTTAAACCTAATGCTCTGTTCTGCACCATAGGCTGCCTTGATTTGATATAATTGACTTTAACATAATCATCCTAGTTGAGAGCTTTCTTTGTTCCATAGATGTAATAACTCCTCTATTTTTGTTTTTGTTCTTTCATAATGTCTTCTAAATTATCATTCATTATGCTTAACCTTAGGGCATGTGACATACAGCTTGTGAATGAGCATGTGTGTGCTGTGCCTCTGGCAGCTGCCCTTAGGAAGCAGTGACCTTGGGCATGCAGGGATGCAAGGCATGCAAAGGGCTAAATTTGAAATAGTTCTTTGAGACCTTCAAAACCTGAGGTCCATCAGCTCTGGGACAACACAGAGGGTGCCACAGAACTTTCAGTAAGAGTAAAGATTTGTTTTGGGGATTTGAGAGAATATTTGCTGTGAACTAATTTTCTGCCAGGCTGTACTTCGAAAGCAAAAGTGGCTGTAGTCCTGTGTCTCTCTCACACGTGAGGAAGGCAGGGCTGGAGGAGAGCCCCCCAGTCCTTTTGCTCCAAAGCAACAAGTCTGTATCACTTGTGCTATGGGAGATCTTGCTTAAAGGAAGCATTGTCTCCATTTTATAAATGGGGGGAATGAGAGACAAAGATGAAGAGATTTGCCCAAGGTCACATAGGAAGTCTAAGAATTGAGCCCAGGTCACTTGAGTCTGTCTAGTGCTTTATTCAGAAACCGTTCTTCTGGTCTCCCTCTTTACTTAGACTGTGCTTCCTTTAGAAAAAAGAAAAAGTAAGTTTGACTGTCTTGAATAGGCATGATCTCACGTTGATTACTTCTCTTGTTATTTTTCTATCAAAATATTTTTAGAAGCTGTAGGGCCAGAATAACTTGTAAATATTATTTCAAGCTATGGTCTATCTTGCATTTATTACTGTTCTTTCACTGTGTATTTTTTATGGTTACATAATGATGCATTCTTGGTTGGAGGGGAAAATCTTTTCTTACATCTAAATCATCTTCACCCATGCTTCAAGCTTCCCTTTCAAAACTATTAATTTTTTGTTTTCCACAAAGCAAATTCTTCTCAATGTTTATTTTTGTTTCGTGTGCAGAGTTGGTATAGACCAATTATAAGTATACTATCAACTAAACGTTTTCAATCCATTTATTACACCGCCTTAACGTCTTTAAAACCAAATCAATTATGTTTTCCATGTAATCAGTATTGGATCAAACACAGTTCAGCACACATAATGCATGATATCCAGGTTTGTTCTGTACACCAGTTGATTTTATTAAATCAGCATAATAGTTGGACATATGTACTTGAACAGTGCGCTAATTCAAAAATGCATATCATCCCATAGTTAATATTATGGTTCAATTACAGCTGATGCTATAGGGGCAGCCAGAGGCCTCTGCATGCTGCCTCTGCCCCATATGCCGCCCCCGCAGCGTCCATTGGCTGGGAACCGTAGCCAATGGGTGCTGTGGGGGCGGCACCTGTGGATGGTGTGGTGCGCATCTGGCCGCATCTCCACATAGGAGCCGAAGGGGGGACATGCCGGCTGCTTCCCAGGAGCCATATGGTGCGGTGGCTAGCAGGGAGCCAGCCAGACCTGCTGCGTGGCACCGCCAACTGGACAATCAACCGCTGACCGGAGCGGCCAGGATCCCTTTTCGACCGGGTGTGCCGATCGAAAACTGGACACCCAGTCACCCTATTAGTTATCCTTGAGCACTGGAGGAATGCAGATGTTTTGGACATCTTGAATACCTTTTACTTTCCATGCATGAGTAAAAACTACCTAAAGATATTTAGAACCTTTTTTTATATTCCCTTTAGACTTGCCAGTATTTACCCTGCATACCTGTTTGGGCCAGGTTTTTAAACACAGGCCTCAGATTTTACATAGGCAATTTGGAAATGCAGTAGGATACTTAGTCCCAGCAAATGAAGAACTTACTAGTTTATCAAGTAATAAGTGGCCTAAATTGTACCTGCAAAAATGTGTCTGCTCCTCTTGCAATTTCAGACCTCAGAGAGGAACAAAAATGGGTCTGAGAACACAGCTGAATACAATTGTTCATCCAAAATGTCAGAGGGATGATTAACATTGTGTGTGGCATGACTGTCAGTGAAGCATGTCTCTCACATTTTTTCCACTGCAGCTTGTCACAAGCATGCAGCAGGGGACGGCACTACCTAGCTGGTAAGTTATAGCCAGGTGTATGATATATGCCTGTTTTGACATAGATGCCACACAATTCTGCAACTCCTGCTGCTCTCCCTTGCAGTCTATTTGGTTATAGTAAATGTAGCAAAGCGTCCGTCTCAACTTAGACCTTCTTATGATATAAGTGAATTTGGGAGAAAATAGTGTTTGGAATGTTCCATTGTGGAAAAATCACCTTAGGTAACCTCATGGGTCTTCCTGATCTTCTGTTGTGGACATATGTTTGCTGCAAAAAGTGTTATTCCGAGTATGGATTTCTGAAAAAAATTAACACTAAAGAGTGATGATAGCAGACTGTGGAACAAAACATTCTGAACTAACAATACACATTTGAACCTAATAAAGCTATTGACTGAAAGCTGATCATGTGTCCTGAGTGGAAATCTTGAAAGCTGCCTCTGCGCAGTGAGAGCCACATTGGAAGCAGATTATATGAATCGTTTCTCATTGTCTCACTCCTGGTTGGACATCTTCATCTGTGTCTGGATCTCCTCAGCAGGGACCAGTTAGTCCTTCAGGCCGTAATATTCCAACTCTGGAGCACTTCAGAGTTAAGTGCGAGGATGGATGGTCCAGTGGTATACTTGGAAGACCTGGGTTCAATTCCCAGCTCTGCCACAGATTTTCCTGTGTGAGCTTGGAGAAATCACCTAGCATCTCTATGCCTCAGTACCCCATCTGAAAAATGGGAAAGAGAGCACTTTCCTACCTGTCAGTGATGTGGTGAAGAGAAATTAAAGAATTAAAGAATGTGACCTGTTCAGCTATTACAGTAATGGGGGCCATATAAGTATCTAATATAGATAGACTTAATCATTGAATGGAGAAACAGAGCACCCCAAAATAAGTACAGTAGGACATCCATGTTGTGATATCATGAGATGGAGACATTCTGTTAGAGTCTCAGCTTCATCACATGCTGTCTCAGGATTTCATACCACGATTCCATTATGGTGAGTGTGACTTCCCTCTAGAGTATATCCTCATTTTCCTCCACTCTGGCTGCTAGGAAGAGAGTGTGATTTCCTCCCTTCTCTGTTAGTCTCTGGGGATGTAGATGGCTGCTCACTAATCTGTGAGAGTGCAAACCTTTCATCTTTGTCTTTACTCCACTATAGTGGGGTGCTTCTTGTTTTCTCAGTGCAGGGGTTGTTTGTGATTGTCACTCTCCACTTGTTCTGTGAGCAGTGCTTTTCTGATCTGCTGACTGAAAGAGCTGCATGCTGGCCCCCAAAAAGCCACAGGAGAGAATCACTGCTTAAACTCCAACCATGCGCATGTGCTTTACGCACATGAGTATAAACTGAGGTCAACGGAGCTATGCCAGTCTATACCAGTTGAGGATCTTGTCCATTGAGTCTACTTTTGTGCATAAGAGTGTCAAATCAAGACTTTCGGTAAGCTATGTACAAAGGGCTCTAAGCAACCTTATACCCTTTCTCAGGGGACACACTTCGTACCCAAATCGATTTGTCATACGTTATGACTCGGAAAAAGTTGCCACTGTTGATGATTTAAACAGGTGACACTCAAACGCCACCCCCTTAAACAGCATTTTGAGTCACTATGCAGATAAAATATTTTTTCTACTTAAACAACAGTGGTACCGATTTTTAGTGAAGACTCCCTGCCTAGCTAAATCAAAATGCCCTTTACAAGGGTCTAGTCTTTGAGAGACTGAGGTTAATAATTGGGCAATAGTGAAAATTACTGCATCAAAGTGTTTTTTTAAATGATTTGGTACTGTGATTCTTTTCTCAGTTAAAATACTTTAAGATAGAGTCATCATGGTCTTATATTTGAATTTATGGTAGCCTTTGAAATGCTAAAATATTCACGTCATTTATGAACTGGGTACATTTAATTTCTTATAGTGAGAGACTAATGTAGAATTCTAAAACCCTCTCAATTTAAAAGCATTCCATGACACAGTTCAGTATTTGTGATTTTAAAAAAATTGGTTATCTTTGGTGATGAAAAAAAAAATGTTGAGATAAAGGCCTAGGGTAAAATTTTCTAAAGCCCCTAAGACCCATTTTCAAAAGTGACTCCTAAGGCTCCTAAGTGACTATGTGATTTTTTGAAACTGGACTTTGGCTTCTAATTCCTCTGGGCCCTTTTGAAAATTTTACCCCAGATCTCCTGATGTTTAACTCCTCTGATTTCAGTGGAGTTTTTTCTTATTTAAACTGCTATAAGTGAGAAGACGATTAAGCTCAAAATACTTACAAAGCAGGGTACAACATAATGTGAGGTGATGAAACCATTTCAGTAAGCAAAACTCAATAATTCGTTTAAAATGCCTTATTGTGCATCCGAAAGGCATTCACAAGCAATGAAGGAAATAACTTTCCCTCCTCTACTCCTCCCTCACCCCCAACATTTAATTAGGATTACAGAGATCTTTCCCAGATATATGTGCTGCTAAGGATACGCATGCCCATTTAATAAATCTTTCCTAAAAGCTTCAAGTCAAGACCTTTAATTTTGTATTTTAATCTCAGTGTAGTTTTCTTATGTGTTTATATACAGTATAGAATGTATCTTATAGTTCAACTTTTAGTGTAGACAATAATCTTCCTGAACTCATTATCTGTGTCCTCTACTGATGGAATTTTGTTGTTATGATCTTTTTAGGAAGGCAGAAAAATAGTCTTATGTCTGTTTTTCATTCTTTGGAAAGGTATATTTTTTTCAATAGACTTTGGTTATTTACTCTTATTTTTACTGTTTCCAGAGGAAAGCATCCTGCTGGTAAAGCTTACATGTATATCTGCTTCAGTACATGCCTGCGTGTTGCCAGCATAGGCTAGGAAAGTGCTAAATTAGAATGAAAATTGCAAGGGTATTTTTCCACTATGGTTTGTCATCCAGAAACGGGTTTGTAACACAGTGTACAGCCTTGTATCCCAGCTGTGTGGAGCATTGATTGCTTCTGCCTGAAGCAGGGATGCTGTCAAGTTGCTCTGTGAGTTGAGTCATCTATTGACAAAGAGCTACCAGCCAGCAGATAATGCTGTGCAGCTCTGCTCTCTGTGCTCCCACGATGCACTGCTTATAGCAGCTGTCAAAGATACTGAAGGGTCCACAAAAAAAAGGACTTTACATCTGCTAAGAAGAGAAAAGCTTTTATCAAAGCTGGCCAAGGGAAACACTAGACATCAGTACAACATGAATGCATATCTTACTAAGCAACACAGCTGCTGCAGGGGGTCTGATGGGATGGATGCTGGCAGAAGTTTGCCTTCATTGATGAGGGATGCCCACTGCGCCTGTGGTTGGCAACAGAACCCCCAGGGTCTCTATTATAATTCTCAGACTGTGCCCTCTTCAGGACCCGTGGGTCTGACCCACAACAGGAGTAAGTGTATTACTTTGTGGGACAGTGTGCGGAAGAGCCCCCATAAAACTCTGGCTAAGACAAAGGGGACCACAGGGGAGTGGTGGTCAGAGTGCACCTGTCCCCATGGCTGGTGCAACCCAGTACAGGTGAGCCTATTCTTGTAAATCTAAATGGGTTAGAAGACTCTCAAACAACAAAAAAATAGGATTTGCTATTGTTGGCAACTTTTCACGCTGGGTCTTGATTATTGTTTAATGATGCCTTCAGGAAGATTTTATGCAAGGGCAGTGTGTCAGTTTATAATGTCTGTCATTTGAATTCTGCTTCTATATGGTCTTTGTAATCCTTGGGGTTCTCTGGGAAGAGTTTTTCCTTTTCATACTGCTTTGTATTTATAAATACAACTTCTCTAAACTTCCTATTATGTTTGTTTAGAATTATGATCTGTTTTAGCCACCCTGTGGCTTCACAAGTATTGTATTGTGCATGCTTCTTTGGAGAGTTTGTTTTAATTTGCTTTCTCAAGCTAAATAATCATATGGTTTTTAAATAGAGAAAATATTTAATGCTTAAAAATAAAGATGGAAGGTATGACTGATTTTTCTCTTAAACCCCCCCCCCCCCCGCAAGATCTATTTGAAATTTAAGTATGTATGAAGTAACTGACTTTAGCTTTCATTTTTGTACTGATTTAATTTTTCAAATAGCAAAGTAGTTTTATTTGAAGTTTAAAATATACTAGTGTCCAGAATTTGTAGTTACTTGTGTAATTATTCTTAGTTATAATTGCTCCCAAGAAAACAAAGCACTGTAAAATGAAATTCAGTGACATTCATATGGTTGTTAATATTAAAAAGCGTTAATGCTTTGTCCACCGATGCATGCATTTTCATGACTGAATCAGACATTTTAATCTCATTCAAAAGCTCTTGTATTACACTAACACCAAACACACTCATTTTCTAAAATAGTGGATTTTTTTATTTAACCAGGGTGTAATATTTTTTTTAAAATCAGGGTGTAATAGTAATCTGAAATATTCTAGTAGTTATTGGGTAAAGCTTGCAGTGTAGTCTGTCTGTCCTTAAAACACATCAAACGAAGACATGCTCTGTTTGGAGAATAAATCAATTCTCTGATGGAAATGGTTTTAATGTTTTTCACAGAACAGGAAACCAATAAGGCACTGGGTCTTCTGACAGTGGGGCTACACTTTATCTTCCTCATGATCCAGAAAAGTGATGCATTGTTTGCTGCAAGTAAACAAGCTCTATTTTAGATTTAAACTAATTTTATATTGAAGGGCTAAGATTTTTGCTTTTGGATTTTTTTGATTTGACCAATAATACACACTATTCTAAAAATATATTATAAATTCTTCTCATGAATCATGTACCAAATTTATATGAATGTTACATACAAAATAAGCCAAAATGAAAAAAACGAAAAAGCAATATCACTAGTTAGTGCCCTTATTTTGCAGGAAAATATTGAATTAAAAAACAAAACAAAACACTGTTTCAGTGAGGCAGAAATTGTATTCCTTAATGTGTTTTTTCTAAAATGGAAAAAAGTTGAAAGAAAAAACTATCTCATACTAGTAACCAGTTTTGTAGGCAATGTAAGACATAGAATATGCAAAGGGGACAGTAATGCTGTGTGTTCTTACTGTAATTTTTAAAAGGTACCGTATTGGTCACACTTAAAAGATCTCTCCAGTATATGTACTTTACTGTTATACAGTTGTATGCAATGCACAATACAAAAGTATACTTGCATATTTTCAACACCATTATATGAAGATAAAATAAAATAACCCATTTCAAGTTTTGCACAAACAGGTCTTTCTACTTTTGAATTGTGTATTTTAAACTTCATGTAGCACACATTCTTATTGTCTGAACGCACCTTTTTGTCTTTGTTGTGTTTAACAAAGTGTCCTCACTAGTATTTACCTGTAGTCATCTTAATGCTTGTTAGCAACAAATTCTAGGGCAAGGTAATGTTCTGTGCCTACATGCAATGGAAACAGATTGATATGGTTACTTCCTGATAGGATTTTATTGATCCTTTGTATCATACTCTTTCCGGACAATCAGTTTCCTCTGACCATCCCACCCTTTCTCGTTCAAATAATAATCTCTTTACTTTTGTTTCCTCTGTGTAAAGCGGGCATTGTGGAGACAGTGAGACGAGGAGGGAGTGTATGTAAACACACTGGGGGTATGTCTACATAGCAACTAGACACCTGCAGCTGGGGCTTGGGTTGCGGGACTGTTTCATTGCTATGTAGAATTCCAGGCTTGGGCTGGAGCCTGAGCACTTGGATCCTCCCACCTCACATGGTCCTAGAACCCAGGCTCCAGTCCAAGTCCAGAAGTCTACACAGCAGTGAAATAGCCACATGAGCCCAAGTCCGCTTACACTGGCCAGCTGCAGGTTTTTCTCTGCTGTGTAGATATATCCTGGGAGGGCTTGCTTTTTGACCAGTGTTAAGATGGTAATACTGTTTGTAACTGTTGTAAAAAGCTGGTAGGAGGGTATCATTCCTAATATGGATGCTTTCTGAATATTAGCTGCATTACATACGGATAAGAGATTCAGTGTACAGCAGTTGACTGACTAATCAGAGAAAGGTTTCAGAGCTATTGGTTCTTTCATGGGTACCTTTTAAATTGCCACTAGTTTAAAGGTGCAGGTTAAAAACTGTAGGTGTCTTTGAGGTACTCACTTACCACACTGTCCTTTGATCCGGAAAACAATCTCATTCAATCTCTTTTTGAAGAAGGCTTAGTCCCTTTTTGTTTAGCAGCAGTAAAGCCATGTTTGCAGTGATGATACTTCACAATGAAAATACAATGAGAAATATAAAGAGCATAATTAGAATAAAAAGAAAATGTTTAAGTTCAATTCTTGTATGTAATGTATTGGGGGACGATATTTTTAAAATGTAAGGAGAAATAATAGGAATCTAAACTTCAGTCTCGATAAAATTACATCAACTGTAAGAAGTAATTGTTTAGGGGAAGAGCGCTTCCCGTGAGGTGCTGGGCACCCTTGCCTTTCCATGTAGGTCACTAGGAGGTGACCACTGACTTTAGATGGAGTGGAAAGCACCTAGCACCTCACAGGTTCCCCAGTTAGCATTGCAATAACCAACATAATGTCAGGTCCTTGGTTCTTTAAAGATACATTTGACAGCTTTTAGAATTTGTCAAAGATTCAAATGGGACCTGAAATGATAAATGAGGAATAAAATGTATAGAGATCTATCTTACCTTTTCCAGTACCTTCTCTAGTTCAGAGAAATGCAATGAGTGGCTCTTCAGTGAATTTTTTTGTGCTAACCTCAGAAGTTTTGCTTCACTAGATTTTCTGTGAGCATTTTCTCTTGGTTTTGCATTGAATTTTGGGCTGAAAACTCCCTAATCTCAAACAGACTTATTTGAAATCACCAAAATTCACTTAATTTTAGAAACCATGTGAAACTAAAATTATTCAGGAGCTAATGCTAAACCCAGGTTTGAACTACCATTAGTATTACTAAGCCAGAGGGTGTTTTCCAAGAGTTACTGGCTCTTCTTCTAGTGAAAAGGAGTGCTTTCTTATCAACTTAAATAAGAAGCTAAGAAATGCAGAAAATTCTTAAGGGAAGCAAAGGGACACAAGAAGAAATCTATAGCCAGCAGAGTTATGGTCAATAAGAAGGGGTTTTTTTAAGTGTATTGAGAACAAAAAGAATGGTATCACTCCATTACTAGATGGAAATGTAGAATTTTCAGTAATAATGCAGAAAAGGTATATGTTCAATAAATATTTCTGTTCTGTATTGGGGAATTCATATCACTTTCCATTCCACTTGTATCTCAGGAGGATGTTAAACAGCAGCTATTAAAGTTAGACATTTTTAAAGTGGCTGCTCCAGATAATTTGCATCCAAGAATTTTAGAAGAGCTGTCTGAGGAGCTCACTAGACAATTAATGTTGATTTTTCAATAAGTCTTGGAGTACCAGGAAAGTTCCAGAAGACTGGAAGAACTCTAATGTTGTGCCAATATTTTAAAACAGTAAAGGGATGATCTGGGTAATTATAGGCCTGTCATAAGTATAAAGGGAAGGGTAAACCCCTTTAAAATCCCTCCTGGCCAGAGGAAAAATCCTCTCACCTGTAAAGGGTTAAGAAGCTAAAGGTAACCTCGTTGGCACCTGACCAAAACGACCAATGAGGAGACAAGATACTTCCAAAAGCTGGGAGGAGGGAGAAAAAACAAAGCGTCTGTGTCTGTCTGTATGTTGCTTTTGCCGGGGATAGAACAGGAATGGAGTCTTAGAACTTTTAGTAAGTAATCTAGCTAGGTATGTGTTAGATTATGATTTCTTTAAATGACTGAGAAGAGTTATGCTGAATAGAATGACTATCTCTGTCTGTGTGTCTTTTTTGTAACTTAAGGTTTTGCCTAGAGGGATACTCTATGTTTTGAATCTAATTACCCTGTAAGGTATCTACCATCCTAATTTTACAGAGGTGATTCTTTTTTACGTCTATTAAAAGTCTTCTTGTAAGGAAACTGAATGCTTTTTTCATTGTTCTAAGATCCAAGGGTTTGGGTCTGTGGTCACCTATGCAAATTGGTGAGGATTTTTACCAAACCTTCCCCAGGAAGTGGGGTGCAAGGGTTGGGAGGATTTTGGGGGGGAAAGAGGTTTCCAAACTACATTTCCCAGTAAACCCAGTTAGAGTTTGGTGGTGGCAGTGGATATTCCAAGGACAAAGGATAAAATTAATTTGTACCTTGGGGAAGTTTTAACCTAAGCTGGTAAAAGTAATCTTAGGAGGTTTTCATGCAGGTCCCCACATCTGTACCCTAGAGTTCAGAGTGGGGGAGGAACCTTGACAAGGCCTATCAGTCTGACATTGATAAATGGCAAGATAATGGAGAGGTTGATACAGGATTCAATAAAAAATATGTTTTGAGGGTACTATAATTACAAAGAGTAATGTAATTAATGCCAGTCAACATGTCTTTATGGAAAATAGATCCTCTCAAACTAACTTGATATCGTTCTTTGAAGAGATTACAAGTTTGGTTGATAAAAGCTAATGTGTTGATGTAATATTCTTATACTTCTATAAGGCATTTGACTTGGTACTGGACAACATTTTGATTTAAAAAAAAACTAGAATGATATAAAATTAACATGGGAGACATTAAATGGATTAAAAGCTAGCTAACTGATGGTCTCAAAATATAATTTGGAATGGGACTCCTCATTGAAATGGTGTGTTTCTAGTGAGGTCCCACAGGGATTGGTTTTTGGCACTACACTATTAAACATTTTTCTTTATGATCTAAAAGAAAACAAAAATCATCACTCATAAAGTCTGCAGATGACCCACAGTTTGGGAAGGTGGTAAATGGTGAGGACAGTTCAATGATTCCTTGATAAATTTGGGTGCAAGTGAACAATATGCATTTTAATATGGTAAATGTATACATATAGAAACAAAAAATGTACGCCATATTTACAGGATGCAGGACTCTATCCTGGGAAGCAGTGATTCTGAAAAAGATTCAGGGATTGTGGTGGATAATCAGCTAAACATGAGCTCCCAATGCAATACTGTTTTTTAAAAAGGCTAATGCAGTCCTTGGATTCATAAACAGGGGAATCTCTAGTAGGAGTAAAGAGGTTATTTTACCTCTGTATTTGGCTCTGGTGCAATTGCTACTGGAATACTATGTCCAGTTCTGGTGCCCACAATTAAAGAAGGATGTTGATAAATTGGACAGGGTTCAGAGAAGAGCCATGAGAATGATTAAAGGATTAGAAAATGTGCCTTATAGGACAGACTCAAATTGTTCCATCTATTTAGCTTATCGAAGAGCAGGATAAGGTGTGACTTGATTACAGTCTATAAGTACCTACATGGGTACCAAATATTTAAGAGTGGGCTCTTCAGTCTAACAGAAAAAGGTATAATCCATTGGCTGGAAGTTGAAGCTAGACAAATTCATACTGGAAATAAGGTGTACATTATTAACAATAAGGGTAATTTAATCACTGGTGTTTTCCGAGCTCATGCAGTTCTCTCGCACTGATAGGGCACAGCTGAATGCATGGAGGCATTCAGTGTTAGAGGCTAGGAAAGCATTAAGTGAGCACGAAGAGCAGAGGCAGGAGGAGATGCTAAGGCTAGTGGGGGAGCAAACGGACATGATGAAGTGTCTGGTGCAGCTGCAGGAAAGCCAACAAGAGCACAGATTCCCACTGCATCCACTGTATGACCGCCTGACCTCCTCCCCAAGTTCCATCTCCTCCTCACCCAAATGCTCAAGAACGGGCGGGGGAGGCTCTGGGCACCCAGCCACTCCACTCCAGAGGATGGACCAAGCAACAGAAGGCTGTCATTCAAACAGTTTGATTTGTAGTGTGGCTACAATAAGCAATGTGGCCTTCTCCTTCCCTCCTCCCCCACCCGGGCTATCTTGTCAGTTATCTCCCTTTTTTTTAATTAATAAAGAAAGAATGCATGGTTTCAAAACAATAGTTACTTTATTTCGAAGTGGGGAAGGTGGTTGGCTTACAGGGAATTAAAATCAACAAAGGGGGCGGGTTTGCATCAAGGAGAAATACACACAACTGTCACACCGAAGCCTGGCCAGTCATGAAACTGGTTTTCAAAGCCTCTCTGATGCACAGCACATGTTGCTGTGCTCTCTAATTGCCCTGGTGTCTGTCTGCTCAAAATTGGATGCCAGGCAATTTGCTTCAACCTCCCACCCTGCCATAAACATCTCACCCTTGCTCTCACAGATATGGAGCACACAGCAAGCAGCAATAACAATGGGAATGTTGGTTGCGCTGAGGTCTGACCTAGTCAGCAAACAGCGCCAGCGAGCTTTTAATCATCCAAAGGCACATTCTACCACCATTCTGCACTTGCTCAGCTTATAGTTGAACTGCTCCTTATTACTGTCCCGGCTGCGTGTGTATGGCTTCATGAGCCATGGGAGCAAGGGGTAGGCTGGGTCCCCAAAGATAACTATTGGCATTTCAACATCCCCAAAAGTAATTTTCTGGTCTGGGAAGTAAGTCCGTTCTTGCAGCTGCTTGAACAGCTCGGAGTTCCTAAAGATGCGAGCGTCATGCACCTTTCCCAGCCATCCCACGTTGATGTCGGTGAAACGTCCCTTGTGATCCACTAGTGCTTGCAGCACCATTGAGAAGTACCCCTTGCAGTTTACGTACTGGTTGGCAAGGTGGTCCGGTGCCAAGATAGGGATATGCGTTCCGTCTATGGCCCCACCACAGTCAAGGAAACCCATTGCAGCAAAGCCATCCACTATGACCTGCACATTTCCCAGAGTCACTACACTTGATAACAGAAAGTCAATGATTGCATTGGCTACTTGGATCACAGCAGCCCCCACAGTAGATTTGCCCACTCCAAATTGATTCCCGACTGACCAGTAGCAGTCAGGCATAGCAAGCTTCCACAGGGCTATCACCACTCGCTTCTCAACTGTCAGGGCAGCTCTCATCTTGATATTCCTGCACTTCAGGGTGGGGGAAAGCAACTCAGAGTTCCAAGAAAGTGGCCTTACTCATGCGAAAGTTTTGCAGCCACTGGGAATCATCCCATACCTGCAACACTATACGGTCTCACCAGTCTGTGCTTGTTTGCTGGGCCCAGAATCAGCTTTCCACTGTGTCAACAAGCCCGACTGCCACCATGATGTCCCAATTGCCACAGCCCGGGCTTTCAGGAATGTCTGTGTCCATGTCCTCATCAAAATCGTCCTCGTGCTGGCATCTCTTAGCCCAGTCCTGCATATGCTCCAGGATAATGTGCGAGGTGTTTACAATGCTGACAGCAGCAGTGAGCTGAGCGGGCTTCATGCTTGCTGTGGTATGGCGTCCGCAGGAGGGCAGAGTTGAAGCAGAAGCAGTGGATGACGACGGGTGCCACAAGAATAGATATTTATACAGAACGATGAGAGGACCTGTGAGGTGGATTCATGGCACCAGGAGAGCAGAGTTGCAGTGGAAATGGTGGATGACAACATGGAGAAATTTGCTATTGAGACTGAGCTCATTTACAAGAGTAGGAGAGCAGAGTTGCAGCGGAAGCGGTGGATGATGACAGTAAGCAGTCATACTGCATGATCTGCTTACAGCAGCACCCAGGACTCAACAGCAGTGGTGATGGTGAGCTGAGCTGAGTGGGCTCCATGCTTGCCCTGGTATGGTGTCCGCACGTGTCATAAATATAAAGGGAAGGGTAAACCCCTTTGAAATCCCTCCTGGCCAGGGGAAAGCTCCTCTCACCTGTAAAGGGTTAAGAAGCTAAAGGTAACCTCGCTGGCACCTGACCAAAATGACCAATGAGGAGACAAGATACTTTCAAAAGCTGGGAGGAGGGAGAGGAACAAAGGGTCTGTGTCTGTCTGTAGTCGTCTTGGCCAGGGACAGAACAGGAATGGAGGCTTAGAACTTTTAGTAAGTAATCTAGCTAGGTATGTGTTAGATTATGATTTCTTTAAATGGCTGAGAAAAGAATTGTGCTGAATAGAATAACTATTTCTGTCTGTGTATCTTTTTTGTAACTTAAGGTTTTGCCTAGAGGGGTTCTCTATGTTTTTGAATCTAATTACCCTGTAAGATATCTACCATCCTGATTTTACAGGGGGGATTTCTTTATTTCTATTTACTTCTATTTTTTATTAAAAGTCTTCTTGTAAAAAACTGAATGCTTTTTCATTGTTCTCAGATCCAAGGGTTTGGGTCTGTGGTCACCTATGCAAATTGGTGAGGCTTTTTATCCAACATTTCCCAGGAGAGGGGGGGGGTGCAAGTGTTGGGAGGATTGTTCATTGTTCTTAAGATCCAAGGGTCTGGGTCTGTAGTCACCTAGGCAAATTGGTGAGGCTTTTTACCAAACCTTGTCCAGGAAGTGGGGTGCAAGGTTTTGGGAAGTATTTTGGGGGGAAAGACGCGTCCAAACAGCTCTTCCCCAGTAACCAGTATTAGTTTGGTGGTGGTAGCGGCCATTCCAAGGATAACGGGTGTAATATTTTGTACCTTGGGGAAGTTTTGACCTAAGCTGGTAAAGATAAGCTTAGGAGGTTTTTCATGCAGGTCCCCACATCTGTACCCTAGAGTTCAGAGTGGGGGAGGAACCTTGACAGCACGGAAAAAAGGTGCGAAATGATTGTCTGCCATTGATTTCACAGAGGGAGGGGTGACTGACTACATGTACCCAAAACCACTTGCGACAATGTTTTTGCCCCATCAGGCATTGGGAGCTTAACCTAGAATTCCAATGGGTGGTGGAGACTGCGGGAACTGTGGGATAGCTACCCACAGTGCACTGCTCCGTAAGTCGATGCTAGCCATGGTAGTGAGGACGCACTCTGCTGAGTTAATGCGCTTAGTGTGGACATACGCAATCGACTGTATAAAATTAATTTCTATAAAATCAACCTAATTTCGTAGTGTAGATATACCCTGATTTCCTCTGAAAATGCTCAGATTCACAGACCCCCTGTTTACTCTTCTGGAACCACATTCCATGTTCCCTGTGAAAACTCAGTTTCTTACACGCATATGTTTTGTTATTGAGCATCTATTGTTCCAATGTTCTACTGGAACACCGCTTTTATGGAAGGTTGCAATTAGGCAGAGTAGTGGTCTTGATGGTATATTGGTCCAACCCAATGGAAGACTTTGAAGAGAGAGACTACTGAAACCTTGAATTTAACCAGCTTATTCAATGGGAAAGCAATGACATGAACAGAACAGAGCTCTGAAGTATTTTCAGATGCCTGTCTTGCTGAGTAAGCCTATTGCTGTATTCTGAACACTTGCCCAACTTGCCCTATCAAACTAACATGATATTTTTTTAATGAGATTACAAGTTTTGTTGATAAAGGTAATAGTGTTGTTGTAATATACTTAGACTTCTGTGAAGCTTGTGACTTGGTACTCTATGACATTTTGATTAAAAATCTAGACTGATATAAAATTAATATGGCACACATGACATAGATTAAAAGCTGGTCAAACTGATGGACCAGGCAGCCAGGCCAATCAGACTGGCTTGGGGTGCTGGCTACTTCCTACTGGCCCTGGTCTGGAGCTCTCTGATTGGCCAGAGGCCCTGTCAGTTGCAGGATCCTGACTTCTTGGCCCCGCCCCTCCTGGCATGGGGTGACATGAACCAAACCAACCCTCAGAGTATTAGTAAGGGGTCAACTGGCCCCTTACGTGACCAGAAACATTATTTTACAAAATTGCTAGGATAAGGAGTTCATTTAAAAAATTGTTCTAAAATATTTGAGCATAACCTAAGTGATTTTAAACAGCTTGATTTAAAAAAAAAAAGAGGCTAACTATTTAGCAATGTCACTATAAACAGAAACCCTGGCTCTACCATGCCAGGTGCCTCAGAAGGAGTCTGGTAAATTTCTCAGCGCTAGTTCTTACACACAAAGAAGAGAGCTAACAAACATGGAAAGCACAGACAAACTATATAGCTGGAGTAAGTGTGAAATGTCTGGGTAAAATCCTTGTTCCGCTGAAGTCAATATCAGTTTTGCTATTGACTTCCATGTGACGTGTGTGTATGTGCGAGAAAGAGAGACTTCCATGTTGGATAATATCACTGTATTTTATATTGCATTATTGACAGCCTTACCTGCTCCGTGCCCACTCGTTCATTTTTTCAGAGTCTGCTTCTCACAAATCTCTGATTAGCATGATGAAGCTAAATTTTCTGCTGTTTAGAGCCTTGCTGGTAAATGAATGACTGGCCATCCTGATCAAAACAGGCTCTGATTTTGGACATCTGTTTTTGGATGCCTAACTTCATACATCATTAAGGTACCTGATGTTCAGAGAGTACTTAGAACTTACCCAGATTAGGTACCCCAGAATTGAGGTGCACATAATCACTAAACATTTTTGAAAATTGTGGCCTTTTAAAAAAAAAACAAAAACCAACCGAACGAATACTCTCAAAACAAAAAAAAACTAAGCACACAGAGGCTACTACAATCACTGGTAATAATTTGTTTTTCTCCCTTATTTGGATGAATCCTTTGAAATTAAAAGAAAAGGAGATAGTCTATGCAGAAATAAGGATGTGTAGAAAAGTGCCAATTGTTACATTTTATAAAAAATTATAAAATATTTTTCTGTAAGGTGTTATATGTACTGATTATGTGATGGACCATTTCAGTGCTGTGTTTGTGACTCTGCAGACAACTCTGTTCTGTCTGTAATTTCTCATTGCTTTCCCAACTATCAACAGAGTAAAACTGACTCTCATCTGTTCAGTTTTCCTGCTGATCAATAAAATCTGTTGGTTTATGGTGGAGTTTCCCGTGGGGTGAATTAAGTCCCCTATAATATATCAATGCAGTCCTTGAAATGGAAACTTTACACTCAAAATAATCTGGGCCAAAATTGGGATCACTATGTGATCAAACCTGTAGGCAGGATGCTAACTATTGTGATTTCTATCATCAGTTGCTGACTATTAACCAAACTTTGAATGCCAATAAGTGAAACGTTACATTAATAATACTGAGAAACAGAAAGGCATGAAGAAAAGGAGTACTTGTGGCACCTTAGAGACTAACCAATTTATTTGAGCATGAGCTTTCATGTTACATCTGATGAAGTGAGCTGTAGCTCACGAAAGCTCATGCTCAAATAAATTGGTTAGTCTCTAAGGTGCCACAAGTACTCCTTTTCTTTTTGCGAATACAGACTAACACGGCTGTTCCTCTGAAACCTGTCAGAAAGGCATGAATCAGCCAAAGAAGAAAACGCTGAATCATGGAAATGTTTCTGCTGAATGATCAAACATGTGGCATTCCAAAAAACAAACAAAAAATGCACCCTTGCTTCAAACACATAACTCCTGGGTCCTTGTGTTTTCTAGTAGCTTCAATGGCCTTGTCTGACCAAAAGGCCGTCTTATGATCACTTCACCAAAAGTCTTTCTAAGGGAAGATTTTGCTTTTGGGATTGCTAAAGAGCAAGTAGTCTCTCGCGCTCTATTTTTGAAGCATCCCATTGTTTTACAGCATTTTATCTTGTAGCTCTTCTGTCACATATATTAGCATGTATGCCAAATCCGTAGAAGCATTGCTGTGTCTTCCTTTATCATCTTCAGCTCGCTTCCAGAGAGGAGTCCTTCTCCTTGTAGTTCTCTTCCTGGGACTGTCCTAGGGTGCGAGCATCTTTAATGTACAGTCTGCTAGTTTCTGTTTCATCACATTGCCTCCGGCCCTGAGGGTTCAGCAAAGCTGACGAAACAGTGGAATGGGAAGGGAAACAGGACTGCCAGGTTAGACACCTGGGCTTTTGGGTGCACTTGTCAAAAGTGAAAACTTAAAGAATGATTCTTGATTACCTGTTAAAACATTAGTCTGTGTTTGACAGCAGGGGAAGAAAAGACATCAAACAAAAAGTGCATTGAAAAAAAGTCTGCTTGTTTTTTCTCCAATATTTAGGGCTGAATATAGAAGCTCCAGTTGTTTCATTTCCACTTTTGGAAGCGTATATAGAATGTCTGCCTGCTTCTCTTTTAGACTCTGTTTGCCTTATTGCCTATCTCATCCTCCTTACCCACCCTTGCTCCATTTGTCCGTGTCATCCACTTGTTGTATCCCATTTGGCATTTTGTGAGCTCCCTTGGGCTGCTAGTGTTTTCTTTGTTACTTGTCTGTACAGCCACCTATCACAATGGGGACCTGATCCTAGTGGCTAATGAAATACAACTAATTAATAAGCATAAAACAAAACACTTCATGAGGAGGAGGTGGTGGCAGCCGCTTCCTTATAACTTTTATTGCAGTGATTACAGCGCTCACTTGAGATGTGGAGACCCAGATTTAATTTCCCCCTTTGCCTGATGGAGGGAAAAGATTTGAGCATGGGTCTCTGTCTCTGTCTCTCTCTTTCAATCTGGCCTAATGACTAGTCAAGTATTTTAGTGACTTCTTAGGTCACACAGGAAGTCAGCGGCAAGCTTCTAGAATTCCAGATTCTTAGGCCTGAATTTAATCAGGTAGGCCACAGTGACTACGGATTGTTGAACCACTCAGATTTTAGCTACATTTTGTACTCCTCTTTGATCATTCAGCCAAATGAATATATTTCCAGAGACTGTACTCCCCTCAGAGCCTCCATGGGCCCTTGCTATTGGTGCTCTCTCTAGAGGAGCTGTTTCAGACATACCTTCAGGATTCCTAGCTGGCCTCCCCTTTGCATTATGGGCCTGATCCTGCAAACACTTACACAGCGTGTAGTTATCCCTTTGAAATGAGTGGGATTCGTCATGGTACTGTAGTAAGCTCTGTGCTTGTTAGTTAATTTTTGCAGAGTGTGCATATTTGCACTGGTTGGTTTTGCTAGATCTGGGGGAAATTGTGCACCTCCTTTCAGTTTAAGGATGAGCTGTACTGACAAGATACTGGCTGCACTGAAGGATCAACCTTAGCCGTTTGGGTATCAATCAATGGAAACGAGAAGAAAATGCAAACCATAAAAGCTAAGAGCAAAACAAGTGAGAGGCAAAACAAAAGAAATGAGTAGAGATGTTTGTAGTTTTTTCAATGAAAAATTTTGCATACTTTTTTGTGAAAAAATGAGGTTTAATTAAATATAATTTTGGTGTTTCTTGAAAAAATGAAAACCCAAAACAAGTTTTCAATTGCCATATACATTTTTTTTTAATTTGCAGAAATTTTTGTCCAAAAATTAAAAAAACAAATTGCTTTCAGCAAAAAAAATTTGGGGGGTTGGAGGGAATAATAATATCCCATCTGGATCTGTAAACTGGCCTATAGCACACCTTGAACGTTCCTAGGTTTCAGTTGTGTTCCAAAGGACTGCCAAGGGGAGCAATTCCAAAGAGGGTTGGCAGCTGCATCATGGAGGGCTGAAGTCATCAAAATGATGTTGATTGTTCACTTTAATTTGCGTCAATATGGTCATCTTCAAGATGCAAAATGAAATGTGCATGCCTGGCACAACTCTGAAAGTACGCAATATGGCAGGCTTCCTTATGTCTGCAATCAGTCATTGAATGGATTTGTTTGTGTTCTCTCTATGCTTACTTTACTTACGAAAGATCGAGATGCATAAACTCACTGTGAAGTACCCTGAAGGGGCCAAGATTTTTGTACTGTTAAATCTTGCATGGCTTCTGTGCTCAGTATATTGAGCAACTATCTGCCTTCTATGACAAATATATTATTAGAGTAAATTAGTGTTCATCTTCCATATGCTGAACCTGAGAGTTGGAGAGTGATACATGGAGCTTCGTAAGCAGCACTGCATTTTCTTTTTATCAGATTGTCAAATTGGTAACTCCTGGTTATATTATTGTTTGTTCATTTTTATTATGCCAGTGGGGTTGCGTATGCAAAGTTGTCTGACCTGCGATACCTGCTGCAGAAACAGTGCATCAAAATGGAGATTTCAGTCACGGGTGCAGTAAATGCAGATCAGCAATTCCTGTAAGCAGCCTTAGTGGTATGAAGGAAAAATTAAAAGGGATTGGACCCCTGTTCAGCAAGGTACTTAAGCATGTTAGTCGTCCTTGTGAAATTAATGGAGCCTGATTTCCCTGTGAATAATCACATGCTTATGGTTAGGTACTTTCTTAAGCGTCTTGCTGAATTGGGACTGTAGTGATTCATTCTTCTCTGATGTTAGATGAATGGATTAGAAGGTTTTTATTGGATGTAGTTGTTCCTTTGGTTGCTGTATAAAATAAATACTTTAAAAAACACTTTAAAAAATTAACATCCTAAACAAATTTGCTATCATTTTAGTGCCCAGAAAATGATTTTAAAAAATCAAACTGTTTGCAAAATAGAGCATGTCAAAATGCATATAAACTACCTCCAACTTTGTTTCTACTTTCCTCTGTCTTGAAACTATAAAACCTATTAAAACCGCTGTTTATAAGGGTGGGGGGGAATTACATTTCTGCTCACTGCTTGCACACAGGTTTCCATCCTCTGTATCTTAAATTGAAACTAGTAGAGTTACAAACCCATGAAAAATATTTTAATGGCTGTAGCAACTGACCTTTCAGTGTTGCTGCATTAATGGGAAATATTAGAGTGAAATAGGTTTTGAGCTGATCTGAACCTGTTGTAAGATTGCACGGAGATTCTTGCTGAAGTTTTGTACTTTCACTTTGGACTTGTATAATGCTTTAGGGTTTCAAACTGCTTTCCACCCGCTAGCTAATCTTCTCAACACTTGTGATGCAGGAGCTATTGCTGATCCTGGTTTGCAGATGGAGAATCTGAGACACTGTGAGTTTTAGCAAAGCCTAAATTGGAATACAGGACTTCTTGGCTCCCAGTAATGTACTGAAACCACTAAGCCACACTTCCTCCCCATTTCAATTTTAATAAAGATTTTTTCATATTTTGGACTTTGAGTTCCCATAACTGTTTTTAAACCATTCAAAATCTCATTATTACATTATTAATATATTTTACCATTTGAAACTATTCAATTAATTTCAGTCTTCTATTTTAATATATCAGTTTTTAAAAAAAGCCTATTAAACTTGTTTCAAGAAGGCCTTATGGAAGTTATTAGCCCCCAGAACTTTTAAAATTACACTTGAATGACATTTTAATATTTCACAGAGAAGCAGTAATCCATCAGATGAAAGGTACAAGAATGAAGTACCAGTTAAGTAATTTATCAAATACTGTGTTGGAGACTGGCGAAGTTTCACACCTAATGGACATGTGACATTGAATTATAACAAGTAATCCTTCTTGTTGTATTGTTTACTTTTGCAGCATGTACTATTGCAGTCAGGTAAACATACGTACAAAACAAACAGAGATATACAGCACATTGGTATGATTTTATGTACAAATACAAATATTGAGTCATAGGAAATTGGTGCAGTATTTTTTCATGGAACAGCAATGGTTATGTAAACTTATATATGGATTTGCTGCAGAGCTGCTGTACATGGGTAAGTATGCAGGTGTTTATATTCAATGTATAAGCAAGAGTTTCCTTTTTGAGAAGGGCAATCTCAAAATAAGCACGTTTTTATCACAAGTCAAAGCTTTTCTGTATGCTCGTATTCTGTATGTATGACCAAAATGGTTACATCACTGAACAGCATAAAATATATGTGGTGACCTCTTTGCTCAAATCCTTGCCACCAGAGGTGAGAGCTGTTTTAGTTCCTTTACTTGGTAGTTATTGGAGAGTAGAAGAAGTGTATGATTACTTTCCATTGGCGTTCTCCTCATGAAAGTTTGGAGGAGCCAGTGGTGTGAATTTTGAAGAATATACACCCAGGCATCTATGGTACTCAGATATTCTGCTTGCCATTTATGTTTTATGGTCCGTGGCTTGTCTGTTTCAGTCGTATTTAGAAAGTAGCAAATTGTCCTTTTGATCTGCCCATTGTTTTGGAGTCTTTGAGATTAGTTTTAAGACTCAGACCTGCGTTTGTATATGGCTTCCTTGTCTGTGCTGTTGTGAGGTGTATGTCAGACTTTCATATATTTTATAAAATCTGGTCTTTGAAGGTCATGTTGTTGGGCAAATAACTCTTCTACTAAAATGTATTCTAAGTGGAACCGCTGTATGTTGAACAAAAATAATCGGACAAAAGAGAAAGCCAGTAGCCATGCCTTATGTAGCTACCTTAGCTGTAACTGTTTTCAAAATGGAGGTTTTAAACCATCATGCTTCAGAACATAAGCCAACTACTTACTGATTGAGTGGAGAAGAAACTTCCCGTATGGGCAGGTTATTCTATAATTATCCACTAATTCTTCCACCTTCCTTTGAAGCAGCTGGAACTACTCACTTTAAGAGACGGGATACCAGACTAGATGAGCCTATCTGATATAGCAATTCTTATATTCCTATGAACCTACACAAGTATTTGATCACTAGTTGTTCTAACTTTAGACAATATGCTATTTCCTTGAGCTGTAACCTGGAGCAGATTAGGACTAAACAGAAGAGGGAGGATTTTGGTTAGGGTTAAAGGATTTGTGGAATATTTTGACCAGGGGTGTGTGGACCCAAATATTAATTTGCACCAGTAGTTAAGGGAGAAAGATGACTACACAGATGACTTCCCACCTCTCTGTACAGTTCTGTTTTTATGCGAGGTGAGGAGATCTGGGAGCCAAAAGGATCATTCCCTTCAGCTCTGCACACATTAAAACTGAAATTTCTGTCTTGCTTCCTGTTTCCATTGCACACACTTGTATTATAGAAGCATTCAGGTCCATCAGTGACTGGCTGCTCATCAATGTGATAGAAACACAGCCATTAATCAGATGCAGAATAGTAGGAGTAAGGTGCTGGGAGTAAAGGATAGGGAATGGAAGGGCATAGTATCTGCAGATGTCTTGGCCACACTGGTTGTCCCAAAGTAGCCAGGGATCCTCTGTGACCAAAAGGACCCCTGGGTTCACACCCTACACACTATTGTAATAACTTTTGTACAAACATTTTGTACAAAATGTGCCTTGTGAGGTATCAGTTGAACTCTAATAACTCACTGGTCAATAATATCATGGTGAAATGTGTATAGCAACATGATGTAAAGTTGTGAGTTTCCCCTGTATGATGTTACTAGCACATGTTCAAAACCAGACAGCCCTGCCTAGGCAAAGGTTGTTAAACAAAGGAATGTGTTTTACCTCAGTTTACATATAAGTAGTAAACAGGGTCCCCGACAACAGGGAGAAGAGTGCAGGAAACAGAATAATTTGCATTTTAACAAACACAAGTGGGGAAAGAAAACATGCAGCCTCCTTTACCACCAGACTCCATGTTGCTGCCTTGACTGCTTGAATAAACTTTACTTTGAAGGGTAACCCTCAGAAGAATCCACTTCAGAGGTTCACTGGACTGTAAAAGACAGGAGAAGAGACCCCTAAACTATCTGTTTCAATTAAGAAGACAAAGGCACAAGCACCTTTGGGACAGTCACCATTTTGTTGGTAGTCTGTGGGTGAGAAAGTCCATCTTAAACAAAGCCTTGAACTGAAAATTGCTAGATTAAGTTTTAGACTTTGAGATGTTTTCACTTTTATTTACTTATAACCATTTCTAATTTTCTCATACTTGCATTTACTTAAAATTCCATCTTATTTTGTTAATCATCTTTTTTTTTTTAATTTTTAATCTAAACCAATCAATCCAGTGCTGTGTTTAAAATTTGAACTGCTTGGTGACTCCAGTTAAAGTAACAAACTGTTGAATATTGGCTCCTGTAAGGAGCCATGAACTTTAATAGCTAAACTGTCCAGGAGAGGACTGGACACTGCAGAACACATATTTTGGGGGAAATCTGGGCATGGGAGTGTTGGGGTCACCCTGCTAGTAGTAACCAAGGCTGGTGAAAGCAAGAGTGGGGCTGTAGACAGTCTGCTGGGGTTAGAGTGGCTGAACCTGAACTGTCCAGCACACACACAGACACTTAGGGTGTGATCTGCATGCTGGTAGGCTGTTTGTGAGCAGCACAGTTGGGAGCTACAATTGCAAACCATTGTGAGGCACCTAAGGTTTATAGGGCAGGCAGTGACACAACCCTTCACTGGTCTGGATTGTACCCCAGGACTGTGATACCCTCCGAGGTTCAAATCTGATTAACAAAAGGCAACCAAGGGAAAGGTCAGTTCCTGGAACACCCATACAGTGTTAATCTTGCTGGGGATCGTGTGAGCAGCCAGCCTACCCTCAGCCAAACCCTGCTCCCAGCAAGACGCTCTAGGTGAAATACTGGCCCTATTAAAATGAATGGGAATTTTACCATTGGCTTCACTGGGGCCTGGATTTAATCCTGTGTGAACTAGTTACTTAAATGCACAGCCAGGTCTGGTGAAATAGAAGTGTGGAATAGTATTGTCTTTGCAGTGTCTCTTTGCATCCCATGGTACCTCAATGTCTTCCCCAAGGGCCACCCTTTGTATGGGGAAAAAAGGGTGACAAGAGAGAACATTGCAGTGTCCTTCGGGGGGCAGCGGGGAGAGACCGTTGAGACAGAAATCCTATATCCCTACCCTCTGGGTCGTGGAGTAAATTTGTCTTGGCTTTGAGTCTCATTAAACAAACCTCTTTAGCTTTATTCTCATGGTTGGTCACCAAAAGTCCTTGTGACAGTTTGTCATGTATCATTTCTCTGTATTTTTTGTTTTCCCTCCCCCTACAAGTATATTTCGGGTTGGCTTTTCAAAGGAGCCTAAGGGAGTTGGGTACTCAAATGTCATTGACATCTGTAGGGAGTAGGGACCCTAAGGTGCTTGTCAAAATCCCAGTCATAATATATAGAAAGGGCACTTTTATTTTCACACATTTTATTTTCAGTCTTTAATAGCAGAGCAACATTCAAGAAGGCAGTTTTCTGATTATCCTAAAGCAAAACATCTGTCTCAGCTCTAATCTTGCTCGGTTATCCTTCCAATGAGGCATTCTGATTAACTTTGTATTCCTAAGAAAGCAATTTGTGTCACAGATCTAATTAAGGAGTTTATGTAACACATATAAAGTCCTTTTTTTCGCAAGTCCCTCTCACCTCTGCACCAATACTACAAGCTTTCGGTATGCTGCAGTCAGGCAGTTACCTCTTCTTCTTGAAAACAGTTTCTTCCCTTAAGAAACGTGAACGAGAGTCACATCATTCTTTTGTCCTGGTAAGGAAAATTGTACCTCTGTATCTCAAAACTGCTGCATGTTTTTATACCAAAGAGTCTATAAATTCTGCAGAATATTGACTGTTGATTAAACTTGTTGATGAGCTTCTTTTTGGGATGGGTAAATTCTGTCCTGTTCAGTGGGACTGAGGATTCTGGCTACATTTCATCTGGATGATCTTGTTCCATATGAAATGAAGTGGGTGAGTGGACAGGAAGTCTTTCAAGAAGAGTTGATGACTTCTTGGGGAGAAAACATACTGTATATGTTATGACTGATATTTAATTCTCCCTAAGGCTTTAAACTGAGGACTACTTGGAAACAAGGGTGGATTCTCTTAAATGTGACTACTTTCCCCAGAGGTTTGCATGGGAGAGGTGTTATTGTCACAAAGGCACATATTATAATCTGGAGTTAAATATGGTGTATGGTGAGTGTGTGTGTGTGTGTGTATATATATATATAAAAAATCATATTCATTTAGTAGGTCATACTGAACACATTAGGATATGGTACTGTTTTATGTCACAACTATATTTTAAAATATTTTTTGTTTCTACACAAACATCAAGTATAGTGGAAATATTTGTTTTTCCATATGGGGCAGCAGATACAGGGATGATATTTTCTGATAGGCTGCATAAAGAATGTTGGAGACAGAGTGAGACACCATGCCCTTTTCTTCCCATGTATTCATTTTCCTGAAACTTAAGTTTGACAGGGTGGCTTTCAAATGTGCTATAATATGTGCAAAAGGTCAAGATGCAGAGCTCATAACTATTGAGAGAGATATTTGAGCAGCATCCTGCAGATGTGCATAACTACTAACTACATCAGTTGAGTGTTGAGTTGAATTAACAGGTGAGCATATTAGGTGCTTGGAAAGTTGATGGACTGATAACAGAACACACTTAGAATCATAGAATATCAGGGTTGGAAGGGACCTCAGTAGGTCATCTAGTCCAACCCCCTGCTCAAAAGCAGGACCCATCCCCAATTAAATCATCCCAGCCAGGGCTTTGTCAAGCCTGACCTTAAAAACTTCTAAGGAAGGAGATGCCACCACCTCCCTAGGCAACGCATTCCAGTGTTTCACCACCCTCCTAGTGAAAAAGTTTTTCCTAATATCCAACCTAAACCTCCCCCACTGCAACTTGGACTCTCGTGTTTAAGAGGGCAGTTGGCTTATGCTGTATTTGACAGACCTCCTTTTGTGTGTCAAAGTGCTACCACCACGGGAAGAGTGGAGTGTCTTTAGTCTTGTAGACTGTTGATTTCCCCCTTGTTCCATTTGCTTTCCCTGCAGATGCTGTCTTCCCCTAACATCAGTATTTCCTATGTTCTTGGCCTCCTACTCCTCACTGGCTCCAGCCATTCAAATTCCCCACCCCCTCTGCTGCCCTCCCTATATTCCCAGCCAAGCACTATGGCAGACCCAAGAATACAGCCCATAACTCCCATGTTTTACCCAGTAGGCCCTTCTTGTTAGGAACAAAAAAAAAAGCTTGCTTCTGAAAGTCTCTTTGTGGATCTATTTTTTATAACCCCAAATGCCATCATTTCAGACAGAGACACCCAGGAGAGACATTCTTGACATATGTTAGTAGGATGCTGCCTTGAAGTTAAGAACCATTTAATTTTCCTTTGTGATTTGGGGATCATGTAAATGTATCAAAGGTTATTGCAACATTTGAAGTTTCTCTAAGTTCCTCAGTGTGTTTTGGTCTCTCCAGGTTTGTGTGTGTGTAAGGTTGTTTTATTCAGCAGCTTTACATGGCTTTCATATCACACATTCACATGTGTATGGTAAATCCACAGAGTTTGCAAAATCTTGAGTCTTGCCTTCATTGTCTGGTTAGAACCATAGATTACAGAGCACTTCTGGCTTTTGTGTTTTATGCAGTAGTCAGTAGACTCTCACATCAGTGATGTCCTGTAACTGCAAGATAGTCTTTTACATGAAAGCGCTCTATAATAACCTTCTATCTATAAGAACACTTGGAAGAGTCATCTTTCAGACTCTTGATTTGTTTCTTTTCCTCATTACTTTGTTAGTAAATATTTTTTGCCATTTGTGTCTAAATAATTCATTCTGTATTCTCTGTTAAGAATTTGCTTAATCTCTTCTTTAATTCAGTTTTAGATTATCAGTTTTTACTTAGCCCATCTGCATCTTTTTATAATTGAAATGAGTACTGTTCTAGAATGACAGAATTCTATAACTTAAAAATGCAGAAGACCTTTTAGGTCACTAAGTCTATCTACCAGTCTGCGAATGTTCTATACGGTCTACTTCCTAGTGTTTAGTTCAGGCTTATTTTAAGTGTCTCAGGCAATAGGACTACCACTGCTACTTTTTAGAGATTACATTACAGTCTTGCAAAACTGTCACACAAATGTACTTTGACACAACATTTATTTGCCTGCCTTTCCCATGAGATTTTTTTCAAAATGCTGTTTTACTCCTTAATTTAAAACGGACAAAACTCACTCTTGGAGAGTGGGCAAGTATAATTTTGTAAGGATCACCTGAGGTTTTTCAGAGATTCATTTATAGATTTTTAGGGCCAGAAGAGACCATTAGAACACCTCGTCTGACCACAGCAATTCACCCAGTTACCCACTGTATTGAGTCCAATAACTTGTTTGACTAAAAGGTATCTTCCTGAAAGGCATCTGTGACACTGCACCCCATATTCGTCATAGTGATATTATTATTATATGATTATAGCTAATTATGATGCATTTTGTACAAGATGGGCTATGTAAGGTGTCATTGGAAAAGTTATGATTTGCTGAATATGATGATCCTATTTGTATGTATGTGTCATAAATATAAAGGGAAGGGTAAACCCCTTTAAAATCCCTCCTGGCCAGAGGAAAAATCCTCTCACCTGTAAAGGGTTAAGAAGCTAAAGGTAACCTCGCTGGCACCTGACCAAAATGACCAATGAGGAGACAAGATACTTTCAAAAGCTGGGAGGAGGGAGAGAAACAAAGGGTCTCTGTCTGTCGGTACGCTGCTTTTGCCGGGGATAGACCAGGAATGGAGTCTTAGAACTTTTAGTAAGTAATCTAGCTAGGTATGTGTTAGATTATGATTTCTTTAAATGGCTGAGAAAAGAACTGTGCTGAATAGAATAACTATTTCTGTCTGTGTGTCTTTTTTGTAACTTAAGGTTTTGCCTAGAGGGATTCTCTGTGTTTTGAATCTAATTACCCTGTAAGGTATCTACCATCCTGATTTTACAGAGGTGATTCCTTTGCTTCTATTTACTTCTATTTCTATTAAAAGTCTTCTTGTAAGAAAACTGAATGCTTTTTCATTGTTCTCAGATCCAAGGGTTTGGGTCTGTGGTCACCTATGCAAATTGGTGAGGATTTTTACCAAACCTTTCCCAGGAAGTGGGGTGCAAGGGTTGGGAGGATTTTGGGGGGAAAGACTTGTCCAAACTACGTTTCCCAGTAAACCCAGTTAGTTTGGTGGTGGCAGTGGATATTCCAAGGACAAAGGATAAAATTAATTTGTACCTTGGGAAAGTTTTAACCTAAGCTGGTAAAAGTAAGCTTAGGAGGTTTTCATGCAGGTCCCCACATCTGTACCCTAGAGTTCAGAGTGGGGGAGGAACCTTGACAGCATGTATCATTTTTGTGTCTGAAATTATAAATATTGACTCTGTAGCTGTATTTGCATGAAGTCACACCTGGGTGAGACCCACTAGGCAAGATGCTTCCAGTCTAAATAGCTGGTTGTGAAGGGCCCAGGGTAATGTGCCATTAGCGAAAACAATAGACCTTATGAGCTTATCCCGCACCTGATGAACCTTCCTGAGAACGCTTCTGACAGCCAATGGATAATGGCTGCTATGACTCTGCATGTGAGCACCACATGACTCTGGGCTCCATTTTGGGTGCTTGTATTTTACCACAAACTGCGCTGGGAACTGTTTTTGGAACAAAGGGTTCCCACCATATGCTAAAGCTATATAAGGCAGGGAGTGACATCATCTGTTGTTCTTCACTCCGCCACAATTCAACACCTGATAGAAGCTCCAAACGAAAAAGGACTTGGAATGGGGGGTGGGGATCCCAAGTTGCAAAGCAAATACAGCTTGTCCCTTAAGAATCTGCAAGCCTACTTGTATCATCAGCCAGGGTGAGAATTTGCTAATTCATATCCTATTTTTCTGGTATTTTAGGCTTAGTTTGCCGTTTTGTTTATTTACTAGGTAATCTGCTTTGATCTGTTTGCTATCACTTATAATCACTTAAAATCTATCCTTTTGCAGTTAATAAACTTGTCTGTTTTATTCTAAACCAGTGTGATTTTGACTGAAGTGGCTGGAGAAAATCTCAGCTTGGTTTAACACAAGCTATTGTGCATATTTCTCTCCACACTGCTGGAGGGATGGACATATTAATGACTATATACTGTGCAAATCCCTGTGCAGTGCAAGACAGTATAATTCTGGGTTTGTACTCCAGAGAGGGGTGTGTGCCTGGCAAGCTCGGAAACTGGCTGGTGTCTGCTGTTGGCACTCAAGTTTGGGTGAGTGGCACCACTTGCTGTCATGTTGGGTAATGATAGGCCCTGAGTAAGGGTGGTTGTGTCCCCAACCCAGCTGTGTGTTGGAGAGGGGTGCCGTGGTTCCCATGGCTCCCAGACTGCACCCCAGACAAGCATCCAGTCTGGGTTTGAAGACCTCAAGCAATTGAGAATCCAGAACTTTCCTTGGTAGATTATTTCAATGGTTAATCAACCTTACCATTAAAAATGCATGCCTTATTTACCTTGACTTTTTTAGCCCATATTTTTCTTTGTTGAATTTCATCTCCTCAGTACTTAGATTCCATAACCTCTCTTTGAAGCCTATTCCAGTGCTTAGCTATCCTTTAGTTAGAAAGATTTTCTCAATATCCAACCTAAATCTCCCTTGTTTCAGATTAAGCCTATTATTACTTGTCCTATCTTCAACGGACATGGAGAACAATTGATCACTGTTCTCTGTGTAACAGGTCTTAACATATTTAAAGACTATCAGGTTCTTCCTGCAGATTTCTTTTCTCAAGACTGAGCATGAACGGAACAGTTATTTTATCTGTCCTCACAGGTCAGGATTTCTAAACCTTTTGTCATTTCTGTAGCTATCCTCTGAACGCTGTCCAATTTGTCCACATCTTTCTTAGTGTGGCACCCAGAACTAGACACAGTTCTTGAGTTGAGGCCTCAGCCGTGCCAAGTAGAGTGAGACAGTTATCTCCAGTGTCTTACATACAACATTCCTGTTAATACATTCCAGAATTATGTTAGCCTTTTTTGCAACTTCATCACGTTGTTGGCTCATATTCCATTTGTGATCCACTATAACCCCCAGATATTTTGCAGCAGTACTATGGCCTAGCCAGTTATTCCCATTTTGTAGTTGCACATTTATTTTTTTCCTTCCTGAGTGTAGTACTTTGAACTTGTGTTTATTGAATTTCATCTTGTTCATTTCAGACCAATTCTCCATTTTGTCAAGGTAATTTTGAATTCTAATCCTGTCCTCCAAAGTGCTTACAACTCCTCCCAGCTGGGTGTCATCCGCAGATTTTATAAGCATACTCTCCACTCCATTATCCAAGTAATTAATGAAAATATTAAGTAGTACTGGACCCAGGACAGACCGCTGCAGGACCCTACTAGATACATTCCCCCACACCCAATTTGACAGTGAGCCATGGATAACTATTCTTTTTGGTATGGTCTTTCAGCCAGTTATGCACCTACTGTATAGTTATGCCATCTAGATCACATCTCCCTAGTTTGCTTATGAAAATGGCACGTTGTTCTGTGTTCAAAAGCCTTATTAAAATCAAAGAAGGAAATTAGGTTGGTTTGGCATGATTTTTTCTTGACAAATCTGTGTTGGTTATTACTTTTTATGCTATTATGTTCAAGGTGTTTATAAATTGATTGCTTAATAATTTGTTCCAGTATCTTTCCAGTATCAGATATTGAAGCTAGGATGACTGGTCTATAATTCCCTAGGTCCTCTTTGTTCCCCCTTTTAAAGGAAGGTAGTAGGTTTGCCCTTCTCAAATCCTCTGGGACCTCACCTGTCCTTCATGGGCTCTCAAAGATAATAGCGAACTGTTTCAAGATTGTTTCAGATAGTTCCTTGAGTATCCCAGGATGAATTTCATCAGGCCCGGCTGATTTGAATACATCTAACATACCTAAATATTCTTTAACATGTTCTTGCTCTATTTTGGTTTGTGTTCCTCCCCCATCATTGTTTATATGAATTGTGTTAAATATCTGGTCACAAATTACTTTTCTAATGAAGACGAATGAACGTGCCACACTAAACACATTCTCACCACCTAGGCATTTATTCTCTTCAGATATTTGCTGATGGTTATCCTGTCCTGTTTCCTCCAGCCTATTAATCAGCATTTAGTGGAGCATATTGACAGGTCCCGCTACTACTACTTTTATGAGGAAAGATCATCAATCCTTCTAAGCCCCTTTATCATGTTTGTTTGCTCTTCTCTGATTTATAATGGCCAGTGGTGTTTTCCTTACTTAAGTAACAAGACACAATTCAGGCGATTTTATGGGGCCATTAATACAGATCTCTGGTGCACTGCATTTGTAGTGTTGAGTCTTACTTAGCCCTAAATACACCCTGCCATATTATATCAATTCTATGGTTTGAGATTTGTGGATAAATGTATATATTAGAGCTAATATTAATAGTGATGATGATGACCCAAATATTTTGATAACAAGGTAGAGCCTTCCCCCGCTTCTTCCAGTGGCTGATACTCATAGTTGAACATGTACACCTTATTTCCAGTCTGAATCTGTCTGGCTTCAAATGCCATCCATTGGATCATGTTATATCTTTCTCTGCTAGATTGAAGTTCCCCGTGTGGGTACTTAAAGGCTGTAATCAAGTCATCCCTTAACATTCTCTTTGTTAAGCTAAAGAAGTTGAGCTCCTGGAGTTTCTCATTATAAGGCAGGCTTTCTAATCCTTTAATTATTTTCCTGGTTCCTCTCTTAATTCTCTCCAGTTTATCAGCCGAATTCTTGAATTTGGGCACCAGAAATGGACACAGTGGTCCAGCAGCAGTTGCACCAGTGCAGTATACAGGAGGTAAAATAACTTCTCTACTCTTACTTGAGATTCCCCTCCTTATGCATCAAAGGATCACAATAGCTCTTTTGGCTGCATTGTCACATTGGGAGTTCATGTTCACCTGATTATCCACCATGACCATCAAATCTTTTTCAGAGTCACTATTTTCCAGGATACAGTCCCCCATTCTGGAAGTAAGGCCTACATTATTAGTTTCCACTTGTATATATTCACATTTAGCCACATTGTTCACTTGTGCCCAGTTTAACAAATGATCTAGATGCTCTGAATTAGTGACCTGTCCTCTTTGTTATTTACCACTCCCACAGTGTTTTTGTCATCTGCAAACCTTATTACTGATTTTGTTTTCTTCCACCTCATTGATAAAAATGTTATATAGTGTAGGGCCAAGGACTGATCTCTATGGGACCCACTGAGAATAGGCTCACTTGATAATGATTCACTGTTTACAGTTACATTTTGAGACCTATCAGTTAGCTAATTTTTAATCCATTTAATGTCTGCCAAGTTAATTTTATAATCACAATGTTGCGCAGTACCAACTCAAAAGCCTTACAGAAGTCTAAATGTATTACATGACCACTATTCCCTTCATCAGCCAAACTCATCCTGTTCGCTTTGCTCTTCTATTTGGCTCCAGGATTCTACAGTTCTAGATTTTAGCAGTTTTGCCAAATGAGAACTATTGAAAAAGAAGTCGGTCTATTCAGGGCAATTAATACAGTTGGCATATACAAATTTTGCATTTTGGCTGTGCATTCTCTTTAATTTAACAGATTAGGCCATAACAAAATCCAGTGACTAGACATTGAAGCTTGCTTATTCAAATTAGATAGAAGTTGCACATTTTTTAAACAATGAGGGTAAGTAACCATTGGAACATGTGAATGAAAACATTCTCTCACCTGAAATTTTGAAATCAAGATTGGTTGTCTTTCTTAAAGACACACAATTATCCAGCTGGATTCAGGGACTACTGGGTGAAAGTCTGTGGACTATGTCTTGAAGGATGTCATTTCCCTTCTGGCCTTGAAATCTACATACCTATAAAATACTTCAATAATCAAAATTTATTTTAAATTTTTGTTTATGGGTGAGGGTGTGTGCAAACACCCACAAGCCATCTATGTTCTCCCCAGTGTTATTAAGAGGTAAAGATACTGCAACAATGTGAGTAGCATCTCCTCAGCCAAAAAATGTACTTCTGAATTTGAGGTGGACTGAAAGGCTTGAGTAGCCACTTAATTCTGAATTGCTTCACCTTTGTGTGCTGAAGTCACACCTTTACTTATTGTAAATGTAGTTTTTAGTGATTTCCTGGTGCTTTTTTGTGTCATTCGAAATAAGCCATTGACTGGCTCTGCATCCTGAATTATTTTATTCATTTTACCATCATGTAGTTATTTTGGGAGGTGCAGGTGAGAATTGCTAAATTGCTGCATCTTTGAACAAAGTAAGATTTGGTCCTGGGAATTGGTCCTGCTTCAAGCAGGGGGTTGGACTAGATGACCTTCTGGGGTCCCTTCCAACCCTGATATTCTATGATTCTAAGATAAACTGCCGCATTTGATCACATTCTCACAGATGTTCATATTTTCAAGTCCTCTACAGCAGATTTCATTTTGTGAGAGAAAGCAAAGGGAAACCTTTATGAAAGAAGAATTACCTCTCTATGTAACAGGTGGTTTTCATTCCCATTCTTGATGATGGAAGAAGCTTTATGACCAGCTTCAGATCCAGAGGCTGAAGCCATTGCGGCCCCCCCCCCCCCCCGCCAATTTACATAGTGTTGACATCTGCCTCTATTCAGAAGAGGTAAGGAGTAAATCTACAAGAAAATCTCGGTCACTGATGCAAAAGATGATTACAGAGACCTCTGGTCCCAAGGAGAGTTCCATGCAGGCTCCGAGCGATGCTGGTACTGCAAAGGTGAAGAGGAGCCCATTGTCTAAGACAGACTCAGTCCCGAGTTCAGGTACCCATACCAAGGGTAGTAGAGGCTCTGGTGAAAAATATTTAAGCCTGTCCCTCAACAGTATTTGGTATCGATAGCATGGAAGTCAATGGTACCAAAGCCTGCTCAGCTACCTATGGTACCGATGGAATTGAAGTCAACTTGCTCCTATGCCAGACGTTCAGTACCAGCTCCATTGGTACCAAAGCAGTCCTCCACAGGTTCTTGCTCAACCCGGTCTTTGATACCTTTGGTACCACAATAATTTAGGTACATTAATGGCCTGCTAGAATCTCCGGAGTCAGCTGTTAATGAGTGTGGAGGAGCTTTAAGACTCTCTCAGTCATCTAGAGTACCCCACACTGCAGATTCAGAGGCTCCAAACTTGGTTCATCAATGGCTCTTTGGAATAGAGGTATTCTCTTCATCTGAGGTACAGCATGTATTATTAAATAGTAGAAGAGACTCCACAAGAAATACTTACCTTCAGAAATGGAAAAATGTTATCTTTGGTGTAATAATTTTTGGATTTTGCTGACTCACTCTCCTCTTCCCAGGGCATTGGTTTACCCGTTGGAATTGAAAACATCGGGTCTTTCTGTGAAACCATTGAAGTATGCTCTTGGCAATAACAGCTTTTCACACATGCACAGGGGATTTTTTGCTCTTTGCCCTTCCAACAATAGCAAGATTCCTAAAAGGTTTGTTTGAATCTCTTCCCACAAATCAGACATGCTACTCCTACCTGGGACCTCAACCTAATCCTTAATTGCCTTATGAAACATCATTTTGAGTCAGTAGCTATGTGTTTGTTGTTAGATTTATCTATGGAGTCCACCTTCCTGGTAGCTATCACTTCTGCCCGAAGAGTTGGAGAATTGGGGGCTTTAATGGAAGACACCCACCCCCATTTACAGTATTCACCAGAGAGAAAGTATTGCTACAGACCCATCCAAGATTTTTACCTAAATTGTCCTCAGAATTTCATGTTAATCAAACCGTTCATCTTCTGATTTTTCCCCCAAAGCTACTCATGAAGTCATATTTCACACCCTCGATGTCAGGAATATTTGTACCCATTTTGAACAGAAACTAGAGTTTGGCAGTTTCGAAACAGAGGTTAGCAAAATGCTTCTCTGGATGTATTTAAGATCCATTACAACAAAACTTCTATCATCTGTCCACACTTTTACTGTAATATCAGATGCTGCTATAGGCAATGCAGTCTTCTCTTCTCTATTGAACTCTGCTCTGCTCTATTGAACTCCCATTCCTTTAACAGGATACTGATCAGAAATCACCTGAAGTGAAGCACCCACAGGGATACATCTGCACAATGTGGGTAACCTCTCCTTTTGTCAAGGACATCGAGCAAGGCTTCCAAAGAAAATAATGTTGGTTTTTACACAATTGGATTTGCTAAATTATTACAGAGATCCAGCTAAAGATGTGACAAAGCCAGTCTTGTTCCTCACGTGTAATTGTTTCCCCTTACAGTAGAAGCCAATTGTTCTTTTAGACATCCAAATGTATTGTCATGGTTTGGCTCCAAAAATGGGTCTCTAAAAAAAGAATACACTGACCTTTTAAATATAACCAACAGATGTATTTACACAAAGTCTATAGTTATTGGTGATCTGTTTTTTATCTAAAACAGGACAGAATATCTTCTTTCGCACTTTACTTGTAGGCTTTTCTATGGGCCTCATCCCCAGATTATCTCAGTGTCTCACAAACTTTGCTGGATTTATACTTACCTAAAGGAGTCAATGGCAAAGCTAGGAATAGAATCCAAATGTCCTGAATTCATTTTGCAGAGTCTAGGGATTTAGCTTAGGCTTTCCTAAGCAGTTTCTCTGACCAGGTCAGTTGCTTAATTCAAAACTCCAATCCCTCCAAACTGAGCTATAAATGACTTCTCACCATTAATTTTTAATCTTTGTCACTTCCACAAATCCTGTGAAGGGGGTTGATTGTTTACTCCAAATTTCATTGATATGCCCAGTTTGAATGTTACATTTTATATTTTCAGATTGTCTCAAAGATTTAGACAAATAGTGAAGTGGTAAATCCAGATTATTTAAAATTGATTGGATTCTTTAATCTGGGTAAACACTCCTTCTTAATTCATTCCAGAAACCAGACAATTATGCAATTTTCCATCAGGCTAGTTTCCCATCAGGGCTAGTGTTGCCCTTAAATATGCAACATTTTAAGCTTAGATGTCACAGCTGAAGAATTTGATAACTAGTATGTAAAAGCTTCATCATAATATATGATGTGGTGTATGTGTTTACATTGTCAAAAGAAATGCTGGCTCCAGTTACATTGATTCACAGTAATTTTCTTCCAGTTGTTAATGGAAGGTTATAACATTCATTTTAGTCAATCCGAGTTTCATTGTTATGTGATGGGAATAAGAACTCATGCTTTCTTTTTTCACATATCACTTACTAAATTGGTGAGACAAGCTCTGAATAACCTTTATGTTCAATAGTGTGCTACACGGGCCTTCAGATATGAAAGAGGAAATGGAGCTCCCTCAAGTTATTTGAGTTTCCTGTGTGCTGCGTACTGATGTGGTTCTACATCAGTATTAATAACTTAAGAAAAGGGTGCCACTCCTCTTACTGGAATTATCATAGATATTCTTCACGCTGTATCTTTTTTCCCCTTCTAGCTGTAGATTTGCTTTGTTCAAAACCAAAACCACATTGCCTATATTGTTAAGATCTTGTAGTAGAAAGTACAGCCTGGTTGTTTATCCTGAGGATATTATTGAATTGTCAAAAATTCTTCACAAAGTCTTCTCTTTCTGGCTGCTCACTGTCCCCAGAAACAACCTGCAGAACACTGTGTTCTGATAGAAAGGCAATAGTTCACATTACATTGCTCTCCAAAATATTTGAAGAAAATAATTATGGTGTGTGGTGATGTATGTGATCCAGAAAGTTGAGTTTAGCTGAGCTCATTTATACTTTTAGACCTGCCAAACAGGATGCTGTGGATTTGTAAGTGAGCTGAGATAATTAACAACTTGGTTGGTTATTTTTACTGACATAAAAATTAAAATACTTTCTATTTGCTACAGTCCAGGGCAGCTTGACTTTGAGTCTGTAGTAGATATTTAAAAACCATGCTTAATAATTTCACCTGTTGCCTATTATTATGACTTAAATAAACGTTCAGGAGGTTAAGTGAAAGGCATATGGCAAAATAGCTTTACACCTATACCATTAACCAGAAGAAGGAGTTAATATGACCTTTCCTATGGACAGTACATCCCCTGGCTTTTCTCCTGCTGGCTGTCCAGTACTGACTTATTACTAAGGCTATGTTTTAGTCACAGATATTTTTTGTAAAAGTCAGAGACAGGTCACGGGCAGTAAACAAAAGTTCACGGTCCGTGATCTGTCCTTGTACTATATGTGACTTGTACTATATACCCCTGACTAAGCCTTGGGGGGTGGAGGGCAGTCCGGGCGTGCTGCTGGTGGGCGGGGGGGCGAGTGGTCCGGGGGCATCGCGGTTGCTCTGGGGGGAGTACCTGGGACTCCCGCTGGTGCTGGGGAGGAGGGGTTGGCGGGGCTGGTAGGGTCCCTAACTGGTTCTGCTCAAGTCCCCTGAAGCAGCGACATGTTCCTCCCTCAGCTCCTAGGCAGCTCTGTGTGTTGCCTCGGTCAGAGTGCTGGCTCCGCAGCTCCCATTGGCCGGGAACCATGGCCAATGGGAGCTGTGAGTGCAGTGCCTGTGGGCGGAGGCAGCGCACAAAGCTGTCTGGCCATGCCTCTGCCTAGGAGCTGAAGGAGGGACAGCTCGCCACTTCTGGAGAGCCCCCCCCGAACTAAGCACTGCCCTGAATTCTCACCACCTCCTGCACCCCAGCCCTGAGCCCCTTCCCACACCCACACTCCTGCTGCGGGAGGGGGTGCGGTGGCCTGACACTGCCACAGCAGCAGCTGGTGCAGCTGGCCCAGGGGCTGCCTGAGCTGCTCAGGCAGCCCCCGGGCCAGCTGCTGCAGAAGTCATGGGGGTCCCAGAAGGTCATGGAATCCTTGACCTCTGTGACAAACTCGCCGCCTTACTTAATACTGATGTTGGCTACATACTACTCATTCTTTTGCCTGGAAACCTTGGTGAAACTCTCTCCTTTCTAAAGTCTACCACCTTCTTCTGCATTCTTATTTCTTCCCCTAAATCTGCTTTCTCAGATGTTGCACCACTTATGTTGACTGGAAATAAGCCCCACTCTCTAAAGCTTGCACTATTGCCAAGTACAAGTCAGCTCTAACTGGCACTTGTTCAGTTATTATATTATTTCTGGTTTGCTGTGTATGAAGTATAATGTAACTGATTGGATACTGAAAGCAGATGTGTTTTATCCTTTGGAATTCTATTATATTGTAATAAATCCCCTATAATAGATCCTAATTCTGTCCAACTCATTTGCCTATTTCACTTTTAAATTTGAATTTCCTTTTGTTTGTTGTTCAACCTCGATTTTAGTCTAATTCTTATTTTTTTTTCATTCCCATGAAATTCCTGTTAGTAAAGGAATAAAGGTGACACTTAATCTTCAGGTACTTCAGGCTGTGAAAAATACAGCAAAATAGCACGTTGGGTTATTGCTTTGAAAGTCTAGTACACCATTACTTTTAAAGATTACCAGCAAAAAGTAATGTCATGGGCAATGCAGCCTTTGATTTTGAAGAGATGACATGAATAGAATGATTTGTGGGGGAGGGGTTCCTTCAGTCAGAAGCAGAGTTTTTATCTTCATTCACTGCAAGGCTGATTAATGCATTTCTATTTGATCCAGATGCATACTGAATAAATTAAAAATGAGATGATTTGTCATGGATTTTTTTTGTTTATAACTTTGATATCATTTCCACTGAATCAGTAAAAACAAAACATTCACACTGTAATAGAGAAGACTTATTTAACAAGAACATAAAAGGTAGACTGAAATAAAAGAAAACCCATACAGAGTAGAAACATGGATGAAATCCTGGCTCCATTGAAGTCCATTTGAATTTTCTTAATGACTTCAGTTAGACTGTAATTTTCACCCAAGAAGTTTCGCATCTGTTCCAGGTATCAAGCAATTACATATTCTAGAAGGGGTGCATTAGAACAAACATAAAACTTGAAGATATTCAAAATTCTGAGTTATTTAGCAGTGATGATGCAGTAGAAGATAAGTTAGCTCTTATATTTTGATATATTTTATCACTCTGTATTAATTTAAGATATGAGGGTGCTTTAATTATTTCTCCTATGAATTTCACCCTATATGACATAATTTGCTATCTTACAGTGGTGGTGCACAGATTTGGAAATATCTTTTGAATTATTCCTCTAATTGTTTTTGTTAAGAACTTTGCAGTTTTCAGCAAGTGAACGTAAAATGCATATATTTTATATATTTATATATATAAGCATTTCCAAAGTATTATCAAATCTTCAAGGCATTGTCCATTGGCATCCTACAGAAAATATACTTTGTGAGTGTGTGGTGGGGGTTTGACTTGCCCAGCTCAATTCTGGCGCCTATAACAACCAGTGGAGAAGCCACTCTATGGGCCTTTCACCATTTAAAAGCCTCATGATACATTTACACAGCAGATGGCACCATGCCTTCCAGCGTGGGTAGCGAGACTCACTCTAAGATTGCTCGAGCTAACATATACAAATAGCAGTATGGACATGTATGGCTCCAGCAGAGACTTGGGCTAGCCACCTGAGCTCAGACTCAGAGGATTGGGTGGACTTGGGTGACTAGCCCAAGTCTCATTTAGAGCCGCAACATCCACACCACTAATTTTAGCATGTTAGCTTGAGTGAAACTAGTCTTGACTCAGGGGTTGTCTGGGAAGCTGGAGAGGCGGCTGGACTAAATTTGAGTGAGAGGTGGTGTGACCCTGTGCCCAGGTCACAATGCCATTCATTTGAGTGAGTGAAGTTCTTTCAGTTTGTATGCAAATTCAAATAGATTTTTTTAAAATTGCCCCCCATATGAATTTGGGCCCTAGTTATGTGCCTAGTTTGCCTGTGTGTTTATTCGGCCCTGAAGCTATTGCAAGTCCGTCTACCCTCGCTGGGAGCCATGCTACCAGCTGCAGTGTAAACATGCCCTGGAAATCACAGGGCATTATTTTAGCTGATGCAAAAGCTAAAAAACTGTTAAAGAAAGGGCTATTATTTTTATTGTTTATGCAATGAAAAAGTATGTTAGACAAACATACTTTTAATATACAATAAGTGTCGCTATTGTATATTAATTTGGTGTACTATTTTGTAAAATACCTTTCTATTGCCTGAACAAATAATAAAAGTTATGGAAACAATTAAATAAAATGCTTAAAATACACCTTTTTAAACATATTAATGGAATTGTCAGTTTGGATTACTTTGTTGATATTTAGATAACTTCTTCCAGTAGGGATTTTTTGCCACTTGAATATTTGCAGTGCTGTTAGCCGACGGCCAAGGATGTTTGGTGAGGTGCCAGCTATGCCCGTTTATACCATCCGTGACTTTAACCGCTAGGACGCACTGTCCCTTCGCGGCGGGCAGCCCGGGCTAGGCTGACGGATGCCCCAAGGTCCTAACCACCCGTGACTTTAACTGCTAGAGCTCAGAGCTCCTTCGCAGCGGGCAGTCAATACTGACTGACAGGTGCCCCAATGGCAGCACTAAGAGCCTCTCCACACCCGTGACTTTAACTGCTAGAGCTCAGAGCTCCTTCGCAGCGGGCAGCCAGGATTGACTGACAGGTGCCCCAAGAGTTTGCCCCGTGGAGGCGGCACAACTCAACGCTAGGCTCTTAGTACTCTCACCTAATGGCCAGGCTTTAGAGCCAAAATGGCTGAGGTTCTCTAATTGTGTTGGCTGCTTTACAGTAAACCAGAGAAAACAAGTCAGGCTTATGCACAAATGGTTACCAAAATTTATTAAGCTAGATTCTAATCATGTGGTTACAAAATTGCTAGTGCCTACTTATTTAAATGTAGAGATGTTACACACACAAACAAGTTACAAAACTGAAGCCACAATCCCAAAGAAAGAAAACAAAGTATAGAGCTCTATTTCAAAATATGTGTACACTAAAGATAGGAGATCAGGTGTGGGTGCTTCTTACCCTCCTTGCATCTCTCGATTCCAGCGGTGCCAAGCCAGGATCGGTCACTCAATTCCGCGGAAAGACGAATAAGGGACAAGGCTTAGGGACCCTCTTAGCTGCAGAAGCCTTGGGAGGCTGTCATTTATCTGACCAGCAGATAGATAGTGAAAAGCACTCAAAAATCATGGTGCTGTAGGTCCCCTACTTATACCTCTGTACTCCTTTATTCTCTTTCTCCTTTCTTATGCCAAATTGAGGCTGGTCTGTCTGGGTGACGCCAGCTTTCGCAAGAGTAGTTTACACTTGCAAAGGAGAGAAACAATAAGTTTCGACTACTGGACATTTCTTTTATCAGGGTAAATATTTTCCCACCTAGGATGTTTGTGTGTGTGCATCACGCTATTTAGTAGGGGCTAAGAGCCATGTCTGTCACAGGGTCTCTGCCTGCTGTGAGCTTAATCGTTGTATCTGTTCCCAGAGGCACATTGTAGCAGCACACCTGTGCTTTCACAGCTTCAAAGGCTGTGCTGGAATATATGTTAAGTGCCCTGTTCCGGCTTCCTCCTGTGTTTCCAGCAATGCTGGTCTGAGAGGGGGGGGGCTGGCTGTCTGGCTACAAGTGCCAAATCAGATTTTTTCCAGCATGCATCATCTTGTATTAAAATTTTTATAAACTACATGAAAACTTCAACTTTGTTATCAGGTGTCAAGATTTTGATGTGATACATCTCTAAAGAAATCATATTGCATGTGTCAAGGTTCCTTCCCCACTCTGAACTCTAGGGAACCTGCATGAAAACCCCCCTAAACTTATTTTTACCAGCTTAGGTTATAACTTCCCTAAGATACAAACTATTTTACCTTTTGCCCTTGGACTTTATTGCTGCCACCACCAAGCGTCTAACAAATATATAACAGGGAAAGAGTCTGCTTGGAAACGTCTTTCCCCCCCACCAAAATCCACCCAAACCCTACACCCCCTTTCCTGGGGAAGGCTTGATAAAAATCCTCACCAATTTGCATAGGTGAACACAGACCCAAACCTTGGATCTTAAGAACAATGAAAAAGCAATCAGGTTCTTAAAAGAAGAATTTTACTTGAAGAAAAAGTAAAAGAATCACCTCTGTAAAATCAGGATGGTAAATACCTTTACAGGGTAATCAGATTCAAAACATAGAGAATCCCTCTAGGCAAAACCTTAAGTTACAAAAAGACACAAAACAAGGAATATACATTCTATTCAGCACAACTTATTTTATCAGCCATTTAAACAAAACAGAGTCTAACACATATCTAACTAGATTGCTTATTAGCCCTTTCAGGAGTTCTAACCTGCATTCCTGCTCTGGTCCGGGCAAAAGCAACACACAGACAGAGAGAACCCTTTGTCCCCCCCGTCTCTTCCCCCCCCCCCAGCTTTGAAAGTATCTTGTCTCCTCATGGGTCATTTTGTTCAGGTGCCAGCAAGGTTATCTTTAGCTTCTTAACCCTTTACAGGTGAAAGGGTTTTTTCCTCTGGCCTGGAGGGATTTAAAAGTGGTTAGCCTTCCCTTTATATTTATGACAGCATGGATTCCTAGTCTGTAGATCTTGGGACTCAGTTTCCTGGATTCAAGAAAGCAACTAAACAGGTGCTTAAGTTTAACCATCCATGTTTAAGTGCCATTGATTTTTCAAACCAATTTGAGCATGCATTCAAAGTCAAGCATGTGTTTAAGCATCCTTCCTGAATAGGTCCCTAATTATGCAGGACCATGGCCTAGGAATGCTTTAGTAAATTGAGGCTCTAGTGTGAGACAGTTGAACAATTTCTCTCACACTAGCCAGCTGAGATCCAGTGGTCAGAAACCTGTGTGATTCTCACTACCAGGTTTCATTTTAGTTCCCTAGCTTAAGGCAAATGGACCTACTCTTCTGTGTGCCTAGGAAGCTGAGATGCCAGCAGTTAGTCAACTAAAATCTTATTGTTGATTATCTTGAGCAGAATTATAGACCTATCATAATTATATCTCCTATTCTTCAGCACTTACTCTTTTGACATTATTATGTTCTTCACTGAATCAGATATTGGATATAAAGTTACTGCTATTATTTTAATCATTGCTAATTTAAGCCACTGTCAAGCAATATCAGAAGAGTATATAATAGATTAGATTGGTTTGGTTTGGGTTTATTTGAGAAACAATTCCCATTGGCATCTTGCTGATCCGGATGGAGATGTCAGTTTCTGCCTAGATCCAAATTTATTCTTGATAGATAATGTCACTGCTAATAGCTTTTTATAAAAATTGGAAAATTCTATTTTTTTTAAATTAAAAGTGGAAATAAAGTCCAAATATACACATTCTGTAATAACTTTGAGATACATTATTTAGTTTAACTTGTAATGGGTTTATATGGCAGCTGCATTATATGTTACATTTCCTTACGTTTGATAAGGAAAGGCCTTGAGGCTTTCTTGAGGCACTTTTCTTCTACTCTGCCAGTGACTGTCTGATAGCAATATAACAAGTGACTTTTTTTCTGTTTCACATCTATATATAGAAGGGAGAACTATTTGCTGTGAAGTTACTCTTTAGTTGTTCAAGGGAGCTCTGTCTCTAGTTTATCAGTTTCATATAAAACAAATTGATTTTTTAAAACAGTGTCAAAACTTGATGGAAAATGAGTTTCATGAAATGCAGTGGTGCATAAGACTAAGCAACTATGTATTGTGTGACTTTGTGGCCTCATAGAATTCTGGAGCACAGTTCTGTGGTAAATGGTCAGGTTAATCTCAATATATATTTTAGACTGAAAGTTGAGATTCTGGAGTCTTGATCTGTATATTTAAATTAGAAGCGTGTGTGTGTATGTGTCAATGCACGCACACACAAATAATTCTCAATCTGTGCATGTGGTTGCTTGCACCCTTTCTCTGCGAGTGTAAGCACGTATTTTAGCTCTTCTAGTTCTGAGAAAAACTTTGAAAAAGTGAACTGAGTTAAAACTAATGCAGTGTTGTCTTTCTGTAGGCCTGAGACCTGTTCAACCGCCCCCCCCCCCGCCCTCATATTAAACCAGTTTTGGATGAAACTCCGGGTGTTTGGTAGGGAAAGGGTGAGGGTGCCTGAACTGACCTGGTCACACCTTGAGCCCTGGCTAGGGTATAGGTGAGGTGCCCTAAATTGAGCGGGTAACATTTCTGAGGCTTCAAACAGCCTGAAACAATAAAACTGAGAAGTGTAAAGTGTCCCATTCATCCCCGTTGTGTTAGCTCTGAGACCTAATGACGATGATTGTATTCATTTGTGTATTCACTTGTCCTATATCCAGTTGCCAGAAATGTCATCTTTCTTCTCTGTTAAATGTATGCATTGTTCACACAAAACGCTGCAACATACTGGAAATTGACTATGCATGGACAATGTAAAATAAATATAGGGACTAGTGCTCTTATGTATTACTAATATAAAGATAGAGAGACAGACCGAAAGAGAGAAAATGTAAATGGTAAAATGAAGCTTCCCAGAACATCCAGTCTCACCAAGGCCAGCTTGCTTTGGAGTACATGAGTCCTTAAATATGACTTAAACTTCTTGTTCAAATAGTCAGCTCTCTGTTTAAAAAACAACTAAACCTACTCAGAAACCGAGAAATTAAAAAACTCTATCTATCACAGTATCATTATCTTAGTCCCAGTTCCACTTTCAATTTTTGAGTCCAGTACTTCAAAAGCCATCTAATCAGGCATAGTGCTTATTACTATCATTATACCATTTTTACTCCTGTGAATTGCTCATAGAGTAAGCATTCCATGGGACTATTTGTGGTAGCAAGCGCTTTGACTGGTAGTAAAGCGCTTTGACTGGTTGTGTGGAAAACATATTTATAATCTTTTGTTTGTTTCATGGGTGAAAATAACTTCTTGGATGGATCACTTATAGACACTTTGAGTCTAACTAGAATTATTCAATTATTCAATTCATGAGAACTCAGACGCTAGCCTTAGCAAATTCCTTCACATGGTGCTGTTTTGTGGATCGCGGGAGTTCTGTCCTGTAACAATGAAACAGAAAAAGTTCCTTCAGCTTTTATTCTTGCACATTTTGAATGTCACCCCAGCTGGTGCCTCTCCTACAGAATACCTTGCGTTTGCTGCCACTGTTGCCTGTGTTGATGTTTCTGTATCCTTAATCACTAGTTTTCTCCATTTAAGTAGTTTGTCTGGAACACAATACGCTACTATTATAACAAATAGCATCCTCTGAAAAGTAATTGAGAGAGTGAGAAAAGAAAGCAAAAGCTAAGCCTCTTTTCTTCGTCTTTCAACGAATTCTTGGACCCAGTAAGTTCTATCAGGAACAAAGAAACCATGATTTTCTGAACACAAAGGACATTAAAGCATTTCTGGATGCTACACGTGTTACTACTCGCCATTAGAAATCTTGCACTAGTTTACTTTGAAGACATTATATACTCATTGAATCAGATATCAAATCTGTTTGTGTGCTGGGCTACCACAGTCAGAAAATTTTAATGAAGAATGACATCCATGGGCATGTGGGAAGAGGAGTGAGAGATGAAACACTTCAGTAGATCTTGTCAGTGTTGAAAGTGGATCAGAATAAGAAATATTGATGGTTTTAAAAGCAAATGGGTAGGAGCCATCAGTCCCAGATCTTTCTCCTGTGTCCAGATTTGTAACAGTCATGTCACAGTAGATTGACAAGATGCTGAAGGCTGAGGCATAAGAAATTGGAAAGAATATACAGGATAGATCTCGGATAGTTCTAGGGTCTTGCTCATCATTGTCCGTGAAGGTATCAGTACCTTGCTAAGCCTAAACAAACCATCTCAACTTGACAAAATTGGATATGCATAGCAGACCACGGATCAATTCACTTATAGGTATTGTCAGGACAATAGCATCTCTAGATTTAGAGTTACTGTATTTAGTGGTGGTCTCCTTTCCACATCTTTCGATGAAATAGACCCTAAACCAGGGGTTCTCAAACTGGGGGTCGTGACCCCTCAGGGAGTCACAAGGTTATTACATGGGGGGTCGTAAGCTGTCAGCCTCCACTGTGAAGTAAACCACACTTCACTTCAGCATTTATAATAGTGTTAAAAAAAATGGGAGTTTTTAATTCATAAGTGTGGGGGGGGGGAGTTGCACTCAGAGGCTTGCTGTGTAAAAGGGGTCACCAATACAAAAGTTTGAGAACCACTGCCCTAAACCATGCGGCTGCATTTTGGTGTGACCCCAGCCAGCGCTGTCCATAGGGGGGTGGAGGGGCTGGGACATAGGCGCCAAGTTCCTATCTGCCTGGGGTGGTGCTCAATTCAATATGCTTCTCTGTCACTATCTCTAAAATCCAGTACCTAGAGTCCTGGAACCATCTGTCCTAAAGGAGTCCCTTCTTTATATTATATTTATATTAACTCATGAGTGGAGTTCATCCTGCTGAGCAGGAGGTTGCCGGTAGAATAAGTGCATATTTGAAACTCCAGGACTAACGGTTCATTATTAAAATATACTAGTTCTTAGCACTTATCTACTGCTTGTCATCCGCTGATCTCAACATCTTTTTCAAAGGCAAATAAGAATCACAAGATCCATTTGACAACTTAGGAAACCAAGGCAGAGCAGTTAGGTGACTTGTCCAAGGTGTCACAGGAAGTCAAGTGGCAGAATTGGGAATAGAACCACACATCTTTTGTTTCCTTGTCTCGACCCCTGTCTGCTAGAAAACACTGGAGGCACGGTCATTTTGAAAGGTAAAGTTCTCCTCCTAATAGCAGTTTCAGTGAAGGAAGTGTGCAATGAGCAGGCAGGACCATGTCCGAGATAGCTAAGGGTACATTATCAAAACACAAGAATCCCCATGTTTTGAGGCCCAGGTGGCTTGATACCCATTGGACCTGCAACTTGGAGTGAAAAATAAGAAGAGGAACAGACCCCAACAAAGAAATCATCCCCCGACTTTGGAGTCTTTTGGTTTTAGATCTATCACTTATCACTTGCCAACCATGGAAAATTCCAGGAGTCCTTTCACCTAAAATGGGGGCTCTTGACTTATCTGGAAAGTATTTGTTTTGCATTGTGCAGGCATACCTTATCTTTCAACAGTTTGTTCACCTGTCAACAGAAGTCTGAGTTCCTAAAACAGGGCCAAGCAAGTTCTTTATTGATGGACATGTTCCATTGTCATTTCAGGTTGCATGATTACGGTGCAGTTGAGGAGTTCTCCAAAGAAATTACAAGTCTTTAACTAATCTTATTTTATAATGTCCCTATGCTTCTTCATCACTTGCATTGTTTTCCTGCTGAGAAACTTCTTAAAAGTACTGTCTGAAAAATGAATACATTGCTGGATTTTTTTGTAATTAGGGCCTGAGTTACCTGCAAGAGTGGGAAAGTGATGAGAAAAATATGGGCTGCTGATTGATTCCAGTAGCTTAACAAATATTGCTTGATTAGGGAATGACAAGGCATTTAAATTCTGGAGATTGTAAATAATAAAAGAGCTGAGGGAACTATCCTAGATTTATTTTGCCCTGACTATCTGATGTTAAGGTTAATCAATATGGAGAAGTAAAACCAGGATTTCAATGAAATGTAAAGGTTGACAGAAACAGCAGTATTATCTCGAAAACCATCTATTTTTTTCTATTTATAATATAGACAAAAGAATTGATACTCAGTATTGAGCTGAACATTCATGAAAGCTAAAGTGAAGTTGCAGGTAGATATGGAAGGTCTGTATTTTTAAATGCAGCAGTTACACATTATAAATCTTTCCTGCATGGCCTATAACTGAAATTATAACAGTCTAAATGAAAAAGATTCTGAAACTTGTATATATTCGTTTAAGCTAACTAAAGCTACTGAGCACCAGTGAGGATAACTGCATGAAAGGTAGGCACAGAGAATGCCTAGTTTCAGAAATTTAGAATGTGGTTTTTAATATCAAATCGTACAATACTGTAATAGATGAAGACAGGTCATCAGCTGAATTGCACCTACTTTAGAGTACCAAAATATGTGTGTCTTGTTATCAGTGTATTCCCTGTGATTGGACAATTGTATAACAGGAAATAATTTTAGCAAATGTTAAATGTGGTTGCATATAACCTATAATTTCTCTTTAGATGGAAGTTATTCTCTTACATCATGAAATTGAAAGGTTAGAAACAGTGTGGTTACAGGAAAGCACTTGAATTACTGCATCAATACCAAAAAGAAAAGGAGTACTTGTGGCACCTTAGAGACTAACCAATTTATTTGAGCATAAGCTTTCGTGAGCTACAGCTCACTTCATCGGATGCATACCGTGGAAACTGCAGCAGACTTTATATATACACAGAGAATATGAAACAATACCTTCTCCCACCCCACTGTCCTGCTGGTAATAGCTTATCTAAAGTGATCATCAGGTGGGCCATTTCCAGCACAAATCCAGGTTTTCTCACCCTCCACCCCCCCACACAAATTCACTCTCCTGCTGGTGATAGCCCATCCAAAGTGACAACTCTTTACACAATGTGCATGACAATCAAGTTGGGCTATTTCCTGCACAAATCCAGGTTTTCTCACATCCCCCCCACCCCCATACACACACAAACTCACTCTCCTGCTGGTAATAGCTCATCCAAACTGACCACTCTCCAAGTTTAAATCCAAGTTAAACCAGAACATCTGGGGGGGGTGGGGGGGTTAGGAAAAAACAAGAGGACACAGGCTACATTGCATAATGACTTAGCCACTCCCAGTCTCTATCTAAGCCTAAATTAATAGTATCCAATTTGCAAATGAATTCCAATTCAGCAGTTTCTCGCTGGAGTCTGGATTTGAAGTTTTTTTGTTTTAAGATCGCGAACTTCATGTCTGTGATTGCGTGACCAGAGAGATTGAAGTATTCTCCGACTGGTTTATGAATGTTATAATTCTTGACATCTGATTTGTGTCCATTTATTCTTTTACGTAGAGACTGTCCAGTTTGACCAATGTACATGGCAGAGGGGCATTGCTGGCACATGATGGCATATATCACATTGGTGGATGTGCAGGTGAACGAGCCTCTGATAGTGTGGCTGATGTTATTAGGCCCTGTGATGGTGTCCCCTGAATAGATATGTGGACACAGTTGGCAACGGGCTTTGTTGCAAGGATAAGTTCCTGGGTTAGTGGTTCTGTTGTGTGGTATGTGGTTGTTGGTGAGTATTTGCTTCAGGTTGCGGGGCTGTCTGTAGGCAAGGACTGGCCTGTCTCCCAAGATTTGTGAGAGTGCTGGGTCATCCTTTAGGATAGGTTGTAGATCCTTAATAATGCATTGGAGGGGTTTTAGTTGGGGGCTGAAGGTGACGGCTAGTGGCGTTCTGTTATTTTCTTTGTTAGGCCTGTCCTGTAGTAGGTAACTTCTGGGAACTCTTCTGGCTCTATCAATCTGTTTCTTTACTTCTGCAGGTGGGTATTGTAGTTGTAAGAAAGCTTGACAGAGATCTTGTAGGCGTTTGTCTCTGTCTGAGGGGTTGGAGCAAATGCGGTTGTATCGCAGAGCTTGGCTGTAGACGATGGATCGTGTGGTGTGGTCAGGGTGAAAGCTGGAGGTATGCAGGTAGGAATAGCGTTCAGTAGGTTTCCGGTATAGGGTGGTGTTTATGTGACCATTGATGCATCCGATGAAGTGAGCTGTAGCTCACGAAAGCTTATGCTCAAATAAATTGGTTAGTCTCTAAGGTGCCACAAGTACTCCTTTTCTTTTTGCGAATACAGACTAACACGGCTGTTACTCTGAAACCTGCATCAATACCCTTTTTTTTTTTTTTTTGACGTGGGAGGCGTAGGGTGGCTGCTTCTTGGGCTGTGAAATGCTAGGCTAAAGAAAGGTACTTGATAGTAGAGCTGTGCTCAGTGCTTCGAGTGAGACTTGAAACTGCTTGAAACTTGCCTGCTTCTGGGTTCTGTCATTAACGTTAAATTAATTTTGTTCAGATGCAAGACTTGGAGTGTGTACACAATGGGAGTTGAAACAAATAAACTCATGTTTACATAGAGCCCTGAGACCCCCAAACTCCCTATTTCATACAATAGTAACCAGTAGATGTTTACTACTTGTGCAGTTAGATCCTAATCCAAAGACCATTGACGTTAATGGAAAGATTCCTATTGACTTAGTGTACTTTAGATTAGGCTCTTTGGGTACAATCCTGCAAGGTACTGAGTACCTCCTACTGACCTCAAATACCAATTAATTCAGTGATACCCAAGGCTCACACCATTGTTCCTTGTGAATTCACTGGGAGGTAGGGGTGCTAGCTCTGAATTTCATGTTACTGTGGTTTTTAATATTCAATAGTTTAAAGTATTTAAATTTGTTTCCCCCCCTTTCTTTTTCTCTCAGGCTAGTCCCGCCCCTATAATAGTCAACACAGACACCTTGGACACAATTCCCTATGTAAGTATAGCATTTTGTTTCCTCTTTTTGTAAACAGTTGAACTTACAGCTTGGTCTATCTTGATTCCCCCCTCCATTCCACCACCCCACCCCCCGTAAAATTCTCTTCACTGCTTATCAGATACACAAAACATTAGTCAAAGGTCTGCACAGAATGTTTCTTTAAATATATTGTATTTATTTTTTTTAAATATTAAATGGATTGTGTGGTTTAATTCTTTCCCAGTTGTAGAAATTAGGGAGGGCAATAAAGTCCGGTGACATACAGTGCAAAGTAGTAATTCACATACCTAATTTTTCTATGCAACAAAGTTTTAACAAATCAAAACTAACTTTCTTTTGAAAAATATTGTGGATTTATTGTGACTTTCCCTTTTCCCAGTGCAGCTGTAAAACCTGTTTTATTTGTAGATCACCAAATATTACTAATACCAAGAGTTTTTTGTTTTGATTTGGGATTTTTTTTTCTGAAGAAATTTCCAGCTATATAAGAGAAGTCTGTGTCTGAATTTCTAGTATCAGATGGAGGGGGAACACCTTGTCTCAACCCTTCATCAGTTTATCTGTATGTCTTTTTTTAGATTGGAAGCATTTTAGGGTGTTTCTGTATAGCACTTGGCATGTGCTGGGCATTGCTGTCAGATAAGTAATACTAGTTTAACTTTTAACTAATAGGAATGTCATTTTATTTTTTTAAAATAGACAAATTCATGCTCAGTGTTTATCCTTACCCTTTTGTGAAGAGCTTTTCAGAGGTTACTGTGTGTTAACAAACGACAGTGGTGATAGGCTCAGATTCCAGAAAGAACTGTACCACAACAAATGCATTTTTCCAGGATCTAGCTACTTACAAAGTGAGTTCTTACTGTATAAGTCTCTCAGACTGGAATCAATTTTCAGTACAAAGCTGGTACCTGCACGCTATATCCACCCACACAAACAATATCCTCACACTCAACTCTACAGGGAATATTTAAAAATGAGCAGTGGCAACACATTCTTTCAGCTCTATATGCAGAACCAAACTATAATGAAGGAGAGTGCAGAACACAAAAACACAAAATAATAAAACCAAAATACATTGTGCAATGTGTGCAAGTAAAGAAAATACAAGCAAATTTCAAAGTGGCTACACTGAAGGATTGTTCTGGTTTTGTCCTAACTTATTAGTTAACGTCCTATTTCTGATCCACTTTTTTCCACTTTGGAAAATAAGGGCTGTATAAACCCAGAGGAGTTCAAAACTTGACCCTCTTGGACATTTTATTTGTTCAGTTAAAAAATGTGTTCGTCACACTGGGACTAGTTCAGAAACCTAAAGTTGTCTTGCAGTTATGCTGTAATTCCAGAGTACTTATTACAGGAGAGCAAAGGGGCCAGAATTACTTTGTGGGTAAAATTTTGCAAAGTTTTTACAGTTCTTCATTTCACCTTTCCAAATGTTAGTGTTATCCAACTTTTGAATATACCATCGTTTGTATTTCTTGCACTTGAATGGAAATCCTAATAGCATATAGCATGCAGCTATATAATGTCTTTGCTTGTTTTATTTTTGCAGTTGCTTATTCAAAATTACAAAATGTCATTCAAATCTGAATTCATCTGAAATTCAGTGCCAGCATACTAGCAGTACTTTTTGACGCATCTACTTGGTGGGATAACTCACATGACTGGAGTACTGTCATGGATGGTTATAAACTGTTCAGGAAGGACAGGCAGGGCAGAAAAGGTGGGGGAGTAGCCCTGTATGTAAGGGAGCAGTATGACTGCTCAGAGCTCTGGTACGAAACTGCAGAAAAACCTGAGTGTCTCTGGATTAAGTTTAGAAGTGTGTGCAAAAGAGTGATGTAGTGGTGGGAGTCTGCTATAGACCACCGGACCAGGGGGATGAGGTGGATGAGGCTTTCTTCCGGCAACTCGCAGAAGCTACTAGATCGCACGCCCTGGTTCTCATGGGTGACTTTAATCTTCCTGATATCTGCTGGGAGAGCAATACAGCAGTGCACAGACAATCCAGGAAGTTTTTGGAAAGCGTAGGGGACAATTTCCTGGTGCAAGTGCTAGACGAGCCAACTAGGGGGAGAGCTTTTCTTGACCTGCTGCTCATAAACAGGGAAGAATTAGTGGAGGAAGCAAAAGTGAATGGGAATCTGGAAGGCAGTGACCATGAGTTGGTTGAGTTCAGGATCCTGACACAGGAAAGAAAGGTAAGCAGCAGGATACGGACCCTGGACTTCAGGAAAGCAGACTTCGACTCCCTCAGGGAACGGATGGGTAGGATCCTCTGGGGGACTAACATGAAGGGGAAAAGAGTCCAGGAGAGCTGGCTGTATTTCAAGGAATCCCTGTTGAGGTTACAGGGACAAACCATCCCGATGTGTAGAAAGAATAGTAAATATGGCAGGCGATCAGCTTGGCTTAACGGTGAAATCCTAGCGGATCTTAAACATAAAAAAGAAGCTTACAAGAAGTGGAAGGTTGGACATATGACCAGGGAAGAGTATAAAAATATTGCTCGGGCATGTAGGAATGAAATCAGCAGGGCCAAATCGCACCTGGAGCTGCAGCTAGCAAGAGATGTCAAGAGTAACAAGAAGGGTTTCTTCAGGTATGTTGGCAACAAGAAGAAAGCCAAGGAAAGTGTGGGCCCCTTACTGAATGAGGGAGGCAACCTAGTGACAGAGAATGTGGAAAAAGCTAATGTGCTCAGTGCTTTTTTTGCCTCTGTCTTCACTAACAAGGACAACTCCCAGACTTCTGCGCTGGGCATCACAACATGGGGAGTAGATGGCCAGCCCTCTGTGGAGATAGAGGTGGTTAGGGACTATTTAGAAAAGCTGGACGTGCACAAGTCCATGGGGCCAGACGAGTTGCATCCGAGAGTGCTAAATGAATTGGCAGCTGTGATTGCAGAGCCATTGACCATTATCTTTGAAAACTCGTGACGAACGGGGGAAGTCCCAGATGGCTGGAAAAAGGCTAATGTAGTGCCAATCTTTAAAAAAGGGAAGAAGGAGGATCCTGGGAACTACAGGCCAGTCAGCCTCACCTCAGTCCCCAGAAAAATCATGGAGCAGGTCCTCAAGCAATCAATCCTGAAGCACTTACATGAGAGGAAAGTGATCAGGAACAGTCAGCATGGATTCACCAAGGGAAGGTCACACCTGACTAATCTAATCGCCTTCTCTGATGAGATTACTGGTTCTGTGGATGAAGGGAAAGCAGTGGATATATTGTTTCTGGATTTTAGCAAAGTTTTTGACACTGTCTCCCACAGTATTCTTGTCAGCAAGTTAAAGAAGTACGGGCTGGATGAATGCACTATAAGGCGGGTAGAAAGTTGGCTAGATTGTCGGGCTCAACGGGTAGTGATCAATGGCTGCATGTCTAGTTGGCAGCCGGTGTCAAGTGGAGTGCCCCAGGGGTCAGTCCTGGGACCGGTTTTGTTCAATATCTTCATAAATGATCTGGAGGATGGTGTGGATTGCACTCTCAGCAAATTTGCGGATGATACTAAACTGGGAGGATTGGTAGATACGCTGGAGGGCAGGGATAGGATACAGGGGGACCTAGACAAATTGGAGGATTGGGCCAAAAGAAATCTGATGAGGTTCAATAACGATAAGTGCATGGTCCTGCACTTCGGACGGAAGAACCCAATGCACAGCTACAGACTAGGGACCGAATGGCTAGGCAGCAGTTCTGTGGAAAAGGACCTAGGGGTGACAGTGGACGAGAAGCTGGATATGAGTCAGCAGTGTGCCCTTGTTGCCAAGAAGGCCAATGGCATTTTGGGATGTATAAGTAGGGGCATAGCGAGCAGATCGAGGGACGTGATCGTTCCCCTCTATTCGACATTGGTGAGGCCTCATCTGGAGTACTGTGTCCAGTTTTGGGCCCCACACTACAAGAAGGATGTGGATAAATTGGAGAGAGTCCAGCGAAAGGCAACAAAAATGATTAGGGTTCTGGAACACATGACTTATGAGGAGAGGCTGAGGGAACTGGGATTGTTTAGTCTGCAGAAGAGAAGAATGAGGGGGGATTTGATAGCAGCTTTCAACTACCTGAGAGGTGGTTCCAGAGATGATGTTTCTAGACTATTCTCAGTGGTAGAAGATGACAGGACAAGGAGTAATGGTCTCAAGTTGCAGTGGGGGAGGTTTAGGTTGGATATTAGGAAAAACTTTTTCACTAGGAGGGTGGTGAAACACTGGAATGCGTTACCTAGGGAGGTGGTAGAATCTCCTTCCTTAGAAGTTTTTAAGGTGAGGCTTGACAAAGCCCTGGCTGGGATGATTTAATTGGGGATTGGCCCTGTTTTGAGCAGGGGGTTGGACTAGATGACCTCCTGAGGTCCCTTCCAACCCTGATATTCTATGATTCTATGATACTTACAGCAAGGACCTATACATTATAGTTATAACTCTGTAATATATGAACTTTGTTCAGACATCTGTGACTCGATAGGTACATCTTAACATCAAACTATCATTCATGTTAGAAAAGCAGCTGTTAATGAACTTGGTAATTATAAACAAAGCACAAAACAAATAAATCCCCAAACCTTAAATGGGCAACAGTTTAGAAATTCTTCATTGTCTATGAATATTAATTATAGGGAGGGCTCATAGGACGGCCTACTATTAAGATTGCCCAATACTTCCCATTATAGACCCTCTTTTCAGCTCCTTTTAAGTGTGGCAAATGTTAACTGTCTGGGCAAAAAATTTCCCCCTCACAGTTTGCTACCTCCCCAGACTCCCTCCTAGCCTCACTCACTCTTTGTTACCTGCCGCCTCTGCTCCACTTGAGCTAGGGTTGCCAACTCTACTTGTACAAAACCGAACACCTTTGCCCAGCTCTCTGCCCCACCCCTTCTCCGAGGCCTTGCCCTCACTCACTCCATCACGCCCTTCCTCTGTCGCTCGCTCTCCCCAGCCTCACTTACCCACTCATTTTCACCGAGCGGGCTCAGGGAGTTGGGGTAAGGGTGCGGGCTCCGGGGTAGGGCAAGAAATGAGGCGTTCAGGGTGCAGGAGGGGGCTCCAGACTGGGGGGGGGTGGAGCTGAGGGGTTCAGAGTATGGGAGGGGACTCTGGGCTGAGGCAGGGGGTTGGGATGTGGGAGGGGTTATGGGCTCTAGTGTGGGGCCAGGGATGAGGGATTTGGGGTGAATGAGGCTGGGTCAGGGGGTTGGGCTGTGGGGGTGGGGGGACGTTGAGGGCTCTTGGCAGAAAGTGAAGATCATGTAGGATAATGACTGATGATAAAGGACATGCCTAAAGATTCTCCCATTTTGGCTCTAATTCAAGAAGTTACTTAAGCACATGCCTCACTTTAAGTTTGTGAGTAGTGCCCTTGTTAATAGGCATGTTTTTATGTGACTTGATGAATTAGAACCTTTGTGCCTAATGCAACATTACAAAGTTTAAACACCAACACTGTTGCTATTTCTTGTTGGCCATTTGTAACTTAGTATAAATTCTGGCCTTTTATAGCATGTAGAGTCCCCCCTAAAACGATCAGGACCCTACTGTGTAAGATGCTGGGAAAAGTAGTAAGGAAAAAACAATTTAGGGCCCAAATTCTTCAAATACTTACGCGTATGAGTAGTTTAATAAATAAACTGTTTATTCCAAAATGCCTTTGTCCCCCTGCTCGATAGTATGTTGTTACATGTCCACACTGATTTTTTGTACTACCTCCTGATTTTTACAGAGAATTTGGTCATACCCACAACCTTAATAAAAGTATATTTCTATTACTTTTGTTTCATTGAGCTGTAACACTTCTAAAGGCCTGATCCGATGCTTTTGGAATCAATGGGAAGGCTCCAGTGGGCTTTGGATCAGACCCAAAGTGCACAGGAACACTTTTCTTGTCTTTTCTTTTTTTATATCAGAAGTATTTCTCAGGGCAATAAGAACTAATGAGCTGACCAGAAGCAGACTTTGTCTTTTTACCCATCATAACAATGATTGATAGAGGGAAAGAAATCTCCAGGAGATGTGATAATATCCCTCTGAAGCATATTTGCCCTGAAACACAGCTAGGTTCTTTTTATAGCTTCCTTATTGTCACTGTAAAAAAAGAAAATGTTGCAAATGATGCTTCCTCTCTCAAACTGTTTATGGCAGTGTATTCTCGGAGGGTGATGAAATGCATGTGCCTGACAGGGAATGAACTTTTCTTGTAACAATTACTGTGGAACATGAAAGGAATTTTGAGGAATTTGATACGACCAGTGTTCAGGAGGTGGTAGGAGATGTGGCAGTTTTGCCATAAGCAGATTTCAGAAGCTTTAAGATTAATTCTTTTAATACCAGTTTTATCATTCAGATACATGAGCTATGTTTTCTTTCAGTTAAGATATTTGTTGACCAAAACATAAAAATATTTAATCTCTTCCTCTTGGAGGCCCTCCATATAAATTTAAATCCAAATCTTTGGGTGATGCTGACCAATATTGTCTTATTGTTTCCTTGTAACCCCTCCCCCTTCCAGTCTGTCTGCATGTATCTATTGTCTCTTTGGTGCAGGGTCCATGTTTTAACCAATTTATTTGATCTACAGCTCACGAAAGCTTATGCTCAAATTAATTGGTTAGTCTCTAAGGTGCCACAAGTACTCCTTTTCTTTTTGCGAATACAGACTAACACAGCTGCTACTCTGAAACTGGTCCATATTTTGTTTGTACAGTGTAGGCACCTTCTACAGTACTGGACCAGGACTAAGGATCCTAGGTGTTATGGTAATACAAATAAATAATAACTTTGATGATGTTTTATACCTGCCCAAGCACCTATAATTTTGGAATTGCAGTAGTAGATAATTGGTATTTTCAGATGTATAATGCTATTCCTACAAGTTCACAGTCTTCCTAAGGTTTTCTCGTGAAAATGACTCAAACACCGAGGGATCATTTGTGGGTAGGTACCAGTAAAGACATAGGTATGCAAATCCACACTATGAGAAAACTCGGCACCTTGATGTTTGTACCATCGGTGAACTTCCAGAAAACCCCATCCTGGCCACTATGGATGTAGAAGCCCTCTACACCAACATTCCACACAAAGATGGACTACAAGCCATCAGGAACAGTATCCCCCAATAATGTCATGGCTGGTGGCTGACCTTTGTGACTTTGTCCTCAACCACAACTATTTCACATTTGGGGACAATCTATACCTTCAAGTCAGCGGCATTGCTATGGGTACCCGCATGGCCCCACAGTATGCCAACATTTTTATGGCTGACTTAGAACAACGCTTCCTCAGCTCTCGCCCCATAAAGCCCCTACTCTACTTGCGCTACACTGATGACATCTTCATCATCTGGACCCATGGAAAAGAAGCCCTTGAAGAATTCCACCAGGATTTCAACAATTTTCATCCCACCATCAACCTCAGCCTAGACCAATCCACACAAGCGGTCCATTTCCTGGACACTACTGTGCTAATAAGCGATGGTCACATAAACACCACCCTATACCGGAAACCTACTGACCGCTATACTTACCTACATGCCTCCGGCTTCCATCCAGGACACACCACATGATCCATTGTCTATAGCCAAACTCTAAGATACAACCACATTTGCTCCAATCGCTCAGACAGAGACAAACACCTACAAGATCTCTATCAAGCATTCTTACAACTACAATACCCACCTGCTGAAGTGAAAAAAACAGATTGACAGAGGCAGAAGAGTACCGAGAAGTCACCTACTACAGGACAGGCCCAACAAAGAAAATAACGCCACTAGCTGTCACCTTCAGCCCCCAACTAAAACCTCTCCAGAGCATCATCAAAGATCTACAACCTATCCTGGAAAATGATCCCTCACTCTCACAGATCTTGGAGACAGACCAGTTCTCACTTACAGACGGCCTCCCAACCTGAAGCAAATACTCACCAGTAACCACACAGCACACAACACAAACAGTAACCCAGGAAACCTATCCTTGCAACAAAGCCCGATGCCAACTCTTTATTCAAGTGACACCATCCTAGGACCTAATCACATTAGCCACACCATCAGGGGCTCGTTCACCTGCACATCTACCAATGTGATATATGCCATCATGTGCCAGCAATGCCCCTCTGCCATGTACATTGGCCAAACAGGACAGTCTCTATGCAAAAGAATAAATGTACACAAATCTGACATCAGGAATCATAACATTCAAAAACTGGTAGGAGAACACTTCAACCTCTCTGGCCACTCCATACAAGACTTAAGGGTGGCAATTCTGCAACAGAAAAGATTCAAAAACAGACTCCAGCGAGAAACTGCTGAGCTTGAATTAATATGCAAAGTAGATACCATTAACTTGGGTTTGAATAGAGACTGGGAGTGACTGGGTCATTACACATATTGAATCTATTTCCCTAAGTTAAGTATCCTCACACCTTCTTGTCAACTGTCTAAATGGGCCATCTTGATTATCACTACAAAAGTTTTTTTCTCCTGTTGATAATAGCTCATCTTAATTAATTAGCCTCTGACAGTTTGTATGGCAAATTCCACCTTCTCTGTATGTGTGTATGTATGTATGTATGTATGTATGTATGTGTATATATATAATCTTCTTACTATATGTTCCATTCAATGCATCCGATGAAGTGGGCTGTAGCCCACGAAAGCTTATGCTCTAATACATTTGTTAGTCTCTAAGGTGCCACAAGTACTCCTGGGTTTTTTTGTACCATGTACCATGTTCTTGGATGTCACCCAAAATGTTGCAGACCCATTTTATTGTGATCTGTGGAGTTTTATATTGTCTTCACTTTAAGTATTATATTGCTCGTTGTCCCCTACTTTTAAGGGTTCTGTAGTGCTCTAGACTTGCTGTTATGCTGCTTGGCAATTCTGTTTGCAATAATAAGGAACATGAGAATTATGCTAAAATACTTAAATAGCTACTTTTTTCACAAAGATACACTGTGTGTATGGTAACACCCATTGTTTCATGTTCTCTGTGTATATAAATCTCCCCACTGTATTTTCCACTGAATGCATCTGATGAAGTGAGCTGTAGCTAATGAAAGCTTATGCTCAAATAAATTGGTTAGTCTCTAAGGTGCCACAAGTACTCCTTTTCTTTCTAAGGATTTAAGCAACTCTCAGTACACATCTCTGAGTTTTTATCTACAACATAACCAGGAAAACCGAGACTTGATATCAAGGAGGAAAAGGCAAGGAAAGAAAAATGTAAAGATCAGAAACTTTCAGACCTTTATGTATAATAAGAGGCAATAGAGGACACTCACCAATGGATACCACTTGAAGCTGCCTTTAGTATAGTATTTGCATTCGCCTCATACATGAACCTGACTAACAACTCTTGATCAATAAAATAGGAGTGAAACCTTCAACTAAATTTTTACTTTCATGTTGCATTGTTTTTTTTAAAAAAACTTGTTATAAACTACATTGTCTTTCATTATTTAAAACATATTGTTTATGCCAGAGGAACCGTAACCTTTAATAAAAATATTAGCCATATGTTGATTTTACCAATGTCCGTGTAACTCAGAGTGTTGTTTCACTGAAGGATATTTTACTAGAATTTGGGAGTATGAAAGAGTAATGATCTGACATTTGGAATGTATGCTGTGAATGTCTGATGTGAATATGGGTGAAGAACTAATGAAAGAGAGGAAGAAAGACCAAGATAATAAAAATAATACTCTGAAAATGAACAAATGCACAGGATCTAATAATATCAGCTCCAAAATGCGATTGAGAAGTCTTTTACAAAATAATCATTCCCTTTCACTCAGTCCTTGCGAGATAGACAGACTTCATTCTTTTCCATGTCGTCCATGCTGTAAATACACATTTAGAACATAAAATATTTGTTTTTCTTTAGACAAAACCATAACGTCTAATTCTAGCACACTTTTTCTTGTCAAATCCACAATAGTTTTCGAAAGAGATGTAGAGTGGATGAGATGGTACAATGAGTTAATTAGGTGGTAACTTGAAGATACTTTCTACTAACTCAGTAATAACTGTGATCACAGTTGATACGCTCATAGGCCAAAAGCCAAGATTGTTCAGTAGCTCTGACTGGGGTTACTTCCAAGTTAAACGAAAGCATCCCTCAGTAGTTACTGGCATAGAATAATGCTTCTGTGATGACCTCTATCCAGGGCTTAAATTATCAGAGATTTTCTTTGAGCCCACCATGCTCTCCCCCCATTCGGGGCAGGAGGTCTCAGAGCTTTACTCCAGTTGGTTGGGGACGGGTGTGCCAGGGCTCCCGTGAGTTTGAAAATATTTACTGGACCTCCGCTCTGGACAGCTTCAGCTGAATTTAAGTCCTGCCTCTATCTGTTTCGGAATCAGCCACCACATTAGTAATTGAGTGTGGATCTTAAAACACTTTACAAATATTAATGTATTAAATGATTGGTTTTCCAGCTGTGGGGCATGCCTCCCTGGGGGGTGGTGACGAGGTTTTGGTGGGGCAGCGAGCAGCATAGAGCAGAGGTCCTTCTCAGTCAGCTCCATCCTGCAGGCCCTGCCTGGTGACGTGGTCAGGAGACTGCTGTCACAACCTGACTGTAAATCTTGCAGAGGTTCGTGGAGGGGCTTTGCTCAAGTTTGGGGCAGGCAGGCAGGCAGGCAGCCTTGGGGTACCTGTGAACGTGCTCTGTGGGGCCACCAGGCTTGGCAGGAGGGTGAAGGAGTCACTGCAGGTTCGCCTCACACTGTCAGAAAGCAGCAGGGCGGAGGAGGCTTAAGCCTGCCCAGCAGCTGCAAATGGTCTCACGGGGCTTGGCAGTGGGTAAGAAGTGAGGGCATCTGGGTACCAGTTTCTTGTTCCTGACAGGAATGTGTATAGGGGCGAGGGGGAGAGTGAACTGTGGGTGCCCCTTCCTTAGCACCCCCTGCAGGCACCCAACATCCCCTGCCTCCTGCTCTCTCCAGCGCTGCCATGTTAGCTGTCTGGCCTACCCTATGCCTGCCTCCATGGTCTGGAGATGTGTGGAACAGGAATCTCCAAAGGGTGACTAAATAAAAAACATCTGAGAACTTCTGAAATCAGTCTTGCATGGTGAATTAATACCTCTGTTCTAGAGATGGGGAAGCTGTGAGAATATATGTCTAGTGAGCCTGAGTACAGTAATGAATCAGGATGCAAGGATTTGCATAGTGTTTCACAGCTGAAACCACTGCAGCATTAGCAGATCAGAATAAATGGGTTCATGTATTTGTATGGATTTTAAACATTACTGCTGCGAGGTAGGAACGCGACAGGCTCCCTGCGCTTTGATTTGTTGAAACCATTGTGTTTCAGTGTAATAGAAGAAAAAAATCAGCTTTTTCTGTTTGGAGTTCTTATATGAAAAATGACAAGTAAAGATTATTTTGATTTTAGTCTAGCCCTAAGGATCATTTACCATCCATCGTGTTGAAGCCAGTACATCCCAAACTGGCAACTCTGCCAATTGATTAATAGGCTGGCTAATGAAACTGTAGGGGCAGATGCGAAGGCATAGCTGGGGAGGGCAGATTGTGCAGTGCCTGTGTTAACTCTTCTTGGCTCCAGCCAGGCCACACCCTCATTTTATGAGCACAGATGTTCAGTGTGCTCCCCAATCTTAGCATTTTGCCAAAGTTACATGATTAACCTCCATTTTCATACCCTTCACCTGCTCCCATCTCCATGGTTGCTTCTTCTCTGCTCTCTCAACCTTCACATATATCTGTCTAGATATTTAAGATCCCCTGCACAGTGAGCACCCCACAGTTTTAAATGTATTTATCCTTACAACACCCCTGTGAGGCAGGGCTGTTCTCTTATTCCCATTTTACAGATGGGGAACTGACGCAGAAATACTAAGGGCCAGATTTACAAAAATATTTAGATTCCTAAGGATTGGTATCTAATGGGACGTACAAAAGCACCTAAGGAAGTTAATTGCCTAATTCCCATTGAAAGTCATTGGGATTTAGGCTCCTAAGTGACTACGGCACTTTTGAAAATCCTACTCTGCATCTAAATATCTTTGTAAATCTGGCTCTAAGTGACTGGGATAAGATCACACAGGTGAAGAATCAGGGAATTGAATCAATGTTTCCCAGATTCTAGTCTTGTGATCTAACCCCTGGACCATCCTACTGCAATTTGTCCCTCACTCTCTGGCCTAGTCTGCTACACCCTTACCCTCTTCTCCCTAAAACACACTTCTTGTGGCAGCTGCCATTCCACAATGAAACGATAAAATATAATTAAAAAGCAACAAGAAAGCCATATGTAACTGATGATGCTGGTCAAAAAATGTTGAGCAGAAGATTTTTCATCCAAAAATAGTAGTTATTTTAAAGGCAAATTTTCATGAAAATTTACCAACATTGTTGAAAAAATTTCATTTATCACAAAAATTGTGCCTTTTAAAATATTTTATTCAAAACATCATAAAACTGTTACTAAAATAGTAGTTGAAACTTTTCATTTACTGAAAACTGAGGTAAACAACATGTGAATAGCAATTTGATTAAATTTACTTTAGGAATTTAAAAAAAAATCAGTTTCCTTTAACGGATTTCCTTAAAATTCTAGAAATGGCTCCATTTCAAGCAGTTTGAAATTAAAATGATTTTGAATATTTTTATGAAAATGATCTGTGTATATTTCAACCCATACTAGTGTCTAACAACTCACATGCTGAATATCACTGCATGTTCAAACCATTTTTCTTGTTCATCCCAGCCTGCTTGTTACCTCATTGAGTTGTTAGCTCATTGGGCATGGAGACTTTCTCCCTAGTTGTCTGTGTAAAGCATCTGTAACAGTGTCCTTCTTTCTTAATTATGCTAACTACACTGTGAAAGGGAACATTCACCAGCAGTGCTGCCTAGCGGTCAGGCTGGGTTGTGGCAGATTGTCTTCCTCCTGGGTATTCCCCTTTCTGACTATTGGTCGGCCGTGCAATGGTCTGTTCTTTTAGCAACTTAGCCCTCTGGCCAGGTCACACAGTTAAGCCTGCCCCTTTAGGGGTACACGTAAGGAGTCAGACTAATGTGGACATCTTCAGAAGTCAGCAAGGGCTTCCCCACTAGGTCGGGGTCTTGGGGTCTCCAGTCTCTCCTTTGCAGACTTGGTCAGATCAGTGTCTCCACTGCTCAAGCAGCAAGAGCTCCTGTTGTGCTCCTTCCGAGCAGTTCAGAGCATAGATTAGATTAGATCACCTCACCTCCCCTGTTTGCCTGCCTGCCACTGAGCTACTCTGCTTCCTTTTTTAAGATGTACCAGGTGGAGAGGGGTGGGGCTGCCTGGGCCCAGAGCAGCTTCTTAACCCCTTTTTTTTTCCAGTGTGAGGTTTATATACTCCATCACATACTGCAACCAACTTCTTCCAGAAAACCTGCCCTATTTTGTTCAAATAAAGGGAGAGGGTTATTGACAGATGACACATTCTAACACCACATTCCACAGGCCATTACCCTCTGATCCCGCTGAGGGTTACCAAAAGAAACTACACCATCTGCTCAAGAAACTCCCTGAAAAAGCACAGGAACAAATCTGCACAGACACACCCCTAGAATCCCAGCCAGGGGTATTCTATCTGCTTCCCAAATCCATAAACATTGAAGTCCTGGACGCCCCATCATCTCAGGCATTGGCACCCTGATATCAGGATTGTCTGGCTCTGTAGACTCTCTCCTCAGGCCCTACACTACCAGCACTCCTAGCTATCTTCGAGACACCACTGACTTCCTGAGGAAACTACAATCCATTGATGATCTTCCAGAAAACACCATCCTGGCCACTATGGATGTAGAAGCCCTCTACACCAACATTCCACACAAAGATGGACTACAAGCCAACAGGAACAGTATCCCAGATAATGTCACAGTAAACCTGGTGGCTGATCTTTCTGACTTTGTCCTCACCCACAACTATTTCACATTTGGGGACAATCTATACCTTCAAGTCAGTGGCACTGCTATGGGCACCTGCATGCCCCCACAGTATGCCAACATTTTTATGGCTGACTTAGAACAATGCTTGCTCAGCTCTCGTCCCATAATGCCCCTACTCTACTTGCGCTACATTGATGACATCTTCATCATCTGGACCATGGAAAAGAAGCCCTTGAGGAATTCCACAATGATTTCAACAATTTCCATCCCACCATCAACCTCAGCCTGGACCAGTCCACACAAGAGATCCACTTCCTGGACACTACGGTGCTAATAAGCGATGGTCACATAAACTCCACCCTATACCGGAAACCTACTGACCGCTATACTTACCTACATGCCTCCAGCTTCCATCCAGGACACACCACACGATCCATTGTCTATAGCCAAACTCTAAGATACAACCACATTTGCTCCAATCCCTCAGACAAAGACAAACACCTACAAGATCTCTATCAAGCGTTCTTAAAACTACAATACCCACCTGCTGAAGTGAAAAAACAGATTGATAGAGGCAGAAGAGTACCCAGTACTACAGGACAGGCCCAACAAAGAAAATAACAGAACGCCACTGGCCGTCATCTTCAGCCCCCAACTAAAACCTCTCCAGCGCATCATCAAAGATCTACAACCTATCCTGGAAAATGATCCCTCACTCTCACAGATCTTGGGAGACAGACCAGTCCTTGCTTACAGACAGCCTCCCAACCTGAAGCAAATACTTACCAGCAACCACTCATGACACAACAAAAGCACTAACCCAGGAAACCTATCCTTGCAACAAAGCCCAATGCCAACTCTGTCCACATATTTATTCAAGTGACACCATCCTAGGACCTAATCACATTAGTCATGCCATCAGGAGCTCGTTCACCTGCACATCTACCAATGTGATATATGCCATTATGTGCCAGCAATGCCCCTTTGCCATTAAATTAAGCTTGAATAAAGTCCGGGAGTGGATGGGTCATTGCACAAACTAAAAACTATTTCCCCATGCTAATTTTCCCCCTACTGTTACTCGCACCTTCTTGTCAACTGTTTGAAATGGGCCATCCTGATTATCACTACAAAAGGTTTTTTTTTTCCTGCTGATAATAGCCCACCTTAATTGATTAGTCTCATTAGAGTTGGTATGGCAACCCCCATTTTTTCATGTTCTCTGTGTGTGTGTGTGTGTGTGTGTGTGTGTGTGTATATATATATATATTCCTACTGTATTTTCCACTGCATGCGTCTGATGAAGTGGTTTTAGCCCACGAAAGCTTATGCCGAAATAAATTGATTAGTCTCTAAGGTGCCACAAGTACTCCTCGTTATTTTTGTACATACCTTTAGGGCAGTCTCAAGTTTTTGGTGGTTCACCAAAGACCACTTTTCCTTTTCTTGTGTGTTTTGTATGCACTCTGTAGGCCCTGATTTCTCTCTCTCATATCAGAAAGATATTGATTAATTAAAACTTTTGGTGCTGTTGACATTGATCTGTGCCTTGTTAAACCCTTTTCAGCTAGGCAACTTGAAAAAAATTTCATCATGTGGCAGATTGTTTTTGTCAATCTGCCTTTCTTTGAACAGAGGGAAGGGAAGGGAAGGGAAGGGCCCTCTATTCTATTATACCATACTTACATTCTTCTTTCTAGTTCCAGCCTGCAGGAAATCATAAAGGGACTAGTTAATTAGCTTTGTTTCTCGGTTCAGTGACTTGAAAACCTTTGGTTTGCCAAGCTTCAGTTGTGGGAATTAATTTGATAGGAGACATTAATGGTACAAAATGAATTCTTCTGCAGTAGCTTAAGCAAAATTAAACATGGGTAGGAGTTTGTTCATTCTGTATTCTTTGGCTATAAATTTTAGTTCCTTTTTATAATAGGAAGCATTCATTTAAAACTGTGTGAGTCACCTCAGTTTCCCTGATGCAGAGTAATCCTCATTTAGTTCTTTTAAGAATTTGTATAGGTTCTAAATGGCTAGTTCTAACCTAATCCAGGATAAACTCATACATCATTCACTGAAATCAGGGGGAGCCTCACATATTTATCTGAGGATTGAATGTAATCTTCTTTCCCCTTCTTATATGTTTCTTGTTGGGCTAAATCCACTTAGATGTATTGATATTATTTTTAATCAGTTAAAATATTAAGCGCTAGAAGCATGTGTCCTGGCCTATAGTCTTTTCTTTCTTCCCATATTGCTTCCCATCATATTGCTGTCTCCTTCCTACCCACATGGAGCAAGTGGGTGAGGAGGGGACATAGAGGTGTGAGGATTGGGTGATGTTTTGGCTCTCCTCCCCACCAGCCAGGAGATCTGAGAAAGCACGAAAGTGTGTGTGTGTGGGGGGGGGAGTTTCCTCCAACTTTGTGGGCAAGAAAGCAATGAGAATCTGAGTCCCACTTAGTGCCACTCAGGGCTCATCATGGGTCAGTACAGCTGCATGCTGCCTGTTACTCGCTCAATTACAAGCTAGCCCCAGATGGTAAGCTCTTTTGGTGCAAGGATGCAGGCTTAATATATCTTTGTGAAGTGCCATGTTCTGTATGGCACTTTATAACTAATGAACATGAACTTTTGATGCATGCATACCACTTTTAAGCAAACATATAGAGATTTAGGTAATTGGAGCATTAAAATCCTGAGCTAAAAGGTTCTGATCTGGAATTTCCCAAAGCATGGCATGGCGTCCGTTAATAAGATGTTTTTTGGCCCTTCTGTTGTGGTGTAGTCTTTTTGTGCTCTGCTAAATAGCTGCTGTGTTCTACCACAGAGGTAGCTACCTTTCATCGGTGGCTGAAGTGATTTCTATATACTACTTATCCACCTCACAAGAATATTTAGAGGATGGATTTAGTTAATCTCAGTTTAAAGCACTTTTTGATCCTCAGAGGATAAATACTTTGAACAAACTTCCCCTTGGAGTCTGGCATGAGTAGAAGGACAGTCAGCTTATAGTTAACCTTAAACTTCTGAAATTCAAATGCAGGCAGTCACACACTAGTTCAATACAGAATTCTCTGCTTTGCTGATCTAGTACTGCCTCCAAATGTTTTTATTGATTTAGGCCTCAATCCTGGAAATGAGTGTTCACATGATTGTGGACTTAATAACCTTGAAAACAATATGTTAAAGGGATGCAATTTTTGGCCTTCATTCCAGTTGTCATGATTTTGATGGAACTCCCTGTTTTTAGAATAATGTTAAGAGCATAATAGGGATATAAAAACGAAAAAAGGAAAACAAAAATACAGAAAGGAATTTCTGACTCAAATTTATTTTAGTTCTCTGATGCCTGTTGTTTTTTCTACCTTGCTACCAGTGAATGTCATACTTCTTTCTTTTAAAATATAGCACATTAAAGGGGAGATTTTCTAAGTATCCAACAAATTGATTTTCTAAAGTATGCATATGCCCCATTGATTTTTTTTTCTATAAGGTTTGTGCTCTTACGTACTTTTGAACATCTCTCCCTCAATAAATGTGTGTCCTAAGCACATACCATTAACCAAGGAAAATGTTTAACAAAATATCTGGCTAATCATTAAATTGCAAATTCTAAATTACATTTTGGGGGCCTATTTTAGTTTCCGCAGGAATGAGTATGCCCTTGTATGTTTCAAAGCTAGGGCCCGGTGCTCCCCCAGAGTAGTGCTGTGGGAGAGAATTCAGTCAACAGACACTGGGGGGTAGAAAGGGTACAGATGGAGATCCCCTTAGTAGAGGAGTTCAGATTAACCCTGAGCCTGACTGTACTCCTATCAAAACATAAGACTCCCCCTATTCCCTTTTGATAAAGCCTTTTTCCAGATGTGATTACAATTAAGGCCCAGTCCTGCAAATGTTCTTAATTGTAAGCAGCACAGTCATAAGTATTTGCAGGGTTGGGGCCAACTATGCAACATACTGCTGGGGCCAAGTGTACAATAACTCCTCAGCCCTTGCCCAAAATCACTAGACTGATTTAGAAACTGTCAAGGTTCCTTCCCCACTCTGAACTCTAGGGTACAGATGTGGGGACCTGCATGAAAACCTCCTAAGCTTACTTTTACCAGCTTAGGTTAAAACTTCCCCAAGGTACAAACTATTTTACCCTTTGCCCTTGAACATCCACTGCCATCACCAAACTTTATCTGGGTTCCTGAGAAAACGTAGTTTGGAAACCTCTTTCCCCCCCAAAATCCTCCCAACCCTTGCACCCCACTTCCTGGGGAAGGTTTGGTAAAAATCCTCACCAATTTGCATAGGTGACCACAGACCCAAACCCTTGGATCTTAGAACAATGAAAAAAGCATTCAGACCCAAACCCTTGGATCTTAGAACAATGAAAAAAGCATTCCCCCCCCATTACAAGAAGACTTTTAATAGACGTAAAAAAGAATCACCTCTGTAAAATCAGGATGGTAGATACCTTACAGGGTAATTAGATTCAAAACATAGAGAATCCCTCTAGGCAAAACCTTAAGTTACAAAAAAGACACACAGACAGGAATATTCATTCTATTCAGCACAGCTATTTTCTCAGCCAATTAAAGAAATCATAATCTAACACATACCTAGCTAGATTACTTACTAAATTCTAAGACTCCATTCCTGTTCTGTCCCCGGCAAAAGCATCACACAGACAGACACAGACCCTTTGTTTTTCTCCCTCCTCCCAGCTTTTGAAAGTATCTTGTCTCCTCATTGGTCATTTTGGTCAGGTGCCAGCGAGGTTACCTTTAGCTTCTTAACCCTTTACAGGTGAGAGGAGTTTTCCTCTGGCCAGGAGGGATTTTAAAGGTGATTACCCTTCCCTTTATATTTACGACAGAAACCATGAGATTTAAAACAAACAAAAAAAAATGGCGGGCGGGGGGAGCTCTTTGTTTGCTTTCTTGTGGCTTGGAGCCTGTAGGGATCAGGCAGGGATTTTTCCCCCCGCCACTGTACTCTGAGTTGTCTTTTTGTCTCCTTTCTCTGAAGCATCAGAGATGGCCACAGCTGGAGATGGAATACTGGAAGGGGTGGGCTGCTGTTCTGAGGTGGCACGAAGCATTCTCTTTCCCAGGTGCTTGGCTGGCTGGTTCTTGCTCTCAAGATCAGGGTCTAATTGATCATCAGATGTGGGATCAGGAAGGAATTTTCCCTCGGGTCATATTGGCAGTGACCTTGGGAAGTTTTCACATTCCTCTGAAGCATTGAGTGCATGTCACTTGCTAGGATTGTCTCACTTAATCAATTTCCTGCCACTGCAGGGGTCTTGGGCACTGGTGCACCTCGGTCCCTCCCATTCTCTGCCTGTGGCATATAATAGTCTAGTCTCCTGTGAGCTGTAATAATCTGACCTAATTAAGGCTTTAGTGTGTGGGTGCTGGGTGGCACTGGTGGCCTGTGTTGCACAGGAAATCAGACTAGATGATCTGGTAGACACTTCAGGCCTTAAATTCTATCCCTCTGTTTTCAAACAGCTGCTTCTAGGAGAGCTAGAAACGTCTAGTTAAAATAAATAAATTAAAGCTGGAATTTTCCCTTAATCATGTGATTCCAGGAACTGTGGCTTTAGGAGAATACACCCAAATACAAGACTCAAGATAAAACCATACGTACTGGAAACACCATGCATGCGCTCACACAAAGGGTGTAGCATGAGGTAGTACTAATTACTGAATTTCATTATAAATCACACTCAATACAGTTCTGTAGTATAGAAAATTAGTACTTCATAAGGGAATTGTGCTACTTTTCACTTTTTAAATTTTCTATACACATAAAACTTTAGTAAGTACTAAATTAAAAAAACAAAACATCCCCTCCCCCACAAAACTAAAAATGAATCTGGCCTTCAGTATAAAAATCAGCATCTTGTTAATGTATCAAGTGAAGCATCTCCTAGGCATGTGTAACCTGTGCCCTGACTCTTTTTATTCTGAAAAAATGCGGTGTTTTCCATCTTAAATTATTAATGAATAACCCCAGCCTTCAGAATCAGTCAAGAAACACCTTCTTCAGATGCTCAACAGAGAGATTGCCATTAACACTCAGGTGGAAGAGTAGCTTACTGAACTGCAAAAGAGCATAGTTCATAAAAAATGAGAGTTGCCCTTCTATTCCAAATAAACCACAGTACAGGACATGCATATGTGATGTGTTATGCTTTTAGGCTTTGGCCTACGAAGTACTTCAGGGGACTAAGCAAGACACTGTCCCAATCAGCAGTTATTCACCGGTCTTGAGGAGAGTCAGGTTCATATTTTTCTATTAAATTTCAGTTTTAATACATCCAGAAGAACTTTATTCTATTTAATGTGCTGGTTAGCACGAGCTACAACATTTGGAACAGAAGATATCTGTGTTTGGGATTTTGTTCAGCCTACTGGAGATTAGAGGCAGCCTAGAAGTTCACACCTGGATCTGACAAAAGTTCATGGGAGTTTGGATGAGGTGTTTTTTGCTGCTACTTTGGGCCATTTTCTGATATCATGTCCACTTTTGATGGCTGAACAAGAAGTATGTTGTTAGTATTACAGGGCTCTGCATGGGTCTCTTAAAATCAGTGGATCCAAAGTGTCCAGTTGCAAATAGGGACCATATAATGAGAGAATATGCAACACATCTGCACTCTCAGCCCACCAAATACATTTGTTTTCTGTCATTTCTATATGTTTGTTCAGGTTTTTATTCCTCATGTATTAAATGTGTAATTGACAAGCATATAATATAAAGATGGATGGCACTCCTGGAGTACACATGGATTGAGTTTGCCCAGGCTATAACTTTCTTTTAAATGCCTCTGTCATATGATTGTTGTTCTTAATTGAATTTGGTAACATAGCAGATGGTTATAGTAAGTGCAGGTAAATCATTACTTTAGTTATATACTTGGTTTTAATGTGGTTTTGGAAAGAGCTGTTCACTATATTTCAAAGGCAGCAATGTCATACTAAAGTTTCAAGTACTGGAGCCTGGCAGAAATGATCTCAAGTTGGTAATTCTGTCATGTTTGAGATAGTCGCTGCAGGGGTGCCTCCCCCCCAGCACTGACTGCAGCTGCTCCTGCAGGCTCAGGAAGCCCCAGGCAGTGTGAGGGTGTGGGAGAGGGGGGCACGCCAGAGTCCAGGGGTGGGCGGGGGTGGTAATCAAGGTGGGAGGGTGGACTTTTCTTTCCTCATGTTGGCTTGGACCAAAGAGAGGGGAAAAACAGAAGCGCTAGAGTGCTGCTCTCTTGTTTTGGAAGGACAAACTGGAGGCCTCCATCTGCTGAGTCCTTTCTGAACCGAGATCCCCACCCTACCCCTCACCTGCTGAATCTTTAACTTTGAGATTGGAATATTGGCAGCATAAGAAGCATCAGTTCAGACATCATTGTCTTATCAGTTGAAGGCCATGTCTACGCTAGCAAACTTACAGCAGCACAGCTGTACCGATGCAGCTATGCCGCTGTAAGATCGCTCATACAGACATTCTATGCCAATGGGAGAGAGCTCTCCTGTCAACATAATAAAATCATCTCCACAAGTGGCATAGCTCTGTCAGCTGGAGAAACTCTCTCACCAGCATGACATTGTGCACACTACCACTTATGCCGGTGAAACTTATGTCGCTCAGGGGTGTGGTTTTTTCACACCCCTGAGCGACGTAAGTTTTGCCAACGTAAGTGGCAGTGTAGACATGGCCTAGGAAAGAAGAAACTGCCCTTCTACAGGACCTTATTTCTGAGGATCTCAATGCACTTTGCACACAATGGTTAATGCACTTTTTTGTCAGGAGTATTACATCTATTTGCATATGGTAAACTGAGGAACACAGAGAAAACTATTGTCTAGTGTTGCACAGCAAGCTAATGGTGGCTAGGAATAGAAGTGAAAAGTCCTGCTCTAACACATTCTTAGAAATGGAAGAATTTAATTTTTGAGGACTCCATCACTTCAAAGTATAGGTATATTGTAACTGATTGAAGGACTCTTTTTTTTTCCCTTCTGCAGTGGCAACTGATTTATGTTTCACTTTATAAAGTGCAACTTGAAAAGTTTAGCAGTGGGAAAGCAGTTTCTCCCCTGAGAGTACATAATCTGACAGCGAACAGTTTACCCCAGCTGAAAATCTGCCCTTCGAACTTCGGGAAGCTCGTTGGTTCTACTTGTGACCAACTTGACTGATCTTTGGAGTGTTTTATTGTACTCTGAAAAGGCTTGCTACCTATTTCAGTAAAATGATGAATCAGTGCTCCTGTCAGCCTAGATGGTAAATGATACTTTTAATCAGTGTTCAGGCAGCCTAGATCTGCACATAGGTAATCATATAGAGAAAGAAGAGCCTTCATGGTTATACCAGTTATCTGAGTTTCATGAATAACTGATCTGAATTTTCTACAGTAGATTGACTCTATTTGAAACTAATAGAATTCCAAGCAGCCTGCATATGGAAATTTGGCAGTTAGTGGAGATGGCTAATAATGAGAAACTGCCATTGAGGTGTACTGTTTGTGTATCCTATGCTAATATGCTCAACCTGCTTCCCAGGTTTTATTCCTATAATTCATCATGTGTCAAGATGATAATATCTGTGGTTCTCTTGGAACCAAGCATCTTTTCTTCCTTCCTGACTGACACATTGTGCTCCGCTTCAGCTGAACAGAAAACTTCCCTTTTTGTTTCTACTAAAGTGTTATGTTTTGCTTCATTCTACACTCAGTTTTATTGGGCAATAATGTGATCAGAACAAAATTAGTGTTGAACAGATGTTTGAGTCTCAGTTCGGTTGAGTTACTGTGTATTTAAACTGTGGTAACTGAAACAAGAAGTAAGCATAGCTACTCTGGGTTTGCGTCAGAGGTACTGAGTTACAATTTGGCAAGAAAGGTACAGAAGAGAAGTTAATCCCTGTAATTTAAGGGTTTTTTGTATTTTCATGCTCCTCATGATCTTACCCTATAGTGGAAGCAGACTAATGCTGTTTTGATAGTGCTTTCTCATTCTCCGCATAAGATAAAATCCATATGGCCTGTCTCGGTTAGTTCTCCTAGAGGAAGACAAACATAATTTACTGTTGCTGCTCTAGATACTATTTTATTTCTATATCCCTTTCCGAGGCACTGTGGGTTTTTTTATATATATACATTTGCTCAAATGCTAAGTCAGAATAAGTCTTACTAATCTTTTTCTGGTCAACTTTCCGCATTGAAGAAAGTGAAGATATGGGCTTCCTGGTCTTTATAACAACCTGTTTTTGCCATTGTGTAAACATGATAGAGACAGAGAAATATTTTCTTGTTTAAACTCAAGCATTTTTATGTTAAAGTACCTTGTATCATTGTCAGATATTTGCATATCCATTTAGACTAGCATCTATAGAAAGTTTGAATTCATGTGTCCTGCTCACATTGTTGAAATGTGTCCAGTTTGCTTCCAAATTGGAGACCAAAGTCTGCCCACAATATTCATGATTTCAATGGGATTACTCTCATAAATAAGGCGAGTTGGATTTGGCTTTAGGGCTCAAATGGGCATCTGTCTTGCAATCTGATCTATTTCTGTAAATCCTTATCTCTGCACAGAGACCCACTGAAATCAATATGTTGTATATATATCTCTATCTAGATAATTTTGCTTAACTTTGAGGGCTTGTTCGGCTTCATTATTGTACACTTCTGCACTTCCTGTTTTCATCAACTATCTTGTTTGTGATGAAAATCAGAAGTACAGAGGTGTAAAATAAAGTTAACTAAACCTTTCCCAACTTTAGTCGTGACTTTGTATTTTGGCCTTTGACATGGTAACATCCTTTAGTTGTAATGTGCATGTATGAATTCTTGTTTTACTGTAAAGCACCCACAGTCTAAGATGAGTGCTAAAAATAAATCTAACTAAATATTATAACATAAGCACACTTTTTTCTGAAATACCAATTCTGAAGTCATTGTGGCTTTGGGCAGGTGCATGGATCCAACCATGTGGAGCCAGTTGCAGGGCTGGAGCCTTTATATTTCCATGTCTCAGTAACCCATCTGTTAATTGTGGAATTTTACTCCTTTCTCTGACCTCCTTGTCTGTTTTTTTCTGTATGAACTGAAAATTCTTTGGGGGCAGAGACTTTTTTCCTGTTAGGTACAATGGGGCTCAATCTCTATTCAGGAAAATCAGTGTAATAGCCCTGGGGTCTTTAGGACATTTTATGACAGAATGATATTTACAGAAGAACCAAAAATGACCTTGAAAACCTGTTGTATATATTTAGATGGAATATATGGGCCCAAAGAGCTAAAGGTATTAACATTATTTAATGCTGGTTTAATGATATTTGTGGGTTGATGTATAGAGACTTCAGCCTGCTTAGTACCATGGCAAACACACTATAAAATTCATGCCAAGAGTTAGAAATGTATTGATTGAAACACAGAAAAGGAAAAGAATCATAGTGAGGTCAAGAGCATTGAAATTGATTGTTTTTGCCAAACAAACGTAATCAAAACCTATCAAAGTCCTTTTTTGGAGGATATTAAAGATGGGGGAAACACAGCTTTTGTTTATGTTCTCAGGATGCAGGGTGGCTGATCAGTCATGGATGGATGCTTTAAGTTTGTAGGTCGACTACGACAGCTGTTGCTCTGGACCCTGGTTCATCTCCCAGTCAGGGACATTATTTGTTTGGTTTAGTTAGGTCCCTCTCCTTCACTGGTCCTCTTCAGGCCAAGAAGAACTGGATGGGCCATCTCATCTCACATGGGAGCACTGTGCAGTACAGTTGTTCAGGATCAGGTGAAAATCGGAGAGAGAGAGAGAGAGATAGGACTAGAGGAAGATGGGGGCGCAGAAAGGAGCACATGAGGGAGAAGAAAACAGTAGAATCTCACATTTGTCAGTTTGGAGTCCTTGCTGGTGCAGTGATGATAATCAGGCATCCCCACTGCAATATCAAGTTCTGGTATCACACCAACAGTCCTTCTGCTAGAGCTGTGGTGAGGGTAAAATTTTTTTCTCTTTTCCGAAAGTCTCTCTCTTTTTTTTAAGGGTCCCCAAAAGACAATGGATGGAATAATCCATTCTCTCGATGTTTTATCCATTAATGAGACCTAATTTCCAACACATCAATTTTGATGAATTGGTTTCTGATCCGCTATGCCACTTGTTTAACAGTCATAATCTTAACATGGTCTTTGTGTGGTATAGTAGACCCTATCTGTTTAAATTAATTAAATCTTTCTGTCTCCTTCTCACATCTTTTCTGAAACAATTTTATATAACAGGTCATTGTAACAAATCATGAACCGATACTCACTTTTCACCAGTTAAGCTCATAATTAAAGAAGGCCTACAAGGCCTCAATTATTACAACAGCTCACATTAATATGAAATTACCTGGAATGGTTTTACAAATCAGGATCCTCCAGACAGAAGCAGAATGTTGCCCATATCTCTGGTACCTTTCATTTTACAGGTTAGATATGGAAATAATGAATTTTAATATTCAGACACCCTTAGAGAAGACACCAAAGATAGTTGATGTCATATGCAGAACCATTTTATGCTTCTGATAAGAGACAATACAGTACTTTAAATGATGATAAATGTATTGCATACTACCATGCTAAACGTTTCCTAAGTGTTATTTCTCTGTTGTGTGACTGGGTCTAGTGGGGAGCCAGCTGTGGTCATTCAATGAGGGTAAACTTCAAAGAATGGGGCAGAAAATCCCCATAAAGCTGGTGGATATTCCAATACTTAGATTTACCAAGCCAGCATAAAATAGCTTCTTTATTACCTTACTGGTTACTCAGAAATCCAAACAACACAGTTCTCTTAAAGTGATCCAGCCTCAGGCCTCCATCCAGGTACCCACATGAATATGAGGAAAATGTCTGTAAATCTTATTTTATCATATAAAAGAAAAGGTTCTTCCAATCCCAAAGGATTGGACACATTACCTCCCAGGTTAATGAATGTTTCAGATCTTACCCAAATACACACTACAGCCAATTCTTATTAACTAAAAGTTATTAAAAAACGAGAGAAAGAGCGGGGTTAAAAGATCGATATACATACAGACATGAGTGCTGTATGTATATTGCTTTGTAGTTGCAAAGAGTTCCTTCAGAATTCAGTTCATAGGTCATAGTCCAAATCTCATGTCCAGGGTGTACCAGCATAACTGGGACCTCAGTCTTGCAACTCAAACTTCCCCTGATGAAGTCTAAGCAGATCTGAGATGACAGAATCAGGACCCAAGTATCTTTTATACAATTTCATGTCTTTTAACAAGTTGGAATTCCTCAGGGAACAAAAGGTAATTAGGATGACTTTGAAGGAGGTCCATCACTGGTACTTAGCTATACGAATTAACATGTTCCTCCACCATTCACAGTACATTTCAAAGAGAGATGAATACTGAGATATCTCATGTTTACAATTCATTTACATGATAGGGTGTTCTTTTGACCTCTGAATTATCAGAATATAGCATAGACAGGGACTGTTGATTACAACTGTCCACTCTACTCATATATATGTAAATACACAAAAACACAAACATTGTCTCCCCACATGTCTTCTGTGGGTTATTTATTTTGCAGGATGTTTAACCCTTTCTAGCCATGCATCACAGTAGATGTTTGTACATGAAAAACATTCTTAGAACATTTGTTGCCTTTCTTTTTATATAATAACACAATCTTCCTTTGAGGAAGCATGCTATGCATTTAACTCAAAAGGTGTTTGAATTTGGGACTGTTGCCAACTGTGTCCAATATCTATTCATGGGACACCATCATAGGGCCTAATCACATCAGCCACACTATCAGAGGCTCGTTCACCTGCACATCTACCAATGTGATATATGCCATCATGTGCCAGCAATGCCCCTCTGCTGTACATTGGGCAAACTGGACAGTCTCTACGTAAAAGAATAAATGGACACAAATCAGACGTCAAGAATTATAACATTCAAAAACCAGTCAGAGAACACTTCAACCTCCCTGGTCACTCAATTTCAGACCTAAAAGTGGCAATTCTTCAACAAAAAAACTTCAAAAACAGACTCCAACGAGAGACTGCTGAATTGGAATTAATTTGCAAACTGGATACAATTAACTTAAGCTTGAATAGAGACTGAGAGTGGATGGGTCATTACACAAAGTAAAACTATTTCCCCTTGTTTGTTCTGCCCCCCACCCCCCACTGTTCCTCAGACATTCTTGTCAACTACTGGAAATGGCCCACCTTGATTATCACTACAAAAGGTTTCCCGCCTCTCCCCCCCCCCCCCCACTCTCCTGCTGGTAATAGCTCACCTTAAGTGATCACTGTCCTTACAGTGTGTATGGTAACACCCATTGTTTCATGTTCTCTATGTATATAAATCTCCCCACTGTATTTTCCACTGAATGCATCTGATGAAGTGAGCTGTGGCTCACGAAAGCTTATGCTCAAAAAAAATTGTTAGTCTCTAAGGTGTCACAAGTACTCCTTTTCTTTTTGAGTTTTGTTTGTAAGTCTGTGCAGGTAAGTTTAGCAGAAGTTTCTCTACACAAATGACAGTTTGTTCATAATCCCAATGCCAGAATGTAAATTACCCAAACATATTCCAGGTTTATATATTTTTTTTTGCTTTCTAGTTGCACTGTTTTTATTTTGAGGTGATTATTTATTTTGTTTTTGACTGAGTTATTACTGAATGCTTGAAGCTTAATTTCTTGTCCACAATTCTTTAGTCTGCTTGCTAGCAGGCCTGCTAAGGCTTTCGCTTTCATTAAAGAGTAACATGAGTAATGAGAGATTTTAACAGTGTGTTGGTCAAACCTGTTGAGCTACAATAATAATATTAGGCACATGTAAAAAATGTTACAGCTTCAAGATGCTTTACAGTCATTAATCTGCACAGCACCCCTGTGAACATGGTCATTAAGTGGTAGTGTTCCCATTAGAAGGCGAAATTGAGATAAGGATGTTGTGAGTTGCTCAAGTTCTCAGTGGCCTCACATACCTCAATAATGTAACCCTAGAATCTGCATTGCATTATTCTTTATACAGATAACCTTATCTATGGCAAAATGGGAAAGGTTTTAAAGCCACTCAGTTACTAGGGGCAGAGTTTTAAAAACTTAGATAGGGACTGTATGCGGGAAACTTTTCCCTTGGCATCTCTCTTTTTTCAATGCCCTGAGTGCCTGTGTTTTATACAGTTAGTCTCAGGGTTTTAATATGCTTCCTACTGGGAATTTTGTAGTATAACAAGGGGCAGGAGACTAGATAATCTTACTTAAAATAAAAAAGGTGTTTGAGTTTGGGACTGGTTCATGTTATATGAAGACGTGCGTTTGTCCAAGGTGCAAGGTTCATGATGACTACTCGTTTTATCGTTATGAGAGATACCACATCAAGTTGTAATTAGTTTCTAAGCTTTGGTACATTTTCAGTGTAATACATCTGTCTGCTTTCATTGGTTTAAGGTTTTGTCAGTTGATATGGGGTGGATTTATTCGTAAATGTAGAGTAGACTCCACCTTGACCAGGTGCTTATCTCTTTTAATAAACTCAGTTGTTGTGGTTTTGTTTTTAAATTATTCTCTGGCTTTTAAACATTGTAATTCCAAAGAAAATTACTAATCTCTGAATGACAAATAGCATTTACCATTTGGAAAAGAATAGCCAAATAAGTCCAAGGACACATCAACTTTGCACTCTTAGTTGATGAAGCAAGGTCATTGAAACAGTAGCAACTCCCGTTGACTATTTTGTACATAAATTGTGATCTTAAAGTACTGATGTTCTTCCAGAAATGTATGTGTATAGAAATTGAAAAACTGATGGATAGTGCTCTAAGATTGTGATGGATCTTGACATACTGAAAGTTTATGCTTAATCTTACGTTGGGGCATCAACAATATCAGAAGTATATAACAGAGTGAAAACTGAGTGAAAACTGTTATGAAGCTGTCTAGTAAATGCAATGAATGGCACACAAAAGAACCTGGTGATATTGAACACCTACAAAGTCATTTACTTGAGACTTGCTTTCCTTTTTACTGCGAAAGTTCTGAATACTTTTCCAAGGCCAAATGTCATTGAAAGAAAACTAGTACCCAGTTCTGCTGAATGTACTTCTGGAAATGGCTGCTGCATGTGAACGGAATGACATGATTGTGGAAACAAATCGGTGTCTGTTCCATTTGAGAAAATGTAGTGATCAGTGTGTGTTTTAGTAGTCAGCAGTGACCATTAGTAAGTAAGTTAAAGATATCCTACAGAAGAGCTTTAAGATATAGGGATGTCAGGAAATCATCAAGCAAAATGCATTAAGTGATGTTTCAACAGCATAAGCCTGTGTAATAGACTATGTTGTGAGTTCCTATGTTGTTTCATTCAGCTAGATAAAATGTGACTACATGCTTATGGGTTGTAGAGGAAGCTCTTATGGATGTAGTCATGGTGAGACTGTGAGTTTAAATTCTTCATCATCATTATGTATATTTAATTGTGCTTTACAAACATAAAGAAATACACATCCTCCAGAGTGGCTTACAATCCATACAATATAGACAATGAAGACAAGACAAAACCCAGTGTAATAGTGGACGAAGTGGAGAGAGTACTGGTGAGCAGGCTAAGGTAGCAAGGGTACCTGGAAGGAGTTGCATGGGAGTAATCTGAATGATAGTGCAGTCTTCATGCAGGGAGTAAGAAACTTGTCTAGTCAGAGGAGACAGCATAAAAGAAGGAGCAAAACTGAGAATGAAAGTAGTCAAAGGAAAGGGGATTGTGAGGAGTGTGGACAATGGAAAGACTACGATGAAATGAGAATAAAGATATTCAAAGATTGGGTTAGGTTTCTGGTGAAATTAAGTTAGTGAAGGAATGCAAGGTGGGGAGGTGATGCAGTTGCAATAATTTAAGGAGAGCTATGAGAGAAGATGGTGTTATTGGTGGTATTGGATAGAGAAGAAGTAGTGAGATGCAGGCAGCTCAGAAAGGTGAAGAATCTTGTAATCAGAGCAGGAATTGATCAACACTCGTGATTTGATGGAGAATGAGAAAAATGAGGATTAGGGGGATATTGAGGAGGATGAAGCAGGACATAAGTCCTGACATGATGTGAAAAGGAATGAAAAGTCAAAGAAGATACAGAAGTTGTGAAACTGAGCAATGGGGAGTTGTGGAGGGTGCAAAGAAAAGGTGCTGCATGAGGACTAAGAAGAAAAATAGATTTCGTTTTGGTAAGAATGAGTTTGAGATTGCAGCAGAGCATCCAGGAGGAGATGTTGGAGACATTTGGAGATGTGCGAATTGGTAAAGGGAGAGTGGTTGGGGAAAGAGAGGGAACTGAGAATCCACTGTATAGGGGTTGTACCAATCATTTTGTGAATGAATGAGGTTTCCAGAGAGAAGAGGTGGGCTGCATAGGGTTGCAGAAACAGAGAGAAGCAGCATGTGAGGAAGAAAGAATGATCAACTGAATAAAAGGCCTTAACTTTCTCCCATTTGACATAGCAAGGAGGAAGTCACATGAGCAGCATACAGTTTGTTGTTAATGACCCTGCAGCAGCAAACCATTTGATTGTTGACTAACAGGTGGAACTTCTGTGAACCCTGCTAACTTTGCAATGAGGTCAAAGTGATCTCTTCCATAATTGGTATGTGATGAAAAGGCTTGTTGCTGTGTGTACTGTAGCCTTCTGTTGAATGCACAAGTATCCGTTTTCTTTAACTTGGCAGAGGCAGTGGAGTTGATGATTGCAGTTACCAGGTAGAGGCATTTGTGGTGTTGAAGCCTGTGAGAGCCCTACACTTGGTGCCATGTATATATATATTTTTAAGAACCATACAGCGGGTATTTCCTTGGGTTTTTTTTATTCTCCTCCACACCTATATCTTTATATAACAGCTTGTCTTGTGGTTTTACAGGCATGAAATGCCTTAACATATGTAATTTATTCTTTCCTTCAAGGGGGTTAACAAATTGCCTCTTTGTTTCCTAAAGGAAATATTGGGGGGGAAGGATGTGGAATGTTACAAGCTGAGATTAAAAAGAAATGCCTGGAATCTTGGATAGGAACCACATAAAAATGCACTCAGTCTCTCTTTGAAAATGAGGATTGATCTGACAGTTTTCTGGCAAACTCTCTATGGTACTTGGAAAAAGCAGAATCATATTTGAAAACTGATTGTTGTCCTTGATAAAATTACCAAAGAATTTAGTAGACTATTTTCTATATGTTTGTGGATAGAGGCAAAGACACTTTACTTAACAAAAAAAAAAAAAAAAAAAAGATGAAAAGAGATTAGCACATTTCTTGCCAACTGTAAAGTAGTTCTGAAGATTAATGAAGGACTGCAGCCAAAGATAAAGGATGACTGAAGGAATATTTTTGACCCCATTGATTTGATTGCAGAAATCATGAAGGACTTTTAAATTTTCATTCCCAAAAGTATGTAAAAATATCTGATACTGCCAGCTAGAACTGTGAAATTCAAAAAGATTACGCAGCAAAATGAAAATTCTTAAAGAACAAATGTGCCCTATGATCACTTCTGTAACATGAATTTGGCAGTCTTGTACGGTATAAAGAATGTGGTGCAAAGACAACTACTAAGACCATGCAGTCAAAAGAAACAGAATCAGTGTAGATGAAAATTGGGACCTAGTTGGTGTAGGGGACTAGTTTTCTGATTGGTAATAGGTAATTGCTAATAAAAGCAGATAGAAGTACTCCTCACTCCAGATAGGTTTCAGAGTAACAGCCGTGTTAGTCTGTATTCGCAAAAAGAAAAGGAGTACTTGTGGCACCAGATAATCAGTTTGATGTTTTTCAGCTATCATAAAACTGAACATTAATTTTTAGCAAAACTCTGCTCATGCTTTAGCCAAAACATGGCCCTCTGGAAAATAAAACTAAACATAATAAGAAGCTTTGATTTATGTCAATATTAATAGAAGGATGAAGGCAAATCATAAGGGTAACAGTCTCAAGATATCTATATCACTTTATAAAATTCCAAGAGCATGTTTTTGATATCACCTTTTTCGTATGCCTTTTTATCCACAATACTAGCATGATCAAATCCTTATATTTTATCATCCCAGTGATACAGTATTTTAATTTATCAGTCAAAAAAAGATAAGCAGAGCATCTCTGGGTGATTATAAACATGCCTCATCTAATATAATAAAGCACAAGACTAGGAGATTTTTGCCATTACAGAAATGCAATAAATATACCAGTGTGCTATTATGAATTTATCTGCACAAAACATTTCGGAGTACTTTGAATCCTGGGTACTTTGAAGCTTGGGCACAACATCATTCTCATTGAGTTAGAAATGTAGCATTATCTTCTAAAAACACAGCTAATTTCTGATAAGTAAATAATTCATCCAACATTAGCAGGTTACTTTAATTTAGTCCCCTTCATAAATAGCAAAACTCCCCTTAAAGCACCCAAACTAACCACCTTTTGAGGAAAGAAGCAAGGTCAATTACATATCCTCATGGAGTGAGATAGCTTGGGCTAAATGTCAAACGCTTGACAACATTTATCCACGTCTAAGCCATTGTGTATAATTACGCCCTCTGACCTGTTTGTTCCTCCTTCTCTCATGCTCACCTCAGAGTAAGAGGTGGCTTTCTTTGGCCTGTTTGCTTGTTAGAATGTCAAGTTATATCAGTTCTAAGGCACTGTTGGTAATGTCCCTTGAGTGACGGTTAGGGTGAATAGCAAGTGTGAAAAATCGGGACAGAGGGTGGGAGGGTAATAGGCACCTATATAAGACAAAGCCCCAAATACTGGGACTGTCCCTATAAAATCAGGACATCTGGTCACCCTAGTGATGGTTTCCAGTCAGTTGTTCTACCACATATCTCTTGACCAAAACTAAACATGTTCTGGCCAAGCATTTGGGAAAAATCCCCCAATAATAACTAGGGCTTCAAATATATGAGTGTTGTCAAGCTGTGAAACTTAGCGTTGACTCTTGACTTTCCTCTCTTGTGCTGCAACCATAAGAAGGGCTGGACCTAAAATTACTTACAGTAACTTACACCTCAGATGCACAGAGTGGTGAGCTAATCACATTTATAGACTGTAGGCACCTGAAAAGTATAGGGTTTTCTCTTGTGAAACAGCCTGATAATGCTCCTGTTTTTTATAAACTGTATGAATATCTTTATTTGATAAATTAAGGTGCATTTCTTAGAGTGTAAGCTCTGTGATTGTGCAGCATCCCGTACCTGAAGGACCCAATCCTGACTAGGGCCTTTCAGCACTGCTATAATATAAATGAATACTATTTAATAATAATAATGGGTTTGTAATTATACACAATATTGAATATTTTATGGATGTCTGACCAAAATCTTTGGGTCTGTGACACTCCGTGAACATATGTGCATGCACTAACATACTATATTAGCTCACATGGTCTTGTGCTTGCATTTCATTGGAATTACCTCCATGATGGTGTGTGCATTTTGGAAGTTGTCTGACCAAGAGTCAGTCATCTGTGCTACTCTGATATACTAGTTCTTGTTTTCCTTTGATATGCCATGACTTGTCTAGTTTTGCTCTATTCAGAACCACCTAGAGAATTTGTCCATTACATTTTCATTTTTTTAGTCTTAGCAATTCATTTTCAGCAGCAAAACAGAAGTTGGAGATATGTTTATGAATATCTGATATTTGAAGGTTATAGTGTGTTGTTCAAATGTTGGCTTTCTAAACCTTGAGGCTTTAGGAAAAAAGACTATACTTTGACATTAGGGCTTTCTGCCATAGTTTGATAGATCTCTAAACTTTAATTTCACATTAATGGTCGTGAATCACAGCCCTAGGAATTATTTTAAAATATATATATATATATATTATACACACACACACACACTCTGTACATAGGAAGAAAGCAGTTGGTTTCTAACCTAATTCATGCAATACAGACCACAACAGTCTTCACACTTACAAACCTAGTGCACACTCACCACAACCAGTTCACATGTGTGCAAATCAGTAGTCATCTTACATCAAACCCCATCTAAAGCCAAATAAAATCCTTGCATCTGTTGGATCACAGAAACCCCCTTGGGAACTGCCAGCTGATGTGCTGAGACTACTTCTAATCCATTTTCCCTGCCAGCTTGGGACTCCAGAACCCTGCCTGGTTTGAGCCAGACATGCTTGCCTGGTACAAACCCAGACCCAGGTCTGAACAACGTCCCACAAAAGCTGAAGGCTTAACTGAAAACAGCTTAAGAAGTGTTCTTGTCTCCACCACCCAGATGTCCAGTTCCCAATGGGGTCCAAACCCCAAATAAATCCATTTTACCCTTTATAAAGCTTATACAGGTTAAACTCATAAATTTTCGCCCTCTATAACACTGATAGAGAGAATCATAGAATCATAGAATACCAGGGTTGGAAGGGACCTCAGGAGGTCATCTAGTCCAACCCCCTGCTCAAAGCAGGACCAATCCCCAATTAAATCATCCCAGCCAGGGCTTTGTCAAGCCTGACCTTAAAAACTTTCCCCTTTTTGTTTTGATTTGGGATTTTTTTTGGTTAGTGTCATGTTTTTGGGGGGCAGGGTGGGGGAGGGTTCTGGGGTTGTAAATCTATATTATTGCATTCAGGATTTACCAAAGCTTGGATCACAGGTGAAAACATATCTACATCTTTACAAAAAATAAAATTGATACCTGAGATTGTTGCATAATTCTGAGGCCAATATGCATTCTTTTAATGAAAGTAAATTAAACCAAGTGAAATATTTTATAGTAAAGCATAAGGTTTTGTTTGGTTGACTTATGAACCTGATAGCAATGTTCATATTAGAAATACCTACATACATTAGAAGAGTGGTTCTCAAACAGGGATATGCAGAAGTCTTCCAGGAGGGACATCAACTCATCTAGCTATTTGCCTAGTTTTATAACAGGCTACATAAAAACTTTTGAAGTCAGTATAAACTAAAATTTCATACAGACAATGACTTCTGTATACTATACACTGAAATGTAAGTAAAATATTCCAATCGATGTATTTTATAATTATATGGTGAAAATGAGAAAGTGAGCAATTTTCACTTAACTAAACTTGATTAATCTGCACAACCAGAGGACGTCTCTTCAGGGTATTATCTCCATTTAACAGATGAGGAAGAGAGGTTAAGTGGGCTTGCACAAGGAGAGAAAATCCATGTCCTAGTCCACTACTTCAACTAGTAACATCCATTTTATTGAATAATTTCTTGCCTGGCACATCCCATTCTTGGTACTTTTGCATTTTGTACAATTTAATTTGTTTTGAGATTCAAATTAAATTGAGGAAATGAATTGGCATGTTAATGTTTTTTTTGTAATTCATGTGTCCATTGTAAGGATCTTCTGTCATGTTTTTGCCCTAGGTTAGTGTTGTAAACAAGATGCTGTATTTCAGTGGGTTTATCAGTGAATTATTTTTCCAGTAAGAACAATGAATTTCTCATCTGGCAGTCAATATTATTGCATAGTGTATTTGAGCTTGTAAGGCAGTGAATAATTAATAATCCTTCTGCCATTTGTGGGAAGAGCTTCTAGAGATGCATTCCCATGGAATTGTACAGCTTGGAAATTTAAATATTTGTGTCAAGTCCACAAAGTAGAATCGTAATAAGCAAACTCAAATGATGTATCTCAGCAACCCGTCTTTCAGGTCTGCCATGTCCAGAACTACCATTGATTTCAACTGGGCTTTCTGGCCTTAATCCTGCACGAGTCAAGTCAATGTCAGTTTTCCCAGTGACTTTAATGGGAGGCAAATCAAGTGTTTGCGTGTGGAAGGCTTGCAGGACCAGGACTTCTATTTCGAAAAGCTGTATTCCCACAAAGTAATGGGACATAAGTGTATATATTCAAGAGTAAAATATGTGGTTTATTGCCTAATTACCTTCAATGCACTGCTAATGGATTTTCTGTTACATGCTTTCTTAGGTCAATGGAACAGAAATCGAATATGAATTTGAAGAAATTACATTGGAGAGGGTAAGTATGAATTGTTTTTTGTATTATAGAAACCAGTGAAAATTTGATTTTCTGTAGCACAAATTAAATTATGATGAAATAATATCATGAAAGGTCAAATTCTAAATTCCTTAGTCAGATAACATTTTCCATTTTAAGTGAGGACTTCAGGATTTGTCCAATAGTTTGTAAATATAAGAACTTCAGCAGTGTCAGCCTTTCACATGTTTGCATGTCAGGATCCAGAACACTTTTCCTATTCATAACTATTACATGGTGTTGAGGTCTGAGTACTAGGAAAAGACCATCAGGTGATGGAACATCTGGGTGCAGAGATTATTTTCTTTGTACTTTGCAAGCTGGAAGTATGGAAAGCTTTCCTCACTTTTAGCCTCCTTGACTGACTTGTGTGTTCATGAGGAAAGAAAAAATTTAGCACAGATAAGCGCTTTATAGAGAGATAATTAACAGCCTTTCAAATGTTAATGTTGTAGTAACTGTGTAAAAACAAAAACAACAAGGAGTCCAGTGGCACCTTGAAGACTAACAGATTTATTTGGGTTTAAGATCTGAAGAAGTGGATTTTTTTGCCCACAAAAGCTTATGCCCAAATAAATCTGTTAGTCTTTAAGGTGCCACCGGACTCCTCCCTTGTTTTTGTGGATACAGAGTAACACAGCTACCCCTCTGATACTGTGTAAAAGCAGGGTCCTGTATGTATAAATGTGTATGTGTAAAAGCATGGACAATATTTGTACAGACTTATTTCTTATCAATATTAACTGTGTGTGGTATTAGAACTGAAACCTTGTATTGTTAGCTGTGCAATTTAAACATAGCATTGGAAAACGTCCAGATTTAGGAATCACTTGGTATCCGGTCTTCCTAGCCTCAGTGACGTGTTTGGTTGCTGGTTACATAACTTTTTTTAGACTGCAGAAGTAGACTACAGACCTCTTTTAATTATCTTTAAACTAGTATAAACAGGCTATTTTCTATATAAAATAATGGAAAGCAAGGCCTGATTGATCAAAATATGACAATAAGGTGCCACAAGTACTCCTTTTCTTTTTGCAGATACAGACTAACAGGGCTGCGACTATGGAAACCTAACTATTCTTAAATAGCTAGTAAGGGCTTGTCTACATGGGGACTAAGTCAAGTTAATTTGGTTTGAAAACATTTGTGTACACATGACACAGGTGCCGAGGAGGCTGAAATTTAAGGTTTGATTTATTGTGCTGTACTGCCATGCTAACTTCAGTCCTAGGTGTCCATGGCTACAACCATTGTAGGCGGTTGTGACCTAACATTCCAGCCTCTCTCCCTCCATTGCCCCACGCTGTCCATTTGCTTCCCCCCTCCACTGTGTACCTTTCCAAAATGATGGTTACTTCAGTGGTGCAGTTGCCCTACATCTCATGCTAAAGCCCAGACTACTGATCTTTTTTAGGCTCACTCTGGAGAAGGCATTTGCTCACGTACCTATTTTTCTTTCCCCTTCCTTCAGCTGTCCTATCTGGTGAAAATCCCCCAGCTCCAAAACCCCATTCTCCAGCTCCAAATGTCTGCCATGGCCTCTACCCTATTCACTTCCATGCAAGATTCACATAATGAAAACATTATTTTGTGTGAAAGGCAAAAGTATACAGAGACAGTGGTTACAGAAAAGGCAATTTGGTTACTGTTCTCACTTTCTGAGAGGTAGATATGGATATTTCAGGCCTGGACCTTGCAAGCCAGGTACAGCTCTCTGCTGAGGTTTTTTTGTGGGTTTACATGAAGAAAGAATGGTAACAGTGACTGCTTCAGGCAAGCATTGCAGAATCCTGTTTTTTCTCTGCACTTTCACCATGTATGCAGGGGGGAGAAGCCAAAATTGCCATGCTCCGAGCCCTGAGGGCAATGCCCGACATGCTGGGACACTAGTTCCAGCTCGGTTTTTGTCCAGAAATTGAGTCATAGATGCACAGTCATTTTCCATCAGTATTGCTTATGGCTCCCTTCCACTCCTGCAGCAATTTGGGGGGACAATCCTGGTGAATAACCTCGTAGCATATCTTCCTGGCCTGCCCTTTGTTTTTTTTAAACAAAGCCATTCTGTGCCTTCTAGTCACCCACCTCCACGTGTATTGCTCACCATCTCTAAGATTCCCCCAAGGCTGGGAAGAATCTTGAGGAGGTAAAGCCAGAAACATGTTAACTTCAGTATCACGGTATATGTATATCACGGTGCTATCACAGCTTTTTTAGAAAATGCACAATAGCTGTTTATGAATGTTTTTACTACTCCCACATACACAGCTCTTGTACCAGCCAGAACATCAAGGATGGGATCTTTTATCAAGACAGTGGCTGGCAAACCTGTCGGGGAGAAAAAAATGAAAACTCATGATGAAATGTTCATAGACATTGCAGAGTCCTCCCTCAAAAGTGTGGAGAGGTTGAGGGTTTTTTGTTTTTTTTTGAGGACAAAGAAGGAATCAGATAAGACGCTCTCCAGGGAGGTTGTTGTAGTGACCAAGTACAGCGTGGCAGTTGCTAGGGAAAGCATTACTGTGGCCAAACATAGTATGGAAAAAGATAGGGAGATGCAGAAGCAACTCCTGGAGGCAGTACAAAGCCAAAATGCTTTGTTGCAGCGCATGTTACTATAGGGCAGCAGGTAATGCAGGGCTGTAAAACAATATATGCAGCCCCTGGGCAATACAGGTCAGTGGAAACTTTTCCCAACTGTGCCCCCTGCCCCCTGCAGCAGGGCTCCCAGAGGCCATTATCAGAGACCCTAGCTTAGGGCACTGAGAACACTGGAACCTGGACCCCGAGCTCTTTTGAGTCCTCTATCACCCCTGGTAATTCAAGCCTCGCCACTCCACACCAGACGTCCCATGCACAAGAACTGGTAGAGCCAAGATGCATATTCACCTGCAATTTTGTGTTGTGTTGTGCACCGCACTCTTGCACTTTGTTGGTTTGTTTCACATCTGGTTTAATGACAGGGTTCTTTGTAGTTAGATTGTTTTTTATATATTGTTTCATTCGTGTTTCAGTTAAAGGTTCATTTCTGTTCATTACATAATAGATTGTTCAGTAATACAAATGTTGAAAAATTCATTCATAAGGAGTTCGTTTTTACACGGAAAATAATGAACTTTGCTCTTATCTATAAGGTTTTACAAGCACATATAGGCAAAGACATAAGATAAAATAGGAATTGCCTCAACATTGCACTTCCACTGCCCATAAACAACACTGATTTGCACAAAATATTTCCAACCTCCCCCCCCCCATACACACACAGATAAATAGCTGGATATACAGCTGCACAATTTCAGGTATGAGACTCAAAATAAGAGCAATAGGCATCCCGAATGATATTGCCCTGGCTGTTGGAATTTTTTATTGGAGGCCTTGCTGACTGCCCGAACCTCTGAGCAAGTCTCTGTACCTAAGCCTCTCACCCGCTGCTAAGGGTTCTCCCTTGCTCTGACAAATATTGTGCAAAATACAACATGCTGCTATAATCTTTGGGACACTTTCTTCTGCTGCTTACAACCTATTCCACAAACAGTGCCATCTCCCTTTCAAATGTACACACCACTACCGTTCTGCAACAACTGAGGTGGCAGTTAAAAGTTCCTGCCTTCAGCCCAAGTAGCTTTTGAATGGCTTCATAACAACGGAAGCTGCACACTACTTAGCAGCAGAGGATAATCTGGGTTTCTGAAGATAACTGGAGCAATCTCCACACCATTACTGTCCCTAGTGTTCCTGGAAGAAAACAGTCCTTTCTCCATGACATTAAAAAGAGTTGAGTTCTGAAAGAACCTAGCACCGTGGATCCTTCCAAACCACCCAACATTTGTCTGTAAACCTGCCCTGATGGTCGACAAGCTCTTCAAGCACTGTGGAGAAATACCCCTTTCTGTTTATGAATTCTGAGCTCTAATTGGGGGGAGAGGGGTGAAGGGGGGGGGAAAGGCACACAGATCCCATCAGTTTCCCCAATACAGTTTGTGTGCCAAGCCATCAATAACCACCAGAGCATTAATGAGCTGTATAACCTGGTGCAACAGCATCTTTTCCGTAGCACTACACATCTGAATGACAGTGGCCCAACAGTCAATCTCACCACACCAAATTGGTTCACTACAGACCAGTAGCATTCAGGGATAGCCAGCTTCCAGATGGCAGTTGGGACCTGCTTGTCCGTGGGTATGTGGCATTGTATGTTGGTACACTGCCATTGTATCTCTAGGGTTAGTTCAGCACATATCTTCAGAAAGACTGCCTTCCCCATCCTGAAATTCTCTCACGGCTGCTGGTCATCCCAGGTCTGCAGAACAACCTTTTTCCACCAATCCACACTGGTTTTCCTAAGCCCAGAAACTATTCTACAAGCTATGAAGCTGCTTCAGGAACTGGACCTTCACTATCACTTGCTTGGTGTCTTCCTCTTCTTCCTCATCTGTGTCCCAGTTCCATAGCTGCTGAAGACCCTCCTATTACTGGAGATGCTGCTGCTGCTGCACCTGCCATGTCGTCTGCTTGGTGGTGTGGCTGGCACAGCTGAAAGACAAAATCATCTGCCTTTGAGTGCTGAAATACAGACCAGTCAGCCTCTCTGTGTTTGAGGTTGCCAGCATAATGGCACGAAGAATAAATTGGGTCCATGCTTGTTGACCGCAATTCAAAAATGGAAGTAGCCCTCCAAGAAAGAAAGTATGGGGTGGATGCAGATGAATCATGGACATTTTAACTAGCCTGGCTCCTGCTGTGCATATCACAATACACACCAAGAAAAGTCCCAAAATGCACACCGCTCAGAAGGACCATAGAATATTATCAGAGAATGCCATGACCTTAGTTTGCCACGAACCGCTGCTACGTATACACAGTGATGCTCATTGGCAGAGGACACACCATCCCATGTGCACACTATTACTGGTACTATGCATTACCTGGCACACATAAAAAGCTGATGGTTAAACTCCCTGTATAGACAAGCCCTGAGAGTAAATGACTCATTGCACTACTTCTGCACACTGTACCTTTAATTGTCTAGGAGCATGAATGTCATAACCCTTACACTTTTAAGGGACACAAGTTTAAATCTGTATTGATAAGTTTTCCTATACACGTTAAAGCAAAGCACAGGAAGAGTCACTCTCTGTGTATCATCACAATATAATGTGTAATAGTTATAGGCATTTTTATCTATGGTTTCTCAGACTATTTGGGCATCTCTAGCTATTTATTAGATTAGAGTTTTCAAAGGTCACTGAACAGAACACATGCCTCCTGGGTAGTATTTTAATTTTTAATAGATGTGTAAAGTTATCAGTACAGTATTATAGTACAGAAACCAGTGTGGTTTTTGCCAATGCTAACGTAGATAATTATTCCTATTATATTTTAAATGTTGTTTGGTAAGCATTTACACACACAGTTATAGTTCCTGGGGGAAGGCACTTGGAGCAGCAGATTCTGTGGCTACTTGTTCTTACTACTTGAAATGTTCAGTCACACTTATCAGTGCTATTCTCAGAAATAGGAATGATAAAGGATCTGCATCTGTTTTTGTGAGAGAGATAAAATACAAGTTATTGCCTTTAAATGGCTGTTAGCCATTTATGTTACAGTGACAGTACTTTCAGAAGAGGTGATAAATACTTCACATTAATTATCCATTTTCTTCTATAAAGAGCCCTAGAAATTAGATTGGAAAATTGTCTCCATTTAATGGCAAAGCTGCAAAAATATGTTAGGCCAGTGGTTTGGAAATACAAAAACTATAGTACATCAGTAGCAAACAGTACATAATAAGCTTCCCTTCTCAGTGCAGATATCTGAGCTACCGTAATTTAGATCTCATCAGTTATTTACTTCACTTATGATACATTCCTAAAACTTGCAATTGCCAGCTTGCTCATGTATCCCTGAATTGTAGCTACAAAATAATGTAGGATTACCAGACAAAAATAAAATGGATTGCTGTCCCTTGGGACAGCTGTGCTTTTCCCCGCTTTGTTAATTGTAACAACTAAAGAAACAGAGATTAGGCACTGATTGCATTGCAGAGCATTGCCCAGATTCCATAAGCTTGGCAGTGCTAAAGTTGCACTCTTTTGTGGTTGACCAGTTGGTTGCAATATTGATTGTGAGAAAAGTCTATAGGGACCTGGCGTTGGCAATACTCTCTCTCGGAGTGTTGAAAAAATCGTAAGTCAGGCATAAATACTTAATAGAGTAATTAATCACTGGAATAACTTTACCAAGCACCATGGTGAATTCTCAATGACTGACCATTCTAAATCAAGATTGGCTGTTTCTCTGAAAGTTATGCTCTAGAAATTATATTGGGGAAGTTCTGTGGCCTGTGTTACACAAGGAGTGAGACTAGTTGATCACAATAGTCCCTTCTGGCCTTGGAATCTATGAATTCTCCCCCAAATTATGATATTTTTTCTTGTTTTTATTTGCCTTCTGGCTTTTAGGTTTTAAATTGCATTTGGGTGATATTATCAAACTTTTCTCTATAACCATTAGGGTGATCAGATAGCAAGTGGGAAAAATCAGGACAGGGGTGGGGCGTAATAGGCACCTATGTAAGAAAACCCCCCAAATATCAGGATTGTCCCTATAAAATCAGGACATCTGGTCACCATAGTAACCATGAGCGTCACAAACTTACTGCTTTGGTTGGTTGGTTGTAAATGAAAGCTGAGATTCTCACATAATCACAGGATTCCAAGAGCTGGGACTTTAAGAAAAATACCAAATATTATGAGACTTGTAATTAAAATTGCGAGAATAGTTATGCTGTGGAAACCACAGAACTGAAGAGTGGGGCGCAGTCACAATAGTAGTATAAGAATTGGGAACAGCAGTGTCCTCCCACGCACTGCTGGGGAGTCTTGTATATCTAGGCATCAGACTCTGGCAGATTCCCCTCCTTTAGAGACCTGGGCTAGGGCAGGAAGTGCAGGAACTCCGAGTGTGGAGCCAGCCACAGAAATACGTTCTCCTTTGTACCTTTGTGCAATACTCCTTCCTCAGCTGCACCTTGAATCTGTCCCACAGTCTATATATATATAATTCTTCTAGTGCATACTGATATAGCAAAATTACATTAATAGATATCAGACAAATGTGCAAAAAAGTTACACGTTTAAATGCTTCAACCACCTTAGAGATCATTTGATTTTTCTATACTAATTTATGGACATAAAATACAGATCCAGCAGTAGTATAGTGCTTGGCAGGTTGCAATAAACTTCAGTGCCCAAAAGCACGCTTAGTATTCCTCAAAATAAGCCATTACTTTCCTCTATCTTCAGTAATAAAAATACACCGTAAAAAGGAAATGCTGTGTAGAATGACTTGCATTAGTGCAGTGGAGTTAGGCCTCCGTTATTTCAGGGCTGTAAAATGCATCAGATGCCTACTAGGCAGGGGGCTAAACATAAGCCAAAGATAAAGGGCAGGATGGGTGGCCTTAGTGCAGAGACAAAGCCCAGACTAGCCACTGGACACTACTGTGAAAGTTCAAATTGCAGGAATTCCCAATAGGATATTGCACCCATGCTTGGAGGCACCATCTCTTCTGTGTGTATGTGGCTGATAAACTTGGAGCTCTTCCCTCTGCCTGTGAGGAATTCTCTCCGCCAATTCAAGTTGGAGTCTCCTAGTTATTGGGCAAAGAGGGCAGGATTGAGCATTCGAAAATTACAAGTCAAACCCCAAATGTATTATTTTTTGTTAAATCGAATGATTTTTTTGAACTTGGCTTCTGGTTTTTGAGCGTTTAGGGGTCATGTTTTCCAGCATTTCTGTGCAACCAGCGAGGCTAGGAACTAACTTTGAAAGTCAAGTTTCTCATGTAATCATGTGACTACAGGAGTTGAAACTGTAAGAATAACACCAGATATTGTGCAACTAATGATATAATCATGAGAGTCAGCAGCATGGAGAAAGGGATCTCTGCTAATTTATGCTTTCCTAACCCAGACCCAACCTCTCCCTTCCCTAGTCACCATCAGCCCAGTCCATCCCACTAGTAAGCAACACATTACAATGATACAGTCGTGCACTTCTCCCTGGCCCTATCCTCTTCTTGCAAGGCATTACTTCTGTGGCTGATATAAGCTAGGACTAACCCCTTCCCCTCTAACTTATAGCTCACTTTTCTCTGCTTAGGTCCTCCTCTTTACACACCCTGCTCTCTGAGGAGAAACTCATTTCTATTGTTCTGCTTAGCCCCTACCTCATTGCTATCCCTCAAGCAGCTGAGTTATTTGCTCCACATCCTCTTCAGCTGCCCTCCCCTTCTACCTGGCAAATCTGTAAGATAGTGCCTAACATCACTCAACCTACCCTCAGCTGGCTGGCAGAAAACCCGACACTTTTATTTGCCTAGATAGCACTTCTATTTGTCCCAGGTTTCTGGACAATAAGATTTTCCCCCGACTGGTAACTGATAAGGCAATGAATACCAGACCTGCTGAGGAAATTATGATGGATTTTGCTAGCATATCAGCAAATATCAGAAAGGGACTGTGAAGAGGGTTGGAGAAAGGCAGGGAGGAGTTAGATAAACCTTTAAAATAGTTCATGGCCAGTTCAGGGTTTGGATTGAGAACGTCTTCATTTTTTTTCTGGTTTAGTTGGTCCATTCTTATGAGTTTGCTAAAAAAAAATTCACTTAGTTACTAGTAGAGTTGATTTTGAAAAAATTGGTATTTCCATCCTGTAGGATATTCCAATATTTTGACATTTTCTTTTCATCCCAAATCAGTATGAGAAGTCAAAATAGCTAATTTTTTTGTGGAGCTTAAAATTTGGAAAAAGATTTGGAAATATGGAAATATTTCAGTTTTTTACTTGATACAACATTGAAATGTGTCTCTCTGAGTGCCGTGGTGCTGCCTGGAAGTTCTCTTAATCTCCCATGATGTCCCACAATGGTTCAACCAAGTGGAAGACTGGTGCATTCTGGGAGATGTGGTCCAGTCAGGAAAACCAGCCCACAGAGAAGAATGGGCTCATGATGCACCAGAACTGTAACTCCCATGAGGCACTACAGCAGTTCAGGTGGATGCAGTTCAATGTTGAGTCTTGCTGAAATGAAACATTTTGATGTAGTTCAATGAACAATAATATTTTGATTTGGGTTGGCCCCACTTAAATGGAAAATCAAAAACTGTTGGGAAATTCAGTTTTTCAGTGGAAAATTTGGATTTTGCATAAACTGTATTTTCAATCAAGAAAATACTTTGATGGAAAAAATCCATTAGAGAGAGACCTTTGTCAGATCATTCTGACGTGTTCTATTTAGTGTCTGCATCTTGACTTCCTCCACAGAGAGGTTGAAAATCTGTCTCACTTAATTATAAGAGAGACTGTAAAAGATGTTGCATTTCAGTTGCACTTCCAGAGGTCAGCATTCATGTTTCAGCAGAAAGTGGTTTTGGTTCTTATTTTCCAGCTCCGAGGGGATGTGGGCATTCTTGCTGGAGGAACCTGGACAGGGTTGGATTTCCAGAGCTCCCCAGAATTCAGGTGTCTAGTTTGTCATGCTATGTGGAGTGGCTCACAACTGAGAGTGCCTACCTCAGGTCAGACTGTCAGAAAACAGGGCAGACAGCCCAAGATGGTGGTATGTTCTATAATTAGATTTCACCAAGCCAGTAACAAATTTGAACTCCTGGATCACTATGCCAGTCTTACCATAGAGTCAAAGACAGTCCCCTTAGATGCTTCAGTCTATCTTGCCACCCAGACAAACTGGACTTGTGGTAAAAAGAAACCTATACCAAAAGTCATGTCGCATCAGGTTGCTCCCAGTCCCAAGAGACCTTTCACTTGCTCCAGATCAATTGGTACTCTATATCTTACACCAAAGACAAGGCTGGTAACTAATGCTAGAGTAAACTAACTAAAGGTTTATTAGCTAAGAAAAGGAAATGAGAGTTATTGAGAGGTTAAAGCATATAAAATAAATGCACAGATGAGCCACATTCTGTAATGCCAAAGTGATGTAATAAATTGCCAGTTTTTCAAAAGTCTTTTCAGGGTGCCCAGGTTGTCTCTGGGGATCTCCGCTTTGCATTTCATACACTTCCCTGTAAGAGTCCAAATAGTCTAGAGATTCAGGATCCTTCCTTGAATCCATACTTATCACTTCTTCTCACAGAAAACAAACTGACAGTGTCACTGCCCACATGGCCTTTCCTTTGATGATGGAGTGAGGAATGCATTTGGAGTCTTTGACCTCCCATCATCACACACAATGATCACTTGCTTTGAAATCAGCACTTTGCTATTAAAGTTCTTCGTTTGCATTCCACCAGGCTTCTTTCTCAATGGATGAGTTATTTAGTTACAGGGGTACACATGATGTAAATGTTTGCTACTACATTATAACGGGATACAGATAAGTGAAAACAATGCCTGTACATCCCACTAGTTTTCATGAAGTTTAAATGCCAAATATATTCAACAATCACTTTGAGCTATAGTAATACACAAGTGTATTGGTTGCGGCTCTGGCATGAGCTTGCACCTGGTCTTCCAGCGTCACATAGTCAACTAGAGGTTGAACCTTTTGAACTTAAGTAAATTTTCGGGTCAAAGATTCACAAACAATCGGTCCTATCTAAAAAAGAACAACTGCAAATTCATTCTCATCTGCTTCTGATGTAGTAAGGAGTCTACATGAGGTCTGTGTTTTTCTCTCCTGTGTCCAACAGGTGCACGAATAGGAATCATTCATTTAATGATGCTGTTTTCCGCACTGACTTCCCTGGTGGAAGCCAGGAAGTTTCCGAATGCATTCCATTAGAATATTGAAGAGCAATAGAAATTGGAATGTGTTCCATTGTACAGTGCACAGAATCCTATCTGGTTTGTGTAGCCTATATGAGCTGCTAAAGTAAAAATTTTATTTACAGTCTGAATTTTGGCAGGAGTCTTTCTTGTATTTATGTGGTGTCAGCTGGGAGCTATGTCTGGAAAGTGAGCGTCGAAGTCTAAGGCTTTTTTTTTTTAAAAGCCTCTAGACACCAGCCATATTTGTGTATTGTTCAGGCAGCAGCATGTTATGACTTCAATATTGAGAAGGGGTCAGAAGGCGTTGCAATGGGGATGGTGTAGTCCTCTGCAGTTCACAGCAAGTAAATGACAGCCTTGAGGGAGTTATCCAGGAACAGCTAGAATGGTAGAAATGTGTTTTTAAGATAGACCATCAGATCTTTACAAAGCTCATACTGTAAAACAGTGTGCAGTGGATTCCCTTGAGAAGTGCAGGGTGCATAAGTCAGCACCTGATGATTGACAGTAGAATGGTCTGACAAAACATAATGGTTTAAAAAAAAAAACTTCTAAAATTAGCGTCCCCCAAGTAGTCGTGTTGCTCTGCCCAATGCACGCTGTTGTTCTCTCTGTTTCTTCAAGTGCATTGTTGTTGTGGATACCACCCGCTTTGCCGAGCTTTCTGATTAGGTGCTTTTTTTAAATGCCATTTCTTTACCTGGCCTAACATGCTTCCTTAGTGAAAGCAAATGGTATCTCTTCTTGGCAAACTCAGACTACAGTTACTGTAATAAACAAACCCAGTCCTTCCTGCCTGCTGGCTTGTGGCAGGGTAGTGACCTAAGGGTGTTTTAAAGAAGAGAGAGAGTGGCCCTGCATAGCTTACCTACACAAGAATGAGCATTATCTGTGTGTAGAACTGAATCGTCAGCTAAAGAAAATAAAATGCTAATCAAGTCTTATTTGTGCAAGTGCAATCAGCCTGTGATACTACTAGTCCTTGCCACAGTCTTGGGTGCTATGCAGGTCAACTGCCTTCCCAGTAACAACTGCACCTCACAGAGGAACGGTACTGATGGGATGAGAAGCTGAAGGAACCTGCTATTCAGGGCTTCCTGCCAGTCCCGCTACCATGACACTAACATAGTCTGGCCAAGATTTTCAGACGTGACTAGTGATTTTGGATGCCTCAGTTTTTAGTTGCCAAACTTGAGACACCTTGAAAATGCCTGGCTTGAAAAAAGGGCTGAACATCCATCTGTCAAGGTTCCTCCCCCACTCTGAACTCTAGGGTACAGATGTGGGGACCTGCATGAAAAACCTCCTAAGCTTATCTTTACCAGCTTAGGTCAAAACTTCCCCAAGGTACAAAATATTACACCCGTTATCCTTGGAATGGCCGCTACCACCACCAAACTAATACTGGTTACTGGGGAAGAGCTGTTTGGACGCATCTTTCCCCCCAAAATACTTCCCAAAACCTTGCACCCCACTTCCTGGACAAGGTTTGGTAAAAAGCCTCACCAATTTGCCTAGGTGACTACAGACCCAGACCCTTGGATCTTAAGAACAATGAACAATCCTCCCAACACTTGCACCCCCCCTTTCCTGGGAAATGTTGGATAAAAAGCCTCACCAATTTGCATAGGTGACCACAGACCCAAACCCTTGGATCTGAGAACAATGAAAAAGCATTCAGTTTTTTACAAGAAGACTTTTAATAAAAAATAGAAGTAAATAGAAATAAAGAAATCCCCCCTGTAAAATCAGGATGGTAGATATCTTACAGGGTAATTAGATTCAAAAACATAGAGAACCCCTCTAGGCAAAACCTTAAGTTACAAAAAAGACACACAGACAGAAATAGTTATTCTATTCAGCACAATTCTTTTCTCAGCCATTTAAAGAAATCATAATCTAACACATGCCTAGCTAGATTACTTACTAAAAGTTCTAAGACTCCATTCCTGGTCTATCCCTGGCAGAAACCAGCATACAGACAGACACAGACCCTTTGTTTCTCTCCCTCCTCCCAGCTTTTTAAAGTATCTTGTCTCCTCATTGGTCATTTTGGTCAGGTGCCAGCGAGGTTACCTTTAGCTTCTTAACCCTTTACAGGTGAGAGGAGCTTTCCCCTGGCCAGGAGGGATTTCAAAGGGGTTTACCCTTCTCTTTATATTTATGACACCATCCATGTCCAGTCCCAAGTTGGGCACCCACAGTAACTAGTCACTTGAAAATCTTGCTCTTCATTCTTATCCTGTGAGACAGCAGCTGTCACACTGAAATAACTGCTTGTTGGAGAGGGGCGTCTTTTTTCTGGGAGTCTGTCTCGCTAACTCTGGATACTTCTATAGCACCTGTCCCTTTGGAAGGTAAGTGTCTGAAAGGTGGAATAGCTTGGGGCATGAGAGTTGGAGCTACTGCAGAGAAGAAAGGGGGCTGTGGCCATTGGTCTATTTGCTTTCTTGCTCCACATACAACATCTGGAGTTTGAAACTGAATTGTTCCACATTCTTGTCTCATTTTGGATTGCTGGCATGGGAGGCTAAATACTGGCTTGGAGTAAGCCTCAAATCCCTCTTGATATATGAAATAGATTGTTAGTGCTATTGTTGTTAGAAATTAATAAATTGGGAGTGAGGTGAGGAAGAGATTAGATAACTTGCCCAAAATCCTACTGCAAAGCTGGAGCAGAGCCCAGGACTCCTGACCAACCGCATGAATATATTCCCTCCTAGAATGGGCATAATATAGACGGTTTCAGTACGAGTCCTTCCAGATGGGCGAAGTTTATGCAATGCATGGCAAATCCTAGCTAATGGCTTTGCATCTAGTATCTACTTACAAGGAAGACTTGGCCGCTATTTTAGCATCTTTACAGCTGAAAAGTGGTTGCATTCTTTCCCAAACTGGGTGGTTAGAGGACTCTAGGGCCCTCTGTCAGTCTGAAAAACAAAAACTCAGCATTGTTGGGTAAGGAGAAAAAGGCAAGTGCCAAGGGACTGCTAGGAAAAACATTTTAACAGTTAAGATTTTATAGCGACTCGAGGACTGGGGAAAAGAGAACCTGAAAAAATATCTCATATTTAACTCCCTTTCAGCAGTTGTCAAAGAAAACTTTATTTTCATATTGTTACTTTAAAGGCTTACATTTAAATTTAAATGCCTTAATGACTCTGCATGGACAACAGCTGTGCCAAGTGAGAAAGCTGTAGCTCCTTGGATTTATCACTGCTATCCAGCGGCATGTCACATAGTGCCCCTCAAAGGAGTAGTTTATCTCAGTCACTTCCTAGAGACATGAGTGTCCCCTCCCACATACACACAAGTTAATATGTCATGTTAGAAAAACCTATATTTTAGTTCACATTTGAGGTTTTAGAGCTCTCTAGAGCAACAGATCTTTTTAATGCTGTGAATTACTGCTTTTTCATCTATTTTTATGACAAAATATCCTCAATACTTTTAATAACTTGCATAAATTGTATATAGCGGCATCTGTATTTTTTGTGGTGAAATTTAGTGAGTCAGCTAGTCTGACTGAAATAGTGGGGGATATTTATGCTGCGGATGAGCTGCACTGTAGTAGATTAGGGGGTAGAGTATAGAAAGGAGTTTATTTTTATGTGGAAAACTGGTATCCAGAGACTAATGCTGAGATTTTAAATCACTGTAAACATTTCTCTATATTAAAATAGTATATCAGGTTTATACAGTATAAAAGTGCTAAGGTATTTTAGTATTTTATTAATCCTTTTGAAGTTTTCAAGGCTGCTGCGAACAGGAAGAAACCTGTTTGTTTGGAGGAATCTGATAAATAATTTTAAATTAAAGATCATGGATTGTTTCAGTCTCACGTGCAGAAAGTTATGTAGGAATAAGTACTTTGCATGTCTGCAACACCTGTAATCCAGGGACCTCAAAGTTGTTTGCAAACATTAACACACTTAGCCTCACAATGACTCTTAGTGATATCTTAAGTATTATACCCATTTTATAGGCGGAGTTTAAGGAGGTGTGTAGAGGTTATGACCCGGCCATGGTCTCTCAGAAAGTCAGGAGCAGAACTGGGAGTAGAACCTGGAAATCATGATTTCCATTGCCCTGCTCTAACAACTGCTACTTCTGATACCTAAAAAATTATTAGAGGGGTAGCCCTGTTAGTCTGGATCTGTAAAAGCGGCAAAGAAGACTCTTTGCCGCTAAAAAACGATGTCCTTCATTATCTCTGCTAGTAGGGCCACTGTTAACTCACCAGAGTTGAGTCACTAAGCATACTGGGCCATCTCATTCTGAGAGGCGCAAAATACAGAAGTACTTGTGCAATAACTCACTTAGCACAATTCTCTTGCTGCACTGAAGTCTCGCAGAGGGGTTTGTACAAAGAAATGTGTGGGAAAGGATTACATAGTCTATCAATACCCCAGACAGCACCGTGAAGGTGACATAAGAGTAAAACTCAAAAGTAGCATGAAAATTCTCCACACATTGGTCATAATAAATATTCACCAGTAAAGAAAATGGAGAAGAATAATGTTTTTGTTTGTAATATCAAAGGAAAACCTGCCTGTGCTTAGTACAGTGAAAAATATTCTTTAAGTTTATCTCTATAATTCTGAAACTTTGAGTTAGCTATTACACAAAAGTTGTTTCATATAATTTACAGATGCCTATGTGCTGCTTGAAGTCTTGCACTGGAATTTTCCACATTTTTCTGTTTTATTCAATTTTAAATTGACATTTATTTTTCAGATGCTATCTATCTCATTCTCTCTTCCTTACTCAGTCACCCTCTAGTATACACCAGATAGCTTTAGTGAGTAATTCCTCCACTCTGTTTTTTTCACATGAAAATTGCCTTTACTTGGGATGTAACTTTTCAGAATAGAACACTTGATTTATTGGCATTCTCTGGCTGATAGGCACATGAATGCTTAGACTGACAGAGAGCATCCAGTTTTCAAAAGGAATGATTTAAATGCATAGTAGATCATTTTAATCTTCAAAATAATTAAAACACCTGTTTAAGTGGGGATTCTCTTGGAGTTTTAGACCTAATCCTGCAAGTTGATCCATGGCAGCAGACTTCTGCCCCCATGTGTAGCCCCGGTGAAGGTCCTTATTGGTCTAAAGGTCCTACCATTCAGATTAGTTCATCAGATCAAGGCCCTGGTATCAGAGTTTAATGTGGACATGGTGGTGTTCCCAGAACCCCCTGATACTTGTCCAGATTTTCAGAAAGTAATATATGAGCATCAGACTCTGCTCAGTTCTGCTCTTTTAAGTCTATATAAGAAGCTGATAAACAGGAAGGAATCCAAAGGCATCTCTCAGCAAACATGGAGTTGCCTGCCCAATAACATTTTAAATCAAACAGTACCAGCCAGTACTAAATGGAGGTGAAAGCACCAGTCTTTAAAACTAGACGTTGTATGTTCCCAAATGAATTTACCAGTTCTAAAAAAGCTACTGCAGCATTACTGCCAGGGAGTGCTTTGATAAGAAGAAATAACAAAGGAATGCATTCCTTTTGATGCCTGGGATCCTGACTATTGAACAAGATGCATCTTTCGGAACTTCTTTTTAGTAGGGTGGGGAAGAACCTTACAAAAATTAAGTAAGACTTATTGAGGAGCATTATTCTTAGAAGCTGTGTGTGCAGAATTCACTTGGCTCCCCAACAGACATTAATATAATAATAATATAATATTAAGGAAAGAAAAACATTAATTTACTAATACAATAGATGACTCTCATTCTAAGCAAGGATGGCCTTTTTCTAGGCTGACCTTTCTAAAAGTAACTTTGAAATATTGTATTTGTCTTTCAAGGGAAAATAACTTTTTGTATTATAGAAAGATTGGCTTCCATTTCTGTTATTAACTCGCAATTGATTTCAGTATATAAATTAGTGGTACTCCACCTTGAAGAGAGGGAGAGCTACTTCAGCAGTGAATGGCATCACAGAGGGAGAAAAAATAATCCCCTCACTATATCATGCTCTGCAAATGTGATGGTTGTGCATCACAATGTGCTGATATATCACAATTTAAAAAAAAGTGTAATCCACTGCCAGGATGTAGCACCTCCGTTATTTTCTGCTCTTCTGCAGTGCCATTTGACACAATCCGTAGATCATCTTTCTTGCCCTTAGCACACCCTCTTTCAGCCTCCTTTTTTCAGGCTCTGGGTGGGGGAAAAAAAAAGAGAAGAAAGTTATTTCTCTTCATAACAGTGAGAGAGATTTGATCCAGTATGGTTTTTGGTACTGTATTTTTACAGGAACAGCTGTCCAGACCTGTAATACTGAAGGCAAATGGTCTGCTGCTTGAGATGGTATAATGAGCCCTGTGGACCAATGCCCTCTTACTTTGGTTCACACAATTTCATTGGTGTGCTGGGGGTTATATAACTAAATTAAGAGCAATTGGATGCCATGCATGCATGTTATATTACTAGATACCACTTCACACTAGGAAGTGTCATAGCTGGCAAGTTTCTGGCCTGGCTCAAAGGTCACCTCATGTGGTGCGATGTGACACATACAAATAGTGAATTCTGACTCCGCTATATGAACCCTGTATTGAGGCTAGTCCATTTTCAAATGATGCTGCTGGTGATCACACGCAGCACAAAATACAGTCCTTCACCAAAGCAATAAACAAGAGCTCCTGTTAACCATTTTTCAGAGTAACAGCCGTGTTATTCGCAAAAAGAAAAGGAGTACTTGTGGCACCTTAGAGACTAACCAATTTATTTGAGCATAAGCTTTCGTGAGCTACAGTTTCTAGGTCACCACAGAACTGTATCATGTACGTGGGGGTGGAGGGGCAGAAGGAGTTTCTAGGTCACCACAGAACTGTATCATGTTCGTGGGGGTGGAGAGGCAGAAGGAGTTTCTAGGTCACCACAGAACTGTATCATGTTCATGGGGGTGGAGGGGCAGAAGGTAGCTCACGAAAGCTCATGCTCAGATAAATTGGTTAGTCTCTAAGGTGCCACAAGTCCTCCTGTTCTTTTTGTTAACCATTTTGTGAATTTAGTTGCTTGGTAGTTGTAGTAGTGTGTAGATTGCCACTGGTTTGGGTAAAATTAAAGAGGAAGATAAAATAGCTAAAATTGACTCATGGAGGCCAGGTTCTGTCATCTTCGCCCCTTGTCGAATAGTACCTTACACTGCAAATAATCCCATTGATTTTGATGATAATTAGGGCCCTACCAAATTCACACCCATGAAAAGTGTCACGGACCGTGAAATATAGTCTCCCCCGTGCAATCTGGCTATTGTAGGGGGGTTGCAATATAGCCACCCTTACTTCTGCGCTGCCTTCAGAGCTGGGTGGCCGGAGAGCAGTGGCTGCTGGATGGGCGGGCACCCAGCTCTGAAGGCAGTGCTGCCATCAGCAGCAGCGCAGAAGTGAGGGTGGCATGGTATGGGGGGGTATCATTTTTTGGGGGTGTAGGGCCAGCCGTATGGTTGGGCACTGTGGTTGCTCCAGCCACACACACACACAGCCAGCCCAAGGCCCCTTTAACTTCTGAGCATTGGGGAGGAGCAGGGTTAGGGGCACCCTGGCCAGAGGCTCCTACCATGCGCCAGACTCTAGCTGCTAGTCTTGGCCAGGCTGTGGAGGGACAGGACTTCCTTTTCCTCTGCATTGGCCACTCCCAGGGCTGGGTCAGACCCACCTCTGGTGCTGGCATAGAAGTAAGGGTGACAATACCATGCCATGCCACCTTCACTTCTGCGCTGCTCCCTTCAGAGCTGGCCTCACAGCCAGCAGTCACCACTCTCTAGCTGCCAGTAGCAGTGCAGAAGTAAGGGTGGCAATACTGTGAACTCCTATAATAGCCTTGCAACTCCCCTAAAAACCCCTTTTTGGGTCAGGACCCCCACAGTTACAACACCATAAAATTGCAGATTTAAATATCTGAAACCGTGAAATTTAAGATTTTTGAAATCCTATGACTGTGAAATTTACCAAAATGGACCGTGAATTTGGTAGGGCCCTAATGATAATAATAGTATATAATACTTTTCATTTGTAAATCTCCAAAATAGGCAAGTATCATTATCCCCATTTTATAGATAAGGAAATTGGGGCACAAAGAGGCAAAGTGTTTTGCCCAAAGTCAGCCAGCAGGTCAGAGATAGAGTGGGAAATAGAATACAATTCTCCTGAGTCCCTGTCCATGGCCACTCTCCTCTTTGATTTCATTGGCACTGCACGTGGAGTAACAGCCACCTTTAGGAGGCCATACTGTTACTCCTAGTAGCAGCCAGCTGTCCCAAGGCTTGGCTTCTCCTCGCTCCACAGTTTTTGTTTTTTAAAAAGCGTCTATATTATAGATTCCAAGGCTAGAGTGGACCTCTGTGATCATATAGTCTGACCTTCTGTACAACACAGGCCTTAGAACGTCCCCAGCATAACTCCTAGAGCGTATCACTTAAAAAAAATCAATCCTGACTTAAAAATTTTCAGAGATGGAGAATCCACCATGACCCTTGGAAAGTTGTTCCAATAGTTAATTACTGTCACTGTTAAAAATGTACACCTTATTTCTAGTCTGAATTTGTCTAGCTGCAGTTTCCATCTGTTTGATCATGTTATACCTTTCTCTGCTAGATTGAAAAGCCCACTATTACATATTTGCTCTCCATGCGTGAGGATCTGTGCAAGAATGATACCAGCTACTAGGACATGGCAGTCTGGCCTGGTTGTCAGGATGGTGTTCAGGAGCCAGAGGGCAACGTGCAAGTCTGAGACTAGGAGTCCGAGCTGGAAGTTGGAGCCATGGTCAGACAGGAAACAGGAGTAGGGTGACCAGACAGCAAGTGTGAAAAATTGGGACGGGGTGGGGGGTAATAGGAGCCTATATAAGAAAAAGCCCCAAATATCGGGACTGTCCCTGTAAAATTGGGACATCTGGTCACCCTAAACAGGAGCCAAAGGTCAGCGCTGAGTTGGGAGCCAAAGAGCCGCAGTCTAGGGTCGGAGCCAGGGCAGGCAGAAACCATGGCAACAGGATTCAGGGACTGGAATAAGGCCAAGGGCAGGAGCTAGAAAGAGGCCCCAGCCCCACCCCAGAACCCCCAGGCGGAGCCCTCACCCCCCCAAGTCCCTGCCCCCAGCCCAGAGTCCGCACTTCCAGCCAGAGGCCTCACTCCATCCCACACCCCAACCCTCTGCCCATCCCAGTGAAAATGAGCAAGAGGGCGGGCGAGAATGAGCAACTGAAGGAGTGGGGATGGAGTGAGCAGGGTGCAGGGCCTCAGAGAAGGGGTGGGGCAGGGGCTGGGGCAAGGGTGTTCAGTTTTCTGCATTCAGAAAGTTGCCAACCCTAAGCCTATCACTTAAGAGATCTTGTCTAATTATTTATTCATTCTCATAGCTCTTCTCTGAACCATCTCCAATTTATCAACATCCTTCTTGAATTGTGGACACCAGAACTGGACACAGTATTCCAATAGTGGTGGCACTAGTGTCAAATACAAAGGTTAATTAACTTCTCTTGAGATTCCCCTGTTTATGCCTCCCAGGATCGCATTAGCCCTTTTGGCCACAGTGCTGCCCTGGGAGCTCATAGTCAGCTGATTATCCATGATGCCCAAATCTTTTTCAGAGTCACTGCTTCCCAGAATAGCATCCCCCATCCTGTAAGTATGGCCTATATTCTTTGTTCCTACATGTATACACTGTCATATTAAAATAAACATTGGTTGCTTGTGCCTAGCTTATTCAAGTGATACAAATTGCTCTGTATCAGTGACCTGTACTCTATTTACTATGCTTACAGTTTTTGTATCACCTGCAAAGTTTGTTTTCTTCCAAATCAATAATAAAAATTTAAAATATCATTCGGCCAAGAATCAATCCCTGCAGGACCCCACTTAAAACACATGTTTAATGATACTTTGTTTACAATTATATGTTGAGACCTCTCAGTTAGCCAACTTTTCAGCCATTAAATATGTGCCATGTTAATTTTATGGCTTTCTAGTTTCTTAATCAAATTGTCAGGTGATGTAAGACATGTGACTTGACAGAAGTCTAAGTTTATTGCAGCAATAATATTAACTTTATCAACCAAACTTCTTATCTCTCTCAAAAAAAGATATCAAGTAAGTTTGACAGGATCCATTTTCCATCACCCATACTGACTGACATTAATTTTATTGCCCTTCCCTAATTCTTTATTAATTGAGTCCTATGTCAGCCACTCACTTATCTTGCCCCTGATCGATGTCAGACTGACAGGCCTATAATTACTTGGATCATTGCATTTACACTAGTAAAATATTGGTAGAAGATTAGCTTTCTTTTGGAAGATTAGCTTTCTTCCAGTCTTTTGGAACTTTTCTGGTGTACAAGGACTTACTGAAAATCAGCATTAATGGTCCAGTGCGCTCCTCGGTCAGCTCTTTTAAAACTCTTAGATGCAAGTTATTTGGACCTGCTCATTTAGAAATGTCTTACTTTAATATCTCCTGTTTACCATTCTCCTAAGAAACTAGTGGAAGGGAAAGGGTGCTGTCCTATGATATGACTAGAACAGAAAAATGTATTGAACACTTCTGCTTTTTCTGCATTATTATTGACAATTCTACCATTTCTATCTAATAATGGACAAGTACCATTTAGCATTCTTTTTGTTTGTAATAAACTTAAAAGAACTTATTTCCCCTCTCTCTCCCTTACCTTACTTTGCTTCCCATATCAATTTTCAACAATTACTAGCTTCTGATTAATATACTATCAATTTCATTTGTTATATTTTTGTATATCTGCTTTCACTTCCCCTCCATACCAGGTTGTTTTTTTAACCAATATGGCCTTCTTCCTGATGGAACTGTGGCTTTTGGAGCATCTATTAATGTGTTCTGAAACCAGTCCCAGTTGTCATTCACATTTTTCTGATTAAATTCTTTCTCCCAGCTGATTTGGCTTTCCTCCCCAAATGTCTGTCGTTATCACCAGTTCACCTCCAACAACTGTAGCTCTAACATAGATAAGGACTGAAGAAGACCAGTATTCAAAGAAGACCAATATCCAATTGGAACTACAAGGCAAATTTAGCCAGGTGGAATGAAATCACTTAAATTTGAATTTAATGAGGACATGGAGGCTAATTCTACTATTTTGTGCAAGATCCAATTGGATCTTTAATTACCACAGTTAGGCAGGATCTTGGCTTTACTTGCATGCAGGATTTTTAAAAGAACTGGCAAAGGAATTCTCTGGATCATTACCGTCAATTTTTAATAAGTCTTGGAACCCTAGGGAAGTTCCAGAGGACTGGAGGAAAGCTAATGTTCCAATATTTAAAAGGTGCATATGAGATATCATTAATGCTAATCAACACAGATTTATGGAAAATAGATCCTATCAAATTAATTTGATATCTTTTTTTAAAAAAGAGATTACAAGTTTAATGTAGAATGCAACATTTTCATTAAAAAACTATAATGATAGAAAATCAGCAATGCTCCCAGCCAGCAGCCACCACCTTCAGGCCCCCCAGCACTGAAGGTAACGCCACCACCAGCACAGAAGTAAGGACATCAGTACTGCAGCCCCCCTACAATAACCTTGCGACCCCCCCCACCACTTTTTTGGGTAGGACACTACAATTACAACAGCATGAAAATGCAGATTTAAATAACTGAAATCATGGCATTTATGATTTTTAAAATCCTATGATCATGAAATTCACCAGAATGGACTGTGAATTTGGTAGGGCCCTAGTTATACAGAAGGTCAAACTAGGTGGTCCTTTCTGTCTTTATAATCTATGAATCTGCTTCTCAGTCATCCGTGTGCCAAAATTAATCTACTTAGGCATTATTTAAAAAGACAACTGTAGCAGAGCGAGACCCACCGCTGTGGCACCTCCTGCTGGTTGTCCTGGTAATTAGCTCATGTCCAGCTCCAGAGCGCCCTCTGTTGGCCGGTATCTCGCCTGCTGCTGGCCCCAAGTCCCTCCCGGACCCTGGTGCCCTTTACCTCAAGGTTCTGCCCCAGCAGTACCCCCACGCTCTGGGTCTCCCCTGCCAGGGGAACCCCCAACCCTCTAAATCCACATTGCTTCAGTGGCTACTGGCAGTCATCAGCTAGCCCCCGCTCATTGGGGCAGACTGCAGTCTGTAATGGCCACTCATCATTGGCAAGGGTTTAGGGCCTGCTGCCTTTGCCTATCCTCGGGCTGCCCCTCTGCAGCCCCAGTACCTTTTGTAGGCCTTCAACAAGGCCTGCAGCCTGGGGTTTACCAGGCTGGAGCTCCCTAGCTCCCTTTGCCCTTCCCGAGCACTGCCCTACTTCAGGTACCTTGCTCCCAGGCAGCTAGGTCCTTCTCTCTCTACTGCTAGAGAGAGACTCCTCTGCCTTCTGGCCCTGGAGCTCTTTTATAGGGCCAGCTGGGCCCTGATTTGGTTGGCCCCAGCTGTGGCTGCTTCCCCAATTAGCCTAGCTTTTCCCAGCTGCAGCCCTCTCCAGAGCTGCTTTCAACCCCTGTTCTGCAGGAGTGGGGCAGCCGCCCCACTACAACGACATTTTCCAAAAGTTAATGTATAGTGGTATGTGAGATACCTGTTTTGTGAATACGGAATTGCCATGGCATCTCATATTCTATAATGTAATGACTGTTGTCAAATGCTACCTTTTTAAATAGTGAACATAAAATCAGTTATGATGTGGAACATCAAGGTAGCAAACTAAGGTAAAATTGCTTAATGTTCGGTATATAATATGATCTATAGTAAATCTTCCTTGGAAACCATTGTTTTTCAAATAAAGCATGAGTCCTAGATGGGTGATGCAATTTTATTGGGACTTTAAAGTTTCTGGGAGAATAATGACAGGTGGTGGTACCAGATTTTATTTTGTATATAAAATGGAGGGGGAAGGATTGCAGAAAAAGAAGATAAGACTATGTTCAACGTAATCAGGAAAAAATAAACCCTCAAGAAAAATAACAGCTGAGAAACAAGTTCTTTAGGGTCTCCACTTGAGAGAAAACAGACTTTTGAAGAGGTATCTTTTATCTCCCTTAGATTTAGTTTAATCACTAGAAATGGAAAAAGAAGTCTCAATGAATGTTACCCTGGAGCATGCAAACAGTGAGTTTAGGTATATTGCCTATTATGGATCTCCCAGATTATTATTATTATTATTCGTATTGTGCTATAGGTATACAACATGCTTTACAAATTCTTAAGGCATGTTCCCTGCACGGAATTTGTAGTCAAATGTAGAGATACGCAATAGAAAGGATAAATAATTCCTTGAAAGTGTGGGCACAGACATTCCTGGAAATGAGTTTAGTATGAAGTGACTTATAGGGAAGGATGCAGAGGAGAGGCCAAGTGATTGATGTGCTGGAAGACAGAGGGTGTTCCAAGCCGAGAGGATGGGAAAGAAAGATGCACAGTCAAGACTGGGGTGAAACTGAGACACATGGTTAGTTTGTGGTGGGACAGGTATATACATGAATGTGGATCTCTCAAGTCCCGAGCTAGTGCTATTACCTTCAGACCCGCTCTCTTTAAAGTGCTGCCCCTTAAAGCCCCAAAGATTTTGTTGACTTTGCCATCCAGGATTCTGTGTAGGGTGGCTGAATTCTCAAGTCCTGATCTGTTTGCTTTTTGTGCTTTTGGTTTGAAACCCGAACCTACATCTGCATTATAGCTGAGACATTAGATTAGTACCCCAGCTGGAGAGTGTTCAATGGAAATTTTAACAGATGGTTTTGGGTTGCTTTCACGTTTTAGATTTCAAACCTGAGCACATCTGGGTGAATTTTTCTCAGATTATTTGTCAGAGTTTTTGGTGGTATCCAAAATGCTGTGGGAAATTGAGTTCTTAGTAACAAACAACTGATCCATCCTTTTCCTGCAACAGCAGATACTTTAAAAAATGTCCTGTAAAGTATTTCAGAGATTTGAAGGTCACAATCATTACATCACTGAAAACTGTGTATGTATAACCCTTACATATACTTCAAAACAAAAGTGCTCCAAGAAAGGCATATGTAAGAGTAATGTAATAAAAAGGGCAGCATACTGCCATCGTAAAACATTTTAGAGTTTAGAACTGTGGTTTGTAAAAGCCAATCATTAGCTGTTTGTTGTCTAATTGATTGGTGGTAAGAGTGATGTCAACATCAATTTAAGGAGAGTGCTGCAGAAACAGCAGCTGATTTTATAAATCTTCCCTGTGCTTTTTGAAAGAGCATCTCTAAGCTTCGGGGTAAAGTCTGAATTTCTTGTACTGCTGCTGGGAAACATGTTTGAAGACATTAAACACAGGCAACGTTGATTGACTGGAAAAGTAAGTCACCCTTAAATCAGAGGGTTATTAAAATAATGAATTAGTTGAGAAAGTCGTGCATCTTTCCTGGGATCCTGAGAGAGGAAACTGGATGTTAATCCAGTTTACATCTGTCGTGTGTAATTTACAGCTGTATGCAAATTTAAGCATGTGGAGGAACTGTTCTAATTATTTTGTTCTGGTGTCAAAGTACAGACAAAATTTTTAAGTCCTACTTACTATTTCTCCCTTGCTTTACCCCTCTGTTGTTTATCTCTGTGAATGTATCACTTACCCTGTAAAGCATTTGGGGATAGTTTTTTCCTGCAGTGCATTATAGAAAAACAGTGCTGCTGTTTCCTATGGCAAATAAATAACACATCTATTGTTAAATCTATGAGTGGGCCAGATTCTGCCTGCGTTGCACCTGTGTACAATCCCCTCATATCAAGCAAAACAAGTGGCTTCTGCCATTACTAGGAAGGAAGGTCAAGTATATGTGACTTTTACTGACCTCCATTGTAGAACCATGGCTCAACAGACAGCAAGAAGGGGGCCTTTACAGCCTGAAAATGTAAGAAAAAAGACAAACGGGAAGGTAGCACTCCAATTTCTTGCACTTCGTCATAGTGATCCAGAAGAGAAATGGCATCATAATGGATGAAGGGGAAAATGAAAAAGCATCCACCAGAAACTACAAAGGAATAATTAGAGAGCAGGATTCAAACCAGCAGAGGAAATAGTAAGCAACACCATGACCTTGCTTCAGGCACTTGGATAAGCCTGATCCCAAACTCAGTGCAGTCAATGGGCGTTTTCAGTGAGTTTAGTGGGCTTTGGATCAGGCCCTTAATGAGAGGAGAGTGATTTGGATTGATTGTTTCTCTCTCTGAGGGTGAGCATGTAAATGTCGCTGAATTCCAGAAATACAAACAAGTAAAAAGACTAACAAAATCTGCAATCCAGTCCAAGCTAACAGAATCTTAAGATCCATTAGAAAAGGGATAGGTAATAAAATGCCATTATATAAATCCATGGTACCCCCACACCTTGAATACTGCATGGGGTTCTGGTCACCCGGTCTCAAAAAAAGTATACTAGAATTGGAAAAGGGATAGAGTAGGGCAACAAAGATGATTCGGGGCATAGAACAGTTTTGATACGAGGAGAGATTAAAAAGGCGGGGATTGTTCAGTTTAGGAAAGAGATGAATAAGGGGGGATATGACAGAGGTCTATACAATCATGAATGAACATAAGAACAGCCATACTGGATCAGATGAGAGGTCCATCTAGCCCAGTAATCTGTCTTCCAACAGTGGCCAATGCCAGCTGCCCACAGGGAATGACCAGAACAGGTCATCACCAAGTGATCCATTCCCTGTCACCCATTCCCAGCTGCTGGCAAACAGAGGCTAGGGACACGATCTCTGCCCACCCTCAGTAATAGCCATTGATGGACCCATGCTCCATAAATTTATCTAGTTCTTTTTTGAACCCTGTTGTAGTCTTGGCCTTCACAACATCCTCTGGCAAAGAGTTCCACAGGTTGACTGTGCATTGTGTGAAGAAAGTGTGTGCATTGTTTTAAACCTGCTGCCTATTGATTTCATTTGGTGACCCCTAGTTCATGTGTTAGGAGGAGGAGTAAATAACACTTACCAGTCATAATTTTATAGACCTCTATCATATCCCCCTTAGTTGTCTCTTTTACATGCTGAAACGTCCCAATTTTATTACTCTCTCCTCATACGGAAGAGTGTATTCCTTGCAGAGATATCCCTCCAACCCAGACAATAGCATTGTTTACATGTATTTCATGTGTTTCGTGAATGCTACGCACCAGGATGAAAGCACACTGATGTCAAAGACAATGGGCAGAATTTGGTCCAGTGAGTTTATTTTTGTTTTCACAAAGGTATTTTCAACTGTTTCCAATATAACATATTTGTAGCTGATAAGCTTTATTCAAAGAACCCCTGCAGGGGTTGCAACTTTTTTTTCCAAATGGAGTAAACATGGGGGTTTTTTGATGGTTGGTTGTTTTTATTCACTTTGATCTGAAAAAAAAATCTGAATAAATTTTGCTCAAACGTTCAGGGGAAAAAAATCACCAGCAGACGGAGACCAAATCTACAAAATTTCAGCCCAGGAGGAAAAAGTGTTGAAATGTTGGGTAAGAAACTCAGGGAGAGCAAATAAATCCTTTTGCAACCTTAACTATGGTTGTTGCCATAGCCTCTGCTATAATAATACCTCAGAATACTAGTGCTCAGATACCACTCTGATGGGGTGGTGTAAAAACCTAACTACACAGAGAGACAGAGCCACTCTACAGTGTAAATCTTCAATGGCATGCAGCGTGAACCATGGATTTAATTAGTATATCGGGAAATATATAGGGAAATGAGAACTATCCTGTTCGTCCATCTTCAGGCTACCGGCCTTGGGTTACCACTCTCCCTGTCTCCTGGAGCAGGTGCACAAAAATAGGTGGAGTGCTGGCTCGGCCTTCCATTGTGCTGTCCAGTGCAGCTAAACTGTTGGGGTGATGGTATTTTGCCAGTGGTATAGGAGCAAGAGGGATGCATGGAGGGAATAAGTCTGATGCACAATGCTTCCTGGGGCTACTGCTGGCATGGTTGAGCTAATTTACCACCCCTTGCTCAGGACGGTGCCTACTGGCACAATCTAGCTTTAAAGCTACATTACAGTGCAGGTTGCCCAGAAACAATTTATATATGGATTGTAAGTTCCTTGGGACTGCCTTCTTGTATTGTTTGTATGGTGCCTAGTGCAACAGGGTCTTGGTCTATGATTGGATTCTCTAGGTGCTACTGCAATACAAATAATGTTATAACCAGTGAGTTCATGGTTAAGCTTATTAGAATAATGTAGTTAGGTTCAAGGATTCCTGAGTATGTTTAAATTTAGTTTTCAGTATTTCATAAAATACACTCTGGGTCTGATTTTGCTACTACTGCTCATGTTGAGTAGTACTTTACGGCACAATTAGTCCCTCTGATTGAAATGGCAATACTCATGGAGTAAGGATGGCAGAATTGGGCCTTCTGATCTCATTAAACAAAGGCTGATGGGCTTGAGAGCAGAAGAATTATCCCTGGAGTGGGGTTGTAAAACTAGTAAAAATTATGAAAACAAAATGCCCTTGTCTGGATTGGAGGAGGAGATCCGTAGTAGAGGCTTTCTCTGTCTAGCGTTTGTCACTGGATATAAAATTAATGGATTGTTTGTTTTACTCTTCATTTATGGAAGTTTTGCTATATTTAGAAAATCCAGTAACATGTGTGCCCACACACAGTGAGTGAGAGAACTAATCAATCTATGGTATCAATCATTCTACCCCTCTCAGTATTTCAAGCAAGAAGCTGGTGCCTCCTGAACTCTGCTGATTTGAATCCTGCCTCTCTAACCATTCCTTGTTTATTTCAAATGGAGATTTCATACCTCTCTTTGTCCACCATAAAGTGCCACAGAACTGTGTCTTTGTCCTGGCTAAATCCTCTTTTTATGCATATATTTTTTTCCCTTTGTGACATCTTATTTCTGTGTTCATCTATGATTATATGTGTGCTCGTCCTTCCTCAATTTGCTGTCTCATCTTCCACAAGGATCCTATATATTATAGATGCTATATAAAAGAATATGCATAATTATTATTGCTGAGATTTTCAAAGGAGTTTTAGGGAGTTGGGTGCCCATACCCAACTGAATTTTAGTAGGCTGCAGGCACCTAATTCCCTTTGATTTCTTTGAATATCTCTGTCTCAGAAGTTATCACCTCATTATTTATTACCGTTAAGTGTAAAATTCTTCTAATGGCTTGCTTGGGATGCCCTGGAGTCTGGAGGCTTCTTCAGCGGTTCTTAAAACTGAATGTTTCCTCTCTCTAATTGATCCCCAACCAAACTATGTATGTGTGATAACAAGTCAGAATTCAGGTGCTGGGCCCAGGTTCAGGAATTCAAACAAACAAACAAACATGGGGGGGAAATAGAAAAGGAAAAAAAGCCAGTTTCCAGCTTGTGTAAAGTGTCATGGCTCCACTTACATCGGCAAACCTATGCTAATTTATATAAGCTGAGGAGCTGGCCTAAGACTTTTTCATTACGAGATTTCAAGTTATTATGAAATGTTTACACATGCACAAGGAAAGCTCACATTAAATAATATAAAATACTGTCTTAAATAAGAATTACAACAATTCAACACCTGATGCTCTGATTTCATTTGCAAAAGACTTAAGGTATGTCTACACTACGAAATTAGATTGAATTTATAGAAGTCGTTTTTTTAGAAATCGTTTTTATATATTCGAGTGTGTGTGTCCCCACAGAAAATGCTCTAAGTGCATTAAGTGCATTAACTCGGCGGAGTGCTTCCACAGTACTGAGGCAAGCGTCGACTTCCGGAGTGTTGCACTGTGGGTAGCTATCCCACAGTTCCTGCAGTCTCCGCTGCCCATTGGAATTCTGGGTTGAGATCCCAATGCCTGATGGGGCTAAAACATTATTGCGGGTGGTTCTGGGTACATATCGTCAGGCCCCCGTTTCCTCCCTCCCTCCGTGAAAGCACCAGCAGACAATCGTTTCGCGCCTTTTTTCTTGAGTTACCTGTGTAGACGCCATACCATGGCAAGCATGGAGCCCACTCAGCTCACCGTCACCGTATGTCTCCTGGGTGCTGGCAGACGTGGTACTGCATTGCTACAGAGCAGCAGCAACCCATTGCCTTGTGGCAGCAGACGGTATAGTATCGTCATGTCCGAGGCGCTCCTGGCCACATCGGCCAGGAGCACCTGGGCAGACATGGGTGCAGGGACTACATTAGAAGTGACTTGACCAGGTCATTGTCTTTAGTCCTGCAGTCAGTCCTATTGAACCATCTTATGGTGAGCAGGCAGGCGATACGGATTGCTAGCAGTCCTATTGTACCATCTTCTGCCGGGCAGCCATGAGATGTGGATGGCTTGCAGTCCTTCTGCACCGTCTGCTGCCAGCCAAACATGTAAAAGATAGATGGAGTGGATCAAAACAAGAAATAGACCAGATTTGTTTTGTACTCATTTGCTTCCCCCTCTCCCCCCAGGGGACTCATTCCTCTAGGTCACACTGCAGTCACTCACAGAGAAGGTGCAGCAAGGTAAATCTAGCCATGTATCAATCAGAGGCCAGACCAACCTGCTTGTTCCAATAACAATTATTTAGGTGCACCATTTCTTATTGGAACCCTCCATGAAGTCCTGCCTGAAATACTCCTTGATGTAAAGCCACCCCCTTTGTTGATTTTAATTCCCTGTAAGCCAACCCTGTAAGCCATGTCGTCAGTCGCCCCTCCCTCCATCAGAGCAAAGGCAGACAATCGTTCCGCGCCTTTTTTCTGTGCGGACGCCATACCAAGGCAAGCCACAGGCATTATCCAGCAGTATATGCAGCACCAGAACCTGGCAGAGCGATACCGGGCGAGGAGGCAATGTCAGCGCGGTCACGTGAGTGATCAGGACATGGACACAGATTTCTCTGAAAGCATGGGCCCTGCCAATGCATGCATCATGGTGCTAATGGGGCAGGTTCATGTGGTGGAACGCCGATTCTGGGCTCAGGAAACAAGCACAGACTGGTGGGACTGCATAGTGTTGCAGGTCTGGGATAATTCCCAGTGGCTGCGAAACTTTCGCATGCGTAAAGGCACTTTCATGGAACTTTGTGACTTGCTTTCCCCTGCCCTGAAGGGCATAAATACCAAGATGAGATCAGCCCTCACAGTTAAGAAGTGAGTGGCGATAGCCATGTGGAAGCTTGCAACACCAGACAGCTACCGGTCAGTTGGGAATCAATTTGGAGTGGGCAAATCTACTGTGGGGGCTGCTGTGATGCAAATAGCCCACGCAATCAAAGATCTGCTGATATCAAGGCTAGTGACCCTGGGAAATGTGCAGATCATGATGGATGGCTTTGCTGCAATGGGATTCCCTAACTGTGGTGGGGTCATAGACGGAACCCATATCCCTATCTTGGCACCGGAGCACCAAGCCGGCGAGTACATAAACCGCAAGGGATACTTTTCAATAGTGCTGCAAGCTCTGGTGGATCACAAGGGACGTTTCACCAACATCAACGTGGGATGGCCGGGAAAGGTACATGACGCTCGCATCTTCAGGAACTCTGGTCTGTTTCAAAAGCTGCAGGAAGGAACTTTATTCCCAGACCAGAAAATAACCACTGGGGATGTTGAAATGCCTATAGTTATCCTTGGGGACCCAGCCTATCCCTTAATGCCATGGCTCATTGTCATAAATATAAAGGGAAGGGTAAACCCCTTTGAAATCCCTCCTGGCCAGGGGAAAGCTCCTCTCACCTGTAAAGGGTTAAGAAGGTAAAGGTAACCTCGCTGGCACCTGACCAAAATGACCAATGAGGAGACAAGATACTTTCAAAAGCTGGGAGGAGGGAGACAAACAAAGGGTTTGTGTCTGTCTGTGTGCTGCTCTTGCCAGAGACAGAACAGGAATGGAGTCTTAGAACTTTTAGTAAGTAATCTAGCTAGGTATGTGTTAGATTATGATTTCTTTAAATGGCTGAGAAAAGAATTGTGCTGAATAGAATAACTATTTCTGTCTGTATATCTTTTTTGTAACTTAAGGTTTTGCCTAGAGGGGTTCTCTATGTTTTTGAATCTAATTACCCTGTAAGATATCTACATCCTGATTTTACAGGGGGGATTTCTTTATTTCTATTTACTTCTATTTTTTATTAAAAGTCTTCTTGTAAAAACTGAATGCTTTTTCATTGTTCTCAGATCCAAGGGTTTGGGTCTGTGGTCACCTATGCAAATTGGTGAGGCTTTTTATCCAACATTTCCCAGGAAAGGGGGGGTGCAAGTGTTGGGAGGATTGTTCATTGTTCTTAAGATCCAAGGGTCTGGGTCTGTAGTCACCTAGGCAAATTGGTGAGGCTTTTTACTAAACCTTGTCCAGGAAGTGGGGTGCAAGGTTTTGGGAAGTATTTTGTGGGGACAGACGCGTCCAAACAGCTCTTCCCCAGTAACCAGTAATTGTTTGGTGGTGGTAGCGGCCATTCCAAGGATAACGGGTGTAATATTTTGTACCTTGGGGAAGTTTTGACCTAAGCTGGTAAAGATAAGCTTAGGAGGTTTTTCATGCAGGTCCCCACATCTGTACCCTAGAGTTCAGAGTGGGGGAGGAACCTTGACATGGTGGCACAGTGGTGGGATTAACCTGAAATCATTTGAGATCCAGTTGAGATTTTTTGAACTAGAAATACAGAGTTTAAAAAGGAAATTTTTTTTTCTTTGGAAAGAAAGTCCAGAAAGCAGCTTTGAAACTTTGGCCAAGCAGAGACAAAAGGGGATTATCTTGTGAATTGCAGGTTTTTTTGCCTGGAGGCAGGGTACTTAACTCCTGCAGGGAAATTCACAGTCTTCCAACCCATTGGTTTTTTTTTTTTTTTTTTCTTTTCTTCCTAAAAGTAAATAGGGGGTGTGTGTTCTACCCATTTGCTTTTTCTTTGGGCTGGGTAAGCAGGTTTCCAAGCAGTTGGAGGTTTTTTGCTTTAATTTGGGCCCAGAGCAGAGACAAGGGAATTGTCTTTTTCTGTAGGCTGACAATCACTATCAGAGAATAGGTATTCTATTGCAGCACAGCAAAATTTTACAGCCAAGTTTTGTTTGTTTATTTCTAAACCTCGGGTGTAAAGTTAGTTAAAAACAGAGAGGTTAGAATGACCAAATCCTCAGCTCGACTACAGCTCGAATTAGCCAAATTTCAGGCTGAGGAAAGACAAAGGGAACATGAAAGACAGATAGAACTCATGCAGCTGAAGAAGGAACAAGAAAGGGAGGCAGCGAGAGAAGCAGAACAACACCAAGCAGCTGCTCACAGGAGAGCTATGGAAGCGAGGGACAAAGAACTGGAGGAGAAGGAAAAAGAGAGGAAGTATGTGGAGGAGATGGAGAAGATAAAGGCTCAGCAGAATATCCCAACAAACCCTAGTAATCCTTCTCCAAGTACCACTTCCCATCCCAGAAAGTTCCCCACCTACAAGGCAGGCGATGATACTGAGGCCTTCCTAGAAAACTTCGAAAGGGCCTGCCTTGGGTACAACATCTCTACTGACCAATACATGGTAGAGCTGAGGCCGCAGCTCAGTGGACCCTTAGCTGAGGTGGCAGCTGAAATGCCTAAAGAACACATGAACAAGTATGAACTGTTTAAATCCAAGGCAAGAGTCAGAATGGGGATAACACCCGAGCAGTCTCGTCGGAGGTTCAGAGCCCTAAGGTGGAAACCAGACATGTCATTTACCCGACATGCCTACCACATTGTGAAACATTGGGATGCCTGGATATCAGGAGCAAGTGTTGAATCTCCAGTAAATTTGCCCTTCCTAATGCAAATGGAACAATTCTTAGAGGGTGTTCCTGAGGAAATAGAAAGATACATCCTAGATGGGAAACCCAAAACTGTAATTGAGGCAGGAGAGATTGGAGCCAGATGGGTGGAGGTGGCAGAGAAGAAGAAAACTGGTCGCAGTTGGAGCGGAGACCAGAAGGGACCACCCCAGACCACACCCTATTACGGGGGGCCGCCCAAAGCCCCACCTACCTCCCAAAGAACCCTCCAGACCCCTTATCGTCCCACCACCCCGTTCTCCAGCAACCCTCCTCGCCCCAGTGACCCGTCAGCTGGACGATGTTTTAAGTGTAACGAGCTGGGGCATGTAAAGGCCAACTGCCCCAAGAACCCCAACAGATTACAGTTCATTGCACCGGAATCACACCAGAGGTCCACAGGCCCAGATACCTCCCAGATACCCTTGGAGCGGAGGGAAACTGTGAGTGTGGGCGGGAAGAAGGTCACCGCGTGGAGGGACACCGGAGCACAAGTGTCAGCTATCCATGCTTCCTTAGTGGACCCCAATTTAATCAACCCAGAGATCCAAGTGACGATTCAACCCTTCAAGTCCAACTCTTTCAATTTGCCTACAGCCAAGTTGCCTGTCCAGTACAAGGGCTGGTCAGGAATGTGGACTTTTGCAGTCTATGATGATTATCCCATCCCCATGCTGTTGGGGGAGGACTTGGCCAATCATGTGAAGCAGGCCAAGAGGGTGGGAATGGTCACCCGCAGCCAGGCTAAACAAGCCGTGAGGCCTAGCTCTGTTCCGGAAACTTCTATCAGGACCCAGTCAGAGGTGATGGACCCGGACCCCAGGCCAATGTCTGCAACAGCAGTAGTGGATCCAGTCCCAGAGACCCAGACGGAACCAGTCCTAGAACCGGAACCAGCCGAACAACCAACACCAGACCCCGTGTCAGCACTGAATCCAGTACTTGCAACCTCAACACCAGAAGGCCCCACCGAACCTGAACTGGCAGCAGCCGATAACCCTACACAAGAGGCTCAGCCGGAGCCTGAATCCCAACATAGTGCACCAGCGGAGAGCGGTTCACAGTCAACAGAAACAGCTCCATCCCCTATATCGCTTCCAGAGGGACCAAGCCTAGGTCCACAATCCCATGAGGAACTGATGTCTCCAGCATCAAGGGAACAGTTCCAGACCGAACAGGAAGCAGATGAAAGCCTCCAGAGAGCTTGGACGGCGGCACGGAGCAACCCACCGCCTCTCAGCTCTTCTAATCGATCCAGGTTTGTTGTAGAAAGAGGACTTTTATACAAGGAAACTCTTTCTGGTGGACACCAGGAAGACTGGCATCCTCAGAGACAGTTGGTAGTTCCAACTAAATACCGGGCCAAGCTCTTGAGCTTAGCCCATGATCACCCTAGTGGCCATGCTGGGGTGAACAGGACCAAAGACCGTTTGGGGGGGTCATTCCACTGGGAGGGAATGGGCAAGGATGTTTCTACCTATGTCCAGTCTTGTGAGGTGTGCCAAAGAGTGGGAAAACCCCAAGACCAGGTCAAAGCCCCTCTCCAGCCACTCCCCATCATTGAAGTTCCATTTCAGCGAGTAGCTGTGGATATTCTGGGTCCTTTTCCGAAAAAGACACCCAGAGGAAAGCAGTACATACTGACTTTCATGGATTTTGCCACCCGATGGCCGGAAGCAGTAGCTCTAAGCAACACCAGGGCTAAAGGTGTGTGCCAGGCACTAGCAGACATTTTTGCCAGGGTAGGTTGGCCCTCCGACATCCTCACAGATGCAGGGACTAATTTCCTGGCAGGAACTATGAAAAACCTTTGGGAAGCTCATGGGGTAAATCACTTGGTTGCCACTCCTTACCATCATCAAACAAATGGCATGGTGGAGAAGTTTAATGGAACTTTGGGGGCCATGATACGTAAATTCGTAAATGAGCACTCCAATGATTGGGACCTAGTATTGCAGCAGTTGCTCTTTGCCTACAGAGCTGTACCACATCCCAGTTTAGGGTTTTCCCCATTTGAACTTGTATATGGCCGTGAGGTTAAGGGGCCATTGCAGTTGGTGAAGCAGCAATGGGAGGGATTTACACCTTCTCCAGGAACTAACATTCTGGACTTTGTAACCAACCTACAAAACACCCTCCGAACCTCTTTAGCCCTTGCTAAACAAAACTTACAGGATGCTCAAAAAGAGCAAAAAGCCTGGTATGATAAACATGCCAGAGAGCGTTCCTTCAAAGTAGGAGACCAGGTCATGGTCTTAAAGGCGCTCCAGGCCCATAAAATGGAAGCATCGTGGGAAGGGCCATTCACGGTCCAGGAGCGCCTGGGAGCTGTTAATTATCTCATAGCATTCCCCACCTCCAACCGGAAGCCTAAGGTGTACCATATTAATTCTCTAAAGCCCTTTTATTCCAGAGAATTAAAGGTTTGTCAGTTTACAGCCCAGGGAGAAGACGACGCTGAGTGGCCTGAAGGTGTTTACTACGAAGGGAAATGTGCTGGTGGTGTGGAAGAGGTGAACCTCTCCATGACCCTTGGGCGTATGCAGCGACAGCAGATCCAGGAGCTGTGCACTAGCTACGCGCCAACGTTCTCAGCCACCCCAGGACTGACTGAACGGGCATACCACTCCATTGACACAGGTAATGCTCACCCAATTAGGGTCCAACCTTACCGGGTGTCTCCTCAAGCTAAAACTGCTATAGAACGGGAGATCCAGGATATGTTACAGATGGGGGTAATCCGCCCCTCTGAAAGTGCATGGGCATCTCCAGTGGTTCTAGTTCCCAAACCAGATGGGGAAATACGTTTTTGCGTGGACTACCGTAAGCTAAATGCTGTAACTCGCCCAGACAACTATCCAATGCCACGCACAGATGAACTATTAGAGAAACTGGGACGGGCCCAGTTCATCTCTACCTTGGACTTAACCAAGGGGTACTGGCAGGTACCGCTAGACGAATCTGCCAAGGAAAGGTCAGCCTTCATCACACATCTCGGGCTGTATGAATTTAATGTACTCCCTTTCGGGCTGCGAAATGCACCCGCCACTTTCCAAAGACTTGTAGATGGTCTCCTAGCGGGATTAGGAGAATATGCAGTCGCCTACCTTGACAATGTGGCCATATTTTCGGATTCCTGGGCAGACCACCTGGAACATCTACAAAAAGTCCTTGAGCGCATAAGGGAGGCAGGACTAACTGTTAAGGCTAAGAAGTGTCAAATAGGCCTAAACAGAGTGACTTACCTTGGACACCAGGTGGGTCAAGGAACTATCAGCCCCCTACAGGCTAAAGTGGATGCTATCCAAAAGTGGCCTGTCCCAAAGTCAAAGAAACAGGTTCAATCCTTCTTAGGCTTGGCCGGTTATTACAGACGATTTGTACCGCACTACAGCCAAATCGCTGCCCCACTGACAGACCTAACCAAAAAGAAACAGCCAAATGCTGTTCAGTGGACCGGAAAGTGTCAGAAGGCCTTTAACAAGCTTAAAGCGACACTCATGTCTGACCCTGTACTAAGGGCCCCAGACTTTGACAAACCGTTCCTAGTAACCACAGATGCGTCCGAGCGTGGTGTGGGAGCAGTTTTAATGCAGAAAGGACCTGATCAAGAATTCCACCCTGTAGTGTTTCTCAGCAAAAAACTGTCTGAGAGGGAAAGCAACTGGTCAGTCACTGAAAAAGAATGTTATGCCATTGTCTACGCTCTGGAAAAGCTACGCCCATATGTTTGGGGACGGCGTTTCCACCTGCAAACCGACCATGCTGCACTGAAGTGGCTTCACACCGTCAAAGAAACTAACAAAAAACTTCTTCGGTGGAGTTTAGCTCTCCAAGATTTTGATTTCGACATCCAACACATCTCAGGAGCTTCTAACAAAGTGGCTGATGCACTCTCCCGTGAAAGTTTCCCAGAATCAACTAGTTAAAATCGTCCTTGAGATGTGGAAAATATTGTTAGTCTTTATGTACTTGGTAGTATATTTAGAGATGCATGTGTCTTATTAACTCTGTTTTCCTAGAGCTCCAGGAAGAAATCCCAGCCAGTGTTTCACCCTAGCTGAGATTTGGGGGGCGTGTCATAAATATAAAGGGAAGGGTAAACCCCTTTGAAATCCCTCCTGGCCAGGGGAAAGCTCCTCTCACCTGTAAAGGGTTAAGAAGCTAAAGGTAACCTCGCTGGCACCTGACCAAAATGACCAATGAGGAGACAAGATACTTTCAAAAGCTGGGAGGAGGGAGACAAACAAAGGGTTTGTGTCTGTCTGTGTGCTGCTCTTGCCAGAGACAGAACAGGAATGGAGTCTTAGAACTTTTAGTAAGTAATCTAGCTAGGTATGTGTTAGATTATGATTTCTTTAAATGGCTGAGAAAAGAATTGTGCTGAATAGAATAACTATTTCTGTCTGTATATCTTTTTTGTAACTTAAGGTTTTGCCTAGAGGGGTTCTCTATGTTTTTGAATCTAATTACCCTGTAAGATATCTACATCCTGATTTTACAGGGGGGATTTCTTTATTTCTATTTACTTCTATTTTTTATTAAAAGTCTTCTTGTAAAAACTGAATGCTTTTTCATTGTTCTCAGATCCAAGGGTTTGGGTCTGTGGTCACCTATGCAAATTGGTGAGGCTTTTTATCCAACATTTCCCAGGAAAGGGGGGGTGCAAGTGTTGGGAGGATTGTTCATTGTTCTTAAGATCCAAGGGTCTGGGTCTGTAGTCACCTAGGCAAATTGGTGAGGCTTTTTACTAAACCTTGTCCAGGAAGTGGGGTGCAAGGTTTTGGGAAGTATTTTGTGGGGACAGACGCGTCCAAACAGCTCTTCCCCAGTAACCAGTAATTGTTTGGTGGTGGTAGCGGCCATTCCAAGGATAACGGGTGTAATATTTTGTACCTTGGGGAAGTTTTGACCTAAGCTGGTAAAGATAAGCTTAGGAGGTTTTTCATGCAGGTCCCCACATCTGTACCCTAGAGTTCAGAGTGGGGGAGGAACCTTGACACTCATATATACTCACATATACAGGCAGCCTGGACAATAGTCAGGAGCTGTTCAACTACAGGCTGAGCAAGTGCAGAATGGTGGTAGAATGTGCATTTGGAGGTTTAAAGGCGCGCTGGCGCAGTTTACTGACTCGCTTAGACCTCAGCGAAACCAATATTCCCACTGTTATTACTGCTTGCTGTGCGCTCCACAATATCTGTGAGAGTAAGAGGGAGATGTTTATGGCTGGGTGGGAGGTTGAGGCAAATCGCCTGGCTGCTGCTTACGCGCAGCCAGACACCAGGGTGGTTAGAAGAGCACAGGAGGGCGCGGTACGCATCAGAGAAGCTTTGAAAACCAGTTTCATGACTGGCCAGGCTACTGTGTGAACGTTCTGTTTGTTTCTCCTTGATGAAACCCCCCGCCCCTTGGTTCACTCTACTTCCCTGTAAGCTAACCACCCTCCCCTCCTCCCTTCGATCACCGCTTGCAGAGGCAATAAAGTCATTATTGCTTTATGTTCATGCATTCTTTATTCATTCATCACACAAATAGGGGGATGACTACCAAGGTAGCCCAGGAGGGGTGGTGGAGGAGGGAAGGAAAATGCCACACAGCACTTTAAAAGTTTACAACTTTAAAATTTATTAAATGCCAGCCTTCTGTTTTTTGGGCAATCCTCTGTGGTGGAGTGGCTGGTTGGCCGGAGGCCCCCCCCACCGCGTTCTTGGGCGTCTGAGTGAGGAGGCTATGGAACTTGGGGAGAAGGGCGGTTGGTTACACAGGGGCTGTAGTGGCAGTCTGTGCTCCTGCTGCCTTTCCTGCAGCTCAACCATACACTGGAGCATATTGGTTTGGTCCTCCAGCAGCCTCAGCATTGAATCCTGCCTCCTCTCATCATGCTGCTGCCACATTTGAGCTTCAGCCCTGTCTTCAGCCTGCCACTTACTCTCTTCAGCCCGCCACCTCTCCTCCCGGCCATTTTGTACTTTCCTGCACTCTGACATTATTTGCCTCCACGCATTCATCTGTGCTCGGTCAGTGCGGGAGGACAGCATGAGCTCGGAGAACATTTCATCACGAGTGCGTTTTTTTTTCTTTCTAATCTTCACTAGCCTCTGGGAAGGAAAAGATCCTGTGATCATTGAAACACATGCAGCTGGTGGAGAAAAAAAAAGGGACAGCGGTATTTAAAAAGACACATTTTATAAAACAATGGCTACACTCTTTCAGGGTAAACCTTGCTGTTAACATTACATACATACCACATGTGCTTTCATTACAAGGTCGCATTTTGCCTCCCCCCACCGCGTGGCTACCCCCTCAACCCTCCCCCCTCCCCGTGGCTAACAGCGGGGAACATTTCTGTTCAGCCACAGGCAAACAACCCAGCAGGAACGGGCACCTTTGAGTGTCCCCTGAAGAAAAGCACCCTATTTCAACCAGGTGACCATGAATGATATCTCACTCTCCTGAGGATAACACAGAGAGATAAAGAATGGATGATGTTTGAACGCCAGCAAACATACACTGCAATGCTTTGCTGTACAATGATTCCTGAGTACATGCTACTGGCCTGGAGTGGTAAAGCGTCCTACCATGGAGGACGCAATAAGGCTGCCCTCCCCAGAAACCTTTTGCAAAGGCTTTGGGAGTACATCCAGGAGAACCACGAATGCCAGGGCAAATTAATCCTTTCACATGCTTGCTTTTAAACCATGTATAGTATTTTAAAAGGTACACTCACCAGAGGTCCCTTCTCCGCCTGCCGGGTCCAGGAGGCAGCCTTGGGTGGGTTCGGGGGGTACTGGCTCCAGGTCCAGAGTGAGAAACAGTTCCTGGCTGTCGGGGAAAACCGGTTTCTCCGCTTGCTTGCTGTGAGCTATCTACAACCTCATCATCATCTTCTTCGTCCCCAAAACCTGCTTCCATGTTGCCTCCATCTCCATTGAAGGAGTCAAACAACACGGCTGGGGTAGTGGTGGCTGAACCCCCTAAAATGGCATGCAGCTCATCATAGAAGCGGCATGTTTGGGGCTCTGACCCGGAGCGGCCGTTCGCCTCTCTGGTTTTTTGGTAGGCTTGCCTCAGCTCCTTAAGTTTCACGCGGCACTGCTTCGGGTCCCTGTTATGGCCTCTGTCCTTCATGCCCTGGGAGATTTTGACAAAGGTTTTGGCATTTCGAAAACTGGAACGGAGTTCTGATAGCACGGATTCCTCTCCCCATACAGCGATCAGATCCCGTACCTCCCGTTCAGTCCATGCTGGAGCTCTTTTGCGATTCTGGGACTCCATCATGGTCACCTCTGCTGATGAGCTCTGCATGGTCACCTGCAGCTTGCCATGCTGGCCAAACAGGAAATGAGATTCAAAGGTTCGCGGGCCTTTTCCTGTCTACCTGGCCAGTGCATCTGAGTTGAGAGTGCTGTCCAGAGCGGTCACAATGGAGCACTCTGGGATAGCTCCCGGAGGCCAATACCATCAAATTGTGTCCACAGTACCCCAAATTCAACCCAGCAAGGCCGATTTAAGCACTAATCCACTTGTCAGGGGTGGAGTAAGAAAATCGATTTTAAGAGCCCTTTAAGTCGAAAAAAAGGGCTTCATCGTGTGGACGGGTGCAGGTTTACATCGATTTTAACGCTGCTAAATTCATCCTAAAGTCCTAGTGTAGACCAGGGCATAGAGAACTAGCCAAGTACTCACAGCCAAGTTCTTCAAGTTAAACTCCCTTCTTCTTCTTTTTTTTTTTTTGTCATTCAGATCCCTCTTTCGAACTTGCTTTTGCCATGATGCTACAGAAAATGAACTACAGTTAAGCATCTGGTGCACTGAGAATGCTGCCTGTCATGATGACCAGCACTGTGTCATTGTTTCCTTATGCTCCCCCATCTGTCTGTCTGTGTCTACCGTTTTTCTCTTCTTTTATAGTTACACTGCAAGCGTTTGGAGTCTTTTTGTTCTGTTTGCACAGCACCTCACGCATGACTGGGGCTCCTAAGCACTACCACAATATATGCAATAAATAATGATGATAAAGCAAATCCTACTCAGTGTATGTGTGGCAGCAAATTGAGCCCTTCATGAAATGAAAAAACCAAACAACTCCCCTGAAAACTCTAACTCAGACCAGAGGAAACAGGTCTGAGGTCCACTACTGAGCCCTCAGTTAATTAGAATTAGTTCAGGAAAGGAATAAGTAATCAAAGAAAAGCTTCCACTTTCCAATTAGCAACTTTAGATCATGCATATTTCATGGACCTTTAAAAAAACCAGTAAAAGTGTGGTAGCAGAAATATTAAATGGTGCTAAATTAATTATGGTTTATGGAGCAGAGGAGGTTGGTTGGCATTTACTTTCTTTAAAATGATAGCTACATGTAAAAATTCTGTTTTCATGTATGTACATGTTTTAGCAGATTTGACTGTATCCCTTCCTTCATATGCTGCTTGTTGTCTTAGACCTCAATGCTGCAATGAGTTTAGGTGTAGGGGTCAGTGCAGGATCAGGGACTAAAACTGTAAGCTCCAGGGGGGACCATATCTTCCTATATATTTATACACAGTCTAGCACAAGGGGATCCCCTGATAATGATCATGCCCCAAACCTGCTTCTGGAGTATAGATATTTAATGATAAATGGCATAAAATGTGGTTGAATATCACAAACTTTAATACTAGCAAAGTATTGAATTGCTAAACCTAAGCCCTCTTCCCAAGGTGTTAAATACCACAACCAATAATAAAAGCCCAGCTTTCTCAGTTGGTATCAAAGTCCAAACAAAGTCATCTTCACTTTCAAGGCTGTGGTTTCTTCATTCCCCCAACTGTGTCTTTCTACACACCACAGCCCAAAAAGGCACTCAGCCAACATTCAGAGCCTCATTGGATGGGGATGGGGAAACATTGTTCGGCTCCCTCTTCTTAACATAGACTGCTTCATAAAGATCAACTGACCTTGGTTTTTTTGGCCTGATCAAAAGAGTTGATGAGCAGGCAAAAAAATCTATTGAAGTCAGGAGCAGGGGTGTGGTTTAATTTGGTGGATTAACATTTAGAAGCATGTATTGTGAAATGTCTTACGCTGATGTGGTGTGATGGAGAATCTCTCTCTCCCTTGGCATCAATTAAATAGAAAAGCAGTCCTTCCCTTTAGCTTTTCCACCCTCTGCTTCCTCCTTCTTGGGATCCAAAATATTGTTGGGGTGTTTTACAGTGATTTAAGTGCTGCTGATGGTGGCTTGGTAAGCAGCCATAAACACTGAAGTCTTCAATAGAGCTGCCAAAGGTAGTGCAAGCTTCTCTGCATTGCCTCATCAGTGTGCCCCAACCCTGGCATGAAGAGACCATGTCTAGTTGAGAGAACATAGTTCAGTATCCAGGCTTGTTCATGCCTTGGCTCTTCTGCTGACGAGGGGGTCAGTTAGAGCTGACTATATTATTATTACTGATTTAATATGTACATTATAATAGTTCCCAGAGGAACTGAGGACTGGGGTTCCATTTTGCTAGGCACTCCATAGATGTTTCTCTCTTTCTTATCTTAAAGAAGTGCCACGGCAGACCACTTGAGCACTGAGAACTAAGCTCTTCTTCACTCTTGCCTCTCCCCTCCCCACTGAAAGGTGGTCTGTCCCCCTCTCTCAGAGACCTCTTCTGAAGAAAGTCAACCCCGATCCCCCGGCCATGTTCCTCATTCTTCCTCTTCAGCTGATCAGTTCATCCCAGTGCTTCCCACCACTTCTCTAAACCCATCCTTCTCATCCATGGACGAGTACTCTCTCCTTCCCTGACCTGCCTTTGTCACTCTTGCATGCTGCTCAATGCAGCGACACCGGGGAAAGAATGTGGGTGTTTTTTTCCCCAAGGACATTTTACAGACAAATATTTGTAAGTGTGTATAGAAATAACAGCTGTAACAGATAAAAGAATTTTCAATCTTCTTTTCCAAATTGAACTGTCAATATCTGAACCCCCTACACACCTGCTCTTCTTCCTTATATCTTCACTGAATCAATGGGACTGCATAGATATAAATGAGGACAGAATTTGGCCTGAAAGTTAGAAAAGGAAATGTAGATGTTTTCATTGGAAACCAACCTGAGATGTTTGTTAAACCCAAACTGCTTCAACACAGCTTTTTGCATAGGTCCTGGTTTAACCAGCTGTGTCAAAAACTGATTAACTAGACCCAATGTTATGCTCCTTTACATTTCTTGCTTATTTAATTAGTCACAAAATGCAGTTTCTTTCATTATTTTGACACAAGAAGAAAGCTAGAATACATTAAAGTCAAGTTCAGTCAGCATAAGAGAACCAAAAAAGAGCAATGACAGCACTAGTTTAGGAGGGTTAGGGGGAGAGAAAGGGTGAGAGAGGAAATGAATAAATGCAGTGATGAACTGTATAAACATATTTAGGAAGGTGGAACAAATTGAGTAGAAAGCAGGGGAAATAATGAAGAGCGAAAGCACTGAAGTAGCAAATGGTTCCACGGATCATAAGAAAAGAGACAACGTAGAAAGGGAATGGGAAGGTAGTATGAAGGCACATAGAGTTTCACAAGCAAGAGAAAAGATACTGAGTTGTTACCAAGAAGCATTATAACAAGAAGCAGATGACTTTAAAGGTGGGCCAACTCTGCTCAGACCGAATGGCTGTGCCACTTCTGATAGCCCTTCAAGGTTCTGATGTGAATGGCTATCACTCATCGGAAGCTGCTTGTCAGCCGGTTGCCCTGTTCAGCTTCTGCTGCCTAACTATCCTCAGCTGCCCCTGCTGCAGTCCCACCTTCCCCAGCCTCCTGTTCCAGTCAACCAAACACTCCCCCCCCTTATCTCTGACACCTCATTCCTAGTGCTTTCCCCATCTCTTCCTCCTGGTTGCTGCTCAAGCATTCCTCCACTAACCACATCCATAGATGCTGGAGTGTGGGTGCTACCGCAGCCCTTGGTTTGAAGTGGTTTCTATCATATATAAAGTTCACAGTTTGGTTCAGTGGCTCTCAGAACTATACAGATTGTTTCAGCATCCCTGACCTCATCCACCGCTCCTTGTGAATTCCAGATTCGTGCTGGAAAAATGCACAACAAGAGACAGTCTTGGTGCCACACATCTCACATCCTGACTTGAGGTGGTGGTAGCAGAAAGTGACCCCACTTGTGGGCTGACGTTAGCCCGGAAAAGGGTAAGAGCTGACTGTTCTGGGGAGGTGGCCAGGGAATGTGCTGATTTAATGTATCACATGAGCTGCTGATGCAGGTGGCATTGTAGGTTTCCACACTGACCACGTATCAAGTAGCAGAAGATTTGCCATGACTTTCTGTTCTTGACTCACCACTTATCTGGGAACATGTGACTGCAGTGGCATCATCTACAGTGTCCTTAGGTAGATGACAGACCTACCATTGCCCTCATTGCAGCTTATCCAAGATGGAGGGATGCAGTTGACTTCCTGCTCAGCACCAAGAGGGTTGCTAATGCAGACAGGATCTTTAGGAGACCACTTATGATGCAGTCTGTGTCTGTGGACCCAGTATCAGCTTTACTGTTGGTCCCAATGCCTGTCCAGGACTAAATGACCGTGTGATGCCGGTACCAGCATCCACAGGGCCAATGTCTCTTCTTTCATTTGTATCAAACTGACAAGTTGCAGGGCAAGTAGTGGCCCCATCAAGAATAGCTCCCCCGGCACCATTAGACTAATTAGAAGGGTCTTCAAAATTGAGGTCAGAGGCATCTCCCTTCCTCTCCCCATCATGTTATCAGGTTAATAGGTCATTGAAACACAGTGGAAGTCCTAGTTGGCACCAGGATCAGTACCATGCAGACAGCAGAGACAAGGGTTCCTGGCCTACCTCCTACTGACCACTGATGCTATCTCCCTATTCATGGTAGCCTCCTTGGAATCCCTGAAAAGTCCCTTGTTTGTCTAAATTGTAGTCATCTGTCCTCTTCAGGGCAAGATTACCTGGGCCTCCGGTAGCCTCCTGTGGTGTTTAGATGTTGCTTGTAATTATTAGAATTGGGAGCACTGGGTGTTGGGAGTCTGAAAGGACAGGAAACAGGAAGGAGGGGGGAGGAGTTGAAGCAGCAGCTTGGAAAAGAGGTTTTTCTACTTTAAAAAATAAAGTCCTGTTGAAGTTTGTTAGTACCTTGCCTGGCTACTACAACATTTTGGCAACAAGGATGGATCTTCTGCCTCTGAACCCACCTGCACCCTTTCTACAAAGCCCAGGTGAGCCTCCAATTGCTTTTACTGCCTGGATCCATATGTTTGAGATTTATCTGCTTGCAATCAGTGCTACAGAGATTTCTGAAGTAAGAAAGCGTGCTCTGCTAATCCACTGCCTTGGAGCAGAAGGGCACCATATATTTTATATTTTTCCCCTTGCAGACGATAAATATGAGACTGCACTCACTGCATTAAAGAACTTTTTTGTACCAAAAGTGAATGTAGTAGGGCCACACGTTCAAGTTGCACACAGACCACAGCCCTTTGACGACGTTGCTTACCATGAAAGGACTGGGAAGAGCAGGATATCATATTGCTAGATGGTCTGCAAGACTACTCTTTCAATTATGAACTGGAATATAAGCCTGGAAACCAAAATGTGGTCGCTGATTGCCTTTCTCCCCTGCCTCTGCCTTCACCAGATGGTCCACCGGAGGATGAGCATGTAGTAGTTGCGCTTATTACACGCGCTCTTACTGCAGTTACAAGAGAACAATTTCAAACTGCTTGTTCAGCGTGTCCAATTCAACAAAAACTATGGGAATTTCTTACAAAGAGATGGCCCAGTAACCCTAAAAACCTTGACCCAGTTTTGCTGCCTTATTTTAGAGTTTGGGATGAACTTTCTTTGCTTGATGGCTGTGTGCTACGAGGTACACACTGGCTTCTTGTGCCAGAAGAATTACAGTCAAAACTCCTACAGCTGGCACATGATACTTATCAAGGAATTGTCAGAACCAAACAACGACTACAGGATCTGTAATTGGTGGCCAGGGATGGACTCTCAAACTGAAGCACTCATAAAATCCTGTGTCACTTGCCAAATGCATGATAAGACAGCAGTGACATGTAGCCCTCCATTACAGCCTGTTCCTCTTCCTGAATCTGTGTGGGAAAAAGTGGCAATTGACATTTAGGACCCTTTGATTCTGCTCCAAGTGACTGTCATTATGCCATCATCTTAAACTATTTCAGTAAACGGCGTGAGGTAGCGTTTACATCGCAAATCTCTTCTGCTACAGTAATTGAGTTCCTCTCTTCAGTTTTTAGCAGGGAAGGTAACCCCAAAGAACTGGTTTCAGATAATGGTAGCCAATTTACTTCCCTGGAGTTTGAAACTTTTCTAGCAGAGAGGAACATTTTACACAGAAGGTCATCCCCATACTACCCTCAAGCCAATGGGGAAATCGAATGGTTTAACAGAAGTTTGAAAGAGAGTTTGCAAACGGATAAACTGGAAGGGCAATTGTGGATAACCTTCATTACTGATTTCTTGCAAGCATACCGGGCTACATGACATGCCACAACACAAAGATCACCCACAGAGTTACTGCATCGGAAACGGATGAATACTAAACTGAACATTGTTGGATTGTTAAAGGCACGACCTGAGGCCCCAACCAAAGATGATGTGAGAAAATAGTTGAACAGAACCAAGCAAAGTATAAGGCTTTCACAGACAAGCGGCGGGGTGCTAAGGAACCAAAGTTTCATAGAGAAGGAAGGGATCTTACACCTATGGACTTTCTGATGGGCAGGTGTGGAATGCTGCTTATCTTGCACCTGCCTATGCACCAAGAGGAGATTATGCCAACTCCCACTCTGCACTGGATGACTTCACTATAGTATCAACACAACAAGACATTGCACTGGAACTGGGGTTTGAGAGACGGCCTGTCAGACCCAGGCAACCACCTGTCTGGACTAGAGACGATGTTATGTAGTATCTACAGTGTTTTTAGTGTAATATTTCTGTCAACAATATAGTTCCTTGTTTCCTATTTGTTCCTGTGGTTAGAACAACAATGTTTATTGTAATTGGGAGAGTTTCTTAAGAGATGCTGTGCATCTTAGGAGGTCTTGGTACAAATTGAAACCCTCCAGTACTGGAGATAACAAATCGGGCAGCACAGCATCACCTGGTGATGAGGAGGACAATGGAGTGCATTTTCTCATAATGTCTACATTTTATTTTCTCTTGATGAATTCAGTGGCAGTGCCAAACAGGAGAGGTCAGAGAATGAATCCTTGGATGACACCAGCATCTAGGTTAAATCATTCACTCAAGTTTGTGTTCACTTTAACTGTGCAAGCTGTACTTGATATAAAGCCTTGATGAAGTTAATTATTCATACTGGTATACAATAACATTTCGAGATATTTCAGAGTGAATCTTGTTGGAAGATTGTTTAAATACATCCTTAAAATCTATGAAGTTTACCAGGAATTGTTTTTGCCATTCAGTGCTCTTTTTGATGGCTATTCTGAAGGTGAAATTCTGATCACCACAGGATCTTTCAGGTCAAAATCCAGCCTGCTCTGCCCTTAGCTTTTGCCTCAAAAGATTTTAGAGGTGGTTGGACCATTTTACCTATTGAGGCTCTGGGAAAGGGTGGGCAAAGGCCCACAGCTAAAGCCTCCCAGCCTTAAGGGAAGGTGCTACTGGAATCAGGTCTCAAATGATTTTGGGAGACAACAAATGAAAAAAAAAAACAGGGACAGGAGTGAAGATCACACGGAGAAACTCAGGGATCCAGAAGGGTACATTTTAGATTAAATGAAATTTCAGTGAAATACATATTCTGTCAAAGCCAAAACGTTTTGTGGTGACATTTCAGTTCCGATGATGCTTTCGTCTAAAAGGTGAGAGACTCATGAGCTATAGCCTGGTGATTAGGGCAATGGCCTGGGAGATGAGATACAAGGTTCAAGTCTTTGCTTTGTCTGAATCAGAGCGATCTGGCATGAAAAACTCTTCTCTGAAGCTGGGTCTCCCACAGGCACATGTATTGATCTGAAAATGGAGGTTTCAACACAATTCTATTTTTGCAAAATTGTTCAAAAGGTTTTGGATTTGTTTTAATGTGAAACTAAAACAAATTTCAAAACCTCAAAAGTTGCTACGAGGCAGAATTGTCCTATTTCAGTCAGGGGTAACTACTTTGTTTATGATACTACAGAATACTTTGCTTGTCAGTGAATGGAGTGTAACACCTTGCCAGATAGTGCATTTGCTTTCTTTGGTATTTTGATTGTAATGCCATTTTTCCATTGTATTGGAGGCTTTTTCTGGTCCTATATTTCATTGAAAAGTTCAGTGATTTCATCAGTGGTATCACCACAAGCTTTCAACATTTTCCCAATTACTTTGAAATTGCTGCTACAATGTCTTGTCTGTTAGCCTTCTGCTGTCAATTTTCTTGGTGCTTTTTTTGTGGGTTTTTTTTTTTTTCAATTTAATCTTCAATCTTGTTACACATAAATTGTGGTTATTTCTGATGTCAGCTTGCCTGTGTGCTCTGAAGTCCTGGAGAGTTGACTTAAATTTCTTTCTAATACCTAGTCAGTCAGTTTGGTTATGGTGACACCATTTGAGGAATTCCAAATTACTTTACAGATATTTTTGTACTGGAATAGTATTCCACCAATTATAAATCCTGATGCCAAGCATATTGTTTAAATAAAAAGAAAATTGGTATGCTTTTGTTTTACACTGTCTGTCCCAGATGACAGCAAATACCCTAGCTTTTTTGTTGAATTCATGAAACATACCGGTAAGTAATAAACCTACATAAAAACGTATATGAGCATGCAAAATAAAATTGCTATGCAGAACAGACTCTATGGATTTTACACCTTGTTGTCATTATAAAAAAAATGTAGGGAAAAAGTGGGCCATGCATTAAAATATATTTGGCTCTAGGGTAAGTTTGCACATTTTTACAATTAGATATGGGAATGAAGAAATGTTTTACGATTGAAATAATCATGCTTGTGGGTTGAATAGGAATATGAAAACAGCAATGCGTTAAAATTCCTCCCAGTCCTGTACTTCGGGCTGCTACATGTACAATAGTGTAAGTCCATCAGAAGCTTACTGTCTGATGTTATTTAATATTAATGGCTAATTCCTACTGTATTTGCAGTGGATCCCAAGAAGAAATCTTGGGAAAAGACAAGAAGATGTCAACCACAAAAGGGCTTAGGGAGCAAAGCTGTGTGAAAAATATTGTGCTAATGTTTGTTTAAGGAAACAAGGCCTGATTCAATCATAGTAAAGAAATAGGATGAGATTTTCAAAAGTGTTCATTTGTCGCCTTAGTGCTCCTATTGAAGTTAATGGGAATTTTACTATTCCACTTTGGATAAATGAGTCGTTGGAGCAGGGGGACTGGACCACAGGCCTCCCACCTCCATGATCTAACCACCTGGCTACAGAGTCTTTCTTTCTTGCTCTTCCCCAGCCCAGTGACACTTTATGTATTTATATACATACAGTGGAACAGATTCAACAGGAGAGACTGAGGGAGACCCACATGAGATGGTTCAATGGTTAGAGCACACTTGAGAGGTGAGAAATCCCTGTTCAAATCCTTTCTTCCCCTCAGGCAGAGGGGGAAATTGAACCCAGGTTTCCCACATCCCAGGTGACTGCTTTAGCCACCAGGCAAAAAGTGGTAAGTTGAGCGGCACAACCCCTGCCACCTTCTCTTCCTCCTCTGGCCAGATTTGAATGGGATCTGATCTAGCAGACATCCTCTAAGCATGGCTACTGGATCAGGCCCTGCATGAGAGTTAGGTGATTCACATCGGTCTTCCCCAGTACATGAATTTCTCTGGGGTCTAGCAAAGAATAGGCGTCCAGGTGCCTACAGTGTGCCCAAGTACCTTTGTGGATCTGGTCAGAGGGGTCCAACTCACTGTTGCTCTTAAGGTGACCAGATGAATTGGACAAAATATTGGGACACATGGGGGAAGTAAAAAAAAATTTAAAAAAGGGGCCGGAGCCGAGTTGCCGAAGGAAAAAAAAAAAAAAAAAAGCTGGAGTGGCCAAAGCCGCAATATTGGGACAAATGGCGTCCCGACCGTACATTGATCGAGATGCAAGACAAACAACTAAAAATCGGGACAGTCCCGATTTTATTGGGATGTCTGGTCACCATAGTTGCTCTGCACATTATATATTCATTTATATCTATGCACAGTGGGTGCAAAATTGTGCCAGACCAGAATGATTGTGTCTTATAACCATTTGTATTTATATAAATACAAGGAAATGGTGAATCTTACTCTGAGTTCTCTAATAGATATACATAAACTTGGAAGGATTAGAGTTTTATCAGAAAATGTTGGTAAACGTCAATATCACCATATGCACTCACAGAATCATAGAAGATTATGGTTGGAGGTCATCTAGCTCAAAGCAGGACCAACCCCAACTAAATCATCCCAGCCAGGGCTTTGTCAAGCCGGGCCTTAGAAACCTCTAAGAATGGAGATTCCACCACCTTCCTACGTAATCCATTCCAGTGCTTCACCACTCTCCTAGTGAAATAGTTTTTCCTAATATTCCAACCTAGACCTCCCGCACTGCAACTTGAGACCATTACTCCTCATTCTGTCATCTGCCACCACTGAGAACAGCCGAGCTCCATCCTCTTTGGAACCCCCCTTCAGGTAGTTGTACGCTGGGTATGTTTAATAGAATCATAGAAGATTAGGGTTAGAAGAGACCTCAGGAGGTCATCTAGCTCTGCTCAAAACAGGACCAACCTCAACTAAATCATGCCAGCCAGGGCTTTGTCAAGCAGGGCCTTAAAAACCCCTAGGGATGGAGATTCCACCACCTACCTAGGTAACCCATTCCAGTGCTTCACCACCCGTCTAGTGAAATAGTGTTTCCTAATATCCAACCTAGACCTCCCCCACTGCAACTTGAGACCATTGCTCCTTGTTCTGTCATCTGCCACCACTGAGAACAGCCAAGCTCCATCCTCTTTGGAACCCCCTCTTCAGGTAGTTGAAGGCTGCTATCAAATCCCCCCTCACTCTTCTCTTCTGCAGACTAAATAAGACCAGTTCCCTCAGCCTCTCCTCATAAGTCATGTGCCCCTGCCCTCTAATCATTTTTGTTGCTCTCCGCTGCACTCTCTCCAATTTATACGCATCCTTTCTGTAGTGGGGAGCCCAAAACTGGATGCAATACTCTAGATGTGGCCTCACCAGTGCCGAATAGAGGGGAATATTCACTTCCCTCAATCTGCTGGCAGTATTCCTACTAATGCAGCCCAATATGCCGTTAGCCTTCTTGGCAACAAGATCACACTGTTGACTCATAACCAGCTTCTCATCCTCTGTAATCCCCAGGTCCTTTTCAGCAGAACTTCCGCTTAGCCAGTCGGTCCCTAGGCCGTAGTGATGCATGGGATTCTTCCTTGCTAAGTGCAGGACCCTGCACTTGTCCTTGTTGAACCTCATGAGATTTCTTTTGGCCCAATCCTTCATTTTGTCTAGGTCACTCTGGACTCTGTAGTTAAGTTTCATGCAAGCCAAGTGATGAAATCTTCATGCACTCATTTGCAAACGTACATGTGATAGACTGGATATCTTTTGTGTAAAGTGATTAAATATAATGTAAAATAGCTATATAACATTTGAAGCTGCATTTTCAATGCTTGTGAACCCCACTTCTCTTCCTAATATGCTGACAACAGAGTTTGAAAACTTTCTGTCATGACAGTTGGGTCTCCTACATAAGTGAAATAAAATGGGCTTTTAGATTAAAACTTATTAATAGCAAAAAGGTAGGGCTGGCTCAAAGGCCGGAAAAATCAAGAGGTTCTGATATGTATTTACAAAAGACAATATGGACAGTAATAAATGCATTTCATTTACTGTTTAGGTTTTACTGAGAGCTGAAGTACTGCTGAGCATAACTGTTGGGGAGAAAAATTTCACACACCTTGTTTCAGATAAAAAAAATAAAAATAAATATTGTGGGAGCCTCAACTAATTTATAGTGAAATGTAAAGTGCTAGGGAATTTCATAGACTATCTATTCTACCAAGTTCGGCATGCTGAACAGCTACACAAACAGGAGGATGGCAAACTACATAAATGTAATAGCAGGAATATTCAATCATCTTCCTTTAGGATTTTGTGTTTGAACTTAAAGATCCCAAGAGTCTTTCAAATGCTTTTCTTTTTTTTTCCCAACTCTGTTTAGACTAGGTGCTCCAAAGATCCCCTTTGGGAAGAAGGAAGTGAATGCATTGTGACTATGGAAATAGCAACTGTGCGGATCAGGGCCATCCTTAGGCATACACAACATAGGCAGCTGCGTAGGGCACCTGAAAATTTGGGGCACCACTGCATCTTAGTGTCCACCTACCCGACTTTCCTATCCCTGTTCTCACCCTTCCTGCAGGCTCCGAGTCTTCCTCCGGAGGGGATCTAGTAATATTAAAAGTGAAAAACCCTTTCAGCCTGCCAGGCCTATTAGCACAACACTGAAACTGTTAAAGAGCCATTCAAGGGGTAATGAAGCCATTTAACAGGCATTTGCCAACCCCCAGGTATATACTGTCAGTTTCTGAATTTACTGACAAAAACAGTTGTGCATTACTGTAATATTTACTCAGAACATGTCAGTCTACAGGACCTTAGTTTAAAATTTGCTTTAAAAATATTTAATTAGTGTGTTGGTGAAGATTATAAAATCACATCTCTAAAAAATCCTTGCATAGATTTTTAGATGCACAATCATCTTTAGCCTTAAATGCTTGGATCTTCAGACATATAGGTTTTTTTTAAATAAATCCTTCAAAAGACCACCCTTATCTAAAATATACATTTTAATTACTATAGTAAAAAGAAAACTTGCTCCCAAAGTCTTCCTGTCCTTTCTGTCCATCCCTTTCTCCCTTCCCCGCCTCCGCCCGTCCCCTATTGAAGAGGTCCCTGAAAAGGACAACACCCCTTGACAACACCCCTTTCCTTCCACTGGACAAAGAGTTTCCCTTTCTTTACTTCTGACTATCTGATGAATTAGTTTTAAGAGAACCGTCCAGCAAAATCAGTACTTTAGTAAGATATAAAATCCTTTGTTATGCCTAAAATCTTTGGAAACATATTTTTTAAAGTTGGTGACATTTCATAAACATGTCTATTGTTATGGAGATCATACAAAGTAAATTAGTGTTCCCTTTCCTAAAAGCAATGAACATTGTTATGAACATTCTAAACCTCTGTGATTGATTAATTTAAAATAATGTCTTTGTTTCAGTGAGTTAAATATGTAGTAATTTGGAATATTTCTTTATGAAGGTTTAAGAGTACATTTAAAATATAAAATCAGCTTAGAAATACTGATTAAGAAAATGTAAAATAGAGAAGAGCTGCATCATGTATTCCATAATATTTAATGTTGTAGTCAGCAAGACAGCTGACTTGCCCTTACTACAAAGGAAAGGAGTTAAAGAAAGATTGTCTTTTGTATGGAAAGTATATTCTATCAATGGAGCTTTCCCTCTTTGCACTGAAGTGTTGGCACAGGGTATGATTATGGATGAAATCTTGACCATATTGAAGCCAGTGGGTGTTTTGCCACTGTCCTCAGACTCATAGACTTTAAGGTCAGAGGGACCATCATGATCATAGAATCATAGAATATCAGGGTTGGAAGGGACCTCAGGAGGTCATCTAGTCCAACCCCCCGCTCAAAGCAGGTCCAATCCCCAATTAAATCATCCCAGCCAGGGCTTTGTCAAGCCTGACCTTAAAAACTTCTAAGGAAGGAGATTCTACCATCTCCCTAGGTAACGCATTCCAGTGTTTCACCACCCTCCTAGTGAAAAAGTTTTTCCTAATATCCAACCTAAACTTCCCCCACTGCAACTTGAGACCATTACCCCTTGTCCTGTCCTCTTCTACCACTGAGAATGGTCTAGAACCATCCTCTCTGGAACCACCTCTCAGGTAGTTGAAAGCAGCTATCAAATCCCCCCTCATTCTTCTCTTCTGCAGACTAAACAATCCCAGTTCCCTCAGCCTCTCCTCATAAGTCATGTGTTCCAGACCCCTAATCATTTTTGTTGCCCTTCGCTGGACTCTCTCCAATTTATCCACATCCTTCGTGTAGTGTGGGGCCCAAAACTGGACACAGTACTCCAAATGAGGCCTCACCAATGTCAAATAGAGGGGGACGATCTAATTCTTCCCGGTTTGTGAGCAGCAGGTCAAGAAAAGACCATCTAGTCTGACATCTAGAATGATCATCTAGTCTGACATCCTGCACATTGCAGGCCACAGAACTTTACCTACCCGCTCCTGTAATAGACCCCTAACCTCTGGCTGAGTTACGGAAGTCCTCAAATCATGGTTTAAAGACTTAGTTACAGAGAATTCACCATTTACACTAGTTTAAACCTGTAAATAACTAATACCCCATGCTGCAGAGGAAGATGAAAATCCCCCAGGGTCTCTGCCAATCTTCCATGAGTTCTGGTGTACCATGTGGATAACTTTAAACCCATGACATTGTGCACCAGATACAAACACCATGGCATATATCTAGGGTAACCAGATGTCCTGTTTTTATACAGTCCCTTTTTTTTGTGACTTTTTCTTATATAGGCGTCTAGTACCTCCTACCCCCTGTCCTGTGTTTTCACAGTTGTTGTCTGGTCACCCTACATATATAAGCCTCTTCAGCATTTGCAGGTAACAGCATTGCGAACTCTTTAACAAAAATAATATTAAGCTTTCAAATGTAGCCAGTACAGATCTATGGACTGACTGGCACTGTTCCTCCAATCCTTGTGAAAGTATTTTCATGGTCAGTTATGGCCAGATATTATGTTTCTAGGTGGTTGCTTCCCCTACCTTGGTCTGTTTTCCTCATACTTGGTAGTGTAGTCATAGGAATTGTGAAGGCCCTTGGGGCCAAATGGAAAAATCCAGTGCAGGCCCTGAGTGGCACAAACATGCCTATCTACAGGGAGAGGTTGTTCTGAACTCTAACTTTCCTTTTCCCAAGGTGCTAAGAAGACTTAATGGAGAGGGTAGTGCTTTCCTGCCCCCCTTTTCTGAAGAACATTAATCTGTGTTTTGCTGTGTCCTTTTCTAACATTTCCTTCCATCTTCCTTTCTTTCTAATTAAACATTAGCCAGCATGTTTTGTAGCATATTCCCCCTGTTCTTATTTTTCTGCAAGACATATAATGGATATTATTTTCTCAGGCAGAGAGTAACCTGGAGGATGCTAGTACCTAGCAGGGAGGCATATTGAGGTGGAAAACATCCATATTTGGTTGTCACAGCTCAGAACAGTGACTGTGGTGTGGGGGAGGTAGAGGGATGGTGGTACTGTTCTTGTTGAGCGGAGTATTCTTAACTAGCAACATCCATTCTCTGGAGCCTTACAGTCTAAGGGTTTTTTCTTTGTTGTTCCTTTTCTTCTGCATTGTATTAGTGGAAATAAAAGGTGCAGCCTCTTTTAAAGGGGGGAATTATGTGATTTCTGTAACTATAAAAGCTGCTAGAATGTGCTGGGAACTTTTTGTTTGGGCTTGGAAACCAGATCTGAAGGGAGTTCTCTTGCATAGACTGGGTCTGGATACTGCCAGAACCTAACAGTGAGTGAACTGGCATTTTGCACCATTCTGAAGGATTGCTTTAGACATGCTGTTTACATTCTCATTTTTTGCATGTGTAATAAAGAAAAACAATCACTCATGCTATTTTAAAAATCTCCCTGCTGGAGTCATGCACTTCCCCCAGACAGGGCTGCGAGTTCAAACCCCGCCTGTAGGTAGCAAGTGAGAAGAAACATTAAAGTTCTTGTCATCTTGTGAATTGTGGTTACCTAGTGAATGTTCTGAATCTGATAAGGGGTTTGAAAACAACAAATGGCACAGTGACAGATGGAAATATGCACCATATGGAGCATAATAATATAACTACAGACTCTGAAAACTCCAACTCTGGGGAACCCGCCAGCTGACGTGGGAGTAGTGAGAATTTCATGAATTATGTTACTCTTGAGTAGAGTTGAAAGTACAAAAGACTTCAAGAGCCTACTGATAAATAGGCAAATAGTTTTGCTCTCTGAGTTAGAGGAAAAGGAGGCAGCTTTGTTCAGGTTTTTAAAACTTGAAATCTGAGCAAAACATAATAAAAGAAAAATGGTGTATATGAGAGGATATTTATATACATATTCAAAACTCATCTGCAGGAATGATTTGCATCTGTGATCCCATCGTCGTACACATACTAAGCAGGTTAAAACAGGTTAGTGTTAGAACGGGAGATGGCCAAGGAACTGTAATGATCTTGGGGTTCATTAAATATCAAACCAGTGAATGAGAGAGGAATAAAACTTTAATAAATAAACTGGAGAGCTTCTGTAGTGAGCTGCTGCACACAGCTATGTGGTGTTCCCAACCCCTGCCTTCAGAGCACATCTCCAAATTCCTATGTTCATAATACTGTCCCTTATGAGGGAGCATCTCTAAATTTTAATCTTCTATACGCATACCTCTACATCTTCCCTCTTACAGAAAAGTCGACCACTTCTAGTCCTGCTGTTGTCTTACTGACAGTCACTGTAGTAAGAAATCTAATAAGAATGTGCAAAATACCTATTTGGTGCTGTGAAATACAGAGTTCCTGGCTCTTGCCTGGAGAGAAGCTGGCTCCACCCCGATGTGCAGTTCCACTGGGCTGTGGTCCTTTCTGCCGGCTTTATTATCTTGGTATTCCGATAAACACTGAATGGCTTGATACCACAGGGATTCAGGTTCCCAGAAATAAGGAGCTCTCAACCAGAAAATGTAACTAAATGGGACATAGTAACAAAAATGGATTGTAAAAGCTTTTAGCTAGTTATCTATACTGGACAAATGAGAAAACAGCAAGGATAATAGTTAGACTGTAAACTTCTTGGGGCATGGATGGTGTCTTCCATTCTATGCTGTACAGCTCGAGCACTCGAAAAATAACTTCAGAAGTGCTCAGCATTGACTTCAATGGGAACAGTTAATCTAGGGCTGAGCGCTTTGGAAAATCCCACAGTGACAAGGTAAAGATGCTGCAGCCTATAAAGGGGTTCCTGCCTGTTACATGACTGCTCATAGAAGAATATAAAATAAAGTCAAAACTGGGTAAAAGGGTAACTAAGAGGAAGGATGTGTTCTCTCCCCTCTCAGCTGGCTAAAGAAGGGAAAGTCTCTGGGAATTATTGCCAAGCGTTTTTTTGGTTGATTTGTTTTTGTTGTGTGATCTTTTTGTGGATAATAAAACAAGCCCTGAGGAAAGGGCCTTAAAACGCCTTATGCTTGGAGGTTTTTTCCCCTTCCCTTGGCTTCTGAATCTTCCCACCATCTTATACCCATCCTAAATATTGTCTTTTAGTGTTTGTTAGAAGAAAGAAAGTCCTAATGTGAGTGTTTGTTGAAACAGTACAGTGTAGCTCCCATTATTGTGTGGTGTATGTGTGATTTAAGGGAAGGTTTCTGAGTCTTAGGATAAAGAGGTGGGAAAATTAGCAAATAATTAGAAAAATATCATAGGTGCTAATTCCATCTGCAGCCTTTTTATAGGAAGGGCCAGGAATCAAGTAGAAATAACTGAGCATTTGGACAGATGGAAAGTGTTAAGATAGCTGTCAGTATTTTAGGACCAATAAGAATTTATGGGACATAAAAGGAGTCGTCAAGATTAAGGTCTTAAAGCCATATATATTCATTCAGAAGAATAGTTCCCTTGAAGTCAATAGGCCTGGTCTGAAGCTGGTCAGAATGTTCGTTTATCATGCAGAAAATTTTGAATTTTGGTGTAAAAAATTGAAAACTGAAAATTTTCAGCTGAACATTTCAGTCTGAAAATCAAAGATCTCTATTTGAAAATGCTGCTGTGGTGTCTCCTGGGAGTTATAGTTCAGACACCTCATGCCTCCATTCTTCTCTATGGGCCTAGCTTCCTTGCTGGTCTGCATTTCCCATGAGGCCCCTTAATTTCCCTTTTTGATGAGCCACGCATGTACCACGGGAAACGTAGTCTAGTTGAGGAACTTGGCCCACAGAGGATGTGGGCATGAAACATTTGAACTGCAACTCCCATGAAGCATGAATTAAAACCAAATATCTTTGGGGATTTATGTGTTCAGTTTTTCAACTAAAAGTTGAAAATGTCCACAGAAAATAGATAATTTAATGAAAAGACGAATTTTATCAAAATCTCAATTTTTCCATTGACAAGCAGTTTTGATGGAAAATTTTCAACAAACCCTTCTCCATACATGTGAGTAAAGCTAGTCATCTACCCAAAGTATTTATAGAATTGGGTCCTAAACTGGTATATGTGATAAAAATAATGGAAGAAGAGCTTGTGTAATTAGCGTAACAGTGGACTTAGAAGGAGAGGTTTAATTTATAGCAGGCTTACAAACATAAAGGTGGAAAGTAGGGTAAAAATTGCTAGGATAAAGATGCAGAGGAACTGGGAGAGTAAGAGTTCTAGTCTGTTTTAGCCAGACATACAAAATAAAATAGCAAACCTTAAAGTTAATCTTAATTAAAAGTCCACGATTTTAGCTAGTTCCTGATTTGTTTAGAGATCCTGCATGCAATATATGCGTATTTCTCTCAGGCAGTAGGTGTGCATGTGTCATAAATATAAAGGGAAGGGTAAACCCCTTTAAAATCCCTCCTGGCCAGAGGAAAAATCTTCTCACCTGTAAAGGGTTAAGAAGCTAAAGGTAACCTCGCTGGCACCTGACCAAAATGACCAATGAGGAGACAAGATACTTTCAAAAGCCGGGAGGAGGGAGAGAAACAAAGGGTCTGTGTCTGTCAGTACGCTGTTTTTTTTTGCTGGGGATAGACCAGGAATGGAGTCTTAGAACTTTAGTAAGTAATCTAGCTAGGTATGTGTTAGATTATGATTTCTTTAAATGGCTGAGAAAAGAATTGTGCTGAACAGAATGACTATTCCTGTCTGTGTGTCTTTTTTGTAACTTAAGGTTTTGCCTAGAGGGATTCTCTATGTTTTGAATCTAATTATCCTGTAAGGTATCTACCATCCTGATTTTACAGAGGTGATTCCTTTATTTCTATTTACTTCTACTTCCATTAAAAGTCGTCTTGTAAGAAAACTGAATGCTTTTTCATTGTTCTCAGATCCAAGGGTTTGGGTCTGTGGTCACCTATGCAAATTGGTGAGGATTTTTACCAAACCTTCCCCAGGAAGTGGGGTGCAAGGGTTGGGAGGATTTTGGGGGGAAAGACGTGTCCAAACTACGTTTCCCAGTAAACCCAGTTAGAGTTTGGTGGTGGCAGTGGATATTCCAAGGACAAAGGATAAAATTAATTTGTACCTTGGGGAAGTTTTAACCTAAGCTGGTAAAAGTAAGCTTAGGAGGTTTTCATGCAGGTCCCCACATCTGTACCCTAGAGTTCAGAGTGGGGGAGGAACCTTGACAACATATATATTTTTTCTTTTGTCTTAGGCCATGTCTACACTACACACCACTGGCAGTGGCGGGTAGGGTATATGTAGCTATACACTGCAACAAAAACGAGGCTGTGTCAACACTGTGGTGTATAGCTTTTCCCTGCTGCTGGAGCCTTTCCCTGCATCAGGGAAAGTCCAGCAGTGGGGAGGCAGGGGGAGATGGGGGAGGCACTGCTTGGGAATGTAGAGAACCATGTAAGGTAAATACCTTAGGGGTTCAGGTGTGTCTTTACTCTTCTCACCTCAGCAGTACCTCACCATCTACACTGCTATTTATAGATGTACTAGTGGAGTTTGCAGTGTATGTTCTCTACATACCACTGGAAAGAGGGTGCAGTGTATCTGTACCCTTAGTGTCTGAGGTGAGGAGAATAAGACCTAGAGGATTTCTTAGATTATTTCCCTTGCCCCCTTACTTTTTCACCTTTTTGAGTGCTTGATACCCAGAGAAACAATTAATAAAATTTAACCCTCCAGTTGAGTTCAGATAGTTCCCTATTAAAATTGGCATATGGGCATTCTTTGCTTGGGCATTATTGTTTGGTATGTGGGCATTGTTATTTAATTGAGAAAGTTTTAGAAATAACTAGTCTTCTGTAAAGATACAGTACAGGTTTATTAAGGCTTAGTGTATTTTTGGCTAATGATTTATAAATCATTTGTTAGCTGTTCAAGATGCTGCTAACTCATATGTATTATTTATCTTGCCTAGGAGTGCTTGTCATAGACTAGGACCCCACTGTGGTAGGCACTGTAAAAATCCAGAACAAAAAGACAAAAGAACAAAACTAAATAAAAAGACAAAAAAACCCAAAGAATGTTCTGTACAAATCCAGAAGAATCTAAGTGTAAGACAAGAGGCAACAGATGGATTAAGACAGTCAGATGTGGGGGGAGTACAAGGAAACAGTGAAACGATATGGCCCACATGATAGGTTGTGATGTCAGCACACCAGCAGCTTAACAGTTGTCAAGTTTTATACAGGCATCACAGCAAAGGAGAGTTTGAAGGAGGATAATGAGGTAGCTCTGCAGATGCTTAAGGGAGCTCCTCTGAAATGTGAGGGGCAACATGGGGGAAATAAAGGAATTGTTTGAAAATTAAAAAAATGAGCAACATCTCCATATTAAATAAGAGAAAATATGCAGGGTGTAGGGATAGACAATGAAGGATCTTGAAAGTGAAGACAGGTGGCTTATGTTTCACGTGATAGGGAAGTGGGAGCCAATAGAGGGATGCAAAGAGAGGAGTGACACGGGCAAAGTGATAAATTAGGAAAATGATCTTTGTAGCAACATTTTGAATGTTCTGAGCAGGGGATTGGACTAGATGACCTCCTGAGGTCCCTTCCAACCCTGATATTCTATGATTCTATGAATGGATCTGAGCGGAGCAAGACTGCATTTGGCAAGGCCAGAGAAAAGGGTATTGTTGTAATTGAGGTGTGAGGTGATGGAAAGCCTGGATGAGAGTTTTACCTATGTGGATGGATAGGAAAGAGAGATTATGCAGAAAGAATTGGTAACAGTTAGCTATAGCCTGGATGTGAAGACGTAGAGAGAGGTCCATGCTGAAGATGACACTGAGATTACAGGCCTTAATGACAGGTAGAATGGGGGTGGTGTCCACAGTGACAAAAAGAGAAGGTAGCAGGAAGGAGAGAGATTAGAAGCTGTGTTTTGGTCATGTTGAGCTTGAGCTTGCAACTACACATCCACAAGGAGATGTCAGAGAAACAGGCTGAGATTTTAATTTGGACAGAAGGTCTGGAGTAGAGAGGTAAATCTTATGAGTTGCCCTCATAAAGATGGTAGTTGAACATGTGGTTGCAGATGCGATTACCAGCATATAAAGTGTAGAATGAGAAGAGACAGGGAACCAGGGCAGAACCCTGATGAGCCCCCACAGAAAACTGGTGGAGAGGAGGAGGAGGAGGAGGATCCTCCAAAAGCCATGTTGAAGGAGCGATTATAGCAATTGGAGGAAAACCAGGAGAAGACAGAGTCACAGAAGCCAAGGGAGGACAAGATTTCAGAAAGAGGCACACCGTCGACAGCTGATAGGTCAAGGAGGATGAAGATGGAGTATTGGTTCCGAACTTTGGCTAGAAAGAGGTCATTAGAGACTTCGACAAGATTGATTTCACTGAAATTTCAAGGGTGGAAGATGTACTGGAGAGGGTCTGGGTGAAAATCGAGGAGAGGCGCTATGAACAGTGATTGTAAACAGCTTGTTCAATGAGTTTAGAGATGAAAAGGAGATGGGGCGGTAGTTGAAGAGGCAAGTCGGATGAAGGGAGGGGTTTTTTTAAGATGGGAGAGACTAAAGCATGCTTGTATTGTGAGGGGAAAGAGACAGAGAAGAGTGGGATGCAATAACTGGGAGAAGTGGAGGGGTTAGAGGAGGAGAGCAGATGAGAAACTTTTGCATCTGACTAGGTAGAAGGAGAGAGTTATAGAAGGGAAAGTGGGGGAAGGGAAGGCAAGCTGAGGGGAGGGAGAAGGTCACGTCTTATTTTGTCAGTTTTCTCTTGGTAGAAATGGGCAAGGTCCTGTGCAGAGAGAAAATTTCTCTCTAGGTTGGCAACACAAATTACAGTATTCATTTGAGAACCAGAAAGAAGAAATTACTGTACTAGGCCACTTGCTTTTCCCAATTTACTTTCATGTGTAGGAACGTATATAGAGATATAGCAAGCTAGTCTGACAGCTTGCTGATCCTGTTGATCAGGTCAAGGATTGTGACCAGATTAATTACTAGCAATTTTCTGGATCTGAAAGTGCTAGGAAGGGGTGCTGCCCTATTCTTTTCAAAGGTTGCTCCAAGAGGCAGAATCAGAATAGTCTTGCAATACAGCTGACATACATCTATGGATAAATGTCAGGGGCTGGCAGTGATTCACTTGGAAAGCCTGCAGCAGTTTACCATATCATTACTTACAGTGAGCATTGTTATAGTTATTAAAGCTGAGGAGTTAACGTGGCTAAGATGGGAAAGGGCGGGGCAGGAGGGAGAGTGCACTGAAAGTGTGAAACCTTTTCAAAATAATTTCCTGCTGAGAATTTCAATGAACTTTTGGTGACGAGCTGTGACAGCTAGGCATACCCCACATAACAAGCAAGCTTTATTTGAAAAAAGCTCTTCAAGCATGGTGTTACCTTATACTGTATCCACTTGTGCTGCAGATCCAGCTAAAAATTCCTTTCTCATGCTTCCTTGACAAGCCTGCTTTCTTTTTTCTTGAGAGTAGGTTTTAGCGATTAAGATTAAATCTACTGAGAACCATGGGATGCCACGGATGCTAAGCTCTTCTTAAAAATTCGACCGGACACTTGACAGAAAAGCAAAGCTTACTTTCTGTTTTAGCGGTGCTTTAAGGCACCTGCGGTGATGCTGCATCTAAACTGGAGTGGCCATATTTCAAAAATGAGTGGTCTAAGGGCCCTCTGTGATCTCCATGACATCTTTACTTTGAAGATTCATCAGGACATTCACTGACAGTATGTTGTTAGGAAAACTCTTAGGGAAAGTATCTTAAAGTATTATCAAAGAGGGAGCCTGTGTTGTCTACATTGTGTGATCACGCATATTATAAAATGTATGGAAAGTAAAATGAGCTGGACCTGATCTTAATGGATAAAAGGCTAAATCATGGGTTTATCATGCCATTTTAGAAAGGCTTAGTAACCCCTTGTAGAATATCTGTAAAATGTTCCATTTCCAATATTACAGCTAGCTGAATAGCATTACAATATGTATATCCCAAAATCCTTTTTGTCTATTATTTAGTCCAATATTGAACAATTATTCAGGACCACATATTTGCACTGGGCCTGCAGATTGCATTCAAATCTCTTAAGAAATAATAATGACTGTGAAACACTGATAGCACTGGCTAGAACTTGGCATGTTGTACGCAAGTGATGTATAAGCTTCCCCACAAAGCTCTGCCAGTGCACCTCATTCCTGACCACCTAACTGAAATGCATTTTAAGGAGAAGAAATTGAGATGTGATAACAGAAATAGAGTTTTGGGTGGGTTTGATGAGCAGTTCTCTCTCCTCACTCAGATTGAAGCAGCCAGTTATCTGTGTCTACAAGCAGCACTGGCGATAACAAACCCCAGAAGTCTGCTAGGCAGAATAAAATCAGAAAAGTGTTTAAAATAAGCATATTGAACATATTTTACCCCATACACTTGGTGAACAAATTGTACATTTATCTGCAGTAGCTAATAGGGCTGTTGTAAGCCTGAATGCATGTGTGTAAAGTTGCCTGGATTTCTCAGATGAGGGGAGGCTAAAAGGGCACAGGTTTATATATCATTGCTCTTCAAAAGAATGTCTATGACCACAACTATTTTAAACTTGAAAACAATAACAATCAGTACATAATTCTAAAAGAGGTTCTAAAATTGCTGGCATGAGTATAGTGTGAGAGGAGGTTGGCACACTAGGTTGTGGGTGTGTGCAGGTATAGATACATGTAATAATAAAGGACTGTTTACCTGATACATTCCAATGGCTACTCCAAATAATTCATTTGCTGTTTTAAATATGCAGAAAATGTGTGTGCCAAAAATTGCTCATTTAAAATTTTTTTGGGATATGAGTAGTAGTTGCTTTTCAGCAGAAAATAATATATTTTAATTTTTTTCTTCTCCCACATCCTGAGGTGCATAGGGCGTCCACCGTTTTATTCAGAGTTTCAGTTTATGTAGCGATGCTGTTGTTTCTTAGGCTGCTTTACTGGAAATTAAAGCATTCAGGTTAAAATTTTCAAAGACTCCTAACTGGTGTAGGAGCGCAAGTCTCATTGAATGTCACTGAGTCTTGGTCTCTGAAGTCTCTTAGGCGCCTTTGAAAATTTTATCTTTAATTATTACATTTAAGCTTGATCTTGCTTCTGCAGAAGTCTACGTGAGTTTTTCCATTGATTTTTGGCAACTCTTCGTGTACTTTTCTAGCCTGCCTTGTTTTAGCTGACAGCGAATTTTTTCTGGCTGAGTCATATACACCTGGAAGTATGGCACTGCTAAGTAAAAAAAAGACACCTTTGAGAAGCAAGGAGACGCCACTCGCACACAGCAGCTAAGTTCTGAGGAATTCTAGCAGCTGATAAGTTTTTTGTTTTTCTTTTCCCAGGGTAATTCTGGCCTGGGGTTCAGTATTGCTGGAGGAACAGACAACCCTCATATTGGGGACGATCCTGGGATATTTATTACTAAGATTATACCAGGAGGAGCTGCAGCAGAGGATGGAAGACTCAGGTAAAAACTTACTACATGACATGCATTTGGAAACTAAATGTACCATTATTAATTATTTTATAATGCTCAAATGTGTGCTAAGTGTTTCACAGAAGACAGACACATGGGGCTGAATTCTTCTCTTTGCTATGCCTGCACAAGCAGCATAAAGTGGCCAGAGAAGGCTACTGAAGAATTTCCTCTGTGCAGGGGAATTCCCTGCTGGCCTAAAGCTGCCAGAGGTAGCTCTGTCTCTTTCTCTGCATTAGCCATCCCACCTGGTTTGAGAGAGCACTGTGTGGGCAGGACAGGGGCATACCAGTGTGGAGCTCTGCCACGCCTAATCCTTACACGTACACACTTGAGGAACCTTATTCCAGTGGCATAGGTTAAGTCTTTCCCTGCACAGCCCTGACTTGTCATAGCTGGGCAGCACTAAATTTCGGATCCACAACCAGCTGTCTGTAGCTACCCTTTACACTCCCCTTTGGGGACTCCTTACCGTTCCTTGGCTGCAGCGGTGAGGTATGCTTTTTTCCATTTTCAGATGGCCTTTCTTCTCAGATGAGGACCTAACCACAGTGATGTATTCTGTTGCCACCTCCAGGCTAGGTTATTGCTATTGCTCTTGCGGTGAACGCTGCAGCCACATGGAAGCAGCAACATATAGCAGTGTACCTCTTTAAGCAACAACGGACAAAATGAACACACCATCCCAGTGCTTGTGCTTTCCATTCATTTATGGACTGAATTCAAAGTCCTAGTCCTAATCTGCAAGGTGTTCAGTTATCTCCATGAATGCCTCACCATCTGCCAGCCACGAATCGTATGTCTACATTGCAATTAAAAACCTGTCTCTGGCCCATGCCTGCAGACTTGGGCTTGCGGGGCTCAGATTGTGAGGCTGTTTAATTGCAGTATAGATTTCTGGGCTTGGGCTACAGCCCAAGCTCTGGGACCCTTCCACTTTGCAGGGTCCTAGAGCCCGAGCTGCAGCCTGAGCTCAGAAGTCTACACTGCAATTAAACAGCCCCGCAGCCCAAGCCCTGCCAGTCCAAATCAGCTAGCACAGACCAGCCCTGGGTGTTTAATTGCAGTGTAGATATCCTGTTCTCAGCCAGGGGTATGCTTACCCCTGGGGGTATGCAGAGGTCTTCCAGGGGGTACATCAACTCATTTAGATATTTGACTAATTTTACAACAGGCTACATAAAAAGCACTACAAAGTCCGTACAAACTAACATTTCCTACAGGCAATGACTTGTTCTATGCTGCTCTATATACTGTACTATGAAATTAGAGTACAATATTTATATTCCAGTCAATGTATTTTATAATTATATGGTAAAAATGAGAAAGTCAGCAATTTTTAAGTAATAGTATGCTGTGACACTTCTGTATTTTATGTCTGATGTTGTAAGTAAGCAAGTAGTTTAAGTGAGGTGAAACTTGTGGGAATGCAAGACAAATCAGACTCTTGAAAGGTGTACAGTAGTCTGGAAAGATGGCAAACCACGCCTTAAGACTTCTAATGCATCAGAGGGAAAATGTAGCTGGAAAGGCCCAGGATAAAATTCTCAGGCTGTGTAGCTATAGTGTTCTGAGTGGTAGGGTCTGAGTTGTAAGAATTCCTTGCCAAAGGAGATCAAATGAGCCTAAACCACACTACATTCAAAACATATGGTAGGATGCATCTTTTTTCCAAAGTCTTTTCCTACTAATAAAATAGAACCATGGGAAGCAACTTTTGGATATTTCTTTTGTCATATAAGTAGCTGTGTTCAGCACTATTACTGCTTCTTCTTGTCGTTAATTATTTGTATTATGGTAGCGCTTTGGGGCCATTGTGCTAGGCATTGCACAAACATAACATAGACCGTCCTGGTCCTGAAGAGCTTACAAGTTACATGTAAGAGGGCAGACAATGAGTGGATATAAGGAACAGGCAGGCGGGAGCACAAGCAGACATTGGCACTTGGAATCATGATAATAGGCACTCAAGATACTTGTTATTGTGCCTAGCATGATTGGGGCCTTCACCTCTAGACACTACCTCACCAGAAATAGTAAGAAATCCAAACAGAATTTATATATTAGCTGTTGAATTTCCAAACAGATCTACTAGTGAAGATGTTTAACTATTTTAACAGACTATTTTAGCTATTTAAGCCATTGTAATGGACAGATTCACTAAAATTTTGCTTTAAATAAAGTACTGCCATTTGAAAACAAGTATTTAGTAACTCACTGCTTCGTTAATTAATGACCATGGACTCAACTCATGATTTCTTAGTAATTGTGTTGTAAAATACTTAGAGACATTTTAAATCCACAAAAGGTAGAATACTAGTGCAGCTCTTAATCCATATTAAAAACAAAATTGGCAGTATTTCTCTGCAGCTCAGCAAAGGTTTAATACTAGAGATATAGTGAGTTAGTAAGACTTAAATAATTTTTTTTATAAAATATACTACATAATATTTCTAGCATGTTGTGAAATAAATAGTTCAAATTGAACTATAGTTTTTTAAAAAATGATAAAAGTGCTATTGGTGTTGTGTTTCTCACTAATTTGGAAGCTTCACTCATTCACAATGGGTCTGCCATCATTAGTGCAAATTATCTAGATGCAACTGTAGTTGCAATTTAATCTGAAGGGCAGGCAAGTGTGCTGCTTTCTGTAAAACTCTGTCCTTCCTCACTGAGAATGATTTTTGAGGCTTGCACATATTTACCTAGGCTTCTGTGGTTTGGAAGGAGGAGGAAAGAATTTCCATTGAAATTGGCTTTATGTAAAATCTGTAAAAACCTGAGCAGTTTTAGAGGAACATTCAGTAGTAGGAATGCTGATACAGATTTTTCAAGGCTCCTCCGTAGCCTCCTAATTAGACTTCAGCAAGTTGCCCAGAGCTCCTTGGTTGTTTCCCACATCAGTTCCCAACAAACTCTTTTATAATTTCATAATCTGTAATAATTTGTATTCACCTTCCAGGCTCTCACATGCATACTGCACCATTATCTTGTCTTGTTTTTAATATAGTTTGCTATAATTTAATTTTTGTATAGTGAAGTGGCAGAGAAACTTCACATGAAGAAGCAAGTTTTCAACTGCAAAAATCTGGGCACAATGCCACAGATTTGTTTTCACATATACTCCATATTCTCCAGGTTCTTGGGGAGGGAGTCGAGGTGGGAATATTTCTTTTATTCCACAGCTCTAGTTTTCACACTACCACTTAGAATTTGAACTATTGCTTTTACTTGTGTAAGAGGATTCCTGATTTATCACCTGCTGTTCATATTCCTCTACTCTGCTCAGCATTACAGTGCTAGTGAATGATGCAGATTCTGTCCATCTTGTATGAAGACCTAAGAGTTACTTCATTAAAGATTTCCTGCGAGCTTTTTGTCCCATCCTCAGAATCCTCCTGTCCTTTCAAGGCATAATTCTGTTTTTCTGTCTGAACTGTAGCAGTAATCTCACTGTAACTTGGACATTCCGGAATGTTAGCGACCATTGCTGATATGTCATTGAAGGGATGAGTTGTCCCATGGTCATCTCAACTGTCCTTTTTGGTACTGACATTTTACATAGCAGCGTGTTTATCAATTGCACCCTCTCTGCAGAAACAAAACAAAAACAACATGCAGGAACAGCCAACAATGATGACCATGTGCCAGGTACCCAACAGAAAAACAATTTAGAAAACTCTGAGCAGGAGTTTGTGATCATGGATAGAGAATGAAATATTTGCCTTTTGTCCATATCTACCCCAGATTCTGCCTCCAGGTTTTTTAGATTATATAGCAGAGTTGATTGTGTGCATAGGGAGCTCAATTTGCTATCTGTTCTTAAACCCCAAAAGTCACTTGCACTATTTTTTTTTAAGTGTAATCAATTTTGTTCTTGATTGATTTGAATAAAGACCACCGGATGGTGGGATTTTGAAAGTGACCTCCAATTTACAGCAAATGATCCTGCAAACTTGTCCGAACCTTGTTTACCTCTATGTATGCGATTAGTCCTATGGACTTCAGTGGGACTACCTGCATATGTAAAATTAAGTACAAATGTAACTGTTTGCAGGACTGGGCCCAAGGTGACTGGTTTTTTTTTTATATATATATACCGGGACACCATTTTAATGACCATGTACAGTGCTCAATTTAGCTTTGTACTACTCTAGCGCCCTTATCCCAATGGAAACATGTCTTTTAAAAATAAGCAGCCATTTTATATTATATTCATTTTAATAGAATAATCAGTTAACATAGTGCTTTTTTCCTGGGAAAATCCCAAATATTTTACCACTACTATTTTTGCATACATCACCACTGAAATGTAGCTGTCTCTGGAGTTGAGGGTAGCAGTCAAGCAGTGCAAGACACACGCTGCAGCCTCTGGTGCAGAGGATATTTTGCCTAAGGGCATTGGGAAGAGCACCTAATCTCACGAAAGCCGTGGAGTGTTTAACAATGTCCAGAGAGAAAAGACCTCAGTTCTTTATATTTCCTCTGATAGGGGAACTTGTTAATTTCAGGTTGAATTGTATTCTTATGATCTTATTGTACCTTTATAACTATTGTAAAAAAACAAAACAGCCACTAACACTTAATTATTGCCACTGTGCTGGGCATTGTGGCTCTTCAGAACTTCCTGGCAACCACAGGAACAGAACATTCTGCTTGAGAAGCTAGAAGCACAGGTCCTGACCCTTGAATTTAAGGGAGAAATCGCCATTAGTCATTTGTGACCCACAGTGAAGTTCTTCTTCCATCCAGTAGATAGCAGTGTTACACTTACAAGGCAAATACTTCATTGCAATATTGCTACAGAAGTCCTGAGTTTAGACTGTGTACTTGAAGAAATAGAATTTTCAATAACTTATGGTTGAGTGACCTTTTCTTTCCCCCTTATGTTCTTTTGTCACAAAGAAAAAAAAAGAAAAAAAAAATACCGCAGTCAATTTGGTTGCCTGGATGAAAAAAGGAGCTTAATTTACTATTACTACAGATCTTTTTAATGACTCACTCAGTCTATGGTAATTGAGATTCCTGCTTTACACAAGCAATCAATATTTAACAAACTCATTGCTGTATGTGAAAACTGTGGTGACCAGATTACAGACCCAGCAACCCAGTGCATTGACATGACTTAATCAGCAAAGGCCTCAGAAAAGGAATACTGAAAAGCAGTTCATTAGTGTAAATCATAAACTGAGCTAAGTCCCCCCTCCCCCCCCCCTCCCCACATTGTGACTGAGCTGTGCAGAACAGGAGTTGAGAACTCTTTTAACAGTAATAAAAATACACACATGAACTAAAGATAAAGCGTAAATTTGTTTTCAGTAGTGATGGACCAAAACTGATCTAAAATAAAAACATAAAAAATAAATAATATATAAAAAATAACCCTTCTGCTTATTGTTGCCAACTTCCACAATTGTGTTGCCAGTCTTGTGCTATTTGATGTTTTTCTTAAAACCCCAGCTGCAGGGGTGATTTGGCTACCTGAGAATCTCGGCTTTCATTTAAGAGAGAAGAGAATATTCAAGCCCTCATGTTTGCCAAGAAAGGCTTGAAAATGTGAACCATATAAAGGGTTAAAACCCAGGAAGCCAAAAAGAGAACGCCAAATGTATTATTTTAAAAACTCTTAAGATTTTTTTAAGCTAGTCTCATGATTTTGGGGGCCTTATTCATGATTTTTGAATGCTGACTGTTAGTTGTTGTCAAGGTTCCTCCCCCACTCTGAACTCTAGGGTACAGATGTGGGGACCTGCATGAAAACCCCCTAAGATTACTTTTACCAGCTTAGGTTAAAACTTCCCCAAGGTACAAATTAATTTTATCCTTTGTCCTTGGAATATCCACTGCCACCACAAAACTCTAACTGGGTTTACTGGGAAACGTAGTTTGGACATGTCTTTCCCCCCAAAATACTCCCAACCCTTGCACCCCACTTCCTGGGAAAGGTTTGGTAAAAATCCTCACCAATTTGCATAGGTGACCACAGACCCAAACCCTTGGATCTGAGAACAATGAAAAAGCATTCAGTTTTCTTACAAGAAGACTTTTTAATAGAAATAGAAGTAAAAGAATCACCCCTGTAAAATCAGGATGGTAGATACCTTACAGGGTAATTAGATTCAAAACATAGAGAATCTCTCCAGGCAAAACCTTAAGTTACAAAAAAGACACACAGACAGAAATAGTCATTCTTTTCAGCACAATTCTTTTCTCAGCCATTTAAAGAAATCATAATCTAACACATACCTAGCTAGATTACTTACTAAAAGTTCTAAGACTCCATTCCTGGTCTATCCCCAGCAAAAGCAGCATATAGACAGACAGAGACCCTTTGTTTCTCTCCCTCCTCCCAGCTTTTGAAAGTATCTTGTCTCCTCATTGGTCATTTTGGTCAGGTGCCAGCGAGGTTACCTTTAGCTTCTTAACCCTTTACAGGTGAGAGGATTTTTCCTCTGGCCAGGAGGGATTTTAAAGGGGTTTACCCTTCCCTTTATATTTATGACAGTAGTACTACACAACTTAACATGAGTTTATTTGAAGGAATATGGATTAGATAATATAAATGGTTTGGGTTGTAATTAAAGCCTGAGCTGTACTAGGTTGGTGGTGGGACAGAGTCGGAGAGAAGGAAGTGGTGATACCTAGAGGTACATTCCAGGTGAGGTCCAATGGATGCTGATATGTCTTTTGAAAAGATGTAGCATATACTTCCTACATTATGCCCTTTGCGTGTGCTACCAGGTGCCCTAGCCACATTTCCCCACTCCCTCCACAAGCATTCTTCCCCCGAGGCAGTTGAGTGCTGTATATATTGTCCTGTGCCCATGGAGCTCTGACAGATGTGTTATAACTGCTGCCTGTGCAGGGGAGCTAGGTTAGGGGATCATCAAAGACTTCTATGTAAGTTGAGTTGCTGTGGAATCATAATAAAATGTAGCCAGACTGGTTTTCTACCCTAGATCTTAAAGCACTTTGATGTGGGAAAACATCATTATAAAGACAGGGAAAGACAGGAAACAAGAACTGAAATGACTTACCAAAGTCAGAGAACAAATCAGTGGTAGACCTGGGAACAGAACCCAGGTCCCCCTGACTTCCAGTCTTGTGCCCCCTTTGGCTCAGCTGGCTGTCAAATAGCAAAGGGTTTAAGAAAACAATGTCTGTGTTCTCTGTACACTTCTTAGGCAAACCACTGGTGTGTGTTGGAGGATTATAATTTTACCTATGGATAAGCTGTAGAAGAAAAGGAACTCTGAAGAAATTAAGACCCTATTTTCATGCAAATATATTTAATAATATGAAAGAGAAATACAAAACTGTTTTAGGGAAAGAATTATATCCAATTGGAAAGGAATCTTAACATGTGCTTATATTTGACTTGAAATAGACCACGGGAAGGGCTGGAACTGATTCCAGTGGGATCAAAGCTTGAAGACTTAAATTGAATTAAAAGCATGAAATGTAATACCTCCTTCTACAGCATGGTCATAGAATAACCAGTTGCTTTTTAGTAATGTCCATTTTCAATTTTGGATTCACCACTGGGTGATAGTTTGTTCAATTACTAGACAAGTATTTGGGGGCAATGTAGAGCCCTAAGGAGAGTTATTTCAAGTAATATGCAAGTTTTTCAGTAACGAGTTGAGAGAGTCTCCAAATGAACTGGGGCTCGTGGCCATGCTTCATCTCTGTCACTGATCAAAGCATAAGAAAAGAGAGAACACACTTTGTGAACTACAGTGCCTCAATCACTGTTCTGTTTTATTCTATATACCATGCTCATCACTATAGTATCTGAGTGCCTTCCAGTAGTGCGTTAAGCAACGTAACTACACATCTGTCAAGTGTTTCTTTCTCTCATTCTCTGTTGGTTATGTAAGTTTTGGTCTTGAATTTAGGACAACAATACCAATATTTAATATGTTATGGCATAAAGCCTTCCCAAGACATTACTAATAATTACAGTACTGCTGCAATACATTGATTCATATCTGCACTATTTACAGACCTCTGACAGTGCCATTAGTTCAGTACATAATTTAGTAGTAAGTTAATCAGGAGACATTCACCCCATTAAACAAAACATGCTTGTTCTGCAGATGTCCATAAATTAGAGCATGAATTATTGACTGCTCTAGCGTGGTTTGTGTTAGGAAGTTTATGAGCTCATTAACTTTGATCATTTTAGATATCTGTGTGTATTTTTTTATGCTGCTGTTAAAGAAAATATATCTTCTACTGATCCAGCTTAGGAAGAGTTTTCAACTTCATAAGGACCAGACCTGGGAAAAATTGAATGTACCATAAATTAGCTGTGTATAATAAGCACAAACTAAAGAAAAGGAGTACTTGTGGCACCTTAGAGACTAACCAATTTATTTGAGCATGAGCTTTCGTGAGCTACAGCTCACTTCATCAGATGCATACCGTGGAAACTGCAGCAGACTTTATATATACACAGAGAATATGAAACAATACCTCCTCCCACCCCACTGTCCTGCTGGTAATAGCTTACCTAAAATGATCAACAGGTGGGCCATTTCCAGCACAAATCCCGGTTTTCTCACCCTCCACCCCCCCACACACAAATTCACTGGAGAGTGAATCCTGCTGGAGAGTGAATTTGTGTGGGGGGGTGGAGGGTGAGAAAACCTGGATTTGTGCTGGAAATGGCCCACCTGTTGATCACTTTAGATAAGCTATTACCAGCAGGACAGTGGGGTGGGAGGAGGTATTGTTTCATATTCTCTGTGTATATATAAAGTCTGCTGCAGTTTCCACGGTATGCATCTGATGAAGTGAGCTGTAGCTCACGAAAGCTCATGCTCAAATAAATTGGTTAGTCTCTAAGGTGCCACAAGTACTCCTTTTCTTTTTGCGAATACAGACTAACACGGCTGTTCCTCTGAAACAAACTAAAGAGGCTCCATACTCCCTAAGATCTATGCATTATATCATTTCAAACGTTGCTTTAATATAAGCTTATAACTGCACTCACTGAGACTTAAACATTCAGAATTATCCCCTCTTCCTCCCCCTGGTCCATGTAAAATACTGTAGGTAAACAGTTTTCCTCTCTGCTATTCTAATCACATCACGCTTCCCACACTGGATCCCTCCACTGGCTTCCTCTCTTTCCATATAGAGTTAGAGCTTCTTATCCTGAGCTATACAGTTTTGCCCATCTCAAGCCTTGTCTGTATTTCTGTTCTCCCATCTGTAAAACTCACATCTTTTGCTTAACATTCCAGTGCCAACTATGTGCCACAATATGGGTTTGGTCCAGTTCCTATTAAAGTCAATGGGAGGCTTTCCATTGACTTAAATGGGGCCTTGATCAGGTTTGATATCTGTCATTAACCCACTGTCATTCCAAATTAGGGTTACCAGGCGTCCAGTTTTTGACTGGAACGCCTGGTTTAAAAGGGACCCTGGTGGCTCTCATCAGAGGTGCAGCAGGGCTGAAACAGGCTCCCTGCTTGCCCTGGCTACATGCGGCTCCTGGAAGCAGACGGCATGTCCCTGTGGCCTAGGCACAGGGGCAATTAGGGAAGCTCTGTGTGCTGCTTCCGCCCCGATGCTGGCTCTGCAGCTCCCATTGGCTGGGAGCCACTTCCAATGGGAGCTGCGGGGGGCAGTGCCTGTGGGCGTCGGCGGCGTGCATTGTGGAGAGTCACCTGGCTACCCCAGTGCCTAGGAGCCAGACATGCCAGCCGCTTCCGGGAGTCACGTGGAGCCAGGGCAGGGAGGGAACCTGCCTTAGCCCCGCTGTGGCACTGACCGAAAGCTGCCTGAGGTAAGCACCGCCTAGCTGGAGCCCAAACCCCCTCCCAAACCCCTGCCCCAGGTCAGAATTCTCTCCCAGAGCCCGCACCCGAAATCCAGCTCTGAGCCCCCTCCCTCACCCAAACGGCTTCCCACAGTCTGCACCCTGTACCCTAGCCACCTGCCCCAGCCCTGAACCCACTCCCTGACTCTGAATCCCTCAGCTCCAGCCCAGAGCCCCCTCCTGCAGTCCGAACCTCACATCCCCAGCTGGAGCCCTCACCCCCTCCTACACCCCAACCCCCTGCCCCAGCCCAGTGAAGGTGAGTGAGGGTTGGGGAGAGCAAGCAATGGAGGGAGGGAAGGGGGATGGAGTGAGTGGAGGGCGGGGCAGGAGTGGGGCCTCTGGGAAGGGGTGGGGCGGGGGGTGTCAAGGGTATTTGGTTTTGTGTTGTTAGAAAGTTGGCAACCCTATTCCTAATCCTTTGTGTTGTAGCTATCTAGTGTCAACTCCTAGAGGTATTGATTTCATTTTCCAGTCCCTTGGAAATGCTGACATTTCAACATTTGTTTTCATCCTGAAATGGAAATGTCATTGTTTCTTTATGGAATAGAAATTCCAAAAAAAAATTGATTTGGAAATGTCTAAATATTTACATTTTTGATTGAAATTAAACATTTTGACATTTCAAAATAAAAATATTTCATTTTAGTTTATTGAACTGTCCCCAAATACTTAATTTTGAGTCAGTTCAATATTAAACTGGATTTTCCAATAGTGGTACATTGCTTTATGAAAACTGTTGTTTGGGAATATGGTGACCCAGTTCTCCCCTATGGGCCAGGCTCCCTGGCTGGACACCACCTCCAGTAATACAGCCAGAGTCATCAGACTACTGGCTTAGACCTTTGCATTGTGCATGCTTTGCATTGTGGGATATGTAGTCCTCCAGGGAATCCAGTCCATGGGAGAGTTTGGGGATTTAAACTGCGACTCCCACAAGCCAAGGTACTGATAGAGAAATATAGTTAATGCTGTGTTGAGTGGATTAAAAATAAAATAATGTGGGTCAATTTAAAAAAATAAAATATTCCAATTTGGGTCAAATCAACTCAAAATAAAATATTTAATTTAGAATTTCCCCCGAGAAAAAATATTATTTTTTTTTAGCAAAATAAAAATTTTTTGCAAACTTCATTTTATGGAAAATCATTGACAGAAAAATTCCAGCTAGCTTTAGACTGGAGGGGGTTATACAGAACCTGGCTTGGCTTTTCCTCACCCCCTGGGAGGTGAGGGCTCCTGATCCATTTTTTACTGCTAACGTGGTGATGGGCCCCAGGTGCCATGTGGTCAATCTAGGTGTGGTTAGGAAGATCCTGGCTAATCTTTCTCTTCCCCTCTCCCCTAGGAACCAGTGCATAAGGGGTTACAAGGAGAACTCTGGCTCCCTGCCTATCCGGTGGTTGATCTGGGGGCAGGGCGGGGCTGGGAGACTGTAAAATTGCAGGGAAGCAGTTGCAGCAGCTGTAAGGAAGGGTGTGTTGCTGGAAACAGCGCAAGCCTCTGGTGGTTTTTTACCAAGGGCTCTGAGTTGCTTTGCTTTTGTTTTGAATTTTCCTTATGTTAATAAAGAAAACCTCTGTGGACAGGGATTTGAGCTGAACTAAACTTTGGGGTTTTCTTTTACATTGTAAACTGGCATATCTACCCACTGTCTCCTATCCCATCTGCCACCAGAGCAGAGGATGAGATGCAGAGGCAATGTGTCAGACCTGGGGGCTGTTGTCAAAGGAGAAGGCTAGCTTAGCTGTCTTCACACATCATCCGACCCCATTACAGCTTTGGTAGCTTCCCAAAGTTCCCAGAAGAGCTGGCTGGAGTATGACCATTCTGTTTCACAACTTTTTAGATTTTTTTTGTTCTGCATTGAAACAAAAACAAAGAAAAGCTATAGAACGTTTTCATGAAAAGGAATTGTGTTGAAACATCCATTTTTAGATTAGAAACATCAAATTTTTGATTTGTGTCTCTCTGTCCAGTCAGAAGTGACTGGTGAGTATGCCCTGGACCCAAGCAGCCTTCCCACTGAAAATTTTTCCTCAATCTGAAACATTATGGGTTCAATGTCAAGAAAAGGTCTGATCACATCTAGCTCCCAGTTCAGTGTGAATTTGATGGTGGCATGAGCCCAGATGTTCAGTTTTTATTTTGGCAGGCTGAAAAATTTCACTGAGTGATGCAAGTGAGAGAAGGGAAATAATGATTTTTTTTAAAACAGTTTAATTCCAGCTAAATCAGACTAAAATTTCATGGGACCAGAAAAAAAAAAGGGCATTTCTCTAGCCAGAGGGCTTTCTCACTGCTGAATTTCAAAGGCTTGTTACAAATAACGAAGGTGTATTTAAAAAAAAGAAGAAAAAGTCACAGGAATGTTATATAAAGGAAAGGGTTACATTAAAAGATCACTACCTCTTCACCCTCCATAACTTTCAAAGACGTTCTCTGCCAATTTCTACCACTGCTTCTTCACCACAATTAAACACATCAACATAATTTGGAGTTCAGGCACATTATAGGCGCATTAGACCCTATTTATCTATTTCATCCAATAGTACTGAAGGGGTTAACACACCTATCTCAGCAACATGTGTTTAGTACCATCTCCCTGCAAATTACAATAATAGTCTGAGATTGCTGCAACAGCAGAATGGTGCTATAATGCCAAACCCAAATTGTTGTTTCATCGGCATTTCTGTGCACTGCTATTGCAATTACAAGTATTAAATAGCTCAATAATCACTTGTGTGGGGGAAAAGGCTTCCTTGATTATGTAGCTGGGAAATCAGCAGGTCTTTACAGAGACTATTGTTAGTGAAAAATATTACACATCTGGTACCATATAAAACAGTCGTAGTGCTGTTTCCCTCTCAGGGTCTTCAGAACGCTTGGCATCCTTTCCATTTTTTCCACTTTCCACCAAGTATGAGAATGATAGTTTGGTTTAACTTGAGTCTTCATTCAAAGTTCAAACCAAAACAAATCCCTTTTTGCAAGACAAAATTCTCTTTTAAAAAAGGTTTTTATTTTTAGTCACTTCGTTACTTCCCAGGTCTAACCAGAAGTGGAAGTGCCAAAATACTAAGAGATAGGTGGTTTCTGTATTATTGCTCCTGCTATCAGAAATCTCATCTGTGGTTTGGACAAGTGTCTGTTCAGACAAGTGTCTGAACTTGGGGAGTTCAGCGAAGCCAAACAGAACCAACTTTTGCTATTACCAATTCCTTCACCCAGTTTTCTTCCATATTTACTGTAAATGTTAGAGGGCGGGGGGGGGTGTTGAAATTTAGTGAAACATGGCATAAAAGTCATTGATATGAAAATCATGTCACACATAGTTCCCTTTTGCTCTGACATGCTGCTTGCTAGTCTGCCATGTCATACACCAAAAGCAAAGCTTTTTAGTTCACTAATTTGCATGGTTCTAGAAGCAGTGGGCCCTGCTGCTCAGTTTAAGTATACAACCTATTGTTGATGCACTTGAGATGACAGAGTTGAGTACAGACGAACCCAATCTTTGTCCTTTTTATTGTATTTATTAGTTTGGAATATCTTGTCTTGATCAATCCACCACTGAAGGGAATATTTTCTACATTGGTGCAGTACTTGTAGTTCCGTCCTCAGCTTGCTACATGATCTTTGGCAAGACTTTCATTCCTCTGTGCTTAAGTTTCCCCATTGTAAAATGGGTATAGTGATCATCATCTCCTGTGCCTTGTGGGGCTGTTGTGCAGCTTGCTTCATTAGTGTTTGCAAAGCACTTTGAGAGCCCAAAGATTAAAGATGCTTGTAAATGTACCACAAGTGCACAATAGCTTTCTGGGTTTTCTGTTGAAACTGGTTTTCCTGCACAAACATGTATGTGTTTCAGATATCCTAGTTGGAAGGATTTTATCTAAGGAGCCTGTGTTACATCTGGTAGCTGCAACACATCCTTATCAAAGACAAGTTTCCTTTCCCTCCCTCAGATGGACCCAGAGGGTATGTCTGTACTGCAATTAAAAACCCACGGCTGGTCCGCGTCAGCTGACTTGGGCTTGGGCTGCGGGGCTGTTTAATTGCAAGGTAGACTTCCAGGCTTGTTCTGGAGCTCGGGCTCTAGGACCCTGTGAGTGGGAGGGTCCCAGACCTTGGGCTGCAGCCTGAGTTGCAACATCTACACCATAGTTAAACAGCCCTGTCGCTGGAGCCCAAGTCAGCTGGCAGAGGCCAGCCGCGGGTGTCTAATTGCAGTGTAGACATACGCAGAGAAACCAGACCAAGATACTAGGCCCTGAGGTCATTCCCTCTGCACAGGGAGTAACAGCAGCAGCCGCAAGGAACTGGGGGGAGGACTTCGCAACCCCTAATATCCTCGAATTTCCTTCCTCAAAGCAGCTAGCAGCAGATGCATCTGAAGGCAAAGGGGGTAAGTCAGGGCCTTCCAACCCTCTCTGCCCTGTACCACACCCAGAGAGATTTACCCAGAGCACTTTAGCCCTTTCCCCACCCTCTACCAGCAGCAGCAGCAGCTAGGAGGAGCTTCACAGTCCCTTAGCACCATGTTCACACAGCTCATACTTAACAGGATTTCTTTTTTCTCGTTTTCCATCTCACCACTGCTAATTGGTCCGTTTATCCCAACCCCCTCCTGCCACAGCTACCTAATCCTTCTGCTCTTCTTTCTAGGTCCCCAGAGCACCCCTCTAGCCTTTGGGCTAGAGGTGAGGGGTGTTTTTTGTGAACAGAGGTGTTCTTCCTGGCCAGCACTAGAGGCTGTTGTCTCCTCTGGCTGCCAAAGCCATCTATATAAGACTCCCCCTGACCCAATACCTGTGCAGGGAGTGAATGTGCTAGGGGCCAAGAAGGGAGAGAGACTTGATGAGTTCCTGTATTTTAGGGCAAGGGGATGGGCGAAGAAGCATAGATGGGAGAGAGAGATGGGAGCTGGAGGAGGGGGAGTTAGAGGACAGACAAGGGAAATGGAAAAGAGGGTGGGGAGGGTTATAGAGAGTGAAGCTGAAGAGAAATGGAGAAAGGGAGCAGTTCATTTTACAGACAAAATGGGATTGGGAACTGCCCCTGCATTGGTTGCAGGGGGAACAGGGATTGTCATCTGCACCTGAAGAGGTGGAAATAAAATGACTACAGATAAGTACACAAGTTCACAGAAATTGTGCAGAGTTTTGTAACCTAAAACAATTATTTAAACAGATCTTCATTAGAGTGACATGGACCAGGCCAGCCTGAGTGCTAGTCACCATCCTGATCATGTTGCTTGGCTGCCATATCCCTTTCACTCATGCTTTGTCTGTGTTTCTACTTTCTCAACTGTGAGCTTTTTGGGGCTGGGACTGTGTTGTGTTCTGTGTTTGGAATGTGTTCAGCATATCTTGGGTATTATAGCAGCATTAATAAATAATAAAATAATAATAATGAATACTTAATTTTAAAAGGCTGGGAATGGGTGGATGAGTGACCATGTATTTGTCCAGTGTCCACACTCCTGTCCAGAAAATCTTTAGACCTGATTCTCCTCATACTTACTTTTACACATGTTCTACCCTGGCTTAACTCCACTAATTTAAACACAATTACTCTTGATTTAGGAGGCAGGAGACTCAGGATTTATAAGCCCAGATTTACATTTCATAGGTAGTAAAAGTTCTTTGATTTGGCATTTGCACTAGTGGATCTAACAAAGGGAAGAATTTATCTCTAAAGTGGCAATATTAACTGTACTTTTGTATGTGTGTTACAGCCATAACATTTCTTGGACATAATGGTATATATTAAGCGTTCTTTGTCTATTGGGGGGATTTTTAAAAAAAGAATAAAGTGACATGAAAGATTATAAAACATGTACAATATGTACCTCTGTATGTATCATAATGATCCATAGTAGTATATTAGTTAATGATCATATCAGATTCTTAATATATACTTAACAAGAACATAAGAACGGCCATACTGGGTCAGACCAATGGTCCATCCAGCCCCACATCCTGTCTTCCAACTGTGACCGGTGCCAGATGCTTCAGAGAGAATGAACAGAACAGGGCAATTTATCAAGTGATCCATCCCCCTGTCATATAGTCCCAGCTTCTGGCAGTCAAGGGTTTAGGAATACCTGAAGCATGGGGTTGCATCCCTGACAATCTTGGCTAATAGTTGTTGATGGACCTATCTTCCATGAACTTATCTAATGGTTTTTTGAACTAGGCAAAGTCATTCTATGAAGCACTATATGGTTTGGGAGAGTTTGCTTCCCTCCACATGTGTTACTGTGTCCGGTGATATCAGCTGAATTGTCTGATCTTGATATTTCCTTGATTTAAACAGGAGGTTATGGATGGCAGGACTTCCTCTGTGAAGACCTTAAAGTTTCCCCTGTTCTTATCCGCTAGAGCCTGAAATCCTTTTTGGTGCAAGGCACTTCTGCTTTCCTGGGCTCATATTTAGGGAAGGGAGTGGTGAGGAATTTTCATTTAAAAAAAACAACAATTAACAAGGATCCTGCGGTGTAGGCACTGAAGTGAGTCGGAGGGAGGTTGGATTTTCACCCACGAATGTATGGCTGTTGGGGAGAACTACTCAGGTTTGTATGGAATTTTCAGCTGTCTTAATCTAGTGGATATTGGTAGCCTGCACCTAAGAGTTCAGGATGAATGCCGTTTAAATAATCCTAAATAAGTAACATACTTAATGTCATATAGCTGTATTAAGAAACATCTGAAAGTTATATAGCTTGGATAGAAATACAAATGACAGGTTATTGTGTATGTAGATTAGTAGTTTTGAAACATTAATCACTCAAAGGTTCAGATTTCAGCTAAAATGATGAGTATCAAAATCAGTTAGAGAACGGTTCAGACTAATTGCTTGCCAAATTTTTGAAATGAATAATTTAAAAGCATGCAAGTGCAAATAATACATTAAACATGAGTAAATTTCAAAAAGTCAGGAGTACAAAAGTGGCCATTTTTAAAAATTAAGTTTTTCCTTAAAAAAAAAAAATTCCTAAGGGTCCCTCTCCTATGAGAGTCTCTCAAAAGGTGCCAACTTCAGCACCTCATAAGAACCCATTGCCTCACAGGATCAGGCCTGAAAGGATTTTAAAACCTCAAATATATATTGAAGTGTACAAAAGTAACAGAGGGAGCAATTACTTTTACCATACTGGTGTACCATCAATTAATATTTTACAAAGAATGCTTGATAAACATTAATCTTCCAAACATCCCTGAGAAGCTGTCTTCACAGACAGGAAAACTAGGATAGACAGATCCCAGGGACTTTTCCTGGGGCACAGGCAGTAGCAGCATCACAGACTGAAGGAGCTTCTAACTCCTTCCTGCATTCAGGCCAGCATTAGAATGTGCCTTTCCCTCATGTACTGAAACTAGCCTTATACAGAGATGTATGTCATAGTCCATAAAGACCAGACAGCATAAAGACCAGTTCTGTTGCTGCTGCTTTGGCTTGATGGGTTAGCCAGAATTCACAGCCTGGCAGGATTATTTCTGTTAGGAAGAGCAAATGGTGATATGAGTCAAGTAATATTGTTTATTTACAAAAGAAAGCATACAGAAACCTGTCTCGCTGTAACGTGTACAAACAAACAGCTGTAGGCAATTTCCTTCCTCAGAAATCCCTGAGTCTGCCATTCCAGTGAGCTCTGGGCTTAAGAAGCCCTGTCTCTCAACTTCCTCTGAGAATCACACTCTTTCTCCTGTCTTTCTTCCTCCAGACCCAGCCTGAAACCAATATCCTACCCCCAGAATTGGCAAGCAGGGAAACCCCTAAGTCACACAGCTTATCTCTCACCTGCCATGCAGACTAGAGTTTCAAGCAATAGCCCACATTGTCCGCAGCTGCTTTTACTGCATAAAAGGACTTGATTACTCCTTTGGTTGAGGCTGAAAGAAAGTGCTTGGTACATTCATTTGCGTTTATTAAGTCTGTGGAGTCTTTCGATGCAAGACTCACCATTCAATATAGCACTATAATGGACATCCTGAGACAAACAATTGGTACGTAAACATTATCACATAAATGCAGAATAATAAGTATGAAGACAAACCTACAAGGCTAAAACTTGATGAACTTGCAATTTTTGTGTCACATCATCTATGGATTGTTGCTCAGAAGGTTAATAGGAGGGTAACCCTAGCTTTATTCTAGGAAGCTCTTAGAGCCAGGCTAGAATTAAAAAATGATCAAAGTTGTTTTAAAATTGAAAGAAATTGCTCTCCTGTTGAGGCTTTGTCTGTTAACTCGGTGCCTAGAGTGAAGTTTTACAGCTGAATTTAAAACCTCTAAAAAGAAGAGAAATGCTGACACATCCTGCACTGTGCTGTATGAACAGGAATACGTTATAATTTCTGGATTTATTTTCTTGTCACAGTTAAGGAGCTGCAGGGGTTTTTCCATTCCTAATTATATAGTACAATGTGTTGCTGTTTCCATCTTACAAATAATAAGTAGAAAATTAAAGTCACAAATGCTGTATGAAACTGACAGATATGATTGAAATATTGGGGGGGGGGTAAGAACAAGTATACTATTAAAAATATCAATAAGCAAATGCAATAATAGCAATAGGCAACGAACTGGTAACTTCCTATGAAAGCTGCATAACCATGTTACATCAGTCTCAGATTCCAGCAAGCTTCCACCATAATAGATTATTCAATCAAAGAAGTGGTTAAGGTATATACAGGTAAATTCACATTATCCAAGCTGCATCAAATTGTGGCTTGTCCAAATTCAGAAATCTCCCCAGAAATCAGAATTCCAGTATGTCCCTTGAGAGATCTGGATAATTGGTGTTTACCTATATTCTGGAAGGAAAGCATAGCTTTAATTCCACATATAAGGTGCCTATTCTATTTTTTGCCTGTAAGTCCCATTAATATTAAGATTATTCCTTCAAGGGGCCCACCAGTCTGAAGTCTTGCCTGCTGCTGACTACAATGAGCAGGTAGTTCTGTCCCCTACCAGAGTACTAGGCTTCTGGTGCCCAGAAGAAGTTCTCTTATGTGCATCCCAACATCTTACGCAGCCCCATTCAGCTGCTTCCCTTTTGGTGACACAGGGCTTCTGTTGCGGATCCTGCAGCTGTGGTGGTGTGGGGAACCAGAACAGTGAACAGCGTGCTGCAGTAGTGCAAAGGGAGCCTGGTTCATTGTGTAGCAGTCCCCTTCTGCCCATTTGACCTCAGGGACCTTTGATCTGACCCAAGAGAGCAAAGGGAAGCTCATCAGCAGATGGCCAGTCCCAGAGGATACAATGACCACAGCACAGACCAAAAGCAAAGTGCAGTCAGTTGTAGGGACCAAGTGACCCCGCTTTCCTTCTAGCTAAACCAGTACTGGGTCACCATCCTCAATTCCACATTTGAGGTGTCTAGATGTGGGGAAGCTTTACATTCCCCTGCAAGCTTCATGGAAATCCATCTCAGTCTGTGGGTGCAGGGAGAAATGTTTTGCCAACTGGTAACCTCAGCTTCCAGAAAATTCTGACAAGGGTGAATGCTCCCCAGAGAAGAACCATTATTATTTATTTATTTGTATTGCAATAGCACCTAATGGTCTCAACTGAGTTTGAGCCCCATTGGGCTGGGCACAGAACAAACAGAGTAAAAGACAACCCCCTGCCCTTGAGATCTTACAATCTAAATAAATAAGACAAAAGGTGAGAGAAGGGGACTGTTTTAATCCTACATTTTACAGCTTGGGAACTGGGGTACAAAAATTCTAGGTGATTTGGCCAAGGACACACGAAGTCTGTGAAAGAGCAGGGAATTAAGTCCCACTCCAGTACCTGAACCACAAGATCACTTTTCCCCTCTAAATATTATGTTGTATTAAGTTAGTCACACCACCCAAAAAAAAAAAAAATCCAGATCATGAGGGAAGATTTCAAAGTGTCTACAGGCATACACTACTCTGTTTATAATCCTAATTATTCAGTTGTCTTGGGAGAACAATCTGTTCTGTTTTTTAAATTGTTAGAAAGCTTGGACTGGATTTGCTACTTCATAAACTGCCTTCTGTTTAGCATCTGGGTTTCTGATATTTTATGTGTTCTAGCAATATCTATTCACTTATTTATATCAATCTCACCACCCTGATTTATCAGCAGCTTGCAGACTTTCAGTGAATTTGGCATACAAGTTTGTCATGTCCTGAATCATTTTGTCCATGTTAGCAAATGCCCAATTTTTAGCAAGCACATTTAACCCACAAATTCTTCTATGGGGTGACTTTGACCTTCATTAAAAAATGTGCAACCAGTGGGCTAGTGTTTTGGGTGACACATTCACCAAACATATTGTGATATGCTCTTGGTATTCTTTCACTTCAGCTGACAGACCAAACCAAATATGGTAAATGAATTCCAAAACTTCTCAGCTTGGGGCTGATTCTCATTTACACTAAAGCCCCTTTAAATTACTCTGGCAGTGAAAGATGGCTCTAACATGGATATAGATGTATTTTGCTCCCCCCTGTTTTAAGTCCACTTTATATTTCCAGAGCAGTATACAAGGGCCTTAGTGTAAATGGGAATCAGTTCTATGTGTTGGAGCATGTGTCTAGCAAATGTAGATTCTGTTGGTGGCTCAGATAATATGTTTACTGGGGCCATATCTGTACCTAGGCAGACAACATGTCCAAGGCATAAGCATATAGCCCGCGTCTGTACCTCTATATACTTCAGCAGGAGTGTGGTTTTGAGGGCTGCACTATAGAGTTGGTAAGTCAGAGATGTATGTTGAGAGGGGTTTTAGGCTACATCCCTGCTTTACTCCTCATTCTTCCTTGAGGTCAGTAAGGTTTTGCTTGTGTTTTAAAAAAAAAAAAAAAAGAGAGAGAAACACTTGCATATTGAAACCAAGAATTACATTTTTCCCTAGACAGTGTAATGTAAATACCCCAGAATACAAGAGTATGCAGCTACCCAAGCAGAGTTTAGAAAGGATCTAATATACCCTACCCTCATTATACCTATTGCCGCACGTGTCCCCCCCAAAAAATTGAGCAAAGTACAGTAACTTTTTGAAATTTTGTTGGGTTACTTAAGAAAGAGAATAATTAAATCATTCAGTCCCATTCATTTATCTCCTACATGCTTCTGCCTCAGGTGGCCAGACTGGCCAGTCCTGGATCATTTATATTGGAGATTTATTTTCATGAGAGTTGTTTATATTTGTGTATGTTATCAATCTCAATATATTGCCAGAAGCACTTGCAAAAAATGTGGTATGATTTTAAAGTGAGAGTGTAAAATGAGTCCCCTAATCTTCAGTCTCATGTTATTCTTAAATTGTGCTCTGGAGAGCATTAGAAGAATGAAACCATCAACCTAACGATACATTGAGAGTGAGAAATTTAAATGTATCTGGTTGCAAAAGAATTAAAACATAGAATAATTTAAAAATGTGATAAAGGCTGTGTTTTTAGTGGTTGTGACCAGTATGAATTGTTTCCTATCTAGTAGTTAATGATTTACACAATATTTCTCCCTTAGATAATAGTAATATTGTAAAAAGAAAAGGAGTACTTGTGGCACCTTAGAGACTAACCAATTTATTTGAGCATGAGCTTTCGTGAGCTACAGCTCACTTCATCAGTAGCTCACGAAAGCTCATGCTCAAATAAATTGGTTAGTCTCTAAGGTGCCACAAGTACTCCTTTTCTTTTTGCGAATACAGACTAACACGGCTGTTCCTCTGAAACCTGTCATTATGCAAAGTAATATTGTATTGATTTTTAAGCTTTGACTAAAGAATAAATAGTCTGTATCAATTCCAATTCAGAAAAAGACCACTATGAGGCTCTCCATTAAATGCTGACTGCATTGCAGTGGGAACCACACTAACTGTACTTGTCTGAAGCAGGCCTGACCAACACCCAGACTTCAGCGCGGCAATGTGTTGATGCTAGTATTTGTGGTCTGTTGTGACTCTTTGAGACCTCCCTGTTCTATAGAGCCCAGCAGAGGTTCATTTAAGCTCTGGTAAAACACTTCCCCTTGTATTGTTGGTTGCTTTGGGGTGTTCTAATCTTGGCCTCGTGGGCTCTGTCTTTTGGTGCTCCACACTGCCCATTTTGAGCCAGAGTAGTTGTCATAAATATAAAGGGAAGGGTAAATACCTTTAAAATCCCTCCTGGCCAGAGGAAAAACCCTTTCACCTGTAAAGGGTTAAGAAGCTAGGATAACCTTGCTGGCACCTGACCAATGAGGAGACAAGATACTTTCAAAGCTGGAGGTGGGGGGGCTCCTTGTTGTTAAGCACATACTTAAATGCTTTGTTGAATTGAGATCTAGGAGGAAAAAAGCTGGGGCATTCTCTCTTCAAGGAAACTGTAGTGCCAAAAAGATATCTTATATTCAGGGTATTTAACAGTGAGGCATATTATCTTCTGAATTATGAGAACATATTTTTAAAGACCATCTGCTATTGTTCTGCATGAATCCATGGTGCCTGCAGTCTCTGAAATATTTCTAATTGTGCATTGCTTTTACTGAAAAAAAATCTTCTCTTTAGAGAATAATTTTGGCAGAAGCTTCTTGAATCTGTAGCTTGTGCTGTTAGATTGTTAGGTCTTAGTAATTAAAGTTATACATGTTTAAGAACTCTCAAATATTCTTTTGTCTAGAATTTCTTATGAATTCATTATTGTAAAAGAATATTAGCAATAATTTAGGGAAAAGATTCACTTTTGCTTTCTTTCTAGGTCAGTACTTCTGAAAAACAATAACTTTATGAACTGGTGTTTATTGAGGAAGTATCATAAAAGAGAGAATTATTTCCCTCTTCTATAACTGTGGCAGTAATAGTTTAAAATATCGTGTATTAGGAAACAACCTTAATGTTCAGTAATTTGTCTATGATGTCTTGTTGTGGAAACAAGGAATGACTTTTTGAACAATTCCTTCCAAACTGGAATTTTTGTGGTGGAATTAGTGTAGGTCTTGATCTCAAACTCTATGACCTTATTTTGTTCGGTTGGACCTGTGTGTTCCTGTCTTAGATTAGGTTGTATATTCATTGTTGGCTCAATATGTATACTCTGCCTCGTACTTTGACCTTCACATCTATAAAATGCATAGCCACATAAAGGCATGTAGGAAGGTTTTAGCTTTGTGCCGTACAGATTTCCTGTATGGTCATGAGTAATATGAACATTTCAGTAAGGCTGGGAGAATACTTTGGAGACCAATTCACGATGACTGACATTAATTGTGACTCTAAATAATCAGAGTTAAAGCTCAACATCCTGGACTCTGTATACCATACTTGCAAATTGAAACTAACCAAATTTTTGCTAAGGTGCTGCTTGTTGTTGTTGTTAACGTTTATATAGCTGTAGAATCTAAAGGCTACAAGTAGGTTGGGCTTCATTGTGCTAGATACTGCACAATCATAAATGATGAAAAGTATTTGTCATCCTAGCAAACTCCCATCCCATTTGTGTGTTCGTGTACACACAAATATCCAAAGCATTGGCCCTGAAAAATCTTCTGTAAAACTTTGATTAAAAAGATATTAAAAGAACATCTATTCCATGTTGTGTGGTGGTGTTTCAACTTTCACACTTCTCTATCATATCCTCTGCTCATCTCATTTGTGATTTAGTTGCTTCTTTTTATCTTCCAGCCTCCATAAATTGCCAGTGTTTGAAAACACATTCAGTGTTATGTTCATATTTTTATTTTATTTAACATCTATTCTTTCATAACAGAAATCTCATAAACTTGTCTTTACAACATAGAGGTAAACTTAGTATCACACAAATACTCAGTTATAAAGTGACGTATGGAGTCTCTAAACTGTATTAAAGAGACCTGCTACTAATCACTTTCTTGAGCCTTATGATACTGATCACATATTGTGATTGATCATTTTCTCCGCTTCCTCTTCCTCTTCTATCTTGTCAGTTGATAGAGTCTTTCACTATCTGATGTTTAGGACCAATCATCTGTTTTTCTTACATATTCATGCTTAACCTGTTTGTGAGTTGTTTTATCAAAACTCTGTGCAATATTAAGCTTTTCTCCTTTTTCCTTCTATCTCTTTTCCTTATTTTAATATCTCAGTTTTGAGTTTAATTTTGACTATTGTTGAAAGGGTTTCTCTGCCTTCCTTAGCATTCAAAGAAAGTTCTCAAACTGTCAGGTTTGGTGGCAAGCAATGGCCCTCTTCCAGCAAATTCCAAAAAGGTCCACCAGCTTTCTAAGTCATCTTTTTTTTCCTTTTCCCCTGTAAAACTCTGACATGATGAGTTATTTTTTCTGATACCAGAATTTCCCATACTTTTTAATAGCAGTCAATAGATCTAGAGGAGTCACTCCTTTTCCACCACTTTGCTATAGTAATTCTCACAGCAACTAGGAGATGAGTGATCAGTTCTTTATGGCTTTTAGAAGACACACAGTTTTCAGGACAATTTAATAAAAATACTAAGTAGTTACCTGACAGCTGACACCATGTTATCTCCCTTATGGAGTCTCCAGTGGCTTTCCAAAATGTCTTAGTTTGGGGGCATATCCACTATATATGGAGAAATCCTCTTTTTTCATTATGTTCTCAACAGCAATTGCCTATCCCTGTACCATAAACTTGTTTAATTTTAAGGGGAGTTAGGTAATGTTTAATTTTTTTAACAACATAATGATCTTAGTGAATTTCAGGAAGTAGAACATTAGCTAACCATCTCATGACATTCATACAGTCAAAAAACATCCTGAAGAAATGTGCACACACCCCTCTCTGCTCCCAGTAAGAAGTGAGGGCACTCACCTGGGATCTAGGAAAATGGCAGAACAGGGAGTTCGGATCTCATACATCCTAGGGGAATGCACTAACCACCAGACTATGCTGGCAAGGCTCTCTCAGTCTATCTCCTGTTGTTGTTCCATTTTATATAAATTATTAAATATTCATCAGGCAAGAGAGATGGACTGCCTCTGTAGCTTAGTGGTTACAGCAGTCACCTGGAAGATGGGAGACTCACTTTTAGTCTATGCTCTATCATTCTTGCATGTCCTGGGTGAATGCCCTAACTACAGGGACATAAATTCAGTTCTCCTGTTGGAGCTGTTCCACTTTGTTTCCATAATTGAATATTCATTGGTGCAGAGAGAAAGCAAGTGACTCTCCTAGGATGTGGGAGACCCAGGTTCAACTCCTTGCTTCAATAAGTATTTATTTATCCACAGTAGAAAAATTCCAGCAGGAGAGATTGAGACAGAACCACCTCAGAATAGCCAACAGTTATTAGGGCATTCACTATACTAATGGAAACATTTGCAACATGCAGGCTTATAGAGTAGAATAACTTGTAACTCCCCCCACCCCCTTTTTTAAGAATATATTTTTTTCTTTTTCACCAGTCGTCTAATAAATAAGATAAAATATTTTCAGAAGACATGGTACAGACAGATGTACTGCAAATATAATGACAATGTTAAATCAGAAAAGATGCAGAAGCAGCTCAGTAGTTACCCTACATCTAAGCAAAAAGCAATGACAAAGTGTATTCATGACCAATTTAAAATAAAAAAAATAAGTAATTTAAATTAGAGCACCTGTTAATTTGACAGCCCCAAGCCACAGAAGACACAATTATACAATTGGGAGACTAATATGTCTGGCATTAAAGCAAAGCAGCAAATCCAACTGTTGAATGAAAACTGGAATCTCTCTAGATCATAGAATTATAGGGTTAGAAGAAACCGAAAGATGCATCTAGTCTAACCTTCTGCCAAGATGCAGGATGTGTTGTGTCTAAACCATCCAAGACAGATGGCTATCCAGCCTCCTTTTGAAAACCTCCAGTGAAGGAGCTTCCACAACTTCCTGAGGCAGTCTGGTTCATTGTCCTACTGTTCTTACAGTTAGGAAGTTTTTCTTGAGATATAGATTAAATCTGCCAGTACTTAGTTTGTAATTAAAGGGGTACCAGAGCCCAAGCGATTAGATTCCAGGGCTCAAGCAATTTTTTACTTTCATGGCCCTGGCACAAATTAAGCACTGAAATCTGCTATGCTATATTTTGAACCCATTGCCTCTTGTCCTGCCCTCTGTGGCAAGTGAGAACAACTTTTCTCCATCTTTTTTATGACAGCCTTTCAAGTATCTGAAGTCTACTCTCATATCCCCCCTTAATCTCCTCTTTTCCGAACTATACAGGTCAGGGAAAGTGTGGGACCCTTACTCACTGGGGGAGGCAACCTAGTGACAGAGGATGTGGAAAAAGCTGAAGTACTCAATGCTTTTTTTTTTTTTTTTTGCCTCGGTCTTCACAGACAAGGTCAGCTGTCAGACTGCTGCACTGGTGGCACAGCATGGGGAGGAGGTGAGCAGCGCTCAGTGGTGAAAGAACAGGTTAAGGACTATTTAGAAAAGCTGCACATGCACACATCCATGGGGCCGGATGCAATGCATCCGAGGGTGCTGAGGGATTTGGCTGATATGATTGCAGAGCCATTGGCCATTATCTTTGAAAATTCGTGGTGACCGGGGGAGGTTTTGAATTATTGGAAAAAGGCAAATATAGGGCCCATCTTTAAAAAAAGGGAAGAAGGAGAATTCGGGAAACTACAGATTAGTCAGCCTCAGCTCAGTCCCTGGAAAAATCATGGAGCAGGTCCTCAAGGAATCCATTTTGAAGCACTTGGAGGAGAGGAAGGTGATCCGGAACAGTCAACATGGATTCACCCAGGGCAATTCTTGCCTGACCAACCTAATTGCCTTCTATGATGAGATAACTGGCTCTGTGGATACGGGGAAAGTGGTGGACATGAAATACCTTGACTTTAGCAAAGCTTTTGATATGGTCTCTCACAGTAAGTTTGCAAACAAGTTAAAGAAGTATGGGCTGGATGAATGGACTGTAAGGTGGATAGAAAGCTGGCTAGATTGTTGGGTTCAACTGGTAGTGTTCAACCATGTCTAGTTGGCAGCTGGTATCAAGCGGAGTGCTCCAGGAGTCAGTTTTGGGGCTGGTTTTGTTCAACAACTTCATTAATGATCTGGACGATAGGATGGATTGGACCCTCAGTAAGTTTGCGGTTGACACTAAGCTCAGGGGAGAGGTAGATATGCTGGAGGGCAAGGATAGGGTCCAGAGTGACCTAGACAAATTGGAGGATTGGTCCAAAAGAAATCTGATGAGGTTCAACAAGGACAAGTGCAGAGTCCTGCACTTAGCAAGGAGGAATCCCATGCAGTGCTACAGGCTGGGGACTGACTGGCTAAGTGGCAGTTCTGCAAAAAAGGACCTGGGGATTACAGTGGACGAGAAGCTGGATATGAGGCAACAGTGTGATCTTGTTGCCAAGAAGGCCAATGGCATATTGGGCTAAAATTAGTAGGAGCATTGCCTGCAGATGGAGGGAAGTGAATATTCCCCTCTATTCGGCACTGGTGAGGCCACATCTAGAGTATTGCATTCAGTTTTGGGCCCCCCCACTACAGAAGGGATGTGGATAAATTGGAGAGAGTGCAGTGGAGGGCAACAACAATGATTAGGGGGTTGGGGCACATGACTTATGAGGAGAGGCTGAGGGAACTGGTCTTATTTAGTCTGCAGAAGAGAAGAGTGAGGGGGGATTTGATAGCAGCCTTCAACTACCTGAAGAGGGGGTTCCAAAGAGGATGGAGCTTGGCTGTTCTCTGTGGTGGCAGATGACAGAACAAGGAGCAATGGTCTCAAGTTGCAGTGGGGGAGGTCTAGGTTGGATATTAGGAAACACTATTCCACTAGGAGGGTGGTGAAGCACTGGAATGGGTTACCTAGGGAGATGGTGGAATCTCCATCCTTAGAGGTTTTTAAGGCCCAGCTTGACAAAGCCCTGGCTGGGATGATTTAGTTGGGGTTGGTCCTGCTTTGAGCTGGGGGTTGGACTAGATGACCTCCTGAGGTCTCTTCCAACCCTAATCTTCTATGATTCTATGAAACATACCCAGTTCCTTCAGCCTTTGCTCGTATGGCTTGCATTCCATCCCTTTGATCATTTTTGTTCCTTACCTCTGGATCCTTTCCATTTTCTCTATATCCTTTGTATACATTGGTGACCAACGTTGGACACAGTATTCCGGCTGAGGCCTCCCTAGTGCCAAATAGAGCAGTAATATCACCTCCTATGACTTGCATGCTGTGCCTCTGTTAGTGCAACCTAAAATTGTATGTATACTATTTTAGATACATAACTCTTTATAAGGAGACTTTTAATTGTTTATCTTGTTTCCTAGTTGTACCAGTTGAAACTTATCGAAGTTTTCTTCTGTATCTCTTCTTTTCTCTGAAAACTTGACAACACAATGTATCTTTGGTTTCCAAGGCTTTTTGTAACAATCTTGTAGAACACAAAATTTCTACTCTGTCAGAATTAGTCTAAATAATTCCCTGGAATTCATTTATGCTTTGGGTATGACTTTATATTCCCCTCAGCACACTAGAACTCTTGAGTCTGTGATAGGATATCCTGTTGCACAGGCGTATTGCTTTAAAGGAATACCGTGAGCCCAGAGTGAAGTTTCATATATAAAAGCATTTAGTATACTGGCATATTATCTGCTTTCTTTATTTTCTTTGAGTACTGTCATTTCAGTTAGTTTTGTTTCTTGCGTGTTATTATTTATGTATATCTTCAGCACGTAAAATGAGGTTAGATAACTCTCAGTAGCTGTATGTTGCACAAGCTGCATGCCCGAAAGCACATACAATCTAATTGCACCCAATGACCAGTGAAGGGCAACAAAACTGTGGGGTGAGGTGAAATGGCAGCTGCCTGCAATCGTTAGAAGAACTTACTGAATTAAGTTTAAATACCTTTAGGGTCCATTGTATTAAACACAAAGATTATATGTTGTTGTGAGGATGGATGATCAAAAGACAATATTGAACAATGTGTTAGACAAGCATGGACTTTTGGAATAATAGGTGTGAAGTGGATTTCTTAGGATATATCTAGGGGGAGGTGAACACACATACCCCAACCCAGATTATGCAAAAACCCTGCCTTTTGAAGTGGGCTCTGAGGAGTGTCCCTTTGTCTGCTGACCATCTGTTACATAAGGCCAAGATCAAAGCCCCAAATACTATAAAGAAAAGACTAAGCTATTGATGGTGGTTCTGGTTCTGCCATGCCTGTTATGAGCTTGTAGCCACAGGAAAAACCCTTTGTGGGGTTTGAAGGACTGATTCCTACAAGAGCCCTTGTTGAGGTGTGATGTTTGGTAAGCTTATTAGCTTTTGTGTAGGGCCTTTTATTGTTTTTAATGTTTTCTCTGTAATGCTTTCACCTTAAGAATAAATGTGATTGCTTATAAAGTGCTCTGTGGTTGTTTATAACGGCTGCCTATTACAGCTGTTCAAAGTGAAAGCAAAGTGCAGATGCTGGTGTGTTTAGGCAGTCTGGCTTGTTAGGGATATCACAGTGTAGGTAGGAAACTGTGGATCCTGGAAAAAAAAAACTCAGTTGGGAGGGAGAGAGACATTGGTCTCCATCCAAGAGAAGTGATGGCTAAGGAGCTGGGAGCCTATAGTGGGTTCCCTCATGGGAACACATAGGGGGAATACAAGTGTAGTTGCCCTGAATTGTGACATGGGGATGACAGAGGAAGGATTGGTTCCAAATGTTAAGTTTACATGTTTATTTTTTGACAATGAGACATTGGTACAATAGTTTAATTTGGGCAAGGGCTGAGCAACAAGCAGTTTAGGAGCTCTGGCCCTCGGAGCAGGGGCTGAGCAAATAGCAAACGCATGCCATCCAGCCTAGGGTGGGTAGGCTGTCACCCCAGGGTGGGAGGCTGGCAGCAGCAGGGGGTAGAAGGACCCAGGCCCACCCTTCTCCACCGGGTTCCAGCCCAGGGCCCTGACAGGAACCTGAGGGTTCTGCCACTGGGTTAGCGGGGATCCCACTGAAACACACTGACTTAGACTCTGGTAACACAATCAGACTAATGTCTGGGGTCCCTTGGCTGCTTCCTACTACCCCTTTGAAGTGTACCTCCATCTCCTGGGGTTCCTCCATCTCCCCAGGGTATATCGCCAGTGGCAGTCCCAGTAGCTCCCCCGGGTACTGGTCAGTTGGCAGTCCTGGCTCCTCCTCTGGGTTTTCAGCACTGTAGAGCTCTGTCTTGACTGCAGGGCTCGGCAGTGGGCTTCCTTCCCCAGCTCTTGCATAAATGAGCTGCATGGCCCATTTTTTAAACCTCCTGTGCCCCTCTGCTTCTGGCATTGCTTGCCTGGCTCCACCCATCAGGGGTTGGAGCGTGGTTTCTCCCCCTCAGTCTCAGAGGGAGGCCACACCGCCTCACTACAAAGCGTGATTGCATTTTTTGATGTAAGTGATATCACTGGTGGGCCTTGCTGATGAAAAACGTTTTAAGGAGGTATTTGAATGAAGCAAAAGTGATTGCCTTGTGTATATTTAAATAGCTGATTTCCTTAAGAATAAGCATAGTGCTGATAACAGAGCATGAGCTCTTTAATAAAATTACATTAACGTAAGACTTCCTTGTTAGAATAGAGCTGGGAAGTGGCCTACCTTGAACCAGAGAAGAAGTTTGTTCTTCATTTGTTTTGCTCTAGCACTTGGGAGTGCTAGTCATGGACCAGGCCCCACATTGTACGAGGTGTACAAACACAGAGAAAAGACAGTAGTTTCCCCAAAGCGCTTATACTAGGTAGCAGCAGTTCATCTCTCTAAATGATCAGACAGGATGGCAAATACAATCAGGTGTGCCATTTTCCCACTGTTAATCAGTGAAATGCATCACACTAAATCTGCGGTCTGACAAACATCCCTATTAACCTGTGTTCATTTGATAATAGTTCTGATGAAGCACGTTCTGCTCAATTTCAAAATAACAAATGCAACATTCTCTAAATCTGTTTTTTCTTTCCTTGCAGGGTCAATGATTGCATCTTGCGGGTGAATGAGGCTGATGTATCAGAGGTCTCTCACAGCAAAGCCGTAGAGGCACTAAAAGAGGCTGGCTCTATTGTGCGATTGTATGTTCGTCGAAGGAGACCTATTCTGGAGACGGTTGTAGAAATCAAGTTGTTCAAAGGCCCGAAAGGTAAATATGTAAAAGAGAACCCATGTTTTGACATTTCGTTCTGGCTGCATAACTAAGCTCTTCATCCAAGTGTAACGGGCACCTCAGCCTGACCTTTTGGAATCTGGCTGCGCTGGTGTATATTGAGAGCGGAAATGAAATGGTTTTGGACTGCCACTGTTTGAGTTCACAAAAAGAACAGGAGGACTTGTGGCACTTTAGAGACTGCCAAATGTATTTGAGCATAAGCTTTCGTGAGCTGCAGCTCATTTAATTGGATGCAACCGGTTGCATCCAATGAAGTGAGCTGTAGCTCACAAAAGCTTATGCTCAAATAAATTGGTTAGTCTCTAAGGTGCCACAAGACCTCTTTTTCTTTTTGAGGATACAGACTAACATGGCTGCTACTCTGAAACCTGTCTGAGTTCAGTTGCCTGTTTTCCCTGCAGCTGTTGATGAGAGCACTGGAATCTAATATTCAGCATAGAGGGAATTCGGGCAGCTGGCCTGTTTTAGATGGTAATGATTGCAGAGAGAGCTCAGGGCTTGCAAAAGAAGGACAGTAGAAGTGTCAGCCAGTGAGCTGTGTCAGCCTGTGAGCTGTCAGGTAGCCCTCCTTGTTCCAAACCTTGTCCCCAGCTCCAGCATCTGCCTTCCATTTAGGATGCTGTTGGATATAGTCTTCTCCAATTCCCCTTCGTTGAAAAGGCCATATGACTATTCCCCAACTTCTCCTTCCAGAGTTTCCCCTAGGTTTCTCTCTCCCAAAGCTACTGTTGAAAGAATAAAAGATAAAACAGACTGTCCTAGCAAGATAGCTCAGTTGTCCTTGTATAATAGGCTATTTTTCTCCTCATCAAGTTGCCATGGAAATGTAGGATAAAAGCTCCCTGCACCCAGGCTTAAATCGTTTTGTCTTCACTATCTAAACCCTCTGGCTGGTGAAGGAGCCCTCTGGACATTGTGAAGACTTTAGTGTAAATTGCAGGATCTCACAGAAAATCTGAAAATAAAATATTTCTTAGAAGCAATACTGCTCATATATAAAACTTTCATCATTACTCTTTCCCCCTTTCTTCTTACTAAAGGTATTTTCATGAAAACAAGACCGTTCTTTCTTAAGAGCTCATTCGATCCTAATGCTTATTCCCACCAGAAAAGCTGCTTTTTGAAACTACCTTATTTTCCATAGCTAATAATACCACAAAAAGAACTGTTACTTTCAGTGGGGGTGGTGGGGGGTGGGGGAGGGGAATAGGCAGCAGATACCAATGAACTCTTAGGGTATGGCTACACTTGCAGATGTAGAGTGCTTTGAGTTAAACCAGCCTTGCAGAGCGCAGTACGGAAAGCTCTGCAATCTGTCCACACTGAAAGCTTCAAGCGCATTGGCATGGCCACATTTGCGGCACTTGCAGTGGCATTGGGAGTGGTGCATTATGGGCAGCTATCCCAGCATGCAATTGACTGCAACATGCTTTTCAAATGGGGTTAGGGGTGGAGTGTGACAGAGAGTGTGTTGTGTGTATGTGGGGGGGAGAGAGTGGGTTTCTGGAGGACTGAAAGCATGTCTTGTAAGTTCAGACAGCAGCAGACCGCCCCCTCCCCCCCGCCTCTCTCTCTCTCACACAACATTCCACAGTAATGGCTTGCTTTGTCTCGGAGCCGGCTGTCAGAAACGGAGCTTTCAAAGGGCATATCCGCATTCCTAGGCAAGTGCAAAACAATGAGAAGAGTGGCCACTTGACTTAAGGGGATTATGGGATGTTTCCAGAGGCTGATCAGAGCACAGTAATGCAACACCTCGTTCACTCTGACACCCGGGTGTTTCAGCCACTACGCAACAAGCGTTAATCTTCTTGCTGAGGTGGAATACCAGGAGCACTCTAGCCATGGAGTCAGAGCGCTCTATGTGCCTTGACAGTGTGGACAGGGAGTGAGCTAGGGCGCCCGGGGCTGCTTTAATGTGCTCTAACTCACAAGTGTAGCCAAGCCCTTAGTCAATAAGGGACCTAATTCATTTCTAGGGTAGCTCCAATCATTTCAGTGGAGATTTTCCATCAGACCATATGGTTCCATGACTGTTTCTTTTTATATAGATGTCTTTAGTAATAATGAATGAGTCAGGTGAACCAAAGTCTGACATACTCATTTGGAAATAAAATGATTTTTCACTGGCTTTCATTAGGTCTCATCTCGTCTTTAAAGAGTTCATGTTTCTGGAAGCTGGTATGACAGTATTACTGGATTTTATTTGTTTACTGAGATATTTTGTAATGTACTGTGAAAAATAGCAAAAATCCTGCATATTATAAGTAACTGTATATTAGGACTATCACAAGCATTTGATACTTGGACTTCAACACTACATGGTTCACCAAACAGTAAGGTACATTTAAATGTGCATCTGAAGGAAGAATTTAGCCCTAAGAATCCAGAATGTTATAATACAAAATTGACTTTCAAATGCAAAATAGTCTGTGCTGGGAGACTTTCTATGTACATGTTAAATTGGAACAGTACAGGAAGCAGTGTTTTAAAGAATTTTGAATTAAACAAATATGCAGTGTAACTGTTATCTTGAGTAACCTAAAGAAACTAAACATAACATATCCTTTAAGATTTGGATGAGACAGTAAGAAATAATTTAGTTTTACTGTACCTGTGGCTGCATTGTGGAAATGGAAATGAGATGTTAGCACTTTATTTAAAAAAATTCTTGCAAGATTTTCATTTTGGTTGTTTGCCTAGAACAATTTTGTTTTACGTTTGTTACAGAACAGAGTCAATATAAAAAAAGGTTTTACGACAAATGAAGAACTTTTTACCTCTTAGTTTTTCAAGTATTGATTTGATAGTTCTAGTTAATAAATATGAAATTTACTGCAGACATATACTCCAGCTATTGAATTGTATTAAACTAGGTGTCTCTTAAATTTCCATTTTAGCATTATTGAAAGTAACACTATGTCTACACTACGGAATAAGGTCGAATTTATAGAAGTCGGTTTTTTAGAAATCGGTTTTATAAATTCGAGTGTGTGTGTCCCCACAGAAAATGCTCTAAGTGCATTAAGTGCATTAACTCGGCGGAGCGCTTCCACAGTACCGAGGCAAGCGTCGACTTCCGGAGCGTTGCACTGTGGGTAGCTATCCCACAGTTCCCGCAGTCTCCGCTGCCCATTGGAATTCTGGGTTGAGATCCCAATGCCTGATGGGGCTAAAACATTGTTGCGGGTGGTTCTGGGTACATATCGTCAGCCTCCCGTTCCCTCCCTCCCCCCGTGAAAGCAAGGGCAGACAATCATTTCGCGCCTTTTTTCCTGAGTTACCTGTGCAGACGCCATACCACAGCAAGCATGGAGCCCGCTCAGGTAACCGTCACCCTATGTCTCCTGGGTGCTGGCAGACGCGGTACGGCTTTGCTGCACAGTAGCAGCAACCCCTTGCCTTCTGGCAGCAGACGGTGCAATACGACTGGTAGTCGTCCTCATCGTGTCCGAGGTGCTCCTGGCCGCGTCGGCTGGGAGCGCCTGGGCAGACATGGGCGCAGGGACTACATTTGGAGTGACTTGACCAGGTCATTCTCTTTAGTCCTGCAGTCAGTCCTATTGAACCGTCTTATGGTGAGCAGGCAGGCGATACGGACTGCTAGCAGTCGTACTGTACCATCTTCTGCCAGGCAGGCAAGAGATGAGGATTGCTAGCAGTCGTATTGCACCATCTTCTGCCAGGCAGGCAAGAGATGGGGATGGCTAGCAGGCGTACTGTACCATCTTCTGCCGAGCAGCCATGAGATGTGGATGGCATGCAGTCCTTCTGCACCGTCTGCTGCCAGCCAAAGATGTAAAAGATAGATGGAGTGGGTCAAAACAAGAAATAGACCAGATTTGTTTTGTACTCATTTGCCTCCTCCCCTGTCTAGGGGACTCATTCCTCTAGGTCACACTGCAGTCACTCACAGAGAAGGTGCAGCGAGGTAAATCTAGCCATGTATCAATCAGAGGCCAGGCTAACCTCCTTGTTCCAATAACAACGATAACTTAGGTGCACCATTTCTTATTGGAACCCTCCGTGCAGTCCTGCCTGAAATACTCCTTGATGTACAGGCACCCCCTTTGTTGATTTTAGCTCCCTGAAGCCAACCCTGTAAGCCGTGTCGTCAGTCGCCCCTCCCTCCGTCAGAGCAACGGCAGACATTCGTTCCGCGCCTTTTTTCTGTGCGGACGCCATACCACGGCAAGCATGGAGCCCGCTCAGCTCACTTTGGCAATTAGGAGCACATTAACCACCACACGCATTATTCAGCAGTATATGCAGCACCAGAACATGGCAACGCGATACCGGGCGAGGAGGCGACGTCAGCGCGGTCCCGTGAGTGATCAGGACATGGACACAGATTTCTCTGAAAGCATGGGCCCTGACAATGCATGCATCATGGTGCTAATGGGGCAGGTTCATGCTGTGGAACGCCGATTCTGGGCTCGGGAAACAAGCACAGACTGGTGGGACCGCATAGTGTTGCAGGTCTGGGACGATTCCCAGTGGCTACGAAACTTTCGCATGCGTAAGGGCACTTTCATGGAACTTTGTGACTTGCTTTCCCCTGTCCTGAAGCGCATGAATACCAAGATGAGAGCAGCCCTCACAGTTGAGAAGCGAGTGGCGATAGCCCTGTGGAAGCTTGCAACGCCAGACAGCTACCGGTCAGTTGGGAATCAATTTGGAGTGGGCAAATCTACTGTGGGGGCTGCTGTGATGCAAGTAGCCCACGCAATCAAAGATCTGCTGATATCAAGGGTAGTGACCCTGGGAAATGTGCAGGTCATAGTGGATGGCTTTGCTGCAATGGGATTCCCTAACTGTGGTGGGGCTATAGATGGAACCCATATCCCTATCTTGGCACCGGAGCACCAAGCCGCCGAGTACATAAACCGCAAGGGGTACTTTTCGATAGTGCTGCAAGCTCTGGTGGATCACAAGGGACGTTTCACCAACATCAACGTGGGATGGCCGGGAAAGGTGCATGATGCTCGCATCTTCAGGAACTCTGGTCTGTTTCAAAAGCTGCAGGAAGGGACTTTATTCCCAGACCAGAAAATAACTGTTGGGGATGTTGAAATGCCTATATGTATCCTTGGGGACCCAGCCTACCCCTTAATGCCATGGCTCATGAAGCCGTACACAGGCAGCCTGGACAGTGGTCAGGAGCTGTTCAACTACAGGCTGAGCAAGTGCAGAATGGTGGTAGAATGTGCATTTGGACGTTTAAAGGCGCGCTGGCGCAGTTTATTGACTCGCTTAGACCTCAGCGAAACCAATATTCCCACTGTTATTACTGCTTGCTGTGTGCTCCACAATATCTGTGAGAGTAAGGGGGAGACGTTTATGGCGGGGTGGGAGGTTGAGGCAAATCGCCTGGCTGCTGGTTACGCGCAGCCAGACACCAGGGCGGTTAGAAGAGCACAGGAGGGCGCGGTACGCATCAGAGAAGCTTTGAAAACCAGTTTCATGACTGGCCAGGCTACGGTGTGAAAGTTCTGTTTGTTTCTCCTTGATGAACCCCCCCACCCCTTGGTTCACTCTACTTCCCTGTAAGCTAACCACCCTCCCCTCCTCCCTTTAATCATTGCTTGCAGAGCCAATAAAGTCATTGCTGCTTCACAGGCATGCATTCGTTATTCATTCATCACACAAATAGGGGGATGACTACCAAGGTATCCCAGGAGGGGTGGTGGAGGAGGGAAGGAAAATGCCACACAGCACTTTAAGCACAGCACTTTAAAAGTTTACAACTTTAAAATTTATTGAATGACAGCCTTCTTTTTTTTGGGCAATCCTCTGTGGGGGAGTGGCTGGTTGGCCGGAGGCCTCCCCACCGCGTTCTTGGGCGTCTGGGTGTGGAGGCTATGGAACTTGGGGAGGAGGGCGGTTGGTTACAGAGGGGCTGCAGTGGCAGTCTGTGCTCCAGCTGCCTTTGCTGCAGCTCAACCATACACTGGAGCATACTGGTTTGGTCCTGCAGCAGCCTCAGCATTGAATCCTGCCTCCTCTCATCACGCTGCCGCCACCTTTGAGCTTCAGCCCTGTCTTCAGCCCGCCACTTACTCTCTTCAGCCCGCCACTTACTCTCTTCAGCCCTCCACCTCTCCTCCCGGTCATTTTGTGCTTTCCTGCACTCTGACATTATTTGCCTCCACGCATTCGTCTGTGCTCTGTCAGTGTGGGAGGACAGCATGAGCTCGGAGAACATTTCATCGCGAGTGCGTTTTTTTTTCTTTCTAAGCTTCACTAGCCTCTGGGAAGGAGAAGATCCTGTGATCATTGAAACACATGCAGCTGGTGGAGAAAAAAAAGGGACAGCGGTATTTAAAAAGACACATTTTATAAAACAGTGGCTACACTCTTTCAGGGTAAACCTTGCTGTTAACATTACATACATAGCACATGTGCTTTCGTTACAAGGTCGCATTTTGCCTCCTCCCACCGCGTGATTTTGGTTGAATGCCAGCAAACATACACTGCAATGCTTTGTTCTACAGTGATTCCCCAGTACGTGTTGCTGGCCTGGAGTGGTAAAGTGTCCTACCATGAAGGACGAAATAAGGCTGCCCTCCCCAGAAACCTTTTGCAAAGGCAGAACCGCAAATGCCAGGGCAAAGTAATCCTTTCACATGCTTGCTTTTAAACCATGTATAGCATTTTAAAAGGTACACTCACCAGAGGTCCCTTCTCCGCCTGCTGAGTCCAGGAGGCAGCCTTGGGTGGGTTCGGGGGGTACTGGCTCCAGGTCTAGGGTGAGAAACAGTTCCTGGCTGTCGGGAAAACCGGTTTCTCCGCTTGCTTGCTGTGAGCTATCTACAACCTCCTCATCATCATCTTCTTCGTCCCCAAAACCTACTTCTGTATTGCCTCCATCTCCATTGAAGGAGTCAAACAACACGGCTGGGGTAGTGGTGGCTGAACCCCCTAAAATGGCATGCAGCTCATCATAGAAGCGGCATGTTTGGGGCTCTGACCCAGAGCGGCTGTTCGCCTCTCTGGTTTTCTGGTAGGCTTGCCTCAGCTCCTTCAGTTTCACGCGGCACTGCTTCGGGTCCCTGTTATGGCCTCTGTCCTTCATGCCCTGGGAGATTTTCAGAAAGGTTTTGGCATTTCGAAAACTGGAACGGAGTTCTGATAGCACGGATTCCTCTCCCCAAACAGCGATCAGATCCCGTACCTCCCGTTCAGTCGATGCTGGAGCTCTTTTGCGATTCTGGGACTCCATCATGGTCACCTCTGCTGATGAGCTCTGCATGGTCACCTGCAGCTTGCCACGCTGGCCAAACAGGAAATGAGATTCAAAAGTTCGCGGTTCTTTTCCTGTCTACCTGGCCAGTGCATCTGAGTTGAGAGCGCTCTCCAGAGCGGTCAGAATGGAGCACTCTGGGATAGCTCCCGGAGGCCAATACCATCGAATTGTGTCCACAGTACCCCAAATTCGAGCCGGCAACGTCGATTTAAGCGCTAATCCACTTGTCAGGGGTGGAGTAAGGAAATCGATTTTAAGAGCCCTTTAAGTCGAAATAAAGGGCTTCATTGTGTGGACGGGTGCAGGTTTAAATCGATTTAACGCTGCTAAATTCGACCTAAAGTCCTAGTGTAGACCAGGGCTTAGTTAACTGAAAAGCAGGTTGAAAAAATTAAAGTAAATAATCAGCTCTTGGAAAAAATAAGTCTTTATGCTTTATAGTTTGAGCTGTAAGTGATATACTTGTATGCTTCATATGTACTACAGAGAAAGAAGGAAAAGAGGAGGAAAATAATTTATATATGCTGGTTACATTTTTTAAAATTAGTATTAATTTTCATATAGTAGCAATTTTAATCTAATTATTTCAAAGTCTTATATCAACGATTAGTCAGACCTTGTGAGGTAGCTATGTACCTCTGTTATGTCCCTTGTACAGATGAGTAAACTGAAGGACATAGAAATTATAAGAGGCCACACAGCATGTTAGTTCTAAAGCTGGGAATAGAATCTAAGGATCTTGTCTTGTAGGCTTGAGTGCTAACATCTATCCATGGCACTACACTCTGTCCATTCACACTGAAAGTAGTTTGTCTGTGAATTACTCTTTCCTATCATTGCTATAAACCATAGAAACCATTTAGTATTTATATACCCAAAGAGATTTATAGTCATTTATCTTATTTTCAACAAGGAAAAACTGTTAGTTTTCAGACAAAAAGGCTGTTCTGATGCCAAACTTATTGTAGCAAAGATGTTTATAAATGCTCCTTTTGTTTCTTTGCATCAATATACTGCTGACTTCATTACCTACTTTGCTGAGAATGCACCTCACAAAACTTAGTCCTGCCCTCCGCAGCATCCCCTACACTGAATGATCAGTTCTTGTACTTGCATGTGCAATAGCTCATACTTGTCATTGTTTGAAAGCTATAAGATAAGGATAAGGAAATTTGTAGAGGGAAAATACATGCATTTATTTTCAACTGAAGTACAAAGGACTTAGAGAAATTTTTTGGAGGGATTTAAATGTTTTACAAAAGTTAATCTAACTAGGGATGGTTGGCACGTAAGTTGATGATTTTGCATCAGATGTGGGTTTCTGTGTCTCATATCGAGGGCAGAATGGAAGCCAGCACATTGCAAATATATTATAAATTCAAAACAGTTAAGTGTATGCCACATATATCAAGAAGCCATGTAACCCTTCAATTTGACTATTTGCAAAAGAGACGAGTGAGGATACCTCTGGACTGTTTAACCTTTTCTCAAAATTCCAAGACCAGTCTGACCTCCTGTATAACACCAGCCATGGAACTTCCTCAAAGTAATTCCTAGAGCATATCTTTTAGAAAAACATGCAATCTTGATTTAAAAATTGCCAGTGATGGAGAATCCACCACAACCCTTGCAAATTGTTCCAGTGGTTAATTACCTATTAATTAGCTTCAACTTCCAGCCATTCGATTGTGTTATACATTTGTCTGCTAAATTTGTTCCCCGTATAGGTACTTCTAGAACATGATCAAGTCATCCCTGAACCTTCTTTCTTAAGCTAAACAGATAGACTTAAGAAGCTCAGACTTAAAAAGGTATGCTTTTAAAACCTTTAATCATTTAATTAACATGATAGGTCCAAATTTTCGAACAGGTCCATACCTATGTAGTTACACAAAACTCTGTGTGCATTCAGAAGTTTGCCACACCCCTTTTTGAAAATATTGTTTAGAATGTCCATGAGCTATCTTCTGATAAATATACAGGCAGTCCTCAACTTTGACGTTCAACTTACGACAAACAGCATTTACGACGCTTCTGAATTGACACCCTGATTTGACTTATGTCAATTGGTTTCGACTTTATGATCGGTCCCTCAGTGGAGGGGATTGTGGTTCTGAGTTACGACGTTTCGATTTACGACGCAATTTTCAGGAACCAATTGTGTCATAAGTCTGAGACTGCCTGTACGGAGAGAGAGAGAAAGAGAATTTTAAAAGCCTGATCATTACAGAATCTTTTCTTTATCATATATTAGAAAATTGTCCCTAATACATAAATCAAATACACAAGTTTAGCAACATACTATTATTGGAAATGAAAGACCAGCTATTTATGAAGTGCTGTGCAAGTGCATTTCCTATTGGTCTGTTTCAGTACTCTCCCTGGGTCTAGACCTCAGCAACCAGTTTCTTCTCAGTTGCTACAGCCTGTTACAGAGCAGATACATTCAATATGCCCACACAATGTCTATTTCTGATTGACAGTCAATAGGATTAGGCTCCTTGGGGATTTAGATGGTTTTGAAAATTCTATCCCTAAATTGAAAGTATGTGTTTTCTTTCCTGTGTGGAAACATAACAAAAATAACGACCATGAGAATGGATATTTTTTAATAATCAGTGTCACAGCTGTATACACCATAGTGTTTGTATCAAGGAAACAAGTGTGCATAAATTTAAGCACTTTGTCTAAAATGGTACTTGGTCAGCCTTTGTAATTTTACATGTAAAATAGCTTTCTGTGAGACCTTGCAACAAACTGATTATTTTTTATGAAGAATGAATTACAAACTTTAGCAGCATTCTCCCTCGTGTCCTGTCTGTTCAAGAATTATAATATATAAACCTATTTATTTATAATTGAGTAAAGCTTTCTGAAATGAAGACATTTTATGGATCTCTGGGGTTTTCAGGAATCTTTGCTATTTGATCATTCCGTACAATTTATATTTTGTTGACAACAAAACAATTGTTGTGTGCTTGATCAGGGATAGAAGTTTAACTTGATTTTTATTTCAGATTTTAAAGGATCAGATTAGGCAAGCCCACGATGCCCCTGACTGCAGCCTTAGTCTTTCTGATATCCAGGCATGCTATATGTATATTATCCCAGTCTGTTAGTTGTTTACTATGATGCAAATGTAAGAATTTGTAAAAATAGATGCTCCTCTTTGGTTCACTCTATGAAGGTCTTATTGCCTACTTTTTCCATACACAAAGTGCAACATGTACTTTCAGTCTGAATTAGTTTTTGATCAAGAGAGCCACAAAACAAGGAAAGGAACAAGGTGCTTCTCTGTAGCAGGCTGTATTTGAACAGAACATGGAATAACAGTTGCCTCCAGGAGACAGCAGGGTCCTAGAAATTTAAAAATGCAGAGCGTATAAAATCCTATCATATGCCTAGCAACACACACATTGCTTTATTGTCACTGAAAGTTTCTGTTGCATCTGCATATAGTAACAAATCAGTTTTGGGGAGGTAGAGAGTACCATATTACTTAGGCTCTTATGGGAAAGGCCGGTTGAGTTGTGTAATTAGCATGGTTGTACACGGAGAGGGATCCCTATGAAGCACTAAGTTCATTAGTTTCAATTAGCTTATAAAAAATAAGCGATGAGTAAAATTCCACTGTGACACACAGGATGTGTCTAAACTGCAATAAAACACCCGTGGCTGGCTCAAGTCAGCTGACTCGTGCTGGCGGGGCTCAGGCTGTGGGGCTATAAAATTACAGGGTAGACATCTGGGCTTCTGCTGGAGCACCAGCTCTGGGATCCTGCATGGAAATTTACTCTTGTGCGTAATTATTTTTTTTTTTAAACCTACCACTTTTTCAGATGAGAAAACTCAGAAATATTGAGAGCATATTTCTCCTCTCCAGTTCTCACTGTAGATTTCTTATCTTCAGTGGCTGTTATTATTCTGTTCTTGTTTTGCAGGCATAGCTCCCATTGCCCGAGTGGGAGTACTGCAAGCAGAACTACTTCAGAATATTGTATTTACTTATGGAAAAGTCCCCCAGAGAAAGTCATGTTAAGGTGAAAGAGGAGAAGAGCTTTATTCAAATTAGCCTTTTTCATGGAGAAATTTGCAGGGTTCCAGAACCTGGGCTCCTGCCCAAGCGTGAATGTCTACACTGCAATTTTATAGCCCAACAGCCCAAGTCAACTGACAAGGCCAGCTGAGGGTGTTTTATTGTAGTGTAGACCTACTCATAGTGTCATCGATGGAAACCACTGTTTCAGCCAGGGCATTCAGGGTTTGCTTCACTCTTTATAAATATAAAATGTAGAAAACTGCAAAAAAGGCAAACGTACCATTTTCATTTTTTCCCTACAAAACCTTTTAAACTATGGTACACACAATGATCTCGCCTGATATTAGCAAACATAGCACAAGTGATGTGATCACACATAGGCCAAATGGCTATCTAATGATATTAACCTTGCGACAAGTTCTTGCTGAAGCTGTTCTTCCTAGACCCATTTGCCAACATTCTTTGATACCTTTCTTTACAGAACCTTTAAATCAGATAGAACAGTAACTTAGAGAATCTTTTATTTATGGATAGTAGAATTCTACCATTGTTAAGCTGACAGTTGGTAGCCTTGTTATACATAGACATGGTGTCAGAGCATATATAACATGGGTTTTGATTGATAGCTTAAGCCCTTCCATCATACACTAGAAAGAAAGCCAATTTAAAAACAGAAAATATTAGTTTCAGTAACGATAGCAGGGCAGGATCATGTATTTTTGTTTGTTTTTCAAACAAATTTTCAGGAGCATAATAAACTCCTGACCTCACTTTCATAGCAAATGAGACATTTCGAAGATAACACAGCTGCAGAAAAGATGCTTAGATAATGAAAAACAGATGAGAGCAGGAAACCTGGGAGGAGAAATGGCAGATTAAAAATAGCAAATAAGAAACAAATGTAAAACACAACTGATTATGCCATCTGGAAATTCTGGTGACTTGAGCCTCTGCTCTTGTATTTTAATTAACCATTGATACTATTTATTATTGGAGTGGAGCTCAAGTCATGAATCAGGTCTCCCTTGAGCTAGATTCTGTACAAACACAGGATAGACCCCCAAAGAGTTTACTTAAGTATAAGATAATAGAATAATGGCCTTCTTTTTACTAGTGACTGGAGTACAAGGGCATACCTCCTTCTGGAAATTTTACATTGGCTTAAAAATCTCAATAAAACTGAAGATAGGAAATTTTGTAGATAAACATTTGAGCTAAATACCTGAATCTCAACTTTTAATATATGGTATAAAAAAGTAGAGAAATAGGGTTAATTCCCCCCACCATCTATGAGCAGATAACATTAACTGGCCAGGAGGTACTCTAATTGGGACTGGCAGAATGTTGAAAATATAGCCTGCCAGCTGTCCTCTGAGTCACTGTCTTAGAAAGGTGCAGACCCGCTGGAAGTAAGGATCACAGTAGGCTAAAGTCTAGGTCTATTACTCCTTCCTGTTGGCTCTGATAATGGATTTTTTCCCCATTGTGGTTGAATTTGATCAATAAAAACATTTAATTGTACGCCTTTATTTTTCTTAATGAGTACAGGCCTGCTTGGACCTAATTTTAAATCCTGACCGAGGCTCGATCCCAAGCTGATCACAGCTGACCCAACCCGAAGAGTGTTGAGTCATTTTCAGACTCGACCCAACATTTCTTCCTGAACCTGTGCCACCACTGCGACCTCCTCCTTGAGGCTCAGCCTGGTGGGGGCTTCCTGCACCCTATGGGCTGGGCACAGGATCTGTCCCCGGCTGCCTTCTGCTCCCGTCGTTGACATGACAGCTGCCTGCCCCACTCCTGCTGTCACTGCTGCCTCGCTGTGCAGCATGTGCAGTGGATTGAGAAGTGCTATGACTGTGATACACGCTTAACCTGTATGTGTGTCAATGCTGAATGGTTGCTGTGATTGCCGAGGTGCTGTTTAAGCTTTCCCATTGTAGTCTGAGGGACGTTAATATGTTTATGTTGCTGTTGGAGATGGAAAAAATATTAATGAAACTATGCAGAGGCGGTCACCATCAGTATAAGGATATGTCTTCACTACAGAGATAGCCGAGGCTCTTATCCAGGTGTTGCTCTGGCCCCTCTGCTTTCCACACACAAAAACCTTTTACTCACAATGAAAGCAGTTCCCAGTTCTGCTTTTATTTCGACTGGTAACCGGCCCCCTTTGCCCTGAGGTAGCAGGCTAATAGTCCTCCAGTGCTTTCCCACAATTCCCCCATGTACTCAGAAGGACAGAAAAGTTCTCCCACAATGCCCTGAGAAAGAACAGGTTTCAGAGTAGCAGCCGTGTTAGTCTGTATTCGCAAAAAGAAAAGGAGTGCTTGTGGCACCGTAGAGACTAACAGATTTATTTGAGCATAAGCTTTCGTGAGCTACAGCTCACTTCATCGGATGCATCACGAAAGCTTATGCTCAAATAAATTTGTTAGTCTCAAAGGTGCCACAAGTCCTCCTTTTCTTTTTGAGAAAGAACAGCTCATCTTACTGCTGCACATGGAACCTACGATGTGCCTCCAGAAGTCCTAGCAACAGACACAACAGGAGGGCATTGCACCAGTGAGGTCATAGTAATGGGTTTCACAGTATGGTTGTTCACTCAGGTGCTGATCACCCAGGCTAACTGCAGAACAATGCATCTTTAAAGGACTACTGGGGTATGCTTAAGAGGTGTCCCATAACTTTGCACTTCCTTGCTTTGAACAGTTTGCATTTGCAGGGGGATGTCACACTTAACCAACCTTAATTCCTTCTAAACAAACCTTTTGTTTATATGTTTTGAAATTATTTATTAATTCACAATATCTAAGAATCCACAGTGAATCTTCACTGCAAATTAGTGAAGTTCTATTATGGTAAATTCTTGACCTTGGTGGTAGTGCTGGCCAAAACACTAACTTGCACTGAGGAAACTTGATATTTGATAGATCAAATTCTCTTTCAAAAATGGTATTTAATTCCTTTGCTTTCTCTTCCTTTTACCCATGATATAGAGGTGTTGCTATTCCAGGTAGTTTAGGCCACTGCATCTTTATGTATCAGATTTCTCCCCCCACACCCTCGATATGGCGATGTGCTACTGCAGTATTCTCCTTTCTTTTCCTATGTGTAGATGCTGGGAATGTATGTTACTCTCTCTGTTGCCTGTCTCCTTTGGTCTTTGATCACTATTTGTTGATTAATTTTCCCTCATGTGGCTCATGCTGTGTTGCTTGCTAGAAAATACATCCATTTTCATTTGTTATCTCTAAACAATGAGATTTTACAAACTTTCTTTTGAAGTCACACTATACTTGTTGTTTTGTTTTACTTGTGTATGGTATATGTGGTATGGATCCACTCTCTAACTAGACAGTCGTACCCTTCTTTTTTCTGTAGACTTCCACATAAATGTGCCTTCAATATTTTTTTTCTTTCCAGAATTCTTTCTGGATGATCTGTTAAACTAGTATGACCCATTTTAAGTGGTCTTCCACTTGGAATGAATAGAAGACCACAGAGAATTGAACACATTGTCCTTCCTGTTCCCTTGGGGCTATTTGCTTCTTTTAGTGCATATGCTCTGGATGATGCATTTGAGATAGATTTGCATTGTAAAAAAAATTCTTAGATGGTTTAGGATCTTTCTGTTGTAGTACTGTCTCTCCTAAATATATTTCTGCGTAAATGAAGGGCTGTATGGAATTACATTCAGTGTTGCTATCCTTTTCTAAGATTTGTTTTGTAGTTTGCAGATTGCTTGTGCTCAGAGTTCACAGCATACTGTAGAAAATTGTTGAGAGTCCCTTTGGTGTGAAGAAAGTGTAGTATCACTGTGGAATGAGCGTATTTTTGCAGCCTTGACTAAGACACAGCTCCCACTGACTTCATTTAAATTTTTGTTTCCAGAAGTCCTGCAGGATTGGGCCTTTTTGTTTTTGTAAATGTAAGTTAAAAAAGAAATCCTGTCATTTTTAACTACCAAGTCAGATTTAAAGGGTACTGTCACTGTACTTCAGAGAGCAGCAGATACAGTGGTCACTATGAAAATGTCAACACCATTACCTCATAGTTATTTCCTGTTTAAAGTCATTTTTCTTGCAGTTGTAGGTTCAGTAGTATTGGGCATTGAATGCAGCTTGGCAACCCTTAGCAGTTTTAGTTTGGAGAGCGTTGTACAAAAAGGTACTTAGTTCTGATTTGTGATGATTTGCACCCTCTAAAATTTGCTTTGAATTTCAGGTTGAAAACAAGATTTACATTGTTTTGTTGAAATCGTTTGGAACAATAGAGTTTTTGCAGTTTTGAACAAAACCCTAAATTCCTGATCATACATAAGGAGGATTGGGATTTGAGTCTTATGAGTAACGCACTGAACTGAGACTCCAGAAATACAAATGTTTTTATTTTAAGTGGTTCATAATGTGTCAGTAAGTACTCAAAAGTAGTGACTGCTTTTGAGAATATCGGCCCAAACACACATCAGAGATGTCTAAAATGTGTAGTTATAAGATCAACATTAATAGCTGCTGTAATTTTTGTCATCTGTATATATCAGTGGTGGGTGACCTGTAGCCCATGGGCTGCACGTGGCCCGTCAGGGTAATCTGCTGGCAGGCCGCAAGATAGTTTGTTTACATTGACCATCCACAGGCATGGCTGCCCGCAATTCCCAGTGGTCGCGGTTCTCTGTTCCTGGACAATGGGAGCTGCAGGAAGCGGCATGAGCCAGAGGGACATGCTGGCCACCGCTCCCCGCAGCTCCCATTGGCCGGGAACAGAGAACCGCGGCTTAATGGGAGCTATAAACAAAGTGTCTTGTGGCTCGCCAGCGGATTACCTTGACGGGCCATATGCGGCCCACTGGCTGCTGGTTGCCCACCACTGATATAGATGGTTAATTGGTTATACTGCTTAAAACCGATAAACGTTTTCTAGTCCTCCTACTGCTGTGTATTTTTACCATAAAAAAAAAAACTAAAATAGTTGATATTTGGGGATGAATTACAAGAAGAATCATTTCATTGTAGCATTGTGCTTAGTAGTCAGCTAAGGAGCTGCCAACCATTCTGACTTAACCAGCTTTGGCCATAGGGTTGCCAACTTTCTACTCACACAAAACCTAACACCCTTGCCTCACTCCCTGCCCCACTCCTCCGAGGCCACACCCCTTATCCAAGGCTACGCCTCCGCTCACTCCTTCCCACCCCCGTTGCTTGCTCTTCCCACCATCACTTTCATTTTCACTGGGCTGACTCAGGGGGCTGGGAGGAGGTGAGGGCACCAGCTGGGGGTGCAGCCTCTGGGATGGGGCTGGGCATGAGGGGTTTGGGGTGCAGGAAGCTGCTCCGGGCTGGGACTGAGGGGTTTGGAGGGCAGGAGGGGGATCAGGGCTGGGGCAGAGGGGTGGGGGTCAGGGGTGCAGAATCCAGGTGGTTTCCGGCAAATGGGAGCTGCAGGGCCGGCGCTTGGGGCAGGGGAGCATACAGAGACCCCTGGCTGCCCCTATGCATAGGAGCAGGAAGGGGGGACATGCCGCTGCTTCCAGGAGCCGTGCGGAGCCACGGCAGGCAAAGAGCCTCCCTTAACCCTGATGCGCCACTGACTGGACCTTTAATGGTCAAAAAACAGACACCTGATGACTCTGTTTGGCCAGCTCTGCTTCTTCCCAGAACTCATTCTTGGTCACATTTGTAAATTGTTGTGTAGCCTGAGGGCATCATCCTTACATTTCAGTATAAAAATAAATTCATGATCCAATTCATGCCCAAAGATGGGATTAGAAACGTCTCCTCAGCTTTCCCTCTCCTCCTGTGAATTAACTCCTGCCTTCTCTTCCCTGCTCCTTTCCTGTAGTCTCTGGACATAATACAGAGAGCATGGTGGAAGCAAGAGCTGTGCAACAATTGAGAGGCTGGCAAACCTTCCCTAACCACTCGTCAAAGAACAATAGCATGAGTCATCACCTATTTAGAGGGGAGATTGGGATTAACCCCAGGCCAGGGAATGTGGCGGCCACCTTCCCTTATTTCTTTGTCTTATAAAACCTATCACAATTGGAACTGAAAAAAAATGCTACATAAGGCATACAGCTACAACATTTGGCTGTAGAATTTCATTACTTTAATGGATCCCAATTTAATACAAGCAAGAACAAATGCTCCAGCTAGTCACATTACAGAATGTCCCAGTTTTAGCATATCGATTCAGCACCATTGCCTAGAACTATACTTCACTGATAGGCATGACTTCTCACATTCGACTTTTCTATCTTGCAAGAAACCATGCCTATCAGTGTAGGTTAGTTTCTGCCAGCGGCACTGAATTGATATCCCTAAATTGAGAGTCTCTTTAATAGAAGGTTTCAGAGTAGCAGCCATGTTAGTCTGTATTCGCAAAAAGAAAAGGAGTACTTGTTAGTCTCTAAGGTGCCACAAGTACTCCTTTTCTTTAATAGAACTAGTTGTAGTTTTTGTTATTTTAATACATTATTGTTGCTAGTGAATAGTTGGGGGGGGGGAAAGAGGTGGGTGATATATGTTCCTTTTGTCAGGTTTCAGAGTAGCAGCCGTGTTAGTCTTTATTCGCAAAAAGAAAAGGAGGACTTGTGGCACCTTAGAGACTAACCAATTTATTTGAGCATAAGCTTTCATGAGCTACAGCTCATTTCATCGGATGCATAAAGTGGAAAATATAGTGAGGATGTTTTATGCACACAGACCATGAAAAAATGGGTGTTTGTTTTCCTCAGACTTAAAATCATATCCTCTAGTTTGACTGTTGATACAGACTTACTCCTATTCTCTTCATTATGCGGTATCTTATGGACACAAAAAATGCATTAGTCCACTTATCTCCTTTGGGCACCAAAGTCTTACAACAGACCTGCCCAGACTGTCAGATGTGAAATACTTCCCAATTTTCAAAGAGTAGGGAGGTACCTCATTCCATTCTATAAAGAAAACTAACACTTGTTTACTGTGATTTCAAAGGAAAATAGCTTTTTGATTATAGAGGACACCTTTGCTCTGACACTCTAGCCTGTGGCTGACTATTTTCTGTTTGCAGTGGAGAAGTGAAGCAGGCCTACTACTCAGCTTATTACAATAGCAGTCAAGTGGTTCGAAGAAAATAAGCTTTTTTGAGAGTGTGAAGGTTTTCTAGATTATTGCTTTACCATCCCATAGGAATAGCGTTGCTTGGCTGAGTGGAAGGTAAACCTGCCCATTGCGGTTACTGTCCTAAAGGGTAGATGTGCTGCTTTGGTTCTTCAGTAAACAACATGCATCCCAAGAATAAGTGTCATGCTCTGCATTGCTTCATCTTTGTCAAACACAGAATCCTGTACAATACTTTTGCAAAGGGTAATGGTTTTGATATGAGAATATGAAATAGCTGCAATATTTGCTACATTCCAACACCCTAGCATTTTTCTCAGGGGGGGAAAGAGACTTAAAGCTGTCTCTTCAGTGTGTCTTTGCCATCAGAACATAGTGATTGTATGGCATTATGCAAACAGTGTGTGGTGATTAAATCCAAATGTCATTATATTTGGCCAAATTCAACCCTGCCTGTAAGCAATTGTTAATCAGTTGACTTCAGTGAAGTTGTTCCTGCTTGCAACAAAGCTGTGTGTCCTAAATGTGTTTTCACACGTTATTTAATGGACTGTGGATGTCCTGTTGGTTTCAGAATCTTCCTTTGACATCAGGATGATTTTTGAAATACAAGTGGCAAACCTATCAAGTGTTGTTCTCCTGTTGTTTTCATTTTGCAGTAGAATAAGGCAGTAGAGACCATATTGTAATACTGACTTATAAAATTCAAATGATTTATTGGGACACTGCAAGTAACAATTCCAGCACCAAAGGCAGGACTTAATTTCCTCGTAATTCTCCCTCCTCCCAACATAACATGCAAGACAACAAGTTATCACTAAGATAAAGATATAACACCCCCTGTTGATGGTGGTGCTGTCTATACTGGTCATTACAATTCTTATATGCTAACGATGAAAAACCTGTGCAGCAAAGTCTGATCTATGGTAATATTTTTAAAAAGTCACCTAATTCTTAATCATTCTCCCCACAGTTATTAACTTCCTGGAATAATATTCTAAAGTGGCATCTGCTCTCCCAATAAATTATAACCATCCCTTTTTATAAGTCATTCATGAAGCATGAGGTCTCTACTGAAATTACAGCACTCTCTGCATCCTCATCATTGTAAGTATTTCTGAAGTGGAGCAGTAGCAATTTTCAAGTCTTTTAATAGCCAGTCGAGATGGCTGTAAAAATACAACCATGAACATTAAGATCATTACTAAACTGCTGCAGAAACACTTACTGAAGATGCAGACCCAGCAGAACGCTATTCAACTTAATGAATTGTGCCTGCAACAGAGCAGAAGGCAGCAGGATGGGGAAAGAAAAATTTGAAGATCAGATTGGAAGCAAAAGAAGCTTTTAAAACAAATAGTTTTAATAAAAACAGATTAAAAACCTGGAATTGGTTTTTGCTGTGTCCCACAGCAATCTGTTCTCCACCAAAAAACCACCATGTCCCCGGTTGTTGTGGTTCTTCCTGCAGCTCTGCAAATACTGGACGATTTTTCATCCTGTGTTTGCAGCCCTCGTGACAGTAGAGTGGAGCTCCATGCAGTAGTGTGGGCTCCATGCTTACGACAGAAATGGCGGAGGGTGAGAAGTGCCATGTAGGTTTCTGGGATTTAAAAAAAAAGGTGCAAAAATGATAGGAAATTGATAGCAGTATGTGATGGATAAAGTTGCATGATGGGAATTTGACCCTTTGCTCCCATTCACCTCTGTGTGACTCATTTCTTTCCTCCCATGTATTTCCAAGTTTTCCCAAAAGACAGCATGCAGGATGATGGCAAGTTGCACACTGGGATAACCTATCCATGGTGCACCACACTGCATCAATACAAGAACGCCTAGTGACTAAACACAATGCTGATGGAGGGAGCCAAGTATGCATGTGCACAAGGAATATACTAACTGCAATGATTTTATGCCAACCTAACTTGCCTTGAACAAAGTTTGTAGCATGGACATGGCTTTAGGCTTGTGAATGTGAGATGCAGGAAAGGCCAATTTCCAAATGGTGGGGTCATACTTAATACCTTTGCTGCATCTGTGATACCTTTGTCTGTATCATGAAAAAAACCCACAAAGCAAAACAACAAACAAAAAAATGTCCCCTTTGACCCCTTCAAACTCTGAGTTTTCATCTCTCACATGCGTGGAACAATTTCTTCATTTATCATCACCAACCTTTCTTCCTTTTTTAAACTTCCCTCCTTCCTAAAATCCATCTGTTCTGGGATATGTACCAGATATTTTGTAGGTAGAATGCTGTTTTTGTTACGATAAATGACAGTTAATAGTCATTGGAAAGCAAATGACTCTCAGTCTGGTGATTAGGACAATCAGCTAGGGTGTGGGAGACTCTAGTCCTTGCTCCAATGACTATTTTATTAGTTATACGAAGTGGAACAGCTTCAACAGGAGAGACTGAAAAATCCCCATACCAGCTGTCACAGAGTCCCCGGGCGATGCTCTGGAACTGCTCCCTACGAAGCCAGGCAGGACTCTGGTGAGGTCTCCTCTCTATGAGCAGACTGTCTCCAGGACACACCGCTCACACAGCTTCCACCTTCCTGGGTCTGACCTCAGAACATTCAGCATCCTCTGCCCCTCCGTGTGCTTCCCCAGCGAGTCTGCCCCGGTGGGGTCCTGGGGAAGCCAGAGGGTCCTGCACCCCAACTTCGCAGTCAGACGGGACTCTCAGCCAGCCAGTAAAACAGAGGTTTATTAGATGACAGGAACACGGTCTAACACAGAGCTTGTAGGTACAGAGAACAGGACCCCTCAGCCGGGTCCATTTTGGGGGGCAGTGAGCTAGACAGTCCCATCTGCACTTCACTCCATGTCCCCAGCCAGTCCCAAACTGAAATGCTCTCCAGCTCCTCCTCCTCTGGGCTTTGTCCCTTTTCCGGGCCAGGAGGTCACCTGATCTTTGTCTTCAACCCTTTAGCTCTCACCTTGCAGGGGAGAAGGGCCAGGACATCAGTTGCCAGGAAACAGGGTGTCGGCCATTCTCTGTGTCCAGACCCCTGCACACAGCTGTCCTCTAGGGCTCTGCAACAATCATACACCCTTATCCCACTACCTAGATACTTAAGAACTGCATAGGGGAAACTGAGGCACCCCCACAATATTCAGAGAAAACATTAAGAATAGTCCCACTTCGTCACACCAGCATATCCCAATGGCTAGAGCACCCTTCTGCAACGTGGGAGACCCAAATTTTTAAAAATACAAGTGGGGTGGTGATTGAAATACTATTTAGCAACCTATTTTAAAAAAATTAGATTGTGAACATCATTCTTTTGCTTGGCTTCTGCTGTCTGAAACAAGGAGAAAGACAGAGTAAATGGGTTTTGGGAATGTATGAGAGGAATAGTTGATTCAGTTAAAATTCAGCTACCAAAATGATGTGGTGGGGACCATTTGCATTTATTCTGAACATTCTCCTTGCTGTACCCAGGTTCCTCTAATGCCTTGGTCACTCCTGCTGCATCTTAACTATTGTGAAGCTTCGTTTGTAATTGCAGCAAGTTTCAATGAAAATGAGATTATAGCTCCTACGGGGATTTTGTATAGATGGTTCCGAGCTACGAAGTGGGGGATTTGCATCTTTTTTTTAAATTTGGGCCCATTTCTCATTGGTTTAGATCCAGTTTGCCCAACAACTTTGGAATGTTGCTTTTCCTTTATCTTTTTTTTTTAACTTCTATGTTAATTATTCACGGAGTTTGCAGCCTTTCTTTATTTAACAGATGTGCTTTAGATGCACCTGCTATTTTAAGGGAATTCCTTTAGCAGCTGTCATTTCAGTCTATTGTTTCCACAAGGGCAATCATTCAGATGGTCTAGAGTACTCTCACACCTGCCAGCTGGTAAACCATGACTTTGGGGGGAGGGTCTCTTGTCCATTTACTTGCCTTCCGCTGCAGAGAGGCTCCCTTAAGATCTTTTCATGCCAGAAATTCTCTCTTATGCTGGTGGCAAGGAGGCTCCTTTTTCTCTACATGAAGGAGTTTGTTACTTTTCAGACAACCTGCAATATAATATAAATCCTTTCTTGGTACAGTACATTTTAGCATGAGTTGAAAACTATGTTAAGAAGGCAAAGTGGAAGACTTGATCCCCTTACCTTTAGCCTATCACTCCTGAGGTGAATAGCAACTTTGGGACCAGTACAGAGGCAGAGCCTCTGGGCGGGCGAGGGGTGGGGGGAGGGAGGTTTGCTGTGTCACATAGACATTAACTGATATTTATGATATTTCAACCATGATCTGTGTGGCCAGTTAAGGAGCAGCTTTTATGGATTGTACAATTAGTTCTCTCCAGTCCCTCACCTTGAGTGGAGGTGATGGTTGTAGTGCAGGATCTCAAGAGTGAAAGAGGATGATAAAGTCGGACATAATGGCAAGGAATTCTTAGGAATCCATGAACAGTGTACACATCCTTTGCCTAAGCAAAGGAGCCAATTTCCTTATGATATTTCTGAAAGCTTTTCTTTGGCAAATGGTAGTTGGAATTACGAGGTCAGTTTGTTGTTGCTGCAAATTATTTGTTGTTGTTTTGCTGTCCACAAAAATGTGCTATGAGTTTAACAGAACAAATGGATGTACCAGCTCACACTACCTCCTCCCAGAGAGTAACTGCAGACTACTGAACTCCACAGCCTCAAACACACCTCCCTAATCCCAGAGAGTGACTGCAGCCTGCTTCCCCTTCAGCCCCTTTCTTCTGCCAATTTCCTGGCTTTATACCAGACCCTGCTGTTCCTTCTCAGCTGGTCTCCATTATGTATCAGTTCTTCAATCCCCAGTCTCCCCCAGAAACAGCCAATCAGGTTAATTAAGCTCACTTGGCCTGCTCTGTCTTGTGTGGGTGGACACTCCATTACTCCCACCCCAAAAAATTCAAGGGGATATGGATGGAGTGAAAAAGGGTGAAGGATAAATGTAGCTAATTTTAAGGAAAGAAAAGGAGTACTTGTGGCACCTTAGAGACTAACAAACTTATCTGAGCCATTTTAAAGAGTGGAATTTTACCAAGCAGTGACCTCTAGCATATTGTGAGTTGTAGGAAACATCTTAGCAATGTAGTAACTGTATTCCTGTCTGTGTATGAGCTGTCTTGGCTAAGTTAAACCCAAAGAAAGCTGATTTAGCCATAGTTTGTTATTTTTAAACAAATCCACACTCAAGAAAATCTCTCTGTTAACTGTTCTTGGTGCAGTCTCTCTAGGGGTTCCAACTTTCTCTTCACTGGTCTCTTCAATTCACTTACAGTTAGACCAGTCCATAAACTCTTAACCTAAATTGAATCCATCAGCCCTTAACTTCCAGGACTTGCAGTCTTCTTTTATTTCCTTGTCAGTTTCTTAGAAGCATCCTGACATAAGGCCATTGCCCCTCTGTTATCCCAGACCTTTCTACCTCCCTTTCCCTGTTCCCTCCTTTATAGCTGGGCTTGTTTTCTTTATTCGTCTCACCTGTGGGTACATGCCTCCAAAAGTGGCGGTTCTGTGGGGGTTTGGCAGTCTGACTGCATGTAAGCAGTGAAGACTCTCCTCTCCCTTTTGCCTATGCTCAGGGTTTGTAAATCCCACTACACCCTCTCACTAAATATATAATCACAGTTAATTTTATCAATTGGTTATTGATTATTGACAATTGATTATCAACAGTAGGTAATATGGCAGATATGAAATTTATCCATAGTGTATAGGTAGTAGGAGTAGTAGTTATGCCTGCTAAAAATCACCAAATGTCTGAGCTAGCATCTTACAAATCGTTTCTCCTGTGCTTGAAAAGATACTTAAAATTCTACAGTTGCAAGTGCTACCCACACAGTAATGTCATGGAATAGCCATAGTAGCCATAATTTGTTTATGCACTGTGATCACCCAGAGACTGTTGAAATGAGGGATGCTTTTTGTAGATAATGATACAAATTGCCCTTGCCCAAAAAGCATGAAAGACAAACATTGAATAGAAAAAAGAAAAATAGCCAAGCCATACAAAATTGTGGAAATAACTTCTGTGACTACAAGAGATTAAATATAAACAATTTCCTTTGCTTGCCCTTGACAGTAATTTTGTATTTTGGTTGCCTTCTGTTTGCTTTATTTCTGTCTAGGAGAAATAGGAGGCATTATTACAATAGAATCTTCCCTACATCTGTAAATGTTAATGAATGTGTGAACAAAGTACTGCCTCAGCACAGGTTGATGGTAATTCACATCCAGTAGGACCTACCTGTTTTCTGAAATTCTCTGTTATCAAAAACAGGATCATATCCCTCAGAGACACCTAGTTTGGACAGACAGCTGGCTGTCCTTGCAAAGACTATGTGACTCTACTGGACTTCACGCTTTAACTCTAGGCCTCAGCTACTGCACTTTAGACAGCATGCCTTCACTCAGACTCAGCACTAACGACCTTTAACGCTGAATCTCTACTTTGTACCCAGCACTTGTGTCCTGATCTCAGGAAGCTGTTTTCCTATAAATAAGATCATGGGCTTGCAGGCTTTGAAGTCTTGACTTACTGAGTCCATTGGGTCAGAGCCCTGGATTAAATAAATGACTAACAGTTTCAAGGTTTGAGGTAGCCATAGAGATTTCAGATAATCGGGTTGCCCCAGCATTCACCCTCTGCCTTACATAGTCTTTCCTTCCATCAACAATACTATGAGGTGTAGTTACATTGGCTTCCGAATACTGAGGCACTGTCCATGCTCATTGAATTCTAGTATGGTTCCCCAGACAGTTATTAACAGGGACTTTCCATCAGATTGTCGCAACACAGTAAATAGTCTGGGGGTGCAGGCCCTGGGGTGGTTTTGGTCAGCTTCTGCCCCCCATTGCGGTTGGGTCCTGCCCAGCATTCACCCCACAGTGGCGGCTCCTGCAGCTCTTGTGCTGTGGGGCTGGCAGGGCTTGGCTTTCGGCTCTGTGGTTGCAGCACTTCTCAGTTTTGGCCCCACCCCTCTGACTGGACCAAATTTTTGTGAGTGGGGTTGTGACCTGGTTCATGCAGTTGCTGTGCCACTCACTCAAATTTGGCCTATCCAGACTCCCGCCATTATGAGTGGTGCTTGGACCCCAGCGATTGCCGTGCCTGGAGCAGGGAGACGAGGCCAGCGAGCCCTGTGGGAGGAGCCACAGGAGCTGCCATGTGACCCTTTGAAATATTCTGAAACCCAATTTTGGGTACTGACCCGGGGTTGAGAACTCCTGCTATAAACTACCTAGGAAGATTAATAGTGGGGTCTTAACACAGATGTCCCAAAAGCCCTGATGATAATGTCCAGGGAAACCACATTGATCAAAGAAAGCTTGCTATATAACTATTCCTGAAACAACCATGTTTAAATATTATTGTAGTGCGCACTGTCCTGTTCTCAACATGGATAAGGCATTGGTTCTCAGGTAAGCTTATGTGCTTCAGGACATGTCTTGAAAGGTCTGATATTCTTGTCTGCAGATTTCAAATATGGGCCCCTCCAGATTCCTCTTTCTTTAAATACTTTGGGGAACTATAATACTTCTCCCTGACAAAACACTCAGAGTGATGTGAATAGAAAAAGAGAGAACCACCATAAGCTTAGTGAGGAGCCACGGTAGCTTCTATATCGTTGTTGTGTGTAGCATTTTTGTTTCACTTTATCTCGTAGAGCATTGCAGATGAGCCTGCTTGTTGTCAGTATACTGAGGGGCTGAAGTACAGCTGCATGGAAATGCAGAGGAAAGAACCCAACCAAGAACATGTTGTTCCTGAACCAGTGTTTTCAGAGTGTAATGTTCATGCTGCAGCTCAGTCAATACAATCGTGTTTTTCTCTCCATTCCTTGTTCAGAACATTGCCAACAGGTGATATGTAATTTGTAACAGTGGAGATTTCATAGTCTTCCAATACAAAAACACTCGTTTAATCCATGTCTCACTCTCTTATAAGGCAAGAGTAACAAAATGAATGGCAAGTTATTCATGAATCAGTTGTGAATAGATAAGACCATTTACAAGGTAAAGTCTGATTTCAGTTTGTATGTTCAAGTTTAAATGTAATCGGGCAGTTCAAGAAAATATTTCCATTCAGATAGATTCTACTTTGCAACTGGAGTAAGGGGATCAGTGCTAAAATGCTTTCATCAGATAGATGAGGAACAAAAATAACTGATGGCTCTCTCCCTGACAGAATCATTTGTGGTAGTTAAGCAGATTGCAGAGTGATAGATTGCTCTTTCTGCCTCCATTTAACTGGTAACAGATCATTAAATATTTTAATAGAACTTAATCTCAATTTAAGAAGAAGTGACCTCACAGTAAACAAGTTAGAAATATAAATCATCTTACTAATCTCTGCTACTGTGATATACAGCAAATCATTTTTTAAAAAATAAATTGCAAATAGATATTGTCTTCCTGTGAGTCAGGATTTTGTGCTCCGGGGATGTTCTTCAGTCTGTACAAACAGATTTGCCAGAGTCTGTGGGAGTGTTTAACATGGTTTGTGAGTGTTATCAGGAAAAAAAAAAAGTAGCATATTAAAACTATGCTTGATCCTGCGACCACTGATGCGCATGTTTGCAAGATGAAACCCTGCTACTTTCAGTTCGTAGGAGTGGTAAATACTGTGTCCATTCTGTAAGTAATTGAAATAATGTGTAATATTTTAAGGTAAACTGTAGAAATTAAATACCAAGTAACTCAACTGTTTTTTGTTGGTTTTACTTCCTAATTGTATGACTAGTTACTTATACAAGGTCACCACAGCCCCAATCCTGAGGAGGTTCAGCATGGGAGGGCCCCTATACCCGACTTCACTGGGGCTCCATGTGGATGGAAAGTGGCCTAGTTTCATGAATAGAGCCCATTGTAGTATTTGGGCTTAAGTAATTTAATTACTTAGTAAAAACAATATTAAGTTATTAGATTATTTAGAGTCCAGTGATACAGGGAGTGGTGTGGAGGAACTACTCAGCTTTTAGATTTGTTTGGGGGTGTGAGGCAGGTTGGGAGGGTTTCCTCTTCCATTGACACCTGCAGGTTCAACTCCAAACCCCATAGATCCCCAGGAAATCAAAAAGAAGCATTGCCAAATAACTCGAGTCCACCTGAAGCCATGTTATATCTGTGGGAAGGGGAGCATTCCACCAGGCAGGCTACATGAGTCAGTGAATGTGGCACTTCTCCTGTCTATCTCCCAATGGATGTTTTTTCAAGACTGGAATCATTTCTGCTTGATTAAGTGCAGGGCAAGAAATCTGGACCTAAATATATTCTCTTTACTATATGAATAAATACTTCTGTTGCTTTAAATTCTCAAGAAAATGTATTGATTTTATGTAATTATTATTAAACACAAGTAACTCACTCTTTCCTTATGTATTAGTTATAAAGATAAAATTATTCAGTGATTATAATGACTAAAAAGCAAGCACTACATTTACTTGTTATTGGCCAGTGACTGCTTAGAACTACGTAAACTATTTGTTGGAATTTATAGAGCCATTTTAATAACTAATACAGGCACACAAATTTAAAGGGAAAAATCTACATGAAACTTTAGGCCTCAACTTTCAAAGAATCAGGCCCTAACTGGCTATTAATTTATTCTTATGTGGTTGATCTTGTAGGTATCTTCTTTTTCAATAATTTAGCTTTTTCATGTGAAACGTGTAGGATCAGTATGATATGATATCGTGCTACATTGCCTCAAATATTTGTCATGACTCAGAGTAACAATACAAGTCAGACATTAAATGATTTTCTCTCTTCATAGTATTTGTGCTAGTGGAAATATAACAGTATGTTTTGATGTACGGTTTTTAGTGAGAAGCAAGTTGTCATTAATTAGCTTCCGTTTAAAAATCAGCTAATTGTGAATAATTAGGAACACTGCTTTCCTGTTTATAGCCACAAGAGTTTTAAAATATGCTTTAAAATGACTGAGTAGCTCAAAAGAGAATACAAAATTGTATTTTATCTTCAAATCTATTTAGACACATAAATTATAGAGAATGTACAACATTTAATGAGAAATTTCATGCTTGTCTTAAAATTCTCTGCATCCCATCCCTTAAACTGTATCCAAAGGGAATCTATCCTTCTATGATGTTTTGTGATAAGTATGTGCCTGTAAAAATCCGTAATAGGAAATATTCTTTAAAAGTCTTAACTGCAAAATTGAAGGCAAAAGAGCAGATAAGAAGTTTGATTTATGGGTGTTGAACATTTACTTTTTAGGCAGAATAATGTGACAATGTATTTTCAGGCCCTTTATCAGGATCACAAAAAGATTAGCCTTTATTGAGATAATGCAAACACTACACATTATCTGCCGTATCTATATTCTTATTGTTTACTATAGAGATTCCTGCTACTATATTTGAAGATATGTCAGTATTTGTGTCATAGTGCTTCCTCCCAAATCCTATGGGGGGCATTTAAATCAAATGCAAACATTTATTCTACTCCAAAAGGCAAATAAATCTCTGCTAGGAGTAAATTCCTTTCTGGCTAACCCACATGCATTCTACTGCAGCATTTGATTTTTACATCCAGAGGCAGGGAGAGAAGCAATGAGGAGAAGGAATGGGCTTGTTTGAGATGTTTGTACACACATGCAGATTGCAGAGCAGAGAAACTCAGCTAGAAACGCTGCCCAGAAATATCCAGAAATCTTGTCACATAGGATTTGAACTGTCATGGGCCTCGGATACTTAGGATGAGCTTCTTGTGTCGAGAAGTACATAACACACTGGTTAGTGTGTGTCATTTGTCTACCTCTGATCCACATAGGACATGCTACACCTCTCAAAGGAAGAAACACCACTTATCAAGGAGCACAAATAAAAGATGTGGCCTCAGGCAGAGGACATTGCTAGGGTTGCCAACCCTCCAGGATTGGCCTGGAGCCTCCAGAAATTAAAGATTAATCTTTAATTAAAGATTATGTCATGTGATGAAATCTCCAGGAATACATCCAACCAATACTGGCAACCCTAGGCAGTGCAGGAGTCTGATCTTGAGGTGATGAAGGCATGGGTAACAATTCACAGTCTGCATCTGAAATGGAGAAGGGCTGACTTCATTGTAGCTACCACTGGATGTTCTAATAGCAGCTGGGAATCCAATCAGATTGATCCCAGATGGCAAACCCCCTCAATCATTATCCTTCCATCTCTTCCGGGTGCTTACTCAACCACAGATGTCATCACAGTCTTAGCTGCTTAGCCGGTTCGCCCTCTTTCAGACCTGAAGTAATGCAACTGCAGCTCTAGTGAGGTCAAAATATAAAGCTGTGGATCATCAACCAACTAAATACATTTCAACCCATGTCTCCTAAACAGTCCTGACAGCAGCCTCATGCACTCATTAAATAAGAGGAGTGATAAGAGGGAGCCCTGCAGAACCCTACATCATTAATTAATGATTATATTGTTGAATGTTTTGGATCAAAAAATGAAAGGAAGGTATGAGGTGGAAAATATTATATTGTTCACCTGATAGGAGTTATAGCTAATATCTGGCTGTCTTCTGAAAGGTGGCTCTGCAAAAAAGGAATTGTGGGATTCCGTGGTTATAATAAGAGTCTTTGTTATTTCCATTCTCCCTTCTCTTCATGTGTCATTATATAATGCCTGCAACTGTAATTTTCACTTCATGCATTGGAAGAACTGTTTTTTTACCCACAAAAGCTTATGCCCAAATAAATCTGTTAGTCTTTAAAGGACCACCAGACTCCTTGTTATTTTTGAAGATACAGACTAACACGGCTACCCCCTGATACTTGTTATTTCCATTCAATTTACCTATAAAAATGTGGGATTAAGGAGCTCTGACCAGAGTCATTATCTCTGCTCAGGCTTGACGCAGACTGATGGCCTCAAGGAGAAGAATCTGGGTTGTAGAGCACTCCTTGTTAATCCTTTACAAAGTGCTTTGTGCGCTGCGTCTGCTGCCCAGCTACAGCTGCAAAAATGGCCATAGCGACAGCCTCTCCCATAACCTGTCTAGCCACACCCAATGGTTCCAACTAGTGTTGCTGTATATACTGGCCAGCACAAAGCTTGAAGTTTCAGAACATTCTGGGTCTAAACTCTGGCAAGCATCTGTGTTGGATCAGCAGCAGGGAAAGGTATAGACAATCTATCTCTTGATCTCAGTAGATTCTATGGCCAAGAGCAAAGGAAATGTAGAACTGTATAATAGTTGAAGACATTAGTAGACTAATATCTTCAACTATTATAAAGTTCAACTATCATTTTTTCTATATAATGGTAATTTCAAAGGGTATCCTTTTCACCTACAAGCATTGTACATCTGCCTTACTCTGCCTGAAATTGAGAAATAAATGCAGACTATTACATACGTTGTATAAATGTCAGACACTAAAGAAGATGCTTAATAATTTTGAGTTCACAAAAAAAACCCACGAGAAAGAAACATAATGATGGGATCAATTAGATGTTTTTCAGTTATATTTTCCCAGGCTATCGCCATATTGTCCAATTGTCACTTTCACAAAGAGCCCTCTCAAATGGTCAAGGGAAGGCTGGTGTGGAAATTAGAGAGAGTACTAGAAGCAGATAGCTCTTGTGAGCTCTGGTGAAACGTGTTGTGAACTGTAAAATGTCTTAAACTGAATTTTTTAACATTTGTTTGATGTTTCCTCTGAGTGGATACAAAATTTAGCTAAATTATATTTATGGAACTTTTATTGGAATAAAATGTCAAATAAGCCAGGCTGGGAAGAGATTCATAAGAACTCACTCAAACAAAGGGCAGTTTAAATGTACTTCTCCAGCCTGAGGACAAAGACACAGTGATATTTAACTGTGGATGAGGATAGTAGTTTCCCAGGGATTAGTGTATGGATCCTAGCGGATGAAAAATGAAAATATCTAGAGAGCAAAATCTGTCCCTACACTGCCCTTTGTAAGACCACAGAACCTACATAGACTTTAATTTATTTTTAAAATTGAATTAATTTTGTAATTTAGTTCATTTTTTCATAAGCAAACTCCACAGGCTGAAATAGTTGAGGTAACCGTTAAAGCATCATATACGTCAATAATGTAGACAGAAGAAATATAGTAATTGCAAGCCTAACAAGCCCCACCCAGCACCATTAATGTGCCTTTAAGCATGAGCAGTCTTCTGCATGGCACTTCTCTCTTCACAACAACATGGAGAAAGGTGGTCATTGGTGCTGGAACTAAAGGGTCAAGGAGAGTAGTAACTGAGGAATTCTTTTTCTGCAGCACCCTGTTAAGAATTAGCCATGTCTCTGTGGCTCTTGTTATTTTTGTTGCTTCCATAACTGTGCTATCTGTCAAATCTAATCAGTCAAAGGGTATCAATCAAATTATCTTGTGTTAATTTACCTGTGTTCCTTTCCTAAGTTAAGTGGAATTTGATGAACTAGAAGCCCATCTTAGAAGAATACATCACACTAGCATTGACAACTTAATTGATGTATGACTGTTATAACTTTTCCTTTCAGAAAGAGCAAATGAATATAGAATGATTAAATTCTGTAAGCTTAGAGTGATTTTGCAGAGGACATTCTTATACGAGCATATTCTTAGCAATGCTTTGGGAGCTGGGTACAGGAACATTACCTCATCTCTGATCCAAAGGGGATTAACTCCATCTCAGTTTCCTTTTTTCCTTTTAAAGCTACTCCTGGGGAGGGGTATGAGGGTGGTTGCTTTTGAGACAGATGAGGGAGAATGATTGTGGGAAGCTAGGCTCTACAACCTGAGCTGGATTGGACCCTGACCTTGGAATGTTTGTTACTTTTTGATTATGTTAGCTTATTTCACTGTCAGGTCCAGTTTCACAGCTTCAAAATGGAGGTATAATCCCTCCTCCTATGCAGATCAAGCGTATAACAGCCAATGAAAATACTCTCAATTTGGTAACGTTAGGCTCTACCATTTTCCACTCCACTTTCCTCAGTCTTTCTTTCGGGGAGGCAGCACACTGCAGTCTCTGCACTTTACATCAGAAAAACAGAAGCTCAGAGGACTAGGGGAAGAGATGGAACAAGAAATGCACCGCTTACCAAGACAGTCTTCGCCCTACACTAACAGGTTCTCTCTGCTGTGCTTGTGATTTGGGGCCTTAATGGTAAATTAACAGGGCTGCACTTAAGTTTCCAGAACTCAGTGTCCAGGTTTCTTATCAGAAAATCACTCTCTTCCCTTTTTCATGAGAGTAGGTCTGTTGTATTTTCAGATTCTGGGTAGAGCTGGGCAATTTTATTTTCCAAACAAATGATTTATTTGCTGAAAAATGAAGCTTCAGTTGACCCCAAACTATTCACAAATTTGACATGAATAGTTTAAGCCAGTGGTTTTCAACCTGTGGTCCACGGACCCCTGGGAGTCCACAGATTATATCTAAGATTTCCAAAAGGGTCTGCACCTCCACTCAACATTTTTTAGGGGTCCACAAATGAAAAAAGATTGAAAACCACTGGTTTAAGCTATTCACAAAATGGCTGCAAGAGGTGGAGGGGTAAAGGTGGTGGTGGTGCTGGTGCTGCTGCTCCTGCTCTGTCCTCTTTTATAATAGTTACCCTAGTAGTTAAGGGAGTCACCTGGGATGTGGGAGACCCAGGTTGAAATCCCTCCCTCTGCAATAGACTTTTTTCAGTTCCCACAAAATTCTGAATTTTTTCAGATTTGGTTCAATCCAAACTGAATTTGGTTTGTTTTTTCCTCAGCTGCCACCAAACTGGAAAATCAGTTGTTTGCTCAGCTCTAGTTTATGTGGACACAGCAACAATATGAGGACAGATGCATAGAATTAAGCAGCAGGCCGCAACTTTTACTAAACTTTCATACGGGGAGGGCACTACCCAGCCATCATCCATACTCTCCTATACCAGGCATTTAATTGGTTCCAGTGTGGGGGCTAGAGGGCTCCTTACAATATAACCCATAATGCGGGGTAGACTCTCCTCATCCTACCCCCCAGGACTCAGCTCTCTCTGAGTGGTAGCACCCTCCCCCACCACTCCACCTCACCCAACGTGAAGGGGACAGAGGGTGCAGCAGTATGGGGACTTTGGCCTGCAAGGGCCACAAGGTCTGACCTCGGACCATGAAGGCCACAAGGTCTCACCCCATCACATGAGGCCAAGGCCCAACATCAAAATCTCAGGTCTTTTGCCTCTGGGATGGTTGATTTTATTCTGCTAACCTCACTAGAAACAGGCCATAAATTGCAACAAACAAACAACTCCACCCCATACCTTAGTTAGGTTCTAAGCACATTCCTACTCAACCCACTGTGGCTTGAAGGTGCTGCAAGGAAGGCAAAAAACTCCCTGGTCCTCTGCCAATTGGCCCATGCCCTTCTTCCATTGGCAGAGGACCCCCTAAAAAGATGATTGGCTAGATCCACAATGTCTGTCAGGCCAAGTTCCCATTCCTAGTTTGGGTGGCAGGGTGGGCTTCTGGAATGGAGCCGAAAGAGGCTCCATAGAGCCCTGTGCTGGGCTAAAATCCTGGCAGCTGGGGAATGCCGGCTAATCAGCACCCCTCTCCCCCAGCAGCCCAATGGTGCCAGAGACTCCCAGGGGGAGGAGCTACCTATTACCCGTGCTAGTGGGACTGTCCCCATTTCACTGCTGGCCCCATCAAGTTCCTCACCCAATGATGGGTGTGGCATTTCTGATCTTAACTAAGCTAGCTGCTCCTGATTCCTTCAACCCAGGAAGGCTTCCATCTATGACTCTGAAACTTTTGCTAGGCCTTATTTCTGCCCCCTTCCTGCCCCCCGCCCACTGTTCACTGGTTCTAAGGAGCCACTTCCTCCTGGGTCTGGACACCACTGCAATGAGGTACAGCAGCATGCAATACTCCCACCATGAGGAACAAATGACCTATATTCCCTATCACCACCCTTATTTTCTATATTATATAGGGACAAGCAGGTTATCACATTAAAAATGTCTATGATTAATAAAACAACATTAAGCAACCAATACGAATGCCCCCAGTGTTCCCAAGGTTTATTATGAATCCTAAGTATAAACACAGTGTATTTTTGCTAACACATACTGACAGACTTAAAACATGTATCCAAACATTGCATTCATGCAACACATAATACAAAATACATGTAAATGCTGGCTTAACTAAAACTAGAGGATGTATTAAAATTATTAGTCGCTTTTAATGACAGCATTTACTCCGCACACTCAAATTATTTACAAATTGGAAATGTTCAAGGTTAAGGGGTTAGCTTTCTGATCTCAGTTCTGTAAACAGTTTTTGTGATATTATCAATTAAACTTACATTTGCTAGATATTGCCTGCTAAGCTCTTATAAGGTTGTCATGAAGGTTTTCCTTTAGACAGAAATTGATTTACATGGTTATCAATTTAGAGCACCAAAAAAAAAGGATATGAGTGATGTCAAATTTACGGGCTGTCACTTGCTCATGCTGCACAATCTCTGTATATCATTTTGTCCTGTCACTTCTGTCCAGATATCTTTCCCCAGACTTGCAGCTGTTGTTTTCTCTGACAGTTGCTTTTACAGATCATTATTGCTAACTCAGTTTGGTTCCAACTTTCATGTCTGGTTCACAATTTGTTTTAAACCCCAAACCACTGTGCAACCCCAAACCTCCTGTCCCCTTTCCCCCCTCAAAAAAAGTGATGGCATAAACATTGACTTTGAATTGCTTGGCTTTCATACAAATATTGTCGCTACCTTGGCTTTCTTGAAATTAATCATTATCTCCGACATTGCAGGAAGAAAGACAGGACATTAGAAATTTGATTTAACTAGGCTGCAACTCTATTAAGTTGCACATGTGGGAATTATCTGGCAATAACTTGTCCAGCGCAGGTCATCCTTCTTTCCATACCACATGGGGAGGTGCACTGCCTTCAGCTCCACAACTCTCCATCACCCAGGGGTCAGGGGCTGCTTTTAGCTTGTCACCTTCTGCACCATTAACCTGGTTCTAGCACATTACTGGGTCCCCACTGTCCTCCCCTCATACGGTTTGGGCAGAGGGGGTTATCTCCTTGCCAGACATTAGGAGTCCCAGTTCCATTCTCCACCTTCTCTAGGACATGTCTTCTCCTACTCTGAGTCCAGCTGCAGTTTATCGGGGAACTGGACCTCATTTTGAATAAGTAAGTGTGCTAAAGGCACCTGTCAAGCCGTGCAGAGAATAAATGCCCACAAGGATGGGAGAAACAAGGGGGAGGCAATATTTGAAGTGACCCCAAGGGTTTTCTTTCCCATGCTGGCCCATAGAAAGTCTCCCCACCTCTGAGATTGAGGGAGATGGGGAGAGTCTACATTTAAATATAATGTTTTAAACTAAAAAATGAAATTAAAATATTTTTGAAAGGTTATAAAAGCAGTAGAAACCAATGGATTTTTAAAATCTTATTCAGTATATTCCAGTAACTTAAAACAACTGTATTTATTAACAACCTATGTGAATTTTTACAGTAGTTCAAACTATCATAAACATCCCAATCACTTGATAATTACCTGTTCTGTTCATTCCCTCTGGGGCACCTGGTATTGGCCACTGTCGGAAGACAGGATACTGGGCTAGATGGACCTTTGGTCTGACCCAGTATGGCCGTTCTTATGTCCCCCAAACTTTGAGATATAAAATGTCTGTTGGGGAAATAATAAAATAAAGCAACAGAAATACATTAAATTCACTTCACTAACTTAAAAGTTATTGCCAATACTTTCTTCCTTCATTTTATCATCCCCTTGTCTCTTCTTCCATGTCTAGATTATTATATTTGAAGGCCAGCAGAGGTCATTAGATTATCTAATTTAGACCATTACATCACAGGTGACCTATACTGAATAGTCTAGTCATTTTGTACCATTTTCTTTCTTTTCTTTCCTTAATTGTCTGTATTTTCTTTAGGATGCTTGTTCCTTCTTGTCTCTCTTTCTGCTCTTCCATATTCATTCATCCTCAAGGCTGGCTCTTGGCTTTGTGGGTCCCAAAGGCAGCCTCAGTATACATAGTACTGTGCTGTCCATTGGACTGTGCAATCTTATAGGCAGCTTCACACTGGTTTCATAGGTTATGCAGCTCTGCCTTTGAAAATGCATGGGAGATGCATACATTCCTGCACCACCTTGTAAATGTACTGGTGACATCTTACTGATCCTACAGTATGCTGAGCTTCCGCAGCTCCCGTGGATTTGGGGGATGAATGATTCAGTAAGAACCTGCACAGGATTAGTCTCTCAATCATAGAATAATAGGGTTAAGGCCAGGAGGGACCCCTACATCATATAGGTCACCACAGGCCACCAACACCATCCCACCATCACACTAAACCCACCAACTAAAATTGACCAAAATATTGCAGACCACAGTGGAGGAAAACAAAGGACGTACTATATAATATCACATACTCAGTGGCTTTGATCTGCTTTGAAGGTAGGTGATAAGTGTCTACTGAAAATGGCACGTACAAAGTCCTGCTCCTATACTGGGACATACTAAAGTCAGTGGGGCTCCGTGTGGATGCAGTCGCAGGATCAGGGTCACGTTCACTAATTTCACTTTGTGCAATCAAGATGGAAGAAAAGTTTTTGAGGGGTATTTTTTTTCAATTTACAAATTATGACATGCATCCCATCTACAATATAGACAGACGACAATTTTTGGTATCAGCTTTCTCTCAGGTTTCTGACCAAAAAAAGCAAACAACTGAAAATAGAGAAGACAGTCATTTCATTTGTGTTATGGTAGTGCCTAAAGGCCCCTCTGTGCTAGACATGGTACAGACACCTGGAGACGGACCTTGCTTCGAAAAGCTTACATTTTAGGATCACCAAGGGGTGAAGAGAGAAAACAGAAGGTCCCAAGGTCATACAGAAGACCTCAGTGGCAGGATTGAGAATAGAACCCAGGTCTCCTAACTCATAAGAATGGCCCTATTGGGTTAGACCAAAGGTCCATCTAGCTCAGTATCCTGTCTTGCGACAGTGGCCAGTGCCAGGTGCCCCAGAGGGAATGAACAGAACAGGTAATCGTCAAATGATCCATCCCCTGTCACTCATTCCCAGCTTCTGGCAAACAGAAGCTAGGGACACCATTCCTGCCTCCCAGTCTGCTGTCCTATCAACTAAATTGCTCTGCCTGCTATCCTCATTCTGGAATAATATTCTTGAAAACTTTATTACATTGTCATAAAAATGTATACCCGTAATGGGCCAGGGCATAGGCAGTCTGGCCTAGTGGTCACAGTTGGGCTGTGGGTCACACATAAGGGACAGTAGTTTGTGAGCAGGGGTTGGAGGAATTGCTAGAGCCAGGGTCAAATCAGGCTGGGGTCTGAGACCAGAGATTACAGGTAGTACCAGTGGAATCAGGAAACAAGAGTCCGGGTCACAGCCAAGCTGCAGCCAGAGACTCAAGATTAGAGGTAGTATCAGACTGGAGTCAGGAGGCAAGAGTCAAGGTCAGAGTCAGGCTGGGATCAGAGGATGAGGTGAGGTCTGGAGTTGCAGTGGGCCCAAAGTCTGTGTGATTGCCCACACAACTTCTTGGGGCACCCTCCAGGGTTAAATAGGGTGCTTGGCCAATCAGAGGGCTGTGGGGTACTGACACTCTGGGTTTCTTGGATGGTACTTCCTGCTGTGCCTACTTGCCACAATGCTCCCCATGGCACTGTGGGAACATCAGCTGTCCCTGGCTCTGTAAACCTGGGTTTTAGTACCAGATCCTTTTGTCACCAGGTGTTGGATTTTTTCACCCAGTGTGTAATAAATAAGTCATCAAAGGAGGCAGTAGCCCAAGTGTAGATGTTTTGGGCCAAAGTCCTGGAGCTTTTGCCATTGAAGTTTTCTTAAAGAGGACATCCGTTTCTCCCCTTCATTGTGTCTCCAGGTGATAAAGAAATGATTGAGGACTAAGCAAATCATGTAATTTTTCCCCCAGAATTGATCTCATTGTTGTCTTAACAATAGGACATAACAACAAGAGTATTAAGAAATTCGATAAAACGTTATTTTAATCGTCCTGCTATTCTAAATTAATTCTACATGTATTATTAACAACTGTCATAATTAATTCATTTAAAGTTCATTGGATTTCAGATATTATTCCAGAGGTTTCTCGTTGTAATTTATCATTTTGCAAGTCTCCGTTAATTAGCCTATTACATTATCTGACAGCACGTTTCTCCAAGGATACTGTGAGAGGAAACCCGTAGTTTCTTTGTCAACAGATGTAATTCATTATAAAACTTCATCTCTTCAGTCATGTAGATGACAAAGCCTTTTGTTATTAACTGTAACATCAGTGAGTTTTATTGCACAAGCAATAAGGCTGGTGAAAATCGTAAACTGCCAAGTTATAGGGAGCAAATCTTTTTCTACTGCATCTCTCCAGACGAAGTTCTAGTCATCAATAAAATGTTTGTTTCTATAACCACTGATTACAATACATTTTAAAAATAAAATTAGTGATATAAAAATCAGAGATAATTGCATTTGTTTTCTTTGTTGCAGAAATAGTTACACTTGGGTTGTCTCTGAATCTAACCTTATAGTAAGTGTCAGTAAAGACTTACTTGTTCAGCCGGAAGGTCTCATTAGACATATGACTCTAGGAAAAAGCAAACAATTGTTATGAATTTTTGGGGGGGCCAAAATAGATTTTTATGAAAATAAGATACCATAGACAGGTATTGCCATACACTTTTGCAAAATGGGAGATAAAATTTTAGTACTAATGAAAGCAGTGATATGTGTGTGTAGCAGTAATAGGGAGAATATAGGTAAAGGGTAAAGCCTCTAGTTTCTGAAGTCTGTTTATTTTCCCTTCCTGTTCTATATATTTTCTGTAGTTTGCATTATCATTTCTTAATCATATTACAATGCACTATTGACATCACTCCAGAGCTTTGAGATCTTTTGTGTGGTTCTTCATCTGGGAATTTTACAGGTTACTAAACAGAAGTTACCTGTTCATCAAGGTACATCAGTCTAATCTTTCATGCTCCCATAACAGCTGAGTGCTAATAATTATGCAAAGCAGAATTAAATCCAAAGGACTGCATTCTCCATCTGTCCTTACCTAAATTATTCTGTGCTTTTCACTGTGGTTACTGAACAACTTATACATTCTACAAGGGATCTCTCCTTCTCTCTCTCCCCATCCCTGATATCAAGCTGTTAGTAGGGACAACAAGAATATTGAGAGTTTTGTTTGTGTGGGTGTGTGTGTGTAAGACACACAACAGTTTTGAAGAGATAAAACCCCATGATTCACAGCATAATCCAAACTGTATTTATGGCCAGGAAAAACACTTTCCCTAGCATAGGGTTTGTTGCACTTGCTGGTACTGGCCGCTGTCAGATACAAGATACTGGTTTAGATGGACCACTGGTCGTCATCTTAGCGTATGCACAACATACCTCAGGTGGCACATGACCAGGATTCATTACCAAAATTGGTCTGGTGGTTGGATCATTAGCTTCCCTGGGCTAGGACAGATACTGATGGGGAGAGTGATGTGAATGCTGGTCCATGCTACTGGTCTTGATTCAATATGGCAGTATGTTCTTAACCTGTATCTGTGACTGATCTCCACGGAAATATTGGCAGTGCAATGTAAAGATGCACATACCCCGCAAGTTTCCTCATATACTATTTGCTATTAGTAAAAATAACTTTCCAGGAGGTTAATGGAAATACATATTGCCCTTGCATTCTTTAATAGTATGATTGGCATCGCTAACGAGCATTCCTCCCCTTTCTTTTCCAGGTCTGGGCTTCAGTATTGCAGGAGGGGTGGGAAACCAACACATCGCTGGAGACAACAGCATTTATGTTACTAAGATTATTGATGGAGGAGCAGCACAAAAAGATGGAAGGTTGCAAGTTGGAGACAGACTTCTTATGGTGAGAATGACAAACTGGAACTATATTTGAAGCAGTGGAAATCTGTTTCAAATGGGGATTTTTGCTGTGGAGGTGTGGTAGTGGTTAAATCCAGTTGAATAATTAACTTCAAGTAATACTATTAATTTTTGATATTTTTCTTTGAATGTATATGTTTGAGGCTTCAGTTGTATTGGAAAACCCAACTCATTTTTATGAAGATGAGCCAAAGAGATTAATTAGTTTGGTATTCTTTTAACTCACAGCAAAGTATATGTACCCACTGCTGTTACAGTAAATGTTTTACTCCCTACATTTGGTTACTTGGTAATGCCAGGTCAGATGTTCTGGAAAAGTTTATAACAAAGTTCTAGTTTAAAGTGAAAAATCCCTTCGTTGCCCTGGGGCCAGTCCTATTTTTCAATGTTCTTAAAATGATAGAAGTTAGCAAAGGAAAGGAGCTGGTAGATCATCCAGTCCCCCTCCCTCTCGATAGAATAAGATAATTTTGTATAGCTATAACCTCATCAACACTAGGGGTCTACTAGTGTAAGTATTTCAGTAAAATAAAAGAAAAAGTACACCCCTCACCATAATAGTTTTAATGGTACAAAATCTATGTATAGATCAGGCTTAAGGGCTAAGACCCAGGTATCCTTCAGGGGAAACCCAAAGAACTCCAAGCTTGGGGAGAACACTTAGGTTGCAGTTTAACTTTTAGTTTTGTGTTGTGATTTAGGAAGAATATAAGTTTGGACCATACCCAATATTTTGTTGCCCCTCAGCCTGAGCGGTTAGCCAATATTTGGGGCCATGATGGGTTGTTTGCATTAGGAGGAGTAATTGATTGTACAAATCAGGTATTTCTGTGGTGCAGTCCTGTTTACTTACTAAGAATATACACAAAGTCCTGTTTCATATAATCATAGAACTGGAAGGGACCTCGAGAAGTCACCTAGTCCAGTCCCTTGCACTCAAGGCAGGACTAAGTATTATCTAGACCATCCCTGACAGGTGTTTGTCCAACCTACTCTTAAAAATCCCCAATGATGGAGATTCCACAACTTCCCGAGGCAATTTATTCCAGTGCTTAACCACTCTGACAGTTAGGAAGTTTTTCCTAATGTCCAACCTAAACCTCCCTTTCTACAATTTAAGCCATTGCTTCTTGTCCTATCCTCAGAGGTTAGAAAGAACAATTTTTCCCCTCCTCCTTGTAACAACCTTTTATGTACTTGAAAACTGTTATCATATCCCCTCTCAGTCTTCTCTTCTCCAGACTAAACAAACCCCATTTTTTCAATCTTCCCTCATAAGTCATGTTTTGTAGACCTTTAATCATTTTTGTTGCTCTTCTCTGGATTTTCTCCAATTTGTCCACATCTTCCCTGAACACAGAAGTAACAAATAACAGGAGGTTGTCCCCTTGTCCAGAAATCCAAGCCTGCTTTCCAGAGAGTCCTGTGCCCACAAGAAGCACTCTCCCTCGGCTACTTACCAGAGCCACACTCACTGCTTTTTGGCTTTCTGCTGCCTTTTTGGTCTTGTCTGCATCTCTCACATACACAGCTCCACCATTCAATGCCCAGTCCCCGTGTTTGCAGTCAGTCCCAGGGAAACCTCTTTTATTCTCCCAGAGATAGTTCTTGCTCAGGTCTTCCTTTGAGGTCCAGTCCCTTGGGCTCAGTAGCTTCTATTCTTTTAGGTATCTCTAAACAAAGGGGCATATAACTGCTCCCTCATCTAAACTGAATGAAAGGTAGCTATCACGCCCATTAACTTCAGTGAGGTCTGTGATTGCTCACTGGCCAAGACATGCTTGCTGGTAGCCACCAGTGCCCTCCAGTGGAACAATGTAGTCCACCTCCTTTACTCACTATGTTTTTTACTTTTGCCTTTCTCATTATCCAGGCCATCCATATTACGATGCACCATCCCCATATGTCCTTCCTATTCCTAGTTTAAGATTTTCACTTGTAAGGGCTATATCAAGTTGTCATTTAAAAATAACCCCTATTAAAACCAATATGGAGTTTGCCTTAGACTCAGGTTGTGCCATCCATTTTTAAGTGTTGCATTATATGTGCATATATGGCCTCATATCTGTCAGTTCAATTTCTTTATTTCCCTGTTAGTCTCTGAGGGCAGGTCCAAACTTAAAACGCTGCATCCGCACAGCTGCACCGCTGTAGTACTTAAGTAAGAAGCTCTTACACCGATGGGAGAGCTTCTTCCATTGGCATAGTGAATCCACCTCCCCAAGAGGCAATAGCTACGTCGACAGGAAAAACTCTCCCATTGACGCAGCGCTGTCTACACGGGGTGTTAGGTTCGTATAACTACGTCGCTCAGGGGTGCAAATTTTTCACACCTCTGAGTGTCATCGTTATACTGATATAGGCCTGTAATGTACACCTCACCTAAAGCACCAACTCTTGAAGTACTTGCAAACAGCCAAACTCCCCTCTGTTTCAAACCCTAGTCCCTTAGGCTCATAGCCACTGATAAACTAAGCAAAGTAAAGTGAAAGGGAATAAAAGAGTATGTGCCATTTAAACACAATCAGTCAGTCAAACGCTCCTCTCTACACACAGTGAGCACCAGCTTTGGTCCAATTAACTAAACAGTTAATGGGGTACTGCAGAGGCAATTAACCCAAACAAACTTACTTACTTAAAACCAATTTTACTACTTCTGCATAAAAAACCCCCTTCTTTCTCTTTGTAGAGCTCTTTAAATCATGTTGCGCTTTAAAAAGGACATGCACATTCATCAGTGGCAATAGGCCAATTACATCCAACAGTTCACAGATGTTCACAGGAAAATGCTCAAGATTTCACTTCAACAAATTCCACTTCCTGGAGAAAATAACCTGAAAAGTATTTACACAAAGGCAGACGTAACCACCAGGATCCGAATCATCTCCCTCTATCTCCATAAGTACAACCCTATCAAATCTCAATAAACCTAAGTCAATAGATGAAAAAGAACAATTATCTCTTAAAAAGGGAAAAATAAATAAAACAAGTATGTTCCTCTGGCACTCTTATTTTGCCTCCACTTACTCTTTTCTGACTTTCCTGATAGTGATTTTCTAGGGTGATTGTAAGATCAACAGGAGGAACCAAAACTTTTACTATAGCTAGTGCTGAGTGCCTCACATTTTTCAAGATGAACCTGAAAATTTCCAAATTAAACAGCCCCCTTGATTACATTTGAAAGAATGAGGCTGTGCAGAAGGAATGTTGCAATGGTTGTTAAATGTAAAGTGGAATTTCTTCCTACATACCTCCTGTGCAACTTTATTTAAGTATTATGTCTCCCATCACTGTTGTCTTCTTTGATTAGGCTTGTAGGCTTCCTTTATTCCCTTCCTTTTTTGCCATTTTATTCCATTTTCTGTCATTGGATCTGTGGTTTGAGCCTGCCGTCTTGTTCCTTCTTTCATAATCCATTTTCAGCCTTTCTGGTTTCTTTGTGTAACCTGAGTCTGATGGGTAGCTTAAGCCTTCTCCCTGTTGCCTGCTGCTTGGAGAAGCTTCTGCCCCATCACCCCAGGGGTATAGGTCCTGGGTTCTTTATCTTGGCGCACGAAACCTCCACCCAAGGGGGACTCCTCCTAGTGCAATACAATGTGTGTTGTCCTTTGGGAAAACGTTTACTACCAAATAATGTACTAGAAGTGTAGTCCAATATACAAGGAATAAAACAATTATCACAATCCCCAAAATAACAATACAGGGAACAAAGGAAAAGGAATAAGGGAAAATAGTACTGTAACTAGAATAACAAAATAGCAGCAATTACTTAAACCCTTCACCTCCTAACATTTACAATGGGCCCAAACCATTCAGCTCCCTCCCAGCACCTGCCTAGGCAGAATGTGAGTTGAGAAGAAGTTCTTTAGTGGGTGATGCAATGATGTAAATCATTGTCCAGCATAAAATTCAGAGTCACAAATAAAATAAATAGACTTGGGATTTCTTACAGTGTCTTCACCCCTTGGATAGGGTCATCCTGAGGCTCTCTGATCTGGAGTCCAATGGAAAATTAGGCTGGCTCTTGATAGCCTAACCTGGAATTGCTCCTCAGTCTCCTGGGTTGCCTGTCTTGTTACCCCCAAAACAGACCCAAAGTACCCCCAGAATAGCTCACATATTGCCCCTTCCTGGGTTTACCAGAAGTTCCCTTTGGGTGACCCATTTACCTGTTTTTGCAAGGTGAAAGGGGTCCACCCTAGAGAAATTGCTGGGGTTTTGTGGGAAATACTTTTAGGAACAACTTCCCAGTACAGTTTAGACTTGCTACCTTTGGGAGGACATGAATACAGCCTTCCGATATAATTGATTGACACCCAGGGCATATTCTTCCGAAACGCGGTATTTTTTTTTATTTAGTGTAAAAGCAATTTTCACTATACAATAAGTCTAAACATAAAGCAAAAACATAAACAATCCTTGGATACAGCCTAAAAGTACCCAAACTATAAACATATAGTTAGCCCAATATTAAATGGCTGTGTTCTGTTTGCAGTGGTCAGTCTCCTGCTGGTATTGACAGCAATCTTAAACTTTATACATATAAAACAATGTAACATTCACAACACAGACACATTTTTATTAACCCAAACATACAGACACATATTCATTAATCCTATTTATATCTATATTTTACACTATAGCTAGCGTGCTTACCCTCCATAGTTTTCTCTCCGTCTGTTCTGTCACGGTCCTTTTCTGCTGTCACACTGTGGTTGCTTCTTCTGATTTCTTCTGACTTCTCCTTCTTCTTCTGCTCCTAACTTCCTAAATTTTGCCAACTGACTCTCTGTCTTTCATACAGTTTTTGAGCTGTTTTGATTGGCTATTCTTTCAAGCCTTCCTTTTCCTCCAGTCAAATTTATATCCTTTCTGATTGATCTATTCTTATAGTCCAATCAGAACTGCTAAATATGGCTATCAATCAAAGTTGTTACATAGTATTATGGTCTATTTGCTGTTGTGGTCTGGTGACTCTCACCTAGTTTTGGACTAACTGCCTGACTGATAGGGCAGCCAGGTGCCTGGTTTTTGACCAGAAAGTCTGTTAAAAAAGGGGTCCTGACACTGTCCAGCCAGATCTTCTGACTGGACACCCAATGTCCAGTTACTGCGGGGTGGAAGGCAGGGAGGCACCGGGTCATCACCCGCACGAGCCCCTACTTAGCCAGGACTGCCTCTTACTTGTGTCAGGCGGCTGCAGCTCACAGCCCTGGCTCCACAGGAAAGTCCCTCCTGACCCAGGCGAGGAGGGTGAGTGGGTGGAGAAAAGCATGCTCGGGGTGGGGGGGGAAGAGGAGTGGCTGGAGGTGGGGCCTCAGGGGAAAGAGGCAGGGCAGGGCCTAAGGGGGGAGGGGGAAGGACTTTGGAGAGAATAGGCAGGGCAGGAGTGGGACCTTGGGGTGTGTGTGAGAGGCGGGGCAGGGGAGGTTCCGGCCCTCCTGCTGGAGTGTCTGGTTTTTAAATGACAGGTTTCAGAGTAGCAGCCATGTTAGTCTGTATTTGCAAAAAGAAAAGGAGTACTTGTGGCACCTTAGAGACTAAGCAATTTATTTGAGCATAAGCTTTCGTGCATCCGATGAAGTGAGCTGTAGCTCACGAAAGCTTATGCTCAAATAAATTGCTTAGTCTCTAAGGTGCCACAAGTACTCCTTTGGTTTTGAAATATTACTAAGTTGGCAACCCTACTGACTGACCTCTCCCTGCAGTGTTGAAGTGACCTCAGTAAAGTGACCTTTACTTGACCCTAGATTACATTTGCTTGCCTGCCAACATAACACTATATGCTGAACTGAAAACTACTAACTCATCCTTCTTGACAGTGTGCCAACATTTCACACATACCAGATGAGGTGGGGCTGCGGATGAGAGGTTTGGGGTGCAGGAGGGTGCTCAGCACTGGGATCGAGGGGGTTGGAGCGCTGGAGCGGGTCTCAGCCACATGGTGTGGCCCCCGACCCAGTGCCCCAGCTTGAGCACCGGAGTGGGGCCTAGCCGCGTGGTGCGGCCCCCAACCCGGCGCCCCAGTGGGAACTCACGGGCTGGCTTAAAATGGCTCGTGGGCCAGATCTAGCCCGAGGGCTGTAGTTTGCCCACCCCTGCTCTAGGTCATTAGACCCATCCAAGCATCTTTTGTATTACAAAGCCGCTGCACAAAAGGAAGGTAGATGCTCAAGCCCATCTTTCCAAGTCATATGGTGTTTGTGAGCGACCTTTAACTAGGGTTTTTCTAGATGAAAAGTGAAGGGGCTGAAACAGGAGAAGCAGGAGCACAGAATATAAGCCATGAGGCCCTAGAGAGAGAGACAGAAGCACAAGGTAACTTCCTTTACAGCAGGGCACAGATACCTGAGCTGAGGTTTCTGCAAGAGGGAGTTGCCTATGTGCTATGTGTTATCATCCCTGTGAAAGGAAATAAAACTTATCTGCATTTTGTAGAAATACAGTGCACTATGAAAATACCTGACTCAGCAGCACCAATTTCTGCTCCAGACAGGAAACTGACCTAGCAGGCCCTGAAAGTCTGCTACCAGTTGGCAGAAGGGCAACACACTTTTCCCCCCGGTCCAATTATCTTAGATACTGGGAGTACTGCACTTCTGTGGGAGAAAAAGATCTGAGATAGCAGCTAAGAACTTGACAGAAAAAATAAGCAGTTTCCAGTGCAGTACACACTAATGGGACATATTTGATATCATGATAAATCTTTGTCTCAGACAGGGCCAGAGCTGTTTAATGCAAGAAAAGACTGCCGGGATTGAAATGGAGTCCCTTTTAGTTTGATCTCTGATCTTACCCGGTAGGCATAGCAAGAGGCCACACAGCTCTTGGGATTTCATGATTCTGCAATGGAGAACAGAAGCTTTTCTCAAATCTGAAAGAGGCTCTTAGTCTATATATTGAATGAAAAACTTATTATGGCCTGTGCCAAATACATAATGGATAGAGCTGAATAAATTTTAAGCACTTTAAAAGGGCTGTTTTCCAATTTTCTGTGTAGTACATTTTGTATAGATGCCTGTTAGGGACAGCGTGTGCTGCTGGGAGACTTCGGCTATGTCTACACTATGAACTAGGTGAGTGATTCCCCGCTCACATACATGTATTTGTGCTAGTTTGATTAGAGCTAGTATAAACAGTAGTGTACCCACCTGAACCTCATGGGTATGTATTTACTGCCTGTCTTACTGCGGCTACGTTACTATTTATACGTGTGCTAGCTCTCATTGAGCTGGTACGAGTGTTTGTATGTGAGCTGGGAATCTCACCCTTAGTTCGTAGTGTAGACATAGTTTTTGTCCTAATGGATGGGATGTTGGCTGATTTCAGTCTTGTTTAACCTTTTCTTTATTCTTCAAGCACTGTTAATCAGTGTTCTAAGCATCCCTTCTGAAGAGTCCTGTAGTTAGAGAGAGGACAAAATGTATATTTTCCACGTATTTGTTACGAGCATAAACAAAAGTATTGCAAATATTTGTGACCGCTTATTTTTTGCAAGTGGCAATCTGCATGTCCTTCATAGTTCTGACCATTTCTTCATGTTTTGCTTCCCCCAACAAGTTTGCTTAGTGAAACTCTCATTTGTAGCTTTATCTCACTTGTCTTGACTGCTGAATTTATTTTCTTTATGGTTTCTCTGAGTCCCAATGTTACAACCTTCAATTAATACAAACATGGCACTTGTCTCATCATGCATACCTGAAAATAAAAACATACCCCACCTTATGGAATCTTTCTAATCAATTTCATGATGGTTTTAGGATCTGCCCCCTAAAAATTTACTATCTGAATTGAGACAAAACAGAAAGGTATGTAACAGAGGATGAGGGGAAAGGGAAACAAGAGGGTAGCTGTGTCAGGAACAGTGCTTACATAGATTAGTCAAAAGTTGAATTTTCACGGTTTGAATCCCCCTTTTAAAGTATATAAATAAGCAAGAGAGATTTAATATCAGTCACTTCTGCATACCAGTCATTTGCATGAAATCTGTATCCATATGAATCTATATTCCTATCCTTGCCCCTTTCCCGTTAGCCTGTGGCCGTCTTGTCAGTGTAGATTGTAAGCTCTTCAGGACAGGGACTGTCTACTAATCTGTGTTGTGTATATGTCTAGCACAGTGAGGCCCCATCCTTGGCTAGTCTCTAGGCACTACTGTAATAAACATGATTCATTGTTAATAATATATCTCATTTCCCTTGTACAAGAATATACATAGGAAGTACCTTTATGCAGTAGAGTCCTCATGCCTCAAAATGTACAAGATCTTTTCTCCTGCATAAAGTTTTTTCTGGAGGAGTAATCTAGATTAGCACCTCCTATTGACACAATTCCCTGCCCCACCTTGTCTATACTCTTCTTTGCGATGCCCTGGTGCACCTGATATACTATCTGCATCAAGCCCACACCTTGTGTCTTTAATCACCTACCCTCTCACTATTTCAGTGTCTTTCTACCTACAGCTCCAGAAAATGGTCACATTTTTTACTGTTAAACCTTCCCTTCCCAGTTCCACAGCTGCCACTGTTCACTCCCCACCTCTCCAAAGTAGTCTCTTATTTTTGTCTCCCTTCCTCCCCTGCTTAACTTTTCAACTATCCATTTAAGTTAATGGGCAAAGAGATTTTAGGGTGTCACTCACTTATGAGGTCCCATTAGGAACTAGTGCATGGGTGCAACATCATCAAGTATCCAAGTAACTAATAAGAATGTGATTTGGGCTTTTACTGCCAACAACCAGATGCTGATAATCAATATCTCAAGTGGCTGCTATGATGTATACATATCCCCTGCATCCTCTGGTGCACAGTTTGCTATGCAGCTATTTCAGTTTCTTGTTATGTTTCTGCTAATGATGACCTGGTAATAGTGTCGTACTGGAGCAGATACAATGGCATATTTACACTGAGCTATGGTATTGCAGCTTGGGGATTGCCAATGCTGCTAAATAAAACCTTAATCTGATTTTTCTTCTTTATTGTATAATAACATTACTATTCTATAATCTGCAGCACCTTTTGTCTACAATTCTTAATCCATCATTGATAACTGTACATATAATATGGATATTTCTTCTGTATCTATCCAGCCTTACTCATCTGTCTAATTTCTCCTTTAAGGTAAATAATTACAGTTTAGAAGAAGTAACTCATGAAGAGGCAGTAGCAATATTGAAGAACACATCAGATGTAGTTTATCTGAAAGTTGGAAAGCCCACTACCATTTACATGACTGACCCTTATGGCCCACCAGATATTACTCACTGTAAGTGTCTCATTGCATATTATTTCATATGTGATATCATGCTTTAAGTGATTATTTTGACTTTTCAAATCTAGACAAATATCAGTACATCAGCGAAGCTTTTACAAGGCCTTGGAAGGCTGAAAAATGGAACTGTTCATTAAATATGATACTATCATGATCTGTTATATTTGAAATAATAATTCTGGACTTGTGCTGCAAAAAGTAACAAGATAACCATGCCACCAAACTTATTCCAACATGCTATTGTTGAATTTTAAGCAGGTACACTGTATCTTTTGTAACAACTAAGGGGAAAATATTTTTATGTAAATATAGTATTTTGATAAATCTTGGATTAACAAATGTGGAGAGAGGAGTGCTCAGTTCACAAGACAGGTACAACACAGGCAGCAGAAGACCTGCTTACATGGGCTTACCAAACAAAAAGCTTGAGGAAAATTGACAAGATATTTGCATTCAATGGAGTTGTAATTTACACAATATTTGCATACAGCATAAAATTGCCCTCCAAAAATTGCTACATAATTGCCATCCAATTCTATCAGTTACATCCCCATACATCAGGATACTAATGCCCCCTGTTTCCTATCCATCCGCTCCCTTATTTATATCCATCCTCTGCTTCTCTACCCAACAGTGTGGCAATGCTTCCCCTTGCACTCAGTGCATCTCTTCTTAATGTGCATGTAGTTCTCCCCTCCCCAGTACCCCATTCTTTGGGGTGGCACCTTGTCACTGAGGCTCCAGGCTCCTCTGCTTAGCTTCCCTTCTCCCAGCAGGCAGGACTAATCCATGCCACTGTGGTGTATCTTGCTGGCCTGCTGCAGATTCCCTCCGTTTGCCAATTAGTCAGTAAATGCTCCCTGCTTTAAGCTCCCTCTGAGTCTCTCTCTCGAGATGAGCCAGGAAGCAGTCTGATTGGCTTGCAAAATAAGGAGAGTAGGGAGTCTCAGCAACTGACCCCAGCTCATGCTGGCAAGCTGCCAAAAATGCAATTGTCACCAGAGGCCATGGAGCCAGCAAAGGGATGGAAAGACAAAAGTTCCCAGTAAAAGTCAGAGATTAGGCACTTCTGCATCATTATCCCTTAATTCTGATTTGGCATGCCCAGCTAAACATGGTTCTTTCTACTCACATGGCCCATAAAAGGGTGATAACTGCATTAGTGGTTTTGTAACATGCACATCTATATATTACACTGAATTGGACCTAGACCAGTTGGACCTGTTTATTTAGCAGACGCTACTAATCAGCCAACAGATGGTGATGATATTTGTTAACTGCTAATCTGGGCTGATTTCTTACCAGTGACTAAGGAGTAAAAAAGGCTCTCTAGCACCTTACTAATTCTTTGGATTATCTGGTCTTCCAAAATAGTATTTCAAAAATAGTGAAGCAGCGCATGCTGTTGAACAAGATTAGGGAGGCAGTGTTGCCTAATGGATAGAGTACTGGAGTAGGCCTCGGGAGACCTGGTTTTCATTCCTAGCTGTGCCACTGACCTGCTGGGTTACCTTGGGGATGTCACATCACTGCTCTGTGCCTCCGTTTCCCCATCTGTAAAATGAGGATAATGATACTGATCTCCTTTGTAAAAATGCTTTGAGATCTACTGATGAAAAGTGCTATCTAAGAGCTAGATATTATTATTAGTGATCAGAAATTTCAGTGAGGGAAAAAGCTTGAAAAAACTTTCAGTAATTGATGGGTGCATTGTGACGGGGCAAGGCCAGATGCTATAGTAAAGTAGTCGGAGACAGATATATTAGCCACAAGCTAAACAAATCCCTATTAGCATAAGGATAAGCAAATGGCAGCTGCTCCAGGTCAATTAAGACACCTGGGGCCAATTAAGATCTTCCCAGAAGGCAGGGAGGACAGCTAGGTTGATTGGGACACCTGAAGCCAATCAGGGGATTGCTGAAACTAGTTAAAAACCTCCCAGTTAGTCAGGTGAGGGTGTGTCAAGAGCTGTAGGAGGAAGCCATGCTGTTGGAGAGACTGAACAGTACAAACCATATCAGGTACAAGGAAGGAGGCCGTGAGGTAAGGGTGAAGTGGATCTTGTGGAAGTGGGGGGCTGCTGTGGGCATGTGGCCCAGGGAATTGTATGTGTCCTGTTTCTAAAAAGTCAGATACCATAGCTGATATTATTGGGGTCCCTGGGCTGCAGCCCAGAGTAGAGGGAGGGCCCGGGCTCCCCCCATTGCCCCATGATTAATCACTGAGACTGGGAGACAACAGAGATTGTGCAAGGGAGGATAGCTTCTCCTCACCTCCCTTGCTGGCTTATGATGAAAATGGCTCAGTAGGCTGTGACCCTTGCCTCTAGAGAGAGAAGGGCTACATGGAGGGTCATGGTGAGCCTCTGAGGCTAGTGAAATCTGCCAGGAAACGCGGGAGCCACAGAGACAAGGACAGAGCTTTGTCACAACATACAAGTTTGTTTGTCTCTTAGCAAGGAATGGCCTTTCCTTATAGAAGCATTTGGTCTTAAAATATTTAATAATTCACCATCTGAAGAATGGATTGAACCTATGACTAGAAAGTTTAAACACTTCCATTTCAAAAGGAAATTAATCATCAATCAGTGCAAAAGCATGTCTTTGTTTTTCCTCCTTAGTATTTCCTTTCCTATGATTACATGGATTAGAGATTTGGTCACAGCCATTATTACATATTTCCAGCCAGCACCATTGTTTTGAGACCCAAAGCAAAATACAAGCAAACAGCATAGTACTGTCTTTGTTAATCATTAGCATGTATCATATCTATATTAGCTTTCACTCTTCTTAACAGCTTTTCCTGGGATCTAAATTATGATGCAATCTAAATTGGCACTGAAAATTCAGTTTAGTGGGATTTGGGATCCCAACTCTTCTAGGGTCCTTTGAATAATCCCTGTCCTAAATTATAACCTGTTGTTTCCCCCTAATTTTTTTCTCTAAACTGGGTCTCTTATTATATTGCTTCTGGCACTCTAAAAATGATGGTATAAGACTTAATGTCCCTCTCATCTACTTATCTCCTACAACTATCTCCATTCCTTTTTGCATTCATGCACTTATTCATTAAATGCCTTCCTGCTCTCTGTCTCCAAAGCCATCCCCTTCTCATCCAAATCCCTCCCAAAGATCCTCTCCTTCCTTAATCTCCACACAAAGTGAATGAGTAAACAAAATCCTAGCCATTCATTCCCTTCACTGCCTTGTTTAGATTTTACACTCTTTGAGGCAGGAACTGTCTGTGTTTTGTGTCTTGTACAGCACCAAACACATTATTGGTGATTAAATTAAAACAATACTATCACATCAACCAAATGCAAATGTCACTCACTACAGTTGCTTATTTTAATCATCAGCTTATTCTCCACCAATGGAAAACCATATACTCACTGGCAACAATGGCACTTTAGAGTACAAGGCGTCTTTGGCTCCTATCTCACCAGGAAGATACTCACCGATTCCAAAGCACATGCTTGTAGAGGATGATTATACCAGGTTAGATATCTTTCTTTATATATTGCCTTTGGTAATGACTGCAATGCATATTAACAACAAGGGGGAAGAAACACAAGATAAAATAAAGAATGGGTTCAACAATATTAAATAAGTTAGTTGTATTCAAGTCGGCAGGGCCTGATGAAATTCATCCTGGGGTACTTAAAGAATTAGCCAAAGCAATCTCGGAACCATTAGCGATAATGTTTGGGAATTCGTGGAGGACAGGTGAGGTCCCAGAGGAATGAAGAAGGGCAAATATAGTATCTATCTTTAAAAAGGGGAACTGTTGACCAGTCAGCCTAACTTTGATACCTGGAAAGATACTGGAACAAATTACTAAACAATCAAATTGTAATTATGTAGAGGCTGTTATAAAGAGGATGGTGATTGATTGTTCTCCATGTTCATTGAAGGCAAGACAAGAAGTAATGAGCTTAATCTTCAGCAAGGGAGATTTAGGTGGAGATTAGGAAAAACTTTCTAACCATAAGGATAGTTAAGCACTGGAATAGTCTTCAAAGGGAGGTTGTGGAATCTCCATCTTTGGAGGTTTTTAAGAACAGGTTAGACAAACACCTGTCAGGGATGGTCTAGGTTTACTTGGTCTGGCCTCAACACGGGACTGGACGAGATGACTTCTCAAGGGCCCTTCCGGCTCTACCTTTCTATGATCCTATGGTAAATAACAACAATGGAGTATTTGGTGCAATAAATGGACTGACCTTATTATGTGGAAATGAGACAGCAGAGCTTTACCGTTGAGTTGGTTTTGAAGCAGATGGTGGGGGGGGGCGTCCTTTCTTTATATCCTGTATTTCAGCTAAGTGTTGCTCTGAGACAATTTATATTTCATTCTTATTTGAAGGGTGGTTAGAACATTGCTCACCCTGCCATCCTCTTTTTAAAGCTACTACAGAGATGAAGTATATGAAATGAGTTCTCATTATACTGTATAGTATGACAGAATGAAAATTGTACTTGTTTCCTTCAATATTCTTCTATTTTCATAGTTTCATAGCTTTTCAGGCTAGATGGGACAATTATGACTGACCTGCACACCACAGGTTAATAACCTCAATCCAGTAATTCCTGCTTCAAGCCCCCAGCTTCTGTTTGCTTTCGTTGTGTGTTTGCTCTTGTATGTCTCTAAGGTCCCTTCAGCTACATCACTTGTGTGGCAGGTGTATTCAAAGGGCTTCATGGCATTTGTTTTTAACAAAGGGTTAAAGTGTGGGAGAAACACACCTCCTCCCCCTAGCTTGGATAAAGGAACAGCTTCCTGCAGTTCTCTCTTTTCCTTGGCTGAGTGTGCTGAGAACTCCCTGCCTCTTTCAGTCTACTGTAGGAGTTTCACCAAAGATGAATTTAACCCAATGAGTTGTTTTCGTATAGGAGTTTCTTCCATCCAATTAGATATTTTTAGTTAACAGTTAAAAGATGTATTTCATCAAATTCTGGATCAAAGCTTTCCCTGGATCAATACCGTTTACATCATTTCTAGCTGCCTGTGTATTTAAAGAAAGTGATATTGTAACAAGGAATCCTGCATACCTAGTTCTTGGCAATGCAGTATATGGGGCCAGATTCAGCCCTGGTATAACAGCATCGATTTCAGCATCCTTGTGCCTGGGGAGGGTAGCTGCACTAAGGAGGGCATTGAGTAAGGTAAAGAATCCACAAAGAGAGCAAGTAACGAGTTAGGGAGGCTAGGAGGCCACGGGGGATGCAAGAAAGGAATCCGGAAAGAGGAGAAAAGCCAGAGTGTGAGTGAGGAGGCATTTAAACAGTTGAAGCTATAGGCGGGATGGGGAGGGATTCAAAGAATGTCCCGTGCTTTTCTCCATTCCATCTGTCCAGAAGGTTACACCCCATCCTATTGAATGCAGACCTATCCATGATGATCTGCTCAATCATCACCTCCATGCTTGATAACTACAGCTCATATCTAAGAGTGAAGTATCTCACCCTGGAAAAAGGGACTGGAGTGAGATGTTTGCAGCAACCTGCATTTTGTACTATTTGGGAAATGCAATAACTGGTACAAAACAAATCAGCTTGTCTGCTGAGCAGCAAGGGTTGCCGTGATTAGAGAACCCCACTGTTGTTCTCTCTGTATTGGATCCCGAGTGAATAGTGTTCAGTTTAGGTCTGGCACCAAAGCCCTCTTTTATATTGGCACTAGTAACCTGAGAGATTGGCTTTCTGTCTGCAGCAGTGACCTGCCATGACAAGCATATTTCATTGGAACCATAAAACTGTCATCCGGTAGGGAGAGGTTCATAAGTGTGACAGAACCAATCAAACAAAAATATCTTAATGCTAATCAAGCATTTACTCTTACCTGCTAGAAAGGAAGAAGATAATGTTGCCTTTTTTTTTTAGAATAATTGTTAGCACTCAGATGCTACTGTGATGGGCAACAGTATGTGAACTTGGATACTGTTGTACAGTGCTCATAATTAGAGCTGGTCTGGAAGTTTCCTAATGGAAGTCTTTCATCAGACCCTGGGAGAGTCGCCCTCCCTATCGATGATGTACTTCTCAAACTGGCTAAGGCCCTTTGGAGCACACTGGCTTCGATAGCGCCTGTGGCTAAGCACGTGGAAAAGTACTATTTCATTTCCATATGGGATTTGAGGGGTTTTTCTCCCATCCAGGCCCAAATTCTCTAGTTGTAACTGCGGTGAACAACAGAGCTTGGTGGGGCAGGTTTAAGTCCTCAAGGATAGGGACGCTAAATGAATGGATCCTCAGAGGCAGGAAGATTTACAGTTCTTCTTCCTTGTAGATGTGAATTGCTAACCAGCAAGCCTGCTGTCCAAGTAACATATTTTTTAACTGAACAGCTACATCAAAGTTTGTAGACCAGCTGCCCAAGGCCTTGCAAGAGGAATTTTGGGCATTTGTCTGTGTTAGACATCATGGACACCTCAGCCAGAGTGATGGCTTCCACAGTCATCATGAGGAGAGCTTCCTGGCTGCAGAATTTGGGCATTGCCCCTAATGTCCAACAAGCCACTGAGGATTTTCCTTTTACAAACACTGTTCTCAGACAAAAATGGCAAGATGCTACTCTCCTTCTAGGTCTCCAGGGCTATCCTGTGGTCCTTGGGGGGGTGTACACACCTGGTTTGTTTTCCTCCACTGTTCCTGGACTCCTTACAGTGGTGGTTGCATCCAGAGAATATTTTCCTGGTGGTTGCATCCAGAGAATATTTTCCAAGGCGTTCCCTTTGTCTGGTCCTCACCAGCCAAGCTGGTGATTACTGACACCTCCCTGATGGGTTAGGGGGCACTCTATCTTGCTCTGCTGAGAGGTGATCATACTGTGACAGTTCTGCATTGAGGAGACTATTACTCTGATAGCCATTCACTTGGCTGGGTTCAGAATCATCTTGCGGACCATCTCAGCAGGTATTTTTTCCATGAGTGGTCCATGAAGACAGATGTCCTCCAGGTCATCTTCACAGCTTGGGGCGTCCCGACAATCGACCTATTTGCAACAAGGGACATCAGGAAATGTCATCTGTTCTGCTCTTGAAGGGGGCTTCAGTCCAGGCTCACTGTCTGACGCTTTCCACCTCTGCTGGCAGTCAGCTCTCCTGTACGGCTTTCCCCTGATCCCAGTCATCCCTCAGGTCATCCTCAAGCTCAAGGTGTATCGGGCCAAGCTCATTCTCATGGCCCCAGCATGGCTGAGATAGTGCTGGCTCTCCGACCTTCTCACACTGTCTATTCAGCCTGCCCTACCGCTTCCTCCCCATCCCAGCTTACTCACTCAGAACCAAGGCCACACCTTGCATCATTCACTCAGCTCTCTGCATCTCACAGCGTGGCTGCTGCATGGCTAAATGAGGAGGAAGAGCAGTGTTTGGCAGCTGTCCAACAAATCCTCCTTGACGCAAACCCTCCACTAGGATGCCCTGTTCAGCTAAATTGAAGTGATTTTCATGTGATCATTAGCCTGCCTACCCTGGCCTCTATCCAGGACATTTTGGAGTACCTGCTGCACCTTCAGTCATTGGGGCTTCTGTTTAGTTCATTGAAAGTGCATCTGGAGGTGATATCAGCATTTCATCCCCCTGTTCAGGGAAGATCAATCTTCTCCAGTGCCATGATAGCAAGATTCTTAAAATCACTCCTTTGTCTACATCCTCCGGTCCAAGAGCCAGTTCCTCTGTAGGATCCTAACTCAGTGCTAGTGGCCTTAATAGGACCTCAGATCAAGCCCCAGGCATCTTGTCTCTTTCTGCTCACTTCGGAAAACTGCATTCCTGGTAGTGATAACATCTTCAAGGAGAGTGTGTGATTCACAGGCTCTAATGGCAGAATCTCCTTACACACAGTTCTCCAAAGACAAAGTGACTTTATGACTGTATCCAAAATTTTTGTCTAAAGTGGTTTCTTGGTTTAATTTGAACGAGGTGGTATGTTTACCTGTGTACTTTCCTGAGCTGTTTTCAACTCCAGAAGAGCAGCATCTCCAGACGTTAGATATCAGGCAGTTCCTAGCTATTTTTCTGGATAGAACTAAACCTTTTCATAGGTTTCAGAGGAACAGCCGTGTTAGTCTGTACCACACAACAGAACCACTAACCCAGGAACTTATCCTTGCAACAAAGCCCGTTGCCAATTGTGCCCACATATCTATTCAGGGGACACCATCACAGGGCCTAATAACATCAGCCACACTATCAGAGGCTCGTTCACCTGCACATCCACCAATGTGATATATGCCATCATGTGCCAGCAATGCCCCTCTGCCATGTACATTGGTCAAACTGGACAGTCTCTACGTAAAAGAATAAATGGACACAAATCAGATGTCAAGAATTATAACATTCATAAACCAGTCGGAGAACACTTCAATCTCTCTGGTCACGCAATCACAGACATGAAGGTCGCTATCTTAAAACAAAAAAACTTCAAATCCAGACTCCAGCGAGAAACTGCTGAATTGGAATTCATTTGCAAATTGGATACTATTAATTTAGGCTTAAATAGAGACTGGGAGTGGCTAAGTCATTATGCAAGGTAGCCTGTTTCCTCTTGTTTTTTCCTACCCCCCCCCCCCCCGATGTTCTGGTTTAACTTGGATTTAAACTTGGAGAGTGGTCAGTTTAGATGAGCTATTACCAGCAGGAGAGTGAGTTTGTGTGTGTATGGGGGTGGGGGGGATGTGAGAAAACCTGGATCTATGCAGGAAATAGCCTGACTTGACTATGTAAAGAGTTGTCACTTTGGATGGGCTAGCACCAGCAGGAGAGTGAATTTGTGTGGGGGGGTGGAGGGTGAGAAAACCTGGATTTGTGCTGGAAATGGCCCACCTGTTGATCACTTTAGATAAGCTATTACCAGCAGGACAGTGGGGTGGGAGGAGGTATTGTTTCATATTCTCTGTGTGTATATAAAGTCTGCTGCAGTTTCCACGGTAAACATCTGATGAAGTGAGCTGTAGCTCACGAAAGCTCATGCTCAAATAAATTGGTTAGTCTCTAAGGTGCCACAAGTACTCCTTTTCTTTTTGCGAAACCTTTTCATGTTTCACCTCATTTGTTTGTGTAATATGCAGATCACATGAAGGGTCAAGTGGTCTGGATAACATCCTGCATTAAGACTGAAGCTGTTTCATATGCAGCTATGCCTCCTCAGTGGATGTGAGCTAATTCAATGAGGGTGCATGCAAAATGCAGTGTTCCTCAGTCACCTTCCCATATTGGACATGTGCAGGGCTCCTACATGGTTGTCGATACATACGTTCACAAACCATTACGCCATAAATGCATCTTCCAGGGTTGATGCAAGCTTTGGTAGAGCGGTCCTGCAGTCCTTGTTTAGGTAGACTCCAAGCCACACCTCTTGTGTGGTTACTGCTTGTGAATCACCTAAGTGAAATACACAGTTGAATCAACTCAAAGAGGACGAAACAGTTATTTACTATAACTGTTCTTCTTCGAGATGTGATGCAGAAGTGTATTCCATGACCCACCTTCCATCCCCTCTGCATCAGAGTCTCATTTCTGGGTGTTCCATGAGAAGGAACTGAGGGGAGCACTGCCTCATGTAGCCAGGGGTGCGGTATGGCCAACAGGCGTGAGTGCCGCCCCTCTATGGGTACTGCTAGTCAAATTTCTCTGGCTCTGGTGCACTGGGTGTGCAAACACCTAAGTGGAATACATGTCTGCATCAGATCTTGAAGAACCACGGTTACAGTAAGTAACTGTTTCTTTTCTTTCACTTTCTCATTGTCATAATATTTCTGTTGTATATTTTAATGCAATGTGAATAAAGCAAGAGCAAAGGTCACCTTGAGGCACCAGTGTAATGATGTTGAATGTTTTCCTTTTTCTGTGCTTTGTTTAGTTTTGTACGGTAGCATGATCCAAAATGGCACCAATTAAGGCACAATTTTATTTTTTACACATATTCTTGTTGGACACTAAATATTAAATAGTGCCAGCAATGGTGACTTTGCAGTTCTCTTCCTGCATATTTTGTCCTTTATGGTATCGTTGTCACATTTTTAGATATTAATAAAATAACACAATTTCACGCTAGTGAACTATGTGACCAAAAGTAAATAAGACACATGCCAGTAACTATAACTACCAATACAATCTTTAATATTGTGCAGATATGTTGTTCTTTAAAAATGCTTCCATTAAGCTAAAGAAAAGACACAATCTGGCCCTAATTTTTTTTTTTGGGTCATCAATTACTTTGAGGGAACTGTAAATCACTGTTTGCTCTCTCGCAGACATCTGGCTCCCTATTTTTAGAAAATTGAATGTACCTTCTAATAAATTCCATAGTTCTCAGATGTTCACTTTTCCTGCCTTTAATAAGAGAGATGGGCAGAAGAGTCCAGAAAAATAAAGGACTCTTGTGTTGTGTTTTACATTCTTTTTAACGTCTGAAAACCAGTGTGTCAAGCTGCTGTGCTACAGCTGACGTAAAATTCACTTTAACGCTTAGCTGTGGCTAGATATTAAAAATTCATGAAAAAAGCCATCTGAGTTGCCTGTTTTGCTGTGAAATGCATGTTTGATTTCTTTTTATATGTAGCTTTGTTCAATAACATCTTTGTTAAGCGGAGAATGCTGGTTTGGGAGCCGGGGGAGAGGGAACATTACACTGAAGGCTCCAGGGAATTTTTCTCTTTATTGAGAGTGGCATTGCACAGCCATTTCTTGTTTCCTTACATAAGCTACAAGACATAATTTATCAAACTGTCTTGTAGAATCAACTTGAATGCTGTTTTAATGCACAGGTTTGATCATAATTAAAATATGATCACTAAATGTGTAGTATAAAATCTGTCATATAACCATTTTCTGACAATGTTGTGGTCTTTAGTAGAGCACAAAAATAAAGCAGGAAAAAAGACTTGAGGATTTCGGTAAAGAGAATCTGCAAACTCTTCCTCAGGGATCTTGAATGAGTTGACTTGGCCCATCTATTGAAAAAACACTGCACATGTTTTTAAAGGGTATATATCGCTGAAGGGAGTTAGCTGTACTTCCTATTAGCATTATTCTTGAAGAAGCAGAATCAAAATTCATATTTCCTAGGTGAATCAGATCAATGTGTAATGTAGACAGTGTTTTCATTTAATGAATTCTATAACATCTTTTTGACCTGGTCTTGTAATATGATGAATAAAAAATAAATAGAATTGAGCTGATACAGTTATAAAAAAATATGATGCATAATCAGTCCCTTTGAAGAACCAGGGTAGGATAGTCTGAAGCACCACTTTGTCTAAAACACAGCATATCACCTCTCCCAAATACATGGGTAAACTATGTATCACTCTAAATATAGGCGGGGCTGGTAGCACTGCCTATTATTAAGGTTGCCTGACGCTTCCAATTATAAAACCAGATTATGAGTTTATTCTAACTGAGTCAAACTTTTAACAGCTCGGGTAGAAATTTTCCATGCTAGGTTTCTGCCTCTAGCTGTTTTTTTGTTTTGTTTTATTTTGTTTTTTTAATTTCACCTAAAACAGTTCAGCCATTTCTGAGAATGGGGCTAAGGTGAAATGTATCGTTTTGCCTGTGTTAAAAACGTTATGGTGACTTTTTCTTTGACAAGACTAGTGCTCCCGTACTTTGGACTACAAGGACTTTAAATTTGGCAAGAGGGTGGCCTTTGTTTCAAGGATATGCCTCTTGTCATTCCTGTGAAAAGCCACCCAAATTTGCAATTTGCACATGCTCAGGAGAGACTAGTTCAGTTTAACAGTTATAATCTCTGAATAATCTGCCCTTACTGAGCATGCTCATGCCTCTCGCAGCTCCCAGTACTGACCTGCCTGCACATGCACCATCCCCACAGAGTAAATGAGCATCCTCAGTCCCAGAGTTACAGGGGTGAACCTGGACTTTCCCTGTAATTGTTGCTGCCCAGCTGCTCCCCATCTAGGTGGGACCAGACACTGGAAATGAGAGCAGGAAGCCTATGACTAGCTGGACAAGAAGACTGAGTCTGGCACAAGGAGCCAGGAGTGGGGAAGAGACAGGCCAGGGCCAGGGCAGAAGGGATCAAGCTTGGTAGATATTGGCAGAAGTCTGTGCCCTCTAGACATACTCCCCTCCAGAGCCTGGAATGGAACCCATAATTCCTGAGTCTCACCATTCCTCTGCTGTCAGCAGATCGCTGTGAAACCAACGGAAAAAGTGTCTCCCCCATTCCCCTCTAGTGCTGATTCACATAGAGGATGACAACTAGTACTACTGTCGCTATCAGTTACTTTGCTAATTCAAGTGACAGAGATTTGTGCGATGGATGTAAAGATTCCAACCCTGCTAATGGCCCAGGTGGGTGTTAATATGATGCCACATGATGAAATTTCTGTTGTTTCAATTTTCTTTTTAAATACCTCAGAAAATACACACAAAAACTCTGTGTTAAAAGAACATTATTAAGGCTCTCAAGTCAAGCATTGAAAAGATAGGAAATGCCAGAATTAAGGTTGTCTTTGCAACTTTAATTCAGCCCCATGTGCATGTGAATTATGATACAGTCTGTACTTTACCAAAAAATGACAGCTCATATTTCTTAACAGTATCTTAGAAGTCAGTTATTTAAATGAAGCATGACGTTTATTATATAACCGTTTTACAGGATTTCATATGTTTGAAGCTCAAGAATGATCTTAAACTAGTGAATTGTTTCTTTGTCCTGGGATTTAATATGCCAAACCCAAATTATTTCAATTCGTAATTGTTAAACATGAATTACCCCCTCTCTCCAAATTAAAATGGATATTCAGCTATTTTCAAGGAGTCAAACCCTCAGTGTTCCAAAATAATTTACATTGTATTAAAAATGTAAGCCAAGATTTTCAGAAATGGTTGCCTTGATATATCTGATTTTTCATATGTTAGACTTTTACAGTTTCCCTTGAGTTCAAAGGAAGCTGCTGGATGTTCAGCTCTTCTGACAAAATCAGGCTTTAGAACTTTAGGCTCCTATTTTGAATATCATAATAAGACAAGTTTATGGGGATGGTATATGAGACTGCCTACAATGACATATAGTTGATCTGTGACTGCTAGCAGCAAATATCTCCAATGGCTGGTGATGGGACACTAGATGTGGAGTCTCCGAGTTACTACAGAGAATTCTTTCCCACGTGTCTAGCTATTGGGTCTTGTTCACATACTCAGGGTCTAACTGATCACCATATTTGGGGTCAGGAAGGAATTTTCCTCGGGGTCAGACTGGCAAGACTCTGAGGGTTTTTTACCTTCCTCTGCTGCATGGGTCACGGGTCACTTGCAGGTTTAAACTAGTGTAAGCGATGGATTCTCTGTAACTTGGAGTCTTTATATCATTATTTGAGGACTTCACCCCTAACCTCTGGCTGAGTTACTGTATTACAGGAGTGGGTGCATGAGGTTCTGTGGCCTGCAATGTGCAGGAGGTCAGATTATCCAGTAAGTTCTTGGAAAGTATTGGAGACAATTTTTTATTTCAGAAGGTGAAGACAGCTACTAGGGGAGAGGTTGTTCTAGATTTGATTTTGACAAAGAGGGAGGAACTGGTTGAGAATTTGAAAGTGGAAGGCAGCTTGGGTGAAAGTGATCATGAAATCATAGAGTTCATGTTTCTAAGGAATGGTAGGAGGGAGAACAGCAAAACAAAGACAATGAATTTCAAGAATAAAGACTTTAGCAAACTCAGGGAGTTGGTAGGTAAGATCTCATGGGAAGCAAGTCAAAGGGGAAAAACAATAGAAGACAGTTGGCAGTTTTTCAAAGAGACATTTTTAAGGGCACAAGAGCAAACTATCCCACTGCATAGGAAAGATAGGAAGTATGGCAAAAGACCATCCTGGCTTAACCAGGAGATCCTCAATGATCTAAAAATCAAAAAAGAATCCTATAAAAAGTGGAAACTAAGTCAAATTAAAAAGGATGAATAAAAACAAATAACACAAGCATGTAGGGACAAAATTAGAAAGACCAAGGCACAAAACGAGAACAAACTAGCTAGAGACATAAAGAGTAACAAGAAAAAGGAGAGTAGGATTATAATTCAAAATGATCTGGACAAACTGGAGAAATGGTCTGAAGTAAATAGGATTAAATTCAGTAAGGACAAATGCAGAGTACTCCACTTAGGAAGGAACAATCAGTTGCATTCATATAAGATATGATAAGACTGCTTAGGAAGGAGTACTGCAGAAAGGGATCTAGGCATCATAGTGGACCACAAGCTAAATATGAGTCAACAGCGTAACGCTGTTGCAAAAAACCTGAACATCATTCTGGGATGTAGGATCAGGAGTGTTGTAAGCAAGACACGAGAAGTAATTCTTCCGCTCTACTCCACGGTGATTAGGCCTCAACTGGAATAGTGTGTCCAGTTCTGGGTGCCACATTTCAGGAAGGATGTGGACAAATTGGTGGAAGTCCAGAGGAGAGCAACAAAAATGTTTAAAGGTCCAGAAAACATGACCTATGAGGGAAGATTGAAAAATTTGAGTTTGTTTAGTCTGGAGAAGAGAAGACTGAGAGGGGATTTAACAGTTTTCAAGTATGTCAAAGGTTGTTACAAGGAGGAGGAAGAAAAATTTGTTTTTCTTAACCTTAAAAAGAAGCAATGGGCTTAAACTGTAGGAAGGGAGGTTTAGGTTGGACATTAGGAAAAACTTCCTAACTGTCAGAGTGGTTAAGCACTGGAATGAATTGCCTAGGGAGGTTGGGGAGTCTCCATCATTGGAGAGTTTTAAGAGCAGACAAACACCTGTCAGGGATGGTCTAGGTATACTTAGTCCTGCCATGAGTGTAGGGGACTGGACTAGATGACCTCTCGAGGTCCCGTCCAGTTCTGTGATTCTATGATTAGATGATCATGATGGTCCTTTCTGACCTTAAAGTCTATGAGTCAATGAGACAATAGGAATTCTTATTTTTTCCACAACAGTAAGACTATTGTTTTCAATTACTGTTTTCTTTGTAATCCATAATGTATTAGCTGGCAAATAGTATCTGAGACTAGTGAGTTTAGGTGCACAAAATTAGAAGCTGTACGCTGTACCATTCCTCTTAGTTCCTTCTGACTTCTGAATCACAACCACTATCTTCCCTGTCTTCAAATGATCATTGACAATAATTTGTGTTGGAATAGAAAATTCTGGCCAGGATGCTAGCATAGACCTCTGCTTTTACGTGCAGAACTGATTAAACTTGTTTTTTAAGATCTCATTTGAAACACACTCATATGGCACAATTACCACTTTTTCTACCTTCTAAGGATTAAGGGCGGAATCAGCATTGATGGGATTTGAACATGTGGTTGGAGTTTAGATGTTTAAAACCTGATGCGTAGATCACTAAGCTTTCTCCCTACAGTGTAGATAATGTTGATTGAAGCACAGAAAAATATATGTGGCAGAATAAATATACCCAGAGTCTCTGGGTAAATATGCAGTTTATCAATGTGCATAAAGTATCTCTTTGGAAAACTCGAAGGAATCTAAATGCAAAAAAGTGTTTAAATGGTCTTGTTAACAGGAGTGAGGCATTCCATGTATTCCACAAAGCACTAAAACATTGCTTCTCCCTTAAGCATATGTTTGCAACTATGGTAAAATTATAGACTCATGAAAATAGGAGGTTATATTAGGAAAGCTGACAAACTATTGTAGGAGTTTTTCCGGAAAAACTAGCATAATGTACTATTTTTGTATTTTCCTTTTCTATTTCTCTAACTCTCTTTACCAGTTTTCTCTTTTTTTTTAAACTGAAATAAACACAAATTTCAATGTATCCCAATTCCTAATACACAAACTTTAAATTGATGTTGTCAAGGTTCCTCCCCCACTCTGAACTCTAGGGTACAGATGTGGGGACCTGCATGAAAAACCTCCTAAGCTTATCTTTACCAGCTTAGGTCAAAACTTCCCCAAGGTACAAAATATTCCACCCGTTGTCCTTGGATTGGCCGCTACCACCACCAAACTAATACTGGTTACTGGGGAAGAGCTGTTTGGACGCGTCTTTCCCCCCAAAATACTTCCCAAAACCTTGCACCCCACTTCCTGGACAAGGTTTGGTAAAAAGCCTCACCAATTTGCCTAGGTGACTACAGACCCAGACCCTTGGATCTTAAGAACAATGAACAATCCTCCCAACACTTGCACCCCCCCCTTTCCTGGGAAATGTTGGATAAAAAGCCTCACCGATTTGCATAGGTGACCACAGACCCAAACCCTTGGATCTGAGAACAATGAAAAAGCATTCAGTTTTCTTACAAGAAGACTTTTAATAAAAATAGAAGTAAATAGAAATAAAGAAATGCCCCCTGTAAAATCAGGATGGTAGATATCTTACAGGGTAATTAGATTCAAAAACATAGAGAACCCCTCTAGGCAAAACCTTAAGTTACAAAAAAGATACACAGACAGAATTAGTTATTCTATTCAGCACAATTCTTTTCTCAGCCATTTAAAGAAATCATAATCTAACACATGTCTAGCTAGATTACTTACTAAAAGTTCTAAGACTCCATTCTTGGTCTATCCCCGGCAGAAACCAGTATAAGACAGACACACAGACCCTTTGTTTCTCTCCCTCCTCCCAGCTTTTGAAAGTATCTTGTCTCCTCATTGGTCATTTTGGTCAGGTGCCAGCGAGGTTACCTTTAGCTTCTTAACCCTTTACAGGTGAGAGGAGCTTTCCCCTGGCCAGGAGGGATTTCAAAGGGGTTTACCCTTCCCTTTATATTTATGACAGATGTACTCTATGTTGTGTTGCTAGTGGATCAAATGTAAGGAATTGAAAGAGGGCAGAAGATAGATAATGTATACCAACCACCACTCATTACACTTGGAAAATTCTTGAACTTATTTGGATTAAATTGGTGTTGACTTCTTTATGGTGATGTATTCTAAAGGTGAAGTTAAAAGTTAATTTCAGACTTGTTAGCAACCTATTTAGATAGTGTTACTTTATTAGTCTGTTTTAGTGAACTTAAATACAAATGGCTAGTCTGTTGGTGTGCTGAGACCAGTTGCTATCATGCTGACCAGTATTCTCTCATTGATTCCTTGAATTCCTCTCATTGATTCCTTGAATTCCTCTCATTGATCTGTCCATATCTGTATGTGGTTTCTTGTCTTATACTTAAATAAGGCAGGAGTGTCTTTGTGTTTTTATAGTGCCTACCAAAATGGAGTCATTGTGGTCCATGAATGGAGGTCCTAGGCACTACAATAATACAAATAATAAATTGAATATAATTAAAATATTTACATTCACATCTGATTTTAAAATGTGATCATCTGAATGTGGATTTTAATCTGGACAGAGCACTATAGACATGACTTTCACAACCCCTCAGCTTCAGGAAAAGTGCCAGCAACAAAACAGCAGTCTTCATCAACTTCGCTAAAGCTTTTGACTCTAAGTCACAAGGGTCTCTGGAAATGTTTGTTCACGTTTGGATGCCCTGCAAAGTTTAGTTCTGTCATTTGGTCCTTTTATGATGGGACGAGGGTCAGTGTGTTGGAAAATGGTGAGATATCTGACTCCTTTCTGGTGACCAATGGCAACAAACAAGACTGGCTCCCATGCTCTTTTGCATCCTTTTTTGGAGCTATGCTTAGGGATGCATTTCATGACATTGACAGAGGAGTATTTATCCAGTTCCACACTGATGGGATTTTGTTCCATCTGCAACACTTCAATGTTCACATGAAAGTGGCAGATTTACTCATTAAGGAACTTTTGATTGCTGATGATTGTGCACTGGCTTCTCACTCGATTGATGACGTTCAATTTATAACTGACCGCTTTGCTCATGCAATCATTTTGGTTTTACAATCAACCTAAAGAAACCTGTGCCAGGGGATAGGCATGTCTTCCCAGTTAAGATCAAAAGTGCACCTCTCAAGTCCTTGAAGTTTTGCTGCCTCAGGAGTGAACTGTCACAGAATGCCACAAATGAGGATGAGATTACCGATCACAAAGCTAAAACCAGCTCTGCATCTGGAATGCTCTCACACCACTTTAGAAAAATAGAGGCATCAAAATAAGCACTAAACTAAATGTCTGTTGAGGGGGGTCATGCTTACAATGCTTCTGTATGATTGTGAGATGTGGACAACAAATTGCCACCATATTGATTGGTCCATATGTGCTGTCTCTGGTATAGTTACAGTATCAGTTGGAGGGACAGGATTCCCAATATCAAAATTCTTAATTATTGTCAGGTATCTGGCATTCAAAGCATGCTCATAAAAGCTTAGCTGCATTGATCTGAGCATCTCATGAGCATGGCCCACTCGAGAATACCCAAGGCCATATTTTATGGTGAGCTAAAGTAAAGCTTTTTTTCTCATGGTGGCCAGTACAAATGATATAAAGACACACTGAAGTCTCAAATGTGAAAGCATGTCCAGTTGACGTCACCAACTGGGAAGCAAGATGATGGCAGATTTGTCATGTCATCAAGAACCACTTTGAAGCAAGTCATTAGCACCTTATGTGAAATCTGTGAACATGACAAAAGCAAGGATACAGCAGCCTGTGATGTTGATGGGTAATCTCGTCTGTCCCACATGTATCAGTGTTTGCAGTTCTTGCATATATGTGTTTGTTTGCTGAATCTTTTATGTCAACATGGACAGGAGACTCCATCATAATCAAAGTGCATTTCTATTCAGAAAAATGACTGTGCAAATAGCATTGTAGGGTGGCATGTTTATTTTCTGTCAGACTGAATGTGGTATTTCCTGTCTGTAAGCCTGCAAACTCAACGCGCTTTAAGAGCTAAAATGAATTCTTTTTAATCTCACACATCATAAAGATTCACATTCCAAATTATGCCTTCAGTGACACCAGTGCAGGCAGACTGTTTTAGGTGAATTTGTGCAGGTGTAGTTGGTTCAGTCTGATAAACAATTCTGTTGCTCCTGTACAAGAATGAAGAATCCTACCACTATAACCCCTTGTCAGCTTAGTTGGCTCCTCAGATCTGCTGAGTGGAGTAAAAGTAAAAATATAAAGAAAGTTTGTCACTAAAGTAAACAGATATTACTTTGAATACTCAATCTTGTTGAGCCAATATGTTGAACAAGAAGGTGCCAATTTACCATAGTCATTTTCCAGAGTAGAGCTGCATTAAGGGTTATATTTTCCTTCTGGTGCTATAATTCTCAATAATGGCTGTTGTTCAGAGTGTGGAGGCATTGTTAGTGGAGTATCAAATGGATTGGTATGGGGACCATGGCAGCTCAAAGAGATATGTAAAACATTCACAGAGGGGTTGAGATTCTGTAAATAGAGCCCTGCTTTAGTTGATATGATAGCTCAATGCATTTGCTCTTGTTATGAGATATTTGCATCTTGATATCCTTCAGAAGATCTTACGGGGGTGGAGTGAGGGTGAGGGGAGAGGTGAGTATGTGTGAGGTGTTCTTGTTGCACTACATAAACTTCCTCCAGACAGTTCTCTGAGCTACCACACTCCCAAACATTTATCATCTTCTGTTTAAAGGGCTCTTACGAGCACAACATTGAATTCAGTAAAAATAGTAACAATATTAAAGCAGCTATTTTTTAATTCTTAAATAGCGTTATATAACATCAAGATTTAGGTCTGAAAATTTCAAGAAAACGAGTTAGTTTAATTATGTCTGCCATTATGCTAAATTACCAATAACAATTGTACATAGCTATTTCAATTACAGTAACACTTTCCATAATTTCCTAGTAGTGGAGGCCATTCATGAACGAGACAGACAAAATAGCTCAAAGTCCACCCTGGAAAGTAAGGACCCCAACAGACTAGATGTTTTTGGTCCCCAACCTTATTCTTCAACCACACTTTTTGGTTCAGAATAGCAAATCATGCTCATGGCAAAATACCACTATCTGAATTACAACAAATTAAATGTGTTTATTGAGCACTTACTAGATTAACATTGTGATGTACGTAAAGCCATTGCACATTGCTCCAGACCTCCTTGGACGTTGCAGATATAGCAGCGTGGTCTATATCCACTACAGTGGTCATGAGGAGAGCTTCTTGGCTGAAGCTGTTGGGCATCCCAAGAAAGGTCCAGAGTACCTCCAAAGACCTCCCCTTTGAAGATTGCAAGCTCTTTAAAGACTTGACATATACATCTCTTCAAACTTTCAGATGCCGTTAATGTTAAAGGTTCTCAACAAGATCAAACAAGATCGGAAGAGGGTCATATTGATTGCATCAACATGGCCAAGACAAGTTTGGTATCCCTATCTAATCAGACTCACTTTTCACCCTCCATGCGAGTTTCTATTCATTCCTTGCCTAATGACTCAGGATGCTGGTCAAACACTTCACCCCAGCCCGCAGATTCTGAGACTTCAAGCATGGTTTCTTGGTGGGTTCTCGGGAGTCGAGGTATCCTATTCAGGAGAGGTACAACACATCTTATTAGATGGTAGAAAAGACTCCACAAGAAATACTTACCTCCAGAAATAGAAAAGCTATTATCTTTGGTGCAACAGTCATCAGATTTAGCTGACTCACTCTCTTCTTCCCAGGATATTGGATTACCTGTTGGAACTGAAAACATTGGGTCTTTCTGTGAATTGCATTAGGACATACTCAGCAGCAATAACAGCTTTTCACACAGCCAGAATGGATTTTTCACTCTTTGCTTACTCAACTACAACAAGATTTCTAAGAGGTTTTTCGAATCTCTGCCCCAAAATCAGAGATCCCATTCCTAGCTGGGACCTCAACTTAGTCCTGAATTCCTTTTGAGCTACTAGCTACGTTTTCTTTATTAGATTTATCTATGAAGACAGCCTTCCCTGTAGCTATCACTTCTGCGCAAAGGGTTGGAGAAGTGGGGATTTTAATGGCTGACCCCCCCCCCCATTTGCAGTATTCACCAGAGAGAAAGTATCACTATGGATCAATCCAAGATTTTTACCTAAGTCGTCCTCAGAATTTCTTATTAATCAAACCATTTATCTTCCATTTTTCCCCTCAAAACCACACCCAACTACTAAAGAAGCCATATTTCATACCCTAATTGCCAGGAGGACATTAGCCCTTTATCTAGAGAGGACCAAACCATTTAAAAGATCTCCTAGGCTATTTGAATCTTTTGTAGACAGAAACAAGTGTTCAGCTGTTTCAAAACAGAGGTTATCAAAGTGGATCTCCAGATATATTAGGAACTGTTACAACTGAACTCTTGTTCAACCCCCTTCCAGGGTGATAGCACATTCCAAAAAATCAGTATCTACTTCTATAGCCTCACTGAAAGATGTACCAATTGCAGACATCTTGAGAGTAGCAACTTGGTCCTCTGTTCATAAGTTTTCCAGTCATTATGCATTGGTGCCTGTGGCTAGATCAGATGCTGCTGTAGGCAATGCAATTCTCTTTTCTGCTTTGGACTCTGTTCCAAACCTCCCGCTCCCTTAGGGGGATACTACTTGGGAGTTACCTGAAGTGAAGCACCCACAGGGACACATTTCAAAGAAGAAGGAGCAGTTACTCACCTTGTGCAGTAACTGGAGTTCTTCAAGATGTGTCCCGCTCAGGGTGCTCCACTGTCCTCCTTCCACTTTACTTCAGTCTGCCTTGCAGAACTTTGATGGAGACGGAACTGAGGGCAGTTCACCCACACAGCCCCATATAGTCTTGGTGCAGGGCACAAGGATGTGTGGAGGGCACGCGCAGACCCAACAGGCACCACTACCAAAATACTTTGATCAAAGGTGCAGAATGCAGGAGCACCTGAAGTGGAGCACCCACAGGGAAACACACCTCAAAGAACCCCAATTAATACACAAAGTGAGTAACCTCTCCTTAACATAAATGGCAGTTCTGTCCACACTGAGAACAAAAGGTTTGAGTAGCAGCCGAGTTAGTCGGTATCTGCAAAAAGAACAGGAGTACTTGTGGCACCTTAGAGACTAACAAATTTATTAGACCATAAGCTTTCGTGGGCTACAGCCCACTTCATTGGAAGCACAGAATGAAACATATAGTAAGAAGATATATATGCTGTGGTAAACCCAGGACAAACAGCTACAAAAGGAGGGTAGTAATTAGTCCCAGGGGATTAAAAGGCCCCTCCCTATCCACTGAGGAGAGAGAACCATGGGGCAATAAAGTTCAGCTGGAAAAGGGGTTGCTAGGGAACCAATTAGGTGCAGCTGACTCCAACTACTTGGGACCTTTTTGAACCCTCCCCTCGGTGGTAGGAGGGGGAGAGTGAGGGAATGAGAGGAGCAGGGAAGTTGCCAGTAGGCTGTTTGCAGCAAGACACTAGACCTTCCCAGTAGGGAGGCTGCACTCGCTCCCCAGAAGGGAAGGAAAACAAGCACAAGGGACTGACTAAGGAGAGGAGTAGCAGGACCCTGTGCCACCTATAAGGATTTGCCTTGCCCCAAACCTGAGTCTCCAAAGCTAAAAAGGACTGAGCCTACTGAGGCGAACAAGGTATTTTGCCACACATGGTGTGAGAAGTGGGATGTGGTGAGTGAGTAAGGCTCTGTGGCAAGCCATCTCAGGGCAGGGTGAATCACACACACAAAAAAATGGAGGATGTAGTGAAGGCATTGGTACAGGCCACTGCTGCCCAACAAGAGGCTACCAGGGTGCAGATGCTTGCCCAGCAAGAGTCAGTACGCGTCCAACAGGAGACAAACCAATGATGAACCAGGCGGCCCAAGATCGAGCCACCCTGAATGAAGTAGTGAACCAGTTAAAAGCCCTGACCATGCTGACGCACGGGCCCCAGGGAATCTGGCCGCTGCGGGCAAGCAACTATTTACAGAAGATGACTATGGACAATGATATAGAGGCATATCTCCTCGCCTTCGAGAGGATGGCACTGCGGGAGGCCTGGCCCCAAGACCAGTGGGCAGGTATCCTGGCTCCATTTCGGTGTGGGGAGCCCCAGAAGGCCTATTTCGACATAACCACAGAGACAGCTATGGATTACTCTCAGCTGAAGGTGGAATTCCTGGGAAGGTCAGGTGTGATGTCAGCCATACGGGCCCAGCACTTCCATGAGTGGAAATACTGGGACAGCAAACCACCGAGGTCCCAGCTATTTGATTTAATCCAACTTGCCCGGAAGTGGCTCCGACCTGAGATCCATGGGCCGGAGAAGATTGTGGAAATCCTCGCGTTGGACAGGTACATGAGGAGGTTGCTGCCGGACATACGGGGGTGGGTCCGCCAAAACGATCCCTCCTCCTATGATGAACTAGTTGCCCTCATAGAGAGACACCTAGCAGCCCAAGAACTTTCACGGATCCACCGGGGAAGGAAGGCGCCAGAATCGGAGACAAGTCTCTGCGCCAAAGCCCCGGTTTGCCCTAGCACCAGGCCAGACTATGGAGGGGAGGAAGGAAGCTGAAGAGCAGCCAGAGGTCCCGGGGAGACTTGAGGACAGGGGGGAGAGGCTCAGGGGATAAAGCCCAGTAGCCTGAAAAATCGGGGGCTGCCCGAGCAGGGTACCGATGTTATGCATGTGGCAAATTGGGGCATATCGCTGCCCAATGCCCAAATCTAGAAGAGCCCATGCAATGTGAACTGGGAGATAAAGGGGGACCAAGTGATCTAATAAGTCTAGTAGGGGTTGCGATGGTCCCTCATAGATACACTGGACCCGTTAAGATGAATGGTATAGAGACCACCGCGTTAGTAGGCTCGGGAAGTGCAATCATGCTGGTCTCAGGAAAGCTGGTCGGGCAGGACCAACTATCCTGGGCCAAACGCTCAGGAATATCCTGTGTGCATGGGGATGTCAGTTATTACCCGACCATCCCTGTAAAAACAGAAGTTCTTGGAAACCCCACTAAGGTGACTGTGGGAGTAGTTCCGAAACTCCCCTACCCAGTCCTTATCGGACGAGACTTCCCGGGGTTTGATAGCCTGCTCCCTGGGGAGAAGGTGGAAGAAAATAATGAACCCGGGACCCCGGTGGTGGCCCAAATAGATAACCCTCCCTCCCCCCCGGCCTTCCATGAATTTGGCCAGGATTTGTTCTCCCCGCCGGGAAAGCCCCGGAAGACTCGGAGGGAACGGAGGGCGGATAAAAGGAGGGGAACGAGGATCTTGACCCAGTACCAGAAATCTACGCTTGTAGGGGAAAGAGGTGGCTCAACGGACAGCGGGGCGGGGCAGGAGATCAACAACCCAATAGCCGGCCTTATTCCCCGGGGGTTTTCCCCGAGAGGGAGACAGAGGTAGATCCCCCTGAGTTTGGACAAATGGGGACCTCACTCGGGAATTTTGGTCAGGATCAGGCCAATGAGCCAATACACAGCAATATTTGTAAAGAAGTAGTTGAGGTAAACGGGGTCCCCGTGGAGAGATGAGTCAAGGGCCCAGGGCCATATTATGTGATTAAGGGTGATCTGCTATACAGAGTAGTCCAGGTCCCAAGAGCAAGTCGTAGAACAACTCTTGGTCCCGCAGAAACATAAGAGGGGTGTGATGGATCTAGCTCACAGCCATCTGTTTGGGGGCCATCTAGGGGTAGATAAGACCCTTGATCGGATTCTGCAGAGGTTTTTTTGGCCCGGCATTTATGCGGCTGTCCAGCGATATTGTACCTCCTGTCCAGAATGTCAGTTACATGGGCCCAGACAACACCTAAGGGCCCCTTTGGTACCTCTACCAATTATTGAAATCCCATTCGAGCGAATAGCTATGGATCTAGTAGGGCCACTGGAGAAGTCAGCCCAGGGTCATCAGTACATTCTGGTAGTACTAGATTATGCCACCCAATATCCCGAGGCCTTACCCCCACGGAACACCATGTCCAAGACCATAGCCAAAGAATTAGTCCAGATTTTTTCCAGAGTAGGGATACCTAAAGAGATCCTGACGGACCAAGGGACCCCCTTTTTGTGTCTAAGTTAATGAAGGACCTATGTACAATGCTCCATATACGGACCCTCAGGACATCAGTCTATCATCCCCAGACTGATGATCTTGTTGAATGCTTCAATAGAACATTGAAGAACATGCTACGGAAAGTGGCTAGTCGCGATGGGAAAGACTGGGACACCCTGCTGCCTTACTTGCTGTTTGCTGTATGGGAGGTTCCCCAAGCTTCCACTGGATTCTCCCCATTCGAGCTGTTATATGGTCGCCACCCCAGGGGCATATTGGACATGGCCAAAGAGGGCTGGGAAGAACAGCCGAACACGGAGAAACATCGTTGAACATGTATTGCAAATGAAAGACAGGATAGCCCAAGCTGCCCCTCTTGTGCGCAAACACCTGGAGAATCATAGAATCATAGAATATCAGGGTTGGAAGGGACCTCAGGAGGTCATTTAGTTCAACGCCCTGCTCAAAGCAGGACCAATCCCCAATTAAATCATCCAAGCCAGGGCTTTGTCAAGCCTGACCTTAAAAACTTCTAAGGAAGGAGATTCTACCACCTCCCTAGGTAACGCATTCCAGTGTTTCACCACCCTCCGAGTGAAAAAGTTTTTCCTAATATCCAACCTAAACCTCCCACACTGCAACTTGAGACCATTACTCCTTGTCCTGAGAATAGTCTAGAACCATCCTCTTTGGAACCACCTCTCAGGTAGTTGAAAGCAGCTATCAAATCCCCCCTCATTCTTCTCTTCTGCAGACTAAACAAACCCAGTTCCCTCAGCCTCTCCTCATAAGTCATGTGTTCCAGACCCCTAATCATCTCTGTTGCCCTTCACTGGACTCTCTCCAATTTTTCCACATCCTTCTTGTAGTGTGGGGCCCAAAACTGGACACAGTACTCCAGATGAGGCCTCACCAATGTCGAATAGAGGGGAATGATCATGTCCCTCGATCTGCTGGCTATGCCCCTACTTATACATCCCAAAATGCCATTGGCCTTCTTGGCAACAAGGGCACACTGCTGACTCATATCCAGCTTCTCGTCCACTGTCACCCCTAGGTCCTTTTCTGCAGAACTGCTGCCTAGCCATTCTGTCTCCAGTCTGTAGCGGTGCATTGGATTCTTCCGTCCTAAGTGCAGGACCCTGCACTTATCCTTGTTGAACCTCATCAGATTTGTTTTGGCCCAATCCACCAATTTGTCTGGGTCCCTCTGTATCCTATCCCTACCTGCCACCGTATCTACCACTCCTCCTAGTTTAGTATCATCTGCAAATTTGCTGAGAGTGCAATCCACACCATCCTCCAGATCATTTATGAAGATATTAATCAAAACCGGCCCCAGGACTGACCCTTGGGGCACTCCACTTGATACCGGCTGCCATCTAGACATAGAGCCATTGATCACTACCCGTTGAGCCCGACAATCTAGCCAACTTTCTACCCACCTTGTAGTGCATCCATCCAGCCCATACTTCTTTAACTTGCTGACAAGAATACTGTGGGAGACCGTGTCAAAAGCCTTGCTAAAGTCAAGAAACAATACATCCACTGCTTTCCCTTCATCCACAGAACCAGTAATCTCATCATAGAAAGCACTTAGATTCGTCAGGCATGACCTTCCCTTGGTGAATCCATGCTGACTGTTCCTGATCACTTTCCTCTCATGTAAGTGCTTCAGGATTGATTCCTTGAGGACCTGCTCCATGATTTTTCTGGGGATTGAGGTGAGGCTGACTGGCCTGTAGTTCCTAGGATCCTCCTTCTTCCCTTTTTTAAAGATGGGCACTACATGAGCCTTTTTCCAGTCGTCTGGGACTTCCCCTGATCGCCATGAGTTTTCGAAGATAAGATTGAGAAGGCCCAAGGGGCCCAACAGACATACTACAATCGCCAAGCAAGGACGTGGAAGTTCCAGGTGGGAGACCGGGTAATGATGCTCATACCCACGGCAGAGAGCAAGCTCTTGGCCAGGTGGCAGGGGCCATATGAGATTAATAGAAGCCATAGGAGAAGTCGACTATAAGGTCCGACAGCCGGGTCGCTGGAAGCTGGAGCAGATCTACCATATAAACCTGCTGAAACCATGGCAGGATAGAGAAGCACATGTGGTTGCACTAGGGGCATCATCCCCTAAAAGCAACCAGCCCGACCAAGTGGGAATATCCCTGGAGTTGACTCCAGAGCAATGATCTGAAGTGATCAGCCTGATTAAATGCAACCAGGATGTGTTCTCAGAAAAGCCAGGCAGGACTACTGAGGTTCACCATCACATCCTCACAGAGCCTGGAGTGAAGGTGAACATCAAGCCATACCGAATCCTGGAGGCCAAAAGAGAGGAGATCAGGACAGACGTCAGGAAAATGCTGGCCTTTAGGAGTCATTGAAGAATCTCATTGCCAATGGTCAAGTCCAGTGGTTTTAGTGCCTAAGCCGGATGGCAGCGTGAGGTTCTGCAATGACTTCCGAAAGCTGAATGAGGTGTCCCAGTTTGATGTGTACCCTATACCCCGGATAGATGAGCTAATTGACAGATTGGGAAAAGCACGGTTTATGTCTACCCTTGACCTGACCAAAGGCTGTTGGCAGATCCCCCTGGCCAAGGCCGACAAAGAGAAGACGGCCTTTGCAACTCCAGAGGGACTATATCAGTACACTGTCCTCCCATTTGGATTGCATGGGGCGCCCGCTACTTTCCAAAGGCTCATGGAAAAACTGTTGCGACCGCATGGCAAGTACGCAGCAGTCTATCTCGACAACGTTATCATATATAGCCCCAACTGGGAGACACACTTGGAGAAGGTGGAGGCAGTGCTGGATACCCTGAGGAAGGCAGGGCTGATGGCAAACCCCTCCAACTGTTCGCTCGGGCTGGCTGAAGCCAAATACCTCGGGTATATAGTGGGGAGGGGCGTGGGGAGGCCCCAACTCAACAAGTTAGAAGCTATACAGAAGTGGCCCCGACCACTCTGAAAAAAACAGGTCAGGGCATTCCTGGGACTAGTGGGGTACTATAGACAGTTCATTCCCTACTTTGCCACCAGGGCATGCCCATTAACGGACCTAACGAAAGCTCGGGGCCCAGACACAGTAAGATGGATGACCACGGCTGAAGACGCTTTTTCAGATCTACAGACAGCCCTCTGCACTGACCCCATACTCGTGGTCCCAGACTCGGGGAAGGAGTTTATCCTACAAACCGACACCTCTGATGTAGGGTTGGGGGCAGTACTTTCACAAATGGTCGGGGATGACGAACACCCCGTCCTCTTCCTCAGTAGGAAGCTACTGCCTAGGGAACGGAAATACGCCGTTGTCGAAAAAGAATGCCTGGCGGTAAAATGGGCCGTAGAAAGCCTCCGCTACTATCTACTGGACAGAGGTTTATCCTTGTCACGGACCATGCCCCTCTGCAGTGGATGCACCAAAATAAAGACAAAAATGCCAGAGTGACGAGATGGTTTCTGTCGCTTCAACCCTTCCACTTCAGAGTACAACATAGGTCTGGAATCCAACATGGCAATGCGGATGGCCTGTCGAGAGTGCACTGTTTGCCGACCCAAGTAGCCCAGCCCCATAGTGTTGGGCGGGGGGGAGGAGGGGGTGAATATGTGGTAAACCCAGGACAAACAACTACAAAAGGGGGGTAGTAATTAGTCCCAGGGGATTAAAAGGCCCCTCCCTATCCACTGAGGAGAGAGAACCATGGGGCAATAAAGTTCAGCTGGAAAAGGGGTTGCTAGGGAACCAATTAGGTGCAGCTGACTCCAACTACTTGGGACCTTTTTAAACCCTCCCCTGGGTGGTAGGAGGGGGAGAGTGAGGGAGTGAGAGGAGCAGGGAAGTTGCCAGTAGGCTGTTTGCAGCAAGACACCAGACCTTCCCAGTAGGGAGGCTGCACTTGCTCCCCAGAAGGAAAGGAAAACAAGCACAAGGGACTGACTGAGGAGAGGAGTAGCAGGACCCTGTGCTACCTATAAGGATTTGCCTTGCCCCAAACCTGAGTCTCCAAAGCTAAAAAGGACCGAGCCTACTGAGGCGAACAAGGTATTTTGCCACAATACATACAGAGAAGGTGGAAGTTGCCATACAAACTGTAAGAGGCTAATTAATTAAGATGAGCTATTACCAGCAGGAGAAAAAAAACTTTTGCAGTGATAATCAAGATGGCCCATTTAGACAGTTGACAAGAAGGTGTGAGGATACTTAACATGTGGAAATAGATTCCACATGTGTAAGACCCAGCCACTCCCAGTCTCTGTTCAAACCCAAGTTAATGGTATCTAGTTTGCATATTAATTCAAGCTCAGCAGTTTCTCGTTGGAGTCTGTTTTTGAAGCTTTTCTGTTGCAAAATTGCCATCCTTAAATCTTTTACTGAGTAGCCAGAGAGGTTGAAGTGTTGTCCTACCGGTTTTTGAATGTTATGATTCCTGATGTCAGATTTGTGTCCATTTATTCTTTTGCGTAGAGATTGTCCGGTTTGGCCAATGTACATGGCAGAGGGGCATTGCTGGCACATGATGGCATATATCACATTGGTAGATGTGCAGGTGAACGAGCCACTGATGGCGTGGCTAATGTGATTAGGTCCCATGATGGTGTCACTTGAATAAATATGTGGACAGAGTTGGCATCAGGCTTTGTTGCAAGGATAGGTTTCTGGGTTAGTGTTTTTGTTGTGTGGTGTGTGGTCGCTGGAGAGTATTTGCTTCAGGTTGGGGGGCTGTATGTAAGCGAGGACTGGTCTGTCTCCTAAGATCTGTGAGAGTGAGGGATCATTTTTCAGGATAGGTTGTAAATCTTTGATGAAAATGTATCTCATAATGTTTGGTTTTTGCTTTCCTCATGTAGTTTATTTATTCAGTAGTATAAAAATTGTGTTGTATTTGTGTTAATCACGATCAAGTGTACATCCATCTTGTATGTTTTGCTAATACTTTTGAATAAATCATGGCACATGCTTAAACTCATTTTATGAAAATGCTTCATAAGTCTTTGTTTTCAATCTGCCTCTCTATTATTTTTTATTCTGGAAGAACAGTTAAACTTCCTTGACTTTATTTTACAGAGTGGCACATTGCAAACCAGTTCTAAAAAGCCATCTTATTGTATGTTCCCTTACCTGCATCCTACAACAGATGACAGTCTGTCTCCCTGTCATAGGATTGGAGAAGAGGGGTCTACAACGTTAAATTAACAGTGGCTGATTAACCCTTGTGAAATAGTACTAGGGGCTAGGGAAGCTAACAAATGCTTACCTGTGTTAGAAAAACCATTCAGTGTAGATGTAAGTAGTCTCCTTAATTCTCCTAATATTACTTTTTTCTTCATGTAGCCATATATTATAAGTGTCACAGGAAAGATGTTGGATCAGGAGATAAGATAAGAGGATGTCTGTCTCAGGAAATGGTTCATAATATAAAAAGTTTGAGAGCTACTGGTCTAGAAGAAGACGACATCAGGACAGGGGTAATCAGTTATTTTTTGTCAAGATCCAAATTTCTTGGTCAAGTTATAATCAAGGTCCAGACTCCAGAGAAAATAATAAAAAAATAATAACAGTAATGATAAAAATAAATAAAAAGATTTTGGGGACTGTTCAAAAGCACCTGGTGGTTCAGATTTGGCCTGTGATCCACCTGTTGAGTACCCCTGCATTACGATGTCCTCATATGCTTGTTTATCTGCACAGTGACATATTTTAATATATCTAGTTTGCATTATAGACCCCTAATTTATCCTAAGTTTAATGTTCTGTTTTTAACCCTTAATTTTTATTTACTTGGGATATGTTGGTGTAAATATAAGTCTAGACTGGCACATTCAGAACCCTGACCCATTAGTATGACTTTTCTTCTAAGTTCTTGCACTAGTCCTTTCAAAGCAAATATCATGCAGCTAGGGCCCAGTTATGCAATTGTAATGTTATTAATGTTCAAAAATGACAAGTCTGAATGATACCATGGGATCTAGATAACCAGTTCAACCTAGGTTCCTGTAACTACAAGGCTCTACCATTCGATGGTGGTTATGATAGTCTCAGGTCAGTTAATAGAGGACATCACAGTGAATTAACTGATGTCCTGATTTATGCTCAGTAGGGTGGACAAGAATAAACGGAACTCCCCTTCTGCCCGTAAAACTTGTGTTTCCAAGTCAGGATTATTAGTGGAATATTGTGGGCCTACTCAGTGTCACTGTTTGTGTTAAACCTGTAAATAAAGGACTTAATATTCCAGTGCTGTGAACTGAGCATTTTTAATAGTGTTACATTTGTTTGAAAATGTTCATTAAAGCAAATTCCAGTTTTCTGCTATGCTGCCACTCCAGTGAGACTTAGGAGACTTTGTCAGAGTGAAGAATACTAACATTTTAAATTGCTTGGTTTACAAGATGGGACTCATTTCTATAGGGCTGTATGGGAGTGACTGTGTTCGTTCACATATCTGGTGATGAGTGTAATTTATGTGTTTAGGTAGATGGACTTGCACTGAATGTTTATCTTCACTGTGCTCTACTGTAATGGTTTGCTACTATCGAGTAACATAGCATTCACCACACCTCTCCTCCTTGTCTGCATGGCATGATGTTTGACCCAAAAAAAGAAGTGATGGTCACCTACTTTTATGATTTCAGTGTAATTAGATTATTACAATGTATTCACAAGACTTGTGTATGTTTGTTTCTTTTGCATGTTACATTTAAACTTATCTCTGGCTGGAAGGTCAGGCATAAAGTTATTTCTGGAAATAAATCATTAATGCTGTACATATATATTCCAGTCAGGTGTCCCGAAACAGTAGCACTCCTGCTTCATCTATTACTTGAAGTGAAGATGAGAATTTACAAGTTCTCAGTTGTTTTATTCAGTCACCAACTTAATCATGACTATGTTGGTGTTTTAAGTCACAGGGAACTCTGGTTCCATGTCACCTTTCTCTTCCAGAAGCACAATCCCTTCATAATCAGTATTACACACTGTATGAATTGGATATTTGTGCTTTTTTAGAATATATTACCCTGCAAAAAAAATCAGTTTTGAAGGAATGGAAGGCTGTATGATGATCTAAAATGACACCAAAATATCAGATGTGCTATCTCTGGATTATTACTATTTCAGACAGTACAGTAATTAATGTAGTAGGTGAATTAAAATACCCATCCAGAAAACTTTTTGTGAAACATATAGAGCATAAAAACCCTTTGTTTCCTTAAGAACATTTCCAAAGAGATAGAACAGGGATTCTCGAACTGGGGATCGTCACAAGGTTATTACGTGGGGGGGGTCGCAAGCTGTCAGCCTCCACCTGACACTTTAACCCTGCATGATCTCCAGCGTTTATAATAGTGTTAAATAGAAAAAAAGGGGTTTTAATTTATAAGGGGGGGTCGCACTCATAGGTTTGCTGTGTGAAAGGAGTCGCCAGTACAAAATTTTGAGAAACACTGGGATAGACTAAATGTTTGATAATTTTCATAACTGCCAAATTTGCTGTTTAAGTATTTTATCTCCTTCCATTTTAAATTACCATTGTAAATTTTTCATTGGGCTAAACTTGGCATAAGAGTACTCAACTCAAATGCGGATTTGTTTAGAAAGTAATTTTTCATATTGAGTAAATCAAATATTTGTAATAAGAAAATAGCAATCCCCTGAAAACCAAGGGGAAAGTGGAATTCTGTTCTGTGTAAATTGCCAAGATTTTGCGAGTGATATAACTATGATGTAGAGAGCTCTGCAAATGGGATTTTATAACAGAGCATACACTGCTATCCTGAGATTCTGGTACCTATGCAAAATAATGGCAAAAGAATCATGCTGTAAGTGCTTCATGGTTTTACAAGAAGAACTGGAAACTTCATTAGCAAGTTTTTGAGTCTGCAGCGTTTGTTGATGACTTCAAGAGGTTTCTTTAAAAAGTTTCACTATTCAATTTTAGGGCTCCCATACTTTACTCTGTATAGGTCAGGTATTAATGTTTCATACAGTGGGTCTGCTGGCAGAACCTGGGATAAAAGCACTGAGCAGTTTATTGTATTCTCAGAGTCTGGGTTTAGTATACAAGCCTCCTGCAATCACCATTCTGTCAGCAGGCCAATAGCTGACTAGTGGAGCCCACAAAGTGGAGCAGGGAGAAGAGCCAAGGCACGCGTGGATGCACTGAATCCGTGCATTTTCTGAGAGTCCTTTGCTGGCAAGCTCCAGTGGAACCTTGGCTGGCAGATGTTCCATAGGAGCAGCGGAAGTGTTGCCTTCCCCCAAGTGTGAATTCTTCCACTAGGACAGCTGTCCCTCTGGGCAACCTTCATACCCTGTGCCTACATGGTTGTAGCATGTACATAGTAAAATTCATCACTGTTCTGAGACTTCGTAGTTGCAGGATCAGGCTCTTGATGACATACTAGCTTCAAAGGATGTTGTCATTAATTTAGTGGTTTTGACAGTTCAAGCCACACTGTTATTGAGTCTGAATACAGTACACATAGCTCATCACAATAACTGTATACATTGCTTAACAGCACATTATGATGTGTGTGTCTGTATGTGTCAAAGGTGACCTGTGTTGACACATCTTGACCATAGTTTCATCTGGAAGCTCTCACCTTCTGAAGTCCATGGGTGTGGTGTTTTCAGTCAAAAATTGTGATTCATCTGTAAATTTAAGGAAAAGAAGATAAGTATATTTTGCTGAATAATAGACTTGGGCCCACATACTTTCTTCTACCATAGTGGGTATGGATGCAACACTTTACTGATGGGGGACAGAAAGTTGTGTGTGTGTGTGTTGTTTTTTGATATGTATAAAGAACAGATCCATTGGGAAAATACATCAGTGAGCTTCAGAAGGTAGGACGTGGCCCTTTCAGTCAGAGCCACAGAAAATGAGACAATTTTATGGTACAAGTATATTACCTTCATCCTTCTATACAACAGTCTTGTATGCAATGACACTGTTTAATCAAGTTCTAATTTCTGACTTAACAGCACATTGTACTGACCAAAAGTTCTGCTGAAAATTTGATAGGTTTTTGTTGCATGCTTTTACATTCGGATCGTTGCATAATCTGTATGTTCTTGCACATTACTACACATCTAATTTTTTACTCTTGTCTCTGTACCACCAGGCCTCCTGAACCTGTTTACAGCACTGTGAACAAACTGTGTGATAAAGCACCTTCTCCTAGGCACTATTCCCCTGTCGAGTGTGACAAAAGCTTCCTTCTTACAGCTCCCTATCCCCACTACCACATAGGCCTGCTCCCTGACTCTGAGATCACAAGGTACTGCATGTGTTTCTACCTCACTTCCTTTACTGGATTGCATGAGCATCACTAAAGTTGTTTTGTCATCTCCACCTCGCTGTAAAGCTCCCCCTTCTAAGCCTTGCACTTGTCTTTAACCTGGCTTCCACCTCTGCAACATCGTACTGTGGGAGATATATGCTACCTCAATATAATGTTGGTAGTCAAGAGCTGAGGGGGTATACAGGCAGTGTTTGTATCTCTAGGAATGATGCTTTCAGTGTTTCACATGTTATATATCATATGCTATAGCCTAACCTAGCGTTTTTTTACTTCAGAGCTGAAAAGTGACCAAGACTTCACCGTAAGTTGTAGGAGTTAGGGTTGATGCCATACATTTATTTCCGCTCTGCTTGTGATTTGAGAGGTAACAAAGACTAATTACCCCTCCAAGCCAAATTCTGACTCAGTATCTGAAATGTTGTATTCCCTCAGGTGGCTATGTTATGACAGGAGAGTTTGCCAAACTCAAAATATTGAGAATGAACATAATCAAAAAGTTGAATACAAATTGTGTTTAATGTTGCCTGGAACTTATGATAGATATTTAATCAGGGAAAACGTATTCAGGCCAAAGTCCTCTTTATAAGTACTCTTCAAAACTGTATCCACGGATAACTTAGTTACTATAAGCAAACAAAGCAGTGGTTTTGGAGAAAAAAAGAGATTTAGGCTTAAATTTTCAAAAGTAACTGATGATTTCTGGATGCCTTAGTTTTTGGGTGTGCAACTTGAGACATCTTAAAGGAGCCTGATCCTCAGAAAGTGCTTGGGCATCCATCCTCTGAAAATCAAGGCCTCTTCAAGGTGTCACAAATTGGGCAGTCAAATATTGAGACACCCAAAATCACAAATCCCTTATGTAGGTCTTAATCATTGGGTCAAAGAGATTTTTAGAAGTCTGTGTTGCAAATGTGAAATAACAGAACTTGTCTAGTACTTGGCCTAAAAGTTACTAACCTTAAATCCACTTGTAAGAAAGGGCAGTGTTTGTCTCAACGAGATTAAGTATGTGTTTTTTATGGTGTCTAAAGGGTGAACACGATGCTTTCAGCACAGGGTCTTTCTAACAAAGTCTCTTGTAAATCAAACCATGTGAAAGTGGGTTTTTTTTTTCTGAATTTAAGTGTTAATCTGGTCAGTCAATGAGTAGGGATGTTCTCCATAAAACCAATTTATAGAAAATTTTGCTACTGTGTAATAAACTATTAGTTTAGAAAGTATGTGTGCAGTACTATACGTAGTAATATGCTATAGGTATTAATACAGAATGAACTCTGGAATCCTAGGTATTCCCAGGGTCCATATTACCTTCAAATATATCCTCCCCTCCTTCAAATCTCTCTTCAATCCCTACTGTTGCTACAAGAAATCAGCCAATCAAACATGGTTTGGTTGGGTATCAGCTGGCAATAGCTGGTTTTACCCTTAACATAAAAAGGGCAAACACACATGCATACAGTGAGATGCTTGGAATGATCAGGGAACTGCACGTCGTGCAATAGCCAGCCTATGTACCAGTCTTATCTGATCTTCATTATTCTAATACTCTCTCCCCACTTCTCATTTTTCACACTCATTTGTTGCATCCTGCCTCAGTTTAGATCGAGCTCTTCAGGTCGTCATTTCCTGTGAGTTTGTGTAGCACCTTTAGGTGCTACTGCAATACAAATACCGGAGTTATTTAGCTTGTAAGCTGTTTGGGGCAGGGACCATCTTTTTGTTCTGTGTTTGTACAGTGCCTAGCATGATGGGGTCCTGGTCTGTTACTGGGGCTTTTAGGCATTATAACAATACAAAAATAAATACTAAAATGAAGAGTTGGGAATAAAGCCTTAGAGTCTTGAGTCATAGTCTGTTGCTCATGCTATTAAGGCATTATGGTGCTAATATTCCAATAAGGTAATCCAAACTATCAGAGCGATTTATATGAAGCAAACATTATTTTAATAACCTGTGCTGGAAATAGCAAATGCAATTTTGACCAAAGGGCATGCTTTAGAAACAGGCTGTAAAGGAAAAGACAAACACAGGGCAAAGGGAGGAGAACAGCAGATGTGTTAAAGTGGAAAGTAAACAGGTGGATTAATATCTGAAACAGTAACAGGGAAGAAATGCTAAGGATTAGGGAAACGTGAAATATGTCATAGTTCTATTAAGAAGGAAGTTAAAACAGAATAAGCAATAAACTGATAAAAATGAGTGTAACAAAATATGGTAAAAGCTTATGGAAGGAAAGCGAGGGTGAGACCTCTAAATTTCTTAGTTGCACTTATCACTACAGGGCCTGATTCACAGTAATCCCTTAAGTGCAGCAGAAGATAGAAGGAGGACTGTTGTGGTCCTTATACGCCCAAGTCCTTGTGTCCCTAATAAAGAACTAGGAAGTGGAACAGGAGGATGGACTCCAGGGAAGCTATGACCCGGGAGAGTCTCTCCCTCAGATCTGAGTAGTTTGAGAATGAACTGCTGGATCCCACTGGACCCTGGATGACTGTAGGTAGCTGCTAATGAAAGGGCCTGAAAAGAAAAGGCAATATCTATCGGATAAGGCTACCAAGGGACATGTTCTTTATTTCTTCCTCAGGCTGAATGAACCTGATCAAGTAGCTTCTGGAAGTAAAAGCACCATATATTGTGGGCCACATTGTCAGCTGCTGTGAATCAGCAGAGCTCCAGGGCAGTCAAGGGAGCTATGCCAGTTTACGCTAGCTGAGAGTCTAGCCTGTACAGTCTCTTGTTTATTGTTTGTTTATTTGAATAGCTGATCCACAGGCATGTGATGGTTTAAGGTCAGAATTTGAACACTTGGGTTTGGTATTGTTGATCTATAATCAGAGCCCTCTCTAAGAATAAGGTGTTCTTTCTCTTCTCTACCGATGCGTGGGTGGGGATTAGAACTAGTCCCACCATATTTAACCAAATTAGCTGTTTCAGCTAGTGTTTCAACAAACTCCAATGAGAACACTAACGATTACCAGGCTGAGCACTTTGCACTATCCTATCCTACATGCTGAGGTACTGAGAGCTGATTAGTGAAATTTGTAGCTTTCTCCCCTCTTTGAACTTTGTTCAGACACAAAACCTGGCAGTTTGGGTAAGTACAGCCTGTGATTTTTCACTTAGAGCTCTTTTTGAATAGTTACTCGGAGGAAAAAAATAATCTGAAATATTCACCACCTTGGCCAGGGAAAGAATAACAGCCCCTCCCAGGGCAATAGCCCCTTGGAACATCTCATAGCACTTTCACTTTGAAGTGTAGCGTCCAAAATATGAACCAAGACTCAGATTTTCAGAAGTGCTTAGCATCCACACTAATTCTCAAAATAATTTGGCTCTCATTTAGGCACTGGAACAAATGGCCAGATTTTTAAAAGTGCTTACAGAGTTGAATGCTTTTGAAAATCTGGTCCTAAGTGTCCCAATGGGAGCTGCTGGGTGCTGAGCACTTTTTAAAATCTAGCCCTTACTTAGGTTCCTAAATGGGAGCTGTCTTGAAAATCTGACCCAAAATTATGTTTATTTCTGAAAAAATTCAAGCTCCTTTGCTGTGCAATGACCATCTCCATTACTCTGAGCCCTCTCCACAAACCATCTCAGAAGGGCAGACTCTCTATGATTGAAGATTTTTAGCTCCTAGGTCTCCCATACCTCACCTGAATTCAACATCCCACCATCACTCAAGGAAAGACTCTTCCCCGCCTCTACTCAACCCCACTCTGCTCCAGAGCAAATACAGAATGACCTTCTCTCTCTCTCTGTCACTCACTCACACATTTCTCTATAGCATCAATCACCCTAGTATCTAAGCACTTTCCCTAATGAGAATCTTCTGCTGGACTGCAGAAAATTTAATGACAGGTTTCAGAGTAACAGCCGTGTTAGTCTGTATTCACAAAAAGAAAAGGAGTACTTGTGGATCTAAACCAGATCCAAACACCTCCCAACTTCAGGGAGGTTCAAAACCAAATTTCCTACCGTGGGCGCACATACAAAATATGACAAATGACTTGCTAGGGAGCTGTATGGCTCCCAGCAATGTTACAATAATGACAGTGGAGCCATTCACTCATTCAAATCTCGCCCAAGGTTGGTGCCAGTGAATGAAAGTCACAACTGGACAGCTGTTTGATGACCAATGTGAGAAATTAATGTATTGGTCTCAGTCTAGTTCCTGGTGGACATGTTTCCACATCATAAAATTACCACCATATCTATAATTGATAAGCTTTGTCAATGTCTCAGCAGAGAGACCAAGGATTGAACAGATTTGGAAAATGAGCTGCTCTTTCACCCCTAGAAAGAGGTCAGAAGTGAGGTATATTACTTTGGACAGGGTAAAGAAGATTGCACTGTGGCTATTTCTGGTGTATCTATTCTGAGAATAAATAGTTTCCAGGGCTGTAAATTCCCATGCTTTTCTTATGAGCATTTGTCTGACCACAGTAGAAACTGCCTTCAAAGAGAAGGAGTAATGCCTAGTGGTTACAGCAGCAGACTGGAGATCAGGAGCCTATGTCACAGACTTGTTTGACTTTGAGCAAGTTAATTACACTCTGTCATTCATTTTCCCCATTTTTGAAATATACAGTATACATATGCATGCATGCACTGACAGCCACACACAGAGTTAAGAGAATAGGTGCACATATCTATGATTTTTCTGCACTACGCAAAAATGAGTGAACAGTGAGTGAAGTTATAATGATGATTATGTCTTGTGATCACTACTATTAACTGGAGTTACAGGAACGCACGTTGAAAGCGGAATAGCCCTCAACTGAGCTTATGTAATTTGCAATGTTGTAGAATAATAATAATAATAATTAATAATGAGCCTGACTCAGTCCTGGATTGGTCTAGTTTACGCCACTGTAAGTCATTGGTTTCAGTGGAAATATGTCTACATAAAACTGGTGTAATGCATGGCTGAATCAGGCCTCAGAATTATACAGCTGCTAAGTAGTAGTATTTACTGTTCAGCTGTATACTTATACACTACAGCTATATTACTTTCTGCAGGGATTTTGCTGACTTTACAAGTTGAGCAAGGCCTGGTCTTGGATGGATGATGTCCCCAAAATATATAGATGCTATAGAAAGTAGTGTTAGTGAATCAGTTGGTGAAACTCTTTCCTCTGAGTCAGTATTGAACCAACACCCCAGTGTGCTTTTAGGAATGGACTGTGTTGCAGGAGATGGAAAGTTTAAATTAGGTCTTTGCTGCTTGTGGTTAGTGATTACACAGCACTATTTTGCAAAAGCGGAGTCATTAGCTCTCCTGTCCTAATCAAATTGCAGTTGAAACCATAGAATCATAGAAGTGCGAGATGGAAAAGACCTACAAGATTATCCCATCCATCTCCCTGCTGATTCGAGGTTCTCTCCCCTACTGTGCATTGTCCTCAGATTTTCTTGCTTTTCCAGGCCACTAGTTTGTCAATCTATCTACTAATACAACATCCACCCTCTTTTGTAGGCACCTTTACAGTGCTCTGAAAATGAATAATAATTAATCATAATAAAAACAGAAATTGGTTAATTGCATTCTGCCAAAGATTGGAAGTGGTAGGAACAGATTCTTCTGCTATTTCTGAGTTTTTAAAAGGACGTACAACTGTCTTTGTGAACAATTGTAACTAAAGGCCTGTAGTCTTGTATATTACCATTTCAGTATTTATTTATCAGTATTGGTCCCATTTCCTGCCCTGATAAAGCATTTTCCCCTTTGTGGAGTATTTACTTTTTAGGACTCTCTGTTTTCAGAGATTTCAGTGTAATAATCAGCAAATCATAAAAGATTCAGGTTAGATAAGCTCTTGGAAGTTTGTATGTTTATCTGAACAACCCAGAACCCTTGAACTGGGCTACAAGTTTCATAAGAACTGGCTTTTTGTTATATTTTGATACTTCCAGTTATGAAAATTGGGAGAAATAATTGTCATCTAAATTTTTTCTAATATCAAAAAATATTTTTGTGTTTTATCTACTTTGGATTATTATTATTATATGCAAACTAGTTCTCCTTTTCCTACATTAAAGTGTACTTGTAAAGTTTAGTGACATTTTTGAGACATGAAACAGAATTTGAACAAATATAGCTCACGTAGGCTTGCCTGGACTTTTAATTCCGTGTGGGAAGAGGCGGACTGTTGGGTGGTGGGGTTTTTTTAATTTCCTTTTTATATTGCTATAGTTTGTAGCATTTAACAGCCAAATGGAATACATGGGGTAACATTTTCAAAAATGCCTAAGTGATTTAGAGACTAAGCACCACTAGCTTTCAATGGGACTTAGGTTTCTAAATCACTTACAGACTATGGACAGCAAAATCTCCTTTCTCTAAAGAATTTACAGTCTAAGATCCTGATCCTGCTTGAAATGCACTCATGGATAAACTTCAAGTATTGAGGCTTGGGTATAATTAAAATGTAACCCGATTGGCAAAGATGACAAGCATTAGGGAGAAGGGAGGTCCAGGATAACAACTGTAAGATCATGTAGTTGCTCTTATTGGAACAGTGCACACATCATGGAGGCTCTGAGAATATTTTTTTAGCTATTCATGAAATTGAAGACTGACCTCGGTTTCAGTTGTAGACTTCACAGGAGAAGTGTTTGCTGAAGAGAGAGTGGAGACATGATGGACCAGGTCAAAAAGGGGTTCTAGATCCTGGGAGAAGAAAATCAGTGACACATGTTAAACTTGCTATTGGATATTAAGCTCTGTTTTCTCAGCTGTAATGTAGAATGGTGCTTGGTTCATGTTGGGATGGCACAGTGAAAAAACACCTGCCATAAAAGACCTCAGGTAAAATTTTCAAAGGCAACTAAGTGACTTGGAAGCCTAAGTCCCATTGACTTACAATGAGACATAAACTCATAAGTGCCTAACTCACTTTTGTGTAAATTTTTAAATTCTCTACAGCTCTCACCAGCCCATAATTTAGCTCTAATTAAAAACGTCTTATTTTCGGTTTATTTTCTCTGCTTATTCTCAGCAGCATGAGTGGTGTGAGAAATAGCAGCTCTGTCCCCCAAGAAGAATATTTTAAAGTAATTATTGCACTTCTCAGGTGGTTGAAGTTACTAAGTGTTTGGAGTTACTAGGTGTTTGCCCACCTAAGGTATACAGTAATTACCTAGAAATGCAGAGCCTCTTGTTTCTTACTGCAGGTTTAACTTTTAATGATGTAGCCCACTGTGGAAACTGAAGGTGAACTGAACTTTTGCAAATACATTTTGAAAACCTGTTTAAGATTCCATCTCAATAACAGAGTACACGTGAGGAGAGTAAGGATGATCTTTTTATTAAAGCGTGGAGCTGGGATTCTGATTACCTACTTTCAGTTCTGAATTAGCTACATATTTCATGTGTCACGTAAGTACAGATTTTTAAATGTATTTAGGTGTTGCTCCACTCAGCATTGGGAAGCCTAAGTGATTTAGCAGCCTACGGGCTTGTCTACACAGGGGCACTGTGACAGGGTTCAACTAACCGCTGTGGAGCTTCCTGCTGGCTGTCCCGGGGGTTAACTCTGCTAACCAGTGCACCTTCTTCTGGTGGTGTCTTGCTGCCGTCACTTGTGCCCCAGGACCCACATAACCCACAGGACAACCTCTGGGTGTGCCACATTCTGTGCTCCCCCCTTCCGGGGGAACTGCAGTCTGTTGTCCAGCCACTTCCTTCAGTGGAGCTGGAGCCAATTGTATGACCACTTCCACAGCAGCTGGGGTTGGGGACCGGGGACCTGGGCCCACCCACTACTCCAGGTCCCAGCCAGGGGACCCTATAGATGGCTGCCACTTGCTGCGTCCCTTCCAACTTCTCAGTCTACTTCCTTGGGCCACTTCCGCACGTCTCTGCCCTTATCTCAGGGCCTCAGTGTGTAGGCCCTAGCAGCCAGCCAGAAGCTCGCTCTCACTCCCCTGATCCTGCCCAGCACTGCTCTGTCCCAGGTGCTATCTCTCCTTCTCCTGCAAAGCAGCCAGTCCTCCGTTCTTGAGCACCAGGGAGCAACTGAAGCGGCTCTGCCCTGCAGCCCTTTTTATATGGGTCTGCCAAGCCTTTATTGGCTGCTCCTCGCAGCCCCTCTCCTATTGGCTGCTTTTTGCACAGCCTTCCTAGGGCTCCATTAACCCTTTATAGGCCAGTGTGTGGTGGACGCCCCATCACAGACCCTCAGAAAAATTAATCTGAATTAACTAAAATTGTGAATTCAAAGTGGAATTTTCTTGCAAGCAGTGTCTGTTGGTCCGTGCATATGCCCCATAACTCTCCACATGTGCTGAACCATCGACATAAAGGGCAGTGCAGACTGACGCCTCCCCAATTCCTTCTTACTGCCACATGGTATGAGTCAGAATCCCCAGTTCCTCCTTACTGCCACATGGTATGAGTCAGAATCTTCAGTGTCCTCAGCTCCTTTTTTACTGCATCGTTGCTGTAAATATCTTTGAAATAGTTTTGGTTTAGTATTATTGTAGCATAGTGTTCTAAGATTGTTGTTTTGCCCTTTCCCCCCCATCCTGGTGAATTCCCCCATCTCCCAGAAAGGCTAGGATTATGCCCAGGGTTCCAAGATTCAAAAACTGTTTGCTGCTTTTCTGTGAGTGGTGAACATCAATGCTGCCTCTGCTGCCCAGATGAGGCTCACATCTCAGCCAAGTGCAGCATCTGCCACTCCTTTCCCCCCAGAACTCATGACGGTTGGGAACTGAGACTTAAACGCCTGATAGAGAAGGCCAATGATCCCAGTCAGATCTGGGCCGGGGACTGCCCCCCTATATATCAGCTGCATCAAGCAAGCAAGCAGTTGCCCTCCAAACACGAGCTCAAGAACAGAGGCTAAGATTGCTAAACCTAAAGAGAAGGCTTAAGGGATTAAGGATTAAGGGAGAGTCTCTTAGGCACATGATTTTAACAGTTATACCAAGATTTTAGATTTTAAGGGCAAACTCCCCGAAGAGGATAGAGCCACTTCCAGGCCATCATTGACAAGGGCAGATTGGTGGCCAGAATTTCCTTCCAGGCCCTGGTGGATGCTGCACACCCAGGAGTCCAGAGGAATGTCTACAGCCATTGTTATGAGGCGAAATTCTTGTTACAATCCTCAGGTTTCCCTTATGAGTTGCAGAGTACTAGCCAGGATCGGGCCATTGATATGATCAGTCTGATCCACGAGACGACAGAAAAATCTCTACACTCCCTCAAAGGTTTGAGGACAACTTTTTGCTCTCTGGACATCTTCCCCCGCCCCCCGCCTCCAAGACAAAACATCACAAACAGAGGTAGAGAGTGAGACCATCTCCTCAGCCCTTTTATTATCAACATAATCAGTAATGATCACGTGAAAGACAGAGGATTTATAGGTCCAGGAACACAGCCCCGGCAACATCCACTACCACATCTCAGTCTAATCTTCAGCCAAAGAGTTTCCTTTTGGAGGCTGCCTTACTCAACTTGCCTGCAACTGAAGGGCCCTAACTAGCAACAAATGGGTACTGGAAGTTATTCACGGAAGCTATCTGGTCAAGTTTCTCGATTTATGTTGACTAAACATACTCATCCAAAAGCTAAAATTCCAAATAATCTCTTCGGCATCAATAATTTCCTCCTTAGAAGAGGGCATGTGGTTCGCAGCTCTCAACATGAAAAATGCATACTTTCATGTAGACACCTCCCACAGGTGGTTCCGTGGGTTCCTCTTTGGTTAAGACCAGTGATACTCAGACTTCAGTAGATCAGGAGCCAAATTAGCAATCAACATTACCCAAAAGAGCTACAGTAGTGTGAATTCATTGTTTCATTTACTGTAGTACTACATATTCGTATTTAAACAGAATGACATGGGAAATATTTAGTTTCATTCTACAGTTGGTTAATAACACAGTGAAAGCATCCTGATTGTGCCAGTTTTTTAAAAAGTTGGCAACCCATTAATTGGGCCATAATCTACCTAGGTTTTTCCAATCCAGGGTTTGGCAATGAAATACCAATATGCTCTGCACAACAGGGTTGGTATGGTGATATTTTGCATTCTCTGCTATGCAGTATTCCAAATGTATTGTTTCTTGCAATATGATGTCATAAATTCAAATCTACAGCAGCACTTTGGGGCTGGGTTCCTCACATGATCTAGTGAGTAAATCTGTTTGCTCTTGGCCTACAATCCAAGCAGCATGAAATACTGTTAGATAATAAACCTACGAACATATTACTGCTATACAGAAACTTAGCTCTTAATAATCAGCAATAGAGAAAAACAGACCTTTTCATAAGGGTTAGCATGAATGTTTTAAAGATACCTGTATAAAACCTGCCACAGTTTTTCTGATTGAAAGTTAACCATTTCTCTGAAGTCACTCTTTGAGGTTTTAACTGACCAAGTGTACTATTTCTGCATTGCAACAGTTGTTGGGTATCTTTTCAAGAGACAGAAACTGGTGGGTTAAAAACTATGAAAAAATACAACTAAATTGGTATTAACCAATAGAACTGCAGCCATTATGCAATTAAACAGATATGCCAAGTGTTCCTAAACGGTCACCCATTAATGTGGTGAATAGTACAGATTAGAGTCATTTTCTTTCCAAGTTAGGTGCTTTAATGACCTAAGTACTAAGGTTTCTGAGTGATTCATGGCATTTTGGGATGTATAAGTAGGGGCATTATCAGCAGATTGAGGGACGTGATCGTTCCCCTCTAGTCGACATTGGTGAGGCCTCGTCTGGAGTACTGTGTCCAGTTTTGGGCCCCACACTACAAGAAGGATGTGGAAAAATTGGAAAACGTTCAGCGGAGGGCAACAAAAATGATTAGGGGACTGGAACACATGACTTATGAGGAGAGGCTGAGGGAACTGGGATTGTTTAGTCTGCGGAAGAGAAGAATGAGGGGGGATTTGATAGCTGCTTTCAACTACCTGAAAGGGGTTCCAAAGAGGATGGATCTAGACTGTTCTAAGTGGTAGCAGATGACAGAACAAGGAGTAATGGTCTCAAGTTGCAGTGGGGGAGGTTTAGGTTGGATATTAGGAAAAACTTTTTCACTAGGAGGGTGGTGAAACACTGGAATGCGTTACCTAGGGAGGTGGTGGAATCTCCTTCCTTAGAGGTTTTTAAGGTCAGGCTTGACAAAGCCCTGGCTGGGATGATTTAGTTGGGGATTGGTCCTGCTTTGAGCAGGGGGTTGAACTAGATGACCTCCTGAGGTCCCTTCCAACCCTGATATTCTGTGATCCTATGATTCTGTGATTCATACTCTCTTAATGTATTTATTAGGGCTGTCAAGCGATTTTAAAAAAATAATTGCAATTAATTGCGGTTTTAATTGCACTGTTAAACAGTGCTATTAAACTCCTTTTACTGAGCTAGGTGGGTTCCCTTCAGCTGAGTGAGCTCTTGTTTGCAAGGGAGGGTGGATTTTACCTTAGGGACTCCGCATGTGGTGGGGAGGAGAGGCTGGTGCAAAGCGGCTGAGCTCGCCAGGCCCCTGTTCTCTATGGGCTACCCCCTGGAGCAAGGGGCCAGCTGGAAGGCATTGGGGTATGGAGCCAAAGAGGGTGGGGGTAGTCCCCAGAGTGAGTGGCTGGCCAGGGGCAATGGGGCATGCTGGGGAGGGGGGTGCTGTCAGTCCTGGGAGCAAGTGGCTGGCTGGAGGCAATGTGGCATGGCACAGGGGGGTCGGTCCCGGGAGCAAGTGGCTGGCTGGAAACAATGGGGTATGGCAAAGGGAGGAAGGGCTGTCAGTCCTTGGAATGGGTGGCTGACAGGAGGCAGTGGGGCAGGGGGTTGGTCCCGGGAGCAAGTGGCCAGCTGGGAACAATGTGGTATGGCACGGGGAGGAGGGGAGAGAAAGGATATTGGTTCTGGGAGCAAGTGGCTAGCCAGGGGCAATTGGGCATGGTGTGGAGGGGTCAGGATCCCTACCTCTCCACCGGAGCTGGGATGAGAACCTCTTCTTGTCTCTTCCGGCCCTCCAGTGGCGGCTTGTGTTACTGCGCCTGACCGGACACTGTCAGGTCCCTTGGCAGGTGATGCCTGCCTCTCCATTGCAATTAACACGTTAATTGTGGTTTCAGTTAATTGCAGGCACTAATTGCGATTAGTTGACAGCCTTTGTATTCATCTTCACACCATGCCTGTGAAGTAGGGAATTGCTAGTATCCAAATTTTTACAGTTGGAGAACTCCGATACATAGAGATTAAGTGCCTTGTCCATGGTCAAACAAAAATTCGGTGGTGGAGCTGGTAAGTTTCAAACTTGCTTATTAAAAAGAGCTACAAATAAAACACAATTTAAGAAGAAGTCTTCCAAACTCGCATTGCAGCACAGCCTGTGCATGAGAAGAAACCTAGGCTTCCGTTACACTGTCTGCATTTTGAAGAAAAAAAAAAATCAAGACAATGTCATTGGACGGTAGAATAATTTCCAGAGGGAAGCAGCAGAAGCCTCGTTATTTATTTTGAGTCTGGATAAAGGGCTAAAACACAAGAATTTAGCAAGATTAAAATCGGAACGGTCCTTTATATGGATAACCAGAACATCCAGAGCCGTTATAATTAGTGCTAAGAAAACATTTGGAAGGGCTATGAAGCCTCGTGCTTCAGAACTTAATCCAATCGCTCACTGTAAGAGATCAGGATAAGACCCTAATGTCGGAGGCAGATTATTGCTCATCTGTGTACTGCAGAAAATTAAAACTAGATTAGATGCCTCCGATATCTGCAATGTCTCAAAACCTGTTGTTGGGCCATGAGGAAATAGGCAATCAAACTGTACCACTTAACTTGGTACAAGAATCAGCATTTTATACCCAGAAGAAGCAATTGATGACTGACTTGTCCTTTGGGTTTCTTGTCTCTCTATTTACCCAGACTTGTTCTGTTTGCAGGCCTCTATTGCTTGAGAATAAGGTTATTTAAACACAATGTTATTGTAATAGTGGATTTTCATAAATAGTAGGGACAAACAAATCGGATACCAACTGGAATTATAACACAAACCTGTTGTCAGAATATTTCCTGCCAGTCTCGCAGGTGCACGATTTGAAAACTTGGATGAGCATCCAAACTGTTGGGCACATCTTTACAGCTGCCATCAGTTTTTGCATCACAAACGATTCATAAATGTATTATCTATGAAGTGTTCGGTATTAGTTGATTGGAGAGCACTCACAGATTTGCTGTGGAACTGCTTCATCCACAAAAATAAAATGTGCAAAATTGACGCAGGAGGCTATAATGATAGTCTAGGAAGTGTTAACACAGTAGTCCCATCTTCAAATAGATCTCTTTTGCGTGACTCTTCCCTTTGGGGCTGCTTCATGAGAATTGAAATCTGTTAATGGCCCTTGTTGAGAAGAGGATATTTTCTTGGTATAAATTCAGCTGTGATTATATTTGTTGATAGCTCCTCATTCGAGGTGTAACAGGCACACGGGGAACAGAACCAAAGTGCAAAGATTCATGAAGAGATGAGTACATTTTCAGCTGCAGGTAGCAAGGGGAGGTTTGATCCTAATAAAGGTAAAGCACTTTGCCCAAAAGAGAGGAGACCAGAAGCCTGACTCATCACATTAAATCAAATGTATTTAAAGAAATAAATAAAATAAAAATCTTCCAGGAAGATGTATCCCTGAGAGGATCCCAATTATAAGACATGGTTGACAAGCTGGAAGAAAAGTCTGAAAAGTTCTGATGAATGAAAACTCAGACTCCTTTTGCTGTGTTCCCAGGGTTTATCCTATTAAATGGACTAACAGCATTATATTGATTCCCAGAAGTGTTACAAATTAGCTGTTCATCACCTCACTCAAGCATTTGTAGCACCACTGATTCTTAAAAACTTTTAAACCCAGCTTCTCTCCCTCCCTCCGTCCATAACTCTAATACAGTATTACTCAGTACATTTATCCCATTGGGTTTATAACTAAACTGTTCACTTTAATGACCAGCAAAGACTCCAATAAAATGCTTTCTCTTCAAAAATTGAATGTAATGAGTTTCTTTAAATGAGTACTGTCTCGGCCTAATCTTGTGTAGGGACATAAGGATTGCCATAATGCCACACATAATGATCTATCTAGTTTAGTATTCTTCCTAGTATGGTATCTAGAGGAAAGGAAAATAAATAGCTAATGTAACTGGAGGGTACTGCAATGCTGTACCACAGGGATGTATTTATTCCTGACCCCAGGTAGAAAGCCTCTTACACCCAGAAACATGAAGATTAACAACAATTGTAAATGCTGTCCTACCTGCTTTAACTGTATCCTCCATTTTAGAGCCTGTCATAAATATAAAGGGAAGGGTAAACCCCTTTGAAATCCCTCCTGGCCAGGGGAAAGCTCCTCTCACCTGTAAAGGGTTAAGAAGCTAAAGGTAACCTCGCTGGCACCTGACCAAAATGACCAATGAGGAGACAAGATGCTTTCAAAAGCTGGGAGGAGGGAGAGAAACAAAGGGTCTGTGTGTCTGTCTATATTCTGTCTTTGCCGGGGATAGACCAGGAATGGAGTCTTAGAACTTTTAGTAAGTAATCTAGCTAGGTACGTGTTAGATTATGATTTCTTTAAATGGCTGAGAAAAGAACTGTGCTGAATAGAATAACTATTTCTGTCTGTGTATCTTTTTTGTAACTTAAGGTTTTGCCTAGAGGGGTTCTCTATGTTTTGAATCTAATTACCCTGTAAGGTATCTACCATCCTGATTTTACAGGGGGGATTTCTTTATTTCTATTTACTACTATTTTTATTAAAACTCTTCTTGTAAGAAAACTGAATGCTTTTTCATTGTTCTCAGATCCAAGAGTTTGGATCTGTGGTCACCTATGCAAATTGGTGAGGCTTTTTATCCAACATTTCCCAGGAAAGGGGGGGTGCAAGTGTTGGGAGGATTGTTCATTGTTCTTAAGATCCAAGGGTCTGGGTCTGTAGTCACCTAGGCAAATTGGTGAGGCTTTTTACCAAACCTTGTCCAGGAAGTGGGGTGCAAGGTTTTGGGAAGTATTTTGGGGGGAAAGACGCATCCAAACAGCTCTTCCCCAGTAACCAGTATTAGTTTGGTGGTGGTAGCGGCCAATCCAAGGACGACGGGTGGAATATTTTGTACCTTGGGGAAGTTTTGACCTAAGCTGGTAAAGATAAGCTTAGGAGGTTTTTCATGCAGGTCCCCACATCTGTACCCTAGAGTTCAGAGTGGGGGAGGAACCTTGACAGAGCCTTATCCTGCAAAATATTGAATGTGTCTTATGAATGTGTGCTGAGTGCCCATCATTTCCATTGAAGGCAAAAGGTGCATAAATGTTTACTACCACCTACAAGAGATTAGAAACAGCACATCCTAAGATACTGCATTCATTTGCCATTCACTTTGCACTTTGACAGTATGTTCATTGGTACCTCTGGTCTATTTTCTGATTAACATTATTCAGCTCATTTGTGTGGTTTTCTTGTGTGTGGTGTGTGTTATTTCTGGTTTGTTTTTGCCTGCTTGTATTACTCAAGGATGTACGTTGAGAAATTCCATGTTTATCCTTCTTATTACCTACCTCCCCCACATACATCCCCAGTGGGCCCATTCTTATTTCCATTGACATCAATGGCAGCAAGTAAGTTCCTTTCCATTTCACCTTTTTTATATATGTATTGTGACAAAGTTCCTCCTCTGCCTTGGTGGGTCTTGCGCTTACTTGTGGATTTGCTCGCCTTGGAGCTTCACAGCAGCCCTCAGCTTGGCCGTTTTTCTGAACTCACAGTCCAGGTCGACGACTCCTGTGTCTGACCAAGAGTTTGGAGGATTTGGGGGGAACCCGGGCCTGCCCTCTACTCCGGGTTCCAGCCCAGGGCCCTGTGGAATGCAGCTGTCTAGAGTGCCTCCTGGAACAGCTGTGCGACAGCTACAACTCCCTGGGCTACTTCCCCATGGCCTCCTCCCAACACCTTCTTTATCCTCACTATAGGACCTTCCTCCTGGTGTCTGATAATGCTTGTACACCTCAGTTCTCCAACAGTCCATGTTCTCACTCTCAGCTCCTAGTGCCTCTTGCTCCCAGCTCCTCACACACACACCACAAACTGAAGTGAGCTCCTTTTTAAAACCCAGGTGCCCTGATTAGCCTTCCTTAATTGATTCTAACAGCTTCTTGATTGGCTGCCGGTGTTCTAATCTAATTAATTGTCTCCAGAAGGTTCCTGATTGTTCTGGAACCTTCCCTGTTACCTTACGCAGGGAAAAGGGACCTACTTAGCCTGGGGCTAATATGTCTGCCTTCTATTACTCTCCTGTAGCCATCTGGCCCAACCCAGTCACAGTATGCATGGCCCTCACCCTCTTGAGGGGTGCATCTGTCCCGAGTCCTTCTGGAGAAAAGGACAAGCATTCAATACACACCCAAAAATATCATGCCTAAAGACAATATACACACAAATAAGCCAGATAATGTTAATCAGAAGGTACCACACAAGTGTCAGTGAACATAGTATTAGAGCAGAAGGTAATTAGTGAGTACATGTAATATTGAGGATGCAGTTTCTCATTTATTTTAAGTGGTAATAATCTAATGCACCTTTTGTTACGATCATTCTTTCCACCTTAATAAACCGCTTGCATTAATGCTAAGAGTATCCTATTTTAACTGCCTTGCCTGGATGATTGGAGTTAATGTGCACCATTTTGGTACACATCTGAGAGTTAATTACTGTATCTGCAGAGAGAAGGAAGTTAGTTCAATTTAGTCTAGTGTATTTAGCCAAGAAACCATATGGAAAGCTAGTATTCTGTTGGCTGTTTTTCCTTTATGTAAATTATAGTGGTATAGAATCTCAAAGCACATAAAATAGTTGTGTACTAAATTGGATACTTAGCTGGGTACTAAGAATTTGGTATCAAAAAGTTTTTATTGATGTTTAAGTTGCCTTAATTGATTTTCAGTATCAGCAAATGTTTTCTTCTGGACAAGGAAAAGGCAATGCAATGAATCCCATGAGCAGAATTATCTGGATCTACTTCTCTTTGCATTAAGATGCGTTATAAACCTTTGTAACTGGTTTTGTGAGTACCCATTAATTGAGTACTATTGATAGTTATTTCTCTTTTCATCTCTACACCACTAATAGGCATAGTGTAATATTTTGTACATTGGTCTATGAATTCTTTTTTCACTGACCGAAAGCAACTTTAGGAGCAAAGCAGGTTAGAAAAGCAAAACATTCTCTAAGTTACTCTTCAAGCATCCCTTAAGAGAAAAAAAGCAAAGCCAACCTGTGTTAAGTATTGAGTAATCACTTTTGTAAAAGGACTATCAATCCATTATTTTAAGGTTTCAGAGTAACAGCCGTGTTAGTCTGTATTCGCAAAAAGAAAAGGAGTACTTGTGGCACCTTAGAGACTAACCAATTTATTTGAGCATAAGCTTTCGTGAGCTACAGCTCACTTCATCGGATGTATTTTAAGAAATTCTGTGTGGCAAGCCTACTGTTAGAAACTACTGAGCTAAAAATCACTTACAACATTTACTTTTTTGGACCTTAAGATGGAATTGGTCTCTTGTTCCTTGAGGAAAACATCATGTTTTATGCTTTAAACCACCCAACTCCCTAGTAGTAACCCTAGTTGTGAGAAAATGTAGCTCTCAGTAAGATTTGGAAATTGAGATTAACTCCCCACAGAAAGAACAGTAATTGCAAACCAGCTGAAAATGCAGGGCCTCTCCAGCAAATTCTACCTTTTGTTGGCTGGTCAGCAATCTATTTATAATCATGTATTCTTATTTACCCTATCATGGACTACACTGGTGATCAGAAATTGGCTATTGATAAAGATTAACACAAACTATACATTCTGGTCATTAGACTTCATGAAGTTCAGACCCATATTTATTTGTCAGGGTCAGGATAGACATTTTCCTGGCCTGGTTGACAGCATTTCAGAATATTGAATAGTAAATCGTTTACTTCTGCAGCTTTCATTTTGAGAAGATACAGAAACAGCAACAAGTCTCTCTCTTTAATCAATAATCTGGGATCTTTGCCCCAGCAATCCCATAAAAATTATACTTGTTTTAATGCCTCACTCTGATAGACTATACATAGACAAGGCTTTCTCTTTAGGCAATAGGAAAGCATTTCTGTGTATTTAGACCATTATCAAATAATGCAGCTGGCATTTATTTGAACAGCCTGCTGTTTGATGTTTTGGGATCACAGAGGGTTTTGTGCAAATCTTCTTCCTTTTGTGCTTCTGAGTTTAGCTTTGAACTGTAACCATTCAGATTTGCCTGGTTTCCATCTGAAACTATAATGGCCCAGATTTGCTTGAAACTCGGCCTGAGTTTGCTGGCAATTAACTGGAGAGGTATTTAGATGCAAGGATATAAGTCATAATGGAACTGGAAACCAAGTGCCTTTACTTGCTTATGGGTTTGATTAAGTAATGCACAGCTCTGGAAAATATCAGTTATTGATCTAATGTAGTTTATTGTAGTGTGATCAGTGCATGGCATTTGTCATGCAATACTTGTTAATGGAAACTGTGCTAACTAAATCCCTGTCGATCATACTGAATGATCATCCCTGCTGTAAAGACTCAACTATGGTGACAGTAAACCATAGTCCATGCCCCTTCGAGTGTAGAATAAGCACAGCCACAATACCAGTTGTGTGCTATGTGAGACAGTGTGGTCCAGTGGAGAGGGTACTAAACTGGGGGTCAAGAGTCCTGAGTTCTGTTCCTGGTACTGGACCTACATCCCTTCCAACAATTTGTGTATTTAATCTGTAAGCTCTTCAGGGCATAGACTCTCTTACTACGTGTTTACACAATGGGGCCCTGATCTCAGAAGGGGCTTCCAGGCACTATTGTAATGACATATCATAATAATGTGGGTTCACCCTCCTCTGCTGGGCCATAACTCTTATTCCTTCTATGACCCCTCTGGAAGCAGAGTAGCTGGACTGGTGCTAAACTTGAATAATCCTTTCCTTCAGGAAGACACAAGGATTGTCATTGTGGTGAGGCTCCTTGTGCTGTGTCTCTCTAAGGCTATATTTGCAAACTGCAAATGTTACATGTTGTTAGGATGTGAATCTGTTTTGCTAGAAATGTTAAAATCAAAGGTTAACTCGTGCTACACATATTATTCCAAACATAACCTTTTTAGATAGAAAAATATTGACGTAAAATTGGGCATTGCAAATATTGATATATGTACATTGAGTGATAAGAACATAACAATGGCCAGACTGGGTCAGACCAAAGGTCCATCCAGCCCAGTATCCTGTCTGCCGACAGTGGCCAATGCCAGGTGTCCCAGAGGGAGTGAACCTAACAGGTAATGATCAAGTGATCTCTCTCCTGCCATCATCTCCACCGTCTAACAAACAGAGGCTAGGGGCACCATTCCTTACCCATCCTTGCTAATAGCCATTAATGGACTTAATAGTGAACAGTAAATTAGATATGACATTGCAGTGCTGTGGGGGACACAAGAGAGCCTTTGTGTAATTGCATCATGTCAAAGAGTAAGGTGGGGGGTAAGAGTCACTTTCTTTATGAGGCATTGATAACTATGTACCTCATTAATTGCTGGCATCCTGGGTGCTGTAGGCAAATTGGAGGGCACCCAAAGTACAGTGGAACCTCACAGTTATGAACACCTGAGGAATTAGAGGTTATTTGTAACTGAAATATTCGTAATTCTAAACAAAATGTTATGGCTGTTCTTTCAAAAGTAGAACTCAACATTGACTTAATACAGCTTTGAATCTTTACTGTGCAGAAGAAAAATGCTGCTTTTAGCCATCTTAATTTAAAAGAAACAAGCACAGAAACAGTTTCCTTCCCTTGTCAAATCTTTTTTTAAAACTTTCCCTTTATTTCTTTTAATAGTTTACATTTAACATGGTACTGTACTGTAGACTATTTGCTTTTTTTTTTTTTTTGTCTCTCCTGCCTGATTGGTTACTTCCGGCTCCAAATGAGATGTGTGGTTGACTGGTCAGTTCATAACTTTGGTGTTTGTAACTGTGAGTTTCTTCTTCAAGTAGCATCCATATGGGTGCTCCACTGTAGGTGTGCTTGCGTCCCTGCACTGCTGATCGTAGAACTTTGGTAGCAGTGTCCGTTAGACATGCACATGCATGTCTCTCCTGATGCTGCACCCTCAGTACCTTCTCAGCCACCCCTTGGCTAGAGAAGGAGCTATTCGCAGTCCGTTAGGAATATTATTTTCAATTTGCATTTCTGTAGTTAGTTAGCCTCCTAGTTCTTAGTCATAGTTCTAGAGGTATTTTTTTTCTCTTTTCTTATTTTTTCCCCTTAAAAAATAATAAGATGAAAAATACTTTAGTTTCCCCACTCAAGAGCCCTCGAGGCATATCCCTTCGACCAGGGCATCCCAGGCTTCAGAACCTCCGCAAGAAATTGTGGAGGAACAGGAGGGCAGCGCTGAGGAAGAAGTGACCCTGAGGACTATTTCCTCCTCTTCCCTGGATTAGGCTGTTATGTATCCCCCACTGTCTCTGGTGGACAACTTTCTCCTCTTCCAAAGAGATTGGTGGGCACCCTCCAAATACCATTAGAAGAGATCAAGGACACCCACCATCATCTCTTTGACATACTCCACTCACCCCACTTCCTCAAAGATTCCCTACCTATTAACAAGACCATTCTAGACGTGGCAAAAGCCATCTGGCAGACCCCAGCATTGGTGGCACCTACCTGCAAGTGGGTGGGGAAAAATACTACGTCCCAGCAAGGGAGACTGAATTCCTCTTCTCCTCCCATTGTGATGGATACTGTTAACTCCTATGGCCTACAACATCACATGCAGTCCACTTCCTATGACAGGGACTGGAAGCGTGTGGACCTTTTTGGGAGGAAGGCACACTCCTCCGCCACACTTCAGTTTTGAATTGCCAGTTACCAAGTCATCACGGTGAAATATGACTACGTAGATTACTCAAAACTGAACAACTTTATTGAGCAGCTGCCCGAGTTACATCACGACCAATGCAAGGCCATTATTCAGGAAGGACAGCTAGTAGCAAAGACAATGCTACAATCTGCCCTCAATGCAGCTGACACTGTGGCTAGGTCCATCTCCATCGTGTTGGTGATGCAGTACACATCTTGGCTCCATCTCTTGGGTTTCCCGAAGGAGGTACAGTCGACCATTGAAGATCTTCCCTTGGAGGGCACTAAGCTCTTTGGGAAAAGAGTGATGCCTCTCTTCACACCTTGAAGGATTCTCGGGCCACTCTCCAGTCGCTGGGTATCTACACACCAGTACAGAAGAGGAAACTTAGTCCACAGCCACAGCATAAGCCACATACCTCCCAATACCTGGCCCAACACTACTACGAGCCTCAGAGGAAGGAAACTAAACTTTTGAGGCATAAACCATCTGGCCCGCAATCTTCTTCATCCCAGCCATCCATGTCCAATCACCAATTTTGATATGTTAGTCGAGGTCCCGATGGACCACTCCCCCCCGAACTGCTACATCAACCTCCTTGAGCTAAAGGTAGTCAGGTATGCCTGCACCCACTTCCTCCCACTGATGAAAGGATCACACATGAGAGTACTAACAAACAATGTAGCCTGCATGTACTACATAAATTGACAGGGGTAGCTAGGTCACTCTCCTTCTGTGCAAAGGTGATGAGGCTATGGAACTGGTGTATCGCCCACAACATGAAATTGTCTGCAGCCTATCTCTCGGGCACACAAAACTCGACAGAGGACAGTCTCAGTCACAAATTCCGACCCAACCACACTCAGTAGTACTTCACAGTCTATTCAGGTGATGGGGGACACTGACTATGGACTTGTTCACCACTTACCTGAACAAGAAATATCCACTCTACTGCTCCATATTGGGAATAGGACAACACTCCCTGAGTGATGCTCTCCTCTTCCCCTGGGATGGGGACCTTCTTTTAGCCTTTCCTCCTTTCCCCTTATTATCGAAAGTCCTGCTGAAAATAAAAAGAGATGGGACACACACCATTCTGATCGCTCCTACTTGGCCGAGACAGACCTGGTACCCTTATCTGCCACAGCTCGTGATGTGCCTGCCAATCCCTCTCCCAGTCACCCTATGCCTCCTCTTGCAGAACAGAGGACTTACTCTACATCCCAACTTGGTGATTCTCTGCATCAAGGCATGACTCTTGCTTGGTTCAAACACTTAGAAAGTTCTTGTTCAACAGAGATGCAAAAGGTATTATTACACATTAGAAAGTCCTTGACACAACGTACTTCGGATTTGGTGTACTTCCCAACAAATCTCCTGACATCTGCAACTCTTTCACATATCTTAGACTGTGCACTGGCCCTAAAAAGATCAGGGCTATCTCTAAGCTCTCTGAGTCCACCTAGCAGCTATAACAGCCTTCCACCAATCAGCAGAGGGATACTCAGTGCTGGCACACCCAACCACTAAATGGTTCCTTAGGGGTTTTGTAAACCTCTTCCCACAACCTCAACTTCCTACTTCCACATGAGACCTAAACGTGGTACTGAAAGGACTGACAAGGCCTCCCTTCAAAACCATGACCACCTGTTCGCTTACATACCTCTCAATGAAAACGGCCTTCCTGATCGCGATCACCTCAGCTAGGAGAATAGGTGAAATGGTAGCTCTGATGGTACGTCCCCCCGTAGATGGTATTCTTTTGGGATAAACTAACACTCAGGCCACATCCAAAATTCATTCAGAAGGTAACCTCCCCATTTCACATGAACCAATTGATTCATCTTCCAACCTTTTACTCCAGGTCTTACCGAGACAACCAGGAGGCTATATTACATACTCTAGATTTCAGGAGATGCCTAGCTTGATGTAAAGGAGTACTTGTGGTACCTTAGAGACTAACAAATTTATTTGAGCATCAAATAGTCTCTAAGGTGCCACAAGTACTCCTTTTCTTTTTGTAGATACAGACTAACACGGCTGCTACTCTGAAACCTAGCTTGATGTAAGAAGAAAAGGAGCACTAGTGGCACCTGAGAGACTAACCAATTTCTTTGAGCATAAGCTTTTGTGAGCTACAGCTCACTCTGTAGCTTACGAAAGATTATGCTCAAAGAAATTGGTTGGTCTCTAAGGTGCCACAAGTCCTACTTTTCTTTTCGCAAATACAGACTAACGCGGCTGCTACTCTGAAACCTAGCTTGATGTGTAAATCTACCCTGCATGAGAAGTTTTGAAGTGTGCTTTGATCGTCCCCACGCTGAAATGGGAGTAGGTCAAAGCACACTATGAAATTTCTAATATGTAGCAGCAGAGTCCACATGGACACTTAGTACGCTGCAGGCTAGCAAGTGGTAGATTTACACCCCAGCTGGCCATTCACTTAGTGTTTGAGTAGACAAGCCCTGCAAGTTTGTACTGTGAGATCCACCTTGTGTCTCTACTTAGGCTAGCTGGACTTTGGGCACAGGAAGGAAGAAGTCAGCAGGACTACTCAGCTGCTTACTCCCTACCACATTTCCTCTCCATTGCGGAAAGATCCAAGGGCTCAGCAATATCAGCTGCCGTGAGGAGGCATGCACGGCCTCTGTCAGAGATTGACAGGGAGGGACCACAACCTGCTGCCTGCTGGGCAGAGCTAGCAAGGCCACACCCAGCCTGCTGGAAGCAGAAGGGTGGAACAGGAAGAGGAAGTATAAAAGACTGGCCCTGCAACTCAGCGGGGTTGGAGCCGCAGGGGGAGACAGACGCATCCTGCCTGCTCTTGGAGCCTGCAGAAGAGCTGCCAGGGCTGCCTCCTGAGGACTGGCCAGAGCTCCCAGGACTGCTAGCCGACCAAGACACTGACACTGTCCTCCGTCTCCCATACCCCAGGGAGATGGAGGACAACTATAATGTATAGGTATCAAACCCTGGGGATATAGGAAGTAGACCAGGGAAAGCAGATGACAGTCTGGTTGAGTATTGGCCTGATACTAGGTCTGCCACTAATAGGGCCATAGGCTGGGATACACTGGAGTCGGGCAGGCCCACATTCCCCTACTCCCTGCCACCTCACCCTTGGGGTGGCAGCACCCCCATCTTAGGCCAGGAGGACTGTGGTACCCTACTGTCTATCAAGTTGGGATGTTAGACTCTGCTGGTGCTTACCCCTACCTGAGCCCCTAGACTCTGGTGGTGCTCACCCTTACCTGAGATCCTAGGCTGTGTGGGCGCTTACCCTTGTTAAAGCCTTGTAGGTGTTTGCTGCCCTGCCCTGACTGAGGGTCGGGGGCTCATTGACTGCCTTACTGCTCTGCCTGGCCTGAGGGCATGAATTCTAGGCATAGCTAATTTCCCCCCTTTTCTTGAGATCACCTTTACCGGTGCGTGACAGCAAGGACGCATCAGGAAGGGATGGCCTTGCCTGCCTACATGCCCATCGAGTCTCCAAGTGGGTCTCAAACTGCATCATACAGCGTTACCAAGTTTGCAATTTAACCACTCCAGATACAATTCGTACACACTCCACAAGGTCCATTTCGTCATCTGTCGCCTTCTTCAAGAATGTCCCTATCTCAGAGATCTGTAGAGCAGTGACTTGAGTGTTAGTCCACACTTTTGCAGAACATTTGGCGATCACCTGGACTCCGCCTCTGATGCCATTTTGGCTCCACAGTACTGTCGTCTGTTAAAACCCAAATCCAAAATTCCAGCCCTCCAGAAGGGATACTACTCGGGAGTCACCTGCAGTGGAGCACCCATAGGGACACTACTTGAAGAAGAAGTTATTCACCTTGTGCAGTAACAATGGTTCTTAGAGATGTATGTCCCTATGGGAGCTCCACAACCCACCCTCCTCCCTTCTACTTTGGAGTCTTTGTCAATCCCTCTGTGGTAGATGCAGTGCTGTAGTGTAGACTCGCCCTGAGTCACAATTTCTCCCGTTTCCTCCTTGCTCGTAGGCAGTAGTAATTTACCGCTGGCCTATATTAGCAGCACATTACAACACTCCCTGCAGTGGTTTAGTTTAGAATTTTGCTTAGGCCAAATTTTAAAGCCTGACCTGACTTGAGCCCAAGAGTGTTGAGTTGTTTTCAGACCCAAACCTGACCCTTCCCCCATCAATTTGTGTCAGTGGTGCTGCTTCATCCTGGGGCTTAGTCTGGTGGGGGCTTCCCAGACTCCATGCCAGAAATCCATCTGCAGTTGCCCCCTGCCCGCAGGGTTAGCATGGTGGCGGCTGTGTAACCTGCTTCTGCTGGCCAGCACCTCCTTGCTGTGCGGTGTGTGCTGCAGAGTGAGAGGCACCGCAACTTGTCGGCACACTCGCACTCCACACTGTGAAGAGATGGCGGCCAGCAGCAGCAGGACATGCAGCTGCAACCGCACCCACCCCATGAGCAGGAAGTGGTGGTCAGAGGAAGTGGTGCAAGTAGGGCAGTACGGTACGGTACGCCGTACCAGTAAGCTATTTATAGCCAGTACGCCATACTAGAAAGACACAGGAGGAGCATCGGCCCCATGCCGGCAGCTTCCCCGGCACGGCTGTACCGCCCCCAGCCCTTCCAAGCACCTGCATCTAGCGTCTCCTGTCTGGGATCTGTAGGCAGCCCGGTCGGAGTTCAGGGCTGGGGGGCAAGGTTGGGGGCTCCTCTAATTCGTCACGTGTTCATAACTGTGAGGTTCTACTGTACGTTGCGTGCCCTCCAGTTTGCCTACATCGTCCAGGATGCCAGCAGTTAATGAAGTACATAGTTATCAATGCCTCATAACAAACAAACCCTCATAAAGAAAGTCACTGACTGATTATTATAAGATAATTTATTGGGGTGCACCAGGCACTTGTCAGAGATGACATGTGCTTTCCCTACATGGCTACTTAGATAATTGAGAAGATGGAATTCGGTGAAACCTTACAGAGAAACCTTATTTGATACAGATAACTATTACTGAAATCATAGGAAATCAGTTTGCATAAAAATAAGAAGTCCAGTAAAGTAGTTTCCTACATTCTGCATACTTACAACTTAGAGAGACCACTGGAAACAGAGATAGAAGGGAAAGTAAGTGGAGCCCATCAGAAAGCTCCTATAATTCCTATATGTAAATACGTTGCAACCTAATTGCCAAAGCTACCGCAAAACTCCCTGCTTGTGGAATTCTATGGTGTACTGTACCCCCTTATGGTCACTTGTTTGTCTTTCAGAATGAGAGTGTAGAATATCTGACCCGGGATTATCTCCGCAGGTCTCTCTCATTTCAGCTGCACTTCAGCCTTTAGTATAGCTACTCCCACAAGGTTAACATAGTATAAGAGGCCCTTAACTATAGCAAGCTTAATAACCCATTTACTTATGTTCACCTGTTCTCCCCCCCGACGTATGTTCCAAGCTAATAATCAATATACCCCTGTAAATCTTATACTCCTATAATGTCATTTTACCTCTAGCAAGCATAAAATCACAGACAAAACATGAGACAGGATGATAAAGTCAGGGCAGTGGTCAACAAATCCTTATTCTAAGCTCTTTGGGGGAAATATCTTTCTTCTTACATGTCTGAGAAAAGTGTCAAATACTTTTGGGTAGTATATACAATTATTATTATTTTTGTTACATCTATTAAATATTGCACTATACATATTTTTAGATACAAAGAGCAACATATTTACAAACTGGAATGTCAAATGTTAGGCACCTAAACCCATGCTCAGCACCACTGAAAACCAGGATACATCATTAGGTTTCTTAATATGGATGCCAGTGTTTATGTTCAGCCATCCAGATTTGAAAATGTTGGCCTCAATAACTTCATTAAAAGTTTCATGTTCTTTCATCCTACATAATGCGTGCTAGGTGGGCTGTAACATGTACATGAATCTAACAGCATCGGGTGTAATCCTGTCGTGTCTGATGGGTCTGTGCGTTTGGAAGAAGTGATCAGAATCTTCAGCTTTTTCATCTGGCTGCTATGCTGAGAAAGATGCAAAACCACTGAGTCTCTGCCTCAAATAGGGTAGCTGGTTGGATCAGATGGTGATTAAATTGTTCTTTTAATTGCATCTGTTCAGTGTGACATTTGACAAATTATATTGTACTGAGAATCAAATCTTATAAATGACGGAAAAAGAAATCAAAGACACAAGGTGAATCTTTTATTGGACCAACTTCAGTTGGTGAAAGGGACCAGCTTTTGAGCTACACAGAGCTCTTCTTCAGGCCCAGACCTGAAGAACAGCCCTGTGTAAGCTGGAAGGCTTGTCTCTTTCACCAATGGAAGTTGATCCAATAAAAGATATTACCTCATCCACCTTGTCTCTCTGATATCGTGGGATCAATACTGTAAAGAAAAAGAAATCAACAGATTTCACCAATATATAGCACTTAATGTAAAAATAGTCCAGAGTTTCACTTTAAATGTATGTCACAGCTGTTTATGATTGGGAAAGCATTTCTAATGAGTATACTATTAGTACTATGAGGGCTTTTCATATGGGAGGTCTAAGGAATAATGTACCTCCTCCAATTGTACATAATAAGGATACAATACCATTAAGGGGCACTGTCAAGGTTCCTCCCCCACTCTGAACTCTAGGGTACAGATGTGGGGACCTGCATGAAAAACCTCCTAAGCTTATCTTTACCAGCTTAGGTCAAAACTTCCCCAAGGTACAAAATATTACACCCGTTATCCTTGGAATGGCCACTACCACCACCAAACTAATACTGGTTACTGGGGAAGAGCTGTTTGGACGCGTCCTTCCCCCCAAAATACTTCCCAAAACCTTGCACCCCACTTCCTGGACAAGGTTTGGTAAAAAGCCTCACCAATTTGCCTAGGTGACTACAGACCCAGACCCTTGGATCTTAAGAACAATGAACGATCCTCCCAACACTTGCACCCCCCCTTTCCTGGGAAATGTTGGATAAAAAGCCTCACCAATTTGCATAGGTGACCACAGACCCAAACCCTTGGATCTGAGAACAATGAAAAAGCATTCAGTTTTTTACAAGAAGACTTTTAATAAAAAATAGAAGTAAATAGAAATAAAGAAATCCCCCCTGTAAAATCAGGATGGTAGATATCTTACAGGGTAATTAGATTCCAAAACATAGAGAACCCCTCTAGGCAAAACCTTAAGTTACAAAAAAGATACACAGACAGAAATAGTTATTCTATTCAGCACAATGCTTTTCTCAGCCATTTAAAGAAATCATAATCTAACACATACCTAGCTAGATTACTTACTAAAAGTTCTAAGACTCCATTCCTGTTCTGTCCCTGGCAAGAAGCAGCATACAGACAGACACAGACCCTTTGTTTCTCTCCCTCCTCCCAGCTTTTGAAAGTATCTTGTCTCCTCATTGGTCATTTTGGTCAGGTGCCAGCGAGGTTACCTTTAGCTTCTTAACCCTTTACAGGTGAGAGGAGCTTTCCCCTGGCCAGGAGGGATTTCAAAGGGGTTTACCCTTCCCTTTATATTTATGACAGGCACAGATGACACTGGTGGCTCAAGTGGTTTGTTAATTTCAGCAGAGCACAGAGATAAAGTTACAACTGTAAATCATGCTTCTTATGGGGTCATATTATTTAATATAGTATCTGATTCATAAAAAGCAATATTCCAGTCTAGTCTTTCTTTCCCACTCCATCCATCTGATGTAGCTTTTTTATAGTCCCCTTCTCCCTTTTTCCTCATTTCTGTCAGCCTGCTGTAGGTATTATTGTGGTTTAACTGATTTGGCTGCTTCCTTCCTCTAACTGTAAATAGACTTAAAAAATTGAATTACTGTGCTACTGGGCAAATACACCATCAACTCCACAGCAGCTGCAATGTGAATTTGAAAGCTAATGGCCAAGATTTTGGAGATGACTCGTGTTTTTGGGTGTCTCTGTTTTTGAGTATCCAATATTGAATCACTATGAAGGAGCCTGATTTTCTTAAATTGATGAGCATCTACCCTTGGGAAATCAGGAACTGTTAAAGTGGGAACCAAAAAACAGAGGTACTTGACATCTCTGTGAACTTTGGCCAAGGTTTTCAAATATCCCTTCTCTAGTTTCTTGTTTCAACAGTCCTTTCCTGTGTGAAATTTTTAAAGCTATTTAGGAATTGCTGCTGTGCTCAGTAAAGGACTATACTGATTACAAAGTTAGCAGCTGGTCTCTGGACATAGGATGCTTCTTAGAGATTCAAGGGTTTATTACGCAGAACCTGAGTCATAATTCACATAGCCTAATAAAGCACTGTAAGGTCCTTGGCGCAAGATGTATGTCTTCCCCTGTGTTTTTGTACATTAGCAAATAAGTGAATGCCATCCTAACCACTAGTCAACACTGCTAATAGCTCATGTATAGTAATCTCCATTTTTGAATGAGAAAATAACAGCACTCTTCTGCAGTTCTTCATTAACACAAAAACCATTTTCTTTAATACTGTAAGGTCCAAACTAAAAAAATGAAGATGTAATTCTTATTATTATTTCTCCAGTGTTAAAAATGATTAGAAAGAATTTGATCTGTCAAAACTAGTTTTATGCTTTCGGTTTTGTACTAAATAGTCTGTATGAAATATTAATGCTCAGGATCAGTTTGAATTCAGCAGCGTAGATGAGGTATTACTGCTTAGTTGGAAACTTGGACTCTTTCGTTATTAGGATGATCAGCTTAGTCCCTTTCTTCATTTTGACCCTTTTAGAGTTGAGGCACCAATTCACAACCCCGAATTCATTCATTTACCGAATGAACTGTAGTCTCTTTGTATTCACTTGTGGACATCTAAGACAAGGTCATCATTCCCTCAAATGTATTTGTTGCTATGATTTGACACTTGTTTTCTGAACTTTTCTTTTCTTAGCTTTATGGATGGATGGTGAGCAGTTTTCTGTTGATAGTCAGACTTAGGCTGGAATTTTCCAAGCATTAAGCACTGGTCTAAATGTGCTTCTACTGAAATGAATGGGAGTCTAACCCATGACCTCAGTGGTAGCAGAGGTAGGCCAGTGCTGATTGCTTTTGAAAATCCCTCCCTCAAAATTTAAACTGTGTTGATTAGTTGTGACTGGACACAAGTGTTCCTATACTGACTGAAATTATTATATTCCTTCTAATAAGGAGGATGGCTTGAAAAAGTGACTGAGGGTTAAAATATCTTGAGGAGAGGTGCCAGATCAGATTTCCTTTTTGGGCCAGATCTTGCAGTGGTGACATTCCTAGAAAAATTAGGATTCTTGTAGGATTTACTGGGTCGGTGGAGATTTTAATTTTCTTTTGTCAATCACTCAAATTGAAAATGTGGTCAAATCCTTGTCTGACTCCTTCAGTTGCCTCTGTGCCAGAGTTCTAGCAATGGGTTTTGAGAAACCTTTTTTTCCCATTGTGTAAGCATGGGTCTCAAGATCTCTTTCTTGAGTGGTAATAGCTAATTTAAACCCATCATTTTGTATGCATGGTTGGGATTATGTTTTCCAACGTGCATTACATTGCATTTATCAACATTGAATTTCATCTGCCATTTTGTTGCCCAATCACCCAGTTTTGTGAGATCCCTTTGTAACTCTCTGCAGTCTGCTTTGGACTTAACTATCCTGAGTAATTTTGTATCATCTGCAAATTTTGCCACCTCACTGTTTACCCCTTTTTTCCAGATCATTTATGAATATGTTGAACAACACTGGTCCCAGTGGAGCCCTGGGGACACCACTATTTACCTCTCTCCATTCTGAAAACTGACTGTTTATTCCTAATTCTATTTACCACTTCACAACATCCACTAAAAATGGAAATAGTGTGAAGCACTAGCTACTGGAAATGAAAGTGGGGAGCAAGTGTAGTGCTCACCCTGTAGTACAGTGCCATATGTTACAACTTCATGTGCTAAACAGCTAGAGAAATTACAATGTTTATTGAATTGTGTCCTCCATCACACAGCATATATTGGTTAGCCAGCAAAATGAAATGAACAGTAAAATATATGTGTGGTGCCCACTGACACTGAGCTTCGTAGTTTTTAATTAAAATATAATGCAGTATTTAATCCTAACAGACTGTCGTAGTTGTTCAATAACTGTATAATGCTTTATAGCAAAAGGCAAAAACTGTAACTTAGTGGATCAATGATATATAATGGCATTGAAGTTTTTTTTTCCTACACAGTGCAGTAGAACCAAAATTTATAAGGTACCATGTAAACACTTAAATGAATCACAATACATCCCTGTGAAATTTCTGCCACCTTCTGTCTATGGGCCCAATCCTGCTACCACAGTAACCAGCGGGAATCTTTCCATTTGATTTGTGTCAGTATGAGAGCAGAACTGGTTCAACTATTGATATTCTAAGTTCTTGAGTGCTGTACTGAAGCGACTGTATACTACTGTCCCCACTGGGTACGTGTGTGTGTGTGTGCAACAGGTTCTGCAGTCAGTCCTGATTTGGTATGAGAGAAACCACTGGAGCTGCTCAGAAATTTTCCAGTAGAATGATTTTCCAATGGATAATGCAGTTTCCGCAAAATCACAATTTTCCTCAGGAAAATTTACATTTTGTCATAAAAGTTTTATCTTTCCATCAGGTATATAGAAATGAAAGCTCCAGCTTTCCACTTCTTCACAGTTCATCTGGAGGGCTGACTGGGATCCCCTGGCTTCCAGGTTGCACCACAGCCTCGCTGGTGGGCTCCAAAGCTCGCCAGCCTCGCTTGCCCCCTGTTCCATCGGCTACTCAAAGAACTGGGTGGTTAGCTCCCCAGCTAGGTGGCTCCCATGCCTGCCCTGCTCTTGAGCTGTTTGCCTCCCCAGGCAGCTGACTCCTGAGGAGCCAGGCAGACGTCCTGCCAGGTGGACAGTCAGTAACCTCAAAAATTCTGTTTTGGTTCTCCCCAAATGGTATTTTCTTCCTTCCTGCAAAAAAAAATCATGTTTTTTTTTATTTTTTGTCCTGATTCATACAGAAAAAAATTCAAAATCTTTCACAGAAAGGGATTTCCATTTTCTGGCCAGCTCTAGAAACCATAGCTTGAGGATTACTAAAGTGGTTTCTGGTTATATATCATATTTAGGGTGCTAATAGCTTCACTATTTATAGGCAAGCATTGAAATAGCTGGTGAGCTCATAATTACATCTGCCACTATCCAGGAGGGGCAGTATCATTTTATAACACTCCTAGAAGCATAGCTTCCAGAAGGTTGTGCTTTTAAAAGTGATGTAACAATTCTATCCAGCCCCACAACTAAATTTCTGGGAGAGCCAATACTATGATTGAACTATATGTGACTTGTTTTAACAGTCAAAGTATCTGCGTTACTGTCAGCTTTATCTCATTCCCCCACTTCTCCTGGTATGTATTGTTTAATTTAATGTCAAATCCAATACTACTGCTGAAGGTCAACTATTTTAATTTCGGTGATGCTAGTCAGTTCAGACTGGGGTGTCTATAATTGCCTTTATTATCGTACTTATTTGAAATAAAAGCTATTATCCAGTTTCTGTTTACATTGTGTATCCACAGTTCGGCTTGTGCTGAAAATTATTTGGTTTTGAAACAGTAGCTCTTAATAGTAAATGTCTGCAATAATCAATATCCCCCTCCATCTAAAATCCATTGGAAAAAAAATCCATAGTTAAAAGTTATAGAGATGCAGATTTCAAAATCTTTTGCTGAAAATTCTACATAGGAAACAATAAAAAATTATCATAGTGAACTATGATAAGAGCACTTTGATTTCATTTCTCAGTTGTTCTACTGCTACATTTTATATAAATAACAATTCGCATCTGAGTTGTTTTAAGTCACTTGAAAAATACAATCTGTTGTAGTCATGCATTTTTTTAAAAGATGAATCCTTCCAAGTCTGTCTAGTTATAATCTGTTTTTAATGAGGAATAACATCTTATTAAACAGGAGACAAGATAATTGGTTTCTTCCCCTATTATCCAAAGAGAGAGAGAGCACAAGGATCAGTAAATATGAGAGATGCATAGGAATACCTCACAGTAATTTCAGTAATCTGGTAATTAGTTCTGGGTCATCCATTATATCTTAATTGTGACTACCCATTTTCGTAAGAACAAGAGAATCAGCAAGTAGAGTCATATTTCTTTAACAAATACTTCTCTTTATTCTTCCTTGTCCATACAGTCATTCCCAGCACAGCACTGCAACACGTCCACCCGCAATGAGCTTACAACGAACCATTTCTCTGGAAGGGTAAGGCTGTTCTCTGTCTCTTGAGCTGCTTCATATGAAAGTTGAGTTTCTCTCTCTCTCTCTCTCTCTCTCTCTCTAACTATACACTGCCATGGCTACATTTACCAGATTGAAGGGGGAAAAAATCTATCTGATCCAGTACTAATACCAGATGAAATACCCAAATTCTTCACTTTGGAAGGTATGGCACTCCCCTTCTGTGCCTTCCAGCAGGGATCTACTGTTACATGGGGTTTAGAATGCAAGAACAAACCTACTGTGCATTTTTTGGAATTGGTTCATGGTGGAGCAGAAGGTTGATGGTGCATTGGGCCACACTCTTTAATAGCATGCCTTTCCCTCTCAGGCACCCAAACTCAGTTAACAGGACTTTAATGGAGGCAACATGGGGTGTTATTGCAGATCCTTTGGCCCAGTCACATGTGCAAATATCCCCAGTAGCATTAACATGCCTGCTTCCCCCCTGGTAGCTGAGTTTTATGGCTGCAGGGGCACCAGCTAGGTGGGGTGTCCAGGCTGTCGGAACCAGGCGCCAATGTGTAAATGCAAATAGTGTTGCTGTGGAGGGCAAAGGTCTTCTGTAGCTTTCCTGAAATCCTTGAAGCTCTTGGAGGATCTGCAGAAAAAAATAACATCAGGAAAAGAATTGGTAAAAGCTGCTGATATGCAACAGAAAAGTACAATTTTGTGGTGGTTTTACTAAGGAGCTTTGAACCCGTCAAGCTGGAGTGGATCAGACAGTGGTAGTATCCACTTTCCAAAGTGTAGGTTGACAGGCAAGTTTCTGAGTTCCCTGCATGCATATTTTAATTATTATTATTGATAATCATGTTTATCACAGTAGTGCCTAGTGACCAACCAAGATCTGGGACCCTTTGTGCTAGGCATTATACAGACATAGAATAGCAGAGAGTCCTTGTCTTGATAAAATAATCCCATAAACCAGACAGATACAGAGTGGGGGAAAGACATAAAAGATAAAAACAGAGTGAACAATGTTAGGACAGCAAATAGCATGTTAGCCCCAAGGCTATTATTTGTTTTGGTTTATTGGCAGGTGAGATATGGTGTAGTTATCAGGGATTGTTGGGGGTTGGTTTACATTTTTTTGGTGTGGTCCATTTAATTTTTTCTCTCATTGCTTTGTTTGTACCAATGTGCTACAGAGATTAATTTGAACACCATTGCTGCAGTGAAAAATTGCATAGAAAAAAAGCTCATTCGTTTATTTTAAAATCAGTGAAGCTTAATTAAAAACTTTTTGACTGATTATATATAGTGAGCATCAAGTTCAGTATTTCTGATGGACATATCCTATGTAACACTCAGAACACTTAATCTGTCATGGAAGTAATCTGAGTGCCATCACGTGAGTTCACTTCACTTGCCTCAAGTTAACATGTACATGTTAAAACAGAAACATATTTCACACTAATCAAGGAAATTCTTACTGATGTCTGATTCTAACCCATGTTAACCATATTATTGTATGGGTGAGTTTCTTTCAGTGTAACAAATTATTCCCAAAGCTGAATACACTAATTCTGGAGATAGAACAAGAGCTGTTTGATATAGAAAAATCATCCAATGCTTGTGTGTGAGTGTAATTTGATTGTAAAAATGCAGATCTGCATATACAGATGGCTAAATTTTCACAAAACTAATGAGGGGAAGATGATTCATTCACAACCAGAGTCAACCGCTTTCATGTCTTTAATAATATCAGAACAACTGACAGTTATATGGAGTGCTTGGATTTTGGTTGCACTGGCTTGTTTAGGAGGGTTAGTTTTAATTTTAGTTTTGATTGTCCCCTCTGATTCATTGTGTGTAAAATTCCATTACTGCAAAAAAGGCCTAGAGCAAAAAAGTATAACATGATCCAATAAGCAAGCAATGCCTCTCCTTGTTTGTTTGTTTATACTTTCAGAATTAAGTCTATGTCAGACTATGAGAGCTAGGGAAACTTGCCATTTCCTCCTCCTCTCATTCCCCCATTCACTAACACTTCCTTCCCCCATAGCATGCATACACAAATCTACATTTATTTTGGATTTGGATACAAAACAGTGCTCTAACTGGTGTTGGGTTGGGGGAAGACTCCTCGATACTAGGTCCTGAGCTGGATCAAGGTAGTCTGGGACCCTACATACAACAGGATACAGGGTTTGCAATGGCTTCACCCTACAATCAGGGTGACAGTGGCTGAGCCCCTCCCAGAGAGGTGGAGGTGGCAGAATAGACTTCCCTTCTCCTTCCCAAGCTTTTTGAATGGCTGATGCAGAGGATTTTACAATTGGCTGAAAGTTCATGCAGATAGACTGATATTAATTTCCAAACCACAACAATGAACATAAGAATATAAGAATGGCTATATGGAGTCAGAGCAAAGGTCCATCTAGTCCAGTATCTTGTTTTCTGACAGTGGCCAATGCCAGGTGCTTCAGAGGGGATGAACAGAACAGGTAATCATCAAATGATCCACTCCTTATTGCCTATTCCCAGCTTCTGGCAAACAGAGGCTAGGCACACCATCCCTGCTTATTCTGGCTAATAGCCATAGATGGATCTATCCTCCATGAACTTACTTAGTGCTTTTCTGAACCCTGTTATAGTCTTGGCCTTCACGACATCCTCTGGCAAGGAGTTCCACAGGTTGACTGTGTGAATATGTGAAATAAGAATGTGGGAAATAAACAGGAAGAGCTGAAATTATTAGTACTTAAGCTAAATCATGACTTAACTGGCATCACAGAGACATGGTGGGATACATCTCATGACTGGACTGGACTTGGTATAGAGGGGTTTAGCTTGTTCAGGAAGGACAGGCAAGGGAAAAAAGGAGATGATGCATTGTATATCAAGATATATATAATTGTTGAGAGGTCCAGAAGGAGGTGAGATGCAGACCAGCTGAAAATATCTGGGTGAAAATATTAGGGGAAAAACAGGGGGATGTCATAGGTGGGGTTTACTACAGGCCACCAAATCAGGAGTATGAGCTGGATGAGACATTTCTAAAATAAATCACAGAAATATCCAAAACACAAGACTTGTTAATAATGAGAGACTTTAACTACCCAGATATCAGTTGGATAAGTAACACAGCAAAACACAAAATGTCCAGTAAGTTCTTGGAATATATAAGGGACAACGTTTTGATACAGACTGTAAAGGAAGTAACCAGGGGACAGCCATTTTAGACTTGATTCTGACCAACAGGGAGGAATTAGTTGCGAATCTGAAGGATGAAGGCAATTTGGGTAGAAGTAATTATGACATGATAGATTTAATGATTCTAAGGAAATGAAGTAGTGAGAATAGAAGAATAAGGACAATAAACTTCAAAAAAGCAGACTTTAACAAACTCAGAGAACTAGTAGGTAAGGTGCCAAGTGAAGAAAAATAAGGGAAAAAGGAGTGCAGGAGAGCTGGCAATTTCCCAGAGACAATATTAAAACTGCAAGAGCAAACTATCCTGATGCAAAGGAAAGGTAAGAAGAACAGTAATAGGCCTATTCAGGCCAAAGAGTCTGTATCAAGAGCTCTTTACCTGAAAATCAAAAAGTAATCTTACAAAAAGCGGAAATATGGGCAAATTACCAAGGAGTACAAAAGAATAATACAAGCATGTAGGGACAAAATAAGGAAGGCTAAGGCACAAAATTATTTACATCTAGCAAAACTTGCAGACATATCACCACTGTTACAATGATCACATCCCCCACAACACACCTTTCAAGATCCATGGGTCCTATACATGCCTATCACAATATATGGTTTACCTCATCCAGTGCACTAAATGGCCCAATAAAAACTATGTGAGTCAAACCAAAGAACCACTATGCTCTCGGATGAACTCATACAGGAAAATGATAAAAGACCCTATCATTTGTGGGTGAACACTTTTCACAAAGTGATCACTCTATATCTGATTTATCAGTCCTCATCCTCAAAGGAAACCTGCATAATACTTTAAAAGACAAGCCTGGGAGTTTAAATTCATAACTCTGCCAGACGCTAATAACCATGGACTGAACAGACACACTAGATGTATGGCTTATTACAACAATCTGTAACCCATTAACCCCGCCCTTTTTGTCTTATGTCTGCAGAAGTTTTAACAGGCCGTTTTACCTTGAATGGTCCCTTACAATATGTGCTAGTTTCTTACGCTAAACAATTTGTTCCACCTTGCATTTAGCTGTGACACTCGTAGTACTCTCCCAGGCCTGACGAAGAGCTGTGCGTGGTTTGAAAGTTTGTCTCTCACCAGCAGAAGATGGTCCAATAAAAAATATTATTGTCTCACTCACCTTGTGTCTCTAATCAATTTGTAAGCACCTAGAGGTTAACAGGGATATAGGTAATAGTCAAAATGGATTTGTAAAGAACACATCATACCACACCAACCTAATTACCTTCTTTGACAGGGTTACTGGACTAGTGGATGGGAGGAAGCTGTAAATGTTTTATCCCTTCATGTTAATAAGGCTTTTCTGATACAGACCCACATGACATTCTCATAAGCAAACTAGGGAGAAGTGGTCTAGGTTAAATTAATAAAAGGTAGGTGCAAAACTGGTTGAAAGTCAAAGAGTAGTTATTAACCGTTCACTTTCAAACTGGGCGTATGCATCTAATGTTTCCCACGTGTGTTTGTCCTGGGTCCAGCACTATTTGATATTTTTATTAACAAATTGGATGTTGGAGTGGAGAGTATGTTTTTATAATTTGCAGATGATACCAAACTGGGAAGGTTTACAAGCACTTTGGAGGTCAGGATTAGAATTCAAAATGACCTCGACAAATTGGAGAATTGGTCTGAAATCAACAAGATAACTTTTTTTTAAAAAAGTGCAAAATTCTACGCTTAGGAAGGAAAAATCAAACGCACAGCTACAAATTGGTAAATAACTGGGTACGCACTAATACTGCTGAAAAGGATCTGGGGGTTATAGTGGATCACAAATTGAATATGAGTCAACAATGTGATACTGAGCTACATGGACCTTTGGTCTGACCCTATATTGCCATTCTGATGTTCACTGTTGTGGTCTGGAAATTAATATCAGTCTATCTGCATGAACTTTCAGCCAATTGCAAAATCCTCTGTATCAGCCATACAAAAAGCTTGGGAAGGAGAAGGGAGGGCCATTCTGCCACCTCCACCTCTGTGGGAGGGGCTCAGCCACTGTCACCTTGATTGTGGGGTTAAGCCATTGCAAACCCTGTAGCCTGTTGTATGTAGGTATGACTTTATATTGACTTTTATGCTGACTTCATTTCTGAACTCCAAAATCTTCAAAACATCTTGTGTAATATGCCCCAAAACATTAAATCAGTCTCTCAATCACTCAGTCAGGGTTTCTACTACAAACCTAGCTTCAACCACAGAGACCAGTATAGCACAAATTGTGTTAAATGATGTGCACATGAAGTACTTTGGCTTAAGTGCATGTAATCATTTTTCTGTCTCTTGGGCAGCCCCACTGACTTTAACATTCTTCTATTTTGTCCTTGTGATAGGAATTCAGCCACTGATTGCTACTCATAACTTGAAAAATGAAGGCGGGTGGGAAGGAATACTGTCATATGATTTAAACACCTTATAAATCTCACGTTGGAGTTTTTGGTTTTCTTTGAAAGGTGAAGCTGGTCTGTTTTCACCACCAAGCCTGACCTTTATCTTAAGTTCTGGTATGTCTACTGGATCTGGAAGACTGACCAAATCAGTATAAAGTCATGCGTTTGTAATCAAGAAATGCCAAAACAGCAGGAATCAAATGATTAAGAGTAAAGAACTCATTACAAGCATAATGAATAGATACAGTAGATAAGATGAATTTTCTAAATGTTACACAATAAATTATTATGGCACAAATGGCTGGATGGTATAAGAGTTTGTATGTCAAAATCTGTATATTTAATAAAATGGAACCCAAACAGCAAAATAATGATCATTTTCCTAAGCTACTTGTTAGTATATATTAATGTAACAAGAATGTCCCACATTTTATCAATACATTTGTCCAATGTAGGAATGCCAAAGTTACAGTGCTGGGCTGCAATAATGAATCTGGCAGCAATTAGTAAGAAGGTGGTTTATCTTGTTTGTATTTTAGTAGTATTCAGAGGTCCCAGTCAATGAATTGGAAGAGCGGGGCCTGGAGAAAGAGATAACAGTAAAATGAACACATTAAGCAAAACAACCAGCAGGCTCACCTTGCCACCTGCCTAACCATTGTTAGACTGCAGTGTTTTGTAAGCATCACAAAAGAGGGATATGAAGGAGAATGATGGTGGCTTTTCAGCTTTTGATGGGATGATCATGTCAAACGTAAGGATGACAGAAAAGAGCAAAGGTCATTTAAGGGAGAAGTGAACAAAATGGTGATAGAAACTGACATTACCGGTGGAGCAAAGGCAGAGGTTCATATGGTGAGAAAATACTAGATTGGATAACTGGGTCACTAAATTACAGTAAAACAGAAGTATAAATGATATAGAAGAAACTTTAAATATACTTAAGTTTCCCTTCATCGGGACTTTGAGATTTTTTTTACATACCTATATATCTATATTTCATATCAAAGCTGCAACCTTTATAAATTTTAATTTGTTCTCTCATGACGAAAGAGATGTTATAAACATCCTACATACGGCGCGGTCTTAGTTTATCCTTGTTTTCCCATGTTATGGTGAATGTTGTCTCAATTGGAATTACCTTTTTCAGGTCATAGAATCATAGAATATCAGGGTTGGAAGGGACCTCAGGAGGTCATCTAGTCCAACCACCTGCTCAAAGCAGGACCAATCCCCAATTTTTGCCCCAGATCCTAAATGGCCCCCTCAAGGATTGAAATAATAACCCTGGGTTTAGCAGGCTATCCCTCCCCTCAAGGTCTTTCCTGTGTTGGTCCCCTTTGTCTGTCTGAAATAAAAGTACAAAGTGATATATTAAAATTTGTTAGAGCAGGAAAAGATGTGAAATAAAATTGGAATGATTACGTCCAAAGGGTTGGCAGTCTGAAATTAACTAGTTGAGGCTATCTGGCCATTGACTCTATGAAGACAGACCCCTGTGCCTGCATGGAGTCCTATTAACCCTGCTTTGAGTAGTGAATTATTTAAGGAAGCCAGTATTATCTAGTGGTTAAGTGCACTGGACTTGGACAAATGAGGCCTGCCACTGTTTGACACTTGGCCAAGTAATTGTACCTCTGTTTTCCCTTCCAATCTTTTCCTGTCTTGTCTATTTAGATTATAAACACTCTGGGGAAGGGACTGTCACTCACTATGTGCATGCCACAACAGGACCTTGATTTTGGTTAGGGCCTCTAGGTGTTACTGTGATACAGATAACAATGTAATAATTAATTTCCTCATGGGTTTTCTGTGGTGGTCATCACCATAGTATCAGAGTGTCACATATATCAACGGATGGGTCCTCTCAATACCATTATGATGTAAGTGGTTTATTTACAAACAGGAACTAGGGCACAGGGAGATCAAGGTCAGATTTCTCAGAAATCTCTACTAATTTGGGGGACCTTGTTGATTAGTGTCCACCACGATACGACATTGCCAAGCCTCCAGGATTGGCCTGGAGTCTCCAGGAATTAAAGATTAATCTTTAATTCAAGATGATGTCATGTGATGAAATATCCAGGAATATATCCAACCAAAATTGTCAACCCTAGGCCTAGGGCCTGACTTTTCAGAGTTTTTAACACCTCTTCGAATGTTTAAAACACTGTTATTAACTAACTAATCCTCTCAACACTCCTGAGAGGTAGGTAGATAAGTATTATTACAAGGTATTATTGCAAAGAAAATACTGAAATTGGTGATATACAAAATGTGCAGCCAAATGCACAAAATAAGCAAATTAAAAACAAGCATTTTTTCACTCAGTTTTTTTCAGTTACAGTCATCCTTAGAAATTACTTTTCTTCATAACAATACATATATCTTGCCAACTTTTTAGTCTCTGGTTTTTAATCCATACTTGCTGTGAATTTATGTACCTATGATAAGTAAAATTATGGGGACTCCCAGATTTTTTGGAGCATCATTCTGTTGGCTATAATAAGAGACTAGTATTATGTTTGAAATATGGTAAGTACAAACCTTTCAGATAGAAGTGTGATTTTTCAAATTGTCGGTGCCTCTTTAATAGAAAAACAAAAGTTAAAAAAAAATTAAAAGAAAACAAGTTTGCCCTGATATTTTATTTGTCTCTTTATACCAAAACCATGACTTACCTGGTAAGAGTGAAAAATTGGTTTGTTATGCAGGATACAATTTTCAGAAGCACCCATTGGAATATATGCTCCTAAATTATTTGGACACTTTTGAAAATTTTACTAGCAGCATTTTATTACTATATACTTATTTTAAAATATTCATTTAATAATATCTAGCTCTTATTTAGCTCTGCAAATGTGTACAATACTTTACAGTACATAAATATGACACAATCCCTGTTGTGAAAACCTAGTCTATCTTTTAAGCTATCAAAATAGACATGTTTGTAACTCAGTGGAAGAAATGCTTTGGATCACTTATGAGGATTACAACTCTTTGCTTGCCTATTCCTCCCCATCGTGATTTCTGTCAATCTAGTTGTGTCTCTTTGTTTCCTCCCTCTGCGTCTGCTCCTTTTGTCTTTTCCTTCTTTTTCCCTTCTCTTTTCTTTCCCATCTCTCCTGCACACACTCCTTTATCCAGTTCTCTCCTTTCAGTCCTTCATTTCCTCTCTTTCTCTCGTTTTTGCTTCTCTCTCTCAGATTGTGATTTTTTTTTCTCTTCATTCTCCCTGCCTAATTCATGGTTAGTGTCTCCGCTGCTCTGCTTTATCTGTATTCTGGTACAAAGCAGCAGCAGGGCAGAGAACATGAAAAGTGCTCAGAGGTTGCACTGGCACCTAGAATCACACTTTCAGCCTCATGTATCTAAAAAAAAAAATTACATGTGCTATCTAACCGAAAAGAGAGAGAGAGGGGAACGTATTTCAAAAACATTGAAAAAACAGGTTTCAGAGTAGCAGCCGTGTTAGTCTGTATTCGCAAAAAGAAAAGGAGGACTTGTGGCACCTTAGAGACTAAGCAATTTATTTGAGCTTCAGCTTTCGTGAGCTACAGCTCGCTTCATCGGATGCTTTCAGTGGAAGATACAGTGGGGAGATTTATATACACAGAGAACATGAAAGAATGGTGTTACCATGCACACTCTAACAAGAGTGATCAGTTAAGATGAGCTATTACCAGCAGGAGAGCAGGGGGAAAAAAACCTTTTGTAGTGAAACTTCCCTCTGGCTGGACTTTACAAAAACTAGACAAGCCATTTACAACACACACTTTGCTTCTCTACAAAAGAAAAAGGACACTAAACTATCAAAACTACTACATGCCACAAGGGGCCACAACAGTGGTTCCCTTAACCCACCCAGCAATATTGTTAATCTATCCAACTATAGTCTTAGCCCAGCAGAAGAATCTGTCCTATCTTGGGGCCTCTCCTTCTACCCCTCCACCCCCACGAACATGATACAGTTCTGTGGTGACCTAGAATCCTATTTTCGACGTCTCCGACTCAAGGAATATTTCCAACACACCTCTGAACAACATACTAACCCACAGAGACCTTCCTACCAAGACTACAAAAAGAAGGATTCTGGGTGGACTCCTCCTGATGGTCGAAACAACAGACTGGACTTCTACATAGTGCGTCTGCTGATGTGCACGGACTGAAATTGTGGAAAAGCAGCATCACTTGCCCCATAACCTCAGCCGTGCAGAACACAATGCCATCCACGGCCTCAGAAAAAACTCTGACATCGTAATCAAAAAGACTGACAAAGGAGATGCTGTCGTCATCATGAATAGGTCGGAATATGAACAAGAGGCTGCTAGACAGCTCTCCAACACCACTTTCTACAAGCCATTACCCTCTGACCCGACTGTGGGTTACCAAAAGCAACTACAGCATTTGCTCAAGAAACTCCCTGAAAAAGCACAAGAACAAATCCGCACAGACACACCCCTAGAACTCCGACCAGGGGTATTCTATCTGCTAACCAAGATCCATAAACCTGGAAATCCTGGACGCCCCATCATCTCAGGCTTTGGCACCCTGACAGCAGGATTGTCTGGCTATGTAGACTCCCCCCTCAGGCCCTACACTACCAGCACTCCCAGCTATCTTCGAGACACCACTGACTTCCTGAGGAAACTACAATCCATCGGTGATCTTCCTGAAAAGACTATCCTAGCCACTATGGATGTAGAAGCCCTCTACACCAACATTCCACACAAAGATGGACTACAAGCCGTCAGGAACAGTATCCCTGATAATGTCACGGCAAGCCTGGTGGCTGAACTTTGTGACTTTCTCCTCACCCATAACTATTTCACATTTGGGGACAATGTATACCTTCAAATCAGCGGCACTGCTATGGGTACCCGCATGGCCCCACAGTATGACAACATTTTTATGGCTCAGAACCATGCTTCCTCAGCTCTTGTCCCCTAATGCCCCTTCTCTACTTGCGCTACATTGATGACATCATCATCTGGACCCATGGAAAAGAAGCCCTTGAGGAATTCCAGCAGGATTTCAACAATTTCCATCCCACCATCAACCTCAGCTTGGACCAGTCCACACAAGAGATCCACTTCCTGGACACTATGGTGCTAATAAGTGATGGTCACATAAACACCACCCTATACCGGAAACCTACTGACCACTATTCCTACCTACATGCCTCCAGCTTTCATCCAGACCACACCACATGATCCATTGTCTACAGCCAAGCTCTACGATACAACCACATTTGCTCCAACCCCTCAAACAGAGACAAACACCTATAAGATCTCTATCAAGCATTCTTACAACTACAGTACCCAGCTGCTGAAGCGAAGAAACAGATTGACAGAGCCAGAAGAGTACCCAGAAGTCACCTACAGGACAGGCCCAACAAAGAAAATAACAGAATGCCACTAGCCATCACCTTCAGCCCCCAACTAAAACCTCTCCAACTCATCATCAAGGATCTACAACCTATCTTGAAGGACGACCCATCACTCTCACACATCTTGGGAGACAGGCCTTGCTTACAGACAGCCCCCCAGCCTGAAGCAAATACTCACCAGCAACTACACACCACACAACAGAACCACTAACCCAGGAACCTATCCTTGCAACAAAGCCCGTTGCCAACTGTGTCCACATATCTATTCAGGGGACACCACCATAGACCTAATCGCATCAGCCACACTATCAGAGGCTCGTTCACCTGCACATCTACCAATGTGATATATGCCATCATGTGCCAGCAATGCCCCTCTGCCATGTACATTGGTCAAACTGAACAGTCTCTACATAAAAGAATAAATGGACACAAATCAGATGTCAAGAATTATAACATACAAAAACCAGTCGGAGAACATTTCAGTCTCTTCGGTCACTCGATTACAGACCTAAAAGTTCAAAAACAGACTCCAACGAGAGACTGCTGAATTGGAATTAATTTGCAAACTGGATACAATTAACTTAGGCTTGAATAAAGACTGGGAGTGGATATGTCATTATACAAAGTAAAACTATTTCCCCATGTTTATTCCCCCTCCACCCCCCACTGTTCCTCAGACATTCTTGTCAACTGCTGAAAATGGCCCACCTTGATTATCACTACAAAACGTTCCCTCTCCGCCCCCCCCCCCCCCCGCTCTCCTGCTGGTAATAGCTCACTTTAAGTGATTACTCTTGTTACAGTGTGTGTGGTAACACCCATTGTTTCATGTTCTGTATGTATATAAATCTCCCCACTGTATTTTCCACTGAATGCATCCGATGAAGTGAGCTGTAGCTCATGAAAGCTTATGCTCAAATAAATTTGTTAGTCTCTAAGGTGCCACAAGTATTCCTTTTCTTTTTATTGAAAAAACAGGTGTCTGATCTTTTGAGTGTGGCTTTACAATAGCTGGATAGCCCCATCTAGTGTCTGAATATAATATGATTTTTAAATATCAATCTGTTACTTGAAATTACTATCCCTTGCTTTCCTTTGGTTGTTGTGTTTCTGTAGGCAAATAGTACTTTCTACTCGGCTTGTTTACTATAAGGAAAACTTACCATTTCTAAACTACTGTTTATTATTTCCGTTCATTAAAAATCCATTAAGCTTATTGTATATTTACCAGCACAATAGCCTCTTGTCTTGTTTCATTCTTTGAGGATCTCCGTTACTTACTATTAAGCAAATACCTGCATTCTACTCCATTCTGTTTGAATTCTGTTCTTATAAAATATTAATAGAAGAGAGAGAGAGTGAAGTTTTCCTAATGTCGTTTTCCAGATGTTCTCCAAGTCCCCCTTGGACCATGACAACTGAAGCTCCTGTTCCCAGTTATCTTTAATCATCATTTCAAAAGAAGATAACTCTAAATTGAGCAATTTATATGCCAGATGAATAAAGTTAAATATGTCAGAAGCCAACCTTTAGTCCCTCCATATTTAACTCTTTCTTTGGAACTCGACTAAAGTGATGCTTGACTAGTCGCTTCCCACGCTATTAGCAACAGATAATCTCAAATACATATTAAAACATAATACCTACTTGGTGCCTGGAATGTGGTCTGATGTTTAAAGCATAGAACTGAATTTAAGGTTTAAGGTTCAGTTTCCAGCCCTGTGACTGGCTCATTTATGTATTTATTTATTTAACCTTGGGCAAGTCACCCATTCTTCTTCTGCCTCAGTTTAACTACTTAAGAGGAGTTGCTGTGAGGTTTAATTTATTATTGTTATAAAAGTGCTTTGCTGTCCTCTGATAAAAGACAATGTGTAGGTACCATGCATTGTTATTTGCTAAATCCATAATACCTACCAATTATTTGTGATATCTGAAAATTGGTTAGCATCCTTCATTTCCCATAATTTTTCCAATATCAATATTAGTGAATTTCCCCAAAGTAAAGTGCTTTATTATTGAGCCTCTTTCTAGGACTCTGCAAGATGCACTGGAACGGAACAAAATAGATTGCACGGAAGACTGAAAGCCAAGAACTCTTGTGTTCTAATCACAGCTCCTGACATTTTACCCATCACTGTTTGAGCTTTCTCAGAAGATAATCACCCAAGAACAAAATGTGAATTGTGCTGTCAAGAAGGCAGAATAACAAAACAGTGCTGTCAGGGTTGCAGTCATAAAGCTGCTGACTTGGTCAGATGGCATTGATTATTAACAGAGCCAGCTCTTTGTCAAACTGTATAGCTTAGTAGCCAGTAAATACCCAACTGTATTTACATATTTTGGCTATAGTGTTGGGTGTTCACATTTGGATCCCCAAGCTGCCTGTCATATACACTAATACTAAACTGAACAGGGACTATGAGTCTGATTTCTCACCTGGATGCTGTATAGAAATGTTTGTTCAGCTTTACTGTATTTTTTCAATGTTAAATGTCCAAGTAAATAATAATACCTAGCTCTTATATAGCGCTTTTTATCAATAGATCTCTAAGTGCTTTACAAAGGAAGTAAACATCATTATCCCTGTTTTACAGATTGGGAAACTGAGGCACAGAGAGTTGAAATAACTTGCCCAAGATAACCAAGTAGGACCAGAGTTAGAGTTGGGACTAGAGCACTGGTCTTCCGAGGCCTAATCCAGTGTTCTAGCCATTAGCCAATACTATCTGTGTAAATGCCTGATATCTGAATCCATTTAAACCCAAAAGACCTGAATTATGTTAAATCTGACCTTCACGTGTCCATGGTAATGCTAAATTCATTGCTATGTAATCAATGAGTGGCAGCAACCCAAGAGAGAGAACCTTTATCTGTTTGTTCATTAGAAATACTTGACCTTTAGTATATAAACAATCCCCAGGATATAAAAAAACTGAACAACATGTAGCTTTTCTCAGAGCTCTATTTTGTGACCTGTTCTCTTACTACCCAATATAAAGAAAGAGATGGAAACTGGGAGGCCATATAGAGCATGATTAATACCTCCCAGTAAGGGTTCAGTTTCCTTTATATGAGAACATTACAAAAAATGCTCCTTTGTTTTTGTCTGTTTTTAAAAATCAAACACAAGAATCAATCAGCAGGGAGGCAGTTTACTTGAAAATTATCATGAGACTAAGGTCACTGTATGATTGTCAGTAATGGGCCTTTATTCAGGCAAACTCCCACTAATTTCAATAGGAGTTCATTTCTAAAGACAGAGGCCCTGATTCTGCAATCACATCAACACCTGAGTAACATGACTCACTCGTGTAGTCCCATTAACTCCAATGGAATTACATACATGAGTAAAGCTAAGCACATATTTCAATGTTTGCAGGACTAGGGACAGATTGTAGCCTTCATGCTTTGAACCGGTCGTTTTGGTACATTCGGATCTGAAAACGTTTGAGGACCAATCAGATAGTAGATTAAGTATATTAGCAAGTTTTGGAAGGAGATGCTTCCATACACTTTTACAAACTTAGTTGTCCACAGGATTGAAAATTGCTCGTTTCTACTGCAGTACATTGAAAAGCATATCACAATTCTAGCCCTAAATTTAGTTTAGCAGCTAGTACAAGGGAGCAAGTGATTACATGAGGATGAACAAATGCAGCTGGCTTTAGACAAGCTACAGTGTGGACAGTATTTTCAGTGAGTAACTTGTTACTGTGTTGCAGGCAGCCTTTAGGATTAATGTTTAGATTAGGTGAATCACAGAGCGACTGGACAGCTCAGAGGACTGTTAAAGGGATTTGGAGACTTTCACCTGCACACACTATACCTGTTCCGTGGTGTGACAGCGTGTACTTGACCCTCTGAGACCCCCTTCTGGAGGCCTCATGACTCTACCACACCCCACCCCAGAAAAGGGCAGTGGAGAGGGACCTCCAAGCTGCCTAAAATGGCTGTGTGGGACACAGCGAATCAGGACCCAGCAGGCAGGTATAACAAGAGTTGCAGGGCCAGAGTGAGAGCAGTTCCTTGCTGGAGCTGGAGGAGTGTGGTGGTGTGCTTGGCTAGCTGATGGAGCTACAGGGCCTCAGGCACAGCAGTGCTGGCAGAAGCTGGAGGGAGCGAGAAGGAACCCTGGGTTGGAAGCTGGGACTCAACCAGGACAAGGCCCTGAGGTAAGGATGAAGAAGGGGTGGGGCTGTGGGGAAGTGGCCCAGGAAATCAGAGCAGCAGTGCAGCTTAGATAAAGGATCATGGCAGATGGCTTCTATCTGCAGTGTCCCTGGGATTGGACCCAGAGTAGTGGGTGGGCCTGGGTCTCCCTGTCACCATTAGCCACTGCGTGAAATGGCCTGGACTTAGAAGCACCCCAGAAGAGGAACTGAACCCTTTAGTGGCCCAGCAGCAGAGCTGGGGCCTGAAAGGCCCAGAGAGGGCGAGGACATTGCCTCCAGGAGAGAAGCCCTGGAGTACGGCTTGATACCAGGGCCGAGACCATTGATAGACTACAGGATTAATTAAGGACCTAAACCCCAGGAGGGCTACAGGGCATGAAAGTTGAGGCTTACACACACTTGACCAGATGGCACTCATGAGAGATGAGTACACGCTATCAGAGGTGGTGAACAGAGAATGTCAATTTCCAGGCTGATCGCTCTTGTACCTTTCTCCAGCTGCTTTAAAAGAATGATGGGAATAATTAAAAGAAGTATTTGGTTTGCAGGCACGATACAGAAAGCAACTACTTCTTTCACAGAAAGGGGTAGTTTGGGGATTTGATGCTTCATTTTCCCTTTCATATCCGATAGTATTGCTGTTGTAATATCAAGAAAATAAGTCACCAGTTAGGCTTGGGAATTCCTACAAGTTCATTCTACAGTTTTAGGGGATATGGTACTGAAGCGAAGGTAGAGGTAGAAGATCTGTGAAATAGATATTTTGATCCTTTGTAAATCAGAGGCTCTGAAACTGTGGTTCATTGCCATCTGGGGAGAAGTGGCTGATCACATGATGTTTTCAACTGAGGGAAATTGGACAGATGGGGAAGAACAAAAGTAGACAGTGTGTAAAATTTCCAAAAGCACCTAAGTGCCTTAGAAGTCCCTTTTAAGAAGGGACTTCGGCTGTGAAATTACTAAGAAGCTTTTGAAAATGTTATCCAATGTGGTTAATATTTTCCATAAAGAACAAAACACTGCACTGAAGTCAGATTGTGCCTCTGGATATTAGGGAGTCACAGATGGGAGGGGAGGTTATCCACAAAATAATCTCTCCACTAAAATATGAACCACACTGGAAGCATTTCAGAACTCATTTAGCATTGTTCCAAAGCCCCAAGAGCCTGAAGCTTTTATGAAAATGTATTATCATCCCATAAACTGGATAAACTGTATTTTAGATAATACTGGGTACAACTATCTGGAAGATACATTTTATTTTTCAAATGTCGGGTAGACTTTTTTAAGGAATGAAGTTCCTTTTAATATTGTTATGTGTTTTATTAACACAGTATTCAACACTAGGTTCTGCAAAGTACTGAGCACCACTTAATAAAATATGATTTGTATGTGTTTTTTTTATATATATAAGGTGGTGTGGCCTAGTGGTTGGAGCTCTGGACTGGGAAATAGGAGACATAGGTTCTAGTTCTGACTCTGGCCTGCTGTGTGTCATTTCACTGCAGTGTGCCTCAGTTTCCCATCTGAAAAATGGGGATAATGATAGTAACCTCCTTTGTAAAGTGCTCTGAGCTCTACTCATGGAAAGTGCTATATAAGAGCTAGGTATTATTGATTGCATAATTTTGAGCAACTTTTGAAAACAGTAAAAATACCCATAGTCCGCTTGGGTGATAAAGCAGTTATGTGTGCCCACAGAATTGTATTCCTGACAAGGTCAAACCAGACTTTCTCGTAAGATTCTCTGCTTTCAACTTGGTGATATAAAACACTGATGTTACTTGATCCAGCTAGGGCAGAGTTGGACAAGCTTCCCTTTGTATGTACTATGTTTTTTCTCTGTTTGTTTTTAGGTTTTATTTTTAGCATGACCCAGAGCATAAAAGATGACACACTATAAAAATGTCGATTGTTTACCAATGCTATATATAGTATTGGTGTAAATAAATGTGTCAAATGTCTTATCTCAGAAATCCACCATTTATCTTAGTGAAATCCATTACAATGGGGTAAATTAATAGGTAGAAATGTTCAGTTGTCGTCTTGAAAAAAATAGGACACTATGCCTGTTCCCCAGTGAATACACTTATCTAATTTATTAATGGTTTTATTAGGTACTAGCCTGCTATTTTGTCTTAAAGAAAAAGTAATGTGACAGAGATGCTGAGTGGTGCATATACGGTATCCGAATGGGTAAGCAATGCCATTTTGTTTCTATACAGGGAGCCTCGGAAAGTCATCCTTCACAAAGGCTCCACGGGACTTGGTTTTAACATTGTGGGAGGAGAAGATGGGGAAGGCATTTTCGTATCCTTCATCCTAGCAGGTGGGCCAGCAGATCTCAGTGGAGAGTTGCAGAGAGGAGATCAAATTTTATCTGTAAGTACCTGTCATTTTTGCTGGCCAATTACTAGTTCTTGTTGGTTGTCTTTTTGTGTGTTGTCGGTTGTCTTTTTGTGTGTTGGAAAACATAACCTTGGCTTTTCATTCGATGTTTCACCCATAGAACAAAAGAATGGACCCCTTCCCAGCCCCAAATAGTACCAGGAAGGGATTAAAATGTTCGGAAGATTATATTTTATTTTTTAGACCCCATGACATACACTGTACAGAATACATGGTGAGGTATGCTGTAAAAGATTTAGTAGCGTTTCTTTGGGAAGGCCTGCATAACTCACTCAGGGTTTTGCCACAAAAAGTAATGTGGTCATTCCAAATTCATGCTATAAAGCTTTAGATCACATTGCACGTGTGAACGTATATCCATCTTTATATAACATAGTATATAAAACTAATAACCCTGTGGTCCCTTGGATTGGGAAGATGATAGACACGAGTGGATAAGATTTTCAAACCAGCCCAATGCCCCTTTAGACACCCAAGCTTTGTCTACGTTACAAGCTAGGGGTGTGATTCCATTGCTTGCGTAGACACACTTGTGCCAGCTCTCATCAAGCTAGCATGAGTATAAATAGCAGTTTAGCCACAGCAACGTGGGCAGCGGCAGTGAAGATGTGGGTTAGCTGTCCAGAGTACAAACCAGCCCTTACCCCATGACTTGACACGGCTAAGCTATGCCTCCGTTGCCATTACTTGTGCTACTATTTACACTCATGCTAGCTTGTTGTGAGTGTGAATATGTATTTGGGAGTAAGGGAATCACGCCTCTAGCTCACAGCATAGATGTAGTCTCCAATAAGGGTCCAACTTTCAAAAGCACCCAGTAGCTCATTGTGACACTTACGGCCAGATGTTCAAATAAAGCTCAGCATATTAAGGTGTGAAGTTCTTCTGAAAATCTATCCAAGCGGCTCACAATGAAGTGCTGGGCACTTCTGGAAGCCTGGGCCTTCTTTAGGTTCTAAAATGGAACTGAGCTTTTTTTGAAAACCTGCCCACTTATTGTGAAATTTTGGCTGCAGTTGTGGGGGCTGAACACTCTGTGTAGCCATTTATCGTTTGCTTATCATCATTGTCTCTCCTGCTTGAACTGGGATTGCCACACCAAGGGCTTAAAATTGCATGTTTGTTTGTGACAATATAATATAGTTTTATAGAATATTATGTTATCACTTTGTGAACATTTCAGGTAAAATTTTTGAAAGTGCTGAAGAGATTCAGAAGCCTAAATTGTGCTGGTTCATAGATTCATAGATACTAAGGGACCATTATGATTATCTAGTCTGACCTCCTGCACAAGGCAGGCCACAGAATCTCACCCACCCACTACTGCGAAAAACCTCTCACCTATGTCTGAGCTATTGAAGTCCTCAAATCGTGGTTTAAAGACTTCAAGGAGCAGAGAATCCTCCAGCAAGTGACCCGTGCCCCATGCTACAGAGGAAGTCGAAAAGCCTCTAGGGCCTCTTCCAATCTGCCCTGGAGGAAAATTCCTTCCCGACCCCAAATATGGCCATCAGCTAAACCCTGAGCGTATGGGCAAGATTCACCAGCCAGATACCCAGGAAAGAATTCTCTGTAGTAACTCAGATCCCACCCCATCTAACATCCCATCACAGGCCATTGGGCCTATTTACCATGAATAGTTAAAGATCAGTTAATTGCCAAAATCATGTTATCCCATCATACCATCTCCCCCATAAACTTATAAAGTCTAATCTTAAAGCCAGATAGGTCTTTTGTCCCCACTGGTGATCAATGGGACTCAGTTCCTAAGTCACTTAGGTCCTTTAACCTTTTTTAACCAATAGTCAATGTTCCATATTTTATTTTATGATTCATACTGTGGGTCAAATTTGCCCTCAGATACGTTTGTGCATCTTTTTCAGAGGATAGGCTCTCACCTGGTATATTTTAGTACTCCGCTGTGGCTGTTTTTCTGAAATTGTGAGTGGCATCCTATAAAGGCACTTTTGATCCTTCATTGTTTGAATGAGGTGAGGCAGTGCAGCTGCTTATGAGTGCTCAGACTAGGGAAAAAAGAGAGGGTACCTTTTAACATACTTCTGTTCCTTGCAAGCTACAGAGACCACTTTCATTATTCACAGTTTAATACTGTGGCTGGTTGATTAAACAGCACTTTATTATACCCTGTCTGTTTTTTGGCCTGCTCAGCTCCATAACTACAGATCAGCATCTTCTCAGAAAAGATCGCTTGGCTAGCAATGTCCTTTTCCTTCCCTGCCGTGCCACTCTTTAGCATGCTCATGTGAATGCAGCTATAGAAAGGCCTAGTAATCAAATCTTTTACATCAAGTACCTGATGTTCGTTCTTCCTCCTGCATACACTTTGTTCCAAACAGGATAGACAGAGGCAGAGAGAGCTTTTATCTTTTTTGTTTCCTCCTTTGTGGGAAGTAGTATTGGGATTTGGCAGTCTAGACCATGAGCTCCATCTAGTGTATGTTGAGCTAATTAGCAGATTTCCAATATAAGAGGTTTAGCTACATCTTGTTCATTATTTCTGTGCTTGTAATGAATTCGAGGGTAGCTCTGCAATTCATTTTCAAATTTTTAATGGGTAAAAGCTTTTGTAGCCTTAAGCTATGTTTTGCAGACATAGTCTCATTAACATCTTTATAATTCTCTTTCATGGATATATTGATAGTGTGCAATTAAGAAAAAGAGCGTTTGTTTTAAGGTGTGCACAATAATTGAACATATGATTTGAGTGTTCTGTATAAAGAGGATTTTAAATCACAATCAAACTTTCCACAAAGTATCCTCCTAGAATAGTTGATCGTATGGAATAATGAAGATATACTGTGCGATCCCAGGGCCTGATACTATGTAAATCTGATTTTATTTGGCCCTCATCACTATGCTGAGCCTGTAAGGGTGATCTTCATCATCTTTAATTAATTTAAACTCACAGTACCCCTGAGAGGGAGGGAAGTGCTATTATCCCCATTTTACACATGGAGACAAAGTGACTAGCCCAAGATCACACAAGAAGCCTGTGGCAGAGTGGGGAATTTAACCCAGGTCTCTAAAGTTCCAGGCTAGCTCCCTAATCACTGAACCATCTTTCCTCTCAGTTTTGTGGGTGCGATTCTCTGGACTTCCATGGGAACACCATGCAAACCATTCTAGCAAAATCAAGTTAGAGCCAGCAGGTATAGGAATCTTTTGTCCTTGATTACTTGTGTGAATTTGTAATAGATTATAGAAAGGGAGCAGGGCCAGCCTTTGTGAAGAGTTCACATATCCTGCTGGTCCCAGGCAAATGAATTCTGAGCAATTAAAGGGAGATCATCTTGAACATACGAAGATTGTGTTTTACATGCAGATAGTGCTTGTCATACAGAAGGATCCCAAATGCTTTGCAACTATTATATCCGGGGTTGGCAACCTTTCAGAAGCGGTATGCCGAGTCTTCATTTATTCACTCTAATTTAAGGTTTCGGGTGCCAGTAATACATTTTAATGTTTTTAGAAGGTCTCTTTCTATAAGTCTTTAATATATAACTAAACTATTGTCAAATGCAAAGTAAATAAGGATTTTAAAATGTTAAGAAGCTTCATTTAAAATGCAGAGCCCCCAAGACCGGTGGCCAGGACCCGGGCAGCGTGAGTGCCACTGAAAATCAGCTCGCGTGCTGCCTTTGGCACGTGTGCCATAGGTTGCCTACCCCTGTATTATATAATGTCATGTGTATAAATAAAGATGGAACTGCCATGGGATTTCAATAGTCAAAATGTAATTATCCAACCTGGAACTAGGCCAGGGCATGCTATTCTGCAGGGTGAGGACAGCTGAAGCTATATGATTGTTTATTGACCTGAAGTGGGAAGGGCCATAGTGTTACACTTCATCCATCCCGTTGATTGAAAGAGTGTAACCATCTTTCAGTAAGTAGGTGGATTTTTGGTCCCGTGCTGTTTTCTCAGCATCTCTCTTTTTTTCTTTTGGATCTCTTACCTGTTCATGTTGTCTAAACATCTCTGTATGCTCTCTTTTCTGCTTTCTTTGGGGGAAAAAGTGTGTTCTTCCCTCATGTTAGCTGGCGTGCAGAAAGTAACATGAGGTGAAATCCCAGTGAAGACAGGACAGTTTGTAGTTTAACACAATTTAGCAGGTCGAGGTAAAGGCAATGGGGAAGCCTAGGGTTTAGCTTGATGTGCTAACTTGTGTTAAAACTGCAAACTGCCATGTCTTGACTAGGATTTTACCTTGTGTTATTTACCATGTCTTAGCTAACATCATAAACAAACCCATTCAGTGTTGATGGTTGCTCTGTCACAGATTCCCATGGGTATATATTCTGTGCACCAGGAGTCAAGTTCCTGCTACATAATGTATGCTTAAAGTTACATTCAAAAGGGAGTTTGAAATACCATGTGGTGTTCACAAAACAGAACTGGAATTCATAAGATGACACAGACATTCCCTCCAGCCTGTCACAGGGGATAATGGCACTTCCCTACCTCGCAGGCATGTTGTGAGGATAAATGCATTAAAGAGCGTGAGGGGGGGCCATGTAAGTATCTAAGGTAGATATGTTGTAGTTTTACAAGCAATCTTGTTACTGTCAGAAAGACCTAAACAAACTGAAAAAGTATAAAGAAGAAATATTGTTTCTCTAATCTGTTTCAGTGACTATCATTTTACTTGTATCATGAGCAGGTGAAAACTTTCAGGCAGGTGTGTGTGTGCTGACTTTACAATTTGGAAGACATCCGCTTCCCATTATGGCGTGTCGCTGAGTTTTGCACATGTTGAAAGATTCATGCAAATTGATGATCATTTCCAGCCTACTGATCTTTTAGTTTAATGATGCTGGCAAGCCTTGGATACATTTATTTAACGTTCACAAAATTTGCATGTGTTTAATAGCATTTTGCCATTGAGATTCAGGCTTAATCATGTAAGTCATATCTCAACTGGATCATTGTCACAGTTTCTTGGTTGCCCTTCCTGGTTCATCTGTCATGGGTTTCCAGTCTATTTAAATTTTCATGACACATTTGTTCCATTGCTCTGTATTATCTTGCCATCCTTGCTGTAGTTGCATTGGCTCTCCATGCATCTGAGGATCAGATTTAAATTATTGGTATTAGCTTTTACAGTACTTAAAACTTCAGTCCTCTTACATTTACATCGCTTAATTCAAATATGAAAGCAAATAAAACTCATGGTGGGAATATGTAGCTAGATCTCATTAGTAAGATCCTGTTCCAACCATGCTTGCTGCTTCTTTGGCCATATGAGACAAACAGAGCTCAAGTAGCATAAGCAACACAAGTCACAAGTAGGGATTTTAGTCCTCACTGGCTTTAAAAAACCGCAATAAACATTTAAATGTTATTTAAATGTATATTATCTGGGACCATTGCCTGCAAAAGCAAATGTAAAATCAGGGTCTTTCCCAGTATGGCCTGTTCACAACTTCTGTACATCAGACACAACTCAGAAAAGTATCTTTGACATTTATATTTATTTTTAAATAGACTTAAATAATAGGCTGTAATGCTGCAGCAGTGGAATTTTTAAATTTGATTTCTGTGTGTTTCACAGCAACCTTGCTCAAAAGCACCTGTGAAACATATCACCATTGCTGTGGCATTTACTTGGCATGCAAGTAGTTGATTTGTTCGCTCAGCAGCATCGGATGGAAATTATTACCAAATTAGACTTAATGTATTTCCCCAGGCAATCATAAAGCAAGGCACCGCTGAGTCTCAAACATAGCTATTATAAATCCATTCCTCCGTACTCAAACCAAGCAAAGTTCATGCCGAACTGCACAAGCCACTTCCAGAGGTGACTGACATTAGACCATTGGCTGATGCAGGGTCCCAGACTTAATGTCAGCAGAGATTTAGCCAGTCCCCCTTTCCCAGTATTCTTAGTTGTATACCCCTCACAAGCACCCTTCCCTATCTGAAGATGAAAGAAAAATTATTTCATCTAAACATAACAACCCTGATTTATCAAATGACTGACTAAGTTTGGTCGGCATTTCCTTCAGAGAGGAATGGTGGCTCACTGAATAGGGCGCTAGCTTGGGACATGTGAAACCTGGTTTCAAGTCTGCCATAGACTTCAGAATACTTCAGGCAAGATGCATACCTTGCTGTGCCCCAGTTCCCCTTCTGCAGATTGGGGGTAATAGGAAAGTGCTATCTCACAAATGTATTGGGAAGGAAAATACATTAAAGATTCTGAGGTGCTCTGATACTGTGGTAGGGGCTGTCTGAGTACCTAAAGGCTGGTCTACACTGAAAACATAGCTATGTCTCTCAGGAGCATGGGGATGTAGCTATACTGACCTAACCCCTGGGGTAGACAGCGCTAGGTCAATGGAAGAATTCTTCCATTGACCTAGCTACTGCCTGTCAGGGAGCTGGATTACCTACAGCAAGAGCAGAACCTGACAGATAAACTCCATGTCCTGGGGTGAGCCTGTACTCCACATGTGAATATCTGTGGCCTTTGCAGACGGGAGTTGATTTTAAGAGGTGCCTACTTTCATGATCTTTTAAACTGGTCCTGTCTGCAAAGCTGACTGGCATTCTCTGTGATATATACCAGGATAGGTAGAACACCTTGGAGTACAATCTTTGCAAAGCCCCAAAGGGCCTGACCCCGATCCTGTTATACACAATCTCACCTTAAATGTATATGGTGTGGTGATGGTGGGGAGAGGGTGTTATACTGTAACATTTTACAGATGGAGGGCTAAATTCTCCTCTCACATACAGGGGTGAAATCCCACTCAGAGGGGATGTACGGGGTGTAGATTGTACAGAGGGTTCACTTCTGAAATGAAGCCATCTCTGAGGTAAAGCATGGCTATGGTTTACAGTGCAGAACGGATTGACAGTTTAGGACTAAAAATGAATGTACCTTTGTTTGAAAATGAAGAGGAAATTTAAGGAGACAGATTGTAATTATTTTAGTTGGGATTTGGCCAAGAAACTGGGAATTAATGCCCCCTACTGCTGCAAAATGCTGTTGGATATAGCAAGAGGGCAGGAGGATTAGGGGAGCGAAATTCAGTGAGGCTCTCGTTATGACGGACTAGTAGACCAGAGGTCCCAACAGGTGCTTGGGGGGGCGGCGGTGGGTCAGGGTGGATAAATATCAATAAGTTTTTTATAAATCGGATTTTTTAAAATTTATATCAGATTTTTTTTTCAGTTAAATACAGGTATTTTAAACTATGTAAAATTAAATTTGAATTTGATAACCTATGTTGACATATAAACTTATTATGATCTATTCAAATCATTTTAATTAAATAAAAAGTAATGTGAAGCAAGTACTCATTTTGTTGCTGAAGTTTTAAAGAAAATCCAAGTACTGAACTGCAGGAAGCCACTGGCCAGCACTTGGAACCAGAGTTTGTAGAAGTGCTCCACCTGTTTTTGGCAGCACGTGCAGAGAGAATGTTGTCTTAATTTTAGTTTATTCAGTTAGTTCAGATCAGTGACTAGTTCATTCAAATTTAGAAACCAACTGAGAGATGAAAAATCTCGAAAGCATGTTTTCCTTCTCCAATCTAGGAACAAAAATATGACCATAACTGATTTTAATAGTGTAACGTATTGAGGACGAGATCTACTAGTTCTAAAATCTTGAATGACATAGTCCAGAAATCAGTTCAATTCACGACCTACAACTAATAGTTCCTTTGTTTAATAAATAAAATGAATAAGTTAGCTTTAAATGCAAAACATGGTTTGATAAAGTGTTTTTTCTTATGTATCCAGCACATTTAAGGTAGTTTTATTTAATCAGAACTAAATAAATAACATGTTGTTTTTGTGCGTTTTTAATGGAATTTGAATTTCCATGCAAATAGAGCTTGACACAAATTGCATGTAAAAATTAACCATTAGTAAATAAGAAATTCATCATTCACCATTTTCTAACGTAATAAAAGTTACATTTATTTAGAATCTTAATTTTTAAGTTAAGATATGTAATTGCTTAAATAAATGTGTGTATGTTTTAGTGTATTCACCTGGTTATCAAAACAAAGCACCAAATTTACTGTAAAGGCTACATGGTTACCAACAAATGAGATGCAGTTTCATTAGGAAAATAAAGTACAAATGAAAAACATGATTAAAATTAGTGATTTAAATTGAGGTTTAAATTCATGATGAGAATTGGTGATATAAATCACTTTGATATAAATCAGTCCATCCTGCTGGGTCTGGGGTGGAGGGGAGTGATCATCCTGTCCTTCCCTTATTGCTGAATGGGAGGGTGTATCCTCATGATATGGAAAGGCAGGGAGAGGGTCTAAGCAATGGGTTTGAGAACTCCTGCTCCATGTGAGTGGGAGGGGGATTTGGACTCCCAGATCACTGAGACCAACCAGAGGCTGTAGTTCTCCCCACCATTGTCAGCACCACTTTGTGAAGCTGTAAATACTTTAGTCTCCATCAGAATTTTGAATTGCCTCCTCCACTGAAGTATGGCCATCTCATGCTGCTCCTTCCCCCTCACCCATGCAAACCCCAGAGACGTTAAAGAGGAATAAAGATGGATGCTACTACATCTCCCCCTTCCTTTTCTCTTCCCCCACCCACGCAGCACAGTCTTTCTTTCCTGTTGTCTCTCTCTCCCAGCACCAGATATTTCTTCCATTTACTACTCCACAGCCAGCACCAGCTCTTCCAGTCTCAGCATCCTCTCTCCAGATGTGCAGCTTATCTCTCCTCCACCCCATGGGATGGATCTCCAAGGTAACATCCAAAATATCAACTCCCCACCATCCAAGGCAGTTGTTCTTTTTGTAAAAGCAGCTGCTGCAAGGCTGGCTAGTATGTCCCCAGATGCAGTAGGTGCTGCAGCATCTGCAAACACAGATGTAAGCTCCATCCGTGCAGTACTTAAGGGCCCTGTATATTAGGAGCCACATGGCAACTGTTGTCACAGGAGAGAAGCAGAACTGCTGCCTCAAAAGAGGGGAGTGTAGATACTTATCTACAGCCTAGAGCTGAGCTCACCAACCTCCTGCACATCTGAAGAGCTTCTGCTTGGGTGGAGAGATCAGGTGCTGGGTAGAGGAAGGAAAAGGATATGTCTGTCTTACTCAATAAGCCCTCTTCTAGATGGGTTAGGGGTGGTGGTTGTTGTGTTTATTTAGATGGAATAAAGGGATCCAAAAAGTCAAAGGTGTTAAACCACTCATTGTCCAGCCTTAAATAGTTTTAAACAAGGTTTGGGATACAACCTTGGGAGCTTTCTTAGCTCCATGGTGAATGCCATTAAAATCTGTATACAGAAAAGAAGGGAAAAAAGTGAAAGCATTTGAAAGGTAAAGTATTAAATAAGGCTTTCATTTTAGCTATATCCTGTTCCCTTTCCTTTAGCTGGAGAGAATTTTTGCAAGGAAAAAACCCCTTGTTTGAAGGGTACTAGATATGATAATTGCCCTTTTTGGGGAAAAGAGCAAAAGGTAGCTGAGATGGGTTAGTGCTGTTGTTAAAGTCTGATCCCATTACCTAAGAAGACAAACACACTAACGGGAGAGAGAAGAACAGCAAAGATAGAAAATGCAGCTTCTGTCTCTGGTGCTGACTCTCACTTGCAACCTCACTTCTGGAAAAACACAGGCACAACATGCCGTCTTATCAGCTACTCCACAATCTGGCAAGTTTGTGACAGTGGCAAGTCTTTTAATTGTCTTTCTAGTCATAGGTTTTCTGCAATGTAGCAAAATATACAGTCTTGGCCAGCTAATCCAGGCAGAAGGAGAAAGGAGAGAGAGAGAAAAGAGAAGAAATTGGGTGGAGAAGATGCACTTGGTGTGAGAGGGCATGGTGACAAAAGTCTGACATCATAGGTGATTTTTGGTATTTAGCCAGAAGAGGTGTCAGTGTCAGAGGGGTCGAGTATGGTCAGGATCAGGGTGACAAAAGCATGGGGTCCCAGGAGAAGGTGGGGGCAGCAGCCATGATGGTGAAGTTCACTCCAGTAGCCAATTTGTCTTCCACAGTCTTTCATTAAGAACGCCAGAAGGGAGTGGTGGGTGGAATAACCCCTTCCCTCAGTATTTTGTCCACTAATTCTAATTTCCGACACATCAATTTCCATTAACTGATGTATAGTTCTACATTTTTCTTGTTACTCATGGGGGAATTCTGTGCGAAAAAAATAAAAATTCTGTGCACAATATTTTCAAAGTCTGGAAAATTCTGCATATATTTGTCAAAATAACACAATATAATCACACCAGTTTAAATTATTTTTGGTCATTTATTTTAAAATATACCCACACTTGCTTGACAAGTAACAATACAGACAACAAAAGAGATTCCGGAAATTTTTTTTTTTTTTTTTTTGATAAATAGATTCCTTACTAGGTATATTAATACAGAACTCTGAGTAATCATTCATTTAAACTACAATACAGAACCATATTTCCCACACCCCCTCAGAAGCAGTGCAAGGATTTGGGGGAGTCAGAGGTAACGGAGGAGCTGAGGGAGAGGGAAGGTAATTGCTGGGAAGGAGTCTGGGTGTGAACTTGGAGTGTTGTTGGGTATGGATGGGAAAAGTATGGAACAGGTTTTTTGAGGGGCCGGGGAGGGATTGTTAGGGAGCTTCCCCTATGCAGACCCTGGCTGACCCATAGCCTCTCCCATTCAGTCAGGCACATCTGCCCCTGCACCTCCATGTCTGTCCTTGCATCCTCTGTTTACATGTGTCCCTCCACTCCCACTCAGACACCCACTTCCCCCATCCCACGTGGCCCTGCACCTCCTCTCCTGTCCTCATGTGTACCCCCACTCAGATCCCCCTATCCCTACGTGGCCCTGCACCCCCTTCCCCATCCTCTTGTAGCCCTGCACATCTCTCCCCTTTGTGGCCCAGCACCTCCATTCCCATTCAGCCCCTGCCCCAGTCTGTCCTTTCCCACCAGTTCTTATGAGCCCTCACTGACCCTCCAGCAGCCCCACGCTGTCTGTCTCCCATAGCCTCTGTCTTCTGACCTGGCCCAACAGGCGCTCTGAAGAAGGTAATACAGGCTTTCTCTTCCGTAGCTGGCTGGGAGATGCTGCTCTGGTCTATTGCCACAGTGCCCTCTGATGGGCAAAAGGTGGAACTGCAGCAACTTTCCAGCCGAAGTTATTTTCTGTGCAAAAAATTTAAATTATGCATGGCTCATTAATTATGCATATGTGCAGTCGCACAGATTTTACCCCAGGAGTATCTTGTTTACTAAGGATGATCTCAATACAGTCATTGAGTTATATCAATAAGTCTGTGGTTTGATTTAGTCTTTCTGTCTTGCTTTTTTGCATGTTTTTCTATCAACATTTGTTGTTATAAGTTATTGTGACATTTTATAAACTTTCACTCACTTTTGCAGTTGAACTCACAATTAGGGTAAATTTCTAGGACCAGTTATCACAACAGAGCACCGCAGAATGAGAGAGTGTGGGTATAGAGGGCCGAATTCAAAGTTAAATTAGGACTTTTCTCAGCTTGTTATGACGTCGTTCATGCTCTTTAAAATGTGACCTGGTGGGTGAAGCACTGGACTTGAGACTCAGGAGACTTGGGTTCTAGTCCCAGCTCTGCCACTGGCCTGCTGGGTGACTTGGGCAAGTCACTTTGCCTCTCTGCCTCAGTTTCCTCATCTGGTACTTACCTCCTTTGTAAAGTGCTTTGAGATCTATTAATGAAAAATGCTTTATAAGAGATAGGTATTGAAACCTGAACTAGTTTCACTAGGCACATTCACAGTGTGTGATACAAGAAAATAAATATTATTGTGCACCTTAGAAACTTGGTGGCACAACTTACCCAGCTTAACACTACACAAAACTATTTCAAGCAATGTTGATTTAGTTTGTAGAGAAGGTCACAAAAATTAAGGTGAAAGATTTTTGCTGGAATGGGAATGTTTGCGAAGACTGTTCCGTTTTGCCAAATTTCCTCCAAAGTTCTGACGGGACGATACGCTCATGGCAGATTTCTGAACCCTGCCTGGTTTCCCGCCACCTTGCCCAGCTGTTTCCTCAGGAGCCTACCTGGGGGGCTGCTGGGGAGCCTGGACTTCCATGGTCTGCAGCTCCAGGACAGATCATGGGGACTGCCTTTCAGGTGGGGAGCCAACGGTGTTCAGAGTCTAGGGCAGCCTGCCAGACAACATGCCCCCAGAGCCAGCCCTCCATCCTCTTTCATGATGAATTTCAAATGTGTTGGTTTTGTTCTGAATCAGAACCCAGCCAAATTCTGAAATAGTGAAATCCTCTGTGAAACAGAACTCCTTTCTGCCCCCGTTCTGTTTGCTTGGATGGTTCTCACTTTTCCTGTGATCCACCAGATGGCAGCAGAGCGTTGTTGTTCTGCTCCAGATAGTACAAAATGACACAATTCATCTTCTGTTAATGGAATAAGTTACACTATTAAAACCAGTGTTGGCCATATTTTTATTTTAAAAATTAATTGAATGGAAGGTGTATAATATTTATGAAGCTTCTTTACAGCTATCGTTAGTCTCTTTAAATAAACTGTATGCCCAAAAACCATGTAGTAAAAATCAGTGAATGCCATTCAAGAGGCTTTTGATATGTGATTCAGCTAGTGTCACTCCTGAAACTAGAAGCAAAAATTGAACAAAAGAGCAGTAGAAATTCTTCTTTATTTCAAAGTACAGCATAGTTGAATTAAATTGCAATGCTAGAGATAAGGTAGGAAATGTTTATCACATCAGATTATGCCAATGTTTTCTTAATACATGATGTTTAATAGTGGAAACTGTTTCTCATATTATTCATTATATTTTTGTGAATTATCACTGAACGAAAAGCTCCCCTACTTTGCTTTGGGTGCCCAAAGAATATATGAAAATATTCTTCATTCAAACCATACATTCCTCAGTGTAATGAAATAAATGCTTCATACGGTGTAGCTCAAATAATTACCTGTCAAATTAAACACATAAGCACCAGCCCTGCTATTATTAAGAATAATAACTATACATTAGCATCTAGGAGCCCCCACTGAAATCAAAGTCCCAGCAGAGTCAAGGCTAAACATTTTAACCTTCATTTCTGGAATTCCTAATGTTTGTGTATAGGTGTGCTTGATTTCTCAACTTTAACATAAGCTTTTAACTAATGTGGTGGTGGTGTTTTTTTTTTTAACCATAGGGAATAAAAGAAAAAAAATAGGATGTGTGAAGGATGGAAATGGAAACTGGCTGCGAAAAGGAACAAAGTATCACTTGTAGGTCTTTCAGCTTAAAACCACAAAGCAAAAACACTGACTGCACCTAGCTCCAGCCAGCAAGGGAGCTGTCATTGGGATGGAGTGCAGCTGGGAAATTGAGATAGGGATAGAAACCACAATGCACAGCAGAAGGATGGCCATGTCCTGTGGTGGGATCTGGAGCTGATTGGATGAGATGTTTTAGCGGGGAAGGTTAGAAGGAGTCACACCATTTCCTAAGCATACCATGGGCTTCCAACATGTTGTATGTAGAGTTATTGCTCGCCTCTTACAATGAGGGGCACAGGAGAGACAGGGAGGTGGAACTAGTACTGTAACTTGGAGGAAAATTGTTTCCATCTCTCTCCATTGTCTTTCCTGAATTAATTGACTAAAATAAAATTAACTAGCTTCTGTAAACCTTGTTTCTTTGCCTCTTGTTCCTATTTTAGCACATGTCTGGAATGATAGGAGGTCAAAGATGGGTGGATCCTTCCCATTCCTGCACCATGAGGATCAAACAACTTAAATTTGGGAGAAGGGGCTAGCAGGAACATACTGTAGGATTTGCTAGTAGCCTGCCTGTGGCAGTGGTAAATACCTGATACTTGAATGCTCCTAATCCTGCACTGCACCTGGCCTGTTGTGCATTGCTAATCCTTGTAGGGGGGAGATAAATCCTTGCATTAATCAGCTTGTGCCTTACTTTTCCTTCTAGACTAACAGATTTATTTGGGCATAAGCTTTCATAGGTAAAAAACCCACTTCTTCTGATCCATCTGAAGAAGTGGGTTTTTTACCCACGAAAGCTTATGCCCAAATAAATCTGTTAGTCTTTAAGGTGCCACCGGACTCCTCGTTGTTTTTGTGGATACAGACTAACACGGCTACCCCTCTAATACTTCTCCTCTGTGTATTGTCCTGCTGCCATTTTATGAGATTTTTCTTTTCCCTCTGAACAGTTTAAACACTTCTCCTCCTACAGAGTTCCCTCTCACTTCTCCTCCTACACAGCTCCTACCTACCGTATTTCCCACATCCATAACAGAAATAAAATATGCATTTTTTAAAAACTGTAGTTCACTGTAATTCCTGCTCCGTGATTTGTTGCATATTGAACAAGGTAGAGTATAGATGTTTGGTGCTTATTTAAAACATAGTTATGCTTCCTTGTGCAGGAGATAGACTTGACCTTCAGCTACCTTTCCCCTGCCGTGGTACCACGGAGCATTCAGATTTTCTAAGAAAAAAGCTGCATTTTGTTCATGGTGGAAGCTTTAAAACTGCTAGTGAATTTTGTTGCCTAGTTAAAGGGGAAAAAACAAAAGCCATGTGGTTTTGCTTCAGATAATACATTTTCTAATTGCTGCCATTACTGGAAATGTTTGAATCACCTAGGGCCAAATCATCTCCCTTGGGCAAACCCAGAATAGATGGACTTTGTGATGCGCTGCTCTTTGGGGCAGGAAATTCACTGGCCATGGAGCATCAGTGCTGCTTCATCATTGCTAGTGTAGTGGCCTTGGGGCTGGAGTAACCTCCATGCCAGATGTTCCTCCAGCATTTCAAGCAGGACATATTTGCAGATCCATTGGCCATGCCCGTAAAATGCTTCTCCATGTTACTGTGGATGAAGCCCTGCCTAGAACTCTGACCTCTTAATTAAGGGAACCATTGTACTTCTGCAGCTTTATGGGCTTTTTTAAAAAAACATTAAACACGAATAGTTATCCACTAGGGAAAATGCTAATTAGCCAGTGTAGGCTGTACCCATGCAAACGTGTTTTGTATTTGTGACATCAGGTGGTGTATATTGCCATTGAGGAAAACAGCAATTTATAGACATAGTTGCTGTTCTTGCTACGGAGAAGAGTTAGCAAGTGTATGTTGAGTGATAATGGTAATTACACACATTCATCCCGGTGCAATGAGATGAGAATAAGGACTGGATGTAATAGTCACGCAATAGAAATGGCACGGTCCTGACTGGGTCATTTCAACCTGGGCTGGCTGTACTAGAAAATGTAGGGAACAGTCCTGCCCCGGCAGGGATGGACCAGATGACGGAGGAAAATAGTTCATGTTTAGCTCTAATTTGTGTAGCTGATGAGCAGACTGTTTTAAATTTAGTGAAGAAATGACGTTTCTGTTTACATTATACCCCAAAATAACTTTTCTTGTGAATTGTGTGCTCAAGAAAGGTTCTGGCTTGCCATCCCTGGAGCAGTAACTACTTTATATCTCCACAAAGCAGGCACAGCCATAAGCATGTGTAGTGCAAGATGCCTTGTAATAACAATGTGGGGCTCTCGGAATCTGTGGTGATGGAGTCAGATAAGTACCTAGACAGATTTTCAGTGTGTCTTAATACATTGTTCCTGTGTGTTTTTGTCATCCAGAGAGGAGAAAGAAGATGAGGAGTCAAGTTTGTAACAATAGCATATATTGATACTTTTAGCAGAATTTGAGGAGCTATTTAAACCAAAGTCTGCAATAAAAAAGTTGATCGTGATGATTCGAAAAGAGTACAAAAGGTGAGGTGCCTCTTCCCCGAGGCAAGCAGCGAGGTGGGATGACTGTGTGTGACACAGGGTCATGGGCCATGTGTCTAATAAGTGGGCCCATGCACCAAGGCTCCCAGGAGCATGTCAGGCAGGAGGTATAGCTAACTCCCCCAGCTGGTTAGTGTGCATGCCTTATGCTGTCAACAGTAAATGCTGGCTTGGCAGATGGTGGGCACAGACATTGCCTCTTCCCAGAGGAGCAGCAAATTTCTTCCATGGCTCGGTGCTGTGAGCCGCCTTGCACCAATATGATTCTTTTGGCAGAGGACCCACCATGCAGCATGTCTGCTTTCCCTTGCTGTGTCACATGGGGCAGGGTTTGGCATATCCTGGGATTACAGCTATGTACATTAATTTCCAAAGGAGGTCTGTTGGCATATGTTAGTATGTGTTTATTTTCATGAGCTATAACTACTGTATTTGCCTACAAGGTGGTGAGTCAAGAGCAGATTGAAAGGAGCAAGATCAGCTCACTCACTCAGCATCCCTGTGCAATTAGGAGGAGATGTTTAAAGGCACAAAGGGCAGTTAGGCACCCAGCTCCCACTGAAAGTTTATAGCAGCCTCTGACACTAACAAATCCCACCAGCATTTCTATTAGGTATGAGGCACCTCTGAATTAATGCCATCAACTGCGTCTTTCCATCTGTCCTCATCTGGTCTCTCTCTTTCTTTATATTGCAAGCTCTTTGGGGCAGTAAGCATTTCATTTTGAGCACATGATTAACATGTAATAAATAATACTAATAATCCTTATGAATAAGACGTGTGTTACTGCTAAATAAGATTAGCTATCAAACCGGTCAGTTTTATGTCACGCAAAGTCAGTCCCCTGCAATCTCCTTTTGCCCTACCAGAGAGGCTGGGTAGTTGAGCCATGATGAAATCCTTAGTTGCTTCCAAAACATTCACTTTGCAATTGCTTCAGTGAGTAGAAATGATCTTTCCAATGACACATTGCTTGCCTGATCATTGCCTAATGATCTAGGAGCAGTTCACATCCAGTTCAGACAGTCTGAATTATCCAATATTATTATAAGATTGTCAGATAGAATTATGTCACATCTGATATATTGATGCATTTGCAGCAAGCTCTTCTCCCCTCAGTGTTCACAATTTTACTGTCCGGCTTGCAGTGAAGAGAGCATAAAAACATGAAAATCAAAATTGCTGCAGGAAAGTAATGATCAGGATGAGATGGCTGCAATTCTGGGCTTTGCTAATTGCAAGACCTGATCCAGTTTGGATTTTTGGGCCTTACTGAGACAGATTCAGTAGTTAGTTCTTATCGGCTCTAAAATACATGCTAATTTGCTGAACTTGAGACTGGGGAGTTACTCAAATCATCCATATCACATAGCCCTAAATTTGAAGACAAAAAAATGAAACACCTATGGCAGTTTTAGTATAAAAATTCAGCATTTATCATTATGTCTAGACATGTGCAAGTAAGTAGATACATAAATCGGAGTGCCAATGATCACCCCAATCAGCCCAGGTTGGTAATGACACCAGCTGATGGCTATCTTGCTACTGTAGTTTTGAAAAGGTCACAGCATTATGTTCTCTGTTAACATGGGAAGATGTGAGGACTATCAATTGGAGATTAGAGAGGGGAGTGGGGTTGACCGGAAAATAATTCTGTTTTTATGAAAAAATTGCTATTTTGAAATTTGTTTTATTCCAAAGCAGAATGAAAATAAGACTTTTCAAAATATTTTGTGAAAAAACCATGAGCGAGAGAGAAAGAGAGAGATCCACCCCAGAATAGCCAATAGCTTCTGGTTTGAGATATGTTGAGAACCACACCTCCTACTGAAGTCAGTAGGAATGACGGGCACTAGATACTGAATCTAGGTGACTAGGGTCAAACATCCATAATTATAGGCCACTTCTGAAAACGAGGTCCTCAGTGACTTGCCCAGCATCAAACAGTGAGCCACTGCCAGAGCTGGGAGAAGAAACCAGGGTTCCAGAGTCCCAGCTATAACTGGTAGAAAAATGTTGTTTTGTTAAAAACCAAAGTGTTTCATGGATATGTATTGGTTTTGATGAAAATTTTATAGGGAAGGTCCACAGTGGAATTTTGAGAGAGAAAGAAAGAGAGACCCCAGAACAGCCAATAGCCTGGTTGTTATGACACTCACCTCAGGCAGAAGAAACCCAGGTAACATTCCTGCTCTGAAAATGTGGGCGTTATCCTCTCTTTTCCTCAGTTTACCCATCAGTAAGGAGGGTATAACAATGCTAGTTATATAAGCTGAGTTAGACCAGTGCTTGAATGCGTTTGTAAACCCACCTGACAATTAGAACAGGCTAGAGAATGTATTTTTATGTTCTCCATATTAACACAAATTCTTTTTACGTTCTCTCTTATTAACTAATTGATTTTGATTGATTATTGAAAATGAATGAATGTTAGTGATAAAGAGCAGATATCTATATTTATTTAACACATTAGTTAATAAGTATTGACCTGTCCTATTAGCTACAGTGCTTATCATATATGCTTTTTTAAAGTAGTATTTAAATTTGGTAACAGTTGGTTTAATATAAAAATACAGCATCTAATCACTACATCTAGACATTTGCATCCAAATAAAGAACTAAGAATGCACTCGATCACCTCATGGTCACTGGATCAAACCCATTCTAGGTTAGTAATGGCACCAGCTGATGGCTATTTAGGACCTGTGTTCCAACAATCAGATGTGCACAATTCAAAACCCACTTGTGGGCTCGGGTTTGAGGCACATTGGCTGGGCATCAGGAAACTTTGAGTGTCACTGCTCATGCCACAACTGTTGTATGGATAACTAAATTACTTCAGTCTCCAAGGATGTCAGTCTGTCACCATTCACAGATGTCACGTTCACATGAAAAATAACTGACAGCAATAGGAGGTGTTTCCCTGAAGTTTGGGAACAGGAAGAAAATATGCCTTTGCCTAAGGTTATAGGGGCAAGGGGCATGGTTTGGAATAATTTACGTCATCTGTCTCTAAGATATAGTTAGTTGTTAAGGATGTGGGGAATTTCCCTGACTATAAAGGAAAGTTTGCAAAAATCCAGTTTACTAATGTTATTTTATTCTGAATATTCTAGCTGCCTCTGATGCCACTAGTATTTTGGCACCACATTCAGGTGACTCAGCCTCATCATAAAAGTTAGAGATGGGAAATGACCTGTTAAGTCCTACAGCCCCTTCCCCAGTAGTGCTGCTTGTTCCTCGGTGAGAGGAAATTCTGTGTCTGGAAGGGCCAGCTCATTGGAGCATACAGATTGGCTGACTAGAGCTAGGAGCTATAACTCAAAGCAACCCAGACCTGAAAAATTCAAAAATCATTGAAACAAGTGGTCCATAAAAAGAGATGGGACAGGAGCAGGGTGAAGAGAGGAGCAGACACAATGATATTATTATTGTTTCTGGTAGTTCCCACAATGTCCTAGGCACTGTACAAGCCCAGAATCATGCACGGTCCTGAACCGAAGAAGCTTCCATCCAAAAAGGGAGGATGAGGGCACAGAAAAGAGAATGAATTAACTGGAGAAGTGAGAAAATGAGAGGGCAACAGAAAGAAAGGGAAGTGAATGAGAATGTAAGTGGAAGAAAGTGGAGTAGAAAGCAGGATCTTCCCCTCCCATGTATTCTCCCCTCTTTTTGACTTCCAAGCAGCCTTTTTCATGCAAGAGACAGAACCTTGCCTTTGTAACTCAAATAGAAGGGATGCTGTAGCAGAGGGGACTTCGGTGCCCCTTGGTTGTGGTGATTTTTGTGGTTTTTTGAGCCGTACAGGTGCTGTGCTGGCTAAATGGGTGCTGCTCTTTTATGTTTGTTTGAAGACATTTTCAGATATTCAGCCTGAAGAGAACGGTCTTGTCACTGTTTTCCAAAAAGAGCTTTTCAATATTTAAGGCTGTTGTAGCTCAGGAAAGGGCAGTGATTTGGTAGCGTGTGTACGTTAGGTAGAATTCCTGTACCTACCTCCTTCTATTAAATATAAAAAGTGTCATAGGAATACACATTATTATGTAGAATCATCATGTAACTTTCCCAGTCTCTTCCCCTTGCACATTTAAACATAGATGTGATAAGACAGGCATAGCCCTGCATCTCCCACAGCCCCAGAGGATTTGTGTGGCGCACTCCCCTCTCTGTGAGCAGCCATGTTTGTTGGCTGCATGACTGGAGTGGGGAAGGAGCATGACCCTGAGGGAAGCAATTACCATCGGGGTGCTAGGAAGAAATGCAGTTATGCTTAGCGGGGCTGCAAGAGGAGATGGGCAGTGCCCTCCTTTGGTGTACAGAGTGGGGCCCTGAAAGTTAAGTTTTGTTCCGAATTGTCTTGTCTCATCTTCCATCACTCAAATTATTTTTTTCACCGGTTCAGCAAACCGAAGAACCACAGTTTGAAAAATTTGCTCTATTGTTCCAGCATGAAAGTGTGCAGTTTCCTTACCACTTGATTATCTCCGTAAAAAGCATCAGGCAATGTTACTGACAGCTGAAAGAAGGAGAAAAAGCAGGCTTTTGTTTTCCCTTCAGAGAAGGCAGAATGTTTCTCTTTTCCTTTACAGCTTACCCAGGGACTCTGAGTGTTTGTTTAATTGTTGTACGAACCCAAAATAAAGGTAGCTTTGATACCATAGATTACTCCTCTGGTCTCTGAATTTGAATGACCTACATACAAATCAGGCTTAGGCTAGCGCAAGAAGAAAAGACATCCAAAGACTTTAATTTGTGCAATTCAGAGTTGAGTATAGTAATACATGCTATTTGATTAAATATCTTGGAAAAAATGTAAAAGTTTATGGTCTGTCCAAGTATAATGATTTTACCTTCCTGTGTATTAATACCAGGTCTGTTCGGGCCTGATTCAGTGGTCACTGAAGTTAGGAAAGCGCTGACTTAAATATGGTTTGCATTGGTCTTTAAAGAGTAGTGCCTAAAGTTCCAGCTACTGTGTTTAATTTGTATAATTTGCAGCAGGGCTAGGTGTGTAGTTAGGGAAAAATGAGGTTGCTCAAAATCAGGCACTTTATGCCAGTTTGCCAAATCTCAGATGAAGTTTTGTTCTTGGATTTTTGAATCCTAATCTTTCATTACATTGTTGTCTTTTTTCGGTTGTCTTTCTACTCTCCTTTCGCCACCGTATGCAGAAGAGAGAGACAGCTGTATAAGCTGCAGGCTTTTCTGATTTCCATTATGTCAAATTCATTTTGGAATTAGGCATCAGAAATTGTGCAGTCAAACTCATTCTGGAGTTGGGCATCAGGATTGCTCAGTCAAGCTCAGGGCAACAGTGCTTTTTTGTAAGAAGCAGTCCCATGTTATAAAAGAAAATAACGAAGTGGCACCTTCAGAGTGCCTTAAGCTCTCTCTGCCCTCACCCACAATCACACTCATACACTTCTTTATAGGTGACTAGTGCTCAGTTCATTTGTATTTGTATTGTTCACACCTGGCAAAGCATTCTAGGTTCTTAACACCTAAGTATTTAAACAAATTTAAATTGGAAATTGAAAATAGGTTTTACAATTCGCAATTAAATAATGGTGCCATGCAAAAATGTTGCCATACACAACTGTCTTAATAAGATAACATGGATAAAGAGGCAGGGCATGCATAAGTTGCAGGGGCAAAGGTAAGGGCATGAGCTGTTTTTACACCCTCATGATGTCAAGCCAAAATATCCTGTTCTTTCTGACCTAGTAGGGTGAGATGTTAAATGGAAGTGGTGTATTCCTCATTGGTTAGCATCTTTAATCACGATTGGTTGTCTTTAGAAAAAAATATGCTCTTGTTCAGTCAGAAGTTATTGGGCTTGTTAGTGTTCACTTGCATGGTAGGAAAGAATATTTTCCTCCACTACATTAATTGAGTGGAATTCTACAGCCCATATTATGCATAATAAAGTCAGACTAGATGATCATAAAGGTTTTTTCTGACTTTAAGATCTATGAATCTGTGTAAGATTTCAGCAGCTCAGAAAAAAAAATAAAGACCCAGTGCATTTAGTACTTTAAAATGTCAAAAATAAGACCTTGAAATCATTCTGTCCACCCACAGGCAGCTAGTGCAGGGAGCAAATCAGTGTATACACAGAATTCATTCCACCCACCTTGATAACAAATGCAGGACTGCATTCTGCACCGGTTGATCTGTGGGGGATAGATCATCTTTTTGATTAGCCCAGTGTAACGTCGTCCATTGAAGGAGTTCAGTGTATCTCTCTTAATTTGTCTAATCCTACCTAATCTAGTCTGTCTCGTGGGTTGATTGCCTATCATTGTAATATCTAGAGGCTACAAAAATAGACTTATAGTTTAGCCCATAATATACCTGCCCTTGTTATCCTGAAGCCACCCACTTAACCTGGCATATCTAACTCTTTTTGTTCTCCACAATGTAAATGCAGGAAATGCATTTTCAATGCACAGCTACAAATCAGGGAATAACAAATGCACAATTACAAAATGGGGAATAACTGTCTAAGTGGTAGCACTGCTCAAAAGGATGTGAGGGTTATAGTGGATCACAAATTGAATATGAGTCATCAATGTGATGCAGCTGCAAAAGAAAGCTAATATGATTTTGTAGTGTATTAACAGGAGCCATGAATGTAAGACACAGAAGGTAATTGTCTCACTCTACTCAGCAATGGTGAAGCCCCAGCTGGAGTACTGGGTCCAGTTCTGGGCACCACAATTTAGGAAAGATGTGGACAAATTGGAAGGAGTCCAGAGGAGAGCACCAAAAATGATAAAAGATTTAGAAAACCTGACCTATGAGGAAAGTTTGAAAAAGATTGATCGCATTTAGTCTTGAGAAAAGAAGATGGAGGGGTGACCTGATAACAATCTTCCAAAACGTTAAGGGCTGTTATAAAGCAGCTGGTGGTCAATTGTTCTCCATGTTCACTGAAGGTATAATGGGCTTAATCTGTGGCAAGGAAGATTTAGGTTAGATATTAGGAAAACTTTCTAATTGTAAGAGTAGTTAAGATCTGGAATAAACTTCCAAGGCAGGTCATGGAGTCCCCATCACTGGAAATGTTTAAAACAAGTTGGGCAAAACCGGTCAGGGGTGGTCTAGGTTTACTTGACCAGCACAGGGGGCTGGATTTGATGAGCTCCCTTCCAGCCCTATTTTTCTGTAATTCTATGAATGCTTCTGTATGTAGGTAGGTTTGCATCAGTCTCTGACAATGGTCAGATGTGGGTTCACTCTGTTGTACTCCGATAGCAGGTTCCACAGACAAGTATTAAATCTCACCCAGTTTGTGGTAATCCTGTCCTGAGTTTTAAAAATGTCCTCTGAAACTTGATATAATAAACAATATTGCTTGGTATAATCTGTAAAGGTAGCTGTGATGGGGTTCCCAGGGTACAACCTTGATCTTGGGACAGCTGAACCCTCTGTCCCACCAACATTGTGATGCTGTGTCAAGCCACAAACCTCTAGCAGGTTTCAGAGGAACAGCCGTGTTAGTCTGTATTCGCAAAAAGAAAAGGAGTACTTGTGGCACCTTAGAGACTAACCAATTTATTTGAGCATGAGCTTTCGTGAGCTACAGCTCACTTCATCAGATGTATACCATGGAAACTGCAGCAGACTTTATATACACACAGAGAATATGAAACAATACCTCCTCCCACCCCACTGTCCTGCTGGTAATAGCTTATCTAAAGTGATCAACAGGTGGGCCATTTCCAGCACAAATCCAGGTTTTCTCACCCTCCACCAGGTACTGCACTTACACAGACATCCACAGGCAGGGACACACCAAGCTGAGTTACATGAATGATCTGAGAGTTATGAATATATCCGCTCATGAACCACCAATAGGGAAACTCCAGCCAATTACCCCCAGTTCCCCAGCCTTGCACCCCAGCACTGTACCGTCTTGCACCGGTCAGAAACCTGGCCAGTTTGAGTTCATTACCCAGTCCGCCTGTCCCTCAATGTGGAGAGGACATACACTAACCTTGGTAAAACTGAGCTGAGATTTCCTAAGCACTTCAACCAAAACACACCGTTTTAGATAAAATATAAAATAGATTTATTAATTACAGAAAGATAGATTTTAAGTGATTATGAGTAGCAAGCATAAAGATGAAAGTTGGTTACTTAAAAAATAAAAATAAGTTCTCAGTCTGGGTTTTACAAACTAAACAGGAGTTGAATCAAGCAGTGTCTCACCCTAACAGATGGTACAAGCAGGTTAAAGATCCTGGAACTCTTTCCCAGCCTGGGACCACTCTCCCCAGTTCAAAGTCTTTGTCCTCCAGACATTCCTCCAGGTGTTGAGTTGGAGGGAGAGGCCAAGTGATGATGTGACTTTCCCTGTTTTATAGTTTCTTCCAGCTTGCTGGAAAGATCTTATGATGTAATGTATGGGTCCGCCCCCATTGGTCAAGCAGTCTCCATTGTCTACGTGCTGTTTTTGAGAAGTCCTCTGGGCTGGCCCTTGGGAGAGTGGATTCCCTTTAATGGGCCATCATCATGTCTGGCTACTCCATTGTTGTACCTGAAAGGCTGATTGTGGGTGTTCCCAACCTCACAACATATATCAGTAACATATATGGTAGTGATTCATAACCTCACATATAATGATAGCACATACAATCTGACAGGATATTAATGTTCAACAGATCAAGACTTTTAAAATGATACCTCACAAGATACACTTTGTACAAAACATATGCTAATTATATGACAGTGGTGAATATGGGGGTTCCAGGGTGCCACTGTGAGATAGAGTGTCACAGTAGCCACCAAATCACACATCTCAAAAATCCCATAGATTGCCTAAGAGATCTGAAGGATATTGGAGTAAGAACTGCTTAAAACTTTTAGACCAAAAATCTTAGAAAAATAGGTGTTGTTGAAAACAATTTTTTGAGGAAAACAATAATTTTGACAAATATTTTGCATTTTCATTTTTTAAAACATAACTTAGAGTTTTGTTTTCAGATTTTTGGTTTTTTTATGATTTTTTCCCCAGGAATAATAGTTTTTTTTCCCTTTGTCATGAAAAAAATATGGGAAGAAAAAAATAATTTTCCAACCAGCTCTAATAGGAACCTGTGTGGATCTGTATGGAAGAGCACAGATAATCAGAGTACAGGCTAGTGAAAATATGTACACTCTCACCAACTGAGACCCTGTCAGATACAGTTTGATCTAAAATAGATCAACATGTTACTGCTCACAGCCTAACATTTCTTAAAGTTGTTAAACTGTTCTTTATCATAGTCTGATCTGCTTAATCAGAAACTGCAGGTAGGGTCAATATCAACAACAGTATTAGGAACTCTTTTTTTTTTTTAATTGTTGCAAACAACTAAGTTGTTACTCAGAGAATAAATCTTAGTCCTCAGTGGGTTCATCATACAAATAATTATTGTCCATGTGTTTCTGTAGCTCTTTTATTATCACTTTTTCTAAGATCAATGATAGCAAGTTGGAAACTTGTCTGTTTTCAAATATAATAGAGTCAAAGCAAAGTCGTCTTAAATTTCTCTGCTATTATTTGTAAACTTTTATGGAACCAAATTAATCCCTAGTCTAACTCCACTGAAGTTATTAAATAAACCCCACAAATCCTGTGTGTCCCTCCCTTTTTGTTGTCAATGAGAGCCTTGAAACATAAACCAGAGGTAACCAGTCAGCATTGTTATAAGTTTGAAACTCACATGCTATGTATTGCCCTCTTGCCGATGAAACCCACAGCTTTAGTCTCTTCAATTTATGGAATAGTCTCAAATCAATGTGCAGCTCTGGGGGACTGGAGCCACGTGGGCTTCTGTTGATGGAGCTAGGACCACTTCAGGCCTGTTAGCCTGAGCAGCTGCTGCTGAGCCACTTTTCTAGTGAGTAGTCATGAGCCTGCCCCAAAATGGGCATCTCAGTACCATGGAAGGCTGCATGGTCCCCTGAACTAAGCAGGACATAAGGAAATCCCTGTCTTTTAATACCAGGTCTGCTACTGACATCCTCTGTGGCCTGTGGTCAGGTCATTTAACCTCTGTGCTTCAATTTTCCGATCTGTGTACTGAAGATAACCCTTCAATGGTGATTTGACTACTAGTTTAGTTAATGTCTGCAGAATGTTCTGTAAGAGCAGATGAGTAGTAGTATTTGTGATTCATTATTTGATTTGCTTTATTAGCTTTCCTAGTGGACGTTACAAAGATTTGGGGATACACAAAGAAACATCTCAGTGACACTCCCTAGACTCTTCAGGGTGGTCTTATATATAATGATTGGAAGTGGGTGGGGTATACAATTATTTTACAGGCTCACATCAAAATGCCCAAATCAAGTCTGCCAACTCTGTCCTGGATATGCCGAAGACTGTGTGGGGAAAAAAGAACTGTGCCACTGAGCAGAAGGGAGTCTTTCTTCTTTCTTTCACAGTCAGCACAAAGTTGCTTTCAACAGCCTCAGCGCTGTTCACCCTTCTCCCATACTGTCTGTGACCTGGCACTTACTCGGCTCATCTTCCCATGTTTGCTTGCCCCAAGAGCATTTGCTTGACTTCCTCGTGATAGCTGCTGACAAAGCATGTATCACCAACTAGCTCTGTACATGAAACAGGTTTTGAAGTGTCCACAAACCTTTAGAACTGGATTCTCTGGTCAGCTAAGTTCACGTTACACTGCTTATGCAACCCAAAGTGACATTAGACTAGTGGAGAAACCTCCGTGGAAAATCTCCAGTCTGTGTAAAAATGGCAGAGGTGGCTAGGCTGCTTCCTGCACCTATGTTACCACCTCCCTCCTGCACCTGAACTGCCCAGTGCACACGATGGGGGAGGAGGCATGTTGGGAACAGGCAGGAGGCATTCAGGGTTGGGGTATGGTAGGGCGAGGCGCCTCTACAGCAGACGCTCTGCTGATAGAATGTCTCCCATCAGTGGAGCAAATTGAAGCTGCCCCGTGCAAGTTAGATTTATACCAGGGCTGCAAGAGCAGGATCAGTGTGTCCCAGTTGGGTTCGTATCAGGACTCCCTCTCCGCTGTGCTCAGGCACAGTAGAGAATTGAACCTTCAAACCCTATAAAGCCAAGTTAAAATTGGTCAAGATTTTAAACAAAAAGTTTAAGAAAAATGTGAACTTAAGAGAGCAAAAAACAAGATAGGCAGCCGTCTCAAGTGAACGTAACGCAGATCAGTGTGTTATAAACACAATGTACAGTAGTCTGATCCAGTGGCAAAGGATCTTGGTCAATCATAAGTAGCTTCATATAAGTCTATTATAATTTATGTCTTTGTTCTTGAACACTGGTGACATGATTTCCCACCCCCATGCCCTTTCCTAAGTATAAAAACAGATTCTCCATGGCTTTCCATCCATTATGAAGCAAGTTCAGATGGTTCGTTTTTGTTTTCATTTCTCCTGCAGGTGAATGGCATTGATCTTCGGGGTGCTACCCATGAGCAGGCTGCAGCTGCACTAAAAGGAGCAGGGCAGATAGTAACAATCATAGCACAATACCAGCCGGACGGTAAGTCAATGAACTAATTTACTGTCCAATTAAGAAGTGCGGTTGGGTTTCATCTGATGTTCTTTGGCTGGAAGAATAATGTCATCTACCTTGCAAGACTTCAAGAATAGGAAAAGCAATAAAATTGAGAAAAAGTGGAAATGATAACCATGCAGAAAAAAAACTGGTAGTTTGGCACCCTGTGTGTGATGACTTATGTGGACTTATTCCACTACCTGGTGGATGAAGAGGTGTCCTCCTAACACTAACTGTCCTCAAAAGTGGCACTCATGGGACCTCTTGCTGATAGTCTCAGGGATACCAAGGGCTGAATAGACATGGAGAGTGAAGTACCTTTTCCCCCTTAGAAAGTGGTTCCTCCATGTGAGAACTGAGACACGCTGGTCGGCCAGTTGTACTTCTGTGCTGTACCTTTTCGGTGGCTAAACTGAGGACTTCAGTCACCAGGCTTTATCAAGCTGCCACTTTTCATAAATAATAAATTCTCACTCATTCCCTTTCTCATGCTCTGACTCAGACTCTTCCCTCCCCCTCCCCCCCCCAAGTTAAAATTAAAACAGAAAATGTGCAATTAAGACAGATACCAATGGAAAGAGATGAGGTAAGGAGAAAAAGAGAGGAGAATTAGAAGCAAACAAAATTTCAAATATTATATTTTATTACATACATGAAATAATTTGTGTGTGTGTATATATATATATATACAGAGTATATAGATCTAGATAAATTTCAGATCAAGGAAGAAGGGGTAAAAATAATTGTATTACAGAAAGTTCTTGACAGAAGATTTTGGTTCCCATTAGTTTCGGCAGTCTTGTTTATCTTTTCCAGTTTAATAGGAACATAAATATCAATTTAGACTGTTATTACAGAAAGTCGCAAGTAAAATTGCAGCTCTTGATTTTTTGGATGGTAAACAAGAGTGCATAATGTGCCAGCTTTCTGAGCAGCCAGCTGATGATCAGCAATTAAAATGGAGGAAAGAGTTAATGCTTCAATAAGTTACTATTCATGTAGTAAAGAAAAGAGTATAAAGTACATAGCTGTTGTGATATTATAAACTGACCCTCTAACCTACGGTTGCAGTGCAAAGTAAAAAAGGAGGTAATGGTGAATGGGTTCAGAGTTCACACTTGGTTTGCTCTGAGCATCCAAATGTTTATCTGAACCTTGTATGAACTCCCAAGCATTTCTGAGTATGTAGAGTTGCCTGGAAATCTTATGTAAGTGGGTTCCATTGCAAGATTTCTAGAGCTTGCCATCAGGCTGAATAGCTTTTATCTTGTTGTTAAAGCATTTTCACTTCTCATCTTGCCTGGAACTAGGAAATGCAGAGGCTAGCAAAAATAAAACATAATGTATGGGTGGGTAAACACCTTTCCCCAACTCTTCTCCTCTTCCTTTCTTGGTCTTTCTTACACACACACACACACACCTTTTTTAATTTCCCTTACCTCTCTGAGACAGAAATAGACAAATTAGTATGGGACAAAGTTTTGAAAGATAAAAGCAGAGGTGGGGAGGGAAGAAGAAGAAAAGTGAGGAAAAATTGGAACTAAAAATACAAGAAATAAAAAGATGAGGTGGGCCATCTTGAGCTGGGTGACATTTTTTGGACGAATGGTTTATTTGCTGAAAAATGCAGTTTTGGTCAACCCAAAGCTTTCACAAATTTGATCTGAGAAACCATCCAGTCTTCCAGATCAGATGCTGCCCTTGGGATGCAGTCTTGTCTTCAGTCTTGGACTCAGCTCTGAAGCCTCCCCCTCCATCTGCGGACACTGCTCAGTAGCCACCTGAAGTGGAGCACCCATAGGAGCACTACTTGAAGAAGGAGAGTTTAATCACCTTGTACAGTAACTGGAGTTCTCTGAGATGTGTCCCCCTATGAGTGCTCCACTGTCCCCGCTCCTTCCCCTCTGCGTCCAGTTTCCTCTGTGGCACCTTGTAGAGGAGAAGGAACTGAGGACAGGTCACCTGCATGATCCTATATAGCCTTGGTGTGGAGTACGAGGTTGTGTAGGACACCTGCATGGGCCAAATGTGCACTGCTACTGAAAATCTCCAGTCGAAGATGCATGGGGTGCATGTGCACCTGATGTGGAGAACCCGCAGGGAGACAAATCTCAAAGAACTCCAGTTACTGTACAAGGTAGTAACATCTCCTTCATGTCCACTGAAGGTAGGATAAGAAATAAGAGGCTTAAACTACAGGAAGGGAAATTTGGGTTAGATGTTAGACAAAACTTTCCAACTAAAGATAGTTGAGCTCTGGACTAGGCTTCCAAGGGAGGTTGAGGAATCACCATCATTGAAGGGTTTTAAGAACAGGTGGAAGAAACACCTGTCAGGGATGGCCTAGGTTTACTTGGTCCGCCAGTGTAGGGGCTGGGCTTGATGTCTTCCTGAGGTCCCTTCCAGCCTCCCGTTTCTATGTTCCATAATGATTACTGCAGCTCCAGTTCAGCTGGATATTTCAACACCTGCCTAGCATTAAGCACAAGAGCAGTCCCATTGACTTCAATGAGACTACTCCTTACTCAACTACTATTGAAGGTAAAGAAACAAATACAAGCAATTAAAAACTTGTCAATCAAAAAGATGAGGGAGGCCTACTCACTCATATTGTAGCCATGCTTTCACATTTATAACCAATATTCATGGAAACATTTTTGCTTGCCTGCACTTTTTTCCTGAATAGCAACTTTTTCAAACTCCTTTTAGAGCCAGTTAGTGCCTTTGCAAAAATGCACAGCCACCAAGGTGGCATTCACCCTCTTCTGCAGTATGGACTTACTTGGTATGTCCTGAGTAGCTATTGTAATATGAGGCCCATCTTAAAAGGGCATGGCCATGTGCGTGTTCAATGGCTCTCTTTAAGAAGTCAGCGTTCACCCACAGTTGTCCTATTGGGAAATATCTTCAGCATTTCAAATTCCATTGGATAGTATGTATTCCCATGTCAGTGGTGATGGTGGTGCTGCAGTACAGTAAGGAAGGAGCAACGGTAAAATTCTGTGGTCAGTGTAAGTGATGGAGTTTGAAAGGAAGGGGAGCTATGCTTTAAATACACATGTCAAGATTCCTCCCCCACTCTGAACTCTAGGGTGAATCTGCATGAAAAACCTCCTAAGCTTATCTTTACCAGCTTAGGTCAAAACTTCCCCAAGGTACAAAATATTCCACCCATCGTCCTTGGATTGGCCGCTACCACCACCAAACTAATACTGGTTACTGGGGAAGAGCTGTTTGGACGCGTCTTTCCCCCCAAAATACTTCCCAAAACCTTGCACCCCACTTCCTGGACAAGGTTTGGTAAAAAGCCTCACCAATTTGCCTAGGTGACTACAGACCCAGACCCTTGGATCTTAAGAACAATGAACAATCCTCCCAACACTTGCACCCCCCCTTTCCTGGGAAATGTTGGATAAAAAGCCTCACCAATTTGCATAGGTGACCACAGACCCAAACCCTTGGATCTGAGAACAATGAAAAAGCATTCAGTTTTCTTACAAGAAGACTTCTAATAAAAATAGAAGTAAATAGAAATAAAGAAATCCCCCCTGTAAAATCAGGATGGTAGATATCTTACAGGGTAATTAGATTCAAAAACATAGAGAACCCCTCTAGGCAAAACCTTAAGTTACAAAAAAGATACACAGACAGAAATAGTTATTCTATTCAGCACAATTCTTTTCTCAGCCATTTAAAGAAATCATAATCTAACACATACCTAGCTAGATTACTTACTAAAAGTTCTAAGACTCCATTCCTGGTCTATCCCCGGCAGAAACCAGCATATAGACAGACACACAGACCCTTTGTTTCTCTCCCTCCTCCCAGCTTTTGAAAGTATCTTGTCTCCTCATTGGTCATTTTGGTCAGGTGCCAGCGAGGTTACCTTTAGCTTCTTAACCCTTTACAGGTGAGAGGAGCTTTCCCCTGGCCAGGAGGGATTTCAAAGGGGTTTACCCTTCCCTTTATATTTATGACAACACACAACTCATCCTGAATGGAAGAGAAGTTGGGGAAGAAAATATTGGCCTCTAGGTTGGGAACACTAAGGGTATGTCCACACAGCAACTAGACACCTGCAGCTGGCCCATGCCAGCTGACTCTGGCTTGCAGGGCTGTTTCATTGCTGTGTAGACTTATGGGCATGGGCTGGACCCCGAGCTCTGGGACCCTCCCACATCACAGGATCCAAGAGCCCAAGCCCGTAAATCGATACAGCAGTGAAACAGCCTGAGCCTTGCATGCCTGAGTCAGCTGGCACAGGCCAGCTGCGCGTGTCGAGTTGCTCCATAGACATACCCTAAGAGAGAAATTCCACATTCTGCTCTCAGCTGCACCCATTCGTCCCCATTACAGGGCTGTAAACAGAATTTAGTCCTCCGATTTTTGCAAAATAGTCAGTGTCAGTAGTCTGGAAACTGTGCTGCGCTGCATTGCAGTATCTCTGCAGCTGTTCCCTCACAGCAATCCCTGGGAAAACCATTAAGCCAGTCAGCTGTTCCGTATGCTATAAATCTTTCAAGCAAATCAATTAACACCTTCCTTTAACAGCTTGCATGAAGGGAAGACATTCATTAATTACAACTTGATTCGACCAATGGACACTGAAGGGGCCAAAAAGTTGTTATAATGGGGACGTTTGCACTCTATCCCTATTTGCATTAAGTGTTAGCTGCTTGCTGGCACAAATACAGCACTGTACATTTTTGAGGAAAGCCGAGTATGTTGGGTAGTAATTGACATCTGAGTCTTGGTGAGGAAGGGAATCTCAGTGACAGCTATCCTTTCTGACAAACTTGTATCTTTGTTTGCTGATGTTAGCAGTGGTAGTTATTAGAGCTGAAACTGTAGTTAAAAGCATCTTAAAACAGTGAAGCAGATAATTCCTGTTTGTCGTTCCTTTTTCTTTGAAGTTGGGAGTTCATGTTCAGTATTATAACAGACACTACCTTTTTGCCTGTTCACATGTGACCTGAGTCAGCTTTTACAGGAGTCCCTTCTTTGTCTTACATCTGTGTCTGAACTGTAGGCGGGGGAGGGGGGGATTTTATGTTTTTAAAATACTAGACTACAATTCCTAAGCACCACTATTATACTTTCCTTCTGGAATGACTCCTGGGTTACTTCTTATCCCCCACCATTACTGCCTAATTGCTACCTCAGAAATGTAAACACATGTCTTGATGAGTCTGCTGTTTTGGTATAATTTTAATGCATATGCATGATTCACACATCGAGCTCTTCTGGATGCTACAGAAATAAGGTAGATATAAAATACACTGCAAATGTAAATGGCTTTATCTATACATCTGTGGCAAGCTGTCTTGATATACATTTAAATATACATACATGCACACTGAAGGCCTTTTCTGTAGTTGATATAAATTGGTGTAACTCCATTGACTTTGATGGAGTTACACTAATTTATGCCAGCAGAGGATCTGGGCCCTGAGCATCTTGGTACCTCTGTGGGCACATCTACCCAGAGAATCCAGAGTACAAAGACTGTGTGTCACGCATGCACTTTTAAAGTGTATTTTATATGTGTGTGGGAAAAGAGTATATATGAACACATGTATATGGGGAAGGGGGCATAAACACCCCCTCTTCATCCTCAGTGTTCATCTGGCTGACTGGAGAATACCAGCATTATAGGAGTCAGTAACAGTAAAAACGTTTAGAATCATTTTAGAATCATCATTGCCTGGCTGCTGGAGCTGAGTGGGAGATTTCACTGGCTGAAAAATCCAATGTATTTTTGATTAGGAGAATAATTTAGAAAGAAGGGATGATACAGATGAGACAAACAGGTTCCATGCATCATAATGGGACATTGGTGCATATATTGCGTGACCAAGATGTTCTGAATTAAAGTTGAATTCCCATTCTATGGAGGCTTTCCCGCAGAAATGCCCTTGAATCTGAGTATAATAAAAAATCAGAAACATGCACTTCAGATCTTCCCTGCAAGTCTAGGACACATTGCTGTAGTAAGAAATAGACTTATTCATGGGGTAATTTAATGGGCCATTCACCCAAAAATAGCTACGGATATTTTACAACATACAAAGAAAGCAACTACAGTGAGAGCTGAGGACTGTGATATTAAAGGATGTGATGAAGGGCACTCCAAAAACAGTAGTTATTCTCCAATGCTGGGGAATTCTGCTGCTGAGGAAATTCTGAGGCAAGTTAAGTATTAGGGAGCATGACAGGTGCCAACCTAACCTTATTAACTAGCAAAGATGACTTTGTGCATTGTCAAAGCCCAATGCTGGTTTGAATGTGTTGCTCCCAGTGAAGTCAATACAAGTTCTGCATGCGGCTTCTCAAAACTTGTAAGCTATTTGAGAAGTTAGCGCAGTGGTGGGCAACCTGCGGCCCGTCAGGGTAATCCGCTGGTGGGCAGCGAGACAGTTTGTTTAAATTGACTGTCCGCAGGCAAGGGCGCCCGCAGCTCCCAGTGGCCGCGATTCGCCATTCCTGGCCAATGGGAGCTGCGGGAAGCGGTGCGGGCTGGCCACCACTGAGTTAGCATAATAGTATTTGACACTTATATAGTAACGCCCGTCTGAGGATATTATAGAGCTTTACAAACATTAACCAAGTCTCAACCAACACCAATGGGATGTACCTAGCAGTAGTAAACTGCTTTCCCCCGGCCACTTTCCCCAGGTCAATAGGTGAGTCAGTAGCAGATCCAGGAATAGAGTCCATCAACCCTGGCACGGTTCCCTTTGTTTTAGTCACTGGACTCTTCTTCCTCCCATGAATAATTCTCAACAGAAGTGAGTAAAATAATTTTGATGCAGGGGTGGAAAATGGAGCACCCAGCCCTCAAAATTAAATGAATTATAATGGGGATAAAAAATAAAAACGGTTGATATTTTCAAGGCAGGATAGGGAATATTCTCATAGACTCATGGTCTATTTTGGCCGTAAAGTCTATCATGATTGTCTCATTTGACCTCCTGCGCATTGCAAGACACAGAACCTCTCCCCATGCACTCATGTAATAGGCCCCTAACTTCTGTCTGTGTTACTGAAGTCCCTAAATCTTGAGCTAAAGACTTCATTACAGAGAATCTACCATTTACTCTCGTTCAAATCAGCAAGTGACCTGTGCCCAATGCTGATGAGGAAGGCAAAAAGCCCAAGGGTCTCTGCCGTTCTCACCTGGAGAAAATTCCTTCCTGACCCCAAATGTGGTTATCAGTTAGACCCTGAACATGTGGGCAAGAGCCATGAGCCAGACACCTGGGAAAGAATTCACTGTAGTAACTCAGAGCCCTCCCCATCTAGTGTCCTATTTCCAGCCATTGGAGATACATGGTAATAGCAGTTACAAATTGCCCATATGCCATTATAGGTAACTTCATCATACCATCCCCTCCATAAACATATCAAGCTCAGTCTTGAAGCAAGTTAGGGTTTTTTTGCCCCCACTACTCCTCTTGGAAGGCTGTAACAGAACTTCACTCCTCTGGTCGTGAGAAACTTTCATCTAATTTCCAGCCTAAACTTGTGGATGGCCAGTTTATATCCATTTGTTCTTGGGCCAACATTGGCCCTTAATTTGAATGCTGTCTCCCTCACTGGTGCTTATCCCGTCGATGTATTTATAGAGAGCAATCATATCTCCCTTCACCCTTTGTTTTGTTAGACTGATCAAGCCAAATACCTTAAGTCTCCTCTCATAAGATAGGTTTTCCCTTCTTCAGATCCTCCTAGTAGCCCTTCTTGCACTTGTTCCAGTTTGAATTCATCTTTTTTAAACATGGAAGACCAGAATTACACACAGTATTCCAGATGAGGTCTCATCAGTGCCTTGTACAAGGTAATAACACTTGCATATCGCTACTGGAAATACCTCGCCTGATGCATCCTAGGATTGCATTAGCCTTTTTTTGTGGCTTCATCACATAAGTCCTGAGTTTATAGCAAATATTTTCGCTAGTCCCTAAGCACGTAATCTTTCACGTTTGATTATTCAGTTTCATCCCATTTCTATTACTCCAGTTTTCAAGATTATCTAAATCTTCTTGTGTGATATTCCGGTCCTCCTCCATATTGGCAATACCTCTCAACTTTGTGTTATCTGCAAATTTAATTAGCATGCTTCCACTTTTTACGCCAAGGTCATTAATGAAAATGTTAAATAAGATTGGTCTCAAGACCAATTAGTACCCTCCCTCCAGCCTGACAGTTCACCTTTTAATTCTCATATTAATCCCCGTCTTCTCCACTTTAATAATTTCCCATGTGGAACTATATTAAATGCTTTACTGAAATCTAGGTAGGTTACATCTACTTCATTTCCTTAGTTTAGAAAATCAGTTATCTTCTCAAAGAAAGAAATCAGCTTGGTATGGCACGGTCTACCTTTAGTAAAACCATGTTGTCTTTTGTCCTAATTATTTGTATCTGTATGTCTTTAATTACTCTCTCTTTCAAAATTTGTTCTAAGACCTTGCAAACAATTGAGGTCAAACTAATGGGCCAGTAATTTCCATGATCACCTTATTTATTTCTTTTCTGAAATATAGGCACTCTATTTGCAACTTTCCAGTCATAGGGTATGAATCCTTGTTTACAAAGTCATCAGAATCCTTGCTCTTGGGCTTGCAATTTCATGTGTCAGTTCCTTTAACAATCTTGAATGGAGATTATCCAGGCACCCCGATTTGGTTCCATTAAGATGTTTGAGTTTGGCTTCCATCTTGGCTGTGGTAATTTCTACTTCCTTATCCTTGTTCCCATTAGCCACCCTGTCACCACCTGCAACCTTCTCATTAAAAACTGAGGCCAAGTATTTAGCCATCCTGCCTAGTCCCAATCTCCCACCCTTCTGCATTAAGCAGACAGTTTCTGCTTTCTTCTCACTGTCTGGACACCAGTAGCAGGAGCATTGATAGCACAGGAGAGCCAGTTTCCTGTTCTCAGTGCCACTTGTTGCCACAGCAGCTCCTGGCTGCCAGGAGGAGCTATTGCAGGGGACAGTTCTGCTCAGTCCTTATAGCTGTAGGAATGCCGCATGCTATTTAATTCTGGGGGGTTGGTGCATGTGCATTTTGGTTACACATAAAGTTGTGTGGGGATGGAGCGTGCTCAATTCTAAGAATTGCAGTCTACTAAGAAATTAGCTGCTAAACTCTAAAAAGTCTTTACTGATCATGTGTGAACTGACATCTAACTTGGCCAAATTGGGGAAAATTTACACCGTATCTGCAAAAGCCATGATCCTGACATCAGGGTGCCACCCTGTCAAATTTCAGGAGCTACCTGTGACGTCTGTAATGGCTCATCTAACAGATGTCACATGGTACAAGTTTTGAGATTGGGCATATCTCTGGAGCATAAACATAAGACTATAAAGTAGCCTCGTAAACATTGGTGTCATATTTTTGATCTGGCTATCGTCAACTAGCAAACCTATGGAAATAATAGTTACTACGATAGCTGCTCCTACAATAATTACTTCTTCATGTGCCATCTTTGTCCGTCATTAACTTCATTTCTTTTTGCTAATAGCCTCTTTGGCTACTCTGACAATTACCAGGAGAAATAGAGTAAATTTTAGGCTCAGCTGTCATTACTAACTCTTTATCAACTAAAGAATCGTTGCCAAAGTACAATCTGTCATGTCAGCTTAAAAAAAAATCTGTTCTTTTTTTAGTGGAATAAACCTTTGCATGATGGGTCATTGCATTTACAGACCCATGATTTCTTCAGTTCCAGCTTCTCTCTCCAGCTTGAGTCACCATGTTAATGCCGAAGATAGCAATTCAGGTAAAAGCTTTGAAAAGTGTAAATGGAATAAACAATCTAAAATCTAACACTGCAGTGCTAAGAAGTGAAATTAAAGTCAGTAAAAGGTATATTATAATTGTGTACATACAGAGTTAAACTTCTATAAATGTGTTACAGAATCAGTGTTTAAGTCCAGAAGGGACTACCAGATCAACTAATCTAATTTCCTGCACATAATAGGCCACTAAATCCCACCAGTTATCCCTGCAGTGAGCCCTATAATCTGGAGTTGACTAAAGTATTGCAACCCTCCAGCAATTAATCTATTGTTTGCCACAGGCAGAGAATAGGAGGGACTGAGGAACACTGATGCCTGGGACCTTTGCAATGGCAGGGGAATGATTTGCGGGGAGATACCCCGAAAAATATAGCAAGTTACATTGTGCAATATATTTTCTCTTAGAAGCAGCAATGTCTATTGAATGCAATTACTTTCCTCTGTAGCTGTAAGTTGAAGATGGTTCAAACATACTAAAGTCAACAATTTCAAATCTAGATGCCTAAAGCTAATCTTCAAAATCCAGTTAAACACCTAAATAAAAATGGCCTGGTTTTCAAAGCTGCTGAGCTTCAGTGGTTGATTTGTTCTTCGGAAAGTCAGATAGTTGTATTTAGATTACTAACTATGGATTCAGACGTCAAGAATTATAACATTCAAAAACCAGTCAGAGAACACTTCAATCTCTCTGATCACTCGATTACGGACCTACAAGTGTCAAATCTTCAATAAAAAAACTTCAAAAACAGACTCAAAGGAGAGACTGCTGAATTGGAATTAATTTGCAAACTGGATACAATTAACTTAGGCTTGAATAAAGCCTGGGAGTGAATCATAGAATCATAGAATATCAGGGTTGGAAGGGACCCCAGAAGGTCATCTAGTCCAACACCCTGCTCGAAGCAGGACCAATTCCCAGTTAAATCATCCCAGCCAGGGCTTTGTCAAACCTGACCTTAAAAACCTCTAAGGAAGGAGATTCTACCACCTCCCTAGGTAACGCATTCCAGTGTTTCACCACCCTCATAGTGAAAAAGTTTTTCCTAATATCCAACCTAAACCTCCCCCACTGCAACTTGAGACCATTACTCCTCATTCTGTCATCTGCTACCATTGAGAACAGTCTAGAGCCATCCTCTTTGGAACCCCCTTTCAGGTAGTTGAAAGCAGCTATCAAATCCCCCCTCATTCTTCTCTTCTGCAGACTAAACAATCCCAGCTCCCTCAGCCTCTCCTCATAAGTCATGTGTTCTAGACCCCTAATCATTTTTGTTGCCCTTTGCTGGACTCTCTCCAATTTATCCACATCCTTCTTGTAGTGTGCGGCCCAAAACTGGACACAGTACTCCAGATGAGGCCTCACCAATGTCGAATAGAGGGGAACGATCACGTCCCTCGATCTGCTCGCTATGCCCCTACTTATTCATCCCAAAATGCCATTGGCCTTCTTGGCAACAAGGGCACACTGCTGACTCAAATCCAGCTTCTCATCCACTGTCACCCCTAGGTCCTTTTCCGCAGAACTGCTGCCTAGCCATTCGGTCCCTAGTCTGTAGCTGTGCATTGGATTCTTCCGTCCTAAGTGCAGGACCCTGCACTTATCCTTATTGAACCTCATCAGATTTCTTTTGGCCCAATCCTCCAATTTGTCTAGGTCCTTCTGTATCCTATCCCTCCCCTCCAGCGTATCTACCACTCCTCCCAGTTTAGTATCATCCGCAAATTTGCTGAGAGTGCAATCTACACCATTCTCCAGATCATTTATGAAGATATTGAACAAAACCGGCCCCAGGACTGACCCCTGGGGCACTCCACTTGACACCGGCTGCCAACTAGACATGGAGCCATTGATCACTACCCGTTGAGCCCGACAATCTAGCCAGCTTTCTATCCACCTTATAGTGCATTCATCCAGCCCATACTTCCTTAACTTGCTGACAAGAATACTGTGGGAGACCGTGTCAAAAGCTTTGCTAAAGTCAAGAAAGAATACATCCACTGCTTTCCCTTCATCCACAGAACCAGTAATCTCATCATAAAAGGCGATTAGATTAGTCAGGCATGACCTTCCCTTGGTGAATCCCTGCTGGCTGTTCCTGATCACTTTCCTCTCATGCAAGTGCTTCAGGATTGATTCTTTGAGGACCTGCTCCATGATTTTTCCAGGGACTGAGGTGAGGCTGACTGGCCTGTAGTTCCCAGGATCCTCCTTCTTCCCCTTTTTAAAGATTGGCACTACATTAGCCTTTTTCCAGTCATCCGGGACTTCCCCCGTTCGCCACGAGTTTTCAAAGATAATGGCCAATGGCTCTGCAATCACAGCCGCCAATTCCTTCAGCACTCTCGGATGCAACTCGTCCGGCCCCATGGACTTGTGCATGTCTAGCTTTTCTAAATAGTCCCTAACCACCTCTATCTCCACAGAGGGCTGGCCATCTCTTCCCCATTTTGTGATGCCCAGCGCAGCAGTCTGGGAGCTGACCTTGTTAGTGAAGACAGAGGCAAAAAAAGCATTGAGTACATTAGCTTTTTCCACATCCTCTGTCACTAGGTTGCCTCCCTCATTCAGTAAGGGGCCCACACTTTCCTTGGCTTTCTTCTTGTTGCCAACATACCTGAAGAACCCCTTCTTGTTACTCTTGACATCTCTTGCTAGCTGCAGCTCCAGGTGCGATTTGGCCCTCCTGATATCATTCCTACATGCCCGAGCAATATTTTTATACTCTTCCCTGGCCATATGTCCAACCTTCCACTTCTTGTAAGCCTCTTTTTTATGTTTAAGATCCGCTAGGATTTCATCATTAAGCCAAGCTGGTCGCCTGCCATATTTACTATTCTTTCGACTCATCGGGATGGTTTGTCCCTGTAACCTCAACAGGGATTCCTTGAAATACAGCCAGCTCTCCTGGACTCCTTTCCCCTTCATGTTAGTCCCCCAGGGGATCCTGGCCATCCGTTCCCTGAGGGAGTCAAAGTGGATGTGTCATTACACAAAGTAAAACTATTTCTCCATGTTTATTCACCCCCACCCCTCCACTGTTCCTCACACGTTCTTGTCAATTGCTGGAAATGGCCCACCTTGATTATCACTACAAAAGGTCCCCATTTCCCGCCCCTTCCCCCCCCCCCCCCGCTCTCCTGCTGGTAATAGCTCACCTTACTTGATCACTCTTGTTACAGTGTGTATGGTAACACCCATTGTTTCATGTTCTCTGTGTATATAAATCTCCCTACTGTATTTTCCACTGCATGCATCCGATGAAGTGAGCTGTAGCTCATGAAAGCTCATGCTCAAATAAATTTGTTAGTCTCTAAGGTGCCACAAGTACTCCTTTTCTTTTAACTATGGATTTAGGTGCCTAATGTCAGAAATGCAGCTCTGAAAAATATTAACCTTAGACATCTGTAAGTACTTTCCCCTGAGATTTGCAAGGAAAAGTTGTGATTTTAAAAATGATTGTTATACCTCATGCTTTCTGTATACAGCACTTTTCTTCTTTAAAACAGTTTCATTCAGGATTATTTTGTGCATGTAGTTTTCTAAATATTGGTTCTAATTGTCATCTGAGTGTGGTATGCTGCATAAATATATTTCAATAATTGAATATACTGTTTGTAAGTTTGTTTACATGGCATCTGTAGCTTTGCGTAAAAGAACTGCATATGAGAATACTTAAAATAATGAGACTTGGAGAATAAATCTGAGCATTTCCAGGTGCTAAATGGGAACACCAGATGCATTAAAAAATATGGCAGATGCATCAAAAAACGTGGGCAGTAGAGAGATGAAAAAAGAAAAGGCTATCGGCAAAATTCAGGTGTATGCTCAGATTTCAAAACACTATTTCAGGTATCTCTCAAACAGACATGACAAAGTCAAAGAGCTCATCTCCCTTTGAGTTGTTAGAAGCATTTGCTGGTTAGCCAAAGAATTGTTTTTTCCTTGAAAGGGCTGGATTTTCAGAAAGTGCTGGCCGACCTAGCCTCTGAAAATCAGGTCCCTTTAATATGTCTCAAGATGAGCACCCAAAAAATGAGGTTCCTAAAATCACTAGTCACTTTTGAAAATCTTATCCAGAATTAGGGAGGGGTGTGTGTGTGTATATATCAACATGGGCTCTGAGCCTCTTCCAACTGAAGGCAAAGCTCCTAACAACTATGAGGTGAGCCCCATTAACCCCAAAGCACACATATGTATTCTAAAATTTAGGTTGCTTACACTAATGGTAATACATTATGCCATGAACGGTATTTGACTACTGAAGATACATGTTGCTTTACAAACTTGTTGAAAATCTGGCATAACCATCTTCAGGGTAGACTTATAGATTGGTAAACTATTTTGCTTATAGGCCTGTCTCCTCTTTCAAAAGTGGCTTCACTTATTTGTCATTCTAGTAGTGAGTTCAAGAGCAATGTAAAATTATGATGTCTTCTGCTAGAAGATAGAGAGACAGCTTGGTCTAATGGACAGAGCTTGGGCCTGGAAGCAGGAAGTCCTGAGTTCTAATTGTGACTTTGTCACTGACTCTCTACAGGATTTTATATAATTGACTGTAAACTCTGTTTTTGTTTCCCTTTCTATAAATGTTGCAATAATACTTGAATTCTCACCTCACAAAAGTGTGCTGAGGATTAGTTAATGTTTGTGCTTTGAAAGTGTAAAGACCTATATATGTGCCTCCTATTATTTATTATGCAGGCTTTGGAAGATGATGTATTTTGATGGAATACTCAGTGTTTGTGTATCGATTTCAGTGAAGATTTCCGCACAGTTTATAACTGCATGAAGGAAATGTAATGTTAGGAGTTAGCCTGCATGGGAATAAAGTATTGTTTCACTAATGTCATAACTTAAAGACTTTATATTTGATATTGAGTTGTAAGAGCCTAAATAGAATAAAATTACTTGTAGCATGAAGACAGCAAGCTGATTGTGAAAATCTGGTGAATCTATGAATAACTTATGAATTTAGGAAATTGCTGTATTGTTGAACGGTGCAATGTGTAGTGGGTAGGCTGTGGGTTGATGAGGTCCCTGACATGTAGCACCACCCTGTCTGGAAGAAGCTACAGACTAAACAAAAGAAGCTGTCATCCTTAACTATTGTGCTCTGGTAGGGCTGTTTGGGACAAGAACTTTAGTTTTGTGTCTAGTTCTATGCTAGCATATTGGAACTTAACAATTAATAGGCAAGGTTTCCATTGTAGCATATAAGAAGTTCACACTGAAGACTAACCCTTTGATTCTGTAACCGATGACAACTGTTAAAAATAGAACTTTAAATTGAACCACCAAATGTGCCCATGAGTTACTATGAGGCCTTCTCACCTCATCCCTTCGTACTGTTTGATAGTGCCGCTTGTTGCATCATATATAATCTAAGGCTCCAAACTACTTTATGTGCACAAACCCATGCCCATGCAAAACCCTGATGTAGTCAGTAATTTGCGGAATCAGGACTTTAGATTATAAGGCTTGTTCTGATGGTGAACGTATCTTTGTGCTGTAAAGTACCTATTGTGGTTTTAGGCACAGAAAAAATCAATTAATATTAATAAAATGCTCAGCATATTTTGAGCATTAAATACAGTCATAAATATTATTAGTACACAAGAACTATATTTTCTTACTCCATCAAATTAGAATGACAAATTAGACAGTAAAAGTAGTTAACTCCAAAACCAAAAGGTTTAAAACTGAGAACAGTTAACAATATGGTAAATAAATACAAACTTATTTCTCTCTGTATTATAGAGTTTTAACATACCATTTACCAATAAGGAACCAAAACTGTTTGTCATATTCATCATATTTGCAACAACAAAGCCTACATCATTAGTAATCAACAGGATTCTGATAAGTAAACACAAGCTTATTACTTCCCACATCACAAAATGTTAATACAAAAGAGCAGGAGAAAATTGTTATATCTGTTCTTTGTATCAGTTAGTTAGGTTTCAGTTAATGTAATCCAGATATTCAACAAAGCAGCCTACAAGAATAGGCAGTTGACATAATGGTAAGTAAATACTAAGATGATACTTTCAAGACCTTGCTTCAATTTAAAAAAAACAGGCACAAAGATAAAAATTCTTTCTTTCAGATTTCGGTGGGATGAAGCAAAGTAACTGCCGTCTTCTGAGTCATTCAGCTTTTCATCCACAGGCTCATTTTCCCTCTCTTTAACTTTTGATTTTACTCTTCTAAAAGTCCACAGCTTTTTCAGAGTCATGAGAGATTGGCAGAAAAAGGAACTGACCAAACAAATCCTAGTGAGCAAAATGTTTCAGCCACACAGGACTTTTTTTTCTTCCTTCTAGTGTCAGCCCCATATGGAAAAGAAGTATAGAATTTAATTGAGGTTAACCCATTAAGGGTTTGATATACATTTATGGTGATTCTATAGAAAGTATTCTGAAAGCCTGTACAATTTAAAGAAATCAATACTTTTTATATAGTTTAAAGAGTAGCAGCTGTGTTAGTCTGTATCCGCAAAAAGAACAGGAGTACTTGTGGCACCTTAGAGACTAACCAATTTATTTGAGCATAAGCTTTCGTGAGCTACAGCTCACTTCATCGGATGCATGCAGTGGAAAATACAGTAGCGGGATTTTATATTCACAGAGAACATGAAACAATGGGTATTACCATACACACTGTAACCAGAGTGGTCAGTTAAGATGAGCTATTACCAGCAGGAGAGAAAAAAAAAACCCATTGCAGTGATAATGAAGATGGGCCATTTCTAGCAGTTGACAAGAACGTGTGAGGAACAGTAGGGGGGGAAATAAACATGGGGAAATGGTTTTAATTTGTGTAATGACACATCCACTCCCAGTCTTTATTTAAGCCTAATGTAATGGTGTCCAGTTTGCAAATTAATTCCAATTCAGCAGTCTCTCATTGGAGTCTGTTTTTTGAAGTTTTTTAGTTGAAGAAATGCAACTTTTAGGTCTGTAATCAAGTGATCGGAGAGATTGAAGTGTTCTCCGACTGGTTTTTGAATGTTATAATTCTTGACGTCTGATTTGTGTCCATTTATTCTTTTACATAGAGACTGTCCGGTTTGGCCAATGTACATGGCAGAGGGGCATTGCTGGCACATGATGGCATATATCACATTGGTAGGTGTGAACGAGCCTCTGCTAGTGTGGCTGATGTGATTAGGCCCTATGATGGTGTCCCCTGAATAGATACGTGGATACAGTTGGCAACGGGCTTTGTTGCAAGGATAGGTTCCTGGGTTAGTGGTTTTGTTGTGTGGTTTGTGGTTGTTGGTGAGTATTTGATTCAGGGTGGGGGGCTGTCTGTAAGCAAGGACTGGCCTGTCTCCCAAGATGTGTGAGAGTGATGGGTCGTCCTTCAGGATAGGTTGTAGATCCTTGATGATACGCTGGAGAGGTTTTAGTTGGGGGTGAAGGTGACGGCTAGTGGCATTCTGTTGTTTTCTTTGTTGGGCCTGTCCTGTAGTAGGTAACTTCGAGGTACTCTTCTGGCTCTGTCAATCTGTTTCTTTGCTTCAGCAGCTGGGTATTGTAGTTGTAAGAATGCTTGATAGAGATCTTGTAGGTGTTTGTCTCTGTCTGAGGGGTTGGAGCAAATACGGTTGTATCGTAGAGCTTGGCTGTAGACAATGGATCGTGTGGTGTGGTCTGAATCAAAGCTGGAGGCATGTAGGTAAGTATAGCGGTCATTAAGTTTCCGGTATAGGGTGGTGTTTATGTGACCATCGCTTATTAGCACCGTAGTGTCCAGGAAGCGGATCTCTTGTGTGGACTGGTCCAGGCTGAGGTTGATGGTGGGATGGAAATTGTTGAAATCCTGCTGGAATTCCTGAAGGGCTTCTTTTCCATGGGGCCAGGTAATGAAGATGTCATCAATGTAACACAAGTAGAGTAGGGGCATTAGGGGACGAGAGCTGAGGAAGTGTTGTTCTAAGTCAGCCATAAAAATGTTGGCATACTGTGGGGCCATGCAGGTACCCATAGCAGTGCCGGTGATTTGAAGGTATACATTGTCCCCAAATGTGAAATAGTTATGGGTGAGGACAAAGTCACAAAGTTCAGCCACCAGGTTTGCCGTGACATTATTGGGGATACTGTTCCTGATGGCTTGTAGTCCATCTTTGTGTGGAATGTTGGTGTAGAGGGCTTCTACATCCATAGCGGCTAGGATGGTGTTTAAAAAAAAACCTCTAGAACTCTATTGAAGGGATGTAATGGTTCCAAACATTATAAGGCTGTATAGCAGGGGTGGCCAACCTGTGGCTCCGGAGCCACATGTGGCTCTTCAGAAGTTAAAATGAGGCTTCTGATACGGGCACCGACTTCGGGGCTGGAGCCACAGGCGCCAAGTTTCCAATGTGCCTGGGGTGCTCACTACTCAACCCCTGGCTCTGCCCCCACTCCACCCCTTTCCGCTCCCTCCCCTGAGCCTGCCATGCCATCCCTGCTGTATAGAGTGTTTCCCATGATGGTGAGCATATATGAGAGCATTTATGTCAGGGAAAGCATATATGTGAGCATATATGTGTCAGGGAAAGCATGGATTTGCTTAATATTATTTTTTTTAAATCTTTCTTTATTATCTCCAGTCATATTGTTACTATGATTTAATTACCCTATTGTATTTGTTCAGTGGAAAAGGAATACAACCCTCAAGTAAGTCAGGACTTCAGTGTTCAGTCTGTGCAAATTCATTCCCTTCGCTTTATGCTATTGAAAAAAAATCTGATAGGAGTTATAAATAACCTGCTGTAAGAAAGGGCTGCAGCTGTGCATTCTAGTCAGCGAGCCTCCAGTCCAAGTGCCTTAAGAGAAGTCTTTCGGTGTCAGATGTGAGATGCAACTCAGCAGTAAGTTTTTCGATCTCGCTGCATTCCAGTAGAATGCCTTGGCCAGGAGAAATTAGTGTAATTATACATTGTGTGAGTGTTTGATCTGAATCTCTGGTCACAGTAATCATAGGATTTCTTTAAGGAAGCATTTTTGTTAACAGAACAGATTAAAGCAACGAGAAATTTGTTACTGTGATGCAAGCAAACATAGTAAGAATACAAGTCTTTATGAAAATCATCATTAATTAAAATGGAGTAGAGATCAAATAGGACATGTATATTATTTTGTCAGTTAAAATTAATTACAGCTAAATAGGAAGCTTTGCTTCAGTTCCACTCAATCCAGAGAAAAAAGTATTTAACTGCTCTCGTTCACCTGTCTTCCATGGAAAGTAACATAAAAGGAGTGGAATTTTGTATGCTTGAGATTTGTGCTTAGTTATGTCAGCTGCTGCCACTTTAACTCCATAAAGATCTGCCCTTCTTAAGCAAACCTTTTGACCCCATGACAGCAAGTTTTTTCCAGAAAGGCATCACCTTCACTGAACTACTGGTAAAGTATGGAGAGGGTATTGTTAGGATTTCGGACCATACTCTTCTAGGCCAGAGGTCCCCAAACTGTGGGGCATGCACCCCTGCGGAGCATGGAGGAACTTTTGGGGGGTGCACAGCAGGGCCCGAGCCCGTCCCCTTGAGGGGCAAGGGAGGGAGCACCATCCAGCCCCGCTGTGATCCCAGCCACAGCTCCGCCCCCAGCCCAGCTCCACTCTGCCCCTTGCTCCACCCCCAGACCCGCTCTGCCCTCATTCCCTCTCCATCCCCAAGTCAACGCTACCTCTGGTCCCAGCTCCTCTCCCATCCCCAGTTCTACCCCGAGGTCCACCTTCAGCCCAAGCTCTTCTGAGCCAACTGTGGAGTAATGGAGTGGGAGTTGCGAACAGATTACATTACTGGTAAGGGGAGGGGCGTGACAGGAAAAGTTTGGACACCACTGTTCTCGCACACAGCACCTTGTAGGATTGGAGCCAGAATTCTTTCTGGTTCATTGTGGATGATGAAGATATAAAATGTGGGCACTGTGACAGCTACATTGGTATTCCATACAGTTTTGGAGAGCAAAATCCTTTCTTATACTTTTTTATCACCATAGATTTTGAATTGGGTCCTCTAGTATCATTCCAGTTTTCTTCACATTTTAATATTGCAGCCAGTAAATCAGTAAAGATGCCATTTACTGTATTTGTTTTCTACACATCGTCTTTATCCATAACAGAAGTAGATTTTTATTAGTATTATGGTTATGGGGGACCTTGAGTCATCCTTACATATGCAAGTCACTCCATTGACTTCAGTTGGATCACTAAGTCATTCAGGCTTTGTATGACTCGGTGTGACTGTAATCTTTTCTAACAACGGGCTAATACTGTGGTTTATGATTAGGGGTTTGCATTTTAGATTTAAACTATTATTTATCCGCTATGGGAGGGAGGAACCGTAGGATGACTGGTAAAAACAAAACAAAAAAAAACCCCTGTCTTCTGAGACTGTGTTTACCTCACATCTGTTTCTTTTTTTCTGATTTTTATCTATGCCATTTTCTTTCACTAAATTGCTCTTGTTATTTCTCAGTCTCTGCTAAGTAAGTCACTGACCGATTTAATGGTTTTTTTAAGATTATTTTTATTTCTAGAATAATTTCTTCCAACAGTGGCTGGCAAACATGAAAGAAAAAAATCAGGTTAAAATCATATTTAAACTGTTAAAACTAAAATAATTTCAAAAATTATTTTTTTCAGTATTTCATACTTTCTTGTGTTTCTCTGAGTGAACATTGAGTATATTGTTTTAACTGTTAGTTAGTTCCTAATCAATTTCACTGTCTGTTACTCATGCTTCAGCAACATTTGGTAATGTTTGGATTGCAGACATACAGGGAATGTTTATTTGTATATAAAAGAATTTTTCTACTGGCCTTGGTTTCATAACACACTAAATTTCAGTACAGACTTGATTTGAAGACTTTTTATTAAAAAAGAGGGGGCATCTATTGACTTGCATCAAAGTCTGGTTGCAACAATAATAATAAATGTAGGAAAAGGAAAATATCACAACTTATCAAGATAATATCAGTATTTCAGTATGATAGATGCTTCATTTTAATGTAAGCCTACACAGATCATCATGATCATCATTGCTTTATATTCTGGTAGCTCCTAGGAGCCCCAGTCATAGATCAGGATCCCATTGTGCTAGGTGTGGTGTTCGGTTTGCAAATACATCACCAAAAAACAATCCCTGCCCCACGGAACTTACAATCTAATTAGGCTCTTGCTCACTTGTGCTGTTTTCACTCTTATCCTTTATTTTTGTCATCACTAGTTTCTTGTCAATAGTCAAAATTTTGCCAGCATTTTCAAACTCCCTGTTGAAGTCAGTGGAAGCTTTGCTTTGACTTCATTAGAGCCATGATTTTCACCCTTTTTGCCTAAATTTAGGGAAAGAAACATTGGCCTGCATGGTATGAAACATACAAACTGAGATTACTCCGTTAGGGCAAACTGCAAAGAATGGGTCAGACAATCCCCAGAACTGGTGGTTATTCCAGTACTTAGATTCACCAAGCCAGCAACAAAACAGCTTCTACAATATTGGTTACCCAGAAGCCAATAATACAGTTCCCTTAAAGCAACCCAGCCTTGGGCTTCCACCCAGACAGCCAAGTCAAATATGATGAAAATTACTGAAAATCTTCTTCATTATATAAAAAGTTCAACTAATCCCAAAGGATCGGACACATTACCCTTCAGGTTAATGAATATTTCAGATCTCACCCAAATGCACACAAAGAAAAGGAGTACTTGTGGCACCTTAGAGACTAACCAATTTATTTGAGATTTCCACTCCATACGGCTAAATGCAGTGCCTTGCATAATGACAGGTTTCAGAGGAACAGCCGTGTTAGTCTGTATTCAATTCTTATTAACTAAACTAAAATTTATTTAAAAAGAAAAAGAAAGAGAGAGTATTGGTTAAAAGACTGTTATACATACAGACATGAATAGAGTTCTTAAGTGCATTTCAGATGTGAGCTTTAGAGCTGCAAAAAGTTCTTTGCACTGAACCTATGGGCTAATTCTGAATGTCCAATATCAGGGTGAACCAGAATGGAACTGGAGACCTCAATCTTGTGGCTCAGGCTTCCCCTGATGAAGCATAAGAAGATTTGAGATTAAAAAGAGCAGGTCCGAAGAGTTTTTGTAGAGATTACTGGCAGGCTATGATCACCTCTTAACAGCGTGCCATCCTTGGTGAACAATAGGCTTTTGAAGTAACCTTATATTTCCTAAGCATCACCAGTAAGTAGCTACAAGCATTAACATAAGGCAGTTGCCTGTCTCCCACCATTTGCAGGTGATTTATCACAACTTCAAAGAAAAGTTAACATCTTCTTTTTATCTCTGAATTAACAGAATACAGCCTTAAACTGTTTGGTTGAATTGTTAACCTCTAACAATATATATGTATCAGAGTAACAGCCGTGTTAGTCTGTATTCGCAAAAAGAAAAGGAGTACTTGTGGCACCTTAGAGACTAACCAATTTATTTGAGCATAAGCTTTTGTGAGCTACAGCTCACTTCATCGGATGCATACTGTGAAAACTGCAGAAGACATTATATACACGGAGACAGGCCAGTCCTTGCCTACAGACAGCCCCCCAACCTGAAGCAAATATTCACGAGCAACCACATACCACACAACAGAACCACTAACCCAGGAACCTATCCTTGCAACAAAGCCCGTTGCCAACTGTGCCCACATATCTATTCAGAGGACACCATCACAGGGCCTAATAACATCAGCCACACTATCAGAGGCTCGTTCACCTGCACATCAACCAATGTGATATATGCCATCATGTGCCAGCAATGCCCCTCTGCCATGTACATTGATCAAACTGGACAGTCTCTACGTAAAAGAATAAATGGACACAAATCAGATGTCAAGAATTATAACATTCATAAACCAGTCGGAGAACACTTCAATCTCTCTGGTCACGCAATTACAGACATGAGGGTCGCTATCTTACAACAAAAAAACTTCAAATCCAGACTCCAGCGAGAAACTGCTAAATTGGAATTCATTTGCAAATTGGATACTATTAATTTAGGCTTAAATAGAGACTGGGAGTGGCTAAGTCGTTATGCAAGGTAGCCTATTTCCCCTTGTTTTTTTCCTACCCCTCCGCCCCCCAGACGTTCTGGTTAAACTTGGATTTATGCTGGAAATGGCCCACCTTGATTATCATACACATTGTAAGGAGAGTGGTCAGTTTGGATGAGCTATTACCAGCAGGAGAGTGAGTTTGTGTGTGTATGGGGGTGGGGGGGTGAGAAAACCTGGATTTGTGCTGGAAATGGCCCACCTTGATTATCATGCACATTGTAGGGAGAGTGGTCACTTTGGATGAGCTATTACCAGCAGGAGAGTGAGTTTGTGTGTGTATGGGGGTGGGGGGGTGAGAAAACCTGGATTTGTGCTGGAAATGGCCCACCTTGATTATCATGCACATTGTAGGGAGAGTGGTCACTTTGGATAAGCTATTACCAGCAAGAGAGTGAGTTTGTGTGTGTGTGTTTTGTTTTGTGTTTTTTTGGGGTGGGGGGAGTGAGAAAACCTGGATTTGTGCAGGAAATGGCCCACCTTGATTTTCATACACATTATAAGGAGAGTGGTCACTTTGGATAAGCTATTACCAGCAGGAAAGTGAGTTTGTGTGTGTGGCTTTTGGAAAGGGGGGGGGTGAGAAAACCTGTATTTGTGCTGGAAATGGCCCACCTCGATTATCATGCACATTGTAGGGAGAGTGGTCACTTTGGATAAGCTATTACCAGCGAGAGAGTGAGTTTGTGTGTGTGGTTTTTGGAAAGGGGGGGGGGGTGAGAAAACCTGGATTTGTGCTGGAAATGGCCCAACTTGATTATCATACACATTGTAAGGAGAGTGATCACTTTAGATAAGCTATTACCAGCAGGAGAGTGGGGTGGGAGGAGGTATTGTTTCATGGATATATATATATATATGTGTGTATATAATGTGTATATAATGTCTCCTGCAGTTTCCACAGTATGCATCCGATGAAGTGAGCTGTAGCTCACGGAAGCTTATGCTCAAATAAATTGGTTAGTCTCTAAGGTGCCACAAGTACTTGTTAGAGAGCTTATTCCTTCACTCTCCCACTTCCCTGGTCCTTCTCACATGAACAGAGAGCAACAATACCCGAAGTCCGAAGGTGCAAACAATTCGATGTTTATTGGGGTGAACTTCCAGCAAGCTTAAATACAAGTTCCTTTTCCTTATTTCCGAATCCCAACTTACTTCCTGTTTGCCCCTAATTTATATAGTAATATTCTTAGCTATACCTTAACCAATCATTCTACTAAAATTTAACTAACCAATCCTAACATATTGTAACATGATTATGTAACCAATTATATCCCACCACCTTAATTAGTTTACACCCAGCAAAATTAATTATACAGCAGACAGGAACAATCACAGAACCAGACAGAGATTATACAGACAAACAATAGCAAAGTGGGAACTATAATGGCAAGACAATACAGAAGTGAGGATTTCACATCCCAGTATTGATAAGTGAGTTCTTGCCAGACAGGATGCTATCAAACTAAGTTTTCTTTTACATTTTCTAGGCACTTCCCTTTCTCTGGAGCTGATAGGAATACAATCCTGTCCTGATAGTGCCTGACAGCCCAATAGCACCTTATTTCAATGTGACTAGTTTGGAATGTGAGGATGTGACCGTTCGCTTCCCAGCTTATGGCTGCCTCTGCTGCTTAGCCAAAGGCCTTAGCCTAAGAACAGGGCCCCAGACTGTCACAGTTAGAGAAGGACCGTACATTGGCAGACAGTGATTTTGATTCTTTCTTTTATACCTCTAACTAGCCAAGTGATAAGAATACACCTAAATTTTTAAAGTACAGGCCTTTACAGGCAGGCCTGAATATCTATATCCTAACAGTACTCCTTTTCTTTTTGCGAATATATATGTAAACACACAAAAACACAAACATTATCTACTAATATGCCTGGAAAGGTTGGATCTGGGTCAATTAGCCTGCTAGTTGGGTAACCCTTTCTGGCCCTGTGTCACAGATGGAATCAAAATATCTGTGGGCTCCCTGGCAACCTGCAGTGAGCTTGGAAGCCAGTGCTGTTGGAATGCCAAGCTCCTCAGCAGCTCAGCTGCATCCTTTGTATCCACCCATATCCCTGCTCTTCCAGGCCTGGTGGGCGGCCTTTCAGCCAGGGCTTCCAGTCAGCAACCCGGGGAGCAAGCTGAAAAATCACTTTTGGATTTCCCAAAAAGGGCATTTCTACATCAAAAAACTTCACTTGGTTGGCTTTTTGTCCCCATTTGGGACTCTTTTTTCTTAAAAAAAAAAAAAAAAAAAAAAAAATTGAAATTTTTTGTGGGAGGGAAATTCTGCTTTCCTGCCAGCTACATGAGACAGAAAATCATTACTTTAGCTATATAACCTTCACATATACTTCTGTATCCCAGCCATAATGATTTTTTCCACCTAGACATTCGTTCCAACAGAGTCCCCAGTCTCTCAATGACCTAATCCTACCTTTCCAGTCTCTACAATCTCCTCGCTTTCAGTATTTAGCCTGTGCGTATTTTGGGGTGCTTTGATATCCCCCACTCCAAGATATATCTGTTTGCATGTATTTTTACGACCATTATTTTCTCTTAAATGGGTCCTGCATTCAAGTACATCACAAGGCTTTACCCTGAGTGATCTTAATTTTTATCCGTCTAATTGTTGTAACTAATGTAGAGTGTCCCACGTGCAGTGCTTAATTTGTGCCAGGGCTTGCCAGAGCTGAGCCCCAGCACCTCTTGGCTTGGCAGTTCATAGCCCCAGCACCTCTGCATTTGTTGCATCAATTATGAATGTAAAAGAATTGCTTGAGCCCCAGCACCTCTTTCATTACAAATTAAGCATTGTCCACATGCTTTGGGATGGGAGCGATAGAAACTAATGAACAAAATAAATGTTACTGTTCTGTTTCACTGCCTTGTATTTTCTCATCTCTGCCTCTCATTTGATAATTTATGATACATTTTTTCCCCTTTTTCCCTGGCACTGGAATAGCCCTGCTCCATATGCTTGTGATTTTTCCAGCTGTCTTTTAGTTTATACTCATTCCCACAGCTCTGTGTCTGTGGTGCTCCTCCTGTTCGCATGTATCCCAACAGGCTGCATCTGCCCAAAAAGGACTCTTAACACCATGCAAACCTGGGGATCTTCTGTCTGCATTAATATAGGAGCCATTCATTCAGGTTAAGTCTGCTCTGACAGGGTGGCCATAGATGAGCCAATAGCCCTCCTCCATCCAGCTGTATCCAACTTCTGTGACCCCTAACCTGTGACTGACTTTGTTGCATGACATTAAGAATGATGCTAGAATTATTTCTGAACTCACTATCTGTAAGGTCCCTTTAAAGATAACTTAATTCCTCAAACTGGATTGGAATAGACTAGAAACTACGGCTGCTTCCTAGCTACTGCCATTTCTTGAGCTTGATGCTCTGTATTGAGAATCCCTTAAACACTAAGTATGTCACTAAAATGCTGTCATCCATTATTATTATTTTTTATCTTTTTTTTCCTATTGCAGTAGTACCTATTCACCCCAAACAGTACCCCATTGAACTAGGCACTGTACAAACAAACAACACAAAAACAGTCCCTGCCCCAGTGAGTTCACAGTCTAGGATTTAGTTAGTACGCAATAGGTATTGCCTAAGAAGACAGACAGGGCAAGGGGATAGTACAGCAACAGTGGGTTTGGTGTGTTTGTATCATTTATTCCGAGGTGGTTGCACCCAGTATATTAAAAAATAAATAGCTCTCCTAGCCTCCAAAACAAAAGATTGTAGGTCTCAGATAGATCATTCCTGTTGGCCCTTTGTTTTCTTCTTTCCATCTCCTCAGATTGTAAGATCTGGGGTTTGGGGTTTGATTCACTTCTCTGAGCACAGCTGTTGGAAATGTGTAACTCACTTTTCCCGCCTTGATAGCTACGACAGAGGAGATGGACTCACCCTTGCAGGGAGGGTGGGCCATAGCTTCACTACCTTTTGCCCTCCTCCAGAAGTTGCACCAGCTTTAATTCATGGCAGGACTTCATAAGAGTCCTGTTGGTGGAGGCTGGCTATGAAATTAGCTGAATCAGTATATCTCATGGATTCCTTGCCTTGTGTGACCCTAAGAGCACCTTAGTGCCAATTTGCACACTGTTCTGACAGTTACCCATCAGGTACTACTTTAGTTTTTTGGAGTGCACTGATTTCTTCCTTCCATGGATTAAAAAAGGATTACCCCATTCCTGTGATCTAGTCAGTACTAGTTTGAACTGTCATTGCGAGACAGGATCTAGCAATCCAATCAGTTTTAGGTGTGGTTTGAATCAATTACAGCACTAATGTGGCATTTGGCTTTACTAACAAAGAAGCCAAAAAGTTTGCTGTCACAGTGACAGTTGATTAACCACTCATGCCCAGTTTTTCAAAGAGCTTGCTGGCAAATTTTCAGGTAATAAGGTAATCCTCAATTGGGAGCAGATTTTCAAGAGCTCAGAACCCACAAATAGGGTGAGATTTTTCAAAAGAGCTCAAGTCTCATTTAGATACCTGACATAAGGGTCTGATATTCAAAACTTCTCAGCACCTAGCAGCTCCCACTATGACACTTCCCAGTCATTTTTGAGGGGAGGAAAAAAACAGCACTCTGAGCACTTGTTTGAAAATCCAACCCCAACTGTCCATTGTACCACGTGCATCCAGAAACATATACTGTACCCAGGTTAAGTCAGTAAACGTGCATCTCCTGTGTGACCAAACACCCTCAGCACAGCTCAATGTTCTATCCATTTGAATGGCCATCTTATTGAAGATTGTTGACAGGGGACATATTCGCTGTCTGGCAGCAGTGAAACAGATTAATAGTGTTGTGAACAGAATAGGATGGGTAGCATGGGCGTGTTGGCTATTTTATCAGACTAGCTTTTTCTAATGTGAAAGAAAATTCATGCTATTTTAGAACAATAAAAATTACAATTTTGCTTTTAAAAAACTGTGTGTGCCAGCCAGTTAACAATAAATCTCCCGTTTCTGTAACTAAGTGCATCTTCCAGGTGGAAAGAAATCCCCAGTACTGAAAATATTTTCTTTCTATGTGATTTTATCCCCTGATAGCCTGGTGCATACTTCCCATATTCCTCTCCTCAGACCCACCTATAGGCCATATTCTCAGCATTATGGGCAGACATGTAAAGCTCTTGACTTCAGTGGGATTGCACAGGTTGTAAATTCAATCAGAATTTGGTCCATTGTGCGTGACTCTTGTCCTAGAGCAACTAACATTATGGGTGATCTCCATGTCCCGCCTGAATCCCTTTGCTGAGATTGCCTGTTAGTAAAAGGGTGTTTTGTTAACAATATATAAATAAACAACGCCTCCTAAGTGCCAATTGTGGTGGTTGTTGCAATTTTATTTTCTTCGTGATGTGGACTCGGGTCCACTGGGAATTAAACTGAGATCACCCAATACGTTTCACAAAGGCCAGGTGAGTATCACTATGTCACAGGGTGGGGTGGCCCTTTAAGGGAGTAGGGTTTAGCTCCTAGCTGGTGAGATAGCAATTCACTTAATGCGGAGAGCTGGGAGGAGTAAGAAGGCTCCTGTAGTTACACAGAACCATTTATATTTTATTTTTGGCCTTTCTCCTGGTTGGCCGCCCAGATTCTCTTCTGATCAGCCATCTTTTTCATGCTTGCACACACCAGAAAGCTTCGGTTGTGTCTTTTTTCTGAATAGGGTCTTTAAGGAGAAGGCAGCAGTAGAGGCGGCAGTTATAAAACAAAAGATGTAGTGACTCTTGTACTGACTCTGCTAAACCTTAACAGTTGGATTATGCTATCCCCTACTTTAGCTAAATCCAATTTACAGCACTGTATCAATTAGACATTTTGCTTTGTTCGTTCCTGTCATACTCTAGGCTTGATATTCCATAAATAGCGGAGTGGTCTTGAGATTCAGTGGTAGCCTAGCAGCAGCCCCACCTCCTCCCCTCACACACTGTGATTTTGTGGATTGTGACTTCTCTAGGTAAGGACTACGTGTTCTGACACTGTCATTGACCTCTATACAGTATAAAAGCATCAGTCGCGCTTGAATCTCTTGTATTTTAATTATCTTTATTATTTAAGTAGCTGGAACAAGGTTCCCTGAAACTGGCAAGAATAATTACTTATGATGTTGAACAGCTCCGGGACAGTCTCAAGAGTCTGTCCAGGGTTTCATCAGGCAGCTCCAGGTTTCATTAGGGGCAGATATCAAAGGTCTTTCAGGGACCTACAGCTTCTCATTATACCATCTGCATATTCAGACTCTTCAAAAACAGAAACAAATGAACATAAGAATGGCCATACCGGATCAGACCAAAGGTCTATCAAGCCCAGTATCCTGTCCTCTGACAGTGGCCAATGGCAGGTGCCCAAAGGGAATGAACAGACAGGTTATCATCAAGTGATCCATGCCCTGTCACCAAATCCCAGCTTCTGGCAAACAGAGGCTCGGGACACCATTACTGCCCATCCTGGCTAATAGCCACTGATGGACCTATCTTCCATGAATCTATCTAGCTCCCTTTTGAATGAGTGTCATGCTTATCTATTTTTTATTAAAAAGGAAGAATACACTTATTGTAATGTATGTTTCCACAAAGAATCTTAGATGTTGCAAGTGGAACAAACCTACCAGGCTGGAAGTCCGGAGATGACTAACCTCCATTTCTTTATGATTAGATGGGAGGCAGGTCCCAAAACTGTCCCTTGTGACATGGAGACACAGTAAGAAGGAAAAAAATGAGGACACCAGACCTAGTTAATCTCCCTACTATGTAGGTTTGTTTCCTACAGTATATGTTCTCGAGCTTTGTTCACTATAGTTTATAATGTCAAATGCAATAATGCTTCTACCAAGATATCTCTGAAAATTATTCCACAGCCTGAAAGATCTCACTGTTGGGAATTTTTTTTCTGGAATTCAGACTAAATTTCTATTCTTAATTTCATTCCTTGTTCTGTTCAGCTTTCATATGTGGTATCTACAGAAAGTTGTCATGATCCCTGCTTAGATGTTTCTTTTGCAGATTACATATATTACTTAGCTGTTTTAATCTTTCTGCAGAGGGCAATGCCTCTAAACTTCTAAATCATTCGTATTGCATATATGGAGAGCATATTCAGCCAAAACTTCTCTCTTTTTTTTGTCTGAAACAATTTTTCAAAAATTTAACACAAATTCATTAAACTCTTTGGTTGACCCAAAAAACATTTTGTCCAACCCTCTCCCCCCCAAACCACCAAAATGGAAAGGGCTAAAATATTTTGTTAGGACATTTTTTGTTAGGACATTAAACATTTCGTTTCATTTTGAGTTTAACTTCCAGTTTATTTTTTAAAAGGGTTTAAAAACCCTCACAAATTAAACAAAACTTTTGTTTTGGGTTGACCTTTTGTTTGACCTGAAATGCTTTTTTTTTCCTTTTCATTTTTACCCAAACATTAAAAAAAAATGTTCTTTTCACATTGACCAGAGACGATATTTTTAACATTTTTTAGTTCAGCCACTGAACTAAAAAATTTATTAGTTGCATATCTCCCTCCAATCTCACTGTACCTTTGTAGTATTTTGTGCCTAAAACCACATACAGTGTTCCAAGTATGTGTTCAGCAGGGAAGCAGCAAAAACTCAGTTTGCACCTATTTGCTTGCAGCCACTTCAGGGAAGGCAACTCACCTACAAGTTATTCACCAGTATTTAACTTGAGCAGAGCCAGCCCTAGACCAAGTGGTGGCCCAGGCAAGGAGCGTCTTTGGCGCCCTTCCCTTCCATTTGTTAAACCTTTGAATACCTTATTTTTATTGCATTTGTAGTCCATGTCATGACTTTGATGCACGATTTGAATGCATGATTTATCCCTGTCATATAAGACGATAAACTTGTATGCTGGGATCTGTAAATCTGTATTTATTCATGCCATAAATAAGCAAATAAAAATGTTTCCTCTAAGCTTATAGAAACTTTTTAATTTTAAGAATAACTGAAATGTACTAACTAACATTAAGGAGGTTAGAGGAAAATGTAGTTCTCAGGAAGTCTGGAAGGTTCCATGACATTCTACAAAGGTCCAGAACATTCTAGGAAGTTAGTGAAAAATAAATCCACGTACGGAATACGTGAAACATGTTACTTCAAACATTCTATTTTCCATTTTGTCACAAACAACAAAGATAGCATCCTGAGCCCAGCGCCCTCCAAGCGTGCCACCCCAGGTGATCGCCCGGGTCACCTGCCCCTAAATCTGGCCTTGAACTTGAGCATATACAGCTTAGACATTGTAACTGCAGACACCTATTAAAAAGGATGGAAATACTCCTGACTCACCTACTGCAAGGGGTTTGCAGTGAGATTTGTTTTCCAGAAGCTGGGAATTGGCAACAGGGGATGGATCACTTGATGTTACCTGTTCTGTCATTCCCTCTGAAGCACCTGGCATTGGACAGCTTTGGAAGACAGGATACTGGGCTAAATGGATCTTTCGTCGATTCAGTATGTCCGTTCTTATGTTCTTACATGCTTAGTTTGGTTCCCAGTGTCTCCATCCTTGTGCCTGCAGTAATGGGTAGTACTGCAGAAGGCAGATAGCTCAGCCCTCACGAGAGATAGGGAGAGTGTACTTTGTGATGTTCAACAATGATTCCTCAGCTGGTTATGCAGCAGAGCCCTGATCCAGTGAAGAAGTGCTGTGCTCAGCACTGCCCCACGCTGCCAGACTCCAAAAAAAGCTATTTTCAGTCTTCCTTATCCCAAAAGGTAGGGGGAAGGTGTAAATTAGTGCTTTCAAGGGGGAGAAGGCATTTGTAATATGAAATGTTACCACATTTTACTAGTATTTAAAATACTTCACATTATTTACATTGATTTTGAAAAAAAAAATGTTACCATCCCAATCCTTGGTTTCATGTATTCTTGTTACAAAATCACAACAGTGATTTGGACCAGTGTAGGTCCTGATTCAATGCCCATTGAAATCAGTGGAAAGACTCCCGTTAACTTCAGTGAGATTTGAATCAGATTGCTTAGATGGCCATGGTGATGGACTGTATAGAAACACCTTGGCTGGGTAAAGAGAATGAACAATAGAAGATAACAAGTGTAAAGCTTCTGATAGAAAGCATTGTGTCTCTCTTCAGTAATAGTAAGCTGAAACAATCCAGACTTTCAAAATGGCTGCCTACCTCAACAGACAACAGAATACTCAGAGAGCTAAAGGTACAGTAAGTAGGAAACAAAAGCTCAACATGCAAAGCTAAGTTCATGCAACCCAGCTTCCTTTCTTCACCTCCGCCTGCCTGCTGTTTTCTGCCCTCTAGGGCAACTAAATAAGGCCCATCAGCATGGCATGGAAGTCAACCAACTTGGTCTGCTGCAAACCAAAGCCAGAAGCACTTTCATCAGTCATGGACCCCATACTGAGAATGCTTTGCCTAGACAGAGCACTCACACATCGACACATAGGAGAATTAAATGTGACTATATTTTATATAAACAGATGTTCTTCATATATCATGTATCAAAGATAGGTATGTTTCCCCTCCTCCCCCAGAGGGGCAGGGAAACTATGCCTCAGCTGCAGTAAGAGGAACACTTCACTAAAACATCAGCTGAAGCAGGGAATTCCAGCTGGTTGAAACTCTCTTTATAGGCTTCAGCATCTCCTGGGACTGCAGAAACGTGGGCATGACCATGGAAGCAAACAGGAAATAAGCAAAACTAATGTACCAACTTCAACCCACTGAAGTCTGAAAGCTAGCTTTTTTTTTCTTTACCTAGAGGTTATAGGTCATATAGCAGGGGGAGCCAGAACTTCTAAAAAGTCTCTCTCTCCATCCGGGTCCCTGGTTTAAGAACCTCACCTTGGCTAGAGAAGACACTGCTTTACCTTTCCTCACAGAAAATATCATAATGTCACTATACAAATCCATGGTATTCTCACAATTTGAATACTGCATGCAGTTCTGGTCACCACATCTCAAAAAAGAATCTTGTAAAAATATTTTTAAAAGATATATTAGAATTGGAAAAGCTACAGAGAAGAGCAACACAAATGATTAAGGGTATGGAACAGCTTCCATATGATGAGAAATTAAAAAGACTGGAGCGTTTCAGTTTTGAAAAGAGCTAACTAAGGTGGGATATGCTAGACGTCTATAAAATCATGTGTGGAGAAAGTGAATAAGGCAGTGTTATTTACTCCTTCACATAATACAAGAGCCTGGAGTCACACAATGAAGTTAATAAGCATCAGGTTTAAATAAAACAAACAAAAGGAAGTACTTCTTCACACAATGCACAGTCAACCTGTGGAACTTGTTGCCGGGGATGTTGTGAATGCCTAAAAGTATAACTGTTTCGAAACAGAATTCGATAAGTTCACGGAGGATAGGTCCATCAATGAATATTAGCCAGGGTTGACAGGGATGCTACCCCATACTCTGGGTGTCCCTAGCCTCTGACTGCCAGAAGCTAGGAGTGGATGACCAGAAATGGATTACTTGATGATTATCTGTTCTGTTCATTTCCTCTGAAGCACCTGGCATTAGCCACTGTTGGAAGACAAGATACTGGGCTAGATGGACCTTTGGTCTGACACAAAATGGCCGTTCTTATGTTCTTGTTAGCTATCATGCTGATTTATTCTGTGGAGGCTACAGCTTCAACATTGCAGCTGGCAAAGGGAAAATCATAACCCCAGCATAATGCTATGGTCCATCCTCAGAATAGACAGGCACCATGTATGTTATAGAGAGATTAAACTAGAAGGAAAAGCTTTAAAGTTTGCAGAGAGTTATGGGAGATTGCCCTTTTTACATAGTTTTTTGTTTTAATACTTTATACTGCATTGTGTTGGTCATTCACATTCATTCACACAGTTACTTATATACATCAAGTTTCTGTGGTGTTATTGTCACATCATGCAAAAAATATTATAGCACAAGAAAGTAGCAAACTTGGCACTTAGTGAAATTTTGATGTGCATTTTGAAAATCAGCTGAAACTTAATTATTTTGAATCTGCTTTTCTTAACACTTGGTTATGAATGTACTCTTAGTGAGGGCTCGATCCAAATGGAGATACTTCCACTGACTTCAATGGGCTTAGAATCAGGGCCTTTATATCTACCACATTCTGAGTCCAAGCTGTTTTTGAGTTATAAGTGAAAAAGAATTGTCATATTTTTTATTGCGTGAAAAGTGCATTTTTGTCTTACTCCCTAAGAATTAAAACGGGCTGAAGGGATTTCCTTCATACTTTCAAAAACAAATAATTTTTGATGGGGCTTCGGCATGGAAGGGTTAATACAAAATGGTGGGTTTTTCAGAAACTTACGTGCGTGTGAAAATATTTAACAACTGCAACAACTCTGCCAAAAGAATTCTACGGGATCTTAGATATGCTAGGTAGACATTTATTCAGTAATATTCCTGTTAAACTGACTTTTACGTTTATTTTAGGAATTCTGACCAACATTTCAACACCTCAATAACTATGAATTATATTGTTATTTTCCTATGAGAGCTGATAGTGTAGTGAAACTTCTGAGGAGGCGTTCCAGACAGATTATGTTAATTGGTACACAAGGAATATAGCTCACCATTTGACTAAGCAGAAGATTTTCAAGGACAAATTTTCAGGCATTGGTGACTACATTTCAGTTGAAGAAAACAGTGTGCGAATGAACATATTGTGCACAAAGGGGTAACTGTGTTCAGGTGTGTGTGTGTGTGTGTAAAAATGTGTTCTTCACTAGTGTCAGTGACCCTGTGTCTATGCATGTGAGATAGTAGCATATTACTAGCTGTTAGTATCGTTATGGTGATGCCATAACATTAGACATAGCCTGTTTTTCCTAATGTTTTACTTTTTGAAATTAAATGAAATTGGAACTAAGTAGTCAACGTTTGTAAAGCACTTTGAGTATGAAAGTCACAATAGAAGTGCTAGTTATAACTAGATGTAGCAGTTCAAAATTTTATATTCTTATTCCGTTTTCTAATTATCTATAGATTTAAAAATATTTTTAAAATGTGTTAGATTGCATTAGATTATTTGTATTCAAGGCTTTCAACCAGTAAACTTACTGTACCATAAAGTATTTTCAAAAGCCAACCCCAGCATTGATTAAGCCTCCATTTTTTCTAGCTACAAGATATTTTGGATGTATTTTTCAAATAGGAGTGGGCTTTACTGAACTATGGCAGTAAAACTGATTGTAACAAGTGCAAGTGGAATTGAATGGAAACCAGGTTATAAATTGGTTCAAAATCATTCAATCACTTCCTTCCTTCCCCAGTGCCATATATTTCTCTTGATTGGAGACACACTTATTCATTAGCTGACTACTGTGGTTTTTCTTTTTCTTTTTTCCTCTTTCATTTGAAAAAAGCCTTACCCTGTGTTTTTACAGTATTATTCTGTAAATCAGTGTTTAATTTAAATTATAGAATGTTTTGAAAGGAAAATATTTGAACTGTAATCAGTTGTGAATACTATTGAACTGATATTTTATTTTGCTCCTGGTTATAGTTTTAAATGAAAGAAAGCTCAGCATTTTTATTCATATGCATAGGAGTTGCTGTCAGTATTTGCCCACTTTAATATGCAAGATGAACTGTGACCACATGATAAGTGTTCAGAGAATGGTAAAAATTAAGATAAGAGCAGTATAATAAACTCTCTTAAATTAAACATATATAGGCAAGTGCTCTTTGTTTACAAAGTAAAATTCCTTATGAAACAAGATTGTAATGTTCCCCAGTCCTAACCCCTCTTTACCTTCTATAGAAATGGTGAAAATTATCATTATTCATAATTTACATACATTAAATCCTGTTAAAGAGTAACACTGATAGCTAGACAACTTCAGATGAGCTTTAAAAAAATCTTAGAAAAGTCAATTTTACACAAAATATTCGCGAAAGAGATAAAGAAAAAGAGTTAATTGACCCTATTGTAGTTATTCCTTCCAAATTCATAAGAGCAATTTTAGTAAAAAAAAATAATTTTTAAAAGGTAACAAAATATAACAAAGCAAATTTGTGGACCTAAAATGTACAGAAAATATGCGATGTATAAAAATTAGGGGTATAAGAACTCTTTATAAAGTCATTTAAAAGTCAGATCCACCTCCACAAATCAATTAGGAGTCTTCCCATTTACTTCAGTGGTTGTTGGATCAGACCCTAAGTCAGTCAGTATCAGTTCAGTGTGATTCTATGAATGGTGAAGAAAAACAGATTTAGATGTTAAAAAGTTCTTTGCTTCATTATAATTAATACCTTATGTCATCTAATCCAGAATTTAACTGGAGAGTATGAAGGTATTGTAGCTTCAATTATGGTAAATTCTTTCTTTTAAAGGGTAAAATCTCTATTCCCTGTCGTGTGTCTCCCTTGCTAGATCGTAAAACATTATGATTTGATTTTCATGAGAAATGATTGTTTTTAATCTGATTTAAAATTTTACCTTGAATGCAGTCAAGAGGGTTCAAAATATCTTTTTAAGGCTTCGGTCCTGCAACAGGATCCATGCAGGGAGACCTCCCACTAACTTTAATGGGAGTTGTGCTGGCAAAAGAGCCTGTTTGTGCAGATTCCATTGCAGAATCTGGGCCTAATCTAGCAGTTTTGAAGTCACTCAACTAAAATAAATGAAATTATTGCCTTGCCTATTTAATTTTTTCTGTACTTGTATTATACTTTCCTCCCCTGAGCCTCTGATATCCCGCTCTTGCAAGATGCTAAGCACCCTCAACCCCTTTGGGGTATGATCCTGCAAACTGCTATTTCCATAGCATAGTTACTCTTATGAAGGTTCCCACTTATTCTGAAATGCTCCATCTTCATGTCTCCTCATACTTTTCTGCCAGTGCTTCTTTCTCCATCCTTGGTTACTCGTGCTTCACAAATATAGTGATGTCATTTACTTTGTTAGAATGCCATGTAGGGTAGCTAGTACATTAAATAGTCTGGTCAGATGGGCTGGAATGGCTAAACCATATTTATGCTGAATCCTGCCCCTCTCTTGACATGCAAGGAGGTTGGCATGAAATTGGTTGCAAAATGTGGTTGTTTATATTAATCCAATTAAAGCATGGATTATATACTTCAGAGATTCTACAGGAATTCAAATGAAAACAATCTATTGTAATATCTCTAATTATCATAAAAATTTAAATGATGAGAGAATGTCTTGAAAATGAGAATAACAGGTGTGCTGCAGTCTAAAATCACAGTAGACAAGGGGTGGGATAGTACAGGTGGAATTGCCTCATCAGTCCTATACATCCTTTCTTTTCATTAATACTTCATTCGTGTTTTAACTATTTGAAGGCTATGCAATAAACATGCCTGCTCCAGGTATTGGGTACACCCATCTGAAATGCTGCGGCATAGGTGGGCAGTGGAGATCAGCATCATAACAATTTAAAAAGTTACATTTCTGCGTGTACAGACTTGTGAGATTCTCCAGGAAATCTGCATCACAATAATGTGGGCTCAGTCATAGATCTTTTCTTTTGAATTTTAATGAATAAACAGTCATTATTTTAATCCGACAATTGGAAAACACCTGTAGTGATAACTATCACATTTCTATATTTGGAGGAATCTCACAATTCATAAATATTAAAATGCCTACTTATCACTTAAATGTGTTGGTTTTATATACAAATATAGAAACTCACTGGTTATTATTTGAAAGATTTGTTGACATTCAAAAATAGCTGCACAACTAACACAAAAGGCATTTATTCAATATGATGCAAAATACAAAAATATCTACATATTACCCTTTTGAAGAACATGGTCTATTATTTCTCATAGAAAAAGTTCTTGTATGAATTCTCACAGGGGGAAACTGTGTTTTTTGAGTGCTTATGACTGGGGCTGGCTGGCAAACAATTATTCACTTTTGCAAATCATTTCAAGGTTTCACCATTTGTTTTCCTTCTGCATGAGAATGAAACTGAGAGCTTTATAATGTTTCAAACACACACAAAAAGCGAGAGAGTGTACACTACCCTAGAATAACCAATAGCCTGGTGGTAGGGCCCTTACCCAGGATGTGCATTGATTAAGAGCAGGGACTCGTATCTGCATCTCCCACATCCCCAGGCGAGGGTTCAAACCACCACGTAATTGGCTATTCCAGGATCAGTTTCTCTCTCAGTTTAATTAGAAACTGTCCCTCAGAAACCTTCCTAATGAATGTTTCATAGAAACCAATACGTTTCCATGAAAGGTTTCCGTTTTGTTGAATCAGCATTTTCAGATAAAAAAACATGTCACTGAAAATTTCCTAACTAGTTCTGTTTAGGACTATCTATCATTCGCATGACTCTGTGAGAAATCCACCATTCAGTGATGGCTATATTAAGGGAAAGATTGAGTAGCTGACTCTAATTTTATCTAGTTATAATAACACTAAAAAGGCCAGATTCTACTGTCTGTGTTCATTTTCCAGCTCCACCCAGACTTCTTGTGTTTCTTAGTCTCTCTGTGCCTCAGTTTCCAATCTGTAAAATGGAGATAATAGCACTTCCTACTTCACAGCAGGATCGAGGATAAACATGTCAGAGGTGGTGTAGTCCTTAGATACTACAGTGATAGGGGCCTTAGACAGAAAGATCCCTATACTGGAAAACACTTCAGCTTATCTTTAATCAGGGCCAGTGTGAGTAAGGGTCACAGGATCTGGTCCAAAAATGTAAATATATACATGTATATAATAATTGAATAATTGTGATTGAATCATTATCCCTACACACTTTATCCACATTATCCCTACACACCTAATATGTATATAATAATTGAATAATTGTGATTGAATCATTATCCCTACACACTTTGCATGTGATTTGTCTTCTGTAGCATTTATTTAGATTGAATTGATAATTCTGTGTTAAATCATAGTGAGTCCAGCTCCTGTGTTGATACAGTTTTAAAAAGATCAACGGTGTGAAAATTACCCTTAGATTTGGAGGGTCTAGGAACACACGAAGAATGAAGACAGTGACCCCACACACAGCCACAAGTTTTACTAAGCAGAAGATTACAATCACACATAAGTATACAAAGCCTGCAAGAGCCCATGCCATAGCTACTGCTGTATTCATTCTCACAAGCCCAAAGATATTAGAGTCTGGTGGCTCTCTCAACAGGTGACCATTGATAGAGGGGTGGTTCCTGCTGGTGTCTTCCCAATGAGATCTTCCCTTAGGGTCTTCCCACTCCCTTCCTACCAGGGAAACCGTTGTATCTTGTTATGACCATGCCTAGCACCATATGTATGTGCATGAGGATTCCAACCCTCCTTTTCCTTGTGTATTTCTACAGCCCATAAATTTTGGGGTGCCCTACTTTTCGTAGGTTTTTCTCTTAGTTCCCCTTATTCTCATTAGCATCTTATGAACATTCTTGTAAACATGTTTCAGAGTAACAGCCGTGTTAGTCTGTATTCGCAAAAAGAAAAGGAGTACTTGTGGCACCTTAGAGACTAACCAATTTATTTGAGCATGAGCTTTCGTGAGCTACAGCTCACTTCATCAGTAAACATGGTTTATGATAAGCTCCGGTCAGAGCAGAACTTGCCATGGTGTTATAATCCTAGAATATTAGGGTTGGAAGAGACCTCAGGAGGTCATCTAATCCAATCCCCTGCTCAAAGCAGGACCAACCCCAACTAAATCATCCCAGCCAGGGCTTTGTCAATCTGGATCTTAAAAACTTCTAAGGATAGAGATTCCACCACCTCCCTGGGTAACCCATTCCGGTGCTTCACCACCCTCCTAATGAAATAGTGTTTCCTAATATCCAACCTAGACCTCCCGCATTGCAACTTGAGACCATTGCTCCTAGTTCTGTCATCTTCTACCACTGAGAACAGCCTAGATCCATCCTCTTTGGAACCTTCTTTCAGGTAGTTTAAAGCAGCTATCAACTCCCCCCTCATTCTTCTCTTCTGCAGACTAAATTAGACGTATATTGGTTATAGCATAGATCTTGAAGCCAGAATATATGCCGCGGATTCACTGCGTGAGGTAGGCCAACACACTTATGACCTGGACCTGCTCCCATTAAAATAAATAGTAAAACTTCCATCATCCAACTTCTTGCAATAGTGCAAGACCTTAACCCTTCAGTGCATCATTCTTTATATACTACTTACCCACCTCACCAGGGTAGTGCTAGGCTCACCCTTTGTAAAGCTCTTTGAATTCCTCAGAAGGATGGTGCTATTGAAATGCAAAATATTGTTCTTTTACTAGATTAAATTGTAAACTCACATGTAAAAGGAGAAAGGGGATCATACCTACTAAAATGAAACAATCCTGTTGTATAAGTGATATATCCATTAAACCCCCTGAATTTTTCACTTGTAAAATATATGCACCAGTGTTATTAGCTCTTGGATATTACATTTTCAGATTAGGCTGCCCAAACAGAATACAGTACCTTCACGCTCAGATCAGTTACTTAACCAAGGGGATAAAATCAACCAGGGAGTTGAAATTATTTGTTAGCAGGTGGCAAATAACCATAATATTTGGTCATTTTATGACCACAGGCAAAGAAATGAGTTTGTAAAAACAAAAACTTCAAGCTTCCTTTACTAATCTCAAAGTTAGAGTAGACATTCCCAATGCATCTTAGCTTCTAAAATAACTTGCTTTCACAAAAAAGCCTTCCAGTTTTTGTTCTTAGTGCTACAACAGATATCTGCATAAAATGGAGAGGGAGATTTTACAGCTACAGAAAATCTAAAAATAGCAGGTGAAATTATTTAATTCTCTGTATACATCAGCCAGGAGCCATTTGTCAGTGACATGTTTTATTAATAGTGCAAAGAGTCTTTGAGTTGGGTGGTGAGGGTCTCCAGAGGTCTGAGAATGCTTCCTTTAAGCAAAAATACCAGAATATCATTTTATCTCTGTGACAGGATCCCCGGGGTATGACCTGGAACCATTGGACCACTGTGCCCCTTTAACTCTCCTGTCTGGGCTGTCTCTCATATTGCTTTGCCAGTGACATGCAGCAAACCGCTCCAGGCACTGTTATCACTCAGCCACCAGCATGCACCGGCACACCCAAGCTAAATTGCATGAATTCTCTCCAAGCCACTCATGAACTATGCACAGAGTAACACCAGTAAATCTCTCAAACCGACAGCATTGCACGCATGAAACATACTGTCTTACTCTGCTCAAGACCTTCTTTTGAACAGTGCAAGCTCATTAATTAGTTTGCTACATCATCAAAGGAAAGTGGACATGCACCGGCCTCTGTAATCCGAGCGGATTCCCCAAGCATTTTAGATTAACTGGTAAGGATAAAACATTAAAAATAAGTTTAACAACTACAGAAAGATAGATTTTAAGTAATTATAAGTGGTAGGCATAAAGGTCAGAGATCGTTACCTTATAAAAATAAAAAGTAAACATGATTCTAAATCCTAAATTTTTAGACTAAGCAAGAGTTGAATTAAACAGCTTTTCTCACCCCACTTCTCTGCCTAGGACCAGTCTCCTCAGTTCAAAGTCTTTGTCTTCCCAGCATTCTTGTTGCCTTCAGCGTAGGTGGAGGAGCAAAGAGATGGTTCCACTATCCCTTATTTTATACTCTCAATCCATGTCCCTGGATAGATAGTGCCCCAGGAATGACCGGGTGGTTCTTGCTGAGTCACATTGTGGAACAATCCTCATTGTGTGGTGACAGAATAGTAAATTTCTTGTTTACAATTCCCCTGCTAATCAATGGCCGTTTAACCCCCGCCTGGGTGTGGGTCACCACCGTTTTAGTCACTGGAGAGCTAGCAGTCGACTTGTCCAAAACTCACAACATATTTCAATAACAACCATATAGCAAAATCTCATAGCTTGTTATATAATAACGATATACATATTTTGACAGAATGATGAGTTTCAGCAGATCATGACCTTCCATATCATATCTTGCAAGGTATGCATTGTATGAAATATCACAAACATATAGCAATTATGAATATGGGGATTACAGGGTGCTATTTTGAGGTACAGCATGCCACAATCTCCTTCTGTGGGGGATTTTTAGTTTCATATAAAATATAGGAATAGATACATTTGGAGAGTAAGTGAGAAGCAAGGTTTGAAAAAAAATCCTAGCATTTATATTCTTAAGCCAATAATGAACAGTCCCTAAATCAGGGTTCCACTGAAACTTTAAGCCTATTCTAGCAATTTTATAATAAGATATTCAGTGTCACTGTAGTTTGCATGTTTGTTTCATTAACTTCTAACACACCTGCCAGAAAGATTGAAGAAAAGGTCAAATGGTAAGTTTTTATTATCCGGGATTGTGATAACCCAGGAGGTTTTATATGTTTGTTTAAAAAGAGAAAAAACTGAATCACGAGGGGTTTTGTTGCTTGGGAAGGGAAGATGGGGAAGTGTAACAGGGAAGGGGGTGGGTGGTTTATCAAATTTTCTGTTCGTTTGCTTGTTTTCCCTTTTAATTTCTCATTAAAGGTTTTAAATTAACATAACAGCTTTTCTGATACCGGAAACATTAGGCTTTAATTTAAATCGGTGAATGAAAACTAATTTTCAAAAGTTAAAAGAGAATGTCAGGGTTCTCATTTGCCCTATTAGGAAACAATAAGAAAGATATAAAGCTATCTAGAGCCTAAAGGAGAAGGTGAATATATAGAGAGGAGTATCTTGAGTTGGTTGATACAACTGTCTTTGGATTTTTGAATACGGCTGTTTGTGTGAACTGTTGAGGACTTGGTTTGCTAGAGCCTGAAATGCCTGGAAAATAGGCAGTGTGAGTAATCAGGTGCTTCTATATCAATGATGGCCTTGGTAGCTCAGTCTTCTCACCATTGAATCCATTAGTTGGTGCTATCTCATTCTCATTCTAGTAAATGTGAAAGCTGCTGGTCAGTACTGCAAATTGGTAATTAATGTTTAGTGATCACTATTCATCATGATCATGAATGTATCTGACTCGCATACCTATATTGAAAGAAATGATAGGAAACAATCCTTTAAATAGCCTGAAATCATGTAAACAAACAACTTCTAAGATAAAATGTAAACAATTTCAAGAGTTGTTAAGTATTTTATTCAAGAGTATATTTGATCTTGAAGAATCAGAAGAAATCAACTTGAACACTTTTTGAGGTGAGCATGAATAGATAGATGCATGCTCACCTCAAAAAGTGTTAAAATTGATTTCTTCTGATTCTTCAAAATCAAATATACCCTTGAATAAAATGTTATCTACTGAAGTGAAAAAACAGAACATTGAGCATGATGATCCCAAAATGGAGATATTTCTCATGCCAGTGTCATCTTAAAAGGTTGCCTTTTTAACGTAAACAAGGTCGCCTTCAATATACTACAAAATGAGGAATTTAAAGAACTATTGTAGCAGTTCACCCTGGATATACACATCTAGCAGATATAAACCTGCAAGCTGACTGACTCGATTATGCAAGTGAAGAAGTAGGGGAATATATTAAAGAAAGAACCAAAAAGACTCAAAATTAACATTAATGCAATATGAATGTCTAGTTGAACCTAAGAAATGGCTATAAGCTTCCATACAGGCAAAACTCACGTTTCTACCCAAATAGTTCAGTGCATCAAAAGGATCGAAAATATGGAATTAAAATCAGAAAAGTCAGGATAGTTGCATTCAAAATTTGGCCAAAATGTTGGTGTCTGTTCATCCCACCACTGTTGGTTTGGCTTGGCTTGTATGAAACTTCATAACAAATTAGCTGCTGGAGAAGCAGCTAGGTGGATGAAAGTGTATCACAATCTAAGGGAAGATCCGAAATAGTTGTAGACCTAACTAGCTAATGAGCTGGGGACTTAATTATTGCATTATTGTGTCTGTCTTAAATACAGTAATGGCCAACTTTTCAGTGTGGATATTATGGGAACCTTTTTATAAACATGCCTACAAAATGAATCTCAGTCTGTATGAGGTGTTTCACTTCATAAATCCTTGTGGGTATTGCACTTATTTGTAGGTATTTTTTGTAAGGATGGGGAAAAGTCACAGCAACCCTGGTTATTTTCAAGGGCATGAGGCTTGGTGGTACCCCTTTAGCTGGGTTGTAGCTGGTGAGATCGAACTCTGAATATTATATGAACAAGAAAATAAATCAAGTATTTTTAAATGAGAAAGACGTATTCTGCAGCACTTGCTGCATTCTAATAATAGCATCTACTTCTCCCCTGGTTGAAAGAAAATATTTTCCTGTATAAACTGTGCTGCTGGACACTGTACTTGTCTATGATGATCCAGGTTGTTTCATAAAAAGAGATTTCTGATATTTACTGAAAAGCAGTCCAAAGGTCAGAGTTTAAAGAAAAGAAATACTTATTTTGCTTAACTTTGGACTCCTGAATGGATCGTATATCCTTTGAAGTTAGATGGCTGAAGAAAATCTGTGGAGGGCATTTTGTTACCCATATAAATTTAAATGTCAGACATTTAGGAAGGCAACTGCTGATAGTAAAATGCCTCTGCAAAGCACTGATTTTTAACTGCAGTAAAATTGTTTTAAAGGCCAACTGAATCTGACCTCTTTTGTACTTTGTTGAACTTATCTTTGTCACTCATCAGTGGCTGTAGACAAAAAATGTGTATGCTGTGTAATCTGCCTGAGACCTGTGTGGAAGGATGAGATAAGGGTTTCACCTTGAGGATCATGTTGTGTTTCTATGGCAAATGCAAAATATCAATAGGCTCTGAAAGTAGATGTGAGATAGATAGCCAAAATAACATCTTTTGGTTTTATTTTACCCAATCGCAGAAGCTGAAGACAGATATTTCAGTAGCATTTGTAGCTACAGGCCCATGAAAGCCCAAAGGACTTCCCAAGTCATGCAGCTGCAGAGGCTGCTCCCCCTTCCATATGTAACCAACATATCTCCTGGGTGTGGGGTTCTGTCCTATTGGGGGGGAGGAGGAGGAGGAGGAGGAGGAGAGAGAGAGAGAGAGAGAGAGAAATATATATATTAAGGCTGTATAAATGAGTTTGCTCTACAGCCTTAACTAACAGCTATGGCTGTTAGCTCCTGCAGTAGAGGCTCATGCACTAAGCTTCCGAGGTTCCAGGTTCGATTCCACCTGCTGACAACTGGGATCTGTCGGTGTTACAAGTGGGGGCTCGTCCGGGATATTAAGTGGGAAGTCTCTTAAGCTAGGGGAAGTATGTACCCCACGCACCTTCTGGGTGTGGTGTTCTGTCCCATCCAGTGGTACTGAGATCACTCAGATAGATTATGAGAATGCTACAGCCTTAGCTAACTGCCAGTTGGCATTTAGCTCCAGAGGTCCCCAGTGCGATCCCCCCGGCCGACAACCGGGGTCTGTCAGTGTTACACAAAGATGTTCTTCCCTCTTAGTAGTAGCTGCATAATGCGTACATGCAAGTCTGCAAAGGCAGCCATCCCTCCACTGTCCCTCCACTTTAATGAAGCTGAAGGAGGCTGCTGCTTCCATGTTTGCTGATGAAATGCTCAGGATGCCCTTTCAGAGTTAATAATCCTCTCCTAAGATCTGCAAACCGAATTCCTTATATCTCTTATACTATGGTACATTAGGAGTAACTCTGCTAAAGATGGAGACACCAGTGTAAATCTGAAAAAATTGAGATTACAGTCAGACCCAGCATTTCCAACAAGTTCTTCAAAATACATTAGAGGATGAATTTTTCCTTTTTGAGGGCCCTCAGTTATCCCCAGGAGATAAAATGGGCCATATTTTAAAAAGTGCTCTCTAGTTTTGGGTACCCATCTTTACAGATGTAAGACTTAATGTTCACCTTACCACCTGCAACTCTCATTGAACTGAGCTGAGTGTGGGTGCTCAAGACTTCTGAAAATCGGACCTGAGTTTTCCAAAGATGGACACCCCAAAACAGACATCCAGAATTGGAGGCTGCTTTTAAAAATCTGGGCCTTTGTGTCTTCGCTGTCCAAATCTTCTTCCTTGCTTCTAAGTTAGTAATTGCATGTCAGAAGAGTTTTCCAATACCATGAGTCTATCTTCAGAGACTGACGTGATTGTCAGCCTCATTTAGACTTCAGTTTGAATGGATGAATTTCGCCTTTAAATTGCCTGTATCATTGCTGCATCTGAAGGCAATACTCTGTTGCCTTCAGATCTTCCACGACAGGGGCTGGCTACAGTAATTACTTCAACAAATGCGTTGGCAATGAAACGTTCATCCATACCTAGCGCTGACTTGGACCAGGTACCTTCGCAACATCATTTAGTGTTCTATTTGCGTGCTTTCTCACTTAATTCAATCACATTTCCACTATTGTCTATCCCAAGCATTCAAAATTCATGAGTCAGACCCAAAACATTCATAAGATTGGCTTAAAAATCATGAAATTCGTTAAATAAAAAATTTGTTTATTTTCCGGTGTTTGAGCTTTTAGGGTAATTTTTCCAGCTTTTCTCTGCAAAGATGAGGGCTAGAAACTTGTGTGTGGGTGTTTGTTTTTTTTAGTGAAAGCTGAGATGCTCATATAATCAGTTGAATCTAGGTGCTGGGGCTTTAAGAAACACATCAAATATTGCAAAACTCATGATAAAATTGTAAAAGTTGCCAACACTGCATTTTTATTGGCCTGTCTGTTTCTCTGTACAGTAAATCATTGATTTGCTAGACCAACTGCCTAATTCAGTATGGCAATTCCTGTGTTCCTCAGATCACTGTTAAACTGTTGCTTTGTTGGAGTCTCTTTTGAATCACTGATGGCACAAAGTACATAGACATGTTCTGAGTTCAGAGGTGCTGGATTTCAAAGATTGTGTGACATCTTTGTTGACCAGTTTCAGGGATTGTTGAATAAAGCAGGTAACGTAGATATTGGGGTGTTTGGCACGGGTGTTTCTAGGAGAATATTTTGCTTTATTTATCTGTAGCCAAGTCCATAAGTGACTCAGGAAATATTTGATTAAACCAAAGACTAATAGAGAAATTATCTAAAATGGAAAATAAGTCAGTATCAACTACTCAGAAATAATGAGGATAAAAAAAGATATCTACACTTTGTTAAATTGTGTGATTAAGGACTGTAAATCAAGTTACATCAACTCTATTCTGAACTACTATTTTAACAGGATTTTCTTGAGTAATTTTGGAACTATGTTAAAATTAAAGAGCTTGGTAGGAGAGATAAGATTAATAGTTTTGATAAGAACAATACTTCAGAAGTATTAGTAATATTGCTAATACATTAAATACAACCAGTACATACTTTCACAGTGTATTCTCAACTGACGATGGAAACGAGCCTCTTTTAATTTATCAGTCTGAAATTTTGTACCTTGACCTTTATGGAATGTTCACCTTATTAAGAGATTTGAGTCCTGATCCCTCACTCCTTAATCAGACACATTTCCAGCTGAACTCAATGGGAGTTTTACCTGAGTAAGAAATACAAGATCAGTCCTTTGAATGTTTCATTAAAAAAGCAATTTGATTTATATTCCACAGTTCTGATAACTTTCTATATCCAATTATTTCTGTAGCATTTTTCTTACATCTATGGGCCTGATTTCATAGAATCACAGAATATCAGGGTTGGAAGGGACCTCAGGAGGTCATCTAGTCCAACCCCCTGCTCAAAGCAGGACCAATCCCCAACTAAATCATCCCAGCCAGGGCTTTGTAAGCCTGACCTTAAAAACTTCGAAGGAAGGAGATTCAACCACCTCTCCAGGTAACACATTCCAGTGTTTCATCACCCTCCTAGTGAAAAAGTTTTTCCTAATATCCAACCTAAACCTCCCCCACTGCAACTTGAGACCATTACTCCCTGTTCTGTCATCTGCTAACACTGAGAACAGTCTAGATCCATCCTCTTTGGAACCCCCTTTCAGGTAGTTGAAAGCAGCTATCAAATCCCCCCTCATTCTTCTCTTCCGCAGACTAAACAATCCCAGTTCCCTCAGCCTCTCCTCATAAGTCATGTGTTCCAGTCCCCTAATCATTTTTGTTGCCCTCCGCTGGACGTTTTCCAATTTTTCCACATCCTTCTTATAGTGTGGGGCCCAAAACTGGACACAGTACTCCAGATGAGGCCTCCCCAATGTCGACTAGAGGGGAACAATCACGTCCCTCAATCTGCTGGCAATGCCCCTACTTATACAGCCCAAAATGCCATTGGCCTTCTTGGCAACAAGGGCACACATTTGACTCATATCCAGCTTCTCATCCACTGTAACCCCTAGGTCCTTTTCTGCAGAACTGCTGCCAAGCCATTTAGTCCCTAGTCTGTAGCGGTGCATGGGATTCTTCCATCCTAAGTGCAGGACTCTGCACTTGTCCTTGTTGAACCTCATCAGATTTCTTTTTGCCCAATCCTCTAATTTGTCTAGGTCCCTCTGTATCCTATCCCTACCCTCCAGCGTATCTACCTCTCCTCCCAGTTTAGTGTCATCTGCAAACTTGCTGAGGGTGCAATCCACACCATCCTCCAGATCATTAATGAAGATATTGAACAAAACCGGCCCCAGGACCGACCCTTGGGGCACTCCGCTAGATACCGGATGCCAACTAGACATGGAGCCACTGATCACTACCCGCTGAGCCTGACAATCTAGCCAACTTTCTATCCACCTTATAGTCCATTCATCCAGCCCATACTTCTTTAACTTGCTGGCAAGAATACTGTGGGAGACCATGTCAAAAGCTTTGCTAAAGTCAAGGAACAACACGTCCACTGCTTTCCCCTCATCCACAGAGTCAGTTATCTCATCATAGAAGGCAATTTGATTAGTCAGGCATGACTTGCCCTTGGTGAATCCATGCTGACTCTTCCTGATCACTTCCCCTCTCTTCGTTAGGTGGAGCCCATCTCTGCCTAGTACTCCTCCTTCTTGGAACACCATCCCATAGTCAAAGAATCCAAAGCCTTCTCTCCGACACCACCTGCGTAGCCATTTATTGACTTCCACGATTCAACGGTCTCTACCCCGGCCTTTTCCTTCCACGGGGAGGATGGACGAGAACACCACTTGCACCTCAAACTCCTTTATCCTTCTTCCCAGAGCCACGTAGTCTGCAGTGATCTGCTCGAGGTCATTCTTGGCAGTATCATTGGTGCCCACGTGGAGAAGCAGGAAGGGGTAGCGATCTGAGGGCTTGATGAGTCTCGGCAGTCTCTCCATCACATCGTGAATCCTAGCTCCTGGCAAGCAGCAGGCTTCTTGGTTTTCCCGTTCTGGGCAGCATATAGAGGACTCAGTCTGCCTGAGGAGAGAGTCTCCGACCACCACCACCCGCCTCCTTCTCTTGGGAGCGGTGGTCGTGGAACCCCCAACCCTAGGACAGTGTATCTCATGCCTTCCAATCGGCGGAGTCTCCTTCTGTTCCCTTCCCTCAGATGTATCATCTAGTCCATTCTCCGAATTAGTACCTGTGAAGAGAACATGATAACAGTTACTTACCTGTATCTGCGTTGCTGGTACATGGACGCTCCCCTTTACAGTTACACTTGCACGATACCAGCTTTAATGCATATTTACACTGGCAGAGTGATATAAAGGAGCTGATTCTCACTTACACTATGATTACAATTATGGCTTTTTCAACCACAACTCAAAGTAAGGTTGGAATCCTAAGGAAACAAACTGTACCACTGATAGCTCCCAGAGGGGAAGCATTGTGACTTGCTTACACATGGGATATTATGCGTGTTCCCACCACATGCTGCTGTCCTGCTGACTGGTAAAAAAGAAGCAAGGACGTTGGTGCACAGAAACTGGGATTGTGACTATCCCTGTTCAAGATCGCATGGGCAGGCATACATACATGAACCTTCTTTCTTCCCTCTACGTATCCATTCAGGAGTAACTAGTATCTAATTTATCATTGCCCTACAGATAGGAAAATAGCAAAAACTATTCCTGTACACAAAGGTGGTTACTGTAATACTGTGCATCAATTCCACTGACATGTATGTGGTTTAAAATGCTTGGCCACTTTGCTTAGAGGCATAAAATTTAGCACTTAGGGCAGAGTAATTTCCTCACTGTCAACATAGTTTTCAGTCAGAAAATTCTTGTTACCCAGCTTGCACACACAAATCACAATTTTTAAATACGTGAATGTCCTCTTTTGAGAGATCTCTGAGGCACATGATTGGCTTTCCCAAAAGAATTAATAGCAAAATTATAAATGCATAACATTTTTGGTAACAATAGAGATTGCTTCCACTGCTATTTGTTTTGTCATTTTGGTGAGCATAATTGTATGCTTCTGAAATCCTTGTTCTAAACATGTTAACATCCCTTCCGGTATTCTCCACAGATCAGTCTTCAGTCTCTTGTTTTCCCAACTCAGTGTCAGGGGAAGCTGAGGTAGTCAGAAGTTGCAACTTGCAGGCAGAAATTGACAGAAGCAGGAATAAGCCCCTGATCTCCTGACTTGTGTTGTCCTTTCAAAAGCTCCCCAGGCTACACCATCATCCTTCTGCCCTTCTCCTCCCTACCCTCACTTACCTGTGTAAGTATCTGGAGCAACCTAGCCTGAACTATCAAATACCTCAATAGATGCATTTGAGGGAAACTCAACTCTTCACGGTTCTTTTCAAAGCCATACATTTAAATGTTCCCATGCGATTTGAGAACTATGTAAAACCAAAAAAATTAATGTTGGTACTGAATGATAAATCACCACCCATTCGGTGGGGGCAGGAGGGTGATTTGTGGATAAAACAAAGGGTAGGAAGTATAGCAGAGAAAGGATGGCCCAGTGGTTATGGCACTAACTTAGGAGATGGAAATCAATTCCTGGCTTGGCCACAGGCTTCCTGTGTGAGCTTGGACAAATCTCCGTGCCTCAGTTTCCCATAATACGGATATTAGCATTTCCCTGTCTCATAGGGGTGTTGTGAGGATAAATACATGAAAGATGGTGAGATGCTTGGATCCTGTGGTTAAAGGGGGTATGTGAGTACATATGATGGATAACTAGATAGCAACAGATAAATATAGATAGGGTAGTGCAGCCTGCATACTCTCTCTGCACCCTGAGGAATACAGGGAGGGATTGTTTCATCCCTCCCTGAGTTTTACTTGGGGGCACCATAGATCAGCCCCACCCTGAGTACAATGTACCATACAAACATTTAGCATGCATAAATTTCAATAAGTATCTTTCCTTTAGGTTTTGTTTGTTATGAAATAGGAAGACGAACATCCCACCGCCTGTCTTATTACATTTTCTGTTTGAAATTGGCCAGTTGAAGTCATCAGGGGGATACTCTTGGAGCCAGGTTTTCCAGGGCTCAGCACCCACAATTGGGGGTCTGTTTTCAAAGGCATTCAGCACTCATTAAAGCACCTAAATGAGAATCGGATTTTCAGAAATGTTGAGCACCCAGCAGCTTCTGGCCAGATTTTAAGGATCTCAGCGCTCCATGAGCTGAGCTCTTTTGAAAATCTATCCCTGAATCTGGGTGCTGAGCTGCTTTGAAATTTTGACTCTAAGGATTACTGCAGCAAATTCGTAATAAATGCCTAACAATCATAAGAACATAAAAACGGTCATACTGGGTCAGACCAAAGGTTCATCCAGCCCAGTATCCTGCCTACCGACGGTGGCCAATGCTAGGTGCCCTAGAGGGAGTGAACCTAACAGGTAATGATCAAGTCATTTCTCTCCTGCCATCCATCGCCACCCTCTGACAAACAGAGGCTAGGGACACCATTCCTTACCCGTCCTGGCTAATAGCCATTAATGGACTTAACCTCCATGAATTTATCCAGTTCTCTTTTAAACCCTGTTTTATTCCTAGCCTTCACAACTTCCTCAGGCAAGGAGTTCCACAGGTTGACGGTGTGCTCAGTGAAGAAGAACTTCCTTTTATTTGTTTTAAACCTGCTACCCATTAATTTCATTTGGTGGCCCCTAGTTCTTATCATAGAATCATAGAATATCAGGGTTGGAAGGGACCCCAGAAGGTCATCTAGTCCAACCCCCTGCTCGAAGCAGGACCAATTCCCAGTTAAATCATCCCAGCCAGGGCTTTGTCAAGCCTGACCTTAAAAACCTCTAAGGAAGGAGATTCTACCACCTCCCTAGGTAACGCATTCCAGTGTTTCACCACCCTCCTAGTGAAAAAGTTTTTCCTAATATCCAATCTAAACCTCCCCCACTGCAACTTGAGACCATTACTCCTCGTTCTGTCATCTGCTACCATTGAGAACAATCTAGAGCCATCCTCTTGTCGGGCTCAACGGGTAGTTATCAATGGCTCCATGTCTAGTTGGCAGCCGGTATCAAGTGGAGTGCCCCAAGGGTCGGTCCTGGGGCCGGTTTTGTTCAATATCTTCATAAATGATCTGGAGGATGGTGTGGATTGCACTCTCAGCAAATTTGCGGATGATACTAAACTGGGAGGAGTGGTAGATACGCTGGAGGGGAGGGATAGGATACAGAAGGACCTAGACAAATTAGAGGATTGGGCAAAAAGAAATCTGATGAGGTTCAATAAGGATAAGTGCAGGGTCCTGCACTTAGGACGGAAGAACCCAATGCACAGCTACAGACTAGGGACCGAATGGCTAGGCAGCAGTTCTGCGGAAAAGGACCTAGGGGTGACAGTGGACGAGAAGCTGGATATGAGTCAGCAGTGTGCCCTTGTTGCCAAGAAGGCCAATGGCATTTTGGGATGTATAAGTAGGGGCATAGCGAGCAGATCGAGGGACGTGATCGTTCCCCTCTATTCGACATTGGTGAGGCCTCATCTGGAGTACTGTGTCCAGTTTTGGGCCCCACACTTCAAGAAGGATGTGGATAAATTGGAGAGAGTCCAGCGAAGGGCAACAAAAATGATTAGGGGTCTGGAACACATGAGTTATGAGGAGAGGCTGAGGGAACTGGGATTGTTTAGCCTGCAGAAGAGAAGAATGAGGGGGGATTTGATAGCTGCTTTCAACTACCTGAAAGGGGGTTCCAAAGAGGATGGCTCTAGACTGTTCTCAATGGTATCAGATGACAGAACGAGGAGTAATGGTCTCAAGCTGCAGTGGGGGAGGTTTAGATTGGATATTAGGAAAAACTTTTTCACTAAGAGGGTGGTGAAACACTGGAATGCGTTACCTAGGGAGGTGGTAGAATCTCCTTCCTTAGAGGTTTTTAAGGTCAGGCTTGACAAAGCCCTGGCTGGGATGATTTAACTGGGAATTGGTCCTGCTTCGAGCAGGGGGTTGGACTAGATGACCTTCTGGGGTCCCTTCCAACCCTTATATTCTATGATTCTATGATTCTATGATTCTTTGGAACCCCCTTTCAGGTAGTTGAAAGCAGCTATCAAATCCCCCCTCATTCTTCTCTTCTGCAGGCTAAACAATCCCAGCTCCCTCAGCCTCTCCTCGTAAGTCATGTGTTCTAGACCCCTAATCATTTTTGTTGCCCTTCGCTGGACTCTCTCCAATTTATCCACATCCTTCTTGTAGTGTGGGGCCCAAAACTGGACACAGTACTCCAGATGAGGCCTCACCAATGTCGAATAGAGGGGAACGATCACATCCCTCGATCTGCTCGCTATGCCCCTACTTATACATCCCAAAATGCCATTGGCCTTCTTGGCAACAAGGGCATACTGCTGACTCATATCCAGCTTCTCGTCCACTGTCACCCCTAGGTCCTTTTCCGCAGAACTGCTGCCTAGCCATTCGGTCCCTAGTCTGTAGCAGTGCATTGGATTCTTCCATCCTAAGTGCAGGACCCTTCACTTATCCTTATTGAACCTCATCAGATTTCTTTTTGCCCAATCCTCCAATTTGTCTAGGTCCTTCTGTATCCTATCCCTCCCCTCCAGCGTATCTACCACTCCTCCCAGTTTAGTATCATCCGCAAATTTGCTGAGAGTGCAATCCACACCATCCTCCAGATCATTTATGAAGATATTGAACAAAACCGGCCCCAGGACCGACCCTTGGGGCACTCCACTTGATACCGGCTGCCAACTAGACATGGAGCCATTGATCACTACCCGTTGAGCCCGACAATCTAGCCAGCTTTCTACCCACCTTATAGTGCATTCATCCAGTCCATACTTCCTTAACTTGCTGACAAGAATACTGTGGGAGAACGTGTCAAAAGCTTTGCTAAAGTCAAGAAACAATACATCCACTGCTTTCCCTTCATCCACAGAACCAGTAATCTCATCATAAAAGGCGATTAGATTAGTCAGGCATGACCTTCCCTTGGTGAATCCATGCTGGCTGTTCCTGATCACTTTCCTCTCATGCAAGTGCTTCAGGATTGATTCTTTGAGGACCTGCTCCATGATTTTTCCAGGGACTGAGGTGAGGCTGACTGGCCTGTAGTTCCCAGGATCCTCCTTCTTCCCTTTTTTAAAGATTGGCACTACATTAGCCTTTTTCCAGTCATCCGGGACTTCCCCGGTTCGCCACGAGTTTTCAAAGATAATGGCCAATGGCTCTGCAATCACAGCCGCCAATTCCTTCAGCACTCTCGGATGCAACTCGTCCGGCCCCATGGACTTGTGCACGTCCAGCTTTTCTAAATAGTCCCTAACCACCTCTATCTCCACAGAGGGCTGGCCATCTCTTCCCCATTTTGTGATGCCCAGCACAGCAGTCTGGGAGCTGACCTTGTTAGTGAAAACAGAGGCAAAAAAAGCATTGAGTACATTAGCTTTTTCCACATCCTCTGTCACTAGGTTGCCTCCCTCATTCAGTAAGGGGCCCACACTTTCCTTGGCTTTCTTCTTGTTGCCAACATACCTGAAGAAACCCTTCTTGTTACTCTTGACATCTCTCGCTAGCTGCAGCTCCAGGTGCGATTTGGCCCTCCTGATATGATTCCTACATGCCCGAGCAATATTTTTATGCTCTTCCCTGGTCATATGTCCAACCTTCCACTTCTTGTAAGCTTCTTTTTTATGTTTAAGATCCGCTAGGATTTCACCATTAAGCCAAGCTGGTCGCCTGCCATATTTACTATTCTTTCGACTCATTGGGATGGTTTGTCCCTGTAACCTCAACAGGGATTCCTTGAAATACAGCCAGCTCTCCTGGACTCCTTTCCCCTTCAAGTTAGTCCCCCAGGGGATCCTGGCCATCCGTTCTCTGAGGGAGTCGAAGTCTGCTTTCCTGAAGTCCAGGGTCCGTATCCTGCTGCTTACCTTTCTTCCCTGCGTCAGGATCCTGAACTCAACCAACTCATGGTCACTGCCTCCCAGATTTCCGTCCACTTTTGCTTCCCCCACTAATTCTACCCGGTTTGTGAGCAGCAGGTCAAGAAAAGCTCTCCCCCTAGTTGGCTCCTCCAGCACTTGCACCAGGAAATTGTCCCCTACACTTTCCAAAAACTTCCTGGATTGTCTTTGCACCGCTGTATTGCTCTCCCAGCAGATATCAGGAAAATTAAAGTCACCCATGAGAATCAGGGCATGCGATCTAGTAGCTTCCGTGAGCTGCTTATATTATGGGAACAAGTAAATAACTTTTCCTTATTCACTTTCTCCACACCACTCATGATTTTATGTACCTCTATCATATCCCCCCTTAATCTCCTCTTTTCCAAGCTGAAAAGTCCTAACCTCTTTAATCTCTCCTCATATGGGACCCGTTCCAAACTCCTAATCATTTTAGTTGCCCTTTTCAGAACCTTTTCTAATGCCTGTATATCTTTTTTGAATTGAGGGGACCACATCTCTAAGCAGTATTCAAGATGTGGGCCTACCATGGATTTATATAAGGGCAATAAGAGATTCTCCATCTTATTCTCTATCCCTTTTTTAATGATTCCTGACATCCCGTTTGCTTTTTTGACTGCCGCTGCACAGTGCATGGACGTCTTCAGAGAACTATCCACGATGACTCCAAGATCTTTCTCCTGATTAGTTGTAGCTAAATTAGCTCCCATCATATTGTATGTATAGTTGGGGTTATTTTTTCCAAAGTGCATTACTTTACATTTATCCACATTAAATTTCATTTGCCATTTTGTTGCCCAATCACTTAGTTTTGTGAGATCTTTTTGAAGTTCTTCACAATCTGCTTTGGTCTTAACTATTTTGAGCAGTTTAGTATCATCTGCAAACTTTGCCACCTCACTGTTTACCCCTGTCTCCAGATCATTTATGATCATTTATAATCAGCTATTTAAAGTTAAATAAAATGAGAAATGACTTTGGCCTTTGTTAGAATACACAGTAATTGTAACTGCTTGAAATCAGTACAATTTTAAAATGCTTGTCATGCTGCACAACCTGCATTACACACAGGTTATCACATATCTTGTATTCATAGACCCGTGGGAGGAGGAAAACAAAGGAGGAATTTGTTATTAATCAAATATTTTTTTTAAATCAATCACCATGAAAATTAGATTTCCAGAGCAATGCACAGTGTCATTCTGTTTCACTAAGAGCCTGTTCTGGCCAGATGCTGAGTGTCTTCACTTCCCATTGCTTGTAATAGGAGTTGAAGACCGCTATACGATGTTGTGCCCTTTGTGTTCTTTGCATTCATAACAATGAAACTGTACTCTCCGATAACTGCTATCTGATAAGATAAATACATTAACCCCGCAAAGGCTTAACTCATATTCTTCAACAAACTGTGAGTGTAGTGCACAGAAGGGGAAAGTGGCCTGTGAAAGGGACTTTTGTCCATTGGATGATCACACTGGCAGGCAGGGAAACTGAGGCACCGGACTACTGACAAAGATACTGTGGGGTCAGTGTTTTGTTTATTCATGTAGACATATTGTTGTGTTTTCCACATTAATGCTGTGCTCCCCTCTTCCTCTTAATAAGATTCTCCCTTGTTTTATACTCAGAGTTTGCATGAAGGGAGGTATTGCCTGTTAGGACTGCCATGGGGAGTCATTCAGTTTCTCCCAGGTTTCTGGGTGAGGAGTCCAGCTGGTAGTGTTTGTTAATGATCCCCTAGACATTTGAACCTGGCCCTTTTTGCTGCCAATAGCAAGTGGCTGAAGGTATACAAAACAAAGCTTCAGTTGTAAGAACAGTAAATACCAGAAGGGTAAAAACGGGCCAAACTTGAAAACCCATTATTGGCATCCTGTTTGTGAGCAGATTTTCCACCGTTTGATTAGCCTTTGTTTTTAGCTACACTTTTCTAACCAGTCTTTGTTTGCCTCACACAAGGTAATGAGATCTAAAGGACAAATTTGTTTCTTTGATTCTAGATGATGTTCTTGGCTTTCCAATGTGCCTTTATCCATTTAATTGCACTTGGAGATTCAATTCTTGGGGTTGTATTTGAATTAATAAAATCTTCTTTGATGGGTGTTTTCCTTTCTTGTGTGTGTGTAATCTGAAGTTGTACCACCCACAGTGTCCCAAACTTTGCCATGCACAGATGCTCAGTGAATTGAACACCTCCATCTGTGGAGATCTAATTAGCCAGAATCAGGTTGAAATTTGGATTGACTTCATTGTATTCTGATGCAGTCTGAAACTGTTATCATCCCTGCAAACTGTTGTTGGCTGCGTGTGTGTTCTCTGTGTGCTACATTGGCTCTGGCCAGAAAGACCTCGACTGAACTGCCCAAGAACATCACAGACTCACTTAAATAGCAAAGTCACTCGCCAGGTTTATTGTCGACGATGCACGTTCCTAATTTCCCATAGACTCTACAGGACCACAAACACATGTATACCCATTACAATGTACCAGCTCAGTGAATGGCGGGACTTTCCATTCTCCACTTGGCCAGACAAAGACACCACCCCTGTGATCCCTCTTTTATACACTGATACAAACGAGTTACGTATTACCCTTCTGATGTGGTTAGTTACCAATCCTACACCCTGTATCTACTGGTTCAAACACAACATTTTCATCCATTATCTTATCCTGTCTTCCGTCCCTGTTTCACTTGGGGTTGGTGTGTTCCTGTTTCATCTCCCAGTATTGTTTTTTTGCAATGCAAGCCTTGTTCTTGCCAAGTCATGTATCAGACAGTGAAACTGCAAATATGCATCTGCTTTGTAACAGGGCCTGACTCTTGTGAACTTTGCTTTATAGCCGCAGGGCTTACTTTAGTTCAGGCCTTAGCCCTTTATACGAGGCCTCATGTCTCAGGCCATAGGCGCGACTTCCCCTCTGCCCGGTGGGTGCTCGACCCCCTCCCTGCCCCTGGCCCCACTCCCTTCCCCCAAGTCCCCGCCCCTGCTCCGCCTCTTCCCCGCCTCCTCCCCTGAGCACTCTGTGTCCCCACTCCTCCCCCTCCCACCTGCAAAGTCCTAAACCTCGCCAAAGAGCTGTTAGGCAGTGGGGGGGGCAGTAAGTGCTGGGCGGGAGGATCGGGGACGCAGCACACTCGCGGGGGGAGAGGGAGGAGGAGGCGAGGAGGGGGGAGCATGGCAGCCAGTGGGTGTGGAGCACCCACTAATTTTTCCCCGTGGGTGCTCCAGCCCCGAAGAACCCACGGAGTCGGTGCCTATGTTTCAGGCTCTCTCTTTCTACTACACAAACCATAGTCTCAACAATCTTCTGACAGATTGAATATAGTCTGCTCTTCAGGGCAGCATTTTTTGAAAACTGAGGAAGAAACAAATCACATTTTAAATAGCAGCCATGATGTGAAAGCCCATACATTTAAAATTCAAATAATTCTACAGAAGTTGAATGTGTACATCTAATACATGTATGTCTTATGACTGTATTTTTATTATACATATGTTAGAGGCTTAAAAATATAACTAATACAAATATTAACTGTGACATATATTAATAGAAAGCAAATGTGTGGGTGTTTTGTGTAATAATAATAATGCTTAGAACGTCAATAGCAGATTTCATCTGAAGATTTCAAAGTGCTTTACAGCCATGGATTAATAAAGTCTCCCAACAAGCCTGTGAGATAAGGTATATTATCGATTTTACAGATTAGTAAACTGAGGCAAAAAGAGATTGATTTGTCCCAAGTCAGTAGCAGTGTTAGGAATAGAAATCAGGAGTGCTGACTCTGTCTTGCTATAACTGTTCAATCCCACTGGTGCAAGAAAACACAAATGCTAAACTCTTCAGTTTCATTTTAAAGAAAAATGGCCACGCATTACACTATGTTGCTTATTAGACTGGGGTGCAAAGCACCATAAAAAAGCAACAGACTCTTATGGACAATGCAACTCAGTTTATTTGGTTATATTGTTCTTTTTGCTATTATGTTTCCCTGGGCCAGATGGATGCATTAAAAACAACCTCCCAAATGTGCGGCCACATACTGGCATTTTACACTGGGCAGATTGAAACTCACAGGGTGGGAAGGAACCTTTTGGCTATCTGGGGAACACCGCAGATTCTAATGTGTTTTCTACATCTAGCTTATCCCCATCAAAGCACTGGTATATATTAGCCAGGAAAAGTTCAAGCCACATTCTGCTCATTGTGAGGCTGCTACACTTGCTGCCCTTTGTTGCTACTGCCGTTGCCCCTTCGTGAGCAATAGGCATGGGGCACATTGTCAGTCTTCCCCAATCAGAAGGGGAAAAGAAACCTCATTCTGGAAGAAAAGAAACTGGTTGCACAGAAGACTACTAAATACTGCCAACTTCGATACTGCATTTGGGGGGATTCTTCCAAGAGAGCCATGAATATGTAGGAAGGTCATGTAATATGTCAAATCTCTTTAAAGTGGGGAGCAGGCATAGAAGGACTTCACTATAAATGGGCAGTAGGAATCTGTGTGCCTTATCATTGAAAATCTGACTGGTCTTAACCCGCAGAAAGGAACATCCTCAGATTTTGGCAAGCAGTTAAAATCCAGGTTTTAATCCAACTGGCATCTCTTCAAATAATCTAAAACAAAATATCCCATTTCATATCCATTCCTCTTTATATAGGAGGTTTGTAACCCAGGTCTGAATTTGATGGTCTAGGCTCATCTCTATTGATTATAACTAGGGCTCTGCCAAATTCACGGACATGAAAAACACATCACGGACCGTGAAATCAGATCTCCCATGTGAAATTTAGCTATTGGAGGGGTGGGAGAGGGGCAGAACTGGGGGCTCCTACCATTCACTGGGCTCCAGCTGCTAATCCACCGGGCTGGGGAGGGATGAGACTTCCTCTTCCCCTGCATGGCTGCTCTCGGGGGGAGATCAGACCTACAGGTACCTCCCCCGGCTGCAGAAAGCTCCATGGCTGCTGCCAGCTCTGAAGGCTCTCAGCAGCATGGGGAGATCAGACCCACCTCCACCTCCGGGAATCTCCCCTGTCTGGAGGAAGCTCTGCAGCTGTTGCCTTCCGAGCAGCAGCGTATTTTTAACCTCAGCATTTGTACGAAATCTGACTTTCTTTCCTAAATAACTACATCATTTTATGTATGCAGTGTTGTAGCCGTGTCGATTCCAGGCTATTAGAGGTGGGTGAGGCAGGTGCTTAGGCTTGGGTGGGCCACAGCCCACCCACTTAGCATCCAGGCCCACCCAAATCGGGGCCGGAGCCCCGCAAATCCACAGGCTGTGAGGGGGTGAGTCGTCCCAGGCGGGGGTGTGCCTAGTGGGGACAGGTCTGGGAGGGGCTAGTGCTGGGGCCAGAGACCAGGGCTGCAGCGTACGACACCAGCAGGAGGAGGATGCAAGTGGACGGACACTGAGCCGGGGTTGAGAGGGGCAGGCAGAGCTTGAGCCACGGCGGGGGCTCCCCTCCACCCCATAGGCACACCCTGCAGCCTGTGTGCCCCAGGCAGCCTCATCTTCTGGTGCCTGCTGAGTGGTAAGGGGCAGCTGGAGGAGGTTGGGGGAGGTGGGTCCCCCCTCCCTTCTGCCCCTCTCATTGCCTGCCCACCCAAAAGTCGGGACCCACCCAGTTTTCCTGTCCTAGCTACACCACTGGGGTGAAGTACTCTCACCTTCAGAAGTTGGTCCAATAAAGATATCACTTCACCCACCTGATCTCTCTAACTACATCGTTTTGGCAGTCACCGTGCAATGTGTGCAATGGATTTCTTCAAATGTTTAATTAAACATGTTTTTAACAGGTCATCTGTTCATTAAAAGCCATTAAAAATCTGTTATGAAGTAGTGTTCTTCAGATAGGTTGCAATTATAAAGTCAACAAATTGCTTTTTAGTCTGCAATACTATTTTGAGCCTTGTGTTGCACCATTTAATTGCCTATGGCACCGTTCATTATTAGTAGCTAAGAAGATGAACAGTACGTTTTAATAAAGTTTTGATGTGCCTATGATGACGGTGATGACCGTTTTAGATTGTCAGGTTTTCTCGTGCCCGCTGCAGACTACAGGTTTTCAGATACTTCCTGTATATTTTGCGGGTGCTACTGTTCAGCTTGCAACACATGATGAAAAATCTCATATTTCAGGCTGTAAAATGCTTGGCAGGGATTACAAAGAATTTGTCCCTTTATGTACAGCATTGTGAAGCTGGCACGATGCAGTATGAAGTTTCTATGTTAAGAGTAGGGGAATATGGGAATTTCACTTTCTGTGCTATGAAGTTCTCTGCCAAGTATTGTTAAAGATGGGATACTGGATTTAATTTGCCAGTGTTCTGGTCTGGTATTCCCTTTCCATTGTTCCTAATTACTCAATTTTATTATAATTTATTTACTTATTATTTTAGCATGCACATGAACCACATGTTTCAGTTACAGCTGAAGTCTGACTTTTACATTTTGACCTGCCCTGTTTTTTAGTTGCTTATGACTTTCCCCTGATACTGTCCTTTTAGGCTAAAATTTTCCCTCCTTGATCTTCAACCCAGAGGTGAATGTTTTTGAAAAGTTTGAATAAAAATTAATCAAGCAATTTTTTTCCATTAGTCGATTCTGTTCCACACCACATGCTTTTCCCCAAGGGTTCTCATCAGAAATGCTGTGCTCAGATAACTCCAAAATGCTTGAGGTACAAATTTCTGTCTTGACCGGTTTTGTTGATCTTATTGAAATCTAAGCTTCAGTTTGAAGAAAATTGGTTCAGCTAAGATAACTTGAGTTAAAAACATAGCTCAGAAAGAGACACCATTAAACTAAAAGCTGAATCGAGTGGCACTCTTGTGAGAAACAGATAAGTGGTATATAACTTTTAGAAGCTCTTGGAAAGATCAGTCTGTATATGTATATGATAGCAGAAGTACTATCCTGCAAGGTGCTGAATGCCTCAGCAACCATGAATGAGACTCCTATTCCCCCATCTCCTACCACCACCATGGAATGACAGGGAGAAGTGGGAAGAACCACTCAGACCGTGTAGAACAGTGGTGGGCAACCTGCAACCTGCGGGCCGCATGCAGCCTATCAAGGTAATCCACTGGTGGGCTGCGAGACAGTGTTTACGTGAACTGTCCGCAGGCATGGCTGCCCGCAGCTCCCATTGGCTGCGGTTTGCCATTCCCAGCCAATGGGAGCTGCAGGAAGCGGCGCGGGCCACAGGTTGCCCACCACTGGTCTAGAGAATAGGCAATGAGACCAGATGACAGAGACTCCCAAGTACTAGCTTTGGTACTGGCTTGCTCTGGGGTGTTGGGCAAGCCACTTAACCTCTATGTCAGCTTTCTCATCTGTAAAATAGGGATAAATAATATCTAACCACCCAAGACAGGTTTTGTCCGAACTTAGTTTTTAATATTTGTACAGCTTCTTTTTGACACATTTATACTTTGTTACAGTTAGTACATTATCATGTGTTGGCCATGATTTTCAGAATTTAGGAAGCTGGTCATTTTTAATCCCTATTTTATTATTCCTGTCAAGTTTACTCAGGGACACACAAGAAAACCTTATCTGAGCATGAGACTATTTAGTAAGAGGTGTCGTATCTGGTCATCTATTTATTTTTTGATAAGGTAGGCTTTTCTAGGAATTCAGTTCTTTTGTTCCCATAAATTATCATTATTTTGGGATTCCAGCTTGCAGTTGCCTTGTGAAACAGAGTTATATGCTGTTAAATCTATCAAATTAAATGTTGTGATTGCCATGGCAATATCCCACTCACTTTCCTTGTTATTTCACTTATCAATCTGCTAAGGTGCAGAGTCTTAAGGCCTGATCCTGTGAAATGCTGAATATTTCCAACTCCATTTACTTCAGTGAGAAAGGGAGAGTGCTCAGAATCCCACAGCAGCTCAGTGCTTCACACTGAGAACAATACTGGGCTTCTTTGTATCATAGAATCATAGAATATCAGGGTTAGAAGGGACCTCAGGAGGTCATCTAGTCCAACCCCCTGCTCAAAGCAGGACCAATCCCCAACTTTTGCCCCAGATCCCTAAATGGCCCCCTCAAGGATTGAACTCACAACCGTGGGTTTAGCAGGCCAATGCTCAAACCACTGAGCTATCCTTCCCCCCAAAAAGAAAAATTCAGATGCTTTCACCCAAGTTCAATGAGGGTGAACTGCATGGGATAGGTTTCAGAGTAACAGCCGTGTTAGTCTGTAGTCGCAAAAAGAAAAGGAGTACTTGTGGCACCTTATAGACTAACCAATTTATTTGAGCATGAGCTTTCGTGAGCTACAGCTCACTTCATTGGATGCATACCGTGGAAACTGCAGCAGACTTTATATACACACAGAGATCATGAAACAATACCTCCTCCCACCCCACTGTCCTGCTGGTAACAGCTTACCTAAAGTGATCATCAAGTTGGGCCATTTCAGAAACTGCTGAATTGGAATTCATTTGCAAATTGGATACTATTAATTTAGGCTTAGAGACTGGGAGTGGCTAAGTCATTATGCAAGGTAGCCTATTTCCCCTTGTTTTTTCCTCCCCCTCCTCCCCCAGACGTTCTAGTTAAACTTGGATTTAAACTTGGAGAGTGGTCAGTTTGGATGAGCTATTGCCAGCAGGAGAGTGAGTTTGTGTGTGTGTGTCCCCGGGAAAAAAAGGGGGGGTGAGAAAGCCTGGATTTGTGCTGGACATGGCCCACCTTGATTACCATGCACATTGTAGAGAGAGTGGTCACTTTGGATGGGCTATTACCAGCAGGAGAGTGAGTTTGTGTGTGGGGGGGGGGGGGTGGAGGGTGAGAAAACCTGGATTTGTGCTGGAAATGGCCCAACTTGATGATCACTTTAGATAAGCTATTACCAGCAGGACAGTGGGGTGGGAGGAGGTATTGTTTCATGATCTCTGTGTGTATATAAAGTCTGCTGCAGTTTCCACGGTATGCATCCGATGAAGTGAGCTGTAGCTCACGAAAGCTCATGCTCAAATAAATGGGTTAGTCTCTAAGGTGCCACAAGTACTCCTGTTCTTTTTGCATGGGATAGAAATCATTTAGATACATAGGCTGTTTCTTCATTCATTATTATTTAGTACTTCGAAGCCCCACTCATGTTCAGGGTCTTATTGTGTTAGGTGCTGTACACACACACAGTGGAGACAGTCCCTGCCTCAACGTTTTTGTGAAACTTATGCTTCCTTGGTGTGGTATGCTGTCCCCCTCTAGTGGCACCTAGACCACCTAGCGATTAATGAGTCTGCTACAGCTCTAGGTAAGAGTCAAATGGCTTTTAGCTCATGCACTAAGCTTCAGAGGTCCCAGGTTTGATCCCGCCCACAGACAACCGGGGTCTCTCAGTGTTACAATTACGCTGTAAAGTAGACAAGCCAGACAATTAATAACAGACAGGCGAGAGATAAGCACGAGCAATTTAGTTTAATTTGTTTTTTAAAGTAATTGCCCCAAACTATTCCATACCTCCGTCAACCATTGTTCAGGAATCCCCAGTCTGACAGCAGCACATTAGCTGACCCAAAAGTGCCCTTCCATCCTGCCCACCACACAGAAATAAAGCATGGAAGCAAGAGGGGGGTAGCTGTCCCCAACTCCTTTCATACCTATCCATCAGTCCCTGATCCACCTTTTCATTGCTCATCGTGGGTTGATTAATCACCATTTATCTTTCCAGCTTTCCCACTCTACAAATCCCCTTTTTCTCTCCGACCTAATGCTGAGAGAAAAAGACAAACTGCAGTCAGTCAGAAGCCCTCATCAACTGGCCAGATTCTGTGAAATTGTGGGTCCTTCCAGGGGCAGAAGTGCTGCCCCTACACCAGTGGTTGGCAACGTGCAGCCTACTGGCCGCATTTGGCCCACTAATCTGCTGGTGGGCCATGTGACCGTTTGTTTACATTGACTGTCTGCAGGCACTGCTGCCCGCAGCTCCCATTGGCCAGGAATGGCGAACTGCGGCCACTGGGAGCCGTGGGCACCCGTGCCTGCGGACAGTCAATATAAACACCTGTCAGCGGGTTACCCTTACGAGCCATGTGTGGTCCACGGGATGTGTGTGATCCATGGGCTGCAGGTTGCCCACCACTGCTCTAGACAGACCTTGCTGTCATCTATCAAATGCAGAGAAATAAGAAAAGCTTAGAGTCTTACCTCTAAGGAAGGGATTTAAGTGTTTTTATCTGCTGTTAGAGAGGTGGTTCAGTCAGCTTGAAAAGGATTGTCTTCTAAATCTGTAACTTAATGGTGATGCATCTAAAAAATTTTAGACACTATGCTTCAGTTTAAGTCTCTGCAAACAAATTTAATTCATTTGATCTTAAATTAGCTGCTGTTCTATTTAGAATGAGCTAATTTAGAACTTCATGTTGATTCTGCTCACAAATCTCAAAAAGATTTTAGTAATAAGCTAATGATTAACCCCAGTATTGATTAAAGACAATATAATATTACATAAAAAAATAGAGAATCTGGAAAAATTTTCAAAATCACATAGTTTTATTTTGGATGTTCCTGACATTCTGAATGGAACTGAACAAACGGTTAAAGATTTCTGGTCTTCTGAATTCACTTAGGGCTAGATCATGCTTTTAGAATGGAGCTGTCAGCCACCACATCTCCTGGGGTTTCCTGATTGCACTGGAAATGCAGGAATTATGTACTACACCTTTTTAAAGAGTGTAGTATAGTCCTCTCACCAAACGTGGCCTACAGACAGCACTAGCTGACATGGGGGTGAGTGGAGCCATGACTACTCCTTACCCCCTGCCAAGTTGAGTCCAGATGCAGCCCTTGTACTCCCTCAATTGCAGAGACTGTAATTGCAGTCTTAGTCCCTCATCTGATGCTGATTGACCATTTTCACATTCCTATTCAAAATGCTTTGCGTTCCCATTCAAATACTCCTGCTCTCAGTTCCATGCTCTCAATATCAATGGTCTTATTATACTTCTTTCCAATTCCACAACTATTGTGAATGAGTTCTGAATCAGGTTTTGAAAACCAAAAGCAGAATAGGTGTTGTTTTTTTTAAATAAGAAAGTGATCATCTTTCCTGATTTGAATAAAATGACTCAGTCAAGAAGGAAAAAAATGTTGATTCAAGAGCTGAATGTCAGACCTTAGGTTCCCATACATTCATTAAGTCTCTGGCTAAATTTAGACTGGTTAAAGATAACAAGAAATTCTTGCTGTATTATCATTTTTACCAGGGTGAGGATTGCTTGTCATCTTAATTACACAAAGGGAAGGTCTTGCCACTAACAAGAAGAAAACGAGGAAATAGTAGAAACTTTGGTGTAACCTGAATGTGACTGACCATACTAAGGCTTTACTCCCACTTCATTTTATTTTCTTGTAATCACTATTTTTCTGCCAATCCCTTCTTTTATATTTAGATACAAATTGCTTGGCAGACCTGCATGTTATGGGAATAATTCGAATTTCAGGGAGTATTTGGAAGTGATGGTGGCTGAGTAGCTTATAAGAGAGTGAGGACATTTCTGATGGACAGTGTGGGAGAAGGCGTAGCTGTGATTGAAGGTGAACTCCAAGGGCCGAGGGGGCACGGAAGGACTGAAAGGAAGCAGGGTTTGTGAAACATTGGGCAGTAATGGGGGAATGGTGAGCAATGAGATGTAGGCGGGGTGGAGCTATGACAAGCCATTCTTGAATATTAGCAGGAAACAGCAGTCAAAGGGGCCAGCAGAAGGTTGGTCCTGTATTTTAGGTGTAGACACTATAATCAGCTCCTGTTATCACTGTAATCAGTTAGTCAGTTTCTGGCTTCCTGACTGTATTTCTCCATATGGATAATTTTAGCATTCATATTCCCCACTCTGTTTACTCAGAGACTGCTACCACTCAAAGCATTAAATGAATCTGCTTTGCTCTTCCTGAGTTCCCACTCGGCACGTGGATGCTCTGCTAGTGTTACAATAGCCAATAACCCCAGAACATGTGAGAATTTAATTTAGCAATGCAGAATTTCATTTAGTCTACCCCTTCATTCACTTTTCTGTTATTTTTCAGAATTAATCATATCCTGATATAGGAGGATATTGCTAATTGCTGTGCTTCCAATTAACTTCATTTCCTGTTTTAACCTGCTCTCAGAAACCAAGTAGTTACTTTCAAAACAGTCACTCACTAAAGTAAAAGAACCTTCATTTCCCCTTAGAAACTTTGCTGGCGATAAGAATCTGATCCTGCCAGTACTGCCTAGTATAAATATCAACATTTATTTAATTTTGGCAAATCTACTGTGGAATTTTAACTAACTATAATCCAAGAACAAAAATATTGAAAAAATATAATAAATGAGAGGACTCTCAAGCTTAAGCATAGGTGATTTGAAATACTGTTTTTCTTTTATTTTCCCACTTCAATTCCAGTATGACTCTAGTAAGCAATATTCAAAAAGTCCTAGGCTTCAGTATTAATAATGCTCTTTACCACTTGAAAGCTATTGTTACAGTCTTCCTGATGGAATTCAGCTTTGGTTCTATCTCTAACAGGTTTCAAGATAATGGCCATTAAAATAAAGTCAGACCTGAAGCACGGGCAGGACACCCAGAACATTATTGTTTATAAATACCATGAGTGTTCATGGTGCTTTAGAGCACACATAAGCACGATCCCTGCCCCAAAGAGCTTAGAATTTCTGTTTACACATACTGCAACAATGGCTAGTAACAAATACTTGGGGAAGGGTGAAGCGCCAAAGGGGGAGGGGAGAGACGCGTATTGACACAATTAGATCAAGTGGTTGCTTTGGTGTATTAAAAAAAAGCCAAATAAAAAGGTCTTTGTAGACTTTCCCTTCCTGGGGTGGGAAAGACCAAGACTGTCGCAGAGAATAGTTAGCCTCATGTTATAAGTTGCAGAGCAGCTGCTGGCTATATAAGAGCCTTTAGAGAAAGGAAGCTAATTCACATGAACTTCTCTACTGGCCTCCATGAATCCTGATCTCATTCTCACTGTTGCTAGAGGGGTCTGAGGATATATCTACACTGCAGTTAGACACCCGCAACTGGCCAGTGTCAGTTGACTCAGGCCCATGGGGCTCGGGCTGTGGGACTGTTTATTTGCTGTGTAGACATTCTGGTTCAGGCTGCAGCCCAACTCTGGGACCTTCCCCTCTCACAGGGTCCTAGGGCTTGGGCTCCAGTCCGAGCCTGAACATCTACATTGCAGTTAAACAGCCCCGTGGCCCGAGCCCTGCAAGCCCAAGTCAGCTGGCACTGGCCAGCTGCATGTTCTTAATTGCAGTGTGGACATACCCTGAGAGGCTACAACTGCCTGGGGCTCAGCGTGCCCATCTGGATGGCAGTGCTTCTGGGAAGGGGAATTAAAGAGGTCTCAAGAAGCCTATGCTGCTCTATTTTCTCTGCCCCAAAATCTTTGAGCCTGATGTGTCCCTTTGTTGCCTGGCAGCTCTATTATTGTCTGACTCCAGTACTGGTGCTGGCAGGACAAAGAGGGGCTCCTGGGCGACCTCACAGTTTCTCTTGCTGGGACCTGGTGAGATCACATCCTTTTCCCTAGAGAAGTTTTGTGGAAGGTGCCACCTCCTCCCTGGCAGATGTTTTGGGTACTTAAAAATGGTGATTACAGCAAAGTAACCCAGTTGCTCAGTTCCAGCCACTGAATTCACTGCAATGTCTCTCAGAATTCTCATGCGATTGAAACTGGCTCAAAGGTGCCACCTTCCTGCATCCCAGATCCCAGGGGCCTTGTTTATATTTTTTTTTCCAGTGGGAATAGACTGTTACAAGAGACCAGCCTATATAAATGGATGTGTTTCTTAACCACAAACTTAGCAACTCTACTGAGGGCAGCACTTTATAGGACATGGCAAAGCATTACCCTCCTTTGGGATTTATGATGATCACATTAATCATGATGAATTATTTTGGTATTCATGTGGCAGTCAGTTTTGCAAAAGCTGTTTTTCCTGCCCTGCAGGGGCTGTTTCAGTCATGTGCAGGTCAATGAGTTTTAATAGCAATTGCATATAAATGCAGTGTCTTCATATAAAGAGCTGGAAAAATATTCTACTGTTTGAGAAGGATGGTTAATGGAGGATAGATGAAAATGTATTTTAAATATTCCATGCATCATAACTAATATAGGTAGTTATATCTAGTATAGACTGTTATAACTGATATATTTGCATTAGTTAATGATGCCATGGATCAGAGTATTTTCCCCAAAAGATGTGAAATGAATGATTGATAGTTTTATTTCTATCTTAATATCTCCTTGGAAGACATCCTCTGTTAATGATGACTCACTGAGGCTGGTGCTTAATGTAGCTTACCAAGACCCAGAGATTTCATTGTTGTATTAAATGTGATTCCAATCTTTGAAAATAAAACATTTATGACATTGAAATTTGCAGGAGAGAGAATTTCAAGTAAGGAAACATTTGAAATGTGAGATGTGATGTCAACAGGAGATAATGTACTGACCCTCAGCTCAATGAGATCTTTGCTGCTGCAGTCCAATTCCTTCACTCTAAAAGCTGAAAAATTAACTGCAGATAAGTATTCATCATAGTCACACAGTTTTCTACATCACTGTGAGAAACAATAAAGATCCTTCCAAATATAAGAAATAACCACCATTTCTCCACCTCGTGGCTCATATAACCCAGCCTGTCCTGCAGAAATTAGTGCAGTTTCTATTGTTCAAAATGTTAATCTCCATAGTGTCTATATTTTGTTCTGAATAATCTTGTTGGGTGTTGTAGTGGTCCCTTGCTCTCGAGTGGAAAGGGAGGCCACTCCACCTTGCTATAGGCAGATGGAAGAAAATAGTCTATACGGGGAAGCTCCGGCCCTCTGGGGAGGTGGCACCCAAATAGTCTGTTCATCCACAGTCTCTTGGCTTGGGCAGGCAGTAAGTACCTATCTATAGGGGGCCTCTAGCCTTTGAGGCAGGGTAAAATATGGTCTGTAGCCCACAACCGCCTGGCTGGGGCAGACAGCAATTAACAGTGTATGGTTCCACAGCGTTCTAGCTGGGGTGAGACAACAACATAGCCCAGGCCTTCTGGCCAAAAGAGTGGGGAGGGTTGGCCACCACCCCAGGGGTGGGGTCAGCAACAAGAGTGTCGGGGGACCCGGGACCACCCTACTACACCGGGTCCCAGCTGAGGGCCCGAACAGAGGCGGGGAATCCCACCACTGGGTCAGCGGGGATCCTACTGAAACATGCTGATTTACTCTCCAGCAGCAAGACCAGACTTAAGTCTGGTTCCCCTGGGCTCCTTCCTACCACAGTCTGGGTGTAGGGCTCTGTAGTCCAAAAGTCCACTGTCTCGTTTGAGTAGTCGGCAGCCAGCAGTCCCCACAGCTCCTCAAGGCATTCACATGCCTCCTCTGACAACAGGGCACAGCTCCACTCGGGGCATTGTCCAGGATCCTGATGAGATCCCAGCTCCTTGGAAAAGACGTCTACTCCTTCCAGTGCTTCAGCACCAACTGAGTCCAGGGCTCTCCTTTTATACTTCCTGTCCCACCCAGGGACTTCCGGTGATGGGGGCGAGGTGAATTTAGCTCTGCCCACCAGGGGGAATGTAGTGGTCTCTCGCTCTCCAGTTCAGAGAGAGGGCACTCCACCTCACAACAAACACACACCCTGGGAACTGGAGATGATTAAGTTCCCTTCTCCCAGTTGGGAGAAGAAATCAGTGTTGGTAATGATGTTTACTGGTCTGATGGTGCACATAGGGCTGCAAGGTGAGGTACCAGCACGTCAGTCAGGAGGTTGTTTCCTTGACTGTTTTTAGCTACTTCAGGTGAGCTTGTTTGGTCACAAGCATGAAGGGGGCCTCCAGGAGGTAGTATATTAAGGCGTCCACAGCCCACTTGACCCCAAGGGCCTCTTTCTCCACGACTGAGTAGTTCCACTCTCTGGTGAACTACTTCAAGCTGTAAAGCTTGTGTTCCCCTGAAACCTTGAGCCAGAAGCACTGTTATTTGATGTGTGTAACCCTTCTTTCCCTATACTTCCCATGCTGTTACAAAGAAGGAAGATTGAAATAACTCATAGATTTGTAAATGTGTTTGATTATTTTATTTGTATTACATTAAGTTTACACTTTTGGTGTACTGTACACCATCTAAGAAATTGTTAATATTATTGAATTCAGTGGTTGAACAAGTATTTATATTCTGCACTGAACATAAAAATCAATGTTGAAATAATCAAAAAAATTAAGGCCATATCTTCAGGTCTTTACTTGCAGCACATAGTTGAGCAAACTCCCATTGACATCAGTGACTGTGGATTGAATAAGGAATTCCAGTTTTGGCCTTTAGATTTTTTTGTCTTCCAGACAGCAATCTATCTTTTAAATTAAAGTTAAGCATGTTCTTAAATGCTGCTTTGAAGAGGGATGCTTTGCTAAATTAGGGCCTAAATGACGAAAAACAAAATACATTTGTCCAAGGAATCAGGAATAGATTACTGACTTTCAGCAAGTGCAGGATTATCTGTCTGCTTGCTTCCACTTAGTTTTACTACAACTATCAGCACACATGGTGTCTTCGTTTTACTGGTTTGCAAATGAGTCTCGCACTGGATATTCTCTCTTTTCCTGGTACTTCCACTTGCTTAGTGTATTTTACATTGTCTTTATTTTTTGTGTCTCTTGGTAATTTGTCTGAGTTGTTTCAGGTAAATCATGCTGTGTTGTATATCCCTTATTACAGTCACCTAAATCTTATAACCTGTTCCTTGCTGTTCTTCTCATTTATGGTAGATCAAGTCTTTTGTATCTGGAGGTATGTCAACACTGCAGTAAAAGACCTGCAGCTGGCCTGGATCAGCTGTCTTGGGCTCACAGGGCTTGGGTTGCAGGTCTATAAAATTGCAGTGTACGTGTCTGGGCTCTGGCTAGAGCCCAGGCTTTAAGACCCCGAAAAGCGGGGTGGGTCTTAGAGACCAGCTGCAGACCAAGCCAGAATGTCTACACTGCTATTTTTAGCCCAGTCTGCAACCCAAGTCCCATGAGTCTGCAGATCTGGGCTCTGAGACGCAGTGCTGTGGGTTTTTATCAGTGTAGACATACTCTGAATTTTTAACTCTTGGGTGTTTCCTCTTTTATATGAACAAAGAATAAAGGAATATTTCCTGCATGCTCAACAGCAGCTGGTTTCCATTAGCCATCTGAGCATTGTACAAGAACAGAGTCTTGCACATTCAAATTTGAAAGCACTTTCACAGATAATACAGAATGCAGCCTTTAGTATTGTCCGCCTGCTTCTGTTTGATTGCAGATTCCTAATTGGGTCTTAAGTACTTTTGCTCTTAATAGTTGTTTCGAACACAATACTTTGGATTTATGTTACCTTTCTATCAGCATCTGAAATAGGGGATCACATTCTTCTGTATTTCAAAATATCAACATATATCTAATTTATCCTCAATTTCACACTCTCCAGTCAGTCTTTTATTATCCTCCTGTTTTATCTGCTAATGCACATCATTGACTTTTGAATTCAGTCCTGAGGCCGATTTTTTTTTTCACTCGTACTGCAGGTAAAGCATGACTGGTATGACTTCTGTTTTTACTTCAGTTATATAAAGCTTACACATAATTTTGTTGATTTAGTGTTGGAACAATAAAACTTATGCTCTCTCTGCCATTCACGAGTACTTAGAAAGCTGTTTGTCTCGTGGTCACCTGTGTAGATTCATCTGTATTACTTGTAGGATTATACTTCCTTTTTCTCCTATATCTTTTTAATTTAATCACATTATTACTATCTGGCCAAAATCACATGTATTTGACTGCATCTCATTCCCAGTAGTATTCTTCATCTTCACAGTCTCATTAAATGCATCTATCCCTTCCCTGCATTTCAGTGCCCCTACTCAGTTCAGCAAAGTGGTTCCTATGGTAACACATTTTCCATATATGCTTTATGTTGTGCTCTAGCATGTGAATCACTATATTATGTGCCTCTATTTAATGAACAGGTTTTTGTTTTTTTTTTTCATACCCAACATTACCTGGCTCAGCTCACTTCAGGTTTTTGATAAAAACCCATTTGTTTTGAGGGTTTTCACATGCAAATGTGTATTTCCAAAGTGTGTTTGTTTATTTATTTGTACTTTTCAAACATTTTTTGTTAACCTATAAAATATTAAGAGAACATGATCCTTTTTTCTGGCTTCTGCTGCAACCCCTGTGTTGCTGCTGTTTCTTTGCATTGTTTGAAAAGCTGTCATTCCAGTAATGTAAGAACACCAAAGCAAACATATCAGCTTTGTGAGGCCATGTGGCATGTGCATTTGCGTCACATACCTGCAGCTTAGAAGTAGCTAGCAGATCTTACTTCACAATCACTAGAATTCACAAGATGTTCCTGTTCGCAGATTTTGGATACTCGTCACACAGTCTGTTACAAACTGTTCAAATGTTTTATTCGCTGTGCTGCTTTGCAAGTGTTGAACACGTTGCTTTCCAATGTGATATTTTTCTTAGGACTGAAATTACCCTTCAATATTTTCATCAAAATATTTGATTATGTCCACTTTTTTGAGTGAGAAACAAGTGGGTAAAAATTTCTTTTTCCCATAATTAAAAAAAAAGCTTGCAATTTTTCAACACCTGTCCAGTTGCAAGGGCTGGAAGCTGAAAGATATTATTGTTTATTTGTATTACTGCAGCACATACGTGTCCTAGTCATGGACCAGGACCCCATTGTGCTAGGTGCTGTACAAATGCAGTGCAAAGACAGTCCCTGCCTCCAAAGGACTTAAAATCTAAGTGTAAGACTATCTGGCACCTAAATATCTTTAAAAATCTGGCCTATAGGAGCCTAAATCTCAATGTAAATCAGTGGGACTTAGGCTACTATGATCCTAAATCATGTTTGAAAATGGCACTTTGGCTCCTAAATCACAAAGGTGAATTTTAAATTTTTATCCAAAGTCTCATAAAAATAGAGCTGGGCAAAATTGTTTGGGCAAATAGTTTATTGATGGAAAATGCGTTTTCGATTGACCTCAAACTATTTGTGAACTTGGCACAAATAGTTTCAGCCATTCACAATACAGCCAGAGAAGGATGAGGTGGTAGTGTTGACATTCCATATCCCACCAGCTTTTTATCTATAACTGGTAGCCCAGTGGTTAGGGTATGCCCCTTGTATGTAGCAGGCGTAGGTTTGAATCCCTGCTCTGGTACACACCTAAAACAGGGTTTTTTCCCCAGTTCAACAAAAATGCTGGAAAATTGCATATTTGGTTCACACAGCTAAAATCTCATCAAGGCTTTCATCAATCTTACGTCTTCATTACAGCAACATCCTCCTCACTGGCCTTGAGTCACTTTTGAAAATGACACTTAAGTCACTTTGGTGCTTTTGGCAATTTTATCCAATCCTACAAAGACTAGTGTGTGCTTCATTTTTAGGCACTGTGAGTCATTTTATTGAAATCAATTAGATGATTTATGCCCAGATCTTCAGAAGCATTCAGGCAGAGGTGGGCAAACTACAGCCCGCAGAACCGTCCTGCCTGGCCCTTGAGCTCCCGGCCAGGGAGGCTGTCCCCCGGCCCTTCCCTTGCTGTCCCTCCTCCCCTGCAGCCTCAGCTCGCCGCGCAGGCAGCACAGCTGGCTCTGGCTGGGCTGCGCAGCTGCAAGCTCCTGCCTCTCTGAACGGCATGGTAAGGGGGCGGGGAGGGGGGGGTTGGATTCTGGGGGGCAGTCAGGGGACAGGGAGCAGGGGGCGGTTGGATGGGGTGGAGGTTCGGGGGAGGCGGTCAGGGGACAGGGAGCGGGGGGGTTCGATAGGGGATGGGGTCACGGGGGGGGCCTGTCAGGGGGCGGAGATTCACGGGGGGGGCAGTCAGGGGACGGGTGGGGTGGATAAGGGGTGGGGTCATGGGGGGCGGTTAGGGGCTGGGGGTCCCGGGAAGGGGCAGTCAGGCGACAAGGAGCGGGGGGAGGGGGATGGGTCAGGAGTTCTGAGGGGGGCAGTCAGGGGGTAGGAAGTGGGAGGGGGCAGATGGGGGCCGGCGACCAGCTTTCCCTACCTGGTCTTCCATACAGTTTTGCAACCCCCATGTGGCCCTCTGGCCAAAAAGTTTGCCCACCCGTGCATTTAGGCACCTAACCCCTGTTCAAATCAATCAGAGCTAGGTGCCTTAATTCCTTTGAGGCTGTATGCTTTAGGGTTAGATTCACAAAGGGACTTAGGCATTGTGATGCAGTGTCACAACAACTATCTTTTAGGCACCTAGAAAATCATGGAAACAACACTGTGATCCACAAAGCCAGAGTTTGGTACCCAGGCTCCGTATACAATGAATGGGGAAACATAGCTACCTAAGAATGTGATTAACAAAAGATGGCAGGCTAAGTGGGGAGCTGCCTACGGTAGCCAGTGGAAATGCCAATAAGGGGGGGCAATGCTAATGGAGGGGGGAGCTAAGCCCCACCCCATCACAGAGATAGACTCTTAAGTCCAGGTTGTGGGGAGGCATCTATCTCTGGGAGCCCTTGTCCTTCATTCACTCAGCTTAGGTGCTGAGGGTGCTTCTTGTGAGAATGATTTCAGCAGGCGCCTAGCTCCACACAAAAAAGGAGCTGTTCACTTTCTAACTTTTAGCCCAGGGGACTAGAGCACTCTCCTGAGGGGTGGGAGACCCCTGTTCAATCCTTTTCCCCCCTCAGACAGAGGGGGCAATTGAACCTGGTCTCCCACATGCCAGGTGAGTGCTGTAATCACTAGGATAAAAGTTATAAGGTGGGCATGCAAACACACACACAGATTTTGAATGGGACTGATCTGGTGAGGGCCTGTGAACACACCTACCAGATCAGGCCCTGCAGATGGGATAGGGAGGCAAACACCTATCTTCCCCGGTTCATGAATTGCACTGGGGCTTAAGTGGGAGATGGGTGTTTGGAAGTCTAGAGTGAGGCAGCAGTGCTCAGAGACCGAAACTTAGGTGCCTAGAGAACTGTTTCTCTGTGCCTACGTTTTTAGGGTTAGTTTAGGCACTTACAAGGTTTAGCAGGAGTTTTGTAAATTGCAGTGGAACCTAAAACTGGGTGTTAGATGCCTAAATGTAGACTGGACGCTTCTAAGAAGTGAGTTAATTCAAAATAAAACAATCAGTAGTTTAATGGAACCATTGAGACGTACTCATGGCCAAACTGAGATGGCTGAGTGATCTTGTTGCATTAGTGTTTGTCTTCCTTATCCTTATCCTTGCCTGTGGGTCACTGTCATTTCTGGCATGTCAAAAAAATGACTGCAAGGCCTTCAAGGCAAGGACTTTGGTCTCTTCTTCAGGCACTGTAATAGATATATATAATTTATTCCTGTGGTCTGTTGGGGCTCAATCCTACAAGCTCTTACCACTTAGCAGGTAACATTAGTGGATCTACACACAATAAATAAACACTGTTATCAGAGGTGTTTGTATAGCGCTACCTGAGAATGGCTTTGCCTCGTGGCCTATCATTCTTTCTTGGAGGTGGGAGTTGAGAGTTAGTCCTAGGGGAAGGACCAAATTAAGACTCCAACCCTGGAAAGACATAGTAGCTTAACTTGAAGCAACTACTAGGACTACTGCTTCGAGCAGGGGGTTGGACTAGATGACCTTCTGGGGTCCCTTCCAACCCTTATATTCTATGATTCTATGATTCTACTCTAAATCCTTGTCAGGATGTTGTGTAAGGTTAGCATAACATTCTGTTCCCATTAGCATTAATTTCACAAGGTTCATCCACAAGGCAAGCAAAGCAGATGGTTTTTTCAACAGTGGCCACTGATATTGAGCTAACTATATATAGGTTCTTATATTGTGATCATCACTGTTGTGTTTGAGGACTTTACAGCAGCATATTAAGTGACTACATGGCTGCATGGTGATGATTCATCCTCTTCCCCAAGAGAAGACGCACTTGCATGGGAAGGTGGGGAGGTTTGTGATGGCTCTTAGATCCTGGGGGAGCTCATTCCACAGTTTTGGGTCAGCCCTTGGCTCAATTTTTAGGCACTCGACTTGAGACACCTTGGATGAAATCATGGCTCCATTGGAGTTTCTGCTGACTTCAGTGGAGCCAGAATTCCCGTCCCCGGCTGCCCCTCCCCCCCCCCCCCCCCGGCCGCAGATGATTTACAGAGTTTCTGAGCAATCACAACCATTGTCTCCAGTGGGACGTGAGAATGCTCGGTGCTGTTGGAAATCAGGCCCAAATGTCTCAGCTGAAGCATCCAAATCAGTGGTCACATAAAATGCTGGTCTTAATGTTTCCATAATGCTATGCTGCAAATAATGTAGCGAAAGGTATTGGCTTAGTCTAAGAGACATTTGATGATAGATTATGTAAAGACTGTAGCAGGCAAAGTGAGACGTTTGAGACCTATGACCAATAAGTTTGGACCTTAGGTCGTAACGATGAGTGAAAAGTCTTCAGTGTGGGTGGTACAGCTTTGGCAGCTGGTATCTTAATTTCATAAACGTGGGGGTGTAACATGAAGAAGAGTTTCATTTACTTCTCTTCAGGGTTAGTGGATCCTGAAAATGTGCTAATACAGAGATGTTTCCTTATGTCTTACAATAAATACAGGCTAGACTTTACATGAAATTCTAAATCAGTTTAAAAAAACTTGCATACTTTATATAAAGTCAAATTAAAAAACAGTGTGCCTTAGAGTTGCAAAGAATTCACGGTTTAGACTCTACTTCAGTCTCATCTTTCTGAAAGTTTCTGGGAGATTTAATATAGAATTTTATTATAGCAATAATAATATGCTAATGTATGCCTTTTTTCTTGTTATGGAATTGAAAAAAGAAAATAAATCTCTCAAGTTACAGCCCAGACTAACTGAATAGACTTTTTGCTTCTCAAGAGGGCAGCAAGACAAAAGAATAGAGGGGGGAAAAGACTGGGGAGAAGTAAGGAAAGGAGAATGACAACAGTCTTTTCTGCAGCCCTGTGAATTCTGTAGCCTAGTTCAGTCCAGGGTCTCAAAGTGCCTAATGGACACTTTTCATAACTGAACCTCACAAAAGCTTTTTGAGTTAAGGGCTATAAAGATCACTTCCTGCACAGCTGATTTAAAGCCACCTCTGGGGAAAAATATTAGCAGTCATGAAACAGCCCACAGTGACTCCACACAGAGTTTGTCTTCACTAGGTTTTAAGTGTGCCGTTAATATATGTCAGCTAATATCTTCTAACTAACTTCATGTCTACAGTGCAAAAAAGGTGTGCTCTTATCACAGGTTTGCTAACCCATGTTAGCTAACTCAGGTGAAAATAGTAGTGAGGACAAAAGGAACTTGGCTTTTAATTCAGGTTAGCAGCTCAAGGCAAAGCCTACAGTGAGCCTCCCAGTGTAGGTAGACAGACGACCTACACTGTGCTAGTAGGGTTTGAGTTAGTGCCCTAAAAATAGCAGTGAGAATGCTGCCACAGCTCGGGCTCTCAAGCCCACCCAGCCCCCTGGCTCTGAACTTTGGTGGCTAGCCCAAGTCTCTGCCAGATGTACAGAATCCACACTGCTGTATATTGCATGCTAGCTCATGCCCCACTAGCACAGGTCTATCTACCTAGATTGGGATGCTCACTCCAAGTTGCAGTGAAGACATACCATATGGGACCCTGGGGTCGAACTCAATATGCTAACCCAACTTAAAAGCCAGTTTGTTGTGTCCTCACTGGCATTTCCACCTGAGTTAGTGAATTTGGGTTAGCTAACCCATGTTAAGAACAAGCGCCTTTTTATTTTTGCAGTGTAGACATAACCCAAGCCATTCTCAAACCGCTTCAACATGTTAAGGTTGAATTAAAGCCTAGGGGTCAGCCTACGCTTCAACTCAACCATCTTAACGCATGGGCAAAACTCTACTCAAGTAATTACATTTTACTTTAATGCTACTTCTTATCTTTCTTTACTTGTACTAAATCACTTTTAGTTTATCTTGATGAGGATTTTAAAACATAATTAGAAGGTGTTAGCTAACATGTTTGAACTAACATTTTCTAAAAGTAGCATAGGCAAGACATTGAAAATTGTAATGTGTGCTAAGATGGTTGAGTGGAAGCCTAGCCCATGTGAAATCTAAGTAAACAGATCGTAATTACCTGACTGGAGTGTGGCCTTAACACCAGGGTTGACATTCTGAACTGTACCCTGCTCAACGTTCACCATGTTTATTGTTCATTACACAGGAATTAACATGCTAGATCAGACCAAATTGAAATGAAAAAGGCAGTGAAAAGAGGCAAGGACAGACACATAAGAGGGAGCTAACTTATATGAGGAACTTTTATTTGGTGTGAAATGCAAACGGAGCCAGTGAGAGGAAGGACCTAACCTATCTGATTGTCCAGGTTGGGTGGGTCCTATGGCACTCTCTCATTATATCATCACAGTTGGGTGCTATGGAAATGATTATAATATTACTAGCAGAGAATTGTGTCTTCGGAGGAAGGATGACCCGAAGAGATACCAGCTGCTTCTTTTCAAAAGCTAAGGGTATGTCTACACTTAAAACACTATGATGGCACAGCTGTGCAGCTATAGCTCTTCAGCATAGACACTGCTTCTGCTGACGGGAAGGATTCTTCCGTCGGCATAGGTAATCCACTTCACTGAGTGGTGGTAGCTAGGTTGACAAAAGAATTCTTCCTTTCACCTAGCACTTTCTACCCAGGGACTTATGTCAGTTTAACCGCACCAGTCCGAGGTGTGGATTTTTCATACTCCTTAACAACGTAGTTATGCCGGCCTAATTTTCCACAGTAGCCCAGGTCTAAGAGAAAGAGAAGCAGAATGATCAGAGTTCCACCCACTGATTGCATGTTTGATTAGCTGAAGAAGGGTAGGATTTCCAAAAGTACTCAAGATTGACCTGTGATCCCACTGAAGTCAGTGGTCTGTACATAGCTACAGCACGGAACTACAAGATAGACTAGGTAAAAGGAAGGCAAAGAATGGAATACAGTATTGGTGAATATTTAATTTGCTTTTCCCACACAGGAGTAAGCCTGCCAGTTTACATTTATTCTAAAGCCCTGTGGAGCTCTGACATGAATTATGACCTATTGGAGATGACAGAAGAGATGCGCATTGCTAGGTTACAAGAGTACATCTTTGTTCTGTGTGACTGCTCCTTTTATTACTGTCATTGTTGTGGCAAAGTAAAACAGCACTGTTCTGATCTATTTTCTCCTTACTATATTTAAAGTATTATTAATTATCATATCTGTACTTCCACGGTGTCTTTCAGTTCAGAACCCCACTGTGCTTTTTAGAGCAATACGGGCTAAATTGTGCCTGCCGTGGTGTGGGTGTGCAAGGGGAGGGCACAAGGAGACATGTAGACACCATAGTAACCATTGCTGTTGGTGAGCTCCTACGGTGCCACTAATGTCTTGTAAGGGGGAAAGGAGGTGAGACTGTGATGGTCCCTACTCCTCCCTCCTGTATTGGCTTTTCAGGGCATTGTGTCTGAGGTGTAATTCTTGCAAGAACTCCCACTAGGGCAGCACTGCTCCTTGTGGACTCTGTTGCAATTTAACATTTAAGCCCTAGTATGTTAAGCCTCAGAATACTCCTGTGAGGTAGGGAAGTAATATTATTCCCATTTTATAGACAGAGAGACTGAGGTACACACAGGTAAAGTGACTTGCTCAAGATAACACCAATGTAAGCAGCAGAGGCAGGATTAGAATTCAATATCTCTGACTTCTCATCTCCTGGTTTAACACTCAAAATCACCTTCCCTCCCTAACATTCATGCTTATTGCTGCCTTCAGTATGCTCCACTTACAGTTTGAATATGACAGTGGCGTTTTTATTTGTACTGAGAGTCCATTACCTTTTCTGTTATAAGCTCCTATTTCTAGGAGTTTTTTACCTCAGTTGCCTAAAATTGCCTCCAGATTAAATTGGTCATACTTACTGCCTTGGATCTGAAGTAGATTCTGGGGGATTTTTTTTTTAAACCAACATGGCCATTTTTGAGTCCCAGGAATAATCAAAACTGTGAATAATTTTAAATGTTTTAATCTTTTAAATAAAATCCACACTTAGAAAACAATTAAGCAGTCATAAAGACTAATCACTTTGGCTACATAGAAAGTGAGGTTTCCTAATAATCCCAATATTATTGTCCAGAGATGTGCGCCATAGTTGTTGGCAAGATTTTCAGTTGTTTTTGGTTTAGGTGACAGGTTATTCAATAGGAAACCCACTGATGTATAGTGAGATTCATCAGGTGAAACCATCAGGGAGTTCAGTGCACAGTTGCAAGAAAACTGAAAGTGTGAGAGGCCAGCTGGAGTGGTGGTGCAAAAAAGGGCCCTCACATGACAGGTTTTAGTTCAGGAATAACACATGAAGGGGGGGGGGACTTCCTGGCACTTAAAAACACCCCCAAAAAGGAAAGAAATCTTCCTACAGCCAAAGAACAAAGCTGGCATCTGACCGCGTGAATCACCTATCACTCCTCTTGCATCAAACTGCCTGAGTTGCTTCCCTACCGGGGCTCATACTTCACGTGGAGATCAACTACATGCTGCCTAGTGAGTGAGTCTTGTTGCTAACTAGTTCATCTTGGGTAGCAAATCACTTGCAATATCCAGTGTTTCTATTTCTCAACCACAGCTTCAGTTCAGGCAACATTTGCAGAATAGGTCAAAAGTTTTAACTCTTGCTTTCCAGGCAAAGCATGGGGGTCCATCCAGCTTGTATTTCCAGTTCATTTTGAAATGGCTCCCAAACTCTGGCAACTTTTCAGAAGATATCGCTTTGTGTTTACAGGTGATGTCTGACACACAAGATGGTGGCTTCCAGGTTGCTTTCCGTTGGAAACAAATGGGAAACTTGCAAGTTCTTCATTTGACTGCAGAGTGCTTTCTTAGTTCCTGAAACTTCAGTGTGATTCATTCTATGTTGAATGGCAGAAGGACGTCATTCAGAATGGCTGATATTCGATGACGAAAAATCTCATGCTGTAGATTTAATGACGATAAGTAGAGAACAAAGCTGAAAAATTAAGTTCATTATGACTAATAGCTCAGCAATGCAAGGCACCCATCGAAAATCATATTTCACTCCCCCGTCTGCCCATAGAACTTAGCTATTGTTTGTGTGATAGTTAAGTTTAAATCTGCTAATACTTTTAGCAGATTGTGCTTAATGTAACTACTGTTGTTCTACATTAGATTTTCTGCTCATCTTTCTCAGCTCTGGAAGTCAAAAGGAGGTGTGGATGAAGGGCAGTCTGATTTATTTCACTCACTCTGAGGATATATATATTTGTATATTATTTGTTTATAGTAACAAATCTACCAACACACACTATTTAGCTACCCTTTTAATCCCCTGATACCTACAATGCACACTCACATCCATATGGACACACATTTGAGCTCATTTCCTAATACACACATACATACATACACACACAGCAGACACCTGGCTCTTTTATTTTGGGCATGAGTGCAACTGCCATGATTATCACTATGTAGACTCCCTCCTCAGGCCCTATGCTACCAGCATTCCTAGCTATCTTCAAGACACCACTGACTTCCTGAGGAAACTGCAATCAATCGGTGATCTTCCTGAAAACACCATCCTAGCTGCTATGGATGTAGAAGCCCTCTACACCAACATTCCACACAAAGATGAACTACAAGCCGTCAGGAACAGTATCCCTGATAATGTCACGGCAAACCTGGTGGCTGAACTTTGTGACTTTCTCCTCACCCATAACTATTTCACATTTGGGGACAATATATACCTTCAAATCAGCGGCACTGCTATGGGTACCCGCATGGCCCCACAGTATGCCAACATTTTTATGGCTGACTTAGAACAACGCCTCCTCAGCTCTCGTCCCCTAACGCCCCTACTCTACTTGCGCTACATTGGTGACATCTTCATCACCTGGACCCATGGAAAAGAAGCCCTACAGGAATTCCACCAGGATTTCAACAATTTCCATCCCACCATCAACCTCAGCCTGGACCAGTCCACACAAGAGATCCACTTCCTGGACACTACGGTGCTAATAAGCGATGGTCACATAAACACCACCCTATACTGGAAACCTACTGACCACTGTTCCTACCTACATGCCTCCAGCTTTCACCCAGACCACACCACACGATCCATTGTCTACAGCCAAGCTCTACGATACATCCGCATTTGCTCCAACCCCTCAGACAGAGACAAACACCTACAAGATCTCTATCAAGCGTTCTTACAACTACAGTACCCACCTGCTGAAGTGAAGAAACAGATTGACAGAGCCAGAGGAGTACCCAGAAGTTACCTACTACAGGACAGGCCCAACAAAGAAAATAACAGAACGCCACTAGCCATCACCTTCACCCCCAACTAAAACCTCTCCAGCGCATCATCAAGGATCTGCAACCTATCCTGAAGGAAGACCCATCACTCTCACAAATCTTGGGAGACAGCCCAGTCCTTGCTTAATGATAGCCCCCCAACCTGAAGCAAATACTCACCAGCAACCACACACCACACAACAGAACCACTAATCCAAGAACCTATCCTTGCAACAAAGCCCGTTGCCAACTGTGCCCACATATCTATTCAGGGGACACCATCATAGGGCCTAATCACATCAGCCACACTAGCAGAGGCTTATTCACCTGCACATCTACCAATGTGATATATGCCATCATGTGCCAGCAATGCCCCTCTGCCATGTACATTGGCCAAACCAGACAGTCAAAGAATAAATGGACACAAATCAGGCGTCAAGAATTATAACATTCAAAAACCAGTCGGAGAACACTTCAGTGTCTCTGATCACTCGATTACAGACCTAAAAGTGGCAATTCTTCAACAAAAAAAAGTCAAAAACAGACTCCAATGAGAGACTGCTGAATTGGAATTAATTTGCAAACTGGACACCATTACATTAGGCTTGAATAAAGACTGGGAGTGGATGTGTCATTACACAAAGTAAAACTATTTCACCATGTTTGTTTTTCCCTCCCTACTGTTCCTCACTCGTTCTTGTCAACTTCTGGAAATGGCCCACCTTGATTATCACTACAAAAGGTTGTTGTTGTTGTTTTGTTTTTCTCTCCTGCTGGTAATAGCTCACCTTATCTGATCACTCTGGTTACAGTGTGTATGGTAACACCCATTTTTTCATGTTCTCTGTGTATATAAAATCTCCCCACTGTATTTTCCACTGCATGCATCCGATGAAGTGAGCTGTGGCTCACGAAAGCTTATGCTCAAATAAATTGGTTAGTCTCTAAGTACACAAGTCCTCCTTTTCTTTTTGCGGATACACTCTAACACAGCTGCTACTCTGAAACCTGTGATTATCACTGCGAGTTATGTGCCTACATTGAAGAGGAGAACAGGGTATAAGCTAAATTTTGAAAACTAAGCCTTCCATTTCCCCCCAATCCTCTTACCTGAGTTTGTGTGTACAAATGATTGCAGGAGAAGTTTTGTACCCACAATTATTTTCAGGTGTAATTGGTGTCATTTAGTTATTTAAAATGTCTGTATTGATGGACACAATCAGATATTGAGACATCCAGCCATCATTATCTGCACCCATAGAATAGCAGGCACAGACAAGGAGACAAGTGGAAGGCCTGATTACAAATCAGCCCCTGTAGCTGGGGAAACAAAAAGGCCAATCGATGATAGTATTAAAATAAAGAATAAAATCTCATTGTAGCTAAAAGTGGGTTAGCTTCTTTTCAGTTGCTTAACCAGAAGCAAATTGAAATGCACGCACACACACACAAAGTACTTTGTGAAGTAATATGATGATGTTGTTTTGTACAGTGCCTACTTTTCTCCAAATTAAGAAAGCCATAAACAAGGATAGAAAGCAGAATTCTCCTCTCAGCAGCACATAGTAGATCTTGATTGCAAAATTCTCCTCTTCCTGCGTGGTGGGAAGTCTTGATCTTGTATTCCATGTAGAAGCCCTGGGGCATGAGTGCATTCTAAGTGAAAATTGTACTGTTATTTATTTGGAGAGGAGAAGATCAACTAAATGTTGCCCAAAGGCTTTGAACAGGTATAGTAATCATTTTTTTATTTATTTTTAAAGCAGTCTCCCAGTACTACCCAAAGCACTTGAGACGATGAGCAGTTATAGTACAATAAACTGTCATTAATCCACCCCCATAAAACTGTGGTGGGGGAAGGAAATTAAACCTTTGGTTACAAGCATGCCTGTGTGCAAAGAACAGTGGCTCAGGGAGTCTAAAGGACAAAAAAATTAGTGGGAGAAGCTCATAGGGCCTGATTTAGGAGAGCATCCCAATTAAGGGCAGCTCATAAACATGAGTTTGACTTTAAATTTGTGCTTAAGTCCTGTTGAAGTCAGTGGAACACAAGTTTAAGTATCTGAAGTCAGTGGAATACAAGTTTAAGTATCTAAATAGGGATAGACTGTGAATAGGGATAGAAAGTAAAATTGCTAGAAATAAAAGTTGAAACTGACAAATCTGTTTTCAGTGTCAGAGCTGAAAGAACTGCAAAATATGAACAAACAGCCTAATGGTTAACGAGTAAATGAGACTTCCCCCCTAAATTCTAACAATCTAAGGCATTACAACACAATTAGTGAGTACCCAATTTCAAAAATAGATGGGGCTAGATTCTGCCATCTGTAACACCTCTACAAGCCATGGTAGTGTCTCGTTAACAGCGTCGTACAACCTCTGTAGCACTGGATGCTGAACTGGAAGCATGCAAGGAATTAGAGGGTCACCCCTAATTCATGTTTTAATTTTTTTTTATTTGCTGAGCTTTGTTAGTATGCCCAATTTGCATCAGTTTATATAAGTTTTTATATGTGAGATTAAAACATACGGTTATTACTATTGCGTCTATAGAGAGCACTGTAAATCAGTGTTCCTCAATTTGTGAGGTGGTCAATCCTGGAGGATTAAATCAGAGGAAGAAAATATGGCATTACCTAAAATCCACCTTGTCCTTCTTATTACTGTCGGTCGTTCTGTGAAAGCTATCCACCTTCCCTACCTGCTCCTGCATGACACAGCCAGTTCCACAGGAGCAGCTCAGAGACCACTAGCTGCAGGCTCAGGCTATCTGTGTAACCAGCCTGAATTACTCCTCTCCGATAAGAGAATAGGGCAGAAAAGAACCTGAGAGAACAAGGGAAAAATTGGATGTGGGGGAGAAAAGAGAATGGTGGCAACTGTGCTGGGTTCATGACACAAAGGAACATAGGGTGCAGACAGCACGCATCCACCAAATCCTAATGAGGCGATGGGGTTGCAACACAGCAAACTTGGGAGCCACCGGGGTAAGTAAACACATGTGTTTAACAAAACACCCCATCAAAGAATGCTTTGAGGGTTTCAGGTTCAATGGGAAAACTGGCACTGCTTTCCTGAACCCAGATTCTTGACATTCAGCTTGACAGCTGAGGCAGCTCTACACATTATGAAACAGAGGGGAGAGTCTGTTGGATAACCGCAGTGTTTAGATGTGTTCACAAATATAAGTACTTCTGCAGAGATTTGCACAAAGAAAAGCCTGCTGATGTGACTCTGGATCTGTTAGTCAGCAGGCATTTGTAAACATTCAGCCAGTTCCTTTCATGAATCCTGAAGTAAATTGGAGTGGTATAAATCAGTTGATTCCAACTGAACTTTTTTCCTCAGCTTCTTTAGTCTTCTGCTGCAGATAGATCTGCAAACAACTTAAAAAGTGTTTTCCCCCTTTGAAAGACTCTGATTTGTTGCTGTAACAAATCTGGAAATGTCCCTCAGTGCAGCAATCAATGTCTCACACACGTTTCTTGAGTTTTTGTTGGCAAGTGGGAAAGGTCAGCCTAATGAATCCAGGATTATAGTCTGATAACGTTGTTCAACTAATTTACTCTTAAACTTTGGCTGGAAATGCCAGCTGTGACATAGATCTTTTAACAAAAACATATTTAGGATTCGATCAAATAAATATAGTTTATAATTAAGCAGTGCATTCTATGACATAGTTCAAAGTACACAGAAAGGCTGAAGGTTGTGTAAATATTTCTTTTGTGGTAGGCTTCAAAATGTGCATGAGAGGCTGTAATTTCCCAGGCTTTAATGTACACTTTAGAAAACAAATACAAATGTACTATCTACATGATTCTAATTAGTTAGACATTGGCTTTTCACCTCTGGACACAGTCAAGATTTAACCAGGGTAGTAGTATTCTCTAAAGCTTGGTCTCCACTTTAGTCCGGAAAGGGAAAAGGTGATTTTTTTCTCATTATATTTATTGTTTGGGGTCATGTATGGGCTGAGCTCAGGCTAGATCCACTTGAAGACGACTCCATGGGTTAAGTATGAATGAGAATGCATTGACTATATGAATGTCTGTGTTGATTAAGTGTACATGGGATATGTGTGAATGGGTCAGAGGTTTGCAGGAATTCTCTCTTCATGAAAATGGGTTTTCAGTACAACTGCATGAATATTTACAGTTGTTCTCACAGTAGAATGCTACCATAGCAAAGGTGATAAGGAAATTAATGTTGTTGAATTATTGAATTATATTATTTTATTATATAAACATTTGATATGAAATTCTCTGCAAGGGATTAAAACGAACAGTGGCTTGGGAAGACCTCCCAGTCTTTCACATGAACACAGGTGTTAAAGGGATATGTGGGTGGATAGGGCACTCTGGTCTGAATGAAGAACACCAGACAAGCTAGCTACAGTGGTGGGCTATGGTTGAACCTTGCTGCAAGCAGAACAATCAAACTGGAAGGTGCTGGTATACAGATGTTCAAGGTTCCCAGACTCATTCAAAGTGTGAACCACATCTTGAGAGAGAAGGCCTGCCTTCCATTCTAATTCACACACCATCTCTCTCTTGTGAAGCTTTGTTATGGTGTTAAACATGACTTGTGCAGATATTGTGACTAAAACAATCTGAGGAACTATCCTGAGTCTCAGCATGGTAGATATCTTTCCCAATGAAAATGGACTCCCAAACTATATTACTAACAGTGAATAAATTTATCATCTGCTCCTTTCATATGCCAGAATGAAGCTTTAAAGATGTACAAGCTTCTGGCAAGATTAAGTTCATGAGTCTTTCATTGAATTTCACGTAGCCTTAGCAAGTGATGTGTAAAATTATCCTTGCCCTAATAATGCTCAGCACACACCGGGCATGCCCTGATGTAGTATGTTGCCTCTCAACTGTAATTAAAGAAACAGTTATAAAACAAAGAAAAAATGAATTTTTCTGACTACTATAGAAACTGTAACTACTCATCATGTAACTCAAATCATTCTTTGGTGTCAGTTAGCATAAGACATGTTCACTTGTAAACAAAGAAGCACTACATCAGAAAATTGGCATCCCATACAAATATTTTCTCTGGCTAGCAATTCTGTCAATGATGATTATATGTTTTATAAGGGCATTTTTTGACTTCAATATTTGAAGTCAATAATTCAATATTGACCAATTTGAGCCTCTCATAGCTTGCCGCCTTGTCATCTCTCACTGTGACACGTGTAACTATCCGATGAAGTGAGCTGTAGCTCACGAAAGCTTATGCTCAAATAAATTGGTTAGTCTCTAAGGTGCCACAAGTATTCCTTTTCTTTTTGCGAATACAGACTAACACGGCTGTTACTCTGAAACCTGTCAGAACAGGGAATGTGTCTTTTGTTGAAATTGCATAAGAAGAAAGGAGGTCTGTCAGTAGGCAGGCCCTAAAATCCTTTAGGGCTACAGTACCCAATCAATGGGAGTCAATAGGAAGTTAATGGCTGCTGTAGATTTAATCCAGCACCTTACACTTCATTTGGAAATCATTTGGCCACAAATCACAGAGGATAAAAAGTGAGTTCTACGCGATCATCATGCTGAGTATAAATATGCAAAGTACGTAACACCAAGAAAAACGTAGACTGTACCTGTGACTTTATTTCTTGTAGTGCATCATTCTCTGTTTCATAGGCTTTTAGGAATAGCTGGGCAAGTACTTCCAAAATCTTTTCTGGGACTGTCCATTTGATTAAATGACTGTCCTTGAGTTGTCTGTGTTTGCACCCCACTTGTTTAGTTGCCTTGTACATTCTAGCAAATGAGTATACTGGCAGTAATGTTTGCAGAAGTACCATATTTTAAGTGAATATTTGCACAAGAAATCTGATTCTAAAAGTTACACTCCTCAGTCAGGGATACAAACAGTAGCACATGACCTGTGCGTTCAATTAAAACTACCCAACTCTTCTCAGATTTTAGACATCAAATCTTAGCAACAGACTGCTCGTAATCAATCTCTAGACAAAGAATTAATATAGGGATTATTCCGTTATTATTTGAACTAATGAATAAATTCAGGAAAACTATGAGCCACTCATGAACAATTTGCAAACAGAAAAGGAGGATAAATTCACTCCAGATTATTTGCTCAGCTTCGGTTGGTCACACTGCAGCAGAACGTTATTAAATATCTAAACTCTTCTTAGGCATTATACAATACAAAATAATACAATATATGCATTTTCTCATGCCTTCTGGGCTTCCAGTGAGATTCCAATGGAAAAAAAAATTATGTATAGCAATCCACTGTGTTACCTACTAAGGAAATAAATCAGTCAAACTGCAGTGGTAAAAATCCATACATGCTCTCTTTGCTCATTTAAGGCACCTTAGAGTACTTTCAAAATGCATAAATGCAGCTAAAATAGTGATGATCGTTACCTTTTGTGTTCCCAGAACATGGACTGTACATGTGGGTGTCTCTGGTTTTGATGATGATGTAATGTAATACCATGATATCCACAGGGCTGTGTAAGTGTCCCTTCCCATGACATGTGCTGTATGTATTAAGCTATGAAATTGGTTAAAAGCACAGTATGGAGCTATGTTCTTTATTGCATCTAACCCTCTCTGTACAGCTGTAGAGTGCATTCTTCGTCTGAGGGATCATATTGTTTTTCATGAAAGCAATCCAATTTCTTCATATTATTACATTTTTATGCATTGTTGTTATTAAATACCCTTTTTGGGATAGATAGAGACAAAACAGCATGGGTAACTCATTACCCACTATATCCATGTTCACCTCGGAGTCACTTTATTATTTTTTTGTTCTCATTCCAACGTGACATTTCCAATTATTTCCAAAAGGAGTTATTTTAAAAGGGACTGTAAATGTGTGCTTTTGGGGATGGAGCTAAAACAAGTGACATTAACATGCACCCATTCTTGGCAGAAGTGTTATTTTTTTTTCTGTGTCCTCATATGTCCTTCAGAATGGCATGTATTATCTGGAATGTCATTTTTAAAGAGTCTGATTTTTTTCTAATTATGGGAAAAAGCAGAGTGAGATGATTTAAAAAAACCTCTGCCCTATTTGAAAGGCAGGAAGGATCACTTACCTGTACAAAACTGGTTGGTTTTAGGGTATTACTGGGTCTATCTAAGGTACTTACATGGCCCCATCCCTGCAATGTCTGAACGCCTCACAGTCTTTGAGAGAGACAAGGTCCAATAAAATATATTACCTCACGCACCTTGTCTCTCTAGTATCCTGAGACCAATACCACTACCCCAATACTACGTATCACAATCTTTAATGTATTTAGCCTCACAACATCCTGGTGATGGGGAAAAGTGCTATCCGCATTTTGCAGATGGGGAACTGAGGCACAAAGAGACTAGCCTATGGAAGTGTGCAGTAGAGCAGGGAACACAGAGCTCCCAAACCTAGGTGAGTGCTTTAACCAAGAGCCTTTCAGTTTATCACAGCTGGGAGCTCTGTGTTAGGAATCAGGGAATGGTTTCTAGCACAAGTGAGGGTGGAATAGCTTCAGATTTTTCCTGAAGAGAATTATCCTCATCTTTCCTACTGTCTAAACCTTTCTGTTGTCCCTGGCCTGCATTCCCCATGTGACTTGTCTCTCCACTACTGATCTGCAGCTCAGATATATGGCCAATAAACCAGCACTGGAGAGAGTTTGAAGAGGAGTGCTCTTCCAGAACGTGAACCAGAGCACCAGTTTGCAGAGTGGCAGGAGCAGTAAAGAGATGCGTACACGACTGTCTGTATGTTATCAGGATATGTTAGTTTTAAAACATGCAGACCCTATTCATTTCCTGGTAAGCCTTGTGATATTAATTAATGATGATCAATCAAATCACTCCTGTTCTGTTATCCCACTGATAATAGCAATAATAAACATTAATATATAACTTTTAATTGACAGGATATCAAAGTACTTTGCCGATTCTAATTAAGCCTCAAGCCATAAATGACATTCACGCAGTGGTTCAGGGATAGAGATGGGCATCAAACAAATGAGTCCAAGTCCTTCCGCTAATCATTAGATATATCTCCCCCCTCCTCCCAAGATGGCTGTCCTTCCTTAAGTGCTCAGCTCAACTCAGTGTGTGTAGAAGCTAATTGCCAGGTATTTAAAAATAACTGAAAGTATGATGTGATTATTGTGTCCTTCCCCATTCGCAGTCACACACAGGATGTTTCCCAGCCTGAGGCTGGAGTATTTTGAGTTAAAAATTGCCGTTCATGTCTGCTGAGTGCCATGTAAACACCACGAATAAATTGGACATGAAAGTCCACCAGAAGCAAGCTCACTAGTGTGTCACCAGGCGTAGTTAACAAAAATGACTTCAGTGGAAGCTAAATTAATTAACCTGCGTTAGAGCCAAGTCTGTAACTTTGTACAGTTTCAGAAGCCTTACGAAGTATGCAAGACTCCAGATAATTCTTGTTGAGTTGAGCTCTAAGGCAAAGAGACCAAAGAGGGAGAGTTTGACATATCCCAAAAGAGTAGTTATTTTTCTCTTTCTTTCTTTTTGGAATAATTCCTCACTTTGATGGTCTTACAACTACCTTGATGGAGTGATTAAAGCATAATGGAAAACAAAAGACATAAATGACCTTCACAGATTTAGTGGGCGGGGGGGGGGAGGGAGCTGGGCTGTGTATTATTTGCTCTCATTATCTGCTTTCAGGCCTTCATCATTTGGGCCCATTTCTTCCTTCCTGAAGGAAAAAACAAAGCAGGGGAAAACTTACTCTAAAAGTACTTACCACACTTTCTATGCTACCACAGTGAGTTGTCATGGTAGGGGAAAAGGTGGGGCTGCCTATACCATAATGCACTGGAAACTCAGGCTTAAACTCTGCAGATCTCTGACTGAGAACCAAAGATACTCCTATATGCCCTCCATGCACCCCTTTCCACTGATAGCACAGCCAGTTCCTTCACAGGGCTGCCATTAACTCCTTCTTCATAGCAATTCCAGTCTACTATGCAGATTCTTATACTGTGCCCCTCACCTTGGTGCCTGTACTCCTGCTACCTTCTCTGTGGGGGAATAATTGTTGATCCAAAAGCATTAGCATCCATGGCAATCTGACAGACTGCTATTCTCAGTCTCTTCCTTGCTCCACTCTGTCCCCAATCTGGCTACACATCCTAGCCCACAGAGCCCACCATGTACATATGGAGGAGCTACTCTACTATTTCCTTCCATGTAAACATACCCCTTGCATGTTAGCTCCCTTTACCCCATTTATGAGGAACAGAGTCCTGGGACCTCCATTTGTTAACATGAATATGTGCCAGGACAGCTGAGTGTTGTGTAATTGAATCTAATGTTTTGTTTAATATGGCATGGATTTTTGGATACTTTTCCAGCTCATGGCTCTAGTCAGTCCAGTATAATTGTTATTTAGCTTGCTTTGCACCAGACATGTGCAAGGTCAAGACATTTTCTTGACCTGCTGCTCACAAACCGGGAAGAATTAGTAGGGGAAGCAAAAGTGGACGGGAATCTGGGAGGCAGTGACCATGAGTTGGTTGAGTTCGGGATCCTGACACAGGGAAGAAAGGTAAGCAGCAGGATACAGACCCTGGACTTCAGGAAAGCAGACTTCGACTCCCTCAGGGAACGGATGGGTAGGATCCCCTAGGGGACTAACATGAAGGGGAAAGGAGTCCAGGAGAGCTGGCTGTATTTCAAGGAATCCCTGTTGAGGTTACAGGGACAAACCATCCCGATGTGTCGAAAGAATAGTAAATATGGCAGGCGACCAGCTTGGCTTAACGGTGAAATCCTAGCGGATCTTAAGCATAAAAAAGAAGCTTACAAGAAGTGGAAGGTTGGACATATGACCAGGGAAGAGTATAAAAATATTGCTCGGGCATGTAGGAATGAAATTAGGAGGGCCAAATCGCACCTGGAGCTGCAGCTAGCGAGAGATGTTAAGAGTAACAAGAAGGGTTTCTTCAGGTATGTTGGCAACAAGAAGAAAGCCAAGGAAAGTGTGGGCCCCTTAATGAATGAGGGAGGCAACCTAGTGACAGAGGATGTGGAAAAAGCTAATGTACTCAATGCTTTTTTTGCCTCTGTCTTCACGAACAAGGTCAGCTCCCAGACTGCTGCGCTGGGCATCACAACATGGGGAATAGATGGCCAGCCCTCTGTGGAGAAAGAGGTGGTTAGGGACTATTTAGAAAAGCTGGATGTGCACAAGTCCATGGGGCCGGACCAGTTGCATCCGAGAGTGCTAAAGGAACTGGTGGCTGTGATTGCAGAGCCATTGGCCTTTATCTTTGAAAACTCGTGGCGAACGGGGGAAGTCCCGGATGACTGGAAAAAGGCTAATGTAGTGCCAATCTTTAAAAAAGGGAAGAAGGAGGATCCTGGGAACTACAGGCCAGTCAGCCTCACCTCAGTCCCCGGAAAAATCATGGAGCAGGTCCTCAAGGAATCAATCCTGAAGCACTTACATGAGAGGAAAGTGATCAGGAACAGTCAGCATGGATTCACCAAGGGAAGGTCATGCCTGACTAATCTAATCGCCTTCTATGATGAGATTACTGGTTCTGTGGATGAAGGGAAAGCAGTGGATGCATTGTATCTTGACTTTAGCAAAGCTTTTGACACGGTCTCCCACAGTATTCTTGTCAGCAAGTTAAAGAAGTATGGGCTGGATGAATGCACTATAAGGTGGGTAGAAAGTTGGCTAGATTGTCGGGCTCAACGGGTAGTGATCGTCCCCCTCTATTCGACATTGGTGAGGCCTCATCTGGAGTACTGTGTCCAGTTTTGGGCCCCACACTACAAGAAGGATTTGGATAAATTGGAGAGAGTCCAGCGAAGGGCAACAAAAATGATTAGGGGTCTGGAACACATGACTTATGAGGAGAGGCTGAGGGAACTGGGATTGTTTAGTCTGCGGAAGAGAAGAATGAGGGAGGATTTGATAGCTGCTTTCAACTACCTGAGAGGTGGTTCCAGAGAGGATGGTTCTAGACTATTCTCAGTGGTGGAAGAGGACAGGACAAGGAGTAATGGTCTCAAGTTGCAGTGGGGGAGGTTTAGGTTGGATATTAGGAAAAACTTTTTCACTAGGAGGGTGGTGAAACACTGGAATGCGTTGCCTAGGGAGGTGGTGGAATCTCCTTCCTTAGAAGTTTTAAGGTCAGGCTTGACTGGCTGGGATGATTTAATTGGGGATGGGTCCTGCTTTTGAGCATGGGGTTGGACTAGATGGCCTCCTGAGGTCCCTTCCAACCCTTATATTCTATGATTCTCTGTACCCCCATCTGGTTTTAAATGGAGCAACAATGGGAAACAAGGAGTTAAAGAACACATGAAAGAGTATTTTTTTAAAACTAACCGTGAACCATATCAGCCGAGTTCCCAATTTTTTTAAATAATTAAGTTGGTATAAACTATGTAGAAGAAAGGTAGTAGTGTAAAGGCCCAGATTGCTATTGGAAAATCCATAGGCTTTTAAATGGACAGATAGAGTATTCAAGGCTCATGGGGCCACAATTCGGGAGATGTCATAACTGACTTTTCAAATCACATTCAGGGAGCCTCTTCAAATGGCCGGTCTCTAGGGAGCATAGCTCTGTCATTTGTCCTTCCTGCTTCTTCTCAGCTCTTCTTTATTCCTTATGGAGCAGTTCATATTCTTGAGATAAGATGCGGCCATCAACAGGTTGCTGCCTTTTTAACCAGCAAAGTGTGCTCTTTTTTGTTGTTGTTGTTATGTTGACCTTGATCAGCTGGAGTCACACTCTTGGGTCTCTGTTCATTTAGGTATTATTGACTATCCCACCTCATTCACTTATCCTGGCAGGTTTCAGAGTGGTAGCCGTGTGTTAGTCTGTATCAGCAAAAACAACAAGGAGTCCTTGCGGCACCTTAGAGATTAACCAATTTATTTGGGCATAAGCTTTCATGGGTTCGAGCCACGAAATAAATAAATAAATTGGTTAGTCTCTAGAGCACCACAAGGACTCCTCGTTGTTTATCCTGGCATTGTCTTGGAACTTGTATTAGGAAGGTGGACTTGCTGTACAAAGTCATCATTTGAGATGAGGGCTTGATATCTTTTGGCATTGTGCACTTACAGGAAAAAGGGGATGTTACATGAGAGAAGAAAAATATTGTAACAAAAAATATCATAGAAATAGCACTTATACAGTGCTTTACATCTTCAAAGCACGGTGCAAACTAATTTACTAATTAATCTAAATATGCAGTTGTATTCATTTGTACTCATCAGGATTAATCCTTTGAAAAAAGAAATGAAATTTCTATTTGAAAATTATTCTTAAAGGGAATCATAAGTAGGTTGCACTGAGAGGAAATGAATTGCTCTGTATCCTTAATGTGGCAATTACATTTATTTACATTATAACTACTGCTTATTTTGCAAAGCATCAGGTAGCTAATAGCTATGCAGTCTTGCATCTGCATTTAAGAGAATAGTTTTATTCTTACCAGTTCTGGAGGGCCAAATTCTATACCATATTCAGACTGCAGATTTCCAAAATTTGAAATGTATTACACCTTTGAGGGGCTAAAAGCAGCCTGCAGAATTAGAGACATATTCTATGTTTGTTCTTTTGCAGAACTGTAATTGATCTCAACTGGAATGCAATGCTTTAAGGAGTTCTGCACACACATTGTGCAACAGTACACTTTGATCCCATGTTATTCTATTGTCCTCTGGAAAGAATGCATCCTGAAATTCTGTGTGAATACAGCTACTCTTTACTGGATACAATGCAAGGCCTTTATTAGTGTGTATCTGGTAATATATCAGCCATATCTTTTACATCCTATACATATCAGACTACTGATATACTGATATGCATTGTAATTCTCTGCATATTCTTGTTATCCATATGAATGTTGAATCTGTTTCTGAAACCCTTGGCCTCAATGATATCTTGTGGCAACGAGGTCTTCAGGCTTATGGTGTGGAAAATGTATTTCCTTTTATCAGTTTGAAGTTTGTTGCCATATCACTTGAAGAAGTAAGGAACTTAACTGTTAAGTGTGAGTTCTTCAGTTGTATGATTTTTTCATAATGTACAAGTGTGTACCATGAACTCTTATAAGAGAATTTAGCTCAAGGAGCAGAGGCCAATATTTCTGTTCTGAAAAATTCTATATTCTATTCCTACTTACAACTGAACTTGATGGCAGCAAAGGTCTGAAGTGTAGCGCCTATCCATGCCATCCTGGATGGCCTGGAAATTATTTCAGTTGGCACTCATTTGTTTTATTTGGACTCCTGTAATCTCCAGACACTTGAGAGCAAGCTTTGCCTAATTGAAGTGCATATCTACTATATTGGTTGATATGTGACCCTTTGTTGGATGGAATCAATGTGTCTCTTGAGTAATGGATGAACTTCTCCTTCAGCTGATATAGTAAAAACGTCTGTTGTTTGAGCAGAATACCCTGGGTTCTTCCTCTGATGATGCATGAATGCACTTAAGAGCATCCTCATTTGCAGCCATCATCTGCAGCCAAATATTCGTTATAATCGGCTTGTCTTTAATATTTATAATGGCACATAATGTGCAAAAGGTCCTGCCTTGGAAACAACTGGGAATTTCTTCTTTCTCTTTTTCATTCTTAAACCATTCCTAATCTGCACTCTGAAGAAGGCAGCTTTGGAGCCAATTTAGAGTTTGTATGTTAAAAGCCATTTTGAAGAAATAAGTTGCGCTCCTGAGCCTCCTCAGATGTACAGCCAAAAGAACATGGTCTGGCAGCCACACGTGGCTTTGGCACATCTTTCAGCAAAACCAGAGAGTTTGAATGTGAAATCTAGCATTCAGAAACAAAATGTGTATTTGTGACACTGCCTTGGGGACTCTGGGTTCTGAAATCAATGCATGTAATTGATCAAGAACGTCTTTCTGAATGACAAAATAGTACCCTTCATTTTGCTCATCTTTCACAGAGCATCATGCTCTTAGACACTGTGGCAATGGCAGTTCTAGCAATACCTCAGTAGAAAGATAGGGCAAGTCAATATGATGCAATAGAAATTAAGGGATGGAGTTTCAGCATTTCTTGCCATGTCCCCCATTGAAGGGAAAGTATGTTACACCACAGACTTTACACTGTGCATGTCACCTACATTGTGGCCTTGAAATGCAGCTGCATGGTACACTGAATAGAAGTCTGGTTTATTGTATTCAAATACTATAGCTATTTTGTGATAGTAAGAGCCATATTAGTCAATAAAATATTTTAATATAGAGAGAATGTTTGGGTCTTTTGGGTATGGTTGGGTAACTGAGTTCTGATCTTTCAAGCAAACATTATTTCTCTCTGTAACTCCAAGCACTGTTACTATAATGGTCTGTACGATGTCTGGTGAAATGATTAGGAAGCTTGATCAGAATTGGATGGTCAAAACAAGGCACAGAGGAAACACACAAATAGGTTACAGGGGCATACTGATAAATGACCATTGTGTTTGGTGAATTCCAAAGCAAGAAACCCAACTGGGCTGCTGTACAAAGAACCACTGTAATTTGCAAGTTAAATGTGTAGATCAGTGAGTAGAATGTAGCTCCATGAGTCTAAATCCAATGGCACAGACCCCCCTACTGCCTTGTCATCAAGCCAATGGTTGTCATTTAGAATCATCTTCTGCCCATTCTGGAGGATCCGCTGTTTAGTACCACTGGGGAATCCAGCTATTGGTGTTCAGCTGTCTGTCTTCTCCTGGGACAGAAAGAAAAGCTGCTGCTCTGCTGGGTACCCTTCTGCTTCATCTCCCCCATCCAGTGATGCACAGCATTCTCTGCAGGGAAGTCTTTATCGTAACAGCCAGGACTTTATGGAGAAATATGTCTGTGGCTCTGGCATGGAGTGCATTAACCCTGCCAGACTGAAGAGGCCACAGAGCAGCAAATGAGGAGAGGGGAATAAGCAGCTGTGGAGGGGAGAGAAGGAATAAATATAGAGGTACTTGCTTTCACTATGCATGAAATGAGATGCCACGTTCCCACCTCATGTCACATATTGGTTGTTACAGATGGCTAGAGGAAGGATTGGGTTTCTGGTTCGAGTTGCCACCCACAAAGTGCATTTACATTCCACAGCCCAGTTGTTCATGGAATAACATCCCAATGATGACCAAAACTATCGGATGTGTCTTAATTTGTATGGTTAAGTGTTATCAATGTGACTCAACCATAGAAGCAACTGTGCACTAGCTATTTTGCTTACCTTTGAAACCAGAACCGCTCAGCCTGGCACCAAATGTTGGAGCTGTTCTATAATATATGAAGAGTGAAATAATCTGGATCAGGTTCCCAGTGAGTCATCCTGGTCCCTACATGCCCTGATGGGCATCACCTCCTGTGGAAAGCAGAAATAGAAATTCATCCTCAGTAAAATTCTTTGGCACATAGTCCCTGCTCCCATAAATACCCTTAGCATGAATATGGGTGTAGAAAGCCAGTGTTCGGTTCAAATGTTAAATACATCCAAATAATATGTAATTCAGATAAAATGGTGACAATATTGTCAATAATATTCTTACTGCTTTGAAGGTTAAGGGCCCAATCCTGCCTTAGGATCCCATAGCACAGACCTCTAGGCCTATATGGACCCTGTTGAAATAAACAGTGCAGGGTCCATGCTGTCAGTTCTCAACCAAGATCAGGGTCTACAGTAAATGGTTAATGGTGTTAAGCTTTTAAATCTCACATACACATTAAGGAAGCAACCAAACAAATGTTAATTTCCCTGCGTCTTATAACTGGATTTTTTTTTGGAATACTAAGATCTAAAGAACCATCAAGATCTCAAAAAATAGATAAAATAGTCCTTTCCCCCTGTATCCCTCTCTAACAAGCAGCTAATCAATTTTCCTCCTCTCCCATCAGTAAGGACTTTTCATACCCAAAACTCTTAAGTGACTACTTGCTTACCGGGTATTATCAATATCGTAACCCATTTTTCTTGATAATGGTTAACTATAAATGGTAATTTGTACCATATACAATAATTAACAATATATTTGTTTTTTGCTATACTCAGTCCTGTCTGGTATTGTTCAGGTTAGTTGTTTAGTTTATTAGTACTTCTCAAGTTTTCTTTATGTCTATTTATTTTTTAAAAAATAATACGAGGACTCTTCAGAACAGAAGAAAGTTAAGACAGAATAGGTGAGAACATTGTAAATATTTACTCTCAAAATGTGAAGGCTATTAATAAAATTTACTAATATTTTATAAGAACTGTCTGAAATTTACACATAGTAACACCCAATAATTAAGTTATTGTTCATTTTGAGCCTATGTGGGCTAATATTTTGAAGTCTGTTCTCCCCTGAGTGTCGAGGGAGTCGATATAGGTAATTGTCATTCATGCTAATAGAAGTTATGGATGTTGGGTTTATCAGTTATAGTACAAGAACTGTATCTTTAAGAAAAGAGCATGAAGAAAGTTTTTTTTTAAAAAAAGGAGCTAGAAAAGTATGCCTGTCAATTATTAAAGATACATTTAATATTAAACCATGCAGATTGTTTTAAGGAATGTTAGGTTGGTAAAGTATTTGCATCAATTATCGGATTTTCCTCCAAATTTTGAAACCACATGCCCACCCTGAACTGTAGCTGACGATTCCACCTTAACAAGGTGCGAAGATTGACAAGTGGAGATGTTGCATAGAGCTGAGGGAGGGAGTGTATTCTATTGGTTTGTGCTTGTACATCCTGAGCACCAATTACTGTCATTTCTGCCAGCACTGATGTGTTTATCAGGATGAGTTATAACAATATATGTACAGAGGCAGTGTGTATGCTGGATGACCACCCCCTGTGATGTAAAATATGAGAGTCTGGGAGCTACTGTTTTATAATTCATTCAGCAATCGAATGTTGTTGGTTTGCTTAGTTATAAAGGCAAGTGTGAACGGAACAGCAGACAGGAGAATCTTGCATTAAGAATCTTGAGAAGCTGCATTTGGTGCCTGGTCTCTCTGCTTTTGTTCAAGCAAATTCTGTCTTCGGTGAGTGATGTGGCTTCAGCTGAGCTAACCCAGTTATTAGATAAACTCGGTAAAACTGCATAGTAGTTTTAATGTGTGTTTTGCTTTCAGAAGTAGTCCTATGTGGCTTTTATGTGGGGGTTACAATAATTTCAGTTGTTTAGTCTAGTGGCACAGTCCGAGATGAAAAGAAAAATGTAACAATGAATTATTTAATATAATGCTGTGAGTAATTGTTCGTAGCTAAAGTTTCCTTCTTTCCGTTTTTGTCAGTGTTGTAGATTCAAAGAGGCTATGAACAAGCTTTTATTAGCAGTTAAAAAGAACAAGTGCTGTACCTTTTGTAGCAGGAGGGGGAAAATGTATGCTAAAATGAGAAGCATTTACTAATACTTTTTCAAAGACTCTAGTACATGTGTAATTTCGGATTCAGCCATAAATCTTTTGTATGCAGCAAGGCAATGCAAATGATTTATATTGTAGAGATTATTAATTGGTAATAAGTGAAATGGTAGCCTCTCTGTTTTGTGGTAATATGCTCAGGATCATGTTAAAATGAATGATTCCCCATCTTGCATAACAGTGTTGAAATATGTCAGAGATGCAAAAGCATACTTTGAAAGCAAACTGCTAAAGCATTGTATTACAGTAGCCATACAGAGAAAGCTTAAGGTATATTTCCAGTAAATTATTCATTACCTTGTGAATATTTCACTAGCTTCAAATCCTTTGCTTTAATTATTGCCTTGTTTCAGATTGACCCTTACATTTTGTAAAGCCAGATCCTTTAATATTTATTCACATCATCCCTCCTGTAACCTTTAAAGATCAATAAACCAGGGATGGAAATTTTTGTTTTAATCAGGAAGGAACTGAAAAGCACAGTTTACCAAAAGTAAGACCTCACATTGCTCTGCTGTATCGATATACCTCTCGCCACAACTGCTGGTCATTAATGGCAGTTTTACTTTTCCCTGTTCATATAGCAGAATTATTATAGGTGACGGTAGTCTCTCTCTCTTTACTCTCTGTCTTTCTCCCTCTGTCCGTAGGAGAAACAAGATTGTTTTCTCAAAATATTAAGGGGGCTCAGCAGAGCAGCACCTGTTGTCTTACTGCTTTTATTATCAGCAATCTGAGAGACATGGTCTTTCTGAGAGCTGTCATCTTTTATCTGTTCAAACTGTTTACTGTGTAGAGATTTAAATATGTATTACTGTCTCCCACTTGGAGAAATTATCTACTTCAACAGTTATATTTTGGTCACCCAGGGTGGGGGAATGATATTGTTTTCTTTGATAAAGTGCCTCAGTTTTAGCTCCCTTTATTGTATTGAGAGAAAGGCTTTTATGCAAAAAGGCGTGTGCCAATGATTCGCTATGTAACAGATGTTTGCAGTTGTTAATTTCCAGTACCGAGTGTCATTTAAATATTGTCAGTAAGATCATTCCTCAGAAGTCTGACAAACTAAAGACCTTTTCAAATTCTGCTTTAAACGACTATATTTCTTTATAATTCTCTGCCTCTTCTTTGAATATTTTGGGTCCTTTTTAGCATTCTCATTGATTGATAGGGATTCTTGTGATATCAAAATGCATTTTCTTGAGTTGTAAGTTCTCATATTTTTAGGAGTCTGATATCAGATCCATCTGTCTAGATCACTATATTGCATCCGTCACCATGGTATCATCTCAGCAATGAGAACACTAACGATAAGACTCTGTGACTTCAACACGACTACTGTAGTGGGCTACTGTAGTGTGCTCTGTGGAGGGCTATACCTTCAATCAGTCTGGGAACTGAAGCTGCTATAGAAGGCAGAAGTCCATATTTAAGAGGTGTGTATCATTGGGAGCACGACATCACCACTGCAGGATCTGTGCTGGCTCTCTATTGGTTTCTGTGTGGAGTTTAAAGTCTAGAGTTTGATTTATAAATCCCTAAATGGCCTGGAAGATAGCTAAAGTAACACCAATATTTAAGAAGGGCTCTAGAGGTGGTCCTGGCAATTACAGACCGGTAAGTCTAACATCAGTACTGGGCAAATTAGTTGAAACAATAGTAAAAAATAAAATTGTCAGACACATAGAAGAACATAAATTGTTGCGCAAAAGTCAACATGGTTTCTGTAAAGGGAGATCATGTCTTACTAATCTATTAGAGTTCTTTGAGGGGGTCAACAAACATGTGGACAAGGAGGATCCAGTGGACATAGTGTACTTAGATTTCCAGAAGGCCTTTGACAAGGTCCCTCACCAAAGGCTCTTACGTAAATTAAGTTGTCATGGGATAAGAGGGAAGATCCTTTCATGGATTGAGAACTGGTTAAAATACAGGGAACAAAGGGTAGGAATAAATGGTAAATTTTCAGCATGGAGAGGGGTAACTAGTGGTGTTCCCCAAGGGTCAGTCCTAGGACCAATCCTATTCAACTTATTCATAAATGATCTGGAGAAAGGGGTAAACAGTAAGGTGGCAAAGTTTGCAGATGATACTAAATTGCTCAAGATAGTTAAGACCAAAGCAGACTGTGAAGAAGTTCAAAAAGATCTCCCAAAACTAAGTGATTTGGCAACAAAATGGCAAATGAAATTTAATGTGGATAAATATAAAGTAATGCGCACTGGAAAAAATAACCCCAACTATACATACAATATGATGGGGGCTAATTTAGCTACAACTAATCAGGAGAAAGATCTTGGAGTCATCGTGGATAGTTCTCTGAAGACGTCCATGCAGTGTGCAGCGGCAGTCAAAAAAGCAAACGGGATGTTAGGAATAATTTAAAAAGGGATAAAGAATAAGACAGAGAATATCTTATTGCCTTATGTAAATCCATGGTAGGCCCACATCTTGAATACCGCATACAGATGTGGTCCCCTGGTCTCAAAAAAGATATACTGGCATTAGAAAAGGTTCTGAAAAGGGCAACTAAAATGATTATTTTAGTCCCATATGAGGAGAGATTAAAGAAGCTAGGACTTTTCAGCTTGGAAAAGAGAAGGCTAAGGGGGGATATGACAGAGGTATATAAAATCATGAGTGGTGTGGAGAAAGTGAATAAGGAAAATTATTTACTTGTTCCCATAAAATAAGAACTAGGGGCCAACAAATGAAATGAATGGGTAGCAGGTTTAAAACAAATAAAAGGAAGTTCTTTTTCACTCAGCGCACAGTCAGCCTGTGGAACTCCTTGCCTGAGGAGGTTGTGAAGGCTAGGACTATAACAGAGTTTAAAAGAGAACTGGATAAATTCATGGATGTTAAGTCCATTAATGGCTATTAGCCAGGATGGGTAAGGAATGGTGTCCCTGGCCTCTGTTTGTCAGAGGGTGGAGATGGATGGCAGGAGAGAGATCACTTGATCATTACCTGTTTGGTTCACTCCCTCTGGGGCACCTGGTATTAGCCACTGTCAGTAGACAGGATACTGGGCTGGATGGACCTTTGGTCTGACCCAGTATGGCCATTCTTATGTTCTGGGACCACCTGCCTATGCAAGAAGTGTGCATCTTTGCCCAGTTGCTGGAGTTGAGATCAACAAAGGCCCCTGAGTTTGAGTTATACTCAATGTAAAAGAGAGGGGACTGCTGACAGGACATTCTTTTTAGGGGCCTTCAACTTTGGGATTTACTCATCACCCTTTGAAATACCCCAGATCTGTTGACCTTCTGGGCTTGCTGCAAGACCCATCCGTTTAACCAGGCTTTTGGGAGGGGCATGGTAAGAGTTAATCTTTGTTTGGTTATTGTTCGGTTTGAGTTGAGGACCTCTGATGAGTTTTATTTGTGATTGTGCTTTTTAATGTAGGGCAGTGGTGAGTAGAACTTGAGACTGGTGTCTGTGTGCGTATGTACATACACCCATACATATGTTTGTGTGCACACACACACACACTTTAAAGTAAATGGTTAGTTGGTTCCATATGTACAGATGAGCTGAGTTTCATACTTTAATATGGAATACTTTGCTGCAAAGTATTGAAAAGGTTATATGTCATTCTTGACTTGCATCTTATTGAATGCTCATGCTAATAACCAGATATTATGTGTTGTGATGGGTTATGTTTTACAGCATTATCCAAATTATTTTACAGTATCATATATTATGGCATGTATACAACAGAACCATTCAAGCCATAATAATCTAAATAAATTTGTTTCCTCCTCAGTGAGTGATATTTCAGGACAAAAAATTGGTTATAAATATAGGCAAAACATGGTCTCTTTTATTAGGATTGTAAACACATGGTCTTCTTCCAGGCACTCCCGGTGGCCTTGGGGCAGCCCTGCAAGTGGCCCCTTGTCTCAGTTTCCCTTTTGAGTCCCCAGTAACTTCCTAGAAGCTTATCCTGCAGTCCATCAACACATTTTATTCACAAAACGTAGTGTAAATGTCCCAAAACATAATCCCTGTCACCCCAGTGCAAGTAATATTCCGGTGTCTTCTGCTCCATCCAGACTCTTGATCAGTCCTCCTCTGTCCCTCTGCCAGGGCAGCAACCTTTCCTTCTGGGGTGCAAACCTGTCCCTCTGCCAGGAAAGCAACCTTTCCTTCTGCTCTTCCCAACAGGAACTCTCACATCCTCCATGCTGAGAGCATCTTTGCCAGGGGAGCATCCCTCACACCTCCCATCCCTTTTGCAGTACCTCTGGGTCCACTCTTTGTCCCTGGAGTTGTCAGCAGGCATCTCCCTTTGCTGCTCCCCCTGCCTCCAGCCCTGGGTCTGTGGCTTGGAGACACCAGACAGTTAACCCCTCTTGCTGATTTCCTATCTTCAGCCTTCTCCCACAAACCAACTTCTCTCTCTAGCAGCTATCTTCTCATGCCCTTCTCCTGTCTGGTTCCTGGCTGATGCTTAGGTCCCCAGCAGGCATGCCAAACCCATGAAAAAAATGCAGAAATTGGGCTTGTTTTTGGCTTAATTGGCTTGTGAGTTGCTTATTGGCTAGTTTTTGGCTTGTAGCTTGTTGCTTGTTTGGCTTGTAGCTTGTTTCTTGCAGGGGCAAGGGGCAGGGCAAGCAGGGGTAAGGGGGGAGAGAGTCAGAGGTGCACAGCGGGCCAACCACAGTCCCAGACTGCACGCCCGGGGGATCTAGTCACGTAGAGTGTTGGGGTTCTTAGGGATTGGCTTGTTTTGGTCTTGTTTTGAAATGGGATTCGCCTGATTTGTGGCTTATTGTGGAAGTAGGGGTACTTATTAACAGGTGAAAGTTAGCAACTCTGGTCCCCATGTGCTGTCCTGCTCTCTTAATTGGTCCAACTGGGAGTGCCTGGACTGGAACAGGAGAACTGAGCCCAGTTTCATTTAATGAACCAGCTACCCTATTTCAGGGATCATAGCTGAAGTAAATTTTTATGCAGTAGGAAGGAATAGATTTGACAAATAGGGCAGGGAGTCAGTAAAATGTTACACTTATAAATATGTTATTGTCTTCAGTATTGGGCTACACATTCTACTGGGTGCACAGCAGAGGCAAAGATCAAAACCTGCCAAAAGATATGCAGCCTACACAAACACCAACTTCTAACCAGATTGCAGGTTAGAAGTGCACTGGGAAATTCAGTACTAAATGAAATAAATCTCCAGGGTGTTAAACTTAATCTAATTATAAGTGTGATGGATTGACTTTGTAATGGTGTACACAGTTTTGGCATCTGGGTGATTTACACTGGTAATAATAATGATTAAATAATAATGAAAATCCTAACTTTAAAGTACTTTTTCTTCATTTTGAAAGACTTCCACCACCCAAAAAAAAAAATCCACACACAAACCTTGTTGCTGGAAGTGGGTTAAACCCTGATCAAGCAGATAGGTCTTACACATGACCTGAGAATGTTCAAAATCAGCATTCCACAGAGACGGACCCTCCCACTGGCTCTTGACACTTTGGTCCCAGAAACCAGCAGGCAGAACTAGCCAATGGATCATGTCTTCTCTAGTGAGATACAGGGAAAGAAATTATCTGGATTCCACATTCTATCTGAGGCATTGTAGGTAACCAGCAACATGAATTATACCCAGAAGTAGATAGGTAGCAAATTCTGAGCACAGAGTAGTGTTCTGTCCCTTTCAAAACATAAGTTTCTGCATTTTTTGCACTAACTGAAGCCCCTTAGTTGAGCACAGTGTGGTCATCTACATTTGAAGTTGCAGAGATGTAGATCCTACGGCTGGGTCTGCATCAGTAGAGAATGGACACAGCCTCCACACAAGTTGTATATGAAACAGAGGATTATGTGCCAATATGTCACCAGGGAATCCAAGACCAGCAGAGGATCATCCAAGAGGACACCAAAACTCTGAGCCATACTGACAAATATTGGGCATACATTGTGACAATCAGGGTCCAGACGCCCCAGGGACAAAACATGGGGTCTGAACCCTAAAGAACAAGAACTGAATCACGTGATTGTATGCCTCTTGTGACAGGGTCAGTGAATTTTGAGGTTATATAAGGGGGGCAAAAAGATATTTGACTTGTACATCGCTTGGGAGATTAAACATGTCAGGGGTTCAACCCGGACCAGTGAGGAGTTGTGTCACCATCTGCCCTGCAACTCTGGGTGCCTTCAATTCTATGTGGTTGTGACTCATAGATCTGACACCAACAGCCTGCATACAAGCTTGTCAGTCACAGCCTGGCTTCCACTGCCCAGTTACTTTTTGCAGAGTGACCCCACTACCCTCCCAGTCCCAAATTTCCTTGAAACTGTCTGCCTGGTGACAATCTGCTGGGGTTCCGAGCAGTGTGAGTTACTGGGTTACTGCTCAGCCTCAGCAAGAGAGAGTTTTGCTACCGCTAAGCTGCCACACCATCTTGTCTGCCCTGCCAGCAAACTCTCCAGGACTCTGCCAGTCCAGACCTTGTCTTGCAGGTAACAAACAGTGAACCCTGACTCCTGAGCTCCCCAGAGATGTTTCCCTGAGTGTCCAACCCTTTTCTGGAACATGTTGCTTCTTTAAAGGGGCAATACACTGCAGCTTTGTAATTTAACTGGGGTTTGACCAACACTTATTTCAATCAAAGCACTGAACTGGTTTATAGTAAAAGTAAAACAGGTTTATTTAACATGACTAAAACTTAATTTTAGCAAGTTTCCTTTGCCTAAGCAGGTTTTCCCCCCTAAACTTAGGTCCCAGAGACTTCAACTGCCTTGGTTGAAGGATCCAACATTCTGTGATGTCAAGAGCTCTGGCCCTTTTAATCCTCCAAGTGATGGATAACTCCCGTGTCTTTTTGCTCCCCTTATATTACCCCAGAGTTCACTGACGCTGTCACAAGGGGCAGGAAGGCTTCTTGCTGTTCTTCCCTTCCTGTGGACTTCCCACCCCCCTGCCAATTCATATGTAAATAGGGCTTCCATTGTTTTGATTCTACACTACTTAATATCATTGGAAACAAGTGGACAGCTGCCTTCCCTACTGTTTGGGAGAAAGCCTGTTTCTCCCCTTCATTTGGTCACAGTTTTTAAACCATAATATCAATTAGTATCCATAATTTCTCATATAGTGTTAATACATCTATTTCACAATGATATTAGTCATCGGTGTGTCACCTGCTTTCATAAGAAACATTACTCAATACAGTTCTAGTACAGTGATATTGTATACAATCAGTTGATTCAGTTGCTTCTTTTGGGGTGTTCATACACTCTGTTTTCCCCCTCAGGTGTCTGGACCCTGATTGTCACATAAACCACCTGTAGAACTAGGCTTGCCAGGTGTCTGGTTTTCCAACAGAACACCTGGTCGAAAAGGGACCCTGGCAGCTCCAGTCAGTACTGCTGAACAGGCTGTTAAATGTCCAGTCGGCGGCACAGTGGGGCTAAGGCAGGCTCTGCATAGCTCCTGGAAGCAGTGGCATGTCCCCCCTCTGGCTCCTAGAATAGGGGAAGCCAAGAGGCTCAGCATGCTGCCCCCACCCCAAGCACCCGCTCCGCAGCTCCCATTGACTGGGAACTGTGGCCAATGGGAGCTGCGGGGGCAGCACCTGCAGATGGGGCAGTGCACAGAGCTGCTTGGCTGCGCCACCACATAGTAGCTGGACAGGGGGACATGCTGCTGCTTCTGGGAGCTGCTTGATGTAAGTGCCGCCTGGAGCCTGCATCCCTGACCCCCTCCTGCATCCTAACCCCCTGCCTCAGCCTTGATCCCCTCCTGCTGTCCAAACCCCTTGGTCCCAGCCCAGAGCATCCTCCTGCACCCCAAACCCCTTAACCCCAGCCCCACCCCACAGCCTGCACCCCCAGCCTGAGCCCTCACCTCCCTCCCACACCCTAATTCCCTGCCAGAGCCCAGAGCCCCGTCCCACACCCTGAATACCTCATTTCTGGCCCCACCCTGGAACTCACACCCCCAGCCCATACCCCATACCCCATACCCCATCCCACACCCCAACCCCCGCCTCAGCCCAGAGCTCCCTCCCATACTCCGAATCCCTCGGCTCCACCCCCCGAACCCAGAGCCCTCTCCCAAACCCCTGATCCCTGGTTCCATTTTGGAGCTCACATCCCCTCCCGCACCCCAACCCCTGAGCCAGCCGAGGGCAAATGAGCAAGTGAGTGAGGGTGGGGAGAGCGAGCAACAGAGAGGAGGGATGGAGTAAGCGGTGATGGGGCCTCAGAGAAGGGGCGGGGCCTCAGATGAGGGGCAGAGCAGGGGGCGGGGCAAGAGTGTTCAGTTTTGTGTGAATACAAAGTTGGCATCCCTATGTAGAACTTGCACGCAAAGCTGCAGAACATAACTCTAGATTAGCAAAAAGAAAAGGAGTACTTGTAGCACCTTAGAACAGAACCACTAACCCACAACAGAACCACTAACCCAGGAACCTATCCTTGCAACAAAGCCCGTTGCCAACTGTGCCCACATATCTATTCAGGGGACACCATCACAGGGCCTAATCACATCAGCCACACCATCAGAGGCTCGTTCACCTGCACATCCACCAATGTGATATATGCCATCATGTGCCAGCAATGCCCCTCTGCCATGTACATTGGTCAAACTGGACAGTCTCTACGTAAAAGAATAAATGGACACAAATCAGAAGTCAAGAATTATAACATTCATAAACCAGTGAGAGAACACTTCAATCTCTCTGGTCACGTGATTACAGACATGAAAGTTGCAATTCTTCAACAAAAAAACTTCAAATCCAGACTCCAGCGAGAAACTGTTGAATTGGAATTCATTTGCAAATTTGATACAATTAATTTGGTCTCAAGTTGCAGTGGGGGAGGTTTAGATTGGATATTAGGAAAAACTTTTTCACTACGAGGGTGGTGAAACACTGGAATGCGTTACCTAGGGAGGTGGTAGAATCTCCTTCCTTAGAGGTTTTTAAGGTCAGGCTTGACAAAGCCCTGGCTGGGATGATTTAACTGGGAATTGGTCCTGCTTCGAGCAGGGGGTTGGACTAGATGACCTTCTGGGGTCCCTTCCAACCCTTATATTCTATGATTCTATGATTCTATGATAGGCTTGAATAGAGACTGGGAGTGGCTAAGTCATTGTGCAAGGTAACCTATTTCCCCTTGTTTTTTCCTACCCCCGCCCCCGACGTTCTTGTTAAACCCTGGATTTGTGCTGGAAATGGCCCACCTTAATTATCATACACAATGTAAGGAGAGTGATCACTTTAGATAAGCTATTACCAGCAGGAGAGTGAGTTTGTGTGTGTGTGGGGGGGGGGGGTGAGAAAACCTGGATTTGTGCTGGAAGTGGCCCAACTTGATTATCATACACATTGTAAGGAGAGTGGTCACTTTAGATAAGCTATTGCCAGCAGGAGAGTGGGGTGGGGGGAGGTATTTTTTCATGCTTTGTGTGTATAAAAGATCTTCTACACTTTCCATAGTATGCATCCGATGAAGTGAGCTGTAGCTCATGAAAGCTTATGCTCAAATAAATTGGTTAGTCTCTAAGGTGCCACAAGTACTCCTTTTCTTTTTGCGAATACAGACTAACACGGCAGTTACTCTGAAACCTCTAGATTAGCAATTCTCAGCCTTTTCAATACCATGGCACCATGTTACAAGAGAAAAAGGTTTTGGGACTCTCCCTCCCATATAGCTATAAAGAAAGGGACTGTAGTCCCAATCCGCAGGTTGAGAACATCCGTTTCTAGATGTATCCCTTTCCCTCTTGTCTGGCATCTCACATTTATAGCGTGCAGAACACATGCCACATGACTTGGCAATATGTAACAAGTACTGGTATCTCCCTGCATTTGAATTGGATGTATTCATTACCTCAATAAGTGTGCATTGAGTTCTATCCAAAGTAGACTTTAAGTGATCAGTTGGTGACTTCAGTAGCATATCTACATACAGCTCTTATTTTGCATTCTGTGGATAATGTAATGGGATCATCATTTTTAACATGATTATTGCCACCCAGTCCTTCAAAGCTTAAACTGGTTTAATTTCAAGTCCTTCAGGCCTCATCCCCAAACCATTTTTTAATATTGTTGAAACTGTCCTATAATTTTAACGAGTCAGGAGTGTAATGTGGGTTGACAACAGTTTTAAAACTCTGAAAGTACACTTCATCTCTGGATCACATTGGACAGTATGTTGAGCTGCATACTGACAGAATAGTGCATGGTGTGTCTCTTCTAATTCACTATGGTCATTCAGATGAAAATGTTTCTTATTTGAAAGACTGTAGTTGGACAACAGAAAAAGGGCACACTTGATATACGATTCCATTTGTGCTAGAGTTTTTAAGAAAGCAATTAATGCACCAGAGTCTGAGGTTGAGCAAATGCTAATTTAAGAACCTGCTATTATCCCCTTTTTCTGTCGTGGTAATAACCTTTATAATTATGAAATAATAAGGAACTGATTGAAGTGGGTTTTGTGCAGCTACATGCTGAAACACTGCCATGAAAGCATGCATTAGGCATGCAGACTGTAATCAGTTGTATTGTATTTTTCTTCCATAGTTATTTATTTCTCCATTTTAAGTAAATTGCTGCTCTCAGAAGTGTTTCCACTATGTTCAGTGGTGTGTACAAGGGTTATCAAAACTACACAGAGCAACTAGAAATATCCAGGTGCAAATCTTTCCAATTAGCATTAGCCTGGAGTTCATAATATAACAAAAGATATTACATAACAAAGAAAATCCTTTTTTTCTTCCAATAAATGACATTTGAAACTATTTTTAGAAGATTGATTATCATCTAAATATAAATAGTATTGCCTCACAGGATGGGTTGACATTTAACCTCTTGTTTACATTTTATTTTTATTCTGTTTGTGTTTACTTACAATACTATTATTTTAAACCTCTACCCATTTACTCATATTGTTCCCATCATCATAGTATCTGAGCACCTCACGTATATTAGTGGATTTATCCTCACAACTTCCGAGGAAGGTAAGGAAGTATTCTCCCCATTTTACAGATGGGGAACTTCAGCACAGAGAGAATAAATGACTTATCCATGATCACAAAGTCCATCCTTCCTCCCTTATCTCCTCTCTGATCACTGATAAACACTACCAAGAGAAAATAATATATGGGAATTCAGAGTACCCAGGCTCTTGGAGATCTTCAGATGGAAAGGGCTACGGTAATGCAAAATAACATTATTAATAGCTTGCACCCATGCAAAATTAGAGATTGTTGAGATTGGCTATCAGAGATAGTCTTTCTTGCCTTCTTTCTTTTTCTTTCTTCTGTAAGCTGCAAACACAAGAGAGTTGACAGATCGCATACAGTACCTGCGCAAGTCTGACAACATTGGTCCATATAACACAGGGCAGTGTTTGAGATGAGAAACCCCCACACAAGCAAAACTTGTGTGGTGTTAAGGATAGGTACAAATTAGCAATGCATTTTGACCACCATTGGAAGAGACATTAAATAAAAAGAATGGAGAGTGAGTGGTTAGAAATTTTAGTTTCTGAAGTTCTACTTCACTATCTTAGATATGTGATTTGTAGATTTTTAAGGCCAGAAGATATCATTATGATTTATTCTGAGTTGAATCTACCACATGCCTAAGTAAATTGTGCCAATAGTTAATTAACTTCACTATAAAAAATTTGTGTTTTTATTTCCAGTCTGAATTTGTCTAGCTTCAGCTCCTAGCTACTGGGTTTCATTTTGCCTTTGTCTACTAGATTAAAGAGTCCTCTACCATCAGATATCTTCTTCCCATGTAGGTGCATATAAACTCAGATAAGATCACCTCATACCCTTCTCTTTGTTAAGCTAAATAGCTTTAGCTTCTTAAGTCTGTCACTATAAAATTCGTTTTCCAGACCTTCCAATCATTCTTGTAGCTCTCTTTTGAACACTTTCAACATTTTTTATCAATATGTGCTAGATGCATTTTTGAACTTCACCAATTGTTTGGGAATGCTAAAAGGATTATAAATATGTCTCAAGTCCACTTCGGTTTTATTTTAACTGGAGTCCCAATTCAAGTGCTAGCACTGCTTAGTGGATGGCAAGTTTTGAGTTACTATGGTAGTCTCGTTTGGTGAGATTCTTAAAGAAAAGGTTGATGAGTAACTATAGAATATTTTTAAGGGCAATCAGTAAATATTGGCTAATATGAGATTAAATTAACCATGAATATTCTGCATACAGACACCTAAATTGTTTATATTTTTTCTTTAGTTTTGTACTTCATTTCTTTATATTGAGGTCTGAATGTTTTCAGATTTGTGGCACCATTCTAGTTTTGTTTTTATTTATCATGTTTTGGTGCTGGAGAATGAATGGGAGTGATGAAAAATGACAGAGTAAATGGGCTGGTGGGGACGGTGGTGGGGAGGGAGGACAGAAGTGGATTGTGCGTTCACTTATTTTATTACACATGTCCTAGCGGAAATTATGATGAACCGAGAATAGAGGTTTCAGAGTAACAGCCGTGTTAGTCTGTATTCTCAAAAAGAAAAGGAGTACTTGTGGCACCTTAGAGACTAACCAATTTATTTGAGCATGAGCTTTCGTGAGCTACAGCTCACTTCATCGGATGCACGGTATGCATCCGATGAAGTGAGCTGTAGCTCACGAAAGCTCATGCTCAAATAAATTGGTTAGTCTCTAAGGTGCCACAAGTACTCCTTTTCTTTTTGAGAATAGAGGTTGTTAGGCAAAGATTAACCTGCCAATCATAAATTATATTCTGGCTTTAGCTCTGCATGAGATGCACAAAGGGAATTTCAAATTAGTTCATACCATTTGTAAACCTTCGTATCTACAACCTTGGGCCTGGTTGACATTTGTTTTAAGCAGGAGACAAGAGACACCTTTTGTAACAAAGTACTAGCGGGCATGTTAACTAGCTTACACAACAATATCTGACCCCAGATTTAATTATCTGTGTTTAGGGTAGGGTTTTTTTATATAGTTTTAAAATACAGGAGGAAAATTTTCAAGACTGTTATTTATTTTACCTAAAAATGTCTGACTATCAGACCTTATTAGGCGTGGTTTGCTGGAGCTATCATTAAGCTATCATTTTCATTTCAATTCTCTCTCTCCGTTCTGTGATGTTATTTTATGTATTTCCCAAATAACAATACATGTTTTGTGCATACAGACGTTATTTAAAAAGTGCAGTGTAAAGGCAGAAAACATAATGGGCCTTAACTTGCTTCCGTGACAATGATGGAAACAAGATCAGGTCCAGACCTATGAAACTCTTTTTTTCTATTGCTTGATGGTGCTTTTAGAACATTAGTAGAAACACCTGTAGAAGAGAGAGGCCAATATAAACATAAAATTAAGCAAAGCAACTTGGATGGAAACAGAGTTACAAGTAGAGCTTATTGGGAAAAGGGTTTTGCTTCCCCTCAATTTCTTTAAAATTTGTGGCAAAAACTGGTAATATTTCAGTTTTCAGCAACTGAAAATTGAAAAATTCTGACCAAAAAGTTTTGGCCAAAATATTTTAATTTGGGTAATTTTTAAAATATTTGTTTTTGGCCAAATTCATTTCTGTTTTTGCAAAAACTTAGAATTTTTGGAAAACCTGGAAAAAACTGGTATTTCTGGTAGAAATTTGTTTTTTGATGAAAAGGCCATTTTCTCCATTTTGAATGAAAAATTTCGACCTGCTGCAGTTAGTTTTGATTTTAATCTACAGTTCAAGTGTCCCTTTTCAGCCACTTCTCACAAAATTAAATCTATGGAGGGAGGAGGGATAGCTCAGTAGTTTGAGCATTGGCCTGCTAAACCCAGGGTTGTGAGTTCAGTCCTTGAGGGGGCCATTTAGGGATCTGGGGCAAAAATTGGGGATTGGTCCTGCTTTGAGCAAGGGGTTGGACTAGATGACCTACTCCAGAGACTTCTCTGTCTCTTTTTTTCCCTAGCCAACTTCAGAGAAAGTTTGTATTTTCCTTAATTACAAGCCAACAAGGTCCAACTGCTTTAAGTTACTCTCAAATGTTTTTTAAGGCTAGAAGGGACATCTGTGATCATATACTCTGACCTCTTGCACAGCACAAGATATAGGATTCCTCCCAGACCAGAATCTGCTGCTTTGAGCCTAGTAACTTGACTCAAGTTTAGGTAGGACCCAACTGTCCTCTTTCAGCTCCTCTAAATTGAGAACTTCCCTGGATTTAAGCTTCTCTTGGGCTGCAGATGGCCTGTCACTCCTCTTTGGGTTCCTGAAGTCTCCTGTGTCATTGTCTGACTCTGTGGTTGCTTCCCGTGATAGTGAAATTGTGAAGGAGAATGTTAAAGTCTAGAGGATCTGAAATCACCACAGTGCCCCATGCAGCCATTTGTTTCAGCCCCCACCCCGAGTCATCACAAATTCAAGCCAAACTCTGCCTTTAGATCAGCACTACCTGACTGTGAAATCTGTAGTAATTCAAGGGTAATCCTGGCACTGACGTTACAATCTGACAGCACTATGCCATCTACCAGAAAGTGTGGCATTTTGGATCCACATATCCTCAGTGTTTGTAATGACAGATTTCCAAAAGATGGCATGATCTGGCCCAGGATAATCAGAGAAGCAAAACAAACAAAAAAGTTTATTAGGCATGTACTACTATTGGAAACAGTAATAACTGGTGCAACTTAAATTCAGTTTAATATGTTTCATCTGATTTCAATTTATGTCTTGATCCCCATCAAATGTGTAGCCAGCTGGCAGCTGTCTGGCTACATGGGACTTTTACATGTCTTTCAGCTAAATCATATATCAAAATCTCCAGATAGATCTACATTGCAGATGGGATGGCAGATCTGCCAAAAGGATTTGGTGAAAGTAAAGAATTTATGCCCCCAACAATCTTTGTGTCCTGCTTTCCATCTGAATAGGGTGACCAGATGTCCCAATTTTATAGGGACAGTCCTGATTTTTGGAGCTTTTTCTTATATAGGTACCTATTACCCCCCACCCCCGTCCCGATTTTTCACACTTGCTATCTGGTCACCCTACACCTGAAAGAAGGAGATCTGGAGATCGTTTCATATGAAACGTCAACTCCCACCTTACTAATAAGGTGGTTGTTAGGTGCACAAACTGTGAACTGATTACATACGTGAGAAGCATGAGTGTGTGTGTGTGAACTTATATAAAGTTCATTTGTGGAAAATGTACAATAATATGAAAAACAGGGCAAAATGGGATATAATGGGTCTGAATGGGATTTCTCACCAGGTATGCACTAATGTGGCTGCACTGACATCTGTGATTTAAAGTGGTATACGTGAAACCGGAAAATGACTGATGTGCTTAAACTGAAAGTGGGGAATTGAGATTAAATATTAATAACAACTCTATAAATATGAGAACAAGTTGACAACTACCTTCTCTGGACATTTTGGGGCTTAGATGCTTCAGTGATGGGAGCCCTAGAAACATCATAAAGAAAGACAGGCAGACATGTTGAAGGTCACACTTGATACTTATTTATCAGATATATATAGAATGGGGATGTGAAAACGAGCCTTTGTCTACAAAAAGTTCATTGACATTTTCTAAAGAATTCAACGTGATTTGAATTCCATTTTCGTTCATTTACCCTTTGGAATGGAATTGCTACCATTTAAAGACGATATGCAAACTCTTTCTTTTCTGTCTGCATCAATAAAAACCAGCTGAAGATGTGACATTAAAAGTCATGTAAGTGATGTCTAGTGGGGGGGGAATAGGAGAAGAGTTAATTATTTTCTTAATTCACAAGTAGAAAGGGAGTTTCTTTCTGCACTGTTTGCCATTGGAGGGGTCTGGATTCTCAGGGGACTTAACACCAACCATATCCAATAGATACTGAAGGTAGTTCTGAACATGGCCTGTATTTTACAGGAGATCAGACTACATGATCTAATTGTGCCTTCTGGTATTAAAATCTATGAATCAACTATGTTTGCTGCTAGCCAGTCCATGGAAAGATACTGATATTGGCTTTGAAGGTACTCACTAGGGCTATCTGAACCCTTCAAGGTTGGTTTCACAAAAGTACTCATAAATTTAATGCCAAAATGCACTTCACAAGAGCTGGAAGAAAACTGTCTCCAGAAAGAAAAGGAGTACTTGTGGCACCTTATAGACTAACCAATTTATTTGAGCATAAGCTTTCGTGAGCTACAGCTCACTTCATCGGATGTGGACAGTATGCATCCGATGAAGTGAGCTGTAGCTCACGAAAGCTTATGCTCAAATAAATTGGTTAGTCTATAAGGTGCCACAAGTACTCCTTTTCTTTTTGCGAATACAGACTAACACGGCTGTTACTCTGAAACCTGTCTCTAGAAAATCTTTTTTTTTTTTGGAAGATCAAATTAATTCATCTTGCCCGAGGAAATTCTTAACAGCTGCCACTCCTCCTTAACTGTTCCTTCCCTCCAACAAGCTTCTTACCACAGATTTCTTCAGGCTGATATTGCTGGTTTGGTTAGAGGAAAGGATGTTTGCCAGTTTTCATCCTGATGAACAGCTTAGCCCATGTTCACAATTTTCAGAAGAAAATTATCTTGAATGCTTATGGATCAATGTCCTAGCAGATAAAGCACAACATGGGGAATTAATTGTTTTCTGCTTCTGACTATCAGACCACCTGAGGGAATAGGATGGCTGGCACCTTACACATGTATCTATAATGTGGAGGGAAAAAAGCTGTATGATCATGGGGGATTTCAGTTTGAGTGACATATGCTGGAGGTCTCAAGGTGACAGTACTTCAACATCCTTGGAATTCTAGATGACAATGTCCTAACTCAAAAATTGTTGCGTTCATTAAGGAGAAATTCTGTATAAGATCTCAACTGACAGATAAAGAGGAACTGATCACAGAACAAAAATTAATGGTAACTTAAGTACAGATGATAGTAATGAATATAAATCAGAAGTTAGGAATTGTAGAAAATTGACAAGAAAAGCTGAGGGCCACAAGGAGAAATATATAGCTAGCAGAGTTAAGAACACTAAGAAGGAGTTCTTTAAGTATGGTAGGGTGAAAAAGAATCCTAACAAAGGTATTGGTCCATTACTAGATAGAAATGGTAGAATTATCAATAATAATGCAGAAAAGGCAGAAGTCTTCAATAAATATTTCTGTTCAGTATTTTGGGGAAAAAACAGATGGTGTATTCATATCACATGGTGATATTCTTTCCATTCCACTAGTGTCTCAGGAGGATGTTAATCAGCAGCTACTAAAGTTAGACATTTTAAAATCAGCAGGTCTGGATAACTTGCATTCAAGAGTTTTAAAAGAGGTAGCTGAGAAACTTGCTAGACTGTTAATGTTGATTTTCAATAGTCTTGAAACATCAGGGAAGTTCCATAAGACTGGAAGAAAGCTGATGTTGTTGTGCCAATATTTTATAAGGGGAAACAGGATGATTGGATAACTTTAGGCATGTCAGTGTGACATAGATTGTGGGCAACATGATGGAGTGGCTGATATGGTATTTGATTAAGAAAGAATTAAAGGAGGGTAATATAATTAATGCCAATCAACATGGGTTTATGAAAATAGATCCTGTCACGTTAACATGTAATCTCATCAAAAAGAGATCTCTGGTTTGGCTGAATAAGGTAATAGTGTTGATGTAATGTACACAGACTTTTGTAAGACGTTTGACTTATCACTGCATGACATTTTGATGAAGAAACTAGAAAGATGTAAAATTAACATGGCACACATTAAATTGATTAAAAGCTGGATAAGAGAGAGGTCTCAAAATGTAGTTGTAAACAGGGAATCATCATAGAATGGGTGTGTTTTTACTGAGGTCTTGTAGGGATTTGTTCTTGGCCCTACACTATTCAACATTTTTGTTTATGACCTGGAAGAAAACATAAAATCATCCCTGATAAAGTTTGCAGATGACACAAAAATTGGGGGAGTGGTAAATAACGAAGAGAACAGGTCACTGATACAGAACCATGTGTCAGCTGCACGCAAGCAAGCAATATGTGTTTTGATATGGTTACATGTAAATGTACACATCTAGGTACAAAAATGAAGGCCATACTTAAAGGATAGGAGACCCTATCCTGGGAAACAGTGGCTCTGAAAGACATTTGGGAGGCATGGGGGAGGAATAATCAGCTGAACATGAGCTCCCAGTGCTGTGGCCAAAAGGAATAATACAGTCCTTGGATGCATAAACAGGGGAATCTTGAGTGGTAACTGAGAGGTTATTTTAACCTCTGCATGTGGCACTGGAATAATGTGTCCGCTTCTGGTGTCTGCAATTCAAGAAGGATGTTGATACATTGGAGAGGGTTCAGAGCAGCACCACAAGAGTGCTTAAAGGAGTAGAAAATATGCCTTATCGTGATGGACTTGAGGAGCTCCATCTGTTTATCTTAATTGAGAGAAGGCTAAGGAGTGACTTGATTACAGTCTATAAATATCTATATGGGCAACAAATATTTTATAATGGGCTCTGCAGGCTAGCAGAGAAAATATAACATGATGGAATGACTGGAAGTTGAAGCTAGAAAATTTCAGACTGGAAATAAGGCATAAATTGTTGACAGTAAGAATAATTATCCATTGGAACAATTTACCAACAGTCATGGTGGATTCTCCATCATTGATAATTTTTAAATCAAGATGTGTTCTAGAAATTATTTGAGGAAGTTCTATGGCGTGGTGCGACAATCACAATGTTCCCTGCTGGCTTTGGAATCTAAAACGTGTCCTACTCATTTAGCATTCACTGCTGTTAGCATTGTGATTGTCTCAGCAAGCTCAGGTTTCCATCCCCCAGAGGGAAACCAGAGCAAGAGTAAAGGTCATGATAACTGAAATGAAAGAAATACTTTAAAACAGTACTCAAGTGTAAATGTATTGTGGGCAAGGGTATGCAAATCAAAATGTAAATAAAGTTGACAGGCCTTCCAGCCTTAAACGTTGCCAAAGGGCTTCTTTCATTCTGTAGTCCTTTCTGCCCTTCATAAGTATGGCACAGCTGTTCCCTCCACCGGCAGTGACACTAACGTCTCGGGGGAAGGGCAGACACTAAAATCACAGGGATTCTTAGCAGCTGTCACTTCTGTAATGGCTTCTTTTAGTTGTATTTCTTAATGATACTTTTTTTTAAAAAAAAAAATGTGTTGACATATGTCTTTATTGTGGTAGAGAAAAATCAGAATGCTAATGGAGCCACAATGATTTTCATCACAAGTAACCAGCTACCATTCTGCTAACCCTTAGGAGACTGGCCACTTCACCGGGAGATCTAAACCAGAGTTATATACAGTGATTCATATACAAGCGTCTAGTGACGCCACTATAGACTGCTGTGTTGGGGGAAAGGGGACAATCTGTGGCCCTGCCTGGACTGAATCCTGCCTACCCCCTCTGGCTTGGAACCTCCTTTTCCCCCTAGCAATTCCCTCCCACCGAGACTCCATGGTGTCCCTTCCCTCAGCCCAGGCAACAGCAGCAGATGGCAATGTGCGCTGGTGAATGGCAGCTTTCTGGCATGGAGTCAGAGACTCTAGCATGGAGCAGTAAGCCATCTGCTAACACAGGTAGCTGGGAAACAGCGTGGCTGGCTGCTCCTGGGGGCTTTTTCAGAGGGTGATAGTTGATTACTATAGCCTTGAAAAGATCTTCCCTTTTTTCTTTCCTGTTGGTCTAATCAATGTTATTTCAGTTTATGACAAAATAAAGCTCCTGGATATCCACAAACATGCAGTGGGATAACACACCCAGGCAGAAATATAACCTGTATTCTCTAGTTCAGTAATAGAGCATCAGCTGGAGCTGTTTAACTTCAAAGGGTGCTAGTCTCCCTTTTGTAGTGCTCTTTGTAATACCATTGTGCCTCTAGTATGCTGACTTTTTTGTCTCGCCCTTTCTGTTGAAGATCTTCATTGTCAGGTGTGGTGTTTTTAGAGGCTGCAGGAGCTAGCCGTCTGAAAACAGAAATAGTTTGCTTCACTGATAACGTCTGGTAATGTGCAAAATTTCATTAAAATCAGTTCAGACATTCCTGTTCCATACTGAGTTAATAACACATGAAAGTTGCATTGGGCCTATAATTAGAATCACTTTTTAAAAATATAACTTTTGCCATGATATTCAATTGGAAGCTGGCTTATAAAAGATTTAAGGCTGAGATGCAGTTAGATTAGAGATGCAATGTATCCCCATAGCTTTGAACAGTCTGCTCTTCCCAGGTTTTGGCTGCTTTTTAAATTAATGAAATAGTATAGTTTTATCTTCATTTACTGTCCTTTAATAAATTAATATTTAATATTACATAAAAAATTCAACCAAGTCCACTTGATCTATCAGGCTTTCAGGCTTTCTCTTTATCCAGAAGAGAGGTTGTTTTAATAACCTTTATTCACTTTAATTCTACTGTGTTTTACTCATACCTTCATGTAGTCAACTGTATTTGAAGTAAATGGCTTTGTGAAAAGGAAAGTATAAAGTAATGATGGTGGAAGATTATGTCTTGAATCATCACAGTCAATCACTGATCGATGAAATACCCAAGCTGATAATGAAGAGACAATGAAACCAAATCAGCTCGGTATCTGGCAGAAGTTGGGAAAATCAGAGAAACCTGCCTAGTGCTCTACAAAGGGTGGGGCAATGTTGAGGGGAGTTTTTGGAGAGGTGAGGCAAATGGGTGAGACTGGGAAGGAGATGGAGGATTACCTACTGCCTGCACCTGGGCTGGTGTGCAGGACGCATCAAGACGAGTCAGGACAGCTGCAGCTGAGGAGATGAACAGCAGGCTAAAGCCAAGAAGTGGGATCTGTGGCTCAGAGTTCATTGGGGGCCATGGAAATAGAGACCTAAGATGTATTAACCTGACGTCTGTGAGCCACTGGTGAGGTGTTGTGGGACATGGTCTTGATTGCAGGATATGTAGAAGGGATGCTGGAAAATGGGATACTGCAAGGGGCTAGGTCAGGGTTGGAGAAGGAAGGATATTGAAGCACTAGGGAGCTACAGGGCACTCAGAGGTAGGGCAGGTGTCAAGGAGAGCTAACAAGATCTCCAGCACTAGAGCCGGCTTATGAGGAAGGAGTTCTGCTGTCACTTTGGCAGCATATCCACCCTAAAGGGCTACTCTGTTCAAAAAATATTACCAAAGGCAGCAACAGGAGCTGCACCCTGAAATGAGAAAGATACAAGCACTTAGAGGGAAGGAATGTGATTGTAACCCTTTGATGAAGGATGCTATGCTGTAAAGATACAGAATATTATTTAGAAGTAGAATGAACTAGATGGAGCTTGTAGCTTTCTGCTGTTCCTGAGTGCTACTAGATTTACTCTTTCTACAGGCAAGAGTGCTGGACAGTTACAAGATGCTCTGTTTCAAGCTGTGAAGCTTAACTCTCGCTTTTGCATGAGGATTCTGTATCTGACAGGTGACTTTTGTTACCGCTTCCTAATGTTAGAGGATCAGAAATTTTCCATCTGTTGCAAGGCCAGGTTCATTAGTAGAGTGATAGACATGAGAGGCATGGGAGTCAGTTGTCTTCCCTCATCCTGGTCTGCAGCTCTATATTATCTCTGATGCTGGCCTTCAGTTCACTTATGCCTTTCAGTTCCTGGAAGTTCATCATTACTTCGTCACCGTGCCTGTAGCCCAGAAGGGAAGATGTGCCTCTTCCTAAGAAGTTGCTATCTGTGTTGTTTCAGAAATGTGTGCACTAGCAACTTTATCCACAGCCCTTGCCTTCCCCCCCCCCCCCCTTACTCCCCCTCCCCGCATGCAACAGCAGGGAGAACTTCAACTATGTGCACTGCAAGTCAAAAGTAACCTCTCTCAGAATGAATCAGTAAGTCACCCCAGAGAACAATCTACAGTGAGTTATACCAATATACCAGCCCTTTGGTGGCAATCAGGGAACAGTGGAGACATGCTGGCCTAATATGTTATCCCTTTAATCTCTACATCAAGAGCCAGCATATTACCTATTCATTTGGAGGTGAGCGAGCTCCACAGTACGTTTAACAAAGGAAGACTGAGAACTATCATAAGAGTTTCATTGCAGGCGAAAGCTAAAATTGGTTTATGTCTCAAAGGCTCAGAGCAACATGCAAGACAACAGGGAGATACTGTTCTACGGTAAATGTCACTACAGTCAGATTGGATTGGGCTTCTCTGGTCTTGGGTGAATTAGTGCAAATTAATTTCACATTAACCTGTTGAAGACCATGAATGCCCATTGGGTTCTAGGGAATTCAGTTAACTGCAATAAATATTTTTGTGCTAGATGCAGGAACACAAAAAATGTTTCTATGGATATTAAATAATTTTACAGCCTATGGGTCACAGACACTAATGATCTTCACAGACCACAGATAAAATATTGTAATTTATTTTAAGTCTAGTTTCCACTATTTTTGTCCTTTACCCAAGGGCTTGGATGGCTTTCACATGCAGAGCCCTCCTCATTTCATGCTGCACTTTTTTTTGCTCATCTTAATTTTACTCACTCGTGTTTTGTTTTATTTTAAATATTTTTAATCTCAAAAAGTTTGTTTTACTTTCTATCATGGTTGTAGGGCTGGCTGAACATGTTCCCTCTTCTGATCTCTCTGAGTGCACCCACCTCAGAGAGCAGGTGTGGCCCTTACCTGTCTCTGGGGAGAATCCCATGATTTCTCCCAGTCTTAAGCAAGGACCTGGTAATGCTGTCCTATGTATCATGCTGCAGGTCTGACTGAGTTATGGGGACATGTGTTTCCTCCCTCCAGGACCTGTGACCAGCAACACTGACCAACAGCCTTCTTAAAACAAAGTATTTGTATTTAGCAAATGGGACAAAGCGTTAGAGGAAAGACAATTTATGAACAACCTGTATGCATGTCTATCTTACCTAAAGTATGAGCATCCCATCCTGGTGACTTAGGCAGGCTTAACTTCTTCATTCGCCCCTGTGTAACTCCATCTAGGACTCCACCTGCTCATACATGAATGCCAATTTAAACCCTGCTAAAAGCTCTTTGTTATCCAAGAGGCTTCTTCAAATGCTGGTGGGCTCGGGCCCCTCCTGGTCAAACAAGCTCCATAGGCTTTCTGGGGACAGAGCCAGGGTCATTGGAGCTAATAGTTCTGGCAGCATCCCTTAACCACACTTAATTGGAAGCTGTTAGCTGAGCATCTGGAGCTGCCATCTCCTTCCTGCCTGGAGTATCTCAGAGGGTCACCTCCTGGGAAGCAGTTAATCAAAGATATTCCTACAGAAACCACCCTGCTCCAGTCAGGCCAACATACAGTAGTAAGAAAGTATTAGAGTGTCCCAGTGTTTATCCCACTCTCTGAAAAGGAAAAGCCAATCTAGGGGGGAGGGGAGTACAAACTATGCCAGTGTCAAGCAATGCCAATCTGCAGATAGAAACAACAGTAGAATCTTGCTACAACTGAAACTCAGAAGGCCACACTAAAAATGGATTTGGGGGGTCAGCTGTTTAAGGAAGATTAGACCCCTGAGGTTGTGCTGCAGTGCTGAGGGAGGGCCAGTGTGGAACAATTCCTTGTGGCTCAGTTCCCTCTCATGACATTCAGTATTGTCTGGAAGTGGGACTTCAACAATGCTCGTGCTCCTACCCACCCCTGGGACTCACTCGTCTGTAAACATCACAAATCCATGCTGAACCCTCCATTCTTTAGTTCGAATTAGTGGTGCTCAACCTGCTGATTGAGTATTCTTTAATCCCTTCTGTCATAAATAAAGGGAAGGGTAAACCCCTTTGAAATTCCTCCTGGCCAGGGGAAAGCTCCTCTCACCTGTAAAGGGTTAAGAAGCTAAAGGTAACCTCGCTGCCACCATGTCAAGGTTCCTCCCCCACTCTGAACTCTAGGGTACAGATGTGGGGACCTGCATGAGAACCTCCTAAGCTTATCTTTACCAGCTTAGGTCAAAACTTCCCCAAGGTACAAAATATTCCACCCGTCGTCCTTGGATTGGCCGCTACCAGCACCAAACTAATACTGGTTACTGGGGAAGAGCTGTTTGAAAGTATCTTGTCTCCTCATTGGTCATTTTGGTCAGGTGCCAGCGAGGTTAACTTTAGCTTCTTAACCCTTTACAGGTGAGAGGAGCTTTCCCCTGGCCAGGAGGGATTTCAAAGGGGTTTACCCTTCCCTTTATTTATGACATACTTTCAAAAGCTGGGAGGAGGGAGAGAAACAAAGGGTCTGTGTGTCTGTCTATATGCTGGTTTCTGCCGGGGATAGACCAGGAATGGAGTCTTAGAACTTTTAGTAAGTAATCTAGCTAGGTATGTGTTAGATTATGATTTCTTTAAATGGCTGAGAAAAGAATTGTGCTGAATAGAATAACTATTTCTGTCTGTGTATCTTTTTTGTAACTTAAGGTTTTGCCTAGAGGGGTTCTCTATGTTTTTGAATCTAATTACCCTGTAAGATATCTACCATCCTGATTTTACAGGGGGGATTTTTTTATTTCTATTTACTTCTATTTTTATTAGAAGTCTTCTTGTAAGAAACTGAATGCTTTTTCATTGTTCTCAGATCCAAGAGTTTGGATCTGTGGTCACCTATGCAATTTGGTGAGGCTTTTTATCCAACATTTCCCAGGAAAGGGGGGGTGCAAGTGTTGGGAGGATTGTTCATTGTTCTTAAGATCCAAGGGTCTGGGTCTGTAGTCACCTAGGCAAATTGGTGAGGCTTTTTACCAAACCTTGTCGAGGAAGTGGGGTGCAAGGTTTTGGGAAGTATTTTGGGGGGAAAGACGCGTCCAAACAGCTCTTCCCCAGTAACCAGTATTAGTTTGGTGGTGGTAGCGGCCAATCCAAGGACGACGGGTGTAATATTTTGTACCTTGGGGAAGTTTTGACCTAAGCTGGTAAAGATAAGCTTAGGAGGTTTTTCATGCGGGTCCCCACATCTGTACCCTAGAGTTCAGAGTGGGGGAGGAACCTTGACATGGTGGCAGCGAGGTTACCTTTAGCTTCTTAACCCTTTACAGGTGAGAGGAGCTTTCCCCTGGCCAGGAGGAATTTCAAAGGGGTTTACCCTTCCCTTTATTTATGACACCTTCCTCCTATTTCTTCGTGTGTCTGCTAGACCACAAAACGCAGTAACTTGCAGTGTTTCTCTCCATCTCTAAAGAACTAAAGAAGTGCTACCGTCATGGCAATCATTCAGTCTACAAAGAATACACGAAGGGCCAGATTCTACAGCTATTCCATTTGTGCTCCCATTGACTTCTGGGCTCTTAGATTGGTGGTTCACACTGAATATCTTGTATGTAGGGGTGCAAATCCTGTTGAGTTTAGAAATTGAGAAATCACAACCACCAGGACATATGCTAGCAAGTGAATCTTTCATTGCCCAAACACATCTAAGCAGACGAAAGCATAAAAATGAAACCCATAAATCTCAAAATGAACTTTGTACCCCTAGCATCCCAAATCAGAGTATAGTGTCAAAAGAAAGAGAGAGCTACATTTTCAGTGTGTGGATCTATCCACTCGGCTGTCATGATTGTTAATGGAAACCAGGGGCCCAGCACACAAGATGAAAATTGACCCAAGGGTTTACTGGCTAATAAAACAGTCTTGAAAGCTATCTGATTTCTCTCTGATGGTGGTTAAATCAGGAGTGGAACTCCATGGAATAAAGTTAACACAGTTACAGCAGAACAAAACCAGAATTTAAGTGTGAGGAGAATCAGGCCCCTTTTATCTTCTATTTAACACACATCTTCCTTTTAAAACATTGCAATACAATAATAAACTGCAATGGAATGAAAACAAAGCACTCACTTACCCCAGAGAATGAAGTGCTGGTCCCCAGGGAGAGGTTGTGAGGTTGTCATTCCTGTTTTGTGATTCTTGTCAAAATCATGACAGTATGAATTAAACCTATGCAACAGATGGGAAGCTGTCAGCATTTCCATCATCTATAAAGCATGTACATCTTCCCTGTGGTCTTGTCAGTAACTCTGGCTGCTCACTTGCACTTCGGTAGACATCTACTCTCTCCCTGCTTAGTGTTTGATTCCTCCTGGACTTTTACCTGATCTGCATGCCTGGCACTCCCAAAATTCCCATCAAAGTAGTCCCTGAATGATTTTTAGCATATTTTTCATTGTAATGATATGCACATTCCTAGAAATTTGGCACCTGTTTTTGGAGTAATGATGCAGATTCAGATATCGCTGCTCTGGAAGGTCATAATACAAAGGTGAGTTTCTGGCAAAAGGATCCGACCCCATAAAAGGTGAGAGTGGAGCTCAAGTGGTTCATCAGCAGAACCCCAAAATGAAATTTCTGTGTATTCCACCAATGCTTCTTCATTGTTCTACTTTTACATGGTCCCAGACTCAGATTAGTAAACACTTTGGTGCTTTTGCATCCTCTGTATGTTCAATATTGAACGTGTTCCTTACAGTAGATTTACAGAGGTAAATATTAATTTTAGGGAGCTACAAGGGATCATGGCATGCACTGAGGCGACAGTGTGTATTACATTACATTTGTCAAGTTTATATATAGCATCCTCTATTGTAATCTCTCCATTACATGTTTGAGTTAGTCCCTTTAATCAGGGAGCCATGGCAGAATGGTACAAATCTCTGGCTACTTCCAATATTAGATGTAAGGCCTTTTAGTTCAGGACAGTGTATCTGTGGCAAGTTTATCTCCCATTTTTCCACCTGCTCTTCCTTTATTGGGGGCTGTCTGGGACTTTTTCCCAGTTTTATTTTAAGACTGGATGGTTTATATTTGAGCAACGAACCCATAGTTTGAACAAACCTTGTTTTCAGTTCTGTTCGGAGTCCCAGCACTATGTTGAGAGTGGATATTGTAAAATGTTGTTGTTTGGTAGATCATCACAGTTGACAGCAAAGAGAAGGAGAAAAAGGGAAGAGCTGTTTACCAAGCTAGCCTGGTCTCAAAGCCATGGGGAGAGCTGTTTATGGAATAGCTTAATGTAAGCAAAACACTGTTAGTTACAATAGCAACATAGGTTGGCCCAGCTACATATATGCACGTTCATTTTCATTATAGTTTTGTGAAACTTGGATGCTACTTCTTATGTACCTTCTGATCATTGTGTTTTTATAAGCCTACAAGGCTACCCTGTTATGTATATAATTATGTCAGGAAGATTTTTTGGTATATTTTGCTACTATTTTATTTTCTGCTTAGTTGATACTTCTTGAAGAGATTTATATTTTTACTGCAGGCTACAGCTTTTATGTTGGTTTATGGAATTAATGGAATCATGTCGGCATCCCCTCTCCTCATTTTCAGAAGGAACATAATTTCCACGTCTTTTCTAAGAGCCCCACTCTGATCTCACACACTCCGAGCAGATCAGATTTTCACACAACACAAATGAAAGACTGACACAGTGTGAGTTAGTTGTTTAAAGCAGTGGCTCTCAATCTTTCCAGACTACTGTACCCCTTTCAGTAGTCTGATTTGTCTTGCATATCCCCAAGTTACATTCACTTAAAAATGACTTGCTTATAAAATCAGACATAAAAATACAAAAGTGTCACAGCACACTACTACTGAAAAATTGCTTACTTTCTCATTTTTACCATAAAAGTATAAAATAAATTAGGGCTGTCAATTAATTGCAGTTAACTCATGCAATTAACTCAAAAAAATAATTGTGATAAAAAAATTAATCATAATTAATCGCAGTTTTAATTGCATTGTTAAACAATAGAATATCAATTGAAATTTATTAAATATTTTGGATGTTTTTCTATGTTTTCAAATATTTGATTTCAATTTACAACTCAGAATGCAAAGTGTATAGTGCTCACCTTATATTATTTTTATTACAAATATTTGCACTGTAAAAATGATAAATAAAAAATAATACTTTTCAATTCACCTCATACAAGTACTGTAGTGCAATCTCTTTATCATGAAAGTGCAATTTACAAATGTAGATTTTTTGTTACATAACTGCACTCAAAAACAAAATGTAAAACTTCAGAGCCTCCAAGTCTCACTTTCAGGTGACATTGTAAACAAGAAGTGGGCAGCATTATCTCCTGCTAATGTAAACAAACTTGTTTGTCTGAGCAATTGGCTGAACAAGAAGTAGGACTGAGTGGACTTGTAGGCTCTAAAGTTTTACATTGTTTTATTTTTGAGTGCAGTTATTTTTTGTACATAATTCTACATTTGTAACTTCAATTTTCATGATAAAGAGATTGCACTACAGTACTTGTATTAGGTGAACTGAAAAATACTATTTCTTTTGTTTCTTTTTACAGTGCAAATATTTGTAATAAAAAATAAATATGAAGTGAACACTGAACACTTAATATTCTGTGTTCAGATTGAAATCAATATATTTGAAAATGTAGAAAACATCCAAAAATATTTAAACAAATTATATTCTATTATTGTTTAACAGAGCAATTAATCGCGCTTAAATTTTTTAATCGCTTGATAGCCCTAAAATAAATCAACTGGAATATAAAGTATTACATTTCAGTGTATAGTATACAAAGCAGTATAAACAAGTCATTGTCTGTATGAAATTTTAGTTTGAACTGACTTCGCTAGTGCTTTTTATGTAGCTTGTTGTAAAACTAGGTAAATATCTAAATGAGTTGATATACCCCCTGGAAGACCTCTGCCTATCCACAGGGGTACGTATACCCATGGTTGAGAACCACTCGTTCAAAGCATAGGCTACTCTGAAAAGTAATTTTAGCATTTTAGGCCTCAATTTAGCACGATTACTCCAGTTTTACTTTGAAATGAACATAGGTAGGATCGTTCTATAGTCCCAGATTTGTTTTTGAAAATGTCTATTCAAAGCTCTATTGTAGTTATTAGGAATTTTCATTGCTTTTCTCTAATCATAATTGTATTGGGTTGTTGCAAGGTATTAGATCTGGATTAAAACTGAAGGAAATATTCTGGGGAAATTCTATGGCCTGTGTAATACAGGTGAGACTAGATGATCACAACGATCCCTTCTGATCTTGGAATCTATTAATTTTTTACCTTCAAATTGGGTGTGAAAAGCCAATTTGGTACACTTTATCTTTCTCCCAACACCATCCAATGCATTTGCAAGCTTTCTGAGTGTTATGATGGCTGAACTGTGTTGGTCAAGTTATACAATCCGATGCAACCCCATAATGCTTCAGATACCTCAAAAGCTGCCACCTCCAGCTCTTCTCCTGGTTCCAGTGCATAGTTTTCTGAGATACAATAAATGTATGGCTGCATCATCATTAACAAGATGAGGATAATCAGCATTTTATGCTCAACTCCCTAAGAAACAGAATTACTCTTGGAAAAGAACAATGGAGATATCGAATAATAATTATAATAAAAAGTGTCCTTTTGGCAATGGAGTTTTGCAGGGGAATTCTGAAAAGTAAATAAATGACTAAGATCCTCTATAGCTACCCTGAAATAATTAAAGAGTAACATAAAGTAGCTTGAATATTAATATAAAAGGTTTGTTTCTTTGCAATGCCTCACATAAATATTTGTTGAAGAAAAAGGTGAAGCCTGCCTAATGCTGAAGAAAGGTTAGCTTCTGCCTAAGACACTGGAGATAGTTTTAAACAATCCTGCACTCTATAAAACTCTAACCCCTATAAAGCTATCAAGGTTAAAGAGACATATGGTGCTCTGCCGAGCAAGTGCTGGCTGTGCAAGTTAGATGCCTGGGGGCAACTTATGTAACCAATTTTTCCAAGATTTCAGACTGTGTTCCTAAGACAGAACATATGTGTCCTGTTTGTTCCACATCCTCTTCCTGCTTTCACTACTTGCTTTGTACCACATTGAACATGTTACCTGGCAAATTGTGTGAGACAGTCAATGTGAGCTTTGTGTAATTTGACCCACAAGGAGGCACGTTTTATTTTGTTTTGAGCACATCCGGAAAAAAAAGGACTAAAAAAATCCAATAAAGTGCTATGTGGGGATATAAAATAAAGTCCTATTTAGGGAAAATAATTCTCAAGACCTTTTTGCAATTTGAATAATCTTTTTGAAGGATATCAGGTCAGTTAAAGCCTTATTCAACAGCTGGAAGGATTTGGAGTAAATTCTCAACTGGTCAGGTACAAGACCAGGCTGACAATGAATAGACCAAAGACAGGACGTAACAGGGGCTGTTTGAATAGTGCCTCAATAGGACACAAACTTCCTGTCACTACAGACTTGATTCATTTATAAGGTCTAAATTCTTTGAAACTACAGCTTCCAGAGAACAATTTGGATTTGACTCATTCATTCTGACTATGAAATGGACATGACATTAGTTTTCTAAATATTTTGTGAGGGAAAATATATATTTTCAAGGGTTTTTTTTATATTCACAACTAACCAGATATGAAGCCTGTATCTAAAAGAGTGACAGATGGAAGAAGCATTACCGTCAGTAGTAAACAAAATGAAAAGAAAGTTGGCAGTGACATTTGGAATGTGATGCCAGCTTCAGAGCAAGCATGCAAAGGCAAGGTTTGATTTGAAGTTAATTAAAGGTGTAAATACAATTGGTAACGGGCAGTTAGTGGATATAAAGAGAAGGACTTTTAAGGAACTAAGGTCCAGATCCTCGAAGATACTTAGGCACCTAACTCCCATTGGTTTCAGTGGGTATGAGGCACCTAAATACCTTTGAGGATCTGAGTATATGTCATAAGTGAGCTTACTGGGCTGAAGTTTCAGAGGCCAAAGCAATGGGTGAGCTCACAGAGTATGCTGACATCTTTAAAGGGAGAGGGAGATTTTTCTCTGGGTGCCTGCGAAAGAGTGTGTGTGTTAAAAATATTAATAAATGCATTTATTCAAAATATAGAAGGAAGTAAAATGTAGAGGCATCTTCCCTCCAGAGATATCAAGACCGATATTGTTTATCATTTCCTGTGCTTTTGGAAACCTGGGTAATTTCATTACAAATGGGAGAAATGTTAGTGAGAAGTAGTAGCAATATAACTTTGGGCTGTATAACGTACAAACTGTACAGTACAGTGGCTCTCCAATTCTGACTGGGGCCTCTGGATGCTACCATAACAAATATAAACTAAGGTTTCAGAGGAACAGCCGTATTAGTCTGTATTCGCAAAAAGAAAAGGAGTACTTGTGGCACCTTAGAGACTAACCAATTTATTTGAGCATGAGCTTTCGTGAGCTACAGCTCACTTCATCAGATGCATACCGTGGAAACTGCAGCAGACTAAGTCACCCTAACAAATGGAAACGTTATTCTGTTGATGGTACCAGAATCTTGTACATTGAATTCATTCGTGACTTTTAGTGAATGTTTATACTGTGGATTTGGTTGCTATCAAGTCAAATTTACCTTCAGAATTATTAGAACATAGGAATTGCCAGACTGGATCAGATTCAAGGTCCATCAAGTCAAGTTTACTATCTGTGACAGTGGTCAGTACCGGATGTCACAGAAGAAAGGTATTGCAGAGGGATTATCTCTGTCAAGTTGCAGTGGGGGAGGTTTAGGTTGGATATTAGGAAAAACTTTTTCACTAGGAGGGTGGTGAAACACTGGAATGCGTTACCTAGGGAGGTGGTAGAATCTCCTTCCTTAGAAGTTTTTAAGGTCAGGCTTGACAAAGCCCTGGCTGGGATGATTTAATTGGAGATTGGTCCTGCTTTTGAGCAGGGGGTTGGACTAGATGACCTCCTGAGGTCCCTTCCAACCCTGATATTCTATGATTCTATGATACCACAAAGTCTTTCTCCTTCTTATTTGGGCTAACAGGCTATTCAGATAACGCATTCTGTGCAGATTAATGATCAGTGAAAATCTTTGTAATCTGAGAAGTAAATACTTTACAGCCTCAGATTATTAAAGGTTTTTTATTATTTCAACATGTACAATAAATATATTCTTGGTGAGGAGTTAGGCTTGATGCATGGGGTTAAACACGAAAGCTTAACTATGCTGTGTAGGAAACATATATCAGAAGAATAAAAGTTAGAAGAGTGTATCTCATTTTTAATGCTATGATCAATTATTATTTATTTGTATTACAGGAGTTCCTAGAGGTTCTGACTGAGACTGGTGCTAGGCACTGTTAAACACACAGTAAGAGCCAGTCCCTGCCCAAAAGGGTTAAATCCTGGCTTGATTAATGTCAGTGACATTATCTGTGGTTTAAACAGACAAGACAAAGGCTGGCAGGGAAAACAGGCACAGGGGGGTGAAACAGCTTGCCCAAGATCACGCCGGCAGTCACTTGCGGTAGAGCTGGGAATAAATACACATTCTGAAGGCTCTCTGTACTTAAAAAGATAAAGTGTACCTCCTAGGTTCTCAGCCTGGATGGTCACGAGCCCCCTCCCTTCCTTTATACTTACATGCGGGGAGGGACGGGACCATGGAAACTACTTTCTCTTGTAACATGAGGATGGGGTATGGAAAAGGCTAGGAAAATTATAAAATGACTAGGAAACGTGGGAGCATGTGAATGATCAGTGAGGATCCCAAAGCAAGTAGGTATTCAGCTCAAACAGGATAGAATTTAATGGCCTAATCACAAAGCATATCACTTTTCCATTAATGGCTTGGTCCTGCAAAGTGCTGTGCACTTTGGCCCTGATCCAGCAAATCATTTAAGCTCATGTGTAACTTTAAGCACCAGTGGTCCCAATGAACTGCACAGGAAACTGACCTGGAGTCAACGGGACTCTGCATGGGCTTAAAGTTAAATATATACCTAAGTGCTTTGCTGGATCAGGGCCAGAGTACTCAGCACCTTGCAGGATCAAACTTTAAGGGCTCAATTCATTGTTGCAATTCACTAATACAGGGTGGGTGGGATTCTCATTTGGAACCCTTTTGCACTTTGCTGTGGTGTGCAGAGCAACAGCGAATTGGGATCCAAACTCCTTAGTACAAGGTAAAAATGATGAACAGAATAGGGAGGGCATGGGAGCCTGAGCCTGGAGTAATGAAAGGGCTGTTGTTCTTCCTGACTAGTAGAAATAAGGCCAAAGAAAGCAAGTACATCGCTTAGCATGCTGTGGACCACACTTCATCCTGTCTCTTCCATTTAAAACTCATGCTCCAGTGCTCTTTTGTATATTCAAATAATAAATACCAGGCTTCAGGGAAAACAGTCAGAATTTCTATATCTTAGGTACTTAAGCTGACCAGATAGCAAGTGTCAAAAATTGGGACAGGAGGTGGGGGTAATAGGTGCCTATGTGAGAAAAAGACCCAAAAATTGGGACATCTGGTCACCCTATAGGTACTTACCCAACCCCCATTACTGTAGTATCTGAGAACCTCACAATCCTTAATGGATTTACCCTCATTACACTCCTGTGAGGTAGAGAGATGATATTATCCCAATTTTACAGATGGGAAACTGAGGAGCGAAGTGATTTACCCAAAGTCATGCAGGATGTCTGTGGCAGAGCAGGAGATTAAACCTAGGTCTCCAAAGTATGTTAATCCCTGGTCCATTCTTCCTCTCTAATCCAGGATGTACATATGGTGGATGCTTGTTTTCTTTAAAACAAATCTATGTACCCTCACAGAAGTAAAAACCAAAGTAAAAAGGATCCCAACTTTGTATTTATAATAAAAAAGAAATCTTAAGCTATCCAGCAAAGACAACTGCCTCATAGACTTTAAGGTCAGATGGGACCATTGAGATAATCTAATCTGATCTCCTGCACATTGCAGGCCACAGAACCTAACCCACCCACTCCTGTAATAGACCCCAACCTCTGGCTGAATTACTGAAGTCCTCAAATCATGGTTCAAAGACTTAAAGTTACAGAAAATTCACCATTTACACTAGTTTAAACCTGCAAGTATCCCATGCCCCATGTTGCAGAGGAAGGTAAAAAAAAAACCCAGGTCTCAGCCAATCTGACCTGGGGGAAAATTCCTTCCTGACACCAAATATAGTGATCAGTTAGACCCTGAGTATGTGGTCAAGACCCACCAGACACATATTTGGGAAAGAATTCTCTGTAGTAACTCAGAGCCCTCCCCATCAAGTGTCCCATCTCCAGCAGTGGGGAATTTTTGCTATTGGCAGTCGCTGATGGGCCGTATGCCATTGTAGGCAGTCCCCTCATACCGTCCCCTTCAGAAACTTATCAGTCTTAAAGCCAGGTTTTTTGCCCCTACTGTCCCACTTGGAAAGCTGTTCCAGAACTTCACTCTTATGATGGTTAGAAGCCTTCATCTAATTTCAGGTCTAAATTTATTGATGGCCAAGAGTAAAGGGAGAAAAAGAATGGTTTACATAAATTGTATAAATAACTATACTACAATGATAGTATCATACGCCCTCAGAGATCCAAGGCATTCAGCTGACAACTTGACACCTGAGCTGTACATTTTGTATCCAGACAAAACCTGTTGGCTGGAACCTCCTCTGGTGTAAATTGACATAGCTCCATTAAAACTGTGCCACATTTACACCAACTGAGGATCTAGCTCCTTCATTCAGTAGTCCTTGCTTATACTAGCTTGTACTGATTTGACATATCCTTTTCAAGCTGATATTTTGTCTTCTAATACTTTTCCAGTGTCTTTTTAAAAACAAATATATCGTTGTAGTAATCATCTTGAAAGTGGAGTATTAGGGTTTTAGGCTGCTTTTTTTTCTTGTACAGTCTGACAAATGTGTGATCCTTTGCCAACCAATCACCCATGTTACTGACAGTCACTCTTTCACAATGTACCAAACGGGGTTACAGGTGCATTATTTTAAAAATCTAATAGCAGTGCTTATGAAAGCTTTTATCATCTTGAAGCAAACATTGATGAACCTGCATAATACTGGAGAGCAAAATTTAATACCTGCTGACAGAAAGAATTAAGATCTCTCTAATGGTGCCAACATTAGATAAATTCAAACGAGTGTAGGTGGGGTTGGCTAATATTCATGCATTTCAGTGGTGTCATTTCCACTGCTATATAGTGTATCAGCATTTCCATCAGAATCTATTTTCAGGTTTGGGTTGGTTTGGGTTTTTTTACTGCTCTAAGCTAAGTCTAAGCTGCAACCTGTTATACAAGATTAAGGATGAAAATAATTATATTTTAATATTATAAAGAGTCTTAACTGTTTTTTGTGGGAGCTGCAAAATTCTTATTCTTGTGTTTTCCGTTGCTATGCTCTAATTTTATAACTAAAAAGCAACTTAAGCAAAATTAAAATTTTCCTACCACTAGCCTGTGTAGTAGATTTAGCTTGGTGGATGTTATAGGTGCCTTGGACCTCAAGCACCAAAAATGGGTGCTTGGAGTTAGTCTCCTACATTAATTTTTAGGCTCCTAAATAAAGGGCCCTGACTCTTGTTATTGGAAAGCCTCTAGGCAGGCTGGCATATATGGTAGGCTGGGGGGGGCTATGCCTCCCCAAACAGCCCAGCGTGGCCCTGCCCACGCTCTGCCTAGAATGCCCCCTCCTGCCTGCCCTTTCCCCTTGGTCCCAGCCCAGACATGCTGGCTGCTCCTCTTCAGGGAAGCGGGCTGGGGCTGGGACTGGGGCTGGGGGGGGGGGGGCTGCTGGCGCTGGGGCTGCCTGCCCTGTGCTGGGATGGGAGGCTGCGGGAGGGGACTTGTGGGGACATGCGATGCCTGCCTGGTGCCCGGGAGCTGAGGCGGGGTCTGGCAGCCACGGGGAGGGGGAGAGGCTCTGGGCTCCGGTGTGGGAAGGTGAGCAGGAGGGGTGATGCCAGCCCGGGACTAGCTTCCCCAAGCTGGCAGGTCACCTGCTGCCCATGCCTCTAGGGAGCACAGGAACTTCAGATATGAATCACATGCCCCTTTTCATGGAGATTTTGCTAAGTCAAAGTTGGCAAAGTGTAGCAGTGCATCAGATAGTGATGTGCTGTGGTTTTCTTCTTTCTTCAAAGGGCCACAAGACTGTGAATCAGCCTTTCACTGAATGTATTTTTCCCTTTTGTCCATCTGTCACGACCTTAATTGTCTGAATTGATTTTTTCCAGAAACTTCATCACATTACTCGCTCATATTCAATTTGTGATTCACTATATCCCCCAGATCCTGCTGCCTAGTCAGTTGTTTCCCATTGTGTAGTTGTGCATTTGATTTTTTTGCTTCCTAAGTGTAGTACTTTGCACTTGTCTTTATTGAATTCCATCTTGTTGATTTCAGACCAATTCTCCAATTTGTCAAGGTCATTTTAAATTCTCATCCTGTCCTTCGAAGTTCTTGCAACCCCACGTTGGTGTCATTACAGATTTTGTAAGCATTCTCTCCACTCCATTATCCAAGTCATTAAGGAAAACATTGAGTATAACCAGACCCAGGACTGACCCTTGGGGACCCACTAGAGATGTCTTCCCAGGTTGAGAGCGAAACATTGATAACTACTTGATATGAAATTGGTTTCATAAACATCTACATTTCTGATCTTATTTCAATTAAAAAAAAAAAAAGCCCAGCAAAGCCTCACATATACTGTGTTCTTTATTCAAATCAAGCTGGGGCCTGTAGTTTGATCCCATGAACACCTAGCATGTAGTTAGTAAATATTTAAAAATCATAACATCTTATAAGCATCTTCTAGGAAAAATCAGAATAAATTTGCAATCAAATAAAACAATTTCAAGTACCGGACCTTGATGAAATGTCATCCAAAACTCAATGAAGTCGTCTTCATCATCTGACCATCCCATCTAAGTATCAAAGGTGTTGGTGTGCAAACTGCAAGTAATTTGATGCTGTGCTACAGAGAGTCATCTTTTTTGATCTTCATTTCTCACTCTACAGATTGGAGTCTAAATATAGGAATTCCTCCCACATTTCAGATGCAGGATCTGTGTGGGATTGCTTTGTTAATTATTAAAGGAGAAAGCTATGATAGAAGCTACTCTGGTGTAAATTATTTCTTTTCTTGACCTAATCCAGATGCAAAGCACCAAAACCTATTGACATACACCTTGAAATATAGTTTAACATCCTTGTGGGTGTATATAATGCTTGTGAAAAGGGCCAGATTGACAGCCCTGAGACTGTCTCTGTTTAGTAGTGGAAATGCAGGCTCCTTTTTTTAATTGATTTTTTAAAATGTACCTTTCATAGATATCAAGATGGTTTACCATATAGGAAGGTGCACATAATGAGGTAGAGAAAAATAAATAGCTGTAATAGTAATAAAACCAAGTTAATGGCTTGACAGAAACAAAACAATTTACAAAGTGAATCTTGACCAGATTCACCAAAGAGAAAATGACCTAATCTGAGTCATATACAAATCCTAGATTAGGGGTAAGATTTGCAAAAGCACCTAAATCGCATTTTCAAAAGTGATTTAGGGCCAGATTTTTGAAGGTATTTAGGCACCTAACTCCCACTGACTTAAAATATCTGGTCCTCCAGCACTTGGGAGCCCAAGTCCCATTGATTTGCAATAAGACTTAAGCTCCTACATGCTTAAATCACTTTTGAAAATGAGACTTAAGTCTTGTCGGTGCATTACTTTGGTCCGCAACAGAGGGGTTTCAATTTGAGTCAAGATTTCTTATAAAGAAAATAGGGTGCAAGTGAGAAGAGGATCTGCTAAATTATGAACCTGAAGGAACAGCATGATCTGAAAACTTGCTCCAGTAGTTTGTACATAAACAAAAGCAATGGGTAGGGTTGCCAACTTTCGACTCACACAAAACCAACACCCCTGCATTGGCCCCTGCCCCACCCCTCATCCGAGGCCCTGCCCCCCTACTCAATCCATCCCCCTTTCCTCTGTCACTCACTCTCCCCACTCTCTCTCACTCACTCGTTTTCACCAGGCTGGCTCAGGGGGTTGAGTTCTGGCTGAGGGTGTGAGGGCTCTGGCTGAGGGTGCAGGCTCTGGGGTGGGGCCAGGGATGAGGGTTTGGGGTGAAGGAGGGGGCTCCAGGCTGGGGGGTGGAGCCGAGGGGTTCGCAGTATGGTAGGGGGCTCTGGATTGAGGCAGGGGGTTGGGGTGTGGGAGGGGTATGGGCTCTGGGCTGGGGGTGTGGGCTCCAGGGTGGGGCCAGAAATGGGGGGTTCAGGGTGCTAGAGGGGACTCCGGGCTGGAGGTTGGGATGTGAGAGGGTGAGGACTCTGGCTGGAGGTGTGGGGCCAAGGATGAGGGGTTTGGAGTGCAGGAGGGAGCTCTGGGCTGGGGCTCAGGGGTTTGGATTGCGGGAGGATGCTCTGGGCTGAGGCAGGGGATTGAGGTGCAGGGGGGTGTGAGGGCTCTGGCTGGGGGTGCGGGCTCTGGGGTGGGGCTAGGGATGAGGGGCTTGGGGTGCAGGAGAAGGCTTTGTGCTGGGATCGAGGTGTTTGGAGGACCTTCAACAACTGTACATGGCGATAGTAATTTCTATATAATTGATAGAGGTGTTGTGAGGATTAATTAATGTTTGTACATTGCTTTAAACATGTAAAGCTCAGTATAAGTATTATTGATATATTTTAGTATTAAAATCAGTCTTTTCTTTTGCAAGTATGTAATACTGGGTTCTGTGTTTGCCTGGCTGTCCATTGTAAATATCCTGTTTAATAGGAAGTCTCTGAATTTCGGGGGAAAAAAACTTCTTAGTTTTCTTTAGCAACTCCCTTCAACTCTGGGTTGTATTATGGCTCAGAGGCAATGGAGCAGTGGAGAGAGGGAAGGAGTTAGCAGCTGGCTGTGAGTATGGTGGAGTCTGGAGGAATTATGCCTGCTTCTAAGAGCAGCAGTTGCTGCATTCAGTCCCATACTAAAGATGTAGGGTCCAATTCATTATTGCCCTGTACCTTGACCAATGCAAAATGGGTATAAAATGCTACCATTCTAATTGGTAGCATTTTACAACCAGTTTGCATTCACATGGCACTAATGTAAATAAGGTGCAGGGCAATGGTGAATCAAGTCCCCAGTGTGTGCACACCCAAGCATTGTCTTTCAGGTAAACTGGGCCTCCAGTTCAGGTAAACTGGGCCTCTGCTTCAAGGAGTGTGCAGCATGGGAGGGCCCCTTGGTGTTCAGTGCTTTCTGCAAGGGTAACTCCTCTGGGGGCAGAAGGGGTTCACTGCATGCTTTGCCCCCCACTGCACCCAGGCAGGGGCACTTTTCATGGAAATTCCATAGTCAGTGTGGACAAATTAGATCCCCAGGTATTTCCTTGCTAAATGAGATCAGGAGGGGAGGTTCTCCACTGCACAGTTCCACTTGAAAGAACTTTGGAAACTTTCTTTATTGCTTCTTCACGTGTTTGTTCAACTGGTAATTTTAATATACCTTGTGCTCCATTAGCAAGGTAATTCAGTCACTGAGAGGAAGGATGGTCCAGTGGGTATAGTGCTAGCCTGGATACAGTTACCTGGTCTGCCACAGGCTTTGTGTGTGCCCTTTGGCAAGTCAGTCTCTCTGTGCCCCAGTTCCCCATGTACAAAATAGAGATGACAGTACCTTGGTGTTATGAGTGGTGAAGTGCTCAGATGCTACAGTAATGGGGTTATATACACGCTTAAGATAGATAGGTCATGTGACCATGATTCTAAGAACATGTCCTGGATTTATTAATCTTAACATTCATTTGCATTTACCAATTGTAATGCAGCTACAATAGAGGTTTGTTTGTTTTTTCCGTCATCAGAGTACGCTCGATTTGAAGCAAAAATCCATGATCTACGCGAGCAGATGATGAACCACAGCATGAGTTCTGGGTCTGGCTCCCTGAGAACCAATCAGAAGCGGTCACTCTACGTCAGGTAGGCACAGAGTGGTTTTTCTGATGATCAGTGTGAGCAGCCTCTCTACCATGTGGTTTGGAGAGCTGAGGGATATAACTGAGATATGTATCATGATGTGAGTTTACATGGTTAAAAATGTATCATGCAGTGAAATTAATATAATTTCTTGATGCACCTATATTACTAATGCTATCATTCCAAGGCTATTTTTAAAGAGCAGTAGAAAGAGTTGTAGCAATTTTTTAAGATGAAAACTTTCACCATTTGATAACCCACACAATATCTGAAAAAACAGATGAGCTTTTCTGCATACTAAAGGTCTCAGGTCAAATTCAATTGGACTGGGCACCATTCAAACTGCCCCTGCCACAAGGAGCTTATGGCCTAAGAGGCAGGAGGAAACCAGATGATAACAATTATATAGGATGTACCCAATTCTTAGCTAGGCAGTACTAGTGATCACCGCTTTACCTTTGCCATAGTCATCCTATTTCAGTAGCCATTATTGACCAGAGGACTGGGATTCACACCTCTGACCCTAGCAAGTTTTGCTGTCAGTCCCTCATTTTGGCAATGGAAAGTGTACTGCTAAAGATAAGCATGTGGGGCTTACTGCCAAATATTTTAATAGGACTCCTACTTTTTTAGGCCTTCCACTTCTAAATTCTTTCCTCATGCTGAGCATACCATTTGAAATTCTTGACAATTGCAAAGTACAGGAAGGCAATATGTCAACCTCCAGGCAGTGACAATTAGTCATGACGGGGAGCTAATTCAGGTGGTAACATTGCAGAGATCCAATTAAGGCTAAATCCTAGATTTTGTTGTTATGCCTTCAGCATGAGCTGAGAGGGCAGCAAAGAAGGAATTTAAGCAAGAGGGAAATACTTAAAGTAGCAATTGGTGGTCTTATTGCATTTCCCAGTGACAGAACCCCAAAAGGCACTAATTGGCACTTCAGTAGAGAGGTCAAGGACTGAATGGGGATTGAGATGGAACTTCTCTCATATCCCCAGAGGTTGATCTGTCCTGACCAGGATGGAAGTGTCTTGAATAGGCAACAGGTTTAAAACAAACAAAATGAAGTATTTCTTCACACAGAGCACAGTCAGCCTGTAGAACTCATTGCCAGAGCATGTTCTGAAGGCCAAGACTATAATAGGATTCAAAAAAGAACTAGATAAGTTCACAGAGGATAGGTCCATCAATGGCGTTCCTAACCTCTGTTTGCCAGAAGCTGAGAATGGGAGACAGGGGATGGATCCCTTGATGATTACCTACTCCATTCTTTCCCTCTGGGGCATGTGGCATTGGCCACTATTGGAAGACAGGATACTGGGCTAGATGGACCTTTCATCTGACCCAGTATGGCTGTTCTTATGTCAAGAGTACAGGTCTAGCTGCACCTCTGACCCATCTCTGGCCTTTCTCTTAATACACAACCACTGGTGTCAGGACTCCTGCATTAACTTGTCCTTTCAGTGAAATCATGTGATTCTCCAACTCTTAGACCAGGCCCTGGTCTACAGAACCCTGTGTATCTACTATACTTACCAGTGGGTCCAACTGTGTTTGGTACTTGCAGTTCTTCCCTATGGGAGTCTGTGACCAGTGGGAAATATAGTGACCAGACAGCCTTCTTAAAACCATAGTATTGTTTAATCTGAACAATTGGAATAAATCTTAACAAAAGAGAAAAAGGACTTTAAAACAATACATAGTCTATGGCATATCTATTCTACCTAATGGCTTACCATCCCCCTGAAGCCTAGAAAAGCCTAACTACTTCAAACATGCTAGCAAGTGTCTTTGTGTGTCAGTCTGTTCCCCAACAGAAATTGTCTCTCAAACAAACACTCCTGCCCTAGAGAGACATGCACCTTTTATCCAGCCAGAAGTTCTTTGTCGTCTTAGTTTCCTGAATTTGGCCTGCTTTCCAAAAGCAGGATGTCAAGCCAGTCTCCCTAAAGTCATTGTCCATTCCATTATCTTGTGACAACTCTCAATTGTTTGTTTGTCTTACCTTGAATTATTGTTTTGAATTCCTGTTTGTTTCCCAACATCCCTGTTGATTAAACCCAATACACCCAACAGTAAAATTCCCAATATAGTATCCAGAGATTATTACAGAATAGCCCCATGTCTGCCACAGGAGACACCTTGGTGGGTCAAATGTGGGGACATTTTTAATGTGATTACCAGTACAGCACTTGTTCTGTAAATAGAGGACTTAATTCTGCTCACAATCCAGCACCTTTCACAAGCATCAACTTAATACACATGTTTTTTAAAAATCAAAACTTTTCTTTAAATACAGGTAGAATACTTCTACCTGGAAAGAGATTCAGAAGCCCAAGGTCCCCACTGGCAGCACTTGCAGTGTAACTGACTCCATAGCCTCTGAGTAAACTTGTTCAAAAGCACCTAAGTGCCATTTTCAAATTGATTTAGGCACTTAGGAGCCTAAGGGTATGTCTACACTACGAAATTAGGTTGAATTTGTAGAAGTCAGTTTTTTAGAAATCGGTTTTATATATTCAAGTGTGTGTGTCCCGACAGAAAATGCTCTAAGTGCATTAAGTGCATTAACTCGGCGGAGTGCTTCCACAGTACCGAGGCAAGTGTCGACTTCCGGAGCGTTGCACTGTGGGTAGCTATCCCACAGTTCCCGCAGTCTCCGCTGCCCATTGGAATTCTGGGTTGAGATTCCAATGCCTGATGGGGCTAAAACATTGTCGCGGGTGGTTCTGGGTACACATCGTCAGGCCCCCGTTCCCTCCCTCCCTCCGTGAAAGAAAGGGCAGACAATGGTTTTGCGCCTTTTTTTCTGAGTTACTCATGCAGACGCCATACCACGGCAAGCATGGAGCCCGCTCAGCTCACCGTCACCATATGTCTCCTGGGTGCTGGCAGATGTGGTACTGCATTGCTACACAGCAGCAGCAACCCATTGCCTTATGGCAGCAGATGGTACAGTAGGACTGGTAGCCGTCATCGTCATGTCCGAGGTGCTCCTGGTCGCCTCTGTGAGGTCGATCAGGAGCGCCTGGGCAGACATGGGCGCAGGGACTAAATTTGGAGTGACTTGATCAGGTCATTCTCTTTAGTCCTGCAGTCAGTCCTATTGAACCATCTTATGGTGAGCAGGCAGGCAATACATATTGCTAGCAGTCCTCTTGTACCATCTTCTGCCGAGCAGCCATGAGATGTGGATGGCATGCAGTCCTTCTGCACCATCTGCTGCCAGCCAAAGATGTAAAAGATAGATGGAGTGTATCAAAACAAGAAATAAACCAGATTTGTTTTGTACTCATTTGCAACCCCCTACCCCCTGTCTAGGGGACTCATTCCTCTAGGTCACACTGCAGTCACTCACAGAGAAGGTGCAGCGAGGTAAATCTAGCCATGTATCAATCAGAGGCCAGACCAACCTGCTTGTTCCAATAAGAACAATAACTTAGGTGCACCATTTCTTATTGGAACCCTCCGTGAAGTCCTGCCTGAAATACTCCTTGATGTAAAGCCACCCCCTTTGTTGATTTTAATTCCCTGTAAGCCAACCCTGTAAGCCATGTCATCAGTTGCCCCTCCCTGCGTCAGAGCAACGGCAGACAATCGTGCATCTGAGTTGAGAGTGCTGTCCAGAGCAGTCACAATGGAGCACTCTGGGATAGCTCCCGGAGGCCAATACCGTCAAATTGTGTCCACAGTACCCCAAATTCGACCCGGCAAGGCCGATTTAAGCGCTAATCCACTTGTCAGGGGTGGAGTAAGGAAATCGATTTTAAGAGCCCTTTAAGTCGAAATAAAGGGCTTCATCGTGTGGACGGGTGCAGGTTTACATCGATTTAATGCTGCTAAATTCGACCTAAAGTCCTAGTGTAGACCAGGGCTAAGTCTTATTGAAAGTCAATGTGACTTAGGCTACTGATGGCAGATTTTCAAAGAAATTTAGGCACCGAAAGACACCCTGGGATTTTCAGTGGTCCCTAAGCAGGTGAATCAATGGGAGGTAGTCACCTAATCTGCTTAAATGCTTTGAAAATCTGGCTAGGCACCTATCTGCATCTTTAGGTGTCTTTTAAAATCTGAGCCTAAGTGCATAGATCACTTTTGAAAATGGAACATAGGCTCCTAAGTTATTTAGGCCCTTTTGGAAATATTACCCTCTGTCTTAATACGCAGCTGTTGAAATAAGATCTGTTGTTTTTAAAATCACAATTGGAAACAAATAGTTTATAATTTTGTAAAATGGAGTTTGATTAAACAAAAATCTCCAGTCGTCATCATGGTGAACTCACAGTAGCCCAATACTCTTCTGATGTCTTTTAGCCATATATCTAAATATCACTTCCCATACCACAAATACAGATCTGTTCTTTTATTTCAGAACTGAGCAGAAAAGCCTCAACCATAAAACCTCAAGAAGCTCCGTTCATTTTTAGTTGCATAAACTCATGCAGTCAAAGCCAAGAAAGCTGGCTGTGTTCAGCTCTACTAAAAGTGTACTTGATAAGCACTAAAAGAAAAGGAGTACTTGTGGCACCTTAGAGACTAACCAATTTATTTGAGCATAAGCTTTTGTGAGCTACAGCTCACTTCATCGGCTGCATAAAGTGGAAAATACAGTGAGGAGATTTATATACACACAGACCATGAAAAAATGGCTGTATTTTACATATTATTGTTGTTTGTTTGGAATGTGGTAGAACCTGCAGGCCACAGTCAGGGGCACGACCTCCATTGTGCTAGGCACTGTTGATTCAAATATATGGTCGTTACTAAGGTAGTTTGTGTCTTTATCAGGTGCTGAGGCAGTGGGGTGGGGGTGAAGAATGACATGGCAAGCATGCATGTTCTCTGAGATTTCGATTTGTTGGGGACATTAAGGGACCTTTGTGAGAAGTCTGCAGTGTAAAAGAATACTGTAATAATGTTCTTGAAATTCAGGCCAAGTGCATTTTAGATGATCATTTTGGTAAGCATCTGTGCAGTGTGGGAAAGGACAAGATGCTGCTAATTATCCTAAAAATGTCTATGTAGCAATTCCCAGTTATGATGGAAAGTTAATTATTCCATTTTTCTTCATTTAAGATGTTGCAGTTTTGCTGTTCTGCGTTGAATACGAGCTTGTGTGTGAGTGTGTGTATTTTCAGCTTGAAATGTTTTCGCATTGGAGTTTTAATTGGAATAAATTTCATTGGTTTAGACAGTGCGTGGGTACATAAAGTAATTACGTTGTAGATAAAATTACACTGGGAAAACCAGAAGAGAGGAAAACAAGTTTCTCTTAAATTGAGAATTATTAAAAAATAAATACAACTAGTGCACCAGCAGCAGCTGGATAGGAAGTGTGGCTCTTCTGCCCTTCTTGTAGAAAACTCTGAGAGGAAAGGTAAAGTCTGTGGCAGAAGCCATGTAGAGTTTCCAGCAGATCATTCCAATTGGCATTGAGTTTGCTACTTTCATCATGGAATGGGCAGTGGGTTCAAACCCTAAAACTTGCAGATCCTCCACCCCCCATTCCCCCACTCCCTCCCCCACCCCCCGCACACACACAAGACTTGGGGGAACCACGGGATGCTGGGGTCTCCATACCAATTCTGGAGACTCCCTGCCTACCATTGTCTCTGGAAGCATGGCTCCATCTGGCTCCTTCACCTTCTGCTACCCCTAAAAATGACTTCAGGAGGGGTTCTTTAGTGCAGAGGGAGGCGTGCAAAAAGCTAATACAGCCTCAGGCTCTGTGAAGGTTTGTGTGGATTCCTCACAGAATCCTATTTGGCCCCACCCTCTCTGAAGATCCTCTGTCTTATGAAGGTAGCTGATCCTCTCCTCATGCAGACAGGGGAATTAGACATGCTGATGCTTGGCACAGTCCAACCCCCTAAATAATTGGAACACATTTAGTCATTAATATTAAATGAAGTGTAAAGAATATACAATATGAAGATAATGGGTCATAGGTGCTAGAACTGCATTTCTCCCAGCAGTTTAAGACTAAAGTGTAGTCTTAAAAACTGTATATACTAAGAATAAACCAAGAGAGAGAGATTTACATAAGGAATTGTGTAACCTTTTGAATTCCTATGTTTATTTTTGGTGGTTTGTATTCTTTTCCTGCTCTTTATCTTAGTCATTTTAAAGAGCCACTGCTGCTTCATCGAAAACATTCCGCTTCAACTGTATTTCTGACTATAAATCATATGTTCTGTGTTTCTCTTTATCTGTTCTCTTTAGTAGTGGCTTTATATAAAAATACTGTCATTGTTTCTTAAGAAATGATCTGTTACTGCTGCCCGTGAAGCACTAATCCCTTGTTTGAGATATTATCAGAATGTCCACAGCAACCAACTGCAGGGCCACAAAGAGTATAATAAGACTCTAGGTGAGGATTGAAAAATAGAAGATGATTTACTCTTACTTTGTCATGTAAATCACTTCAGTGAGAAAGAACAAGGGAAAGAAAAACAGAAAATATGATGCCTGTGGAGGAACTGATGTGTAATGGGCTAAATAGTGGTTATTTATAGCTCCTTTATTGCCTGGCTAAGGTTAATGGATTTGTTTTGGATCAATTTGCTTTAATTAGAGTGCTGAGACAAGGTTCTGCCTTTCACCGTTTTTATTTCTTAGCAATTCAATTGCTAGCTCACAAACTCTTTCATAGGAGGGTAGATCAATAAAGCTAAGCATTGTGCTATATACAGATGACTTTTTAGTATTGACTACACTCTTGTCTTTTGAACTCAGAGGTTAAAACACTTGCTCTTGCAAAATCATGTACATTGGTTTAAAACAGCTGCGCTGTCCACTCCCCGTTCTCCAGAGTCACTCATGGGCTGTAGAATATGGCAACCTTTTGGAGGACTAAAATATTTAGGAAGTGAAGTTCCTTGGTTGAAAGGAAGCCAGCCAGTGGAATTTTAGTGTTAATGGTCAAGCATTGGAGGGATCTGCTAGTATAGACATGAAGAAACTATGCCATTAAATTAATAGATGCTCCCAAATTGTGTATGTATACTAAAGTAGATCAGTGCAAGATTTTCAGGACATATAGGTGGGCATGTCAGAACTATACATCTCACTGCAGCCAGTTGAAAACTGGGTGTCAGAGGGAGCATACCATGCCAAAGAACCTGCCTTCATAGAATTGTCTCTCTGATTTCTAGATGAAAGGGGTTCAGGTAAGTTTAGAATACACAACTACAGTACTTTCCAATTCTTATATATTACAAATTGAACCTCTGCAGAAAGGTCTGTAACTAAATATTCTTCTTCAAGTGCTTGTTCACGTCCATTCCACATTAGATGTGCGCGCGCCGCGTGCATAAGCGTCGGAAACTTTCTCCCTTAGCAGCTGCCAGCAGGCCCCCTGGGGGGCGCCACTGCGCCGTGCATATATACCCCTGCCGGCCCGACCCCCTCCAGTTCCTTCTTACCGTCCGTGGCGGCTTTGGAACAACCTCTCTCTCTCTCTCTCTCTCGTAGAAGAGCAGTCCCTTAGCCTTTAGAGAAGCTGTTATCAGTTAGTTTATATACAGATTGTGATCACTTAAGTCATTAGGTGCTTGGAGGCCTCCAGCACCTGCCCCAGGCTGCGGGGCATGCCACAGGCCCACGGCTTTGAGGCTTGCGCCACGTGCCGCAAACCTATGCCAGTTAGTGACCCCCACGACTCGTGTCTACGTTGCCTGGGGGATGGACATCAAACTGAAAGGTGTAGGATTTGCAAGGCGTTCAAGCCAAGGACAAGGAAAGAAAGAGACTTTCGCCTAAAGCAATTGTTGATGGAGGCCGCATGCAGCTGCCGGGCCCAGAGCGCCCGACGCCGGCTCAGGCTTCCTCGGTGCGTAGTGCCCCGGAGCCGTCAAGAGACCCGGCACCGGCTAAGCACCGTAAACTGTCGGCCCCAGAGCGCCAGGCTAGGCCCCAGCACCGCTCGTTCTCCCCGGTGTGGCCTAAAGGAAGGCATGGTCATTCCCCGCACAGGAGGCTGGTGCCTCCCAAGGCCCCGAGCACCGACAAGAGCGGGAAGGCCATGGTACCGGCGTTGACACGGGCGGTCCCGGCAGCACAAGCCCCACCGAGCCCAGACCTAAGTGAGCTCAGTGCAGACAATGGGCTCGAGGGCATAACAGATCAGCCCTCCACGCCTGGCACCTTTGAGGCTGCAAAGGACCTCATCGAGCTGTCAGCAGTGAGCCCTCTCCCGTAAGGGGAGAACCCTCTGGCGCCCATGCCTCGGGTGCCGTTGAGGGGTAAGCCGGCAGTGGTGTGCCTCTCGAGGACACCGTCCCAGCACCGCTCCCGGAGTTGGTCCCGGTTGAGCTCCAACTCTGCAGACTCGCACTTGCCAGCAGCCCAGAAGGAGGTTGCGGCACCGGCAGCGGGTCAACGCGAAGAAGCACCAGAAAGGGCACGCCGCACTCTGGCACCACCCAGAGACCGGCACCGGGAGGAGTTGAGACAGCCCTCTCCAGAGGTCTCCCGCAGACGGTCCCAATCCCAGTCCCGGGGATACCGGTACCGCTCCCGGTCTCACTCAGCCAGGAGCCGATCGTTCTCCCGCCGGCGCAGATCATTGGTACCGCCATGGCCTTCGTGATCAGTGTCGCCGCAGTCCGGCACCGGCTCCAGCCGCTATAGCTACCCGCACCGGGGCCCGGATAGCAGGGACCCTCAAGGGAGCTGGCAACCTCAATGGGGGCCACCAGGCCATTGGCCCTTCTGGACCCCCTGGACCTATCAGGAATGCCAAGGGGCCCAGTCCAGAGCAAATTACTCGGTGCGGCGGTCCCAGTCCCCGCACTGACCCCAGACGGTGCCGGAAGCAACAATATCCAGGCCTCCAGCATCCCTCCAGCATAGACGAGAGAGTCCGGCACCGAACCGAGTGCCATCCCATGGACACCTGCCCCGGCCTGAGCCGGAGGCCCCTACCACGGGAGATGGGGAGCAGGAGGACCAACCAGAGGGGGTCGAGCAGCAGCTAACCTCCTCATCTTCCCTCGATGAGGCGGTGGCGGGTACAGAGGTGTCCGGCCCTCCACCAATAGACCATAGAGCCCACCAGGAACTGTTGCGCAGTCACCCAAAATTTGGGGTTGCAGGCCGAGGAGACGGTTGAGCAGGAGGACCCCATGGTGGACATTTTGAGCCCCGAAGGTCCATCCAGAATACCGTTCCCGCTCATTGAGACCATCCAGTCTAACTATAAGACTATATGGCAGACCCCGGCCTCCAGCGCTCCAATGGCTAAAGGAGTGGAGCGTAAATACTTTGCCCCATCTAAGGGCTATGAGTTCCTGTTCTGCCACCCAAGTCCATGCTCCCTAGTGGTTTCGGCGGTGAACAAAAGGGAGCGCCATGGTCAGCAGGCCCTGGCCCCTAAGGCCAAGGAGGCGAAACACCTGGACTTTTTCGTTAGAAAGGTGTACTTATCTGGGGGCCTTCAGCTGAGGATTGCTAACCAGCAGGCCATCCTCAACAGGCACAATTTTAACTCCTGGGTGGCGGTGGGGAAGTTTAAGGACAATCTTCCACAAGGTTCCCAATAGGAGTTCACGGCCCTGGTGGACGAGGGCAAGGCAGTAGCCAAGACCTCTCTCCAGGCCTCCCTGGGTTCAGCAGACGCAGCGGCTAGAACAATCGCATCAGGGATGGTCTTGAGGCGCTCAGCTTGGCTCCAGGAGTCAGGCCTGCCCCCAGAGGTCCAGAATACACTCCAGGACCTCCCCTTCAAAGGGTCCAGGCTCTTCTCGGACCAGACAGACGCAAGGCCGCATAGCCTCAAGGACTCACAAGCTATGCTCAAGTCGCTGGGTATGCACACTCCGGCGACTCAGAGGAAGACCTTTAAGCTGCAGCCTCCCCCTCAATGCCAGTACCAGCCTCGCCACAGGCATGAGCCTTACCACAGGCGAGGCAGGGATAACAGGCGACGGCGCAATAACGATAATAATAATGCTCCGGGCCAGAACCAAGGCCAGCACAAACCCCAGTCGGGCACTAAGCCAGGGTTTTTGAAGGTGCACTCGAGGACAGCATACCAGGCCAATCACCGGATCTGTCCCTTTATTTCCTGAATCGCCTGTCCCGTTTCTCCCATGCGTGGTCTACCATTACGTCAGACCGTTGGGTCTTAGGCACGGTGCGGAACGGGTACTCACTGCAGTTCGCCTCCCACCCCCCTTCCCCGTCCCTCTTCAGGGGCACCTCTCGCAAGCATCTCCTAGAGAAGGAAGTCCGCTCGCTGCTAGAGGCGGGGGCGGTAGAGGTGGTGCCACATGGCCTAAGGGGAAAGGGGTTCTACTCCCAGTACTTCCTCATCCCCAAGACCAAAGGGGGCCTTCGCCCCATCTTAGACCTGGTCAAAGTTCCTGGTCAAAGCCTGGTTCCGCATGGTCTCTCTGGGCACCATCATCCCTTCCCTGGATCCAGGGGACTGGTACGCTGCCCTCGACATGAAGGATGCGTACTTTCATATTGCCATTTTCCCAGCACATCGGCGGTTCCTACGCTTCACCGTGGGCCGAGAACATTATCAGTTTGCTGTTCTCCTGTTCAGCCTAGCTGTGGCCCCAAGGGTGTTCACGAAGTGCATGGCGGTGGTGGCAGCCTTCTTACGGAGGCAGAGAATCCAGGTGTACCTCAACGGCTGGCTCCCGGTGGACCGATCCGAGACGGAGATGCGGGGCCATGTGGAGGTGGCCCTGAGATTGTTCCGCAAACTGCGGCTCCTGGTGAACGTCCCCAAGTCCACGCTCGTACCCACATAGAGAGTGGAATTCATGGGGCGGTCTTGGACGTGGTGCAAACCCGGGCAAGCCTTCCGGTATCCCGATTCCAGGCTATCCAACAAGCAGTGGCCTCCCTGCGGCAGCTTCCAATGACAACAGCCAGGTGCTGCCTGCAGCTGCTGGGCCACATGGCAGCATGTACGCACATGGTCAGGCATGCCGGACTGAGACTCAGGGCTCTGCAGGTGTGGCTTGCTCGGGTGTACCTCCCAGGCAGGGTCCCCCTGGACTTGGTAGTGACAGCCCCAAGGGACGTGCTGGACTCCCTGCTGTGATAGGAGTCCCAGCCTGTGGTTTGTGAAGGCATCCCCTTTGCTGCCCCACTTCCGGACCTGACGCTGGTGACAGACGCGTCAGAGCACGGATGGGGGGCTCACCTGGGGGACCTCTTGATGCAGGGGTTGTGGTCCGAGGCAGAGCGGTCGCTCCTTATCAACGTGAGTTAGCTCAGGGCAGTTTGTCTCGCCTGCCAGACCTTTCACGCCACTCTGAGTGGTCACAGCGTGACAGTTCTGACGGACAACACTACTGCCATGTTTTATACAAAAAAGCAGGGCAGGGCTCGTTCCTCGCCACTCTGTTGCGAGGCTCTTCTCCTCTGGGACCTTTGCATAGCCCATGCAATTCACCTTAAGGCGTCCTATCTCCCGGGGGTGCGGAACGAGCTGGCAGACTCCCTCAGCAGGTCATACCGCATGCACGAGTGGATGCTCAGGGTGGATGTCATGCTTTTGTTCTTCTGCAGGTGGGGATTTCCCCGGGTAGATCTGTTTGCCACCAGGGCCAACACCCAGTGCCCGCAGTTCTGCTCCTTCCAGGGCTCACTCGCGGATGCGTTCGCGATTCCGTGGAGAGGGGACTTGATGTATGCCTTCCCCCCGCTTCCCTTGGTGCACAAGGTCCTGCTCAAGCTGCGCAGGGACAGGGCGGCAGTGATCCCCATCGCCCCAGCCTGGGCCCGCCAACACTGGTACACATCGCTCCTAGAGCTGTCGGTGGAGGCCCAAGTAGTCCTGCCCCTACACTGGGACCTCATTACACAGGACGGTGGGCGGCTTCTCCACCCCGACCTGCAGTCGCTGCATCTGATGGCATGGAGGCTCGGTGGCTAAACGCCCTGGAGAGCCAGTGCTCCCTTCCTGTGCAGCAGATTCTGCTTGGCAGTAGAAAGCCCTCTACCAGGGCAGCCTATATGGCCAAGTGGAAAAGGTTCTCGTGTTGGTGTGAACCCCGACAGGTGTGACCGGGCCAGGCCCCGGTGCAGGCCATTCTGGAGTACCTCCTGCACCTCAAGCAGCAAGGGCTAGCCCCATCCTCGCTCAGAGTGCACCTGGCGGCCATCTCCGCCTTCCATCCCGGGGGCTCGGTGTTTTCCCACCCAATGGTGGGACGGTTCCTTAAGGGGTTGGAGAGGGTGTTCCCGTACTCCCACCCCCAGTCCCTCCATGGAACCTTAACCTGGTCCTTTCTAAGCTCATGGGACCCCCTTTCAAGTCCCTCGCTACCTGTTCTCTCCTCCACCTTTCCTGGCATTTCTGGTTGCTGTTACCTCAGCCAGAAGGGTGTCCAAACTGAGGGCCCTCACCTCTGAGCCAACGTACGCAGTATTTCACAAGGACAAGGTGCAGCTCCGGCCACACCCCAAGTTCCTCCCTAAGGTGGTCTCCCAATTCCATCTGGGCCAGGACATTTGTCTGCCGGTGTTCTTCCCGAAACCCCATACGGACCCAAGTCACTGCAGCTTGCACACCCTGGATGTGCGTCGAGCGCTGGCATTCTATTTGGAGCGCACCAAGCCCTTTTGCAAATCCACGCAGCTGTTTGTGGCTGTAGCCGAGAGGTTAAAAGGCCTCCCAGTGTCAGCACAGCGGATTTCGTCTTGGATTACAAGCTGCATCCAGGCGTGCTATGAGCTCGCAGGTGTTCCGGCCCTGGCGGTCACGGTCGACCAGGGCGCAGGCAACTTCCACGGCGTTCATGTCACAGGTCCCGATCCAGGAGTTCTGTAAAGCAGCCACCTGGTCCTTGGTGCACACCTTCACGACTCACTATGCGGTCAACCAGCAGGCCAGAGAGGACGTGGCAGTTGGCAGAATGCTCCTCCGAGCAGTTGTTCCATGACTTCTACCCTCCTCCAGAGGTAAGCTTGTAATTCACCTAATGTGGAATGGACATGAACAAGCACTCGAAGAAGAAAAAACAGTTACTTACTTCCTTGTAAGTGTTGTTCTTCGAGATGTGTTGTTCACGTCCATTCCACCACCCACCCTCCTACTCCTGTGTCAGAGTCGCCAGCAAGAAGGAACTGCAGGGGGTCAGGCCGGCAGGGATATATATGCACAGCGCAGTGGCGCCAGTCGGGCAGCCTGCTGGCCCGATAGGAGCCGCTAAGGGAAAAAGTTTCCTATGCTCGTGCACGTGGGGGTGCACCTCATTGGGGGTGGTTTTATTTTGCCGGCAGGAGAGCTCTTTCCTGCGGGCAAAGAGTGGCTACACTGCGTACCTGACAGCGATATGGCTGAAGTGGCACAGACGTGCTGCTGTAAGATACGCAGTGTAGACATAGCCTCAGATCCTTTCATCTCTAGCTCAGTGCTTTAAATCTGCCCAGGATCAGTTGTGACCAAAAGTCATTGCCTCTCAAAGAGATTGGTGTCTTTTGTAAAGTGTTTAGATTGACGTGTTGCAGTCCAGATTGTTTTTTCCATAACTAAACTGACTCCCTTACATCACAAGTATGAGCTCAATCACCACAGTTCAAATGGCCATGGAGCCTCAACCTCTGTCAGCCCTAAACATGGTCCTCCAGGTCAGGGCTGGGGCCCCTTGATGGGCAACGCAAGGTAGCTTGCCCTGCTATTGCCCATGCTATACCAGTTCCAAAGATTCTGTACAGTAAAGAGAGTACCTCAGGCACCTCAATCCAGGGAGCATTAAATTCAATAAAAATGTTTATAAAAAGGAAATTAGATTTATTTTTGTTTTCATTTTGTTGTATTTGGTGTAAGGCACTTCCAAAGCTTTGACAGATATCAAACAGAGTATTTTAAATTACTGGAAGCCTCTATGTTTTATAGACTATTATAACTCTGGACATCACACATGGTTCCATATCAGATTATTATTTTACTGTGCCTGCCTGTGCCTATATGAACCTGAGCTTAATGCTTAGTGGACTGCTAGAAGGTGGTGATGAGATTAGTATAAGAATCTATACAGAATAGCTATAGCTGTAAAATCGTATAAAATTATAAGAAGTCTTTAAAAGAGAGAAGTTTAAGAATTGTTCACGAGGTGTCTTCAGTCTTTCAAATCTGCATGCTCACAGGCAATGTGATCTGGACAAATGAGCAGGGGGATGAGAATCAGGGAGTCCTGAGTTTTAACCTTGGCTTTGCCACCAAGGCACTGGATGACTTTCAGCAAATCTCTTCAACCCTCTGCCTCAGCTTCCCAATTTCTACAGTCATGGGGATAATACTGTTTCCTTACTTCAGAGGATTGTGAGGGATAATTAACTAATGTTAGTATGGCTCTTTGAACGCTAAAAGCATTATATATGTGTTTGTGTTTGCTAATTTATTTATTGAGCCACAAAGGGTAGAACATGAACATTTGCTGTAGTAATTTATCAGGATTCCATGCAGCTCAAAGGAGATACGCCTTTAGAGGCCATCAGGGGCTAGGAGCATTCTGCTGTGTGCTCTGATTTCCAGAACAATGAATCTGCCACTTGGGACACTTACTTAACTCCTTAAAAATAGACTTGATGCCGTAGTTGTACTAGCACCGGGGGGAAGCTCTGTTCTGAAAAGAGTCACAGGATTTCGGCTCAGGGACTGCGGTGAGTTACAGCTGAAGAGTTCAGTCTCCAAAGTTCATGAGGATTGCAAGCAGCTTCCAGTTGGTTACATTTATAGAATGTCTGTTATATTCACCATTTTATCCTACTTTTTTTCTGGAGGCTAAACACTCCCATTGGCTTTAGTAAGCATTGGATTAGGTTTGAAAGATTGAATTCTCCTCTGAACACCCTAAATGTGAAAAATGAACATGTAAAGAAAGAAGAAGTTTCCCACTGCAAGAGAGAATCAGTGAACTTAACTAGACATGCTCGGGGGTGGGGGGGAGTTATGAAGGGGAATGGCAATTTAAAAATATTAAAAACTTCAAATACAGAAGCTGTAATAGCCTGGTCTTTATGTCCATAGAAATTATGGAGAGACTCAACACTGCAGTCTATGGCATGATCTGCATATCTTAATCCATTAATTAGCAGAACAAACCTTCAGAAGTGTGGAGCATCCTTTCCTCTCTGCACATTTCTCTTCAGACATGCAGACAAACCATAAAGAAGCTGTAAAGGCAGCCAGTGCTGTATCTGCCGTTTCTATTTCAGTAACAAAGTGTTTTGCATTTTAGGTTTGCTTGTTTTGCAAATCAATACATTTCTCACATTCTTGTCGCTTGCCCCCATAGTTGCTTCAAAATTCATTTGGCATTCTCGGGAATCAAATCAAGAGCTATTGATACATACACTCGGGTAGCTTGTTTTTCCAGACTGGATGGTTTTATAGTCCCATCCACAGTGCCAAATCTGAAATTACTTCCAAAACTTTATTACAGAATTATAGCTTTGGGAGTGGAGTTCTATGAGTGAACTTGGCACCTAAATATTATTATTTTATTTTGATAATCACCAGAGCTTACATAGCCCTGATTGCACACTGCAATGGCAAGATAGAAACCACTACAGCTCTCTCTTTATATCGAAACATAAATGGTATTAAGTAGGATTTTTCATAATGTTTGGTAATTTACCTTTGATGAATCTCAAGCAATTCCAAGTTCTAAATTATAGCACAGATTGAAAAAGGGTGTTGCAAAGAATATCTCTAAATGGAACAATATAGAGAGAGTGCTTTTAGTAAAGCATTTGTTAATATGTTTAGAAATGGTCAGATGTGTGTATGCCTAACCTGCACATGCAAAATGGGCAAAACTGAGCTTGCAAGTGCATATTAGAGTTGGGAAATTGCAAACTGTGTAGGCAAGTTACCCATTTTGCAAATTCCACTTAAGCATGCATTTTTGAATATTCTACCACTAATGTTCAGCTATTGTTCTATTAATACAAGGTGTGGTCCAGCTCCCATTGAAATCAAAGGAAGGCTTTTCATAACCAGGTAAAAATCCAAGACTATACTTTTCTGAGGCAGAAATAAAGCACAAATAAAGATCCCTCTACAAAATGTCTCTTTTTTTAAAGCAGGGCAAGATGGTCTCTTTTCAGGTCCTTATCCCTTACTCCTTTTTTGTATATCAGCTCAGTCCTCTGGCTTATGGAACTTCAGCAGCATCTGCTTCCTGACACCCTAACACTTCCCAATTTGGTTCCATACTCCTGAAAAGGAAAACAGGGTTTGGGATGTTTACCAGGGTTTGGGATGTTTACAGGGTTACCCAAGTAGTATGCCTGAGGGCCTGTTGGGACCCAAATGGGTAGTATATCCTATACATAGATAATTTTATTATTTTGGAGCTCAGCATGGAGCTAAAACCTTGAAAAAAGTATCCAGTTTACAGAACAATCCAAGACACTCTTGTCATAAATATAAAGGGAAGGGTCACCACCTTTCTGTATACAGTGCTATAAAATCCCTCCTGGCCAGAGGCAACATCCTGTTACCTGTAAAGGTTAAGAAGATCAGGTAACCTGGCTGGCACCTTACCCAAAGGACCAATAAGGGAACAAGATACTTTCAAATCTTGGGGAAGGAGGGGAGGCTTTTGTTTGTGCACTTCGTTTACATGTTTGTTCTCTCTTGGGACTGAGAGAGGCCAGACAGAAATCCATCTTCTCCAACCCATCCTAATCGAAGTCTCCAATATTGCAACCAGTATAGGTAAGCCGGGCAAGACGGATTAGTTTATTTTTTGTTTTATGTGAATTTTCCCTGTGTTAAGAGGGAGGTTTATTCCTGTTTTCTGTAACTTTAAGGTTTTGCCTAGAGGGGGATCCTCTGTGTTTTGAATCTGAATACCCTGTAAAGTATTTTCCATCCTGATTTTACAGAGGTGATTCTTTTACCTTTTCTTTAATTAAAATTCTTATTTTAAGAACCTGATTGATTTTTCATTGTTCTTAAGATCCAAGGGTTTGGGTCTGTGTTCACCTATACAAATTGGTGAGGATTATTATCAAGCCTTCCCCAGGAAAGGGGGTGTAGGGCTTGGGCGGGGGGGGGGGATATTTTGGGGAAGACGTCTCCAAGTGGTCTCTTTCCCTGTTCTTTGTTTAAAACGCTTGGTGGTGGCAGCATACTGTTCAAGGCCAAGGCAAAGTTTGTACCTTGGGGAAGTTTTTAACCTAAGCTGGTAAGAATAACTTTAGGGGGTCTTTCATGCAGTTCCCCACATCTGTACCCTAGAGTTCAGAGTGGGGAAGGAACTCTGACAACTCTAAATGGGGTAGGCCAATCAGACCAATTCATATGTAGGAACACAGATGAAAGGTTATCTCTGGGGTTCAAAGGTCATATGATTATTTTGTTAGCATGTTTTGAAACCTATTTTACTCATCATTTTTGGTAAAGGGGGTAGTTATTAGAGGATAGGAGAAACTGATTTTTAGAGTTGCTGAGTACCCATGGTTCTAATTGGTGCCACAGGTGATCAGTGCCACTGAAAATCAGGCCCATAAGTTTTCAGAGATCCTTAATTAAGGTCCCAATAATGGAGTGTGTATGCTGCGGCTGACTAGCCATTCTCTATGTCAAAGACAAGCGTGAGAACTGTTAATCTAGAGACATTCATGTCTCAGTGACTCTTAGGTTGAGACTTTAAAATTTGTTTGTGTTCTGGTGTGAAATGAACTAAAATGTGATATGCTGAAAGTACAGTGGTGTGCCTGATATATATTCTGGGTGTATGAAACTTGATATACCTGATATATGGTCAGGTGGGGCTATTAGCTGCCTAATGACCTGGCTAAAGATTTCTCTAACACTGTGCTTATTATCTCAGCATATTTTCCTGCTGTATTAATATTTAAATAGTTAATAGTTTTTAAAAGATAAAGTTGGTTTTTACAGATATTATTACTATTCCCTTTGGGGAGGAAAAAAGCAGGTAATGGACAGCAAAGATTGAAAGTATAACCACAAAAAAGTGTCTCCATTCTCATCTCAGATTCTGACACCAACCTGAACACGCTACCTCTTATATTTACATTACAGTTGAGGCAGGACATTGCTGTCAGGGGCAGAAGAACCAATTCAGCCAAACTGAGCAAAAGGTGAAGCTTTCGTGCATCTTTATGAGGTTCAGAATGTCATTTAACTCCTCCCCTACTGTCTGATGCTGGGAATCTCAACCCACTGCTGATGCTCTGGCTCCTTTCTGAGACTTCCCTAATAATGGCCCCCTAGAATGGACAATGTGCCTATCAAAGACCTAAATTTGTTGAGCAACCAGGTTTTCCAGGCACACAGCAACACATCCAGCTCAGCTACCTGCTGCTGGGGAATGGGCTACACAGATATCTCTCTTTGTGGGAGATGGTGCAGTCTTTACCCAAACGACCCTTGCGGGGGGAGGGGGTGTGATGGGTCCATTTTCATCATTTTTATTTGGGCCTTCAAAGCAGTTTTTCAGGTCCCCTCCGCAAATGTAACCAACTCCTGTCCACTGATTTGAATGCGGGTGGCCTGAAGATTTTGGGTAGGATTAGTGAGATGATTCTGTGGAACTGCACCAAAACTCACCCATTTTCTTTTTTAAAAAAGGGGGTAATCTTTGCCACCCCAAAGATCCTGCTACACAAGAGGTGGAGCCTACTGCTATGCTGGAGTCTGTGCATATTGCCATTATTTTAAAAAGCATTTCAAGGGATGATTCTCCAGTTGGTGAATTGGAGCTCGTTATGGGTCTGATACTACAAGATGCTGAACACTTCCTGTTAGATGTTGAACACACACAATAACAATGGCACTCGGCACCTGGCAAGATAGGACCCTATGGAATAAACTATAGCTTACAGTAGTTTCGTTGTTGTACAGGATGACAAGCTCTGATTTAAATTCTTTATTGTACAATATATACAGTTGATTAATCATTTAAAAGATGTATTTTCCCATTGCATCTCAGTTCCCTATTCAGGTTATTTTTATAGAAGTCCATTTCTCTACCTTGCCAGTGGATCTCTTAAGTATAACCTGCATCTAATTTTGTGCTAAATTACTGGATGTGCAGTGAAATCATAAACTAAATACTGAATTACTAATGCCTGCTGGAACAGATTCTCTTTTAGCAAATATGGTAGAAATAAGTGGCATAGTGACACTTCTGGCCATTTTCCTTGTCCTGTCCCATAAGATAATTAAACAACGTCCTAGAACAGGTAATAGACTTAAGCATGTGCTAAGGAAGCAGTGCACCTTTTATTTTCATAGGAGATGCTTTAATAGCTTTTCAATATACATATATTCTGTTTCCCAGATCCCTAGTAGGACTGCCAGTTTCATAGAGCAGTGCCTCACTCAGAGAGGAAGCGTCAACTAGAATACAGTAGTTTCCTAAAGCAGAAAACAATGATGAAAAGACTTTGTCTTGTTTAAGAATATGGGAATATGATTCTTGGAAGATTTAAATAATCAAAACAGCCACTATTTCAGATGGCCAGATTTTTTAATACAGATTCAGAACATGATCAATTAAGGCAGGAAAAAGTGACAACAAGGTAGATTGTCTGGAGCTTAAAATGGCTGAAAGTGAATCAGCAAAATATGCATTTAGGGCTTTTCTGTTCTGTTTGAAAATATAATGTAGTCTCTGACAAATAGCTCTTATGTTTCCATGTCAACAGCTAAAAAAGGACATTGGTTAGTTTATTGCTCAGCGAGGTGCTGGGACAGTACAAGCCAAGCTAGAACATGGATATATACAAGGAAACCAATGGAAGTTAAATGCCCCCATAAATTTAGTCAAGGTGGGGGGTATACTGCAGCAAAGTACAGTACATTTGTGTACAGTACAAGCAAATAACAAATCTCAGGGTTGCTAAGTCAGTGGTCAAGTGAGAAACAAAAATAATAATGCTTAGCATCTATTAAAGTGCCTCCCATCTGAGGATCTCAAATAAGTGGATCCCAGAGGCATGGTAGAGCTGACCACCCTCTAAACTAAGTGCATAGATCATAAAGTCGAGATGAGTATTGTTGTGATGGAAGGTGACACAGGAGGAGAAGAGTGAGAATTTCCTTGTGAAGGGACTTTCCAAGAAAGATAAATGAGGAGAATCTTTCCTTCACAGTGAGGAGAACCATCTGTGGAAAAGGGGACCCAGTTGTGTTAAGTGAGTAGGCCATGGTGATCAGTGGGCTCGACCATATCATCTTGTTATGCCTATCATCAGAAATATAGATGGCTGAGCGTACTGTACAGTGAGCGTGAGAAGAATACAAGTACATTGCCTACCAGAAATTAAGGTCCATACAGAGTCCAAAAGCAGCTACAACTTAAGATTTGCTGCTATCTCACTGTCTTACCAGAGAACGAAGACCTTCAGTGGAAGGTCTGGGACCACACTGGCTTGGGACCACTACCTAGCCCTAGTACCATTCATCCGAATGGGTTTCTTGCAGCTAGTTTCATGGACTGCTGTGGGTGTCCTGCAGCTGTTTTATCCAGGATCTTCACGTCCAGGATAATGTGGGCGCTGTGCAGTCAGTCTGCCTAGGACTGCAGGAGGCATGCCAAGGGCCGGACTGTAAGTTTGGTTCTGAATCAATTTAAGTGAGGGGTCGATCAGACCTAGTAGGTTGCTGGACAGAAGTCCTAACACTGGTGCTGTTGCTCTGTTTCTGTGCATCTCCCATGCAGTGGTTCTGGAACAGTTTTTAGAGTGGGGCTGCAGAACTGTGCCCCTTCTTACCCCTGTCCATGCTCCTCAGCGTCCCCTAGAGCTGGGGATGGGAGCAGGGCTGTGGCTCCGAGAGGAGAGGATGCAGTCAGGGGCAAAGCAGCCAAGGCTTGCACCACAGCTGGGGGCAGGGGTGGAGCCCCAGGTCAGGGCCAGGAGTGGAGCCCCTGGGCGCGGGGCTGGCGGCTGGGACCCCGATTTGGCAACAGACCCCTGGGGAATGGGGCTAGCGGCTAGGACCCTGGGCAAAACCTGGGGGTGCAGCAGCACCCAAACACCCTAGCTCCTGCACCTATGAGTTCCTGGGAAGGTGGGACTTAATTCTGCCTACATGGGCCCCTCCTGATGAGTACTGGATAGGAGCACTGTGAGGTAAAAAAAACACCTGTGTATGTGTGTGCATATGTTTATCTATATGTATATTTGCCTTTCAGCTTTCTGTATCAGCTGTTTTATCTCCCATGAAGCTGCTTCTTATAGCTCAGACTTCTCTCACAAGCATTTAATTTATTTGTTTTATCTATAAATACAGAAGATCAGAAATTGCTACTAGACCTAGTTAGATAAAGTTAGTGTCAAAATGTCACTTAGTAAGTGAGAATCAAACAATGAAACTAATCCTCCCACTTTCATGAATCTGGTGTTTTTTTAAGTCCATTCTGTTGCTATTTGAGACATTCCCACTCCTCCACCCCAGACATTACACAACTCCAATTATAGATACACCTGCTAGTTGCTATTACAGTACAGGATGTGTATTGCTACGCATCCGTTGCTGACGCGCAAGGTAATTTCATGTTGCTAACTTTGCTGCAGTATAAACACCCATTTTTTCATGTTCTGTGTGTATATAAATCTCCTCACTGTATGTTCCACTGAATGCCTCTGATCAAGTGAGCTGTAGCTCACGAAAGCTTATGCTCAAATAAATTAGTTAGTCTCTAAGGTGCCACAAGTACTCCTTTTCTTTTTGCAAATACATACTAACATGGCTGCTTCTCTGAAATCTGATTCCTAACATGGTAGGTAGAAGCCAGGAAGATCTGATTTCCAGTTTCTGAAACTTGCAGTCCCAGAAGTACTATTTTCAGGATGAAGTATTTCTGACATAAGGCTACAGTACCATTTGGGAGGGAAGCAGTTACTTGGGGATGCCAGCAGGTATTTGTATTCCCATATATCTCTAAGCATTTAAGGTTTCGCTGGGCCACTTTTGGAATAATTTTGGAAGTAGCATGCTGAGGATGTTACCCACCCCTATCCATTTCAAAGATGGGTCAATAGTTTTATTCTTCCAGAAATTTATATAATCCTCGCTCTTAACAGCCGCTATTTCCTCTGTCACATTTTCCCCTTCATTATGACGTTTGGGCAGTTTAGAGTTCAGACTTAGATTGTGGTGAATGACTGCTTTAATTACTCCTTTCTTCAGATTCTGGAAGCCAGTTTCTAAAGATAAGGATTGTCAGTTACCAATCATGAAATGAAAACCTATCCTTACGGTCATCAAGTACTATTGTGACCCCTTATCATGGATGGATCATAAATACAGTAAAAAGAAAAGGAGTACTTGTGGCATCCGATGAAGTGAGCTGTAGCTCACGAAAGCTTATGCTCAAATAAATTGGTTAGTCTCTAAGGTGCCACTAGTACTCCTTTTCTTTTTGCGAATACAGACTAACACGGCTGCTATTCTGAAACCTGTCATAAATACAGTGTCAGATTTAAGTCTTGTCAACAGTTCTCTCCAGCCAGTCTGTTTTTCAAGATTGTTTGTCAAGATTTATGCTGTGGGGAAATGTTAACTCAGGCTTTACCAGAAGGAAAGTTTAACTTCATTGTTGAAAAATGCCACCAGTCCGTTAAGCCTCATCCATAAAAGGAAACTGACTCATGCCTGACAATATTTTACTCCTGGGGGAATTCTGTGCCACTGCACATGTGCAGAATTCATGTCCCCTGCAGATTTTTTGGTTTCCTCACAGAATAATAGATGGGAAAGCAAAGAGAAGCCGCGAGAAGGGTCACATGCCCCTCTCTGGCAGCAGTCCCGAGCGGGTGCATCACTTCGGGTGGCAGGAGCAGCTAGGAGAGATGTACATCACCTCCTTGGGGAGAGGGGGAACAGGGCTGTGCATACGTGCAAGACTCTCCTTCTCTCTCGCTATCGTGGTGTGCCCGTTGTGGAGGGACAGGACCTCAGGGTGTTTCTGGGGCCAGCTCAGCCATTGTGCTGTGTCAGGGTTGGGTGCAGCCTTGCTGCTGAGTCCATGACCTGGGGTGGAGGCTGCAGGGTGATCCATGCATTCCCACTGGGAGGCAGTCCCAGTGCATGTTCCTTGCCACTGTCACTGTGCCCCCCCGCAGAGGTATGGGGCTGACCCAAGCAGCTGTGGGGAGCCTTGGCCAGGGACGCCATTTAGGGAGGGTTTTTGCAGTGAGTTTTTCACTAGACATCTGCTTGCAGCGCACGCCCCAGTCCCAGATGGAACTCTTAGCTGCAGCGCCGCACAGCCAAGTCCCCTCTGCCAGGAACCAGGTTCTCCAGCTACGGCTCCTGCAGTCAGTTTCTTCCACTGTGCTAGGGCCTCTAGGGGTGGGGCAGGCAAGGAAAGGGTCAGTCAGGGTGGGAGGGGGGAGCATAGGGTACCCCGTGGTGGGAGTGGGTAGTGGGGAGCACAGTGGCCTCAGTGGTGAGGGGAGGGGGAGAAGCAGAAGGTCCGCAGTGGTGTGTGGGAGCAGAGGATCCCCAGTGGTTGGGGGGAAGCAGTGGGAGCACAGGGGCCCTAGTGGTGGGGGCTATTGAAGCCTGGGGTGGCCAGTGTTGTGGAAAATGAGAGTCAATCTCTGGGGGAAGGAAGAGGTGAAGGCAAAGGGCTGTGCCCTGAAGGAGGAGGCAGTGAGTGTGGGAGGAGCACCTGAGGGGGAACAGTCCCTGGGGCAAGGATCCTGAGGGAGGGGGAGCTGAAGAAGGGTTGAGGGTTAGGAGCAGCTGAGTGGATCTTGGGGTCCATTTGCCCTCAGAGAAGCAGGGAGCACCCTCGCCTCTCACTGGGGAGAGACTGGGGACAGACCCCACTAAGCTAATGCATTTTCTCAACTGACTAATTTGCTCTCTGCCTTCCTCCACATCCCTCCTACTTTAGGGTAACTTATATTTTGATCCTGCAGTGAGGATCCTTATGGGCACAGGGGTTTCTTTAACTCTCTACTCCTGGGGGAATCTTTTGTGTTTTCTGTGTTTGTTACAGACATATTTGCTGATGGGTATTTTGAAATAAATTACCAAAATAATTGAAATTGGCATTATTACATTGTGTTATTTTGGCAAATAAAATATGCAGAATTTTGCAGAATTTTAAAATATTGTGCACGGAATTTTTTATTTTTCAATGCAGAACTCCTCCAGGAGTAAATATTTGTCAGTAGCCATTTCTCCCTGATATCACCTTGAAAACTGTTTAACTGATAATGTAGAGAGGACAAAAATGTTTTTAGCACCATTATAGAGAACGTGACTGAGGCAGGGTTCCCAATCTGATTTGGAGTTCCAAGATTCAACCACTGTTTCTATAATACCATTGAAAATTGTTTTGTCTTATCTATGCCAGCAGTTGAACCATTTTCAACACTGGTTCAGTGGGGACCTATGCAGTAATGAGGATATGCAAACAGGACTTTATAGCAAACAGAAAAGACGCATATAAAGCACTCGTTGATCCTTGGTGACTCTGACCTAATTCTTCTTCCAAACAGGAAATTAAAGTTGGACTGACAGCCCGTCTAGGCAGAAGTTTATTAAAATTGTAGGCTCTGATTCTGATCTCTCACCTGTGTTTCTCCGTAGAAGCAACACTGATTATCTTACACTAGTTTAAGCAAGATCAAAACCAGACTCATATTATTATTAGAGCTGTGTGAAACTCCATGTTTTTAGTCTGCAGCCATTCATGGGAGTAATATCTTTGAAGTGTCTTTGAATTATATTCACATCAGTTTCAGTTTGGATTTTGGGCAGAAATGAACCCAGAATTTCAGAATAAAACTCACTACTGTCAGCAGGTTTCACCTGGTTCCAGGTCAGAACTATCTGAAACCATGATTTCTGAGTCAAACTCTAAAATCTGGCTTAAATCATTGGAAAGTAAACATAGGTTCACTTGAAATGATCACAGGCTTCAGCAAAGCTTTCAGCAAAACTGAGCTGAATTTTAAGCTTTGTGATAGAGTATCAGGAACTGCAATCAGCAAGTCGTGCTTTATGAATTAACTACAGTGATAATTGGATCAGAATAGCAACAACAAGCAATATAAAACAATAAAATGAATACAGTTAACACACGTGTACGCTTGTATACATAACAACATTCAACTTCCGTTTCAGTCTTTGGTTCATTCTTCAGCCAAACCCAGTGGCAATTGCTGCCAGTTGACCAGTCCGTTTGAACCTGCATCCCAGAATACTCCAGATGTTACAGGTGCAATAACCACAGACAGTCCCCTCAGTTCTTAAAAGTTCCATAGACTACAGTAATGAAGCCCCCAAACCAGAAGAGTTTGTTGTGGTTTTCGTTTAATTATTATATGATACCCAACTCTAATTCTTGTACGTTAATCAGGTATTACTCAGAACACACCTAAGAACATGCTGAATTGTGAGCTTCATTGTCTGCACGTGTGTATGAACTTTCCTTACAGTTGTCATGTGGATGAGGTCATGGTTTTTTTTTTTTTCCTATACTTTTCTCATTTTGCTAGTGTATTTTGGTGTATAGTTTTTGTTGACTCTTCAGGTACAGATATTGCACAATATTGAAGCAAAACATGGATCCACTAAAAACCCTGACATTTGTTTTGTCACATCCTCTCTTCTCTCAGTCAATTTGACTGCTTTCTATTTAACATTACTAGAAGGTCAACTTACCAAAACTGTCTTCTGTATTCTCATTAAGAGCTGGGTAGTTATTAGGACAAAATTCAGACTATAGTTAAAACTTTTGGCATTAGTAAGAAGTTAAATAGCTTTGGTGCAAGACAGCAAGAGACTTAGGAAAACCATACTCAGAGAAATAACAAATGATGTGCATGATGTTTTTCCAACTGAACCTGCTATATAGGGAACATAATTGAAATAATGACTTTAATCAAGGATAGTGGAAATGTCTGAACCTGAAGAGTCTGGAGACAATGAGATGGTTTCCCCCACAACAGGTTAAGAAGGAACTTGGACAATGAGTTTTAAATTACTTCTTTTGAGGAACTTTATAAAATATTAGTCTATTGTGGCTGGCTTCTGAATGTTCCATATACTGAAATTCTCTACATGCCTGAATGTATTATACTATAAGATTCTTACTCACATTTCTGCAAGGCCTTTAGGCTCTGAAGACATTCCAAAGTTGCAGTGGACATGAATTTGAAATGTGTATTTGATGAGAGCAGATTGTTGTGATGTTTGTGTTATGTACATTCAGTAACAATTAAGTCTTTGGCTCCTTGACCAGGTGATAAAGAAACAAAACAAAACCCCCAAACCAAAAAACCAACAACAATAAAGCTGGTGTTTCTGTTTGTATTCAGTGAAAACTAACACTAAACATGGCACTATTTATTAATCCAATCCAAAAGGGTCTAGGCCGGGGGTTCTCAAACTTCATTGCATCGCGACCCCCTTCTAACAACAAAAATTACTACACGACCCCAGGAGGGGGACCGAACCCTGAGCCCGCCTGAGCCCTGCCATGCCGGGGTGCGGGGCTGTAACCTGAGCCCTGTCACCCAGGCCTGAAGCCCTCAGGCTTCGGCTTTGGGCCCGGGCGATGAGGTTCGGGCTTTGGCTTCAACCCTGGGTGGTGGGGCTTGGGCTTTGGCTTCAGCCCCAGACCCCAGCAAGTCCACTTTGGGGTCCTGACCCACCGTTTGAGAACTGCTGATCTAGGCAAAAGTGCCATTAAAGTCCATAGAAATTTTATCCAAGCAGCTACTGCTAAGTGAAGCCCTGCATGGTTAATGGGTACAAAGAACATGGAATGTATATCTGTGCTCTTCTGACTAGAAGTCAGGCTGCTATATGCCTAGGGTCACTAGATGTTCAGATTCTGCATTGATTGGGGCCATATAAGTGCATAGAGCTATTGTTAGATAGAAACTGATGCTGAAGAGCTCTGATAAGTTGTTTATTGTAGGACTCCTGCTTAAAGCTATTGATCTGAGAGCCTTTGAATCTTAGTTCTCTGAACTTTTCAAGGTCACACTGTGACAAGAAACTTCTGAATTAGCAATATGAAAAGACATTAGGATTGATGCTAATATATTGCCAGAACTTGTTTGCAGATCATAAAAATGAAACTGGATTTTACCTGCATCCAAAATCAATAAGAAAGAAAAGGTAATGCGTGGTTCTTTTGAGTAGTTTTTTATGGGGTACAATGTGCCCATTTAACGTCACAGGATTAAATACATGTTAATGTGACCTAGGCCCAGATCCTCCCTGTGGAAAGCCCACTGGAAGGCCAAAGTTTGGCCTAAATTTTGTCCTTGAGACTGCAGACATTCTGCCTCATCATACATTGGGGAAATGGTTTGTTTCTCCATAGAGTAGCACTTCAGATCACAGATGTGCTTATATCTGTGGGAGAATACCTCCTATTTTGGAATGTCCAGAGCGTTTACATGGTGGTTCAATGATTTCACTCTTCAGCTTGCATTCCATAGTATTCCAGGAGTCATATTGTCCCAATTCTCCAATTCAACCAGAATCTCTTTTGTTGAGGGGATTGCAGCTTGGAATGGGAATCTGAGTGAGATAATGCTGACAGGGCAAGAATTATCTTACGTCAGGAAATCCCAACAGATTTTAACAGAGATGATGATATTGAGTGTGGCTGTCCCCACAACTCTGCTTCCTCCTCGTCTAATCCCATGTCTCTAAAACTGGAGATACCCGAATTCATGGAGTTGACACGGAGAAGCTTCTGAGTAGAGAGATTAGCTCAAATCAACTCCTCTGGGAAAAAACAAACATTCTAGTGGGGTTTCTGAGCCTTGCATCCCTCTCTGTGGAAAGAGGCAGAAAGATGATGGAGCCAATGAATCTGAGTCTTCAGTTTGTTTATTTTTAAGATTTCTCTTCAGAGCTGCTTGTGGGAGTCAGCCGACATCTGTCCAACTTTAGGGACAGGTGAGCTCTCCTTAGGCTTCAAACTTCCAGCAGTTCTGAGGATCTTGTCTTTGCAAATAGTAAACAAGGACTGGTCTTGTTGCAATCAGAACAGATTAGGGCCAAAGGATAGACATGATTTATGTCAAATGTGGCCACAGACACAAATTGGCTCCAGTTGCGGATTGTTGAATGTTGTACCCACTAACATTATGGGCAAAATTTTCAAAATGATTTTCTGCTCATGCAGTTTGCAGCTGAAAAATTGGAACCTGCATAGTTTGCACCTGGAATTGAATTGCAGTTGAAGATCTGGGTACGTACTCCTTTCAACTACCTGAAGGCAGGTACAAATTTTGGAACTGAAAATTACGCTTTCAAAAACGGGGGCTGGTCTGCAGACCTTTGTAACTTTGCCCTCCTAAAATTTAGGATCCGAAATCTGCTCTGATTTACTCCCTAAACTTTGCCATAAATGTCAATAGAGTTTCATGGATCAAAAACAACATATGAATCTACCTTTGAATGCTTTCTTCAACTGTAGATAGCTATAGAAATGATTAGATCCATCAGATCTGTTGTGGAATGTTCGCATCCAGATGAAATGGCCCTTCATAGACTGGGACAGTTGTTCATTAATTGACACAATGATCTGAGACTGAAAGAGATTATTCATCATTTCTATGATTGCATTTCTCCCAATGTGCATACACTTAGTGCATACACTAATCTTTTCATCTCAGATATCGGTGAGAGTCATTATTTTTAGAATTCGTGTCTTGATTTCTTAACTTCTTTCATTGATGGCAGCAGCAGTCTAGATAAATTTGCCAAAATTTCCTTCTGCCAATATTTTGTCTGGTGTTGACATCACCTGTTAGCCAGGAAATGTTAGTTCTGTGGTTAACAGATGAATGTTTGTTTCTTGCCTGTCCATACTGTAACATCTGAATTGGCTTTCCAGTCTCATTCTTCAAAACGGGACCTGCAGCAAAACTTCAAAAGGGCCTATAAGTTGTACCCCACTGTTACAATGAAGGAGTGAGTGCTGCAGATTTGAGACCATATGTTTACAATGGAAAATTACAGTCATCCAAATAGTTGTGATGCCTTATTGAGCCTTCATCTCACAAAGGGATAGACTGTAGGTGGCCCTTGCAAAAGTGAGTAGGTGATGATATAAGGAATTTACATGCTCTTGCTCCCTCTACTCCATGCAGGGGCATGCTACAGTTGCAGTCTCTGAGATCTCCTATGTGCATGGACTGCTCCCAGTCCCTGCAGTGTGTAAGCATACACTCTGAATGCCAACACGTTGAAGTAGGGACTATACACCATGAGCTCCTCCATGGCATCACCGTGACTATACACCATCACACAGCCTCCAGTATAGATGTATGTCCTACATGCACATCTGGATGGTCCAGTGGTTAGGGCACTAGTCTTAAGCTTGGAAGTCCTTGGTTCAATTTCCCAGCTCCACCACATACTTCCTATATGACTTTGGGTAAGGTCCAGATCCACAAAGGCATTTAATTCCCCTTGATTTAAGTGGGAATTAGGTATCTAAATACCTAATACTCTGTGCCTTAGTTGCCCCCTCTGTATAAAGGGGAAGTGGTATTTCCCTACTTCATAGGAGAATAAATACGTTACAAGATTGCTTGGGGCTCAGATACTATGGTAATGAGTGCCATAAAAAGTACTGTAGACATAATTTCATTAGCCCGATCTTTAAGTCTTTATGAACCTGAAATCCATATTGAAGTTGTGAGGAGTTTTGACTCTCTCGGAATTAAGCTCTAAAGATGCCAGTTTTGGAACATGCACCCTGTTCTACATGGTGAAGCACGCTCCTTGAAAATATGCTTGCACACACAAATTGCTTTTTGCCCTAGAGTGAGAAGAAAATTAACGCAATTCTGCTTTTCAGGGTTTGTCTCATGGGTAATATTTTGAATATGTAGCCCATTCCTTCAAATACATTTATTGTGTTGTGATCCAGTTGTGTATTTTATTTGACCTCTTCTATGGCTGGTTCAGGCTAAATCCTGAGCAAATTTCAGAGAGAGAATAGCATGACCTTCCCTTTTCTGTCAGACTACTTTGCATTCAATTTTTGCTTGCCTTACTGCCCCTCTCATCAGTATGCAAATGAAATAGCCATTTTTAAAAAATGGAGCAGCATTAAATGTGCGTTTCATTACTGCAAGAATTCTTCCCAATTGAATAGCATTGCAGTACACTTTGTTATAATTAGATTACAGTGTATTCTCATGCATTCCATAATGTTACCATTTTCCCTACTCTCATAAAACAACAGTTAAGCCATAATAGACTATCAAGAGCTCCTTCCACTGCCAGTGTTTCTTCTCTGTCATGCAAATCACCCCCATGATTAATTAGAAAAAATAGGAAATAATTACTTGTTAATTTCTTGAAAGCACATTTCTGTGCCTGACACAGGCCTACAGAAAATGCTGTTCCACCATCTTAGTTACTAGTAATATTTAACAATTGGTATGTTCAATACACAAGCATTTGTAATAAACTCAAATGCATCGCTGATCTAGGTCCCTTAAAGTCAGTGGTCTTACACTAAGGATGAATTTGGTTCAGTCAGAGTACTTGTGCTCTGAGATGCGATCTGTTTTCCGGTCTGCTCCAGAGACTGTGCAACAACGTGTTGCCCCTTGTTCAGGGCTTTGGAGAAAGCTGCAAGTTTATCTCATTGTTTGTCCTTTGTTATTTATCCAGCTCTAGTCCAAGTACAATTATATTTGCTTCTGTCTTTTCATGAAGACCCACTCGTTCTTGCTTTCTACGGTATCACTAGCTAACGAAAAAGTGTCATAAAATTATCCTTAAGATTCATGCTAACTGGAAATGAGCTATTAACATACTATAATCATTAGTAACAAAATGTAACATAGTAGCTGCCATGTTATAGAGTTCTGATTTTTTTCAAGCTCTCATATGTCTATTAACAATTTAACATATACATCACTTATTCATTTCTGTCACTTCACTCTTGTCTCTTATCCTATCCTTCCACTGAATCCTAATCCTCATCTTTTCCTTATGATCTGTTGACAGAAGATAATCACATTTTATTTAATCAACCTTACTTTTGGAAGAGATGCTGTGTTAATCTCACTTAACTGATAGGAGTGAGTGAAGGGGTGGCCTCTATTCTAGCTACTATAAAGCAGAATAAGTGGGGTTTGAAATAATCACATTAGGTAGCACTGAGAGAAGGGAGAGTTTGTATGTTTTTATAAAGCTTTGATTTTTCTTCTTTCCAGGTATTTTGGTTTCTCTAACATTCAATATTATTGCTGATTTCTTGTCCCTTGTCCCCTAAGGAAAAGCCTATCGGAAAAAAATCCCAGTATTTTGAAAGCAATATACTGATTTAAGTTTCTTAATGTCAATGTACAAGGTATTAGAATGTTGTATAAGGAATTTCAAGTTTCACTGCAACAACGCAGAATGCAGTCGTGGTCCCATTAATGTCCATGGCAAATGGATCAGACTCTTACTCACCACAAACCTCAATGAATAGTTTCCCAAGTTGGTCACAGAGCAAGACTTCTTGGCCAAAACAATAGATTCTTTTAAATTTGGCATTCTCCAGTAAAACCATTGTATTACTTGCCAGTACTGGGCAATATTATGGATTGTTCAGGTGCAAGCTTTTTATTTTATTTTATTTTATTTTATTATATTTTAGACAGATAAAGTAGCTTTGAGGAACCAGCAATACTCATTGCTGGGTGGGGAGATGGCAGGGAGTATAGCTTGACTGACTGTAGGTACAGATGCAATGCACACAGACTTTATTGGCTACACAATAACAACCTAAAGTAACAACCTGTTGCACATTTCCATTTCACAGAGATGTAGTCAGTTACCCTTTTACCAAAACTACTTCCAGCAAGCATCTGAGTAGGTAAGATCCAGGTTTTTTTAACGCCTAGAGGAATCCAGTGCATTCCATGTAGAAGTGGGTGTGAAATGGCTCTAATTTTCAGGATCAGTTGAGGCTTTCTGAATAGTGATCACCAGGGATCCTAGTTTTCTGCGATTAAAAAAAACCAAAATTCTCCAATAAAAAAAACCATGAACACCTGTCTTTTTCTGCCATTAAAATGTAATGCTGAACTTTAGTTTCCTTAGCCACAATATATATAGGTATCAGCTAAACACAACATTTTATTGATATATTTACAATTTTTAATTAAGTTCAAAGCCTACAATCAATGTGAAATTTGTCCTTCCCAAACTCAGTGACAGTCTTTAGCAGTGATATTTAAAGTTTTTGGCTTCTTTTCATAACTTTAACTACTCACGACTGGAGGCTGAAGTGAAATTTGAGATGTATTAAAACACGAACTCCTCTATGCTGTTGAGTACCCTCTATACACCGGAAGCAATTTATTGGAGTATGTTTAGCTATGTAAATTTAAAGCACATTCAAAAATCAACCACAAGAGGGAGAGGTTGCATGCATTGAATAAGTGACACTGGCACTTTCAGTAAAATTTAGTTAATAGTTAATATATGTTTTTATTTTTCTACAAAATGTAAAAACTAAAGATTCTCTGTGAAAACGCAGATTTTCCATTTTTTCACATTTTTCTGTGGCAAACGGATTTCTGGGATCCCTGGTGATCACCATGAGAATCCAAGACATCAGTGAATCTTTCCTCATTCTGGCATGTGCTGCTGTTTTACCTTCAAACCCATATTAAGGTTTGTTTGCTTATTCAGAAGTATATGCTTATTAGCTGCTGTATGCCTGGACTATGCTACAGGTTTTCCCGGTGTGGATAGTCTCTGAGACAGCCTCTGATTTATGCATAGTCCCTTTGACAAAACTTGTTAATTGAAAAGTTGTGGCTCTTTAAAATTCCACCAGTTGCACAGGTGATTTCCTGCCCAGGAAGATGAATTCCACTGAATTGAATTTCTGGCTAAATAATAATAATGAACATGTCCCTAAAGGACGTCTGAAATTTTACAGGTCCAAGTTTGTGGTACTTCCACATCTGGTCTGACATCAGTTGAGATTCTAACTGGAATCTTTGGAAAGGTTTAACTGAATAGATTTCCCAGAGTTGCACTACTGTACCTTTGCTAAGCCAACTGTTCTATGCAAAATATGCACTGTCCGTATTTTAAGGATTGAAAGGATTTAAAGCTGGGGAGGTCTGGGAATGTACCTGAAGAATCTTACAAGTCATTCTCCCCACACTTTGATATTTATTGTGAATGGGTTAGAATCTCCCTTTTCTTGTGGTACTGGCAATAACAACCTCAATCATAGCAATATTTAGAACAAATCAAATGCAAGTTTAGAGTTTCACCAGGATGTGAAGTTTTGAGAGGAGCAGCCACCACTTTGTCACAAAGAAGTTCTTGAATGCACGGTTGTGACACGCAGGCTCCTAGGCAAAGGGTCCCCAGTTCTTTGAAAACATCTCTCATCTCAGACATGACAAAGTCACTGTACCAAACACATCTGGAACTGAAAATTACACTTTCAAAAAGGGGGTAATATTACCCATAAAGGGTAATATGTAAGTTATCTACAGAAAGCTCGTCATTTGTCAAGATTCATGTTCATTGTGAGACGTAGGTAAGGATAATATTTAAGGAGTAATATATTTATAGTGAAAGTATGCTTTATTAAATTAATCATTGGGAGATAATGGGCCTAGAGCATGGGAGTGGTCTCACCTTACCCTGTTTGGCCAGGGATGCAATGCAAGACTCCATCGTTTAGCCTTTTGCAATACTAAGATTTTGAATGGGAAACGTCAGAGGCAACGACAAACCATCAAAACAATTCAAATGTAAAAAAGAAGCTTTACAACAAGGCTGGGTTCACCCTGTCTGTGAATGGAAACACAAGGCTGTTTTCAGTATAACACAGAGGAGGGAGAAGCACTGTATATCCATTCACTGAGAAACCCCTTGTGGAGCGGATCTGCTTTCATGAATGTTTGGAGCCTGGTTTTTGAGAAACCAGCCAGCTCTGCAATGGACTGAACTTTGGGGCGGGCAGGGGAATCTACTTTATTAGATAGAAAAGGTAACTATTGATAAGTGTACACCCAGGTTTATGTTCTATGATTTTGTTTTGTATTGTATATCCATTTGTTTCCATTGCTCTCTGTTGTTTCCAGTTAAATGTTTATTCTTTCCTAAATAAACCACCTTTTGTTTTATTGTAAGTGCTGTGTGGTTTACAGAAGCAGTGTTTTAATGTAAAACTGGTACACTGGGATATACCGCACCTCTGGGTGCAGAGGATCTGGGATTTCTGTGAGTAGCCAGTGTCGAGGGTTGGATACCGCAGTGGAACAATCCAATTGGGGTGCACCTATTGTTAACCTGCAAGGCAAAGTTAGGGCTGGCATGGTCCAGAGGATATTGCCTGAGTGGCTGAAAGGCTGGTAGTGCCAGGGAGAGTCCCTCTTGTTGGAGACAGGAGGTAACAAAGTGACTTGCAGTCCTGGGTGCCCCAAGAACTGTCACAATAGACTATTTTAAAAGACATATCATGAATGAGCCATGATGAAATGATGGTTAGTTTATCTTGTGAATCATGTTTATTTTCAAGGAGTTCATTTCATCCCCAAATGGATGTGCCAATTATTCCAGCGTACATAATGACACTGATTCTTACTGATAAATAACATGATCTCTAAAAATGTCATGCCAGTTACTGTGGCATAAGTCCTATGATGCTGTGTTCCACCAGTTTATTTTAAAACCAGCTTTCTGTGGGGAGTATCATAGTTATTGTGTGTATGGACCAGGGTAAACAGGAAAAGAAGCAACATTATGTTCTACCCTCAAATGTTTCTGATTCTGCTATGACTGTACAATGCATATAATATTTAATATACAAATATTTATATGTTGCTTGGAAGTAAAAGGGCATAAGGAAGATTTCTGATTTAACGCAATTACACCGCATAAGCCTACGATACTTTGGTAATCCAATATCTAGTGTGGAAGCAACTTTGTGGCTATAAATATTTATTGTTGTTTCTAATCCCTTTTCCCTTTAAAATTCTTCAGATGTTGCTAAAGACCCAGCAGTTGTTGCTTTAAAATTTGGCTAAGTAGGACAGTCTGCCACTTGCGGATAGCATGATCACAAGCAGATGATGCTGTTTTCTGTCAGTTTGAACTTAATCCCTTCATTTTGTACATTTGCCCATCATCCAGCAATAGGCAAGAACAAATATAATTTTGGGGAAGACATGCACCATCTTCTTCTTTCAAGGCATCCTTTTCCATGGGCACTGGCATCAACACTGTGAAGCTGTTTGTCTTCTGTAGATTATTGTGAAGTGTAAAGCCATTCACTTGTTTGGCCTGCTACTGCAGCTAGCTCATTTCATGTCTTATTTTTCTCGAAAGCACAAACAGTTGGGCTAATGATATTCTACAAGCAGTTTCCAGGAAAAAATATAATAGTAAATAATAATAATAATTAATAAATAATGAATGGGGGGGGGGGCAGACAAAGAGTTTTCACTGGAAATTCCCAGTAAAAGTAGGAACCTTTGCATCTATTGCAGCAAGAAATACAAATTTAAAGGAAGACATGACATTAATCCAGCTGTTTGGTTAAAATTCTATTATGACTATACTGGATTAGGAAGTTATGCTTTATATTTAATACCTGTCCTGAGAACCTTAGCATATTTGGACACATTTATAATAAATTTTATGTTGGAAATCTTGGACCAGTGAAATCATGTCAAAATAAGTGTTTATAATTTCACCTGAAAGTAGAACATTTATTCTTCTTTGACAGGTTTCAGAGGAACAGCCGTGTTAGTCTGTATTCGCAAAAAGAAAAGGAGTACTTGTGGCACCTTAGAGACTAACGAATTTATTTGAGCATGAGCTTTCGTGAGCTACAGCTCACTTCATCAGATGTTTACCGTGGAAACTGCAGCAGACTTTATATACACACAGAGAATATGAAACAATACCTCCTCCCACCCCACTGTCCTGCTGGTAATAGCTTATCTAAAGTGATCAACAGGTGGGCCATTTCCAGCACAAATCCAGGTTTTCTCACCCTCCACCCCCCACACAAATTCACTCTCCTGCTGGTGCTAGCCCATCCAAAGTGACAACTCTTTGCATAATCAAGTCGGGCTATTTCCTGCATAGATCAAGGTTTTCTCACATCCCCCCCACCCCCATACACACACAAACTCACTCTCCTGCTGGTAATAGCTCATCTAAACTGACCACTCTCCAAGTTTAAATCCAAGTTAAACCAGAACATCCGGATGTGAGAAAACCTTGATCTATGCAGGAAATAGCCCGACTTGATTATGCAAAGAGTTGTCACTTTGGATGGGCTAGCACCAGCAGGAGAGTGAATTTGTGTGGGGGGTGGAGGGTGAGAAAACCTGGATTTGTGCTGGAAATGGCCCACCTGTTGATCACTTTAGATAAGCTATTACCAGCAGGACAGTGGGGTGGGAGGAGGTATTGTTTCATATTCTCTGTGTGTATATAAAGTCTGCTGCAGTTTCCACGGTAAACATCTGATGAAGTGAGCTGTAGCTCACGAAAGCTCATGCTCAAATAAATTCGTTAGTCTCTAAGGTGCCACAAGTACTCCTTTTCATTCTTCTTTGAGTGCTTGCTCATGTCCATTCCATGCTAGGCATGTGCGCACGACGTGTACTGTTGCTAGAGATTTTTCCCTTAGTGGTATCTGTTGGGGCCGGCTCTAGTGCCCTCTGGAATCGCATGTGTATGTGCGAGTATAAGGGGTGCCACCAACCCCACACCCTCTCAGTCCCTTCTTACTGCCCATGACGGTTGCTGGAACAATCTTTCTTGCTGTGGCAAGGCTTCTTTCCCAGTGGTTTTGGACTTTTCTCTGGTCATAGTTATTGTCGTTTTTGTAATTAGTGTATATAGTTCTTGTACGTAGAGTAAGTGTACATAGTAGTGTGACTAGTTAGTCCCTGTCACCAAGGGACTCTACATCCCAGGGGCTGGGCATGCAGCAAACCTATGCCAGTCCTTTACATGGGTTTCCCCCAGGCACCCACCTAGCATGGAATGGACATGAGCAACACACCTTGAAGAACAATGGTTACAAAAGGTTAGTTACCTTTTTTTTTTTCTGTTGAGGAAGGAATTTTTATGGTACCTTTAAATCTGAGATGTTTCTAATACCCATAGTTCATCATAATTGTACATTGCTGTACAATTATTTTGATTTATATACCCAATAAAAATATGTGCTAGGAGCTTTAGACAAGAATTAAGTGTACCATTCATCTAAATATCTGCAAAATAGCCAAAATGTAGGCAGCCAAGTAATTAGTCCAAAATATCCCACTATTCTCACAATCACCAACCCTGGCTGTGCTCCTTCCTCCCCAAAAGCCTGTGAAAATAGATGTGCTTTGCAGCATGCCCAGAAAGTCAACAGATTTGGGCAACTTTGGACTAAGCAGAGGGAGTGAATTCTGAAGTTGAGGGCATTCTCCACAAGGGACCTTATTAGCAGCTCACTCTCCTTCGTAAAAAGGGGGATCCAGCTTGAATTCTTCTGGTGATCTCCACTACAGTGGCATAGCATGGGGAGAAAAGTGGTCTCCTTAGCAGGCTGATCCCAAGACATTTAGGGCTTTAGGAGTCAAAAACAATGCCTTCAACTCCACCCAGAAATCAGTAGTCATCCAGCCGAGATCATAAAGTACTGATGTAATATGCCCATGATGAGATACCCTGCTTAACAAGTAGGATGCCTCATTCTGAAATACCTTTAGTTTCTGAATGGATTTTCCGTGACAGCCCCTCAGACCATACAACAACAGCTTGTCTTTAAGAGAAATTTTCCTCTAACGGGAGTAGAAATCTTGGAATTGAATTTCCTTATGACTGGTTGTATTTTTACAAGAACCCCTCTCTGACCTCGCTGCTGCAGCATTTAAAGCTCTGCATTTTTGTCTCTATTGTCAGTAATGCTCACCATCATCTTTGGTTGTACTGCTTTAAAATTAGCAAAACCATGACCAGATGGCCACTGACCTTGCTAGAGGGCTCTCTCATCACTCATTCCTCATGTCAGGTATTGCTCCAGCCATGGCCTAAGTTTCCACAGTGAGGGGAAAATTTGAAACACTATAAGTCAGAGGAACCTATTCACTAGTTAATTAACCATGGGGCTCAGCTGAATGTCTCTGTTACAGCTGATGGCAAAAGGTTAGATCGTGCTCCGTCCTACACACTTATGCAAAGGGGTTAAGAAGCTGCAAGGAACCTTCAACACTTGTGCACACCCCTGCGTGGATGCCGGGGCCAGTCACAATCACAGGCTTTGCGCACTATGACTCCATGAGGCCACCAAGGGGCTGGACTCACTCTCAGCCAGCACATTCACCCTCAAGGAGGGTAGAGCACATGCTGTGTGTGTGTGTGTGTAAGATCACCTACCTTTGCATTAAGGGTCACTAATACAAAACAACTCCACAAATCAAGAAATCCTTGAAGCTAAAAGGCTTGACCCACCCTGGCAAAGTTTATTTTCACCAATGTTAGCCAATGAATGAAATGAGCTAGACAAGTTAGCAGTAATACATTGTTGCATTCATGGTCAGAGATTTTCAGACTTGCATTAATATGTAGAACCATTCCAAAGATTCTTCCCTGGAGTCAGCTACATGCTGTAATGCATGTTTGTTTAGCAAATGGATTTTGTTAGGAAAGGAGAAAATGTTCACTCCTGTTATTTAAATGTATATATTAGGGTTCTTACCCTTTGCTTTAAATTGGGTTGTAAGCACTGAGTCCTCTCAGATATGGAATTTAACATAATAACCAGAGAGAACCTTTGAAAATAAATGCAGTCTAATACAGTATGATTTATCATGGCAGTGTGCTTTCCATCGTATGAACCTGGTGTTAGCTTGTTTATTTTGTACAGGAAAACAGAAAAAGTTGCATTGCAAAAAGCATCTTAGTGTCTTTCCATAAACGCTGTGTGATTTACAGAGATAAACAATACAATTGCAGTGACAGATCATAGTGGAGGAAGGGGAAATTTGCAGACCCAACTAGGGCAATATATATGTTTTTCAGCTGAAGTTAATGAGACAAAGATACAGGAATGCCATGAAGTAGAAGGCTCTTGCACCAATAACAGTGGCAAATTGTGCGAGGGGACAGAAAGGAGATCAGTGTGAGAAGAGCAGAGGGAGGAAAGATGGAATTGAACATAAGAGAAATGTTCAGTATCTGTGACAAGAAGGTAATTAAGAAAAAATGACTCAAGCTAGAGGTCAAGGGACCAGATGCTCTGGTGCAGCCAAACTGTACAGAGCACAAGTCAGGCTTGAGTGGGTATGTAAAGGTGGTTTGAATCTTGTATTTGCTCTTCTTGCTGCGGCTCAGTGCAGGATGGTCCCCTTTGTGCTGTAAAACCAGCTTGAGGGTTGCTCTAAAATAAGCCATGATACAACAGCCATAAATGCTGAAAGCAGCCCAAGATTGGTGGGGAGCACAGAAGAGCTGGTGAAAAACTTTTTGATGGAAAAATTTTCCTTTGGAAAATGCTGACTCCAAACATTTTGTGGGAACGTTTTGACTCCACCAAAACTTTAGATGGAGAACAGGCAGACGGGTCTGCTGGCTGGCCTATCTTCCTGCTTTACTGCCAGCTCACCCGGCTCCCTGGTCTGGGATCCCTGCCAAGCTGCCCAGCTCCCAGGCTCCCCATCTGGTGGGCTGAGTGGCTCCCGGTCTGCCAGCTCTCAGGTTCCCTGGGCTGCCCACCTCCCCTGAAGCCCACCTCGAAGGGTGCCTGGTTCCAGGAGCACTTAGGCTTCCCAGGCTGCCTGTCTCTCTGGGAGCCTGCTTTTTTGAGAGTCTCAGGCTCTCTGGTCTACCTGCCTTCCTAGACTGCTCAGCTCTGTGACTCTTCAAATAGCCAAGGAGACAAATCCCCATGGAAGGGAGCCATGCATCTTGCCCATGAGGTGGGCAGCCTGCAAACCAAAAAAATCCATTTTTGTGTTCCTGAAATGGAATCTTTCAGAATTTCTTGCCCTCAAAACATTTTGAGTGTTTGACTTTTAATCCCGATTTGGGATTCAATTTTTCTTTTTTAATTGAAATTTTCCACAAGACAAAAATTCCATTTTCTAGCCAACTCCAGGCAGAGTTATCCAGGCCTTACCCACATGTGTGTCCACTTTCCTCTCTAATACTAACAGTAGGAATGGTGAGTGTCATAAACTACCTACATTGGGTCTATGCCATTGGGGGGATTTGGAGGGATCCTCCCTGCACCATCTAAACCAGTTTTAAGGTTGGATTATGCCACACTGCTGTGCAAAGCAGCCACACTACACCAGAGTGTCTGCCCTCAAAAAACACCTTTTAAATATTAACTCCTATTTGGTATTTCCTATGTTGGAAATGCAGAAGTACATTTCCTGCAGCTTTTGAATGAATGCTGTCCACAGGTGGCACCATTGTGGCTATTTACTTGTAAAAAATTCTCTGAACCGGGCCAGGCAAAAAATCTTGCAGGTAAATGTTTCATATAATATTATCAATGTGGCATTTGCTAAAATATCACTTCAGGAAGAGGCTGTAGATTGTTTTTTTTTCTTTTTGTCCAGGACATACCCCTAGGGGGAACGGGATTAAACACCCACTTTTTTTAGGGTCTGTATTTGATTTCTGTAGAATAACAACTCAGTTTTAGCTACAGAATTTTTGCACAACTGCATACCATATTAGTGCAAATTACACTCTGTTATACCCATTTTCTGACGAATATACACCCTCAGTGAAATCTTGGCGATAATGAAGTCAGTGGGAGTTTTGCCGTTGATTTATTGGGGCCAAGATTTTCACACTTTATGTTTAACACATCTCTCTGTCTTAGGTACTTATGTGGCCCCATTACAATTAGCTGCTCATACGGCCCCCATGCATTAGTACTATTATCCCCATTTTACAGATGCAGACCTGAGGCACAGAGAGACTAAAGGTTTGCGGGTACAGCATGCTAAAGGGTTGTGATTTGTAAAGCACTACAATGTGTTGCACTCTAACTGCCCTGTGTAGATCCTGGCGGCACATTCCAGAAGGTACCGAGTAGGTACTTTTTAGAGTGTATCGGCAGGGCTTACATGGAGTCGTTAGAGCACAGCGTGTTAGGACGCTGTACAAAGCACACTCTTCTAGGCAAGCCCTAAGTGACTTGTTCAAGATCATAGAGGAAGTCAGTGGTAGAGCAGGGACCTGATCATCTCTTAGCTCCATGGCTTGTGCCCTAACCCCTAGATAATCCTTCCTCTTAATTAAAAGTGTACTGTCTGAATAGGGACTTGAATCCTGGACCCTCAGATTAAAAGTCAACACATGGCTGACTGAACTGTCCAGGCTCACTTGCATCACTATTTACAGCACCATTAAAATTTGGGCCAATACCATATATTCAGCAGAATTTGATTTTTTTTAATAATTTTGATTAATAGTATCAATGTTTATTTTGAAGCATTTTTTCAATTTTTATCAATTTAAATTTTCCTAGTTGTAGGAAATTGGGAGTGGGGGGTCAGACAATGGGGGAGCCAGACAATAATTATTTAATGATGATGGATGTTGAGATTCAAGAAGTTAAAAGATTTTTATAACCTTTAAAACACAAATTGTCAACATCACTTGTCAAAATATACTAAGTAAATATCCTTAAACCAAACTCTAATAAGTTCCACTCAGCTTTGTTCTTACTTTGCCTAGCTGTACATTTCAATTATTATAGATGGAAATAATTTTCCATCTGTTTGTGGTGTACTGTGAAATTGATGTTTACTGATATTTACGACTAAAAATCTAATCCTTCCAAGTCTTCCTATATTAAAGGGGGATTAAACTTTTTTTAAGCATTCATTTTAAGCATACATAAGTAATAAACACTGGGAGTAAAAAATTGGCTTTCATGTTTGTATTTCAGATGCTGAGCTAACCGTTTTGGGGGGTTTAGTTCATAATGCAAATGCCAGTTAGACAGAGCCTTTCTGATTGCAATCCAGGCTGATTTTCTAGAACAATCACAGAAATGCAATCTCTGGAGGAACAGTGTGTTAAACATGACCTACTGTAACACAAAACAATGGCGGCAGTCATGAGAAGTAAGCTATTTTTTAAAAAATTGAATTTTTGGGTGATGCTCATGAGCATTTAACTACTACTGAGCCAGAGCTCAAACAGACCTGGCGAGCATTTCAGTAAGTCATACTTCCTTGTATTATTTTTATTGTTGTTTATTCTGGCAGTGCCGAAGTGTCAACCAAGAATGGGTCCCATTGTGCTAGGCACTGTACAATCACAGAGCAGTAGATGGTGCTTGCCCCCAAGGAGCTTATAGTCTAAATAGACAAGACAGAAGGTGGAGGACGGGGTAGAAGGCACAAGCAGAGTGAACAATGTGATAGCAGCAAACATCATGTTAATTCTATATTTTTTTTCTGTTCCGTGGCTTTGCTTAGGAAGGGGAATCAGCTAAATGGAAAGACAAGAGAAGGGAGAGAGGACAGGGGAGAACAGTGTCATTTTCATATCACTGCAGAATAAAATTAATTTGTCCTTATGCTTGTTAGAATGGAGTTAGCATTCTATTGCCAATTACTTTCTGACAGAGGATTGTACATTCAAATATTTATCAGGAGTACAGACATAAGGGAATGAGTCATTTTTGGAAGAATTTCAGACACACAATTTTATAGTGACTTTATATTAATGAAAATTTGTTATGTTTGGAGATTAATTTTGTGCAAGTAAAATTTTTACTTTCCATTTATCCGAACCTCCATTATTCCTGTAGTACTGTCATTGGATGCTAAAATAGAGATTATTAACCAAATAAAAAAGGAGAGTCACTGGCAAAAATAGCCCAAAATTATAACATTGGAAAACGCACAGTATCGGACATCAAACACAATGTCGAGCAAATTCTTAAATAAACACGAATAACTGCATCCTGGAAGACCATGCAGCAATCAAAGGACACTGGTCTAGATGAAGCCCTTTATTGGTGGTTTATACAGGTGGAAGAGGAAGGCATTCCTATTGGTGGTCCTTTACTATGTGAGAAGGCTAAGAGCTTTAATCAAACTTTAGGAGGGGGGACCCATGTTTCTCTGCTACTCAGAGATGGCTCAGTCAGTTTAAAAAATGTCATGACATCCAAGAACTAACAGTCACCAGGGAAAAGCAGTCTGCTGATTTGGGAGTAATTTCAAAAAAAAAATTGCAAGATACCTTAGCCGAGCACAACATGGCAGTGGAACAAGTTTACAACTCTGACAAGACTGGTTTGTATTGGAAGATGTTGCCATCAAAAACACTTGCTGCCACAATGGAAAGATCTTTGCCTGACTACAAACAGAGCTAAGAACATTTGACAATCCTGGCCTTTGCTAATGCCAGTGGCACACACAAGCGCCCATTAACTGTCATTGGTAAAGCAATGAATCTGCATGCGCTTAAAAATGCAAACATGAATGCTTTGCCTGTCATCTATCATTGATTTAGTTGGGGTAGGTCCTGCTTTGAGCAGGGGGTTGGACTAGATGACCTCCTGGGGTCTCTTCCAACCCTAATCTTCTATGATCTACCAGCCCCAGGGAAAAGCATGGATGGACAGTGCTGTTTTTTGTGATAATTTTTTTTAAACTTTTGTGCCAAGTGTACGGGCTTATCTGAACGAAAACAACATCCCACCAAAAGCTATCTTACTGCTGGACAGAACACCTGCTCACCTTGATGACAGAGGGCTTACCTCCCAAGATGACCCAATCTTCTCTTTTTTTTTCTCCCTCCAAACATAATGTCCCTTGTACAGTCTATGTACCAAGGTGTGCTGGAGAATCTAAAACGGCTCTATGAATGGCATTTTCTTGATCGACTACTGATGTCTGATAAAGTGCTAAGAATGAAGGCAACATATTGCAGCGCTGGAAAAAAATCAGTATCAAAGATGCTATATCTGGAGTTGCAGGTGCATGGGAAGACATCTCCAGGTCAACCTTACAAAAATTTTGAAAAAATCTGTGGCCTCAAGTTACTGCTGTCACTCAGGACAGTGAACTTGCAGCTGCAATAGCAGCACTGGCAGCTGAAGAAGAGACCAGTACATTTATTGACCTCCTCCATAGACTTCCTGGCTGCACAGAAGTTGACGAAGATGATGTTGCAGATTGGCTTGAAAATTATGCTAATAACCCTGGCCATCAGTTATTTGCTGATGCTGAAATCACATACTGTAATACATACTGACAGCGATGAAGAAGCTGCAGAATTGACAGAAAAAATTCTCACTGGGATGGTGCAACAGCAGGAAACCTCTTCCTTCAGTACTTGGAGCAACAGCACAATACCGACCCCACTGAACTCTTGTTGAAGAACCAACTTTGTGATTGTACAATGAAGAGAAATTCTCATCTAAAATAATGCAAACTGTCAGATTTATGCCCCAGCCATTATAAACACAAGTGCTACTCTACATACCCTGTGCTCTCTACACTCTAGGAATTACTCTGTGGCTTGTATTATACAGGAGATCAGACTAGAAGATCACAATGGTCCCTTCAACTACATGGGATCTATGAATATATCAATATTACGGGTCTAGAATATGAAAACATGATACTTCATAAGTAGGCTTGGAAGGATTAGATTTTATTGGTAAATGTCAATTTTATCATACACTTGCAAACCAACAAAAAGGATATTTTCTTTGTGTCTTTTGGCGTGTGTTGTTGACAGTTTTTGTGTTTTAAGAATGATAAAACTTTAACTTTTTGAACCTCAACGTCTTCTGTCATGAAATAATTGTCTGACCTCCCCCATAATTTCCCACAACAGTGAAAATTAAAATGATAAAAATTAAAAAAAAATTAAACCCCATGATTTTGTGCAACTGTGAAAATTTAAATAGATGAAAATGGGAAAAAATGCTATGAAATAAACATTGATAGTAGGGCTATTGACTAATTGCCGTTAACTCACACAATTAACTCAAAAAATTAATCGCGATTAATTGCAGTTTTAATCACACTGTTAATAGAATACCAATTGAAATTTATTAAATATTTTGGATGTTTTTCTACATTTTCATTTATATTGTATTCTGTGTTGCAATTGAAATCAAAGTGTATATTATTTTTCATTACAAATATTTGCACTGTAAAAATGATAAACAAATAGCATTTTTTCAATTCACCTCATACAAGTACTGTAATGCAATCTCTTTATCATGAAAGTGCAATTTACAAATGTAGATTTTTTTTGTTACATAACTGCACTCAGAAACAAAATGTAAAACTTCAGAGCCTCCAAGTCTCACTTTCAGGTGACGTTGTAAACAAGAAGCAGGCAGCATTATCTCCTGCTAATGTAAACAAACTTGTTTGTCTGAGCAATTGGCTGAACAAGAAGTAGGACTGAGTGGATATGCAGGCTCTAAAATGTTACATTGTTTTATTTTTGAATGCAGGTTTTTTGGTACATAATTCTACATTTGTAAATTCAACTTTCATGATAAAGAGATTGCACTACAATACTTGTATTAGATTAATTGAAAAATACTATTTCTTTTATTTTTTTACAGTGCAAATACCTGTAATCAAAAATAAACATAAAGTGAGCAGTGTACCCTCTGTATTCTGTGTTGTAATTGAAATCAATATATTTGAAAATGTAGAAAACATGAAAAAATATTTAAATGGTTTTCTAGTATTGTTTAACAGTACGATTAATCACGCAATTAATTTTTTTAATTGCGCAATTAATCGTGATTAATTTTTTTAATCGTTTGACAGCCCTAATTAATAATATCCATCAAAATTATAAAAAAATAAAATAAAAATTGAAATCTGCCAAGAATATCTGTAGGGGCTTCATTTTACCAGGTTCTGAGCAGCTTAAAGGCATTCTCTCCTTCCTAAAGCTTCTTAGGGTAAAATTTTCAAATGCACCTAAGTGACTTAGAAGCTTTTAAAAATCAGAGGACCGTGCAGGAGAAATGTACTCTTAATTTTTACAGAGATCAAGGTGCTGAAATGTTGCAGACATGTTGGTCAGATATTTCTCTTTTATCTCTGTCCAGACAGTTTTGTTTATGGGAGTGACGTGGAAATCTTTAGTCTAGTCTACTGCAATTTACACCCTTTTTTATCATTCTTGTAATAAATCTGGTTATCTGTTACTACATTCATAATAAGAACAGGAGTACTTGTGACACCTTAGAGACTCACAAATTTATTTGAGCATAAGCTTTCATGGGCAACAGCCCACTTCATCGGATGCATTCAGTGGAAAATACAGTAGGAAGATTTCACATACACAGAGAACATGAAACAATGGGTGTTACCATGCACACTATAACAAGAGTGATCAGTTAAGGTGAGCTATTACCAGCAAGGGGGGGGAGGGAAATAAACCTTTTGTAGTGATAATGAAGATGGGCCATTTCCAGCAGTTGACAAGAACATGTGAGGAACAGTTGCGGGGAAAAATACACACGTTCTTGTCAACTGCTGGAAATGTCCCATCTTCATTATCACTTCAAAAGGTTTTTTTTCTCTCCTGCTGATAATAGCTCGACTTAACTGATCACTCTCGTTATAGTGTGCATGGTAACAGCCATTGTTTCATGTTCTCTGTGTATATAAAATCATCCTACTGTATTTTCCACTGCATGCATCTGATGAAGTGGGCTGTAGCCCACGAAAGCTTATGCCCAAATACATTTGTTAGTCTCTAAGGTGCCACAAGTACTCCTGTTCTTTTTGCAGATACAAACTAACACGGCTACTACTCTGAAACCATACATTCATAATATTATTCTTGAAAGAATAATACAGTATATTGAAAGAAAAGTTCCTTAGATGTTTGAAAAACTGTTGCTAGACAAAGTCATGGGGAAAAGTTTGTGAGAAAGTAAATATCACATCAACTGCTGTGCCTTTGACTACAGAAGTCACTTTGACAAAGAGAAAATATACCCTGCAATGGGAAAAGAGAATCTGCACAGGGGCTCATGCTTAGTAATTGCTTCTGTGTGGCCCTGAAAGTTAATACATGGGAAAAAAACACTAGATTTGCTTTGAAGTGGAGTATCTGCTAGAATAAAGTAGGCAAAACTGAAATAATGAGAAGGTGTCATGTGCATTCAGCATGCTCAGCATAGTTTGGCAAAAACTGTTGGAGAAATTTTTATGGAAAATAACTCTTCTGTGGAACAGGGAAGAAGTTTGTTAAAATCCACTCACAATCATTTGATGCAGGTAGCTGAGAAATCATGAAGTACCATTGCCTCTGAACCAAATCCTGAAGACCTCCCAAAGATTTTACTCAGTCAGCAGGAGCTCTTTGACAGAGTAAGGATTTGGCACATTGATTTCAATGGGAGTTTATTCTTAGGGATCCCATCTGCATTTGGCCCTTTAAGGATAGGTAGCCTTGCAACAGTACGAGTCCTATTGAAGTCTAAAATGTGCCTTTTGTAGTGCAAGGGCAGAGCAGCTCTGGCTCACAAAGCTGAACACAAAACACAAAGGGCTGTACTGTAGTGTTTATTTAGGATGGAATTGTAAACACAGAGGGCTGGTTTGCTGCTGCATTGCTTCAGAGTGATGTTAGTGTAACCCCACAGAACTCAGTGGGCTTTAGAATAATGCAGCAGTGGATTAGGCTCAGAACCATATGAGCTGCATTGCAAGCAATGCAGAGGCTTTGCTCAAGACATGGAGCAAAACACAATTAGAGGAAATTTACTGTTTGTGCTAAACATCCTGTGGGCTGAGAGTTAGCACTGAGTATGCAAGCTTGATTGGGCTTTGTGACTGGTACATCTGCCTTGAGCTTAAGGAGAGTGCTGAAAATCAGGTGTATCGCTCTCCAGTTATGGCGACTTATTACTGCTGATAAGTAAAACTGAACAAAACATACCAAATCCAACAAAATACTCAGATGCTACCTCAGGCTTCCCTCAGCTGTCACAAATGGGTTTCTGAAGATTTTATTCTGTAACAATGCTGCCAAATCTTGCACTATTTGGTGTTTTTATTAAAGTCCCAGCACCTGGAGTCAACTGTTTATATGAGAATCTCAGCTCTCATTTTGAAAAAAAGCAAGTTACTAGCAAACAGATAAAAGCTTGAAAAGGTTATTGCAGAGAATCCTAAAGGCTGAAAAATCCAGAACGTAAATAAAAAGTACCACATTTTTCATTTTGTTTTTAAATCTCATGATTCTGGGGGGCTGGACTCGTGATTTGTAATGCTTTGAATCGGCAATGCTAGTGTGCGTAATTAAAATACCTTCTGTTCAATGCTAATTTTTAAAACATTTTTTAAAAATTAAAGTGCTGGCCAAGCATTTGTATCAAAACACCCTTAGGAGCAGCAATCCATATTTTTACTATTACTTTATTAAACCAAGCTACATATGGAATATGGTAAACTCCTTTTCATTTTTTTTACATAGAAAGTAAAAAGCCAGCAGAGCCAGGAGTAGGTACTATCAGAAGCAAAGGCCACCTGGCAGCTTCTATTCTAAAACAGCTGGGGGGAAAGAGGGAGATTATAAAAAAATATATACCACACACCTGAGAAACAAAATACAACAATAGTCTATATCATCATGAAGTAGGTACATAAGGAAGTTACTTTTCACACAATGCACAGTCAACCTGTAGAACTCATTGCTAGGGGATGTTGTGAAGGCCAAAAGTATAACCATGTAAAAAAATAATTAGATAAATTCATGGAGAATAGGTCCATCAATGGCTATTAGCCAAGATGGTCAGGGACACAACCTCATGCTCTGGGTGTCCCTAAACCTCTCACTGCTAGAAGCTGGGACTGGATGACAGGGGATGGATCACTCAATAATTGCTTTCTTTGATTCATTCCCTCTGAAGCATCTGGCACTGACCACTGTTGGAAGACAGGGTTCTGGGCTCGATGGACCATTGGTCTGACCCAGTATGGCTGTTCTTACATTCTTATTCCTGAGGATTTTTTTCTAAAAAAAAAATGTATCTTTTGTGAGTTATTTTTGAGCAGGTGGTTGCCCTAAATATCGTCTGAATTGAGATCTCCCATTCTCTCTGAGACGTAAGCATCATATACTATAGGTATACATCCTTTAAAACTAAACTGAAGAGCGGCTACCCGAAGAACCCATAGCAGTTCTATTCGGTTACAGTCCAAAGGAGATTACTGATCCAGACCCGTTGACAACACAGTTAGCAGCCAGATGTGTGGTAGATCATTTTTTGAATAGGACAGATCCCCCAGCATTAATGGCCTGGAGAAAATAATTATAGGAAATTCTTCCAATGGAAATATCAGATCAAGGAGCAATGGTCTCAAGTTGCAGTGCGGGAGGGAGGTCTAGGTTGGATATTAGGAAAAACTATTTCACTAGGAGGGTGGTGAAACACTGGAATGGGTTACCTAGGGAGGTGGTGGAATCTCCATCCTTAGAGGTTTTTAAGGCCTGGCTTGACAAAGCCCTGGCTGGGATAATTAAGTTAGTGTTGGTCCTGTTTTGAGCGGCAGGTTGGACTACATGACCTCCAGAGGTCTCTTCCAACACTAATCTTCTATGATTCTATGATGCACATTTATAATGTCTGGTTATCATTTTTGGAATTTGAACAAAATAAATACACAGATAATGAGAAGAGGTTGATAAAACACAAATGGGTCTTTGAAAGATAACAAGTACAGGTTGATTTCTTAATATTTGTATAGAAAGTCCATGTATCTTAATAGTGATCAAATAAAAAGTAAAAAGTAACTTGCAGACACATTGCGGATTGCTCCAAAATATATAGAGAAGAAAGACAGTTCAGCTCCCGTTGCAATTTTTTCAACTCATGTTGCAATTTCAGTGCAAATTACACTACATATTTAAAGTAGCCTTGATTTGACATCCAGTCACTCATCAGTTCCATTCTGGAAATGGATAATCGCAAGTTGTTCTGTGCCAATAAGCTTCTCTGTCAAGCTCAAATCAAGCACAGTTAAAATTGCAGAGTTTCACCTCATTTTCACGTCAAAACCAGGGTGAACTGCAAATTTCACATGATTTTGATGCAAAACAACATACCGACTCAGTTAACTTGGAAAGAGGCCCAGTTTCGTTGAAATGAAACCTTGGAACAAGCCTGGTCTAAGTTTGCAGTTTGTTATAAAACTCAAAACCCACTGAATTTTGACTGGTTTGGGGGTTTGTTGTGAAATTTTCACACAACTCTAGGGGAAACGTATCTCTTAAAGATAGCTATTCAGATGGTTACACTATTCATTATGTTAGAATTTGATAGGAAACACAATCCATCCCATGTACAGAAAGTCTGTCAAGTAAGATAAAACTTGTGTGAGGCCTAGAAACTTAGTTGCTGAGTTTGGGGCTAGCTGAAAAACAGGATGGAAGCTGTCTCACTGAGCTACTGGAAAGGCTAGCTTAAAAACCCTTATGAAACAAATTAACCTTGTAAGGAAAAGCCTCAGAATAGTCAAAAACTACTGCAGAAGCACCCTGGACTTTGTAAAAATGCCAAATCTAAACATAAACTGAAGCCTTGTCACCCAAAGCACATGCTGCCTCCCACGTGAAGAGCCAAGCCTCATCCTCTGTGCCTGAAAACTTCTAGGAAAAACATTTGCCAAACCAGAAGATTTGAAAGCTGCTATGACATGGATGACAAATTTGACCAACTGTATTCCTGAGTCGTCAGCCTTGAGTAGAAGAGTGCAAAGACTCAAGCCCTACACTCTGATACCAACTTCAAGCTCCTGGAAATCAAGACTGAGACCCTCATTCCCACCACAGCCCCTTTAAACCCCATAAAAGGGCTGGTGTAGCATAAAAGGGCCCTTAAAAGTTCTGCATCCAGCCAGGGGAGAATTCCCCCAGGGCAGGCACGATTAGGGTGACCAGACAGGAAATGTGAAAAATTGGGACAGGGGTGGGGGGTAATAGGAGCTTATATAAGAAAAAGACCCAAAAATCGGGACTGTCCCTATAAAATCAGGACATCTGGTCACCCTAGGCATGGTGAAAGATGAGCAGAAACCTGCTTCCTAAGGTTCCCCTTGTAAAAACTGCTGTAGGGGTCATGCCTAGGGTTGATCTGGGTGCAGGGCCAGAGCACACATAGCTGAGGAGATTCTGAGTATGTCTACACTGCAGGCAGGGTGTGGTTGCAGCATGTGTAGCTATAGCCGAGCTAGCTTTAATCTAGCTAGCTCAGATATCGAAAGCAGAGTGAAGCTGACTGGGATCTGGGTAATTACTCAAGCAGCTATCCTGTGCTGAAGTCCTTGCTGCCACCGCTTCACTGCTGTTGTCAGGGTTCCCTCCCCACTCTGAACTCTAGGGTACAGATGTGGGGACCCGCATGAAAGAACCCCTAAGCTTATTTCTACCAGCTTAGGTTAACTTCCCCAAGGCACAAATTCTTTGCCCTTGGAGGGTACGCTGCCACCACCAAGTGATTTAACAAAGAATCAGGGAAAGGACCACTTGGAGTTCCTATTCCCTCAAAATATCCCCCCAAGCCCTTACGCCCCCTTTTCCTGGGGAGGCTTGAGAATAATATCCTAATGAATTGGTTACAAAGTGATCACAGACCCAAACCCCTGCGTCTTAGGACAATAGAGAAATCAGTCAGTTTCTTAAAAGAAGGATTTTATTTTTAAAAAAGGTAAAAATCACCTCTGTAAAATCAGGATGGAAAATAACTTTATAGGGTAACAAAAGATTCAGAAACACAGCAGAACTTCCTCTAGGCTTAGTTTCAAAGTTACAAAAACCAGGAATAAACCTCCCTCCAGCAAAGGAAAAATTCACAAGCAGAACAAAAGATAATCTAACACACCTTGCCTGGCTTTTACTTACAATTTGTGTAATATGAGAAGACTTTTTAGGATGGTTTATAGGAGAAGGAGTTTTCTGACCTGATGCTTCTCTGCTTCCCAAGAGAACACACAAAACAAAACCTTCCACCCCCCCGCAAGATTTGAAAGTATCTTCTTTTCCCATTGGTCCTTTTGGTCAAGTGCCAACTGGGTTATTTGAGCTTCTTAACCCCTTACAGGTAAGGAGTAATTCTAGGCTACCCTTAGCTGTATGGTTATAACAGCTGTCAATAGCCAAGCTAGCTAGATTACAGCTGGCTTGGGTACGTCTACATGTGCTGCAATCACACACCCTGGTTGCAGTATAGACATACCCTTGAGCAAGCCTCCAGGGCTGTCTGTGTTGCACTGGGGGATGTTTTAGCTCCCAGAACAGCCCAGGTCATGAAGCTTAAAATTGTCTTAGCCCTTGCTCTCCCTGGCCTGTGAGTTCTGTACTAGGCCTCTTAGAGAGATAGCCTAGAATGTCACCCCAAATTTTCAAGCCTCATCCACTGACTGCAGCCTGTGTGCTAAATAAAAAAAAGAAAGAAAGAAAAATAGGGAACTACTGAAGAGCAAACAACCTAATCATCATTCTCCCTGCTGCTGACACCAGAAGTTTCATGACCATTCCAGTCACTTGAGACTCTTACAGCCATTTTTCAGAAGTGTCCATTAACATCACAGGCCTCCATTTTTGAGTTGAGACTTCTATTTCCAACCCCCTCTGAGCCATCCCAAAAAACCTAGCCCTGTCTCCGCCCCCCCCTCCCCCCCCAAAAAATAACCTATCCCATTCAGAGTTTTGAGACTGTAAAGAGAGAAGGGCCAGAGATGCCATGATGTCTGCTAACGGTTTTGCTATTGATATTATCTGGAAGCTGCTCAGAGACTATGGTGATGGGCAGCAGTATAAAATCTTCAGATACACAGCGACACCTTGTGCCTGATTTTCAGACATACTGAAGAACCACAGCTCCCACTGAAGTAAAAATGGAAGTACAGAACATTAGGGAACACTTCTGAAAATGTTGTGTTAAAGCTTTGCAGTGTAGAAGATTCTGTTGCATGTAGCAAACCTACAGAGTGCCCACTACAGACTCAAATAAACTTACCTCCATCACAAGTGCTAAAACAATTCTTTTCAGAATGGCTGATGTTCAGGATCATAACGACATATTGTAGGCGCGGTCTGCAAAACGAAAGGAATATTCCCCAAGGACAGACGCAAGACACAGCTTTTGTGATGTAAGCCCCAGAAAGAAAGTAATTCCTTTTTGTTAGGTAAGCCTTTCTGGAAACTGGAAATAATGCTGCTGTCTTCAATCCTGTTTTTCATTGAAGTCAGTGGCAAAACTCTTTGCCAAAATCCCAATAAGAGGTCAATGATACGGAATATATTTTCTGGTGTGGACTTCCTGTAGAAAAATTGCTGAACAAGCTAAACAAAAACACTGCAGCAAACAAGAGAGCCTCAGATGTTAAAATGTAATAGGACCCAGCTTTGGACGTTAGACATTTTTGTAACGGTGGCTTAATTCATGTGCTGTATTAAAACCTTTTGGATTGTCACTTTAAATACTTAGTCCCAAAGATGTAAAAATGCAGATTATTATGAAGTTCATAACTTCAGTTGTGGAGTATGGAAGGTGACAGCCCAGCTTTTGGGGACATAGTTTATTTAGTCTCTGTTGTTGTGATATTACATATGAAATCCTCCTTATTAATCTATGGAAAATTGCAGGTTCCATTTACTGGTTTAGACCCGATTCTGCAAGTTGATCCCTTCAGTGGGGTACCGTGCAGTCACAGAATTCTGCCCACTCCGAGCCTTAATTGTAAATGAATTTACAGTATCCTAAAGCAGCTCAAATAAAATTAGTTTTCCCCTCTTGATGGGAAACCTTATTCTTTCACCAAAGGCCTGATCCAAAGCCCTTTGAAGTCAATAGGAAGACTTTCAATGACTTTTCTGGGCTTTGGATAAGCCTGGATGTGCCTGAGCCAAAAAAAATTTCCTCACAAGTAAACTTTTCCCAAAGTTCTGGCCTTTTCAGATCTGGACTGTTGGTTTGGGTCCCCTTCTAACTATAATGGGAACTAGTGCAAACAAGACCCCGCCACACACACACACACACACACACACAATACAGAAGAGGGATGAAAAGGAAAAAGAATAACAGTTTTTGTAAAACATGAGAAACAAATCCTGCAGTGTAGTTGTTATTAAGTACCTGGAATTATAAAAAATGTGAATTGTCCCCTATTAGTGTGATATTAAACCAAGGACCTTGATAATACATAAAAATGGTAGAACACATATGTTTGTGTTTCCATTGGTGAAACTGATATTTGCTTATTTGGGGCCTGAATTTTGGCATGAAGAGTGGCATATATCTAGAGCCGCTCCATTGGTGTCATTGGGGTTATTCTGATGTAGAGAGAGAAGCAGCAGACTTTTGGACTTTTGGGGGCCTTATTTAATTAATATCTACCCCCTCACCCTTATGAAAAGCACACCTCTCAGAGGAAGAGCCTTCTGTAAGAGCTCTCACAGAGTTTAGTGTCATCCTGACAATCTGCACTAATGATAACAGTAGAGAAGTGAATGTTTGAGCAAAGATAAATCTCAAATATTAATGGGGAAAGGCTAAAGAAGAAACCCATTTAGCAATGTCGGGCTCAACGGGTAGTGATCAATGGCTCCATGTCTAGTTGGCAGCCGGTATCAAGTGGAGTGCCCCAAGGGTCGGTCCTGGGGCCGGTTTTGTTCAATATCTTCATAAATGATCTGGAGGATGGTGTGGATTGCACTCTCAGCAAATTTGCGGATGATACTAAACTGGGAGGAGTGGTAGATACGCTGGAGGGGAGGGATAGGATACAGAAGGACCTAGACAAATTGGAGGATTGGGCCAAAAGAAATCTGATGAGGTTCAATAAGGATAAGTGCAGGGTCCTGCACTTAGGACGGAAGAACCCAATGCACAGCTACAGACTAGGGACCGAATGGCTAGGCAGCAGTTCTGCGGAAAAGGACCTAGGGGTGACAGTGGACGAGAAGCTGGATATGAGTCAGCAGTGTGCCCTTGTTGCCAAGAAGGCCAATGGCATTTTGGGATGTATAAGTAGGGGCATAACGAGCAGATCGAGGGACGTGATCGTTCCCCTCTATTCGACATTGGTGAGGCCTCATCTGGAGTACTGTGTCCAGTTTTGGGCCCCACACTACAAGAAGGATGTGGATAAATTGGAGAGAGTCCAGCGAAGGGCAACAAAAATGATTAGGGGTCTGGAACACATGACTTATGAGGAGAGGCTGAGGGAGCTGGGATTGTTTAGCCTGCAGAAGAGAAGAATGAGGTGGGATTTGATAACTGCTTTCAACTACCTGAAAGGGGGTTCCAAAGAGGATGGCTCTAGACTGTTCTCAATGGTAGCAGATGACAGAACGAGGAGTAATGGTCTCAAGTTGCAGTGGGGGAGGTTTAGATTGGATATTAGGAAAAACTTTTTCACTAAGAGGGTGGTGAAACACTGGAATGCGTTACCTAGGGAGGTGGTAGAATCTCCTTCCTTAGAGGTTTTAAGGTCAGGCTTGACAAAGCCCTGGCTGGGATGATTTAACTGGGAATTGGTCCTGCTTCGAGCAGGGGGTTGGACTAGATGACCTTCTGGGGTCCCTTCCAACCCTGATATTCTATGATTCTATGATTCTATGTTTGTTTTTGTAAAAGTGTTTCACTTTTGTAGAGTTGCTCCTCAAAAGTGTTCAGCTGGGACCAGCTTTCCATTATATCAGACATAGTATAAACCCACTCGAAACCAGATCACCCATATGCAGCTGCCACCTGTGGCTGGGTAATTATTAGGGTTTGGTTGGGGGAATGGAGGTGGAGATTCTCAGTTCTGGAAGAAACGCAGCTCAAAACACACAAAAGAACTGCCACTGCCCCGATCTGCTCTTCCAATGAGACCTCTCTCTGTCCCTGAGGCTGAGAACCAGCAGAGGCCAACGATAGGGTGTCACTAGAGCAGCTCTATGGAAGGAGGTTCTGGCAATGTAGGCAGGCAGGTCTGATGCTTACCACCTTTTCTCTCTCCTTCAGTACTCAGAGAGGTATGTCAGGGGCCTTCTTTGTGGAAAGGGAGAGGACAGGAGAAGGGCGGAAGGTGGGGCTTGTGGGGAGGGAGATATTTGGGATTCATAGTGTAGAACAGTGGCAGCCCGGGCTTGGAGTCCTGAAGGATTAGCTTCACAGGCACAACAATATTGCTGTGACGGAATACAGCAATAGGAGGGTTACAGGAAACACCAGGTCAAAGGTTATATTGACATGGGGTCATACATTCAGCTGTTTTTGTTAGAATGGCACAGAGGTTTAAGATATCCAAGGAAGATGTCTTGGATCTCCTCCTCCTCCTCTTCCTCGAATGTGAAGTGAAGGCATAACCCTGAATCACTGCTAGCTCAGGGGTCATTCCTATGATGTGCTGAGCAACCCACCTCTCCCACTAATTTCAGTAGCAACTCAGAGCACTGAACACTTGCAGGGATTGGAACTGTAATCTGTTCCATTGCAACCGGTCCGGATGCCATAAACACATGATTATGCTGTTTAACTTCTGTGTAAACCAGGAGAAGCTGGGCTGACAAGAGGGAAAAATAAATTCTGACGTCAATATCTGAAAGTTTAATGTGGCATAGCGATCCCACTCTGCTGTAAGCGTTTTGCTATAGGTGTATTTAGTCACAGTTCTATTGTGCTTTTTGTGACAGCTGTAACATTACATAATCGTAGTTTTCATTGGTTTTCGTCTCACAATATTCAAATTGAACCTGCAAGGAGGGGGCAGCATATCTAATAGAGTGCAGAAAAGAAAGCTAGGAAGCCTGTCTCTAAATCTGGCTCTGAAATTGAATCACTGTGTATCTTTGGACAGATTATATAACCTCTCCATGCTTTGGACTCCCCATCTGTGAAAGGGGAGAACACTTCTCTTCCTTTCAAGGATACTATGTGTCTGCAAATTTGCTCTAGCAGACATTTTACAACTGCTGGCCAGATCCTCAACTGGTGTGAATGGGCATAGATCCATTGTCTATAGTAGACCTACACTCATTTACACCAGCAGAGAATCTGGCCTGTTAAGTCTTATTGTTATTTTATAGTTAAATTGGTGGCAAAGAGGATTGGATTGGAAAGTTATCTGTATGTGGGCTCTCAGCCACACCAAAAGAAAAATGAAACTTTGGAGACTCAAAGAAAGCAGTCACTCATCATTTCAAGCTTGTCACAGTTAGCCTACTGGCCCTGACCACTGGCATAGTTAAAGAATTTGCCTTTTCCGTATGGAATATTGGTTTGGATCTTGCCTAGGAGGTTTAAGACAAATAAGTTCTAATTGCCTCCATTTATATTTTTGTTATGGATTTACATCCATCCACCTTTCAGAACAACTGCCAACAAAAGAATTAGGTCACTGTGGTTAGGACACTAGCCTGGGACTCTGGATACCTGGGTTCAGTTTCTTGCTCTGCCACAGGCTGAGACACTTGGGCAAGGTATATAGTGTCTCTGTGCCTCAGTTCCTCATCTGTAAAATGGGGATAACACTTCCCTACCTCACAGCCTAAATACATTACAGATTGTGAGCTGCTACAATACTACAATGAAGAGGGCCCTATAAGTACATATCTAAGTAGTTGAAATAGATATTGTTGTCTTGCCTTAAATCTAATTTCTTCTCCTGGGTCATGTATTTATCTGCACCATTAAAAACTGGAGTTTGCTACACAATGCTATATACGGTTTGGAAATATCTCATGTACCATGGAATATTCTACTTTAGGTATGTGATGGGGTTAAGAGGCCCCACGCCAGCACAGAAGGGGTTAAGGAGAGCCTGTGGCCCCAGCTAGCCCTTCCCTGATGTGCCTGCAGCAAATGCCAAGCCTGGAGGGGGAATAAAGGGAAAGAGTCTGGCTCAGTTCAGGGCTGACTGGCCAGGAAGGAGGACAGAACTCTGCCTCTTTGCCTGAAGGGAGCTTTGCCTGCAGGGACGATCCTGCTAGCTAGAGCAGCCATTGGGTTGAAGCAGTTAGACTCTAAGGAACGAGCAACGAACAAGAGACTGTTTGGGAACCGAGCCTGAAGAAAAGGACAGGGACGCAGCATGGGAAGATTGGTGGACAGCCTAGTATTGAGTTGGGCTTGCTTTTTGTTTGGTTCTAAGCTCCTCCAAACCCCCCAGGATGGTATAGGACTGAAGGGACAACTAGCTAGTGGACTGGAGCCCGCCCCAGTGGAGATGGGAGAGAGAGAGACTTCTTCCCTGGGGAGACCCATGGTTGCATCAAGCTACAGGAAGGTCCACAAAGATGCACTGCTCCAGCCACCCCCCCCAAATTTGATGACGAAAGCAGACACAATGGAGTCCCTGTGTAAGGGAGTCAATCAAACCTTACAAAAATAAATACATATATAAATAAAGGGGGAGACGCTAAAGAAGGGGGAAGGACATTTTCCTCATAGCTGGATGGATATGGATCAGTTGTTAAAAATGGATGGCCAAGCAGAATGCTCAATAGCAGCAACAGCAGCTGTTCCAACAAATGGCCAGCCAGTAGCAGCAGTTGATCTGTGATCTAAAGGCCCAACAGCAGCCACAACAGCAGTAGGTGGTACAACAGGAGGTCACCACCTGCTACAGCGGGACCGGCCAGCTTTGATCCAGCAGCAGCCCCCGTTCTCATCAGGCTTACAAAAATGGGGTCAGCACAGCAACCCTTGATGCTCTGGAGACTCATAAGAGACATTACGGCAACATTTCCAGGAGGAGTGGTATCTGCGGGGAGTGGGCCCCTGGTTGCCAAAAAGCTACAAGGTTTGTGTTGGAAATGGCTCAGACCTGAGCTGAAGACAGGAACCCAGGGGGCAAAGATGATTTCATTGGAACAGTTCACCCATATACTACCCCCTGGGGGAAAAGACTGGCCCCATAATGACTATGCCGCCACATATCTGGATGTCATCATAATCTGTAGTTGAACCTGGGAAGACCACCTACATCTAACTGCCACACTCCAGTCCCTCAGGGCAGCCAGTCTGAAGGCAAATCCTACTACATATTAATACACAGGGAGCCTTCGTGTGTCAGACCGGGAGAGACATGCTCTGCTGCGGAGGGTTCTGGTGTCTTCAGTCTTCGGAGCCCAATTCTGTTCTGAATAACCGTCTCTCACTGAAGGAAGGGAAGAATCCCCATGTCTCAGTGTGAACTTTGTGGGGGAATAGGCCTCTCCTAGGTTCTGTTCCCCATTTCCTCTTCTCAATACACAATCTTACGTCAAGGCTATATCTACACTGCGCACCTTACAATGGCGCATCTGTGCCACTGCGGCCGCGCCGTTCTAAGGTGTGCTGTGTAGCCGCTCTTTGTAACACCACCTCCAACGAGGGGCAGTAGCTTTGTCGCCTGGAGTGCAGCGTCCGCTGACGTAAGCGCTGTCCACACTGGTGCTTTTCATCGTCAAAATGTTTGTCCTTCAGGGCGTGTTTTGTCACACCACTGAGCGAAAAAAGTTTTAACAATGGAAGTGCCAGTGTAGACTTAGCCTAAGATCCAGTTACGATCAGCCTTCCCTCAGAATCTTCCTCACAGCACAGCCTGGAGGCACATGCCTCCACCCGCCCATCTAGGTTTCATTACTGTGTTCCTTAGTCTGAAGAAGCTTGCAAAATGGTGATCATTGTATAGTAGACTGTCTGGAGAACACTGCAGCATGCTCTCTGCTGGAAGCCTCGCTGCTTGCAGTATGCAAGGTGTAACCCTGTGACTGCTCTGAGTGAAACTGAGTCACTTGGACTTTTCTTAACACAAATAAAGGCCATCCCCAGTGAAAAAATGTAGCTCATTCTCATGCCCTTCCCTCCTTTGCTGAACTAAAGTAATCCTTAGGGGTTTTAGGAAGCTAAAATACATACATGTTTTTGTGCAACTCTGGTGACACTCAGGTAATGCTGCTGTTTTTGTTTTGTTTTATATACTCTCTCTGCTTTAATCAGATTCTGAGTACTCTGAGTTGGTGCTGTTCATCAGGTAGAGATTTATAAATGAACAGTTTGTGAGTCTTTCAACTCACTAGCTGTAGGCAGGGCTTGCAATTGTTCAGGAACATATTAAAATTAAAGGAAAAGGAGGAGAAGATTGCAGTTGTTTGTTACATCAAAACTTTTCTAACGTTACAGTGCCATCTATGAACTACATTGTAATCCTAGAATAATGCTGGCTGCAAAAATGAAGGAGAGCAAAAGTAGTTGGACATGGTTTCCTTTTATGAGCTGGGTAATAAAAATGGCAATGTTCTGTGGCCACAGTGATGTTTTACATTCTCAGTTCACAAAGTACATCACAAGGTTCTACTGATGTGACACGTGACAGGAGGACTCCCTAAAAATCCTGCTGCAAGAGCCTTCTCCTCTGCAGACCCCGTCATTTGGAAGGGTCTTCCTGCATCTTGCAATATTTTCTTTGTTTGCTTTTCTTTGCAAATCATATCTAAAAACATCTCTTACCCTCAGCTTTTAACTATATCCCTCTCTGTTTTGGTTTTTTTTTTTTAAGATTCTGTATCTCTTTGGGATACATTTGTATGAAAGATGCTATGTCAAATACAGTGTGTTATTTTTGTTTATTAATTGAATTTATGCATTCTGTATAGAGTACTCGAAAGTGTTGTGCATTGTATAGACATAAAATAAGGGAAGTCCCTGCCCCAAAGAGCTTACCATCTAGGTGCAGGTAATATACTTTGTTTGGAAGCTGTTTGGAGCAGGAACTGTGTTTTTGTTCTGTGTTTGTACAGCACCTAGCACAAAGTGGTCCTGGGCCATGACTTGGGCTCCTCACATTATACAAATAAATAAATAATGACAAACAACAACAACATTTTAGACCTCAATCTCACAAATCCTTAAGCATGTGCGTAACTTTATAAACATGAATAATCCTACTGAGGTCACCATTAGTTCCATCTGTTCACATGAGGTAATTGCACATATTTAATAGCTTGCTGAATCAAGACCACCCTTTGTTTTTTAGCTATCCCAGACTATCCGTTGAAAGTCTTCAGTGTAACCAGAGCCTTGATCAGAACTCCAATATGACTCTTCCTCTGGGATGTGTAGGGAAAAGGGATTCAAATCAGCACTTCCATTATTTTCCTTCGGGAATCAACATTTGCAATGCACAGTAGCCAAGAATTGTTTCAGTCGATAAAATGTGCCCTTGATAATTCTCTTGTTTCAGATCTCTAATCTCACTTTAATTAGAGTTGTACACAACAGCGCCAATCAGTGCAAATCAACAGCAAACATTACCATCTGCATTCATCATTAGCATCAACCAGCATGGTAATCTGCAGTTTTAGACTAATGCATGAGCTCATGGGACTCTAGTGTCTGTTCAGAAACAAAAACCTCTTTTCCTTCCACCGTTTAGCTTTTGAAACCTATCATTCCTTTTGCCTCAGAACTTTCAAAAGATGAAGCATTTCCATGACTTCCATTGTAATTTGTTTCACTTCTGGAGTAAGAGTGTCTTGCTCATTCTCTGCTTCACAAAAATGATGTCGTGTTTGGAGATAATTAATTGTGGATGGATTCAGAATCTACTGTATGTAACCAATACTTGGCATTGTTGCCAGCTCTGTGGATAGGGCTATAAGGCTATTATGGCCTTTCATATCAAGGTACATTATTATTTAATGGACTTGCTCAGAAAATGCTTTTGTTTAATACATGTGAGCCCACATGGCACTTAGTAAAAGTCAGAGTTTCACTTCCTGATAATTCGTCTTTTAAAGCCAATTATAAACAGGTTCTTGGTTTAAAACTGGTCAGTGAGGGCACTGCCATTTCTCCAGATGTGATTTTCCATTAATTTCTCAAGGAAAGCAAGACTTCACTCATTTCTTAGCTATCAGAATATGCCTTTTGGATTGATGTAGCTCTTGATTGTAGGCTTATATTGCAGAGCAGCAGATGATCCACTACTGGCAAGAGCCCTTTAAAGATCATATATTTAATTAATTTGTTACATTCCAATTGCTGACTAAGCTTTTAAAGGGTTTCTGTATCTTCACTGGGCATTGCTTCTGCAGTAAAAGAATGTGAGTGTTATCCATGCTCAAAGTGCATTGAAACAGGGAGCCGCAAGTGAAATCAGTCCCACAGATCGCATAAAGTTCAGTGAAATAATGCCAGATCTTTTATTGTCTTTACCCATCTAAGATGAGTGACTAGAGTGGCTGCACTGGATAAAAGAACCCTCCCACTTCTCTAAAGATGCACGATGCACAGCTACAGTCTCCTTAAGAGAAGATACTGTTTCAATGTATTTTTCCTCCTTACATAATTTCGTCCAGAACGAGTGCTTGCAGCTATGACATGACTGTGGTTGTATAGATACAACCTAAAGCAACACAGTAACAACTGTGGCAACTCATTTTAAAAACATTATTTTCATTAAAGGAAGTAGCCTAGAGTGTTTTAAAACTACCCATAATGCTTCTATAACCATTCTATGCAATTGCACTACAATGGGCAACAACTGATTGTATTAAATCCTTCATATGGAAATGTTTACTAATAAAGATTTTCAAACCTTTTCCCCAAGCAAAAGGGGATACAAATTAGTACATACCTCTTGGGATCACACTAAGATAGGAATTCTGTATATAGGAGTTATAATCAGATTTTTTTTCCACAGGAGAAGAAATGTTCATTCCAGTTTATTGGTTTCTTCAAACTGTATTTTATTAGGAGAAACCTTTCCTATTTGTTTTCCATGGGAAAAAACTGAGGACAAGACCTTACAACTGGATTCATAGAGACAGACCTCTGCACTTACATGGAGCCCCAGATACAAACACCCTACCCTCATAAATCCCGTTGCAAGATCTGGCCCTAAGGGTAGATAATCTGGCTTCACTTGTAAATAATAGGAAAACTCTCATTGACTTCAGTGGAACTAGAATTTGACCCTAAAAATTTGTCATTCTCTTCTTTCTGGTTAGTTGTCATGCTGTCCGTGTTACGTCTTTCACTTGTGCTCAGAGACGATGGTATGTTTTGTAGGAAAATAAGAAGGGGACACCATTACAATCATTTAGGGATTTGGGGTAACTATGGGGGATTGGTCCTGCTTTGAGCAGGGGGTTGGACTAGATGACCTCCTGAGGTCCCTTCCAACCCTGATATTCTATGATATTCTATGATATTCAGTCGTACATTATCACAGACATGAGTCTAAACGTTACAAGCGAGAGATTTTTGTAAACAAATGCATGGTACTACGTATATTTTATCTGCTAAGCTCTGAAACGCTCCAATTAATGCATAAACATTATGAAATAAAATAGGAAATAAAGTAGTTTAAATTCTGAAGAGGTAATTCTTATGATCTCTTTTGAAAGAATAAGAGGGGCTTAAACTACAAGAAGTTGTTCAGTAGTAAATGCTGTCAAGACTGGTCTAATTGCCTGTTTTCATACCCTTATTTTCCTTCCCCAGAGCTATGTTTGACTATGACAAAAGCAAGGACAGTGGCCTTCCAAGTCAAGGACTCAGTTTCCAATTCGGAGACATCCTCCATGTTATCAATGCCTCTGATGACGAGTGGTGGCAGGCCAGGAGGGTCACTCAGGAAGGAGACAGCGAGGAGATGGGAGTTATACCCAGCAAAAGGAGGTATGTGTAATTGCTGCTTTTCTACTTTGTTAGGCACAAATGTGCAAAAGTTTGAGTTTTATTCCAAAACCAACGTGCACTAATCTAAAAAAATATAGGAGTGGGTGCAAAGAGGAGCCATAAAAATTATTCAAGCACTGGGGAAAGTGTCTTAAAGAACTCAATCTGTTCATTTTATCAAAAAGAAGATAAAGAGGTGACTTGATTATGTTGTATACATACCTTTTGGGGAGACCATACCAGGTAGTAAAAAATCTTTAGCAGACAAAGGCATAACCAGAACCGGGGGCTGGAAGTTAAAGCCTGACAAATTGAAATTAGCTAAATCTCTAAAATAATTCTGAATATATCTTTGTTTAGCTGTGGTGGACTCATAGGGAAATGTACCATCTGAATGTTACTGATATTTTTTACTGTCTATGCTGTCTAATGGGTTGCCTCAGTGACGTAGTTGTTGGTTTCATCAAATATCAAAACTGCCACTGTACCTTTGTTGATAATTTCAGTAGAGAGGTCAAAAACTGAAGTGGCATGAAGGAGAATGAATTGTATCAAACCAAACCAAATTTTTCCTTTGGAATATTACTTCTAAGCCTGTTATAAACCTTCTATCTACAGTGATTTAAATTCTGGAGTTAATAAAAATGGTTGCACAAATTTGTTACAATGAGATAAATTGGATTGTGGGTGGCCTGCGGAGCACCTAGTATTGTTCCACGGAGAACTGGCTGATCACAGGATACTAACCCTGCTCATTGGTTTTGCCATGTTAAACAATGGAGACTTAAAAATGCCCTCAGATATCACATTGACATGGGCCTTGTTAGGTATCTAGGTACTGAAAAAATGTAGTAGACACTTTCCTAATGTTAATCTTCCATGTAAGATGTTGCTATAATTACCTTAGGGGTTTTTATGGGATTATGAATGCCTGAGTGCTGGTCCATGCAATCATGAATGGAAGCAGAAGGAATTCATAAGACAGTGTCTCTTTCAAGACGTGGTCCATAGTATAAGACGGTATGAACCCTTGAACTTTATGATATACAAAATAAGGGAGTGGGGAAACAACAAAACAACTGATTAAATGGTGAAGTTAGATTTGTGTCTTGTTGGTTCCACGTGTGTGGATGTGGATATGTGTGTGATCTTTTTCCGTTCTGTGATCTTTTTCTGATCTTTGATAGCTGCTTTCAACTATCTGAGAGGTGGTTCCAGAGAGGATGGTTCTAGACTATTCTCAGTGGTAGAAGAGGACAGGACAAGGAGTAATGGTCTCAAGTTGCAGTGGGGGAGGTTTAGATTGGATATTAGGAAAAACTTTTTCACTAGGAGGGTGGTGAAACACTGGAATGCGTTACCTAGGGAGGTGGTAGAATCTCCTTCCTTAGAAGTTTTTAAGGTCAGGCTTGACAAAGCCCTGGCTGGGATGATTTAATTGGGGATTGGTCCTGCTTTGAGCAGGGGGTTGGACTAGATGACCTCCTGAGGTCCCTTCCAACCCTGATATTCTATGATTCTATGATTCTGTAGGTGGGAGAGGATGCATGGGCCTAAGATTTATTGACCTACTTGCAGAAGGTGTTTTCAGGAGGGACAAATATGTGAAGGCATGTTGGACCCACTCAGGGACCGGGCTGCAAGGCACATGGGGCAGCATGAAGGAAGATATGGAGACAGAAGTGGGAGAAAGATGTGGTTTGTTCTACAACTTAGGCAGAGTGGAGAGGGATGCAAAATGAGACGAGAGCAGAGAGTAAGCAGGAAATAGGTTGTATTGTCTTGAAACATGGCGCTTGAATTTGTAATGATGCAGGTACAGTTACAGTGGTCTCTACCCCTCATGCCACTGCATCAGCAGTGAATTGGAGAAGCCTGGGGGAGGGTGGGAAATGGAGTCTGCCTGCTCCAATGGTTCCAAATTGACATCACATTTTTCTCTCCAATAATTGTTACTGAAAGAGCCCAACAAATTCTGGAGTATAAATAAATGGAACAAAAAGCTGGATAATGTCATCTAAATGCTATTCAGCTTATTCTGGCAAGGCCTTTCTTCGTAACGGTAGGGCTAGGCCCCTTTCCCCATAAAGGTGAAGTTTTTCTCCAGAAAATCCTTCCCTGAAATGTGAGCAGCCCATGTTAATGCCATACCATTCAAGGTTAATTCAGGGTTTCTAGTATAAATACTGTTGTTCATAAATCTAACACTGACTAGATTCTCCCAGGAGCAGGGGTATATTTTCCCCCCTTTAAAAAGTCCTCTCCCTGGTCCCACTTTAAAAATGTATTGAAGTAATGAATTGGTTTGCTTTTTTTTTTTTTGCAGTTATTTAGATCAGCAAGGATCCAGTTGTAGAAGATAGATTTTTTTTTCAAGTTGTGTCTTAAAAATTAATGTAAGTTCATACTATGGACACAGTAGTTTCTTTTTAGAGTCATTGAGCCTGACTGTCATTGTCCTGCATCTTATGTAGTCGCTTACACCAGAGCAAAGTGTAAAATGCAACCGAAATCAGAATGCTGTTATACTTACTGCACAGGTGTACACAACTGCACAAGGTGGTGTGCAGAAGAGAATCAGCCAATTATACCTAGCATATAAATTCAAATTTAGAGTAAAATCTCTTCTGAAAAGTGTTTACTGAGCAGACGAGACCTGATCCAAAATCCAGTGAAATCAATGGGAGTCTTTCCATTGACTTCAACGGGCTTCATGTTGAGTAGCCATTTTATAAAATTAAATATTGATAATTTTATTTAAAAACTGAAAAAAAAACAATCAGATTACATTATGAACCAATCACTAGCCAAATTTCCTCTTGTTGTATACATGACATTATTTGTGTAAAAAGAAAAGGAGTACTAGTGGCACCTTAGAGACTAACCAATTTATTTGAGCATAAGCTTTCGTGAGCTACAGACTAACACAGCTGCTACTCTGAAACCTGTCATTATTTGTGTACAAATTGCAATACATGTACCAAAAAAAAGTCCCACACACTTAAAATCTAACAGCAACATCTTTCCCACGTGCTAGATGGTGGTATATCAGAGGGGAGGCGATCAGTGGCAGCTATGTGTTGGAGCCTGAGCCATTTTGCTGGCTTGCAGAGTCATATGGTTCCATCGGCTTGGGGAAGAATGTATTCTAGGGGCTGTTTTGTGCAGCCATGTGGAAATCTTATGTATATCTCTTCTCCAGTTTATAAACATTTCAGGAACCCAGGCAGGAAACCATAGAGAAGAGGTGACGAATAACATTTCAGAATCAAATAGCAAATAGTCAAAGACCTACTTAAAGCAAATAGGTTGTGAATAGCCCAAAGACTAAAAAATAGGCGTGGGCTCAGGCTACTGTGAACACCAATGTTGGTGCCTTATACTGGCAGTATCTACACTCTAAGTCTACATTCACAAACTGTCCAGACATTTGAGGATTTCCACCCTTGCTTTTCAATCCGCACGTGACTGGACCTTTCCTTTGATGGGGTCTACAAACCGCAACTCATTCCTGATGGAATCCTTCTCATTTATCCCTCTCACCTTTAAAAAGCATTTTAAAGTGCCCTGCCCCCAAAAACCAAAACAATTTCTGTAGACCCATCACAGTTGGCCCTATATTTACCAAAGTTCCTTTCAATTCCTCTTTTTCCTTTTTTTGCACTTGGGCCCCCACACTTTGTTTGTATTTTATGAGGGTGGCATATTATTCTGTTATGTACAGCACTCTGAGCACTTTGACCCTTCTGATCATCTAGATTGACCTCCTGTACAATTAATGTATTAATTATAACTGAAAACAAGAGAAAATAACCTTTATTGTCTTACAGTACTGAAGCCATTGACCTCTTCCATGATAGTTCTTTATTTCAGTATGTACTCTGAGAGCAATTAACATAATTAAGTTCTTACTTAGGGAAATGTCTATGAAAATCACCTTCCAAGTGCCTGATTTTACCATTTTTTCCACATTTTTTGGAATGGAACCATTCAAACAGGCACATTAAAGCATGAGCAGATAAGAGAAATTTCCAATGATAAATCAAGACTCTCTTTTCTTTTCCCTTTTATTTTATAATGGATGTGGTAGACCAGAAAAGGTAGTAATTTATAGCTACCAGGGAATTGCTGCCCATTACTCACTCTGGGATGGTGTGTAGTTTCCAGCCCTTAACTGTCAATCAATTATATGGAGCTTGAAATCAATTTGTCATTAGATTTAATCATGGTCACTTCCATGTGGATTTGTTATTTTGTTTACAACTGAGAAGCCCTCCTTTAAAAGTGAATTTGGATCCTGTAGCACTGTGTCACAGAGATAGGCAGTTTAATTCTGTATTGAACAAGCAGAGTACCATGGTCCTGGCCCAACTATGTCCCCGTCATTAAGGGCCTGATCCTGTGAATTGGTTAGAGTTTTTAACTGCCATTGACTTCAGTGGGAATTGATGTGAGAGTGGTCAGTGCCTCCAGAATTGGGATCTCACTGATCATGGCTTTGGCTTTAGAGGAAGCTGTTCACTCACTTCTAAAGGCAAAACTCTCCTATTTTGGCCAGAGGTCCAAAAATTCTCTTAGCTACCAAGCTCTGGTCACCATGAAGAGGTATATTTCTAATTACAGTTGTAACGTACCCTCATGTTGGGTGGGTGAGCAGCATGACCCTCTTGCTGTAAAGTGATGTCACTTTGACACTGATGACATTACGCTTAGCGAAAGAGACCATGAACCAGTTTTTAGCCTGCTGGTGTAACCATCAGACAGAAAATATTATTCTTTAACATGTAAGAATGAAACACTGGGTGCCAACTTGTTGGAATCTGGTTTATAATCTCTCTCACGCAACTATTGCCACAGATTACTTCATTTTACGTGGAAGTGGTCATCTTTAGAATTAGATTTAGAAATGCCAGTTGGAATGAATCTTCTACACATCACTGTTCGATAATGAGAACTGCTGCTCACCTTGTGAACTCTCATACTGATGGGATAATCAAAATGGGTACAACTTTCTATTAAGGACAATAGCCATAATTAGAGAAGTATAAAGAAGCCACTCAAAACTGGTGTTTCAAGGAACTCTAATTTACTCTAGATACAGGTCGCTGGAGGTAGGAACACCCCACCTTATGAATGTCAGTCTAAGCTTAGGTACTCTGTGTGCCAATGCATATACACCTGCCCTTATCTTTTCCTGCACTCACTCTCTGAATAAGAGTTGTATGAATTCGCTCTAAGGATCCAAAATGGCAATGAATTGGGTGCTCTTAATTTAATGCAGATCGTATCATCATTGTCACCAATCCCACTGCTGCTGCCTCTGAAATCAAGGAGAGTTTTGCTTGTTACTTCAAAAGAAGCAGGGTTAATTTACCCTAAAATGGGGATCAACAGCCTTTGGCACGCGGCCTATCAGGGAAATCTGATAGCGGGCCGGGACGGTTTGTTTAACTGCAGCATCCGCAGGTTCAGCCGATCGCAGCTCCCACTGACCGCGGTTCACCGTTCCAGGCCAGTGGGGGCTGCAGGAAGTTGTGTGGGCCAAGGGATGTGAATACTATTTTCAAATACATGGGGGGATGTCTATGCAAATTATATCCATATTGTACAGAACAAATGTTTAAAGTGATATCAGCCTGTCATGCTGTTTACAACTCTACAGAGCTTTCAGGGCACAATTATATTTTTCTCCTTAGATTCTAAAGGGCAAAAGATGAAAAAAGAACACAAAAAAGTCTTTCATAAACATTTTTCAAGGACAAGGAACCAGAGGTTTGCCAATTGCAAAAATCCTTCTGGGTAAAAAGGCATCTTAAATTGGTTATTCTGCCTGACTTGTCATGTTTATCCACTCAACTGGGTTTTACTTATGTTTCTCTTCTAAATTAGCTACCTTTTTAAGAATCCCTCAAGATTTTAATCCCAGAAAGATAAAGCTTTTTAAAATAGCATGGTCTTGTTAGCTTTATCTGAAGTGAGTTACTTGAGCACAGTTGCTAATCTAATGGGAAAAGATAAGTATAGACTAAAATTGATATGCATGTGTGTATTCCCGTGTCCTTATTCTTTTGCAAGCAAGAGGAACATCATCACAGTAGGAATAAGACTGTACTGTGAAGTCCAGTAAAGCACTTACCACAAGCTTCATTGAAAGTGGCTTTGCTTTCAGGAGACTTTTTATATAAGATTAACTTTATTAATATTTTTCAATTTAAAATAGCTTTCACAAAGGCCACGAACCACCAAGATAGCTTCATGGGAGCATGGCAAGTCAATTATTTTTGTAACAGCTCACGAAGTCTTAAGCTTTAAACAGGTTAAAAGGATTTTTTCTCCCCAATCTTACAATAGCACGTTTCTCCGTAATAGTAACTGTATGGCTTTTATCGGACAATAAACGGGTGCTGAGCTACCATCAATTGGCAAAATTCTGATTATGAAGACCTGAATTCTTCAGAGAGAGAACAAGTTTTGTCCTAGTGCATTTACACGTGTTGTTTCCATAAAAAGCCAATTAATGAGTATCCTAATATTGCTCAAAAAACAGTTGGAGAATGGACATTGGTGGTCAAAATCAGACCTTGCATGAATGCTTATAACAAGCATGGAAGTCTCTGGGCCAAACTGAGCAGAGATGTAATTGATGGAGAAGTTGTGTACTGAGTGTGGTAAATTGGTCTGAAAACGGGTGGAAATGGTAAAACATGTTTGCCCTAATCTGGCATTCAGTGGGCGGGCAAAACTCATTTGCCAATGTGTAAGATAGTCACACATAGTTTCCTGCTTCCTTACCCTCACAGAAGGGTGTAAAATAAAACAAGTTTTGTCAAAAACACATTTTATTTTGCACACTTCTATTTAGTAACTTTTCTTACTACACTTTCTATCATTATGCCCATTCTGCAAACCAGCTGAATGCTAAATCAATACAAATTAATCAACTCCAACCACTTATACTTGGTTTCACACCCAACATGTAATTTACACCTTCGTTTACATCACAGATGAATATGACTATGAAATTTAAAGCATGTCTTGCCTGTTATTTTACATCTCCAATAAGAAAACTAATCTGTTGTGTGTAATCCATTAACCATCCACTTACAGCATATGAATACATTCTTCTGCTCCTTCTGTATGGCTTAAAAACAGCAAGGTTAGATGCCCAAGTCTAGATTAACGATCTAATTGATTGCTTCAGGTGATGCGGAGTGAATGGCAGTGATTCCACCATCACGTGGATTAGTTGGGCCATTGATTGACAAGGTGTTCCATAATTTGAAGGCCATTTCCTCGGTCACAAATAGGATTGTATCTCAGACCCCATTTATGGAGAAGGTAGGCACGTCTGCCATGCGATGTGCAGATGCGATTCAAGGTGGGCCATATTTTCTGTGGGATTGTAGAACCACTGAGTTCTTCAGTTGGGTCCTTGATGTGGTGTTTTTTCAGGATGTTGGTGTCCTTCCACCTTGCTCACCATTGATCTTCAGGGAGAAACCCTGAATCTTTGAGCTCTTGCATTGCCAGCCTAAAAGATTTTCTTGATTTGAGTCACAATCTCAGTATATTATTTAGGTCTTCGTCTATTGGAAGATTCTTGTTCCCTTGAATATGATGGAGCCTCCAAAGAATTATCATATTGGAATGAACTTGGGGTGGGTGGATGTGCACCAGTACGGGAAGCCGTGGTTGTGGCATTTGTTTTATTGTGCCCGTATTAATCTGCGTGATGCTCTTAAATTGACAATCAACAAGCGATGTGTGTGAGCTACGTGTTCAGATGGGTGAGCAGTATTTTGCAGTTCAGGAGATAAGAGCTAGTGACGAGGTCTGTAAAGTTTTTGCATTGGCTCCCAGGTCATTCCTGCCAATTTCTGGATGAAATTTACATGTATCTTAATTCTGTCATGAATATTTTTCAGGTGCTGGTCATATTCCATGGTGGGATCATGTTTTATCTGCAAGCCACAGAACTCTATGTGCTGTTCCTAACTAGCCATTTGATTGTTTAGATGAAATGCTGACACAATAAGCTGAATGATGTTGGGTTTAGCCATCAGTATAAGAAATATTATTCCATATTAAAATGTTTTTAAGGTTCATCCTTAGTAAGGATTTGTTCTGTGTAGGTAAATCCTGTGCCTGTATGGTCAAAGCAATGTCATCAGCATTAATTTCTGTGATGATGTTCGGGGAAGACCACTGGTGTGGATATTAAACAGGATAGGTGCTAAGACTGATCCTTGTGGTAGGCCATCATTGAGAGTGCATGGCTTGCTGACCTGATCACATAGGAAAACACAAAAGGTTGGTCCGAATGTCTTGGAAGAATTTTATTGTTGCATGGGATAATTTTGCTGGCTTTTAGGAGGAGGCTGTTCCTCCACATCGTGTCATAGGCAGCAGATAAGCCTAAGAAAGCTGCCCCAGACTTGAGTTTACACTAGAATCCTGCCTCAGTGTGTGTTGTCAAGGCTAATACTTGGTCAGTGCAGCTATGGCCTGATTGGAAACCCATTTGTTTGTCCAGTAACATTGCTTCTAAAGTTCTACAAGCGGCATAATCCTTGCCAGTTATACATTCATTTGAGGTGAATCTGTGTATAGTTTCTTAGTGTTTCCAGTTTACTCCAAAGAGTTAGGGTAAATTTTCAAAAGTGCCTATGTCCCATTTTCAGAAGCAATTTAGCTACTAAGGAGTCTAAGTTTTCATTGACAGTCAATAGATTTCAAAATTGTCCTTTTTTATAATTTATTATGAGCATTTTTATGCTCATAATTCATTTAGACACTTTTGAAAATTTTATTTGTAGGCCCCCTTCATTGGCAAGCACATAGAATCAGCTTCTGCTCTCAGATAGATCAGCGTGAACCTAGATAACTCCACTGTAGCATTATTCAGGATTTACTCCACTGTGACTGAAATAGAGTTTGTCTCAGAAGGCCACAAATGCTGGCTCTTCAGATCAAGCAATGTCAAACCACTAAACTACTCATTTTGTTTTATAAATGGAACCCAGAAACCCACTTGTTTGATATTACTGAGATTTAAATGCACTGGATAAAATTTTTAAAAGCTCCTAATTCAGTTAGGAGGCTAAGCCCCATTTTCAAAAGTGACTTGGGAGCCTAAATCTCACTGAAAATCAATGGTGCTAAGTACCCAAGTGTCAGTCACTTTTGAAAATGGGAAGTCTGCTTTGGTGACTGAAAAATTTACCTATAGCCTCATTCATAAATAGACCCAAATCTGTTTAAGTCAGTTGGACTGTGTCTAGTTATGCCAGGCTAGAAATTGGCCCAAGTGTAGTGATAGTGTAACACCAACAGACCCCGGTCATCGGCGGGCAGGATTGAACCGGGGACCTCTGGAGCATAGTGCAAAAGCCTCTACTGCATGAGCTAAAAGCTAACTGACTGTTAGCTAAGGCTGTAGAGCAGACTCATTTTAGCTCTCTTTCTAAGTGGTCTCAGTGCCACTAGATGGGACAGAACACCACACCCAGGAGGTGTGTGGGTTACAATAGCAGTGTGTTTCATTAGTGTGGTAATATATGGATCTCACTTCTGTTGAATTTCCATACACATCCAAGTTGAAGGATCCCAGTTTAATAATTGAGAGGAATGAATTCAAGTAGGTGAGATTTTAAAAACCCAAATGTAAATTGTAGTTCTTTATCAACCCACTCAGCCTAATCTGGTAGCCCAGATTCCAAAGCCATATATATGCTATTGCTTAGCATTAACAGGAAATTCCAACTTCTAGTTCTGAGAGGCAAATCTCCTTCCCCTGTCCTTGCTCTGTGTGTTTAAAGCTGTTATCTGCAGAAATCCATAGAGACGTAAGAGGAAAGTGGAGGGATTCATAAAATATGTTTTCTGACTAGTTCTACAAATCAGGCTTTGTGTCTGGAACTAAGCAGAGTGGGAGTGAGTGATATTTGCAAGACTTCAACGGGCCATTCAAGGGGACACAGGATCTGTGGCTACATAGTTGTAGTGGGCCAGAACTCCTACATGTGGAGCATGGAAAGGCAGTGGCCTCTGAGCTGGAGTAGCAGCTGCAGACTGACTGGGCGGCAGTCCCACCTCATGCAAGGTATGGGGGTTGAATAGCCACTACCACACTTAGCTCCATGGACAAAACCCAAGTAATCTGGCTTTGTGCAGAAGAGGTGAATTTAAAGTTTGACACACCATTTTAAATCAACCAGTTGAAAATCAGTTCCTTGTGTATTCACCAGCCAAAACTGGAGTTCAGAGTGTTGTGCTTTCCCTGTTGATGATGATGCTAAAATCTAAAGCAGTGTAGAGAATGTTAGATTCATATATTATTTAGGTGTTTGCAATGTCAACCTTTGCAAGAGAGTCACAAAACACTGATTTCCAATGGTATTTCCAAGTAAAAAGGCTTTACATACATATATATATAAATTTATCACATAAAAAAGTTAAAAGGACATTAAAGTTGCAATATCAAGCACTCACAAGTTAGGAAATGCCAAAATTAAAGTTGCTAATAAAACCTTAATTTGGCCTCCTTGTGTGTATACATTTTGATTAAGCTTACGATTTAATCATTGGTATTTTTAGTAAAAATCACGGACAGGTCATGGGCAAGAAATAAAAAATCACGGCCCATGACCTGTCCATGACATATACCATAAATATCACTGACTGAATCTTGGGAAGGGGGGGGGGCGCTGCAGGGGGAGGAGCCTGGGGCACCAGCTGCGGCTGGGGGGAGCCCGCAGCACCAGCTGCCGGGGAGGAGAGAACCCTGGGGGGCCCAAAGCTGCACTGGCTGCTGCCAGGGGTAGCCCCGAGGGGTCAGTGGCCACTTTGGCCACTGCCCAGTGGGGGGAAGGCCCAGGGGGCCAGCAGCCACCCCAGGACCACTGTTGGGAGCAGCCGAGCTGCGGCTGCTCCCACCACCCGCAAGGCCAGCAGCATTGGCTGCTGCTCAGGCAATCCCCGGGGCCAGCTGCCCAGGACCGCCGGAGCAGTGGCTGGGGCGGCTGCCTGCAGAGCCACCCGAGCGACTGGCTGCAGACCAGCTCCAGCAGCAGCTGGTGTGGCTCTTCCGGGTTCACCTAGAGCAGCTGGCCCCGGGGTCAGGCACACTGGCCGCTGCAGAAGTCACGGAGGTCACAGGAAATCACAGAATCCGTGACTTCGACGGCCTCCATGACGAACATGGAGCCCTAATTATGATACAGTCTTTAATTACATGATCTGATGCCATTTTTTCTACAACTCTCCTACTCATTCAGTACATGGGATTATATGGTGCTTGTTGCACTGGTAGTTACTCAATATTTCTTTGTATCCTTATCATTTGGTGCACGATTATGGCACACCATCCTAATTCTGCACTGAATAAAGAATTATTAATTTCTGCATGGGCTCTTCTTAGTACATTTAGAAACATTAATGAATTTATCTTCCTTCACAGCACCCAGTGAGATGAACTGGAATTATTATCTGCATTTTACGCATGAAGAATAGAGGCAGAGAGATTAAAACTGTCAAGGTTCCTCCCCCACTCTGAACTCTAGGGTACAGATGTGGGGACCTGCATGAAAAAACCCCCTAAGCTTATCTTTACCAGCTTAGGTCAAAACTTCCCCAAGGTACAAAATATTACACCCGTTATCCTTGGAATGGCCGCTACCACCACCAAACTAATACTGGTTACTGGGGAAGAGCTGTTTGGACGCGTCTTTCCCCCAAAAATACTTCCCAAAACCTTGCACCCCACTTCCTGGACAAGGTTTGGTAAAAAGCCTCACCAATTTGCCTAGGTGACTACAGACCCAGACCCTTGGATCTTAAGAACAATGAACAATCCTCCCAACACTTGCACCCCCCCTTTCCTGGGAAATGTTGGATAAAAAGCCTCACCAATTTGCATAGGTGACCACAGACCCAAACCCTTGGATCTGAGAACAATGAAAAAGCATTCAGTTTTTACAAGAAGACTTTTAATAAAAAATAGAAGTAAATAGAAATAAAGAAATCCCCCCTGTAAAATCAGGATGGTAGATATCTTACAGGGTAATTAGATTCAAAAACATAGAGAACCCCTCTAGGCAAAACCTTAAGTTACAAAAAAGATGCACAGACAGAAATAGTTATTCTATTCAGCACAATTCTTTTCTCAGCCATTTAAAGAAATCATAATCTAACACATACCTAGCTAGATTACTTACTAAAAGTTCTAAGACTCCATTCCTGTTCTGTCCCTGGCAAAAAGCAGCATACAGACAGACACAGACCCTTTGTTCCTCTCCCTCCTCCCAGCTTTTGAAAGTATCTTGTCTCCTCATTGGTCATTTTGGTCAGGTGCCAGCGAGGTTACCTTTAGCTTCTTAACCCTTTACAGGTGAGAGGAGCTTTCCCCTGGCCAGGAGGGATTTCAAAGGGGTTTACCCTTCCCTTTATATTTATGACACGCCCCCCAAATCTCAGCTAGGGTGAAACACTGGCTGGGATTTCTTCCTGGAGCTCTAGGAAAAACAGAGTTAATAAGACACATGCATCTCTAAATATACTACCAAGTACATAAAGACTAACAATATTTTCCACATCTCAAGGACGATTTTAACCAGTTGATTCTGGGAAACTTTCACTGGAGAGTGCATCAGCCACTTTGTTAGAAGCTCCTGAGATGTGTTGGACGTCGAAATCAAAATCTTGGAGAGCTAAACTCCACCGAAGAAGTTTTTTGTTAGTTTCCTTGACGGTGTGAAGCCACTTCAGTGCAACATGGTCGGTTTGCAGGTGGAAACGCCGTCCCCAAACATATGGGCATAGCTTTTCCAGAGCGTAGACAATGGCGTAACATTCTTTTTCAGTGACTGACCAGTTGCTTTCCCTCTCAGACAGTTTTTTGCTGAGAAACACTACAGGGTGGAATTCTTGATCAGGTCCTTTCTGCATTAAAACTGCTCCCACACCACGCTCAGATGCATCTGTGGTTACTAGGAACGGTTTGTCAAAGTCTGGGGCCCTTAGTACAGGGTCAGACATGAGTGTCGCTTTAAGCTTGTTAAAGGCCTTCTGACACTTTCCGGTCCACTGAACAGCATTTGGCTGTTTCTTTTTGGTTAGGTCTGTCAGTGGGGCAGCGATTTGGCTGTAGTGCGGTACAAATCGTCTGTAATAACCGGCCAAGCCTAAGAAGGATTGAACCTGTTTCTTTGACTTTGGGACAGGCCACTTTTGGATAGCATCCACTTTGGCCTGTAGGGGGCTGATAGTTCCTTGACCCACCTGGTGTCCAAGGTAAGTCACTCTGTTTAGGCCTATTTGACACTTCTTAGCCTTAACAGTTAGTCCTGCCTCCCTTATGCGCTCAAGGACTTTTTGTAGATGTTCCAGGTGGTCTGCCCAGGAATCCGAAAATATGGCCACATCGTCAAGGTAGGCGACTGCATATTCTCCTAATCCCTCTAGGAGACCATCTACAAGTCTTTGGAAAGTGGCGGGTGCATTTCGCAGCCCGAAAGGGAGTACATTAAATTCATACAGCCCGAGATGTGTGATGAAGGCTGACCTTTCCTTGGCAGATTCATCTAGCGGTACCTGCCAGTACCCCTTGGTTAAGTCCAAGGTAGAGATGAACTGGGCCCGTCCCAGTTTCTCTAATAGTTCATCTGTGCGTGGCATGGGATAGTTGTCTGGGCGAGTTACAGCATTTAGCTTATGGTAGTCCACGCAAAAACGTATTTCCCCATCTGGTTTGGGAACTAGAACCACTGGAGATGCCCATGCACTTTCAGAGGGGCGGATTACACCCATCTGTAACATATCCTGGATCTCCCGTTCTATAGCAGTTTTAGCTTGAGGAGACACCCGGTAAGGTTGGACCCTAATTGGGTGAGCATTACCTGTGTCAATGGAGTGGTATGCCCGTTCAGTCAGTCCTGGGGTGGCTGAGAACGTTGGCGCGTAGCTAGTGCACAGCTCCTGGATCTGCTGTCGCTGCATACGCCCAAGGGTCATGGAGAGGTTCACCTCTTCCACACCACCAGCACATTTCCCTTCGTAGTAAACACCTTCAGGCCACTCAGCGTCGTCTCCTCCCTGGGCTGTAAACTGACAAACCTTTAATTCTCTGGAATAAAAGGGCTTTAGAGAATTAATATGGTACACCTTAGGCTTTCGGTTGGAGGTGGGGAATGCTATGAGATAATTAACAGCTCCCAGGCGCTCCTGGACCGTGAATGGCCCTTCCCACGATGCTTCCATTTTATGGGCCTGGAGCGCCTTTAAGACCATGACCTGGTCTCCTACTTTGAAGGAACGCTCTCTGGCATGTTTATCATACCAGGCTTTTTGCTCTTTTTGAGCATCCTGTAAGTTTTCTCTAGCAAGGGCTAAAGAGGTTCGGAGGGTGTTCTGTAGGTTGGTTACAAAGTCCAGAATGTTAGTTCCTGGAGAAGGTGTAAATCCCTCCCATTGCTGCTTCACCAACTGCAATGGCCCCTTAACCTCACGGCCATATACAAGTTCAAATGGGGAAAACCCTAAACTGGGATGTGGTACAGCTCTGTAGGCAAAGAGCAACTGCTGCAACACTAGGTCCCAATCATTGGAGTGCTCATTTACGAATTTACGTATCATGGCCCCCAAAGTTCCATTAAACTTCTCCACCATGCCATTTGTTTGATGATGGTAAGGAGTGGCAACCAAGTGATTTACCCCATGAGCTTCCCAAAGGTTTTTCATAGTTCCTGCCAGGAAATTAGTCCCTGCATCGGTGAGGATGTCGGAGGGCCAACCTACCCTGGCAAAAATGTCTGCTAGTGCCTGGCACACACTTTTAGCCCTGGTGTTGCTTAGAGCTACTGCTTCCGGCCATCGGGTGGCAAAATCCATGAAAGTCAGTATGTACTGCTTTCCTCTGGGTGTCTTTTTCGGAAAAGGACCCAGAATATCCACAGCTACTCGTTGAAATGGAACTTCAATGATGGGGAGTGGCTGGAGAGGGGCTTTGACCTGGTCTTGGGGTTTTCCCACTCTTTGGCACACCTCACAAGACTGGACATAGGTAGAAACATCCTTGCCCATTCCCTCCCAGTGGAATGACCCCCCCAAACGGTCTTTGGTCCTGTTCACCCCAGCATGGCCACTAGGGTGATCATGGGCTAAGCTCAAGAGCTTGGCCCGGTATTTAGTTGGAACTACCAACTGTCTCTGAGGATGCCAGTCTTCCTGGTGTCCACCAGAAAGAGTTTCCTTGTATAAAAGTCCTCTTTCTACAACAAACCTGGATCGATTAGAAGAGCTGAGAGGCGGTGGGTTGCTCCGTGCCGCCGTCCAAGCTCTCTGGAGGCTTTCATCTGCTTCCTGTTCGGTCTGGAACTGTTCCCTTGATGCTGGAGACATCAGTTCCTCATGGGATTGTGGACTTAGGCTTGGTCCCTCTGGAAGCGATATAGGGGATGGAGCTGTTTCTGTTGACTGTGAACCGCTCTCCGCTGGTGCACTATGTTGGGATTCAGGCTCCGGCTGAGCCTCTTGGGTCGGGTTATCGGCTGCTGCCAGTTCAGGTTCGGTGGGGCCCTCTGGTGTTGAGGTTGCAAGTACTGGATTCAGTGCTGACACGGGGTCTGGTGTTGGTTGTTCGGCTGGTTCCGGTTCTGGGACTGGTTCCGTCTGGGTCTCTGGGACTGGATCCACTACTGCTGTTGCAGACATTGGCCTGGGGTCCAGGTCCATCACCTCTGACTGGGTCCTGATAGAAGTTTCCGGAACAGAGCTAGGCCTCACGGCTTGTTTAGCCTGGCTGCGGGTGACCATTCCCACCCTCTTGGGCTGCTTCACATGATTGGCCAAGTCTTCCCCCAACAGCATGGGGATGGGATAATCATCATAGACTGCAAAAGTCCACATTCCTGACCAGCCCTTGTACTGGACAGGCAACTTGGCTGTAGGCAAATTGAAAGAGTTGGACTTGAAGGGTTGAATCGTCACTTGGATCTCTGGGTTGATTAAATTGGGGTCCACTAAGGAAGCATGGATAGTTGACACTTGTGCTCCGGTGTCCCTCCACGCGGTGACCTTCTTCCCGCCCACACTCACAGTTTCCCTCCGCTCCAAGGGTATCTGGGAGGTATCTGGGCCTGTGGACCTCTGGTGTGATTCCGGTGCAATGAACTGTAATCTGTTGGGGTTCTTGGGGCAGTTGGCCTTTACATGCCCCAGCTCGTTACACTTAAAACATCGTCCAGCTGACGGGTCACTGGGGCGAGGAGGGTTGCTGGAGAACGGGGTGGTGGGACGATAAGGGGTCTGGAGGGTTCTTTGGGAGGTAGGTGGGGCTTTGGGCGGCCCCCGGTAATAGGGTGTGGTCTGGGGTGGTCCCTTCTGGTCTCCGCTCCAACTGCGACCAGTTTTCTTCTTCTCTGCCACCTCCACCCATCTGGCTCCAATCTCTCCTGCCTCAATTACAGTTTTGGGTTTCCCATCTAGGATGTATCTTTCTATTTCCTCAGGAACACCCTCTAAGAATTGTTCCATTTGCATTAGGAAGGGCAAATTTACTGGAGATTCAACACTTGCTCCTGATATCCAGGCATCCCAATGTTTCACAATGTGGTAGGCATGTCGGGTAAATGACATGTCTGGTTTCCACCTTAGGGCTCTGAACCTCCGACGAGACTGCTCGGGTGTTATCCCCATTCTGACTCTCGCCTTGGATTTAAACAGTTCATACTTGTTCATGTGTTCTTTAGGCATTTCAGCTGCCACCTCAGCTAAGGGTCCACTGAGCTGCGGCCTCAGCTCTACCATGTATTGGTCAGTAGAGATGTTGTACCCAAGGCAGGCCCTTTCGAAGTTCTCTAAGAAGGCCTCAGTATCATCACCTGCCTTGTAGGTGGGGAACTTTCTGGGATGGGAAGTGGTACCTGGAGAAGGATTGCTAGGGTTTGTTGGTATATTCTGCTGGGCCTTTATCTTCTCCACCTCCTCCACATGCTTCCTCTCTTTTTCCTTCTCCTCCAGTTCTTTGGCCCTTGCTTCCATTTCTTTGTCCCTTGCTTCCATTTCCCTCTTGTGGGCAGCCTCTTGGTGTTGTTCTGCCTCCCTTTCTTGTTCCTTCTTCAGCTGCATGAGTTCTATCTGTCTTTCATGTTCCCTTTGTCTTTCCTCAGCCTGAAATTTGGCTAATTCGAGCTGTAGTCGAGCCGCGGATTTTGCCATTCTAACCTCTCTGTTTTTACTAACTTTACACCCGAGGTTTAGAAATAAACAAACAAAACTTGGCTGTAAAATTTTGCTGTGCTGGAATAGAATACCTATTCTCTGATAGTGACTGTCAGCCTACAGAAAAAAACAATTCCCTTGTCTCTGCTCTGGGCCCAAATTAAAGCAAAAAACCTCCAACTACTTGGAAACCTGCTTACCCAGCCCAAAGAAAAAGCAAATGGGTAGAACACACACCCCCTATTTACTTTTAGGAAGAAAAGAAAAAAAAAACCTCTGGGTTGGAAGATTTCCCTGCAGGAGTTAAGTACCCTGCCTCCAGGCAAAGAAAACCTGCAATTCACAAGATAATCCCCTTTTGTCTCTGCTTGGCCACAAAGCAGAGAGAAACCAAGCTGCTTTCAGTTTCAAAGCTGCTTTCTGGACTTTCTTTCCAAAGAAAAAAAAATTTCCTTTTTAAAATCTGTATTTCTAGTTCAAAAAATCTCAACTGGATCTCAAATGATTTCAGGTTAATCCCACCACTGTGCCATCATGTCAAGGTTCCTCCCCCACTCTGAACTCTAGGGTACAGATGTGGGGACCTGCATGAAAAAACCCCCTAAGCTTATCTTTACCAGCTTAGGTCAAAACTTCCCCAAGGTACAAAATATTACACCCGTTATCCTTGGAATGGCCACTACCACCACCAAACTAATACTGGTTACTGGGGAAGAGCTGTTTGGACGCGTCTTTCCCCCCAAAATACTTCCCAAAACCTTGCACCCCACTTCCTGGACAAGGTTTGGTAAAAAGCCTCACCAATTTGCCTAGGTGACTACAGACCCAGACCCTTGGATCTTAAGAACAATGAACAATCCTCCCAACACTTGCACCCCCCCTTTCCTGGGAAATGTTGGATAAAAAGCCTCACCAATTTGCATAGGTGACCACAGACCCAAACCCTTGGATCTGAGAACAATGAAAAAGCATTCAGTTTTTACAAGAAGACTTTTAATAAAAAATAGAAGTAAATAGAAATAAAGAAATCCCCCCTGTAAAATCAGGATGGTAGATATCTTACAGGGTAATTAGATTCAAAAACATAGAGAACCCCTCTAGGCAAAACCTTAAGTTACAAAAAAGATGCACAGACAGAAATAGTTATTCTATTCAGCACAATTCTTTTCTCAGCCATTTAAAGAAATCATAATCTAACACATACCTAGCTAGATTACTTACTAAAAGTTCTAAGACTCCATTCCTGTTCTGTCCCTGGCAAAAAGCAGCATACAGACAGACACAGACCCTTTGTTCCTCTCCCTCCTCCCAGCTTTTGAAAGTATCTTGTCTCCTCATTGGTCATTTTGGTCAGGTGCCAGCGAGGTTACCTTTAGCTTCTTAACCCTTTACAGGTGAGAGGAGCTTTCCCCTGGCCAGGAGGGATTTCAAAAGGGTTTACCCTTCCCTTTATATTTATGACAAAAACCAAAACTGTCTGTGGTGTTAACTAATTTTGGATGCCCAATCTAAGAAATTTAGGGCCTGATTTTTCACTTCTGAGTACTTGTTTTTGCAAATTTAACATTCTTATAAATTAATTTTGTGGGGTGTAATTTTTTTAAAATTTAAAAATTGAAAAAACAGAAATTCCGTCATGTGGAACCATGCTGACCTCCCACATGTGTCATCATCGGGGTGAGATCTTTAGATCCACTGCACACACTTCTGCGGCCTGAGCTAATGGAGTACGTAACCGGTAGCAGCAGAAAGCACAAAGTATCTTCTGTGTGGATCTGGCACGAGAGGTGAATGCACACACACACTTTGCCAGTGAGTTTCACAGCAAAGGAATCTTGAGCCTTGGGAATAATGGGTTCAATTTCAGGTTCAGTAGGAGAGTGTGCTTTAATAGTTACCGACCCTCTGGCTCTCTCCCCCCGGCCTCTCCCTACCCCCTTCTGATCCTGTTCTTCCCCAACTCCTGTCCATTTTCCTTTTCCACTGCTCCTATCCTTCCCCTTCCTTCCATGGCTCCTGCCCTTCCCTCTCCCATCTGCTCCTGCCTTCCCCACCATTATGACTCATAACCCCTCCCCTGCAGTCCAAGCTCTCTCCCACCCTCTCCCCAGAGTTCCTGCTCCTGCCCCTCCCACACACACCTGTAGCTCTTAAACCAAACCATGTTCCTCACCCCTCTGCATTTGTGTCAGGATGGTTCCCCCTCCTCCATGCTGCCTGGGCGCTATCAGAGATAGGATTGCGAGCACAGTCTCTGTTCTCAGTGTAGATGCAGTCTTTGGAGAATTTAGCTGCCAAACTCTAACAAGTCTCTACTGAGTACATGCAAGGTGCAATTCTTCAGAGACTTCAGAGAAATGTGGGCAAATTTGCACAGGAAAAACAAAGGGCACATCCCTTACACCAGGGCAACTCCTCTGCCCAATTTCAGTAAACCATCCAAAACAAGGAGGCACAAGTTTCTCACCCAAATGACTGTATGAATTGTTTACAACTGAAACTTAAAAAAATAAAATTGTCCTGAGGTAGACACCTGGAATGAGAAATTTCAGGCTGAAAGGTTAAAATTGGCAAAGTGATGGTGTCTTATAATGGAAAGTGTTGGGCAACTTTAACTTTAAGCACCACTATTTTCACTACTTATAATATATCATTAGCTTATGAAACAGTTTTCCGCGGGCAATATAAGCATTTATAAATGTTCTTAGTGAATGTGCCTGGACTATTAATGGCAATTCACTACATTTATTATTTATATACCTTTCAAGGCAATGTAGATTGTGGCATATATATTTGTCTCCATTGCCTACAAATAGCAGCGTGATGTCTGCATGATTGCTGAGGCATTACATAAACCAGATCTGGTTTTGTGGCTCATTTTCAAGTTTCTCTGTGCAATGAATCAGAAATAAAATTCAAAGCAACTACTTTAGAAGGTTAGGAAAGATAGGAATGAGAATTAATATTAACACAGATTGATAATTAGAAAACTGTGTTCAGTTTTGAGCTAATTATTTTCTCAGCAGACATCCCTCCTATTTAGGAGATTACACAGCCTCAAGTCTTCATTTTTTACCCATTCTGTCATGGGACTTCATCTGTTACTTTAAAATGTAAGGCTGTTTCTTTGGCTTTAATATCACAGATTGAATATGAAGGACGCATTTCAGCTGTTTCCACTCTACATTTACAGAGAAACATTTATTCCCAAATTCAACTGTAACTATAGTAACCTGCATTTCAGTGTTTTTCAGTAAGAAAAATAAAAGCCCGCTCAGATAGAAGGGAGCATGTTGTGTTGTTTATTGAACTATGAAAAAACAAGACTTCATATTTTTTTTAAAAATCAGCCAATTACCATTGCTACTCAAAAACTAGCAGAGCTCTGTATTTAGTCTCAGGAACTAGATGATCTGCGTTTACCTAATCCAGCTTCTTACATGAGAAACTGCACTAGACAAGTGGGGGGAAAAAGGAATATTTAGACCAATCTGATTTATCTAACATTCCTCACTTAATTCCCAACTATTCACTGTCCAGTATAGGTCAGAGGAGGGTAGACTTATAGGCTAGCTTTGCGATATTGTACTCACCAGATATACCAGAGCAATTAAGAATTTTGAACAGATAAAATTACCTTTTCTATTATAAACAGGTGATCACATTTGTGTGCCTCAACTAGTAAATTCTTCTGATGATTTTGCAAGGCTGATAAATGACATCTTGTACAATAATGCCCATATCAATGAAGGTGAGGAGGGATTGTCAGACTCCTCCCTTTTTTCCTGCTTCCTTTGGATTTCTTTTCTGCATTTTGTTTTGTTTTGTTTACCTTTATTTCTATCTCTCTCTCTCTTGCTTTAGATTATTTTGAATTTCCCATTATTTAAGCATTCTGTACTTGCAGTACTCAAGAGTGCACTATATAATACATCAGATGCTTATAGTAATGCATATTTAATTACACACTTTCCAAATTCCTAGCGTTTCATATGGTATAGCTTTCATATTATACCATATGCTGTGTACATTTCATTATGTTAATGCACTTTAAATTTTAATCACACTTCCTTTAAAAATATTGTTAGTCCACTCAATGATAGAAAACAAGGGCATAGACTCAGAGTTTAAGGCCAAGGGGGACCATTAGATCATCTTGTCTGACCTACTGTATATCACAGGCCACTAACATTTCACCCAGTTAAACCCTTACTGGGTTTACAGTAACTTGTGCTTGGCTAAAGCATAACTTCCAAAAAGGCATCTAGTCTTGATACGAAGGTATCAAGAGATGGAGAATCCACCACTTTCTGTAGTTTGTTCCAGTGGTTAATCAAATTCACCGTTAAAAATATGTGCCTAAATTTCCTATTTGAATTTATTTGACTTCAGCTTCCAACCATGAGGGGGGATTTATGCCTTTTTCTGCTAGATTAAAGAGTAACTTTTCTAGTTACCACCTTTAGTAACTGGTATTTTCTCCCCGTGAAGGTACTTAAACACTGTAATCAAGTCATCTCTCAATCTCCTTTTTTGATACACTAAATACATTGAGCTCTTGCTGTAAGGCATTTTCTCCAGCCTTCAAACCATTTTTTGTGGCGTTTTCTTTACCCTCTCCAGTTTCTCAGCATCCTTTTTAAACCAAACCTGTGTACAGTATTCTAATATCTCCATCACCAATGCCTTGCTTCATAGGCGCCAACTTTCCAATGTGCCAGGGGATGGTCCCCCCGGCTCCAATCCAGGCCGCGCCCCACTCCACCTCTTCCCCGAAGACCTCACCCTGCTTCTTCCCGCCCCACCCCGCCTCTTCCCACCCTGTTCTGCCCCCTCCCCTAGCACAACCCGCCCTCGTTTCTCCCCCCTCCCGCCCCCGCACCTCCTGCATGCCGCAGAATAGTTGATCTGCAGCGAGTGGGAGGCACTGGGAGAGAGGGGGAGGCGCTGATAAGGGGGTTGCCGGTGGATGCTCAGCACGCACCATTTTTTTCCAGGGGTGCTTAAGCACCCCTCAGTGTCAGGGCCTATGCCATGCTTAGCCATCTGTCAAATCCACTGCCATCCCAGATTATCAAATCCCACAATATCGCCTGATATTTGTTTTCAGTAATCGAATACTTTAGCCAACGCTGAATCAAACAGGAGAAAAAGTGCATTTTTCACATCTCTCATCTGCTTGTGCTTAATCATGTTTGTGGAGGACAATGGTTTATAAGGTATATGCAAGTCCAATTTGTAATGTGTTTGAGTGGCTATGTCCATCTCTGTCCTGCCTCCAAGCATCATAAGTTTCCACAGAAATACCATTTGAGGTGAGCCTGTACATATGTAAAGTAATTTAAAGGCCTCGAGCAAAACTTCTCTACACTTGAAAAGGTGTATAATTTAAGATACAGCATCCCTACATATTTCAGATGAGAATTTTTAAAGCTAACATTTCAACTAGTTTTGAAAACAGTAAATTCATGCGTAAGTATATTGAATACTGTTTTCCAAGGGTACAATTTTCAAAAGCACCCAAGTGATTTAGGAGTTTATATCCCATTTTCAAAAATAACTTTGGCACTTAGAGCCAGATTTTTTTAAGGTAATTTGCACCTGTAACTCCCACTGAAAAATCTGGCCCTTAGTCTAATTGACAGTCAGTGGGATTTAGACATATAAGTGCCTAACTCACTTTTGAAAATAGGACTTAGATACTTCTGAAAACTATACCCAACATCTATTTGTTTTGGGAAGCAACATTGTTTCAATGATTAAAAGAGGGTACTAGGAGTCAGGATTCCTGGGATCTAGTCGCATATCTGCCGCTGAATTGTTGTGTGACTTTGGGAAGCCACTTGACACTTTGTGTTTCTTAGTTTACCCATTTATAAAACAGGAATAATAATAATTACTTATTTTACAGGGGTGCTGTAAGACTTAGTGTCTAGAGAGTGCTTTGAGATCCTTGGGTGAAAGTTACTATATAAATACAAAATATAATCCTGATGCGATGATTTATTTTTCTTCAATTTTCTTCAGAGTTGAAAGAAAGGAGCGTGCACGTTTGAAGACTGTGAAGTTTAATGCGAAACCTGGTGTGATTGATGCAAAAGGGGTATGTAAAAAAGAAACATATTAAAAGATGCCAGAATGTCTCTGTTGTCAAAGAGTTAAATGAAATTGCTATGTCTGTTTTAAAATTGAGCATATTATGGCAACACAAGAAAGAGAAGGAGATTGTTTTAACTAAGGTTTGGAGTATTGTGAAAAATGTAAAGTATGACATGATCTGCTAAATAATTAATATCCTCTTGTACTATAGTACTAATAGACATTGCCTCCTAACAGGGAGATAATAAGAAAAGAAATAGCATTCTTTGTTATTGATGGGATTTAGTTAAGTATTTGGCTTGGGAAAGGAAAACTTTCAAAATTCATTGACACGTATGTTTGTTTAATGACATACAGAGAGAGAGAGAGAGAGAGAGAGAGATGAATCCCCTTACTTCAAAAGTTGTTAAAACTAATAGCAAAGTTGAAAGTATCAGTCAGAGAAGTAAAATTTATGTTTCTAATTTAATACTTTAATGGTTGTGACAGACATTGAACAGAGACTTGTACCACAGTAAGCATAAAGGGTCAGCCAGCCCAGAATGTAATTTTGAACTTGTTTGTTCACTAGCAAAATATTTCCAGAAGGGATGATTCTAACTGGTTAAAACTTTTTTTGTTTAAATTCCCCTTCAATTGGCATATTAATACAGAAGAATCTCACTGTTCTAGAAGTCCAAAGCATGTTCTGCCATATCTTAAGTTGATGTAATATGACATTTTGAAGAATGCTAAGTAGTGGTTAGTCTAATATTCTGGATGGCAAGAGTTGTAGAAAGAGTGTAATCATGTAAAAAAGTACAATAATCATACACATCCAATTATATTTTCCCACTGAGACATTTTTCACATTTACAGCATTAGGTGAACACGTTACAGATGCTATTCTACCAGTCTTTACTTGTGCAGATAGTCCAAATGACTTAAATGGGACAACACTTACTTGTAAGGGCTTTAGCAATCCACAAAGGATGGGAGTTTCAGAACCATCAGCATAAAACTCGCATAGGCTTCTCAATAGAAGAAGAGTTGGGCCAACATGGCACATTTTTGAAAATCCCACTTCTTAGTCTTGCTGTGCCACAGTTCCCCGTCAATGGAAACTGGAATGATAACACTTCCTTTCTCCCAGTCTTCATCTGTCTTGTCCATGTAGACTGTAACCTCTTCAGAGAGGGGAGTGTGTTTTGTTATGGGCATGACCAGAACCTAGCATAATGGAGTCCCATTTTCAGTGGGAAATCCAGGTGCTAACATAATACACATAATATTTCTTTTGCAAAATTCTTAAGAAAAGAAAATCACTCTTGCAAATAGCACTTTCTGTCTCCTCTGTGTGGACCAGATTCTGATCTCAGTGCAAATTAAGAACTGCATTGACTTAAATAGAATTTTTCCAGATTTACACCAACATACCTGGGATCAGAATCAGGCTCTATGTACATTATTTCTGTATGCAAGTGACATAATCGATATGACCTCCTGCAAAGTCAAAACAAAATTTTTCATTTGAAATAACAATTCTTCTGGAACCTTGTGAATTTTTAACAGGTACTGTATTGTCAGTCAGATCACTTCTTAAAATGTCCATTTCCTGTATACTGTCAAAACCTTGCGGGAATAATTCTTTCTTGTTACTAATGGTCCTTACCAGACCCTGGTGAAAATTTAATTATCCCATAATTTCCTACAATGTTCTTCTATCTTTGCCATCAATGTAACATTAATCTCCCAGCCACTCATTCCATTACTTGTTGCAACATTTAGGAAATTGCATAATTACAGAATCACGCTGTTCAACCCTTTGGAAATTTATTTTAATTCGTTAGTCTGCGCTAAAATCTGTTTTTCCCTTCTTAAATAAACCTATTTAGGTACAAGCAGTGTATGAAACATTAAAATATTTTATGTGGGGCAAAAATTCATCTTAATCCTAAATGAGATTAATAATGGGAATAATATAAATCCAATTAGTGATGCTAAGCCATAGGTAATATGAAGTGATTACATATAGTGATATAAATAGCAAGTGTAATTTCATTGAACAGGAATAAACCTTGAAGTTATTGGCTGAGCTTTCTACTAAAACTGTTAGTTTGATGCATTTAATTGTTATAATAATACAACTATTCACACATCTCTGCTCCTTTCAATTTTGGCTTTCATAGTCATTATTGTACATGGTTTTAATAGCAAAGTAAATGGTCACTCCCTCTGGTCCATTACAGCTTCTTTGCACTGATACAGCAAAGTATAAAGCACGCTAAACTGGCTTAACTACCTACTATGTAGAAAAATCCCCAGGTCGTATCAAGCTGCCATAACGGCTCAGACGCTGCCTCCCTCTACCCTCAGGCACAGGGGGCATGGCCAATGGTAAGGTAACACAGCCAGGATGTCCCTGTGCCTCAGCCATCTCTGACTATCAAAACAGCCCCTTGGGGTCATTGGCAGCTAGCATAAAATAGAGCATCCCCAAGGTTGCTCTAGTTTATGGCATGTCCTGGAAATGGAGTTAGAGGGCCCCCAGAATTGGGAAGCACAAAGGTGATTTAAAAGTAATCTTTGAACCCTTCTCCTGAGCTGTACTGAGGCCTGAACTTCCCCGTTATTCTGATAAAAGGGTAGTATGTCAGTAATATCGAGTAACGTCATATTTGCCAAGTTGCCTATTCAGCACTTAGAAACTTCACCTACTGTAGGCTTTAAACTTAATAAAATAAATTTTCCCTTTCTAAATGTAAGGCATACAGTAGTTGTAAGATTTTCACTGAGAATCATCAGCACTGGAGGATGGAAAAATCACAGAAGTGAAAAGAAACTAGACTATAATCTGCTTTACTCTTAACTGCAGTAATTGCAGCAAGTCTTTTAGCAGACAAAAATAGCATCTTTCTTGCATCCCTCCCCGCCCCGCCTCCAATCATATATTGTTTCTTAAATGTGGGCTGGAGGCATTTTTTATGACAGATCTTGTAACTCTTTTGAAAAGAGTTTTACAACAGCTTACTCTGAGTGTCTAATATTCATGAAGTTTGCCTGTTTCCATCAAATTGTTCAAGTATCTGAAAGCATAAGATGGAGTATGCCCTTCATAATGTGCAAATAGTTATTTTCTGTTTCTGTTGGAGCCCTATATTGTCAGTGCTTTTCAACTCTACATTCACTTTAAAAAACAAAATCCATTATCCACTAGTGTGACCGGGGTCCCAGGGCGGCCGCACTGAGATTGCTCAATCAGGACAAACAGCAAAGAATGGGGCAGACAATCCCCAAAACTGGTGGTTATTCTTATACTTAGATTCACCAAGCCAGCAACAAAATGGCTTCTACAACTAGTTACTACTGGTTACCCAGAAGCCAAAAACACATCTCCCTTAAAACAATCCAGCCTGGGGCTCCTACCTAGACAGCCAAGTCAGACATGATGAAGATTACTGAAAATCTTGTTCATCCTATGAAAAGTTCTACCAATCCCAAAGGATCAGACACATTACCCACCAAGTCAATGAATATTTCAGATCTTACCCAAATAAACACTGACAGCCAATTCTTATTAACTAAACTAAACGTATTAAAAAAGAAAAGAGAGTATAGGTTAAAAGATCATTATACATACAGACATGAATAAAATTCTTAGGTCAGTTTCACAGTAGAGATGGTGAGCTTTAGAGTTGCCAAGAGTTCTTTCAGAATTAGTTCCATGGGTTACAGTCTAATGTCCAATATCAGGGTGATCCAGACTGGAGCTGGAGACCTCAGTCTTGTGACTCAAACTTCCCTGATGAAGCTTAAGCTGATCTTAGATATAGGATCGGGTTCCTAGAGTTCTTTTTATAATTCTCTGGCAGCCTCTTGACAGCAGGTGTTTCTTGGGTGAAGTATTGTGGCTTTGAATTAAGACCTATTTCCTAAGTGCCCCCAGTAATTTGCTATATGGATTAGCATAATGCAACTGCCCATCTCCCACCATTTACAGGTAGTTTACTACATACTTCAAAGAAAAATAAAGACAATGATATTACTACATTCACAGTTCATCTAAATGTTAACATCTCCCTTTGATCTCTAAATTAACAGAATACAGTGACAGACAGGAAACATTTGGTTACGTTGTCAACCTCTAAAAATATATATGTAAACACACTAAAACATACAATCATTATCTACAATATTGCACAGGTAGTTGGGCCTTTATCTGCCGGTTGGTTCAAAATGATTGGGTTTCACCATTGAAGACATAGCTATATTTCTATAAAGAGGTGGTGATCTGAGCTCAGTCCCTGGTGTAGAGTTGTCCTTAGTATAAGCTTGTCAGGGTTCCCTTCCCACTCTGAACTTTAGGGTACAGATGTGCAGACCCACATGAAAGACCCCCTAATTTCTACCAGCTTAGGTTTAAAACTCCCCAGGCACAAATTCTCCCTTATACCTTGGGTTTAAGTAATGCTGCCACCACCAAGTGCTTTAACAAAGAACCAGGAAAAAGGACCACTTGGAGTTCCTCTTCCCCCAGCAATCCCCCCAAGCCCTTACACCCCCTTTTCTGGGGAGGCTTGAGAATAATATCCTAACCAGTTGGTTACAAAATGATCAAAGACCCAAACCCCTGGCTCTTAGAACAATGGAAAAATCAGTCAGGTTCTTAAAAGAAGGATTGTATTTAAAGAAAAGGTAAAAGAATCACCTCTGTAAAATCAGGATGGTAGATACTTTACAGGGTAATCAGATTCAAAACACAGAGGATTCCCCTCTAGGCAAAACTTTAAAGTTACAAAAAAAACGGGATAAACCTCCCTCTAGCAAAGGGAAAATTCACAAGTTGAAAACAAAAGGTAATCTAACGCGCCCTGCCTTATTTACTTACTCTTTTTGTAATATCAGAGACTTGTACAAGATGGCTTATAGGAGAAGGAGTTTTTTTGACCTAATGCTTCTCTGCTTTCCACAGAGAACACACCACAAAGCCTTTCCCTCCCCCGCCCCCCCAAGATTTGAAAGTATCTTCTTTCCCCTTTGGTCGGGTGCCAACCAGGTTATTTGAGCTTCTTAGCCCCTCACAGGTAGGGAGGAATTCTAGGCTACCCTTAGCTGTATGGTTATGACAAAGCTAGAGGTGGAAACACCTGTTAGGTCATCTAGTCCATTCCTCCACCGGTGCACAATTTTTTCCAAGCATATGTTTGTTAGTGTTTTGATCAGTGTAATTTTAAATGTCAGAAGTCTGAGGCTTCCATCATTTCCATTAGGAGGGTGTTCCTTAGCCTCACACAGGTAGATACACCGAAGCGCCTAACTATCACTCTTAGGGTGACTGGACAGAAAATGTGAAAAATTGGGATGGGGGTGGGGGGGTAATAGGAGCTGTATAAGAAAAAGACCCAAAAATCGTGACTTGTCCCTATAAAATCGGGACATCTGGTCACCCTAATCACTCTACATGTTTAAGTCCAACAATTAGGTGCCACTGAGATCCTCAAGACCCATACTCAGCCTCACCAGGTGCTGAGATAGCCACCATTAAAGTCCCCTATGCGCGTACGTTTCTGACAATGAGCATGTGAACTGCTGTCTCGGTGCCCAGGTGACTACTGTCTCATGCACAAGCCCCAGCGGGATCCTCAGACGAGGCATTCCCCCACCTGTCTTGCCTGTGGAACCCAGTCTGGCATGTGTTCTCAGGGCATAGCTGAACCCACACAAAACAGGTGGTGATGGTGAAGTTGTTTCACTTTTTATAAATTATTAAGTATTCATTGATGCCAAAGAACTGGAACCTGGGTCTCCTACTTCCCAAGTGAGGGTCCTAAGCCCTGGGCTATACAGTCATTCTCACTTGCTGAGCAGTGGATATTTCGTTATTTATAAAAATAACTGCTTCAACAGGAGCGAGAGTATTCTGCCCCAGAACGCCCCATAGTCCAAAGGTTAGAGCATTAGCCTGGTGAAATCCAAGTTCAAATCCCTTCTTCACCTTAATCAGAGGGGGGAAGTGAATCCACATCTCCTATATCCAGGTAGGTGCTCTAACCACTGGGCTAAAACCTATTAAGGGGGGTATAGCACCATTATTCAATGGATTCGCATAAGGCAACTGCCCATCTCCCACCATTTACAGGTAGTTGACTACATACTTCAAAGAAAAATAAAGACAATGATATTACTACATTGTCTGCTCTGGTGGGGGGATTCTTGGAGGGGAAAAAAGCATTCGGCACCTACTCCAGGAGAGGGTTTCAAGCAGAAATAGGCGCTTCCTTCCAGCCCAGACTTAGGCACCTAATGTGCCTGGGCCCTTTTGAAGGGTGGGGTTTAGCATCCACCCCTCTCCTCAGCATTTCCTATTGGCTAGCTTCGGCAGCTCCCTGTTCAGCATGCTGGCTTTTGTGGATCCCATTCTTAGATGCCTCTCTCTCCCCATGCATTTTACAAGGAGCCTAGGGCTGTATATTCCACCGGGTGGCAAAGCATCTCAGCGTTAGGTGCTGCAGGGCGATGCTGTGCCTGAAGTCCCTTTGTGGATCTAGCCCATAGTCAGGAAGCTTTTCCTAATATTCAGCATAATTTTTTTCTTGTCTTTATTTTAGTCCATTACCCTATTTATACCCCACATCAATCTGTGGGTTTTTTGAAGCACATTTTGGATGGGATTTTCAAAAGTTCTCTGCATTGGCCTAACTCTTCTCCCAATACAGTCAATGGGAGCTGGACTGTTGACTTCAGTAAGAGCAGATTTAGGCCAATATTCTGAACACAGTTGAAAATCCTGTTCCCAGTGGGTTTGTTAGTCATAAGTTAGCCAAACAAATTCACATTTCTCTCTTAGACCCAATTATGCAACCCTGGCTGTCTTGGGTGAGCATTTTCATGATTAGCTTGTGAGACAGTTTGCCTCAATAAGTGCTATAGTAGGATGCCCACCATTTTGGTCACTGCTCCCGAGATTGAACTGGGGCTCTCCACAGCTAAAAGCACAAGCTACAGAGCCAGAGCTCTCTAGCCGGGTCTGTAACAGACTGGGTCCTGGTCTACACTACAGGGTTAGGCTGATGTAAGGCAGCTTATGTCAACCTAACTCTGTAAGTGTCTACACTAAAATGTAGCTCCCACCGACATAATTCACCCACGACACCAACTTAATAACTCCACCTCCGCGAGAGGCGTAGCACTAAGTCGATGTAATTAGGTCGACAGTGTCAATGTAGACACTGCATTGCTTACATCAACTGTTGCTGTCTTCAGAAGCCATCCCACAATGCCCCACACTGACAGGTAAATTGGTGCAAGCGTTACTGGTGAGGACACACACCACTGACACAAGGAGCATAGTATGAACATGCAAAAGTGATTCAATTACTGCAGTGGCTGTATGGTGATGTAACTTAGGTCAACTTAATTTTGTCACATTGACTTGTCCTCTGCAAATCAAGCACTAAGTGGGACCTATAACACACACGCACACATAAAGGATTGCACTAATGCAAGTGAGTAAGAATTGCACGTGACAGCCCTTGATCTTTCTTTGTACGCCAGTCCCTTCTATTGCCATTAATTTTGTTGCATTTCTCTGAATTCCCTCCAGGTTAATTTCTTTCTGATAATGAGGCAGTGGGTACCAACTGTGGATTAACAGTCCAAGGTGTGTGTGTGTGAGATACAGTCCTTTTTCCCCTTCTTCCAAATTTGGTATTAAGAGACTAGCAATAGGTGTTTAGTGAAGGGTAATGGAAGTGTCGAACATTAAAATGTGTAGGATTACACGTGGGATGAATTACTAAGTAGAACAGAGGTCGAAACAAATTAAACAAAGTGAATCTGCCCACAAGGGCCAGGTGTAGGAGATTTAGTGAAGGTGGTGTAGGCACTGACACTGAACTAAACATCTTTGTTCCCTTTCTCAGTCAGACTTCTCCCCCATGCCCTAACTCCAGGGACTTTGCTCTGCTCTGCAATGACCTGCCAGGTCTGTTCTTCTCCTAGCGACTGGGAGTGGCTACCTGTGTAATATTATGCTGAGAACTCTGAGCACTGTCCTTAGAATGAGTACTAAATCTTGCAATAAATTGGAGCATCAGTTTGTATTCTGACTGCTGTCATAGAAAAAGGAGACTCTTGTGGTTGTACTCCCCAGGAACGGGAAACCATTGTATCCAGGAGCAATCTTTCTGCCTCTTTGCGGGTGCCTAATCTGCCACAAGTATAGTATCAGAAAGACAAGGTGGGTGACGAGGAATATTTTAGAAATGAGCCTGAGTAAAAAGCTTGAATATGGATCCAGATCCCAAGTTTGGGGACACTTTAATGTGAGGTTTTGATTTAGGCTTATCTCACCTCAAACAGTAGCGGATATTTTAGATACAATCACTGAAATGTTATCATTGCAAAGTATGTTCTTCCACAGTAATTTACAAGTGAACTTGGGTATATAAATAGAACAAGCCATCAATAACACTCCAACAAATACATTATGTTTTTTTCCCAGAACAAAATTATGTTTTGTTGTCGCAGCACAAGGCAATTATTGGACACCTATTGGTATTAGAAATAACTTGTTTACATGAAATTTGTTCAGTGTGAGAACTGAATGTTACTTTTTCTAAGCTTCCGGGAGATTTGAGTAGAGCACATGCAGAACTAGATCATGATTTTCTAGATGGTTTACCTCTTTGAAATGTCCAGAAACAAACAATTTTCCCAGCCTCTCATCATAGTTGAGAGATAACTACTTGTCTTTGAAGGAAGGATTAGGTTTTTCAATGGAATTTAGACAGGTGATTTGCTTAGGAAAGGCCATTTATGTTTTTTTATATTAGAATAAAGAGCACCTCTGTTTTTAATTTTTATCCTTAGAGCAAACTGTTTCTTCTCCATGCAGTGATGTAAAGGGGATATGATCAGAAGGTTTGAGCAAGGGACTAAGAGAGAGGGGTGACTGCTGAGGCTGTATTCACTTCAGTGGGAGATGTATGCATCCAGTTAATGGGGTGATCAGGTTGAAGGTCTGACTCCTGGCTCTCTTACTGTTTCTTGATGTCTCCTTTGGCAAGTTACTTAACCTAGGAGCAGATGGAGGCATTGTTCTAAGGCATAATGCCTCTGAACCTGTTAATCAGGCTGTGTGCTTCCTCCCATCCTCTCAGGTGCTCAGCCTCATAGGACGTATTATTGAAGCCTAGAACTGTTGTTTTGATTTGTAAATATAATAATGATCAAAGAGAGCCTCTAAGTAGTTTCTCCTGAGAGTGATGGACTAATAGCATTGACTTCATAGCAAGGAGTCACGTGCAACCAGAACCTTCAATATCTGTGCCACAAAACTCCTGGCCAGAAACTACCAGAGACTAATTACGAGCATGTTTAGCCTTTTTAAGGCAGGCATCCTAGTCCATACTGGGGAAGGGTCATGGGCCTCTCAGTGCCCCACCCAAACACTCACTCACCTGCCCTCTTCCTCACTGGCACATGGTTTTCACTTGCTCAGTGCACAGGAACATGAAGTGAAAGTGACAAGGGGTTACATGTGTCTCCCCTTCTACCACCTTCTTAGAGTGATCAAACACATTGGTAAGTAAAGTAAATATTTAGGAGCTCAGATTTTACCTTGATGGGTGTGTAATATAAATGCTTAACTAGATCAGGTTAGGTGGAAACATCTGAAAACACACAGAGCCATGTACTTTCCTCAATGCAATTATGATGTCAATGAGAATATTACCACTTCTGGAGGGGCAATCCATGGCTCTTCACTCCCTATATTTGTATAGCTAAAGATACAAAATTTCCAGACAACAAACACCCATTCTACTTAGAAAAAGAGCGTTGAATAGGAAATGGTTCTGCATGTCAACTAATTCACATTTATTTTAACGAGTTGAGGCATGTTTTCAGAATTGTTTTATGAGTCAGTATTTTGCTTTAAGTATGCCGACTTCAGAATGATTGAAATGTGCTTTGATGTAGCTTTTGAGTGAGCATCTGCAAATAATGTACGGGCATCATTCTTACGAACCCTTTGTTCCTACACCTGCATTGCTAATTGGCATAAAACCTACTCTAAAAGTTGTGTGGTTTAGTTTTTCAGCAGACATTCATATTCCATTGACATTTAGCTACCCCTCTAGAATTACTAGAAGACTACAAAGTGAGTGGGAGCCCGTGGCAGCAAGGTTCAGAGCCCAGGTCAACAGACTTTGGCTTGTGGGACTCACTCTACCACACTAAAAATAGCTGTGTAGACTTCGTAGCTCAGGGAAGGGAGTGGGCTTTAGAGGCCAAGCTCCAGCCTGAGCCACACCATCTACACAGCTGTTTTTTTAGCACAGTAGCGCAAGCCCAAATCTGTTGACTTGGGCTCTGAGATTCACTGCCGTGGGCTGCCACATGCTGTGTAGATGTACCCTCAGAGGTCAGCTGCCCTGCCAGAAGCCCTCTTTAAAATAGTATGTCCTGGAATTATCTTCAGGATTTTTCTGCTCCACCCTTGATGTCTACAATAGTCTTTTTGTTAGCCCTGTGCAAATAGCTCTACTCAGGGCTCATAGATTTTTTTTTGTTCGGTGGCTGAAACAAACAATCAGGAAAAAATTTGTTTCAGATCAACCTAAAATGAATTTTTTTCTAATTTTTCAGCACACCAAAAAGAATTGAAAAAATTTCATTCCAGGTTGAACAAAATTTTTGTTTTAGGTTTGAGTTTGTGTCTTTTTTTAAAAAAAAATTGAAGTATATTTCAAAGCAAAAAGTAATTTAAAATCGAAACGTTTCATTTTGATTGTCAAAATGAAACATTTTGACTTTCTCTGCATTTTTTTCGACTGAAAAAATTTGGCAAATTTGACACAAATTTGCAAAATGTTTCAGTTGATCCAAGTCTGCTTTTTTTTTTTCTTTTAAGTTTAGGCTTACAAATGTCACCTATCTCTAGCCCTAAGTGCAGCAATTCAAAAGAAGCTCAAGTCAGCTACGTTCTCTCTGGGCACACACCTGCCTGTTACCTCTTCCATTTCAGCCCTGCTGTTGGTGAATTTCTTTCTGCAAGGCCTGGGAAAAGGTATGCATTGTCAAAACCAAGAGTGAAATTGAGGAACCGCAAAGCGATGTCCAATGCACAGAAACAGAGATAAAAATATTATTGAATCCATTCTAATAACAGTTTTCTTAAGGGGTTACTTTTGACAATATTAGATAGAAACTCTTCAGGTGGAAGTGTGATTTTTTTTTCAAGTTAACAGTGTCCCTTTAAATAATACAGTTGGCCTCATGTGCAATCTATCTGCAAGTCTCAGCTAAAAGGCCAAGGATTTCATCAACACTGCAACTAACCTACTCCTTCCCATGTAGAAGTGTGGACTTCCAGGGCAGGGTTAAGACACATTGTTGAGGCAATGTTGGGAAGCCTGCCCTTACTGTAGCCCATGGTGAACATGGCCTGTGAATAAACAAAGGTACCATTCTAAGAAGCATTAAATTTACTCAAATTACTTTATTTTAAAAGGTAGAAGAGCACCCTACTTCAGGAAAGCATCAAGGATAGCACTTAAAAACATGCCTAAGTTCCATGTATGTCAATGGGATTTAAATGTGTGCTTTAAATCAATTACATGCCTAAGTGCTGTCCTGAATAGGGATGGACTCTCCGAGGGTGGATTTAAGCATGTTCTCATGTGATTTCCTGAATCTGAGCCTAATTGTTTGACCCCAGCATATTCCACCTGTGTCCTCATTATACAGATATTTGTCCGACATTTTTATGTCCAAATTAACCATGTTAGGAGGCCAAAGGGGAAAATCAGTGACCAAAATCCCTTCTGTAGAACTGTAAAGTAGGTTACTTTTTTCTCCTCTCTTGGCAATCTTGATGTTGAATGAAGCCCTCCTCCTCTATGTCTGATATCAACATCAAGCAATGCTGCCAGTGTGAGGAAAAAGCAAGAGTAGGATGGTGTTAGCAAGGTTGCTTACCCCTCCACGGGCCGGGGGCTTGGGCCTAGACAAACTTGATGTACTGCAGAAGCACACCTGAGAGAGTTCAGCTGTTCCTTCATCCAGGGTAGCAGGAAACTACAGAGAGTGGGAGAAGCTCAGGAGGCTCTGTCTAGAGAAACTGCAGTGATTGAGAGAGGCTCCTGCAGGGAAGAGCCGGGACCAGAGGAGTCGCTTCAGCTAGAAAGGGCTGGGAGTAAATGGCTAAAGCAGGAAAGCCCTGAGACACCAGGGGAGTTTGGGGCTGTGCCCAGCTGGAGGGAAGATTTGTGTGTTTATTTTGTTCCTTAAATTAATAACCAGATTCTAAGGAGGGCTGTTGTTATTGGACTTGTAAAAGCCTCTTCTTCAGGTTAACTGAGGAACTGAGCGGCCGATTGTAGGGCTGTCCTGAGGCCTTCAGGGGGCACTTGGGACACCACTAGCCTGGTGACAGATGGGAATTGGGCTTCAGCATTTACTGTAATGTCATAGCTGTTCCAGCAAGAATATGTAAACTGTAGTGGTTGCCTGTTTCTCCTTTAATGACATCACTGTGCTGTTTTTGGCAGAAACTCAGCAGAGTTTCTCTGTTTTCCATTTATCCGCACGTGCACCTGTGTGTGCAGTGTGACGGGTCCACTGATTGAAAAAAATAACAATAAAAATAAACAACAAAAAATAAATAACCCACGCTCTTCACAGAAGTTAAACCTGCTAGGGAAACCTCTCACTGATTGACTTTTCAAAGATCAGTGCTTTGACAGAAGCCTGAAGGAGTGGATGGAGATGATAAAAAGCAAAGTGCAGAGCAGAGATCTTGGCTGCACTGGGATTTCTGACTAATGTTTGTTATTGACCCAGGAGATTAGTATTTGACAGCTCTGCATCTAGAGCTGTCTGCCAGAGATCTGAGGTAAACGCCCCACCCCCCAGCACAGGGAGGTGTTAGTTGCACATACAGGCACCATCTTCACCCCTACCCTCTCTCCCGGCATTCTGCTAGGCAGCTTTAAGTTCCACCAGAGGCTCCCTGGGTGCCACACAGATGGAGGCTGCAGTGGGCACGCATGGAATGAGCACATCTCAATACCACCCAGGCCACCCTTTGTCCCCTGCTAGCACCACAGTTCAGACTGTGCTGGCCACCTCTAGGCCCAACTGATGGAGGAGAAGTTGGGTCTTATTTGTTCCACTGCAACCCCTCGCCAGCAGGCTTTGCATCCACCAGATCCTTGCTCCCTGCTTTATGACAGCAGAAGCTGGTGTAAGCCAGTGGTGAAGTTGACTCTAGGACTCTGGCTCTGAGTAACTCTAAGCTTTGTCCTGAGCCCATTCATTGCCTCTTGCTTCCACCTCTCCTTCCTTGCCCTGCTCCTTTGGGCTCTCTCATTGCTTTGGCCAGAAATATTAGAGGGACTGCTGACATCAACATTCTAGCCTGTTGTTTTGCTGAAGTAATGAAATTAAATGTGGGTGATGGAATAGCAGTCAGCCACAACAATTTCAATGCCTAGTCTCTTATCATTCCAGGGTATCTCAAAGCACTTTACACAGTTATACAATCATTTAATAATACATTCTGCTGGGCCAAGCTTGCAGCTGAAAGTAAAGGAAGACTTGAGTCTTCCGTTTCAGTGTACACCCCTGACATCTCTAGGGAGTCGGCATGACTAAAAGAGATTCGTGTTAATAATGAAATAGTTCTGCGAACCTTAAAGGGATACTGTCAGGTCAAATTTGGGCCCAAATGTATGTTTTGAAAATACAGGCTCTTATTGAACATAAGACCAATAGAAATATTTTCATGCATTTAAAAAAAATGAAAACTTGTTTATTATTGTTATTTGAAAAGAACTGTTCTCAGGGAGGGTTTTCAATCCAAATAGGGCTCCATTGTATTAATGCATAGGACAGGGAAAGCATAAATGATATGAAACAAAATGCAACATATGAGTATGTGGGGAAGGTAAAAGAAATGCAAAAAAACCCACAACAGAATGGACTTGATCCACATAGGGAAGAACTATTCTGCATACAGGCAGCTTGTAAGATTAAACAGTCAAAGGCCAACTTCAATGTGGCACTCAAAATGTTTCTGCACCCTTATAGATATATATATGCATTCTGATCAAGTGTTTACAGTTTCTGCAGCACTTTAATCACATGATGGTTAATTGCAGGATGTCGTACTGTTGCTCAGATCGTACACTATATTATTAACTTATTTTTCTATAACATACAGGTGTGTAGCATATTGCACTATTTTTCTATAAGATACAGGTGTGTAGCATTTTTCAATATTGTTTACGAATCTGCATATGCCAGAGAGAGAGTTCATTAAAGTCATTTAATACAATATATCTTTATATGGGGAACTGAAGATTAATTATAACGTACAGTGATATTGAAAATTTGCTGGCCATATTTAGAACACCTAAATTCACAGTTCAGTTATCATCCTAGTTAGCTGCCTCTTCTCCTAAACCGCACCTAAGGAAGTTTGAGCTAAATTAACTATATGTGCATGCTAATTTTATAGCTTGCTACCTCATATCCTGAATTAAACCTAAGGCTGTGGTATGCACAGATAAATTAACTTAATATTAATTGGCTCATATTCTCAACTGCATCTAAGGACATCTATGCCACTGATTGAAAAGAAAATGCATGGTACGTAGAGTAGTATTTAAGTCAAGGTATTTAAAATAGCCACTAATTAGTTTGGTTTTGGTGGGAGGCCCTCAAGAGCAGTGGACTTCAGAGTTACTACCTCATTGGGATGAATAGTGCAGGTCATATTTCTCAGTGCTATTGTTTCAGGCTGCAGACTCAGGCAAGTGTCACTGCATCATTTATTCTCAGGCCATGTTTGGAAACTTTCAGGAACATAGCAGTTTCCACAGTGGATCAAACCCAAGATCCATCTAGTGCATTAGCCTGTCTCAGACAGTGGCCAATACCACATGCTTCAGAGGAAGGTGTAAGAACCCTACACTAGGGAGATGTGGGATAAGAACACCCCCACACACACATAGGTCTGACCCTGATCTCTAATAGTTAAAAATTGGCTTAAACCCTTAAACCTTTTGATCACACCCATTAAGTCTAAAAATACAAATGTTTTAAATGAAAGCTGAGAGATGAGAATCTGACCTGATTCCCTGACTCCAGGAGCCAGGCACCTGTCATGTTCCTGTCATGCCTATTAACCTAGCCCTGTTTGCGTAACTTAATTTCTTCCTAATTTAATTGCTTAATCATGCAACTTTAATTTATGCTTGAACGGAATTATACTTACCTTCTCTACACTGGATGAATCAAAGTTTTAGTCCACTGACAGTCTTTGAATGTGCAGTAAGGTATTCTTAACATGATGCATATAGTCCTAAGGTCTCTCTTTACCCAACACTCCAAAAAGGCAGCATAATAAGGTTCCTTATGTAAATCATTCTCTATACACAATAGGCCTGTTTCTGCACTGCCTATCACTGTTGTTTACATCTGTGTGAGGTGAGTGCCCAAGTGTAGTGGTAATAAATGATTAACACAAGGTGCAAGACTGGGGAGAAGCAGGTTCTGTGTAAAAGCACACATGACTAATAACATGTTATCTAGTGGATCAGATGAACTGAAAATATTGAGTAATGGAAATCAATGCTGTAAACTTCACTTGCAACTCTAAGGAACAACCAATATTCAGTTGCAAATCAACGCTTTCCTGATCATCAGGAATTATGAAAAAGAGATAGGAAAACATCTGACCAAAACCAAACTAAATTTAAGATGAAAAGAAGTTTTCTAACAGATACTGCAAGATATATGAAGTGCCATGAGCACACACAAGCGAGCAGCATGCCAATGCTTTCTCATTATATGCACACAAATTTAACTGCTGGTGCTTTGTGACAAAGCAGACTCATTGCTCATCATTATGGAATTACAGGGAGACATCTCCATGGTGCACCCGAGCGTAGAATGCCACTAAAAAGTCATCTTCTTATTTCCCTTGAAATGAATTATCCAATCTGCTTGGCACAATATTGCCAAAACAAAAATCAAATTTTTAATAATGCCAATTAAATTTTGTAGCAGTAGAGAGCACCATAAAAAAGAGAACTACACAGTGACCATATTACTTAGTGCAGTGACTCAGATAGTCTAACTCGGAGCTTGAGCTGGAATGAAGCCCAAGTTCGTGACGGCTGTGCGGGTAGTTAATTACAGAATCTCAGGCCTTTTTCTGCTCCAGTTTCTAGTAGATCATCTAGTTCTTTCCTCTCCCCCTCTCCCCTTCAAGTGCAGTGTTATTCCTCAGAGTATTTATTATTAGTAGATTTGTTTTAAATGTGCAAAGTGATTCTAGATTTCTTCCCTTCCTTTGGGGGAGACTATTTCACATTCTAATTGATTTCACTGTCAAGAAGTTTCTTCTTGTGTTGAGTCTAAATTTCCCCTTTCTTTATTTTATCCCATTACTCTTTGTTGCTGTTACCACACTGCATAAATCCTTTCCATCTTTGTTGTTCTACATCCTTCAAATAGTTGTAAGATGATGTCCTACGTTGCTTGTCACTTAGCCAAGTTATGAATATTTAGGTCCTGGTGCTGCAAACACTTAGGCAGTGTGAGTAACTTTATATAGATGAATAGTCCTATTGAACTCCATGGGGTGCTCACCTGTGTAAAGTTAAGTGCGTGAGTGTTTGCAGGATCAGGGGACTTAGCTTTTAAATCTTCTCTCATACACCAGCCTCTCCATCCCCCTAATAATTTTTATTGTTTTTCACTTAATTGCCTGCAATTTCTTAATAATGTGGTGCCCAGACCAAATACTCCATGTCAGGCACAGTTGCTCCAGAACTGTTCAAAGAGGGACTGTCACGTCCTTGGTGATGTGGGATTCCTTTGCATATTATCCAAAATAGCATTGGTCCTGTTTTTGCTATGTAGAATATCACAAACTCACATCTAATTTGCTGTTCCAGATTTTTCTCTCTGCTTGTTTATTTCTGGTTAGGATTGTTTCTCCCTAAATGTATGAATTTGCATTTTTCCAAGTCAAATCTCCCAACCATATTGCTCATTATAATTTCCTTTCTCTTATTTCTCTGTCCATCCTGTAACTTGTAACACCTCTCAAGTTAGTGCTGTCTGTAAATTTAATCAGCCTGTTCCTTTATCATCATCAAAGACGCACAGTCTACTGAGGATTGTTACGCCAGCCAGAGTGACCACAGCTGATAGCATCGCAGCAGGAATCATAGAATGAAGTTCTCAGATCTGGCTCAATCCCGTGAATCCAGAAATCTCTGGAGCAGTCCTGCAGATGATGCTAGAATTCTTTGAGGGGGTAACAAGCATGCAGACAAAGGAGATCCAGTGGATATAGTGTATTTAGATTTTCAGAAAGCCTTTGACAAGGTCCCTCACCAAAGGCTCTTAAGCAAAATAAGCAGTCATGGGATAAGAGGGAAGGTTCTCTCATGAATTGGTAACTGGTTAAAAGACAGGAAACAAAGGATAAGAATAAATGGTCAGTTTTCATAATGGAGAGAGGTAAATAGTGGTGTCCCCCAGGAATCTGTACTGGGCCCAGTCCTATTTAACATATTCATAAACGATCTGGAAAAAGGGGTAAACAGTGAGGTGGCAAAATTTGCAGATGATACAAAACTACTCAAGATAGTTAAGTACCAGGCAGACTGTGAAGAACTACAAAAGGATCTCTCAGAACTGGGTGACTGGGCAACAAAATGGCAGATTAAATTTAATGTTGATAAATGCAAAGTAATGCACATTGGAAAACATAATCCTAACTATACATATACAATGATAAGGTCTAAATTAGCTGTTACCACTCAAGAAAGAGATCTTGGAGTCATTGTGGATAGTTCTCTGAAATCATCCACTCAATGTGCAGCAGCGGTCAAAAAAGTGAACAGAATGTTGGGAATCATCAAGAAAGGGATAAATAATAAGACAGAAAATATCATGTTGCCTCTATATAAATCCATGGTACACCCACACCTAGAATACTGCGTGCAGATGTGGTCACCCCATCTCAAAGAAGATATATTGGAACTGGAAAAGGTTCAGCAAAGGGCAACAAAAATTATTAGGGGTATAGAACAGCTTCCGTATGAGGAGAGATTAATAAGACTGGGACTTTTCAGCTTGGAAAAGAGGTGACTAAGGGGGGATATGATAGAGGTCTATAAAATCATGAGTGGTATAGAGAAAGTAAATAAGGAAGTGTTATTTACTCCTTCTCATAATACAAGAACAAGGGGCCACCAAATGAAATTAATAGGTAGCAGATTTAAAACAAACACAAGAAAGTATTTTTTCACGCAACGCACTGTCAACCTGTAGAACTCCTTGCCAGAGGGTGGTGTGAAGACCTTTACTATAATGGGGTTCAAAAGGGAGCTAGATAGATTCATGGAAGATAGGTCCATCAATGGCTATTAGCCAGGATGGGCAGGAATGGTGTCCTTAGCCTCTGTTTGCCAGAAGCTGGGATTGGGTGACAGGGCATGGATCACTTGATGATAACCTGTCTGTTCATTCCCTTTGGGGCACCTGCCATTGGCCACTGTCAGAGGACAGGATACAGGCTTGATGGACCTTTGGTCTGACCCAGTATGGCCGATCTTCTTTCTTATGATGCCATTTAGGGTCAAGGCATGCACCACTTTTCACATCAATAGAGAGTTTGAGAGCACGATGTACTGTGGTGCATTTGTCCATCCTGGCAACACGGCTGAAGAGCATTCAATGATGCTTTTGAATTTAGTGAGTGACTGGAGAAAGGCCAGACTTCTGTGACATAATGGCATTTCACACAAAGTCAAACCACTTTATGCTCAGGATTTGGTGCTAAGAGCGCCTATAAAACAACCTTTTAACATTCCCATCATGAAACCAGATGGCTCTTCCTGTTTATCAACACATCCATATTTTTAAACTCTGTCCTTTGGGGTGTTCTTTTAATTAAAAACTTCAATGTTTTCTTCATAACTTAAAAAAAAGTACCTCTGGTTTTAAGTAATCTATAAAGGGTGTTTTTCTATGTGCAGTGAACTATAATTATACCAAGATTTCATCCCATGGAGTTGCGTGCCTGTGTAAATAAGAACATAACAGAATGGGGACTATCCACTTTATTGCACTGAATACGGCATGTATGATTACCTGCCTTGTGAGCGGGTGGTGAATGTGTGCATTTGGTTCAAGGAGCTCATGACTCTCAGACGGGCTCTGGAGACCAGAGTGGCTGAACTAGAGCTAAGGGAGACAGAGAGGAACATAGATCAGACTTTCCGGGACACAGCAGAGCAGTCCCACCCACAGTCTGACAGCTGCTGTGCTGTTGAGGAGGATGAAAGTCTCAGGGAAGGAGAACATCAAAGTGGAGATGATGTCATGGTCTCCAGATGATGTCATGGTCTCCTCTAGCACTGACGATGCCTCTCTGGGTGAGGGAACTCCTGTTATTAGATAGAGACAAGTAATAGTAATGAGGGATTGGATCATTAGAAATATAGGTAGCTGGGTTTGCGATGACCAGGAGAACCGCATGGTGAATTGACTGCTGGGTGCAAAGGTAGAAGATCTCTTCATAGAATCATAAATATCAGGGTTGGAAGGGACCTCAGGAGGTCATCTAGTCCGACCCCCAGCTCAAAGCACGACCAACCCCAACTAAATCATCCTAGCCACGGCTTTGTCAAGCCAGGCCTTAAAAACCTCTAAGGATGGAGATTCCACCACCTCCCTAGGTAACCCATTCCAGTGCTTCACCACCCTCCTAGTGAAATAGTTTTTCCTAATATCCAACCTAGACCTCCCCCACTGCAACTTGAGACCATTGCTTCTTGTTTTGTCATCTGCCACCACTGAGAACAACTGAGCTCCATCCTCTTTGGAACCCCGCTTCAGGTAGTTGAAAGCTGCTATCTCTTGAGACATCTAGACAGGCTAATGCTGGGGAGGAGCCAGTGGTCGTGCTACATGAAGGTACCAATGACACAGGGAAGGATAGGAGAGAGGTTCTGGAGGCCAAATTTAGGCTGCTAGGTAAGAGATTGAAATCCAGAACTTCCATGGTGGCATTCTCTGAGATGCTTCTAGTTCTATGCACAGGCCCACTTAGACAAGCAGAACTGCAGGGTCTCAATGCATGGATGAGACAGTGGTGCAGGGAGGAGGGGTTTAGATTTATTATGAGCTGGGGAACCTTTTGGGAAAGGAGGAGCCTATACAGGAAGAATGGGCTCCACCTAAACCAAAATGGAACCAGATTGCTGGCAGATAAAATTAAAAATGTCATAGAGGAGTTTTTAAACTAAGGGCGAAAGACAACAGGTGTGGGAGAGCACACAGTTCAGAAAGAGACATCCCTTAGGGGAGGATCTATTAATGGGGATTCTCTGTATCCTAGTAAGGAGGAGAGGATGGAAGGTGATAAAGTACAGTTAGGATCTGATCAGAAACAGTCAAATGAAAGAGTCCCATTTAATGACATCACATAACGGCAGATAGCTAAAAAGTGAGAAATTTTGTAAGTGCTTATATGCAAATGCTAGAAGTCTAAATACTAAGATTAGTGATCTTGAGTGCCTGGTATTAAATAAGGATATTGATACAATAGGCATCACAGAAATTTGGTGGAATGATGGTAATCAATGGAACACAGTAATACCAGGGTACAAAATGTATAGGAATGACAGAATCGGTTGTGCAGGTGTGGGAGTGGCACTATGTGTGAAAGAAAGCATTAGTCAAATCTAATAAAAATCTTAAATGACTCAAACTGTGCCATAGAATCTTTATGGATAGAAATTCCAAGCTTCAATGATAAGAATATAGCAGTAGGGATATACTACCGACCACCTGACCAGGACAGTGATAGTGACTGTGAAATGCGCAGGGAGGTTAGAGAGGCTATAAAACTAGAAAACTCAGTAATAATAATGGGGGATTTCAACTATCCCCATATTGACTGGGTAAATGTCACGTCAGGACAGGATGCAGAGATAAAGTTTCTTGACACCTTAAATGACTGCTTCTTGGAGCAGCTAGTCCTGGAACCCACAAGACGCGAGGCCATTCTTGATTTAGCCCTAAGTGGAGCACAGGATCTGGTCCAAGAGGTAAATATAGCTGAACCGCTTGGCAATAGCGACCATAATATAATTAAGTTTAACATCCTTGTTGCGGGGGAACACCAGAGAAGCCCACTGCAGTAGTATTTAACTTCAGAAAGGAAAACTACACAAACATGAGGAAGTTAGTTAAACAGAAATTTAAAAGTACAGTCCCAAAAATGAAATGCCTGCACACTGCATGGAAAATTTTTAAAATTTGTAATAATAGAGACTCAAATTAAGTGTTTACCCCAAACATAGAGGACCAAAAAATACCATCATGGCTAAACAACAAAGTAAAAGAAGTAGTTAGAGGCAAATAGGCACCCTTTAAAAATTGGAAGTTAAATCCCACTGAGGAAAATAGAAAGGAGCATAAACTCTAGCAAGTCAAGTGTAAAAGTATAATTAGGCAGGCCAAAAAAGAATTTGAAGACTAACTAGCCAATGACTCAAAAACTAGCAGCAAAAATATTAAGTACATCAGAAGCTAGAAGCCTGCTAAACAATCAGTGGGGCCACCGGATGATCAAGCTGCTAAAGGAGTACTCAAGAAAGATAAGGCCATTGCAATGAATTCACTGCAGAGGCTGTGAGGGAGATTCAGCGCCTGGCAAAATGGGGCACTGACTTCTAGGAGCTACCTGTAATATCAATAATAAATAAGAATAACACCACCCGTCCCAGCAAAATCCAAGGGAACACTACCTCCAGTTTGGTACTTTGCCCTTTATCACTACACTTTCTTTTTGAGTCTTCAGCCAATTTTCAGTCCATAAGGCAGTGTTCACATCTAAACCAATGGGTGAATTTTAAGAGTAAATTTTTGTGAGATACTAAATGACATGCTGAAATCTAAATATACAACACCTGCGGCAGTGACTTCATTCACTCATTTTGTAAACTAATCCAAATTTGTCATCAAGTTGACTGGCAAGATTTGTCCTTTTAAAACCGATGTTGCTTATTACTCATGATTTAATTCGCCTGTAGATTTTTGGTGATTTTTTTTGGTGCCTGTTCTATTTCATTCAGGATTAAAATTAGGTTTCCTGGATAGTAAGTGGCATTAAAGGTTTTATCAGTTGGTTTGTCACTAAACAAATGTTCATATAAATATTTATAAATGTTAAAAATAGAAACAAAAATATACATTTCTAAGTATTAAACAAAACTTACCCTCATCTGGTGAAACTGAGCAGCAGGGGGTATTTTTATCTGGCTTGTACTTCTTCATTGCGCTCCCAATTTCCAAATCTCTAGGTTCACAGAGAAACCAGGCTGGCAGATTTACCTTGATCTGAGCCTGCTCTAACCAAAATTCAGTTTTAGGCTTGGTCTACGCTATCAAATTATGTCGGTATGACTATGTTGCTCAGAGGTGTGGAAAATTGAATCTGTGTCTCCCAGAGCCAGGACTACTGTTTGAGCCACAGGACCCTGTAAAATGAGTGTAATAATGCTCCCATCTCTGAGGGATTTCCTGAGACTTAATGTTTGCAAAGCAGTTTCAAATTGTCAGGTAAAGGCAAACCATTGTTATAACATGGTGGGAAAAGGTGACATTGATTATGTGTTCCAACTCTAAAAGCCACTCCCTGATACCAATGTGACTTTTCAGTGCTCTGGGAGCTATCAGGTTGGTTGAATGAACTAGCTGAAGAAAGCATTTTGAATGTGCTAGGAAGCCACAATGGCTTTTCAGGCATCTCTTTAAAAGAAAGCTTTTCCCATCAACAAAACTACCCTGAAAAAGATACAGACGTTAGATTCCATCAAGACCGTGTCTCTCATTCCAGTACAGTATAGATACATTACACAGAGAATACGGAATCAAACTTACTAGCAAAGACACCCGAATTCAAGAGTGATTTAGTTGAGTAGTGGGAAGGGTTTTTCTAAGACAGGATGATCTCTCTTAATATACAATTGTCAGAGTAATGTCCTGCTGGATTCTGCAATGCTTATCACCAACTACTAAGTTAAAACCCTTGTTTCCCCCCCCCCCCCGAGACGTTCTTGTTAAACCCTGGATTTGTGCTGGAAATGGCCCAACTTGATTATCATACACATTGTAAGGAGAGTGATCACTTTAGATAAGCTATTACCAGCAGGAGAGTGGGGTGGGAGGAGGTATTTTTTCATGCTTTGTGTGTATATAAAAAGATCTTCTACACTTTCCATAGTATGCATCCGATGAAGTAAGCTGTATCTCATGAAAGCTTATGCTCAAATAAATTGGTTAGTCTCTAAGGTGCCACAAGTACTCCTTATCTTTAGATTAAAAATTAGATGTTTTGTTTAGCTTCACATGAATGTGTTACAATAATTTGTAAATAACATGTTTTAGTGCTCCTTATAGAGAAAAACAGATTGATTATAGAAATGTCATTGACACAAAAAAAACAGGGAAATTCTTTAAGTCAAAAAAACTATAGTATTATCCTGGTACAGTTATTTGAATATCTGTCACAACATGGAAGGTATTAAATCCAATACTATGCAACTGGACACACAATGGGCATTTGGTTAAGGGAGAGTGGATAGCAGGATAGCACATTTGTTATACTGGTGTCTTTTCTTGGAGCCAGAAAACAAGGTTTATGCCTAATTAATATCATATTAGGAATTTTAAGCCAGGAAATTTATGAACCCCATACTTTCTTTCTCTATGAAAAAGCAGTCTTTTCTAATAATTTAATATGCTAAGAAGAATGATCTTCTAGCTGTCCCATGCTATATTGCATAAGAAGTAAAAAAATAACAACACTTTTCTGGTTGAAATGTACTTGTTGCAGTTTTTGCTATAGATTGCTTGAGGGGAATAATTTTCATAAAGAGGATATCTTTTATAAATGTGAACTAGAATGGTGATTCGTCTTAATGTTTCTATGAACCACAGTATATTTATATACCAATTTGATAACCTTCTCTTCAATTCCAAACTGAAAAGGCATTTGGTAATGAAATGACTATGATTTTAGATCACTTTGGTTTTTGAGGTATTATTGCATATATAATTTTTTCCTTTAAAAGTATATTATTATGTCAAACTTGGATTAATCATGACAAACAACATTTTCATAACCCAGGAAATGTTAACATATTACATTCCTTGCTTTGGAAAGATAAAAGAAGTGATCACAGAAAACACATTTTAATTTCCATTCTACCCTGCAGGCCATTTAAGTGATGTAATTTGCATGTCGACCCCGTTTTCACCCACAAATTACTGTAATCTGTCATGTTCATATTTTTAGTCCCTGGCTTTGTTTCATGTTTGAATTGTTTTGACTTTGCATGCTGTCTGTATTACTTGTGCATGACATCTACATTAATTTCAGGTTGAATGTTTGAAAGATATTCATGGATCATTTATTCTACATGTGTATTTTTTTCTTTTGTTTTCAGTTACTAAAGTTTAAATATGCTTGACATGTAAAAGTGGCATGAAACTTTTGTGACACAAGTAAAATACCTGTTTTCATAGGTTTTTTAAGTGTTAAATTTTTTGACTTCACATCTTTTAGAAATCTGTTGTATTCTAGAACACCTTCTATGCTGTTAACATAACAAATTATATTATCAGCTGCTGACCTTATTTAATTGTATATTTAGGACCAAATCCTGTTCCTTTATTCATGCAAACAGTCCCAAAGAAATTAGATTAATTGCTTAAGTGAGATGAGAAGAAATTGGCACTGAATGCCTAATGCCTATATCCTGCTACGATTTAATATAATGTGATGAAGCCTTACAGCTGTCTACAAAAATAACACCTTTTTTCACACAAAATGACCATTCACCTAAGTATTAACTCACCATATGCAGAGTTTTGGCAGGATATGCAGCTGAAATTGCTCAGAAATATTGTGCAGCAGCAGAATTCAATTACTAGATTATATAAAACTGAAACTATATGCACCAAGACTAATGAATGACAATGGTGTACAAACTAAAATGAAAATATTGTCCCTTTGATTACTTGAACAAGTCTTTGAATTGTACCTCACACATTTCAAAATTAAGGGGGGGAAATAAAACTTTTTTTATGGAACTTGAAACAGCTGCCAAAAATAAATATGTATTTTTAATTGGCACAGAGTTGAACGTGCATGTCTACTGAAAGTGAATCTATGGACCTCTTCGATTTCTCCTGTACAGCCTACTCTTTTCTAGACAGTGAATTAATTCTGGGCAGAATTTACTATGATTAAAGATCAGTGGTCTGATCTTGAGATATACTGAGCCACTCACAATTGCCATTGACTTCAATTTGAGTGGCAGGTGCTCAGCACTTCTCAGGTGACATGCCCTGGAGAGGCTGAACCAAAACCCCAGATCCAAGCACCCCTGAAATTTGGATGGGAGGGGAGGGAGAAATCAGAATCCATGACCATATTTGGATCCAAATGTTGTAAATGGATCCTATCATTATAATGGGCTAAACCAAAACTCTTTATTGGAAAAACCCCAAGCTTCGGAGTTTCAAAATCTGGATCTGAAGTTTGTGGCTTGAGCCCATCTGTAATAAAACTGATCAGTCTTCAAGACATTATGTCCTTTAACCTGCAATCCTATTGAAAATCATTTCTAATTCTTTTCAACCACTTGGTTTTGACTGGTTTGAGTCACTACAGTTCTCTCCACTTTTACAAACTAGTTGTTTTGTCAGCATGAGTGTGACAACAATTAGACGTCCCTGTTTTTGCCCCATGCCTTTTCTCCTTCACAGTCATTCAATGACAAGCGTAAAAAGAACTTCATCTTTTCACGAAAATTCCCATTCTACAAGAGCAAGGAGCAGAGTGAGCAGGAAACAAGTGATCCAGAACGTAAGTAACCTCTTGGAGATGATGTCACATGCAGCACAAAAATGGGTGACACGCATGACACCAGTACCCCACACATCTAGGCATACAAATATCAAAGGCAGGCAGGTGAGGTATTACTACTGTGACCAATGTATGATTGCAGTCTGGATCCAGCTGGTGCTCCCTTCCCTTGAAACATTCTTTTCAGAGTAAGATAAAGCAGTGACCTTGGCTTCTGGCTGGAAGAGTTCAGTGTATAAATTTCTTCCCTTTTTCATAAATGTTGCTGATTATTTTTGTTGTTTTAAATCCAGTTCTTTCCTAGATAAAATGTTCGAATCCAGAACTGGCCCAAACTGATGTAAAAACAATTTCTCCTAAATTATTACATTAATTTTATTTTTGGTTTAAAAACCCCCACAAACATTCCAGAATCATTTTTGTGTCTACTACTTTTTGGACTTAATCTAGATGGTTCTAATCTCCTTGTTGATTACCATTGATCCCTTTGTTGAGTGTTTTAATCCTGAACTGAAAACCACACTCGGTGACTTTTTCTATTTCTCATCAGTTTTCTTCTAATTTTAAACAGTAAAGTTAAAGCAATGGTAATCCTCTTAATAGAATCTGGTCACTCACTGCATGCCTACATTATATATTCTGAGTATCCAGAATAATGTAATGTGTATGCTGATATTATATCAGAAGAAATGTAGCTTTTTTCCCCTCTCCCTTAATATTCTTTCCCTGAAAATTGATCTGCTAAGGATTCTTTGTTTTTTTGGTTTTGGTTTTCTTTAACTGTAGCAGCAGAGAGTACATAATGGTCACTGTCTTTTTCATTGGGGAACATTACTGTGGAATGTGGGTTTAAAGTTGTTTCAAAAAGAGAAAGCAGGGATCCAGATTGCTCCATCTGCATGGTCAGTCATGGTAGTATCCATTTCAACTCCACTGACTTCTTCCTTCCTCTTCTGCGGCTGTTCTTCCTTTCTCATTGCTCTCTCTGGGGACTTCCGTGCAGGACATCCCCGGATTAGGTGACGACGGTTATGGAACAAAGACTCTGAGTAAGTTCCCAGGAATGGTCACTTCAACTTTTTTTTTTGTGTTCTGTTTTTGTTTTGGCTTTTGTTCCTTCTCTGAGGACCTTCCATTCCCAGCATGCACAAGATAGAGTTTTATTTGTTACCCAGCTGTGAATGCACCAAAAATGTTTCAGTTGTTTTGTTCTGCATGACAATATTCAATAACATATAGTGAATCAAACAGACACTTTTACTTCTGATGTAATAACTCCTTTTGTTTCTAACAGTAAGTTTTTGTTCCCATCATGACAATTCTGTAGACAGTAGCATACCTAGAACTTGTACTGCTGCCTAGAATGCGCCTTTGAGCAGCAATCCATCTTGATATGAAGGGAAAGTTAAACATCTTGAGAAGATCAATAGAAAATTATTTATGCTGCCGCTTCTGCATTTTCAGCTTTTTGCATGGGAGTGTTTGTTACTTTGCCAGATTGTAGATTAGTAGGTTGCTGTTAAAGGAAGAAACTATTTGCAGGCGAGGAAAGACATAACCTTCTCCATAACTAATTTTAGATCTGTGTCACCATTAGCGACCAATCCTTTGTCACTACACTTGAGCAATTTCTTTTTCTGGTATGCAGTGATCCTACCTCAGGAATTGGTATTATAGAGAATGCAGCATTTTGCCAGATGATTCTTCAAAAATAATTTGTTTCCTGTAATTTATTTCTAGAGAAATTGCATAGAATGAAATAAATTATTTGCAGCTGAATTCCATGTACTTAACTACATTAGTATGCTGTATCCAGCCCTGAATAAGTCCAGCATAATAATACTACTTACATATGTATTGGCTGTTTTCTTCCTTCAATGCTTATTCTTTTTCTTAAGACACTGATTAATTGAGGCATAATGTATGTGAATGTTACATTGCATCACCTACTGTTCTGTATGTGATTTTGGTCACAAAAATGCACGTTCATGCACACATTTTAAGAGATTATTAAATGCCTGGGGTTTTTTAATTGACATGTTAAGTCATATAATGGTTGGCTTTCCTTTTTAAAGGTGAAAACTTAATCTCTTGAACAGCAGAGGGAGAGTTATACAATGCTAGTTTTCTGGATGATGTGCAGAATTTTGATTTTGCCGTGACTGAATAGCTTACGGAAAGCATGATAGCAATGCATGTAGCACCTTCTCTGCATTGCATAGAATGAACCAGGGTCCATCTGATTAGATAAAGCCCTACTGAATACCTCTGCCCGGAAAAAGAAAGGTCTCCCTAATATACCATTTTATTGTGCTTGCAAACTATTTGCTAACTTCCTCCATTGTTAATACTGAAGCTAGTTTTCAACTATCAGCACAATCCTAGATCCCTGCATCCCCACCCCGATAGTACATGTATCATGTATATTAAACCAACACATCATTTTTAATGGCACACAGCCTTATGAGAGGCTGTAGATTATTGGTTAGTAGAGGCCTTCGTGATTCTGTATAAAACATCAATCTGATACCACATGTGTTAACAACAACAAGTGCTACTATTACTACGAGTCTGTAAGTATAGGTTTTAAAGAGATATCATCAGGATAAATTTTGCTCCAAATGTAAAAATGAACCTTTTACTAAACCCTAAAACCAATGTTTTCCATGATTGTTTTTAATTATCATTCCTTCCCCACCCCCACCCCCATTTCTGCAGTGCCACTCAACACATGGACAGCTGTGCATATTTGGAGGAGGGCATGGTACGCTGGGGGTGGGCAGGGGAGAGGCAGGGTGCTCTCTGTGGTATTGTCGCTTGACAGGCCCATGGGGAAACAACCTTGGCCATAAATGCTGATTCTGCTGTTGCTCTCTCTCTCTCTCTGGGGAGTATTAACTTCTGTGAGTTGCCTCCCTTTAGTGGGAGGGTATGAGCCAGCTGCAAGTGGGCAGGCAGTAACAGTGTGAGTTTAGATAGGAGCCCAAGGAATATTGTGGAGGAGCGAGGCCTTTCCATGCCTCACCTCTGAATGGATGCCCCAGTCTGAGGATCCCAGGACAGTTGCCAGCGATGCCCCCTGCCCACTGATTTTCAGTACCCCAATCCCATTCATACATGATGGGGTAGGAGCTCAGACTGCAGAGTCTTCCTTTGGCCTCCTTGTGGCTTTATCCACAGCAAGGCATGGTTTATGTTGTGGTGGATGCTGGCTACATACAGCACCTGCTTTTCATTTGAGGAGCATATTGGCGTAAGACATTATTTTGCTGAAGCACATTCTGTTTGTCCTGGAACTAGATTTTTACATCCAATCACATCTAATTATGAGACTATGATTGGTCTGATATGCATCTTGCTCAGTGAATATCTTTCCTGTAAAAGCCAACAGCTGCCCAGACCTGTCCATCAACAATGCAAAATTCAGAAATATTTGACAGCTCCTAACAGTCTTTACCAGTAATTTTTTTGTGCTCTGGAGACTTTGCCAAGGACACGTACAGCTGATGATGATGCTTGGAAAAAGTGGCCCAAGGCCACATGTTCATTAGTTTAACAATATAAACTCCAGAGGAAGAGCAGACCATGCAGCTGTATAGACATCATGGCCCAAATGTTCAAAAATGGTCTCTCCTTCTGGGTGGCTCAGTTTTTTGGTGCCCAATTGTAGACACACATAGGACTTTGCATCTAACACACCAGTTGAATTAAGTCAATACATCTCTTCAACTGAGCACCAAAAATGAAGCCACCCAAAATTAGTGACTACAGATCATTATGCCAATTGTACCCTCTATGTCTGCTAGGAGCTGGCATCCTTTAAAAAGAGGAAACCAACCTTAATGGTGTTGTCGAATTGAGGATGAAATTGAGTCCCCCAGAGGGGCCTATATTAACTTTTTACCAATTTTGGGGTGGGGACTCATCTCTGTCTCCTATCCCTCCACCCCAGTAAATGAGCATTATGGAACAAAAACCATAAACTATGACCAGGATCTTTTAGATGCATCTGGGAGGGCTGTGGGCCAGCTGCAAGTGGAGAAGCAGTTCCAGTTGGCTGCCATCTTCTATGTTCTGATCAAAGATTTTCCCCGCCATGTTTGAATGTCTGAACTCATGACCAAAAGACTAACCCCATCTGACCTTAGAGGCCCTGGATGTCCATAGACAACCCAAGTTCCCACATATGATGAGCTTGTGCAAAGTTCTTCATGCCCTTATTGAGTTCCAGTGATACCTGCCCAGAGCTACCTGGTTGGTGGGCTCACTCCAAAAGCACAAAGGAAAAAAACATTAGTCCTGCCAACTGCCCCTTCATAAACCACCCCTCTCAGTCCCACTCCTAACCCTTCCAAACACAGTTTCCTTCCCCTTGGTCCAGGCAGGCAAGATATTTCTGGAAGACAGTGTTGAGGTCCCCAGGGGGAGTGGGTATTGTTATGGGGTTTCTTACACTTTTCTCTGAAGGAGCCAGTACTGGAGACAGGATACTTGACTAGTTGAACCGCAGGTCAGCATCCTGATGGTAACTCCTATGTTCCTATGGCTGCATCCAGGCTGCTTCTGACAAAGATCCTCCCTCCCTCCCCCAGCCCAAATCTTGAGGGCATTAATCTTGGTAACTGCCAGTACTGTCTGAAAAAGGTTCTGACAAGCCCTGTTATTTTCATAACTGGTATTATTGCTTTATGGTGTGCTTTACATAAATAAAAATAAAACATATGGTAAAACCCATTGATTGGCAAACCCTGACTAAGATACCTTGCACAATGACTAATGATCGGTACAAAGGGTGGAAGAAGAGCTCTAACTGTAATGAGAATGGTTCCTATGCATTAATTGTACACATTATTCATAATTAATAATAATCTGCCGAAACACCCAGGTCTTTGCATAATTAGCCTATAAGTCTTGGGAAGTATGAATGGACTGCCGTGTATTTCGGCGTAGAGATGTTTGGGATGTCACTGCCCCTTTATACAATTCATCAAGGGGCAGACGTGCCACTGCCAGAGACATTACTAGCCACAGGTGTGTAGCCCCCTTCTTGATATACCAAGAGATAAAGCTTTCATCTTCCTGGTATGAGTTATCTGAGCTTTTCAGATGGAGCTGCTGCACTGATTTTACTTCCACTCTGAACACTCACCTTTGCATGAATGTGGCAGATCTTTTAAGTTCTAGCTGCTTCGCGGTGCTTGGTTATATTCTTTAATTTGCTGTACTGTTCTTGCAGAACATGTTTCCTCTAATGCCAGCGATAGCGAAAGTAGCTACAGTAAGTTATTGCTTTCGTTTGGGGCTCTTTACGTTGCATTGCTTGTTTTGTTTTGTTTTTCTCTCCTTGCTGCTCTTTTTAACTTCAAAAAAAGATTATTATTGGAGCAAATGGCTTGAAATGCAAATTTCTAACCATATTTCGGGAACGAAACTGTAAAAAGAGAAATGGTATCCCTTATGCAGCTAATGAGCATGAGTTTTGTTAATTTGAACGCTTTCTAGGAAATGAAACCAAACTGACTTTGGGAAGGTTTACGAAAATTTAGATTTCTTGGGTACTATTGGGTAAAGTCTCAGCAGGGATGGCTCAGCATAATCATGGCATTTCTTGATGAAATGCCTCTTTTAAAAGGAAAACTACTCCACAAGAGCCAAATTCGCAAAAGCCCGGCCTCCCTTGTGCACTTGCAATTTGCACTAGCACCTGAGTGGCAAAGAAAGGAGTCAAGGTGCAAGTTCTCTGCCAGGGTGCCAATCTCTTAAGTGCAGACTGCACCTTCAGAAAAGTAGGGTGGGCCTTAGGCCTTTGGAAACTTTACCCCGAATCTCAAACATTCCTTACAAATTGAGGCCACGATCATGCAATTTGAGCCACAGAGATGGACCGCTACGGGCATGGAGTCCATTTGCATGAATCAGATTGCAGGATCAAGACCTTAATGGGGATTGTTTGCGTCAATTAATGATACTGAAATGTATTAATGACACTTAACATTGCCTGAATATTTCAAACATTTTTCAAAAAGTGGTGAGAAAAGCACAAAATGAGTAATTAAAATGTGACACGATTGTCTGTATGAGAAAAGATAACCAAAAAAACTAGGTTACTCTCCAAATATCAATCTGTTTATTTGATTGCATCAAGCTGTTTGCTTAGTGTATGCAGTTGTTCACCAGTCACAGAGCACTTGTCTTGGGTTAAGTACCTGTATGCATTAAGGTTACCATTGGTTTCAAACCACACAGTTACTTGTCTTGATATAGTGTGTAGCAGGCAGTTACTGTTAATAAACACTGCTTTGTTTCAGCAAAGTAGATTTTTTTACACCATTCAGAAATGAAAGACTAGTTTTTATTTTCCTGTAGTGAAAATGATTCCCTGGAAAGCAATTGCCAGAGCTACAAGAAAATTGTCGGCACATTGAAACTGCAGAAGATCTCCTTTAAATCCAGCTTAATATTTGCTGTGTCCTCTGTTGGGGAAGGATTGATGGTCTTGTGATCAAGGCACAAGGCTGGGAGTCAAGAGGCCCAGCTTCTTTTCCATCTTCTGTCCCAGACTTTCTGTATAACCTTGGGCAAGTTCGTTAAGGCTAAATTTTCCATGATTTGCATGGGTGCAAATACCCATTCATGTGCTTATTCCAGAGTGCAAGTGAGAGAGTACATGGGGCTTCCAGATGGGTGGCTGAACAGGTTGAGTGTGTATGTACAGAAAGTAGATGTGTGCAAATGGACTGGATTGTAGATGTGGCTTCAGGGGCTGGCGCACAAAATCTATTTCCAAAATTGCCTCATGGGCCAGGGTAACTAGCTCACTTGATGTGGGTTATGTAGCTGCTTGTCATAAGTGCAGGTTTAGGGGTGAAAGAGAGGGGCAGGCAGGGTGTGGGATGGTTAATGGGGAGAAGGAGGCAGGAGCCATGCAGGTGTTCTCTGCAAAGTTACAATTCCCCTCTGTCCTGGGTGAGGTGGGTAGGACCCATCTTGCCCTGAAGGTATCCAAACTGCATAGTGTTGGCTGGGGCCACCCCAGATAACAGGGGGTTCAGGGCAGGTCTTCCCACAACTGTGGTGACAAGGGGAGTGTTCTCAGCCCTCTGTGGGATCGGCTTTGCTATCAAGCAGTAGATGAAGCAGTCCTGCCAAGAGAAATGGGCTGTGCCCATAGGGCCAATTTGCACATGCTAATAATTCACTAACATCTGCAGCTGGGTACATGGCCACGCAGCCCTGGGTGGCCAGCAGCTTTGACACCCAAACTTTGGAAATGACCCACACAGATGGTCACATTGGCGGGTCTGCTGCAGCCTGACTGGCATACAAATGCTCAATGGCAAGGGCAAACCAACATAGCACACTCCCATGGAGACTTTCTTCTGGGTCTCATTCAGTCTATTCCTACCTGGCTCTCGAGTCCCTCCACTGACACCAAAAGTTTCTTCCTTCCCCACTCCTCAGCTGCCTTCAGCAAACACCCTCTGAGTAAATTATGGCTACTGAGACACAGACTAACCACAAGCAGGCGCGGGGAGGGGCACATACAGGACACAGTGCCAATGACTCACTGCCCACATCATCGAGGCAGGGTGGCCAGAGACAAATATAGCCTTTCACGGGAACTTTAGTGGTGTTATTTCACTCTGTGCTTCTGACCTCGTGTGCTGGTGCACAGAAGCCTGCCCCAAGTGTCTTTTGTTGTGCAGTGGGAAGTAGTCATCAGATTCAGGTGGAAGGAGCCCTAATTTCCCACCATCCAGCAGCCAAATGAGGCCAATCCCCAAAATGGCACAGGTGCAGAACACAACTGGGAAACATTTAAAATAGAGATAAATGGGGGTTTCCCGGACACTGCAAAAAGCCAAATCTACTTGTTGCTAAATAATAACTGTGCATAAGGTACCAGTGACCGTGATATCTACATGTTCCTTGAAGGGACTGCCTGGTTGTCCAGGGCCAGGGCTCCTAGTGCATACAAATGCTTATCTTCCTCTGATTTGAAATGCTGTCCTGTAGTTTAGCCATGAGATTCCTATGCAGCCCAGGCTTGCCATGGCCTCAGATGTAGTTAACACAGTCTCTTCACAGCTCCAAGGCTTCCAGAGCAACCATCAGTCTGAAGAACTCCAGTTCAGATTTAACCAGACACCCTCAGGACACACCGTAGAGCAGCTCATATGCAGAGGCTCTAGAACCTTCAACACTGGTAGGAGGCAGAGGACCATCCCTTATGGCACAGATTACCTGGAATGAGGGTAATCTATCAGGCCATTGCCACTCTTGGTCTTTAGCAGCAGCCCTTCCCCTTCTTCGATACCAAATCCAGTTACCTTAAATTGCCAAGTCAAGCTGTCCTCTAGTCAAGGGCCCAAACCATAGAAAAGCATAAGAAATCCGGGAAAATATCCATTTGGGGTGATTTGGGGAGCCCAATTTATAATACCATAAGGGGCCTGATTTTCAGAAGGCTGAGACTCATGAGGAGAAACGAAGGAGGGTATAGAGGAGAAATAGGAGTCTGCTGGGGATAAAGAAGAAATCTAGATGCCATTTGAAAGCAAAATGACAGAGGGTAGAATTTTCAAAGGCATCTGAGTGAGTGAGATCTCATAGAAGATCCAGGGGGTTGGCTCTTCATTCACACAGGCACGTCTGAAAATGTTACCTATGGTCTAAACTATGAAATGTTCAGTCCTACCGGCACACTCCTCCCTGCCTACTATGTTTTTTTTAAATGAAAAGAAAAAACTAGAAGCTGGCTGAGGGGAAAAGCAAATTCCCAGTGGACAAAAGGTCTCACACAATGAATAATTCTGTTCTTGCCACTGGAGTCTGGATACTTGGGGGACACAGCCCCATCACTAGAACTTTGCTTGAGCTGCATTTGGAGCCAACTCTGTTGTAAACAAGCTCCTCAACAGGACTGCCATTTGATTTAGATGGGGAATCTGAGAAGCCAAATGTTTGTATGATCAGACAGGATGTGCAAGTTACTTCACTAATATGCAGTGAGATAAGTGCTGACATGCCAACTTGTCTGGCTTTACGTTGCCAGCTGGTAAAATGAAACTGCTAAGGGGGGTGGGAAGCAGAGCTGAAAACTGTAAATATATGGGGAGCACATCGAAAATTGCTGGAGAGCGCAATGGCGCTGCATTGCTGTTTGTGTTGCAAATGTTGTAGCACACCCATTCCCTACTGTTATCCAATCGAATGAAACAGAAAGGGGGAGGTCTACCCCACCACATTCTACCTTCCAGACACAATCAGCCTGTCACACGCTGTATAGAAAACTGAGAGATTAAGGAAACTGTGATATTTAGAAAAAGAAGTGAGTGGCAAGTACATGGGGGAGGAGTGGAGTTCCTGCAAGATTTTCACATTTTTCCCCATCAGACAAGACAAATCATCTCCACAATCTGAGTCATGCTGTTCTGCATTTTTCTAGTAGGATTCTGGCTATTGCGTAACATTTTTCTTACTTTTTCTTCTAATGAGGAGTAATCAGTGAAAAGACACTGTTCATGGCTAGTGTTCAAAACCTTTTATTACTTGGTCACTCTTAAAACCCATTCCAAATCATCTATGCAATTGTGAAAGTTTGGCAATGAAGTCTTCTTAATGGTGTCCAGGCGGTACCCTTTAGTGTGATTAATAGAGGCAGTCAAAAATGATATTTGTTTCTGTGGAAAATTGGAATACCAAAATATTTTAGTTTTCAGCAAAAGTATTTAATTTGTGGGTGTTTGGTTTTTCTGACAACAAAATTGAAATTTTCTATGGAAAGCAGGAGCATTTCACACACAAAGTCATGTAAGCAAAAACCCAATTTTCTGTCAAAAAACAGCATGAAACAGAAAATTTTTGACCAGCCTTGCAATTACCTTGGTCCATAGAGAGAATATTATTAACTCTTTTGCAAAAGCTTATATAACATAACTGGAACTCTAATAAAAAGGTGTGAGGACCAATTGTCCTCAGTTACTTACTAGTCCCATTGATTTAACATTTGAGAGTAGAATTGGGTCCATTTTACAAAATAGAAGTCAACCTCTGAGCAGTAATATGGCATTTAAAGACCTGGTCTAGAAGCAAGTTATTACTGTAATTAGTATCCATCAAGCTATTTTTGAATTATCTAATCAAACACAATTTCAAAGTTTCACGTGTGTTTTAGGAGCCCTATGACTCGATTTTTTCAAACCAAGTTTAGAGGAGCTCATTGCAGATGTAGACTAATCTCTTTTTTTTTCCAAAAGAAGAATTTAAAATGGCTATGAATTTTAATACCTCTTTTATACACAATTCGATAAAGGTTTTTACAGCAGCCACCAGAAATTGCACATGCTTTTACTAAATCTATTTAGCCTAATTGCATAATTTCACTAATTAACTAAGTAGGCAATACTTGACTAAAACTTGGGGAGGGAGGAAGAAAAAGAAAAATTCATGCACATGAGGAAGATCATTAAGGACCATAGTTTACCCTCTGTATGTAACCAAGGCCATAATTAAAATTTTGAGCCTTCTAGAGGTAAAAAAGGTTAAAGTATTTTTGTTCTGTTTGGTTATCAGGTGAGCCTAGTTGTTAAGGATTACCCCACTCAGACTGATACCTACCCACACAGAGGGCCACTATAATGTTATCCCCAGCACAGTTTGCTTTGTCCTGCTATTGAAGTTTGTTAATAAATATCACCATGAACTGCACCACATGTGTAATAGTCACAGATTACTTGTAAATCTTACATTAATTCTCAAATAGCTGTGGATATCTCAAAATGGATCATGTTTTATCCCTAAGCCCAACTTTTTTGTAACTGCCGCGATAGAAAAATGTCATAATCTGAATACAAGCATTGTACTATTATGTAAATACAGACACCATGGAAGGGATTTTTGGTTGGAGGTGGATAGTGCCTACCTGAAGCAGACTGTATAAATAAAACAAAACTATGAATTAAGAGGCTATAATGGGTTTCTGCAGATACCGTAAACCATGTGAGTATAACTCAAGTAATTTGTATAGTTACTAAAATGGACCCGATCAAGATAACTGGCCCTCCCCCATTTTTGGATCTAGTTTGGAACCAAATCTCCAGGGACAGGTTCAAAAATTAGAAAGGGTGCAAATAATAGGTTCCAGTTTTGGCCCATCTCTGTGTTTTCTACAGGTGTAGTAATAAAATGATAAGTAGAGGGACCCCACTACTGTCAATCCAGCACTTTTTATGAACTGTGTTTTTTAAGCTAAATTATATTTGTGATTCTCTGCTTAATACTACTTAATTATTATTTAATGGACACAATCTGCCTTCTTGTTAGTAGATTCCCTTTATAGCTCTCCCATGCACAGTCCATTAAACCAGTGGTTGTGGTTTTCATTCTGTGACTGCAAGTTATAACAGAAAAATGTTTTGGTGACCCACCTGCCATTTGCCCATAAACAAAGGGCAGGTGGTGGCAATTCCCTGAAATCTATTTGTGTCCTCCTTGGGGGTTGCAACATCCAGGTCTATTCTTCACTTATTTTTTATTCTTAATGGATGTAATTCACCACAGTGCACACCTTAGTAGAAAACTCCTATAGAATGTAAGTGATCGAAACAATAGGGTTCTTGAGAAATTTAATTGGATTCTATGACAATTAGTTTAACAGAGAATGAGATCCTTTCTGTTGATTTTTATTTAAACCATCCTCTAGAATTCTATAGCAGGGATATAATTCTGTCTTAATGTATAAGGGATGGTTCTGAAAACCTACAGAAAGGTTGTCATTTTCTATTAAATTATTTAAGACTGTTCCATAAGACTAGGGCCAGTAAAAGATGCCATGCCGTTAATGTGGGTGATGTGGCTTAGTTAAATGGTAAATAAAGCCCTCTGCCCTACTGAATTTCACTCAATGTATCACATCTGAAAGCCATTGCAAGTTTATAGTGTTTCCATTATTGATTCATTCCATAGCTCTTTGTTATGTTAAATACTTTAAAGACAAATTCAGAGTCCCTTAGTACTGATTGATTATGTATTATCACAAGCTACCATCTGGTTACAATTGAAGTGCACATCCGTCCTTGAAGAACTACAAGATTAATGTGATATTTTGCCCCCCCACCCAACTTTTAAGGAATTTAATTCTCATGTAATGTGCCTGCTGTGGGGTCAACTTCCCAACTGACATGCCCAGTGGCCTTCAGCCCTGATCTTGAGGAACCTATCTCTGGCCCCAGTTCAGGAAGGCGCCATGCTGAAGGCACCTGGGTAGTCCTATTGACTTCAAAGGGACTGCTCAGATGCCCAAGTACCTTCCTGAGTCAATGGATGAAATCCTGGCTCCACTGAATTCAAGATGAATTTTGCCGTTAACTTGAGTTTGGCCAGAATGTCACATCAGGGGTCACTATGAGACGATAGGGTTGTTTTTCTCCAGAGCCCACTCCATCCTCTGCTGATACCACCACCAAGGATGACAGTAGCAGTTTTATGATGCGTACACATGGCTGCTAGTCCCTGGGTGAAATGGACAATAAAACCTGCAGCTGCTTATTTTCGTTGGTTATAATTCGATACCCAAAATGAGCATTAGGCTGTAGCGGAGCTTAGGGTCTAGAGACACCTCAGAGACTTTAAAAAACCAAGTGTCAAAATGGGTTTGTTTTTTTCCTAAAATTCTCCTTGTCACAGGCACAAGCTTGCCTGTATTTGTTGATGCAACATAATGGAAGGCAATGCAGGCCCCCTTGAGTGCAGGCAGATGAAATGAAGGCATGCCTCTTTGGTTAAATCAATAGTTCTTTTCAAATCCACGATTAGCCCATTTCTAAACTGGTCTCTGATTTGTTTTATGAAACTAAATCCCTGTTAGATCAGGAAGTGAATGCTGTGTCATAGCTAGGCAATAAACCAATTGAAAAATCATCATTTAAACTCCCCCAGCCCAAACTATGCCTCTCAGCCTGCCAAGGCCCAAACGTAGATAGAATGTATGACAAAGACCCAAAATGAGAGGGGAACACAAATTATTCATGCAGGAAATTGACGTAGTCATGGGATTCCTTTGGCTAGTGTAACTACCTCTCTCTATAATCTCAGTTTCGTATTTCTGATTTACACAATTTTCCACCGTAAAAGTGAGGCGGGTACTAAATTTGTGTAGAGTAGTGGTAACTTTGGGACTAAAATGAAGTTTGCCTCAAATTTAAGCACATGTTTCACGGCTTTGCTGGACTGGGGCCATGGAGAGGAAAAGGTGGGACTGTGCCTGGCACTTAGAGATTCAGGGGTTTTCTGTCCCCTCTTGAGAGGAAGGGCGCAGCAGTTAGGGTGCCAGCCTGCGTAGTCTGAGTCCCAGCCTCTAGTCCACAGACTTTTTACGTGACGTTGGTCACGTCACTTGGCCATTCTGTGCCTCTGTTCCCCAGCTGTTAAGTGGAGATGATAGCAATGCCCTATCTCACAGGAAGGTGTGTGAGGAGGGCAAGGTTCTCAGATGCTGTGGTAATAGGGGAGGTCATAGAAATACCTCAGCTAGATAGATACAGGGCCAAGTATAATCTGGCCCTGAATGTATGGGGATTACACATAATCAGGAGTGATTGTGCCAAAATGCGAACTGTCCCTAGTGATGACACCACATGTTAGCCTAACCAGCCACAGTTTGGTTTGTGTGACCAAATCTAGTTGTAATGACCCAAATATATCAACACGAGGGGAGAGATTTTTGTGCTGCTTCTCTGCGAGGTGCAACATAAAACGCTCCGCCCAGCAGGAGAGGGGGCTCAGATGGCTATCAGCCAGTTTTGTGCTCTCCTATTGTGGGCTACTGTGGGGCTGATGTGGCCTTCCAGTAAATTAGCAAGACCTGGAGCATACCCTGCAGCAGCATAAAAGGACTATAACAAAGGGGCAAATTCTTCCAGTGGGATTTAAGGAGGCTTTGTAATAAGCTGCCATGCAACAAATTATCTGTTGACTTCCTGCCCTAGTCCCATGAACAGCCATTGCTAATGAATCTATAAAAGAAGCTTCATTGTCACATCTACAACCCGGTTGTATATTGACTAGTTAAGCAAATGCTGAGAAAAGCTGCTGTGAAATTGCAAGGGACTTTGGAAGGGTTCAGGTTACAGCAATGCAGGAGAGGAATACTGACTCTTATCTGACTTCTGTATGGAGCAATTCATAAATCTTTAATATGTGACGTGCTGCTTGTCAGCTTTCATTTATTTTCTTTTTTCTCTTATCAGGGGGACTGGAAGACTGCATCCTATCCTATGAACCTGTCACAAGACAGGAAAGTAAGTTTCACCTGCTGTTTTGTTATTGCTGTTATTATTTATCATGCCAAGGGGCCAGCTGAGAACTGGGCCCTGTTGGGCTAGGCTCTGTTCAAACACAGAATAAGAGACCGTCCTTGCCCCAAAGAGCGTACGCATCTAAATAAACAAGCCAGACAGAGTGTAGGGAAAGGGATACAATAGGCAAACAGGTTTCAGAGGAACAGCTGTGTTAGTCTGTATTCGCAAAAAGAAAAGGAGGACTTGTGGCACCTTAGAGACTAAACAATTTATTTGAGCATGAGCTTTCGTGAGCTACAGCTCACTTCATCAGATGTATACCGTGGAAACTGCAGCAGACTTTATATATACACAGAGAATATGAAACAATACCTCCTCCCACCTTTGTGTGGGGGGGTGGAGGGTGAGAAAACCTGGATTTGTGCTGGAAATGGCCCACCTGATGATCACTTTAGATAAGCTATTACCAGCAGGACAGTGGGGTGGGAGGAGGTATTGTTTCATATTCTCTGTGTATATATAAAGTCTGCTGCAGTTTCCACGGTATACATCTGATGAAGTGAGCTGTAGCTCACGAAAGCTCATGCTCAAATAAATTGGTTAGTCTCTAAGGTGCTACAAGTACTCCTTTTCTTTTTGCGAATAGGCAAACAGTGAACAATGCAGTGGCAGCAGATGTCATGTTGGTGCTTGGCTTCTTTCTTAAATCCTTTTGGTGAGATTTTTTGGGAGGGGATTAGCTAGAGGGAAAGATAAAGTAGAGGGGAAGGGGCTGGTGACCATGAGTCAGAAGGCAGGAGGGGCTGGAGCAAACACCTAGTCACCACAGCGGGGAGACCATTCAGAGTACAGACTGCAGGAAGCAAACAGATGCCCTCATTGGTGTCCTTCAGTCCCTGTTTCAGCTGCTTTTTGCAGCCTCTCTGCTGGCTTCTGTCTCCAGCTAGCTCCTCTCTGCAGTTTCTTTTCCAAAGTCTACATGGCCTGCTTTTGACACAACAAACAACCCAATGGGGCCTAGGGCTTAGTCTCCCCACCTTCCATTTGTTGTGTCAACAGCAGGTCATGTATTCTGGCCCCAGGGCTGGTGGGTGGCGTCCACTAATAAATATATTTAGCCTATGTCTACATTACAAATTACTTTGGTATAATTTACATTGCTTAGGGGTGTGAATAATCCATACCCCGGAGCGACGTAAATTACACCGACCTAAAGTGCCAGTGTGGACAGGCTATGTCAGCAGGAGAGCTTCTCCCTTCGATATAGCTACTGCCTCTCATGGAGGCAGGAGTTACTAATCTGACGGGAAAGCGCTGTCCCGTTGGCTTTGGGCATCTTCACCAGAAGCACTACGGCGGCACCGATGCAGCTATGGTTATTGAATATGATATTGAGTGTTTGTGCATTTTCTCAGCTTCACCACAAAGCTGAGAGTGTTGTTTCCCTCACAGTGTAAGCCTCTACCCATGGCAGGTTATCCTGCACAATGCCAGTCTGTAGGTACGCTGCTGTGATTATAAAACCATAGGGCTAAAGCCTTGTCTGTATGGTACATCTGTACTGCACACACCTTATGGTGACATGTCAAGAACATACGCTGCACACCCCCTAGCACAGGTATAAATAGTAGTGGGAACAATGAGGCACTGCTTAAGTGAGTAAAGACCTGCCTGATCCCTCTACATTGCTATTTGTAGCAGTGTACTGTTCTGCTGACTCCCTGCTACAGAGAACGGCTCTGGCAGCTCCACACTGCTGGAGATTTTCCCAGATGCCTTCCCCCTGCCAGGGCCTTTCACTGCCAGGAGGAGCTACACACCACGGTGTGGACGCAGCCCACTTTTCACTGCAGTGTGTAGCTACGCATACCCTACATGCTGCTGCCAGTGCAGAGAAGGCCTAATATGGGTGCAACCCCTGTTGATTTCACTGGGATTGTGTGTAACTGACAGGAGAATTTAGCCCTCAGTCTCCTTCCCATTTCTCATGACATGGTTCATCTGATAGCATCTATGAGCCGCCTTGTCAAAGATAGTCATTATGTACCATCAGGCTATGAGTAGAGCAGGCCATTGGCTGCAAAGGTGCGCTCCATCTGAGAGCTCTGAAATAGGACCTGTGTACAAAACAGCGCCTCTCTCATGTGGAACAAAAATAAATTTATTCCTGTAAATGAGCATCTAAAAATCTTCTAAAACTTCACTCCACACCTATGAGCTATAAATCAGTTTTGGTGAGCCTGTGTAAATATTTGATGTTACTGTCAGAATAAAGAAAAGTTAGAGTCTTCATCTGAATATCACTTTCCTTTCTGTTGCTCAGTTAATTACACCAGACCCGTTATTATTTTGGGTCCTATGAAGGATCGGCTCAATGATGATTTGATATCTGAATTCCCTGATAAGTTTGGATCATGTGTACCACGTAAGTACTCTTTTCTGCCTACTCCTGAATTCTGTAACAGTTCGTAGGTTCTTTGATGTCAAGCACACAATGCAAAAGCAGCGTCGATATTTATTTTATGTAATCGTATTTCTCAAAAGCAATTTTTAAAATCTGCAATTGAGATGTAAAACTCCTAGCCAAGGTCCAGCTGAGATGCAGTGTTTCATAGAAGCTGTGCAGGAAATGGAATTTCTGTCCCATGGGAAATTTCACATTTCTAGGGGAGGGAATTGTTCCAAATGGGGAAACAAAAAGTCAGAAATGCAGAATTTCCCACAGAACACCAATGTTTGTAAAAATCCATTTTGGAAGACTCCAAATTGAAATTTCCAGCCACCTCACCTGTCAGAGAGCCAGGCAGCCCCCCTGCCCACAGAGCCGGAGATCTGAGCAGCCTGCCCAAGAGCAGCCCAGGAAGATATGGAGCCAGGTAGCTCACTCACCAGGCAAGCAAGCCAGACAGGGAACCAGCTGCTAGCTCCTTGGTAGTCCAGAGAGATGGAGAGCCAAGCACTTTATCTGCCCACCCACTAGGGTGGCCCAGGAAGTCAGCTAGAGGGGGAGCCAGTCACCCTTGGAGCCTGGGATTCCTAGCTTTGTGCCTGGTGGGAGCCTGGACTCTCTCCCCCTCCCCACCCCCCGCCAGGTGAGATGCTAAGAACCCTGGAAGCTCTGGGAGCCAGCTCATGCAGGCTCCCAGGGAGCATGGGAGCCCAGGGAGCTCTGGCTCCTAAGCTCCCCGCCCATTAGAAAACATATTGGATGCATTTCCTAGTCATTCAGCCTGTCTCTCTCTGACCTCACTCTCCCCTAGGACTTGGGTCTTTTCGTGGGCTAAGGGGTACATTTTTATGGGAGTCCTTTGTTGAAATACTGGCAGCGCTTATGAGCTGCTCCTGCTTACACCAGATCTGAATTTGGCCAGGAATGGTCTCTGTTAAGTAGTGTATTTTTTGGAGAGAAAAGTGCCTACAAAAATCCTAATTTTCCCGTGTTTTGTTGGTCTGCGCAGACACCACAAGACCGAAGCGTGACTATGAAGTGGATGGGAGGGATTATCACTTTGTCACTTCGAGGGAACAGATGGAAAAGGATATCCAGGAGCACAAATTTATAGAAGCTGGGCAGTACAATGATAATTTATATGGGACTAGTGTGCAGTCTGTGAGATTCGTAGCAGAACGGGTAGGTTGCATCCATGTTTACTGCACTTGCAACACAGCCTGTTTTGTCCACTGCAGCCTTTCAGGCAGCTGTAAATATACAAAATATCTTCAAAATAGTGTCCTCAAAATTATGGATATTTAAGGCTGCAAACAAGTTGTGGGGTTCTTTTTGTTCAGTTAAAAGTTGCGGCCGTGTGTTTGCTAAAGTTGTGGTCGCACCAAAACTGCAGCTCCGCCCCTTCCCAAGCCCCCGAATTTCCCAGGAGAGAGTTGCCACCCTTCCCCCCCTTCCTCCCCTCCACTGGCAGCAGCAGCCACAGCACAGGCTCTTCCTCCCCCTGCATTGCAGCTCCCTACTGGGCCAGGCTGCTGGGGCCCCATGTCAGCAGGAGGGCAGCTGGGCTGCCACTGCAAGCCAGGTTGCTCCCCATCTCAGTGGGGAGCAGGGGCATGCGCCGCTGCAGAGAGACGGTCCCTGCCCCCAGTGGCAGCATCCAAGGGCTGAAATTTACAGCAACTATAAATTGCAGTATCTGCTACAAGTTGCTCTTACGGCATTAAAATCCATGATTTTCTTGCAGCTTTATGGGTATTAGAATCGCTCTGAAAATAAAGAGCCTAGCCATGAAGGGGGCCCGGCCAGCTAGGACTGGGTTTGACAGAATGGGGGGGAAACGTAATGAGAGAGAGGGAAAATTAAGCTAGAAATGTAATGAAAAGATTGACTGGGGATTATAAACCTAAACTTGCCCCCACTGAAGTCCGTTGCAAGACTCTCATTGGTCTAGGGTCTGCTCTGACTTTTACACTGATGTAAGTCCATGGTAGTCAATATAATTACTCTGGATTTACACCAGTGCATGACCATGAGTAGATTTGCCCCTAGTGTGGTAATACTGAGAGTTAGGTTGAAATTAAGAGCAGGGAGCATATTTTTCTCTTGTCCAGGGTCCAATAGTACATGGGTTATTTCATGGAAGGGATAATAGTAAATAAATGTTATTTATTTTAAACTTCCTCCCTTTTTACCTCTTTGGGAGAAGACCAGCTTGCCCCATCCCATCTCTTCAAAGGCCAAACTATTCGATACCATCAGGATACTCTCTCCTTTTGTTTTAAATGTGCAAAGTTTCTTCTCAATAAACTCAGAGTTAAGCTAAAATGGAAAGGGACGGTTTTTGTTCTCCTAAAGATACACTAGACCATTTCCAGTATGTAGTGAAGGGTATGCATGTACCAGTGCTCTTGACCCAAGGTGTCATTCTTCTCTGCAAAGTCATCCCTTTCACTTTAACTTCTAGATGCAACAGGAATATAATTCAATTCAGGCTAAATGCCCATGAGTACTATTTGAATGCCTACCGTGCCCAAAGTATGCTAAGTAACTCACAACATCTGGAGGTGTGGAATTTCTCTGCACTGGTCTTTAATCCCAGGAGCACTGCCTTTGGGCAGCATTCAAACCAAACAGTATGTCTGGAGTTCTTTCTGTTCCAGATGTGGTACCACGCATCCAAGAACATAACATCATCATAGCAATATGGATAGCAAAACACCCTTCCTACCTTTCAGTCAGCATACATCTCCATTATATTTTTCTGACCTTGGAGAAAGGATGTGATTTAAGCACAAGATTAGGTGCCTGGGACTCTTGAGTTCTAATCCCATCTCCAAGGCAAGCTCCCTCTGTGGCCCTGGCCAAGTCATTTAACCTCTGTGTCTCAGTTTCTATACCTGTAAAGTGAGAATAATGCACACCTACCTCATATAGTAGTGTCCAGATTATTTAAATAGTTCATCTTTGTAAAGCAGTTGAAGATGAAAAGTGTTTTATAAATGATGAGTATTACAACAATACATAACACAAAATGTGTCATGAACATTAATAATTGTAGCCTTACAGATACCCCTGTGAGGTAGGTAAGTATTATTAGCCCCATTATACAGATATAAAAATGAGGCACAAAGAGGTTAAGGGACTTTCCCAAGGTCACACAGGAAGTCTGTGTCAGAGCCAGGAGCTGACCCCAGATCTCCTGATGTCCTGCTCTGGATCTCAAGTACAAGGGCATGCTGTTACTCTTAGGAACAATATTTGCTGATGTCCACATAAAATCCCCCCTTCCACCTTTAAGTTCATCCTGTTTGATCTTCCAAAACTGATAAAGTTGTCTTCCGCATCTTCAATTTATTTCTTTTGCTGGCATCAAAGCAAAAGAAATATTGTGGAAGTAAACAGCCGAGTAAGTGCCCTGGAGTCTAGCCTTCTCTTGGTGAGTTAGTAATGTTTGTTTTCTGGAACACTGCATTTTAGGCTTCCTTCCTTTCTTTTGGTTGACTTGCAATAAACGCTGCAGAAATAAACACATCCTCATCTGTTTCCAACAGGGCAAGCATTGTATACTTGATGTATCAGGAAATGCTATTAAACGGTTACAAGCTGCACAACTCTATCCCATTGCTATCTTCATTAAGCCTAAATCATTGGAGCCACTAATGTAAGTATATAATCCTCCAGGCTAGTTTTGGACTCCTGTCTCAGCAGGCACAGCAAAGGTCTCAAGCCAGCATTTTGCCTGTTCTCCAAAGTCAGGAAAACCAAACAAATCAAAGGAAATCTGGAATACTAAAGAATTTATTTTCATTTACACAATAAATAACCAGGCAGCATTACCTAGTGGTTTGAGAATGGAAGTCAGACAACCTATATCCTGTGTCCACTCATCGTTTGATTTTTGGGGAAGTGACTTAGATGCTCTGGGTTTTCCACGTCTGTAAAATGTTTTCATTATTTATTTAGCATTGACACTGTGTCTGGTGCTGTACAATATGCAGAAATAAAGATGGCCCCATGTCTGATAAGCATATAGTGTACAGAAAAGACACATACAAGATTCAACACAATTAGAATAGGAGAGATAGAGATAATGTAAAGGTTTGATTTGTTTGGTATAAGAATACCTACGCAGCATAAGAAGAGCTCAAAGGAGGAAGAGCACTATATACATGCAAAGTGTTGTGATTGTTATTCTATTATTAAACAGAAGTAATACTAAGTTTTGGTCTGCATAAATCCTGTCGAGTTAGTGGCAGTTTCTTTAAGGATATGTATCAAAAATATAGGTAGGCTATTTTTTACTTTCATTAGAGTAAAAAAAGCTTTCAGCCAAATCTCATCAGTGCAGACAGTACTACAGGGACAAACAATGTGAAATCCATTATTTTTTGCTTCTGGAATAAGAGGCTTTTATAGATCTTTGAATGTCTTATTTTAGAAATGCTCTGCAGAAGGAGCTTTTAACTAGAACATCAAGATTTTGTAGGACAAACAACAACTAGGGTCCTTGTAGCATGGTTTATATTAGTATGTTATGCAAACAGAATAAGACTAAAAAATTCTTGAAAAGAATAGGAAATATATAGAAATCAGACACTCCAAAAAATTTAAACGTACAAATTCCATGCTTTCCCCTGCAGCCAATACATTGGAAGTCATCTCTTTAATATGTGTCTTCCTAAGGAATCGTCACCAATAGTTAGTTTCCAATATGAATAAAAACCTCTTAACACAGTTAATGCAATTCTTTCTGAGGCCAATGTCAAGAGGATAATGGCACAACACTGAGCTGCTTGCCCAGGAAAGTTACCCACGTCACTGAACTGTACTGTAGTGAAAGTAGTGAACTGTACTGAACTGTACTGTAGTGAAAGGAGTAGGTCTCAGGCTTTTTACAAGGGGGCAGGAAAGTTAAGGCGAATCAGCTAGAGGTGTGAAGTCAATGTGCAGGAGTTAAAATGCAGGGTTAAACCTTCCAAGCAGATGTTCTCACTCTGGAGTAAAGTGGGCTTAGTCCTCCAAAGAAGACTGCATTAGAGGGAACTAAAACCACTTTACTCCTGAATGAGAGCAGCCATGTGGGGGTTTAACGTGCTTTAACTTCAGTTGATTTACCATAACTTTCCTGAGTGTTGCCATGTAGACGTGGCCTTAGTAATCTAAGGTTTCTAGTGACAGGTAATACAGTTAAGGGCTTGTCTACATACAAACTGTACCACTTTAACTATTCCAGCATAGTTACATCAATACACACACACACCATTAGTGCAGATGCAGTTACACAGGTATAAAAGTGCCATATTCCAGTACAGGAAGGGAAATAAGTGAGAACCTTCATACCAATATTATTGTGTCCACATTATTAAATATACAGGTATAATGATTTCAGTAAAGAACTACATCCATAGCCAAAATAGTTATACCAGTACAATAAACTCTGCATAGACCAGGCATAAGATTTAACTACGCTTAACCAGTGCTCCCTGTCACGCAAACATGTTCAACGTCAATATAATAACCAAACAAACCACACCCGACAAAAATTTGCCAACTAGACCAAACACAAAGACAAAAACCATAGAGATGACTTGTCACTGAAATGATTAATTAAAATTGAAGGGCCCAATTCTCATTTACCCTGAGGCTCCTTTACATCACTCTGGCAATATCTAAAAAGGTCTTAAAGTGAGTATAAATTAAGGCCCCTTTACACTGCTAGTACAGTAACAAGGCCTCAGCATGCCCGAGAGTCCAGCCTGAAGACTTTTCGGTCGATCGCAACCCTTTCACTGAACGGTAATGTTCCCGGCTTAGTACGATGAGTCAGACTTACGTATACTAATTCCAAACCTGTTCATATAACCCATAAACGACTGACGTATGTTTTCAAATAAACCTTCCCTATCCTGTACTCGAAAATCTACCCCCTGGAGTGATGGAGCCGGAGTACTATATTTTACAGAGAAGTTGCTACAAACATTGTGTAATTGATGAAGCAACATTAATGGGGTTACACATTCAGTTATACAAACAGCCAACTTTAGAGACATTTATAGAAATACATTTTCGTAGCTTTAACTACCCATGATATATATACAGCATTTTTCAGCAGGCAGATTTCTGTCCCTAATGAAAGAAACTAAGGGGTAGGTCAACTGTAACAAATACATGCTGTCATGCACTCACAGGCATAAGATTTTATGCATCATCATGCACATAATTTCCTACATGCATCAAATGTCATGCCATATACAGTCCATTACCACATTTTCATGTGGTTTCAGTGCAGAACATTAAATGAGATTTATGTGAAATACAGGATGCTTCCTTTTATAATGTGTTGTGAGCTTGTTTCCCTATGTTGCCTTGACAAAGTTCCCTGCTCTTCTGAAAAATAAGTAACCATGTTATAGAAAAGGTAAAGCAAACTAGGTCTGTATTTTATTGTTAAGACTTTGGACATCTTCTGGTGTACACAAAGTACTAAATCAACGTGGACATTGTTCTTTCTGAGCCACAATACACAGTATTAACAGCTGTACATGTACAGAAAATTATATCTCTTACAGTAATTAAGTGACAGGTTTCAGAGGAACAGCCGTGTTAGTCTGTATTCGCAAAAAGAAAAGGAGTACTTGTGGCACCTTAGAGACTAACCAATTTATTTGAGCATGAGCTTTCGTGAGCTACAGCTCACTTCATCAGATGTTTACCGTGGAAACTGCAGCAGACTTTATATACACACAGAGAATATGAAACAATACCTCCTCCCACCCCACTGTCCTGCTATTACCAGCAGGACAGTGGGGTGGGAGGAGGTATTGTTTCATATTCTCTGTGTGTATATAAAGTCTGCTGCAGTTTCCACGGTAAACATCTGATGAAGTGAGCTGTAGCTCACGAAAGCTCATGCTCAAATAAATTGGTTAGTCTCTAAGGTGCCACAAGTACTCCTTTTCTTTTAGTAATTAAGTGGTGAGCTCCATCAAATGGTAAAACTAGTGCAATACAAGAATGTTACTGGTATCCAGTACATTTATGGTCTACATTTTACAATACAAATGTTATGACAGAAGCTACTCCTTTAACTAGAAAAATCAGGAACAGAAAATACTACCAATGCGGAACATCATCAAGCTACCTTTTCTCTTGGAAATGTCAAGTTTTCGTGGCTGGCTGTGATTTTGACTGTCTGCTTCAACTCACGTTAACAGAGGGAGGATTGCATTACATTTCCTTGGGTTTTGTTTTTGAAGAGGTGGGGAGGAAAGAAATTGGCGGGACTTAGTACCAGATGGTCCTTAGCCTTCGCATGAGTGGGCTGTGGGAGAAGAGGGAAGGTGTGGGGGCCAGGAAAAAGAGTAATCCCTGCATATTCAGAGGCACACAGGGGTGCGAATCAGGCTGGCAATCTTAGGGAGGGATTGCATCTTCCAGAGGCAAAATCCTTTGCCAAGCCCCGGTAGGATGGTGCATCTCCACACTGCACCCAAAGGACAGCTGTGCCTCAGTGGCACAATATAAATGTTACCAGTCAGGCCTTTACAGGTAATACCTGCTATCTGGGGGCTAGAGATATTTCTGTTAAGCTGCTACATTTTCATGGCTGTATCTTCACCATGGAGAAAGGGAGAATCATTTGCTCTCATTTGCAGGGAGCGTCTATAAATCCAGAGATGTCTGGGGTTTCCCTTGTTTGTCCCTATGATTTTTCTCTTATTCCTGAAGATAAGATATCTGTGTCTGCCTAAGAAATATAGACACGCTCTCCTTCTCATTCACTAAAGCGTGCGCGTGCACACATGGACAGTGGAACCTACTGAAAGTGAACTCCACTCGATGACGTTCTGTCTATTGGAAAATAAAATGAAATTTCCAAAATTAATATGCAAACTGAAATTCCAGTTACAGCAAAATGAGTGGTGGTGTGAGTTCAACTGTAAGAAGGTCCCTGTACATATAACAGATGTACAATAATTCAGTGGGAGTTTTGCACAGGAGCCACACCCATTGTAATCTTAGGCTCCACAAAGCCTACACCCTGTTCTAGCGCTCTAAAAGCCTCCCATGGCATTAAGGGACAGCCCCTCTTCAGCAGTCTCTCCTGTACGGCTATTGCTGCCCCTGGCCTCTCTGTGCTCCCAGCATGCATTAGGATAAGACTTGGTCACCCCTCTCTTGCATCTCCATGCAGTCTAACTGCAGAAGGTTAAGCTTTCATTGATGCATAAATTGTGAGGCCTGAAGGAACCATGACAATCATCTAGTCAGACCTCCTGCACAACATGAGCCAAAGAATTCCACCCCATAATTCTTGTCTCAAGACCAATAATTTCTGGTTGAATTACAGCTTACCTTTTAGAAAGACTTTCAATCTTTTTGTAATTCAGATTCAATAAAGGGCTGATTTGTTAATTACTTTGAACTAATATTGAAAAATATATTTCTAGGGAAATGAACAAACGTCTTACAGAGGAACAAGCCAAGAAAACCTATGAGCGAGCACTTAAATTAGAACAAGAATTTGGAGAATATTTTACAGGTATGAAGTCACTTCAAAACACCTGTCCCCAAGGGTTCAATCCATGACCACAAGTCAGCTCTATCTCTAGCTTGAAAGAATGAGTGCCACAATAAAGGCCCAATATTGAGCATTATCAGTTCCCATTGAAGTCAATGGGAAAACAGCACTGCCCCATATCAATGAATATGTATGAAGTGAATTATGTGCCTCTTGAAGTCAGTGACAAAACTCCTACTGACTTCAGTGATGCATGACGGGACCTGATTGTCCCAATCCTGTTCCCCTTAAAGTCAGCAGGAATTCTGCGATTCACTTAGCAGGTCCTCGCATTGGGTACTTGCATTGATCCGCACAGAATTTTACCCTGCTGGACTTCTGCATTTGTCTTTACCATTGTGAACAATATATTGACCTCAAAAGGATTTTTAAAGAGCAAATCATTTGTAAATAATTTTGCAGCTCTACCGTGGAATAATGAAAAGCAGGTGATAGGTCAGTGCTTTCAGACTCAGTTGCCTTAAAGTTAGGACCTAAATCCATATTCAGGCAGCTAAATACAAGAGAACTGATTTTCAGTGGTGCAGAGACCATACAACTCCATTAACTGCAGTGGGAGCCAAGCCCGGCACTTTTGAAATTCATTTCCCAAGAGGATCATTTTCTCCCTTTGGCAAATGATCTATCTCTTCACTATATAAAATATGAAATAATACAAGACCAGACTCACTGTTGGCAAAAGCAGATGCAGCTTCACTAAAGTGGTACCCACTTATACATGATATGAACATGGCCCAAAGTCTAATCTTTGTGGGGAAAATAAAATAATCTCATTTCACTGTAACCATTGCCAGAACTACACAACTGAAGTGTTAAAACTGGGAGCTAGTTTGCCAATACTAGATGAAATCCTGGCCAAGTCAATGGGAGTTATGCCATTGACTGAAATGGGGCCAGGATTTTACCCAATGTGCACTGTGGTTTATGTATAGCCTAGTAGCATTGCAATGTATGCAGTTAAACTGAGCACAAAAAATGCCAGACCTAGAACTTCAGAAAGCACATTTCATTCAAGAAGCAACCTTTCAAAACATAGTGTTGTGTGTGCTGAAATTAAAACACAAAACACCTCTTTCTGGCAATAGAGGAAGCATGTTCCTTTGTGTCAAGGTTTGAAGGGTTAAATACAAATACATCTAGACTGTTTTTTGGGCTACAACAAAACACTGGCAATAGAGAGGTGTTCTTGAAAACGGGTCGGTGTATGGACCGTAGGTAACTAATTCGTTACAGACAAAGCAAAGGGACATTTGTATTTTTATAGTCTAAAGATAGCTAAACACTACAAAACTATGTTCTGTATGTCTTGTAGGAACTGAACGTAGAGCTGCACAAAATATTATGAAGAAATAGCAGATTGCAGTGAATAAAGGGTTGAAGTTTTCACACAAAAATTAGAAAAAGCTCATGCCATCTTTGTACCAGCTCTAATTGAACATATTTGCACAAAAAGTATCTCCAGCTGCCCTTTGCACAGTTTCTATCTGGTTAGTTATGTTCTGAAGAGCCACTCTACTAATTTGCTAATGTTTTAATTTTCCCCAGATATAGGAAAGGTTTAGTGAACACATATAATGGTGACCTACATTTCAGTTCAGCTTTTGCCTTATCCCCGGGGTCACCAACAAAATCTTACAGCAGTAAAAATCTTTACATTAGTGAAAGGTATGGGCTAATTCCATGGCCCCCATGAGGGTACAATCTGCTAGGATGAAGTTATGGCCACAGAAGCTGGGGTCCCAGGTTTCTTGGAAAAGTGGGCAGCGACTAGTTCAGGAAGGGTGGGCCACAACCAGGTCAGTCAGAAGATAGACCGTGTATCCCTGCTACAGCCTCCACTGGCAGGGCTCCTAAGGAGTCCGTTTGCAAAATGCAAAGCTTGACTTCCCACAACAGAAATCCCACACCCTGCCCTCCTTTGGAAGTGACTTCTTATTGGGATGCAGGTTTTCAGGCTAGCACAACAAGGTGCCATGTTTATTTCCCTGCCACAGCAAAGGTGAGCCCAGGCTAATGCTCTGACAATAAGCAATGGCACTGGATCTCTGTTTTGGTGGATCACCATTGTATTGGACTCATTTGGGATCTTCAGGGTGCATGGCTTTCCCTACACTGCACGGTTCATGTGCATTATTATTATTTCTTCCAGTTTTATCAACTTCTAGGTTAATATTGAAACTGTGCTGGCAGCTGCTGCTGTAGACTGTACCAATTAAAAAATGAATTGTTTTCATATTGCAGCTATTGTCCAAGGAGAAAGCTTAGAAGAAATATATAATCAATGCAAACTTGTAATTGAAGAACAATCTGGGCCTTTCATCTGGATTCCTTCAAAGGAAAAGTTATAAATTAGCCACTGCACCTCTGATTATGACGGAAGAATATTTAGAAGAAAACAACACTATGCTATTTTGAGGCTTTCCTGTTTTTGTTGCATTTATGTTCTTGCAGTCAATGTGAAATTTTATGAATGTACAACACAAAGTGTTTGAAGCCATGAAGGACAGTGATGGGTCAAAAGGGTAGGAACAAAAAGACTTTTTACCATACAAAGCAAATCTCATGTGTGCGCAAAGCACCTGTTGTAGGTATAAACTTTTGACATGGGGACCCTCTGTCAAAGGGAGCTAGCCACTACTGCACCCACATGGACATCATGAGCGATTTCAGTGGCTGAGCTCAGTGTGTTGATCGGTTTAAAGAGAAGTTTCCCAGCTCTTAGACCTCATGTAGGGCTTGAGCCTGCAAGGGCTGAACACTTGACCCCGGTTCATACACCTGTGGGTAGTCCCATTAATGTCAATGGGACTAAGCATGTGCTTAAGTGTTTTGGTGGATCAGGGCCACGTGCACCTTGCTGGATTGAGCCCATAGATCCTGTTCCAACTCCTATTGAAGTCAATGGAAAGATTCCCATTGAAGTTGGATTGGGTGCTAAGCTTGTCATTGCACATCAGTAGTTGGTACACCTTGACTTTGGTAACTATGCACATGTTTTGATTTCCAAAACCAAGTCAAGCATTTCTTTTTCCTCTCTGGACACACCATTATATCAGGAAATAACCCCCAGTAGTTTATTTCAATGGAATTTGGTGTTGGGAAGAGAACAGAAGCATTTCACATCACACATATACCCACTCACATGTGTAAGGATTCACAGTACCTAAACTGAAAAGGAGGGATACAACTGGGAAAAGCTTTAAAATTTTGGATTATCTGTTTTACCATTTATACTGATAGAAGGCACTTAATGATGGAATAATTTATAAAAATTAAAATATATTGATGTATAGAAACTAATTTCTATAGGTGAAAAATGTTTTGTGAGATATTTTGTAAAGATTAATTAATTGAAAGATTAAATATTTGCACCCTGGTCTGGCTGTAAAATGTAAAGAGGACCTTCAAGTTGCACTATCCCTTTTTGCAACAAATTATCTAATAACATTAACAAACCCTATAATTTCTTAAATTTTAGATGGCAATTTGCTTTTTTTTTCTCAACTTAATCCTTCTCTTTCCTTTTATTTAATCATGATCAATTCCTGTGGAAAGAACTCAAATTGACTACCCTACAGGGTTTTGTTGTTCTTGTTGTTGTTGTTTTGGAAATACTAGGATGATGCATCTTTAAATTGAAACAGATGATTTTTCAGAGGCAAAATGTCAGTGACTTGAATGCAGTGTATTATTTTCTCTCTTGAAGGGTGCCATAATCTTCATTGGAAAACATTTTATAATCATTCCTTATGCTGTAAGTGAAATCCAGAAGCATTTAGTCCTTTTTGCCGGCAGGCCACTGACTAACTTGTGTCATCATTTCATTTCACAGTCAACAGGTGTTTTCACCAGACTGGGGCAATGGACATTTGTGGGGAATTTGGGGAAAATCTGTGGAATTTCAGCTTGGGGTATATGGGCAGGGGTGAGAAGTTCTTGCTTGCTGTTTCACTTGGCCCTTATTTCATATACTGATACAGATTTCGCTGTACCACATCTGGAGGATAGTTACAAATAGATGAACTGCCTTTGCTGCTGCTGCTGGACCACATTTTATAGAAAACCTACAAAATACTGCAGGAGTCCAACACATTTTAGCTGGTGGCTACTTCGATCCTAATGTGTAATGACATTTTAAGGGCAAACATTTCAGTTACCCGAGTTACCAATAGAATATTCAGTTACTTGTCTATCCAAAACTTTCAGCCTTGTGTCTCTATGCTGTCCTGATATGACAGGTACATGCAGCCACTCTCAGTAAATAGGCTGATTCGCTGGATGTTTATAAAACAGCCATCAGCAGTGACAGGGTTTGCAATATGGGTCCTGTAGCATTCATTAGGCCTCATGGTTAACACTGTATTAAAATGGATGTGAGAAGTTCATGCTTCCTCTATTGTTATTTTTTTTCCTGCCTGGCCAGCACAGATTCAAAGACAGAATACCCGTAGAGTTTCTAAACTATCTCCATCACCAGAAGGGCTAGACATTTAAAAAAAAAAAAAAGCTTAGATTCTGGATAATTATGCAGAAATCCACAGGAAAGTCCTAGATCCTTGGAAGTCATTGATATTTCCATGCTGACAAAGTACTGTTGTCTCAGGTTGGGCCCGAGCCCACCTGAACTGATAACCAAGTATCCCAAAGCAGGAACTCCATTCTAATTTTCAACTCTGTTTTTAAGCAACCACATCTGCTTCTTTGTTTCTTAGTTCAGCATGCGACCTTTTAAGATATTATCCTATTAGTAAATGTTCTGTTTTGTCATGTGCTGTGCTTTACAGTGAACAGTAACACTATGGCTGAGTACAATCAATTTTTCCATCAGTCTTTGGTTACTGTAGTACATTATTTATTTTTTCCTGTCTGTTGTTTGTGCTTCCAATTTAGAGTTGCCATTGCACTTCTTATATTTTTTAAATAAAACATATATATATTTAAAAAAAAATCACCAACAGCAGCAATGAGAGGTCTTATTTCCTGCAGGGTTTATACCTCCATTTGTTTTGTGTCTCGATGTTTTGCGCTTCATGTTACCGCATACTTAGTGCTGCAGTTAATTTTTTTAATGCAGCCATTCGAAGTTGCATTGGGTGGCAGGGAGAAGAGAAATATGAAGTTAACTCAATTACATCTGGTGCAAAAAAGATCTCAGTTTGGCGCCTCAGCCCATATTGGTGCTAATACCAGTAAACATTAGCAGATCTCTCTCTGTCTAGAGAAAAAAACTTGCAGGTGTCTAAGAGACAACATGCACATGCTGGACCCTTTAGGAAAAGTGTCAGATCACGTCACTGGTGCTATTTCTCATGTTCTGGCACGATGTGTAGCACCACAGGGTCTAAGTTGAACCAAAAATGTCATGGCTTATTGTCCATCCATGAACGATCACACTGACATCTTGCTATCTTTGTACAGATGTGCAATACTTCAACCTATTTATTCCTCCTCCCCATAAATCATCTTCCGTGCACTGGCCTCTCTTAGTACTTGCTACTGGGGCTCAATGACCTTACACTCTAGTGGTCTAACTACCCCATGCAAGAGCCTCTCTTTCTACCTTAATTCCCCTTTTCGCCAGTTAAAGAGGCCCTTGTCTACACTAGCACTTTGTAACCTCTTATACTAAAGGCGCTCTTGAAAATAGATAATATGTAACGTAACTGTGTTAGTAGTTAGCATGGTTTGATGAGCTAGAAGGCACGCTGTGAAAGAAAAGTCAGGGTTAAATCTCTCCCTTGCACTGGGATTTCAAATCCTCACTCTGGAAAGCAATGCTGAATCTGAGCTAATAATAATTATGAGCCATCTCTAGCTATGTGTCCTAGTGACCTAGTTAGTGAACACCATCTCAGCTAGTTATGTTATTTTTCTATGGAGAGTTTGATGGTGTGTTACACTTTCATCATTACAAATGCTTAGCAAAATTTAGTCAAGTGGGGGGGGGGCTTGGGTTTTTTTGCTTTTTAAGTCCACAAAAGGATTATTCAGTGAGTGACCACGTGTGTAAATATTTGTAGAATAAGCACTCAAGAACAAAAGCCTCTGTCCTCTTTTTACAGCCTCAGACTTAAAGCCATACCGTGTTCCCCAGTCACAAAAGGAGGTCTTGGGTCAGTCACAATGTTGAATGTGGATTTTTTCTCTTAAACAGCCTCTTCGCAATTGTATGCATGAGTTTTATCTGATGACTGGTTTCATGCACTTGAGCCCGTTTCTTAACGAAGTAAATATATTTTCCAGTCCCATCAAAAATTATAACACAGCATCTCGTCAACTAGCGCAGCATTAATAACTGCTCATCAATACATCAGAAGAGGAACAGTTCCCTCGAAATATATTATGGGGCACAACCCATTATCAACACTGACAATTTAAATTCTATTCAGAATGTGGGGGTGGGACTGGATCCTCAGCTGGTGTACAGCATTGTTGCTCCATTGACTTGAGTGGCGCTCATCCCATTTCAGCTGTAGCTCCATATAATAGTTCCCCTCACATTAGCCTCTATTTAGGAACCAACAGTCTATTACTCCATAACATTAAGGGCTAGATTTTCCAAACTCCTCAGCACTCACAGTTTGGTCGAGATTTTTAAAAGTGCTAAGCTCCCACCTGGATCTATTATTACTACTACGACTTAATATTTGTACCGGGGTAGCGCGTAGGAGGCCCAGTCCTGGAGTGGGGCCCCCCTGTGCTAGGTGCGGAATGCACAGAACAAAATGACCAGCGTCTCTGCCCCAGACAGCAAGTGGATTTTCAAAGGGGTTTGGCACACAAAAGCTCTTATTGAGAGTGACAGGAGCTATTGGGTGCAGAACACTACACCACTGGGGGCCAGATTCTGCCTCTTGGCCTCACACGGCGTTGGCACCTCACTCAGTTCCCTGACCTGTTGATCTGGTTTAGACTAACCACAAAAGCCTGACATAAGACAGCATTTGAGAGGGTGGGGTATATCACATCTAACCAAATGACCCACTGTTGACCTCCCCCAGTGGAATAATGAACTTTTAACTATCTTAATTTCTGGATTTATTTCCTAAGTTTGAACTGGCTGGCAACAGGCTGTACACAGACTGCTTTTGTTTGACACTTGATGCTGTGTGTCTGCTTGACGGGATGTTTCTCAAGCCAGATGTAGTTAGGGATAATCAGAATCTGAACTGGAGTTTACAAAATACACTATACAGCTTACAGTCCTGTTAAGTGTAAATATTCTACACCTCCATTCCATTCGTGTAAGAATAAAGCACACACAATTATAAAAATTGAGATGTATATTTCATACTAGTTGTGTCCTTGCTTATTTATTCCGTTACAAGCTCTCAGTTGTGGTTCAGTTGTAAATGCTTGATAGAGTGTTTATAAATATGTCATGAATTTTATTATAAAATATTAATATTAAAGCATTTTTACACTTTATAGCAAATGGCTCCTTCACAAGGCATAATTTGTCTTTTTTTCCCCTTAAGGTGAAGAAGTAAAAGGGAATGTGTATGCATTTAATTTGTGCTGAGACATGTTCAGATTTATTACACAAGTCAAACTATTAAGAAAAACACAATTCTGGCAGTGAGCAGTGATACTAAAGAGGAATTATAGAAATATAGAGCTGGAAAAAGGCCCTCGAGAGGTCATCTAGTCCAGACCCCCACCCCCATACATACACATAGACCGCTCAGGTACGCCTAGACCATCCGTGACAGGTGCCTGTCTAACTTGTTGATAAAAAACACCCATGATGGTGAGTCCACAACTGCCCTTGATCCAGTACTTAACTATCCTTCTAGTTAGATTTTCCCTAATGTTGTACCTAAATCTCCCTTGCTGAAGATGAAGGCCACTACCACTTGTTCTACCAATCGATCACTGTCGTCTTCATATCAGGTTCCCGTCAGTCTTCTTTTCTAAAGTCTTTTCTAAACATGTCAACTTTTTTTTAAAATCTGTCCTCACGGATCCTGTTTTCTAGCCCCCTTGAGCATTTTTGCTGCTCCCCTATAGTTCCCTCCAATTTGGCCACATTGTTCGTTAAGTGTGGCACCCAGAATTGGACACAGTCCTCCTGCTGAGGCTCACCAGAGCTGAGTAGAGCGGGACAGTTACCTCCCAAACCTCACATACCACACTCCTGTTAATCACGATAGCGCTCTTCCCGCTGCACCGGTCCATTTTTTGAGCGAGAGGGAAGAGGCTTCAGATGTACTGTATGGAATAGTAAATCATGGGGAGAAATGCCATTTTCCTACGCTCTCTGCCTTTGACATTTATTGGGTACAGTCAATGTATGTGTGTGATTTCTTGGTGTATGTTTCTTTAAGGAGTTGTGCTGTATTTCCAGGCTCACATGAGTATTGTGTGACCATCAGACTAAGTATTTTCCTCTGTTTCATTCACACACCCCAGACTTAACTGAAATGTTGGCTTAGTGGAACATACGCTTCTGTTATTCTGCATTGTACTAACTGCCATGTAACATTGGCCCTGGTCCTTCAACTGAATCTTTGCAGATGGATCTTTGGGCCCATGTGAAGCCCATTGACTCCAGTGATTTCTCTGCACAGGTGCAGAGCTGACTGCAGGGCCTTTGTTTTTAATAGTAACTGATAGAAGAAATGGAAGCATGGATCAGAGAACTGTAAATTATACTTTATAGAGCAAAGCTGTCCATGCACAGAATTTTCAAACAATGGTTAATAGTCAAAGCAATAATTGTACTATTGTGTATTGGACAGAGCCAGAACTTATGGGGAAATCTAAAAATAGCCCAGTATCGTATCCATGTGAGTGCCCTGCTTCATTCGCAACTCAGCCTGTTAGGGCTTGTGATGCTGATATGTTGAGTGAGAGATGTGTCACAGGGCTGTGTTGCTGCAGCTACCTTCCCAGCCAATCTAAGCTGGCCTGTGGAACAGGATTGTGGAAAATACAACACAGCTAAAGTTAGCCTCTTTGCCCCCCCCCCCCCATCGTCTCTCCTTAATAACAATACTTAGCATTTCATAAAGCACTTCAGCTTCAAACGTTACCTGATTAACGCCTTGGGCTACACTCTGAAAACACACCAGATGCCAGTAGACTAGGTAATATCTTAATTGCAGGCGCCCCCTAATAGCCATGACGATATGTTCAAGCAGCCACAGTAAACACAGCTCGCCTACCTGGTCATATTAAGTATACTACATAAACGTCTCATTCATACGAGCGGAACAATGCCAGCTGGGTGGCATGTCAAGTCAAGATTGTGAGGTTGCACCAATGTAACTGAGGAAAACGTAAGTATTGAGCCCTGCAATCGGAGGAGTGATTGCAGCATGTGTAGACTTTACCTGCGCTAGCTTTCATCGAGTTAGGTTAGATACCAATAGCTGCAACAGCATGGGCTCCTAAATCACTTAGGTTATCTTCCAAATGTCCCTGCTAGTTTGCATAGTATTTATCATAAAGAAATCCAAACTATGCTGGTCGATCCTGTAATAACCATATCAAAGGCAGGCTTGGGCAGAGTCACTCTTGAAAAGTCCTTATGTGCTAAATGAGCATCTCAGTGGTTTTGCTTTTCTTTTTTCTGTTTTGTTTTTGTCAGATGTTTTCTTATGAAAATAGGTGTAGCTCAGCGTAGCCCTCAGATGCAGGTAGGATGGCCTTGTGCCAGAACAGCTCCCCCTAGGGAGTGTTTCTGGTAATACTCCTACGTCTTCAACTTCTGCTGCCTATGAAGAAGCGACTGGCTTGGCAACGTCTGCCATTGTGCTGCAGAACATACCCAAGGGGTGGGTTACAGAGCCAAGGGGCAGCATTCTAATTTTAGCCCCCGAGATGCTGAATTAGTGGTGCAGAGGATCATTCAGCCCCCTCGGCCAATCTTTAGTCCTGAAACTTAGAGCCGCTCTACACTGAAAGGTTAGGGTGACCCAGCTACGTTGCTCAGAGGTGTGTGAAAAATCCACACTCCTGAGCGACGGAGAATGCCGATGTTTAAGTGCCAGCTTGAGGGAAGACTTCGGCTGTTGACCTTGCTCCCACCTCTCGAAGTGGCAGCTTAACTACAGAGGCGGGAGAACCCGCACCGGACGCTGTAACATGTATCTATACGCAGCCCTTCAGCAGCAGCTGTGCCCCTGCAGCATTTCAAATGTGGCCACAGCCTTAGACGTAGCCCGTGGTGAGAAAGGAGTAAGACTAAGGGACCACTTGAGTCAGTGGACTTACGCTGCTGTAAAGCGAGCGTAGGTGTGGTCAGACTCACCTCCAGGTGATACACCAGTTGCCTGAATAAAATCCCAAGGTAAAAGCAGGAGGTTTTTTTTCATACGGGAACATACGTGACTACTGAGTGGATTAAGGATAAGTGTGTCTGAATGCCCTGCTGTTGGAATACAGGGCCCATAATTCAAGAAGGATGTTGGTAAATTGGAGAGGGTTCAGAAAAGAGCCACAAGAGTGAATCAACAATTAGAAAACATGCCCTATAGTGACAACCTCGAGGAGCTCAAACTATTTAACTTAACAAAGAGAAGGTTAAGGGGGTGATTTGATTATAGCCTGTAGGTATCTACATGGGGAGCAAATATTTAATAATGTTTCTTCAGTCTAACAGAGAAGAGTGTACTATGATCTAATGGCTGGACATTAAAGCTAGACAAATTCAGACTGGAAATAAGGTGTGGAAGCAGTGTGGGCCGAGGGATGTGCTGGCCGCTGCTTTCCGCAGCCTCCATTGACCTGGAACAGTGAACCATGGTCAGTGGGAGCTGCAGATAAACAAACCATCCCGGCCCACCAGAAGATTTCCCTGACGGGCCGATCCCGGCCATATACAATGAAGTCCCCAGTGAGGCTGAAGGAAGAGAAGGAGAGATCAAGCAGCAGACAAAGAGCAAGAGACCCAGAAGAAGACGACCAGGTTGGGGTTAGGGAATGTGACGAGCCTTTATAAGTTTGTGAGGGGAAAGTGGAGACCCATGGAAAGCTGTCATTTACATGAGAGCAAAGTGTGAGTGCAATACAACAGAATTTTCTATCTGCTTTGCACTGGACTCTGCACTGTAAAATTGTCTAGACAAGATTCAGGGCAACAGAGAAGTTGCACCACAGAGTCTGACTTTCAAAGAAAGCAAAGGGCTTTGTGGAGACAGGGTAATCTATCATATTAATTACAATTATATGGTTCTATTTGTCTGTAAGCTACAAAGCACACAGCTGGTCTTTGGGGTAGGATAATTGCAAAAAAAAAAAAACGTACAAAGTAGGTGGTCTAAACCTTAGAGGACCAGATCCTCTTCTGGTGTAAATCTGCACAACTGCACTGAAGCTGAGGAGCTAAGCTAAAATTCATCATTGTAATAATTGCACAAGAAAGGTCACACTATGAGGAAATCACACGAAAAATAAACACAGTGCACACGTGAAATGTGTAGCGCTGCTCCTGTTAGAAGATGGTGGTGATGACAGATGATTTCTGAGAATAAATACAATTTTCAGCTGCACTGAAACAATCTTTATAGAACCAGAGCAGCTTCGCTCTCTTTCCTGTCATCTGCAGCAGCAGCTGTTCAAAGGGCAGTCCACTGCCATTTATTAAACTTCAAAGCATTGGGCTAAAATGTCACTGTTAAAATAATGCCAGAATTTTGACAATGTCAACCATGGCTGCATTTTCCATTTTCTTTGTAACAAAACAGTTTAAACGGAGACAAAACAAAATACAGACTTGGAAGAATTCTTCCCATTCTAAAGAGTTTGGCAGCATATGTTTATCAAATTTAGTTTCTGTCTAGGACAAAAATTCATACTTTCTACTCATATCATTACCTAGGACCATTAGAGCTTGTCGAATATTCTTTGCTGAATACATTATTCAGAATCTGTTACCATTTATTCATCAAATGGTATATTCAACTAGTATGTATTGGCTGTAGTCAACCTGCTCTGTAGCTTGTTGGATCTGATTTGCTGAGTAATTTATTTGATGAATACTGACAGTTTTTTGTGAATAAATTAATAGACAGATATTTCTAAGCATTCAGACATCTCTAATCTCTGTATACATCTGACGTTAAAATGTCTGCCACTTTCTGTACGCAGATATTATTATTACCTCAGTACTAATTGCCTGGGGGACCCATAATCCACCTTTTGCCACTTCATTCCATTTCAGAAATACTAAGAAAAAGAAAATACATATGAAATACTGAGGATCTGTGTGTAACAACTTGGGGCGACCCTGTACATTCCTAACTTTAGAACAATGGACAAACAGACCATTACCATATAGTCCAGTCCAAGTTTTCAACTGGACCCAGAAGAAGTTGGGACAGGAAGGTGGGAGTTGTAGTCAGTGCAGATTTAGATGTTCATAAGGTGCAGATGAGTTCAGTAAAGCATATAGTATCTTGCTTTTTCAAGATCTGAGTATTGGTGCATTAATTGAAGAATTTTCCAGGCACCAGGGCTAAAACAATGGGGATCAGCCATGGGGACAAGAGGGGAACCTTACAGGAACAAAGTAGACAATGGGGGCCTCCTGTCTTATGTAGATAAAACACAAATAGTCATGGAAATTCCTGATCTAAACACAACCACTCTTGCACTTACCCAAGCACACACACAAATGAGGGCCAAAATGCTCCAAACTGCACACCTCAATGTAATCCACATAGCTGACTCCAAACTCCCACAACCCTTGGGTCCAAATGCATACTAAAACGCCTGTCCCAAATCCATGCGCCCAGAGAAAATCCACAGTCATGACCCACATGCTACTCAGTCTGCAGAGTGTGACGGATTGTGTCTCAGGGAATCTGTATTTGTGCATTGATCTCTGAGGGCCAGATTTTCAAGTGCTCAGCACTCACAATTGAAGGCCAGATTTTTGCTTTTCAACCTGTGGTCCACGGACCCCGGGGGTCCACAGACTATGTCTAAGGTTTCCAAAGGGCTCCACACCTCCATTTGAAATTTTTCAAGGGTCTGCCAATGAAAAAAGCTTGAAAAAAACCACTGATCTATTGTGTTTCTATGCTACAGCTGCCGGCAGTTGACCTCATAAAGATAAAACTCCCACTGTTAGTGACGCTAAATGATAATGCTTAAAAAGTAAAGCATGGGGGTTTCTTGCACCCTTTAAGGCCTGAGTTGTTTTCCTCCATATCATATGAGCGTAATATAGCTGATGACCATGAGCTCTGTATACATCGCTTGGAATCCATTATGCCATGCTGGGCTGATCAGCTCTTTTTGGGGGTGATTTGTACTGGAGGTGCCTAGCTCACCGTTCCTTGGAGATGGTCTCTCTCACCCATTCCAGGAAGGCAGATGGCTCTCTGACACCATAAGGGGCAAAGCCATTGAAGGGAATGTATTAATTTACAGGAGCTGTTTACCTTAGATCATCCTGGTTAACAATAGATGGCTGGTAGAGCTTGAGACCTTCATCCACATGGAACTGAGTTAAACCCATGCAGCGGTTACAGGTTCCTTCACAGCCAGACAGATGCACAAATGCAGTAAGAGATGCAAATGCCTGAATATAAGATTCCTGACCTTCAATAAGCACTGAAACAAGAACACCCAATAAACTGCAAAATATCAACCAGACAATGTAGTATTCATCTAACTGGCCCACAGGCACTGGAGCTGAACTGCCGCAGGGTCTCTGCCCCTAGGAACCAAGGTCCTGGTAGCTCTGCACAGGGGAAAGATTCGGATTCAAAATGTTCTGTCTGAGCGTATAGCTGTCAGTTGCGGGCTGAACAGAGAACAAGTCCCAGGAGAAGCTGGAACTGACTTAGCTGCATCTCTTGTAAATGTCTGGAGCATTGCAGTCTGATGAGCTTTGTGTGTTTGGCAGCCCCTGGCTGGTAAGATTTTTGGCACTGGGACAAGTACATAGGAGACAATGGCAGGCTGAGGGGATATCTTACTGAGTACTGAAGGGATGGCCACCTCAGTAGGCTCAGAAGTATTTGAAGACTGAGGCAAGATGTTGTCTTACCTAATGTACAGGGGTAGCAGCAGAAGCAGCATTGCTGGGGATGTTTTAGGGTTTGTTTGTATTTACATTTCTGGAATCTATGTATCTACTTGTAACTCTTGTGCTAGGTGGACCAACAGCAGAAATTTGAAGCTGGGACCTTCAGATCTATAAGCACAAGTCTCTCTTGCTTATTGTCAGTCAGGTGCATGTGCGCTCTCTCCAAATGTTGGCTCAGCAGACCTCGACAATACCACCAGAAAGAAGGACCACCAGCACAGTTCCATGACAAAGGCACTCGGCCAGTTTTATTGCCCTCAAGACACTGTCCCCATGCCCTGGCTCTGTGGTTACAGGTACACTAATACATGAGTGCCCAGCAGCAGGAATTTCTGCTGTCCCCAAGGTCTCACAAAGGGTTGAGGCTAGGTACCCCAATGTTTACAGACTGAAACATACAGTGCTCGTACCCTCTTATGTGTTTCACGACATCTGCTTGTCACCGCCCCATGTATCATGCTCCAGGTGTCTTGGGCACAACATCCCTATTCATTACTTCTAGCAACCCGTCTGATCTGGTGCTAAGCCAGGATGTCCCTGGGCTCATCTTTTGGAGTGTGTTCTCACACATACTGTGTCTGTTGCTTCTTGGGAGTGCCTGTGTTTTAGCCACACTAGCAAGACTTTTGCCATGGTCATAAACACATGGCCTGACTTTGGTTCACAGGCTCTGGTTCAGGCCTCAGATTGTGCACCAGGCCCAGTGCTCCAGGCTCTCTCTTTCTCCTACACTTCTTAAGGTAAAGGATTAAGTCCCCTAGATAAGCAGCTGTAGTCAGCTCATAGGCCCAGACCCTCAAAGGTATTTAGGAACCTAACAGACATTGATTTCACCTCTTACAGACCCATGGATGGAAGCAAAGATCCACATCTGTCCTGGACCAGATTACCTGTCTACCCAATTTATCCTGCACCCACCCCCATATTATCTAAGCGGCAATGACACTGTAGACTATTGACACTGTCCAACCTCATACCATTAGCGGTTGTATAATGTAATTCTCTTGTATTTGAAAATGTTGAGAATGGCACCTTTGAGTTTGCAGAAAGGGGAGCCTGGGGGGACACAAACATTACAGAAGAGACATTTTCACTGTAATGGCCACAAAAAAATAAATGTCTCTGTTGGGGAGAAATAGGTAGCGAGAACTGGGCATTGAAGGACAAGCAGTGCTGTGCCTGAGTCACTGGAGGAAGAGCTTATCCATGTGGAAATTTGACTTTTTGTACTGTTGCCAAGGTCACAGAGACCTGGCATTGTCTCCTGAAGACGGACATGAGTTAAAGCTGCCGGCAGAGCACATTAACCTATGAACCCAATATTTTTTTCTAGCCCGCACGTTAAAAAAAAAATCACTCTGGAAAAAAAGAATAATTATTCCTGCCTGTCCTCTTTTAAACATAAACATTGGCTTTGTGCCCTCCTCACACACGAGCAAATACCTGGCTAATTCGCTGAATCAGGTCCCACACATGGAGGAACAAAGATCCCAGTGGTATGAAAAAGGAAAGACTAGGCTTCATTTTGCCCCTGCAATTTTTTTTAATTAAGTCTCTTGTTAGCTGTGTAAAAATATCTTTGTGTGTTTGTCTTGGGTATGTTGCAGCTGGGAAATACTATTCCCAAAACTCTGCTAATGTCAGCATTCATCTCTACTACAAACCTGAACACTGGATCTCACTCAATAAGACCCCCCCCACAAATGAATTTTATTTTAAGATCCAACGGAAGCATGTGAAGCAAAGTCAGAGTTTGCCAAAGGGAACGCGAATAACGGAACACTCCTGGGAGTGTATTTAACAAAGGGAGGCCATGTGCCCCAGTGGCTAGAACACTGGTGTGGGAGTCAGGAGCCCTGGCGCGCTTTTAATTCCTGGCGCTGCTGCTTTACTGGGTGACCTCCGGGCAAGTCACTGCCCTCCCAATCTCAATTGCCCCATCGATAACATGGGAATAAGAATAGTGCCCTCCTTTGTGAAGCACTTTGTGGTCTTATGGATGAAACCCACTATGTACGATAGAGGCATTATTATTTTCAGTCCAACAGCCTTAGGTAGGGAGGGTGGGAAGCCCACTGAGGCTTACATCTTGCCAGCTTCTCTGAGGAAGCTCATAGTAGGAAGGTGATATGGAGGGGGGGTGTTTAGCTATTGTGACCTGCACTGGATGTGCCATGATTGTCTTTCTTCCACAGGACAGAAGCGACTTTGTCTGTACAAAGTGCAATCTGGTATCCATATTGGAAGAGACGGTTCAAGGTCTGGAGCAACAGATATCGACCCTGCGTTGCATACGAGAATCTGAGGATTTCCTGGACAAAAGCAGGATATGCTTCTACGGGCACAAAGCTCTAAAGATTTAGAGCAGGTTGCACAGTGGAGCCAAGAGGCCAGTGAAGAAGCTTGGCAACATGTGACCTCCAGAAGAAGAAGGGGGAATGTCCGGGTACCAGCAACGCAGACACAGGTAAGTAACCGTTTTCCTGTTCTCTCCACAGGTACCATTGCGGAGAGTGGCCCAGATGATACGTCTGGGGGGAGAAAGCAGAAGGAGACTCCGCTGGTTGGAAGGCATGAGATGCGCTGTCCTGAGGTTGGGGGTTCCACGACCACCACTCCCAAGAGAAGGAGGTGGGTGGTGGTGGTCAGGGACTCTCTCCTCAGGGGGACTGAGTTATCTATCTGCCGCCCTGACTGGGAAAACAGAGAAGTCTGCTGCTTGCCAGGGGCTAAGATTCGCGATGTGACGGAGAGATTGCCGAGACTCATCAAGCCCTCGGATCGCTACCCCTTCCTGCTTCTCCACGTGGGCACCAATGATACTGCCAAGAATGACCTTGAGTGGATCACTGCGGACTACGTGGCTCTGGGAAGAAGGATAAAGGAATTTGAGGCGCAAGTGGTGTTCTCGTCCACCCTCCCCATGGAAGGAAAAGGCCGGGGTAGGGATCGTCGAATCGTGGAAGTCAACGAATGGCTACGCAGGTGGTGTCGGCGAGAAGGCTTTGGATTCTTTGACCATGGGATGGTGTTCCATGAAGGAAGAGTGCTGGGCAGAGACGGGCTCCACCTAACGAAGAGAGGGAAGAGCATCTTTGCGAGCAGGCTGGCTAACCTAGTGAGGAGGGCTTTAAACTAGGTTCACCAGGGGAAGGAGACCAAAGCCCTGAGGTAAGTGGGCAAGCGGGATACCGGGAGGAAGCACAGGCAGGAATGTCTGTGAGGGGAGGGCTCCTACCTCATACTGAGAATGAGGGGCAATCAGCTGGTTATCTCAAGTGCCTATATACAAATGCACAAAGCCTTGGAAACAAGCAGGAAGAACTGGAGGTCCTGGTGAAGTCAAGGAATTATGATGTGATTGGAATAACAGAGACTTGGTGGGATAACTCCCATGACTGGAGTACTGTCATGGATGGTTATAAACCTTTCAGGAAGGACAGGCAGGGCAGAAAAGGTGGGGGAGTAGCACTGTATGTAAGGGAGCACTATGACTGCTCAGAGCTCCGGTACGAAACTGCAGAAAAACCTGAGTGTCTCTGGATTAAGTTTAAAAGTGTGAGCAACAAGAGTGATGTAGTGGTGGGAGTCTGCTATAGACCACCGGACCAGGGGGATGAGGTGGATGAGGCTTTCTTCCGGCAACTCGCAGAAGCTACTAGATCGCACGCTCTGGTTCTCATGGGCAACTTTAATCATCCTGATATCTGCTGGGAGAGCACTACAGCGGTGCATAGACAATCCAGGAAGTTTTTGGAAAGCATAGGGGACAATTTCCTGGTGCAAGTGCTGGAGGAGCCAACTAGGGGGAGAGCTTTTCTTGACCACAAACCGGGAAGAATTAGTAGGGGAAGCAAAAGTGGATGGGAATCTGGGAGGCAGTGACCATGAGTTGGTCGAGTTCAGGATCCTGACACAGGGAAGAAAGGAAAGCAGCAGAATACAGACCCTGGACTTCAGGAAAGCAGACTTCAACTCCCTCAGGGAACTGATGGGTATGATCCCCTGGGGGTATAACATGAGGGGGAAAGGAGTCCAGGAGAGCTGGCTGTATTTCAAAGAATCGCTATTGAGGTTACAGGGACAAACCATCCTGATGTGTCGAAAGAATAGTAAATATGGCAGGCGACGAGCTTGGCTTAACAGTGAAATCCTTGCGGATCTTAAACATAAAAAGGAAGCTTATAAGAAGTGGAAGATTGGACAAATGACCAGGGAAGAGTATAAAAATATTGCTCGGGCATGTAGGAATGAAATCAGGAGGGCCAAATCTCACATGGAGCTGCAGCTAGCAAGAGATGTTAAGAGTAACAAGAAGGGTTTCTTCAGGTATGTTGGCAACAAGAAGAAAGTCAAGGAAAGCGTGGGCCCCTTACTGAATGAGGGAGACAACCTAGTGACAGAGGATGTGGAAAAAGCTAATGTACTCAATGCTTTTTTTGCCTCTGTCTTCACTAACAAGGTCAGCTCCCAGACTGCTGCGCTGGGCAACACAGCATGGGGAGTAGGTGGCCAGCCCTCTGTGGAGAAAGAGGTGGTTAGGGACTATTTAGAAAAGCTGGACGTGCACAAGTCCATGGGGCCGGACGAGTTGCATCCGAGAGTGCTAAAGGAGTTGGCGGCTGTGATTGCAGAGCCATTGGCCATTATCTTTGAAAACTCATGGCGATCGGGGGAAGTCCCAGATGACTGGAAAAAGGCTAATGTAGTGTCAATCTTTAAAAAAGGGAAGAAGGAGGATCCTGGGAACTACAGGCCAGTCAGCCTCACCTCAGTCCCCGGAAAAATCATGGAGCAGGTCCTCAAGGAATCAATTCTGAAGCACTTAGAGGAGAGGAAAGTGATCAGGAACAGTCAGCATGGATTCACCAAGGGAAGCTCATGCCTGACTAATCTAATCGCCTTCTATGATGAGATTACTGGTTCTGTGGATGAAGGGAAAGCAGTGGATGTATTGTTTCTTGACTTTAGCAAAGCTTTTGACACGGTCTCCCACAGTATTCTTGTCAGCAAGTTAAAGAAGTATGGGCTGGATGAATGCACTATAAGGTGGGTAGAAAGTTGGCTAGATTGTCAGGCTCAATGGGTAGTGATCAATGGCTCCATGTCTAGTTGGCAGCCGGTATCAAGTGGAGTGCCCCAAGGGTCGGTCCTGGGGCCGGTTTTGTTCAATATCTTCATAAATGATCTGGAGGATGGTGTGGATTGCACTCTCAGCAAATTTGCGGATGATACTAAACTAGGAGGAGTGGTAGATACGGTGGCAGGTAGGGATAGGATACAGAGGGACCTAGACAAATTGGAGGATTGGGCCAAAAGAAATCTGATGAGGTCCAACAAGGACAAGTGCAGAGACCTGCACTTAGGACGGAAGAATCCCATGCACAGCTACAGACTAGGGACCGAATGGCTAGGCAGCAGTTCTGCGGAAAAGGACCAAAGGGTGACAGTGGACGAGAAGCTGGATATGAGTCAACAGTGTGCCCTTGTTGCCAAGAAGGCCAGTGGCATTTTGGGATGTATAAGTAGGGGCATAGCGAGCAGATCCAGGGACGTGATCGTTCCCCTCTATTCGACATTGGTGAGGCCTCATCTGGAGTACTGTGTCCAGTTTTGGGCCCCACGCTACAAGAAGGATGTAGAAAAATTGGAGAGAGTCCAGCGGAGGGCAACAAAAATGATTAGGGGTCTGGAACACATGACTTCTGAGGAGAGGCTGAGGGAACTGGGATTGTTTAGTCTGCAGAAGAGAAGAATGAGGGGGGATTTGATAGCTGCTTTCAACTACCTGAGAGGTGGTTCCAGAGAGGATGGTTCTAGACTATTCTCAGTGGTAGAAGATGACAGGACAAGGAGTAATGGTCTCAAGTTGCAGTGGGGGAGGTTTAGGTTGGATATTAGGAAAAACTTTTTCAGTAGGAGGGTGGTGAAACACTGGAATGTGTTACCTAGGGAGGTGGTAGAGTCTCCTTCCTTAGAAGTTTTTAAGGTCAGGCTTGACAAAGCCCTGGCTGGGATGATTTAGTTGGGGATTGGTCCTGCTTTGAGCAGGGGGTTGGACTAGATGACCTCCTGAGGTCCCTTCCAACCCTGATATTCTAGGATTCTATTCTATGATTCTATGAAGTATGACGGCACATTATTATTTCCTGTGCTATGTACTGTATGCGCTGGTCTATTAGAGGACTATATTTCTTTCTGAGGCTGCCATGCATATAGCTTACAGCATCTACAAATTACATATAATAACTTTACAACAGGGTCTCCTGTTTCTCCACCGGACACTGTTTATCAACTGTAATGGAAGGGAAAGAAGGGCGAGAGCCAGGTGGAGCTTTTTGTAAAGAGACTGCTCAGAGAAGCCAAAAAATAACTCTTTACTCATGGGTCTGCAAGCTGAGGAACTTGCCACTTTGTTTAACTTCATCACAACAAATTACACAGGGAAAAATACTCCCTAACAAACAGGGACAAGTGGAGCATGGCTCCATCGCCATTTACTCTGGGAAACCCCGTTAGCCGCACGGCGACCACTTTGCTACAGAGATGACAACATCATACATTTCTAAGTAGCTTTCCTCCCCCAAGACCCCAAAGTGATTTACAAATACAGGATTCACTTTACCCACCACTGCAATGCATCAGCCTTTGGAGCAGACGCCTGGCAACAGAAGAAGATGGGAAGAGAAAAATGCACAAACTCATTCCTTGACTATTTTTGCCCCACTCTACCATTATTGCATTAAAAGGTCAACCTGAACCTGAGTGTTAGTTTGCATTCCACCATTAATATAAATTACAGGAAAAAAGACTTGTGAACTCCAGCTAACATTCTGACTCAAAAATATAATTCTGAGGAGTTCAGACAGCTTCACATCCATGAGACTAGCCAAACCCTAGTGGGAAATAAAATTTTAGAACTGTAGAGTGAGTTAATCTTAGGGTATGTCTACACTACGGAATAAGGTCGAATTTATAGAAGTCGGTTTTTTAGAAATCGGTTTTATAAATTCGAGTGTGTGTGTCCCCACAGTAAATGCTCTAAGTGCATTAAGTGCATTAACTCGGCGGAGCGCTTCCACAGTACCGAGGCAAGCGTCGACTTCCGGAGCGTTGCACTGTGGGTAGCTATCCCACAGTTCCCGCAGTCTCCGCTGCCCATTGGAATTCTGGGTTGAGATCCCAATGCCTGATGGGGCTAAAACATTGTCGCGGGTGGTTCTGGGTACATATCGTCAGCCTCCCGTTCCCTCCCTCCCCCCGTGAAAGCAAGGGCAGACAATCATTTCGCGCCTTTTTTCCTGAGTTACCTGTGCAGACGCCATACCATGGCAAGCATGGAGCCCGCTCAGGTAACCGTCACCCTATGTCTCCTGGGTGCTGGCAGACGCGGTACGGCATTGCTACACAGTAGCAGCAACCCCTTGCCTTGTGGCAGCAGACGGTACAGTACGACTGGTAGCCGTCATCGTCATGTCTGAGGTGCTCCTGGTCGCCTCTGTGAGGTCGATCAGGAGCGCCTGGGCAGACATGGGCACAGGGACTAAATTTGGAGTGACTTGACCAGGTCATTCTCTTTAGTCCTGCAGTCAGTCCTATTGAACCGTCTTATGGTGAGCGGGCAGGCGATACGGACTGCTAGCAGTCGTGCTGTACCATCTTCTGCCGAGCAGTCATGAGATGTGGATGGCATGCAGTCCGTCTGCTGCCAGCCAAAGATGTAAAAGATAGATGGAGTGGGTCAAAACAAGAAATAGACCAGATTTGTTTTGTACTCATTTGCTTCCCCCCCCTCCCCTGTCTAGGGGACTCATTCTTCTAGATCACACTGCAGTCAAGGTGCAGCGAGGTAAATCTAGCCATGTATCAATCAGAGGCCAGGCTAACCTTCTTGCTCCAATAAGGACAATAACTTAGGTGCACCATTTCTTATTGGAACCCTCTGTGAAGTCCTGCCTGAAATACTCCTTGATGTAAAGCCACCCCCTTTGTTGATTTTAGCTCCCTGAAGCCAACCCTGTAAGCGCCCCTCCCAGCGTCAGAGCAATGGCAAACAATCGGGCATCTGAGAGTGCTGTCCAGAGCAGTCACAATGGAGCGCTCTGATGGGGCTAAAACATTGTCGCGGGTGGTTCTGGGTACGTGTCGTCAGGCCCCCGTTCCCTCCCTCCCTCCGTGAAAGCAAGGGCAGACAATCATTTCGCGCCTTTTTTCCTGAGTTACCTGTGCAGACGCCATACCACAGCAAGCATGGAGCCCGCTCAGGTAACCGTCACCCTATGTCTCCTGGGTGCTGGCAGACGCGGTACGGCTTTGCTGCACAGTAGCAGCAACCCCTTGCCTTCTGGCAGCAGACGGTGCAATACGACTGGTAGTCGTCCTCATCGTGTCCGAGGTGCTCCTGGCCGCGTCGGCTGGGAGCGCCTGGGCAGACATGGGCGCAGGGACTAAATTTGGAGTGACTTGACCAGGTCATTCTCTTTAGTCCTGCAGTCAGTCCTATTGAACCATCTTATGGTGAGCAGGCAGGCGATACGGACTGCTAGCAGTCGTACTGTACCATCTTCTGCCAGGCAGGCAAGAGATGAGGATTGCTAGCAGTCGTATTGCACCATCTTCTGCCAGGCAGGCAAGAGATGGGGATGGCTAGCAGGCGTACTGTACCATCTTCTGCCAAGCAGCCATGAGATGTGGATGGCATGCAGTCCTTCTGCACCGTCTGCTGCCAGCCAAAGATGTAAAAGATAGATGGAGTGGGTCAAAACAAGAAATAGACCAGATTTGTTTTGTACTCATTTGCCTCCTCCCCTGTCTAGGGGACTCATTCCTCTAGGTCACACTGCAGTCACTCACAGAGAAGGTGCAGCGAGGTAAATCTAGCCATGTATCAATCAGAGGCCAGGCTAACCTCCTTGTTCCAATAACAACGATAACTTAGGTGCACCATTTCTTATTGGAACCCTCCGTGCAGTCCTGCCTGAAATACTCCTTGATGTACAGGCACCCCCTTTGTTGATTTTAGCTCCCTGAAGCCAACCCTGTAAGCCGTGTCGTCAGTCGCCCCTCCCTCCGTCAGAGCAACGGCAGACAATCGTTCCGCGCCTTTTTTCTGTGCGGACGCCATACCACGGCAAGCATGGAGCCCGCTCAGCTCACTTTGGCAATTAGGAGCACATTAACCACCACACGCATTATTCAGCAGTATATGCAGCACCAGAACCTGGCAACGCGATACCGGGCGAGGAGGCGACGTCAGCGCGGTCCCGTGAGTGATCAGGACATGGACACAGATTTCTCTGAAAGCATGGGCCCTGCCAATGCATGCATCATGGTGCTAATGGGGCAGGTTCATGCTGTGGAACGCCGATTCTGGGCTCGGGAAACAAGCACAGACTGGTGGGACCGCATAGTGTTGCAGGTCTGGGACGATTCCCAGTGGCTACGAAACTTTCGCATGCGTAAGGGCACTTTCATGGAACTTTGTGACTTGCTTTCCCCTGTCCTGAAGCGCATGAATACCAAGATGAGAGCAGCCCTCACAGTTGAGAAGCGAGTGGCGATAGCCCTGTGGAAGCTTGCAACGCCAGACAGCTACCGGTCAGTTGGGAATCAATTTGGAGTGGGCAAATCTACTGTGGGGGCTGCTGTGATGCAAGTAGCCCACGCAATCAAAGATCTGCTGATATCAAGGGTAGTGACCCTGGGAAATGTGCAGGTCATAGTGGATGGCTTTGCTGCAATGGGATTCCCTAACTGTGGTGGGGCTATAGATGGAACCCATATCCCTATCTTGGCACCGGAGCACCAAGCCGCCGAGTACATAAACCGCAAGGGGTACTTTTCAATAGTGCTGCAAGCTCTGGTGGATCACAAGGGACGTTTCACCAACATCAACGTGGGATGGCCGGGAAAGGTGCATGATGCTCGCATCTTCAGGAACTCTGGTCTGTTTCAAAAGCTGCAGGAAGGGACTTTATTCCCAGACCAGAAAATAACTGTTGGGGATGTTGAAATGCCTATATGTATCCTTGGGGACCCAGCCTACCCCTTAATGCCATGGCTCATGAAGCCGTACACAGGCAGCCTGGACAGTGGTCAGGAGCTGTTCAACTACAGGCTGAGCAAGTGCAGAATGGTGGTAGAATGTGCATTTGGACGTTTAAAGGCGCGCTGGCGCAGTTTATTGACTCGCTTAGACCTCAGCGAAACCAATATTCCCACTGTTATTACTGCTTGCTGTGTGCTCCACAATATCTGTGAGAGTAAGGGGGAGACGTTTATGGCGGGGTGGGAGGTTGAGGCAAATCGCCTGGCTGCTGGTTACGCGCAGCCAGACACCAGGGCGGTTAGAAGAGCACAGGAGGGCGCGGTACGCATCAGAGAAGCTTTGAAAAACAGTTTCATGACTGGCCAGGCTACGGTGTAAAAGTTCTGTTTGTTTCTCCTTGATGAACCCCCCCGCCCCTTGGTTCACTCTACTTCCCTGTAAGCTAACCACCCTCCCCTCCTCCCTTTAATCATTGCTTGCAGAGCCAATAAAGTCATTGCTGCTTCACAGTCATGCATTCGTTATTCATTCATCACACAAATAGGGGGATGACTACCAAGGTATCCCAGGAGGGGTGGTGGAGGAGGGAAGGAAAATGCCACACAGCACTTTAAGCACAGCACTTTAAAAGTTTACAACTTTAAAATTTATTGAATGACAGCCTTCTTTTTTTTGGGCAATCCTCTGTGGGGGAGTGGCTGGTTGGCCGGAGGCCTCCCCACCGTGTTCTTGGGCGTCTGGGTGTGGAGGCTATGGAACTTGGGGAGGAGGGCGGTTGGTTACAGAGGGGCTGCAGTGGCAGTCTGTGCTCCAGCTGCCTTTGCTGCAGCTCAACCATACACTGGAGCATACTGGTTTGGTCCTGCAGCAGCCTCAGCATTGAATCCTGCCTCCTCTCATCACGCTGCCGCCACCTTTGAGCTTCAGCCCTGTCTTCAGCCCGCCACTTACTCTCTTCAGCCCGCCACTTACTCTCTTCAGCCCTCCACCTCTCCTCCCGGTCATTTTGTGCTTTCCTGCACTCTGACATTATTTGCCTCCACGCATTCGTCTGTGCTCTGTCAGTGTGGGAGGACAGCATGAGCTCGGAGAACATTTCATCGCGAGTGCGTTTTTTTTTCTTTCTAAGCTTCACTAGCCTCTGGGAAGGAGAAGATCCTGTGATCATTGAAACACATGCAGCTGGTGGAGAAAAAAAAAGGGACAGCGGTATTTAAAAAGACACATTTTATAAAACAGTGGCTACACTCTTTCAGGGTAAACCTTGAAAGTTAACATTACATACATAGCACATGTGCTTTCGTTACAAGGTCGCATTTTGCCTCCTCCCACCGCGTGAACGGATTTTGGTTGAATGCCAGCAAACATACACTGCAATGCTTTGTTCTACAGTGATTCCCCAGTACGTGTTGCTGGCCTGGAGTGGTAAAGTGTCCTACCATGAAGGACGAAATAAGGCTGCCCTCCCCAGAAACCTTTTGCAAAGGCAGAACCGCAAATGCCAGGGCAAAGTAATCCTTTCACATGCTTGCTTTTAAACCATGTATAGCATTTTAAAAGGTACACTCACCAGAGGTCCCTTCTCCGCCTGCTGAGTCCAGGAGGCAGCCTTGGGTGGGTTCGGGGGGTACTGGCTCCAGGTCTAGGGTGAGAAACAGTTCCTGGCTGTCGGGAAAACCGGTTTCTCCGCTTGCTTGCTGTGAGCTATCTACAACCTCCTCCTCATCATCTTCTTCGTCCCCAAAACCTACTTCTGTATTGCCTCCATCTCCATTGAAGGAGTCAAACAACACGGCTGGGGTAGTGGTGGCTGAACCCCCTAAAATGGCATGCAGCTCATCATAGAAGCGGCATGTTTGGGGCTCTGACCCAGAGCGGCCGTTCGCCTCTCTGGTTTTCTGGTAGGCTTGCCTCAGCTCCTTCAGTTTCACGCGGCACTGCTTCGGGTCCCTGTTATGGCCTCTGTCCTTCATGCCCTGGGAGATTTTCAGAAAGGTTTTGGCATTTCGAAAACTGGAACGGAGTTCTGATAGCACGGATTCCTCTCCCCAAACAGCGATCAGATCCCGTACCTCCCGTTCAGTCCATGCTGGAGCTCTTTTGCGATTCTGGGACTCCATCATGGTCACCTCTGCTGATGAGCTCTGCATGGTCACCTGCAGCTTGCCACGCTGGCCAAACAGGAAATGAGATTCAAAAGTTCGCGGTTCTTTTCCTGTCTACCTGGCCAGTGCATCTGAGTTGAGAGCGCTGTCCAGAGCGGTCAGAATGGAGCACTCTGGGATAGCTCCCGGAGGCCAATACCATCGAATTGTGTCCACAGTACCCCAAATTCGAGCCGGCAAGGTCGATTTAAGCGCTAATCCACTTGTCAGGGGTGGAGTAAGGAAATCGATTTTAAGAGCCCTTTAAGTCGAAATAAAGGGCTTCATTGTGTGGACGGGTGCAGGTTTAAATCGATTTAACGCTGCTAAATTCGATCTAAAGTCCTAGTGTAGACCAGGGCTTAGCAGAATATACAAACCCATAGGGGAACTTAGCCAGGACACTGGGACTAACACTTCTACTCTTGCAACAAAGTGTCATGAGATCTCCTGTGACCAAAGAGTAGGCACCATCAACAGCAGAATGTCCTCTGATCCCATGCTGGGGGATTCATCTGGCTATGAGCAAGGAGTGTTACCTATGCCATTTCTTATTATTCATATTACTATAGCCCTAGAGCCCACAACTGAGATTGGGAGTCTATTGTTCTAGGTGCTGTACAAACAGTCCTTGACCCACACAATTCAATGTCTTAATAGATGAGCAGGGAAACAGTGCACAGAAAGGTGAAGTGATCTGCCCAAGTTTCATATGCCAGATTAGCAAATAGAACCCAGCTTTCCTGTATCCCAAGATAGTGCACAACTCACTGAATCATGCTGCTGTGCCACCTAGTAACACCATCTGTGTCTGGAGGCCTGTGATCGGTGTACTGAACTGGCCAGACTCAACTTACTCTGGGAGCCGTGATAAGTACTGAACTAGAGCTGAATTTCTGTCCCATGGGAAAAGCTAATATTTCTTGGCATCACAAATCAGGCCAGAAAGTCAAAATAGCTAATTTTTTTAACTGAATAAAAAATTTCAATTTTTTTTTGTTCCCATGACATTTTTGTTTTGACATTTTTGCTCGAAACATCTAGCATTTCTGAATCAAAACATATCAGTTTGGGTCCACTAAATAAAACATTCTGATTTGGGTCAACCAGATCCCAAATGATTCATTTTTGATGTTCCCAACAGAAAAATTCCATCATAATCTATCTTTTCCTGAAGACAATTTTGATTTAGATGAAACGTGTTTGAAATTTTTCAACCAGCCCTGTTCAGAAACCTAGGCCATACAGCTGCAAGATCTGAGGTTTATTGTTCATAATTGACAGGGATAGAGATTTGTGATCATTGATAAGGCAAAATCATCAAAAGCTCACACCAATCAATAGCCTTCTACGGAGAAGGCAGCACAAAAAGTGACAAATATGTCGAGGTATACAGTGTTGCTGTTGCAGAGTCGGTCCCAGGATATTAGAGAGACATGATGGGTGAGGTAATATTTTTTTTATTGGACAAACTTCTATTGATGAGAAAGACAAGCTTTTGAGCTTATACACAGCTCTTCTTTAGGTTTGAGAAACATATGTGTTAAGGAGCAGAGTTTAACGGATTTGACTGTCACGTATGGTGTGGTGGTACAAAGTGATATTTGGAAGGTGAGCTAAACACGAATGCAAATGAGGAATGCCAGACTCCAGTTCTTATTCTAGTCTCACCACCATACTGTTCTAGCACTTTCTAGCAGTGCATTTAAGCAACATCAGTACACACCTGTCATGCATAGTTTCCTCTCCCCTCGTCCTCTCCCCGGGAGAGGGAAGCATGTTCTGTAGCGTCACTTGTTTTGGTAGCTCGTGGTTCACAGTTCCAAACCCAGCAATTTGAGCCATTTAGTAATTACTGACCATGTAAGAGTCAGATGTTCTATCAAGGAATCTGTGTTTAAATCAATGCAACCAAATGTGGGGGGCGGTTGGGGGGGGGGGGAAGCAGGAGACTATAGCTTAAGCCATGCTTTAGATTGCAGGAAAATAAGATTTCAGCTGATGAAACATAGGGATGGGACCAAACAAATCAGCCATAGCACTGGCCAGGGGAGAGATGGCAACAGCAAGCCAGTGAGATATTACAGGGAACAGAAAGCAGCAGCCAGATGAAAGGGATGCAGGCAGCCTGACAGCAAAAAAAATCTGTTTGAGTGTGTAAACTGAGCTATAAAAGTGTGGGACACAGCTGCGAACAGACTGCAGCCCACGTACACAAAGTTACCTCCTAAGCGAGTGAGGGTGGGGGAACGGAATGGATGCTGCTCAGCACTGAACCATTGTTTTGAGCTTGATCCCTAGAAAATGTATCTAGGTAACTGTTGCTACTGGAATATAGTAATGTGCCTTTCAGCCAACCTGCTCTTGTGACACTCCACATGAATGCCTTGCTGTCTGATACAAATTGCATATTAGATTTAGATACATTGTCTAAGAAGCTTCCTTTTCCAAATTTATTCATCCAGGAAGCAGAGAGACCGCCACCCCAACCTTTGGTGAAGAATTCATTAATATAGCAAAAGAAACTGCACCAAAGGATGATTTGTGTGGTTGGGACCCTTTGAAAGGCATCAAGTCTTGAAGATAAACCTCCTGGACAGATACTTAGCTGGCGTGAATCGCTGTCTCTCTACCAAAGTCAGTGAAGCAACACCAAGCTACATCAGCCAAGACTATGGCCCCCTTCATTGTTTTTGTGTGTGTATTTGTATAACTACTTTAATGCATTCACTACTTAACTAGGTTCAAAGATTTCTTCTGAAATAGCTGAAAGAGCTTTGGCGTGGAAATCTAGCAACTTCATGAAAATTTGTTAGTCACTAAGGTGCCACAAGTACTCCTTTTCTTTCTTTGAAATACAAGCACTTAGTCCAGACATGAAAAGGAAACAAAGATTTTAGACCTAGAGACGCGATCATTTACCTCTCCAGCAAAGTACTTATCTGGTCCTTAGCATCTGTGCACCTATCAAGTCATTTAAAGGAACAGCAATTATAAAAAGGGGAGCGGAGGGAGGGGGGAGAAGCTGAGGTTGATAATGTGTGTGTGAAAGAGAGGAGTTACTGAGCAAAAGCATAGTCAATGAAATGGCCTTTACATTGGGGTCTGTACACTTAGCTCCTATGGGAGTGAATTCCACAGTCTGTGCGGGATTCGCTGGTTACCAACTTCATGGGGGGCATCCTTCGCTGCCTGAACAAGGGAATGTTGAGCCTCTTAATACTAAAGCCTAGACTCTGACCCTAAAACTCCCCAGCCAAGAGATACCAAAACTTGTAGCCTACTTTTTCTTCAGCTTCTTTAGCAGCTCATGTGTGACATTTGCCCCCAGCTAGCTGTGAAGGAAAATGTGTTAGTTTCCATAAATGTGAGAAAACAGACCCAACTTTTCATATGTCATCATCCTCATCGGCTGGGCTTATTTACCCCAATTTTGACCACCATTTTTTGCAAGACTTAAAGAATAATTTGATTGTCTAGAAGAATTTGTTTTAGCACTACTGTAAAATAGTTCCAGTGTAATGTATGTGGATGTGCATAATATGGAGTTTTACAAGGATTTCAAAGAAAGGAGATTTTCAAGCAGAAAACAAACTGAAATGGACAGCCAGGAAGTCTAACGATCCTTTGCAATAGGAAGTGGTGTCAAATGAATTCATGTCTGTTATTTGGGGGTCTACTTAAATCACGGAGAAGTCACACATTTTTCGCAGGTTGATCATGGCATAAATAGCAAATTTCTCAGATGTGAATTTCGCTGCCTTCAAAGCTCGGCAGCCAGCCAACAGCCGCTGCTCTCCCATCACCCAGCTCAGAAGGCACCGCCGCCGCCAGCAGCAGCGCAGAAGTAAGGGTGGCATGATAGGGTATCGCCACCCTCCCTTCTCCGCAGCTGCTGGCGGTGGTGCTGCCTTCAGAGCTGGGCACCCAGCCAGCAGCCACCCCTCTCCAGCTGCCCAGCTCTGAAGGCAGCCCAGAAGTAAGGATGGCAATACTATGACCCCTCTAAAACAATCTTGCGACCCCCTTTTGGGCCAGCACCCCAGTATAAGAAAAGCTGTGTACTTTTGTATACTTTTACCCTATAGTATATAAAAGAACACAACAGACCAGATTTTACGGGGGGAGACCAGATTTCATGGTCTGTGACGTGGTTTTTTTGGGCCATGAATTTGGTAGACCAGACCCCTACTTATGTAAGCCTTCTGCCAGGTGGAGCCAGCAGCAACCAGGGCCGGGCTCAATATCTAGGGGTTCCTGTCCATTGATACAACACAGAACCGGCTCGAGCCTCCACCCAGTAACCTGGGAAATTTACCTCTGAGAGCCAAATACTTTCCCACTCACAAGCACAGAGTCGGAGCGTAGAAAATAGACTTTTAATAAAAGGAGGGAAGTAACTGGGTGTTAATTTGGGTAAACACCACAAACAGGGTTCATAAACATAAACTATGAGTAAAAGACCCACCCCCAAGTAGGTTGGGCAGTGTCCTTTCCCCCTCAGGTTCTTAATCCAACAACCCAAGTCCCTTTCACATGCCCGACCCCCCTCTGCACCCCACTCACAGTTGCTGTCCTTGGTCAGTGCAGACCCAGAGTTCAGAGGTGCATCTGCACAGTTCACCTCCCACCGTGGGTGGGGGGTAAAGAGGCATCTTACTTGCTCTGCCAGCCACTCACAGACCACCTGCTCACTGTTCTTGTTGCACCTTGCTAGGCACTCATCACACCTCTTCATTGACCACCACCCTGCTGGTCAGTCATTCACCAGCTGACTCTCAGTCACCTTCTGCCTCTCTGCTGTGACCTCTGCACATCAGTCTCGCAGTGATTGTCAGCTCTTTTACAAGCTGGGCAGAAACACTGTCCCATCTCAAGTGATTTCAGCTCCCAGCAAATTTAGCTCTTAGCAGGCAGGGCAGAAACACAATCCCACCACAACTGGTTTCAACTCTGACTGAGCAATTAAAATAACAAAAGAAGCTTCTAATGAAGCCTCATTAGCTCTATTTTCTGAACAGTGGGGAAAGAACAGGCTAAGGTGGTCTAGAGAAAATGCCTAAAAAGAGATGTTTCAGAGTAAGCAGCCATGTTAGTCTGTATCCATAAAAAAGAAAAAAAAGTACTTGTGACACCTTAGAGACTAACAAATTTATTTGTGTATAAACTTTTGTGAGCTATAGCTCACAAAAGTTTATACACAAATAAATTTGTTAGTCTCTAAGGTGTCACAAGTACTTCTTTCCTTCTTATGAAAAGCATTCTGCAAGTTCCTCCCTGGGACATCTATCCCTTCTGTCTTACTTTCATAGGGCTCTGACATTTGAGCCCCTGCTTTCACAAGGTTCTTTCAACCGAGGGTGACCCCCCTCATTTGGGACCGGTTAAACACAGTCCTGCTTCCCTGTATTCCTACAATAATTACAACATTGGTAACCATATTTCACTACCTCTGCATTCAGTACTAAGGTATTTTGTACCCAACACCAGTTTGACACCACTGTATTCTGCTGAATATGTAAACAGAGCAGGAGCAAACAGTATTTACCATAAACACACCCAAGTCTCTCCCCCTCCCAGCTAGCTATCAGGGAAGCATTCATTCAGACCCTGCTCACACTTATATTACTACACGTTTTTGTTACAAAGTTCACTGTTGAAAGAACCTTATACAGTACGATATACTCTTCCATACATCTTTAGAAGTGCAATAGGATATTTACATAGAGCTACACCAAAAATTGTCTATCTCGCTGCTTTTTCAACGTAGTAGTTTAATAGGTATAACCCTATTTGTCCATCACACACTTCCAAGTTATTGAGGTTTTTCAAATAATAAAAAAATCTGTCATATTTTTTAGCTGAGGAAACACAATTCTGATTGTCAGGTTATCTTTGTTGTCAGCTACTGCTACATGTCAGTGTCACATTAACACCAGAACTGAAGGCAGATTGTGGTTCACTCAAGTTTGCCAGAGAAAATCAAAACTAACATTTTTAGAACATCAGGGCTTGGCTAAATGTCTATGAAACTGACTGTTTTTTTAAAGGGCTAGATCATTTTAAAGCCAGTAATATTTGTAATTATACATTAAATCAAATCTCATGCTTCAGGACTGATTGCCACAGGGTCAGGAAGGAAGAAACTGCTCATCTCCATCTCACATGTATGGATCTGATAGGGTGCATTCTGGGTTCTTTTGTTATGTGCCTTTTTGCCTTTCTCTGAAGTACAAAGCATTCAGTGCTGATGGAGGTAGTATGTGAGAAATGATGGGTCCCTGGTCTAATCTGACAGGGCAAATCCTATATTCACACAAATAGATGTTTGAGAATTTTTATTAATTGTTATTAATAACAATAATAATTTGCATTGCAATAGTGTGGCGGCCCCCACCAACTTCTGGGCCCCTGTTGGGCTAGATGGGCATTGTAGAAACACATTCTAAGGGACAGTGTCTGTCCTGAAAGGCTTCCATTGTAAAATACACAAGACAACAAACATTTCTCACTGAATGAGAATTTGGGAGCTGAGACAGAAAGATGTGAGCTGACAAAGGTCATTTAGGGAGTCTGTAGAGCTGAGAGGTTTCAGAGTAGCAGCCGTGTTAGTCTGTATTCGCAAAAAGAAAAGGGGTACTTGTGGCACCTTAGAGACTAACAAATTTATTTGAGCATAAGCTTTTGTGTTTGTTAGTCTCTAAGGTGCCACAAGTACTCCTTTTCTTTTTGTAGAGCTGAGAACTCAGATATTGTGCGTCCCAACTCCAGTGCTTTAACCACAAGATTAGCCCTCTTCCTTCATTTTAATTTTCATCTGGAATTAGGAGTGACATCTACTAAGTATTTCAAACATTCCCCCTACAGCTACAAGACTGGAAGCACCGATTAGAAGCATATGTTGTCTTGCACAATGTTAACATACAGGATTCCTATATTGGCTACAACAGGAAATCCCAGCACAATGTAAACCCACGAAAACTAAAGAGTCCTCTAATCCCAAGCGATCCGCCACTTAGCCACCAGGTCAATGTATAACTCAGATCTTATCCAATAATCACACTGTTGCCAATCCTTTAGTATCTAATATTTAAAGGTTTATTGATAAGATAAAAGCAGAAGGCGTGAGTTAAAATGGTCAAAGAAAATATATATATATAATCATTCCAAAGTTCTTGGATCAGGTTTATAGCAGGGATGTTACAGACTGCTGGCTTGTAAAGTGGTAACTTCCAAAAGATTGGAAGATTCTCAGTCCATTGATTGAAATGCTCCTTTTAGTGTAAATCCATAGTCCAGAAATCAGAGCAGGAAAGGGGCAAAATGGAGTTTTGCAGTTGTTTCCAGCGTCCTTTATACCTTATCCCTTGTAGAGGGAATACTCGCAGTCTTAGTTTGTGGAAAATTACAGCACAAGATGGAGTCCAGGGTCACATGAGCAAGTCACATGCCCTTGTATGCTTTGATGACTCATAGGAGCAGCCTTTACCCATATTTTGGCTAAAGCGTCCACCGGAAGGCTCATGACGCATTGTGAGAGCTAAGTGTTCTCTAATGGGCCATCAACTTGAATAGCCCATTCACAATATGCTGTCTGGCTTCAATGTAGATTTTACCCGGTGGGTGTCACTCAGGAATTCAGCACATATGAAATATAGATCTATATAGCCAATATTCATAACTTCAGTTACAAAAATGATCTATGCATATAAACAGGCTAGTCATACTCAGAAAATCATAACTTTTCCATTGACACCTTACATGATACACTTTGTACAAGATTTGTTGCAATTGTCTAACAGTGACAATAATAATGATAGGTTTCAGAGTAACAGCCGTGTTAGTCTGTATTCGCAAAAACAAAAGGAGTACTTGTGGCATCTTAGAGACTAACCAATTTATTTGAGCATAAGCTTTCGCGAGCTACAGCTCACTTCATCGGATGCATACCGTGAAGTGAGCTGTAGCTCACGAAAGCTCATGCTCAAATAAATTGGTTAGTCTCTAAGGTGCCACAAGTCCTCCTTTTCTTTTTAATAATAATGATATAAATGGCCATGTTCCAATCATACAGCATCGTAGTGTCAAACCAAGATGCATTGATTCTGTACATCTCAGAGTAGCAGTGCGGTGGGGTTTGTTCTCATGAAAGGTAGCTGTAGTGTCTCTGTGGGGTTGCAGCCTTACCTCGGTCTCAGAGATCAGAAGGTTTCATTGCTTGGTATTGATAGCTGGCTGTTTTGTCATCTGTGGGGAGAAACTGACTTCTGATCTACTGCTACTGTTTGTAGTGTTCTTTTTAGATGAGGATTTTAATGATCTGTCTAGGTGCCCAGAACCTTTAGATAGGTGGTTTTTTCACGTGTGCTAATTGAAATAAAGGTCTAAAAATATCCTTGTCAGCCTGTCAGCTAGGTTCACAATCCTGATCGATGCTGGCCATGGCTGGAAGAACGCCAAGGTAGCTTTGATCAGACTGATGCTGAGCATCACTAGAAGAAACTGCTTTATTCCTTTGTGTTATTATTTACTTTACAAAGTAAGGTAAAGTGATTCATCCTGTAATAGAGGCTAATATATAAGATGCTACTTCATAGTTCCCCCCACCCAAGGTATTTACCTGAAGTACAATGCCTTATCTCCTACCACGTTAGCCATTTCAACAGGAACCACATCATATCTACTGCCCCTGCATACTTCTGAATCAGTTGCTTCCGCCATGCAGACATCTTCATGTTAAATTAGCATGTTGCCTGAGGAGATCTTATAGTTAAGGCACTGGACTGGGACTCAGGAGACTTGGTCTCTAGTCTTGGCTTGTTCACAGACTTCCTATGTGCCTCAGTTCCACCCATGTAAAATAGAATAATACAATTTTACCTTCCTCTCGGAGGCTTTACTGCTATTGGTACTCGTACTAGTTAGATTTAAGCTAGCTCAAGTATGTCTACACATTGTGATGGTAAATCCATTAATGTTTGCAAGATGTAATGGAAACAATGTATAGCAATGCCTACAGGTAAAATTTTCAAAAATTCCTGTGATTCAAGAGCTTAAGTCCCTCAGTCACACTGAAAGTCAATGTGAAAATGGAACATAGAGTCCTAAGTCACTCAGGTGACTTTGAAAATTTTACCCTAAACTCTAATAGCAGCAAAGCTGCCTCAACGGGAGCTTCCTCATAGCCTGGTCACCTGACTAAGTACCTAGGGTCTTGGGTGGGCTTGTAGAACCCATGCTGAAGCCCATGTTGCTGCAGTTTCACTGCTATTAGTACTCACACGAGCTAGATTAAAGCTAGCTGGGGTATGTCTACACGTGCTACAATCACACCTCTAACTGAAATGTAGACACACCCCTAGTGACCTGGTTCTGCATTTAACAGTTCTTAAAGTGACATGCTGCTATGTTGTAGCTACAACGAGTGAGGTTCAGATGGCCCAGGAATTGCATCTGGAATATGCAGTGGAACAAAATATACCTACATCTGTTTTATTCTGCCCACCACTGAAGTATCGGAGTGCCAAAAGATCGTTGCAAGCCAAATCCAGGAAACGATTAGATTCCCAAACCAAACAGGTACATAAAAGCATGGTCTCTATTTTGCAAATACAGAATAAGTTCTACTTAGCATTTTCATGCCAAGCCAGGTCAATCATGACGAAACTGAAATCTAACTAACTCTCCCACAAGCTGTAGCATTTTTGTTTTCACCGAAGTATCGCTCAGGAAGCTGAGAAATTATTTCCTGCACTTGAAATAGCAAAGAATATGAGAAAAATAATTTCCTGAGTGATCTATACAACCCAAAGCCCTGCTGACCAATATCAGCAGAGGAGAACACCTCAGCAGAAATTAGAAGTGGCTTTTGAAAAGTAAAATGTGATCCATATGGCTAAAGGATCATTACAAGTGATCAGCAGATTAACTCAAATAACTTCAATTGCCACATACTGAACCTGCATGGGTACACATACAAAGCGGACACTGACTGTAGATTCTGAATGACAAAGCAGAGTGACAGGGAACAATGGCTAAGGGGAATTTCTAGAGCTGAGTCAGCTGTAATTTTTTGTATTGTTTCCTCTTTTTTTAAAAAAAGTGGTTATTATGGTTATTGAGGCAAACATACAGAGGAAAAAAAATATGTATGTGGGAGACTAGAATGGATCTATGTGGATTTATACCAGTTGAGGCTCTGGTCCAGTATATTTTCTTTTCCTATATATACTTGCCAGGGAAATGTCAGTGGAGCTATGTTGACTTACACTTACAGAAGATCTGGCTCATTATTTCTAAAATCAGAGGTCCCCAGAGCTAGGTGATCCCATGCGCTGACTCTCCTCCTGGTTTTCAATTGCTAAATTGCATTGAAGAAAGCTAAAAGTAAATTCAATACTTTCCCAGTATTACTTTTCCATCTTAGCAATTGCTGCAAATGCCACAGAGATGCTATGCAGTTGCCCCTGGAAGATGATCTACACAATAGACGCGACCATGAATGAGAAGGAAGGTTTCCATGAGCCAGTCCCTCTATTAAGATGTGCTCCACACAATGAAAAAAATTTAAGAACACTTTTTATAAATCTTAACTGTTTCATAAGTTTGTGTGTTCTCATCCAATTGGTTGTATATTTTGAAGGCTCTAAAAAAAAAAAAAGGCCTTAGTTTAACTTAAAATGCCAAGAGAAATGCTATCTGACCTTTTTATTTGGAGAGCTGTCTTCCGGTGCTTTACACTGCACTTGGTTTTTAATAAGTGATGTAGGGGGAAAGAATGTTATGTAGTAGTTTTTATTTTTCAGACCCACTAATCCCCCACTCTCCCTTACACCCTTTTCTCTCACACTCTCTCTCTCTCTTGCACGCACACACACTCTTTCTCTCTCTAGAGCAGCCACTCATGCATCCCCAGAATACCAGATGTTCCAGTACTTCTGGTAACTGCAAGGGCCTGAACCCACTAGCATGATCCTACTCCCACCACTGTGAGTCCACACATGCAGTGCATGCAAGGTCATGGGCACGCTTCAAAAAAGTGTCCCCCAAACCAATATTGGATAAAACCACACCCACTTTTGTCTCAGTACTGGACAGGGGATAAACCTTAGAACAGCAGGACCGTTTGGCTGAAACCCAAAGATGAATGGCCTGCCAAATACATACACCTCCTGTGCACTATTGAGCTGTGATGTATGTTTGAAACCAAGGTAATATAATCTGTCCTTGTGTGTGCTAGACAGCAATGGAGTGCCATAGACTTTTGTGGCCCATTAGCCATATTGGAAAAAAAAATGAATCCAGATTTACACCACTGTAACTCAGATCAGAATTTGGCTCATTCTCTCATACCAGAACCAGGCTTACTCTCTGGGACTATTCATTGAGAAGGCTGGATGGTATTGTCAGGAGATCTAGCTTCAATTCCTAGTGCTGCCATGGCCAGCTACACATGACCACATTTCTGTACAGAGTTCTGTTCATAATAAAGGATTTATCTTGACACCACTCCAATCATAGTAAGATACAACAACTGCAATGACACTCTTCTTTTAGTGCAATAGCTCGATCACATCTAGCACAGGTATATCTCTTTGAGCTGGGAATCACACCCCCAGCTTGAGGTGTAGACCTAGGTAAGCTCTTTGGGGCAAAGACTGTCCCTTATTGTGTGTCAGCACAGAGCCTATAGCACAGTGGGGCTCTGATCTCAGCTGGAGCCTCTAGTCCAGTGGTTCTCAATCTGCGGCCTGCGGGCAGCTTGCAACCCAATCAGCACAGAGCTGTGGCCCATGTGACATCCTTTGGGCCTTACAGGTAGTACTGGATGCAACCCACATAACACAGTGTGTGCCACATATGCGGCCCACAATGATAAACAGGTTGAGAACCACTGCTCTAGATACTATTGTGATAGAAGAGAGAGCATTAAACAAGCGTCCGGGGATAGTGTTATCCCTTACAATGAAGGCTAGAGGAAAAAGGCTGGTAAAAATTTGGGGAATTATTGCCATGTCTTTGTCTGCATGTTGTGGATCTCGCTCACATACTGCATTGCGTGACTGCAGGCCCAATGTGCTGTGATGTGTCTGCAAAAACTGCTGGCAAATTCTGCTGACACATTAACTACAGATCTGTAACCATTAATCTTACACTACAGAAGTCAGTCTCCCAGAGTAAAATGTGGACCTAGCTATTCCCTAGCATTCCCTGCCAGGCACAATACCAATTAAATTTAGGAACTGCTGTTCCAAGATATGGGTGTGTAGTGGGGTAACTAAATTAATTTTAACAAAGGAAAATTTAAACTGAAGAGTGATGCCTGTAGGTCTGTGAATCAGTCTCCAACTGAAAGAAGTTGCTTGATCTAGTCAAAAATGTCCTGGGCAAAACAGTGGAAAATGTAGTATGGGGAACAATTCTGGTCCAGGAGGCTAGACTAGCTGACCTAATTGGTCTGTTCTAGTTCCGGTTTCTATTGCTCTTCTTCCTGACTGGAACTGCACTGTCTAGGGTGGAAGAGTGGGAGTGCAAAAGAGAAAACGAAAACCCTAATCTCTCTCTACTATAGCAAGAAAATCCTGCCTGGATAGCTACTGGGAGAAGGAGATTTCATTCTGAATAAACTTGGAGAGTGAGAGCGACATAAATTATAATACACCGGGCCTGATTCTGCTTTCTCTTACATGGGGTTTACATTTGTTGTAATTCCATTGGCTTCAGTGGTGCTATTCCTGATTTACACCGGTATAAGTGAAAATATTCAATACAACAAGTATGTCTGGAAAACACTTGTATGAAGTCAACTCATTTTACCTGCTAAACCCTAACATTCCACTCGTTTGAATAATGATTTTATTGAATATTGCTACCTAAAGACATGTATATTTTAATACCAATGTATGCTTTAAAGAATAGATTTTTTAATTAAAACTACAGCTGTGTGTCTTAGAATCCTTTGCTTAATGACTATGTACGTACTAATGTTGTTAAGAGATCCCCAGTTCAACAAAGTGCTTAGGCACACACTTCGCTTTAAACATGTACTTAAGTGCTTTGCTTAGTCAGGGCCTAAACCATGCATCTAACATCAGAGGGTGGTTAACAGAAGATGTAATTCATATTACTGCTGCTGCTGTTTGTCTCACTGGAGAGAACATTTGGCATATCTGATTAAACAAAATAACTGTCCGTTCAGTTATGTGGGGATGGCTCCCCAAATCCCTGTGACCTCCACACCTATAACCTTCCTGTTTGCCCACTAAATATTCAACATACTCCCAAAATACTATTTCTTGATAAATTAATTGTTGCATAAGGGACTTCACAGAGCCTGTTTTGCAGATGCCCAAAATGCTCACTGTTCTGTACACACACACACTCATTTTGCACATGCTACAACATATCTTGATCATACAATGATCTCGTTTGTACCCAAAGCAGCATATTTTGCATTTTTGAAAATATGGCCCTTGATGTTATATTCCTGTATATTCTACTTACAGTACTTAGTTTCACACCCATTTATTAACACAGAGGTGGGCAAATTACAGCCTGTGGGCCACATCCGGCCCGCGGGACCATCCTGCCCGGCCCCTGAGCTCCCGGCCAGGGAAGCTAGCCCCCGGCCCCGCCCCTGCTGTCTCCCCTCACCCGCAGCCACACTGCCTTGCGGGTAGCACAGCTTGCACCCGCCCACCTCCCAGGCTTTCCAATAAGCCTGTCCTGCCGCTCTGAGCAGCATGGTAAGGGAGCAGGGGGAGGGGGGGGTTGGATGGGAGGCAGTCAGGGGATGGTTGGATGGGCTGGAGTTTGGGGGGGCGGTCAGGAGACAGAGAGCGGGGGGGGTTGGATAGGGAGTGGGGTCCCGGGGGGTTGGGAGGTCGGGTCCTGGGGGGGGAAGTTAGGGGACAAGGAGTGTGGGGGGGATGGATGGGTTGGGGGTCCCGGGGGGCCTGTCAGGGGGCGGGGGTGTGGATAGGGGTCAGGCCAGTCAGGGGACAGGGAGCAGGGAGGGTTGGATAGGTTTGGGGTTCTGAGGGGGGCAGTCAGGGGGAGGGAAGTGGGAGGGAGTGGATAGGGGGTAGGGGCCAGGCTGTTTGGGGTGGCACAGCCTTCCCTACCCAGCCCTCCATACCGTTTCGCAACCCCAATGTGACCCTCGGGCCAAAAAGTTTGCCCACCCCTGTACTAACATGTAACAGACGCCCTAACTCAGACACATCACCTGAGAATCAGTCCACTGACTTTAACTGAGAATCCAACTATGAAAACTGCAGTTCTTTAAAGGAAGAGGAGAATGCTACTGACATCTCAAGATCTCAATTTATTCTAAGGAGATCTTGGGACCAGTCAAAGTATCACATTATTCCCACCAGACCGTGACCATATAAATTCATAGCATTGTATAACTTTACAATAAGGGCACTAATAACTCTGGGAGCCACTGTAAAATTTTAGAATAGAAGCATTTTTGGTTAAGAAATAAATCATACTAAGTAAGAAATGAAAACACTGAAGGACATTTTATATCCCCCCTGGGAGAAAAGGAGGAGGTTGGATAACAGAGAAATTGCTGACACAAAGAATCTGCTCTTGCTCCCACTGAAATCAGTAGAAATGTCTCCATTGACTTCAGTGGGAGCTGGATTAGGTTCAGAATACCTCCGACTATCATCATATGTCAGCTACCTCTGTGAGAACCCCTGGAAAACCCAGCAGCCTCAGAATGCTGCTTATCAGCTCCTGCCCATGTGGAGCTTGGTATTTACACTAATCATGAAATCGTTTTTGGAAAATGCAGAAACACATTCTATCTTTACTGCTGCTTCCATAGATGGAATATTAAAAAGGTTGGAGGGTTTTATGACTAATAATATTTCTAGCTATACATGTGAAGATAAGGACAATCAAATCTCATGTTTCAGGGTGTAAAGCTGATCACTCTGGAGTCAGGAAGGAATTTTTTCCCATGTTGATCATTGCACAAATTGACTACATGTATTATGGTTAGGTTTAGATCTTCCTCAGAAGCATCAAGTAACACCAGGCTTGATGGACTAACAACCTAATGCAGAATGGCAAATCCCATTTACCTACACGTCAATAAATACAGCTGTAAGTAATGCAGGGATGTTTTACATCTCTCACAAGCAATTAACTCCTCACAACACAAACAGCATTGGGGATCCCCCAACGTGCTGAAGAACCCTAATTATGGGCCTGATCCTGCCAAGGGCTGAATGCCTCTGGCACACTGAGGGTGCTCAGCACCCCACAGGAGGCAGTTGGCACAGCCAGGCCCTTCACTAGAACTATGTCTACACTACACACCGCTGGCGGCAGTGCGTAGGGTATGTGTAGCTACACGCCACAGTGAAAAGCCTGTTGTGTCCACACTGCGGTGTGTAGCTACAAGTGTCAGTGAAAGGCTCTGGTAGGAAGGAGACAATGGGAAAAAGCTTCAGCACATGCCTGCTACCAGAGCCTTTCACTGCAGTTAAGAAAGGCGCTGGCAGGGGGAGAAGCAGTGGGGAAATACTGAGCCTTTCCCAGCTGCCGCCCCACTGCCAGACCCTTTCTCCATTTGAGGGGAAGGGCTCCATGCCTACACTCACACTCCACTTGCCTAAGCAGTGCCTCACCAGCCATACTGCTATATGTACCTGTGCTGGGGGGGCTACGCAGGTATGTACACTACCCAGCACCGAAAGACCCCTAGTCCCCTACTTTGTCTGCTAGGATGGTTCTAATAGGTTATTCCTTCCATTATTAAAAGGATAACAAAATTTAAAAAGATCCTATTATATTGCCTGCAAAATGACAGTTAGGTGATTCATAAGAAATTATTGTATACCAGCCAGTCTTTTTTTTAATGTTATATAAAAGCATCTTTTCATTCACAGTATGTCTTCCAATTCCCACGTTAGTCAAAAGGGTTCACACCATCAGCTGTTCATCCCTCATGTGTAATAATGATTTATAAACTCTCTCCTTAGTTGTGCTTCAAAATATATCGTGCCAAGTTTGGAAGAAAAATCAAGAATTCAGAGTCACGATAACTGGGAATGGCAGAACTTGAGTTGAAGTTTGCGTCTGACAGACTGTGAATTACAAAGGGATTCCAAATGGTGCTGTGGTACGTTTGCTTCTGTGCAAGATTCTGAAGTCACGAAAGGTTGAGTTCAAAGTGGATTTTGCAAAGCTGATCTGTTGGGGCGTGGAAGCTGGGTCCTTGAAATTTCCCAGAAAAATCACATTCGGAGGGTGTCACAGTCAATGGTCCAGCTCCCCTCTACCAGAACAAGTGCTCTCTGTTTGACCAGTTAAGAGGGTGGAGCAGCACCTCGGGCTATAAAGGGGGAGGCCTGGTGAGGGCGGGCTATGGGAACTAGTCAGGCAAAAGGACAGGTGCTAGAGCTGCCTCGGCGTAAAGAGACTGGAGGAGGTCTCTGCAGAAGTCTCTTTGCAGGCCCGCCCGGGAAAGAGAGGTTTTATCAGGAAACCAGTGATGGGGCTCACCTGCTTACTTTCACGAGCTGAAGCCAGTGCCAGGAGGCTGAAAAGGACTGAGGGCTAGGAAGCATGTGGAAAGCTGTCTGACCTTTCTGAGCCAAAGGGCCAGAGATGGGGGAGCTGGACCTGGCAGCCACCAGCAGACGGGCCAGCCACCCTGTGACAGAGCTGAATCAACATTTTTCAGTACTTTTCGTTCCATGAAAAAAATTCAATATTTTGATCTTTTGTCCTGATTTGGGATGGAAATCTCAGAATTTCTGGCAGGCTGGAAATTCCAATTTTAAACCACCTCTGGTTTTCAGCGCAACAAGCACCACCCAAACCAGAATGGCGCTCAAGAGATCCAACAAAAACTTTAAAACCAATGTGAGTCACTGGGAGGAACAGATCAAAACCAAGCCAGAATGTTAATCGTCCTTGCACTGACTTATCCCAAGAGCAGATCACTTCACCTCTGTGAAATATCCAAAATTAGGGCACACTATCACCAGATTCAAGCTCAGTGACCATAATCTAGTGGTGGAGACAAAAATTATTGTGCCAGCTAAGAGCAGAATGATGATACAGCTAATGTGACAGAGGAGTGGCTGAAACAGACATTTTCTTTTCTGGTATCCAAAATATGATCAAAGTCTCTCTGTTGGGAAGTGATGAGGAAAAACTTGGAGAAAGGAGAGGGACAACAGAGTTGGCAGCCTGGCAGTAAATCAAGATTGGAAAACAATGACAAATGGTCACGAGAGATAAATCCAGAGACAGCTATAAGAATCCCTGTCCAAGACAGATACTTGAGGTATTGTCTGTCTGCCTCTGACAGACATGCTGTCCTTTTTACACTATGGCAACACTTGAATAGCTTTTCATGCCATCAAGGTGTTATTGAATTGAATAGTACTGAATCTTTCCCACCTCTGCCGCTAACTGATCAGAACAATATTTTGATCATGTACAGCCTTATACACACATTATTGATTTAGGCTGTACAACACCCTGATGCAAGAAGTAAATATTATAATACCTAGCTCTCATACTGTGCTTTTCCTCAGTAGATCTCCTTTGTAAAGCATTTTGTGGTCAGGATCATCATCCCTATTTTATAGATGAGGAAACTGAGGCAAAAAGCAGTGAAGTATCAGAGGGGCCATGTTAGTCTGTATCCACAAAAACAACAAGGAGTCCGGTGGCACCTTAAAGACTAACAGATTTATTTTTTTTAAAGCAGTGAAGTGATTCATCTAAGGTTAGTGACACAGCCAGGAACAGCACCCAGCTCTCTTAAGTCACAATCCTGTGCACTATCCACTGGGCCAAAATGTTACAGACAGGAAGAGGTTAAGGTCAAGATTTTCAAAGTAGGGTGACTGAATAAATTATCCTGTTACCAGAGGTGTTCAGAACCTGCATCTCCCACTGACTTCAGTTCCTGTATTTCTCAGTGTCTCAGTTTCCCTGTCTGACACATGCCAAAATTCTTCTGACAAAAGAACGGATTGATTTTAAATTTGCATAAAGTGCTATCTGCTTGCAGAAGGGCTTCCAACTCCTTTTCCTGGGTGAGGTGGGCAGTTTCAAAAAACACAGATGCAAATTAATTAATCCTGTGCTCCTCCCAACTCTACCCTACATCAGTTTATTCTGCACTCCCCACTCCTGCCCCACATTTTCCCCGACACCATTTTTCAACTCAGCCCCCCATTCATGAGTATGCTTAGCATTGGTGCACTCCTGGTCTGTTCAACTGGCATTAAAGTGAAAGAATAAATATTCATACCTGCATGTGAGACTTGGCTATCTGCACATACTAATACCATTCCCATTTCTGTACGTACATGAATGTTTTGAAGAGAGTTAGTTACCTGTTTGCACACAGAGCCCTCAAGAAGGCTCAGCCCTGGTAGGAGGTAGTTTAGGATGCCACAGGTTTGAGCACATACGTTGCAGGCATAATTTAAAAAAAAAAAAAGTAATTCCTTTAATTCCTACAGGGCCCACAACAGCCCCATTGTTCTGCCTTTGATTCAGTGGGAGCAGCATTAGGTCCTTAGTTTGTTAGTGTTATTGTGAAAACCCCACTCCAGGTAGCCATGGTATGGAAGAACCCGCCTTTGCCCCGGACCATGGTTGGCTAAAGAACAGGCAGAAAATCCCACCCAACCTACTGCTGCTGCTCTCCTCTGAGTGGAGGAGGACAAAGCCACTCCAGAGTGGGAGCTCAGTCTAGGACAGGGGACTGGGTGCAGATCACCTGGTCAGCTCTGGACAGTGGAGAACAGCATTCACCCCTCCCAGATCTCATGGTGACACTAAGGGGAAGCGGGTGCTATGCCTTGTTTTGGGCCTGAAGAACAGAGGCTGGAGGCAGTGTGGACTCTTCATCAGGTAAGAATCACAGAATCATAGAATATTAGGGTTGGAAGAAACCTCAGGAAGTCATTTAGTCCGACCCCCTGCTCAAAGCAGGATAGTAGCACTCTGTATACTTAAGCTTTGGAGACTCAATACATTGTCCTATTGCTGGGGGCATGTCAGTGTGTCCACATGGACCCACTTTACTGATGGGGAACAGAGAAATAGAGGGATTTGCCCGAAGTCATGAGAGAAGTCAGTGGCAGCACTGTGAACTGAACCTAGATCTCCTGAATCCCAAGTCACCTTTGCCTCACGACCATCCTCTCTCTTTTACTGTTGCAAAACTTTTCTAGGCGATACCATGGTGACAGGCATGTTAGAAATACCTAACAGATAACAGTGTACATTATGCAAAACAGATGGCAAGTTTTCTATCTTTATTAAAGGTTTGGCTTATGAAGGCATCCCTAAATGTTCAGCTCCCTAAGTCTCTTTATGCCTTGATACTTTACACTCAGATCAGAAAATATCAATAATTTTCTTCCCAGAATTCTTGGAAATTGTTTAAAGGTGGAGCATGGCTGAGCAGGGTTGGAACCTCTGTCGTGAGTGATGGGGAGGAGCTAGGTTGCTGGTAGAGAAAAGGTGGTTGGAGCCTATAGTGAACTCTCTAGTTCCCAGCCCCACAATAGGGCTGGGCTTTAAACAGTCCCAGTCAGGCTTTAGCCTGGACTCGGGGATGCTCAAGCTGCCAGCAATTAAACACCGCCTACTGGGGCTGGCTTCGGCCTGGGCAGCGCTCAGGCCGCCAGGAAGGCAATTACAGTCTATGGAGCTGGTGCAGGCCTGGGCTTGAGGAGGCTCAGGCTGCCGGCAAACAAACAGTCTGAGGGGCTGGCTTTAGTCTGGGTGGGGCTTAGGCAGCCAGCAAAGCATCCGTCTATAAGGGAGCTGGAACAGGAGGGAATTGGTCCTGCTTCGAGCAGGGGGTTGGACTAGATGACCTTCTGGGGTCCCTTCCAACCCTTATATTCTATGATTCTATGAGGCTCCTTCCCCAGAGAGGGAGCTTTCCTGTGAAGTGCAGGCAATCGGCTGGGGGACGTGGGCCCACCCTACTCCACCGCGTCCCAGCCCAGGGCCCTGGCAGAGGCAGGATTGGCTGTCCCTGCATCGGCGGGGATCCAGCCGCAACACGCTGACTGACTCCACAGCCGGGGGCTCCGTGGTTACCCCTGGGCCACTTCCTGCCTCCCCAGGGTTTGATACCTCTCGCTTCCAGGGCTCCTCAGAGCCGGCAGTCCGGGCCATTCCTCGTTGGGGTCTCCCACTTCAGCGGCTAGGTGCTGGGTGTAGGTTCCCATCCCGGGCATGGCAGTACAGCTGGAGCGTCCTTCACCTTCACCGTGGATTCATAGAATATCAGAGTTGGAAGGGACCTCAGGAGGTCATCTAGTCCAACCCCCTGCTCAAAGCAGGATCAATCCCCAACTAAATCATCCAAGAGACTAAAGCCCGAGGTAAGTGGGATACCGGGAGGAAGCACAGGCAGGAACGTCTGTGAGGGGAGGGCTCTTGCCTCATACTGAGAATGAGGGACGATCAGCAGGTTATCTCAAGTGCTTATATACGAATGCACAAAGCCTTGGAAACAAGCAGGGAGAACTGGAGGTCCTGGTGATGTCAAGGAATTATGACGTGATTGGAATAACAGAGACTTGGTGGGATAACTCACATGACTGGAGTACTGTCATGGATGGTTATAAACCTTTCAGGAAGGACAGGCAGGGCAGAAAAGGTGGGGGAGTAGCACTGTATGTAAGGGAGCACTATGACTGCTCAGAGCTCCGGTACGAAACTGCAGAAAAACCTGAGTGTCTCTGGATTAAGTTTAGAAGTGTGTGCAACAAGAGTGATGTAGTGGTGGGAGTCTGCTATAGACCACCGGACCAGGGGGATGAGGTGGATGAGGCTTTCTTCTGGCAACTCGCAGAAGCTACTAGATCGCACGCTCTGGTTCTCATGGGCAACTTTAATCATCCTGATATCTGCTGGGAGAGCACTACAGCGGTGCATAGACAATCCAGGAAGTTTTTGGAAAGCATAGGGGACAATTTCCTGGTGCAAGTGCTAGAGGAGCCAACTGGGGGGGAGCTTTTCTTGACCTGCTGCTCACAAACAGGGAAGAATTAGTAGGGGAAGCAAAAGTGGATGGGAATCTGGGAGGCAGTGACCATGAGTTGGTTGAGTTCAGGATCCTGACACAGGGAAGAAAGGTAAGCAGCAGGATACGGACCCTAGACTTCAGGAAAGCAGACTTTGACTCCCTCAGGGAACGGATGGGTAGGATCCCCTGGGGGACTAACATGAAGGGGAAAGGAGTCCAGGAGAGCTGGCTGTATTTCAAGGAATCCCTGTTGAGGTTACAGGGACAAACCATCCCGATTTGAGTCGAAAGAATAGTAAATATGGCAGGCGACCAGCTTGGCTTAACAGTGAAATCCTAGCGGATCTTAAATATAAAAAAGAAGCTCACAAGAAGTGGAAGGTTGGACACATGACCAGGGAAGAGTATAAAAATATTGCTCGGGCATGTAGGAATGAAATCAGGAGGGCCAAATCGCACCTGGAGCTGTAGCTAGCAAGAGATGTCAAGAGTAACAAGAAGGGTTTCTTCAGGTATGTTGGCAACAAGAAGAAAGCCAAGGAAAGTGTGGAGCCCTTACTGAATGAGGGAGACAACCTAGTGACAGAGGATGTGGAAAAAGCTAATGTGCTCAATGCTTTTTTTGCCTCTGTCTTCACTAACAAGGACAGCTCCCAGACTGCTGCGCTGGGCATCACAACATGGGGAGTAGATGGCCAGCTCTCTGTGGAGAAAGAGCTGGTTAGGGACTATTTAGAAAAGCTGGACGTGCACAAGTCCATGGGGCCGGACGAGTTGAATCCGAGAGTGCTAAAGGAGTTGGCGGCTGTGATTGCAGAGCCATTGGCCATTATCTTTGAAAACTCATGGCGATCGGGGGAAGTCCCAGATGACTGGGAAAAGGCTAATGTCGTGTCAATCTTTAAAATAGGGAAGAAGGAGGATCCTGGAAACTACAGGCCAGTCAGCCTCACCTCAGTCCCCGGAAAAATCATAGAGCAGGTCCTCAAGGAATCAATCCTGAAGCACTTAGACGAGAGGAAAGTGATCAGGAACAGTCAGCATGGATTCACCAAGGGAAGCTCATGCCTGACTAATCTAATCGCCTTCGATGATGAGATTACTGGTTCTATGGATGAAGGGAAAGCAGTGGATGTATTGTTTCTTGACTTTAGCAAAGCTTTTGACATGGTCTCCCACAGTATTCTTGTCAGCAAGTTAAAGAAGTATGGGCTGGATGAATGCACTATAAGGTGGCTAGAAAGTTGGCTAGATTGTCGGGCTCAACGGGTAGTGATCAATGGCTCCATGTCTAGTTGGTAGCCAGTGTCAAGTGGAGTGCCCCAGGGGTTGGTTTTGTTCAATATCTTCATAAATGATCTGGAGGATGGTGTGGATTGCACTCTCAGCAAATTTGCGGATGATACTAAACTGGGAGGAGTGGTAGATACGCTGGAGGGCAGGGATAGGATACAGGGGGACCTAGACAAATTGGAGGATTGGGCCAAAAGAAATCTGATGAGGTTCAATAAGGATAAGTGCAGGGTCCTGCACTTAGGAAGGAAGAACCCAATGCACAGCTACAGACTAGGGACCAAATGGCTAGGCAGCAGTTCTGCGGAAAAGGACCTAGGGGTGACAGTGGACGAGAAGCTGGATATGAGTCAGCAGTGTGCCCTTGTTGCCAAGAAGGCCAATGGCATTTTGGGATGTATAAGTAGGGGCATAGCGAGCAGATCGAGGGACATGATTGTTCCCCTCTATTCGACATTGGTGAAGCCTCATCTGGAGTACTGTGTCCAGTTTTGGGCCCCACACTACAAGAAGGATGTGGAAAAATTGGAGAGAGTCCAGCGAAGGGCAACAAAAATGATTAGGGGACTGGAACACATGAGTTATGAGGAGAGGCTGAGGGAACTGGGATTGTTTAGTCTGCAGAAGAGAAGAATGAGGGGGGATTTGATAGCTGCTTTCAACTACCTGAGAGGTGGTTCCAGAGAGAATGGTTCTAGACTATTCTCAGTGGTAGAAGATGACAGGACAAGGAGTAATGGTCTCAAGTTGCAGTGGGGGAGGTTTAGGTTGGATATTAGGAAAAACTTTCACTAGGAGGGTGGTGAAACACTGGAATGCGTTACCTAGGGAGGTGGTAGTATCTCCTTCCTTAGAAGTTTTTAAGGTCAGGCTTGACAAAGCCCTGGCTGGGATTATTTAATTGGGGATTGGTCCTGCTTTGAGCAGGGGGTTGGACTAGATGACCTCCTGAGGTCCCTTCCAACCTTGATATTCTATGATTCTATGATCCCAGCCAGGACTTTGTCAAACCTGACCTTAAAAACCTCAAAGGAAGGCGATTCCACCACCTCCCTAGGTAATTCATTCCAGTGTTTCACCACCATCTTAGTGAAAAAGTTTTTCCCAATATCCAACCTAAACCTCCTCCACTGCAACTTGAGACCATTACTCCTTGTTCTGTCATCTGCTACCACTGAGAACAGTCTAGATACATCCTCTTTGGAACCCCCTTTCAGGTAGTTGAAAGCAGCTATCAAATCCCCCCTCATTCTTCTCTTCCGCAGACTAAACAATCCCAGTTCCCTCAGCTTCTCCTCATAAGTCATGTGTTCCAGTCCCCTAATCATTTTTGTTGCCCTCCGCTGGACACTTTCCAATTTTTTCACATCCTTCTTGTAGTGTGGGGCCCAAAACTGGACACAGTACTCCAGATGAGACCTCACCAATGTCGAATAGAGGGGAATGATCACGTCCCTTGATCTGCTGGCAATGCCCCTACTTATACAGCTCAAAATGCCATTGCCTTCTTGGCAACTGTGCTGAGGGCCTTCCTCTTATACTTCCATCCCTGCCCCGGCACTTCCAGTGAGGGGGGCAGGGCAGGCTAGGCTCCACCCACCAAGGGGCTCGTAGTGAACCCTCGCTCTCCCATGCAGAGGGAGGTGCCTTGGACTCACTACAGGGCCCAAAAGAAAGTATATGTCTAACCTGAGGTATCTAGTTGAAGCAGCGAAGCTAGCCCAGTAATACTGTAATATCATAACAAATGCCATTTCTAGCCAGGCTTGTTGCTAACCAACTACTAGCATCCTATGAGTAAGACCCTGGGTTTCCTCCACCTTCCTTCATAGACCCTGACTTCCTCTGCTCCCCTCCCCCTTCCATCTGCCTCTCTAGCACTGTCCCTTTCCTACCCCTTTACCAATCTCAGCTCTGCTGGTTTGAGAACTGCCTCCCCTGTAGCTCCTGCCATCTGGAGCAACCTGGTTGTCCTGTTCTATCTACCTGATTCTTCAGCTCACTTCATCTCTCAGCTGAGACCCTGTTGGCCTCTACCTCGTAATGCAGCTCCTTCTCTGCTGTTACTTATCCTTGCAGTTGCCTCCTTTAGCTCTGTAAAACATGCAGGGATCTGGTCTTCATAAAAGATTTTGTGCAATACAATGCACCGAATTGTCCTAAAGCTAATGGGCCACATTGCAGAGCTGCAGCACCCCGTGGGAACAGCATGGAGGGACTGGCCCTCCCCCAGTACTGCCAGGCACATCGCAGGCAGGTGAGGACTTCTGCACTTTCCCAGAAGAGTGCTGCATGATCTCGCCCACTGGGTGGATGGCATCTCTAGGGGGTTCTACAGAGAAGCAGTGAAAGTGCCTAGCCACTGTGCAGGAGCACAAGGTGAAGCAGGCTCCAGCTTGCCATCCATCCACAGTCTGACCTGATATTATTCCCTACAGTAAAGTTAAAAAAAAATATCAGATAAAACTCCCCAGGAGATTGCTGTGAAAATCGTTATAATTTAATGCAGGTCTAGCAAAGAGGCACTTAGATACCATGGTGATTAGTGCTGTGTAAAAAACCTGACTCTTCCCCCTCTGGTTTATGAATTCTTATGGGAAAGCCCATCCTTGCTTGTGCACATACCGTACGGCCAGGCAGGGACTGAGGCTCAGCCTTGCTGCAATCCCATCTTTTCCCTACTGCTCACATTATTCACGGCTAGTCACATGGTCAGCCTCACTTTGATCCTTAACAAGAGTCACACGTGTTTGCATGGTTCCAGGGTGACATGAAAACTCACAGCACTAATTGCATTCGGTGATATAGCTCTTCAGGGAAAGAGTGGTTTATTCCCTCCTCCCATGATTATCGCCTCACTTTCTTTTGCCCCGGGTAGTTGGAATCACCTTTGGAAATCTATTTGTCTATCCTCCACTCTCGCTTCACTTAAATCACAGCTACAGAAAAAGGAGATGAAGAAAAGCTAGTTACATCCAAAAACCAAACCAAGCCCAAAACCTGGAACTAATGTGCCCTGAGGCTGCCACCATCCTTATCACTTTGCTTGCACTTTTGGTTCCTTTCCCTATCCTCTGATTGTTTTGTGTCTTTGCAAGCTCTTTGGGGCAAGTGTAATACCGACAGACCCCGGTCATCAGCGAATCTGCGACCTCTGGAGCTAAATGCATGAGCCTCTACTACGTGAGCTAAAAGCCACATGGCCCTTAGCTAAGGCTGTAGTAGACTCATTAATCTCTAAGTGGTCTTGGTGCCACTAGATGGGACAGAACACCACACCCAGGAAGTGTTTGGGTAACACAAGGACTGTCTTCTTTTGTGTTTGAACAGTGCCTGGCACACACTGGGTGCTACAGCAACAGAAATCATAAATAGTAACAGTAAGTACAGGTGGTAGCAAAGAGATGGATTCTAAGGATGTCTTCACAAAAGGCCAAATACTGTTCTGATTTTACAGAGCATAAAAGTTCCATTGAAATCAGTAACATTGCACGGGCTGTGAATCAAAGCAGAATTGTGCAAGTAATCCATTGCAAGGACATCAAGTGGCATGAAATGTTTGGTTGCATCACTTTTCTTTGCAACTGTTTAATGTATTCATAAAGCAACAGTGTTGTCAACTGGTTTTGGATATATGTACATAGTATGTGGTACCTTAGATTCCTGAAGCACCAGTCCCATAGCACTTGCCAGCACTCAAGCTGGGAGCGGGGGCTTTTGGGCAGTTCCAAATATAAGGCATTACATTGTAAAATGGAGTCACAAGGACAGGCCTTATTGGAATCCTGGGAGGTGGGCAGGCACAAGCCTTGCGAGAGGGACCACTGGACCCAGGAACCAATTGAATATGGGGGACAACTAATGAATAACAGGGTCAGGAGTGAAGGTCATAGGTTCAAAACTAGGGATCCAGAGAGGGACACCAATCAGAGAACCCCAGACAGCGTCCACTTCTCTCAAAGTGGTCTAGGGAGCCAGCAGACACCACCCAGAGGAACTAAGCGTGCGGCAGGTTCTCCCTCACACCGCAAAAGGGTCAGGCGTTGGGGATGGGGGTGAACTGCACTAGGTACACACCGGTGCCCACGGCTCCATGAAGGAGCAGCCAATCGATATCCCTGGCGGGCTGTGGGACCAGGGTGGAAGAGAGGCTGGCCCACCGGGGTTCCTCACCCTCCACAGGTGGTAGACAGTCCTGCCACTTGGTATCAGGGCGGGACACGAGAGTGAGGAAGTGAAACCTGTGGAGAACGAGCATGCAGAGTTGTTTCCTTGGCACGGTTCGGAAGCGAACTGGCTGCAGGGCATGCAGCCGGCTCAGATTGTGGAAGGGCCAGGGCCGGGAGGGCTCAAGAGACAGGGGCCTGATGAAAAGGTCCAGAGGGCCAGCGGTGAGGGGTGGGTGGGGAGCACCCTCTCGCAGTACCCACTCAATGAACACCCAAGAGGTGGGCGACAAGGCTGCCCCCACCTCCTGGAGCACACGCAGGGTGGTCGGGAGGATGGAGAGCCCCATGCGCCGACCGAGTGCTCGGGGATCCTCCCAGTCCGGCCTGTCGTAGTCCAGAAGGTCTCAAATTCTGGTGGTTGAACAGGCTGATCCAGAGCCCTGCAACATTTCTGGTTTCCCATCCAGACTGGGATGAAACCATTTTCTACTGTGCCAGTTAAGACAGACTTGAATTAAAGATTTCATTGCAAATGTTGTAACTGCCTGGAACAACAAAATGCCTGGGACAGCTGATGTGTAAGGGTGCAAGTTGACGTACAGTCATTACAAGTTCAAAGCATTCCAGCTAGTAGTTTGCAGAGGGCCAGATCAATCCTATCTGAGCACTCCATTCTGAACTCTAGGGTACAGATGTGGGGACCTGCATGAAAAACCCTCTAAGCTTATTTTTAACAGCTTAGGTTAAAACTTCCCCAAGGTACAAACTATTTTACCTTTTGTCCCTGGACTTTATTGCTGCCACCACCAAGCATCTAACAAATATAACAGGGGAAAAAGCCCACTTGGAAACGTCTTTCCCCCAAAATCCCCCCAAGCCCTACACCCCCTTTCCTGGGGAAGGCTTGATAAAAATCCTCACCAATTTGCATAGGTGAACACAGACCCAAACCCTTGGATCTTAAGAACAAGAAAAAGCAATCCGGTTCTTAAAAGAAGAATTTTAATTTAAAAAAAAGTAAAAGAATCACCTCTGTAAAATCAGGATGGTAAATGCCTTACAGGGTAATCAGATTCAAAACATAGAGAATCCCTCTAGGCAAAACCTTAAGTTACAAAAAGACACAAAAACAGGAATATACATTGCATTCAGCACAACTTATTTTATCAGCCATTTAAACAAAACAGAATCTAATGCATATCTAACTAGATTGCTTATTAACCCTTGACAGGAGTTCTGACCTGCATTCCTGCTCTGGTCCCCGCAAAAGACAACACACAGACAGAGAGAACCCTTTGTTTCCTGCCCCCTCCAGCTTTGAAAATATCTTCTCTCCTCATTGGTCATTTTGGTCAGGTGCCAGTGAGGTTATCTTTAGCGTCTTTACCCCTTACAGGTGAAAGGGTTTTCTCCTCTGGCCAGGAGGGATTTAAAGGTGGTTAGCCTTCCCTTTATATTTATGACACCCCTGTTCGCAAAAATACATAGTTTTATACACACGGTCAAATAATCATTGGCTAGAGCTTTTCAAATAATCCACCCCGCGATAGTCCATTTCTGAAAGGCTCTTGTTTTAAAATCTTGGTATGAAAGGATTGGTTCAAAAAGTGCATTCTGTGACGTAGCTGTAAAACAGCTACGGGTTGGTCCATCAAAAGGAGGGGCTAGCTCCCAAGGTTTGCCACCCAGAACAGCTATCATTTCATTACTGACAGTTGGTGGGGTAGGATGCTTCACTCTGGATGTGTAACAAAGCCTCTTATTGCTTTATTTCTTTTGATTCTCTAAAACCTTTTTTCTTTGCCCTGTGCTTAATTTTTCCTCTTTCTATTATTTAAAAATCATCTCTCCTTACTAAACCTAACCAAACAATCTTTCATCTCTTTAATAACCTTTCCTTTGTTTTTTCCTCTAACCCTTACCAAAGCTTTCTTTTTTTAATCTTTAAACTCTCTCCCTCTATTCTTTCAACCTTTTTCTCTGAACAATCAACCAAATAAGCATGCAACATTCCCCCTATTCAAACATAAAAAATAATTTAAAAAAATTCAAAATGGCTGACGGCGCCAAACCTAGACACCAACAGAAATGGGAATAGCGGGCAGTACATAAGCCCTAAATGGGGCTTGGAAACCTGTCAAAAAATACATGGTGATGAATACTATCGAGGTTATACTACTCAGATTATACCAAAGTGCTTTGCAGTTACGCGACGTGTTGCTTTCTTTGCACCTGTTTTTTGTTTCTGATTGTCCTTACATAACATAAAAAACATCATAACATGTTTTCAGTTTTCCTGGCATCTAGTGGTAGTTTCTCAAACCTATGATTATGCACACTCTAAGCATATATAACTATAGTAATAGCAAAAGGACATGTTAAGTAAGTGGCTCTTTGTTTAAAATATAAACTTCACGTTTGTTTTAGTGTGAACACTTTCTCTTTAAGAGAATGTCCATTTTCATAGATTCATAGATATTAAGGTCAGAAGGGACCATTATAATCATCTAGTCTGACCTCCTGCACAATGCAGGCCACAAAATCTCACCCACCCACTCCTGCAATAAACCTCTCACCTATGTCTGAGCTACTGAAGTCCTCAAATCGTGGTTTAAAGACTTCAAGGTGTAGAGAATCCTCCAGCAAGTGACCCGTGCCCCATGCTACAGAGGAAGGCAAAAAACTCCCAGGGACTCTTCCAATCCAATTTGGATCAGTTTTCTCTCTGAGGTAGTGTCCTTTACAGTGAAGTCATCCTCAAAGGCATATGTATATATTTGCAGTATAAATGTGTTTTTAGCTTCGGTGCTGACCTTTGAAACCCATCTGTGGTTTCCGTTACATTTCTTTTTGTATTTAAGATGCTTTTTTCTTAATAAGAATGTCAGATGCTTTGCATATATTTTATAATTAGTACTTCAAAGAGAAAAACACAGTGGTCTAGATTCTCAGCTAGTATAAATCAGTAGGATTCCATTGACTTTAATGGAGCTATGCCAACTTACACCAGGTAAGCATTTGGCTCATCTAGTACATTATACACTGCAGGGTAGCTGAACAGTAAAGTGTACTTTTTTTTACTTCATTTAATATCATATGATCTGATAAACTGTAAAATGCTGTGATTACAAGTGTAACACACTAGCTAAATGGGTCATGTCCCTCTCTAGTGGCTGGTTAAAAATAGGATAAAAACCCACTACAGCTACCAGCTAATCACTGTTTTGTTCTGCAGATAAAGAAATGGAGATTGGTATAATTCACTTCGATGAAAATCTATTGTACTGCCATTGTAGTAATTTTAAATTATAATTAGACTTTTGTAACTTACATTTTATGGTAATCTCTGTAGAAGACTATGACTAAGATTTTCCCTAAACTGTTTGAATGATTAAGCCTATCTTCATGTGATTTGTTTCTGCTGCTCACTGTGTCTTGGGCTAGTCACTACTCTTATGTTTTAATTAGAACTTAATTAGTACCTCCAGCTCCCCCTGAAATCAACTGGCACTGTTGGCAGTTAGTAGAAAATCAGTATTTTAGGGTTTGTCTACATGAGGCAATTGCTCCAGTTTACAGTAAATTAATTTTAAAAATTATTTAAACTAGTAAAAACCCTTGTATAGATGCTTTTATTTCCATTTGAGTGGTTTATCTTGATTTAGCTTAAATTGGTAAGGAATTGACTCAAACTAAAATCAATAAAAGCCACTCTTACATTTAATAAGAGTATCTATCCAGGGTTGTTCGCTGGTTTAATTAAATGGGTTTAAAAAACACCCTTAGTTAACCTGGTGGAAGTTTTTGTGAAGACCAGTTAGTGCTTTTAAAGCACTCAGATTCTCAGATGAAAGGTAATGTTTGTGTCTATCTCTTTGACTTCCACAAAACCATGTCTTTCCAACATAGATGCTTATATGACCTCTTGACCATAGTACCTGAGCACCTCACAATATTTAATGTACATATGTTCACAACACCCCTGGGAGGTGAAGGACTGCTATTATGCCCATTGTACAGCTGGGGAACTGAGGTACAGACAGACAATGTGACCTGCCCAAGTGTAACACTGACAGACCCTGGTTGTCAGCGAGTGGGATTGAACCTGGAACTTCTGGAGTTTAGTGCATGAGCCCTACCGCATGAGCTAAAAGTCAACTGGCTGTTAGCTAAGGATGTAGAGCAGACTCATTTAGCTCTCTCTCTTTAAGTAGTCTTCGTGCCACTAGAGGGACAGAACAATACACCCAGACGGTGTGTGGGTTACACAAGGAAGTCTGTGATAGGGTTTACAGGCAATTCAACCCAGGTCTTCCAAGTCCTAGGGTGGTATCCAAACCATCTTTGCCTTGGTTTTCTGTACCCATAACTCCCTCCTGACTTCTGAAATACAGACAGACAAGGACCTGTATAAACCCGAGTTTTCTGCAAACAGAGTTCCCCCTCCATTTCAGCCTGTCCCACTGAATCAGACGTTGTGGTTGATGCTTCAAGGAAGCTATGCACTAATACAATGTGGGCTGTGAAATCTCATCTTGTGGCTGCCAGCAGGGGTTTATGACAAACAATCGTGGTAGAAGAAATGTACTGAGTACCTGCGAGAGCCGCAAAGGGAAGATGGAAGTTGAAAATGAGATGAAACGCTGCAGTGTTGGAACAATAAAACTCTGATGCCCATGTGTCTTAGAAACCCGTGGGGGGGACCTACAGAACAAATGCAGTTTTTAAAAAAAAAAACTTCTTCGTTGTGTCCGTGCTCTCAGAATTTAGTGATAGCTTGTGAACTAATGTTTAAACAGCATCCAGGACAGTTATTTTTTCCCATTAAAAGCCAAAATAAAATTAACCTTTATATTTTTGAATCTGATTCACACAGGCTGATTCACACAGCCCTGTGACACTCGTTTCCAGCTGGTGAGATGCCTGCCATGCGGAACATGGGACCTTTGCAGGGGAAATGACTGGGCTAGATATTCTAACCAGGAAATGGAAAAACAAAACCAAAAAAAGGGGTGTGACCCACCTATGTTTGAATACCATCCGCTGCCCTATGGACACTACTGTATATGATGAGGACACAGGACTGGGATCTGGAATAAAAACAACCTGCAATAGTGTACAACACCAGAGCTGCCATATGGAAATGCAGCCAGGAGAGAAAAGAAAAAAATCTGTGCAGTTTCTAACAAAACTGATGTTTCTAGCTAAGCAGGAACAGAGGAGAGGAGAGGAGGGACCCATTCACACACGGCCCCAATTTGCCAAGGCCTTCAAAACTGGGTGCCTTCAGTTTGGCTCCCAAAACCCTATTTTGGCACCTAAATAAGTGGCCTGATTTTTAAAAGCACTGAGTACCCAGCAGCTTCCACAGAAGTCAGTGGAGCTACTGCAGATTGACACTGGTGTAACTGAGATCAGAATGCGGCCTACATACTGTCTGTTCATCCATCTCCGAAGAGCTGACTTACACAGATGTGTTTCATCTGGAACTGGGGCATGTGGTTTGGATTAATGTACTCATTATAGTTAAAAAAACAAAAGCAAAATGGGATGCACATATTCTGAGCTATTGTACTCTGAATCGTAACAAGGACATCTCTCCAAGTACTGTTTAGTACATCCCTCTTAATTAAGAAGGCAAGTAGATGGAAAGCCTGGTAATCTTAAAGGGGAAAAAAGTAAGAATGAGCAAGTTTGTGGTTTTATATATAGTCTTCAACATTTAAACTTGCTTTTGGCAGGATAGCAGTTCTTGTGCTTTCAGAATGCAGCACAACTTCTGACACTAGCCAACCCAAAAGGGAAGGGGTGGGGCTCTGGTCTTACCTTCCTGCAGTAGCATTTGGTGTTTACCTGGCACTGGGAGCACACAACTTTTCAGCAGGTGGTGGAGCTGCCATTGCAGCGTGTGCTTCCCCAAGGGTCTCAAAGATTTCTCACTGAGTCACCCAGAACTCCTCTTTGGCCTCCTCCACGTGGAATGAGGTTTAAAGCCTCGTGGCTGTATGTCATAGGTTAGAGCTATCAGGCTTTATGTATCAGGATCACTCCTGCCACCATCTTAAAGCAGCCACCCCAAGGGTTTAAATAATGTACAACAACAATATATATCCTGTGGAAGCGAAGAAGAACAATGATCCAATGGGAACTGCCTGTGGAATTTAGAGAGGGTAAATGTAAATTGACCAGATCCCCAGGGTTCTCACACCCATACTTTTGTGAAAAGTGCCATAGGAGCTTTAGTAACGGCAGGTGGTTAGGACATCAGCTTGAAATCTCATTGTAAAGACAGCATGTCTAACATCAGTGTGCCTGGGAACCTGCTGGACAACTGGTTCAGTGCTAACTCATAGGAAAGCGTGCCCCCAGCTGGGTCACCAATGCCACTTCCTGTGGGTTTTTTGTGGTGATCCCCAGGCAAACACTGACCACGTCTGACCCTGCTTAGCAGAACCTGAAATCACACACAGACTTCACACCCACTCACTCATACACAAACATGAATTTTGTGAAAGCTCTGTTGTTGGGTGACAATTATTGCACCCTCTGGGCCAAGACACTCAGGTTTACTACATCAGACCTTCACCTGAACCAAAAGAGAAGGGAGTTACCTTACAAACCCTTCATGTGCCAATATATATTTATGCCTGTATCTGTAATTTTCACTCCATGCATCTGAAGTGGGTTTTTTAACCTACAAGAGCTTATGCCTGAATAAATCTGCCACCAGACTCCTTGTTGTTTTTGTGGATACAGACTGACATGGCTACCCCTCTGATTCTTTTTCTCAGTTAATAAAACTTTAGTTAGTTTATTATAGGATTGGCTACAAGCATTGTCTTTGGTGTGAAGTCTAAGGTGCAATTGACCTATATTAAATGACTGGTCCTTTGGGACTGGGAATAACCTGAATATTATTGTGCATTTGGTGTAAGGGATGATCTCTCACAAAGGCAAGATTGCCTCGGCAGCAAGGTAGTCCAGAGTACCTAAGGGGACTGTGTGTGACTCCATGGTTAGGCTGCTATACTGCTTAAGAAGTTCACATTTGTTGCTTGGTTGGAGAAATCTAAGTATAGAACTCACACCAATTGGGGGTTTGTGCTCTTCTTCTTGACACTATACCCTGAGACTGGCACTCACGCTTGTAAATTATTCCAGACAGCTTGACAACTACAGTAATGGAGATCACATAAGTACCTCAATTGACAAATATGCACCAGTCTTGAACCAAAATGAATAGCCTTACTTTGTGCCAAAATGCTGAAGGGGGAGTGTGAGATGCAGCAAGAGAACTGGGACAGCCTGGTAAGCAAATATTCAGCATTAGGAGATACCAGGAGTTGCCAGCAAATGAGACTGCTGACCAGGATGAAAGGGAAAGAGGCTCTGAGACTCTCCGATTCTCCTTAGAGAGAGTCAATATGAGCTCTGAGACAGGCCCAGCCTGAGGCCTGTATGTGTAATCAATATGTAGCCCACATGTCAAAAAAGTTTGGCCACCCGTTCTCACTTTACAATCTAAGGCCTGGCTTTGCCCTGAGCCATAATAAATCACAGTTATTCATATCACAGCCAGGAATTCTTTTCAGAACATTTAGACTTCAACACAGACTAAATCTAGAAGTATATGATCAATTAGACCTGCAGATTACCACATCTGAATTCCTTCTAGTCACTATAACCCTCTGACCTTAATCTGGTCCACAAACCCAGACTAAGAATGAGCAATTACAATCAGTCTAACACAAACATAGTAGGTCTGCATCTGATTTCACAAATGGTAAAGCTGCCTTGCCTGGCATCAGCACAGCTCAGCGAGGGCAGCTACCACAGCCAGACTACATGCATGTACAGTAGAACCTCTGTTTCATGAACTAATTGGGGATGAAGGAGTTCCTAAAATCAGAACGTTCATAAAATTGAACACTTCAAAAATATAATCGGCACAGTGCATAAGTTGCAGCCTGGTGAACGCCACCACTTTCTCCTTGTCCTTCAACCCACGCAAAGTGATTCCCAAGGCATGGAAGGCACAAGAATGTGGAAGGATGTTGACTTGTTCTTCCTCAACAGCACTTTCATTATATGATATTCTCTACCTCCACCACCCCCAAATGTGGAAAAATTATTCATATAAACCATCTGTCTGTCAAACTGGTGTTCGTAAGGTCAAAGGTCTGCTGTACACAGATTCCCAACCTCTCTCCCTAAACTGCGTATGGCTCCCGGGGAACCACCCACCCCTGTCCTGGTAGGGAAAAATAAAAACGATTTCCCTAAACAAGATTCAAGGCTGCAGTAGCAGCAGTATTGTGGGGCCATCTAGGGACTTCCATCAAAGATCAGGACTCCATTATGCTACATGGCCTACAGACAATCCCTGGCCACAGCAGCTACTGATGCTAGCCCAAGGAGCCAGAGCCCTAGAATCTGGTGTTTCCCACTGCATGCTATGAAGGGAGCAGGAGCTAGTGGGCCAGCCATGACAGCAGTGACAGAACCTACTTCCACGGGTGGGTTCTCTCCTCTATCCCCGTTGCCATTGCCTTACCTCTTCCTCAGGCTGGGGAACAACAGGGGAGAAGAAACTGAAATGTCAAAGTACGGCAGGGGATCGGGAGGAAGTGGAAGATTGCACCATTGCTTAAAGTCAGGGTCTGCTCCAAAGTGTGGCCCTGAGAAAACCAGCACCTTCTTTGTCATCAGATATTCAGGGTCATATCAGCTGATTATACTGGCAAAAATCAGTGTTACTGATTTTTAATCCCGTTAGGGCTTCTGAGCCAGCACAGCCAAAAGAGAGGAAGCAGAATTTTACTCTTTCTAGTGACTCATCTTCAGCATATTTAGGGAGTTTCAGTCTCTTACCTACAAACAACCCCAGGGAAGACAATGAGGGGTGTAGCACCAGTGTTGCCTGGGGCATATATTGGCCTGCAGAACTCTTAGACCTGGGGACAAGGCGCAAGCAGAAAAATAACCTTGGGTCTGACAAACAACCTGGGTAAGTTTGCAGGGCTGGCAGATAAAAGATTTTGGGGTAGGGGGGTTAACCTGAACACATTTGGAATCATTGGAAATGGAATCATTGCAATACAATGGTCCTGATTCGTAAGAGACCACGGAGAGGCCATATAGGGGTATAATGTAGTATCAGTCAGCTGATGTATACATCTTGATCCAAGAAACATTCTATTTCATGATGAAAGGCAATGTGGCCTGAAGACTGGGGTTACCTGACTGGGACTTGGAAGACCTGGATTCTATTCTGGGCTTTGCTGCTAGCTGTCCTTGGGCACGTCACTTCACCTTTTGGTGCCTTGGTTTCCCAACTGTAAAATAGGGATAATGATACTCACCTCCTTTTATGATGTGTTTTATCCAAACACAAATTATACCTTACAAATTATATCCAAAAACACAAGTTATTGGGCTTAATATGGGGGTAATTGGGTAAAATTTGCTGCCCATGATATACAGAAGGTTAAACTACATCAGGGGTGGCCAACCTGATCCTGAGAAGGAGCCAGAATTTACCAATGTACACTGCCAAAGAGCCACAGTAATATGTCAGCAGCCCCCCATCAGTTTCTCCCCTGCTCCTAGCGCCTCCCACCCACCAGCAGCCCTGCCAATTAGCACCTCCCTCTCCCTCCCCCACCTCCAGATCAGCTGTTTTGTGGTGTGCAGGAAGCTCGGAGGGGGGGAAGGAGCAAGGGCATGGAAAACTCAGGGGAGGGGGCGGGAAGGGGTGAAGTAGGGGGCCGGGCCTGTGGCAGAGCCAGGCATTCATTGAGCAGTGAGCACCCCCCCGGCACATTGATAGCTCAGTGGTTTGAGCATTGGCCTGCTAAACCTAGGGTTGTGAGTTCAATCCTTGAGGGGGCCATTTAGGGATCTGGGGCAAAAATTGGGGATTGGTCCTGCTTTGAGCAGGGGGTTGGACTAGATGACCTCCTGAGGTCCCTTCCAACTCTGACATTATATATATAACATTGGAAACTTGGTGCCTGGAGCTCCAGCCCTTGAGTCGATGCCTATACAAGGAGCTGCATATTAACTTCTGAAGAGCTGCATGTGGCTCCGGAGCCACAGGTTGGCCACCCCTGAACTACATGATCTAATGCAGTGGTTCTCGAACAGGGGTATGTGTACCTCTGGGGGTACACAGAAGTCTTCCAGGGGGTACATCAACTCATTTAGATATTTGACTAGTTTTACAGCAGGCTACATAAAAAGCACTAGCAAAGTCAGTACAAACTAAAATTTCCTACAGACAACAACTTATTTATACTGCTCAATATACTATGCACTGAAATGTAAGTACAATATTTATATTCAATTTTTTTATATAGTTATATGGTAAAAATGAGAAAGCAATTTTTCAGTACTAGTATGCTGTGACACTTGTGTATTTTTATGTCTGATTTTGTAAGCAAGTAGTTTTTAAGTAAGGTATAACTTGGGGATACACCAGACAAATCAGACTCCTGAAAGGGGTACAGTAGTCTGGAAAGGTTGAAAGCCCTTCTGGTTTTAAACTCTATGAATCCTTTGTAAAGTGCGTTGAGAAGTATCGATGGAAAGAGCTAGGTTTTATGTTTGCATAGTGAAGAAAATGTTGGTACAGTATGTGCTGGATACTGTTGTTTCTTGGTTCTCTTCCTTCATTCAGGTGTGTCAGCTACATGTGTCAGGTCTATTCTGTGCATCATGGACCTGTTCCTAAACCCACTGCAGGCAATGGGCTTTGACCAAGTAGCATGTGAGACAGATATTGATATGGAGGGTTGATACTTGTCTGATGCAGAGGAAAGTGAGTTTGAACAATATTATAAAATGCTCTCCTACAGAAATAGTAACTCAAGAGAAATGTTATGATTTTTTAGCATTTTTATTGATGGAATTCACAGCCGCAAGGCTTTATCTAATCCACATGATTAGGGTTTTTTTTTTACTAAACGCCTCAGAGCATGATGCTGTTTTTAAATGTGGTTGCTGGGGGAAATGGAGTTTGATTAATTTTGGGCTAGAGTCATAAAGAAACTGCACTTAGTTTCCACCACTACAAAATGGATTTTCCAATTGCCATGGCTGATTTTTTGGCTGTCCCTCTCCCATAGCTTTTTTAAGTCAAAGTGCTGCATGTTCAGAGACCAACTGTGCCAAATGTGCTAGTTTTCTTCCTACAGCTTCCTCTTCTTTCCTAGTGTTTTCTGGACTGGTTGCTCTTGTGGGGTAGTACCTGTCTTATACATTTTTAAGGAAGTACAAGAATCACCTAATGGCATGCTTGTTTCTTCCATCTCCCTCCTCCTACCCAGAGATTAATGATATTCTGCCCTCACTCCCTCTGCCCTCATCTCTCCCTATCTTCTTTCTCTTAAAGAAAATTGTTCTTTATTGGCACCAAATCCCTAAGAGTTTGCTTAGCAAATGAGGAAAGGGGTATGTATCTATGATGGGTTGTGGTTGATAAAGGCCCTGTTATTTTCTTGGTTGTATAATTCTCTGATGGTATAATATGGGAAAGGGGGACTATGCTGACTAGATATAGGTGGGACATCTCAGCTAAGATTTTCAAAGCTGCCTAAAGAATCTGGATGCCCAATTTTAATGGCAATTGAATTGGAAGTGGGCCTCCAAATTTTGACTTAAAGTAAGCGACATCCTTTAAAATAAGTGATGGTGTTATCACCTTCTGCCCAAGAATGAGAGTGTGGGGATGCATTAAAGTGCTTTGCAGAACAATGTGTGCATTTTGAAAAGAGTTAAGGGCTGGCTTCCCTTTTTTGTTACTGTACTTTGCACCTACAGAACTTGCACCAGCATTTTAAACTGAGGATTCAAACTGGAGCACTTGTATCTAAAACCAGGTAAGTAAAGGTGCAAACAACCAGCCTGGTATCCTCAATTCAATACTGGGTGTAAAAATGCCATTGCAGCCACCACTAATGAAAAGGAGAAACTAGTCTATACTCCCTCCCTCTGAGGTTAATGTTTAAAAAATTCTCTGTTTCGTATTTCTCCCTCTACATTTTCTCCCCAACCCCCCTCCCCCCCACACACACACACTGGCTCTGGCTCAGCTGCTGTTTTCTCAGGTTCACTTGACACACACACACACGCCTACAGAAATCATCTTTCAGAGTGAAATTGATGAGGTGCATGCAACTTCTTTTAAAGGGTTTGGTAGTTACTAGTTCGCAGTGACACGCCTGCCAGGTATGATCCACTATTGAGACTTTGATGATTTAATGCTTGTAACATATGTCTGCACAACCCACAGAATCGAGCCTCCCAGCCCAGTTCAACAGACGCCAACTCACGGTTTCACAGGAAAACTAGCTGTGTAGACAGCATGTTCAAGCTGCAACTCAGGGTAGAGCTTGGGCTCTGAAGCCCACCCCTCTCCCTAGATTTCAGAGCCTGAGCACCAGCTGGAGCTGCAAAGTCTACACAGCTATTTTTGGCATGGCTTAATGTCCCGGCTCAGAGATTTGTCAGGGTAAACGTTCTCTGGAACTGGACTGAACTGGCTCTCCCAGTTTGAAGGTTTTCCCACTTCAAATTGGTTGTGTAGATTTTCTTTGAATTAATTTCTTGAGACAGTTATTTTTCTAACTTGTCTCTGGGCTTGTAATTATTACTCCAAACACAACACTAGAGAAATAGTGACCTCTGATTTCAGTGGCAATCAGGGCGGAGCCTCCCAAATTAACTCAACTTCTAAAGACAAAAGGCCAAATTCAGAGAATTCTTCGCCCCAATCAAAAAGGGATCTGGGGGTTATAGTGGATCGCAAGCTGAAGATGAGTCAGTGTAACACTGTTGCAAAAAAAAACAAAAAACGCAAACATCATCCTGCTAATACATCCCAAAAGTGTTATAAGCAAGACACGAGAAGTAATCCTTCCGCTCTACTCCGTGCTGTTTAGGCCTAAGCTGGAGTATTGTGTTCAGTTCTGGGCACCACATTTCTGGAAAGATACAGACAAATTGGAGAAAGTCCAGAGAAGAGAAACAAAAATGACTAAAGGTCTAGAAAACATGACCTTTGAGGGAAGATTGAAAAAACTGGGTTTGTTTAGTCTGGAGAAGAGAAGACTGAGAGGGGACATGATTGTTCCTTCCTATGTGGAGTACTTTGCATTTGTCCTTATTAAATTTCATCTTATTTACTTCAGACCATTTCTCCAGATCATTTTGAATTTTAATCCTATGCTCCAAAGCACTTGCAACCCCTCCCAGCTTGGTATCCGCCGCAAACTTTATAAGAGTACTCTGTATGCCATTATCTAAAGCACTGATGAAGGTATTGAACAGAACTGGACCCAGAACTGATCCCTGCAGGACCCCACTCTTTATGCCCTTCCAGCATGACTGTGAACCACTGATAACTACTCTCTGAGAATGATTTTCCAAGCAGTTTACATCATATATTGCTTCTATATAAATCCATGGTATGCCCACATCTTGAATACTGTGTGCAGATGTGGTCACCCCATCTCAAAAAAGATATATTGGAATTGGAAAAGGTTCAGAAAAGGCCAACAAAAATGATTAGGGGTATGGAATGGCTTCCGTATGAGGAGAGATTAATAAAACTGGGACTTTTCAGCTTGGAATGAGACGGCTCAGGGGAGATATGATTAAGGTCTATAAAATCATGACTGGTGTATAGAAAGTAGATAAGAAAGTGTTGTTTACTATTTCTCATAACATAAGAACTAGGGGTCACCAAATGAAATTAATAGGTAGCAGGTTTAAAACAAATAAAAGGAAGTATTTCTTCACACAGCACACAGTCAACCTGTGGAACTCCTTGCCAGAGGATGTTGTGAAGGCCAAGACCATAACAGGGTTCAAAAAAGAACTAGATAAATTAACTGAGGATAGGTCCATCAATGGCTATAGCCAGGATGGGCAGGAATGGTGTCCCTAGCTTCTGTTTGCCAGAAGCTTGGAATGAGCAACAGGGGATGGATCACTTGATGATTACCTGTTCTGTTCATTCCCTCGGGAGCACCTGGCATTGGCCACTGTGGGAAGACAGGATACTGGGCTAGACAGACCTTTGGTCTGACCCAGTAGGGCCATTCTTGTACTCAGTTATGCACCCACCTCACAGTAGCTCTATCGAGGTTGCATTTCCCTAGTTTGTTTATGAGAACGTCATGCGAGACAGTATCAAAAGGCTTACTAAAGTCAAGATATACCACGTCTATCACTTCCCCCCTATATACAAGGCTTGATCATAGCACATGGTCGCAGTCTCTGGCATCATGAGACCAGATAGGCTTAATTGCAATTTTTCTCTCTACTCGGGTAGCAGTGCTATGGTTTCAGATTTAAGAAGTTTCAATGTAAGCCTCAGTAAAGACATATTCAATATAATACGGATCACTTTTAGTCCAAGCTTTTCTTAGTGCTTGCATACTGGAGCATAGGGCTCTGTGTACCTAGTACACAGTGTAGTAGAACAGTTGTATCTTTCATATGTTTGGGGAGAAATTGTTTGTGAAACCTGCAAGAAAAATATGTGGTTGTGTGGAGTTCTCACTCTGAGCTGGCAGCTATAGTGACAACCACCTTCTCTGTTTTAGAGGCCAGGTCTGTTGCCTCTCCAAGTTTGAAGCTTCCATTGAAATTTCTCATGTGGGATGGTTAGAGAACTGGCCCCATCAGATACTGAGCTGGCAGTTCAAAGCCCAAAAGGGACAGATTTCTCACAGAAGAAGGGGCAGCCCCCTAAAACTCATCCTGCCCTTCAGAGGATGACATCTCTGCTATTCAATACAATCTCCGATGGGAAGATAGCTCCAATAAGGGGGAGGGCCTAATTAAAATATATATGTATAAAACAGCCAATAAAATGAATTGGTACACTTAATAATCCTTCAATTAGCATATTATATATAATTGAAGGATTTTTCAAGTGTACAAGTAAATTCCATTTGCTGTTTTTTTTAAAATAGCTATTTATATTTTCTTGACATTTTTTTGTCAAATTGCATTAGTGGGCTGTATTGCCTAAGTCTTCCCTGTCCGCTAAACCCAAGAGACCCCTGTTTAGTGCTGCATGAGAGTAGAGATAAAACTGGACAGCTCTTCAGCAATGTTTCCCAGTAATGCTGTCTTCTAGCCATTTTTCCACCCTGGAGGGAAATGCTTCTAAGCACGGCATGTTACAACACGAGACACAAATTGTGGTCTCTTGACTGAAATGTTACATTGCATTAACCTCAAATATAAAGACCCACTATGCTGGCCAAGAAATCACAATGTTCTATCCAAATGGAGTTTGTTAATCATGATTATCAGAGAAGCATTAGCTGCAGAAAGGTGAAATAACCTTCTAATAAAACTCGGCTAGTGTTAATGAATTGTAGATTAGATAATGTAAGTACCTCCCCACTGCTGTAAAATGTTTGCTCCCTGCAATAGTCTTAGCAATAAAGGAATAATGAGACTTGATGTTATACTCGTAAAAAAAAAAAAGGACTGTAATAAAATAATCACATGGAACAAGAAAGGAATGTCAGGAGGTTTAAAGATCACCTTCTGTGACCACAGTGATAGTGCTACCAGGTTATAAGGGTCTGATCAGGCTATAGGTATAAAAAGAGAAATCCCATATAGGGGGCTGTGTTTGGCACAGTGGTTCTGTGATGCGGTGTGAGGTTCCTTGGACCAAAAGGAGTCAGTCCTCTGAGACTGAACTTTTTGTAAATACAAAGTGGAGGGAATAAAGATTTTTCTTTGAACTCAAAATAAAGGTTGGGGGAGATTCTTAAAGTGGCAGTACTCCACTGGAGGGAATCCGCCACAAGTTCATCCTCCAGGTAAGAGTCTGGAGGCAAATAAGACACAGCTGGTAACTGAATTTACTAAGAGGTTAACTGAAGCTTAACATGGTGAAAAGATTCTTCTCTGACTTTCTACACAGTTGTGTTATGGCCAAAACTCTCCAGCCACTTGCAGTGATGGACCATTGTCATGTCCAGAACGGCTTTCAGTGGCTGAGTGTATGATACTGTTTCTAGAAACTGCAGCTTTTTTAAAAAAAAAAAAAAAAAACAACCACATTTCATCCCTGCTATCTGCAATCAATGTCCAAGTACAACACCCCTCCCCCAAAAAACAGCCGCAGCACCACCACAATACAACCTATGAAATGTCTGCTTGAAAAAAAAAAGAAAGAGAAAAGAAAGAGAACCAACAATCAAACTAAAGGACACCACATCCTGCTGTGCTGGAGGACAGGAATATATCAGTGGATGGTATGGGATTGCCGGCCCAACTGCTAATGAACGATTTGGGGGGTTTTTGCCCTGCACAAATCAGCAGCTAAAGCCAAAAGACAGAATCTTAAGGCCAAAGAGATTTGCAAGTCCAGATAGTACACCTGGAGTACAACAGCCTTCCCTCCTTTCCAGAAAGGAAAAAGTACACATGCAAAATCCTCATGATCCATATCTATCAGGCACTGTCAAGCCTGAGTTACACATGCCAAGATCTTACCAGGTATAAGGAACAATGGAGGAATTTTTAGGATGTTGGGGTAGGGGGGTATCCACCTTTCTCTACAACAGGGGGTATGGCTCACTTGCCAGGATTATCTGAGTATATCTCACTTAATCAGTTCGACCACTGCAGGAGCCTTGAGCATTGGTGCACCTCGGTCACACCTATTCTCTCCCTGGGGCACAAAAAAGTTTAGACTCATGTAGACTGTAATCCTATGGTCTCGGTGCCGATGGCCTGTGATATACAGGGATCAGACTACATGATCTGGTGATGATCTACATGATCTTCTGTCCTTAAACTCTATGGCATTTGCTCACAATGAAGGTAATCAATTCAAATGGTTCTGATTGACTCAAGCAGTTCTGTTTTCAGAGCACAAGCCATCATGCTCAGCAAGAGGACATTACAGTGCCAATGAGCACACCTAAAGTTTTGTGCCAAAATCCATACAAACTCCAAAAGACATGGGTAGTCATTAGATTATCTGTGCTGGCCACGCTGTAAAACCATGGAGAATTGAGGCCCTGATTTTTTTCATGCTTGTATGGATGTACATCCAGAGTAACGCCACTGATGTTAATTTAGTTTCATCTGTGTAAGACCCGTGTGAGTAAGAGGAGAATCTATAAACATATTGCTGTGACATTTATATTGGAATGATGTGGCTTGAAGTTTAAATAGCAAAGTTCTGAAATATCTAGTGACAGCAAATTGCAGTGGTTTATTATGTTCTAACAAAACAGTGGACATAGGAGAACTGTTATATATGATTTATTTGGACTTTTATAAAAACCTTTGACACAGTCCATCAAAAAAGGCTATTAAGGAAGCTAAGTGGTCATGAGATAATAGGACAGATTCTACTAAGGACTGGAAACAAAGAATAGGAATAAATGGTCAACATTCAGCATGACAAAAGATTAGCCCCAAGGTTCTGTACTAGGAGCAGTGATTATTGTATTTATTAATTTTCTAGAAAAGGGGCTCAAGAGTGAGGTGGCAAACCTTTCAGTTGATCTGAGGAACTTCAGAGAGACAGAGCTATCTAAATGGGCAGGGTGATAGCAGATGGAGTCCAGTGCTGACAAATGCAAGGTATTTCACAAAGGAAGGAATGATTGGAACTACATCCTGATTTTACTCAAGAAAAAGACATCATTGCAGATACCTCATTGAAAACTCTGCTTAGTATGCAGTGGTGGTCAGAAAAGCAATGCTAGACTGTATTAAAAAAAAGGGATAAAAATGCTGAAAATGCTATATGCCATTACATAAATTGTTGTTATGCCCTCACCTGAAAGACTGTGTTCATTTATGGTCACATTAGCTCAAAGAGCACATAGAAGAAAAAGTGGGGGTTCAGAAACAGGCAGTGAAAATGGTTAGAGGCATGGAGAGACTGAAAAGCCTGGGATGGATCAGTTTAGAAGGGAGATATGATACTGGCATGCAGAATAATGAGTAATACAGAGAAGCCTCCTATTTACCATCCCATTGCACAAGAATGAGGGGACATCCAGTGACATTGAGGCAACAAATTTTAAAAAACTGATAAAAGGAAATATTTTGGGCAAACCAAAATTAACCTGTCAGAGATAACATTGCCACAAGATATAGTTGAGTCCAACAGTTTATCAGGATTCTAAAAAAGGATTAGATATTTATATAATATGGACTATGATAATCTCTACACTTACAATAAATAGAAAATTGAAGGGCTATAAACCTTCAGGCTTCAGAGGATAAGCCAATCACTGAAGGAGTGTAGTCTGGCGTGGCCATCCCTCCGCGTCCGCCTCTGAGGGAGGCCACACCTCCTCACAGTCTGGTCTGCTAGAGTATGCTCTAAACAAAGAAAGGGTGAATTAGCGGTACTCAGCTGATCCCGGCTTTCTATCAGGGCAGGGCCGCAAACAGTCTGGGCTCTGGCCAGCGACCAAGACAGAGTGGTACTAAATTATACGACCAGCCCTCAAATAGGGCAGGGCAGTAAACAGTCAGGACTCTGGCCTGCAGTCAGGCAGAGCTCTAGCACCATGCACCGTCTATGGGGCTCAGGCAGGGGTGCCTGAGGAGCGCAGGCCTCCTGGCCTAAGGAGGAGGAGGAGTACTACTACCCCAGGGGTGCGGTGGCAGGAGTAGGAGGATGCAGGCCCACCCAACTCCACCACACCCCAGCCCAGGGCCCTAACAGTGGCAGTGTGGTCTGCCACTGGGTCAGAGGGGAATCCACCTACAACATGCTGACCATATTTAAGGCAACACCAGTTCCCCATGGCTGCTTCCTACTCTCCCCATCGGGCGTACCTGCATTCAGGGGTCATCCTCAGTGTCCACAGGATACACCACCAAGGGTAGCGGTAGCAGCTCCTTAGCATCAAGAGTGGCAGGGCTCTCTGGAAGCTTGTGCAGGTCCTCGGGGAAGCAGCAGTTCTCCTTCAGCAGCAGGGAGGAAACATCTCTCTCTCTCAGCAGCTCCCTCTCAGCTGAGCTGCTGGGCCAGCCTTTTATACTTCCTCTTCCTGTCCCGGCCCTCTGCTTCCAGCGTGCAGGGCATGGCCCTCCTGGTTCCACCCAGGAGGAGACGTTCGTCTCTGAGGGAGGTCACACCTCCTCACTACAGAGATTAGGAAAAAACTTCCCATATGGGCAAGTTATTTCCTAATTGTTCATTACCAATTGTGGTTGCTAGGATTCTGTTAATAGTAAACTTGAAAATTGTTCTTTTCTTCCTTTAAAGCTGGGGTATAATATTCCTGGTGTCACCAGATGGTGCTATTTAAGGGAGTGTAACAAATTCTGCTTTTCTGATTGTATACTGTAGGCAGTTAGATGTAGAAGTAAATGCTGTGATGAAGTTCTTTTTAGAAGATGTGGTATTCACTAGAAACATTTTTGTTCAGTTTCTCTGACTGGATTAGTTTCCTAGGCAAAGAGCTGTTGCCTCCAGATACCCAAATGAACAAAATTTTACATGGTGTCAAAAACATTTTACATCTCCCTTCCCTTCTGCTCAACAGGTGATCAGTGGGCTGAGATGCATGTGGATGAACTTTTGAACTGAAAGAATTATCAGTGCTGTGAGTGAGTAACAAATAGTAACAAAGCTCTGTCCAGCCACCCAGAAGCTTACCAAGAGTAATCTGGGCAAGAGCTTTTCATTCCGCAGGACACTGCTGACACCAGTGCGTCTAGTGACCCGCATAGGCAGGGGCTACTCATACTGCCAAAAGCAATGCCCCATGGACCTGGTCCAATGGCTATTAAATTCCAGTGGAAGTCTTGCAGGGGGCATTGGATCAGGCTCCAAGTGATCTCAGTGTCCGACTTCAAAGGCCTCTTCTTTTGGCTCTGTCCTTTTTCTCCGTTCTGGCACTATCTACTTCGGTTCTGGTGCGTGACAGTGAAAACAGAACAGATCAGTAAAACATCATGACAAACGGGAAGAGTAAGGGAAGGGAACCAAGCTTTTATGACCTGCATACGTATGACAAGATGAGTTAGCACATCTCTCCTGTTTTGTACTACATCTCTAAGCAGCACCACACAGATTTTGAAGTTGTCACCTTCTAAATGAGTCCTTGGTCTGGCTCACCCTTGTCTGCCTGATCAGCCAGGACCTCCTCCTCTTCTCTTTTAGACAATCTAACCATGGCCCTGTCTCTCAGTCTTAAATATCCAGGTGGTCATGCCTTCACTGCATTAGAGATATGAACTAGTTTCATATCCGGCACAGAAAGAAATGCAGCTTGTTCTAGCCAAAACATTAAGAGAAAAGCTCCAGCATAAAGAGATTTTGTTAAACCCAAGGAAAATTGATTTTCTTGGTAACTACTTTGTTTAAACTGCTCCTCAAAGCACTACATAAAGGAATAAAAGATGTAGGCTTGGCAGCTCTTGTCTGTGCTCTTGTTTGCACCCCTTGTGTAAATGCAGTACTGTAGTTTACAATACTTCACTATCAGGGGCACTCTGGCCCAATGCATAGGGCGCTGGCATGGGACTCAGCAGTCTTGGGCACTGTTCCCAGCTTTGCCAATGACCTTGAGCCAGTCACTTCAACTTTCGGTAGCTGTTCCCCCTCCCACCATTTATCTGTCTTGTCTATTCTGATATAAATTCTTTGGGGCAGGAACTGGCATTTACTGTGTGGGTGCAAAGTGCCTAGCATGATGGGACTCTGACCTCACATGTAGCCTCCACATAGGAATAAGAATTTAAAAATTGTACTCATATAATAATACAGTTCCTCATGCTAAAAACTCTGGGGAAAATCCAATGTAGGTGGGTTATTGGTCTTATACATATTCTTCAATCTGCTGACTTTCCTCTGAAGGAGAGCATCATAATCTAGTGGGACTTCTACAGACATTTTATTACTATCCTTCTTAATTTCAACAGCTCTGAGTTTCTTGACTATTTCATATTTATTCAGTTATTGTGGATTTCTCTGTCTAATCTATCAGCTTTATGGAGAATGAGTCTTTTTTTTCCTTTAATACTCTGAGAATGAAACTCCCCCACCCCTCCACCCCCGAAAAAGGATCAAATCAGATTTATGAGCCCTTAAGAGCAGTAAAAAATATTCTCAAGTATAATTTTCAGCATGATTATAAAATTCATAGATTGGGTTCTGGGTGCTGTATCAACTAGTTCAGCAGCTTCATGCACAGTAAATGAGAATGGTGAATATGAGAGGGATTTTGAAGAAAGAGATCAAGTCTCCTCCTTATAGTTACTCCCTATACCTGCTAGGTGAGACCTACTTCTCCCCTCACTCCAGCAGCCAGAAAAGGCCCACCTCCCTTGAGATCCGGCCATCTAGTGGACAATTAGATGGGATCTGCTCCCCACCTGACCAAACTCTCTGCAGCAGAGAACAGCTTGCCTGCAGAACCATGGTTAGTCAAGAGGCGCTGGTGCAGGAATGGGGGTCAAAGGATTTGACAATAGAGAAGACTACAGAATTGACCAATTTTTGCTAGGGAATAAGAACTATGGAATCAGAGCAAAGAAGCAGGAGAATATTTTACCTACAGAATGTCAAGTATGCATCCGATGAAGTGAGCTGTAGCTCATGAAAGCTTATGCTCAAATAAATTGGTTAGTCTCTAAGGTGCCACAAGTACTCCTTTTCTTTTTGCGAATACAGACTAACACGGCTGTTACTCTGAAACCAGCTGAGGTAGGAAATTCTTGAAGGTGCTCCTTGCTGAAATATTGGCAGCCTATCACTGGGTTTATGTAGTAAAGTAATACATTAAAATATGCAGCATTCATGTGATTTATATATGTGATGGAGTGTCCACCCACACAGGACTGGAAGAGGTTAAGGTGGCCAGGTATGCCTATTAACTCCACAGTCTGCACCTGGAGGAAGAGCCAGGGAGCAGGGAATGGATAGCAAGCAGGTTCAGCTGGGCAGCAATAGGCGGGGTCTATAAAGCTAGGAAGCTGGCTGCTTCTGAGAATGGATAGTCACTCTCTGGGAAGAGGGAGGAGGGTTTGAAACCTGTACACCCAGAGTAAGGCGGGGAACCAGGAATTGTAGGAAGCAGCCCAGGGAAGGAGCAGTAAGGGCTGGGAGAGGAAAGCCCAGAACTGCTGAGTGTAGGGTCCCGGTCTAGAACCTGGAGTAGAGGGTGGGCCTGGGTTCCCCTACCAGCCACTGAAGGAGTGGCACCTGAGGCAGTGAATGGGAAGACTTCCTAGCATTGCTGAAGGAAAGACCTTTATGTACCCCAGAAGGGGGAAATGCTGAGTGACTTAGCCAGAGGGCTGAGTCACAAAGAGGACGCTCATGGGCAGCGGGTATCATAGACTCATAGGACTGGAAGGGACCTCGAGAGGTCATCTAGTCCAGTCCCCTGCACTCATGGCAGGGCTAAGTATTATCTAGACCAGTGTTTCCCAAACTTGGGAAGCTGCTTGTGCATGAAAAGCCCCTGGCGGGCCCAGCCAGTTTGTTTACCTGCTGCATCTGCAGGTTCAGCCGATCGCGGCTCCCGCTGGCCGTGGTTCGTTGTGCCTGGCAAATGGGAGCTGCGGGAAGTGGCGCGGGCCAAGGGACGTATTGGCATCCCTGACAGGTGTTTGTGTAACCTGCTCTTAAAAATCTCCAATGATGGAGATTCCACAACCTCTCTAAGCAATTTATTCCAGTGCTTAACCACCCTGACAGTTAGGAAGTTTTTCCTAATGTCCAACCTAAACCTCCCTTGCAATTTAAGCCCATTGCTTCTTGTCCTATCTTCAGAGGTTAAGAAAAACAATTCTTCTCCCTCCTCCTTGTAACAACCTTTATGGACTTCAAAACTGTTATCATGTCCCCTCTCAGTCTTCTCTTTTCCAGACTAAACAAACCCAATTTTTTCAATCTTCCCTCATCGGTCACGTTTTCTAGACCTTCAATCATTTTTGTTGCTCTTCTCTGGACTTTCTCCAATTTGTCCACATCTTTCCTGAAATGTGATGCCCAGAATGGGACATAATACTCCAGTTGAGGCCTTATCAGCCTGGAGTAGAGCAGAAGAATTACTTCTCATATCTTACTTATAACACCCCTGCTAATACATCGCAGAATGATGTTCACTTTTTTGCAACAGTCTTACACTCTTGACTCATATTTAGCTTGTGGCCCCCAGATCCCTTTCCGCAGTGCTCCTTCCTAGGCAGTCATTTCCCATTTTGTATGTATGCAACTGATTGTTCCTTCCTAAGTGGAGTACTTTACATTTGTCCTTACTCATAGACTCATAGACTTTAAGGTCAGAAGGGACCATTATGATCATCTAATCTGACCTCCTGCACAACGCAGGCTACAGAATCTCACCCACCCACTCCTGTAACAAACTTCTGACCTATGTCTGAGCTACTGAAGTCCTCAACTCATGGTTTAAAGACTTCAAGGTGCAGAGAATCCTCCAGCAAGTGACCCGTGCCCCACGCTGCAGAGAAAGGCAAAAAACCCCAGAGCCTCTGCCAATCTGCCCTGGAAGAAAATCCCTTCCCGACCCCAAATATGGCGATCAGCTAAACCCTGAGCATGTAGGCAAAACTCACCAGCCAGACACCCAGGAAAGAATTCTCTGTAGTAACTCAGATCCCACCAAAAAAAAGAAAAGGAATACTTGTGGCACCTTAGAGACTCACAAATTTATTTGAGTGTAAGCTTTCGTGAGCTACAGCTCACTTCATCGGATGCATTCAGTGGAAAATACAGTGGGGAGATTTATATACACAGAGAACGTGAAACAATGGGTGTTACCACACACACTGTAACGAGAGTGATCAGGTAAGGTGAGCTATTACCAGCAGGAGAGCGGGGGGGGGAGAAATCTTTTGCACTGATAATCAAGGTGGCCAGCAGTTGACCAGAACATCTGAGGAACGGGCAGGACAGGGGGAGGGAGGGGAATAAGCTTGGGGAAATAGTTTTACTTTGTGTAATGACCCATCCACTCCCAGTCTTTATTCAAGCCTAAGTTAATTGTATCCAGTTTGCAAATTCCAATTCAGCAGTCTCTTGTTGGAGTCTGTTTTTGAAGTTTTTTTGTTGAAGAATTGCAACTTTTAGGTCTGTAATCGAGTGACCAAAGAGATTAAAGTGTTCTCTGACTGGTTTTTGAATGTTATAAGTCTTGACTTCTGATTTGTGTCCATTTATTCTTTTACGTAGAGACTGTCCAGTTTGACCAATGTACATGGCAGAGGGGCATTGCTGGCACATGATGGCATATATCACGTTGGTAGGTGTGCAGGTGAATGAGCCTCTGATAGTGTGGCTGATGTGATTAGGCCCTATGATGGTGTCCCCATCACAGGCCATTGGGGATATTTATCACAAATAGTCAAAGATCAATTAATTGCTAGAATTTGACTATCCCATTATACCATCCCTTCCATAAACTTATCAAGCTTAGTCTTGAAGCCAGATATGTCTTTTGCCTCCACTGCTCCCCTTGGAAGGCTATTCCAGAACTTCACTCCTCTGATGGTTAGAAACCTTCATCTAATTTCAAGTCTAAACTTCCTGATGGCCAGCTTATATCCATTTGTTCTTGTGTCCACATTGGTACTAAGCTTAAATAATTCCTCTCCCTCCGTAGTATTTATCCCTCTGATATATTTATAGAGAGCAATCATATCTCCCCTCAGCCTTCTTTTGGTTAGGCTAAACAAGCCAAGCTCTTTGAGTCTCCTTTCATAAGACAGGTTTTCCATTCCTCGGATCATCCTAGTAGCCCTTCTCTGTACCTGTTCCAGTTTGAATTCATCCTTCTTAAACATGGGAGACCAGAACTGCACCCAATATTCCAGATGAGGTCTCACCAGTGCCTTATATAACAGTACTAACACCTCCTTATCTCTACTGGAAATACCTCACCTGATGCATCCCAAGACCACATTAGCTTTTTTCACAGTCATATGACATTGGCAGTTCATAGTCATCCTGTGATCGACCAATGCTCCGAGGTCTTTCTCCTCCTCTGTTACTTCCAAGTGATGCGTTCCCAGTTTATAACAAAAATTCTTGTTATTAATCCCTAAATGCATAACCTTACACTTCTCACTATTAAATTTCATCCTATTACTATTACTCTAGTTTACAAGGTCATCCAGATCTTCCTGTACGATATCCCTGTACCTCTCTGTGTTGGCAATACCTCCCAGCTTCGTGTCATCCGCAAACTTTATTAACACATTCCCACTTTTTGTGCCAAGGTCAGTAATCAAAAGATTAAATAAGATTGGTCCCAAATCCAATCCCTGAGGAACTCCACTAGTAACCTCCTTCCAGCCTGACAGTTCACCTTTTAGTATGACCCGTTGCAGTCTCCCCTTTAACCAGTTCCTTATCCACCTTTCAGTTTTCATATTGATCCCCATCTTTTCCAATTTAGCTAATAATTCCCCATGTGGAACCATACTGAATGCCTTACTGAAATCAAGGTATATTAGATCCACCACGTTTCCTTTGTCTAAAAAATCTGTTACCTTCTCAAAGAAGGAGATCAGGTTGGTTTGGCATGATCTACCTTTTGTAAAACCATGTTGCATTTGTCCCAATTACCATTGACCTCAATGTCCTTAACTACTTTCTCCTTCAAAATTTTTTCCAAGACCTTGCATACTACAGATGTCAAACTAATAGGCCTGTAGTTATCCAGATCACTTTTTTTTCCTTTCTAAAAAATAGGAACTATGTTAGCAATTCTCTAGTCATACGGTACAACACCTGAGTTTACAGATTCATTAAAAATTCTTGCTAGTGGTCTTGCAATTTCATGTGCCAGTTCCTTTAATATTCTTGGATGAAGATTATCTGGGCCCCCAGATTTAGTACCATTAAGCTGTTTGAGTTTGGCTTCTACCTCGGATGTGGTAATATCTACCTCCATATCCTCATTCCCATTTGTCATCCTACCATTATCCCTAAGCTCCTCATTAGCCTCATGAAAGACTGAGGCAAAGTATGTGTTGAGATATTGAGCCATGCCTAAATTATCCTTGACCTCTACTCCATCCTCATTACTAACTCTACAACACTAACTCCATCAGTGTTAAGCAGACCCACTTCTTCTTTCTTTGTTTTCTTCTTATTTATATGGCTATAGAACCTTTTATTATTGGTTTTAATTCCCTTTGCAAGGTCCAACTCTACATGGCTTTTGGCTTTCTCACTTTATCCCTACATGTTCTGACCTCAATAAAGTAGTCACAGATCTATTTTTGTTTATCTGTGACTAGGGTTTTTGATTTCAAAAGGGCTAACTTTAAAAAATTAAGGAAATTAGTTAGGGAACTGGATTGGACTGAAGAACTTGTGTCCTTATTGAATTTCATCCTATTTACTTCAGAACATTTCTCCAGTTTGTCCAGATCATTTTAAATTTTAATCCTATCCTTCAAAGGACTTGCAACCCTTCCCAGAGTGGTATCGTTCACAAACTTTATAAGTGTACTCTCTATGCCATTGTCTAAATCATTGAGGAAGATATTGAACAGTACTGGTCTCAGAACTGATCCCTGCAGGACCCCACTCGTTATGCCCTTCCAGCATGACTGTGAACCACTGATAACTACTCTCTGGGAACGATTTTCCCACCAGTTTTGCACCCACCTTATAGTAGCTCCATCTAGGTTGCATTTTCCTAGTTTGTTTATGAGAAGGTCATGCGAGACAGTATCAAAAGCTTTACTAAAGTCAAGATATACTACATCTCCACTTCCCCCCATCCACAAAGCTTGTTACCCTGTCAAAAAAAGCTATCAGGTTGGTTTGACACAATTTGTTCTTGACAAATCCATGCTGACTGTTACTTATCGCCTTATTATCTTCTAGACGTTTGCAAATTGATTGCTTAATTATTTGTTCCATTATCTTTCCGGGTACAGAAGTTAAGCTGACTGGTCTGTAATTCCCCGGGTTGTCCTTATTTCCCTTTTTATAGATGGGCACTATATTTGCCCTTTTCCAGTTGACAGGGGGGGCAAGCATCATCTCAGTAACACCTGGGGGAATTTCAGAATCATACAGCAATGACCCTGCCAAGTATCCGCAAAAGTCCTCTAGTGTGCTATGGAATTAATTCCATCAGGTTCTTACAATTTTTTTTTGCTAAATAATAATGAATAAATTTACTAATAAACCTTGCATCATTTTCCCTAGCACCTGGAAGCCACACTGTTTGCCTGTACTTGGATGTGCATTTACAGAAGTGGTGTGGAGTGGCTGCAGTCCATACATTAGAGAAGTGATCCCAGGGTGTGGGATGGCTGGATACATTAGCCTTAGGTTAATTACCTCCTCACAGAATCATAGAATCATAGAATATCCGGGTTGGAAGGAACATTAGGAGGTCATCTAGTTCAACCCCCTGCTCAAAGCAGGACCAATCCCCAACTAAATCATCCCAGCCAGGGCTTTGCCAAGCCTGACCTTAAAAACCTCAAAGGAAGGAGATTCCACCACCTCCCTAGGTAATGCATTCCAGTGCTTCACCACCCTCCTACTGAAAAAGTTTTTCCTAATATCCAACCTAAACCTCCCCCACTGCAACTTGAGACCATTACTCCTTGTTCTGTCATCTGCTACCACTGAGAACAGTCTAGAGCCATCCTCTTTGGAACCCCCTTTCAGGTAGTTGAAAGTAGCTATCAAATCCGCCCTCATTCTTCTCTTCCGCAGACTAAACAATCCCAGTTCCCTCAGCCTCTCCTCATAAGTCATGTGTTCCAGTCCCCTAATCATTTTTGTTGCCCTCCGCTGGATTTTTTCACATCCTTCTTGTAGTGTGGGGCCCAAAACTGGACACAGTACTCCAGATGAGGCCTTACCAATGTTGACTAGAGGGGAATGATCACTCCCTTGATCTGCTGGCAATGCCCCTACTTATACAGCCCAAAATACCATTGGCCTTCTTGGCAACAAGGGCACAATGTTGATGCATATCCAGCTTCTCGTCCACTGCAACCCCTAGGTCCTTTTCTGCAGAACTGCTGCCAAGCCATTCGGTCCCTAGTCTGTAGCGATGCATGGGATCCTTCCGTCCTAAGTGCAGGTCTCTTCACGTGTCCTTGTTGGACCTTATCAGATTTCTTCTGGCCCAATCCTCCAATTTGTCTAGGTCCCTCTGTATCCTATCCCTACCCTCCAGCATATCTACCTCTCCTCCCAGTTTAGCGTCATCTGCAAACTTGCTGAGGGTGCAATCCACACCATCCTCCAGATCATTAATGAAGATATTGAACAAAACCAGCCCCAGGACCAACCCTTGGGGCACTCCACTTGATACCGGCTGCCAACTAGACATGGAGCCATTGATCACTACCCATTGAACCTGACAATCTAGCCAGCTTTCTATCCACCTTATAGTCCATTCATCCAGCCCATACTTCTTTAACTTGCTGGCAAGAATACTGTGGGATACTGTGTCAAAAGCTTTGCTAAAGTCAAGGAATAACACGTCCACTGCTTTCCCCTTATCGACAGAGCCAGTTATTTCATCATAGAAGGCAATTAGATTAGTCAGGCGTGACTGGCCCTTGGTGAATTCATGCTGACTGTTGCGGATCACTTTCCTCTCCTCTAAGTGCTTCAGAATTGATTCCTTGAGGACCTGCTCCTCCTCCTTCCTTTCCCCACACCCATAGAAAGCCAGATTACTCAGACTTCATGTTAGTGGAGTGACTTTCACACAGTGGGAGTGCCTCTATTCCAGCTGTTCTTTCTCGATACTATGTGTTTCTTGCTCATGTGTGCATACCATTAGGTGCAGGAGGGTGTCTCTATAAATAAATTCTTTCTTTAATTTATTCTCCCAGTATCATTTATTTATGGATACCTGGACTGCTTCTGACATTATGAACTATAATCAAATCAATCACTCACTGCCCCCTTTCATCATGCTGTTTTATCAGCAATTGCTTCAAATGCACTTATCCTGTAAGTCGTCCAGCAAGATCCTCCTTCTTAGGAAGACATTTTAAAAACATGCATATGCAAGTCCAAAGATCCTTTTTTAAATAAGGAAATGGTAGGCAAAATAATTCTTGTGATGGATGGCTCCAAACACTCTTGAACTTTGCGTTATTTGAAGTTTGAATCCAATCTGTGTAGCTGAGGCTCCTGTTTCATTTCCCTTAAACCCTCTGTCAAATTCACACTCTTTCCTAATTCTCTCTCTTTGCCAGCTGGTAAAAAAAAATATATATTCTCCTGTAAGAGAGAGAACATTTTAATGAGGTATTCACACGGGGAATAATCAGATTATAAGAATAATTTGAAAAATAATGGTTTTAAAACAGCATTTTGCATAGCTGGTGAAGAGCTGAATTAATACATATAAATCACAGAGCAGTTCTCTTTTTGGATCTGACGCCTAGTATTCTAAACTGCAGCCTTCATTTACATAAGCTCAAAACATGCTCGTATTTTCCTTACCTACAATAAAGGCTATTTATATAGCAATAAATGCATTACAGAAGATAATTACCCCTCAGAAAGGATGGGTTAGCAGCATTCACTCACATGTAATAATTATAAGATATGATTAGTACATGATACCTGATAAACACAGTTGGTGCCTTATCATATACTGAATTCTGATGGACAACAGCTTCATGGACAGCAGCTGATGGACACTCCTTCAACACTCTGATTTTAGTAAAGGCTTTTCAAGTCTTGTTGAAGACTGCTTTGGAAGTGCCAAATTGTATCCCTACAGTAAGAATCAATAGCCAAATTCTATTTGACTCCTGTGTACTTTTGCATCAAAGAAATGCTGGTGAGCCAGGGGGAAGGCTCATTTGTCTCAAACATTGGCCATACTGATTATTTAAGGGTTTTGTCAGTGTAAATTGTTTGATCTCCAATCCACTAATTCAATGACAGAAGAAGTCCTGACTCCTAATCCCCTGCCTTGATCATTAGACCAATCTCCATCTCAAGCTAAGCACAACTTATTCTAAGCATTTTAATTTATTCATCTGGGTCAATGTAGTTTCCAATCAAACTTTGAGAGGAATATAAATATCCAATTTGTTTTAATATGTTTAACAAATAGCTTGTAGTTCGTCATCAACCTGCACTCTTTCAGAGAATGTAGGCTTCACTGGAGATATACAGTTATTTCTGTGAGGCACAAATGACCTTGAGTCGCCAGTTATGTTTATTGCAAGAATTTATTCTTTATTCTCTCCTATGCCTTATTATCCTTTAAGATTCAAATCAGGTGCCATCTACTTGATAAATACTTCATACTTCTCTATGCTCAACCCTTTTAATAATCTTCTTCCATCAGTCAGTCAATCAACCAGCATTTGTAAGGTGCTTTCTATATACACCACATATCAAAGTGCAGTACAATAAAAACATAAGCAAGAGACAAATCAGTGACAGATGAAATGAACCAGGGTAGCATTCTGCCATAATGAGGCACATACAAAATACAGAAACAATGCAAATTTGATTGAAAAGAAAGGGATCTGAAATATAATAAATGCATGAACAGAAGCATCAACAGCAGTATCACCCAGCAAACTCTTCTTGACCGAGCATTTTTAGTTATTGGGTAAAGTGAGGTTATCAAATGGCTCTGAAACATCTTGAAAATGTACAATAGTCTTACTGACCACCAGAAGCCTCACAGATAAGGAGAAGAACTTTAAAAATGTAGTCCACAGCTCCAGAGTCATCAATGTGTGCTAAAAAAAAAGACAGCCAAATTCTGTGCTAGCATTAATGACTGCTTCTTGGAGCAGCTAGTCCTGGATCCCACAAAGAAAGAGGCAATTCTTGATAGAGCATGGGATCTGGTCCAAGAGGTGAATATAGCTGAACCTCTCAGTAATAGTGACCATACTGTACTTAAATTTAACATCCTTATAGGGGAAGAATACCAAAGAAGCCCACCTCAGTAGCATTTAACTTCAAAAAGGGGAACTACAAAAAATGAAGTAGCTAGTTAAACAGAAATTAAAAGGAACACTCACAAGAGTGAAATTCCCACCAGCTGCATGGAAACTATTTAAAAGCACATAATAGAGCCTCCAAGTAAACCCCAAATTTAAAAAAAAAAACAGTAAGAGGACCAAAAAAATGCCACTGTAGCTTAACAACAAAGTCCTACTGAGGAAAATAGAAAGGAACTTATATTCTGGCAAGTCAAATGTAAAAGTATAATTAGGCCAAAAAATCAAGAATTTGAAGAGCACCTAGCAAAAGACAAAAAAATGAATTCTGTGCATTGGTCTTCACTGCAGAGGATGTGAGGGAGAGTCCCACCCCTGAGTCATTCTTTTTAGGTGACAAAACTGAGGAACTGTCACAGACTGAGGTGTCAGTAGAGGAGGTTTTGGAACAATTTAACAAATTAAATAATAAGAAGTCACCAGGACTAGATGGTATTCATCCAAGAGATCTGAAGGAACTCATATATGAAATTGCAGAACTACTGACTGTGGTATGTGACCTATCACTTATATCAGTATTTGTACCAGCTGCCTGGAGGATAGCTAATGTAAAACCAATTTTTTAAAAAGGCTCCAGAGGCAATCCTGGCAATTATAGACCAGTAAGCCTAACTTCAGCACCAGGCAAACTGGTTGAAACTATAGTAAAGAACAGAATTATTAGATGCACAGATGATCCTGATATGTTGTGGAACAGTCAACATAGATTTTGCACAGGGAAATCATGCCTCACCAATTTATTAGAATTCTTTGAGGGTATCGACAAGCATGTGAACAAGGGTGATCCAGCTGATATAGTGTACTTGGATGTTCAGCCTTTGACAAGACAAACTAAAGGTTTTTAAGCAACGTAACCAATCATGGGATAAGAAGATAGGTCCTCTTATGGATCAGTAACTGGTTAAAAGTTAAGAAAAAAAGGTCCATTTTCACAGTGGAAAGAGGTAAATAGGGAGGTCCCCCAGGGATCTACAATGGGATCAGTGTTGTTCAACATATTTATAAATGGAAAAAGAGGTAAAGAGCAAGGTGGCAAAGCTTGCAGCTGATACAAAATTACTCAAGATAGTTAAGTCCAAAGCAGACTGCAAAGAGTTACAAGGGATCTCACAAAATTGGGTGACTGGGCAACAAAATGGCAGATGAAATTCAATGTTGATAAGTGTAAAGTAATGCACATTGGAAAACATAATCATACAAAATGATGGGGTCTAAATTAACTGTTACCACTCAAGAAAGAGAACGTGGAGTCGTTGTGGATAGTTCTCTGAAAACATCCACTCAATGTGCAGTAGCAGTAAAAAAAACGAACAGAATGTTAGAAGAGAAAATATCATAATGCCACTATATAAATACACAGCATGTCCACATCTTGACTACTTCATGCAGTTCCGGTTGCTCCATTTAAAAAAATATATATTAGAATTGGAAAAATTACAGGGAAGGGCAACAAAAATTATTAGGGGTATGAAACAACTTCCATATGAGGAGCGATTAAAAAGAATGGGACTTTTCAGATTAGAAAAGAAATGACTAAGGGGGACTATGATACAGGTCTTTAAAATCATGAATGTTATGGTGAAAGTGAATAAGGAAGTGTTATTTACCCCTTCACATAACACAAGAACCAGGGATCATCCAATGAAATTAATAGGCAGCAGGTTTAAAACAAACATACGGAAGTACTTCTTCACACACCACAAAGTCAATCTGTGGAACTCATTGCCAGGGGATGTTCTGAAGACCAAAAGTATAACTGACTTCAAAAAAGAATTACATAAGTTCACGGAGGATAGAGCCATCAATGGCTATTATTACAAGATGGTCAGGGACGCAACCCTGTGCTCTGGGTGTCCCTAAACTTCTGACTGCCAGAAGTTAGGACTGGACAATGGGGGATGGGTCACTCAATAATTGCCTTGTTCTGTCAGAAGAAAGGATACTGGGCCAGATGAACCACTAGTCTGACCCAGAATGGCCATTCTTATGTTCTGATATTTAGCCCACTTTAAATGGTCACTTTTCTTTGGTGAACTGCAAAGAAAAACAAAAATTGTTTCACCTTAGAGACTAACAAATTTATTTGAGCATAAGCTTTCGTGAGCTACATGCATCCGATGAAGTGACACGTGATGTAGCTCATGACAGCTTATGCTCAAATAAATTTGTTAGTCTCTAACATGCCACAAGTACTCCTTTTCTTTTTGTGAATACAGACTAACACAGCTGCTACTCTGAAACCTGTCAAAAATTGTTTGTGACCTTTCCTGCTCCAGTAGGATGCATTAACATGGCCTCACCTTTCCTACATTTGGGGGAGTTTTTTGATTGTTTACATTTGTGACTATCTTGTCTTGACTTCTCTTTCTTATGGAAGACTTTGACATGGGAGTGGGATTATGATATCAGAAGAGGATAAAACCCAAGTTGCAGCTTTTTCACCTCTCCAAATGATGGGGGAGGGGACTCTAAATCCTACTCAGCTTCTCAAGGGTGAGAAACATCAGTGGAGACACCTAGCCCAACTCCCAGTGGGGAAATGTTGAAGGAACCAGACAATTCCTCTTCCAGGATGTTCAGGGCAAACAACTTATTGAAGAGTGCTTAGCGCTGGGCCTTGCAACAGGGTCAGTTCCTCTCACCCACAGTCAGGTCACACAGCCAAGTCTCTGTTCTTTCACTCACTCTTTTGCATGCTGGTGACATGTTTACAGTTTAGTTCGGTTTAGTTGGTGATTTTACTGCCTTGGTCCACTGGCCAAAGAAAAAGCCCTTTCCTTCCAGGTTACAAAAATCCCAGAGGGGCCCAAACAAATTCTTTCCACCAAGTTTTCCTGGGTTTATAGAACATCATGAACATTCATAAAGGGCTCCGTCTTTCCAGATCAGTAGGTTCTCAAAGTCTCTAAATCTTCCCCTGAGGCTCAGTTTCCCTATAGGTTCCTTTTCACCTGGTAAATCTCCTCTTACTCCAGAGAAGCTCCATAAGCAGCTGCCATACAGGCATCTACAACCAAACCATGTACCCACCTTTCCAGGGCCTTTTATTGAGAGACAGATGAAGGCATATCTATACATTCTTGAATGTGAGAACACGGGGTCTGAACTTTTTTAGAACCAGACAACAGTCCAATGGAAAGATTCAAAGTGGAGCATAACATGTCTAGACTGGAAAGGGGAAATGGGAGAAATATGGAGGACAGAAAGGAGACTGCAGTTATCAAAGCCTGAGAAAAATAAAAGTATGTACTAGTGTCTTAGAAATTGAACAGAGTTTAGTTTAGAGATGTTCTCAAACATACTTTACTTTATTTTTATCGTGTTGTAGGGTATCCTGAACACTTCAGAAGATCATGATCAATCTGACTGATTGGGTTAACCATCTGGGTGCTCTACAGATAATACTGTCACTGAATAGGACCGACCTATTATCTCTGTAATGGCAAGTATCAGATAAATATTTCTTGTCAATCAGGAGATTTTGTTGTGGTGTTAAAGTAATTTCAGAGACTGTTTCGCCAGGTGTTCAACAATCACAACATCAGAGCACATACTAAACTGTTAGTTTACAAAGCGGTGGTAATCCCATCTCTCCTCTACAGCTATGAGATTTGGATGACCTATAAAAAACACCTGGAAAACCTGGAATGTCAGCACCAGCACTTTCTTCAGAAGATCCTCAGCATAAAGTGGGAGGATCATCGCACTAATGTCAGTGTCCTCACAGAGGCCGACATCTTCATTGTTGAGGCCCTGATTATCCAGCACCAGCTGAGGTGGATCAGGCACTGTGTGCACATGCCTGATGTACGCTTACCAAAACAACTGCTGTACGCCCAACTCACCAAAGGAGAAAGGAAACGAGGATGCCAAAAGAAACTCTTTAAAGACACCCTCAGGATAAACATCAAGAGATGTGGTATCAACACCACACCCTGGGAGACAGCAGCCCAGGATAGGGATAACTGGTGAAGACTGTCAGAGAGGGAAAGTCCACTTTTGAGAAAAATCATCTTGCCCTGGTCACAGAAAAACGCCAGAAAAGAAAGGAAAAACAACTGTTATGCAGCAATCGCAGCTCAACCCTGTCTTCCAACACGACCTGCAACATCTGCCAATGAGCCTGTGGCTCAAGAATCAGACTCTTCAATCACCAAAGGACCCATGAAAAATAAAGCCTGTGAAAGAGATCATCCTCAACCTTAAGGGATTGATGACAACAACCAGTGCCAAATACAGAGGTAACATAACCTCTTTACTCCAACTTGATATTTCCCCTGTTTATACGTCCAAGGATCATATTATTCCTTTTAGCCACAACATTGCCCTGGGAGCTCATGTTCAGCTGATTATACATCATAACCCCAGAGTCTTTTTCAAAGTCACTGCTTCCCAGGATAGAGTCCCCCATCATGTAAGTATGGCTTATGTCCCTTGTTCCTAGATGAATGATTTTACATATGGCCATTGCTGATCTCTGTGTGTATATAAAGTCTGCTGCAGTTTCCACGGTATGCATCCGATGAAGTGAGCTGTAGCTCACGAAAGCTCATGCTCAAATAAATTGGTTAGTCTCTAAGGTGCCACAAGTACTCCTTTTCTTTTTGCTAGGGATATAGATATTCAGCCCTGTCTGTAAAGGCCTGTACTCTAAGAATTTAGGTGTATTCTTATCACTTAGCTAGTTATAGAGGTATAAAAGAAAGAATCAAAATCACTGTCTGCTGGTGTAAGGGCCTTCTCTTACTGTGACAGTCTGAGGCCCTGTTCTTAGGCTAAGGCCTTTGGTTAAACAGCAGAGGCAGCCATAAGCTGGGAAGCGACAGGTCACATCCTCACATTCCAAACTAGTCACATTGAAATAAGGTGCTATTGGGCTGTTAGGAATACAGTCCTGTCCTGATAATGCCTATCGCCTCCAGAGACAGGGAAGTGCCTAGAAAATGTACAAGGAAATTTAGTTTGATAGCATCCTAGTCTGGCAAGAACTCACTTATCAATAGCTGGGATGTGAAATCCTCATTTCTGTGTTTGTTCTATCACTGTAGTCCCTATTTCCCCATTGTTTGTCTGTATAATCTCTGTCTGGTTCTGTGATTGTTTCTGTCTGCTGTATAATTAATTTTCCTGGGTGTAAACTAATTAAGGTGGTGGGATATAATTGGTTAAATAATCATGTTACAATATGTGAGGATTGGTTAGTTAAATTTCAGTAAAATGATTGGTTAAGGTATAGCTAAGCAGAACTCAAGTTTTACTATATAGTCTGCAGTTAATCAGGAAGTAAGGGGGGGAATGGGAACAGGGAATGAGGGTGGGGAAATTGGAATCATGTTTTGCTAAGGGGGGGAATGGGAATAGGGCCACAGGTGTAAGGCTCTGTGGTGTCAGAGCTGGGAAGGGGGACACTAAGGAAGGAAACTGGAATCATGTTTGCTGGAAGTTCACCCCAATAAACATCACATTGTTTGCACCTTTGGACTTTGGGCATTGTTGCTCTCTGTTCATGAAAGAAGGACCAGGGAAGTAAGTGGGTGAAGGAATAAGCCCCCTAACAGCCATATTAAAACACATATTGTTTGCTGGCGCTTACCAAGGTGATCCAGATCTCTCTGTATCAGTATTATAATATTAGAAGCTGTTATTTACATTACAGTAACTCCTAGGGGTTCAGATACTACAGTGATGGGTGGCAACATAAAATCCTAAGATAAAGAGGCTCTAACTATGTGACTAGGGAGTCAGCATGGTGCTAGCTGCTGTACAAACACATAGTAAGGCAGTCCATGGCACAAAGAACTTACAATCTAAATAGACAAGACAATGGATGGGTGGAAGGAAGTATCATTATCCACATTTTTCAGTTGGGAGCTGAGGCGCAGAAATTGAGTGACTTGTCTAAAGTCACACAAGAAATCTGTGGGTAGATCTGGGAATTGAACCAAGAGTTCCTGTGCCCCCTTAACCACAAGACCACTCTTCCTTTCAATTGTGAGTAAACTCCCTAATCCTGGTAATGATTTTCTGAAGCACAATCTTGCAGCAACTGGCAACTATGGCAGATTACTATTTTTTGGAGTCTGCTTCCGTAAGCATCCCGGTGGCCTTTACAAGTGGTGCCTATCATGTAGAACACACTAAGAGATATTGGGTTCTTTGTCTCTTGCCGTCTCTGAGTGGAAATAAGAAAAGGAAGTGCAGTAACCAAAGCATTCCTTTTATCTCAGGATTTTTTGTTTCACAGTGGTCTTGTTCATTTCACTAATCAATTTCTTCTTCTTCACACTCCAGCACAGAAGGAAGTGAGGTAAGAGAGACAGAAGGAGAACTCTGAAAATAGTGATTTCTTACTTCTCCTCACACTCTGAGGTTGTATGTGTTTTTATGCCCTACCTGTGTTTAACCAGCAGGTGCTCTCAGTCAGGAGAGAGCCTCAGAGAAGAACCAAAAGAAATTGAGAACCTCCTGTGTTCAGCCTTCCCCTCCCTCTGGGCTACAGGCTGCTGTGATGTATTCTTATTACAAGATTACTTTGAAGGAGGAGAGGGAAGCTTTGAGAATAAAGCCACCTGCAATTGAGCTATGGAGTCAATATCCCATACCTGCTGGGCTGTATGAGAAAATCAATGGGATCTGGTAGAACACTTAATCAACTTAGAAAAAAGAATATAGTTGCACCGTCCCCTCTTAGAGAAAAGGAAGGGTGGATCAAGATGAGTCATTCCCACCCTGCATAGCAAGGAGCTGAGGTTGGGCAGACCAAGGGAGCGATATTACATTAGTAAGCAACTGGACATAATGTACATGTACATTGCCCACTAGTGGATGGCTTAAAGAATATAAAAGCTAAAATAGTGTGAGGCTCCCTGCCGGTATCAATAGCTGTGAGGTACCTCGCTACCACCTACCCTTACAGTGAGCAAGCTTTGTCTGTGCCTGCCAGGCTCCCCAACTCCACTGGCCAAAGGCATCACAAGCATACCTCCCTGAGCTTCACCGTTACTTTACAAATTAGTGATATGTACACGCCAATCTCAAGTCAACCACCCAGCTCCCTGGAGTGTCTAGCCCCTGATCCACTAGATACTTGCATTGTTCACTGATCCGATGCTTCCAAAGAAACAGTGCCCCCCAGCTTACCAGTTCCACCTCCAATCACTGCTCTGCTTAGCACACAGCACTTAAATATGTTGATAGTGAAATCAAGTACAAGTTTGTTTAACAAAGCACAGAGATTCAAATGATAGCAGGTAGAAGTATTAGAAACAAATGGTTACATATAAACTAAAATCCGAACATGCATTCTAGAGTCTAGACTTAATTAACAAGACACTCACATGGCTGATAAAGTGTTGCTCACTCGTGCTTTACAGCCAGGCTGGCTGTGACCCTCTTTTCATGATACAACCACACCATCAGTTTAACTCCTCGGTGAAGGATCCTGTGTGTTTCTTTGCATTCCCTCATATAACAGACTAATCCTTTGATCTTTATCATAATCAGAACATCCCCCTGCTGCCTGTTATTTTCCTGTAGGTTTTCTCTCTTGCAGATTTTGCAATCTTTTGACTGGTATCTGGCTTAGTATGTAAATAGGCATTCACTGTAAGACATGCCATACACACATGGCCAGACAAAGGGATAAGCATCTTTTTCCTCCTACCTGAAAGGAACAAGTCTGAAATATGTCACCTCCTGCTGACCAGCCTTAATTCCCAGATCTTAAGAACACAAATTTTTGTATAGATAAATACCTTGTATAGATAGATACCTTAAATATTATCCATACATACATTTCACAATGGTTATGACAACCAGTGGGTTGTTGGTTCTCAGTAGAGAGCTCACATGCCACCCTTCAATGAACTATTCTTCATGTATCTGACCCGGGGATCCTGGTAAAACCCTGTGCCCTCTGCCAACTGGCACTAAGAAGTCCCAGTATCACACTGTTGACAACTAAGGGGCAGTCTTCCTTTAAGTCAAGTAGTAGAAATTGTGTTGTATTTTGGAGCAAAAATGCTAGGTTCTGTCTCCTTTCCTGTGTGCTAACATGGGCAAATATGAACTAACTAATCCTCATCTTGCACCTTAGAGGATGGTAAGTATTACTTCACATTATGCTGTAAATGGGGGGTGTTTTAGACACAGAGAGGGTAAATGTCCTGCCTTAGGCCACAAAGTAAATCAGAATCAAGGGCCAAGATTAGCGCTTGAGAGTTCCTGATCCTGTGCTCATTCATTCAACTATGCTGGAGCTGATACGTGATACGTGATACTGACTGATACGTGATGTGTGCACATGCAATCATGGACTGGAAGAATGGTCTTGTGGGTACAACACAGTAATAAGCATTGGGAAAAGTGGGTTCTCTTCCCAGTTTTGCCATGGACTTCCTGGGTGACCTTGGAACTCTCTGTGACTCTATTTTCAAAATAGGGATAATCTTGTGTCCAGATGCTTCCATAATGAATGCACCAGAAAAGCACTCCCAGTATTGAACCCTTCCTTACTCAGCAGGTGTGTTGAGGCTTAATGGAGTAACATCTACTTGGTAAGCAGTTTAGGAAACTTGGCTGGAAGGTGCTGTGTATATTTGTGTGAAGTGTTAAGATTAGTGCATGTACACTAGAGAGAGACCACTCGATGCTGCCGGCAGTGAATGAGAGCAGAAATGTTTAAACAAACAAACAAACACAACAGTTTGCCCAAAGCTACAGACTGATATGAGGTCTGTGTTAGGAATTGCCTGTACCAAGAGTCCAGCAGGTGGGGCTGACTGTAAAACAGGCTGGATTACACGCCGGTACGCCACAGTAAGTGTAAACAATTCCCGGCCACAGGAAGGGATGTGTGGTCAGCAGAGAGACTGGCTTTGAATAAAATGTTAAGAAGGTAAAGAAATCCATCTATTTAACTAGATCTCCAAAATCAGAGACAGGGACTCTGAGTATTCTATCCTGCTCAGTATTGTGCTCAAATGGTAGAGAATATCAAAAAGCAAATTGATTTACTAGCTAGGAGGTTAATGGGTGGAGGCCATGGATAATGGGCAGGGAGTTGATCAGACAAGGGGAAAAAACTGCATTACTGGAGGAATTCTCTCTGCTGCAGAAGAGAGTGAGAAAAACAGACCTTCAAGCTATTATTCCATCTGTTAAGTACATTTTCTCCAGTATCAAGATATGTGAAGGAGGTAGAGTTCAGCCATGGGCACATTCTGAGAGCTGCAGATCCATCATTAGGGGATGGATTTAAAAATCATCCCATAAGTTTACATAACTGAGGATGGAATTTAGGACAAACAGGAGTATGTAGAGTTTAATCTTAGGTTAATTATATTTATTCAATTAGGACCCAAAAGTGTGGTAGGTGCTTCATAGTTTTTACTCTTTAACTCTTACCTGTTTTTAAATTTCTGCTCTTGACCTGTTTCTATTCCTCGTGGCTTTATTTATAACCATTTGGGTCTTTTTAACTCTTGGCTGTCTTTCTTTGTGTGTAGAGATATATTTGATATATATTTTTACAGAAGAAAACTCATTTACCTGCAAATATTATGACAGGATAATAAAAAGTACATTGCCATCCACTTACTGGTAAGGAATGCTACATTCAACACAGAATAATAATTTCCATTTATAGAGCCCACTGCATGGGAAAATCTCAAATGCTTTACAGACATTAATGAATTAAGCCTTGTACCTTTCCTGAAAGGTATCTAAGTCTTATCTCCATTTCAAAGATGGGGAAGTTAAGGCACAGGCAGGTTAAAATGACTGTATAAGGACATGCAATGAGTGGGCAGCAGAGCCAAGCAGAGAACATAGGAGTCTTGATTCCCCTGCTGTAGTAATTAGACATACTTCTTCACAGAATTATGTGTCTAGCAGACTTCTGTCATCTCTTTTGAAGAGAGTGTTACATAGTGAGTAAAGAAAGGGAAATGATAGTCAAGGCTCCATCTGTAAAACAGGACTAATATTTACCTTCCATACACATGTATTGTGAAATTAGTTCATTAATGTTTGTTTTGAATTCCTCAGGTGAAACCTTTATAAATGAGCAAACTAATGTTGTCATTTAAACAACAAAGGGATTTAACTGGCATTGTTGTGTCTGTAAATTGTATAAAGGATAGCAGAATCAATCACAAGCATGTGTCTGGATGTTTCTAGTTGCTAAGCTCCAGTGGTTTGTGACTCCTGTAATAAATAGACTGCGTGGCAGGGACAGGGAGACCAAAAAATCAAGGAGAAATACATTGGATTTTTCTTTTGTACTCATGTCTCTCTCAGGGGCTTAAAATCCAGTGCGGCTCCTACTGATGTCAATAGCAGTTTTGCCAATTTTCTCCAGTGGAAAGAGGACCCTTAAGAATGTGATCCTCTCCTTTGCAGTAGATGAAGATTGAAATTGACCAGGCTATTTCGCAAGAGAAGGGGGAAGTATCTGGATTTTTACTTTATTACTGGCGTGTTGAGATTAATGGAGGTGAATCTACTTCTGCGATTGGTGAACTTGACCTGTTTTACCTGGCAAGAGAGGTCTGAGAGCATGTGTCTCTGCTTTCTATGGTATTCAATTATTCAATAGATTGTCTTACAATGTAGGTTAGGGAAATATTACCAGGGCTCCCTGGGTTTCAGAGTTCTAGTCAGGGCCGGCTCTACCGTTTTTCCCGCCCCAAGCAGCACACCAAATTGCCACCACCACAAGCGGCTGAAGAGATAGAAGCTGCCATCGATTTGCTGCCGCGGGCGGCTGAAGAGAGAGGCTGCCGCTGAATTTCCGCCACCGCGGAAACGCCCTACCGGCACACAGACTGCCGCCCCTTGCAGACTGCCGCCCCAAGCACCTGCTTGGAACACTGGTGCCTGGAGCCGGCCCTGGTTCTAGTTCCTCGTCGGCAAATCAAAACAGGAACCGACAGACTTTGGCTGAAATGTAAAGCATCATGCGTTAGGCAGTATGGGCCTAATTTAAAGTCTACATGGAACCAGAAACAGTGGGGGAGATTTTTAATGCCGTAAAGGGCAGTTAGGCACCCAACTCCCATTGACTTTCATGGCAATTGAAAAGTGCCTTTTGAAAATCTTCCCCAGTAAGTTGTTATACCTTCCCTCTCTGGAAGAACTCCTTTTTAGGTGCAGGGATTGGTTAGGCATCTTCTTCTGTTGGTCAGATATATGAATAAATTGAATGAACTAGAAGTAAACTCTAGAGTAAACCTGATGAATGCTTTTAATTGCTCGTTGATGACCCTTTGTGCTTCCCTGTTTGACACTGGCATATCCTGCTGCAGTTTTGCATTTCTGAGTTTCAGCAGAATCCAGATTTTCCTTTTCCCCCAATGGGGATAATATTTTGTTTAAAAAAATCTCAGGCGGGGTGTTATCAATAGTCGGTAGGTTAACACTTCCATTCACCTCTCTGTGTTGTTCTCTGGAACTAGCCAGCTCATATGCAACCTCTTCTGCAGCCATCTAGAAGGAGGCAGAGAGTGGGTGTGGCCAGAGCACACTGAACGCTGTGGAAGTATAACATTGTATAAGTATTACGTTGTATAAGGGGACATGCTGGATACATTGTATATGAGAGGCCATGCCAAAACATGGTACAAAGTATCTGAGGGAGCACACGTAGGGACAGTTAGCTTTTGAATGGAGAAGCAATTAAGATAGAGCCAGCACGTTTAACAAGCAGGCATCAGAATGGAAGGTGTGAAGGGCAATTAGTTAAGTTAACTGGAAGCTGTTAAAGGAGATTGTTAAGGGTGGCAGGTAATTGAAGATACGTGACTGATCTCAGGGATCTCGAAGGGTGGTGACTAAAATCTTTTTCTTCTTTTGTCTGTAACTTCTCTGTAACTTGTGCTCCAGCAAGCTGTATAAATTAAGAGACACAAGCCCCACTCGGGGGGCTCACTTCTAAATGTATTAGCAGAGCAGCTTTGCTAATAAAACAGAGCGGTCTGATAAATTGTGAGTCTGAGTCAAACTTTGACAACTATAACTATTTATTCCCAGCTGGTGGATAGTTCCATTACCAGGTTTCAGAGTAGCAGCTGTGTTAGTCTGTATCCGCAAAAAGAACAGGAGTACTTGTGGCACCTTAGAGACTAACAAATTTATTAGAGCATAAGCTTTCGTGGGCTACAGCTAACTTCATCAGATGCATAGAATGGAACATATAGTAAGAAGAGATATATATACATACAGATAAGTTGGAAGTTGCCATACAAACTGTGAGAGGCTAATTAGTTAAGATGAGCTCATCAACCTCATCCTAGACCAATCCACACAAGCGGTCCATTTTCTGGACACTACTGTGATAATAAGCGATGGTCACATAAACACAACCCTATACCGGAAACCTACTGACCGCTATACTTACCAACATGCCTCCAGCTTCCATCCAGGACACACCACACGATCCATTGTCTACAGCCAAGCTCTAAGATACAACCACATTTGCTCCAATCCCTCCAACAGAGACAAACACCTACAAGATCTCTATCAAGCATTCTTAAAACTACAATCAGAGGTGAAAGTAAGCCGGTACGTCCCGGTACGGCATACCGGCAAGAGCCACTGCACTGTACTGGGGCAGCCCAGCTTCCCCAGGGGGCGATTTAAAGGGCCTGGGGCTCCCAGCAGTGGCTGGAGCCCCAGGCTCTTTAAATTGCCTCCAGAGCCCCGCTGCTGGAGCCCTGGGGTAGCAGCTGCAGGGCTTCGGCAGCTATTTAAAGGGCCTGGGGCTCCCCTGCTTCTACCGCCCGGGCCCTTTAAATGCCACTGGAGCCCCGCTGCCGCTACTCCAGGGCTCCGGCGGCTATGTAAAGGACCGGGGCAGTAGAAGCAGGGGAGCCGCGGGCCCTTTAAATAGCCCCCGGAGCCCTGGGGTAGCGGGGGCTCCAGGGGCTATTTAAAGGGCCGGGACTCCAGCTGCCTCTGCCACCCCGGTACTTTAAATAGCCGCTGGAGCCCCACCACTTCCCCAGGGCTCCGATGGCTATTTAAAGGGCCAGGGCAGTAGAAGAGGGGAGCCCCGGGCCCTTTAAATAGCTCCCAGAGCCCCGGGCTGCTGCTGCTACCGCAGTGGGGGGGGGGGGCAATTACCTTACAGGATAGGCTGGGCCTGGCTCTGACCCCCCCTCAACCCCACCCCTTCCGCCCTAGGCCCCGGCCCTTCCGAGGGCCAGAGCTGGCCCCAGAGTACCGGTAAATCACTCGACTTACTTTCATCCCTGACTAAAATACCCACCTGGTGAAGGGAAAAAACATATTGACAGAGCCAGAAGAGTACCCAGAAGTCACCTACTACAGGACAGGCCCAACAAAGAAAATAACAGAATGCCACTAGCTGTCACCTTCAGCCCCCAACTAAAACCTCTCCAGCGCATCATCAAAGATTTACAACCTATCCTGAAAAATGATCCCTCACTCTCACAGATCTTGGGAGACAGACCAGTCCTCGCTTACAGACAGCCCCTCAACCTGAAGCAAATACTCTCCAGCAACCACACACCACACAACAAAAACACTAACGCAGGAACCTATCCTTGCAACAAAGCCCAATGCCAACTCTGTCCACATATTTATTCAAGTGACACCATCATAGGACCTAATCACATTAGCCACGCCATCAGGGGCTCGTTCACCTGCACATCTACCAATGTGATATATGCCATCATGTGCCAGCAATGCCCCTCTGCCATGTACATTGGCCAAACCGGACAGTCTCTACACAAAAGAATAAATGGACATAAATCTGACATCAGGAATCCTAACATTCAAAAACCGGTAGGAGAACACTTCAACCTCTGTGGCCACTCAGTAAAAGATTTAAGGGTGGCAACTTTGCAACAGAAAAGCTTCAAAAACAGACTCCAGCGAGAAACTGCTGAGCTTGAATTAATATGCAAACTAGATACCATTAACTTGGGTTTGAATAGAGACTGGGAGAGGCTGGGTCATTACACATATTGAATCTATTTCCCTAAGTTAAGTATCCTCACACCTTCTTGTCAACTGTCTAAATGAGCCATCTTAATTATCACTACAAAAGTTTTTTCTCTTGCTGATAATAGCTCATCTTAACTAATTAGTCACTTACAAAAAGAAAAGGAGTACTTGTGGCACCTTAGAGACTAACCAATTTATTTGAGCATGAGCTTTCGTGAGCTACAGCTCACTTCATCAGATGTATACCGTGGAAACTGCAGCAGACTTTATATACACACAGAGAATATGAAACAATACCTCCTCCCACCCCACTGTCCTGCTGGTAATAGCTTATTACCACCTGTTGATCACTTTAGATAAGCTATTACCAGCAGGACAGTGGGGTGGGAGGAGGTATTGTTTCATATTCTCTGTGTGTATATAAAGTCTGCTGCAGTTTCCACGGTATACATCTGATGAAGTGAGCTGTAGCTCACGAAAGCTCATGCTCAAATAAATTGGTTAGTCTCTAAGGTGCCACAAGTACTCCTTTTCTTTTTGCGAATACAGACTAAGGGTATGTCTACACTACGAAATTAAGTCGAATTTATAGAAGTCGGTTTTTTAGAAATCGGTTTTATATATTCGAGTGTGTGTGTCCCCACAGAAAATGCTCTAAGTGCATTAAGTGCATTAACTCGGCGGAGCGCTTCCACAGTACCGAGGCAAGCGTCGACTTCCGGAGCGTTGCACTGTGGGTAGCTATCCCACAGTTCCCGCAGTCTCCGCTGCCCATTGGAATTCTGGGTTGAGATCCCAATGCCTGATGGGGCTAAAACATTGTCGCGGGTGGTTCTGGGTACATATCGTCAGCCCCCCGTTCCCTCCCTCCCCCCCCCCCCCCGTGAAAGCAAGGGCAGACAATCATTTCGCGCCTTTTTTCCTGAGTTACCTGTGCAGACGCCATACCACGGCAAGCATGGAGCCCGCTCAGCTCACTTTGGCAATTAGGAGCACATTAACCACCACACGCATTATTCAGCAGTATATGCAGCACCAGAACATGGCAACGCGATACCGGGCGAGGAGGCGACGTCAGCGCAGTCCCGTGAGTGATCAGGACATGGACACAGATTTCTCTGAAAGCATGGGCCCTGACAATGCATGCATCATGGTGCTAATGGGGCAGGTTCATGCTGTGGAACGCCGATTCTGGGCTCGGGAAACAAGCACAGACTGGTGGGACCGCATAGTGTTGCAGGTCTGGGACGATTCCCAGTGGCTGCGAAACTTTCGCATGCGTAGGGGCACTTTCATGGAACTTTGTGACTTGCTTTCCCCTGCCCTGAAGCGCATGAATACCAAGATGAGAGCAGCCCTCACAGTTGAGAAGCGAGTGGCGATAGCCCTGTGGAAGCTTGCAACGCCAGACAGCTACCGGTCAGTTGGGAATCAATTTGGAGTGGGCAAATCTACTGTGGGGGCTGCTGTGATGCAAGTAGCCCACGCAATCAAAGATCTGCTGATATCAAGGGTAGTGACCCTGGGAAATGTGCAGGTCATAGTGGATGGCTTTGCTGCAATGGGATTCCCTAACTGTGGTGGGGCTATAGATGGAACCCATATCCCTATCTTGGCACCGGAGCACCAAGCCGCCGAGTACATAAACCGCAAGGGGTACTTTTCAATAGTGCTGCAAGCTCTGGTGGATCACAAGGGACGTTTCACCAACATCAACGTGGGATGGCCGGGAAAGGTGCATGATGCTCGCATCTTCAGGAACTCTGGTCTGTTTCAAAAGCTGCAGGAAGGGACTTTATTCCCAGAGCAGAAAATAACTGTTGGGGATGTTGAAATGCCTATATGTATCCTTGGGGACCCAGCCTACCCCTTAATGCCATGGCTCATGAAGCCATACACAGGCAGCCTGGACAGTGGTCAGGAGCTGTTCAACTACAGGCTGAGCACGTGCAGAATGGTGGTAGAATGTGCATTTGGACGTTTAAAGGCGCGCTGGCGCAGTTTACTGACTCGCTTAGACCTCAGCGAAACCAATATTCCCACTGTTATTACTGCTTGCTGTGTGCTCCACAATATCTGTGAGAGTAAGGGGGAGACGTTTATGGCGGGGTGGGAGGTTGAGGCAAATCGCCTAGCTGCTGGTTACGCGCAGCCAGACACCAGGGCTGTTAGAAGAGCACAGGAGGGCGCGGTACGCATCAGAGAAGCTTTGAAAACCAGTTTCATGACTGGCCAGGCTACGGTGTGAAAGTTCTGTTTGTTTCTCCTTGATGAAACCCCCCGCCCCTTGGTTCACTCTACTTCCCTGTAAGCTAACCACCCTCTCCTCCTCCCTTTAATCATTGCTTGCAGAGGCAATAAAGTCATTTCTGCTTCACAGTCATGCATTCGTTATTCATTCATCACACAAATAGGGGGATGACTACCAAGGTATCCCAGGAGGGGTGGTGGAGGAGGGAAGAAAAATGCCACACAGCACTTTAAGCACAGCACTTTAAAAGTTTACAACTTTAAAATTTATTGAATGACAGCCTTCTTTTTTTGGGGCAATCCTCTGTGGTGGAGTGGCTGGTTGGCCGGAGGCCCCCCCACCGCGTTCTTGGGCGTCTCGGTGTGGAGACTATGGAACTTGGGGAGGAGGGCGGTTGGTTACAGAGGGGCAGCAGTGGCAGTCTGTGCTCCAGTTGCCTTTGCTGCAGCTCAACCATACACTGGAGCATACTGGTTTGGTCCTGCAGCAGCCTCAGCATTGAATCCTGCCTCCTCTCATCACGCTGCCGCCACATTTGAGCTTCAGCCCTGTCTTCAGCCCGCCACTTACTCTCTTCAGCCCGCCACTTACTCTCTTCAGCCCTCCACCTCTCCTCCCGGTCATTTTGTGCTTTCCTGCACTCTGACATTATTTGCCTCCACGCATTCGTCTGTGCTCTGTCAGTGTGGGAGGACAGCATGAGCTCGGAGAACATTTCATCGCGAGTGCGTTTTTTTTTCTTTCTAAGCTTCACTAGCCTCTGGGAAGGAGAAGATCCTGTGATCATTGAAACACATGCAGCTGGTGGAGAAAAAAAAAGGGACAGCGGTATTTAAAAAGACACATTTTATAAAACAGTCGCTACACTCTTTCAGGGTAAACCTTGCTGTTAACATTACATACATAGCACATGTGCTTTCGTTACAAGGTCGCATTTTGCCTCCTCCCACCGCGTGAACGGATTTTGGTTGAATGCCAGCAAACATACACTGCAATGCTTTGTTCTACAGTGATTCCCGAGTACGTGTTACTGGCCTGGAGTGGTAAAGTGTCCTACCATGAAGGACGAAATAAGGCTGCCCTCCCCAGAAACCTTTTGCAAAGGCAGAACCGCAAATGCCAGGGCAAAGTAATCCTTTCACATGCTTGCTTTTAAACCATGTATAGCATTTTAAAAGGTACACTCACCAGAGGTCCCTTCTCCGCCTGCTGAGTCCAGGAGGCAGCCTTGGGTGGGTTCGGGGGGTACTGGCTCCAGGTCTAGGGTGAGAAACAGTTCCTGGCTGTCGGGAAAACCGGTTTCTCCGCTTGCTTGCTGTGAGCTATCTACAACCTCCTCCTCATCATCTTCTTCGTCCCCAAAACCTACTTCCGTATTGCCTCCATCTCCATTGAAGGAGTCAAACAACACGGCTGGGGTAGTGGTGGCTGAACCCCCTAAAATGGCATGCAGCTCATCATAGAAGCGGCATGTTTGGGGCTCTGACCCAGAGCGGCTGTTCGCCTCTCTGGTTTTCTGGTAGGCTTGCCTCAGCTCCTTCAGTTTCACGCGGCACTGCTTCGGGTCCCTGTTATGGCCTCTGTCCTTCATGCCCTGGGAGATTTTCAGAAAGGTTTTGGCATTTCGAAAACTGGAACGGAGTTCTGATAGCACGGATTCCTCTCCCCAAACAGCGATCAGATCCCGTACCTCCCGTTCGGTCCATGCTGGAGCTCTTTTGCGATTCTGGGACTCCATCATGGTCACCTGTGCTGATGAGCTCTGCATGGTCACCTGCAGCTTGCCACGCTGGCCAAACAGGAAATGAGATTCAAAAGTTCGCGGTTCTTTTCCTGTCTACCTGGCCAGTGCATCTGAGTTGAGAGTGCTGTCCAGAGCGGTCATAATGGAGCACTCTGGGATAGCTCCCGGAGGCCAATACCATCGAATTGTGTCCACAGTACCCGAAATTCGAGCCGGCAACGTCGATTTAAGCGCTAATCCACTTGTCAGGGGTGGAGTAAGGAAATCGATTTTAAGAGCCCTTTAAGTTGAAATAAAGGGCTTCATTGTGTGGACGGGTGCAGGTTTAAATCGATTTAACGCTGCTAAATTCGACCTAAAGTCCTAGTGTAGACCAGGGCTAACACGGCTGTTCCTCTGAAACTAGTCTCTTACAGTTTGTATGGCAACTTCCAACTTATCTGTATGTATATTTATATATATCTTCTTACTTTTTGTTCCATTCTATGCATCCGATGAAGTGGGCTGTAGCCCACGAAAGCTTATGCTATAATAAATTTGTTAGTTCCATTACCAACCAGCTGATGACAGGGGCCTGTTGGCACAGAATGCCCTCAGAATTGGGGAACTGTAGCAGTCTAATAGCCCCCTTCTCTGCTGCACTGAATCAGTCTCCAGGTCTTATGACTCAAAGAAAATCTTCAGATGTAAACCAAAGCAGTGCTACCTGCCTGACAGTTGGAAACAATAGCATTGTGAAGTGTGAATTGTCCCTATTCCTTACTCATGTCAGTCAAATTACACATATGCTTAAGCATGTGCAAGATCAGGATCTTAGACTTAAACTGTTTGAGGCAGGGACTGTCTTCCTGTGTTTCTACAGCACCCTAGCACCATGGGGCTCCAGTCCTGATGGGGTCCCTTGGGTGCTACTGTCATACAAATAACTCTTCTGTATTGTGAGATTTGTATGATCAACATGTTACCACAATATATTGCTTTGTATTTCTATTCTCTGTGCTTTGAATGCATTAGATTTGGGATACGGCTTAGGAGTGCTTTAGGGACTTATTCTTGTTGTTCGTACAGTGAAATACAATTGCCGATTTCGCGTAACTGTGTGACAGCACAGACTTAGTTTTAACAGCGATATGTTCAATTAATTTCTAAAGCAGCTACTCATAGAACGTGCCTGTAACCTAGCTGTTTAGCTTCGTAGGATAAATAGTGGCAGGGTTGTTTTTTCCGATTAACCCAAGAGTATCATAACAATTATGTCTGAATATTTGCTGTTGCATTTCATTTCCTCTGATGTTTGAACGATTGCTCTGTTTTTCATTTTGGATCCCTGCAGGTGACTCTCGCAAAGTCCTTCTGCACCAAATAATGAATTGAGGACTGGCCTGGGAGTCAGACCTGTGTTCTATTCCAAGCTCCGCTATGGAGCTGCTGTGTGTTCGTAGGCAAGTCACTTCACCTCTCTATACCTCAATTTCTCCTCCCAGCCTTGTCTCTTTGGCTCCTAAGCTCTTTGGGGCAGAGACAGTCTCTCACCAGGTCCATGTAGAGTGCTGAATGCAACAGGCTGCCACTGTTGATTAGAAACTGTAGGTGCTACTGTAATGTAAATAAACCCTACAAAGACTGTCCCATGTATAATATTTGGTTCCCAATTTGCATAATGCAGTTTCTATTATAGTAACTCTCTTTGTATGCAGCTTAGTTGTTGAACATTACTATCCACTGATCTTTTCAGAGTAAGAAACATTTTTTAAAAAAAATAAAGGAGTGAGGGAAGATTATGGAAAATGCAGCAAGGTGTCCTAATTAGCTGTAATGTCTTTCAGATGCCTGAGAAGTAACAAATGATGGAAAGAATATTGCTGGGTAAATTAGCAACTGCTCAATACAGCTCACACTATCCTACTCCAAGGGAGCTTACCTAACAGGGACACGCTCAGTGTAGAAAAAAATATAAAAGGGCTGATTTTTCTCTCACTCAGGTCAGTTTTACATTGGTGTCCCTCCATTGACTTCATTGCAGTTACTCCGTATTTCTCTGGTACAAGTGAGATCAGAATCTAGCCCAGGGTTATGTAAATTATAAAGAGAATGTCACCTCATGAACCCAAAACATTATTTTGAGTAGATTGCTAATGCACAGATAAAAGGGTAAAGGGAATGAGGCTACAGATGCTTATTAGCAGGTGCTGCCTCTCTTGCATTCACTGCCATTAGTACAGTAAATGTTACTGAAACTAAACATTGTGAAGGTTAAAATTTCTCTCTTTGAAAAATTATAACCATGACCAAAATCAGACTTTTACTGACTTTCACCTATCCTATGCTGCTAATAAAATAATAATGTGCTTGCATTATAGCAACTTTCATGCCAAAAAATTCCTTAACTATTAGCTTTGGGGAAATATGCCACACACACCCCTGCAGTGCAGTCATCTCCATGGTATAGGGCAATTACCAGACAATAGGCTGAGCAAAAAAGCTAAAAAAAAAACGGATATATTTTGGCCAAAGACATTTTGGCAAACTCCATACTCTTATGAAAACTGTCGTGCAATCTCTAAAGACCTTACAGAGCAGATAAGATCTCCATTTGTAAGGTCTTGTCCAAAAGTAAACTGCACAGAACTCAGTTTAAGTACTTCAGAAAGCTGCAGGGCTCAGATTAGGGTTGCCAGTTGTCTGGTTTTCGACAGGAACACCCGGCCAAAAAGGGATCCTGGCAGTTCTGGTCAGCACTGCTGACAGGGCCATTGAATGTCTGGTTGATGGCGCCACGCAGTAGGACTGGCAGGCTCCTTGCTAGCCTCCGCACCGCGCAGCTCCCAGGAAGCAGCCAGCATGTCCTGTTCCTAGACTTAGGGGCAGTCAGGGGGCTCTGCGTGCTGCCCCTGCACCGTGCCCGCAGGTGCAGCTTCCATTGACCAGGGCAGGGCAGGGGACGAATTAGCATGACTCGTGAGCACTCAGCAGGTACTGTTCAGGGGTCGTGGCGTGCACCTTTCCTGCTGCTGCCAGCCCTCTTCTCCTCCTCACACCCCTGGGCTTAAACTGCAGCTCGTGCCCCTGCAGCGACCCACGGTCTGACGCCCCATCGCCAGCATCCAGGAGTTCGAGGTATGTATCCCCATCTCTGAGTGCTGGGAAATGGGGCTGCTGGAGGGGAGGGAGGAGAATGAGATCGCCCCTCTCGGAACCCTGTGGCCTGTTGGGACTCCTGCACTGCCTCCCCCGTAGGGCCCTGAGAAAGTGTATGAAAAAGTGTCTCTGTGTAGGCAAGTGTGTGCATGCAAGCATTGTATAAGTTTGTGTGCAAGTGTGTAAGAGACTGTGTCTTTGTGTAGGGAGGTGTGTGTAATGCCGCATGTGTGTATAAAATTTGCAGCCTAACTCTTTGACTTTTATTCCTTTTGCTGGCTTGTGCACACAAAAATTGATGAAATAAAATATGTGTGTATTCATTTCATAACAAATTTTTAAAAGAGAAGGAAGCTCTAAAAGAAATGTATTATTTCTTAAAAAGTGAATGTTGTTGACTAGTAATTGCAGAAGAGCCAATGTATCGTACATTTCTCCCCACGCTATATAATGAACTCTTTCCTGCAGACTCTCTCTTTCTATGTGTATGTCCAGCACCTACCACCCTGGAGCCCTGATCTTAGTTGGGGCCTCTAGGCACTAAACAACAATTGTAATAATAAATAATGCGGAAGCATATGTGTTAGTGCGTGCTAGATGTGTATACATGAATACACGTGTGTATCTGCATGTAGGTGTGGGAGTCAGTTTCTACAGATTTATTTGTATAGGTATCTGGACAGGTGTGTATTTCTGTGGTTGTGCTCTATGGATATGTATTTGGGCTTCAGGAGTTGGCCTTTAATGGATCCATTGCAGCTATAATAATGTGTGGTCCTAATTCCACACATAAAATTACAATATAGGCATTTATGAAATAAAAATATATTTATTGGTCTATCATTTCCACAACTTACCACCATTGACAAATGTGAACTGTAGTCCACTTTCTCATCAATGGAACACAATTGGTGCACTAATGTTGCATTATGCAAAACATTTATCTGGATGATGTGGCATGAACAGATCAGGTTTTGTACTTGTCAAGAACACTTTTTGACAAGTCATTAAGAAAATAGAGTTAGGGGTGGAGCAGCTTCTCAGTTTCCCTTTTGGATTACCCATTATCCCCTGAGAAAGTAAAATAGATCCCCAGTTTCTGTTTTATAAGTTATACTCTTACTAGCTGTCGTACTCCCCTGCATTTGAAGCTTAGATTCACTTTGACCTATTCACCTTTTTATTATTCGTTCATTTTGGAGAGCAACACCAGCATGTAGGAGTGTATGTATATGGCATTGATGAAACAAATACTGGAATACTGTATCAGTTTCTGGTGTCTACATTTTAAATAGGATGTTGAAAAATTGGAGGGTATAGAAGAGAGCCACAAAGATAATTTGAGGACTAGAGAAAATGCTTTACCATGAGAGGCTAAAAGAGCTCAATATGTTTAGTTTATCAAAAAGAAGACTGAGAGGGGACCTGAGTACGGTGTAGAAGTATCTTCATGGGGAAATAATATCAGATACTATAGGGCTCCTTAATTTAGCAGAGAAAGGCATAACAAATGTCTGGAAGCTGAAACCAGAAAAAAATTCAAATTAGAAATAAGGCACACATTTTTATCAGTGAGAGTGATTAACAATTGGAACAAATTACCATGGGAAGTGGGAAGTTTCAATTGCCACTCTCATTAAAACTGTTTTTGTTTTATATTGTTTGTATCTTCTTTACACTTCAGAAGAAGTTTAAAAAGTTTAAGTGTACAGTCGTGTTTAAAATCTCTCCCTGGTGAGGTGAAGGGTATCTGAATCACACATTCCATCTCCCACACTCAAACTGTTGCAGCTCCTGGCCTTCTCCTGGTGCCTGTTTGGGCCTTGCAGTGAAAATGAGTAAGTGAGCCAGGGTTGAGGAGAACAAGCGACGGAGGGAGGGGGGATGGAGTGAGCAGGGGAAGGGGCGAAGAAGGGGTGGGGCAAGGGTGTTTGGCCTTCTGGAATTAGGAAATTGGCAACCCGAGCTCAGATGATGCTGCCAGGATAGGCTCTAGGTCAGTGTTTTTCAAAGTTTGGATTGCGACCCAGTACTGGGTCGTGGCATGTAGGGCACTGGGTCGCCTTGCTCAGCACCCAAAGACCCTAGTGGCTCTGGTCAGCACCACTGACCAGGACACTAAAAGTCCCATCAGCAGTGCTGCCCAGCTAAGTCAGGCTAGTGCCTACCTGTTCTGACATCGCGCTGTGCCCCAGAAGCAGCCAGCAGCGGGTCCGGCTTCTAGGCCGGGGGGCCACTGGGCTCTGTGCACTGCCCCCACCCCGAGCAGCTCCGCACTTCGGTTCCGAGCCAATGGGAGCTGGGGGGACAGCGCCTGTGCTTGAGGGCCGTTCAGAGCCACTTCCGCGCCTCCGCCTAGGAGCCGGACCTGCTGCTGGACGCTTTTGGGGCGCAGCACGGGCCATGGTGTCAGGACAGGTGGGAAGCCTGCCTTAACCCCCGGCTGTGCCGCTGACTGGGAACCAGCAGCATCCCAACCCTGCAGCACAATCCCCTGCCCCAGCCCTGAGCCTCCCTCCTAACCTGGAACCCCTTCCTGCACACCAAACCCCTCATCCCTGGCCCCACCCCAGAACTTGCACCCCCAGCCCAAAGCCCAACCCCCTCCCACATCCCAACTCCCTGCCCCAGCCCTGAGGCCCTCCCAACCCAGAGCCCCTCCTGCACCCCATACCCCTCATCCCCTGCCCCAGCCCAGAGCCCTGATCCCCTCCCACACCCCAACCCCCTGCCCCAGCCCAGAGCCCCCTCCCACACCCTGAACCCTCATTCCCAGCCCCACCCTGCAGCCCTCACCCCAAGCCTCTGCCCCAGCCCTGAGTCCCTCTCACACTCCAAACCCCTCATCCCCAGCTCGGTTGGGTCACAGGCATCAACAATTTTCTTCAACTGGGTCCCCGGAAAAAAAGTTTGAAAACCACTGCTCTAGGTTATCATTCATTTGGGAAGCATTGCAAAAGGGAAACATGGTGATGCATTTGGAGTAAATGAGCCAGATTGTGGCAGGTACTGATCTGTATTGGGAGCAGTCTGGGTTGTTCTGCCCCAGGAGGATCATTGGCAAGGATTGTGCACAATCAATCTTGGCGCCTCCCAGCACAGATCTAGGGAGTTTGGGGGGCACAGCCTGGCCTACCCAGACATGCCTACCTCTCTTCCCACAGACCACCTCAAGGGCATGCAGTGCAGGTGCTTTCTCTTTGAGTTTGAGGAATTGAAGTGTTCCCAGCCCTGGCCTAGAGGGTGAAGTGACATTTCTTGTGCCCACCTCAACTGCATGCAACTACCTGGGAAAATCTGGCTCAGAGTATTAAAAATCCTAAAACTGTATAGAAATGCATCAATGGGTGAGTCAGAACCAGGTGTTATGTGATATTTGTCATGCACCTTTGACCCCACATCTGCTCATTAATCATCTCCCCTGGGATTTGACAAACTTCTGAGCAGCTCCAGACAGCTGCCATTGATCTACTGCTATACTGGCCCAAAGAGGAGGACAGGCAGTAGTCAGTCCTGGGCCAGTGACAGATTTAAAGTTTGATATTACATGTCCCCACGAGCCTGGAAAAATTATATTCCTGGCACCGGAATGGGAGATTCCCAAGGGGGGAAGCAGCATTTCCGACCCTAAAACTGTGACATTATTCTGGATGGAAGATCTAATTTAGGTTTATTTTTTACAGGTTTCTAAAATGTGCTAGTTATAATTTCTTACAGTCGGACTCATGGCAGTTAAGGCACCTAGCTTTACAGGCAGAGCGATATGAGAAATCCGACCCATAAAACTCTTAGAAGCGTTCTATAACAGTTCTTCTGTTAAATGCATGGCATATACAGAATACAGGCTTGTATAGGAAAAAGGCTTTATTGGCATGTGTTTGGGGAACCCTGCATCTTTCCATCCTAGCTTCACCGCTCAAGTAATGCAACCATTCCTAAGAAGAGCCTGTACAATGGTTTTACCATGGACACTTTCATGCATTCTCTCTTTAGTAGGAATAATGGGGGTGATTCACCTCTCACTTACACTAGGGAGTAACTCCTCCGGCATCAGTGGAGTTACACAAGAGTAAAATTAGTTTGAGATGAGCAATGGGCCCCAAAAGTGCTTTTTTTCAGCTGAGGTTAACTGAAATTGCATGAGAAGGAGAATTCCAGTTCCCTGGAAATTTCACCCACACAAAGGCTCTGGAACAGGGTATCAGGGTATACTCATTAGACCATGAAAGCAAATGAAAGTGTTGCATGGAAGGCTGTTGCATAAGACAAACTTGCCGAGGGCTATCTGCAATTTATGGTTCTGATATTTGTAGACGCCCAAACCACTACACTATTTACTTGCATTGTTCATTTAAACAAGCACACACAGCAGGGTAGTTCCTGGATCCAAATTCAATATCTTTTTTTAAATGTATCTTGACTGACGAAGTATGAGCTGTCATAGACCAAGCATTGCCATCAAAGCTGGAAAATGTGTATTGGTTGACACTTGCCTGAACAGCTGCCACAAAGAGCCTAAAAGGGAAAATAATTAAGTGTCACAACATGGCCTAACATTGAAATGTGATGTGTCTCTTTTTTATTGTCTCAGAAACAGAATAAATCTGGAAGACGGCCTGAGTGGCAATGAAGTTAAATAGGGATAGACCTTCATGAGTGTAGAGGGAAAACAGCTGATGAATTTGATTCCCAAGAACAGGAAAGAAGTCTAAAAGAAATGCTTTTTAGTCACTTTGGCCCTCTCTAGGGGGTCTTCTCCGTGCAGGGCTGTTGATCAAGAAGCAAGTCAAATTACCCTCTTGAAGGTGCATCTGTACATACCCCCTTTGGCTGTGATCTTATCATAGCTCATAAGCTAAGCAAGGTCAGACCATAGTGCCTAGTCAGCAACTGGGTGGAAGATCAAAGGAAAGCCAGGGTTTCTTAGAAGCAGTGCTGATTAAGGGGTGGCTCTGCTTCCTCAGAGTTGGTAATGCCCCAGCACAGCGTTGGGGGGTGCTGTACTTTATGGAAATGCCTTGTGTAAAACTGCAGTCTTGATCCCCGGTTATTGAAGTGTTGGATCATATTAAAGAAGTTCTGTATTAAAATCACAAATGAGTTTGATTCCCCATAGTTTCAATTCCAGGGTATTACTAATTAAGAAGTCTCTTGGTTTTTGGTACTGTTTCTCTCCCTCTATGTGTGAAACTTGCAAGCTGCTAATTGTGTTAGTACATTCTAAGACAGAGTCTGTTCTCAAAGCAATTCACAGAGAGAGAGACTCAAAGCAATACTCTAACAACAGAAACAGCACCCAGAGACTCCCCGCCCTTTTGTTGTATTAACAATTGTGATTAAAATAGAGATAGAGGATGTATGTGGATGGATGCTTGGTGTGGATAATAACTGAATGATTAGGGAGGTGCTAGCCTAAGAATCCAGTGTCCATCGGCTGAAGAAGGCATCAAGTGGAAATAACCAGAGGACCCCCCGGAGGGCAGACTGGAATCCACCCAACAGCCTCAAGAATGGGAGAACCAAAGAACAAGATAACATCTAGCAGCAGGGAGCCGTCAGGAATGTGCCATCTGCTGATTGATTCAACAACAGCATGATGAAGCAATTCCCATAGACTGGCATAGGAAGAAATTCCTATAAAAATAGACTCTAAAAAGTGAGAACTTTGGGGTCTGATTCTGCAAACCAACTTCCAGGAGCATCAGATGAGCATCTGACAAGGCCCTGCTCCCTCCTCATGTCCAGGCCACCTGGCCAGTGGCTTGGCATGAGCAACTCTAAGGCTGGTAACTATGATAACAACCTTGCAGAACCTGTGTGTGTGTGTGTTTGTATGAATGAATGTGTGAATAAATATGAGATTGAATGGAATGTTATAGCTATAACTAACTGCTTACTATGATTCTTTCTGTATTCACAATAAATGTGGTATTTTGCCTTTTTCCCTTTAATAAGATCCTGCTGGTTTTTATTTTATTGGTATAACAGAAGTTCCCATGACATTCTCTGCCAGGACAGTTTACAGATTAGCCTTCTTCCAATATGGGTAGTTATACAGAGCCTATCTAAACCCAACCTGCCGCCTTAGTTAGATGGGGTGTCTGTCTCTGATTTCCCACCCTCTAATCTCCAGTGGCAGTCTTCCAACACCTCTCCCTCCTATTCATCACTGATTCGGTGAGCTTCAGTCCATGAAGTGCTCTGCTTTCTCCTTTCCTCCTTGACTTCACTCCATTCTCAACTCCAGAGCCTTCACCTTCAGCATTACACTTGACCCTTTTTTCCTCTCTCACACCACTCCACCTCTCCCTCTACCTCCAGCCTTGGCTTACCTGCTGCATTCAGTGCCTCTATTCCTGCATCCATGCTACTGCGTGCTTCCTCCCTCCCAGAGCCACACTCATCACTCCCCACAAAACAGGTCTCTGTGATTCCTGCCTCCAGTACTGTCTTCTACCTCAAATTAATCTCAGGTTCCTGGACCCATATCATGTGCAGGCAGTCTGCCTCCGAACTCAATTGCATCTGTAGTGCAGGCATTATGGGGTGTCCCAAATGACAGAACAGAATGCCGGTCACCGTGCCCACCACGCCACCAGTGCCAGTCCATGGCTCAGGGGTGACCTTCCTCAGTTCACACCCACCCCTCACTCAAGGGAATCTTAAACTCCACGCAGGCTTTCATGAGTCCAGTGACAACAGCCCTCCTTAGGGTCTGGCTTATTAACTTAAAGTTTAAAACTAAACATACAAGTCTTCCCTCCAGCTGGGCACAGCTCAAACGTCCTTGGCCTGACAAGAGCCCTTCCTGCCTGAGCAGGTCACTCCCAGGCCTTCCGCACTGGGACAGGAAGTCTCAAGCTGCTCCCTGCAGGAAACTTTTTCAGTCTCCCTGACTTCCTGAGCATTCCCTCTGCGCTGAAGCTTCCTGCTGCTCTCTAGAGCACCCTCAGCTCCACCACACCCAGCAGTTTCTACTAATTAACCTCAGACCCCATCCTAGGTGCGGCAGGCCAGGCTAATTGGATGGGGCTGGCCAGCTCTAGGCCAGGCTACCCCATCACAATACCTCAGACTTCATTGCACTTGCACAGTTTAATTAGGAGATCAGCAGGTGAAGGAGCCTTGCTGTGGCTTAGCTCACAGACCCCTGTGAGACACAGAGATGCACCAAGGAGCACTGACGAGGGCCAGTGGAGAGAAGCAAAGAGAGGAAATCAGAAGGGTGGCTACACGTTGCATAACAAATGCCAAGTGACGGTATGAATAGATGGCAGTGCAGGAAGCCCTATATCTGTGTTGGCCAAATTAAGCCATTTGGACAGGGCTTTTATGTGCATAACTTACTGCATAAAGAGACTGTCCATCTTGTACACAGACTGCTTGGCTACATTTGCCAAAACTGATTGGGGGTTACAGGTCAGGAGCCTTCCTGGTTCCCATCAAGCTGGTGCCACACGACTGCACACATCACCGCTGAAACAGAAAAAGAGTGATGTGCTCCTTCATGTAAAGCTCCTTGCCTGGTGCTAGATGACAGCACATCTTTGATGTGCTCATCTTCTCTGACTCCTTGTTGATAGCTGAAGAATCATGATGTTGAAAACATCTTCGTAAATCTTATAGTAGGTTATTAGGCAACCCAAACCTGTGCAATGTTGGGCTGAATGTTTTCAGTCACACAGGCTAGCTGGAGGAAACCTTACCTAAAGGCACTGAGTCAAATTCAACCCTGGCCTAAGTGGGTCCAACTCCATTGGAATCACACAAGGCCAGATTTCTGAAAGGTATTTGGATACACAAAGATGCAGATGTGTGTCTACTGGGATTTCCAGAAGCACCTAAGATGGAAGTAAGCAGGCTTTTCAACAGCACCTATGTGCTGGTCTTCATTTTAAGGCACATAAATACCTTAAAAATCTGGCTGATATTTACCCCCCATTCATTCTACTCTTTCTTGTTTTTCATGTAACATTTTAAGATGGCAGATGCTATGTGGAATTTGTTCTTATGTTTTTGTTTTGTTTTGCCGACAGTCCAGCCTCCAACCCTATCAGAAGAGAACCTCTGGACAGAGTCCCTCAGGCCCGGTTGTTGAACTTGCATTCCTTGTATAGCCACAACCCACTGTCTATCAGCTCCGGGTGACCAACTTTCTGCAGGCTATATCGTAACACAATTCATATGACCCTTCATAGATACAGAGTTATATTAACAAACTATTATCTGTCATACAATCAGAACACAAACTGCAAATAATGCAACACTTAGTATGGAAGAATGAGTAAGCAAATTATAACTTTTGAAAATAAACTTTGGCAAGAGCAGCTAGACTTTCTCTGATAGCAGGAAACTCTTTAGCTAGGTGGCTTACACCAGGAGCAGAAGGACTGCATTTCATGGCTCTGCCTCTACAGTTGAGCAGCACTTTCTGAAGTGTGATTCCACAGTGAGATGTGCCTTTCACTGGGGTTCCCTCACAGCCTTCCTTCCTTCATTTTTAAAAAGAACATTAAAAGTCCTGGTGCACGCACTGTCCCAATACAAATGGACCAAACTGTCCACTGGAGTGACTTCAGATTCACATGTGTAACTGAGAAGAATTTGGGACCTTTGCTAGCACTCTCAGCAGGAAAGCCGAAGACTGAATGGGTGTGGAGAATATCATCTCACTCTGTAAAAACAGCCTCTTTAGGTCCAGGGGGTTAAGCTTGTACCATTGTCCATGCTGTACTTCTCCTGTAGGGGTGGCATTCAGAGAGATAGCACAAAGCCTATACATCTCTTATGTCCTCAAAATAATGTTTTAAATGCGTTGTGATGTCCCAGGATGAATGGTCAGGCTTGTCACTCTGGCACCATTGACCAGCACTAAATTCACACACAAAGGGGCCGGATGGTGCTTGACATCCAGCGTTTTCCACTCAAGAGACTTTTCCAAGAAGAAAGTAAAGGCTCAGTACATCTTAACCGGTATGAATAGTCTGGCTCCAATGACGCTGTCAGCTGAGTAAGGACAGCAGGATTGGGTCCCCCTCCTGTCACCTTAAGAGAAGATTTGTAATTTTTCCATCTTTTTCCTGTTCATTGAAAAGCTGCCATTTTCATTTCTTCCAGCCTAGTAGCTTCTGCATTTTCACTGCAGAAATGCTACAGGATGTAAAATAACAGCCCAGGGAGAGAAGCAGGAGGAATCGAGTCTGGAACATAATTGAATGTTTCAGAAACAATTGCCACAACCTGCTTTTTCTCAAAGGAGGAATTCCTGCTTCATGCCATGGACTCACCCATGTTTCAGTAGCCGAGCGAGTTACCTGGGGTGGGGTCTAGAAATACGGGATCAAAATCCAGTTTAAAATTCCTTTTTATTAAATCTCTGAAATGAAGTTTCTACCAGTAATTCTTCTGCGAGTAAGTGAAAGTGGGGATCTCACCCTAGACATACATGTGCCTTGTACATGAGAATGGATTCTTTTGAATGGCAGCGCCCACTGAGGTTGTGCCCATGCCCCATGCCTCCTCATGCACCCATGTCAGGGCAGAAAGCATGGAGGAGCCATCATTCTCCCTCAGTTCCCTCTTACAGCTCATGGCCATGAGGCAGAACTCAGCAAATGTCCAACCTGCTACTTTAAAACTGTTTTTTCACAACTTTGTGTCTATCATCTTCACACTCCCTTCACACTGTGTGTTCCAACTATCACGCCTCCTTTGCAGTCTCTTCATGGCAGCTTCACTTCTCACCTGCCCCTCCTACACTCTCCTCCCCTGCCCTGTCCTCCTCGTCCTCTTCCTTTTCTTTCCGTTTAGCTGATACCCTCCCCAGTGAGCCCTCCCTCCCAAAATATAAACAGTGGAACTAACATGACATGGCTGCCTGTGTGCTGTACCTCCCCTCCCCCCATTGCTCAAAAACGTCCAATATTTTTGGATAGTGGGGAAGGACAATACTTTGTCCTTAGGAATGCCTTTTGTAGACTTTGATTTTTCCTGCACTGCTAAAACCACCAGGGACCCTGGGGTTGGTTGGGCATAGAAGTGATCAGAGCACTTTGGGAGTACCTGTATCTCTTCTCCACTCATTTAGAAGTGGGAGAAAGAGTGGCCCGGGTTTGCCATAGTCCTTTGGCCAGTTCCAGGCTCCCTTCGTTAATAGAGAGGGTGATGCTGGCTGGCATCGTGGCACTCAACATACCAAAAAGTTTGAGACTTCTCTTGTCTAAATGTAGACTCAGTATCCAGGGTCTCTGCAATATGGGACAGCTTAAAAAAGCTTTAAAGTCGTTGAACACTGGTGTGGGGGCAGATGTCACTGCCTCATCTGGCAATAAGGACAACTCTTTGGGTGGAGATGGGAGTAAGGTTACTGTAGTCTCTCTGTTGTTTCTTGCTCATGCCTCCCATGTCTGCTTCTAGTGTGGACAACCTGGCTAATGATGCCACAGGGGAAAAGGTTCTCCTTCTCTTTCTGGACACATATGAGGAGGATCTGCTCCTGGACATGTGAGATGACAGTCGCCAATATGGCCAAAATAACATGCCACATGGGTACTGGCTTGGTTGGCACTGACCATCCCAGTGCCACTCATGCCCCATCTGGGACAGAGCTCTGACTAAGGGCTCCCCATGGACTAAGGGCTCCATCATGGATACTGGTACCAAAGTTAGTGCCAAGGCTCTTGTTCTTTGTGCTGTTCCTGATCTGATTGAGAACTCAGAGCTCCATCCTTTAAGGAGTGAGGTATCATGTCTTCCTTCTGTGACTTTTCTTCCTGGTTTGAAGCCCTACTCGGGATTCGTCTGGATCTGTGATTGAACATCACCCTTATGTACAGGCACAGGTGCTGGCTTTACCGCCTGGAGTATCTGTGCTGGGCTAGCTTGGACAAATATCGGATCTGTCGGTGCCAAGGCTGTTGGTGCTGAGATTTTCCTCGCTGAAGACTTTTCCAATGCTGACATGGTCAGTGTTGAAATCACCTGTGCTGGTTCTGCTGGTGCTCTGTTAGTCTTCTTTCCATTTCCCAATCCCAGGGTATGATGTGTACTTGAGGCAGTGCTGACTAGAGCTGGCTTATCCAGCCTCACTCTGGTAGAGAGACTGTCACCTCAGGGTCCAAAGTGACTGGCATTGACTGTTCTAGCAGGTATAGCTTGAACTGAGTGCCTCTGGTTTTGCAGGGCAAGGAAGAAAACAGCTTGCACACAGAGCATGTCTGGGATGAGGGTCTTCCCTCCACTAGGAGAAGAGGGATTGGTTATGTCTGTCCTTGACAGGGATGAGCCTGTCCCAAGATGGGCAGGATTTGAAACCAGAGGCTTTGAAGTCTGCCATTATTATTTGTATGTTAATAGCACCTATGCACCAGTCATGGACCAGGAACACACTGCACCAGGTGCTCTACAAATACAGAGAAAAAAGATATTCCCTGCCCCCAAAATTACATGGGAACACAGAGATGCCCCAGCAGAGGTAGAGAACTCATCCTACCGCTTTCAGAGTAACAGCCCTGTTAGTCTGTATTCGCAAAAAGAAAAGGAGGACTTGTGGCACCTTAGAGACTAACCAATTTATTTGAGCATAAGCTTTTGTAGCTATAGCTCACTTCATCGGATGCATACTGTGGAAAGTGTAGAAGATCTTTTTATACACACAAAGCATGAAAAAATACCTCCCCCCACCCCACTCTCCTGCTGGTAATAGCTTATCTAAAGTGATCACTCTAAAGGAAGATGATGTCTGTCTGTACCAATTTTTTCATGCAGTTGATAGATTTCCACTCCATACGGCTGAGGCTGACAGCCAGACTATCCACAAAGAAAGAAGCCCAGGTCCAACTCACATCATCACAGAACTGAGATTGTGGAAGGTGTTCAGCTGCACCTGTATTCCTCTCTTTCAGCTTTCCAGGTATCTCCAGGTTGAACAGGTCCCTGCTTTCACTGTGTTATTCCCAGAAAAAGACAGTCTGCCTAAGCACAATTCTTTTCACTTCTCCTCAGAGACTAATAACAGTGTATTTGCCTACAGTTATAAGTTACAACACAGTTCTTTCTAAACAAGCATATTTTATTCTTAAGGTGAAAGCACTACAGAGAAAAATTATTAAAAACAATAAAGAACCTACATGCCTGCTAATAACCTTACCAACGATCACCCCCTCATTCCACCAAGGACTCTGGCAGGAGTATTTCTTTAGCCTCCACCAAGGGGTTTTCAAGTTCATCATACCCCTTTGCTCTGAACAAGAACAGCTCATGACTCTGTGAGTCACTCATTTAATGCTGAAGGAGCACTCAAGGAAGACACAGCCATTGCAAAGAAGCTCAACGAATTCTTTGCACCAGTCTTCACTGCAGAGCATGTGAAGGAGATTCCCACACTTGAGATATCTTTTTTAGTGACAGATCATCCCCTGGTTCTTGTCACACAGACAGAAAGCAGAAGACCAGAAGTCTGAAGTGCAGACAATGTCATGTTTATTGAGGTTAGTTCTAAGCAAACATATTCATAGCTCTACATGCCAGCAGAGTCTGTTTCCCAGTGTTTCATTCCCAACTCTGACACCGCAGAGCATATACCCCATGTCCCCTTTCCCAGCTCTGACACCGCAGAGCCTTGCCTGTGTCCCCATTCCCCATTCCCATTTCCCTATTCCCCATTCCCCCCTCCTCCTCTTAGCAGGCCCAAATATACCTGCAGTGCATGCCCCTAGTCACACCACCTACAACTTATCATGTTCCATTTTGGAGGGTCATGAGTTGGGATCTTTGTCTCATGTCTTTTGTATCCCATGGGAGGGGTAAGGAGTGAGGCTGTGTTCTGGGCAAGGCCAGGCTTTTCTTTGGCTGTTAGTGCTTCTTATGCCTCCCCCCAAACCCCCTTGCCCCTCCTAACTGGTTTCTTGACCATGGCTTGAGAAAAGTTCTATCTCAGTCTGACAAACAAGCCTATATACTAACACTGTCCCAGATGGAGGTGTCAGTCGAGGAGGTTTTGGAATAAATTGATAAAATAAACAATAATTCCCCAGGACCAGATGGTATTCACCCAAGAGTTCTGAAAGAACACGAATATGAAATTACAGAACTACTAACTGTGGTATGTAACCTACCACTTAAAACAACCTCTGTACCAGGTGACTGGAGGATAGATAATGTAACTAATTTTTTTAAAAGGTTCCAGATGTGATCCTGACAATTACAGACCAGTAAGCCTAACTTCAGTACCAGGCAAATTGGTTCTAAGTTAGCGGTTATAGCTCAAGAAAGGGATCTTGGAGTCATTGTGGATAGTTCTCTGAAAACATCTTCTCAATGTGCAGCATTGGTCAAAAAAGTGACCAGAATGTTCGAAACCATTAGGAAAGGGATAGAAGATAAGACAGAAGATATCATAACACTACTATATAAGTCCATGGTTCACCCACACCTTGAATACTGTGTGCAGTTCTGGTCACCCCATCTCAGAAAAAGACATTAGAATTGGGAAAGGTACAGAAAGAGACAACAAAAATTATTGGGCTATGGAACAGCTTCCAAACGAAGAGAGAAGCTCTGGCCAACATAGAGCTGTCTACACTGGTGCTTGGGTCTGTATAACTTTATGTTGTTCAGGGGTGTGGATTATTCACACCCCAGGAGTGAAATAAATTATACCAAAGTAATTTGTAATGTAGACATAGCTTTGGATTCCCTGTGCTCCCAAGACTGCCAAGTGCATTCCAACCTGAATTGTAAACTGATGACACACAAAGGCCCTGATCCTGCAAACACATGTGCTTGACTTCAATGGGACTATGCACATGAATGTAAAGTTAAGCACATGTGTGTTTGCAGGTTGGAGCCAATCCAGATCCCCATGAAATCAACTGTTGTCTTTCCACTGACTTCAGAGTTGGACAAGACCCTGAAGGTACTGCTGTAGTGAAGTACTGCAACATCCCCAACTCCCTGTTTAGAAAGTTATAAAAATTAAAGTGAACCTATTGATTGTTCATCACAAAAAAAATTAGTTCTATTTACCATGAGTTCAGTATTTGATGTGACCAGGATCTCCTTGGCTGTTGGCCAGTCAAAATGTAATCATGCCCAAGTGAGTCATAGAACAACTTCTGCATATCTTGCAACCAAGCAAGCTATAAGGAATGTTTGTCAAAATAGCTAATATTCACAAAAAAATTAGTTAAATTCATAAGTACAAGTTTTCACAGTGGAAACATAATTCTGAGAGTTACATGCATCTGATCTGAGAACAAGCATACCACATGACCTACATGTCCAGTCAAACCAATTTGAAATCCAACAGTCTCAGTGAACTGTTTGAAAACAATTTACAGAGCAAAATCTATTCTCTAAAATTATGCAGCAAATGATTTTAACTAAGGTATAAATTTTGAGAAAATTGCAACCAATTGACAAATAAAAGTTGTAAAATCCATTGCGTAAATTACTCATTATGAATTGCTTGCCCAGCACCTGTGGCTACCCCAGTGATGGATAAAGCAGTTCTAGTGAATAAATATGGGCTCCTGCGCCATGAATAAAGCTCCTAGGCTCTATGATAGTACAAATAAATAATTTGTGAAGGACTTTGGGGGGGAATTGTAAGATATTTGTATCTTAAATTCTTTAAAAATGTCTTGAAAGCACAAGTTTCATACAAAGGACAGATCAGGGATGCCTTGAGACAGCTTTGGTTTTTATTATACTCTGATGTGGTATTAAACCTCATTAATGCAACTCTTCTTGTGCTGGCAGCAATGAGCGCGATACTGGTAAGAGCCCCTGAGGTCTGAGATATAGATGAGCAACATTGTTTTTCAGTGAGATCAGCTTCTTAAGCTAACAGCTCACAAAACAAAGTGAAGGAACTCTGCCAGCGACAGCCTGGAAGCCAGATTAGCAGAGAATGTGCTTGCAGCAATGACATAGTCCTTTCTGTACCTAAACCCCATGGTGGATGGGTGGAGGTCTATATGTACTGTTCAAGACATAACACATGCTGGGACACCAGATCTTTGTTTGTTTTAAATCATTTTAATTTTGTTTCCTTTAAAAATATGACAGAGCAAATTCCCAGGTAATGTAATCTTTTAAATATATCATTACAATGCAATGAATAATACAAACTTTAAAAGAGAACCTACCTCAAAGTACAGTTCTGCTCTAAATAAATGACCCATGGCTTCCATGTCTGTTGCTGAATGATTCTATATTAAATTTGCCCACTTAGAAAAAAAATGTTTTACTTGTAAACTGCGAGCATTGCAACGTCAGACTGGGATCGGGAAGTCAAACTGTGTGGATTTCGTTTGTTTTTTTTCATTCATCCATCATCACCAGTAATAAAGATTCTGCAAATGGAACTTAGTTAACTCATCTGTTGATGATACACAAGCCAGAATAGAATGCAGTTCACTTTCTTGAAGCTGGATGAATGCTGCAGTGCTAACAGGGGTTAAAACGTATGTGCTTCCTTCACTTATTTAAAACAGAGCACGGAGAGGGTTGAGTGTCTGGTTTTTACATAAATCACTTTTTTTATCACAGCTTCACTTTAAAGAACAATAAACAATGTCAATTATTGAATAAGCTGCTGTCTAAATAACTCTGCATTTTAAGAAAAAATGTGGATACATTATGTATGCCTGAGGAATACATAAACTAATTCCCTTCTTCTATTTAGCTAGAGCTTAGAGAGATTTTTCAAAGGCATAACTGGCAGTTAGGTGCCTCCCATTGATTCTCAATGGGAATTAGTACCTAACTGCCATTGGTGACTTTGGAACCTCTCCCTTAATCCTGTAAAACACCTTACCTCGCCTATTTTACAGCCACCTGGCTAGTTGGTGCTATTGGTCCTGTTTTAACTCCCATTTGTGAAAAGGAGTGCTTGATTCAGCATGAACCTAAGATAGGGTCAAAGAGGGGATGTGACCCTGTTTTTGTTGTATTTGCCTTGACCTTTAGAAGGTGCCTTTACCCAATAATGGACTTAGACTGCATCCACCAGAAGTTGGAGTCTCAGGGTTGAGTTAACGTAAGAATCACCTTGTAACTCCTGTAGACTCTTTCCGAAGCTGAGTGAGTTCTTTCAGGCCTTGGCGTCATCAAGACTTGTTCTGGATGACTCCAGTGCCCATGCTGGCCAACTGTCCTTGTAAAAACCATTTGTGTCCTCCATGAGATCCTCTTGGGTGGCTTCTGGCTCAGCTCATATCAGAGGGCACATGTTTGATTTTACCCATAGAATGAGAGTGTAATCCATATGTGTGAAAATAACATGTTTGTCAAGGTCAGATCATCCTTACCGCCACTCTGGACGAAGGCCTATCCTCACTGCGGTGGGTGTGGAGGACCTTGAACAGTCTGCCCTAGAAGACTCCTGAGCCCCACTGGGTTCCAGGCATCTCTGAGGATTTTCTTACTCTTCCATTGACTCACCGCTGATATTTGAGTGGAAAGTTGTGATGACTTGGCAGCCACAGACAATGGCAAGTGGGAATTTAGCTGATGTAGCGGGCTTGGAGCAGCTATAAAACCTTTCATCACTCACTCCCAGCAGATCTGTTCTGCACATTGGTCTGTGCACAAGTTATAGGATTTTACTCCAAAACCCCTATTGGGCTGGACCTTGGACTGCTGAGCTGGGCTCAACCAGCTCTGGGATGTGTGCACAAAGTTAGCTGTCAACTACCTTTACATGCACCCCCATCCTATGTCCAGCTGGCCAATGAACCATTCTCTGGCATAACTATAGCAGCCATATGGCTGCTCTAATTTACAGGGGCTGCCACAGCCCCAATTTAAAGGGCCATTCTGACAAATGGGATTATGGAGGCCAAGCCCCTTTTCTCCTGTACATGCCCTATTGCTGGGGAGAAGATGGTACAGAAGAAGCGATGATTGCCCTATGCAGTCTGAGGATTTCCCTACACAGGGAGAATGCTCAGGAGGCTGGATTTGACTGCTTTGTGTTACTGGAGTGACCCAGAGCAGAGGCCAAAATCTGACCCACTGTCTTCAATAAGAATTTAGTGCAAAGAATGATTGCAGGGTCAGGACCAGTTTCCCTCAAGTTCTTGCACACCCAAAACTCCCATTGACTTCATTAGAAACTTTCAGCACACAGCCATGAAAGCTCAGACCCCATGCTAGTGGAAATGAGCTTGCTATTGTTCCGTGATACCATTATTTACTGTGTTCGTGAAAATGCAAAAGACATTGTTAGTTTTCTTTCTGTGGCAAGATGCTCAATTCAGACTCCATTTCCGTGAATGTAAAATAATGGGCAATAACTTTCAATGAGTATCCTTACTGCAAAACTAAAGTCAGAACTATATTAGAATTAGCCTTAGTCCTCTCTTTTCTCAAACCTGAACATTTCTACACTATGGTAAAATTTTGTTCCCAATTGATCGGTTCTGATTTCTATATATTGATAGAATCAACTAGCAGAAACTTTCTTTTAAAATCATGGAAATATTTCTGTGTATAGAAGGTGTCACAGTTATTCTGCCAACCTTCCAACCACTCCTTTAATAAGTCAAATAGAGGAACTAACTTGATGCACCCCGTGCAAAACAAGCCACCTGATAATGAAGTGCACATATGCTACGCTGATCTCTATAAGCGCACAGATAGGTGGATCCTTGTATTCCTCCCTCCCATCTCCCATGCCTGATGCTATTGTGCCAAGTCTTAGACAACTGAAGCCTTGGTCACGCAATTGGAACTGTGTGGGCAGGCCACTGCACGTGGACTAAGTCCCACTGATGGCAATGGGGGTCTATACAGGAGCAAGGGTCCACCCAGATCCAGTTGCAGAGCTCAGGCCCTTGATTGTAAGCTCCTTGTGGCAGAGCCAACAGCTCAGATCCTTGGCTAAATCAGTGTGGCACCACTGCAGTCAGTGAAAGATTGGGGGGAGGGATAGCTCAGTGGTTTGAGCATTGGCCTGCTAAACCCAGGGTTGGGAGTTCAATCCTTGAGGGGCCATTTAGGGATCTGGGGCAAAAATTGGGAATTGGTCCTGCTTTGAGCAGGGGGTTGGACTAGATGACCTCCTGAGGTCCCTTCCAACCCTGATATTCTATGATTCTATGATCCCAGCTGAGGAGCTGGCCTTGACCACATATCTATGGTGCTATGTACTATGTTCAATATAAGAGCCTAATTAATGCCCATTTATGCTACTCTGGCAGAATAGAGGGGGCAGAAGCAAACCCTAGAGAATGTGCCCTACACCAGGCCCTCCCTGGCAGGTGTGGAGCTGGTTTAAAGACTCTTTGCTAGCCCTGCTCCCAGTTCCTGGTGTTAGCAGGTAGATTGGGGGCATGGTTGGAGTGCACTGCCCTATGGTCATTCTGTGCTTCCCTGGGCCCACAGGAGTCAATGGGAAGCACAATATAAGTTAGAGCAGTCCCAAGCTCCCTCTAATTTACACCAGAATCATACAGGTCCCTGCATGACCCCAGAATATAAGAAGCAAAAGATGTCTTAAAGCCGTCTTTGCCCTCCACCTCCATCCCTACCCCACACCCAGGAGTAGAGTGATGGAGAATCATGCCCAACAGTGATAAATACTGTAATGTCTTGTACGTACACACACAGCTTGCTTCTCTCCCTAACACTATATGTTGTTGTTTGTTTCAAAATGGCTTAATGAGTTGGCAATATCCATTTAAATTCCCCCCAAGCGAGAAAGTTAATTTGTGCAGCATCTGTAGCTTTCTTCCATGTGCATCTATATTAAGACATAAATTTAACAGTATTTACAAGTGTGTGTAGAAATACTAATAAGTACAGTATTTGCTGTTAAATTCATGCCTTAATACATATGCGCCAGGGAACAAGTAATGGTTGCGTAAGCCAGAATGTGATGTTATGATTGCCAATTTTAATGTAAGAATTCCAGTTATGGTTCACTGAGCAACTGTAATTTGTCCCCTTTGTGCATATGTATTGACATTATTTTAATAGTACTGTACTTATCAGTGTACATATACTGTTAAGTTTATGTCTTAATACATGCACAGGGGGACAAGTTACAGTTGCTGGGTGAATCATAACAAAACTTGCATTAGAATTCACAATATAACACTGTATTAACAGTGAACTTGGGGGGAGGTGTGACATATCAGGATACAATTCAGACCGTGGGGAGCTGTGTCACCCCTGCCTGCAGCCTTACAATGCTTTGTTGAAGTAGCTCCCACTTGGGCCGCTCACAAACAGCCTTTCACCATGCAAGCCACACCCTGAGTCTTTGTATGTAACTGCAGCCTGCCAGTCACACTTGGGTTACACTCCGTTTCTCATCAGCCTGGGTTATACTGCAAGGGTGATCCCAACACACCCCCAGTCTCAGCTTTACCCCCAGAAATGTATGTCTTGTACTGCCCAGCCCACTCCTGGACAGTACAAAATATTTTAAGTCCATTATTTCTTAAAGGGACTAATATGCCACTTTATTATCTCAGGTTTCAGAGTAGCAGCCGTGTTCATCTGTATCCGCAAAAAGAACAGGAGTACTTGTGGCACCTTAGAGACTAACAAATTTATTAGAGCATAAGCTTTTGTGGGCTACAGCCCACTTCATCGGATGCATAGATAGATAGATAGATAGATAGATAGATAGATAGATAGATAGATAGATAGATAAGTTGGAAGTTACCATACAAACTGCGAGAGGCTAATTTGTTAAGATGAGCTATTATCAGCAAGAGAAAAAAACTTTTGTAGTGATAATCAAGATGGCCCATTTAGACAGTTGACAAGAAGGTGTGAAGATACTTAACTTAAGGAAATAGATTCAATATGTGTAATGACCCAGCCACTCCCAGTCTCTCTTCAAACCCAAGTTAATGGTATCTAGTTTGCATATTAATTCAAGCTCAGCAGTTTCTCGTTGGAGTCTGTTTTTGAAGCTTTTCTACAGGCCATTATCCTCTGATCCCACTGAGGATTACCAAAAGAAACTACACCATCTGCTCAAGAAACATCCTGAAAAAGCACAGGAATAGATCTGTGCAGACACATGCCTAGAACCCCGACCAGGTGTATTCTATCTGCTACACAAGATCCATAAACCTGGGAATCCTGGACGCCCCATCATCTCAGGCATTGGCACCTGACAGCAGGATTGTCTGGCTATGTGGACTCTCTCCTCAGGCCCTATGCTACCAGCACTTCCAGCTATCTTCGAGACACGACTGACTTCCTGAGGAAACTACAATCCATCGGTGATCTTCCTGAAAACACTCTCCTGGCCACTATAGATGTAGAAGCCCTCTACACCAACATTCCACACAAAGATGGACTACAAGCCGTCAGGAACAGTATCCCCAATAATGTCACGGCAAACCTGGTGGCTGACCTTTGTGACTTTGTCCTCACCCACAACTATTTCACATTTGGGGACAATGTATACCTTCAAGTCAGCGGCACTGCTATGGGTACCTGCATGGCCCCACAGTATGCCAACATTTTTATGGCTGACTTAGAACAACACTTCCTTAGCTCTCGTCCCCTAACACCGCTACTCTACTTACGCTACATTGATGACATCTTCATCATCTGGACCCATGGAAAAGAAGCCCTTGAGGAATTCCACCAGGATTTCAACAATTTCCATCCCACCATCAACCTCAGCCTAGACCAATCCACACAAGCGGTCCATTTCTTGGACACTACTGTGCTAATAAGCGATGGTCACATAAACACAACCCTATACTGGGAACCTACTGACCGCTATACTTACCTACATGCCTCCAGCTTCCATCCAGGACACACCACAAGATCCATTGTCTACAGCCAAGCTCTAAGATACAACTGCATTTGCTCCAATCCCTCAGACAGAGACAAACACCTACAAGATCTCTATCAAGCATTCTTAAAACTACAATACCCACCTGCTGAAGTGAAAAAACAGATTGACAGAGCCAGAAGAGTACCCAGAAGTCACCTACTACAGGACAGGCCCAACAAAGAAAATAACAGAACGCCACTAGCCATCACCTTCAACCCCCAACTAAAACCTCTCCAGCGCATCATCAAAGATTTACAACCTATCCTGAAAAATGATCCCTCACTCTCACAGATCTTGGGAGACAGACCAGTCCTCGCTTACAGACAGCCCCTCAACCTGAAGCAAATACTCACCAGCAACCACACACCACACAACAAAAACACTAACACAGGAACCTATCCTTGCAACAAAGCCCTGTGCCAACTCTGTCCACATATTTATTCAAGTGACACCATCATAGGACCTAATCACATTAGCCACGCCATCAGGAGCTCGTTCACCTGCACATCTACCAATGTGATATATGCCATCATGTGCCAGCAATGCCCCTCTGCCATGTACATTGGCCAAACAGGACAGTCTCTACGTAAAAGAATAAATGGACACAAATCTGACATCAGGAATCATAACATTCAAAAACTGGTAGGAGAACCCTTCAACCTCTCTGGCCACTCAGTAAAAGATTTAAGGGTGGCAATTTTGCAACAGAAAAGAGACACAGAGTCTATGTGGAAGGATGTTCCCTGCTGTGTTTTTCCACTTGTTTGAACTTTCTTTGTTTCCCTCCCTGTTTGATGACTCTGTTTACTGCTGAAATGCAAATTAAGCACAGCCCACATTCCTTTGTTTAGGATAGACCGATTTGCCAACTTCTGTTTGGGCAGGGCTGTGGGGTTTGGAAGCTGTGTTAATAACTCCATATGGGGGGATTTTATAACTTCATATACAATGTTGCCACACATGTTTTACCAGGACAATACTGACCAGCAAATTATGAGTTTTCATATGATACTTCACCAGGCATACTTTGTACAAAGATTATTACACTAGTGTGGAGGGTGTGAACGTGTGTGTATTCTGTCACAGGAGGGTATAATTGAATATGGTTTATTATCCATCTTTCCTCTCTCTGAAAAATAACCATCCATCCTTCATTTACAGTTATACTTGTCATAAGACATCCTGCTTTATAATGTGGCAAGCAAATAGAACTTTTGCATTTAATAAACTAAATTATTTACAAGCTGGGGAGGGAGTCTCCCAATCAAGGGTTAAAAACACCGCCAAGTGTTGCTGCCAAACAACAAGTGGAGTGAACAAGTGAGAGAGTCACCTGGTCTTAGAGTTGTACCTTGGAAGCTGTTGCTGCAGTTTGCAAGTAAGTGGGCTTACTGGGGCGCTGGAACTGGGGTGGGGGTCAGGAGGGCCATGGCCCCCTCATTTTTAAAAGTGGGAGGGCTATGCTGGCCCACTTTTTAACATGGCCATTTGGGGGGGGGGGGGTTAGGGGGAAGCATTGCCCCCCAAACTGCAAGCCTGGAGCAGGTGCAGAGTGGCACCGGTGGGGGCTGCACTTCATGGCAGTGGAGCTGACAAGGTGATCAGCTCCCCTGCTGCAAAGTGCAGCCCCTGCCCATGGCACCAGCCTCTTCCCGGTGGGGGGTGAGGTGGGCCTTAGCCCCCCCTTGCCCTGAGGACCTTCCCCTCTCCATGGCCCCACCCCGCTCCTCTTCTTCCCCCTAGGCCCCACCCCCTGACCAGACCAGAAGCTGGAGCTGGGCCATGGTAACAGCCAAACAGGGACCCTGGGCTGCTCTGTGGAGCCCCAGACCATCCACCTGCCCTGAGTGGGGGGTCAGGGGGCCCAAAAGCAGCCCCCAGCCTGTGTTCCCACCCTCTGGGGCATGCTGCCCAGCGCAAGAGAAGGGCCTGGAGCCACCCACAGTGGCCCAAGCTCCCTGGGCAGCTCTTATCATGGCCTGTCTCCAGCTTCTGTCCTGGCCAGGGGGCAGGGCCTCAGGGAAGAGGAGGAGCAGTGGGCAGGACCACAGAGGAGGCAGAGCCTCAGGGGAAGAGGAGTAACGGCAGGGGAGGGGCAGAGCCTTGTGGCCCCCCATTTCTATTGAGGTTCTGGCGCTCCTGGGGCTTATGCTGTGTTTTTGCTCTTTAATATCTAGCCCTGCTCACAGCTTTGTTGTGCAGGAACACATTTTATATGAAGCAGCCTAGACAGTGTATGTTGTATCAGTGTCTCTCTACGCTCATTTCTCTCTCCGAAAAGGAAACAAACCCACACCTTGGACCAGATCTTTGGCCCACACAGCCCAACTGCAGGGCTCAGGTGCAAACATAATATAAGGCTTACCTTTGCACTTCTACAATCCAGGCCCCCTGGCAAAATTTACAGCAGCTTGAAGGCTCCTCTGAATTACACCATCCAATGGCTCCACGAAACTGAAGTGGCACTCAGAGTATTTCTGGGAGGTAAGGAAGCCCCGACATGGTCCCTAGACTTCAGCCAAGCCCCCAATGCAGCAGGAAGGGATGTGGCATAACAAGTGTTAAACTGACTTCGTCACCTACAATGGGGTGAGCCTCTCAAGGCCAGATGTGCTGGTTCTATAGTCAGGACCAGCCAGCATTGTGGTGAAAAACAGCTACATCCTGCTGAAGCATCAGCTCCATGAGTCCAAATCTTCCTGACTGCTCAGGAGCTGTGACAGGATCCAGAAACAAAGTCCCCAGGGCCTCGTTCTCCCTTGCTGTGCACCTTTTGTGCAGCTATTTACACCCGTGCGAAATGAAAGTGGAAAAACTATCATCAGTGGGAGTGAGTTGGGAATTCTGATTTGGTAGAATTTTACATCCGCTTAGCACTGGTGCAGGGCATTTTCTAATGCTGTCTATATGTCTCACTGGCTACACATGGAGAAGTTAGTTCAACTATTTTTGGACTGGCTTCCTCACTTACTGACTTGTGGGCATGCAAAATGCATTTGTTCCCAGATTATAGTGCTGGAAGAAAGATGTAGCACTTGGCCTTGCCGCACTGCATGATCTTAATTTTTTACATTTCAGGAGCTGAACATTGTCATGCCATAAATTATCTTGTCAGTTGTGATACTAACCACCACTGAGCTCATTCATTATGCATGGCACCCCCTTTGGATTTAGCATGGAAAACCTGCAGATTGAATTGCAAAGTCTGTGGAAATGGGATGAGTAGCATGCACAAGCACATCTTAATGGAAGTGCAACTAAACTGGCTGGTTTCCGACTGCTTAAGTTAGCTGGCCTAAAACTTCTGACATTGCAATATCTGCCTTAACGGCAGTCAGTGTAACGTAACAGAAAAGGAGGACTTGTAGCTAACAGATTTATTTTTCCACTGAATGCATCCGATGAAGTGAGCTGTAGCTCACGAAAGCTCATGCTCAAATACATTTGTTAGTCTCTAAGGTGCCACAAGTCCTCCTGTTCTTTTTGTGGATACAGACTAACACGGCTGCTACTCTGAAACCTGTAGCATAACAGTATCTCAAGTAAGTGTAGTTCATTGCATTGCTTGTACATGTCATTGAGCTCTGTTACTATTCAAAGGGAAACTCCATTTGTTTAGGCCTCAAATGTAGCTGCTTCTTTATTTTATTTTTTAGTGTTTTACAAAACCTATTAGAAAATTTTTTCTTTTTTTTTCTTTTTTAATTTCATTGAAAACTTTACTTTTCCGAATTCTAAATTCCCTTTACAGTGTTGCAAACCCAGCATTTGGACTCCTGTAGCTTAGCTTCATATTCGAGTGAAGCCTCGTGATAATTTTCCACCCCTTCTAGTTATCCCCTGCTGCAGAAATCTCTTTGCTGAATGAACACCTTTTTTCTCCAATTCCAGATGTGGTTTGCTGAAGCCACCACTTTTTGATACCTTGTGCAACAGAACCCAGTGAATGGCTCATATGTTTCAATACCTCACTCAAGTTCTCTACAGAGAAAGTCATCTCTTCTAATCTCTCTGTAACTGAAACTAAATTCAGCAATTAAGAAAGCCCTTGTGTTAATCACAAACAAAGATGACAAATTTCACAGGTCAGTTGTGATGAAAATATCATTTCATAGGCTTTTCACAACTGACTAGAAAAGCCAGATGGACAATTTTGCTGATTATTCCTGGTAGAAGCGAGTGGGGAAGAACCAAATTGGATGCAAAGGGGAGCCCAGTCAATAGTGAGAACTGCCCCACTTTTGTTAGTTAGGTTATTACTTTTTTTTTCTATGAATTTTAGTGCTGGTGGAAGATACTGGCCTGACAGTTCTAGAGCCCCAAATCCTCTGCTTATCCCGAGAACAGGGACAGCAGTGTGCTAAGGAGCTCCTTCACCAAGGAGCCCCAGACTTTACAGATGTAGAAGAGTGAGAAAGTACTTTATTTTCCACAGCAGAACAGTTCAGACTCGCTGCCTCACCCTGTTGTTCACCAAATATCTTTCCTCCCTTCATTCACCTTAGAATATCCATCAGCTGCAAAGCCTTTCAGTGCTGACCTCACCAGTGCCCAGGACACTGGGCCCAGTGGCCTCCCTCATACCCTCTCTTCATGCTGGGAACAGCAACAACTGCTAGGAAGACCTTGGATGGGGTGGACTTTGGAGAGCTCTTTGCCCAAAGTAGCCAGCACCAGCTGCAGCTAAGAGCTCAGGGGATATGTCAGGGCCTTCCAGCGCCTCTCACCCTCAAGCTCCAAAGGGAGCCTCCTCACATGGGGAGCAGCAGCTGAAGGGAGCTTGTACTGCATAGACTTTAGAAAGCCCTAGCCCCTCACATCTCCTTCCCTAAGCCAGCCTCCCTCTCTCTGTTGATTGCACTCCTCCTCTTCTTTCATTCCCCCTTCTACCTCCCGCCACTTCAGTTTGCGCACACACCCTTTTCCCACTCCTCCTTTTACTCCCACAATCCCTTCCCTTCCTGCCATTCCTCTCCCCAACTTCAGCTCCAAGTGCCACCAACAAAATACACAGATTCATAAATTACATAATGTAGAAGGAACTTGTGCCAGTCAACAGCCCACCCCAACCCCAACCATTCTGCTTCTATGTTGCATTCCTTTCCTCCCGCCTGTAGCCTGTTTGGGGCAGGATCTGTGTCTTCCTCTGTGTTTGAACAGCACCCGTTGGGGCACTTCCACAAAGTGTGACATTAATTAATAATTATGATAAGCTGGGTGACAGATATAGCAATTTCCGGCAATATCCTGGACAAGCCTTATTGAATTAAGTTTATATATCACTGTGAGCCACGCATTTTATGTAATCCCGTGGGTGAGGGGACTACAGGCTTCAAAGCACTAAGAACAATGGGTAGCGGTTAGGCAAATTCACTCAGGTTGTAACACCTCCAAAGAGGTACCACACCTGGAGAGAAGCTCACGTACACTGATTCAAACTGGATCCTCTAGAGATCAACAAAGAAAGGGCTTTTGGTTAAATAGCCTGAGTTAAAACTGACTCGGGGCCTTCTCTCAGATCTACCCAAATGCTAATGCTAATAAGCTTACCAGTGGCCTCTCAGATCCACCCAAACGGACGAAGGAGAGCACCATAATCCTTAGGGACCAGAGCCAGAGTTCTTGTGGAGATGGAAGGTGCGGGGAGTCAGCTGGTAAGCTTTTTTAGCATCCATATTGGTTCTTTTATTGTTTTTAATGTGTTTTCTCTGTAATCTGTTTACATTAAGAATAAATGTGCTTGCTTGGAATGAGCTGTGTGTGCAGTTACAACTGTTCACAGCCTCTGAGGAGAAAGCAAAGAACAGAATCAGGCCTGCTCAGGGAGTCTGGTCTGCTGGGAATTCACAGTGTAGTCAGGGAACTGTGCGGCCTGTAAATACCCAAGTCAGGAGGGAGAGAGACACAAATCTCCACCCAAGACAGGTGATAGCTGGAGAGCCAGAAGCCTAAGAGTGAGGCCCTTGCTGGACCATGGAGGGGTAATACAGATGAATTTCCCTCCACTGTGACAATCTGCTTAGATACAGTGATGAAAACATCACAAACATGGGCCTGGAGACTTGAATGTCCTCTGGTGATAATTCAGTGGCGAGCCCATCCCTGGTGGTCATGCCATTTAAACCAGTGGAGTTGCGTCAGGAAGGAATTGGCACTTTGTGTTTGAACTTTGTCTCATTTAGGGCCCTATCTTGCACCACTGAAGTCAATGGGAGTTTTGGATGGGGTCTCTATGCACTTCTGAAACAAATAATGAACGGTTCTGGATGAAAAGTGGCACATGTCACTCCCTTCCCTATTAGCAGGTGTGCCACTTGTGCATAGACCCCATTGCGTGCAAAACCAGAATGAAACTAACTGACAGCTTTTAATTCATTAAATAAGAGTTTATTGTTCTGTATTTAGCATTGTGTCAAACTAACTTCTTTCCTTTATCTGGTGTTTTTTTTAAAGCTTTTATTCCCAGTTTTAGATCTCATTGTAAATTAACTGATCCCAGCTCGCATTTGATATTCATGACACAGATAAATGACAAATGTCTCCTAAAACAGGATCAGTAGAAACCTCTGTGAATCACATTAGTCTGCAAGGGCTCTTTATTTCCCAGAGCAAATAAAAAATGGCAATTGTACGTGATCTGCAAATTGGAGAATGAAAACGCTGTTATCTTTAGAATAATATGCTAGCTGCCCCCACCAGTCAGGGTGAGGGACTTGCAGCAGCTTACTCACTTTGGACTTCTTTATTGCAGTGCCTGGATCCCAAAATGATCAGTACTGTAGAAAAACCTGAGGCATAGACAGGAGCAGAGGAATTGCCCTACTGGATCAGACCAGTGGGATCTCTACTCTGGTATGCTGTCGCCAACAGTGGACACTACATAACGCTTCAGAGGAAAGTTCAAGAAACCCTACAGAGGACAGCTATGGAGAAGAACAGAAGAACTTTCTTCCAAATGTAATATGTACCAAGACATTCCCCAGTACTCTAGTCTTGTGAGATCTGCCAGTGCACCAGGTAGCCAAGTCACTGACTAGTTCTCACAGTTACTATATACCCAACTATCTATGGTTCTTAGGATCCAGTCCTCTACCACTACAGCTTATGTCTCAGAACCATGACCCCCTCTCCTGGAGTGACCTTCTCGGTGTCTCAAGAGTGACTAGTCTCCTCTACCTCTGTTGGAAGGTGGCTTTTATCTAAGGAAGATTGTCCTCTGCCCTGCTCCCACCCCCATTCGAGCTGGGTTGCCTCCTATCAGCTTTCTTAAATATGAGGATTGGACCTACCAGTTCCCAGGTGGGCCTGCTCCATAGTGTCTGCTATATGCTGTTTCTGCTCCACCAGTTCAGCAACTCTGGCCTCAGGATGCTGCATTTGGGCTCTGAGGGCCATGAGTGGCTTGCACCAGGTACATACATACATACATACATGCATTAACTGACCACCCGCCAAGTAGTCGGAAAGCTTTAGCTAGTAGCTCAGGGCTCCAAAGGTGAAGGCACCTCAGTGATGTGTAAGAGTACAGCTCTCTGTCCCACTCTGGTGGCTGAGACCACCTAGAGATTATGACTGCTATTTGCTGTGAGCTATCAAAGTTGGGTCTCTTAGCTCCAGGCAGGAGGAGGTCATGCTTTTGCATCCACAGGTCATAACCAGTCAGTTAAAACCCCCTCGCCAAAACTTAGCTTCTAACTGAAAGATATAACCCAGTAACATCATAAAAGCCCCAGTAAAACTACGGAGATGAAAGACTTGTAAAAGATTAATTAGGACTGGGAACTACCTAGTTTATGGCTGGAGTAGATACCTGGTGGAACCCCTGAGAGAGGGCAGTAAGAGCAGCCTCCCCTCCTGGCTCTGGAAGGAATTGCCCACCGAGTTCTGTACTCCGGTTTATTGATCTCCTACAAGAGGGGCATGAGTATTGACTTTCCTTTGCTCTGCTATTTTTTCATGTAACCCTTCTAAAACTTAAAACACTCTTGTTACAATCAAGCTTGGCTCTGCAGTGTAAATGCACTGTTCAAACATCAGCAAAACGTTTCTGCCACAGGCAGCTTAGGAAATGTTTTTATGGCATAGCAACTTAGAATTACCGCACAGGCAGGCTCCTGAGCTGAGCTGTTTAACCTACTCTTTACCTGCAAAGCTGGAACTAACATATCTGGCCTCCAGTTCCTATAAATTGAAACTGCTCTGGGTCCATTTGTCATGCACCATCTCCTACAGTGGATTTACTGCTGTGCCATACTCAGAGAGTAGCTGATTTTAGTTTATTTTAAGTTGGAAACACAGTTTGGAATGCATTTCCTGAGCAAGCCATGGGGAAACATAATTTATGAGCCAAGTTGGCCATGAAGGGTCAGTTATTTAAAAACAATGATCTGCCCATACTAAAAGGGACTGTGAAGTTTGGCTGTAGGGCCGCGTTAGGAAGCTTATCACATCTATTTAACTGCATTGCTCTTCTCTCTCATACAGCTGCCCTCTTGCTGCTGTGATTAGATTTACGGTTGATCTGTCTGCAGACCAGGCTCTGGTTATTCCATCAGGTCCCTTGTTTATTTCAGATGTCTGGCTTTTTGGAAACATCAGTGATGGAGCCCTGATGTGTCTCTGAGTATTTGTATAAAAGCTCCCAGGAACCAGCTGGACACAACAGTGATTCTGGCTGGGGAAATGGAAGACATCCACAAAAATAACAGGACTAGGAAGACAAAAAATAAGGGAAGGAGGAGGCTAAAATTGAATCAAATATCATGATCAGAGTCAGAGGGATAAAATCTCTCCTATCCCAAGCACATCTCCATGCCAGGAAAGGATAGGGTCACTGTCTCCAAAGAGTCAAAAGCATTATAGGGTCTGTTGATACAAATATTATTGGATAACCTCACCCCGATGTACACACATGCAACTCCACTGAAGCAAATGGAGGAAGACTGGTCTTGCCTTTAAGGCACTGGTCTGGGATTCAGGAGATCTGGGTTCAGTTAACATCTTTGTCAATCTTCCCATTTGACCTTTGATAAATCAGTTAATCTTTCTGTGCCTCTGTTCCCCATCTGTAAAATGAAGATGATCAGACAGAGATGGAATGGGGGGGGAGAAGTATTGTCTGTTAGAATCACCAGGGCAGAAACTGTTTCTTACTTTGTGTTTGTACAGCACCTAGCACATTAGGGCCTGAATCTTGGTGTAATTTAAGTAATAACATCTGAATTTGGCCAGGGGTGTCTATTTGACTTTTTTTAAAAAGTTCCTGAAAATACTGCAAAACTAAATCTCATTGGTGAGTATATTTGAGGAAGCCATATGAATTGCTGTAAACAAAGCTTCTGTGTCTTCCAGAAGGCAGAACCTGGCTATAAAGCTCTTGTGTTGGACACGCAAGTGTCCTACTTTTTACTGTAAATATAGTTAAAATATAGGTCATTTTCTGCAAGGGATGCAGGTCCTCATTTACACACCGGGTGATCCTACCTCTGAGTAAAGAGTTCTAGGGAAAAAAATATGAGACTATTGGAATATATTCAAGTGGCTCCAACCAGTTATTTATTGGAAGATGGAGATCACCCCAGGCTTGCAAAAAAGAGATGAAATTTTACCTGCCCATGTTCAGAATCTACTCACCAACCTTTTACCATAATGATGACGATGAGTCAGGAGACCTGAGTTCCATTCCTGGCTCTGCCATTGACCTGTGGTGTGACCTTTAACAAGTCACTACATTTCTCTGTGCCTCTGTTTCCCCACTCACTCTTTGTCTTGCCCATTTAGAATATAAACTCTTCAGGGCCAGGTCTGTCTCTAAATGTAGTGTCTATCACAGTAGGGATTCTGATTAAGGCTGGGGCTTCTAGGTGCTATGGTAATACAGATAAATAATAGTAGTGGGCTAGCTCTATATTAATACATTGGTTGTGCAGTTGTATTTATTGCCAAAGGACAAGATCAACAGCAACAAACAACGTGTCAGAATCATTTGAAGAAAGTATTGCCTTCTTTCCCCATCACAGGGGCTCCTATGCAGACTAAAAACAGATAAACAAAGGACAATGAGATTCTCTATATTCAAAGAATATCTCAGTCTCTTCTGGGGGAAGAAATAGGTTTGCCTGTAATTCTACAGGGATTTAAACCCAGTGACTTGTAAAGCCATCAGCTGTGATCTACTTTAGTGACTTCTGCAAACTTCACTCCGTCCTCTATTCTGAGTCATAGTCGTTCAGTTTAGACTTTTCAATATGACCAACCCAGCCTGCTTCCCAGAAGGATACTTTAGGAGTGCAATCTTGTAATGCTGTTTGGTACTTTTAGTTAGTGTTCTTCACCCAAGCAAGGCTGGCTGTCAGGAGTAATTAAAAGTTAGAGATGGAAAAAAACCTATACAATAATTTAATCCACCCCCTTATCAATGCCCAGCTTTTTCCTACAGTGTATTTTTTAATTCTCTGTCCTGAGGGAGCTTCCATGACTTTTCTTGTCAGGTTCTTTGAGTCTTCCAAGAAACTTCTTATTAAGACCTTACTTTAATTTTATCTCATTACTACTAGCACCATGAGTTATGCCCTCTCTATTCCTCTTTGCCGAAGTACTAGGACCAAGAGCTTCTTCAAAACAGGTAAACTTAAAGTCCCAACTTTGCGGGAATTTTACCATGGCTAGATGATGCGTACTCTTGGGGTTGGTTTTCCCACAAATGCTGGTTTACCTATGTCAGCTAATGGGACTAATGAGGCTTAGCTATGTAGATTCCCTAGCACAGAGCATTTACAGTCGTGGTAAAGTCAAACAAAATTGCTTCTTTGGAAATTGCCTAGGTACGCCAGCAATTCCCAATGGACTTCTTAAGTTCCAAGATACAATTTTTGTCAAAAGCAAGGGGGTGAGGGTGGGGAGGGATCACAATATAAATAGTATTTCAGGATCCTTCTTTCTGAAGCCTTTGTTCAATACTCTGTATAAGATTTGTCTCTGGTCTGCTACAGAAGCACAAGTTGGCCTTGTACACGCACACATACACACACAACACCTGTGTTAAAAGAAAATTATTCAGGGTGCAAAGTCAAGCACTCAAAAGTTAGAAAGTGCCAGAATTAAGGTTGCCTGTGTCCAGCCCGACTGGCCCCTAGTCCCAATCTCCCTCCTCAGGGTCCTTGTCCAATCTCAGTATTGTCATCTCCACCTACCCCTAGCTCCTTGTCCCTGCCTTTTTGCCCAGCCAGTCCCAGATTTCCCCCTGCACCTCAGCTCTTCGTCAGATCTCTCTTCCTTCTCCCCTCACTTTCAATCTCCCACCCCATTCATTATTAGTCCCGATCTCCTTGGCCAACCAGTCCTAGTCTCCCTGTGGCTGTTCATCCAATCTCAGTCTCCCCCATCAACTGGATCCCAGTCCCCTTCCCTGTCCCCTGGCTCCCCATCTCTGCACCGGTTCCCAGCCTCTCCTACGCATCCCAACTCCCACTCCCAGTTCCCCTCTCCCCTTGCCAACCTCCCATCCCATTTTCCGCATACACACGCCCCAACCTCCTTGTCCCAATCCCTTCCCATGCCTCCCTTTGCTCTCCACCCAGGTTCACCTCTTCTCCTGTCTTCATTGAATCAGGCAGCTTCCTACTGTCTGTGCCCAGCAGAGAAGTCACTGTTGTTCTGGGCTACTGCAGGCCTCGCTGGCTCTGGGGACCTGAACTGAGAGATATTGCAGGGAAAGTCTTCCTCAGCCAGGGCGTGGAGCATGCCAACTTTTGCTGATGAAGTCTAAGAAGGGTCTCAACTGGGGTTCAAGGCCCCAGGGGGTTCACGAGCCCTTTCAAGGGGGCCCCAGGGCCCCGCAGCTGAAGCTCTGATCCCCGGTGCCTCCTGCGGCCAGTGGCAAGTGAAAGTCTGTCTGTCCACCTGGGAGATATATTGTGAGATTTAACAAAATGAGGGCCAAATTTTCTGCTGGTATAAAATGGTCACAACTGGATTGATTTCAGTGGAGTTTTTTTCATTTACATCAACTGAGAATTTGACCCTAAACTGTAAAGCATTTTGAGATCCTCAGATTTTTCAACAAATAAATCAAATACTGCTTTGTTATACTAGTGAAAATCCACTGAAATCAGTGGAATTGCTCCCCATGTACCAGTGTGAATGAGAACAGAATTTGCCTCTCTCTCTCTCTCTCTCTCTCTCTCTCTGTGTATTTTTGTGATGAAATCAACTTCTGGGTTATAGCGGTGTAGTTACCACTTTAGTAAGATGTGAACTGAAGGTCAGTTTCAGGTTCCTTATTTTGGAATTTTACACCCTTGCATATTTAATTAACTTTTGTGTAAGATGACAGAAATGTTCCACGTAAATTGCTGTACCTGACACAGAGGAGAACAATGACCTCTTTTAGCTCTGTTATGCAACGACACATATGACTTGCTACTGTCAATGCTGAAAGACTGTGGCATCTTGCAACAGGCATTAGCAGATCTAGCCATCAAGGCATTGATGAGAAGACAAATCTCCTTACAAGCAAATGCTCCAGAGCGTAGTTAATAGCCCAGTGGGTTGCAGGACATACAACTGTGATGAGCATCTAGACCTGAGCAGCGGCTATAAAGATATGCCTCCCTGACATCTAACCACTCCATAGTGCAGTACCCCAGCATGTTGATGTCTGCTCCAAATTGGATTTGAAACAAAGGCGTTACCTTTTTGAAGTTTGCCTTTTAAATTTTAAAAGACCTCAGTGGCATTTGCATGAACTCGTAAAGAAATACTTTCTCTGCATTTCCAAGCTCATAAATACTTGACCGGTATGAGAAGAGCTCTTAATCCTGTTATAATCTATTCAAGCAACGATCTGGGAAAATAATGGCATGCAAGCTGTTCCCATGATACACAGCACTGTAGTGTAGGTGGATGCTGTCTGCGCCTGCATTAAAATGCATCAGGGTTTATGTATTCCAGGAGAGTTTAGAAGCAGTGTGAGTGCAGCGCGTATTGAACTGAAGGCAAAGTATTTTGGACTTTATTAGCATTTACTAGTGACTTCTGGAGCCCTTGAAAACTATTTCCCCTGGAAACATTGGGAGCTGGGAACTATTTCCATGATGACTTGTAAACAAGGTCAGAGTGCGCTATATAACTGACTTTTATATGCTCATTTATGAAGTGATGCCAGATTCTCCTCTCGTCCTTGCTCCTTCGAGAGCCTGGCTAGGCAGGGGCTGCAATGTGCTGTGAAAGCCTGCCAAAAGTGCTAATGTCGGGATGCAGAGTGAGGGCAATGGCTGGTCACTGGGGAACAGATGGGGATTGATTCAGAGAGACAGGAAGGAGTACAGATGTGTAATTCTGCCAGAACATATGCCATCACATTGTGCAGCTCAAACAGGGAGTGTTCTTTTCACAACTAGTTTTCCTCCTCATAATTTTGTCACCTTCAACCAGACTGTGATGGGGTATACAAACCCCATGCTGGGCCTGGAGGAGTTAAAAGGCAATACTGGCCCAGGTAGGTCCGTCACTCTGGACCTGCCAAGCATGTTCTAACTGGAGGAGCAGGTTAAAAGGAGCTCAGAAGCCCAGGTAAAGGGTGGTGGACAGGCTGCAGGAAAGAAGAATCCTTCTCTGAGGCCAGGTCTATACTTCCTTTGGTATAACTGTGTTGCTCAGGGGTGTGAAAAATCCACACCCCTGAATGATGTAGTTATACCTAACCTAACCTTGCTGTGACCAGACAGCAAGTGTGAAAAAACAGGACAGTGGGGGGGGGGGTTAATAGGCACCTACATATACACAAAGCCCCAAATATCAGGACTGTCCCTATAAAATCAGGACATCTAATCACCCTAATCTGACACTCCACCCCACCCTTGTAGATAGCGCTATGTCGACGGGAGAACTTCTCCCACTGACATAGCTATCACCTCTCACGGAGGTGGAGTAACTAAGTCGACGGGAGAGAGTGTGTAGGTTAGACCTGCCCTGAGAAGCCAGACAGAAGGTTGAGCCTCAGAGGGGACCACAGAGGTGGATAAGGCCACAGGCAGAGCCTTCTCCAACCACCACCCACTTTGAGAACCAGCAGGTCTGCAAGGCCCTGCTCATTTGGACTCTTTTTTTGTGTTGAGAGGCTGACTGGACTATAGGCATTGCTTAATTTGTACCAGGGCTTGCCAGAGCTGAGCCATGGCACCTCTAAGCTTGGCGGTTCATAGCTCTGGCACCTCTGGAGTTGCTGCATCAGTTATGAAAGTTAAAAAATTGCTTGAGCCCTGGCACCTCTTTCATTACAAATTAAGCACTGACTATAGGGGCCACGCCCCAGACTGAAGGAACCCATTGGTGAAGAAAACTTGGATTTACTACAGGAAGAACCCTGCCAGTATTGCTTCCCACAGGGCCATGGACTAGGGCCTAGTAGAGACAGAGGGCCCGGGTCCCCTTACCACACCCCCTTAAGGACTGACAGCCAGATGCTGGTGGAAAGCCAAAGATTCTCAGCTTAAACTCAGGAACATATTTCACTACCTCCCTAACAGAGGGCAAGGGGCTGGAAGTTGGGTGCACTAAGCAGTAGGCTGCCCTGCCTTCTGAGCCGCCTATCATATCAACTCTGGAGTATCTCTTCAGCTGATGCAAATCATCTTAGCTTCATTGACTACAGTGACTCCATTGTCTTCAATGGACCTACGATTATTTACACCCCCTGAAGCTCTGACAGTATAGATTATATAACACCATTGTGTTTTACCTTCTTTCTAATCCTGCCTGTGATCGGGTGTATTATTTCAGTGCCATAACCCGTCGTGTTCTAGTGAACATGAGTGGCTCATGGTGTCACTGCATGGAGTGGAATGATGCAAAAATAGATGCATCCGGTTTGCTCCCAGCTGGGGCCCCAGCTAATGTAATTATTGATACAACGAAAGGCGGAGTTAGGGCTTTTCAAACTAATATGATTTTCATGAATAGCAAACAGTGCCCCCTCATAGTCTGACCAGCCATAGCCCATTGATAGCTCGCCACTCAGATTAAGTCTGAAAGGAATAGCACTAATCTGAGCCAAGGTGCAGCACGTCTAGCTCATGCTGTTAGGTTGGGGATGTTTGAGGACCAGTCTTTCCTACCCCTAGGTTACAACCCAGTATACTCTCTGTGTGGTCCATGGCTGCATGTTTGATTTTATTTGTTTAAAATATTCTTGTCTAGCCAAGGTGTGGCCTGTGATATATGTTAGAAAGAAGAAAACTCTCCAAAAGGCTGCTTTAAATGGGTGCCTTTCTTTGCAGAACATGGACGGTATTTATTTTTCCACTAGAATTTTTCTTTCTCTCCCTTTGTCCCTACCCCCACTCCAACCTCTGCTCTTTGTTTCACATTGTCCTCTTATCAGAGCCTTAGAGTTGAACTTCCAACCCACAATGGTTCAACTGGATGAAATATCTATCTGCCCATCCTTATGTGATACCCAGTAAAGGGTTAAGCAGCTCTCAGGAGTTGCTAGGTAACCATGACCTGGGTTTGTGGTATGTTCAGCGAATGACCGTGTTCCAATAATATAATTCTGCTGTCTAATGTTTTGCTAGCTGTGTGTTGTCACTCAGTGACAACTCAGGTGGAGTTCTATGGGTAGGTGAGAAAGGACTCTGGTACCTCCCAAGGCTGCTTGGAGATGCTCCAGTTTGGGATGACATAGGGCTTCCCTTGAAGAAGTTCCATTGCCCTAAAGTAATTTCTGGCTGCCAGAATAGCACTTGGGAAACCACTGCAGCTGGGCACCATATTTTGCACTTGCAAAAGATGTCCAAGTACGCATGCACCTTCACTGAGTGCACAGTTACAGCATTGGTACACAGAGACTGTTATTTTGCACACACAAATGGGTCACTGGGTGCATGATCCTATCCACTGATGCCTTAACCTTGGCTATTTATGGTCACAAATGCAGTAGTTATGTGTGTGTAATACAACATCTTTGGATAGGCCACTGGTAATGGAGATCAGACACAGGACTTCTGGATCTAAAGGCATAAACATCTATTGCCTAAACTAAATAAACCTAAGCTGTATTATCTCAAAGTTAGTAGTGGAATCATCAACTTCTATGTGTGGCTCAGCCACTAGTGGGAGACAGAGCATCACACAGAGTCATGGGTCCCATCACATCTACTGGAGCATAGAAGTACAAAGCATCCATACTGGTATTACAAATGTCCCATGACATAGCCAGAGGCATTGCATTACGTGTGCAAATGGGGGTGCACATTTTTTGTACATGGACATCCTCTTTTTTGATAACATCCTCTTAGAAGAACTACTGCTAGTAAAGAGGAGAGAGCAGAGATTTTAATGCATTGTAACAGAGCGCAGGTGGGCCACTCTATCTTCAGCCACTTCTGCACCACAAACCAGCCAGAGACCTCTGCTTTGGTGCAATCACCCATGCTCTTTATTTACAGTACAAATTCCCACCACCTTGTAGCTACAGACAGCTTCAGGCTCACAGTCTCAGGGACTGCTAGCTTCTGTAGCCAGCAATAGAGCATGGCCTCTAACTCCCTGGCTCCTCCCTTTCCTCTCTCCCTGGCTTCCTTCCTGGCAGCCTTTATGTAGCTCCTGGCTAACGAGGCTGGCAGTTGTTCCCTGTTTGCCACTTAGGCCTGGGCTTACTCAGCCAGCTCCAATTCCCCTTTCCTGACTGGAGCTGGCATGACAGAGGTCTGGCTCAGGGTTTCCTAGCCAGCACCCTGTCACACCCATGTATTGGGCAACTTTCACAAAACACCAAAGGGCCAGACAACAAAGCCAAAGTCCAAAACTTTAGAGGGAGAGTTTAAAAGCACCTAAGGAGTTTGGGAGCATAAATGCTACAAAGTCAATGACCCTTGTGTTCCTAAGTCCCTTAGGCATTATTAAAACATTTTCCCCTTTAACATCAAAGGACCAATCGACCAAGACTAATGTTTGCAAAGCTAAGTACTTCAAGTTAGGCACCTAAATCCACATTTACACACTGAAGCAAGTGTCTGCACTGGGAGAGGCAGCTGCTCAGTGTGAAGGATGTGGGGCTGACCTGTGATGATTTACGAATACTGCATGTGACAGGGTTACTGGGATAGTCCCCACGCATGTTTATGGTATGCTCGTTTGGATTAGTTTAATAGCAAGACTGTGAGGAAACTAGGAGGAAGGCAAGACAATGGCTCCAGATAAACAACCTCGTTGTAAGCACAGTGGAGATGGTCTCTCAGCTAAAGTGCGGTTCAGCTGGAGCGTTATCTCCTGGTTACAGGGGCGTGCACAAGGGGGATAAGCAGGGGCACGGCCCCCAGTAATTGGTAGGGCACAGAGCTCCTCCGGCACCGGGGCTGCGGTGGGGGGCACAGAGCTCCTCCAGCCCCGGGGCTACTGCGGGGGGCACAGAGCTCCTCCGGCCCCGGGGCCCCTGCAGGGGGCACAGAGCTACTCCGGGCCCGGGGCTGCTGCCGGGGGCACAGAGCTCCTCCAGCCTCTGGGCTGCTGCGGGGGGCACAGAGCTCCTCCGGGCCCGGGGGCTGCGGTGGGGGGCACAGAGCTCCTCCGGCCCCGGGGCTGCTGCGGGGGGCACAGAGCTCCTCCGGCCCCGGGGGCTGCAGTGGGGGGCACAGAGCTCCTCCGGCCCCGGGGCTGCTGCGGGGGGCACAGAGCTCCTCCGGCCCGGGGGCTGCGGGGGGGGACACAGAGCTCCTCCGGCCCGGGGGCTGCGGTGGGGGGCACAGAGCTCCTCCGGCCCCGGGGCTGCTGCGGGGGGCACAGAGCTCCTCCGGCCCAGGGGCTGCTGCGGGGGGCACAGAGCTCCTCCGGCCCCGGGGCTGCTGCGGGGGGGCACAAAGCTCCTCCGGCCCCGGGGCTGCTGCGGGGGGCACAGAGCTCCTCCGGCCCCGGGGCTGCTGCGGGGGGCACAGAGCTCCTCCGGCCCGGGGGCTGCGGGGGGGGGCACAGAGCTCCTCCGGCCCCGGGGCTGCTGCGGGGGGCACAGAGCTCCTCCGGCCCCGGGGCTGCGGCGGGGGGCACAGAGCTCCTCCGGCCCAGGGGCTGCTGCGGGGGGCACAGAGCTCTTCCGGCCCGGGGCTGCGGCGGGGGGCACAGAGCTCCTCCGGCCCCGGGGCTGCGGCGGGGGGCACAGAGCTCCTCTGGCCCGGGGCTGCGGCGGGGGGCACAGAGCTCCTCCGGCCCCGGGGCTGCGGTGGGGGGCACAGAGCTCCTCCGGCCCTGGGGTTGCTGCGGGGGGCACAGAGCTCCTCCAGCCCCGGGGCTGCTGCGGGGGGCACAGAGCTCCTCCGGCCCCGGGGCTGCGGTGGGGGGCACAGAGCTCCTCCGGGCCCGGGGCTGCGGCGGGGGGCACAGAGCTCCTCCAGGCCCCGGGGCTGCGGCGGGGGGCACAGAGCTCCTCCAGGCCCCGGGGCTGCGGTGGGGGGCACAGAGCTCCTCCGGCCCGGGGCTGCGGTGGGGGGCACAGAGCTCCTCCGGCCCCGGGGCTGCTGCGGGGGCCACAGAGCTCCTCTGGCCCCGGGGCTGCTGCGGGGGCCACAGAGCTCCTCCGGCCCCGGGGCTGCTGCGGGGGGCACAGAGCTCCTCCGGCCCCGGGGCTGCGGTGGGGGGCACAGAGCTCCTCCAGGCCCGCGGCGGGGGCACAGATCCTGCCCCTCCAAAAGCAGTCACATTCCTGCACACACCCCTGCCTGGTTAAAGCACCCAACGACAAACCAGGAGATCTGGGTTCAGGGCCTACTTTGTCCACCGATTTACTGTGTGGTCTTAGCCAACTTCCTAACCTGTCTGCACCTCTGTCTTTCCATCTGTAAAATGGGGAACACAATGCTTCCTAACCTCACAGGAGTGTTGAGAGGGCTGTTTGATAAGTGTCTCTAAAGCTCTTGGAGATCTACATATAGAGCATAGGAGTATAAAGCATCCATACTGGTATTACTTAGGGTCTAGAAAACAAACAACTGTTAGGCCTTGAATTGTGTCCTGCAGCCAGGGTAGTGCACAAAGAAACCTCTTGGAGCTTGGGAAATGAATGAAAATATATAGATTACATTTCTAGAAGATTTTAAAAAGTCAACCACTCAATAACTTCCACCAGATCCTGACATCTTGGAGATTCTTATTGCCTGAATTAGTCCAAGCAACAATTTCTCTCTGCAGGTGATGAAATATATACACATTACTTGTGGTTATTTTAAAGTTATGTCATGGAGGCCTAGAGCATATGGATAGGTGCCCTCTTCAATGTTTGCATAAATCTAAATACATAAAAAAGAAAGTGATGGAGAGCGGCTCATACACCGCATGTGCTTGGCAGCGTCTGCCTGTAGGCTGCTGCCCTCCTATGGCAAGTCACAATGGCATCCTCTTCATTCTCAGCCAGCATCTCTGGAAGGAGCACACTGCGTTTCTGAGATGATGAGCCAAGGTTTGGCTGCGATACCTGCTGTTAAAATGATAGCCTCCAAAACTCAACGTGCTAGTTCACTATGTGAAGATAAAAACAACGGTTCCTTAGAAAACCAGCACCCTGAGGCATGAATCATCTCTGTTCTGCGAGGGAGCATTTCTTTCGCGCAAAGGGACTGTGCACAACTGAAAGAGCGATTGTCATTCTCAGGTTGCGTGTGCCGTTGTTATTGTTGAACGGTAACTTCTCCGGGCTATACAGTTGGCTCCAGTGCTCCTCCTCTCCCTAATGACAGAGGGTTTTTTCAAGAGCTTGTATCTTGGCAACATAGGATTGTTGACTTGGAAGCTCATTGTTTAAAATAAGGCTACATTCATTTCAGCAACTCTGCTGAATCTTGCATCTGTTACCATGGTAGGACTGGGAAGCTAACCCTTAGGGCAAGTACCATGTGCTTGCTTCTATTATCAGCATTTTTCCTGTGTGCTCCTTTACTGCCTGCCATTCTGAAGTCTCTGGCAGTATCCCTCCACTCCTCTCTCCCCAGAACTATCTTCATGCCCTGGAGAGGCACGCTGCGACTCCACGCATATGTAACCCTTCTGCCCATCGGAGTTGGCAGCAACAAGGGCCGGGTTAAATATCTAGGGGATCCATTCCAATAACACAATGCAAAACCGGCTGGAGCCCCCACCCAGTGAGCTGGGACAAATATCTACCACCCCCGCTGGGCACCTCCAAGAGGCAATTCTTCCCCTCTCGCAAGCACAGAGTCTGAGTGTGGCAAAAAGCCTTTTAATAACAGAGAGAAACAATGTGGCATTATGTTGGGGAAACACCACCAACAGGATTCATAACACAAGCCATGAGCAAAAACCCACCCCAAGCAAATTGGGTCGTGTCCTTTCCCTTTGGTTCTTGAGTCCAGCAACCTGAAATCACCCAAAGTCCCAAAAGTCTCTGTCCCTAGTCAGGGCAGCCCCAGAGTTCGAAAGTTTATCTGCAGAGTTTTTACTCCCAACCTGGGTGGAGATCGGAGGAGGGGGGAAGAGAGGTAAGGGGCACCTTACATGATCTGAAGCTGACTGCCCCACAGCTCCGTAGGGCTCCACTCCATTCTGCTCTGCTCCACCAGCTCCGCATCCCACAAGCAGCTCCCGCCGTCCTATGACCTGCTCCACCAGCCTGTCCACTAGGCACTCCAGTCATCCCACAAACTGCTCCACAATATATCTTCAGGCTCCCCCACTACTTAACACAACGCTCAGTGATTTCAGCTCTTAGTCAGTTCAGCTCTTTGTTGAAGTCAGCTTGTAGGATGGGAGCCTCAGTGCTGGTACACCCTTAGCCCCAAAGTGAGCTCAGCAGCCTGTGACTAGACTCCTAATAGAATCAAAATTAGCTCTGATATTCCACAGTGGAGAGAGGAGGAAGTGCAATTAGCATGTAAGGCCCTCACCAAGGGGCCCATGCCATCAAGTATTAATACTTGTCCCCAACCTCTCTCCATTCACAGAGTTTTGGAACCCATGACCCTTGCCTAGCGAGTGCTACTTAGTTGACGGTGAGTCCCTCCATCATAACAAAAGGCCACGTACAGTTCCAAGAACAGTTCCCATAATCAGGGTAATAACAATTTATTCTTCCTGCCCCAATAACAGAGACACTGGGGATCCCACAGCAGCCAAAGTGACCATTTGGGCAGCTATGGCCTCATTCTAGGCGGGGTGGGTGCCTATGCAAATGAGATCAGCCCCTGAAGTTTTTTTCCACAACTTGCCACACCTCACCACCAGATGTCAGGGTGGAGCTCATCCTGACTCTGCTTACACATAAGTAGCTCTTGGTATGAGGATGCAAAGCAGGACCATGGTACTGAAAGTTAGTCTCGTAGTCCTTCCATGATAGGGTGACCAGACAGGAAGTGGGAAAAATCAGGACAGGGGGTGGGGGGTAATAGGAGCCTATATAAGAAAAAGACCCCAAAATTGGGACTGTCCCTATAAAATCGGGACATCCGGTCACCCTATTTCACGATCATAATTCCTTCCTTCGCTGAATGGAGATCAGTGTTTCAGCAAGGACAGATTCAGGTTGGCATTATAAGTGCCCTTTGAAGTGACTGGGAATAAAGATTTTTCAATTTTAAAAAGCCTTCAGTCCCCTTCCCCTGCAAAGACAGTAATGGCCAAGATTCTCAAACTTGACTAGTGATTTTGGATTGCTTGAATTTTTAGGTGCCCAACTTGAGACATCTTCACAGGGCCTGACATTCAGGCCAGAGCTGAGCTTCCACTTTCGGAAAATCAGGCCCCTTTAAAACATCTCAAGTTGGGCACCTAAAAATTCAAGCAATCCAAAATCGCGAGTCACTTTTGAAAATTGTGACCTTTGTTGTTAGTCAATAGCTTATGCTGACATCGCTCTTTTCATTCAGAAAGAGCTCACAGCCCTTCACGTCCAACGCCGTATACATGCAGCACCATTCCTGTGTGGGAGGTGGTAATATGGCGATCAAATGCTCCAGTCATTCGGGTGTCTATCCTAGGACCTGATCCTGAAACCCTTGCTGAGGCCAGTAAACTTTGCTCAACTTAATCATCTTATTGACTTCTCGCATGGTTAAGAATTATTTATGTGAATAAGGGTGTCACAGGGTGACTGGCCCCAGTAAATGAAGTCATCCAGCACCCGGTGCCAGAACAGGTGCTCTCATTTGGCCAATTCAGAGGCAGGGACAGCACCTGGGTGCTACAAAAGATCAGTGAAGGGAGGCTTGGTGAGTCAGAGCAGGTTGGTTCAGTCAGGAAGGGCAGGTGAGAGCTGCCAGAGACCAGGGGGACTGAAGGAATCTTGGAGGGAGGCAGAAAGTGGGTCCTGGGGGAAGACTCAAGGTAGGAGAACAACAAGAGGAATATGTTGGCTAGTATCCCCAAGCCAGAGAGGGCTTGAGGGCTGAAGGCCAGGAAGCAGCAGAGGGCACTGCCTGCTGGCTCTAAGCTGAAGAGTTGGACCCGAGGGCTGAAGGCTAGGGAGCAGAGGAGGGCCTTACCAGCTGACATCTCCAGAGCTGGACCCAGAGGAACCATGAGAAGGCCAGGGGGAGTGAGGGATGCTCCCCTGACAAGGATGCTCCCAGCAAAGAGACTGTGGGGGTTCCTGAAGGAAAAAGTGGAGTTGCACCGCAGAAGTAAGGTAGCTGTCATGGGACAAGGACAGGAGAGGATTGACAAGGAGGCTGGGCATGGTCACAGGTGCTAGTGTGTGGTATATGGAGCATCAACAGGGGACATGTCTTGAGTTTTAATGGCTGCACTGGGGTGAGAAATGAACATCATGTTTGGGACTTTTGTTGTAGGCTATTTGAACTATGCTGCTTATAATAAACCAGCCTCAAAGAGGGGTACTATTAAGACAAGAAAGCCTGAAGTGAAGTTATTGGGTCACCTGAGAGGGAAAACTGAGGCAGGCATGCCTGTCATGCTACAGCCTGCCACAGGAGGGTGCTCCAGGTGGGGCTACTCTATGACAAAGGGTTTCAAGATGACACCTGTAGTCTGTAGGTGCAGTGGGACAGGAACCAAATTTTCCAACTTGGATTGCTAAAGTCAGCCACCTAAATCAACAGAAACACTCTGAAAAAACGTGGCATGATTTTCAAAGATATTGACACCTGCAATTTCAAACTGAAGCCAGTGGAAGCTGGAAGCACTTGTGGCCTCTGAAAAACAGGTTGAAACAGTTCAGGGCAACTGTGCCTATATTCTCCCTCTGTGGTCACTTGAGGGCACCCACCCGAGGTTCCTGGCTCCTCAGCTATCACCTCTCTTAGGCAGGTTTCAGAGTAACAGCCGTGTTAGTCTGTATTCGCAAAAAGAAAAGGAGTACTTGTGGCACCTTAGAGACTAACCAATTTATTTGAGCATAAGCTTTCGTGAGCTACAGCTCACTTCATCGGATGCAATGGCCCAACTTGATGATCACTTTAGATAAGCTATTACCAGCAGGACAGTGGGGTGGGAGGAGGTATTGTTTCATGATCTCTGTGTGTATATAATGTCAGGCTTTGTCGCAAGGATAGGTTCCTGGGTTAGTGGTTCTGTTGTGTGGTATGTGGTTGGTGGTGAGTATTTGCTTCAGGTTGGGGGGCTGTCTGTAGGCAAGGACTGGCCTGTCTCCCAAGATTTGTGAGAGTGTTGGGTCATCCTTCAGGATAGGTTGTAGATCCTTAATAATGCGTTGGAGGGGTTTTAGTTGGGGGCTGAAGGTGACGGCTAGTGGCGTTCTGTTATTTTCTTTGTTAGGCCTGTCCTGTAGTAGGTGACTTCTGGGAACTCTTCTGGCTCTATCAATCTGTTTCTTCACTTCCGCAGGTGGGTATTGTAGTTGTAAGAATGCTTGATAGAGATCTTGTAGGTGTTTGCCTCTGTCTGAGGGGTTGGAGCAAATGCGGTTGTCTCGCAGAGCTTGGCTGTAGACGATGGATCGTGTGGTGTGGTCAGGGTGAAAGCTGGAGGCATGTAGGTAGGAATAGCGGTCAGTAGGTTTCCGGTATAGGGTGGTGTTTATGTGACCATCGTTTATTAGCACTGTAGTGTCCAGGAAGTGGATCTCTTATGTGGACTGGTCCAGGCTGAGGTTGATGGTGGGATGGAAATTGTTGAAATCCTGGTGGAATTCCTCAAGGGCTTCTTTTCCATGGGTCCAGATGATGAAGATGTCATCAATATAGCGCAAGTAGAAGCATTCAGTGGAAAATACACTTTCTCAAATAAATTTGTTAGTCTCTAAGACGCCACAAATACTCCTTTTCTTTTTGCGAATACAGACCTACACGGCTGCTACTCTGAAGTTAGAAAGTGTCGCCCTGTGTCATTTATCTGTCTGAGAAGCGCACTGCACAGCTGGGGCCGTAATAATAAACCACCTGCTCATCAAGGCGCCTAGCCTGGATTATGGAGCAATTTTAGGGAAATGACTGGCTTTGGACAAAGCAACTAGATCTACTAATGCTAACAGCTGATCTCTTTATCTGTACATGGGATACAGCATGGTCACCACTGTGGCCACAGAAAAGGATTGATTTTTAGCCCTCCTTAGAGAGCAAAGCTTTCAATTGCTATAAAGACCTTTAATGAGGGGGAAGTAATGAGGTATCTGTGCTGAAGGGAACAATGTGCTGGGCTGTTCAAAGTGAGAGGGAACTGTTCTAACCTGTATCTGTTGACTCAGCGGGTACAGAAGTGAAGGAGATTTGGTTAGCACCTGTTGCTCTATTGTACAACTCAGTCAGGCAGCCTGCTCAGAGATGACAGTGTCATTCTGGGCAGGATCTGTAGAGTAAAAACTGGCTTTCCCTATTATTCTCTCTCTAAGAGGCTGTCTAAATTGTCAGGCACCTACAGGAATGAGTCTCCATGGTATTCAAACTGACACTGGTGACTGCATCTCAGTCTTGTCAGATGACAAGTCATCACATACAAACAGGCTGCTCTATCTATAGGCAAGCCAGGCACTGAGGGTGGCAGATTTCCAGGCACCTGCGTGGGGCAGCAGATTTGGCCCTGCCATCCCTCTGTCCTGGTTGCAATGTCACTTGTTCAGACTTGCCCCTGCTACCCACCCCCCACCCCATCATGATGAAAGGGTGGCTGGACCAAATTTGAGTGGTGTGAGGGACGGCACACTGAAGTGTTGCCTAGGGTGGCAGATTGTGTTGAGCTGCCTCTGCATACAAAGCAGGGCTAAATCTGTAAAATGTAGAGTTTAGTAGTATGGGAACACCTAGAGGCCCCATTCTGCTAGGCACAGTATAGATACATAGTAAGAGAACAGTTCCTCCCCAAATAGCTTACAGTCTAAACAGCGAGACAGACAAAGAGTGGGAGAAAAGAAGCATAGATCATTTTATAGATGGGAAGCTGAGGCACAGAGAAGATTTGGCCAAAGTCACGTAAGGGGTCTGTAGCAAATTGGGGAATTGAACCCAGATCTCCTGAGGTGCAGTCCAGTGCCTTCAACACAAGATCATAAGCCACAAAATTCAAATCCAGATCCAAGTTCTGAAAGCTCCAAAATGCAAGTGTGCTAGGACCTAGGGTTTTGATTTCATCCATTATAACGATTGGAGCCGGATCTGGGTTTGCTTATCAAACATCAGGGGATGTTTCGATACAGTATTTGGATTTGAGTCCATCGCTAGTAAAATTAGAACGCTGCCTTTTTTCCCACGGTCTGTCTGGTAGGTATGTGTGAGGCTGAAACATTGATTAATATTCAGCCCTGATGTAGGTGGGTATAATTCCACTGACATCAAAAGAGTTTTATCGTCCATTTGCTGCAGAGCTGAATTTGACCTCTTAACTCTTTTCTATTTGCTGTGCATCTCAGTGAGTCCGAACAGGCACATCGGTGCTCCCAGCCAGATTGTTCCATCACCATTCTGATGAGCTTCCATAGGGTACGCCATGGTTGCACACATGCTCAGGAGAGATCCAAATCCAGTTCAAAGGCTACATGGCAGTGCTGGATACTACAATGCGGCAGCAAACTGATACCCAGAATGTTTTCCGGTTCATGGCTCTTTCATAGCAATGCTGATATCTGAGCTCATGGAACAAACTCACTGAGGTGGGAGAATGTGTGAATATTCTTTTCCATGTGTTTAATACTAAGCGAGGACCATATGAGGCTTTCCCCACTTTTCCTCACAATTGATATTGTTTATACTGATTTCTTAACCATTGTTACCTGATGATATTTTACACAGACTGTAAAGTCATGTAGCATCAGCATAAAACAGGAGTAACTCCACTGATTTAAATGCATTTACTCCAGATTTGTTCTATTGTAACTGTCAAGGTTCCTCCCCCACTCTGAACTCTAGGGTACAGATGTGGGGACCTGCATGAAAAACCTCCTAAGCTTATCTTTACCAGCTTAGGTCAAAACTTCCCCAAGGTACAAAATATTCCACCCGTTGTCCTTGGATTGGCCGCTACCACCACCAAACTAATACTGGTTACTGGGGAAGAGCTGTTTGGACGCGTCTTTCCCCCCAAAATACTTCCCAAAACCTTGCACCCCACTTCCTGGACAAGGTTTGGTAAAAAGCCTCACCAATTTGCTTAGGTGACTACAGACCCAGATCCTTGGATCTTAAGAAAAATGAACAATCCTCCAAACACTTGCACCCCCCCTTTCCTGGGAAATGTTGGATAAAAAGCCTCACCAATTTGCATAGGTGACCACAGACCCAAACCCTTGGATCTGAGAACAATGAAAAAGCATTCAGTTTTCTTACAAGAAGACTTTTAATAAAAATAGAAGTAAATAGAAATAAAGAAATCCCCCCTGTAAAATCAGGATGGTAGATATCTTACAGGGTAATTAGATTCAAAAACATAGAGAACCCCTCTAGGCAAAACCTTAAGTTACAAAAAAGATACACAGACAGAAATAGTTATTCTATTCAGCACAATTCTTTTCTCAGCCATTTAAAGAAATCATAATCTAACACGTACCTAGCTAGATTACTTACTAAAAGTTCTAAGACTCCATTCCTGGTCTGTCCCCTGCAGAAACCAGTATATAGACAGACACACAGACCCTTTGTTTCTCTCCCTCCTCCCAGCTTTTGAAAGTATCTTGTCTCCTCATTGGTCATTTTGGTCAGGTGCCAGCGAGGTTACCTTTAGCTTCTTAACCCTTTACAGGTGAGAGGAGCTTTCCCCTGGCCAGGAGGGATTTCAAAGGGGTTTACCCTTCCCTTTATATTTATGACAGTAACTGAGATCAAAATCCAGCTGCTTGGGTATATGAAAACCTTAGCCAAGCTAAAAGAGATTCTTTACTGTGATATATGTCATCATGTGCCAGCAATGCCCCTCTGCCATGTACATTGGCCAAACTGGACAGTCTCTACGTAAAAGAATAAATGGACACAAATCAGACGTCAAGAATTATAACATTCAAAAACCAGTCGGAGAACACTTCAATCTCTTTGGTCACTCGATTACAGACCTACAAGTGGCAATTCTTCAACAAAAAATCTTCAAAAACGGACTTCAACGAGAGACTGCTGAATTGGAATTAATTTGCAAACTGGATACAATTAACTTAGGCTTGAATAAAGACTGGGAGTGGATGTGTCATTACACAAAGTAAAACTATTTCCCCTTGTTTATTTCCCCCCCTACGTTCTTGTCAACTGCTGGAAATGGCCCACCTTGATTATCACTACAAAATGTCACTGTCCGTCCCCGTCCCCCGTCCCCTGCGCTCTCCTGCTGGTAATAGCTCACCTTACCTGATCACTCTTGTTACAGTCTGTATGGTAATACCCATTGTTTCATGTTCTCTGTGTATATAAATCTCCCCACTTTATTTTCCACTGCATGCATCTGATGAAGTGAGCTGTAGCTCACGAAAGCTTATGCTCGGATACATTTGTTAGTCTCTAAGGTGCCACAAGTACTCCTTTTCTCTTTTACTGGGTCAGAAGCAGACAGCATGTTGACAATCGTCATGGCTTCTAAGTGATCAGGGAAGAGACTAACTCCAGGAATGGAGAGCATATGAGCAGACAAAGTGTAAACACTCCTTTTTTTTAAATACTTCTAATATTCATTGTTGCTGTAACTTAATGTGCTAAAATGGGGCAGCTCCATGACTGGTGGAGACAGAGAGAGTTATGTGCATTCATTAAAGGGGCAAAGATTTCATCTCCTCACACCACAATTTGCGTGACTGAAAGCTGAGAAACAGCTACAGATTTCATGCAAAGTAGCAATGTGTGTCTGGTTTCAGAGTAGCAGCCGTGTTAGTCTGTATTCGCAAAAAGAAAAGGAGTACTTGTGGCACCTTAGAGACTAACCACCTGGCAGGAACAGAAGTGATGCTATAGCAGGGACTGTTGGAGAGTAGACGGGCAATGCTGAGAAACTGAACGAGTTAATGAAATGATATTTGCTTGAAGTTAAATAATTCACCCACTAGATGTCTCTATCTGCTGTACAGCATTCCAGACACAGCGTGGCTCCTGAAAGTAAACAAAGCCAGATCACATAGGGGGACCAGATGTCCCGATTTTATAGGGACAGTCCTGATTATTGGGTCTTTTTCTTATATAGGCTCCTATTACCCCGCACCTCCCGCCCTGATTTTTCACATTTGCTGTCTGGTCACCCTACTGGAACTAGAGCAGTGTGGATGCCTGTTCCTTAAGTGTCTGTAGAGTTATCATGTTTAAGATGATCTGTGATTCCATACATCACAGCAGTTTGTAAATAAGAGATGAGCCTCTCATGTGATCTGTAGGAAGACCTCTAGGAGACCACAGGAAATTTGATTCCCTCTCTGCAAAGCCATCCCCATATAAGTATCCAGGTAGGTACCAAGTACTGAGCTCTGTTTGACTCCATTTAAAATTCTTATCTGCTCCAGAACTAGGTGTCTGGGAAACCATGTAAGGATTCACAATGGAGGTAGCACCATAACTGAACAATTAAATGTGTGCAAGTGGCTGTGCATCTACCGGTGCATGAGTGCATCTGTGTGGGTATTGCCCCTTTGCACAAGTGTATGCATGTGTGGGTGTGCATGAGTGAAAGTGTGCTCGTGCGGGTGTGTGCACGCAAGGGGGTGTGCATACTGGTGGAGGTGTGTGGGGATGTGTGCGTGCGAGGGAATGAGTGTGAAGACGTGCGGGTGTATGCACGCAAGGGGGTGTGCATACCAGTGGAGGCGTGCGGGGATGTGTGCATGTGAGTGAATGAGTGTGCAGACGTGCGGGTGTGTGCACGCAAGGGGGTGTGCATACCAGTGGAGGCGTGTGGGGATGTGTGCATGTGAGTGAATGAGTGTGAAGATGTGCGGGTGTATGCATGCAAGGGGGTGTGCATACCGGTGGAGGCGTGCGGGGACGTGTGCGTGCGAGGGAATGAGTGTGAAGACGTGCGGCTGTGTGCACGCAAGGGGGTGTGCATACCGGTGGAGGCGTGCGGGGACGTGTGCTTGCGAGGGAATGAGTGTGAAGACGTGCGGGTGTGTGCACGCAAGGGGGTGTGCATACCAGTGGAGGCGTGCGGGGATGTGTGCATGTGAGTGAATGAGTGTGAAGATGTGCGGGTGTATGCATGCAAGGGGGTGTGCATACCGGTGGAGGCGTGCGGGGACGTGTGCGTGCGAGGGAATGAGTGTGAAGACGTGCGGCTGTGTGCACGCAAGGGGGTGTGCATACCGGTGGAGGCGTGCGGGGACGTGTGCGTGCGAGGGAATGAGTGTGAGGACGTGCGGGTGTGTGCACGCAAGGGGGTGTGCATACCAGTGGAGGCGTGTGGGGATGTGTGCATGTGAGTGAATGAGTGTGAAGACGTGCGGGTGTATGCATGCAAGGGGGTGTGCATACCGGTGGAGGCGTGCGGGGACGTGTGCATGCGAGGGAATGAGTGTGAAGACGTGCGGCTGTGTGCACGCAAGGGGGTGTGCATACCGGTGGAGGCGTGCGGGGACGTGTGCGTGCGAGGGAATGAGTGTGAAGACGTGCGGGTGTGTGCACGCAAGGGGGTGTGCATACCAGTGAAGGCGTGCGGGGACGTGTGCGTGCGAGGGAATGAGTGTGAAGACGTGCGGGTGTGTGCACGCAAGGGGGTGTGCATACCGGTGGAGGCGTGCGGGGACGTGTGCGTGCGAGGGAATGAGTGTGAAGACGTGCGGCTGTGTGCACGCAAGGGGGTGTGCATACCGGTGGAGGCGTGCGGGGACGTGTGCGTGCGAGGGAATGAGTGTGAAGACGTGCGGGTGTGTGCACGCAAGGGGGTGTGCATACCGGTGGAGGCGTGTGGGGACGTGTGCGTGCGAGGGCATGAGTGTGCAGACGTGCGGGTGTGTGCACGCAAGGGGGTGTGCATACCGGTGGAGGCGTGCGGGGACGTGTGCGTGCGAGGGCATGAGTGTGAAGACGTGCGGGTGTGTGCACGCAAGGGGGTGTGCATACCGGTGGAGGCGTGCGGGGACGTGTGCGTGCGAGGGAATGAGTGTGAAGACGTGCGGGTGTGTGCACGCAAGGGGGTATGCATACCGGTGGAGGTGTGTGGGACGTGTGCATGTGAGTGAATGAGTGTGAAGACATGCGGGTGTGTGCACGCAAGGGGGTGTGCATACTGGTGGAGGCGTGCGGGGACGTGTGCGTGTGAGTGAATGAGTGTGAAGACGTGCGGGTGTGTGCACGCAAGGGGGTGTGCATACCGGTGGAGGTGTGTGGGACGTGTGCGTGTGAGTGAATGAGTGTGAAGACGTGCGGGTGTGTGCACGCAAGGGGGTGTGCATACCGGTGGAGGCGTGTGGGGACGTGTGCGTGCGAGAGAATGACTGTGAAGACGTGCGGGGGTGTGCACGCAAGGGGGTGTGCATACCGGTGGAGGCGTGCGGGGACGTGTGCGTGCGAGGGAATGAGTGTGGAGACGTGCGGGGGTGTGCACGCAAGGGGGTGTGCATACCGGTGGAGGCGTGCGGGTGTGTGCACGCAAGGGGGGGAGTACGAGTGGAAGTGTGTGCGCGTGGGACCGCACTAGGGCGCAGCGCCCAGGCCGCACGCTGCGTCTCCGAGGTGCCGGGCGGCCCCGCCAGACTACAATTCCCAGAGCGCCCCGGGGCGCCCGCCGGGAGAGCCGCAGCCGGAGCCGGAGCCGCAGCCGCAGCCGCCGGCGGGGGGGGCGGGACGCTGTCCGTGGCTCTGCGGCTCGCGGGCCCCGCGCGGCGGAGGAGGCGGATGAGGGGCGGCGGGCTGGGCCGGAGGCTCCTGGCCTCGGGGGGCGGCTGGGGCGCCGCGCTGCCGGCCCCAAGGAGAGGTGAGAGGCGCCCCCGGGGGGGGATGAGTTTCCCCGGTGGGCACTGGCCGGTGTGAGCCTCCCCCGCCCCACTCTGGCCGGTGTGAGCCCCCCCCCCCGGTCAGTACCCAGCTGGGAGAGCTCGTAGCGCCCTTCCCCCCCCCCCCCCCCCCGGTGCCACAGGCATGAGTGCGGGTCACCCTGTCAGCAAGTGCGGGGGCCTGGCCTCATTGTGTATCTCCGTGCCGAGGGGCTCCCCCATCACGGACCAGGGCCCCAGCAGGGTGCTAGGCGCTGTACAAAAGAACAAAATCGCAGCCCCCGCCCCAGAGAGCTTGCAGTCCAAGCCTAAGGCAAGAGACAATGGGCGAGTATGGAGGGGGAGGCCTTGTCTACACGGCCACTTTACAGCGCTGAAACATTCTCGCTCAGGGGTGTGAAAACACACACACACACCCCAGCAATGTGGGTTTCAGCGCTATAAAATGGCCGTGTAGACCGTGCACCGGGGTAGCTATTCCTCTCCTAGGGGTGGTTTTTTTGCAGCCATGTGAAAGCATTGCCGTGGCAGCGCTTTAAGGTGGGTAGTGAAGACATACTCTGAAATAATACTGGTCAGCATGATTGGCAGCAGTCCCTGCTCACTCTGTGTGGAACTGCAGTCTAGGTGTTTTGTGTTGGTTTTTTGGTGGCATCACAGCAAAGAAGGGATTTGAAGGAGGACAGTGAGGTGGATTTGTAGATTTTTATGGGAATTTCCTTGTAGGCATGAGGAGCAGTGAGAGCGAAAGCAGGAAAGTGCTCATTTGAAAATATAAGTGGTTGACTGAGAAGACTGGGCTTACTGGCAGAGCAGAGGTGGGAGTCGAGCTCAGTAGTGTATGAGAATTGATAAGTAGCATGTGGGGTGATGTGCAAGCACGTTGGAGGACAGGGTTAGAATTCAGAATTATTTTGACAAACTGGGAAATTAGTCTGAATTCCACAAGATGAAATTCCATAAAGATAAGTGCAAAGTACTACACTTAAGAAGGACAAATCAGCTACAAAATGGATTATAACTGTCTAATTGGTAGTACCGCTAAAAAGGATCTGTGAGTTGTAGTGAAAAATCACAAACTGAATGTGTACCAGCAATGTGATGCAGCTGCAAAAAAGGTCAGTATTCTGGGCCATATTAACTGGAATGTTGTTTGTAAGACTCTTGCTATTTGGCACTGGTAAGGTCCCAGCTGGAGTACTCTGTCCAGTTTTGGATGCTACACTTTAAGAAAGATGTGGACAAAATAGAGAGTCCAGAAGAAAGCTACAAAAATGATAAGATTTAGAAACCAGACCTTTGAGGAAAGGTTAAAATGAGCATGTTTAGTCTTGACAAAGGAAGACAGATGGAATACCAGATAACAGATTTCAAATATGTTAGAGACTGTTATAAAGAGGATGATGATCAATTATTTTGTATACCCATACAGGCAGGACAAGAAGTAATGGGCTTGATCTGCAGCAACAGAGATTCAGGTTAGATGTTAGGAAAAAAAACTTTTCAACTATGAGGATAATTAACCCCCACCCCCGAGTGCCTCACTGCCCACAGTGGGGTCTCCCCCTCCCAGCCCCATGCAGCCTGGGGCTGACCCCCACCCCCAGACCTGTGTTGCCCAAAACTGGGGCTGATCCTCCCTCTCCCCCGCCCCCTGACCTGAGCTCTGTGCTTACCCCTGCTGAGGCTGATCTCCCTTGCCCCCAGCTCCCTGCCTCCCCGGCTGAGGCTGATTTCCCCCAACTCTGGGCTGCCCAGGGGTCAGCTCTGAAGCCAGCACTGTCCGCCAGCAGCAAATTTCTCCACTTTCCTGCTGGCGGGCAGTGCTGCCTTCAGAGCTGCTCCCTGGGCAGCAGCTGCCACTATGCTCTGCCTTGCAGCTGGGACAAATGCCCAGTTTTGGTGAAGAAGTAGGGACGGCAGGGACAGAGCTGAAAAAGGAGACTGCCCTGGCCAAAATAGGATATATTGGCTCCCTAGCCAGCCCAGGCCCTGTTGTTCCTGGTTGGCCCCTTGGTCCCAGAGGACCAACCCCCCTGCATCGTGCCCCATTGCCCCTAGCTGGCCGCTCTCTCTGGGGTACCCCATAGAGAACATGGGCCTGGTGGGCTCAGCCTCCCTGCACCAGCCTCTCCTCCCTGGCAGTATGGTGAGTCCCTGAGGTAAAATCCACCCTCCCTTGCGAACAAGGGCTCACTCAGCTGAAGGGAACCCACCTAGCTCAGTAAAAGGAGGCAAGCCTGGCGAGCCCAGTACCAGAAACCACCCATTCAGAAGCAGCAGTAAGACACCTTCCTCACCCTTCTCCTGCACAAGTTACTGCTTGCTCCTCCCCATTGTCGCCCCCTGTCCTCCAGGCCCTCTTCCTGCACAAGTCATCGCTTACTTCCCCCCTCCTCTGTCCGCCCCGAACACTGAATGCTTGTCTGAGTGATGGGCAGAACAAGAAGTAGGCCTGAGTGGACTTGTAGGCTCTAAAGTTTTACATTGTTTTATTGTTAAGTACAGTTATTCTTTTTTACGTAGTTCTACATTTATAAGTCAACTTTTGTGATAAAGAGCTTGCACTACAGTACTTCAATGAGGTGAATTGAAGGTTTTTTTACAGTGCAAATGTTTGTAATAAAAAATAAAGTGAGCACTGTACACTTTATATTCTGTGTTGTAATTGAAATCAATATATTTGAAAATGTAGGAGACGTCCAAAATATTTAAATAAATGGTATTCTATTATTGTTTAACAGCGCGATTAGTCGTGATTAATTTTTTTAATTGCTTGACAGCACTAGTTAGAAGTGAATACTTTATAGCATTGGAGAGCTGGGAATTATTAAACTTAAATATTGTATATTGCCACATAAGCAATTTACATGCATTTCTTAAATAGAATTGTACCTTTTCTCTATCCCAATCATCTTAAATTTAATATAGGCTTTGTATAGATTAGGAAGTGAGGTCAGGATTAATTAACCACAACTAGTTCCCTAGTGTAGATGCAGATTAACATTGACTTTGATTTAGCTGGAGGAGGTTGGCCTATGTGTTAACAAATGCTGATCTGACCTCTATTTCTTTTCCTAATCAAAGCCATGACAAGACTAGGACAACAGTTTAGTGAAGGGAGAGAGTTAGTGGTAGGAAGGAAGGATTTGTACAAGAAATGGGTTTTCAGCAGGGATTTAGATGTGAAAGACAGGTTTTGCTGGATAGCAATTAGGAGACTATTTGAAACAGGTTGGAGAAGGAGATGCACAGAGGAGTGAAAGCTTCTAGGAAATTAGAGATGCAGGCATGGGTAAATCACAAGAACTGTTAAAACTTCAAATCGCAGTTCTTTATATCCTCTGGGATGTCATCTTTCATGCAGTAAAATCAATTATCTCTAACTCAACAAATCTGTGATATGTTAGGTGTTAAAATCATGTGTCAAAGTCTGTTGCCTAACTGGTTAGTTGGTAAACCAGTAAATTCTTCCCAAGCACTGGCACTGCATAATTATTGGTGATTTATTTACATAGCACTACCGTTTTGTGTGTCACTAGCAGATGCAGTCCCTTTGCTGATAGGGTGCTGGGGAAGAAGTTGGTGTGAAGAATGCAGCTGGTGGGTGTGTAGTTTTCTGACAGGGCCAGCTGAATGATGCTAATTGTGCAACCCATTTCTTGTTGGCTACATTAGAACAGTTACACTTTTAAAAGTAGAAACATAATTTAAATGCCTTCCTTTAATAGTTAATACATTACCGATAATCATCAAAAAGAAAAGGAGTACTTGTGGCACCTTAGAGACTAACCAATTTATTTGAGCATGAGCTTTCGTGAGCTACAGCTCACTTCATCGGATAATCATCAAGTTATTCAATCACAGTATTTTGATCTTTGGTATACCCGGAGGCTTGGATACCTGAATTTGGGATTGTTGTTTGGGGTCCTAGTGGTGGAGCAAACCTTTGTAAAGACAATGAGGACAATTATGAGATTTAGAACATTTAGGGGAAGGAGAAAATGCTGGCTAGACTGACTACTTCCCTCTGTTTTATAATCAAGCCATTGAAGGAGGACCAACACTCTTTGTTGCACACACATTCGTGCACTGGGGTCCTCCTTTCCACTATGAAAGATTATGCAGCAAAAACTCTTTAATGTTATTGCATTCCATGATAAAATTAACAAGGAAGCGAATGAGTAAACAACTTCTTAATGGCTTCTTGCCATTTTCAGGTTTTGCTGCCACAGCCCCTGTGAAGTCGTATGACATGAGAAGAGTTGAAATAACCCCACTGGAACAGAGAAAGCTAACCTTTGATACCCATGCATTGGTACGAGAGCTGGAAGTGCATGGTGAGCAATACCTATTAAGTAACTCAAGTGAAATCAAACTGCTACTTTCCCAAAAGTATTAAGGGGTTCCTGTTTGTCATGCATGTCTGTTACTAGCTGCTACAGTGTAAATGGAAGCGTTGCATGTAGATTGTTGTCTATACAGCCATAAAAATAAACTGAGTAAGGTAACATTTACTTACCTTGTAGGTTTGTGGAAGCTTATATGTAGTGCCTTTCGTCAGAGAAACTTAATGCACTCTGTAAGTGTAAAGTATCACTAAAATATAAAGAATAACTGTGATGGTCATATTAAAATCACCTTTTAAAATATACATTCCTTCTTCCAGTTCCTAATAAGCCCTTAATTTATTGAAATTGAAATTTTAAAAAAATCTAATTGACTTTTCCCCCACTTGCTTTTTGTGTACATTTTTTTCATTTCACTCAGCTTGGACAATGTAGAAACACTGTATAAAAAAAAAAAAACATATCCAGTTCTCATACGCTAATATGATAGTGCAGTGTTGGGGATTCAAACACTTCAGAGGAATGCTTAAATCCAGGTTGTATTGGGATTTTTTAAAAAGAAAATGTCATAGAAACACTTTGATTTTACGTTTTGTTAAATTTTGCATACGTCAGGTTAGGCCCCAAATTTAGGTTATGTAAAAACAATGTTTCTTTAAAAGGTTTGATTTAAAATGACAGAGGTGGGAGACTAAATATATTGTAGCATTCTATCCTTCACTTGCCTTTTTATACATTAGTATCATATCTCATATAGCCCTCCACTGGGCTCAAAAGTGATTCATCTTGCATATCACCTGTGCTGCATTGCTTGGGTGCAGTCTAAGATTTACCTGAACACTTAACTTTACATTTTCTTTCTCAAGTTCGTTTGTCCCATCTTTGATATGGTCTTGCCTTAGATAAAAAAACTCAGATATTACAGTGATCAAGCTCTAAACATAGAGGTTATAGGCATTAGAGGAGGGAAGAGACCTATTGAGTCCAACCTCCTTCCAGTGTAAAATATTTACAGTACAAATAGATATTATGACATTCTCCGAACTTCCATGCAGCTTGGGTGTGGATTGGGCTGGTAATTAGAAAAATGAGCTAGTTTTTTTAAAAAATAATTGAGACTCCAGGGAAGCTAAAGCTTTAGAATCATACCAAACTACACATAAAGTGTTAGCACTGGTAAGTAAAAGTCCTAACGGCCAAATTTTGGCCTGGTGTAAACAGGTGCAGTGCTCTTGAAGTCAACAATGTTTCACATGCTTATTATGCCCAGTCTGAATTTGCCTCAAAAGATGTGGAGCAATTTCAGTCTATGTAGGATTCCCTTATTAATTTCATTCTTTTTTTTCCCTAGGATGCACACTCTGTAGCAAAGGATAAACCTGGTTTATTAAATAGTATTTGTGAGTGTCATAAATTATAAAGGGAAGGGTAACCACTTTTCTGTATACAGTGCTATACAATCCCTCCTGGCCAGAGGCAAAACCCTTTCACCTGTAAAGGGTTAAGAAGCTAAGATAACCTTGCTGGCACCTGACCCAAAATGACCAATGAGGGGACAAGATACTTTCAAATCTGGAGGGGGGGAACAAAGGGTTTGTCTGTCTGTGTGATGCTTTTGCTGGGAACAGATCAGGAATGCAGCCTTACAACTGCTGTTAAGTTCGTAAGTAATCTAGCTAGAAATGCATTCATTTCCTTTTGTTTAATGGCTGGTAAAATAAGCTGTGCTGGATGGAATGTATATTCCTATTTTTATGTCTTTTTGTAACTTAAGGTTTTGCCTAGAGGGATTCTCTATGTTTTGAATCCGATTACCCTGTAAGGTATTTACCATCCTGATTTTACAGAGGTGATTCTTTTACCTTTTCTTTAATTAAAATTCTTCTTTTAAGAACCTGATTGATTTTTCATTGTTCTTAAGATCCAAGGGTTTGGTCTGTGTTCACCTGTACAAATTGGTGAGGATTCTTATCAAGCCTTCCTCAGGAAAGGGAGTGTAGGGCTTGGAGGGGATATTTTGGGGGAGGACGTCTCCAAGTGGGCTCTTTCCCTGTTCTTTGTTTAAAACGCGTGGTGGTGGTAGCCTATGGTTCACGGACAAGGCAAAGTTTGTACCTTGGGGAAGTTTTTAACCTAAAGTGGTAAGAATAAGCTTAGGGGGTCTTTCATGTAGGTCCCACATCTGTACCCTAGAGTTCAGAGTGGGGAAGGAACCTTGACAGTGAGAAAATACTGTACATTAGGAAAAACTAAATAGCCCGTGGCAGTTGAACAGGTTGCAGATTATGCTCCTGTTGCATGCGGCACCTGCAGAAGGTCATTGGTTTTTGTAATTCAAAATATAATGGATGCACTTCAGATTCAAAGCTGAAAAAGTTCAGAATTTTGAAAAGTTGGTGATCTTAAAAGTTTTGGTAGCTTGGTGGTTGAATCCATGTCACTGGCAGTGTGACTTGTAACTTACCTTTGCACTTGCATACTGAACTTTATGCTTGTGTAACTTTTGCTTGCCTTTCCATACAATTTTTGATTTCATCTTAACCTGTCATCCTTCAACTGTCTTCCAGGTTTTGGTAAAGAACAAGCAGAGACCATTGTATCAGCATTAACAACTTTGTCAAATCTCAGCCTAGACACAGTCTACAAGGATATGGTGACCCAAGCTCAGCAGGTGGTAAATCAGTGATTTATTGTTTCCTTGTCATTTTATATGTCCATGAAGCATCATATACACAAATGGTGCTTTATAACATATAGTAGTTTATATTTTTGTCTTTTAAAATATAAGAGAACTAGTATAGTGGATACTTTACTGAGGCAAATTGTCCTAAAATCCTAGCTGAGTTTAAATTAGAGAGGAATAAGTGATATCTTGCATTTACTATAGCACCTTTCATCCCATAGAAACCAAAAGTTCTTTCCAAAAGTAAGAATGATCTACAAATGCTATGCAGGGATTGCTTCATCTGCTACTGAAAGGCAGCCTGTGGGGTGAGATAGCAACTGTTTAACAACGCACAGCAACACTGCACAACAGTTTAGGACAGGAAGTGAATTTCAAGGAACATTATTCTGATTGTTAATCATGATATGGATGCTTTAGGTAGAGGAAAGTAGCCTGTGTCTTTTATTTAACAATAGCATAGGTATACAGTATTGGCCTTGGTTGGTTTTTTGTTGATAAATTAAAAACCACCAAAACTGGTTCATGATGATCTTGACTCTTTCTGCATATTTGGCTCATGGAACTGGTCCTGTTATACAGTTCAAACATACACTGATGCTTCATGCAAAGAATCCTATTGATTGTCTTATTTAACTTGTAGGTTCAAGCTAGTTCTTGTAAAATTATGTGATTGTAGTAAGCCAGTAAAATAATTTGGTATGTCTGGGTGTACGGGGGAGGATAATTAATTTCATCATCACAAATGTGTGAAATTAAAAGGATCTAAGAATTTTACTCTTTGCGAAGTAGACAATTGGACCAGTGTAACTAGACTCCGATACAAAATAATAGTTTAAATAATTAATCAAGAAGACACTAGACTGAGAATTATATACCACTTATGTTCAGTGAGAATATGCAATTAAGCACAAATAGCACAAATTACTTCTCCATTATTAAGCCATGGAGTTTTATAGCTAACCGATTTTTTTCCCTTAGTTATTTTTTTAATTTTTGAGAACTTTTACCATGAATAACTGAATTATGGGAGTAGAGGAGAACCCAAGAACTTGTTTTTTTCCTGTTCTTTTTTTTTTTTTATCTTTTCCTTTAATATGGAAACCCTACTGGCTTTGAGACCCTGCTGTGTCTAAAGAAGTATAAATGTACATTGCCTATATCCCAAAGGTAGCTTCCTTTTAATAACGTGGGGTAGCTTAGTGAATGTTATATTCAGACTCAGAAATTTTTTAATTTTTTAATTCGGTGTGTGGAGATAATAGATCCAAACATAAGCGCAGCCAACGTACTGTAAGGAATTGTAGGAAATTAATACAGTGTGTGTTCAACAAAGTAGGGATCAGACCCGATGGAGGTTGTTCATACCTCTGAAATGTTCGGCACTCTGAACAAAACATTACGGCTATTCTTTCACATGTTTACAACTGAACATTGACTTAATACAGCTTTGAAATTTACTATGCAGAAGAAAAATTTTGCTTTCCCTTAATTTTTTTAGTAGTTTACATTTAACACAGTACTGTATTTGCGTTTTTTGGGGTTTTTTTGGTGGGGTCTCTGCTGATGCCTAATTGCGTACTTCCAGTTCCAAATGAGGTGTGTGGTTGACTGGTCAGTTTGTAACTCTGGTGTTCGTAACTCTGAGGTTCTACTGTAATTTTGAATTGGAACTGAGGAGTACTAACTCTCTTGAATCCTGAATTGGGGCTAGGCATTTTCCTTCTCACTAAGCCCAATAGCCTCAAAAGCAGGCTCCCACGTAATTCCATGTCACTAATATTTAAAGGAACAGTACAATGAAACTGTCTAGGACCTGTAAATACTACAAGATCCTGAAGTCAGGTAGGTTTTTTGTTCATTTCAAATCCAAGGGTTCGTATTATTTTTTAAAATTCTAAGTTGAAGTGAATTTAGTGCTTGTGCAAGTGGCAGCTTGACAGTGCTGGAAACTGAACTCTGTCCACACAATAGGTAAGTCAGTGAGATTTCCTACAACGCCTTGCCAATGTGCCTCATCACATTGGGGTGAGAGCGTAGTTTGGTATCCATAACCATTCAGTCCTTGGCCTCTCCGCCAACCCTTATAGCAAGGAGGACTCATTAGTGCTAAATATGATTATGTCCACTAGGAACTGGACTGAGACCGTTAGCTTATTTCATATGGGCATCAAAAGTAAGTGGTGACTGAAGGTTCAACCAGGGAATTCTGATCTATTTTATTGACCAACTTTGTGGGCCAAATACCTGTGGCTTTTCTACCTTAGTTTTAGAATTGTTTTATAAAACAGCAAAAGTAAAGGTTCTGAATCCCTCGAACAAACTCCAGCTTTTCATTGTCTGTTACTATGTGACGTTTTTTTTTATGCCTGACAGTCACCAGTTAATGATTTCATGCACAACAAGACTTTGCTTTCTGTGACCTAAGCAAGTCTCTTTCTTCCTGTTGCAATGCAATGCTTGAAAAGGTCTTAGCATTTCTTAGCAGTTCTGAGTGATTACTATATTATTTCCTAGGAAATAACTCTGCAGCAGATAATGGCGCATTTAGACTCTATTCGGAAAGATATGGTCATCCTAGAGAAAAGTGAATTTGCAAACCTGAGAGCAGAGAATGAGGTACTACTGAATCTTTCTAACTGAACAGATAAATTGCAAAATATGTTGAAGTATTCTTTTTGGAACCAACTGTTTAGATACAAGCAATCACTGATACTTTCACCAGTGCTGACAGCTTAGTTTTCTTGTTCTTTAAAAATTAACAATCTGTCTGTGACTCTTTCTGCCTTGTAAGTGGCATGTTTGGTGTTCATATAAACATAAATTTGGGATACAGATTCATACAATTTCCCCAGAATAAAACAAACCCATATTTAAATCCTTGAATGGTCTAATGTACTTTTAAGGCCTATTACCATTATTTAATGCTGGAAAAGTGTATAGTTCTTTGAGACACAGAATTCAACAAAACTTTATGACGTAGGGTATGTCTACACCATGAAATTAGGTCGATTTTATAGAAGTCGCTTTTTAGAAATCAGTTTTAGACAGTCGATTGTGTATGTCCCCACTAAGCGTATTAAGTCGGCGGAGTCTGTCCTCAATACCGTGGCTAGCATCGACTTACAGAGCGGTGCACTGTGGGTAGCTGTCTCACAGTTCTCGCAGTCTCCGCTGCCCATTGGAATTCTGGGTTAAGCTCCCAATGCCTGATGTGGCAAAAACATTATCACGGGTGGTTTTGGGTACATGTCGTCAGTCGCCCCTCCCTCTGTGAAAGCAACGGCAGACAATCGTTTCACGCCTTTTTTCCTGGGATACCCGTGCAGATGCCATACCACGGCAAGCATGGAGCCCGCTCAGCTCACCACTGCTGTTATGAGCATTGTAAACACCTCGCGCATTATTCTGGAATATGTGCAGAACCGGGCTAAGAGACGCCAGCATGAGGACGATTGTGAGGAGGACATGGACACAGATGTTCCTGAAAGCATGGGCTGTGGCAGTTGGGACATCATGGTGGCAGTGGGGCTGGTTGATACAGTGGAATGCCAATTCTGGGCCCAGCAAACAAGCACAGACTGGTGGGACCGCATAGTGTAGCAAGTAGGATGATTCACAGTGGCTGCGAAACTTTCGCATGCGTATGGCCACTTTCCTTGAACTTTGAGTTGCTTTCCCCTACCCTAAAGCGCCGGAATACCAAGATGAGAGCTGCCCTGACAGTTGAGAAGCGAGTGACCATAGCCCTGTGGAAGCCTGCAATGCCAGATTGCTACCAGTCAGTCGGGAATCAATTTGGACTGGGCAAGTCTACTGTGGGGACTGCTGTGATCCAAGTAGCCAATGCAATCACTGATGTTCTGCTATCAAGGGTAGTGACTCTGGGAAACGTGCAGGTCATACTGGATGGCTTTGCTGCAATGGGGTTCCCTAACTGTGGTATGGCAATAGACGGAACACATATCCCTATTTTGGCACCGGACCACCTTGCCAACCAGTACGTAAACAGCAAGGGGTACTTCTCAAGGTGCTGCAAGCACTGGTGGATCACAAGGGACGTTTCACTGGCATCAACGTGGGATGGCCGGGAAAGGTGCATGGACGCTCGCATCTTTAGGAACTCCAGGCTGTTTGAGCAGTTGCAAGAAGGGACTTACTTCCCAGACCAGAAAATTACCGTTGGGGATGTTGAAATGCCAATAGTTATCCTTGGGGACCCAGCCTACCCCTTGCTCCCATGGCTCATGAAGCCATACACAGGCAGCCGGGACAGTAGTAAGGAGCAGTTCAACTATAGGCTGAGCAAGTGCAGAATGGTGGTAGAATGTGCCTTTGGACGTTTAAAAGCTCACTGGTGCTGTTTGCTGACTAGGTTAGATCTCAGCACAACCAACATTCCCATTGTTATTGCTGCTTGCTGTGTGCTCCATAATATCAGAGAGTAAGGGGGAGATGTTTATGGCGGGATGGGAGGTTGAGGCAAATTGCCAGGTGGCTGATTTTGAGCAGAGAAGAATTTGAGCATTTTGAGAAGAGCACAGCAGGGCGCGCTGCACACCAGAGAGGCTTTGAAAACCAGTTTCATGGCTGGCCAGGCTACGGTGTGACAGTTGTGTGTGTTTCTCCTTGATGCGAACCCGCCCCCTTTGTTGATTTTAATTCCCAGTAAGCCAACCACCCTCCCCCCCTTCAATCACAGCTGGCAAAGGAAATAAAGTAACTGTTGTTTTGAAACCATGTATTCTTTCTTTATTAATAAAAAAAAAAAAGTGAGATAACTGACAAGGTAGCCCGGGTGGGGTGGGGTGAGGAAGGAGGGAAGGATAAGGCCACATTGCTTATTGTAGCCATGCTACAAATCAACACTGTTTGAATGACAGCCTTCTGTTGCTTGGGCCATCCTCTGGAGTGGAGTGGCTGGGTGCCCGGAGCCTCCCTCCCTGCGTTCTTGGGCGTCTGGGTGAGGAGGATATGGAACTTGGGGAGGAGGGCAGGCAGTTATACAATGGATGCAGCGGGGGTCTGTGCTCCTGTTGGCTTTCCTGCAGCTCCAACAGACGCTTCATCAAATTCGTTTGCTCCCCCATTAGCCTCAGCATTGCCTCCTGCCTCTGCTCTTCGCGCTCACTTAATGCTTTCCTGGCCTCTGCCACTGAATGTCTCCATGCATTAAGCTGTGCCGTATCAGTGCGGGAGGACTGCACAAGCTCGGAAAACATGTCATTGTGAGTGCATTTTTTTCGCCTTCTGATCTGCGATAACCTCAGGGATGGAGATGATAGCGGGAGCATAGGAACATTTGCACCTGGGGGGAGATAAAAAGGGAGAGTAAAATTTAAGATGATACATTTCTGAGAACAAAAGGGAGACTCTTTCACAGTGGATCAAGTAATTCACAGCAGACGGCACATGTGCTTTAGGTACGAGGTCGCATTTTGCCTTTTATATTGAGTGCCTGCTGGTGTGGTTACACATCACACACGGCTGGGCAACAGAATTCGGTTTCCAGGCAGCCATGGTAAGCCTTTTGGTATGCGGGGTTGGCTTCTTACGCCTTCATAACATGGGAATGGTTTCAAACTGCAGCGCCATCCTTTCCCATAGCAAGCAATGCAGTTGGGTTTCACATTTAAAAGGAGGGGCTGCAGTTTTCGGGTGGATGTGCAGCACACACCTCTCCCCACCCCACCGCATGGCTATTCTCTGGGATGATCCCTTTAGCCAAGCGCAAACAACCCAGCATGAACGGGGTCCTTTTACTGTTCCCTTACAAAAATTCCCCTATTTCAATCAGGTGACCATGAATGACATCACTCTCCTGAGGCTAACACAGAAAGATAAAGACAGAATGTTGCTTGAATGCGACCAAAACCCAGGACCATTTGCTGCCATGCTTTGTGCTGCAGTGATTCCAAACTATTTGCTACTGGCTTGGCGTGGTAAAGTGTCCTACCGTGGAGGACGAAGTAAGGCAGCCCTCCCCAGAAACCTTCTGCAAAGGCTTTCAGAGTTCCTCCAGGAGAGCTTCATGGAGATGTCCCTTGAGAATTCCTGCTCCATCCCCAGACACGTTAACAGACTTTTCCAGTAGCTGTACTGGCTGTGAATGCATCCCAATTCTTCAGGGCAAATCAAACATTAAACACTATTGCTTTTAAACCCTGTACTGTAGCTACAAATGTGCACTCACCAGAGCTTCCTCCTCCGGCTTCAGGATCGGGGATCCCGCCTTGGGAGGGTAATGGCTCCAGGGCGATGAAAAGCTCCTTGCTGCCAGGGAGAACGGATTCACCGCTTGCCTGCTGCGCATTCTCCTCCTCCTCTTCCTCATCCACAAAATCCTCCTCCCTGTTGCGTGAGACTCCCCCCCCCCCCCTTGCAGGTATCCACAGACAGTTGTGGGGTAGTGGTAGGGTCCCCCCTAGAATGCCATGCAGCTGATCATAAAAGCGGCATGTATGGGGCTCTGCCCCAGAGCAACCGTTTGCCTCCTTTGTCTTTTGGGAGGCTTGCCTGAGCTCCTTAACTTTCACATGGTACTGCTGCGTGTCCCTGTTGTAGCCTCTCTCCACCATGCCCTCTGCGATTTTGGCATATATATTAGCATTTCTTCTTTTTGATCGGAGTTCGGTCTGCACAGATTCTTCTTCCCCGTACAGCAATCAGATCCAGTGTCTCCCTTTCGGTCCATGCTGGAGCTCGTTTGCGATTCTGGGGGGACTGCATGGTCATCTGTGCGGCTGAGCTTGCCACATTGACCAAACAGGAAATGAAATTCAAAATTTCCCAGGGCTTTTCCTGTGTACTTTGCTAGTGCATCGGAGTTCAAAGTGCTGTCCAGAGCAGTCACATTGGAGCACTCTGGGATAGCTCCCAGAGGCCAATACCATCAAATTGCATCTGCACTACCCCAAATTCGACCCAGCAAGGTTGATTTTAGCACTACTCCCCTTGCTGGGGAGGAGTACAGAAGTCAATTTTAAGAGCCCTTTAGGTCGATGGAATGGGGTTGGTTGTGTAGATGCATTCATTTTTAAATCGACCTAACCTCATAGTGTAGACCAGGGTTTAGATATTTTTACTTCACTTTCCTTTTCCTGAGAGTATTTTGTATATTCATGGATGTGTTTCCACTATTCTTAGGATATATGAGCCAACATTCAGAATGACAAGATGCTTAGGTGCATTATCCATAGACATTGATCCACCCACTTGGTTTTAACCAAATTTTAAATAGCTCTAGATACCAGACGTAATTGATATTAGAAGTTTGACTACTATTAACATGTCTAATCTGGGACAGACAGGTCCATCCATGAAAAGATTTATTCCTGAAATACCATAATTTTCAGTGATCCACTTCAGTCAGTGTAACAAATATGTGATGGCAATGGTCTGACTATCCAGCTAAAATGGTTAGTCACTTACGACTTCTGTAAAATGGTCTTTTTTTTCCTTTGTACCTAGAAAATGAAAATTGAGTTGGATCAAGTTAAACAGCAGCTAATGGTAGGTAAACAGCAAGTACCTATAGAGTCTAATATTCAGGGAAGTGTGTAATTAGTTTATTTTATCTTTGTTTCTTTTGAAGAATGAAACTAGTAAAATCAGAGCTGATAATAAGCTGGACATAAATCTGGAAAGGAGCAGAGTGACAGATATGGTAAGCTGTTTTTAAAAGATGTCTCTATCAATTGTTTGCCATATTCCATTACTGAGATTGTAATTTCTCCCTTCTTAATCTGTAGTTCACAGATCAGGAAAAGAATCTGATGGAAGCAACTACAGAGTTTCATAAAAAAGTGAGTTAGCGCTGTTCTGTAATAATAATTGACAATTTTATATTATGGACCCAGTCCTGCCTTCATGGACCCAAAATTCTGACTGGAGTTAGCAGGATTTTGAGTGTACAAGAAATGGAAGATACCACATGACTTAAACCTGTGTTTCTTAAGCACGCATTAAAATACTCATATACACGTGTACAAGTATGAATATCACAAACTGGAACATGTTCTAATGCATCTAATCTGCTTCCTTTGAAATAACTGTTTGCATAAAACTTTAAAACATTATGCATGACTTTTTAATGCTGGTGGTTGTGCTCTTGCATTTTAGCTGTATTCTGTATTAACATTTCTAGCACAAATAACTCTATACAGTTTATATTTATTTTAATGAAGACTTGTACTCTCAAAGAACATCAGGAACCTAGGTCCTTTACGCCTGGTCAGAATTTTCAAACCTGCTCTCTATGATGTTCTGTCCGTGGCGTCCCTCCTTCTCACTCTTCATGCTTCAGTCACTGACATGGTTGCACCTCCCATCGCTACACCGGTGGCTCACGGGTCTGCCTCTCCACTCCTGACCTGTCTCCCTTCACCCAATCCTTCATCTTTAGCCTGTTTTTATAGTTGTTTCCCAGGTGTCTGATCATCAAACTTCACACAGCCAAAACTGCTCCTGACCTTTCCTCTCAAATCCTCCCCATTCTCTAAGTTCTCTGTAACTGCTGACAACACTAGCCTTCTCCATATCACTCAGGTCTTTGACTCCTCACTCTTTTGCCTTGCACATCAGTACTATCTAACTTCCCACTTGTTCCATCATATTTCTAATGGAATTTGTGGGTACTTGACACTTCAGAGAAAATAAGGCCACTTTAATTAGGTGCTTAAACATGGTCAGCATTGTAGTTAAACTGATACAGAACTTGCTGTACCATGTTTCCATGGTAAAATATATGGAAATTAATTAATTTAACTCTCTAGACAAAATAATTGGCTGTTATTTCCCTTCCTGCCATGTTGTATATGTTTTGTAGCCAGTAACTGCTCTTGGAAGGTCTTAAATATGCTGTTTGAGTGATGAAACAGGTCTCTCTCCTTAATGAAGGTTAGAAGAGGTGTAATGTGCTAAATCAAGGTCACTGCTAGGTAGACAGTATAACATAAAATATAAACCCTCAAGCTTCTGGACATAGCCAATTGCAAACTGACTGGGGTTAGAAAGAAATTTCCCCTTTTGGACAGATTATTTCTTAACTGTCAGCTGTAGAGTTTCTTGTACCTTTCTCTGAAGAATCTGTTACTGGCCGTTGTCGGGGCAGGACGCAGACAAAATGGAACATGGGTCTGAATTCATAAGGCAGTTCATGGAAGGGGAGGGGAATATTTTTTTAAAAGTTAATCAAAATATACATCCATGTTGAATGCTCCCCATAGACAGATTAGTTGGGGCATTTGACACACATCATGTTGAACTCAATTTTAGCTTTTTCTTTGCTATTCCCCTTTGAAAACCACTCTTCAGTTGCATTACATACTGCTCTGCTCATCTTGTAAGCTCACTTATAGGCTACACATCTTAATTCAACAAGGGTTTTGAGATTTTTCATTTTAATAGATGTTTTCTCTTTACGTAGAATAGCTGACAGCATTGCCGTCTGTTTTGTTTTGTTTTTTTAAGTTGAAGGAGCAGGAGATGAGACCCATACATATGCCATGTCTTGTAATGTATTTCAGGATTCAAATACCAACAGTGCTATTGCAGAAATCAGTAATAAAATTGATACACAAATAGCCTCCTTAAAAACTCTCATGGAATCAAATAAACTGGAGACAATACGTTATTTGGCAGGTATGTTGGTGGGGAGGGGCATTAATACTGTAGTGTGTTTCAGAAATGTAAAATTTGATTCAAAGTGCAGATTTTAGGAAGCTCAGTTCTTGGAAAGCTCCTTTGGTAGCCTGGTCATAGTTCCTGAGTTCTTTCACATTAAAACATGAGCAGCAAACAAAATGAGCATGTGTATATACATAATTATGAAAATAAGACCGTAGATGTATCTTGCAAGAGGACAAATTAAAGATATGGTCTCTAGGCCGAAAAGTTTAGTCTCAAATTGGGTGTGGCAAGGGATCAAGTAAATGATGGGAAATATTGAAGCAAAAGGAGGTCAAGAGGTCATTTGTTCTGCTAGTGAACATCTCTTGTTTAGCTTTTATCATAATTTATAAAAGGATTATTTGACATAAGACCATGGGTAGGCAGAAAACTTGAGAGGGACTTCGGTGGGATCACGATTGGGCCCAAAATTGGGATAGAAGGACATGAGTACAGGATATAAAAACTGCTTCCCATGACATTCATCCTTGCTGCAGTCAGCAAGCCCCTGCTGCAGAGATGCCCCAGTGAAAACCATCCTGGGCCCCGTCAGCCACCAAAGAATTGTTCTGGGGCTTAAAGCTAGTCTATAGGGAGTGAAGTGGTATATTCACATATCCATATGGTCTGATGTGGTGGTAGTTTGAGGTGGCTTGCTCAAAAAAGTCTTAAAAGCTTATGACTTCTGTTGCATGCACTTACTGATCTGTAGGGAGATCTCGACCTTGATCAATGTACCTTAACTACAAGTAGCAGTAAACTTCCCAGTCAAGTTTTCAAAGAAACATGCTTTCAAATTTGGTAATTTATGTAAGCTTTAAAGAAAACAAATTGAGCTCAGATGAGATTCATTTCCCAGTCTACCTGTAGACAGTAAAAATTACACAGAATTGGAGGTGGGTGAAAGGGAAGTAACCAAACAATTGTGGAATTGAGAAAGCAAGTCCAACAATAAGAACTGAACCTGGTTAACCCCCTCTTAACCTTTGCTAAACTGCTGGTTCAATAAGTATAGAAGGACAGTTGCTGAGATTTCACACACTCTGCTCTTAGCTACCCCGACATTGTACCAGTTATGTGTATTGTCAACTGAGTTCTCTCTTAGTTTAAACATCTTTTTGATTTGTGTACTGAAAACGTGTCATAACTGCCCCAACCCTTAAAATAGTTTCTGTACAGAAAGGGTTGAAACTTAGAGAGAAGCACTTTTTTAAAATAAAATCTGTTTTAGATTGTCTCGTATCATCTAGAGTTCTATACAACCTTCTGTCTGTGGCAAAAATGAATTCCTTGCATGTAACACAAGGCGATATTGAGTGTTATATTAATTATTTCCTTTCTTTTTACAGCTTCTGTTTTCACTTGCCTAGCAATAGCACTGGGATTTTATAGGTTTTGGAAATAGACCCAGTGGAACTACTGCACTACAGATAGAAGAAGAAAAGGCCACTGACATCATGGAACATCTGTTTGGTCATACTGTGTTCGCTACTGCGGGTATTCGTAGTGCCTTTGTTCTTGTATTGATAATGTGTACTAAAAAATATTCTCTGTAATAATAAAGGTCAAAATAGTTAGGGGCAATAATAGGAACCTTTCCTTAACTTCTAATTGATTCTTTAGTGGCCCTTTTTTCAAAAACCTCATACAGAAGAAACATTGAATCTGTGTTTATATAAAATCAGAATGTTTTTTGGCATAAGAATCAAAGAACATGTCCTATGATTGATTTTGGAAAGGTTCTGTTCTCATTAACATTTATCCCACTCTCACGTCCCCGCCAAAGGAAAGTGTTTACCATCTGATGTGACCAAATGCAAGGAGCTATCCTACTCTGAGACTTCTGTGCATCTTAAACTACTGGAGCTGCAAGTTTACGTTCCATCCCGATTCTCCTCTCCCCTGCCGGGTGAGATGTGTCCCCCACCTTTATAAAATTGTTAAAATAAAGCCTTGTCAAAAGGCTTAAATGAGATGTGTCCCCCACCTTTATAAAATTGTTAAAATAAAGCCTTTTCAAAAGGATCCCTTTCCCAGCATAAAGCTGAGTCTTAAAAATTAACTAACTATTAAAAATAACTAAAATGCTCACCCCTTCTTTGACAGTTTCCTCCACCCATACAGCCAAACGATTTTTTAACTCCCTTGTCTGAGGGGAAATGTCACATTTGGCAATGTGTGTGTATAACTCCCTGAGCAAGACAAAGGTTGGCTTTTGACTCCTTTCTGTTGCTGGAGATACAGAACTCGCCTATATGGTCCATATCCTTTACCTGAAAGCAGAATCTGGCTTGAAATGTGGAAATCTTACATTTCTTTCATGAAACTGCTGATGCTCCTGCCTCCAGATCCCTCTTGAAAGCGGGTGAGCACCATAGTCCTTGGGAAATAAATTGGTCCCATTGACTGTTCTAAACCAAACTTAAATCTTGATCTCTTTACCTTCTGCCAATGGCTGATAAATTTCAACATTAAGACATGACAGGATGGGAGGATATTTTTGCAACGTTTAAGCAACCAATCGTATTTTAGTTAAGTCCTTGTCGCAGGAGATTATTTTTCACCACAAGTGTAATTAAGTAACAGTGTTATACCAATAAAATAAAAACCAGCAGGATCTTATTAAAGGGAAAAAGGCAAAATACCACATTTATTGTGAATACAGAAAGAATCCTAGTAAGCAGATAGTTATAGCTATAACATTCCACACACACACACGTACGTACGTACGTTCTGCAAGGTTGTTATCATAGTTACCAGCCTTAGAGTTGCTCATGCCAAGTCACTGGCCAGGTGGCCTGGACATGAAGAGGGAGCAGGGCCTTGTCAGATGCTCATCTGATGCTCCTGGAAGTTGGTTTGCAGAATCAGACCCCAAAGTTCTCACTTTTTAGAGTCTATTTTTATAGGAATTTCTTCCTATGCCAGTCTATGGGAATTGCTTCATCATGCTGTTGCTGAATCAATCAGCAGATAGCGCATTCCTGACGGCTCCAAGATGTTATCTTGTTCTTTGGTTCTCCCATTCTTGAGGCTGTTGGGTGGATTCCAGTCTGCCCTCCGGGGGGTCCTCTGGTTATTTCCACTTGACGCCTTCTTCAGCCGATGGACACTGGATTCTTAGGCTGGCACCTCCCTGATCATTCAGTTATTATCCACACCAAGCATCCATCCACATACATCCTCTATCTCTATTTTAATCACAATTGTTAATACAGCAAAAGGGTGGGGAGTCTCTGGGTGCTGTTTCTGTTGTTAGAGTATTGCTTTGAGTCTCTCTCTGTGTGAATTGCTTTGAGAACAGACTCTGTCTTAGAATGTACTAACACAATTAGCAGCTTGCAAGTTTCACACACAGAGAGAGAGAGAAACAGTACCAAAAACCAAGAGACCTCTTAATTAGTAATACCCTGGAATTGAAACTATGGGGAATCAAACTCATTTGTGATTTTTAATACAGAACTTCTTTAATGTGATCCAACATAATCCCCCTTTTGACACTAAGATTTATAATCGTCAGTGTCACTTTCTATGTAGCCTATTCAAGAGAAAGTACTGTGAGGCAATTTGAGTTTGTGATTCCAATTCATGCCACATACATGATCCTAGTGATGTATCTTTACTATAAGGTTCTGGGGCAACAGGCAAGGTGAGGCACACCCACTTTTGAGGAGTCCATTCGGTACAACCTCTAGTGTCCAATAGCTTCCCTCCCTCCCCAGCCCACTGGCTCAAGGTCCAGGGTAGCCAGAAGGATCCCATGTGTAATATGAGGAGTGGGTTAACCTTCAATACCTTTGCCTCCAGGGATTGTTGGTGTGCAATTTTGACAACAGTTTCTCCCATTAACAGGTCTGGTTTACAATACTGGAAACATATTGCATCCATTCATATTGATAAGTGTCAAACAATGATCTCTTTCTTTTTTAACAAATGCATCAAACCCTTAATATTTCCCAATATAACCCAGAACATTTTGTGTTCCAAAGTAGCTAGTGCAAGTATCTGCATTTCAGTGCATCCCATAGCTATGGCTGTGTAGTTTCGTATTTCTAATATATTTTTTTTCTTATGGGTAAGCCATGTGGTAGTATTAAGCCATTACTAAAGATTCCATCAGCCTTTTAGGTTACGCAGACCAATTTGGACCAAGTCTACATTGGCATGTACTTGTTTTTGTATCAGGCTGTCCTGTAGCTGGGACAGAAAGCTTAATTTATTTTTAAGTTCCTGCAGGTCTTCGGTATTTTTTTTTTTAAACACACAACAGTGCTAGCAACAAAACAAAACACAAGACAAAACATAGAACACAGAACACAATTTCTATTGTGACAGTAGATTCATGGTATTGGGTTGCTTTTCAGCTGGCATCAGCTTTTCCTGATTTTCTGAAAGACAAAAAGAACATGTTTCTACCCCTTTTGGGGTGGCAGATTATTGCTTAAAATATTTCTTTTACAAATACTCTTGCTGATTGCAGGCAAAACAGAGGAATTGCCCCCACATTTTCCTGTTTTTGTTCTATAGGCAGGCCAGGTTTCAATGGCTTTTATTTTTTAAGGGTTATGGGGAAATTATCCCACTGTTTAGTCATTAAATCCCTGAGTTTTCCTTCTTATACAGCAGACCAAGTTTATAATGTTTTTCCTGCTGTGTTAAGCTTTAAGTTTTATTTACAGGTAATAACTGAGAAGCATCATTACCATACGACCTTAAAGGATTTTTCCAAAAATCATACACACTATACGTTGTTACAGGGATACTTATTATCATTAAATTTATTAAAATTATCTTGTATTCCCATGCCTTTTATTTAGACAATTTGTTTGCTGACCAGGTATGTCCTTTATCTGCAGCTCCTTTGTGCTGCTAGTTCTTTCCTTCCTTTATCATTTAGGTAATTTGCATTTTCACAGAAACTTCCTGCTTTTGGATTTAAAGCCATCAGCAGCTCAGAGACTCTATCTTAAAAGGGACACAATCAACTTTCACCAGAGTTTTGATTACTTTTAACTTCTGCTTCCAAAACACACAGCAATCTGAAAAAGAAAACCCAACCTATTGTGGCTCCCTTTGGAGCCCTAATAGCATTTTAATTAAGTAGCATGGTATGTTTGCATTTCTTTTGCCCCTTCTATAATATACCCTGCACATGTTCTGAGGCAAATGCACATTCCTTCCATAGTTTAACTTCTATAACATTATCCAGATCCATTTTTACATAAGGTGTCACTATTTCTTTTTTTGCTTACAGAGTTTTCATATACCTTTATCAAAGTGACAGTCTGATTACTCAGAGCCATTTTAAGACTCAGTGTTTCTAACATTGCTTCTTTTTGTTTTGTGCACCTCACCCCTGCTGTTGCTTCAGAGAGGCACTGTCTTTTTTTTATTATTTTTTTTACTACAACTCTCATCTGCTATTTTGTTACAAAAACAAACAAAAAACAAACAAACAAAAAGAATCCAAAATTTTTTTTTTTTATATTCTCCTGATTGACTGCCCTGCTGCAGCCACAACTTAAAAACATTTTAAATTTTGTAAAACATTGAGTTACCTTTTAAGGGTTAAATGCCAAATCCCAAAGCCAAACAACACTAATTACCTGTGTCTAGCAAAAAGGTCTGTCAGTTTTGCAACTTTGAATTAAAGAGTCAAATGGATTTTTAGTGGCATTATTTAAAACAAAAACAAAACTAACTGGTCCTTAGAACTTTACATATTTACACACACACAGACAGATACATACACATTTTCTTTTCCTTAACATCCCTTCCACACTGCTCTGTTTTTTACATCTTACATTCCCTTTATACATTTGAGGCAGTTAAGTTCCAATAGAACCCTCTTATGTTCTTTTAGCAAATTTGACTAAATTGTCCAGTCAAATGATTTTAAGTTTATTTTTGCCTGGCTAATTTACAGACATTCCTTTGGAAAAGGGCCCATTTTTCTTTCAGAATGGCTGCAAAGAAACCAAGAATGCTCTTTCTCTAACACTTTTCCTTTTTAACATTTTCGGTTAAAAGTTGTTTGGGTGAAATACAAAGTTTAACTGCTTAATTCCCTCCAGCCTCTGCAGAGTTAACTTTTTTTTTTACTCTCTTTTCTCTTTGTAATTATGCCTGGGGGTGCCGTACATAGGACCTTCTCCCCCTTTACCTGCCTCCCTCCAGCCTCTGCAGAGTTAACTTTTTCACTCTTTTTGTATTCCTGGAGTGCCTCTTTCACTATTTTCAGCTAGCTTTGGGTATTTGTAGCCAGCACCTTCCAATTGTCTGCTCCCTTTTCCGTTTGTGCCTTTTCCTCTTTACATGAAGACAAGCGGAGGGAAGAATCCTTACATGCCTCCCACAACAACCAAATTGCTGCTGCATCTCTTTTGGCAGCACTAGAAGGTTTGTATATGAGGGTATACTGAGCCAATCTATCCTCTAGGTCCGAAATAGTGCAGACATCAGCTAGGGCTTGTTTAGTCCAAGGACTGTGCCCAAATTTTTGAAGGATTTGTTTAAAAGGTGTAATTTCTTTAACAAAAGGTGAGGTTGGAGTTCCTTCTGATTCCATTGCTCCCTCTGGTATTGGCTCACCCTGTTTTCTTTTAAACATCTTAACATGGATATTTCAATCTCTTTGTCACTGCTGGTATTACTTAGCAAGTGACACAGCCTAGATTCTGAAATCATAGCTTAATCTATGCGTTTTTCCCCTGCTACCTTCCCGGAGGCCAGCAGGTCCCCTGCTACCTTCCCGGAGGCCAGCAGGTCCCCTGCTACCTTCCCGGAGGCCAGCAGGTCCGGTTAACCTGTTCTTCTCTGCTACTTTCTCGGACGCCAGCAGGTCCCCTGCTACCTTCCCGGAGGCCAGCAAGTCTAGTTTAATCTGTTTTCCCTGCTACCTTCTCGGAGGCCAGCAGGTCTGGTGTAATCTGTTTTTCCTGCTACCTTCTCGGAGGTCAGCAGGTCACCTGCTACCTTCTCAGAGGCCAGCAGGTCTGGTTAACCTAATAGAAATGCCTAGCTCACTAGAGCTGGCGGTGTGCACACCAATATTTACAATAACTGAGGTTTTTTACCAATATTCCCCCTTTCGCATTTCTCCACCAAAATGTTATACCAATAAAATAAAAACCAGCAGGAACTTATTAAAGGGAAAAAGGCAAAATACCACATTTATTGTGAATACAGAAAGAATCCTAGTAAGCAATTAGTTATAGCTATAACATTCCATTCAATCTCATATTCATTCACACACACACACGTGTCCGTTCTGCAAGGTAGTTATCATAGTTACCAGCCTTAGAGTTGCTCATGCCAAGCCACTGGCCAGGTGGCCTGGACACGAAGAGGGAGCAGGGCCTTGTCAGTTGCTCATCTGATGCTCCTGGAAGTTGGTTTGCAGAATCAGACCCCAAAGTTCTCACTTTTTAGAGTCTATTTTTATAGGAATTTCTTCCTATGCCAGTCTATGGGAATTGCTTCATCATGCTGTTGCTGAATCAATCAGCAGATAGCACATTCCTGACGGCTCCAAGATGTTATCTTGTTCTTTGGTTCTCCCATTCTTGAGGCTGTTGGGTGGATTCCAGTCCGGGGGGTCCTCTGGTTATTTCCACTTGACGCCTTCTTCAGCCGATGGACACTGGATTCTTAGGCTGGCACCTCCCTGATCATTCAGTTATTATCCACACCAAGCATCCATCCACATACATCCTCTATCTCTATTTTAATCACAATTGTTAATACAGCAAAAGGGTGGGGAGTCTCTGGGTGCTGTTTCTGTTGTTAGAGTATTGCTTTGAGTCTCTCTCTGTGTGAATTGCTTTGAGAACAGACTCTGTCTTAGAATGTACTAACACAATTAGCAGCTTGCAAGTTTCACACACAGAGAGAGAGAGAAACAGTACCAAAAACCAAGAGACCTCTTAATTAGTAATACCCTGGAATTGAAACTATGGGGAATCAAACTCATTTGTGATTTTAATACAGAACTTCTTTAATATGATCCAACAACAGTGCCAATGCTTAGTTCCATTCTTTACAGGTAACTATGTTCCTATTGAGTAAATTTTAACTCTGAGTAGTCTCTGTACAGGGGAGAGAGGTTTTGTATACAGTACTGTATAGAGGCATTTTCAGGTGACTCTGGTTTACTGTTTACAAATCGAATTTGCTAGTGTCCTGTGAATTTTATATTCTGTGTATGAAATTATGTATTTAAACACTCCCTTGTAGCGTAATAGTTACATTGCTGTCCAAGAACATGGAGTACAATTTACCAATTTGTAAAACTGAGATAACAACTTACAGTAAGAATAGTTATTCTCCTTAGAGCTGAGGCTACTCTATTTGTATACAGTTCTGTGGTGACCTAGAATCCTATTTTCAATGTCTCCAACTCAAGGAATATTTCCAACACACCTCTGAACAACATACTAACCCACAGAGACCTTCCTACCAAGACTACAAAAAGAAGGATTCTGGGTGGATTCCTCCTGAAGGTCGAAACAACAGACTGGACTTCTGCATAGAGTGTTTCCGCCAATGTGCACGGGCTGAAATTGTGGAAAAGCAGCATCCCTTGCCCCATAACCTCAGCCGTGCAGAACACAGTGCCTTCCACAGCTTCAGAAACAACTCTGACATCATAATCAAAAAGGCTGACAAAGGAGGTGCTGTCGTCATCATGAATAGGTCTACCAATGTGATATATGCCATCATGTGCCAGCAATGCCCCTCTGCCTACATTGGCCAAACTGGACGGTCTCTACATAAAAGAATAAATGGACACAAATCAGATGTCAAGAATTATAACATTCAAAAACCAGTCGGAGAACACTTCAATCTCTTTGGTCACTCGATTACAGACCAAAAAGTCGCAATTCTTCAACAAAAAAACTTCAAAAACAGACTGAGAGACTGCTGAATTGGAATTAATTTGCAAACTGGATACAATTAACTTAGGCTTGAATAGAGACTGGGAGTGGATGGGTCATTACACAAAGTAAAACTATATTTCCCCATGTTTATTCCCCGCCCCCCTCTCCCCACTGTTCCTCAGATGTTCTTGTCAACTGCTGGAAATGGCCCACCTTGATTATCACTACAAAAGGTTCCCCCCCCCCCGCTCTCCTGCTGGTAATAGCTCACCTTACCTGATCACTCTCCTTACAGTGTGTATGGTAACACCCATTTATATATGTGATATATAAATCTCCCCACTGTATTTTCCACTGAATGCATCTGATGAAGTGAGCTCTAGCTCACAAAAGCTTATGCTCAAATAAATTGGTTACTCTCTAAGGTGCCACAAGTCCTCCTTTTCATAGAATCATAGAATATCAGGGTTGGAAGGGACCTCAGGAGGTCATCTAGTCCAACCCCCTGCTCAAAGCAGGACCAATCCCCAATTAAATTTTCTTTTTGCGGTTACAGACTAACACGGCTGCTACTCTGAAACCTGTACTCTATTTATGTATTTTCCTTGTATGTGCTCTGTACCTAGAGAATTAATCATTTTTTCATCCCTTTGTATGATAGATTTAGGTGTGTTACAAGTAAAGGTTTTAGAGAATCACTTGAGCCTATTCTAAACACCATATTTATAGTTAAGGGTCTACTTAAATCACAGAACAATCACACATTTTTTGCAGGTTGGTCATGGCACAAATAGCAAATTCGCAGATGTTTATGCGGTGACCAACCTACAGCGGATTTCTCCACAGCGTTTCTCAAACTGGGGGCCCCAACCCAAAAGAGGGTTGCAGGCCTGTTGTAGGGGGCTTATGGTACTGTCACCCTTACTCCAGCAGCCGTGCCGCCTGATGCTGGGCGGCAGGAGAGTGGCAGCTACTGGCTGGGTGCCCAGTTCTGAAGGCAGCTCCCCCACCACCAGCAGCAGAGAAATAAGGGTGACATGGCATTGCCAGCCTTACTTCTGTGCTGCCGCTCCTGGTGGCGGCACTGCCTTCAGAGCTGGGTGCCCGGCCAGCAGCCACTGCTCTCCACTCTCCCTTCAGACTGGGCAGCCAGAGACCAGATTTTCATGGTACATGACTTGATTTTCATGGCTGTGAATTTGGTAGACCCCTATTTATTCATCTTCCAGTGTACCTCAACCATTTCCGTTTGCAGCATCCACTTCTAACTGATCCACAAAGGGCTCTTTGCAGTGATGAATACTACACAAATATTTGACACCAAAAATGACTGGTAATCACATCTGCAGTTCTCTTCCACAGATCATGATTCATTTGCTCTCAATAGGTAGAACCCAGGAGTTGCATTTCCCCCTGTCATTACCTGCTCCTCAGTAATGGCTAATCAGTTTTAAGATTTGGTATCTGCCAAACTGACACTGTAAGGAAGGATAGTTACATGTCTGAATTGGGCATAAAGGAATCTGAATTTAAGGCATCTGGAAGAAAGGGCAAGTTACTCCAAGTTAGATTCTCCTCTGAAATTGACCTATAATCTTTATTACCCAAAGAATCCTCAAAATAGAGGAATCATCACCTCCTGTTCCTTAAATATCCCTCCCCATTACGTGACTGTTTCTCACGTGAAAGGCAACACTTTTATTCTTTGTTCCCCCTTCGTAATCATTTTAGTCTTCCCTAATTGCATGGAATTGAGTAAATTTCTACTGTGGAAGTATGTGTTTTGTTGAATGGAATGTGTCTCATTTGCATGTGCAGCAGGCTCATTAAAACCAATGTAAGTTTTGAGAACAGCTTGATGGTAGGCTTAGGCTTAATGGCTGCAGGAGTAAATTGGGATCTAGGGAGCATGAGTTGTTCGGAATTTTCTGTCTGATTATTGTATGTTTTCAGTCATAGAACTTTTTATTTTATTCACCAGCTTCCCTCAGCTTTCAGAGTTGTGTTTTCTTGGCTTCTTTCTTTCTTGATTCTGCAGTATCTTTGTATATGGAGGGCTTGAGTTAAATTTAAAAGGTCTTTCTCCACTGCTCATCCTACTTTTGCAAAATAAATGGCCATTCCAGCAAAGTGTTGACGTCAATGTGAGTCATTGGGCAGCTAGTCGTATGCTTGGAGCCTATGTTTTATGTTGCATCTTCCTGACCTGCTGCTGCTATGTGCTACAAGGGCCTCTCCCCAAAACTTCCCCTTAGCCTGTGATGAACCTTGCATCCAGGGCAAGTATATCCTCGGCCATTAGGCACTGGGAGCCCATACGTTTGTTTTCCCATTCAAACAAAGCTGATTTCTCCTAACTAACCATGGGAGGAGGCAACACCGCTGTATTAAATGCATTTGCTGGAAGTTTGTGTGTGTGTGATTTCTTTATATTTGTTCCTGAAAACTATTCTAAGTATATTGGTAATAGTGTCCAGTTTTTGGGTTCTTATACTAAGTTTGGGTTAGGGGGTTGTAGAGTTGTGGGAGGACTGCAGAAAATATTTTGGAAAATACCTGCCCTTTGATGTAATATAATGTGTTCAAAGGGCAAAAGATTTTTCTCTCTGAAAGTATTTTGATGACCTCTGAGGAAAAATACCGTCAGCCTGGGGTGATGAGTCAGAAAAGGGAACTCCCTCAAATGCAGAGAAATCACCCTAACTTTCCCTTCAGTTTGATCGCAGGATTTTCACAAGAGATTGAGAGGAAGAACCTCTGAGCATATCCCTGCTACATTTAATTCATTTGTAGTGTGAAATCTGAGCTTATATTTAATACCTCTGTACAGATCAGCCAAAAGTCAGGATTGTTCTATGAATGTTTTAATTTATTCAGAAGTATAACTACTTTATGTGATGCTTTGGATTATAAAGTATTGCAAATGCAGCACAGTCACGACCAAGGGCCAAATTCTTCTACTTCTTGTTGGTATCAATGTTTTTTACACAACTGTAATTTGGTCCTGAGTGTGTCTCAGGGGTCTGGATAGTAAAACTCAACTCCTTTGTCCCCTTTAACTGAAAATGTATTCCTTAAGCATGAAATCAGCGTAAGGGAGTTTGCTGTTAAGTGATGACCACATGAGGAGTTGGCACAGCTGGATTATTTACACAAGCAGGTATTTGTAGGGTGTATATACGGTCATTATATAGTTGCCCCATAAGTTGCCCTGTCTCTTTTCCTTCTGTCATTTGAATTACTTTTTCATATAAGTGACATATGAAAGATGTCAATGTCCATGTCTTAGTGAAAGACATGGAAGAGTTTGGATAAACAAGAATACTTGGTCTGGAGGTTCAGTTAGAGCAAGTCTCTGCAGAAGTACTTAACGCATTTATCTCTTCTGAGTATATGATGAAAACCACTTATTATGGATAAAATTTTCAAAAGCTCCTAATTTTCATTGAAAGTCCAGGGGCCTTAGGAGCCTAGCTCACTTCTGAAAAATTAAGTGCTCTTGAAAATTTTACCCTCTATGATTTGCTAATTAGTCACTACCCTGTGCCAGTATAAAAAGGGGGGGGGGAAAAATCACCATTGCAGAAAACAGTGTCTCTTTCCACAATAAGATTTATCTTTAAGCAAAGAAACTGGTACATAGCTAGTTAAAACCACAAAGATCGGAAACCATACGTGATGTACAGCATTAAGCTGTAAATATACTATATGCACACTTCTGTAGTACCTTGAGGGTTGTCTTCTACAAGTGTCAAGGTAGTGCTATTACATAACATTTCCACTCCCTCCTGTGAAATATCAAAATGTGACTTACATAGATACCTCTCTGAAAGTTAACCCTTGTTTGGCATGAGTTTAGCTCATGGCAATATTGTCTGATGTGGCCCTGTCCTGTCACTCTTAGCGTTGCATTTCCTGTGTGAACACCCTTCTCTAACTCTGTCAGTCTGACAAGATGGATACAAAACAGCAACTCTCAATTCGCACCTCAGTATCGTCTTACAAACACTCCGCCGGGGCTGCCTGGTGGCTTTTTCTTCATTTTCTTTTTCTCTTTGCCTAAATTAGAGGCAGCCTCGCCTTCCTAAAAAGAGAATATAAAAGCCATTAAACTTCAGTCACTCATCTACACCTGCTTCCTTAGCAAGGGAGGATTTTAAACCACATAAACTCCTTTGAACAGTCACAAAATGCTGTCTTACAGGATAAGATATATAGTAATAGCCAGGATCATGGCTTATTCTAACACTCAGTTATTGAGCCTGTAGTTTGGAAAACAAGCCACTGGAATGACCGTTTTCTTATATCTCACTTTTCTTTCCTTCTTCCCCTCCAGCCACCCTTACCACCCCTGCCAGCAATGTCTTCACCCCTAACTAGCTGATCTGATCTGCCTGCCCCCCCACTATTTGCCTAAGGTGAGGCATGAAGCAGATGGAGGTGCCACCTCCCTATTAGACAACACTCCCTTTCTAGGATAGATACATCTACAGCTCACAGATGTTCAGCTTCATGCTCCTGTCATTTGTTTTAAGAGAGGGGTGAAGACTTGAAAAAGTGTAGTGGTGCAAACTGAACAGAACTTTTATTTCAGCTGTGGTGTGGTTCAGTGCTGTCCGCAGGGCACCAAGAAGCTTGCAGAGTATTCTGTAAGTGCCACAGATATAACACTTTTTTCTGAACAGTCATTAATACTTTGGTGTTTGTTGTTAACAACCAAGTCTCAATTTCAAACCCAAGCTTGTTCTTTTCATTAGATGCACTTAAAATACTGTAGACGTTTGGGAACTTTCTGAAAAATTACCTGCTTTCTTTTTTTTTTGTGCATCTTTTAAGTGAGAAGGTCAATTGCTGAGTGGGGACAACAGGGAGGTTTGTGTGGCACTCAGAGATTGCATTAACTCTGCGTATCCCAGAGACTGAAAGAGAACTGGGGCCTTAAGCAGTCTCTATTAAACCAGCGCAAGCACCCAATCCCTCAATGTTAGTGGAGCCGGAAATACCCCTGAAAGTTGAGTCAGGTGTATATCAAAATGAAATAATAGCAAGAATATCGATTTCACAGGTAGCATTGTGACATTTTGATTCATGAGGCTATGGATAATACAAAGAATACAAATGTGGTACTTTAGTCAAGGTACAGCATGCCGACATTTACGGGGTCGGACAAGATGCTAGCAATGCTGCCCTGGTTTACTGCAGTACTTGGGATTGTCTCCATTGCCATCTACGTTGGTTTTAATTCTGAAGCCAAGCAGGAGGAGATGGGAAATTCCAAAGATGAAAGCTCAATCGCTCACCTCTGATGTGGGTTAGAGGTGGCAGAGTCCTCTTGTGGAGCATAGCAGTGTGAAACCAGAAAGGACCCCTCTGCCTGATGCAGAGGTGGATTTGAAAATGAATCTGCCTCAGTGAAAGAAGTTTCCGCTCCCCTGTCTGAGAAGCTATTGAAGTGGCTACCACTGTTAAACTGCAGCCCAATTGTGCCCTTTCAGAGAACTGATATAAGGGAGTAAAATATACCCCTCATGTAGCTGTATTGAGTGAAATGGACTGATGCCGCTGCTAGAGTAGCCCCAGGTTTTCCAAAACTCCCTGGTGAGCTGATGTCCTAGCCAATGCCCTGGGGTTGGGTCACGGAAGCAGAAAGTGATGTCTTTTCAGCAGCACTGTGGGGAGGGGGCAGCAGGCAAGGAGAGGAGCTTAGATGGGATGCAAAGGTCAGGGGCAGTTGTGTGGGAGCAGCCATGGGTGAGGGAGAGAAGGGGGGAAGCAGCCATGAAGCAGGAGACGGGGGGAGGGCGTGAGGGGAGTAGAAGCACTCATAAAGAGAGTAGTGTTGAGAGAAGCTAGTTGAATAGATGTGGGATTAGCTATGAGATAGAAAGCCTGGGGGTTAGTGAGAAATGGGACAGTTATGATTGCAGGTTATGCAGTTGGCTGAATGCAGTTATGAATGGGGCCTGTGGCATCGTGAGATTGAAGGAGACAGAGATTAGGGTTGGGCACAGACATGGAGCAATTTTATAGCCCTCAGTGGCTATGACATGAGTGGCATTTCCACATAAAACCCACTCCTTTTTAATTGCCCAGTCTTGCTGCCAGTCTCACCAGAGGCCATAGACAGAGACCCATGGAGACTGAGCTAACGTCTCACCACAAGAAACAGTGGGCAGCTCCAAGTTAGGGCTGAGGCCTGGGACAGAGCACTGTGGGAAAGCTTCTGCTGCTGCAGTCTGTGCAATAGCTGCCTTGTGGGTAAATGAAGAACTCTGTCTCTGATGCTGTTAATCAGGCACCAGCATGAAATTGCGTATTGACGCTTGACAAAGATTGGGGTGCTGGTGAGTTGAGACCACTAGCTATCATGCGGAGAAAAACTGTCTCATTGTTTCCGTGTGATTCCCCCATCTGTCTGTGTCCCCCTGTTGTTGTCTCTTTCTTATAGATAGATTATAGGCTCTTTGGGGCAGGGACTGTCTTTTGTTCTGTGTCTGTGCAGCACCTAGCACCATGGGGTCCTGATCCATGCCTCAGAATCCTAGGTGCTATAATATACCAATAATATTATAGAAGTGAAAGCTCATGCTCAAATAAATTGGTTAGTCTCTAAGGTGCCAAAAGTACTCCTTTTCTTTTTGCGAATACAGACTAACACGGTTGCTACTCTGACACCAATGAATTAAATGTGATTTACAGAAAATAACTGAATATTCCTAACTGCAATTGTGATGTAATATTAGCCTCTGGCCAGCAGATGGCAGTGGAAGATTTAAACTAGGGGTTCATTTATATATGTGGAACTCTGCTGGCAAGTTTCAGGCAAGGATATGTGCACACAAAACAGTAGTGAAGCTACAGAGGGGTAGTACTTAGCCCTTCGGTCCCTGGGGATGAGAGTACTTTATTCCTCCTTAGCAGGCAAACAGGAGAGGTGGCAGCTGGGAATGTGGCTGTGGTCTATTTAGTTTACCCTATTCCTGACCCTTCAGTTCTCATTGCTTTGCAGAATGTTGTATTGAAAATGCATAACTCCTCTATAATGACAGGTTTTAGAGTAACAGCCGTGTTAGTCTGTATTCGCAAAAAGAAAAGGAGTACTTGTGGCACCTTAGAGACTAACCAATTTATTTGAGCATAAACTTTCGTGAGCTACAGCTCACTTCATCGGATGCATACTGTGGAAAGTGTAGAAGATCTTTTTATATACACACAAAGCATGAAAAAATATCTCCTCCCACCCCACTCTCCTATTACCAGCAGGAGAGTGGGGTGAGGGGAGGTATTTTTTCATGCTTTGTGTGTATAAAAAGATCTTCTACACTTTCCACAGTATGCATCCGATGAAGTGAGCTGTAGCTCACGAAAGCTTATGCTCAGATAAATTGGTTAGTCTCTAAGGTGCCACAAGTACTCCTTTTCTTTTTGCGAACTCCTCTATAGTTGGTGGGAGGAAGCTGGAGCTTTAAGCTGCCTGAATGGGGAGTGCTGGGGCTTTGGCTACCTGAGAAGACAGATTTGGGATTATGCAGTAAACACATTATCTTTGTTTTTCTGTTACACTAACCACTACTGAAATAGTTAATGTTGAAATTTAAATTGCCACCACTGGCTTCAGAGTTAAGACATTGAAGCAGTTCACACCTGACTTAGCTGGTGTGGCAGGCTGTCTATGTGCTCCAGAATACAAAACCGCAAAGATTTATAACTCTGTTTTTGTGGGAAAGGTTTTCTTTGCCTGCAGGGCTAGAAACTATGGGGGAAAGGGGGCAGAAAGCAAGGACTGTGGACAAGAGTTCTGTCGCAAGGGGTGGATTCTGTGCTATATGCCAGGGCTCCTACATAATTGTCTGTTGTTGTTGGGGACGAGGGGAGTTCGCTTTTTTCCCCGCATTTTCTGAAGCAGCCTGTGGGGCAATTATCATGTACCAGAGTTCAATGTTGTTCATATCTAGGGGGTTGGGTCCAGGCCTATGGCCAATACTAACATCAAGGAAGTCAGCTGTGCACCTGTCCGGCTACAAGTGGTGGCTGTAAGGAAGAGCAATCCTTTCTGTCTGAGCATCCTCTTTGCTCTTCGGAGATGCTGACCCAGGTGGACACAACAGATGCTGCTGGTGTCTTTGCAGCAACGGAGCTATATGTTGCTAATGAACCTTATACCTTTTCATGTTGTTTTTCACACGTTCCCCAAAGCAGTCACCTGAGGGCAGACACTCATCCCTGAGATGGTGGGTGTGAGCTGCAGTTTCTCCAGACACTCTTTAAGGTGGCTTGTCTCTGCTCGGTATTCATCTAGCTGACGCTCCAGCTTCTCTCGACGGACACGCTCGTATTCCAGTTGGGCCTCCAGTTCTCTAACCATCCTGCCAAACGCAAAAATCAGGCAAGCCAACTCTGATGAAATGCTGTTAACCATGTCAGCTCCTGTCTCTGTTACTCTGTGGTGGCCCAAAAGGAGGGTCCAGGCACTATCCTGATGCTACAAGGCAAGATAGCTTATGGAGGCCTGGGGGTGATACACCTGGAACTGCCCTTCCTGCTGCTCCAGAAAGGAGTACTGGGTCCCCAGCACCTGCTGCTAACACTAGCATAAGTACAGGAAGGCCATATTCCAAACTTTGGTGGCCTTTTATCAGCTAAGATGATTATTTAAGCACTAATAGTGTGCTCTGTGTTGTAAAAGAGTTTAATGGAGACATGCTCCCTGCTCCAATGAGTGTGAAATCTCTTTGGGACTATGGAGGAAAAACTACACACATTAGCCAGTGCATGACCTCGCACTCTGGAGAACTCTAAATTGGAATCCTGCTCAGCTACTGCACTAGGTGGGGAGAAGAGAGAGAAGCTCTTTGCTGCTGTAACAAGCCAGGTCTACATAGATGTAAGAAGGGTCTGAATGAACTCTTCCCTGACATCTAGTGATGAGCTGTGGGGAGAAGACTTGAGGAACGGACCATATTTATGTAAACACACCTATTCCAACTAGGAATGCAGCCGATGGAGCTGCTTTGCCAAAGTGATCAATTTTAACTGGTGATGAGTTACAAATCACTTTACATAAGATCGGCCATACTGGGTCAGACCAGTGGTCCATCTAGCCCAGTTTCCTGTCTTCTGACGGTGGCCAATTCCAGGTGCTTCTGAGGGTATGAACAGAACAGGTAGTCATCAAGTGATCCATCCCCTGTTCCAATTCCCAGCTTCTGGCAAACAGAGACTAGGGACATTTCAGAGCATGGTTTTGCATCTCTACACATCCTGGCTAATAGCCATTGATGGACCTATCCTCTAGGAACTTATCTAGGTTGGCTGGTTTGTTGGTTTTTTGAATCCTGTTATAGTCTTGGCCTTCACAACAGCCTCTGGCAAAGAGTTCCACAGGTTGACTGTGCATTGTGTGAAAAAATACTTCCTTTTGTTTGTTTTAAACCTCCTGCCTCTTAATTTCATTTGGTGACCCCTGGTTCTTGTGTTATGAGATGGAGTAAATAACACTTCCTTATTTACTTTCTCCACACCAGTCATGATTTTATAGACCTGTATCATATCCCCCCTTAGTTGTCTCTTTTGCAAGCTAAGAAGTTCCAGTCTTATTAATCTCTCAGATGAAAGCTATTCCATACCCCTAATCATTTTTGTTGCCCTTTCCTGAACCTTTTCCAATTCCAATATATCTTTTTTGAGATGGGATGACCACATCTGCACGCAGTATTCAAGATGTGAGCGTATCATGGATTTACATAGAGGCAATACGATATTGCCTCTGTTAAAGCATTGACGTATTGAAACCAGGAGTAATGAAATGTTGTTATTCTTATTGTACGAGTAAAGGGCATCAGAACTGTACTTAACCTGCCCCTGATTGAGGGGGTCACCCTAAATTGAACCTCACTCGTTAAGCAGGGGGTAGGGATAAACCCCAGTGAAGTGGAGAGAGAGTAGGGAGAGGTGTTTCTACCTGGCGGTGTTGGCTCTGCCTCAGGAGTTTTAGACACCAGTTGACCCTCCTCTCATCTCTCCACTGTTTAAAGACAGAACTGATTAGACTCAGTTGAGAACCTTGTTTTGTTCTGTAATCACTGGAGCTGAAATCACTTAGGCTATGTCTATGCTAGAGAGCCTACAGCATCACAGCTGTGCTGATGCAGGTGCACCGCTGTCAGATCTCTCCTGTAGCTGCTCTGTGCCAACGAGAAAGAGCTCTCCTGTTGACATAATAAAACCACCCCCACGGTAGCTACGTCAGCAGGAGAAGCTCTCCTACCAACACAGCGCTGTGTATAGTACCACTTATGCTGGCGAAACTTATGTTGCTCAAGGGATGTTTTTTCCACACCCTTGAGCGACATAAGTTTTGCCAATACAAGTGATAGTCTAGACATAGCCTTAGATCTGGTGTGGGACAATGGTGTGGTGAAAGAGACTGGACAGGCTGCTCTAGCAGTGAGATTCCCCGCTACCTGCTGACATCACGGAGAGCTGGGTTAAGTGGTGGAACTTCAGAACGTGAAGAGGCAGAAGAACAGCGGCCAGCAGAGGCAGAGATTGACAGTGGGGTCAGAGAGCAGCCAACAGCAGCCAGCAATGACAGCAGAGTGAACCGCGGCGATGTCAGCACAGAGACATCGCTCCATATCTTCCCCTCACCCCATCTCGGGATGGGAGGTGAACTCACATGAACACACCCCTGAACTCTGGATCTTTGCTGACCAAGGACAGCAACTGTGAGTGGGGTGCAGTGGAGGGAGAAGGCAGTGGCATGTTAGAGGAACATTTGGATGTCAGACTTTCACACCACAAGGTGAGAGACTGAAGCAAAGGACACTGCCCAACGTAGTCTGGGGTGGGTGTTTGCCCATGGTCCTGGGGTTTTGAATCGTGGCTGTGGGGTTTTCTCAAAGTAATGCTGGGTTCCTTTTCCCTTTTTATTAAAAATTTTCTTTGCGATACACAGACTCAGTGCTTGTGAGAGGGGAAGTACTGACGCTTAGAGGCAGCTGGGGGTTCTGGTTGGTTTTCCAGATTGCTGGGTGGGGGCTCAAGCCGGTTCTATTTTCTGTTGTTAGGAGAAATGCCTTGGCATTGAACCTGGCCCTTGTTGCTATCAACACCACCTGGCAGAAGGGTTACATACGTAAAGACTAAATCACGTTCATGGGCGATAAGTCACTCAGAACCATCGGCTGTCATCACAGGCCCGAGCAGAAAGACAATAACCCTTCGCTGGCAGCAGACTAGTACTAAAGTTTATACTCAACATAGACCAACCACTAGAGGGCAACATCATCCCACACACTGGAGCAGACCTGACAGCCTGTAAAGCAGTGTTACCCAAACAGTAGGTTGCAGGAAGGGTCTAGGTCAGGAGTGGCCAAACTTCCTGACCCTCGGAGCTGCATACAACAAATCTTCAGACGTTCAAGAGCTGGGGTGTGCCTGCCGGGGTTTGGGACCTCAGCCCCGCAGCAGCTGAAGTACCAAGCCCCAGCACGTGCACCCCATGGGGCAGAAGCCCGAGCCCCACCTCTCCACTCAGCAGAAGCCCCTACCCCACCACCCCACTGCAAGGCAAAGGTCCCAAGCTCCCCCCGCCGCCCAGGTCTGGTAGGTGGAGAATTGGGGGTGCATGGGGTGGCTCTGTGAGCCACACTTTAACAGTAAAAGAGCCACAGTTTGGCCACCCCTGGTCTAGGTGTTGCTCTCCCCGTGTGCTCTCATTTCACGTGGGGAGTGGGACTGGGCAGCAGGAGCGTGGAGGAAGTGCCTCCAAGGCACGCACAGGCAGGGATAGGCTGTTGACTGTCCTATCATTGGCTTTGGCCACTTCCTCTGCACAGCTGCCCGCATCCCGCTGCTCTCACTTCCCCTGAGCAGCAACAGCAGGGAGGAAGCGAGTGGATAGTCAGCAGCCTGGTAGCAATCACAGCCCAGCTGCAGGGAGAGGGGGACTGCAGAAACAGGTGGGCCTGGGGGAAGTCGAGCAGAGGCCTTGGAGGCTAGGCTGTGGTGGGAGAGAAACGGGAAATGATGGGTCCCCAAAAGGGACAAAATGCCGTTGATGGGTTGTCTTAGTAAAAAGTTTGGGAGCCTTAGAAGTACCTGCCAGGCTACATGCTCAGCTCCTGGCCACAACTAACAGGACAAGAAAAATAACTGCAGAACCAAAAGGTTCATACAAAATGGTGAAGGTTCTTCCAAACAGGTTCCTTAAACAATGGGCGCTCAGGTGGCAGACCTTGCATGGCAGTAGATGGTTCCCTTAAACTGTTTCCAAGTCTAAAGCTAAATCCCAAATGAAGGAAGAGATTCAAAGATGAACCAAAATGTGCATGTGGTTTACTATGGGTGAAGCTGCAGCAAGAGCTACTAAGCAATCCCTTTTTCAGTTTAGACATTCACATTTCATATCCTGTCATTCTTATTGTGACCAGCTGTCTAATGTCAAACTGAAACGTCCGGTCTGAGTCTGTTCTCCCTCACGCAACCATGAATCAACACAATCACACTGGTGTACGTTAGAAACACACAGGCTCTGTAAATTTAAACAGGGAAGAAATATAGTAAGTATTATCCCCATTTTACAGAAGGAAGCACTGAGAGTTTGCCTGCCTGTCAGGTATGCTGAGCATCCACAGTTCCCACTGAAATCAAGTGAAGTGCAGATACTCAGCATGTCTGAAAATCAGGCCATAAGTGACTTGCTCTGCCACTATGATATTTGGGGCTGGGAACTTGGGGCAGGTATCCTGATGCCAAGTGCCTTGCTGACAAGTGTTGAACAGAAGGAGCCAGATTGTTGCCAAGTCTATATGCTGACAAGGGGGAACTATGTCCTGAAATATGTCCTGAGTGGCTCATTTGCTTGTCTATTTCACCCCAACTATTTATAAAACAAAACATTTTAAAATGTGTGAGTGGGCACTGAAAAGCCATTGGAGTGAATTTAGAAAAGCCAGGAATTAACAGCCCTCGAGAATAAAGGTCACTGGCCATGGAGGCAATAGCAAGGGCAAGCTTTCCCCGCACTGCTCGGCCAGCATGTCTTGAAATATCCATGGAGGAATCCTTTGTATGGAGACAGTATAGTCTCCATATGCTCATTCAGTCCTTGGTTACTCTGCAGATATTGTCAGTAAAGGAGCCAATCAGTGCCAGTTGTAATGGCGGCTTTTGTGATGTGGATGCAACTGGACTGAAAATACAAATTCATTTTTCACAAGCCAAACAAGATAGTCATGCCTTTTCGCTCACTACCACCCTGGGATGGATGGATTTGAACACTGACTTAGAGCTGAAAGGGACCCTGTTAGGAGTCCGTTGAGTCATATCCTTTAAAGTTTTAAGTTAATACTTTTAATCCCACTGGTGACATCTTTTGCTCCCCCCAAAGCAACAGAGTCTCTGCCAGCCCTGCTGTCCATCTGCTATCCCGCTGTAAGTCAGTTCTTTCCCAAACACGCACCTTTTATCAGTGACTAACAAGAGGCATTGGCTCGGGGATCCCAACAGACTGTAACAGAGAGAGAGAGATAGAGAGGGACAGTGGATCTGCAGGGATTCAGGCCCAGATTTTAAAGGTATTTAGGTACTGCTTTGCACCTGGGACATAGGATCCTAAGTGCCCACATCACTTTTGACAATGACACTGAGTGGAGCCATGCGTAACTACCTTTAAAACTCTGGGCCTTGGACAACGGTAAGTAGCCAGGTGTCCAGGAGGAAGTTGAAATAACCTACAAAAAGTGACACCGCCATTTAATATTCCAAAATCATAGCAAGACAATATTGCACTTCCTTTAAACCATTTAACGGAACACTTCTGTATAGTAATGAGACACCGGGGAATCAGGTAAACATTATGGAAGTGGCTAGAAGCCCAAGTATGCCTTTGCTGAGGTTTTTTAGACCTAGTAGCCATCTAAGTTCTTAACCATAGGTTCTGCATTTGAAACATAATAAATAAATACAATATTAAGTAACACTAATACATTGCATTCATCTAGCTCCTTGCATCCATGGATCTCCACAGATTTTACAAACATTACAGAGTTAATTGAATCTTACTTTTCAGCCTCCCTTTCTTCTTTCTTCTTCTTCCTCTCCTCTACAGTTATTCCTCCCAGCTGTTTGTAGTTGCTGTAGGCAATTTCTAGAAGTTGCCGAAGTTTTTCAATCTTTTGGTAGGCTCTGACTGCAAGACAGACAGCTAACTGGGTAGCAGACTGGGTAGCTAACATGAGGATGTGCGTGAAGAAGCTGGGTTTTCTGAAGGTTGGGAGATGTTTTTTCGCAGTGGGCTCTATTAGACTGTGGAACAATCTCCCAAAGAAAGTAGCAGAATCACCATTACTGAATAGATTTAAAACTACATCAGACACATCACTCAAAAAAATACTGTAAGGAACAATCCTGTGCTGGCTTTCCAGAGATGGACTAGATTGACCTAAATTATCTTCTGTTCTAACTTAAGAACATAAGAATGGCCATATTGGGTCAGACCAGAGGTCCATCCAGCCCAGTATCCTGTGAGCCGACAGTGGCCAATGCCAGGTGCCCCTGAGGGAGTGAACCTAACAGGTAATGATCTAGTGATCTCTCTCCTGCCATCCATCTCCACCCTCTGACAAACAGAGGCTAGGGACACCATTCCTTACCCATCCTGGCTAATAGCCATTAATGGACTTAACCTCCATGAATTTATCCAGTTCTCTTTTAAACCCTGTTATAGTCCTAGCCTTCACAACCTCCTCAGGCAAGGAGTTCCACAGGTTGACCGTGCACTGTGTGAAGAAGAACTTCCTTTTATTTGTTTTAAACCTGCTGCCCATTAATTTCATTTGGTGGCCCCTAGTTCTTATATTATGGGAACAAAAGTAAATAACTTTTCCTTATTCACTTTCTCCACATCACTCATGATTTTATATATCTCTATCATATCCCCCCCTTAGTCTCCTCCTTTCCGAGCCGAAAAGTCCTAGCCTCTTTAATCTCTCCTCATATGGGACCCATTCCAAACCCCTCATCATTTTAGTTGCCCTTTTCTGAACCTTTTCTAATACCAGTATATCTTTTTTGAGATGAGGGGACCACATCTGTATACAATATTCAAGATGTGGGCCTACCATGGATTTATATAAGGACAATAAGATATTCTCCACCTTATTCTCTATCCCTTTTTTAATGATTCCTAACATCCCGTTTGCTTTTTCGACTGCCACTGCACACTGCATGGACGTCTTCAGAGAACTATCAATGACGACTCCAAGATCTTTCTCCTGATTAGTTGCAGCTAAATTAGCCCCCATCATATTGTATATATAGTTGGGGTTATTTTTTTCCAATGTGCATTACTTTACATTTATCCACATTAAATTTCATTTGCCATTTTGTTGCCCGATCACTTAGTTTTGGGAGATCTTTTTGAAGTTCCTCACAGTCTGCTTTGTTCTCAACTATCTTGAGCAGTTTAGTATCAGCTGCAAACTTTGCCACCTCACTGTTTATCCCTGTCTACAGATCATTTATGAATAAGTTGAATAGGATTGGTCCTAGGACTGACCCTTGGGGAACACCACTAGTTACCCCTCTCCATTCTGAAAATGTACCATTTATTCCTACCCTTTGCTCCCTGTCTTTTAACCAGTTCTCAGTCCATGAAAGGATCTTCCCTCTTATCCCATGACAACTTAATTTAAGTAAGAGCCTTTGGTGAGGGACCTTGTCAAAGGCTTTCTGGAAATCTAAGTACACTATGTCCACTGGATCTCCCTTGTCCACATGTTTGTTGACCCCCTCAAGGAACTCTAATAGATTAGTAAGACATGATTTCCCTTTACATAAACCATGTTGACTTTTGCCCAACAATTTATGTTCTTCTATGTGTCTGACAATTTTATTCTTTACTATTGTTTCAACTAATTTGCCCGGTACTGACGTTAGACTTACCGATCTGTAATTGCCAGGATCACCTCTAGAGACCTTTTTAGATATTGGCGCTACATTAACTATCTTCCAGTCACTGGGTACAGAAGCTGATTTAAAGGACAGGTTACAAACCATAGTTAATAGTTCCGCAATTTCACATTTGAATTCTTTCAGAACTCTTGGGTGAATGCCATCTGGTTCCAGTGTCTTGTTATTGTTAAGTTTCTCAATTAATTCCAAAACGTCCTCAAGTGACACTTCAATTTGTGACAATTCCTCAGATTTGTCACCTACAAAAGACAGCTCAGGTTTGGGAATCTCCCTAACATCTTCAGCTGGGAAGACTGAAGCAAAGAATTCTTTTAGTTTCTCCACAATGACTTTATCTTTAAGTGCTCCTTTTGTACCTCGATCGTCCAGGGGCCCCACTGGTTGTTTAGCAGGCTTCCTGCTTCTGATGTACTTAAAAAACATTTTGTTATTACCTTCTGAGGTTTTGGCTATCTGTTCTTCAAACTCCTTTTTGGCTTTTCTTATTACATTTTTACATGTAATTTGGCAGTGTTTATGCTCCTTTCTATTTACCTCACTAGGATTTGACTTCCACTTTTTAAAAAGATGCCTTTTTATCTCTCACTGTTAAGCCACGGTTGCTCTTTTTTAGCTCTTTTACTGTGTTTTTTAATTTGGGGTATACATTTAAGTTGAGCCTCTATTATGGTGTCTTTGAAAAGTGTCCACGCAGCTTGCAGGGATTTCACTCTAGTCACTGTACCTTTTAATTTCTGTTTAACTAACCTCCTCGTTTTTGCATAGTTCCCCGTTCTGAAATTAAATGCCACAGTGTTGGACTGCTGAGGTGTTCTTCCCACCACAGGAATGTTAAATGTTATCATATTATGGTCACTATTTCCAAGCGGTCCTGTTATAGTTACCTCTTGGACCAGATCCTTCCATGATTAAAATATTTTTCTTGATTTCCACAATTTATTTTAAAGCTCATTGGTACTGACAAAAGATTCTGCAGCAGTAGGGAGAAACTCTGCAACTAAAAATATTTTGTTCTAGGATTCTCATTCCTTCCCACCTATTCAAGAGAAGACTCAGTAAAGAGAGACAGAACTTACTGCGGGCGTCCCTTTTTTTTGCTTCATCTGGAATGAAATCTTCCGTGGTGTCTGTGCTCCCTTCCACACCATGTCTGTCGAAAAACCTTTCATCGTTGTCATCTATTTCTTCATCAGAATCGTCTCCCATTGCCCGTCTCAAAAGCTCCGCAGCTGCCAACTGGGCGAATCTGCACAACACAGTCAATAGTTCATAGCCAGTGAAAAACACACGCACCTCTGAAAAAGCAGCCCAAGATCCACTGCTGATTAGAACACACGCACTTGAATATATGTCAAATAGCAGCAGCTCCCGTGCGTTCTTCACACTCCCATTTACTTCAGTGGTAGTTAATGTGGGACTTTAAGGTACACAGGGGAGCCTATACCTCTAGCGCACAAGCTGCAGCCAGCTAAAATGGGTTTTGCACCATTTTGATGAGGCTACACTTCTGCCTCAGTAATATCCGGTGGCAGTTAATTGCACAGTTTAATAAGTTGTGCAAAAATGTATTTCCTTTTAGTTATTTTAAATTTATTTTGCCTTTTATTTGAATCAAATAAGCACCTGTATTATATTTAAAGGTAAACAGGAGTGGCCAGCTGGTCTTCTGCAGTGTTCATTATTTTGTATACCTCTATCATGTCTCCTCTCAATCTTCTCTTTTCTAAACTAAACAGGTCTCACCTCGCCTTATACAGAATTTGACCCATCTCTAGTTACAATATAAATACCCTCAATATAACCCTTTGCAACACCAATAGAGCCAAAAGGCTGTTAACCCAAAGTTGAAATTCATGGGCTTGATTCTGCTCTCACCTACACCAATGTATATCAGGAGTAACATTACCTGAAGTCAACAGAGTTACAGTCGTATAAAAGCAGTGAGTACAGAATCAGCCCCTATACAAATAAATTATAGCTCAGAGATCTGAACTGCTACCTTTTGGCTACGTCTTTTGGAGTCTCTCCAGCTTCATTCGTAATGTCACAAGCAGCTCCTATACCAATCAACCATTGCAAGCAGCTTATGTGTCCTTGTCCAGCAGCTAAGGAAAAAGAATATGTACTAAAGTCAATTATACACACTTTTTTTCAAAAATGCCTTTTCCCTAACATGACTTGACACCCTCTAAAGTATGTATAGTTTATACATGTCACTAGCAACCTATGATGGAAATATTAGTTTATAATGGGCCAAATGCTACCCCGGAGTATAAGCCTGTTTTTATTTTCATTTCCTCTTTTATGTAAAGTAAATGTTATTGGCTGATCCTCAGTTCTGTAAGTGGTGCAACGGTACTGAAGTCAGGAGAAAGTTCTGGCCCCATAGCTATCAGCCTGGAGTTTGATCTTAGGATGCCTCCTGAAGGTACACTACCTAAGCTCATCCACTACAGGCTGGTCAGTTTGGTTCTTATTATCTGGTGTCCCCAAGTATGTTCTCAGCTGTGTGAAGTATTATGGCTTCTGTAACACTGGGCATCCATTAAAGGTTCCATACAGTATCCTAAGGATGAGTGTTGAATGGACAAGAGCTTTGATTGCCTGGGAGAGAATTCTGTTACTGGCTCATGGCTCTTGCAATGCAGCATAATATGAAGCTGCAGATCTACCATATGTTCTAAAACTATGGTGCGGTATTTTATGCTACTTACGGGTTCCTTATTTATCTACTATGCCTTCTGGTTATGATTAGGCCCAGATCCTCAAAGGCATTTAGGTGCCTAACTCCCATTAATTTCAATAAGTTAGGCACCTAAATTGTTTTCAGGATCTGGGCAAATGCTTTTCTCAAATGTCAATACAACCCCTGAGAAAGCACCAAATGATAGCTGCCACGTGCATGTTTATTTTATCTGGGTGGCAGGCTTTTGTCAAGCAGTTCCATTCTTTTTGGTCCTCCCCAACCATAGCTTTGTATCCCTACAATATTTCTCTCTTTTCACAGTTTTTCTAGCCATCAATGTCATGGGATACCATCTGTTTGCTCCTTATACTGGCTTTCCTTCACCCATCTAGAGCTGGTACAAACACTTGACCTGAAATGTTAACACCATTTACAACTTTCTCTTGCTCCTGTTTATGAAGTAACACGTTGGCATCAGGGTGCGGGGAGGAGAGCTTTGCTTGGTTCCCTTTGAGAACTACAGCATTGACAGTTATCAAAGGGAAAATCCATCTCTTTTAGCTTCCCACATAGCATATGATGTCAGAAGTAGGGCATCTGACTCATAATTAACAGTGCTGCAAAAGGGATGATCTGAATCAAGCAAGTGGTAATTTTTTAGTATATATTAGAAGAAAAACATTTGCCTTAGGGATAGCATCAATCTGAGGAGTTACAATCAAACCTTGTAGGACTGGAGAATTATTCCTGGAAAAGATTAAATATGTTTTTAAAAGAAAGTGACAGATTTTATGATTGATATAGAACAATTTACAATAATATAATCCTAGGGGACACAGAAAGGAAAACACAAACAGAGTAGGACCCTGACTCAGCAAACCACTTAAACACTTGTTTATCTTTAAGCACATGAATAGTCTCATTGGAAGTCAACAGACCAAGTGCTTTGTTGAATCAGGGTCTGCAAGGGAAAATGTGTAATGGAAGTTTGTTTGTGTAGACTGTACTGGTTGGGGTGTCTGTCTCTTTTAGAGCCAGAACCCACTCTGTGCCTCCCTCTAGCTCCACAAGTATATAGGCAGCTCCTCCTAGACAGCTATGACCTAAGCACAGGGTTCCGTTTTGGCCAGGACAGTCCCTTTTTTAAGCCCTGTCCCAGCTACCCTGACTTTTTTGGCAAAAGTGGGCATTTTCCCCGTTTGCTGCTGCCAACTTGCAGCAAATGGGACAAATGCCCACTTTTGCCAAAAAAGTGGTGTGTGGAGAAAAATGTCAGGGCGGGGGGAGTGGTGATGCCAGTCCCGCACATTGGGAGAGGCAGGGCTCGAGTGGGGGGCAGGTAGGGCTTGGGTGAGCAGCGACGCCAGCCCCGCGTGGGCATGGAGGACCGGGCTCCAGCAAACAGCTTGGGCCAGCCCTGCACAGGGGAGGGATGAGCTTTAAAGGCAAACTGCAAAAAATAGCTCACATCTTCTGCATCACTCTGCTGCAAAGCAATGTGTTAGATAGCCCTGTACATACAGCATCATAGTCCTCCACAGTGTACTACCGTATGTCTATCATGTGGTTTTGTACATTGCACATCACCATAGTGTTCAAGTGCTTAGAAAGTAAAGATGCAGTTCACAGTACTGTACAGTTCCATAGCTACATACACAATATTTCTAAAAGTTACATCTAAACAGATTAGAGTTGTTGAATTTTTTAAAAATTTTAAATTTTTTTTGGACTTCAACTTGATTATTCTCATTTTTTAGCAATTCCCACCTATGCATGCATGCACCACCAAAAATGGATATAACTTACTGTGGGAGAATGTACCCCTATATTCACACCCTACACACTACTGTAATAATCTTTGTACAACGTATGCCTTATGAGGTATCATTTGAAAACTCATAATTTGCTGCTCATTATTGTCCTGATAAAATGTGTATGTCCACATTGTATGTGAAGTTATAAGATTCCACTATATGGTGTTAACACGTTCCATACTGAGGTTGGCAAATAGGTCTGTCTCAAACAAAGGAATGTGTGCTCTGTTTAATTTGCATTTAAGCGGCAAACAGAGTCCTGAAGCCAGAAGGGAAACAAAGGAAGCTCAAACAGGTGAGGAAAAAGCAGCAGGGAACATCCTTTCCCATAGACTTTTTGTCTCCTGGTACTCAGCTGGAAATGTTTTTTAAGAGGGAGACAGAAACTATAAAAAGGAGGGACAAATATCTCAAGGACCCCAACTCTCTCTCCCTGCATGTCTCATTGACAGCACCTGAAGCGACAAAGGAAGCATTCACTGGATACAGGGAGAAGGGGTCCTAACCTAAGAAGTTTGGTCAGTGAGACTGATGAAAGCATGTGGTGAGAAAACAGTGCTTTGAATTTAACATAGTTTGTTAATTTAGGCATCAGCATTTTAACTTTGTTTCTTGTAATCATTTCTGACTTTCATGCCTCATTACTTGTACTCACTTAAAATTTCTCTCTTTGTAGTTAATACATTTGTTCTGTTGTTTCATCTAATCCAGTGTGTTTAAATTGAAGTTTTTGGGACACTCCATTTGGAGTGGCAAGTTGTATATATATTAAAGAAATAACAGACTTTATATAAACTTGTATTGCCCAGGAGAGGGTGGAAATTTCCTGGGTGGAAATCAAAACTGGGAGCGTGTTGGGGTCACCCTGCAATATAACCCAGGCTGGTGAAAGCCATATGTGGCTGGCAGGCCGCAGTTACACACGAACACTCAGGTGTGGCTTGCATGCTGGAAGGCTTTGTGAGCAGCCCATGTGGGAACTTCTTCATCAAGGCATTGTAAGGCACCCCAGGTTGCAGGGCAAGGGTGGCACAGCTGCTCATATAGTTTAGATTGTACCCAGATATATCACACTTACATCCAGCTGTTTGCAACCTGGGATGCAGATCCTGGACTAGGCTTAACAGGCTGCTGACTGAAATGGCCAGAGTGGCTGCCACAATGCAGAAATTTGGCTTACTTCAATCTTTACAAGGTGACTGAAGGGCAGTGATGAAGATGGTCAAATATGGTGGGGAAATGCATGATTAGGAAATTGGAGAGTGCACTGCACCATCTTGCTACCCTTGGTGATGCAGCAGTAACAATCTAGACTTCAACTTGTGATGCATACAAAGGATGACAACCACCAAATATGTATTTTTGTCTGCATAATCTCTGCTGGCTGCCCTTTGGAGCTCTTGGGAAAATGAGATGCTGTAGTTCATGAGCTTACCTGATGAGCAGCCACTTAAATAAGTAAGTGAACAAGTCAATAACAAACAGTAATGAGCTGCAACACAGTTCCTAATTACTGACCTTTGTGCATGAGAGTGGATCCCTTATCATCCCGCTCATTAATATTGATGATTCCACTTTCCACTAATCTTCTAAGTGTCACCAAGTCCCCTTTGAAGGCAGCAACATGACCTGGAAATGCTAAATCTGAAAAATGGAACAGACATGAATCCAAGTAAATGCCGGTAACTCCAATAAGTAGGCAAACAAGCTATTTTTTCACCTCACCTTTCATAGTTTCTCTCTCTAAATAATAATTTAAACATGGAAATGTCATACTTGTTAGTGAGGTTAATGCACCCTTAATTGGTTGAAACACGGCTGCAGAACATAGCATTATCATCACAGGCTTCATTAAGCATGTCTTGGCTACTGGCTACAGGCATCTTATATAATTTTACAGAGAGGAGATTCACTTCATATTTCTGTAGTAATAAATATACCTTTGGTTGAAAGTTAATGGACTAATAATGCTGGGAACTGAAGCTGTCTCCTTATTTTCAAGTCAATGGTCCTAGGTAGGATATACAATGTATTAATTTTTCTTGGTGGAAAAATTATCCATTGAGGCACTTTGATTTTTCTTGTTAGTTGATATGATTAATACTAAGAAAAGACTAATAGATATGGAATGAGTGCTTGAAAAATCGAGCAAGTCTTCCCTTCAGAATAATCATAATGGGCAAGCTTCTGCTATCCTTTCTCTTGAATAATACTTACTTATCAAGTAGTCCTATTGATTTCAGTGGGACTATTGCCAGAGTAAGGTATAACTCAAAATGAATAAGGGAACCAAAATCTTGTCCTAAATATGTAACTGCCTGGAAATTTGTGGACATTGGAATATGTGTCAGATTGTAAAAGGAATATGAACAGCTTTGTATAACTAAAGCAAAAGGACTGCATAGTATAGTGTTGCTGTTTTGTTTTCATTATGAGAAAATCGGAGACATGACACACATGTAAATAAAGTTAACAACTATCGGAAGCTTCAGCTGTTTCTCACACTGCTTATACACAGTTCCACTTGAAAGTTAGAATCACCTGCTGCCCAGATCATTTGTATCACTCATTTCTACAGAGTTATTGTTGCATTGTGGCATTTTCTGTTTTACAAGCTAGTATCTCAGAAGCTTTTCAGGCACCTACTCACTTTCCTGTTCTTCTGGATGATCTCTCTCATGTTCCACGCTGTCGATGTACTGTACAATATTATCCTTATAGAATCTCTGTGCCAAGTCCTTTGGGGTCTCCCCATGGTCATTCCTGGCTTTCAAGGTGTGAGACACACAGGCCATTTTACTAACCAAGAACTTAAAACAATGCAGGTGGCCCTCCATTGCTGCCAGATGAGCTATTGCACAAAGGAAGAACATGGCAATATTAAACCTGAGCACAGCCACCTGCCAAATGAAGAGCTACTTAGCTAAATTGTTGTTACTGTTCAGCCCACTGTTAGAGTCTGATTTAGACTATTGATCAGATGTCAGATAACCAAGGGTTATTCAGGTTTTATTAGGCAAAGACAAAACAGCACAACACATAAATGTGAGGATTAATATCTCACCAGTCGAGAAAGCAGCTTCTCAGCAGCTTCAAACCTGCTCCAAAGTGTGAGCTTAATTCACCTTATTTATATTTGACGTACATAGTGCAGTTATTTACAACAAGCAGAAGATTAATCTAATTTCATATCTTTTTTTTAAATACAAAATCATAAATTCCCCTATAATTTCATTTCTATACAGAATTCCTCTTCCTTTTCTGTCCTGGATTGTTGTATAGTATTGCTGTGTACAGCAGCTGCTACATTCTACCCCAAAGGTGGCTCCTTTGTAATGGTGGGTTACATGTTACCTTGCTGATGTTACAGGGTACTGTACGGCTTAAATATTTAATGTTTATAAAGAGCGCTGGCAGCCATAATGAAATGAGCTATGGAAGTGCAAAAAATATGCTCATTGCATTATAAACTGTCATGTTTTCCATTCCCATCAGTGGGAAAGGGGAAGGAGGAACTGAATGTCAAATAAAAACTTACTAGTTACCTAATGTCACTGCATGAAAACATTCTGTATAATATGGCTGATATGCTACTGACAGAAAGATGGAATATTTCACTGTAAAGTCCATTATTGTCAAGAAAAATGGTTTCTCTTCAATTAAGAATTCTATTACCCTTGTAATAGCTAAAACATTATATCCAGTTCAAGCACCACTAATGTATTTCATATAAGTAAATTCTTGCCATGTGTAAAATAAAGGAACTATCTAACAAACTATGCACAGCCTTCCACTCCATGCAAATTCTATGAGGCTCTGCAGTAAAAAAGCCTGCTGCATAAGGCCAGAATTCAAGGGGTGAAATCATGGCTCCGTTGAAGTCAATGAGAATTTTGCCATTGGCTTCAGTGGAGTCAGGATTTCACCCAAGCAGATGCAGAGTTTCCCAGGAAGAGGTGAATTCAAAGGAGCCATTATATTGTAGGTAGGGCTGGTAGCACTGCCGATTCCCTATTATCAAGGTGGCCTGATACTTCTTATTATAAGATCCTGTTTTCAGTTGCTTATAACTTTGCCAAACTTTAACCATTTAGGCTGAAATTTTCCATGCCAGGCATCTGCCTCAGGCTGATTTTTTGTTGTTGTCATTTAATTTCAGCCAAATTATGTTGTTTTGCCCATTTAAAAAAGTCTGTTAAGGTTTTCTTTGAAAAGGTCTATAACTCGCACACTTTGGAGCAGGGATTTGAAATTAGGCAGGCCCGTGGCCTTTGTGTCAGGGATATGCCTTTTGCCATCCTTACCTTGTTCTAGCCCCTTCTCCCCCCCCGAATTTGGCCAAGTTATAAGCCTTTAAAAAAATCGCAATTTGCACATGCTCAGTAGAGACTTCTTAGATTTTAGAAGCTAAATTCCCTGAAGATTCTGTCCATACTGGGCATGCTCCAATCCAGGGCTGAGCAGGACTTTCCCTGCATCTGCTGCAGGTCATGCTGATTCTGGGTCCAGATACGTGAACTGAGAACTGAGAGACTGTTTCTCCTGTGGTCTCAGTGACTCCCCATCATTGGGCCAAGGCAATATACAGGAAGAAGCTGCCTGATTCAAATGCAGAGGGGACAAGAACCAGATGTGGAGAAAGGCAGGAGGAGTAGACTGGGACAAGGAGCCTGGGAGGGGAGACAAAGATTGGCTGGGCCAAGAGACTGGGAAAAGGAGCTGGCAGGGGATGACACTGATATTTGATGAGAAGCCTGGGGAGGGAGACTGGGGCTAGGAGCAAGGAGCCAGTGGGAATGTGTGTGGGGTAGTGAGTGGAGGTTTGGGTGGAGAGAGAGACAGATCAGGGGAAGACCAGGTGATGGAAGACTGGGACCAGCTGGACAAGGGGACTGGACATTGTGGGGAGACTGGGACAGGTATTCTGGAGGAGTGAGACTAGGGGCTTTTTTAGACAAATAGTGCGTGACAAGATGGAGCGTAAATCTACCTCATACTTGCCTGCCATGCACTAACTGTCCATGTGGACCCTGCCACCATGCACTAAAAGTTCCTAGTGCACTTTGATCTACTTCTGTTTCAAAGCAGAGTAGCTCATAGTGCACTCAGGAATTTTTAGTGCGCAGCAGCAGAGTCCATATGGGAAGTTAGTATGCAACATGCTAGTGCGATGCAGATTTACACCCCAGCATGCTGTGCATTAAATGTTCATCTGGACAAGTCCTAGGACCTGCTGGGCAAGGAGACTGGGACTAGGATGAGACAACTGAGAAATGGAGACTGAAACTTTGTATGTGATGAGAATGGGACTTGGATGAAGAGCCAGGGATGGGGAAGAGACAGAATTGGGACAAAATCAGATGATCCAGAATCTGATCTCAGTCAAATGTAAATCTGAAATAACTCCAATGAAAACACTGGAGTACTCCAGACTTATTCCAGTGCCACCAAGTTCAGAATATGGCCCAATAGTTTCAACTTGGGATATAGGAATGAGAAAGTGCCATAGAATGTATCTGATGAAACTCATCACTGGTTGCCATAAAAAGAAGTCAGCATTAGCTAACAGTTACCATGCATCGGCGTTATGGATAACATAAATTCCCCCAATTCTTGAAAGATAACTGTGGCAACTTTGTGAAATCTGTTAGCAAATATTGCCCGTGTATATGACTTGTCATTTGCTAAATATTCACATAACAGAGCAACTAAAAGCCAAAAGTTAGAGCTGTAGACTTCTTTTTCCCCAAGGTACCTGGAAGATTTCCATTGTTATCCGCGTCATTTATAGTAGCTCCCCATCTAATAAGAAGCTGCAAACAACCCAAGCGGCCATGAAAAGCAGCATAATGAACCGGTTTCCAGTCATTCTTATCTGAAACATTTGCATCCTAGAATGAAAGCAGCAGGTTCATTTATTTAGTTCCTATATGTTTCATTGGAAACAACATGTACATCAGAGATTACATTTGTAAACAGAAATCAGGAATTTAAAGTAGGTAACCAAATCAGTTATGAAAACCTATATTACTTTTAAATTACTTTAAATAAAGATGCTATGAACAAATGATTCCCATTTATAGGCATATAGATACATACTTTCCCCTACGTTTTTTGGTTTTATTTAAAAAATTAAAACACATACACACATTATATATATAACATTTTTGACATACTCTGGCCATGTTGCTGCTCACTATATGTTAGATATAAATTTGCCTTTTTTTAAAGCAAAAAAATATTATGATTGAAAAAGATCATGATAATAAAAGCTTCTGATCTCTATTTAAATAAGTCACTATCAGCTAATGAAATGTTCTACTTTTCCAAAGTATTCATTCTCTCTAAATTCTTGGATCATTTTCCTTATGTGCCTCATAATAAATAACTAACATTAATTTAAACTAGTATGCTCTCACCAATAGCACACACACAATAACTAAACTACAGGTCAAATCCTACAGTCCTAAGTCCCATCAAATCAATGGACGTTTTTGTTTGCAAAAGTATACCATGATTTGGCCCTCCTGTAGGGAGTTGTAATGGTATAATGCAAGTGTACCATTTCTCAAAAAAAGAAAAAAAAATCCCCGCAGAAGATAAAATTTCCTCACCATTCCACTCCGGAGTATGGTTTGTAAAGTGTATGATTGTCCATGGGCTGCAGCTAGGTGTGATGGAGTGCATCCTCGGTCATCTTGAGCTGTTAAGTTTACTCCATTCATTACAAGGGCCTAAATAAATACAAAGCAGAAATTCAGTTTACAAAATTAAATAGCAAATGTCGCCTGGGAGGATTACTTTATACTGTCAGCAGGGTAACTTCTGGGTGAAGTAGGAAGGAGTATTAAATAAGTACATGGATGTTGTCTTCTCTCATAGCAATGAATGCAGTATATTGTGCTGTCCCATCTCTCTGTCTTATATCCACCTGTTGTCTCTTGCCTTACACATAGATCATAAGCTCTTTGGGGTAGAGACCATCTTTGCATTCTGGGTTTGTACAGCAGCTAATATAATGGGGTCCTGGTCCCTGACTGGGGCTTCTAGGCACTGTCACTGTACAAACAATAAAGAACATAATAATAATGTATAGGTAGATCTATCTTGTGTATTATTTATAATCAGAAATGTTTCTAATTCTGAAAATATCTAGCTGAAGTTTCCAAAGCTATCTAAGGTAGGGGTTCTCAACTTTTTTCTTTCTGAGGTCCCCCCAACATGCTATAAAAACGCGATGGCCCAACTATGGCACAACAACTGGTTTTCTGCATATAAAAGCCAAGGCCTGCATTAGGGGGTAGCAAGCAGGGCAATTTGCCTGGGGCCCTATGCCACAGCAGCCCCCATGAAGCTAAGCTGCTCAGGCATTGGCTTCAGTCCCAGGTGGTGGGGCTCAAGGCCTCAGGCTTCAGCCCCATGCGGCGGGGCTTTAGCTTTCTGACCTGGGCCCCAGCGAGTCTAATGCTGGCCCTGTTTGGCGGACGCCCTGAAACCTGCTCACGGCCCCCCCAGGGTGCCCCGGACCCCTGGTTGAGAACCACTGATCTAAGGGATACAGATGTCCAGTTGGCATCTAAATATCCTATGCAGCTTTGAAAACCCCACCATCGTGTACAGTATGAATCTTGTTACCACTTCTTTTCAGAACCCTGGAGTAAATCCTCAGCTGGTGTGAACTGTCACAGTTCCACAATGAGTGAGGATCGGCCCTATTTACTTTTGATGTCAATATTTACACTTACCTGCATACAAGTATCATGACCTCCGATAGCAGCGAGGTGAGCTGCTGTCCAGTCTCTTATAGCTAAAGCTGTTATATCAGCCCCATGCCAGAGCAGCCAGTGAAGACACTACCAATCAAAACAAAGACAAAGACATTCATTTGTTTTAAATATAGGTTATTATCATGGATCCAGTATACAGTTCTAATAGGGAATTCACTGCAAATTATCAGTTGATATTATGTTTCAAAGCATTATCGGAATTCTCCATTATTACAATAAATCACAACAGAGCATGCATTAGTAAGTTGTTGCTGCATTAGAAAGCTACAGCTTCATTCCTTCATCCATCCAAGAAATGTACCAATCGCGTACTAAAGCGGACCCAAGCATGCCTTACTGATCTTACAGTATGGCTTATGTAATTTTACATTTCAATTTTAAAAGATTTAAGATGTAACCTATAGGGCTATTTGTGTAATGTTTCTTTCCACTATGAAAGTGAAAGGATACATTTAAAAATTCGAGAAATGGGCACAAACATACCTCTCTACAATTCTGATTATGTTTATTGCAAACAAAGGAAAATATCAACCCTTTGCCTTCCTACATTTTTCTGTTTAAACTCCTGGACTTGTGGTACCCTTTCTCTCCTCCCATCTTCCCATGACCAAGCCTCACTTTCAGAGGTATTATTTTGTGCTCTAATGGTCACTTCCAGCAACTCTAGGTGCCCTCCAGAGCATGAAATAAAACTTTATTTGTTAGGTGTACAACATTTTCTCCAGCAGCAGTTTAAGCCAGGCTCCATCACTGGTTCCTCTATTGTCTCTCTAACTGGGGCATTGGAGAAGGTTGGCTAGATGAGACTCAACCCAAACAAGACCACGACTTGACTTACAGGGTGGGGGAATCATTGGAAAAATGGCAGAAACTATAGAAACAGCCCAGACTGATGGGATATGAGCACAGTTTGTTTCTAAAGACCAAAAACCTGGGGGTCTTGTTAGCTCCCTGGTGGTTTCTGGACACGTGGAAAGCAGCAATGTATTTCTTATTACTTGCATTTAGCAAGCAGTTTCCTTTGGTATATGGATCTTACCACAGTTACACATGCATTTGTCGCTTCAAGGTTAGATTGCTACGGTGCATTCCACATGAGGTTACAACATGACACAGCTGCTAGTTCAGAATGTGGTAGCCCAGTTTTTAATCTCTGGAAGCTCATAACACTTGTGCAGCGGTTGTCAACTGATTTACGGGTAAATAGTCACGGTGTTGATTTTGATCTGTAAAACTCTAAATGGTTACAGTCCTGTCAAGTCCTTCTTCAGTCACCTGATGTACTCAAACTAAGATTCCATTGGTATAAGAGGGAACTGGGCTGGTGGCACACTTCTCAGTTGAAATCAATGGCTCTTAAATTCGCTTTTCATCTAGTTGGCCAGAGTCCAGATTTGGTTACTTTTAGGATTTTCTGTAAATGTTACATATTTCCCTGGGCTTTCCCTGAAGTGAAGGGGAGGAGGACGGAACAGGTTGCTTGAGGGATGGAGGAAGGCATGAGTCTGTAAGGAAGACTATAAATGGAGCCTATGTTAGGACTGGGAAAGTCTCCTCTGGGTTTTTCTGTAATGTACTATGAAATCCTGTGACGCTGAATACATATAACATGCCTAGGGCATGGAAAAGGCACAATAAGTCTAGAAAACTGAAAAATAATATATTAATTTTTGCATCATATTTAAAGTGTATATGCATCATAAGTTCCTGCTTTACTAGTGCTGAATGGATTTACTAAGCAATAAATAGACAAAGAGATTATTGATTCAGCCAGATCAGCATGAGCTTGCAAGCCTGTGTTCAGTCTCTCCTATCCTGAGAAGGAAAGCATTGATCCATAAGAACCTTGTTGTGTCCTAGATCTAAAAAAATGTTTTACCTCCAGGCTTCCAGAGTGCGCTGCACAGTGCAAAGGTGTAAATTTATGGACTAAATCCACCTCATTAATACTGGCTCCGCTTTTTACCATTGATGCAAGTTGTTCTACATCACCGGCTTTCACTGCCTCATGTAGGTTAGCATAATTTGGCTTCTTCTTGACAGCTGTTGAAGAATAACAAAGGGTCATTAACCACTTGGATGACATTGTGGGGACATGAAACATGGAATGAATCAGAAGATGATGATATGGAAATGTTTATTAGTTTTGAAGATGCTCATCAGCAATATAATGAACCTGATCTTTACTCTGACAAAACTCCCCATCCCTAGTAGCCAATATAAACTTTTTCAGAATGAGGGCTGTAGGACTGGATGCTATGTCTGTGAGAACCTTTATCACACGGTCAAACCTACTGAAACATCAAGTTATCATTTAGCATATTTTGATACCAGAATGACAACTACTGTAGAGAGTGATTCTTTGTCCAGTAAAAACGCTTCGCTCTTATAGTGTTTGTCATTAGCAGCTCTCCAAGCACATTGCAAAGGAGGTAAGCATCATTATCCCAATTTTACAGAAGCTGAGACACAGAGAGACAAGCCCAAGGTCACCCAGCAGGGGAGCCAGGAATAGATCCCAGTCCAGTGCACAATCCATTAGGCTACACTTACTCTATTAATCATCCTGTGTTGCTTGGTATTACTAATAGCTATGGCATTTCTACGGTAGCCATCAGCTTGTTATTATGGCCTGCAATCCTGCTCCCATTGACGTCTGTGACAAGAACATAAGAACGACCGTACTGGGTCATACCAAAGGTCCAACTAGCCCAGTATCCTGTCTTCCGATAGTGGCCAATGCCAGGTGCTTCATAGGAAATGAACCGAACAGGTAATCATCAAGTGACCCATCCCCTGTTGCCCATTCCCAACTTCTGGCAAACAGTCTCAATGACTTTGGTGATGCAGGATCAGGCTGTAAATTTACAGACAGTATCATCCAGAGAATCTGGCACTGGAGTGGGAATCAGGTGACATCAGTTCTCTTCTGGGCTTTTCCACAAACTAGTTGTGTGACCTTGGGCAAGTCACTTAGGGCCAAAATTTGCAAACCTAAATAAATGGCCTGGTATGAGCCCATGTATGGTTCTAGACAGTTAACTTCAGACAGCTAAGTTTAAAAGTAACCCAAAATGGCTAATAAGATGTCAGCAAAGAACCACCTTCCACAGCAGTGGTATCAGAGTGCACTATTGTGTTATTTCATTAGGTTTGCCAAGGTGATGAGGATCCTCACAGATACAGGATCCAATGCTACAGATCACACAAGTTTCAGAATGTGGGGCTTAACCTATTTGTGCCTCAATTTCTCCCTGTGCAAAGTAGGAATAATAATGGTTACTCAACACTGTAGAGCAATTTTAGATGCTAAAGCATATACATGCTAAGTATTATTAGGAAATCACCACACAATTTATGTAAAAAGTGCATGAATGTCCCTAACAAGTGTTCTCTCTCTATCTCCGCATATTATTGCTATTTATTTATTTGTATTGCAATGGCACTGAGAAGCCTCAGTTGTGAACCCAGAGCTCCACTGTGTTAGGTGCTGTATAAGCACAGAACAAAGAGATGGTCCAGGCCTCAACAATCTTGGGGGCTTACTTTTGGCTGGTGGTTTTGGGGGTTTTTTTTGTTTTCTTTTGGAGAAGAGTTATTTGTTTTTGTTTGTTTATTTTCAGAAACAGTGTCAGCAGTATCATTAGGACAGTAACCCAGCAGACCTCAATGGAACTATACTGATTTACATCAGCTGAGAATCTGACCTACTGTATTCAATGAGAAGAACATGTGGGCATTTTGACAATGTTAATGCAATGAGTTTGGGTTAAATAATCTTTTCCATAACACAAACACACAGAAGGGCTGGCAAACATGGTGAATTTTGACTTGTGGCATGTCCTTGGAAACACCTAATTGGTAAAGAGGGAGAAGTTTGCACTCCCCATTTTCTATTGAATGGACAGTGGCCCCCTAAAACTGCAGATATACTGAGATCTGCAACCTGAAAGGGTAAAGGTAATCCAGATGCCCAATACCTCTGTACTACTTCCCAGCTAACCTCCCAATTTGTCACATTGTATTGAACTTTTTATTGAAACTATTATCAAAGTGGTTATAGAGATTGTTCATTAACAGAAAGCCCAGTTTTCAGCAAACAAAAACATCAATAACCAATTTGGTGAAAATTTCAATACCATTTTTGAGGTAAAAAAATCTGGAAAAAATTTCAAAATATGAACAATAGTTTCATTCTGAACCCCGTGAAGGAGAAACAACATTGAGACTTTGATTTTTTTTTTGTTGTTAATTAGTAAAAAAAATATGAATCAGCTACACACTGAACCTCTAAGGGGGTATTTCACAGTGCACACAGAAGGAAAGATCTTATGATAATAGCAATCATAACCTCTCTGTCTGAGCCACTTGCAGACTTTAATCAGGAACCTCAGTGAGCCTCATTTATTAGTGAGTCATCAATGGTACAGCCAGGAATAAAACCCAGGTGTCCTGACGCCCCAGGGCCATGCTTAACCATATTTTTAACAGTTTGTCAAGCAGGATAAACGCAATGCAGTCACATCCCTGTGCTGTGACATGCCATTACCCGATGCTGGAGTAGGGCTTCCAGTCTACACAGATCAGGGTGGGGAGGAAGGAGCATTCAGAATAACCTGCATGCCTCCCCCTGCATGCCTCCCCGCAAAGTCATGAACCCTGTGGCTCCAGCCCTTGAGGAAGCAGCTTCATAGGTGCTGGGAAGGGGCAGGAGCTGAGCCAGGCTCACCAGCTGGAGTGGCAGAAGCAGCAGCCGCGTTCTTAGGCATGTTGGTCACTCAGCCAGGAGGGAGCCTTCCTCACTCACATCCTCCTCCTCTCTGTGCCTGCCCTGGCGGCTGCTGCAGAGGGGTTGCTATAGAAACAGTGTACACTTCCTGTGCTGATCACTTCCTCCCCTTGGCTGGGTGTCCCTGCAGTATGGCTGGGGAGGGGGGGCTAGGGCCAATGTCACAGGGGAAAGGGAAATGTCGGGCTGGGCTGGGCATGGCTGGGAGAGGAGGGTAGTGGTGTGGGGCAGGTCTAAGGTCTGTCAGTGTGGGAGGAAGACAGTGTCTTCTGGGGGGGTATTAGGAATCTGTGAGCGGGAGAAGAGGGCAGTGTCTGGGGGTGTGTGAGGGCTGTAGGTACCAGGGGTCTGTGAGCGGGGGAGGAGGGCAATGTCAGGGGGTGTGTGAGGGTTGTAGGTACCAGGGGGTTGTGAGCGGGGGAGGAGGGCAGTGTCGGGGGTGTTGAGGGGTGTAGGTACCAGGGGTCTGTGAGCGGGGGAGGAGGGCAATGTCAGGGGGTGTGTGAGGGGTGTAGGTACCAGGGGTCTGTGAGCGGGGGAGGAGGGCAGTGTCAGGCTGTCTGTGAGGGGTGTAGGTACCAGGGGGTTGTGAGGGACGGAGTAGGGCAGTGTCAGGGTGTTTGTGAGGGGTGTAGGTACCAGGGGGTTGTGAGGGATGGAGTAGGGCAGTGTCAGGGTGTCTAGATCTCAGGGGGGGATCTGTGAGTGTGGGGAGGAGAGCAGTGTCAGGGTGTCTGGGGAGTCTAGATCTCAGGTCTGTGAGTTGGGAAGGAACACAGTTTTATGGTGTCTGTGGGGGGTCTGTAAGTGGGGAGAAGGGCATTGTCAGTGTGTCTATGACGGGTGTAAATATCAGGGGTCTCTGTGAGTGGGAACAGAGGGTAGTGTCTGGGGGGGTCTAGGTATTGGGTCTGTGGGAGAAGTAGGGCAGTGTCAGGGTGTCTGTGAAGGGTGTAGGTCTTAGAGGTCTGGGAGTGGGGGAGGAGGGAAGTGTCAGTTGTGTGTGTAACAGGTGTCTTTGAGTGGGGGTGGTGGTAACTGTGGGGATGGATGTGGGTCTCTCTAAAGAGACATATCAGGTGTATCTCAGGGAAAAGGTGGTTGGAGGTCTCTTTAAAGGTGACCTGTTTGATAAAAAGAAAAGGAGTACTTGTGGCACCTTAGAGACTAACCAATTTATTTGAGCATAAGCTTTCGTGAGTTACAGCTCACTTCATTGGATGCATCCATGCCTGTCTGGCATGATGTGAGCTGTAGCTCACGAAAGCTTATGCTCAAATAAATTGCTTAGTCTCTAAGGTGCCACAAGTACTCCTTTTCTTTTTGCGAATACAGACTAACACGGCTGCTACTCTGAAACCTGTTTGTCTGATGGATCTCTGTAAAGTGAGTGAGGTGTATGTAAGTGGATGACTAGGGAAGCAATATGGCATGGGATCTCTGTAGGGAAGTCCCTATGTGGAGAGATGTTTGTGTGTGTGCGTGTGTGTCTCCCATTTTGAGTAGAGCGGGCTGTGTAATAGAATGCTAAACTATATTATACTGTTGAACCACTGGGTGGTGCTGTGTGTAACAAACCTTATTTAAACTAAGCTCAGCTCTGGTGAGTATTTTGCTCAGAAAGAAGCTCTGTGACCCTCCCATGTCTGGTACAGGAACATAGAATCATAGAATATCAGGGTTGGAAGGGACCTCAGGAGGTCATCTAGTCCAACCCCTTGCTCACAGCAGGACCAATCCCCAATTAAATCATCCCAGCCAGGGCTTTGTCAAGCCTGACCTTAAAAACTTCTAAGGAAGGAGATTCCACCACCTCCCTAGGCAACGCATTCCAGTGTTTTACCACCCTCTTAGTGAAAAAGTTTTTCCTAATATCCAACCTAAACCTCCCCCACTGCAACTTGAGACCATTACTCCTTGTCCTGTCCTCTTCTACCACTGAGAATAGTCTAGAACCATCCTCTCTGGAACCACCTCTCAGGTAGTTGAAAGCAGCTATCAAATCCCCCCTCATTCTTCTCTTCTGCAGACTAAACAATCCCAGTTCCCTCAGCCTCTCCTCATAAGTCATGTGTTCCAGACCCCTAATCATTTTTGTTGCCCTTCGCTGGACTCTCTCCAATTTATCCACATCCTTCTTGTAGTGTGGGGCCCAAAACTGGACACAGTACTCCAGATGAGGCCTCACCAATGTCGAATAGAGGGGAACGATCATGTCCCTCGATCTGCTCGCTATGCCCCTACTTATACATCCCAGAATGCTATTGGCCTTCTTGGCAACAAGGGCACACTGCTGACTCATATCCAGCTTCTTGTCCACTGTCACCCCTAGGTCCTTTTCCGCAGAACTGCTGCCTAGCCATTCGGTCCCTAGTCTGTAGCTATGCATGACATAGTGTCAGGTTGGTTCCTGTGCAGAGTTCCTCAGAGAGGTGCATGTAAATGAGATCAGAGTTTATTTCACTCTGACAAATATAAAACTTTTAAATCTGTTATGGAATGTCCAGCCAGCCACTCCCAGTCCCTATACAAGCCCAAATTAATGGTGTTAAATTTGCAAATGAATTTTAGTTCTGCAGTTTCTCTTTGAAGTCTGTTTTTGAAGTTTTTTTGTTGATGGATGGCTACTTTTAAATCTGTTATAGAATGTCCAGGGAGATTGAAGTGTTCTCCTACTGGTTTTTGTATGTTACTATTCCTGATGTCTGATTTGTGTCCATTTAGTTATTGTCCGGTTTGGCCAATTTACATGGACAGTGCTGCTATGGCAACCTAGTCAAAGTGATGAGGATGGCTAAGATAACCTAGTGATGAGGATGGCTTCTGGGTCATCTTCAGTCCTCTTCTTTGTGAGTTTTATTTGAATGCTTGGAGCTGGAGCAGTGTTTGAAGGTCTTGCTGCAGGATTTGCATTTGACTCTTGAAGTTGTAAGAGGGTCACTATTCGTTGGACAAGGCATTGTTGCTGTTCTTATTGCTGCACTGCCAACTCCTGAATGAGTTGCTGCTATTGTTGTATCTCCTGTTGTTGCTCCTAGGTGGCCATTTTTTGGAACACCAGGTACTGTTGTTGCTGCAGTTGGGCTACCTGGTGTTGTTGGCTGCCCAATAGACACTTCAATAATTTAACCTTACCTCTTTTTAGGTCTCACAGCAGGTCTAGGATGTTGCCTACTTTCTCTGCCAAACTATGATGGGGGCTGGGCTTATGTGTAGTGCCACATAGTAGTTACATCACTGGGTATCAACTCTCCCCATCTCTGGCCTTCCTCGCCAGCAATCATTCCAGTGCTGTGGTGGTTCAGCTTTTGGTAGGTAACGACTTGACCCACAGGGCCACCTCACCAATTGAAGTATGCCCACTTCTGGGTTAATGAAATGTACACAGTCCAACATCCCCACAAAAGAAAGGGTCTTCAACCCACATGTCGCCTATGAGTGCAACACCCTTCACTCAGGGTTTACAACGTCTCTATCCTCTCCTCCTGTCTAAGGGAGAGAAAAGAGGTTTATCCACTCAGATCACCTTTCAGGTTCGAGTCAGAGTCATCAACATTTCTAAAGGGTCTGGGCCACTGCTCAAGATCAGAACCTCAGTGGATCTTTCTCACAGTGAAAGCACTCTTGGGTTTTGGCTGTGATGTCAAAGATGTCTAAAATGGCCACCTTGACTGATGCATAGTCAGGCCTGGCCATGGCACAAGACCATGATATGGGGCTTTTGCCAGCCCCATCAGGGAGGGTGCTAACAGTGTGGAACCAAACATTTTAGCACCCGGGACGAGCAAGCATATTTGCTCCCCAACTAGAGCCTTGCCTGGGACTATTTATTTAATCCCACCATGCCACCCCATGGGAACGTAATGGGATTAAAAGAATAGTCTTCCCACCCCACAAATCATAGAATCATAGAATATCAGGGTTGGAAGGGACCTCAGGAGCTCATCTAGTCCAACCCCCTGCTCAAAGCAGGACCAATCCCCAATTAAATCATCCCAGCCAGGGCTTTGTTAAGCCTGACCTTAAAAACTTCTAAGGAAGGAGATTCTACCACCTCCCTAGGTAATGCATTCCGGTATTTCACCACCCTCCTAGTAAAGAAGTTTTTCCTAATATCCAACCTAAACCTCCCCCACTGCAACTTGAGACCATTACTCCTTGTCCTGTCCTCTTCCACCACTGAGAATAGTCTAGAACCATCCTCTCTGGAACCACCTCTCAGGTAGTTGAAAGCAGCTATCAAATCCCCTCTCATTCTTCTCTTCTGCAGACTAAACAATCCCAGTTCCCTCAGCCTCTCCTCATAAGTCATGTGTTCCAGACCCCTAATCATTTTTGTTGCCCTTCGCTGGACTCTCTCCAATTTATCCACATCCTTCTTGTAGTGTGGGGCCCAAAACTGGACACAGTACTCCAGATGAGGCCTCACCAATGTCGAATAGAGGGGAACGATCACGTCCCTCGATCTGCTCGCTATGCCCCTACTTATACATCCCAAAATGCCATTGGCCTTCTTGGCAACAAGGGCACACTGCTGACTCATATCCAGCTTCTCGTCCACTGTCACCCCTAGGTCCTTTTCCGCAGAACTGCTGCCTAGCCATTCGGTCCCTAGTCTGTAGCTGTGCATTGGGTTCTTCCGTCCTAAGTGCAGGACCATGCACTTATCCTTATTGAACCTCATCAGATTTCTTTTGGCCCAATCCTCCAATTTGTCTAGGTCCCTCTGTATCCTATCCCTGCCCTCCAGCGTATCTACCACTCCTCCCAGTTTAGTATCATCCGCAAATTTGCTGAGAGTGCAATCCACACCATCCTCCAGATCACTTATGAAGATATTGAACAAAACCAGCCCCAGGACCGACCCCTCGGGAACTCCACTTGACACCGGCTGCCAACTAGACATGGAGCCATTGATCACTACCCGTTGAGCCCGACAATCTAGCCAACTTTCTACCCACCTTATAGTGCATTCATCCAGCCCGTACTTCTTTAACTTGCTGACAAGAATACTGTGGGAGACCGTGTCAAAAGCTTTGCTAAAGTCAAGAAACAATACATCCACTGCTTTCCCTTCCCGTTCCACAGAACCAGTAATCTCATCATAGAAGGCGATTAGATTAGTCAGGCATGACCTTCCCTTGGTGAATCCATGCTGACTGTTTCTGATCACTTTCCTGTCATGTAAGTGCTTCAGGATTGATTCCTTGAGGACCTGCTCCATGATTTTTCCGGGGACTGAGGTGAGGCTGACTGGCCTGTATTTCCCAGGATCCTCCTTCTTCCATTTTTTAAAGATTGGCACTACATTAGCCTTTTTCCAGTCATCTGGGACTTCCCCCGTTCGCCACGAGTTTTCAAAGATAATGGCCAATGGCTCTGCAATCACAGCCGCCAATTCCTTTAGCACTCTCGCATGCAACTCATCCGGCCCCGTGGACTTGTGCACGTCCAGCTTTTCTAAATAGTCCCTAACCACCTCTTTCTCCACAGAGGGCTGGCCATCTACTCCCCATGTTGTGATGCCCAGCACAGCAGTCTGGGAGCTGTCCTTGTTAGTGAAGACAGAGGCAAAAAAAGCATTGAGCACATTAGCTTTTTCCACATCCTCTGTCACTAGGTTGCCTCCCTCATTCAGTAAGGGGCCCACACTTTCCTTGGCTTTCTTCTTGTTGCCAACATACCTGAAGAAACCCTTCTTGTTACTCTTGACATCTCTTGCTAGCTGCAGCTCCAGGTGCGATTTGGCCCCCTGATTTCATTCCTACATGCCCGAGCAATATTTTTATACTCTTCTCTGGTCATATGTCCAACCTTCCACTTCTTGTGAGCTTCTTTTTTATGTTTAAGATCCGCTAGGATTTCACCGTTAAGCCAAGCTGGTCGCCTGCCATATTTACTATTCTTTCGACTCATCGGGATGGTTTGTCCCTGTAACCTCAACAGGGATTCCTTGAAATACAGCCAGCTCTCCTGGACTCCTTTCCCCTTCATGTTAGTCCCCCAGGGGATCCTACCCATCCGTTCCCTGAGGGAGTCGAAGTCTGCTTTCCTGAAGTCCAGGGTCCGTATCCTGCTGCTTATCTTTCTTCCCTGTGTCAGGATCCTGAACTCAACCAACTCATGGTCACTGCCTCCCAGATTCCCGTCCACTTTTGCTTCCCCCACTAATTCTTCCCTGTTTGTGAGCAGCAGGTCAAGAAAAGCTCCCCCCCAGTTGGCTCCTCTAGCACTTGCATCAGGAAATTGTCCCCTATGCTTTCCAAAAACTTCCTGGATTGTCTATGCACCGCTGTAGTGCTCTCCCAGCAGATATCCGGAAGATTAAAGTCACCCATGAGAACCAGGGCGTGCGATCTAGTAGCTTCTGCGAGTTGCCGGAAGAAAGCCTCATCCACCTCATCCCCCTGGTCCGGTGGTCTATAGCAGACTCCCACCACTACATCACTCTTATTGCTCACACTTCTAAACTTAATCCAGAGATACTCAGGTTTTTCTGCAGTTTCGTACCAGAGCTCTGAGCAGTCATACTGCTCCCTTACATACAGGGCTACTTCCCCACCTTTTCTGCCCTGCCTGTCCTTCCTAAACAGTTTATAACCATCCATGACAGTACTCCAGTCATGTGAGTTATCCCACCAAGTCTCTGTTATTCCAATCACGTCATAATTCCTTGACATCACCAGGACCTCCAGTTCTCCCTGCTTGTTTCCAAGGCTTTGTGCATTCGTATATAAGCACTTGAGATAACCTGCTGATCGCCCCTCATTCTCAGTATGAGGCAGGAGCCCTCCCCTCCCAGACGTTCCTGCCTGTGCTTCCACCCAGTATCCCACTTTCCCACTTACCTCAGGGCTTTGGTCTCCTTCCCCCGGTGAACCTAGTTTAAAGCCCTCCTCACTAGGTTAGCCAACCTGCTCGCAAAGATGCTCTTCCCTCTCTTCGTAAGATGGACAAATGACATAAACGTCCCAGCCAGCAGCTGCTGCTCTCCAGCCACCTAGCTCTGAAGACAGCACCACTGCCAGCAACAGCACAGAAGTAAGGGTGGGCCATGCCACGCTTACTTGTGCGGTGCCTTCAGAGCTGGATGACTGGAGAGTGGTGACAGCTGGATGGCTGCTCAGCTCTGAGGGCAGAGCCACCGCCACCAGCAGCATGGAAGTAAGAGTGGCATAGTATATATTGCCACCTTTACTTCCATGCTGCTGCTCATGGCAGAACTGCCTTCCATGCTGGGTGGCCAGATAGTGGTGGCCGCTGCCAGGTCACCCAGCTCTGAAGACAGCGCTGCCGTTGGTAACAGCGCAGACATAAGGGTGTCAGGGTATGATATTACTCCCATTACTTCTGTGCTCAGAAGTAAAGGTGGCATGCTATGGTATTGCCATCTTTACTTCCGGGCTGCTGCAGATGGCAGAGTTGCCTTAGAGCTGGTGGCCAGATCGCGGTGGCCATTGGCTGGCCACCCAGCTCTGAAGGTAGCATCACCAGCAGCAGCAGCACAGAAGTAAGGGTGGCAGGATATGGTATTGCCAGCCTTACTTCCACACTGCAGCTCGTCACTGGGTCAGCGGGGATCCTACCAAAACATGCTGACTTAGCTTTTGGTTCTATAACCATTTCCATGTATAGTCCCTCTGGTCTACTTCCGATACAGCAATCCGGGAGTTTCCGGGGACTCTGGGTTCCTCGGCCTGTGCAGCTCTCAGCAGCTCCGTCCTCTCTTGGGCATCTTCAGGTAGCCAGGTATCTGCCTGGATCTCAGCAGGCCTGGCTTCTGCAATCGGGCTTCTGCAGCTCCTGGGCTGGAGTCAACGATGTGTGTCCACCCCCCTTGATGTTCAGCCCTGACTGAGCTGAGCTGCTCCCTTTTATACTAGTGCTCCAACTGGAGCATGCGCAGCAGGGGTGAGAGGGCATGGCTTCCTCAGCCCACAGTGAGGGGTTAACCCTTCCCTGTTCAGTGTGGGGAGAGTACACCCCATCACAGAGGGTAACTATTTGTTGCATGAGGCATTGTTGCTGTTCTTATTGCTGCTCTGCCAATTCCTGAATGAGCTGCTGCTGTAATATCTCCTGTTGTTGCTCCTGGTTGGCCATTTGTTGGAGCAGCTGGTACTGTTGTTGCTGCAATTGGGCTGCAGGTTACTGTTGACTATCTAACAGCCACTTCAATACTTTTACCATATCTAGCCTTTTTCTCTTTTTTAGGCCTATCAGCAGGTCTGGGATGTTGCCTGCTTTCTTTGCCAACTGTGGTGAGGGCCGGGTTTATGTGTGGTACCACCTAGTAGGTACATCACTGGGTATCAACTGTCCTGTCTCTGGCCTCCCTTGCTAGCCATCACTCCAGTGGCAGTCCACCTTTTGATAGGCAGTGACTTGACCCACAGGGCCACTTCACCAATTGAAGTTCACCCCCTTCTGAGTTAAGAGTCCAGTACAGTGTATACAGTCCAACATCCCCACCGAAGAGTCTTCAACCCACATGTTGCCTGTGAGTGGCACACCGTAGACTCAGGGCTTACAACATCTCTATCCTCTCTTCCTCTCCAAAGGAGGGGAAAGGGTTTTATCCCCCCTCCACGAAAAAGGGTGGTTCGTAGGGGAGCCCAGGCCCTCCCTCTCCAATCGGCATATGGTCAAATGCCTCATCAGTGATCCTCCAGAAGTTAGAGCCCAGGGCTCCCTAGTCTTAGGGAAGGGCTAGTCCCTTCTCTCAGGCCTGGGGTAGCTGCTGCTTGCAGAATCTTTCTTGTAGCCAGGACTTCTGCTGCATCCTTATTCAGGAGCTCTCAAGGTAAAGCCTCTCATTCTCTGCTGTCTCGCTCCCTTCTGAGTTGTCTGGCTTCCTTCTAAACTCCTTGTAAACAGGGACCTTCGAAAGCCAGTTGACCCAGTGGTTGCAATATTTGGCTTCCTGCTTGACCTCCTGTTTCTGTGTACAATCAGTCTTTAAGGCAGGTAGCAGTAGGGGGACCCAGGCCCTTGCACTCCAGCATGTCCCAGCCCAGGGCCCTGTGTAAATTAACCCCGGAATAGGGGACCTTCCAAGGGGGAGTCTACATTTGCTGCCCTGGGCTACTTCCTGCTGTTGCTCCTTCGGTTTGGGGCATGGCCCCTATAGTCCAAGTACCTGTGGTGGCTTGTCTCTAGAATGATCCCTCATAGACCCTGTGCAGCATCCTGCTGAGGTTCCAGGTTCCTCCAGGTGGGGCAACACCCACCAGGTCTCTGCGCTTCTGTCACCCAGGTTCCTCTAAGGATGGGTGCTCCTAAGTCTCTTTCTCCATGTCCTTTGACCTGGAAGACAGTGCTGGGTTCCTGGTGGATGCCTTGGCTGGCAGGCTAGCTCCTCTCTCTTCACCAGTCAGCCCCAAACTGAGTCAGGTTCTCTTTTTTTCTCTCCCCTCCAGGCCTGGCATTAGCTGCAGGTATCACAGAGGGGGCTAGCTGGGCCCAAAGGCTCTCCTTAACCCCTTCTGTGCTAACGGGTGGTTTCTCTGCTTCACCACACTCCTCGTCCAGCTAGAGGAGGTTCTGTAGTTCAATGGGGTGAGATCACAGCGGCCCAGGACTGCTATCTAACCCTCCTGGCCCAGTGTGGGGTTTATACACCCCATCATAGGCGTCCTAAGAGGCACAGCCCTTGCAGCGCCTCAGGCATCTGGCAAAAGGAATGGATGGTGTGGAGTTGGCACATTACCTTGTCCGTGACATCCTCCTGCTGCAAGAGAACAAGAACCTGTCAGAGACTTGGATGCCCTTAGGAATCAGGAGGGATTAATGGCAATAGAAACCAGCAGCATTTCCACCCATCATCTGCCCGGGTCTCCGGGGCAGGTATACTCTCCTGACTGCTGGGATGGACTCTTGCCTTTCTCTCTAGTGACCTCCAGTGCTAAACAACCTCCCCCCATCCCCTCATTGTAGGGTGAGCATCAGCTTCCATTTCCTCAGCCTCCCTCTGATAGGTGTTCCATCTCCAAACCCACCTGGGGACTCAGCTCATGTTATCAGAATCTCTCCTCCACCATCCACTCAACCAAGTCATGGCAGGGATGGGGCTCTAGCAGCGTGGGTGGGAGGGTTTCTGGCAGCAGTAATATGGGATGGGGGAGGCTGAGCTCTTTCCCCAAGTGACCCTCAGTGACTAATGGTGAAGCTGCAGGTTGGCAGCCCTAGTGAATGAGGCTGATCAACAGCCCCTGTGGATGGAATCATCCAATTCTCCCCAGAGCAGGTCCAGCCTGGGCAACAGCAAAGCAATTTCCCCCAGCTCACATGCCTCACCCCTGCCCGGTCAGTTTGCCATGGCCAAGGTAATGTACCAGCTCTGCACCATCCTGGCCCCCCAAAGCTGCCAGTGATAGGGGCAACTCTAAATGGCGTATCTGGTGACATGGACACTAGGCCACTGGGAACTGGGCTGAGGCCCTATGGGGCAGGAAAGGCTCATAGACATCTCTAGGGGATTCTCTTGCCCATACCATGAGCAATGGCAGCTTCTCCTGGTGGTGTAACTCTTGTAATTAAATAGACTTGCTAAAGAGCTGGTTCTGAACTGCTCAGGGACAAGCTGTCTCCATCCTGCTTGTGGAGGTGAATTCATCTCCCATCCCAATGGCACCAGCTCCGACTCTCATTCCCCGCCAAGCTTGTTGCTGCCCAGCCACTGAATGGCATTAGGATGGGAATGATTTTCCATAGCCTAAAGGTGAAAGGCAGTGGGTCCCACCCCCAAACTCCTGAGCCTAACCCAGCTGCTTACCTCATCACCCATCAGCTGATCGGCTTCCCCCAGAATGGAGTAGGCTAGGACCAGCCCAGCCTGGCTGATCTGGAGCAGAGGGTTGCAGATGGCCAGAGTTGCTGTTTTGAGGAATGATCTTCTCTGTACCTCCGAGAAGATATTTCCGAAGACCTGAAACCAACAGAACATGAGTCTTTAGATGACTGCCCAGAGCCAGGCTCCAAGTCCTGGGCTGGAATGGTATTTCTGTCTGGTGACTCAGTTGCAGGCACTGACGGATCAAAAGCCTAGTGGCTCTTTCTGGAGGGGGAATCACAGCAGGGGCCATGATGTGCTGGGAATGTATCTGTGTGGGTGAGCAGGCATGCTCTGGAATGCAGCTCTCAGTGACAATGGGGACCCTCGACTGCCTCCAACAGAGAAACTTCCTGAAAGTAGTTGCTTGAGGCATGGGACTTTTGGAGCTGACAGACCAAAGGTCTAGTCCCCTCCCCTTAATGATTTCTCTAGTAACTGGGTCTGGCGACTGAAGCGCACGGGTTTGTTCCAAGGAGAATCTAAACTGCAGCATGACAAAGACAATGTGACCTCACCACAAAGACAATAGTTCCCTGGTGGGGGTGGGTGGGTGTTCTGCTTCCTGACTTATGATGGCAAACCCCACCCATTTTCTGGGATTCCAACAAGGATCTGGTCAGGCAATAGCTTGGTGTATCCTGCCCACTCACCAACCCAGTGGCTCCCCTCTCAGAAACTCATGTGTCAGCCAGGGAGACAGGGACAGGAACTGGATTCCCAAAGACACAATCTTGCAGTAACTCACTCAGGATTTGCAAAAAGAAAAGGAGTACTTGTGGCACCTTAGAGACTAACCAATTTATTTGAGCATGAGCTTTCGTGAGCTACAGCTCACTTCATCGGAAGGAGTACTTGTGGCACCTTAGAGACTAACCAATTTATTTGAGCATGAGCTTTCGTGAGCTACAGCTCACTTCATCGGATGCATCCGATGAAGTGAGCTGTAGCTCACGAAAGCTCATGCTCAAATAAATTGGTTAGTCTCTAAGGTGCCACAAGTACTCCTTTTCTTTTTGCAAATACAGACTAACACGGCTGTTACTCTGAAACCTGTCACTCAGGATTCTTTTCATGCGACATAGCAATGGATCCATGGAACACATGAAACCACTACCATTAGCAATGCTCCAACCCAGGACCTTTAATGCCATCCTCTTCCACTGGGCTGAACAAGGAAGTCTATGAGCTAAAAATAAGTAGCAGGATCTTGTCCAGTCTCCAGTATGCAGCCACTGCAGGGACACCCAGCCATCTAGCTATCATTATCTTAACAACAGACAGACAGACAGACAAAGGGAAAGTTTTTCCCAATTTTAAAAAGTTCTAGCCCTCCCATTGGCTCTTTTGGTCAGGTGCCCACTCCCTTCCTTTTATCTATGGGCTTTTTTAACCCTTTACAGGTAAAGCAAGTAGAGAACAGCTACTAACAGGGATTTTGTAGCTAACTGGCTGTCCATAAAAGGAAACTTCCCCTCTCCTCCCCTCCCCCCCCCCCGCCCACTTCTTTTATCACATAGCCATTAATATCAAAGGCAGTTTTTGGTCCCAATCTTTTCCTTGCTGGTTTACCACTTTTCTTAGGGCAGTTTTTATTGTCCTGTTCATTCTTTCTACCTGCCTGGAGCTTTGAGGATGGCCAGCTATATGTAGCCTCTGTTTAACACTGAAAGCTTGACACAATCCCTTTGTAATTTCTCCTATAAAATGAAGTCCCTGATCAGAAACTATTTCTATAGGGATCCCCCGTCTTATAATAACTTGATCCACTAGAACCCTAGCTGTAGCTAATGCTGTATTATTTTTTGAAGGGATTGCTTGAACCCATTTAGTGAAAGGATCAATTATCACAAGGCAATATTGATTTTCTCTTGCAGTTTTTGCCAGTGGTCTAATAAAATTGATTTGTACCTTGCCCATGGGCCTTCTGTTCTCTGATGGAATGGTCCTTTTACTACTTTGGTATCTGCATTATTAGCTAAACAGGGTAAACAATTGTTCACATATTGCTCTACATCCGCCCTCATACTTGGCTACCAGCCTGCCATTTGCAGTTTATCAAGGGTTTTATCTATTCCCATATGCCCATTATTATGTACTAAGGAGATTATTTCATTGGGACTACCCATACAGACATATTATCTGTTTTAGTAGTTAATACTAATCCTGTTTCATGCTGCCAAATTTTCCATCCTTGGTGTTTCCTCTTTTGACACCAATTTTTGTATCTCAGAATCTTTCCTTTGTAAGGCTACTAGATTAGTTTGTTCTATCTTTTCTCATTCTATTTTTGTTATAGGTGCTAACTGGAACTTTGGTTTCCATATCATCCCTTCGTTGGCATCCTTCTTAGTTTGTTCATCTGCCTTCCTATTCCACTGAGCCCCTTCAACATTCTTCTTGTGGGCCTTTACTTTTCCCATTAACACAGGTTGTGTTCTTTCTTGTGTCAATTCCCATAAATAAATTTCAATTTTTCAGCATGACTTATAGGTTTACCATCTGCTGATTTCATACCCCTCTTTTGCCATTGAGGCGTCTAACCTATTATAGCTCTTAATACCCAGTCTGTGAAAATAGCCACAGTCACATCTATTGGTGTATTCTCCAGTGCCCTTATTACTGCTACAATTTCAGCAGCTTGTGCCAAGCGTGGTAAACGTTGTCCTTCAGAAACCTTCTCATCTGATATCCTTACGGCCGCATAGCCCATATATGCCTTGCCTCTCTCATAAAAACTAGACCCATCCACAAACCAAGTAACTTTTACGGTATCTATGACCACACTTGAGATTGCTCCACTTTGGAACATGGCAGGTCCCTCAGGAGGAGTTTCTGGCAAAGGACACTCATGCTGTTCTCCTTCTATCAGAAGATCATAAGGAATAGGAGATAAACTTGGAATCTTTTCTGTGGCTATATTCTTATTTAACAAGGCTAATGTCCATTTTGCTAATCTGGGACTGGAAATATGCCCATCATTAATTTTCCCTGTCAGCACATATTTCACAGGTGAATGGGATGTTTTCAAAAGCATTGGGGATAGTCTTATCGATATTCACAGTGTTGTAAAGCCCAAACTAATGCCAATACCTCCTTCTTAAAAGGAGTAAATCCTTGTTCTTCTCCATCTAAGATTTTAGATGCATATGCCACCAGTCGAAGGCCTGTACCATGGTCTTGGCTTAAAATAGCACTTATTCCAGTATTTGTAGTAGCCAATTGCAATACAAAAGGCTGTCCTACTTTTGGATATGCTAAAGCTGGGGCTTGTGCTAATGCCCTTTTAAGATGAGTAAATGCTTCCTGTTGTTCTAAACCCCTTTTCCATTTGTGACCTTTTCTTAACAATTGATACAACGGACTGGCCTTTTCTGCATAGTTTTCTATAAACTCCCTCAAGAAATTAGTCATCCCTAAGAATGACCTTTAAATTGATATATCTGTTTGAGCTGGTAATTTTTGCAAAAATTCTACCCTTTGCCTATCTGGTGTCCGACCTTCTTGTCCCAACGTTATTCCTAGATAATTAACTTGTTGCTGACATATCTGAGCTTTCTCTGGACTAACCTTGAACCCCGTTTCTTTTATTTTTTGTAATACTTGACCTAGTATTTCCAAATTCTCCTCTTTTGTTTTTGTGCTAATAATGATATCATCTACATATATGATATGATATTATCCTTATTAGGCATTTTATCCCATATTTTCTTTACATGCATATGGCAAATGGTGGGGCTATTGTGAAATCCTGGGAGGGTTCTGGTGAAACAGAACTGTTTTCCCAAGAATGTAAAGGCAAATTTATACCAGGAGTCTGGATGTAACGGTATGGCAAAGAACGCATTTGCCAGATCCAAGACGTGAATGACCATGCTCCTCCCATAATGGAAGCAATCACTTCAGGATATTTTGCAACTACTGGGGCAGTCATTGAGGTTACTTTATTAAGGGGTCTTAGATCGATGGTTAACCTGCAGGTTTTACCATCTGCTTTTAAAACTGTCCAAATAGCAACATTATTTATGCTTTGTTGTTCTACTATGACACCCTGCTCCAAGAGTCCTTGGATAGTCTTCATCAAGCTAGGTTCTGCTTCCTTGGGATAGTTATACTGTCTTTGCGGTGAGGGATCAGTCCAATTAATTAGTACCTCTGCTTCTATCTTTCCACACTCTGCCTTATTAGTAGTCCAGACCGATTTATATTTTTGTGCAATTTTTAAAACTTCTATTGGCCAATTTGGCCATTTCATTTCTTCTGTTGCCTTAATAGTAGCTAATCTATACCCTGCTTCAATAACAATTGGTTGATCTACTATACTGGTCCTATTGGAAGGTATTTCCCATAATACCTTATTTACCAAATCTACTGTCACTCCGAGCTTGCTTAATACATCAACCCCAATTATTCTATCGCCATCCAGATTCATTAAACCAAACTGTTCTCTTCGTCTTGTTCCTAATTGAAAAGAAACAGGAACACTAAACGGTACCTTACACATTGCTTCATTAAATCACTGGAGCTTCTTGATTATTACAGGAGATCCAAATAAATTCTTATTCCTTGTATTTACTAAAGAAGATGTAACACCTGTATCTATCAACATATTTTGTCCAAACGCTCCCTTATTAAACTCCGCATGAACAGTGGGTCTCCCCCAATCGTCTGTTTGTAAATGTGCCACTAAATCAGCATGATCTCTTGCTGATATTGGGGAGATAGGAGGCACTTGGCTTCCCTATACCTGATCTCTACTGGTTGGGACCATAGGTATGCTTTTTTTCATGATTTGCTAATCTTTGAAGCAGTTCTTCTGTAAGTACCCATTAATTTGTTCTTTAAATTCGTGCTGCAGCAATCTTTTCCATAGCCAATTTCTTCCTGGATCATTGATTCTTTGTTCATAAGAAACAAACTTTTTATTTTTATCTTTCTCTTTTCTTAGTCCTTGTCACGGGGCGACGACTCCCCGGTGCAACGCCTCCTGTCAGTCGTCCTGGGAATTAGCTCTTCCGGCCAGGAGCGCCCTCTGCAAGCCGGTGTCTCGCCTGACGCTGGCCCCCATGTCCCTCCCAGACCCCAGTGCACTCCTCATCAGGGTTTGGCCCCAGCAGTAACCCACAATCCAAGTCTCCCCATCCAGGGGATCCCCCAACCCTCTACCCCTACCTTGCCTCAGTGGCTACTGCCAGTCACCATCTAGCCCCTGCTCCCTGGGGCAGACTGCAGTCTATGAACCACTCATCGTTGGCAAGGGAGGGTTGGACCAGCTTCCTCTGCCTATCTCTGGGCTGCCCTTCTGCAGCCCCAGTACCCTTTCATAGGCCTTTCACTAGGCCTACAGCCTGGGGCTTTGCTAGGCTGGAGCTCCCCAGCTCCCTCTGCCCCTCCCCAGTACTGCTCCACTTCAGGTACCCTGCTGGTACCTTTTGTGTGTCCTTAACTAGGCCTGCAGCCTAGGGGTTTGCTTGGCTGGAGCTCCCCAGCTCCCTCTGCCCTTCCCCAGCACTGCTCCACCCTAGATGCCCTTAGCTTCCCAGGCAGCCAGGTCCTTCTCTCTCTAGGAAGCTAGAGAGAGTATGTCTCTTTGCTTCTGGCCCACAGCCCTCTTATAAGGGCCAGCTGGACCCTAATTAAGCTGGCCACAGCTGTGGCTGCTTTCCCAATCAGCCTGCTTTTCCCATTCACAGCCCTCTCCCGGGCTGCTTTAACTCCTTCAGGGCAGGAGCAGGGTAGTTTCCCCGCTACAGTCCTCTTTTATTTTGTTGATTTCCCTGTCTTCCTGGACCATTATTAGAGAAAGTTATTACTGATACTCCTTCATTCTTCCCCTTACAAAGGGAAACAAGTTTGCCTCCTATTTCATATAGTCTTTTTCCCTTTTCTTCTATGTCACACAGAGGAGTCTGGATAGGATCATCAGAGATTGTAGCCCTTCTTATTGTTGGATAAGATATTAAATCCTAACAATAATGCTTCTTTGAATTACGAGACATCATATAATATTACTCTACCTCCTTGAGGGATTCCTGAATGTTTATATAATAATCTTTTCCTAGCTATGTCTGGTTCTGGCCTTTCCTTTTGTTGTTGCTTTTCCTTATGGAACCATACCACTGTATCTTCTCCAGGAAAGAAAAACTTCAGAATTTCTTCCTCTATTCTATCTATATCTCTTTCCTCCATCCTGTATTTTATAGGGGAGTCCAGAAAAATAATCTGAATTCACACATTCTTTTATTAATGCTGAGAGAGCACTTCCTGTTAATCCAGGCATTCCTGATGTTTTTGCCAGTCATCCAACTACTGTATTTCTATTTAAAGAACCATAGATTTCCCTAGAGCCCTAACCTGTTCAGGGGTATATGGTCTTTCCTCTACCATTTCTTCTATACCTCCTCAGTTTCCTTGTGCAATAGTTTTTGTTACTGTGGAAGTAATAATTGGGGCCATCGGAGATGGTTCTTCCGTTGGTAAGCAATAAAATCCTGGGAAGGGCTACTTAGGACACTCTTCATAACAAGGAGGGCTAAAATCTAGAGTCAGAAGCTCTAACCCCTGCAAAGCAGCTTGCTTTTTCTTCTTTTTGCTTGGTTCTTCTGAAAACAAGCCTTTCTTCTTCGGTTGAATAAAACAGTTACTCACCTTTTGTAACTGTTGTTCTTCGAGATGTGTTGCTCATATCTATTCCAGTTAGGTGTGTGCGTGTGCTGCATGCATGGCTGTCGGAAGCTTTTTTCTTAGCAGCTACCAGTCGGGCTGGCTGTGGAGGCCCCTGGAGTGGCGCTGGTATGGTGCTCTATATACGACCCTGCCGGCCCAACCCCCCTTCAGTTCCTTCTTGCCAGCTACTCTGACAGAGGGGAAGGTGGGGGGAATGGAATAGACATGAGCAACACGTCTCGAAGAACAACAGTTACAAAAGGTGAGTAACCATCTTTTCTTCCTCGAGAGCTTGCTCATAATCAATTCCAGTGAGGTGACTCCCAAGCCTTACCTAGAAGGTGGGGTCGGAGTCAAGGTATTGCTGAGCATAGTACCACTCTACCAAAGGCCGCATCATTTCTGGATTGGTGGATGATGGCGTAGTACAACATGAAAGTATGCACAGAAGACCACGTCATGGCCCTGCAGATTTCCTTGGGCTAGAAAGGCTGCCGACGAGGCCTGTGCCCTCGTGGAGTGAGCTGTAATAGCAGGCAGAGGAACTTTCACCAGGTCATAACAGGTGCAGATACAAGCGGTGATCCAGGAGGAGATCCACTGGGAAGAGACTGGTAATCCCTTCATCCATCCTGCTATTGCAACAAACAACTGAGTTGTCTTTTGGAACGGCCTTGTTCGCTCGATGTAGAAAGCAAGTGCTCTCCTGAAATCCAGCGAGTGCAGTTTTTGTTCTTGAGAGCTGTTGTGTGGCTTTGGGTAAAAGACAGGCAGGAAGATGTCCTGGCTAATATGAAAATGGGACACCACCTTGGGAACGAAGGCTGGATGAGGTCTAAGGTGCACCTTGTCTTTATGAAAAATCATGTATGGGGGCTCTGAGGTGAGGACCCATAGCTCAGACACATGTCGTGCCAAGGTGATAGCCACCAGAAAAGCTACTTTCCAAGAAAGGTAAAGAAGTTAACAGGAAGCTATGGGCTCAAAGGGAGGGCCCATGAGGCAGAAGAGGACTAGGTTAAGGTCCCAAGCCAGGATAGGGTGCTTTATCGGGGGATGTGTCTTCTCCAGGCCTTTCAGGAAATGACCCACAATGGGATTAGCAAACACTGAATGACCAGAATCGCCTGGATGAAAAGCCGAGATGGCCACGAGTTGGACCTTGAGAGAACCAAACGCAAGACGCTAGTCCTTTAGATACAGGAGGTAGTCCAGGATACAAGGAATGGGGGCCTGGGATGGAAGCACCTGCCTTTGGACGCACCAGCTGGAGAATCTTTTCCATTTCGCCCCATATGTGGCCCTAGTAGACGATTTGCAGCTTTCCAGAAGTATCTGCCTCAGCTGATCTGAGCAGGCAAGCTCTGCCTGATTTAGCCATGGATTCTCCAGGCCGTGAGGTGGAGAGACTGAAGGTCTGGGTGAAGGAGGCGACCGTGGTCCTGCGTAATGAGGTTGGGAAGGAGAGGTACCGTATCAGCAGCTGGACCAATAAGTCCATGACGGTAGGGAACCAGTACTGGTGAGGCCAAGCTGGGGCCACCAAACTGATGTCCGCCTTGTCTCTGCGGATTTTGAGGAGCACTTTGTGGATCAGTGGAAATGGCGGGAAGGCGTATAGCAGCTGCCCGTTCCATGGGATCATGAATGCGTCTGTAATCGAGTCTGGACTGTGACTCCTGAAGGTGTCCTCCTGGTGAACAGGTCGATTTGGGGAAACCCCCAACTGCGGAAGATGGAGTGATTGATGTCTGGGCGGATTGACCACTCGTATGTGAGGAAGCGTCTGCTCAGTCTGTCCGCCAGCACATTCTGAGTGCCCAGCAGGTATGTAGGGTCAGTTCCTTTACTTGCCACAAGCCCTGAGTTGTTAGTCTCCTGAGGTGCACTCCCTAGCCCAACGCAGACGTGTCTGTAACTAAGGTCTCGGAGGGTTGGGGTGGGTGAAAAGGAACTCCAGTGCCTACTGCGTGAAGATTCAGCCACCACTGTAGCGAATCGAGGATGTGCCAAGGGATAGTTAGCACTGTGTCCATCCTGTCACGGCCCGGGTGATACACAGACGCAAGCCACGCTTGCAAGGGTCCGAGTCGCAGCCTGGCGTGTTGAACTACGTGTGTGCAGGCCGTTATGTGGCCTAGCAGCCTGAGACACTGCCTTGTTGTGGTGGTGGGGAAGCTGGAAAAGCTGCTGATTATTTGTGAGAGGGACAGGTGACGTATCTCTGGCAGGAATGCTCTCGCTTGAATCGCATCCAGAACAGCTCCAATGAACTCTATTCTGGATTTGCTGACATTGAGTATGAGACCTAGTTGGTCAAATGTGTCTCTGACTATATTCACCTGTGTTTCCACCTGCTGACGGGAGCGTCTCCAGAGGAGCCAGTTGTCAAAGTAGGGGTAGACATGTACGTGGTGGCGATGGATAAAAGCTGCTACAACTGCCATGAACTTGGTGAAGACATGAGGTGCTGTGCACAGTCCGAAGGGAAGGACCATGAACTGGTAGTGCACCTTGTTCACTACGAAGTGAAGAACTGTCTGTGAGCCGGCGTGATGGATATGTGAAAATAGGCATCCTTCATATCGAGGGCAGCATATCAGTCTTCTTGGTCTAGGGAAGGGATGATTGTGCTCAGGGCGACCATGCGGAACTTCAAGCTGACTATGAACTTGTTGAGTTTTTGCAGGTTCAGAATGGGCCTGAGGCCCCCCTTCGCTTTGGGGATGAGGAAGTATCAGGAGTAAAAACCCTTGCCTCTGAGTACCTGAGGGACCGACTCCACCGCTCCTAGGGCGAGAAGAACCTGAACCTTCTGGATGAGGAGTTGCTCATGAGAGGGGTCCCTGAAGAGAGACAGGAAAGGGGGTGGGAAGGTGGGGAAGAACAGAATTGGATAGAATATCCTGCCTCTACCATGTGGAGCACCCATCAGTCTGACATAATAAGGGACCACCATGGTAGAAGTGGGATAGACCGTTCAAAAACGGAGAAGAGGCAACCGGGGAGTCGACTGGTATTCCATCCTTGGGTGCACCTTCAAAACGGGTGTTTGGGGCCCAACGGGGGCTTGGGCTGCCCTTGGCTCTGCCCAGATGGAGGGCAAGATGGCTTGCGCCAGCTGTATCTGCTTCTCCTACGCGAGAAGTCCTGTCTAGGCTAAGGCGGGAAGGACCACTGCTGAGTGGTCTGCGGTTTAAAGGGCTTTCTTTGGGTCGCTGGAGTGTGCATGCTGAGGGACTTCACTGTATTCCGGGAGTCCTTTAGGCTATGCAGCCTATAATTTGTCTGTTCGGCAAACAGACCCTGCCCATCAAAGGGGAGGTCCTGTAAGGTCTGTCTCCTGGACCTCTGGGGAAAGGCCAGGGAACTGGAGCTAAGCATTGCATCTCATCACTATCCCCGACGCCAGAGTACATGGTGCAGAGTCCACGGCATCAAGGGAGCCTTGGAGGGAAGTCCAGATGACTGCTTTACCCTCTTCTGCAATGTCTCCAAACTCCAATCACAACTCGGATGAAAGGAGCTCCTTGAATTTAAGGATTGAGGACCAGGCATTATAATTGTACCTACTCATAATTGTGAGCTGGTTTGTGATCCTGAGAGAAAGATCCCTGTGGAATAAATCTTCCTGCCAAACAAATCAAGGCATTTTGCATCCCTTGATTTGGGTGCAGGAGCCTATTGACCTTGCCTTTCCTTTTCAGTCACTGCCTCTACTACAAGAGAGTGGGGGAGGGAGGGGAAATGGGTGAAAAGGTACTCATATCCCTTGGTGGGAACAAAGTGTTTACATTCAGCACCCTTGGCCATAGTGCGGATGGAGGCAGGCTATTGCCATATGGTCTTCGCATTGGACTGGATGGTCTTTATGATGGTTAAGGCTACCCTAGAGGGGCCCTCTGGTGCCAAGATGTCCACCATTGGGTCCTCCTGTTCAACCACTTCCTCCACCTGAAGGTTCACATTTAGGGCTACTCAACGGAGGAGGTCCTGCAGCATCCTATAATCCATGGGTGGGGGCCCAGATGTTGAGGTGACTGCCACTACCTCATAAGGGGACGACGAGGAAGCTACTGGTAGCGTCAGTTACATAATAACCACTTGTTCCTTAGGGGTTGGGTCCTCATGGGTACCAGGTGTAGCCTTGGTCGGTGAATGTGGTGCTGGAGCTGGGTTTTGCGAAAAGTCTGGGGTGGGCAGCTGAGAGTTGCCTCTGGGAGGCGAGATCCTGATCGGGGTGGTGGAGGGATTCCCGATGGGGCACCCTGGGACTGATGGTATGCACATGGGGTCCAAAACTGCCATTCTGGTGGCCCTTGGGGTGCTGAGTGTCCTGCCTTAAACTCCCCGGCCCTGATCTGGGTGTCTCAGATGCCCCCAATGACCTGCCTGAATGAAAGTAGGGCGACCTTGAACGGGACGGCCAAGGGGGAGCGGCATGAGACTGCACTGGAGGTACATCCTCCTGAGGGGGGAGTGACGGCTGTCTGATTGCCATGAACAGTAGCGGTGCCGTGATGTAGAGCGGTGCCACAGTGGGGAATGATGCCAGGGTGTGGAGCGGTGCCGCAATGTAGGATGGTGCCAAGAGTGAGAGTGGTGCTGCGGTGAGGAGCGGTGCGGTCAACCGTGCGATGCCTGGAAGCTGAGCAGTGCGTGGGCTGAAGCCGGTGCTGGGACCGGTGCTGTGAGGTCACAGAGCGGGACCTGGATCTCGAACGGGACCACTACCTATATGCCAAAGACCACCTCGAGTGGGAACAGCTCCGAGGGTCGGGGCTATGGGACCAGCGCCGTGAGTCGGACCCATGGGAACAGAGTAAAATGCAATAGAATTATAATTTGAAAGTATCATATAAATTAAAGTGGTGCAGCAAAATAAGACACAGACTACATAGGATATCTTAACACATACGAGAAATACAGTGGTTTCAATGTAACAAGCACATAGAGGTTCCGTACATACAAAGGCTTTTAGTCTTAATGGTAGAATTTAACCCCATACTTAATGCAATGTAGTTAGTATACGTGGCCTCCATAGACACATATAAGAAATCATCACTGTGTTCACAAATTAAAAATAAAACATTTACTTAACACTAATATTTAACATTTAACAACCTGTGAATGATCGGCCAGTCGCAGGATGGGTAGGAGAGATTTCACTCAAGACGCAGGCATCCAGTTTTATTGACAGACACACCCAAGCATTTCTTAATAAGAGATGGAAAAATTAGGCTTACACTCTCTTCGCAATCCCTCTGATTCCTCTATAGAAAGGGATACTTCTGCTCTGTCACAGAAAAGCTGGTGTCAGTGTTGTCTCAGAGGGTTGTGGCTTCTGCAGCCATTATCTGCCAGATCTGAGGTGTTTAGCTGCTTGTTCATTGCTGCTACTAAGGTAGCTTGCTGGCAGGCAGTTGCTCATTGCTACGGCAACCTTAGAATTCTGCCCCAGCTGCTGCTTTTCCAGGTAGCTGCTGCTTCTTGCAGGTGTCTTCCAACTTCTCTTTTCCACAAAACCCCAAACCCCTACAAGTTCAGCCTGCTGGCTGTTGGCCTTATATACTGGTTGCTCTCTCAGGGTCAGCCAATCAGCTTGCAGAAATTAGCATATTTCTGGATCTTTCCCAGTTTATTAGCATATGTCACTCCTAGGAGTGCTCCTCCCCCATGTCATCATCCTTATTTTTAGGTAAGAGAGCCCCACCCCTGACACCATCTTGGATTCTAGAATTTTCTACTACCAAAATTTAGACTTCGTCATCCTCGTCACCACCATTTTGGTCAGCCATGTTGGATTTTCTAAATTTAAACTATCGTTAATTTCAACTTAATTAAAGCCCCAATCTTAAAACTACTTATTATTTTATGCAAACCAAAGTGTCCTGATACTGTCACCACCCTAAGTATGTCAATTGGGGAAAGTGAATATTTGCAATATATAAACCCCTTGTGAGGTTTTTCTGTAAGCCTTTATTAAGGTGCTGCAAGGTATTTCAGAACATTCAGAGCAAAAATCTCTCATCACAGAGAGACAATGACAAGTTGTGACCTGCAGGATACAAGCATTGTCCTGGGTGCAATAATCCCCTTCTAAAGCTCTATGATCACTGAATCTTGTTGATTTCACCGCAATTCTCCAATTTGTCAAGGGCATTGAATTCTAATCCTGTGCTCCAAAGTGCTTGGTGTCATCTACAAATGTGATAAACATACTGTCCACTCCATTATCTAAATCATTAATGAAAATATCAAATAGTGCTGGACCCAGACTGACAGCTGCAGAACCCCACTAGATACACTCTTTCATTTTGACAGCCAAACATTGGTAAACGTACTCTTTGAGTATGATCTTTCATCCAGTTCTGCACCCACATTATAATAATTTCATCTAGGTCACATTTCCCCAATTTGTTTATGAGACTGCCACGTGGGACTGTGTCAAAACCCTTATTAACATCAAGCTATATCATGTCTATTGCTTCCCCGCATCCAGTAGACCAGTTACCCTGACAAAGAGGGAAATAGGGTTGTTTTGGAATGATTTCTTCTTGACAAATCCATCTTACTAGTCCTTATAACCCTAGGTGCTTACAAACTGATTGTTTAATGATTTGTTCCAGTATCCTTCAAGGTATCAAAGTGAGGCTTGACTAGTCTGTATGTCCCAGGGTCCTTTTTGTTCCCCTTTTTAAACATAGATACTATCTTGTTAATGGATATGACATTATTCTTTTTCTAGGATCTCAGAAGAGAACTGGTGTACAGCACCTGGTTTGTTAAGGAAACAAACACTGAGCCAGGAACCAGTGGTTAAAATTTGTCCCCAACCATTTCTTGTTTCTTTAGACAAGACATTTTAGCAAATTTTACAATGCCTTGGCACTCAGCACACCTTGAAACTATCCTTTCTCCTCCACAAAGTGCTTTAATGCCTATTATCTCACCCAGACTCACTATGGCCAGGAGTTAAGAGAAGTGTCCCTCTTCCCATTGGACAGATTGGGATCCTGAAGTACAGAGAAGGGAGATGACCTACCCCAGGTCACACAGCAAGGTGATGGCAGAGCCAGAGAGAAAAGCCAACAGTTCTCACTCTTGCTCTAACCAACAGACAACGAACCCTGCAGAGGAAGGGATAGAGCCGAGGAATTGGGATGGTGGGAAAATTTTCATCGAAACAGTTTTCTGTTCGAAAATCCCATTAAGATTAAATAAATAGGTTTTTTTGAAATCATAAATTGATTTGGATGTAAATTCTTTGCAAAAAATTTTTTTGCAAAACAAAAGCATCTCCTGTTTGTCACATACTGTTAAATTGTCTCATCGCACACAAAGAGGAGACACTTTGATCTAGAAAACTAGATGAGATGATTCAGTCTGGGCTAAGTAGTTGCTCCTCTTAGTGATTTAAAAATAATAAAATACAAATAAAATAGAATATTTCAGCTATTATACAGCAGAATCCCATTTATTGAATCTAATTGGACCTGGGGCCAGATCAGATTAATCAAAAATTCGGATAATCTGGAGAATAGGAAGATGTGAGACTGAAGCGTCATCTAGTGGCCACAGGAGAAAGCGCCTGATTCTGGACCTGTGTGCACTGGTTACTCAGTTAATATGGAAAGCTGGATAATGGAGGGTTGGATGAACGGGGTTCTACTGCATTACGTCAAAATCTGCCATGACTCAACGTGATAAAACATCTCATATTATACACTGCTACTAGTGACATTCTCAAATGGATCTTCACAGCTTCCCAACCTCCACTCACCATGAGGTAGGTATAAGAGGATTGTTATCCCTAATTGACAGAGGGAAAAGTTGAGAAAAGTGAAGGGACTTGTCTTATGTCACGCTGCCAGTGGCAGAGTTAGGAATAGGACCCAGTAGTCCTGACTTTGAAACTAACCATCAATTTTGAATTTCATGCACTGAATGATCAGAATAAAGTGATCTCAAATGAGATTCAGACCAACAACTGTTCACAGTTATTATTCAGCAAGTATTTTAGAGGAACTAGAATATTAGACAGACTCATGAACTGCTCAGAGACAATTAATGGAGAAAAGCAGCAACATTCATCAAGCATCTGATTGATTATGGCTTATTTGCTTGATCTTAAAAGAGAACAATGAAGTCCTGAGTCTCCTCCTGTCACTAGACCTCTAGTTCAGCCAATCAGCATTGAGATTCTGAGGGGCAGGAGGCTGAGGGTTCTCACCAGATGGCCCAAAGGATGGCCAAGGCCACCAATGGGAATCACTGTCAGAGCACTCTTCCAGCCCCGGCTCTCTCTGAGGGCCTCCCAGAATGAGGGCTGGAGAACAACCCCCTTCTCGCCAGTGGCGGGAGGGAAGAAGGGAAAAGGGAAACCAAAAAAGACAAACCCCAGTGTTCCCAGTGATTCTAAGGGACAATGGCCTATGTGGGGGAAAAAATTCTCCCACCTTCACCTGGTGTTTTCCATGCTGGCCAGCACCAGATGGATCAGGCTACATAGCTATCAGACTTCTCTGAGGCTCTTACCTTCTCAGCAGGGATGTCTGTTTTCTAGCAAAATTAGTAGTAGGAAAGGGAAAAACTCCGAAGGGGCTCCTCCTTGTGCTCACATACGTGCACCTGAATTCTCTCTCAGTCCTCAAGGAGAGACCTTGAGAAGGAGACACACTGCAGCAAAGCCACAGGGGTCTCTGAGATTGCCCCTGCCCTGCAGCCTGTCCTGCCTAGCCGTTGTCAGGTTCTCTCTGTGAGGTCACCACCTCCCATACTATTTTGACCAATAAGCTGAGGCCCTACAAAAGGCCCTTGTGATGTCACTGCCACACCCACCCCGCCCTGCAGGGCTCACATATTGCCCCTGGCCAGTCCCTTTGGATGTTTGAGCTGCTTCCCCTGTATCATCCCACTCACTCGCTGTTAGTTCTGGGGATCAAGCAGGCTACACATGAAAATATCAGAAGCTGCTCAACATGCCACGCTCAGTTTTTCAAAGACTTGTACACTTTAAGACCAGAAGAGACCATTAGATCATCTAATCTGACCCCCTGCACATCACAGGCGTCCGCTATAGCCCAGGAGCTAGTTTTTGACCAAAGCACATTCCAGAAAGGCATTTAGTCTTCATTGGAAGACATCAAAGGATGTAAAACCACCGCTTCCCTTGGTAATTTTTAAGAAACTTGTGCAGTGAGGGGAAGAGAATTGACCTGAAGGCCACACTTGTGAGTCTTAATACATCCATGCACAATAGAACTGCACTAAGGTGGTACAAGCAACCTTAATTCTGGTGTTTCCTAACATTTAAAGGCCTGCTCTACACATCGTTCTTTATACGTATATAGCTATTTTGGGTAGGGATGCATTCATGTATTTATTTTTAACCTAAATAGTTGTCCCGGCACAACCTCTAGTGTGGACACATATACATCTTTATAAAAGTGCCTTACACCAATATATAGCTTATTCCCCTGTCTGTACTAGAATAGCTATACTGGTACAAAGCACTTTTACACTGACATGACTGTGTCCATAGTAGGGGGATTGTACTGCTTTAACTACACGAGTAGAGCTCAAGCCGTACAACTTTCTAGTGGGAACAAGCCCCTGCTCACCAACATACGTGCACCTTTATGCTGAATTAAAACAAAAAAGTAAAGCTCTTAAGAGAGAGGAGACATTGCCTCTCACAGGAAAAATGACACTCAGACACTTCGCCCTCAGATACTATGGTGATGGAGATCAACTGAAAAACCTAGATAAATAGCTCCCGTATTCCATGTAGACTAATGAATGTCAGCGCAGAGGTGTCATGGGGTTGCTGGCCCCTTTAAGGGGAGCCAGGGCTCAGGCTACATATGGGAAGCTAATTGAAAAGGAAAGAGCCCATGTAGGCAGTTGATTGTCTATCAAGCACCTGACTTTGACCAAAGGCCATCAGGTCTCAGTTGCAAGGAGGTGCTCTTGGGGACAGGAGCTCTATGTTGCTGCAGGAGAAGGAGACCTACAGCCTGTAAAACGCTCTAAGCTGTCAGGTAAAATGATGCAGTAGAAAAGGTACAGCTTTAGCCCCCAGCTCAGCCAATCAGCATTGAGACTCTGAGGGGCAGGAAGCAGAGGGCTCTCACCAGTAAGTCAAATCATCAGAAGATCTGATCATTCAATGAACATATCATGGATGGATTAGCTTTGGCTGTAACGCTAGCATTTAGATGCATCATTTATAAGCACAATAATCAGATCTGTATATACTTCAAAGGACTTAGTATAATCTACTGAGCTGCATTCACTATAGTTAGTTTATGTTGCTTTCCGGACTTCTCTTCTCCTTATTTGTGGTTTAAATTAAAAGGTCAGACAGCCCAAGTTTTAAAAAGCTGTAGTTCTGGCTGCTGTAGCCCATTGGTTATCCTACTCTGAATTGCATTTTGGAATGATTCATTCCCTAAAGATATTATGATCATTTTTCAGCTACAACCACTATTCATTCATTTTCTCTGGAGACTCCTTGGTCCACTTTCAGCCTATCAAGTACACATAGAATCATAGAATATCAGGGTTGGAAGGAACCTCAGGAGGTCATCTAGTCCAACCCCCTGCTCAAAGCAGGACCAATCCCCAATTTTAGCCCCAGATCCCTAAATGGCCCCCTCAAGGATTGAACTCACAACCCTGGGTTTAGCAGGCCAATGCTCAAACCACTGAGCTATCCCTCCCCCCAAAAGGGACATGTGAGATCCCATTTCAAAGAGGCATGTATCCCTGAAATTCTTCTGCAGACTTTTCATCTACTAATTGTAAGCAGGGAACTAGTTCTCTTTTTTCAAACAAAGCCACAATTTTTAAATCTTCCCTGAGTTTAGCTGTGGTTATAGAACCATATAGTGCATTAATTGTGAGAGGTAGCAAATTGTGTCACATTTTGCTACCTCAGCCAGAAAACGGGAAAGGTGAGCGGTAGCAAATTGTGACAGAGCAGCAAAAGAGAGCATACCTAGGTGTCAGTAACTGTTTCTGGAAGCAAACTCTGTCAGTGGTGGGTTTTGACATCACACCCTGGCACCTGGCAGGAGGCGATGGTTTTCAAACTGTGGGGCGTATGTCCCCCAAGGGAGGCACACCCCTCATTTGAAAACTGTGCTAAATGGAAGGCAGAAATCTGGGGAGGTACATGCCCCCACAAGCCCCCCATGCATTACCGCTAGGGGGCACAAATATACTTGCTTGCCTGGACGCTAAAATGCTCTGGTCATATGCACTTACATCACACTGAATGACAGACTTCATCTATGCACCAGCCATGGGAGATTGAAATCTGTACATATACCTAACAGTCATCACATAGACATGAGGGTACAAATCCCAGAGAAGTCCTCTCATCATTAAATTGGTGGAAAAACCCTCTCCAGTATGCAAAGGAGTAGAATTTTTCCTGCCTTCCGTGACATTGGATGGGGTGCTTGCCTAGACCACCTTCAGACTCAAGGTGTCTAGACTCCCAAAGACACCTGCCTTCACATAAATGTCCTAGAACATAAGAACGGCCATACTGGGTCAGACCAAAGGTCCATCCAGCCAAGTATCCTGTCTACTGACAGTGGCCAATGCCAGGTGCCCCAAAGGGAGTGAACCTAACAGATAATGATCAAGTGATCTCTCTCCTGCCATCCATCTCCACCCTCTGACAAACAGAGGCTAGGGACACCATTCCTTACCCATCCTGGCTAATAGCCATTAATGGACTTAACCTCCATGAATTTATCCAATTCTCTTTTAAACCCTGTTATTGTCCTAGCCTTCATAACCTCCTCAGGCAAGGAGTTCCACAGGTTGACTGTGCACTGTGTGAAGAAGAACTTCCTTTTATTTGTTTTAAACCTGCTGCCCATTAATTTCATTTGGTGGCCCCTAGTTCTTATATTATGGGAACAAATAAATAACTTTTCCTTATTCACTTTCTCCACACCACTCATGATTTATATACCTTTCTCATATCCCCCTTTAGTCTCCTCTTTTCCAAGCTGAAAAGTCCTAGCCACTTTAATCTCTCCTCATATGGGACCCGTTCCAAACCCCTAACCATTTTAGTTGCCCTTTTCTGAACCTTTTCTAATGCCAGTGTATCTTTTTTGAACTCAGAGCTATTCATCTAGCCTGCACAGCAACTCTTTCCATGTTACACAGACTAACAGTCCAGGTCACGTCAGACAACACAACAGCAAGGTTTTATGTCAACAGACAGGAGCACGTTCACCCCACCTTTTGCCAAGAAGCTGTTAGTTTCTGGAACTGGTGTGATCATCACCAAATCACACCAGTAGCTCTGCAGGTATACAGCATGTCCATGTGGACCAGCTCAGCAGGCAATTGTCAAGTAACCATGAACGGACCACCAGGGATACAGTTCCACACGTGGGTTTCCCACAGTAAACCAATTCACTATAGACTGGAACAAGAAGCATCAAATGTTCCATTCCATTCTCTGGCAGATGTTTTCCTCATCTTGTAGATTCCAAGGATAACACATGCTTGTCTACCAATCCTGTTTATGCTGTGGGTCTTGAGGAGGCTCAGGACTCATCAATAATGATCATGCTAGCACCAGCTTGTCCCGCAGTTCTTGCACTCAGACCTGATTTACCTGTCAACTTAGCCCCCAATATCACATTACCTGCCTTAGCCAATGCGATCTCCCAGAATGAAGATCAGATGCTTTATCTAGACTCAGCATTGTTGCATTTGACAACATGGATAGCAACATGGCTACCACAACACTGCAAACAACATGGACAGTGGCGAGTTATCTACTGTTGGTAGATGCTGCTCAGCCGACATCCACTATATATTAGTGCACAATAGGTAGGACTCTACTAGGCTGCCCTACGTAACTAAATGAAAAGTCCTCTGTTTGGACAACACACCCCCACTCGTCTTCCTTAGAAACTCCAAATTCCTCTTATTTTGGACTATCTGCTATCCCTCAAGAATTCAGGATGATCAGTAAGCTCCATAAGGGTAACCTTGTCCGCAGTACCACTACATCATCAGGATTACACCATCTGATCCCTCCCTACAGTTTCTAGTTTCCTCAAGGTCCTCGTTCATGTGTTTCCCCCAGTTCAGGAGTCCCCTCTTCCTTGAAATACTAATATAGTTTTTAGCCAGGTTAATGGGCCCTCTTCTTGAGCCCCTTCCTCATTGCTACATCTGTCAACGCAGACAGCCTTTTTAGTAGCTAGAACCTCAACCCAAAAGGTACGAGAAATACAGGCACTTCTGGCTGATCACCTTACATCGTGTTCCATAAGGACAAGTTGATCTCATAGGTCTCACCCTAGATTTTTACCTAAGATTGTTTTGAATTTTCTTACCCTAGCCCCATTCCAACCCAGGAAGGGTGGGGGGAAGAGAGGGAGAGGAGAGAGAAACTGCACATCCTTGAGGTAGTTACAGCTCTTTTGTGTTACCTTGACAGCATATTGTCTTTTGAGAACTGCCCTATGCTGTTAGTAGCGTTTGCAGATACAGTAAAAGGCCAGGCAGTACTTACCCAAAGACTATCTAAATGGCTTTCTAGTTGAATTAAATCATGCTAGATTGGATTCACGCAAGCTGGTTAGAGCCGACTCCACCAGAGCTCAGGCAGCCTCTGAAGCAAGAGTCATACCCATTGCAGAATTCTGCAGAACAGCTGTATAGGGATCAGTCCACACTTTCACCCAGCACTATTCCCTCTACAAAGCTTCCATATCTGACAGCTGCTTTGGCAGAGCAATAACTGAACAGGCCCAACCTCCTGATTATGAGGTCACTGTTTGCTCGTCACCAGAAGTGGAATACATGTGGACAGGCTCTAGTTAGTTACCCAACAGTAACTGTGGTTGTTTGAGGTGTGTTGGCCACATGTATTTCACAATCTAGTCTCCTTCCCTGCTCCTGCAGTCTTAGAATACCTAGATTCTGTATTGGTAAAGGAACTGAGCAAAGGTGGGCCCACTCCATTTATACCTTCAGGTGAGGTGTTGGGATGGGCATCAAGGACACTGACATGGCCCCAACTGGCACTGCTTGCCAAAAGAATCCAATTGTGTGGATGGGGCTGGAATACAGGTGGACAATTACTCAAAAATGAAATACCTAAGCACCCTAAATACATCCATGGTCAATTACCCACTGTCAGGGTTCCCTCCCCACTCTGAACTCTAGGGTACAGATGTGGCGACCCGCATGAAAGACCACCGAAGCTTATTTCTACCAGCTTAGGTTAAAAACTTCCCCAAGGCACAAATCCTTCCTTGTCCTTGGGTGAGCACTGCTGCCACCACCAAGTGAGTTAGACAAAGATTCTGGAAAAGGACCACTTGGAGTTCCTGTTTCGCCAAAGTATTCCCCCAAACCTCTTAACCCGCCTTTCCTGAGGAGGCTTGAGAATAATCTACCAACCAGATAGGTAAACAAGGTGAGCACAGACCCAAAGACTAAACAGAACTTATTATAAAGAAAAAAAAAAAGTAAAAGAAGCACCTCTGTAAAATCAGGATGGAAGATAATTTTACAGGGTAATAAGACTTAAAACACAGAGGATTCCCCCCTAGGCAAAACTTCAAAGTTACAACAAACAGGGATAAACCTCCCTCTCAGCACAGGGAAAATTCACAAGCTAAAACAAAAGATACTCTAACTCATTCCTTGCTATTACTTACTATTTCTGTAATATTAGATGTATCATTTCAGTAGGAACTGGATTACTTGCTTTGTCTCTGTCTCAGAGAGAACACAAACAGAGCACAAAAACAAAGCCTGTCCACCCCCACCCCCCAGATTTGAAAGTATCTTCTTTCCCCATTGATCCTTCTGGTCAGGTGCCAACCCGGTTAATTGAACTGATTAATCCCTTACAAGTAAGGGGATTCTGTACCTCTGGCCAAGAGGGATTTTATTGTACTGCATACATAAAGGTTGTTACCCTTCCCTTTATATTTATGACACCCACTATGTAACAGAGGCACATCAGATGTTGAAGAGGTTTTTGAGAGAGGTTTTCAGTCCAGAAAGGTTGTCTAGATCTGGAATTGATAACCTCCATTAGTAATTGTACCAGTTCATATTATGGTTTAGTAATATGCTGGTAGTGTCTTTTGTCCCTAGTGATTAATACAAGTGACCATGAATAGACTGGTCTCCATGGGAAAAAAAATGTTTTTAAATGTTCACAAGTCAAACAGTGATTTGTAGACTTAAAAATTCCAAGCACTTCTACAGTTTTGATGTCACTTATATCTTTATGTACCTAGGAAAGCCTCATGTCAAGGGTTCCTTTTAAATAATGAAAAACATCACCTCAAACTCAAAGGGATTAAGGGGGCAGTGGTGCTAATCAACGGTGGCAAGGATCATGACCTCAAGAGTTGAAAGAGGTTACCCCCCTCTTAAAAGTTGTAAAAACACTAATCCCTGTTTCACTTAACAAAACATTCCCCGCTCCCCCTCCCCAAAATGTTTTAAATGCAGCTGAAATTGTGACTAACAGCTTCAACACTGGGTTCTAGAACAGTAGAAGCTTAATTTCTCCACAGTGGAATGTACTAGTTCTCCAAACCCAATGGGGGGGAATTATGTCCCCCAAGTCTCAGAAATATCCTTTTTTGCAAGGCAAATTCACTAGGACTTTGCAAAGTAAACCTGAATTTGGCCATTAGTGTTTAAGCCTAGCTTAACAGTTTTAAAAGCATGCAGTGTAAGTTCCTTAATAAATAATTCCTTAAGATGTAAAATACTTCCAATTTCCACTCTCACACAGGTTTCAGAGTAACAGCCGTGTTAGTCTGTATTCGCAAAAAGAAAAGGAGTACTTGTGGCACCTTAGAGACTAACCAATTTATTTGAGCATGAGCTTTCGTGAGCTACAGCTCACTTCATCGGATGCATACCGTGGAAACTGCAGCAGACTTTATATACACACAGAGAATATGAAACAATACCTCCTCCCACCCCACTGTCCTGCTGGTAATAGCTTATCTAAAGTGATCATCAAGTTGGGCCATTTCCAGCACAAATCCAGGTTTTCTCACCCTCCATCCCCCCCACAAATTCACTCTCCTGCTGGTGACTCTCACACAGTCAAATTAGGTAGATGTGGTATATCTTGACTTCAGTAAAGCTTTTGATATGGTCTCATATGACTTTCTCATAAACAAACTAGGGATGCAACCTAGATGGAGCTACTATAAGGAGGGTGCAAGATCCCGACGGGGGTGAAGAGTTGCCCGGCCTGGGACCTTGCTCGCACGCAGTCTTATCCTTTCCTTTGTGGGAGGTTGGAGATCGACCTAGCACTGTCTTCTTGGGCTTCTTGGTTGGAGCCGTATGGGGACCGGTGCTGGCCAGTGGATGGTCCCGGTGGGGCACTGTGTACTGAGGTCACAGTGCTTGGCATCAAGTGGGAGCATTACTTGCGAATTTTGCACTTTTGACTAATGTGCCCTTTGCCCAAGCAACGCAAACAACTGCTGTGTGGATCACTAATGGGCATGGGCCTCTTGCAGCAATCACAGGGCTTAAAGCCTGGGGACCAAGGCATGCCCCGTCCCAAGGCAAAGTCCCATTCAGGACCTATAAAGCCTCTTAACTATAGCTAAGGGATTTACAAATACTAACAGAAAACTATATACACTATAATTCAAGAATTAACTAGTTCGTACAAACGAGCAGCAACAGCACTAGCTGAAGCAGCAACGGTTCCAGCACCGTCACTGGCAGCAAGAAGGAACTGAGGGTGGGGCGAGCCCAATGGCGCCCTATATACCGCAGCATGTGAGCACCACTCCAGGGGGCGCCGGAGTTAGTCCCTTACAAATACTGCTGAGGAAAAAACTTCTGGCAAGGGTGCATATGGCAAGCACACCTAAGTTGAATGGACATGAGCAAGCACTCAAAGAAGAAATTGGGTTTATTTAGACTGGAAAAGAGAAGACAGAGGGGACATGATAACAGTTCTCAAGTATTTGAAAGGTTGTTACAAGGAGGAGGAAGAAGGAAAAACGTTTGCTTAACCTCTGAGAATAGGACAAGAAGCGATGGGCTTAAATTGCAGCAAGGGAGGTTTAGGTTGGACATTAGGAAAAACTTCCTCTCCGGGTGGTTAACCTCTTCCTTCTCTGGGTGGAATAAATTGCCCAGGGAGGTTGTGGAATCTCTGTCATTGGAGATTTTTTAGAGCAGGTTAGACAAAATGTCAGGGATGGTCTAGTCCTGCCACAAGTGCAGGGGACTGGACTAGATGACCTCTCGAAGTCCCTTTCAGTCATTTGATTCCATGATTACCCCAAAGCCCCTCATGAAATAAAGAGATTCAAACTCAAATATGCTTCATTCTATTTATTACATGTTAGAAATATTAACATCTCATGGTATCCGGTTTACCATCTAAATCCAGTCATAACCAACAAAAGAAAAATGTTAACCATGTTTCAAAATGAGCACTCTTACATTCATTTTCTCCCCTGTAACTTAAAGAAAAAATTGTTCAGCTGTACTAAATTCTTACGTTTGACTATTTGAAAAAAGGCATTAAAAATCTGCTTTAACAAGCAAGTATACTGGTTTGTTAATCAAATGTATGTTGGCAGTTGTAACCACAATCAAGCCCACAGGTTGTTTTACTAATTTTCCCTTCTATCCAAAACTGTCTTTTTGGTTACTTTTATTTTTATATCTGGTTATGTATGCAAGTTTGTTCAACTAAATTTAAATAGAAAAGAAATTTAGGGTTTGCTGTTTGAGAAAGTTCCTGCATTGTTTTCCTTATAACCCTCCTATGAACCCAAATAACTTCCTTCAGTTATTTTATATTTCAGAATCCTACTTAGCTAGAAGTCTAAATTGAGGTCTCTGTTTAATTCCACTTAAGCTGAAAAAAGTACAGAAACTCTTCATTCGATGGTGTGCATAAACATTACACTCCATATATAGCAAAAATATCTTTTATTTATAATTTACATTTCCACAAGTGAAAATTGTACATTTTTTTTTACATATACAATTCCATTCCATTAAATTTGCACGCATCTACAGAACTTTCACACAATCGACACCTGAAACTGTGCAGGCAATAAGAAATTCAAATACAAAAATGTATTTATTAACCAAATAATAGCTGGGGCCCTGCCCCATGAGAACATTTTATTTATATAAAAAGTATTTGCCTTCTAGAGTCAACACAGCAGCTCTTCTGTTCTGTAAAAAAAAATCATACCTCTCAGTTTAGTTAAACTGGTTCAACCTTATCAGTTTCTGTTTTAATATCTGTAGACGCAGGTGTGCTCTCTTCCATACAAGTAGCAGGGGTGTCGACAGGTTCTTCTTTGACTTTAGGACTGTTACAGGGCTCCTGTATTTCTTGTTTGACAATGTTCAACATAATATTTAGTGGGTTTTCCACAGGGGTCTTGCTGGGAGATGGTGTACAATCAAATGATGATGTCTGCCAAATGAAAATTAACAATAAATATACAGTTTTACATATCACTAAGACAGTTATTTCCTTTGTGACTAAAGGAGAGGGAGAAAAGTTATAAATGTTGCTTCACAGGATGTGTTAATCTGGTTATTGAAAATGCAAGTTTCCCCCCTCACCAAGATTCTTAGAGAGCTGGTTTGTTCTGTAATATTCTTACCTTAGCAAATATAGTTTAAAAACAAACCTAATGCTCCCTAAATTAGAATTATTACATCAAACAAATAAGGGACAAACATGTAGTACAGTGATTTTCACTCAAAGATCTGCAGACTATATCTAAGGGGTCTAAAAAAGGTTGTCACTACCATATAACAGTGGTTTTCAACCTGTGATAAGCAGACCCCTGGGGTTCAGAGACTATGCCTAAGATTTCCAAAGGGGTTCACACATCCGTTTGAAATTTTTTACAGGTCCGTGAACAAAAAAAGATTGAAAGCCATTAATGTAATATACTGCCATAAACCACAGTACACTCCTCACTAACCCCAACACAACAATTTGAATTCCTAAATTCGTAAACAGCTAATGGAAGTTAGAAACTAAAAACACATCCGTATCAATTTACTCCATTCAGCAAATTCTTCAGATTTAAAAGCTTTAACCCCATATACTTGACCTATATATTCTACTTATGGCTTCTATTTACTGCTGTCTGATATGCAAGATGATATGCTATGTCACAACATAAGAAATAAGCAATAAGCTTCCCAGCTAGTTCTGAATTATAACTTTTCCATTACCAAAAAGAAAAGGAGTACTTGTGGCACCTTAGAGACTAACCAATTTAGTCTCTAAGGTGCCACAAGTACTCCTTTTCTTTTTGCGAATACAGACTAACATGGCTGTTACTCTGAAACTTTTCCATTACCATCATTCTTGCAGTTCCTTGTCTAGCCACATGTGACAGAAATGGGTAGCATGCTCTGAATACATTCTCTCAGTACAAAACTATATATCACTCAACACAAAAATCAACGTCACAATAAAATATTTGAGCAGAAATAAAAATAGAGATGCACTTGCCTTTTGGTAATCTTCATAACATGATGGATGGTAAATCTAAAAAAAGAAAGACCATGTGACTTCTCTACATATTTGCACACACAAATGCATATTTTTTAGCAGTTCTACAGGTTATGAAATTAGGTTTGCAGAACAGTTTTGATTATGCATTTCATTGACTCATCCCCTAGCTTCCCTAAACATTCACTTTTGAACTAAAGTCTTCCATGCTTGGCTTCTAATGCCCCAAGGTAATCTGAGCAAAATATATTTTGTCCTTAATGCTGACCATAAATGTAATTTCTCAACCAAAACTTAATGGTAAGGTTATTAGATTGCATCTTCCACCAACACAAGGCAAAAACAGCAAGGAATGCAGTTTAAGCTGTGAATTCTCAAGACCCCAACTCCACTTATGAGCACCCCTTCTCAGCCTCAACTATCTCCCTTCCCCCATCCGGAGACTCAGAAAGTTATAATGATTAATACAGGGTTGGTGTGACTTTCATATGTTCTAACTACATATAAATTTAACTTAAGAATGGCCATACTGGGTCACACTAAAGGTCCATCTAGCCCAGTATCCTGTCTTCTGACAGTGGCCAATGCCAGGTCCTTCAGAGGAAATGAACCGAACAGGTAATTATCAAGTGATCCCGTCGCCCATTCCCAGCTTCTGGCAAACAGAGGCTCGGGACTCCACCATTGATGGACCAATCCTCCAGGAACTTATCTAGTTCTTTTTTGAACTGTTATAGTCCTGGCCTTCACAACATGCTCTGGCAAAGAGCTCCCCAGACTGACTGTGCATTGTGTGAAGAAATACTTCCTTTTGTTTGTTTTAAACCTGCTGCCTATTAATTTCATTTGGAGACCCCTTTTTGTGTTATGAGTAAATAACACTTCATTATTTACTTTTTCCACACCATTCAGGATTTTATAAACCTCTATGATATCCTCTCTTAGTCATCTCTATTCCAAGCTGAAAACTCCCAGTCTTATTAATCTCGCCTCATACAGAAGCTGTTCCATACCCCCAGTCATTTTTGTTGCCCTTTTCTGTACCTTTTCCAATTCCAATATATCTTTTTTAAGATGGAGTGACCACATCTGCACACAGTATTCAAGATGTGGGCATACCATGGATTTATATAGAGGCAATATGATTTTCTGTCTTATTATCTATCTCTTTCCTAATGATTCCCAACATTTTGTTAGCTTTTTTGACTGCCGCTGCACATTGAGTGGATGTTTTCAGAGAACTATCCACAATGACCCCAAGATCTCTTTCTTGAGTGTTATCAGCTAATTTAGACCCCATCATTTTATATGTATAGTTGGGATCATGTTTTCCAATGTGCATTACTTTGTATTTATCAACATTGAATTTCATCTGCCATTTTGTTGCCCAGTCACCCAGTTTTGTGAAGTCCCTTTGTAGCTCTTCGCAGTCTGCTTTGGACTTAACTATCTTGAATAGTTTTGTATCATCTACAAATTTTGCCACCTCACTGTTTACCCCTTTTCCCAGATCATTTATGAATATGTTGAACAGTTCTGGACATGGATTTATATCCTAGTGTAAGTGAGGTATGGTGTCAAAATATAAATGGTGACTGGATTTTTTTCATAATGTTTAGGAAAATTTATATAAAGGACTAAACTATGTTAGTGGTTATTGTAAACTAGTTACAATTTTTTATGTATAAGTTACTGAACTTATGTCTACATGTATTTTATTTATGGTGCTGCTGCATGGTGTGCTGAAGCCAAGTATATTTGTGCTAACATATCAGCACTTTAAGAGTACCCCCTATGGTGCTGATGTTTTGGTGCACCATGGAACCTAAAAAGCAGCAGAGTAAACTCTTCAAGAGTGAAGACAGACTGGGCTGCCCTCCATCACATGCCCCTTTGCATATTCATGCTATTTCCTCATCTACCCTGGCTTTTAGTAACCCCAAAACGTCACACGTACAAAAGTAATATGCTCAGAATACCTTTTCCTCTACCCTAATAGCATTCTTTAGATGCCACTCTTCCTCTTCTTCATCCCAATATTGTTCAAATTGCTCTTGGCAAATTTCACAGCTCTGAAAGATGGAAAAGACACAGTTATGTAAATTTACAAACACTTATATAACACTTTTGTGCTTACCAGTTTCTAGAGAAGCAGTTAACTACAATTTACTAAGAAAAGGGGACTTTTTAACAATCAAGGTAAATATACTGGAATACACTGCATTCCTATGTATGCACTGTAGAGTTAAAAGGGTAACATAAATGGACACTATTTACTAATTTAATTGCAATTTGCGAACCGTGGACTAATTGTAACTGACAACTAGATTCCACATTCTTGATTTACTGTTAGCATCACACAAAGTTACTATGTTTTCTAAATTAAAAAAACAAATCTCCAAGTTTATAAAGGCTTTCATTCAGGGGAAGGGTAGCCATCACAACAGTTTTCCGCAAGTCCTGTATGCACCCGGTAGCCAACTGTTATGAAATTCAACAGTGTCAGCTAATCCAGGTAACAAACTTTTGTCCATCTTTCTATTTTGCCAATTAAAACAGCTCATATTTGATTACATAACTTCCCTCCCTAAATAGAATTCAGAGATGTTTGTCATGATTTTGTTGCTATTTGGTTAGAGTCATAGGATATCAGGGTTGGAAGGGACCTCAGGAGGTCATCTAGTCCAACCCCCTGCTCAAACGCTTAGGTACTTAGTTCTTCTTACTCAGCCCTTAATAAGGCCAATTTCTATTGGCCTCAATGGAAATTTCTCCAAGTAAGACCTGAACGAAAACACAAGTTAGAGAGCTTGTGCTTTGGCAGACTGAGAATGTTTTTGGTTTGTTTGCCTCTATCATCTCTTCTACTGCAAGTCTGCTAAATACAAGCTTCAGCTTCCACACCGGTACATTTCTAATCTGTATTTGTTAGATATAAGGATGAAACTTTACAGTTTACATAAAATACTTAGGGATAAAAAGAAAAACTGCAAGATTGCTCAGAAATTAGACCATTCCCCTTATGTAAGCTAATCAAAGACAGTTTAAATGTGCAAATTTACCTCATCTACTCCTGCTGGTCCAGCAGGAACACTTTGAAACTCTTTTTCTTTAGCAGCCTCTTGTGTCTTCAATACAACTTCTTCATGTACTTTTTCAAAGAACTGGCTCTTTGCACGTTCCTCTAGATCAGCTATTTCTTCAAATTCTATCCAGTCCTAAGGAAGTTAACAAAAATAACATTCAAGCCTTCTTCTCATTAATCATAACTTTTACACATTTAAAAATACAATTCCCCAAATTTGATATTTGAGAAGGTGAGAGACCATTTTTAATAAAAGGTGTCTTTTTGACTGGTCTGGAAACTGAAGCTCTCTCATTACAGATACAGCATGACAAGTAGCAGTGTAAGTTTCCCCACACTGCTCCATTGTGCTTCAAGCCTATTCTAAAGGGACCACCCTTCAGAGCAACAATGTAGTTTAACATCCATCCCATTCTAATCACTGCTCTCTTCTGAGATCATCAAAAAAGCTGTCAACGGTTTTAGACTATATTAGTTCCCCCTATACCTTTCTTTTATGTTCTTATAGCCACTGTCAGAAAAAAGAGGAGGGAGAAATCGGAGAGGGTTAACTACCAAAGGCCGAATTCTGTGCTGATTTACATTCCATGCAACACAACTGAATTCAGTGCAATTGCACAGGGAATAATTTTGCCTTCTATTCATTCAGGCACATACAGAGAAAGATATTATTGAATTACTTACTGTTAAACTGTAGTACCACCTTCTGTGAGTAACTTTTCTGCTAATGTCCTTTTCAGTGCGATTTTGTCGGTAATGCCAGTCCAAATGATCTGCATATACATCCGTCTGTGAAGTTGTAAACCTCATTCCACAGGAGTAACACTGAATACCAGTGTACAGTCGATTTATAACACTATCATAACGCCTACAAGAGAAAAAAAAGCAAATTGACACGAATGCTAAAAATATTTGGCCCAAATCTGCAAACCTTTGTGCACATGAACAGTTCCACTGACTTTGATGTGCATTTAAAAATATTTGGTCCAATTAAAAAAATATGCATCTTGTCGAAGAATTAAATGTTTATAAATATATTTCACATGGAAGTTTTTATGCAAATGATATGACATTAATGAATACAATGATGAAACTGACAGTTGTATCCCTTCTCCCTCCTTACTCTATCGTGATGTCTCACAATCTTGTACAATTAAGTTCTCAAGTTGTCTTGAAACAAAGACAATTAAACTACCTACATATTAGTGTCATGATCACCCATAGTGCACATTGAGCACCCATTAGTACACGTACTGTTTTAGTTCTTCAACTGTAAAGTTAGTGAGGTCTGGGATGTCTTGATCCTCACTCTGCTCCTGGTCATCCTCCTCCTCCTCAGGAGCTGGCTGGGTAGAAGTTTCATTCACTTCTAGAATATACAGATGGAACACTGTCAGTTCCCCAAGATGTCATTCTGAAACAGTTCCACTTATTCAAATAATAAAATGAACATGATAACGCCAAATACAGCATTAACCAATTCAACCCGGTGCTGTAACAGCTTAAAACAAAGGTACACAAATTAATAACTAGGTGTACAATTTGAATTTGGGCAAGCGGTTTTCAAGTGACTTCTCTAATTCATCCTAACCCTTGGTTTGGAAAGTAATCTATGAAAGCTAAAGCAATTTCAAACACTGACATATTTTTAAAAAATTGTTTTGATTAAAGCAAACAATTGGGGGATGGCACCAAGGACAGACAGACTGATGTATCTGCAAGTCTGGCTATATTAGTCAGCTAAAATCTACAAAGTAAACTGGTCAATAGCGGAAATTTTAAAAGGAAGTTACCAAACAAAGTTCACTTCATCATGTGCACCAAGATGGTCACTCCCAAATTATGGGACTTCATATAAACACAAAAGAAGTTCTTGGTTTTATTTGCCATAAAAAAATCATTAAAACACCTATTACATAGAAAATTAGAGTACTTGTATATAAAGATTTTTACTGGGAGTTTTTCACTGCACTTTTGTGTTAAAATGGACGGTAAGAGGATAAATGCTACACATACGTGCTGAAGTGGAATCAGTAGTTTTTGACACTTTGAGGATTCCTGTTGAAAGCAGTTTAGAGAACAACTCATTTACATCAAGCTGGCCAAGGTGATTATCAGGATATGAAAGTGGAAGGGATCCTAAGGGAAGAAAAACAGCAATGCTACATTATTTCTGATGCATTTGAGAAAATCAAGCCTTAATATATGCCATCCTGTTTATTTTAATGATACTCATTTAAAATAATTTTTTTGAAAAGTTAATGCTTTAAAGAAAACAGAAGTTGCTAAATACAATTCTCTGTTGTTTATTTCTTACTCAACTATATTCCATTCTATACATCACCACCAAGAATATTTTATCACCCAAGCCATTCGCTGAGAGAAAAGAGTAGCCCTCAGATAGAATGGCAAAATAGAGGTGCTTCTATTTGTCTCATCTTTTTCTCTCCCCTCACTGCTCCCCCCATTTTTCAGCTTTTCATTTACCGAATTGTTTCCCTGTCTCTCCTCCTTTTGTTTTGTGCCTTCTTGGTCCTTTTTTGTTAGTCAGCTTTCCTTTGCAGTCCCTCCCTCCCCTCATAGTATTAAGCTTTCAAAGTGTTGATCTGTCTACCACCCAAGGTACAACCATGCATACATGCTCTACAGGTTTTTGGAATGTGTTATTTTCTTAGTCTGAATCTAGTAAATATTTACGCTTCATTATTTGACTTTGTTCACTTATTACATTCTGGAAGCCTTTCATTTTGGGCTCTGATTTGCAGGGATGAACTGCATAACTTGGCATATGCAAATCAGCACTATGGTGTTTCCATTTGTCTTCTCATACCCACACAAAGGCAGACCATTTTCAGCATCATAGCATACCAAAAAACATGTGGTTACATAAACTAATCAGGACTGGGCCTGATTGATACTTGAATGTGAGACCGCCAAAAGAATTAAAGTATTCAGAAATTTTGTATTTATTACAGTATTATAGAAAAGTATTACTGAAAAATTGTATTTATTAACAATTAAATGGCAATCTTTCTTGAGTTTGTACTGAACCAGGGCCCCAGAACAGTGCTAAGTGGCAACATGCTGTTGAAAGTAATGTGCTGTCCTTTAGATGAAATGTGGACAACCTGAGTAGCTAAATTCTGTGGTTTCTGATTAACAAAGTTTGAACACTAGTTTAAAATAGCCAGCACACAATTTCCGTACATACCTGCTTGAGTCTGAACAAAGCTTCCAGGATTTTGTGCAAGTACTGGTAAATATGTTTGTCCTTGACTGTAAGGTCCAGGTTGAGAAGACACAGATAGACCAGGAACCTGTAAAAGTAAAAAGTTATGTACTTATTTCATAGCTATTGGAATTATAAATTCTTCTTACATTTTACTATTAACTCCTAAAGTGTCCCCAGTATACAACAGAAATGTAGGACTGGAAAGGACCTTGAGAGATCATCTAGTCCAGTTCCCTGCCCTGAGGATGGACTAAGTATTATCTAGACCATCCCTGACAGGTATTTGTCCAACCTGTTCTTAAAAACATCAAAGGACAGAGATTCCACAACCTCCCCACGTAATTTGTTCCAGTGCTTAACTACCCTGACAGTTAGAAAGTTTTCATAATGCTCAACCTAAATCTCCTTTGCTGCAATTTAAGCCCGTTATGCCAGTAGTCCCCAAACTTTTTACCTCACGCCCACCTCTTACCTCTGTTTACCCAAGCTGGGGGCAGGAGCAAGGCCATGGCTTTGGGAGGGGAGGACATGGACGGGGTAAGGGACTGAGGCTGGGGCCACAGCTGGGGGTGGGGCCAGGGCTGGCAGCCAGGGCCAGGAGTGGAGTTGAGTGGCACTCACACCCTGCCCTCCATAGGGGCTGGCCCAGGTCCCAGCTGCCCCCCCACACCCCTAACATTGCACTCCACAGTTTGGGAACCTCTGCATTATGCATTTACCTATTTATATCCATGAAGGGGGAATGCCTCCGTACATTTTTGAAGGCTCCTTATAGTTTGACAACACAGCATTTCAAACTATATTTTTATTGCCAAGCATATGGGGAGGGGGGACACACAACTTAATGAAATGCAAAGGTCCTTCCATGCTTACTTGTTTAATAAGGGATACTTGTTTCTTTTAGCCATCAGGCCTGCACATTTTAAATTCATTTTCCAATACTGACTCACCATTGCTCTTTTAAATTGTTCCTTTTCACCCAAATTGGACATTAAAATATAGGTGAATGCCTACCCATCTAACTTTCAAGTAAACTCCAATATGAAGTAAATATAATCGGATTTTTAGCTGAAAATGTAAATGGTACCAGTTATACCAAAAAATAATGGAATCCAGGATGCCGCCAAAAAAGCAGTAAATGCTACTGAATTTCAGAGGGGAAAAGTAATTTTAATAATTACTTCCGCTATAACTGCCTTCTGCACACTGATTAATAATTTCCTTCAGCATATATTTTTGGATTCATGCCTGTTGGTTTTGGTGTTCTTCTTTAAAATTTTACCACTGTAAGTGGTATGAGGACACCTAACTACTGATATTCATTTAATTAGTAATTCTTCATATCACATTCAATTTATATCCTGAGAATGAAGAACGCTTGTAGAATTCAAATTTTCTAATCAATTTGTTATAGATGGCTTTGTTATAGATGTTTGACACCAACTCCAACTACTGAAGAGAATTTTTGCAAGACAATCATCAATACTGAAGCCAATTGACCACACCCACAGATGAAAGATGTCTGCTAAACAAGCACATTTTGTCCAACAAATAGTTTGAGTGTGCCAAAATCCTGTATTTCCTAACAACCTCCCTCCCTCCCTCCCTCATGAGGGCACTAAATTTTACAGCACTAATAGGGCTAGCTGAAATAACCCTGTGTGCACTACATGCCCTACATGTATCCACACCAGCTTTGTCCTACTTATCTACACCTGTTAAGTACCATTTGGCCTTTACTTCTCTTGCAGAAAGACCAGAATTGTTTATATGTACCTAAGTTTAATGTTTTCCATGGAATTCATTTTGTGCAAAGGGTAGTTAAAATACTGTATGTGATTTATAACTCCAATCATAGCTATTTTTGCATTCAAGTGGGTAGTGGAAATAGACCAGTTACATTATTGTTTTGATCAGGTTACACTTTCAGGTAACACTGCAGGGGAACTTTTAAAACATGCTTGGAAATACGTGAACCTATAAAAAACCAAAATTTTTCTTAATAGATTAGGATGTTTCTCTAAAAAAACCAATCGGGAACCAAAATTATCAGACTATGTCCCTTTAAAATTATGACTGTAGACAATTACTGATACACCTCTACCCTGATATAACGCTGTCCTCGGGAGCCAAAAAATCTTACCGCAGGTATAGGTGAAACCGCATTATATAGAACTTGCTTTGATCCGCCGGAGCGCTGCTTTACCGCATTATATCGGGTCACGTTATATCGGGTTAGAGATGTATATTCAAATTAAGATTTTTTAAATTTGAAACCATCTGTAGGGTTCCTGTCTCCTAAGCCCTCATAAAGTCATAAAATTTTGCTATACAGATGTAGACAAGTTTAATGCTAAACAATCTTACCTGCTGTGGTTGCTGAGTATTTCCTACTGACATAGAATTAGGCAAGGTATTAAAGTTTCCATATTGAGGACCCTGAAGATTCTTGTCATCAAAATAATGTCCAGATGCTCTGTTAAGTGGATTGGGAAAGTTCTGTGCTCCAGGGCCAGGTGGCCCATTAAAATTTGGTCCTTGAGAGGCATCAAACATTTCAGGTCTCTGGAACTGCATACCATGGGATGGTCCGTTGTAAGTCTGACTGGGATGTTCACTGTATGGACCAGTTTGCCCGTAAGATTCCAGTCTTGAGGCAGGAGGGTTAGCTACATTTTCAAACCTTGGACCTTGAAGACCAAGGGGCATTGCAAACCTTGAACCTGGCTGGTGTTGAGGACCATCAAACCTTTGAGGTATTGGTGTATCGAATCGTGGCTGCTGACCAGGTGGTCCATCAAACCTAGGAGGTGTCTGTTGACCAGGTGCCCTTTCAAATCTTGGGCCAGGTTGTCCATGTAAACCATCAAATCTTTGCAAAAGGGATAGCTGACCAGGTTGACTATCAAATCTGGACGAATGACAGCCATCGAATCTTGGACCAGTCTGACCCAAAGGCCCTTCAAATCTAAGTCCACCCCCAGTCTGGACTGATGGACCCTCAAACCTAGGACCAAGTCCTGGCTGGACGTGTGGACCTTCAAACCTGAGACCACCCCCTCCCTGGACATGTGGCCCTACAGACTGACCATGGGGCCCCTCAAAACGCAGACTTCCTCCCGGTTGACCATGTGGCCCCACAGGCGGACCATGTGGCCCCTCAAAACGGAGCCCACTCCCTGGTTGACCATGGTGCCCCATTGGCTGGATATGTGGCCCCTCAAACCTGAGCCCACTCCCTGGTTGACCACGAGGCCCCATAGGCTGACCATGGGGTCCCTCAAATCTGAGTCCACCCGCTGGCTGGCCATGAGGCCCCATAGGTTGACCATGGGGTCCCTCAAACCTGAGACCACCCGATGGCTGACCATGAGGCCCCTCAAATCTGAGACCACCCATAGTCTGGCCTACAGGCCCCTCTAACCTGCGACCACCCACAGGCCCCTCAAACCTTAAAGCACCCCCTACTTGCCCCAGCGGGCTTTCAAACCTTAGTGCACCCCCTGCACCTACTTGCCCAAGGGGCCCCTCAAACCTGAGGGTGCCTATCTGCCCTGGTGGCCCATCAAACCTCAGGGCACCCCCTCCCCCTGCCTGTCCCAGTGGCCCATCAAACTGAGAGGCAGGTCCTCCTCCCACCTGACCTAGTGGCCCTTCAAACCTCAAAGCAGCCTGTGCAGGTGGCCCTTCAATTCTAGGGCTTGAATTATTAGAAGGCCCATCAACAAAATGACCAGCTTGTCCATCTCCCCCTCCCCTTGCAGCAGGTTGTCTAGGTGAGCCATCAAATAGTGGTCTGTCTTCCATGAGTGCACCTAATCTCTTCTTTACGTCAATGCCTGCAAATCTTGATCCTGGACTCTCTATAAATGGTGTTTTCTCTGGATCTTCATATCTAGGTCTCTTGAAACGTTCACTGAATGGGGATCTTGGTTCCTCTCGAACACCTAAAATTTAAAAAAATAGTTACTTACTGAAATTCTGCAAGATACTTAACCTCAAGAGTATAAAAATAAAATATGTACCACTCTGTCCAACCATCTGTCTTTCTTCACGATTATCAAATTTGCAGAATCCATCTCCGTCAATTTTCTGAAATTCTGGTATACTTTTCCCTTGTTGCCTGAGTGCATCTCTAAATTCATCTGATTCTCCCCAGCTATCGTAAGGATCGAAGTTTTTAGAACTTCTTGTTCCTTTTGACGGATTTTGCTCATCATGTCTTCGCCGGCTCTCAAGTGGTGAAAGATCATCAGCATAAGGTCTACTGCCACTTATAGGAGAATGCCGTCTTGACCTTTCTCCAAATTGCTCTTTTCTGTCAAACTGTCCTCCACGTTTACCTTTTGTTTGCTCACATTCTATTCCAGAAAGCAATGCATCAGTCAAATCATACCCTAAAATATCATCAGGATCTAACAGATCAAGTCTTGGAAATGAATGCTGAACTTGTGTTCTTTTCAGTTTAGCTTTATGTTCATAATACGTTAATTCAGCATCAGACAGAAGGGGTTTCTTCTTCATACCACATTTTTCTTCTGTAGGACTATCCCACACATTGCATCTGTGCTTTCCTTCCTGATATTGGAACAGTTGACGAATCTGATGAGCCACAACAAGGAACTCATCTTGTGTTATTTCCCCAGATGTCAAACGTTCATTTGCCTACAATGTACAAAAAATGTAAACAAATTTTAGATTTAAAAAACTTTTTTTTTTTAATATAACTACACAAAACAGGTCTAACAAATGAAATGGTGTGGCATTACACATCAAGAATATAAAAACTTATTCTGAGGTACAGAAGGTGGTGAGAGGTAGACAGCTGAAAGTCTCCGTGTAAAGATAAAAGGGAGAAAAATTAGTGATGTCATGGAAGCAGTCTACTATAGACCACCAATGTAGGAAGAAGAGGTAGATGAAGCATTTCTAGAACAAACAGATATCCAACACTCAACACCAGACATCTGTTGAAAAAGTAATATGGCAAACACAAAATTTCCAGGAAGTTCTTGGAATGTCTTGGAATTAATTTCAAAAAGTAGGGCAAGTAAACAAAGGGAGAGCCATTTTAGACTTAATTCTGACCAACAGTTAAAATGGTGGTAAATATGAAGGTGGTAGGCAATATGTGTGGAAGTGATCATAAAATAATAGATCCAGAGGAAAGAAGGCACGAGAGCAGCAGAAAAAGGACAATGGACTTTAAAAAAAAAAAATCAAACTTTAACAAACTCGCAGAACTGGTAGATAAGGTCCCCTGGGAAGAAAATCTAAGGGAAAAAGTTGTTCAGGAGAGCTGGCAGTTTCTTTAAGAAACAATACAGGTGCAACAGCAAACTACCCCAATGAGAAGAAAAGACAGGAAGAATATTAAGGAGTCAATATGGCTCCATCTGGAGCTCTTTAATGACCTAAAGAATAGGAATAAATTGTCAGTTTTTAGAATGGAGAGAAGTAAATACAGGTGTCCCCCAGGGTCTGTACTGGAACTAGTACTAATCAACATATTCATAAATGATTTTGAAAAAGAGGTTAACAGCGAGGTGGCAAAATTTGCAGATGATAAAAAACTACTCAAGATAGTTAAGTCCAAAGCAGACTGAAGAGTTACAAAGGGACCTCACAAAACTGGGTGACGGCAACAAAACGGCAGATGAAATTCAATTTTGATAAATACTAAGTAATACACACTGGAAAACATAATCCCAACTATACATATAAAATGATGGGGTCTAAATTAGCTCTTACCACTCAAGAAAGATCTTGGCGTCAATATGGACAGGTCTCTAAAAACATCCATTCAATGCGCAGCGGCACTCAAAAAAGCTAACAAAGTTGGGAATCATTAGGAAAGGGATAGATAATAACATAGAAAATACCATATTGCTTCTATATAAATCCATGGTAAGCCCACATCTTGAATACAGCATGCAGATGTGGCTACCCCATCTCAAAAAAGAAATACCGGAATTGAAAAGGTACAGAAAAGGGCAACAAAAATCACTGAGGTATGGAACAGCTTCCATATTAGGAGAGATTAGTAAAACTGGGAGTTTTCAGCTTGGAAAAGACGACGACTAAGGGGGGATATGATAGAGGTCTATAAAATCATGACTAGTGTGAAGAAAGTAAATAATGAAGTGTTATTTACTCTTTTTCATAACATGAGAACCAGGGGTCACCCAATGAAATTAATAGGTAGCAGGTTTAAAACAAAGGGAAGTATTTCTTCACACAACGCACAGTCAACCTGTGGAACTCTTTGTCAGAGGATGTTGTGAAAGCCAAGACTATAACAGGGTTCAAAAAAGAACTAGATAAGTTCTTGGAGGATAGGTCCTTCGATGGTTATTAGCCTGGATGGGCAGGGATGGTGTCCTGAGCCTCTGTTTGCCAGAAGCTGTGAATAGGCAACAGGGGATGGATCACTTGATGATGACCTGTTCTGTTCATTCCCTCTGAAGCACCTGGCATTAGCCACTGTCAGAAGACAGGATACTGGGCTAGATGGAGCTTTGGTCTGACCCAGTACGGCCATTCTTAAGAGGTTCCTAAAATATATTAGAAGAAAGAGAAAAACGAAGGAAAGTGCAGGTCCTCTACTTAGCGGGGAAGGAAAGCTAATAACTGGTGACATCAAGAAGGTTGAGATGTTTAATGCCTATTTTGCTTCAGTGTTCACTAAAAAGGTTAATGGTGACCAGATATTCAACACAATTAATATTAACAAGAGAGAAGGAACACAAGCCAAAATAGGGAAAGAACAAGTTAAAGAATTTTAGATAAGTTTGATGTATTCAAGTCAGCACAGCCTGACGAAATTCAGCATGGGCTACTTAAGGAACGAGCTACAACAATCTCAGAAATGTTAGCTATTGTCTTCAAGAATTCGTGGAAGATGGTTGAGGTCCCAAATCACCAGAGAAAGGCAAACACAGCATCTATCTTTAAAAAGGGGAACAGACAGGACCCTGGGAAATATAGACCAATCAGCCTAACTTAGATACATAGAAAAATACTGGAATAAAAGTATTAATCAATCAATTTGTAAGCACCTAGAGGATAATAGGGTTATAAAGAAAAACCAGCATTGCTTTCTCAAGAACAAATCATGCCAAACCAGCCTAATTTCATTCTCTGACAGTGCTAATGGCCTAGCTAGTGGATGGGCGGGAAGCAGCAGATGTGCTATATCTTGACTTTAGTAAGGCTTTTAACAGTCCCAGATGACATTCTCATAAACCAATTAGGGACATGTGACAAATGAAATTACTGTAAAGTGGGTGTACAACTAGTTGAAAGACAGTAAGTACTCCAAGAGTAGTTATCAATGGTTCACTGGCATATCAAGTGGAGTTGCACAGGGATAAGTCCTGGATCTGGTACTATTTAATATTTTCATTAATAACTTGGATTATGGAGTGGAGAGGATACATATAAGATGTGCAGATGACAACAAGCTGGGAGGGGGTTGCAAGCACTTTGGAGGACAGGATTAGAATTCAAAACAACCTTGACAAATTGGAGAATTGGTCTGAAATCAACAGGATGAAATTCAATAAAGACAAATGCAAAGTACAACACTTAAGAATGAAAAAATCAAATGCAAAACTACAAAAGGGGGAATAATTGAATAGCGTACAGTACTGCAGAAAAGGATCTGAGGATTATAATGGATCACTAATTGAACAGAAGTAACAACGTGATGCAGTTCCAAAAAAAGGCTAATATCTGGAATGTATTAATAGGAGCGTTATATGAAAGACAAGGGAAGTAACTGTTCCTCCTTATTTGGCACTGGCGAGGCCTCAGTTGGAGTACTAAGTCCAGTTTTGGGTACCGCATTTTCAGAAAGATATGAACAAACTGGAGAGAGTCCAGAGGAGAGTAACAAAAGTGATAAAAGGTTTAGAAAACCTGACCTATTAAAAAACTGAGAAAATTTAGTCCTGAGAAAAGATGACCCAGGAGGAACCTGAAAATAGTCTTCAAATAACTGTTACAAAGAGTACAAGGATCAATTGTTCTCCATGTTCACTGAAGGTAGGACAAGAAGTAACCGACTTAATCTGCGGCAATGAAAATTAGATTAGATATTAGAAAAAAATGCTAACTATAGGGTTAGTTAAAATCTGGAATAGGCTTCCAAGGCTGGTTGTGGAATCCCCATCACTGGAGGTTTTAAAGAACTGACTGGACAAATGATCTAAGTTTACTTGGTCCTGTCTCAACATGGAGGGCTGGACTTAACCTGTTAAGGTCCTTCCAGCCCTACATATGATACTAATTATAACGTTACCTTTTTAAGTAGCTCTCGTTTGCTTGCAGAAGTCAATTCTTTGGGAATCTGCAAATTGGCATCCACACTTAATCGATGCTGTTGCTTTGGGGCTCGAGGTGACAAAATTCCTTTACTGGCCGCCCAGATCTCCCTGTGCCTCTGATGAGGAGATTTACTAGATACTTGATGTTCGTCATTCTGCTGTGGACTGAAAATAATAAAATCAGGTTACTTAAAATATACATTGTTTCTTTATACAAGAAACATTATTTACTACATTCACATTAGAACTGATTCCATCCAGATCTGATGTGCTACAGCCACAACAGAAACTCAGCATCAATGATTACACTAGTTTGCCAGTAAAAATGTTTAAAGGCCCCCGTTGCTTTGATATCTGAATACTGCACGCCAATCCTGCTTCTACTAGAGTCAATAGCAAAACTCCCACTGATTTCATCAGCAGGATCAAGCTCAAAATCAGTAACTTACTTTTTACTTTCCTCCCAACCAGATTTCCATCTTTTGCTTGATTTGGAACTTTGCCAATTTTCCACATTCTCCTTTGGTTCTGGAGTGGACTTTGTAGAATGCTGATTTGCAGTTTCCTGTGGTCTGTCTTCTTGAGTTTTTTTCAATCTCCTTGGATCTCGTGTATCCTGTTTAAGGTTCCTCTTATTAGAATTTCTTTCTTCCCTTGTAGTTAGTGTAAACTCTTCAACATGAGATTGCTTAGGCCCTGACTGACGGAGCTTTCCAATTTTAGGAGTCGAGGAAGTAGGAGACAAACTCCTCAGTCTTCTTTTGGGTGATCTCCTCTCTCTTCTCTTTGGTGAATGGGTAGATGGCGATCGAGACTTAGGAGAGCGTGATCGGGACCTTTTTCTATTACTTGATCTCCCAAGTTTTCCACCCTGTTTTTCTGACTCTTCTGTAATAGAGTCCTGTTTTTGAACAATGCCATTAATTACTTTATTTCTGCTGCCAACAGGTCTGTGTTCAGATGTCTTATGTTCCTCTTTTTCTTTTCGCTCCATACTTTTCCTCTTTTCCTTTGTGTCATCATCTTTACCATCTGGCTTCTCCTGAAGATGCTTTTTTAATCTTGGATCTCTTTTACTAATTTCAGATACTTTTATACCCTCACATTCTTGGCTTTTAGCATCTTTAGTATGGGATAACTTGCTTTTCAAAGGGGATGGTGATTTAGATTTTGCATCTAACTGATCAAGTTCTTTCTTCTGTGTTTTCTCACTTGATTTTAACTTTTCTTGCTTTGACAAATTTTGTTTTTCAGCCTGCAGTGTTTTGTTTGCCTTGATATCAGACTGACTTGTGGTAGACAGAAATTCTTTCCTATGACTTTGATCTTTAACATGAGAAGAATGTTGAGCCATCCTATTAAGACGAGGATCTCTGTTTACTACTTTGACATCATGAAACTGAGAAGATGGAGATGGTCTGTTTTTTTCAGATTGCACAGAAGTCTGGTGAGGAGCTTTGACTGTCATATGAGGAGTCTGTGAAACATGTTGTTTGGAAGATGCTTGAACTGAACCCATGGTGGTTGCCCCTTGTTGAACACTAAGAGAAACTGCCTAAAATGGGGGGAAAAAAGAGTTAGCATGTAAAATATAAGTCCTAAACCAGTGTTACTCAGCTGCACTGCACCTTGAAAATCAACTACAGAAGAAAAAGCTTCGAAAGTTAATGATTAAACCAGTTAAATACAAAATAATCACGCCTAGGACCAGTCCTCTAAGCACTTGTACTGAAATGCAGTAGCATTACAGAAAACAGAAATGAAGATCAAGTGGAAAAACAATGCAATATCAATGCTACATAAAAGACTACTTATATATATATCTTTCAAAACGTGATGTAAAGTTTTTCACTATTGTATTTCAGGGTTTTTCCATCTGATCCCAAGAAATCATGAAAAAGTAGAAATTCAGGATACGAACACATGATAGGCATGGTAAGACTGACACATTTGCCTTTTGGGAGACAAACCCGACATGTGTGTTGAAAATATTTATATAGGCTTCCTGCTCCAGTCTATGTTAGAAACAAATGTTTTGTTTTCAAAAAAAGACTGGGATAAAAATTGCTGAAAATACATGGTTTGTGTGCTTTTAACATGTATATAGTATAGTGACTACTACAAAAGATGGGAGGGTTGGCTCTGTGTTGCCAGACATATATCACTTTGGGAACGCAAAAACAACAAAAATTGTAAATTGTAATAAAAAGTCAAGTTGCAATAAAAAGCCTTCCATCACTCCAGTTTTGAATAAAAAAAACACTAAGATATTTGGAAGTAATACATATTTAATCCTAAAACCCCTAATTTTACAATTAGCTCCACGTTGGAAAATACCACTGCAGGAACATGGCCTTATTCTACGACAACTTGGCTTTCCCAAAAGGGAGAAAACTGCCATACTCCACTACATATACAGCGAACAGTACAGCCAAGATATTGTTTTATAAATACTTCAAACAACAAAAAATTTCTATTTGTTTTGTTCAAAATAAAATCCTCCATGTATGACAAAACTAATTCCCTACTCACCAACTGGGCTTTAGTCTGTTCTAGCTCCAGCTCTAATTTTTTCTGTTGAAGTTCCAACAACTGTTTTTGCTTTGCCAGCAGTTGTTGTCTTATTAGTTGCTCTTGGGTCAAATTCTTCTGAATTTCAGGAACAGCTGGAGGAGTTGAGGTACCAGATGAACTGACTGTAGAAGTAGGTGCAGGAGATTCCTCAGCCTACAAAGAAAAATAATTTGAAGGACATTACAACTCTTGGAGGGAGAAACAAGTGGAAGAGGTTCAAAATTGTAACCGAATCTCATTTAACTGCTGTATGGATACTTTATTTCATTTGTATTACAATTTACCAACGATAAATTAGTTTTTAGATTTCATGAAAAAAATCATTAGAACATTTTAAAATGTTGCGCAATTCAAATTTTCAAACAGTGATTGCTTAAAAACTATCATTTAATACAATTTATAAATAGGCAATGAATATTCAGCATTTTAGTTAAACTCCAATTTTGACATGTGAAAGATAAACCCAATTAATCTTTAAATAATTGAGAACTGTGTCTTACCTGGCTGCCTATACAGATCATCTACTTCTTCAAAATTCTTTAATAATGGCTTACAAAGTGTCAGCAAAATGGGACACGTAAACAATAAAAACTGTGTATCACCATCTGCTCATGCAGAAATCACATTAAAACTTACCGATTTATTTAAAAACTTAGGATTCACATGGATGCTAGAAGTATTCACATTTGGGGGTAGAGGTTTAATTGGCCAAGCAGGATCTAATGAGTTGACTCTGACATCAAGGGCATACAGTTTCTTCAAAGGGAAAATTTCATCCCATGTGGAGCGTAATTTAAATAAACTTTTCCTAGTATTTTCATCCACCTAAAAACAACAGAACAATTCTATGGCTTGTTAAGTTAATATAAAACAACTTTAGCACATGCTTAAAAAAAGATTATAATTTCAGATATTTTATTCTATACCTGCACTAACTTAGAAACTTTATCCTTTCATAAAATCTTTAATGAACACAGCTGAGTATTTAGAACTAAGCAAATTGTTCTAAGAAACATACAAATGTACCAACAGAACCAAGTACAGCACCTGTCCAATGTAGGTTTTAATTGAAGAGCATATGTCAGTTATTCTATGAAAACCTTAAAACAGCACAAATGTATATGTGGATTTGCTGCTTGAAAGGCATTTGAGGGTTTCATAGCATGTTACCATCCTCCTTAACAGGCTTTTCATTTTGTATATCAAGATGCTCAAATTTCTTAATTTTGCCCAATTTCTGTAAAAAAAAATTTAAATACTGACAGCCAAAAAACTATACAATATATAAATCTATAGCTATTGACAAAGTGGAAACTGCTAGCAAATCAGAGAACTGCCTTCTAAATATTCTGATTTACTGAGCTTTCACATCATTATTTAGACATTTGGCTTGTACATCACAACGTTTTGACTCTGTTTTTACTCAACTACAACATATCATTGGGAAACAATTTGAATAAATGTAGCAAAAATAAAATTACCTAGAAGTCAATTAAAGTTTTTGTTCAATTGTATAAGGACATGGATCCATAAACTAGAGTGCTAAATCTCTAGTGTATCTATCTTTTTATAAACGCTTTCAATAGTTTCAAATATCCTATCATGGGGTGAATTAGAAATTTATATTAAAAATATTCAACTCTTATTTGCTTTATTAATAAATGCTTATAATATGAAGACCCTTAACTCAATGTACCTCAACAGCTGTCCATAGTTCATGTTATTTAAGCCAATAAATTTTTGCTTTTTAGACAATTTTTACTGCAGTGCTAAATTTATCAATACAAATTGATAAAAAACATACTATAATTTGAAGTTTCAAACTAAATTGAAGCATTCCAAAGAATTCCCATCAATAGTGTGCTCTGTAATCCTTAAAGGAAAGATCTACCTATTTTTTCTTAAATACAGTAGTTTGAAATTCACAGCAAAAATAGCTGCAAGGATTGAACTGAAAATCTGACTACTCTTGCTAGTGACCATCTTACTAATAAGCAAGATTTATAACAATGACAACACTGGAATCCAAGACAGTATCAACTGGCTTCTATCCATTTTAATGCCAATTTAACTATTAAACGTGACATCCATTTAGTATTTAGGTATTAAATAAGCATTAAAACAGAATATAATTGGGAGTGGTTCAAAGTAAGGGATGGTAAACCTATGAAGCTCAGAAATGTCAATTATAATCCACAGTTCTAGATCCTGTTGCACTGGAAAAGCATGGACAGAGCTTTTACTGGTCACCTGTTATCATGATTTAATTCACAAGGCTTTACAGAACATGGAAATGTTCCTTTAAATAGTCTACGTTCATCAATTCAATCTGTTCAACAACTATTCACAAAGTAAAAATTAACATTTAAAAAGATACATATGAATTGAAGTGTTAAAAGAAACATTGAGATCCTTAATGGGATGTAAAACCTGAACAGAAAATGCTAAATATCCACCAAAAATTTTAATTAATTTTATCTGCTAAATTTATGGGATAATATTTTATCTTGATATTCAGAAAATTACATAAGGTAACTCATTTCCAGTTTGATTTAAATCCATTAAGACCCAATCCTTCAAAAACTTTACTCAGGTTTGCCTTTTTTCCTTGGAAGAATAGTCCCAATTATTTCTTGTGATTAAGGATGACAAACATGAACAAAGAGTTTGCAGCTCTGGACCCATAACTTGGTCACAACATTGAAACAAAACACTCATGTGTAACATGCTAGTTTTACTTTTTTAGAAAGCCTTTCACCATAGGCCACTAAATGAATGTCAGCGTGTCACTGACTTGCATTCTTCATAGTTAAGCACTCATTTTTGCCACTCCAGGTGCAAAAAATTTAAAATGAACAACAAAGTCAACTTCAGCTACAAAAGGCAAAAATAATCGCCCTCTCAAAAAAAGAGAGAGAGAGAGAGAGAGAGAGAGAATAATGTCCAAGTACTTTCTTTGCATAAAGGGCATTCACTATCTTTAAAAAAACAAAATCAAAACAACCACCATTTAAAATAGATTAACCTGTACCACAGCAATAGATCTTACCAGGTAAGTGTTATATTACATGACAGAAAAAATGCTAATATGAACTTCTTTAGTGAGATATACTACAGAAGTATGTTAATTTAGCAAAACTTCACTTCATAATCACCATGATCTGATAACCTCTATCTTAGGTACTTCTATCAGCTTTTCTTTTATGATATGTAACAGTGTAGTAAAAGACAAATTAAAAAACATATTCATTGTTATATTTCACCATGCAAGAAAACCCAACGCTGAAAGGCAAATATTTATTTATACAGGAGACAACTTTGATTAGACTACAGAACTTTCTGAAAGCATATGTACCTTTTCAAATACACAAATAAATGTTGCAACTAGGTTTTTAGTAAATGCAGTAAGATACTCTCTTCCAACGTTCTTGACAATGGAATCCATAAGGTACATAACAGGAAGCTTCTCTGTAGAAGGAGCCTGAAGTAATAAGAAGAAACTGAGAAGTTTAGTATTAAACACATTTGAACATTTTTAAGATTAAAGGATAACCAATCCCAAAAATACAGGTTTCTATTTTTGGCTGACATTACAAAACAAAGGATTATTTGGTACAACTGAACTTGGGAAGTTTATTATCAACAAGTACCGTGCTGTGTGTCTACCAAACAAAAACACAAACAGTTTAGTTATTTGTTTTAAGTTTGTGTATGAAATGACTTTGGCAAAAAAAAATTAGCACACCAGACAGTGTTACTATTAAGTGTTTGAACGTAACTGTTTCAGGTACATTTGATAGATTTTAAATTAACATGAAACCACTATTAGTTAGTGCTGGAACTTCTAATAATTGTGACTTGTAACTTAAAGCTGTTTATCTAAATTTCAAGTTAACAGAATTCAGACTTCTGGCAGAAAGGTCCCAAAAATGTAACTCTGTAGATGTAGATTATATGTTGAATACGACAGTCTTTTTGTAACCTACATTTGGAATAGACTAAAGTTACGTCACCGCAATCCAAACGAACGAGGAGTCTCGGCCTCCTATAGCAGTTGTAGTTATTCAGTCAGATTTTCAAGCTGTATGCAAAACATGCAGCTACAACAAGAAGTTCTAAACCCAAACAAAATTCAACTATGAGGTTGGTCATGGGAGTACGGATGAGCTTGTCTGGAAACCAAGATTTTCACTCAAGGTAGTCTTCAAACTCCGGACTCTCCATTGTCAAAGGAGCAGGAATTTTTTTTTAAGTTCATACACAAGATTGTTACTTAGTTTGTGCAGTAGGACTAGTGTGGTTGTGTTGAGACTGGTACAGCAACTTCCAAAGCAAATGAAGCCTTGTTGGCCTAACCCCCAAAAATGAATTTTAATGTCTACTATTGGCTTTCACAAGCAGAAGGCACAGCAAACTTCCAGAAAGCATCAGCAGGTACACAGACTTGTTGAAAGGACAACGTAAAAGGCACATGTTGTGTTAACTTTGCTCCTCTTCCACAGGAACATCCATTGACAAAACTTTCCCCATCTACCATCCCACAAGTCCATGTATAAATGTCAGTACATTTACTCATAGCTAAGTTTAGACGGGGTTATCCAGTGGGTCCATAAATCATTCGACACCTCACTTCACAAAACCCATTGTCCAGACAAGCGTGTGGAAGTGCTCTTGCTTTACAGTTTTATATTTAGTACCTTTCCCGTTAGAGTGGCTTAAGAAAACTGCAGACAAAATTAATATAGGTCATTTTGAGTCTACAAGTCTTGTATGTGGGTAAATCAGAGCCAAACTATGTTGTGTTTTCACTCTTAAATGTATTTTTATTTATAACATTTTCAAACCATTCCACTACCATGACCTGAAGCTTGCTCAAAGAGGCAAATAAGGGGTAATTTCTTCTTAAACATTAAATCTGGTAGCAGCCTAAAGTAATTTGTATACATACTGAAAAATTAAATTAGTAGATGGCATGTCTTAATATGTAATAGGAAGGTGCAGTTAAAATATACAAACTAATTGTGGTAAATGCACAATATGGCTTACATCATCAGTATACTCTCTCATCTGGGTATTGAAAATGTGCATATTTTAACACTATTGTGTGAAACAGATACACCTCTGGCCGTAGTAAGCCAAAGACTAAGTGTCCAATGCTGCTGGATATTAAAATGGCTGGGATGGTTTTGGTTTCTTCTTAAGGTAGCTTATTAAAAACCTTTTTTAATTCTGAATGGCTTGTTTAAAAAAACAGGAAGATTATAATAATCAAAGTCAGATTTCAGTGAAACACACAGCTGTCTGACCAGCCCTTATTCCCAAGAGCTACTTATACAGTAGGAGCTATACATTTTTCCATTTCATCACTGAGTGTGTTTGCACACAGGCTCAGTATACTCAGCTACGCTTAAAGTCTGAGATCTTCTGGATCCTTTTAACTAATAAAGTCATTTTAAAAAGTGTCACTTGCATTACACACCAGGTTGTGAAGTAATCACACGTGGAAGTACTTCAATCTGGTAAGGAAGTCAGCCTGTTTTAGCATTGACTCATGTAATTTAAAAGACTTATATAGAAAACCCAACGCTGAATACTTCAGTCATTCAGGTATTATATTTTAAGAACCAAGGCTTAGATAAGGCTGGAATTTTTAAGTCTTCATTTCCGGAAGTGTTTATTAGGTCAATATAGTTATCAAGTTCTCCATTAACCACAAGAGTGAATCCTAGTTTGGAATGTACTATGGTTTTCAGATGCCAATACAGTTAGAATACAGCACAGAACTCTTTCTATTAGCTGAAAGATACCCACAAGACACTACCCAAAAGCCAGGGGAGTGCAGCATAATAACCAGAACATTGAAGAATACTAACTATAAGCTTGTTTGCACAGTGGGGTTTGGCCTTCATTAGAGAACGCTTGCTGTTCTCTTTCAATGAATGTATGAAATTTGTTGCTGAAGATGTGCGTCTCTGTGGGGCTTTTTTTATTAGTTTTCTGAAGAATATGAACCTTAAACTCATTTTGATATCTGAACCCCCAGTCATGTCACTTTTAAACACTTAACAAATAACCATGTAAATAATATTGATTTTGGAAACAGATTCTGCACTAAACAATGGTAAATAAAAAGACAAATACATATTTCACACGTTTTATTTACAAATTTTATAATACCAGTCACACAGTTCAAAACCATTTATTAAAATGTAAAGCAAACCACTCAGTTTTACACTGAACAGAAACTGTCTCCAGGCAACACTTTTTTTTTTTTAAAGTGGCTTAGTAAAGGAGGTCAATTTCCCAGGAAGAACTAAAAACTTGCCTTATGTAACCAGTCACTAACAGTAACTAGGCAAAACTAACCATAGATACAGGATTTAAAACATCTTTAAAAAAACAGGGAGGCTCTAAAACCACCCAAAAAGGAAAAAATTCACAGCATTGGTATTTATGACAAATTATTTAATATGCACATCCATTGCCCCGTATTAGAAATAATGATGAAATCTATCAGATTGAGAAAGCACCCCCCCAAAGAAAAGGCAAAGCCCAGCCCCTGAAGACATTTAGAACTAGTCTGGACAACGGTCTGGAGAACCCACCGTAGATAGCCATCCTGCTCTGACTGTAAGATAAATAACTTTAGAGGCCTTTCCCTCCCCATCTAAATTTTACAATTTTCCCTATGATAAACCTCAATTTAAAGCCACAATACAAAAGCCCTAGACCACCTAATAGCGGAAGGAACAGGGGAGAAAGAGTGGGTTGTGTTGATGGGGGCGGGGATGAAAAGGAACTATTTTACTGGAATTAAATTCAGGGCTAGTTAAAATCCTCTGCTTAAAAAAAATGTAATAAACCCCCATGTGCCCATGGCTGACTGATGTCAGCAACTGCCTGGACTGGGCTTTGAGGAAGCATCCTCTTTCCCCTTTGTATCATGTGCTCTCAGGCGCCATGTTAGGATCCTACAAGCTGCATTTCTTCTCCCCTGCCCCGACCAATAAGCTTCTCTAACCAAGTTAGATTACACACACCCACCACACTAAGCTTCTAGTGAAGCAGATCGTCTATAGCCTGAACAGACTCCCCACACCAAAATAAACTTCTCTAAGGAAACAACCCCATCACCACCACTGGAACTTCTCTAACCAGAACAGATGTTCGCCCTCGCTCTGCCTAAATAAACTTTTCCTCATCAGAGCAGATTCTGCCCCACCCCCACCCCACGGATGTCTCAAAAAGAAGCAGGGGAAATAGTCCTGTCTTTCAAACTATGAGGGAGTTTCATTTAGAAACTAAGAAACGGGAAATCTTTCTTCTACAAAATTCCAATTTATTTTCATTTATTTAAACTACCCAGAAAAGCTACGATTTTGTGTCCCCCGCTCCACCCGCCCCAGAACGTGGTTATAATTGCACTACAAATGACTGAACTGATGGGTTTAAGCGTCAAAACAGAGCCACTGAGTATCATCCCCACAGCCAGGGGACCCCGGCTGCCGGGCGAGGTGGTCCTATGGCCCCGTCACTGCCAGGCCGCCATGTTGTCTCTCGGATTTACACGGGCCTTCGTTCCCAATATCTATGGTCCGCTCGGAGCGGCTCCGGGGGCCGATTCCCGACAGCTCCCCGGACGTCAGATTCCCTGTCACAATTATCCCCGTGCTCGACAGCACGCTAGTGTCGGGGCGGGGGTGGGGGGCTACTCCTCCCCTGCCTGCAAGGGGCCTATAGTCGGTGTGGAGAAGATGAATCCCCGGTGCCTCGCTCCCTGCCCGCGTTTGGCACTATGGCTCCCCGCCTGCCTGCTCTGGGCCCTTCCTTCCTCCCTCCCCGAACTCCCCTGATGCTGGCCCCGGAACCCTTCCCCAGTCCCCCCCCCCCCCCCCCGAAGCCGCCCACCCGCCCCCCCCCCTCGACTCCTGCCGCCTCCGATCCGTCCCTTCCTCAAATCCCCAGTCCTCCTGCCTGCCCCCACCTCCGTGGGCAGTCACCTGCCTCTAGCGCCCCGCCACCCCCCGCGTCCTGCTATCCCCGCCTCCCTGCCTTCGCCTAGTCCCCCTCCCCCGGCTCTGCCAGCCCCCCGCCCCGGGCTCCCCTCCACAAACACAGGCGCCCCCCACGCCCCGGCCTGCCTCGCCCCTGCCCGGCCTGTCCCCCCAGCAGTATAGGTAGGAGTAGTAGTCGGTGGAATATAAAAACCTTGGCGATTTGCGCCTCGATCAGGGAGACGATGTCCTTGGCGAAGGGCACGTTCTCCTCGGCCAGGATGGTCAGCATGTTGATGTGCGGCTTGCTGTTGAACGTCAGGTCCTCCAGCGACGACTGGTAATCGCGGCACGCGTCCTCCCGGGCCTCGGCGCCGCCTGCGCTGCTCTCCGGGCCCGACATCCTCCTCGGACCGGGGCCAGCGACAGGACCCGACCCACCGACCGAGAGCCCCCTCCCCGCGATCCCCCGCCGCTGCCGCCGCCGCCGAGCGATGCCGCCCCTCGCCGATGCCTTCGGGATCTTCTACCGCATCCTCCGGGCCGGGGCTCCCGCTGCTGATGGTGCCGCCGCCGCTGGTACTACTGCCGCCTCCCCAGCCGCCGCCGTCTCAATCTTACACACACAAAATGGCGGCGGCCGCGACTCGCGAATTTCTTCTTCCTCCAACCGTTGCGTCATGTGAAATTGTTCTAAGGGGCGGGGGGCGGGCCCTTGGGAAGCCCCTTTTGTTCCCTTACTGTGTTCTGGTTGGCTCAATGTTAGACCTCGCTTTTTCTGATTGGCTCCCTGTTAACGTAGCTACTTGTGATTGGCTATTTCTTCACGTGATTGGTTCTCGCACTAAACCCCGGGTCCTCTTCGCCGCTCTGTGTTACAATTGGTTGGTTTGTTTCTTCCCTCATTCCTGATTCGTTGTGGCTTTTAATCCCGCCTCTCTTTACTGGTTTAAATTTTGATTGGTTCTCTCTTGTAAACTCGCCCTTTTCCGAAGTTCTAAATTATGATTGCTTCTTCCACGTAACTCCACCGCCTACACCCGTACTTTTCTTCAGCTGCCTCGACAAGCGCTGTGTACCATCCGAGACCTAGTTTCCTATTGGCCAGTCCGTTCGCTCAGCTGTTGGCATGGCAACTCGGGCTGGTCTGAGGCCTACTTAACCACCCTGAAGCCTGGTGGCTTGCAAACAAGTCTGCTGCAGTTTCCACGGTATACATCTGATGAAGTGAGCTGTAGCTCAGGAAAGCTCATGCTCAAATAAATTGGTTAGTCTCTAAGGTGCCACAAGTACTCCTTTTCTTTTTGCGAATACAGACTAACACGGCTGTTCCTCTGAAACGCCAATAAAGGCAGCCAAGTTTGTGCCAGACGTTCTGTTGTCCTCACAACATCCTGCGTGGTGTCAGACACCAGTGCTAAGGGAGACCCAGACTATACAGCCTGCTCCGTCCTGTTGTTCTTTCAGAGCCCAAGCAGGCTGGGCTGGCGCCTGTACTGCTTCCATGTGGCACTAAGCACAACTCCTTCTTCCATCCTCATTCACGCCTTCCCAACAGCCCCTCAGGCTGGCCAGAGGTGCTGCACACGCCCTGCAGTTGTCCCTGTTTCAGATGGACAATCTGTTTTTCAGATCATCTTTTACTATAATAACTAAGCACTGTAAACGATCGTCTTTTACTGTAATAACTAAGCACTGTAAATGATTGTAAAAAACTACGAGAACAGCCCGTAAATGAATCAATTCTCATACAACTCTTGACCCCTCTCATTTTGAACATAGTTTTGAGCTACACTATTAAATCATCCGATGAAGTGAGCTGTAGCTCACGAAAGCTTATGCTCAAATAAATTGGTTAGTCTCTAAGGTGCCACAAGTACTCCTTTTTTTTTTGCGAATACAGACTAACACGGCTGTTACTCTGAAAACTATTAAAGTTATACAGCTATAACTTGGACCGTGTCTACACGAGCACTATACTGTAATGAGGTGGGTGAAACCTTGTTATGGGTTGAGTTAAAACCTCCTTCAGGGGCAGGCAGATGTATGAACGAATCCTCCATTTAAGATAGTTGTAAGAGACAGTTACGAACATAAGAATGACCATACTGGGTCAGACCAATAGTCCAGCTAGCCCAGTATCCTGTCTTCCGACAGTGGCCAATGCCACATGCTTCAAAGGGAATGAACAGAACAGGGCAATCATTATGTGATCCATCCCCTGTCGTCCACTCCTAACTTCTGGCAGTCAGAGGCTAGGGACACCCAGAGTATGGGGTTGCATCACTCATGGACTTAAACAAAGCCTAATAGAGACTGCCCAGGAACTAGCATCATAGGAGCAGACTCAGGGTTCAATGTGTATTGTGACCAGGAGGGTGTGTGTGTGTGATAGAACACACAGAAAAGAAGCTGGGAACACACAGGACTGTCTGGGAGAGGTAAAAAGGCAAGAAAGCCAAGCACCAGCATGTGAGCATGGTGTGACCCTGGAAAAACCCAGAGACTGAGGGCTTGTCTACACTTGAAATGCTACAGTGCAACAGCTCTTGGCTATAGTGCTTAAGTGTAGAAACTACCTACGCTGAGGGGAGGGTTTCTCTCATTGGTGTAGGTAATCCACCTCTCTAAGAGGTGGTAGCTAAGTCATTGGAACAATTCTACATGGGGATTTAGGTTATCTTAACTACGGCACTCTGGGGTGTGGATTTTTCTATGGATTTTTCACCTGGCCAACATACTTAAACCAACCTAATTTTCTAGTGTTGACCAGACCAGTATTACATTAAAGTTTACTGAGGCTATGTCTACTCTACCACTTATGTCGGTATAATTTATGTTGCTCAGAGGTGTAAATAAGCCACCCCCTGAGAAACATAAATTACACCAACCTAAGCTTCTCCCGCCAACATAGCTACCGCCACTCGTTGGGGGTGGATTAATTAAATCAATGGGAGAGCTCTCTCCCATCAGTTTAGAGCGCCTACACTGGAGTGTTTACATCTGCAGCTGTGGTGCTGTAAACTTTCTGGTGTAGCCATAGCCTAGGAACCTTCAGTCCTTAACAGCAGGATCTGCACATGGAGGGGGGGAGGGTAAATTTAAAGTGGATTAATTAAACCTCATTAAACCCCTGCGTGGATGCTATTATTCAGAATTAAAATGGCCTTAATTTGATTTATCTTAATTCACTGTTAAATCAAACTAAGGCCTAAAGGGGCCTGAATAACAGCATCCACATAGGAGTTTAATGTGGTTTAACTAATCCAATTCAAAAATTAGTTTGTATTAATTTTCCTGAGTGTCCATGTAGTATAGACAAGCAAGTGTGTCAACACTAGGAAGTAGCATATTAATCCAAAATTGGTGTGCTGACTAGTTCTGTGAGAGCACTGCATCGGTTTGTTCATAGTCTGAAGTTCAGCTTTGCAAGCAGATGTATTAGACATTTATTTTTAAAAAGAAAACTAACATTCTGTAGGAAACGTCAGAGATACCAAAAATTAAATCTTCAGACTGCAAAGAAATTGCTGATTTCTGGTTATGAATGATTCGTCTTTACAAGAAGAGGCAGACAGATTGCCAACAACCATGACCCAAGGTTGAAGGCTAACAAAATCCCAGATGGGAAAAGACCAGTTGGATTCACTTGTCCATGCTCTTGTCAGTCCAGAATTGTCAGTCCTACTGTATATTCTCTTCTCCAATCTCAGAACACTTAACATCCCTTTTTATTATTTCTGTCTTCACTGCTATGTGTTATATCTCTCAATTTAGCACCATCTGTTTGTTTAATTACTGTGCTATTTGCATTGTCGTCCAGATTGTTAATAGAAATATTCGTAAAATATGGTCTGAAAGTGATCTCTGTGAAACCTCACTGTACATCTTCCTTCTTGAATCCAAAGCAGCCCATCATTCATCTTTAATCACTTCTTTTTGGCTCTTGAGAGGATGGGGAGGGGGTCAAGCCAACATACATTTTCCCTTGGGACTTCTATGGAACTCCCAGCTGTGCATGTAAATATTTTTGGCTTTTCTGCATTACCTATGACAAGTCAGATGACGTTTTGCTGGGCAAGGATCTGTGTTGCTACAGAAACTGTCTTTACAAATCCATTCAATCAAACGAGGTTCTACTAACACCACTCATGCTTTCAGCAAGAAGGCATAAATAATTCACATTTTCCCTGAGCCGCTCTTCTCTTCACATTGAGGTTAAAGCCTTAGAGGAAAACACCAGTGGTTAGATGGGCACAGGACAGAACAGGTATGCACCACAGTAGTCTACCCTGTATTTATTGAAGATGCTTTTGGTTCACTTTCTAACTGTGAGACTGCAAACTTCAAAACAGTGCTTTGGGACACAGGAATCCAGGGGGCCTTGAGTGAGCTATTGCTGTTGCAAGGGGAAGAGTTGTCCTCCAAGATGTGAGGAAGGGCTATCAGGAGTGGAGAGGGTGGCATGGGTTAGGAATGAATAAATATTTTGGGTGGACTGAAAAAAGGGCCACATTGGAAGCATCTCAAAGTTACATAGAGGGAACACCATTTTGAACTTCTGCTTTGGGGGATCTTGAATGTTGAGTATGCTACTGAGTCAAAATTGAAAGGTATCAAGTTTGTAAAAAATTTTGCCAGGAAATAGTCAAAAGATTTCATTTTCCCACTCATTTTTATAATGTTGAAACACTTAGTGTTGATAAGGTAAAAAAAATGTAGTTTCAGCTTAATTCTTTAGATCATTTTCATTTCTACTTTTACACCATATTAAAATATATTAATACATTATGCTTATTTTATATAATATATGTAATATTTTACATTGTAACATTTCAACATTCCTGAAACAAAACATTTTTACATTATTGAAATGAAAAGATTTGACACTGAAACAAAATCTTTAATTAGAAATTTTGACATTTCAACTTTCCCATGGAACAGAAATTCCATTTTCTGATCATCTCTAGTCCTTACCTTTTTCTTATTTCTATCTATCATAGGCTGGTTGTCCCTTTAAGGCATACCTATTAATTTAATCAGGTGGCCTCTGGTTACGTGAAGGGGTAAATAACACTTCCCTATTCACTTTACTTTCAACATAATATTCATGATTGTATAGACCTCTCTCATATACCCCCTTAGTCATCTCTTTTCTAAACTGAACAGTCCCGTTCTTTTTAATTTCACCTCATATGGAAGCTGTTCCCTACCCCATATCATTTCTGTTGCCCTTCTCCATACCTTTTCCAATTCTAATATATCTTTTTTGAGATGTGGTAACCAGAACTGCATCTAGTATTCCAGGCATGGGCATACTATGGATTTATATAGTGGCATTATGATATTTTCTATTTTAGTATCTATCCCTTTCTGAATGGTTCCTAACAGTCTGTTAGCTTTTTTTGGTTGTCACTGCACATTGAGCGGATGTTTTCAGAAACCTATCCAGGATGTCTCCCAGATCTCCTTCTTAAATGGTAACTGCTAATTTAGATCCCATCATTTTATATGTGTAGTTGGGATTATTTTTTCCAATGTGCATTAATTTGCACTTATCAGCATTGACGTTCATCTGCCATTTTGTGGCCCAGTCACCCAGTTTTGTAAGATCCCTTTGTAACTCTTTGCAGTCAGCTTTGGACTGCACTATTTTGGGTATTTTTGCATTGTCTGCAAATTTTGGAATCTTGCTGTTCACCCCCTTTTCCAGATCATTTCTGAATATGCTGAGCAGCATAGGTCCAAGTAGAGATCTTTGGGGGACCCAGCTATTTACCTCTCTCCAGCCATAGCTTTGTGGAATCAGGGCTCTGTGTAATTTCAGGAGGTATAGCTGAAGAGCAACTACTCTTCGTGTCATTCTGCCTTTCAGAACTTGTGGATATCCAAGCAGACATCTATGCCTAAATTAATGCTCCTATGAGCAACTTTAACTTAGTCTCTGTATCTGCACCCTGCCCTTTCAGAGAATAGAGTTTTACACAGGCCTGGTGTGGGTGGCCAATGGGAAAGAGGTCAGGTTATGGCCAAGGGGAGGAGAGGAGCCAATGCAGGCCTGGAGCTTCTCTTTCCCACAGATCCCCGGTATTCTGTGACATTGGCAAGCCACACCTCCTAACTTTACTGTCATTCAGTTAGTTTGGAATGAAACTATGGGGAGAACCTGATATTCCCTCATGGACATTTCTGTGGGAAGGTTCACTATGGCTTTTGGTTAGACATTCTTCCCCTCAGTGCATGTACTCCTGGGAGAGCTAATTACAGGTTTGTGAGTGTGCTATGTTCTAAGAACTTTCAACCCTGTTAGAACAGACTCCGTTGTAAGCATGGTGGAGGACTATATTTTAACTCTCATTTTCCGCACATGATTATAACACACTTTCTTTCCTGTCCACACAGCCAAGAAAAACCCATGCTTGGGCCATAACCATGGATTATGACACTGTTGAAACACGTTTACTTTTGTAAAGGCCTGTGTCTGTGTAGGCATTAAGCAAACTGTTTATTATCTCAGTAGTATAAGAGCTTCTAAGAAACCTGATCCCGTATTGGGCCTACTTCTCTGCCAAGAGCCCTGATGATTCAAATTCTGCTGCTATTTACACATGGGTCACCCTATTAAAGGCACAGATGTAACTGAAGGCAGAATGTCTCTGTGCTGTCCCTCCCCTTGTTTTCCAGGATGGGATATTTACTTATTCATTCTTCAAAACAAGAGTTTCCTGTTACTCTGCCTATGCTGGAGGATTTAAGCACAGTCTGACTCTTCCTATTGCTATGATTGCAGTCGTCTATCATGGATGCAGAGACATACTTTTTCCAGATGAAACAGGATCAGACTCAATGACCTCCATGGAACCAATGGTCTTATTACAGGTCCTACTGGAAAAGCGGCCATATTACAAAAAAATCACTACACTAAAAAACATTTTTGACTCATCTATTTTGGATCTTTTAAGAAGATTTAAAAAGTCAAACAAAAAGAAGCTGGACTTTACCTGAAATGGTGAAATAATCTGTGACCTTTTTAGTAATAGGCTTGTGGCATATAACTTAGTCTTCATAGAATCAAAGAAGGTAGAAACATCAAGTAAGGATAATTGGCCAAGCTTATAGGGCTTACCCTCAACTCAATGGCATTCCTCTGTCTGTCTGTCTGTCTGTGTGTAATGCAATAACTTTTACTTGCTGCACTGATCCGTTCCAAAATTTCAGGGAATATTCTAGGCAACAATGGCCAGAACCCTATTCAGGGGACCATTGGAACATTGACAGAGGTAAAATGGGGGACACCTGGAGCCACTATCATCTGTTGATGGCACCCATTCACATTTTGCAGCATAACAATACCTCCACTCATCCTCCCAATAGAATGTAACAGGTTGATACTCTGAATGACCCAAGAAAAATAACAAGGAGTACTTGTGGCACCTTAGAGACTAACAAATTTAGTGATCTTGTTATAATGTGTATGGAAACACCCATTTTTTCATGTTCTCTGTATATATATATATATATCTTCCTACTGTATTTTCCACTGCGTGCATCCGATGCAGCGGGTTTTAGCCCATGAAAACTTATGCTCAAATAAATTTGTTAGTCTCTAAGGTGCCACAAGTAATCCTCATTCTTTTTGCTGATACAGACTAACACGGCTACCACTCTGAAACCTGTCACCAAGAAAAATAATTGGTCTCCCTACTGGGAGCCTTGGGGCAGTTACTCACTAGCAGGAGCAGCTGGAAGGAGAGGAGAGAGAAGCTTCATGTATTCCTTCTTCTTTCATAACATTCTGTTTTCTTAAAACCTGCTCTAGCTGGGGAAGAGAGGGCACCAGCCACCTGCCCTTTCCAATCTGGGGAGAAGAAAAGTACTTTGGTGGAGCATGGAGGAAGAATGCACACCACCTTTGGCATGCTATGGGAAATTGGGGGCACTAGTGTGGGGAGAAGAGAAATGTGAGAGGAACAAAGCCTCTGGCATGACAGGGAGAATGGGGGATCCTGTGAAGAGAGGAGGGAAGTGGAAGGAACAGAGCCCTTGGTATGGTGAGTAGAAAATAGGACCCTGACATGCAGGGAGAAGGGCATCCAAAACTAGCAGTGTGGGTTGAGGGGCCCTTGTACAGGGGATGGGGAAAGAGGGGCATGTGAGGCACCTTTAGTGGTGGTGGGAACTGGGGACCCTGGAAGTGGGGAATGGGGGCATACAGAACCCCTGGTAGGGAGTGGAGATTGAGGAGAGTTCCAGGGAGCCTCTGAAATAGAGGGTAATGGGAACATTGCACGCAGGTAGCTTGTGGGGTGGGAATGGAGGAATGCAAGCAGCCCTGGGTGTGTTCAGTAAATTTAGCAGCCTGCAGAAGCTATGAAGTATGCACCTGCCTGCTAATAATCCCTAGTATGATGAATTATAGAATAGCTTTAATTACATTAGGATCATCGGATGAATCTGAATACATTATTATAATCATAGTATGGATACATTCTAAATGAGATGGGATCTGGATACATTCCTAGCTGGATCCTGAGTATTTGCTACTTTGAGTACGTAGGGTTTATACTTGACCATATTTTATTTGGGTAGTTTGGGTTAACTTTTAATGTACATGAGTGAAGGATAAAATGGGAATTCCATCTGGTCTCTAATGAACCACTTCAGTGCTGTGGAACTTGCTAGGAGCCGTCCATGGAGCAAAATCTGCCCCCCATTGGTACCACATGCACATTACTACTGGAGAGCTTTTGGAGGATTTTTGATGCTTTAGTGGAACTCATCGGCAAAGCAATCACCTTACTATATTTTTAAAACTTAATCTCTTAATGTTGTCTATAGCTGGCTCTTCCTTTGGTTTACAGAAACTCTTGATTCTCCTTTTTACACTTTTTATTTTTACCTGTTTCTATTTTGATGCTGCCAAACAGAGATAAGCAAGTGCAGATATTTGGTCCACCCACACTATGTGGAACATGCACAAGTGAGGTACAAATACATTAGTAAATACATGGACAAGTACTATATTTGGCATCTTTGGGATCATCACTTGTAATAATGGGTCTAGTACCACACTTAACTTCCACGGGGACTTTGAATAAAGACTGCTGGATATAGCCCATTAACAGTAGGTAGCACTTATATAGCTTTATAAACATGTTTCTCCTCTGTCTTGCATCTTTTATAATCTTTTACACCTGTGCAAAGTGCATATAAATCCAAATGATAATGTTTCATGTTCTACAACTATTCTGCAGCATCAGTCTGTGACTACACAAGGTATAAGGCAGTGGCAAACCAGGCCCTACATTTTCAAATATTAACTAACTAGTCCTCACAACATCTTTATGAGGCAATTAAGGACAGGACAGGTCATTTTGCAGGTATTAGCATATCGGTACTTTATGGATATAGGTGGATGTTTGGTATATTTGATGTGTATACATATAACACTTTAGACAGGTAAATATAAGCATGCAGCTCTGTATGTATCACACAGTACAAGGGTATAATACAAATATATAACTGATAGATAAATCTTTAGTATTGCAAGAGGGATACACTATCTTTGTATCGTTTGTGATCAGTGATGGGTTTGTATATATTGTTATGGTAGGCTAGTCTTCCAACTTCTTTTCTTAGTGTGAGCAAATGTTCAGTCTTGAGATGACATATGGAGTTATTATTAATTTTTGGGAAGAGGGAGCTGTGTGAGCTGCAAGAGAGTTTGCTCTCTTCCTTGGCCTCTAATTGGAGTCAGTTGTTGGGGAAGAGTTGCTCCATAGGAACCAGGCACTGGCCTTGGGCTGAGAGTCCTGAAAGATGAGATCGCTCTGCATGCTGCATAAGATCACCACTGTTCCAGGACTTGTATATGTGTGTAAATAAAACAAATTACACTTAGAGCATATCCAAACTCTATGTGACTGATTTCTCCTCCACTTGGAAGACAATCTGCAAGGCCCCGCACATCTGCTAATGTTCATTATATAGGAAACTATATTTTAGATGTGTTTGTCATGTCACTATGTGTTTTTTCTCTCTTTTATTTTAGCAACTTTCATATGTGTATTGGTTGTTTTGCCCAAAGTCTATAATAGCTGAAAAGATCTATTGCAGAAGAGTACTTGAAAATCAGTTAAAACAAATGATCATTAGAATACTGAGAGACAAGGTGGGTGAAGTAATATCTTTTATTAGACCAACTTCAGTTGGTGAAAGAGACAAGCTTTCGAGCTACACAGAGCTCTTTGTCAGGTGACCTGTGTGTAACCTGCAAGCTTGTCTCTTACATCAAAAAAAGTTGGTCCAATAAAAGGTATCATCTCACCCACCTGGTCCCTCTAATACCATGGGACCAACATGGCTACAACAACACTGCAAACATTAGAATCCTGGTTTGTTGCATTGGGTGTTTTAGCTCTGTAATATAAAACTATTGGATTATAAAATATACACCTATAAGACATTTCTGGTTTGGTAAGTCCTCATGTGAAAGGCCAAGAAAAAGAGAAACATCTTAATTTTGAGGAAAAGGCATCAGCAGAGAGCATGAGAGAAGGGTAAAACTTGTTTTGGGGGTAACGTGGATAACAAATTCATTTTCTAAGCAGAACTAGCCCTTCCAAAATTCTATTCTATTATGTCATAAATCCCCTATTGCTAAAACTCACTCTTATGACTCCTTCCTCACTGACTTTGGCAGCAAGTTTCTCCAATCAAGTAAGATCCTGCTGTGAAAGTTGAACATGGCTTTTAAAAAGAAAAAGCACCATGTCATATGCCTATTTCCCGTTGTCAATGACGCTGAAACTTCCACATTTCAATAAAGTAATTTTGAATTGTCAGCATCTCTAGTGCAACCTATTCAGCATAGTGAAAATCTTGAGCTGCATGGAAAATTGCTGGCTCTTCCCTTCCAGTGATGTCACACTTTCCCCATTCCATCGTCTTTCATTTTTCCTGTGGGATAATTCCAACACAAAATGCGGCTCCCTGGAGCCTGTATGGAGGCCACATCTCATAACTGGCATCTGGATTATTCTTAAGTTCATACAGTATCAGTAACATACACTCCAATGATCAGCAAGACAACTGACTTAGTCATGGTATCATTCAAGAGATGAATCAGAAGGTCGTCCCTTGGCAGCAAGAAATTAACAACCTCATGTCTGCCATTGGGTCTCCAATGATTGCATCAGTTTGCAAAACAACCTTGCTGCCTGTGTTCACACTCTAAATGCAGCCCTAGAATCAGGGCACTATGGAAAGCATGATTTTTGCAGTGTTTAAGGTAAGCTGCAATAGGCCATTCTTGAACAGAGATGAGTACTGAAAAAAGGGTTTGCACCTGTTTTGTTAAATCAGTGTAAATGTGTGTGGAGATAAAGGATACAATTTTCAAAAGAGCATAAGAGTGATTTAGGAGCTTAAATCCCATTTCAGAAATCACTTAGGCACTTATCATTGATTTTGAATGGAAGTTTGGCTACTAGGTGCTTCTTGAAAATGGGACTTTGGTGCTTTTGAAAATATTACCCAAGGCCTTAATCTGCTAAAAAATGGATTTCGCTAAAATAACCTAAAAGCCTTTACATGCAAACTTGCACCAGTTAATGTGTAATTAAACCAGTGCAAAACCCTGGTAGACACCATTATTTTGTCTTTACAGTGGCTTATATTGAGTTAGTTTAAGTCAATTCCTTACCAATTTGAACTAAACTAAACTAAAATAAATGAATTTACATAGGGTTTTGCACAAATTTAACTAAACTTTTTAAAACTTATTTAATTAAACTGTTGCAACTTTCTCACGTAGACAAGTCCTTAGGCTTGCTCCAAATTGGTTTATAATAGATGACATGATGTTGACAACTGTCAGTGGCTGGTGACTCACCTGTACTTCCAGTGTTGCTAATAGTGGTACAGCTGATATCAACTATCAGTGTTATCAACTATAGGAATTTTTTCAAATGTTTCCCTGGTGCACACAAGGCCTTAGTGAAATGAAAGCCCTATACAAGGATCTGAAGTCATCTGGAACTTGCATCCCATTTTCCCTTTGTCCAAATTAATTATTAGTAATGGATTCCACAGGATTCAAGTATGGGCAAAATAAACTGTCACTGGAAATGAGATAGTGTGAGGTCCTGCACACTGCCAGGAGATCTAAGTACATGACTGAAGCGATCTTTCCAGGTGCTCTTAGCTGCTGTGCAGGTCTCCACAGGTGAATAGGCTATGTTGAATAGAAGGGTCAAGATATTACACTGCATTATAAAACAATGCAGTTTGTCTATGCAGATGGTACAAAGTCATGTTATAATCATGTTTTAGGGTTGGATTTCAATCCTAAGAGCAAGTTCATCATTGATATAACTCCACTGATTTGAATGAGTTTAGTTCTAATCTTTACAGGCCTGTAATACAATTCTGAGTCATAATTCCCACATTTAGCTTTAGCCCTGTCTACCAAGCCAAGACAATCTGTGCTAACATGATTGAGGTGCTAGAACACAATTCCCTGACACACTCAATCTGGCTGTGTAGAGGGATCTATGATTCCATGACAAAACTAAAACAACATCTGTAAACAAGAGTCTGCCTCCTGAAAGAAAGGGGAAAAGATAAAACAGTGGCATCATTTAACTTTGCTTGGAAAACTAAAGACCAGAGCTTGTAATGAACGCAAGTAATTAGTCACAAGAATTTAGTAATTCAAACCAAACTGCACACAGCTCATTTCTAAGCAATTTATTATAGTTAAAATCAACAGTAGTGTAACCCATACAATTTTTCCTGGGAAAAGGCAATCATTCATTCCAAATTCATAACACTGTGGCTTATTCAAGAAAAAAATTGTGTTCCATCATCATTGAATCAAATGTTATAGGTCTTAATGTATATAAGGAACAACCTGAACAGGGAGAACTAACGGGTTCAGAATTGACCATATAAGTCACTTCATAATTGCCAATGAAAAGCAGGAATTTTATAAATCACAGACCAGCTCAATAATCTGAAAGTTGATGTACATTAGCAAATCATCAGGGCGAGGGCACACAGAGAATATCCTCCAGCTTATGAACAGGGAACAAAAACAAAGCGCAGAACCAGTTAAAATATTAAATGAATACTGTAAATACTGCTGCTTATTTTCCATAGGTCTCTTTGGAAAACAATTCTGGAGGCGTCATTGCAAATTTGGAAGCAAATTATACCCAGTGTATCCCTGTCACACGCACTTGTCTCTACTATAACCTTGATCTCCTGTCTCCTGGTCCTCTCATTTGTCTATTTATTCACATTTTGTTGTCTAAATCTTTGATTGTGAGCTTTGTGGAGTGGATCTGTCTTTGTGTAATTTGTTTCATACAATGAGGCCCTAACCATTGATTGGGGTCACTACTACAACAGAAATGAATGATCAGCCAGTTATTTTCCTAGCTTACCTCTGCTTCCCATGTGACCATCTGTATCCCTATGTTCATCCTTTTTACAAGACTATGATACATTTTGTACAAAGTGTGCCTTGCGAGGTATCATTTGAAAACTCATCATTTGCTGATCATTATTGTCCTGGTAAAATATGTGTGGCAACACTGTATATAAAGTTATAAAATACTTTTGTATAACATTATTGAGACATGCTCCAAATTTAGAAAAGCAGCCATAAACCAGTTCCTTAGAGACAAAAGGCAAATTGACACCTCAGCCAGTCAACAAAATCAAATGGATCATCACCTTGTTAAGTGGCCATTTGTTGGCAGGAAAAACAGTCTGAGTAAGAAATCTACATTTTGGCACAGAAAAAGCTGGCAGTTTCCATTGTCACAGACTTGCTGTCTCCTGAACCCCAGCTGGAGATGATTCTCAAAGAAGAGGAAAGGATATACAAATGTGGAACAGATGCCCCAAATCACTCCTCCCTTTCTCTCTGCTCAGTGCTCACAGGATCAAAAACATCAGAAGGACAAGGAAATTAACACCAAATTGGGGGAGGGATCCTGGCTGAAAGGAGTACAGCCAGTAAGACTGCTAAAGCATGTGGTGAGAGAAACCTTTTCTTTGAATTCATTTAACTGTTAAGTTAGATATAAATTGCATTTTATCTTTTATTTTCTAGTAACCAGTTCTGACTTCTATGCCTTATTACTTGTAATCACTTAAAATCTATCTTTCTGTAGTTAATAAATTTGTTTTATTATTTTATCTAAACCAGTGTGTTTGGATTGAAGTGTTTGGGAAACTTCATTTGGGATAACAAGATTTGTGCATATCATTTTCTATTAATGAAATGACGGACTTTATATGAGCTTGTATTGTCCAGGAGGGTGCTAGGCACTATAAGATACACATATCTGGATGACAGTCTAGGATTGGGAGTTTGCGGGTGTTGTCCGACAGTGTAATTCATGGCTGGCTGGCTATCGCACCATAAAATAGAGCTGGGAGTGATTTACATGCTGAATGTTGGGTGTGTGTGAGCTGACCAGGAGTGGTTGCTGTCACAGTGAAGCAGTGTAAAAGGCACCCCAGAGTGGAGAATTGAGGGGACACTGCTGTTCAACAGTCCAGATTGTACCCTGGGGAATATCACAACCCACAATCCCAAATTGTGGTCCACTAACCATTGGCAGCTTGTGGAGCATTCACTGATGGTTGGCAGAGAACTAGGTAGTCACATGGGGCTGGCTTCTCCTCCTTGTTTCAGCTGCTTTTACAGGTGTCTGCTGTCTTTAGTGCAAAGACATCCCTGAGAAGAATGCAGGTCTTACCTGCACTATTTCTACCTGGTGCACTCTGTCTGTACAGATCTTCAACTTGCATATGAACCAGCAGTAGGAAGCAAGCAGAGCAACTGGGCTGCTGAAGAGATACAGCACAGGATGGCAGAGAGTGGAATGAAATGGAGACCTAGTGGGAGATTATTTCCAGTTACTGTGAATGAGATGCTGCCAGTGCACAGAAGCAATGGGAAACTGGGTGCAAAGGGGTAGAAATCCACTGAAGAGGGAAAGCAGTGACTGCATAGCTTGCTTCCTTTGAAATCCCATCCTTGTATAAGCAGTTGATGCTCCTCATGCTTTGTGGAATGCAGAGACAGAGCACATCTGCTGTATGCAACTAATGTGGAGGGGGCATTGTCGTCTCCAGTACGGTGCCTGAACTCTCTGTGTTGACGGACCTATTCCTGACAACTGATGTGAATGTGATCTGCTACAGGAAGTTTAATGTTAAGGGCCAATTTTTGCTATTATTATAACCGAGTCCATAGTAGTTGCACACAATGGGAACCACTGGATGCTCAGCCCTTTTGAAAATTAGGCTGCTTATTTAGATACCTAAATATGGATTTAGGAGCCTAACTTCTTGTATGCAGTTTTGAACACCTTGGCCTCAGCTCTTTGGGTAAGCATGTCAATCTTACAGCTTCTTCTGCCCCCAATTATAATGGATTTTAATGACCACAGTTGGCATCTAGTATGGAAAATTCTGCAAATTTATTGTCCCTTCCATGCTGGTGACTAATAACTAAAGTGCAATGTGGTGTAGGTATCTTTGAATCTTTGCTTGAACTTTATTAAAATACTTAAATTTTGTGGAGAAAAATCCTCAGTGGAACATAATACATTATATGTGATAAATTCTCCAGCAATGTTTCCTAATATAAAATGCTTTAAAACAGAAAACCCAACTTTCTAACAGCTCACTAGCCACAAGGAGCCAAATCCTAGAAACAGTGACTCATGCATGTGCAGTTACATCCTTCTGGAATCCCACTGATTTCAAAGGTGAATAATAGCAATATGGGCATGAGTAACTGTATGGAGGACTGGGCCCTTGCATGATAAATCTGGCCTCAGAAGATGATTTTAACAGTACTTCCTTTTGGACTACAGTAACAATGAAAAAGTATTTATGGTGATAGATCACCCAATATTATTGATATTATAGATGGGCTGTGTGTATAAATGATTTAATAATAAAGTACTAGTATCTAAGTTTCATTTCCTTATGAGCTGGAATACTGAAGATTTATTTCTTTGTTGCATGGACATATGTCATTCAGTTGTTAGCCTTGCAATAAAATAACTGATGAACTATATCACTGATCTCTCAACAATCTCTTTCTAAATTTTCAAGTCTAAAATGTTTAACTTGAGAAAGTTTCTATTCTTAGCTTAAAATGTTACTGTAACCATAAAGTCAAAAGTAACATGAATATTAGAAAAAACAACACTAAAAATGTTACACTTAGAAATAATTTTTTTTCCTTTAAAAGAATAAGTAAGGTAATGTGCAAAAACTTAATACATCCTTACAGCTCCACTCCGACAATCATCCGCTGGTGTAAAGTCCCAAAGGGACCATATACCAGTGGTGTAAGTTACAGCAACCACTAGACTATTCTCATGTCAGGGCTGGCTTAGGCTGGCTCCCTGATACCCGCTTCCATCCCTTGCACTGATCAGAACTCAGATGCAGGAAAGAAACTAGCATCATCAGTTTTAAAACCTAATGACACATCTCTGGGATGTGCTTTGGCCTGGGGAGTTGTAAAGCTCTATGGGAAGATATTAAAAAGAAGATTTATGACTCTTAAAATGATCCATGTGCTCTTTGCTCTGTGAGGCTGGAGCTGGTTCCTTGCCACTCTGTTAAGCAAAACAAATTTAATAGTAAACAACAGCCCTGGCCTTAGAGCACTGGCCTTGTAAACTAGTGGTCACAAGGTCAAACCTTCATCTTACTTGAAAATGCATCACCAGCATCCCTAGTTTTAAAATGTCAGGGCACATTTTACGAATCTTACTGCATCTTTTTAAGACCCCAGATTTAACAAATGGTGTGAAGCTATGCTATGCCTGTTCTCATACTAAAAGTCACATTCATAGTCATTGTCTATAGAAAATGAATTTTATGGGGCTAGGTCCTGTGTCTCAGTTGTTGGTTAACTTTTTATTTTGGTGAGGAAAAACACCATTGATCAAATTCATCCCAGGCCAGTTTGTCCATTGACTTGCCTGTAGTCACCCCAGGGGTGAATTTGGCTCTGGGGGGACATGAGCTGACTAATGAAGACGTTGACAATTGAGAGAAGGATGATACAACAATTTTAAGACCTTGAAAAAGCAAACACTATGTCTGTAGTGGTGCCACAAGCCCGCTCTGAAAATAGATCTCTGGCTAGTTAAAACTGTGACATTACAGGAAAAGCCCATGCAATACAATTCTTATTTGGGGGAATGGGATTGCTTCATGATAAACTTTTAATAAAAGGAGGAGCTGTAGTCATGTACTCTCATTACTGCATTACGATAATACCCAGTCATTTTATTATTTTAATTCCCTTCTCTTGGCAAATTATTTGAAAACATTTGTAAGGACTGCAGTTTTTATTCCTAATGTTGTTTGCCTGAGCCCACATTAAAGAGAAGCAACTACTAAAAGCAAGGCAGAATTTGTACAGTCTAGTGAAAACTGACGCACTGCATTGCAGCATCTATGGTTGGTGAGTTCCCAGCAAAGGTAGTTATACTGGATCTTGACATTATAAACAAAGGTTTACAAATCCTTTTTAATCAAGTATATGTAATATGTCATCTTCTTTCCTTTTTGGGCTGGTGGAGTAGGAATGCGTAGAATAGAATTTTGATCTTGCCATGTGTTTTAGTGGCATATTCATGCTTCATCTTTGGTAGAAAACCAGGCATCCAAAACCTAAATCTGAAATAATTACTCCCATTGTATCAAAAAAAACCCCACCCAGACCTTATTCAGCAAAGTTTGCCTCAGCATAGCTTTAGAAAAAGAACATTTAAATCTCTATAAACTGCCACTGATGATCAAGTGTGAAACTAGCTCTGAAATATAAGGCCAATTAAAATTCTCATGGTCTATGCAGAGAAAAGAAGCCAAGTGAACATTAGACAAGAAATATTGTCTTCTAGAAAAGTGGGAGAATGATTGAAGTATTTATAGTGGATGTGTTATGCCTCTGGACACTGGAGTGATTGTTCTACTTTGTGTTTGTCTTTCCTTACATGAAGCATTTGAAACAAATGGCACCAGAGTTCTATTTAACTTCAAGAAAACAAGCTGCTTCTCCTCACACAGGTATCTCCACTTAAAAAGCTGGAGATGCCACTATGGAATGTTTTTGATAGCCTGATACCAAAGATGCAAGGACTTAAGATACTCAAGTCCTGGTCTACACTACAAACCTATGTCGGTATAACTACGTCACTTAAGAGGCGTGGATTTTCCACACCCTGAACAATGCAGTCATACTGACCAAACTCCCAGTTTAGACAGCGCGACATCGACAGGAGGGCTTTTCCCATCAACATAGCTACCATCTCTTGGAGAGCTAGAATACCTATACTGATGGGAAAAGGTCTCCCATCGACGTCTTCACTAAGCACTTCACTAAGCACTACCATAGCAGAGCTGCACAAGCCCTTAGCACATACATAGCACTTTTCATCTCCAAGTTTTTTCAGTGTTTAAGCACTATTAGATCCAGTTTACAGAGAGGGTTAATGAAACCCAGAAGCCAAATTCTTCCATTAGAAAGACAGGTGCAAACTTGGAATAAAACAACTGAGTTCAACAGAGTAACTCTGGCTTTACATCAGTGTCACCAAGAGCAAAATTTGACCCAGCAAGGTTTAAAGGACTTGCCCATAGTTATTCTATGACAGTTGGGAATTGAATCCAGTTCTGATTACTCTCAGCTTTGCACTTCACTGCTCCTGTAATAGGAATGTTCAGTATCCAATTAGCCCTGATCAAAACTACAAATTTATGTTAGTATAACATCGCTCAGGCGTGTGGAAAATCCACACCCCTGAGCAACACAGTTATACCAACCGAACTCTGTGTATACTGCGCTGTGTTGATGGGAGGGCTTCTCCCACTGACATAGCCACCATCTTGGGGAGGTGGAGTACCAACATCAATGGGAGCTCTCCGATTGGCATAGGTAGCATCTTAGCTGTGATATAGAACATGAAACAAAAATGCCTAACTACTCAAAAAATCAAAAATATTACACAAACCCATTTGCATGAAAATAGCCATGTGGCAGGGTAAACCAGGCCATGGGGGCCCCTGCTGATGGCCTCACTGTCCTGCCACACCCTGCCCCAGAAAAGGGCAGTGGAAAGGGTCCTCCAAGCTTCCTAGAGTGGCTTTGTGGAACATAGCCAATCAGAAAAGGGTGGCAAGGAGCAACCAGTAAGAGCCTAGCTGGCCTATATAAAAGGAGTTGCAGGGGCAGTGTGAGATCAATACCTTGCTAGAGTTGGAGGAATATGAATGATGTGCCTGGCTGAGGGAGCCACAGGTTCTCAGACAGCAGTGTTGGCGGAGATTGAAGGGAGCAAGAAGGAGCTCTGGGCTGGTGGCAGGAACTCAACCAGGACAAAGCCCTGAGGTAAGGGTGAAGAATGTGCTGGGACTGTAGGGAAGTGGTCCAGGAAATCATAGCAACAATGTGCTTGGTTAAATGAAAATGGCAGATGGCTGCATCTTTAGGTTTCCTGGGCTTGGACCTGGAGTAGAGGGTGGGCCCAGGTCCTGTCCCTCCAGCCTCTGGGAAAGTGACCTGAATTTGGATGCACCCTAGAAGTAGAATTGAACTTTTAGTGGCACAGCAAGACAGCTGGGGCTTGAAAGGGCCAGAGCAGGTGAGGACTCCAGGGAGGGAGTGATGGAGTATTGCTCAATAACAGGGCTGAGACTATTTTAAAGCCTGCCAGACTAATTAAGGGCCTGAACCCTGGAGGCCTACAGGGAAAGAAAGGCCAACTGAGGGATACCGGGATAGGACCCCGGTCAGACAGTTTCCTTGGAAAGGGTTTTTATTTCACATACAATGTGTGGCTCAACTGGAGGTCTGAGTCACTGAAGACCCACCACAAACAGACAGTGCATGTAGGCACACACTCTGATGGGGGTACTCATGAGAGGTGAGTGTTTCCTGATTACAGGTTATAATATATTTGTAGAGCATGTAGAATTTATATTCCTTATAACATTTATAGTCTATAGGAGTCCCTTGGAGGAAATTAGTTAGCTGAAACTTTGGGAAATTTGTTCATTTAAAAAAAACAAACAAGTCTGGACATGGGTCAAAACCAAGCCCTCAAATTGAAACACCCCTTTGGGGACACTTGGATTCCAATTGAGATTCAAGCTCATTTCTGGCTTATTCATTGTCTAGTTTCACAAAGTGCTATCTAATCAGTCTTGTTTTGAAACAGGAATTACCCACCCTAGGTTTGCTATGGTTGGAACTACTTGGGGAATTTTATTGTCACCTCTTGCTATTATTCAAGAGTCTAGCAATTTAAGACTTTCTTCCACCCATCAAGCATTGGTTAGCAAAAGGAACTACTGACTGTTTATTGGATTTGTCTTTCACAATGCCACTGCCCCAACACAAAGTCTACTCCCAAGGAAAACTGCACCAGTTTTATCTAGCACTGTACTACTTAAAGTTCATATAGTTAAAAATCAGTGTGTGCTGTGTTCATATTTAATTACACAATAAGGCAAAAGGCCTGATTGTTACACCCCTTACCTCAGGGTAAAATAGGGTTAGCTCACCTGAACAAAACAGATGAATCAGGCTCAATTTTTTAAAATTACAATGGGTATCTATGCCCCTTAACCTCTGGAGACTAGGGGCAGATCTACCCTACAAATAACCATACCCCTAACCAATATGTCTATGCTGGTGCAAAAAACAAACCCTGTGTAGATTCAGCTATTACAGCAACACCGCCTTGAGCATAGTTTGTCATACAGGGGAGGTGGTTTAACTACATCCGCAAAATAACTTGTTTTGCCAGTACGTGTTCTCTTAGCCAGATAGCCAAAGCCCTCTAGCGATACTGGAATAGCTGTACCAGCAAAACCTTTGTAGTGTAGAATAGTCCTAGCGCTCATATCCCACTTCAGACAAGAGTGAAGCTCTTCTGGTTGGCCGAGGTCTTGTCCTCGGTCAACATTTTTCTGTCAGAGAATTACCCTACAATTGGCAAAATTGTCAGTCTCTTCCTGTTTTGGACTGGGACTTTAATACATTGGAGTGTGGGAATGCCTACACAACACAAGCCTGCCTGAACTACAACTTTGTCCAGTACCCACTTAACTTTTTAAGATTTAATTGTTCCTAAATGGAAGGCTTTTCACAACCCAGTCATTTAGCAGAGAAGTAAAATGCACAGTAAAATTGGATTATCCAGTTACTGTCAGAACAATATGTTAAATGTATAGTCAAAATACATAAAGAGACTAACAACCTTAATTCCACTACCTGCCAACACTTCAGCCTCTTAAGAGACACATTTTTCTGAACCAGAGTCATAAGCTCCAGCTGGCAATCTGATACTGAGGGGCCAAGACTTTTTTATCCAACCCCTGGTGGCAAGCATTTTCAGAGTAGACTTTCACAGCTTTCCTTTTACAAAAAGGAGTAAAAAGTGGACAGTGGCCCTTTGTCTACAACTTCACTAGACAATGGGGAGAAGCAGGTGAAGAGAAATAATACTTCTCAAACTCAGGTCAACTAACCCCTTCCACTCTTGGCCTTTCTGTGCCTGTCTTTTACATTATAAATTCCTTAGGAAAGCAACTGTGTAATAATAAATATCACTTAACACAATGATAATATGCTGCAAATTTTACAGTTTTAATAGTGTGCTTCAAATGGATCATTTCATAACTTAGTTAGGCCTAAACTTGGACCAAACAATGTTATAAATGCATTAAGGAACTATGCTGTAGGGGTATGCATTTAAAGCCCAGTTTGGTCCCATCATCTACAAAGTCAATCCATGTTGTAAAATGGCAGCAGTACTGCTATAGTTAAATACAGTACCATTTAGCACAGATGGGGCATAAGAATGGATGAAGATATTTCTTAGGGCCTGTCCACTCTAATGTCTTTGTAACCAGTTTAGGGCAAACTCATCTGACCCAAATTACAACAAGCACAATTTTGTTCACATGGCAGGCTTTCCCACAGCAGTCATATAACACACCTAATCAGGTAGTGCACAAGGACTGACCTAGGATCTCTGGATCTAAAGGCATGTACCTCTGCCTGAGCTCAACAATCCGGTCCATTAGCACAGAGCCAGTAGCAAACTCAAACTTCTCTGTGGCCTAGCTACAAGAGAAGGACAAAAAGCTACACTGATAGTCTGGATTACATGTGCACAAACCAATTTTGTAAGTTTGTAGCCCATGGGTGAATGTTATACATCCCCTTTGTGCCCAATTCATAGAGGATATGAGTAATTAAAAGCCCCTACTTACAGAACTTTAGCTCTATCTGGAGCAGCTCATGCTTTTAGTGCTGAAGTTCCCTGGTTCCATGCCTGGTGTCTCAGCTAAGAGGATATCCATCACATGGCCACAATTACATAGCTGCTGAATTATGTTTCTATCAGTGCACTGAGGAAAAATCTGGGCAGTTGTGCCATAACGCCTCAGAAAGATACAGACTGCCTGGAGGACATGTCCACAAAGCAACATCAATAGCCTATGGTTCAATGGATTCCGGGAAGACCTGCTGCACCTGAGAGCTGGGAGGAAAGAGGACTAGGCAAACTGGTTACACAAAAATGAGGGGGTCCAGTTTGTACAGCAAATTAGCAGTATAATGAACTAGTTTCAGGAAGATAATCCTATTCTAGTCCAGGACTCTAGAAAGGCATACCACGTAGCTACCAAGGCCAGTAACAGAGTATTCACCATGTTGCATGTAAATCCAAACATATTACTTAGCAGTAGTAGTAAGCTTAGTAGTACAGACAGAACCTAAGTAGTTCAGACATAGATTGCATTAACAGCTTGACTGGAACTTTACTATCTCTCCTGAATAAAGGGCAGGGTGTAGCCGCTCCGCTACGGGAGCAGACCTGAGCACAAACCATGACTCCTGATTTCTCCCTCCCCCTTGCTCTGGGGAAGGAGTAAGCTAATTCAATTCTTTTCATAGAGCCCTTGGTTCCTCCCTAGCTGCCTAAGTAGCAAAGGGTGGGGGTGGAGCCAACTCCAGGCTTCCTCTCCAGCTATCTATTTGCAGCAGGTTGTCTCACACCAGTAGCCATGGTGCTCCCCAGAGAGTGACAATTTGAGCAGGCTTAAGCAAGAGATTGAGAAGGGCCCTGTACCATTTTGCTCCCAAGAGGCCTAGTAAGGGCTGTGACCAATGTTCCCTCTAATTTTTGATGGGCCGTGCGAGCAAAAAATTTGTGCTTCTGTGCAAATTTTTATGCATAGTGTTTTGCCATTTGTGTGGGGCTTAGGATCTGTGTGCACGCGCACAGCTTAGAGGGAACAGTGGCTGTGACTACATAACCTTTGGTGCACAGTTACTCTAATTGATGCTCACTAAAATAGTAAAAGCAATTCCAAAGAATTTTATGTGTTTCATTCTGAAGCTGCTACGGCCACAGATCTGTATTTCCTCAGCACACTTGTTTTGCCAGACAGCTTAATTAAAGGAGTGTTCAAAACTCACCAATGTTAGAACCTGGGGGAGGCAAAATAATATTTGCTCTGTAAGTTCACAGGTAGAATCCTTCACACAAAGATGACAGGTTTCAGAGTAACAGCCGTGTCAGTCTGTATTCGCAAAAAGAAAAGGAGTACTTGTGGCACCTTAGAGACTAACCAATTTATTTGAGCATGAGCTTTCGTGAGCTACAGCTCACTTCATCAGATGCATACCGTGGAAACTGTAGCAGACTTTATATATACACAGAGAATATGAAACAATACCTCCTCCCACCCCACTGTCCTGCTGGTAATAGCTTATCTAAAGTGATCATCAGGTGGGCCATTTCCAGCACAAATCCAGGTATTCTCACCCTCCACCCCCCCACAAATACCTGGATTTGTGCTGGAAATGGCCCACCTGATGATCACTTTAGATAAGCTATTACCAGCAGGACAGTGGGGTGGGAGGAGGTATTGTTTCATATTCTCTGTGTATATATAAAGTCTGCTACAGTTTCCACGGTATGCATCTGATGAAGTGAGCTGTAGCTCACGAAAGCTCATGCTCAAATAAATTGGTTAGTCTCTAAGGTGCCACAAGTACTCCTTTTCTTTTCACACAAAGATGTAGCCCTTTGCCCATCTTTCTTTACATGTGACATTTCTTCTCCTCCCACCCCCACACTTGTGCAAATTCACTCTCTCATCAGGTGGAAAGTTACAGTTGCACAGAACCTAGAGGAAACAAAATACATAAAACTGTACTGAGGCCACAACACCTACACTCTACCTTGCTCATTCTGTAGATCTCTGGGCATATCTACACTGCAGCCCTAAGTTGACCAATGGTAGGTTGACTTACAGCCACCACAGTAAGTGATGTCCACACTACCCTCCCTCCTTCTGTCAGTGGTGCGCGTCCTCACCAGGAGCACTTCCACTGATTGAAGAGGGGCAGTGTGGGGGGCTGAGAGCTCATCTGCCCCCTAGCTTTCACATCTCCTGCCAACAGCACCGTCCACACCAGCGTTTTGTTGGCAAAACTTATGTTGGTTGGGGGGGGAGAACCCCCCCCCGACAAGTTTTTACTTTAAAGTGCTAGTATAAACCAAGGGTTCTAAAACTGGGGATCTCGGGGGTTGCAAAGTTGTGGGGGTCATGAGTACATGCCAGCCAGCTAGCTAGCAAGTCTGCTGTGAAAAGTGCTCTTAACAAATATAACTAAGTGTTAAATGTAAAAAAAGTTTAATTTATAAACAGAGGCTTGCTGTGTGAAAGCAGTTGCCAGTACAAAAAGTCTGAGAACCACTGGTGTAGACAAAGCCTTAAGTAATAGTTTCTACACACTGCATCACCCTCATTACATTGACATAAGCCCTACAACTCTTGTGGAGGTGGTGGACTTATGGCTGTGTAGTAAGGCACTTACATGGTCAGGACAAGGATATATTTTACGCTAACCTAACTAAATAGAAGCAAGCTGCCTTAGGTCAACTTGTGTAGTGTAGACCAGGCCTCAGACACCTTAATTTGGTAATGAAGTGCCCGTAAGTTCTCACTTAGTTATCTGCCTTTAATAGAGCTGGAGTACTTGTGGCACCTTAGGGACTAACCAATTTATTTGAGCATAAGCTTTTGTGAGCTTCATCGGATGAAGTGAGCTGTAGCTCACAAAAGCTTATGCTCAAATAAACTGGTTAGTCACTGAGGTGCCACAAGTACTCCTTTTCTTTTTGCGAATGCAGACTAATACGGCTGCTACTCTGAAACCTTTAATAGAGCTGTAGCCAGCAGCCTCCAACACTGCTTGCAGACTCAATTTTAAAAGGTGTAATTGCAGGCTTGAAAACCACCTGCTGGAAAAATGCTGCCAAACAGTCCACTGGCTCATGAGTCAGACTTACAAGATGAGCATTAATGAGCCAAGGATGGGTAAAATGTTACCTAGGGTAGGGCAAGTTCTCCTTTGCCCCTCCTCCACAGAGAGGTTTCTAAACCCTGGTCTAAACTAGAAAATTAGGTTGGTTTAATTGTGTCCATCAGACTGTGAAAAATCCATGATTAAGATGACCCAAATCCCTGTGTGGAGAGTGTTGTGTTGATGGAAAAATTCTTGTCAACCTAACTCCTACCTCTGGGGGAGGTAGATTATCTACACCAATGGAAGAATTCCTCCCATTGGCAGAGGTAGTACCTACACTGAAGTGCTACAGCAGCATATGTTAAGTGTAGACAAACGCTAAGTAAATATCCATCAGCATAACCCTACCAAGCAGCAGAGTTCAGTAGCTGTTCCAGTGTTTGCTCACATAAAGGAGGCTGTCACAGGTACAGAACAGCATTTTGCTGTAACCAAAAATCAATTTACCACAAAAATAGGGTTGTGAGAATTACATACAGCCTGCACTCCTTGAATAAGCACATGGCAAAAATAGCCATTTAGCTCTCTGCTCAAACTGTTAAGTGTTTCTTAGATTGGGAGAAAAAAAAATCCTCTACTAATGTTGATCAAAAGGCTAGTGCCCTAAGCCATACTTTTTTTTTTCACTTCTGAAACTTTTTTTTAAATTGCACGCTGTTTAAAAGTGTCAAAGCTTTACTCTTTTTAAAAAATGGTATATCTGCTAAAGGGCAGAACAGAAATAAAGGACCATTGTGCCTCAAAACATTGAGAACACCCCCGCATAGTATGAAAGCCTAGCCAAAACAGTTGAGAATCAACCCACATCATTGGCCTCCCTAGCATACACAGCCAACTCCTTTCCTCCCAACCTAGTGGAAGGTCTTCCTAGGGGAGGAGAGAATTGAAAATTTCTAAATCCCCTGCTGCAATGAGATGTGTGTGTATATAGCTCCTGACTGCGATCAGGGCCTGATTTTAAAGCTCATTGGAAAGACTCCCATTCATTTTAATGCACTTTGGACCCAATGCTTAGAGTTGGAGGAATAGCACGACACAAAAAATTCTAGGTCCTGCTGCTCAAATGTGAGAATATAGGGTCACCTTAGATCTGGGTAAACTATGGCTTTAAAACAGAGTTGGGATATTAGCTTGAGTAGGCCCAAAAAGAGACCAGGAGAATGTTAAACTTAGTGACCCTTCAGAATACCAGTGTTATCTATCTTGAGGTTTGGCCTGAAGTAACAAGTTAATTGGATACCAGGTGCAATAAATGACTATATAAAACTCCCATCTGATCTTAGCTAACACCTGATAATTGGCAATGAAATTACTTGTCTGTTTAAAGGATATAAAAAGCTCAAATTAATTCCTAGCACTGATCTGATCAAGTTGGAGCTGACCAAAATGGATCTAAGCAGCCCTGACTTTACCCAATTTAAGTATCCTGATCAAATGCTTGTTATATTACTGTTGAGGTAATTAATTACCTTTTTGGGGATATTTAGAGCAATTGTATAAATAACCATAAATTCCTTTATTAGATCCAAAGGCTAAATGGTAAACTAGTGTCATGGTAATATTCTGTATAAATTCCAAAATCAAGAGGTGGGGCAAATAAGCAATCCAGTTACTTCTCTCCCACCCTGTATTTTTTTTTTTCCAAATCTTTGCAAGGGCAGAACAGTAGCCCTCTACATAGAGGTAGTGCAAACTGAAACCGACTACTGTTAAGAGTAACTACTGGATAATATCCCTGTTATGTGATAGCAGCATGACCACATGTAAAAGTGACTGAAGTGAACTGGTGCCAGGAATTAGCCTCTTACTCAGTCCTCTAGGTTACATGCTATTACATGGTATAATACTGCCAAATGAAACCACCTGAACTACTCAGCCTGGAAGGGAAGCTGGCAGAGAACCCAAGGTAGTGTCAGCAGTGCTTCCAAGCTTTCCTGGAAGCAAGGTTTTTATAAAGAAAGCAGACTGGTGTGCAAAGAATCAAGCAAGGGAATGGAAGCAGAAGTGGAATGGTGGGAAATAAAGGAGTGCACAAAAGTAGAGACAATGACATGAGCCATAGAAGTCCTGTCTCCCTAGTCCCCTATAATGCAGAACACTAGAAGGTAAACAGAAGGGATGCACAGGACCAGCAACTATGTGTATCAGCCTCTTTCTGCAACCCCCCCATTGCCTTTCACTTGCTAGCTCCCACTCTTACACACATCCCACAGATATACTGAAGCCTGCCAGAAACCCACCTATTTTTTTCAATCTTACCTTTAGGGAGGTGGGGTTTTTTGCAATTTAAAAAAAAATCACTTTATTTTTTAAGTTAATGGCCTGACTGTCACAGGTGCTAGGATTCTGCAGCTCCCATGATCATTAGTGGGATCTGAGGGCAGACAGGACTTCTGTAAATCAGGCCATAAATGTGTAGTGAAGGTACCTAGTCTTATCAGGTACATGTCTTTTCTCAGTGTAATGTGCTGCTGGAGTTGAGCAACAGCAGACAGGTGTTATGTAATACGAGTTATGGTATTTTATGTAAGTGTATGGAGAGCATGCAAGTTTAAAGCTATAGCATATAGCAAGAAGCATATGCAGTTTAGTGGATTTTTTTTTAAAACATGTTGAGACCTGTGGCCTTAATCTGGCAACTGGACCTGACTAGGCTGAGCAATATGGAAGCTAATGGAACTTTGGCAGAGCCTGTGCTCTCCAAATGCAGATAAAGGATTCTTAGACTATATGGAAAGTTAATCCCTCGAATAGGAAATAAGATTAAATTTTTGCCTTTTTGTATACAGCTATCTTCCCCTTTACGTGAGTATCTTTGCAAATTTCAGGGAGCTGAGTTAAGTTCAGTGGGCAGTAGAGGCAGACTTGCACAGTAGTAGTAAAATGATTAGCTCTCAACAGTTCATTTCCAGACTAAAACATTTGGCTTTAAGTTGTACAAGGGGGTGGGAGGGGTGGGGAATGGAGGGGGGGTTGTTAACTGGAGTTCCATGGGTTACTTTCAACCTTCTTCAAAATAGCTTTGTGTTTAGGAAGTGTTTTGGGCTTGAAAATAGTTCTCAGCATATCAAAACCACGGAATAGTTATAAGGTGCTAGCTCAGGCTGTATCCATATCCTCTTGTGTGATCAGACTGTTAAAGAGTAAAAAAAAGCTCTGGAGAGTAACACTAGATTACTACTTGGCTAGGGGACCTTTCTAGACCAGTCAACTCCAAGAAATGTTGACCAGTCAGCATTTGGCACTCTTCCCGCTGCTTCAAATCATCTGGCTTGGAATTAAGGGAGGTAGAGTACAGATAAAGATAAGCCATGGGTCACGTGCTGCTATTTTTTCCTGAGGGCACGCGTTAACTGATCATGAAGCCTGCCCTCACTTTTAGAAGTTACATATTACCTCTATTACTCTCCCTGAAGTGTTTATTGGATAACATTGTAAGGAGCTGACTTGCATGTGCTCTGTTTGCTAGAGGGAAAGTAACTTCACTCTACAGGATAATTCCTCTACTACAAACATTCTCCTCTAGCTAAAGTGAGAGGGGCCTGAGTTCTAGATCAGGAAGATCTCCGTTGTATCCCCACTGCTGCCAGGAAGTTCCTAGTAAGGGTCTGCTGCAGCAGCAATAGGATTTCTAGGAACTTAATGGCTAAGATTTGCAGTATATTTTACTTCCTGTTCTGTCATGTAACTGGTATTGAACTGAGGAGAAAGACGTCCATGATACATGAAGAGATTCTTCTGTAGTTAAAGCACTGGTATCCTTAAGCTGAAAGACACAAGATAATTAGTTCAATTCCAGCAGCTGACAACTATAGTCAACTTTAAACATAACATGGGTTTTTCCCATGCAAGATAACTATAGTCAGAAACCAAAGCTTTTTCTGAAGTTTTACTTCAAAAATGATGCCATTTTTCATTGACTTAAAATGTCATAGTTCCATTTTTTTGTCACGTGTTTTCAGTATTCCCTTCTTCCACACTAGAAAAAGGGGGCAGGGGAGAGATGACAGGGAAGAGGCAGCAGCTAAAGAAGTTTGTTAGGATACCTCTTCTCAGTTTTACAACTGGAAAAGCAGTGTTGGGTTTGTTCTCTTCCCTGCCTTTTTCAGTTTCCAAAAACCAAACTGTCAGCTCAGGTTGATTTTAAAACTTTGCTTCAAAATTTCCGGGTGAGAAAACTGACACATTGTCCCTTGAACATTTTCCAATTAAAAATGTTATGGAAAAAATTGAGCAGCTCTAACTCCAAGTTCTATGTTCCTTTGATATCTGGGACTCTGCACTTTAGACTTGGCACACAAATGAGCTGATTGTATGTGGGTTTTTTTAAAGTAGCTGTACCTGTATTTTTTTAAACCTTTATATACCTTACAGCTGTCTACCATGACCATGTTGTAATTCAAGTAGGAACCACATCTCTGAATTTTCTATTTTTGTGCACAGTCTCATGTGTGAGCTATTGTTACATTGGGTGTGGATTTGCTTCCATTACATGAGCCTGCAGTGAATTGTTACAATTCACAAAACAATTTCCTGAAAGACAGACAATAAGGCTTTCATTCTGAAGAGCTGCAGTCTCATACTTGCATTTCTACAGATGAACTTGATTATGTAGATTTCTGCTTACTTTTTCATCTTAACCTAAATACTGTAAAGCCTGGAAGGAAAAGATTATACATGTTCAAATACCTTTGTTTCCTTCCCAGAAAGGGTCTACCTCCACACAGACCATTCTGTTAAGAACACAGTATGCTCACCAGAAACTTAAATTTTATTTTCAAGGACACTTTTTCTTCAGCTGCTCAGTCAGATGAGATATGGACTACCACAGTGGTTTTCAAAGTTCAGGTCACGACCCAGTCCTGAGTCACAGAATGCAAGGTAGCCTTGTTCAGCACCCAGGGACCCCAGTGGCTGGCCAATAAAAACTAGTAGTCCTTACCTGTTCTGACACCATGCTGTGCCCTGGAAGCAGCCAGCAGGTCCAGCTTGTAGGCAGGTGGGCCACAGAGCTCCGCGTGCTGCCCAAGCACCAGCTCTGCACTCCCACTGTTCCCAGAGGTGGGGATGGGGGGAGAGCAGGCAGGGAGTGCCTGCAGGTGAGAGCCAGACAGAGCCGCTTGTTCCTCTGCCTAGGACCTGGAGCTGCTGGCTACTTCCAGGGCACAGCGTGGTCTGCGGTGCCAGGACTGGTGGGAAGCCTGTCTCTGCACCCCAGCCGTGCTGCTGACCAGGAGCCACCAGAGGCAAGCCTGTATCCCAAACCCAGAGCCCCTCATCCCCAGGCCAGAGCCCTGACCCCCTTCTGCACCCATCATCTCCAGTCCCACCTGAGCCTGCACCACCAGCCCACAGCCCTGACCTCCTTCCCACACCCCAACCCTCTGCCCCAGCCCTGAGCCCCCTCCCATGTCCCAAACCCCTCATCCCCAGCTCTGCTGGGTCATGGGCATCAATTTTCTTCAACTGGGTTCCCAGAAAAAAGTTTGAAAACCACTGGACTACAGTCATTTTCACAATTGTGACAATCTAAAGTGTCTTCCTGTCATAAAAGGTTAGATTACACTAACAGTGCAAGTACAGGCAAATGTAACAGGGGCCGAGGTGTTTAGACACTGGAGTGTGTTTACTGACAAAAGCGGTATTAGACTAAACAAAGGATTCACCTCATTTTGAGAAGTGTCAAGCTCCATCTTCAACTACAGCACCTGAAAACTTTTAGCATGTTTACCAAAATGACAGCACTTCCACTATTACAGCACCATCTCTTGCAACACTAGAGTCAGCACTACAGTGTCTGCATGTGAGCCTGTTGTGTAACTTGAAATTATACCCCGTGTTTGAAAACCTAGAAATTACTTCAGATTCACAGTATGACAAAATGAAACTTCTGAAGGCCATGGCAAATTGTGATTAATGAACATCAGATGGCAGCAGATTGACAGTAATAAAGATTGGAAAGCTCCACGGGCGAGGGGGGGTGAATTATGTAATACAACAATCTATTCTATACCACTTCTCATGCACCAGACTTACAAGCCAACTTGATGTTGCAACTGCCCCCTGCTTAAGTTAGCCTTCCCTGGCAACTGCTGTGACAAGAGCATCAACCTTCTTTGTCTTCATGGGAAGAAGAAACCTATTTTCTTTAGGCAAACAAAACATTGGAATCAAAGTAAAACTGTGTATTCCTAAAAATAGGGGATAGCCATGAAGGTGTACAAAGCAGCTTCCCACACATCATCCATTGAAGAAAGTTGTTTCTAGAATCTGCACACCACACTTCACTGTTTGCTGGTCAGGAAGCCTGTCTTAAAGATGAAAAAGCAGTCTGATTCATCGCTGACAACACTGTTCTGTATGTTATCTGCTAAAATATTTTACAGAAGGAAAAAACAAACATTAAGTATTCCATCAAAATACTTACCACTTTTGCTTAATATGAAGAGGTTCCAGCTGCACAGATCTAGGCCAGATTTAATTTGAAAAGCTTAGTCAGCTGTTCTTCAATTATATATCCCAACCCTCTTAAAAAAACCCTTAGGAAACTAGGAAAAGACTGCTGCACTTGGTAAAACTGCTTTTTTGTAACATCCACATACACCTGAAAGAGGAACCATGAGGTGTAAGACATTTTTGCCATTTTGATCCAACAACATACACCATCATTTACCTTTTCTTCAGTGACTAACACAGCAATATTTTTATTTGACTCCAGCTAAAAGAAGGCCTAAAGTACATCCTCTCCATCAATCCCAACTGGTAGTTTTGTAGGAGGAGGGAGAAGGCAGAGTGTTGGCTCAAAACTCTGATCATGGGTACCTGCAGCTTAAAAAGAGGGGCAGGGAAGGAACAGTTGCATTCCATTTCCTCAATATCCGTATATCCTGAAAGAGAACAAATTTAATAAGTGCCTGATAAAGTTACTCAAGAAATCTGTTTTGTACAAAGACTTCATCATACCCAGTCCCTCCCACTGTAGTGCTCACACTATGGCAAACAGACAAGATAAAACTACCAGTTGCTACCATGAAGGCCTGTCTTAAACAGATGCTTGATGTACTCTATCTACTTCCAAGGGCAGCCCGAGTGTTCTTCTGGCCCCCCCCACCTTTTTTTTTTTAAAGCACTTTAACACCACTTTATATGGTTTGGTATGCCAACCTAAGAAGGGATTATGAATAATTTACAGGAGACCTCTACAACTGCCTCCCGCACCCCCACTTGCTGTGAGAAAGCATAGAGATCACCTGCATCCATCCCTGATGGCCTCTTCATCCACCAAGAACCAGCTGAGAGCAGGACCCAAAACTACTATTATCCCTTTCAGGAATTTGACAATCACATGTCATCACGAGTCTAAGTACAGACAGGGCCTCCTTCCTGCATGGTAAAAACAAAACAGCCTGGACCCCTAACTAACAGATGCTATAAACCCTGCCTTTGATGAGGGGAAGGAGCACTATCCACCCTAAAGCCTGCAACAGTGGGCCTAATATTAGAAGGAACCTGTGCTTGAAGCAGGAAGTCTCACAAATTACTACCCAACATCTAACTTCCCTTTCCTAAGCAAGCTAATAAAGAAGTCTCCCAACAATGCCCAACTGCAATCACCACCTGGATGAAGAAGAGCTGAATCCAGCCAAGACTGAGAGAATGCTGGAAGAAAGAGGAGAGAGTCTTCTGGGAACTGATCACATGCACAGCATGGGGAGCCTCTGGCCTCAGATGACGTTGTCCATTGCCTTGGTGTCTTGAGGGACTCCTCAGGGCTACTAAATGCCCACACAGGTACGGTGGGAAAACACCTACTTCCGTGGACGAACGGCAGGAACAGTCCTACGGGACACAGGCCTAGCCACGCATCTGTGGACCCCGCGCTCGATTAGTGCCGCTCATCAGACGCCAGTGGAGCCGCGCCCCCCGAAGACGCGGCGCAGCACCGAACGCAGCAGCCTTGAACCCCCGCTTGCCGTGCGCCCCCGCCCCAGCTCGAGGTTTCTGCCCCCACGGCCACAGCGGGCGCCCCCTGGAAAAGCCCCCCCGGCGCCCCAGGAGCACGGTCACGCGGGCGAGGCCCGGAGCCCGAGCGGGACTAAAGCCGGGGCCCGACTCCCGCCCGAGCCTCGCAGCGACCCACGCGCAGCTCGCGCGCCTTGGCCGGCCTGCAGACCGGCCGTTACGCTTCTTCCCGCTCCGCCACGCGGGCACCACCCTCCGGCGCTCCGCGTCGGGCTGCTGGGAGCCCCCGCGCGCCACCCTCCCAGCCCCGCCCAGCGGGGGCAGCCCTGGGGCTTGCAGGGGGGGGGTCTCCCACGCCGCTCGCTCGCTCACCCGCGGGCCTCGCTCTGATGGGCCAGAGGCCTCGCGCCGCTGCCGTCCGCGGGGCAGAGGGAGCCGGGCGCAACTAGGGCTCCGTCCGGGCCGTTCTGCGCACGCTCCTGCTCGGCAACCGCCCCCCTCCCCCTTCACCACGGTTGACCCCTCGCGGGGGGGGGGGGATTTAAGCACGCCGCACCGTCAAGGCTGGGGGAGCGGGTGATAACCGAACGCACTGCGCGGTCTACTGGCCGCCGCGCCCACCCGTCCGTCTGGAGAGAGAGAAGCGGCGCGACCCCCTCGCTGTTTCCTCCCTTTCCTTACTCGACCCTGAGCACTCAGCTCCCGCCCTCCCCTTGCCGACATTTTAATCCGATTTCCCCGGCCTTTCCTCCGCCCGAACGGCGAACCCAACACCACCAACATGGCCGCCGAGCGCCCCCTCTCCGTCTCTCCCCACCCCGTTTTCTCTGCGGCTGCGCGGCGCAGAACCTTATAGGAGTTGTAGTTCTCCGTGTCCCCGGGGCCTGCTGCGAGACATGGGAGCGAACTACAAATTCCAGAATGCCGCACCGCCGATCTTAAGGGGCCAATGGGAGGCTTCCCCCCCTTCCCTCCCACCCTGGCCATAGGGATGATGTCATTGCAAAACAGGCAGGGGAGGTTTCTGCACTGCAATTCATTGTGCTACGCTATCGCCTCCTCCCCCTGCTGCTGAAGCGCTCGGGCAGTGACTAAATCCCAAGCAAAGGGGAGGGGGACCATATAGACATCCCAAGGGAGGTGCAAGCCCTGCCCCATGTCTAGGTGATTGAATCCCACGTTGCGTCTTGTTTTATGGTTTCGCAGGGGAAGGGGGGAAAATCCCAAATCCAGGTGAGTTCTGTGATTTCTTGCTATCAACTTGTCTGTAATATGTATTTTTAAGTCAGAAAAGTGCAATTGATGGGGGAGGTTCTGTGCAGGGCTATTTTGGGGGGGGGGGGGGCATGGGTACCACTGGGGAAAAAATAAACCTTTTTTCTTCTTCTGTGCATTGAGTTGTCTATAAACTGGATTATTATTTGTTAGAGGGGCGGTTGCGTGTGGAAAATCCTTACAGAGCTAGACTTGCCTGCAGAACGATTATCAGACAGTGTTGATTCCCGTTCGTATACAGATGTTGGAGGGGTTGTGTGTCTGGTATGGAGAGGAAGAAGCAATTGAGATGTGGATTTATTCTAGTTTCAAACCTTTTTAAAAAAATGCTTGATGCATTTCAAAAGAGCTGATTTATAGGGGAATAAAGTAGTGACTTAAATTTAGTTTTGGAATACTTTATTGCCTTTTTTTCTTGTGTTTAAAAGAACAAATGGGTGATATATTTTAAATAGCAGACTTACTACTGATATGAAATGCTTTCTTTCCCTTTCTCTACACCTTCAGGATAACATATTAGAAATAGCCACAGTAGTAGGCTCAATCATGTTAAAATATGTGTGTAAAAATAAAAGCACAACACACACTTCACATTTCTGTGTCAGTATTCTTTTTAGCCAGTCACAGGATGTTTAAGTCTGACTTGTTTTTATTAAGAATATTCTCTTTTTAAAATATGGTTAATTCTGAGTGTTTGAAAAAGTGAACATCTGTCGATTTTTTTTAAAAATTTTTTTAAAACTCTGTTGCAACTTTAAGCACACAGTAATAAATAAGTAGTCATTTGATTATACTTCCCTAGGATACAGTTTTTAGTAACAAATAACTGGAGGGAATCCTGGTACAATTTGCCATCTCAATGTTGAAAATAGCAGCAAATGGGATTGACCTTAATTTGCTATTGCTTAATGGTGCCAAGGTGCTATGAGATAGGAGTGTTTCTGGTTGGTGAGGGACATGGGACTGGTGATGGAAAAGGGAAAAAATATTTGGGGGGGGGGGCCTGGGGCTATTGTGTGTGCATTGTGGATTTTTGTTAAATCTATTCCTTGTCTCTTTCAGGGGAAAAAGTCACTTGAAGTGTGTGACTGGCTCTTAGCTATTTCAGCTTTTTCAGATGTATTTTTGAGTAGTGTGAGTGAATATATACTTTTAAACCAACAGCTGGACTAAATGCTATAAAATTAACTCTAGAATCCAACACAGTTTCACAATGCAGTCCTCACTTTCTTTGGAGACGGTGCAGTGAAGAGTACAGGATTTGGGGGTGAGGGATCTGGGTTCTTTTCCCAGTTCTCTCCTTAGCTCTGTGGGGAAAGTCACTTGCTTCAGTTTCCACATCTGTAAAATGGGGTTAATGCCTGCTTTTGTTACGTGCTTTGAGATGTTTGCATGAATAGTGCTACCATAACAAGTTGCAATATATTATTTATTCTTTTCTAAAACTATATCATCACTGCAATTACAAGTATACTCCAGAGAAATCTACTTTCTTTTGTATAACACTATATTAGCAGCACACACACAGTTTTGCTTCACTGCAGCATTTGCAGCATCTCCCGTCTGGGTCCCTTCAAAGTTTATCTACTCCAGTGAGTGAACCCCCCCTGCCCCCCGCATATTTGCTTCTGCGTTACTCTTGTGTAACTGTGACTGTTTTGTCCTTTGGCAGACTTTCCTTGGAATTGCAATGCTAAGGGATGTGTGACATGAGTGCAATGTGGACAATGAAACTCCCTGTATCTTTTGATTAAAGTGGTTGTAAACACTAACACAATGGTTGTGGAGTCAATGTGTAATGCAGAACATTTTATGTGATCTTATCTTGCAACTAAATTCCTGAGGGGTAAACATTCCTCAGCTAAATCAAATCTCATATTTTTTTATCTCTTCTTTTTCCTTCCTTCCTTGTTGTTGCTAAGTTAAAGGAGAGGAACAGCAGTGCATGCAGTCCAGTTGCCTTTTGTTTTTTAGACTTTTATTTCCTGGAATGGCGTCCCTCTCCCCCTCTTTTTTTGGTCAAGGGAGTGAGTGCGTAATTTAATATACGACTTCTCCTGTTGGCTGTAAGAGAGGAACCTTTACAGCAGTGATTTTGTAGGCTATGAAGAGCAAGCGCTGGAACTGCAGTTTGAAAGTGTATTTGGTAAATTAATGATATGCAAAACCTATATAGTAGGGGATTCATTGGGGGGGATGGTGGTCCCTAATCTAATTACTGTGCCTGTATATTTATGCCCATCTTGCATTCTTATTCATTGTTTTCACATATGCTTGTTTAATCATGTTGCTGAATTAATGAATTTCTCTAAATAATAATGAGTTTGTCTAAAGTGTTAGCATTCTGGTCCTGTATAATAAAATAGCAATAATTAGCGTTAAAATGTACTTTAGAAATTCAGACACCAAGTAGCATGCAGGCAAATGCAATATTTACCAGGATGTGTTGCAGTTTTTGCCTTGGAGTAACAGAAATGTAAAAAGACTTAAAAGTTGGGCATTCAGGAGGTCATCTGTCACCATAAATGAGAAACAAGGTGAGTGAGGTAATATCTCTTATGGACCATCTTCTGTCGGTGAGAGAGACAAGCTTTCAAGCTTGATCCAGTAAAAGATATTACCTCACTCACCTTGTCTCTCTAATATCCTGGGGCTGACACTGCTACAACTACACTGCATGCAACCATGAATAAGCAAAGTCAAGAACTATCAGGTCACTCCTTCTAAATAGCTGGTTTGTAGAAACTTCACGTTTATTTAGTAACTTACATCCTGATCCCACAAAGACTTAGGTGTCTGCATTTACTCATGCAAATAATCCCACTAGATTTAATAGGACTACTTGTGTGAACAAAGTTATGCACAAGTCCACATAATTGCAAGATCAAGGCCTTATTTGCTAAGCATCAGCAATGAGGTATACACTGTATTGGAGGCAAAGTAAGATGGTCCTTCACCTGCAAGTGCTTTGGGACAGGGAAGGTCCCAGTCCCACACTGAGATCTACTGAATCCTACCCTGATATGGAATTGGGGTCTAAAATACAGACACAAATAAGAGAAAGCAGACTTGGAGACCCAAGGAAAGTGCTGAAATAGATTCGTTTCAAGTTTTGCTCTCTCCATCTTCTCCTCTGCTACAGTGCTGGGTGAGAGAAGTTATTTGACTCACTTGGGGGGACGGGGGACGACTTGTGGGAGACATGAGCCTTTAGGAAAGATTTGAATAAAGACAACTTGGTGCCCTGGGACTTAAGTGGTCATCCATATAGGGGCAACTTGGAAGAAGATAAGAAATCAGGAGTGGGAGAAAAATGAAGAGGGTGCTGAGTCTGGCATACCTGGTGTGCCCTTTTCTATTGTTTCTCCCATTAAACAGGTTTTTCCTCTCTCTTTTTTTTTTTTTTGGACCAGTGTAACTCACTTGTGCATGTGTATTACATTCCCCCCCTCCCCCCCCAGTTCACATGACATGAGTCATGTATGGCTTGAGTGAGGGAGCCTTGCCTCTTTAACTCAAGCAGTAGCAACTCCTGCTCTTTGTTCTGGAGGTCCCCAGTTCTGTCTTCACTGTGTTAGTCAAGATGGCATCTGTCATTGAGAACTTCAGTCATCTAGTGTAACTGTAAGTTGTGGTCTGTCTTACGCAGATTTATCTGTAGCTGTATTGTTTGTGTGCCAGGGAACTGCTTTTTTTTTTTTTTTTCCGTAAAATAAAATTAAATGAACAGTTACAACAGGCCTGATTCTACAGTCGAGATTTGGGTACAATCCTTTTTGTTTTTAGGGAAAGATTTGCTTTTTTAGTAAATGGGTCCTAAAATTTGAAAGCAAATGTTGCTGCTAATAGTTGCAGAAATGGCAGTCAGGAAACGTGTCTGAACCTAGCTGGCTTGCACAGGTGTGGTTTGTTTTTCTGTGTGTCCAGATTACAAAGATGTATGTGGCAATGTGAAAGTTAGAGAAAGTATGCATCATAATATAAGTGTATTGATTATAGGACAGGAATTGCATAGGATGGTACAAGGTAGGTTAAAACTGGGAGTAATGGGATAACATTTAAATCAGGGAAAATTGGGACTGGATATCAGGCAAAACCTCTGAGAGTGATACTTTTTTAGATTATTCCGGTCTCGTAAATGGTGACAGCTCCATTACTAAATCACTAACTCAGTTGGAGAAAGCATGAAAAGTAGATTATAGGAACCATTCTGCATTGGTTGGGGGGCATGAACTAGATGACCTAAAAGATCCTTTTTTAGTGTCCAATTTCTATGATATCATCCTGCAGTAAATAAGTTAGTCAATTATTGACATAATTGGTGAGAGAAATTGTGTTGGTTTTTAATGCATGTTTTATAGTATGAAAAATTGTTCTGTCATGTTTGTGATCTAAATGTTTCCTGGACTGTGATGCCTTTCAATTGGACCATGCTTTAAATTTAGGTGAAATCGAACAAATCGAGGCAAATACATCCCTGATAGAACTCCATTTAATTCGTTACAATTACATGAGCAATCAGTTTGGCCCATTAAACTCAATGTTACTATTTAAACATAATTAGACTTGGAAGGCTTTGATTTTTATTGGTAAATGTTAGTAGATGTAGACTTAACCCTCCCCCCCCCCACATTTCCATTGATAATTTAAATTTACAAATAGGCAAAATAAGAAAAATGGTGCTTGTGAACTTAGTTTGATTTAAGGCTATTTTCTTTGTGTATTGTGACATGATGTTGACAATATGTGTTTTTTAATGATTATGAAATTTTAACGTCTTAAATCTCACTGTCATTAGATTATCTGACCCCTTCTGTTTGACCCCTCCATAATTTTCCATAATTGTAAACATTTATATTGATAAAAATCAAAATAAATGCTTACAAATAAACATTGATATTATCCATCAAATTTTATTTAAAAAAATCACATTCTGCCAAGCTCAGATGTAACTGAGAGCAAATTGAAGTGTATCTTTATTTCAGTTGGTTCTTCACTGCTCCTCATCTACGCTACTAAAAACTGTTTATACAGCATGTCTACACTGGAGCTGAAGATGTGTTTTCCAGCTGGGATATACATATCCACACTAGCTGTGATTGAGCCAGCATACTAAAAATAGAAGTGCATCCATGGCAGCACAAGCAGCAGGATGAGCAAGCGGCTCCGAGTATGTGCCTATGGTTTCACATGGGATCATACTTGGAACAGCTAGCTTATCCTGCTGCTTTGTTTTGCCATGGTTCTGCTTCTGCTTTTCCATGCGAGCTCAATCAGAGCTAGTGCGGGTATGTCTACCTGAGCTGGAGATTACACCTCCATCTCCAGTGTAGACATACCCACAAATTTGGGGCCTGTGCAAACTAAGTGCCTGGGGATTGTGTTGTAATGTGACTTGGCCTTGCCTGTGTAGGTGGGACCACATGGTGGGATTAACAATGAACCGTGATACTCAATCATGCTTCGGTCCTGTTAAAGTTGTGGGTAACATACATCTAGTTTGTGTACTTTGCCGGTAGCAGAAATATTTTCCTCTAGCTTATTGAATTTAGTCCTATTAAATGCAACAATAAGTTTCCTTGCATAATGACAGGTTTCAGAGTAGCAGCCGTGTTAGTCTGTATTCGCAAAAAGAAAAGGAGTACTTGTGGCACCTTAGACTAACCAATTTCTTTGGGCATAAGCTTTCGTGAGCTACAGCTCACTTCACGAAAGCTTATGCTCAAAGAAATTGGTTGGTTAGTCTCTAAGGTGCCACAAGTACTCCTTTTTGTGAATGTTTCCTGTACTGAGACCCCTTTTTTCCTTGGAAGTTGAGGGGATTGGGGAAAGCTGTGTTGGCTTGGAAAGAAATGATCTTGCATGTGGCTTTTGAAGAGACTGTCTGTCTCCCACAGAATGAGTGCTGTGCAGGTAAAAAATAGCATCTTAGACACAAACATGTACAAGAGTCAAATAGGCCTCCAGTAACTCTGTCCTAATTAAAGGCAATTGCAGAATGGAGCATTGATGCAAGCCCCTTGTAGTTGGAGCCATCAATGAACATGTTTCAATTACAAAGTCACAGGCCCGTTCAGGAAAATTTTATAAAGTCCTTGTTAGTGCAGAATATGTACTGTGTGAAAAAGTCACTAATCCAAAGTGCAATGTGCATATATAAAAAGGGAGCAGAGTCTATCAATGTGAATTCATCTCTCCTGCATGGAAGCACCAAAGAATCCCAAAACCCTATAGAATAGTAATAGGCCTTGACTTAACTTTATTTGTGAATACTGAAGAAAATCTTGTCTTATGTATTTACCACCGCCACCTGATACTGGAGAGGGATGACTGTGTAACAGCCTCCTGTATGAACATTCTGTGAAGCTTGAAACTCAGACCTTCAGAGCCATAGAACAGACCTTTAACTGGTTGCAATAGTTAGGTGTTTATTGACCAGCCACAGGGTGGGGGATGTGACACATGCTGTGTCAATGTGTTACACCTTGATTTCCATTCTGTTTCTCTACCTTGCTTTGCAGTAAAGAAGCACTTTCCTATTTTCCTCTTAAATATTAACATTCAAGTAGCCAGATAATTTAAAATGTACTGGGGGCTGTGTTACAGAATCCTGAGAGAGGTCATGGAAAGGGACTTCTGGTTGAATATGTTTGAGTTAGGAGTGAGGATTGTGACAAAAATATACCATTTTAATCCCTCACCCCCCTGAAATACTGCTACTGAACCATATTGCTGCACTAATCTGGGGTGCAGTGAGGCAGCTGCCTGGGGTAATAAGACTGTCATGGAGGGTGCCACATCTGAGGAGTCACTGTTGGAACAGCATCATCCAAAATAGCTGGGAGGCCAGTATCAAACTGCTCCCTCCCTGTAGTGGAGTTTCACCTTCGTGATTCTTTCTTGTCCCCATTCTACTATAGTGTCATTGTTTATATAGTGATGTGTCTCAGGCTCCTTTGGGGCCTCAGATACTGGGTGCAAATGATTCTGTGTCACATTAGGAAATGAATGAGCATAAATGGAGACATCAGTCTGGAGGTAGAAGTAACACCAATAAGGAATAGGACGGGTTGCTGGAAAAAAGGAAATAATGTCTGACCAAAGAGCCGGTGCACCTATGCACTGCCCGATGGGTAATGAAATTAAGGCATAACGTCTTGGCAGGCACTCCGCTCCTGCTGTCAAACTCCGTTGGACTCTACAGAACTATGGAAGAGATCCTTATTCAGGTGTTAGACTAGCAACTACAATTTAAAGGTGAATTCCTTTCTTCAAATAGACACATGTTCAAAGAGTTAGTGATCGAGACCCTGTCAGGTTAAAAGTCATGATTTTATTTAAAAGCAGATTCTCTTAAAACCTAGGTTCTAAATAACCTCTTGGATTATAAAATTGGAAAATTAATAAAGAAAACTTACACGTCATTACATTATATCATTTATCCATTTTTGAGCTTGAATAATGAAATAAATCAATTAGTTTAATATTTTGTTTTAGGGTAAAGTGTAACAATTAATTTTATAGTACAAATCCAATTTCAATCCTAACTTGGGATAGGGTCAGATTCAGTGCTCTCTATAGTGGTACTCAGCTTTTGGGTTCTGGTACTCAGTGCTATAACTAGGTTGCAAAGATATTTTTAGTAAATATCTATGTAAATTTAAGGGTGCGGGGAGTGGAGAGGTAAGGCAAAAATTCTGTGGGTCTTATAAAAGTTTTCTTATAAAACCTGAGTTCTGGGATAGTGACCTAATGGAATCCCTTCATAGGTCTCCTGCAAAGATAAAATATTGGGTTTACCTTCTCTTTTGCTGCTTTCTAGTGAGTGAAGAGAGGTTTAAATTCAGTTTCTTTTTTCACACTAGAACTTCAGGCTTTGTCTACCCTGAAACACTGTAGATGACAGGAGAACTGATAGGATTGTGACATCTCAGATGTCCTAAAATCTCTTTAATCTGAATAATCAACAGGTGAAATGACTTTTCACGAAAGCTCATGCTCAAATAAATTGGTTAGTCTCTAAGGTGCCACAAGTACTCCTTTTTTTTTTCTTTAGATGGTTTAAAATTGTATCTTGTGAGGGTTTTTTGTTTTCCTTTTTTTTTGCTAACAGCTGTTTAAGACCTGAATAATAAGTGGTTGGGCTGAAAAAGCTTTCCTTACACATATTAAATCTTCAGTAGATCTTCCAGCAGAAGCTGTTGATTCCTGCTTTGACATTGCTGATACTTCAAGGTGAAAATCAAGCATGGTTTTTGTTTTTAAAATGTGAATTCAGGAGATAAATATTTCAGACTTTTGGTACCTCGTGAGAAAAAGTAGGAGAAATAACATTTCCCTTTTCTTTTGCAGCTCCTCTTTAAGTGCATGCTCATGTGTGTCTTCATAGGAAAAAAGATGCTGGCTAAAATGAGGTAAAATCCTAGTGAAGACAAGGCAGTTGTCGTTTTCACAAGTTGACAGGTTGAGATGAAGGGTCTGAGGGAATCTAGAGTTTACTTTGATCTGCTAACTCATGTTAAAAACTACAAACTTGTCTTTACTAGTATTTTACCTCATGCTAATTACCACTTGTTGGTAAAAACACTCCAACTGCCGCCCCCCCCGCCTTTCTCCCCCCCCCCCCCCCCCGCCCAGTGAAGACAATACCCTGTAGGTTGTATTTCTCAATAGTGCAACAATGGGCTAATTCTTGACTCCAGATCTTCTTAGAATCATAGAATATCAGGGTTGGAAGGGACCTCAGGAGGTCATCTAGTCCAACCCCCTGCTCAAAGCAGGACCAATCCCCAACTAAATCATCTCAGCCAGGGCTTTGTCAAGCCTGATCTTAAAAAATATCTAAGGAAGGAGATTCCACCACCTCCCTAGGTAACGTATTCCAGTGTTTCACCACCCTCCTAGTAAAGAAGTTTTTCCTAATATCCAACCTAAACCTCCCCCACTGCAACTTGAGACCATTACTACTTGTTCTGTCATCTGCTACCACTGAGAACAGTCTAGATCCATCCTCTTTGGAACCCCCTTTCAGGTAGTTGAAAGCAGCTATCAAATCCCCCTCATTCTTCTTTTCCGCAGACTAAACAATCCCAGTTCCCTCAGCCTCTCCTCATAAGTCATGTGTTCCAGTCCCCTAATCATTTTTGTTGCCCTCCTGGACGTTTTCCAATTTTTCCACATCCTTCTTGTAGTGTGGGGCCCAAAACTGGACACAGTACTCCAGATGAGGCCTCACCAATGTCGACTAGAGAGGAACGATCACGTCCCTCGATCTGCTGGCAATGCCCCTACTTGTACATCCCAAAATGCCATTGGCCTTCTTGGCAACAAGGGCACACTGTTGACTCCTATCCAGCTTCCCGTCCACTGTCACCCCTAGGTCCTTTTCCGCAGAACTGCTGCCTAGCCATCCGGTCCCTAGTCTGTAGTGGTGCATGGGATTCTTCCGTCCTAAGTGCAGGACTCTGCACTTGTCCTTGTTGAACCTCATCAGATTTCTTTTGGCCCAATCCTCCAATTTGTCTAGGTCCCTCTGTATCCTATCCCTACTCTCCAGCATATCTACCTCTCCTCCCAGTTTAGTGTCATCTGCAGATTTGCTGAGGGTGCAATCCACACCATCCTCCAGATCATTAATGAAGATATTGAACAAAACCGGCCCCAGGACCGACCCTTGGGGCACTCCACTTGATACTGGCTGCCAACTAGACATGGAGCCATTGATCACTACCCGTTGAGCCCAACAATCTAGCCAGCTTTCTATCCACCTTATAGTGCATTCATCCAGCCCATACTTCCTTAACTTGCTGACAAGAATACTGTGGGAGACCGTGTCAAAAGCTTTGCTAAAGTCAAGGAACAACACATCCACTGCTTTCCCCTCATCCACAGAGCCAGTTATCTTGTCATAGAAGGCAATTAGATTAGTCAGGCATGACTTGCCCTTGGTGAATCCATGCTGACTTTTCCTGATCACTTTCCTCTCCTCTAAGTGCTTCAGAATTGATTCCTTGAGGGCCTGCTGCATGATTTTTCCGGGGACTGAGGTGAGGCTGACTGGCCTGTAGTTCCCAGGATCCTCCTTCTTCCCTTTTTCAAAGATAGGCTAATGTAGTGCCCTTTTCCAGTCGTCCGGGACCTCCTCCGATAGCTATGAGTTTTCAAAGATAATGGCCAATGGCTCTGCAATCACATCCGCCAACTCCTTTAGCACTCTTGGATGCAGCGCATCTGGTGCCATGGACTTGTGCTCGTCCAGCTTTTCTAAATAGTCCCAAACCGCTTCTTTCTCCACAGAGGGCTGGTCACCTCCTCCCCATGCTGTGCTGCCCAGTGCAGCAGTCTGGGAGCTGACCTTGTTCGTGAAGACAGAGGCAAAAAAAGCATTGAATACATTTAGTTTTTTCCACATCCTCTGTCACTAGGTTGTCTCCCTCATTCAGTAAGGGGCCCAAACTTTCCTTGACTTTCTTCTTGTTGCTAACATACCTGAAGAAACCCTTCTTGTTACTCTTGACATCTCTTGCTAGCTGCAACTCCAGGTATGATTTGGCCTTCCTGATTTCACTCCTGCATGCCCGAACAATATTTTTATACTCTTCCCTGGTCATTTGTCCAGTTTTCCATTTCTTGTGAGCTTCTTTTTTGTATTTAAGATCAGCAAGGATTTCACTGTTAAGCCAAGCTGGTCGCCTGCCATATTTACTATTCTTTCTACATATTGGGATGGTTTGTCCCCGTAACCTCAATAAGGATTCTTTAAAATACAGCCGGCTCTCCTGGATTCCTTTCCCTCTCTTGTTGTTCTCCGAGGGGATCCTGCCCATCAGTTCCTTGAGATTGTCAAAGTCTGCTTTTCTGAAGTCCAGGATCCATATTCTGCTGCTGTCCTTTCTTCCTTGCGTCAGGATCCTGAACTCGACCATCTCATGGTCACTGCCTCCCAAGTTCCCATCCACTTTTGCTTCCCCTACTAATTCTTCCCAGTTTGTGAGCAGCAGGTCAAGAAGAGCTCTGCCCCTAGTTGGTTCCTCCAGCACTTGCACCAGGAAATTGTCCCCTACATTTTCCAAAAACTTCCTGGATTGTCTGTGCACCGCTGTATTGCTCTCCCAGCAGATATCAGGGTGATTGAAGTCTCCCATGAGAACCAGGGCCTGCGATCTAGTAACTTCCATTAGTTGCCGGAAGAAAGCCTCATCCCCCTGGTCCAGTGGTCTATAGCAGACTCCCACCACGACATCACCCTTCAGTCATGCCTCCCATGTTTCTGATAGTGGAACTTCAGAAGGGGAAGTGCTTTCACTAAAAAGGGGTTATTTTCACCTGCTAACGGAAAACGGCTTAAGTGAAGCAAATTTCAGCAGCATCAGTTATTTCTTCCCTTAGGTGGAATAACTCTGTCTCTCTAGCCTTGTCACTTGGTAGCAAGTAGGGAGACAACTGGGTGCCTGTAACTTTTACATATATATCTGGAATGTAAAATTCCCCAATGAAAATATTGGTGCTTGAGAACATTATGTAGATTTAGGGCATTTCCTGGAGGATTTTGGATCTGTACACAAAAAATTACTTTGGTGCATTGAGACTGTGTCTGTGCTGCACATCCAAGAAGCCTGAGATTTCAAGAGTTGGCCTATACATTTTGTTTAAAAAAAAAAAAGTGTAATGTATGTTTAAAGGGGAACTGTGCTCATTTTCTTTATCCAAGCATTTTTTCACATTTCCAAATCATGGTAATATCTTTCAGCATGAATAGAGGGGTGTGTGTGTGTGTGTGTGCATACAAAAATTTGCATTAACTATTGAACTTTCAGACTAATGAACAGAATGAGTAGAAATTTCTGCTAACTGTCTTGCAAAGAAAAGTTTGAACACCTAACCAAATGGAAATTGCTGTATCTGAACTGAGAGACCGGAGTTGCTGCTTGTGACGTGATTTGTTGTAATATGTGACTTGTGTTTAAAACACTTTTATACCCCATGCTCATCTCTTAAAGGATAATTGCTCCCATGTTAATTCCTGACTCTCTCAATGTGAGGTACATTGTGGGTCTGGGTAATTAATCACCCCCAAATTGTATTTAAAAATAGCATTGGGGAGAAACTGCCAGGGCTCCACTTCTCTCCACCTGAACCCTGCTTCAGTATAATAACTTAAGTACAGACTTAAACAATAGATCCATATTCAGGTGTTGCAAAACTCCCCTTATACCTTCAAACCCAAAGACGAAACTTCTTAGCGTGGGCCTTGTCTGCGCTAGCAAGTTGTACCAGTAAAAAATTCTGTTTTCATAGTGCCACCACAAACCTCGTTCAGCAGAGCACATATGCAGTTGGCCACTTGTGTGGGCGTATTGTGCCCACACGGTCTCAAAATGTATCAGCAAAACTGTTGCTGATAGGTTGCTGTTGTGGGTCGGCATCTAGTGTCCTACGCCCTGCCTCCAGGTCCACGACCTTGTGGGAAATCACCACTGTGTATAGTGGGGCAGCCGCTGCTTAATGTCAGATACCCCACTGTCCTCTCAGGGAATTGTGGATCAAAAGCCCACAATTCCCTCTCTTCTATCTTAGAATCAGCTGCTCTTATGTACCATTTACAAACTTGTCCCATGAATAGCATGAGCAACAGCACTAAAAAATACTGTGCTGCCATCAGAAATAACTGACCCTTAACCTTCTGCCCCTTTCTCACGCCTCCCATGTGAATCGGTTTTACCTCCTTGTCCTTTTTTTTTTTTTTTTTTTTTTTTCAGTGTTCCTCTTCTCAGCCTGCTCCCCAGGCTTTCTGCTTGCCCTTGTGAAGAGGATTTTCAAGCCATGCACATTTTGGACCATTAAAGAGCCTCACTTTATTACAAAGGGCTGGATTTTCTCCTTGCAATCCAGCCTGAGTTCAGGGCAACACTTAGCCACGCTGCCCAGGGCTGGATTTACATCCTACACGCTTCTAGGCACAGCATCGTCAGTGACCCTGCTGCCTACAGCTGACCTTGTTTTCCGTAAGACATGACACTTTTAACCCACTTTTAACTGTTAGGTGCCCCATGGCACATGTCTACTGTCCCTAATTGGAATTCCACCCCTGACACTGCCCCAGGTACAGGGCAGGGAAACAGATTGTGACTGAGGACCCACTTCTGCAAAGCACCTAAGCAGGTGCTCAGCTTTAAGTACGTGAGTGGTTTTGACAGGTATTTAAACTAAAAACTATTGCTTCCTGAACTAATATGCAGTTATGAAGAGAGACAGTGGAAGTAATGCACTGGCAATCATAAAAAGGTAGAACGTCACCTTAAGCATGGAAGAAAATAAACCTTATTCAAAAATGGAGTAGTTTTAATTATTCTCCTTGTTGCAAGTTTCAAAATTGGAATGATTAAATCCAAAATAAATTGAGCACAGACTCCCACAACACAGCCAACTAACAGAAAACAAACAACAAAAATCCAGCCAAAAATCCATAATCACTTTGGCTAAGATAAATGAGGATGATGTCTAAATAAATATTAAACGCAGTCTCTCCTTAAGGTCTGCATTTCTGCTGAATTGGTCTCTGAAGCAAAATAACAAAACCGGCATTAATTGTTGTTTACTTTGACTGTTGCTCATCATATCAGTAAGTCTATTACATCAATTCCAAAAGTAGCTATTAAATAATCAGGTCAGCATGTTAAATGTCAGACTCTGTTCTGAAAATTAAAATTAAATTTAAAACTTAAAATGTAAACGACTTCTTCTTTTTGACCTGTTAATATTCCTTTTGATAATGCTCTTCATTTAGCCTCATGACTGATCTTCTGTGGGCTTGGTTCTGCAAACAGATGTGCCTGGAGTTCCATTATCACTGGGCTAGTTGAGACCTCTGCAGTCAGAGGTGACTCCTTTGTGAGTTATACAGTTACTGTCTATTTGCAAAATACGTATTTTGTTAAAATGTGCTTTTGGCCAAGCTGTAGCTTATTGGGTAAGAGCATGTTTTTGGCTTGCTAGAATAGCGTGAATAAAAGATTCACTCCGTTCTAATTTTTGGTATTCTAGGTACAGAGAATTCAGGCATCAAGAAAAACAAATGCTTTTTCTCATTTAAAAATACATTGACAACCAATGGCTAAACTAATGCTGAATTTTCAGCGCATATTTTTCAGCATCTGACTCTTGCTCATTTATTATTGTAATTGATTCCTACCAGAAAGATTATGATTTATTTCTTTAAAAGTTGTTTTTCAAACACTACTGTGACATGTACAACCAACCAGTCCCATTCTAATCCTTTTATTATTTGTGCTTATGACTTTAATTGTGTGTCCTTTCAAGTAGGAACTGTTATTTGTGCAGTGAATGAAATATTGGTGTGAACTTTCCATGTACATGTTAATGAAGCTTTGCCTAGTAAGGTGTTACTGGGACTTGTGATAACTTAATCTAATGCTAATATGTTGGGACACATATGCTGATGAGGAGCACATTGTTTTGGAAAATGTTGCATTCTGAAGCTGGCTATGGTTATCAAAGTGGTATGATTCCTGTCTTGCAGGGAATACAAGTTACTTGCGAGGTACAGTAACCAGAGTTGAGTACCGATGTGCAGGATCTTCTCATAGTCTATGCTCAGCATTTTAAGATTCAGTATTTTACTTTATATTTGTTCTGCTACCACTTTTAACAGATCTCTCTCAAAATCTTATCTGACTGCCAGATGCTGAGACTGGATGCCAGGGGATGGATCACTTGGTGATTGATACTGGGCTAGATGGACCTTTGGTCTGACCTAGCATGGCCATTTTTAAGTTAGTCAGTTTTTACAGAATGACAGACTGAGGCTTTGGTTTGCCCAGGAGACTGGTTAGGAGTAGAAAGATAAATCTGTGAGTCCTCAGTATATTTGTGAATGAGATCACCTACAGAGTGTGTGTGTAGAGGGAGAAGAGGAGGGGGCTAGGTGTAGGACCCCCCTGAAGAAGATCATGTAAATGAAATGTTGAGGGAATGATTGGAAGTTGGAGGAGAGCTAGGAGAGGACGGAGTTATGAAAGTTGACAAAGGACAAAATTGCCAGAGGGAAAAAGCATAGTGGCCTGTGGGGTGAGTTGGAAGATTTCCTGGGGAGGTGCCATCAGCTTCTTGAGAAACCAAGCTTTTATTTAAAACCAAACAAAAAAAACATCTAGTGGCTATGGCTGTGAAAGCCTTCCAAATAGGGTGAAAACCAATGCAGTACTGCCTTCCAAAGCCTGCAGACAACTCCAGCTGCCTCTGCTGTTCAGAACTTTCCCAAGCTATAGTACAGGAAAAACTGACTAGCATCTTTCCCTTCATCTGCTGCTATTCAGAATCCTGTGGACAGCAGTGGGGCTAAGAGTCGGAACAGTCTCACTTTGGTGCTGTGTGGAGAAGGAAATGGCACTATAGTTATTCACTACAAAGGAGGATTCAAACTGCAGCTGAGTTATGAGTAGAATCATGGAGATGTGTGACACTTTTTGGGGTGACCCTAGGTGTCGGGTTAATTTCTACCACCTGCTCACAGTGGGAAGTAGCCTGTCTGTGCTCGCTAGGGGAAACACTCTCCAGTTACTGGCAACACAGGAGCTCCACTCCAGGCTCCGCAAGCCCTGCTCTTTCCCTCTGCAGACTAGGAATTTACACACCCCATTTTGTTCAACTTGAGTGCCCAGTCCCTTAATCGTCTGGATGCTCACAATGCACATAGATCCACTGCCTCAGAGAAAGCAGTGCACCCAAGTGGACAGGTTTCATCTCTGTTCAGCATTCTCCTTAGCACAAGGCACTTAAATAGGTTTATAGTCAAACCAGATTGAAGTTTATTTACCAGAGCTTGAGTTGAAGATTCAATGAAAAGCATGTATAAGGGTTTGGAAACAGAAGGTTACAGATAAAAGAAGGATATAACGTGCAGTTGATAGCCTATACTTATTCACAAATTACTTTCCTGTCTAATGAGATCTCTCACACGAAGGTCATTCCTTGCAAAATGGCCCAAATTTTCATGATAGCCCCATGCTGTTGGAGTCCCTGCTCCTATAATGGGGAGGAATTCTCTTATACAATTCCAGCCCATTGTCCCCTGGGATGGTGCATGCCCCATCTCGATCAGAAGACTAACCAGCTCCTCTGGGCTCAACCCATAGGTGCTAACTCTGTGGGTGCTCCAGGGCAGGAGCACCCATGGGGAAAAATTAGTGGGTGCTCTGCACCCACCGGCAGCCAAGCTCCCCTCACCACCACCTCCTCCCCTGAGCGCACTGTGTCCCTGCTTCTCTGCCTACCTCCCTGTGCTTGCCGCCGTGAAACAAGCTCCAGGGGGGAGGAGTAGGAGTTCCGCGTGCTTAGGGGAAGAGACGGGGCTGGGGCAGGGATGTGGGGAAGGAGTCCAATGGGGCAGGGAGGGGGCGGGGACTTTGGGGAAGGGGTTGGAATGGTTGCGGGTCAGGGGTAGAGTTGGGGAGGGGGGCAGGAGGTAGAGTGGGTTAAGCACCCACTGACACCAGCAGAAGTTGGCGCCTATGGCTCAACCAGTACTAAATAGGCACACCTATAGAGCCTGCTTCAGCTTAAACTTAAAAATGAGAGCTTGTCACAGGAAGGGGCAACCAAGAGGAAAGGCGCTGTGCCTCAGAAGTAGCTGATTCTTGCTACAGAGCCATTGAGTGAGAAACCGCTGACCATGGACAAGCTTATCACGGCAGGGCAGGGGTCAAAATCAACCCTGACTGGGTCAGCCAAACCAGACCTTTATAAGGGGACGTTCAGTATGAGTCTCCTTATAAAGTGGAAAGGCTGGAGTAAAGTTCCCAAGTGGGGAAAGGGAATGAGACTCTGAAACTGCCTGAGTGTGACCCCAGAGAAAGGCTCAGCCTATCACATCCCCTGACATGGGGTATCCTGTTCAGAGATTTTTATTGGGGGTTCTTTTGTCTTTGCAAATGCTGAAGCCTGCATCTTACTCAGTCACTGGGGTCTGTCTCCACAGATGTTCATTATTCTTACGTTGGTTGAGTCAGCGCTCAGACTGCCTCCTCTCAGGTGATAGGTTTGACTCCGGACAGCTTTGGAACATAATATCCTACATGTTACATAACTCTAGAACTGACTTTCTATACAAACATCTCCCAATAACCATGATAATCAGCTACACTTTACCTTTCCTCAGAAACCACATACAACCCCCTTTGGTGAAACACTGAGAAGATGGACTGACACAGGGCCTGTCTGTCATGAAGTGAGCTGTAGCTCACGAAAGCTTATGCTCAAATAAATTTGTTAGTCTCTAAGGTGCCACAAGTACTCCTTTTCTTTTTGTGAATACAGACTTACACGCCTCTCTGGGTTTGTCTGTGTCGTAACATGCACTGCCTACCTCTTGAGGCAGCCAGAAAACAGATGGAGTGCTACAGAATGGTGAATACTTCCCCACCTCCCATTCTCATCCTGTTGCCTCCTACCTCCTGGCATGGGAAGTGAAGAGAATTTTCCTTCTCCATTCCAGCAGCTATAACTTCATCTGGCACTTACAAGTCAAAATACAAAAGCTGGATCCCCTGATCAGGGTCCAGGGACAACATTCTAAAAGGAATCCCATCCCCTGTGCCTTTCCTGGCAGTGCGGAAGAGGTGGGAGAATAAAAGAGGCCAACTATAGAGGAGGAGGTAGAGGATGTAGTACAAGGACTGGGCATCACAACATGGGGAATAAATGGCCAGCCCTCTGTGGAGAAAGAGGTGGTTAGGGACTATTTAGAAAAGCTGGACGTGCACAAGTCCATGGGGCCGGATGAGTTGCATCCGAGAGTGCTAAAGGAACTGGCGGCTGTGATTGCAGAGCCATTGGCCATTATCTTTGAAAACTCGTGGCGAATGGGGGAAGTCCCGGATGACTGGAAAAAGGCTAATGTACTGCCAATCTTTAAAAAAGGGAAGAAGGAGGATCCTGGGAACTACAGGCCAGTGAGCCACACTTCAGTCCCCGGAAAAATCATGGAGCAGGTCCTCAAAGAATCAATCCCGAAGCACTTACATGAGAGGAAAGTGATCAGGAGCAGTCAGTATGGATTCACCAAGGGAAGGTCATGCCTGACTAATCTAATCGCCTTCTATGATGAGATTACTGATTCTGTGGATGAAGGGAAAGCAATGGATGTATTGTATCTTGACTTTAGCAAAGCTTTTGACACGGTCTCCCACAGTATTCTTGTCAGCAAGATAAAGAAGTATGGGCTGGATGAATGCACTATAACGTGGGTAGAAAGTTGGCTTGTTGGGCTCGACGGGTAGTGATCAATGGCTCCATGTCTAGTTGGCAGCCGGTGTCAAGTGGAGTGCCCGAGGGATCGGTCCTGGGGCCGGTTTTGTTCAATATCTTCATTAATGATCTGGAGGATGGTGTGGATTGCACTATCAGCAAATTTGCGGATGATACTAAACTGGGAGGAGTGGTAGATACGCTGGAGGGGAGGGATAGGATACAGAGGGCCCTAGACAAATTGGAGGATTGGGCCAAAAGAAATCTGATGAGGTTCAATAAGGATAAGTGCAGGGTCCTGCACTTTGGACGGAAGAACCCAATGCACAGCTACAGACTAGGGACCGAATGGCTAGGCAGCAGTTCTGCGGAAAAGGACCTAGGGGTGACAGTGGACGAGAAGCTGGATATGAGTCAGCAGTGTGCCCTTGTTGCCAAGAAGGCCAATGGCATTTTGGGATGTATAAGTAGGGGCATAGCGAGCAGATCGAGGGACGTGATCGTTCCCCTCTATTCGACATTGGTGAGGCCTCATCTGGAGTACTGTGTCCAGTTTTGGGCCCCACACTACAAGAAGGATGTGGATAAATTGGAGAGAGTCCAGCGAAGGGCAACAAAAATGATTAGGGGACTGGAACACATGACTTATGAGGAGAGGCTGAGGGAACTGGGATTGTTTAGTCTGCAGAAGAGAAGAATGAGGGGGGATTTGATAGCTGCTTTCAACTACCTGAGAGGTGGTTCCAGAGAGGATGGTTCTAGACTATTCTCAGTGGTGGAAGAGGACAGGACAAGGAGTAATGGTCTCAAGTTGCAGTGGGGGAGGTTTAGGTTGGATATTAGGAAAAACTTTTTCACTAGGCGGGTGGTGAAACACTGGAATGCGTTGCCTAGGGAGGTGGTGGAATCTCCTTCCTTAGAAGTCTTTAAGGTCAGGCTTGACAAAGCCCTGGCTGGGATGATTTAATTGGGGATGGGTCCTGCTTTTGAGCAGGGGGTTGGACTAGATGACCTCCTGAGGTCCCTTCCAACCCTGATATTCTATGACTGAGGGAAATAGATATGAGGGGGCTGAGATGGACCTGTGAAAGTGCACATTATGAGGCAGGAAAAAAGTGAAATAGAGCCAGGAAGAAAAGGGAGTGGTCTAGTGGAAAGAGCACTGAAGTGTAGGGGACAGGAGATGTGGGTTGCTATTTCCACCTCTGCCAACAACCAACTCTGTGACCTCAGCAAGTCCCTTTCACCTCTGTTTCCTCTCTCCTTTCTCTGTTTTGCCTATTTGGATTATAACTGCTGTGTGTGGCAGATATTGACTCTCGCTATAAAACATAGGATGATACAGACCCTTCCTCTATGAGCTTACAGTAACTTCACCGATCATGCCTGCACTGTGTAAGTACTTATGCAGCCCTTGGTATATTCCTCAAAATCTGCAGATCAGGTGTTCCACCTCAGTAGTCTCTTTCCATGGTTGCTCCAGTTTTAGTCAGGAATCTGCAGGGAAGTTATTACTTGCCAACAAAAGATATGCAAACCAATTTCAATGAGAATTTGGGAGCCACCAGCTTCACCCGTAGGCGGTATGCGAGGCTACTACAGAGAAGCACTAGTCAACCAAAGGAGCAGGTTAATGAACAGATAGCAAGAACTTTTTCTTCAGTAGAGATGAGGTTTTCCATCCCTACGATTACAAAAATGCCTTTTTCATGTGGAGAGTTCATTTGGGCTTCATTAGGTAGGCTTATGGCAAATATTGTATTTAAACCTGTCCTCTGTTATCACTACATAAGCAAGGCTCTAACATGAGGAATATAAAAGTCAACTGGGATGCAAAATACCTGTGACACTTGACATTTAAACAATATATTTCCATGACTCATCCTCTCTTCACTGTGACTATCCTATGATGTTTCCTAAACTCAATGGTGAATCCAAAGGCTATGTGTAGTCGATAAAAGGATGTTTTTGTTTCACAGTGTGTGTATGAGATAAAATATTTTTATGTATTGTGGAGGCGTTGGTAGTGACTCCCTTGTCGAGGTTGCATTGAGATTTGTATTAAAATCTTTCTGATTCATGCTTTAATAATTGAATTGTCTCCTGGCTTTAGCACAATTATTCTTCAGAAGATGACTGAATTTTAAAATATGCACTAACTTTGTGCAGAAACAACACTTTTTTAAAAAATGTTCTTTTGAAGTTTTATACTCTTTTTGCTTGCTTTCCAATATCTTGGATATAAGCCAAGTCAAGTATAGCCATAGAAAATAGTTTGCACTAGTCTACCCTGCATTCTGTTCTTCAGCCTCTGCTCACTCTCCCATTATTACCTTCTGTCCCTTGCTACTCCACACAGTTTATACCCTCCCAACTCACTACCCTTGGCTCATCACTTGCTGCCCCCAACATCCCCTCCATAGTCACCACTACCCCAAACGTTCCCCTGTCTTCCCATCCTTTATTGCACCCCACTGCCTGACATGTTTTTTAAAAAAAACTAGGAAATTCCTATATGAAAAATTTTAAGTTTGAGGTAAGGCTGTAAAAGTGTTTCTTTTCAACACAATCCAATAAAAATGAAGGAATCACCAGTTAAGACTACGTGAACACCCAAAAAACCTCTCAGTTCACCAGTTCACAACCTACATCTTGTCATGCCATCATGCACTCTTGGACTCCAGGATAAATGATAAAACAGAATCATTGAGGAGTATTTTGTTTTATCACATGAAGATGACTTGTGATAAATTTTGATATAAAATTCTGCTGTAGTTATTGTGCATAGTATTATAGAATGCAGTTTAAAATTGCATTGTACCCTTCTTGGATAAATACTATTACTTTGAATTCATTTATATGAAATAATGGTACTAAAATAAACAATGCATAAGGATGTTGCACTCTGAAGTTTTTCTTCGGGAAAACAGCTAGTTGTGGAAAACTCTTTCAGAAATGTGTGTGTGTGTGTGAATGTTTTAAGAAGCTGCTGCTGCTGTTTGTATTATCAGAGTGTCTAGGAGCCTTGGTCATGGACCACGACTCCACTGTGCTTGGTGTGGTACTTACAATTTGTGTTAACATGTTGTTTTTGTGATTGATGCAGTTAAAAGCTATTTCAGCATTTTGTCTGAGTATAACTGACCCATATTAGCCTGAGGATTAAGTAGGGTTACCATATGTCCGTATTTTCCCAGACGTGTCCAGCTTTTTGGTTTTTATATCGCTGTCTGGGAGGAATTTTTAAATATCTAAAAACATCTGGGATTTTGCCATTATTATTTTTCTCCAGAGAAGAGTTGATCATTCAAGAAAGAGAGAATGTCGATCATTCGAGAGAGTGCCCACTTATTCTCCCAGCGCTTGTTCTGCAAAACGGCTGTTTCACGCAGTTGGAAGGGAGGGGGGAGGAGGGGGAAAGCGGCGCACTCAGGGGAGGAGTGGGGGGCTGGGGAAGAGGTCCAATGGGGCAGGGAGGAGGCAAAGTTGGGACTTTGGGGAAGGAATTGGAATGGGGGGCGGGGAAGGGGTGGAGTTGGAGCGGGCCTGGGGGGTGGGGGCACAAGCAAATACCACCCCCCTTGGAGTGTCCTCTTTTTTGAATGTTCAAATATGGTAACCCGAGATTAAGTCTACTAGCCAGGGTGAAAAACAGTTGTTCTGCCACGTCACCTGTACAATAATTTAAAGGAATAGAATAGTTGTGACGTTTACGCTGCACAGCAACGTTGTCAATGGAGTGCTCTAATGAGGTAACAACACTAATCTCTCTTTTGGTTTTGTCCCCTTCTTCACCTGGCTTCATTTCCTTTCTTTCTCTCTCTGTATCAGAGATCACAATATATTTTCCTCCTCCCTTGCCATTTCTCTTTCTCCATCCCCATTCTTCCCTGTCCATCCCCAGAATCTCTAACAGTTCCTCACCCCCCAACAATGCATCTGCTCAGGTAGGTAAAATGCACCAGACACCACACCGCCAGAGGACTAAATGTACTAGCCAAAGACTTGTGTGGAGGAGGATGGTGTACTCTCCTGGGGCCACACCTAGGGAAGAAGTCAAGCCCACCCTCCCCTGTTGATAAGGGAAGGTTTGGGGATTCCTATCAGCTTCTGTCTTTGGACCCTCCATGGGGACTCAGTCTTCTCTAGCCTTTGACTAGCAAGTGTCCAAAGCCCCCCACCTCAACCTCCTCTGAGCCTAACCCCTTCTGTCCTTCCAGTATCCATTCTCTCAAGTCTCTGCTTCTCCCCTCTGTCTCCTGACCCCCCCACCTCTCTTTGCTGCCTTCCTTACCGTCTGTGTTTAGATCCTTCCCCCAGTGAATCTTCACAGTCTGCCTCTGTTGCTTTCCCAAGTGACAGCTGTGTGAAACTGACAGATTTTGAGTAGCAGCAGTGAAAACTGGCAAGGATCTGGTAAAAGTTCTGAACAGCAGTAGAGTCCCTGGAAATTTCCTGGCTGCAGACTCTGGCAGAGAGCTCTGCATTAATTTACACTTGGTTCCACAGATTTTAAGACCAGAAAGGGACCGTTGTGGGCAAACAGTATGATTTCTGCTATAACACTGTCCATAGAACTTTGATCCAATAAATTACAGGCCACATAATTTATGGATGAACTAGAGGTGGTCTTCTAGAAAAGACATCCGGTCTTGATTCAAAAGACTTCGACTGGTGGAGAATCCACTCTTCCAGTGGTTAATTACCCTTGCTATAAAAAAAAAGGGGGAAATATTTTTAGTTGGAATTTTTCTAGCTTCATGTTCTAGCCATTTTATATTTCAGAGTAGCAGCCGTGTTAGTCCGTATTCGCAAAAAGAAAAGGAGTACTTGTGGCACCTTAGAGACTAACCAATTTATTTGACAATAAATATATTGTTATGCATTTGTCTGCTATATCAGATTGTTCAACTATCAGAAATCTTCTCCCTTGCTTAGGGATTTATAGATCATGATCAAGTCTCCTCTTAAACTTCTCTTGGACAAGCTATAATGATTGAGCTCCTTAAACCTTTTTTGTTTGTTTCTTTTGTATTCTCATCTTTTGAAGATTACTGTTAATTTCTCAGTTACTATGTGATCTGAAGAGTCAGTAAAGCTCTCTGGGCCTTAGTTTCATTATCTATACAATAGGGATAATATTACTACTTGATCTCACTGGTGTTGTGAAAATTAATTAATGTTTTCGAAGTGTGGAATGTGCTGTAAAATGCGTTTAATACTTGATCTGTTTGTTGCAAGAATGCTAGGACTCAGGAGACGTATGCAAGTCATTTTGTAATCGCTTTGGCTGGTAGGACTCTTTTTTGTTTTGCTTTTAAATTTTCATAATGGGCTTGGAATTGAATTTATGCTGTAACTCCTGGTTTTCTGAACCCTGCAGTAATCTGGCAGGACTCTGCATTTGTATCTCTCCTTCCCCACACCCTCTTTATAGTAGATATAAAAACACTGATGCTATAAGGCCTTATTTATAAGGAAGAAAAAAATCTTGTGTAGAAAAAACAGAGCATAATAAAATGGGCATATAAGGTTTGACTTGGAGAATCAGGGTATTTCATGCAAGTGCAAAAAGCCTTTTGTCCCAAGGAATCCCAAAATTTATTTGTGAACTGTATACAGAGAGTAAGTAGCACTGAAATGTAGTAAACGGGATGCCCAACAATAGATAAAATTTTGGCCAAGAAAACAAGGTTCAAAGCCTACTTGCTCCCTCCAAAATTCCCAAAGGATTTTGAATGTCCGTGTAGAGCAGGAAGGAGGACCTTGTGTGTTTTTGTTGTGGGTGTTTTTTTGTTTGTTTTTTTAAACGATCTCATGGTAAGCTGCATGTTACTTATTTTATCTCTGTTAGGATGAAGGGCCGAGTTTTGACATAGCCAAGGTTTGTAGCTATAGTCTCAGGAAGTCTAGGGATTCCAAATTTATCTGAGATCCTCCAAGTCAGTAATGGTTGCAGATGGGAAAGGGGGTCACGTATAAGGCCCTACCAAATTCGTGGCCATGAAAAATGCTTCACGGATCATGAAATCTGGTCTCCCCCTGTGACATCTGGTCTCTTGTGTGCTTTTACCCTATACTATGCAGATTTGACAGGGGAGACCAGCATTTCTCAACTTGGGGGTCCTGCCCAAAAATGCATTGCAGGGGAGGTCAAAGGTTATTTTAGGGGGGGTTGTGGTATTGCCACCCTTACTTCTGCGCTTCCTTCCAATCTTGGTGGCTGGAGAGCGGAGGCTGCTGACGGAGGTCCCAGCTCTGCAGGCAGCGGCGCAGAAGTAAGGGTGGCAATGCCATGCCAGGCCATCCGTCCTTCTGCGCTGCTGCTGGCGGCGGCTCTGCCTTCAGAGCTGGGCTCCCGGCCAGCAGCCACCGCTCTCCAGCTCCCCCACTCTGAAGGCAGCGCCGCTGCCCGCAACAGCGCAGAAGTAAGGGTAGCAGTACTGCAACCTCCCTACAATAAACTTGCAGCCCCCCCCCCCAGCTCCTTTTTGGGTCAGAACCCCTGCGTTTACAACACTCTTGTACGAAATTTCAGATTTAAATAGCTGAAATCATGAAATCTATGATTTTTAAAATCCTGTGACCGTGAAATTGACCAAGATGGGCCATGAATTTGGTAGGGCCCTACCCATGTACAAGGACTAGAATAGGATTCAGTGTGGCTTTACACTGGAAAAAGATTGTGCAGAAATTTTTTTTTTTCACGGAGCTTCATATTTATTACTAGGTGACTCGAGATCAAATGTGCTCACTTTGCAAGGGAAACAGTGGTTCTAAGAAGCAGGCCTGCTAACACCGGTTAGGCCCTGAGAGCCTAGCAGGGCGGGCTCTTTCCTTTTTTGTGCATCATCACAAGTAATAAAAGGTCACCAGGCCCAGTTATGCTGTTAATTCTAGCTGTGGAACCCATTGTCTTCAGCACCAAGTGTACCTGATTGGAACTTAGTAAAGAATTTTGTGTTCAATAAGGAATAGCTCACTTCACATCCGATGAAGTGAGCTGTAGCTCACGAAAGCTCATGCTCAAATAAATTGGTTAGTCTCTAAGGTGCCACAAGTACTCCTTTTCTTTTTGCGAATACAGACTAACACGGCTGTTACTCTGAAACCTGTCAGAATAGAATACAGTTGGCTTTCTCTAGTTAAGTGAGCTCTGCAGGACTAGCAGGAATGTATAGCAGTAAATGCTTACCCTTGGTTATTCAAGTCTACAGAGAGGATCCTAAATGCATGCACAGAGCAGATCTGCTAAGTGAGATGGTGCTGTTTTGTACATAGTTGCTTGTCACTGCACTTTAAGTGGAGGAGCTTGTGTTTCTCATTAAAGCACTGATTCTTTCCAGCCAATTGTGCGTGTGTGTGGTTGTGAAACTTCTGCTGGTCTCACACGTGCAATAAAGAGGGGGTGGGGACACTTGCCTGAAGGAGAAAATTAACCATCCAGAGGAGGAGGAGTATTGGCGACTCCATCATATAATAAACATTATTCCTTAGGGCTTTGTTGTTCCATCAAGACAAAAGGCCTTGAATTTAAGCCCAGTAGTGGAGAGAAGGTTCGCAGAGGGGGCAGGGCGGAGAATGAAAACAACTGAGTACGTCCGTGTGGTGCAATCACTGACATAAATCTGTCTTTTGTGAATATCCTGAACTTCCCATGCATTCAGTCTGCAGCCAAGGAACAAAAGGCCAGGCAGTTTCATTGGAAATAATCAGCTCTCTAGACACCTGCAAATGAAGTTATATCCCAGTTACCTCAAACATCTAATCTGAAGGTCTGTGCTGGGGAAGATGTACAGATATTTACCATTCTTACACTATTTTCTATTGCCACTGCCATTCTAGTGCAAGTAGGGTTGCAAGGCAGAGTAAAGGAGCAATGGCAGCAGGGAAAGCTGTATGTCCCCACATCTGCCCCACCCCTCAACTGGAAAAGTCTTCCTGCAGCTGCAAGTAAAGGGAAAAGCAGCCAACAGTGGGAACGGCTCACGCGGACAGGGCTGCGAGCTCAGGCAGCAGCAGCAAAATGACGAACAAAGCCTCTTGTCTTGTCTCTGCTTTCATGGCTTTCCGTTCTGTTGCAAAAGCATCATGTGGACCTGGCTCCATGGCACCACCAATGGACCAGTCTCCCACTGTATGGGGAGTAGAGGAGATAAAAGTAGAAATTCACAAATAAGATAAAACCAGAAAGAACAACAGACAAAAGGGAGGGAGAGGAGAAAATAGCGCAGTGGTGGGCGGCCTGCAGGCCACGCGCGGCTCATCAGGGTAATCCACTGGCGGGCTGCGAGACAGTTTGTTTACATTGACCGCCCTCCACTCCCAGTGGCCTTGGTTCACCGTACTCAGCCAATAGAAGCTGCGGGAAGCGGCGCAGGCCGCAGGGACATGCTGGGAGCTGTGGGTGGCCGTGCCTGCGGACGGTCAATGTAAACAAACGGTCTCACGCCTGCCAGCGGATTACCCTGATGGGCTGCGTGTGGCCCACGGGCCACAGGTTTCCCACCACTGAAATAGAAGGTAGTAACTGTGCCTGGAGGTAGGACACTGAGTAGCTTCCATTGCAGGGCATGTGAAGGGCTTCTGACTTTCGTTTTTAAGCGATAAATACTGATTTGGGGGTGTTTTAATAAGAGAGAGAAATCTGTGTCTATCCAACAAACATTGGAATTGATTACTTGTGTCTAAGAGCTTGTCTACACGGAGCAGTAATGTAAACTGCGGGAATGTGATTTCTAAAGTGCGCTAATATGTTGCACATTAACTGGTCCATGTAGACCCTGTTGTGCACACTAAAGGTTCCCTAGTGCTCTTTAACATAGCGCTGTTTGAAACAGTACTATGTTAAAGCGCACTAGGGAACATTACAAAGAATTTACTCATTACAGCAGTGCATATTGTATGTATTCTAAATTACTCATTACAGAATATACAAGGAGAGAGCCCTGAAAATCCCCAATTTCTGGAAATCTATATAAAACTCAAATTACTAAAAATAAACCCTGAAAAATGAAATTAATAACTCCCCCTCCCCCCAAAACCAGAAGCCCTAGACAGATGCCAGGAACATACGGGGAACACTGCATTAATACACTGACTTCATGTGGGTGTATTAGTGATTCATGCAATATATTGGAATGTGAAATAACACTTATAGATCACCATCTCTCTTGGTGGTACCGTCTCATCGGCTCCTTTGGTCATCCAGTGATATAGCCCTAATGTAGCATAGGTCCGTCTGATTAATTCAGCACAGTCTTTCTTTGGCAGGCAAGAGGTTGCTCATGATTTCCATTACCACTGCCTGAATGTCTGCTCACGCTGAATAGCCTGTATTCTCGGACTCTCAAATAGTCATTATTAAGTCAATCAGAAAGAATATGAACATTTTCACATGGAAGGTGCAGGGCTTTTTTTTGTAAACTATCTGGTGGTTTCACCAGCCGTTATTAGGAAATGTTCCCCTCTAGTCCATGAAAAGAGGTATTTTGTTCTGTCTCTCTCTCTCCAGAACATACACATTTGAGAGCGAGGGATTTTCATTTACCATGACAACCAAAGAAACTGCAGAACCATGTGGTTGCTTTGTCCTTCATATGATTTATTCTTTTATTTTAAAAATTCATATTGCTGATTGAGTTAGGAAACCTCAGTGGTTTTTTCACCCCTCTCTCATGAATTATATCCCTGTCTTATCTACATGGTATTTTGTAGGGAGCCGTAGAAAACTTGGTAATGCTAATATTTTCATGATCCCTTTTAAGAAAGTGATCTTAGCTAATAACCATACAACAACAACAAAGTATCACACTGAAATAACAATCTTAGCACAGAGCCTAGCACAATGGAGTTCTGTCCCAATATAAATAATAGATGGTAATAACAATGAATCACATTAATCTTGTTTAACAATCAGAGTCATAATGACTCCAGCATGGGAGGTAATAGTCTTTTAGTTCATGGTTTCCCCCCACCTCATACAGCAGTGATACTCCGACTGAGGTTTGGGAGCTGCAAGTGGCTCTTCAATGTCTCCCCTGCAGCTCTTTGCAGCACATGATATTAAAACACCATGCCATTTAATTATTAACCAGTCAGGATGCTTTTACTATATTATTAACCAATTGTAGAATACTTGCACAGTCATTTTGCTGTGAGAATATATAAATAGTAAATGGAACAATGAATTCACACTGCTGTGGCTCTTTTGGGTAATATTGATCTCTAATTTGGCTCCTGGACTACTGAGGTCTGAGTGTCACTGTTATAGACTGGTGTTTCTATAGAATCTTAGTGGCCAAGAGATAGAAAGATCTGTTGGGTCATAAAGCCTATTCCCATGCCAGGGCAGGCTCTAGCAAAGACAGAAGATGTATCTGAGTATTAACAGATAGTACTCTTGGTAGGGCCTGCTCCCATTGAAATCCGTGGTAGAGCTCCCATTGACTTCAGCGAGAGAAGGCTCAGGCCTTCAATCTTAGCTGAAAGGCAAGAAGAAGCACTGATACTGTCAGCCTGTGTATAGCACCAGTATTAATCCTGCCTCTGAAAAATTGCTGTAATCTTAAAACAAAAACAAAATCAAACACTTCTCGGTTATTAAGGCATAAAAATAAATGGCCACCGGTATGGTGCTGACACGCCAACTTCCACCCGCAAAGCTGTGTGTTAACCCCCATCTCTAGCTCCGTAGCTGAACTGTCACGGTTCCCAGAGTTGTGCGCCGCATGCTGACATCAGCGCTCGTGCCCGGGGAGAGGAATGAATTGGGTAATGTTGGCTGTTTGGGTTAAGTAAACAAGATGGAACCATTTAATTTTGGCCAGGCAGCTCTATAAATGCTGACAAATGTTTCCCAATCTGGTGTAGGCTACTCTAAAGAATGCAGAATTAGATGTTCTATTTATGTAATGCTCTTCATCCAGGAAAATCCCTAATACCTCAATATGCATAATGGGTATTTGGACACCCAGTTCCGTCTCCTATCTAATGAGAATTGGGCTTCCAAATCCGATGGCTTAGAAAGCCTCAGCCCTAGTTCATAAGGCCAAATATTGGCACATTGTGAGGACCACATAACATGGGTGAATTTCAGTGCCATGAAAGCAGAGCTATTGTGTCCCTGTGTTCCTGCCAGCAACACCCATCAGTAGACTTATATGTATAAATTAATCCTACCAGGAGTGTAAATTAATCTCTGTGTATGGAAATGCATAATAGCTGAGCTAAGAGTATAAATGCACAAACGTGAAGATGTGACTTACTTAGATTGTACAGCCTCTGGGGTAGAGATTATTCTTACGTGTTGTGTGCGTGTGTGTGCACATACAGTGCCTAGTGCAGGGGGGCCTCGATCCCCGATTGGGGCCTGTGAGTGCTACTGCAGCACAAATCCTAAATAATAAAAATGATCGCTGCCCCATAGGCCCTACCCTGGAACATCTTTCCTCTACTCCTCTTATGAGAGTCTATAGAGTAAGATTTCTGCAGCGAGTTGGACCCAGAGTGGAAAGCTTCCACCCTGTGCTCCCTCTTTGCCCTCAAATTTTCTCATGTGCACAAAGGCAACCAGACTTTGACCCATAAGATACGCTGAAATGCAGCCATCTCTGAGCTGAAGCAGGACAGCTGTTTCACAGCACACAGCAGCACTACATGAGTAACAGCACAGTGGGTTAGGACAGAGTGAAGAAGGACCATAGCAAAGTGAAATTATAAGGGGGGATTTAAAATAACACAAATATAATTACCTGAGCTGAAATTTGACTAGAACATGAGGAGGTTGGGTTAACTTCCTTTTGCTGTTGTGAAATGAGCCCTAGCATCTTTTATAACTAGCACCATTAGATATCGCCTCCCACAGTAACTGTGATATGTAATAACTGTAACAGAAGTATTAAATATAAAATTCTGGGACACAGTAGTGTAGATCAGAAAATGCAAAGTCAGGTATGACTCTGGCTCAAATCCTGCTCTGGATTTACTCCCACTGAAGACAGTGAAGTCACTCTGGATTTACACTGGTATAACTGAGAGCAGAATCTTCTCTCAACCTCCATAATTTACACTGTTTGTAAAATTAACATATATGGATACAATATGACTTATGGATCAAGACTCTGCTTCAGCGTTTAATTTCCTAGTTTTTCAGTTTGCATTGCACCCAGTCTATTGGGTATCATTCAGTTACTCTTTCTCATTTTAATTTGGTTTTTTTGGAAGACTATACAGCGTGTGCTTATTTGAGAGATACTGACAGTTGCAGTTCTCTGGCTAAATATGTACTTAGATACAGCTTTGAAAAAAGTGGCTACTCAAATATTCACTGGCAACTCAATTTCTATAAGAAATGCTGGCTTATTGCCAATAAAGGCTTTCCTTTCAAATAAGACCTTTGGATATAAAATATAGTCTCCTCTCTGCTAGTAGCAGATTTTAGAAGTAGAAGAAAATCTGCTTCTTGTTGAGGGAGAAATCAGTGGTGAGGAGTTTGGAGATTATCTTGGTGTGTAAATACGAGTTTTAGCAGTCCTTGAACAGAAGTGGTCACAAACAGCACCCAGGTAATCCCCTCTTTCAAGGATTTCAGCCAAATACCAGTGCCTGGTTCCCGAGGAGTAACTAGTTAGAATAAGGCAGTGATCAAACTTGTTTGCAACAGCTCTACCCCTTGAAAAAGTGCATCACAAAACGAACAATGCATACTTTTTTTCAAAGACTGAACAGTGCTAAAACACTCAGAAAAAGATCTTGGAAACTGTAACTGTGCTATATAGTGACTCACCATAACTATAGAGTGGGGGGGGGGGAGAGAGAGAAAAGAGAGGGGGGGAAAAAGAAGACCTTTTTATGGTTATTGAAGGCTTCATAGTTCTTGCTGTGCTCCACAAAATAGCTAGTTGGAATGCCATGGTGACAGCACAGACAGAACTCAGGACCTCCTGCTCTAAAAACACAGGCCCTTCCCACTTGAGTTAATGGAGAATGCTCGTTGCAGTTAGCAGTAAAAGGCTGATGACACCCAAAAGTCCATATTGCAACCAGTAGAGGAGAATGGTGCACGTGCACCAACCAGTTCTCTGAATGTATTATTTCTCGCTCGCGCTCTCTAAATTCCGAGAACTAATCTGACCATTTAGCGTGTTTGTCAAGAATAGTCGAAGAGAGGCCAATAGGCCATTTTAATGCACAGCGTGAGGCTGCTCTCCTTTTCATCATTGACAACAGATTCCAGTACGCAGTGTGGTCTGCAGGTCCCAGCTGTAAATTCCTCTCATCTCTTGAAAAACATTGTGCTAGCAGACTTGACTAAGCATATTTTAACTAGTGCGATGTTAAACACAGTTTTACCCTTCGTGTAGGCAGGGACATTTAAACACAATGATTTGTGTTTAAAATCGTTAAGGTTAACCATGGCCTGCTAATGTTTTTAAATACAACTGTCCCTATTTACCCAAAGGGCAAAATTGTGTTTAACATCGCATTAGTTAAATGTGTTTAGTTAACACGTTTGCTAGCATGACACTTTTCCCCAGCATAGACATGGCCCAGATGCTGCAAAGGTGGGCAGGGGATGGATATGCTGCTCCATTTCCAGAGGAATGTAATGATTGGCACCCATCTCTTCATAATAACCCTTCTTTGCCATTATTGAGCAGCCTTGATATGTTATGTAAAAGGAATTCAGTGCTTGATGGATGCCCATGATGCAGCCTTGCATCTGCTCAACAGAATGTGAGTCTGAACACAACACTGTTCTTGGAACTTGAGTTCAAATCCCATCTGTTACAATGATGCTCTGTGACCTTGGCCAGTTCAGTTAATCTCCTTGCCTCTGATGATGATATGGGTTGGGGTGCTAGTACCTATTATTTGTTAGGTTTAATTTATTATTTGTATTTCACTAAGTGTGTGGGGTGGGGGGGCTAATGAAGGATCAGAGACCTGTTGTGCTAGATACTCGGTAAAAAGACAGTCCTTTCTCCAAAGGAGCTTGTAGACTAGGTTATAAGAAAACACAACAGGTGAATGATACAGACACACACAGGGCTGCAGAAAGGAGAGGATAAGTTAATAATAAAGCGAGCAAATTACCATTCAACCAAGTATCATTCAGTTACTCCATTTGCCTCTGCTTCAATTTCTAAATGCAGGAATTTGAATGCCTCCTTCCCTTACAGGGGGGTTATGAGGCTGAATTAGAACTTCAATAGCTTTTCTCATCTTGGAAGCACTTTACATTGTCAGTTGTATTCTTCTCCGAACACAGAGTGATGTAGGAGAGCTCTCATCGCTGAGAGAGAAACCTAGCTATGAAAAATACCTAAATATAGAACAGAGATTGAACAAAGCCCTGGCTGGGATGATTTAGTTGGGGATTGGTCCTGCTTTGAGCAGGAGGTTGGACTAGATGACCTCCTGAGGTCCCTTCCAACCCTGATATTCTATGATTCCTTTTTACAGGATGAATGAACTATGTGCTATAAATTGCCATCCCTCCTATCCCAATTGCAAGGAGATGGCCTATAATTATGGTTGGCTAATTTCCTATAGTTGCACTGAGGGAGGCTCTTGTGTTAAAACATAGCCTTGTATCTCTGTTTCCTCACACAAGAGAATAAGGCAGTGATTTCCCTACCATTACTGCCTCGACACGGCATGTTGTATGCACACCTGAATTATAGTATTTAACTAGTAATAGCATACATGAAGCTTGCTTTTTCCTTCTTGTACAAACTGTAAAAGCAGATACAAACAAAATATAGAAACAAGTTTGAGCGATTTTTAAAAGTGAAGTACATCTTGAACTAGTCACTATTGTTCTCTGTCCACTGTAGTAACCTTGGACCAGCCCACCTTGCAGATTAAATACTTTGCATCTCCATAGTGTCTGCCATTTAGGAATCTCAGAGAATTCTACAAACATCCTTATCATTTACCAAGCTGTAAAACCATTGTTGTTCCCCCTTTCATGGATGGATTATCAAAGTTCAGAGCAGTTTCCCAAGGTTATGAAGTGAGTCAGTGGCAGGACTTGTGTCCTTATTTCCCGTTCCTGTTGTTCCCACCAGATGTTCCTTCTGTACATGCAAATGCAAGAGCCTGTGATTCTCCGTGTTCCTTGTGTCAGAATGCACTCGCATTGACACCTGTGCTAGTGAACGCTGTGCTGATCCAGAGAGAGAATTTCCCAGAGGGCTTGTCTTGGGAAGGAGTCATTGCTGCACTTCAGGCTATGTTATAAAATGTATGTGAGTGCTGCTAATTAAGGGGTCCAGTTCTGCTCTCACTGAAGCCAATCACATAATCAGACTGAACATTTCAAAATAAAATGGCTTTTTTATTGTACAGTGCACCTATGGTTCTTACAGCTGTAGCATCTTGGCTTTTGCAGTTTCGACTTTGATTTTTGTTTCTGGAAGAAAACTTAACACACGTGCATGTAATCCTCTAATAGGGCAACCTAGGAACTCTATTAAAGCCAATGTCTATTTCTCTTTGGAGAACTAAAGATGCAGGAAATCAGGCCGCATTTGGTGTCAGTGAATAAGAGGTATTCTGGCTACTCTTCAGGAGGTGCAGCTGTCTAGACACTCTTGTTATTAGCAAGATCAAATAAGGAGATAAGATGTCGTCTGGAAGAATCAGTTACAACGTCCAGAAGGGTGTTTTAAGGCAGGGATGCCTCCTTTTACCTTGCCTGTTCACTCTCCTCCTTACCAGGGGCCACAGGTTTGTAGAAATTTTGGTGGTGCCCAGAAACTCCCCCCCCCCCCCCCCAAACTCCACACACACACCAGCCTAAGGCTCTGGGAGGGAGTTTGGGTGGGGGAGAGGGTCTGGGGTTCAGGTGATTGGGGTGCACGAGGGGGTGGGGATGCATGCTCTGGGAGGGAGTTTGGGTGCAGAGGGTGCGAGGGGTCGGGCTCTGGGAGGGAGTTTGGTGGGGATGGGGTCTGGGGTGCAGGCTCTGGAAGGGAATTTGGGTGCAGAAGGGGTGAGAGGTCAGGCTCTGGGAGAGAGTTTGGGTGGGGGGGGGTCTGGAGTGCAGGCTCTGGGAACAAGTTTGGGTGCTGGGTGCAGGCTCTGGGCAGGGGGTGGGGGTGCAGGAGGGAGTGGGGGTGCAGGCTCTGGGAGGGAGTTTGGGGAGAAAAGTAGGTGCAGGAGAGGGGTGGGAGTGCAAGAGGGAGTTAGGGGCGGAGGGGGTGCAGGGTGCAGGAGGGGGTGAGGGGTGCAGCCTTTGGGAGGGAGTTCGGGTGCCAAAGGGTGCGTTTGCGGAGGGGGTGTGGGTGCAGGCTCTGGAAATGGATGCGTGGGTTCGATGCTTACCTGGGGCACCCCCTCTGGCAGCGGCTCCTAGGCGGGGCAGGCCGGGAGGTCTCCTCACGTTGCTGTCTCCAGGTACCACCCCAGTAGCTTCCCATTGGCCACAGGGGCGTTTGGGGCGGGGGCAGCGCGCAGCGGCACAACCCCCTCACACGGGCTGCAAGGACCTGCCAGCAGGCAAGTGGAACAAGCGTGCAGGAAGCCGCTCAGCCCTGCTGCACTGCTGGGTGGTGGCGGGAGCCCCAGGGCTGTTTTAAATCGCCCGGGAGCGGCAGGTGGGGCCAGGGGGAGTGGGGAGGGGAGTGGGAAACGTTGCTGGAGCCGGGCCCCTGGGACAGGAATATTCCTGGTGCCCGGGCATCACAGGCCCATAGAACTCGCCGCCCGTGCTCCTTGCTGTTATTGCTAAAACTAGCCAGTAATGTTTGTCAGGCAGGCTCCAACCTACAGTCTGTGAAAAGTAACTTCTTTGGTTTAGCAGGCCTGAGAGCAAACTGATGAGCCTCAGCCAGGACCTGTTTTGTTTTTTTTTGTTTTGTTTTTCTGCCACTGCTCCTGTTGCTCATTTTGAACAAATGGCGTCTCACCTTAATATAGCAGCTGTGAATTTTAACCTCTCGGCCCATATAAAAAGGGCAGATTGATTGCTGGTCTCCACCTGGCCATCCATTTGCTGATGCTGAATTTTTAGTCTATGACTAAAAGATCAGGGTGGTGCCGCATTTTAACTGCTGTCAGAGAGTTGCAGCGGTGATGGTGAAATCTTCCCCCTGAATTACCAAAGGTCAGTGAAGTTAACTGCAAAGACCATGGCCGTCCTACTGCTCCAAGGCTGGTGTTTGTGTAACTCACTGTTCAGTGTCTGTGTCTGTCCCGCTATGTGCCCAATCCACAGATACCTGCTACAGAGTGTAGTCCTTTAGCTCCAGTTGTAGAGGGTGACACTGTTTGTTCTGGAAGTCCCTGGCTCAATGCCTGTTGTCATGACCAAGATGGTGGCCATGCTATCCATCTGACTTCAGGAATCTGATGTTCTGTCTCTGGAAGACCGATACCTTCCGCATGCATTGCCTTGTGGGCCAAATTTCTCAAGGGCATACGCTCCATTGACATAAGCTCCTTCTTCTGTGGGGTGAATTTGGCCTTATGCCAATGTTTGTGGTTAGTGCTTGCTATTAAGTTCTGTTCCTGATCTTCGGAAAACCCCGTTGTACTGAGCTGGGTGCATTATCTAATTGAGACCTCCCAAAGAGAGTCTGCCATGGTCAGCTATGATGGTCCTCATCGACACAGGAACAAACCACCTTCACTTGGAAGAGAGTCTGGAGTGTTTTTTTTGTTTGTTTTTGTTTTTTAAAGATGTGAATGCTGCCTCAAACAGCCAGCAAGACCCCAGCAGCTACTGGAGTTGAAAGGAGGATTGTAGTCAGAAAAGGAACGTCCATCTTGGAAGAGACCAGATGCGAGAATCTCAGGCAGAAGATTTTTGTTCATGTTTGGGCATACCCGTATCCTTTTCCATCCCCTTTGTGCCATGCCTAGTAGAACTATAGCACAAAGGGGTGTCTCAGTCCAGTGTATCTTGGAGGCAGTGGACTTTGAGTAGCTCCTGTGACATACTTCCCAAACACCAATAGGGGAATGGAATCGAGAGACTGAGGAGATAACAGTAGTAAGCAATGGCCGTTTCTCTGGCTCATTTACGTGGGGCAGCATGATAGCCCGTATTCAGAAATCTACACCTTTTTAACGGAAGTTTTACTATTTGTTGAAGAGCTGCCCACATGAAATTCTGCTGGCTTTCCACACAAGAGACATTCCAGTTAGCTTATGCTCAAATAAATTGGTTAGTCTCTAAGGTGCCACAAGTACTACTTTTCTTTTTGCGAATACAGACTAACACGGCTGCTACTCTGAAATCATTCCAGTTAGTGTTTTTGGCTGTAGTTTTTGAAACTCTCATAATTTTTTTCCTTTGGGGAGGAGGGAACAGCTTTTGAGTAGATTAAAAGCCATTTTTGGCTGGCGTTTGGCAACACAGTTTTTCCACAATTTTAAGGTCTGTCCTTCTGACATATGGGTTGGTTTCTTAACCCTTTGCTATTGCTGTACAGCGTACAGCCTTGTGACTGTATTTTTGATTGTGTACTGTACATGAGTTGGGTATTCTGAAAAGTCTCACTAAAATTCCCACATTTGTGACCATCTACCCAGGGGCATCATATGCGGAGTAGGGACTGAACCCTGGATCCAAAAGCATGAGCCTGTTCTCCCTGAGCTAAAAGCCAGCTCTGATAACTCAAAGGCCTTACTGACTTATGACCCTGTATATGGTCAAGCCACTAGAGGGGGACAGAGTCACACTGTGTAGGGTTACATAAATAACAGTTATTGCTGGTTCAAGACTTCTGGAAGTGCTGGCTCCTGACCACTTTGCATTCTGCCACACTGAACAATAGTAATTTACTTGTATTACTAGTAGCTGAAAGCTCATGTTGTCAGACAGTTGTAGCAGTTGGACCAAGTAACCCACCATCTGTGCAGTCTCCCTCATATAACCAGTGAAATCGTTGCATGCGAATTAGCTGTTGCCTAAGGGTGGTGGTTGGTTGAATTACCTCTGATATCACAATGGGACTCTTGGCATGGCATAAATACATGCTATACTCTAGCTGAAAGCCAGTAATGTTGCACAGGTGTAATTTATAAAGTCAAAATGGCTGAGAATGTAAAAATTGGATGGTAACAGACAGTAAATCCCAGTGATGGTTGAACCTGGTGATATTCTAAACAAAAAGAGCTCTGAACCGTGCTGGTAACTGTTTTGATCGCTTCACACTGACTCAACAGATATTTTAGGCTTCAGAGTGACACACAGAAGGTGACAGTCCTGGAATTTTATTATATAGATGCTAGAACCTAGAGGCTTCTGTCATGGATCAGGGGCCCATTGCACACAGCACTGTGCATAACAGGAATAGTAATAATAGTGCTTTCCCTCAGTAGATCTCAAAATGCTTTACGCGGGAGGTTAGTATCACCCCCATCTGTAAAATGGGGTTAACTGAGGCATAGAGAGAGGAAGTGACTTACCCATGATCACTCAGCAGGTCAGTGGCAGAGCTAGGAATGGAAGCTAGGTCTCCTGAGTCCTTCTGCAGTACTCTGTCCCCTACAGACCCCACACTGTCTCCCATAAATATAAATAAATGCATTTTATTTTATATATCCGATGAAGTGAGCTGTAGCTCATGAAAGCTTATGCTCAAATAAATTGGTTAGTCTCTAAGGTGCCACAAGTACTCCTTTTCTTTTTGCGAATACAGACTAACACGGCTGTTACTCTGAAACCTATATACAAGTGCTATCAAATACATAAGTTAAAGAAACTGGTGCAGGGAAACAAGAAAATGTTTGTTCTAATCTTTCTTATAATGATATTAGGTTTCATTTGTTATAAAAATGGAGAAAAATTTTCAGGTAGAAGTTAGATTCTTCCCCTCCATCCCTCACTGTGTTGCTTTTATAATTTTATATATATAATAGGGTTTTGAAAAAGTTGGCAGTTCTCCTTAAAAAGATTTAATAAGTTGTAAAGCAAAACATCTGTGCTCCAGAGCAGAGATTTGAGACACCAAGTTGCTGCCTGGAACTAGTGTTGATTGAATTACATCTTCCTCAATGTAGTGGGGGTTCTAATGGAACTGCCAACACAGCATTTGACTGCTATAATAGAAGAAAAAGGGTGTGTGTATCAAGAGGAGGGTGTGCACTGACATGCAGAGAAATGGGTGCTGATATGGCAAACGCTTCGGCACGCACTTAACTTTGTTCACATGCATAGTCCTGTTGAAGCTGGGCTCCATGTAGGAGTGATTGCTGTTGTTTTTTGATACAGATACTTAAACATTCTGTGACTAGATTGTAATTGTGTTCCAACTAGAAGGTCAAATTTTGTCCTCCCAATTAGTGAGGTTTTCTGTAGTCAATACATATAGTCTACAGTGTAATATTATAAACCCTTGAAGTCCCTTCTGATCCTATGGTTCTATGATTCTAATATTGGACAGATATAATGTAAATGTGCATCTATAACCTTTTAATTTATATTGTCTATCTGTTTAGCTGTGCTGTATTGTTCAGCCCTTTGTCAGTGGTGGGGGATGTTTAATAAAATTACTTACCCATGACACTTCTGTCAATAGGACCTCTTAATACTATTTAACGGACTCTGAAGAGTGATATTTATCTTTTTCCTGCCCTTTGCCTGGCAGTGCCTCCCTCCTCTTGTAGGCTGTGCACCATCACCACCCTCTTTCAGATCTCCCTTCATAATTCACTATCTCTGTGCTACAGCTGTGCCATCTACTCTACTTCAGCACCTAATCATCTAAAAGCCAATGTTACAAAAAGGTACTAAATAAAATAAAACAGCTAGTATGATTGGCTGGGCCCACAAGGAACAGCCCTCCTCAAAGCTGTGACAAAGCGGCCTTTGGCAGGACACTACTGAGAGTATCAATTCAGGACAAATTGCTTAGAGCAGGGCAGTCTTTCACTACTAGGACGCACCAAACCAGCCAAACAGAGAGGACTGCGGTTTTACCCCACTGGCTAACCAGAAGTCATACAAGCAATTCCCTCAGACACTCCAGTTTCCCAGTATCACCACCAGCACCACTCCTTATGGGGATGAATGGTTATGAAAACCAATACCCCAGTAAAAGAAAAAAGGTTCTCCTGATCCCAAAGGACTAAGCCCCAGATCCAGGTCAATATACAAGTCAGATCTTACCCACAAATTACGCTGTTGCCAATCCTTTAGAATCTAAAATCTAAAGGTTTATTAATAAAAAGAGAAATATAGACGAGAGTGAAAATTGGTTAAATGGAATCAAATACATACAAGAATTGCAAAGTTCTTAGTTCAGGCTTGTTTGAGGCTTGATGGGATTACTGCTGATTTAAACCAATCAAGTCTCTAGAGTATAAACATCCCATCTTGGATGGGTTGTTCAGTCCTTTGTTCAGAGCTTCAGTTTCAAGCACAGTTCCTCCAGAGGTCAGAAGCAGGATTGAAGACAAAATGGGGACGTCCCCCAGGGGCATTTATATAGTTTCTCCCATGTGGAAGATCACCATTGTTCTTACTGTGGAAAATCACAGGAGCAAGATGGCATTTGGAGTCACATGGGCAAGTCACCTGTCCATACATGACTGACTTTGCAGGTAGAGCAGCCATTGCTCACATGCTGCCTTGAACGTTCCCAGGAAGGCTCCTCAGATGTGGATTGGAGTCTCCCATGAATCTCAGTTAAGCGATTCTTGATTGGGCACTTAATCTGAAAAATCCTTTCTCAAGAAGCTGACCAAATACTTCATTAATGCTACTTAAAATCAAACACATTGAGATACAAGTACATAGCCAATATTTATAACTTCAAATACAAAAATGATACATGCATACAGACAGCATAATCTTAAGCAGCGAATTACAACCTTTTTATAGACACCTCACTTGACCTCCATTGTACAAGATTTGGTGCAACTATAGGACCTTGGTTGCAACAATGATCTGTACAGTCACAGTTCAGGTCAGTAACGTCGCAAAAGCTCAGTATTCCCTTCCTTTTGTTTTCCAGTGTATTTGCGCACTCTCTCCTGCAATCCCTTTACCCATCCTGGAGATGGATCTGTAGTTCAAGAACTACAGATTATTATGTTGTCTAAGGCACCCCAATCCAGCAGAGTGATCCATGCATGTTGATTCTTAAGCCTAGGTTGAATCCTATGGATTTTAATTATTCTCTATGTTGGCAGATCTCTCTGCAGGATCAGGGCTTAGTTTTTGGGACCCAAATCTTTAGCAGTTGAAATATTATACATTTTTTGATTGAGGCCTATGGGAATTTTGCTATTGAAGTTCTTTAGGACAGAGACCTATTTTATTGTCTTGTCTTAAAGCTCTGAGAACATTGTTATTGAGGACAAGTTCATTGTTATTGAGGACACTTTCTGTCTTGATTCCTGGGGAAAATTTTATTGCCTGATCTCCAGAGTGTGTAAAGCTTAGGATAACTCCTCTTCTAGCTGATCTGAGAAATGCCTGGCCTTTGAACCTTGGTATTCTCTTGAGGCTTCCTTGGGAAGAGTAGTGGGTGCAAATCATTGCCAGTGTACATGCTTACACCAGGTCTGAATTTGGCCTCAAATATAAACCCTGCCCCAAGCAGAATTGCTGTACCTCAGAGAGGGAGAAGAGCCAGAGGCTCCATGACGTCTATTCGGGACCCTACCCTTGCCTTACCCATTTTGCATGGGAGGTGCTCAGGTACTACAAAGATCAAAAATTGGTGTTACCATAAAACTCTAGGATAGGAAGATAATGTGAAAAGCCCATGGGGCAAATACGTGAGTGTGAGGGCATGTCATGCTTGCAACGTCACTCCTTTTAAAACGAGAACTCAATTGCCCAAAGCAATTAACATTTCCCAGCTGGCTTTTGAATCGTTACCCTGAACTTACGGTGCTTGTTCTGTTACCCTGAGTGACTGCACATTGTATGTTCAGTCGTCAGGATGTCAAAGATGAGGAGGAATCTTCTGTCTGCACTGCTCTTCCATGTGTCTGTTTGGATGCGAAGAGCAGATAAAAGAAACTATCCAGGTTGTAGGAAGCACAATGGAAAACTACTAGAGTGGGAAACCAGGCTCAGCTTGGGAGAGCTAGTATGTGAAGTGAGTCAGATTCAGGGAGAATAAAACTCACTTGGAAAGAAACTAAATAAAACTGGAAATTAAATCCCCTGGGGAATAAATCCCAGGGCACTTACATACTGCAGATAAATTCTTTGCCCATAGCACATGCCGAACAAAATACTAAACCAGAAAAATATCTTAATCATCCACAAACTCTGCTGTGCCTCATGCAGACTATGCGGGGGGGTAGGGGGAGAGGAGATTCTGCTGACTTTACTCCCATGAATAAGTCCCACTGAGGTTCCTGGCAACAGTACCAAGCACAGAAATTCCCACAGGAGGTGGGCAGTAGGTCCCTGTCAGAAGGGAGCAGTCTGGGGGGCAAGCACACCATGCTATCTCACTAATATGTTTCGGAGACGATAGAGCTGCCTGTGGCCCCATTGTGCTGGGGTACCCCCTTTAAGATATTTCTTTGGGAAGTGGAGGATCTGGTTTGGAGAGGGTGCATGGAGGGTGTTAGAAAGAGATGCATGCACTGGTACTTAAAGCGAGGAGGCCCATAGATTTCCCCAGGCATTCCCCTACACCCAACCAGCAGCCTGACCCCCTTGATCCATGAGCCCCTACGCACACCCTCTCCAAATTTCAGTGAGTGGCGTTGCGACTTGGTGCATGGGGTCCTAGTGCCACTCATGTCTGGCTAGATTCAAAAGTGGTTGGATCATGGTACCAAGTGGTACCTCTGCTCCCAGCTTCATGGCTCTGGCTATCTGTAGATAACCCAAGGGTCCAAATGTGCTTCTCTGGGAAGAAATAAAGTCTCTCTCTCTCTGATTTGTGGGGCTTTTTTCTTCCCTTTGTGCCTCTTCTGGATTTCACTATGGGTGAGTGTGATCCAACTCCTACTTATTAATTTTAAGTAATAATGCTTAGCAGATCACAAGTGAATAATGAGGAGTTATGTTACTCTGAATCAGTATTTGTTTAGTTACTAAGTGCCGTGTCAAAGTTCCTTTGAGCTCCACTATTCCCTGGCCAGTGAGAACAACAATTATAGTGGTTAAAATACACTTGCTCGGTTAAGAGAGAAAGAGGAAAGAAAAATTTATTAATATGCGACTGAGTCATCCGAAAAAGTCCCTTGGCTAAAAGTTGCAGAAGCAAGAAAACTTTATAAGAGTAATGTAACTTTTTGATTAGTCCAGTGCTGACAGTTTTAGGATCTGTGCACTGTGTTTATATATAATGTGCATAATCGAAGGCCCCAGTCCTGCCAGGAGCTCTGTGCAGGTGAAACCCCACACCATGGGGACCCCACTGACTTCAGGGAGATTTGGTGCAGAGGTCTGCATTCAGAGCTCATTGAAGGTTGTGGGGGTTGGAATTACTTAAGGCCGTGCCTAGGCACAAAAGCTGTTGTACTACTTTAACGAGTTCAGTATCGTTAAATGGTACAACTTCCCTAGTGTGGCTGCAGCTATTCTGCTATAAAGGTGCTTCGACTGGTATTGCTTACACCTGTAAGGGAACAGGATTAAGCTATACCAGTATTTTACCTCAGTACAACTGTGTCCACACTAGGGGTTGTACGAGTATAACTATTCTGGTAAATCATACTCGTAACCAACATAGTTATACGGTACAAAACTATGTATAGACCAGGCCTAAGTGAGTTAGGAGTACAAATCCCATTGACTTGTTTTCTTAATAAAACTTGTGCTCCTAATTCATTGAGGCACTTTAGAAAATTCCACCTAGGGCCTAAAAGTTAGTCAAGTTGAATTCAGGACACACTGGGAAACCTAGAGGTGCCCTTCTGATTTTTATAAGTGGGAAATGAATGAAGAGAGAAATGGTTTGATAAACTGAGAGAAGGCCAAGATTTTTAACTCCTCACGTTTTGCTCAATCCATTTTATTTTTTCTGTATTTCTTGCTTGTTCCATCCTTGCTTATTCACACCCTTTATGTTTAGTTTTAGTTCTGGTATTTAATTTCTTTGTTTTGTTTGTTTATGGCTTTGGCAACTGGCTTGTCGTCTTGTTTCAGTTTTGGGTCATTATCTCATACGATTAGTCCTGGAGTCTAACAAAGAGGATCAGACATAACTCTAGGGTATGTCTGAGCTGTTGAGCATTCATAAATGTAAACACGAGAAAGCTACAAACAAGTTTAAGTTTCCTGAGAAGTTAAGTTTGAATGTTGGATGGCTTCGGGGAACTGGCAATGGGCATCAGATAGGACTGGGTGAAAGTATATCCCAGGTTTTGAAGGACCACAGAGATCTCTGGTCCAGAACCAGTGCTAAGGAAGTTTTTACTGGTCCGAAAAGAACTTGCATTGGTTGACCAAAGTTTTCTAGCTTTGGCAAGTCATGAAGCATGAAACATTTTAACAGTGGTGTCACTCATTTAATTTTAAGAGGGATGTCAGTTTTTCTTGGTTTTGTTGCTGTTTGTGACGGGGTCTGCTTACCCTGCACTAGGCCAGACAGGGTTAAGCCCATACTATTGACAGCGGAAGTCCCGCTTCCCAGGCAGGACTGGGCCTGCTCCAAATGCTCTAGCAGTATAAAGGGAGGGAGCCCAGCTCATTCTGGGCTGGAGGCTGCAGGGGAAGGACCTGTCTGAGAAGCTCCTGCAGAGGACCAGCCACAGCCCCTGACTGTGCTGGGAACCAGAGCCTCCCTGGGCCTGCCTGTGACCAGAGGAGCCACAGGAGGCGATCGGCACAACAGACCATGGAGAATCTGAAGCCTCGTTGTGGGAGACATCAACGCGGATACTGATAGGAAGTGACCCAGGGAGGGTGACGGAATGGTACCTCCCACTTGGGAAACCTCAGTGTGTTTTGTTGGGATACCCCGCACCACTAATGAGTGGCAAATTGCTCTGCCATTGTTAGGGCCCTGAGTCGGGGCCTGATGAAGTCGGGTGGGCCCGGGCCCCCCTACCGGGGCCACCAGACCCCTTGGTGGGTGTGCCCCCCCATTGAACTCTGGCCGCTAGGCCACTTGCCCTGCACCCCATACTGCATTTGTTTTTTGACGCAGCCCCTCCTCTGGGTCCACCCATCCAGGCCATATATAAGCGTTGCTATTTCTACCTGCATAATGTTTCTAATAGTCAAGCTCTTCCACCTGTCCAGATTCCCAAGATTCTTGTTCAGACCTGCATCTCATGCCTTGATTGCTGTAATGTCCTCTTCTGCTGCCTTGATGCCAACCATGTTGTCCACTGAAAAAGTAGGGGCAAGAATCCTCTTCCTGTCTCATTACTCTGGCCACATCACCCTCCTGTTTGCATCCCTCCACTGGTTCCTCCTTCTACCCCACCAGATACCATTTAAGGATGCTTATAAGGCCTCTCCCTATTTGGCCAATGCAGTCTCTGCTCTACTAGCTTATTAGGCTGTCAGCGTTGCCTTCCCCTTGCCAGTGAGGGCCGGCTTGATTGTTGGCTTCTTTGCTGATTCCCACTGTCCCCTGTGCCTGGGGAAACTCCCTGACAAACATAAGAAGTCATCCGTCCTATCCTGTTTTTAAAACCCTCTTTTAAAATGTTTCCCCAGCCATAGTGCCACCAAGTTGCTACCTTCTGGAATTACTTAGGCAGGTTGTGAGCTAAGATTTTGGTTTTATGCCAAACCATGTTCATTTTATTGTGAGGTCATTTTCCTATTTACTAATCCCCCCGCCGCCGCCACATTCTCCCATTTTTTTTTTTTCCATTTCATCCACTTGTTACATCCTGCCAGACGCAGATAATGCACTCCATGGGGCGGGGACACCTCCTGTGCCATTGGTCTGCACAGCACCTAGCACAATGGGGCCCCGTTATCAGAATATGAACATTAACATGTTCTCTTTAGAAAGAGAAAATTAGTGGCTTAGTCCAAACCAGATGCATTGGGAGCAAAATGTTTAATGAAACCTAGGACCGGTCTCTCCAAGGCTTATGACGTAGTACGTATAAGGCTCCTTACGGAAACTGAGCAAGGCAGGCTCATAAACCAACATTTGTAATTCAGTCCAGTTGGCAGCCTGAACACTGAGGACCTCATTGAATGGAATTAAAGTCCACACTCAGTCATCTTTTTACAATAGATTTTTTTTTTGCCAGGCAGGATGGCAAAGGTTGAATTGGCTCTGCCAGCTTGTGGTCAGGTTTGTGAGCATGCGAAAGGCCTTTGTGTCAGGAAGATAGGAGTTCTCTCACCTTTGTAAGTGCAATTCCCTTATCTTATCAGCAGTGCAAACTCTGTAATGACCTTTGTCCTGAGTATTTGGAGAAGTAAAGTTCAGCAGTAACTAAACTGATCCCAAAGGTGAGTACTGGTTTCCCTGTTGCAAGGGAATCTGAAAAACGCATTGATTTGTTAGTGGTGCCCTGCAGAAATATCACATGCCGGGCTCTTGAGAGTAAAGCGACAATGCAGAGCTAACACTCTTACCAGCTGGTTGAACCTCAGCTGATGCTTCCCCTTTGGCTTATTTATATTTCTCTTTCCCTTGCAGCTGTGTAAATGAGTATGGAAGATTATGATTTTCTGTTCAAAATTGTTTTAATTGGCAACGCTGGCGTGGGGAAAACCTGCTTAGTCCGACGCTTCACTCAGGTAGGATGTTTCTTCTCTTAATGGGGAAAATACTTCTGTGCATATTGGGGAAGTTTTTGGTTCGTGTGTGTAAATCCATTTGAACGAGTAGCTGTCTCTAAAATAGCTTGGAATCTGTAGCTATGAACTGAGGTGCACGCCCACAACGCAGATCAGCTAAAGCACTTTGTTGTGATATCAACATCCCCAGCATAAGTCCTGGTGCTGTAAGTGTACCTGCAAGGGGTGATGTCCTGCAAAACTAGCCCCCTTGTTGGCAGATCTAGCTGAGAGAAAAACGAGGAGACTATAGATGCCCATGATTTTGATGGGCTCTGGATCAGGCCTGAATGGGTCACAGAGACTGAAGTACCCTCTTGCTGCATCCTGTCCCTCTTCTACCCTGAACCCTGCAGAGGGCTGGGAAGCTTTTAAAGCTGCTGGAAACTGCTATCTGGATAGAGAAATTCAATGTCTGGGGTTGTCAATGCAGCACCTTCCATCACACTCCCTTTAAAAATTAGGCTTTGCAAGCGTTATAAAGGCCATTTAATGATGACTTAAGAAGACGGGGGAATGAGACCATATGTTGCTCAGCAAACCTCTCAACCTCCTGCTTTTGTTTTCTTCTGTGACCCATACAGCTAAATCCTTAAAATAGAAATGGGGGTTGGGCAAGTCCCTGCTTGCCTTGCAGAAAATTAAATTACAAGTGTTGGGCACTTAATCTGCACTTTTCTGCGCAATGATACTGGGGAAAAGGAGGAGCAGGATTTCTGTAACCGAGGTAAAGGGGAAGTTTGCATGATACTGTATGTAACACCAGTTATGGTTTCTGGGCAAGTTTCACTTTAAAGTCTCAGCACTTTTTCTCTGTGATTGGTTTTAAAATCAAGCCTCTGGAAATCTTAAAACTCACTCTTTTCCTCCCACTCCAGCAGCAAGCAAATAGCTGGCAGCACTAGAGCTAAACCCAAGGGGCTAAACTGTAAAATCGGCAGCCAATTCTGCTGCTTTCCAAGCTTTGGCTTGCTGCTACTGGTAGCAGAGGCAGATATGGACAGAAATCAGTGTGGCTTTGTGTAGGTCTACAGGCCTGGAAACCAATAATTGAAAAGCTATTATTATTTTATTGTTGCTTGGGTCCCTCTATTTAACTATACCAAGATATAATACTACCACGAAACGTAAGTTGAAGCCTCTTGACGTTGCTACTGTCAAGATAGCAGCTGACTGTCGGTTCGCTCACAGAAACCTTTGTACAAGAATGTGAGAGGATTGCTTGGAAAGTGGCTTTCAGAGAGTTACACAACAGTGTTGGGGAAATGGAAAGCTGTGATGACAAAATGTTCTCTTCTAATGAATGTTCCTAAAGCTTTTGCCACCACTCACTCCTAGGAACTGAGAAATTTGACATAGTGAATCAGCTAAATGGCCAATCTAGTCCAGTGCCCTGTCTCTGACATCAGTCAATACCAGATGCTTCAGAGAAGGGTATAAACATCTATAGTTCTTTTTTCTTTTCTTCCTCCTCTTTCTCGATCCCCCTTTTCCTCTTGTTTGCCCTCCCCATCCCTGCCTCACAAGTCCAGTTGTCATATTCCTTACTCTATGGAAAACAACTGGAGTTGAACTGGAGAGACCTTTGTACAACAAGAGACATGATCAGTTCTTTTGTCCCAGGTAACGTAAGAGTTGATTTTGCTGCCACTCCAAGCATTGGATTCCCAGTGCAATCAATTGGAGCTTTGTATATGGAGTGGGTGAAGAGTCCAGTCCTCCAACAGCTAGGGCAACAGAACAATTGATTGCATTTCCTGTGGTACAGAGATCTCTATGAATTCGTAGATCATAGATTCTAAGGCTAGACTGACCTTCTGTATAGCATGGGCCATAGAGCTTCCCCAAAATAATTCCTTCAGCATGTCTTTAAAAAAACCTATCCAATCTTGATTTAAAAACTGCCGATGATGGACAATCCACAGCAACCCTTGATTATATTGTTCCAGTGGTAATTACCCTCATTGTTAAAAAGTTGCACAATATTTTCAGTTTGAATTTGTCTAGCTTCAACTTCCAGCCATTGGACTGTGTTAGTCCTTTCTTTGCTAGACTGAAGAGTCCATTATTAAATATTTATCCTCCATGTGGGTACTTATGGACTGTGATCAAATCACCCTAAATTGACTCTGAGTTGTTTCCCCATCAATTGATACTTCTCTCTGATGGGAAAACAACTGTTTTGGGGAGAGGGGAGTAGAATTAGAGGAGGCAGGATGGGACAAAAGCCTGGAGGGGATTCATCAGCAGGTGAAATCTTCTTTCTCATCTTACTGCAGAATCTGCTTTAACCAAACTGCTTTCTTTGTAGGGGCTTTTCCCACCAGGTCAAGGAGCCACTATCGGAGTTGACTTTATGATTAAGACTGTGGAGATAAATGGTGAAAAAGTGAAGGTAGGAAACTTCCAACTTGCTTTGTTGTGTCCAGGAGCGGATTTACCATGAAACAAATCATGCAGTGGCACGGGGCCCCAAAATGCAGAACAAATCTCATCTGACACCCTGCACCTAGTCCTGGCCCCGGTGACGCAGCAGGGCTCAGGCAGGCTGCCTGCATGCCATGGCCGGTGGCCCCACACTACTCCCGGAAGCGGCCAGCTGCTGGCACATCTCTGCGCGCCCCTGGTGGGGGGGAGGCAGCTCCGTGTGCTGCCCCCTCGGGCAGTGCATGGAGACCCGCTGCCTCCTCCCCCTAAAGGGCGCGAAGAGACGTGCCAGCAGCAAGGCTAAGGCGGCTCCCTGCCCACTCTGCTTTCTTCCTGGGAGTGGCACATCGCAGAGGAAGCGGCTGGCATATCCCTGCGGCCCCTGGGGGAGGTGTGTCTCTGCGCGCTGCCCCCGCCCCAAGCACCAACTCTGCACCTCCCATTGGCTGGGAACTGCGGCCAATGGGAGCTGCAGGGGCAACATCTGCGGGCAGTGGCATGTGGCGACCCCCTGGCCCTCCCCGCCTAGGAGCCGCTGCCAGAGGGCTGAGTATGCCAGTCACTTTGGGAGCTGCGCTGCCTGAGGTAAGCACTGCCCCCCTCCCGCACCCCAGCCTCCTGTCCCAGCTCAGAGCCCGCACCCAAACGTCCTCCCAGAGCCCGACCCCTCCCTCACCCAAACTCCCTCCCAGAGCCCAGCTCCTGCACCCCAACCCTCTACCCCAATCAAGGTACCTCACCTTTTCATTTACTTCCCATTACTTCTAATATAGGAGGGGGATGAAGGAAAAAAAGAATGAAAAATTTGGGGGGGGGATAAGAGAGAATGTTCTTTTTCTTGGCTGGGTCCCAAGGGGGGGCCCCCAAAAATGAAGCTGTGCACAGGGCCCCACTAACTCTAAATCTGCCACTGGTTGTGCTACTGTCCAGGTTTAGGTGAATTAGTGTTAATTTTTCTCTTTGTAATCTGTGATGGAAGCAATTGTCAGGTGTTTGAAGCTCTGTGATGACATATAGGAGAGAGAGAGAGCGTGCTTGTAGCCTTATTGCCTGGAAAAGTCTGGACTCTTGAGTCCTATTCCTGGCTCTGACTTGTTTAGACCTTGGGCATATCATTTCAGTGCTGTGCCTCTGTTCATCTGTGAGGATAATAATAGTCTACCTTTGAAGAAGGGTGTTGCAAAACTCAATCCATATTTGTACAGTGCTTGCGTATTAGGGTTTATGGATGTGCAAAGAACTATTTCAGTTCAACCTCCATTTACTGAACTCCTGTTAATTCGGATGTGGAATGCTCTCTCCTCCGCCAGCTGTAGTCATTGCAGCTCTGTCCCTACAGAGCTCCTAAGGTTCACTGGTGTAGACCTGCAGGCTTGTGGAGTTCTGCAGGACTGAAGGGCCCTAGAAATACCTCCAGTTTTGGTTGAGCTGGCCGGCCTTGGAGAAACTGGATGACTCTAGTGTGACAAGGTGGGTGGGAAGTGTGGTGATCCGTGCATTCAATGCTGTGAAAGTTTCAGTTGACCCGTGAAGTTTTCCTAGAGTTCAATTCCCTGCTATACTAGTACAAGCTCACAGATGGAAATGAAAAACTAGTTGATTTCTCTTCTCTCCCTTCTGGTATTCTAGTGGGTACTCAGATGAGAGAGCCAAGGTGGTGCAAATTACTTGCTGTGTGGATTAAACACACAAGGCAATATTTTCAAATGTGGGTGCCTGAAGTCGGGTACCTAAATCTATTTAGGTGATGAAAAGTGGCCTGATTTTTATCAGATATTCTGAGAACCTGCAGCTCCCTTGGGGTCCTCAGGTCATCTGAGAAAATCAGGCTATAGTTTGCCTAAATAGGGATTTAGGCACCTAATGATTGACTTTTTTTAATTATAGGAGTGTCTAGAGTCCCCAGCCACATTGTACTAGGGCTTGTACAAATCTGTAGTAAGAGACTGTCCCTGCTATAGGAGCTTACAATCCCTACAGACAAAGGGTGAGAGAAAGGAAGTAGAATTGTATTATCTCCATTTTATAAACTGGGAAAGGAATTGCAAAAAGACTAAATGACTTTGCCCAAGGTCACACAGTCGGTCTGTGGCAGAGCTGGGATTTGAGCCCGGACCCCTGAAGTCTGATGCAGTGTGCATCAGCCACAAGACAATCCTTCCTTCCTTAGTTTGAAAAGTTTTGGCCTTGATGTCCTGTCTGCTCTCTAGAGGGATTACAGTTCTCATGGCACATTTTAGAAAGAGGAAGGGCATTTTACCACTCACCTCCTACCATGCAGAGGTGTCTTCATTCCTACCCTCAAACTATGGGTGGCTGCAGGCCAGTGGTGGTCTATGTGTATAATTTGTGATTTGGGTTCTTCATAGGGGTGCTGTATACATGTACATTCATCCTCTTAGAGAGACACAGAATTCATGAGTGGGGCTGAGTAGACTCTTTGCTCATATAAGGTGAAGGAAAAAATGGAAATCCACAGGAGCATCGATCAGAAAAATCAATTGATATACTTGGGGAAGGGGCACCAGGCAGCTCTTACTCATGTAGCTTGTACTTCTGTGTCAATAAGCCCAGCACGCACTGACCTTGGCTGCATTAGAAGGGACATAACCTTTATGGCAAGATAACATATGGGAAGGAGTTGTTTGCAGACCACACAGAAAGAGGGGTTTTTCTTCCACTTTAATTATCCCAAGGACAATTCCAGGCCAAAACTTTCTTAAAGTGGGAGTCTAATGTTAGGCTGCTAATGCAATATTTAGGCATCTAAATAAATGGCCTGCTTGGAATAGAAATGCTGGCTGCTTAGCTCTCTTGAAAATCATACCACTTATGGATGCAGGAGCCTAGTTTTAGGCAACAGATTTTGAAAATCTTGGGCCCATTCTTCTCTAACTTGGGAGTTTTCTGTTTCTCTCTTCCAACTTCTTTTTATACTGGAAAGTCACTCTGAAGGTTGTCAGTGAGGTGCTCGTGCAAACCTGTATCTTGTGGAGGTTCTTTAGTAAATACTAGGCAGCTGATGATAGCAAAATATGATCTGAGCACAGGCTTGAGAACCAGCAATCTCCAGAGTGCTAATTCTGGCCTTGGTGACGCCCCCATTTTGTGGCCTTGATCAAGTGACTGTCCCTTTCTGTCTCCATTTTTCTATCCTTAAATGGGGATAACACTTACTTACCATAACAAGTGCGTTACCACCAGGATTAACTCAATGTTGCTCACAGTGCTTTGAAGTTAGGGAGGGAGCAACAGGAGAGAAAGCATTACGTACTAAGGTCTTGCCTGCATTTGGGATTTTTGCACCGTGGGTTAAGTGACACAATCCTTGCTTTATACCAGTTTGGCACACTGTTGCAAAAATCCTTTAACGTAGACCAGCCCTAAGTAGCCACCATTGTACAGTGCAGAAGGCTTATAGGCCGAGAATCTTTACAAAGCAGACACAGCCCTGTCTATCCAGATAGGGTCACCTGAAACATTTGAATGTGTGCGTGTGAGTGTGTGTGAGAGAGAGAGCGCTATCTACCTATCTAATCAATCAACCCTTATTTCAAGCAGCCTACAATTAGATAGGGTTGTATTATATTTAGCAGTGCTATTGACAGGTGACATTTAGGAGTGAAGAATTTTCATGTTCATTCTCTATATCAGTGGTTCTCAACCTAAGGCCACCGCTTGTTTAGGGAAAGCCCCTGGCGGGCCGGGCCGGTTTGTTTACCTGCTGCATCCACAGGTTCGGCCGATGTGCAGCTCCCACTGGCCGCGGTTCGCTGCCGCAGGAAGCGGCATGGGCTCAGGGATGTGCTGGCCACCCTTCCTGCAGCCCCCATTGGCCTGGCATGGCGAACCGCGGCCAGTGGGAGCTGCGATTAGCCAAACCCGCGGACGCGGCAGGTAAACAAACCAGTCCGGCCCGCCAGGGGCTTTCCCTGAACAAGCGGTGGCCCTAGTTTGAGAACCACTGCTCTATATGGTCCTGATCCAAAGATGCTGAGCCAGATTCTTCTCTCACACTGGTGTAAATCAAGAACAACTACGTTTAAGTCAGTCAGTGAAGTTAAACCAATGTGAAACTTGTGTAAGTGAGAGGGAAAATGGGCCCTGCAGATTTAACTGCCAGTCACTACTTGGGGTCTGAAAGTCAAGCTGGGTTCTTTCTGCCTCTTGCACCAGCACTGGTGGTGAGAGATTCTGCAATCGGAACCTAATTGATTTTTCTTGATGTGTGAGGCAGAATAGAATCCACCTTACTCTCCCACAGGTGTATTTGCTCAACAGTGCTAACAGGAGTAAATACTTGTATATTAGCAAGCAGGTGTGACTCAGGCATGCAAAGTTGAGATATCAAAATGACCTGTCACTCAAACTAGGGACTTCTCTGCCTATAAACTCATTGCAAAGCTCCCACATGGTGACTCCATCCACTCCACCCACCGCCTGCACCATGGTTAAGGGCTAAGATGAGAGAGCAGCACTATTTATGGAGTAGTTCTTGGTATTCAAGACTGCTTGGGAAAATGTCCTTAGAGCTTTTAGGATTGCATTCCAAAATCTATGCAGACAGACTTGCTAATGTGAGACGTCTTTGCAAGTCATCTCAGTTTGAAGAATAGTGAAGAAAACTCAGGGAGAGACCTCAGTGTAAAAATCAAGACAAGAAAGTTCTGAATCTCTTCATATCCTTTTGCATGATACAGCATATGAAACTGTGTGATCCAGGGCTAGTTTTTTGGTCTGCTTGATCTTTTCTGACAAAATCAAAATTAAAAAAACACTCAAGCCACAGCTACTCTATGTAGATCTGATTAATGCTGTCATAAATATAAAGGTTTCAGAGTATAAATGTAAAGGGAAGGGTAAACACCTTTAAAATCCCTCCTGGCCAGAGGAAAAACCCTTTCACCTGTAAAGGGTTAAGAAGCTAGGATAACCTCGCTGGCACCTGACCAAAATGACCAATGAAAAGACAAGATACTTTCAAAAGGTGGGGGGAGGGAGAAACAAAGCCTCTCTGTCTGTCTGTGTGATGCTTTTGCTGGGGACAGAACAGGAATGGAGTCTTAGAATTTAGTAAATAATCTAGCTAGATATGCTTAGATTCTGATTTCTTTAAATGGCTGAGAAAATAAGCTGTGCTGAATGGAATGGATATTCCTGTTTTTGTGCCTTTTTGCAATTTAAGGTTTTGCCTAGAGGGATTCTCTATGTTTTGAATCTAATTACCCTGTAAGGTATTTACCATCCTGATTTTACAGAGGTGATTCTTTTTCTTCTATTAAAATTCTTCTTTTAAGAAACTGAATGCTTTTTCATTGTTCTTAAGATCCAAGGGTTTGGGTCTGTGGTCACCTATGCAAATTAGTAAGGATTTTTATCAAGCCTTTCCCAGGAAAGGGGGTGTAAAGGTAAGGGAGGATTTTGGGGGAAAAGACGTTTCCAAACGGGCTCTTTCGCTGCTGCCACCAAACGTCTAACCGGTATTATTATTATTAGGAAAGTCCAAGGGCAAAGGGTAAAATAGTTTGTACCTTGGGGAAGTTTTAACCTAAGCTGGTAAAAGTAAGCTTAGGGGGTTTTTATGCAGGTCCCCCCATCTGTACCCTAGTGTTGAGAGTGGGGAAGGAACCTTGAGAAATGCCTAAAAGGTTACAAAAATAAATTCAAGCTAAGTGGATAGCAGTTGAAGGGGTAATCGGACATAATCCCAATCCTGCAATCGTTTAAGGATGTGCTTAACTTTACGCACAGGGGTGGTCTCATTGAACTCAACAGAATTATTCCTATGTATGAAGTTAGAGATGTATGTGAATTTTTGGAGATTGAGGCCTGTAGCAGAGGTGCCGACTTCCCCAATTCCAAGGGGGTGCTCGACTCCTGCTCCGCCCCAGATCCCGCCCCGTTCTGCCCCCTCCCCCACCTTTTCCTGACTCTGTTCCACCCCCCTCTCCCCGCCCCAAGCACCTCCTGTATGCTGCTGAACAGCTGATTGCAGAGGGTGGGAGGCGCTGGGAGGGAGGAGGAGGAGCTGATCAGTGTGGCCCAGCAGGAGGGCTCGTGGGGATGAAGGAGCTGATCCACGGGGCTGCCGGTGGGTGCTGAGCACCCACAATTTTTTTCCTGTAGGTGCTCCAGCCCCAGAGCACCCACAGAGTCAGTGCCTACAGCCTGTAGGATAAAAGAAAAGGAGGACTTGTGGCACCTTAGAGACTAAGAAATTTATTTGAGCATAAGCTTTCGTGAGCTACAGCTCACTTCATCGGATGCATTCATGATGAAGTGAGCTGTAGCTCACGAAAGCTCATGCTCAAATAAATTGGTTAGTCTCTAAGGTGTCACAAGTACTCTTTTTCTTTTTGTGAATACAGACTAACACGGCTGCTACTCTGAAACCAGCCTGTAGGATATTTCCCCAAGAAATAACATCCAGATAACTTTGTGTTCTCATGTGTAAGTCAGGCAACATCCTTTGACTTCCCTGGGAAGACCATAAAATGGAAAAGTATAGATGGTAAATTCACTTACTTTGGCAGAGAGAAGCTGAACTGTGATTAAAAACAGACACACACTTTGTCTGAAAGCATATCTTTATCAATGAACACAAATTCTAGGGCTTTTCTTCTGACTTAAATATCCAGCAAGTGGGTTGAATGACGGCTAAATCCAATCACAGAAGCTTCTGTCCTGTTGTTCCCCAAAGCAGTTTCTTCCAATTTCAAAGTTCATCATGTTGGTGTGATAGAACATCCTCATCAAAAAGCCATTTTGAGTCCAGAGAGATCATCCCTAGAATATCCTGCAGAAATACAAAGTGTGTACACATCAGTAAACCATTATTAAAGTAACAGAAACATCAAACCCACAGAAACAAAAACAAATTACAGAGACCCTGATTTTTAAAGCAGATTCAACCTGACACCTGACTTGCACCCACAAGGAATTGTGCTTACTATTTTGCAGTTCTAAATACTTAACCATCTAAACACCATGTGCCAACAGATCAGGCAGTGTGATGCCTGAGTTCTGGGAACTGATACCACAATTAATTTTCTCTCCACAAAATCAGAGGCAGCTTTTCAAAGTCGGACCCTAAGGCCTGGAATCAGATAATGGGCTAAGTGGGGCTCTCATCTCTCGGAAGCTAATATAATATAGATTACCTGTAATGTCATGATTGACACAATTTAACTTTCATGTTCCCCTTGAGCTAGAATATTTTAAGTTTTGTTCACTCTGTCGTGATCTGCTGAGAACAGGGAAAATTCCCATTGACTTTAACCTTTCCACCAAAGGTTGCCAAAATGTAGTAGTTCTTTCTAATCAGATTTCAACCATTCAGATATTCAGATAGGCACTTTAAAAACCAAAGCCTGAAATAGAGAAGTGCCCCTTTGAGTTAAAATATTGAAATTTGAGACATTCCTTCATTATGAATCATTGACCACATTTAAACAAAATTGTCTTTTATTCTAGATGACCAAAAGTTCATCATTTTAACAACCGACAAAAGTTTTATACATTTTTGTTTCATGCAGCAGTTGTATTTAGGCATGAGACCAATGATTTGGAGAATTTTTAAGGTCATCTGATATCTCTAGATGTACTTATTAGAATTTAGTCAAGAAATATGTTGTAGGTGGTAGACAAATGTGCTGCAAAGGCAGATGTTGATGGCCAATTCCATCCAAAGGATATCCTGTAATCTCAGTATATACAGCAGAAAAGAGCCCACTGTGGGCTAGGGGTGGCAAACAACCAATGCGCAGTACCCTGCACACCAGTGGCGGAAAGGAAATATGGCCATTAGCACTCTGGCACTACTTCTATGAAAAGTGGCAGGAGATCATCCTTGTTTGTGTAGAGCGGACAGGACTTCCAGTGTTTTACGTCTCTTTGCAGGAGAACATACTATAATCGTGATTTCTACAGGGCCTACAACGTCTCTTCTTTCAGTAATAATGTGGCTTTGCTAATGTAACCCTTCTGCCAGGCCGAGTTGATAACAGCAAGGGCCGGGTTCAGTACATAGGGGTTCCCTCTCAACAAAGCAAATGCAAAACCGGCTCGAGTCCCCACCCAGTGACCTGGGAAAATCTTACACACACCCCTGGGCGCCTCAAAGTGGCAATACTTCCCCTCGCACAAGCACAGAGTCTCGGTATAGTAGAAAATCTTTAATAACATGAGGTAAATGACATCAGCATTAAATTGGGAAAACACCACAACTAGGGTTCATCAACCAAACCATGAGCAAAGACCCACCCCAGCAAATTGAGCCATGTCCTTTCCCTTTGGTTCTTGAGTCCAACAATCCAAAGGTCTCTTGAGTCCAAAGTCCCAAAAGTCTAACAACCCAAAAGTCCAGCCCTAGAGTTCAAAAGTTCATCTGCAGAGTGTTACTCCCCAGTCTGGGTGAAAATGGAGTGTGGGGGGGAAAGAGGTAAAGGACACCTTACATGATCCAAAGCCGACTGATGATCCAAAGCCGACTGCCCCGCCTCTCCATGGGGCTTCACTCCGATCCGATCCACCAGTTGCTCCGCTTTGCCAGCCGTCCTGCGAGCTGCTCCAGCCGTCCCGCGAACTGCTCCACTTGGCCAGCCGGTCCGCTCCGCCAGCTGCCCAGCCATATATCTTCAGGCTCCCCACTACTTAACACAGTGCTCAGTGATTTCAGCTCTTAGTAATTTTTAGCTCTTTAGTGATTTCAGCTTGTAGTAGTAAGAGCCTCAGTGCTCATGCACCGTAAGTGCAAAGCGAATTCCGCTCAGCACCTGTAACTAGATTCCTAATAGACCCAAAATTAGCTCTGATATTCCACAGTGGTGAGAGAAGGAGGTGCAACTGATGATTCAGGCCCTTACAAAGGGCCCACACCACCAGGTACAACTTAAATAATGTTTTCACTTCAAGGTGTAAGAGACACAGACAAGGTTTTCATCTCAAGTCCAAAAGACCCAAAACATCAAGACACTTGATCACAGCCTTAGATAGGCCAAGAGACTACCTACACTTGATACCTGTCCCAAGCCTCTCTCAATTCACTGAGTTTTGGAACCCATGTCCCTTGCCTAGCGAGTGCTACTTAGTTGATGGCGAGTCCCTCCATCATAATAAAAGGCCAAGTACAGTTCCACTGTCCTTGATTCACATAATCAGGATAACAATTTATTCTTCCTGCCCCAATAACAGAGAAACTGGGGATCCCACAGCAGCCAAAGTGACCATTTGGGCAGCTATGGGCTCATCCTAGGTGGGGTGGGTTTGCCTATGCAAATGAGATCAGCCCCTGAAGTTCTTTTCCTCTTGCCACAACTCACCACCAGATGTCAGGGTGGAGTTCATCCTGACTCTGCTTACACTAACAAAACCTTCCTAAATTTCTGCTAAGCCATAGGAAATTCTTTGTAGCTCTGGCTGCATCTACCGTTCCACATGTACTTGTTTGTTTTTTTTGAGCTCCTTCTTGCCAATGGCATCTTGCTACAGAGCACTTAAGAATTCAGAATCTTAAAAGCTTTGCATAGAGTGGAGAAGTAACTTACCCCAAACTTCAGACTGGTTTGAACGTTGGTTCAGCTGTAGGCTGTATTGATTGGTACCATTTTGATTAGACTGGCATTTCAGCAGATTTACTAAACCTCTGTGAAAATGGTTCTGTCATCTGAGCCATGTTTACATACCTTTTCCCCAATTTAATACCAGATTAGCTGAACCACAAGTTAGAACGATTTTGAAATTGTTGGTTAATTCTCCCAGTGTAAACATGGGCTGCAGTGTGTCCTTTTTGGTCATGTTCCAGTTAAGCACTTCTCTGTTTTAGTATGGATTGAGGTCACTTGTTATCTTTGTAACTAATCTGAAATGCCATTGACCAGTGAACATGATTTTAGGGACCCAATCCTGTAGTGATTTCTATGTAGGCAGACGCGTGGTCGGACACAGAACTCCCTACAGGATCAGGGCCAATGTTATTTTAAAAGCTCTCTCTCCTCCCGCACCCCTGATATGATGGTGTAAATGATAGTACTTTGCACTTCTACTCTATATTGCCTTTCAAGATCTCAAACAGCTTTAACAATCCCTTTGATGTAGGTAAGTGGGTATGTACCCTTCCTTACAGTTCCAGACTGGGGACAGAGAGCAGTGAGGTGACCTGTGCAAGGCTATGCAGAGCAAGAACCTTGAGATGCTTGGCTGAAAGTTCACACATAAGTCCAAGCTGTTGATTCTTTCTTATGGTTTCTCTCCCCACCCTCCTCCCTCGCCCTCTTCATTTGAAACAGGGTAACTTCATTTGCAGCTGGGGGAGATGTTTTGTCGTCGTCTTTCAGCTGTTGTCATTGTCCTCAATGCAGGGGGCATTTGTTTTCTCCCTGTAATGCCAGCATTAGAATTCCAAGCCAGCATGGCTTACTTCTTCCACTGCTGATTGAAATGCTCAGTCACATGAAAGCTTACAGGCCTGCTGCTTCCAGGGAAATCAGCTGGAATGCCAGCTGACTTAGTGCCTTGAATTTAAATCTTTAGATGCAAGAAGAGAAACAAAACGGGGGGGTGGGGTGGAAGAGAGAGCCAACGGGATTAAAAGTTACCTGATTTCCCACCATTGGGTTTCCCCTGAAAGCATTTAGGTGCTGCCCTGATGCTAAGTAAAGGATGGTTTTTATGGGGTTTTTTTTTTAATATGTATTTTCTCCTCCCCTTTCTCCCCTTCCTGTTGTGCCAAAAGCTGCAGATCTGGGACACGGCAGGGCAGGAGAGATTCCGGTCCATTACGCAGAGTTATTATCGCAGCGCTAATGCATTAATATTGACCTATGACATAACCTGTGAAGAATCCTTCCGATGCCTTCCCGAATGGCTGCGAGAAATAGAACAGTATGCCAGCAATAAGGTCATAACTGTGCTAGTGGGTAAGTGAGGACTGTGCTTTTATAAGAGCTCATTTCTCCAAGAGAGAATAATCAGCCATGTCCGTCTGGAGTTTGACTAGGGTCATTGGCAGATGGAGGCATTAGCAATGGAAAATACTGCATTTATTTTATCTCATAGTGTCAGGATCTCCTTCAAATATGCTGGACTGGACACCCCTTGATGCCAGTAGGTTCTGAACCTGTATCTCTGTAGCATCTTACCATAAAGCCATTCATCTGAGTGAAATTGTCAAGACAAAGACTGTATCTGAATGACTCCTCCAATACATAAAGCCAATGCACTAAAACACAACTCAGAATAGCAACTGCTGCTTCTCAAAGTGTTGGCCATCTTAAGCCATGTAAGGTTGTTCAGCATGGAGGGCCGTATTTAGGTAGAAAGCCCAAACAAACCAGGAACCATTTAATGATTGTTTCACTTTCCCTTCCACTGAATGAATTATGTATTTGGTTATTTGGCCCCATGGCTTTGACTGTGCAGTTGCAGTTTAGAAAGAGTAACTGGAGCTTTACACCTCTAGGTTCCCAGTTCATATCTAGATCAGGTTGGTAGTGGCTGAAAGTTATTATGCTTTGATGGCCTCAGTCCTGTTGCAGTGGCATGTGTCAGCATCACAAAAACTAGTTGGCATTCCAGTTGGCATTCTCAGCAGAGAGGTCAAGGACTCAGTGGGCATATGGAGCCTGGAGTGTCTTCCTCCTCTCCCTCATTAATAGGCACAGTGCAGGGCCGTGGAGAAGATCATCTGCTGCAGTCTGTACCATCCCTGTCCTGTGAATAAACAGAAGGTTTCTGTCTCCAGGGCCATGAGGCTACACCTTTCACTGGTACTAAATCAGAATTTCACATGGATTTTTAGAGAATTAAAACATATTTAAATGAAGAAAATGCCACGTTGAGTAACGTCCTTTGCTTGAGATGAAGCAAATCCAGCCATCAGTTTGCTACCAGAAGAGTGCACCAAGGTATACACAGTGATGAGGCCCATTAGCATTCTGCAATGGTGGACTTTGTTTTCCAAATCGGGTAGTCAAAACATCACTTTTCAGGGACTTGGTCAAGGGACTAGGTCTCAGCATAGTCGAAGAATGATGGACACATAATTTGAGGAAAGCGTTAGTCAGATGGTTATTCAACAGAAAGATCTCTCTCTCTCTCTCTTTTAAATAGCTTAATATTTAAAGAGTAGATAGTACAATTCTACAGAAGAATCTGGTGTATTTAGTCTTTATTTGGATTTTAAAATTAAAAAGACCCTTATCCCAGACTCTAGGTGCCCTAATGCACACTAACAATGCAATCTAAAATGCTTAGAGGTTCTGTGACAAGAAACCATTCACACTGTAGATTAAAGGTACAGTATATTTTATAAATAGTTTATAAAAGATTAATAAACAATAATGTGCTAATAAATTGCTAGAATCCAGTAGGTTGCTTATATCCATCTGTAGCACCTTCTACTGATGTGCTTCTTACCAAGTTATAGATGGTTATATGCTTCTATACTCCAATAATTGCTTATTAACTTTCTATAAATCTAACTTCATATAGAGTATGTCCATGAACCATTACATTGTAAAGGAGAGGTTGTTGGATGGAAATGACGGCAGTGGAAAGGGATCCTTTTCTCAACTCCCACTTCTTCCCAAACCAACTGCAGTTAATATCAGATTAATCATTAGTCGGTTTATTCCCTACACAAATGTTGATCTGTTCTGCCATAAGCTGAAAATGACATCTCCCTATGGGGGAGGGTTCCTCACCTCACCTAGTTCTATCAGCTTTCTTACACCCATTCATTCCCCGTGTTCAGTAACCATATAATGAACAAAAACATGTAATTAAAACTGGAGAGCAGGTTTCTTTTTAAAGCTCATAATTATGTGAAAAAAATATTGTATTTGGCGCCCCCACATGCAATAATTGACATTTTAAGTGCTCCTTGGAGCAAGAACCAATGATTGTTCAATAGACATTAAAAGGGAAATCCTTTAATGCCAATTGATATTAAACAGGTGCATTAGCACAAAATTAATGCTAAATGGCTTGCATGTTCCTGGGGAAAATTCCATTAAGCGAGCTAATATTAAAAAGCCTTGGTTATCTATCAGAGAATCCACTTTTTGGGGGGACAGGAGAGTGAGCATTTAGTTTTGTAGCTTTATAAGATGAATAGTTTGTTTAAAATAAAGAACCTAACGCGAGACACATGGTGACAAATGGTTCCTTTCTTCCAGATCAATTTCTGTTGGTTTTGTCTTACAAGTCAAATTAATTCCCTTTCTTAAAATATTTTATTGATGCAGGTAATAAGATTGATTTAGCCGAGAAAAGAGAAGTCTCCAAACAAAGAGCTGAAGAATTTTCAGAGGCCCAAAACATGTACTATCTGGAAACTTCTGCTAAAGAATCGGATAACGTGGAAAAACTCTTTCTGGACTTAGCTTGCCGGCTGATCAGTGAGGCAAGACAGAATACGCTTGTGAACAATGTGGCATCCCCGTTACCAGGAGAGGGGAAAAGTATCAGCTATTTGACTTGCTGCAATTTCAATTAAGGGCTGGCCCAAGATCCACCCCAAATGGGCCAAGAGGTTTTTTGCAGAGATATATCTCAGTGAAGGCAATTCCTGCCACTTTGACCCATCTGACTCACACCTAAGTCAGGTTCCCGATCTTAAAGCATGGCAGGCTGGCCGCTCCACCTGCAGGTCAACATAGCAGAATATAATATGGTTTAATCTTTTTTGCAGTCTCTGGAGTTGGTTAGCAAAAATAGTTTGCACAAGGCGCTCATTCAAATCCAGAGCATGGGCTGCTACATCACTTTCCGTTGGAGACTAGAACAGCCTCCCTGGATGATACAGAAGAATGCAGGATCTCTTTTGCAGCACGCCTTTAGTCCTTTTGAAAAAAGATGAACTTTAAGCCTTGGACTATACAGTACTGGCATTGTTCCAGGCTGCCAGCCAAATGAATGCTTAGGATGTGTATATGCCCACGGCATCCTGATGCAGGACTCAATTGTATGTTTTGAATTAGTGTTATATCTCTCATCTGCAGGCACTTTCATGAACTTGGAATTAAAAACGTATATATCAACGTTTCCAAACAAACAACAATTTGAAAAAAGATATGGATACTGGCTTAGTCACTCCGTTTGGTGCTAGCACTCCGGCTGAATATTTCATAGACCAAACCTAGTTTTATTACATTACTGTCCTCTGAATGTGTAACTTAGAGTAAATAGTGAAAGTATGCTAATAAGCACTGTCCATAAAATATCATTACCTCTTTTTCTCAGCCTGAACATAGTGGGTAAGGACTGTGCTTCTTTGATGTCAATTGTGGGGTGCAAAGACTTTTTTTCTTGAGTCATAAAAGCTCTGTAAACAGTAATTTCCTAGTGTAATGAACTAGCTTTGAGAATACTGACTGATGGAGTTCTAAACAGATCAGATCTGACCAAAATATTGTGTTTGCACTGATCATGTATAAGGGTTCAAAGGCAGAGCACAGTTTTAGATGGCAGTCCAGTGTGTTTGAGTAATGAAAGCTTGTAGTTACAGGTCTTACTTGAGAAGCAAGCATACAATTTTGTATGTTTTTTTTTAAGCTTAAGTGAAAATGGCAGCAAGTGTTGTTATGAATCATTTTGTGTCTTACTCATCCAATGATCATCTTATGAACCTGTACCTTGGAGAAGCAATTCAAGGTACCAGTTTGGCATTGACTGTATTCTAATAGCTTTTGGATCCATGACCATAGATTCATTTAATTTTCTTGTTACTTTGTACTCTTAAGTCTCAGACACCAATGTATGTATAATTATTTGCTTAGGCAATTTCTTTATATAAAACCTCTAATGTGGAAGCACTATGGTATTTGTTATATTACACCTCTAGTGCCGTGTTCTAATAATACATTGGACTTTGCACACTGATGTTAAAGCAAAATTGGAAAAAGAGGTTGGACGCATACGTAGAAAATCATTCTTAAATGTTTGGTATCCGTTTTATTGACCTGAATGAGGCTAAAACTCTCGGTAACTTTGTGGCTGTGATACATTGTAACTTAGCATTAATCAGCTCGATATCATGTATTATTTGCTGAAGATGTTGACTGGCCTTTTGTATTAACATGAAAAAAGCTGCCAATAAGTAAATATTGAAAATAAAAATGGCCTTTTAAAATGCTTTGTCACATTTTCCTAAACAGATTTTGGGGTCTCTCTTACTGTGCCTTTGATTTTCAGTGGGAAGTGTGTGTGTTGTGGATCAAGAGTGTAATATAGCCACTTTGTAATACATATTTCCTGCCGTAGCATGTCAGTTTTTTCCCTTAGAATGGGAAAATTTTGTTTGACTCAGCGGTTTCTCTTGTGCTTGGTAATACAGTGAAGCCAGCACTAAGGAGCATCTCCAGTACGGAGGATTTCTTTCTTAACTGACTTCCTTTAAAAATACCCCTTAAATTTCCAGTACAGTTTTGTTTGACCTCTTAAAGACCATACAGCTCCTACATAGCTGATTTTGCAGGTCACTTAGGTATTGTGGTAAATGCCTTGTGGGATAATGCTGCCATCTCACTAAAATATCATAGTATTTTTAAAAAATATTCTTACTCTTCAGGTTCTGGATTTTTCTACATAGTATATCAGTTGCTAAGGTAGAGGTACTCGGTAAAGTTGCCAGGAGGAGTGGAGTAATGAAGGGCTACATGTGCCACATTACGCTTGTTTTTCATTTCCTGTAGTCAAGGATGAAATGCTCAAGCATTTTCCTCAAACCTCTCTTTTACATGGCAAGTCATAACCAGTGCACTTTTTATTGGATGATGTTAAGGGTCGGGGAAATTTTTATTTTCATGCACTGAACACATTCTGACCAGGTAAACCCCAAAGTCACTACTGGGAAGAGAAGTATTTACTGTGTCTGTAAAGGGCTTTTTTGTTAAAAATTAAAAAAAAAAAAAAAAAAAAGTTTTCACCATCAAATTGAGCAACATCAGAGCCAGTTGAGAAAGGAGCTGGGAACAAATTAGTTAGGTCTTTCTGTGGATGCCCTTAACAGTATGCTCATCTTTAAGTGGCCAGAATCAAGGATAATTGAAAGTAAATTAGGAAGTGTTATTTACTCCTTCTCATAACACAAGAAAAAGGGGTCACCAAATGAAATTAATAGGCAGCAGATTTAAAAGAAACAGAAGGAAGTATTTTTTCACACAACGCACAGTCAACCTGTGGAACTCCTTGCCAGAGGATGTTGTGAAGGCCAAAACTATAACAGGGTTCAAAAAAGATCTAGATAAGTTCATGGAGGATAGGTCCATCTGTGGCTATTAGCCAGGATAGGCAGGGATGGTGTCCCTTGCCTCTGTTTGCCAGAAGCTGGGAATGGGCAACAGGGGATGGATCATTTGATGATTACCTGTTCTGTTCATTCCCTCTGGGACATCTGGCATTGACCACTGTCAGAAGACAGGATACTGGGCTAGATGGACCTTTGGTGTGACCCAGTGTGGCTGTTCTTATAAGTTTCTACTATTTAGGAAACACATGTTTTAAAAGTGAGTTAAGAACTTCTGTTTTCTAAGCCATCTGCATGTTCTGGGGGTTTCAGGCTCTAGAGAATAGCCAGCTTATGATACAGTCCTGGCTTGTAGATCCAGCAGGTTTTGAAATCCTTAGAGGGGAAGATGTTCATCATCCTGGCTACAAAATAGTGTTGCATAATAGGAAATGCTGCAATTAATGGAAACAGGTCGCCAAAAATGAGGTAATATTCAAAGAATGTTGTTTCTTCTTGGCCCATCAGTTCTGGAAACGATTGCATGTCTTTGGCTCTGTAGCTCTCCAGAGAAAGAGATGTGCCATCCTTGGGGGAAAAGGAGGAACTCTCTTTTCCTCCTCTATGCCACTCACAGTGTAACTGTCCAAAGGAGGAGCTGGTTAGAAAACCAGTTACTTTTTTTTCCAATATTGAGAAATGCTGCCCAGCTGTAAGTCATTTTAGAGACATTAGGCCTCTATTCAATCTTTACAACCACTTTTATCCTCCGATGTGTGAGCCACATTTGTCAATTTATGGACTAAAGGCCAAACCTCAGTGCTTTCTCAACTGTGACCCTTGCATTGATGTTGGTCCTGGATACACTGGTGCTGGAAGGCCATTTAATTGGCTCTCCTTGAATCATCCAGCTGGGTGCTTGTAAGTACAGCCTAAACAATTGTGTGAGCTACACCCAAATAAGACTGGTATTAAAGCCTACAATAATCACATCACTAAAAATAATACAAGAGAGACTCTCTTAAAAACAAGACAGAATTAAATGGAAAAAAGAACCACAGCAGGTAATGATGAGACTTCTTTTGAATCCTGGTGCAAATGGCTGCTGCCCTTTACTGAGAGAAGGGGAGCTGATGGATACAGGAAGGTACATAATAGAAATCTTCTAGCACAGTCCACAAAACCACACATCAAGTACCTAATGACTTAGCTTGGAAGGCTCTTCACTGAGCTATAAATCACTTGCAATGTGGCACAGGATCAGGGATCCCTATAGAATACTTTACACACTGCTTAATTCATAGAGAGCTGCTGGGTCTCAAGCAGACCATGCTGCATGGAGGACGCCATTTTGCAGTGTGCGCTGCTCTGCCCCAGCAGCATGGCCGCATGTGCTCAATGCATGGAGGACACTGTGACGTTGCACCCCATAAGGCTTTATGGAAATATGCTTATGAATGTATATATAACATAACTGGAATGTTTTATTCTACATATGCCATGTAACATATCTCTGTTAAGGTTATGATCTAGTGAATCTATTCCTCCTATTTGTATGCATGTATCATGTTTGTATTCAAAGTTATGAATATTGGCTGTGTACTGGTTTGATTTTAAGTAGCCTTAGTAAGGCATTTGGGCAGCCTTTAGAAAGGAATTTGCAAGTTAAGTGCCCAGTCAAGAAACACGTAATGGACAATGGATCTTGGAAGGCTCCAATCCACATAAGTATACTTGAGGACGTTCAAGGTAGCATGTGAACCATGGCTGCTACCTGTAAGTTCTGAGTCATGCATGGACATGTGACTTGCCCATGTGACTCCAAAACTCCATCTTGTATCTGGGATTCTACACGGGGAGGGAGGGGTGTTTACCCACAAGAGACAGTCTACTTAAACCTCTGGGGACCCCTCCATTTGGCCTTCAGCTGTCTCAAGCCACTCCACCCCCAAAGGATACCTGAAAGAAACTGGAACAAAGGACAGTAACCACAGGGGGTGTGAGTGATTGCTGGACCCAGACTAGAAGGAGACTAGTCTGTAAAAGGAAGCTTACTGGAACTCCTCTGAGGGTGAGGTTTTATCTGTATTCAGTTTTCTTACTGTATTAGGCATAGACTTGTGTGTTCTATTTTATTTTGTTTAGTAATTCACTTTATTCTGTCTGGTTACTACTTGGAACCACTTAAGTCCTACTTTCTGTATTTAATAAAATGACTTTTTACTTATTATTTAACCCGGAGTATGTATTAATACCCGGGGGGGGGGGGGAAACAGCTGTGCATATCTCTCTCTGTGTTACAGAGGGCAAACAATTTATGAGTTTACCCTTTATAAGCTTTATACAGGGTAAAACAGATTTATTTGGGGTTTGGGCCCCCTTGGGAGTTGGGCATCTGAGTGTTAGGAACATTTCTTAAGCTGTTTTCAGGTAAGCCTGCAGTTTGTGGGACATGGTTCAGACCTGGGTCTGTGTTTGTAGCTGGGGAGCATGTCTGGCACAACCAGGCAGGGTTCTGGAGTCCCAAGCTGTAAGGGAAGGCAGGGGCAGGAATAGACTTGGCACATCAGTTGGCAGTGCCAAAGGGGTTTCTGTGATCCAACCCGTCACAGACACCATGGCAGAAGAGGTGCTAGAGCTATGCCCCAGCATGAAAAGAGGTGCTGGGACCGAGCCCTGGCACAAATTCTGACTTTACAGAAAGAAATGTGCCACCCTGAGCAGTAGGAGTGAAGGGATGAGCACTATTCACCACTGCTGAGTGGCATGCCACGGGAATTTTAAAATGCTTCTAATGTCACTCCGAGAAGTTGAACAAGTATAGGTCCTCTTTCTTGATCATGCTGACTCAGTCAAATAGCAGGTGATGCTAATTCTGTTTTCTTGAATATTCAATGTGAAGTTTCTCAAGACTGAACCTCTTCTTTTCCAGTGATTTATTTTTCTTGATTTACAATTTTGCCTTCCAGCTGCATCTCTCCTGTCAAGTATCAGGTGTTTTTTTTTTCAACATTAGGAAAGCTCTATATAAGTGCTCAATATTTAGACCTCGATGATGTCTGTTTCAGTGTAACAGAATGTACTAAAGGAGCTACTGTTGCAATAAGGGATCTTCAGCAGTTTGGGGTATCAAACCCCACATACTTCCTCCCATAATCCATTCTGGCCCTGAACACTTTTAAAGTCTGGCTTGAGTGAAGGATATATTTGCAGTCTGTTAGAAGTTGAACATAAACAAGGTTGCTTTGTTAAACCTTTATGCAAAGTGATAAACCAAGAAGGTGGCTTGCTAGCAAAGTGCTAGATAAGTGTCTGATCCCTTATAGTTTACTAAACAGTATTTTATTGTAATAGCTTATTGCAGATTTATTCCCTTTTAATACTCTGCGGCTGTGAAGGCGGATGAGGGCTGCAGGGCCCTGGCTGTCTTGGATCCCCTTGCCACTGGGTCAGGGTTTTCCTCCTGCCGAGTCTCGTGTGGTCACTGCCTGTGCACTGGTTTCCCCACGTTAAAAGATTTCATGTGCAGGCCTCTGCCAAAGGGCCCACACAAAGCCCTTCGGTGATGGACAAGTGGCAGGGAAGACAGGAGCACAGTGATCTCTGGGAGTCTTTAGTCACAAATCTGCATGCAGGCGGCAGCTGTGTGATGGTTGTCTTGTGCTGGGATGAGAGAAGTGCATTTTGACAGCCGCAGCTGTGACTGAGCAGGCCTTTTCGGGCTCCCCCTCTGCTCACCCCAAATGGGGAGGGGGCTAGAAAAGGTGCCCCAAACAGGCTCTCTCTCATTCTTCCTACTGGATGGCTGTATCCTGTGGGTTCACTCAACTCTGCAGCCAAAATAAGAGCTATAAGACAATGAATTTCACCACCTGGAGTGTCCGCACCCTTATGGACTCTCAACACGTGAATGCCCAGAAAGAAGAACTGCCATAATTGCCAGAGAACTGGCAAGACTCAATATTGACATTGCAGCTCTTAGTGAGACCCACTGGGCCGATGAGGGCCAAGTAAAAGAGGATGGAGGTGGCTACACCTTTTGGAAAGGAAAGCCAGCTGGAGACAGACGCATTCACAGGATTGGCTTTGCCCTCAAAAAGAGGATCACCAGTCAGCTTTTGGAGGGTCCCATGGGGATCAACGAGCATCTCCTGACTCTTCGGCTCAAGCTCAGTAACAACCAATATGCCACAATCATCAGCGCATCTGCCCCAACACTTGATGATGAGGAAGGCAATAAGGAGCAGTTTTATAGCGATCTCGATGCAGTCCTCACCTAAGGCAGACAAAGTCATCCTCCTGGAAGATTTCAATTCCAGAGTCGGATGGGGCTCCCAACTCTGGAGCGGCACAATAGGCAAAGAAGGGGTGGGAAATTATGTTCTCTTCCTCAGCCAATGTGTGGAGCATGACCTGCTCATCACAAATACCATCGTTAGGCAGAGTAACAAATTTAAGACCAACTGGAAACATCCTCGGTCCAAACACTGGCACCTTCTTGACTGTTATAATCAGAGCTGGAGATTACGCCAATGTCCGTATAACACAAGCCATGAGAGGTACAGATCACTGTTGGACAGACTATTGATTAGTAAGGTCAGTCATGTACCTGCAGCTTGCTCCACCACACTGTAAACACCCAAAGACTAAGCAAAAGCGGTACAATGTCAAAGCACTTCAGGACCAAGCCAGCTACGAGATATTCCAGCAAACCCTGTCTGAGAAACTCTCTAACTTATCTGATAACATCATGGACATTCAAGAGCACTGGGATCAACTTAAAAATACCATTCATAATGCATGTGCTGAAACTATAGGATACTCTACTCATCGGCACCAAGACTGGTTTGATGAAAATAAGGAGGAAATCCTAGCGTTAATTCAACAGAAAAGAACTGCATTCTGGAACTGGCAAAATGATTCCTCTAACCAATGAAAACATGAGGTTTATCACCTGCTCAAAGCCAAAGTCCAAAGGAGGCTACATGACATCAAAAATAAATGGTGGCAAGAGCAGGCCTCTGAGATCCAGGTTTCATAGACCAAGATGACATGAAAAGCTTCTTTCAAGCAACAAAAGCTATATATGGGCCACGCTCCAAAGGCCCCACCCCTTTACGTTTCCAAGATAGCTCCACTCTCAAGGGCAATGTGACCATTAAACAACACTGGAAGGAGGCCTTTGGGAGCTTACTAAACTGTGAATCCATGGTCTCTGAAGACACCATCGAGACTATGCTATAGAATACCTGACTCTCTAAATCCCTTGGGCTGCCTGTGCTATTCATTGCTGTGAAAACAGCTCTTGCTGTACCCATTGCAATTGGCTCCTGCAAGTCTGGGTTTAGTGGCTAATGGCTATTGAATTTCTTTAGCATTGGTAAAAATGGTTGCAGGCTGAAGTCCTGGCTGCAGACAGCGCTTTGCAAAGATAGAAAGCGGTGATTAGGGACCGAATGGCTAGGCAGCAGTTCTGCAGAAAAGGACCTAGGGGTTACAGTGGACGAGAAGCTGGATATGAGTCAACAGTGTGCCCTTGCTGCCAAGAAGGCCAATGGCATTTTGGACTGTATAAGTAGGGGCATTGCCAGCAGATCAAGGGACGTGATCGTCCCCCTCTATTCGACATTGGTGAGGCCTCATCTGGAGTACTGTGTCCAGTTTTGGGCCCCACACTACAAAAAGGATGTGGAAAAATTGGAAAGCGTCCAGCGGAGGGCAACAAAAATGATTAGGGGAATGGAACACATGACTTATGAGGAGAGGCTGAGGGAACTGGGATTGTTTAGTCTGCGGAAGAGAAGAATGAGGGGGGGTTTGGTAGCTGCTTTCAACTACCTGAAAGGGGGTTCCAAAGAGGGTGGCTCTAGACTGTTCTCAGTGGTAGCAGATGACAGAACAAGGAGTAATGGTCTCAAGTTGCAGTGGGGGAGGTTTAGGTTGGATATTAGGAAAAACTTTTTCACTAGGAGGGTGGTGAAACACTGGCATGCGTTACCTAGGGAGGTGGTGGATTCTCCTTCCTTAGAAGTTTTTAAGGTCAGGCTTGACAAAACCCTGGCTGGGATGATTTAGTTGGGGATTGGTCCTGCTTTGAGCAGGGGGTTGGACTAGATGACCTCCTGAGATCCCTTCCAACCTTGATATTCTATGATTCTATGATTAGTAATGTAGAAATGGGGGTTGGGTGTGGGGGGTGTCTGTGTCCCCAAGTGGGACAATGGGCCTTCCAGACTTTCTGTTGATGCGACTCACAATTATAGTCAAAATTATTGACTTATGTATTGTTCACAGAAGTCACTTTATCCCTAAGGACTGATGCTTGTTTGGCTTTTTCTCATGCTGAATGAAGAAGGCAAGTGGAAATGCTGGGCATGGCGTGGCACGTTGAGTATTCTGGATCTTTTTTGTGACTGGGAAAGAAGACTGCAATAGAGTGGAGCTGAAAATGCAAAGTGTCAGCTTGGCTCTCTTCCTTTAGAACAGTGGTTCTCAATTTATTACATGTGCGGCCCACAATGTGTTACCTGGGCTGCCGCGGCAGCCCCCACCCCCGCCGCTATGGGCTGGCCTGGTGACCCCGGGGCCCTGACCCCGCTTTGCTGGGCAGCGGGACAGCCCAGACCCCTCACACTGGCCTGCTGGGAACCTGGTGGACCCCAGCACGCCGGCTGGCCTTTAGCACGCAGCTGAGCTGGGCCGCAGCTGTGTGCTAATTGGGCTGCGGGCTGAGAACCGCTGCTTTAGAAGGATCCTATTCCTCTGTGCACAGTCCAGTTTTCTTAAAAAATGTATCCTGTCTCTGACTTCTGATTGCTCTGGGCTTCTAACACTGTGATGGCTTGAATTTGATTCTTTAATCTTTTGTGTGTGTTGGCTTTACTGTTACCCTTTACTTTACAGATGGATGTATGACCTAGTAGACCACAGGGGTCGGCAACCTGCAGTTCTGGAGCTGCATGCGGCTCTTTGGCTGCCCCCTTGCAGGCAGCCGTTTTTTGAGGTGGTGCGAGGTGCAGGCTCGGGCCGGGAGGCGCTTACCACAGGCGGCTCCCGGCTGGCGGCGCGGGAGGGCTCTGGCCCCACGCCACTCCTGGAAACAGCTGGCTCCTGGCATGTGCTCCTTGCAGGGACGGGGGCAGCAGGTCTCTGTGCACTGCCCGCGCCCACAAGCACTGCCCCCGCGGCTCCCATTGGCCGGTTCACAGCCAATGGGAGCTGTGAGGATGGTGGTGGGGGTGGAGGCAGTGCGTAGAGCTGACATGCCAGCAGCCAGCCACTTCCAGGAGTGGTGTGGGGCCAGGGCGGGCAGGCAGCCTGCTTGAGCCCTGCTGTGCTGCCAGCCCGGAGCCGCCTGTGGTAAGCACCTCCTGGCCAGAGCCTGCACGTCACACCCCCTCCCGCACCCCAAACCCCTGTCCCAGGTCAGAACCTGCTCCTGCACCCAAACTCCCTCTCAGACCCCGCACCCTCTCCTGCACCCCAGTCCCCAGCCCGGAGCCTCTTCCTGTTTATATTCAAATTCAAACTGCAGAAGTCCAATTAAAAGTATTGGTGAGCAGTAATAACTTTTAATATGTTCAAATATTATGAGTTGATAAATTCTAACTCTACAAGTAGCTTTGTGTGTGATGCAGCTCTCGAAATATTTTGGTCAAAGACAAAAAAAAAAAAATGGCTGCTCTCCTTGGAAAGGTTGCCGACCCCTGTAGGAGACCGTCTCGTGCAAGGGTCGGCAACCTTTTAGAAGTGGTGCACCGAGTGTTCATTTATTTATTCTAATTTAAGGTTTTGCGTGCTAGTAATACATTTTAACATTTTTAGAAGGTCTCTTTCTGTAAGTCTATAATCTATAACTAAACTATTGTTGTATGTAAAGTAAATAAGGTTTTAAAAATGTTTAAGAAGCTTCATTTAAAATTAAATTAAAATGCAGATTTTATCAGTTTAGTGTGATCCGTGCCCTTGCTTTTCCTTGCTGAGTTTTCCAATGTCTGGCATGTATTTGGATACTTTAAGCTGCACACAGGCTTCTGAGTGATCAGTTGTTAACCAGCTCCGAGAGGGACAGAGGACAGATTTCATGTGTGAAAATACCTGTTCACACAGGTACGTGGATCCAAATGCTGAAAGCATTGCAAACGCAATTTCCTTCAAACAGTTAAATTTCACTGGCAGGGACATCCAGCAGGTCAGAATAGAGGCCCCATGATCTCTCTCGATAGCTTCAAGTGCACTCCGCAGATCTCCAAACTTCGATGCCCGCTATTCTGAGCTTTTTAACTGAATGAGCTGCATTTTGAAATCTTCAACACCCATCCACTGAAATTCAGACAAATCCAAGTCGCTTTCGTTGAACTTTTCAGGTTTAATTAGAAAAGAAAGCATTGGGCCAAATCGCTGGAAATCTTGAAATCTGTCAAAATTCTGATTCCAGTCCTTGCATGTACATTCTAATCTCAACGTCAAACACAGTGTGCTGTTCCACGTGGTACGATGGTGATGTAAGCAGCAAATTAGGACTTAAAAATATCCCAGTATAGTGGTGCTGGAACAATTTTTAAGGTGGGGGTTCTGAGCTGTGCCCCCTCTTGCTGCTGTCGGCACCCCTCACTGCCCCAGGTGGGGGCCAGTGGGCCACAGCTGGGGTTGGCTGCAGAACCCCGGGCTGGTGGCCGGGACCCCAGGCCGGCAGCAGAGCCCCCCCGGACTCGTGGCCAGGACCCGGGGCTGGCAGCGGGCTGAGCGAGGCTGGTGGACAGAACCCTAGCTGGCAGGGGGCCGGCGGCCAGTACCCCAGGCCAGCAGCAGAGCACCAGGGGCCAGGACCCGGGCAGCGTGAGTGCCACTGAAAGTCAGCTCGCATGCTGCCTTTGGCATGCGTGCCCTAGGTTGCCTACTCCCGGTCTAGTGTCTCCACATAGCAGCACAGGGTTGTTCCCTAAAATATTAAAGGGGATCCACAGTTATGGCGCCCTCTGGTGGCAGGTGGGCCAACTACAGGAGGGTCACACCTCCGATCCTTGAGTTTCTGTACTACTTCAGAGACAACTCTGTGACCTGTTTAGTCTAACAATTCCCCTTCTTGAGGTGATTCTTTATGTAACATCAACAAATCCACACCTCTTCCAAATTCTAATCCAGCCTATGAACCTTGGCTCTTCTAGGGATTAGTCTTTACAAATTCCTCATCAACTCTCTCCTGGCCTGGCTAAAACACCCTTGTGTCTGGCTCTCTCACCACTTTATTTAAGCTCCTCCAGTTTTAGACTTCCAAGGCTTCTCTTGCTTTTTAGGTTTAGCCTGCACCTCTGCCAAAGGCTGCAATGTCCACCCAGATATTTGAGCCCACTAGTGCAAGTCTGTCTACCCTGGTTAGGAGGCTGGCTCACCCGGAATATTTTTCACTTTTAGGTTAGTTAAATGTCCCAAGGGATGGGAGCTGCAGACCAAAAACCCACCCCTCTTGTGGCATTTGGAAGTACAAACTTCCTTTTGCAAACAATGCCTTTTCTTAGTTTTTCTCTGCACTTGCTTTAATGACAAGTTATTGAAATAAAAAAATCTGTCTGTACCACAGGTGTGACTGAAAATTAATCAATTAGTTCCAAAGAATCCCTTTTCTAGCCAGATTAGGAAATAAACTTGTGCTCTGTTTGCAGTAGTTAATGAAATAAGGCTCTGAATCTCAGGCTTCACATTATTTGATGCTGCCTTTATGTCTGATGAAGTAAATGCAATAACATTGATCAACAATGGGTTCTTTCCCCTCCACTTCTGCATGTCCTGTGAGAAAAATAACATGGATTTGACAGAGTCTTTGCAGTAAGGTCATGTCTACACTGAGCATCTTCCAAAATTCTAGCACTGGTGTAGGGTTACATGATATGGTACCAAAAACTCCTGCATCTCGTCTGCATCAACAATTGCTGGCCTTGTTACCAGTGTGAGGCCAGTGGTGGGAGAACTTCTGAAAGTATCTGCACTGCTCAAGGTCTGATGTTAGAGGCACCAATCAAGGACTTAGGCCTGCATTGTGCTAGGTGTTGCATGGACACACAGTAAAGAACTCCTAATCTTATATAGCACCTTTCACTAGGGAATTTGAGCTTCTCAGAACACTAATTATTCCTTGCAACACCAGCTGCTCCTCCCTGCAGTGGCCTAAGCAATGTGAAGTAGGCTTTATGCGATCTTCTACAGATGGAGAAATTGAAGCCCCGTGGACAGCAAAAAAGCAAACTGGTGATTGAGATGGGAATAAGCAGAACCTCCTGAGTAGGTGTGTTCCAGCAGATGTAGACAGTAAGGAATGATGCCTTTTATTTGTATTGGGCCAACATAATCTACTCAAACTTTCGAGGGTTTATTTTGCACGGTGAGATGAATCATTAATATGCAGATGTAATAGTTTCCATAAATCTCTCAATTCAGATTGACAAACACCTGTGGAGTTGGCATTTGTGCCATAACTTCTGCAGTGTTAAGAATATGTTTAAAGTCCAATGAGATACTGTTGGCAACAGATTTAATAAATAAATAAAATGTAGCTTCCACACCAGGAGAGCCTTTGAGGGGGAAATGTTTGTTTTGTTTTTTTTTTCATTTCAATAGAGTGACAGCTAAACTTATTGTTTATTAAAGTGTGTGTGTGGGGGGCCCTTAGTGAACTCATGCATTACCCATTGCTCTACACTTGCAGAATATTTCAGAGATTCCTTATAACTGACCTTCTTAGCAAACAGTCAGAGTTTACTAAGATTTCATTTTTCTTCAACAATTTGGGGCAGAAAGATGTCAGCTGATAAGGTCAGCCAGAAGGCATGGATCTTGTTAATATTCATTTTGAACCACAGGCATCTCTCTGATCATGAAACCAGAAATATTTTAATACCTGCCATGGATTTCTAGCACAGTAAGTTGCATTACAGATGTTGTGTTTCCATTTCATTTTTCACAGCTATTGACAAAGAAAAGCTTCAACGGGAGCAGCTCCAGTCATTCCTGTCAATCTGCAGAAACACCCTTTCTGCTCCTCTTATTTATGCTTCCATCTTATTTTGCTTCACAGATCACCTGTGAAATTGTAGCTTGAGGCTTTCCTACTTAATTTAATTTGTGAGGAAACCCTTTTGCTGCTAATATTTGAATTCATTAATATTTTGTGTCTGTTTCCCTTTGTAATATTGCCTAACCAGCATGTTGTTGTTTGTACTTCACATGTTGCAAGTTCAGATTTGAGGGGGTCTATAGTTTTTGCATAAGCTTGTTTTCTTCTAAAGTGTCTATAGTCTACTATCAAGTTTTCTTTAAAGATCATAGTTTGTTTTTTTTTAAATAAAAGCACCAAACTATCATCAGTTCTGATCAGTATTAAATCAAAACTGAAGTAGATAATTTTTAAGCATGAACCAAGTACCATCAGCTACAGTTCAACTTTTGCTTAAAAAGCCTCTTAAAAGCAAATAGCAACATTTTGCTGAAGGCGTCCCTGCCAATAATGTTGAAGGAATTTCCCAAGTGGAAATATTTTTTTTTCTAATCTAAATGGCTCTGTAAATACCTGCTGTGTGGCATCTTGGTTTTTCCACTGATTGTGGACTTAGCACAACATACAGAATTTTAGGCGAGACCCTCTTGTTTAAATGTTTGAATCTCACAGCCACAAGGATGACAGGATGATGCATTGGTTGTTGATCAGGTACAAATAGTGAAATACTTATTTAGCCATTTCATCATAGAAAATGCATTGTTTTCTAAGACTATCTTCCTTTGAGTTTTATGGGGTAATGTCCTATTTTGAAAGGAAAGATATCAAATTGCCAAACTGCAAATCATAAATTACCACAAGTATTTGGCTTTTCTATGGTATTCAAGTTTCTGTTGCCAAGACAGCTAAAAGGTGTTAAGAACAGTATAAGGAATGTCTTTTGTGTGACGAGGATGAACGAATGTATAAAGCTCCACAGTGTGTTTATAACTTAATTTTTGTACTCTGTGAAAAATTGCTTACACTTGTCTCTGTATGTAAATAAATGGTTTGTAATGGTTGCTTAGTTTGTTTAATCAAAATTGATAAAATGAAGTTGCACAGATGCCAAAAGGTGGGCTGTCCTTAAGAGTGAGATTTACAGCCCCAAAGAGTGAGATTTTCCATGTGGTGTGTTAGGTTATTGCTTAAGTCATGGATACCCATCTTTGGTCCTAGGTTTTTAATCCAACAAGCACTTAACAGTTTGTTTTAAAATGTACACTGCTTAATATTGCATATGAAACGCTATGTCCTAATTCAAACCAGTGGATTTTAATTTTAAAACAATCAATTGCTGGTTGGAACAACCACCTGGATGGTTGGAGAGCCCTTGAAGACCAGAGTTAATAACCCTTGGTTTAGTGGACAGAACAAGAGAAATATTCAAAAATGAACTGTTTTTACATAAACCTAACAAAGAGAACTTTTTATCAATACAATGTTTATTTTCCATATCACCTTGTCATAATGATCATCCATTTGAAAACCACTTTACAGTATAAATATTTTTTGGTTTGTATATTATTGCTCATATTACAAAATTACAGCAAAGTAAATTGGTGATTTAATCACTTGATTTAAATAATTCCATCCTGGTGAAGATAGGCCCAAGTTTGGATCAGAGCTGAAATTGGTATGGGTTTGATTTTTTTTCATCCAGTGCTTTTGGCTTGGGACCAGCTCTAGGATCTTGGTATTTTCATGTTATAATTAGGAGGACTGTAGGTCTCTAAAACATAACTTTTCTAATACTTGTGTGCACTTTAAAAAGAGACTTCTACTTGTCTAGCTGATTTAAGGCTTCAAATTCAGGCTCTAGATTACATAAAATTTAAGCCTTTGAATAACTTCCAACCTTAATGTGTAGAGCCCTGCCTGGATACAAATGTATAGCTGCATATATAAATCGGTATCCATGGAGCTGCAGGGCTCTCCCAGGAACCGCAGCGGTGAAAAGAGCAGAACGTGATGCCGCTGCTCCCAGGAGCCCATGCTGGCAGCTCTTCTGGTGTGGGTATACCGCCCCTAGCCCCGCCCCCTGGGGTGGGCACCAGGCTCACCAGCAGCTGTCCGTGGTCACATTAGTGTGCACACCAGCACTCGTGCCCCCTGACAGGAGATGCAGACAGCTGTGTGGAAGGGCCTCCATGTGCCTTAACAAGCTGCTGTTTGAATCAGTGGCATTATTAAAGGATGAGTGTTGGAGAGGGAAGCAGCTGGGTCCAACTCTGGGATACGGAGAGTGTGATGTTCTCTTCTGGTGTTATCTGGACCGATGATCCGTTAGGTCACTCCAATCATTGACTCTGGGAGCCAGCCTTACCCGGCTCTGCTGTGAGAACCCCCACTCCTGGGCTGTTCACACACAGCCTCTGGCATGTAAGCTGCTCCTTGGATTGTGCAACTGAATGACACTAGCCAATATCTCCAGTCCCAGACACAACCCTAGGAACCTCCATCTTGCAGTGCCCAGTTATGCCCGCTGGATCTGCAAGCTTATATGAGTTGGTCAGTTTAACAAAGAAATTGATGCTTGTTATCCCAAGGGGAATCTGACGCTTCAAACCAAACACACTGCTTCAGGTAGAATAAACAAACAGATTTGTTAACTACAAAGATATATTTTAAGTGATTATAAATCAAAGCATAACAAGTCAGATTTGCTAATTCTAAGCTGATCTTAACACTTTGTGCCTTTACAAATTTAGATGCTTCTCACCACAGGCTGGTGGGTTGTTTTTCAGCCAGGCTCTTCCCCTTTGATCAGCACTTCAGTCACTTGGTGTGGTGTCTGTAGATGTAGGTGGAAGAGAGAGGAAGGGCATGGCAAACATCTCTTTCTTTTATCATGTCCTTTCCTCCCTCTTGGCTTTGCCCCTCCTCCCCTTCAGAATCAAGTGAGCATTACCTCATCGCACTTCCAAACTGACCAAAGGAAGGGGGGTTGACTCCCTTGAGATTCTTTTGAATCTCAACAGATTCTTTTGTTGCTGCCTAGGCCAGCGCCCTTTGTTCCTGTGAGGCTGGGCTGGGTTAGTCCCATCCACGCCCTGATGAGGCGTGATTGCTCCTCTGCTTCTGGAGAGATTTTGTCTGGGCTTGCTTTAAGCCATGAGGATATATTTTCAGCCTCATAACTATATACATGAAATTATACCCTATAACATTACTGTAACAAGATCTCTATCAAGCGTTCTTACAACTACAGTACTCACCTGCTGAAGTGAAGAAACAGATTGACAGAGTCAGAAGAGTACCCAGAAGTCACCTGCTACAGGACAGGCCCAAACAAGAAAATAACAGAACGCCACTAGCTGTCACCTTCAGTCCCCAACTAAAACCTCTCCAACGCATCATCAAGGATTTACAACCTATCCTGAAGGACGATCCTTCACTCTCAGATTTTGGGAGACAGGCCAGTCCTTGCTTACAGACAGCCCCCCCAACCTGAAACAAATACTCACCAGCACCCACCCACCACACAACAAAAACACTAACCCAGGAACCTATCCTTGCAACAAAGTCCATTGCCAACTCTGCCCACATATCTATTCAGGGGACACCATCACAGGGCCTAATCACATCAGCCACACTATCAGAGGCTCGTTCACCTGCACATCTACCAATGTGATACATGCCATCATGTGCCAGTAATGCCTCTCTGCCATGTACATTGGCCAACTGGACAGTCTCTACGTAAAAGAATAAATGGACACAAATTAGACGTTAAGAACTACAACATTCAAAAACCAATAGGAGAACACTTCAGTCACCCTGTCACTCAATTACAGACCTAAATGTCGCAATACTACAACAAAAAACCATCAAAAACAGATTCCAAAGAGAAACTGCTGAATTGGAATTTATTTGCAAACTGGACACCATTAAATTAGGCTTGAATAAAGACTGGAAGTGGATGGGTTATTACACAAATTAAACTATTTCCCCATGCTTATTTCCCCCCCACACACACTGTTACTCACACCTTCTTGACAACTGTTGGAAACGGGCCATCCTGATTATCACTACAAAAGGTTTTTTTTCGCTCCTGCTGATAATAGCTCACCTTAACTGATCACTCTTGTTATAGTGGGTACGGCAACACCCATTTTTTCATGTTGTGTGTGTGTGTGTGTGTGTGTGTGTGTGTGTGTGTGTGTGTGTGTGTATATCTTCCTACTGTATTTTCCACTGAATGCATCCGATGAAGTGGGTTTTAGCCCACAAAAGCTTCTGATCAAATAACTTTGTCTCGAAGGTGCCACAAGTACTCCTCATTCTTTTTGCTGTAACAATTACTATATCTCTATAACAACCATGCTCAGTGCATCATGAGCCTTCCAAAGACACCCAACATGACAAACTTTGCATTGGATACCGCACAATCATTTTACAAGGATGAACATGGGGGGTTCTGGGTGCTCCCCCGAGGTACAGAGCATCACAGAGAGGAGTGGGAGGGAAACATCCTACTCCCAAGGAAAACATCTGGCACTGGAGTGAGGCACACAGAAAATGCTCCCTGCAAGAGCACTGGCATTAGTGACTCCTGCTTGGTATGGGGGGAGGAGGAAGAGGAAGGAGGTTAGAACCAGTCTTGGTCCCCCTCTCTGTATTTGCATGGATGATAAAAGGGCTGTGTGAAGGGCACCAGACCAGGACTGTGTAACAGCAGGGGGTGCTGAGCACTCCAGGCTGGTTCAGCAGCATGCAGAATGGGGGTTCTTTACCCCCATCATATAATTGCCTTTCAGCAGGGCTGTTCCTGCTGCACAAGGTAGCAAATGCTTTGAGTGGGATGTGTCTCTCTGCTGCCTGGGGGGTGACAAATTCTTGTGCAATCTTCTGCCAGCAGCTAGGTTTCGGTTGCTGCATGGGGCATAAGCATTGTGTTTTCAGGAAGTCTCTTCTGCTACAGGCCTCACATCCCAGCTGAGACAGTGAGCAACTCAACAGGGCGCAGAGCGCCCCAGGAAGAAAAGGGACCAAGTGAGGCGGGGACTAGAAACCATCACGATGGGGTCATAAGAGTAAAACCAATGAATCTCCCCCTGCCCCCTTCTCTCCCTTAAGGGCTCTCAGTTTAATTCATTAACATGAGACACTCAGATCTCTACATAAGAGGTGCCAGGGAGTTTCTTTATAAATGAATGGCTTGTCTGCAAGAGCAAAGGGGGTTTAGGGCAAGTATTTGCTTTAATTGTGCTTTGCACTAGTGTGTAATTTATTTATTTAAGCTTTTTGCTGTTGGGCTCTGCATTGTTACCCTCACCTGTTTACATTTAGCTAAACACCATGGAAGATTAGGTCTTACCTTGCATGTTCTGCCATCCAGCAGATGTGTTGCAGTTGGACATTCCTAAGACTTGGTGCCAATATGTGGCAAAATCTCACACTCCCCTGGCTTTAGATTCCACAGCTCAGATGCTGCAGAGCAAGACACCTTTCAGGACCTAAGGGCCAATTTTTCCTCTATTAGAGAGGCAAAACCCTGCTGACATCAAGTGTACTGTAGCTGTGAAGTGGGATGGCTACTGTTCTGACCTAGCACGGACACTGTATCCTTATGTAGATGTTTTCCCATAATGAACATCATGTAAGAACACTACATCAACTGGAATGGAGAGGTCTCTGAAGTTGAACTGTTTATTTCTGTGCCAGCTGGATACTTCCCTTACAGAAAGTGTGGGTCCATCTTCTACATACAATAGCCATGCTAATATGTATTTCCAGGCACCCATGCCTGATGGTCACACCCAACTGCACTGAGTGGCTGATGATGGGTAGATGCCAGCTGGCAAATAGGACTTTGCCAAACAACTTGTGAGGCGGCTCAGTGTGAATAGACCACATGGGCATAAGTTCAGGGAGCCAAAACTTAGTATCGCACTCTCTCATCTGCAGTTGAGAATTGCACTTGCATGACTGAACCAGTGCAAAGCATCCACACTACCCTGCCGGCTTCTGGTACTCCAACTGCAGCATGTCCCTTCCCCCTCCATCCCCACCCCGAGTGCTGCAAGGCCTCTGGGCTGGTGCATCGGTCCCACAGGGAAAGACACTGCTCGCTGCTGCAGGGGCATACCATCTTTTAGGTCTTACCTTGCATGTTCTGCCATCCAGCAGATGTGTTGCAGTTGGACATTCCTAAGACTTGGTGCCAATATGTGGCAAAAAGATGGCTTTTACATCTATGTACCTGCTCACATTATTGGTGTGTTCCACTCACCAGCTGTGTTGAATAGTTCTGTCCTGTGCGTCTCAGCATGAGGGGCAGAGATTACACTTATGCAGTGTGGAGGATCACTAGACGCTTACTCATGAGGCAGCTGGTTGGACTCTTGGGCCGGCTGCCCAGAGACTGTGATGAGGATCACCAGTTTTTAGGTGGCACTGTTCAAGTAGTTAAAGACCTTGATTTTTTTTTTCTGTTCATTTAAGTTTTTTGTTTTTTAATTCTATTTTGTGCTTTACGGTGTAGCTGAGCCTATGTGTTTTGTTCCTCTCATATGTCTGTCTAGGATCCACAGATGGGACAGGGCTGTCAGAACATCCCTGCAGGCGCCTCACTATGGCCCAGCCATTTCCCTTCACCACCTAGTGGTGTAGGATCCCCAGAAGTGGGAAGAACTCTTGGTGTCAGAGTATCACAGTGAGTCGTAGAAGGTTGAGTGGAAAGATGGTATGTCTGTGGTTAAGATTCCACTCTGGGACTGAGGCAACCTGGGTTCTATGTCTGTCTGTCTACCACAGACTTCCGGCAAGTCTCTGAACCTCTCTGTGCCTCACTACCCATTACTGTACAGATGGAGAATGACTCTGCTCTGCCTCATGGGCTGCTGAAGATCAGACTGTGAATGGGTGTGAGGTCCTGACATTGTATATCACTGAGCAAAACTGAAAAGCTTCTTTTAAAGTGGATTTGTTTTGGGATATTAGGGAGCCTTGGTACGTGTCCACTAATGACTTTTCTTTTTTGGCTTTCGGAAACACTGCAGTACTAATATGCTCAGCTGCTAAGAGGGAGGAAGCACCTCATGCTAACTGAGTGACCCTTCTCGCCAATTACAGAGAAACAGCGAGGGGCTTCAAAGTCTTTGGTTAGGAGATGAGTGGCTACAATGTGGGGGGCCATGAGGTAGGGTAGAGAAATGGGAGAGAGATTATCAGAGCTCCATAGGGCAGATGGAAAGTCCATGCTGAAAATAAAGGAAAGGTGCTGTTCAGGCAGATTTGGAACAGGAATAGATCTGCATTTACACACTGCTTTCGAGCAGCTCTCAGTGGCTTAGTTTTCTTTTGAGGATTGAAAAACCCATTAAGGCCCAGAGACAGTGGATGCCTTGGAGCCCATTCCACTAGCCCATGAAATAATGAAAAGTCTCCTACTGACTCCTCTGACTAGGGACTGAATATGCCAAGAAGGCCAATGGCATTTTAGGATGTATAAGTAGGGGCATTGCCAGCAGATCGAGGGACGTGATCGTTCCCCTCTAGTCGACATTGGTGAGGCCTCATCTGGAGTACTGTGTCCAGTTTTGGGCCCCACACTACAAGAAGGATGTGGAAAAACTGGAAAGAGTCTAGCAGAGGGCAACAAAAATGATTAGGGGACTGGAACACGTGACTTATGAGGAGAGGCTGAAGGAACTGGGATTGTTTAGTCTGCGGAAGAGAAGAATGAGGGGGGATTTGATAGCTGCTTTCAGCTACCTGAAAGGGAGTTCCAAAGAGGATGGCTCTAGACTGTTCTCAGTGGTAGCTGATGACAGAACAAGGAGTAATGGTCTCAAGTTGCAGTGGGGGAGGTTTAGGTTGGATATTACGAAAAACTTTTTCACCAGGAGTGTGGTAAAACACTGGAATGCGTTACCTAGGGAGGTGGTGGAATCTCCTTCCTTAGAAGTTTTTAAGGTCAGGTTTGACAAAGCCCTTGCTGGGATGATTTAGTTGGGGATTGGTCCTGCTTTGAGCAGGGTGTTGGATTAGATGACCTCCTGAGGTCCCTTCCAACCCTGATATTCTATGATTCTATGGTTCCTGGTGCCAAGACAGGTGCATTAGAAATATCATAATGACCTCCCTCAAAGACAAAGCTAAATGGGTAGCAGAGATGGAACTGAATGCAGCTCATCTGATGCCTAGTTCCAGTCACAGTACCCAATGTGTTAGAATAGAATTTATTCCCTCCTGTGACATATTTCCTAACAGGTCCTAAAACAGCGAAGTCAGCCTTCCACAAAAGGATTTCACTGAAAGCAGAATCCAGGGCCTGTGTTTTGAACAAAGCAGGAGAGAGAGCCCTAGGAATGCACCACTCTCTGGGGAAGATACAATTATTGGCTAAACAAGCCTCTGCTTGAATAGGCTTCAAAAGTAAGGTTGCATAGCCGGTCTATTAATGTTAAACTTTTATTTCACAGTTTTTTAGCTTAGTCATTTCATCCACAAGAAAATAAAGTGACAGCAGGGTTCTGTGTTCCCCAACCTCAGTGCAGGACAAAAGGCTTTGCAGGTAGGCATAATTCATCTTAAACAAGACAGATGCCAAGAGACATATGAATAATTAAATTTTTTTTAGAACAGCCCTTTTCCTTCTCTGGTAAGGCTGGCACCCTTCCAAAAATTAAACAGAATGAGGTGGAGTCATGTTTCAAGATGAGGCTTTTTTCCCCAAAAGCCACATACTTAGAAATAGTATTTTTCTGTAAACAGTTCAGGAGACCAGCTAACTGCCTCATCCAGTCCACCCACTAAATAAGTTGCACATGAATGGCTCTTCTGGGTTTCTGAGCAGGCACAAGTTTCAGAGACCGCATCTTCTAGAAGTGAGGCCTTAGCAGCATTTGCAGGTTTAGGAGTTGCTGGAATTCCAGCTCTATTCATAGGATTTAATTTTCTGCTTCTTAAACATGTATCAGTTCTTGACTTTCCACTGTTGGCTTTGTCTTCAGAAATAGTTTTTTTGTCAATGGGTTTGCAGATAGCTGGGCTCCTAGCTTGCAATCCAACTGTTTTTAAATTAGAAAATGCAACTGGCTGTAACAATTTTGTTGCTGATGGAGGGATCCATTCTTTAGAGTCATTCTCTGGCACCTCGCTGTTGATAAACGACTGCTGTGAAACAGACTTATTGATGGCTGTGTTACTTGAACTTTTGTGTTTCAGGAATTTGCTGGTAAATTGTCTTAATAAAGTATTTTTAAAAGAAGGCCTAGACAGTTTACATTTGCAGTGGATTTTAGTAGGACTTTTAGATGTCAATTTAGGGAGAACTGATTCTCTCCCCCTCTGGGATCTGAATTTTTGAAGAGGTCTTGCAACAGGAGTTGACTGTGAATAAGGAACAAAGTTCTGGGTATCTACCAGATCAAGTTCTGAATCATAAAGTGAGTAAGTTATGGGTGTACTGTGTATACCAAAAGGAGGTGGTAAACTAAGTGAGGATCTGCACTTCGAATAGCTGCAGTCAACATCTAATGGACTACACACTAATTCAGATGCTGTGTACTTTTCAGTCAAAACATCTTCCTGTGCTGAAGAGTTGTGAGACTTATCTGAAAATTCTACCATGGTTTCTATCTCTCTAGCACTAGCATCGAAGAGGTCAGCAGAAGCATTGTAGCTGCTTTTGGGGTGATTGGAGTTGTTCTGTAGCAAGTCACTCTGGTTTATAGCTCTAACAGTATTTTCTTGCAATTCAGTTAATGGTTCTAATTCGCTCTTACACATATTTTTAGCTTTGTAGGGAGCTGCTGAATCACAACCCAGTTCTTGAGAACTTGTAAAATCTGTTCTTGGGTCTGGTGGATAACTACAATTTTCTTTATTTTCCCAATCAGCTACACAGCCATCATATAGAGAATGTAAGTGGGCAGGTTTCTCTCTCCTTTGTAAATACGGGCTTTCTGCATCTTTCATAGTACACTGAAAGTTGGTGAAAGAATGGGCATTGTTTGAAATATTAACATTTGCTTCCTCAGATGGTAGAAAACTGCCCGCTGAAAGAGCAAAAGTTGCTCTAACTGCTGAGGACTGTGACAGCACTAGCAGAGGTGGGTTAGGTATAAAGTCAGACTCTCTGCCTCTCTTAGTACTTGTAGATAAAACGCTGGTCAAAGGCTCACTCTGTGATACTTGGCCATTTACAGGAGTGAGGTTTGATTGATGGCAGGAGGTAATATGCTCTTTGCAAGTATTCACATTCTCTGCTAGTTGTGGGAACCTCCCTGTTGTGGTGGTTGATTTGCAGGCAGTATGTACAATGCCTTGCCTACATGATGTTTTGCTATGATTTTCATCCAACTCACTTCTTTCACGCAGGGAACATTTATGAGCATTGAGACCTACTGGGGATATGGTGCTCTTGTTGTTTTCAATTCTGGCTATGAATTCATTTAGACTTTCAGAGAACGGCAACTCGTCCCAAATCATAGGGTCATCCTGAGAAGTTCCAGCTGCAATTCCATGATTAGGAGACACTGCTGAGTTGCAAAATGAATAATCTTTTCTCTGGTAAAGCAAGGAGTTAAAAGAGTTTTCTTGAAAGTAATCATGTCTGCTGATAATCTCTGGGCAAGAGTATTTTAAATCCAATGGGCTTTGTAACAACCTGGACCTGTTCCTATCAGGTGACCATTCTCTCTTTAAAGAAGAGAAGCTCTCTAGTTTTTCAGTTGCAGTGATCGTGTTTGACTGACTAGATAGTGAACTGAATTCATTATCTTCCTGTTCATTTCTCTCATTCATAGGGGTACAGAGCTGTAAATCTTGAATGGCTTGGTTGCTGGGGCTTAGGTTGCATAGTTCTGCAGAGAAACGCCTCTCCTGTAGTTTACACTGTTCACCAGCAGCCTTGCCCAGTTCTAAAGACGAAAAGTCTTCTGTTGTTACCCAATCAACAGATGAAGAAGTCAGGCCAAAGGACTGCTGCCAGGGTCCTGAAAAACTCTCTCGGCCACTTGACTGAACAAAACATGAGTTGCTGCCAGAGCTACACAAGCTGCTGAGCTCACTGCTAGGCTGATCTATTGCAATGAAAGGACAACCAGGTCGCTGTGAGCTACTGTGACTACTCCTGAAATTAGCTGATTGCAGGAGCTGACGGAAGTAGCTGATAACAGTAAAGCCGGCAACAGCCGTGTTTGGCAGGAAAATCTGGCAGGCTGTAAGATCTCTTGTAAGTCTATTAATTCTGTAGCAGTTTTGCAAAATGTTGTCAGAAACAGAGTGCCCTCCATCATGGTTTTCAGAGCTCTGCAAAAGAATTAATTATGTTTATTAGTGTAATGATTTGTCTGTATACAGAGCAAAATTTTATGGGGACTGAGAGCAAGAAAGGTCTAAACAAGTCCAGTCCACAGTTCATTTTAAAGACCTTCTCTTTTCATCAGGGTCTTTGGGGAAAGAGAGGAAAACCTGCTGTTTCACAGCAGCACACCCTAGCAAATGAGTGCTACTGAAAGCTATAAAGGACATTCCAGTCTGAAGGCCTTTGTGGCAATCATACAAAGAATTTTCAGAGCACTGGGTGAAAACTCAGTAGGAATTCTGAGGAGAAAAGACAAAACCTGGGCAGAAGAAAAACTACATTACTAGAGAAGGCCACCTTGTGAAGAGGGACATACTGCATACTTGACTAGGTGGCCACTAGACAGCAGATACCTTCCTTTGAACAATGACGTACTGAGCAATGTTTGAAGCAGGCACCCCGATACCCGGGAGCAGGGATTGGAGAGGAATATTACCTGGACCCCCTTGGTTAGGTCTAGATAATGCTGGAGCTGTATGGCCAGATCTTCAGAGGGGCCTCATCTGGAACTCTATTTGCACCCCCGTTTATCACTCACTGAATTGAAACTGCAAGTGCAAATTTAGAGGCATTCTTGGAAAAAGAAAGGCCTAAAGCATGTAGCTCATGAAGTGATTAAAACACCTGTAGTGTCTAGAGGAAATGCAATGCCAGAGCTGAGCAACTGGTGGAAGGTACAGACTGCAGAACGATTCACAGATTCCAAGGCCAGAAGGGACCATTGTGATCATCTAGTCTGACCTCCTGAATAGCACAGGCCTGAGGACTTCTGCAAAATAATTCCTAGAGCAGGTATTTTAGAAAAACATCTAATCTTGGATGGTCAGTAATGGAGAATCAACCAAGGCGGGGGGGAATTGAACCTGGGTCTCCTACATCCTGGGCAAATTCTCTAGCCACTAGACTAAAAGTTACAAAGGTGGGCACCTCCTGGCAAGTTTTGAATGGGGCCCGATTCAGTAGGCTTGCTCCGAGCATGCCTATTGGATCAGATCCCACAGGTGAGATAGGTGGCCTCCCACCTAACTTCTCCCAGTTTGTGGATTGTACTGGGGCTTAGGCAAGAGAGAAACATCTGAATGCCTAGAGGGAGGCAACAATGCATGTGCCCAGAGGCAGAAATGTAGGTGTCAAGGGGAACCTTTACCCTGAAAATGTAGGTGCCAAATGGCCTTAGGTCCTACACAAAACAGCTGTGTGAGGGTTTTGCGGATGGCAGTGGTGCCTAAGATTGTGACGTAGAAGCCTAAATCTGGGGTTTAGGCTGCTAAGTACCTTTGCAGATCTGGGCCTTATTGAGTTACATAGGAAGTTAATAGCAGAATTGAGAGTGGAACACAGGTCTGATTCCTCATCTTATGGCCTAGCCGCACTGCCTTCTTTGCTGGATATTTCAGTCCCTAGAAGAAATCATACATGCTGCTCTGCTACTGTCAGTGTGGGAACACGGTACATTAGACTCTCAAGCCTGCCTAGTAAAATTTGCATGATTCAACTGGAAACTAATGGATCAAAAGTGGAAAGTTACCTTCACTCCAAATATAAATCTTCTCCCAATGAAACATGTTTTAACTGCTTGAATTAACACACTTGGAGATGCATCTCTGTCCAGCTCTCCTGATACTTGGTTAAAATCTTGAATATACCTTGAATGAAGAAAGTTAAATGTTAAGTATTGACATGGGCAGAGAAAGCTTTACATGGTATTTAAATTGTAATGATTAGGGCACCCACACTAAAGATGGGGTATTGGGTTAGGTTGTTGAGCTACACATGGAATGAAAAGATGAAATCAGAGTAGGAAGTTAGCAGTGACAAAGCAGTGATCTGCAGAGAATCAACTTAACTATTATATAGAAGAGAAGTAAGGACACATACATACAACTGGAAAAAAAATCAAACAGAGAAATAATGGAGTAAGCAGACAACTACATAATTTGCTTTAGGACTGGTCTGCACGCAATTTTTATAGCAGTATCAGTATTTCTGTTAAGGGTGTGTTTTTATTGATAGTTTGACCGGTACCACCCACAGTGTGGACGCAGTTATACTGGTATAAAGGTGACATACCAGAGTAACTTGTTCCCCTTCTGGTATGGGAATAGCTATACTGGTACTAAGCACGCTTATAACAATATAACTTTGTCCACACTAAGAGGAGGTGAGAGGTTTGCCATTTCACGTATAATGATATAGTAAAAGCAGTACAATGTTTTATTGTAGACAAGGCCAAAAATTAAAGCTAGCACGAAGCTTGAAGTATAGCAGTAAATTCACACTACACTGGGTGGGTTTTTTTAAAACAAAGTATTCATGATACGTTCTTCTGCTATAAAGTAATAAAAATTTACAGAAGCATGTATGCACACAAACTGAGCCCTGGTCTACACTACAAACTTGTCAGCATAACTATGTTGCTCAGGGTGTGGAAAATCCACACCACTAAGTGATATAGTTATACAGACTTAACCCCCGGTATAGACAGTGCGATGGTGACGGGAGGGCTTCTCCTGTCAAAATAACCATCGCCGCTCGGGGAGGTGGAGTACCTACGCCAATGGGAGAAGTTCTCCCGTTGGTGCAGGAAGTGCCATTGCAGCACTGTGAGCATAGACAAGCCCTGAGACACTATACACTCCCTATTCCTATCATCTACAGCTGCTAAAGGAACTGGAAAACATGGAATTGAAGCATGAGAATGTCAGTTGGTAAGAAGGTGGTACTACATATTACTCTAATGATGGGGCGTACCTGATGGACAGCTTACTCCTGGTGGAATTCTGCACCAAAAAATTAAAAATTCTGTGCACAATATTTTAAAATTCTGCATATTTTATTTGTCAAAAACACCACAATTATTTTTGGTCATTTATTTCAAAATACCTGTCAGCAAGTATGTCTAACAATACAGACAACAAAAAAGATTCAAGAAATGTTTTTCAACAAATAGAGTTCTGTATTAATATGTCTAGTAAGGAATCTGAGTAATAATTCTCTTAAACTACACCACAGAACCATTTTCCCCACACCCCTCAGAAGCAGTGCAAAGGTTTGGGGGAGTCAAAGGTAACGGAGGAGCTGAGGGAGAGGGAAATATATTGCTGGGAAGGAGCCTGGGTGTGAACTTGGAGGGTTGTTGGGTATGAGTGGGAAAAGTATGGAACAGGTTTTTTTTGCGGGGCGGGGAGGGATTGTTAGAGACCTTCCCCCATGCAGACCCTGGCTGACCCCTATCCTCTCCTATTCAGTCAGGCACATCTGCCCCGTCCCCATGTGTCTCTGTTCCCCCACCCAGCCACTCCCCTGTCCCCGTGTGTCTGTTCCCCCACCCAGCCACTCCCCTTTCCCTACATGTCTCTGCACCTCCCTCCCCCGTGGCCCTGTGCCTCCACTCCCATTCAGCCCCTGCCCCAGTCTGTCCTCCCCCACTAGCCCTTAGGAACCCCTGTCTGACCCCGCCAACCCCAGCACCCCATGCTGTTTGTGTCCCCATAACCCCTGTCTCCTGACCTGGCCTGACAAGCTCTGTGAAGAAGGCAGCTCTCTCTCTTCCCTCGCTGGCCATGAGCTGTAGCTTTGTTTTATTGCCATAGTGCCCTCTGGTGGGCAAAAGACAGAATTGCATAAGTTATTTTCTGCTGGGAGCTGCTGCTGTTCTTGTGCCACAGTGCCCTCTTGTGCGCAAAAGGCGGAACAGCAGCAACATTTTTTTCTGTGCAAAAAATTAGAAATCTGCGGGGCTCATTAATTATGTGCACACGCAATAGTGCACAATTCTCCCAGGAGTAGCAGGTGCTAGACTGGGATAAAAAGCAAGAATATTATCCTAACTATTCAGAATGTAAGACAAAGCAAGCTTCTTTGTCTATCCACCACAGCCTGTGTGTGAAATTTGAGAGACGGAGAAGTCATAGTGATGGTCTTGAAGCGGAGGAACAAGCTGTAACTATGTGTTGTTAGAGAGTTAGCAAAGGATAATACAAATCAGATGGGTGAGAATGTATTCCCTACCTAGGGAAGCTATTAAGGTGGTGTTTTCAGAAATGCTTGGCTTAGGTTCAATTCTGCTCCTACTGATCACATGCATAAAACTCTCACTGAAGTCAAATCCCACTCAGATTTTTATAGTCAGGATTTTTTATGGCCAAAGGGTGAAGCTTGTAGGACTGGTGGTTGAGTTCTCAGTAGCATGCCTGGGAATTCACTCCTTGCTACTGCAACCTGACCGCTTCAGTGACGAGCTATAAGACACATTTTCTACCTCAATGTCCAAAACACAAGGTAGTGCAAGAGAGAGATGTCCCCAATGAGGCACCTAAATGACACGGAAAAGTGTGTCTAAACCTGAGGGAAGCTATGCTATTTAGCAACTTGCCATCAGACCAGGAATGATCACTAATGACAAAGGGACATAAGGGACCAAGCTCCCAATGCAGCGTGAAACTCAAAGGGCAGGTAATATCTACCTTTGATAGAGATCCTTCAGGTCTCTCTCCTGCACTTTGGCAACACTTGTACAGCTGTCATACCAATATATTGTTAGTGAAATGAAATTGTGAGGTGCACCTCTTTGACAAGATCTTCTCAAATGTTAACCCCTGGTTTCCTAGTAGATGGATTAAGCTGCAGGCAGTAGGGCTAATGGGGTTTTGTCTCTTATGAACATCTTTAATGTCTCAACTTAAGTCTTTTGAAGTGTCCAGATAACATGGTGATAGGTGCCAAATAACAAGTAGGTATTTTCCTGATTTCACCCTTACAAATAAATCACATCTACTCAGATCTAATTTTTACCAGTTTATGGAGAAATACTGCTCAGATACCAAGTTGGCAAACAGTTCTAAGAAAATATTTAGAGCCATGAATGTAGCCACACACTCATTCCCCCTCCTCCCCCGATTCTGCTAGGTTGAGTGAGGGGAGGCAGCTATATAATTTTTAAAAAAATAATCCTTTACCTCTGCAGACTTCCTGCTGTGACCCCAAAGAATGGATCTAAAGAGCTTCCAAACACGGTAATGGCAAATAAATCACTAGTGCCAGCAACTTTTAGGGACAGCTTATACCTGTAGTTTGCATCCTTAGCTTCACCCGTGCAGCCACATTTTAGACAGTTAAACCTGGTAAGACAGTAAGAAAAATGAGCACACATTTTTGTTAATTGATGGTGTAGTAAGAATTTCTATCCATCAATAAACACTACCAGCATAATGCACCTTGTACCAAATCAGAAATGTAGTTTTTTTCTTATTCTTTGCTCTTTATGGCCCCAATCATGCAATAAGCTCAACAAAAGCAGATTCCTGTGATCATGCAAAGCCACATGAACTTCAGTGAAGCTTTTACACAGTTAGTAAACATAAGCCTAATATAGGCTATGGGGTAGTTGGGGTTACTTTAATGTTTTTTTTGGGGGGGTGGGGGGGTTTGAGGGATGTCTGACTTCACTTTGAAACTCCTAGCACAGTAATTTTTGTATTTCGGATTTCTTTTATTTTATTTGCCTAGAGCTTTGGATAAATCAAAAAGATAACAAAACCCCCTCAGACATTAGAAACCTCCACCATCTTTCTTCTCTTCAATATCTGACACGATGGAGATACCAAGCTTTGTAAAGCTGGATGTCTTGATTTAGTATTTATGGAATTCATTCTTTTCGTGTGCTTCAGAGTCAGTGCCCAGGATTTGACAGGGCATCAATCTGGATGTTCCACACATTTGTGGGAGTTTCTTGATTTTACAGAACAATGGCACTATGTGATTGCCAAATGCTGTGGAGTAGGAAAGGGCAAAATTTGGGCACTGTCTAGATGTGAGATGGGGAGGAGAAATCACACAGGTGGACCCTATGTTATGAGAGGAAGGATGGGGTTGTCTACAGTCAAAGAACGAGGAAAGTCAAAAGGTTCATGAAGTTCAAGAAACCAGCTCAGTTTTAGTCATGTTAAACTGAAGTTAAGACATCCGGGAAAAAGTGTCTACAGATGCAAGAATGAGCCCATAGTTCCTACTGGCATAAGAAAGCAGGAGCTAGTGAATCTAGATTTCAAGGAATCTATGGGAAAGTAAACGTATTCTGTGCTCAGTGCCCCGTATTCTGCCACCATATTGCCCTCTTTCAAATCCCCTCTTAAAACTCTCCATTGCCATAATGCCTACAAGAAACTTTACAACTCTTAGGTTGCTAGTGTGCTGAGACCACCGTCATTGACGATCATGAGGATTTTCTTATTGTGCTCCCCTTCTGTCTTTTGTCTCACCTGCTGTGTCATCTTATAATTACATCTGTAAACTCTTTGGGATAAGGACTGTTTTTGTATGGGGCCAAGATCAATCAGATCCTGGTCCATGACTAGGGTTCTCAGGCACTAACATAATAGTTCTAATACAACTTTCTACAGGCCACATATATATAGCACCCAAAGTGTGGTAGGTGCTTTCCAAATAAACAATTAGCAATGCCCCAACATGGACCTACCTATTAGAATCTAGTATCAGCTTAGAAAAGCAGTTTTGACAAGAAGGGTACACAAAGCTAGAGTTTTGGACAGAAATTACAGAGGCAGCTAACAGTCTTCTCCTGCCATTCATGTGTTCACAGTGTCACCTGAAAAGACAGAAACACAGAATGATCTGATGAGATTATCATGTATAAAATTTTAACACAAACTTCTTTTTTTCTTAAAAATAAAACTTTAGCTTTTTTAAAAAGAGTAGTCTGTATCCCGGTTAACCTCAGCATATTATTTACTGCTCCTTGTGAAACAGAAGACAACGGCTACTTGAAGTTGTGTTAAAGAGAAACATTTAATAGTTTTTCAAATAAGTACTGCAAAATACTGTACTGTTTAAGGTGGTATTATAACTATGCTTCATCCCAGCTTTAAAGCATAATTGTTCTGGACTCTTTTTATTTAAGCTGGAGTCACAATATGGGGTTAAAAACCTGACACCTACATGATGGTGTTCGCATTATTGTGTTGAACTTCAATGAGTTCATGAATGAGGGAGACAACCTAGTGACAGAGATGTGGAAAAAGCGAATGTACTCAATGCTTTTTTTGCCTCTATCTCCACAAACAAGGTCAGCACCCAGACTGCTGCACTGGGCAGCACAGCATGGGGAGGAGGTGACCAGCCCTCTGTGGAGAAAGAAGTGGTTCGGGACTATTTAGAAAAGCTGGACAAGCATAAGTCCATGGGGCCGGATGCGCTGCATCCGAGAGTGCTAAAAGGAGTTGGTGGATGTAGTTGCAGGGCCATTGGCCATTATCTTTGAAAACTCATGGTGATAGGGGGAGGTCCCGAAGACTGGAAAAAGGCTAATGTAGTGCCCATCTTTAAAAAAAGGAAAGGAGGAGGATCCTGGGAACTACAGGCCAGTCAGCCTCACCTCAGTCCCCGGAAAAATCATGGAGCAGGTCCTCAAGGAATCAATTCTGAAGCACTTAGAGGAGAGGAAAGTGATCAGGAACAGTCAGCATGGATTCACCAAGGGCAAGTCATGCCTGACTAATCTAATTGCCTTCTATGACAAGGTAACTGGCTCTGTGGATGAGGGGAAAGCAGTGGACGTGTTGTTCCTTGACTTTAGCAAAGCTTTTGACACGGTCTCCCACAGTATTCTTGCCAGCAAGTTAAAGAAGTATGGGCTGGATGAATGGACTATAAGGTGGATAGAAAGCTGGCTAGACTGTCGGGCTCAATGGGCAGTGATCAATGGCTTCATGTCTAGTTGGCAGCCGGTATCAAGTGGAGTGCCCCAAGGGTCGGTCCTGGGGCCGGTTTTGTTCAATATCTTCATTAATGATCTGGAGGATGGTGTGGATTGCACCTTCAGCAAGTTTGCAGATGACACTAAACTGGGAGGAGATGTAGATACGCTGGAGGGTAGGGATAGGATACAGAGGGCCCTAGACAAATTAGAGGACTGGGCCAAAACAAATCCAATGAGGTTCAACAAGGACAAGTGCAGAGTCCTGCATGTAGGACGGAAGAATCCCATGCACCACTACAGACTAGGGACCGGATGGCTAGGCAGCAGTTCTGCAGAAAAGGACCTAGGGGTTACAGTGGACGGGAAGCTGGATATGAGTCAACAGTGTGCCCTTGTTGCCAAGAAGGCCAATGGCATTTTGGGATGTATAAATAGGGGCATTGCCAGCAGATTGAGGGACGTGATCGTTCCCCTCTAGTCGACTTTGGTGAGGCCTCATCTGGAGTACTGTGTCCAGTTTTGGGCCCCACACTAGAAGAAGGACGTGGAAAAATTGGAAAACGTCCAGCAGAGGGCAACAAAAATGATTAGGGGACTGGAACACATGACTTATGAGGAGAGGCTGAGGGAACTGGGATTGTTTAGTCTGCGGAAGAGAAGAATGAGGGGGGATTTGATAGCTGCTTTCAACTACCTGAAAGGGGGTTCCAAAGAGGATGGCTCTAGACTGTTCTCAGTGGTAGCAATTGACAGAACAAGGAGTAATGGTCTCAAGTTGCAATGGGGGAGGTTTAGGTTGGATATCAGGAAAAACTTTTTCACTAGGAGGGTGGTGAAACACTGGCATGTGTTACCTAGGGAGGTGGTGGATTCTCCTTCCTTAGAAGTTTTTAAGGTCAGGCTTGTCAAAGCCCTGGCTAGGATGATTTAGTTGGGGATTGGTCCTGCTTTGAGCAGGGGGTTGCACTAGATGACCTCCTGAGGTCCCTTCCAAACCTGATATTTTATGATTCAACGATGAGGGGACAAGCGGATGCTGGGCACTCGAGGCACTCAGAAAATCATTAGGTTGTCCTTTCAATTGAGAATGAAGACCATAATTCTGCCTTTTGATCCAACAGTGCAGACCAGCAAAGTGCGCAACTAACTTCAATGAGGCACAGGTCTGCCCATGTGTATCGGATAGCAGTATGAGGAGCTAAATAGTTTCCAAACTAGTCTTAATTTTCTCTGCAGAATTACCAATGTACTCTATAGTTAAGGGGTGGGCAAACTTTTTGGCCTGAGGGCCACATTGGGGAATAGAAATTGTATGGCCGGCCATGAATGCTCACAAAATTGGGGTTGGGGTGCAGGCTCTGGGGTGGGGCTGAGGATGAGGAGTTTGGGGAGTAGGAGGGTGCTCTGGGCTGGGACTGAGGGGTTTGGAGGGCGGGAGGGGAATAAGGGCTGGGGCAGAGGTGCAGGAAAGGGTGCAGGTTCTGGCTGGGGCTGGGGATGAGAGGTTTGGGATGCAGGAGGGTGCTCCGGGCTGGGATCAAGGGGTTTGGAGACCTGGAGGGGGATCAGGGCTGGGGCAGGGGTATGGGGAGAGGCCCAGGTGGTGCAAGCTTCCAAGCGGCGCTTACCGCAAGTGGCTCCTGGAAGCAGTGGCATATCCCTTCTCCGGCTCCTACGTGGAGGCACGACTAGGTGGCTCTGCACTCTGTCCCATCCGCGGGCACCACCCCTGCAGCTCCCATTGGAACGTGTAGGAGCCAGAGCGGGGCCATGCCCTGGCTTCTGGGAGTTGCATGGTGCAGCCTCCAACCCAGCGCCCCAGCTGGAGCAGGGTCAAGCCGCATGGTGCGGCCTTGAACTCAGTGCCCTGGCCGGAACAGGGCCAAGCTGCGTGGTGTGGCTCATGAGCCGTAGTTTGCCCACTCCTGCTATAGTTAAATCATTCTTTTGAGGAGACATTTGGCTCATGTGGTTTTAGTCTTATGTTTCACCAAAATTAAAAAATGCAAGTCATCTGGTTTGAATTAATACATTTTTGCTCGGGCACACTTTACTCCAGGGGTCGGCGACCTTTCAGAAGTGGTGTGCCAAATCTTCATTTATTCACTCTAATTTAAGGTTTCACGTGCCGGTAATTCATTTTAATGTTTTTTTTAGAAGGTCTCTCTCTGTAAGTCTGTATTATATAACTAAACTATTGTTGTATGTAAAGTAAACAAGGTTTTTAAAATGTTTAAGCAGCTTCATTTAAAAGTAAATTAAAATGAAGATCTTATCAGTTTAGTGCAGTGGTTCTTAACCTGGGGTGCATGCACCCCCTGCAGGTGCGAGATGCCCTTTCTGGGGGTGCGAGACATGCGAGTTTTTTTAGAAAGTAAATCATCGAAAACACAAATTAAGCACAGGCACATAAGTACAACTACTTTGTTTCATCAAACCTATGTATTTATTAACATTATACATTTTTAAACGATTACTGTAATATACAAAGTTTTTAAGTTTTCAAGTTTTTAAGCTAACTGTAGTGTAATTTTTTATAAGGGCTGTACAGCGCTGGGCCCAGGCCAGGAGCAGCGCCCTGGGCTGGATGCTGGTACCCCAAGATGGCAGGAGGGCTGAGCAGGGCCAGGCGGCTGGAACCCCAGACCAGCAGCGAGGTGAACAGGGCCGGCGGCTGGTATCCTAGGCCAGCAGCAGGCTGAGTGGGGCAGATGGCTGGGACTCCGGCTGGCAAGGGGCCAGCGGCTGGAACCCCAGACTGTCAGCAGTCTGGCTGACTCGCTGCCGGTCTTGGGTTCTGCCAGTTCCTGCCAGCCGTGGTCCTGGCTACTGGCACTGCTCAGCCCGCTGTTGGCTGGGGGTTCCATTCACTCAGGCTTGCAGCGGGCTGAGCAAGGCTGGCGGCCGAGACCCTGGCTGGCAAGGGGCTGGCGGCCGGAACTCCAGACCGTCAGCGGGCTGAGCGGGGCCGGCGGACAGAACCCCAGACCAGCAGCGGGCTGAGTGGCTCAGCCTGCCGCCGGTCTGGGGTTTCGTCCGCCGGCTCCTGCCAGCCGGGGTCCCGGTTGCCGACCCCGCTCAGCCTGCTGCCGGCCTGGGGTTCCGTTCACCCAGGCAGGCAGTGGCCTGAACGGGGCTGGTGGCTGGGACCCTGGCTGGCAGCAGCGTGCCAGTAAAAATCGGCTTGCCTGCTGTCTTTGGCACGCATGCCGCAGGTTGCCGACCTCTGCTTTACTCTGAAAGCTGCTGTTTTCTCAAGGAGTCATTTAGCCATTCATATATGCTTCTTGCTCTTCAGGCTTTTTTAAAATATAAGACTAACACAAGACTTCAATTCTGAAACTGCAGAACACTCTATTTTAGTGAGACAGTCAATTTACCAAAATATTTCTTATGTAGTTGACAGCAACAACTCTGTTTCTTCATTTGTGTGGGTCTTTCAAACAGCAATGGAGGAGAGAAAAACATGTTTAAGAATAGGAAAAAGTGATTGTAAAACTAAAAGAGTTATCAGAAGGATTCATACAGATGAAGTCCCTCAAGGTTTTTTAACATGAAATCAAATCAAGTTAAAAAAACCAACAAGTTGAAGCGTCTCTTTAAAATGTTTCATGATAAACATTTTTAATCCAACAGCGCAACACTTGGAATTTTAATGTTGCTTTTGTAAATCAACCTCCTCACTATACTGGCACAGAGAGAAAAAGAGCCCTTTTAATCATATGGTGTCATGAACACCTGCTTTTTACCCAGACAACGTTAAAATTCCAAATTAAAACTTTGTACCCTCAACTATATTCAAATGTTATCTACCCTAAAATATATCTGAGGATTTTTTTGTTTTTTAAGAGCTAGCACCTTATACTGTTTACAATTTTAATTAAAAATACCCAGCTCTTCCAGTTTTCTTCACTGAATTATCCATTTGTCTCAGCTGTGAGTTACTATATAGAAATATCTTCTACTAATCAATATGAAAGATGTGGTTCCAAAGCTGTCAAATAGAAGTGGAGGACTTTGTTAAAGGGCCTTATTTAAGGTGATGTGTAGTTCTTCAGATTGTTAAAGTTCGTAGAATGGAGAACAGACTGTGGATTTCTGAAACTGACAAACTGAAGTGTTCGTATAACTGACATACGCATTTGTGCATTCAACCATTTAGGTATCCCCCATAAGCTCCAAAGGTGCCATTTTTAAGCAAACCGTTGATAATGGCAATGTTTAGGCACAATTGCTCACAATGAGCAATACCCTTCACCTTAAATAGTCTAATTAAAATCAAAAGGAATATCCAAGGGTATTCTCCTCCACAGAAGGGTAAGACAATTTGGTCTTGCGCCTTCAAATCAAGTCACAGACAAGCTACTTTTGAGCAGTGCAATATGTGGAAATCAAGCTTTTTTAAAGGACTACACAGAGCTTTACAACTGCATCAGGAGAGGCCCTAAAACTTCTTTATGGAAGATTCACCGTCATTGTACTATCCAAACCTATATATCCCTTTTCGAGATACACTAGCCATGCCCCCCCCCCCCCCCCAAAAAACTTACAAGTTAGAGAAAACATGTTTTAATAATTTCAATGGAAACTGAATTCCCAGGTCCTACATTATCCACAGCATCAGCCTACAGCTCCTTCTGGTATGCATGTGTGTATGACTTCAAGGGCAGCATTTGTAGTTTGTAGATATAGCTATATTAAAATATTTCAAAAGGATATCTATTTTGTAAATATTTAAGGCAAAGTATCTAAATAATTGAGGACATGTCCTCTGGCCTTGGCCAGAGCAGGCAGGGCTATCTATCATTTTGGAAAAGTAAAACAAGATTTGGAACAAGCACAGTGGTCATATTCAGGTTACAAGACTTGTTGTCTGTGCATAACAAAAACAAAGTTAACCTGTTCAGTGCTGTGCAAATATCAAGATGGACCCAGCCCCAGAAAGTTTAAAGTTTAGAAAACAGACACAGAAAGACAAAATACATTGGGACATCAAGTGAGAGGACAGATAAAATCCATAGCATTAATGAACCAGAGAAAGATTTGACTGTATACACATTGTATTGTAAGTGCTACCAAAACTGCATAACAATCTTGATTTCAAGAATAAACACACAAGCGAGCTACAGAATCACAGAACAGGATCAAGAAAATAAGTTTGGACAGGGAATAAATTTGAGAGTTGATAAAGAATGAGTCTGATCTTAAACTGCTCCAAATATGAAATTCAGATAGAAATCAATAGGAGTTTCATGCAGAGAAATTGGAAGAATTGGCACCGTGCTGTCAAAACACCCTGTTACCTATGCATTTTCAGTCAGCTAGGAAATAAACACAAATGCACATTCTGAAACAGAGACAGGGTGAGACATGTAATGTTTGTATTTTACAGGTTTTGTTGTTAACCCCTCAGGTGCAGTTTATATAGAAAAACATGTAATCAATAGTTCAGTTCCTGCATGGTGGAAATATTAAGGCCACTCAGTAATAAACATGTGAGATACAGAGTCAGCTTTAGTTACCTGAATATAATTTTTGTCTCAGAGTGCTGTGTATCGAAAGGCGCAGCCCTGGAGACAGGGCTGTGTCACACAACTCTTTGATTGGTTACCACAGACAGGCTTCAATAAGCATCCCTGTTCTCCAGGTATGTTGTCCCCCTCAAACGCTATAAATCAGTGTTTGGTGCCCTCCTTTCCAAATGCAAACAGATGGACATCGTACCAAAAGGACTGAAGGTAAAAAATCCATTACAATCTACATACCACACAGACTATGCTGACAGCTTGTGCCACATGCTCTCAAAGAAACTGCGGAATCACCTGATCAACATCCTCTACAGCAAACAGGGAAAGATTAAGAATGAGCTCTCAGAACTGGATACTCTCATAAAAAAACAACCTTCCACACAAACTTCCTCGTGGCTGGAATTTACTAAAACTAGACAAGCCATTTACAACGCACACTTTGCTTCTCTACAAAAGAAAAAGGACATTAAACTTTCTAAACTACTACATGCCACAAGGGGCCACAGCAATGGTTCCCTCAACCCACCCAGCAATATTGTTAACCTATCCAACTATACTCTCAGCCCAGCAGAAGAAGCTGTCCTATCTCGGGGTCTCTCCTGCCCCTCCACCCCCACGAACATGATACAGTTCTGTGGTGACCTAGAATCCTATTTTCGATGTCTCCAACTCAAGGAATATTTCCAAAATACCTCTGAATAACATACTAATCCACAGAGGCCTCCCTACCAACATTACAAAAAGAAGGATTCTAGGTGGACTCCTCCTGAAGGTCAAAACAGCAGACTGGACTTCTACATAGAATGCTTCCGCCGACGTGCACGGGCTGAAATAGTGGAAAAGCAGCATCACTTGCCCCATAACCTCAGCCGTGCAGAACACAATGCCATCCACAGCCTCAGAAACAACTCTGACATCATAATCAAAAAGGCTGACAAAGGAGGTGCTGTTGTCATCATGAATAGGTCGGAATATGAACAAGAGGCTGCTCGGCAGCTCTCCAACACCACTTTCTACAAGCCATTACCCTATGATCCCACTGAGAGTTACCAAAAGCAACTACAGCATTTGCTCAAGAAACTTCCTGAAAAAGCACAAGATCAAATCCGCACAGACACACCCCTGGAACCCTGACCTGGGATATTCTTTCTACTACCTAAGATCCATAAACCTGGAAATCCTGGGCGCCCCATCATCTCAGGCATTGGCACCCTGACAGCAGGATTGTCTGGCTATGTAGACTCCCTCCTCAGGCCCTACGCTACCAGCACTCCCAGCTACCTTCGAGACACCACTGACTTCCTGAGGAAACTATAATCCATTGGTGATCTTCCTGATAACACCATCCTGGCCACTATGGATGTAGAAGCCCTCTACACCAACATTCCACACAAAGATGGACTACAAGCCGTCAAGAACACTATCCCCGATAATGTCACGGCTAACCTGGTGCCTGAACTTTGTGACTTTGTCCTTACCCATAACTATTTTACATTTGGGGACAATGTATACCTTCAGATCAGCAGCACTGCTATGGGTACCCGCATGGCCCCACAATATGCCAACATTTTTATGGCTGATTTAGAACAGCGCTTCCTCAGCTCTCGTCCCCTAAAGCCCCTACTCTACTTGCGCTATATTGATGACATCTTCATCATCTGGACCCATGGAAAAGAAGCCCTTGAGGAATTCCACCACGATTTCAACAACTTCCATCCCATCATCAACCTCAGCCTGGTCCAGTCCACACAAGAGATCCACTTCCTGGACACTACAGTGCTAATAAACAATGGTCACATAAACACCACCCTATACCGGAAACCTACTGACCGCTATTCCTACCTACATGCCTCCAGCTTTCACCCTGACCACACCACTCGATCCATCGTCTACAGCCAAGCTCTGCGATACAACCGCATTTGCTCCAACCCCTCAGACAGAGACAAACACCTACAAGATCTCTATCAAGCATTCTTACAACTACAATACCCACCTGCGGAAGTGAAGAAACAGATTGATAGAGCCAGAAGAGTTTCCAGAAGTCACCTACTACAGGACAGGCCTAACAAAGAAAATAACAGAACGCCACTAGCCGCCACCTTCAGCCCCCAACTAAAACCCCTCCAACGCATTATTAAGGATCTACAACCTATCCTGAAGGATGACCCAACACTCTCACAAATCTTGGGAGACAGGCCAGTCCTTGCCTACGGACAGCCCCCCAACCTGAAGCAAATACTCACCAACAACCACATACCACACAACAGAACCACTAACCCAGGAACCTATCCTTGCAACAAAGCCCGTTGCCAACTGTGCCCACATATCTATTCAGGGGACACCATCACAGGGCCTAATAACATCAGCCACACTATCAGAGGCTCGTTCACCTGCACATCCACCAATGTGATATATGCCATCATGTACCAGCAATGCCCCTCTGCCATGTACATTGGTCAAACTGGACAGTCTCTACGTAAAAGAATAAATGGACACAAATCGGTTGTGAAGAATTATAACATTCATAAACCAGTCGGAGAACACTTCAATCTCTCTGGTCACGCAATTACAGACATGAAGGTTGCTATCTTAAAACAAAAAAACTTCAAATCCAGACTCCAGCGAGAAACTGCTGAATTGGAATTCATTTGCAAATTGGATACTATTAATTTAGGCTTAAATAGAGACTGGGAGTGGCTAAGTCATTATGCAAGGTAGCCTGTTTCCCCTTGTTTTTTCCTACACCCCCCCGACGTTCTGGTTAAACTTGGATTTGTGCTGGAAATGGCCCACCTTGATTATCATGCACATTGTAGGGAGAGTGGTCACTTTGGATGAACTATTACCAGCAGGAGAGTGAGTTTGTGTGTGTGGTTTTTGGAAAAAAAAAGGGGGGGGGCTGAGAAAACCTAGATTTGTGCTGGAAATGGCCCACCTTGATTATCATGCACATTGTAAGGAGAGTGATCATTTTAGATAAGCTATTACCAGCAGGAGAGTGGGGTGGGAGGAGGTATTGTTTCATGGTCTCTGTATATATAATGTCTTCTGCAGTTTCCATGGTATGCATCCGATGAAGTGAGCTGTAGCTCACGAAAGCTTATGCTCAAATAAATTGGTTAGTCTCTAAGGTGCCACAAGTACTCCTTTTCTTTTTGCGAATACAGACTAACACGGCTGTTACTCTGAAATCTAGTGGATCAGTTATTTTTTTCCCCTTTCAGCCATGAGTTTACACTGCTCATGAAAAGAGCAATACACCTGAATTGTAACTTGCAGTGCTCCTGCCATTCTAATCCTGAGATGCCTAAATGGAGCTCACTAGCTGTGCAGTTAGCATTTCTGACCGATCCCTTCCCCTGTTTTTAAAGTGAATGCTGATGAGGAAGGTACATCCACAAAGAAGTGGATGCTGATTAGGTCACGACAGTCTCAACACCGGTAATCTCAATTAAGACTTGGGTGAGCAAGCCACACAGCTAGGATTTGGCATCTCCATAGCAACGTGCAGTACGTCATTCTGACACACCATCTTCCAGACTGCCCGATGTTGTGGCCATGCTGACGGTCTCTTTCTCTGCAGGAGATCTCTGGAGAGAAACCAGGTGCGCGCCAGCGCTCTTCCCAGGGCCGGAGCAGCGAAGGGGTGGAAGAAACAGCCACTTAATCCTTGTCTGAGGGGACTGTCAGTGAACGGATGCGGGGGGGCGGGAGGGAATTTGGACACAAATGGTCAGCGCCTGGTAGCAGGTTTAAAACAAACACAAGAAAGTATTTTTTCAAGCAACGCACTGTCAACCTCTGGAACTCCTTGCCAGAGGGTGTTGCAAATGCCAATACTATAATTGGGTTCAAAAGGAAGCTAGACAGATTCATGGAGGACTCTCCAATCAATGGCTATTAGCCAGGGTGGGCAGGGATGGTGTCCCTAGCCTCTGTTTGTCGGAAGCTGGGAATGGGCAACAGGGGATGGATCGCTTGATCATTACCTGTTAGGTTCACTCCCGCTGGGGCACCTGGCGTTGGCCACTGTCGGCGGACAGGATACTGGGCTGGATGGACCTTTGCTCTGACCCAGCAGGGCCGTTCCTATGCTCTGCCCGCCTGCGCTGCGGAGGGCGGGGAGGTGTGTGGGGGGTGAAGGGGGGTTGGGGGGAATCCGCGGGGGTGGCCGGGAGCCCCAGGCCGGAGCTAAGCACAGGCCGAGGCCGCCTGTCCAGAAGGCGGTGTGGGCGGCAAGGCCATTGCTGGGCCCAGCCCGGCGGAGGCGGGGCGCTCCCGGGGGGGGGGGGGAACGGCGGGCAGGAGGCGCGATGCCAGCGACGGACGCGCCGAGGCGGCCGTTACCGGGACCAGGCAGACAGCTGGGGGGTTACTGGACTCACCCAATCGCAGCCCGGCTCAGGGAGCGGGAACCCCCTCCCCAGACACCGCTCCCGCCGCCCGCGCGCACCGGGCTCGCTTCGCCCGCAGGGGCAGTGACGTGACACGCGCCGCCTCGTTCTCACACACCAATCATCGTGCACAAAAACAGCCCCTTTCTCCTCGACCCCCCTGGGATAACAGCACGGAAACGGATCACGTGAGTGAAGCATCCTCAAGGAGCCAATCGCCGCCTCCCAATATCAGACCAGGTAGCCAACCCCTGCTCTTCACAGAGAATAGTCAAAGAATCCGCTGAGCGCGATCAGGCAGCCAGTCACCACTTCCAAACACAACAGCCAATCAGGGTTAGCCATCCCCAGCTTTGCAGCCAATCACTGTAGTCAAGCCGAAGAGAGACTCATTGCCCATTCCCGGAAATCCAACCACATCCTGGCATGCCCGGCCCGCAGACCAATCAGAGCACCATGCTGGGTAGGCCCCGCCCCCTGGGTTGCTGACGGGTCTGGAGGCCCTAGGCAGATAGCTCTTTACTTCCATACCCTCGCTCGGCCTGGGGGCGGGGCGCTGAGGCCCCCAGCAGCCCCTCCCCACCGGGCTCGCGCTTTCCACGGCCCCCGCCCCCGCCCCCGGGGTTGCCCCTCGGCCTCCCCCGCCCCCCACGCGGGGCAGGGGCCGCGCCCCGGGGCCGGTATAAAGCGGGCGGAGCGCAGGCGGCGCCGCTCATAGGCGCTATGCTGCGGCTGCCGGCGCTGCTCCTGCTGCTCAGCCTGGGCAGCGTCTGCTGCCCTCCGGGGGTCCTCTCCGGCCTGCCCCTGGGCTCCCGGCGGGGCCCCCCGGGGAGAGCTCAGCCCCCCCGCGCCGCCCTCTACCAGACCCGCTACTTTCCCCAGAAGGTAAGCGCCTCCGCTCGCCCCGCCGGAGACACCCCCGGCCTCTGCCCGGGGGTCCCCTCCGCTGGGCCCAGGGCCACCCCTGCGTCAGTGTCTGGGGGGGGGTCTCATCCGCTGGGCCCCCCCCGACCCCTCCCCAGCGTGAGCGTCTGGGGGGGGTCCCATCCGCTGGGCCCCCCCCCAGACCCCTCCCCAGCGTGAGTGTCTGGGGGGGGTCCCATCCGCTGGGCCCCCCCCAGGCCCCTCCCCAGCGTGAGTGTCCGGGGGGGGGGTCCCATCCGCTGGGCCCCCCCCAGGCCCCTCCCCAGCGTGAGTGTCCGGGGGGGGTCCCATCCGCTGGGCCCCCCCCAGGCCCCTCCCCAGCGTGAGTGTCTGGGGGGGGGTCCCATCCGCTGGGCCCCCCCCAGGCCCCTCCCCAGCGTGAGTGTCTGGGGGGGGGTCCCATCCGCTGGGCCCCCCCCAGGCCCCTCCCCAGTGTGAGTGTCTGGGGGGGGTCCCATCCGCTGGGCCCCCCCCAGGCCCCTCCCCAGCGTGAGTGTCCGGGGGGGGTCCCATCCGCTGGGCCCCCCCCAGGCCCCTCCCCAGCGTGAGTGTCCGGGGGGGGTCCCATCCGCTGGGCCCCCCCCAGGCCCCTCCCCAGCGTGAGTGTCCGGGGGGGGGTCCCATCCGCTGGGCCCCCCCCAGGCCCCTCCCCAGCGTGAGTGTCCGGGGGGGGGTCCCATCCGCTGGGCCCCCCCCAGGCCCCTCCCCAGCGTGAGTGTCCGGGGGGGGGTCCCATCCGCTGGGCCCCCCCCAGGCCCCTCCCCAGCGTGAGTGTCCGGGGGGGGGGTCCCATCCGCTGGGCCCCCCCCAGGCCCCTCCCCAGCGTGAGTGTCCGGGGGGGGGGTCCCATCCGCTGGGCCCCCCCCAGGCCCCTCCCCAGCGTGAGTGTCCGGGGGGGGGTCCCATCCGCTGGGCCCCCCCCAGGCCCCTCCCCAGCGTGAGTGTCCGGGGGGGGGTCCCATCCGCTGGGCCCCCCCCAGGCCCCTCCCCAGCGTGAGTGTCCGGGGGGGGGTCCCATCCGCTGGGCCCCCCCCAGGCCCCTCCCCAGCGTGAGTGTCCGGGGGGGGGGTCCCATCCGCTGGGCCCCCCCCAGGCCCCTCCCCAGAGTGAGTGTCCGGGGGGGGGTCCCATCCGCTGGGCCCCCCCCAGGCCCCTCCCCAGAGTGAGTGTCCGGGGGGGGGTCCCATCCGCTGGGCCCCCCCCAGGCCCCTCCCCAGCGTGAGTGTCCGGGGGGGGGTCCCATCCGCTGGGCCCCCCCCAGGCCCCTCCCCAGCGTGAGTGTCCGGGGGGGGGTCCCATCCGCTGGGCCCCCCCCAGGCCCCTCCCCAGCGTGAGTGTCCGGGGGGGGGTCCCATCCGCTGGGCCCCCCCCAGGCCCCTCCCCAGCGTGAGTGTCCGGGGGGGGGTCCCATCCGCTGGGCCCCCCCCCAGGCCCCTCCCCAGCGTGAGTGTCCGGGGGGGGGTCCCATCCGCTGGGCCCCCCCCAGGCCCCTCCCCAGCGTGAGTGTCCGGGGGGGGGTCCCATCCGCTGGGCCCCCCCCAGGCCCCTCCCCAGCGTGAGTGTCCGGGGGGGGGTCCCATCCGCTGGGCCCCCCCCAGGCCCCTCCCCAGCGTGAGTGTCCGGGGGGGGGGTCCCATCCGCTGGGCCCCCCCCAGGCCCCTCCCCAGCGTGAGTGTCCGGGGGGGGGGGTCCCATCCGCTGGGCCCCCCCCAGGCCCCTCCCCAGCGTGAGTGTCCGGGGGGGGGGGTCCCATCCGCTGGGCCCCCCCCAGGCCCCTCCCCAGCGTGAGTGTCCGGGGGGGGGTCCCATCCCCTGGGCCCCCCCCCAGGCCCCTCCCCAGCGTGAGTGTCCGGGGGGGGGTCCCATCCCCTGGGCCCCCCCCCAGGCCCCTCCCCAGCGTGAGTGTCCGGGGGGGGGTCCCATCCCCTGGGCCCCCCCCCGGCCCCTCCCCAGCGTGAGTGTCTGGGGGGGGTCCCATCCGCTGGGCCCCCCCCAGGCCCCTCCCCAGCGTGAGTGTCTGGGGGGGGTCCCATCCGCTGGGCCCCCCCCAGGCCCCTCCCCAGCGTGAGTGTCTGGGGGGGGTCCCATCCGCTGGGCCCCCCCCAGGCCCCTCCCCAGCGTGAGTGTCTGGGGGGGGTCCCATCCCCTGGGCCCCTCCCCAGCGTGAGTGTCTGGGGGGGGTGTCCCCTCTGCTGGGCCCAGCCCCTCTGGCCTCTCCCGTAGGCCCCTCCCCAGCATGAGTGTCTGGTGCTGGGGAGCTTCCTACTGAGCAACCCCCTTCCCAGCATGAGGGGTGTCTGTGGGGCCAACTTGGACTCCCTTCCCCAACATCTTCTCTGGGGTGCGGCATAGCTCTGGGGGCTTACCTGCATCCCATAGGTGCTTCTCTGGTGTGTCTGTGGGGCCCCCAACTGCTGCCTGGGTAGGGCCCCTCTTTCTGTTGATAAGCACCCACTCCCTGGCACGAGGGTCTGATGTTGTCTGCCCCTTCCTCATGGTGTGTCTGTTAAGGGTCTTCTCTCTTATGCTTCTGAGGCTGTCTAAAACTTGGGCCAAGGGAGACCTCAGGCAGTTGTGAAAGAACCTTTGAGAGTATCTCTACACTACAGTTAGACACCTGCAGCTGGCCTATGCCAGCTGACTCAGCCTCACAGGGCTGGGGCTCAGGGGCAGTTTGATTGCCCTGTAGCTGTGCCTGAACATCTGCACTGCAATTAAACAGCCCTTTAGCCCAAGTTCTGTGAGCTCCAGTCAGCTAGCATGGACCTGCCACAGATTTTTAATTGCAGTGTAGACATACCCTAAATGTCTTGTTGAAATATCAGGCTATCAGGAAGGGTTCCTTCCACACTCTGAACTCTAGGGTACAGATGTGGGGACCCGCATGAAAGACCCCCGAAGCTTATTTGTACCAGCTTAGGTTAAAATTTCCCCAAGGCACAAAGTCTTTGCCCTTGGATTAGGTAAACGCTACCACTACCAAGTGATTTAACAAACGATCAGGGAAAGGACGACTTGGAGTTCCTATTTCCCCAGCATATCACCTCAAGCCCTTACACCCCCTTTCCTGGGGTGGCTTGAGAATAAACAAGATGAGCACAGACCAGCCTTGGATTTTTAAGACCCCCAAGAACCCAATCAGATTCTTAAAAAACAGAACTTTATTAGAAGAACAAAAAAAGATAAGAGAACAACTCTGTAAGATCAGAGTGGAAGAATCTTACAGGCAGTCAGATTCAAAACATAGAGAATCCCTCTAGGCAAAAACTTAAATTACAAAAAGACACAAACAGGAATACACATTTCCTCCAGCATAGTGAATTTCACAAGCCAAAACAAAGAAAACCTAATGCATTTTCTTGCTAGATTACTTACTAACTTTACAGGAGTTCGAGGGCTTGCATCCTTGATCTGTTCCCAGCAAAGGTATCACACAGACAGACACAAGCCTTTCCCCCACTTCAGATTTGAAAGTATCTTGTCATCTTCTCATTGGTCATTTTGGGTCAGGTGCCAGCCAGGTTACTTGAGCTTCTTAACCCTTTACAGGTAAAAGGACTTTGCCTCTGGCCATGAGGGATTTTATAGCACTGTATACAGAAAGGAGGTTATCCTTCCCTTTTTATTTATGACACAGCCCGAATAGCTGTACTTAGTGGAAGCTCCTTGAGGCAGGGACCATCTTTTTGTTCTGTATTTGTGAAGTTCCTCGTGTGGTGGGACACTGGTCTCTGACTAGTGCTGCTAGATGCTGAGGTAATACAAACAATAAAATAATAATAGTCGTGCATAAACCAGTGTGAGATCTTACCAGAGCTTTAAAAGAAATCCCATGTGGAGGCGTCTGCTTAGAATTTAGGGGCATGACTGTATCTGGCTATTTAGGGGATTTTTTTTTCCCTTTAAACTTCAGAACAGGAAATCATCAGTCCCAAACTACTGGCCTGTGGGATCCTGCAGTCTTGTTGCAAATGGAAAGAATTGCTTATAAAATGCTGGATAATGCTATTCAGTGGAACTTGTTCTAATTTCCTAGCATTGCGCAAATGGACATAAAGTGTCTGAATGATAATCCTATTTGAGCACAGACTCTTTCCCTTTCCATGTATAAAGCATTATCTCTGAATGCTTAATATCTAAAACTTATAAAAATTTGGAAAAACATTTCATTTCTGATGAATAGTTTAATATTACCTTTCAGTTAAGAGTAATGTTGCCCAGCCAGTAGACTTGCTGGGTAAGACAAAGTTGCTATAAATGGCCCTGTTTTTTCCTCTTGATCATTCAAAGGATGGTGATTGGCAATGAATTAGTCATGTCCCCTGTAAAGTCTCCTGGGTTGCTGCATAATTTTATTGTCACCCTTCTATGTGACTGTGAGACTGCTGTACAAGAGTGAAACAGTGCAGTGATGCTAATACGGTGTTTAGGGATTGGAAAACTTTACACACCTATTAGCAAGGGGAGGCCAATAGGCAAAATAAGGCCACTAATGAAGTCCGGGGCAATGCTCTGTGGAGGTGTCTAGTCCACTTTCTCTCTCAGCTATTGAGATTCTTGCCAAACTCTTGTGCTTGAACTATGCCCAATCATATTGACCTCTGGGTAGTAGCTATTGTGATACAGTTGAAATCACTTGACTCACATGGACTGCTGGAAGGGAAAGGATCTCTCTCTCCCTCCCTTTTGACACCAGTGTCCTAATCCCATAGGAGGTAGGAAGTTAAATTGGGTAGGAAGTCCACAGGATGGTCAGACAGCATGCCCTCCCCACCCCATGTATAAGCACATGACCTTACTGGGATGCTAGCACTGGACTGGAGTCCTCTCTCTCATGTTAGAGACAAAGGAGGGGAACGGGTTTAGTAAGGATTCCATGAAGTAGTACTGCTTTCCTATGGATCATAATCCAGTAGTCCCTGGGGACTCTCCTTTTCCAACTATCTGCCCACATAAGGGGGCACTTCCCACCCTTCAAAAAGACTCTCCTTACAGCCTCTTCCAATCACATACGTGCAATTTTTTTTTAATCTGGAAGTGGAATTCCAACTTTCTGCCTGGTAACTAAAAGTCCCACAGCTCTAACCCTTAACAACACAGAATCATAGAATCATAGAATATCAGGGTTGGAAGGGACCCCAGAAGGTCATCTAGTCCAACCCCCTGCTCAAAGCAGGACCAATTCCCAGTTAAATCATCCCAGCCAGGGCTTTGTCAAGCCTGACCTTAAAAACCTCTAAGGAAGGAGATTCTAGCACCTCCCTAGGTAACGCATTCCAGTGTTTCACCACCCTCTTAGTGAAAAAGTTTTTCCTAATATCCAATCTAAACCTCCCCCACTGCAACTTGAGACCATTACTCCTCGTTCTGTCATCTGCTACCATTGAGAACAGTCTAGAGCCATCCTCTTTGGAACCCCCTTTCAGGTAGTTGAAAGCAGCTATCAAATCCCCCCTCATTCTTCTCTTCTGCAGGCTAAACAATCCCAGCTCCCTCAGCCTCTCCTCATAACTCATGTGTTCCAGTCCCCTAATCATTTTTGTTGCCCTTCGCTGGACTCTCTCCAATTTATCCACATCCTTCTTGAAGTGTGGGGCCCAAAACTGGACACAGTACTCCAGATGAGGCCTCACCAATGTCGAATAGAGGGGAATGATCACGTCCCTCGATCTGCTCGCTATGCCCCTACTTATACATCCCAAAATGCCATTGGCCTTCTTGGCAACAAGGGCACACTGCTGACTCATATCCAGCTTCTCGTCCACTGTCACCCCTAGGTCCTTTTCCGCAGAACTGCTGCCTAGCCATTCGGTCCCTAGTCTGTAGCTGTGCATTGGGTTCTTCCGTCCTAAGTGCAGGACGCTGCACTTATCCTTATTGAACCTCATCAGATTTCTTTTGGCCCAATCCTCCAATTTGTCTAGGTCTTTCTGTATCCTATCCCTCCCCTCCAGCGTATCTACCACTCCTCCCAGTTTAGTATCATCCGCAAATTTGCTGGGAGTGCAATCCACACCATCCTCCAGATCATTTATGAAGATATTGAACAAAACCGGCCCCAGGACCGACCCTTGGGGTACTCCACTTGATACCGGCTGCCAACTAGACATGGAGCCATTGATCACTACCTGTTGCTTTGCTAACCCTCCAATAGGCTTAATCATATGGAGGAACAGACTGATTCTTTTGCTAGTGTAGCAATAAGGGCAAACAGGGATGTGGTGCATCATTCATTACCATGATACTAGTGTTGAGTGCTGGTGCCCAACTAACTGAGATGAATACACAGGAATCTCATGATACTGGTGCTGAGCATGAGTATCGTTGTGTTGCAATGAATATAAGTTCTACTTTTTCTTCTTGCACCTTCATGCATCAGCTACAAATTTCATTTCCTTCTAGGTCTTGATACTTAGTTATGATGAAAAACATTAGAAACTTCATTGTACGCAGTGTTGTGGCTGTGTCGGTCCCAGGATATTAGAGAGACAGGTGAGGTAATATTTACTGGACCAACTTCTACTGGTGAGAGAGAAAAGCTTTCATGCTTACACAGACCTCTCTTTTTTAAGCCTCTCATACTACACCAGTGTCCTGATCCCGTAGGAAGATAAACTGGGGAGGAAATCCAGGCAGCATGCCTTTCCTAGCCAATGCTAAAGAGCAAAAGTTGGTCTGATAAAAGATATTACCTCACCCACCTTCACATTAGAAACTTCAGGCAATTAAAGCTTTAGGTGGTATGTGCTCTGATGGTTGGAATAGGAAGTACTAGGAGCCAGGAATCCTGGATTCTGTTCCCTGTTCTGCTACTGACCCTGGCTATGTCTACACTAGCGCTTATGTTGGAGTAACTTATGTCGCTTGGAGAGAGAAGGTGGGTTATTCGCACTCCTGAGCAACATAAACTGTAGTATAGGTAAAGCCTAAGTTTGTCTACACTACCATGTTAGTCGGTAAAACTTTTGTTGGTCAGGGGTGTGAAAAAAAGGGAAACTCTTTCCTGCCAACACAGCTACTGCCACTCATTAGGGGTGGGTTAATTATGCAGGCAGGAGAGCAGCTATGTGGGAGACCTTACAGCAGTACAGATGCAGTGGTACAGCTTTGCTGCTGTAAGGTCTGTAGTGTAGACATAACCATGGTTCCGTGGGTGAACCACAGGTTCGGGGAGACTAGTCCCTGCCGCTGCCCACCCCTTCTGCTTGAGGCCCCAAGCCCAAATTTCACCCCCTGCAGCCACCAGCTCCCCTGCAGCCCCAGAGCACCAGGTGGGGTGTGCCCCCCCCAACCTGAGAGCACCAGGTGCGTGGCTCCCCCCAGGTGTGTGTGCGGCCCGCCCTCCCCCCGCCCCAGAGCATTGGGCTGTGCAGCCCCGGTGCCAGGGACCCCTCAGCACTGGGCAGCCCCAGCTACTCTATCCCCAGGCCCAGCAGGCTTCCCTTGCTGTAAGAGTTGCAGCCTCCCTGGGTTGGGGCCAACTAGCTGCAGGGGAGGGACCTCTGGACTGAGTGTGGGTGGGGCCACGTTAGTCTCCTTTCCCCACACACAAGTCCCCCCTCAACTGTTCCCCCCCCTTTCCTTTCCTCCCTAAGACTGGAGGGGTGTTAATGGGCCACTTCGCCTTGAATGGTCCTTTAAATATGTGTTAAGTATATATCTAAACAATCTGTTCATCTTGTATTTATCAATGACACTCTGAGACCTTGTCTACCTAGAACTTACTTCAGTATACCTTATGTCGCTCAGGGGTGTAAATAATCCATATTCCTGAACAACATAAATTACTCCTACCTAAGCGCCAGTGTAGACAACGCTGTATTGGTTGGAGAGCTTCTCTTGCTGACGTACCTACCGCCTCTTGTGGGAGGTGGAGTAATTAAGCCGACAGGAGAGCTCTCTCCTGTCGGCTTAGAGCATCCTCACCTGAAGCGCTACAGCAGTGCAGCTGTAGTTTCCCAGACCTGAAGAAGAGCTATGTGTAAGCTCAAAAGCTTGTCTCTTTCTTGGACAGAAGTTGGTCCAGTAAAAGATATTACCTCACCCACCTTGTCTCTAATATCCTGGGACCAACCCGACTGTAACAATACTGCATACAAATGGGGATAACAGTGTTTCACAACGTTATAGGACATCAGAGAATTATGTTTCTGTTCCCTATTTATTTTAGCTTCTCAGCAACAAAGATCCTATTTTGATTCAAATGGTCTCTAACACAGGATTGAGAGAAGAAAAACATGTTCGGCATAATGACTTCTAGAATGTTATATAAAAATAGAGAACTAAATTTGTGCATACCGCAACAAACATTATAGTGTAAATCACAAAGCAGGCTTTCATTTTTAACTCATTTCTATATATTCACCACTTCCAAAAATTCTCTTTGGGGCTGAAACTTTCTATACTAGATCTCTGTCCAAAGAGGTACTTTAAAAAGTTTGAGCAGAATCCTTTCAACAGGGGGTAAATTCCACTGCCAGAGAACAAACTTGATACTTTAAGCTTTAAAGAATATTTAATGGCATGTTGCAAATGGATAACTTCAGAAGAATTACCTCGAAAAGTCTGAACTTTTCATACTGTAAGTTCTAACTAATCTCTTAGGTAATTTTTTTTTTTGCTGGGTGTGGGGTGTGCAGGGGAGAAGATTACAGTATTAAATAAAAAGTTGCAAATGACTGTAGGGGAAAATCACTTTTGCACAGAACAGTATTTCTGTGTTTAAACTGAGTTTGACTGTGAAGCATATAAACAGTTTATAGCACTGTTTGAAGCAGGATTTGTATCAAAGCTTCACTGCTGAGATTCAACTATTGCTGAATATGCTCTTTGTGCAACTGGGGAAGTACATAGTAGAATGATAAAGTTTAACATTAACTTCCTCTTTACCCATTTTTTCTTACTTAAAATGAGATTAAATGCAAAAAGCTTATGTTGATGGAGGCTGAAGTCCAGAATGTTGAGAAACAAATCAAGTAATGCAGAAGTTAATGTTGCTATGAGACCTTTAACTTGCTACTTTGCTTGTACAGTATGGTGCATATCCGTGGCTGTCAATCTTATTTGTTGAAAACCAATTTTGGAATGGACTGGTGCAATGATGGCCATGTCCTGACACAGGTCTCTTTTTTTGCTACCTATTATTTCTCCTTACTGACCTTTTTCCCATCTTGTCTTTTATTTATTTTCTTATTCACTTTTGCTCTCATACATATTTCTTTCTGACTTCTGAGACTGATTCACACAGAATTTTGTATCAGTTTAACTATTTGGGTTAGGTATGTGACTTTTCTAGTGTAATAGTTAGAGGTGTGGGGGTGGTGTACCACTTTGTGTGCACACATTTATACCAATATGAAGGTGCTTGATAGCTTAATTCCCTTCCATTACAAGAATAAGCAATATCAGCATAAGCACTCTTATACTGGTATACTTGCATCCACTAGGGGAGATGTACTGCTTTAACTATATGGGTATAATTAATGCAATACAATTTGTGTGTAGACAAGAACTTACCCTCTTTTCTTTGGTAGTTTTGATCCCATTCTCCTACTCACTAGAAGGCTACATATTGGGAGTGTTCACTGATGCTGTCTGAAGCCGAGCTGAGTGTAATGGAGAAGGGAAGATGGGGATGACAATCTGCAGCTTGCACCCACATTTGCTTGAGCTATTTTTATACAGCCAGCTATGTCAGAGGTCGCAACGAGAGGCAGGTGTGGGTAGCTCTCAAGGAGCCACTTACCAGTTTTATATGCAAATTGGCAGCAGTTTTGCCATGTGTCAGGGGCCTGAGGGGTGGAGAATCTGGAATCATGCAGCTTTCCAGACCCACAGTGATCCTCTTCTGCCCCCTAAAACTAGTCTGGCACCTTTCTCCCTCCAGGAATCCCACATCCTAGATTGGAAACAGTGGAATGTGTATTAAAGTACTGTAGCCCTTGCAGGAGACTGTAGCCCGCACAATTGTTATAAGGTAAAGGACTAGGAAAATGACGCAGAAATGCAAGGAGCCCATAGGCCTAGACCTATAAGAATGGCCCTACACTCATGCTAACTGCTTAAGTTAAACAGCCTGTGTAGGAGTAGTTGCTGAAAAGGGTTTGTGATCATGGTGCCTGGATGGGCCATGCTGAGAATGCCAGCTCAGGGCAGACTGCAAGAGATGGGGCATACAATCACCAAGACTGGTGATTTATTCTATAATTAGATTCCCCAGTCCAGTAACAAAACAGCTTCTGTAATACCACACTGGTTAACCAGAAACCAAATACAGTCCCCTTTTAGGCAATCCAGCCTTTGGCTCCCATCTAGACAGCCAACTCTAAGGGCTTGTCTACACTACCCACTGGATTGGTGGGCAGCGATTGATCCAGCGGGGGTTGATGTATCGCGTCTAGTATAGCGCTCTCCCGTTGACTCCAGTACTTCACCAGAACGAGAAGCGCAAGCGGAGTCGACGGGAGAGCGTCAGCTGTCAACTTACCACAGTGAAGACACCACGGTAAGTAGCTTTAAGTACGTCAACTTCAGCTACGCTATTCACATAGCTGAAGTTGCGTATCTTAGATCGACGCCGCGCAGTAGTGTAGACAAGCCCTAATGTAGTGAGGGGTTACTAAAAACCTTATTCACCATAAAAGTGTTAGTTATTCGAAAGGACCGGATGCATTGCCCACCAGGCCAGTGAATATTCCAGATTTCACCCAAATACAGCCAATCCTTATTAACTAAATCTTTTAAGAGATCAATATATGTACAAACCTGTGTAAAATCCTTAGGTCAGTTTCATAGCAGAGATGGTGAGGCTGCTGGTTTGTAAAAGACTTTCTGGAATAGGTTTCAAAGGTTATAGTCCAATAGGCAGTCCAGGTGTAGAATCTGTTCACGTTCTTCCATGAGAATTCCAGGGTAATCCAAGGTAAACCCGGAGACTTCAGTTTTATGGTTTAGACCTTCCCTGTTCAGAGTTTAAGCAGACCTGAGATGGCTGGATTAGGCCCGGGGCTTTCCTTTATAGTTTCCTAGCAAGCTGGCAAGCCTCTTGTCACAGCAGGACCTCTCCGGAGGAAGCAGAGGCCGTGCAGATAGTTGCTTTGAAGCTAATCTTCTATTTCCTAGGCATACACAGATCATGAATGCATCCGATGAAGTGAGCTGTAGCTCACAAAAGCTTATGCTCAAATAAATTTGTTAGTCTCTAAGGTGCCACAAGTACTCCTTTTCTTTTTACAGATAAACTAGTTGCATTCATTCACATAAGGCAGTTTGCCACTACTTCATTGTGGCATAGATAATTAAGTTGAAGATAATATAGATAATATTATTAGTTTCCTGCAGTATCTTACATCTTCGATCTTAAGGTTAACTGAACCATCCGCATGCATAATATAAAGCACTTAAGACATGAAAGGGAATTAGCATCTACAAGCTGATTTCTATTACTACAGATAAATGGGTTAATGATTGCTGGTCTAGTACATTTCTTTGAAATTCACATACAAGTAGATTGTCTTGATCACATTTCAGTGCCTCCTGTTAAGTTATGGGTCATACCCAAGTTGGCTGATCTGTCAGTATCACAGGGTTAGCATAAGTAAACTATTAGTGACCTTAAACCACAGGATGGCATAAGACTTTGTTTTTCTTGTTTTGTAGTAATCACAAGTGCTGAAATTAAGGAAAACTGCAGACAGGTAACAGCAAGAAGGCAGTTTGTACCAGTTTAGGGTGTTTTTGGAGAACATCCGCAGATGTCTACTGCATGTAGTCCTAGTAACCCAATCAATGTATATGCCAATACATTTAAACTAATTAATATACTAACCTATAAGATAAGGACACTCCAACATTATGAGGGTGAGGAATTTAAGATAGGGCATAGGAGGAGCTTCTTATACATATGCGTGAAGAACATCAGACCCTATAAAACATCTGGTTTTAGTACAAATTTAACAACTGAACTGATGATCCAGAATGCTACATATGGCCCGTATGGCTGCGGTGATGTTACTCTGAGAACTTTAACTTTTGCATTTCCTGATGGGTCTGATCGTATAGTACTTAATAACTTTTACAGTTTTTTCAGAAAAAGAGATAATAAGATGTATTGTCAGACTTGTGCTTCTGGGGGATTTGATGCATATGTCTGATAGGCCCTGTTTTCCCCCATCACTCATTCTGATTCCATGTTTCACAGAATTAAGCCTCTGTGCAACAGCTTGTACTGATATAATGCATTATTTAAAACTTAAACTGTTTTCCAGCATTGGTTTGAAAGATCAGGTCCTATAAATTCTATCAAGATCGTAAGACTATTATCTTTAGCAAGGGGTTTATATTTTCAAACGTGTGCATGTAAATTGTGTGACAGTTTTCAAAATGTACTCTTTTTGCATGCAAGCAGCTTCAAGTGCTAATTCGTACAGGCTATAAAATAGACACACAGCCACCCAGTGCGTGTGTAATTGGTAATGCTTTAAAAAACAAATGTTTGTGTGCATAAAAGGGAAGAGTGCATTGAGACACGAAAATTTGGCTTTTTTTCAATGGGAGCAATACAGCTAACTTAGTGCCCAGCTGGATCAGATGCCTTCAGTACCATGGCTTACATTACAGTCAGAAATGCTGCTAAACTTAGAAGAGCTGGAGAAAGAAAGACCTTAAGGTCAGAATTGCAAAAGTAGGGAGGAAAGAAAGAAAAAAGAAAAAGAAGACACAATATTCCTTTGGAAGTAGTTCTTTCTGTCAGTCACAGAAGTTGCCCTGCCTCCAAGAGATGCATCAGGAACTCCCACCCATTCATGCTTAATATGTTCCTTTCCCAGCAATGCACAAGACCTAGCTACAATCTGGATTATTATTCATTATCAAGCCTTCACATTCACTTGGGGAAGTCCATGCATTCTTGTACCACCACCGTGGGTGCTGGGATATGATGGTGCTGAGCATGTCAAATGATTAGATAAAGAAAGCAGTGTCAAAGTGTGACTGGCCGTTTAAGGCTCTTAAGTCTGGTCCGCGCTAGGAAATTTTGTTTTTGCTATGGTTTTATTGGGGAAGAAAGGGGGAGCGGGTTAAGCATGTTTGTTTTCTTTACAATGGTGCCTAGAGGTCCAATATTAGATCAGGGCCCCGTTGAGCCTAGTATTGAAAACTGTCCCTGACCCAAAGAATACAGTATGAGTTGATTTTATTATTAAATTAGAAATTTCTATCTTTGCATGTGCCTGCCCTAGGAAATTTCTACTAAAATTTCCCACTGGTGGAGCTGAAGTGGAGGGAAAATTGTTGTGGGGAGAGAAGCAGGAAAACAGCCATTAAAAGGGTGTGATGCTTAATAGGTGTTGCCTGTAAATTCCACAGTTGAATTGCATATGGCATAGAGAGTAGTGTATGTAGTAATCCTTCAAACTATTTGTTTGAAAGGTAGCTAAAAACATCTTTCACTTCATTTTTGTCATCAAATTCTCACAGTCAGAGATAGAACGCTTCTGTCAGATCCGGACCTTACTACAGTCACTCCTGCCTTTGTGTTGTCCAGACTGGATTATTGCAGTGCTGTTGTCAGTGTGGCTGCATTTGAAGCTCACTTGGAAGTTACAGCTGGTTCAGAATGTGATACTGTATTGGTCACAAAGACAGTATTACACCAATTCCTCGAGAACAGCATTGTTTAATAATTTCTGGGTACAAGGTATGGACTCCATCTATCAAGCCCAATATGGCATGAGTCATGTCTACTTGAGAGACGGTCCCCCTTCCTATGGAGCGCTAAGTCTAACAGTTTCTTGACCTGCCTGTGTACTGTGTTCACAAGAAGGGAGTTTATAATTATGAACAAAAATGCCTTTCGCCCCAACTCTGGAATTCTCAATGCAGTATGATATTTTTGTGTGGATTAGTGTCTGACTTGTTTTTAAACAGAGCTGTATAATGTAACTTGGCACAAATGTAGCACTTTTTATCCATAGGTTTCAAATCACTTTACAATACCTCCTTTTTTGAACTGATAAAACTGAAGCACAAAGGCTAAGCCTGGGTAAAACAATGAATTGATGTAGGGTGTCCTTAAATCACATGCTCTTGAGATTAATACTTTTAATTCCAGTAATTATGGTGCAATATTTAATTGGTACTAGTGATGGCATCTCAGAATAGTAACATGTTGAGAACAAATAAGTTGGATCTCTTCTTCATCACTGACAACATAATACAATAGCTTTTTAATTTTTTTGATGAAAGGAAAAAAAAAACAGTGGTTTTTGAAACCCACTTAGTGCTAATTAAAAGTAGTGTCATTGGTTAAAAAGAAGTGATAATTCATGTCTGTGACAAACACTGTGTTGATTATATGTTTTATTCATCAAATAGTATCGGAGTATTTGGCAACAGCTATGCTGTGATTTCATAATGGGATTTAAACCAGGAGCTATAAGTGAACACAAGCTATAAGCAAAAACAATAGATCTTGTTCAGCAGATAGGCAAGTGCGGAAGTACTTGTTACAGCTTGTCAGTGAATTTTTATTTTTATACACTGTTTATCTATGGGTCACAATGCAGACATCAGCTTTTCAAAGTAAGCAGGAAACACTTAATTTCCTCACAACTTGCACCCGCTTTCTTCAAGGGAGCAGTTAATACAGTAACTACAAAAGGCAGCAATAATCACCACTACCTCTTTGAAAATAAACACTTCCTCTTTCGTGCACCAGCCGTTTTAATCATTAACAAACTATAATAAGCAGAGGGTGAGAATTGTGGATGACAGTGTCTTGATTAAAGAAAGTTTAAAAGGCGAAATAAATGAAACTTCGAAGTAGAAAGAGGCCTTTCATGAACTCCACACACACATTAGATTCTCAGCTGATATAAATCAGAATAATTCTATTGAAGTCATTCTGATTTACACCACTTGAGGATCTGGCCCTCTTTTTAATGGGTCAAACCAAAACTGTAAATTCCTCTGATGGTAGGGGTTCAGAGCCTGCTAGCAGTTCAAAGTGGTATTTAATGTCAACATGTTCTGCATTGAATTCATTCTCCAGCTGAGAAAGATCAAGACCATATAACTGCCTGAGAGCACGTCTGTGATGAGACATCATTGTTGTAAATGTAGATGATGTGTAGCACATCCCAAATTGGCAAGAGGTTAGGGACCACATGACTGTCTTTGAGTCTGTTTCAAAACCTGAAGGAATACAAAATGAAAAGAGAGAGATGGAATATAATTGAAACAGTGTTTGTTCTGCTTGATAACTTTTCTTCCCCACTAGCGTCCCTTGGTCTCCCTGTTTAGCTGATCCCCTCTCAACAAAACCCCACCCAAAAAATTAAATCAAACAAAGGGTGAAAACATGGTGGCACTAACAGGATGTTTGCAAAACCTTCTTTGTTATATCCCTTTCTCCTTAATCTTTTGTCTGTTTTATCTGTTTAAATTGTAAACTCTCCAGGGCAGAGATTGTCTCATTCTGTTTGTGTAATGCCTCGCGGAGTTAGGCCCCTGATCCCAACTGGCCCTTCAGTTATACCGTGATATAAATAATAAAAATTGACTCTAAGCCTGTTAGTAGCCCGGACAAAAATTATCTTAGTTATGCAGGAATTCAATTTTAGTCACTTGGAATACCTATGTTAGTCTGCTCTTCTCTGCAGTTTTACAGAAATTAACTCTTGCTTCTGAAACTTTGACCTGTACATTTTACATAATCAGCTGCCCTTAACCAGGCACTAAATTACTAGATTCTGCAAACACTGCTCTACCTGTTGATTAACGCCACTCCCAGACTACAGGTGTGCAATAATCTTTGTCTCATCACAACATGAATTTAATCCCAAAATTAAAATGGGACCACTTTGGAATTTATTGCTGATTTTCAGATAAAAGAGTAGGGTAGCTTTTTAGGACATTGTGATGGGTTCCTTCCAGGGTGCTGGTTGAAACTGTGGTACCATTGAGCCCCCCGATCCACCAGCCTGGGCTCTCACTCACCCTGTAATACTTTGACAAGCTGCAGACACGCTCCAGGTCTCTCACTTTCACCAGCACAAGGGTAGGGACACACCCAGCTGTAGTAACATGCAGACAGGCTTTCTGACCAGCCCCTGCATGGGAAGGCTATACAGCTAGGGCACTTATCAGCTTCTCAGAGGCACACCCCTTCTGGAGGGTTAACCCAAAATTATACCGTCTTGAGCTGCACCGGGAACTGTACAGCATAAGCTCATAAAATTCTTGCCCTCCCTCAATGTGGAAAGGAATATACACAGCTTTGTGCCCCAAGTTACACACTGGTTTTAGACCAAACAAAAACACACTGGTTTTAGACAAAACAAAAACAAGTTTATTAACTACAAAAGATAGATTTTAAGTGATTATAAGGATAGCAAACAGATGAAAGCAGATTACCTTGCAAATAAACAAAAATGTAATCTAAGCTTAATATACTCAAGAGATTGGATATGAGTAGCAAATTCTCACCCTAAATGATGATTTAAGCAGGTTGCAGAGATTCTTAAGCTGCAAGCAAGTGCAGTTTGCCCTTTAAAACCCCAGGAATTCCTTTTATAGGCTAGAAATCCCTCTAGCCTGGGTTCAGCCCTTCTTTCCCAGTCCAGTCCTTGTTCCTCAGGTGTCTCCAGGAGCCTCTTTGGGTGGGGAGTCAGTGAAGAACCATGATGATGTCAGCCCCTTCCTTAAAATAGCTTTTGCACATGGCGGGAACCCTTCGTCTCTAAACTTGGTTCCCACAGCTGGTCAGTGGAAGAACTTTGGTATTCCAAGATGGAGTCCAGTATCAGGTGACTTGGTCACATGCCCCTGTAGGGTCACAGCAGCCATGACTCAGAGGCTGTTTGTTGCATCCTCAGGAAGGCTCCCCTGTGGGAGATTAGCTTCTTCTAAGACCTATTGTTCTCCCTAATGGCCCTTCCCAACCAGCCATCTAGACTGATTGCATCGTGCCAAGTGGGCATTCCCCAGGTGTAAACACATTTGTAATAGATGCATAGACAATATTCCTAACTTCAGATACCAAAATGATACATGAATACAAAAAGGATAATCCTATTCAGTGAATCATAACCTTTTCAATGATATCTTACATGACCTATCCTGCCTAAAATACATCATAGTTATGCTATAATCATATGATAATATTACTATGAAGAATATGGGGCGTAATGCCACAGACATAACTTTTTTTTTTTGAATACCAAGACCAAAGATGATCCTAAGGAGTTTAAAAGTATAAGTTCTATTAAGGTTTTATCATATTTCAGAATGTTAATTTTGCAAAACAACAACAACAAAGAGTTGGCATTTATGGGAAAAATACGGTTAACATGAAAATTTTTTTTTCTCTTTTAAATTACTCCATGGAGGCAGCCATGTTCCCAGAAGTTCGGACAGTTTAGGCGAGGGAGAAATTCATTCTGTATAGAAATCATTGGGGAAAACAGACTGCCTGAATACCTGCTGCTTACATGTGAATACCAGTGCAGATCTTGTGGGGCCTTTGTTTTTCATTTTAAAATGAAAGCCTCCAGCTGTCTTGTCTTAATCTCTGGGAAAAAGTATTTCCACTCTGCATTTTGCTTCTGGCATTTCCAACTACAGGGGACCAAGTCTACTACTGCCCCAAATGTTCCAACTCTCTCTACCATGTTGAGCAGCTGTTGTCTCCTTTACGACATTCACGTAGCAATGTAGAGCCATGCTGCAGCACTGCCAGAGTGCCAGCTGGTGATTTTTAATATTGTGTGACTGTATGACTAATTGCTTGCTTGTTGAATTTTAGCTGACTTGCCCAGTGGTTCATAGTCAAGCTGGAAGGGCATATTGAGAGGGGGTCCCGCAGGTATTGGTCATGGGTCCGGTTCTGTTCAATGTCTTCATCAATGATTTAGATTATGCCATAGAGAGTACAGTTATAAAGTTAGTGGATGATACCGAGCTGAGAGGGGTTGCAAGTGCTTTGGAGGATAGGATTAGAATTCAAAATGATCTCGACAAACTGGAGAAATGGTCTGAAGTAAGTAGGTTGAAATTGACCTCTTGAGGTCCCGCCTACTCCTACACGTTTACGATTCTGAAAGTTTAGGTTTCTAGACAGAACCAGCAACTGTTTTATAAGTGATGTACGTGTTACTTGTAAAATCCTCCCTAAAGAAACTGGGATTCTGGACCTAAAAGTTGGGTTGTGGAAAACCCAATGCTGGAGGTCTTTAAGAACATATTAGTCAAACACCTTTCAGGGATGGTCTATGCTTAATCTTGCCTCAGCACAAAGGGGTGGGCTTGATGACCTTCAGAGTTCCCTTCCAGGTTTATATTTTTATGATTACACAGTACCTGTTCTGGGATTATACAATAAAAGCTTCCTCATGATGCAAAGTGGTTAACTTAATGGATATATGGGAATCTGCCATTTAAAATTCTGGCTATTCAGGTTTTGTAGGATTGACAGCATTGCATTGTGTGTTCATAATGTATGGCCCAGTCACTTACGAAACAATCCAGCTGAAAGGAAGTGTTTTGCTACCCTAAGCCTATGTTTGTTTTTGGACCTATGTGTGTTATTCCTAACTTGTAAAATTCTAGCAAAGCCTGGAAGTAATAATGTATTATGCAATATATTTTCACCATGTCCTATTCAAAAAGATGCATTTAGGGAGACTATTTCTCTTTCCTGGTTTGTTTTGAAATAGAGACTATGTAGTGTGTATTACTATCTAATGCTGTTATTTAACAGTGCTTCCAACTGCCTCCCAAAACAAACAACGCATCCCTGTACCAAGATTAGAGCTTTTATCAAATGTCACATCAAGGGTGAGGGGAGGGGTACCAGTTCACTTTCCTCATTCAAATCCATCCTTAAGACTCTCGTCTTCTGTGACTCCCACAACAGGAGTGTATCATCCCTAATATTAGCTACTTAGAAAAATACTTGTGATAGGTTGTGTCTCCATCTTGATTGTTCAATCGTCACATCAGTTATCCCAGCTGTTTTGTCCTGTCTAATATCAGATTAACTGTTTGGGGTAGGGATTGGACTTTTTCCCCACCTGTTGCCAAGTGCCTAGCACATCTCTAAGGCCATGTCTACGCTACCCGCTGGATCGGCGGGTAGTGATCGACCTATTGGGAATCGATTTATCGTGTCTAGTGTAGACACGATAAATCGATCCCCAATCGCTCTGCAGTCAACTCTGGAATTCCACCACGGCGAGAGGCAGAAGCGGAGTTGATGGGGGAGCGGCGGCCGTCGATCCCGCGCCACGAGGACACGAAGTAAGTGATTCTAAGTCGATCTAAGATATGTCGACTTCAGCTACGCTATTCTCGTAGCTGAAGTTGCGTATCTTAGATCGATATCCCCCCCCCCCCCCAGTGTAGACCAGGCCTTTGTGATGCAAAATAATGCACCTTGATTAATCCAGCTGGACGCAGATAGGTTTTTTTCTCATCATAAAAATACTTCTCTCTGGGGCCATATTATTTATTGTATTTCAGACAGAATGTCCTAATTTAAAGTGTCACTGATGTGAATAGAAAGGAACATAAAGGCCATGCAGGGTCAGACCAAAGGTCCACCTAGTCCAGTATCCTGTCTTCTGACAGTAGCCAATGCCAGATGCCCCAGAGGGAGTGAACAGAGCTGGTAATCAAGTGATCCATCCTCTGTTGCCCATTCCCAGTTTCTGACAAACAGAGGCGAGGGACACCATCCCTGCCCATCCTGGCAAATAGCCATTGATGGACTTACCCTCCATGAGTTTATCTAGTTCTTTTTTGAACCCTGTTATAGTCTTGGTGTGACATTCCCCTGGTGTTATCTGGACCAGTGATCTGCTCGGTCACTCCAATCCTCGAATCTGGGAGCCAGCCTTGCCCTGCTCTGCTGTGAGAACCCCCACTCCTGGGCTGTTCACGCACAACCTCTGGCATGTAAACTGCTTGGATTCTGCAACTGAATGACACTAGCCAATATCTCCAGTCCCAGACGCAACCCAAGGAACCTCCATCTTTCAGTGTCCAGTTATGCCCGCTGGACATTGCAAGCTTATGTGAGTTCGTCAGTTTAACAAAGAAATTGATATGTAGGCTTGTTATCCCAAGGGGAGTCTCTGACACACTTCAAAGCAAATGCACTGCTTAAGGTAGAATAAACAAACCAAGATTTTAAGTGATAAGTCAAAGTACAAGTCAGATTTGGTCAAATGAAATAAAAGCAAAACACTTTCTAAGATCTTTCAGTGCCCTTACAAACTTAGATGCTTCTCGTCACAGGCTGGCTGGTTGCTCTTCATGCAGGCTCTCCCCTTTGATCAACGCTTCAGTTGCTTGTTGGTGATGTCTGTAGATGGAGGTGGAAGAGAGAGGAGGAGCATGGCAAATGTCTCTCCCTTTTATCATGTTCTTTCTTCCCTCTTGTCCTTGCCCCTTCCCCTTCAGAGTGACGTGAGCATTACCTCATTGCAGTCCCAAACTGGGTAAGGGGGGTGACTCACTGGAAAATCCAACAGATCTTTTGTTACTGCCTGGGCCAGTGTCCTTTGTTCCTGTGAGGCTGGGCTGGGTTTGTCCCATACATGCCCTGATGAAGTGTGAACTGCCCCTGTGCTCTTGGACAGTTTTTGCCTGGGCCTGTTTTAAGCCATGAGGACACATTTTCAGCCTCATAACTATATACATGAAATTACAATGTATAATGGGGAGGGCAAACTGCAGCCTGTGGGCCAGATCTGGCCCGTCAGGGCTTTCAGTCTGGCCCACGGGATTGCCAGCCCCATGGCACAGTGAGGCTAAGGCAGGCTTCCTGCCTGCCCTGGCCCCGCACCACTCCCGGAAGCTGCCGGCACCACGTCCCTGTGGGAGGGGGGACAGAGGGCTCCATGCGCTGCCCTCACCTGCAGGCACCACTCCCCGCGGCTCCCATTGGCCAGGAACGGGGAACCATGGCCAATAGGAGCTTTGGGGGTGGTATCCACAGGTGAGGGCAGCGCGTGGGAGAGCTGCCTGCGCCACCCCACCCCCAAGAGCCACTGCTGGACACGCTGGCCACTTCCGGGAGTGGCGCGGGGCTAAGGTAGGCAGGGAGGCTGCGCACTGCTGCCACCCCAGAGCTGCTCGAGGTAAGTGGGGCCAGGCTGGATCCCACACCCTGAACCCCTCCTGCACCTCAACCCCCTTCCCTGAGCCCATTCCTGCACTCCACATCCCTCCTGTACCCTCAACCCCCTTCCCTGAGTCCCCTGCCGCACCCATTCTGCACCACAACCCCCTGCCCCAACCCTAAATTCATAGCCCTGCATACAATTTTCCCACCCAGATGTGGCCCTTGGGCCAAAAAATCTGCCCACTCCTGACCTACAACATTACTATAACAATTCTCAGTGGATCACAAGTCTTCCAAAGACACCTGACATGACAAACTTTGCATTGGATACCACACATTCATTTTATAAGGCTGAACATGGGGGTATAGGGTGTTCCCCTGAGGTACAGAACGTCACACCTGGCTTTCATAACATTTTCTGGCAAGGAGTTCCACAGGTTGACTGTGCGTTGTGTGAAGAAATACTTTTTTGTTTGTTTTAAACCTGCTGCCTATTAATTTCATTTGGTGACTCCTATTCCTGTGTTATGAGAAGGAGTAAATAACACTTCCTTATTTACTTTCTCGACACCAGTCATGATTTTATAGACCTCTATCATATCGCCCTTAGTCGTCTATTTTCCAAGCTGAAAAGTCCTAGTTTTATTAATCTCTCCTCATATGGCAGCTGTCCCAGACCCCTAATAATTTTTGTTGCCCTTTTCTGAACCTTTTCCAAGTCCAATATATCTTTTTTGAGATGGGGCGAGTACATCTGCACGCAATATTCAAGATGTGGACGTACCATGGATTTATATAGAGGCAATATGATATTTTCTGTCTTATCTATCCCTTTCTTAATGATGCCCAATATTCTGTTTGCTTTTTTGACTGCCGCTACACAGAGTGGATGTTTTCAGAGAGCTGTCCGCAATGACTCCAAAATCCCTTTCTTGAGTGGTAACAGCTAATTTAGACCCCATCATTTTATATGTATAGTTGGGATTATGTTTTCCAATGTGCATTATCATATACATATAAAATGATGGGGTCTAAATCAACATTGGATTTCATCTGCCATTTTGTTACCCAGTCACCCAGTTTTGAGAGATCCTTTTGTAGGTCTTCGCAGTCTGCCTGGGACTTAACTATCTTGAGTAGTTTTGTATCATCTGCAAATTTTGCCACTCACTGTTGACCCCTTTTTCCAGATCATTTAGGAATATGTTGAATAGGACTGGACCCAGTACAGACCCCTGGGGGACACAACTATTTGCCTGTCTCCATTCTGAAAACTATTTATTCCTACCCTTTGTTTCCTATCTTTTAACTAGTTAGCAATCCATGAGAGGACCTTCCCTCTTATCCCGTGACAGCTTACTTTGTTTAAGAGCTTTTAGTAAGGGACCTTGTCAAAGGCTTTCTGAAAATGTAAGTACACTATATCCACTGGATCCCCCTTGTCCACGTGCTTGTTGACCCCCTCAGAGAATTCTAGTAGATTGGTGAGGCATGATTTCCATTTACAAAAACCATGTTGACTCTTCCTTAACAAATTGTGTTCATCTATGTGTCTGACAGGTTTGTTCTTTACTATACTTTCAACCAGTTTGCCTGGTACTGAAGTCAGGTTTACCGGCATATAATTGCCGGGATCACCTCTGGAGCCCTTTGTAAAAATTGGTGTCACATTAGCTGTCCTCCAGTCATCTGGTACAGAAGCTGATTTAAATGATAGGTTATAGACCACAGTTAGTAGTTCTGCAACTTCACATTTGAGTTCCTTCAGGACTCTTGGGTGAATGCCATCTGGTCCTGGTGACTTATTACTGCTTATTTTATCAATTTGTTCCAAAACCTCCTCTATTGACAACTCAATCTGGGACAGTTCCTCAGATTTGTCCCCTAAAAAGAATGGCTCAGGTTTGGGAATCTCCTTCACATCCTCAGCCATGAAGACTGATGCGGAGAAACTAAATGAATTCTTTGCAATGACCTTATCCTTGAGTGCTTCTTTAGCATCTCGATCATCCATTGATCCCACAGGTTGTTTAGCAGGCTTCCTGCTTCTGATATACTTAAAAAATTTTTGCTATTACTTTTTGAGTCTTTGGCTAGCTGTTCTTCAAATTCTTTTTTGGCCTTCCTAATTATATTTTTACACTTCACTTGCTAGAGTTTATGCTCCTTTCTATTTTCCTCGCTAGGATTTAACTTCCACTTTTTAAAGGATGCCTTTTTTTGCCTCTCATAAATATAAAGGGAAGGGTAAACACCTTTAAAATCCCTCCTGGCCAGAGGAAAAATCCTTTCACGTATAAAAGGTTAAGAAGCTAGGATAACCTCGCTGGCACCTGACCAAAATGACCAATGAGGAGACAAGATACCTTCAAAAGCTGGGGGGAGGGAGAAACAAAGCCTCTCTGTCTGTGTGATGCTTTTGCTGGGGACAGAACAGGAATGGAGTCTTAGAATTTAGTAAATAATCTAGCTAGATATGCGTTAGATTCTGTTTTGTTTAAATGGCTGATAAAATAAGTTGTGCTGAATAGAATGTATATTCCTGTTTTTGTCTTTTTGTAACTTAAGGTTTTGCCTAGAGGGATTCTCTATGTTTTGAATCTGATTATCCTGTAAGGTATTTACCACCCTGATTTTACAGAGGTGATTCTTTTACTTTTACTTCAATTAAATTCTTCTTTTAAGAACCTGATTGCTTATTCATTGTTCTTAAGATCCAAGGGTTTGGGTCTGTGTTCACCAATGCAAATTGGTGAGGATTTTTAGCAAGCCTTCCCCAGGAAAGGGGGTGTAGGGTTTGGGAGGATTTTGGGGGGAAAGACGTTTCCAAGCGGGCTCTTTCCCTGTTATATATTTGTTAGACGCTTGGTGGTGGCAGCAATAAAGTCCAAGGGCAAAAGGTAAAATAGTTTGTATCTTGGGGAAGTTTTAACCTAAGCTTATTTTTACCAGCTTAGGGGGTTTTTCATGCAGGTCCCCACATCTGTACTCTAGAGTTCAAAGTGGGGAAGGAACCTTGACAGCCTCTCACTGCTTCTTTTACTTGGTTGTTTAGCCCCAGTGGCACTTTTTTTGTTCTCTTACTATGTTTTTTAATTTGGGGTATGCATTTAAGTTGAGCCTCTATTATGGTGTTTTTAAAAAGTTTCCATGCAGCTTGCAGGGATTTCACTTTTTGTGCTGTACCTTTTAATTTCTGTTTAACTAACTTCCTCATTTTTGTGTAGTTCCCCTTTCTGAAATTAAATGCCACAGTGCTGCGCTGCTGTGGTGTTTTCCCCACCACAAGGATGTTAAATTTAATTATATTATACAAAAAGAAAAGGAGTACTTGTGGCACCTTAGAGACTAACCAATTTATTTGAGCATAAGCTTTCTTGAGCAACAGCTCACTTCATCGATGAAGTGAGCTGTAGCTCACGAAAGCTTATGCTCAAATAAATTGGTTAGTCTCTAAGGTGCCATAAGTACTCCTTTTCTTTTTGCGAATACAGACTAACATGGCTGTTACTCTGAAACCAATTATATTATGGTCACTATTACCAAGTGGTCCAGCTATATTCACCTCTTGGACCAGATCGTATGTTCCACTTAGGACTAAACCAAGAATTGCCTTTCCTCTTGTGGATGGGGTGGAGGTTCGGGGGGTGTGGGGGGGGTCAGGGGATGGGGAACAGTGGGGGTTGGATAGGCGTGGGCATCCCGGAGGACCTGTCAGGGGGCGGGGGTGTGGATAGGGGTTGAGGCAGTCAGGGGACGGGGTTGGGTAAGGGGTAGGGTCCCGGGGGCAGTTGAGGGGGGGATCCTGGCAGGGTGTGGTCAGGGGACAAGGAGCAGGGGGTTTGGATGGGTTGGGGGTTCTGGGGGGGGCAGTCAGGGAACAGGGAATGGGGGGGTTGAATAGGCGTGGGAATCCCTGGAGGACCTGTTGGGGGGGGGGTGGATAGGGATTGTGGCAGTCAGGGGACAGGGAGTGGGGGGGTTGATAGGGAGTGGGGTCCCGGGGGGGGGAAGGGTGGTTAGTGGCGGGGGGTCCCGGGAGGGGCAGTCAGAGGACAAGGAGTGGGAGGGTTGGATGGGGTTGGGGTCCCCGTCAGGACACAGGAAGTGGGAGGGGGCCAGGCTGTTTGAGGAGGCACAGCCTTCCCTACCCGGCCCTCCGTACCGTTTTGCAACCCCGATGTGGTCCTCGGGCCAAAAAGTTTGCCCACCCCTGCCCTACACCATCCTCTCAGCCACACATTGAGACCCTGAAGTTCTCCCTGTCTAACTGGCCCTGCGCGTGGAACTGTAAGCATTTCAGAGAATGCTACCATAGAGGTCTTGGACTTCAATCTCTTACCTACCAGCCTAAATTTGGCCACCAGGACCTCTCTCCTATCCTTCCCTATGTCGTTGGTACCTACATGTACCACGACCAACGGCTCCTCCCCAGCGCTAGACATAAGTCTATCTAGATGTCTTGAGAGATCTGCAACCGTCGCACGAGGCAGGCAAGTCACCATGCGGTTCTCCTGGTCATCGCAAACCCAGCTATCTATGTTTCTAATGATCAGCTCGCCCATTACTAATACCTGTCTCTTCCTGATAACTGGAGTTTCCTCCCCTGGAGAGGTATCCTCAGTGCAAGAGGATCCACAACATCATCTGAAAGGAGGGTTCCAACTATGGGATAGTTTCCCTCTGCTCCAGTTGGATGTTCTTTCCCTGAGAATCTCATCCTCCTCAGCAGCACAGAGGCTGTCAGACTGGGCGTGGGACCATTCTACTGTGTCCCAGAAAGTCTCATCTGTGTACCTGTCTGTCTCCCTTAGCTCCTCCAGTTCAGCCACTCTGGTCTCCAAAGGCTGTTCACGGTCTCTGAGGGCCAGGAGCTCCTTGCACCGAATGCACACATACACCACCTGCCCATAGGGCAGGTAATCAGACATGCTGCATTGGGTGCAATAAACAGGATAGCCCCCCTCTGTTGCTGGACTTCTGCCTGCATTCTCTTTTGACTCCTGAAGCTCGTTCCTTTGTTGTTTTTATCAGGGGGTGTTTTTGGCTTTAAGTTTAAAGAATGTTAAGTGTATCTAGCCCCCCTCACACTCCCGTTAGCTGCTCCTGTTATATATAACATGCAATATATTTAAGTCAAGCAGCAACCACAACACAAACAACACACTACAGGCAACAAACTTACCCCAAGGGTCACGTAATCGCTCCTCCTTCACCTGAAGAACTCCCTTGCAAAACTCCCCTGTTAGCCGCTCCTGTTCACTCGCTCATGAAAACTGCTCATGTATTGGGACAGTGCTTTACACTCTTATTTGATTCTCTGCAGGACAAACATGTCCATTGCTTGCAGATCAATGTGGAGGGGAGTACTGTGAAGGGAGTGAGAGGGTTTCTGTGCTGTGGCTTGTGTCAACTGACTTGGGCTTGTGGGGATCGGGCTGCTGGGCTGTAAAATTGCAGTGGAGGTGTTTGGGCTCAGGCTGGCACCTGTGCTCTCAAACCCCATGAGGGTATTTTATTGCAGTGTAGACACACTCAGTGTGATCTTACTGTGATTTCCACAGGTTTTTTTTCTTAAATAATTAAAACCCAATTTTATTCTGACACTGCCTTACGTGGCACGGATATCTGTGCTTTTAATCAGACAGCCAATGCTGTTTCAAAGGAGCGGGGAGTTTGTCAAAGCGTGTAACCAAGATTGTCTTTCACTTCCCTAAGACCTTCACTGTGTTGCCATTTAAATTTTATCTCTTTATTTTGATTTTATATAAAAATAGCCCTGTATTATGTTCTGCTTACTGGGTGACCTGTTTTTAACAGAGGCTAATGTGAATAGTGATGGCTACTTTCCTACAGTTTCCTCTGGGTATCTGAGTATTTTTCAGCCTGTTGTTTTCCAGGCAGTTTGTCTAAGCTGTGACACAGGACAATAGCAGAGTTCCTCTCCAACATTTCCCTTTTGAGTGTTTCTAATCACAAATGAGACAAATGGGTGCTAGAAGCAGGGTGATTTATTTAAACTATGACCGCCTATTCAGAACAAGTATCAAGGCTATCACAAAATAAAACAAGCCCCAGTGAAACAAGTGAAAGTATAATAACTTGCTCTTATCCCCGAAGAAGACACACTAGCAATGGTACAGTCACAGTTGAAGAGGTGCTTCCTCGCTGACTCCCTGTTCTCAGGGTTTTCTGAAAAAATTAGGTTGTAAATTCCCATGCCTCTCCTGTGTTAGAGTAACCACTGGGGTAAGTGAATACTGGCCCCTGCCATATGAGAAGGCATTAACCCTGTCTTGGGTCAAGGAGCTGGGCTAGGAAGTACAGTCATATCTTAACAGCTCTCCTGTATGTCATGCTATTATAGACTGATTTTCTTTTGGCACTTCATAAAATGATTTAATTTCCTAATCTAACCTTTGAAAATTAATTTAAGGTCTAAAATAAGACTCTAGCTTATCCTTATTGCCTAATTGCAGGCAGAACTAGGCACAGACACAATAGGAGTCCAGCCTTTTAAACTGTTTTTTAAAAAAAATTGAAGCTGAGAGGAGGAAATTAAACACTAAAACCACTGAGATTTTATGAAATTTTTTAAACCAAAAAATAAAAGGCAAATTCAGTTATTTATCATGACTACTTTTCACTTATTTAGCACTTTAACATTATCTAATTGTCCTTGAGTATTTCAAGGTTATTAGAAAAGTGCATGATCCAGTGCAGTAAGAGATGGAAATATATCGCAGATCACACCTTCTGATAAATGGCACCCGACGTTTCTCATTGAAACCGATCATTCTTGGGATTTAGCTATTATTATTTAATCAATAGCATCTTCTACAAGTATCAGCGTTCTGAAAAGAATACAACAAACACCCATTAAAAAAAATTGGTGCGCAAGTTGGAGCCCACTAACTTAAAATGGAAAATGAACTCATAAAGCAGCGTTTCAGTATTGCCAGCTCTTGTGATTTTTATCGTGACTCTAGCAATTTTGGGGTGTCTCGTTACCTGTCTCATGAAGATGTGTTCACATGTGGCCAACTCATGAATTTTCCCTTATTCGATGTGGCCACCATCTCATATTATTACCAATGGGTCTCGTCACCACTTCCCTCAAGTCTATCTGCATCTGGAAGTGAGGCCGTTCCTAATAAAGTCCCATAGTTGGCAGCCATTTTGCCCATGGACTTGGCTTTAGTCTGCTTTAGGAGGCTGAGCGGGACACAGGGACTGTGAGGAGCAGCCAGCAGAGACTCTGTGCAAGGTAGACGGGGGAAGAATGAGTGGAGCAGGAGGTCTATTTAGGGGTTCAGGGGAATGTGGAGGCAGGAGGGAGGTTGAGGAGTATGCAGAGGACAGTGTAAGAGTGGGAGATGGTGGGGATAGAATGGCAACTCCCTCAGCCAGGGGGTAGGTGGGTGAGTAAGTGGGAGACCCCTCTGATCAGGCCAGGGGAGGGCAGTGTTGCTAACTCTCATGAATTGATCTCCAGTCCCGTCTCAGGATTTTGGAGCCACCTTGGGAGCTGTCATGACAAGACTCTCCCATGATTCAATCCCATGATTTTCAGGGCTCGGCACATGGGCAGAACTCCGTGGAAGAGCCTTGGGGCTGAGGACGCAGACCTGCCCTGGCTTCCTGTGGCCCTGTAGCAGAGAGCGGGTTCTGGGATAGCAGGAGGAAGGGGAGTGGGGAGCCGGGACAGCAGTGCTGCTGCATAGAGAAGTCCCAGGGCGGCAGGAGGTAGAGAAGTGTCACTGTTGCATCAGGACTGTGCTTGAGGGAATGGATGGCCGTTCCCCTCTTTGGGGTGAGGAGAGGGTAAAGGGGCTCCAACTGAGCAGCCAGGGAGAGGTGCATGTTTGTGTGCATTAAAGGTTGATATTTCAACCTGAAATTCTCTCACATGCGCTCCATTGGCAGGGGAATAGAGGGGAATCCAAAAAACAGATTAAAACCATAATTTGATTTTTTTTTTTAAATGATGGTTTTTGATCTCGAGGTTGGCGGTACTGAAGTTTTAGGGTTAGATTTAAACAAAACCAAATTGGCACTGAGAAGGGAGAGAATTTCACCCAGCAATAGGTGACACAAGATGGCGCTTGATCCTTTATGTGAACAAGAATGAAAGTACAAGCAATCTCAAAATGGAAGTACAGTGTGAAATCCTAGCTATTGTAATATAAAAGCTTGATTTCTACCTAGCTTTTACTCCCTTTCCCTCTTCTTCCCCCCCATAAAAGGTAAATTGCATTTTATTTTGTAAAATACTAGTGTGTCTTGTGGGCATAGACTTGGGGATGGTATTTATTATTTGTATTATGGTAGTACCCAGAAGCCCTAAACAAGAGTGGGGCCGAGTTGGGCTTTATGCTGTACGTATGCATAGTGAGGGACAGTCTCTACCCTGAAGAGTTTATGGCAGTGGTCCTCAAACTGGAACCCACCCCCTGGAGGGGTGCAGAGGAACATCAGGGGAGGGGCACAGCGGGGCCTGGGCCAGCTCCCACAAGGGGACAGGGAGGGATCACTCCCCAGCCCTGCTCTGTCTCCAGCCCCACTCCTGCCCCAGCTCCCACTCCACTCCTGGTAAGGGGGTGGGGCAAGAGGAAAAGTTTAGGGACTACTGGCTTATGATCTACAGAGACAGGACAAGCAAAAAATGGGTAGGGAAAACAGGCACAGAAAAGCAAAGTAACTTGCCTGAGGTCACGCCGCAGGTCAGTGGCAGAGCTAGGAATAGAACCCAGGTGCTGCGAGTCACAGGCAGGTCAACAACCATGCTGCTTCTCAAGGCAGGAGGATATCCTCTGCCCTTCCTGTGTCTTTCCACAGTGAGGAAATAATTCAGACAGGATGAGCTCTTGGAGGGTGTCTTTCTTTTACTTAAGTTCTTTTTTGGCTATTCACCAATGGAATCTCTAAAGTAAACTCAATTGCAAATGAAATATCCAACTATGTAAAACAAAGCTGTTATTGCATAAAGAAATTCTGAAATATAAGCCATCACAGCAATGCTTTAGAGTCTCATGATCCTTCCAGAATCTCCAGGGGGTAAATAACATTGCAGTTATTTACAGTAAAAAATGGGTATAATCTCCTCTGGAGGAGACTTAGAACTGAGATCCTGACTTTGGTCATTAAAGATCAAATGGGACTTCTGAATAGCGAAGTGCTCTGTTCTGTTCCATATAGGTGGTTATACTATGTTTATCACAGTAGTATGTGATTGCCTTCCTGTAGTGCATTAAGGAATATGACTAACATCTGCCACTTGTTTTTTCTCTCAGCCTCTCCCCAGGGGCAGGGGGGAAGTATGGCAAATGGAGTATTTTGGTTTGGATAGCAACATGAGTATAATAAGGCAAGGTCAAGGAACTTCTTACATCCCAGGTGTTAACACTCGGTTTCAGAAGTGTAAATTCAGTGTTGTGGGTTACAATGGCTGTAGGTTAAGTGCTGAAGTCACACATGGATTACTGCTACAACCGTAGAATAGAATGCTGTTCTGACGGTCTGGCTTGCACCGCTACTGTTGATGGCTAGGCTTGTTTCTAGCCAAGTTCTCTAAAGCTACATACTTAAATTTTAAGCCTATATAGCCACTCAGGATGAATGTCTTCATACATGTGCCTTTAATAGTAGTATCCCTTCTGGTAGCTATACTGTAATTATGGGTTCACTATCTATATAAAATCCTTACATACACTGTGTATTTGTGTAAGATAATAGACCATCTCTTGATCAGTGTTACAGATAATACTTTAGATGATGATTAAAATCTGAATTTTAAAAATCTGCTGTGTGATTTCTGTATCATGGCTTCTGTTTTATTCCTTTGCATTCCACACTGATTGGACAACAAAAGTGAGTTTTTGTTTCTTGTCATTTTCACTTTTAGATTTCTATGCACTAAGCACAGTGTTGATAAAAATGTTAAATAGCATAGGGTCCAGAACAGTTCCCCACAGGACTCACTAGCAACACACCTACCTGCTGCTGATTCGCTGTTTGCAATTACATTTTGAGACCTATCAGTTAGCCAGCTTTTAATTCATTTAATCTGTGCCATGTTCATCTTACCTTGTTCTAGTTTCTTAATCAAAGTGTTGTGCAGTATCAATTCAAAGCCCTTACAGAAATCTAAGTATGTTACATCACCACTATTACCTTTATCAACCCAATTTGTACTATAATAAAAAAAAATCAAGTTAGTTTGACAGGATCTATTTTCCATAAACTCATGTTGATTCGCATTAATTATATTACCCTCCTTCAATTCATCATTAATCAAGTCCCATATCAGCTGTTCTGTTATCTTGCTTGGGATCTATGCCAGACTGACAGGCCTATAATTACCCTGATAGTCTTGTTTATTCTTTTTAAATATTGGCACAACATTAGCTCTCTTCCAGACTTCTGGAACTTCCCCAATGTTCCAAGACTTATTGAAAATCCGTGTTAAAATAGTCCAGCAAGGTCCTCAGCCAGCTCTTTTAAAATTATTGGGTGCAAGTTATCTAGACCTGCTGATTTAAAAATGTCTAACTTTAATAACTGCTGTTTAACATTCTCCTGCCATACTAGAGATTCTTGTCTCTCTGGACATATATAAACTTTCAAACAGTTGCAACTTTCAAATCAGTGGAAACTGCATCAGTAAATCTCCCTTGCAGCACTTAAAAATCAAAACATCAGATACATTGTCTAAGTTGTTTTGATTTCTTGATATTAATATTTAGCACTTGCATGTTCAAAGTACTTTACAAACATTGGATTCTCTCCTGCAGTCCTCCTGTGATAAACTGGCTTAGCCCCTAGTAACTGGTCCTGTCAAGGATGAGCCTGCTACTTATTTAGTGCTTAAAGGAGTTACTATTTTGTCACAAGTAGAGGTACTTGTGCTTTTGGTGCTGAAGGTCTGGAATTTGATCTCTGGGGCCAGATATGTGATGTCTCTGTGTTTATATGGCCACTGTTTGTTTACCGTGTTCAGGCCAAATCAAAGGGAATTTGTTTGAATAAAGACTGAAGAATTGGGCTTATTAACTAACCCTCAGCAGTGCTCTGAGGAAGGTAAGTGGGGTTAATACAACTTTAGAGTTGGGGGAGGAGAGAAGAAACAGACATAGAGCCTCTAAGGGCATGTCTATGCAGCATTTTTGGAGTGAGCGTCCCAGCCCAGGTCAACAAACTTGGGTTAGCAGGGCTCATGCTAGTACCAAAGGAAGAGTGTGGGCTTCAGAGTCCGAGCTACAGCCCGAGCCACAACTTAAAAGCTCTGTCTGTTCAGCTATTCTTAAAGCTCTAGCATGAGCCCAGCTAACCTGACTCTGTCGATCTGGGCATTGCTCCAAAATGCTGTGCAGACCTACCCTAGGTGATGACCACGACCAAGGAATGAGTCTGCAGCAGTACAGACTAGGAGCCCTGATGCAGAACTTTCATAATGTCGCTTGACTCATTAAAATCTTGGTCAATAGCAGTGATGAAAGAGGAAGGAAAAATAGAATTTCTTTCTCTATCAATACTAAAAATTGAAGATATGCCATCAATAGCGCACTGGCAGTTTGGCCTTCTGCCTTACGTTTAGAAGGGACAGCAGAATAAAACTGTATAAAAAAGAAAATCCCACTTAACCAAAACTCTAAAAAGAAAGTTAGCCAAAAGCGGGGGGAACGACCGAACAATCCCCGCACCTCAAACCAAAGAACTGATTTCAATTTAAAACTCAGGATACTAAAAATTGTTAGAAAAATCAGATGCATGATTTTCTGTAGAAAGATTCTCTTCTGTGTCAGAATGTTGGGAATCTGCCAACTTCTGTACTAGCCTAATGTTAATCCAGATCTTCCACTTTAATTCACCATTTAGCAAGGAAAAATAGAACTCCTAGTACAGAACTATTTAAAAAATGATGGTGCATATGTATAAATAAAAAACGAATGTTTGTACTAGAACTGGCTGGAGGTTGACAATTCTGTTTCACAGCAACTTTCAGGGTTTTGGAATTTGTTTTTGTTCCTCATTGGACCAACAACAAAACTTTTCAGGCATCTTTTGCAAAAGATGGAGTTGTCAGGGGAGGGATGTGTATGTATTTGTATCAGTATCACACCCCATAGGGTGGGGGTTAGGGTACTGGCCAGGTTTAAGACCTTGCCCTACCTGACAGCAGAATTTTCAATCCCACATCACTCCAAATCAAGCAGAGCAGCGACTTGAATCTTGGTCTCTCACATCCCAGGCCAGTGTCCTAATCATCCACCTATAGAATCTTACTCTGTCAGGAAGAAGAGAAGGAAGTTTTGTGGAAACAGATTTCTCATTCCTCCTAAAACCAGGCATGTACAAAATGGATTTTCCATTACTACCAACAGAGTATTCAGGTTAGTAGACTATATTATTCGAATAGTTCTTGGAAACTACTTATCAAATATGTTCCCTCTAAACCTGCTTAAATTCCCTCCCCAAAACCTATACACTTCTAAACTTGAGTATTTTCTGCTGCTGAGTCTATTCTTGGTTCATGGGAATCACTTTCTAACTACAGCACTAAGTTTATTACATGTTAAATAATGGCACTGCAAAAAGTAGCAAGCCAAATATCAGCATACAATGACATAATCTGTCATCATTCATTAGGGCTGCGACCCAGCAAAGCCATTAAATGCATGCTTAACTTCAAGCATTCGTGTAGTCTCATTGACTGCAATGGGAGAACTTGTGCTTAAAGTTAAGCACATGCATAAATAGTTTACTAGATTAGGGACTGAATTAGTTGTCTAATTTATGTGGGGGCTCTTAGCCATGGATCAGGGCCCTGTTGTGCAAGGTATTGAACAAACACAGAACAAAGAAGATGGTCCCTGCCCCAGAGTTCACAATCTAAGTATAAGACAAGAGACAACAGGTAGTTTCAATAGACAAGGACAGCACTGGTTTGGATGATAGGCGGTGGTCACAGCAGAGCAGCTGCTCAACTGCTGTTAAGTTTTTGGTAGGTGTGACAGCAGAGGAGGTGAGAGGTTGGTTCAGCTGCTACATCTGTTTAGTCCTTGGCCTTTCCACTCAGCCTCAACAATTAAAGACTAATCGGATGGAGATTTCTGTGATGTAGACAGGTGGCCAATAGGAACTGGATTGATTAATTTAATAAACAACTCATTTTGCCAGGGCCAAACAGCATCAGTTGGCAATAACTCACAAATAGGTCTGCTCTGACTATGCTCAGGTCTGGTTTCTGGTGCCTTGGGGACTTTTGCCAAATGGGCCAAGAAGAGTGTAACTAGCTTCCTGGTGTCTTTCCATCCCCATCTTCACAGAGTGAGAACTTGGAACAACAGAGAACCTTGTCCTTCAATCTTATTTTGTTTTTTTGTGTTAACATTTTGTGGAACTATGCAAGTGTTACACAACTGATAATGAACAGCAACAATGCCAAGAAAAACTGATATCCCTCTTACAGTTAAATGAGTGATACCATAGTTAAAATGTTTCATGCTTCATGACTTGGCAAAGCTAGAAAACTTTCAACCAATGCAAGTTCTTTTTGGACCAGTACAAATTTTCATAGCACTGGTTCTGGACCAGGAATCCCTGTGGTCCCTCACAACCTGGGATATATTTCATCTGGTCACATTTGACTCCCATTGGCAGTTTGCTAAACCATCTGACATTCACACTTATCGTCTCAAGAAGCTTAAAGATAAGCTTCCTTGGTGTAGCTTTCTGATATTTACATTCATGAACACTAAATGGCTCAGACTTATCCTAAAGTTATGTCTGATCTTCTTTGTTAGACTCCAAGACTAATCGTATGAGATAATGACCCCAAACTGAAACTATGGCTTTGGCAGCTGCTTGTCTTCTAAACAAACAAATTGAGATTAAATACCAGAATTAAAACCATTCACAAATGGTGCAGGGAGAAAAAAAATAAAGGAAAGCACAAGGATCAAATACTTGAGCACTTCTGATTTTATTTGACCAATGGTTGACCAGTCAATTGACCAGTTATTTTTGGACTAGTAAAAACCCTAAATCTAGTTAATAAACTCTCAGGCAAGGACTGTGTCTCTCTCTTTTCCATGTCTGTAAGGTAAAATGCACACACATGGCATTATTATGAATAGTAGAATGGGCCTGAGGCACAGAGGATCTGAACTTCCTCTACGTTCAGTGCTGCTAAGGCCCATCTGTAATAACAGCACCCCCAAAAGTGAGTGCGGCAAAATACTTTTTGCGAGCTTGTTAGGTTTTGAAAATAAACCATTTTAAAATGTCTATTTTTTTTTTTAAGTTCAAATCCTGTTCTTGGGCCCAAGCAAAGCCTGGAGTCTTATCCCATTCCCTGTTTGTACGTACCAACCTCTTAAAAAGTGTGCGCACAAGGCCATGCAGTTTTGCTATCTTGATTGGAATATCTGGGTTCTGGTAGTCAGGAATTAGACTCAACATTTGAGCTGCATGGAGAAGTTTGCACAGCAGCTGCTCATGCTACACACGGCTTGATCTAGTACTGAGATGTCTTTTTTCCGTGTGCACTAAATCCACTTGCAGATGTTTGCAGAACAAAGGCCGTGTTAAAAGAGCCCAGGTTTTATGGGGCACATGAGGGACTGTAGAGGCTGTATGTTAACGACAGAAGGCAGCAGGCACAGATGTTCATTCCAGCAGATGTCAGGCTTCTACCAGCAGCACGCCATAAGCTACTGCCAATGTCTTTGTTCTACTGGTCTGGAAGGGAGACTGACAGAGAGAGATGAAGCAAAGATGCTTCTCTCTCCTAGAATAATTCAGTGATATCCAGCTACAGGCTACCCTCACTCCCAGGGTGGAAGCACCAAACACTGGTTTCTAAAGCAAAAGTGATGATGTTTTAAGACTTGGCTATGATTTGGAAATTTACTGAAACAGCTACTTCAGAATAGTTACCTTGAGATAAGCCCCCCTGTGGACACTCTTATACCAAAATAAGAATGTCCACATAAGGAGATATTCCAGGATAGCTATTTTGGTAAACTTCCCAGCAGGGGTGGCGCCAGCCTCTTCCGGGTGAGGGCGCTGAGGTGGACTAGACAGAAAATTGGGGGAGGGGCTGCGCTATACATTTTGTGGGCACACATGGGAGCACTGAGGCTCCCCTGTGCCCGAGCTGGGCCTTGGGAGAGTATGAGGGCTCTGGCCCTTCGCTGCCTCTTCACGGGAAGGGCCCCGGAGCCACCCTGGGCTCCGGACCTGGGGCTCAAGGTCAGCTCCGCACACCTCACGTTGCCTGCTGCCCTGAGGCACAGCTCTGCGCAGTTCCTGGCAGCCCTCGGACAGCCATGGCAGTGGGACCGGACCCCTCACAACATCTGATGGCTCCTGCCTGCCCTGCTCACAACAGTAGCAGCATCCCCTGTGCTCCCAACCATGCGCTGCTTCATCGTGTGCCATCTCCTCTTTGCAGGATGCCTGCCTATCTGGGACTCGTTCCCCCACCCACACTCCCTCTGTTTGGGGCTCTCCACCCCTAGTCCGTGCCCCCTATTCCCTTAACCATGCCTTAACCATGTGCTCGATATGTCACCCTTACTTCTCCACTTCTGCTGCTGGCTGTGGCTCTGCCTTCAGAGCTGGGTGCCCAGCCAACAGCCATCGCACTCCCTGCTCTGCCTTCAGAGCCAGGCCCTGCCATGCCACCTTTACCTCTGTGTGACGTTTGACCTTTGCACTGGGAAGGGTGGCTACGGGGGGGGGGGGCGGGTAGGGGACATAAGGGCCCTGCAAACCCTCCCCCCAGCATTGCCCTGCTTCCTAGTGTAGACAGGCTCGCCAAGGGGAAGGACGTGTGTAAACATTTGTGTGTGTAAAGTAGCATAAATGAAGGCTGAAAATTTCACCTTTGTAATCCAGGGTAAATTTGCAACAAGGTTCCAAATAGGGCCCTACCAAATTCAGGGTCCATTTTGGTCAATTTCATGGTCATAGGTTTTTAAAAATTGTAAATTTCATGATTTCAGCTATTTAAATCTGAAATGTCATGGTGGTGTCATTGTAGGGATCATGACTCAAAAAGGAATTGGTGCGGGGGCGGTCGCAAGGTTATTGTAGAGGGGGTTGCAGTACTGTTAGACTTACTTCTGCACTGTTGTTGGTAGCACTGCCTTCAGAGCTGGGCAGGTGGAGAGCGGTGGCTACTGGCGGGTGCCCAGCTCTGGAGGCAGAGCCGCTGCGAGCGGCAGCGCAGAAGGAAGGATGGCATGGCATGGGATTGCCTCCCTTACTTCTGTGCTGCTGCCTGCAAAGCTGGGCCCCTCAGTCCGCAGCCGCCACTCTCCGTCCACCTGGCTCTGAAGGCAGCAGCGCAGAAATACGGTGGCATGGTATGGTATTGCCACCCTTCCTTCTTGCTGCTGCTGGTGGGGTGCTGCTCTGAAGGCAGCGCAGAAGTAAGGGTGGCAATACTGTCACCCCCCCTAAAATAACTTTGCAGTCCCTCTCTTTTGGGTCAGGACCCCCAATTTGAGAAATGCTGGTCTCCCCCGTGAAATCTGTATAGGGTAAAAGCACACACAAGACCAGATTTCACAATCTGAGATGCGTTTTTCGTGGATTTGAATTTGGTAGGGCCCCAGTTATAAAGCTAATATTACTGCTGTTTTATGTAGAAAAACACCTCCCCACCCCCATGGAAAATTTAGATAAAAATGGGAGGAAAGTTTTAGTGAAAACATTCAGTGGAAAATTTCAACTCTTAATCAGAAATGAAAACTTTACCATTTTTCAGCTGTATACTGTTGAAAACCAAAAATATTTTAGCTAGGAAAACTTCAGTTTTGGGTTTTCAGTATTTCATCAAATATGTTCTAGGAAACATAATTCCTTGAAAATGTTTCTATTTAGTTGAAAAAACTACTTTGTATTTTCCCCACCACACCTCTCCAAAAAAACAAAAACAAAAAACTGACAGAAAACTTTTGACCAGCACTGCCATTTGCCCCCTCACTCTTCTACCTTCCATCTTGCCCCATTTGTTTATTTCATACAGCTATCCTGTCTTAGTCGTGACCCTAACAGCATCCCAGTGCAAGAGGGCAAGGGGTTTACTGGTATCTGGTAGTGAGTTTCAGCTGGCCTGACCAGTGTACCCCAATTCATTAATGTCATAAATTGTATCTGATAGGTGTCACGTAAGGTATCATTGAAAAACTAATAATGTGCTGATCATTAATAGTCTTGCCTGGGGTAGGTACAGTAAATGCCCAAGGGACCATACAAATAATGAAGGAAATGCAGAACTAAAATATGTTTACTGGACAAGTCTGGGGACTGGGTAAACAGGTTTCTCCCAGACAAAGGACAAGCCAGCACTTCCAGCCAGGTGTTATCAGCCAATTAGTATCACATCAGGTGGCCATTAATTTGCACAGGAGGGGGCAGGAACAGATCAACATACATTTTAGCAAATACCATCAGGAAAGAAACTAGCATTGAACTTCCTTTATCACCAGACCCCATGTCTCCTTCCTCACGGTTTGAATGAACTTTATTTTGGGGAGTAACCTTCAGAAGAATCCATTTCAAAGTTTCACTGGTCTATACAAGAACTTGGGGTATTTTGTCTTTGGGGAGAGATTTTGGGTATGTCTACACTACGGAATAAGGTCGAATTTATAGAAGTCGGTTTTTTAGAAATCGGTTTTATATATTCGAGTGTGTGTGTCCCCACAGAAAATGCTCTAAGTGCATTAAGTGTATTAACTCGACGGAGCGCTTCCACAGTACCGAGGCTAGAGTCGACTTCCGGAGCGTTGCACTGTGGGTAGCTATCCCACAGTTCCCGCAGTCTCCGCTGCCCATTGGAATTCTGGGTTGAGATCCCAATGCCTGATGGGGCTAAAACATTGTCGCGGGTGGTTCTGGGTACATATCGTCAGGCCCCTGTTCCCTCCCTCCCTCCGTGAAAGCAAGGGCAGACAATCGTTTCGCGCCTTTTTTCCTGAGTTACCTGTGCAGACGCCATACCACGGCAAGCATGGAGCCCGCTCAGGTAACCGTCACCCTATGTCTCCTGGGTGCTGGCAGACGCGGTACGGCTTTGCTGCACAGTAGCAGCAATCCATTGCCTTCTGGCAGCAGATGGTGCAATACGACTGGTAGTCGTCCTCGTCGTGTCCGAGGTGCTCCTGGCCACGTCGGCTGGGAGCGCCTGGGCAGACATGGGCGCAGGGACTAAATTTGGAGTGACTTGACCAGGTCATTCTCTTTAGTCCTGCAGTCAGTCCTATTGAACCGTCTTATGGTGAGCGGGCAGGCGATACGGACTGCTAGCAGTCGTACTGTACCATCTTCTGCCAGGCAGGCAAGAGATGAGGATTGCTAGTAGTCGTATTGTACCATCTTCTGCCAGGCAGGCAAGAGATGAGGATGGCTAGCAGTCGTACTGTACCATCTTCTGCCGAGCAGCCACGAGATGTGGATGGCATGCAGTCCTTCTGCACCGTCTGCTGCCAGCCAAAGATGTAAAAGATAGATGGAGTGGGTCAAAACAAGAAATAGACCAGATTTGTTTTGTACTCATTTGCCTCCTCCCCTGTCTAGGGGACTCATTCCTCTAGGTCACACTGCAGTCACTCACAGAGAAGGTGCAGCGAGGTAAATCTAGCCATGTATCAATCAGAGGCCAGGCTAACCTCCTTGTTCCAATAAGAACGATAACTTAGGTGCACCATTTCTTATTGGAACCCTCCGTGAAGTCCTGCCTGAAATACTCCTTGATGTACAGGCACCCCCTTTGTTGATTTTAGCTCCCTGAAGCCAACCCTGTAAGCCGTGTCGTCAGTCGCCCCTCCCTCCGTCAGAGCAACGGCAGACAATCGTTCCGCGCCTTTTTTCTGTGCGGACGCCATACCAAGGCAAGCATGGAGGCCGCTCAGCTCACTTTGGCAATTAGGAGCACATTAAACACCACACGCATTATCCAGCAGTATATGCAGCACCAGAACCTGGCAAAGCGATACCGGGCGAGGAGGTGATGTCAGCGCGGTCACGTGAGTGATCAGGACATGGACACAGATTTCTCTGAAAGCATGGGCCCTGCCAATGCATGCATCATGGTGCTAATGGGGCAGGTTCATGCTGTGGAACGCCGATTCTGGGCTCGGGAAACAAGCACAGACTGGTGGGACCGCATAGTGTTGCAGGTCTGGGACGATTCCCAGTGGCTGCGAAACTTTCGCATGCGTAAGGGCACTTTCATGGAACTTTGTGACTTGCTTTCCCCTGCCCTGAGGCGCATGAATACCAAGATGAGAGCAGCCCTCACAGTTGAGAAGCGAGTGGCGATAGCCCTGTGGAAGCTTGCAACGCCAGACAGCTACCGGTCAGTTGGGAATCAATTTGGAGTGGGCAAATCTACTGTGGGGGCTGCTGTGATGCAAGTAGCCCACGCAATCAAAGGTCTGCTGATATCAAGGGTAGTGACCCTGGGAAATGTGCAGGTCATAGTGGATGGCTTTGCTGCAATGGGATTCCCTAACTGTGGTGGGGCTATAGACGGAACCCATATCCCTTTCTTGGCACCGGAGCACCAAGCCGCCGAGTACATAAACCGTAAGGGGTACTTTTCGATAGTGCTGTAAGCTCTGGTGGATCACAAGGGACGTTTCACCAACATCAACGTGGGATGGCTGGGAAAGGTACATGACGCTCGCATCTTCAGGAACTCTGGTCTGTTTCAAAAGCTGCAGGAAGGGACTTTATTCCCAGACCAGAAAATAACTGTTGGGGATGTTGAAATGCCTATATGTATCCTTGGGGACCCAGCCTACCCCTTAATGCCATGGCTCATGAAGCCGTACACAGGCAGCCTGGACAGTAGTCAGGAGCTGTTCAACTACAGGCTGAGCAAGTGCAGAATGGTGGTAGAATGTGCATTTGGACGTTTAAAGGCGCGCTGGCGCAGTTTACTGACTTGCTTAGACCTCAGCGAAACCAATATTCTCACTGTTATTACTGCTTGCTGTGTGCTCCACAATATCTGTGAGAGTAAGGGGGAGACGTTTATGGCGGGGTGGGAGGCTGAGGCAAATCGCCTGGCTGCTGGTTACGCGCAGCCAGACACCAGGGCGGTTAGAAGAGCACAGGAGGGCGCGGTACGCATCAGAGAAGCTTTGAAAACCAGTTTCATGACTGGCCAGGCTACGGTGTGAAAGTTCTGTTTGTTTCTCCTTGATGAAACCCCCCGCCCCTTGGTTCACTCTACTTCCCTGTAAGCTAACCACCCGCCCCTCCTCCCTTCGATCACCGCTTGCAGAGGCAATAGTCATTGTTGCTTCACATTCATGCATTCTTTATTCATTCATCACACAAATAGGGGGATGACTACCAAGGTAGCCCAGGAGGGGTGGTGGAGGAGGGAAGGAAAATGCCACACAGCACTTTAAGCACAGCACTTTAAAAGTTTACAACTTTAAAATTTATTGAATGACAGCCTTCTTTTTTTTGGGCAATCCTCTGTGGTGGAGTGGCTGGTTGGCCGGAGGCCCCCCCACCGCGTTCTTGGGCGTCTGGGTGTGGAGGCTATGGAACTTGGGGAGGAGGGCGGTTGGTTACAGAGGGGCAGCAGTGGCAGTCTGTGCTCCAGCTGCCTTTGCTGTAGCTCAACCATACACTGGAGCATACTGGTTTGGTCCTGCAGCAGCCTCAGCATTGAATCCTGCCTCCTCTCATCACGCTGCCGCCACATTTGAGCTTCAGCCCTGTCTTCAGCCCGCCACTTACTCTCTTCAGCCCGCCACCTCTCCTCCCGGTCATTTTGTGCTTTCCTGCACTCTGACATTATTTGCCTCCACGCATTCGTCTGTGCTCTGTCAGTGTGGGAGGACAGCATGAGCTCGGAGAACATTTCATCGCGAGTGCGTTTTTTTTTCTTTCTAAGCTTCACTAGCCTCTGGGAAGGAGAAGATCCTGTGATCATTGAAACACATGCAGCTGGTGGAGAAAAAAAAGGGACAGCGGTATTTAAAAAGACACATTTTATAAAACTGGCTACACTCTTTCAGGGTAAACCTTGCTGTTAACATTACATACGTAGCACATGTGCTTTCGTTACAAGGTCACATTTTGCCTCCTCCCACCGCGTGACTACCCCCTCAACCTTCCCCCCTCCCTGTGGCTAACAGCGGGGAACATTTCTGTTTAGCCACAGGCAAACAGCCCAGCAGGAATGGACTCCTCTGAGTGTCCCCTGAAGAAAAGCACTCTATTTCAACCAGGTGACCATGAATGATATCTCACTCTCCTGAGGATAACACAGAGAGATAAAGAACGGATGTTGTTTGAATGCCAGCAAACATACAGTGCAATGCTTTGTTCTACAATGATTCCCGAGTACGTGTTACTGGTCTGGAGTGGTAAAGTGTCCTACCATGAAGGACGCAATAAGGCTGCCCTCCCCAGAAACCTTTTGCAAAGGCTTTAGGACTACATCTAGGAGAACCGCAAATGCCAGGGCAAAGTAATCCTTTCACATGCTTGCTTTTAAACCATGTATAGTATTTTAAAAGTTACACTCACCAGAGGTCCCTTCTCCGCCTGCTGGGTCCAGGAGGCAGCCTTGGGTGGGTTCGGGGGGTACTGGCTCCAGGTCTAGGGTGAGAAACAGTTCCTGGCTGTCGGGAAAACCGGTTTCTCCGCTTGCTTGCTGTGAGCTATCTACAACCTCCTCCTCCTCATCATCATCTTCGTCCCCAAAACCTGCTTCCGTATTGCCTCCATCTCCATTGAAGGAGTCAAACAACACGGCTGGGGTAGTGGTGGCTGAACCCCCTAAAATGGCATGCAGCTCATCATAGAAGCGGCATGTTTGGGGCTCTGACCCAGAGCGGCTGTTCGCCTCTCTGGTTTTCTGGTAGGCTTGCCTCAGCTCCTTCAGTTTCACGCGGCACTGCTTCGGGTCCCTGTTATGGCCTCTGTCCTTCATGCCCTGGGAGATTTTCAGAAAGGTTTTGGCATTTCGAAAACTGGAACGGAGTTCTGATAGCACGGATTCCTCTCCCCAAACAGCGATCAGATCCCGTACCTCCCGTTCGGTCCATGCTGGAGCTCTTTTGCGATTCTGGGACTCCATCATGGTCACCTGTGCTGATGAGCTCTGCATGGTCACCTGCAGCTTGCCACGCTGGCCAAACAGGAAATGAGATTCAAAAGTTCGCGGTTCTTTTCCTGTCTACCTGGCCAATGCATCTGAGTTGAGAGTGCTGTCCAGAGCGGTCAGAATGGAGCACTCTGGGATAGCTCCCGGAGGCCAATACCATCTAATTGTGTCCACAGTACCCCAAATTCGAGCCGGCAACGTCGATTTAAGCGCTAATTCACTTGTCAGGGGTGGAGTAAGGAAATCGATTTTAAGAGCCCTTTAAGTCGAAATAAAGGGCTTCATTGTGTGGACGGGTGCAGGTTTACATCGATTTAACGCTGCTAAATTCGACCTAAAGTCCTAGTGTAGACCAGGGCTTTGACTGGGTGGGAGGAGTCAGCCATCTTGCTCTTTGAGCGTGCAGTAAGAATCTTACCTTGAATCAAGACTGTAGTTTTGTTAAGTCTTAGTCTCTAGAAAGCATTTTTCACCTTTATTTGCTTGTGACTATTTCTAACTGTATTCTTAATACTTGAACTCACTTAAAAGCCTACCTCCTTTTGTTAATAAACTTGTTTTACTTTTAATCTACACCAACCCACTGTTTGAATTAAAGTGATACAACTGTGAATTTTGTCTCTTTAGAGGAATGAACGAACCTTGTTATTCCTCTGAATGGTCCAGGAGAGGGCTGGACATTAAAGAGCACGTGGTTTTGGGAAATCTTGGGACTGGGAGTGTTGGAGTCACTGGGCTAATAGTAACAATCTTGGGAGATACCAGTGTGTGGCTGGGCTGTAAAAAGCAGATGGCTGGCATCAGAGTGCAGAGCCAGAGTTGCTTAATACACAGATGCTCAGTGCGTGTTTGTCTGCTGGGTGTTGCTGTTCAGGCTGTGAGCCACAGCAGCAGAGCATTTAAGGCCCCCTGGGTGACAGGGCAGGCTGTGACGCAATCCAAAGTAGTGAGTGGTTGTACCCCAGAACGTGACACAAGACTGTAAGCAATATGGGACAAAGACTGTGTTTCTACTGCATTTGGAGAGCATACTCCTGGAGAGCATCACCTTTAAATATGATGCTATTAAAACTGCATGTATCTTTTGTAACTGAGATTAAATTTCACTTCCGTCTTGAGTGTACAGCCTTCATCCAGCGCTGGTTAACTGTCTCTTGGAGAGGAAAAACTTTAAATCAATTTCAGTGTGTTAGAGTCAAAGAATCCTGGGTTAAATTATGTTTTTCAACCTTGGTGAATCTCATCTTGAATGTCAACACTTTCACTCCTTGACCCTATTAGACCTTTCTGAAGCTATTTGTTTGTTTTTTTTCTGTTCATTCCCACAGATTGATCATTTTGGATTTGATCAAGATCTTACATTCCAGCAGCGGTACCTAGTAGCAGATCAGCATTGGAGAAAAAACAATGGATCGATTCTCTTCTACACTGGCAATGAAGGCGATATCACCTGGTTTTGCAATAATACGGTGTATATAAAATAGATTTTTGTTCTCTAATATTGCTCTTACTTTATAATGTGGCATATTAGTGGGAGACCGCATCGGAATACGTATTTAAAATCCAAGTCTGCAGTAATTTTGATTAAAATAATAGTGTTCCTTGAGGAACAGTGAGCTAAAAGAATAAACAAAATAAGAGTTTAGGGCCTGATTCAAAGCCCATTGAAGTAAATGGAAATACTTCCATTGATTTCAAAGGGTTGTCAATCAGAGCCTGAGAGGAAGGATGATATTGTGGTTGAGACACTGGACTGGTTGTCAGGAGATTTTGGTAAGTTACCTCACATCATGTTGCTTTAGATTCCTCATCTGCCCTCTAGGGGAGTTGAGTCTAGATTCATGGACGTGGTCTGATAGTAAGTTGATGATCACCATAGGAAAGTCTGTTATACATAATAATAGTAACTGAACATCCGTGCTGTCACACAGACATGGTAGTTGGGCGAAGTAATCCTCTTTCAGTGCACTCCATACAAGCAATGAAATTGTTGCATGTAAATTAACTTTAGAATTAGGCTGTGATTGTGATATATCAGAGGTAACTCAACCAATATCTAGGACTGTCACCATGGCATAGATACATGCCTTGCTGCCGCTTGGGTATAATTCCTCAAGTCAAAATGTCTGAGAACTTAAAAATGGGATGGTAACGGATTTCAAATCCCAGTGGTGATAGAACCTGGAGATGTTTTGAATAAAAAGAGCTTTCAACCATGCTTGTAGCTATTTCCATCACTTCACATTGACTCAACAGATAATCTAGACTTCAGTATGTCACACCTCAGAGTAACGTTCTTGGAATCTTATATAGATTATAGACAGGGATTCTGTTTTTCAGGGCTTATTTTTAGTAACTTTTTAGTTTTATGTAGATATCCAAAAACTGGGTGGGGGGGAGGGGGAAGGGTTGGGGACCTTCTCTTTGTGTATGCTGCAATATATACATTACTCATTACAGTAGTAAGAACAACAGGAGTACTTGTGGCACCTTAAAGACTAAGAAATTTGAGCATAAGCTTTCGTGGGCTATGGTCTCTAAGATGCCACAAGTACTCCTGTTCTTTTTGCGGATACAGACTAGCACAGCTGCTATTCTGAAACCTGTCTTAACAGTAGTATATGCCGTAGCATCTTTAGCACGCAGAAGCAGGGACTACATGGACCAATTAATGCACAACATGTGGCTGTGCTTTATAAATCACACCCCTATTGTATGCGTTACTGCTCCATGTAGACAAGCTCCTAGATACGAGTAACCAGTTCCGGTGTTGTTCTGGTGTTCCCTGGATGAATGCTGATTTCAGGGGGTTATTTATGTCAGGGATGTCTTATTGGTTTTTGAGTAGCAGCTGTGTTAGTCTGTATCCGCAAAAAGAAAAGGAGTACTTGTGGCACCTTAGAGACTAACCAATTTATTTGAGCATAAGCTTTCGTGAGCTACAGCTTGCTTCATCGGATGCGAATTGCGACTTTTAGGTCTGTAATCGAGTGACCAGAGAGATTGAAGTGTTCTCCCACCAGTTTTTGAATGTGATAATTCTTGACGTCTGATTTGTGTCCATTTATTCTTTTACATAGAGACTGTCTGGTTTGGCCAGTGTACGTGGCAGAGGGGCATTGCTGGCACATGATGGCATATATCACATTGGTAGATATATCCTTGCAACAAAGCCACACTGTCAGAGGCTTGTTCACCTGCACACCTACCAATGTGATATATGTCATCATGTGCCAGCAATGCCCCTCTGCCATGTACACTGGCCAAACCAGACAGTCTCTACGTAAAAGAATTATGATTACAGACCTAAAAGTCGCAATTCTTCAATAAAAAAAACTTCAAAAACAGACTTCAACGAGAGACTGCTGAATTGGAATTAATTTACAAACTGGACACCATTACACTAGGCTTGAATAAAGACTGGGAGTGGATGTGTCATTACACAAAGTAAAACTATTTCCCCATGTTTATTTCTCTCTACCCCACCCCCCCCATCCCTGGCTACTGTTCCTCACACGTTCTTGTCAACTGCTGGAAATGGCCCACCTTGATTATCACTACAAAAGGTTTTTTTCCCTCTCCTGCTGGTAATAGCTCACCTTACCTGATCACTCTTGTTACAGTGTATATGGTAATACCCGTTTTTTCATGTTCTCTGTGTATATAAATCTCCCCACTGTATTTTCCACTGAATGCATCCGATGAAGTGAGCTGTAGCTCACGAAAGCTTATGCTCAAATAAATTTGATAGTCTCTAAGGTGCCACAAATCCTCCTTTTCTTTTTATTGGTTTTTATCAGTTAAAACCGTAACTAGAAGCCCTATTTATATAGTGTTTGCCGCAAAATGATGTTGATGTCACCTGTAACTTAATCAGAATCCTGAGATGTGTATAAGCTTTATTCATAGATTTCCCATGAGCCATGTCCCTTTTGCTACAGCAGTTATGGCAGCATTTCATGAACTGGCTCTGGCACAATAATGCCACTTCCCCTCACCTGAGATGTTTCTCTTTTTGTGTACCCACTTGCCCCTTGCAGAAATTTGGCCCTGTGAATATTTTCAGTGATTTACTAAGCCTCCATTACATTCTGTATCTGTCTAGTTCTCTTTACTTTTACTATCCTTAGACAACAGTTGAGTGACTAGTAACTAAGTCAGTGGCATCTTCGCTATTGAAGAGTATGAGTTTAATGGGTATATTTAAATGAAAGTGCATAATAATTCAGTGTCTGCTCATTGTTTTAAATGCTCCCTCCCCCCCCCCCCCAGGGTTTTATGTGGGATGTGGCAGAAGAGCTTAATGCCATGTTAATATTTGCTGAACACCGATACTATGGAGAATCCTTGCCCTTCGGAAACAAGTCTTACAGTGTAAGTGCCTTTTCCCACTCTGATCACCCACTGGTTTCAAGGCTTTTGAGAAGAACTGGCTGCTTCCTTTCTCCTTAAAATTCTTCTTTGCTAGTGTAAATTCTGCTGGCTTGACTCATGTGAATAACCCTGTTGACTACATAGTAATTACTTGCATGAGTACGGGGAGGTGGATTTGGCTCCATGTTTACTAGTATTTGCGGCAGGAGAGTCACATTTTCTATAACTATTGATTCTGTACAGTTGCTTTCAAAAGCCTCTAGGGATTTCCAGAATTACAAGCTACACTTGCAGAGATCAATTCACCTGTTGCCCAAATGCAGTCACCTCTGGTGTGATCCTCAGCAGATCACAAATTGCAAATGGAAAAACAAAGATTGGTGTTTGAAAATCTGTCCCATACTATATAACGTGTTCTTGTTTCAGGATTCCAAACATCTGAATTACCTGACGTCGGAACAAGCTCTGGCAGACTTTGCGATACTAATTCAGCACCTAAAGGAGACAATTCCAGGAGCCCTAAATGCCCCTGTGATTGCCATAGGGGGATCCTATGGAGGGATGCTTGCAGCCTGGTTTAGAATGAAATACCCTCATGTGGTGGTTGGGTAAGTGCAGTTGCTGTGCTTAAACACAGATCAGTAATGGCACATAAAAAATGACCTGGAAATAGAGGGATTGGTTAGGAAGACCTAATCCTTCTTTGCATTTATAATTTGCATTTATAGCTATGAATATCGTGGAGGCACTCTTGAAGGCTTAGAGTTAAGATTGGGTTAAATTTTTCATCTAAAACAGGGATTCAACTTCTTTGTTATTGACTGAAGAATAAAGTATCTCTTCCGAAATTTACAGAACAGAATCTAGCAGTTGGTAGTAGTAGGCACCCTTCAGCCTTGAGAGGCCATGGGTATGCACCCCTGAGTGGTAAAGAATTCACTCAGTTGGTTTTATGGCAGCTGTAGCTGAAGACACCCACTTGAGAGAGACAATCTCTGCTGCATCTGTCACATTTGACGGTGATGTTTCAACCCTTTGGGCTCTGCCTTCTGCGAGCTCTTTTCTCCTCTGCTAGGCTGGATGGCTTCCTCTCGTAACTCCGGAGACCTTTAAGCTCTTGTTTCCAAAGGCTGCGGTCCTGAGTATGATCTTCCCACATCCAGGTCCGTTTCTTTGAGGTCTCGCTTGCACAGACCCTTGAAAGCAATTTTGGACGCCCTTTGGGTCTTTTTCCAGATGCCACTTCACCATAGAGGATGCCCTTTGGGATGTGCCCATCATTCATTCGGCACACACGTCCAAGCCAGCGGAGGCATCTCTGTTTGAGGAGTGTTTGCATGCTGGGTATGCTGGCCTGTTTGAGCACCTCAGTGTTGGTGACTCTGTCCTTCCAAGAGATTCCAAAGATTCAACGGAGGCAACGTATATGAAAGCTGGCAGCTAGTGTTGACTTTTTTCTGAGGATTTTCAAGTAAACCTGTTAATTAAGTTATAATTACTTTTAAATGATCCCTTTTAAGAAAATTGACTTTTTGAGTCTCCTGATCTTTTCAGGCTCCATTGTCCTTAAAAGTTGCAGGTGGCGGAAAGTCAACCATTTATCTGTGATAACATTGTGTCTCTCTCTGGGGTGAGGTAACTTTTAAAATTTATTAACAAAACTTAAAAAGTGATTGGGATTTTTGGCATAACCAAAAAGTCTTATTCAATGAATATCTGACCAATAGCAATGTGTTTTACAATGGCTGTTTTCGTTCCTTGACGCAGCAAATGTAGTTGAGCATGGGAATCTCCTCGCCCCTGAAGGCTTAAAGTGCAGGCAAGCTTTCCTAGGCTGGCTAGGACTTCATATGGGACAGGCCAAGTTTGGGACACTTCACTTGGCGGCCCCCTTTTTTCTGAAGGTCAGGTAGAGAGAAGAGCAAAGAGTCGCACTGGGCTGAAAACTGAACACCTCTGTTTATATTCCTCTTCTCATCATGAGGAAAGAGAGATGCTCCAGGATAAACTATGGTGTTGGAGGGTAAGGGTTTCCCACAATGTCATTGTGAACATAAGCTCTCTTCTTGGTGTCTAGAAGAAAGAGAAGCTCCTCTATATGCCCTCCAAATGCCTGAGCCAGCCTTATCACCCTCCAGCAAACGTGCAAGGGAATTAGTAGAGTTGTTTGTAACTTATGTGGTCTTTGCCTTGGCAAGCAGACTGCCCAGCTGTCCCAAGGGTTGACTACTGGATGCTCTTTCCTTGGGCAACTTCACAGTTCATCATGGGAAAGTTATTTTGGTGACTTTGCTTTGTAGCATCTGAGGCTCTCCTGCCACAAAGCCAGCATCCATAGCCTTCTGTGGCTTTTATGACCGAGGCAGCCACTGCTATTTTGTATTGTATCAGACCCTATATAGGATTACTGTATAGCTGTTGGCAAAGGATTGTCCTGTGGTTATGGCACTGGCTATGACTTGGGAGCTCTGGGTTCAGTCCCAGTTCCACAGGTGACTTTCCATGTGACCTTGGGCAGGTCACTTAGCCTCTCTGTGCCCCAGAGTCCCATCTGTAATATAGGAATAATAATTCTACCACCCTTTGTCTGCCTTGTTTGTTTAGACAGTAAGGTCTCTGGGGCACAGACTGTCTCTTTAGTGTGTGTGTGTGTATATGGTGCCTAGTACACAGTAGTGTTTAGAGACCTCAGTTGGGATCTCTAGACACTACTGTACAAATAAATATAAACATGGACTAAGAGCTGCAAAATTTTTAAAAATGTTTGAACTAGCATCTGACATGGCTAAAACATCTACTTGTTTTGCACTCCATCTTGTGGAATATTTTTGCAAATGTATGTATTGTTCATGTAATTCTCAGTCAAGAATGTCACAGATAAATTATAAACACCTATTTTTAGAAGTTTTTAATTAGAAGACAGCAGCTGTGAGGAAAGTGTTGCCATGAGGACAAAGATTCATTTTTTTAGAGGTGCTAGATGCACATGTTTCACCAAACGATCTTGTCTTTCTGTCTCCATCCACAGAGCTCTTGCAGCCTCTGCCCCAATCTGGCAGTTTGAGGATTTGGTACCCTGTGGCACTTTCTACACTATTGTGACAAATGATTTCAAAAAGAGCGGGCAGCGCTGCTCAGAGAGTATCCTGAATTCCTGGGGGGCCATTAACCGTGTCTCCTCCACAGGTAGGCAGTTGGCAAGACCTTTCAGGAATCATGCTTTTCGAAGGATCACAAAGTTCAAGCAATTTGCTTAAAGAGAATCATTGTAAATTTTAAAATTGCACAAAGTGTGAGTGATTGTCTCATGTATAATTAATTTTTTTAAACATAGCCTTCATCAGCTGTTATGGATTAGCTTTTACATTTAAAAAATGAACTTTTTAAATGAGACCATTTGGAGTTGACTTTGAAGGTGGAATCGAACACAGGTTGAAGATGCTATCTTACCACATGAAAACAGGAGACCTTCGTTAAAATAAACAACTACAGACCAAAAAAAAACCCAAAAACCAACAACAGATTTCCACGCTGGTTGAGTTCTAGCTTTATCTACCTTTTTTTCCAGGGCCACACCTTGCAATGGCCTAACATAGTCCATGATACGTCTGCATGCTCAGTACTGTAGCTAGTTTTTCAAAGTAAATAACTAGGTTGTTTAAAAATGACTACAAAATAGCAGCCCTTAGTCTAGATCTAGAGAGTTCAGCCATTTCCTCTATCTGGAATGGGTAAAAGAAAAGAGGCTAGCTACGACTGAAATGCTATTTCTGCAGTCCCTTGGTATCAACCTTTCAAAAAGGGGAAGGTAACTTAAAAATAGACCTTGCTGATGGCGTAGCATATGGTTTGTACAAGTTTTATAGAGTGGTTTAAAATCCAGGTCCAAACCTCCCTGGCCACTGGGAAAACTTCAGATCTGGAGTTGGTTCCATATCATAACTTAAGGAATCTCTATCATGTTCCATCCTGGTGCAAACTAGGAAGGAATGAGAAAAGGTGAAGGGAGGAGGATGGGAAAGCAGATCTTAAAGGTAGTCTGTTTGGTTTTGTTTTTAAACTAGCTTAAAAATAAACAGGAAAGGAGGAAGGGAAAATCTTAATTGGCCGTTGCACTATTTATCATTTAGCACTGGGGGGAGAGATCAGATGGGATTTCAGCCTACCTAGAGCACAGGGATTTTAAAATTTATTTTCGTGTTCTAGTTCAGGACCCCACTAGAGATACCAGTATTCTAAGTTAGTCTGTAGAAATGGGAAACTGAGTCAGGGATTCTTAACCAGGCAAAACAAGGGAGAGAAGGGCAAGCAGAGTCCTGTGAGTTATCTAGTGACAGCTCTCATACGTTCAACCAGTAGGTTTGATGTTTCCTTTCAGAGAAGAAAGGCTTGCTGTGTGGTGGTCGTGATGATATGTCAGACATTACATTCTCCAAACACCAGCCAGATTTACATTAACCTAATGTGCTTGATATGCACTATCCATGTACCTCTGAGTAATACAAATACTTGCTGGACCAGATTCTGCTCTCAGGAATGCTTGTGTACACGTGAAGAAACTTCAGTGGATTAATTACGCTGAGGGAAGGGAAAAGGGTAAGAGAGAAGCTGCACTAACAGGGGCATGTTTCGGGTCCTCACCATCCATAGCCTTTATGATGTATGATTGACTCCAGGGACATTAACCCCTAATTTGTATGTTTTCTTGCTTAGATGAAGGTTTGAAGTGGCTTTCCAGTGCATTTCACTTATGTAGCCCATTAAAAAGCAAGCAAGATGTTGCTGTGTTGAAAGCTTGGCTAAGTGAAACATGGGTAAATTTGGCAATGGTGAACTATCCGTACAAAGCTGACTTCTTACAGCCCCTGCCAGCTTGGCCTATTCAGGTAAATGAATGTCTACATCTTCTATAACTGGATTCAGCTTTAGGCTGGGACAAGCTGATTTACTGCAAATTGCTGCTTTTAAAAAGTTAAGAAAATCCACATGATCTAGGACAGGGGTGGGCAAACTACGGTCTGCGGGCTGCATCCGGCCTGCCAGCTGTTTTATTCTTCCCCATCGATATCCTGCTGGGGAGTGGGGTCTGGGGCTTACCCCACTCCGGTGCTCTAGCCGGGGAGCAGGGTCAGGGGCCACTCCACACAGCTCCCAGAAGCAGCGGCATGGCCCCATCTCCGGCCCCTACACGTAGGGGCAGCCAGGGGCCTCCGCTCTGCATGCTGCCCCTGCTCCAAGTGCCACCTCTGTGGACGGGGCAGCATGCAGAGCCGCTTGAGGTAAACGCCGCCGGGAGTTTGCACCTGTTTCATCATCTTGTTGGAAAGTTGCTATTGGTCTTTACTTCCCCTTGGCCCTCCTCCTTATTCATACCTTCATCTGCTGTGACCTCAGCTGTTGCCTTTCCCTCTTATGATCTTACCAAATCCCTCTGGTCTTTAAAAGCCCAAAGTGCTGGAACTAGACTGTTTTTGCAGCTGTGTTCTGACCTCCTGCCTGCAGCTCTCCACATCCTCTGCCTTATTTGCTAGCCCACTTATTTGGAATGCTTCTTGCCTCTGAGCCACTTCTTCTTGGTCTTGCCTGCCTCTACTCTGTTAGCCCCTCAATGAGTTCCTTTGAGTCACTTTGAGATACTATGAATTACCAATGAAGTACAGTAGGTAAAATTAAAAGAAATAAAGTCAATACCAGTGTTATCTTCCATTAAACATAAATTCTGAACAGACAAACTGTTGATCTCCTTTAGACAGCAGTCTTGGTTTTATATGCCACATAAGGGATTGATCCTGTTGGAAAAATCTTGCTAATGTGAGCAATGTGGCTTATTTGAATTGGACTAGTACGCACCCAAGGACTTGTGCTCATACTGAGTAGTCCCTTAGGAATGCTCCCCTGGATTTGAGCTTGAGGTACTACTCTGGGTGAGCAAGGAAAGCAGAATCTGGAGGTGAGTAAGGGATTTGCTGAATTGTGTTTCAGTGTGGTTTTCTGTCATGTCCTCGCACTGTGTATTGTCATGTTGTGTGCATAGGTGGGCTTGACTTGCTCTGGCTTGTTAACAAAAGCTGAAACATGCATACAAAAATAACCATAGACTTGACTGGTGGAAGGGAAAAGAAAGGAAAGGGGGGGAGAATGGAAATTCACCTGTCCTTTGCTGCTCTCCCATCAGCATAAATACCCTCAGTTCAATTTCAGTCTCTTGTCTGTCTAAATGCAGCTTGAAGGATACCCTTTATCATCTCACTATCATCCCTGAATTTGCTGTTCTGTTACTGATAGATGGAGCTCAAAGGTTTGAGTGAGCCACAGTGACTCAGTAAGATATGAAATAGAAAATCCTTCCTTCTTTTTGTCTTGGCACTTCTAATGTATGCGGCCTCTCTGGGTGGTTTAAGCTGTTTAGGTACCGTCTATCAAATGTGAGCTCTAATGACAAAACTAATGTGATTAGCTGAGTGAGAGTGAGAAGGGTATTGAGAGTTTAGTGGAAGAAAATCTGTTTAGAATGTGAATATGTCTGCATAATCCTTTCTCTAGTGTGGGCGGATGGTGCCCTTTGAGAAGTGATTGGTCTCTCAGTCTCCACCCTGATGCTTGATCTACAGAAGTAGGGTTGTCTGCAGCTCTTTAGACTCTCATCTTTACCTTCTGCAGTGCACAAGGGCACTAGTGAGTGAATTTTCAGAGCCTTTAACTGCTCAGAGGCAGAGCTGGTTAGTGAACTAGCCAGTGCTTCCTTTGTAATGAAATTGGTCAAGCAATTAGATGCTGGGTCTCAAGAAATTTTTTTTACATTCATAACTGATGCAACAAGCCCAGAGGTGCCAGGGCTATAAACTGCCAAGTCTAGGGGTGTCGGGGCTCAGCCCTGGAAAGCCCTGGCACAAATTAAGCACTGGAACTAGCCCAGGCAGAAATGATGATGGCAGAACAGTTGGTATCTTACACTTAGGCCTGGTCTTTACTAGTATGTTCTTGCCTCCTGTTAGCTAACACAAGGTAAAATCCTAGAGACGAAGCAGGAGTTAACTTCTACCTCGACCTGCTAACTTGTGTTGAAACTGCCATGGGGCAGCCTGGAGTTGACTGTGACCTGCTCACTCACGTTAAAACTATGAGCTGCCTGAGTTCGCAGGTCACAGACAACTCTAGGCTCCCCCATAGCCCCTACCTCAACCTGCTAACTTGTGCTAAAACTGGTAACTGCCTCTTCTTCAGTTGGATTTGACCTTGTATTAGGCCCTCTGATAGCTACCAGGAGGCAAGAACACACCTTTGCTCCTAGTGAAGGCATAAAGTGAGCTATACTCTGCTGAGCACCAGCAACTCTCTTCAGCTTCAGGGGGAATTAAAGGTACTCTCCACACCCTTCAGGGGGCTGGATTGCACACCTCTGCCCCCCATAAGTCTGTGGGAGGAGGCTAAGGGGAGAGAAAAGTTACACAAATATCCCCTCTCAGAGTTTCTTCCTGATTATCTTTAGATGGAGACAGGGACAGGATTTGCACACTGCCTCCTCCCCCCGGCACACACCTATTCCCACCATGAGCTATGGAGCCTGTCCCCAAACCATGTAGATCCCAGAAGGTCTGCAGGTGGCCAGAACTGTTTGCACCAGCATCCTTGTGACTTCACAACGGCTCTAGAGTCCTGGTGCATCTCCCCCAGTCCCTGGCAGGATCCGCACTAACAGAGATTCCCATGGCCACCCATGGACTGGGTTGGAGACTGGGGTCTGATGGATGTGCCCTGGCCCTCCCCACACTTACCATTGGGATGCTCAGTCTCTGCCCTTCCTCATGTAGGTCCAAGACTTACTGAGAGCCCTCCACAGATCAGGAGATAAGAAGGGAGCTCTGCTCAGGAATCAGCTGCCACATACCTCTTCTGTTTGGGAATGTGTGGAGGTAGATCACGGTGTGATGTGGCCCAGGATTTAACCCTGAGCTACCAACCAAACCCAGCGTTGATTTAATTCTCCAGCAGCACAGTGCCTCCTTCCAACAGGTTTTCCAGAGCTGAAGAAATAACAAAACTGCTAGAGTGCTTAAAAACAGTATCACTTTAAAAATGAGAAACTTCCCAATTTATGTTGATTTATTATTTATATTACAGTAGCACCTAGAAGCCCCAGCCATGGATTGGAGCCCCATTGTGCTAGATGCAATGAATTTACATTTTTAGGAGACATTTTTCATCCAAAAGGAACTCCAAATTATTTATTAACTTTGCTAACTAATTATGAAGCATAAGCAATTTTTATAAAGCAAGGGAATTGGATGCAGAAACCTCTAATGCAATATTAAGATTGTACAGCTGAAATAAAATCAGGAAATTCAAAATGTTGGGTTCTAACAGCAAAATTAACTCAGCTGTACTACACGTAATAGTTTATATTTGTGGTTTTCTGATTTAATATAATTGTCTTCGTAATATATACCATAAAATTAAATAGGATGTTCAAGAAATGCTGTAGTTCAGACTGACACAACTTTCAAAAGAAAGCAGTGCACCTTACCTGACTTGTTCTCAGGTTTGGTCCGTCTGCATCAAGGGCATCATTAGAGACATTTTCCCCCTTTCTCTTGCTATAGGTAGTTTGCAAGTTCTTGAAGAATCCCAAACTGCCAGACAAATTATTGCTGCAGAATGTTTTCCAGGCAGCAAATGTCTACTACAACTACTCAGGAGCTGCATCGTGCCTTAACACCTCTCAGAGTGCCACAAGAAATCTTGGGCTGATGGGCTGGTACTATCAGGTACACACGCAAACCCTTTCCAGAATGTCCAAAGTGCCAAAGCACTTTGTGAATTCTCAATTCATGCTGTCAGAATCTTTTAACTTGTGTTAATATATGGGTGCAGATCCTTGGTTGATGTAAATGAGCAGACCTTCACCGAGAAATCAATACAAGCTGTGCCATTTGCACCAGCTGAGTGTCAGGCTTCATTTTTTCAAAATCAAGCTGGTCTAGAACTCAATAGGAATGTGTCAAGGGATTATCAGTAGCTTTTGTGAACAGTCCTGGCCTTCCCAACAAAGGAGTTTGTGTTAGATGATCTCTATGAATTAGACTGTGATCTTAAAACATTACTTCAGTCTTTATCTGTGAAATTGATTAACAGAACCTGAACGTTCTCTTGAGCTTGTATGTATGGTGGTGAATAGGGTGGAACCTTTTTAATGACATGAGTAATATGTCTTGCTGACCTGCAGATGTGAAGTAGGGAAAATTGTCAAGAATTAAAATAATGAAAGTTTACAGCACTTTTCATCTTTAGGGCACAAAGCCCTTGACAATGGAAGGTCGGTACCATTATCCCCATTTTAGAGGTGGGGAGACTGAGCTATATAGAGAGGAAGTGACTTGCACGATGTCACACTGCAAGATGGTGGCAGAATGGGGAACGGAACCCGGGGCTCCTGGGCTTTTGACGACTGGTTTAAGATTCACACCAACATTTTTATTAGAAGCAAACCATTAAGTTCCCGCAAAAAAACCCCACATAATTTGAGTCCATGTAAATTTACAAGGGTAAATTGATTCTGGTTAATTCAGATAGAACCACTTCTGATGTGTCCTCTGGCTAGGGGTATTGAGGTCAGTGGGATAACTGGAATGGGAAAGGCAAGCAGTTTGTGGCTCAGTGTCTGCATTTTAATATGTAGCAAATATCTATTGTTATGTAAGGCATTGAAAGGAGTCCTTTACAGTACAATTATAGCCACAACTAGCATATTTAAAGTGTCTCACAGAGGCCACTATTACATTTTCCTGCTCTGCCTTCCAGGCTTGCACAGAAATGGTGATGCCCATGTGCACAGATGGTGTCAATGACATGTTTGAACCTAGGAAATGGAACTTCCATGTGTTCTCTGAAGAATGCTTCAAACTGTGGAAAGTGAAGCCTCGCCCTTCCTGGATTCCTTCTGTGTATGGAGGGAAAAACATCAGTTCACACAGTAACATCATCTTCAGGTGAGCTTACTTCCGCTTCTGTAACGATCCCCCTCCACCAGCATGGGTTGCTGGTGGGGATAGAATCCGGGGCTTTGAGCACCAAAACCACAAGCCTCTCCCACTTTTTGTTTCATCTCATGTGTAGCCATAGCCAGGAGTCCCCAGCACTCCCCAATTCTCTCCTAGGTGCTTGTGCTGCTCTGAGAGGTGAATTTGGCTTATGGCTTTGTGGAGTGTGGCTTTGTTTCTGTGAGGAAATGCTCTTGTCTCTCCACCTGTAAACGTGGCCATTGCCATAGTATCCCAGGACGGTAAGGCCATCTAGTTTGCCGGCTAAACTGGACCGCCAAGCCTTCCCCTGTAAATGGAAGTCTAAAAAACACAAACTCCAGCACCAGGAGTCTTTTGCCCAATCTGTCACCCTGAGTCACAGCCTCTGCTGTGGGCTGGAGCAACCTTCCCTCCCTCAGCTGGATGCAGGGGAGCTGCCACCCAGCTTCTTTTGAAAGCCTTAGCTTGGGGCCCTGAACATGGAAGCCAGTCATGTCTCAAGCCCTCTATTCTCTTGGCCAAGGCCTGAGTCTCTTAATTTCCCTCTGGGATGTTGGCTGTCCAGCCTCACACACCCCCTTGTTGGGGTACTCAGGAATACTGGTTGTTGCCTGCCCTTGGCTCTACCTGTCATCTCTGTCACCAAGTCAACATCAACTTTCCCCTTCCCAGTGTTCCTTGCCCTTCTGTCTGTCTACTAGGTCTCCTTCTGGGCCCCTTTCACCAGTTTTGTTCTCAGGCCCTTTTAGCAGAGATTCTGGGGGCCTCCTGCTTCTTTCAAAGTCTCCTCTCAGTATAGAAACCAATAGCCTAATCTTTTACAGCCCATCTTCTAGTCTCTGTAACATGGGGAATGATCCTCCTTTTAATAAGAAAATGTAGGGAGTATAAATATAATTTGTAGTATAGACTCCAAATCCACAAACTGGCCCTCCTTTCCTAACACATGAGACAATTCTTTCAGCAAACGACTATTAATCATTGTTTCTTAAGCAGCTTTCTAGATTTCTTCCCCCCTTTTATTTTTAAAGAGAGAAAGATAGGAACTCTGATAGGGAGATCAGTCTTTCTTCTTGTGCAGCACACAGTGATTGCCTACAGCTTGCAGCTCCCTGAGAGACGACTTGTGCTATCGTTCAAATTGTTCAAGTTCTTTTAGAAAAGAAACTTTTTTAACAAAAGTCAGAATTAGTCTTTTGGACCGAGTAAATAGCTGTGTATTTTAAAAGTAAGGCATCCTTGAATCAGGGATTATTCTCAGGATTTCAGCCTGTGACTTTGGTCTCTTAGAAAAGCAATAGGCCTTGGAGCTCTCTTATTGGTCTCTTGCTGTTCCTTCCCCAGCGGAGTATCTGCTCCAAAGTGTGAAACTGTGCTTTGACGGAAACTTTATTTAAATGATAACCCCCCCCCCCCCAACTCATCTAGTTTAGTTCCTGCAAATTGTAGCTTGTTCTTAATAAGATTCCATAAAATTGTACAGTAGGAATCTGCTTGATAAATTGACAGATGAGCAAACAAACATATTTAAAGCATGTTTAAGCATTTATGCCAGCGCAGGGCATTTGAAACCAGAAAAGCATGAAAGCAACCAAATGAATGAAAAAGAAATGCTTTACACACAATGCTTTGGACCACAAGCTGAGCTGTTTCCTTTGGACAGGCATATTATCAATACCATACATATATATACCATATATACACACATATACTATATATATATATATATATATATATGGTATATCTTACCTTTTATCCTGACGGGCAACAAAGAATCCCTACACCCACCATGGAGATGCAGCCCCACATGGAGTAAAATGCAACATCTGTTTAACTGCAAAGCAACTCTCACAACAGTTTTAGGACAATGAGTGAAGCATACTATATTGGAATGGAACCATTGGGTGGATTTTCTTCAGGCCGAATGTAATTACCCAGATTGGAATTTGGCCAGGATATTGGAACTGATGTCTCTACTCCTACAAAAAATGCCCTGAGATACATAAGAAACAAAAATTGTCATGACTTCTGCCCTGACATCCAAAAGATGACACCCTTAGCAGCAGTGTCTTAGAGCACCATGCTGATGCGTCAGCATTGACTCAGAGAAATCCACAGCACCACTTCTGTAGCTCCTTGGAACTTCCATCAAACTCTCTCAGCTTGTGAACACTACTGAGACCATGGCCGATGTGGTATGGCTCTCTGGGAAAGTGCACCTTTATTACAACTTGAGTTTTTGTGATCTTGGTGTTCGCAGTGACTATTTCACTCTCAGCAATTTTCATACCAGAGAGTCTTATTGGAAGCTATTCAGTTTTTCAGTTGGCATGGCATGGAAACCTTGCATCATGGTGGAAACCATACTTTAATCCCATTAACACATGGGATTGTAGAGTTTTTGTTGCGAGTGGCAAGTTTCAGAGCTGAGTGATGATGTCAGACTGTGAAGGCTCCTCCCAGCTGCTTCTCCTGGTCCCTAGGAGGGGCTGGGGGTGAGGGTGACAGATGGGCCTGTTCTGAGAAAATGGGTTGGGAGTTTTCATAGGGATGTTTTCATAGGGATGTTTCTTTAGGGTCAAGGCCCCTTAGGAAGTTCTGTTTGTACTGTCCGTACTAGGCAGTGATGGCAGGGATAAAGAACTAATGATGGGGGTGGGAGATAGGAACTTTACACTGGAAACTTGATTTTTTTCAAAGCCTCACCAGGATCCTTGTCAATGATGATTTCCTTTTAACTTGTCCCTCAAGAAGCATTTGTAACCATGTAGTGAATGGAGAGGAATGGCTGACTCCTAATATTATTTCACTTGGATAAAAATGAGTGTTTGCTTGAATTTATTCTCTTGTATTCTCAGACTCTTTACTTGCAAGATGCTCAGCAAAGCACTTAAGCTTAACTTTGAGTCTGCATTGAAGTAAATAGGACTATTCATATGCTTAGTTAAGCACATGCTTAACTGCCTTGGTGGATCAGGATCCGAGCACTCAGCACCTTCCAGGATAAAGCCCCTACTGAGCATTGTTTCTCAATCTCCATCAGTGCCGCCATGCCATCACTTGGCACGTTGGCCAGAACCTTGGATGGAGCAGCCAGACTCTCCCATGAAAGCCAGGGTTGGTGCTGGTTTCCTGCTGCACGCTTTAATTTCCACATGAGTGGGACCAAGAAATCCAAGTCCATGTACGTTTCGGGTCTCTCAGCAACTCAGCCTACTGTTGCTAAGGCACTGGGCTGATTCAGGAGACCTTTTGAATCAAATGCATTTTGCTTATTGTGCAGTTCTCTCTGTGTTTTTGTTCTGCAAATACAGAATGTTTTTTTCTCCCGAGCCATATTAAGATCTATTGAAATTAGAGGTACAGAGAGAGATGCAAGATTTCCTGTATTTTCCACTGAGGAAAAACAAACACTGTAATACTATAGTTCAAACGCAGTCAGTTTTTATTGTAGTTCTTCAAGGTCAAAAGTTGGAGACAGAGACAAATGTTTTGAGTGTAATCGACTGATATTCTTATGAAACACGATGGCTGCGTGACATCAACAGACCCCTGTCCCCCTAGGCATCCGATTCTGTAATGCATCAGATTTGGCTCAGGACAGAACATCATGAAGGTGCACAAAGTGTTCAGTGGCCTCTATGCTGACCAAGCAACAGCCTGAGATCTAACCTAACATATTTCTAGCTGCGTGACTACAGATGTAATAGAAACGTCTTTTGTGTCCCAGGAAGAGTATCTGAAAGATTTAACTTAAAACTAGCATTCTAAATAAAATAAAATAAAATAAAAAAGCCCAGGGCTATAATCCTTTTTGTTGCAGCAGTTCCCCTGATTTAAATGGGAGTGAACAAATAAGGATTACCCCCAGAGACTATGCGTTTATTTGGTGTGCTGTCCAAGGTCTCTCCTTTCATCTGGAGAGATGGCACTAGAGATAACCTTGTTGAATGGAAGGGATGGGGGAAAAAGTACCATAGGTTTTAGTGGACTGAGCCCAGGATTGGGAATTAGACGTTCTTAAATGCTAATCCTGATTCTGCCACTGATTTGCTGTATGGACTTGGGTAAATCACGTTGGACCTGATCCAAAGCCCATGGAAAGCCTCCCATCGATTTCATTGGGGTTTAGATTGTTGCCTGTGAGGCTTGAATTTTCAGAAGTGTCCACTGGATGGTGTCTCTAGCTGGGCACCCAAAATTCATGGACACTTCGAAAAACTGGACCTTTCCCAGTTGACCCATCTGTAAGAACAGGGAAGTTACTCCATTATTTTTGCAGAAAAGGCATTAAAATAAAGGCATAAATAAATGAATAGCTTGGTACTGAAAGTGCAGAAGGGAAAAGAGAAGATAGAAGTATATTGACATATCACTCTGCTACAGTCACTCTTATTCTGTACGGAAAAGGCAATCTGTGTGTTTGAAAAGTTTACCCATTTGAATGTGAATTTGCAAACGAAGATGGCTCAATTCCCCAGGTAACTTTAAGTGAATGTAGGCTACTTCAGTTACTGTTTAAGCTGCCGCATGTTGTTGCTGAACTCTATGAAAAAACGGCCACATTTTATCTCATGAGGAGCTGGATTTCAGTGGGGGCAGAAATGGATCCCCAAGGAGTTCATACAAATCATACTGAGCCAGCATGTGAGACCCTTACTCCCCACAGAGTGGTATGTTATTCCACAAGTAGCCCCATTCACTTTGGTAGGACTGTTCATGGAGTAAGGTGCTATAAGTATCACAATCTGACCCGTACACTCACGGTGCTTTAAATTTTATACTCCCTGGATGAAAAACACTGCATAAGAGCATTAGCAGGACACGTTGTCTGAGATGAATGTCCCCAAGGGAGGGAAATGTGCTTAACTCTCACCAGTTGCCCTGGCAGCTGAGGATCGTCTGTGCCCAGGATTGGGCTGTGCATTTCTAGCCCCTATGAATCTGAAAAAAACCTTCAAAATGTGGAGTGGATGGGTCATGAGGATAAGACACGTGATCGTCCTCCCCTCTGGCCCTGTTAGCTGTGAAAGTTAATACAGCCTCGGACTGTGAGCCAAAGCCCCCAGGAGCTGCCATTGTCTGGTGGGAGTCTGTGAAAGTACAGGCCCAAGGGAGCCCTTCCGCTGGGAGAGTGGGCAGATAGTGCCATCCTGTCATTCCCTATGGCTTCTTGTCACCTCCTGGAATCAACAAGTAAGGCCCCCCTCCTTGTGTGGCAATCTAAGGTAACCTTTGCACTGAATTTTTCACTGAGTTGTTCTTGTGAGACGTTCCCTTCCGTGGCTTTTTTGTGTGGGAGGGGACAGCCTGCGCCCCAGTTGGTGGCAGAATGCTGAAGCAGAACACCACAGAGCAGGGGGACTTTGTTGTAGAATTTGGATCTATCCTGAATACTGAGCCTCTGATCATAACAGTGGCTGCTGAGTGACCCCTAGCTTTATCACACAGGTACCGTCACTCAGGATATTAACTGTAATCTAACGGGCTATATGGACTTTCCTTATAGCAATGGCGGATTGGACCCGTGGTCTGGAGGTGGAGTGACTCGGAACATCACAGACTCTCTCACTGCAATTGTGATCCCAGAAGGAGCTCATCACTTGGACTTGCGTGCCAGTAATCCCAGTGACCCCAAATCTGTGCTGCAAGCCCGGGCCTTGGAAGTTCAGTACATGAAGCAATGGATTGAAAAGTATAGGCATAAGCACTAAAGTGGTACTGTAATAATGGTGGTCATTATCTCCCATTGCCTTCAATGGGAGCAGGAGCAGGCCCTTATTACAGAGTTCTATTCAAAACGTTTTTTGCCCTTGTTTCCTCTCGTCCTTTACTAGCTATACGTATGGTGGCTGTCAGCACTGTGCCTATCACTGCGGGATAGAGGAGGTGGCTGACAGTTGCGAGTCTGCTCCAATAGCAAACCTCAATCAATAAAGTACATGGCTTGAGTCACCCATGGTGGCTTGCTTTCCTGTTCCGCTAATACCAAATGCTGCATTACATCCTCTTTGCAACATGCTTGCGTGGGGCCTGATTCCTACAAGGCACACACATCCTCACAAAATCAGTTTCCAAAGTTACTAACGAAGTGTGTGCTCGACCAAATGCAGGGACTGCTGAACTCCATGGCAAAGCTCTCACTGATTTCAACTGGATCTCAATGCAGGGGCTGCTTCTCAGCTGGTGTAAATTGCCATAGCTCCGACAGGAGCACCAGCTGAGATCTGCCCTAGGACTTTCCCTTATCAACACAAACTGCATGTACGCTTTCTTCTATCAGACACAGACTAATTAGTGAATACTGTAACCCAAAGAGTGAGAAAGCACATCTGTTCAGTTGATAAGTAGAGGGAGACCTGCTGAGTATCGCCTCCTACAGGCAAACCCTTGTCTTTAGAGACTGCTTGCAAGTCTCTCCAGGCTTTCCAGCAAGAACTTTTATTGTTTCCAACGTCCAGTTGAAAACAAAACCATGAGAGGGAGCTGAGTTTGGGTGATCCCTTAGCTTCAGACAGTTGTCGTCTCTGTACTGGAGAGTTACATGGGGATACAAACCATTCTGATATAGTGAGGGCTGGAGGAGTTATTTTAGAGTACGAACAAAACCACACTGGGATGTGATTTCATGGGCGGAAAGACTTTTAAAGCAGAATAGTAGGAATCAGCTCAATATTTTTCTTGTTTTCAGCAGCGTCTTAAGCAAGTTGTTGTATACTGTGTGGTTGTTCTGTGCAGAGGAGAATAGAAACAACCAGGACTGGCCCCTGAACACACTTTTGTTGATTAATTCTCTAATTGATTGGCTGTGCACAATTTATCACTTTTCTCCCTCCCACACTGCTTCTCTTAGGTCCAGGGCCAGGCTATCTGCTGCTGCCAAAGAGAAATGTGGGTATTTTCTTCCTTGTCTTTCCCACAAACATTTCATTTGTTTTTTGTTTTTTTTCAAATCATCACTGGGAAACTTTTTCTCTAAACTCTCCTCCTAGAGAGGGAACCTGACACAGTACTTGTGCTAGCTAGATGGTATTAAGTGACAAATAATTGGGGCTGGACCTTGTTTTTTTTTCCCTTTCTGTGTATTGATGAGATTCTGCATGGTCTGGTTGCTGATGGTAGTTCAATAAAGGCCTTTTAAAAATTGTTTGCAGGGCAAACTATTCAGAATGCAGCTAAACTGTTGCGACAGCATTAACCCAAAGCGTGAGGCAGTGCTCAGCAGGGCAGGTGCATTAGATGGCTTTCTGTAGGGCTTCCAAAAGAGAGACACTGCCCAATTCATGCAGACAGCATATTTGACATTAATAAATGGCTGAGGGAGTCCCCTCACTTTGCAGCTTTGGCTTTGTTCACACTGAAAGCCTTCTTCCAAAAGGCCCCCTTTCTAGGCTAATGGGACTAGATAATTTCATTTCAGAAAGTCTCAATGCAACAAATGGACCCAAAGGTCTCTTAAAATTCCAGTTTTGTTTGTATTTCTCAGCCTAAAATACAGCATTTCTTCTTATTCCAGACAGCTTTTTACATTCCCACACAATCCAGCATTTTCTAGGAACAAAATGGATCTTATTCTGAACCTTTAATTTTTTTGATACACTCCAGTACGTCCGGTTCTCTTGTTTGACAGAGCTCTTGGCATATCCTTGCTTTTGCTCCAGTGTTCTAGGAAAGGTTGATTTGAACAAGGAGGCCTTTATGTTCAGGTTCAGCAGTCTGGACCTTTCATGCTCTGTCTTTAGCAGGTAATCACTTTGGAGCCTATAAAGAGTGAGACCAGAGAAGCATCGAAGTGCAAGGGGAAGAGCTCTTTAGAACTGGACTAAAATCTGTCAGGTGTTAGTAATCTCCATTCAAATGGGTCAATTTTCTAGCATTATGATGTAAATGTGTCCTAATCTGGGGAGGGGGTATGTGTGTGTGTACGTTACAATAAAATAGTGGCCTTATTTTTTTTGTGTTAAAACGTTTTAGATCAAATAAAAACTAACCAAATTTCCTGCGTCCACTGCCAAACAAAAGTTAAAACTTGAAGACACAATCAATAGTATTTTAAGATGGCATCTAGGTTTATTTTTAACATACTTTATTGAAGGGCAAGGGAGAGAACTGACCAAGTAAATCTAAACATTGGGAATGCACGAACCACTCATAATCAAGGAGAGAGAGGATAAGGGCCTAATCCAACTACTTTCATTGACTGCAGAGGGAACACTTGTCAGATCTAAAGATGATTGAACTAAAATGTCTTGAAAATGCTTCGGTTTTCAAAAACAACTGTCTTTAAAAAAAACTTTCTTTTTTCCCCTCCCCCTCCATCTCTGCTTTTTGCCATTTTCTGTGGCATTTTTGTTTTAATTTTTTAAAGGAATATTTCAAATATTTTTTTCACAATTTTATGAAAAGGCCCTTTTTTGACTCTGCTCCCCAAATCTTTATATTAAAAAAATATTTCCATTAGCTCTATCCAGTCCCTCGCTCAGACTTCTAGAAGATGGTTATTGCTTCCATCTGTTGTAGGCCGAACTCATGCTGTACCATTCTTGTAGTATCTAAGGGCTTGATTCAAAGAGCCCATCGAAGTCACTGAGAGTCTTTCCATACACTTCAGTGTATGGATCAGGCCCTTACCACTTTTCCTAGATTTTTAACAAGGTGACCAGTGTTCTGTTCTGTTTAACAGGGCTTTCTACAGGTCTTCATCCTTATCATTGAAACTGTAGATCCATCTATGTACTTTTTCCCTTAAAGGATCTTTCAGACCTGGTCCAAGAATTTGTCCATTAGGGAATGACCATCAACAAAGATCGACTACCTCATTTTGAAATGTAACTTTCCCTGCTTATGTCATGCATGTTAGACTATCAAGAGCCATGATAGGATTGTTACTTTCTATGCTCAGCTGTATCATGATAGGACCATATTTCATGCCCTTCAAGAAGATATTCCCAGATACATTAGATACACTTTTGTTCTCCATGTGTATTGTGAATTCTTTTGTTTTAAGTATATGTTGCCTTTTTGGGGAAAAATGCATAAAATAAAGCAAATTTAAATTTGTATGTGTAGCACTGATGACATGTGAATCAAAAACCACTAACAATGGATCTTACAGCTAAAAGATTTTGAAATTGAAATCTGTATGACAAAAATATGCTGTAACAAGTATTAAAGATAAATAAATGTGAATTTCTGGAAGTTGCTTGTTTCATTTTTAAAGTAAGCAGATTGCTGATATTAGAAAGATGTTGGGGTCTGTTAGCATTTCTGTAAGTAAGTTTTTCTACTTTATGCTTGAGCCACAGATGGTGAATGTGAGCTAAATATGCCACTGTTAAGTTACCACTGCTTTGTAATATCCAAGGGGTCAGGTGTTCAGATGCCCCATGCTGGTTCAAATAAGAAAGCTGTTTTAACTCTTCAGTGCTTGGGGGATTTGATGGCTCAGGAGCTTGGTAATGGGCAAATAACCCTTTCTTCTCTAGCCTGCTGGTTTGAATGTAGCTTAGGTGAGTAGTATTTGAAAGTTGCTATCTGATTGCTGGTTTTTGTTAGTCTCAGTCCAGGCCCCAACAGACAAATGTCTGCTCACATTTCTACACTGATATGAGGGCCATGTAAGTATCTAGATAGACAAGCATCATGGAAACCACTGGTATCCTTGGCAGTAATTGACAGTCCCAAAAGGTGAAAGTTAGATAGGACTAAGCAGACTGAAATGCGAAAGTTTGAACAGCTGCTGTCTACAGTGTATTATGCTCCTGGGAAATGTTAAATACTTAGACCAGTGGTTTTCAACCTGTGGTCTGCGGACCCCTGGGTGTCCTGCAAATTATGTCTAAGATTTCCAAAGGGGTCTGTATTTCCATTTTAATTATTTTAAGGGTCCACAAATGAAAAAAAGTTGAAAACCACTGACCTAGATCTCTAATACAGTCAAACATGCATTGTCAGAGAGGTTACCAAAAATATCTAAACTCCATCTTGAGGAGAAGCTATCCTGGCTGTGACACTTTACCTCAAAGTAGCACCCTGGAACCCCCATATTCACCACTGTCATATAATGATGTGATTTGCACAAAGTATGCCTTGTGAGGTATCATTTTAAAAGCCTTGATTGGTTGAACATTACTGTCCTGTTGGATTGTATGTGCTATCATTGTATGTGAAGTTATGAAGTATTGCTGTGTGTATCACTGAAATATGTTTTACGGTTGGAAACCCTCACGGCCAGCCTTTCAGTTGCAACAAAGGAGGGTCAGACAGGCGTTGATGGCCCACCAAGAAAAGAATCCATTATCCCAGAGACTCCTTAGAGAAGGTATGTACGCAGTGGAAACTTCTTGGCCAATGGGGGCAACCTGTGCCCCACGTCACAGAAAGGATCTTTCTAGCAGCTGGAAGAAAGTATAAAAGAGGGACAGTGACATCATCATTTGGCTTCTCTCCTGCCCATCTCAACACCTGGAAGAATGTCTGCAAGGAAAAGACTTTGAACTGGGGAAGTTTGGTCTCAGCATGGAAAGTGGTCCAGTCTGTATGCAGAGGAACTGTAACCTGTTTGTACCATCTATTAGGGTGAGATGTTGCTTGATTCAAATCTTGCTTAGTCTGTTAAAGTTAAAATTTAGGCTGCAGATTTATTTTTGTTTCTAACTGATCTCTATGCCTGCTACTTACAATCACTTAAAATCGATCTTTCTTTAGTTAATCTGTTTTATATCTTACCCAGAACAGTGTGCATTGGTTGAAGTGACTGAGGGAATCTCAGCTCAGGTTACAAAGGCTGGCGCATGTCCACTTTCCTGTGAAGAACTGGTGAACTAAGTAATGAACTTACACTGGTCAGGCTTCTGTCCAGTGAAGATGGTACAGTTCTGGGGTATAAGACTGGGGGGCATTGGCTGAAGCCTCTCTATCAGGTGGCCAACCTGTGGCTCTGGAGTCACATGCGGCTCTTCAGAAGTTAATATGCGGCTCCTTGTCTAGGCACCGACTTCGGGGCTTGAGCTACAGGTGCCAACTTTCCAATGTGCCGGGGTGCTCACTGCTCAACCCCTGGCTCCTCCACAGGCCCTGCCCCCTACTTTACCCCTTCCCGCCTCCTCCCCTGAGCCTGCCGTGCCCTCGCTCCCCCCTCCCACCCCCCGAGCCTCCTGCATGCCACGAACCAGCTGATCGGGAGGTGTGGGGAGGGAGAGGGAGGCGCTGATCGGTGGGGCTGCTGGTGGGTGGGAGGCGCTGGGAGCGGTGGGGGTGGGGGAGCTGATGGGGGGCTGCTGGCGTATTACTGTGGCTCGTTGGCAATGTACATTGGTAAATTCTGGCTCCTTCTCAGGTTCAGGTTGGCCACCCCTGCTCTCTATTGATGGTTCATGAGTGGCTGAGAGATCATTCAAGTAACTCAGGTGTGTCCTTGCCTGTGGATGGCTCTGTAAGTGCAGAGTCTGTCAGAGGCTTGCAGGTTCACATCAGCATCACAGTGAGAGGCAGCCCGGGTTGGAGGGCTTAGTGGTCCCACAGTCTAGGTTGCATCCAAGAGAGCCAGTCACACTGACTCATCTACTTAACAGAGCGAAATTAAATGAGAATAAAGGGAAAGTTTGGAACTGATGGCTTGAATTTGTATTAGTAAAGAACTGGGTACCAGAAAGCAGCAGGACAAGGCTTATGGAAAGAGTTTTGAGGATTTAAGGTTCAAGCGGAGGAGATTTCAAAAGACGCAGAGGACAGTTAGGCCCAAATCCCCTGAGAGGTGCCCAACTCCCATGCATGCCTTTGAATATCACCCCTGCAGGGAGTAAGGTCCATATGAGGAAAGATTGAGTTCACAAGCCTGGAAGGAGGCTGGGGAACCCTAAATGAGGCCCTAATTAGAACACAACAGACTTCAAGTCCTCCAACAAGTAAGAATGCAAGGAAGAAATGGCTGGTGTGCCTTCCTGAGGCTGTGCTCGGAGATCTGAAGGTGAAACATTACAACTCGTACTGTAAATACAGCATTCTCCCCTGAAAGCTTTAGGTGAAATTTGTCATGCCCCATCAAATGGACTCATGCTTTGCCCAGGCAAAGTTGGTAGGGAATAGTGTCCCACTGCTGGCTGGCATAGTAAATTTCTTCATTAAGGTCCAGAGTATAATGCCTATATTTATCTTGACTAGTGCCCAACATGACGAGTAGGCCCATTGCAGTCTATCTGGTCGCTTGTGGAGTTAGGCGCTTTCAATACGAATAAGGGTATCAGAATCTGGCTGTAAGAAGGGGCATGTTACCACCCCAGTGTCCAGGCTCAAGAAGGGCGTAAGATCTCCTACCTTTAAGAATCTTGACAGCTACTGCCTTGTCTCCAGCTTCTCCTTCCTAGGCAAGATAAATGAGGAGATGATAGATGCTGCTGGAGTGAGTGCACTGCTCTCTGCTAAGATCCAAGAGCCTTTCCATTTAGGCTTCAGAGTATCTTACAGCACTGCAATGACAGACCATCTCCCTTTGGCTACTGATGGGTTTGTCATCCATGTTCTTACTACTTGCGCACTCTGTGCCTTTTGATAAACCCTTCGTGTCACACCAATCAATCATGTACTGTGTTAGGCACACCTAGCATGTTCCAGATAGACTATTTTACAAATGTCATAGAGGGTTTTAAATAAAGGGACTTTTTAACCCTTCTGCCTCCAATGCAAGGTAGTTTAGTTGCTATTAATCCAACTGTGCAGGTCTCAGGAGCCATCATTGACCTAAAGTAGTTTTCTATACTTGGATGCTTTGTGAAAATCCAGCCACGTAAATTCCAAAATACAATTTGAGGAGGCTAACTTTAGGTTTTTATTCCTTTTGAGATTTTGGCCTAGGTATTTGTTAGGGGCCAACTTTCAAACTTTTTGACCAATGTACGTTTGGGCAGTGTCACCCTCCGGCAATGTTAGTAACAGTGAAGTGTAGCTCGGTCTCACGTGGCTGTTGTCTAGACCTGCTCCGAGCAGGCTCGCGTGATGCAGTGATAGAAATGTCCATGCCCTGGCTGCAGTAGAGCGCTCACCATTTGTACTTTAGTGGTGTAGCTGCTAGAGTGAGGAATTTAGAGAAAACCCGTCTAGTGAGGACAAGGACAGTGAGGTAGTGGGCTGTGGTGGCTGCGTGTTGTGCTAATGGTTGGAGCTGTCTGGAAATCAGAATTCCTGTTCCACGAGGAATTCCAAAATTAAAAAAAAAATTAGTTCAGAAAAAATTTCCCCTGGTCTGGGCCTGCTGAAATGTCATGTAGAAAAAGCTAAAGCACCGCTTTATTTAGACATTTTTGCAACATTTCAAAGATACTCCAGCAGCTCACCGCAGAGGGAGGGGGGGAGAAGGGCAGGAACAAGCAGCTCACCAGGCAGCTCGAGGAGCCTGAGACTTTGAGAGCTGGGAACCCCAGGCCCTGGAAGTCCTGGTTCTGCAGCAATCTGCCTGGCAGCCTTCCCCAGAAGCCTGGAAATCTGGGTGTTCTGTGCTGACAATGAGCAGTGAAACTGCAGAGCTGACAATAATTTTCTGCCTCCCCTCCCACCTCACCCCCAGCCCTACTTCCCCTCAGCCCACACACAAAAAGTGAATTTTTCTGGATGAAAATAATTTAGGTGAAAATTTCCAAAACCCAGCTCTACTAATCACAATAGTGTTTATAGTGTGTCTATATGTTACAGTCGGTTTGTTGCTGCTCATCAGACACTTTGGGGCCAGGATTGACTTCTCATGATATGTATGTACCCTGCTGGATGCCATGGGGCTCCGACACTGGATTGGGCTTTAGGTGCTACGCTACTGCAAGATGAAAATTAAGGAAAAAGCTAAACCATGGTTCCCTAGTCTGGTTGTAACCTATTTCTCCTCAGGCAGAAAAGAGTAGCAGATGTCATAAGCGGGTTAAGCTGAAGTCAGGATTCACAAGCTTGTTTGAACATGCTGGCTCAACTGGGGTAAATCAGCATAGTCCGGAGTGTAGTGTCGACAGGGCGGTAGGTTTCCATTTACTTGGCTTTAAGCCTCTTTGTGTAATACCGGGTGTCACCTCAGTGGGGAGCAAGTGCTCCTCAGACGAGGTTCTACAGCACTGTTCTGTCATGTGCAACTTCTCAGAGCCTCCTTTCTGATGTGGTTCTTCAGTATTGAGCTGGGGTAGAGGCAGGGCTGAGTGCAAAGCTGCCCAGGACTCGGCTGCTTTACCCTTTGCTGATAATTTGCAAAATCTTTTAGTTCAATCTCCTGAGTTTAGAAAATAGGTGCAGTGAAACGCTGAGACAGGGAATAGCAAATCCCTTCCGTTTGGCTTGTTGTTTTCTAATGTATGTGACCTCTCTGGGTGGTTTAAGCGGTTTAGGTACTTTCTATAAAAGGGATCTTTTAATGACAAAACTAATGTGATTATCTTAGTGAGTGTGAGAGGGGTATTCAAGGCTTAAAGAAAATCTGTTAGAATAGCTGAATGTATCTGCTTAATCCTTTCTCTAATGTGGGTGGACAATGCTCTGGGAAGCAATTGAGCTTTCTTTCTTAGAGTAAATGCCTGGTCTCCAGAGGTAGGAACTGTTTGCAGCTTTTTATACCCTTACGCTTCACCTTCTAGAGAATACAAAGGCACCGGAGGGAGGGGGAGAATTTTCAGAGGCCAATTTTCAGTTGCTGAGGGTGCCTTGGGCTAATTCCGGCAAGCTGCTGAGTACCCTCAGCTCCCCTTCACTACATCAAGAAGAGAGGGAGCTCAGCATCTCACAGGATATGGCCCACTGTGGGTTAAGAACCCTGGGTTCTTTCCCCCACATCAGGCAGCAGTAAATATATTAACACTTTCAAAAAAAGAAAGCTATGAATACGAACTTTAAGGGTGTATGAAATCTGACCAGGGTTACTTGACTGGACAGATGATTTTTTGTATTACAAAGTTGCCTCCATGCATGGGAGTCTGCCTTTGTTTGTCTGGGTTCTCAGTACAGCAGCATTTCTGTCCAGAATAATCGCGGCATTGGACGGTCTGGGAACAGGAATGCTGGGAAATGGAATTCTCCACGGCATTTTCCAAATGACCACTGATTTTTCAGTGCTTTGAGTTTTGGGTGCCCATCTTGGGAGGTGCAGAGCAGCCACAAATCCAGCTGATGTCTTTGGGAACTGTGGGTGCTCAGCGGTTGTCACAAGATACGGAACTGCAGTCTGTCTTAACCAGGATGCATTAATTTGCAGTTGTCCGCTTTAATAATAGAAGTAAACAAATACTGTAGTTTGAGTTTCAGCTTTGCCTCCCTTGTTTATGAGTGACCACATCCTGTCTAGAACTCTGGACAACACATGGAAACACCTAGAAGCTGAATAATATAGTGCAAGTTGTTACATCGTTAGAGAACCTTTGGAACTAAGGCCCCAGAGGTCTCAAGCTGGGCATCCAAAATGGATACTTTTAAATCTGCTGGTCTTGATTCTGTTGTGTTCCTTGATGAAACCTAGGCTGGGTCATTTGGGCCCTAGGCTGCCTGAGAATGGGCTTCCTATTCCTCCAGTTTGGAGGGTCACTGAGTTGTCTCCTCTCTCTCACCCCCACAGCAGAAACACAGAGAGAGGGGAGTAACTCCCAGCCCTTGCGTCCTCTTAGAGAGACTCAGCTAGCTGTAAGAACTGCTGAGGTTACATGTAGGGAATGCGCGTGGATTAATTTTTGTAAATAGGCCAATATTCAAAGACCTATAACAAAGCCCAAATGGTGTCAAAGTATGACTTTCTTTGAGGGGTGCAAAAAATAAATTATTAGACAGAGCCTCAGGAGCACCAGAAATATTCAGAATCTCTCCCATAGGATACTTGCACAGTCAGTAACAAAGCTAAAAAGAGCCAAATCAGCCAAAAATTCATAATCTGGGAATTAAATGTTTTCTTTTTTAACACTATTCTAGAAACTCTGCTGGGAAAAGATTACTGGTCCTGAAAGCACTTATTCTAGTCCTCCCTTATAACATGTTTCTGGCCTCGTCAGGATGCTAGATATTGGGCATTAAAAATGTCGTCATTCTGATTACCTTCTTGTGTAAGAAACTTCAGTTCTTACACATTTTCTGCAGCTGACTACTGATTAATGTTTTATACCAATTTTCTTTCAGATAACATTGTATATAGGATAGATGTGGGGGAAGGGTAGGGGTGTTTGTATGTGGATAATAATCTTTGGGGTGCACTGATTGTGTGTGTTAGTATTAGGTAATCACTAATCTGCTGCAGGAGAAGGGTTGCCTACATGCTTGTGCTGGAGTCTAGGCACAGCTTCCAATATTTAGAAAAGTTCTGTAACAACCAAGCCTCCACATAAGCCAGCGCTGGGAGGGCAGCAGGCGGGGTCTCCTCCTCCCACCCTGCAGTGTGTATGTTCTGACACGTCACCACTTGTATAGAGCTTCACTCGCCTGAACAGTTAAGGGTCCCACAGACCCTTTGAGATAGATGAGTAAGTACTATTGCCTCCATTTTATTTATGGAGAAACTGAGACAGCTGAAGATCCAGGAGGGCTGGATTTTGACTTTGATTCCATGCCCCTTCTGGCTGAGCAGGAAGGAGCAAGAAGCTTCCTTATGTCCTGGTGGAGCTGCCCAGACATTGGAGCTAGAGGTGGAGGAGTACCAGGGTGCTGCATTTCTGCCTCTTGGAGCAGGTAGGAAGAACCCTGGGTCTGTCCCTCAAGGGGCTGGCAAGCACAGCTGAGCAGATGTGGGGAATATCATGATTGGTTGCCAAGCCAACAGCAAATTACTGCACCTCTCCCTGCCGCGCCCTCCCCTCAGAGCAAGGGCACCACTCCCTGCTAAAATTGTGCCTCTGGGCACAGTCTAGGCCAGAGGGAGTCACTGTGAAATAATATTAATACTTTAACACAGTGCCCCCAATGCAAAAGTGGGGCTGGGGCATTAGTTCAACAGTGATTGAAAGTGAGGAGCTCTCTACCTGTTGAATGATAGACACCACTTCCTAGTACCTAGTTGTTCCCTTGACATTTCCTCTCTACACACTCAGACGCAGAGAAAGAATTATCCCCATTTTACAGGCAGACGACTGAAACATAGACCAAATGATTTGCCCATGGTCCCAAAGGAGCACAGTAGCAGAGCTGTGACCTGAACTCAGATCTCCTAAGGCCTAGTTCACTGCCTTATCCATCCTTCTACTCCTAGATCTGTATGTCTCTTCGGGTGTGCAGCTTTGAAAACTGGTCTGCTCAAACTTGCCCTCCAAGATAGAAATACCCATCTTAGTGGAAACGTGGATTGAACGGTTCAAATCCAATGACAACCTTTCCCTACAGCGGAAAGTCTGAGGTTTTTGATTTCCACAGTCAGGGCCTTTAAAAAGCCCAGGCTCTTGTGAACCAACTTTGATGAGAGGGGTGCTCTTACCTTTTCTCCTGAGAGATGAAGTCAGCATTCTGTGTGTAAACGAGACTAATAAATGTTGGGGCAGCAGGAGGTGAGTGTAATAAAGTGAGAGAGCCTGAGTTATAGTGGTAACCTGCTGAATTCCTAGGTCACAAAGTAATTTACAGAGCAGCCCTAATGTCATTCAATAATTATTCAGACAGCCCAGGCCCCAGGGTGCCCGGCCTCCCACTGATTATATTATTAATACCATCAACAAACAGCAGGATGTTGGTGTGAAGAAAAGAAACACAACACAAGCATCTGAGCTAAGGAACAAATGGAGACCGATATTAACTGGTTGTTTGTACCAGCACCAAACAAGTAAAGAGAACACCAAAACCCGTTCCTGACAAGTCATTCAGCAAGTATTGCCAACTCTCCCGTATGTCAACAGCGAAAATCACTCACCACCTTTTGCAGGGGAAGGGGGGTCGGGGGCAAGAAACCGGCATGTCAGTATCCGTCCATTTATATCAAATGCGCTCTGCGATAGTCCCCATGGAGATGGTGGGGAGGGGGGAGGGAGAATAATTTAAATTAATATCCAATGAACAATGTAAACCTTTTCTCTGACGTGGCGTGGGAATAGGCAGTCACAACACTATAACTGGGTCAGCTGAAATGGAAGGTAATGCCAAAAGCTTGGGATCTGACCAGCAGAGTAGGCCAAGGTCCTGACCTCTGCTATCTCAGTCACTTGTTACATTTCTCTTCTCTCTTCACGCTCCCTCCTGCCCACCCTGTCCAAAAAAAAAAAAAAAAAAAAGGTCTAGAAAATGGTGGTGGAAATCTTTCTTTAGAAACTGACACTTGTTGGGTGGCACAAATGTATGTAACCAGAGAGTGTGTGCACAGTGAGTGACCCTATGTATATGTCTATGTATATGTGTATATACACACATACATGTATGCTTATATATGTATATGCATCTATACGTGTGTGTCTACATGTCATAGTAGTGACCCTATAGTTAACATTTTAAACTTTGTTCCATTATAAGACTGATTTTGACCTGTCTCTCCTAGCAAAGCTCCTCTCTGCCTGAAATCTGTTATGTGCCCCCTGCCCAGGGGTGTGTTTTAGACAAACTCTGCGGTTAATTGGCCAAAGTTGTCTCTGAGTTAGGAGACGAGGGATGAGTGCTGCTTTCCTACTTTTTGAAATTTGTTCTGATTTTTTTTATTATACATTTAGAGCTAAAACTATACCAATGCTCTACTCCTCCCCCCACTTTTTAATACACTATTTTGCAGTGGGAACATATGGTTTAGCATTTTGCATTCATTCAACAAGCCTATTTCATTTTTTCTTACCTAAGTAATTCCCATCTGAAAACGTTAGACTGGTGATCTTGGGAGATCAGCAGGCCAGCTTTTTTAATTGACGTGTCTTGAGTGGATGTTGTTTGAGGATTGACCAATGTAAGCCTACCCGTCATGCACTGAGTCTTGGGGAGATAGATGGAGGATATCAAACTATAAGATGTTCTTGGAGGTCTCCTACCTAGTTACCAAGAAGTATTATCACTCAGATTGCCACCAAGTGAATAGAGAACAGATATGTGATATTGACTCAAGGGGGATGTAGCCTCAACTACAAAGCTGAACCAAGCAATAAGAAAAGGAGCTGGTAACATAGATGCAGCTTTCTGCCTTCAGAAAAACAAGCTGTTTAGGAGTTGGGGATCAGACAAAGAACTTTCTACCATATTTGACTTTTGCGTTACTTAATCTCTATTATGTAATTTAAGTTTAATGCCAGTCTAGTGGTGCTTTCCAGAGGAACCAGCTACCCTGGGGCTTTCACTAGCGAGGCTTCCCATAGGATCCAACTAAGTGTGTTTATCCCTGTATTCATATTTTATTGGGTAATTTTTCTCTCCAATTAGATTTTGACAGTCGAGAGGTGACTTGATTACAGTGTACAAGTACCTTCATGGGGAGAAAATCCAAGTGACTAGAAGGCTCTTTAGTCCTGTGGAGAAAGGCAAAACAAGAACCAATGTCTGGAAGCTGAAGCCAGACAAATTCAGATTAGAAACAAGGCACAATTTTTTAAACATGGAGGGTGATTAACCACTGGAACATACTATCAAGGGAAGTGGTGGATTCTCCATCTCTTGCTGTCTTCAAGTCAAGATTGGATGCCTTACTGGAAGACAGGCTTTAACCAAACACAAGTTATTGGGCTCAAGAGAGGGGTAACCATGTGAAATTCTATGGCCTGTGAAACACAGAAGGTCAGACTAGATGATGTAATTGGTCCCTTCTGGCCTTAAAGTCTATGCAACCGGGAATCTCTTTCTGTAAATTTGTGGAGCAGGTGGGAGTTGATCAGGTTGAGCCACTGGGTGGTGGTGTGGTGTGCAGTGCTAGTGACCAACACATTTATATTTTGTTTCCCTTCCATGGGCATTTGGTATGTGCATGGTAAACAGTGAGGGTACCTAGGCTTGCTAAATCTTGTTATTTGTATGCCATGATGGCCTCGCAATATTTGCCAACTAGCTTATCATGGCAAGCCCTTGTAGTAAGAGCCGGGATCAAGAACAAATGGACTGATGCCAGATGTCCCTGATCTGGAGGAAGTAGTTGAAACAAAATAGCCATCAACATTATGAGTACCGTCTTGGCTGGATTCTATGCCGGGTTGTTGTAGCCATGTTGGTCCCGGGATATTAGACAGACAAGGTGGGTGAGATTGTATCCTTTATTGGACCCACTTCTGTTTGTCAGAGAGACAGAGCTCTGTGTAAACTCAAAATCTTGTCTCTCTCATCCACAGAAGTTGGTCCAATAAAAAATATTTCCGCACCCATCTTGTCTCTCTTTGGCTGGATTCTCACACACCAGGAAGAATGTGCCATTGTAATGGTGATGGGAACTATGAGATAAAGTGCTGGGTCATTTCAAGTGGAAATCATAAAGCGGATCCTTTTGGTGCAGAAGCATTTCTGCACAACTAGCTATGCCCCCAATCCAGCAAAGCACTTAAGTACAGTATTTGAATAGTCCTGTTGGCTTCAATGTTAAGCATGCACTTAAGTGCTTTGCTGGATAGAGCCCGACTGAGCATGGTCAGAAAGTCTCCAATCCTGCCAAAAAGCTATACATTCTTGCTGCTCAGGAAGCAAATTACACAGGGCTGCTCTAGTTTTCCAGTGTTCTTGGCTACCACAGGGGGTCCCTGCACTACTTATCATTTGGGCCATGCCAGGAAGCCCTTTGTGGTGCACTTGAATGGCTCTGGGATATGACAGGGCACCATCTTATGCCCCCTGCTAGGGGGTCTAGGATTGTGGTAGGGGCTTGTAGAAGGATACTTTTGTGACTGAAGCACAGGGCTGGTACCTGGGGAACTAACGTTTGGGAGATGTGAGCTGGAGAATACCAAAAAAATTGCTGCCTCCCAGAGGAGACTGAAGCAGGGCGGAAGTGATACTCAGTGACAGTGATCTGAGAGCATCTCCTAAGTGCACTGCTGGACATGATTACATCAAGTGGAAGGGAGTAAACAGAGCAGCTTGACCCTGCAGAGTGTTGTGGTGGATAAAAATTCTCCACCTTCTTGTGCTGGCCTCTTTTAAATTTTTGGCCAACAGTTTCTTCAGTGCCAAGTTTCCCCAGAAACCAGCTCTTTGTTCTGCAATTCTGCCATCCCCCACCTCCATCTTGGCCTGATCATAGACATGGAGGCTATGGCAGAGCCTGGTGCCTGTGTAAATAGGGAGGAACAGAGAGAGGATTTCAATGACTGCTCTCCTCACACCACCTATCCTTCTGCTTTTATTTTCCATACATTCACCAGGAGCCTGGGGACATCGAAAGGCTCCTTCGCTTCATTAATACTTGGCCTGGGCTGTGGTGACTCACTGAGCTGCTGATGGCGCAATCACAGGGATGGTGGGTTTTTTTTTTTGAATGCTGTCAATGGACAGTACATTTTTAACAGGCTCAGCAGGCAGCCCGTCCAACCACAGATAGCACAGCTACTTCCCCAGGCACCAGTGACTTGGAGGTGCAGAGGCCGTGGGTCCTTCCCCTGATTCACAGCTTAGAACTTAATCGCTGGTGACATCCATTCCCTGTTCCAAATGCCCTCTCTTCCCCGCCCCTCCCCGGAAAAACTGAAAGCAACTGTAATTTTGTCGGTTGTTTTTCTTCCCTGTGGGATCTGGAGAGAAAGGGAGAGAGCTGCATTATTCTGACATTATCACTGTAACTGCCGAAGCCCAGGATTGCTGAAATACTTTTATTCTCCCTTTTGTGTTTATGCACAGATGTTGCAGATGATATTTCCTGAATTCCCCTGAAAAATAAAGAGTGTTTTTATCAGTATTCCCCAAGTGTCTAATACAAATGCAAATCAGCTGTGGGCGGTAAATGTTGTTTTGGCTTTTTATTGGCTGCCCAGCGTTAACTGGCTGATCTTTTCTCACTTCTCTCCTTTCACTCCATTTCCTTTAACCAATGTGTTTGAAGTGAGCTCCCTCCAAGGTTCTGAAATATTCTCCCTTTCCAAACTTTTTTTTTCTCCCTTTGGTCAATGCATTTGTTTAAGGTTGTTTGTTTATTAACCCTTTACAAGTTTTCCCCCCTGTGCAGGGTATTTTGAGCTAGCTTGGAATTCTTTAAAAGACTAACAGAATTCCAAACAAGACCCATTTGCATTTGATATTACTGGCTCATTGCCTGTATTCTTTACCGCGCTCTCCTCCTTAGTTGAATCAAACAAGACTTCATGGCCAAAAAGACAGCTCCTGTCCCCATGCAAAGAATCAAGTTCTGAGAAAGGAGGTTGTTTCTGACCTCACTTACTGCTTCAAATGTGCTAAAGCTTTTCCAATTAAAAACAATGTGAAGAGCAGAATCATAGACAAAATTGTCAGACTCGGGTGTTTAAGATTAGGCTCTTAAATCCCTATTTAGGGAATTAAATATGTGTCTTGATTTTTCAAAGGTGCTGAGCCCTCAGTAGCTCTCACTGAGATCAGGGGGAATTATAGGGGTGTGTGTGCAACACCTTTGTAAATTAGGCCAATGTTTATGTAGGTGCCTAAGCCCTGTGGTGGCTATACCTGTATTTTAAGCGTCCGCATGTAGATGTTGGTCCCTAACTTAAGCAGCCAGGTTTGAAAGCATTTGAATCTTTACTGTATTTTGACATTTCTTCTTTTGGAATTTTCAAGTTTTCCTACTCGCTCCAATTTACAAACAAACTCTCTAGACTGCCAGTTTCCCATTGTTTGTGTTTGTTTATTTTAGAAATGATTTTTTAGTTGTATTTGAAATCTCCAGTAGAACAAACATGCAGGTGATGTAACACGCATAATAGATCATTACAATGAAAGAAAAAAATTAAACATTAAAAATCACAGTTGCCTTAATGAGCAACATTCCGTTTTAACTACTCAGGGTTTGTTGAGAGGCGAACAGTTAGTACACGGCAAGCTGGGGTGTAAATCTACCTCACACTCGCCTGCTGCACCCTAACCGTCCATGTGGACCCTGCTGCTGTGCTCTAAAAGTTCCGTTGTGTGCTTTGATCTCCTCTGCTTTGAAAGGGGAGTACTTCAAAGTGCGCTAGGAAACTTCTACTGAGTGGCAGCAGGGTCCATATGGACAGTTAGCACACAGCAGGCTAGTGTGAGGTAGATTTACCCTCAGTAAAATATAGTGTAAGGGCCTGATCCTGAGAACAAAGACGCTTAACTTTACTACTACGGATAACCCCCATGGCCCTGATCTACACCTAAATACGTGCTTAAAGTTAATCCCATCCCTATTCAGCAACATACTCTAATCTTGTGCTTAATTTTAAGCATATGCTTAAATCCCTATTGATTTTAATAGGATTTAAGCACATGTTTGAAATTAAACATGGGAACTGGGTCCTTTGCAAGTAGATCCAGTGAAATCACAGTATCTGCTTGTATTGTAAGGCCCAGATTCAGCAAGGTACTTAAGCACATGCCTATCTTTAAGCAGTTGTGTAGTTCCATTAAACTCATTGAAGCGAGGCTTAAGATACTATTCAACGTGACTACAGGTGACAAAATCTGACCCTAAATAAGAATCTGACTCACATTTCATGATGAAACATCTAGAGCAGTTGTTCTCAACCAGGGGTACATGTATCCCTGGGGATACGCAGAGGTCTTCCAGGCGGTACATCAACTCATCTACATATTTGCCTAGTTTTACAACAGGCTGCATAAAAAGCACTAACCAAGTCAGTACAAACTAAAATTTCATACAGACAATGACTAGTTTATACTGCTCTCTGTACTATACACTGAAATGTAAGTACAATATTTATATTCCAATTGATGTATTTTATAATTATATGGTAAAAATTAGAAAGTCAGCAATTTTTCAGTAACAGTGTGCTGTGACACTTCTGTATTTTTGAGTCTGATTTTGTAAGCAAGTAGTTTTGAAGTAAGGTATAACTTGGGGTTACACAAGAGAAATTCCTAAAAGGGGTACAGTAATCTGGAAAGGTTGACAGCCACTGAACTAGAGAATATCTATGCTGATATGTTCTGGGCTGATGCACAGACTTACACTGGGGTGGGGTGGAACCACATTATCCCTCCACAAATGCCTTCCCAAGCTTCTCATCACATATGTGATGAGCTCTCCTCTGAAGCAAGCAGTTCAAATGAGTTTAAGGACTCCTGGCTAGGAGGTCAGGTGAGAGCAGGCTCTCTGCAACCTTTCCTCATGGCACATCCATGCAAGAGCCAGGCACAACTGGGCCCTATTTGTTCAAGAAGAACACATATGTCAATTCCCTTTGCCTATCCAGCTCAAGCTGGCAGTGGGTCCTTTATCCAGTGCCTCATTTTAAATAGGAATGCAACGTCCCACAGTTATGCCATACATTTGAGTGGCTTTTTTACATCTCATGCCTGCTGCTTGCTATGTAGCTTGAAATAACCTTCAAATAAATCCAGAAAAGGCCATTTGAAATAGCTGCTGTTTCCATTGTTAATTACTGTTTTGAAATTCTATTTTAATAATATCTAGCACTTTAAAAAGGACTAATATTTATTTCACAGATGGGGAAACTGAGGCACCAGGAGGGGAAGTGACTTGCCCAAGGTCACCCAGCAGACGAGTGGCAGACCTGGGACTAGAATCCTGGTTTCCATCCAGTACTCAAGGCACCTGGCCAATCCTTCAAAATACATCCTCCCATTCAGGTACTCTGAAGTTAAATGCAGCCTCTCTTAACAGCTATTTCCACTATCAGACTTGTTTTTCAAAGCAGAAAACTATCCAGAGCAGATTACTAGCACTTCCATGACAACAGCGTCTACACAGCTTGTTTTGTTACAGAGGCAAAATAGTGCTTTGAGGGTAGCCTCACACACACCCCACATTTTCATAGGCTAACGGTATGGTTCTGTATTAACAAACCCAGAAATGAAGCAGTTAATGGCTCTACTGGGGAGGAGGAAATTTCTTGTAAAAATCCAGAATCTCATTAAACAATGCACCCTTTTATTTTTCAGCCTTGGAATCAAGCCTGGCTGCCCGTGTAAACAAAGAAAGGAAAGAATCACTGAACCAACCCAACACATAAAAAAGTGACCATGTCTGTCTTTGAAGGTCCCTTTATGTTGCTTGGAAAACTTAGGATTACAGGGGTTTTTGGAGTTTTTTTTTCTTTTTTTTTTTTTTAAAGAAAAAGAGGAATGGGAGTTAAGGGAAACTTTCTCTTAAACGGAGCAGAAGTCATTAATTAAGTATCCCATTCATTCCTCTGGCACTGGCTCATCAATCAGATTTCTTATTAGCATTCTGATGACCTGTATGACCCCCAGTCTCTGTACTGTCTGCATGACGAAACAGACTATCAGACCACACACCAAACGGGGGAGGATTATTCTACAGTTTTCCTTGCTTGAGGACGATGACTCAAGTTGTTATTTTGGGTTGGGGCATTTTAATAAGCAGGACAGAAGAGAAGCCATCAGGTATTTCAGAGTCCGCTTAGAGAATATTTCTGGTGATTTACAGATTTATAAACTGCTCTAGTTGCAGCAATGTGAGAGATTGAGTAAGTGAAGTCCTGAGCACCAGGAACTGAGTACCGCTGAGATTAGACTAGAGGAGCACAATGGTCCCTTCTGGCCTTGGACTCTATGAATAAAAACTCTGTGCCAGCACAGTGTCACAAGAAGAGTCCCCTTGGACTTGGGTGATCTTCACAGGGCCAGAGATGCTGGCTTTAGGGCATCTTGAACATGGGTCAAGAGAGGCATGAAGAGTCCAAGGCTGTACAGGAAGTCAGCAGCAAAGGTGGGAGTAGAATGGCACCTAGTCCTGCACTCGAATCACTAGTTAACTTCCTTGTCGGAAAATTGATTAGCGCCTGAAAATGCTGGTAGACCCCCCAAATGGGCCTAGTTTTAGGGTCATTGGGCTGGGTTATAAGTACCACAAATATAGCAATCTGCTTAGTTTTTACTTCTTAGATTATTACAGCCATAAGTGATAAAATATTTTGAAATCTGCCTTACAAAAAGGGCATTTACTTGTAAAGCATGTAAGGGAATAATAATAATGATGATAATGACAGTGCTGTAAGTGCGCATTGTGCTTAACAGACAGTTCAACAACAACAGAGCCCTGCTCGCCCCAGGAGCTTACACTATAAATAAGACACCACACAGCAAGGTTTGGCATGAAACAAAAGGCAGGGAAGGAGTTTGTTATGGCAGCAGGAGGGATACAGCAGTGAAAGATCATGAGATGCTCCCAAGTACATTTTGAAACACTTTATGCAGAAGTGCATTTTACAGATGAACCAATAAAATGTGAATGATTGTGTGTGTGTGTGTGGTTTAAGTGATGCTAGAAACAAGACCATGAACACGTAGTATGTGCCTGAGTCTCTGGCTTGGGGTGAGCACAGATCTTTGGAAAAATAGCATGGACTTGTGGACCAAATCAGTGGAAATGACTGGGGGTATAATTCCATATGATGCCTACATTAAATTGTAACTTGAGCAGAGAGCATGGGAGGAGTGACCTTTATGGCGGGGTTAAAAGAACAAATCAAGTATTTTATTATTATTAATTTATTATTTATTTTTATTTATTGGAGCTGATCATTTTTTATGTCAAAAATGACTTATTACAAATGAAAACTTTGTAATTTTTTTTAAACGTTGAAGGTTTTTTTTCCAACCAAAAAGGAAAATTTTTTGTTTTTCATTCTCCCCCTATTTTTCTTTTCATTCGTTTTTTTCTTTTTCCACCGTTTTTCAGATACCAAATGGAAAAAAGGGAGGAAAAGGAGGAGGAAAAAAAGGGAGGAAAAGGAAAAAAAAAAACAGAAAAAGCTGGTAAAAGCATAGTAAAACTTTTTGAAATCAGTTCTTTCTGACAACTTTCAAAACTTGTGAATTTAGTTTTGCTTTTTGACCGGCTCTAATTATTAAAGGTTTTTATTCCAGCAGGTGCTACCTATCTACCTAACATCTCAGAATGTTTAGTGTATTTATCTTCACAACAATGCTTTGAAGCAGGGTAGTGCCATCAACCCGATTGTACAGATGGGGAACTGGGGCACCGACAGACTAAGTGACTTGTTCAAGGTCACACAGGAAGTCTGGGGGGAAAAAGAGAGGGAATTAGACACTGCAAGGTCTTCCGAGTTCCAGGCTAGCATCCTAGCCACTAGGCCACCCTTCCTCCTTGTGCTTTTAGACAGGGGGACACAGTCCCTGCCATGTACCTAAACAATCCATTCCCCTCTGGCAAACAGAGGCTAGGACACCATCCCTGTCCATCCTGGCTAATAGCCGTTGATGGACCTAGCCTCCAGAAACTTATCCAGTTCTTTTTTGAACCCTGTTATAATCTTGACCTTCACAACATCCTCTGGGAAAGAGTTCCACCGGTTGACTGTGCATTGTGTGAAGAAATACTTCCTTTTGTCTGTTTTAAACCTGCTGCCTATTAATTTCATTGGGTGACCCCTAGTTCTTGTGTTATGAGAAGGAGTAAATAACACTTCCTTACTTACTTTCTCCACACCAGTCATGATTTTATAGACCTTTGTCATATCCCCGCTTAGTTGTCTCTTTTCCAAGCTGAAAAGTCCCAGTCTTATTAATCTTTCCTCATATTAACAATGACTGAGGGGAAGTGGCTGGGGAAGCAGGGTCCTAGACCTGCAGATGCAGGAAGTGCATACAAAGTGAGGAGCATGGCACACTATTTGTGGTGCTGAAGAAAGTATAACCAGAGCTAATGGAAGGGGAAATGAGAGAGTGACGGTGAAATGGGACAGTGGATGCAGCAGCCCCATTCCTGGCTATTCAGTCCCCAGATCTGCCCAACGGGACCTCCACTTTCAGCTGGTTCTTCCTCTTCCCCCCGTCTTGGGGTCTTTGATTTCCTAATATAGGGCCTTATTCTGCTGTAATAAGTATTCACATGATGGTAGAACCCATCCTCATGTGAGCACAGCCTGCAGGGTTGGGCATTTGGCTGTTTTTCCAGATGTAATGAACAAGACATTTCAGTCAGTGGCAAAGTTTGCAGCTGATACAAAATTACTCAAGATCATTAAGTTCAAAGCAGACTGAGAAGAGTTAAGAAGGGACCTCACAAAACTGGGTGACTTAGGCAACAAAATGGCAGATGAAGTTCAGTGTTGATAAATGGAAAATAAGGCACATTGGAAAACATGCTCCCAGGTATACATACAAAATATGAGTCTAAATTAGCTTTTACCACTCAAGAGAGAGATCTTAATATCACTGTGGGTAGTTCTCTGAAAACATCCACTCAATGTACAGCAGCAGGCCAAAAAACCTAACAGAAATTTAGGAACCACTGGGACAGGGATAGATAATGAGACAGTAAATATCATAATGCCACTATATAAATCCATGGTATGTTCATATCTTGAATACTGGGTACAGTTCTAGTCATCCCATCTCCAAAAGGTTATATTACAAATGGAAAAGGTACAGAGAAGGGCAACAGAAACGATGAGGGAGGTGGAACAGCTTCCACATGACGAGGGATTAAAAAGACTGGGACTGTTCAGTTGGGAAACTAAGGGGGGGATATGATTAGGGTGACCAGACGTCCTGATATTATCATCCCCTCACTGGGATAGTTACCATCCCAATATTAGGGGGTTTATCTTATATATACAACTAACACATGACGAGGGATTAAAAAGACTGGGACTGTTCAGTTGGGAAACTAAGGGGGGGATATGATTAGGGTGACCAGACGTCCTGATATTATCATCCCCTCACTGGGATAGTTACCATCCCAATATTAGGGGGTTTGTCTTATATATACAACTAACACCCCCCCACTGCCAAAGAAAAGTGTCCCAATTTTTCACATTTACTATCTGGTCACCCTAGCTATGACAGAGGTCTAAAAAGTCTTGACTGGTTTGGAGAAAGTGAATAAGGAAGAGTTTTATTTACCCCTTCTCATAACACAAGAACTAGGGGTCACCCAATGAAATTAATAGGCAGCACGTTTAAAACAAACAAAAGGAAGTATTTCTTCACACAATCAACCCATGGAACAACAAGAAGGTTGCCAGAGGATGTTGTGAAGGCCAAAATTATAACGGTTCAAAAAAGAATTAGATAAGTTCATGGAGGATAGGTCCATCTATGGCTATTAGCCAAGATGGTCAGGAATGCAATCCTATGCTCTGGGTGTCCCTAAGCAACAGATGCTGGGACTAGACAATAGGGCAGGGATTGGCAATCTTTGGCATGCGGCCCGTAAGGGAAATCCGCTGGAGGGCTGGAATAGTTTGTTTACCTGCAGCATCCACAGGTTTGGCAGATCACAGCTCCCACTGGCCGCAGGTTGCTGTTCCTGGCCAATGGGAGCTGTGCAAAGTGGCGTGGGCCGAGGGATGTTCTGGCCGCCTGTTCCTGCAGCCCCCATTGGCCTGGAGCCGCAAAGCGCGGCCAGTGGGAGCTGCGATTGGCCAAACCTGCGGACACTGCAGGTAAACAAACCATCCCGGCTCGCCAGCAGATTTCCCAGACAGGCCGTGTGCCAAAGGTTGCCGATCCCTGCAATAGGGGATGGATCACTTGTTAATTGCCCTGTTCTGTTCATTCCCTTTGAAGCACCTGGCACTGGCCACTGTCGGAAGAGAGGATCCTGGGCTAGATGGACCACTGGTCTGACCCAATATGGCTGTTCTTATGTTCAGAATGAAAACGTTTATTTTAGTCTTAGAAAACAAGAAAGAACGAAAGTAAAGTCACCATGAGAGAGAACAATGTGTACCTCTTCTTTGACAATCTGTGCTGAATTGAATACAAAGTGGCTTTCTGTCTCAGTAGGAAGCAGAGTCCTTAGATATTTACGATGCAATAAACAGCAAATAAAGGAGATCAGTTCCATAACTAAATACACATATACAGTGATTGGAAAGGAAATTAAGAGAATTACATAAATACATTGACTGTATCACAGAAATAAAAGGAATATAGTTTAGCTCTGCACTGCTGTCTAGAGTGGCTGAATTTTTAGTTTTTACGTTATAAAGTGTCTCCAGAAATCATACTTTCTCTGTTTGTAATAAGGGCTGGGAGATGTCTTAGCATCTGATACTCTTTTCATGGTTTTCATTAATCATTTCTGAACACAACTGGTTAAGGTCAGAGAACAGATTTTGGTGGAAAAATTGGCTGTGTCAGATAAACATTAGTCCTGGTGATTATCTGCCAGCAAATGTAAACAGGCTACAAAGCGATAAGAGAAGCTGCTGGTGCGAACAAGCCTGTTTACATTTTTGGCATGTACAGAGAATTTAATTTATTCAGGCTTTGAAAACAACATCCGATCACCATGTCGGATGGTCCATCAACAAATCAGCAATTTCCAACCTTCCACCCATAGAAACTCACTTCACAATTTACTGCGCTGGGTGGAAATGGAGGGGATTTGGCCCTCACTCCCTACTTGAAGATTATAATTTGGCTTTTCTGTGCACTTTTTAGATGTGTGGTGCAGCACGTATCATCTTATCTGCTTCTCTTTTGTAACATTATCTACCACATGCAACTCATCGATCTTCCCTTGCAGCTTTTATTTGCTTCTTCCTGTCAGCAAGGCCACTTGGTTGGAAAAATGACATCATCAGAGAAATATCCAACATTTTAGCTGATCTAAATTCAAAGTACACTCAACATTGAATAGCATGGCGAGGCACACAAAGACAACTGACAGTCATGGGACACAGAGGTATACTTCAGAGAGGAACTAGATTGATTGCTACTTTGGTTAACTAGGACCCATGAAAAGTAGACTTCATTGTACATATCTAAGCCAAACCTGGATCATTTTCTTTACCCATCACCTACAATGTTTAATGTCCTTCTGGATTGCCCAGCTTCAAAATACATCCCAGTAAAACTAAAAGGCTGTGTCTGACCTTGCATGGGTTCAAGAGTCTGGGAGGAAAGGGCAGTTTCCATCCCTCCTCCATGTGTACAGAGGACAGGCACAATCTTGGTCTTTAAACTCTCATCAGATCAGGGCCAACAGCAGTGGGACAGGGAAGGCAGGACTTCCTTCATTAGGACTCAGTTAGATCATAGGGAAAAGTGAATTCCAGCACCAAGGGCATTCCACTGAGAATGCATTCACCCCAGCTTCTGGATCAATAACTGGTTAAAAGATAGAAAACAAAGGGTAGGAATAAATGGTCAGTTTTCAGAATGGAGAAAGATAAAGAGTGCTGTCCCCCAGGAGTCTGTCTAAGACTGGGATTAGTGCTGTTCAATATATTAATAAATTATCTGGAAAAAGGGGTAAACAGTGAGGTGGCAAAATTTGCAGATGATATAAAATTACTCAAGATAGTTAAGTCCCAGGCAGCCTGCGAAGAGTTACAAAGGGACCGCTCAAAACTGGGTGACTGGGCAACAAAATGACAGATGAAATTCAATGTTAATAAATGCAAAGTAATGCACACTGGAAAACATAATCCCAACTATGCATATAACATGATGGGGTCTACATTAGCCATTACCACTCAAGAAAGAGATCTTAGAATCATAGAATCATAGAATATAAGGGTTGGAAGGGACCCCAGAAGGTCATCTAGTCCAACCCCCTGCTCGAAGCAGGACCAATTCCCAGTTAAATCATCCCAGCCAGGGCTTTGTCAAGCCTGACCTTAAAAACCTCTAAGGAAGGAGATTCTACCACCTCCCTAGGTAACGCATTCCAGTGTTTCACCACCCTCTTAGTGAAAAAGTTTTTCCTAATATCCAATCTAAACCTCCCCCACTGCAACTTGAGACCATTACTCCTCGTTCTGTCATCTGATACCATTGAGAACAGTCTAGAGCCATCCTCTTTGGAACCCCCTTTCAGGTAGTTGAAAGCAGCTATCAAATCCCCCCTCATTCTTCTCTTCTGCAGGCTAAACAATCCCAGCTCCCTCAGCCTCTCCTCATAACTCATGTGTTCCAGACCCCTAATCATTTTTGTTGCCCTTCGCTAGACTCTCTCCAATTTATCCACATCCTTCTTGAAGTGTGGGGCCCAAAACTGGACACAGTACTCCAGATGAGGCCTCACCAATGTCGAATAGAGGGGAACGATCACGTCCCTCGATCTGCTCGCTATGCCCCTACTTATACATCCCAAAATGCCATTGGCCTTCTTGGCAACAAGGGCACACTGCTGACTCATATCCAGCTTCTCGTCCATTGTCACCCCTAGGTCCTTTTCCGCAGAACTGCTGCCTAGCCATTCGGTCCCTAGTCTGTAGCTGTGCATTGGGTTCTTCCGTCCTAAGTGCAGGACCCTGCACTTATCCTTATTGAACCTCATCAGATTTCTTTTGGCCCAATCCTCCAATTTGTCTAGGTCCTTCTGTATCCTATCCCTCCCCTCCAGCGTATCTACCACTCCTCCCAGTTTAGTATCATCCACAAATTTGCTGAGAGTGCAATCCACACCATCCTCCAGATCATTAATGAAGATATTGAACAAAACCGGCCCCAGGACCGACCCCTCGGGCACTCCACTTGATACCGGCTGCCAACTAGACATGGAGCCATTGATAACTACCCGTTGAGCCCGACAATCTAGCCAGTTTTCTACCCACCTTGTAGTGCATTCATCCAGCCCATACTTCCTTAACTTGCTGACAAGAATACTGTGGGAGACCGTGTCAAAAGCTTTGCTAAAGTCAAGAAACAATACATCCACTGCTTTCCCTTCATCCACAGAACCAGTAATCTCATCATAGAAGGCGATTAGATTAGTCAGGCATGACCTTCCCTTGGTGAATCCATGCTGGCTGTTCCTGATCACTTTCCTCTCATGCAAGTGCTTCAGGATTGATTCTTTGAGGACCTGCTCCATGATTTTTCCAGGGACTGAAGTGAGGCTGACTGGCCTGTAGTTCCCAGGATCCTCCTTCTTCCCTTTTTTAAAGATTGGCACTACATTAGCCTTTTTCCAGTCATCCGGGACTTCCCCGGTTCGCCACGAGTTTTCAAAGATAATGGCCAATGGCTCTGCAATCACAGCCGCCAGTTCCTTCAGCACTCTCGGATGCAACTCGTCCGGCCCCATGGACTTGTGCACGTCCAGCTTTTCTAAATAGTCCCTAACCACCTCTATCTCCACAGAGGGCTGTCCATCTCTTCCCCATTTTGTGATGCCCAGCGTAGCAGTCTGGGAGCTGACCTTGTTAGTGAAAACAGAGGCAAAAAAAGCATTGAGTACATTAGCTTTTTCCACATCCTCTGTCACTAGTTTGCCTCCCTCATTCAGTAAGGGGCCCACACTTTCCTTGGCTTTCTTCTTGTTGCCAACATACCTGAAGAAACCCTTCTTGTTACTCTTGACATCTCTGGCTAGCTGCAGCTCCAGGTGCGATTTGGCCCTCCTGATAACATTCCTACATGCCCGAGCAATATTTTTATACTCTTCCCTGGTCATATGTCCAACCTTCCACTTCTTGTAAGCTTCTTTTTTATGTTTAAGATCCGCTAAGATTTCACCATTAAGCCAAGCTGGTCGCCTGCCATATTTACTATTCTTTCGACTCATCGGGATGGTTTGTCCCTGTAACCTCAACAGGGATTCCTTGAAATACAGCCAGCTCTCCTGGACTCCTTTCCCCTTCAAGTTAGTCCCCCAGGGGATCCTGGCCATCCGTTCCCTGAGGGAGTCGAAGTCTGCTTTCCTGAAGTCCAGGGTCCGTATCGTGCTGCTTACCTTTCTTCCCTGTGTCAGGATCCTGAACTCAACCAACTCATGGTCACTGCCTCCCAGATTCCCATCCACTTTTGCTTCCCCCACTAATTCTACCCGGTTTGTGAGCAGCAGGTCAAGAAAAGCGCCCCCCCTAGTTGGCTCCTCTAGCACTTGCGCCAGGAAATTGTCCCCTATGCTTTCCAAAAACTTCCTGGATTGTCTATGCACCGCTGTATTGCTCTCCCAGCAGATATCAGGAAAATTAAAGTCACCCATGAGAATCAGGGCATGCGATCCAGTAGCTTCCGTGAGCTGCCGGAAGAAAGCCTCATCTACCTCATCCCCCTGGTCCGGTGGTCTATAGCAGACTCCCACCACTACATCACTCTTGTTGCACACACTTCTAAACTTAATCCAGAGACACTCAGGTTTTTCTGCAGTTTCGTACCGGAGCTCTGAGCAGTCATACTGCTCCCTTACATACAGTGCTACTCCCCCACCTTTTCTGCCCTGCCTGTCCTTCCTGAACAGTTTATAACCATCCATGACAGTACTCCAGTCATGTGAGTTATCCCACCAAGTCTCTGTTATTCCGATCACATCATAGTTCTTTGACATCACCAGGACCTCCAGTTCTCCCTGCTTGTTTCCAAGGCTTTGTGCATTTGTATATAAGCACTTGAGATAACCTGTTGATCGCCCCTCATTCCCAGTATGAGGCAGGAGCCCTCCCCTCACAGACATTCCTGCCTGTGCTTCCTCCCGGTATCCCGCTTTCCCACTTACCTCAGGGCTTTGGTCTCCTTCCCCCGGTGAACCTAGTTTAAAGCCCTCCTCACTAGGTTAGCCAGCCTGCTAGCGAAGATGCTCTTCCCTCTCTTCGTTAAGTGGAGCCCGTCTCTGCCTAGCACTCCTTCTTGGAACACCATCCCATGGTCGAAGAATCCAAAACCTTCTCTCCGACACCACCTGCGTAGCCATTCGTTGACTTCCACGATTCGACGCTCCCTACCTAGGCCTTTTCCTTCCACGGGGAGGATGGATGAGAACACCACTTGGAGTTATTGTGGATAGTTCTCTGAAAACATCCACCCAATGTGCAGCGGCAGTCAAAAAAGCAAACAGAATGTTGGGAATCATTGACGAACGGGATAGATAATAAGAAAGAAAATATCATATTGCCTCTATATAAATCCATGGTACGCTGACATCTTGAATACTGTGTGCAGATGTGGTCGCCCCATCTCAAAAAAGATATATTGAAATTGGAAAAGGTACAGAAAAGGGCAACAAAAATGATTGGGGTATAGAACAACTTCCATATGAGGAGAGATTAATAATACTGCGAGTTTTCAGCTTGGAAAAGAGAGGACTGAGGGGGGATATGATAGAGGTCTATAAAATCATGACTGGTGTGGAGAAAGTAAATAAGGAAGTGTTATTTACTCCTTCTCATAACACAAGAACTAGGGGTCGCCCAATGAAATTAATAGGTAGCAGGTTTAAAACAAACAAAAGGAAGTATTTCTTCACACAACGCACAGTCAACCTGTGGAACTCTTTGCCAGAGGACGTTGTGAACGCAAAGACTACAACAGGGTTAAAAAAAGAACTAGATTAGTTCATGGAGGATAGGTCCATCAATGGCTATTAGCCAGGATGGGCAGGGATTTTGTCCCTAGCCTCTGTTTGGCAGAATCTGGGAATGGATGACAGGGGATGGATCACTTGATGATTACCCTGTTCTGTTCATTCCCTTTGGGGCACCTGGCATTGGCCACTGTCGGAAGACAGGATACTGGGCTAGATGAACTAGGGGGGGGCGCTTTTCTTGACCTCCTGCTCACAAACCGGGTAGAATTAGTGGGGGAAGCAAAAGTGGATGGGAATCTGGGAGGCAGTGACCATGAGTTGGTTGAGTTCAGGATCCTGACACAGGGAAGAAAGGTAAGCAGCAGGATACGGACCCTGGACTTCAGGAAAGCAGACTTCGACTCCCTCAGGGAATGGATGGCCAAGATCCCCTGGGGGACTAACTTGAAGGGGAAAGGAGTCCAGGAGAGCTGGCTGTATTTCAAGGAATCCCTGTTGAGGTTACAGGGACAAACCATCCCGATGAGTCGAAAGAATAGTAAATATGGCAGGCGACCAGCTTGGCTTAATGGTGAAATCCTAGCGGATCTTAAACATAAAAAAGAAGCTTACAAGAAGTGGAAGGTTGGACATATGACCAGGAAGAGTATAAAAATATTGCTTGGGCATGTAGGAATGATATCAGGAGGGCCAAATCGCACCTGGAGCTGCAGCTAGCAAGAGATGTTAAGAGTAACAAGAAGGGTTTCTTCAGGTATGTTGGCAACAAGAAGAAAGCCAAGGAAAGTGTGGGCCCCTTACTGAATGAGGGAGGCAAACTAGTGACAGAGGATGTGGAAAAAGCTAATGTGCTCAATGTTTTTTTTGCCTCTGTCTTCACTAACAAGGTCAGCTCCCAGACTGCTGCGCTGGGCATCACAAAATGGGGAAGAGATGGCCAGCCCTCTGTGGAGATAGAGGTGGTTAGAGACTATTTAGAAAAGCTGGATGTGCACAAGTCCATGGGGCCGGACCAGTTGCATCCGAGAGTGCTAAAGGAACTGGTGGCTGTGATTGCAGAGCCATTGGCCATTATCTGTGAAAACTCGTGGCGAACCGGGGAAGTCCCGGATGACTGGAAAAAGGCTAATGTAGTGCCAATCTTTAAAAAAGGGAAGAAGGAGGATCCTGGGAACTACAGGCCAGTCAGCCTCACCTCAGTCCCCGGAAAAATCATGGAGCAGGTCCTCAAAGAATCAATCCTGAAACACTTGCATGAGAGGAAAGTGATCAGGAACAGCCAGCATGGATTCACCAAGGGAAGGTCATGCCTGACTAATCTAATCGCCTTTTATGATGAGATTACTGGTTCTGTGGATGAAGGGAAAGCAGTGGATGTATTGTTTCTTGACTTTAGCAAAGCTTTTGACACGGTCTCCCACAGTATTCTTGTCAGCAAGTTAAGGAAGTATGGGCTGGATGAATGCACTATAAGGTGGGTAGTAAGCTGGCTAGATTGTCGGGCTCAACGGGTAGTGATCAATGGCTCCATGTCTAGTTGGCAGCCGGTATCAAGTGGAGTGCCCCAAGGGTCAGTCCTGGGGCCGGTTTTGTTCAATATCTTCATAAATGATCTGGAGGATGGTGTGGATTGCACTCTCAGCAAATTTGCGGATGATACTAAACTGGGAGGAGTGGTAGATACGCTGGAGGGGAGGGATAGGATACAGAAGGACCTAGACAAATTGGAGGATTGGGCCAAAAGAAATCTGATGAGGTTCAATAAGGATAAGTGCAGGGTCCTGCACTTAGGACGGAAGAACCCAATGCACAGCTACAGACTAGGGACCAAATGGCTAGGCAGCAGTTCTGCGGAAAAGGACCTAGGGGTGACAGTGGACGAGAAGCTGGATATGAGTCAGCAGTGTGCCCTTGTTGCCAAGAAGGCCAATTTTGGGATGTATAAGTAGGGGCATAGCGAGCAGATCGAGGGACGTGATCGTTCCCCTCTATTCGACATTGGTGAGGCCTCATCTGGAGTACTGTGTCCAGTTTTGGGCCCCACACTACAAGAAGGATGTGGATAAATTGGAGAGAGTCTAGCGAAGGGCAACAAAAATGATTAGGGGTCTGGAACACATGAGTTATGAGGAGAGGCTGAGGGAGCTGGGATTGTTTAGCCTGCAGAAGAGAAGAATGAGGGGGGATTTGATAGCTGCTTTCAACTACCTGAAAGGGAGTTCCAAAGAGGATGGCTCTAGACTGTTCTCAATGACAGAACGAGGAGTAATGGTCTCAAGTTGCAGTGGGGGAGGTTTAGATTGGATATTAGGAAAAACTTTTTCACTAAGAGGGTGGTGAAACACTGGAATGCGTTACCTAGGGAGGTGGTAGAATCTCCTTCCTTAGAGGTTTTTAAGGTCAGGCTTGACAAAGCCCTGGCTGGGATGATTTAACTGGGAATTGGTCCTGCTTCAAGCAGGGGGTTGGACTAGATGACCTTCTGGGCTCCCTTCCAACCCTGATATTCTATGATTCTATGAACCTTTGGTCTGACCCAGTATGACCATGCTTTTGTTCTTATGTTGGAGGTCCAAATCTGAGGACCGTCTGCTTGAGTGTTTGCAGCTCATTTCACTTGCTAGTTTGAAGCATGAAGACAGATGTACCTTTTAAAATGCACTAGACCCAAAGATGCATATACACAACAGGGAACGTTGACTGGGAAAAACAGTGCAACTGGCTTCCTACAAAAATGCTGATCCAACACCTAATGAAGTCACTGGGAGTCTTTCCACTACCTTCAGTGGACTCTGGATGAGGCCCAAAGTGCTGCCAAAGTAAAGACATTGTCAGAGCAGGATGGTTTCTATTGTTCTGTTCAGTCTAGTTTTAAATGTCCCAGGTATTATGGCTGAAGGTCCAGCCATTTGGAGGTTTTAGGCAAATGACTTAATGCATTAATCTGGATATATTAATCCTTGTCAAAGACCAGAAATGTCCTGATTACCAGAATGCTGCCCCATGGAATGAGCTTTTGGAATGCAGGCATCTCCCTACCCCTGCCTGGCTCTGGCATTTCCCTGGGTTGGTCTCCAGGTAGCTCTGTTGGCTCCTGTTTCATTAGCAAAGTGTGAAGCTGAATGCAGGTTAAGTGGAAGACATGACACTTTATTAAACTCAGTGGGCTGCTCTATTCCTGTGGCTGGATTACTTTCAGCCTAACTCCCCATGTTCCCTGGTCCATTGCTGTCCCGTCAATAACAATCCCTCCAGCAAACATGGGCCCTCTGACTCCAATTCCACTGGTCATGGTACAGCTCCTTAAGGCTCAGCCCCAGCTGCTCTTTGTCCTGGGTTGGGTGGATAGCGGAGCTGAGTTTCTCGCAGGGCCGGCTCCAGGCACCAGTTTTCCAAGCAGGTGCTTGGGGCGGCATTCAGAATGGGGTGGCAGCCCGTGTCCCGCGGTGGCAATTCGGCGGCAGCTCCGCCGTTCTTCCAGCCACAGCGGCAATTCGGCAGCAGCTCCGCCGTTCTTCCAGCCACAGCGGCAATTCGGCAGCAGCTCCGCCGTTCTTCCAGCCACGGCGGCAATTCGGCGGCAGCGACAATTGAGCGGCGACTGCTTGGGGCGGCAAAACTGGTAGAGCCGCCCCTGGTTCCTAGCCCCGGGGGTCTGCCGCTTCATGACATCAGCGGGGGATGCTCCGGCTGGGCTGTGGACCCCCTAGCTCCAGCTGCTCCTTGCTGGTTGGCTTAACAGCCTGCCCCTCCCCCTGTTCATAGGCCAGGGAGAGATGGTAGGACACTGCCTGGCATCACTCTAGCGGTAGCTCTGAGTCTAAGGCCATGGCTGAATTGGGAGACTACACTGTAGGCTTGGTTTCTACAATTGGAGTGCTCCCATCCAGTATTTATGGTTAGAGACTCTAAGAGACAGCACCTAAAGCAACTACAACCATGGAGACATATTCTTGAGTGTCTCCCCAAATCGGGAAATTAAAGACCCCAAGATGGGGGGAGAGGAAGAACCAGCTGAAAGTGGAGGTCCCGTTGGGCAGATCTGGGGACTGAATAGCCAGGAATGGGGCTGCTGCATCCACTGCCCCATTTCACCTTTGCTCTCTCCTTTCCCCTTCCGTTAGCTCTGGTTGTACTTCCTTCAGCACCACAAATAGTGTGCCATGCTCCTCACCCTGTATGCACTTCCTGCATCTGCAGGTCTAGGACCCTGCTTCCCCAACCACTTCCCCTCAGTCATTGTTAATTTGAGGAGAGATTAATAACACTGGGACTTTTCAGCTTGGAAAAGAGATGACTAAGGAGGGATATGACAGAGGTCTATAAAATCATGACTGGTGTGGCCAAAGTAAATAAGGAAGTGTTATTTATTCCTTCTCATAACACAAGGACTAGGGGTCACCCAATGAAATTAATAGGCAGCAGATTTAAAACAAACAAAAGGAAGTATTTCTTCACACAAAGCACAGTCAACTGGTGGAACTCCTTGCCAGAGGATGTTGTGAAGGCCAAGATTATAACGGTGCAAAAAAGAACTAGATACATTCATGGAGGATAGCCATCAATGGCTATTAGCCAGGATGGACAGGGATGGTGTCCTAGCTTCTGTTTGCCAGAAGCTGGGAATGTGCGACGGGATGGATTGTTTAGGTGCATGGCAGGGACTGTGTCCCCCTGTCTAAAAGCACAAGGAGGAAGGGTGGCCTAGTGGCTAGGATGCTAGCCTGGAACTCGGAAGACCTTGCAGTGTCTAATTCCCTCCCTTCTTCCCTAGGCAGGGCAGCTGTCTAAATGCAGTACCGCAAGCTGTCTTGGGGGTAAGTCCAGTCTTGTGAGGCACAGTGCTAATGTTTCCACACTTAGCGCAACATAGACTTCATTATCTGTTACAGACCTACCCCACTCTGTTTCAAAGAGGGCAAGGTTTCTTACTACTCTGTCATCTCCTGTGCAATCAGGCACGGGCAGTACAGTTCCTCATTCAAGCTACCACTATTTCCTCATTCAAGTCCCTCTTTCTATGAGGCCCACAAAAAGTGAGCTGGTAAATTAAAGAACTACCAAACAAAACCTAAAATCACTGCCATGCCCCACCTGAGTTTTGCCAGTGCATACCATCTTAGGTGTGCCATATCATAGACAGTAAGCTTTTGAAGGCAGGGACTTTCTTTATATGTATACTGCTCAGCACCGCTTAGCATTCTTGGCACTCAGCTAATAGAAAATACTTTGGTCTTATACCAGTGTAACTGAGATCAAAGATTAAAAAAAGCAAGGCAGGAAAAGGGATTAGGTGGCTCAGGTTATTAGTAATAAGCTAGTTTGCATTTTATCTCTATGTGACTGGTCTGAATCCATCTAAATTAGCAGGGGCACATAAGCAGTTACTAGCTGGCGGATGTGTGATGGCCTCTGTAATACAGGCTTAGTGATCTTTGAGTGGCTTAGACCAACATTTTCAAAAGTGGATATGGATTTTAGGCAACGGTATTGTGACACCTAGAGCCTGATGTTCAAAGGTGCTGAACACCTGTGGCTGCAGCTGAAGTCGATGGGTGCTGCAGGTGCTTGGAACCTCTAAAAAGCAGGCTCAGCATGTCTCCATGGGCAGCCAAAATCACTGGGCAATTTTTGAAAATTTGCCTTTCAGTCACAAGCTGTTTGAGAACTTTCTGCAGTTTGTAGTGTCAGCCCAAAGGAAACCACATGGATGGCAATTTGAACATGTTAAGCCAGAGACTGCATCTTTCAGCATTCCCACTGATGTATGGTCAAAGATATGATAGCTTGCCAGAGAATCATTCGCGCTTGAGGGGGAGGAGCCCATGGAATAGTATTTAAAGTGTGGTCTAACCTTTTCTGCAAACTGAAAGCAAGAAAAATGCTCATAAAACTGCTCTTTGTGCACAGGAAGAAGTCGGTTTTTATACTGTTGCTAAGTTCCTTATTGTTTTCTGGCTGTTTTTTGTGTTTCTGTGGCAGCCTTTTCTGTGGGCCCCTTTCAGTGACTTGGCTATATTGGCCTGCAGATAATTAGATCAGTGCTATCATTTTCACTGTCCTTTTTCCTCTGGGCCTATTTGCATAATAATGGCAGTTTGTGTTACTCTCTCTCTCCTCTCTTTTAACAAGACACCATTTTCAAACATGAAATAATTAATTGAATAATCTATGAATGCTTTGGTTAAGAAAAGACTGAAAACATCTGGTTAAGAGAAAATATTTTCAGAGCTCCATATTTTCTAATCTAAATATAAATATTTTCATTAGCTATCTCTTTCCTAGTGAGTTTATTTTTGCTGTATTCTTATTATAATCAGGATGTATTTCCTATAATAGTAATAAAATGCTATTATCCTCTAACATTAATTTAATTTTATACATGTATATGTCATGTGTTACATGAAGAAACACAAACTCTCTGTATGTATGTATCATAATTTAATTTTTGTACAGCCAGTCACTTTACAGACAGGTAAGAAGTTAGGTTCCCTGCCCTAAAATGCTTTCAGTCTAAATAGATTTCATGAATAGGATGGGATAGAGACTATTTAAAAGGTAACTGTATCCAATAAGGTGGTTTAGGACAGGGGTTCTCAACCTTTCTTTTCTGAGGCCCCCCCCCAACATGCTATAAAAATTCCACGGCCCACCTGTGCCACAACAACTGCTTTTCTGCATATAAAAGCCAGGGCCGGCATTAGGGGGTAGCAGGTAGGGCCGCAGGGGGCCCCGCAAAGCTACGTTGCTCAGGCTTTGGCCTCAGCCCCAGGTGGCAGGGCTTGGGGCCCCAAGCTTCAGCACCGCACAGCGTGACGGCAGCTTTCTGCCTTGGGACCCAGCGAGTCTAACACCTCCCCTGCTTGGTAGACCCCCTGAAACCTGCTTGCGGCCCCCCAGGAGGCCCAAGACCCCTGGTTGAGAACCGTTGGTTTAGAACAATGTTTACTGTGAATTAAGGCCTCTGTCCAGGGTGACCAGATAGCAACTGTGAAAAAACAGGACAGGGGGTGGGAGGTAATAGGCGCCTATATAAGAAAAAGTCCCCCAAAAAAGGACATCTGGTCACCCTACTGCTGTCCAACAAAGTACCTTGAGCACGAGCCTGAAATCCAGGGGCCACTCGGGTGCTTAAGGTTAGGTGTGGGCTTAGGTAACTTTCTGAATTGGGGCCTATATGATTGGGAGTTTTAACTACACAGTTTTTAGGGTACAGGTTATTTGAAGAAACATGTCATGTAGAAGAGGGGAGAGATGTGTCATCCTCTCTGCGTATCCTGGCTAAGTAGAGAGGACCCTGAACCTGTCTCATTCCTGAAGATCCTACCTCATCCTCATGAACACTATCCTTGTTATAGGAGAGAGAAGCTGGCACCTATCCCTGTCCCTGAAGGGAGCTATAATCTCCACAGCCTTCCCTCAGCAAGTAACCTATGGTGCAAAAATAAAGGAAATTAATAAAATTGATGCCGATGGGCTGTAAGGGCTAAAAATGCACCCAACTCCCCTGAACAGCGACAACCTGAGCTACTGGGAGTGTGGTGACATCCGAGGAGAGACAGAGAGGAGAAGTGGGAGAGGGCCCTAGCGACGAGGACACCAACTGAGGACCCAAGGTGCTTTTGGGTGACGATGGGATGGATGAGGGGATTCAGGGGAGACTGTGCTATGCTTGTGATGTGTGTCTTTCCTCCAACTCCTCAGCTCAGGGCTGCTCAGTCTCTTTACTGTCTCTGCTGACATATCTCAGGGTAGAAGGCTTCCAAATCTGAGAAGTCCATTTGGAAGGTATTTGTGACAGCACAACTGACCCGGGGGCTTGTAGTTGGTGAGTGCCATCCAAAAAACAGGCGGTTCTAGTTGTAGAGGGACATGGCCACAGTCAGTGCAGCCCCAGGACAACCGCTACTGTAGGGGGGTCCCAGCCACAGGGTTAAGCTGCGCTCCCATCGCAATGGAGACCCAGTGTGTGATTGTTGTGTCAGAAGATACATTGCCTCTGGCGAGTTATTCTCAAATTCCAAATGAAGGCCAGGTGGACCTATTTTGCACAAAAAAAAAGTATTTAAAATCTTTTGCGTCAAGCAGTTCAGTGCTCCAGGCTCTGCTGGTTTCCTAGTGGCTTGGTGAAGGTGGGGAGCAGTGACAGGGTAGCAGGAGAGCATGGTGATTAATCTCACATTAACATCAATGTGTCTGTGCCTTTTTTCCTCTCTCCCCCTTTGATTGTCTTATCTATTTGGCAGGGCTGGTCAAAATTTTTTGCATGAAGTTTTCCCCTTCCCCCCCGGAAAATGGCTTTAAAAAAAATTAAAAACTGAAGCCACCATTGTAGAATTTTTTAATTTTTTGTGAAAGATTTCTTGATGTTTTTAATCAACATTTTAATCCAAACCATTATCAAAATGGGTGTCATCATTTTTATATACTGAACGCCAGATTTTTGATTAACACAAAATTTTGTTTACTGAAAACCCAGTTTCAGAAAATTCAGTTTATTTTTCTAACCAACTCTGCTAATTAGCTGGTAGGAACTTTGTGCCAGTGTCCATCTCTTACTCTGTGTTTGCACAATGGAGTCGTGATCTTGGCTGGTGCCTGTAGGTGCTACAGTAACACAAATAAAATAACAACACAATAATAATAATAATAATATACAGGTGCTGAATTACCTTTAAGGAAATACTTGCTGCTGGAGATTCACAGGTTAAGAAGTAATCCTACCTACTTTGTTGCTCGCTCAGTCTGTCCATCCATCTACTTATGTGGCCCCCGTCGCTGTCATAGAATCATAGAATATTAGGGTTGGGAGAGACCTCAGGAGGTCACCTGGTCCAATCCCCTGCTCAAAGCTGGACCAACACCCACTAAATCATCCCAGCCAGGGCTTTGTCAAGCTGAGCCTTAAAAACCTCTGAGGATGGAGGCTCCACCACCTCCCTAGGTAACCCATTCCAGTGTTTCACCACCCTCCCAGTGAAATAGTGTTTCCTAATATCCAACCTAGACCTCCCCCACTGCAACTTGAGACCATTGCTCCTTTTTCGGTCATTTGCCACCACTGAGAACAGCTGAGCTCCATCCTCTTTGGAAACCCCCTTTAGATAAAAGAAAAGGAGTACTTGTGGCACCTTAGAGACTAACCAATTTATTTGAGCATGAGCTTTCGTGAGCTACAGCTCACTTCATCAGATGAAGCTGATGAAGCAGATGAAGCTGTAGCTCACGAAAGCTCATGCTCAAATAAATTGGTTAGTCTCTAAGGTGCCACAAGTACTCCTTTTCTTTTTGCGAATACAGACTAACACGGCTGTTACTCTGAAACCCCTTTAGATAGTTGAAGGCTGCTATCAAGTCTCCCCTCACTCTTCTCTTCTGTAGACTAAATAACCCCAGTTCCCTCAGCCTCTCCTCGTAAGTCATGTGCCCCAGCCCCCTAAACATTTTCATTGTCCTCCGCTGGACTCTCTCCAATTTGTCCACATCCCTTCTGTAGTGGGGGGACCAAAACTGGACGCAATACTCCAGAAGTAGCCTCACCAGTTTCGAGTAGAGGGGAATAATCACTTCCCTCGATCTGCTGGCAATGCTCCTACTAATACAGCGCAATATGCCGTTGGACTTCTTGGCAACAAGGGCACACTGTTGACTCATATCCAGCTTCTCGTCCACTGTAATCCCCAGGTCCTTTTCTGCAGCACTGCTGTTTAGTCAGTCGGTCCCCAGCCTTTAGCGATGCATGGGATTCTTCCTTCCTAAGTGCAGGACTCTGCACTTGTCCTTATTGAACCTCATCAGATTTCTTTTGGCCCAATCCTCCAATTTGTCTAGGTCACTCTGGACCCTACCCCTACCCTGAGCATAATATCTGTCTAAAGCATGTGCAAGTCGATGCAATACAGTGAATCACATTATAGACATCAGTTACCCTTCTGGGAATGACATCACATTTCCAAACTATCAGCCGTTCAGGCACAGCAAAGCAATTCTTTCAAGAAACCACTTTTAGGAGCTATGTCCAAAGAATGACAATCAAATAGGACAGTGCCTGCACTTGCTCAGTAATACTGGCCTCAAGTTCAAGAGCAAATCTACCATATACTCCAGGTCAGGGTTTCTTTGCTTGACCCAGATTTTCCATTTCTAGTAGTCAGCATTAACAATCCAGCTCATAAGCCCGTTTTCACATAGTTGGAGTTGCGTAACTTAGGTCAACTTAGCCCCTTAGTGTAGACCTGCCCTTAGTGTCAGGAATCAGGGAGTCAGTCTCCAGGCTACCTAATGAGCGCAACTGGCCTGCAGGAATCTGCCTGATTGGCTACACTGTCTGATTGGTTGGAAGAGTCAGCAGACCATGCCCATGGTTGGTCCCAGCCTTGCCCTTGCCTTGGATCCAGCCTTAACTCACTCCAGGTTATCCAGCTTTGACCCTTGGCTCCAATTTCTGACTTCTGGGTCTGATCCTTGGCTGCGATTCCTGATTTATGGCTCTGGCCTCTGACTCTGGCACTTACCCTGGGCTCCTAATTCTTGCTACCGACGCTGGCTCCAACTGCAAGGCATGACTCCTGCTCCAAGCACTAGGCATGACCATCCACATCCCAGTCTCTGACATGCAGCACTTCTGAAAATCAGGTCAATTAATGGGGAATCCAGCTCTGAGATAGGTCAATGGAGAGACTTACCTTGACATGGCTAGGAGCTAGATTGAATCCTTATTTGGGTGCCACAATAATGATTTAGGAGCCTATTAGGCTCCGGTTTGTGAAAGTCCTGGCCTAGCTGTATAAAATGAGGGAGTGTGATCTAGTCGACAGAGCAGGAGATTGGGAATCAGGACTTCTGGGTTCTTTTCCCACCACCGCTATTGACTCATTATATAAATTTGGACATGGCACTTAGGCTTCCAAAGAAAGTGTTAGGCAGAGTTTTGGGTGCCTGACTTGAGGCAACTGAGGCCTGATTTTCAGAGGTACCGTGGATCATTCACAAACCCTACTACCTGGAATTTGTGGGGGCTAAGCACCTGTAATTCAGCCCTTCAGTGCGTCATGTTATTCAGTGAGCCATGTTTTTGTTAAGCAGAGGGGTTTAGCGTCATCCCCCAGTAGTTAGTTTGGGATAAACAAGCCAGCATTTTACATTAATCATTGGATTTTTCATTTAAAATCATCCCTTTTTATTTGCTACCCATTAAAAAATTTACAATCTAAGCCACATGCAAACAACAAAGGTAAGGCGAATGGGTTCCATCTCACAGCACATACATTTACATGGAAAGCTATGAAACTGTTCAAAAGATAGCAAATTTCACAGGGGAACCAGGGGGTGAAAATGAAAAATTCTCCTACGTTACAAAAACACTAACAGTGTCATATCTGTTTACAAATATTTATAGATTTTTTTCTAATGAATATTTATCCTGCAGCTGAATGCTGCCCTGGGAGCAGGATTTACAAATCTGTATTAAAATGAAGCAGCCAGATAAAATAACAATGATTCCAGCCTCTAATACTCTTTTTTCCTAAAGGCAAATGGTGCTTTTATGCATCTCTTTGGTGGTGATGGAGAGCCAATGGCTAGCCATCGATGCCCTGAATTCAATAAAGCAGCCCACAAAAGTTATCAAATGCACTATTTTCATGGCAGACACAGAATTTCATGGTTTTGTGACTTTTGTGACATTGTGATTTATACCAGGCCATTTATAATTAAGCCATGAATAATTATGCAAACTCAAAATGGAAGATTTATAAAATAAAGCCAATATGTTCCCTGAGTTTTTGTGTTGTTAAATAGTTGGGTTTTTTTTAAAGTCTAAACAATTTAAAGCGGAGAGCTGGAAATCTATTGAAGTGGCCTTTAAAATGTTTCTTAAAGACAGAGGATTTAAACAAAAGTTGCAATACAATGCAGGAAGTGAACATAAATGCTTCTGAAAGGAAATCCTGCTTTCCAAATAAAAAGTTCATACAACAAACAGGCAGCTACAGACTAAACCAATGAAAAGGACACACAGTTTTTAGATTCTGAAATTGAGGTTTGCTTTCTCACAAACTTTCAGGAAATGCGTTCTTTACTACTGGATGTTTCTTTTGATTTTATTCTAGGTTTCCCCTCTAATTTCCCAAGATAGATTTCACTTACATAAGAAAGTGTGACAATTAAAAGCATGCACTAAATACATGATACGGGCATGAACTAACAGATATATGACTGTTCAGATGACAGGGAAAGACACATGACTAAGATGGAGAGCCTGATTCACCATTATATAACTCCAGTTTTATGCTGGAGTTATTCTATTGAAATTCAAGGAATCATACTGGTGTAAAACTGCAGTAGCTCAGGGTGCAGGAGGGGACAAAGCTGTGTCCTCACTTGAATTATGGATTTTGCTCCTCACCAATAAGGCTGAATATTTCCCCTCAATAGAAACTAGCATGGGCTCAGTCTTACATTCTTTACTCAGGCAAAACTCCCATTGGCTTTAAGGGGAAATTGCCCTTGAGTAAGAGCTGCAGGATCATGCGCTATAAATCCTAGGTGACTTTACAAAACACTAAAACACACAGAACATGATCTTGCACTTACAAGTGGCTGCATTCTCTGCACACCCGAACATCCTGAGTCCAATGGGAATTTTGGGTGTGCAAAGAATGCCAAATGCCTTCAATGACCTAGCAGGTCTTTTTCACTTCTAATTCCCATTTACTTTCTTTTTGTTGTATAAAAGAAAAAAAAAAAGGAAGTCTGGGACATAGGGCCAAATTCTCTGACATCCTTATTTACATTACCCTTACACCTCGAGCAGTCCTACTAAAATCTCTGGGAGTTACGCAGAGTATCGGTTTCAGAATCTGGCCCAACATGAGCAATAGTGTCCAAACCTAGCCCTTATATGCTCTTCTTGATAGAGTTCTGATCATCTACATGGCAGTGACTCAGGTTTAGACTTTGTCTTTATGTGGCTCGCGCAAATGTGATGTGCCGCTTACAAACACTCGTGTCACCCGGGCACAAACATCCCTTTCCCTATTCTTCTGGAAGGAGTATGTTCTGGGAAAACATGAAATGGGCAAACAAGATCAAAAGGGCCAGGGAAACTGAGACAATGGCACCCAGGTCCCTCAAAAGAAAAACAAATTTTCTCCTTGCATATTGTCAAGTCTGCAGTACAACCCCCCACTAACTTATCCTGAAAAGCTGATCCACTAATAAAAGAAAAGCGTATATATAAGTGATTGTTTGACTTTAATGGAGCTACACTGTTTTACATCACCTAGGGAATGAAGCCCATATATATAAATATATACACCCACTTTCTACTACTCAGGTTAAATATATGCCCTTCAGCCCCGTGGCTAACTTAGTAAAGCATTTTATTGTGTCAAATACTTTCTTTAGTAACACGAACACAAACCCGTTGGTTTTTAATTTCTCTAACTGTTGCAAGTATAAACTTCCTGCAAATTTTAGACTGTTTGCTGAGGTTCAATAAAATGAAGATTTTTTAGGTCAACATTTTCTTCTGGCAGACTGAGCCTGAAGTGCACTTTATTTCCCTTTAATTTAACAGCTCCAGCAGCTTTTCCAGTTAAATCGACTGTTCATTATTGAGCCCCATTTATGAAGGGCTGTGCAGTGCAGTTTAATGAATCCTTGGCACAAAGCTCCCTTTCAGTGTAGGGAAAGAATAGCTGCCTATTTAGGTCCTGTAGGGCTGTATGTCAAAGGCTGCCCATAATGCTTGTCAGGGAAGGGCAGAAATTCCCACTGATATAAGAATGTGCAAGAAATCAACTTTCACAACCAACTAGCAGATTAAGACACGATCAGGAAATGAGGCTGTATACTTAGAACAGAGACACCTGTTTTGGCAGAGAGATTTTCCCATAACTTGATAACCACATAGGTCTGTACAACTGGGGGAAGGGGGGACAATTCCCTCCCCACTCTGCCAAAGAGAATTTCCTCCTTTAATGCTGCCTTGCTGAGGCAATGGTGAAACAAAAACAAGTGCCATTAATTCCATGTACTGAAAATACCACAAACGTGATACTTAAAACTCTCAGGCTCTGATAGGGGATGGTCCTGCTAATAAGGAGCCAAATCCTGAAGTCTTTATTTAGGGCCAGATTCTGTTACCCCTTATTTGCGTTGTGTAGTATCTTGCTCTGTGAGTCAATGGGTCAGACTAGGAACTCTTCCCTCGCATTAGTGGGAGTGACTCTCAGAAGTAGCCCCACTGAAGTCAATAGGACAGAATCTGATCCCTGGTTTTATAAGTTTGGTTTTATAAGTCCTTACTCTATAGCTTCAGTGGGGCTACCCATGAAGGAAGGTGCTACTCAGCATGAGTAACGATGCCAGAATCTGGCATTGCAAGGCATTTGCTGACACCTCTGAAGCAAATGGCAATATCTGCTGTCTGCTCTGCTAAACTCAATGCTCAGTTTTTAAGGACAACATTGTGACTAAGGGCTGGATTTATGGATTGTGTGAGAGAACAGCTACACAGCAGCTGGGAGATAAAATTCCCAGCTCCGGTAAACATATCTGCACTAGCTCTGCTTGAGCCAGCAGCTAAAAATAGAAGTGTACCAGCCGCAGTGTGGGCGGCGGCTTGGGCATGTACCCAGCGGGGCAGGCGGGACTGTACGTGGGTGGCTAGTCTGAGCTACTGCCCATGCTGCCATGACCATGCTGCTATTTTTAGTTGCTAACTTGAGAAGAGCTAGTCTGTGTACATCTACCCAAGGTGGGAATTACACCTCCTAGCTGCTGTATCCTATGCCACTGGTCATTGTGAGTTACGTATCCCTCTCAGTGCTCAATCCACAGAGGATGTGGCCCTGTTACAAAGCCAGACTCTGAAGCTGCAGACACTCATGCTTTTAGCTCTGGAGGTTCCCCAGTTCAGTCCCTGGCGTTGGCCAAGATGGCAGTCATCACAAATGCACATGTGGAGGTGACTAAGGGGGGATATGATAGAGGTCTATAAAATCATGTCTGGTGTGGAGAAAGTGAATAAGGAAGGAAGCATTTCTTCGCACAACACAGTCAACCTGTGGAACTCTTTGCCACAGGATGTTGTGAAGGCCAAAACTAGAACAGCGTTCTAAAAAGAACTAGATAAGTTCATGGAGGATAGGTTCATCAATGGCTATTAACCAGGATGGTGTCCTTAGCCTCTGTTTGCCAAAAGTTGGGAATGGGCGACAGGGGATGGATCACTTGATGATTACCTGTTCTGTTCATTCCCTCTGAAGCACCTGGCATTGGCCACTGTCCAAAGACAGGATACTTGGCCTAATGGACCACTGGTCTGACCCAGTATGGCCATTCTTATGAGTTCATCTTAATATGTTTCAGCAAAAATACCGACCCAAAAAACCAAAACCCCAAATAAAACAAACATAAAACCCCATCCCTGATTGGGTTCCTTGCACAGGAAAGATGCAAGATTTGGGAGGCCTCACACAGGTTGCACACCCCTTGCACAGAGCCCAGCTCCTATATGGGGCTTTGAATGCTGTGAGATGGGCAAGGGCCAGAGCCAGAGGATGTTCTGCTACATGGCGTCTCTGGTCCTTGTCCTCCCTCTCCAAACCCAATTCTTCTGGAGGTCAGAAGAGAGGACTAGGAGGATGGTGGCAGTGAGTCAAGCCATTAGGTTGGAGCAGTGGTTGTTTTGTGGCTCTCCTCCTGAAGAGCCAAAGGGGAAAGCATTCCTCTCACCAGCTTCCCTCCGAGCAGTTTCCTGCACCCAGCTGGATTATCTGGCTGGATTCTGGGGTGAATATTTGAATCAGAATACAGGACTTGATCAGCCCAGAGTGACATGGGAAAAGCGAGAAACATGAGACAAGCATTGGCGTGCATAATTGTTACTAAAGAGAGGCATTTTGCAGGAATAACCAAATGACTATTTCCTTCCCTGAAACATCATTTCTTTGCAAGTTGTTGACATCATGTCGTTTAGCAAATTTCCCTCCTGACATTGCTCTACTGGAGGTAATCAGCTCTGCTTCGAAGAACAGAAAGAATATGCATGTTTAATGCAATTATGAGGGGGTTTTAATCTCCAAATCTTGCCTGTAATACGTAAATTCTGCTGCTTAGCACAACTAAAAGCAAACTTTGGTTCACAGACAGGGTCATTGTTTTAATGCTCTGCAATTTTTAGGATGTAATAAAGTCTTCCACTAAACTGTATCTGCATTAGTAAAGCTGTTTAATTGAATGAATCCAGCCTTATAGAATCGAATCTCGGGCTTTCAGCCTTTCTTTCTGATGTACCGGATATTCAGGCATTCTACATACAATGCCACCCAAACTCATTAAAAACCCTCTTTAGCAGGGGCTATGAAATATTGCTTGGATAATGCTGAAGCAACTGCTCATCTCATGATAACATAATTCTCACTCTATTTCTGAGCTGTCTCATGTCTGTCTGAAAGGAAATTGTCCCAAACTGGACATAGTCCATACAAAAGATCATGGCCCTAAATTTCCCACTGTCTTGTGCCCAGTGCAGTGCAATGTTAGTGCCTGGTAGTGGAGACTCAGGCTTCCTATAATTCTTTTCCTGTTTGCTGAAAGTGTTACATGAAACCCATGGACTGGTTTCCTGAGAGCAGGAGGGAGGAAGAGCACACACGGGAGCCAACTCTTCTCTCTGCCATGCCCCACCAGAGCCCTCACTTTCTGTTCCTGTCCACCAAGCAAGCCGAAGGGGCATGTGGACTTACATTCTCAGTACACAAGCGTGATACGGCCGACTGTTCTTTAGTGGTTGAAAGTTTTGATTGGTTTTTGCAGTCATCAGAAAGTAGAGATGGGACAGCCCACCTTGAGAGATGAACAGTCCTACAGTTGAGGGGATAGTGTTGCAAATTGCCCAACTCTTGGCTCTCATCAGAGTTAATGGAAGTTTGAGTGACTTTTACTGCAAAGTCAATAACTACTGCTAGGATCTAGGATAGCTACAGGCTGAGCAGTCCCCAGCTTCACCTCCACCAAGCCCCAGCCTCCGAGCCCCTTCTGCATGGAGGCCAGTTGAAGGAATTCTGCAGGTTCCAAGGGATGGGAGGACTGGGCTGCCACAGTGAAGAATTTGCAAGCCTATGAAAATGGGTAGCTTAGCAATCAGTTGGCAGTGCTCGCCAAAGAGGCCTGGAGACAGGAATAAAACACAGAGGACTTGTTACAGAGGGCCAGTAGATAGTGAGATACACAGACAGAGATGTATTTCCTAAAGCATTCTTTCCAAAAAGAAGGGACATTACCACGATAACACCCTGGGCCAAGTTTCTGCAACCAGTTCCACCAGTGAGATTCCAGAATACTTTCCCAGCCCTAGCTCTCTGTGGGAGCTCAGGCAAAATATGGAACAGGGTTTTGTCATAGGACCTAGGGAGTGATGGGGCTGCAAAGGATAGCTCAATGACAAGGTGAATCAGTTGGTACCAAATCCTATGTCTGTGAGTCTAACCCATGGGCTTTATCCACAGCTGTGGCCTGGGCATACAGGAGCTATGTGCTGTTGCCTCCAGGCTGAATCGAGGACTTTACTCCCATGCAGAATACTTACACAAAAAAATCTTCTGCTCAGGTTTTGTGTGAGAGACCAGGATTTCACCCTCAGTCTGTATTCCGACAAATGCTTGCCGATGTTAAATTGGAAGCTCTTTGGAGCAGGGATGGTCTTTTTGTTCTGTGTTTGTACAGCATCGATCACAACGGCGTCCTGGTTCACGAGAGGCGCTTCTAATTGCTACCACAATACAGAGAAATAATATTAATAATAATACAGTTAATGGGAGTTTAGCGGAGTAAGGATTGCAGGATTTAGCCCTAATTTAAACACCATGATTTATGTGGTTTGCTTATGAAACAAGCTTGTTTTTGTGCATTTCATGGAGCTGGGTTTCTGAAATTGTTCTCATACCATTTCAGTCTGAACAGAAATCACAGAAGTCAGCCATGCTGACCATGTGGAATTACCTGAATTGTACATAAAACTATTGTTTACAACCTACTGGCATTTAAATGATATCAGTCTGGGTTGCCTCTTAGAGGCAGTAGGTAGGGGGCTAATTTTAGTGGGAAGTTTCAGAATGGGGATAATCAGTGTTGCTGGACCAGTTTTTAGAGTGAGGGTGCTGAGCTGCGCCTCCCCTTACCTTTGTCCGTGCCCCTCATCGGCCCCTACAGCAGCAGTTTTCAAAGTTCAGGTCATGACCCAGTACTGGGTCGTGGAATGCAAGGCACTGGGTCGCCTTGCTCAGCACCCAGAGACCCTGGCGGCTAGCCAGTAAAAACTAGTAGTAAAACTAGTAGTCCCCACCTGGAAGCGGACAGCAGCAGGTCTGGCTCGTAGGCAGGGGTGGCACGGGGCTCCACACACTGCCCCCGCCCTGAGCACCGGCTCCACACTCCGGCCAATGGGATATGGGGGGGCGGTGCCTGTGGGCGAGAGTCGCGCAGAGCCGCTTGTGTACCTCCGCCTAGGAGCCGGACCTGCTGGCCGCTTCCAGGATGCAGCACGGTCCGCGGTGCCAGGACAGGCAGGAAGCCGGCCTCTGCACCCCGGCTGCGCTTCTGACTGGGAGCCGCCAGAGGTAAACCCACACCCCAATCCCCTGCCCCAGACCTGAGCCCCCCCAAAACCCGGAGCCCCTTCCTGCACCCCACACCCTTCATCCTCAGCTCCACTGCATCATGGGCATCAACAATTTTCTTCAATTGAGTCACCAGAAAAAAGAGTTTGAAAACCACTCCCCTAGAGCTAGGGCCAGGAGCCAGGACATGGCTGGGCTCACAGCTGGCGGTGGGGGCGGAGCCCCAGGCTGGGTCTGGGGCTGGCGCGAGGCCGGTAACCGGGTGTTGGGCTGGCAGCCAGGGCAGGCAGCCAGGACCCCAGGCACGGGTCCCGCAGTTGGGACCCCCCGCAAAACCTAGGGCTGCTGCAGCACCACCCGCATCCCTAGTTCCCGCGCCTATGGGAGTAATTTCAGAAAAATCAGTGTGGAGAAACAACACATGTAGAAAGGCAAATACAATAAGCAGCAGTAACTATTGCAGACAGTCAGAATGCCTGAAAGCCACTGTATAGACTGGATTGAAAAGCACTCTAGAATTTAGCACTCCATTTAGCATTGTACCTACTAGAATATCACTGAAAGCTTCACAGATTCATATGATTTATCTAAGGATGAGACTGTTCAGCAAGAGAGTTTTCTGAGGATTCAGAGCAAACATAGAAGGCCAAATTCAGATTTGGTGACCATGGGTTTGCTCCATTGATCTCAGTTGAGTTGCACCTTCTTACACGAAGTCAGAATTTGGACCAGGATATTTAAGGGCTTGATTAGTTTTTAATAATGAAGCTTCCTCTGCTAACTATAATTAAGATCTCTCTAGGCACAAGAACCTGAGGACTAGGAGGAGTGAGTTTGCTCTCCAAATTGGGTGTTTCCCTAGCTCTCACAGTTTGAGTGACTGCAAATTCAACTAAATGGCAACTTCAACAAATTCACAAAAAAATGGCAGATGAAATCCAATGTTGATAAATGCAAAGTAACGTACATTGGAAAACATAGTACCAACTATATATATAAACCGATGGGGTCTAAATTAGCTGTTACCACTCAAGAAAAAAGAAAAGGAGTACTTGTGGCACCTTAGAGACTAACCAATTTATTTGAGCATAAGCTTTCGTGAGCTACAGCTCACTTCATCGGATGCATCCGATGAAGTGAGCTGTAGATCACGAAAGCTTATGCTCAAATAAATTGGTTAGTCTCTAAGGTGCCACAAGTACTCCTTTTCTTTTTGCGAATACAGACTAACACGGCTGCTACTCTGAAACCACTCAAGAAAGAGATCTTGGGAGTCATTGTGGATAGTTTTCTGAAAACATCCACTGAATGTGCATCAGCAGTCAAAAAAGCGAACAGAATGTTGGGAATCATTAGGAAAAGGACAGACAATAAGACAGCAACTATCATATTGCCTCTCTATAAATCCATGGTATGCTCATATTTTGAATACTGCATGCAGATCTCGTTGCCCCATCTCAAAAAAGATATATTGAAATTGGAAAAGGTACAGAAAAGGGCAACAAAAATGATTGGGGTATGGAACAGCTTCCATATGAGGAGAGATTAATAAGACTGGGAGTTCTCAGCTTGGAAAAGAGATGACTAAGGGGGGATATGATAGAGGCCTATAAAATCATGACTGGTGTGGAGAAAGTAAATAAGGAAGTTATTTACTCCTTCTCATAACACAAGAACTAGGGGCCACCAAATGAAATTAATAGGCAGCAGGTTTAAAACAAACAAAAGGAAGTATTTCTTCACACAATGCAGTCAACCTATGGAACTCCTTGCCAGAAGATGTTGTGAAGGCCAAAACTATAGCAGGGTTCAAAAAAGAACTCGATAAATTCATGGAGGATAGGTCCATCAATGGCTATTAGCCAGGATGAGCAAGGATTTTAAACCATGCTCTGAAGTGTCCCTAGTCTCTGCCAGAAGCTAGGAATGGACAACAGGGGATGGATCACTTGATAATTACCTGTTCTGTTCATTCCTTCTGAAGCACCTGGCATTGGCCACTGTCGGAAGACAGTACACTGGGCTAGATGGACCATTGGTCTGACCCAGTACAGTATGGCCATTCTTATGTTCCCAAACCAAACCAAATTTACCAGTTTAACTTTTCTTTGGAAACGCTGATACATGAACTCTCTGTTAGTGAAGTCATTGTTTTCTGCAGAAACAAACTTCACTATAATTAGGATATGAAATTTGGACATTGCAATGTTTTTAAACAATTGAGGATTTTCATTTTACTCTACAAAACAGTTTCACTCAATCCAAAATTCACTTTGAGCAGGCTCTGCTGCAATTGCTTGAGAAAGATTTAAAGAATTGACACTATGATTTTGCAGTGAATTTAGTTTAGTCCCTTTGACTCTCTCAGGATATACAAGATTTCCCATTTTTTTTTAAAAGTCTTAAATAATATGTCTTTACCTGTTTTCTTTTAATGGAAAATTAAATAAAATTTTAAAAATAAAGATTTCAAGGCAGATCCTTTTGTACTTGAACAGACCTTTGAAATTATCCTATTTTATCTAATTTTTAAAATCTAGACTATTTTATTTCCAATCCTGAATGGATTTAGGCACATACTTAACATGTAGCTAGTCCAATTAAAGTTTCTGTAGGACTGGGGCCTTAGAGTTTTTCCAAGACCTGCCTAGACTTGGAAAATAAGTCATGTTTAAAAACATGTTTCCAAACACACTTTAACTAAAATGCTTTAAAACACTAGCGTAGATTAGTGTAGCTCCCCCCATCCTTGTTATCACTCTTCACACTGAGAGACCCTTTTAAGCTAGGGTTACCAGTAAATACATATGTAATGCTGCTTTAGTGGCGTTTAAAAGCATGTTAGCTAACACGTTTATAAGCTCAACCTGTTTCCTGGGCCACAAGGGCCTAAAGCACTCGTCACTGTGATGTCCAACCACCACACAAACAATAAAAATTAGCTCGGGATGTGCCCTAAATGACAGTTGCCATAAGCGAATGAAAACAAAGGGTTAACAATCAGCTCAACTCCTGGTCCCTCCTTTTTTTTTTTTTTTTTTTTTACAAACACGGCATCATTAGCCCCCTCCTCTTCCACCTCTTCCAAGAACTAATGAACTCCCTTGGGGAGGGGAAAGCAAGTCGACCAGGAGCTGGTGTAGCGATCCATAGTTTGCCTTGGTTGTCCCCTCCCAGGCAGCAGCAGGACCAAGGGTTTGCAGAGCACCCTGGCAGGACCATGACACACACACACGGGGGGCACAGCGGACAACCTTTCACCAAGGGCAAAAAGTAGCTTCCCCGCCCAGGCGCTGAACGCACCAGCAGCTGCAGCGGCCGGGGGCAGAGGAGAAGGGAGGCGATGGCTGTGCAAGCTGCTATCCTCAACCCCCATCACTTCATCCCCTTCTGCTTCCCTGCCTCCGGGGGCCTGGCGGACTATGCTGACCTTGAGAAGAGCTACGAGGACGGGGCAGCCGCTCTCCTGGGAGAAGGAGGAGGAGTGGGGGGAGGAGAAGACCCAGGGGATTTAAAAGAAGCCACCAGGGACCTGCTGAGCTTCATCGACTCGGCGTCCAGCAACATCAAGCTGGCCCTGGACAAGCCGGTCAAGTCCAAGAGGAAAGTGAACCACAGGAAGTACCTGCAGAAGCAGATCAAGCGCTGCACGGGCATCATCGCCCCCGCCCCGGCAGCGCCAGCCCCGGCCGGGGGCCAGGAGCTGCCCAAGCGGCCGGCCCTGCCGGCAGGGGCCGCCTCGCCCCAGCCCTCCTGCCCGCCCGGCCCCGCCGGCCACGGCAAGCCCCCTGCCAAGCGGGAGGCCTCGCAGGCGGCCAGCAGCCTGCAGAGCAAGAGCCTGGCCGCCCTCTTCGACTCCCTGCACCAGGGCCGGGCTGGCGAGAAGGGCCCGGCCGCCGGCGGGGGCGGCGGCGGGGGCAGCGGCGGGGGCGGCCCCCGCAAGGTGCCGCTGCGGAACCGCAACCTGCCCCCTTCGTTCTTCACCGAGCCGGCCGCGCCGCCGCCCCGCGCCCCGCCGCTCAGCGCCAGCCCCAAGGCGCCGGAGCCGGGTGGCGGCAGCCCGGAGGCGGCGGAGTTCTTCGAGCTGCTGGGGCCCGACTACGGCGGCCTCCTCCCGGAGCAGCCCCCCGCGCACGAGGGCTTCCCGGCCCGGCTGCCCCCGGAGCTGGGCATGGAGCCCGCCCTGTACGAGCCCCACCTCCCGCCGCTGCCCCCGCACCTGCTCGGGGGGCTGCTCTACCCCGAGCCCGCCTGGAGCCCCCCCGCCAAGAAGAGCTCCCCGGCGGCGGCTCCCTGCAGCAGCCTGAGCCTGCCCGAGACCTTGCGGCCCCTGCCTGCCATGGGGGCCCCAGGAGCGCCCATCTACCCGACCAGCTCGGACCCGGCCCCCGCGGGCGGCGAGGAGAGCCCAGCCCAGCTGGCCGCCGCCTTTGCTCCCTACTTCCCCGACTGCCCCCTCCCGCCGCCTCCTCCCATGCCTTATGAGTACAGCGCCGGGTACAACAGGGTGGCCTATTCGGGCCTCTAGGGGAGGCTCGGGATGGAAGGCTGGGCTGGCAAAAAGCCGAGATCACTTTAATTCCCCCTCCCTTTACACTGTTTGATTTAGGACAATAAACTCAGAAAAAAAAAAAAACGGGAGGGGAGGAGGGGGGCGCTGTGGAATGGGGATCACACCCACTTAGCCCTTAATCCTGGGGCTGGGTTATAGCTGATAATTGATAATCTGATGGGTTTCCTTCCATAGCTGGAGTTTTTTGGTTTGGTTACTAGTCCGGATTCTTCTCTCCTATACACCAATGTAACTCCATTGACTTCAATACAGTCAAGGGCCTGATCCAAAGCCAACTGAAGTCAATGGGTTGACTTTTCACTAACTTCAGGGGGCTTTGGTCCAGACACTACTGGCACAGAGAAAAAGGTCAAGCTTTCTTTAGCTGCAATAAATTTAGGGCCAGATTTTGCCATAGAGCATAATATCTTACTCTGCTAGTAGTCCCACTGAGAATAACACAACTGTTTCATAAGAGTGGCAGAATCTGGTCTTTAGGGTTTTATTTGCCTTCACATTCTGAACAGTCTCCCCTCTCCTTGTTCGGATTCTATCACTGCACATAATAAAAATGTAAACTATTTTATTCTTTCAGGTGTTTTATAGTGCACAGTAACTACATGTTGTTAGCATTATTTGAGATACGTTTTTATTTTACTGTAGGCAAATACAGTTGATTTACATTTCTTATGTTACATTGCAACGGGGGCTGCTTTTTCTTTAAAGCAGCCGTGACCAATTGTGAGTGACTTGAGTTTAAAAGTAAAACTCAGTCAGCTCTTACAGTGTATTTAAAATCTTGATCCACACTTGTGTGCGTCATAAGTGCTGGCAGATTTTCAACAGAGGACACAAACAAGTGCAAAAATAATTTAAAAAAGTCAAGAAAACAACAAAAATAACTATAAATGCTGTTACCAAATCTTAGTGTCCTGAAATTCAACAATGTGTTGCAGAATATTGCAAACAGCAATACTATAATAAATAAGGTAATTGATGGCATAATGTTCTGGACAAAATGTACTGTAGCAACGTGATTCCCACAAACTGTGTTGGATTTCTTTCAGGAATGTGTCAAAGCATTGAAAGTGACAGATCCGTTCTATTGTGTACAGGAGATTATTTGATAATCATTTAAATTATGTAAAAGAGTCTATGATGAGTCCTATAAAAATAAAGCTGCACAATAGCTTAAAGACCTGTGGCTGTTACTACTGTTGGAACGAAATACGCTAGAGTCTCTCCCACATCTTCATTTTTGGTAAAGTTCATTCACTAGATTTGGCTGGCAGAATTTAAGACAGTCTAGTGGTCACTTTTCTCTTTCCTAAATCCTCTGAAATGCTGTACTTTACCCTCAACAACCTATTCCTGTTTTGTGTTCTCTATTGAGTGTTTCAGTAAGATACTGGAATGACAGGAATTGTAGCAAATTATTATAAAGCCAAGGGATCAACATACTTACTTTCAGGAAACTAGTTCAACAGATTGTTAAGTTTCCTTTTGGGGAGTTGGTTGGGATGCCTATCTTAAAAGGCAGCTCTGGATTTTGGCTTTGGGCCAGTTAGAATTGGATTGTTTGTTTTTAAAATGGGAGTCAGGTGGACAAGAAGTGTGAGGTATGGTGGACCAAATAGTACTCCCAGGGATGGCAAATCATTCTAACTTATGATATTGAAGGGAATTAAGAATAAAATGCCTCTTTCATTAACAAGTGCAAATACCGTTTTTAACAGAGATTTATGGTTAAGAACATTAAGATGTATGGAAGGGGAAGTGTGACTTTAAATAACACTTTGGAAATAAACGATTAGTCTTTCATCTAACTGTTTCAGTAATGGGCTTAATTTTACTTTTAAACAACAAAAATAATAGCTTATATTTATACAGCACCTTTCATCCAAAAAGATCCCCAAGTGATTTACAAATAACCTACCCATGTATACAGGAATCACTTCACTGAAAAGCAGGCACACTGGGCTGATATGAGGCATCTGTTTAATAACTGCACAGTGCTGTATTGTACACTGTAAATTCAATGCACTTTTAAAATATTGATTTTACAATAGTTTATTTCACTAAGCTTAAAAGAATGTATAAAAAACAATGGACAGCCAGTCCAGCCTATGTAGATAAATAAGAGAACCCTGACTCCTTGGTCAATTATAGTACAGAGTAGTATCATACTATGTTTGCTCAATTCTGTAGCCTTTACTTAGGCAAATCTACTGAAAAGTCTGGGAGTTTTGCTTTTTTCAGAGTGCAGCATCAGAGCCAGTGTAACATCAATGTAGTTACATTTTAGATTGTCAGGACAAGGTTGATTTCAATCCCATTTGAGTTGGTAAATTTTCTATGGTCTGGTAATGGTTTTGTTCTATTCTCTGTATGTGATTTTGTAGCAGTTTTGGACCATTATGTTTCCTCTTGGGACACTTCAGATCTAATGGCCTTGCACTGATATATTTAGCATAATATTACTTTGTCACTGAACTTTCTGACTTGAGGCATGATCCTGAATCCTTTGCACACTCAACACTCCCAGTGATTTAAGGGAAATTTTGGGTGTACAAGGGAGGGTTGGCCCATTGACTTTAATACATTAATAAGGGGTATGTTTTCACCTGAACTTTTTATTGAGCAATTTTATTTGTCTCTCAGGCTGCTGAAACCCTGCATATGAAAATTTATAATCACTGGAATCCTTATACTATTTCAGGCAAAATTCCCACTGACTTCAATGGGAGTTTTGCCCAAATAAGGACTAACTGAGGTCTTCAGGAATGGACTTTGGAAGAGAAGAATTACAATATACCAGTTAAAAGAAAAGGAGTACTTGTGGCACCTTAGAGACTAACAAATTTATTTGAGCATAAGCTTTCATGGGCTACAGCCCACTTCATTGGATGTGTTGAATGGAACATATAGTAAGAAGATTATATATATATATACATACAGAAAATCATGAAAAGGTGGGAGTTGTCATACAAACTGTAAGAGGCTAATTAATTAAGGTGCCACAAGTACTCCTTTTCTTTTTGTAATTAATTAAGATGAGCTATTATCAGCAGGAGAAAAAACTTTTGTAGTGATAATCAAGATGGCCCATTTAGACAGTTGACAAGAAGGTGTGAGGATACTTAACATGGTGAAATAGATTCAATATGTGTAATGACTCAGCCACTCCCAGTCTCAATTCAAACCCAAGTTAATGGTATCTAGTTTGCATATTAATTCAAACTCAGCAGTTTCTCATTGGAGTCTGTTTTTGAAGCTTTTCTGTTGCAAAATTGCCACCCTTAAGTCTGTTACTGAGTGGCCAGAGAGGTTGAGAAGGTACTGACTCTCATTCTCCATTGCCCTGCACCTTGTGTAGGCATTGACATCTGTTCAAAGAGGGTGTAAAATGCTGACTTTGTAGCATTTTACACTCATTTTGCACTCTGCCCTTGTGTAAATGACTAAACAAAATGCAGGGAGATAGAAAATCAGTCTCATTGGGTCTGATGCTCCTCTCACATCAGTGTGAGAAGCAACTCTGTTGAAATGAGTGGAGTTACGAGTTATGCTGGTATAAAACCAATGTAGCAGCCTGATCTTACTTCTACTGAGGTTATAAAAGGACTCTTTCTGTTGACTTCAGCAAGAGTTGGATCAGGCTCACTGAGCCAAAGCTAGAAATGCTTTTCTCACCTTTTACTCAGTCCATACTCAGGCAAAACTCCCATTGCCTTAAATGAGAATCTTACTTAAGAACTTCGGGATTTGGCCCACTGAATATATTTTAAAATTAGTGTTCACTTACAGTGCTAATATATTTCTGGTATAGAAGTATTTTAGAGGTAATCTGCACAACAGTTATTGCAAAGCAAACTGAGTGTCTGACAACACTAAAGCAGCTAACAATGGTTGAGTTGATCTAAACAATTGTTTCCCCCTGACAAAAACCAAACAAAGGACTTCTATGCAACTTTAAAAAAAAGAATTGTGTGCCACACTGCATGCCTTGAAGTGAAGGTGATTGGATCATTTCCAGATTGAATAGCGCCACCTACTGCAGCTGAAAGGCTGTGTTATGTTCTCTGCGTTTTGTGTGGGCTTTTATTTTTGCAGGTTTGCACAAGCTTAATAATATAGTCATAATGTAAATACCATACAGAAGCCCCATTTACATTTAAATACTGTTGGGAAATTACTATAACTATTTAAAAGCCCAATATTGAGTGTTGGTCCAAATAAAATTTTTTATAACTGAACAGGGTATTGTGTCCAATGTGCTTTTACAAGAAGTCACTGTCTTCTTTTTTGAGAACTAAAATTGATCCTTTTTAGCTTTTGTTTTTTTTAAAGAAGTATTGTGTTCCTTTTAATACAAATAGATAGAGATACATTTCCCAGCTGGTTTTATTCTTCACTGAAATATATATGTTTCCTTATGAGGATCTATTATTAAATCATTCAAAATAACTTTTTTTTAAATAACTTTTAAAAAGGGCCCAGGTAATACATCAAATTTGCAAAGTTCTGTTTTGTGGCTGAAATATTTTATGCATGTTGTATTGTTTGACCAAAATCGTCTCTGGAAATGAATATACAAATGGGTTAATTTTTATATGCAGTAAAGATGATGAAATAGGTGCAAAATAATAAGAACCCCTTTATTTTTAAATGGTGGAAACATATTTTTCTATAATGATGATTGACTGATGAGACTAACAAAGGGATCACAACTAATATCGAGTGTTTTTGATATCCCATGATTTAAAAAGTCTGGGCCTTATTCAAAGCACATTGAAAGCAAAGGAGTCTTTCCACTGACTTCAGTGGGCTTTGCTGGATTAGGCTCCCTAATGTCTTGAAGACCTGAGGCTGAAATTGATCTGATGCATTCTAATTATTAATTTAATAATGAGTCATCCATTTAATGTTAGGAAAAAAAAGGTACAGAAATAATTGTAAAACATTGGTTCTTTGCCTGTGAATAAACTGGTTTTGGCAACAATGCACAAATGGAAGGTAATCCTGCAGTTACTGACAACAGGAATAATAAAAATATGTTGGCTGATTCTTTAAAGAATATGAGATGGATAAAAATTGAGTGACATGTAAGCAAACATGTTGGAAATATCAGGGGTCCAATCTTGCATGCCCAGGGACTGGTCTGACTAGAATTTTCAGCATCTCAGACCAGGGCTTTGGAGCAGAGCCAGGAGCTGGAGCGTGGAGCTGCAGGTTTTTTCCTGGAGCTGGAGCAGAGCCGGAGCACAGCTCCAAAGCCCGTCTCAGACAATCATGTCCTACCAGCTCAAGTAAGGTCTCCTGAGTCCTGATTTGTGCCCTATCCACCAGACCAATATTTTTCATCTATGTCAGGTGGGCAACTCCTTATTCAAAGTAAAACTTCACCACTCCCTTTCATTTACTATGAAAATGTATCAATGATAAGTCTAAGTAATTTATTTGTGTCTGTGTTTCGAGAGCTTGACGAGACTACTTGATCTTGAAGAGTAAGGGTGTGCGGGGAGTGGTGGAGCAATATTTTTTTTTTGCTTTAGATCGGAATAACATTTTCAATTTGAACACCCTCCCCCCACCAACTTGGGATTCATGACCCACTGGTGGAGAAACACACTAGACCATTCTCTCTGCCCCACTAAAGCTTGAGTAAGAAGAGCAAGATGTGTCCCTAAAAGAAGAATATGAGGATGGAGCTGAGCAATATTTCTACTAAATTTAAAAGGGGCCGTGTGTGGGATTTTTTCCCTTTTCTTTCAAAAAATCTGTGGTGGTGACATACTTTATTTGGCGAAGAAGTTAGGATCTCAAGGGGAAGCAAACATTAACAGCCTGATCTTGCACTCCCTGAGTGTCCATGTCCTCCATGGAATTTTTGGGTGTGCAAAAAATTCTGGATTGGCCTCCAGATTAGGAAGTAGGGTCCTGTTCAAGCTATCTGGTAACATTTTCTGTAGTATAACCATTGACATGGAAAGGCTATGTTTCATGATGCTGCTTGCTGGTATTTTAAACTTCCATCCCTTGGACTCCAAAGTTTCTTTTAGACCTCTGGAAAAAAAAGTTGTCATCGTGCTAAGACGAAAGCCTTTAATTGTCACTATTTGCAAATAGTCCCACCAGGCCAAGAGACAGGCTTTGCTAACCAGGCAGGAAGAACAGCAGAAAAGCCTACAGGACTTTATAAGAGAGCAGGCCAGCGTGCACCAGCAACTCCTGCAACAAATGGTGAGTCCCACAGTAGGGGAAGGCACCTGGCCGCCAAGCTTGGGACTCTGTAAAATGGGGCCAGTGGATGACCCGGATGCCTTCCTTGGTACGTTCATGCGGGTAGCCACGGGTGCCGGATGGGATAGGGCTACCTGGGCCCTACGTCTGGCTCCCTACCTAGCAGGCGAAGCTCAAGTGGCCTACGTGGCATCGAGTGATGAACAGGCCAGGAACTATGAGGCGGTGAGGGTGGCTGTCCTAGACCGGGTGGGTTTGTCGGCAGAGAAATACCGCCAAAAGTTCCAGTTGACCCAATGGATGGGGGCTGTGTGGCCCTGGGCATTCGCCCAGAGATTGATGAACGGGACCACCCGCTGGCTGAGGCCTGAGACGCAAATGGTGGGGGAAATAATGGACACCCTAGTCCTAGAACAATTGCTACAGGGCCTCCCTGATACTATCTGATTCTGGGTCAGGCGACATCAGGCAAGTACAGTCGATGCAGTGGTCAAGCTGACCAAGGAATACATGGAGGCAGACATCCCCCAAAGGGAGGGCTGACCCTATAAGCTCATAGAGTGGGGGAAGAAATCGATGGAACCTCTCCCTGGGAAAGGCCTGGAGAGGAAGAAGGAGGAACCCTGAGGAGCTCCCAATAGAGCCGGTGTGATCGTTTGTTGACAGTGCAGGCGGCCAGGACATGAAAAGGGAGACTACCCAGACATGGAATGTGGGTGGGACGAATTTTGCGGCTGGACTAATGCTGGAGGGCAGGAAAGGGGGCAGAGGTTGTCCACCATCCCGGTGAGGGTGGGAAGGAAACCCCAGAGGGGCCTGGTGGATATGACTTCAGCCTGCTTGCTCGTCCACAGGGGGCTGGTAAAACCGCAGTGGATAATTCCAGGTGCACGGATGGCCCCGGAGTGTATCCACTGGCAGGAAATACTTTCCGATGACCCAGGTGCCCCTAGAAGTGTGGGGCAGATTTAAATGGAACTGGTTCAGGTAGTAGAGGGGTTACCATACCCTGTTGTGTTGGGTACAGACTGGGGCCCTCTCCCTGGAAGGAAAAGGAAAGGTTCCCTGAAGAAGGGCCTGGGGACCCCTAGACTGAGAAGCCCCGGTAAGGAAGAAGAGCAGGGTCCTTGGGGAAGCGAACACAAAACCCTAGGCAATAGAGCCCAGGTAGGATAGAAAGAGGGGAAGGAGGTGCGGGGGAGAACATAAAATGGCCATATTGGGCAGACCAAAGGTCCATCTAGTTCAGTGTCCTGTCTTTCAACAGTGGCCAATGCCATATCCCCCAGAGGGAATGAACTAACAGGTAATCATCAAGTGATCCATCCTCTGTCGCCCATTCCCAACTTTTGGCAAACAGAGGCTAGGGACACCATCCCGGTTAATAGCCATTGATGGACCTATCTTCCATGAACTTATCTAGTTCTTTTTTGAACCCTGTTATAGTCTTGGTCTTCACAACATCCTCTGCCAAGGACTTCCACAAGTTGACTGTGCATTGTGTGAAAAAATACTTTATTTTGTTTGTTTTAAACCTGTGGCCTATTAATTTCATTTGGTGACCCCTAGTTCTTGTGTCATGAGAAGGAGTAAATAATACTTCCTTATTTACTTTCTCCACACCTGTCATGATTTTATAGACTTCATCTTCCTTTAGTAGTCTCTTTTCCAAGCTGAAAAGTCCCAGTCTTATTAATCTCTCCTCATACAGGAGCCATTCCATACCCCTAATAAATTTTGTTGCCCTTTTCTGAACTTTTTCCAATTCCAATATATCTTTTTTGAGATGGGGTGACCACATCTGCACACAGTATTCAAGATGTGGGCGTACCATGGGTTTATATAGAGGCAATATGATATTTTCAGTCTTATTATCTACCCCTTTCTTAATGGTGCCCAAAATTCTGTTAGTATTTTTGACTGCTGCTGCACATTGAGTGGATGTTTTCAGAGAACTATCCACAATGACTCCAAGATCTCTTTCTTGAGTGGTAATGCCTAATTTAGACCCCATCATTTTATATGTATAGTTAGGATTATGTTTTCCAATGTGCATTACTTAGCATTTCTCAACATTGAATTTCATCTGCCATTTTGTTGCCCTGCCACCCAGTTCTGAGAGATCCTTTTGTAGGTCTTCGCAGTCTGCCTGGGACTTAACTATTTTGAGTAGTTTTGTATCATCTGCAAATTTTGCCACCTCACTGTTGACCCCTTTTTCCAGATCATTTATGAATATGTTGAATAGATCTGATCCCAGTACAACCCCCAGGGGGACACCACTATTTACCTCTCTCCATTTTGAAAACGGACCATTGATTCCTACCCTTTGTTTCCTATCTTTTAACCAGTTACCTGTCCATGAGAGCACCTTCCCTCGTGTCCCATGACAGCTTAGACAGAGATGGCCAGCCCAAGCCTCTTAGAGGGAGAAAAGGGGCAACTGGAGCTCCCTACAACGCAGCTCCCGGGCGAGGAGACACGGACCCCGCTTGGTGCTTGGGAGAACCTGAGGCCCGTGGTGTCCTGGAGAAGATCGGGACTGACCCTCAACCCCCTACCGGAAGAGAAGAGGATAAAGGAGAAGGGATGCCCGCAGGGGTGCGACTGGTGTAAGGACCTGTGGGTGGTGGTAAAGCTATGGGGGCATCCACCCCCCGCAAAGCGTACTTTTTGAGGGTAGGAGATGAAGGAACCCCTCCGAAATGATTCTGGGGATCACCCAAAAGAAGGGGAGAGACTCCCCTGGACAAACCCCACTGGCAGGGGGCGGAGAGGATGAGGAAGGATGAACCTGGCAGTTCATCACAGGGGAGGTGTGTGACAGGGTGCTGGCTAAGGAAAACTGAGCCAGGCCTCTGTCACACCAGCTCCAGTCAAGAATGGGGAATTGGAGCTGGCTGAGTAAGCCCAGGCCTGATTGGCAAATGGGGAACTTGTTAGCCAGGGGCCTCGTTAGCCAGGGGCTACATAAAGGCTGTAGGAAAGAAGCCAGGGGGAGAGTGGAAAGGGAGAACCCAGGGAGTTAGAGGGCATGGGAGTGCGTCTCTGTAAGACTGAGGCTATTTGTAGCTACAAGGTTGTGGGACAGTAAACTAAATAAAGAGCAGGGGTGATTGCACCAATGCAGAGGTCTCTGGCTGGTTTGTGGGCGCAGCAGGGGCTAGAGGGGCCCAGCTGCACCTCGTTACAGGACGATTGGATATCTGGACTATCACCGGCAAGTAATAAAGTTCTACAGGCCAAATTCTGCCTTGAGTTCCAGCTGCACTGTCCCATTTCCTTCTGGGGGTTTGGCAGGTGAAATTCATTCGATTCTTAGTAAACCATCCTGTTGTCGATACCCAGAAAGCAATGGAACCATGCTCTTTCTTTTATCTGGGTGCGCTCTGTAGCGCTGAAAGGAGAGGGCTCTGAATCTACGCAATGGGCAGATCTGAGAAGAAGGCCTGGTTGGAAATTTTAGGCAAAAATTAAATTTCAATGAAAAACAGAAATGACAATTTTCATGAGACCCCCCCTCCCTGTTTTCTCACCAGTGGCTAAGTAATAAGGTGTCATTTTTACATAGTGACTTTTCATAGCGGAACCCCACTTTACAGATTAGATACAGTTGCCTCTAAACACTTTAATAAAGAGATATAAAGCAGTTACCAGCATTTGGGGTGGTTTTAACAACCATGCTTGCCCTATGAAGAAAACCCACTCTTCAGTTTGATAGCCAGACCTTTAGCTTCTTTGTCTATTCATGCGCCTGGGAGGAGTGATTCAAAGTTCGTCATTAATTAGTGATTTTATCTAGATTTCCTTTTCAGCACCAAAAGGTCACTGTGCCCTTGAAGTGCTAGCAAAACAAATGTCACAGGTTTGCACAGTAAGTTGAGGACCGTGACTAAGCAGCCTCTGCGAGTGATTTAAATAGGAGAGGAGTAATTTGGAGGAACTGGTAGAAAGAAATTTCCCACTGCTTGAAGTGGTGCATTGTGCACTGAACACACATCTGAGCTCCAGGGCTGATATAATTTATTATTATTGTTTATGGTGCGGTTGAGCTCAGAGGCCCCTTCTCGCTATCAGGGCCCGCATTGTGCTAGGCACTGTACAGATGCATAGCAAGAGACAGCCCCTGTCTCCAACAGTTTGGTGATTGGGATAGTCTGGAACAGCTGGCAAGGGTATGGACACTTCCTCTAGCCAGCTGGGGCAGAGTGCTTCCTGACAATGGAATGACTTTACTGTGATGTTGACCCTTTCATTAAGGCTAGACCATATAGTACTATCGAAAAACCGCTACCACCTCTTGAGTGCCAAATTCTCCAAATTGCTTCTTATGCCTTCTGGGTCCCAAAAGCCCCGGTTGTCCTCCACAGCTGCCAAAACCTCTAGCTCCTTTCTTAAGAGCTTTTCCAATGCAGTTAGGCACTGTCAAAAGAAAAATCTGTTACTCATTGAAACTTGGAGCAGCATAAGACATTGATTTTCTTATCAAAATAAGTACATCACAATGGCTGAGTCAATGGGTCAATTATTCATTTTCATATTTGATTTAACGCAAATCTCAATTTTGAATTCACCTGAGTCTTCCACAGAATTTTCATTTTGCTGCATCACCAAAACCCAGGGCCTTGCCACAGAATTTAGGTTAAGCTTGCCACAAGGTACGTGAGCTGTGTGTACGTCACTGATTGTAGAGGATGTGGAAAAAATAGAAAGTGTGCAGAGAAGAGCTACAAAAATGATTCAAGAGCTGGAAAAAATGCCTTATAGTGAGAGTCTTAAACAGCTGAATCTATTAGCTTATCAAGATCAAGAGGTAACTTGATTGCAGTGTATAAGTACCTTCACAGGGAGAAAACACCAGGTACTAAAGTGCTCTATAATTAAGGCTACATTTTAGTCACGGATATTTTTAGTAAAAGTCATGGACAGGTCTCGGGCAGTAAACAAAAATTCATGGCCTCTGACCCCTTCATGACTTTTACTATATACCCCTAACTAAAACTTGGATCGGGGGCCACGGGTGCTCTGGGGGGGGAGGTGGTCTGGGGGCACCACAGGTGCTGGGGGAGGTGGCCCAGGACCCTGTTGGTGCTGGGGGCGTGGGGTGGGCAGTGGTGCACGGCCCAGGACCCCCACTGGTGCGGGGGGTGGGGGAGAGCCCAGGACCCCTGCTGGTGCTGGCCGGGGGAGGATTGGCAGGGGCTTCTTACCTGGCTCCGCATGTCTCTGCAGCTCCTAGGCGGTGGAGGGGTCAGGAGGCTCCACATATTGCTTCCACCACTGGGCCACAAGCACTGGCTGCGCAGTTCCCATTGGCCAGGAACCGCAGCCAATGGGAGCTGTGGGGATGGGGCTTGTGGGCACGGGCTGTGCACAGAGCTCCCTGGCCCCTCTGTCGCCTAGGAGCTGCAGGGCCATACCAGTGGGAGCTGGGGAACCCCCTACCCTGAGGTAAGTGCTCCCGGACCCCCGAGCCCCTGCCCCTAGCCCTGACCCCCTACAACACATCCAAACTGCTGCTGCTGGCCCAGGGCAGCCCCTGAGTCAGCACTGGCTGCTGCAGAAGTCACAGAAAGTCACAAAACCCGTCACTTCTGTGCCTCCATGACAGATTCCATCCTTATCTATAATCTAGCAGAGCAAGGCATAACAAGAGCCAGTGGCTGGAAGCTGAAGCCAGACAAGACTAAATTAGAAAGCAGGCATAGATTTGTATCAGGGAGGGTAATTAACCATTGGAACAAACTACCAAGGGAAGTGGTGAATTCTCAATTCCTTCATGACTTCAGATGCCTTACTGGAAGTTAGACTTTAGCCAAACACAAGTTATTGGACGCAATTCAGGGGTGATCGGGTGAAATTCTATGGCCTGTGTTTTACAGGAGGTCACACTAAATGATCCAATGGTCCCCTCGGTCTTAAAGTCTGTGAATATATGAGAATATGTGGTGTGCAAACCAAGATCTATTTAGGGATTGATACCACGCTCATCACCATAGGCTCCAAGCAGCTAAAATTAATTTTTTTTAAAGAAAAGCAAATACAGCTAGACATGACTCAAAGACATTCTTGGGTTGCATGGTGTTACTATGGGAAGGCTGATCAAAGAAGTGAGTTTCAGATCTTGCTCGGAAGGTGCTAAGGTTTGTGCTTATCCTGGCTGCAGTTCCATGGCTCCAGTGGAATGTAGCTATTGTGGGAAGTCGTGAGCACACAAAGTGTTGTAAGCAAGACACAAGAAGTAATTCTTCTGCTCTACTCAGTGCTGATTCGGCCTCAACTGGAGTATTCTGTCCAGTTCTAGGCGCCACATTTCAGGAAAGATGTGGACAAATTGGAGAAAGTCCAGAGGAGAGCAACAAAAATGATTAAAAGTCTAGATAACATGACCTAGAAGACTGAGAGGGGACATGATAACAGTTTTCAAGTACATAAAAGGTTGTTACAAGGAGGAGGGAGAAAAATTGTTCTTCTTAACCTCTGAGGATAAAACAAGAAGCAATGGGCTTAAATTGCAGCAAGGGAGGTTTAGGTTGGACATTAGGAAAAACTTCCTAACTGTCAGAGTGGTTAAGCAATGGAATAAATTACCTAGGGAAGTTGTGGAATCTTCATCATTGGGGATTTTTAAGAGCAGGTTAGACAAATACCTGTCAGAGATGGTTTAGATCAGAGGTAGGCAAACTACGGCCCGCGGGCCACATTATGGGACTTTCGTGCCCAGCCCCTGAGCTCCTGGCCCAGGAGGCTAGCCCCCAGCCCCTCCCCTGCTGTTTCCCCTCCTCCGCAGACTCAGCTCACTCTGACGCCAGAACAATGCTCTGGGTGGCAGGGCTGCGAGCTCCTGCTGGGCAATGCCGCTGCAGAGCCGTGGCCTGACCCGGTGCTCTGTGCTGTGTGCTGGCGTGGCTGGCTCCAGCCGGGCATGCGGCTGCCTGTCCTGGTGCTCCAGGCAGCGCGATAAGGGGGCAGGGAGCAGGGGGGGTTGGACAGAGGGCAGGGGAGTTCGGGGTGGTGGTCAGGGGGTGGGGGTGTGGATAGGGGTCGGGGTGGTCAGAAGGCGGGGAACAGGGGGGTCGAATGGGAGCAGGGGTCCCGGGGGGGCAGTCAGGAAGGAGGGGGGGTTGGATGGGGCGGCAGGGGGCAGTCAGGGGTAGGAGGTCCGAGGGTGGTCAGGGAACAGGAAGGGGTGGATGGGGCAGGGGTCCCGGGGGCGCTGTCAGGGGACAGGGAACAGGTGGGGTTGGATGGGGCAGGAGTCCCGGTGGGGCCGTCAGGGGGCGAGAAGCAGGGGGGGTCGGATAGGGGCTGGGGGCCGGGCCATGCCTGGCTGGGTGAGGCATAGCCTTCCTAACCGACCCGCCATACAATTTCGGAAACCCGATGTGGCCCTCAGGCCAAAAAGTTTGCCCGCCCCTGGTTTAGATAATACTTAGTCCTGCATTGAGTGCGGGGGACTGGACTAGATGACCTCTTGAGATCCCTTCCAGTTCTATGGTTCTATGAAAGTGAGAAGGTCCTACAGGTAATTTGGGTTAATTTTATGCAGGGCTTTGACAGTCAGGGTCAAACCCTTGACTCTGACCTGGTTTTCTACAGGGACCCAGTGGACAGAGCGGAGTGCTGGGGCTGAGGTGCTCTCAGCAAGCTGCACGGCTGAGCAGGAGGCGCTGCCGTGTTCTGAACCAATTGCTGAGTTTTAAAGGTCAGTGGCTTGAAACTGAGGTGCGGAGAACTACGGAACTCGTACTTGGGCGTTATGAATGCATGAGGCACGGTGCTTAAGTTTGAATTGGAGAGGAGGGAATGCAGCATCCTCTCCAGTCATAGAAGCAAACAGGATTTTTTTTTGTCTGTGCAACCAAGGCTATTTGGATATCCAGAAGCAGGAAGTCACCCAGGTGAACACCCAGACAGCCCCCCCAACCTGGAGCAAATACTCACCAGCAACTACACACCACACTTACCCAGGAACCAAACCCTGCAACAAAGCCTGGTGCCAACTCTGCCTGCATATCTATTCAAGGGACACCATCATAGGACCTAACCACATCAGCCACATCATCAGGGGCTCGTTCACCTGCACATCTACCAATGTGATATATGCCATCATGTGCCAGCAGTGCCCCTCTGCCATGTACATTGGCCAAACCGGACAGTCTCTACACAGAAGAATAAATGGACACAAATCAGATGTTAAGAATTATAACATTCAAAAACCAGTAGGAGAACACTTCAATCTCCCTGGTCACTCAATAACAGACTTAAAAGGGGCAATTCTTCAACAAAAAACCTTCAAAAACAGACTCCAATGAGAAACTGCAGATCTGGAATTAATTTGCAAACTGGACGCCATCAAATTAGGCCTGAACAAAGACTGGGAGTGGATGGGTCACTACAAAAACTAATTTCCCCCTGCTGATATTCACACCTTCTTGTCAACTGTTTGAAATGGGCCACCTTGTTTACATTGGCCTCATTAGCACTACAAAAGTGATTTCCACCTCTTTTTGTCAACTGTTGAGAATAGCCCACTTCCACCTTAATTGAATTGTCTCTTTAGCACTGACCCCCCACTTGGTAAGGCACCTACCATCTTTTCATATGCTGTGTATTTATACCTCCCTACTGTATGTTCTACTCCATGCATCTGATGAAGTGGGTTTTAGCCCATGAAAGCTTATACCCAAATACATTTGTTAGTCTCTAAGGTGCCACAAGGACTCCTTGTTGTTTCTCCCTAATCTGCTAGTCTATGTACCAGTCTGATAAATAGGCAAAAGTGGCAGACAGAAGTCCTCTAGAGCCCTCAAGTGGTTTGCTTTGAATACTACGGCCTATTTACTTTGAATGTTCAGTTCAAAATTAGCCATGAAAATTGAGGCTAGATTTTGATTTCAGTTACACCAGTGTAAATCTGAAGTAATTCTGCTGATGTGAAATAGAATTATTCTGGATTTACCCTGCCATAATTTAGATCAGAGTCAAGCTCTTACACAAAAAGTTCCTCATCACTGGAGTTATCTTCATATCAATTGAAAATACCTTACCATGTTACTGAGCTATAAAAATGCTAGCATGTAGTAAGTATACCAGTATCAGTGTGGCTATGCCACATGTATTCCTTATGATGAGCAAAATACCTGGTATAAATAGTTGCAACTCCACTGAAGCCATTAAACTAGAGATATCTGTATGCATAACTGATGGAAGAGCAGGGGAAAAGCAATGTGTTGGCAGATATTTTAGCTAGAACTTTGTACATTAGGAAGGGAGATGGGGCAAGAAGAGTTAAATAGTTCTGAGTTTTGCCTTCCTGGGGAAAGACTACGATTGCAGTTGTGTTAACAGTAGATGCAAGGGTTTTTGAAAAGGTTGTACATCAAGACCAGCTTTACCAGGATGAAATTAGCATATGCTTATCTTTAAGTATGTGCTTAAATCCTACTGGCTTAATGCTTTTCTGAATCAGGGCCTTGGAGCAATTTAATAGCTTCTTGGATTCTGCTCAGAGTAATGCCCCTTTAAACTTTATGATGTATTGTCACTTTATATTTTTCTATCAATATGGGGAATTTTAACTTCTGTAGGAACTTTTTGACGTCAGTTAGGACTATGTTGTCCGTTTGTCCACTTTTCCTGTAAACACTGTTGTGCTTTCTCCCATGCCACTGCTTTTACTTGGGAACGCCCCCCAGCAATATTCTCAAAGCCATCACCTTATCCTCTTTTAAATTCCTCTTTAAAATTTCCTTTTGCTGTGATGCCTGCAATTCACTGCCACCTGGCACTGGTTAGGCTGGTGACTGGTTGAGATGCTGTTTTGACTAATTTATGCTTGCACACCTGTCCCTAATCTTGTCTTCCCACCTCCCGATTGTCTGTTTATTCACCAGTTGCCCATTGTCTAGATACTAGATTGTGCACTGACTGGGGTAGAGATGCTCTCTGTGTTACAGTATTTATTTGTGCAGTGCCTAGCACAATTGGGCCCTGATCCCTGGCTGTGGTGTCTAGCTACAATTCAATATCAACAATAATATTAATTGTTGTTCCTGTACCTTTTATATCTATTAGCTTTTTCAGATGAGAAAAGGTCCAGTTCATTTTTAGTCTGAGTTACCTTCTACAAGAGTTTAGTTGTTACGGTGGCTCTCCCATGCCTTACACCTTGTGTAGTCATTTAGCCTTGTGCAAAGTTATGTGTAAAATTCTACCCTATTAGAATGGTAACATTCTGCACCCACTTTGTACTCCCTGGCCTGATTCTTCACTGTCCTGCTTTGGGTAGCCATTTATACCTATGCAAAAGGGATGTAAATACTACTCAGGACATAGGCCCTGATCCAGCAAAGCACTTCAGCACATGCTTAGCATTAAGCATTGGAGAAGTCCCATGGGCCTGATCTAACTGATTGAAGCCAGTGGGATACTTTCCAGTGGCTTTAATAGCAATTGGCTAAGCCCCATTGATTTCAATGGAGCTACTCGTGTGTAAAGTTAAGCATGTGTTTTAGAGCTTTTCTGGACTGGGGCCATGCTGTTGTTGCTATTTGGTTCTTTACTGGAGGCTGCTAGGAGACTGCTATTTCTGTGTCTGTTTTTGTGCTAATATTGGTCTCAGAGCTTTTTTTAAAGCAGAAATGTGTCCTGTGGGTGTTTCTGTGGGTGTTCCACAGCTCCATGTGGGAATGGAGCTAGAGGTCTGTGCTTATGCAGTTGAGAGGTAGGTCTGTATCACATGGTGCTCCCTGTCCCTTTGAATATAGTCATTCCTGGTGAACAGGAGTAATTCTTTATCTCGTCCCCTTGGTAAAGAAAGGTAGAACTTTACCTGCAGATCCATGCTAGGTTCAAACTGATTAGAAGCTTCCACTTACTTAAGCTTTCACCCATCTCACCAACTGTTTTCATCCATACCATCTCCAGCACAGACCTATATCTAGTTAGAAGTGGATACTACTCTATTACAACTGTTCCTATGTGTCTGCCTTTAATTCATGGCAAGTTGGGGGAGAGATCTAGATGCAGATTTGATGGAAGCAATTGTGTTATGGAAGATGCTTGAATTGGCTTTTCTTTTTTACTTCTTAATCACAATTTTCCTCAATATTATTAAAATACATGTGCCAGGATAAAATGTTTTACAAGGATTTCTGCTAATAAATTCCACTGGGATTTAGCTAAAGCCTAATTACTTCCTGTAATTGGTATGTGCCACATTGGGAGGCTCAGGCTAACTGCTGATTATGAATTGTCCTTACTTTGCTAATGTTTGCATTTTCTTTTTGGCAGGTAATATTTACTGAGCCAGATGGTGGCCATTACCATATTCATAATGTTTTGTGTAACTGCTGAAAAATAAAATCGCATATGCACAAATGGAGTTTCTCGCCGATGCAGCTACTGCCCAAAGTGACTAGACTGTTTGGAAATTCGTAAGAACCTTTTCTAAGCTCCTACTTTCACAAGTGTGAGTCCTCACGTTCCAATGGTGGTGTGGCACATGTGCGTACCACCATAGATGCACATTAGTTTCCTGGCGGTCGCTTGAATTCTGGCTTCTGCCCAGTCTCGTTTTAGAGGTGCCCATTCAAGCGAGAGTGGGATATTGATGATCTTGTGCAGTATAAGTCGGGGATTTTTTTTGCGTGGGCTCATGCGCTCTCAGACAAGCACAACTTGAGTCCCCAGAGCCTGCAGCTCCGAATGTCTCTTTCCAGAATGTTTACGTGACAGCTTATAGAAACAGGAAAAAAAACGTACCATGAAGCCATCTCCCACTTGCATGTCTCTCTGAAAGACGCTGTGTAAGAAGAGCTATTAGAATATGTGATGATGGGGCTTGAAGGTGAAGAGAACTTCAGTCTTTATAGGGATGAAGGGAAGGCAATGAACTGAGTCTACACGTTTAAGGGTAATATTTTGGCAGTGGAATTAGGGATATATTGGACAGGAAAAAAAGACATTGTGGCAATCAAACACCAGCATTGAGAGGAAGAATGATTTTGCATTGAAGGTACTAGACTGGGATGCAGTGGATCTACGTTCAGTTCTTACTTTTACAACGTTGAGTAAATCTCTCCATTCCTTAGTTCTCTCTATTCCTTAGTTCTCCATCGGTAAAATGTGGGTAATCATACTTCTTTTCCCAACCCTTTGTCTGCCTTGTCTATTTAGACCATGAGCCCTTTGGGGGCAGGGATTATCTCCTACTGCATGGCAGGTACAGAATCTAGAACCATGAGTCATAGTCTCATATGGGGTTTTGGGGTGCTACGGTAATACCAGTAATAAATAAAAGTGGATCAGAAAAGTGTCTAAGCATCAACTGCGTATAGTTATGTGATATCTGGTTTCTTTTTTTCTGCATCACCTACATCTGTTACAATCTTGAACGCAGTGACAAGCAATTGCTCTTACATTTTGTTTTACATAAGGTTAGAAGAATGGACAGACAAGGTAATATATGAAACGGAAAATAACATACACCATATTTTTCTGGATGAAAATTACTACAGGAATATTGGCAAATTGTTTCCTTAAGGAGCATTTCAGTGTATCAAGGAATGTGTTTCTTATGCTGAAAGAGAAGGGATGGCTAAAGGAGGTTGCCCTCCTCCAACAGCTGTGAGAGGAGGACAGTGCTGTTCAGCTGAGAGTTTTCACTGTTGCTAACTTGGACAAGAGGCCATTTCTGGCCCTACGTCATGGGCGGGGCAAGAATGAGCCAAAGAAAAGAAAGACCGGTCACTGACTATGTGTTTTTCTCTGTTTAATAAACATCTATGGAAAGTTATGTACAGATGTCACGCAGCCGCTAGCTCCTGCCAAATTGCCATTGTAGGCCTTGGTTTTGCAGTCTTCTGGGTATCCCTCTAGTAGAGCAAAGAAAAGGCCGGTGTGCAGCAGCAGCACGGCATGCAGAAAAGTCTGCAGAGAGCCCAGTCTGAGAGGTGTGAGTTGCCTCATTCATCTCTAAGTTTCAACTCTGATGCCCATTGATGATGATTTAAATTGTTAACTATTCCGTTCCTCAGGTAAGAGTGGAGAGGGAGGTTCAGAGAGAGGAGTGGTGAAAGTTTCCTAAAAGTGTGTGTATGGGGGGAGTGGTGCCTGAACTGTTGCCCCGCCCCCGCCCCGCCCTTTCCTCTGAGGCCCTGCCCCACCTCTTCCCTTGAGGTCCTGCTCCCATGCCGCCTCTGTCCCCTGCTCACTCCTTTCTGTCCCTCCTCCTGTCTCTCGCCCTTATGGCCAGTAAAAAGTGATGGGGCTGTAGCCCTTTGACCCTGCCACTCCCCCTCCCCAGTTCGGGTGCTCCAGCTCACAGACCTGCACAATTTACTGAGTGATGTCTCATTGTGGTGCCAAAATTGAGTGGCATTTAGGAGATTTATTTTGTTTTATTTTATTTTATTTACTCTGTATTTTTTTCTCCACTCAAGAAGGAGCCAAGCCCAAGGAGCCTAGAAGAGGCCATGGACATGTTCAAGCCCCACGGAGGGCAAGTCCAGCTCAAGGAGCTATTCTATTGTACATAGGTTCTTATATCATGCTCATCACTGAAGTATCAGAGCACATTCCAGGAGTGCATTGAGCAATGTGACTAACACCTGTCATTTGTTTGTTCTCCCATCTGCTCTCCTTCCCCTGGCTGTCCAGGCTGTGCTAAATGCTCCCACAGTTGACACCCATGCTGTGTGGAGGAGGAAGTTGCCTGATTCAGATGAGCATGGGGCAAGAGGTGGACCTGGTATAGGGATAGTAGATTGAGACAAGTAGCTGGTGGGGGTGGGGGGCAGACAGGGACTGGGAGTTCAGGTGGGGGGCAACTGAAACTGGCTGGGCAAGGAGACTGGAAAAAAGGAGGTAGTGGAGAGAAGGGAACTGGGAATGGCTGGGTAAAGAGACTGGGACTGAGATGATAAACATGAGGATTGAAGACTTGGATTGGCTAGGTCAGGACAATAGGACTGGGATGAAGAACCAGGAGTGGTAAAGAGGCAGGACTGAAACAGGGACAGGTTGGAGGTGACAGGGCAACAGGGGTAAACACTGGAAGAATGGTCAGAAGAGTTTGTGCCGACTAGAGTACACTCCCCTCCAGAGCTTGGAGTGGAACCCAAGATTCTTGAGTCTTACGTTTCCTCTGTCCTCAGCAAATGTCTGTGAAACCCACTGGCAAAGTGTGTATCTTATCTCCCTATATGGCTGGTCCACATAGAGGATGACAGCCCACTGTTGCTATCAGTTACTCTGTTGACTGCCCTGGAAAATTGGATTCTATCTCTGCCTTGGCCAAAGAGTCCCTGTGGGATGCTAGGAAAGTCACTTAAACCAAACTTTTTAGAGGTGACCATTAATTGTGTGTTCCTCATTGTCTGGCTGCCTGACGGGAGACCCTGGGGCCTGATTTGCAGAAGTGCCGAGCGCTCCCAGTGGCAACTGGAAATCAATGGGAGCTGTGGTTTAAACATATCATGTGCTATATAATGCTTTGTACTCCGCAGGTGCTAGATGTCTCAGATTGGGCACCCACAATTAGTGGACACTTTTGACCTTAATCTCCCTGTCTCAGTTCCTCATCTGTAAAATGGAGATAACACCACTCCCCTCACCTCACAGGGAGTTAAAAATAGAAACCAATTAATGGTTCTGAAGCACTCAGGTACCAGAGGGATGAATGCCATAGGAAAGTCAATGAGAAAATTATTAATTCTGTCTTCAGAGCAGAGATTGAACAGTGTGCAGTAAATATGGTTTATGGGAACACATCGAACAGTGAGGATACAAGCAGATACTGAATAGCTGCTCATTAAATAAATCACCATCCATTCCATGGACTGAATGAGGCAGGAGGAGTCCTATGGAAAAAGTAGTATGTGAGCAAGTAATAAAAAGATTGTATCATAATGAGTATGCACAAGGGGGCTGAATTAAGGTTGCACAGATAACCTAAATTCTGGCATTTCCTAACTATTCAGTGCTCAACTCTGCAACCTTAGTAATGTTCTTTTAACATAGTTTTTGTGTGTAATAAATAGGTGTATGGTATTTGCCCATTTAGCCTGGGGCTTTAACAAATGCTGTTCGTCTGCAGGTATTTTACATACAATTTCTTCACTGTCAGAGGCATAAATACATTTGCAATTCCCTGCTTACCATTTTTTTAACGTTATTTTGACTCAAATTTGAATGTATGTTGTGATGTTCATTGTTATGAAATCGTGTGATTGTACAATGTATAGAAATTGTTAGCCTGAATATGTAGCTCTGTTGTGTAGTAAGAAATCGGAAGCAGAATTATTTGGTATTAATAGATTCTACATAGTGTGTCAAAGTTATATTGTGTTGAAAAGTTACTGATATGAGAAAAGTGCATTTCAAGTTTTTATTCTGTGTTGATAAGTGTGCAATTTTTTGCAGTTTTGAGGGTGTAGAGTTAAGACCAAGTGGGCATTGTAAATCAGTTGGAGAGAACGATAGGTGGTTGTGGGGCAGTGTGAAACTGACTGACTGAGTATCCTAGTTTGATCTTCTCTTTCAGGAGATGGACAAAAGTCAGGTGACTGTATTGTGACTTTTTTAGGTCTGTCCCCAGTCTTTGATCCCGCTGGCCATGAGGTACTGCTGGTACAGGGTAGCATCTGAATACGCATCAGCTAGATTCAGCTACAGCTAAACAGATTTATTGTCTGTCTGTCTGTCTCATTAAGGTTCTTCTTCTTCTTCTTCTTCTTCTTCTTCTCCTTCTCAGAACCTACTCTTTTTGTGACCTGTGTTGTGTTATACAGGTCAGGCTAGGTGTTCCCTTCTGTCTTTAACATCTATGAATCATTGGTAGGCACGCATCCTGCGGTCTCAAGAGGCCATGGGTATGCACCTCTGAGTAGTAAAGAATTTACTCAGTTATTTTTATGGCAGCCATGTCTGTGGCTGAAGAGACTCACTTGAGAGAGACAGTCTCTGCCACAGCTGACACATTTGAAGGTGATGTTTTGCCCCTTTGGACTCTGCCTTCTGCAAGCTCTTTTCTCCTTTGCTAGGCTGGATGGCTTCCTCTTGTAACTCCGGAGATCTTTGTTAAGCTCGTTTCCAAAGGCTGCGGTTCTGAGTGTGATCATCCCAGTTATCCACGTCCAGATTCGTTTCTTCGAGGTCTCACTTGCTCACACCCTTGAAATGCAATTTTGGGCACTGTTTGGGTCTTTTTCCAAATGCCAGTTCGCTATAGAGGATGTGCTTTGGAAATGATCATCATTCATTCTGCTCACATGCCCAAGCCAGAGGAGGCATCTCTGTTTGAGGAGTGTTGGTATACTGGCCTGATTGAGCATCTCAGTGCTGGTGACTCTGTCCCTCCAGGAGATTCCAAAGACTCGATGAAGGCAACAGCATAAAGTATGTGTTTTACAAAAAGTAATTTGCTTTTTTTTATATATAAAAGTGACCATTGTATCCTATCTCCAGCAGATGGTGCTAAAGTCTTAGTATTGTGCTTATCAAATAAGAGTCGTAACAAAAATAAAGCATAAGGCTTTGCTAGAATACAGAAAAATTAAATATGCGAACAGAATAGTGCCACTTATTTTCAATGGATACCCTAGTTATATGGTCCTGGTTGCATATAATAATATTCTAAGATATTTTCACAGATGTGCACGTTAGGGGTCAGCTGCTCTTACTCTTCAATATCAACAGTATTTTGCAATTCTACAGCATCTTCCATCTGGACGTCCCAAAGTTCCTCACAAACAGAAACTTATTTAACCACACAATGTGCCAGAGAGATTGTAACAATTTCTCATTTCCCTTTCTACATGTGTGGAAAGCAAGGCACGGAGGGTTATCCACGATCACACAGGAAGTTTTGGGTCAGGCTTTTCTGTCTCCCAGTTCCGGCCTACAGGATAATCCTTTGTCCCTTAGGTCAGAATCCTTTCCCCAGTGCCTGTAAAAACAGTCAGAGGAGTCTGATCCATATGACATGTCAGAAGTATTGAGCCCAGTCACATGATCCAACTCTGCCATCAGAGACTGAGACTTTATACCCTGACGTGAGTCACTGATTCCATTGGCTATTATTACAGCGCTCAACCTGACTAGCTCAGCTGAGTACTGGGGAACGCTCCCAGTGGAAGAAGGAGAATCTTCTTATCCAAGTCAAAGAATGGTAGTGGAGCCACTCCATGCCGAGCACCAGGGTGGATAAAAATAGCAGCATTTAATTTTATTAAAAAATCCGATTTTTAAAATTTAAATTGGACTTTTTATTTAAATGAGAAACAGGTTTATTTATTTAACAAAAGCTATTTACAATGACATTTGAATTTGATAGCCTAAACTTATAATCTATTAAAATCATTTACGTTAAATACAAACAATAATATTAAGCAGTACATATTTACCTCCAAGCTTTAAAAAAGTCATACTGCTGAACTGGCAGTAGTCACTGGCTAACCACCTGAAACCCTGTTTGCTGAAATACTAAACCAGCTTTTGACAGCAGTAGCCTCCTCTGCAGGTGCAGTGAAAATATTTTCTTCATTTCAGTTTATTCAATTGGTTCAGTTCAGTGACTAGTTCGTTTAGTTCTTTCAAAGTTAAGAAGTGAGTTGGGAGTTGAAAAAGCAGTTTCCTCTTCCAATCTATGAATAGGTTTCAGAGGAACAGCCGTGTTAGTCTGTATTCGCAAAAAGAAAAGGAGTACTTATGGCACCTTAGAGACTAACCAATTTATTTGAGCATGAGCTTTCGTGAGCTACAGCTCACTTCAACATCTGATGAAGTGAGCTGTAGCTCACGAAAGCTCATGCTCAAATAAATTGGTTAGTCTCTAAGGTGCCACAAGTACTCCTTTTCTTTTTGCGAATCTATGAATAAGCATTCAGTGTGAGAGGATGAGAGCTAGTAGTTTTAAAATCTTGAAGGACATAGTGATCAGAAATAATCAGTTCAATGACAGATAATACTTCCTTTGTCTAATAAGTCAGTTAGTTTTAAAAGCAAAACATGTTCTGATAAACTTTTTTATGAACTTTTTTTCTTGTATATCCAGCACATTTAAGGGTAAAAATCTGTTTTTGGTCATTTTTAACTGAATTTGAATTTTCATCCAGACAGAGCTTGACACAAATCCCAAGTAAAAACTTAATCATAGTGTATGCTCCTGATTAGCAGAAGAAAACACCACATTTAGTCTAAAGGCTATATTTAGTTGCAAATCATCACATTTTAATGGTTACCTACCAATGAGAATCAGCATTTCTTTAAAAAATATACTATAAAGTATAAATGAAAACGTGATTAACATCAATGACTTAAATCAAGGTTTCAGTTCCAACACTCCATTTAATACACAGTGCCCAGGTAAGGGAAGTATCAGATATTAAACTGATAAGAACAGATACTTGATTTTAGCCAAGCCAAGAAGCAAACAATGATAAAAACTTCCAAGATCTTCACGTCTTAACTAATGTAACATCAACCACTGAAGGCTCCCAAGAAAATGATAGAACAAACCTCTTGAACAGTATTAAACAAAATCTTTTAATAGGGCTATTAAGAACAAGTATCATAGCTGAAACAGTTTTAAAATCTCATTAACATTTGATGATATAAATTTGTTTACTTTTTGTATTTCACTCAGCTAGGACAGTGAAATCTCTCTCTCTCTCTGCTATCTATCCTCTGATACTTATTACTATTGTATCTGAGTGTCTAACTTTTCACTTCCCTTTACACTATAATATCAATTTCACAGTGAAGTTCCTTTTTTTTTAGTAAACTGGCTCCATTGAATAAAGACATTTCTGTTCCTCTCTCATAAAACCCTCTAGGTAACAAAACCCAAAAGTGAGACCTACATTTTTTGAGAGTGTCCCTTTAAGCCCCACTGTTCATGAAGACTTCAAATGGCCAAATCTGTCTTCCCCAAAGTTGTTAAAATCAGTTCCAGTCTGTTTCAATTTAATTGTCACTTCCTCCTTCCTTTATATATGAGTAAACAGAAAACAACAAACAGCCATGGAAGGAAAATTGCTAGGATTAATTTACTGTACAAGTGAGACATTCATCATTTTCTGAACTTGGTTCATTTGGTCAGTAACAACGAAGCATGTGGGACTAAGTATGGGATGTGCTAAGACCCTGTCAGTGCACCAGATGGCTAGCATTTCAGGCACGGATAGAACACTATATGTTGCTAAAACCTGGCTTTGGGAGCTGCATTCACCCTTCACGATACATTAAAAGGCCAATTTCCCCATGCTGATAGTGTTGTTACCATGCTGGCTTGAGTCCATCACTTCAGAAGTGAAGAGCCACTCCGCAATTTCAGTCCACTTATTTTGTGCGTCCAGAGCTGCCAGACATTTCAGACATTCTGTCAGTCACTGATTTCCTGTCTTCATTCACTACTGCAGCCATTACTTTCCATCTTGGAGCCAGCCTGGGCATTTTTGAGCTTCGTGTATATTTCCAAATAGGATGGACACATTTTGCCCAATTGCATCTTACTAGCCACTTTCTGGTATGAGCCAAAGTGCACACAGATGGAATTAATGGGCTGAGTTCTCTTTTAATCTACATCAGAGGAACTTGTTAGAAGCGAGATGTAACTGAGCCTAGCATTTGGCCTCATTATCATTTATATTATGGTAGCATACAGAAGCCACAACTGTGCCAGCAGCTGTACAAACACACAGGAGGAGACAGTCCCTGTACTGAAGACCTTACAGTCTGACTAGTTCAGACTGATAAAGGGTGGGATGGGACACAGAAGCACAGGGAAATGAGAGTACATGCCAATGTTTGCATAGCAGGCCTGTGGCAGAATCAGGAATGGAACCCAGGTCTCCTAAGTCTCAGTCAGACCTCTGTCCATGAGACCATGCTATTGCTTTCTTGCCTTATGTGGTCACCCTCCAGCAGCAGCCTTACGTACATGAGAAATACAGTGAAACCTTGCACTAATGACCATGTAGAGCTGGAAATGTGCCCAAAGATCCCAGTCATGAATTGGGGGTGGGGGGAAGATCTATTTTGCCAGACAGAAAAGAACAATCCAAGCCCAGATGTGTGTACAGTATTGCAGCCAAATCATGGATAGCACCTATGAAGAATCTTTATGGTTTTTATCCTGTACCACCACCAGTCCCACTACTGTGTCCACAAAGAGCCAACCAAAAGTTAGTCCTCAATGATTTTTAACTCTTTTAAAAATGCATGCCTATAGTTCAAATACAATTAGTAGTGTTTAAATGCCGGCACATGTCACTGGAAGCAAAGGACAGGTCCTCCCAGCTAACATTTATAATCCCCTTTAGGATGCAGTGATGATTTTTTGTTCCCCATCAGACAAATCTCTGCCATGTCAAAGGTCCTGTAATTGATCTTTGTCATTAAATTCAATAAAGCCCAAATTTACAGATCTACCTGGTTTCAGGCTAATGTAGATAAATGAGGTTCATGGTAAAATATTGACTTTTTCTTGCCACCTATGCACCTCAGCTCTTTATGCGTGTGATTAACATACAAGAAAGGCTGTAAAATCAAATAAATGGCAGCAAGGAGCAACACGTTTTATGCTCCTTAAATGATATATGAGGTGTAGCTATTTATAGTCAGGTGGGGGGTGGGGAAATGTAAATGTCAGTCAATTCTAGGAATGCTAATACAGGAGATTCGGTGTGTGGGGGGAGGGAATTGATATTGGTGTGAGGAAACTTCTGTAGTGGAAGCCAGAACAAGATGTAGTAATGTAATACTCATTTTTTTCTGTGCCCACACCATGGTATATATCAAATACTGCCAAACACTGAATACAAGCTATTTTACAGACATAAGAAACAAGGTACAATGTTTTAAACAGTGAGGATAATTAGCCATAGGAAAAGTTTACTGAGGGTTATGGTGGATTTTTCATCCCTGGAAATCTTTAATGAAGATTGGATGTTTTTCTGAAAGAAGTGCTCTAGTTCAACTACCAGTATTGGACTTGTAGAAGGAACTAATTTACTCCTATTGCCTGTGTTATGCAGGAGGTCAAACTAGATGCTCGCAGTGGTCCCTTCTGGCTTTAAAATCTGTGGACTGAATTTAATACATTCAAATGGAAACAGAAAAGCACATGGTATTGCCATTACACTGTTATATTATTAGGAATGGCTGCATCCACCTTAAGGGTGGATCCTCAAAAAGACATGATACCTTCAAGAAAATATATCCATAACTGAAATGCTGACCTCATTAACATGGCCCACAGACAGGGAAGCCCTTAAATACAGACCTAGAGCACAGAAAAACTATTAATTTCAAGGCAAGCACATTGTTTTATTCCAAGCCATCCTTATTACCTGATTTTCAGAGGCATTAAGCATCCCATTGAAGTCAGCAGGAATTATGGGTGTTACAGCAGTTCTGACAATCAGGCCTTAGTTGTCTATTTTCAGTATGGCATAACCAGATCTTTTGGAGAGTCTGAAATGAGTCCTTCTCTTCATCTCCATCAATGTAGTTGGGAAATTTACATCACTAGCAGACAGGAAGGATGGTCCAGTGCTGAAGTTTCCCTTTGTGAGTGTAACGAAGAGCTGAAGCTCTGGGTCTTCTGCGATTCCTGGTGTGCAATCTTAACCTGACACAAGAACTGGATGAATACACTGATGGTATTATACAGCCTGGAGGCTTGATGCTGGGCATCCCTGTTTTAGACCTATTAGACTCTGGAATGGCCCCTCAAAGGAGGTCTCTTTCCTTCTGTGTTCTTTTCTATTTGTTAGACTGTTTAAATATTTCATGAAGGAAGTGGGGTAGAGGTGCAGAGTCATATCTCTCTAGTAGAAAGGGGTAGACTCTAGGATATCCTGGGGATGTCATCATGGGAGTCTTTGTTGTTGTTTGCTCTTTTGAAGTTAGTACAGGTAGAAATGATATTGCCAGAAGGATGGTCTTGTGGTTAAGGCATCTGACTGAGACTGAGTTAAATCCTCAGTTCTGTCACAGACTTCCTGTGGGTTTTGGGCACGTCACTTAATCTCTCTGTGCCTCTGTAAAATAGAGATGATAATATTCTTCATGGCAAGGACTATCTCTTACTATATGTTTGACCAGTGTCTAGCACAGTAGAGCCTTTATTTCAACTACTGCCTCTAGGTGCTCCCAAAATACATATAATAAATGTCATGAAGCCAAAGAATCTTTCATCAGTTCCTATTTTATCCCATCTTCAACAAATGGCTATATGTACATTTTGTTCATGAACCTCAGTGAGGGCTGAATGGGTATAGACATGGAGAGTCTGCTCTACTAGAGGGATGGACTTTAGATCTTGTCCTGTCCCCACCAGCATGTTCTAGTGAGCCCTGAAAACATTTTGTTGTTTGTTCTTGGATGAAAAATAACAAAACTCTGACAGTATTTCAAGTGGAGTTTCTTTATTTCAAGGACATCATAAATTCCTTTTGGAGATCCATTGACTCAGTTGCCTAAGTCCAATAAATTATAGCAGATAATTAAGCTATTCATTTTAGTTTCTCTGCTGTCTTTCCAATGTCCTTGTGGATCTGATATAGCAAATGTATTTTCAGTTAGAAACTTGTATAGCCAGCTGCACCATTATTTTGATGAGGGTTTATGCAATTGTGTCTTATGAACATTCATATATGAAAGTTACTGTAACTTGTTCAATTAATTTAGCAGTCCCCTGATATATTTTTTCTCTCTGGTGTGGAGAAAGGTCCTACCTGTGCCTAGCTTTTGATTCATTGCAGCTATCAAATGATTTAATTACATAACTCCCTCGAATGAATGTATTTGATGTATGTATCACAGGGGTGGGCAAACTTTTTGGCCCGAGGGCTGCATCAGGGTTGCAAAACTGCATGGAGGGCCGGGTAGGGAAGGCTGTGCCTCCACAAACAGCCTGGCCCCCGCCCCCTATCTTCCCCCTCTCACTTTCCTCCCCCTGACTGCCCCCCTCAGAACCTCTGACCCATCCAACCCCCCCTGCTCCTTCTTCCCTGACCCCCCCAGGACCCCACCCCCATCCAACCCCCCCTGTTCCCTGTCCCCTGACTGTCCCGACCCCTATCCACACCCCCACCCCCTGACAGGCCCCCCAGGACTCCCACGCCTATCCAACCCCTCCTCATTCCATGTCCCCTGACTGCCCCCCCCAGAACCTCCGCCCCTAACCGCTCCCTGCTCCCTGTCCCCTGACTGCCCCCTGGGACCCTCTGCCCCTTACCCAAATGCCCCCTGCTCCCTGTCCCCTGACTGCCCCCTGGGACCCCTGCCCCTTATCCAACCCCCCCCCACTTCCCACCCTGTTACCATGCCACTCAGAGCAGCAGGAGCTTGCAGCCCTGCCGCCTGGCTGGAGCAAGCCATGCTGCCTGTACTGCCCAACAGGAGCGGCGGGCCAGAGCGCTGGCGGTGCAGTGAGCTGAGGCTGTGGGGGAAGGGGACAGCAGGGAAAGGGGCGGGGACTAGCCTCCCCGGCCGGGAGCTCAAAGGCCGGGCAGAACGGTCCCATGGGCTGGATGTGGCCCGCGGGCCGTAGTTTGCTTGCCTCTGATGTATCAGATATTCTCTGATGCTCGTTGCTGTAGTATCTAAGCACCTCATGATTGTTAATGACTTTATCCTCATAAGACATCTGTGAGGTAGGCAAGTGCTCTCTCCCCTCTTTTACTGGTGGGGAACTGAGACAAACCTGTTGACTTGGGGGCTTTGGATCAGGCCCTAAGTGGCTTGCCTAAAGTCACACGGGAAGTCTGGACACAGCTGGGAAATGAACCCATATCTTCCAAATCTCAGTCTTGTGCTTTAATCCCATGACCACAGGAATGTTTTGGACTCAGCTGTACACAATCCTTTGCTTTCTTTTTTAGATGATTGTTGTCCTTGGTTAGTTTCTCAAATCATTACAATTTTTATAGTGTCCGGTTTCATTCTGTCTGTACCTAGGCTTCAAAGTTCTGTGTTGAGGCAGTCACTGCTAATGCTTCATGACTTTTAGCACAAGCAACTTGGTGACCAGAGGGCTACCAGTGACCTTTACTGTGAGCAGATCTTGAGCTGTGGTGTGACCTTCAGCTAGCAGACCTACCGGCAGAATGATCTGGATGTAGCCATAGCAATATGAACAGAGATAGCTGAAAAAGTAGCAGCTGTTAATGGAAACTCCAATTATGGTTTCATAGTTAAGGCTGAGCTGAGTTTTTCCTTTAAAGGAGGGATTCAGCCAACCACTCTGTTACGTTTGAAGAGTACAATGTATCATCCCCATATTTGCAGCCCTTGCTCTTTGAATGAATTTTCTGAGAATTCTGGTTGATTTGTTTAAGAATTAAAATTAATTAGTGACAGGTAGTGACACCATGAGGAAAAAGATGTCTTTAAAAATTAGTTTAAACTAATCTGAGACTAACCACACTATTATGCACTAATCGTAATTGTATGGTTATTACATGGCATCGCTACAAGGCGGAGTTAAGGCTGTTTCAGTGCCCTGGCTGTGCATTTCCATACCTTTCTTTAGAGTTTAACCTTCACTCTGAATTTTCCAGTTTCGTAACGCTTGTTTTTCTAGAGAATCACAACTGCTCTGTAACGTTAACTTAGGGTATATCTGGGAATATTTGAGGTCCTTTTTTTGAATCACTGCAGTAGCAATGCTTGGGTTCTTCTTATTTATGTGCATTTCAGGAGCATGTAGAGCGGGTGGCCGAGATCAGGGCTCCATTGTGTTGGGCGCTATACAAACACACAGCAAGACACCGTCTTTTGAAGCACCTACCGTATAAACAGAGAAGACAAACAACATTACCCGCCCCACCCCTGACTCCCTTCCTTGTGGCTCTTCTGGCTCTCACCCCTGTTGCAACATGAGTTCTGGAGGAGCTGGCTGCCATTTGTTGAATCCCCCTGTGGCTGCCCAACGGTAGTTGCGGACAGTACTTTGCAGGCCCCAGTGTCACTTTCTGTAGCATTAGCTCTCATCAGGATAGACACTTGTCCGGCCACTAGCCGAGCAGAGGATGGAATTTTGGGCCAGACACTCAAAGGCATTTAGGCACCTCACTCCCATTGCAATCAATTCCTAAATACCTTTGTGAGGATCTGGGCCTTGGAGACCAACATCTTCTCTGTTCCACCTGCTCCTACTCCTAGCCCTGCTCCCGAGACCCCGTGTAAGGGCTTCTGCAGAGTACAAGGCAAGGGAGGAGATGCTGCAGAAGTGGTGGCATTCCTGCCCTTCAGTCTGGGCAAAGGGAAAAGCCAGTGGGGTGGGGTCTTCAAAAAGATGTTCCAGCCCCATAGTCCCCAGAGTTCCATGCCCTTGGGCCTGCTCCACTAGATTCCAGTCTATGGATTTCCTGTCAGTTTCTCATCAAGTACTCAGGGGACAGTGGGAAAAATGAGAGAAGGGCACCAACTGCAAAATTCAGATAGAGATCTGGGGTCATATCCTCACCCGGTATAAAGTGGCATAGTGCAGTTGAACTCAATGAAGCAATGCCAGTTTCAACTAACTGAGAATCTGTCCCCCAGAATTTTGATTCCTCTAAAGTTTGCCCTAGGAGGGATCAGCCTCAAATTTTCCTTCTGGATCAGGGTCAGGTTGTGAACTATCCTAAAGTTTAGGGTTTTTATTTAGACCTACTTTGTAATAAAAACCATTAGGAAAAAAAATCATCCCTCCCAGTAAAACCTGGGGTTTTATTCATTAGGGAATTTCAGTGTCATGTATGCAGAAATTACATAAAAGGTGTTCCATGAAAATCTAGTGAAGTAGCTCCCAACAAGAGCATTTTAATAAAACAGTGGAGTTGTTTATCACGTTAAGTTCATTGTTGATGTTGGGAAACTAGCCCAAATCTGAGTTCTGAAAGTCTGATAACAGCGAGGGGAAAAATAGAGATGTGTCCTGGAATCCACAGACAATAACAGACAGTGAAGGAACCCAAAGATAAGGGGGAAGAAATATTGCTAACCAAGGGGGATGGCAATTGTTTTCCACTAAATTAAATATTTATGGGGCTGGGATTTGATAACATATCGTTTAACGAGGTAAGGTGAGAAGTGTTTCGGTTTTCATGAGATGGCCATATAGATAAATAGGCTGCATGAAAGAATTATTTATCATAAGAAGCTTGACATGAAAATTCGGATGAATTATAAGAATGTTCTAAAGCCAAGCTAGCATTTCTATGGTTATCTGTCTACAGTGCTAAACATCAATTTCCCATTAGTTCAGTGCTCCTCTCGCTCCCTGCATTCAACATCCAGGGCCCACAGCTCTTCCCATCCACAATTCAAATGCTACAAGCAGGATCTAAATCTTTCATCGGTAGGAGGCTTAATATTGAACTCTAGAGAGATACCATATACAGACCTTCTGCCATTTATGTATTAATGCAACACATCGGGAAATAATGGCACTCAGCATGCTTCTAAGCTGCACCCAGAGCCAACTGCATACAGGAAGGATGGTTCAGTGGTTAGAGCACTAGCCTAGGACTTGGCAGATCTGCATTCAGAGGAATTATTTTATGTGTCTGCAAAGAAGGCACATTCTCACCTGGAGACAGGAACACATACAGGTGAACCAGTCTGCAGTGCTCAGCTTGAATTGCTTCTCAGTCAATTGGAGGCCATTTGAGCTGTTCACGTGAGGTACTGTGGTGAGAGGGAAATGAGAAATCTAGCTGAGTGGCTATTTTATTAGCCTTTTAATGCATCACTCAAATTCTGATGAAGAATAAGCATAATGTAGCATCACTCACAGTGTATCTGTTGGACTCATGTCACAACAATTTAACAGAGCTAAGGCATTTCAAGTAACTAGGATGAAGAGTCAGAGGGAAGCATCCACCTTGCCAAAAGGAAAAAATAGCTGGTAAAAAATAAGGCCAAAATTGGACTGGCCCAAATAGGATCTTAGACTGAATTGTGATGATAAAATGAGTGTCTCATTCAACAAAGGAATATAGCTGAGATAAACTCAGCACTAATTCCTTTCTATCCATCCTTCTATCTACTCTCTATCAAATGCACGGCTCCCATTTATAGGAACTTTCCCCTCCCTAGTATGCCTAAGTGGAGTTGACCCTTTAAATTTGGCAGAGCCAAACAACCACAACCCTAATGTAGCCATTTTGCAACTGGTTGCTGCATCTCTGTCTCTTCCATCTGATAAGTACCTCAGATGTTTTTCCCACTCTTACTGCTCACAAGTAAATTCTGTTAATCTGCTACCTTCTTAGTACCAAGTGTTTTATCTGTGCAGGGTCAGTTATGGACCCAGTCGTAATAGCTATTGAGAACCTTAGCACTCATTAAAATAAAGGATAAGCAAGGATGCTCAGCATCTCACAGGATTGGTAGCTAAGTGCCCTACTTTGCACAGAACAAGTTCTCTTTAAATAAATTAAAAAAAGACCCAAGTGAATAACATCACCAGTAAGAAGAAAAGGAGTACTTGTGGCACCTTAGAGACTAACAAATTTATTTGAGCGTAAGCTTTCATGAGCTACAGCTCACTTAATAAAATGTTAAAATGAGACAGTGTTCACCCACTGGTTTATCTTTAGTTCAATGCTTTTTCCTAAGAGCAGTACATCAGTAACCTGCAGTATATTCTAACTGATTGAATAAAAAGTTATATTTAATTGGGAAATCAATGAGTAGGAATAGGGCACGGAGGTCATATAGATTGTAGCATCCTGACCAATCTAACTCACTTGCCCTTTCTGTTGGTCTTTCATCATTGGATTTTACTTGCCAATTCCTCAGAGGTCTTAATTGTGGGCACAGCAATTTGTCTTCAAATATCACACTACTGTGAAATCTATGCATCAATAAATACAGCTCAAAAGCTGTTTTCCACACTGCTGGAGAGTTAATTGGTTCCATGGTTAAAGCAAATGCTGTACTTCTTCACATTTGCGGGGATTTTTCAAGGTCTTCAAGTGGCTGGAGGCCGTTCATAAAGCCAAATTAAAGGAAAATATTGCCTTTGAATATAAAGAGATGTCCGGAGCAATCTTCTACATTTTATCTGTGCAGAACATTCTGTGCTGTACTGCAATCAAAGTACTGTTTAGAAATAAAAGAGGACATTTTTGAAACCATGGCTATGCTAAAGGCGAGCAAAGCAGATATAACCACTGTTCATTTTTTACTTACCAGCTTAAGTAGCACCTGATGTACTGAGTGCAATGAGTGAATATTAAAATTGTAAATCAGTCCAGCCCAGGAATGATGTCTGTTCAGAATAGAATAACTAAAACACTAGTCCATCTCATATGTGTTCCTTCCAACATAAGAACAACCATACTACGTAGCCTGTCTCCAGACAGTGGCCAATGCCAGGTTCTTCAGAAGGAATGAACAGAAAAGGCAATTATCACGCGATCCAGCTTCTGGAAATCAGAGACCAGAGATACCCAGACCATGGAATTGCATCCCTGACCATCTTGGCTAATAGCCATTGATGGACCTATCCTCCATGAACTTACCTAATTCTTTTTTGAACCCCATTATAGTTTTGGCCTTCACAACATCTCCTGGCAATGAGTTCTACAGGTTCACTGTGCATTGTGTGAAGACATTCATCCTTTTGTTTGTTTTAAACCTGTTGCCTATTAATTACATAGTGACCCCTGGTTCTTGTGTTACGTGAAGGAATAAATAACACTTCCTTGTGCACTTTCTTCCCACCAGTCACGATTTTATAGATCTCTATCATATCCCCCCTTAGTCTTCTCTTTTCCAAGCTGAAAAGTCCCAGTTTTTAATCTCTCCTCATATGGAAGCTGTTCTATATCCCTAATAATTTTTGTTGCTCTTCTCTGTACCTTTTCCAATTCTAATATAGCTTTTTTAGATAGGGTAATATGATGGGGTGTTTATCCCACACTTTCCCTGAAAGGGTTAATGCAGATTGAGAAGAGGGCAAATTAACCCAACAGATCACAGCTGAGGGAAATTAGGTGGCTAAGCAATCCCCTGACGCAGGGAGGGAGCCCATCTGAGGTGGAATGAGCTGGGCTGGATTTATAAAGCCAGGAAATCAGAAGCAGAGGGGGTTGCAGAGAAGTAGTCTGCAGTCTCTTCCTGGGTGAAGAGATGATAGAGGCAGGTAGCCTTTGGTCAGTCCCTGGGAGGAGGGAGTTTGGGCTTGCAAACCCAGAGGAATGGGGAGAGCCAGAAGAGGTTCAGGGAAAGGCAGCAAAGTCTAGGAGGGAACAGACCTTGGCTGCTGACTTGAGGGTCCCTGAGCTGGAACCCAGAGTAGAAGGTTGGTCTGGGTTCCCCTACCAGCCACAGAGGGAGTGGCACCTGGGGCAGTGAAGGGGAAGACTGCCTGAGACTGCTGGTGAGAAGAGTCTTTAACTCTACCCCAGAAGGGAGAAACATAGTTTGCAACTTGACTGGGGGGCTGAGTCACAAAGAGGAGGCAGCAGGTCCTGGAATAAGAGAGGGGACGCAGACAGCGGCAGCAAGGTGTGCAGCGAGCAGCCGAAAAAGGCCTCAGACCTGAAAAAAGCTAATTCCCAGATTGGCTAGGAGGAGATGCCACCTGTGTTGAGTGGACCCCATCATAGATGGCCAGAGCTACACAGCAGAATTGTTCCTGGTGTAGTGTGGCTGCTGTCTACCTTGCAATGTAGCTACTGTAAACATAGGGCTTGACTGTGCCTTGAGGGATCAGTCTGTGGCAGAGGGACAGTGCACAGCTGTGTAAGACATTGTAAGGTGGAAGGAAAAACCCTACCTTGTGGTTATGGCAATAGACTGGGCCTGAGGATATCTAAATCTACTTCCCAGATCCATCACAGGCTTTTCTTGTGTGACCATAGAAAAATCACTTAGGGCCAGATTCTGCCACATTACTCAGTAGGACTGCTGTGCAGTGAGGTACTGCTGTGAAAAAAGGTGGCAGAATCCGGCCCACAATCTCTCCCTGCTTCAGTTTTTCATCATTAACATGGAGATAATAATGCTCCCTACCTTACAAGGGTGTTGTCAGGATCAATCATTAGCATTTGATGCTCTCAGTTGGGTCTGTTGAAGCACCTAGATAGCTAGGCAGCCACATTGGATGGGACTCCCAAAGGTATTTAGGTGTCTAACTCCCATAGATTTCAATTGGAATTAGGTGCTGAAGAACTTTTGTGAATCCCCCCCATTGTCTCCTGGCAAATTCAGTTTTACTGTCCCATCCTTTTAAGGGTGTAGCGTGTGCTCCTCTCCAAGCTGCTGTCAGAAGGATGATGGGGTGAGGTGGGGGGCAGGCATCTGACTGTGGAAGGACATATTGAAATAATCTTCATCTACCTGAAAAATACTTGTACAAATAAATCTGCTTCCTAATGGTCTGAGGCACATGCTGTAAGAAGCCTGTTCTCTGAGCCAATCAGAGTGCAGACTTGAATAACAGTGCAGTCTAATGCATACATATCCAGAAGACAAATTGATTATCTCTACATCAGTCATTGGGTATAATGGAAATAAAGCTTCTGTAATAGAACATTATCACAGCGTTCAGTGGCTCTGGCTTTTGGGTTGGTTTTACCTCTGTATTCATGCAACAGCTGGGGATCCTGTGAGGTAGACCATTGATATTATCGTGCCCCTTCATGGGCTAAAGTTTGACAGGCCTGAAACTAATAGAACATTTTTTCCCTGATCCAGGTCCTAAAACCAAACCTAAAAGCTATTCTGAAGGATGGTGTCTTTCTAAGCAACTGTAGTGAAATAGCGATTGTACAGGAGCCGCATCCCTGCCTGCCTCCTTCTCTAGGGCAGGAAGGGTATGAAAATGTGCAAGAAACCCAAGAATGGAATTAGTCTCCTTGTCAATGTATATTAAATGCCCTGCAGAGTAGAGAATGACATACAAGCATGCCCTTAATTCACAAATAAGCCCAGTGCGTTCGCAAGTGGGTTTCTTGTGGGTGTTTTTCAGGCAGTGAAGCTGCCTTTACCTACATTGCAACCCTAGCTTAGGAGGCGCTGTTAGGTTTGGTGCGTACACAAGATGTGCCTGCACACAAATGATCCACTCAGAAAGTACCTTCGCGAGTATTTGTGGTTCGCATGTTGCCTCTACTCACAGAAATGAATGTGTTCTTAAATTCTATATGTGTAGACTTTACCTGATCTTTGCTGGCAGGTGAAGACCCACATTCACTGTGTTTTGTTCTTTCCCCAGTCACAGGGTCTTATTGTTCTGCTAGTTTTATGGACCTCTGAAAAGCAGGCAGGTTTGTAGGTTTTGTGCAGAGTGCAGCTATTACCTATTTTCATTTTGCCAATGGGGATTTGGCTAAATTATCTCCTTCCAGCACATAAACTGTAACTCTGTTCTTTATGCACATCACTGATGTGCTGTTGAGGTTTCGTCCTACAAACACCAGAGAAGATTGTCTTGTGACTTTGCCCTGAGCAAACTGACCTTACTAAAACTGAAGCTTCACCTTTGTGGACATTGCTTTAGTGTTTTCTTTCTGAAATTAATTTTCTTTCATGAGTAACAAGCTGTACTCATGTATTACAGCCCATAGAACTGGAATCTCTAGGCAAAGTATCCTGTCTGGTTGGGGAAAAAGCAAAGATTAAGTGTTCAATTCTCAGTTACACAGTGTAGATCTGATTATTGTTCAATCAATTCACTGGTTTTGTCTTCCCTCTGACTCATGTTCAGTAACGTTTAACTATATTATAAAGCGCAGCAGTTTAGCAAGGGAAAAATAATTATAGAAAAGGGCCGCATTAGTGTACAAACGTTTTCTCCGATTGTAGTGTGCGGTTTCCTTTTGGATTTCACGTGTAATTAAACATTCTGCTGAAATGTGCCACTAGATGTGAATAGTGATGAATTTAATAAGTTATTTTCCCCTTTGCACAAAGTGCAGGGTTAGGCTGGGCCACTGCTTGAATTCCAGTCCAGGCTGCAAACCCCTTGCTCCCTCTGAGGAGGCATTACTCACATGAGTAGTTCTATTAATTTCAATGGGACAGTGGGTGTGAGGGACTGCTCTTCTTAGGGAGTAAGGGATTTGTAATCTGGCCTTTAGAAAGAGGTATTCTCCCTCCCAGCTAGGGGGTACTTTTCTGCTAGAGGGGGTGTTCTTTTAAAGCCTGATTGCAAAATGCCTGCTTATATTGGTGATCAGTGACCTGCTCAGATAGTCCTATTGACTGCAAGAGAGACTGCTTGCGGAAGAAAGTGTTCACCCGTATGAGTAAGAGCTTCCCAGTTGGGCCCTACATTTGCAAAGAGCTTTGAGATGAAAGGCACTATAGCCATGCCTTGGACATTATCAATATTTCCTTTTAGGAATTTTAATGTTACACAAGTGAGCATTCAGCTGATGGTTGGATCAGAATTCTCCGAGCACAGTATTTATGTTAGGCTATTTTGGCTCCTAATAATCAAACCTAACCAAGGGAATACAATTAGTTGGCCTGGGTCACTTCAGGTGAAAGATCTTTGTGACCTTTTCCCCTTTTGCCTTTTTGTAACAATCAGAGCCTTGCTCATTTTTGAACCTTTGAGCTCACTACTTACTATATGTTTCTCATTCCTTCAGGTCCCCCAAATCCATCTACCTATCACCTCATCCACTTTTACATCCCTCTTTAAAACTCACCTCTGCCATGATGCCTAGAAGACAGTGCTAGCAGCCAGGCAGGTTCCAAGCCATGACTAACGCCCATCTTGCCACAATACAGTTATTTTATTGTTACCTCATTCTAAAATATATGCTCTAGGAATTATGTTGGGGAAACTGCATGGCCTGTATTATGCAGGAGGTCAGATGAGATGATCACAATGCTCCCTTTTGGCTGTGGAATATATGAATCTATTTTCAAGAAGTATTTGTACCAGCACCTGGCATCCAATCCCTGAGCAGGGCCCTGAGGCAGTACCTTAATACAAATAATGATGACTGTGCTTCTATGCAAGATCAAACGGGGGAAGTGGGAAGTTAAACTATGGGAGGGGCAGAAACTCATCAAGAAGAAAGAGAAAAATTCTGACATGAGCGTCTAGCACAGGGCAAGCACGGCAAGAAAACTTGATGTGTGATCCCATGCTGCCACGTTGGAGGAAGATCCCCCTCCTAAAAGCTTGAATGAGGGGCAAGCATTAAGATGCTTAAGCCATCCCTGCTGCTGCCTAGGATTGTGATAGCTGCAATTCCTCATGTCTGTTGACAATAGTGGACCCAAGAAACTTCAGGAGCAGGGGGCACCTGCCTTGCCAGTGAGCTTTAGATAATAATGCCACTTTTGACTTCCATAGCACCTACTGGCCAATAAACTCACAGTTTTTTTTACAAAAAAATAATGAATCCATCTTGGCAATTTCCCAGTGAAGAACAGTAGATATAATGGCTGTTGTTCTCGTCTTGCAGATGGGCAAACTGAGGCAGCAGGAAGGTAAGGCCAACATCTTAAAAGGTGGCTACTTTAGAACTGGCATTGTCAGTAACCTAACATGGATGGAGGAAACCTCAGATGACTAGCTCCACTGAACAATATCTAGTGGAAAGTTTCTTCTCAGTGGCGTGGAAGCTCCTCTCTTGTAACTACTCTTATAATTGGTGGACTCTGGATGGGGAGGTTTGGATTTGTAGGTGTTACTGTAATACCTGTAATACAAATAATATTTGAAATCTATGTGAGTATCTTCCACAGCTGTATTTACAATCTAGCTAAACCATGTGCAAACATAACCTGGGGATGGGAAGAGACCCAATCAAGGCAGCTGAGAGAGTCAATATAGCCGGCTCCGTAGTGGTTCCACAAAGTTTGTTTGGATTTTTTTGATGTGAAAAGGAATAACAATGTTCAGTTGTGTTGTTTGATCAGATCCACCTGAGAAGAGGGCTAAGGCCCTGATCCTGCACATGGAGTGATGTGGGCAGGCCCCATTTAGGAAGCATTGTTGGTGGAGAGGTGGAAACATGGCAGATCATGCAGGGAGGGGTTTCCAGGAGTACTGGGTAATGTGGAAGAAAGTCCAAAGCCAGAGACTTTTACAAACTCCCCTTTGTGCCTTCAAAGATCTCCCCCATGATTAATTGCATAGCTTGGACGGCATGGAGAACAGACAGAAGAGGGATGAGAGTAGGAAGGGTAGGCGGAAGAGGGGCTGGGTACAGTAGGGCAAAGAGGGGCCAAAGAGTTTAAATCTGATACAGAGGGTGATGGGTACGTGTAACATATTAGTACGGGTACAGAAATCATCATACCCAAAAGTGAAATGCATCCTCCTTAGGCAACTGAAACAATGGGGAAATTCAGGCAGAATAGAATTCCTTTGCTAGCTGAGACCAAGACAGGGCAGCACTAGCTTTTTCAGCTGAAGAACACGAGTTGAGCAAGAAATAAAAAAGAGCGCCATCAGCAGGCTGCATCCCAACAAGTTGCTGTCATTTTTTTCTAGAGCAGTAATGAAAGAAAATGAGTGGACTTCGTTTTAAATAATTGGGAATCAGCTGGGCAAGTGAGCAAAAAAAAAAAAAGGGTGGGATCATTTTAAATGCCTGAGTGGCCGCAGGGACTTGTGGGTTAATTATTACATGCGGCAGAAGAAATACCTGGTTTCTAATCCTTGCTCTGACAGCAGCTTGCTGATTGTCCTTAAGCCGATCATCTCACTCTGCTGATGTCATTTCCCCATCTCTAAAATGGAAATAATACTCCTTTGCAGGGAGTTGCTAAACTTAATTAAAGAGGGCCCCATTCTGCTACCCTGACTCATGCTAAGCATAGTACCTTGCTTGACAAGTAGTTAAATTATTCCAGGAGCAAATTACTATTCAGTGTGTGTGAGGGACAGAGACTCTAGTACTAGGTGTTCAGTATAAATACAACCTCAGTTATGCCAAATTCTCCATCTGAGACAGTGTCATGTCCCCTGATGTCTCTTAATGACACTGAAAATTCTTCCGATAATTGAGGCGGTAATGTGCTATTTTTAAAGGAAAGAATGAATAGAAATGATTCATCTACACCAGCGTCTTCCAAAAGGACATCGAAGGTATCACTGTCACTGACATAATTTTTGTCAATGTATAATTTCCCCCTTTCTCAGGACATAATAGTCCATGTCGCTTGGCTTGGGGACACTGAATCTAGAAATCATTGGACAACAGCAGATGGCATGTCATTCTACACTTGAATAATCAATTTCAGAGTTGCTCTGCACCTTGACATGAGCGCATTCCTTTTTATTTCTCAGAAGTCCCATAGATTTTTTTTTTTCAATTGGATTCAGGTCAGACCTTTGTTCGGGCTGTTAAGGGAAATTGATTTTGTGGGGGATTCTGCTAGTGCTGTAGAATCCTGACACTACAGTCAGATATAAACAATTGAGGAAATAATTACAATTTTTTTGCTACTTTAATGGGACGGCACGTAACTGCTCTTGTCCAAGAGTGAATGGTGACTGAGTCTGCTTCCCTCTAAGGTACTGCAGACCTTGATAGGGTGCAGCTTATGCACTGCCATGTACTTAGCCAGATACTCTGTCCAATGAATAGGAGATGGAGCCTGTCTCTCTCCTTCCTCTGCTCATGGGTGAGTGGTGAAAAGTATTTGGAAAGGGTGCACTCTGCACTGGAATTGGACCCTAGATCTGGGTAGGCTGATCAAGGAAGCATATGCAGGACTTACTCCCCATCCCTGCCCTACTTGGCCAAGTAAGACACGGGGCCAGTCTAGATTTAAGCAACCACTTCAGTACAGTATATTGTAGCAATTCTGGTTGCGTGTGTGAGAGAGGTAGTGGTCCTTGCAAACAGTGTCCTTATAGAAAAGACGTATAGGATTTAATAAGAGTGAAACCAGTAGCGTTCACCAGAAATTGTACTGAAAATGTACAGAATTTAATTGAGAATAAGATCACTTCTATAGCTTGTGTGAGTCATCCTGTCAAATTCTGTAGCAGGGATAGAATTCTCTATTCAGGTCTATAGGATGGCTCAAGAGGCCTACATTTCAAATTAAAATTTTATAGCTCTCTCTCCAAAAGAGGCAATAAGTAATAGGAATCAGGTTTACCAAACCCTGATGAGTAATGCCATGTGTTGTTGTTCATTGCAGAAGGCACACAAGTACTTTATGGAAAAAAACCTTGTCATGGGGTCTGTACAGCCCAAAAAGCAAGCTAAGGGGTAATGCAGAAATGGCCTGCCTGCTCAGTCAGAGTTGTTTGGCAGCCCCACAGCAGCTGTGGGGTTAAAAGGGCAGTAAGTCAGGAGGATGGGGTGGCTACCAGACAGGCTGGTGAGAAGCTGCCAGGGAAGCCAACACTCCAGAGAGAGAAAAGCAGAACAAAGAGGCTGGAAAGCCCAGCCCACAGAGGTATGTAGCAGCTCAGGGAACAGCCAGGGATGTGAGAAGGATTAACTCTAGCTCCTCTGACCAGGGCCCTAAGCTGGAACCCAGTGGAGTCAGCAGGCCTGGGTTCCCTTACCTCTTTGCAAGACTAACAAGGGAGAGTGCAAATGGCCAAGGACTACATGTGTTAGACAGAATTCCCTTTTGGGACTTTTTCCCCATGAAAAGCAGTGATTTAGCTGAAGGACTAGGCCACGTAGCACTGTGCCTGGATGCGTGGAGGCACATTAGAGGCGAGAGCGTGCTTCTACAGACCTCTATAATAGGTCTGTGATGGGGTATACAAACCCCACAGTGGGATGGAAGGACAATACTGGGCCCAGCTAGCCTCACCCCTCCAATCCTGCAGAGCATGCTCCAGTTGGATTCAGGGTTGAAAAGGGAGCAACCCAGCTCAGAAGGAGGAAGGCTGGGGAGGAATGCAAAAGGGGCCTCCCTGAAACCTCAGGACTGCATGCTGATCCTGGTTGGGGCTGATTTTTTGGTTTCCTTTTTATTTCTTTTTCCTTATCTGGAGCCAGAAGCAGAGAGAGCGGTGGTAGGAAGCAATCCAGGGAGGGAAACACAGAGGATCCACACCCCTCCAGGAGTCTATGCTGCTGACCCTTTTAGGGCCCTGGATCTGAGCCCACTGGAGTGGATGGACCCAGGCTCCCGTACCCCTGCCCCATGACCGAGTGGGTGCTGACTTGCTATTTGTGTGGCACAGCTCACCTGTTGTACAGCCCTGACAGAGATATCTATTATGAGAGCTGTCGTGGTGGCCGTCCAATGGACTGAGAAAGACAGGTTGCTTAGCAACGGTGGTCTTCTGATACATGTAAAGATAAATTGTATGTGGTATGTGTGAAGACACTTTGGGGAAGGTCTCTGAAGACAGATAATTGCCTCAGGGGAGGGATAGCTCAGTGGTTTGAGCATTGACCTGCTAAACCCAGGGTTGTAAGTTCAATCCTTGAGGGGGCCATTTAGGGATCTGGGGCAAAAATTGGGGATTGGTCCTGCTTTGAGCAGGGGGTTGGACTAGATGACCTCCTGAGGTCCCTTCCAACCCTGATATTCTATGATTCTTGGAAGTGAGGTCTCCTTTATGGGTTTTACTGTAATCATAGTAACACCAGATCTCACCCGGAAGATGAGGTGGAACAGATTTTCCTTGATCCACTGTGGGGGATATTGGAAGTCAAAAGCTTGTGGATTATATCACACCATGCTATTTCCTCCCAAGCCAATTTTATTTCTCCCACCATAGGTAGTCGTATAGGGAATGTGTGCTTAGGTTAAGGGTAAAGCTACATTTTATTAATGGTAGTTGGTGATGACACTGGTGTGGCTCTGAGCCTGGCTAAGGCAGTTATTTCTAGCATTGTTTCTAGATCTGGTATCAGCTCTTCTGCCATCACTACTTTAAATAAGTGTAGATACTGGTAACACACTAAAAATAACATGGCTGTGCCCTGAACAAAACATATATCTCATACCCAATGGAGAAAGTAAGAAAACAGCTGAAATATTGGTGGTCCACACCAATTAATCAGAGTCTTGCCCATGGCTCCTTTGTTGCAGATGATTACAGGTGTATCTGTATGTCTGCATGGGACCAGACACTCAATTCTAAATCACTGTAGCACCATTGAAGTCAGCAGAGGTATCTCAATTTACACCACATGACTCATACATGGACTTTGGTCTCAACCACATACATTTCTTTATCTACATCCTTGGACCCATACTGTATGAATCCCTTTTCTTGATCAGCAGATATTTGCATGGAAGTCCCCACTGGAGTCAATTTAATCAACATAATATGTTCATGCCCTCAAAATAGCTCTTAAGCGGGATGTCTTTGTTACAGCCTTTGCACAGAGGTGAATTTTACCCTTGAGAGTGATGCCTTTGAACCTTCAGAAATGCTATGGAAGCAAATGCTGTAGGTTACTCTTTCCCATTTTTATATGCCTGAAGTGATAGTTCACACCTCTGCCAGAGAGGCATACTATGCTAAAAGCAGGGGAAGCTCTAGATTAAAATGCATCCATAGACTTTGAGGTAATTAGTTTGGCTTCCTCAATGCCTTATTTTGCCAGTTTCTTCAAAGCCACATCACATTATTTTAATAATGTAGACATTAGGCTGTGTAATGATGATAAATTTGGAATGGATTCTCTTGATGCAGCATGTTTTATTTTGATTTTCTGGTCTGTCGTAGGCTTCATTGATTGTCTAGTGGCATATTGCTTTAAGACACTTGCAATTTAAAGTTGGAATTATCATGATGGCCTGGTATTGCTCTTAGAGTGAATGGTCAGGAAGGCCTTTTATGATAATGTTCTCTCACAATGGCAAAACAAATACTGTGAGTAGATAAAGGATCTTCCAATAAGTGCCCTGTCCTGAGTGAGATTTAGGGAGATTAAAGGTTTGTTAGACATCATCATCATGCTTAACATTTTGAATTAATTGCCTCCAGGTTGGCAGAGGAGGTATACAGGCATAAACGCGCTGTAACAGAGGTCCATTGTTTCAGGCTATCTGTAGACTCAGGAAGACAACACTACATTTGTTACCATTGGTTCATATTTGGCAGATTTACTTTGCAACCATATGGGGGAGAAATCATATAATTTGGGGCAGGGAAGGAGGAAACTTCAACACTGAAGCAGAGTTATGCGTCAGGGAAAGACTCTGTGGCAAATTTCATAACCACAAAATAGCTGTATAAAAAGGGACCTAGACTTAGGGTATTGAGTAGATCCCAATTGCCTCTAGACTAACCAAAAGAGTATATTCTCCAAAGCCAAAATGTGATCATAAGCGAGAAATGGCCCATAAAGGCTGCAAATACTGAAAGACGTGAAGGAAGAGGCAGGCACATCTCTTTGGTGCAGACTCCCAAATACAGAGGAAAGCAGCACGAAGGGACAAATTTTCAGAGGAGCTAAGATCCAGCTTCAAAATTAGCACTTTTTTCATCACTGGAGTGAACTGCAGGTGGAAATCCATATACTGTGGCCAAGGGGCCATATAAGAACCTAGGTAGAAAGTGATGCAAAAACTTAGATTTCCAACTACCTGCTTTGCTTTCATTGTCAGGTAGTTAAAAGTAGAGCTGACTGGAGGAGAACTGTTTTGTTTTGTGGCAACTTTCAAGGTTTCAGAAAAATGAATAAATAAGTTGTAGCCCCAAGTTCAGAACAGAACTTTTCATCCCACATCACCCTGAATCAGGGTCTTGAACCTGGGTTTCCTACATCCTAAACCACTCTCCCACTCTTTTGTTTCTTCTATGAAAGCTTTATCGAAGTGGTTCAGCTTTGACGAACCACTTTCAGCATATTTTGGTGAAATTTCTTTTTGCCAATGATGTTCCGACCTGCTCTGGTTAGAAGTAAAGGACTCAGATTTCTGCTTGTAATTCAGCTGCAGCTGCGAAACTGCAGCCTCAGAATGCCCCTATAAAAAGAGAAGCTGCTTTTCAGGAACCTTGCACTAGCACTGAACAGGAAATGAGCCTTGGTTCTCTAGACTGTGATCAGCTGGCGGGAAGCCAGAATATAGCTAAATGTGCCAAAATCACCTAAATCTGAGGATTGAGTTTGTGTGGTCACAGGCTTGTAACATCTGATCAAAACTTGTATGTCACCATAAATTTGTCCTGATATTAAAAATAAACCTAATTGTAAATGCTGGAATTGTGTGAAGAAAAGTCACTGGGTCAGATCATTTTCTGGTATAAATTGGCATGGCTTTATTGACTTCTGTGGAACTGCTGATTTCATACCAGCTGAGGACCTGGCCTGCAGTTGCTTACCAAATGAGAAAATGTCCTCCTACTGTTAAAATAGTAGCAAAACAAATTCCATTGCTTTGAATCTAGCAAATGAAGGGAAAACTGCTGAGGATTTCTTCACCCTTTCCCCTCTCCACTTTATATTCTAATCTAATGGCTGGCTGAATGAAATATGGAAACTGTCAGGGATATAATGCTGTTGAGCAGACAGGAAAAAGGTTTCTGCATTTCACTAGTAATCTACTAGAGATATCTGTTGCCGATAAAACAATTGGCTTTTCTTTTTCTTTTGAGCTGACACACAGTTCTTTCTAACTCAATACAGGTGTTTTATTGCACTTACTAAAGATATCAAGGATATTAAATAGCAATGCATAATTTACAATAGACTTTATAGACAACCAAGTCATTATAGCCACTGCTTTCTGGAATGTATTTATTACTACTTTACTACCTGCACTAGTAACCGCGTTGAACTTCCAGTACATCTGTCTGGTGAAAAAACAGAAGGAAAGTAGACAGGGGCTGAAGGAGTGAAGAGAGAAATGGAGAGAGCTGGATGTTCTTTGGACACTTGCCAGTTTACCTCAGATACATAGATATGGTTACCTCATTGGCTGTAGGAAATGCTTTAAATATAGAGAGGACAGATGGTGCAGTGGTTAGAGAACTAGCCTGGGAAACCTGGGTTCAAGTCTCTCCTCTGCCACCAACTTCTGGATGATCTTGGGCAAGTTACATTCTCTCTGTGGCTTAGTTCCCCATCTGCAAAATGAGGGTATTAGCGCTGCCCTGCCTCACATGGCTCTTGTGAGGATAAATACCTAATGATGTGAGGTGCTTAGATGCTACCATGATGGGGGCCAGATACATGCATTTAACTTAAAATTTAATTAGAGCTCGTTTCAGTCTAGCCCTTAGGTGAGACTGCAGTGAGGGATTGGAGCACACTCCCCCCTCTGCATAGAGCCTTGGCAGAAGTATGAATACATATACTGTGATAGCGCCCGAAGGCTCCAGTTGGGATTGGGACCCTGCTGGGCACTAAACAAACATGGAGAGAGACAATCAGGGGGCTGGTGATGTCAACAAGGAAACGAACACAACGCTGACAGTTTTCTTCATGACATGTTTTGGTGCTGGGATTTTTTGTGTGCTTTCGAATGGTGGAAAGGGGTGGGCTGAGGGGGGAGGGCAGGAATGGAGAGTTGGTAACCTGAAACATATCAGGTACATAATTAAAATCACACATATCCTCTTATTCATACATGGTCTGACTTTAAGAGTTGCCTGGCTTTCTCAGTTGGTCAACGAGATGGGATGGTGATCCGCAACATATAAGGGCACAGACCTTGTATAAGAACAGAGGAATTGCATAATTGTCATACTGGAAATGAATGGTGATCATCTAGACCAGTGTTTCTCAACTAGGGGTACACATGTCCCTGGAAGTACTAGAGGTCTTCCAGGGGTACATCAACTGATCTAGATATTTGCCTAATTTTACAACAGGCTACATAAAAAGCACTAGCCAAGTCAGTACAAAGTAAAATTAAATAAACAAAGATTTGTTTATACTGCTCTGTATACTAGACAGTAAAATGTAAGTACTATATTTATATTCCAATTGAGTTATAATTATATGGTAAAAAATGAGAAAGTCAGGAATTTTTCAGTAATAATGTGCTGTGGCACTTTTGTATTTTTATGTCTGATTTTGTAAGCAAGTTCTTAAGTGAGGTGAAACTTGGGTACAGTACTCTGGAACAGTTGAGAGCCACTGATCTAGACCAGTGTTCTGTCGTTGCCAATGCTGGATGCTTCTGAAGAATATTGACTGCCTTAAATTGACAGGGTAGATTTAGGCCCACTGATTTTCCACGTGAGGCCCTGCCACGTACTTTATGAACTGAGAATGAAAACACAATGGATTTTATGACCTTTTTAAAAAAAAGATGAAAACAAAGAGAGTTTGCCAACCTTGGCTGCAGCTGACAGGAAACACAAAGATATCCAGAAGCACAAGCTGGGAATAACAGAGGAGGAAACAGTGACATCTTGGCTCTCTGGCATTCTTCATGGAACCTCCCCACGCTCCAGCCTCTATGTTTTGACATGCATTTCCATGTTATCCTGCGTATGACATGTCCTGCCACGTCACTGTAGCTTGCCATCTGTTGCTGGGCAACCTGAGATGACGTAAAGGCAGAGTGAAATAAATGAGTGACCAACTGAAAGAAAAAAAAAATCTATATTCTGCCATACCTGCATGTCTGGTCCGTGGGCCCTAACCAAACCAGGGAAGTGGTACAGAAGTAATGATGACTGAGGTATGTCCCTTGGCTGTGAACTTGTGGCTAGCACAGTTTATTAACATTTCCTAGAGTCACATCAAAGGTGTGAGACTCTTGAGATTAGGATGCCGGCAGGGGTTGCCTATTTCCAGGAGTATTTTAGAATGAATACACTTTTTCTCCAGCAACATACATTATTATTTTGCAGTCAGATACAGTAGATTTCCTTCCCAACATGAGGAGTACCACTGACAATGACTGGATTCCTGTATAAAAGACACTCTCACCCTTCCGGAGACTGGAATATTAAGTTTCCCTATAAGTTGTTGCTATGGTGTATAGCAGGGGTGGCCAACCTGAGCCTGAGAAGGAGCCAGAATTTGCCAAAGTACATTGCCAAAGAACCACAGTAATACATCAGCAGCCCCCATAAGCTCCCCCCAGTCCGAGCGCCTCCCACCCACTGGCAGCCCCACTGATCAGCGCCTCCCCCTCCCTCCCTCCTGCCCCGCAACTCCCAATCAGCTGTTTCGTGGCATGCAGTAGGTTCTTGGGGGGGTAGAGGGAAGGAGCGGAGCAGGGCCTGTGGCAGAGCCAGGGGTTGAGCAGTGAGCACCCCCTCGCACATTGGAAAGTTGGCACCTGTAGCTCCAGCCCCGGAGTCGGTGCCTATACAAGGAGCCCCACATTAACTTCTGAAGAGCCACATGTGGCTCCGGAGCCACAGGTTGGCCACCCCTGGTGTATAGCATCTTTCATCTGTGGACCCCAAGTAACTGATGAATCTTCACAACACACCTGTGAGGCAGATGAGCATTTTTACTCCTTTTACAGAGGGTAAACTCAAGCACAAAGAGGTAAAATGGGACTAGCCAAGGTCACACAGCAAGTTGGTGACAGAATTTGGAGTAGAATGTCTGCTCTGATTCCCTAGCCACACTCCTTCCCATAAGAACTAAAGGCTTGATTTTCAGATGTGCTGTACACTCAAACCTACAGTGAAGTCAATGACTTGTGTTCTGCTCCTCTGAAAATCAGATCTGAAGTGTATTCCTTACCAATAGTAATCAGATATTCAGCTGGCTGTCTGGCTAAGATTCAAAGACAGTTATCGTATTCCTTCCCAAGTATACAGCAGTAGTTCGGTACCTATGTGAGGAAAATGAGATTTTCATTATTACCTCTGAAATGAGGATGAATCAATTCTCTATGCCCTTATGCTGAATATAAACAATATTTAATATAACTAATTTTCTACTGTGGCTGACAGGTAACTACAGCAAGAGCATAATTAAAAAGAACTGCAGGGAGATTTGCCTTTATTCTTTAAAAGGGCACAACTCCTTTCAGGAAGAATCAGCTTTGACAGTGTGATGGTACGATGAAACATTCATACCTTCCCCGCTGTTAGGTTCCCAACGTGAACATATATATGTTGGCATACTCGCTCGTGGGTGTCAATGAAATCTCAGTCTGAAGCCTTCCTGTTGAAACGTATCGCTCTGGATGTCATTATCTGTGATGTCCTTCTATCTGATTTCACACTGGTTTTGTTCCTGAATCAAATGAGGCAGCTGCATTTCTAAAGGCTGTTAACTTTGCTGGCATTGGTCCCCCTCTGGAGATTTGAGCTTCTTAAGTGCTAATTCTCTTAAATTTAAGGTGCCTAGATCATGCTGAATTGATCAAGCAATTAATTGATTGCTGAAGACTTACCTGAAATAGCAAGTCAGCTGTTTTTCTTCCATATCAATTACTGACCCTCTTCCCCTCCCCACCAGTACACCTCCAAAATATGGAAGTAAATTATAGCTCAGTAGAAGTAGGTGTTCTTTGGTGCCTGACTTTGTTTCCTAACTCAAAAGAGAGTGCAACTTTACTTCTAACAATGGAAAGCTGATGGATGGATGGGGGATGTAAATTGTTATTGTCCATTGTAAGCAACACAAATATCCAGTTACTGTTAGTAGGGTGGCTAAAACTTTAAGCCTAATTGGATTGTGCTGTGTTGTGTTGCTCAGGGTTGATGCACATTATCTTCCTGCCTGTCATCTGATAACAGGATCTTGTCTCTTCTGACACCTCAGGAAGCTATTTCCCATATTGCAGCTGTTTCTTTGTGGGAGTGGCTGAAGAAAGCTGAATGGCCCTGTGATATAAAATATAGGAGATGGCAGGTCAGATTTACAACTGAAATGATTACAGATTCAAGGGTTTTCACTTTCAGTCCCAAACTAATTCAGAAGTTTTGGCTTTACAATGACTTCCAGACATCGAGCTCCAAGAATCAGTATTGATGAGTGGGAGTTTGTCAGAGTGCTATTTTCTTGATGCTTTGCAAGTCAAATTAGCTTACTGCATTTTCTATTCTCCGAAGTTGCAAAGCAAGTTAAAACTAACGTAAACCAAAAGCTCAACATTCCCAGTAGTAAAAGACTCTGAAGAGAACAACTCCAGTATGTTTGAATACTATATGCACCTGATCCAAAGCCCAATGAAGTCAGTGGGAGTCATTTTTTTTTTTTTTTGGAAAACCATTTGGAAAGAAATAGAGAGAGAATTCAAACAGGATGTAAAAAGACGTGTATTGGGAGCCGGCCTTTTAAAAAGATTCAAATAGAGAATAAGGAAGCTACTCCTATTCTTGGTCTTTATAGCACAAAAAAACAATCTTAACCTTGTGGACTCATGCAATGATTCCTACTGTAGATCACTGGGGGGCGGGGGGAGGGAACTAATAATTTAAAATATCTAATAAGGGAACATTTCTCAAATTTTATGAGAACAGTGTGTATATGTAAATAATAGCAGTTATGAGATCTATGAAAAGGTGGTACAGGCTGAGGCCCATGCCCGAGCCGGAGCACAGGTTGCCTATACTGCCCCAGAGAACGATTGGTTGCAAACCTTGTTTTCAGGCTGGGGTTTGTCGTCTTGGCTTGGTGGTTTATTTAGCCTGCTATTGAAAATTCTCTTTCCTGTATTGCTTGTATTACTGGTATTATGCTGTGCGGTATCATGTGTCAGGGCCCTTTTGCAAAAGTTAATAAGTCATTCTCTTCAGGGCTATCACAAAGTGCTTATGCAAAGTCATATTGTAAAGAAATAAGTAGCCCAAGTGAGAAAACTCAGAGCCAAGGCTGTTGAGTGTTCTCAAAGGGGGGAGTTGTTGGGGACACTGGGGCATGGCCACTAGGTAACTCGAGGGGATGGAAGACCACGAGTGTCAATGAAGCCCCCTCGCACTAGGCCCCGGTGTCCTTGGCCCCCCCTCCTGCCTGGAGGCACTCGCAGCAGCTCTGCGTACTAGGCCCAAGTGTCCTTGGCCCCCCCGCCTGGAGGCACACACAGCAGTTATGCTGAAAATCTGCAACAGTATGTTGCAGAGTCAGACTGCCTGAAACTAAGCAAGGCCAAACAGGGGAGATATGGAAGAACAATGCTGAATAAAGCAGCTTTATGTATAGTTTAACAAATGATAGAGAGAATCAGGGAACTAGCTGGGAACTGGATTGGCTGGCTATATGGATACTTGGAGCAGCTTGCTATTGGATAAGTATGCTGGGAAAAAGGATGTATAAAAGCCTGTGTAACTTCCTGCTCTGTTGTACAGGATTTGAGATTCAAATCTCCCTGTACCTTTTTGAAGCTTCAAATAAACTTTTCTGCTTCTCCACCCCGTGGTGATTATTGGGTGCAGCACACCGGGTAACGAACCAACTCAAGCTGTTGTTCAGCCTCTTGGCACTGGGTGCCGGCAACAACAGTGCCAGACAAATTCTCTCTCATGCAAGCACACATGCACCAAAAAAAAAAAAAAAAAAGGCTAAAAGTAATAGTACACTTTGCACAGTAAAACAATACCACTGAAGTCACTGAGATGCTTTGATCTAGATATGGTAATTCTATACTTGTGAGATAGTCAAGAAGGATATACACAGAGGATAATAATCAAATTGCACCCCTCCTCCCTTAGCTTTCCTTTCTTTCTATTTTCCTGAGATTCTTTTCCCACCACACCCTCACCTCTTGGAAAACATTCACACCCACCCACCCACCCACGTTAAGGTTGTTTACATTTTGAAAAAGGGAAATGTGAATGATATAACAATAAATGAGAGACAAGGTGGGTGAGGTAATATCTTTTATCAGACCAACTACTTCTGTTGATAAAAGAGACAAGGTTTCGAGCTCACACAGAGCTCTTCTTCAGGTCTGTGTAAACTTAAAAGCTTCTTTCTCTCACCAATAGAACCCACCTTGTCTCTCTAATATCCTGGGACCAACGTGACTACGCAAACACCGCTATATGCAATATGTTGCTTAATATTGTTAATTCTGTATTAAGATCTGTAGCTATACATGTCAAGACAACATCATTGTAATGTCTTATTGTAAATCACCCCAAAATATTAATAAATAAAATCTCCACCATACCGCCATCTCCACCCTCCCGCCCCATTGACTTTAATGGCGTTTGGGATAGGCCTTTGACGAACTACTTAGAGAGAGATACCATGAACATGTTGTGACTTTGGTGATGGGTGCTTAGAAATGCATAGATAGATAATTAATTCTAGGGTTAATTTAGGTGTATAATTTGATTTAGTACATGTGTAACCCATGTGCATAATAGGGAGATATCTCTTTAAGAGACCCACTGAGGGGAGGTAGGAGTGAGCTGTGTCTGGGTCATTGTTGCTAGGCAGATTAACCACTCCACATCCAGAAGCTTCTGGAATTGGGTGTGGTAGTTTTGGGTCTGCTCCAAGGGTTCCTAGTTGCTGGGGTCAGATTCCAAGCAGGCAAGCAGTCAGGGCAGCTGCATTGCACAAGGCCATGTGTCCTGTGTGGGTTGGGAGAAGCTGAGCCCAGGAGCAGGAAGCAGGCCGTTGTCCCTAACTCTGAAGCATTTTGCAGCAGGGTTTTCTTTAAATGACTGAGTGATCGGTTAATCAGTTAGCTGACTGGCTAGCAGTGATTTCAGCAGAGGAAGAGTCTGCGTGGATTCCAACTGAAGATTCCTACACGCAAGTGGAGGGAAGATGTTTTAGACTCAGCAGACTGTATAGATTCAGTGATCAAAGACGTGGTGAACTAAACCTAAGCTTCTGGGAACTTTCAGTTTCTTCTCACTGTGTTTCTGAGGGGACTGAACTGTTCAGATTTTAATTTGTTTTCTTTATTTGTGTTTATGTATAACTGTGAAGATAATGTCTGTGGATTATAAAATAGCCATGTCATGCTGGAAAGAGTAGAGTATTTGTTTCTTTATCATAAGATTGTATAAAGTTATTTAATTAAATTCACTTCTTTAGTTCTTTTTGGGAGTTGAATGTGGGGAGGTTGACCCTGTGCAATCCTTGCTGAAAATCCTTAGAGACTGAACTCTGGGTCTCCGGCTACTTTCTATGGGAGTTGTTTTTCTTTTTTTAAGGCACTGGAGGTGGGAAATGAAGTGAACTCTAGCCCACCCAAAGGTTACACATGTATCTATCATGAGAATAAGGGCTTCATTTTCAAACTTGGATGTTAAAAGCTACTCACTTAAATCCATATTTAGGCATGACAATAAGTGGTCATGTTTTAAAAGGTACTGAGCAACTGTGATTCCCACTTTTTAGGTGCCTGAATTTGGTCACACAGGTCTGAAAATATTGGTATAAATTTCACTTTATATCATGCGTCTGCTGGTTTGGGGAACAAATTGACATCCTGCCCCATTTCTTGAGCCAAATGGAAAACAAAACTTTAAAGCTTCTGAAAAAAAGCTGAATTAGTTACTTTTTATTGTTCATTATTTATATATATCACCAAAAATGTACTAGGTATTTTAGAGATAGGTTATGGGCCTGTTTCTCCTTTCATACTGTAAACAAAGACTAACTGAAAGTCAATAGTTCTGATTCTCCTTACACATAAATGGATTTACTCTCAGTTAACACCATTGTAACACAAACACTAGTTTAAATGAGAGGAGAATTAGATTCAGGGTCCCTGTCCTAAAGATCTTACCATATAACCAGAAAAAGAAACAGACGCGGGATGAACCTTAAAAGTGAAGTAGTTCCACAGGTACTTTCATAGATTCACAGACTTCAAGGCCAGAAAGGACCCTTGTGATCATCTAGTCTGACTCCTATATCACACGGGTCACAGAACTTCCCCCAAAATAATTCCTACAGGAGATCTTTTAGAAAAAACATCCAATCTTGATTTTAAAATTGCTGGTAATCAATGGTTAATTACTCTCACCATTAAAAATTTACACACTTTACTTCCAATCTGCAGGTGTCTAGCTTTAACTTCCAGCCATTGGATCACGTTACACCTTTCTCTGCTAGACTGAAGAGCCCCATTATTAAATGTTTATTCCACATGTAGGTACTTATAGACTATAAGTAAGTCATACCTTAACCTTCTCTTTGTTAAGGTAAAATTATTTGAGCTCCGTGAATCTATCACTAGAAGGTAGGTGTTCCAATTCTTTAATCATTATTGTGGCTCTTCTCTGAACCCTCTCCAATTTATCAACATCCTTCTTGAATTGTGGGCACCAGAATTGGACTCAGTATTCCAGCAGTGATTGTACCAGTGCTAATTACAAAGGTAAAAAATCTCTCTACTCTTACTCAAGATTCCCCTGTTTATGCATCCAAGGATCACATTAGCCTTTTTGGCCACAGTATTGCAGTGGGAGCTCCTGTTATGCTGATTATTCATCATGACCCCCAAATCTTTTTCAAAGTCACTGCTCTTCATGATAGAGTTCGCTATCCTGTAAGTATCTCCTCTGTTTTTTGTTCCTAGATTTATATGTTTACATTTAGCTGCATTAAAACCTATATTGTTTGCTTGTACCCAGTTTATCAAGTGATCAGATTGCTCTGTATCAGTGACCTGTTCTCATCAATATCTACTCCTCTCTCAATTTGTGTCACCTGGAAACTTTCAGTGATGATTTTGTTTTATTCCATGTCATTGATAAAAATGTTAAATAGGTTAGGGCCAAGAACTGATCCCTGCAGGACCCCACTAAAAACACATATTGGTCAATGATGATTCCCTCTTTACAATTACATTTAGAGACCTATCAGTTAGCCAGTTTTTATTCCATTCAATGTGTGCAATGTTAATTTTTATTGTAAAGTTTTTAATCAAAATATCATGATACCAAGTCAAATGTCTTACAGAAGTCTAAGTATATTACATCAACACTATTATCGTTATCAACCAAATTTATAATCTCGTTAAAAATCAAGTTTGTTTGACAGTATCTATTTTCCACAAACTCATGTGGATTGGCATTAATAATTAATTAAAGGAGGGTAATATAATTAACTGAGTCCTCTATCAGCCATTCCATTACCTTGCCTGTGATCTATATCAGACTGACAGCCCTAAAATTACCTAGGTCATCCTCTTAATCCTTTTTAAATATTGGCATAAGATTAGCTTTCTTCCAGTCTTCTGAAATTTCCCGTGTTCCAAGACTTATTGAAAATTAACATTACCAGTCAAGTGATATCCTCAGCCAGCTCTTTTAAAACTTTTGGACGCAAGTTAATCAGACCTGCTGATTTAAAAATGTCTAGCTTTAGTAGCTGCTGCTTACCATCCTCCTGAGATACGAGGAGAATGGAAAGTGTTGTTATATGATATGACTGCGTCTGTTTTTCCCCCAATACAGAACAGAAATATTTTTGAACACTTCTGCTTTTCTGCATATTTGTTGATAATTCTATCATTTCCATCACAACCCAGTACTTATGCTATAGTTCTTTTTGTTCCCAGTACAGTTAAAAAACACCTTATTGTCCTTAAGTCTGCTGGCCATATATTTCTCCCTGTGTCCCTTTGCTTCCCTTATCAATTTTCTATGATTCCTACCTTCTGATTTATATTCATTACTATCAACTTCCCCATTCTTCCATTTGTTAATATATTATTTTTTAACCTTTTCTAACTGCCTTCACTTCTTCTCTAAACCTGATCGATTTTTAACCAATACAGTTTTTTTCTTTGATTGTGGGACAATGATTTTGTTAAGTCCATGTTGCTTTTGCATCTAGTTAGGATCAGGACTGGAATGCTGAAATGCTATGAGAAATGCATGTGCTTTCAGTACTTCTGGATGTGACCAGATTCAGAAGCACTGGAATTCTTTCAAGAGCATTCCGGCTTGATTTTTACAATCTCCAGAGGATGAGGTGGTTCTGATAAGCATTTGAGTTTCTAGATGCTTATCCAAATTGAACCTGAACTCTAAACCTTTTGTGCTTTGCTCAACTCTGCTTTATATTTGAAGTGAAGAAAGAAGGGCTGTTTCATTAGCACTTTGTCCTGTTTCCTCGTCCTGCACTGTTCAACAGAACTAATATGAATGAGATTTTAAAGGTGGAGTCTGTGGGTCTGACAATGGATCCAGGGCCGGCTCACAACATTTTGGCACCTGAGGCGCGGAGCTCAAATGACGCCCACATGCCCCCTTGCTTGGGCCAAAACTTTGAAAGGTCTCAATTCTGCCTTCTTCCTGTTCTACTCCTCTCATGGTACATCTCTGCTACCTACCCCAATAAAGGAGAACTAACAATTTAAAATGCCTTGTTCAAAAATTTTAAGTAACACTTAAATTTCGAACGCCTGAACAGCAAATGTAACTTTTCTTGTCTGCATAGTAAACACTGGCATTTTTATCTGTTTGAATAACCAAAGTGGTGCTTTCCGTGCCTTCTTGGTTGCAAAGATTTGAACTGCTTCCTGAAGGTCCACAGTGTGCTCTATTGAGATGGTTGCAAGGCCAACCAGCCTCTCCTGTGTCATTGTGGAGTGTAGATGTGTTTTTATTAACTTCAGCTTGGAGAAGCTTCAAGAAGGATGTGGATAAATTGGAGAGAGTCCAGCGAAGGGCAACAAAAATGATTAGGGGTCTGGAACACATGAGTTATGAGGAGAGGCTGAGGGAGCTGGGATTGTTTAGCCTGCAGAAGAGAAGAATGAGGGGGGATTTGATAGCTGCTTTCAACTACCTGAAAGGGGGTTCCAAAGAGGATGGCTCTAGACTGTTCTCAATGGTATCAGATGACAGAACGAGGAGTAATGGTCTCAAGCTGCAGTGGGGGAGGTTTAGATTGGATATTAGGAAAAACTTTTTCACTAAGAGGGTGGTGAAACACTGGAATGCGTTACCTAGGGAGGTGGTAGAATCTCCTTCCTTAGAGGTTTTTAAGGTCAGGCTTGACAAAGCCCTGGCTGGGATGATTTAACTGGGAATTGGTCCTGCTTCGAGCAGGGGGTTGGACTAGATGACCTTCTGGGGTCCCTTCCAACCCTTATATTCTATGATTCTATGATTCTAAGCTGCATTCTCCACTGGCAACTGTTACAGGAAGTGTTAGAAGTATGCACAGCACAACAAAAGCATTTGGAAAGAGGGTGGTCATCTTATTTGTGCACATATATTTCAGAACAGCCTTTGAAGTTGATCCTGCTGAAGTGTATCTTGAAAGGGCTTTCACTTCATCACTTAAATCACTCGCATCAATATCGCGCATGTCATCATGTGTCAACACTGTCTCTAGTGCCCTGCATTGCTGGTGTAGGTCTTCTTCAGATATAGTGAGGAGTTTTGGAATATCATACAACATCCCAGATATACTGCTGTGTTCCCTGAGCTGCATGAAATGTTCTTCAACTGACTGTATTGCACAATCTAGCACCTGGATAAAGAATTCAACTTTGAATTGTTGTTTGCGGTCTCTTATGGGATTATCCCATGCCTCGTAGTCAAAATTCTTCTTCAGTGACTCTTGTATTCTTGAATGGGTGGGAAAATAGCTTCAGGGTGAAGTTCCTCTGCCAACTTCTGTGCACTCTTCAGAACATTTTGAAATCCCTCATCTGACCAGTAAGAGTGTAGGCATGATTTTGCTTTGTCCAGTTGTTCCATTGCTCCAGATATATCAAGGTCAACACCTTGAAGTCTCTTGCTTACTACATTTATTTCAAACAGTATGTCATGCCACAACACTAAGCCACACAGAAATTTGAAGTTATGTATGTTTCCGGTGATTCCATTTTTCTCTGCCACTGTTCTCCCATGAGCAGTTCCTGTCATAGCATTATCCTTCATAATGGCAACTGTGGCATCATCTACCTTCCCAATTTGGTGTTTGATTGGCTTTATCGCCTCCACTCAACTTTCCCATCATGTGGCACTCAGTGGTTTCAGTGTCAGAGATGATGTTCCCAAGTGTTGCTTCAAAATTTGCCATCGATGAGTTAATGCAGAGAAAAATACATAGATGCTTTGAATTACATTAAAAAATTCAGCAGCCTCACTAGGAGCTGATGCTGCATCACTGACCACCAAGTTCAATGAATGAGAACTGCCTGGGACAAAAAAAGCTCGAGGGTTTAACTCTCGGATCCGTGTCTGCACTCCTCTGTTCTTTCCTCTGATGTTGGCACCATTATCGTAGCCCTGACCTCTCATGACAGCTATCGAAATTCCCGTATCTTCCAACTTTTTAAGAAGCACATTTGTCATACCAGCTTCTGTAGTATCATAGAACCATAGAATCATAGAATTATAGAATATCAGGGTTGGAAGGGACCTCAGGAGGTCATCTAGTCCAACCCCCTGCTCAAAGGAGGACCAATCCCCAATTAAATCATCCCAGCCAGGGCTTTGTCAAGCCTGACCTTAAAAACTTATAAGGAGGGAGATTCTACCACCTCCCTAGGTAACGCATTCCAGTGTTTCACCACCCTCCTAGTGAAAAAGTTTTTCCTAATATCCAACCTAAACCTCCGCCACTGCAACTTGAGACCATTACTCCTTGTCCTGTCCTCTTCTACCACTGAGAATAGTCTAGAACCATCCTCTCTGGAACCACCTCTCAGGTAGTTGAAAGCAGCTATCAAATCCCCCCTCATTCTTCTCTTCTGCAGACTAAACAATCCCAGTTCCCTCAGCCTCTCCTCAGAAGTCATGTGTTCCAGACCCCTAATCATTTTTGTTGCCCTTCGCTGGACTCTCTCCAATTTATCCACATCCTTCTTGTAGTGTGGGGCTCAAAACTGGACACAGTACTCCAGATGAGGCCTCACCAATGTCGAATAGAGGGGAACGATCACGTCCCTCGATCTGCTCGCTATGCCCCTACTTATACATCCCAAAATGCCATTGGCCTTCTTGGCAACAAGGGCACGCTGCTGACTCATATCCAGCTTCTCATCCACTGTCACCCCTAGGTCCTTTTCCGCAGAACTGCTGCCTAGCCATTCGGTCCCTAGTCTGTAGCGGTGCATTGGGTTCTTCCGTCCTAAGTGCAGGACCTTGCACTTATCCTTATTGAACCTCATCAGATTTCTTTTGGCCCAATCCTCCAATTTGTCTAGGTCCCTCTGTATCCTATCCCTGCCCTCCAGCATATCTACCACTCCTCCTAGTTTAGTATCGTCCGCAAATTTGCTGAGAGTGCAATCCACACCATCCTCCAGATCATTTATGAAGATATTGAACAAAACCGGCCCCAGGACCGACCCCTCGGGCACTCCACTTGACACCGGCTGCCAACTAGACATGGAGCCATTGATCACTACCCGTTGAGCCCGACAATCTAGCCAACTTTCTACCCACCTTATAGTGCATTCATCCAGCCCATACTTCTTTAACTTGCTGACAAGAATACTGTGGGAGACCGTGTCAAAAGCTTTGCTAAAGTCAAGAAACGTACATCCACTGCTTTCCCTTCATCCACAGAACCAGTAATCTCATCATAGAAGGCGATTAGATTAGTCAGGCATGACCTTCCCTTGGTGAATCCATGCTGACTGTTCCTGATCACTTTCCTCTCATGTAAGTGCTTCAGGATTGATTCTTTGAGGACCTGCTCCATGATTTTTCCGGGGACTGAGGTGAGGCTGACTGGCCTGTAGTTCCCAGGATCCTCCTTCTTCCCTTTTTTAAAGATTGGCACTACATTAGCCTTTTTCCAGTCATCTGGGAGTTCCCCCGTTCACCACGAGTTTTCAAAGATAATGGCCAATGGCTCTGCAATCACAGCCGCCAATTTCTTTAGCACTCTCGGATGCAACTCGTCCGGCCCCATGGACTTGTGCACGTCCAGCTTTTCTAAATAGTCCATAACCACCTCTTTCTCCACAGAGGGCTGGCCATCTACTCCCCATGTTGTGATGCCCAGCGCAGCAGTCTGGGAGCTGACCTTGTTAGTGAAGACAGAGGCAAAAAAAGCATTGAGTACATTAGCTTTTTCCACATCCTCTGTCACTAGGTTGCCTCCCTCATTCAGTAAGGGGCCTACACTTTCCTTGGCTTTCTTCTTGTTGCCAACATACCTGAAGAAACCCTTCTTGTTACTCTTGACATCTCTTGCTAGCTGCAGCTCCAGGTGCGACTTGGCCCTCCTGATTTCATTCCTACATGCCCGAGCAATATTTTTATACTCTTCCCTGGGTATATTTTTATACTCAATGTCAATAAGTTCTAGAAAATGCTCTCTGACAGTCACCATTGCAGGGACATTTTCACTAGGTTCTGTTGTTGTTACAAAACGCACCATTAAAGTCATTTGTTCTGTGTGGCTGATGTCAGGTGTGCAGTCCAGAATAACAAAATAATATCTTGCTGACTTCAGATCTGCCACAATCTTCTGTTTGACTTTTGTTGCCAGTAACTGTATGATCTCATTTTGAATTGTTTTTCCAAGGTAATGGTGTGTGTACATTTCTTGCATGGTGACTCTTCTTAGATGCTCCTGGAGTACAGCATCAAACTCAGCCATCAGCTCTACAGTTTTAAGGAAGTTTCCATTGTATGGCACGTACAGCTGATCTGAAGTGCCACGCAGTGCTAGGTTTTGGGTAGCAAGCATTCTCACAATGGCAATGAGCCTTTTCAGAACATTTTGCCACTAAAGAGAGTTTGATGCAATCTTCTCTTGATGCTGATCATCTATGGTGGCCTTTAACCTTAGTCTCATCTCAAGCTCTTTCCACCTATGGAATGCTCTCTGGTGATTTTCTGCCTTCTCATGGCATGCCAGATTTCTAGCCAGATTTTTCCAGTCCTTTGTTCCTGTAGAACCCAATGTGGCCGGAACATTAGACTGGGAGAGTTTGCAACAAAAACAGTATGCAGCATTCTGGGTTTTTGAGTACATAAGCCATGGCCTCTCCACTTTGTCATCATTGGGGATTTCACGCCAGTAATGTGTTGGATGGAAACTTCTATTTTCATTGTCTTTGGGGAACATGAAGTTTTTCACTTGCTGTGGCCCATGCAGTACAAGAAAGTCCCTCAGGCTACTGCTCAAGTGGGTCCACAGTCCTGGATCATCTAGACTTAAGGAACTAAACTCAGCAGCAGCTGTTTCTTGCGCCTCCACCACACTCTTCTCTGATCTACACTTTTCTTCAGGAATGTGCATGGCTACATCCATTTGAGATGGAGATATGGATGCTGCAGTAGCTGCCAGGTCACCTGCACTCTGACTAACTGGAAGATCAGGTATCTCCTCACCACTCACATCCTCACTGGGGCTGGAAGGTTCACCATGAACATTTGTGTCTATGTATCTCAGGAGAGCTCCTTCCTGCTTAGATAGAAAACCTTCCTTTGCTTGCTTTCTTTTTCTGAATACTGCCCCAGCACCCATGACTGCTGTTCTATGCCAGCTGTAGTGGCTCTCAACACTCAATTGAAGGGGACAAATAAGCAGGCTGGTAGCAGGGCCTGAGTGAGGGAAGATATCAGCGTCTTAAGGGCTTAACTGGCTCCTACTACTTCACTTGACTGCCTGTTCTCCTTAGGTGGGTTCAGGGAAGCAGCAGGAAACAGGAAGCTCCCTGAGAAGCTGGTGTTAATCAGTCCAGGGTCCTGGGGGTGCTAGAGAGGTACGTAATAGGCTCCTCCTCCTCTCTCTCCCTGCAGCTCCTGCTGCTTTCTGTTATTCCCTCTCACCTTTTCTCCTGCCTGCCTGTTATGTCTCTTGTGCCCTCCTTCTCCAGCACAGCACTCCACCATCTCTGTGCATCTAGAGCAGAGAGAATACAGATGCACCAGCAGCAGACACAATTTTCTACAGTCTTGGTGCTTGTGGCGCCCTCCATAGTCTGGCACCTGAGGCAGCCACCTCAGTTCGCCTCATGGTAAGGCCAGCCCTGAATGGATCCTTGACTCATGCGAGAAATGTTTTACACCCATTCTGCATATGTGTAAATGCCTGCACAAGGAACAAGATAGCGGAGAATCAGGTTCCCTGTGAGGAAGGGCTCTGGCCCTACACCACTACAGTGTAGGTCCCACTAATCAAATGCATCCCCTTCTTGGTGATGCGTAATACGTGTACTTCTTATTTTATATATCGTTATTTTATTCCCTGCCTTCCTCAGGAGCTCCAGTTGTGACCATGCATAGTGAAACATCACCAGTGGCAGCAACATGTCAAATGTGCTTTTATTGTCCTGCCAAAACAGGTCAATTTGTTACTGGTGTGTGACAGTTTAATCAGTCCTATCCTGCTGTCCATCCCTGTCCTTCACTTGTGACATCTAATCTAAGGTGAGCAAAACACAATAAGAAATGGCCTACCTCAAAACAACTTTTCAAACTATATTTGCTGCTTACTCTTCCAAATATAGAAATGACCACATATCAATCAGATGGGGCTAAATCCTGTGTCTGGGCTTCATTTACAGCCCAAATCCTCAGCTGTGAAGTGATCGTTGCAGGGAAAACTGTGTTGTTAGCCTAGCTACCTCCCCAAAATGCTTTTCAGGACTTCTGTGTATTGAGCCATAGGAAATGTGTTTCCTCCTGCTCTCAGAGCAAGAGAGCAGTGGGGGTGGCCGTGTGGTGACTGTATGGATTCTTCTGGGCTGTTAGGAATGTTGGCCCCATTATTTTAGGTGCTGTACCAACACCAAAGAAGGCAGGGTCCCTGTCCCAAAGAGCTTAAAACCTAAAGGCCAAATTGATGAGACGACCTGTGTGAGTGTCTGGGATGTAGAGAGGGGAGGAGAGGTGAGGTCAGAATCTGAACCCTGATCCAAATTTCACTATGGACCGTTGTTCTAGGGTGAGATGAACAAACAATCCCTGATCTGAACAACCCTGAACTTTGGGTGGTCAAAATTTGAAACCAGATTTGGATTTACAGCTCTGCCCTGTTTCTAATTTATGTCACTGTATAGTAACAATTTAAGCGGAGAAGGGAGAGAATAGGTACCATGTCTAGCTAGGACCATGAAAGAATGAGGCCACATTTTTGGTCTTGGTGTTTATGTACTTAAGGTGTAGTGGTAGTTGTTATGAGCTGCATAAAGGAAGCCATTTGCAGTGCTCAAGAAGTAGTAGTTTTATTGGTTCTTCAAATCCCAGAAACTATACTCCATACTCCTGAGCACCACCTACTGGCACTGTATCTGAAACCTGTTAAATAACTGTTTACATCTATGCAGACATGCAGCACTCCTGTAACAGCCACATCCTGAAAGCATGTTAAAACAATGTTAAATGGAGGCTTTTGCTTAAAGGGAAAGTTAAAATGGAAAGAAAAGTTGCCAACTGGCGTGCTGGGAGGAGCTGTTCATTGTGGCTCCCATCTGGCTGACCAGCAGCCCCATTCTGGGAAGTCAGAGAGTGGGTGGGGATAGGAAAGTTGGATCTGGGAAGGAAGAAAGGGAGTGAGACACAGGGGTTGGGACTTCCTCCTTTTCTGTGTCAGCTATTGGACAGTCAGAGAAACCCAGTCCAAAGGAGGAGGTCAGGGCAAAAGAAAATTTAGAACAGCTCTGTACAGAAAGGAAAGCCGGGCTGGGGAAGCTAAGGAAGTTACTATATACAAATATTTGTCTCTTCTCGGGCAATTTTTTGTGCCCATATATCCCACTCCTCCATCTAGAAGGCAACATGTGAAACATGGACCTTGGTAAAGAGATGTTATTTCTCTGAGATAATTTCAAAGCTTTGCTCAATAACAAACTTGAGGAGTCTCACAGGGGAAGAGAAGTGCATCAAAGGTTAACGGCGAGTGCTTGGAGTCACCTCAGATGTGCAAATTGTGTTGTCATCCTTGGTGAAATCCCAGGAGAGATGGAAACAGCAACTAGGAAGAAGTTCACAGAAAGTAATTAGAAGCTGTTGCAGAATGTCAGAGGACAGCTTGGACTGAAAAAGAAAATTGTTGCACAGATACACTACTTGAAGTTTCAGTTAGTCTTTGCTTGGGAGTAAAGGCCTTAGAGTTCTCTGTCTCTGAAACCATAAAAAAACTAGGAGTACTTGTGGCACCTTAGAGACTAACAAATTTATTTGGGCTTAAGCTTTCGTGGGCTAAAACCCACTTCATCGGATGCATGCAGTGGAAGATACAGTAGGAAGATATATATACACAGAGAACATGAAAAAATGGGTGTTGCCATACCAACTGTAACGAGACTAATCAATTAAGGTGGGCTATTATCAGCAGGAGAAAAAAAACTTTTGTGGTGATAATCAGAATGGCCCATTTCAAACAGTTGACAAGAAGGTGTGAGTAACAATAGGGGAAAAATTAGCATGGTGAAATAGTTTTTACTTTGTGTAATGACACATCCACTCCCAGTCTTTATTCAAGTCTAATTTAATGGTGTCCAGTTTGCAAATTAATTCCAATTCTGCAGTTTCCCATTGGAGTCTGTTTTTGAAGTTTTTTTGTTGGAGAATTGTGACTTTTAGGTCTGAAATTGAGTGACCAGGGAGGTTAATGTGTTTTCCAACTGGTTTTTGAATGTTATAATTCTTGACGTCTGATTTGTGTCCATTTATTCATTTGCGTTGAGATTGTTCAGTTTGGCCAATGTATATCATAGAATCATAGAATCATAGAATATAAGGGTTGGAAGGGACCCCAGAAGGTCATCTAGTCCAACCCCCTGCTCAAAGCAGGACCAATTCCCAGTTAAATCATCCCAGCCAGGGCTTTGTCAAGCCTGACCTTAAAAACCTCCAAGGAAGGAGATTCCACCACCTCCCTAGGCAACGCACTCCAGTGCTTCACCACCCTCATAGTGAAAAAGTTTTTCCTAACATCCAATCCAAACCTCCCCCAATGCAACTTGAGACCATTACTCCTCGTTCTGTCATCTGCTACCACTGAGAACAGTCCAGAGCCATCCTCCTTGGAACCCCCTTTCAGGTAGCCGAAAACAGCCATCAAATCCCCCCTCATTCTTCTCCTCCGCAGGCCAAACAATCCCAGCTCCCTCAGCCTCTCCCCATAACCCATATGTTCCAGACCCCCAATCATTCCCGTTGCCCTTCGCTGGACTCTCTCCAACTCACCCACATCCCTCTTGAAGTGTGGGGCCCAAAACTGGACACAGTACTCCAGATGAGGCCCCACCAATGTCGAATATGGCAGAGGGGCATTGCTGGCACGTGATGGCATATATCACATTGGTAAATGTGCAGGTGAACGAGATTCTGATGGTGTGGCTGATGTGATTAGGTCCTATTATGATATCCCTTGAATAGATATGTGGACAGAGTTGGCAATGGGCTTTGTTGCAAGGATAGGTTCCTGGGTTAGTGTTTTGTTGTGTGGTGTGTGGTTGCTGGTGAGTAAAGCTGATAATAGCCCATCTTAATTGATTAGTCTCGTTACAGTGGTATGGCAACACCCATTTTTTCATGTTCTCTGTGTATCTTCCTACTGTATTTTCCACTGCATGTATCCGATGAAGTGGGTTTTAGCCCACGAAAGCTTAAGCCCAAATAAATTCATTAGTCTCTAAGGTGCCACAAGTCCTCCTTGTTTTTTTGCTGATACAGACTAACACAGCTACCACTCTGAAACCTCTTTTCACACTTCTGTGCTTCTTCCTCTGAAATCCAGAAAGATGGCGTAATTTCCGTTTACTTGGGGATTTCTACCTTCCTAGTCACTGGTATCTGAGCCCCTTCTTTCCAGCTGGGGGGTTGAGATGGGTGAATAGGCTGAATCACCCCCCATTCTAATCCACCCACACCAACCAGGGCTTGCATATTTCAGATTCCCAAATGTGTATCTAAACGTCACGTTTGTCCACCTCGGTGAGTAGTATTGAGACTTATAGCTTATTGGTGGGCTAGTCTCGAGAGGCTAGTTCTTTTATTTTCATGTAGTGATAGAATACAATAAATCCAAGGAACTTTTTTTTTTTTTTTAAATTTCAAGTTACTCTGTTATTTTCTTAGCTAACATAGAATGCACACCTGAGAGATCAGGAACTTTCAGTCATTGTTCAAAATAAGGAGACATCTCTCAGTCAGACAACCATGGAACTTCTTCTTTTCCACTTGATTAGCAGCAATAAAAGTTATTTGATCTTCCCTGGGTGGTTTCTATAAGTGCTCTAGTTTATGTTCCTCCTTCACTGGACAAAAAAAGATAAATGTTGTTAATCTGTAGGATACAAGGACACAACATGAATATAAACTAAGAAACATCCCATTTGATTAGGATTTTTGAGCTGTGTCTTTTGGAGTGCAATTCACAACACTGGTGCAACATTCACATAGCCACAGGCTTTGTGTAGATGACAATGAAGGGTTGGTGCATGCAGGCCATGGCTGCTACTTCTACTCTATGGCCCATGGGCTGTCATAGTGTTGGATCATATTAAAGAAGTTCTGTATTAAAATCACAAATGAGTTTGATTCCCCATAGTTTCAATTCCAGGGTATTACTAATTAAGAGGTCTCTTGGTTTTTGGTACTGTTTCTCTCCCTCTGTGTGTGAAACTTGCAAGCTGCTAATTGCGTTAGTACATTCTAAGACAGAGTCTGTTCTCAAAGCAATTCACAGAGAGAGACTCAAAGCAATACTCTGTAACAACAGAAACAGCACCCAGAGACTCCCGGCCCTTTTGTTGTATGGTGATTAAAATAGAGATAGAGGATGTATGTGGATGGATGCTTGGTGTGGATAATGACTGAATGATCAGGGAGGTGCCAGCCTATGAATCCAGTGTCTATTGGCTGAAGAAGGCGTCAAGTGGAAATAACCAGAGGACCCCCGGAGGGCAGACTGGAATCCACCCAACAGCCTCAAGAATGGGAGAACCAAAGAACAAGATAACATCTGGCAGCGCGGAGCTGTCAGACATGTGCCATCTGCTGATTGATTCAGCAACAGCATGATGAAGCAATTCCCATAGACTGGCATAAGAAGAAACTCCTATAAAAATGGACTTTAGAAAGTGAAAACTTTGGGGTCTGATTCTGCAAACCAACTTCCAGGAGCATCAGATGAGCATCTGACAAGGCCCTGCTCCCTCCTCATGTCCAGGCCACCTGGCCAGTGGCTTGACATGAGCAACTCTAAGGCTGGTAACTATGATAACTACCTTGCAGAACCTGTGTGTGTATGTGTGTGTGTATGAATGAATGTGTGAATAAATATGAGATTGAATGGAATGTTATAGCTATAACTAACTGCTTACTAGGATTCTTTCTGACAGGTTTCAGAGGAACAGCCGTGTTAGTCTGTATTCGCAAAAAGAAAAGGAGTACTTGTGGCACCTTAGAGACTAACCAATTTATTTGAGCATGAGCTTTCGTGAGCCACAGCTCACTTCATCTGATGAAGTGAGCTGTGGCTCACGAAAGCTCATGCTCAAATAAATTGGTTAGTCTCTAAGGTGCCACAAGTACTCCTTTTCTTTTTATGATTCTTTCTATATTCACAATAAATGTGGTATTTTGCCTTTTCCCATTTAATATGATCCTGCTGGTTTTTATTTTATTGGTATAACAGTAGTAAATGGGGAGTCTTCACACTCCCATAAACTAGCATAGTGCCAGGGGATCTATACAATTGGTAGAGCCAATGGTCATGTCACTCCCACTCTCCTGCCCCCGATGTATCAATGTCATTCCTGGGATAGGCCAGGGGAGAAGTTTGCCAGAGAAAAATGCCAGCTCCTCTGTCTGCGGAGGAGTTGTGCTTTGCAGCTTGTGTGCCAGCAGGGGGATTTGTGTGTGTCAGGATGTAGCCCTCGAGGCTCTGATCCATAGCCCAGCACCTGCCTGGGCAGCTGCGTCGCTCCAGGATGGGCATGGGAAAGGAATTCCCCCACGGTAGGCTGTGAAGTGGCTGTGGAACACCTCCTCTCCAGTGCAGTGCCTCTGTGAAGGGTGGGGAAATGGTGAGAATATTCTGTTCCTCCCTCTCCTCTCTGCCCCCAGCCTTTATCTGTCTCCTTTGTTACAGCTTTCAGGAAGCTCTGCACAGAGGTCTCTGTTGCCCAGATGTGGTGTTGTCATATCTGGGATTGCTGTTTTTCTTAAGCAGGAGGCGATCTTGGACAGCGTATTGGACCGGGAGTCAGGAGACCTGGGCTCCATTGACAGCTCTGTGCCTGAACCGGCTGTGTGACCTTGAGCACCTCGACCTCGGTTTCCCCTCCTATCCTTTGTGTCTTGCCAGTTTAGAGTGGTAAGCTCGTTAGGACAGAGATTCTCTTACTATGTTTGTACAGCTGCAAGCCCTAATTTTGCTTGGAGGTTCCAGGGACCACTGAAATACAAATAATACTTAATTGAGGAAAACAGCTACAAACTACAGACCCAAACAAACAAGCTGCCACAGTTTGTGTCTTGGGTTTGTCTCCCTGTTTACCAAGGACCACACCCTGCCGGGTTCTGCATACAGCACACAGAAACAGCAAGTGACTGAATAGAGGAAGAGATGGCCCCATAGTTAGGGCACTAGGTGGGGGCTTAGGAGATCAGACCATCATCACAGAAACTGCCTGTGTGGCCTTGAGCAAGTCCCATACTCTCTCTGTGCGTCAGTTTTCCATCCGTACAATGGGGCACTGCCCTCCCACCCGGGGATGTTTTGAGGATGAATACACTAAAGATTGTGAGATGCTTGCATGCTGCAGTATAGGGGCTCTGTAAGTACCTAAGACAATTCTACACAGACTAATACTCTGTGCCATCTCAGTACAAAAGATGTGCACCCCCTAATTCAGTGTCCGTGTCCCCCACCGTGTTAATGGTTCTACACTGGTTCTGCCATCAGGGGCCGTCCGTGCCCTTGTAAAAGTAGACAGGACCTTCCACCCAGGGAGTAAAATCTCTGCCTCTTGTTTGTCAAAGCACCACATCAAAATTTAATATTGTAAATTGAAAATGACGTTATCTCCATGTACTTCTATAACAGGGGAAGCTATCTTAGAATGAGATTTCTCTTCATGAAAAATCAGCCCTCCTGATTAATCTGGTATTGACATTTAGACATCATGATGCCCCTTTAGGAATCTGTGATGTTTTTAGGCAATTTCATACTGTTTAATTTACATTTATTTTTAGCAATAGGAAGGCAACTGCTTTTTTCTAAACAAGGATCCAAAACAAAACAAAAAAATCATTCATCCATTCTGATGGTAGCTGATCTTTCTATTTTCATTATACTTTTATGAGATGAGCTTATTAAAATATGAAAATAAAGCCAAGCCAATCCACCATGTCAAATAAAATGCACCACTGCTTTTTTACTCTCCATACAGAGAAGTTTTCGCATCATGGTACCTGGCTTTTTAAATTAAATGTCAAATACCATTTTGGCCCCCTAGAGACTTGAGCTTTGGGGCAAAGTTCAGACTTGTTGAGTACAGACTTATATTTATCTTAATGCTTATTATATATCTAATTACTGTAACTGTAAAATGAATAAATATTGGATTTTAATTTTGTACTATTCAGGTCTAGACTGAAAGGAATTTCACTTCTTAGTGCAGCCCTTAGGAGAGCAACAGAGGTCATATATATATTAAGGGGAGTGTTCAGCTAAAAATATAAATGTCTTCTATGGAACCAAAAGACTACGGAATCGCTCTTCCTCTTAGGTACTTCTATGCCCCCCATCATCCTAGTCTGTGAGCATCTGACAATCTTTAATATAGTTATCCTCACCCCTGTGAGCCATGGAAATGCTATTACCTTCATTTTATCAATGGGGAATGAAGGCACAGACAGATGAAATGATTTGCCCAAGGTCCAGAGGTGAAAGTAAGCCAGTATGGTCTGGTACAGCGTACCGGCAAGAGCCAGTGTGCCGTGCCGGACCGGACCGGCTTCCCCAGGCTGGCGCTTTAAAGGACCTGGGGGTCCCCGCAGGGGCCGGAATCCCTGGCCCTTTAAAGCACCGCCCGAGCCCCGCTGCCCGAGCTCCTGGGGTAGCAGCGGCAGGGCTCCAGTGGTGCTTTAAAGGGCCAGGGGCTCCGGCCGCTGCAGGGAGCCCTGGGCCCTTTAAAGCGCCCCCCAAGCCCCGCTGCTGGAGCCCCGGGGTAGCAGCAGCAGGGCTCCGGTGGTGATTTAAAGGGCCCAGAGCAGGGCTGGTAGCTCTGGGGGTGATTTAAAGGCCCCAGGGCTCCCAGCCGCAGCTGGAGCCCTGGGGCCTTTAAATCTTGATTTAAAGGGCCTGGCCCCTCCTCTTCTGGTTGAGGCCATGCCTTTTCCGGTGAAGGCCACACCCCCCTGCTCAGGACTCCTGAGTACCGGTAAATCCTTTCACCCCTGCCAAGGTCACAGGAAGTCTTGGCGGAGCAGCAAGGACTTGAGTGCTGAATCAACTGCTGGACCATCTTTCCTCTCTGTTTGATTGTCTCCTGCTAGGAACTGGATTATGGGTGGTGTATTTATGCCAATGAACTTGGTGCTCAGTTATTTTTTTGGAAAAAATAATAGTTTTGGTCCCACCTCAGTTTTCTTTCAGTCTGTGACTTGACTTGACCAAGGACATCCAGTAAGTCAGAGAGAGAAGTGCAGTTATATTGCTCGTCCACGGTCACACAGAGCTGGGAATTGAGACTGGGAATTGTGACTTAGTCTGCTGTTCTAGCCACCTGATTCCACCCTGTCCTTTTAAGTCTGTTGGAAGATTTTAATTGGAACAGTCCATTCTAGGGCAAGAGCCTCATCTGGTGTAAATTGGCTTAGCTCAATTAGCTTTTATGAAGCTATGCTGAGTTACACCAGCTGAGGATCTCAGTCCCAATGCCTAAACCCAGAACCTCATTTTATAGTTTGCATCTACCCCTGCCAAAGGACTCATTGAATCCTGCAAACTAATATTTATTTTTAAGGTTTAAAGTCAAGGAGGTCATTATTGGCTAATACCTCTTGGAGAAAACAGAATGACATTATTCTGGCAATATCAATCTTAATGTGATGTGCTGTAATTTATTGTGTCAAGGACAGTATATTTCTAATATGTTAACTTTAAATAGCCACTTAATGCAATTAGTGCTGTGTTGCTAGTATAGTGAACACTTTTTTTGGTAATTATATCATCTCTAATACAATACAGATAATGGGTTATTAATGCAGTAATTTGTTAGCATCAAGTAAAGCAGCAGCAGAGCAATAAACCTGGCTTTAATTGCTGCAATGTAGCATTCCAGTGCATTTAGGTTTTTTACACTGCGATTCAATAAGTTCCTTACACTGAGACTACAAGCTACTGCTTCGTTCTGCCTAACCTGATAAAAAGATAGGCTTCAGCACCCTTTTGGTGATCTTGATGTCCCCCTGCCAGTAATGTGGGTTGATAATTTTCTCTGTTCCCCACTTCCCCTTGACAGGATGCACCAGGTCTCCCTCTAACTGATGAAGATTCCTGTCTGCAAGAATGATCGTTAAATGCCTTCAGTTCAAGGCCGCCGTAGACTGTCTCTTTCAACTAATATGAGGTACCAAAATAGTGAAATGTAATGAGATAGAACAACCACATGGATTGTCTAGAAAAAAGTACCTAAGAGGATAGTTAAGGTGAAGTGTCAATCACTTTGTTTGCAGCTTGTAAGCTTCCATCATCATGTGACACTATGGAATGACATGAACATACCTTGTGCCAGGGACTCACATTTATACCTTTGGTTTAACAGGTAGGCGGAAAAGTAGTGTTGAAGGTTGTGGAATCCTTTGTTAGGGTTCCAGAATATAGCTTGTGGGCTTGTATTTTTTTCTATTAATATACCAATTGGAAACAATGTTTTATTTTATTTTTGCATCAAACGGAACAGGGAGTTTAGATGAGTTTGGATGCATTTTAACTTGGCCAGGCAAATGAAATGTCACCAAATTCCTGAGAGAGTTATCTTCGAGGAATGCAATTGTGACCCCCCCCTTTCTTTTTTACCTTTGTGGATCATGTTTTAGATGGAAATTTCATCAGGCAAAATACCTGTTCATTTTCTAGTCCATCCAGCAAAATGAGGTCTACTCATGACACAGTTATATAGGCCAGCTGCCTGGTTTGTTCAGGCTACTTTGCACTACTTAGTGATGTGGCGAAAGAGAAAGGCAGGTCTGCAGTTGCTTTGTCACCAGAGTGGCATAAAGCAGTTGGATCGTACTAGAGAATGCAGCCCAATAACTATGAGCCTGAGTTCAATGGTAGTCTTGCCTGAGTAAGAACTGAATGACCAGGTCCAGACTGTTGCTTCATTCATTGACAGAAAAAAAGAGAACCCCCTCTGATTTTTTTGTGCATGTTCCAGAATGATAATTCAGTGTAGTAAGTGAGATGTGGAAGCCTCTAACCACTTACCAAGCTATCATCTGAGGTGCTCATGCTATGACATCCCATTTCTGTTATGAACAGAAGGGGTCTGGCTGCAAAGAATTCTGAATGAGGGGTCTTTGGCCTAGGAACTTGTTTCTCTCCTTAGTCCATTGGAGTTCATATCTAGTGATGTTTGAGAGATGTCGCAAGACCAATCTGTCTTCCCAAGTTCTTCTTATAGAGATGGGAGACTGAGTGGCCGGGGATGGAAGTCTGGGATGGGATTTTTTTCCATGTTTGGTCATGCTGTTTGTTTTGTTAGGATCAGGGAAGAGGCTTCAGCTGTAGGAACAGCATGGGAGGAAACATGGGAGTGCTTGTGAGAGGTGTTTATACAAAAGAGGAGTGAGGGAGTGGAGTTAACAGTGCACAGGTCACAAGCGGGGAGTAGCCAGTGTTGACAAGACAAGAACATTGTAAGGCCATGGAGGTCAAAAATAAAATGTGGAGCCATGTAAATGTATCATTGATCTGACATTTCTTTTGTAAAATGTTGGTTGTGCCACTTTGCAATGCCATTTAAAATCTGCGATACTACAGGTTTGGAGTTTCAAATACCTAGCAATAATAACAATAACAGATTGAATTTCTAAAGTGCCTTCCATGCAGAAGGATCCCAAAACGTTTGCGGTGCCTCACTGGGTTGGCAGTCGTTTGACTAATGGCACTGTCAGTTTCTCTGATGTAACCAAAATGAGAGTGAGTGACTCAGATGATGTTTCAGATTCCCTCAAAATAGGCATCACCTCCAGGGATAATGAAGTATCAGGGACAGGGTTAGACAAGCTCATAACCAGTCTCATAAAGGGGTTACTTTAAATGAGAACGTGGAGCTCCCCATGGCAAATGCTACACACCTGCGTCCTCAAAATGAACCTTATAATTGAATTTTCGGCTCTTCTCAGCTCCTTTTTGAATCTTTCCCCATCTCTGAGTTGTAGCTGTGGCCCCGGTCTCAATGTGAGCCATCTGTTCCATTTCTAACATTAACGTCCAGCATCATACCGTGTATGATGCCCAGAAAAAGCTATAAGATCACTTTGTCCTGGGAGCAAACCTTACATTTCAACAAAAGGTTCATCTGTCACTTAAAACCGACACCATCCCACACACACATACACACCTACCACATTAGAATATTTATTAATAATCAAGCCTTCATGTGTTTGACAAGCCAAACAAAATTAACAAATCTATGTGACGCGTTCTAAAGAAGCTGAGAGAGAGGGTCAACGTTACTTCTAAGAATTACGGTGCTCACGGTAGTCCATTGTAGCAAGCAATGCATTTTTCAAAATAAGTATTTTATTTTGATTTAACTCCTGGTGTACCCTGTAATGTAGCGCCAGGCTCCAAACCGAGTGGCACCCGAGAGAGATAGGTTCACTACATGCTAAGCCATTTCAGAGACATTGTAGGCACTGATGTGGTACCTAAAACCATATTGATCACATTGTGCCTAGTGCGTAGCATGTAAAGGATTAAAATTGTGGCCCTGGGTCCTCAATGTAGGCTCTCTGGGCCAAGGACCATGTCTTATTTTGGCTTTGCCTGTTGTGGGTGCTGCGGTAAACATATATATAACCGCACATACGCGCGCACACATGTACACACAAAATACATTAAAAGAGCATGATTAAGGTCACAACGTCCAGCACTCAGGTTAGGAAATGTCAGAATAGAGGTTACCTGTGGAACCTTAATTTTGTCTCCTTGTGCATATACATTATAATGCGGTCTTTAATGACATGGTTGCTTACGGCTGTACTCTTGGAACTAAGGCACCAAGAGATTAAGGTCAAAAGCATCCGCTAAGTTTGGTTGCCCATTTTGAGATGCCCAGAACCTGATTTTTCAGAGTACTTAGCATTACATAGCACTTTATATGTCCACAGAACAGGTCCCATTGACTTCAGTTGTGGCTGAGAGTGCTCAGAACTCACTTTGGGCACCCAGAAAATGAGGAGCACACGGTTAGTGACCACCTGTGAAGAAAGTTAGGGTTAAGTGCCTTGCTTAGCATCACGCAGGAACTATATGTAAGAGGCAGAGCTAGCATCCAGTGAAGCATTCAACTGTCTAAACGATCAGACCCTCCTTTCTCTTCACTACCCACCTTCCAACTTCTGCAACAAATGAAGGCAGAAATCCTACAGACAAAAGCCTCCTTCACTACCCAACCCTGATTTATCTCCAGAGCAGGTCCCTCTTGTGCACTGCATGAGACAAGAGTTCTGTGGAAAAATTAGTCGGTGATCACATAATTAAAGACTGTATTATAATGTGTACACGTGAGGGAGCAGAATTAAGATTGCACAGGTGACCTTAATTCTGACATTTCCTAACTGCTGAGTTCTTGACTTTGCAACTTTAATGTTCTTTTAATGTAAATGTCGTGTGTAATTTACTAGGTTTTTAAAAGAAGCAACCTGAAAAAAACAGACACTCAATCATCTGGCATCATACTGACAGCCATGTGGATCATCATCAGGCCTGGAACTTCTAGATCTATCACACACAGAGCTCAGTCACTTCAGCTAACAGAGTAACTGATTTCTGTAGGTCATTGCATCTGTGGACCAACCCAAGAGGGAGATGAGGTACACCCTTTGTCAGTGGGTTTCACAAATATTTGCTGATAGCAGGGGAATGGTGAAACTCAGGAATCTCGGGTTCCATTCCAGGCTCTGGAGGACCGTGCGCTCTAGTGGCCAGATAGCTCTGCCAGTTTCCTCCAAGCTTGACCCCTTCTGCCCCATCCTCTCCAGCCTGTCCCTGTCTCAGTCCTATCCCGCACCCCTATACTTCGGTCCAGGGCTACAGGGGTGGAGCTAGATTTTTCCCTGTAATAGCTGCTCCAGACTGGGGTAGAGCCAGGCACCAGAATGGAGAGCAAAGAGCCTGTATTTCATGAGCTCTCAGTGACCCCCCATGCTGGTGCCCAGGCAGCATGGAGGAAGAAGCATCTGATTCAAATGCAAAGAGGACAAAAGCTGGACCAGGAAGAAGGGAAAGGAGTAAATGGGACAAGGAATGTGGTGAGAGTGAGACTGGAGGGCAGGGGGAGAGAAATGGGGACAGGGTTAGGACTGGGAACCAGTGAGGAGAAGGGGGGGGAGAACTGGGAGCCAGTTGGCAGAGGAGGATGGAATAGTTAGATTGGATGAAGAACTGGAGATGGGGGTGGGGGAAGGCTGTGACTAGCTGAAGAAGACTGGGACTAAGAAGCAGTGTGGTGGGGACTGCGGGTCGGGGGGAGGGGAGAGAGAGCTGACCTTTTAGAGCGTAAGGGATTTGGCCTCTTCTGTTGTGGGTGCTGCAGTAAACATACCAACAGTGTACACTGAAAGTAGTGGGGTTGACAGAGACATAGATGGTGTGAGAGATGGGGCAGAGCCAAACCTTCAAGTCCCAACACCCTTCAGGTCTGAAAGTTCACCCCCTACTATACTGTTCCATGTTGAATCCAGAATCCAAAGGGCCTGTTTCTGGTTTTCTGAGACTCCAGTTTGAGCTGGCAGAAATTTACAAGAAAACCTTGGGAGATTTTGATGTGCTAGATTCCAGATCTTTCTCTCTGCCCCATATATCTCTGTCTGTCTACCTTATTTTGTCTAGCTCTCCTTATAGTGTGCCTATCACTGAGACATCTGTGTTCTTAACCCTCACCCCCATCACCCCTGCTCTGATCCAGTTGCAAATCCAAATTTTTGCCTAACAATACAATTGTCAAAATGACACAGTGACTTAGGAGTCTAGGTCCAATTTTCGAAAGTTAAGTGGGAGTCTAAGTCCCATTGACACCTAAGTGCCGAAGTCTCTTTTGAAACTAGGACTTAGGCTCCCAAGCCACATACATGCTTTTGAAAGTGTTACCCCAAATCTGAACCACATCCAGATCTGAACACTATGTCGTTGGTCCATCTCCGCTGAATGTAACAACCAATGTGTCTCCTCAGATTTAAGTGAGATTCATATTTATGCTGTACTATGTCCATGATTTTATAATTTATACCAGTTGGAGCTAGATTTTTCTCCTTAATTAAGAAATCATGTTGGCTGCCATTTTACAGAATGTGATTTACTCACTGAGAAAAGATAAAATGTATCACAACAAACTAGGGAAATGCAACCTAGATGGAGCTACTATAAGATGGATGCATAACTGGTTGGAAAACCGTTCCCAGAGGGTAGTTATCAGTGGTTCACAGCCATGCTGGAAGGGCATACTGAGTGGGATCCCACAGGATCAGTTCTGGGTCCAGTTCTGTTCAGTATCTTCATCAGTGATTTAGATAATGGCATAAAGAGTACATTTATAAAGTTTGCGGATGATAACAAGCTGGGAGGAGTTGCAAGTACTTTGGAGGATAGGATTAAATTCAAGATGATCTGGACAAACGGAAGAAATGGTCTTAAGTAAATAGGATGAAATTATCAGTTGCACAGATACAAAATTGATGATTTAACTGGGATTTGGTCCTGCTTCGAGCAGGGGGTTGGACTAGATGACCTTCTGGGATCCCTTCCAACCCTTATATTCTATGATTCTATGAAATGGGAAATGACTGCCTAGGAAGGAATAATGCAGAAAGGGATCTGGGGGTCATAGTGGACCACAAGCTAAATATGAGTCAACAGTGTAACACTGTTGCAAAAAAAGCAAACATCATTCCGGGATGTATGAGCAGGAATGTTGTAAGCAAGATACAAGAAGTAATTCTTCTGCTCCACTCTGGGCTGATTAGGCCTCAGCTGGAGTATTGTGTCCAGTTCTGGGCGCCACATTTCAGGAAAGATGTGGACAAATTGGAGAAAGTCCAGAGAAGAGTAACAAAAATGATTAAAGGTCTCAAAAACATGACCTATGAGGGAAGTTTGAAAAAACTGGGTTTGTTTAGTCTGGAAAAGAGAATCATAGAATCATAGAATATCAGGGTTGGAAGGGACCTCAGGAGGTCATCTAGTCCAACCCCCTGCTCAAAAGCAGGACCCATACCCAATTAAATCATCCCAGCCAGGGCTTTGTCAAGCCTGACTTTAAAAAAGACTGAGAGGGGACAAGATAATAGTTTGTTCAAGTACATAAAAGGTTGTTACAAGGAGGAGGGAGAAAAATTGTTCTTTCTAACCTCTGAGGATAGGGCAAGAAGCAATGGGCTTAAATTGCAGCAAGGGCGGTTAGGTTGCACATTAGAAAAAACTTCCTAACTGTCAGGGTAGTTAAGCACTGGAATAAATTGCCTAGGGAGATTGTGGAATCTCCATCACTGGAGATTTTTAAGAACAGGTTAGACAAACAACTGGTAGGGATGGTCTAGACTAGTGGTTCCCAGACTTGTTCCGCTGCTTGTGCAGGGAAAGCCCCTGGCGGGGCGGACCGGGTTGTTTACCTGCCGCGTCCACAGGTTCGGCCGATTGCGGCTCCCAGTGGCTGCGGTTCGCTACTCCAGGCCAGTGGGAGCTGCGGGAAGCAGCGCGGGCTGAGGGACATACTGGCCGCCTCTTCCAGCAGCTCCCATTGGCCTGGAGCAGCGAACCGCGGCCACTGGGAGCTGTGATCGGCCGAACCTGCGGATGCGGCAGGCAAACAAACAGGCCCGGCCCGCCAGGGGCTTTCCCTGCACAAGCCGTGGAACAAGTTTGGGAACCACTGGTCTAGGTAATACTTAGTTCTGCCTTGAGTGCAGGGGACTGGACTAGACCTCTCGAGGTCCCTTCCTGTTCTGTGACTCTATGATCATTATACAGAGCCCAGATTGACAGAGGGTTGAGACAGGGCTACCTCCATGACTGCTGTTTCCATTTAGATTGGAGTGATTGCATTTTTCCTTATGTACATCACCCCCTTCACAGAGTAGTTCCAGGGAAAAGAAACAGTTTTGTTCCCGTGTATCCACCAGTAGCCTTAGCTGCATGATAAACAGTAGGAAAAAGAAAACTTTGCTAGCTGGCAAAATAGGGAAGAGACATCAGGCATCTATTCACACTTCACTCCTACCACAGGTATGTTCCACAGTGTCTGCCAGGCCTGAGCGATGTGGAGCTACACATTAAGCTGAAGTTACGGGTTGTTTTTAGTGCCTCAAACCAAAAGGCTTTAACGCAGAAATACGCTGTGTCAAAATAAAGCCTTATTGGAATTTAAAAATAACGTACTTGTTACAGAACTGAACAAGACTGTCAAAATGCAATGGGACAGATCCTCAGCTGGCATAATTTAATATTGTGTGAAGATATGCTCCTATATATACAGTAGATCCCTTTTGCCATCTTCTGTAGTGCAGCACAAAATGCATGGATCTGAAAATTGCATATTTAAAGAAAGGGTGCCTTCTGGGGATGAGCTCCTGCCTCATAGGGACCCCCCAAAATGTGACAGTCAGGACATGCCTAGGGGTAGCTCAGTTATAGCAACTTGTCTTCAGAGCTCTGCATGGGGCTGGCCCAAGCTATCAAAGGGATTGCCTCACTCTGTGTGATCACGACTTCTCGTCACACCTGTGGTGTTCTGCTGGAACAATGGAACTGCCAGCTTCGAGAGTGAGACTTATGCATGTTGGAGACAGCTTTCCTGATGACTGACCCACTACTGCAAACTTCACTTCCATTAGAACACCCATGAGTCTCACTGCGTTCAGACTGAAATGTCAGAGCCATCCCTTTCTTCCTCCTAATCAATCTATTTCAAAGGGTTTGGTCCAAAGGAGCTAAAAGAGCATAATGCAATAATTGCTGCCTAAGAAACTTCTTCAAAATGTCTGCAAACTGATTAAAACTTTCATGTTATTTTCAAATCCCATCCAGAGACTTAGAAATACAATTAATATTTTGTAAAGTTAACAAAGGTAATTAAACCCATAGGAAACATCAGAAATGGGGGATAGTTGGAAAATAGGCAAAAGCTCACTGTATTTATAGAATTACTGAGAGGAGTGGAAGAGGGATTACTGCAACAGACAGAACGCAAGGCCTCAATAATAATGATGATTAGATACCATGATGATGGCTGTGGTATAAGAACCTAAAAATAATAGACCATTTTTTTGTTCTATGTTTATACAGCACCTAGCACAATGGGGGCCTGGTTAATGATTAGGGCTCCTATGTGCTATGGAAATGCAAATAATTAATTATAACAAGAACAGAGGTTGTGAAATTTTTGGTGCACTTGAACCCATCTCTGATTTAATCTATATTCTCTCTCTCTCTCTTCCATACATTAAAATATAGACAAGTAACTACTTCAAACCACAGTTCCTGGGCCAGGCACTTGATGCAATATAAACAGTCCATGGTTCAAGTACTGCTCCACATGGAGACAGAGATCTGTCTGTGTACAGAAAGCTCCTTGCAGGATCTGGGCCCCCCACATATTATAAACAAATAATAATTAACCCTAAATAAATTAATCAGATGTGGTTTGGGACCAAGATGTCATTAACCTCAGCTGTCAATTACCAGATGATGAACACTTGGTATAGCATGGATGCAGGCAGCTGATTGACAGATAAGTCTAGTACATCCAGGCAAGGACATTCAGTCTTCTTGAGGAATTCTGGTTGTTGGAGGTTGCAGGAAGAGTTTTCTGAATATTATTGGTTACTAAGAGAGTCTACTGGCTAACGAAAAACAGCCCTTTCTCAGAATAAATATTTTTTGGACCAAGAGGAGGGAACTTGAAATAAAATAGCATCCATCCATCCATCCACCCAAGCATTTATAAAAGGAAACCCAGTGAGGGCTGGTCTGTACAGTTTCATGTACCTATGTCACTGTGTTGGTTAGTGGTGTGATATTTTTACTGAAATAGTTATACCACTGTATCTGAATCCACATTAGGGGGTAAAGCAGACATGCCAAACCCATGGAAAAAACTCAGAAATAGGGCTTGTTTTTGGCTTAATTGGCTTCTGAGTTGCTTGTTGGCTAGTTTTTGGCTTGTTGCTTGTTTGGCTTGTTGCTTCTTTTTTTTGATCAGCTCCCAGCAAGCAGGGGTAAGTGGGTGCAAGCAGGGGCAAGGGGAGCAAGCAGGCGCAAGGCGGGGAGAGAATCAGGGATGCACAGCGGGCCCACCACAGTCCCAGACTGCATGCTGGGGGGATCTAGTCACATATAATGTGGGGGTTCTTAAGGATTGGCTTGTTTTGGCCTTGTTTTGAAATGGGATTAGCTTGATTTCTGGCTTATTGTGAAAGCTGGGGTGTTTATTTACCGTGTGAAAGTTGGCAACTGTGGGGTAGAGCTAAGTGAAATTCAGAATTTCCATCCTGCAAGAAATTTCAACATTTGCTGAAATTTCTAATTTGCAGAATGGAAATGGTGAAACATCTCTATTTAGGTTTCAGAGTAACAGCCGTGTTAGTCTGTATTCGCAAAAAGAAAAGGAGTACTTGTGGCACCTTAGAGACTAACCAATTTATTTGAGCATGAGCTTTCGTGAGCTACAGCTCACTTCATCGGATGCATACCGTGGAAACTGCAGCAGACTTTATATATACACAGATTCTCTGTGTATATATAAAGTCTGCTGCAGTTTCCACGGTATGCATCCGATGAAGTGAGCTGTAGCTCACGAAAGCTCATGCTCAAATAAATTGGTTAGTCTCTAAGGTGCCACAAGTACTCCTTTTCTTTTTGCATCTCTATTTAGAAACATTGAACTATTTCATTTCAATATTTTTGATCTGAACAAAAGTAAAATTGAAAAGTTGTTTTGATTTATTGAACTGACCTGATGCACTTAGTTTTGACTCCATTCTATATTGAACTGCATTTTTGCAGTGACACATTGCCCCATGGGTGCTGTAGTTTGAGATTCTCATGTACACCTTTACCCCAGTGAGCCAGGTTCCCTGGCTGCATTATATCTCCCAGGTTGTACCTGGAGTCACATGACTCCTAGGATTCACCACACTGCTCACTCAGAGGAAAATCCACATTGAATTATGGGAGATGTATCCTCCAGGGATCCTGGCCCATATACAAGAATAGGGGCCCAAACTAGCACTCCCATAAGGCAATGATTTTACTATACTGTGAGTGTGGGTACCATCACCACTAACCATTCCGATCAGTCTTTCTCTAGCCCAATGAATCTTTAGTGATACAAAGTGGAACAGCTCCAACAGCAGACAGTGAAAGACATTCAATGCAGAACAGCCAGTAGCCTTGTGTTTAGGGCACTTCCCTGATGTATAGAAGACCTGGATTCAAATCCCTGCTTCAGGCAGTTTATCCTGGACCTGAGAAACCTTCCTGGTGAAGGTTTTGTAAAAACTGGCTCTTTCCCATGAATGCTTTCAGTGACCAACCAGCATTTTATGACAAAAAAAAAGTGTAATTGGAAAAGTCTTGAACAGCTTTAATTAATATCAGTCAATGTCTATTAAAACACATCATTTTGCAGGGAAAGACACACTAGCTTTTAACAAGTGAACGGTATTAACTCCTTGATATTTAACAATTTTATCAAAAAGGTGAATAACGTTTTGTTTGATCAAAATATTCAGGCTGGCGTTTAAAGAGATCATGAGACATGAAGCATGGCAATAATGTGAATCTCAGGTTTTTAAGCAAAAAAACTTGACTGGTTTTAGTGTGTTCTGTGCACCTATTATCTGAAAAGAGTAATCAAATTATGATTTGTTTAGTTTTAATATTCCATAGCACTGACTGGAGGAATTAAGGTACAATGAATATATATTTAACTGTCTAGAAAAAAAATAAAAAATACATTTAAACAATGTGATGGTACCATAGTAGCTCTGAAATAGCTTTTACCTGGCAAAAGTACTGACAACTAATTGGCATTAACTAACTTAGCTACCATAATTGTAATCAAGGGAAATCACTACACGAGAACTAAATTTCTAATATGTCCCATAAAATTTCTTAATGAAGCTTACTGTTAAATCATCTTTTGGAATATTCTTTTTTTTCCTGAAAAACGAAATAGTTTAGAATAATAGAAAACCCTTCTCACAAATTACATCCTGTATGTCCATCTTTCTGTAGAAGTGGCTTAGCAATATAAGGACTGGCACTTGGCAGGTCGAACTTCAGCAGGACCATTTGAGCAATGGTCTCAAGTTGCAGTGGGGGAGGTCTAGGTTGGATATTAGGAAACACTATTTCACTAGGAGGGTGGCGAAGCACTGGAATGGCTTACCTAGAGAATAGAGACAATACCTAGAGAGGTGGTGGAATCTCCATCCTTAGAGGTTTTTAAGGCCTGGCTTGACAAAGCCCTGGCTGGGATAATATAGTTGGTGTTGGTCCTGCTTTGAGCAGGGGGTTGGACTAGATGACCTCCTTAGGTCTCTTCCAACCCTAATCTCCTATGGTTCTATAAGGAAGTAGTGAGACGATTAACCTTGGGATTCAAGAGACCCAGGTTGAATTCCCTGATCCATCACAGACTTCCTAAGTGACCTTGAACTAGTTGCTTAGTCTCTCTGTGCCAGAGTTCCCCATCTGTAAAATGGGGATCTTTTGTCAGACACAGCAAAACAAGTTGATTTGTTCGACAACAAGGGGAAGACAAAGTATACGTGGCTATCAATGTCCCAAAAGCAACCGTCAGAGTAGATGGAGAAACACTAGAAGAAGTAAGTCATTTTACCTATCCAGGGAATGAGATGTCACACAACGAATACCAAAAGCATCAAACAACTTTCATACATTTGAGAAGATTTGGCAAAGTAGCATGACTGGCACTGATACAAAACCACAATCTGTTAACATTGGCATCATGTCGGTCCTCCATTATGGATAAGAGTCATGGAAATCTGCAACAGAAATTGATAAGAAAATCAATTCATTCCAAAGTAAATGCCTGCAGAAGATCTTTAGAATCCATTGGAAAGAATTTCTTGCAACATCAGAATTCTAAGGAGAACAAACTAAAGCAACAAACACGGATAGAAGAAAACAATGGACTTATTTAGGACATGCCTTAAGGATGGCACCAACACTACTTCCATGTCAAGGGATAACATGGATGCAACCCAGAGAAACACTACACAGAACAATAGAGAAAGAAGCCAAATCCATCAACATGACACTCAGAAGCCTGAACAGACCAGCACAAGACTGAAGTAAATGGTGGAAACTGCTGAATGCCCTGTGCACCTGAGGGGGGCAGGAGCGGGGGTGGAATAAAGAAAGTTCCCGACCTCACAGTGATGTTGTGAGGTAAATTAAAGATTGTATCACACTCAGGTACTTTGTTAATCAGGATCTTATCGCTACTTAAGGTAGATAGACATCTTTCCGAGAAGAATGGTTTTGTAGTTTTCTTACGTTATGTATAACTGATGATTCCTTCTCCTTTCCCCACCTCCTTTCCTCTTTCTTGACATAGTGTTTTATAGTGGTTAGACTTATTGAGCATGGAGACTTGTGGATTTGGTTTTCAGCTTTTTGCTTATCTACCTTACGGAAGTCTTGTGAGAATTAGTTCATGTTTATAAAAGTACTTTGAGCTCCTCACATGAAAGGTGTATATATGTGTGCAAAGTAATATTTTTCTTGAAAGAATTCTGCTTGTACAGGTACATTTCCAAGGATATGGAATAATCTGTCATAATGCCTTTGTATAATCAACTGGCACTGTGCAATTCAGGAATATGAATCTGTGAGCTAAGGGTTCTGGTGCAACTGGACAAGCTATTTGTAGTGAATAATTTATTTGTTGAGTTTTTAGCCCTTTTTCTAGTTATTGTTAATTATCCTTGAACATAAGACAATTCATGGGAATTTGTCTGAAATATTCCATATATGTTTACAGATATTTCAGCATGTGGTTGTGGCTAGCAAATGACATGTGCTTTGCTTCATATATTAGATATTTGCAATTAAAAATCCATGTTCAACCAATCCATTTGGAAGGTTGTGATTATAGCTGAGCAAATTTTTGTGTACCTGCTTGGTGGACCCCCTGAAACCTTCTCACGGGGCCCTTGGATCCCTGGTTGAGAACCACTGGATTAAAGCATTCATTTTGTGGTAGGGGCTTGTCAACTCATTGTACGACTTTGAGGATAGCACGGAGCAATCTAGGGCTATCCATTCCGTCTCTCAACTACCGGCCCATTCACAAGAATAATGACTTCCTTCACATAAGCTGATTGGGCAGTGGGGCGAGAGCCAGCCTGGAACTAACCTAGAGAATAACCTGGGCAAAAAGAAGACAGAGTATTTTAAAAGGTGTCTGCTTCTCTGAGTAGAAGGCTGACCACATCCAAGAATGCTAAGTTGAGGAGGCAGGACGGCTTGACTAGACTCTGGATGCTGACCAGACCCCAGAACTCACAGGAGAGGGTGAAGTCAGGCTAAGAGGGATTGAATTCAGGATTTTGTTTTTTCCAAGATCTAACTCTCTAGTGCTTTCAAGAGTAAATTGCCTGTGGTTCAGAAATCCCTTGGCTAAACCTGTATCCATGTTCTCCCTGAAGGGATTAATCAAGAAGTTCAGAGTTCCCATGGTTCAGTGGGACTCTGAAGGACTGTTTATTGGAAACTGGGGCCTTGGGAGGGTTGAGACACTGGCTTCAGGGTCTAAGGTGGCTGAACTGTAGGATCCCACTGGCCAAGAAGGGTGTCAGACATGATGTCTGCACTGGGAGTGTGCTTGAGAGACCCAGATCTTGGAATGGTGACAAATCCCTACCCAGACCCGGGAATAAGAAGCATGTGGGAAGCCACTGACAACAGACTATCACCCGTCCAGACACAGGGGACTGGAAGAGGTCATGTATATCCATTTGCTGATGGGATGAATGCAATTGTCTGATGTGAATGCTCCTGAGCACAAATTCAGAAGCATTCTGCAATATTTGCTTAACATTTTCTGCATTCATGAAGATCTCTGGGCCAAATCTTTGCTGGAGTAACTCCATCAACGTCAATGGAGTTAGACCACCAGATGATTTGACCCACCACTGGGAAATGTGTTTGATAGAATATTTGTGGAAAGCAAACACAAAAGGGATGGGATTAGGGTAAAAATAAATTACTTAAGATTCAAGTGTATGTTTGCCAATAGCTTTGCATGTGGATTATTGCATGTTCATGTGTTTCCACAAAGCCCTAAGCACCCCCTGCGAAGTGCTGAAAACTCTTCTTTGGTGTAATTGACTTCAAATTACATTGGCTGAATTTAAAGCTCACATTTACTTACATCACCCTTGCTGATCACTCTTAGCTCCCATTGATATCAGAGTGAGTTGAGAGCATTACAATATTTGTAGGAAGTACTCAGCAACTTGTAAGATCAAGCCTTTAAAATGACTGAGATCTATGAGGTAGGGGCTTGCTATCCATTTGGCGTTGTTAACCTATTTATTGTGCAGCTCCATGGTGTACAGAATGTTTACAGTGTTACATATATAATGATGATACAGGACCTGATTCAAGCTTGTTGAATAGTAAGAGTCTCATCAATTTTAGTGGACCAGGCCTTTAAAGACTAACAAGAAAAAATGTCTTTCTTTCTGTCCCTTTAAGACAATTCTTATTGTCTTTTCTTCTCTCCTTTTGATCAAGTCTTCATTTATTCCAGGAGATTCCACCATAAATACATCTAAGTTCCTTAATGCCAAACGGCTCTGAATAATTTGTCCCAATTAATTACATCCTGGAGTTGTTTTCAAAAGCTGGTATCATTCAGTAACAAAGCTGTTAGCTACTTATTAAATGATATAATCCTGGATTCTGTAAAGGAGATCAAGCATTTAACTAACTTTTGTCTATGTCCAGAACACATCAAAGAGTTGATATTTACACTGAAACTATAATTACAGTTGCAAATCAATTTTCCATTTAAATCCACCGTTTTTACACGCTTAAATTTTCAGGAACCATGTCCTTATTTTATCTTGAGAGGAAGGATGGTCTAGCTAGCAGCTAGAGCACTCCACTAGGCCTCAGGAGACCTGTGTTTAGTTCCTGGCTCTGCTAAAGACTTTCTATGTGACTGGGAAAATCACTTAGCTTCTCTGTGCCTTGATTACCCATGTGTAAAAATGGCATGTTCCTGTCTCCCACAGGCCTTGTACATGTGTATAAATGCATTAAAGATTGCGATGTGCTTTGAGATCTACTGGTGAAAAGTGCTATGCAAGAGATAGGGATGACCCTGGTTTGAAGTTCAATCATAATTTTTTAAAGCTTGAGCAAAATGCCTTTCACTTCTTAAGCCACAAGCAACAAGCTAAACACAAACTCTCACTGTCAAAATCTTCTTGCTACTTTTTTTTTCATGAGGAAAACTTAAAAATGGCTGAACTAGGAAAATGTAAATTTGGGGCAAAACTCTGCCATCTGTGCCTTGGCCTTGGTCTGACCTAAAGCCCATTGAAATCAGTGGAAGTCATTCCACTGACTTCAGTGGGTTTTGGGATTGGGCCCTGACAGAGCATCGCACGGCACTCACCCAGGAGCACAATGCCTGGCTAAGTGCACTTAGCAATGATCTGTGCGCCAAAGGGGAAAGATCAGCAAGACTAAGGGCGCAGGCAGGTACAGCACCTCTCTGAGTGCATGCTGCTGTCGAGGGCCAGCCAGATGTTCGAGTAGTCCACTTATTGAGCTGTAGTAATGAGTGCTGGTGAATGGGCTGCATCTCGGCCTCCCCAGACCATTTTGCTCTATGCAGAAAGAATGACTGAAGGCCCTTTTGTTCATCCACTCTACCTCATTATCTGGATCAGAGGAGCAAGGGCAGAATTTGGGGTAAAAAACCCCCAGCATCATAACCCTGATCCCTAAGCAGGGTTTGAATTGAACTTGATCAAAGCAAGCTGGCTACAGCTCAGCAGCAGCACCACCCATAATCTCTTTAATGTTCTTAGGTTTTGCTGTGTAGTTCAATCCACTGCAGGCTAATGAATAGCATTTCAGATACATTCAGCAGTTCACAAGACTGTGACATCTAATGTCAATGCCAATAAACCTGTCACACACACATATTGTGTTTGAGGCAGTCGACTGAAAATTGATTGTGTGACTTGGTTGAATATAAATCACATATTTATTTACCCTCAACTGTGGACGTATGATTAGTCTATACATATTCATAAAATATTGGTTAAGGAAATTAACACTTGCCCATCATAAACTACAGCTAGGAATAATTTGCAACAGAGGGAAAGTTGAGAATGCATTTTATTTTGGAATTGATTTGATATGTTGCGTTATTTAACCATTCCTAAATAATTTTAAGCCATGAATTTAAATAAGGTACAAAACCCCATGGATGTCCAAAAGACTTTTTTTTTTAAAGGCTTTTTTCTTCCATTTACAATTGCCCGTTTACATATATGTTTTAACTGACCAATCCAGAAAAGAATTTTTAAAGTCACATATTTGTTGAGATTGGACCCTGACAGTGCCTTAAGCACTTCCATTGTGGGAATAAATTATTTAGGACCAGATTCTGATACCTTTAGGCATCCTGTGTGGTAGCTTACTCCATGAGAGGCCCCTTTGGTTTTAAGTTCCGTATCTTGGACATTTAAATACCTTGCCAACATCATAGGTCTGTGCCTGCTCACACTGGCTCAAATTGTGGAGCCCTTATCCTGTTGAGTGCTTACTCATATGAGTAACCTTTTTTCAGTATGCAGTGCTTTTTGGAGCTATGTTGGTCCCAGGATATGAAATACAGGGTAGGTGAGGTAATATCTTCCAATGGGCCAACTTCTGTGGTGGAAGAGACACATTTTCGAGATTCAAAAAGCAGACCTGAAGAAGAGCTCTGTGAAGCTTGAAAACTTATCTCTTTCGCCAGCAGAAGTTGGTCCAATTGAGGATATTACCTAGTTGTGATGGTGCCAAATTATTATGAATTGCTGTGACTGATATGAATAAATGTGGTAAGCATGAGTTTGGTATGGCTTGGTATGTCTGAACTTGCTAGAGGATTCTGGGAGCAGGATTCTCTTAGCATTACATAAATGATGTGGAAAACTACGGAAGGTGCTGGAAGAGCACTGGAATGGTTAAAATAAGCTTGATATATGTGTATGTTTCAACATCAAGCTTTGGAATATCAGTAGGGGAATCGGCCCACAAGTTAAGGAAGATGTAAAAACAGTGGTGAAAGAACAGGTTAGGGACTATTTAGGAAAGCTGGACATCACAAGTCCATGGGGCCGGATCTAATGCATCTGAGGGTGCTGAGGGAGTTGGCTGATGTGATTGCAGAGCCGTTGGCCATTATCTTCGAAAACTCATGGCAATTGGGGGAGGTTCCGGACGATTGGAAAAAGGCAAATTTAGCGCCCATCTTTAAAAAAGGGAAGACACAGAATCCGGGGAACTACAGACTGGTCAGCCTCACCTTAGTCCCTGGAAAAATCATGGAGCAGAAATCCATTTTGAAGCACTTGGAGGAGAGGAAGGTGATCAGGGAACAGTCAACCTGGATTCACCAAGGGCAAGTCATGCCTGACCAACCTGATTGCCTTCTATGACAAGATAACTGGCTCTGTGGATATGGGAAATGTGGTGGATGTGATATATCTTGACTTTAGCAAAGCTTTTGATACGGTGTCCCACAGTATTCTTGCCAGCAAGTTAAAAAAGTATGGATTGGATGAATGGACTGTAAGGTAGATAGAAAGCTGGCTAGATTGTCGGGCTCAATGGGTAGTGATCAACAGCTTGATGTCTAATTGGCAGCTTTTATCAAGCGGAGTGCCCCAGGGGCCTGTCCTGGGGCCAGCTTTGTTCAACATCTTCATTAATGATCTGGATGATGGAATAGATTGCACCCTCAGCAAGTCTGTGGATGACACTAAGCTGGGGGGAGAGGTAAATACACTGGAGGATAGGGATAGGGTCCAGAGTGACCTAAACAAATTGGAGGATTGGGCTAAAAGAAATCTGATGAGGTTCAACAAGGACAAGTGCAGACTCCTGCACTTAGGATGGAAGAATTCCATGCATTGCTACAGGCTGGGGACCAACTGGCTAAGCAGCAGTTCTGCAGAAGAAGACCTGGGGATTACAGTGGACAAGATGCTGGATATGAGTCAACAGTGTGCCCTTGTTGCCAAGAAGGCTAACAGGCTATTGGGCTGCATTAGTAGGAACATTGCCAGCAGATCGAGGGAAGTGATTATTCCCCTCTATTTGGCACTGGTGAGGCCACATCTGGAGTATTACATCAAGTTTTGGGCCCCCCACTACAGAAAGGATATGGACAAATTGGAGAGAGTCCAGCAGAGGGCAACGAAAATGATTAGGGGGCTGAGGCACATGACTTATGAGGAGAGGTTCCAAAGAGGATGGAGCTCGGCTGTTCTCAGTGGTGGCAGATGACAGAACAAGAAGCAATGGTCTCAGGTTGCAGTGGGGGAGGTCTAGGTTGGATATTAGGAAAAACTATTTCATTATAAGGTTGGTGAAGCTCTGGAATGGGTTACCTAGGCAGGTGGTGGAATCTCCACCCTTAGAGGTTTTTAGGGCCTGACTTGACAAAGCCCTGGATAGGATGATTTTGTTGGGGTTGGTCCTGCTTTGAGCAGGGGGTTGGACTAGATGAGCTCCAGAGGTCTCTTCCAACCCTGATCTTTTATGATTCTTCTGTGATTCTGTGCAATCAGTGGGCTTGGTGTGAGCTGACATGGGTCAAAATGACCCTTTCTGGATGACATCATGCTAAGAGCTTAAGCGAATAATTGATTAGAGGGTAAATGTTGATTGAGCTTTGATCTAGGTCTGTTCTGCAGCCCCTCCTTCCAAAATATTAATTACAGTACACCAGTAATGAATGCCCACAAGGCATATTCCTGGGATATGTGACTCCTTTGAGAACAAAAGTTATAAATGCTAAGCAAAGTAAATTAGTTAAGTGAATCCCCCAATTAACATCTGAAGAGGTTCAAGACAGTGAGACAGAAGTCCTCGGGGCGACCTAGACCCTGCTTCGGGGGACATTTAACAGACCAAGTACCTAAAAGGGGAAAGAAGAGAAGAAAAGACCTCTCCATCTAGAATTGGCAGATATATCTGCCTTGTTTGCTAATCAGGATACTGTGTAAGGTCAACATAGTTACTGAGGGTTTTTGCTTAGGGAGTTAAGGCTTATAGGACAATACATGTACTATGTAACCTTAACTACTTGTGTGATTCTTTCTCAAATAAATTACTGTACATTAAACATATGAGTTTCCAAATTATCACTGGTACCGGTAACATCCTCCTGTGAATGCACCAGTGTTGAATTTTAAACCTGGTTCATGCTGGGCATCAGATTTTCACTTTCTGGACCCTGTACTGAATAAATGCAGATTGATGTGGAGTGACTGAAATGATGTTTTTCTTTTTTTCATGGACATACATTCTGAAAAGAAGTACTATGGTGTGTGAGTTTAGATTGCAAACACAAAACAGCTTCTCTGTGAAAAGCCTGAAGAACACAGAATTGCTGTTAGGTCTGACAAAATAACATATCTGGCTTAGTTGGTGATCTCTGAAAAAGAGTTTCTAGGGTATACGGAATAATGAATATTCTTCATTAATAATTGTAAAATAGGGAAATGTAACGGCACTTGCCTCTGGCATTCTTGAGGCATTTAGATCTCAGGAGTGTTTTCCCTTCTGATTCAAGGTGCCTAATGACCAAACACAAAAGTGTGCTTAGATTTCTATCCCAAATGCCCACCCACTTTTAAAAAGTGAATTCTGGTGTCAATCGGAATAACTCCATTGACACTGGAGCTACACCAGTTTCCACAATTTGAGGATAGGGCCCTAGCTTTGCACCTTCAACCAGCATCCTAGATGTTCCATCCATGCTGAACTCTAAAGAGAAGTGCCTGAGGAAGTCACTCCCATTTACTGGCTCTGTGGCTGGCACAGTTTAGGAGTGCAGTGTAGGTAAGGATGCTGAGAAGGCCTTGGATAGTGCCTTCGGTTGCTCATCAGCAAAAGCTTGCTCCTATTCCCACTGAAATTGGTGGCCAAGCTCTCCATGAGTTCACTGGAGTGGGTTCAGGCCCCCCCAGCCTCTGGCCTGCAGTGAAGCCCTCCAGAAGAATAACAGCAGAGGTGAGCAGAATCCCATGGGTTTGGCCAACAGAGACATGGAAGGGGGGGTGTGTGTGGCTCTGCTCCCATTTCCCTCCTCTGAGCCCCTCCACAGGTTTCCCAAACTGGAGGTTCAGAGAGGGGACAGGCGAGGTGAGAATGGCGATGGCTGCTCTGTGTGGCATTCCTCTCCATACTCCTGCAACCCCGTGTCCCTCAAAACCCATGGGACAAACCAGGACTTGTCACTGCAGACTGAGCCTGCAGTGAATCATATAGATTCTCTCTCTTGGGGAGGCCAGTAGGAACTGTGCTGAAAAGGGGCATTTTGGGTCAGTTCCACAAACCAAATGATTTCAATTCACATTGAGCTGACCTGAAACAAAATATTGTCTTTGGTTTTTCCCAGCAATAGGTGGATTTTTTTTTTTTTGCTGGGGAGCAACTGCATTTTCTGTTGAAAAGTCATTTCAGTGGAAAATGCCCAACCAGCTCTAGCCAATATAAATGGTCACAGGGTCCCAAAAGGAAGAAATGCAGGTGTTTGCCATCAGAGTGATAGGTGGTTGGTACACACGAGTTAATGTGCCTGGGTCCTGTTCTAAGAGTGGAAGAATTGCAAGCTTCTCCTCCAAGGCCCATAAAGGCAAGGTGCGTGCACTTGATGTGGGTACACGCATAGACCGGAAAGAGGGCAGTGGATTAAGGGCATTTTTTCTAAATGTTCTAGAATCATAGAAATGTCGGGCTGGAGAGGCCCTCAAGAGGTCATTCAGTCCAACCCTCCTGCATTGACGTTGGATTAAGTATACCTAGTCCATCCCTGACAGGTGTTTGTCTAACCTGTTTTTAAAAACCAGAGTAAATACTCCCAAGATTAATGGTTAACATTGCAGTTAAATTCCCCAACCAGTCACAAACTGAGCTTCTGATCCCCACACTGGTTATCAAGAAGCAAATAAAAAATAATAATAATTTAAAAAAAAAATCACATAGCTCCCTTATTGCATTCCAGTTCTCTGGTTCCCAATCAGCATCTAGGTCCAGTACAGTGAGAAGCTATTTTAAAACTCTGCTCACTATACAAAATGTTCTTCTGAACACCAAAGTGCCAGCCACATTACCAGGCCAATATTAGGTTGGATCTTACCCAAAATACCATGACACTAGCCAATCCTTTAGTGTCTAAAAGAAAAGGTTTATTATAAAGAAAGAAGAAGAGAGATGGTAAATGGTAAAACAGTCACATACATACAAAGACTTCAAAGTCCATATATCAGGTTCCTAGCAGTATTGGTGAGTTTGATGGCTTGAAAGTCCCTCTGGAATATATCCACAGGTTGAATGGGTCATTCAGTCCTTTGTTCAGAGCGTCAGTTTGTAGCAAAGTTCCTCCAGAGGTCAGAAGCAGGATTGAAGACAAAATGGAGAAGATGCAGCTGCCTTTTATAGTCATTTGCCATGCAGCTTCTGTTTCCTTTGTTCCAAACAGAAACTGTCCAGCACATGGAACCATAGAGTTCTGTCCATAGGCATGCCTTGCTGAGTAATAAGGTGTAGTCCCTGATCCTTTCATTGTACAGTTGATGTCACTTGATGGGTCATCAAGCAGGCTAGGCAGCACTGATGCCAATCTATCTGGGGGTGTAATCCGGATGCACAGCACAAGTTTGAAATACAGATATACCCTATATATCTATAACTCATAATACAAAGGTGATACAAACATATAAACAAGATTGTAATACTTGGCAAATTGTAACATTTTCACAGATACCTCACATGGCATGCCCAGTCAGATTCTTTGTAATTTTATAGTATCGGTGTCAACAATATCATAAAGTGTCTCCCAGATTCCGTACAGCGTCACACCAGGGAATAGCCCCAATTCTGCCTGTGGTAGCCAGCCACCCATGTAGCTGCACTGGTGCTGATCCCTAAATGGGGACAAGAGTAAATTGAGGCTTGCACTGATTGAGCTAATTGGGGTTGACCCTGATTACAGGGAGAACTGAACCTTGATTAGCTTAATCAGTGTGAACCTCTGCATACCCATCTCTACATTTAGGGTACATCTTCACTGCAGCGTTCGGCTGGTGATTGGCACCTGGGCTTGGCTAGCTACGGTTAGCCTAGCTGAGGTGTGAGCAGCCACTCTGCAGAGCCCTGCTCATGGATACTGCACTCCCCTGGGTGTGTCGCTAGGACATCTGGACGCGTATCCCATGGTTCCCCATGCTGCAGCCAGCTGAGCTCTGTGATTCTTCCCCAGTGGATGGTGGGAGACCTTGTGTGTCCGGGCACAGAGGGAGAATTGTGGGAAAGCATTGGAGAACAATCAGCACTTGAGCGATTTAGCCTGTGTCCTCCCTGCAAAGTGGGCAGGTTACCAGCCCAAATGAAATTGGAATCTGGGCTCTAACCCACATTCCCTGCCATACCAGAGGCCTGAAAGCACCACTGAACTCAGGAGAGAGGGTTGTATAGGTGGACAAGTGGGGGATTAGAGGCAAACCCAGGCTAACTCTACAGTGAAGACAGACCCTTTTGGGGTCAGCAACAGAACTGTTTCACCCATTGCCAACCGGTCACGGCTGTGTTTAGATAAAGCCATGGATGTCCACAGTCCAGCATTTGTCAAAACCATCAGCGTTACCTCCTCTTCTGCAGTCAAGTGTTTGCATGTCCATTAATTCTGAGGTCCTTATATCATTCAGTTCAGTAAAGGAGGAATCAATTTCCCAGCTGGGGTTAAAAAACAAATGGCTGAAATATGCAGTCAAAACACATCTGACTTAGACTCAAAAAACCCTTGGTGAATAAAGAGTTGTTCAGAAGTAACTTGGTTACTCGGGTGTGCGTGTGTTCCTCTCAGTGACTCTGTGGGAACTGTATGCTGTCAAAGCCTTTTGAAGTATGGGTGGGGTGGAAAGCTGATAATCTTGGAAGACACCAAAGTAAATGGATTAGCATATGTCTGCGATCAAAAGCCCATAGGGATCCTGTATTAGGGACCAGAAATATGGTAACTTTTGTATACACATCACAACAGAAGGGGATATAAATTATCCTAGCAACGCTAATGGAAGTTGGCCTTACTTTGCGGAGACAGAAGGGATGTGTGTGAGATGCAGGGCTGCTTCTCATTTCTATGATTGAGGTGGGATTAGGGGAATCAGTTTAGCTTCTCTGATAGGAAAAGGAAGGGGTTTAGTCTACTCCGGTTACTTTTAACCAAACATTGCTGCTATTTTACAAATAGTTACAACTCAGGGGAGTACAAGGATTACAATTGTGCCTGGCAGTGAGAATAGTGATATTTCTCCCCCCGCCCCCTTGCACACTTGCACAGTGGTCAGGCAGCCTAGTCATAATGGTTTTATTTCTACTTTCTGTTTTCCTCCTTAAATCAGTTCACTTTTTTAGAACCATTGAGGCAGACGGCTCTAGTTGGTTAATTTGGGGAGGCGTTGTCTGTCACAGGATATACACAGGGCTGTGTGTGGCTGAGTTTGGGACTTGACTGAGGGTGAATTAGCGAACGCTCAAGTCAGAGGTGACACTGAGGGAAGCCTACCGAGGGTGTGGTGGGAGGCTCAAGTCTCAGTTGACAACTGAGCAGGTTCAGTTGCACTTCTCTTCTGTAAAAGTCCTAAAGCCACGATTTCATCCACATACCAACATACAGTAATCTTGCCCGAGAGCTGATGAATGCACTGCATGATCCTCAACTGGGAGGAAGGGACAGAATTTCCTAACAAGCTGCAGATGGCAGAAAGCTTTTTTCCCCACTGACGCAGCCTGATGATCCAGGCTTAGGGATGAGTCGAACATCTGTGCTTTATAAGACAATTGCAATCATTGCTGTCTCATATGGTCCTTTGTTGCTTCCAGTTTAGAGTATCACAATTTGCTCTGCATGGGGCTAACCTTGAAGGTTACTCAGAAATTCGTGTAGAACGTGACTGGCTTTGTAAATGAACTACAAGGAGCCTATTAAAACTCTCCTTGGCTTGCCATTTCCTTCTGGCTGAGATTCAAAGTGGTGGCTGAGCTCTGCCTGGGATCCTGGCTAGGGGAAAGACTTTGTTTTTTTCTGTATGACAGATCTAGCCTCTGGATCTGTAAGAGTGGGGCAGGAGCTTGGGCATTCTCTAGAGAGAGCCCTTGGCTCTGGACCTTGCCTCCCTTGCTGGTCTTGCAGAACTAGAGTAGCCTTCAGGCTATGGAATGAGGCCCAGCTCTTCTCTTAGGCTCATGCCTGAGGAGGGTGATTATGGGGTTACTATGTAGTTTGAATGGCCATGAGAATTTTTCAATATCAAATATTCTTAATCACAAATTTATGGGCATTTTTACAAATCAATAAGATTATTGTAAAACAAAGCCGTGACAAGTGAATTGATGTTTCACTTGTGACTCTTGAATGCTTCCTGAACTAATAGTCTGGTGTCCTCTGAAGAGGCCATTGCAACATTCGGTTTGGTGTTTCTAGATGCTACATCCATGCAGCATCCCCAGAAGTGTGAAAATTGTAACAACCCACTTTACCCCCTTTAAATAGTTTTTCTTTGAAAAAGGGTATACCATTGAAGAAGTCAGAGAATTTGCACGGAGGAAATGGCAAGATGGATGGTAAACCCTGTTTTTCTGACAAATAATGACCAGAGTTGTGCTTATAATACTGGGGAAAAGAGAGAGCTGGAACTCCTATCATTATCAAACTAGCTGAGCTGTCCAGCATGAAGAAGGGAAAGTGAAGGAATGCTTTCAAGCAGAAAAATAGATAATCTCACATCCCGGGTTAAATGGTTGGGACAATGTATGGGATATTTAGAAGATAGACAGTTCACTCTATATCACAGCTTGAGGCCTTCAGCGTTGGTTTCAAGTAAAACAGTAGGATGCCTGGCCTTTGCCTTTCAATTTCTAGTAATGTCTAAGATAATCCAAATAGGCATGTTTAACAAGAGATGGTGAAGAGTTGCTAGGAAAGAGAAAGAAACCTGATACTTGAAATATGTAGTTTAATTTGTTTTACTTGTCCTGGGAAGAGCTGAAATCCCTGTGTGGGTTTTTTTTTAATGTCTGTGAAATATATTTCTATACATCCTTTTTTCAGTCTTAAACATTCAGAAATGTCATTCTGTGGTTCAGTTTATAAAATCGGTAGATCAAATGAATTTCTAAATGGGTTCATAATGAGGAAGCTCCAGCTATTCTTTTCTGTTTAGCATTCTGCTGAATGTATTTAACACTGGTTTCCTATGAGTTACACTGTCAATGGGCCTAATCTTGCAAGGTCCTGGGTACCCATAACCCCTATTTATTCCCACTGAAATCAATGGGACCAGAAGGTGCTGAGCACCTAGCAGGAGGCACTTGGTATAGTACTGGGCATTAGGCAGCTATTGATCGTTTTCATTTTGACCTGTTTGATATATACAAAAGGTGCCCCCCTCCTCCTCTTCTTACTCCCACTGAAGTCCGTGAGAGAGTGGCTTGTAGAAAGACTGCAGGATGGGGTCCAGCATTTCCCTCTTTGCAATGTATCACTTCAGGATGTCTTCACTACATACAATGTTCTTAACACAGTTCCATTTCTTTGTTCAATTATGGCCTGATCCAAAGCCCATTAACGTCAGTGGAAAGACACTCATTGACTTCAGTGGACTTTGCAACAGGCTCTTTATGTTTTGTCAAGTGCTGTCAGTTCCTCAGACCAAATTTATTCCATATGATCCCGATCTGTAATTCATTGCACCTGCACAGACCCCCGTTGACTTCAGCAGGACTCCATGTAGGTGCAGCAGTCTGCCTGTATGCAATGAATTGTAGGGTTTGTGGGGTCTCTGTTACTATTATTATTGAGCCAGTCCTGGAGGTGTTACTTGAGCAAACCTCCAGTGGAAGTCAGTCAGACTTCTGCATAAGTCAGGATTGTGATTGCTCAGATATGCCACAATGGGAGAAAAACTCCAGTTCCCATTGTAAATATGAATCTACAGTAACTCCTCACTTAATGTTGTAGTTATGTTCCTGAAAAATGCGACTTGAAGCGAAACGATGTTAAGCAAATCCAATTTCCCCATAAGAATGAATGTAAATAGGGGGGGTTAGGTTCCAGGGAAATTTTTTTTTGTCAGACAAAAGGCATTATATACATTTTAAAACAAGCAATTTAATACAGGTATTAAACAGGCTGGAAGCCCCCGTATCAGTTCCCCTATGCCCCCCTGCAAGTGCCTCCTGCCTGCCGGAGGACCCGGCGGATCAGCACCTTCCCCCTGCTCCCCCCTCCTCCTGCCCGTGGCAATCAGCTGTCTTGCGGGTTTCAGGAGGCTCGGGGGAGGAGCGAGGACGCGGCGCGCAGCCTCCCTCCTCCCTCCCCGGCCTCCTGCCCGTGGCAATCAGCTGGTTTGCGGCGTTCAGGAGGCAGGGGAGGGAGGGGGAGCCTGCGTGCCGAGTACTCGCTCCTCGCCGCTCCCTCCTGCCTCCTGAACCCTGCAAACCAGCTGATTGCCACAGGCAGGAGGTGCGGGGAGCAGGGGGAAGGCGTTGATTCACGGGGTCTGCCGGCGGGCAGGAGGTGCTGAGGGGGCGGGCGTAGGGGAGCTGATAGGGGGGCTGCCAACTGTGGACAAAGTGGGTGGCCAAACGACGTTATACCAGAGCATTGCACAACTTTAAATGAGCATGTTCTGTAATGGAGCAGGGACGTAAGATCGAAACAATGTTAAGCGAGAGGACGTTAAGTGGGGAGTTACTGTAGTTGGCTGGTTTACTATTTTGTGAACTGGAATTAGAGTTTTGTGCTTTTGCTTTTATGTAATGGAGAATCCCTTTTCCCTGTGGCTCATGGTCTGGAAATAAGGGCATGAGGTGTAACAATATAAAAACTTTTATAAACGCTAAATATTGGTGAGGCCTCATCTGGAGTACTGTGTCCAGTTTTGGGCCCCACGCTTCAAGAAGGATGTGGATAAATTGGAGAGAGTCCAGCGAAGGGCAACAAAAATGATTAGGGGTCTGGAACACATGAGTTATGAGGAGAGGCTGAGGGAGCTGGGATTGTTTAGCCTGCAGAAGAGAAGAATGAGGGGGGATTTGATAGCTGCTTTCAACTACCTGAAAGGGGGTTCCAAAGAGGATGGCTCTAGACTGTTCTCAATGGTATCAGATGACAGAATGAGGAGTAATGGTCTCAAGCTGCAGTGGGGGAGGTTTAGATTGGATATTAGGAAAAACTTTTTCACTAAGAGGGTGGTGAAACACTGGAATGCGTTACCTAGGGAGGTGGTAGAATCTCCTTCCTTAGAGGTTTTTAAGGTCAGGCTTGACAAAGCCCTGGCTGGGATGATTTAACTGGGAATTGGTCCTGCTTCGAGCAGGGGGTTGGACTAGATGACCTTCTGGGGTCCCTTCCAACCCTTATATTCTATGATTCTATGATTCTACGATTCTATTTTTGTCTTCAAAGCACTTTGAAAACCCATAACAAAGATTTTCAAAAGTGACTAATAATTTTTGGGTGCTTAACCTGTGGCACCATAAATGGGCCTAAGTTTTAGAAATGCTGAGCGCTCACCCTCCTGAAAACTTTTTGTCTCTTAAAGGTCTTTCAAGCAGAAGTCGAACTGGGTGGGGACAGGAAGGTGGTGGTATTTTTCTAAACTCCACCCAGAAAACAAGCAAGTCACAAAAATGAGACATTGCTCAAGGTAGATTGTTCAGATGTTCAAAGTATGATGATGTGTGCTCTCTGAGCTCTGCTGGGCTCAAGGTCTGCTATGCACCGTGGCATTATCTGTTTGATTGAGGGGGAAAATGGTGTTATCTTCTAAATGCCACCCACCTGTGGCACCAAAACAAGATGTTGTTCGCTGTACATTGTATGCAGATTTCTGATCTTCCTTCTCCTTTTTAACATTCTGTCAAGGCTGATTCCCCACTCTGGCACTTCGAGTGCAGAAGATGGGGGCCCGCAAGGATTCTAAAAATTAATACTCGCTACTCCAGGCTTGTATTAAACTCCCAAGGTTTCAGCTTCTCTCTGACCTTGGATGGGTAGATGCTCCCACCACCCAAGTGCAAAAAACCCCTTTGGACCCAGGAAGGTGCACTTGGGAATTCCTCCCTTTGGGGTACCCTCAAGCCCCCCCCCCTCGGAAAAGCTGAGAAAGAAAACAAAGGAAATCAGCTGTTGTCACCAGCTAATTAAACAACATCTGCACAAACCTTTTAGGACACAAAAATAAACAATCGTGTTCTTAAAAAAGGTAAATGTTGTTAAAAACAAAAAGAAAGAATATACATCTGGAACTTAGGCTATTGTCAGATTTAAAAAGAGCAAATATAATAATTAAGCATGAAGAATGGTTTTCTTGAGGTCCAGCTTAATGGTTACCAGCAAAACAAAAGCATTTGGGGGTTAGCACAGAGGAGTTCACAAGCCAATAAGAAACAAAATAAATAACCCTAACTGTGTCTTTCTAGACATTCCCTGATTTACTTACATATCTGGGGTTTAAGATAAGTAGTCTCTAGGTATGATGTGATGGTTTTTCATAGCTGGCTTAAAGCTTCCTACAGCATAGTTCAGCCCTGTTCCTGCCCTGTGTCTCGTCTCTCCGGAGAACAACAGACAGACAGACAAAGGGAAATTTTTTTCCCAATTTTAAATAGCACTTTCAGGAAATACCTAATCAGAATGATGGGCTAATTTCTCTCATGTGCTGATATCTGTTCAGTGCAGGAGATGTGGGAGGGAGGACTGTTGAAACTGGCTCTAGCTCCCTGATTCTCCACCTTCCACAGCTCAAACTCTAGCCCCGGCATAATTTAAAGCAGCCTTGTGTGCCGCTCTGACATCTTCCAGCTGGCAGTAATCCTCAAGGGATGATCTATCCGCTAAGAAGTGACAGAGAGCATTAGTGCTCTGGCCACATCTCTCCCACTGATGCCTCCTACATTGTGGTTGGCAGTCGGGGAGGTGTGCCATAGGCGCTGTCTATGCTGACTTTATGCTAGCTGAGATCTTCCCCTCAAGGAGAATGATCAGCTGGACAAATATAGCAAGAATCTGGTTGCTTCATGTCACCTGAGTGGCACAAAAGGGGCTAATTGTAGGAGAGAATGTGGCTTTACATCTTCAGGATAACTAAAAGGAAGATAGGAATATATCAAAGAAGTCTTAAATGGATATAGTTCTTTTCCATCTACAGAAAAAGGGAAGCACTAATACCATAATATAATATGAATTTATCTCAGTTTACTGCTGGCCAGTCAGCACTTAGAGCCAGCTGTTATCTTTCCAGCCTTTTAGCCAAAAATGTAAAGGGACACCTCCTCATCAATTATTGGGAGTGCACATCATCCACCCTGACTGAATTGGCCCTGTCAACACTGGTTCTCCACTTATAAGGTAACTCCCTTCTCTTCATGTACTAGTATATTTATGCCTCTGTCTGTAATTTTCACTCCATGCATCTGAAGAAGTGGGGTTTTTTACCCATGAAAGCTTATGCCCAAATAAATCTGTTTAGTCTTTTAAGGTGCCACCACACTCCTCGTAGTTCAAACCCCAGTGTGTCAACCAAAGAGGGTGGCCATCACATAAACTCTTTCCATAATGTGAAAGTCAAGCAAACTCCTTCATCCATGCATTTTTATCAGAATAATCTGGGGACATGTGAACCTAATGGAGGGTTTTCAGGACAGGCAGAGGATGGCTAAAGTCCTGCAACACTGAGGTATATGGCAATTAGTTGGTTAAGTGACGGAGAGACTGCCGAGACTCATCAAGCCCTCGGATCGCTACCCCTTCCTGCTTCTCCACGTGGGCACCAATGATACTGCCAAGAATGACCTTGAGCGGATCACTGCGGACTATGTGGCTCTAGGAAGAAGGATAAAGGAGTTGGAGGTGCAAGTGGTGTTCTCGTCCATCCTCCCCGTGGAAGGAAAAGGCCTAGGTAGGGAGCGTCGAATCGTGGAAGTCAACGAATGGCTACGCAGGTGGTGTCGGAGAGAAGGCTTTGGATTCTTCGACCATGGGATGGTGTTCCAAGAAGGAGTGCTAGGCAGAGACGGGCTCCACTTAACGAAGAGAGGGAAGAGCATCTTCGCGAGCAGGCTGGCTAACCTAGTGAGGAGGGCTTTAAACTAGGTTCACCGGGGGAAGGAGACCAAAGCCCTGAGGTAAGTGGGAAAGCGGGATACCGGGAGGAAGCACAGGCAGGAATGTCTGTGAGGGGAGGGCTCCTGCCTCATACTGAGAATGAGGGGCGATCAGCAGGTTATCTCAAGTGCTTATATACGAATGCACAAAGCCTTGGAAACAAGCAGGGAGAACTGGAGGTCCTGGTGATGTCAAGGAATTATGATGTGATTGGAATAACAGAGACTTGGTGGGATAACTCACATGACTGGAGTACTGTCATGGATGGTTATAAACTGTTCAGGAAGGACAGGCAGGGCAGAAAAGGTGGGGGAGTAGCACTGTATGTAAGGGAGCAGTATGACTGCTCAGAGCTCCGGTACGAAACTGCAGAAAAACCTGAGTGTCTCTGGATTAAGTTTAGAAGTGTGTGCAACAAGAGTGATGTAGTGGTGGGAGTCTGCTATAGACCACCAGACCAGGGGGATGAGGTAGATGAGGCTTTCTTCCGGCAGCTCACGGAAGCTACTGGATCGCATGCCCTGATTCTCATGGGTGACTTTAATTTTCCTGATATCTGCTGGGAGAGCAATACAGCGGTGCATAGACAATCCAGGAAGTTTTTGAAAAGCGTAGGGGACAATTTCCTGGCGCAAGTGCTCGAGGAGCCAACTAGGGGGGGCGCTTTTCTTGACCTGCTGCTCACAAACCGGGTAGAATTAGTGGGGGAAGCAAAAGTGGATGGGAATCTGGGGGGCAGTGACCATGAGTTGGTTGAGTTCAGGATCCTGACACAGGGAAGAAAGGTAAGCAGCACGATACGGACCCTGGACTTCAGGAAAGCAGACTTCGACTCCCTCAGGGAACGGATGGCCAGGATCCCCTGGGGGACTAACTTGAAGGGGAAAGGAGTCCAGGAGAGCTGGCTGTATTTCAAGGAATCCCTGTTGAGGTTACAGGGACAAACCATCCCGATGAGTCGAAAGAATAGTAAATATGGCAGGCGACCAGCTTGGCTTAATGGTGAAATCTTAGCGGATCTTAAACATAAAAAAGAAGCTTACAAGAAGCGGAAGGTTGGACATATGACCAGGGAAGAGTATAAAAATATTGCTAGGGCATGTAGGAATGTTATCAGGAGGGCCAAATCGCACCTGGAGCTGCAGCTAGCCAGAGATGTCAAGAGTAACAAGAAGGGTTTCTTCAGGTATGTTGGCAACAAGAAGAAAGCCAAGGAATGTGTGGGCCCCTTACTGAATGAGGGAGGCAAACTAGTGACAGAGGATGTGGAAAAAGCTAATGTACTCAATGCTTTTTTTGCCTCTGTTTTCACTAACAAGGTCAGCTCCCAGACTGCTACGCTGGGCATCACAAAATGGGGAAGAGATGGCCAGCCCTCTGTGGAGATAGAGGTGGTTAGGGACTTTTTAGAAAAGCTGGACGTGCACAAGTCCATGGGGCCGGACGAGTTGCATCCGAGAGTGCTGAAGGAACTGGCGGCTGTGATTGCAGAGCCATTGGCCATTATCTTTGAAAACTCGTGGCGAACCGGGGAAGTCCCGGATGACTGGAAAAAGGCTAATGTAGTGCCAATCTTTAAAAAAGGGAAGAAGGAGGATCCTGGGAACTACAGGCCAGTCAGCCTCACTTCAGTCCCTGGAAAAATCATGGAGCAGGTCCTCAAAGAATCAATCCTGAAGCACTTACATGAGAGGAAAGTGATCAGGAACAGCCAGCATGGATTCACCAAGGGAAGGTCATGCCTGACTAATCTAATCGCCTTCTATGATGAGATTACTGGTTCTGTGGATGAAGGGAAAGCAGTGGATGTATTGTTTCTTGACTTTAGCAAAGCTTTTGACACGGTCTCCCACAGTATTCTTGTCAGCAAGTTAAGGAAGTATGGGCTGGATGAATGCACTACAAGGTGGGTAGAAAGCTGGCTAGATTGTCGGGCTCAACGGGTAGTGATCAATGGCTCCATGTCTAGTTGGCAGCCGGTATCAAGTGGTGTGCCCCAAGGGTCGGTCCTGGGGCCGGTTTTGTTCAATATCTTCATAAATGATCTGGAGGATGGTGTGGATTGCACTCTCAGCAAATTTGCGGATGATACTAAACTGGGAGGAGTGGTAGATACGCTGGAGGGGAGGGATAGGATACAGAAGGACCTAGACAAATTGGAGGATTGGGCCAAAAGAAATCTGATGAGGTTCAATAAGGATAAGTGCAGGGTCCTGCACTTAGGACGGAAGAACCCAATGCACAGCTACAGACTAGGGACCGAATGTCTAGGCAGCAGTTCTGCGGAAAAGGACCTAGGGGTGACAGTGGACGAGAAGCTGGATATGAGTCAGCAGTGTGCCCTTGTTGCCAAGAAGGCCAATGGCATTTTGGGATGTATAAGTAGGGGCATAGCGAGCAGATCGAGGGACGTGATCGTTCCCCTCTATTCGACATTGGTGAGGCCTCATCTGGAGTACTGTGTCCAGTTTTGGGCCCCACACTTCAAGAAGGATGTGGATAAATTGGAGAGAGTCCAGCGAAGGGCAACAAAAATGATTAGGGGTCTGGAACATATGAGTTATGAGGAGAGGCTGAGGGAGCTGGGATTGTTTAGCCTGCAGAAGAGAAGAATGAGGGGGGATTTGATAGCTGCTTTCAACTACCTGAAAGGGGGTTCCAAAGAGGATGGCTCTAGACTGTTCTCAATGGTATCAGATGACAGAACGAGGAGTAATGGTCTCAAGTTACAGTGGGGGAGGTTTAGATTGGATATTAGGAAAAACTTTTTCACTAAGAGGGTGGTGAAACACTGGAATGCGTTACCTAGGGAGGTGGTAGAATCTCCTTCCTTAGAGGTTTTTAAGGTCAGGCTTGACAAAGCCCTGGCTGGGATGATTTAACTGGGAATTGGTCCTGCTTTGAGCAGGGGGTTGGACTAGATGACCTTCTGGGGTCCCTTCCAACCCTTATATTCTATGATTCTATGATTCTATAAGTCTGTGAGTCCCCGTGGCTGACTTTGGCAGGGGAAAAATGCTGTAGTATGGATCAAAGAAAATAATCTTTACTTTGGACATTCAATTAGAGTAAACTGAAGATTAAAAATTAATGAGATATATTTAAAAGTCACGGGAGGCCAAGAATTTTCTGGCAGACCAGGTCTCCAACTCATTAATGATTAAAACATATGTTTTACTTAATCACTGGAGGGAGGAAAAACTGCATGGCAAACAACAAGGTTAGAAATAAAGGCAATGCTACCATACCATGCTAGGAAGACCATTGTGCCTATTCAGGAATATCTTGAAGGCTCCAGAGGGGCTGGCACCTATCATATTCTACCATATCCTAGATTGCACCAGGAATGCCTTTGTACATGGAAAATGAGACTTGTGCATGGAAAATGATCACAGGGACTAATGGAAGTAAGTGCTAGAAAATTTAGTCCTTGATAACTGAGCTAGTGGGACTCAGGTATGAATGGAGATGATGTCCTTGGAGTCCCTAAATGGCTAAAAGCAGCCTGATGCCAAGAGATCGAGAGTTGGGCTGTGCATGATGCTAAGGGATTAGGGATTGGCTGTGCATGGTACAGAGGGATTGGGGGAATAATGTGCCTGACCTGTTGCCCCAGATTTGTGGGGTGTGTCTACCCCAGAATTTGATCAAGCTATAATTGCAACAATATTTTGCGCATTCAGCCACCATGAATTAATGAAATAGAACACCACATAGTTAAGGGTTAATTGGAATAAGCAGGGCTTCTGGAGACAAAGTCAAAATTAGCTGTAGGCTTGCAGTTTTTGCTAATCAGAATGGAAGGAGTGGAGAAAAAGTCAATAATTTAAGACTGAAAGAAAATAAGTGGATGGAAACCTTGAATTTTGGGTGCATTTGATATAGAAGCTTATTATGATTAAGATTGTTAGGAATGTTTGTTGATAAGTGGTTTATTGAAGTTAGGAGAGGTGATGACCCAGTAGAGGTCACTTTTAGCTGTGTGTTTTGTAAAAGTTAGTTAAAAAAAGACTAGATAATAGAGTGTAATTTGGAGCGGTCCTCTGAAGCTATCCTGAGAGACCTTTTTCCTGACACCTTACTCCCTGGCGGGGAAGTGACTGTCCATCATGGGCCTGCTGTAAATTACTCAATACCATTCTAGATTCTAGGTAATTATTTGAGATGTTCTAAACCTGTTGATTATGTCTCTGTATGTTTAAATCTAATAAATTGTAGTTTTAGATAAGAGCACGCTTACTTGTATTAATCTTTCATCAGACAGAATTGCTGTGTTCCCATTGACACCGCCTGGAGTGAAACAGTTAAGTTACCACTGCTTTGGGTTCTGAAAACCGTGGGTAACAAACCAAGTGCTCACCTGTACTATTGCAATGGCGTTTGAAGACTGCTTTGAAAGTGTTTCTACCAATGCAGCAAAACTTCAGGATCAAGCCTCACCTGGTCATCCTCCATCTAATGGTAAGGCTGAAGATTCTGATTTCTAGGTGGAGCTCTGTCAGATCACAGCAGCTGACTGTCAAATATTTTGAATACCCAGTCTTTGCCATGGTTTAATTGCTAGAGGGAGACATGCAGTGTTGTGCTATCCACTGAGATGCAGTGGACTGCAGATAATGCTGGTTTCCTTAAAGGCTCCTTACTTCCTAAACTGCACCTTTGGTTAAGACCTGACGTTTACAGAGTATATGTAGACAGGCACACCAGCTCACGACAACTTGTCAGGGGACTCTTCCTTGGCCAGCACCACGCTATTCTTGGTTTTGTGTTTGAAAACGTACTAGTGGGATACAGAATGCATATAATGGGGGGTTGGGATGGTGGAAGAACCTCAGGCAGGAGGTTTGGGGATAAATCCACACTGTGGACTCGGTGTTTAGGGCCTGAAACTGGAGTTCTCTGATGTGGGTGTGCTACAGCTCTCCTATCCCCTCAGGACTAGTCAGGATAGCTTAGTTCCCTTCAATAATTTTTGTTGCTCTTCTCTGCACTTTCTCCAATTTGTCCACATCTTTCCTGAAATGCGGCACCCAGAACTGGACGCAATACTCCAGATGAGGCCTACTTAGCATGGAGTAGAGCAGAAGAATTACTTCTCGTGTCTTGCTTACAACACTCCTGTTCATACCTCCCAGAATAATGTTTGCTTATTTTGCAACAGTGTTACACTATTGACTCCTCTTTAGCTCATGATCCACTATGACCCCCAGATCCCTTTCTGCAGTACTCCTTCCTAGGCAATTTCCCATTTTGTATGTGCACAACGGATTGTTCCTTCCTAAGTGGAGTACTTTGCATTTATTCATATTGAATTTCATCCTGTTTATTTCATAACCATTTCTCCAGTTTGTCCAGATCATTTTGAATTTTAATCCTACCCTTCACCTGGGGGGTGGGTGGGCTCGGGACTCCAGGCTTCAGCTGCCAGGCGGGGGCTCGGGGCTTCTTCCCTGAGGAGTGGTGGGCTTTAGCCCCACAGGTAGGGGAGGACTTATGGCTTCTGCCCTGTGAGGTGCTGGGGCTTAGTGCTCAGGGCTTTAGCCCTGTGGGTGTGGGGGGGCTAGGGGTTTCTGTCCTGCAGGGTGCCGGGGCTTGGGACTCTAAGATTTCTGCCCTGGGCCCCAGCCAGTCTAATGCCAGCTCTTCTTTGTGGACCCCTCAGAGTAAACTCATGGTCCCCTGGTTGAGAAACGCTGATCTAGTCTGATTTGTGTAACACAGGCCATAGAATTTCAATTAGTAATTCCTGCATCTAACACACAAATTCTGGTTGAGATAGCACATAGCTTTTAGAAAAATATCCACTCTTGATTTAAAGACATCGAGTGCTGGAGGATCCACCATGTCCCTTGTAAATTGTTTGAATGGTTGATTACTCTCACTCTTACTTGATACTCTCACTTAAAACAATAGTGCAATTTTTATTTATTTTTTTTCTTGTCTGAATTTGTGTAGCTTCAGTTTGCAGGTGTTAAGCTTTCTTCTTCATTTCCATTGCTTTGAATTGGTTTGGAAGCAGACACCACTGAGGAGGCTCTACACTAATGGCTCCGGAAAATAAAACCCCAAAGCTGCCATCTTGCCCGACACACCAGGGATGAATTGGGGACATCCAGAGCTAGAAGCATGAGCAGCTGTAGCTTGAGATAAAGAACCAAGGCTCTGTCGCTGAGGGCTGTAACAACTCATGTCCTCTGTGGTTTGGCACAGAGAACTCAATACACTTCCTCCATGAACGTGGTTCCTGAGTGTTTTCTGTTTGACCTGCCACAAGGTATAGTTTTGATTGCTGTGAAACCATGATCTACATCAGGAGTTCTCAAACTTTTTCTCTCTGAGGTCCCCCACCCAACAGGCTATAAAAACTCCAGGGCCCAGTGGGAGGTGAGGAGGGGGGTGGTGGGTCGTGGGGCTCAGAGCTTCTGCTCCGTGTGGCTTTAGCCCTGTGCGGTGGGGTGGGGCTTCTGCCCTGGGCCCCAGGCAGTCTAATACTGGCCCTGTTTCACAGACCCCATGAAACCAGCTTGTGGCCCCCTAGGGGGCTGCAGACCCCATTGGTATTTTTTTCCAGCTGGATGTGCAGACTGATAGCCATGCCTCCTCTAGCTTACAAATTATGCAGCTGGGAGGGCACAGCGCGCTCGGGGCCAGTGGCAGCCGCCAGTGGCTGGGGTTGGGTGGCAGGGGCTGTCCAGCAACCGTTAGCCGCACCGTTTTCTGTCCAACAAGTTGGGCCCCTCGGCCAGTGCCAGCATCCCCACTGTGGCCCGGCCTGGCAGCACTGGCCACTCTCCCAGTCCTGGGCCTGACCACCTGCTCCTGGGCAGCAGGGCTCACCTGCGGCCATGGGGAGCAGGGCTATAAATATAACTGCAGTTTAAACATCACTGAGTATCTACAGTCCTGAGTGAACCAGTGTCTAACCACAATGGTGGGAAGAAAGAGCTAGCTTTAATGTAATACCACCAACCATGGCTTCTTGCACACAAACGTACAAAGAAGAAAGAAAAATTGGCCTCTGGCAGAATGTGCATCACTTAGGCTGTTCCGAGTCCAGATATTAAATGATGCTGACACACATGACTATAATGCCCTTTCAGTATAACAGCAAAATATATATGGATACCAAGAGCAACCCTTGTTATAGCATTTTAAATAGGAGCTAACATAAGTCAAGTCAATAGTACAAAGTTGAATTTCTCTAAGAATGTATTCGTCTAGGACCTTTCCACCATCTGAATTCCAAATGAGATTCTCTGATTTTCCCTGCAAGGCACTTAGCTAACTCTAACTCCCAGGAAAACTAATTTTTAATGGAAAATATTGCTATTGTAACATTTTCAGTAGTGACAGGTTTCAGAGTAGCAGCCGTGTTAGTCTGTATTCGCAAAAAGAAAAGGAGGACTTGTGGCACCTTAGAGACTAACCAATTTATTTGAGCATGAGCTTTTGTCAGCTACAGCTCACTTCATCGGATGCATTCAATGAAGTGAGCTGTAGCTCATGAAAGCTCATGCTCAAATAAAGTTGTTAGTCTCTAAGGTGCCACAAGTACTCCTTTTCTATTTTCAGTAGTAAGTTTACTCTGAAGGAATTCATTGTTAAACAAGTTCAAGCAGTGTGCAAAGCATGGTTCATTGAATCACACACATTAGGGATTGAAAAGACAGATTTATTAGGACATCCGGTCACTCCTGCTGTGGTGTTTAATGGTCACTCACTGCTTAAGGTGCTTGCAATAGATCTGGTTTATTCTGTATCTTGTTCCAAACTGGCTGTGCGTAACAAGAGCAAACTGTGTCTGGGAAGCTCAGCCCTTAAAGTCACAGTCCCCAATATCACCCTTCCAAGCTAACATTTAATAACAGTAATATTTAAAAATACAATTAACTAATACACAATTACCAATACTTATAACCATCCTAATAACTAAACTTGCTAACAGTGTGCAATTAGTCTTTATGGTGCCCTGCATTGTTGCTTGGACCTGCAGGCTCCCTGAACATCAGCACTACTGCTGTCGGCAGGTGGCAAGTCCACTTCTGGTTGTTCCATGTTCTATCTGTTGCCTGTATGAGACTTTCTTGGGCAAAGTTTCAGAATCAATGCCCCTTATCTCCCTTCCTCTGGGGTTTGGAGGAGGCGTTGCCCTCTCCGCAGTAGTAGATGCCCAGCTGTACTACAAGCTCATACAATCATGGAGCAGCTCCTAGCGACATCACTGCTGTTCATGACCATTACTTCCCATAATAGAGACACACGGCATCATTTTCATGAAGAGATGGGAGCTCCTGGGACTCCAAATTAGACTGATTTCTTGTTTTGTTCTGCCTGATCTGTCTCTTTATACATGTGCAAGTCCCCAGTGACTCTGACATTTCTTGTGTTCAGTTTTCTGCTGAAGCAAACATCAGCAGGGGACATCCTGTGTTTCACTGGTGCCATTTTGTAATGTAACTGTGGTAAATTTGGATCAGAGTCTGACTCTGCAGGCTTTTTTAGAAGGGGCTTTATTATTTTGACACTGTTTTCCCCCAACCTGTTGGATTCGGGATAATAGAAAGTGGCTGTTACATGTCTAAACCTGCACTTCATTGAGACGTTTTAAACACATGCCCAGTGAACTGTGGCCCATTGTCAGAGGTTACTATGTCAGGAATGCCATGTCTAGTAAAAAGAGAATTGACAAGCGCAATCCCCTGTTTGTTTAGGTGGAGTAGGCACATGGGACCCCACTGACAAGCGAGTGTTGAGAGAATGTGGAATCGGTCAACGCTACGCCCAGCTGATGTGGCAGCTCATGGTGTCGGATGCCGTCAGGTGGTCGAGGGACACATCACCGGACATCGGCAATACGAGGAGCGATGAGCTGGAGTGCCAATGAGAAGCACAGTCGGGAAAGTAACTGAAATACTTCCCTGATGGATTGTATTTTCTAACAGACAACTTACCCTAAATTCTCAATTACTGAGGGACAATCTTCACTCATTCATATATTTGCTTTCCACAACCAACTCTTAGTTTAACGTTTCATGAGTAATGTACCCGAATAATTGGATGCTAATATCTAAACTGTATTGTTAAATTTATTCACCTAAATTTGGGTTATTGCTGATTATGTACTTTATGTACCGGATGACTTTTAAAACAAACTTTGTATTTGTGGATAATCTAAACACTAAAGCCAGATGTACAGACACTTATTTCTTAACCTGTGTATTCTATTATTTTTAACATTAGTTTTAATAATTTTTAAAATTTTTTTAGTAAGTCTCTCTTCTGAATGTCTTTCTTTTTCCTGGCATCCACTGATTGCAGATACAGAGTGAAGTGCTGTGTAAATTTTCTCCAGTCTTTCACATTTCTAGAGAGTTTCAGCACTGTTCCATTCTTCCACTCAGGATTTTCTTAATGTCTTTTTGCTCTGGATTGCATGCGGTGCTCCATGATCACTCAATACTTAAGGTGCTTGCAAGAGCTCTGCTTTATTCTGGGTGGTTGGCTGTGCCTAAAAACAAGAGTTTTGTGGTGCCCTGCATAGACTTTCTGTCTGGGAAGCTCAGCCCTTAAAGGTGCAGTCCCCAATACCACACCTGCTGCCAGAGCAATATCCGTGCTTGAGTACATGTTATTTATTTAGATGACATTATGCATATAAATATAGTGATTGCTTGGCTCACACATGGTGTAAAACACCACTTCAGTCTGATGTTGCAAGTTGCCACCAGGCTGATGAGTGACCATTGTCTTAGCCTTTGCGGTGTATTAATGCTGTATATTTTTGCTGATACCTTGAAGCAGAGATGACACTGGAAGGTTTCCTAGTGTTCTATGCCTGGTATGGGTTCCAGCACTTGAGAATTAGTGTATTGCTCAGTCATCTGGCTGTTTGTAATCCCCATACTTATTGTTACAAGACCTATCTTTGGCCCATCACTTTAGTATCTGAGTTCCTTATGAAGAATATGGTGCACAAAGGAATAAAGAAATGCATATGGGTAAAGAAGTGAATTTCACGGACAGACAGCCCACAGATCAGTTTCCTAAATTGTCTGTGGTTATACCAAGGGGCCTCTGATCTTGAAGCAATTTGCTGTGTTCTTACATGACACTGTCACTACTGAATGAGATAACTTGGTTGTCACTGTTTTAGTAAATATTAGCAGGCTCATGCAGAGGTTTGACTGCATGAGATTTGCAGACTCAAGAGTAGGTTCAGATAAACATCTCAATTTTTGGACGGTTATCAAATCTGAACCTAAACTATGGATTGCTCATGTTTTGCTCATTTCTAGTAAACTTGTCAAATTTGGAGGCGTGCTGTCATGTTTGAAGATAATGTATCTGCATTCTTCTGGAGCAGCTCATGCCATGTCACGACTAATTATAAACAGCATGCCAGTTATTTTAATAGCAGCAAACAGCCTTTCAAACCAAGTTTCAGGTTTCTGTGGAAGTCTGTTTTAGATGATGCCTTTGTTGAAGGTGTTTACTTACCTCAGCAAAGGGAAAAAGGGCTTGGAAAGAAGAAAAGATGTCAAAGGCTTAGAATAAATCTTGACTTCAGACAGAAGCACATCATGTTCTGAAAGTGTTTAGCAATTAATTATATATACACACAATCAAGACTACTTCTAATAGACAAGCCTCTGTCTTTAAGTGAACTCATTAAAGTATTCACAAGGATTTCAATATATTTCTTTTTGACCTATAGTTGAAGTCACCTTTAGGAGACAAAATATTTGTGTTTGGTCCCTTGGATGTTTTCTTAAGATAGATTTGTGTGTGTGTGTGTGTGTGAGTGAATTTATACGATGCTCTTTGTTTGAGTGCCTAACAAAATGTAGAAAAGTTATGAAGAATGATGTGGTCTAACTTAAATCCTTCCCTTCTTCCAGGAGAGAGTGAATTTAAATCTACCTACTTCTCCTTTTTCTCCTCGTCTTTTTCTCTGACCTTCTTTTTCTAGTTATGGGAACTCTAAATTGAAGAATTGAGTTTTTTCAATTGGCCCTGAAAGTCGTGAGTTTCACTGTCACTTGGATCTGTGGAAATGAGTTCCACGGTAGGGAGCCAGGTGCCAACTAAGTCTTTTTTCCTGCCTCTCTGACTCCAACCTCCTCTGGACATTTCATCCATTGCAGGAGCTGAGGTATTGATAGTTGTGGACAGCAGGCAGTCACGGTGTTCCATTTAGCCATCAACAGAGCCATCAACTGGCTGTATAGCAATAATCCCATCTTTGTGCAGACAAGAGATACAAATTCAGCTCCTCAATGGGAGCAGATTTCAATCCAGGGCAGGGCAGGTATGAGCAAGACTATGTGACTGATTATATTTTATACTTTAAAGACTAACAGATTTATTTGGGCATAAGCTTTCGTGGGTAAAAAACCACTTCTATGGGATCTGATCGCTGTATGGGGAGAGGAATCCGTGCTATCAGAACTCCGTTCCAGTTTTCCAAATGCCAAAACATTTGTCAAAATCTCCCAGGGCATGAAGGACAGAGGCCATAACAGGGACCCGAAGCAATGCCGCGTGAAACTTAAGGAGCTGAGGCAAGCCTACCAGAAAACCAGAGAGACAAACAGCCGCTCCGGGTCAGAGCCCCAAACATGCCGCTTCTATGATGCTGCATGCTATTTTAGGGGGGTTCAGCCACCACTACCCCAGCCGTGTTGTTTGACTCCTTCAATGGAGATGGAGGCAACACGGAAGCAGATTTTGGGGATGAGGAAGATGATGATGATGATGAGGTTGTAGATAGCTCACAGAAAGCAAGCATAGAAACCGGTTTTCCTGACAGCCAGGAACTGTTTCTCACCCTGAACCTGGAGCCAGTACCCCCAAACCCACCCAAGGCTGCCTCCCGGACCCGCCAGGCGGAGAAGGGATGTCTGGTGAGTGTACCTTTTAAAATAGTATACATGGTTTAAAAGCAAGCGTGTTTAATGATTAATTTGCCCTGACATTTGTGGCTCTCCTGGGTGTACTCCCAAAGCCTTTGCAAAAGGTTTCTGGGGAGGGCAGCCTTATTCCATCCACCATGGTAGGACACTTTACTACTCCAGGTCAGTAGCACGTACTCGGGAATCATTGTAGAACAGATCATTGCAGTGTATGTTTGCTGGCGTTCAAACAACATCCGTTCTTTATCTGTCTGTGTTATCCTCAGGAGAGTGATATCATTCATGGTCACCTGGTTGAAATAGGGTGCTTTTCTTAAGGGGACATTCAGAGGTGCCCGTTCCTGCTGGGCTGTTTGCCTGTGGCTGAACAGAAATGTTCCCCGCTGTTAGCCACGGTGAGGGGGAAGAGGGGAGGGGCTAGCCATGTGGTGGAGGGAGGCAAAACACGACCTTGTAACAAAAGCACGTGCTATGTATGTAATGTTAACAGCAAGGTTTACTGTGAAAGAGCGTACCCATTGTTCTATAAAATGTGTCTTTTTTAAAGACACTGTCCCTTTTTTTCTCTCCACCAGCTGCATGTGTTTCAAGGATCACAGGATCTTCTCCTTCCCAGAGGCTAGTGAAGATTAGAAGGCGAAAAAAACACACTCGCGATGAAATGTTCTCTGAGCTCTTGCTGTCCTCCCACACTGACAGAGCACAGATGAATGCGTGGAGGCAGACAATGTCAGAGTGCAGGAAAGCACAAAATGACCGGGAGGAGAGGTGGCAGGCTGAGGAGAGGAAGTGGCGGTCTGAAGAGAGGGCTGAAGCTGAAAGGTGGCGGCAGCATGATGGGAGGAGGCAGGATTCAATGCTGAGGCTGCTGGAGGATCAAACTAATATGCTCCAGCGTATGGTTGAGCTGCAGGAAAGGCAGCAGGAGCACAGACCGCCGCTACCGCCCCTGTGTAACCAACCGCCCTCCTCCCCGAGTTCCATAGTCTCCACACCCAGACGCCCAAGAACGCAGTGGGGGGGCCTCCAGCCACCCAGCCACTCCACCCCAGAGCAACAGAAGGCTGGCATTCAACAAGTTTTAAACTTTTAAAGTGCTGTGTGGCCTTGTCCTTCCCTCCTCCACCACCCCTCCCAGGCTACCTTGGCAGTTATCCTCCTATTTGTGTGATGAATTAATACAGAATGCATGAATGTGAAGCAACAATGACTTTTTATTGCCTCTGCAAGTGGTGATTGAAGGGAGGAGGGGAGGATGGTTAGCTTACAGGGAAGTAGAGTGAACCAGGATTTCCAGGTTTATGGATCTTGGGTAGCAGATAGAATACCCCAGGTGTTGGAATTGGAATTAATTTGCAAACTGGATACAGTTAACTTAGCCTTGAATAGAGACTGGGAGTGGAGGGGTCATTACACAAAGTAAAACTATTTCCCCATGTTTATTTCCCCACCCCCAACCCCCACTGTTCCTCAGACGTTCTTGTCAACTGCTGGAAATGGCCCACCTTGATTATCACTACAAAAGGTTTTCTTCCCCTCTTCCTCCCCCGCTCTCCTGCTGGGAATAGCTCAACAGAAACCACTAACCCAGGAACCTATCCTTGCAACAAAGCCCGTTGCCAACTGTGCCCACATATCTATTCAGGGGACACCATCATAGGGCCTAATCCCATCAGCCACACTATCAGAGGCTCGTTCACCTGCACATCTACCAATGTGATATATGCCATCATGTGCCAGCAATGCCCCTCTGCCATGTACATTGGTCAAACTGGACAGTCTCTACGTAAAAGAATAAATGGACACAAATCAGACGTCAAGAATTATAACATTCAAAAACCAGTTGGAGAACACTTCAATCTCTCTGGTCACTCGATTACAGACCTAAAAGTGGCAATTTTTCTACAAAAAAACTTCAAAAACAGACTCCAACGAGAGACTGCTGAATTAGAATTAATTTGCAAACTGGATACAATTAACTTAGGCTTGAATAGAGACTGGGAGTGGATGGGTCATTACACAAAGTAAAACTATTTCCCCATGTTTATTCCCCCCCGCACTGTTCCTCAGATGTTCTTGTCAACTGCTGGAAATGGCCCACCTTGATTATCACTGCAAAAGGTCCCCCCAGCCCCCCCCCCCCCGGCTCTCCTGCTGGTAATAGCTCATCTTAAGTGATCACTCTCCTTACAGTGTGTATGGTAACACCCATTGTTTCATGTTCTCTATGTATATAAATTTCCCCACTGTATTTTCCACTGAATGCATCTGATGAAGTGACCTGTAGCTCACGAAAGCTTATGCTCAAATAAATTTGTTAGTCTCTAAGGTGCCACAAGTCCTCCTTTTCTTTGTCCTAATTTATACTGATGCAAATGAGAGAAGGGATCCTTCTCTGACCTAAGGAACAATCCAACTCACAAAGTAATCCAGCTCCCAGGCTTGTTTTTATGGGTCCTACACATGCCTATCACAACATATGGTGTACCTCATCCAGTGCAGTAAATGCCCCAATAGCAACTATGTGGATGAAACCAGACAATCACTACACTCTTGAATGAACTCACACAGGAGAATGATAAAAGACAAAAACACACTATCACCTGTGAGTGATCACTTTTCACAAAGTGCTCACTTTCAGGGTTGCAAACTCTCATGATTTTGTCATGAGTCTCATGGTAATTATTGTTTTCCTTAAAGCCCCAGCTCCTGGAGTCAAGTGGATATGTGATCATTTCAGCCTTTATTATTAAAGAAAACGTAAGTTTCTAGCCATCATGGCTGTGGAGAAAGCTTCAAAATGTGATTCCAGTGCACCCTAAAACTCAAAAAACAGAACACGGAAACCCCACCCTCCAAAGCTATTATTTTTACATAATCTCATGATTTTAAAGTCAATCTCATGATTTTTGGTAAACCTGACTCACGATTTTTGAATATTTGGAGTCGGCAATACTGATCTCTGACCGATCAGTCCTCAGTCTCAAAGGAAACTTGCACAACATTTTCAAAAGATGAGCCATTCATCACTTAGCTAGACACTAAAAATCATGGACTGAATAGAGACACTGGATTTATGGTTTATTAGAACAATCTATAACCCACTAAGAACCCCCTAGCTGCATCTCCTGCCCTTTTCTTTCCTCCCTATGACTGGAAGGTGTTAACAGGCCACTTCACCTTGAATGGTCCCTTGAAATGTGTGTTAAGTACTTATGCTAAACAATCTGTTCTGCCTTGTACTGTATTTAGCTGTGACACTGAGTACATTTCCCAGACCTGAAGAAGAGCTCTGTGTAAACTGGAAAGCTTGTCTTTCTCACCAACAGAAGTTAAGCCAGTAAAAGATATTACCTCACCCACCTTGTCTGTCTTGGATAAAGCAGACTTCCACCCTCATATGTCACACAGACAAATTTCTATCCCTGACTCTGACATAGGCAGGGATCATGTCATCACATCTTTGACTTAAATAGAATTGTAACCTCAATCTGATCCATGTGTTTCTTCACCTCTCCTTCTGATATATGCAGACCATCATCCCCATCAGAGACAGGTTTCAAACCCTGTCTTTGAAATCTCCCATTAGGACATAGTTGATCTCTTTACTTACACTTGAAGAACTCCTTCACTTCCTCTGAGCCCTAAGCTAAAGTCCTGTAATGGCTTTTGCTGCAGGATGGTTAGTTCATGTCCAACACTTCTGTTCTTAAATAAGTGAAAAATCCTGGCTTGTAGTCTCCCATCAGCTGTAGCTCACGAAAGCTTACGCTCAAATAAACTTGTTAGTCTCTAGGGTGCCACAAGTACGCCTGTTCTTTTTGCGAATACAGACTAACACGGCTGCTACTCTGAAATAACTCTCATTAACACTAATTGCAGTTCCACAGGCAAACAGAGAGCAGCACTTACTCCTCAGCTAGAAATAGGCAGGTCTTTTAACTTTTCCTAGTACAATTGTTATAAGAAACAAGGCGTTAAAACTGGCTTAAAATACACGTTAGTAGCCTTTTGCTTCTTTGATTATTCAGTGCATGAACTAGTACTGGGATGAATTTTGGAAGAAGCTTGAAATGTTCAGACTTTTATCAGGCATTGCAGGCTTGTGAGAGGCAAATTTATTCAAATTTTATCCACTGTTCAGTCAGGTTTACACTTGCAAAAATGTTTATATGAAATACAGTAGAGAAGAGGGAAAAACATTCCATGACATAAAACATTTGCTTCTCTTGGCTTCTCTTGTATGTAGGCTTTTCTAAAATGGTGGCTTTTGGATGGGTCTTCAAAGGCGGACAGATTAGTGGCTCACTTCTCCCCGCATTGAAGCTAATAGAGATTTTGCCATTGTCTTCAGTGGATACAGGATAGGCTGTAGACCACATTCTGAGCTCCTTCAGTCTGATTGTTCCACTGGTCAGGAACCAGCACTGAAAAAGCCTTTTCTTCTATTAGTCTCAAGCTGGGTGGTTTGGGTTTCTCTGTCCTTGTTGAGTGCTGTGCTTTTGGAGGGTCAGTGAGTCTTTATTACTCATGTGAGTATTGTGTGAGTAAGGCTTTGAGGGATCAGGCCCCTAATTTTCAGACTGGTACAGAAACAAAGAAAACACACTAGGAAGGCCGAGTATCTTGCACTCACTCCATACCTAGCTTTAAATATATCAGAGCTGATTTTTAAGGTCTGCTCTGGCTGTTCTGAGCCACAAAGCAGCCAGAAAACCTGCTTAACTGGATCTCCGAAGATCTCCTGGTGTGAAGGGGATTTCTGGGTAGCATAGATAGCAGTTCTATGCTGTCCCATCTCAGCCCCTGGCATAGAAAGCATTCCTGGAAGAAGGGGGCTGTAACTGGGGCCATCCCCTGCTTCTAGACTTAGGCTTGCGGGCTGCAGAGCTTAATTTCGAGCAACCCTAAATGTGCTGGAATTTGCGCTGGGGACCGGTCTCCAGGATCATTTGAATATCACAGTGAATCAGAGCCACCTTTGCCCTCCTCCCTTATGAGCTGCTCCAAGTGTGTCGCAATGACAGCAGAAGATCTGGCTTATTTAGTTTTTCAAATTGCAGTGGTCACTGGAAATGAAGCCAATACCTTGGTGTCGCCCTTTTGGAGGTATTTCCTACATTGAATGAGTGCTGCAGTGGGGGAATCTGTACCATGTTGAATATTTACCTGTTAATGGTGCTCACAGAAATCTCTCAATGAATTAATAAAAATGAAACAAACTATTTAAGGATCTTCCCCTCTCTTCTTCTTCTCCCCTCCTCCCACATTCAGGGATGTGGTTTGATGCCAGACACCATTTAGATCCCCACTGTTTTCTTCAGTGGGTTTGAAGACATGTAAATCTCTGATCATTCTGATGCTAGAAACCCATACTGGAATGGCGCATTCCAGCCAAATAAGTTCAGTTTAAATTGTTCCCTGTTTAAAAATTAAAATATATTTTTCTGGGTGAAATCTTGTTTCCTATTTTTATAATGTCTTGAATAATTAATCAGTGTATGGACTAAATAAAAACCTATCTGACATGTTTTTTCCTGCACTGTCTGCGATACTACTATGCCAAAAGTCTCTGCCTATGAATAAAGGATGACTCTCTCGTGACCAGTGCTGTATAATTTTAATCACAAGACTATTGTCTCGGAGGAGACCTTAGGCAGCAGACTTTGTGGTTGAGGACAAACACTAGTTTGAAGATTTGCCTGAGTGCACTTGATATTCTGTACAATTATGTTAGTAGAACAGATTTGTACCTATTACATTGCTACAGAAATCCTGCGTATTGGGAGAGAAGATGGGTCAGCCACCCAATTTTGTGTCTGAGATAATCTCAGAGCTGCCTTGGAGCATTAAAGCCTTGCATAATTGTCATACTGAAGGCTTTTAACAAGACTGACAAAAATCCTATCAGAAAGCCATGGCTCCAGGGGCCTGGAGCTGCTTTTAGAACCTTCTGGGTTATTTAATATTACCAAGAAACTGATGACAAAAGCACACAGTATGATCCTTTGATTTGGATGGGTTTAAACATCAATAACCTTTGCTATGAGATGTTAAAAAAATTTGCATCCAATCTGTGGTAGGAAGATGGAAATAACTAGTGCCCGAGTTGTAGCTGGCGTAAATTGGTGTAACTCAGTGGAGCTATTCTGATACACACCCACCAGCTGAGCATCTGCCCCCAAAGCTATTTCATGAAGTATGTGCAGATGTATTCATTCTTCTTTGCTGTTCAGTTTCTGTTGAATTATTGAATTAAAAAAGTGAGGTGTCATCCTCCTTTAGCTGGAAATATTTCAGTTCTCTCTTTCCTGGCTAGAAGTTGAAACTTAGGCTTTGTGTATACACTACATAGTTTTGTCAACAAAAGTCAGGTTTCATTGACAAAACAGTGGAGGTGTACACACAACGATGCTCCTCCCGCCAACTTAACTCTCCTGCTATGCTGACGTAATAAAACCACCTCAGTGAGTGGCATAGAGCTTTTTGTGACAAAGTTAGAGCGATGCTGCCTCAGTGTAGACAGTGCACTTGTTTATGTTGTCCTAAGTGGCCTCCAGGAGGTGTCCCACCATGCCCATCATGACCGCTCTGGTAACCAGTTTCTACTCTGCTGCCCTGCAGCCAGGCATGCATCCCTCCCCTTTTAAAGCCCCAGGAATTTTTGAAATTCCACTTCCTGTCTGCTCACCGTGGACAGCTCAGATCACATCTGCCCAGCTGACCATGCTGGCTTTCCGCAGCAAACAGGTTCCTGCATGGAGTACACCAGAGTTGCTGGGTCTGTGGGGAGAGGAGGCTGTGCAGCTGCAGCTCCAATCCAGCCGCAGGAACTCTGACACTTATGAGCAGATTGCTCCTGGCATGGATGAGAAGGGGCATGAAAGGGACACTCAGCAGTGCCATGCTAAGATCAAGGAGCTGAGGCAGGCATACTAGAAAGCAAGGTAGGCCAACCATTGCTCTGGTGTGGTGCCTAGCTCCACAAGGAGCTACACACCATCCTTGGCAGTGACCTCACCTCCACCGCCAAGAGCCCTGTGCATACTCTGGGGGGACTGGAGGCCGTGGCCAGAAGAGTCAACCCCGAGGATGAAGTGGTGGATGAGAAAGTTGAGTGGGAGGCGGATGTGGGACAGGTGACAGGCTCGTCCAGTGGCATGGCGAACCAGGACCTCTTTTTGACTCCGGAGAGGTCTAGCCAGTCCCAGCAGTCCAGGTCTGGAATGCCTGAAGCAGGAGAGGGGAGCTCCAGTACTCATTTTTCTTTGATAGTGCACGGTTACATGAGGTAGAGGGGTCCTTTATTTTGTTACATGGCGCATGTGGGAGAAGGAACCAAAATTATCTTGCATCTGCTTTGCATTCCCCTGTGCAGCTATGCAGTGGGGACCCTGAAGAAAAGTTTGTTAATGCACACTGAGATCTCCTGGGAATCCTCCATAGAGATCTCTAGGAAACCTTCCTGCAGATACTCTGCAATCCTCTGCCAAAAGTTCCTTGGCAGAGCTGCTTTTTTTCTTCCCCCATTGTAGGAAACTTTGCCATGCCAATCGGCAATTACTTCTGGAGGAACCAAAGCAGCACACAGGCGAGCAGCATAGGGACCCAGTCTGAAGCCACATGCATGCAGTAGATGCACCTGTGCCTCTTAGGTTACCCTCATTAGAGAGATATCAGCTTCAATTGCCCCTGCCTGTGGAAAACAGTGCCAATATTCATAGTAGTATCCCCAGGCATTTATACAGAGCCCTTTTTGAAACCACCCAGACCCTGTCTCATCTTGCACCCGCTCCCTGGGCTGAACTCACCATGTTTAGTGCTCTGGCCGTGCTGCAGGCTTGCCAAGGGAAAGTGAGAAAGGGTGTAGGTAACTTTTATGATTTAAGGCTGTGAGTGCACACGCAATACTGACTCTTTTGCTTCTGCTGATGTGCCTTTACACACTGGCCGAGCGCCTCTGTCAGATAAGGAGGCAAACAAGGCGGAGGAAGGAGACATGTTTTGGGAATTACTGCAATTGTGAGATCAGGCCGATAGCAAGCACAAAGCGTGGAGAGAGACAATAAACAAGAAACTAAAAATGGATAGCTAGGAGAGGAGACAGGGTCGGGGTGGATAATAAAGCTCACAGAGGACCCAACAGAGATGCTGAGGTTCCTGATTGGACTGCAGGTGGAACATGTGTGCTTGTCTCCGCCTGTAGCCCATACAGAAATGCCTTCCTTACCCTCCCCAAACTCCCTCCTCCCCACCAACATTCCTCTCATGTTCCCGGCGCATCACAGTACCCCTTGCACTCCACCCCTTGGGACATTTTTCATAATGACAACTGGACTTAAACATAGTTGTGAGATCCTCACTTCAGTGAATGCTGCTCACTGTCAAGTCCCAGTGGTTGCAACAGTAATTCAAAGACCGTGGCAATCACCACATTTACAGACTACAATTAACGCTCAGGTTGGGATCATTACAGGGGTCATTCAGGGTGGCAAGTAAATAATGCCTGGCTCAGTTCATTACTGGGGCTCATTGTCAAAATGTTGCTTCAAAGCCTCCCTGTTTCAAATAGCCCACTGTTGAGCCCCTCAAATAGCCCTGGTGTCTGGCTGCTCAAGATGAGCTGCCAGGTGATTCACCTCAACACTCCATCCCCGGTGAAACTTTTCTCCCTTGGTTTCACAAATGTTATGCAGAGCATGGTAGGCTGCTATGACCAGGGGAATATTTTCTTCACTGAGGTATAACCTGCCAAAAAGGCAGCACCATGACCCTTTAATCTGCCAAACACACATTCTCTAGTCATTCTGCATCTGCTGAGCTGTTATTGAAGTGATCCATACTGCTGTCAAGATTTCCAGTGTATGACTTCATGAGCCGCAGGAGTAAGGGGTAGACTGGGTCTCCCAGGATCACTGTGGGCATTTCCCTGCATGCAGCTTTCTAGACAGACCCGTGTTCCTGAAGATGTGTGTGTCATGCACCTTCCCCAACCACTCTGCATTGATGTCAATGGAATGACCCTGGTGATCAATGTTCCCTCTAATTTTTTACATCCATGTACGGAATTAATTTTGTTATGTGCACTGATATGGAGGTGATGTGTGGCGGGGGCAGAGGGGAATGAGGGGTTCGGAGTGCGGGAGGGGGCTCAGGGCTGGGGCAGAGGGTTAGGGTGCGGGGGGTGAGGACTCTGTCTGGGGGTGTGGGCTCTGGGGTGGGGCTGGGGATGAGGGTTTGAGGTTCAGGCTGCCCCAGGGCTGCAGCAGGAAGAGAGGACTCCCCCCAGCCCTTTCTCACTGCGGGAGCTCCAGTGCTGGGGCCGAGGGAGAGGTGCCTCTTCCCTGGCAGCAGCAGCTCTGAGGCTGGGGGAGTGAAACCTCTACCTTCCTGCGTGGTCCTTGAAGCCTGCTGTGCGGCCACACAGCTTAGAGGAAACTTAGCTGGTGATCCACCAGCACCTGCAATACTATAGAGAAGTAGCCGTTTCTGCTGATGTACTCCATCGCAAGATGTTCTGGGGCCAAAATCTGGGATATGCGTGCCATCTATCACCTCACCACAATTAGGGAATCCCATTGCTGCAAAGCCATCCACTATTTCCCACACATTGCCCGGAGTGACAGTCCTTGGTAGCAGGAGGTGATTAATGGCTCTGCAGGCTTGCATGAACGCAACCACCATGGTGGACTTCCCAATTCCAAACTGATTTGCAACTGACTGGTAGCAGTTTGGAGTTGCCAGCTTCCGCACAGCGATTGCCACTCACTGTTCCACTGTTAGGGCAGCTCTCATTTTGGTGTCCTTATGCTGCAATGTAGGGGCAAGCTCTGCACAGAGTTCAAGGAAGGTGGCTTTGTGCATCCAAAAGTTCTGCAGCCACGGCTCGTCATCCCATACCTGCATCACAATCCGATCCCACCACTCGGTGCTTGTTTCCCGAGCCCAATAGCAATGGTCCACTGTGTGCAGCTGCTCAGTGAATGCCAACATTAATCTTGAATTGCTTCTTGCCATGGCACACAGCAGGGCAGGCACCACAGATTCCTGTTCAGATTTGCAGCTCATGAAATACTGCAGGATCAGCCGCGTTGTGTTCATAACACTCATTACAAGACTGGTGAGCAGTGTGGGATCCATGTTTTCAGGCAGAGATAGCGGGCGCACAGTTTACAGGGGCAGTTGAAAAACGGCACGAAATGCAGCCAGAAGCCTTTGGAATTATGGGATGGAGAAAACTGCATCATGGGGTGATGATCCTGCCCCTATGATGCACTGCGATCCATTCCCAGAATGCTTAGCCAGGGAAGGTGGCAATTTGCACAGCTACCCACGGTGCACTGCTCCTTCTCGGTGCTAAAGCACCAATTGTGGACGCATTCCGCCGACACAAGGAGCATTGTGTGAACAAGCACAAGCGATGTAATTACAGCGGTTTATGATCATTGACGTAACTTAAGTCGACTTAACTCTGTAGTGTTGTCGTGACCTTAGTAATTAAAAAAAATATTTCAGTGTCTACAGTAAGAACTTATCATGTTCATAGGGTGAGAGGGCAAGTGGTGATTTGCAAGCATTGCCTAACCATGAAACAGTCATACTATTAAATTTATAGAGCGAAGTTGTGCCTATGTGTGGGTCAAATCCTGTGAAATGCTGAGCACCTCTCTTCCCATTGACTTCATTACTAGCTGGGGAAAATTTGGCTTTCAGAGTCAGTAGGTTTTGAGAGAATAACAAATCGGTATTGCTGGCCTTCCTGTTTAGAACATTTAAGAAAAATATATCCAGTTTTTAGGGCTCTTACATCCTTTCTAGACGCATTCCCGTACTCGGTTTGACCACTCAGAATAATTCTTCCTCCTTTCCCCTTTCCTTTTAGCTACTGACTCTTAGTTATTTATGTTTGGTTAGTTTGTTGTAGGACATGTGGGTCTCAACTCTGCAACTGTAGTGCAAACTATCCCACTGCATAGGAAAGATAGGAAGTATGGCAAGAGACCACCCTAGCTTAACCAGGAGATCTTTAAGGATCTGAAACTCAAAAAAAAAGTGTCCTACAAAAAGTGAAAACTAGGTCAAATTGCAAAGGATGAATATAAATAAATGACACACATATGTAGTGACAATATGAGAAAGGCCAAAGCACAAAATGAGATTAACCTAGCTAGAGACGTAAAGGGTAACAAGAAAACATTCTACAAATACATTAGAATCAAGAGGAAGACCAAGGACAGGGTAGGCATGTTACCCAATGAGGAGGGAAAAACAATAGCAGAAAATGTGGAAATGGGAGAAGTGCTTAATGACTTTTGTTTCAGTTTTCACCAAAAAGTTTAGTAGCAATTGGACATCTAATTTAATGAATACCAATGAAAATGAGCTAGGATCAGAGGCTAAAATAGGGAAAGAATAAGTTAAAAATTAGTTAGACAAATTAGATGTCTTCAGATCAGGCCCTGATGAAATACATCCTAGAATACTCAAGGAGCCGACTGAGGAGATATCTGAGCCATTAGTGATTATCTTCAAAAAGTAAAAAAATAAAATAAAAATAAAAATGGGAGAGGACTGAAAAGGGCAAATATAGTGCCCATCTATAAGAAGGGAAATAAGGATAATCTGGGAAATTAGAGACCAGTCATCTTAACTTCAGTATCTGGAAAGATAATGAAGCAAATAATTAAGCAATCAAGTTGTAAACACCTAGAAGAGAATAAGGTGATAAGTAACACTCAGCATGGATTTGTCAAGAACAAATCATGTCAAACGAAACTAATAGCTTTCTTTGACAGGCAACAAGCCTTGTTGATGGGGGGAAGCAGTAGATGTGATATATCTTGACTTTAGTAAGGCTTTTGATAGTGTCTTTCATGACTTTCTCATGAATAAACTAAGGAAATACAAACTAGATGGAGCAAGGTGGGTGCAAAACTGGTTGGAAAACCTTTCCCAGAGAGTCGTTAAACTGGAAGGGCATATTGAGTAGAGTCCTGCAGGGATCGGCTCTGGGTCTGGTTCTGTTCAATATCTGAATCAATGATTTAGATAATGGCATAGAGAGTACATTTATAAAGTTTGCGAACGATACCAAGATGGGAGGCGTTGCAAGTGCTTTGGAGGATAGGATTAAAATTCAAAATGATCTGGACAAACTGAAGAAATGGTCTGAAGTAAATACGATGAAATTCAATAAGGAAAAATACAAAGTACTCCACTTAAGAAGGAACAATCCGTTGCACACATACAAAATGGGATATGACTGCTTAGGAAGGAGTACTGCAGAAAGGGATCTGAGGGTCATAGTGGATCACAAGTGAAAGGTGAGTCAACACTGTTGCCAAAAAAGCAAACATCATTCTGAGATGTATCAGCAGGAGTGGTGTAAGCAAGACACGAGACATAATTCTTCCGCAGTACTCTGCACTGATTAGGCCTCAACTGAAGTATTATATCCATTTCTGGGTCCCACATTTCAGGAAAGATGGGGACAAATTAGAGAAAGTCCAGAGAAGAGTAACAAAAATGATTAAAGGGTTTAGAAAACATGACCTACGAGGGAAGATTGAAATAATTGGTTTTGTTTAGTCTGGAGAAGACTGAGAGGGGACATGATAACAGTTTTCAAGTACGTAAAAGGTTGTTACCAGGAGGAGGGAAAAAATTGCTCTTCTTAACCTCTGAGGAGGTTAAACACTGGAATAAATTGCCCAGGGAGGTTATGGAATCTCTATAATTGAAGATTTTTAAGAGCAAGTTAGACAAACACCTGTCAGGGATGGTCTAGATAATACTTAGTCCTGCTATGAGTGCAGGGGACTGGACTTGACAACCTCTCGAGGTCCCTTCCAGTCCTATGATTCTATGATTCGAAAGAAATTAATTACAGGTAGATCCACCAAGTAGACCAGACTGCACTCATCATATTCCCTCAATCATACATCATGAATGCCTGGTTTCCAGTTTAGCCTTCTGTGAGAGAGCCATCCTTAGGCTTTAACTGAATGACGGCTTTTCCTTTATTGGTGCTCTTGTGGTAGTAGCTGGGCAAGGGGGCAAGGTCAAATTTCATGAGAGAGTTGTACATTTTGCTGTGTCTTATTGTTTGCACTGTTAAGCAGGATTGCTTATGTTCTGGATCTCGGGATTTTTCATGATATGGGCACTTCTCATCCACTGCTGTCTTGTCATAATTTATTTTTATGGGATCCCCAAGGAGGCCTGAGACTGTGCAGATGATCTTGTGTAGGGAAATTTATATACAATCCTAAAGGAGAGTTGTAGGTTTTGTGGCCCACAGTGGGTAATGTGTTCTGCTAGTTCCTTGCTTTTTGCATCCTCCTCTTTGGTACTCGAGACCTGCCGCATTTATTACTAGTGCTTTGCTCTTGTTGCTGCAGTCTCCTTCTGACATGGAACTCTAGTTTTTGAATGGGGGGACTGGATCTGTGCTTGCCCTAGCAGTTCTGCTGTGGGTGCTAAGGACCTAAATGGATAGAATTCAAGACACAATTGAAAACAGAGTATCATCCTCTGAGCAGGGTGTTTGCAGTGGGGTTCTTCCATAGGGATCTGTTCTTGGCCCAGTGCTAATCAATATCTTTATCAATGATCTGGAAGAAAATTGAAGTCATTGCTGGTAAAGTTTGAGGATGACATAAGGGATGCTGTGGTAAATAATGATGGGGATAAGTCAGTTAGTTGTGCAGACTCATCTGGATGTCCTGGTCTGGAGGGCTTATGTGAACAACATGCATTTTAATACAGCCAAATGCAAGGTCCTGCATTTGGAACAAAGAGTGTAGATAATGTGAGACAGCATCCTGCAATGCAGCAGTATTGAAAATGACTTAAAGGAATACTGCTATATAACCAGCTGAACATGAGCTCACAGTAAGTAACAGGGCAAATGTGACTCTGGGAGGCAAAATCAAGGAGGAATAGGGAGGTGGTAGTACCTCTGTGTCTAGAATTAGTGAGATCACTACTGAATATTATGTCCAGTTCCAGTTTCCTCACTTCGGAAAGGGTGTCAAAAATTGGAAAGTGGTAGAGGCATCAAATACGCATTAACTGACCATTAACTCTTAGTTATTGTGACGGACTGTGCTTCCATCAATGGATTTACAACTCAATCCCAGCTCTGTCCCCTATCTCTCTCTCTGCGTTATCAGCTGATCACTATCTTACAGCTGGCTGTACTATTCAAATCCACACTTGTTCCCTTTGGGCACAGTGAGAAGTAATTTTTCTCTTGCTTGCTCTACATCTTCCTTCTCCTTTACACCGCACACCAGCTTGTGACAGCTTGTGTTTCTGGTCTGGTAGTGGATCACACAGAAATCCTGTTAGGCTGGCAAACGATGATTTCTGCCCATCTTCTGTCAAGGGCTGGTGGACTGCATCTGGGCTTCATCACTGACATATTCTGTCACCTCTTCACAGGACTATGGCTATGTATTCAGAAAAACAGGGCTTTGAAAACCACCCTAGGCTAACTAGGCAGCTTCATTGGGTTTCTTATATACTTTTCCACAGGTCCAATGCCTAAAGGGAGAGTTACTGTCTTTGCACCCCCTGCTTGTACAACCTCAAGGCCCAATTGTATCTCAGTTGCATGGATGCAATTCCTACTGCGAGCTGCATGACACCACGGAGGAAGAATTGGGCCCTTAGCATCTAACATGAATTGAAATATCTTTTCAACTGCTGCAGAATTTACCACCCTCAAGGTTGCTGCTGCAAGTGGCATTTACCCTGTAATTGCACATTCCTTGTCTCTGTATTAAGAACTTCTCCAGTGAGCTCATAATTTACATCCGTCTGATGTGCTGAGTGATCTTCTGGATGTAAAATACATGATACGCTGAGCAACGTGAGTCTTAAGAAGGCTTAGTTTGGAGCAGAATCTTACCACCTACAACAAAATCCTTCCCCAGGCTAATGGCTGAGAAAACAGATGATCTTTGCACGATGCCTCAGCCAAAAGTAAGGTCCAGATTTACATGAGTCTAAATCTACTGGAATTTAGGCTATGTCTACACTAAAAATTACTTCAGAATAATGTATGTCACTCAGGGTTGTGAATAATCCACATCCCTGAGCGACTTAAGTTATACTGACCTAAGTGCCGGTATACACAGCGCTAAGTTGGCGGGAGAGCGTCTCCCGATGGCATAGCTACTGCTTCTCACAGAGACAGGAGTTATTAAGCTGACGGGAGAGATATCTTCAATCAGGCGTCTGTGCAGCTGCATTGGTGCAGCTGCAACACTGTAAATGAAGTAATGTAGACATAGCCTCACTCTTAATGTGAACTAGTGTACCTGACTGGCATACCTAAGAGCAGAATCTGGCCCATTAAGTTTACCCTATCAGGATGTTGCACCTTACTTCTAAATGCATTAAACTCAGTAATAAATATTAGTCTTCTCATAGCAAATTATTCTTCTTATGATTCTAAATACTTTTGCTTCCAAGGCTGGTGTTATCAGGAAAAAAGGGATTACTGAAAACATGCAAAAGGCACTGTGACACACTCTTGGGATGACTGTCATGTACATCTGCATTCAAGGCTGAAACAGCAAATGTAGGGCAGAGGGGTGGACTCAACTGGCCCAGACAGAATTGACACAACATATGTCAGAACCTATCAGTGTAATTTTGCGAGGGTGCTTGGCACCAAAAAAATAAAAGTCACTGGAGAGATCAGAAGCCAGCATAGCTGCAAACCATCAAATGTCTCAGCTCACATAGCGTATCAAAATCAAAATATTAAAAATGCAAAGGAGAATCATTGCAATGGATAATTTAACAACGTGGATGCCATCCTTTATTACAGGAAATATCTGTCATATACTAAGATTTCATCTGCACTCCCTCAAAGATATACATTACAGTCACATTTTGGGACCAATAAATAAAAGTTTAGGCTTTATGGTCAATATCTGCAAACATGGGTTCCTACAGTTCATCTCCTACAGTTCATTTTAGTCCATATTTAGGGACTGTCACAGGGTGGGATGGCCCATTAAGGGAGTCCCCTACCTGTGACTAATCAGCTGCCCTCTGGGTTGTGAGATAAAGGGCCAACAAGCAGCTCACTTAATGGGGAGAGCTGCAGGAGGCCCTGGGTCAGGGAAAGGATCTGGAGGGGCGCTTGTCCCATCAGCTAGGAAAAAGACCTGTGTGGGGATATCTGCTATGTAGACAGCAGCAGAAACCTTCTGAGACAGAGGCCTTTGGAAGGGCCAGGCACCAGGACCTGCTGTACCTCTGTTGATAGATTGTTGAACTGCGTGTGTGTACCTGAACAAGAAATGCATCCTTGGAAAGAGGGAAGGAAATACTGATACTGAGGAGAGCTCCACTGAAGTATTTGCCAGTGAGTTGGTGCACCAGCTTCGGAGAGTTGGGAAAATGAGGCAGAGGCAGGATCTGATGCTTTGTTTGGAGAGGCCCTGTTACAGGCATCATAACATGAGCTCTGATTTTCTGTTTAAAAAGGGGAACAAAGACAATGTGGGGAATTATTGATCAGTCAGCCTAACTCTGATAGCTGGAAAGGTACTTGAAGAAATTATTAAACAATCAATTTGCCAGCTCTTAGAGGATAATAGGGCTATAAATAATATAGTCAATAATAATGTATGTCAAGAACAAATCCTGCTAAAGCAATTTAATTTCCTTCTTTGTTAGGGTTACTGGCCTAGTGGGTAGGGGAGGAGCTGTCAATGTGATATATGTTAATTTTAGTAAGGCTTTTGACACAGTCCACCATGTCATTTTCATAGGCAAACTAGGAAAATGTGGTCTAGATGAAATTAGACTTACTCAAAGAGTGGTTGACCATCAAAGTGGGAGGTTCTATCTAGTGGGGTCTTACAATGGTATGTTCTGGGTCTGGTACTAGTCAATATTTTCATTAATGACTAGGATAACGTAGTGAAGGAACAGGCTTCTAACATTTGTGGATGACACCAAGCTGGGAGGTGTTGCAAGCATTTTAGAGGACAGGATTAGAATTGAATATGACCCTGATAAATTGGAGGATTGGTCCAAAATCAACAAGATGAAATTCAGTTAAGACAAGTGCAAAGTACTACACTTAAGAAGGAAAAATCAAATGCACAACTACAAAATGGGGAATAACTGTCTCGGCAGTAGTACTGCGAAAAGGATCTGGACGGTTATAGTGAATCGCAAATTGAATATGAATCAACAATGTGATGCAGTTGTGAAAGGGGGTTAACATCATTCTGGGGTGTTGTATGTAAGACACAGGAGGTAACTGACCGACTCTAGTCAGCCCTGATGAGGCCTCAACTGGAGCAGTGTGTGAAGTTCTGGGCACCATATTAGAAAGATGTGGACGATTTGGAGAGAGTCCAGAGGAGAGCACCAAAAATGATGAAAGATTTAGAAAACAGGACCACTGAGGAAAAGCTTAAAAAACTCTCGCCATGTTTTGACTTGAAAAAAGAAGGCTGAAGGAGGGCCTGATAATAATATTCAAATATGTTACAAGCTGTGTCATAGGGCACCGCAGTCACCACCGGTTCCTGCGGTCTCTCAGTCACCCTACACACCCCAGGCACTTACCCTTTCATCACAAATGTATTTATTCTTTCCTTACAAAGCCTAACTGTGTCCTGCAGGCTTTCAGCAAGAGGACGCTTCCATACAGCTGACACTCCTCCACCCAGGCTCCTTCCGCTTCCTGTTCCTTCCACTTATATCCTTTCAGTCACTGAGCCAATTGCCCCATTAGCCCAGCAACTGCCACCCACGTGTCAGTAATCCCCAACAGAAACGGGCTAATTGGCTTCACTTAAGTCAGCACTCTTCCCAGTGCTGCAGTAGCCTCAGTGAACAGGGTGATACCAACCAGGGCCCTGTTATAAAGAGGATGGTGATTTATTGTTCTTTATGTCCACTGAAGGTAGGATGAGAAGGAATGGCCTGATCTGTAGCAAGGGAGTTTTAGGTTAGACATTACTAGGGAAAGCTTTCTAACTATAAGGATAGTTATGCACTGGAATAGGCTTCTAAGGGAGGCTGCCGAATCTTTGTCATTGGAGATTTTCAAGAACAGGTTAGACAAACATACATCAGGGATTGTCTAGGGGTATTTGGTCTAACCTCAGTGCAGGGGGCTTGATTAGAAGTCTTCTCGAGATCCCTTCCAGCCCTACATTTCTGTGATTTTTCAGAAATCATCATCACTTAGGGAGCTGAAAGCATTCAGCACCCCGAAAATCACGGCAAAACTTTTATTTAGGTCCTTTAAATATGGAGTTAAGAGCCTGACTGTAGGCACCTAAAACTAGCATACCAAGTGATTGAATGCTACTAGAACAAGTGCAGTGAACAACAACAATAAAACAATGAACTCCAGTAAAAGGGAAAATATTGTTTTTTTTTAATTTTATTTTTTTTAATTAACAATGTTTTCCCCCTCATTTTCTTAACTGTTTTAACACATTTCTCTCTCTCTCTCTCCCCCCCCCCCACCCCGCGCCTGCAGAGTTCGGGTACAGCTGCAAAGTACACGATCCAATTGTTTATGCTAATTAAAAATTGAAAAAGTGACAAATGGATTACTGTTGTAAAAGTAATCAGATTAGCAAAGATGGACTCAGCTCCCCAGCTGGTGGAAACTGATGTAGCTTGACTAACTTCAGTCTATATTAACCGAGGATCTGGTCCAATGAAGAGAAGTAAACATTCAATAAAAGATGAGAGTTGGTTGATTTGTTTATTGTAAATAATTTCTCTATCAAATTTTGGAATTTTTCTTCAAATAAATAGTTTGCAAATTCAGTCATTACTATAGAGGCTCAAATGATATTTGGTGAATAATATCATTTGACAATTATTTTCCTGTCAGCTACTAAGCATGTTATGTTTGTAATCTTTTCACTCTTTGGCAAGCTCTAATTAGGATAGGTATGACACTGGGTCTAGTTCTAGGCCCAGCTCTGCCTGCTGGGCGACTTTGGGCAAGTCACCTCACCTCTCTGTGCCTCAGATTTCCTGTCTGTATAATGGGGATAATACTTATCCCCTTTTAAAAACTCTTTGAGATCTATTGGTGAAACCCCTCCTCTTCTTGAGATAGGTACCCAAACTTTTCTGGTAGAGTTTGTCCTGTTTTCTGGGAACACTTTTGAGGGCACATGGACACCTAACTCCCATATGTGCTGTTGAAAATCTCCCCCTTCATCCATATTTGTGACAGTCAATTAAAATGACTTTATCTGTATATTGGGACCTCTCCCCTGTCCTATTACATTGAATGGTTTCAGCATTTTGAAATCCAAGTTCCATCTTACAGTGCCATTTACAGGGCTCCCCGAAGGATGGATACAACGTGGCCTCAATTGGAATGCTTTTGTGGAGACAATAGAACCTTTCTGACTGCTGGATGTAATGGTATCTGATTTGGAAAGTAGCCTCTCTCTCTTTTTGTTTTATTGGTAGATTCATTCTGGATCTAAGTTATAGCTGCAGCTTTCCAATGCAGCATTGATCTGTACATTTATTGAAATGGATGAGATGGCACACATTTCAGTGTGTGCTTTGTAGAAACACACACATGCACTTTCTGTCTGCCTATTTGTGCCACCTTTGTGGGGTAAACTGTGAAATGAAAGGAGTGCTGTGTGCAGGAACCTAAGTGTATCTTCTACGACTTTAATAAATTCTGCCTTATTTATAATCATTCAGGACCAAATCCTGCTTTCATAAAAGTCAATGGCAAAACTGCCATTGAATTCAATGGTTCAGGATAAAACCCTAAAAAGATATTGGTAATAATAACATCTAGCTCTTATCTAGCACTGTCCATCAGTAGATCTCAAAGCACTCTACAAAGGAAGTCAGTACCATTATCCCCATTTCAGAGGTGGGAAAACTGACATGCAATGACTTGCCCAAGGACAGGGCCTACAACCCAGGCCTCCTGAGTCCCTGTTTAGTGCTCTATCTGCTGAGCAGTGCAGTGAGAAGGCTATGAAATTCGCCTTGCACAATCAGTTCTGCTATGTAGCCAGGAAACACGAGTGCTTGCTTGAGGCAATGAAAAGTCCTTTCTGCATCTCACTGTAGAAAAATGACAGTTGTCTAAAATGCAAGTTAAAGTGAATATATCAAAGATCCTTCACATGTAAGCTAAGAGAGTCTGGAAACCATGTGCTTAGCATTTAATAAATGACTTCTTTAATTTTAATCCTTTGATTTCCCCATTCTGTGAGTTTGCTGGCAGACCGACAGCAGACTGAAGAACTCCATCTCTCTCCAGAGTAGGAGCCTCATAGTCAGCAGAAGGGGAAGTTCCCTCAAAGTTGTCCTACAGCTCTTATCTGAAAAGACCTCTCGCGCCTCAGGGATTAGTGGATAACTTGTCCCTTCAGTCTTCCACAGTCTCAACAGAGATACCAACAGGGCTGCCAACTGTAGCTGAATCCCTGTGGCCTGAAGCCCTAGAGAGTAAGGAGCTTGCTATTGATACCTGTTGGAGAACAGGGAGAAGAGTGGCTCAGAGAACTCCAGCTGGACAGAGGATCCATAGCAGAGGGAGCTCTCTGTGGGCAAGCACCGGGAAATGACTGAGTGAAAGGGGAAGAGATCTGCACCACATGTGCTTGGGTGAGAGGCCACCTTGATCAAAGCCTCAGTCTGGCACGATTGGGTAGCAGAACTTAGACAAAACCAGAGAAAAAGAGAAAGGAAAGGGGTTCCTGCCTTTTGGTGGGAGGGCCTCCTATGTGGCAAGGACTCTGTTCAGGGTCCTATATGCCAGTGCTTCCTCTCTGAAGACTTTGTAAAGAGGTGACTTCCTGAGCTGGTGCAGGGGAGGCTTCAAGGCAGGTGATGGCGCAGAGATGGATATTGCTGAAGCTGTAGAAGGCAGCAACCCAGCTGAGGAACTCTAGTGAGTGGTGAGGGCCCCCCTGTCCAGCTGTTAATAAAGATGACATCACTACAGCTGGATTAGGTGATAGAGCCCCCAGAACAGACTAGGCAGCACTTCCCTTATGGGGCTGGAGTCTGACCTGCCTGAACTCTGGACTCTGCCAATCCTGGGCAACAAACATTGCGTGGTGGCGCAGCTGGGGTTGGAAGCAGCTATTGCAGGAACAATGCCTCATTGGTCACTCACCCCGCGAGTGGAGGACTGAGTTTAAGCCTATTGCCAAGGTGCCCGGGGGGTGGGAGTCTTACTTAATATACAGATCTTGCTGATTTATATTTACAGGCTTTCCCAAGTTTATTGTGTCCCTTCTCCCCCACTGCCAGCAGTTCCCATTGTTTCGTACAATGGAGTCAGCACTACAAGGGGAGAGTATCACCCACCAAAGGCGCCCAGCGGGTATTCAGTTGTACCAGGCTCCTGGGGTGGGGCCCGACTCAACGTTGGTTGTTAAGTTTTCAGAATGACCCCGAGATAAATGAACCTGGCCCTTTTGCTGCTGACAACACGTGGCAGATGGGCTACAGTAGTGTGGTACATAGACACGAGTCTACTGTGGGAAGAGATGTCCTTAGGGATTCATGTGGACGCCATCACCAGAGTACCTGAGCACCTCATGCCCATGAATGGATGTATCTTTCCAATACCCCTGAAAGGAGGGAAATATTTATTTCCCCCATATTACAGATGGGGAACCAACCTATAAAAGGATTAAGGCCCAGATCCTCGATGGTATTTAGGTGCTTAACTTCCTCTGAAATCTGTAAGCAGGTCTGAATGAGCTCTCCCCTGACAGCTAGTGATGAGCCAGCGTGGGAAGGGGTGGGGGGAAGGCTTCAGGACCAGACTGTATTTACATGAACACACCTGCTCTGCAACAGACAGAGCTGTGTGGCTCAAGTGATCAATTTTGGCTGGTGTCAGGTTACAAATCACTTTAGTATTGAATGCCGGGGTAGTGAAATGTTGTTATCCTGATTGTATGAGTAAAGGGCAGCAGAACTGTGCTTACCCTGTCCTGATTGAGGGGGGTCACCCTGAACTGAACTGAATTCGCTAAGCTGGGGATTCAGATGCCAGATCCCAATGGAGTGAGAGAGAGATGGAGTGGGGAAAAGTGTTTATGCCTGGGGGTGTGGGCTTTGGCTAAGAACCATAAGTCACCATTTGACCTGCTCCCTCCCCTGTTTAAAGAAAGAGCTGATTAGGCTCCATTGAGAGTCTTTTGTTTTGTTAAGTGATCATTAGAGCTGAAATCACTGATAACCAGGTCTAAGCATTAGACCTTCTATGGAACAGTGTCTGCTGGCAGAAGACGACCTCTCCTCCATGTATGAGGAGATCGAGGCCCTAGGTTTGACCCCGGTCACCCAGGAAGAGAATGACCTACTGCTGGCTGGCCTCGATCTGGGCAACCTTACCCCAGTCCCCCTTTCCCCATGCTCCCTCCCCCTAACCGCCTTTCCAGGCGGGCACCCTACAGAAGGTGGTCCACCACCTGATGCCATGGCTGCCAAATCCACCACAGAGCCTGCGCCTAGTATCACTGGGAGTCCCCTCCCCACCCCCTTAACCCTTGAATCTGTTCGGGAGGCACCACCCCTCAGCTGCTTGCCTCCCGAAGCCCAGAGCCTCGCCTCTGCCCCTGCCCCCACCCTTGTGCCTGCTCAATCCACCTCTTCCTGCAATGCTATTGCCGCCCCTGGGGTTATTTCTTTCCCGTTTTTTTGCGGATTCCCCCCAGGGAGCAGCCTTTGCATTTTTCTGCCATGACCCATTAGGAGCTGCAATTTTCCCTCCGCCATCCCCTTCTACCCCAAGGCTTGAGATGGACCTAATAACTTTAGCCTGTCAGTCGCCCCGTCGGTGGTCCGCACACTGCCTGCCCGCCTCAGCGGACCACGAGGCTGCACCAAGAGCCCCACTAGGGAATAACCAGGAAATCGCAACCCCACCCCCCCATGAGCTGCGAAAAGCATTGCGGGAGTTTTTAGAAGACATCCGTGGCTCCCGCAACAGGGTACAGCTACCTCTCCAGCTATGGGGGGACTTTGATCAACTCCTCCAGGCCACAAGGGCCCTTATAAAGGAGGGTAGAGGGAAAGGAAGGCACGGTGCCGCGGCCTATGGGCGGGCCCACAGCTTCCGTGATGATTTACTCACTTACGGGATGGGTCACGGATTGTTGCGCGACCCGTCGGGGGCCGCGAACTCCCTCGCCAACAAGGAACCCCCACCCCCCCAGCCCTCCGCATGACGCCTCTCATTATCGCAACTTTGAACACCAGGGGCTGCAGGATGGCTCTCTGCAGGTCCCAGGTGCTCTCTTACCTTCAGGAAAGGGGGTACTCTGTGGTTTTCCTGCAGGAGACCCATACGGATCCGACCGCCGAGGACAGCTGGCGGTTGGAGTGGGGGGACGGGGTCTACTTTAGCCACTTCACGATTCGACAAGCTGGAGTGGCGACCCTGTTCTCCCCCAACCTACAGCCCGAGGTGCTAGGGGTCACTGTGGCCATGCCGGGCCACCTGCTGCATCTCCAAGTCTGTATGGAGGGGCTCGTGGTCAACCTCGTTAACATCTATGCCCCGACAATGAGCCTGAAGCGGCTGCAATTCTATCAGTGGGTGTCCGACTTCCTCGGCACCCTAGATTCTCACGAGTGCCTAGTCCTGGGAGGGGACTTTAACACAACCCTCGAGGAACAGGACCGCTCAGGGGCCGAGCTGAGCCCGGCCGCCGTGAACATTCTCCAAGGAATAGTCGAACATCACTCCTGGACGTCTGGCGTGACCATCATCCAGATGACACTTCCACGTTCACCTTTGTCTGGGTGGAGGCCCATCGGTCACACCACTCTCGGTTAGACCGTATTTCTTTATCCCGTTTCCATCTTTCACAAGCCCACTCCTCCAACATTTGGCCGGCCCCATTTTCCGACCATCATCTAGCCACTATAACAGCCTCCCTCCGCGCAGAGAGGCCGGCCTATTGGCATTTTAACAACAGCCTGTTGGAGGATGAGGGCTTTGTGATGTCCTTCCGGGAGTTTTGGCTGGCCTGGCGAGAGCAGCGGCATGCCTTTCCCTTGGCGCGACGATGGTGGGATCTAGGGAAGGTGCGCACCAAGCTCTTCTGCCGTGACTACACTCGGGGCACCAGCCGATGGAGAAATGCAGCAATAGAGCAGTTGGAAAGGGAGGTCTTAGAGATGGAGAGGCGTCTGGCTGCCAGCCCTGAGGACCCGTTCCTCTGCGGAGTGTGCTGGGAGAAGCGGGAGGAGCTCCGGGCCCTCGAGGACCATCGGGCTTGAGGTGCCTTTGTTCGATCCCGCATCTGCCTCTTTCGGGAGATGGATCGCGTCTCCGGTTTCTTCTACGCCCTGGAGAAAACGAGGGGGGCCAAGAAACACGTCACCTGCCTTCTAGCAGAAGACGGCGCCCCCCTCACGGATCCAGTGGAGATGTGTGGGAGCGCCCGTGACTTCTACACAAGCCTTTTCTCCCCGGATCTGACCGATCCTGGCGCTTGCAAGGTGCTCTGAGAGGAACTCCCCACGGTCAGCGTGGGCAACCAAGACCAACTAGAGCTGCCTCTCACCCTGGCCGAGTTCTCGGAAGCCCTCCATCGCATGCCCACCAATAAATCTCCAGGCATGGATAGGCTGACCGTGGAGTTCTACCGTGCGTTCTGGGACATCCTTGGCCCAGACCTAGCCACTGTCTGGGCTGAGTCTTTGCAGGGCGGGGTCCTCCCTCTTTCGTGCAGGCGAGCGGTGCTCGCCCTGTTGCCGAAGAAGGGGGAACTCCGCGATTTATGAAACTGGCATCCCGTCTCGCTCCTTAGCACAGACTACAAAATCGTAGTGAAAGCAATCTTGCTGCGGCTAGGGTCCGTGACGGCGGACGTGATCCACCCAGACCAGACCTATACTGTCCCGGGTCGCAGCATTTTTGACAACCTATTTCTAGTTCGAGATCTTTTGGAACTCGGGCGTAGAGATGGTCTGTCGTTCGCCCTCCTGTCTCTTGATCAGGAGAAGGCGTTCGATAGAGTGGACTATGGGTTCCTCCTGGGCACTCTGCAGGCATTTGGATTCAGACCTCAGTTTGTGAGTTTTCTCCAGGTGCTGTACGCTTCCGCGGAGTGTCTGGTTAGGCTCAACTGGACCCTGACCGAACCGGTCAGCTTCGGGCGAGGAGTACGGCAGGGGTGCCCCCTCTTGGGCCAGCAGTACGCTCTGGCAATCGAGCCCTTCCTCTGTCTCCTCCACAGGAGGTTGACAGGGTTGGTGCTGCGGGAGCCGGAGCTGCGGCTGGTCCTGTCGGCGTACGCTGATGACGTGCTCCTTGTGGTCCAGGACCCGGGGGACTTGGCGCGGGTGGAGGCTTGCCAGCCATCTATTCAGCAGCCTCCTCCGCCCAAGTCAACTGGGTCAAGAGCTCTGGCTTGGCGGTGGGGGACTGGTGGCAGGTGAGCTCCCTCCCACCCGCACTTCAGACCATCCGGTGGAGCGCGGGTCCACTGCTCTACCTAGGCATTTACCTTTCTGCCACGCACCCTTCTCCGCTGGAGAACTGGCAAAATTTAGAAGGCGGGGTGATAGAGCAGCTCCGGAAATGGACAAGGCTACTCCGATGTCTCTCCCTCCGAGGGAGAGCACTGGTGCTTAACCAACTAGTCCTGTCCACGCTCTGGTACCGACTCAACACCCTGGTCCCGGCCCCAAGTTTCCTGACCAACCTCTGGACATCGATTCTAGAGTTCTTTTGGTCAGGAATGCACTGGGCCCCTGTTGGGGTTCTTCATCTACCCCTGAAGGAAGGAGGGCAGGGCCTGAAGTGTCTGCACACTCAGGTCCATGTCTTCCGCCTCCAGGCCCTGCAGAGGATCCTTTATAGCGCAGGTAGTTTGACGTGGAGCATACTGGCGCACGCCTTCCTGTGCCGCTTCCAAGGGCTCCGATACGACCGGCAGATCTTTTATCTCTGTCCGAGAGGTTTTCCGCGAGACCTCTCCGGGCTGCCAGTCTTCTACCAGGACCTCCTCCGGACCTGGAAACTGTTTTCAACAACCAGGTCCATGGTGGTCACCATGGGAGCAGATCTCCTCGCAGAGCCCCTGCTACACAACCCCCAGCTCCGTGTGCAGGTGGCGGAGTCCCGCTCGGTGCGCCAGAGTTTGGTCCTGGCGGAAGTCATGAAAGTCGGAGATCTCCTGGACTACGACCGGGGAGACTGGCTGGATCCCCTGACGCTTGCTCGGCGCATTGGGCTCTCCAGACCTCATACCCCCTGGCGCGTACTTCAGGAGGTGAAGGCCGCCTTGACGCCCGCTGCTCGGGCTTATCTCAATCAAGCCCTGCGCGAGGGCGCACCCTGCCCACCCTTTACCCCAGGCCCGCTGGACCTTTCCATTGGGCCCCTACCCTGTAGATCCCAACAAACCCCTCACCTTTTCACTGCGAGCCGGTTGCATTAACTGCAGCCGGTCAGCTTCCAAATTGCGCCACGGAAATATCTCTACACACTCACGCTTCACACCCTTCACGCCCACACCCTGGTGTCCCGCCCCGATACAAAGTGGCGAGACCTCCTGCCACCTTTGGAGGGTGAGCAACCCCGGTGAGCAACCTTGGTCCCGAGGCCCGTCGGGGACATTAGTTGGCGGCTTCTTCACGGAGCTGTGAGCACGGGCGTGTTTTTGACACTGTTCACCCCCATCCCGGATACTTGCCCTTTTTGCAACGTGAGGGAAACCCTGGTGCACGTATATTTAGAGTGTGCCAGGCTGCAGCCCCTTTTCCGGCTCCTCACGAATATTTTATTATGCTTTTGGCTACACTTTTCCCCTCACCTTTTTATCTACACACTCCCCATCCGTGGCCCCACAAAGTCACGGGATCTCCTGATTAACCTCCTCCTAGCCCTAGCTAAAACAGCCATCTATAAAACCAGAGAGAGGAGGTTAGCCAATGAAGTGTCCTGCGACTGTAGGGCCGTTTTCCGATCCTCAGTACATTCACGTATCCGGGCGGAGTTCCTCTGGGCGGCGTCCACCGACTCCCTTGATGCCATCGAGGAGCGGTGGGCGCTGTCCGAGGTTCTCTGCTTGGTGACCCCGTCCGGTTCCCTCCGTCTGACCCTTTGATTGAGGGGAAGAGCGAGAGACCCCAGCCCCAGCCGTTGCCACTGTGGATACCATCATCACTGTCACCTAGGAGGGGTCCTATCACACGTGGGTGTACATCCCCCCACCCCCAAACCGCCCACCCCGCAGCCGTGCCCATCTTGTCGGGCACTCTCAGGAGAGGAATAATCAGTGACACTGGGCGTGGCACTAGATAACTCAAGGGGGTGGAAGACCATGAGTGTCGAGGAAGCCCCCCCGCTCTAGGCCACCAGGTAACTCAGGAGAGTGGAAGACCACGAGTGTCGAGGAAGCCCCCCTGCTCTGGGCCCAGGCTAGCCTGAACACTTCTCCCTCCTGAAGGCTGCTATGTTATACCTTGCATTTGCTTTTGTTTTGTTGCATAGTTTTGCTTTATCCTTTTTGGTGATTCTTTGTAAGTGTTATGCAAATAAAACTTTCCTGCTCAAAAAAAAACCAAAACCAAAAACAAAACAAACAAAAAAAAACCCAACCAAACAAACAGTGTCTCTGGTAAAAGAGACTGCCCAGCCTGCAGCTGAAATCACTGAGAGCTGTGTTAGGCGGTGGGACCTCAAGACATCCAAGAGGGTGGTGCAGAATGGAGCAGCAAGTGGAGTGGCGAGTGGCTGGCGCAACAAGTGGAATGGCCAGAGGAGCAAGCAAGGTGCCTTCTCCCTTCCGCACCCCCTCAGGTGAGAGGTGAACTCATGCAAATAAGTTCACCCTTCACTGACCAAGGACAACAACTGTGAGTGGGTGTGTGGTGGAGGGAGAAGGGAGGGGCATGTTAAGGGAACTTTTGGTCATTAGACTTAAGAACCTGAGGCAAAAAGACACTGCCCAACGTACTCTGGGGCGGGAGTTTTGATCATGGTGTTATGCTTATGAATTCTGCTTGCAGCATTTTCCCAAGTAAATGCTGGGTTACCATCCTCCTTTTTATTAAAAGTTTCTTTTCTACACCCAGGCTCAGTGCTTGCCAGTGGGGAAGTATTGCCTCTTAGAGGCACCCTGGGGTGGTGTTTAATTTCCCCAGATTACTGGGTGGAGGTGCTAGCTGGTAGAGGGAATCCTGGATATTGAACCTGACCCTTGTTGCTGCTGATTCCACTGGGTGGAAGGGTTACAGATCAGTAGCAGTTAAAATACCTTTGAGGATGTGGGCCTAAATCACACCCAAGGCCCTCCAGGAAGGTGAAGGTAGAGCCTCAAATTGAACCCAGCTTTCCTGAGCTCTCCCCTTACCTCCAAAACCATTCTTTTTTCAGATCATTTTGCATGAGCCACCAAAAATTCATTTGGCGATTATTTTAGTATTTAACCCTTTAACCCTTAAATTATTGATGTATACTCTCACCTTTAACTCCCTGTTAACATATTTCTTGCCTGGGAATAAACCAGGCTGGGCTTTAGTTGCTCGTACAACTTAAATGTCTAGCTTTAACTATGCGTGGCACTCAGATTTTCCAGTGTACCTGCCTGTATAGGGTTTTGTGATGCGCTAACCACTATGTTATCAAGGGGATGACGGCAAGTTAAGATACTGCAAAAGGGTGTAGTGTTCTTGGTGAACCGACAGGTTTCACTAAAGCACAATCGCTTTACCTAGATTAATAAGGAGTATAGCAGTATAGTATAATCCTGGAAAGCCTGGCCAAGCCAACCCTGGTTACAGCTTCAGCCCCACCTGAGGAGAAGCAAGCAATTTCTATAAAGAGCAGAAGGTGGCTGCAGTGAGGAAGAAGCTGGGGAGGGTGGAGGCCTATGCTTACTCCTGCTGGGGAGACCCTGAGACCAGGGGAGTTTGAACTGTACTTGGCTGAAGGGAAGATTTTAGTGCTTAGTTCTGAACTTTAAGTTTGTAAATTAGACCTAAGGAGGGCTGTTGTGATTGGACTGGAAAAACCCTGTGTGGAACTCATTTGGGGAATTAAGAAGGGAACCTGAAGAGAGGGGCTGTATGAGGGCTACACTGCGGCCACCAGGGGGTGCTAATGATGCTATTCCCACTGAGGGCAATGGGGGGTCTGTTTGTTGATTTACCTGAGAGTAAGCTCAGTGGCAATGTTAATTTAAACCATGCCTCTGATTATGGTGCTAATGTGGGGTTTTAATCTAAGATTTCATTAGGATTATTTTGCTTTCATTTCAAATTCATGCTATTCATGGAAAATAAATGGAATAAGCTTTCAAGGTTTCATAAGCATAGGGATTATGCATTCCTTTGCACATGGAGTGAGTTCCTAATTCTCCTTATGCAGGCACCATGCTTACATAATGCTGCAGTTTATCAGTGACCCGAGCCAGGATATTACAAATTGATCACAACAGCTTTTTCCCTCAGAGGTTCGCAGCTAATCTTTCTGCTGATGTGACAACCTTGGTTACAGATATTGCATTTCTGTAGGCTGAAACGTGATGTGAAAGGGCCTGTTAAGGGAGTTACCATTGTAGTAGAAAGAGAGAGAGCCTGAGACATAAGCCCTTGTATCACAGGCATGGTGTGAGGCCTGAGATCTGAACTAAAGTAGTGGTCAAGCCTTGGTAATATAAAGCAACGTTAGCAAGAGACAGGCTGTGAGCAGAAGTCAGTCTCTGCCCGTGTGTAAGCTCACGGAACCTGACAAGAACAAGGCTGGCATTGCAAAAACACACACATTCCTAAGAAGTGCTAGGCACAGGACATGCACACAAACACATTCCAGAAGCGTAGAACCAGAACACCTCGATAGCAACACATTCCCCAAAGATAACAGGAATCCACTGACCTCTCTTAAAGATAAGGTCAGGATGACAGTATGATGCAGGGGTGGCCAACCTGTGGCTCCGGAGCCACATGCGGCTCTTCAGAGGTTAATATGCGGCTCCTTGTATAGGCACCGACTCCAGGGCTGGAGCTCCAGGCGCCAACTTTCCAATGTGCTGGGGGGAGCTCACTGATTGACCCCTGGCTCTGCCACAGGCCCTGCCCCCACTCCACCCCTTCCCGCCCCCTCCCCTGAGCCTGCCGTGTCTTCACTCCTCCCCCCTCCCGCCCAGAGCTTCCTGCACACCACGAAACAGCTGATCGGGAGGTGCAGGGAGGGAGGGGGAGGCGCTGATCGGCAGGACTGCTGGTGGGTGGGAGAAGCAGGGAGCAGGTGGGGGGAGATGCTGGGGGGCTGCTGACGTATTACTGTGGCTCTTTGGCAATATACATTGGTAAATTCTGGCTCCTTCTCAGACTCAGATTGGCCACCCCAGAATGATGGATAAAAATATTTTAATCAAACCAACATGTACAAGGTAATGGGTGGTAACTAGTCACGTCAGGAGGCAGTAACTAACTATGTCATGGGGCAATACGTAACTTGTTTGTATTGGTATATACACTGACGTCTCAGAGGGACTGTCTTTGGCTGGCCTAGAGGGGAATGGAAAGTCCTGCCACTGACTGAGCTGCATCCATTGTCATGGGCATACATGTGCTAGTGTAGCTGTAGATATTGATCTGGGGAGCTAGGACCGTGCTTCGTCAGAAATAAACCTGAGCTAGTGCCTTCGTACCTTAACGGAACTTTTGGTCATTGGGTGGTTCAATCGAGGTCTGCTGTGCCAGCTGTCTGTGCAGAGTTGGGATGGCACACAGAGAGAATATACATGCAGCTGAACATCTGACAATAACCATGAGCCCTGAGCAAGGGGCAATGCATAACTGTGGGGCCCTGGAAGTAGGCATGGAGCCAAGGCATTGCCCAGTTGCTGCCCATCTGCACAGAAGGAGGTGTAGATACACCATAGGGGCAACTTTTCCTCTCCTGCATACTTGCCAGCAGTGAGATCAGCCTGCGCAGAGGTGTAAGGGGGATGCCTTAAACTCCCTACTGTGACTGAAGAAAAAATCCTCTTAAAATGGAAAGGGTTTGAACTGAAGAACATTGAGAACCTGGGGGACAGGCTGGAGGCTGGCCAGGAATGCTAGATCCCACCTTTAGCTAGGGGATATGCTGGGAATCTGTTTTAAGGCAATAGGCAAGTCTTTTAGAAAAGTTTTTTTTTTCCAGATATGACAGTGTAAAGCCTTAGGTTGCGTCTTTATGTGTATTTACTCTGTACCCTGTAGATGTTTGCGTTCCTCACTATTTCATCCTTGAATCTATTATTTTTCTATTACATAAACGTTTTTGTTTATTTGCATCCCAAGCAAGTCTCTCTTGTGCAAACTGTGTGGAGTGTGTGGATCAAAGTAAATTGATAACTACGGGGCTGGTTTCACATTTTCGGAGGGTGATGACAGACAGGGGAATGGTCCATTGTCTGGGCAATAAGAACTGGGGAGGAAGTATGTGGAAAGACCCTGGACTGACAGTGTTGTTGATGTTGCCTGCAAAGAGTGACTAGGCTGGTGAGAACCAAAGTTTATGCTTGTGGGCAGCTACTGGTGTCAGGGAGTTGAACCATAGCTCCATGGCACCAAGGCATCCCAAAGTTACAAGGCAGGTAGTAACAAAACCCCTTATGGTTCTGAGTGGACTCCAAAACATCACAGAGGCTCATGATTAACCTGTCAGCTCAAGCGCAACATGGGTAAAACAGCTCTTAATCTTCCTCCCCAAGCCCTCCCCACTACCTCCTTTCTTGATCACAGTGGACAACACCACATCTTACCTGTCACTCAGGCCTGTAACCTGGGTGTCAGAGCTCTTTCCAGGCTAATTCTAAGTCTTGCAGATTCCTTCTGCATGCCTCTCTAAGATACATCTATTCCTATCCACCAACACAGCTAACATGTTCATCCAGGCTCTCATCTTGTGCCTCAGTTACTGTGACATCTTTCTCACTGGCCTTGAAAAATGCAACCTCCCCCAGCATGTATCAGTTCATAATGCTTCCGCAAAGTTTATTCTCCTACCAGCTGGTTTGCCATTGTCACCCATCTCTTTGCATCCCTTCACTGGCTCCCTCTTCTCTATATCAAACATAAGCTACTTGTCTTCACTTTAAGGCCCCTCACACCCTGTCCACAACCTTCCTATCAGTCCTCATTCAGTATTGAAAGGTTGACTCCTTCTTCTAGTTGGCCCATGATGTCAGCCTCCATTGCCCACTAGTTAAATTTTCAAACAAGCACTTTCATGTTTTCTTCCATGCTGCCCCTCTTGCGATGGACAAGCTCCCTGTAAACATCTGCAAAACTAACTCATTATCCATCCTTAAATTGCTCCTTTGTGGCAAGGCCTACAAAAACGCTCCCAAAGGTTAGGTTGTTGGTGTGCTGAGACAACAGCCTACCAGTGCTGGCCACATTCTCATTGCTTCCTTGTACTCTCCTATCTGTCTGGATCCATCGGTTGTCTCTTGTCTTATAATTAGATTGGAAGCTGTTTGAGACACAGTCTCATTTTGTCTGGTCCATGACTGGGGCTCCTAGATGTGAGGTGATGAGTCATCTCTCAGTCATAGTTTGATTTAAGCCACATGTGGGAGGAGTGGCTCACAGGAGAAACAGCAGCTCAATCTGCTCAATGTTGTTTCAAGGCTTGGAACTCTCCTCTTCCTGATAATGGTGACAGACTCCAGGCTTCAGTCTGTTCCAGCCCTGCTCTGGCTACAGCCTAGCTCCTGGGCCTATTCTTGCCTTATTCTGACCCTGTTCTTGACTCCTTATTCCAGCTCTGGCTCTTGGCTCTGACTACTAGACCTGACTGTTCTGGCTTCGACTGCTAGGCCCAACCACCCTCAACTTGGTTTCTGACACTAGGTACTACAATAATACTAATGATAAGGAAAAAAATCTTCCACTGAATTATGCCTTGAGGTGGATAAGTAACTGAAACGCAAGGAGTAGTTGGTTTTGCAATATGCTCGTGCTGTATGTACAAAATTACATGCAAACTACAATACTATAATATTTGATTAGCTACCACATACTCTGAATTATCAGAGAAAATAATAAGATATGTTCCCATGTCTTTTTTGCCACCTCTAAACTATTGTTTGGTGTTCAGCAAAGGCAGCTCTTTCTCTTCCTATTCGTTTAACTTTACACACTTGCCAGAAGTATAGTGGGATATTTAGCTTCTGCTGAATTCTTTCAGTGATATATGGTGCATTGGAAGCAATGAGAAGCAGCCCGTAGTGTTCATGTAGAAAGTTTGTTATGCAGGAATGCAAAGATAATTATCCAGTAAATGCGGATTATTATTTTTTACTGTAGAATTCCTGAGAGCTGCAGCAGATAGAGGGCTAGGGAAGCTGGGAGATGAGACATGAGACACTTTTGATTAGGACTGGTCAAAAATTCTGTCAAAGTTTTTCAATGGAAAATTTGGTTTTTGATCAAAGAAAAATTATTCACCAAAAGGTTCTACTTTTCGTGGAAAAATTTTGACTTTTCATTGAAAAGCCAAACATCTGAAAACTGAATATTTTTGGCTGAAACCCAAATTCTTCAGAAATTCTGCCATGGTGCATCATGGGAGATGTAGTTTGGTGCCCCATGCTTCCATTCTCCTCTATGAGCTGGGCTCCCAAGCTGGAGTATGTTTCTCATGATGCACCAGAGCCATGGAACTCCCATGGTGCACCACAGCAGCTCAGCAAGAGGCCATGAAACCATGGTGTGTTATGGAAGATGTCATCTGACCAGGGAGCCCAGCCCGTTGAGGAGAAGGGGGGCATGAGGCACCCAAAATACAACTCCCATGAGGCACTGGCCATTTATAATTTAAACGTTCCGTTTTCAGCCAAAAGTTTTAGATTTTCAATTTTTCAGTTAAAAGTCTAAATATTCCACAGAAGATAAGCCTGTTTTCTGACCCGCTCTACTTTTCATCCTTTATGACTGTGTGCCCTTAAATTGCAGGGATAGTGCAAGAGCTGTCTGTGGAAACTACAGCCAGGTTAGAGACCAGGAGCTAGTCTTCATGCCCATTCTCCCAGCTCCTAATAACCTTTCCCCATTTCTGAAAATATGCACTCTCCTTGTGACTTGCCTCCCTGCTGCTGGCTCCTTCACCCTTTTGAAGGAGGCTCTTAGGAGTTCAGTTTAAATTTAAACATCAATAGTCTATGTCGTCTCAAAATGAAAACAAATCTTTGTCTCAAATTTCTAGCAATTAATCAATAATCCTCTATAGCCTGATTCTTTAGAACTGCCAAGTGACCTATTAATGTGCCTACTGCTCAGATCCTCAAGCAAGAGCCATGCCCAGTTTCTCAATCAATGCTGTAATTGAAAAATCATGGTGCACAAGCTTGTCTACAAACCCTGCAGGATAGAAGGGGACCATCTAATGCATCTGAGAACATCTGCCAAATTCACTCTGATTCTGGCGGAATAGAATGTCAGGGAGCATCTAAGCTTTGCAAGGAGAAAGGCAAATCAATTAAATCAATACTAAATAAAAACATTGTTTTACGTCCAGCCAAAGTAAACAATATTACTGTAAGCACTGAAGCTTGTTTTTCTTGCAGAATGCTTTGTACATGAAAGCACATACACTATTAGTTTATATATGACAGCTATTAAAAGCCTTAATAGTTAAATCTTTGGTGCATTCTCGTCACATTATAAAAAATGTACAGTTTGTAAAAAAATGTTACAGATATTTGGAACAAGTGGAATTAAAATGGATAGATATTTCACTAGTCTAACAAAGAAAAACAATCTGTTTCTGACTAGGGTTATGTAGGATGGTCGTGAGGTTCAGGCACTGGAGTTGTACTCAGAAGATCTGGGTTTAATTCTTGGCTCTGCGACAGGTTTCCTGTGTGACCGTGGTTAGGCCCAGATCCTGAAATGTATTTAGGTTTTTAACTTCCATTGAAATCAGTGGAAGTTAGGGGCTTCAATACCGTTGAGGATCTGGGCCTTAGTCTCTCTGTACCTCAGCCTTCTCTTGGTAATGTGGAAATTAATAAAATATTTCCCTATATCACAGGCCTATTGTGAGGATAAAACCATAAATACTTGTGAGGCACTTGGATGCTGGATGTAAGTAGATAGATGCTATTGAGTGCCCTCATTTGCCATTCGCTTAAATGGGAACTGAGGGCACTTACCGCCTTGCTGAAGGTGTTTGACTTCCTGCAGCACTATACCAGTTTGCCACTATGTCAGTCCTGCAGTCTTTGGGTGAGAAGCCCTATTGATGTCAGTGGAACTGCTCCGTAAGATCACACCCTGCCTGATGAAGATTTCTGGTGCACCCATCATTGCCCACCATCTCCCATTCATTTTTTCACCTATACCGAAGCCCGAGCTGATCTGCATTCTAATTATGAGAGTGGGGGCAGCCCGGGTCCCGTTGTGTTCCCATAGTGGGCCATGGCAGCACACATGGGGACAGATAGAAGCTCACCATTAAGTGGAAGCCTAATCTACCAGTCACACGAAGTAGTAGGTGTAACTGTGGTGGGGTATTACAGGACACCTAGGGGTAGATTTTCACTTCCGATATAGCTCTGAGCATAAATTGCACCACCCCAGCAGGCATTGTGACTCACAGGCACCCCTCATGAGCACAGTTCCCTCTCTGCTCTATCTGGCTTGAGGAGGTGGTGATTGGGGGTGAGCCTAGGTAAGCCACTTAGCCTCCCTGTGCCTCAGTTTCTCCACCTGTAAAACAGAGATAATAGCATTGTCCTACCTTACAGGGGGACTGTAAGGATAAACACACTAAAAGATTTTGGGGCACTTAAATACTATGATGGGGAGCGTAGAAGTACTTAAAAAAAAGAGAGGAGCTTGCTATTGTCTATTACTAGCAGCAAATTGCATCACCCCGCCAACAGTGACTGAGCTGTACAGGCCTGTGTGTCGCTAACAGTGGAGCCAAGATGCTGCCCACCTGCTCTGGGAAGACAGTAGGCAGATATCCATGTCTCACCTACCCCTGCGTGCCCAAACCCAAGGTCTGATAGCCCATGTAGAAGTGTAAGGGGGATATTTACTCCCTTTTATGACTGTGTAATCCAGGGGATAGGCTAGCCCTAAACATCTTCAAAGCAAGATACAGAAACACTTAAATACAGGACTCTCAGCTGGCTAGCAGCCATATAGGAACTAATTCAAACACATTAAATGCGTATTGCTGTGTTAGTTTGGTGGATAACTACTCGGGGTGGATTTAACCAGTGTGTACTTCCCTATCCCATCCGGTGACTGAGCTGACTGTGTAGCCATCCTGCACATTAGTACTGTGATTCAGCTTGCACCACGCTCCTCAGCCAGAAGGCAGGAGTTCCCTAGGTCAGACTAATGGGAGTTTTCTCTTTGCTGACCTGTGTTAAGCGCCTCTCAGCTGGAAGTTGTTTCTTTGCATAACTTACAATCATCTGCAAGTCCACAAGCATTGTTAGTGCTAAGATCGGTCTCTTCATTGCAGGGAACAGTATATGACTATGTGCATGTGTTTGGAACAGTCCCTCTTCTTTTTTTTTAAAATGCTCATTAACAATAGCCTATTCAGCTATACAGTGGCTGACATCCTGAAAGATTCCAAAGCACATTACAAACTATGGCATATATGTCTACAGTGCAATTAGAGGTGTGACTGCAGCACATGTAGACGTACCCAGTGGTGAGCTGGGGCCGGTTTGCACCGGTTCGCGTGAACCGGTTGTTAAATTTTGAAGCTGGTTAAGAACTGGTTGTTAAAGCGGTGGGCAAACTCCGGCCCGCGGGCCACATCCGGCCCGCGGGACCGTCCTGTCCAGCCTGCCTGAGCTGTCAGCTGGGGAGGCTCCTCTGAGAATCTGTTTTTAATTTTTACTCACCCAGTGGCACTCCGAGTCTTCGGCGGCACCTAGTGGCGGGCCCCTCACTCGTTCTGGGTCTTCGATGGCACTTCAGCGGCAGGTCCTTCAGTGCTGCCGAAGACCCAGAGCTAGTGAAGGACCTGCTGCCGAAGTGCCGCCAAAGACCCGGAGCGACTGAAGGAACCGGTTCTTCAGCTTTTGGCAGCTCATCACTGGATGTACCCAAGCTAGTTCGATCTAGTTAGCTTGAACAACAATGGCAGTGAAGTCGCAGCTGCACAAAGCTAGCTTGAGTATGTCTACACAGGCTGCAGTCACTCCTCTGATTGCAGTGTAGACATAACCTGTTTGTATAGGAGTCACTTTGTCGGCCACTGAAATGAAGCCATCTCTGGGGAGGTATGCACCAGTCAATAAACTAAAAACAGCAACATTATGCAATAGTTTAGGGCACAAAATGAAGAAAGTTGCAGCCAGTTGATATTCGAAGCAGAAGACCGTTAGGCAAAATGTAAGTTTTCAAGCAGGAGTTCACCCCAGAACATTCTTGCAAAAAGTGCTACAGAATGTTTAATGGACAAATGGTCAGGATCCCCAGTTTTACATCTCATCCAAAAGACAGCATCTCCACAAGCACAATGCTCCTTGCCATCATGGCCAGGGCACTGGTTCAATTCTGACATGGAAGGAGGAGTGCCACCTACTGAATCACCAACGTCCTAGTTGAACCTGACTTAGTCTAAGGTCAGAGGAGAGCACAGATTGCAGTGGCATGGGAGGTAATGTCACTTCCAGTCCTTTGACTGAAATCACTGGTAGCTGTGTGTGCCCAATGAGGGTAGAATTTAACTGGATATATTGAAGTAAACTCTGAATATATGCACGACCAAGTAGTGGCTTGACTAACTGCTGTATGCTTACATTTTTACCTCAGAAAATTAAGGGAGATTTCTTGTTTCTGAGCCATCTGTATAGGACATGGGTATTGCACTTTGAGATATCAGAGGGACAACTCTATTTTAGATATAACTTGGATGAATAATTTATAATTTCTGTGAGGAATTATAAAAGTGGTTTGTTTTTGTTTTACAGTTCTTGTCAAAGTAACATCATCAGCCTCATGCTGTTTGACATGAACTCTTCAAAACATTGCTGGAGATGCTACAGAAACTAGTAATTCAGCTATTTCTTTCTGTATAATGAACTGATCATCACATTAGTTTTACTGAGAGTTACACAGCATCAGCAAGCTATGGCTAGCTTGGATCTCAGAGGCAGCAAGGCATGTAGAGACTTGCTTGTTGGTCTAATGGTCTGCATTACAAAAAAGTTACTGTCATTCAGGTGAAACGTGAATGGAGGCTCTGTTCCCTGGAGGTCATTATAACCTAACTGTATGCTTTAGAAGAGTAGGGAGTCTGAGCTCAATTTGTTCTGGCCATTTACCAAATGAGGCCTAAGCCATGGCCTCCTTGTAGGGAGGTCTCTGCATGGTCCTCCTTGTGGATCATCTTACAAATTGTCTGTTGGGGAGACGGTTGTTCCCCCCAGGTGAAAAGAAGACAAGGGGGTTTTGGCCCCCAAACATCAAAGATCTCTGGAGATTCACTGGAAACTAGGGCTTCAGCATCCAGAACCCACTGCTACTCTCCACGCTCCTTGTCCACAGGTTCATTGAGCATCTCCTGGGAGCAGCTGGCCTTGGGACTCCTGCTTGCCCCCCATCCCCTTAAATATAGCGGGCCGCATTTTCTGTTAGTGCAGCAGAGAGGTCACCCTGGCTCTATTCCTGGCTCTAAATGCAGGGGAGAGACGACTGGGAGCTGGTCTAATTTGCATCAGCCTGCTCTGATACCCCAAGGTACCATATATACCCACTGGGCATTGCTGGAGCACTCTGTGTTCTACTCATTCCCAACATGTCTTCTGCACCAGGAGCTATGGAGAGGGAGGCTTAGGAGCTGCCTCTACCAGATCTGTAGAGACCAGAATTCCCCTGCCCCCCACAAAGTGAGAGTCCCAACCCGTACGGGGATTGGGGCTGAGAATCTGTCTCATTATTTATATGTACCCCATTTATTATCTTTGGGGCAGATTCTGTTCCAGCAGAAGCTAATGGTAAAGCTCCAATTGGCATTAATCAGGCCAGGAGTGGATCCTGAGGGAGGAATTTAATCACAGAACTATAAGAGTTAGAGATGGAGAAGACTGATTAGTTCCCATCTAGTCCATCCCTCAGCCAATGCAGGATTGTTCCCAGTGGTATACGATCTTGTGTTTTTGTCTAGTCTAACTTTCCCATTGGGTGGGGCTTCCATACTTCTCTTCAGAGGTTATTCTATAGGCAAATCAGTCAGTGCCTCAACACTTTTCCTTATCTTCATCCAAAACAATATACCTTTCAATCAACCAAAGTTGTTACCATCCTTCCAGTGTTTATACATTATTATTAATATTTATGCCATCCTTCTGACAGGTGTTGTCAGCAGCGAAAAGGTTCAAATATCTAGGGGTACCTCTTAAAATTAACAAACACCACCGGCTTCTGCCACCCTGGTGCTCTCTCCACATCAAGTCCAGTCCAGCAGCTCCACCACTCAGCGTTGCTATAGCAATTACAGTCAAGGGGTGCTGGTTGTATGTTAGTGTGCACATGCTTGGCTACCACTTCTGCATCATCTCTTTGCATGATGCTGTCTTAATGCTGAGTAACTGTCCTCAGACTTCACCTAATTCAGCTTAGTGATGCCAGATAGGGGACTTCACAGTAAAGTTCACTCAGCTCTGTCGTTAACCTGTGTGTGTGTGTGTGTGTGTGTGTGTGTGAATGGCATCACAGGACCCTTCTGCAGAATCTCTGGAACCAGGGACTCACTCCTAGTGAAAGGTAGCAGTCCCTTTTCCCTGCTTCTTGTTTCTCTGGCTTATGTCCAGCTCCACTGGCCAGTCATGCAGGACTGGAGGCTATGGCAACTCCTCACTCATGGAATATTAAGTATAGTTCTATTTGCCTTTTGTCCCACAATAAGGATAACAACATTTCATTACTCCTACACTGACAACTTAAATGAATTTTAACCAAAACAGCCAGAATGTCACAGTGGGAAGGTGGGTAACTTGCAAACATGACCTGCTTATTCTGCCTATTCCTCACATTCACCAACAGATGGCAGTAGAGAACTCCTTCCCTAAAGTTACGGAGCTACTGCAGGCTGGCATCTGTATTGTGACAGTGTTTAGGAACCCCAGTTGTGGACCAAGACCCCATAGCGCTAGGCGCTGTACAATCACAGAACAAAAAGACATTCCCTGCCTTAAATAGTTTACAGTCCCTGTGCAGGTTTCAGAGTAACAGCTGTGTTAGTTTGTATTCTCAAAAAGAAAAGTAGTACTTGTGGCACCTTAGAGACTAACCAATTTAGTCCCTGTGCAATTACTAAAACAAATGACTGTTCCAAACTATTTGACTGTACCAAAACGTGTTTTATCCCCTGTGCTTCCAGTTTGAAAATGCTGCAGGAAGAGCAGCATATCTAACTATCACAAGCAATATATGTAGATTTTTGGGGTATCATTGTAGATGGTTATAATATTCCCCTTTCCCTTTGTCACTACTGTCTAAAGCTGTAGATATCAAGCGCTTTTGATTTTTCCTAGCAAATCAATCCCTTCTGTCCTCTAATTATTTTAATTGCTGTTCTCTGAACTCTCGCCAATGTGCCAATATTTTTCTGGTAATGTGCACACAAAAGCCTTCAATATTCCCATTGCAGCTGCTCCAGAGCCATCTAGAGAGGATCTGTTATCTACCTGCTCTATGGCATGATGCATGTGGAATCCAAATTTTCATTGATCTTTTTTGCCTTCAGATTGCATTGTGCACCTGTAAGTCTCTACTGGCTTTTTTCATCCCAGTCAGGATCAATGGTGAGGATTGTTTTTGAATCTCAAATTAAATCTTGCTCGTTAATTTCTTCCCATGTTTCTCATCTCTCTATTTTTTTCTCTGTCCTCAGAGGAATTCACACATACTTTATTAATTATTATTATTATTTTATTTTATTTTATTTTACTTGTATTCCAGTGGCTCCTGAGGGCAACAATTCAGATCAAGGTCCCACTGTGCTAGGCCCACACCAACATATAGTGCAATCACAGGCAGGTCCTGCCTCAAGGAGCCTACAGTCTATGTAGGAGAGATTGACAAAAGGTGAGAAGGGAAGTATTATTATCCCATGGACAGATGAGGAACTGAGGTAAGAGATTAAGGATTCAGTCCTGCAAGGTGCTGAGATCCAAGCAAAGGTCTTAAATGTTAATGTTAAGCATGTGAGTAGACCCACTGAAATCAACAAATAAATTGAGCTAAATAAAAGGACTGCTCATGTGTTTAAAGTTAAATCTCTGAGTAGCAAACAGCATGGATCTTGGATGGAGAAACACAGGTTCCAGGAGGGAAGTTTTTGGAGGAGGTACCAAAAATCAAATTAAAAAATTGCTTCTGTTCCCATGCAGAACAAAATTGAGACCTTGCAATTTTTTTCAGGGACAGAGAGATCAACCAGCCCCCCAGTGCAGCAATAGCCAGGTGGTTAAGGTACTGAGCTGGAATGAGTGATACTGCTGTGTGTCCTTTGCTCTGCCTGATTCAGCGTGAACACGGGTCTTCCCCATCGCAGACAAGTGTCCCACCACCAGGCTTACTGAGTAAATCTCTCCCTTTGGAGCTATTCCACTTTGTATAAATAATGAAATAGTCATTGGGACAGAGAGAGGATGACTCTGTAGTCTGATGCTTAGGACACTTGCCTGGCATGTGGGAGACCCGGTGCAAGTCTGCCTGATTTGGAACAGGACTTGAGCCTGAGTCTGCCATCTCCTAGGGGTGTGCCCTGACCACCTGTCTCACCCTCTGAAGTTCCCATTGAAATGGGGAACATTTTAGTTTTTTTGACCAGCCCTACTCCTACCCTTATTTTAAAAAAATATTTCATCTTGTTTCCCACTCCAGTCAAAACCACCAGTGAAGAAGCACTCTGAATAGGGGCCTGCTTTCACTGAACAGCTCAATAAAATCTCATCACTGCTGGTGTGTTTGTACAATCCTAAAACCATGGGTTTGCTTTTCCTCTTGCTTGCACTGGTATTAATTAGAAGTAAATTCCATTGAAGTCACTGGAGGAATGCTCATGTAAGAGCAGAGGAGAATAAAACCTGCAATTCTCTAAGTAGTCCTTGAGCTGCTCTAAACCTCCTGAGTACTATCCAGTTTTGCCATAGGGCCAATTTAATCAGCCATGTTGCAAGTGGAATTAAGAGAAAACACATACCTCAAATAAATTTAATTCTTTAGTTCTATACTCTTAATTATGACTAGATAAATCTTAACTTCAGGTTCAGATTCCCCCTCAGGCCTGGCACTTAAGGGAAACTTCTTGTTCCACACTGCAATTCTTTCCCTTTCTTTTTTTAATGGTGTTTTCCTCCAACTCATCCAGGGATGGAGAACTATTAAGATTAAAATCAAAACCCTCCTGGGGTTTGTCTCATCTATCCACTGGTTCCTATAATGTTAGAGTATCTTGTCTTTTGCTGGCACCGAGCTATCATCTCACCTCCTGCTGACTGCTGAGTTGTTTATAAAAACCCATTTCTCTCTGCATATGAGACAGATGCTTTTGGTAGGAAGAAGAATATATTAAACATGTAGAAGAAAAAGGCAGCCTTTTCAAGTTTCTTGGGAGTTGGTATAAAATAAAGACAGGCTACTAGCGGGACCAAAAAAACCCCAAGATCTTTAAAGGACCCTTCTGAAGTGAATTCTTTAAAGTACCACTTCTACAGTTTGATATGCAGTCCTAAGTGTGGGGAACTGTAAATCTGGTCAGTATTCAATATTGCTCTCAGTAAGATAAGCAAGTTTTATACATCACTTGATGGATGGGAAATGGCATGCTGGTGAACGACCATACTGGCAATTAGCTGACTTTGACTAAATATTTCATTTTTTGTCATGAGTTGTGGTTGAGGTGGATCTAGATCTGAGTGTTTGGCTTTTTGCAATCAGCTAGAGAGAAAAATAAAATCAAATACACATCTGTACCGAAGGCATTATTTCACTCATCACCCTACCTTCTCAGTAACCCTAGAGTGCCATTTTGAACAAGGACTATGCCTTAGGCCTGAAATTTTGGGCTGGGGAAAAGTAGAGTTTCACTCTGTGAGAAGATTAAATTTACAAATAAGTTAGGGAGGGATTTTCAAAAGTGCAGAAGTATTGGCCATTGAAGTAAATGGTCCAACTCCCATTGACTATGATGGGAATGGAGTTAGGCCAATACCAAGTGCTTTTGAAAATCAAAAGGCTCAGTTCTGCAGCATGGGGTCTACTAGAGTGAGTAAGAGTTTGCCAAATCAAGCCCCATTTTCCTTGCTAACTTCTATTCAGTTTGTTGGACTTCATTCAGCTTGTGCAGTGAAGCTAGACTAGTCTGTTTCCAATACCTTTCATTTTCTGGGACTCATGCATTGCCATGGTGCTTCAGTGTTTGCATTGCAAGTGAAGTAATAATGTGCTGGCTTCTTGAAGAGCGGGGTATTAAAGCAGTCCTCATGGACTGCTGGGTGATTTGAATATTTTCATTTTCATCCATCCCTTCCTAAAAGCCACTCGCTTACCATTTCACTGCTGTGGTAGCAGCAAGAACTGCAGTACTAGTGCATGAGAAGGTAACGAAAGAGTTATTGGGTAGACAGTGAGGGGACTGTGTCTTAAATTTCCTCCAAGCAAGTTCCCTAGTTCTCCTTTTCAAGGATTTGCTGCCTAACACATGAGCTGACCAGCCTTCATATAGTACATAGGCTCTGTACTGTAGACATGGCTTATGTTGGCATAGCTATGTCGGTAAAGCCCCTTGTGTAGATGCAGCACATGCTGATAGAAGCAGTTCTTCTGCAGGCATAATAATGCCACCTCCCCAAATGACATTATATGTGCTATGTAGTATTGTTGTAGCAGTGTCAGTCACAAAAGCATGTCTCCCTCACTAACAGAAGTTGGTCCAATAAAATATATTACCTCACCCACTTTGTCTCTCTAATTAGATGTGCTGACAGAAGCACTTTTCTGTTGGCTTCGTTGCATATACACTGCGGGTTTTGCCAGCATATCTATGTCAGGTAGGCGGTATAATTTTTTTTTTTTTATATTTCTAGCCAATTTAGCTACATCGGTAAAACTTTGTCATGTAGACTAGCCTTAGTTCAATCATTGAACAAACACATGGAGAAGCCAGTCAGCAATCTCTACCTATCTCAGTACATTTTCCACCCAGCTGACAAAAATACATCCCCCCAAGCAGAGAAATTACCCCTTGATCTTGAGTTCAGCTACTGTTTTGTTCCCTAATAGGGAGGAAATCACTCAGTATAGCTCAGGAAAGGTGAATGTCTTTATTAACATAAGCAAAATGCAAGAGTCTGATGTGGCATACTGCATATGAGCTCTTCCTTTGTATGTCCCTGCCTTTAGAGCTTTCTGCCAGTAGGCAACTCCACAATGCTCTTGTATATGTGATTTTAAGGAGATAAATTGTGATACATGACAGCTATGATGCCCAACTTCTGTGTATATGAATGAAAAATATTTTTATTGTCTTGTGCCGTGAAAAGTCACAAAACTTCATCCTTGTTTTGGGGAGGAGCCATCAAAGTCTGAGCTAGTTGATTCCTTTTTCCGTTACAATTTTTCAATGGTAGATTCTCAATGTGTTTTCAGGGGGTGCAGGTAAGGGAAGGGCAGTATCTGTGCAGAATTGGAAAGGGATTTTTAAGTTGTTTTAATTCGTCAACTCTTACAGGAGTTGACAGTTCAGCTGACATTAAATAATGAAGTGAGCAATGCAAATTGCTGTAGCAATAATAACTTCCGATCACTTGAAACCCAGGATACAATTACCATCTTTGTGAAGCATAATGACAGCCCACATACCAGCCTTGCACTTCATCCCATCAGAGACCAAAATCTTTCAGAAATTAGAAAGAAATAATATCACTGAAATCTCTTAACCAAGAGAAATAAATCATATCAACAAAGCAAATAGATCAATAGACATTCATTTATTTCACTTAATTCTGTTAAAAATGCTCTGAGAAACATGGTGAAATGGAAGGTTCTATACATGAAATGTATAACAGGCCTGTCAGGTCCCGGTAATGCTACTTTGATAGATTCTACGGCCAGAAGGGACCACTGTGATAATCTAGTCAGATCCTCCACCACACAGGCCATAGAACTTCCCAAATTAAATCCTGTTTGAACTACAGCATAGCTTTTAGCAAAACATCCAATCTTGATTTAAAAATTTCAATGATGGCAAATCCACCACAACCCTTGGCAGGTTATTCCCATGGTTAATTACCCTCACTGAAACAACTTATTTCAAATCTGAATTCGCTTCATCTTCAAGTCACTGGATCTTGTTATACCTTTGTCTTCTAGATTGAAGAGCCCATTATCAATTTTTGTTCCCCACTTAGGTATTTATAGACTGTGATCAAGTGACCCCTTAACCTTCTCTTTGTTAAGCCAATTGATTGAACTCCATGAGTCTATCGCTGCAAAATGTTATCTGATTCTTTAATCATTCTCATGGATGCTCATTGAATGCTCTCCCATTTATCAGCATCCTTCTTGAAGTAAGGACACCAGACCTGGTGGTTTGCACAGGTGGCTATTGCACACCCCTTCGCCCCATGGGGCCCATCAAAATCAGTGATCATTGATTTTGGTGGGATTTGGTCCTAAAAATGCCCAGATACAGTAGGACTATGGGAGGAAAAGAAAATACAGGACTGATTAAGAAGTCCATAAAACAAAACTCCATCCACCTATAGCTCATTTTGGACTTTTGTGAACAACTCTAATAATACAAGTGCTTTGTTATATTTGCCCCGAGCTCTGAACATCAGTAAAACACTCAAGCTTTTTCTCTTTTAAAAGGGGGCTTGATTGTGTGGAGCTTGCTCATCCAGCTAGAAAATGTCCCACTCCCCCAAACCTCCCCACACAAGCCAAAACCAAACCAAAAACCCAAGCCCAGTGGTGGTCGATAAATGTTAAAAGCATTGCTTATCATACCAGAAACACTATCTCAGTAGTCAGGGCTGTTTGTGGCTATAAACCTCACTTGTATATCACATTCCTAAAGCCAGCTTACTTTAGGATCATCTTGTGTAAAGATTTTACCATGTTTTACAGCATTGACTATGGTATGGAAATTGCCTAGAGCTGCCATAAAGTGATACAAGATGCTCCAGGACATTACAAAAATGAAGGATTTGGCTTGACTGGGGTTTTCTTACTGCATGAAACCTGCGTGCAATTGTTTTTCATGCAAAGACTGTTTGCCCAGCCCTACTTTTTATGCTGAAAAAACACAGGATCAAGATTCTCTGCTGTGAGCGTGAGTAGGCATGGCCCAGCCAAGGGGAGGGCAATATGCCACTAAGCCACCATTGTGCCTCCGGGATCTCGGGCTGGCACATCCCCTACAGTAAGTTTTATAGTAGCCCCAAAGGCTTCTCTAATGTGTCCTCTTTGTGCTGCTGCCTATGGGCTGCTCCACAGCTCAGAATCTCCCTCCAGACATTCCGCCCGACATGTCGGGAAAAGTTATAGTGCTTCCTTCCAAGATGCTTGCCTCGTGTGGATAAAATGTATCAAGGCAAAAAGGGTGGTCATGCTTGTCTCTACGTGGCTTTCTCTGCATGGAATAGGAGTTAGCTGCCTGGAGAAAGTGTTACTTTCTCACCTGTAGGCCATGATTACACTACAAACTTCTGCTGGGGTGTGAAGAAGTGTGATCCCTCACTGACACAGCTGTGCCATCAAACACCCTAGTGTACATGCAACTATACCAGCAAAATTGCTTTTTTTCATTGGAATAGTTTGTTTTGTTTGGGGTGTGTGTGTGTAATAAGCTACCTCAGTAAAAGCACAGTTTTGCTGGTATAAGCTGTACCTATGCTAGGAGCACTGTGTAGGTATAGGATACATCCCTATACCTACACCAGCAAAGTGCACCTTGTATAGATTTGAATTTACAGATGATCCCTGCAGGTCAGGTTTAATGCACATGGATGGGGCCAGTGTGTATGGGAAAACAGCTCCTGATAGTGTGCACAGAGCAGCTACAGCACAAAGAGCTTCCATGTCCATGTATGCAATTCTTGTAGTCTACATATAGGGAACCTCCCTGAACATGGTGATATTTGGATCCAGAACTAGAGTTGTAATTTGCAGCTGAGGACACTCTCTGCAATGGACACCAAATATGAACACTCCTGAATTGTGGAACCAGACTTCACAGCTTTTGGCCCATTATTAATTGTGAAGGATAAAATATTTATCCAACACCCCTTTTTGTCTGGACTGAGATCTTCCCATTTTGAAGACTCTTTGCAGCACTACTGACTAGCATTATTCATTATGTTTGTTGAAAATGTATACATTTCTATCTATCAAATCTATCTATGACAGCGGTGGGCAACCTGCGGCCTTCACATGGCCCATGGACCGCATGTGGTAATCTGCTGGCGGGCTGCAAGACAGTTTGTTTACATTGACCATCTGCAGGTACGGCCGCCCGCAGCTCCAAGTGGCCGCGGGTTGCCCACCACTGATCTGCGAAGACCGAGACACATGACAATGTACAAAGCTAATACTAAAACAGCAAAAACACACTAGGAAAATATACATAGATCAAAGTAATTCCTTGAAATTCCATGTGTTATAGAAAAAGAAATAAAGAACTGAGTTCAGAAGAGAAAGTAAGAGAGAGAAGTAAGAGGAAAGTTCCATAGTTTCATATAGGTTAAGGCAAGAAGGTACCAATTGACCATCTAGTCTGATCCCCTGTATATCACGGGCCATTACATTTCACACATATGCCCCAATGTTGAGCCCAATGACTTTAGTTAGACTAAAACATTTCAGGCCTGAGGAGACTAGACTATTGTGTGTTACAGCCAAAGAACAGGAGAGACTGAGGTGCCATCAATGCCCAAGGCCCCTGCAATGGCAGAGAACTGATTAGATGACATATACCCCAATAATACTAGCAGAAGATCTTTATCCTATGTTGCAGAAGAAGGTGGAAACCCCCCAAAGTCCCTGACAATCTAACCTGGGGGAACATCCCTTCCCAACCCTGAACATATGAGCAAGACACACCAGCCAGGCATCTAAGACAGCAAATTCTCTGTAGCACCTCCCAGCACTGGTCGACCCCTCTGGTGCCCTGTCAGCTGTGGCCAATGTCATGCTTCAGAGGAAGGCAAAAACTTCCCCTGAATACATCTGGACAACTGTGCATCAGTCTTCTTAAATGATTTTCCTGTACAATTTGTACTGACCATTTGCTGTTGTATTTACACTTACCCTGGTGATAGGCATGGTATAATAGTGATAATAATTATTTGATAACTATGTCAGTAATGCTTAAAGGCCTCAGTTAGTTTGAGTCCATTCTGCTATACAACCATATAATAAAGGACAGTCCCTGCCTCAAAGCGCTTACAATCTAAAAGTCAAGGTGTAACAGGTAGATGAAACAAAAGTGCCCAGGTAGGATAGGAAAGCTGGAGTAACAAATAGCATAGGGTGTGCAAATTCATAGCCAGTCAGTAGTAGTGATCCCAGCTCTGCACCTGCTTAACAGTTATCAGGGTGTACTTTATGCAATACAGAAGAGGTGAGTTTTGAGGGGGAACTTGAAAGAAGGCAAGGTGATGGCTTTGCAGATTTTAACTGGGAGCCTTTCCTACTTGTAAGTGGCAGCATGGGAAAAAGTGCAAAAGTGCTCTCTGGAGAGGTGGCTAACTGAGACTAGCATCATTGGTAGAGCAAATGTGGAGGCTGGCTGTGTGATAAAATGGCTCAGATAGGTAAGGTGGGTCTAAATTGTGGACGGCTTTGTAAGTGAGGACAATCATTTTGTGTCTGGCACCATGGAAAAGGGGGAGGCAATGGAGAAGCTTAGAGAGGATTGCATAGTCAGAGCAGTGAGCCAAGATGTATCAAGTGAGCCAAGATGATCTTGGCATGTTGGATGGATTTGACCAGGATTCAAGGCCATGGTCAAGCAACAATGCTGTTGAGTGATTGTAGAGTTCCTGATCCTCTACAGCAGCGGTTCTCAACTGTGGTCCACTGCTTGTTCAGGGAAAGCCCCTGGTGGCCTGGGCCAGTTTGTTTACCTGCCGCGTTTACAGGTTCGGCCGATCGCGGCTCCCTCTGGCCATGGTTTGCCACTCCAGGCCAATGGGGGCTGCGGAAAGCGGCATGGGCGGAGGGTAAACGGCAGGTAAACAAACTGGCCTGGCGCGCCAGGGGCTTTCCCTGAACAAGCTGTGGACCACAGTTGAGAACTACTGCTCTACAGTTACCCGGCAGGACTAAGATACATTACAGGGGAAGCTTAATAAAGAGTGGGACTTTCCAGTTAGGGAGTTTTCTAGTTATTGCTTAAGGCATGGCTCTTCATGGTTATGTCTTCACACTACGAAGGCCAAAGAGGAGGTGATTACAATAATCAAGGTGCAAAATGAGCAGGGCTTGGAGATGAATTTTAGCAGCCTGGGAACAGAGAAAAGGTCATGTTTTAGAGATGTTATGCTGGAAGAAACTGCAAGATGTAGACACTATGTGCATGTGTCATAAGAACCTAAATGATACAGTGTAATAGAACATGATCCCTGGTCTAGGGAATTTACTGTCTGATTGAGATAAAGGGTCTGATTCAACTCCCATCAAATCAACAGGAGTCTTTCCACTCTGTTGGATAACAGTTGGATCAGAGTCAGAGCATGCACATTTCACTGCAGAACTGAGGATGTCAGCAGGGATTGCTGCTCATGCTGCCAGCCCCCTCCAGGCTGTGAAGTTCTGTGCTTAACTTTATCCCTTCTCCAGCTGTTTACACCAGAGGGCATGATCTTGCTTATAAATATTTTTTAAAATGACTTTTCTTACTTAGCAACTACTGAACATGTAGCTGTATGCTAAAAATCATGCAATGTCAGGATAGCTGCAATTTAAGAGTAAACTATGACGACATCAACTATGGTTTAGACATTAAAAATAGTGTCAGGTTACATAGCAATTACTAATTATACTTAATGAGATCAAAAGTAATTACCAAGTAATCTAAAGGAAAATGTGACTACTATGAAGTTACCTGGTATCTCCCAAGGGAGCTCCCTGTAGTTATAGAGTATACATACCCTGTTACTTAAAAGATTGCTTTGTTACACTGTACAGGCAAAACACCCTTTTTGGCAAAAGAATGCAGGTAACTCAGAGGATTTACAGTCTAAATGTGACTATGCATCAAGAATATATCACCTGCTCAGACTCCAAGATGCCATGTAACAGGCCTTGCACCCAGTGCTTAATTTGTAATGAAAGAGGTGCCAGGGCTCAAGCAATTTTTTTTACTTTCATAACTGACACAGCAAGCCCAGAGGTGCTGGGGCTATGAACCGCCAAGTCTAGAGGTGCCAGGGCTTAGGTCTGGCAAGCCATGGGACAAATTAAACAAACACTGCTTACACCTTTTAACAACAAATACAATAAATGCATGATCACAGTGGGTATTCTGTGCCATCCTTCTCCAGAGCCTGATGATACACCATCCTGGGCTTGTTACCCCATAATTTGGACCTTAGGCACTCCAATGATGATTTACCTACAGTTATGTGATTTATTCCATCCAAATGGGTAATAAGGTGGTGGCCTGCCCGAGAGGAATTGCCAGAGTATTACCAGGGGGCTTGTCTCCGACGCACAGAGGACTCCCCAGAGCCGGCTAATCTTGCTAACCCTTGGAAGGACATGGATACAGCCCTCTGCTCAAAGGACTGACATTCAAGCAGCAATTCTTCGAAAACAAAATGTTATTTATTTTAAGGAAATAAGCTGTGGCAATACATTCAATAAAGCAAGAGAGGGCACACTATACTCTAGAGCAGAGGTTCTGAAACTGTGGTCCATGGACCACCAGTGGTCCATGAGCTCCATTCAGGTGGTTCGTGGATAGTTCCCTCTAAGGTCGGTGCCTGGGCAGCTGCACACGAGAGAATAAAGGGCCACCCACCTAATTAGTAGAGCTGCGCAGGCATGGCTGCACTACTTAGGTGCTTGGACCCTGGAGAAGATGCACACGTAGGTGAAGTGGTGGCCTTGGGGGGAATAAGGGGTAGATGGGAGGGGGAAGTGGAGTGAGAAGATGGGGTGGGGAAATTTGGGATGTGCAGGGCTGTGGCAGCCAGAGAAAGAGGTGACTTTCCCCAACTCCAGGGCTGCGGCTGCCGGGGAGAGACCCCCCCCTCCTTCTCAGCCCCAGCTTTGGGGGCTGCTGCTGTGGGGGAGAGACCCCCCCCTCCTTCTCAGCCCCAGCTTTGGGGGCTGCTGCTGTGGGGGAGAGACCCCCCCCTCCTTCTCAGCCCCAGCTTTGGGGGCTGCTGCTGTGGGGGAGAGAGGGAGAGACCCCCCTCCTTCCCAGCCCCAGCTTTGGGGGCTGCTGCGGTGGGGGAGAGAGGGAGAGACCCCCCTCCTTCCCAGCCCCAGCTCAGGGGCTGCTGTGGTGGGGGAGAGAGGGAGCATCCATAGCATTAGAAAGGTAAGACTACTGGTATTAAATATGCATTGTGTGCTTTTATTTGTAGAACAAAAAATGTTAATTATTATTAAGGTTTTTTTTATATAGCACTTTTATCCAAAGTGCTTTACAATAGTTGGCTAATGGTACAAACAACATTTGGAAAGATCATTTAGTGGGCCACTGAGACCCTCAGCAATGTTCAAGTGGTCCGCGAAAAAAAAGTTTCAGAACCACTGCTCTGGAGATCATACATTTAAAATGACACAATAAAACAAACAACAGTGCATATATAGACCATATAACAGTTACAATGTAACACTTAATATTCATAGATGTCTCTTCTACACATATATAGAGCCCCAATACAATGGTATGTTACAGTCATCATAAAGTAACCAATAGAGCGTCTATGCATATGTACAAGAAAACATGACCTTACAACACATTAAGGAACCATTCCAATGTACATTAACATTCTGTGAACGGCAGCCAGACGGTCGCAGAATGGGTGGGGCGGATCTCACTCAGAGGCAGGTGTCCTGCTTTATTCACAGGCGCACCCAGACATACTTTTTTAAAATTAGATGGAAAAATCAGACTTACACTCTCTCACTCAAACGCCCTCTGATGCGTCTCAAGGGGTCGCTCCGGGGATGACTGCTGCTGGCACTGCTTCCATGAAGCTGCCATTGCCGCCTGCCCTGAAACTGCCGGTGCTGCTGTGGTCGTAACTGCTGCCGTTTCTGCTTTAGAAGCTAATGCCTTCTGGAAGTTTTGGTTGCCGCTGGCTCTGCGGGTAGGTACTTCCAGAATCGTCTGCTGTTTCTTCAGCTTTATTCTCTGCAGCCCAGGTACCATACACACACAAACACTTAAGCCTGCTGGCTGTCAGCCTTATATACTGGTTGCTCTCTCAAGTCAAGCTCATTAGCATAGGTCTTCCCTGCCCAATTAGACCAGCTCAGCCAATCAGCTTCCAGAGTGTATTAGCATAGACTCTCATCCTGTCTGGATCCTACCTTTCCTGCATAGATCTTCCCCTTGAGGTCGTCGTTAGCATAGATCCTCCCTCTGATCCCCCCCTTGAGGTCTTGGGAGACATGCTGAGTCATTCCCCATTGCACTCTAACTAACCCTGTGTCCTCCCTATAGAATCATTGTGACCACTATTTTGGATTTCTAACTCTACATTATCATTAATTCCTACTAATCTAAAGCCTTCATCCTAAAGCTAGCTACAGTTTTATGCAAGCCAAAGCATTATGACACTGTCACCACCATTGTTATGCCAATCTGGAGAGGTGCAATTTTATGACGTTTAAACCCCCTCTTCAGTTTTTCTTGGCAAATAGCTATCCATGGTGCTGCAAGGTTTTTCAGAGCAGCTGAAAGCAAAATCTTTTATTACAGGCTTTTGTTACAGGTTGACCTAACTATGTTGCACAGCACTTGAAATTTTTCACAGCCCAGAGCAATGTAGCCAATTCGACCTAAGTTTTAGGTGTAGACCAGGCCAAAGAAGCAGTACTCTGCACTAGTGAATTCAGAAGTTAGTATTACTTATTGCTACAATAAAATAAATGTGCATGCTGCTTTATAGGCTTGTGAAACCAGATAGCTCTTAATGTCCTGGGTACAGACTGACACTGCTTCTTGACAGGCACATCTACATTTGAACTGAGAGGTGCGATTCCCAGCTTGCATAGATATACCAGCGCTAGCTCTGCTCTGACTTCCAATGGGATTTGTGCTCCTAAATACCTGAGGCACTTCTGAAAATCTCCGTAAATCCCAGACTTCTTCTTCCTTGTCTGCAAAGGAGGACTCTGGTTCACCTGCACTATTCTAGTTCCTTAAGGTAGAAAATACAGAGCTTATTCTCCACATTTCAGGACCCTCCAAATCCCTGTGCAGGTGGAAGGCACATGCAATAAAAGGTCATTTGAAATAAAATGATTTTCTCAGACCAACTGATTTTCTGAAGAATTACCCCACCAAGAACAGAGCCTAGATCTATGGACCTCTGTGCCACAGAAAATCCAAACCATTATTGTGCTTCCAGCTAGCACCACGGGCTCATAGTTAGTTTAGTTTATGGCCCACATTCTGCCAGAGTTCCATGGCCAGAACTCCTATCAGTGTTAGCAAGAGACCTGCTGATGAATCAAAGGCAGAGCATGGCCCTTAATTTGCATTTGGGTATTCAGTGATCAAAATTAGAAAGGAAATATTTCCCAACAGTTGTCACGTGGCTGTATCTGGGATGATACAGAAATTTCCTATTCTAAGTAAAGTGAGATATTCAGGCATAAGGAACTGCTGTTATTATTTTTTTCCCTTGTATTACATACATTTGGCTGGAAAATGGTAATTTTTCTCTGTGGGAAATTCCCATTTGATTTTTTTTTTCAGTGGGAAATAACTGAAGCTGGCTGGAGGAAGACAGTTCCATTTCATAACAGCTTGTGATGTCTTGAAATTTGTTTTCATTACACATTAGAACTTAGAAAATTGGCCCTCAGAAATCTTCATCAAAATCAGTACATTTCAGCTTTGACAAAACTGCATATTTCCACAAAAATACATTGAGTCAAAAATGTTCCAACCAGATCTATAAATAAGTTTTCCTGGGGAAAATTTGAAAAAATTGAGAGGATAGAAAAACCTACTTTCCTTCACTTTGCTTCTGATTTCCAACAGGCTTGAGTTGGAAAATGGTAAGAAAGTGTGAAAAGTATATCCTCCCCATCCTTTCCTCCACCTTGCTTGATTACAATTGTCACTGTTTTCCCACTGGGGAAAAAAGTCAGTATTACTCGTCTCACTTAGAATGAGAAAGTGAGAGAAAGGGTTACCTTCCCTCAATTCTTAATTTGTTAACCTCCGCCCACACAACTCCCCACTTCCCTGAGCAGGAGAAAGTAAAAAACAAACAGAGAGAGGAACATTGTCCTACAATTTTGAAATGAAAAGTTTCAAATATCACCTTTTTAGGTCTTTTTCCCCATTTTTTTCAAAAAAGGAATAATGATTTGAAAATGGAATTTTGGGGAGGGCAATTCATTTTCACACTTTTCAATAAAAGTGGGTTTGAACATTTTTGACTAGCTCTATTACTGTGATAATGCCTAGAAACCTCAATCAAGGGTCAGGACTCCATTGTACTGGGCACTATGACATTGTAACTGTTGGTGAATATAACTGTTGGGGTCAGACTTTAACAAGGCCATGCAATCCACATTTATTCTAACTCAACTACTTTATTAGTGGTTGTATTTACATGGGATATATTATATGCCTTCCTGATAAGTAGTAGTTGCTTCTACTACTAGCTTCTACAGAGTGTTCAACAAGTTGCTATACCGCTTTCTGGGCAAACAAGATCTGACTACACTCTTCTCTCACTGGATGTTTGTTTATTGTTTAGGCTGTGTCTTAGATCTTATCATGACGTCCAAAGATGTTATCTAGTTGACCCTCGTTTTTCCCTTTAACATCCTGACAGCTTCGTTCATACCCCCTCTGAAGCATCACGTTTCAATCAAGTCCACTCCTACTTTTTCCAGTCTTTCATACTGTAAGTTACCTATTCCCCCTTTTTTAGAAAAAAACAAACACTCATAATTCTCCTCTGGATCTTTTTTGTCTCCACAGTGATTTTCTTAATAAGGTACTCTAAAGTAGGCACAGGTGTCTAGAAGTGGTCTCTAAAGTACTTAGAACGATTTCCTCTGAGCTTGTTTCCTCTTGTACATAATGTAACCATAAACTGTATTGACAGTTTCATGGTATTATGTATTATCCATTCCCATTCTCATATTCTATGCATGACTTCTTAGCATATATTCTTCTCTCTGAAAAAGTATGATCCCCTTCAAACCCATGGACTTAGGCAAGTTGAAACTCAATATATTTGTCCATCTTCTGTAAGTTTCTGTGAATAAGTTCTTCAATGTTGTTTGCTGGTCCAACCAGTCTGGAATTCACAGATTTCAATACTGTGTTAATCTACATTTCCCTCAGAAGATTTGCTCTTCCCCATTGTGATGGGATGTGCCAACCCCACACTGGCTCAGAAAGGGTTAACGAGAGCCTGTAGGGTCAATGAAGGGGTCAATAGGAGCCTGTGGCTTACCCAGCCTTGCCCTTCTGCACCTGCCAGGCCTGGAGGGGAAACTTAAAAGGGCTGAACCCAGCTCAGGTGGGGGCTGACCAGGAAGGAGAACAGATCTCTGGCTCTCACTCAGCAAGAGAAGCCTGGGTGGAGTAGGGAGCTGAGTTATGCTGCTGACAGACAGCTCCTGGATAATGAAAGATAGGCCTGCAAAGGGGAGCCCAAGGCAGTTGGGAAGGAAAACAGGAGGAAGTGAGTCCACCTGGGATTCTCTGTGCTGGTCGAGGGACCTGCAGGGAGCAGGAAGACTGCCTTGCCAGGGGAGTGGAGAAAACTCTCCTGCAGCAGAACCAGCTGGGTGACAAGAAGTGCCAAGAACCTCTGCAGTGAGCCTGTGGAGGAGGCTTAGAGAAGGAGGAGCTGATATATTGTAAATTTCAGAAGAGGCTGATTTCAGAGTAACAGCCATGTTAGTCTGTATTCACAAAAAGAAAAGGAGTACTTGTGGCACCTTAGAGACTAATCAATTTATTTAAGCATAAGCTTTTGCGAGGCACAGGCCTCAGACAGGGCAAGGTAGGAAGTGGTTGAGAGACATAGCCAAGAGAGTCTGTGTAGTTGGGTCTTGATGTTTATCAAAGGGTCCCTGGCTCAGAACTCAGTGGTTGTATCACTTTAAGTATCATACAGTTAGTAGAAGTGATACTTTCTGAAAACAAATAAAAATAGCTTCCTGCTATGCATCCCTGAAGGGAAAAAGGATCCGGCATACTGAACACCATTATCTGATGGAATTTGAGGCGTATACACAAGGGTATTTAACCTGGTTGTGGGGACACTATTTGCATATGAAACACTGAAACACTAAGGCTTTACAAAGTAAGTACCATCCAGTAGATGGCATTAGTACCCTAAACACTCAATCCTGGGCTGAAAGTACTGTGTGGTGCAGATTTTGCAATGCATTATTTATGAAAGAAAATTAACGTTGAATCTGTGTGTTTTGCCTGAGGCAATATAAGCAGTAAACATGATTTTCACACCAACAGGTAACAAATAGTTTTCTTAACAAATTAGATGAACCCTGATGTCTAGTTTCAGATTACTTTGGAGCTCGGTGTCTACAATACATTTCTCTTATGTTCAAAATCTCTTGGTTTTACACAGGATAAAATGAAAATGACTAGAGATATACTGTACTGTGCAAAGCCAGTTAGCACTTTGATGGCAAATGTATTTTAGCTTTTCATTTTGATTTGTAATAAGCATTTAAATCATGATGTAATTTTGGCTGCACTGTGCTACATAACAGTACTTTTGCAATTATAGATGACCTTCCATCAGATGATCGGATGCCTTGCAGACACCTCTTAATAAATACCCCTGTGAGGTACTTCAGGTCAGTATTGCGATATACCCATTTTACAGATGAGAAAAGCAAGGCACAGACAGATGAAGTGACTTGCCTAAATACACACAGCATGTCAGTGGCACAGATGAGAAGGAAACCCAGGGTTACTGACTCCTGATCCCCTGCTCTGACCATGACATACAATTGCTCCCCAGTTCCACATCCCCCCAGACTCTGGTACCAGTGAAAATGCAGTAATACAAATAGGGATGTTTTTATTTATCTATCTAATTTCAACTATGGATCCAATTATGAGATGAGCTAATGTTGGAAAAAAGCATCCTTTGAATATTCATTAGCATTTTTAATGATGGCTACCCAGTCCTGGTACAGCAACAGTTCCGTGTGAGGATATTGTTATTAATAAATTATTTTTAGAGTTCCTAAAAGCATTCTTGGCTATTTATAGTGCAAACAGGAAAACAAAATGAGAATGGACAATTTTGTTGCTACGTCATTTGAACTCAGCTGGGGGAAGACTGAGTTCTGTCTGTCTAGTTGGCTATTAGGGCTGATTTAAAAAAAATCCTATAAAATCTTGGGATAATTCAAATAAGTTTTCAGTCTGTTATTCTTTTGCAATGGTTTAATTTTCTGATTTTCCATGGATTTTTTGCCAATATCTCTGGTTTCAAAACATAATTTTCAACCCAAGTTTCCGTTCACTCCCCAATCTTCCCTGTCTTTTTGATCTGGGAAACTTATTAATGAGTACATTCGTATTGCCCTTCTTGGATGTATAGTCCAAGTCACAATCTATCCCAAAGTGATTCTTTGGTCGGAAGACTTCTGAGGAGGCAAGACTGCTACATGCTTCAAGTGTGACCTTCACCAAGTCACTTGACCTCTCTGTGCCTCATTTGTGTACAGAATAAACCAAAACATTAGACTAGATTTTTGTTCCACTTCACTGCACCAATCTTTTGCTGTCTTTACGAATGAAAGCTTTATAGGCAAATACCAAATCACACAAGATTTTCTTCCAGAAGTGGCATCTGGCTGCTTTGAGAACTCAAAATGGACTGGCATCTTTGGGGTTACCTCTGAGGCCATCAGGGAATTAGATTGTTAGTGTCTTGTCTGGGTTGTTTGTTTCCCTGGATACCACAGGTTAAAGAATATTTAGATATGTTAAATATATTCAAGTCATTAGGGTGTGATGAAATTCATCCTAGTGTACTTAAGGAACCAACTGAAGCTATCTCAGAACTGTTAGCATTATCTCTGAGAACTCCTGGAGGACGGGTGAGGTCTCAGAAGACTGGGAGAAGGGCAAACATAGTACCTATCTTTAAAATGAGGAACAAAGAGGCCCCAGGAAATTATAGACCAGTCAGCCTAGCTTTGGTTGATCAGGCAGAGGGTTATATATAAAACACAATGGCCAATAGGTTGCACATGTATGTGCAGTTTGGGACCCATCCTTCAAAACAGTCAGACTCCTTGTGTGAGTCAAGTTAGGCAGATGTGTAAGCGTTTGTAGCATTGGGGCCAATAAGGGGCTACAGAACTGAGCCCGTGTCTTACTGCCCCAGGACATTATAAAGTAATTAAAGCTGAACCTAACGTAACATGAGAACATAAGAATGGCCATGCTGGGTCAGACCAATGGTCCAGCTAGCTCAGCATCCTGTCCTCTGACAGTGGCCAGTGCCAGATGCTTCACAGGGAATAAACAGAACAGGGCAACTGAGTGATCCACCCCCTGTCGTCTGGTCCCAGCTTCTGGCAGCCAGAGGCGGAGGGACACCCAGACCATGAGGTTGCATCCCTGACTATCTTGTCTAATAACCACTGGTAGATCTATCCTCCTATACCTAATTCTTTTTTGAACCCAGTTATACTTTTGGCCTTGAAAACATTCCCTGGCAATGAGTTCCACAGACTGTGCTCGTTGTGTGAAGAAATACTTCCTTTTGTTTGTTTTAAACCTGCTGTTTATTAATTTTATTGGGTGACCCCTTGTGTTTCTTGTGTTATGTGAAGGAGTAAATAACACTTCCCTATTCACTTCCTCTACACCAGTCATGAGACTTCTATCATATTGCTCCCTTAGTCGTCTCTTTTCTAAGATGCACAGTCCCAGTGCTTTTAATCTCTCCTTGTATGAAAGCTGTTCCAAGCACCTAATAATTTTTGTTGCCCTTCTCTGTACTTTTTCCAATTCTAATGTATGCTTTTTTGAGATGGGGTGACCAGAACTGCACACAGTATTCAAAGAGTGGGTGAACCATAGATTTAAATAGGGGCATTATGATATTTTCTGTCTTATTATCTATCCCTTTCCTAATGGCTCCTAACATTCTCTTCTTTTTTGATGGCACTGCACATTGAGTGGATGTTTTCAGAGAACTATTCACAATGACTCCAAGATCTCTTTCTTGAGTGGTAATGGCTAATTTAGATCCCATCATTTTATATGTATAGTTGGGATTATGTTCTCTAAGGTGCATTACTTTGCATTTATCAACACTGAATTTCATCTGCCATTTTGTTGCCCTGTCACCCAGTTTTGTGAGATCCCTTTGTCAGCTTTGGACTTAACTATCTTGAGTAATTTTGGTGAAATTATTTCTTAGTGAACACATTGAAAGGTTACCTACTTACTTAAAGAAAATGACAGCTTTTAACTTAAGAACTGCTTGTTTTGAATATAATTACTGCTCTAAGTGCTGTACTTCAGTGAGCTATTATGGGACACTGTCAAGGTGTCTGTGTTCCAAAATCAGGTTTGTAAAAAACAAAAAAATGCAAAATCTAATATTGATAGAAATATTTCCAACATTTATTTAACTTTCAATTAGAATATTATTTTTAATTTAAATATTACCACGCTGTGTTGGGAGCCCAAAGAGCATTACACACAGTCCTAGTGCATAAGAATAAAGAAGTAAAATTGGCCATAAATGGTCTGTGGCCCTGAACTCGCAATTGGATCTGTGTAGGTTGATCTCTGTCTGCAGTGAGCCCACTGACTTCAGTGGGGCTGTGTGGGTGCAGGATTTCCATATGCAAGTTTCTGTTGCCAAGGTTAGGGGTATTCCATTGTTCAAGCAGAACTGAAAAAAAAAGAAAAGATATGAACAAAACCCAACATAGCTGATTATAAAGAAATTCAATTTTGAGTATTCCTTCAGTTTTATCAGTAATGGGCCAAATTCTATCCAGCATCAGCCTTCACCTCCAGATGAGCACAAGTTAACACCACTGATGCTCCATGTTCATACCAACCCTGGGAATCTCATTCAAGAGCTAAACAGCCATCCATCCAAATAATTCCTACCAGGATCATGAGAGTGAAAGGTTTCATAGATTCCAAGATCAGCAAGGACTATTGTGGTCTTCTAGTCTGACTTCTACAACACATGCAGAGGTGAAAGTAGGCTGGTACAGCGTACCGGTAGGGAAGTGGCCGCTGGTATGGGCCCGTACGCAGCTGCTGCGGCAGTGCTTTAATTTTGCTCCCCCTGTAGGCGGCACAGACCTGTAACCCGCCTGCCAGCGCAGCCACTGGAGGCAAGTAAGTCTTCCCTGGCCAAGGGGAACCTACAGAGAAGCCCCAACTGTGGGGCAACTGGATAAGTGGGGCCATGCCCCTTCCGCCCAAGACCCCGCCCCTTTCAGGGCCCCGGAGCCAGGCCCCCCTACTGGTAAGTCATTTTTGTTACTTTCACCCCTGAACACATGTCATAGAACTTCCCCAAAATAATTCCTAGAGCATAATTTTTAGAAAAACATCTAATCCTGAGTTAAAAACGGCCACTGATGGAGAATCCATCACGACTCTCGACAAATTGTTCTGGTGGTTAGTTACCCTCACTTTCAAAAATGTATGCCTTATTTCCAATCTGAATTTGGCTGGTTTCATCTTCCAGTCATTGAATCATGCTATACCTTTCTCTGCTAGACTGAAGCACCCATTATCAAATATTTGTTTCCCATGTAGATGCTTATAGCTGTAATCAACTCACTTCCTTAACTTTCTTTTTGTTAAGCTAAATAGATAGACTCAAATAGCTCAGTCACTGTGAGTCATGTTTCTAATCCTTTAATCATTCTCCTGGCTCTTCTCTGAACCCTCTCCAATTTATCAACATCTTTCTTGAATTGTGGGCACTAGAACTGAATACAATATTCCAGCAGTGGTTGCACCAATGCTAAATATAGAGGTAAAATACCCTGCCTACTCCTACTCAAGATTCCCCTGTTTATGCATACCAGGACCATGATAGCTCTTTTGGTCACAGAGTCACACTGGGAGCTCAAGTTCAGCTGATTATCCACCAGGACTCCCAAATCTTTTTCAGAGTCACTGCTTCCCAGGATAGAGTCCCCCATTGTGTAAGTATGGCTGACATTCTTTGTTGCTGTATAGGACCTAGTAGAGGTTCTAACTACAAAAGCTTTAACAAGGCCTTCCCTCAGTAATGCCATCTTTCAAATGCTCACCTAGAGCTGGGGAAGTTGAAAGTGGGAGGTAGGGAAGTGGAAGAAAGGACAAAACACACAAACAAACCCCATTCAATTATGGCCACTGGAAGAGTGAGAGACAGTTTCCATTTAGTGTATAGTCAGTGCCACCTCTAATTGTTGCAACATGCTTAGATACTTATAGGTGTGTTAGAAAAGCTATGGACAGACAGGTGGATGGGAGGTCAAGAGGATTATATGCTAAAATGTGTGGCTCATATATTCTGCAGCCAGGCACCATTCTGGAGCACACCCTCTCCTTGGGACCATGTGCAGTCTGGACTCTAATGGATTTGTGGGGGAACTGGGGGCAAAAGTCACACCTTTCTTGACTACTTCTTTTCATGTGTACTTGTAACAAGGATGGCCTGGTACTAGCCCTTCACACAAGGGAAAGGAAATACTTATGTTATCTTGATGGTTTCCCTTTGCTGGGTGCCACAGCTGATTTTGACAGCTGAGGTGTCACACAAGGAGACAGGCTGTATACAGCATGTGTATCATCTCCCATAGCCTTGTTCATTAGCGATGACTGCTCCCCCCCACAACATATTGGAAAGCTGCTCTGCCTTACAAGTCCACAGATGGAAAACTATTTGACAGTAGAATTTCAATGCTAACCATTAAAATAAACTTTAAGATGACCATCCCGCAATTTCTTTGAATTTTCTCCTGCAGTTTGCTGAGGACTGTTTTTTAAAAAAACAAACAGACCCCCCCAGAACAGACCTTAAATTAGTCTCTTGGCAATATACTAGATTCAACTGCACTCAAGTTCAGATGTACTAGTTTCATGGTGAACAGCCTGAGGATATGTCATAAGAACATAAGGACATAAGAACGGCTATACTGGGTCAGACCAAAGGTCCATCTAGCCCAGTATCCTGACTTCCAACAGTGGCCAATGCCAGGCGCCCCAGAGGGAATGAACAGAACAGGTAATCATCAAATGATCCATCAAATGATCCAAATGATCCTGTCACCCATTCTCAGCTTCTGGCAAACAAAGGCTAGGGACACCATCCCTGACCATCCTGGCTAATAGCTATTGATGGACCTATCCATCATGAATGTATCTAGTTCTTTTTTGAACCCTGTTATAGCCTTGACCTTCACAACATCCTCTGGCAAGGAGTTCCACAGGTTGACTGTGCATGTGTGAAGAAATACTTCCTTTTGTTTGTTTTAAACTTGCTGTCTATTAATTTCATTTGGTGGCCCCTAGTTCTTGTGTTATGAGAAGGAGTAAATAACACTTCCTTATTTACTTTCTCCACACCAGTCATGATTTTATAGACCTCTATCATATCCCCCCCTTAGTCGCCTCTTTTCCAAGCTGAAAATTCCCAGTCCTATTAATTTCTCCTCATAGAGCAGCCATTCCATACCCCTCATCATTTTTGTTGACCTTTTCTGAACCTTTTCCAAGTCCAATATATCTTTTTTGAGATGGGGCAACCACATCTGCACGCAGTATTCTAGGTGTGGGCGTACCACAGATTTATATAGAGGCAATATGATATTTTATGTCTTATTATCCATCCCTTTTTTAATGATTCCCAACATTCTGTTAGGTTTTTTTGACTGCCACTGCACATTGTGTGGATGTTTTCAGAGAACTATCCACAATGACTCTCTTTCTTGAGTGGTAACAGCTAATTTAGACCCCATGATTTTAAATGTGTAGTTGGGATTATGTTTTCCAGTGTGCACTACTTTGCATTTATCAACATTTAATTTCATCTGCCATCTTGTTGCCCTATCATCCAGTTTGAAAGATCCTTTTGTAGCTTTTCGCAGTTTGCCTGGGACTTAACTATCTTGAGTAGTTTTGTATCATCTGCAAATTTTGCCACCTTGCTGTTTACCCCTTTTTCCAGATTATTTAGGAATATGCTGAATAGGATTGGTTCCAGCACAAACCCCTGGGGGACACCATTATTTACCTCTCTCCATTCTGACCATTGATTCCTACCCTTTGTTTCCTATCTTTTAACCAGTTACCAGTCCATGAGAGAACCTTCCCTCTTATCCTATGTCTGCTTACTTTGCTTAAGAGCCTTTTGGTGAGGGAGCCTTTGGTGAGGGACCTTTCTGAAAATCTAAGTACACTATATCCACTGGATCTGTGTAGTGAGGCTGAGTAGCCTCCCTCCGAGCAGGTGAACGAGTCACATCAGCCACACCATCAGGGGCTAGTTCACTTGCACATCTACCAATGTGATATATGCCATCATGTGCCAGCAATGCCCCTCTGCCAAACCAGACAGTCTCTATGCAAAAGAATAAATGGACACAAATCAGACATCAAGAATTGTAACATTCAAAACAATCACCCTAGACACTCAATAACAGACTTAAAAGTGGCAATTCATCAAAAAAAATCTTCAAAAACAGACTCCAATGAGAAACTGCAGAACTGGAATTAATTTGCAAACTGGACATCATCAAATTAGGCCTGAATAAAGACTGGGAGTGGATGGGTCACTACAAAAAGTAATTTTCCCTCGGCTGATAGTTACACCTTCTTGTCAACTTGGAAATGGGTGACATCCACCTTGAGTGCATTGACCTAGTAAGCACTACAAAAGTAATTTTCCCTCCCTTGGTATTCACCCCTTCTTGTCAACTGTTAGGAATAGGCCACTTCCACCTTAATTGAATTGGCTCGTTAGCACTGACCCCCCACTTGGTAAGGCAACTCCCATCTGTGCTATAATATATATTCTGCTTACTGTATTTTTCACTCCATGCATCTGATGAAGTGGGTTTTAGCCCACAAAAGCTTATGCCCAAATAAATTTTTTAATCTCTAAGGTGCCACAAGGACTCCTCATTGTTTTAACTGTCATATGTAACCTATCACTTAAATTAGCCTCTACTGGATGACTGGAGGATAGCTGATGTAAAGCCAATTTTTACAAAAAGTATGCAGAAACAATCCTGGCAATTACAGGCTGGTAAGCCTAACTTCAGTACCAGGCAAATTGGTTGAAGCTATAGAACAGAATTATCAGACCCAAAGATGAATACAATATGTGGCAGAAGAGTCAACACAGCTTTTGTAAAGGGAAATCATGCCTCACAAATCTATTATAGTTCTTTGAGAGTCTCATCAAATACGTGGACCAGAGTGATTCAGTTGATACAGTGTACCTGGACTTTCAGAAAGCCTTTGACAAGATCCCTTATCAAAGACTCTTAAGGAAAGTAAGCTGTCATGGGATAAAAGGGAAGGTCCTCTCATGGAGCAATAACTGTTAAAAGATAGGAAACAAAGGGTAGAAATAAATGGTCAGTTTTCACAGTGGAAAGAGGTAAATAACAGGGTCTCCAAGGATTTGTACTAGGCCTAGTGCTGTTCACTGTATTAATAAATCATCTGGAAAAAGGAGTAAGCGGTGAGGTGGCTACATTTTCAGATGATACAAAATTATGTGCGATAATTAAGTCCAAATTTGACTATGAAGAGTGACAAAGGGATCTCACAAAACTGGGTGACTGGGCAAGAAAATGGCAGATTACATTTAATGTTGATAAATGCAAAGTAATACACATTGGAAAACATAATCTCAACAATGACAGGTTTCAGAGTAGCAGCCGTGTTAGTCTGTATTCGCAAAAAGAAAAGGAGTACTTGTGGCACCTTAGAGACTAACCAATTTATTTGAGCATAAGCTTTTGTGAGCTACAGCTCACTTCATCGGATGCATTCAGTGGAAAATACAGTGGGGAGATTTATATACAGAGAGAACATGAAACAATGGGTGTTACCATACACACTGTAACCAGAGTGATCACTTAAGGTGAGCTATTACGAGCAGGAGAGCGGGGGCGGAGGGGGGGGGAACAAGGTGGGCCATTTCCAGCAGTTGACAAGAATGTCTGAGGAACATTGGGGGGTGGTGGGGGGGAATAAACATGGGGAAATAGTTTTACTTTGTGTAATGACCCATCCACTCCCAGTCTCTATTCAAGCCTAAGTTAATTGTATCCAGTTTGCAAATTAATTGCAATTCAGTAGTCTCCCTTTGGAGTCTGTTTTTCCCCATGTTTATTCCCCCGCCACCCCCCACTGTTCCTCAGATGTTCTTGTCAACTGCTGGAAATGGCCCACCTTGATTATCACTACAAAAGGTTCCCCCCCCCCGCTCTCCTGCTGGTAATAGCTCACCTTAAGTGATCCCTCTGGTTACAGTGTGTATGGTAACACCCATTGTTTCATGTTCTTTATGTATATAAATCTCCCCACTGTTTTTCCACTCAGTGCATCCGATGAAGTGAGCTGTAGCTCACGAAAGCTTATGCTCGAATAAATTGGTTAGTCTCTAAGGTGCCACAAATACTCCTAATCTCAACAATATATACAAATATATATTTGATGAGGTCTAAATTAACCACTACCACTCAAGAAAGAGATCATGGAGTCATTGTGATAGTTCTCTGAAAATGTCTACTCAATGTGCAGTGGCAGTCAAAAAAACTAACAGAATGTTAGGAACCATTAGGAAAGGGATAGATAATAAGACAGAACATATCATAATGCCACTAGATAAATCCATGGTTTGCCCTCACCTGAAATACCGTGTACAGTTCTGGTCAGCCCATCCCCAAAAAGATACATTAGAACGGAAAAAGTACACAGAAAATCAATAACAATTATTAGGTGTATGCAACATCTTTGATACAAGGACAGATGAAAATGACAGGGGCTGTTCAAGAGACAAGGGGGAAAGTTACAGATGTGGAGAAAGTGAATAGGAATGTGTTATTTACCCCTTCACATAACATAAGAAACAGGGGTCACCCAATGAAATTAATAGGCAGCAGATTTAAAATTAACATAAGAAAGTACTTTTTCATACAACATACAATGTATCTGTGGAACTCATTGCCAGGGGATGTCGTGAAGGCCAAAAGTATAACTTGGTTCAAAAAAGAATTAGATAAGTTCATGGAGGATAGGTCCATCAATGGCTATTAACCAAAATGGTCAGGGGTGCCAGCCCATGAGCTGGATGTCCCTAAGCCTCTGACTGCCAGAAACTGGGATTGGATGACAGGGGATGGATCACTTGTTAATGGCCCTGTTCTGTCCATTCACTCTGAAGCATCTGGCACCAGCCACTGTGGGAAGTCAGGTTACTTGGCTAGATGGACCATTGGTCTGACCTACTGTTGCCATTTTTATGTTCTTAACCTTGCAGGAATACTCCGAACTATGTAAGACTTAGCCCTAACAGAGACAGCCATTCCAAACTATTGTTCTTCTTCAGCATTTGGATGTAAAGAGACATTGTTTGCAAATAGGTAGGATGTCTATTTTCCTCTGTTGTACCATAGAGGATAGTGGATGCTTCCGATCTTTAGTAAAGAAATCATTTACGAGCAATTTCCTTGCCAAACTTTAAGGCAGTCTTTATCGATACAAAACCATGTACCTGAGCAGAAGCACCACCAGTGAATTGTCTCCAACCACTATATGTCCTCTAACATCAAGAGATGTTGAACTGAGAGTTAGCTCTGCACCTATTGAAGACAGCTAGGACAATGCTGAGTGCTTCTGAAAATCCTACCTTGTACAGTACATACACAAACATATCCAAAGACATTTTTACACACACACATAAAAAAAGCTGAAGCCAAGGTCTGTAGCACAGACTGAGTTTAATTTAAAATAATTCCCTGTACAACAAGATATTCCAGATGAACAACAATACACACTATTTTATCAACAATAGTGCCTCCCATAGAGGCAATAACTCTGGAACTACATGATTAACAAGGACACTTGACTTACTACCAATACCAAATATACATAAATGTATTTGCAATATGCTTGAAAATGTTGTTGCTTCATTGATTCTTGCTACACAGAAAGGATGACAGAGACATCTGTGAATCAGCCTTCTGGGTGGAGGGTTAATTAAATGGATTCTGTGGAAGAGAGATTTTGAAGCTATTAAAGCACCTCTATGTTTTTCTGCTTTACAGTAAATGTTTATTTATACCGTACAGGGAAATAAATGAAAAGGTATAAAGCATAGAAATAGAATACAACAAGAAATAAAAATGAATTCAAGCCTTCCCTCCAATCTGGAATATGAACCATATTATCAGCAAATATTTTAGTATTTAGGTAAAGCATTTCCATTTATCTTACCTATGTACTGGTATATGCCTCACTCCCACCATAATATCTAATCACCTCTGAAACATTGATGAATTTATCCTTACAACACTCCGTGAGATAAAGAAGTATTATCCCCATTTTACAGATGGGAAACTGAGACATGGAAAGATCTGGTGATTTGCCCAGGGTCTCACAGGAAGTGAACACGAATCACTGGACTCCTGGTTCACTGTATTAAACACAATGCTAACCTTCCTTTCTTTCCATCTCAGCCATAATCATACAATTAGAGAGAAAAAATATATCCTCAAAGGTATCAAGTTTTCAATGTAAGCAGAATTCAACTTACTAAATTTCCAACGATCTAGCACCATTCCATGATTGCTAAGTTTTGGGTCAACTTGTTACAATGGTATCATCCTTACTGGTGCAGTTGCTCTTTAATTTCCTTTGTTACTTTTACAAAAAATCCTCCTCCTCTTCATTAAAAAGATCTCTTTATACAAGGACTGTAAGATGACTGGGAAAGACAATTCCCATGCTAATACTTATGTTTTTTCTAAAAGGGCCAGTCAGACCCAGTCAAGAGATGGCACAGGAGACTAGATGCTGTGAAAAGAAAGAGGCTGAGACAACTATGGCTGAGTCTCATTGCCTGTGCCACTTTGACTGGAAAATTTTCCCAGGTGGTCAAATCAGGAACTAAGGTAGCAAAAGCTGGTCATTGAAAGACTGATCCAAAGCCCACTGAAGTTAACGGGAGTCTTTTGGTTGAGCACAACAAGCTCTGTTTTGGGCCGTAACAGAAGACTGCTGCTAGCTAGGAGTACTCTCACACCAGACTGTCTCTTTGTAGAGTATTTGGACATGCATTGAGAACTAATGCAGCTCTTATTCCAGTTCTGCTAAGACAGGTGAAGAGCTCAGGTGACACAGTACATGTTAGGCCACACCGTACATCAGAATTAGTCTTTGAAGAAGATCAGAAGGGAAAGAATGTGTGTGTGTGTGTGTGTGTGTGTAAATAAGGGAAGGTAAAGATTAAGCTAAGGTTCCTCAGCTGCAATACTTTCTTATTCTAAGATGTTATGCCATGAATGTACATGTAATGACAACAAGAAGAGTCTCTGAACTACTATACCGAGAAGGACACACTGGTAGTTTAGCTACCTAAGGTTTGTGTAGAAAAATGAAGTGTTCATTGCATGTATTGTAAAAACTTGTATAGTCTCCCAGGGTGACGGTCACCACCATGCAGAGGGTCTGCACAAAGACTGCCACTTGAGCTTTATTTTGAGGACTTAAATCATGCATTGCCTTGTGCTGGGTCTCTTCGCGGGAGTGACCTTTATCATCTTCCAAGGTCACTGGAAGCTATTAGTGAAATGTAGAATTTGTAGACTCTGCACCAGAACTGGTGAAAAAAATTCCACACAGGAGTGTGCCCAGTACACCATCCCTTAAGTGACTGTACCCCACCCTTGATTGTACTATGGTTAATGAGCTCCCCTGAGTTTAGTGGGGCTACGTGGCTGTGGGTCTTTCTCATTTGACCACCTTTGAGTGAAGAGGTGCAAGGAATTGCAATATTATTGTTTATTATTTGTATTATCATAGTGATTAGGAGCATCAGCCATGCAGCTGGTCCCCATAAGCTGGGCACTGTACAAACACAGAATGAAAAGATATATCCTGCCACAAGGAGCTTCCAATCTAAGTAGACAAGAGACAACAGAAAGATGCAGATAGATGGGCCGGTACAAAGAAACAATGAGACACTATTGGTTAGCATGAAGAGGTTCCAGTTTCTGTGTGCTTGAGGGGGCTTGTGTGTGTAAAAGGCTCATTTTTGTTTTTTCCCATATCCATACCGAAATCTGGTCCCAAGTACTTTTCAAAGCAACCATTTTTTTTCATGTAACAAAGAACAGAATATAGGAAGAGCAAAAAGTTGCCAAGCTGGCCCAGCTAGACCACCACCATGAGTTGCTTGGCATATCACAGCGATTTGGCAGAGAGATCATTAGTTATTTGTTGACATTGGTTATTTCTAATTTAATTAGTACTCTGCTGAACAATGCTGGGTTCAGTGCAGGGGGTATCTGGCTGAAATTCTTTGTCCTGTGTTATGCAGGAGATCAGACTAAAAATTATATGCAGGTGCACTCACAGGTACCAGTTATCAGATGCTCTGGAGTATGCTTAGATTCCATGATGACAGGGAGCTTATTTTTAAAAAATCTAGCTAAATAACAAAGGAAAACTGGTCATGTGACAGGACAATGGACGACATAAAGGGGAAGTGAATTGAAGGAAGAGGGATGTTTTGATGAGTGGATTTGTGTTGAAGTCCAATAACATCTGAAATTTTTCCTGTGTACGAAAATCCTCTTTAATACGGCGAGATTCTGTATAGTTTCAGTTGTGATTCTTCAGGTCATTTTTGACTTTTCAAATGATCAGACAAATAAAAGGATAAAAATCTGCTGACTACAAATGGCCCTTTTAAGCAAATCTGCAAGCAAAAAACCAGCAAGAGCAGCGTGGGAATCTTACCATGAATTAATGATTTGAAGATTCAAGTAAAACTCAATGGTTTTTCATTCAGGGATAAATGTCACACTGCTTTGATTGAAAGGTGCACAGAAAAGGCAAGCGATAACAGCGGAGACGGCGCTGTAATGACAGAGCCTGATATATTCATAGGCCTTGTTAAATTGGAAGAAGTTCGATCATGACAGTGTCAGATGTAGAGCACTGACGGCAGACCAATTGTGGTGGTGAAGGAAGGGAAGGTGGGATGTCTTACGGGAGCAGAGAATCAAAGTTTTTCAGATTTTACTTTAAAATCTTGTGAGTCATATCCCCCAACAGAGGATGGAATAAAAAGAAACCTGAAATGAGAAGAGCAGAGACATTGTCATGGTGGTGGGTTATTTTATGTTGAAATAGGTACTGGATTGACAGCTGAGAGACTAAAGTCCCCTTTTTATCCACGGGAAGAGAGACAACAAAGGCAGTACCAGTGCAATCCTCTCTCCACTGTGCCTCAGCCTTGACTTGCTGAGATTACCTCTAGAACACATGTGGGAGAGCAGCTCAGTCTCCAGAGCCTAGTCAGTCCTTGCACTGTCACCTCAAACATCTGGCATGATGTCCAATTGCAACTGTATTGTGACATGGATACTTCCATTAGGAACTGGCACTATGACAACCAATTCAATTTACAAACCGCCTGATTTTCAGAGATGCTAACTACTGGCAAATTCAACTGAAATCAGTGGGTGTTGGATGCTCTAAGCACCTCTAAAACTCAGGCTCATATTCTCCCAAAAGCCACCGGATTGTTGTAGCTCTTCGTTGCCATTGAACTAGGCTTGTGCCAGTAGGTGTTTTTTGTGATATGGAGGCTAGGAACTGGAGAGAGGTCACAAAATGCATGTCATATAGTCAGCATATAGGAACAGTTTTGGTTATAACTGAGTTGGCCCTGCTTCTTATTGCAGGCCTCCTGAAGAAAGTCTTCACAACACAGTACCAATCCCCTGAGCCACCAACCCCAATTTTAGCATGGCTTAATAAAAGTCTTGGGGCAGAGGGTTATGGATTTCTGTGCCTTAGGCCCCAAGATACTACAGGGTGAGTGTGCTTTTAAAATCTAGCCAGCTGTCATTTGCTAGCTTTGTTCTCTGAGGCTAGGAATGATGGGAAATAACAAGAGATGGGACTGAAATAGAACTTGTGTCCTTGGACATTTGGAGGTTGGGATCCGGAGCTAATTTCTGCAGTTCAGGCCTAACTCTAGAATTAACGCATAATGTAACTTTCACTTATAAGAAATGTTAGAGGTGCCCAAACTTAAAATCCTATTTCGGAACTGCCTTGGCCTTTGGGAATGTTCAGAACCGGATTTGAAACCAAACATTGTGGCTTGTTGTTATTTGTATGGTATGGTGGCACATTGTGGCCCCAACTGTGCATCAGTGCCCAGTGTGCAAGGTACTGTACACGCCTGATAAAAAGATACAGTTCCTACCTCAAAGAGTTCGACATCTTAATTAAAGAAAAGTTGATAAGAGATTGAACGCTGCAGGTGCTCACAGAGCTCTCACACATTAAAACACCCATACACACACTTGAAAGGGATATTTTCCTCTGCAGATGGAAAAGGTCTTTTGCATAAACTACATTTTATTTACAAATACACCATTAAGCATCTTTGACTTTAAGTGATTGCCTCCGTTATGCTGGCCTGCTATTCAAGTTGATATCGCCGCTTGTCTGATTCCCTTTGTCTAAACAGAAAGGAAAGGAGTGCCCGCCAGGGAAATGTTAAGTGGAGTACAATGATTAGGAAGACATCAGAGCACAATTAGGAGAGATTTAAATATGATGGGATTTAAAGAAAATGGCATGTTAGTGTTTCTAAGTAGAGCGTCTTTACACTGTGAAGAAAGGTGTAATGGAATGACTGAAAAGACAAAAGTTTTTATGTCAGTGCTGGGATTTCAAAGTAGCAGGAGGCAGAACTGATGTGAGGTCCTCTGAAATAAACAAAGAGATGAAGTAACTTCAGACCTGTTCCCTGTTATGGTCTGAGAGACTGAAGTGGACTGAGTCAGTGGGTTGTATTTGGCTGGCATTTTAATTGAAGAAAGGGGAAAGAAAGAGACATAAGATGAAAGCACACTAGAAAATGAGAAGACCTGAGATAATTAGAGGAAACTCCCTGGCAATTAAGACTTACTAAAAAAAAGAAAGTTTTGTGTAGAAAACACCTTAGGCTGGTTGGAAATTTTTTGATTAAATGATTTTTTTTGTCTGAAAATGCTGATTCATCTAAACCAAACTTCTCATGGAAATGTACTGGTTTCATTGAGAAGTTTTGTCAGCTCTAGGATGGAATTTCTGGTGGGTGGAGGAGAGATCAAGTAACTCCACCATCACAACATCTTGGTGGTTAGCTTGGATTTGGGGGAGACAGGTTCAAATCTCTGCTCTGAATCAAGTGGGGAGCAGGGGCTTGAATCTGCGACTCCTACATCCCACGTGAGTGCCCTAACCACCAGGCTCTCTTTCTTGCGTAAGTGCTTGTATGTGCAATTACTCAACTTTATGCACATTACATGGATTTATGTATGCATCTTTTGTGCAATCTCCAGTCACCTAGGTGGCACTGACTCCTTTCTTATGATGTGAATGCTAGCACTCGTGTGTACAAATGTCTTTAATAGCACCTACAAACTATGGTGGCTAGCGCTAATGAAGGATGCTCTCTGGCCCTTACCCAGGTGCTTACTAGAAGGGAGGATGTGAAGTGCCTCTTCCAATGGCCTGTTTAAGGGTAAAGTAGAATTCCAGTCCACTTGCTCAAGAACTGCTCCCCTGGGGCACACACCTCCCCCATGCACTAGCCTTCATTGCTGACTGGCTGCTCCGGGGAGAGTATATTGCACCTCATGAAGGCACGTGCTAGTATGCATGTGCGATGGCCACCATCTTGCCCCACACACTGGGGACTGAATCAGGGGCTTCTCAAGCTAAAAGTGTAAGCTGCTGCTTCAGCTTCAGCTAAAGAGCCAGGTTCTGTAACTGGAGACTGTAACAGACTCACATCCTCTGTGGATTGGCACAGAGGGGGACATGTGTTACCCTTACACCAAGGAACCCTGAGTCAGAATGTCTCTCCAAGTGCTCCCTTTGGGGTGGTGTAGCTCTACACTGCCCTTTACTGTGCAGCTTTCAAAATCTAGCCATAAATACCTAGACTAAATAGATTGGTTAAACAGGATGAATTAATATATACATGAGGACTATAGACTGCATTGTGTTCAGTGCTTTGAACTTTTCCCCTGGCGATCTTCCAGGTTTATGAATATGACTTACACAGTTGTGTGTTTCAAACTATGGCATGTCAGAAGGGTTTTTACTTTTAAGTCTTGCCTCAAGAAGCATTCTTTTTTATTTTTATTTGTGTGTATGTGCACCTTTTAAGATTTTTCAGGAGTAAGTGGCTTTGTTTCATGTGCAAACTGGTGGAATTTCAGATTATAGCAATGACTGTGGGCCTAAAAGTCTTGATTTCATGAGCCAAGATATATATATATAGTTCAAACAGCTATGGGGGCATGTAGTGTCTATAAGCCTTTCAAAGGCTTAAACACCAAAGTGGGAGAGGAATTGTTCTGAATGCTTCAAGGAAGTGTAGCATTGAGAAAGAAAGAGGAAGTGAGCAAGAGAATATGGAGAATGAATACCGGGAAAACCTTCTACTGATGAGATCTACTGCAGCATACGTGAAAATGATGAGCGATTGGTGACCCATGTAGCACTTGTATGGGACTGATGCAAGGTGCACTGAAATCAGTGGAGAATCATACACCATTGACTGCAATGTGTGCATGGTGCCATGTCCTCTTCTTTGTGACTGGCTGATCCTCAGTTGTCCAGGCTCCACATAGCAAAGAAGAACCTGGATGCCTGTAGAAGTCCTGGAAATAAAGAAGAGGAGCTAGTCAAGGTGACTGTATTAGGGGCTGCTTAGGAGGAAGAGGGTCTAAAGAACTGCAGCCAGCAGCAGAACCAGAGCCACCAAGTGGGACTGGAATTGTCAGGCTTCACCAGCAGCTGCTAATGGGAGAGGAGCCAGGAGAAAACAATGGCACTGGAATGTTCAGGGAAGTAAGGTTGAAAGGAATGAGGCAGAGTGTGTTGGAAGCACAGGGGGAAGTTGAGAATTCAGTAGGCAATCGGTCAGCAAAGAAGTGTTTTCAGGGGGAGAAGAGGACCAAGCATGGGCAGGGGAAGAGGATGACTAGGAAACAGGGAAGCATATGCTGGGAAGTGGGTGGCAGAGAAGCATGTGGAGGGGGAAATTAAATGAAGAGCAGAAGGAGATTTTCACCTTCTCTGACTGCTATCAGTTGGACATCTGTCTATTCTGTGATGTTATGGTGGGGGGTCAATAATGAGTGATAATTTTGTCTATACACAGAGGGTTTTCCTTTTGAGAAGAAAGAAGGTCTCTTTCCTTATGTTTCATGCTTTTTGTTTAATTACCCTTAATGGTATCTTCCTCAGCACATTACACAATAGAACAGCTGTCCCGAGAGCAGGAACTTTCTACTTTAAAAGTTTAATGACATATCATTTAGCATTGTCTGTGGCAGTAGCAGTATGTTAGAGTGAGCTAGTTCTAATTTTCTTTGTGACTCTTTTTTGCCTTCTGTCATCCTGATGAAAATAGAAAAGTTGCTTGTGATTTTTTAAAGAGAGATATCTTTTAAACTTAGCTGAACCAGCCTTATCCATATGAGCCTCTGTTTGCCCAGAAAACTGACTTCAGAGATTAGGGTGAGGGATTGATTACATCTTTTGGATTTCTAATCCTACTTCCTCTGCCTTCATCAGGAGATCCATCATGAATGAAGGGAAATGTGACTAATCTTGGCTTTTCTGTTGAGGAAAAAGTAACACAAAGAAACGTCTCTTTTGCAAGAGTTGATGGTCTATATTCAGTCTTTTTTTAAAAACACACTTACCAGCATTGATGTTTTAAGAAAAAGCTAACACGATTCTTCAATGTGTAAATATGGGGAAATATCAAAGGTGGTTATATTATCTCTCTTTGGCATTTGTGAGACCACTCCTGGAATATTGTGTCCAATGCTGGTGTTCATATTCCAAAAGGATCTTGGAAAAATTAGAGAGAATTCAGAGAAGAGCTACAAGAATGGTTTGTAGTCCAGAAAACACACCTTTCAATGAAAGACTGAAGAAGCTCAATCTTTTTTAGTGTATCAAAGATAAGATTAGGAGGAAACATGATGATGGTCTATAAGTATGTACACAGGGAGAATATATTTTTTCTGGTACTTTCTAATCAAGCAGACAAAGGCAGAGGCATAATAAGATCTCTAGTGGTTGGAAGTTGAAGTGAGTAAAAATTCATACTGGAAATAAGATGTGGGTTTTTTTTAAACAGTTATGTTAATTGGCCATTAAAACAGCTTACTAAGGGAAGAGGCAAGTTCTCCAGCACTCGGAGTCTTTAAATCAAGATTAGATGTCTTTCTAAAATTGATGTTCTAGTTATACTACTAGCGATTGGGTTCGAAGCAGGAAGTATTGGGAGAACTTCTATGGCCTGTGTTGTGTGGGGGTCGGATAGATGATCATACTGCTCCCTTCTGGCCTTAAAAATCTATGAAACTATGTAATCTTTGTGTCAAAAAGGCAGTTAACAGGATCTTCTTCAAATGGTCTCTCCAGCTCAAAAGCAAATCTGTTGTCTGATAGCTCAGGTCATCTCCCACATAATAATGGCACAGCTACAATAAGTCAAAATAATTCCTTATGAAATTTCTGCAACCATAACACAAGACACATTATTCTGTGCAGAAATGCCCCCATCAAACTTCCTCTCCAGGAAAAACCGTGACTCTTGCAGCATGCCTTGAAGGTCACAGGTGTAACTGATATAAATAGATGCAGCTCCATTGACTTCTGTCTTCTCATTACAAGTATTAATTAGCTAATGTGGTGCAGCTCTTTGAAGATGTAAAGTGCTACAGAAACACTAAATAGTATTCAAGTATTTGTCAATGGTCTTAAAGTGGTTCCAGCCATTGAATCTGATGTTTAAAGTTGAGCACCTGCTTAGCAGCTTCTTGAATTTGGGCCTGTACATTCAATGGGGGGTGGCGTGTGTTAGTGGGGAATCTGAAAAGAAGCCCAAGCTCAAAGATCATTATTGAAGGATCTGAACTCAGGGGCATAGAATGAAATATAATAATATAATAAATACCTTGAGTGAATCAAACTGTACCATAAAATCTCTATGAATAGAAATTCTATGCTTGAATAAGAAGAGTATAGCAGCAGGAATATACTGCTGACCACCTGACCAGCATGGATACAGTGATTCTCAAATGCCCAGAGAGATTAGAGAGGCTATGAAAACAGAAAACCCAGTAATAATGAGAGATTTCAACTATCCCCGTATTGACAGGGTACATGTCACCTCAGAACTGGATGCAGAGATAAACTTTCTGAACACCATTAATGACTGCTTCTTGGAGAAGCTAGTCCTGGAAGCCACAAGGGAAGAGGAAATTCTTGATTTAGTCCTAAGTGGAGCACAGTATCTGGTTCAAAAGGTGAATATAGCTGAACTGCTCCAATATAGCAACTATAAAGGAATTAAATTTAACATCCTTGTGGGAGGAAAATATTAAAAAAGCCCACCACGGTAGCATTTAACTTCAAAAAGGGGAACTGCACAAAAATGAGGAAACTAATGAAGCAGAAATTAAAATGAATAATCATAAGAGTGAAATGTCTGCAAGCTGCATGGAAACTTTCAAAACACCTTACTAGAGGCTCAAATTAAACATATACCCAAAGTTAAAAAAAAAAACAAAAACAGTAAGAGGACCCCCCCACCCCAAAAGCCCACCATGGCTGAACAACAGAGTAAAAGAGGCTATTAGAAGAAAAAAAACATCTTTTAAGAATTGGAAGTCAAATACTAATAAGGAAAATAGAATGGAGCATAAACTTTGGCACACCAAGTGTAAAAGTATCATTAGGCAGGCAAAAAAACCCCAACAACCTCTGGCACGTCAAGTGTAAAAGTTTAATTAGGCAGGCAAAAATAAGTAATTAAAACAAAATCCTAAGATGTTTAGCCCAAAAGATCTCCAAGTTCGGGGTGGGGAGGAGGGAATCTTTTGGCTCTTATGGCATTATCTTTCTTTAGAGGTAGCTGAAAGCCCGTGCTCTCGTTTGGGTGTAATTTGAAAATCATGTGTGTAAAAAAGCTGAAAAGGGGGGCTCTTCTTTCCATGTACTGTGTTTTAGTGACAGGTTTCAGAGTAACAGCCGTGTTAGTCTGTATTCGCAAAAAGAAAAGGAGTACTTGTGGCACCTTAGAGACTAACCAATTTATTTGAGCATAAGCTTTCGTGAGCTACAGCTCACTTCATCGGATGCATACCGTGGAAACTGCAGCAGACTTTATATACACACAGAGAATATGAAACAATACCTCCTCCCACCCCACTGTCCTGCTGGTAATAGCTTATCTAAAGTGATCATCAGGTTGGGCCATTTCCAGCACAAATCCAGGTTTTCTCACCCTCCACCCCCCCCCCCCACAAATTCACTCTCCTGCTGGTGATAGTCCATCCAAAGTGACAACTCTTTACACAATGTGCATGATAATCAAGTTGGGCCATTTCCTGCACAAATCCAGGTTCTCTCACCCCCTCACCCCCCTCCCAAAAACCACACACACAAACTCACTCTCCTGCTGGTAATAGCTCATCCAAAGTGACCATTCTCCCTACAATGTGCATGATAATCAAGGTGGGCCATTTCCAGCACAAATCCAGGTTTTCTCACACTCCCCCCTCCACCCCCATACACACACAAACTCACTCTCCTGCTGGTAATAGCTCATCCAAACTGACCACTCTCCAAGGGGGGGGGTAGGAAAAAACAAGAGGAAATAGGCTACCTTGCATAATGACTTAGCCACTCCCAGTCTCTATTTAAGCCTAAATTAATAGTATCCAATTTGCAAATGAATTCCAATTCAGCAGTTTCTCGCTGGAGTCTGGATTTGAAGTTTTTTTGTTTTAAGATAGCGACCTTCATGTCTGTGATTGCGTGACCAGAGAGATTGAAGTGTTCTCCGACTGGTTTATGAATGTTATAATTCTTGACATCTGATTTGTGTCCATTTATTCTTTTACGTAGAGACTGTCCAGTTTGACCAATGTAAATGGCAGAGGGGCATTGCTGGCACATGATGGCATATATCACATTGGTGGATGTGCAGGTGAACGAGCCTCTGATAGTGTGGCTGATGTTATTAGGCCCTGTGATGGTGTCCCCTGAATAGATATGTGGGCACAATTGGCAACGGGCTTTGTTGCAAGGATAAGTTCCTGGGTTAGTGGTTCTGTTGTGTGGTATGTGGTTGTTGGTGAGTATTTGCTTCAGGTTGCGGGGCTGTCTGTAGGCAAGGACTGGCCTGTCTCCCAAGATTTGTGAGAGTGTTGGGTCATCCTTCAGGATAGGTTGTAGATCCTTAATAATGCGTTGGAGGGGTTTTAGTTGGGGGCTGAAGGTGACGGCTAGTGGCGTTCTGTTATTTTCTTTGTTAGGCCTGTCCTAACAAATGGCCCAACCTGATGATCACTTTAGATAAGCTATTACCAGCAGGACACTGGGGTGGGAGGAGGTATTGTTTCATATTCTCTGTGTGTATATAAAGTCTGCTGCAGTTTCCACGGTATGCATCCGATGAAGTGAGCTGTAGCTCACGAAAGCTCATGCTCAAATAAATTGGTTAGTCTCTAAGGTGCCACAAGTACTCCTTTTCTTTTTGTGTTTTAGTGAGCAACTTTCAGAGTAGCAGCCATGTTAGTCTGTATTCGCAAAAAGAAAAGGAGTACTTGTGGCACCTTAGAGACTAACCAGTTGTTGTTTGTCCATGCCCCCAGAGTGTGTGCACAGAACTAACTTCCTGCTGGCTGGAGGCATAACCATCCTATTGTTATCCCACATAGCTGTAACTCCCACCTTCTCTGATCAACTGTCACATTCCAACTGTCATGGAACCTTTGGACTCCAACACTCCGTCTGGTTCTCCCAGGACCCAGTGATGATTGAACATGGTGATGTTCTAAACCAAAAGCACTCTCAGTCATGCTTGTAGGATGTTTCCATAACTTCACGCTGACTCAGAAGACATTCTAGGCTTCCGAGTGATACACAGGTAGAGTGACAACCCTGAGAGATTTGTGTTGATTTGTGCAGGTGAGAATAAGGGGTGTGGGCTCTGGTCAGTGTGTATGTGTGCTCGGGGTTATGGTATGTGCTGGTTGTGTTGTTGTGTGGATTATTTAAACAGAGACAACAGTTGGGATAAAGGAAGCATTATTAGCTTAATTTGACAGATGGGGAACTGAAACCCAGAGACTAAGTGACTTGTGCAAGATCACACAAAAAGTCTTTGGCAGAACCAGATATTGGACTCAGTTCCCTTGAGTTGCAGCCCAATTCCTTAACTTAAGGCCAACCTTCTTCTTGGTATATATGTAATAGTTCTCAGTAAGCTCATGCCAAAGCACAGTCCTCTTATGATACAGCAATGTACCCCCCAGAAAAGTCCCACTGCAAGTGCATCTGTGGCGCTTGCGAGTCTTGATCATTTTGAGCATATTGAATTAATTTTACACTTGGAGCTAGAGCAGTAGTAGATGAGAAATTACAACAAACTGCACAATCATATTGAATATTGGTGGGGGTGGTTCTCTAAAAATATCTAAACAAAATAAGGAGGTCTTCTCTGAAACTTTTCATTCAACCAACACTTCAAAGTGGAGGACGGTGGAGTCTTTCTGGTGTCCTGTTTGGATGGCAGTAGGTATCAGTCTTGGAAAGCACTGCTATCAACTCAGCTAATCATGTGTCACATCCTTATTGGTCATTAAGGCCAGCAAATAAAAAAAAAAAAGAAAAAACCCTCCATGATTTCAAAATGATGCAAAGCCATGTGTCCTCCAGGCATCTCAACCTTAGTAAACAAAATGCTTTTGCCTAAGCTACACAATTACTGAGCAAAGTATCTTTTTCTTTGAGATCTGCACATTCATTATTGAACATAACTGGCTTACAAGAAAAGTATCTGGATAGAAGATTAGAAGAACTGTGTTTTTGTCATTAGAACACAGAATAGGAGTCAGGATTCCTGGGTTATATTTCCAGCTCTGTCGCTTGATCTTGGATAGAGCAGGGTCAATACATGATAGAACGGAGTTAGCAAAATAATCATTCAGATTTCAAATAACTGTTTGGTTTGCCAATGGTTGAACCACCCTTTCATGCACTAGTAGTAAGTGTTCACATAAATAGGTTTGTGTGTGGTGAATGGGAGAAGAAGATCTGTATTTACATAAATATAAGGACCTTGCTGCATGAACAAGATAGTTTGTTATTTGTGACAGGATCATACTTGATCCAACATCAGACCCTGTTGCTGCCTCAGCCTTCCGAATAACTGCATCCAGGGTCCTGTGTGAACCAAACACTACCCTTCTTGGGGCTTGGTTTATTAAAAAAACACTACAGTTTAAATGTCTAATTTAATCAAAACAAGTATTTTCCTGACTCCACAGTGTCTTTAGCTCCATCCTGGGCTCAATAGTTCTTTTGAAAACCCCAGGTCCTGCTGCCCAGCATTTCCTTAAAACTCCTCCTCTTCTGGCTTTTGCTTCTGCTCCTTATTGCAGGTAGCTCCAACCTTATTGTAGGTAGCTCTTTCCATCTGGCTGCTGCGGAGAGGCCCTTTCCCAGTTCTCCTTTACTCTACACCTGCTGCAGGAGTCTTCTCACTCCTTACAGGTCTTTCTTCTCTTTCTTCACTTATGGAGCCTGCTCCGTGATGCTGGGAAGTCCTACCCCCAGGCTAGTAGCTGATGATCCTGGTCACCTGACCCAAGCACCTATCCAAACCCAAACCCATCAGCTGGGAATGGATAATTAGGTAGAGCGGGGCGCTGAGCCCAATTCCCATAAAGGGTCAGGTCACCTTGTGACATTCTTTTTTCACTTCTCATTCACTGGCTTAAAATGTGTGTCATCCAATCAAGGAGTCATTACAATACCACATGACTTGGGTGACTACTTACACACCACAAGTAGCCAATAGTCCAAGTGACAGTTGACAGGCTGAAATTTGTTCATACAAAGCATTAGTCAAACAATTACAAATAATGATTAAATTGGTAAAAATCAGGGGCCCTGCTTCTGAGTTGCTCCACTGACAGGATCAGTTTACGACCAGATTGGGCAGACAAGGAGGACTTTAAGACCACCTTTGCTCTCATCATATTCTGGGACAGCCAAGGTCCTTCTCAGCCACCCTACATAAGTTAGAGCAACCTCAGGGCTTCTGTAACTTACATTCTGCTTTCTGTATGCCCTCTGAGTACCAGAAAGCAATCTCTCCTTTCCTGGCCCCTTTCAAACTCCTAGGCTGGGGCTTAGGAAGGGAGATGTCATACACCCCTTACAGAAGCTCTGTGTCAGCCACAGAACACAAGAGGCTTTCACTGCGGGGCTGTCTCTGCCAACTTTCCACCCCCTGTCTATCACTTAAGGTGGTTTCCAACTGGAATTGGGCCCCAAGCCTCTTTGCAGATCATTCTTGAATAGCAAAAGGGCTAAATTGGAAAGATAAATCATTCACAATGAATGGTTTGATCAGCTTGTACCCTGAAGCACTCTGCTTCTGCGTTTATTCATGCATATTCATAATGTTTACCTTCCCCATAGAGACAGTGTGAGAATAAAGATATGTTTGTAAATTGTTCTGTGATCCACAGGTAAAGACACTAGATAAGTGCAAAGAGTTATTGTTGATTTACGTGTTGGCCCTGCTGAGACTGCTTGAGAAGTCCAAACAAAAAGTTGGAAGGGTTGTTATTTATTTGTACAACAGTGGCACCTATAGTCCTCAAATTAGATTGGGGCCCCACTGTGCTCGTGAAAGGTGGCCCTTGTGCTAAAGAGCTTACAATCTAATCAGAGAAGACTCATAACAGATGAGAGGAGTTTCAGGCACAGAAAGGTGAAATGAGTTGCCCAGCCAACACAGCAGGTCACTGGCAGAGCCAGGAATAAAGCCCCCGTATCCTGACTCCTAGTCAGGTACCTTATCTATTGAAACACGTGGTCTCTCGAAATTGGTTACCTTCCAAACAAGAGGGAGAGTTTGGGAGAAAATCACCTAAATGTTAAATGTGTTTTTAATAGTTGATATACACAAATCCTTTCTTCCAGATTGTTTCCTCCATTAGTACCTACAGCAGTTGATTAAATATGAGACAGACGCAACAGATCCATCAGCCTGATGTGTTTTCAGAGTGTAGGCTCTTACCAAAAGAAGGCTGTTGCCATTTATTACTAAAACATTCCTCCTGACTGTACCTTCTAGTAGCAAAAATAACTTAGTTTTTTATGCCCAGTGGTTTGTCTTGCCCTTGATAGCACAATCTACAAAATAACAGTGTAATTTATTCTGCAATGTTCATTTTATTTATAACCCAGAAGCAATTAAATTCTCTTTTATACCACATTGTCCTGGTGACAGATGTGTGGTTGCCACTCAGACATTTGACGGCTGACATAAATCATCCCACGATCAAAGTGTCTGTCGACTTGAGAGTCTGAATTTGCAGCAGATGCCTCCACAGAGTGACAAGGAAATTCTTCATGTGAGTCTCAGTTCAGTTAATCACCTTGCTTCGTTCCGACTTTGCATTCTGACAGCTTGGTTATCTTATGGCAGCCGGGATTTTTCAAATGTACATTTACAAAGCTACCAAATGTGTCACGTTATCACTTATACCAAATAATGCCTTTGATAGAAAAGAAGTACATTAAAATGTATAGGGGCACAGTGCTTAAGAAGCAAGAATAGATAGTGTGTTTAACAATTTGGCTTATTTATCCCCAAAATGTTGGGAGAATCACAGTATTTTTACACACAGCTTGGCTAAAAGTAATACTGAGGCTTTCAGGGGGTGTTCCTTAGCATTTGTCCCACCAGTGACGATTATTATTTGTATTATGGTAGGACCTAGAGGCCCCAGTTGAGCTCAAAGCCCCATTGTGCTAGACATTGTATAGAGACATAATAAGAGACAGTCCCTGTCTCAAAGACTTTACAAGCTATATAGACAAGACAATGGGTGGGAGAAGGGAAGCAGCATTATTAGCCTCAGATTTTTAAAGACATTTAGGGTCCTAGTGGAATTTTCAAAAGCACCCAGGCACCTAAAACATTGATTCCAGCTTTTGAAAAACCCACTAGGCACCTAAATACCAGTCATGATCTGTCTCTAAGTGAAGGTCACACAGGGAGTCTGTGGCAGAACTGGGATTTGTAGCCCCTGTCCACAAGTGGTGAATTCTAACAAATTAAACAAAATCCCACTGCCTCCGGATTGTCCAGTGTGTCCTGTTGTGTATGTTTCAGTCAGGCTTGACAAAGCCCTGGCTGGGATGATTTAGTTGGGGATTGGCCCTGTTTTCAGCAGGGGGTTGGACTAGATGACCTTCTGAGGTCCCTTCCAACCCTGATACTCTATGATTCTATGATTTAGCATGGGACTTCTTTACATAGGGACAATCTAGAACCTGATTTGCAAATTGCTGAACATCTGTGGCTCCTAATAATTTAACTGGGATGTATAAGTGATCATCTATTCTCAAAATCAGCCCATTTATCTTTGAGCAGCATCTAGCACTAAAACAAACAAATAACAGAGTCATCGATTTTATGGCCAGAAGGGACCACTCTGGTCAGCTGGTTTGACTAACCTCCTGTATAACACAAGCCAAAGAATTTCACCCAGTGGTTCTTGCTGGGGAGGGAATTATTCTTCCCCCTAAGTGGATACTATCAAGCCCAGTAGCCTATAATATTAATTAGCTAATAGTGGATGTAAATATAGCCCATCAAGACTTTAGATGTTAGCTGGAGCTTTAGACCATTGAAACCAGTGGGCACTATGGGTGCTCAGCACATCTGAGAGCTATGCCACTAAGGGTGTGTCTGCATAATAGCTGGGAGGTTGCTTCCCAGAATGGGTAGACAAACACACACTAGCTCTGGTGCATGGGCAGTGGGATGGGCTATCTCCCCCAAGTACAATCCTGCCTGACCCCCCTGGGTAATTGCTTGGGTCGCTAGCCCAAGCTGCCAAGGCCATTCTGCTATTTTTAGCATGCTAGCTTGAGCAGAGCTAGCATATGTCTGTTTACTCACATTGGGAAGCACCCTCACAGTTGCTGTGTAGACATAACCTTAGTCTTAAAGTTTGGCCCAGCTGATTTGCCTGGGGGTTTGTGCAGCTTTTTGGATCTGGCCAGTTTCTGTTAAGGGGACGTTAAGTACTAGCTTGTAGTCCAGTTTATATGTCCACAAAAGGGCATAAAGGGGAATGAAACCCCTTTGTTGTACACTGCTGTGTGGCCTTATCTGACCTTTGGTCAAAGTGCATAGGAATGAACAGGTCTGTATGCGCGTGCTTTTACCTCCCCATATAGGTGGATGGAGAGCAGGTTTATTCCTTCTCTAGGGTGCTGGTGGGATCGTGCATCTGTGTGCCACCCCATGCTCTCAGCAGGTTGTTATTCCATGATCTAGCCATAAGTATTGGTTCAATTTTTTTGATCCTGAAACCAATTCAAGACTTCTTTAGAGAGAAAAGGCCTGACGATTCTACTGTGTCAGAGGGAGATCAATGGTACTGTCACTTTAGTTTCTGCAGTTTCTGGAAGAGTGTTAGATGATGACTGGTCTCCTGAATTCCCAGTTGGTTTTGGATCAGAACCTTACAGTTTACAGACCTGGGACTGCTAACATCATCCTTTTTGGGATTAGATATGTATAACATACCGCCGTTCATTGCAAGATTTATCCTTTGAATCTCTGGTTAAGTCTTGCTTTGGAATAGGAACATCATTGCTCCTATTCCACTCCATAGATAATTAATTCATATTAGTAAAGTAGGATTTATGTAAAGAGGGAAAGTCTAGCTTTAAACATTGAATCATTCTGTTCTGTGGACTGAGATTAAATCATTTTTTCTCACAACTTTGGGAATATTCCAAAAAAGGGAACTGGACTTTAAAGCCTTAGATTATCAAAATAGTAACTAATTAATGCAGTGTTCCCCCCCCCTTTCTTTTTTAAGATTTTCTGCATTTTCTTCCAAAACCAGGTCACCACACAAATAGAAATCCTTCTTGTCTCTAGAAGTCATTTCTCACCAGAATGGACAAAATGCTAAAGAATGTGATGCAGCAACACTACTTACTACACTGCTCTAGTGCATATTTTTGTCTCCCTCTAGTGGCTGCCTCCCTTGACAATCTACTACTTTAGCACAGCTAAAAGAGTTTTTCTTTAGCTCAAGTGGTGCAGGAGCAGTGATTTTTTGAGGCATGATCCAATGCCTATTGAAATCAGTGGAAGCCTCTCCATTGATTTAAGTGGTATGGTATTGAGGCTAAGGTCATGGGTTCAATCCTGGCTGATGGCTATAGTGTGTCTATGCATGTGGCCATAAAACCTTTGCTATTTAATACTGATATTTCAGTAGGACCCAAATGCCTCAGTCTTATTGACAGCTCCACTGTGCTAGGCACTCTACAAACACAAGAGTGAGCACAGTCCCTTCCTCAAAGAACTTGCAGTCTAAGGGCTGGACTTTCAAAACTCCTATTAACTTCTAGGGGAGCAACATTAGGACAACACTGAACACTTTTGCAAATCTTACCCTGAATATCTACTCAACAATTTAGGTGAGGAAGTGAAGAAAAAGAATACCATGTCTAATCAAAGCCTCAAGGGACAATTTAGAGAGTCAAAGTCTACTAACAACCCAAATTGGAAATATGATTTAGGGAAGAATCTTATGCTATAGGGGAATGGAAAGGATGACTAGGGCTGGTTGAAAATTTTCCATCAAAACTGTTTTTCAGGGAATAATGGAGTTTTTGATTAAACCTGTCTTTTTTTAAAAAAAAGCCTGCTTTCTGCAGAAAATGTAGATTTTTGTTGATTAAACTGAACACCCAAAACCCAAAATATTTTGATTTGCTGCAGCATCTCATGGGACTTCTTGTTTAGGTGCTTTGCCTCCATTTTCCCCTGTGGGCCAGGGTCCCTAGCCAGACTTTCATGTCTAATGATGCACTAGCTCCCTTCCCCAAGAGGATAAGCCATGGTGCAGCATGGGAGATGTAGTCTGACCAAGCAGCCCAGGCCAATGAAGAGAAGAAGAAGAATGGGATCCCAAACTACAACTGCAAATCTGTGATGCACTATGGCAGCATTTTAAATCAAAATGTTTTGGATTTTGGTAGGATCATTTCAATTTTCAGTTTTTCACTAAAACCTAGACACTTTCTGGAAAAAGAACACGCCAATTTTTCACCAGTGACCTGACTTTTAAAGGTGCTAAGAAATCTCAATTTCTATAGATATCAATGGGAGCATCAGGAGCTCAGCAACTTTGAAAAATCATAGTCAATAGTTTTTCCTCTATCTCCAGCTGTTTGCATTTATGGCTTTGTTAGGCATTCCTGGCTGCTGAAAGGGAGGGACTTGCACAAAAAACCTTTGATCACCTCAGTAGATATTGACTGCAGGATGGCCTCAGAATGTCCATGATTCTTAAGCCAAAGAGACTATTTTTTGCTTGACTGAGTGCTATGGACATTGGAATGTGTATCGAATTGAATTAGTTCTGCTTTATGATGGCATGTGGCACAATAATAAACAAGACACTGTAAATCTGTTTAATTCTCTCTTCATAGAATCAGCATAGGCACAGCTAGTGTCAGAAGAAACTGTTCTCGGTGATAACGGTTGGATTGGCACTGTTGGACATTGTGTGGGTGATTGCATATGTGATATTCAGGAGCCAAGTTCATTACACATATTGTGACTGAAGGAAATGAATTCGAATAAAGCTGTTGGATCTGATAGTTTAGAAGATAGATAAATATAGCTTCTGAATTAATATATCAGTCTGCCAATGCATTGCTTAATTTATCTTTGTCCTCAGCTGAATATTCTAGAGACAGACTACTGAAAATTAACTCCCTGTTATACTGTATTTGAACTCACTTACAGCAGTCCTGTTTGTTTACTGACCTCCATATCAATGACTTTGCAAACTTCTGAAAGGAAAAACAACTTGCAGTCACAGTTAAACATCTGAGATGTCTGCTGGAAAAGAAGCACAGTGTAGTGGCTAAAGCAGGGTGTTAGAAGTCACGAGAACTGAGTTCTGTTTCCTGCTTTGACACTGACTTCCCATGTGACCTTGGGCAAATGACATAACCATTCTGTGCCTCAGTTTCTTCTATCAGTCAAACAGGGGTAATGATACCTAGTATACTTCAAAGGGATATTGAGTCTGGATGAATAATTGTAAAACACTGAGATCCTTTGGTGCAAGTTATTATTGTTCTAGCCTATAAAAGTTTAGAGTTCAGTTTTGGTTGAGATAAGCACCTCAAAATCTGGACGCTTATTCAAAGCGCACCTAAACCTTTGGAGTCTGCAAAACTGCACTGGAACTCCTGTAAAGAACAAGCTTTTTCAGAAGCTTTCCTGGACTTCCTGCTCATGGTATTTTTAGAATATCTGGTTCCAGGCCTGATGGAGACAATGGGGTGCAGAGACTCAGAGAAATGAAAGGTAATGCCTGGAAAAGTTCATCAGACCTCTCAGATGATGCTGGCAATAGCTTGGCCTTTTACCTTTCAGCTAAGGCACTCGGATTTTACAGAGATGACAACCTTGGTATCTATGGAAAGACTGGACTATACTTTGGATCAGGCCCTAAGTTCTGAATGGTAGGGAGTGGGGGCTGGGAAGAGAGAAGGAAAACAGATGAAACTCAAGGCTTGTCTATACTTCAAATGCTATAGAGGCACAGTTGCACTGATGCACCTCTGCCACTGCAGCACTTCAATGATGACGCTACCTATGCCAACAGGAGGGCTTCTCCTTTTGGCATAGGTCTTCCACATCCCTGAGAGGCAGTAGCTATGTCGATGGGAGAAGCTGCCTACACTGGGAGTTAGGTTGGTATAACTGTGTCACTCAGGAAAATCTACCCCCCTGAGCAACGTAGTTATATTGACGTAAGTTGCTAGTGTGACCAATCTTCTGGGTTAGTGGAAGAAACAGAAGCTGTGAAAGTGGGATCCTTAGGGGAGTGTCTTGGGGCACTAGTGATTTTCACCTTTATCATTTTATTTCTTTAGGAAATCCTTTAATTTTACTCTCCCACTGAATATGCACATTTTGAACTCAAAGAGCAAAATTCATCTTGCCTAGTATGAGCCTGAGCTTCAGAGTTCTCAGATCCAGGATGAGAGGATCTCAGGGATCACTTTGTAGCAATGCTTAGCAAATGTTGATCCCTGAATATTGTGTAATCGTGGTAATAGCAGTGGGCCGGATTGCTCCCTTCCCAGGTGTTTGGGGCAGAGGTAAAGTAAGGGTATGTCTACACTTCAATTAAAAGCCCCATGGCTGGCCTGTGCCAACTGACTTGGGCTTATGGGACTTGGGTTGCTGGTCTGTTTATTTGTGGTGAAGGTGTCCAGGCTCGGGCTGGAACCCTGAGAGGTGGGAGGGTCCCAGAGCTCGGGCTACAACCCAAGCCAGAGCATCTACACCACAAATAAACAACTCTTCATTCCGAGCCCCGTGAACCCACGTCAGCTGGACTGGGCCAGCCGTGGGTGTCTAATTGCAGTGTAGACATTGTTACGAATTACACCTGGTAGGACACGCACACAACTGCTGCGAATTATACCTGGTAGGACACGCACACAAGTGCTGCGAATTACACCTGGTAGGACACGCACATCAGTGCTACGAATTATACCTGATAGGACACGCACACAACTGCTGCGAATTATACCAGGTAGGACACGCACACAAGTGCTGCGAATTACACCTGATAGGACACGCACACAAGTGCTGCGAATTACACCTGATAGGACACGCACACAAGTGCTGCGAATTACAGCTGGTAGGACACGCACACAAGTGCTGCGAATTATACCTGATAGGACACGCACACAAGTGCTGCGAATTACACCTGATAGGACACGCACACAACTGCTGCGAATTATACCTGATAGGACACGCACACCAGTGCTACGAATTACACCTGGTAGGACACGCACACAAGTGCTGCGAATTATACCTGATAGGACACACACACAAGTGCTGCGAATTACACCTGATAGGACACGCACACAAGTACTGCGAATTACACCTGGTAGGACACGCATACAAGTGCTGCGAATTATACCTGATAGGACACGCACACAAGTGCTGCGAATTACACCTGATAGGACACGCACACAAGTGCTGCGAATTACAGCTGGTAGGACACGCACACAAGTGCTGCGAATTATACCTGATAGGACACGCACACAAGTGCTGCGAATTACACCTGGTAGGACACGCACACAAGTGCTGCGAATTATACCTGATAGGACACGCACACCAGTGCTACGAATTACACCTGGTAGGACACGCACACAAGTGCTGCGAATTATACCTGATAGGACACACACACAAGTGCTGCGAATTATACCTGATAGGACACGCACACAAGTGCTGCGAATTACACCTGGTAGGACACTCATACAAGTGCTGCGAATTATACCTGATAGGACACGCACACAAGTGCTGCAAATTACACCTGATAGGACACGCACACAAGTGCTGCGAATTACACCTGATAGGACATGCACAGTTCGAATCTAGGTTGAGACACAGAAACAAAGTCAACAACTGCAGAGTTCCCAAAAGACACTAAGTTTATTACGCTCGAGCGTGGTGCCCCCCTGCTAGCCAGGAGGGGACCCTGAATGCAGATTATACAAAGGTTATATACCTTTTAGCAAAGCATGTTGCCCTCGTGCATCGGAAACCTTAGCCAATAAACAAACCCTTGTCTTATCTACCACCTATCCCTGCTTGGTGCATTCCTCGTGCTATACCAGTATGTTAATTACACAGCATGGTCCTAAAGCCATGCATCAGTAACTTTTATTATCAGGATGGGAGGCCTCACATCAAGGCCAAGAGTCAGGGAGTTAGAGACTGACAAAAACCAGATACTGGGAGTCAAGGCAGGCTGGAGACAAGGAGGAGGATTTTCACAGGGATTCAATATCTAAGGATTACTCCTCCTGGTGTATGATGGCATTTAAACAATGGTGGGCCCCAAACCAAAATGGAGTCACATGTGCTAACTTTTCCTTAACAGTCCTCCCTTTTTTTTTTTTTTTGTACGTCAGTAAGCTATATCGGGGCTAAGTAACCGCGCTGCAGGGTTAGCAACTGCCGACAGCACATACTGCAGCATTGTAGGCATACAAAAAATAACGCAAAAACAGTAACAGTCAAAAAAAGTAAATACAAAATACGCCGTCCCCAAGTCCCCACATCCGGTAGCCATGAGGTGAACCAGTCCCAGACCTCCTGGAATCCGGCTTTGGTAGTGTCGAGGCTGATGTGGTGGAATAGGGCTGCCTGTTGCTTAAGGATGTGGATGTCAGTTTCCACCCTATGGTGCTGATTTACAAATACACAACAGCTTGAATTGACCAGAGCACAAACCCCGCCCTGATTTGCAAGGAGATAATCCAGGGCTAGGCGGTTTTGCAATGTAGTTTGGGATAGCTGGGTGACTTCTATTTGAAGGGCAGAGAGAGCATCTGCAGTAGCATTTGCCATTAGTTCCAAAGCAGCTGAAATGTTAACTATAGCTTTTTCCAGCTCGCTTACTCCCAACCATGGCAGAAACCAACGCACAAAGGAGTGAAAGCCTTTGGGCCGTTGAGAAAGGGGGTTTAAAGGAATACTTCGTCGGTCCCTCCATACTAGATTGCGGATCTCTCCCCGGGTCAGGTTCTGGTGTATTGTCACGGCGGGTACTATAGCCCCTAAGGTACATGTACCACACCATCCTGCTGGGAGAACCTTATAGGCTGTGTGATTGCATAACCAATACCAGCCAGACCCCTCGGGGACCGGCCACGGGGTCCTGGAGTAGGTAGAGGGGCCTCCCGCACCAGAGCTGATTTGGGTGGTGTCCTTGCACCCTACAAAATTCCTTACAAAAACTGTATTTTCTATGCCCTTACATCGTGACACATATAAAGCATAATTACTCTGGGCCACCATATCAATAAACCATATTTGGATTGTAACATTCCAGTTAAATGTAGTGTTTGCCCATAGCTTAGCTTGGAGTGTTCGATTAAGGGGGATAGGTACCCCTACCAACGGGACGCCCTGACCAAAATATGTGGGGGTACGAATACAAATCCAACACTGCGTTCGATTTACACCCTGTTTGATAGCACAGGTTAAATTCAAGAAGCTATTGCCCTCCCATCCTTGTACTGGACTTGGGAATAGGGAGAGAACCCCCCACAGGCAAACCATACCAATGTCGACATCCTCCCCTGTACTGTACAAAAAACACTACCCCCAATGTAAGTCCAATAAACAGGAACACAAAAAGTCCTGGTGGGCTGTGAAGGTCCCAGTAGCTGGAAAGTTTAGTCCATGGGTTGGTTGTGGTGTTCATTCGTGAAGTGGCTCATCCAATGGCTTGTCAGGGTCAGGTGGGGGTCCCAGCGCCAACTTAACGTAGCTATGATGGATCCAGGAACCTTTACCTGCAAAGGAGTGGTGGCAGATGGTGGGAGTAATGTTCGTGGCTGTAAGGCGTTTTTGGTATTTATACTTGCCTACAAGCAGTTCCAGCCTCTGGAATAAACCCACCCCACCACTTTACATTCTTAAGAATACATTTCATAACTTTCTCCCTGCCAACGTACAATGCTCCGTTTTTGCCATCAGGGCCAATTTTCAGTGTCTTTTGCAGTTAGGAATCTTTGGATTTTGGTGGTTTTAGCAGAGCAGGCGTTCCTTCTCTCTTGGAACAGGCATGGTTTTGCATTATACAGGGGAGAGGTTACTAGCACGTCACCCTGTAGTGCTTTGGTATCTTTAGCAAATACTGAATGCAGGTTAGCTTTGTCAGTGGACAAGGGAGAGGTTACTAGCACTTCACCTTGGTTTTTTTTTTTGCTGTTTAAAAGGAGGAAAGAAAAAAAAAACTCAGAAGGAGGGACAGGCTGATCAGTAGTCGAAGTGAAGTCACCTCGAGGTGGAGGGGTCTTTTTGCAGTAAAAAGCATGGGTCTAGGCAGTCAGTCCTTGGCACTTCACAGTGGTGTTGGTAGTTAGCAGGACTTAATAAGGGCCTTTTCAGCATGGGGCCAGAGTAGTATTTTGTCGATGGACCTTTATGTAGACCCAGTCACCTGGTTTTAACAAATGGCAGGTTTGCTCAGGATTCTTGAAGCAGGACTTTTTTTACCTGTAAATACAGAGACCTAACACATTTCATTAATGTCTGGCAGTGTGTTGCAGATCTCACAGCTGCTTGGGCACATTTAAGCCCCCCTCTTTCTTGGCTGTTAGCCAAATCCTAGCTGTGAGTAGTGTCCTTGGGCAGGCCAGTGTCTTATCTTTGGACCGAGCCTGCCAAGCCTGCCAGCTACAGCGTTGAATTAGCTCGTCCTCCATTTTATTTTTTTTCCCCTTCTTGGCTTTTATTAACCTGCAAAGGAAACTTTCACTTTTTACTTATACATTTTTGTTTAAAAAGGAACACATGTACATTGCCCATTATACAGCACTTTAGTCTTATTGTATAATGTATGCCACATATACCCTTTTAGGAAAATGACTTTATTACAGAGCTTTGGAGCAACAAGCCAGGACAAGCACACCCACTTTTGAGGAGTCCACTTGGTACAACTTCTGGTGTCCAATAGCTTTTTTCCCTTCCCAGCCCTCTGGCTAGAAATGTGAGGTAGCCAGAAGGATCTCATGTATAATATGGGGAGTGGGTTAACCTTTGATGTCCTTGCTTTCAAAGACTGTTGGTGTGCAAATTTTAACAACAATTTTTTTAATTAAAAGATCTGGCCAATAATTTTTTTTTTATTTAAGCAAATGTATTAAACTTTAGTATACTTTAGTGTCTCTGGATTAAGTTTAGAAGTGTGTGCAACAAGAGTGATGTAGTGGTGGGAGTCTGCTATACACCACCGGACCAGGGGGATGAGGTAGATGAGGCTTTCTTCCGGCAGCTCACGGAAGCTACTAGATCGCATGCCCTGATTCTCATGGGTGACTTTAATTTTCCTGATATCTGCTGGGAGAGCAATACAGCGGTGCATAGACAATCCAGGAAGTTTTTGGAAAGCGTAGGGGACAATTTCCTGGCGCAAGTGCTAGAGGAGCCAACTAGGGGGGGCGCTTTTCTTGACCTGCTGCTCACAAACCGGGTAGAATTAGTGGGGGAAGCAAAAGTGGATGGGAATCTGGGAGGCAGTGACCATGAGTTGGTTGAGTTCAGGATCCTGATGCAGGGAAGAAAGGTAAGCAGCGGGATACGGACCCTGGACTTCAGGAAAGCAGACTTCGACTCCCTCAGGGAACGGATGGCTAGGATCCCCTGGGGGACTAACTTGAAGGGGAAAGGAGTCCAGGAGAGCTGGCTGTATTTCAAGGAATCCCTGTTGAGGTTACAGGGACAAACCATCCCGATGAGTCGAAAGAATAGTAAATATGGCAGGCGACCAGCTTGGCTTAATGGTGAAATCCTAGCGGATCTTAAACATAAAAAAGAAGCTTACAAGAAGTGGAAGGTTGGACATATGACCAGGGAAGAGTATAAAAATATTGCTCGGGCATGTAGGAATGATATCAGGAGGGCCAAATCGCACCTGGAGCTGCAGCTAGCCAGAGATGTCAAGAGTAACAAGAAGGGTTTCTTCAGGTATGTTGGCAACAATAAGAAAGCCAAGGAAAGTGTGGGCCCCTTACTGAATGAGGGAGGCAACCTAGTGACAGAGGATGTGGAAAAAGCTAATGTACTCAATGCTTTTGTTGCCTCTGTTTTCACTAACAAGGTCAGCTCCCAGACTGCTGCGCTGGGCATCGCAAAATGGGGAAGAGATGGCCAGCCCTCTGTGGAGATAGAGGTGGTTAGGGACTATTTAGAAAAGCTGGACGTGCACAAGTCCATGGGGCCGGACGAGTTGCATCCGAGAGTGCTGAAGGAATTGGCGGCTGTGATTGCAGAGCCATTGGCCATTATCTTTGAAAACTCGTGGCGAACGGGGGAAGTCCCGGATGACTGGAAAAAGGCTAATGTAGTGCCAATCTTTAAAAAAGGGAAGAAGGAGGATCCTGGGAAATACAGGCCAGTCAGCCTCACCTCAGTCCCTGGAAAAATCATGGAGCAGGTCCTCAAAGAATCAATCCTGAAGCACTTGCATGAGAGGAAAGTGACCAGGAACAGCCAGCATGGATTCACCAAGGGAAGGTCATGCCTGACTAATCTAATCGCCTTTTATGATGAGATTACTGGTTCTGTGGATGAAGGGAAAGCAGTGGATGTATTGTTTCTTGACTTTAGCAAAGCTTTTGACACGGTCTCCCACAGTATTCTTGTCAACAAGTTAAGGAAGTATGGGCTGGATGAATGCACTATAAGGTGGGTAGAAAGCTGGCTAGATTGTCGGGCTCAACGGGTAGTGATCAATGGCTCCATGTCTAGTTGGCAGCCGGTATCAAGTGGAGTGCCCCAAGGGTCGGTCCTGGGGCTGGTTTTGTTCAATATCTTCATAAATGATCTGGAGGATGGTGTGGATTGCACTCTCAGCAAATTTGCAGATGATACTAAACTGGGAGGAGTGGTAGATACGCTGGAGGGGAGGGATAGGATACAGAAGGACCTAGACAAATTGGAGGATTGGGCCAAAAGAAATCTGATGAGGTTCAATAAGGATAAGTGCAGGGTCCTGCACTTAGGACGGAAGAACCCAATGCACAGCTACAGACTAGGGACCGAATGGCTAGGCAGCAGTTCTGCGGAAAAGGACCTAGGGGTGACAGTGGACGAGAAGCTGGATATGAGTCAGCAGTGTGCCCTTGTTGTCAAGAAGGCCAATGGCATTTTGGGATGTATAAGTAGGGGCATAGCGAGCAGATCGAGGGATGTGATCGTTCCCCTCTATTCGACATTGGTGAGGCCTCATCTGGAGTACTGTGTCCAGTTTTGGGCCCCACACTTCAAGAAGGATGTGGATAAATTGGAGAGAGTCCAGCGAAGGGCAACAAAAATGATTAGGGGTCTGGAACACATGAGTTATGAGGAGAGGCTGAGGGAGCTGGGATTGTTTAGCCTGCAGATGAGAAGAATGAGGGGGGATTTGATAGCTGCTTTCAACTACCTGAAAGGGGGTTCCAAAGAGGATGGCTCTAGACTGTTCTCAATGGGAGCAGATGACAGAACGAGGAGTAATGGTCTCAAGTTGCAGTGGGGGAGGTTTAGATTGGATATTAGGAAAAACTTTTTCACTAAGAGGGTGGTGAAACACTGGAATGCGTTACCTAGGGAGGTGGTAGAATCTCCTTCCTTAGAGGTTTTTAAGGTCAGGCTTGACAAAGCCCTGGCTGGGATGATTTAACTGGGAATTGGTCCTGCTTCGAGCAGGGGGTTGGACTAGATGACCTTCTGGGGTCCCTTCCAACCCTGATATTCTATGATTCTATGATTCTATGATTTTATATTACATTTTTTGATATTATTTAAACACTTTGTATTCCAAGTTGAATAAAACAAGTATCTGCATTTTGATTTAACCCTTCTATTTAGTTTTAAACTAAACTGTCCTATGAAAAATTAAACACAGCAATTCTGGCCAGAAGACAAACACCACAAGACAGGACATAGAACACAGAACAGAATTCTTATTGTGCCAGTAAATTCATGAGATGTTGAATTGCTTTTCAGCTGGCATCAGTTTTCTCTGATTTTCTGAAAGACAAAAATAAAACACAGATCTACCCCTTTTGGGCAGTCAGTCATTGCTTAAAATATTTCCTTTTTATATAAATACCCTTGTTAATTGCAGGCAAAACAGAGGAATTACCCATATTTTCTTGAATTTGTTTTATAGGCAGCCAAGGTTTCAGTGGCCTCTACCTTATTAGTTAGGTAATTTACATTAAAATAAATGCTTTCCGGCTTGCTTTTGGATCCACAGGTTAAAGATTCTTACTTTAAAAAGGGCACAATAAACTTTACCAGACTTTTGATTGCCTTTTACTTTTAACTTCTGCTGTCAAACACACAGCGACCTGAAAAGGAAGACACCACCTATTGTAGCCTCTTGGAACCTAATAAGATATTAATTAAGTAGCACTGTATAATTGCATTTCTTTGGAAAAGGGCCCATTTTTTTCCAAAATGGCTGCAAAGAAACCAAGAATTTTTTTTCTTTTTAGTATTTTACAAAGTTTAACTGCTTAATTCTTTCCAGCAACTAAAGAGTTAACTTTTTACTTTTTTTTTTAAATTACTTGCTTATTTTTCAAAACGACACCCAATTACTTAGATTTTACCATTTTAAGTATTATTCCGGGATTTACGTTTTTCATTCCTGTAATTATTTACTCCTCTTTTTTCACTATGACCTTTAAGTTTTCAACCTGTTTTCCAATCTTTTTATCTGTTGCCTGCCCGCTTGGGCCCGATCCTGTTTTTTTTCTTTGAACTGTCCCTTCCATGAGCACCAGCTTTGTTTCACTACCAAATTAACAAGGAGGGTGGGCTTCTTAACTAGCCCCCAGCCCTCCTGGTCTTTTTTTAAAAATATTTTTACTTACAAGGGCTACCCGAGTCCTCCCCACATGAGGCTTGTCACCTGGACAGAAAGCACGGCTAATTGGCAAGCAAGGAGGTGACAGGCATAAGTCAGAAAGCGGAGGGTAAGCCGGAGGAGGGGCAGAAGCAGGCATAGCACAGAGCGGGGCTGGAGACCCCTGAGATGAATAAGAAAAGGAGGAGGAAAGAGGATGTCCTTTTGCATGCGCATAAGCCCAGTTGTCCCATACATACCAATAATTCATCTGGACTGGAGCTTTGTTCTCCAGCCTCCTTTTAAGCACTGTTAATGTATCCCCAGCAAAGGACCCATCTGGTGACCATTCAACAGATGTTTGAGTTGTTAGTGCTGGCCACTCAACCTTACATAAAATAACAGCTTTTTTTCTGCCTAACACATGGGTGCCAGAAATATTCCCCCAATTCTTGAGAATTTCAGCCAAAGGGGTCCCCTTACTTACACTCTGCCCAGAACCTATAATGGGCTACCAAAAGAACACAAAATGTGCCACCTTATCGCCTAAGCGACGGCTCACACCCCCCCTTCCTCGGAGTTCTCAAAGGTGAACTCACCCTGTGCCGGCTGGAGCTGTCCGAGAGGAGGAGTGTAGTCTCGCTTGTTGGGGCGAGCCTAGAGTCCCTTCGTGGTTGCCAAAATTGTTACGAATTACACCTAGTAGGACACGCACACAACTGCTGCGAATTACACCTGATAGGACACGCACACCAGTGCTGCGAATTATACCTGGTAGGACACGCACACAAGTGCTACGAATTACACCTGGTAGGACACGCACACAACTGCTGCGAATTACACCTGATAGGACACGCACACCAGTGCTGCGAATTATACCTGATAGGACACGCACACTAATGTTGCGAATTATACCTGATAGGTTACTCACAGTTCGAATCTAGGCTGAGACACAGAAACAAAGTCCACAACTGCAGAGTTCCCAAAAGACACTAAGTGTATTACGCTCGAGCGTGGTGCCCCGTTGCTAGCCAGGAGGGGACCCTGAATGCAGATTATACAAAGGTTATATACCTTTTAGCAAAGCATGTTGCCCTCGTGCATCGGAAACCTTAGCCAATAAACAAACCCTTGTCTTATCTACCACCTATCCCTGCTTGGTGCATTCCTCGTGCTATACCAGTATGTTAATTACACAGCATGGTCCTAAAGCCATGCATCAGTAACTTTTATTATCAGGATGGGAGGCCTCACATCAAGGCCAAGAGACAGGGAGTTAGAGACTGACAAAAACCAGATACTGGGAGTCAAGGCAGGCTGGAGACAAGGAGGAGGATTTTCACAGGGATTCAATATCTAAGGATTACTCCTCCTGGTGTATGATGTGCTGGCATTTAAACAATGGTGGGCCCCAAACCAAAATGGAGTCACATGTGCTAACTTTTCCTTAACAACATACCCTAAATGAGTTTCCTCACATGGAGTATTCCTAGCATTTGTCCCTTGTGGATGGGATTATAGGTGATACTGCATCAACTCACAACAAAGCAAATCTTGGGGAACAGCTAGGAAGGGAGCATTCACCATGCAGGAGCAGAAACTGCCCTTGGCATATGTGGCATAGCCCAAAGTAGTATTAAATATATTGGACATTAGGCTTTGGGATCAGGGCTATGTGCCCAGCTATAATCACTGCACAACTTTCCCAATTACCTAACACCCAGATGTATTTTTCCTTCTCGGTCATTTTTCTCGCTGCCTGCTCTGGTGGAATTGATGCAGTGAGCTGTAAATGATGTATGAAATGAAAAACTCCTGTCCAATGCCTGCACAGAGGCGCTCACAGGCAGGGCTTTGCAATAACTGCTTGCAGCACTATTGCTGCCCTGTTCGCAGTAATCATCTCATATTTAGATAGGAAAGTCCAGATGCCTCAGATAAAATAGTGACATTATGTGTAAGCATGTTTTTGTGTCTCTTCCCACACAGTTTTCATTCCTCCTCTCCCATTTATTTTCATCTGAGCAGCTTGCTATTTATTTCTTTGAGGGGGAAAATGCCATCCAAAACTTCCATCTTTCCCAACTCATTGCATAGGTTATATGCATATGAAAACACATGGCCAAATTCTGCATTCATTTGCACTGTTTTTTAAAGTAACTGTAATGGGTCCCCCCCCCCCCCCCCCGTGTGTGTGGATATAGGTTTATCCACAAGTTATTGAATTTGATGCTACGAGGCAAAATGTTATGGCCTCTGTTACACAGGAGGCCAGACTAAATGATCCCATCTGATGTGCACGTCTATGAATGTATATGTGGCCCAAATGACCAAGTTGGCTCCTTACCCCTTTCTAAAAATCAGCATCCTTTAAGATAGCTGAAGGTGGGCTCCCAAACATTGAGGCACCCTAGTTTACAAGTTACTTTTGAAAATCTTGGCCATAAGTGTGTATAACTAGGAGCCTGAGAAGGACATAGGGCCAGATCGGGAACTCTTCACCTCATTGGTGAGCACTTGCTCATTACTTGCATAACTGCTGTCCAGTAAGAGTCTGAAGTTCACAATCTGACATACAGTGAACTATGGCAGAAAATATGATGTGTGCAAATTAGTCACCTAGAAGGAGCTCAGCCTGTGAAGTGACTATGAAATCAGAACTAAGTTCTTGAAATCAACATAGGATACAATCAGAAGCCAGAATAAGCACTCCAAGATAACAGCTACACATTAGATCAGAAGGTTGGCTGATGAATGCTGAATAAATTGGATTCTGCCAATCGATTTTGCAGGGAGGTTAGCAAACAGGGAATTACAGTAATCAAGTTTAGATGTTATCAGTGTGTAAGTTAAAACCTCCCAGTCATCTATGAAGAGGAAAGTGTGTACTCTTGAAACATTCTTGAACTTTTTTTTTTTAAAAGATCAAATCATAGCACTTTTAATAAGACCTAGCAAAGGCCTCCATCCAAAATTAGATCTGGACTTATAAAAAAAACAACACAGTATCAAAATCAACAGATAGCCAGGAGATCAAAGATGGAAAAATTAACCACAAAAAGAAGCATCTGGGTTTTATTGGCATTTGTTTGTAAAATTTAAAAGAAATAATCATATTTTGTATTACTGGGCCTTATAAACAGAAATATGATTAACAACCACCAAGAGGAAAACACAACATTAATTTGTACAATTTAGTTTTATGTTCAGAAAAAAAATTCTCCTGTCAAATTCAATCTATATTATAAGATCAAATAAAATTTTTGTTTTATGCAGAAGAAAAAGTACTTAGTGTATGATCTTAAATTATATCCTATTTGAACAAATCTATTTTACTGAGAAAGTTTCATTAGGCCTTTAATTAAGATCAGATTATACATCTAAAAAGTTGATAATTTGACAATGACCTCTTCCAAACACACTGATCCAAGCTGACGCAATGGAAAATGGAATTTTAAAATTATAAAGCTTTTTAGTCTCAGTCACTGGGCCTCTGGGTTTGGTATGAAATATTAGGGGCAACCTCTGGTTATTAAAATGATGGTATTTTCACTTTTTCATTTCAAAGTAAGTTTCTAATGTTAGAGGATCAATTAGTTAATGTTTGTGCAGCCTTTTGAGGAAATGCAAAGTGCTCTCTTAGGATGTGATCCAAGTCCCATTGACTTTTGTGGGAGTTGGACTGGGCTTTTGGGGTCACACCTTCAAAAAAAGCTCAGGGAGAGACTTTTGGGTGCTCAGAACAAGTTGGGGTCAGATTTTCACAACTACTCAGTATGTAGCATACTGAGCTCTTCTGACAATCTGGCTATTTAGGTGTCTAAGTCGATGCTGAGCCCTTTTGAAAATTGTGGCCTTCGTGCCAATGGGAAATGTGGCATATTGAGGGGTGCCATATTAGAGATGGGGAAAACATAATTCATATCTATTGGAGTATATGCTGAGTCACTATGCTATGAAGACCCAATTTATAGCACCTGGTAGGAGAAAGGGTAAAAGAAGAAGGTTTAAAATGGCCCCGGGGCCCTGGCTGCTGCCGCGGTAGCCCTGCATGCTCTGGGGAAAAGCGTCTCTTGATTCAAAGATGCTTTTGATATGCCCCATGCAGGTTCTGGGGCGGCTGAGGCAGTGGAGTAGCAAATACCGCTGCCTCAGCCACCCTGGAACTGCATGGGGCATCTCAAAAGTGCCTTTGAATCAAGAGTTGCTGCAGCTTTTCCCCAGAGCAGGTTGGGGCGGCGCGGCATGGCTGCGTCTGCCCTGCGGCTCCTGTGGTGGGGGGAGTGGGAAGGATGCGCCCCATCACCTAGAGGTCTGACTGGTGAAGGGTCTGGTCCCAGGGGGAGGGCTGCCATCACGTCACATGTGCCTCCTCCCTCCACAGACTGCAGCAGCAGCAGCCGCCTCAACCTGCTCTGCTCCCTTGTAACCGGAGTGGTGAAGCGGCGCTGGTGGGCTCGATGTGAAAAGAGCCAGCTAGTGGCCAGTGAGGGAGCACAGGGTGGGGAGCGGTAACCAGCCGCTGCCCACGGCACAGGGATGCTCCGGACGAGGCGCGTGGGGGCAGCAGCCGGGGCCAGGGGAGAGGCCCTGCCCCAAACACTGGTGGAGCTGGGCCCCAGTGTTCTGAATATTGGTGGAGCATGGGAACCACGGGCCCATATAACTCACCACCTATGCATCCATTCTTGATCTGAAGTCATCAAGAGATGGAGAATCCACCACTTCCCTGGTAGTTTGTTCCAATGATTAATCACCCTGACTGTTAAACATTTGTGCCTTATTTCTAATTTGAATTTGTCTGGCTTCAGCTTCCAGCTACTGGTTCTTGTTGTGTCTTTGCCACTAGATTGAAGAGCCTTTTAGTACCCTGTATTCTCCCTCCATGAGTGTACTTATACACTATATTCAAGTTACTCTCAGTCTTCTTTTCCATATATTAAACAGATTGTGCTCATTAAGTCTCTCAATGTAAGGTCTTTTCTCCAGCCACAAATAATTTTTTGTGGCTCTTTTCTGTATTCCCTCCAATTTTTCAGCATTTTAATGTATGTGCCACAGCTATATGTAGTATTCTAGTATCAGTCTCACCAGTGCCATAGAGAGAGGTAAAATCACCTCCCTACTCATTACTCCCGTTTATATATCCAAGGATCTCATTAGCTCTTTTTGCCCCAGCACCGTACTGGGAGCTCATGTTCAGTTGCTTGTCCACTATGACCCCTAAATCCTTTTCAGAGTCACTGTTTTCCGGGACACAGTCATAGATTCATAGATTCATAGATATTAAGGGACAGAAGGGACCATTATGATCATCTAGTCTGACCTCCTGCACAATGCAGGCCACAGAATCTCACCCACCCACTCCTGCAATAAACCTCTCACCTATGTCTGAGCTATTGAAGTCCTCAAATCGTGGTTTAAAGACTTCAAGGTGCAGAGAATCCTCCAGCAAGTGACCCATGCCCCATGCTACAGAGGAAGGCGAAAACCCCCCAGGGCCTCTTCCAATCTGCCCTGGAGGAAAATTCCTTCCCGACCCCAAATATGGCGATCAGCTGAACCCTGAGCATATGGGCAAGATTCACCAGCCAGATACCCAGGAAAGAATTCTCTGTAGTAACTCAGATCCCACCTTGTCAAGGTTCCTTCCCCACTCTGAACTCTAGGGTACAGATGTGGGGACCTGCATGAAAACCTCCTAAACTTACTTTTACCAGCTTAGGTTAAAACTTCCCCAAGGTACAAATTAATTTTACCCTTTGCCCTTGGATTTGCACTGCCACTAACAAACTTTATCTGAGTTCCTGAAAAAACGGAGTTTGGACATGTCTTTCCCCCAAAATCCTCCCAGCGCTTGCACCCCACTTCCTGGGGAAGGTTTGGTAAAAATCCTCACCAATTTGCATAGGTGACCACAGACCCAAACCCTTGGATCTTAGAACAATGAAAAAGCATTCATTTTCCTTACAAGAAGATTTTTAATAGAAGTAAAAAAAAAAGAATCATCTCTGTAAAATCAGGATGGTAAATACCTTACAGAGTAATTAGATTCAAAACATAGAGCATCCCTCTAGGCAAAACCTTAAGTTACAAAAAAGACACACAGACAGGAATATTCATTCTATTCAGCACAACTATTTTCTCAGCCATTTATCATAATCTAACACATACCTAGCTAGATTACTTACTAAGTTCTAAGACTCCATTCCTGTTCTGTCCCTGGCAAAAGCATTATACAGACAGACCCAGACCCTTTGTTTTTCTCCCTCCTCCCAGCTTTTGAAAGTATCTTGTCTCCTCATTGGTCATTTTGGTCAGGTGCCAGCGAGGTTATCTTTAGCTTCTTAACCCTTTACAGGTGAGAGGATTTTTCCTCTGGCCAGGAGGGATTTTAAAGGGGTTTACCCTTCCCTTTATATTTATGACACACCCCATCTAACATCCCATCACAGGCCATTGGGCCTATTTACCACGAATATTTAAAGATCAATTAATTGCCAAAATCATGTTATCCCATCATACCATCTCCTCCATAAATTTATCGAGTTTAATCTTGAAGCCAGATAGGTCTTTTGCCCCCATTGCTTCCCTTGGAAGGCTATTCCAGAATTTCACTCCTCTGATGGTTAGAAACCTTTGTCTAATTTTAGTTCTAAACTTCCCAATGGCCAGTTTATATCCATTTGTTCTTGTGTCCACATTGGTACTGAGCTTAAATAATTCCTCTCCCTCTCTGATATTTATCCCTCTGATATATTTACAGAGAGCAATCATATCTCCTCTCAACCTTCTTTTGGTTCGGCTAAACAAGGCAAGCTCTTTGAGTCTCCCTTCCCAGTCCATCATTCTGTATATATTGCCTGTATTCCTTGTTTCTTTCTAGAGGTGTACCTTTACATTTGGTTATATTAAAACACATTTTGTTTGAATAAGCTCAGTTTATCTGGTGATCCTGATTGTCCCATATGACTGCTTATCCTCATTATTATTTAAATCTCTGCAAGTCTTTGTGTCATCTGCAAATTTTATCAGCTGTGATTTTATATTTACTTCCAGATCATGATGCAAATCTTGAATAGCATCAGGCCTAGTACCAAGTCCTGCAGAACTCCACTAGAAACACACCCATAAAACCACACCTATTTGATGACAGTTCCTCATTGATAATGACTTTTTGAGATCTGTCAGTTAGCCAGTTCTTAATTCATTTAACATGTGCTATAGTGATACCTTATAGTGCTAATTTTTTAATCAGAATATCATGCGGTACTAAGTCAAATGCCTTAGAAAAGTCTGTATGTGTTACATGTATGCCTTTATCACCTTTAACAGCCTGTCCAATAACCTCATAAAAATATCTGTTTTTTTACAAGACCTGTTGTCCGTAAATCCATGCTGTCTGGCATTAATTATATTCCTATTCTTTTAATTCCTTATCAATTGAATCCCATATCAGCTTTTCCATTATTTTGTGGAATTTCCCCAACATTCCATGATTTAATACATATTTTAATACATTTATTCATATTTAGGTAATTGTAAAATTAACAATGTGCTCTGTCTGCCTTTAAGGTATGCATATTTATTATTATAGAATGAAAGTTACCATAAAAAAAAATTGAAGTAAGCATCAATAGTGATGGGGAAAAGAAAACCCTAATTTTTCTGGTGCCAAAAATGTCTGAAGTATAAATAGGTAAATCTGAATGGGGAAAAAATCAATACCATGAGAACATTATTGACGAAGTGGATTCAAATCAAGCTCCTGATCAAAAATTCACTCAATTATAGATCACAGAATTACTTTGCTGTAATTTTCATCCCTGCTTCCTAGTTAGCGAAATACGTTGTACACTGGGCTCTTTAATTTATCATTCACTTGTGTCTTGGGAATAACTGCTGCTGTGAAATCAAATCAATTTGACCTGGGAGATATATTGCAGCTTCTCAGAATAGCTCAAATGCATGTAACAAATAATTTACTGTATAATGCTTTTATCAGTATGTTTGATTTCTACCTTTTAATGGGTTAGAGAGGTGTCTAAAGTGGCTTACTCTAATGGTAGGGCTTTCTTTCTTGTCCCACAATGCTGTTTGTGTCATATCTTTCTAATTCAAGAAGAGAGATGATAGACAGTGGCATACACACAAAGCGAAGTGACAAGCTGTAGGTTTTTACTTTTATTATGGTCCAACACACAAATGGAATCCACCAAGAAAGCTGATCAGACATGCACATTTCAAATTACACACTTCATCAGACAGCATTTCTCTTTACATACCACTCTTTCGCCAGCAAGAATTGTTGAAATACTGCTTTTTAAAAAAGACTTATGTCTATCCTGTACGCAGTGTTGTGGTAGTTGTGTTGGTCCCAGTATATTAGAGAGACAAGGTGAGTGAGGTAATATCTTTTATTGGACCAACGTCTGTTGGTGACTTGAGGAAGAAGACGGTGTAGCTCTAAAGCTTCTCTCTCTCACCAACAGACGTTGGTCCAATAAAAAATATCACCTCACCCACCTTGTCTATCTACGTCTATTGTGGTGAGATGGTGATCATCAGACACAGGCAAAAGAACACATTTATTTTCAGTTGAAATTTGCTTTTTTTTTATTTGAAAAAGTAAAAAAAGGAACCAGTTTTGATTCCCCCCGCCCTGAAGTTTACACAAACATATTTCTCACTGTTTGGGACCTTGTGAAAAAGCAGGGTGTCACTTTGGCTCACATGCTACCGCTACTATAAAAAGGGGGGATGATAAGTAAAAAGTCTTAAAGTTGTCCACAGCCACATGTAGAGAGGTAAGTAGCATTATTCCCATATTACAAATGAGGAAATTGAGGGTGACTTCAAGTGCCACATAAATTCCAGGTGTTATTAAGCCTGGTCAATAGGAATAATGATATTTACCTCCTTCATCACAATATTGATCCATTACTTTATTATCAAATGGGGGTAGTAATACCTCATAATAAGCAAATTAATACTCCAGAATAAGTGTCGATGATTGAAGCATTCAGGCAAGTCAGGTAGCTCCAAGACACAGCCCATTCTATGCCTGAATTAGGAAAGCTTCATTTAGTTTTTCTGTGTGGTGTGCTTCCTCCTTTTACTTGAGAATCTGGATGAAATGTGCTAGAAGGAATATTGTTTATGGTGCAAAGTTTTTGAACATTTTAAAGTCAAATCCTATATATGTATTCATGCAAAGGATGTGCCATTAAGAATGCAAATAGAATTGGACTTAAAAAAATACTATAAAATGTCACCATAAAAACATTCCTTCCAGAATATTTAGTCTAGATTAAATCCACATTTCATTTCCTGCATCCATATCTCTTCAGTGCCTTAATCACAAGGACTTTCTTCTCCTTTTCTTCAAAAAATGGAACGAAACATTCACTAAATCCCTCTGTAAAAACTGATTGCAAATCTCTAGCAGCATACACAGGGTTAACTTCTGGGAGGTCAAATCTAAGATGGAAAAATTAAAGTTTAATGCCTAAATCCCCCTAAGTACAAGCATCTAGTCCTGAGAATCAATAGGTGAATGTGAATGGGACTTTGTTGAATAAATATATTTGCAATGGTTTTTAGCTGGAGACTATAGAACAAGCATAAAGAAATTTCTTTTTTTAATTGCTTGCTTATTAGCCTAGAGTGGCATAATTGCAAATCCTTGAAATTGCAGCAGGAAAGTACTGACATTTAAAAAGTAATTTCAGTCCTTGATAACTTGGCAATAATTACTAGCTTCAGTTTTTAATTCATTTTTTAAAGTTTTTTTTTTTTTTAATTCTCCACGGGATGTTTATACACAAAGAGCTGGTTTGGGGCATTTAGCCATTGTCATACATGTGACAATACAGAACAGCACCATCCCAGGAGGACATTTGTGTGGGAAAGGATTTAGTTACTCCACTATAACCAGCCCACTCAATAGGCTGAGGTAGGGTGGGGAGGCTGGTGCCACCCCAAATTTCAATCATTCTAATCCCTTATTCCCCAATCACCATGCTATCTGAGTGATAATCCTTCCTCTTTTCTCCATTATTCTGGTCCCATTGTTTCATAACAGAGATCTGCTAAAGATACCTTTTATATTACAGGCAAGGAATTCACATCTCTGAAGGGATTAATAAACCCTAACAACTGGATACCTATCTTCATTATAACTCTTCATAGATCTTGTTTATTTGATCTGAGCTACAGATAGTGACTTCAATGGAGTTATGCTGATTTACACTAGCTGGGATCAGATTTCAGAGTAACAGCCGTGTTAGTCTGTATTCGCAAAAAGAAAAGGAGTACTTGTGGCCTATTCACTCCACATGAGGTTGAAATGTTTTGAGCCTTCTTTTCATTGGATGTAGTTGTTTAGTGCCTTAAAAAGTGCTTTAGAATCACATACTCGTTTATTTTGTTAAGGAAATAATAAGGAAGGTATTCTTTAGTTGAAACAGGAATTAATTCAGGGAAGTCTTATGGCCTACGTTATACAGGAAGTCAGACTACATTCATAGATTCCAGAGCCAGAAGGGAACACTGTGATCATCTAATCTGACCTCCTGCATGACAGCCACAGAACTTCCCCAAATAATTGCTAGAACAGATCTTTTAGAAAAACACCCACTCTTGATTTAAAAATTGACAGTGATGGAGAATCCACCAAAACCCTTGATAAATTATTCCAATGGCTAATTACCCTCACTGTTAAAATGTATGCCTTATTTCCAGTCTGAATTTGTCTAGTTTCAATTTACAGCCATTGGATCATTTTATACCTTTCTCTAGTAGATTGTAGAGCCCATTATTAAATATTTGTTCCCCATGTAGGTACTTATAGACCCAAGTCACCCCTTAATCTTCTGTTTGTTAAGCTAAATAGATGGAGTTCCTTGAGTCTATCACTGATAGGCAGGTTTTCTAATCCTTTACTCGTTCTTGTGGCTTTTTTTCTGAACTCTCTCCAATTCATCAACATCCTTCTTGAATTGTAGGAACCAGAACTGGACACAGTATTCCAGCAGCGGTTGAACCAGTGCCAATCACAGAGGTAAAATAACCTCTTTTCTACTTGAGGTTTCTCCTCTTTATACATCTCCTGGGTCACATTAGTTCTTTTGGTCACAGCTGCACATGGGGAGCTCATGTTCATCTGATAGTCCCCCACAATACCCAAATCTTTTTCAGAGTCACTACTTCTCAGGATAGAGTTCCCCATCCTGTAAATATGTTCTACGTTCTTTGTTCCTAGATGTCTATAATTACATGTAGCCATATTATAATGCATATTGTTTGCTTGCATCTAGTTTATCAAGCAATCCAGGTTGCTCTGAATTGGTGACCCGCCTTCATTATTTACCACTTCTCCAATTTTTATGTCGTCTGCAAACTTTATCAGTGATGATTTTGTTTTCTTCCATGTCATTGATAAAAATGTTAAATAGCTTAGAACCAAGAACCGATCCCAGCGGAACCCCACTGGAAGCACACCTGCTTGATGTCCATTTATAATTACATTTAGAAATCTATCAGTTAGCCAGCTTGACATCCATTTAATGTGTGCCATGTTATTTTTACATCATTCTAGCTTTTTAATCAAAAAGTCGCATGCCTTACGGAAGTTTAGGTATATTACGTCAACACTATTACAATTATTAACTAAATTTATAATCTCATCAAAACCTATCAAGTTAGTTTGAGAGGATCTATTTTCCATAAACCCATGTTGATTGGTATAAATTACATTACACTCCTTTAATTCTTATTATTTGGGTCCTGCAGCAGCTGCTCCATTATCTTCCCCAGATGATAAAAAAATCATAAAATTGTAGCACTGGAAGGGACCTCGAGAGGTCATCTAGTCCAGTCTCCTGCACTCATGGCAGGACTAAGTATTATCTAGACCACCCCTGACAGCTGTTTGTCTAACCTGCTCTTAAAAAATCTTCAGTGATGGAGATTCCACAATCTTGCTAGGCAATTTATTCCAGTAGTTAACCACCCTGACACGGTTTTTTTTCCTAATGTGCAACCTAAACCGCCCTTGCTGCAATTTTAGCTCATTGCTTCTTTTTCTATCAGCAGTAGTGGTAGTCAAAAAGGCTAACAGGATGTTGGGAATCATGAAGAAAGGGATAGATAAGACAGAGAATATGATATTGCCTCTATATAAATCCACAGTACACCCACATTTTGAATACTGCATGCAGATATGGTTGTCCCATCTTAAAAAAATATAGAGGAACTGGAAAAGATTCAGAAAATGGCAACAAAAATGATTAGGGGCATGGAACATCTTCCATATGAGGAAAGATTAAAAAGACTGGAACTTTACAGCTTGAAAAAGAGATGACTAAGGGGGGATATGATAGAGGTCTATAAAATCATGACTGGTGTGGAGAAAGTAAATAAGGAAGTGTTATTTACTCCTAATAACACAAGAACTAGGGGTCACCAAATAAAATTAAAACAAACAAAAAGAAGTATTTCTTCATACAACACAGTCATCCTGTGGAACTCCTTGCCAGAGGATGTTGTGAAGGCCAAGACTATAACAGTGTTCAAAAAAGGATAGATCCATCAATGGGCTATGAGCCAGGATGGGCAGAGGTAGTATCCCTAGCCTCCCTCGGTTTTGCCAGAAGCTGGGAATGGGTGACAGGGGATGGATCACTTGATCCCTCTGAGGCACCTGGCATTGGCCACTGTTGGAAGACAGGATAGTGGCAGAGATGGACCTTTGGTCTGACCCAGTATGGCCATTCTTATGTTCTTATCCTCAGAGGTTAAGAAGAGCAATTTTTCTCCCTTCTCCTTATAACAATCTTGTATGTACTTGAAAACTGTTATCATGTCCCCTCTCAGTCTTCTCTTCTGCAGACTAAATAAACCCAGTTTTTTCAATCTTCCCTCATAGATCATGTTTTCTAGACGTTTAATCATTTTTTTTGCTCTTTTCTGGACTTTCTCTAATTTGTCCACATCTTTCCTGAAATGTGGCACCTAGACCTGGACACCGTACTCCAGCTGAAGTCTAATCAGCGCGGAGTAGAGTGGAAGAATTATTTCTTGTGTCTTGCTTACAACACTCCTGCTAATACATCCCAGAATGATGTTTTCTTTTTTTGCAACAGTGTTACACTGTTGACTCATCTTTAGCCTGTGATTCACTATGACCCGGAGCTCCCTTTCTGCAGTACTCCTTGTTAGGCACTAATTTCCCATTTTGTAAGTGTGCAACTGATTGTTCCTTCCTAAGTGGAGTACTTTGCATTTGTGCTTATTGAATTTCATCCTATTTACTTTAGATCATTTCTCCAGTTTGTCCAGATCATTTTGAATTTTAATCTATATTTCAAAGCACTTGCAACTCCTGCCAGCTTGGTATCATCCACAAACTTTATAAGTGTACTCTCTATACCATTATCTAAATCATTGATGAAGATATTGAACAGAACCAGACCCCCAACTGATCCTTGCAGGACCCCACTTGATATGCTCTTCCAGCATGACTGTGAACCACTGATAACTACCCTCTGGGAACAGTTTTCCAACCAGTTATTCACCCACCCTACTTTCCAGTTTTGGTAGAACTCATTTTTCAGTTTCAGATCCTTAAAGATCTCCTGGTTAAGCCAGGGTGGTCTCTTGCCATACTTTCTATCTTTCTTACATAATGGGATAGTTTGCTCCTGTGCCCTTAATAATGTCTCTTTAAAAACTGCCAACTGTCTTCTATTATTTTTCCCTTTAGACTTGCCTCCCATGGGATCTTACCTACCAACTCCCTGAGTTTGCTAAAGTCTGCCTTCTTGAAATCCATTGTCTTTATTTTGCTGGTCTCCCTCCTACCATTCCTTAAAATCATGAACTCTATCATTTCGTGATCACTTTCACCCAAGCGGCCTTCCACTTTCAAATTCTCAGCCAGTTCCTCCCTACTTGTCAAAATCAAATCTAGAACAGACTACCCCCTAGTAGCTGTCTCCACCTTCTGAAATAAAAAAATGGTCTCCAATACATTCCAAGAACTTGTTGGGTAATCTGTGCCCTGCTGTATTAATTTCCCAACAGATGTCTGGGTAGTTAAAATCCCCCATCACCACCAAATCTTGTTCTTTGGATGATTTTGTTAGTTGTTTAAAAAAAGCCTCATCCACCTCTTCTTCCTGGTTAGGTGGTCTTTAGTAAACCCCTACCATGACATCATCCTTGGTTTTTTATCACTTTCATCCTTACCCAGAGACTTTCAACAAGTCTGTCTCCTATTTCTATCTCAACCTCAGTCCAAGTGTATACATTTTAAATGTATAAGGTTACACCTTCTCCCTTTTTTCCCCTTCCTGTCCTTCTTGAACAAGCTGAACCCTTCTATATCAATATTCCAGTCATGTGTATTATCCCACCAAGTCAGACTTGGTCATGCCAACTATGGCATAGTTGTGTTTATTAACTAGTATTTCAAGTTTTTCCTGCTTATTCCCCGTACTTCTTGCATTAGTATCCAGACATCCAAGATATTGATTTGATTTCCCCCTATGTTCTCTCTTGTCTCTCCCTTATCCCTGGTATAACAGCCCATGCTCCCCACTAGATTCTGACCCTTCTCCCAGGTCTCCATGTTCTTGACTTACCTGTATGCTTTGTCACCTGCCCCCATCAAACCTGGTTTAAAACCCTCCTCACTAGGTTAGCCAGTCTGTATCCAAATATGCTCTTCCCATTCCTCTGTAAGTGGACTCCATCTCTGCTTAGCAGTCCTTCTTCCTGGAACAGCATCCCATTATCAAGGAAGCTGAACCCCTCCTGGTGACACCATCTTCTCAGCCTTCTGGTCCCTTCTGGCCTTAGAATCTATTAATCTTGCAATAAACGGGCTGAGACTGACTATATTTTGCCCTGCATGACCATTCAGAGCACAGAGTTAGTGGGACAAATGCACCTACATGGCTACAGGTGAGATAATCTGGTAACTCAGGACTAACCTGAGAGTAATACATTTCCAGAATTCTGAATAGCACAAAAACATTAGATTTATGTAGACACTGAATCCACTTCTGATATTTGTGTCAGCCTCAGTTCTTATTTTATCTGGACTAGTTCACTTAATAATGCTTAATTCTGAGTTCAGCAGCATGCAGAGACAAGAAAACACAACATACAGTATTTACATTTACACTCCTGGCTTTTCCATTAAAATATTTGTTGTACAGTACAGCATAAAAACTTGGATCTCCATGAAATTATTTGTTCAGTTGTAATATGATGCAAATTGATGGTAGACATAGAGTGAGACCAGGAAAAGCATTAAGAACATCTTTCTGAAAATGTGGCAAATGGGTTTTAATTTTACTTTTCCAGGTTTTTGTCTCCACAGAGCACAAAATAAGTGAAATATTTTAATTTTTTGAAATGTCCTTCAATTTGTTAATTTCAAGGCTCCATAGTTCAGTGTGATTCATTGCAGCAGTGAATAACGAATGTCACTGAAATAGTGAGATCACCCAAACTACTTTAGAAATTAATGAACTGACTGTGATATACTGGAGCCTCTTTCATGCATCTATAATTGGAGTGCCAATTTATTTCCAATCATTTTAAGCACTGTAATTATAATGCTTCAGTGTTGCCTGTTTAACATTCATATGGGAAGCTGCCACAATAATGCTGGCAGGAGCCCAAATACATTATAACTGAAATAAATAGTAAAAATGGGAGGTAATATACAAAGGAGCAGATCTTAAATTTTTTTTAGAGATTTTGTTTTGGCCAACATGCAACTCGGTCATGATAGAATAAAAAGGAACAAAATAATGCTCATAAAATGCTATAAAACTGTCTTCCAAATGGATCATAACTCATTGTGGGGAGAAAAATAGAAAAATGATCAACCTTATTTCGTAAATAAAAATCCCATAATCTGTAATATACAAACTGGGATTTACTTTTCAATCACAGCTAGAAGTGAATTTGACAGGAACAAAACCCAACAAGGCTTTTTCTTTGTTTATGGGGGGTAAAAGGACAGATTGGCCGTAGCATTCTTCATTCCCTTCTTCATTAGGGGTAGTAAAACCAGTTCAGTTTGTTTTTTAAAAAATCTACCATAATTTAGCTCAATTTTCAAAACAAAAGAAATATTTCTGTGGCTCAAAAAAGTTTGCAGAATGTCTTATTCATTATTATTGCTGTTGCTGCTGTTTTCCCCATGCACTTGACTTGTACGTTCCGTCCTCGATCAGAAACAGAAGTGCCAAAATGAATATCTTCTTCAGATATTTCTGACCTGAGAGGATGTCATGGAAACAAATCTTTTGAGAAGTCCTTTTCTTGTAAGATTTGCAGACACAAGCTGTTTGGTTTGGCTAAATAGTCAAACTTTTAGGCATTTATACAAACTGAATTGAACCTCTGAGTGTTGTGTGGTTCCCGTGTCATGACTCTTTAGCCATGATAACTCAACACTGGGTTAATTAATGTTTATGGGTGTTCTTTATTTCTCATTCTCACAGTTATCCTGGACATACACAATAGGTTTCTATTGGGTTGATAGATACGGGATACCGGATTCCTGATACAAACCCCTACTGCCACATGAAACCCCATTAATGGGACCTGCCCCTGTCATTGGGGTCTGATTGTGTGAAGCACCTTGACGATCAGTGTCATAACAGCTTAATGACTCAAGAACCAACAAGAACTTTCAGACTGGACGAAACTTTGCAAAAGCAACCCCTGGATAGCGATTCTGCCTTCAGGGGAGGGTGGGCTACCCTTTCTTACTTTATACAGAATTAGAGTCAGAATACACTTGAATAGATACCCCTTGATTAGTTGCCTGATCTTTCAGGGCAGAAATTGATAGCTTGCTTGCACTGGTGGCACGATAAACCCACATATTTTTAAGCTTTCAACTGGGAAGATGGGAAAACAGTATCTTGTTTTAAGGAACAGCAATATTGCGAAAGAGAACTAGATTCCTCAGTGTTATATACTGGGTACAATGAATATTTTTCACACAGAGAAGTCTAAGTGACATATTCCTTTTTTGTTGTTGTCTTAAGTGTTTTAATATAAAAATTATGGATTGGTACACAGGAATGTCTAACATAGGTAAGGATGTTAGTGGGGAAAATAACAAAAGAAAAAGGAATGTTGTCCATCTGTCCAATTCCCTTTACACAGGGGGGGCCATTCTGTGCCTAATGGGTAATGGGATTTACAAAGCACCTTAACAGGTTAGATTAACATTGACTTCAATACAAGTTAGTCACCAAACCTGCTGAGGTGCTATAGTAAATCCCACTAGGAGCCTAGCTGCATCCTTTAAAATCTGCCCTTTGAGAGCAAATTGCTGAGTCCAGTAGCAAGGCTTCACAGTTCAGGCAGGATGTGGGAGTAAAAGGACAAAACATACATATTAAAAACAAAACAATACTGCACTTAGGAGAACAGTGGGAAATTTGTGAGGAAGGAAAAGTTCATACTGTGCAGCACGGCTGCTGATTAGAATTCAACTGCTGTGTTACCATGTCCACAGAGATACCAGTTAAGGTGCAACATAAGGGTATTACAGCATTTATAAGAAACACCACCACCATTATCAAGAAAGGTCACCAAAAGAAACCAATTAGAATTCTGAAAGGCCTAAATCTTTAATAATATGCTCCTATGAGAGATCAGCCAAGAGCTCTGCAGCAGTCTCCTGTTCCCAAGCAGGTGATGGCCAGATCCTTGCCAGGTGTAAATGGCATAACTCCACAGGAGCTTCACTGGTTTACAGCAGCTGAGGATCTGGGCTAATTTTTCTAAATGTAGGAAATTCTTGGCTGCATCGTAATCAAGAACAATATACCACTTGCCTCTCAAAGCAAACTGGGAGGTTTTGTAGGGCTAAATGCAACATAAAGTAATATCTACTAAAGGATACACCTTGGACCACAGAAAAACCCTCATTGTCACAGAGGATCAAACAGAGAATACTGAATTGTTTCCACATTTCCTGGCATATTGGACATCCGGTGGGGTCTACATCCTTCAAACCTTCCTGATGACCCAATATTCAGATTCCTCACCCAGGATTTTCCAGCAATTCCAGTTTTTTGGGGTCCTCCTTAAAGCCACAGAGACAGCTCCAACACACTGTGATGTCAATAGCACAGGATCTCTGCTTGCTGTTTGTATGAGGTATTTTTTGTGATTTAAATATTAATGTTTCAACAGAGGCTTCACACATGTTGGAAGAAAGGCAACCATTTTACCCTCCAGTATATTCTTAGGATGCTAGTAAAAAAATAATGATGTGTGTCTTTTCCCTATTGCAAGGTTCCCTGCTTACAGTGCTATGGATTATGTGGTGCCATGTACTCCCAGCTCCTTGCAATCAGTGACTGTACAGTTACCCAGATATTTTATGGGAACACAGACACCTCCCTAGAGATGTAAAGACCCCAAGGCCTGGGATGGTCAGGGATGAAGTTGGAGGGGCGAGGACATACACAAATGGCAGACCAAATAGACAACACTGTTGTTGTGTGAGCTATTTATTTAGCTACAACATAACCACTCCAATGAGTCCCGTACACATTCCACAGATGGGTTTTGATGAAGTGCCTTCCTCCTTGACTGGAGAGGAGATTTGTTGGGGGAGGGATCTACAAACGCTGTGAGATCAGGTTCAGGATTGTTGAGATTTGTAGATGGCCATAAAACTCAAACCCACTTATGGGTGTCTACAGCACCCAGCACAATGGGCTCTGATCTCCACTGAGGCCTCTAGGTCTCATGGGCTGCTTGTGGCCCAATCAGCACACAGCTGTGGCCCATGTGACATTCTCAGGGCCATAGAGGTAGTGTTGGATGCAGCCCACAATGGTAAATAGGCTGAGAACCACTGCTTAGGTACTGATGTAACACAAATAATAAACAGTAATACCCCTGTGTAGCGGGGCGGTCACCCCACTCCGGCACTGAAGGGGTTAAAAAAGCCCTGGGAAAGGGCTGCCCCAGGGAACCAATAGGGTAGGCTGATTGGGGAAGCAGCCACAGTTGGAGCCACGCCCCAGTCAAGCCACAGCTGGCCTTATATAAGGGCTTGGGGAGGAGCTGGGACACTTTCTCTCTCTAGCTCTTGAGAGAGAAGGATGTGGCTGCCTGGGAGAAAAGGGTACCTGGAGTAGAGCAGGGCTGGGGAAAGGCCAGAGGAGCTGGGGAGCTCCAGCCTGGCAACTCCCCAGGCTGAGGCCTTGCAAAAGGCCTGTGCAGGTACTGGGCTGGGAGGTGCAGCCCAGAGATAGGCAGAGGCAGCTGGTCCAACCCCCTTGCCCATGATGAGTGGCCATGACAGACTGCAGTCTGCCCCAGTGGGCGGGGGCTAGATGATGACTGGCAGTAGCCACTGAGGCAAGGTAGGGATAGAGGGTTGGGGGTTCCCCTGGGTGGGGAGACCCAGATTGTGGGTTACTGCTGGGGGCAGAACTCCAGGGAAAGGGGTATTGGGGTCTGGGAGGGACATGGGGACCAGCGGCCTGCAGAGAGCTTAGACTGGAGAACTAATTTCCAAGATGACCAGCAGGAGGTGCTGCGCTGGTGAGTCTTCGCCTCGCTACACCCTGATTTCTGGTTGGACCAGGGGTATATGTGAGCCTTTGTTTTAAGCAGGGCTTTGTAAATCTATTTGCTTTAGCCTACCATTGATACTAAACTCCATTGTGTGTATATTAGACTCTTGTCTTCTCTGTCAAGGTACCTATATAGTGCCTGTTGAAGAAATGTCTCTTTTCCCTGCTACTGTATCCATCCACTCTTCCCTCAGTGTAACTAGACTGCAAGGACACTTACAGAACTACCACTTCTAAATTTCTGCACCATCTTTCTTCATCATTTCCCCTTTATACCAGATTGAGAATAACCACAACTGGTGCTCTAAAGGCCAGCCCTGGAGAGATGCTAAGAACCCTCAAGTGCCAGCGAGGTCAATGGGAGTTTGTGGGTGCTCAGAACCTTGCAAGATTGGGCCCTGGAGGAATAACCAAAAGAGGAACTTATGGGGGAATATATAGGAGACACTCCTTTTAACTCTATTGAAATACATTGGATTAAGGTTTCAGAGTGGTAGCCGTGTTAGTCTTATCAGCAAAAACAATGAGAAGTCCTTGTGGCACCTTAGACACTAACAAATTTATTTGGGCATAAGCTTTCGTGGGCTAAAACTCTTCAACAAAAAAACTTCAAAAATAGATTTCAAAGAGAAACTGGAGAACTGGAATTAATTTGCAAACTGGACACCATCAAATTAGGCCTGAATAAAGACTGGGAGTGGATGGGTCACTACAAAAAGTAATTTTCCCTTTGATATTCACCCCTTCTTGTCAACTGTTAAGAATAGGCCACTTCCACCTTAATTGGATTGGCCTCGTTAGCACTGACCCCCCACTTGGTAAGGTCACTCCCATCTTTTCATGTGCTGTAATATGTATACTGCTTACTGTATTTTTCACTCCATGCATCTGATGAAGTGGGTTTTAGCCCACAAAAGCTAATGCCCAAATAAATTTGTTAGTCTCTAAGGTGTCACAAGGACTTCTCATTGGATTAAGGGAATTTTGTGATGTTTTGTATAAGGAGACTACAGTGAAAAGAAGTTGTATCCCATCATGCAATGGCTGCTGTCTTTGCCTACATGGGCTTCAAGTCAGCAAAGCACAAAAGTATGTGCTTAGCTTTCAGCATGTCCTTACATCCCTTACTGAACCAGGCCTATAGTTTCTGCAGTGCCAGTACATAAATCATGTTGTTTACGTAACTTTTTAAATCGCTTCAGAATAAAAAGGGCTAAACAAACCAAAACCAGTGCAAAAGCACATTCTAAATGGCAATGTCAAATTGAATGATAATACAGTTGCAAAGCATTAATATGCCTATCAGACTAGCATGCCCTTTTCCTCCATACAAGTTAAGTAAACAAATTAGCAGAAATGGCTTTTTCATTTGTCTCTTCCAACGTAAGGTGCCTCGGAGGCAAACCAAGAGAATGTTTCATTAAAAGAGGATTCCTCATGATGTTCTCCAAGAGCCTTACAAACAGTGAATAGGTGCTACAACATCTGTAAGAGGTAAATAGAATGCTGTTATATCCATTAAATAGATAAGTAAACTGAGGCGGAGAGAGAGTGGGCGGATTTGTGGTTACCTCAAGGGACTGAACTGGAACCCAGGAGACCAGGTTTCAATTCCTGTCTCAACAAAGACTTTCTGTGTGACCTTGGGCACTTCAGCTCTACACCTGTAAAATAGGGATAATGATATTTCTTTTCTCCTAGTCGTGCTCTGTCCTGCTTATTTATGCATTGGTGATCCACTGGTGCAGGGGCTAGCCCACACAGAGCTTACTGCAGTATCAGTGACCAATGCAATAACATCAGAACATAAGAATGGCCATACTGGGTCAGACCAAAGGTCCATCCAGCCCAGTATCCTGTCTGCTGACAGTGGCCAATGCCAGGTGCCCCAGGAGGAGTGAACCTAACGGGTAACGATCGAGTGATCTCTCTCCTGCCATCCATCTCCACCCTCTGACAAACAGAGGCTAGGGACACCATTCCTTACCCATCCTGGCTAATAGCTATTAATGGACTTAACCTCCATGAATTTATCTAGTTCTCTTCTAAACCCTGTTATAGTCCTAGCCTTCACAACCTCCTCAGGCAAGAAGTTCCACAGGTTGACTGTGCGCTGAGTGAAGAAGAACTTTCTTTTATGTGTTTTAAACCCGCTGCCCATTAATTTCATTTGGTGGCCCCTAGTTCTTATATTATGGGAACAAGTAAATAACTTTTCCTTATTCACTTTCTCCACACTACTCATGATTTTATATACCTCTATCATATCTCCCCTTAGTCTCCTCTTTTCCAAGCTGAAAAGTCCTAGCTTCTTTAATCTCTCCTCATATGGGACTCTGAAACTTTTCTAATGCCGGTATACCTTTTTTGAGATGAGGAGACCACATCTGTGCACAGTATTCAAGATGTGGGCATACCGTGGATTTATATAAGGGCAATAAAATATTCTCCTTCTTATTCTCTATCCCTTTTTTAATGATTCCTAACATCCCGTTTGCTTTTTTGACTGCTGCTGCACACTGCGTGGATGTCTTCAGAGAACTATCCACGATGAATCCAAGATCTTTCCTGATTAGTTGTAGCTAAATTAGCCCCCATCATATTGTATATATAGTTGGGGTTATTTTTTTCCAGTGTGCATTACTTTACATTTATCCACATTAAATTTGATTTGCCATTTTGTTGCCCAATCACTTAGTTTTGTGAGATCTTTTTGAAGTTCTTCAGAGTCTGCTTTGGTCTTAACTATCTTGAGCAGTTTAGTATCCTCTCCAAACTTTGCCACCTCACTGTTTACCCCTATCTCCAGATCATTTATGAAAAAGTTGAATAGGATTGGTCCTAGGACAGACCCTTGGGGAACACCACTAGTTACCCCTCTCCATTCTGAAAATTTACCTTTTATTCCTACCCTTTGTTTCCTGTCTTTGAACCAGTTCTCAGTCCATGAAAGGATCTTCCCTCTTATCACATGACCACCTAATTTACTTAAGAGTCTTTGGGGGACCTTGTCAAAGGCTTTCTGGAAATCTAAGTACACTATGTCCACTGGATTTCCCCTTGTCCATATGTTTGTTGACCCCTTCAAAGAACTCTAATAGATTAGTAAGACATGATCTCCCTTTACAGAAACCATGTTGACTTTTGCCCAACAATTTATGTTCTTCTATGTGTCTGACAATTTTATTCTTTACTATTGTTTCAACTAATTTGCCCGGTATTGACATTAGACTTACCGGTCTGTAATTGCCGGGATCTCCTCTAGAGACCTTTTTAAATATTGGCGTTACATTAGCTATCTTCCAGTCATTGGGTACAGAAGCTGATTTAAAGGACAGGTTACAAACCATAGTTCTGCAATTTAACATTTGAGTTCTTTCAGAACTCTTGGGTGAATGCCATCTGGTCCCAGTGTCTTGTTACTGTTAAGTTTATCAATTATTAATTCCAAAACGTCCTCTAGTGACACTTCAATATGTGACAATTCCTCAGATTTGTCACATACAAAGGATGGCTCAGGTTTGGGAATCTCCCTAACATCCTCAGCCATGAAGACTGAAGCAAACAATTCATGTAGTTTCTCCGCAATGACTTTATCGTCTTTAAGTGCTCCTTTTGTATCTCGATCGTCCAGGGTCCCCACTGGTTGTTTAGCAGGCTTCCTGCTTCTGATGTACTTAAACATTTTGTTGTTACCTTTTGAGTTTTTGGCTAGCTGTTCTTCAAACTCCTTTTTGGCTTTTCTTATTACATTTTTACATTTAATTTGGCAGTGTTTATGCTCCTTTCTATTTACCTCACTAGGATTTGACTTCCACTTTTAAAAAAGATCCCTTTTTATCTCTCACTGCTTCTTTTACATGGTGGTTAAGCCACGGTGGCTCTTTTTAGCTCTTTTACTGTGTTTTTTAATTTGGGGTATACATTTAAGTTGAGCCTCTATTATGGTGTCTTTGAAAAGTGTCCACGCAGTTTGCAGGGATTTCACTCTAGTCACTGTACCTTTTAATTTCTGTTTAACTAACCTCCTCATTTTTGCATAGTTCCCCGTTCTGAAATGAAATGCTACAGTGTTGGGCTGCTGAGGTGTTATTCCTGTGGTGGGAAGGTTAAATGTTATTATATTATGGTCACTATTTCCAAGTGGTCCTGCTATAGCTCCACTCAGGACTAGATTGAGAGTTGCCTCTTCCTTGGTGGGTTCCTGTACCAGCTGCTCCAAGAAGCAGTCATTTAAAGTATCGAGAAATTTTGTCTCTGCATTTCGTCCTGTGGTGACATGTACCCAGTCAATATGGGGATAATTGAAATCCCCCACTATTATTGACTGACTGATTTTGATAGCCTCTCTGATCTCCCTTAGCATTTCATAGTCCCTATCACTGTCGTGGTCAGGTGTTCGATAATAGATCCCTACTGTTATATTCTTATTACAGCATGGAATTACTTTCCACAGAGATTCTATGGAACATGTGGATTCATTTACAATTTTTACTTCATTTGATTCTACATTTTCTTTCACATATAGTGCCACTCCCCCGCACACACAACCTGTTCTGTTCTTCCGATATATTTTGTACCCTGGAATGATTGTGTCCCATTGACAAGTGTCAATAAAGAAGGATTTGGAGCAAATTGATGAATTCAACGGTAATAAGTCACCAGGAACAGATGGTATTCCAAGAGTTCAAATGCAAATATGGAATTGCAGAACTACTAAACGTAGCATGTAACCTCTCACTTAAATCAGCCTCTGCACCAGATGACTGGAGGATAGGTAATGTAACTGCAATTTTTAAACAAGGCTCCAGAGGTGATCTTGGCAGTTAAACAGAGGAAACTAACTTCAGTTCTAGGTAAATTGGTTGAAACTATAGGAACTAACAGAATTATCGGATACATTGATGAACACGATTTGTTGAGGAAGAGTCAATATGGCTTTGGTTAAGGGAAATCATTCCACACCAATCTATACAAATTCTTTCAGGGGGTCAACAAATACGTGGACAAGGGTGATCCAGTGGATATAGTGTACTTGGACTTTCAGAAAGCCTTTGACAAAATCCCTCACCAAAGGCTCTTAAGCAAAGTAAGCAGTCGTGGAATAAGAGAGATGGTCCTCATATGGTCAGTAACAGTAACCTAGGAGTAGGTGGGTGAGATTCTGTGGCCTGCGCTGTGCAGGAGGTCAGACTAGATGATCATAATGGTCCCTTCTGACCTTAATATCTATAAATCTATCTATGAATCTAAAAGACAGGAAACAAAGGGTAGGAAGAAATGGTCTGTTTTCAGAATGGATCGAGGTAAATAGTGGTGTCCCCAGGGCTCTGTACTGGAACCAGTGCTGTTCAACATATTCATAAATGATTTGGTAAAAGGGGTGGCAAGATGGCAAAGTTTGCAGATGATACAAAATTATGCGAGATAGTTAAGTCCAAAGCTGACTGTGAAGAGTTACAAAGGGATCTCACAAAACTTGGTGAGTGGGCAACAAAATGGCAGTTGAAATTTTATGTTGATAAATGCAAAGTAATGCACATTGAAAAACATAATCCCAACAATACATATGAAATGATGGGGTCTAAATTAGCTGTTACCACTTTAGAAAGAGATTTTTGGAGTCACTGTGTAGAGTTCTCTGAAAACATCTGCTCAATGAGCAGCAGCAGCAATCAAAAAAGCTAACAGATTGTTAGGAGTCATTAGGAAAAGGATAGATAATAAGACAGAAAATATCATAATGCCACTGGTTAAATCCATGCTATGCTCACACATGGAATATTGTGTGCTGTTTTGGTCACCACATCTCAAAGATGTATTAGAAATGGAAAATGTACAGAGAAGAGCAACAAAAATGATATGAGTATGGAACCTGTTCCATATGAGGAGAAATTAAAAAGACTAACTGTTCAGTTTGGAAAAGAGACAACTAACAGGGGATATGATAGGTGCCTATAAAATCATGAATGATGTGGAGAAAGTGAATAAGGAAGAGTTATCTACCCCTTCACTTAACAGAAAAACCATAATAGATAGCAATTTTAAAACTAACTTAAGAAAGTACTTCTTCACACAACGCACACTCAACCTGTGGAATTTGTTGCCATGGGATATTGTGAAGACCAAAACTATAACTGGGTTCAAAAAGGAATTAAATAAGTTAATGGAAGATGGGTCCTTCAATGGCTATAAGATAGGGCTGCAACCCCATGCTCTGGGTGTCCCTAAGTCTCTGACTGCCAGATGCTGGGAGTGGATGACGGGTGGATCACTTGATAATTGCGCTGTTCTGTTCATTCCCTTTGAAGCATCTGGTATTGGCCACTGTTGGAAGACAGGATAATGGGCTAGATGGACCATTAATCTGACCCAGTATAGCCGTTATTATGAGTTTTGGCTCTGTCCTAAGTCCCCAAGGAGTCATATCTCCTGTGGTTCATGCACAGAGGGAGGCATGTAGCAGTGTATTACATAGGAACATCTATTGTGGATCTGAGGCTTACAGTTTGCTTTTTGTTTTTCCATGCCTGAGTAGCTGGAGTCTGCATGCCCCACAGCTACTTTTGGGTCTGGTGGAGAAGAGGTTGCATGCCCTATACTCAACCCCCTACTCCTGGTTTCTAGTGGTGGGGCCACAAGGGGCAGGAGAACCCTAGATTGGCCCTGGGCAGTGTGCATCCGCACAGAAGCAAGCCACAATCTGGCTCTGACTAGTAAAAACTGACACAAATGTCTAAATGCAGTCGTGGTGTGACTCCATTGATGTCAATGGATTTGGACTGGTATCCACCAGTGCTGAACTTGGTACTGTATGTTCAGGTTAGGAGCGAGCCAACAAGACACCCACTCCTGAGTGGTTCAGACTCTTGGCTGTTATTTTGTAGTCCCTAGATTTATCTTTTAATTACTATTGAAATGATTAGAATTGTTTGCAAGTAGCTTGTTTACCTTTTTATAGTTCATTAAAGCGATGCTTCTGGAAGCAGTATATAGCAACAATGATAAACAGACTTTCACCGCAGTTTCCTAAGATGCTTACCTTAATAGACTCATAAATACAATTGCTGGTTGTTTATTCTTCCATTACTGGGAGCTATGGTTTAACAAAACAAACCTCCAGTGAATCTGCAAATATCTGCAAAAAATATATATATATATAAAAACTTGAAATGGTTTTAGAAAATTTGCATGGAAGTTGTCTCTAAGATTGCAGTTCCATGTAGAGCTGGGACGTTTTTTTTTCAGATAAATAGTTTATTTGCCAACAAATGCAGTTCTGACCAGAAACTATTTGTGAATTTGACCCAATAGCTGTGGCTGGGGAAAAGTTTTTCAGGGTCAGTATCAGAAAAGTGTGTGAAATTGTTCCCCCCCTTTCTAATTAGCCCACTGGTTAGGGCTCTTGGGTAGGAGGTGGGAAACTCAGCTTTGAATTCCCAATCTGGAACAAGCACTTGAACTCAGGTTTCCTCCCTCCCAGGTGAGCAACCTAACCACCTGGCAGGCTATTCTACTCTCAGTCGCTCCTGTTGTAGCTGTTCCACTTTGTATAAATACTGAAATATTCATTGTGCCAAAGAGAGACTGTATGCAGTGTTGTTGTGGCTATGACAGTCCCAGGATATTGGATAAGGTGGATGAGATAAAATCTTTTAGTGGGTTGGTCCAATCTCACCCATCTTGTATCTGTAGCCTGGTGATTAAGACACTCAGCTGGGAGGCAGGAGGTGTGGATTCAAGTTTTCTCTCTGCTGGACTTAAAGGAAGGATTTTAATCTACATCTCTTACCTCCCACATGAGTGTCTTAGTCACTAGGCTATACAGTTGTATGTGTATAGAGCTTGCGCAATGGGCTTCTTGATGCTACTACAGTACATATCAGTAATAATGATAATTTATAATGTGTAAGGAGTGACTTAATGCGTTTTTCTTTTCAAATATCACTTCCTCTCCATTTCTACCCCGCTCTTTGCAGAAGGTCTCTTGCTAGATCTCTGGAGAACATGAATAGTGACATGAGCTGCCCCTATTCCTCCCACAGAGGACAGGGTTTTGATTCCCTCAGAAGGATGAAGGAAAAGCTGCTGTTCCTTATACCACTACTCAGTACCTACAAAGCACTTATCAGTGAAGTGGCCATTTTGTTTCCTCTCCTCTTTTCTCATGTTCTCTCTCTCTCCTATTGATAAACTCATTAAACTATTCCATTAATGTAATATTAGCTACTACAAAAGACTTGAATTCCCATTATTTCAAGAATTCTTTGATGTAACCATTGCCACCCAATACTTCATAATTGTCAGCTACTCGGGACAGCATGGCCACATGGGACTTCACATGTACAGTGAGGGAAAAACTCGGCTTTACGCTCCCCAATCCCAGGACCCTGCCTGAAGCTAAAGCAAAATTTCCATTAGCTGCACTAATACTCGGGCTTAAATCCTCTTTCTGGTCCAGTGAGTAGAGGACAACATGACTACAGAAGCTTAAGCAAGTTTGAACTATTCATTGTGAACAATTATTTGCCCCCCAATTTGACTCTTTGACCTGTTCCCAATTGTCTGTGGGTTTTTCAAAATTGTTCATCATGAACTATGTTTTTTAAAATAGATTTTACAAAAACATTTGGGCCTCTGGGTTTTGGTGCAATGGTTAGTAGGGTGTGCTCATTTGAATATCCAGTATCCGGTTAGAGTTCGATTAGTAACTCTTCCTCCACAATGGTCCCTATACATTTTTTTTCTTGTCCTAATGCTGTGTTGAAATGAACATTTGATATATCGTAGGCAGTATGGTAATAGAAGAGAATCATGTCCTCCATGGCAAATGCCCACTGGCTAAAAGTCCCTAAATATGGGTTTAGATCCCTACTTTTAGGCATCGAAGTTAAAAAAAAAAATGGCCTAAATGACTTGTGCAATGGCAGAACTAGGATTAGAACTCATGAATTCCAACTCCTATTCTCCAATTTCCCATCAGCATACTTGTCTTCCCCTCCAGCTGTAAGTCACCCAGTTTGCTCCTTTTAATTACCATGTTGCTTGATTTCATAAGTCAGCTAATGAGTCTGATTTAGTGAAACTCATTCTTTCTGCAGCAGATAATGCCATAGAATTGTATAATGAGGAGAATACTGATTTTCCACTGTTGTCGCATCTCAGATACATGCTTTAATGCCTTTTTTGCTGGCTTCTTTCTCATATGGCATGAGCTTCCAGTCTTGAAGGAATAGGCAATGCAGGCTAGAAAAAAAATAAAGAGCATCTGGGCTCTGTGTACACAATACTATGCAGAAATCTCATGTCTCACTTTCAAAAAGCCCTGACAGCTGCTAGGACCAACTGCTTTGCTAACAGAATTGCACAGAGAAAACAGAAAATAATATTATTTTGGGCTATTAAAAGTGTTTGAATTCCTGGTATATCTCTCAAAGGCATTGATACACTTTTGAGGAGAAATTCTACATTGTCTTGTTTCTTTTATAATTTGGAATTTGAGACCATCAGTGTTTAGAATAGAGCTGTGTGAATAATGGGTTTTGTTGGGTTAATTGGCCAAACCAAAAATTTGAGGGAAAAAACCAAAAACCCTTTCATGTCAAGTCACCCTGAAACAAACATTTTTCAAATTTGGGTAAACCAAAAAAGTTGAAAAAAATAATTTTGGGTTATACAATATAAAAGCAGCCATACTGGGTCAGACCAATGGTCCATCTAGCCCAGTATCCTGTCTTCCAACAGTGACCAATGCCAGGTGCTTCAGAGGGAATGAACGCAGCAAGTAATCATCAAGTGATCCATACCCTGTCATCCACTCCCACCTTCTGGCAAACAGGCTAGAGATGCTCAGATCATGGTGTGCATCCCTGTTCATCCTCGCTAATAGCCATGGATCTGCCATAAACTTATCTACCGTATATACTCGATCATAAGCTGGTTCGCTTATAAGCCGACCCCCCAGAATGGATAAGTAAAAATGGCAAATTTTTATGACCCATTCATCAGCCAACCCTATAATTCACGGGTCAGCAAACTTTGGCTTCCAGCCTATCAGGATAAGCTGCTGGCAGTCCAAGACCATGTGTTTACCTCGAGTGTCCGAAGGCCCGGAGGTAAACCTAAGTAAACAAAATGTCCCGGCCCACCAGCGGCTTACCCTGACGGGCTGGGACAGCAACTGGTGGGGAAATTTTTTTGGGGGGGGGAGAAGCTGGGGTTCATGGGAGTAACCCCTGTGATCACCCCCCACATGACCCCTCCATGCCCTAGCGCAGGACCCCCACACTCTCCCTTTCCCACCTTACCTGGGTCAGGTCAGGCCAGGGGAGGATGTCTCTGGCCTGGCCAGAGCTGCTCTGGTGGGCTGGGTGGCACAGCCACAGCCTGCCAGCCCTAGAGCTGCAGCTGCTTCGGAGGCTGGGGGGAGAGCAGCACGGCCGGAAGCAGAGAGACTCTGGTCCCGCCTCTTCCCTTCTGGCTCTGCTGGCTGTGCTGCCTCTCCTTGCCCCCCACCTCTCCCCCTCTCTATACCCATTCATAAGCCGACCCCCTTCTCTGATGCTTCCCTTTTTTACTAAAAAAATTCGGCTTATGAACAAGTATATACAGTAGTTCTTTTTCGAACTCTGTTATAGTTTTGGCCTTCACAACATCCCCAGGCAAAGAGTTCCACTGACTGACTGTGTTGTGTGAAGAAATACTTCCTTTTGCTTGTTTTAAATCTGCTGCCTATTAATTTCATTTGGGGGCCCCTTGTTCTTGTATTACGAGAAGGAGTAAATAACACTTCCTTATTTACTTTCTCCATACCAGCCAAGATTTTATAGACCTCAATCATATCGGCCCCTTAGTCATCTCTTTTCCAAACTGAGAAGTCCTAATCTTTTTAATCTCATATGGACGCTGTTCCATACCTCTAAATATTTTATTTGCCCTTTTTCTGTACCTTTTCCAATATAGCTATTTTGAGATGGGGCGACCAGATCTGCATGCAGTATTCAAGATGTGGGCGTATCATGGATTTATATAAAGGCGTTATATTTTCTGTAGTGTTATTTATCCCTTTCCTAATGGTTCCTAACATTCTGTTAGGTTTTTTTGATTGCTGCTGCACATTGAGCAGATGTTTTCAGAGAACTATCCACAATAGCTCCAAGATCTTTCTTGGGTGGTAACAGCTAATTTAGACATAGAACACTGTCCAGGGTCTCAGAAAATGGGGGTTCTATTCCCAGTTCCGCCACTGGTCCACTGAATTACCTTGGGCAAGTCATTTCTCCTCCTACCCTTCAACTGTCTTGTCTATTAAGAATGCAATGTCTTTTGGGCAGGTACTGTCTCTTATGATGGGTCTGTACAGAGCCTAACACCATAGAGCCCCTAATCTTGCTCCATGTGCTACTGTAAAATAAACAGCAAATAATAATCCACTTTAAACAGGTGACTTAATAGGCCAGGCTCTGCACCCACTCCAAGAGTGGCGCATCTGCAATGCTCACCTTCCCTTCTGGAGACAATGGGCTTGCCTGAGGCACACTGGCTCCACTAGCTCCTTCTGTTGCTGAGCTCTCCATTGTCAGCCACGTCGTATTGCCACTTTGAACTCTGGGGCTGGAAATGGCAGCAGACACTGAACGGATGGAGTTGGCAGCAGTGATTATTATTCAGGGAGCAGTGTTATGACAGAGTTGTGTTTGAGAAGCTTCTGCCTGAGTTTGGCCATAGTTGTAGAGAACAAGCCACTGGGAACGGTGTGTGTGTGTTTTTGACTCACATATTCATCACCCCTCTCCTCCCAAGCTTCACCTGAGTTTCACAGATGATCAAGGTGTCCTAATACTGCACTGCTGTGCCTTATGGGGGTGTCTCGGCATGGTGGGACAAGAACAAGGCCTTCATTTTCACAGCCTTTGAATCAGTGGATATTTTTGTGATGGGTGCAAGTGGACTAGAACATCTCTCTTTAAACCAGCAGACATCCATCTAGGGTTGCCAGGGGTCCAGTTTTCAACCGGAACACCCGGTCGAAAAGGGACCCTGGTGGCTCCGGTTAGCACTGCTGACTGGGCCGTTAAAAGTCTGGTCGGCAGCACAGCGGGGCTAAGCCAGGTTCCCTACCTGCCTTCGCTCCGTGCAGTTCCTGGAAGCATCGGCAAGTCCCTCCTCCAGCTCCTGTGTGTAGGGGCAGCCAGGGGGCTCCACACGCTGCACCTGCCCAAAGCGCTGGTTCTGCAGCTTCCATTGGCTGAGAACCGTGGCCAGTGGGAGCTGCGAGGGCGGCACCTGCAGACAGGGCAGTGCGCAGAGCTGCTTGGCCATGCCTCTGTGTAAGAGCCAGAGGGGGGACATGCCGCTTCTTCTGGGAGCTGCCTAAGGTAAGCACCGCCCAGAGCCTGCACCCCCTCCCGTGCCCTGACCCCCTGCTCCAGCCCTGATCCTCCTCCGGCCCTCCAAATCTCTCAGTCCCAGCCTGGAGCACCCTCCTGCACCCCAAACCCTTTATCTCCAGCCCCAGAGCCTGCACCCCGAGCTGGAGCCCTCACCCCCTCCTGTGCCCCAAACACCTGAGCCAGTCCGGTGAAAATGACCGAGTGAGTAAGGGTGGGGAGAGTGAGTGACAGAGGGAGGGGGGATGGAGTGAGTGGGGGCTGGGCCTCAGAGAAGGGATGGGACCTTGGAGGAGGGGCGGGGCAGGGGCAGAGCAAGGGTGTTCGGTTTTGTGCGAGTATAAAGTTGGCATCCACCTCCCCTGTCTTTGAGGCCGCTGTGAGTGTAAAGGCTGCCAAAATCCCTTTTGGGGGGCATGTTAAGCCTGATCCAATGCCTAGTTCATGCACTGGAAATGCTCCCATGGATGTCAGTGCACTCACTCGATCAGGCACTTGGAGAGGCCAGGTTTTGATGATGTCAGATAAGTGGCCTTTTGTTATCCCCTGTTAATCTCCCATCCACCTTATGGACCAATTTCATGGGAGGTAATAGCTCTTTTCTAGGACGTATTTGGTATGAGCGGCAGCAGAGCACTTGCATTCTATTTTGCAGGCCGTAGGAACATGCAGCAATGTTCAAGCGGGTAAGCTCCGTACAAGAACACAACCTTTGCACAGCTCCTGGGTTGAGTCAGGCTCATGGATGTCAGCATTGCTGGTGGACAGAAATTCAAGCTTTTCCGGGAGGGTGGCATTATCGGTCATTCAGAATGAGAATTACCGGTGATCAAAAGGGAATCTTAGCCTAAAGACTGTCTCTTTAGATTGTGGTAAACCTAGGACAAACAGCTACAAAAGGGGGGGGGTAATAATTAGTCCCAGGGGATTAAAAGGCCCCTCCCTATCCACTGAGGAGAGAGAACCACTGGGCAGTAAGATTCAGCTGGAAAAGGGGTTGCTGGGGATCAATTAGGTGCAGCTGACTCCAACTACTTGGGACCTTTTTAAACCCTCCCCTGGGTGGTAGGAGGGGGAGAGTGAGGGAATGAGAGGAGTAGGGAAGCTGCTAGTAGGCTGTTTGCAGCAAGACACCAGACCGTCCCTGGGGGCTTCACCCATTCCCCAGAAGGGAAGGAAAACATGCACAAGGGACTGACTGAGGAGAGGAGTAGCAGGACCCTGTGCCACCTATAAGGATTTGCCTTGCCCCAAACCTGAGTCTCCAAGGCTAAAAAGGACTGAGCCTACTGAGGCGAACAAGGTATTTTGCCACAAGATGTAGTTTGCATAAGCATCAACTGAGAAAGGGCAAAGGTGAAAGATTGTTTTATGGGTGATAGGTTGGAGGGTATTAATTTGAGAACAGTGGAGACTCCTTCAACAAATAGCCCTGGTGTACGAGAATAAAATAGAACCATTTGAAAGCTTGCTACTAAAGGGAGATTTGCCTTATGCACAACCTATAGCTGAACAAAAAATATGCTCCAAAAACTACTAAAATATATTATTGTAACCTTTGGAGTTCCTTTATAGTTCATTTCAATATATGCCTGGATCAAGGGATCCATTTTAAAATTGGTGCTTTTCTAAAATCAAAGAAATATTTGATAGATTTCACGTTTAGCTTTAAAAAGGCTGTCTGAAAATACTGGGCCAGATCTGCAGAGAGTATAAACCACCATTGATATCAGTGGAGTAACATGGATTTATACCCTTCGAGGATTTGGCCTAAGGATTGATCTAAATTGAAACCACCTCAACTGAATCATTCTGAGGATCTGCGTTTGGATCTTCCCATTTCAATTAGAGCCACATGAAAAATGAAACAATGTTCACCAAAAAAATCACAAATTTTTGTTTTTTTTCATTTAAATTCTAAATTTTCATGGAAAATTAACAAAATTCTGAATTTATATATCTTTTGACTACCCCCACAGCTGGTTTGGGCCTATTTGTTTATTTTTTTAATAAAAAGATTTGTGGAATTTTCAAATGTTGGTTCTGCTCCATTTCTCATCAGCTTCCTTCGGCTCACTGATCCACAGCTGCAGTCTGGCAAGAGGGTGGGCACTGAAACAAACGGTTCCATTTTGCAGGAAATTCTGCAGTGTTGACATGTCATTTTGGTGTGAAACAAAAAGTTGATAAGGGAATTTCTGTTTCATAAAAATTTGGTTTTCTGGTCAGCTCTACTCATTACACCTTTTCCCCATATGAAGCCGTCTGAAAAATACAAACACATGGATATGTATAATTGGAAAACTTCATCCAGAAGCAGAACAAATCTGCTACTGCATGTGAGCAATTGCACCTTTCTCCTTTAGCTCAAGCAGTAAGACTTAGCTTTTTAGATCCAGGATTCAACCCCCACAGCAACCTGACCAGGGGTGCCATTATACAGATATCTTCAAAATTCTCCCATCTAAGGTTTTTGGTAGGAGAGGTGGAGAGACACAATAAAGACATTATAGTTATAAAGTGTCTGTCTACCCCCATTTTACCTACTAAAATCCATAGAGAAGGTGAATACAGAAAGACAGAAACCTTAGGATTTTTATATACACTATATTGTGGATACCATGAATTTTTCTTTAATTTCCAAATTGAATACATTTTAAAAAATATCAAGTGAAACTCAGCAATATTTCCCAGTTTGGGGTTTCAACCATACAAACCCAGCAAGATTTTCACTGGAAATCATAAATCATCTATGAATCATCTCAATCTGGTTGCATGTTCACTTAAAACTTGCTGGAGGCTTGTTTACAGTTCAAACCAGATTTAGGGTTTTTTTGGTTTAAGAATTAAGTGTGACGCTGACAGACCCTGGTCGTCGGCAGGCAGGATTGAATATGAGGCTTCTGGAACTTAGTGCATGAGCCTCTACAGCTTGAGCTAAAAGCCAACTGGCTGTTAGCTAAGGCTGTAGAGCAGACTCATTAATTGCTCTTTCATTAATTGCATGATAAAAGGGAGGGACATTTGCCATGCTCTCTTTCTTCCACCTGCATCTACAGATACCACACCAAGTGACTGAAGTGCTGATCAAAGGGGAGAACCTGGCTGAAGAACAACCAGCCACCCTGTGGTGAGAAGCACCTAAGTTTGTAAGGGCATTGAAAGTGTTCAGATAGCTTAGAATGCATTTTGCTTTTATTTCATTTGACCAAATCTGACTTCTTGTGCTTTGACTTATAACCACTTACAATCTATCTTTATAATAAATAAATTTGTTTTTTTGTTCTACCTGAAGCAGTGCGTTTGGTTTGAAGTGTGCCAGAGACTCCCCTTGGGATAACAAGCCTGATACATATCAATTTCTTTGTTAAATTGACGAACTGATATAAGCTTGCAGCATCCAGCGGGCATAATTGGACACTGCAAGACTGAGGTTCCTAGGGTTGTGTCTGGGACTGGAGATATTGGCTAGTGTCATTTGATTGCACAATCTAAGGAGCAGCTTATGGGCCAGAGGCTGTGTGTGAACAGCCCAGGAATGGGGGTTCTCACAGCAGAGTAGGATAAGGCTGGCTCCCAGAGTAAAGGATTGGAGTGACCTAGCAGATCACTGGTCCAGATAACACCAGAAGGGAACGTCACAGTGGCGCAGTGAGCAAGGGTTTATGTACGACTTGTACTCCAAGTGAAGTTCACACTTTAAGCACTGATATTTGTGATTTTAAGTGAGTCTTAAGTGCAGTGGCTAAGAACAGTCAGGAGGAGGTCACAGTTTTGTTATTTTCTGTTTGCTTATTTCGGGACAGGGAAGTAGGAACAGAAAAGCAGGAAAATGAGTGAAAGCAGTGAAGCGATTGCGAAGTTAGAGCTTTGCAGAAAAGGAGAGGGAGCATCAGAGATTATTGCAACTGAAAGAACTGGAGATAAAGGAAAAAGAGAGGGAGCATGGCAAATGTCTCTCCCTTTTATCATGTCCTTTCTTCCCTCTTGGCTTTGCCCCCCCCCCCCTTCAGAGTCAGGTGAACATTACCTCATCGCAGTTCCAAACTGAACAAAGGAAGGGGGGTGACTCCCTCAAGAGTCTAATGGATTCTTTTCTGCCTAGGCCAGCACTCTTTGTTCCTGTGAGGCTGGGCTAGGTTTGTCCCATATCTGCCCTGATGAGGTGTGAACTGCCTCTCTGCTCTTGGAGAGTTTTTGCCTGGGCTTGCTTTAAGCCATGGGGATACACTTCCAGCCTCAAACTATATACACATGAAATTATAACCTATAACATTACTAGAACATTACTGTAACAATTACTATAACAACCATGGTTAGTGCATCATGAGTCTTCTGAAGACACCCAGCATGACAAACTTTGCATTGGATACCACACAATCATTTTATAAAGATGAATATGGGGCTGTAGGGTGTTCCGCTGAGGTACAAAGCATCACAAGAGTGAAGCTCCCTTTCCCTTCTCCCCACTCCATACAAGGGTCAGGCACAATAGGGCCATTATTGATGAGCATTTAGGTCGTGATGTACTACCTCTGTCCACCTCCATTGGGTTGGGCATCTATTCACTTGCAGTGCAACTTGGTGCTTTAAGCCCCCAGGCTTATGATGGAATAGGAAGCAGCAGGAAATGGCTGAGATCTTACCTAATGAATTTGTACGGTTGCTTAAAAAGGTTGCTAACCACTGAAGTATTATCAAGACCTAACCTGTTTGTTTCTTTGAATCTTTCAAATAAGAATAATACTGAGTTCTGGCTACAAAACTTTTGAGGAAGTCTATCAAGCTTTCTTCATTGAGAGGCAGTATGGTCTAGAGTTGACTCTAGTGGATAAAGCATTCTAAGGAGACTTGAGTTCTATTCCTATCTCTGCCACTGGTTTGCTGAGTAACCTTGGGCAAGTCGCTTCAATCCATATGGCTCAGTGTCTCCATCTGTAAAATGAAGGCAATGATACTTCCCTCATTTGGAAAGATATTTGAAATCTGCTCACAAAGAGTGCTTTATAAAAGCTAGGTGGTACTATGTGGCAAAAGAGAAAATGGTAGTGTCTGTAGACCGTACATACAAACAAAGTGTTTGCTGGGAAACTGAACAAAGCTCACATGCTGTGCTTTTCCACTTAGTTTTGCTTAAAGAGGAGAAGAAGTCCAAACCCCAGCATTTCTGTTATTGGCTGAACTCTAAGATGAGAGTTTTCCTGCTTTGCAGTCATCTCTTATTGCAAGACCAATCCAGAAGACAAGAAGAAAACAAAGGACAAAGCAAATGGCCCAGATGAGAGCTTGGAGGGGAAGACAAATACTGAAAAAAACCTCAATATGCCAAAATAGGAAGTGAGAATGAAAGAACAGCTGAACATGAATGAGAAAGCAAAGAAACAGGGATAATGGGAAAGAGCTAATGACTGCGAGAAGACAAATACTGGGCTGTATTGAAAATTCTATCTAAGTGGTTTTTAAACGAGCACCATTGTTTGGAAGAACAGCTGTGTTGCACACTGTGGGTCAGACTCTGATAGACTTGTTAAGGTAGCACCTAACTCTACAAGCTGACCTAATGAAACAATGAGAGCAGAGCTGAACAATAATCATTGGATTTTGTCCTTCATCGGGTTTCATTCTCAGTTCTGCTTCTAACTTCCCGTGTGACCTTCAGCAAATCACTCTGTGTGCCTCAGTTTCTACCTTCTGCTTATCTTCCCTATTGATATTACCAGCTGTTCAGGACAAGAACTGTCTCCCACCCAGTGAGGCACTTTGGGGCCCACAGAAGCTACTGTAATACAAACAATAATAATGTGGAAAAGGTTTTCATGGCTTATCCCCTTGGTCAGTAAATGGGACAATAATGCTGTGTGTGTCATAAAGTATTTTTCTCATCATATGTTGGTTAAACTTGACCATTACTGAGTTCTTCAAGTAAATGGTCAAACTGCTGTTTTAGCCACTGACTCAGTATCTGTCTACATTTTGCTTTGTTCCCCATCTAGATGAAAATCTGGGCCTTCCAACCTCCTTTCCCCTCTACAAGTTCTAAACCCCAGCACATTCAATCACATTTACTCCTGCACTGTTCTTTGCGCAGAGCTCTGCTGTCTGCAGTCCATTTCTTCATATTGCTGTTTCATAATATGCTCTGTTGCTATAAAGCTCAGCTGCTATGTATTTCATTAGTCAATGTATATTCACAGTATATTGGTAGGAGGCCAGCATACATTCTGTATCCTTGACTGGCCAATAAAAATTACATGAGACATGACCCATATATTATATTGACGCATAAAATCAAGTCCCAGGCTATCCATTATTCTGAGTTTGTCTGCAGAGATATGAATTCGTTGGTATTTGTTTTTTCCCTTTGCCTTTTGAATAGTAGCTACTTGGATCATTATTTGAAAGTTTTTGAATGCATTGATATTAACTCGAAGTATTTTGCTTCACAACCTTTGTGTTCTGTATTTTTTATTACTATTATACAGTTTGTACCTTAGTTTTCCTGGAGCTTTACTGATTTTGGATATTTTTGTTTTTAATTTTGTGTTTTTAATATTTACTGGCATCATAGGTCAATATACAGGGCTCAGAAACAGGGAAGAAGAAATCCCAGCAATAGGACCTCTTCTGTTTGGGGGAACTTGCCTATGCAGCTGTAAATCTCCACATATTCTCAATGAACCCATATGCCTTCTTACATCTTGTGCAAGATAGAGGTAAAAAATGTCCAAAACGTAATGTTAATTCAAAGAAATCGAACGCACTTTATGTAAATATAGCTTGCTTTTTTTTTAAAATGGTTTATCACAGAAACTGGTTTGGCCATCCTTGGCTTTTACATGCCCCCACGCTTATACTTATTTTTTTCTGTCTGTTTGTTCACAAGCAGCTGTTTTCCTCCTATTGTGGTTTAGCTGAGGAATAATTTAACAAGTGTGATTCTAAACTGAACAGAAATTATGCTCTAGCTAAGAACTCCTCAAAGAAATATCAGGAATATTTACGTTAGAAATACACAGCATTCAGGCAAGTGCACATCTGCTTTTGAATAATACTAAATCCTCCAAGCTATGTTCAAAGACATTGTCAACATAATTAGCATACTAACAACGAAGTCAGGTACAAACTAAGGCAAATAAACAGACTGACTGACTGGCTGTTGAAAACTTAGATCTATTTCTCCAACGTAAAATGTCCAAATTTGCCTTGGTGCAAATTTTTAAGACTAGAAAACTACATTAATAATCAATATAACAATTGAAAGCAAACATTTATTTATGTCTTAATGGGTTCTAAACTGTGCACTCATTTCTTATTGTAATAATCCCCCTTCATGTGTTATTGGTGGGGTTTGAACCCAAGCACATTAGATCTGTCCGGATTAAGAAAAATGAGTAATTCCATCGGCTGTTAGCAGTAGTAGGCTGTTATTATTGCTAATTAATTGTGTTATAGTAACACTTAAAATGACTTCAGAGCCCTGTTGTGCTAGATGCTGTACCTACACATAATAAAAGACAGTCCCTGCCCCAAAGAATTTATAATCTAAATAGACAAGACAGACACACGGCGGGAGAAAGAGAAAATATCCTTTCCAATTTTATAGATGGGGAACTGAGGCAGAGAGAAATTAAATGCCTTGCCCACTGTCATAAGGGAAGTCTGTAGCAGAGGTGGGAATTTAACCCCTTGAGTCCCATTCCACTGTCCCTAGCAGAAGCTTATTTTTTGTACCATGATCAGTTTCTAGTAGGGCATATAGCACACACTTTGTTGGTGTGCTTCCGTATTGTCCATTCATGTACCTAGGCACTTTTAACATACTCATCACTGGCATATCTGTGTGGCTTGCCATGAAAGTGAGTGTTGCCTCCAGGAATTTTGGTTTTTCAGAGGAAGATTTTAAACTCCTGTTAACATTTGAATGGCAAAGATGTGTAATTAAATTACACCCAATTTCAAACCACAGTTTCAGACCCATCCAGTTTGGAGAGCCCCTCAATGTCAGTTTTAAAACTTCAAAAATCAAAGAAGAACAGAAGTAAAGCAATGGTTCTAATTGCAGCCACAGTGAGTGGTGGAAGGAGCACGGGTTCCTATCTATCTTAAGTACTTATATGATCCCTATCCCCTTAGTATCAGAGTACCTCATAATTTTTTGTGTATATAATCTCACTACACCCCAGTGAAGCAGGGCAGTTATCCCCATTTTACAGATGAGGAACTGAGGCAGAGAGACTAAGTGATTCGCCCAAGGTCATACAGGAAGACTGTGGTAGATCAGGGAATTGACTCCAGGACTCCCCAGTGCAAGGCTAGCACCCTAACCAGTGAACCATATTTCTGTGCTGGTGTATAGCCTCCTCCCCTTCTACATAGCATTTCAGGTTTATAAGACCCATAACTGAGCCCTCAGGATGTCTGCAATTTGGGAGGTGAGACGCATCCCACAATACAAGGCCATCTGCAAACTGCTGAGATTAAATAAAATCCATTTATGTAATACAGAAATAGAAGCATATTTTTGTGTGCAGCTTGATATGAAGTAAATGATTTTAAAATCTTACCTAGAAGAAAGTAGCATCGTAATAAATTCAGCAGGAACTCAAGTCCCATTTCCATATATATTGCTGGTCTTATCAGTGTTTTGTCTAAAATGTTCAAGTAATCTTAATTATCTGAACTACAATCAAAAATAAAAATCAGCACAGTGCTCCATCTTATTACAATGCAGGGTTTGGGATAATGTTACTTTGGAAAGCCCTGTGTGTATGCCATAAATTAAACTCGGAAGACTGAAATAAATTACTTTTCCAGCCAAATTCTTTTCTCATGTGAAAAACAGAAGCATCTGAAAAACTTTCTCTATAGTAGGCACATTTGGAGCCGATTTCTGAACAGTGTGAATTATTTATAGCAATTATCTACTATTACTATACTATAAATGAATATACATGGCTTTTCCTGGTGCGTTATCTAGGAATTGGCGTGTGTGACTTGCATATGCAAAACCCACAGTCTCTCACAGAGCTGGAGCCAATTGATTTTTAAACAGTTCATTCAACTGTATACATATGTCGCAGCTTCAGCATGGTGGAAATGTTCATTGCATTAAAGTGTGAATTTACAAGGTTAATAAGTGTGCCACATCACGCAGTTTCTCTTTACTGCTGTTCCCTCAAGGTGAGATGGGGAGCATTATGAAGCTTCACTTGACACACTCTTTCCACTCTTCAGGAGCTTTGATTTTACCTTCTCCAGTGTTTCAAACTCAGAAGCATGGCATATACAAAGGCAGCCTAGTGAAATATATTCCTTTTAGTTATCCTTTTAGTTTTAACCGTAATTCAGTAGCATAAGCAGAAATTTATGAAGATACTATGAATTTGCGTTCCAGGTAGTGAATATGTTGCTAATTATTTTGCATTTAACCTTTCTCCCTGCCCATAACCCATGCTACTATTGTCCTTTATTATTTGTGTTACAATAATGCCTAGTGACCCCAACTGAGATCAGGGTCCCAATGAGCTAGATCCTGCACGGAAGATCTTATAATTTAAATAGACAAAGGGTGAGAGAAAGGAATTATTGTTATCCACATTTTACAGCTGGGGAACTGAGTCACAGAGAAATTTAAGTGACTTACCCAAGGTCATACAAGACTTTAATGCAGAGATGGGAATTGACCCCAGAGCCCATGAGCTCACTGCCTAAGCACCAAGACTAGAGTTGGCTGAAAAGGGAGAATCCCTTTCTTCAAAATTTTTGCGCTTTTGAGAAAAAGTTTTGTTCCAACATGGCATGAAACATCACCAACACACACACATTTTAACTGAAAGGAAGTTCTGTTTTTTGGCGAACCAAAGTGGAATTTTTCAGCTTCCTTGATGCCCTCAGGGAAGGCGCTTGTTAATTTAAGAGTCCTCTTTGCCAGCCTCCCAGCTCTGGGAGCCAGAGAGGTGTTGCCCAACCCACAGAGCTATGGGGGTGGGACAGAGTGCCCCATGCTCTGCTGTGTTTCAATTAGTTTAATCAAATCTATATCAGATTTGAGGAAACATTTCACTCTGATTTATTGGCATTTTCTGATGAAATTAAGTTTCATCAGAAAATTTTTGACCAGCTCTACCCAAGGACATCCTGTCCCTCTCTTTATGGGCTTGTCTTCACTGCGGCGTTAAGTCAGGCTATCACTTGAGTGTTGCCCCTTGCCCCCACACAAAAAGCTCTAGCTTGAGTTAAATGGGGTGTTAAATTTCAGCTTGCTGGCCCATCAGGCTGGGTACACTGGCGTTCACGTGGTGACGAAGCTGGAGGTAAGAATGCAACGAGGACACAGTAGTTAGAGTAGTTCATCAGTTGCCGAGCCAATTATTCTTTGTAGCTGGAATGTGGGAGCTCTTTCCTCACAGCTACATGGTGCCAGGTAACTAAAACATCCCGCCTCCTAGTAACTGCAAAGAAATTAAGCCATTTACACACCTGACACATTGTTTTTACAGAATCATTCTGATGACTAGCTATATCTGGATTGAATAAAATCCTACTTAAATTTAATTCCAATGTTTTCCTTACACCTGTGAGACTAGTATAAGGATCTTTCAATGAGTATCTCCGAATCCTTCAGTAAGTCAGAAAATACAAGCTGCTTCCCAAAGTTTGCTGACCTAGTCACTAATTTAGAAGGGCAAAGCAGCAGAAATAGTAACTAACAGATGAGCATTAATTAGAATGAAGCTGCAGGTCTATGCAAATTAGGAAGGAGGTGCCTTTTGTCTAGCTAGAGGCTGATTCCTTTCACAATCAAATTCCATTTTCAGCAGAGTTTCTTTTTAAAATGAGCTAGGCAGAGATGAGATAAGCCTGTGGTGAAATACAGTATCTCCTGCTTTGGATTCTCTTCGATAACTGCCCAGAATGACATGACTCACATTAAAAAAATAGGTTAGCGGTTTTCAGTACCAATTAATTTAGTATTTGATAACAAATCGGGGTGGTTAAACTTCAGGGCAAATTGAAATGTTTCAGAAATGTGAATAAAATCTGATCTTAACATAGAGGCTATAGTAATAATAGTATTCTGCATTTCCTTAGTACCATTCATCTCAGAGTCCCAAAGCACTCTACAGAAATTATCTGCATAAGCCTCACAAACAGCCATCTGTGGAAGATTATTTCAGTAATATACATCTAAAAAAGTGTCTACCTCATGCTCTGTTTTTGTTTATTCTATTTTACAGTCATCATTATGGATCCTGAGTGTCTCCATAATATCGGGTCTCACTTCTCCCATCGCTGAAATGCAGCCATCACTGGGGTGGAAGACAGTAGCTGTCTGACAGCAACAGTACCCTACAGGTGCTCAGATACCACATTGATAAGGGCCATATAAGAGAGACAGAATGGTAACTGTGTCTGGTAAGAAACTATGCTGAGGGGTGCAGTATAAATAGATAGATGCATTAGAGGAATAGTTTTTACAATGAATAGATTTTTGTCATTGACAGATAAAGACAGTTGTGTTTAAAAAGATATTTGCTGGTTGGGGGGATCTCCAGGGCTAACCAAGACCAGCTATGACCTGCCTGTGTTCACACTTTTTGTAATGTTATTTAAAAGATATTAAACACAATTTCTAACATGATACATTTTTCCAGAGTAGACCTGGCCATTGATACATGCCCATGGTGATTTGGGACGAGCAAGCTGATTTAGAGAAGAAAGACAGTGGGGCGTACTGGACGACTCGGGAGACTGATATTGAGCCTAGAGAGCACTTGGTTAGCTCATTGTTATTACAATAGACCCTCACAGTTATGAGCACCTCAGGAATGGAGGATGTTCATAACTCTGAAATGTTCGAAACTCTGAACAAACCAGAAAGGTTGTTCTTTCAAAAGTTGACAACTGAACATTGACTTAATACAGCTTTGAAACTTTACTGTGCAGGAGAAAAATGCTGCTTTTAACCATCTTAATTTAAATGAAACCAGCAGAGAAACAGTTTCCTTATCTTGTCAAATCTTCTTCTTGAGGATTATCCTTGAGGGGACTCCAAAGGAAACAGGAAAGTGGGAGTCTAGAAGCAACCCAGACATAGGGACAGAGCAATCCACAGGATTTAAGAAAGTTCCACTGGTTCAATTTGATGTGCATTCAGCTTCATGCTTTGCGAATGAAACACAGAGGTCTGGGTAACTCACACAGGGGCTAACACGGAGAAGTTAGTTCCCCTCACTGCCTTGCATGGATGTGTAGACCAAGCTACAATTTAGCCCACACTAGCCAGGATTTTACCTGTTGCTATTTACCACAATGGTGAAATTCAAGAACGACCATACTTGAAATACACAGATTTGTGCAGAGGTATGTTTTTAAATGTTGGTTAAGATGCATTTTATTTCCTCTTTTGCTTACTGAGGTAGAATTCCAGGCTTGTTACTTATCCCTGTAAACACAATGTAGGTCAGGGCTTCGGTTTTAGCCCTCATCTGCTGGCTGGCTCCGACACACATGATTAATTTACTTCCTTTTATTACTATCTCCTTCCTTAGAAGTTTTTAAGGTCAGGCTTGACAAAGCCCTGGCTGGGATGATTTAGTTGGGGATTGGTCCTGCTTTGAGCAGGGGGTTGGACTAGATGACTTCCTGAGGTCCCTTCCAACCCTGATATTCTGTGATTCTATGATACTTTCCTTACAAGAAACCCAAAAGCACCCAATAACTGAGGTTGAACATGCGATTCCTTTGATTATTACAATATGTTCAGCGATGTAGAAAACTATATTGAGGGAATTCATTCATTTTTCAGATTGCTTCCACTGATGCATATATATAATATTAATATTAATATTAGATCAGTCCTGGTACTTTAATGCTGTGATCCTCTCTGAAAAGATTTTATGTGGTCCTGGTAACCTCTTTTCCTTATGAAGGCAACCTTCATGAGTGTTTGTCAAAGCAAGAATCACTAGCAGATAAGCAACATGTGACTACCCCAGTGGGATTTGCCGGGTAGCAAAAATATGAGATTGTTTCTCTGCCTCTAACTTTTACAATGTGGGAGAAGGAAAGGAACAGCCATGATTATCCATCCAACCCAAAGGCATTAAAGGAATGTAGAGCAGAAAAGACTATTTGCAGCTTCTCCCAGAGCTTTCTTAAAAATCTATTCGCTGCCATTTTTATTTTCAAATAATAAGGAGGATCTGAAACAAGATGTGATTAGTTATGAGAGAAGGGACCAGGGAGGATGACATTCTGGCAGTTTTAAATCATTCGGATGCATGCAATTTTCAAAAGTGCCTACATGATTTAGGAGACTTAAGTCTCATTTTCCGAAGTGGTTTAAGCACTAAAGAGCCTAAGTCTCACTAAAAGTCAATAGGATTAGGTACACAGGGCCACATTTTAAAAAGTATTTAGTTGCCTAAAGATGCAGATAGGCACCTAGTGAGATTTTTAAAAGTGCTTAGGCACCTAAATCCCACTGAAATGCTTTTGAAAATCCTACTAGGCACCACTTTGCAGCTTTAGGCTCCTGAATACTTTTAAAAGCTGCCCCTTGGAGCCTAAATTCCTCCTGAAAGTTGACTAAAGCTGAAGAGGGAAGCAGAGTGGCCTAGTAGATGATGCCTAGGATAGGGACTTGGGAGACCTGGGTTCTAGTCCCAGTTCTCCTACTAGCTTGCTGGGTGTCTCTACACGAGTCATTTCATGTCTGTCTCTCATTTGTGAAATAGGGATAATGATATCTTCTTTGACCTAGGCATTGTTGTTTATGAGTAATCCCTTATGAAAATTTTACCTTAGGTCTAGTGAGGCACAAAGAGATGATTTGAATAATTTGAAATGATTTTTTCCTATACAGATAAATAAAAACAGCTCCCATTATCTCAGTGCTCTTTGGACTAGCTAGCATTTGTCGCCTGATTTCCCACTGGGACACTGAAAAATAAGTCAGCTACGTAATGTTGAGGGGCATTCGGAGGTAGCAAATTTCATTCCTTTATTTATTTTTAAGATTAAAAAAATATTTCAAATGATTTGGAATTGTAACAGAATGTTCTTATTATCCTTGTCTTCAGCCTTCCTCCTGTTATCTGCTACTCATTTATTGTATCTTGTTTTAAATCAGATTATTAGCTCTTAGGGCAGGGCCTAAATGCTCTGTGTTTGTACTGTGCCTAGCAAATGGAGCTCCAGTTCTGACTGTGTCTTTGAGGATTACAAAGAAATAATATATAGTAAGATGAGAGCACTGGGGATTTTTAAAAGAGACTCTTCAAAAATACTTGTCTAGCATGCAGCCACCTCTTGCCTCATTTCTTGCAACCTCCTCCTCTTTGGCCTCCCTGATACCCACAATACCTTGCTCCAGACTGTCCTCACCTGTGAGTCAGACCATGTTACTCCTCTCTTTGAATCTCTTTGACAATATCAAATTTAACCTACTTGTCTTGCCTTTAACGTGCTGCGCAGCTGCTCCTTGACTGAATTCTTGGATCATGTTTGTCATGTTCTGTCTTGTCTCCTTAGTTCCTGCAATGATGCTAGTCTGAACCTCTGTGTCCTTCTCCCACTTCATGTCTTCTTCCATACTGCCCTTATGTGTGCGTGTGACAGAGCGTGAGCAGCCTAAGGCGACTCACCACTCTGTTTACTCCAGAAGTGTCCCCACATGGGGTAAATTGGTGAGGTAATAGTTTAAGTACTGTGTAATTAAGTAATTAGGTGGGTGATGCATCTGGAAACAAAAGAGAGGCAGGAAGAGACCATGAGGAGATGGAAGGTGGAAGGAAGGGTGGGCCAGAGAAGCCCAAGATTGCGAAGAGATGAAAAAAAAATTCTGTTTTCTTCTGCCTTGGTAGTAGGTAAAGACTCAGGGAAAAGCCTGATATTGAACTTCCCATTGGAGTGAGTGAAGACTGCTGGCAAAGAGCAATCTGGGGTGAAGAAACCCTGTCCTGTGACAAGTAGGGACTTGTCCAGGATCTTCCATTGATGAGAAAGTACCAGACCGGCCAGCACTGTGGACCTAATGCAGTGGGTAGTGGAACAGCAGAAGTAGTTCCAGAACTCAGGAAACCCAGCAACAAGAGAGACAGTCCTTGCTATCCTGGTAGGCAGAACAACAGCAGAGTCTACAGAAATTCACTGAGGGCTAGGTGCAACAACAGCTGATGGAGAAGCTGGTGAGTCCCCTGGCAGGATGAGATAACCATGTGGGGGGCATGGGATGGTACGAAATGGGTCCGATAGATGACCCTGATGCCTTTTTGTTAGCAGTCAAGATGGTGGTGTCAGGAGTGGGCTGAGAAAAGAGGGTACGGGGCTTCTGGTTGGCTTCTACCTTGAGCAATGGGCTGGAGTTGATGCTCCTCAAGATCCCTTCCAGCCCTAGATTTGTGTGATTACACACAGAAAATCATGCTCAAGGAAAATTAAGGTTGTGAAGTTGAGCACTCTTAAGAAAAATGCCAGAGTGAAGGGTGACCATGCAACTTTAATTTGGTCCACCCCCTTGTGCGTATGTATTATGATACAGACTTTAATTGCATGCTCACGTCCTATATTTTCCATAGGACCCCTGCCTCATTCAGCACACAGTGCTCCGTTAATCAGCAGCTATTCATATTTTGTTTTGTTCCTCGTTTTTAGTGTGTGGGCCTAGCTTTATTTGCTGCTCACTGAGTAAGCCCTGTTTTGAAGACAGTATTATTAATTTATGTTTAGAGGTCATAATAGACACACAACTGGACAAGAGCTCCAGTGTGATGCTGTGGCAAAAAGGGCTTCTGCAATCCTTGGGTGTGTACTGGGGAGCAGAGAATAGAAGTAGGGAGCTACACACAGCATCAGGGAGACTGATACTGTACTACTGCACACAGCTCATTTTAAGCCTTACGCAAAACAGACTGAACTTTTTAATAAACACCTGGTACTAAAGGGCTCTTAAACCAAGTGAGAAAGGCATAACAAGAGCCAACAGCTGGGAGCTGAAGGCACAAATGTTTAACAGCGAGGGTGATCAACCATTGGAACAAACTACTAAGGGAAATGATGGACGCTCCATCTCTTGATGTCTTCAGAGCAAGTCTGGATGCTTTGTGGAAGAGATGCTTTAGCCAAACACAGCTTATTGGGCTCAATACAGGGGTAACTGCTTGAAGTTCTTTGGCCTGTTGTCATAAACATACAGCTAAGGGTAGCATAAAATCCCTCCTTTACCTGTAAAGGGTTAAGAAGCTCAAATAACCTGGTTGGCACCTGACCAAAAGGACCAATAAGGGGAGAAGATACTTTCAAATATGTGGGGGAAGGTTTTTGTTTTGGGCTGTTGTTCTCTCAGGAGACAAAAAAAAGACCAAGCAAGTAATCCAACTCCTACTAAATAATACTTCTAAAATTACAGAAATAGTACGTAATAGCAAGGAAATGTGTTAGAGTATCTTTTGTTTTAGCTTGTGAATTTTCTTGCAGGACTTAACTACTCTGCCCTGAGGCAGAGAAAAGAAAACCTCCAACTGCTCTCAACTAAAAGAAAAAAAAGTCCTTTTTTTAAAAAAAACAACCTCCCTGGTTTTCAATCAGCCAAAAGGAAAAAAAATAGTCCTTTTAATATTCTGAGGTTTGTGCTTCTGGTTCAAAATGATCCCACCATTGCCACCATGTCAGGGTTCCCTCCCCACTCTGAACTCTGAGGCACAGACGTGGGGACCCACATGAAAGACCCCCTAAGCTTATTTCTACCAGCTTAGGTTAAAAACTTCCCCAAGGCACACATCCTTCCTTGTTCTTGGGTGAGTACTGCTGCCACCACCAAGTGAGTTAGACAAAGATTCAGGAAAAGAACCACTTGGAGTTCCTGTTTCACCAAAGTATTCCCCCAAGCCCCTTAACCCGCCTTTCCTGAGGAGGCTTGAGAATAATCTACCAACCAGATCGGTAAACAAGGTGAGCACAGACCAGACCCTTGGGTTTTTAGGACACTAAAAACCAATCAGATTCTTAAAAAACAGAACTTTATTATAAAGGAAAAAAATAATAAAAGAAGCACCTCTGTAAAATCAGGATGGAAGGTAGTTTTACAGGGTAATAAGATTTAAAACACAGAGGATTCCCCTCTAGGCAAAACTTCAAAGTTACAAAAACAGGGATAAACCTCCCTCTTAGCACAGGGAAAATTTCACAAGCTAAAACAAAAGATACTCTAACACATTTCCTTGCTATTACTTACTATTGCTGTAATTTTAGAAGTATTATTTAGTAGGAGCTGGATTACTTGCTTGCTCTTTTATTTTTTGTCTCCCAAGAGAACAACAACAGCCCAAAACAAAAACCTTCCCCCACATATTTGAAAGTATCTTCTCCCCTTATTGGTCCTTTTGGTCAGGTGCCAACCAGATTATCTGAGCTTTTTAACCCTTTACAGGTAAAGGAGGGATTTTATGCTACCCTTAGCTGTATGTTTATGACTCCTGTGATATACAGGAGAGCAGATCAGATGATCTAGTGGTCCCTTCCGGCCTTAAACTCTCTGAATCTGTGAAATCCTGTTGTGGTGAGGGAGGGACAGTCTCTCCACTTCACCGTTAGGAGCTGGGCACAGCCAGATCAAGGTACAAAATCAAGGTCCACTCATTTTGGATGTTCAATCTGAGATGCCCTCACACCTGAATTTTTTTGAAGTACTTAGTATGATATAGCATTTTATATGTTCAAATCACAGCTCTCATTGGCTTCAGTTGCAGCTATTAGTGTTCAGCACTTCTGCAAATTAGATCTCTGGGTCTCAGGTTGGGCACCCAAAAATGAGGAACACACAGTTAATGGTCACCTGTGAATAGTCTGGTTTACATGACTTGCCCTGAATCACACAAAGAACTCTGTGGTAGAGGTGGGGATAGAATCCAATTCTCCAGGGCCACAATTAAGTGCCTTTACTACGAGACCCTCCTTTCTCTTCTTGCACCCCCCTGCCTCATTCACTACACCTTGTGACAGACATCACAACCACATACAGGATCATTGGGGACCATATTATATTAAATTTATGAAAGTTCTGTGTTCCATTACAGGCTAGGGATTGTGTTCAGTTCAATGGGGGAAAGTAACTCCTGGAACTAAAACAGTGGGTGGTGATTATTGGGGTATGTCTACACAAGAAATGCTACAGTGGCACAGCTGTACTTTGTAGTGTAGACACTTAGAACAGCAATGAAAAGGGTTCTTCCCTCACTGCAGTAAATCCACCTCTCCAAGGGGCAGTAACCCAGTGGTGTAAACACCAGGGCTTAGGTTGGTTTAATTACATTGCACAGTGTGTGAAATTATTCAGTCTTGAATGATGTAGTTAAGATGATCTGACTTTGTAGTGTACATGAGGCCTGGGATTTTAAACAACTCCAAATAAGTATTACCCCCTGGAGTGGTTTGCATATACTTGTTCAAACAGCTATAAGAGGCCCAGGAGACAAAGACAGGTCCTTTTGGTATATAAGGGCCAGCTTTAATTGAGAGCGGGACTTCTTTTAGATTCAGCAAATGGACATAACCTCTTGTCCAAAGGAGGAGACCACGCCACTGAAGAGTTAGAGAGACTGAAACTTAAAAGGTTCTCTATAGGACTGATGGGAAGCTACTGGCAAAGCAGTTAGATCCTGTTTTGGTTTAATATGTTTTCTCTGCCTGCTTTTATCCTTGAATAAATGTACTCTGCTTTGAAAGAGCTGGTTGATCACTGGTATAGCACTGTCATTGTTCTTGGAGAGAAACTAAAGAGCAGGGCCTGGATGCTAGGCAGACCTGCTTGCGATAATCACAGTGAGGTGCAATGGAACTGCAAGCTAAAACCACCAGGTCAGGAGGGAGTGGGAGGTGGGTTCCTGCCCAGAGAGAGGTGACAGCTGGAGGCCTGAAAGGATTTCCTTGAGCGGACCATTGTAAGGGGCTAAAAATGTAGTTACCCCAAAACTGTGACACCCCCCCACCCCTCCAACTTCAGCAACGAACAAGCCAAGGGTCCTAGGCACAGCCCTGATTCATCCCCAGAGCAGGCCTATCCTGGACACTGAAAGAGGCAGGGGCCTGTGGAAAAAAAACTGTATGTGAGTGAAGATGGTATGAAAATAGATATGCATAAAGGGGCTGAAATAAGGTTGTGGCTCTGCCACAGACTTCCTGGGTGACCTTGTGTAAGTCATTAAAATCCCTCCAGTGCCCACTTGTAAAATAGGGACAACAATACTTTGTCTTGTCCATTTAGATTGGAAGCCCTTTGGGGCAGAAACTTTTTTTTTTTACTACATATATAGGACCCAGCACAATGGAGCATTCATCTTGGTTGCAATCTCTAGGTGGCACTGTAATACAAATAATAATGTACTTTTAGTGGGATTGGGGAATACGTTATATCCCAAGAATCTTACCTAGTGCAGGTGTATTAGTGAGCCGCCTCCTTTCAAGAAAATTGGAATGGCCTCTATTGAGATGGAAACACTAACACATTCTGTGCAAGTTCTTGTAGCATCTATAATAAGATTATTGAATTTAAGTTGCATATTTTCAAGGATAAGTATAATGCTATGGGAATAACAGACACATGGCTGAACCAGCAAAATGATGGGATTTAAAATACCAGGATATAGAGTTCACTTAAGGGGTAAGCAAAAATAAAACAGCTGCAGGAAGAGGGATGCAACTATTGGCTGGGGATTATACTAAGTCTGCAGTGAGAAATTATATCAGTATTTAGGGCTGACACAGCAGAGACTATATAAACTAAAGCCAAGGACAATAAATGGAGGCAGCTTATTCCTGAAAGTTGCCACAGTGAGAGAAAATAGATCAGGAAATGCTTTGCCTGATAAGACAGGTCTGCAAGGAGATCGGAAGAACTTTAATCGTGGGGAATTTTAATGACTTAGATATTGATCAGAACAACTGTGGATCCTCCTCTCTTCCCCTACACAAACACTAGAGAATGATTCTTGAGGTAAGGCAAGCTGACTTGCTTATGCAGTTTGTAGAATGGCCTACAAAGCACACAGTTAGTCGCTATTCTGAGGCTATACCTTGTCCTAGGAAATGAGCCAAATAGGAAACGTCAGGCAGACTTGAAAGGCCTGTTTTGACTGTCCCTTCAGGAAGCTTGCAGAAATTTGGGGACGGGGGGCGGAGACAAGGATCCAATGTGGAGAAATTTGCTGTGCTGGTGCTTTTCTGTGGGGAAATAAAGGATTTAAATCTCCAGGGCTGTCGATCCAGCACTTAATCACACACACATTACTTTAAAAACACCTATCTATAGATCACTTGTAAAAATGCGTCACTGTCCTCTCGGGATGTTAGTGGTCCACCTTTGTGTTTTACTTGGCAGTTTTTATAGGCGCTGCAGACAGCTGTAGAGTGAAAATGCTTCACTGATTGTTCTTGGAGCTGCTGCACTAATACATTCCAAAACCCGACTGTACTTGACAGAAAAGCTGCCATCCTTTTGTTTTAGACTCGGTCGTGCAGCTTTTGAATGATTTACTCTTCATTTGCTGGCCTGCTCTACAATAGGTTATGCTGAGTTATTTTTTTGGCTGCTGTCGATTGTATTGCAAGTGGTAATATATAGTACGCAAGGTTTTCTCTTTCAAGAAGAAATATGTTTATTAGTGTACCAAAAGGTGGATGTGTGGGTCATAGCAATGCTAATAAAGTAAGATTTACTGCTGCTTACCTAGCAAGACTAGAGTATAATGGAGCAGCAGCTGCAGCAATGTATCATCCTCTCCAGAGACCTTTGGCAATACAATACAAACCATTTGGGCCAGCTGCTGCAAGGTGCATAGTGCCTCTTGCAAGTTGCCCGCAACCCTCAACACCCGCTGATATCACTGGGTTTTGAGGCTGCTCAGTACCTGGCAGGATCAAGCCCATCAAGGTAGCACGTGATTCACAATTTTAGCTCAAGGCATTTGACAACATGATCAAACCTCACCAATACAATATTAAGCAAGAAATTTTAAAGCACAGCTTTAAAAACTTTGCTTCACCATAAATTAAAAACAACAACAGCAAACACTCAGGAGTGAATTCCATACACGTGTAATATGAACAAAGGAAATTCTCCCTATAGTGGACATTAGTGGGATAGCATTTTAAAATTGGGTGCCTGATTCTGCCCGCAGTTACACCACTGCAGCCTCCATGAAGCCACAGAGGTTGTAATGGTGTAAGTCAGATCAGAATATGGCCCCAGAGGTTTAGAAAACACTGGTGCAGTTTAGTGTGATCTGTAAATGCTGCCCATGTCTTTTGCTGGTATATAACTCATTTTTCTTTAAAAAATGCCATCTAGTGATTAGAATATTGGACTTGGAAACAAGACCCACAGGCCTGATCCAAAGTCTACTGATGTCTGAGTTTCTTTGATATATTGAGTAAAAGGATGCTAAGATAAAAATACAAAGTATTAAATATTATATTATTAACTAATTGTGTCTCTAAAACTTAGTGAGTGGCCAGTATGTACTTGTTCAGTAAAATTGTGGTGTTTAATTTTTCCTATTTGTCATTTAGGCATTTGATTTTTTTAAAAAAGTGAAGCTAAAGATGGAAGTGTCAGATTCCAAATCAAAGACTGTATTTTCATACTGATACATAACATCCACAAGTGTGCTTGGGTGCCTCAGAGATAGTTTGTTCTTTTTTTTTTTTTTTTTGGAAGGGGGAGGGACCTGACTTTTTACCTTTCAGTCTAATTAAGATATTTGAGAGCCAGAGGGGTACAACACAAGATTTTGTTTGTTAATTTCAGTGATGTAAGGTACTATGCAATAACAGGAAAGGCGGCAGACTCTGGCCTTTGGGATTTGTGCACTAGGTGAAAGAGGAATAATAGTTGAGTAAATAAATATTTTCAAGATGTGAAGTTCTAGATACTGAAATTAGTGAGTGTGAAGTAGCCTAGTGCCACTGAGTGGAGTCAAGGGAGCTAGGTTGTTTTCACTAGCTGAGGATCTGGCCATTAATCTTTATTGGGCTTCGGTCGACATGTATGTCTTTTCATTTGTGAAGACTCATCGGAAATATTACTGTAAAAGTAACTTACAGGGGTGTAAGGAAAGCTGTCCACTGCCTCAGTTTCCCTCAGATTGGTTGCTCAGTTTCCCCTCTCAGCAGTCATCCAGGAGCAGGCATGTAGGTTCCTGGCATGCTCCTTTGTAGGATCTGTGGTGCTTTGCCAGCACTGAGGTGACTTAGCTCTCTGGCTCCACCCTTCCAAAGTTAAATCAAAGGCCAAAGGAAAACACAAAACAAGTCGTCGGAACACCCAGTTGAAAAGGGACCCTATTGGCTCTGGTCAGCACCGCCAACTGGGTTGTTAAAAGTCCGGTCAGCACTGCTGAACGGGTCGTTAAAAGTCTGGTCGGCGGTGCTAAGGCAGGCTAGTGTCTACCTGTCCCGGCTGACACCGCGCTGCACCCCGGAAGTGGCCAGCAGGTCCAACTCCTAGGTGGGGGGGCCACAGGGCTCCAAGCACTGCCTGTGCCCCGAGCACTGGCTCCGCACTCCCATTGGCCGGCTCCAGGCCAATGGAAGCTGGGGTGGGGGTGGGAGTGCCTGCAGGCAAGAGCAGCACGTGGAGCCTCCTGGCTCCCCCACCTAGGATCTGGACCTGGTGGCCGCTTCTGGGGCATGCGCAGTGTGGTGCCAGGGCAGGCAGTGAATCTGCCTTATCCCCCGCACTGCGCTGCTGACTGGGAGCTGCCTGAGGTGAGCCTATGACCCAACCCCAGCCCTGAGCCCCCACCCAAACCTGGAGCACCCTCCTGCACTGCATGCCCCTCATCCCTGGCCCCACATATTCATAAACTATCTAGGAAAAGGGGAAAACACTGAGGTGGCAAAATTTGTAGATGATACAAAACTACTCAAGATAGTTAAGCCACAGGCAGACTGCGAAGAGCTACAAAAGGATCTCTCAAAACTGGGTGATAGGGCAACAAAATGGCCGATGAAATTCAATGTTGATAAATGCAAAGTAGTGCACACTGGAAAACATAATCCCAACTGTACATATAAAATGATGGGATCTAAATTAGCTGTTACTACTCAAGAAAGAGATCTTGGAGTCATTGTGGATAGTTCTCTGAAAACATCCACTCAATGTGCAGTGGCAGTCAAAAAAAACCTAACAGAATGTTGGGAATCATTAAAGGGATGGATAATAAGATAGAAAATATCATGTTGCCTCTGTATAAATCCATGGTACGCCCACACTTAGAATACTGCGTGCAGATGTGGTCGCCCCATCTCAAAAAAATATATATTGGAATTGGAAAAGGTTCAGAAAAGGGCAACAAAAATGATTAGGGGTATAGAACGGCTTCCGTATGAGGAAAGATTAATAAGACTGGGACTTTTCAGCTTTGAAAAGAGGCAACTAAGGGGGGATATGATCGAGGTCTATAAAATCATGACTGGTGTGGAGAAAGTAAATAAGGAAGTATTACTTTCTCCTTCTCATAATACAAGAACAAGGGGCCACCAAATGAAATTCATAGGTAGCAGGTTTAAAACAAACACAAGAAAGTATTTTTGCACACAACGCACTGTCAGCCTCTGGAACTCCTTGTCAGAGGGTGTTGTGAAGGCCAATACTATAACAGGGTTCAAAAGGGAGCTAGATAGATTCATGGAAGATAGGTCCATCAATGGCTATTAGCCAGGATGGGCAGGAATGGTGTCCTTAGCCTCTGTTTGCCAGAAGCTGAGATTGGGTGACAGGGCGTGGATCACTTGATGATAACCTGTTCTGTTCATTCCCTTTGGGGCACCTGCCATTGGCCACTGTCAGAGCACAGGATACTGGGCTTGATGGACCTTTGGTCTAGCCTGGTATGGCTGTTCTTATGTTCACCAAAGAGCCTGAACCCCCAGCCCAGAGCCCTCACCTGCCCGCCCCTGCACCGCAACCCCCTGCCCCAGCCCAGAGCCCCCTCCCACACCCTGAATGCCTCATCCCCGGCCCCACCCCAGAGCCCTCACTCCCTCCTGGATGTCAACCCCCTGCCTCAACCCACAGTCCCTGCCTGTATTCCAAATCACTTGGTCCCAGCCTGGAGCCTCCTCCTGCACCCCAAACCTCTCACCCCTGGCCCCACCCCAGAGCCAGTACCCCCAGCCCAGGGCCCTCACCCCCAGTTAGAGCCCTCACCCCCTCCTGCATGCCAACCCCCTGCCCCAGCCCAGTGAAAGTGAGTGAAGTGCATATTCCTCCTCTGGCAAAGGCCTGTGCCTGATGCTTCACAGGAGGGTGAAGAGCTCTCATAATAAACCTGGCCAAGTATTCATAATACACCTGCTGTCTCGCAGGGACATAATGCTTTTCTGACCTTTGTGGCAATCAGCTGATGTCCTGAAGCACAGGCCTGGGTTATCCGAGTCTTAGAGTGTGTATCCTCAATAGATTTTACTGGTCAGAACAAAGTCCTACTGGAGCTTTCTGTATCAGTGAATTCACTGGCTGTCTGTGTGCTGTGTGAAGAAATATTTCCCTTCATTTGCTTGTTTACAGTGTTTGCTTGACATCTTCCCTCTGTGAGCTTCGTCAATGACTTCCTTGTTCTTGTGCCAGCGTTAAAGGGAAGAATGATAAATTTTAAATGAAACCTTTCACAATAGTAAATGCGATGCCAAAATAAATACATAAAATAGCATTAATGCTCTTTTGGGACCAACTCCTTAGTTAGTATAAATTGACATGTCTCTAGTGTCTGGTAACTAATTGATAGACACAAGTTCTAATCTGTTGGCCAGATCCTCAGCTAGTGTAAATTAGCAAAGGACTGACTTCAATGAAGCTAAGATGATTTACAATAGGTGAGGATCTGGCCCAGTGTATTCAGATTGGAACAATCAGAACCTCACAAACATCTTTAGTCAAAGACAGTCTTGTTTCCCCAGGTCTAATTTACATTAAACTGGAGCTGAGAAAAGTTTATTAAATGCTGGAATGTTTCTCCAGAACAAGAAGTCTTTGCCCAGATGAGGAGGACCAAATTCCCAAATAGTAGGTCCAACTGGTATGCTTTGCCCGTGATGATTGTAGAGACTCATTCTGGGGTCTGCAAGTGGGTCCCTTCACTGGCAGCCAGAATGTAGCAATGAGAAATTAAGGAATAATATAAAACAGAGCAAAATCTTGGCAGAGGCTTGTCCCTAAAATTACTGCCAGTACCTTTAGCAGAAAGAACTTGCATTAACAGTCATCCCCAATCCAATGAGCGTTACAAAATGTACTTCAAAGACTTTAAGGTGACTCCAGTGAATTGTAGAGCAGATGAAAAGAACATATGGAAGGCAGAGCTAACATGAAATGTAAAAATAGACTCATTAAGTCAGACAAGAAGGCAGGATTGCCCTCACACTTCATCTATATTTCATCAGGTCAGACACTGGTTAGTATATTCAGAATAGTCCAGGTTGCTGTAAGGCAGGGTACAAGCAATAAGTCTGCAATGCAAAGAAATATCAAAATAAAGATGAGATGCTCAGAGTCACAGGGAGAGAGCAGGAGTTAGATCAGAAATGGAGTTGAGATGATGGAAATGATAGCCTAGTGTCAACTATTAGCACAGCAAACCTCTTCTCTCAGTTCTTCCATTACATCTTGATCATGAGCAATAAGAAGTTTTTAGAAAAACTTATTGGTACAAATCTCTCTCTGTTTCTATAAGGCTTTCTGTCACTGTGGTGGCTGAGTGCCAAATTTGGATGACTGTTATCTATGCCCTACCACTTCACTGCCAATAGTTTTGCCTTCAATGCAGATTGTATATTTTTCTATGCACGGCAAGTTCTACTAACTAAATTCCACTTTTTCATTATAAAATTCCACTTTTTAAACTTAATGAATAATAAGCAAATGCAGGTTCTGCTTTGTTTATAAAGCTACCTCTGTATTTTCACAAACACTTTTTTGGCTAAGAAAACTGGCGCATATGGTCTTTATTACATCCTGTCCAGTCTGGCATACAGACCTTTGGAACAGTCCATTATGTCAGACAGGACTCTATTCTGTCAGATCTTTTCCCATTATCTGTAGAAGCAAGTAGTAGGGTGCCATGGAATTTGGCCCTCTCTGACACTTTGCTTCCGGTCTGTCTGTTTATGTTTACCTGTCTTGTCTAATTATAATGTAAGCTCCTCAGTTGGTACTGTCTAACTAGGACCCTGATCTTGCAAAGACTTACACGTGTTAAACTGTGAATAGTTCTAATATGTACAGTTAATCATGTGTGTGAGCCTTTGCAGGATCAGGGTCTGTATGTGTGTCCAGTGCCTAGCATAATGGGACCTCCATCCTGATTGGAGTCTTTGGGCACCTCCAGGGTAAATAAAAATGTCATAAAGTTAGTGCAGTGGCTGGATGAATGTTTTTTTTAGCACAATCACAGACAGTCTGTAAAGGATGTGACTCCTCCCATCCTGTTCTGGAAGTAATTCTGTGAGGAATTTTGGAGTGGGTGTGTGAGCTGCTTGGCTTGGCCAAATTGTTCTGTATAGCTATACCAGGAGAGGAGGGCAACTGCCTCAACTCTCTTCTAATAATAAATAGATGTGGTTTGTAGTTTGAGCCTGTGCTACCTTCTTCATTCTGGGGACTCAGCCTGGTTGAGCTAACTCACCAAGAAGTAGATCATGAGGTTGTGTTTGAATCTGAATCCTTCCTTCAGTGTCTCATTTAGCTTAGGGCATGAACAAGGTCCCACCTTTCCTGTCCCTGGACCACTCTTTGTTGTTAAGTGCGATAAGTTTTCCTTCCATGAGCAATATTCAATAGAGGGATTCTTTTGGTCAGCCCCTTTTATGGGTTCCCCCAGCTGCCCACTGGCATATCTGCTATGGCCGATGCTCTGGCTTCATTCTTCACACGTCCCAGATATTTCCCTCTTCTCTTGTGTATAATTTTACAGTTAGGGGATTGTTGAGCTTGTGAGGCTGTATTAATACAAAGATGACCATGGTTACACTAATGTATCACCACTGATGTATCGACACTGTTGCAAAATTGTGATAAACCTTATACAAAGTATGCCTAGTAAGGTATCATTGGAAAAGTTTTAATCTGTTGAACAATGTTATCCTGTTTGTCTGCGTGTATTATCATTGTGTATAAAATTATGAATCTCTGCTCTGTGTTGATATCTCAAACATGTTGTTTTCCTGGATAACACCCACAAGACAGAGTTACGTGAAGACCAGCCAGCCATGGTGATGGGCCATGAAGGAGAATCAACTCTCCCAATGGGCCCGTCCTGAGGACGCCTCAGAGAGCATGTAGACAATGGATACATCATGACTCAGCAAGGGCACGTAAGACATGTGACCCCCTGACTCCATGTTTGTGCCAGTAACTTTCCATGCTCTGGGCGGTATAAATTGGAGATGGTGACACCATCTTCTTGCCTTTTTCCTGCTCCACATCTCTGGACTGTGACTTATAACAAAGGAGAGCTTTGAACAATGGACTGAGGACCTCAATGTTTGAGATGAACCAGAGAGACTTCTTGCAAACTGGCAGATTTAACATCACTGCTATTATCCTGATCTACAGACTCTGAAATCAACTGTAATGTATATGATTCACATTAACCATTTTACAAACCTCTTCTTTTCTTTTTTTATTAATAAATCTTTAGTTAGTTTACTAAAGATTAGCTGCAGTGTGGTGTTTGGTGCGATCCTCATGTACATATTGACATAGGCTGAAGTCTTGTTTGAGAGCCTAGAGGGCTTGAAGGGAACTGTCTGTGGCTTCATCATAATTCATAATACATCATAATTTTGGAAGCACACATTTGTTAACAGCTTAGTGAAGTCTTATGATAGAGTATATCACCAGTCTGGGGTATATGTCCTACATTCTGACAGTCTGATCTGTGATTTGCACTCTTAGCCGTGTCCCATACCAGGCACCATGACTGACCTCTCTAACAAATCTTGATAGTTATAAATTAAGTCTGTTCTAAGTAGTGTGCTTTCAAAGGCATTTGGACATCTGATTGTACCTTTGATGGATTTCTAGCTTTCATCCCATATGTTAAGATGGAAATAACATTTCAGTTGAAAATTTGTCATTTGGTCTTTGTTATAGAGTTGAAATGACCAGATCTTGTTTAAGATGGTAAATGCAGATGCTGTCTTGCCAATTCATGATATTATTTCCTGCTTGATAGCTGCATTGGCTTTCATGTTACTGCTAAGGTATGTGAATTGATTCACCTCTTGTGTCTTCCTTTGTCATCTTGAGTTCAGCATTGCCGGAGGTCACATTAGATTTGTTTTTTTCGCAATAGATTATTAACCTTCTTTTTCACAATGTCATGTAACAATACTTTATTATTCCTGCAGTTCCTAAAGGCCTGAATAAGCAACATCTACAATTTCATACAAAAAGAATAAAGTATGAATGCTTGGGCTCAGAGCGATGCCAAAGTGATGGAAATTTCTCCCCGATACTTTACAATTCAAATGTTGTTGTTTATCCAGTTTCTACCAAATGGCCTTGTTTACATCGAATTCAGAATGTTTTTGATGTGAATTGATTTGAGTTTGGAAGAAATGTAGAAAATTGAAATTGCCTGGGGTTTTCCCAGAAAAGAAGCCCACTTCCATCCAAGAAGATACTTGTTGTTGAATGACAAATTGTGACATTTTAAATTTTTGTAGCAAGTTTGAAAATGTGCTAGAATCAGGTGCTCTGTGTATTTAGCCTCTGGTTGATTTCCCTCCCACCACCCGCATTTACAGATACTCTGTGGTTTTACAGATTCATACATTTTAAGGTCAGAGGGGCAATTAGAATCCATGTGACCTGCATAACACAGGCAATAGCTCTGACCCCTTAATTGCTGCATCTAGGCCAGCAACTTGTGGTTGAACTACAGCATATCTTTTAGAAGGACATCTGATCTTAATTAAGACTCCCACTGAAGGAGAATTTACCATGTCACCAGATAATCTGGCCCGATGGGTATGAGAAATGAACCTGCAGTATGCAGTTGCCAGTTATGTTCATGTCATTGCAATATATGTGACATCTCTAGTTAAATTTTAGTAGACGACTTAGAGCAGAGTCACTGTCTTAAACTAGGCACCGATCATGGACGTAATAGCATGTGGAAACACTGCTGTGTCCATTTAGCACTCTGACTTCAACAGGGTCCCATGTGGACTCGGCAATTCACCTATTTTGTGTCTATCAATTGCAGGATTGCAGGCTTAGGTTGTAAGCTCTTCAGGTAGAGATGGGTCTCTCACTCTGTTTGTAGAGCACTCAGAACAATGGATCCCTGCTCTGGTTAGGGCTTCTGAGTGCTACTGTAATACAAGTAATAATAAAGTTATAATATTACATCAAAGTACTAGTCCAAAGTAGCTATATGTTTCTTAGCCTGAAGAGCATGTCTTGAACTGTGAAGCCATTAGTTGAAGATCTTAAGTAGAAGAAAGGACACAAAGGCTAAGCTATATCTTTTATCAAGTCTTACAAAGAAAGAGGTGATCATTGACAGAGGATCACATTTGCCATTTCAGAGGAAAGAGAATGCCGCATCATTCAGTGAAACTGGAAGTTCCATCTGCATACATAAATGTATAAGGCTTTCTGCATTCAGCACTGAGGCTTATTAATAAGAAGAAAAGGACAGGATGAGAGGTAGTGCTGACCCTTGAAGCACTGCTACATATAGACAGACAAATTCTGACAAAGAGCTCCACTACAATGAAATTCTTAGGGAGGGAGAAAAGGATGTTAAAATTAAGGCTGGGACTACAACACAGAAATAGCATCAGGTTATGATGTCCATGCCAGAGAAAGCAAGAGAGCACAAATGTTCTGCAGTGTCACACGCTCTCTTTGTATAGATCAAGGAAGACACCTCTTTGAAATGGATTTGTCACAAAGGGACACTTCTGCGATCAGTCAATGGAAGCAGAGGTGCAGTAGTTGGCTAGAAGAGGAGCGGAGAAGGCAAGGCTGTTGAGGATTCATTGTTAATTGTGATAGAATTAGTTTGCAAGCTATGTTTGAACATGCATGGCTCTGGACTCCAAATAACGCAAATTGGTGGGTGCCCCACAAGAGAAACTTCAAGCAATTCCATAAATAAGTAAAGAAGACTGGCAAAGCCCTGAAATTCCATAAAAGCATCCCTGATCACACAAAGGGAAGGTGACTCATCCTACCTTATGCTCAGCAGAAGAAACTTACTCCTAGAAGGTTCCTCACTGTTTTGTCTGTCACACTTGAGAGAGGGAGATTAGCCTTGTGGACCAGGCCCTGGACTGGGAGTGGAGAATCTGGAGTGACATCCCAGTTCTACCACAGCTGTCCTGTATGACCTTGGGCAAGTAAGTCATTAAATCTCTTTGTATCTCACTTCCCCACCTGTAAAATGGGGATTAGAATACAGTTTTCCCTTTCTGTCTGTCTTGTGTAGTTAGACTCTGAGCTTTTTGGAGCAGGGACTGTCTCTTAGTATGTGTATTATATAGTGCTTAGCACAATGGACCCCAGATCTTGCTTGGGACCTCTAGGTACTGCTGCTACTATAACAGAAATAATACTTTTGAGAGGAAGGGCAGCCACAAACTATCTTAAAGTGGAAGCCCAAGGTAAATACTGTGTCATAATAACAAAAACTAAGGATGGACTGAAACCGGACTCAGATCTGAGTATCCTTAGGCAGGATTTGGGGCATGGATGTGGGGAAGCAACTGCTTTGTAGCATGCTCTGTCCTGCCCAGGTGCAGTTGAGTGCTTTGAGGTGGCAGTGAGGGGAGTCAGAAATGGGAGGGGATGGAGCTGGTGCCATACATACACAGCAGAGACTCTGCAGGAGCAGTGCCAGTGAAACAGAAGCAGTATTGCCAATCCTTTGCATTAAAAAATCACCAATCGTTCCTCCCAAAATAATGAGACCAGTTCAATACCCATGAGATTAAAAAAAATACACCTAAGGGATTTCTTTTGATTTCTCCTCTGATTTATGAAGCTTTAGGGAACATTTGGGTCACAATTTCAAGCTTCCCTCTGGTGCCTTGAGGCTTAGAAACGTCCTTCTTTTTTATATGAAAGCTGAGATTCTCACATCTTCACCTGAATCCAGGAGCTGGACCCTTAAGAAAAGCAACATGTATCACGAGACACAAACATTAGCAAGTTTGGGAGAGGGAACAGAGGAGCACCACAGAGGGGCCTTGCTCAACAGCCTCAGTAATCCATGCATTTTGCTTATAAATTCTCAGATTTCGCAAGATTTACTGCTAGCTGCTCCATGGGACCTGAAACTCCTTGCTTTAGATAGGAGTTAGTACATAACATAAGAACGGCCATACTGGATCAGACCAAAGGTCCATCTAGCCCAGTATCCTGTCTTCTGACACTGGCCAATGCCAGGTGCCTCAGAAGGAGTGAACCTAAAAGGTAGTGATCAAGTGATCCATCCCCTGTCACCCATTCCCAGCTTCTGGTGAACGGAGGCTAGGGACACCATCCCTGCCCACCCTGGCTAATAGCCGTTGATGTTTTTGAGTGGCTTTTCATAGAATCATAGAATCATAGAATATAAGGGTTGGAAGGGACCCCAGAAGGTCATCTAGTCCAACCCCCTGCTCAAAGCAGGACCAATTCCCAGTTAAATTTTAAATTTTGGTTAATTTTCTTTACTAATCTCTGCTCTCGTCCTTTCTGGTGCCACCCAAAATCATTTACCTGGGGCTTGATTAATCAAAATTACAGCTGGGTGATTCTTTTCAGCAAATAGTACATTTGTCAAAAAATGCATTTTTTTCAGGTCACAGAAACTATTCATGAATTTGACATTAATTTGTTGAACAGTCCCCCCCCCCCCCAAAAAAAAAAGTGTTATGGGACTGAGGTATCACTCACAAAATAGAGGGAAGAGGTGGTGCTTCCCTTATAAGCTTTAGCCCAGCAGTTAGGGCACTCCCTGGGCTGTCAGAGACCTGGGTTCAGGTCTCACTTCTGCCTGATAGGAGGAAGGGTTTTGAACTTGAGGTCCCCACATAGGAAGAGAGTTCCCTAGCCGCTGGGCTATAGGATATTCTAGTAGGGGTGTTCTACTGTCTATAAATAATTAAATAAGCTAAAGCAGCAGTTGCTTCCACTCTATTCTCCTATGCGGGGGTTTCTGGCCACCGAATCTACACAAGTTTGTTTAAGTGTCCTCTTTGTTGGCCAGCCCCCATTCTTCCCACTGCAATGGCCTATTTGGAATGAGCTGAGAGGCCAACTCCCCATGCACAGTGGGTGTGTCTGACTCCTCAGCCCTTAATGCCGGAGCCCTTTCTCTCCAATGCAGAGGCACCATGACTTGTTCACACAGGTGCTGAGTGGGCTGTCCGCCAGCTGGTGAATTTCCCTTAGGTTGACTGAAGTCTATTGTAGTTTTAGACTGTTACTTTATTTTCCTAAGCTAGTCACAGAGTCTGCTACCTGCACCAGAAAAGAGCACTCTTGCTTTTCATCACTTTAAGCTCCCCAAACAGATCTGAAATGGATCTGTAATTGTAATCATTTGTGGCATTTGTTTTTTAGTCATGTTGTAATTACGTTCCATCGTCCTTTAGATTAATGAAGCTGAAACGTTAATGACAAATGCCTTGGTGTCATCACGACTGACTAAATTAACAGCAGCAAATGTCAACTTATTTGAAAATACAGGGATTCCCCCTCTGTTATTTAAGGGGTGCTAAGGCAGACAAAGAAAGGCAGAATCATTTACCAGGCTTTTCTTCTTAATTCCAGATGTCTCCAGTGACAAATATCTAGCTGATTAGAGATGAGTCATCCATATTAACTGTGGGAGATAAGACTGTAAAGGCCCAACTCAGCCGTTCCTGTAAAAGCTGTGGGAGGGGGCTGTAGGAGAGGAAATATCAGTGAAGATCCTCCCACGGAAGTCCCCCCCCACAGCATCAAGGCTATAGACCCTCCCCACTGCTCCAGGGGTGCTGGAACAATTTGTATAGTGGGGGTGCTGAAAGCCATTGAACCAAACTGTACACCCTGTTCCACCCCTTGTTCCAGAACCTATGCACTGCTCTGGACCCCACATCACCTTAACCCTGGTTCCATGGTAAAGGCTTAATTGGAGCTATGGTACCTGGGACTTCTGACACCTGCAGTTGCCCCCAGGAACTCTGTCTGCATGGGGAACACTTGACAGAAAAGACAGTACAGCCTCAGGTTATATTATCTTTTCTGCCTAAGCTCTTTGGAAGAAGGAATGATGTGAATCCCCTGGCCTGGTTTCTGATCTCTAACCGCCCACCTCTCAGTGTGGGCTCCTAACCCAAAGAAGAGGGCTCTGTAGGGTTTGGTAGAGGGATGGTGCCCTTGAGGTTGCTGAGACTCTTGCTTCTGTACGGTAGGATGGAAGATCCATGTGTGGATAGTCCCATCACTCACAGATCTAGGAGGCATGACCTGGGCCAAAAGGACCTTAAGGTTGCAAATTCAAGCACTTGAATGTTAGGAAATGTCAGAATTAAGGTTTCTTGTGCAACCTTAATTTGGCTCCCTTGTGCCTATGCATAATGATAGTCTTTAGTTACCTGATTGCATGCTATTTTTTTCTACAGGAGCCTTGTCTTATTTAACCCCCACAAAACAAACAACCCTCGTCCCCCACTCAGCCTGAGGTAGACACCCAACATGTCAAATATCAGCCTAAATGGTTTAAATTTGGCAAAGTTATAAGCAACTGAAAACAGGTTCTTATAATGGGAAATGTCAGATAACCTTAGTAATAAGTGGTGGTACCAGCCCTGCCTATAATTAAAAAGTGTAACAAGCAATAGATATTCTCTCCTTCTACAACATTAGCACAGATGCTTTTCAATTGCAGAGATATGTTCTAATCAACCAGAAACATATCGGTATAATTAGCTATAGAAAGATTTGACTGATTTAACAGCATTAGTAGAGCAGGAGAAAAAACATAATATCAATAATGGTCCGATAATTAACAATTAGAAACAGAAACTGTGTTATCTGCTGTCTAATTGTTCTTTTAAGGCGGAAGGATCTTACCCCAGGAAGATTGATTGGTTGTGAAGAGCCGAATCCAAAGCCAGCTGAAGTCAGTGGAAAGGCTCTCATTGGCTTCAGCGGGCTTTGTATCAGGCCCTTCATGGGTAGAGCAAAGGACGGACTATCAGTCTTAAGGACAGTAGGACAGTACTACAAAGAGGACAGCATGAAGACAAGTGGGAAGAGGGGTTGTCAGGAGAGGTGCATGGGAGGTGTAGAGCCAGCCTTCCTGCATCTCTGCTTCATCCTTCCACATCTCTGTACAAACCCTAGCTGGGAATATCGATTCTCCTGTTCCTGTACTCTTCCTACTTGTTTGGGAGACGGTGTGTCTCTGAGACACTACACGCAGGGAGGTTGTGTTGTGCTTTGTTTTTATTTGTGTGTGTTGAACAAAGGCCCTTCTCTGCCTGATTAGTGGGGCATTCGGCACATAGGGCCAGTTCCTGGCCCAGCTGCATACAGGTTTGCCGACTCAGCAGTGTTAGATAGGGAAACTCTGCTCCAGCCTTGCTGAAGCTGAGGAAGGGGCTCAGCATGGCTGCTCCACAGGTCCTGTGGAGCTGCTGATGGGGGAGGGGAGTTAATGCTTATGAGCTCAGTGCCACATCCTAAATTGGTCCCCCATGTATTTTGTCCTTTGCTGAGGCTACTGTAACCCTGGAGCTGCAGCAACCCCCATGGACCTGCCAGGGCAAGATATGTGGGAACAAAGGGCGGGTGGAGGGCCTTCTACCCAGGTAGCAGCTCCATTTCAGTCTGGTAGCCCTCTTGGACAGAATCCCGAAAGGCACTGGATGGAGTCATGCTCTCACCTTCTGCAGCGATGGCAAAGAGGAAAGAGAAGGTAGCCCCCTCATGATGCTATTTCACTCCAACAGATTGATCCAAAGCCCACTGAAGTCAATGGAAATAATCCCATTGATTGGCTTTGGATCAGTTCCCAATGGCAGGTTGCACCACAGAGCTTCAGTGGGCTCCATGATGCAGAGTTCAGTAGGTGAGAATTTGTCCAATATTGCTTATGTTCATTACATTCTCGTAATTTTGTTTTAGGTACAGGTCCTTTGTTTTATTTGGCTGGATCCTCAACTGGTGTAAATTGGCATAGCTCATTGGAGTTCCACCAATTAGGATCTGGCCTGTTATTTTCTGGACATAATATTTTTCCTATTCCTTGTAAAAATCCTTTAAAAAATAAAAAATATTCATGGTTTACCAGTATGAGCCGCTGATCACTTTGAGCACCAGATATAGCAAATTAGCTGCTGCAATTAAAGTGGTTCAAGTTAGACCCATCTATATATTTTAAAAATATCTCCTTTATAAATACTCCTTTATAGTCAGGAACTTTGAAAATCCAAACTCCATTAGTTTTATATTTTATTCACATTCAGCTCAGTTCATTAGCAGCTACAAACCCAGCAGAGTAAAAATATCAACATCTATTTGTATACTTCAGGGCCTCTCAATCAACTCATTCTATTATCCCAATTTGTAAGGCTGGCCAGCTAAGTGTGTCTGTATTGCAGTGACACATCCTGTAATCAGTAGAAAGTAAAACAAATCTCCCATAATGTACCATTTCAGTCATCCTGCTAGAGGAAAACAAAACGCGTATGTGGAACATTTCTCATTCCTCTCTTGTGCTGGATAATTATTTATTTGTAGTTTAAGTACTCCATTATGCATGTGTTAGGGTATTTTAAGCAGTAATAATAACTGTATTGAATTGATTATGTCTTGTAATTAAGCACTGTTTTTCAGGGAGCTGTATGATGGGTTTTTAATTTTATAAAGTGTGTGGGAGGAGGGAAGAATCAAACGAATTATTGGAATACTGAATTAACTAAATGGACTTCAGTCACAGCCTGCATCTGCCCTGGAAAAATACAATGTAGACCAGGTATAATGTCCCTGGATGTGCATTAAAGCTGGAGGAGGTTGGGGCCACAACACTTTGTGCCACTAACTTCCACTATTAGCCACAACCCAAATCCCTCTCCACTTGTTTCCTCCACTTGCTCTTCCTACTCTGCCACAAAGATAATATGTGTTGGTCTATGTGAAAATAAGGTGTCTTTCTTGCAGGGGACAAGTTTACAACGTAACAATCTGCTCTGAGTGAGGGGCGATGTGCAGGTACATTGCCTGAGGAAGAGCCCAGAGAACTGATTCTCACTCAGTCGCAATTGCTTCCCTGCTCCCCCATTTTTCTGGAGGAAGAATCAACTATCTCACTGCTCTTATAGGAGTAGCTTACTCCCCCTGTGCATTTGGCCAGCTATTCTGGCCACAGAGGAGAGCTCCTTCCCCTCCCCACCTACTTGCTCATAGCAGGGAGTGTCTGGTGATTAACCTTTGCTTTCTATGCTGCAGCTGGAGTCTGAGCTGAGCAGGAGTGAAAGGGGGCAGGGCTTGCTCCTTCTTGCTCCCACGTGTGCCCACAGAAGGAGTGTGCTGCATAAACCCAACCCTCTGAGTTTGCCAGCCTCTTTCCTTTCCACCTCCCTCTTCCCCCAAAACAGTCAAACAAAAATACCAAAGAAAGAAACCCAAGCTCTGGCTACTGCTACTGCTTCTGCTCAAACAGTCAAATGCAAGAACGTTTTGTTTGTCAGTGGATATCTGTGACTGGCATCATTCAGGGTCCAGATTTGCAAACACACGTGCGTTTGTACAGGACTGGGGTCCTCGAATGAATTTCTCTGCATGTATCCTTTCAGGTGTGAGAAATGGAAGAGTGAATTATTTCACCTAAGTGGATTCAGCGCACGCTCTAGGCTATACTTACACTATTATTACACATATAAACCACACCTCCGCCACATATATTGGTCAGATATGAAACCCAAAGCTCACTGTGAACGGGGGGAGAGGGGACTGGAGGCATAAGATGGGGAGTGGTGTGGGCACTCTGCGTTGGGTGTGAGGGGCGCTTCTGAGACTCAGTGGAGGGGGGCACAATGGCTCCAGGCTGGGAAGGGAGGTCCTGGCCGTTTGCATCTCTCTCGCTGGCCACCAGGGTTAGCTGCTCCCGGCCCTAGCCTGATCATCTGGCTTCCTACCTGCTCCCCTGCCCACTCCTGGGCACTGTGGTGGCCTCTCCAGCCTCACTGGGTCCTGTTCTTGCCTTCTCCCTGCACCCCTCCTCCCCGATGTGTGCACTTTACAGGGAATACTGGTTCTCACAACATGCAATTGAACAACCGAAGGGGCAGAAATATAGATCCGCCCTCACAATATTTCCATTGTGGGGATGCTAACTCCCTTCCCCACCACCCCTTCTCCCCCTGGGTCCCGTCCCCTCATCCCCGTATGAAACTACAGATGGAAATCTAATCACAAGGACATATGCTTGGTATGATTCCTCCCCCTTCTCATCAGTTCATTCTTTCCTTGTGATCTTAAAACAACCATGGAAAATCTCCATCGGCAAGTCCAGTGTGCACTGATGCATATGTTTACCTATGTAGTACACGTGTAGGTGTTCAGTACTGGTTCTGTTTGTTTATTATGCTAGTAGAGTATAAAAATGTTATTCGCAATGAAACAAAATAACATACCTGCCGGTTTGAAGAGTGCAAAGGAAAATCCATAACATTTCAGTAGTGGTGCCAGTTAATCGGAGCGTTTATAATCTCGCAACCCATTCAGCAACAGGAAAACCTGAAATCCACACATAGCTATTGTGCTTTGCCAGGGAACCAGCCTCCAGATACTGCATCACCAAGTATGTTCTGACACATAGGCAAATTTCTGTGCTCTGCCAATGTGTAGTGCTAATGGATCAGAGTCTATACAAACAAATTGTGAAATGAAACACAACTGAACTGATAACATACACCGGCTTAGGGGGTTGTGTCAATTTTGTAGCTTTCCTGACCAGCTCCCTGTCAAAGTATTGTTTCCTATTAGACGTGTGGGTTGACTGAGTGAGTTTGGCAGGTGCCACTTTGATAGCTCCTGGGAGTCAGAGAATAACTGTAGGGCAGGGTGTTCTGGCTACGCCTCTGACATGTCTCTGCTCACTCTCTATGCTGTGAGTTGATGTAGGCCCCTTATATACTCTACACTGCTGCGGAAACCCTTTGAGCAGGGGGAGTTCATCATGGGGCTGTTCCTGCTGCCAGACTGGTGTAAAGGGACTTTTGTGTAACTGAGAAATGAGCCCTACAGTTTTGATGTCTCAGACGGCTTTCCCCTCACAACACACACACAATGACATACAGAAATTAAATAACCTTGATCCTGAATATTCATTACAGATATTTTCATTTCAGATCATCAATTTTTCCTCTCACTTTATACAATGCTGCAAAGCCTTTCTTATAAATGGTTTTAGAATAACATCATGTGTCTAAATTTCAATTAACAATCCTTTCCATTACTGGGAAGAACATGCATAAACTTACCCACTGTTCTTAAAGACTGTTTCAAAATGGTCTGTTAGTGATTTATATGCCTGTTGGCCCTGAGCCACTTCCTGATAGACCTGGGAAGGGTCTTAGATCAATTGGGACTTCTCGACAAAATGAGAACATTAGACAGAGCCAGGGCTCCATCTTCATTTTCCACATAGCTCAGCCTCCATGACAATCAGTGATAGAGACAGCACTTCCTTCCCAGTCCTGATGGAGACAATGCTCCATCACACTCACTGACATTATTGCCGTAACTGGGACACCGTCTGATTTCTAACAATGCAAACAACAGCCCTAGCTTCACCCTCATCGCTGCCATCACTAAAACTCCAAGCCCAGCTCAGGTGTGCTCATTTCATCCCACCTCTCACACAGTTAGAATTCCATCCCCAACTCTGACATAGCAAAAATACCATCCCATCCAGCTCAGTGACAGGCAATAGTCCATGACCAGCTCAGAGGATTTCCAAGATCTGCCATGTAGGAAAAGCTTCATGACAACCTCTGATGTAATCAGAGTACTTTCCCCCTTCTTGGTATGTACTGAAATTCACCTCCCTCTGACATACGCAAAGCTGCATGACAGCCACCCATATAGGCCAAGCTTCATTCCCATCTCTGACACTGCTGAAGACCTGGTTATGTCTCAGCTTTTGTTAAAAGTGTGACCCAGACAGAGCCTCATCCTCAGACCTGGAATAGCCAAAGCTCCAAGCTCATCTCCAACACAGACAAAAACACTATTATTAATACCTGTGTCAAGGTTCCTTCCCCACTCTGAACTCTAGGGTACAGAGGTGGGGACCTGCATGAAAACCCCCCTAAGCTTATTTTTACCAGCTTAAGTTAAAACTTCCCCAAGGTACAAACTATTTTACCTTTTGCCCCTGGACTTTATTGCTGCCACCACCAAGCGTCTAACAAATATAACAAGGAAAGAGCGCACTTGGAAACGTCTTTCCCCCCAAAATCCTCCCAAACCCTACACCCCCTTTCCTGGGGAAGGCTTGAGAAAAATCCTCACCAATTTGCATAGGTGAACACAGACCCAAACCCTTGGATCTTAAGAACAATGAAAAAGCAATCAGGTTCTTAAAAGAAGAATTTTAATTGAAGAAAAGGTAAAAGAATCACCTCTGTAAAATCAGGATGGTAATCAGATTCAAAATTTCAGGGTAATCAGATTCAAAACATAGAGAATCCCTCTAGGCAAAACCTTAAGTTACAAAAAGACACAAAAACAGGAATATACATTCCATTCAGCACAACTTATTTTATCAGCCATTTAAACAAAACAGAATCTAACGCATATCTAACTAGATTGTTTATTAACTCTTTACAGGAGTTCTGACCTGCATTCCTGCTCTGGTCCCCGCAAAGGCAACACACAGCCAGAGAGAACCTTTGTTTCTCCCCCCCTCCAGCTTTTAAAGTCTCTTGTCTCCTCATTGGTCATTTTGGTCAGGTGCCAGAGAGGTTATCCTAGCTTCTTAACCCTTTACAGGTGAAAGAGTTTTTCCTCTGGCCAGGAGGGATTTAAAGGTGTTTACCCTTCCCTTTATATTTATGACAACCTGTCTCTTGTATAGGGCTTTTCATCTGCTCATCTCAAAGCACTTTACAAAGGAGGTAGTTATCACTGTGCCCATTTTATGAGGAAACTGAGGCACAGAGAGGTGAAGTAACTTGCCCAGGGTCACCTAGCAGGCCAGCAGAAGAGCGGGCAACAGGGCCCAGGTCTCCTGAGTTCAAGTCCAATCCTCCATTTGCCCCATAAAATTAACTTTGTCAATATCTCTGACATAGGGAAAGTTTGACATAGTCAGCTTTTCACCCTCATCTCTCAAGATCAACCTGATAATTTACATATGCTGAGGTCCACTGCAATTCTATTACAACTCAGTTTTATATGCAAATGAAAGAGGAAAATAACAGAATTATAAATTCTTGGACACAATTAACGATCAAATATGGTATTTTCTTTACCAAATAAGTAATAACAACATGTTATTAACTGCATTGTAACATTTCAAACAAGCATCTTCATCCTTTCTCCGTGTTGTCCCTCAACCTTGGGAGGCACTTCCCCTAAACATCTACAAAGCAATCCTGTTATCAACCTTCAAATCCTTCCTTAAACCTTTCCTTTGCTGTGAAACCTACACAACAACAATTAGGGTACTGGTGTGCTGTGACCACCAATATGGTCATTGTTGCCTTATCCTCCCCCATCTTTCTGTACCCATCTCTTGTCTCATACTCAGATTGTGAGCCAGGGGACTATGTTTTTGTTCTGCGTTTGTACAGCACCTAACACAGGGAGGGCCTAGTCGATGACTAGGGTGCGTAGGCATTACAGTAGTTCAAATAATAATAATAATGGTGATAAAATACCATGTAAATAATTCAATTAATAGACACAAAAATGTGTGAATTATGAGATGCATGAAAAGAGAATGCGTATTAATTCTGGTCAGACTATACTATAATTATAAGAGTTTTTCAATGATGAGATTCAGGGGATGTGTGCGTACTCTCAAAATCCTCATTATTAATAGTCTTTCAGCTATTCTGAATAGGTTTGGATGAATACTGCAAAATGGTATTTAACATTCCTTTGAATTCTGAACAGCTGTTAAACCATGTTTGTACACTTTTTAAGTTCAAGTTTGTGCAAATGAGCGTCTGTTTGCATATTTGGGGAATGGCTGTCCTTGATATGTGTACCCATATTTGTATGTGAATAAGGCATTTGTTTGTGAAATTGAACATCTAGTATTTCCTATTCATTATTTCCCTGTTTAAAAGGTTGCAATCATTCAGCTGTGGACCAGAAAAAATGTCACGTGATTTAGGTGACCAGTCGCATACCACACAGCTCTCTGGGTTTAACTGGAATTTGAGAAGGGCATAGGGCTTGTGCTGCATAGGTATGAATTTCACCCATAATGAATAAAGAACAGATGCAGTGAACTATTTGTGGACACAACCCATCAGATAAAACTTGTGCACATAAACTGTTCTAACAATTGTGACTAATGAATGAACTGTAGAAGATTAATTTGCCAATGGAAAATAAGGGTAAATTATTAATTTAGATTAATTATTTACAATGACTAATTTGATCAGCTCTGCTGAACAATATCTATTACAAGGATATGATAACTGATTGCCCTAGATCTGTGAAAATACTTACTATATAGTTTATTCACTGCATCTTTAGAAAATTTTGCAGTATTCTACAGTGATGTTTTGAGATTTCCAGAGCAGGGCAGCATATTTCACAGTGGGAGTTAGGTGGGTGGCTAATGATGCAATCAAGTTCTATTTCCAGGACTTGAAATTCATTTCAGAATAGTAGTCTGGTTTCCAGTTTCCTTGGAAGTCATAGTAAAGGCCTGGATTCAGTGAAGCTTAACAGTGAGCACATGCTCGAGTTTGACTGAAGTCATTTCAAGGACTGGGGAAAAACTAGGTTGATTCAAGATTTGGCCATGGGAAAAAGTAGGGGAAATAACATAAAGAAACCCTACATGTGACAGAGCAAGGAAAAAAAATCTACCAACACTACTGATTTTTAGTGCTCTGAATTTCAAGGCCAGGTTCACCATTATGTTTTGGCTGCCTCGTGCTGCTCCGCTGATGCACAGCAGCCACAAATCCAGCTTAACTGTCCAGAGCATGCAACCTGGACTACTGAGTCATCCATCACCAAGCATTAGGAATCCAAAAATATATTTATTTGAGTGGGGATGCTTTCATGGCATATACTGCATGCTGAGACAGATGGCTATTGACGGAAGTTATAATTTGACCCTGCAACTGGATTTGTGGAGGCAGGCTCCTGTGTCTATATGGAGCCCTATTGATTTCAAAGTTCAGGAACTATAGGAGAGGAAGGAAAATCTTGAAGTTAAGGCACTAGACTGAAATGGATGAGTTATGGGTTCAGTTTTTGGCTTCTGGTGTGACTAGATAAGCCACTTAATGGGCTAGTGCCTCACTTCCCCATCTATAAAATGGGGAGAACAATGCATACTTTTGTGACATGTCCATCTAGACTATGTGTTCTTCAGAGCAAGGACTAACTCTGTGTTCAACTCCTAGCACAATGGGACCCCTATTTCTGTTGGGATCTCTAGGCCCTACCACAATAGACAAATGATCAATAATATTTCTCTAAAAGCTGGAGGAAAAAATTAAAAACAACAACAACCCTCTCTCCAAAACTTACAATCACAAAAAAGATAATGTTTTCCTCACCTTAAAATTAAAGGCATTTAGATAAACATAAAGGGAAAATACCCAACTTGGGCTAACAATTTGAGGATCAGATAAAACTTAACCCCTTCAAAATAAGGTATAATGGAAATGCTGAGAAATCTGGAGAGCAGGGGCACTTAGTGTAAAGCCGTAAATAAAAACTGCATCATTAAATATTTCCCCAATAAGGTATTAGTCACTTGATCATTTTTATAATTACAAAATAGGCCCCATTTCCACAGCACTTGTGTTTTTCTTCACTAAGTATTAATGGTTTCAGAGTGAAGAGTGTTATTAGTCTAATGAACAGCTGTAGGGTACAGTACATCTATCCAAAACCACACTAAGGGAACGGCCTAAGATCCACAATTCAAACAAAGCCATAGGATAACTTGTAAACAATGTAATTGTAGCACTCGGAAGAATTCTAGCCATAGGTGCCATAGTAACTGAACTAGAACAATGCTTTTCAATTGGCTTGCGAAAGATATTTCAAGATGTGGTGCTACAGATATAAAGACCAATTGTCTGCTATCCAGAACAGTCATTTATACCCATGCAACATGCTTTTCACATGCTATGCACAGGTGTAAACAACTGTACAAGGTGATAGGCAGTGAAGAATCAGGCCCAAAAATTATTAGCTTAAATCTAACAAAACAGGCACTTTTTTCTCTCTCTCTCTCTCTCTCTCTCTCTCTCTCTCTCTCTAAAAAAACTCTTTAACTCACAAGCTTATCAGCCATCTCGAAATCACAATGGCTCCCTTACTTAGTTATTCTACCACTGCAATAGTGTGTTACATGCTTCACTCAGGAATAGCAGACACATTAACCGTTGTCACTGTACAGGGAGACTTTGGCAAACCAGTAAAGTGCCTGAAACCACTCTGGCTTACTGCTAAAAGCAGCCAAGTCAGCAGGCTGTAAATTAGCCAAGTCAGCAGGCTTAGCTTAACCAAGGCAGGAGGGGAGGGGGGTCTTTGGGTGCCACAGAGAGGGTGGCTTGACCCCCCGTCCTTCCTGAGAAGAATTGTGTTGAAGTAGCTGATACATGCATTTTCGAAGAGCGGGATGTGCCCCAGGAATGTCTGTTGGGGGCCTCAAAGCTACAAACACTGGAATACCCACACCTGGTTAATCAATAATCAGAAGGAACCTTTTGCTGGACCACTGAAACTGCTTGTAACACGTTTTCTTTAAGGGACATGTCTAATATATAAATAAGGGGAAAAAGTTTGAGGTAGTTGGACTCTTTTTGGACTCTCCCTCTGGATACATCTTGCAGTCCCCACCGGCAGACGGAAGATTTGGCCACCGGAAGCCTGCCGCTGTGCTGCTGGAGAGCCATACTCAGCTTTGGTAATTATCAAGGGTTGGGGGTGTTTTACTAACCTTTTGTGGACGTGTGTAAGTGCTTGAGACGAAGTAAAGTTTAGCTTTAAGTGAAAGCACTTTTGCATTGTCCTGTCTGTGCCAGCCATCTATTGGTCGGATGGCCGTGTCTCCCCTGATTTATTTCTTGACACCACCTCACACAGAGTAAAAGTTACCAAGAGCTTTGGGTTGAAAGAACCCCGGGTAACACTCAGGACTAACAGTTTGTTGACTCAAAGAAATGAGGCCAAATGCTTCTGTACTCCCCAGGAATCGGCATGAAGGCTGACAAGAAGTCATTTCAAACGCTGAGCCTCCGACACTTTCCACATTTCATTGCTGTGCCAACCAACAGTTGACCTATATCATGGTTTTTATTCTGTCTAATTGACCATCTAGACAGTCATCTTCTTCTGACCTATGTTATCTCAAAATATTGCTTTTCTGATATTTTTGGCCCATTACTGCTTTTTATTTGTTTGTTTGTTTGTTTTCATATGTGGCCTGAATGTTACCATTGGTCTCAGGTGTTCTGTCCTGCAGCTTTGTATTCCCTGAAGACTCAAGAGCAAGCCAACAAATATGATGTTCCTCTCATTTGAGCCCAAAGCACCAGATGACAACCAGATGGTAGCAACCTTTCTCACAGTGTGGGTCATGAAAAACTCAATGACATCAACAGTTCTATTAAGCCTGAAATATATCAGCATAATAAGCCTCCAAACAGGCCATAAATTTCTCTCTGTCATCTGTGGCCAATTTCCCAGCTTTCTGGCCTTCCTGGTAATATATCCTGTAGCTCGGTTTTTCTATTAAGTCTTTTCTTCGGAGGCTAAATGCTTATTCTTAATACTGTTTGTAGTAGGAAGAGCACCTGAGACATAAGCTCTTGTATGAGAGGCCTGGTATGAGGCCTGAGGCCTGGGCTAAAGTAGCGGTCAAAACTTTGCAGATATAAAGTAAAATCAGGCTGTGAGCTACAGGCAGGCCCTGCTCACAGAATTTGGCAAGAACAGGGCTAATATTGCAAAAACGCACATTTCTAAGCGGTGCTAGGCACAGAACACTCACACAAACACATTCCAGAAGGATGGTACCAAAACACCCCGATATCAAGTATGGTACAAACACACCCCTCAAAGGTAATGAGATGAGGTCAGGATGACAGTGTAATGAATAAAAATATTTAAATAAACCAACGTCTACAGGGTAATGGGCAGCAATTATGTAACTTGTTTGTATTGATGTACAAAATGAAGCTTTAAAGGGAGTGTTTTTGTCTGGCCAAGGGAGGAACGGAAAGTCCTGCCGTTCACTGAGGTAGTCCATTGTTGCAGGCATACATGTATTAGTGGTCCAGTAGAGTCTGCGGAATACTACTACCATGCTTCGTTGACAATAAACCTGGCTGGGTGCCTTCATACCTTAACGGATCTTGTGGTCATTGGGTGGGTCACTTGAGGTCTGCTGTGCCAACTGTCTGCACAGAGCTGGGACAGCACACAGGGAGAACACACACATGCAGCCAAACATGTGTCAACACTGTTCAAAGTACATGTAGATGTTGACCCATAAACTTGGAGAACAATGAGCAACTAGTAATAAACTCTGACACTAAATTGCAGAAAAAATTCCAGCAAGCCGGAGACAGACTCTGAAGAGACCTTAGAGAGCCTGGAATATGGTCAGAAAAATAACAAAATTACATTCTTCCGGGGCAAATGCCAGGTTCCATGTGAATAAGGGCAATTACATACATGCTTATATACAGGATGAAAATCATAGAATAATAGAATATCAGAGTTGCAAGGGACCTCTGGAGGTCATCTAGTCCAACGCCCTGCCCAGAGCAGGACCAATCCCCAACTAAATTATCCCAGCTAGGGCTTTGTCAAGCCTGACCATAAAAACTTCTAAGGAACAGGATTCCACCACCTCCCTAGGTAACGCATTCCAGTGTTTCACCACCCTCCTAGTGAAAAAGTTTTTCCTAATATCCAACCTAAATCTTCACCACTGCAACTTGAGACCATTACTCCTTGTCCTGTCATCTGCTATCACTGAGAATAGTCTAGATCCATCCTCTTTGGATCCACCTTTCAGGTAGTTAAAAGCAGCTATCAAACTCCCCCTCATTCTTCTCTTCCGTAGACTAAACAATCCCAGTTCCCTCAGCCTCTCCTCATAAGTCATGTGTTCCAGACCCTGAATCATTTTTGTTGCCCTTTTCTGGACTCTCTCCAATTTTTCCACATCCTTCTTGTAGTGTGGGGCCCAAAACTGGACACAGTACTCCAGATGAGGCCTCACCAATGTCGAATAGAGGGGAACGATCATGTCCCTCCATCTGCTGGCAATACCCCTCCTTATACACCCCAAAATGCCATTGGCCTTCTTGGCAACAAGGGCACACTGTTGACTCATATCCAGCTTCTTGTCCACTGTCACCCCTAGGTCCTTCTCTGCAGAACTGCTGCCTAGCCATTCGGTCCCTAGTCTGTAGCGGTGCATGGGATTCTTCCGTCCTCAGTGCAGGACTCTGCACTTGTCCTTGTTGAACCTCATCAGATTTCTTTTGGCCCAATCCTCCAATTTGTCTAGGTCCCTCTGTATCCTACAGAGGGATACAGAAAGGATGTGGACAAATTGGAGAGAATCCAGCAGAGGGCAATGAAAACAATTAGGGGGCTGGGGAACATGACTTATTAGGAGAGGCTGAGGGAACTGGATTTATTTAGTCTGCAGAAAAGAATAGTGGCGGGGAGAGGGGGGGATTTGATAGCAGCCTTCAACTACCTGAAGGGGGGTTTCAAAGAGGATGGAGCTTGATTGTTCTCAGTGGTGGCAGATGACATAACAAGGATCAATGGTCTCAAGTTGCAGTGGGGGAGGTCTAGGTTGGATATTAGGAAACACTATTTCACTAGGAGGGTGGTGAAGCACTGGAATGGGTTACCTAGGGAGGTGATGGAATCTCCATCCTTAGAGGTTTTTAAGGTCAGGCTTGACAAGACCTGGCTGGGATGATTTAGTTGGGGATTGGTCCTGCTTTGAGCAGTGGGTTGGACTAGATGACCTCCTGAGGTCTCTTCCAACCCTAATCTTCTATGATTCTAGGATTATATTGACTTTATTGAGCATAGGACTGGGCCCATTTAGCGACACCTGGAATATTTGACTCATTTCTGAGCACCTCAATACCATGGGGATGTAGCTAGATTTGGAGTTCAAAGAAGGACCATGGTAGTGGTGAAGGGGCTGGAATGTATGACTTCAGAGGAAAGATTAAAGCCCTGTACTACTTTCTATTCAAATCTTTACAGTTATTCAGAGAAAGAAATGTTTTTTTTTTAAATTAGTGGTATTAGTGGTATTTAAGCAAATGGAATACCACAGTAGTGTTTATTGGGCAAATGGCAAAACTATAAAGACTTTACTGGTGACCAAAGGAAATATGAATCATTTTGCTGAACAATGAATAAAGGAGAGTGTGATGACCATTCATAAGCATTTGAAGGTTGTAAATACCAAAGAGAGTTTAACTATGATAAGAGCGGGGGTGGGATGGGGGTGAGGGTGGGGGTGGAGGAGTTATAGCTAGGAGCACTGGGAGGAATACAAGGGTAGGATGAGCTGTTTGATTCTATAATCATCTTCCAAGGGATGTGATAAATCCCCTTTGCTTAGAACATTAAAAACTAGACTGGACAAAGCACTATAGAAAATCTATTGTCGAAAATAATCCCGCCAGTGGTAGGACAATGGAGTTAGATGCCCTAATGGCCCTTTTGATGTTTAATTTTTATGATTCTGTGGTTCTGTGATTAGAAAGGAAGCTACTGGATAACAGGTATTCTGTTTTATAGCATGCAGGCTGTTACACTGTGTCCAGCGCCATGGTATCTAATACCACGTGGTATCTAATCCAATGTGGATACTTTACAGTTTAAAGGTGTGGCTATTTTGTAGCTGCTTTGACATGTCAGAGTGATGGTGAGGGAAGCTAATTGCTTGTAATTTCCAATAAAATGTTCCCCCCTCTGTATAACCTAGTCAAAAGTGGTAAAGTCTGCATGAGCCTGGCTTCGGGCTGTAGAGATGCTGCTGGACAGCTTGGTGACTAGCAAAGACAACGGATCCAGAATGAACCATGTATAATTCAACAGCCAGCTGTGAGAGGTGTGTTTACAGAAACCTCTGCAGCATTCCTGACAGTGGCTGGCCTTCATGCCTGATCTCACTTTCTGCTAGATCCCTGATTCTACAAGGGGCTGAAGGTGATCAGCATCTGGTATAGGAACTCATCTCCCATCATCAGGGTATGGGTGCAGTTCTTACACACACCTGAGTGAGTTACCAGTGGGTGGTAACAGCTAGTGAAAAATCCTAAAAATGGCCTCTACACACATCCTTTACACTCACTGGTTTGCACTCCATGCCCTGTTTCCCCAGTTCATTGCCATATTTCCTCCTCCTCAACAGGGCAGTAACGGGTTGCTCACATTACTTTCCACTGAGAACGTGTATCCACACCACAGGCTTGATCCCATGAAGATGTGGAGGAAATGCTGTTTGGAGTGCTCTGAACTCCTCCTGCAATTGATGGAAGTTGAGGGTGCTTAGCCATCTCACAGGATGAGGCCCCTCTGCTTAGGTGCTCAGCTGCCACAGAATATATGCCACTACCCATGTTGAAGGAATGTGTATTCTGTAAATGTGGTAATAGATCATATTTTAAATACATGTTACACGAGCATGTGGACTGAAAAATATGAGGGTTTCATATTAGAGTAGTTCATACAAGCCAAGTAACGCCAAGGTAAATTGTATTTCTATTCCACACATGATATCCTTGGAGCTCCATTTTTCTTTTTGCCGGCTCATTCCCTAGTAGTGGTAAACATGCACACAGAGGCATTCACAGCTAAAAACCATAGCTTCCAATGCCAGAAGGAACCATTGTGATCATCTGATCTGACCTCCTGTATAACACAGGCCGTAAAACTGCCCCAAAATAATTCCTAGAGCAGATCTTGATTTACAAGTTGGCAGTAATGGAGACTCCACCATGACCCTTGAGAAGTCATTCCAATGGGACGAACCACCTCCCAAGAAGTAAGGACAATCACAAGCCCCCTCCCACCTCTGTTTCAAGTACAAGGTGCATTTTGTTGACATATCCTTCTCTAATATAAACACCTAGCAACAGGTATATTTATATTAACCGCCTCTCCCCATCCCCCGGAAAAACAAAACCAAACCAAACCAAACCAAACCACATATCCTACCAAACCAAGACACTCTACTGCAGTCACAGTGCAACTCTCTGGGGAGAGGATGAGAGAACAAAAAACACATTCCAGATGTGTAGTCACATTGCTTAATGCACTTCCAGACAGCACTCACATATTAGGGTGATGAGTGTAGTACAAGAACCTGAATAGCTGGGTATTATTAATTAACAGTGTTTGCGAAATGCTTCAAGAGCCTCTGAAGGAAAAGTGCTATAAAATGCAAAGTACTATTTGTGTTAACTCTGACTTAAAATACTGCTGCTTTGATGTTTAGTTCTATGAAATGAGAGGATTATTTAGGAAAAAAAGAAATCTGTGCTGTATAAGTTTTTTATTTTTAAAATGCCCTTTGACCCCCTGTAGTGCTTTCAATTTAGTACCGTAATCCTATGTCCAAATTATTTTTCATTATTAATACTGTCTCAATTATATTTTTCTTTAAACAGAAAAAATATTTGTTAATAATTAACTGGTGTGATACAGCATGGCCAGAGGGCAGCAGGAGAGTGACAGAGGGGAGATATGTCAGCCCCAGGATGAGGAGAGCCTTATTCCCTGTAGAGGGAAGAAAGGTTGCTATAGATTAATTAGAGTACCTGAAGCCAATTAGAGCACCTGAAGCCAGTCACCTGATAAAAACCCCCTGCTTCAATCAGACGGGGGAGGAGTTGATGCGGAGTGGTTTGGTGTTGGAGCAGAGAGCAGTTTGAGGAGGAGAGCAGTTTGGAGGGAAGCAGAGGAGAGTTTGGAGAAGTGCTGTGGTGGGCTAGAAGACCAAGACCCTAGGTAAAGGGAAACCCAGCTTGTGCAGAGAGAGGGCAGGAAGCCCCACAAGCTGAAGGGCCGGAGAGGGAAGTAGCCCAGAGGAAGAAATCGCTAGTTCAAGTGGTTTGCTGCTATCCCTAGGGCCCCTGGGCTGGGACCCGGAGTAGAGGGCTGGCTTGGGTCCCTCCCTCTTCACTCCCCTTCTCTGGGATACTAGTGGGACAATTGATACTCCAGATCAGGGGCAAGAAATGGTGCCCTGACCCCCCCCCCCACAAGAAGAGAATGCACAGGACCCATCATAGTAGTGCTGGCAATTTGCCACACATGGTGTTAGCGGTGGGATTACCGCGCTGTGGACTTAAACCAGGGTTAGCCAAAACCATCCCATCCCTAAGACGGACGATTTGGTCAAGGCCCTAATACAAGCCATCACGGCCCAGCAGGAGGTTACCTGGGTCCAAGCAACTGCCGAACAGGAGGTGACTCAGTTGCAGCAGGAGACTAATCGTCTGTTGATGAGTCAGGCTGCCCAGGACTGAGCCCTACTGCAGGAGCTGATGAACCAGATGAAGGCCCTTATGGAGCTGAACCACAACTGCAATGGGACCCGGACCATGTGGGCCAGCCACTGCCTACAGAAAATGACATAGGAGGATGATGTGGACGCATACCTCCTGGCTTTTGAGAGAGCAGCCAGGCGGGAGGCCTGGCCCCGAGATCGGTGGTCTTGTATCCTCGCCCCATTCCTGTGTGGGGAGGCCCAGAAGGTCTACTATGATATGGCTGCAGAGACTCCAGCAAATTACCCCCAGCTGAAGGCAGAGATCCTGGCCAGATCCATAGTAACAACGGCGTTGCAAGCCCAGAGGTTCTATGAGTGGCAGTATACAGAGGACAAGGCATCCCGTTCCAGTTGTTTGACCTGATCCACCTGACCTGGAAATGGCTGCTCCCTGAGGCCCTCAGCTCTGAGAAAATGATGGAGCTCCTGGTACTAGACTGGTATATGAGGGGGCTACCACCAGGCCTCTGGGTTTGGGTTGGTCAGAATGACCTCTCCACCTATGCTCATCATAGGTGGAGAGGTCATTCTGACCAACCCAAACCCAGAGGCCTGGTGGTAGCCCCCTCATATACCAGTCTAGTACCAGGAGCTCCATCATTTTCTCAGAGCTGAGGGCCTCAGGGAGCAGCCATTTCCAGGTCAGGTGGATCAGGTCAAACAACTGGAACGGGATGCCTTGTCCTCTGTATACTGCCACTCATAGAACCTCTGGGCTTGCAACGCCGTTGTTACTCGTGGAAAGACAGCTGGCAGCCCGTGAACTGTTCCAGACCCCAGGGGGTGAGACATGGCAAACTAGGAAGCCAGTCCCAAACCCAAGGCCCCAGACTGTCGAGAACTCCAGGAGAACCATAACTGGGAGGAAAGACACTGAGGAATGGCCCAAGGCCAAGAAGGGACATGGGGGTTTGGGAAGAGAGGGCTCGGGGAGGGCGGCCAATTAGCCCCAGGCAGAGGGCAGCAACCGGAGTAAGGGGTCGGTGTTACGAGTGTGGGGAATTGGGGCAGATAGCAGCCCAATGCCCCAACAGGGAAGAGCCTACGCAGTGCAATCTGGGGGATCACGGGGAGCAATGTGGCCTAGTCGGCCTGGTAGGGATCACAATGACCCCACATGGGTATACAACGTTGGTAAAAATAAATGGTATTGAGACCATAGCATTAGTGGATTCAAGGAATGCTGTCACGCTGGTCTCAGGGAAGTTGATAGGGCAAGACCAACTAACCCGGGCCAAAAACACAGAGGTAACGTGTGTTCATGGCACTGTAAATTTCTACCCTACAATCCCAGTATGGATTGAGATCCAGGGGAACACTACCAGGGTAACTGCAGGGGTGGTCCACAGGCTCCCCTACCTGGTCTTAATTGGTAGGGACTTCCCTGGGTTTGAGAGCTTACTCCCCCCCATAGAGCCACGGGAGGGTAGCAACCCCAGGGCTGAGATGGAGGCACCTACAGATAGCCTCACCCCAATTTTTGCCGGATTTTCCCCAGAGTTATTTTCATCCCCTGGGAAACCCCAAAAGTCTAGACAGGAAAGGAGGGCAGATAAAAGAATAGGGACCAGGATTCTAGCAGAGAACCAGAAAGCCTCCCTTGTTGGTAGGTGAACCCGTTCAGGAGGCCAGGAGACAATTCAGGCCAGTGAGGACTCGGAGGCAGTTCCTACCCAAGTAGGGGCAACCCAAGGGGCAGAGAAGAAATAGGTCCCCTGGAATTAGGTCAGATCAGTACTGCACGTGAGAATTTCGGGCAGGACCAAGCCAATGACCTGCTATATGTGAATATGAGGGAGGAGGTAGTGGAAATAAATGGCGTACTCGTGGAAGGAAAGACCAAAGGCCCAAGGCCATATTATGTGTTCAAACGTGATCTGTTGTACCAGATAGCGCAAATATGAGGGGAAGAAGTAGAGCAGCTCTTAGTCCCACGGAAACACACAAGGGCAGTACTAGAGTTAGCTCACAGTCGTCTATTTGGGGGACATCTAGGAGTAGACAAGACACTGGATAGAGCCCTAAGAAGGTTTTATTGGCCAGGAATATGCGCAGAGGTCCAATGCGATTGTGCCTCCTGTCCTGAATGCCAGTTGCATAGCCCCTGACCTCACTTGCGGGCCCCATTAGTACCTTTGCCTATTATTGAAGTCCCTTTCGAGAGGATAGCCAGGGACCTAGTGGGCCCGCTAGAAAGATCAGCATGGGGCCACCAAAATGTACTAGTCATCCTTGACTATGCCACATGGTGTCCAGAAACCATTCCTTTAAGAAACCCCACATCCAAGGCAATAGCAAAAGAACTACTCCAGGTTTTTGTCAGTGTGGGCATCCCTAAGGAGATCCTGACTGACCAAGGAACCCCCTTCATGTTGAAATTAATGAAGGACTTATGTACCCTGCTCTGCATCCAGGCCATACGGACCTCAGTCTACCATCCACTAACAGATGGCCTGGTTGAGCAGTTTAATCATACCCTTAAAAGTATGATCTGGAAGGTGGCAGCAGAGGATGGAAAAGACTGGGATACCCTTCTCCAGTACCTGATGTTTGCAATATGGGAAGTCCCCAAGACGTCCACTGGTTTCTCTCCCTTTGAGCTACTATACAGACGCCACCCATGCGGAATATTAGATATCGCCAAGGAGGATTGGGAAGAACAACCCAGCCCAGGAAAGAACGTCATTGAGCACGTGACACAGATGAAAGAGTGAATAGCTCGAGTAACCCCCATAGTGTGAGAACATTTGGAAAAAAACACAAGAGGCCCAGTGGACATATTACAACCGCCGGATGAAAGTACGGAGATTTCAGCTGGGAGAACGGGTGATGATGCTAGTGCCGACAGCAGAATGCAAACTCCTGGCCAGCTGGCATGGGACGTAGGAAATAGTGGAAGCCACTGGGGAGGTGGACTATAAGGTCAGACAACCAGACTGCCGAAGGCCAGAGCAGATCTACCATGTCAACTTACGGAAGCCCTGGCGTGACCGAGAGTCGTGCCTGGTCATTCAGGGAGCTCCACCCCAGACAGACGACCCACAGGGGCAGGTGAGGATATCCCCCGAATTAACCCCAGAACAACGAACAGAGGTCATTGATATGATCCAACGGAACCAAGATGTGTTCTGTACACAGTCGGGCCGTATGACACTTGTGGCAGGAAGTCCCAAAAGCTGAAGGGCCGGAAAGGGAAGTAGCTCAGGGGAAGGAATCGCTAGTTCAAGTGATTTGCCGCTATCCCTAGGGCCCCTGGGCTGGGACCCAGAGTAGAGGGCGGGCCCAGATCCCTACCTCTCCACTCGCCTTCTCTGGGATACTAGTGGGACAATTGATACCCCAGATCAGGGCCAAGAAACAGCACCCTGAACCCTCCCCACAAGAAGAGAAAGCGCGGGACCTGTCAAAGTAGTGCTGGCAATTTGCCACACTGGATGGAATAAAGGTGACACTCAAAATTGTGAAAACTTCTGTATTCCAAAATACACTGGGACTAGTACTTTCAGCTATAAAGCAAACCTGTTCAATTTGACAAATCCGTCAGAAACTGCCACTTACAATTTAATACTTTTGCCACAGTTAGCTGCTGTCAGAGCATGCAGTACAGTATAAGTGAAATGTACAGCACACTGTTCCACGTTTGATGTATTGCTTTAGTCAGTTGATTGTGCCAGCCACCATGTTAAATTCTTAATACTAGCCAAATTTATTTCCTGAATAATCCCTTTCCTTTTTCCAGGTGGTTCAGAGCCTTGAGGGCTTACAGAAAGGACTACTGATGACTCCTGTGCTCTCTGTACAGCTGGGATAATTCACTGTTAACGGTGACATTTTCAAGTCTGTGGAGAGATCTGTTTATGAAGAAAACACTGTCTCAATCCTTGAGGGACCGCAGAGGGGGGAAAGAAAAAGGACTTGAAAAAGAAGTTAAAATATGGCTTTTATGGGAGGAGATGAAAGGCTTGTTTTGTTCTCACTCTTTTTGCCTACATAAAAAATGCTGTTTACTTTGCAGAAGCAGCTACAGGATAGACTTTAAACATTGACTGCTTTTGCTCTCTACCAGCATTCAGAATAATATTGACAGGTGGAGCAGGGATGAACAGACTCAGGGACACTCAGCACCTCTATCCTTGTGAGAGGTGGACTGTGGCTCATAGCTACGGCGTATTCTTCACAGAGCCACATGATGCTCGTTACTTTTTGGATATTAGGGTTTTCTTGGTGAATTACAAACACACACACATTGTTTTTGGTCTGCTTGTGCCCTTCGCTGCTCCTTTAAGCTATATGAAACTGGCTTTGCAAAGTTTTGTTGCGACTCTCTCTTCTTGCATTTTATTTTGGAAATATCAGGCCTCGGCTTCCCTTTCTGTTGTTGTAGGGGTTTGGCAAGATCTTTGGGAGGACCATGCTGGGAACATCCCAGGAGGCTGAAACCGGAGTTGCAGCTGTCCCAGCACCCAACTGACAGGATGAAGCAGTAGGCAGAGGCTCGGGGCTGTGTGGTATATAGGTGTATTCTATTCTTAGAGGTTACATCTACACTGCAGCTTGGAGAGGTAATGTCTAGCTAAGGCAGACATACATGCACTAGCTGTAATTGAGGGAGCACTCTAAAACAATAGCAGTATGGCTGCAGCATCATGGACAGTGGTTCAGGCTAGCCACTTTCACAGGTACCTAGGATCTCAGACAGGACAGCCGCTGCTCATGCCTCCAGGACCACACTGCTATTTTTAGCACACTAGCTCAATCAAGGCTAGTGCGTGTATGTCTACCCTAGCTGGGAATTACACCTCACAGTTGCATTGCACATGTCCCCATATACTACAGGCTGGAAGAGCAACAGCTCAGGTTTCAGCATCCTTTCATTTCACCAGACAAAGTCTTCAAGGAGCCTCCCTAGCTTTGTCATGCTGTAAATACGTACTGCCAAAAGCAGGGAACCATTCTCTCTGCTGCTGTAGGGAGAGCATTCAGCCAACAACTTTACTAATTCAACTGCACTAAGAACCAAACACAAGCGATAGTGTATTTACTGTGAGCAAACTCTGACGTGGCTGTAAAAAGGTAAAGCACTCTACTACTGGGGTTTGTAAGGACACTGTATCCTCCGCAAAAAGAGGCAAATAAGGATCTGATTCTTAATGTAAAATATTGTACGAGCAAACAAAGTGACTAAAGTAACCTTTATGAAGCTATCGTTATGCTTTATAAAGCAGCAGGAAAGGACTACACTGTTTCTTAAAATTTTTTACTTTAGAATGAGAAGAGTATTTATGGAAACAGTTATCAAAGGGAAGAATAAAAAGATGGAGCCCAAGCCCTATTGCATTAGTCTGGTGTTACAGTAGCGTAACTCCATTGAAATCAGTTGCAGTAACACAGAGGGGACTTGGGCCCCTAGGATCCTATTCAGACCCACTGACCTCTGTGGAATTCCAGCCACATACAACAAGCCTGAATTTGTCCAATAGTGTTAGCTTTATAATTAAATGTTAACTCACTTAGTAGTCCATTGTCAAAGTCCCCGTCTATGCTTTGGTTCCTGGTCTGCATTCTTTAAAGGGCTGGTGTTCCTTTTAGATGTGACCAAATAAATGAAGGGCCTGACTATTTGTGCTCAGTAAAGTTCCCATGACATTTCAAATTGAGTTATTTAGGGTTTGTAAACCCCAGGTATTATGGCAGATTCTAGTACGATACAGATACCAAGGTCAGCAAACATAGTTATCTCACTTCTTTAGACACCTTTACTCGGGCCTGATTTTCAGAAAGGGCTGAGCACCAGAAGCAGTTTCATGCACACTGAAAATCATCTTCTGGTGTCATAAATCAGGCAGCCAAAATCTGATGTACTCAAACTTCATTTTTGAAAATTTAGGTCCATATTTCCAGGAGGGACGATTTCATACATTGGAATGGTTGTAGTCATTTGGCTTTTGATCTTATTTCTTCTCATGCATCCAAGATGCACAAAAACCATCCCTAGAATGTGTTATGCTCTAACAGTAGCTATCATTCATAAGAGACTGGCTGACAGCATGTTGAAAACTTTGGAAACTGTTATATTAACAGCTAGTTCTGGTTGCAAAATATAGCAATATACTATGTATTTCCATTCCCCTATTTTTTCAGACATTTAATAAAAGCAGTCTCTTAAGTTAGGCGTCAAGCGTTTATTTCTACTGTTTATTTCTCCACATGCTCACCTGGTCCAAGAAGTCTTTAGGAAGCCAATGAATATGGATGAGCTTGGCCCACAGTCCTATATTTTCATATAATGTCCATAGCAACCAGTTGTCTGTTGGGGACCTATTTATTGCCCTTGAAAGGGGATTAATTGGTTGATCTAGATGGTCATTTCAACTGTAGCTGTAAATGACAATACCATTGATGTACACTGTGGTATGTTGCCCAGGAGACTGGAGTACCCAATTCATCAGGTATCGGAACGACATGGATACATGAACACCAAAATAGTATGGTCTTGAATTGATATTGGCTGAATGGGAAGGAGAATAAGGCCTTTTCTTGTGATTTGGGTGCCAAAGGAATCTGCCAATAACACTCTTGACCTGACAAAGGGAGATATATTTGGTGGCCCCTAAACTCTCCAGCAACTCGTCCACTCTAAACATAGCACTTGTGCCCAATGCCGATAGCACATTTATTTTCTGGAAATCAATGGAAAAAATGGGTTGATCTGTTCAGATTTGGCATAAGTACAATGGGACTCCTCCACACACTGGGATATAGACATACATCACCATGTATGGACTGGAAATAGATGGTGTCTCCAAGGCTATCTCCAAGCCCTGCTAGCTATTTCCTAACCAATGTTTGGCTGCAGTCCTGGTACCTCTATCCCATTAACCTATACTGGGATTAATGTCTTAGCTGGGCCTCTTTTCCCAGCCCTGGTGTTAGCTGTCCATGGCTGCCAATATACTTGCAGGCCATGAAGGGGCAGTCACAGTGGAAATGACCATGCTGTCCACAAACAAAACAGCTTCTCATCGAGGTACTGCCCTCATCCCCCTGCTCATCTAAGGGAAGATGGATGCCCATGGAAGGCCCTCATTTGGGATCAGGCTTTTCCATGGCCTTATAGTCTACACAAGGCCAGATTTCCAGAATCTTGCCACAGCTGCTGGTTGCCTGTGGATTTGGGCAAGATATATAGTTTTCCAGAGGCCATCCTCTGCATCTGGCCCATATTTCTGCAGGAAGCAGTCCTCTAAGATAGGTGGCTTCAGGCCTCAGAGATTCAGTGGTTGCCTTATAATTCTCCATTGGGTTCACCACATCAGCCAATATCTTGGGTCTAGGTTGCAACAACCATTCTGGTCCAGCCGCTAGGAGGATCTGTGTGAACTGCTCCAGTACAATATTTTCAGCCACTTGCTACCCAGATCACCTTTCAGGTTCAAGTCAGAGTCATCAACATTTCAGAAGGGTCTGGGCTGCTGCTCAAGATCAGGTCCTCAGTGTGTCTTTCTCCCAGCAAAAGCACTCTTGGGTTTTGGCTGTGATGTCAAAGATGTTAAGATGGCCACCTTGACCCATGGCCATGGCATCAAGACCACAGTATGGTCTTTTACCGGCTCCAACAGACCGTGTGCCAACAAACGGTGCCGTAACTAGGCATTTTAGCACCCAGGACGAGCAAGCATATTTGCGCTCCTACTAGAGCCCTGCACGGGTCTATTTTTTAATCCCTCTTTCCCACCCCAGGGGACAGAAATGAGATTAAAAGAATAGTCCTCCCACAGCACAAACAACAAGAATGCCCTGGCCAGCAGCCTCTGCTCTCTGGCTGCCTAGTTCTGAATGCAGCACCGCCACCAGGGGCCTCAGTGAAGAAATAAAGGTGGGCCATGCCACCCTTATTTGTGCGCTGCCTTCAAGCGGGGTGGCTGGAGAGTGGTGACCACTGCATGGCTGCTCAGCTCTGAAGGCAGGGGCACCGCCAGCAGCAGCTCAGAAGTAAGGGTGGCAGGGTATGGTATTGCCACCCTGACTTCTGCACTGCTGGTGGAGGCAATGCTGCCTTCAGAGCTGGGCGGCCGGATAGCAGTGGCCACTGGCTGCTGAATTCTAATGGAAGGAAGAGGAGAGTGGGCTCCATTAGCCTCCTACCGTCAGCTCCCAGTCTCCCCTGGGCCAGGAGTCTCTCTCCCACAAGATGCTGTGGGAGAGGAGCTAGAGCTAGACTCTTAATTCTCTCTGCCCTGAAGGGAGCCTGGAGCAAAGGGATGTGGGCAGAGCCCTCCATGAGGACTTGCTGCCCCAGCTGCTCCAGGATGACAAGAAGGGACCCAAGGCCAGGCCCAAACCTGGCAGGAGCAGGGGCTGGAGCATGGTCTCGTTGAAGGTCCAGGCTCACCACTTAAACAGGAAAAGAAGAACTTGCTTCAAACCTAGCTCATTCCTTGATCTGACTCTGCCTGCCCCAGGGGAACACTCCTAAACCACAGACCCTGCAGCAGCAGATCCTAGTCTGTCAGAGCCAGCCCACTTACACCTAAAGTCAGGAAGCTGGGGTCAGAGGTCACTTACATCAAATTCAGGGTTACGGTGAATTGGAGCAGGGCTGTGCTGCTCCTTAAGGGCCTGGCTCTCTCCTGGGACACTCTGGACCTGCTCCAGAAGTTGATATGCTGTGGGGGAAGGAGGCAGGTCCGGGTCAATGGACAGGTGCTGAGACTTTGTGCTGTCACTGGCTCCTTCCTAGAGAAACAGGAGTATCTTCAGGGAATCAGCCCGTATCTCCTAAGGGCACTGAGATAACTGGGGGGATTTTCCTCACAGACACTCACTTCATCCCACCAAGGACTTTAGAGCTGGGGAGGGGGCAAGGGGTTTGTCTCCTTCCTGATGAGCTGTTCATGAATCAGGAGTTCAGAGAAGATGGGAGCTGCCCCAGCACTGAACATTGTCCCAATCTGGAGAGACAATGGCAAATTGTGACTTGCAGGATACAAGCATTGTCCTGGGTGCAACAATCCCCTTCTAAAGTTCTATAATCACTGAATCTTGTTGATTTCAGACCAATTGTCCAGTTTGTCAAGAGCATTTTGAATTCTAATCCTGTGCTCCAAAGTGCTTGGTGTCATCTTCAAATTTTATAAACATACTCTCCACTCCATTATCCAAATCATTAATGGAAATATCAAATAGTGCTGGACCCAGACTGACCCCTGCAGAACCCCACTAGATACGCTCTTTCATTTTGACAGCCAAACATTGGTAAACGTACTCTTTGAGTATGGTCTTTGAACCAGTTCTGCACCCACATTATAGTATCTTCATCTTGGCCACATTTCCTCAGTTTGCTAATCAGACTGTCATGTGGGACTGTGTCAAAACCCTTATTAACAACAAAATAATATCTTGTCTATTGGTTCCCCACATCCACTAGGCCAGTTACCCTGACAAAGAAGGAAATGGGGTTGGTTTGGAATTTCTTCTTGACAAATCCATTTTATTAGTCCTTATAACCCTAGGTGCTTTACAAACTGATTGTTTTAATAATTTGTTCCAGTATCTTTCCAGATATCAAAGTGAGTCCGACTAGTAAGTTCTCGGGTCTTCTTTGTTCCCCTTTTTAGACATAGGTATCATCTTGTTAATGGATGTGATGATATTCTTTTTCTAGGATCTCAGAAGATAACTGGTGTACAGCACCTGGTTTGTTAAGGCAACAAACACTGAGCCAGGAACCAGTGGTTAAAATTTGTCCCCGACAATTTCTTGTTTCTTTTGACAAGACATTTTAGCAAATTTCAGAATGCCTTGGTGCTCAACACCTTGAAACAACCCTTTCTCCTCCACAAAATGCTTTAGTGCCAATTATCTCACCCAGACTCACTACATAAAAATCAATAAATCAATTTGGATGAAAATTCTTTGCAAAAAATAATTTTTGGCAAAACAAAAGCATCTCCTGTTTGTCACATACTATTAAATTCTCATCGCATGCAAAGAACAGACAGTTCTGATCTAGAAAACTAGGTAAGATGATTCAGTCTGGGCTAAGTAGTTGCTCCTCTTAAAGATTTTAAAATAATAAAGTACAAATAAAATAGAATATTTCAGCTATTATTCAGCAGAACCCCATTTATTCAATCTAATTCGGACTGGGACCAGAGCGGCTAATCAAAAATTTGGATAATCCAGAGAATGGGAAAGTGAGAGGCTGCAACACCATCTAACAACCACAGGCGAAATCGGCTGCTTCTGGACCTGTGTGTGCTCGTTGTTCAATATGGAGAGCCGGATAATGGAGGGTTGGATAAATGGGGTTCTACTGCATTATGTCATAATCTTCCATGACTCAACAGGATAGGACACCTCATATTATACACTGCTACTAGTGACACTCTCAAATGTAGCCTCACAAATCCCCATCCTCCACCCACCATGAGGTAATATGAGAGGATTGTTCTAACTGACAGAGGGAGAAACTAAGGCTGAGAAAGGTGAAGGGTTTTGTCTTACATCACACAGCCAGTCAGTGGCAGAGCTGGGAATAGGACCCAGGAGTCCTGACTTTCAAACTAACCATCAATCTTGAATTTCATAAACTGAATGATCAGAATAAAGTGATCTCAAATGAGCTACAGACCAACAACTGTTCACAGCAGTATTATTATTATTATTCAGCAAGTATTTTAAAGGAACTAGAATATTAGAGAGAATCATGAACTGCTCAGAGACAATTTTCATGGAGAGAAGCAGCAACATTCATCGAGCATCTGATTGATTATGGCTTTTTTGCAAAAGGGAAACCAAAAAAGACAAACCCTAGTGTCCCCAGTGATTATAAGGGACAAAGGCCTAGGTGGGAAAAAAATTCTCCCACCTTATCCTTGCATTCTCCATGCCTAGAATTTGGCTAGCACCAAGTAGACTAGGGGAATAGGTTCCAGACCTTTCTGAGGCTCTTACCTTCTCAACAGGGACATCTTCTTTTGTAGCAAAGGTGGTAGTGGAGAAAGAGAAAAATCCGAAGGGGCTCCTCCTCGCGTTCACATATGTAAACCTGAAATCTCTCTCAGTTCTCAAGGAGAGACCTCAGGAAGGAGATGCGCTGCAGCAAAGCCGTGGTGGTCTCTGAGATTGCCCCTACTCTGCAGCCTGTCTTGCCTGACTGTTGTCCGAGTCTCTCTGTCTGGTCACCACCTCTCATACTCTTTTGACCAATAAGCTGAGCTTCTGCAAAAGGCCCTTGTGATGTCACCGCCACACGCACCCTGCCCTGCAGGGCTCATGTCCTGCCCCTAACCAGCCCCTTTGGATGTTTGAGCTACTCCCCCTGTATCACCCCACTCATTCATTGTTAGTTCTGGGGATCAAGCAGGCTGTACATGAAAACTCCAGAGGCTGCTCAATGTGACATACTCAGTTTTTCAGAGATTTGTAGACTTTAAGGCCAGAGGAGACCGTTAGTTCATCTAATCTGACTCCCTGCATATCTCAGGCCTCCTGTGTAGCCTAGGAGCTAGTTTTTGAGCAAAACACACTCCAGAAAGGCATTTAGTCTTCATAGGAAGACATCAAGAGTTGGAGAAACCATTACTTCCCTTGGTAGTTTGGAGGAAACTGATGCAGTGAGGGGAAGGGAATTGACCCATGACCACACTTGTGAGTCTGTATCATAATAATATGCACAATGGAACTGCACTAAGGTGGTACAAGCAACCTTAATTCTGGTGTTTCCTAACGTGTAAAGGCTGGGTCTACACACAGTTCTTGGATGTATACAACTGTTTTGGTTAGGGATTTATTTATTTTTACCTAAATACTTGTCCAGACACAACTTCTAATGTGGACACAGTTATATCTTCATAAAGGTACCTTACACCGATATAGCTTATTCCCCTAGTTACACTGGAATAGCTATATTGGTAGAAAACACCTTTACACTGATATGACAGTGTCTATATTAGGAGGAGTGTACCACTTTAACTTTACTTGTAGAGCTCGAGCAGTGTAACTTTCTATTGGAAACAAGCCCCTGCTCACCAACCCTCATGCACCTCTATGTTGAATTAAAACAAAAAAGCCAGGCTCTTGTTAAGAAGGAAGAGAAATTGGCTCCCCACAGGAAAAATGACACTCAGATACTTGGCCCTCAGATACTGTGGTGATGGGGACCAACTGCAAACCTAGATAAATAGCTTCTGTATTCCATGTTGGGTAATGAATGTCAGCACAGAGACATGGGGTTGCTGGTCTCTTTAAGGGGAGTCTGGGCCCAGGCTCTTATGGGAAGCTAATTTAAAAGGAAAGAGCCCATGTAGGCAGTTGATTGTCTGTCAAGCACCTGGACCTGATCAAAGGCCATCAGGACTCAGTTGCAAGGAGGTGCTCTTGTTGCTGCAGGAGAAGGAGAGTTATAGCCCGTTAAACACTCTAAGCGGTCACGGAAAATGATGGAGTAAAAAGGGGCACACTTTAGCCACCAGCTCAGCCAATCAGCATTAGAACTCTGAGGGTTCTCATCAGTAAGTGAAATCATCAGAAGATCTGCTAATTAAATGAACATATCATGGATGGATTAGCTTTGGCTGTAATGCTAGCATTTAGATGCATCATTCATAAGCACAATCATCAGAAATGTATTCATTTCAAAGAACTTAGTATAACCTACTGAGCTGCATTCACTATAGTTTGTTTAGGTTGCTTTCCGGAGTTGAAGGGCACTCTTCCTCTTCTCCTTATTTGTGGTTTAATTTGAAATATAAGCCCAAATTTAAAAGCCCAAATTTTTCAAAAAGCTGTAATCCTGGCTGCTGTAGCCTATTGGTCATCCTTGGAATGATTCATTGCCTAGAGATATTATGATAATTTTTCAGCTACAACCGCTATTCATTCATTTTCTCTGGAGACTCCTTGGTCCACTTTCAGCATATGAAGTACACATGTGAGATCCCTTTTCAAAGAGGCATGTATCCGTGAAATTCTTCTGCTGGATTTTCTCCTACTAATTGCAAGCAGGGAACTCATTCTCCTTTTTCAAACAAAGCCACAATTTTTAAATCTTCCCTGAGTTTAGCTCTGGTTATAGAACCATATAGTGCATAAATTGTGATCATGATAATGTGAAGCTTTCATCTCATCTTGAAGTAGCATCTGTCCATTATAATGTCTTGGAAATCTTGATTGATAAAGGATCTAGATCTCTTTTGAATTACCGTATAATGTACTTGGCAAAGGGTAATGTTTTGCACTGGGAAATAGATCAGGATATAATTCCTGCAGCTAATGCAGAGAACGGTGTAGAATTCAGACTTGTGCTTGCCTACATCTTTCAACATTAGAGAAAACATAGATTTTAGAAACTGAGATATATACTATTTTTATGAGAAATGTGGAAGGGTTTTACTGCTCTTTTTGTGTATAAAAGAAGGCTTGTTGGCTCTGTGTATTTGGGACTAAAAGGAATTCACATGCATTCATTTATTTAATAAATTCACTCTTCCTAAAACAAAAGGAAAGAAAATTTGGTAATTATAATCTGATTTATGTTTTTCTACTTAGTGGGCCAAATTCATTGTTGAATCCCCACTAAAGTCAGTGGAATTATGTCAGTTGCTAGTTCTGCCACAGTTCTCTGACAAAATGAAGTTTAAAATGCGGTACCGGTTCCACATTACATTGAGAACAAAGATGTCTGCAAATTCTGGTTTTGCTATCTGGACTGCTGTCAGTCAAATGAACTATACATTATATCAATAGCCTTGAGTAATGCTGAACGTGTCCTGAGAAATATCATCCCAATCTAGATATGGTTCTCTCTTTTTCCATCTTTTCGATGTTTTGAAGACTATGTCATGAATTTTTTTTTTTTGCCGGATGTCTGTGTAATCAAATAGCATTTTATGTACTATATAAACATTTACTTCATATAACAATTCTAGCAAAAGAACTTGCAAGCTCTTAATTGCTAAGACATGTAAGGAAGTGTTGTAGTGTGATCATTTTATACATTTAATGCATTTGCTAGATAAGATTTAAAGTTGAGTATTTTCAGGATCATAAGGATAATGTTTGCTCTGTAGTGCATTACTGTGGTTTTAAAATGTCTCTAAAGATTAGCAGGGAATGGATGGTTCTGAGGATTAGTAATGAGATATAGTTACTGTTTAATATCTACCCCATGTCTCTAGATTCCAAAAGTTATCATTTGACATCTTTTCACTGGTCAGAGCTCTGATCCAAGTGTACAAAAGAAAAAAAAAAAAAGGAAAGGTGGCACGAATTGGTATCATCCTGCCAGTCTCAGCAGAGAGGACAAGGATTGAAATGGTATAGAGATTAAGCTATCCTTTACTCTCAAGAGGTGATCTCTACTGGTTGGGGTTCAGGCATCTGGATTGCTATGGTCTAGTTGGTATTATGATTATATCTTTTATGTAAACACATAGAGGACATCAGTGGCCAGGCGTGGTGGGAAGAGGAGGTATTAAATGCCCTATTTGTTGAGGAACATCATGCCTTCAATTAGAATTGTCATGAAAGATACCATGTTTACAGGAGTACTTTGAGGAACGTTTGGGACCATCCAACCTGTTTGGTTAGAGTTGTTGAGTAAGGATGTCAACTACTTGTGAACCTTACAAAAACTCTCAGGTTCAGGGATTCTTGGGTAACTACAGTCTGCCTAACAACCGTTCCTCCTGTAGTTTCAACTGAAGACAGAATCCCTCTGCAATTCTTATCTTAAACCATTGTGCAGCATTGTTGTGCTCTGTCATGGTCCTACATCTATCTATTACATGGATGAATGCAAGACTGTAGTCTCCAGAACTGCCTATCAAGACTGTTCACCAGCACTAAAACCATTTTAAATAAACCTATTTAAAAATACGAGAGAACTAGAAAGGGGTTTGTGTGCATGGCAGTTCCTACTAAGAAAACAATTATCTCTATCTCATTGGTTTTGCATATTCTTAGGCAAATTGCCAACTTGATTAATTTTGCTAGGGTCCAGCTGCCTCCGGAGTTGGAGCTGTGTAGTAACATGTCTTGCCAGAATCCAAGCAAAACCAAGACCCCACCTGGCCTAGCTGAGCACTCACATCACCCATTGGCTTTAGTAACAGTTGCAGGCATGCAGCACGTCTGCAAATCGGACTAGAAATCAGCTCTGCTCAGAATCAGAATGGGGGAGTTATGAGTCACTGAAGAGTAGTGCCTTCTAAATTGCCAAGTCTATCTGTATGAGTTTATATAGAGACCGAAACCTCTTTGCTTACCCTTTGCTGCCAGGATGCAAATGATGTTCTCTTGCATTAGCTAGTTGTGTTGTCAGGGTTACTCTGAAACTAGGATCCAGCTATCAAAGGCCCAGTCTGCACAATCTGCTCTTGGGGGCAATATTGTTTCTTCCTGAGGGGATTAACCTTAGCAGGAGGCAGGGTCATCTCTGCAGGCTGACCCAGACTCCAGACTGGGATCTACTTGATAAATCTACTTGATAAAAGCATTATGACCATGCTTCTCCATCCCTGCTCCCTCACATTGACTCCTAGCACCACACAATCTCCCCCAATCCCTATCTGGAGTTTAGTACCTGACAGCCCATTGGACAGCCTAATGGTATTCCAGCTACAAACATCTGTTTCCCCTTCACAAAGCTCCTCCCACAGAATTAGCTCCCAGATCCTCTCACTCCCTTAACAGATGCCTGGTTCCCAGTTATGCTCCCTCTCTGCAATACCCCAAACAAGCGATCTGCCATGCTGCCCGCAATTAGGACACCAACACCACCTGTCCTCATTGATTCTTCTGCCCAACACACACTCACACCATCCCCATAAAAGTCCCGGTTCCTCCCTTCCTGTGAGAGGTTAGTCACTCTCCAAAACCTCCTCTCCCTAAATTTCCCAATGTTCTCCCAACATTCCATCCTCTCAAACAGTGTCCAGTGCTGAGTGCCAGGGGCTGTCTGCTGCCTTCTTGTACCTCTGAATAGATAATCTGGGTGCTCTGGGGCTCTACAGGCCAGCATGTGAGAGATTTGTGTCTGGCCATCAAAGTCTCTCAAGCTCTATAACTGTTGTACCCAAGATCCTGCCGGTGGTGTGTTTGGAAGAGAGAAGTTTTTCACTTTTCTAAACTGATCTTTGTTAACAAGCTTAGTGGAGGTTTTAATTTTGGAAGGACTTTAGATAGTATAGAAGCCGATTTGCATAGAGCAGATCAATTACCAAGGACTAAAGGATATAATTAATAATAAAAAAATAATTAGTGACACCTGCTATTTGTCATGATTTTTTTCTCTTCAAGGACCTTGCCATAAATCATTATTTAAAACTCATATCCAGTGTGAATCAGCCACTAGAAGGCAATGTAGTCACATCACTTGAGTGCCTCAGGCTAGAACTGGATGAAATTGGTGGGAAGATGTTTGCAATGATACCAATTCCTATCCTGCACTTTTCCATCCACTGGGACCTACATTTTCTTTGTGAACTTCAAGAAACTGCCATGGCACCCATCTTGGGCCATATTGGTGTGTTGTCAGGAGAGAGAAGAGAAGGAGAAAAAAGAAATTAGCAAAAAATAATATAGAGACACATGGGCAAGAAAAACAACATAGTAGGAGGAGAAGTTTCCAGGGCATCACCCATCTCGATAAATACTCACTCTGGACACTTTTGACTGTGAGGGTATAGCGAAGACTGCTGAGATCCGGTCAGGTAGAGCAGTAACCCAAGGTAGTAACACTCTGATAACACCTCTGGAATTTGGGACCAAAAATTGATATGTTACTACTCCAGACTAGAAATGAGTCATAAGGGTGGGATTTTCAGAAGTTCTCCATGTTGGCCAAACTCTGCTCCCATTGAAGTGCATGTTCATATAATTCCCAGTGCTTTTGAAAATTGCACCCTAAAATGTTGAAATCATCCAGTCAGTAGAACTTCTGAGCAGCCCCATATGTGGGTTTCCTTTGAACAAAAGCCCTGCTGTCTCACCATTCAAACCACTGGGTCACAACTGGGTACATGAATGAGGTAATACGGTATGCCACTATGGCTGCAAAAGTGAGACATAGTGCATTTGCCTAACATTCACACCCATTATTGAAGGCCTGTATATTTGTAACATGCATATTATAGAACAGAAAGACAAATGACTAGCTGTATTTTACATACACCACTGTTTTGACTTGTGCATATTAATTAATTGAAAATACCTTTACAATCTACCCAATCCATTTAGCACAATCACAGTGGCTTTGAAGGTCTTTGATGCATGTCGCCGTAAACAAATGCAACAACAGTAAATGCCCAATTAACACAAATAAAAATAGGTTGCAGGATTTTGTGTCACTCCATCGTAAACAGATGCGGAAGAGAGAGCAAATCCCCCTTCATAGCATGCTTTACATCGAGCAAGAAGCAAAACTCATTTAAAGCCGTTGTAAATCTTAAATTATTCATTTAATCCCTGAGAGGTCATTAAAAATCCTCTTTCAACCTACCACAGTGGAGAACGTTTCTTATTCTCGGGCTGGGGAAGCTTAATCCCAAAGGAATATAACAATTGAAAAAAGACAGAGCAAGCAGAACAGACTTGAGGACATCTTAATTCTTGTGGATTTCAATGTCCTCGTTGGCATGAGTAGGGGTAGCGGGGCACATGGTTTTCTGGAAGTCATGCACTCCCGAGGTTTTAACCAGAAGGTAAAAGAGCTCTCCAACAGGGCAATATGCTGGGCTTCATCTCAGAGCCTGTGGACTAAGCATTTGTTCAAGCAAGGGGGTACCTGTAGGTGCATGGGGCATGGAGTGTGTTCAGCAGCCTTACGACAGTGGGTGTGCTTCCCTGCACATCCACAATACATGCTCTGCAAGATCATGCCCTAGGAGCATCTTCACTTAGGCGTTACAGCGGCAATGCAGCATTTTAAGTGTAGACCTGCCCCTGGATTCTGTGGAATAACAGGCAGTTGTTTCAAGATGCTACAGGTTGTTTATAAAAGTCCAACTAGTCTGTGACCGCTCATCTATTTGGAGATAGTACATTTGTTTAGATAACACACATACCCATCAATTTTTAGTTCACCTCTTCACTGTAAGGTATCTTGCTACATCCTGCTGGGCTCTTACCAGCCCAGGAACAAACCAGCAACACACCCAAATCTGTTCAAGCCCTTGCCTCAGATTTATTAACACAACGCAACAGAGGGGACAGTCCCCAGAGGCCTTTCTCTTGCTTCTCAGCCACCAGAAAGGCGGCTGCACCATTCCATTGAATCACCATCCAGATCATGTGACAGGCAGGTAGCCCTTAGCCCTTTCCTGGCTGTTTTACCCTGTCAAAACTAAGTAGAGGCCCTTATGTGTTGGTGCTGGTAGAGGTAAGGGCACAAAGAGTCTTGCCTTCTGTATGTGTGAGAGCCAGCCAAAATTACAGCCCATGTGCTCCTTCTGCACCCCCTGGGGTGCAATCTACCCCAAAGGCGTTGTGAGAGGGGTATGGAGAGAACTGGGCTATGGCTCCCCACTCGGCCCTGTCCTGCAAAGCGGGACTGGCTTGTTGGTGGGAGGAGGGGATGGAGAGATGCTGAAATCCTGAAGGGTTAGAGGAAGAGCATACCAGGATGCTCGAAGAAGCTCCCCTCAAGATGGTGTGCCTCTATAACGCCTGTCACTGTATGCACTATCCAGAATCTAGCCCAGAGTCTACATCTCAGCCTGGGAAAGATCTATAGCAACCATTTGCCAGCCTAGGCACAAAATCTAGTCTCCTGCTCTTTATTAGGTTGACTAAGGACAATAGAAAAACCAGTGGTAGTTTTCTGAGTTGGTCTAATAGAAACACACAAAGTGATGCTCCTATTTGTGTTATGTTTTCTCACTCAGGCCCTGTGTTTATAAGTGGCTCTGTGTGGAGCCTCAATGGTGTCCACAAAGCTCTGTGAGGAGCTAGTTGCAGGATCAGGTTTTAAGGGCCTTGTCTTCACTAAGAAGAATGGTGTGTACTTGCCTGGCGCTAGTTAATATGTGGTAAGTAGCACAAGGTAAAAGCCTAGAGAAACCCCTTTGGTGGGGTAAATATGGGGAGGATACGTAGTTCTGGTTTTGGGGACTCTGTACCAGCAGACTTGTCAGGGGTGAGTGAGTGACTCTGCTGGATGGTCTGGAATCATCCAGAAATTGGGTGTGTCAGACACTAGTGGTACTCATTAGCTGTGTGAAACTACAGGGTGATTTTCATTGTGGGCAAGCAGCCTGGCAAAGCATGCTCAGAGTCATTCTGAGCATTGAAGCAATGGGAGCTCAAGGGGAGGGGGAAGAGTTTATAAGTTGAAGGAGAAGAAAACAGACTGGAGGACTCACTGGTGGGCCAGAGCATGGACCAGAAGGGTCTGCTGTAAGGATTGTGTTGCCAGGACTTTGCCAGTTTTGTTGGGTTGGACTGCAGGTTCCCTTACCCCATTAGAGAAAAGGACTAGAATTTGCTGCAGCTGACACTGCAAAGACTCAAGGGAAATTTGAAGGATACTGTGGGACTCTGTCTTATTTCCCAAGTTCAAAGAGCTGCCATGCATATAGAGGGGTTGGACACCATTGCACAGAGACTGAGCAGGGTCAATCCACTTAAAGAAGAGCCTGAGGAAAGTGTATGTAGGTGTGTGCGCGTAATTACAATTTGCATTACACTCATGGTAGCAACAAGTACGAAAACTTGTGGAAAAGTCTCTGCAAGTGTTATCTTTTAAAGTTGTTAGACAATACACACAGGTGTGTCACAAAATTATAGATAAACTTGTGCATTTTTATATGGCTATATATTTAGTAAACATTTTTTCTCTAGAGATTGTCACTTGTGTTCTCAGAGATTTAACTCTTTATAACGTTTATATATATGGAAAAGTTGCTGTCCCAACACCCTCTGCTCCTGGCTGGCTGTGGCATTGCAGCATCTTTGACTTCAGTTTTCCCCACCTTCTTTTGGCCTATTCCAGCCATACAGGTCTCCTGGCCTTCTGGCCAGAGCACTTTAGAGTCCTGCCCCTTTTGTGACCACAGGATCTTTTATGAAAGCCCAACAAAAAAAGTATATGACCCAAACCTTCAGCCCAGTGCTTTCTCTGTTGCTGCTGCTCTCTGGTTTGATCACCTCCAATCTAGGTGCTGCCATGCAATTCCCCTTACTCAGGGTTTTCCAGCAGGTTTCAGGGGACTGAGGTCCCCTGCCTCAGTCAGGCTTCCAGCTTGCCCCAGGAGAAGCCTATCTGGTTCCCTTTCTCTCTCTCTCATCTTTCTGTTCTGGCTCCTTCCCAGAGAAAGGGCAGTTCCTACCTGGTCTCCTCTCTCCATCTTGGTTCACCCAACTCTTGGTCGAGACAAATACTACTCTCCGCCATGATGGGCTTGTCAAGCTGTCCCGCGGTGGCTCATGGGCATGTGTACACACCTCAGGACAGACTATTAAAAACCAGAGCATAAACCCAAACTTGTACTGTAACAACCTTAACATGGAACCACAGTCATTCCCCTTGGTAGGCCTACTTTTGCGATAGATGATTCCTTTACACCAAGCATCACAATAATATTCAGGTTACTCCCAAACCCAAAGGACCAGTCACTTACTCCCCGTCAATTGCACTTTAGATTTCACCCCAAAGACAACTTTTGTAGCCAATCCTATAATAAAGTATCTAAAGATTTACTATATAGCAAAAGGAAACAAGTTAATTAGAAGATTAAAGTAGGAGAACATATACACATGGATAAATTACAATTTTAAGTGTCAAAAGGTAATAATAGAAGCTTCTATAATAAGCAAGTTCTATATGTACTTTAGGGCTCACCAAGACTAAGCACTGGGGTTCTCTTGCTTATGCCTAGAAACCCTGCCCTACACTAGCACTTTTGTTAGTATAGTCAATCAGGGGTGTGAAAAAACACCCTCCTGGGTGACATAAGTTACACCGACAGAAGCGCCAGCATGGACAACGCTATGTTGGTGGGAGACGCTCTCCCGCCAACATAGCTACCACTGCTTGCAAGGAGTGGTTTAATTACGTTGACAGGACTGCTCTCTGCCATCAGCATTGAGCAGTTACACGGGAGATCTTACAGCAGCGCAGCTGCGTTGGTACAGTTCTCTAGTGTAGACGTGGCCACAGTTCCTTCTTGTTAGGGGTTTTTATTCCTTTCCTCCCTTCTGCTCTGAGCTGCAAACACCTTCTACTGAAGACCAGCATTTCACGCACGCTGCCTGTGAAAACAGCATTGAAAATAGAAGGGCCGTTGACTAGAAAGTTTAATTATGGTTTAAGTGGATTAAATGTCTCTCTCCTGTCTAAGGGATTTACATGGTTACAGAGGCATACAGTGCACATGCTCGAATATTACCTTACAATATGGTACACAGGTGTTGTAAGTGAGATTAATGCAGGCAGCAATTTACCAGCATTCCATAAAGTCTAAACACTAAACACATTCTGATAATTCTAATACCTATTTTAACAAGATGAATACACAGGTGTGCCAGATGGATTCTAGCTATGCATTTGTCAGTATTCCACGGAGGCCTGGGGTCCTTGGCATGAGCTGGTACCCGCTCTGCCAGCATCACAGACCTTTATTTCTAATTAGTCCAGGCCTACCCAGGCTAGTAAACTGGTCTCTCAGGCTCCTATTAATGCTTTCACAATCTGTGTGAGGTAAGCACCCTATCACGGCATACAGTAGCACCTCAGAGTTATGAACACCAGAGTTACGAACTGACTGGTCAACCACACACCCCATTTAGAACTGGAATTATGCAATCAGGCAGCAGCGGAGACCAAAAAAAGAGAGAAGCAAATACAGTAGAGTCCTGTGTTAAATGTAAACTACTAAAAGAATAGAGGGAAATTTGTAAGAAAAGATTTGACAAGGGAAGGAAAACGTTTCTGTGCTTGTATCGTTTAAATTAAAATGGTTAAATGCAGCATTTTCCTTCTTCATTGTAAAATTTCAAAGCTGTATTAAGTCAATGTTCAGTTGTAAACTTTTGAAAGAACCACCACAACGTTTTGTTCAGAGTGCCGAACATTTCAGAGTTACGAACAACCTCCATTTCCGAGGTATTTGTAACTCTGAGGTTCTACTGTATATATATGTTCTAAAAAAATCTAAACTCTGCTCTGTACCACTGCAGCTGAGGTACAGAAAAGGGGACAATATTATACTTAACATTTGACTGGGGCTTTCCCCATGCCTGTTACATTAACAGGTTGAGGTAAAGACTATGGAGGAGCTGTGGGTGTACCTTGACCTGCTGACTTGTGTTAAAACTGCAATCTGTCTCATCATCACTAGGATTTTACCTCAGGTTATGTGTTGCTAACACAAGGCAAGAAAGCACCTTTTTGCTAGTGAAGATGCACCTCAGGAGTATTCCTTCCTGTACTACACAATTGCATATGCTGAAATAAGACGTTGACTCAGGAAAAGGGCTAAAGGAAGTGGATTATCTTGCTGCCTGTGAAAACAGCATTGAAAATAGAGGGGCCACTGTCTAGAAAGTTTAATTATGATTTAAGTGGATTAGGCTGAAATGTTTGTCGCTCAGTCACTTAGTGAAGGCAGATGCAATTTCCACCAATTTTCTTACTCCCCAGTGGCATTTCTGATCTGAGTGCAGAATGAATTGCACTGAATTGCTGAGTAATCTAGCAATATAGATTGGCCTCAGGCACTCTGGGTTTTCCCCCGTAGTGAATTTTCTAGCATGACTGCACGGAGCACAGCTTTTAAAGTGTTCATCCAGGGTGTATTTTGTATATATAATGCTGGGGCTGATCAGTGAATAAATTTGTGGGGTACTCAGCACCTTGCATGACTGGGCCTTAAGGTGGGAAAAAGCAGCAAGAATAAATGAACAGAAGAAACAAAGAACCTGTCTTCATGAAAAAGTCCCTAGTAATAACATAAATAAATAAAATAACCACCCCCATAATATCCAGCTCCATAGATCTTGAAATAGGTTGCAAAGGATGTCAGTATAATTATCCATATTTTATAGTTGGCTCTTTATTTGCTCCTAAATTTAATTCAGGCTGTCCTCTTTAAAGGCTTACTTCAGCCAGGCCACAGCTGTTTAGAAGACTGTCTCTGCCCCTGTCCCTCCTCAGTGGAGCTGAATCAGCAGCTGCACTTTCATTAGATTGGAATGTATGGAGGCATTTCCATTGGAGAGCCCTCCATTTTGAATTTGTTTCCTCTTTTGGGCTGACAGAGCCCATGTACGTTGATCTTCAGAATGCAATAGTAGCCCATCATGGAACACCCCTCACCCCAGTGCCCAAGTGAGGTAAAATCTGCTTGTGCCTCCCTCGTAAGTGGCTTTATGCTCCACCTTAGATCAAATGAACCCTGGGTTCTTTGTGCTCAAGGTAAGCCTCAACCCTTAGTTTGCTGGCGCTAAACTGGATTCTCAGTGTACAGTGCCACCATTTAAACGGTTAGGTGTGTAAACTAATAATGCAGCCCTTAGGACCTTCATGACATTCAGTATTAAAAGAAACAAAGGCCCAGCCAATATTTAAAAGGAACACTTACTTTATTAGGGGAAAGGATGGGGTGGAATTATAAGAAGGTGTAAGGCTAGCAATTGGGGTAAAAGGAAGAGTTGGGGAATCATAGGGGATCAATAAACGAATGCACAAACTACACCCACAACAATAGTCAGACCCTCCCTCAAATCAGTAATATCCCCTCTAATAACTAGATGTAATTGGAAACCCAACATAGGATATAAATGGACCTGGGTGCAGCCCACAGATCATGTGCGGTTGGTGTGCATCACCGTTCTTTGTGCCGGAACTCAGTACAGATGCCTGAATGGAGGAAAAATTATGCAATAAAATAATGAAATAAATGGGGTAGGCCTGACCGTCGCTCGGGTGCAGTGTGGTGCCAACGTACCCCTAGGATGGGGTGAGCCTTCCTCAGGCTGAATGCCCTCAGGCCAGGACTTCCCCATCCCCAAGCCCCTTCCAAACTAGGTGAAGGGTCCCCAGTACTCAATGTTCAGCTATCCCACTACAAGGCATATCTGTTGTTGGAAAGAACAGGTCTCTGGGTTTCTCCATCGCTGGCCTTTCCTTGGCTTGTGAGCGTTTGGGCAGGGGGGACCAGCTTCTCTCTCCACGTGGCGTTTCAGGGACAGCTAGCTGAGGGGGGAGAGTGCGATGCTCCCTGTGAAGCGGGGAGCTTCTGGTTGGCTGAAGCCTCTGGCCAAGAGCTCTCTCCAACCAAGCAGAGAACAACTCTGGGGCTATGCTTCTGCTAATGCTGGAAGCCCACACCTGCAAGCTGCTCCTTTCCCCCAAATGCGGCATCTCTTCGATCTCAGTGCACATGTCTAGGTGGTCCCAGCCACATGAAGGCTATCCAGGACCCACTGTCGTTAGTCAGGCCTTTGGCCTTGTAACTCCTCTTCTTCTCTGTGTCAGTGTCAAGAGCTGGTCCAGGTTTCAAACACAGGCTAGGTAGGCAGTTTCAGTTTAATTCCTCCCAGGCTCTGTCTGCACTGTTGGCAGCTGCTTGTCTCAAGCAGTTTCTTAGCAGTGCTTCTGTTTGTTACACCCCTGTTACAGGAGAAAGGGTTACAGGGTCAAGCCCCTGTCTGGAGATTCACTGTCTAACATATGCCTTGATTAACTTCCCCTTCCTACCACCCTCATTTGACTTCTGTGTGTCTGATTCCTTGGGAACCTTCTTTATGAAATCTCCTAGATTTGTCCTATTAACTGCTGCTTCAGCTATTTTCCCTTTAGCAAAGCTGGGAGTTTACTCCCTGCCCACAAGAACATAGGCAGGTCTCTGCCCGTTTACTTAAGTAATTATTTAAATACATTTAAAAATCTTAACCACTTTTAAAATTAACTTATGGAACCAAGGTACTATTTAAGCAAGTCAACCAGTGCAAGGGAATTCTGACCTAACGCTACCCCCTTCACCCAGAATTCACTCCATTGTGCCTATGATATTGCAGTACGTACAGTCTTCTGTCGGAGGGTACCATAACATCAGGTGATTATTAACAACTACATGGTAATGTTGTAGTATAAGTGAAAAGTGATGCAAAGAACAGCAACAGTTCATATCACATCACTAGCACTGTATATTTGAGACCTAGACAGCACCACCAAACTTTATATATTCCGCAAATCACAGGGATACTTCATTGTTTTGGCTTCTATAAATCACTGTTAGCCAAACCCATTCTAATACAAAATTGAGATGAAAATGCCTGGTAGATCACCTTGTCCATACCCTTAGAAACCAATGCAAATTTGTTTCCTAATTAATCTTTTCTTTTGACCCATCAGGTTGAATTTTAAATATGTCCCCTTGATACTTTGCATTTCTGTAGTGATTTTAATCTATGGAACTCAAAGTGTTCTGCAGATATTATTATATGAAAGCTTCATAGCAATCCTGTGAAATAGGTAAGTGGATTTATCCCCATTATACAGAGGGGCAAACTGATTCACAGTTAAGTGATTTGAACAAATGAGCTAAGAATAGAAGTTAGGTCTTGCTCTTAGACATTTGCCTTAACTACGGGACTTTCCTTTTAGAAGGGCAAATAACCAAGTAATGAGCTGCGGATCCTTAAAAATTTTGAAACAGAGGAATCAGACTAGTGGTCCATCTAGACTAGTATCCTGTATCTTACAGGCAGTGGTGCAAGTAGAAATCATTTCTTGCCGGTACACTGAACTCATGGGAGGGACACCATGGGGGGGGGGGGAGCGCATGACCTCCCCATGTGACCCCCCACATGACTCCTCCCCATCCTTCCCCCAGCCTGGGGCCCCGTGCTCTTCCCGTCCCCTTCCCATGATCCACATCCATCCCGTGTTACTGTTGTCCTCCCCCACCTGCACTGGAGACTTTTGCTGTCCAGACCCCAGGCAGAAGGACTCAGGAGACGCAGCTGCATGGAAGGGCTGGGGGCCGGGCTGGGAGTGGTACAGCAGCTGCGCCAGAGGAGTTGCTGGTGTGCGGCTGCCCGGCGGCCCTATGTTCTGCTCCTTTCCCTGCTGAGGTTCCCAGGAGAGCCCTGAACCGCAGGACTCTCCTAGGAACCACAGCAGGGAAAGGAGCAGAATTCCAGCAGTTCCTCTGGCGGCTGTACTACCCCTAGCCCATCCTGGTAGACAACGGTGTGGCCTCAGTTATTCACACCTCTGTTACGTCCCTTCTGGACGCCAGCAATGTTATAGATCGTGCTTAGGAAACTCCAACTAGTACAGAACAGTGCAGTGCCTCTCAGCAACACAAGCTACCTTGAATACGTCACATCTGTCCTCTGGTCTCTACATTGGCTTCCCATAGAATATCCAATCAGGTTCAAGGTCTCAGTCTTTATCTTCAAGGTGGTCCATGGGCTGGGCCCAGGATATACCCCCTTAAGGGTAAAGTTTGTCTGTGCAAGAGACAAAACTTTCTTCCAGGCTGGTCTGAGACAGTGGAATGAACTGCTACAGGAATTAAGGACCATCCCAAACTTCACCACCCTCCACTCCAAGTGCAAAGCACACCTTTTCCACCTACCTTCTCTAATATGAGCACATAGCAACGTGCACATTAATAACACCAACAAGAGAAACTCTGCCAACACAAAACTCTCCACTGCACACATAATTCTTCTCCTGGGGAGAGGATGAGAGAACAAACACATGTGACAGTTTTTAGTCATGTTGTTAAATGCACTATTGGAACGTGCTCAGATACTATGATGATAAATGAGATATAAGGACCTCAGCAGCATAGAATGTTGTCTCTCCCCTCCCTTTCATGTTAGTGCATCTCGGTAGATCATTTAACACAGGAAAGGCTAGTCCATGCAGTTGAATTTAATCAATAGCCACTCTCACATTTTGTCTCAATTAAGAAAGATCATATTACAACCTGCTGAGGACTCTGGTTATTAATATGTTAAAATATATATTTCTTTTTAAGATCATTAATAATAAATGCTTTTGTGTCCCATCAATAATATATCATGTGCAAATTAGTGTATGAATTAATGTTGCTCATCTCAAGCTAAAAAAATAGCACTGCTTTTATTACATAATAAAATGTCTTTAATTGTTGGAGTGGAACAACTTTATTACATACCATTACTTTTGGTAACAACCTCTGTTTTTTCTTTGATCAGAAAATGTTATCAGTCAGAGCCAGACTGAAAAATAAAACTAAAGAATAACATTACTAGAATAATGTAGTTGAGTGAAATAAATTGACACCAGCATAATGCGGCTTTGAAAAGTGAGGTGGCAAAGTTTTCAGACGATACAAAATTACTCAAGAAAGTTAAGTCCAAAGCAGACTGAAAAGAGTTACAAATGGATCTCACAAAACTGGGTAAGTGGGCAACACAATGGCAGATGAAATTCAGTGTTCAATGGAAAACGTGATCTCAACTATACATACAAAATGATGGGGTCTAAATTAGCCGTTACCACACAAGAAAGAGATCTTAGAGTCATCATGGATAGCTCTCCGAAAACATTTGCCCAATGTGCAGTGAAAGTGAAAAAATCTATCAGAATGTTAGGAATCACTAGGAAGGGATATCATGGATATAATAAGGCCAGGTCTACACAGGATATTAGGTCAGTATGACTACATTGGTCAGGGATGTGAAAAACCCATTCCGCTGTGCAGCCCAGTAAAATTGACCTAGCCCCTGATGTAGACAATGCTAAGGTGACAGGAATAGGTAGCATCTTCCATAGGAGTAGGTAGCATCTTCACTGAAGCAGTGCAAGTGTAGATTCACCCTAAAATAGAAAATATCATAATGTCACTGTATAAATCCATGCTTCGTCCACGCCTTGAATACTGCGTGCTGTTGTGGTCACCATATCTCAAAAAAAGAGATGTTAGCATTTGAGAAAGTACAGAGAAGGGCAACACAAATTATTAGGGATATGGAACAGCTTCCACATGAGGAGTTATTAAACAGAATAGGACTCTTTAGCTTAAAAGAGAGATGATTAACGGGGGATATGATCAAGGTCTACAAAATCAAGAGTGGTGTGGAGAAAGTGAATTAGGAAGTGTTATTTACCCCTTCACATAACACAAGAACTAGAGGTGACCCACTGAAATTAATAGGCAGTAGGTGTAAAACAAACACAAGGAAGTATTTCATCACACAACACACTGTTAACCTGTGGAACTCATTTCTAGAGGATGTTGTGAAGGCCAAAACTGTAACTGGGTTCTAAAAAGAATTAGATAAGTTCATGGAGGATAGGTCCATCAATGGCTACTAGCCAAGATGGGTAGGGATGCAACCCCGTGCTCTGGGTGTCCCTAAACCTCTGAATGCCAGAACCTGGGACTGGACACCAGTGATGGATTACCGGATAATTTGCACTGTTCTAATTCCTTCTGAAGCATCTGGCACTGGCCACAGTTGTAAGACAGGATACTGGGCTAGATGGACCATTGCTCTGACTTGCTATGTCTGTTCTCATGTTCTTAATAAGAAAGAAATATAATTAACAGGAAGATGTACATGGTAACATATATTCAACTTTTGCAGCCAAATGTTTTTGTCTAAAGTTTTAAAGTATTACATATAAATTTTCATAATCTGAATGACATCTTGTCATCAAGGGACATTCCAGCAACAATGTCCTTTTTACTGTTATTATTCTATTGTTTCCTTTCCTTTCTAGTGGTTTAATTAAGGAATATTGTGAAGTCAGTATTATAGGAAATGGTGGGGTTAAAGCATTTCCCTGTCCCTGTCAGGAATCAGGGCCTGACGAGAGCAGCTGGCCTGCGGTGGGCTGCCCAATTGGCAATGCCACCAGAGTGGATGGAAGGGCCAGCAGACCAGCTCTTAATCCAGCAGTAGCAATTTGCTGGCTGCTTAATGTGCATGCCTGCTACTGTAGCTATTCCTGTGTTGTTTTGTTCCTGCTGCCCCAGCCCTGTCCTTGCCTCAGACCTTTCCCCTTGCCTGTTAACTTGCTTGCTCCTTGGGATTCCAGCTCAGCTCTGATCTTTGGTTCCTGCCCCTGGCTTGGCTCTTGGCTCTTGGCTCTGACTACTGACTCTGGTTTTGACCCTAGCCCCTAGTTTCCAATGCTTGGATCCTGCACCCACGCTGACCATTGGGCTAGATGTCTGACAGTTCCCAACCAGTTAGGTACCTAAATATGGACTTAGGAGCCTAACTTTAGGTACCCAGGTTTGAAAGTTTTGGCTCTTATACACAAACAGGAGAGACAGGAAAATATATTCAGGTCAAACTAGCTTTGGGCTGTGATATAGTGAGCAATGCATCCCATGCACTTAGACTACAATTCAGGAATGCATTGAAACATATGCTTGAAGTTAAACACCTTCTTACATGATGACAGGTTTCAGAGTAGCAGCCGTGTTAGTCTGTATCCGCAAAAAGAACAGGAGTACTTGTGGCACCTTAGAGATGAATAAATTTATTTGAGTATAAGCTTTCGTGGGCTACAGCCCACTTCATTGGATGCATAGAATGGAACATATAGTAAGAAGATATATATATATATACATACAGAGAACATGAAAAGGTTGAGTAAGAGGCTAATTAATTAAGATGAGCTATTATCAGCAGGAGAAAAAAACTTCTGTAGTGATAATCAAGATGGCCCATTTAGACAATTGACAAGAAGGTGTGAGGATACTTAAGGTGTGACAAGAAAGTGTGAGGATGGGGAAATAGATTCAATGTGTGTAATGCCCCAGCCACTCCCAGTCTCTGTTCAAACTCATTAACTTGTCTGAGTTCACTTTGTCTGTAGCTAAAGATTATAGATTAGAGGAAAATATTTGGTTGTGGTACTTTTCACTCATGCCTCTTTGCCTTTCTTTTTTTTTCTCCTTTGACAAGAGCCTAATCTATGTATTTTTGAAATACACGAAAATACACGAAATACACGAAATTGAATTCTCCTTTACAATGAAAAGCGGTAGAAATCCAATCTGTACAAGGGGAAAAAAATTCATTCAGAACTACTATGCACATCAAAACAAGGGGAAAAAACAACTTATTAAAATGAACTCCCAGAAGCAGATTTTTGCATCAAGCTCAAATTTCTACCTCTCAATAATAATAATAATTAATAATAAATACAAATTGTTTGAAAGCTGCTTGACCTTTAGCCAGCTAAAACTCTGCAGTCACTTAGGAATTCATTTCAATAAACAACTGTCAGTCCTGAAGATTACAAAGGGCTAAATTATGTCCTGGTTTACTCAGACAAGGAATGCATCAGGAGAGAATGAGGCCTCTTCCAAGCCCTTGCTTGTGTAAGCCAGGGTCTGAAGGAACTCTCCTTTGCCATTTGTTGATGAACTTGGGGGTAAAGACCTCAGGAGCGGACTGTATTTGCATAGACACACATACTTTGCCTAGTGATCAGCAGACAGACCTGCTTTGCCAAAGGGATTACTTTTGGCTGTTTTGGGTTAAAATTCACTTTAGTACTAGAGGCAGGAGTAATGAAATGTTATTATCATGATTGTATGACTAAAGGGCAGCGGAATTGTATGTAATATAGACCCTAACTGAGAGGATCACCGTAACTTTAACTTCACTCACTAAGCAGGGGTAGGGATTCGTGATGCTAAATCCAAATGAAGTTCAGAGTAGGTGGGGACTTTATTTAAAGAGGTCTAGATATTGTCTGACCTTCTTTCTCTGGGCTTTAAAGATATAGATGCATAAATTCTATTGAGAGTCCTCATATTTGTTCAGTGATCATTAGCGCTGAAACTACTGATAAGTTAGTGTAGTACCTGAATTTTAAACTTAGTATGGGGACAGTGTTATAGTGAAAAGTAATGCAGAGAATGCAATAGCAGAGAGTTCCCCATTATGCAGTGAAATTGCAAAGAGCTGAAATCACTCAGAACTGGGCTAAGTAGTGGAACCTCAGACTGGCATGGCAGCTAATGGTAGAAGTAGCAGTAGAAAGCAGAGGCAGGGGTGACAGAGGTCAGGGGTGAGAGATGAACCCATATGAACCCACCCCTGGATTCTGGGACTTCGCTAACTCTGGACAGCCAACTGTGAGCGGTGTGCAGCAGAGCGAAAAGGGGAATGGTGTGTTAAAGGAGTGTTCATTCATCAGACAGTCACAAGAGGAGGTGGGAAACTGAGGCAAAGGATGACTGCTCAACATATTATGGGGTGAGTGTTTACTCATTGTTTACATACTTTTTAATCATTGTTGCAGTGTTTCCCACATTAATGCTGAGCTCTCTCCTCCTTTAAATAAAAGTTTTCCTTTGTTATACACAGATTCAGGGCTTGCAAGTGTGGAGATATCATTTCTTAGAGCTGCCCAGGGTTGGTATTTAGTTTTACCAGATTTCTAGGGGTGGAGATTTGATCTGGCTCTGTTTTGTAAATATTAAGAGGAACCCCAAGATACTGAACCTGACCCCTGCTACAGGCTGGCAGAAGGGTTACACTTGGCCTACCTGGACGTGGGTCCAGCTTGGATCTATCTTACAGCCCTGGATCTCTGGATATTACCACCCCCTGAGAAAACGGGCTGAGCCAGACCAGAGAGGCTGCATGAACCAGCAGCCAATCAGTGAAGGCCTGGGAGAGCCAATCAGGGTGGGGGAAGGGGCAGCCAATCAGGACCAGGCTAGGTCCTATATAAAGACTGTCCAGCTAGGGAGAAGGACTGATGAAAGGAGCAGCACCTTGGACAGAGCAGTGCTGGGCAGGCTTGGGGGAGCAGATAGGGGCTCCAGCCCATTACCTGCCAGGCTGTGGCCCTGCTGCAAAGGGTCAGGAAGGTGCATAGGGCCAAAGGGGAAGTGGCCCAGGGAGACCGAGCAGGCAAGAGGGGAAGGAAAAGGGCAGAGAGAGGCTGCCGCTAGAGGGTCCCTAGGTCGGGGCCCAGAGTAGCGGGCGGGCCTGGGTCCCCCCTTTCCCCGTTTGCAATGCACCTGGCCATTGAGGAGAGGGGCCGAGACAGACTGCAACTGGCCCCTGAGATAAGGGGCTAGGCTACAAGGTTGTGGTTGGCCACTGAGGCAGGTGCAGTCAGAAGGACTGCAGTTAACAACACCCCCCCAGAAAGGGACAAGACTGAAGTGGCGGGCACTGCCGGAGGGCAGTATCCTGAAGCAGACAAGGACTGTCCTGAAGAGGATGCCGCCAAGCAGGGAGCAACGCAGGTCCCAGGGCAGCAGAGCAAATGATGGGCCTGACACCACGCATCGAGGGCACTCCGCAGCGGTCAAGAGCTAATTCCCAGAGCGACTGGCAGGAGGTGTCAGCGGTGGTGAGTGAAACCCCGTCACACCTCCCGACAAGCGAGAGTGGGCAGGGACAGAGGTCAAATAAGTTGCACCCTTTTATGGGCTGTAGTAATCAACCCTCCCTCCTCTCCAGAGCAACATGGACATATGAGCAGAATTGTGATTCTCTGCGTCACCATTCCATCCTTGGGCAGATCCCGGGCGGAGCAGCTGTGCACTGCCCTTCATTCGTGAGCCAAAGGGTCAGTCTAGCCCTAGAAATACAAGCTACCCATATTAAAGTACTCTATTTAGGGGCCCAGGAAGTGGGGTGCAAGGGTTGGGAGGATTTTGGGGGGAAAGACGTTTCCAAACAATGCTTTCCTAATAAAAATAAACCCAGATAAACGTTTGGTGGTGGCAGCGGAAGTCCAAGGGCAAAGGGTAAAATAGTTTGTACCTTGGGAAAGTTTTAACCTAAGCTGGTAAAAGTAAGCTTAGGGGGTTTTTCATGCAGGTCCCCACATCTGTACCCTAGAGTTCAGAGGGGGGAAGGAACCTTGACAGGGGAGTTCCAATCTGTTAATCATAGTCAGACTGCTAAAATAAAACACGCAATGCCGTGTGAAAGACTCTCAAATCAATGTTTCTCCTCAGTGCAGAGGCAGGGACCGATGCTATCAGAGTACTTGCGAGAGTCTTGACGATATGTTCTCTGCCCTGCGCTAACGGGCTGTTTGTTCCAACTCCTCCTGCCCAGCCTCTTCATTTCAGCCTCATTTCACTCTTGCCCCTGGCTCAGTCCTTCTTCCCCCCCGCCCTCCCCGCCTCTGGTCAGCATCCCCTTCCCTTCCCTTGTCCTTCTGTTTAACGTATCCCCTTCCCACTAAACCCCACAAAAAACCACGGTAGGAGCATACCCTTTGCTAGCCATTGTGTTATTCCCTCTGCTTATATGTTATACCCTTTCCCCTCATCTTTGTCTGTTCTGACTATAGGGCTGGAGCACCCACGGGAAAATAAAATAGTATAAAAATAAAATAAATCGGCCACCCGCTGATCAATTGCTTGGCAGGCCCCGCCAACTAGCTGTATGGTGAGCCCCGCTGAGCAGCTGTTCGGCGGTAGGCGGGAGGAGCTGGGGGGAGGGGGGCGCAGTGGGGGCAAGAAGAAGCGGAGCAAGGGCAGGGCACCCCTGGGGGAGGGGAAGAGTGGGGGGGGCAGGAAGAGGTGGAGGGAGGGCAGGGTGCGGTTGGGGGTGGGGCAAAGTGGGGGCAGGAAGAGGCGGGGTGGGGGTGGGGTCTTGGGGGAAGGGACGGAGTGGGGGTGGAGCACCCACCCGGAAAAAGGAAAGTCAGGGCCTGTGGTTCCGACTGTTTAGCCTGGAAGCTCTGTGGGGCAAGGACTGCAACCTAGTGCTGTGTTTGGTCAGTGCCTAGCAGCCTGGGATCTTGATCTCGGTGCTACCGTAATAATAATGATGAATAAATTAACATGGAGAAGAGTAAACCATTAATTTTAAAAAGCATCTTGCAGGTAATAACAACGTATAACAAAACATGAAGTAGTGTAGGGAGCCTAATGACAAACATTCAATATACCGAGGTCAGTTCTGCTATTCATTTGTGCAGCCAAGGTTTGACAAGCTGGGCCTTAAAAACCTCTAAGGATGGAGAGATCTACTTTGCCATTTTTCAGATAACTACAGGAATGGATTTCACAGGTTTGATGTATGCAGCTATGACATGTTCATTTCGCATGTGCTGTATCTTTAAGATTTCAGAGAATTCCATATGTATGTAGAGATGGCAGCCACTTTGTTCCTAGAGTTGCTTTGCATTGCCTTTTCTCATACAGACTTTATATTTGTCCTTTTTTGTTGCTTTCCTTAGTCTGAAATAAGTTCCTTGGGCTGTGTATGGTTTCATTTTGCATAATGAAACCATAACAGACAGAGGGACCGATCCTCCTCCCGTTAAAATCAGAGTAACTCCATCAGAGCTATCACACGAAACTGGGCTGGGGATTCAAAATGGAAACAAATGCACTTGTGTTTTGTGTGAAACTTTGTTGGTCTTGTGTAGCCAAATCACAAAATTCTGAATCAGAACTTTTCTTTCCCACACTGTCAGATGGCGCTTAGGGCATACCCAGGGCTCTGCCGTTCCTATCATACTGTGTGTGGAATGGCTCCCTTGTGTTTCTATAGCTTCACTTTTTCATGGGGATGGGTTGTTGACTGAGTGTTGTACCCCCACATCTGGAGGAGCAGTGGGCTGCTTTTTGTATGGTCCATACCCTTTGACCTGTCCAGCTTGTGTAGGGTGACTGTCCTGATATTAGGGGCTTTGTCTTATATATGCAACTACACACTCCTCCCTTCGGGGGAAAAAAAAGTGTCCCAATATTTCACACTTGGTATCTGGTCACCCTAGCCTTGTGGCGTATCTCAAAACAATCCTGTGACAATATTCACTATTGTCAGTCTGTTTGCTCCTGAGATTGTCTCGTTTATGTGGTTTGATGTCTTCTGTTTCCTCATATGGCAAACTCAGATAGAAAGAGGGCTTTCCTAAAAGAGTAAAAGTGGGAAGATTGGCTGGCTCAGGAGTCTGGCAGGGGGATATACTCTCCCATCTGGGCTGCTGGTTTGAAGTCAGCCTAACGCTCAGTCATTGCCATCTGATAGTGGTTTAGTGGTGTACGTGGAATGAACTGAGCTCAGTTGAGGTTGTAGTGGGCAAGTGGTCATATCACAAATCACCCCTTCATGATTATTGGCAGGTGGTAACATTGGTAGGTGAAAGCAGCAGTGAGCCCATGGAAACAGACCTACACTGTCATGCCTGTGATGGTTCTTGGGGTACCCAGGACTGTGAGTAACCATATTACCCCCTCCCTCCAACACAAGGGAGTCCTTCCTGTGCCTGGCTGGGTATCATCTCCCTAAGTCCACCAGCCTGTCAGTCACTCAAGCACTCCCCTTTGGGCTATACCCGTCCTGTCTTCACCTTGCAGGTTAACAATAGTACATCCCAATCCCCGAGTCCCTTTGAATTCTTCCCTCGTAATACCCAGACCCTGACACTGGCTGCTCACAGAAATCCCAGATCCTCTGCCCCCAGAGGAGAAGTGTACCCCAGTTTATCAGTTTTACTGTAAGCCACCACTCCTGTAAACTACACAGTACTTGTGAGCATTTATAACAAACCAAAAGAAGGTTTATTTAAGAAAGAATGGAGGTTCCACTAGAAACAAGAGAGAGGGATGGAAACAAATGGTTACAACACAAAACAAAATAATAAAATGTGAACCTGGGTCTACACTCATTAATAGTTACCTTTCCTATCTAATTTAGTAGGTTTCCCCACCTAAGTTCAGTCTGTTGGCTTCACGGGAACTAGGATCCAATCTTTCATGAGAACATCCCTGGTCCCCAAAATATCTCCTCAGTGAAAGGATACAGAGCACCTTTTCCCACTCTGTGTTATTCTGAAACAGTCTTTTGTCTTTGTTCATAGACAGGATGATACTCTGGCTGTTGTAATGTTCCTTTTATTCCTCCAAGTGATTTCAATGGAAAACCATCAGAGACAACTGCAAACAATCGAAAGTCCTGGGATGGAGCAAGGCTAGACAACTGAGCCTTGCATTACATCACTGGCTAATTAGGGCATGATGACCATGAACCTGCCTCCTGTTAGGGATGGGCCTTCACTGAGATATATTATGTCCTGGTGGCTAACTTTTACTCCAAGACCACACAGCACATTTTCCGTGTAAATACACTACTCCTTAAATATTACGTGTGCATACATCTCACAATGGTTATGAGTCTTGCTAAATTATGAGCTTTCTAAAGAGACCTTACATGTTAATCTTTATAGATACATCTCCTGTAAGACATGTGTTGGGTGTAGTGAGTTTGACAGGACCGAGGTGAGAGTTGTTTGCAAAGAACAGGAGGCGCTTTGCCCAGGAGCCTCTGTGTCACAGCCCCTGGCACAGATGTGAGGCATGTTGGCAAGGCAGTATGGGGCAGATGTTCGATGGAAAGCAGGGAGATTTCAGTCCCCAAAGCTTCCAGCAAAGTTCACTTCACCAAGCGCTGTGTTGCAGTTATGAATGTTGTCCTATGTTTTACAAACCTGTACAGTTCTGAGCTGTGAAAGGCCCTAGAATTTCCCCCCGCCCCTCTTAAGTAAATAAAGGGTATGCAGCACAATGCTTCAGTTTGGGTTTAATGTCAATGCACCCCTAAGTCCAGTACATAGAGCTCGCTCTGGTTTTGTAAACACACGGGAAACACTATTCTTGAGAGACGTTTACAGCGGGCAGCCATTAGTGGGCGTTCCTACTAAGTTTTCTGAGACAGGTTGGAGGAACCTCTTTTCGTATCAGTCATTATCTTGGCTACTGGTATATGAAAAAATCCTCTTTCTCTTCTACAGCAGTATGTACCCTATTCTTGTGGACAGCAGGGGGCCTTCAAAATATTGATGGATACATTTGGCTTAGCAGTGTTAAAGTGACATGAATCAACATGTGAAGAACACGGCAATTAACAAGGTGACATAAGCAGTTTCCCTCTCTGCCTACAGCTGACTGAGTTGCTAGGTCCAAGTCTGTAGGACAACACTTGGCCAGTTAAACAACTAATGTTCATCTTGTATTACAGATGAGTTCTTGGGGAAGCACATTACAGTTGTGAAGACACAACATTACAGCAGTGGACGCTATAGGCGCTGATGCAAGGGTACAGCAAAGAGGCATAGAGACCTACAGTTAAAAGGAATGATATGTGAATGTGTGTTTGTATTTTAAAAGAAAATTACCTTTGTCTTATTCAATCTACAACAGGTCAAAGAGGCAAATGGAGAGGAAATGTGTAAGTGGCGTTCAGTTACACTCTGGTAAGTGCTTTTAAAGGTAAGGGATGAACGTGTAAATTATCCCACCTTAGAATCATAGAATATTAGGGTTGGAAGGGACCTCAGGAGGTCATCTAGTCCAACCCCCTGCTCAAAGCAAGACCAACACCCACTAAATCATCCCAGCCAAGGTTTGTCAAGCCGGGCCTTAAAAACCTCTAAGGATGGAGATTCCATCACCTTCCTAGGTAACCTATTCCAGTGCTTCACCACCCTCCTAGTGAAATAGTGTTTCCTAATATCAAACCTAGACCTCCCCCACTGCAACTTGAGACCATTGCTCCTTGTTCTGTCATCTGCCACCACTGAGAACAGCCTAGCTCCATCCTCTTTGAGTTTAAGCTCACTTAAGATTTTACTGTTAAGCCAAGCTGGTCGCCTGCCATATTTGCTATTCTTTCTGCACTTCGGGATGGTTTGTTCCTGCACCCTCAATAAGGCTTCTTTAAAATACAGCCAGCTTTCCTGGACTCCTTGCCCCCTCATATTAGCTTCCCAGGGGATCCTACCCATCAGTTCCCTAAGGGAGTCTAAGTCTACTTTTCTGAAGTCCAGGGTCCATATTTTGCTACTCTCCTTTCTTTCTTTTGTGAGGATCCTGAACTCAGCCATCTCATAGTCACTGCTGCCTAGGTTGCCACCCACTTCTACTTCCCCTACCAATTCTTCCCTGTTTGTAAGCAGCAGGTCAAGAGGATCATGGCCCCTAGTCGGTTGCTCCAGCACTTGTACCAGGAAGTTGTCCCCAACACTCTCCAAAAACTTCCTGGATTGTCTGTGCACTGCGGTATTGCTCTCCCAGCAGATGTCAGGGTGATTGAAGTCCCCTATTAGTACCAGGACCTGTGATCTGGAAACTTCAGTTAGTTGTCCGAAGAAAGCCTCGTCTACCTCATCCTACTGATCCGGTCATCTGTAGCACACGCCCACCACGACATCATCCTTGTTGTTCTCACCTCTAAACTTAACCCACAGACTCGCAACAGGCTTTTCTCCAGTTTCAATCTGGAGCTCTGAGCAATCATACCACTCTCTTACATTCAGTGCAACTCCTCCACCTTTCCTCCCATACCTGTCCTTCCTGAACAGTTTATACCCATCCATGACAGTGCTCCAGTCATGTGAACTGTCCCACCAAGTTTCTGTTATTCCAATCACGTCATAGTTCCTTGATTGTGCCAGGATTTCCTGCTTGTTTCCCAGGCTTCTTGCATTTGTGTACATGCACCTAAGATAACTAGGTTCACTCAAACCACTTTACACCTCATCTCTGGCTTCAAATCTTCATTTAATTCCAGATCCAAACCCTATTGAAGTCAATAGAAAACCTCCAATGGGCTTTAGATGAAGCTTTTAAAGAGTATATAAATTTTCTTTACTGTGTGGTTTATATTTTGATGAATTGCTTGCCAAATTCACTCAGTTTACTCATGACTTCACCAAAGAGATAAACCCAAGTCGTGTTCAGTTTCTCCATCTTTTATAGCTATTGCATATAATAAGGTATCTATCTTCATCTGCTTGTCATTTGGAAATTTACAGCAATGTGAAATTGTATAAGGCTAATGTTTCAGAGTTGAAAGCTAGAGAGGTTTTGTTAGCACTGAATTTAAAGTGTCCTAAATACACTCGATGAAACAATTAATTTACAGTAGGTTTCACTGAATACTTACGCAATTTCAAAGATACACCAGCTAATTATTAAAATACATGCATTGTGATTTGATAAGTGCTATCAGATACAGAACCAAAGTCTGGTCCCCACTCTAGACTCTTCAATCAAATACACATGCAGCCACTAGCCAGTACATTATACTCAGTATAATCCTCTGCCTCAAGCTAAGGAAAACAAAACCAAACCACCACCAGCTGGGATGCCACAGCTTGTACCTTCAGTTCAACAGCCAAGTTTTCAATCCTTTTTAAAAAAGAGTTTTAATGAAAATGGCACTCACTCATAAATATAGCATTCTGAATACCCCAATGCTAACAGTAAAAGTCATCTTTATGAATAATCACCCTAGTACCAATTTCCCTCAATCTGCTGCCCAGCGCTCTTCTATTTGAGATGAAGAGGAACAGTAGGTTGTGTGGATTCAAAGCTGTATCAAGTAAATTCAGAAAATGCTCTAAGGCTTTGCATTATAAAAGCCCCTTATAATCTGTCATCTATACAGTGAAACAGGCATGGTCCCTCTGAATAACACAAAACAATTCCATCGGAATAAAGACTGATTTCTTACTAGACATTGCTGCATGGGGTCTTTTACTACAGAATTTTTGCCTTGTACTATTTGTATCTTTTTTTCCCTCTCCCTTCTTTCTGTGTAGTGTTCATGAAAGGTATGGAAAAAGGATAGTCACCATTTGTGTGACAGATTCGACAGGCTTTGAACTTAGAACTACTTGAACATGAAGTACAGCACCTTCCACTGCTCCATGAAAGGTATGCAGGAGGTACAGATGGAGATTGAAGCCCTTTGTTTACAGCACGGAGCAGGCATATTGTATGCATAGCAGTAATGAATGTTTCCCAGCCAGCCTTCTTCAGCCCAGAACTGGAGGGACCCATGAGTTATAGGTCTGAGAGGGTTGTTCAGTCTCCATGCCTTCTGTGCAATGGTGCTGAGGCTGTCAACAAGGGTAGCAGGTGTGGGGGTGGCTTTTGTGTTGTGGGTGCTTGCCTACCAGAAAACAGGATGGAAAGTAGGTCAGCTGGCTTTGTTTATTGAGTGCGAGGATGGTTGAAAATAGTTGGGGCGCTAGCATGTCGGATGTTGGAGACCTAGGTTCAATTTCCTGGTCTGCCACAGAATCCCCTGGGTAAATTTCTTTGTGTCTCAGCTCCCCCTCTGTAAAATGGAGGTGATAACACTCAATAACTTACAGAATGTTGGGAGGGGAAATACGCTAAAGACTGAGGTGCTCCGATATTGTGGGAATGGCAGGGTGGCATATAAGCACTGCAGATACCTATATAGGTAATTCATAGAATTGGAAGGGACCTTGAGAAGTCATCTAATCCACTTCCCTGCACTCAAGGCAGGACTAAGTATTATCTAAACCATCCCTGACAGGTGTTTGTCCAACTTGCTCTTAAAAATCCCCAGGGATGGAGATTCCACAACCCCCCCTAGGTGATTTATTCCAGTGCTTAACCACTCTGACAGTTAGGAAGTTTTTCCTAACATCCAACCTAAACCACCCTAGGTGCAATTTAAGCCCATTGCTTCTTGTCCTATCCTCAGAGGTTAAGAAGAACAATTTTTATCCCTTTCCCTTGTAACAACCTTTGGATAGTGGCTCTACTGCCGATGTTGAGATCAGCTGTCTCGTGCGGCCTTTTCACGCTGTGCTCTCACACTTAGCTTTTGATCTTGCCTGCGGTAAAAAAAATCAGTCATTCAGGCTGGATTCTGAATTCCTAAGAAAGTATACGATGCTCCTTCCCTCCCTCCTACAGCACAGCAGACACACATAATGCAGCTTCTCACCCTCCTGGAATGCAAAGGCAAGATCCAGCTGCTGCTTCCCACAGAACTGCACACCCATGAGGGGAGTATGTCAGGGAACATTGGGAACAAAGCCAGGACCCTGCCACCCTGAGTACCAGCTAGCGTGACAGCTGCCATTTTAGCTGGCACACTGAGGCTTGAACCGGGGGCACCTCCTGAGCTAAAAACATGAGCCTCAGGCTTGAGGTTCTATAGCTAAGACTGTAACAGCTCACCTGCTCTGTGAAGGGGGAACATGAAGCAGGACCCATCATACAAACTTACCAGTGGGTACATATTTCCTCTGGACAAAGGAAGCTCATCCCAAGTGTCTGAGGCCTACAGCAGTTGAAATCCCAGCCAAGTCCCCATCGATGTGACAGCTGACCTCTTGACTGACATACCAGGGACTGAACCAGGGACACTGAGAACAGGCTTCCAAGGGAGGTTGTGGAGTCCCCATCACTGGAGGGTTTTATGAACAGGTTGGACAGACGCTTGTCTGGGTTGACTTGATCCTGCCTCAGCACATGGGGCTGGACTTGATGACTTCTTGAGGTCCCTTCCAGCCCTACACTTCTAAAATTCTGTGCTCCCCATTACTCTGGGAGACATTATGCAAACCTAATACATGCCTCCAGACACCACAATTTGGACAGTACACACCTTCTCACCCCAATGTTCCACAGGCTCTAGCAGCCACAATTCAGCCCCCACTGTTGCTTTTCTCTCATGCTATGCTGAATCTTCTTGTGCAAATCTAGGGCCGGATTCTACTCTTCCTTGCACTGTGATAAATCTAGAGTGACTGCACTGGGAATTATTCTGGAATGTGGCAGGTGTCAATGAGGCTTCTTTGTCTGTCTTCTTTCCTTATCCCAATTCACTCAATTTATTTTGTTACGGGAGTTTCCATTAGGACTGTCTATTATCTACTAGGATTATGTCTAAAAAGAATTTAATTTATTAGGATTTGTGCTTGCATAGTTTAGCTTTCCATCCACCTAGTAATTACTGTGAAATTCTGTTTTATCAATTCTTAATCCTAGATTGTTCTTCTTGTACATCTGACACTTGCTGTTGTCATTCTGCTTACCAGTTAGATTTGTGTGTGTGCATAATGAATTGTAGCACTATGGCTGGCTGAATGGTTCATTACAAACCAATTATTTGTCAGACTTAACCCACTTTCCTTGGTCATGAATTGTCCACAAAAAGACTGCATGGATCAACCCTGCATTGCATGGAATAATGAATCAGATGCTTTTAGAGCACTGTCTCCACTCCCTCTCCCTACGATGTTTGAGGTGAAATTTTGACCCTGCTGAAGTCAATGACAAACTCTCATTGACTTCACCCCTGGCCTCTTATAAATGTCCTGGGATCCACAGAAATCACATGAGTTTACATCAGCATGGGTGAGTGAAGTATCAGGCCCTCTAAGCTTTTCTCTGAACCATCCCTGAAAGTCAAAACATGACTATAGCCAATGCTCAGAAATTATAAATTTCAGTTTATCCATGGATTTACATAAGCAATAAGTGCAATGTTAGGAGGAAACAGCAGAGTCTAGTTAAAAACACACAGCAGGATTAACTGTGCCATAGAACCTATGCATTTCTCTGATGTTCTGCGTGTGTTTTTAAGCCTTTTAGATTTTAGCCTTCTCGTACTGAGACTCTGGTGGTAAGCCATTGTGTGTTGGTTTTGCAAGCATACCTAAATATGCTCGTCAGTGCAACCTGAGTTACACAAACACAAGACCTTGAATAATATGCCATTTACGAACTAATGTGTTTAGTTTGGATTAGAAACAAATTGGAAATGCTTGCAACAGTTCTTATAGTATTGTTACTCTATTTATGCACAGCCAAATAATCACATTTATTTTGCATTCATAATGTGTCTATTAGACAATTGTCTTCAAAGGATGGCTGCAATAGAAGTTCACTGCTATGCAATTTCTTTTCCTTAATTTCCATCCATTTAAACATAAATTAGAATCATTTTCTGACTATGTAGCTCCTGTGAGGATACTTCTAGACTTCAATTATACCAGCTAGTTATTTTGGTTTTGTAACTTTAAGATAAAACACAGGCATTTAATATCTTTGCAATCAAGCACATAAAAGCTTATCTGAAGCTCTTGCTAATTGGCCTCTGTTAATTCATATAAAAGCGCATTTGATAATAGCTTGCATAAAGGGAAGAGCATGAAAGAAGAAACAATGACTTCAACACTTAAGTACTAAATTGCTCCTCAGATGAAGGAGTATGAGCATGAAAGTGGAACAGGTTATATAGAGAGTGGGGCCAAGGAATTATGCCCCTCAAAAAATTATAGGTTGAGAAGGAGCCATGTAATAATGACTCTATGGGTGCCCTGATTGTTCAAAATACCTTTGAGTTTGCCCAATGGCTAGTACCCTGGTGATAAAAACAGCCTGAGTATGATGTTTGCCTCATGTCCAGGCCCTAATTCCCTTACTAGACATGACTATAAAGCTTCACTATGCCACATGTTGCGCAATGTTTCAATATTTATGTAGCATTTTACATTTAAAACACATAAAAAGAGAGCCGAGTCCCACCCTTATGCAGTTACCTTTTGAGGCTGGGATTTCCCATGTAATTTTGGTGCCTCAGCTTTCTGGGTGCCCAACCTGGGGCCTGACTTTTATAAATGTGCAATTCAGCCCTTTAGACACCCACATTTCAAAATGTAGGCTCCAGTTGCCTTACCTTAGTGATAGACCATTACAGGTATAACCAGGAATATCTGCCCATTATAAATAAATGAAGTAAATATGTGATCTCTAAACTGTTCTATGCAAAGATGTTTTCTAGACACATCTTACTCTGTCTTAAAGGTTAGACAAACTGCTGCTGACAGTTTCTCTATAATTAACAGGAAACCTGAAAACTTCACATATCCTTGAGATGACTCCTAAAACAAATTACTGTGTAACCTTTTCCCACGTATTGGAAAAAAAAATTAATAAAAGCAACACTATTACCATTGAAAACTAAATTACATGGATTTGTAAAGAGCAGTCAAAGATGAGAATGACCCACTGTCTTTAAATGGAACAGCATATAACATCAATTTATGATTTTTTTTCTAATGACTCACCAGCTGCACACAGGCTTTCAAATAAGTTTTAAATATAGCATTGCAGGTATCACACTTCAATCTGGCAATTAAAACCCCTCCAAATCTCATCCCTAGTCAAAAATGACTGCTGCCACATTTATACGCTGTAGGCATTAACGTTTCCCCTCCTGGAGTAGTTGCTTGCTCTGGTGTCCTGTCAGTTATGTGCAATTACACTGTATTCTCTCATTGGGTGAGTTGCCAATTTATGGCTCAGTCGCTGCGGGAGAGAGCAACCCGAGCACAATGCTCCTGCTGATGAACCTCTAGGAAGGAAACACAGACAAGGTTCAGTTATGCAGGTGTATCTTCTATTAGAGAACAGAGGTAGACTTACAAAAATGGTTTGGCAAAGTGAAAGGCGTTTTTGAAAGCAGTGGTTTTTTTGAAGAGGCACATGGGTTTTAAATGAGCGGTGGCTGTCCATGTCTACCCCTAAGTACTCCTCTCGTCCCTGTGCCCTGTCAGTGTGGGTAGCACTGAAACACCCTCCTCAGTTCTGTTGCTGCTGAGTGTGTATATTAGTGAGGTCGGCTGTGGGGACAAGATCGTCGGCTGGGGGAATGAGGGTCAGCCCTAGAGCCGCATCCAGCTGCCATTGGGCATGTGCCGTGGCCGAGCCCCACAGACTATGTGCTATTTGTTGCACAGGTACTAGCAGAGGGGCTGGCCAGTTGCTCTCGGTCCAAATACCAAAGTTAGACTCCACCTTGCTTCTCCCCCCAGATGATGCAGAGTAGAGTCCTATCCAGGATACAGAGTGGAGGTTTCTTTGGTTCTGCTCGCTTCTTAATCTGTTACTGATAGGAAGGGTGTGTCTGTACTGTGTCCTGCCTAGCACGTGATTCTTATTTATTGTAGTGTAGATGGGGTCATAGACTTAGAGGTATTTAGGTGCCCAATCCCCATTGAAATCAATGTGAGGTAGGGGCCTAAATACATTTGAGGGGGTGGGCCTAGGTCTCTCTCACAGTGATGGGCCAGTTGAACGTGTGTGCTCTAGCAGATCAGGCAGCATTCTCTGTGTTAGGAGTTCTAATTCTGATGAAGGCTCTAATTTGATCTATATGATCTTAACTAAATCACTTTGCTCTCAGTATTGCTCTTGCACAAGGACGAATCAGGAATAACTCCAGTTGAGATATGCTGGTAGAAAACTATGTATTTCTGAAAGATCAGAATCAGATGCTTTTTCTTTCAGAGTCTCAGTTTCTCCATCTGTAATTATATTTATCTAAGTCACGGTGGCATTTGTGAGGCATAAATAAGTGCAAAGTTGTATGAAAGCTAGTTTGTAGCAGAATCGGAAAGAGAATTCAGGACCTAATGTCTCTCACTCCTGTGCTTGGTTCCCTAGAGCATGCTGTCTCCAGGGGACACGTTAACGCACATTCATCAAAACATGCTGCAGTTTTGCAAATGTGAAAACAGGCAAATTTCAGCCCAGATTCTACAAATATTTAAACGCTCATCTGTTTAAAGTTAGGCATGGTGCTTGCAGGATGGGGGCTTACTCATAAAATGTTTTTAATATGAATATTTTTGTCAGATCTAGTTTTTGTAAATATCTCTTACAGGGAAAGTTTTGATAATGAAACAGATTTTCCTTTAAAAAAATCAAAAATGGCAAAAGAGCATGTGGTTTGACCCTGCACCCCGATTTAAAGCGGTAATTTTATGAAGGTTACCATCTTAATTGCTCTGCCGGTAAATGTCATTATTTTCAGAGTTATTTGTTTAATAACTCTCCTTTTTCTAGCCATGTCATTTCCTGGAAGGGCTCACTAGATTCATAGATATCAAGGTCAGAAGGGACCATCATGATCATCTAGTCTGACCTCCTGCACAATGCAGGCCACAGAATCTCACCCACCCACTCCTGCGATAAACCTCTCACCTATGTCTGAGTTATTGAAGTCCTCAAATCATGGTTTAAAGACTTCAAGGTGCAGAGAATCCTCCAGCTAGTGACCCATGCCCCATGCTACAGAGGAAGGCGAAAAACCCCCAGGGCCTCTTCCAATCTGCCCTGGAGGAAAATTCCTTCCCGACCCCAAATATGGCGATCAGCTGAACCCTGAGCATATGGGCAAGATTCACCAGCCAGATACTTAGGAAAGAATTCTCTGCAGTAACTCAGATCCCACCCCATCTAACATCCCATCACAGGCCATTGGGCCTATTTACCATGAATATTTAAAGATCAGTTAATTGCCAAAATCATGTTATCTCATCATAACATCTCCTCCATAAACTTATCGAGTTTAATCTTGAAGCCAGATAGGTCTTTTGCCCCCACTGCTTCCCTTGGAAGGCTATTCCAGAACTTCACTCCTCTGATGGTTAGAAACCTTTGTCTAATTTCAAGTCTAAATTTTCCGATGGCCAGTTTATATCCATTTGTTCTTGTGGCCACATTGGTATGAGCTTAATTAATTCCTCTCCCTCTCCGGTATTTATCCCTCTGATATATTTATAGAGAGCAATCATATCTCCCCTCAGCCTTCTTTTGGTTAGGCTAAACAAGCCAAGCTCCTTAAGTCTCCTTTCATAAGACAGGTTTTCCATTCTTCAGCTCATCCTAGTAGCCCTTCTCTGTACCTGTTCCAGTTCACTAGCACATTTCTATGGCATAGAGCAGTCATGTTAATTTTCTTTCCCTGAACATAACTATGTTTTGTCTAAGCACACAATAGTTTTTTAACTATGCTAGGTAGGGTTTATTTACATTATTGAATGACTAATGACTTTAGGAATAACATTTCAGATTTCCATTTCCCTTAATGGGGTTACAGAAGGAGCGCAAACCCGTGAAGATTTGCTGTGTAATTTCATTGCTACAGCAGCTTCTTTATTTTCAGGAAGGAAAATACCATAAAACACCCTGACTTTTGAACATGTGTCCTCTCCTTCAGAAATCTTGAGTGGTTGCCATTAAAATTGTGTGTTGGAAGAATGTGATTGGAGAGCCAATGATCAGCCGTTTATTTGAAGTCTGAATAATTCAGGTGTGTGTATGTCTATGTGTAGTGTTAATAGGACTTGACAGTCGTATCAAGGGGAGAATATTCATCATGGAGATTTCTGTTTCAAATGTTGTGTGTTAATTTTACAGCTTTAGAATAAGTTGCTAATGGTATTGTCTTGACTCAGGCCCAGAGTGGGTCAGATTGTGCCCCCTTCTCTCTGGGCTGCCCCATTGGATATGCATTCCACAGACTTTCTCAATGCATCTAAATCCTGATTTAGCAATACTTGCTAGTTCAGTATGGGGCTTGCCTTGGGAGTGGACTGCAAATACCACCAAATTTTATGGGGCCAAATTCTGCAGTGCTCAGCTGAACGTGACTCCCTTTGAAGAAATGGAGTGTACTCTCTCATGAGGCCACTAATCTCCATTTTAATGACACCTAAATTAGGACTTGAACATAGGCTGCATATGGTGAAAGATTAGTGCGTCACCTAACTCGGTGTGAATTCTTCTTTTATGAAATATTTGCCAGAAACCCAGATAAAACACCATTTATTCCTTTTTATCATAAAGAAGTGACTTTGTCCTTACCCATAACTATTTCACATTTGGGGACAATGTATACCTTCAGATCAGCGGCACTGCTATGGGTACCCGCATGGCCCCACAGTATGCCAACATTTTTATGGCTGATTTAGAACAACGCTTCCTCAGCTCTCGTCCCCTAAAGCCCCTACTCTACTTGCGCTATATTGATGACATCTTCATCATCTGGACCCATGGAAAAGAAGCCCTTGAGGAATTCCACCATGATTTCAACAATTTCCATCCCACCACCAACCTCAGCCTGGTCCAGTCCACACAAGAGATCCACTTCCTGGACACTACAGTGCTAATAAACAATGGTCACATAAACACCACCCTATACCGGAAACCTACTGACCGCTATTCCTACCTGCATGCCTCCAGCTTTCACCCTGACCACACCACACGATCCATCGTCTACAGCCAAGCTCTGCGATACAACCGCATTTGCTCCAACCCCTCAGACAGAGACAAACACCTACAAGATCTCTGTCAAGCTTTCTTACAACTACAATACCCACCTGCAGAAGTAAAGAAACAGATTGATAGAGCCAGAAGAGTACCCAGAAGTTACCTACTACAGGACAGGCCTAACAAAGAAAATAACAGAACGCCACTAGCCGTCACCTTCAGCCCCCAACTAAAACCCCTCCAACGCATTATTAAGGATCTACAACCTATCCTAAAGGATGACCCAACACTCTCACAAATCTTGGGAGACAGGCCAGTCCTTGCCTACAGACAGCCCCGCAACCTGAAGCAAATACTCACCAACAACCACATACCACACAACAGAACCACTAACCCAGGAACTTATCCTTGCAACAAAGCCCGTTGCCAATTGTGCCCACATATCTATTCAGGGGACACCATCACAGGGCCTAATAACATCAGCCACACTATCAGAGGCTCGTTCACCTGCACATCCACCAATGTGATATATGCCATCATGTGCCAGCAATGCCCCTCTGCCATGTACATTGGTCAAACTGGACAGTCTCTACGTAAAAGAATAAATGGACACAAATCAGATGTCAAGAATTATAACATTCATAAACCAGTCGGAGAACACTTCAATCTCTCTGGTCACGCAATCACAGACATGAAGGTCGCTATCTTAAAACAAAAAAACTTCAAATCCAGACTCCAGCGAGAAACTGCTGAATTGGAATTCATTTGCAAATTGGATACTATTAATTTAGGCTTAAATAGAGACTGGGAGTGGCTAAGTCATTATGCAAGGTAGCCTATTTCCTCTTGTTTTTTCCTCCCCCCCCCAGATGTTCTGGTTTAACTTGGATTTAAACTTGGAGAGTGGTCAGTTTGGATGAGCTATTACCAGCAGGAGAGTGAGTTTGTGTGTGTATGGGGGTGGGGGGAATGTGAGAAAACCTGGATTTGTGCTGGAAATGGCTCACCTTAATTATCATGCACATTGTAGGGAGAATGGTCACTTTGGATGAGCTATTATCAGCAGGATAGTGAGTTTGTGTGTGTGGTTTTTGGGAGGGGGGTGAGGGGGTGAGAGAACCTGGATTTGTGCAGGAAATGGCCCAACTTGATTATCATGCACATTGTGAAGAGAGTTGTCACTTTGGATGAGCTATCACCAGCAGGAGAGTGAATTTGTGTGGGGGGGTGGAGGGTGAGAAAACCTGGATTTGTGCTGGAAATGGCCCAACCTGATGATCACTTTAGATAAGCTATTACCAGCAGGACAGTGGGGTGGGAGGAGGTATTGTTTCATATTCTCTGTGTATATATAAAGTCTGCTGCAGTTTCCACGGTATGCATCCGATGAAGTGAGCTGTAGCTCACGAAAGCTCATGCTCAAATAAATTGGTTGGTCTCTAAGGTGCCACAAGTACTCCTTTCCTTTTTGTGAATACAGACTAACACGGCTGTTACTCTGAAACTTCTTATCATAAGTTTCTTTAGTGGCAAAAGGAGACACCACAAACAAATCTAAAATGTGGTGTCCCCCACAGTAAAAAGGTGTAATGTCATGAGTATTTATTCTCACTAAATGAAAAACAGGCACACTCAGATGTTCTTCATAGTGATATTATTATGATATGATTAGAGCATAGTTATGATGCATTTTATGCAAGACAGGTCATGTAAGGTGTAATTGGAAAAGTTGCTGAATATGATTATTCATATTTCTGGAATGGCGAGCTGCGGCCAGTGGGAGCTGTGATCGGTCGCACCTGCCAATGCTGAAGGTAAACAAACCGTCCTGGCCCACCAGCGGATTTCCCTGAGGGGCCGGGTGCCAAAGGTTGCCGATCCCTGGTCTAGATAGCGGGTGGGATAGGGCCTATTCAGGGTAATGAGCCATTAGGGAAAATAATAAGTCTTAGGAGAAGCTTATCCTTCACCTGGTGAGCCTTCCTAAAAATGTTCCAGACAGCCTGTAAGTAATGGCTGCTATGACACAAGTTATGCAAGGGCCTGTGACCAGGCCACATGACTCTGGACTCCATCTTGGGATGTCAGTGTTTTTCCACAAACTGAGGTTTGGGGCATATGCTAAAGCTATATAAGGCAGGGAGTGACGTCATCTCTTGTTGTTCACTCCCCAGACAAGAGGACTCCTGGAAACACCTGAGGAACAAAGACTGAACTGGGAAAAGTGCTGGACCCAGACTAAAGGGATTTCTAGCCTGTGTATTAAAACCTGGGGATTCCAAGCTGCAAAGCAAATGTAGCTTGTGCCTTAAGAATCTGCAGCCTGCTTGTATCATCAGTCAGGATGAGAGATTAATTCAAATAGTATCTTTCTAGTGTGTTAAGCTTAGCCTGCGTTTTTGTTTATTTACTAGGTAATCTGCTTTGAACTGTTTGCTATCATGTATAATCACTTACACTCTATCTCTTTGTAATTAATAAACTTATTTTATGTTTTTATCTAAACCAGTGAGTTTGAGTGAAATGCATGGGAAATCATAGCTGAAGGGGCAAAGGCTGTTGCATATTCCTCTGCACACTGGGGAGGGGGGTGAAGGGGGTGGGGGGGAGGGAGGTGAACTCTCTGAGCTTTACATTGTACAGTTCCCTATGCAGCACAAGACAGTATAATTTTGGGTTTATGCTCCAGAAGCGATGCGTGCCTAGGGAGCTGAGAGTTACCTTGGCTGTGGCCTTTCTATTGTTGGTTCATGCCGTGGCTGATCGTTCCCCTCTATTCGACATTGGTGAGGCCTCATCTGGAGTACTGTGTCCAGTTTTGGGCCCCTCACTACAAGAAGGATGTGGATAAATTGGAGAGAGTCCAGCGAAGGGCAACAAAAATGATTAGGGGTCTAGAACACATGACTTATGAGGAGAGGCTGAGGGAGCTGGGATTGTTTAGCCTGCAGAAGAGAAGAATGAGGGGGGATTTGATAGCTGCTTTCAACTACCTGAAAGGGGGTTCCAAAGAGGATGGCTCTAGACTGTTCTCAATGGTAGCAGATGACAGAACGAGGAGTAATGGTCTCAAGTTGCAGTGGGGGTGGTTTAGATTGGATATTAGGAAAAACTTTTTCACTAAGAGGGTGGTGAAACACTGGAATGCGTTACCTAGGGAGGTGGTAGAATCTCCTTCCTTAGAAGTTTTTAAGGTCAGGCTTGACAAAGCCCTGGCTTGGATGATTTAACTGGGAATTGGTCCTGCTTTGAGCAGGGGGTTGGACTAGATGACCTTCAGGGGTCCCTTCCAACCCTGATATTCTATGATTCTATGGTCAGAGAGCCTGCATGTAACTGCAGCTGGATGTGTCCCCACCTGTGTGAAAGCTGGTGGAAGTGTAGGACCAGGAGCGCGTCTTCAGCTTGCCACAGCAGCACAGGGAGAGAGGGAGCCCAGGCTAGTGGGTCAGAGGGCTCAGTGGTACCCCAGTTCTAGGTGGCACCCCAGGGGGAACGTGTCCCCCACAGTAAAAAGGTGTAGTGTCATGAGCATTTATTCTCACTAAATGAAAAAGAGGTATGCTCAGATACCTTTGTGTATCAAACCCATTGTGTACATTTAGGTATAGAGAAAAGTATAGTGGAAAAATTGGACCGTGGACTTAGCCTTGTAGAAAGCATGAGAAGAGGAAGGGCACATAGAATGCAGAAGTCCACTGTAACTATCTATAAAAAGGAACTTTTTACTTAAGATCCTAAAAGAATACATTTCACTCACAAAGGACCTTGACAAATTGGAGAGGGTTTAGAGAGAAGCCATGAGAATGATTAAACTATTAGAAAACATTCCTTATTGTGATAGACTCAAAGAGGTCAATATATTTAGCTGAACAAAGAGAAAGTTAAGGGGTGACTAGATTACATTCTATAGCATCTACATGGGGAACAAATCTTCAGTCTAGCAGAGAAGGGTATAACACAATCCATGGCTGGAAGTTTGAAGCTGAACAAATTCAGACTGGAAATAAGGCATACATTTTTAATGGTGAGCATAATTAACCGCTGGAACAATTTACCCAGGGTTGTGGTGGATTCTCCAGCACTGACTATTTTAAAATCAGGGCTGGATGTTTTTCTAAAAGCTCTGCTGTAGGAATTATTTTGGGGGAAGTTCTGTGGTCTGTGTTATACAGGATGATCACAATTGTCCCTTCTGGCCTTCCTAAAGTCCTGGTTTAGGTTAAGCTAGAGCAGTGGTTCCCAAATTTTAACAGCCCGTGAACCCCTTTCACTAAATTGTGAAATCTCGTGAACCCCCTCCTAAAAATGAATATTTCCAGGGATTTAAGTTTAAATTTCCTCAGTGTGATGGATGCACTTGCTTTGCTCTGCATAGCTCTTGGAAGTCCGGAACCACTGGAGAAAGATAAAGTTTCAGGTCTGGTTCGGCATCAAGTCTGTTTCTGTATTTGGTTTTCAGATGTGCATACGAGGAAAATGCTTTCTCACATAAGTATGTTGTTGAAAATGGTAACAAAACTGCAGCAGCTATTTCTGCCAGAAGGGGACACTCGTTTCTTAAACTCAGCCAAAAGTTGATCAATGACAGATTTCTGAAACTCCCTTTCAGTTCGCAATCACAGGAGATCTCAATCAATTTCTCTTTTTCCTCAGTGTTCAATATCTGTGTTGAGCAAGTGGTATCATCAAAAGGGTTGCGAATCCAGTCATTATCGCCTGACATAGCTGGAAAGTGTTCCCTGAAAGTTGTGCAAAGTCCTTTTAGGTGTGCAGTTATATTGGTTGTAGTGCACTGATCCAACTGAAGTTTATGTTCTGCCAGGAAGTCATGAAGATTACTGAAACACTCCTTTTGATTGTTTGCCAAACAACTTTCCCAGAACTGCAACTTCTTTATCATGGATTCAACTTGCTCTTGAACATTGAACACTGTTATACTGAGGCCTTGAAGAGATAAATTTAGGTAATTAATTCTTGAGAAAATATCTGCTAAATCAGGTAGGCTCTGGAGCCAGACATTATTTTCCATACAGCTGGCAAGGTGGAAAGGGTGGCTGTTGAAAAAAACTAGGATTTCCATTCTTAGCTCAAACAAGCACACAAGGATTTTGCCCCGTGAGAGCCATCTAACTTCCGTATGGGTCAACAGACAATTAATTGTGTATACTACCCATTTCTTCACAAAGTACGTGAAATATTCTGGAATTTGTTGGCCATGATTTTATGAAATTCATCATTTTCACTGCATTGTCCAGCACTTCCTTCAGTCCCTCAGGCATGCGTTTTGTTGCAAGAGCTGGATGCTGCAATGAATCCAAGAGACTTTTGATGCAACCTTTTTTGTTCGAGCTACAAATCCAAGTATACTTCCCCATCATTGATGTGGCCCCATCAGTGCAAATGCCTAGGCAACAAGACCAATCTATTTCCTTTTCTTGAAAATATGCATTAGTCAGATTGAAGATATCTTCTACAATTGTACGTTCTTCCAATGGTCGGCAAAACAACAAGTCTTCTTGAACCAGACCTTCATTCACATAATGTACAAACAGTAACAAAATAGCTAGATTAGCTACATCAGTTGATGCATCCAACTGTATAGCATAATATGGACTGTTTTTCACTCTGTGTACAATTGTGGTCTCTACATTACTTGACATGACATTAATTCTTCGTGACAACGTATTATTGGACAAAGGTACCATGTCAATCCTTTTTGCAGCCTTTTCTCCGAGCATGCAATGAACTACGTCTTTTATACATGGACCAATCAAGCTTTCTGCTATGGTATGGGCTTCTGATGCTTTTGCTACTTGGTAGCTCATGCGGTATGATGCTTCAAGTGCATTTTCATTATCAGTACTTGCTTTGGATATAAAACTGGTAATGTCACTTCTCCTCTCAGCTAATTTTCGCTTGAAAAAATCAACAGGCTTGTCAAGTTATGCAGGATGCCTAGTTTCTAAATGGCGCCGAAGTAGAGAAGGTTTGAGGCTGCTGTTTGCTAGAACATCACCACAAATCACACACACACTGGTTTTGGATGTTCTTGATCACCAATGCATGTAAAGCCATATTTTATATAATCATTGTTGTTGCGGTTCAAATACAAGACAAAACAAGGCTTTAAGCAAGCAAGCAGGCTGGTCTGCCGATGGGCTGCTCCGCCTGTCAGCTTTTCACCCTCTCTTTTATTTCTCTCTCCCCCCGCGCATTACATTTTCCAACAGATAAAAGGAATACACTGGCTTTGTTTAACATTCTTATTTACCAATTTCTATCTACCGCATTCCTTGCTCGAGGGCCTTGAGCCCAGTCCTGGGAGGCTTCCCACGGTTCATGTCATCTGGGCGAGATTCCAAGGTTCATGCCCTTGAGAGGAGCCGTGTGTGCACTGCTCCTTCACAACACTCCGGGTGTGCCCTGAATGTTGCCAAGTGCATGAACCCTGCATGAATGCTACACATCGTCATATTTTCTTTTCTTTAAGTGACTTTCCAGGACCATCATGATCATTAGACTTAGATTTTCTACAGTGTGGACTTGAGGAAACACTAGCTGATTCTTGCGTCTTTACACTTTCCTTTTTCAGCCACTTATCCATTGAATTTGTGTACAAAAGTTCTAATGAAAATAACACAGAGAGACTGCTAGCAACCAACAAACTAGAAAATGAGAAGATTCACTCAACTCTCACTGAAGCAAAACAGCACTCCAGAGAGAATGACAATTACCGAGGCACCTTAACACCGTTACACTGGCTACAACGTGCTTCTGGCCAGTTTGGCTCGCAAACAGCTTTTCTTCCGCCACGAGGTCCGTCCCTACAAGGGTGCCCTGCGAGGGACAAATTAGCTCGGACCATGCCCACGTACAGCGCAGCCCCTGCTCACTATGCCCTGGATGCCAACTTCCCCTGTTTGACAAGGACAGGGGTCTGAGCTGCTACCTGCGCGCCTGGGGTCTCAGCTGCCACCATGTCCACCGCAGTGCTCAGGCTACTGGCCCCGTGCTGGGGTCTGGGTTGCCGTCTCCGCACTCCGTGGGGCTCCTGCTGCTGGACCCCATTGACCGCCCCGGTCAACTGAGCTCCACTGAGTTCGGGCTGCAGTTCCCGCTGACTGCCAGGGTTCGGGCTGCCGGCCCCAACTGCCCGGCCCCGCTCTCCGTGCCCCGCTGTCTGCCCTGCAACTGGGTCCCACTTGCTGCCTACAATGCCCGGGGTCCTCTGACCGCCATGAGTAAGATTTTTCTGGGGAACCCCCTGTAACGTTCTGCGAATCCCCAGGGGTTCACGAACCCCAGTTTGAGAACCACTGAGCTAGAGTGAACTCCTAGGAGTGACACAAGCTATATATGTCAAATTTCCAAGCTAGAGACCAGCTTTAAGGTTAGTCCCATGGCTCCACCCTTTACTGGTCTTAGCTAATCAGCCCTGTGCACATGCCCATGGAATTCTTTTCCCTTTTCTTTGTGTGTATTTTATTATACCCATTAAAACACTTTCTAACTTTCTTCCTTCAGCCAGGAGAGGAGAAAGCAAGGGACCACTGCCAACAAACCACTCATAAAAACCAAAGAAACCAGAATTAAAACAACACCACTCAGCTAATATTTAGCAGTTTTCCATTCTTAAATGGGAAGCCAGCATTGCCTTCCTGGCAATATTGTATTCCTGACACCCGATGGCTGTGTAAAGATATAGATAGCCACACTTTTTTTCACATGACCCCAAATGGAGTCCAACAGTCAGCAGCAAACACTGAGTCTTCTGTTTCCGCAGAAAACTCTGCCAAAAATATTCCCCAAGGTAAGAATGCCCAAATATCTATCCTTTCGTGCTAAGGAGGAGTAGAAGGAGGAAAGGGGATACTAGCTGTGCAGTATGCAACCTGCGACAGCATCTCCCTTAAGACTTTACGCTGAACTCACTGAAAGGTTTTAATACAAATCAAATAACATATGTTGTTGACTAACCCTTTCACAGACTTGGCTCTCCACATTCTCTGTGGTGACTTGGTCAGTCGTACTGCAATAATATTGTTCCTTGATATATGCAGGAAATAAAAATTGTGTATACAATGTTCCCTTCATAGAATACAAAGGACAAATATTATGTTTCTGTCCTTCTTTATCCATGATGACTTTTTGAAAGGACTTTTTCTCCTCCCTCCTTCCTCCCCCCGCAGTCCGAAAGTGTCCTGTCTTCTCTCTAATTAATGATACTGCTTTTCAGACATTGCAGATGTCTTCACATATGGCTCATTACCCTTAAGACAGAACCGATGTAAGAGTTAAAGGTTTATTTCACAGGGTTCTTTGGGCACCCATGAAGGATGAAGTCATTAAAAATACTTTTAACTAAAGTGAGAGTTGCTATGCAGTCTTCTATTTTGCCACTCTCACAATATCATCTGGCAGTTATGGCTCCTAAATCAAGGTTTATTAGCTTTTGTTTATGGTAGAATTTGCCTGGCGCTGAAGAAAATTGAAACAATAGTAATAAAACATGTACGTATTGTCCAGGTGCTAAGTAACTTACATTTTTTGTAGGCTTCAAAGCAATAAAGTGAATTCATTAGAAATGTGCTTACTTATTCCGTAGTATACTGATGAGAACCCACATAAAATCTGGTAAATCTGTTATATTAAATTAATGAAGTACCTATGTAAATTGAAAGGAGGTGCAATGGTTAAATCAATGGCATCATGGTAGTTGAGATACCATAGTATTTCACTGTACTTGGACCAAGAAAGAATCTATTGCAGCTCCTAAAGTGTGTGTGTGGTAGAGCGGCCCTTAGGGATATGCTTACTTGGTGCAGCCTCCTCTAATTAGGAACCTCTGTTGCTTCCAGCCTGAGATTTAAGCTGCTCTCATCTGCTGAAATCTCTGAGGGAAAGGAGGAGTGGAAACACCCCTTGCCATGCAACAAGGGTGAACCCTTGCTGAGCCGGGGGTGTGAATTGAGCCTATTTTGCTTTGAATGGTACATCCAACTCCTGATGTGAAGGGTTTATGGGAAGGGCTGCAGCATGTGCACACAGAAGCAGCTCAGCTCAGGGAGGGCTGAAGTTGTGGTGGACTATAAACAGGTGGCTATTCAGTGTGCAGCAACATGAGCTGTAAACTGGAAAAAGAGGTTGGGGTGAAACAGTGGAATGGGAGGGAATGAGATGTGTAAACTGAGATCTCTGCTCAGAAACAGAGCTAGCTTTGGAGACCTTTGGAGAGTCTGTGCTCCAAAGTAAACTCGCAATGGGTTTATTTGTAATTGCTTGTTAAAATGGGACGCATTGGTCTAATGAGAAGGATAAAATGGAGACACAGTCCCGCTTCTAATAGGTATGTTGCAGTGGCATTAATTAGGAGCTATTAGTACTTTCTGTACCCAATAGTCTGTTAGGTTTTTATTCCCCCTGTACCATCACTTTTGTATATCAATAGAATTTTGGTTTATGATCCAGTACTACCGTATCTCTGTTTTAACTGCATATTTGAGGAAGGACCATACTGAGTCAGTAATACTGTACATGGCTCACATACTACAGGTCCGTAACCTCCTCCTCCCATCTTGATAGACCTTTACGAGTGCAGAGGTAAAGCACTCAAGTGAGAAAATGCCAAAGTTAAGGTTTCTCATGCAACTTTAACTCTGCTTCCCTGTGCACACTATGATATACTGAATCACAGTCCATCTTAATCAGGAGGCATATAAAAAAAGCAGTTACACCAACAAATACAAATAGGCTTCCACAGAGCTTGCAGTCCAGCTGTGTCTCCAGGTACCAAACCCTACCTGAATCTTTGTACACCACACAGGGGGATCTAGTAGCTGAATAATATACTGCAAGTAAAGTTATCATTGCAATATTTATCCATTATGATACAGAGCTGGATTGTGAATTGGTCTGGAGGATCTTTAATTATGTGATCACAGACTATAGTCGAGTAGTCCCCAAACTGTGAGGCATGGTGGGGCCCAGGACAGCTCCCATGGAGGGTGGGGAGGGAATGCCACCCAGACCAGCTCTGACTCCAGATGCAGCTCCACTCCGACCCCAGCTCCTGCCCACAGCCCAGCCCAGCCCGCAGCTCAGGTCTGCCCTCATTCCCTCTTTGCCCCCAGGCCAGATCCACGTCTAGCCCCAGCTCCTTCTCCAGCCCCTATTCTGACCCCAGGTCCACCTTCAGCTCAAGCTCCTCTGCTGAGCCAACTGTGCAGTTGCGGGGGGCGGGGGGGACAGATTCCATGACCGGTGAGGGGGGTGTGACAGGAAAAGTTTGGGCACCATTGCGATAGTCCCTGCAGGGCCCCTGCAACATTCAGTAGACCGGCTGGGTGACATAGAATGAAGAGGCATCTGAGCAATATTTTTACCTTCATTATTCAGTGCTTGACTTCTGCACTGCATATCATCCAAACACTGTCCCCCTTCCTCATTCATGGCACATTGTCCACTTGCATCCCTGTCTCTTTCACTAATTATTTCTTACTCCAATTTTCTCAAACTGTTAACCCTCAGGAAGAAGCCAGACCTGGAACATTTCAGCCTCAGAGGTCAAAGTCTGCAAATGTTATAAGCAACTTAAATAAATTCTTATGCGACCTTAGCTGTAGCTGGTGTAACATGCTGCAGGTATAATACAGAAAAAATAGCAGGCTGATATCTCAGTTTATATACATCAGTACAGTTTTATGTACTGCAGCAGAGCTGCACCAGTTAACACCAGCAATGAATTTGGCCCGTTGCATTTGGAAGAAAATAAAGCAAATCTAATGATATTCCAGTACCTGGACTGATATATGGGATATAGATTTCCAAATATCTGGGTGAACTTCATAACTGATTGTTTGTTTGAGTTTGGAAATTTTACAAAGCTAGTAGGAGTTTCAGAAATATTTTTCTCTTAACCTAGGGTATTTTATTCCCCAAGGGCGACTGCAAAGCACTATGGGATGGTTTAATAATCATAAATAAACACCACCTTGGATTTTACATCCCCATATATCTAGGGTCTTATGTGGCTTTCCTCACTGCAGTACCTCGGCACATCCCAAGTAAATAACCCTCCATCTCCCTTCACCTCCTGCAAAACAGCTCTTGCCAGGCACAGTACCCAGAGCCACGCTGCTGAGCCACGGGCTCCGTTCTACGCCAGAGAAGAGCGTCACCTGCTGAGTCACCAACACCACATTTTGCTTCGCAAGAGGCACCATTGTCCTAGCTTGCAGCAGACTGATCGATCGAATTGCCATCCTTGTTGGAGTGACATTTGTCCGTGTGATCTGATATTACATTTTCTCAATGAATTTCTACATCTCTTACCTCCCCTTCATTGCCAACTGCAAACCCGAGTGAGTTGATCAGCGGGGCCAGCTCTGGGGTCCAGTTGTTAGTATCTCTTCTGGAGGACAGCCTTGCAGTAGGGATATCTTTTTTTTTTTTTATACCACTGACACCTGCTCCGTACAGTCAGATTCTTGAACAGATGCCCAGACAGACTGTGACATTTACAACCTTTACACAATATTCACACTGGTTCATTGCTATTACTGCAGCCTGGGGGAAAAAATGTAAAAAAGGACACCATCTGCTGTGACAACTGCTTCACCAACAAGACTTCCCACAGGCCAGGCATGGTCACTTGCGTACTTTATTAAAGAGACATTGTAACTAGTTTTTTGGTGTCCTGTGTGGTTTTACGAGAATTGCACAATAGGGTAGCACCTGCATTGATTGTGAAGTGGATCCAGTTGGCTGGGTGCAGCTAAAGCAGTTTAGGAGCAGCAGGAATTCTCCTCATCACATGGCTTTGCAATTCAACAGCAGCTTCTTATTTCAGACTATATAGCAGCGCTGGCATTGACGTGTTTTTATTCCTATCACACTTAGACTCTAATGCCTAACCTAGCACTGTTGATGGCCAACTCACCAGTCCCATACAAGTTATCTGATGTGGTGGACACAGCCATCTTTTCTGTTGCTGCTGCTGCTAGATTGTCTAGTCAATCGCTTGACCATACTTTGGTTCATTATAAAATATACTAAAAGACCAAATAACCACTGTCAGTCAGATTTATTGCTCTAAGCCAATAATAATATTGTACAGGGAAAAGGTTCTGGACGACCCCAGTCTCCAGGAAGCTGCATCATGCAGCGATGTTCCGTTCTCCTGATGAAGAAGATGGGCTCCCAGAGTCCCACATTGCAGCTGGTATTATTTACATGATGATTTTACACACGACTCGTCTCTTCACACATCACTAAAATCCAACCCATCAGTTTGCCCTAGTTCCCTAACTCGTTGTTCTGCTCCTTCCTTTTCTTTGGAATGCTGGTATCCAAAGCGGGTACTGGTCCATGAAGGTACTTCCCTTGCTTGTACTAAGCCATAGATTGAATGGATCTTGTTTTTGACATGTTTCCTATCTCCCTATGCCAAATGCTTATGTTAGCAAATGCAAGATGTTATGGGATGTGTAGCATAAGTGAGCAGGATTATAGGGAATGTATAGACCAGTTTAGGCTATATAACTATTATAATATTTGTGCTTAATGCACACTAACACATACGGTGCAGAGAATATACATTATTTATATGATATATATCAGTCAACACTACCAACAGAAGGACTGACACTATTTGAGTTGGGATTTAGCAAGTGTAGGAAAATTTGAAGCCTACATTCAGATGAGACAATTGCAGCCCCATAAATTCTGTTCTCTTTAGGTTCCTGTACTGTGACCATCACACTCTAGTTTTTTCCCCCTAAGGTGATTCAGAACCACACTTAAGCATGTGCTTGTCTCATTGACTTAAAGTTAAGCACATGCTTAAGTGCACTCATGAATGGAGATGCTATCCTGTATCCGGACCTGAATGCCAGACAGCTTAGGCTGTGAGCTCTCAGAGTGGGGACAATCCTAAGTGTTTGGAAAGCGCCTGGCTCTTACTGAGTGCTATAGTTCCTAAATAGCAATGACCCCAGCTGTACTAAGTAAGAGCACATATTAAGGTAAAAATCCATATCTGCTTGATAAAGATAGAAACGTAGAAATAAATCTCAAAATAAACATACTCTTATCTGCCAGTTTTTCTTGTTCAGGGTCTGGGTGTTTCAGTGCTGCATATTTGCTTTATTCTTGTGGAAGTATACGCTTCTGCTACATAGCAGAGTTCAGCTGAGGTGTGTGTCTCAACTACACCCCCACCCCCCGAGGAATGAACCTATTTAGGTACTTCTAGTCTGAGATTTTAAAAAAACGTAGTCATCCATACAACTACAAACTGACCATAAGGGGATATTTTCTTATATGTCTCGCTGTTCAGTGATGGTGTTTCTGTTCAATTCTACACCCATCACTCTGGTACCTGAGCTAAAATGCTTGTTGATATTAATCACTGTGTCCAGATGCAGTCTTGGATTGTATGGAAGACTTCTAGGAACTGTGTTTTAGCATCCTAGGCTTGATTATTATCTAATTTACACCAGTTTTAATCCATTGACTCAAATGGAGTTCTTGCATCTTGGCAGGGGTCATCTAGACTAGATGACCCTTGCAGTCCCTTCTAACCCTATGATTCTGTGATTCTTCTTTCGATTGGCCTTTGTGCAATCAGGTGCCCCTATATTGCTGATCTTTAATTATCCTAGGTTCATAGATCTGTCTGGTTTCACTTAACCCATTCCCTGTTGTATATGGTACTTCAGCAAAATGTCACTGCTTTGATATGAGACAGTCAAGGCAAGCAGAGGGAGGTTTTGCAGACATTGAATTCTAAGTCATTCTCCTCTCCATAGCATCTTCTCTAACCCCTCTCATGCTCTTCATAACAACAAAAGGTGATAGGAGGGGTGAATTGCTTCCTGTAAACATCTCATTTGGCAAGTCAGTAATGATTATGGGCTTCTACTAAGTGGTGCTGGAGATACATTAGCCTGCCTTGTGATGTTAATCATCCCCTGTATCAGGAGATATTTTGAAGTTGACTTCCTGTGTTTGCATCCAGCGGTGCTTGTTACCTGTTTTAGTCTCTCTCTGAGTTTGCCTTTCATTCTGTTTTCCCTGTGTTCATCTTTACTGTAGTCAGCAAAGGAGGAATATACTGTGCCTCATGAAAAAGACTAAGGGAAATGTCACACATTGCAGTACAGTGCTAACCCGGGTAAACTATAAAATAATGGAAAGATAAAGCAGCAGTGAAGATAAATCAGCAGGTACTCTAAAGTACTTTATATAGAAAATGTTGCAAGAATTCCTTTAAACTGGCTAAACATGATGGGCTAAATTCAGAAGCAGTGTATCCTAATTTAGACTCCTTTGCCCTCAGACTCCCTTGTGTTTATTTACATCCCCACTACCAGTGTGTAACTTATGCTCTAAGGCAGTGGTGGGCAACCTGCGGAGCATCAGGGTAATCTGATTGCGGGCCGGGAGACATTTTGCTGACATTGACCATCTGCAGGCATGGCCCCCGACAGCTCCCAGTGGTCGTGGTTCTCTGTTCCCAGGCAAACTGCAGCCACTTGGAGCTGCGGTGGGCCATGCCTGTGGATGGTCAATGTCCGCAAAATGTCTCGTGGCCCGCAATCAGATGGGGGGGGGGACAGTGATAGCTCAGTGGTTTGAGCATTGGCCTGCTAAACCCAGAGTTGTGAGTTCAATCCTTGAGGGGGCCATTTGGGATCTGGGCCAAAAATTGGGGATTGGTCCTGCTTTGAGCAGGGGGTTGGATTAGATGACCTCCTGAGGTCTCTTCCAACCCTGATATTCTATGATACCCTGATGGGCCACAGGTTGCCCACCAGTGCTCTGAGGGTCGGTCGACACTTACCATGCTGAATCAGCACAGCTGAATTGATGTAGCACTTGAGTGAAGGTGCTCTGTGCTGACGGAAGAGCGCTCTCCTGCTGGTGTAGTTAATCCACCTCCCCGAGAGGCGATAGCTAAGTTGATGGGTGTGGATTTTTCACAACCCCGGTACTTATACCAATGTAAGTCTGTAGTATAGACCAGATCTAAGGGAGTCTAACTGCCTTAACTTACACCTCTTCCAACATTTGGTATGTATATTTCACCAGCTGGGATTCCTTCACACATTACACAACAGGTAGTCGGAGGAGAGCATTGTTTGAGGTGGACAGTCCTTTGTTTTGGATGTTAAGCTATGGGTGCTTTTGCCCACATGGTGTGGAAGTTAAAGGTTCCTTGGCACTTAGAAATGTGAGTCACATAGCGGTAGCCCGAGATCCAGTGACATGGTTCGTTGTCTCAGATAGCTTCTAATTAGCCACGCATCTGTGCAAGCTGTATGGCTGAGCAGATGTCTGGCTAAATTTGCCTGTGCAGTCCCAATACTAGCAGTATCCACAGTAACTCACCATTTTAAGCCTCTTCGGGCACCCTGAATTTTTTGGGTTCACACTGGCTCCAGCATGAGCTGTAGTGTGAAATGGGATCACTCCAGTGAGAGTTCCAGAAAGCATGGTGCCGCCTTGAGGATGTAGGTGGAGCTGGAAGGAACATAACAGCTGCTCCTGCTCTCAGGGCAAGCTCAGCAAATGCAGAGGACTGCCTGAGGTGGGGAAGGTGCAGTGTGCCCCAGGCCCCCAATAGGAGAGGGCCCCTAAACTGAGTGGCATTGTGACCTAGCCCATGGGGTTGCAGCAGCACTCACTTAAATTTAGCGCATCTCCCCTTTGTCATGTCAAAGGGGCAGCCAGGCCAAATGTGAGGGAGTGGCATTGCACCCTGGGGTAAAGGGGTCACAAGCCCCCCAGAACCGCTGTGTGGCTCTGCATATGCAGCTGGAAGGAATGGAGTCAACCCTTGCAGTTCCCATTGCAAACGCACTTTTCCAGGGGTCAGCCTCCGTCTGGCACTCCATTAACATTTAAAGAGCCATATTCTGATCCCATTACTCCTGTCAAATAGTCTTCACTTCACAGCTAGTCCCCCTGAAAACTAGTTGTGAAGAAAAGTGCTGCCTAACAGAAGTCAGGATGTCAGAATCTGGCTCATTGAGCTTAGGCACTAAAGGTAATTTGAAAAATCATTGTCAATGGGTCATAAGTGGAGCCCTTTGTATGAATCAATGAAACTGCTCATGAATAATTATTCATCGCTGGAAATCAGGGGGTTCCAATCCAGCCTTAAATATTTGCCATTTATTCTTCAGACAAAAGGATCAAGGAGACATCTATAGTATAAACATTTGAACAAAAATCATAACGAGCAACGGAAGCCACAAGCTATGCCAGTCATTGGATCTGAGTTAGGGCTAAAAAAGACAAGCAATGATTCTGAACAATCAGTTTGCTCTAAAGATAAATGTCTCCCTCCTGGCTCTGTCTCCGTAGGGAGATTTTGTGCTTTGTCAGGAAAACTAGGACTCTTGTAAAACTTTATGAGCTTGCAAGCTCATTAAAGGGAAGTGGCAGAAAATGAAACCCAAATATGAAGACTAGACTTCAGAGAGCTTGACACAGGTTCATTCAGCTGTAAATTAAAATCAAATGCCACCGGATATGTGGGTTGTAAAAATGCCCCTGCTCTGGAAAGCAGTAAAACTTTAAAAGGTCTGTTCAATTAAAATGACTTAGCTGAGTAAGGCCCAGGATATATATATTTTTTAATTCATTCAGAACTTGAGTTGTATTCAAGGCACATGGAAATGCCAGCTTGGGGATGCTATACTGCATTGGGCTGACGTTTATACTGAGATGGGTCAAATTGTTCAATGGCTTTAATTAGCTGTCAAGTGGGCACTGATCCTGAACCAATGAAGTCCATGGGAGTTTTGCCATTGGCTTCTGTGGGTGCAGAATCAGACCCCTAGAAAGTACCTACCTTTCCTACTTCTGATCTGATAACTTCCCATTTCTATTGTTGGTGAGAGGCAGCCTGGTCTAGCAGGTTGAACAAGAAACTCCTGAATCCTAATCCCACTTCTGTGCCTGATTCACTGTGTGATTTTGGGCAAGTCACACAACCTCCCTGAATTTCTGGTTCTTCAACTGTAAAATGGAGATTATAATCCTTACCTCACAGGGGTGGCATGAGGATTAACTACTGTAGTTAGACTGTGTACAGTGCTTGCAAATATAAAATACTAGTTAAATGTCTAGCATTAAATATAAAGGCTGCCCTTTAATGGAGATCAATACAGATGGTAATGCACACACCCCAGTCAGCCCAGCTGGACTTCAATCTGCAGAAGCAAAGCTGGGCTCTGAGAACACTGTGGCCTAGGAGCCAGCAACTCCAGATTTAGGCACCCATAAAAGGGACTGAATTTTTCAATGTGCTGAGCTCTCACTGTCTTCAGGTGGAGCGATAGGTGCTCAATAGTTCTGCATATCAAGTCACTTACACACAGGTGCTTACATTTGGATGTTAGGCCCTAACCTTTGGCACCTAACTTCAGAAACGTTGGTCTCTGTTTTTCACTGGAGACTGCTCCAGGTCCTATTGTACATATATTGGTCTCGCTATATTTATGTTGGTCTTAAAATGTGTTTCGACACACATTAATTTAAAGAAAATGCCATCTTGTACACTGTGTGACTACTTAACTTTATTTGTCTCTACTGAAAAATTAAATGAAATTGAACTATGCATAGAGAAGTCAAATGTAAAGATGCATGTAAGTTCTTTGAAAAATCCAAACCGTAAGCTCTTTCTTTGCTGTGGGTTCCCTTTTAAGACTCCTGTTGATGCTACAGAAATAGTCACAGACAATATATCTTTCACTATATCTTCCTTTCCTGCCACACACAGATTTGCTGGCACAGAATTCTATTTTGGCTTTTCAAGCACTTGGTGCACTAGAGTTGTATGTTGTGTTTTGCAAGGAAAACCTACCACGTTGTTAAGGAACACATACAGCTTGCAGAGCGAAAGTACAGTATATTCTATAGCACTACAAAAGTTTGGAAGATGCAACGATAATTTTAAAAGCCTACATGAATCACAGGAGCAGATGGAAATGAGAAACTCTCTGATTTCTCCTCCCCCGCTTCCTTGGTGTGTGCTTATTGCTGTTTCATGAGATGCCAGGCACAACTGCCGTGTGAGTGAACTCAAGCCATTCATCTTTTTCTCCCCGAACTATAGGGGACCCAATTTACACTCTGAAAGTGGGCATAGGGTAAAAGGTGCAAATGAGAAAACATGACCCATGTGCAATAATTAGCATACTGCTAATTGACAATTTCCACTCTACAAGCAACCACGAAGCCTGCCAGACCCAATTCCCAAAATACTAATTAAACTGCGCACGATATCTCTGAAATCTTGGAGTATAGAAACAAGTGAAAAGTAAAACATCAATATTTAGTCAAATTAGCCCCAAGAAAGAATTTCTGAAATATGTTCGGAATGAGCTTTCCCATGCACTGTGCCGAAAATCTACCCCAATCCATGAGAAATATGTAGGTATTTTAGAGCCCCAGGCTGCTTCTGTTGAGATGGGTGAAGTTCTTTGGGGGGCCAGTCGGCTGCATTGCTAGATCAGTACGCCTGGGGATGACAGTTGGGTGCAGCATGAGGGGGACTTGGCTGGTATTGGAGCCTGCACATTCACCAGAAAACACCCCGCAAATCTCACACTCTATATAGGGCTCCTCTCCAATTCTGCACCCCTCAGGCCCAGTGGGGGGCCTCAGGCCCAGTTGGGGGCCCCTGGAAAAATGGGCACCCCTGTACCTGCCTGACACTCCTGCCGGGGAGCGGGTCGGGGTGTGGTGTGCTGGCTTGCCCTGCTCCACCCACCCAGTGCTTAGGGCTGTCAACTTTCTAATTGCACAAAACCAAACACTCTTGCCTCTGCCCAGCCCTTTTTCCAAGGCCCCGCCCCCCATTCACTCCATCCCTCCTCTGTCTGTCACTTGCTTACCCCCACCGTCACTCACTTGCTCATTTTCACCAGGCTGGGGCAAGGGATTGGGGAGCAGGAAGGGGTCAGGGCTCCAGCAGGGGGTGCAGGTTCTGGTGTGGGCTGCGGGAGGGCACTCTGCGCTGGGGCAGGATGTTGGGGTGAAAGGGGGGTGAGGACTCTGGCTGGGGGTGCATGTTCTGGGGTGGGGCCAGGGATGAGGGGTTTAGGGTGCAGGAGGGGGCTCTGGGCTGGGGCTGAGGGGTTCAGAGTGTAGGAGGGGGTGTGGGTGCAGGCTCTGAGAGGGAGCTTGGGTGTAGGAGGGGGCTCAGGGCTGGGGGTTGGGATGTGGGCTCTTGGAGGGTGTTTGGGTGTAGGAGGGGGCTCAAGGCTGGGGCAGGGGTTGGCATGTGGGAGGGGATTTGAGGTGTGGGCTCCAGGTGGCGCTTACCTCAGTCAGCTCGTGGAAACGGTGACATGTCTCTCTGGCTCCTAGGTGGAGGCACAGCCAGGTGGCTCTGCATGCTGCCTCTGTCGGCAGGTGTTGCCCCTGCAGCTCCCATTGACTGTGGTTCCCGGCCAATAGGAGCTGTGGAGCCAGCGCTCAGAGCAGGGGCAGTGCCTGCAGCCCCCCTGGCTGCCTCTGCACCAAGGAGCCTGAGGGGTGCCAGCCCCTTCCTGGAGCCACATGTAGCCAGATAGGAAGCCTGCTAACCCCACCAAGTGCCAACTTTTAATGGCCCGGTCAGTGGTGCAGACCAGCGCCACCAGGGTCCTTTATCGACTGGGTGTTCTGGTTGAAAACTGGATACCTGGCAACTCCACTGGCGCTCCTGTCGGGGAGCGGGGTTGAGCCGTGGGGGCTTGTCCTGCTCTGCCTGACCGGCGCGCCTGTGCCCCGACCCTGCTCCTCGGCAGGAGCGCCAGGTGGGTAGGGGAAGCCCCTGCACCCAGGGCCCTCTCCCCGGCAGGAGCACCGGCCGGGGCAAGCCCCATGCCCTGTCCCTATTTCCTTGGCAGGAGCGCCAAGGGGAAGTAAAAAGGGGCGGGACTGCAGGTGGAAGGGGTGGGGAGGGGCTCCCACTTGCTCTGGCCCAGGGCCCCACACACCCCGAATCCGCGTCTGCTCAGGACACTCTTGCCATCGGTGGCAGCACAGGTAGCCTGCCGTAGCCTGGCCTCTGTCACACCCCTGTGCAGTTGGTATAAGTGTCGCAGAGGGAATCAGTGCTGCTCCTGGCGGTAGAAATTTATAGCATGCTCTGCTGGCGTGAGAGAACGTTGCTGTAGGGTCTAGGAATAGGGTATTATCCCTTTACATTGCTGTGAGCCCTCCCATGACGCTCACTCGGGTTAATATTTCAAAGCCACCAGAAGCCAGTCAAAGCAGCAGTATATAGCCAGACCTCAGATGTTTGTGTATAGTTAGTAAACATGGCAGCTGGGGCCCCGCTGTGCCCCAGTGGTTTTGTTACTTGTGTGGTAGTGTAAAGAGCGAAAGACCAACACTTGCAACGAGTGATGTGTCATCACCACAACCCTGCCTTGGTTGTGTCTGCTCAGCTACACAAAGCAAAGCTTCCATGTTCTCCTCTATGGGTGGGACAGAGGAAGCTGCCCTACAAAGGACTGGGGTAGCAAAGAAAATACCACACAGTCACCTTTTCCTTCAGGACAGCTCTACCCTAACCCTTCCATTAGGATTCAGGTTCTTCTGCTCCCAAACATGCTGTTCAAGGGGAGGGAGGAGCATGTAGTCCTTTAGTGAAGAGACTGAAATACCCCAGTCTCCCCAGCTCACTCACTGATAGAGTCGGCAAAGAGTCAGCAACATGGAGGTCATGCAAAGAGCGGCTCAGGAGAGGCCGGACGGCGATGGGAGTGTTTGGGAATGATTCAGAGCGTGCATAACTGGCTGGGTGGTTATGACTGATATTTCTTCCCTCTGTGGTAGCCCTTCTGTGAGCTGTCAGAGACAGTAATAATGGCTGGGTTCAATCTGTCTAGGATTCCTTTTATTTCTATATAAAACTGTAGCATGAGCCCTCACCCAGAGCCAGATTCCTACTTCGGGCACTGGGAAACTAAATTAAAGCTTCCCTGTGACCTTTTGCAGGTGCTACTTGCCAGCACTCAAAGTCCCCCGGGAACATGGAATCTCAAGTACCTTTTCATTTGGTGCAAAGGGACAAGAAGCAAAAGAAGCATAACTCTCTCTGTGTTTATATTCAGGAAAAGGAGTCGCCTAGATCAGTGTGCAGGAGTTTGGTCATCCCCACAGTTCCATAAACTGGACAATTATTATGTGGAAGTCTAGAACTCATAATCCACCACAACCCTACCCACTTAAAACCTGCTCACAGTTCCAGCTGGACTCAACAGTAGTCAAGGGGTGGCTCTCCTATGATAGCTTGCTCCAGTCCAGAGAGGATTGCTCTGCCAGGTCCTCTTCCAATATGGTCTAGTTCTGCAATACCAGCTCTGCCCCCATGGGTCTAGGAGGCCGTGGTGCAACCAAGTCAGCTTTGCTCCACCACATCCCCTGGTCCAGCCTAGCCTCACTGCAAAGTCAGCTCTGCTCTGCTGCTGCTCCAGTCCTGTGAATTCACTCCACACAAGGCGCAGGACCCCCAGATGGGGATTGCTCCTGGTCTTCAGGACTTCCTCTTTTTTCTCTGTTGTGCTTGGATTTTGTTACCAAAACAAAGTCCACTACCTGTAAGGTCAGGGCAACCCATTCACTCCAGGGCATATCCTACACAATCCTATCTCCTTTCACAACTACAGTAATAATAACAGATTGTTTATACAATCAAAACAAACAAATTCCAACTAAAGCAACAAAATACAGTAGGTGGAATTATGGGTCAGAAATGTTATATTTGATGTAAATGAAACTGGCCAGCACCGTTTTCCCTTCTCCTCTATAGATGGAGCAAAGTTCAGTACCCTAAGACTTTTGGCCCTGGGACTGACCCTATATTTTAGAGAAAAGAAAAGGAGGACTTGTGGCACCTTAGAGACTAACCAACTTATTTGAGCATAAGCTTTCGTGAGCTACAGCTCACTTCATTGGATGCATAAAGTGGAAAGTACAGTGAGGAGATTTATATACACACAGAACATGAAAAAATGGGTGTCACTCTCCTTACAGTGTGTATGATAACACCCATTTTTTCATGTTCTGTGTGTATATAAATCTCCTCACTGTATTTTCCACTGAATGCATCCGATGAAGTGAGCTGTAGCTCACGAAAGCTTATGCTCAAATAAATTGGTTAGTCTCTAAGGTGCCACAAGTCCTCCTTTTCTTTTTGCGAATACAGACTAACACGGCTGCTACTCTGAAACCTATATTTTAGGGGGCTATTGTAACCCACACAGCTCCTGGGTGTGGTGCTCTGTCCCATCTAGTGGGACTGAGACTAGTTTGAGAGAGATTAATGAGTCTCCTATATCCATAGTTAAGAGGCACGTGGCTTTTAGCTCAGTAGAGGCTTATGCATTTAGTTCCAGAAGTCCCTGGTTCAATCCCTCCTGCCATCGACTGGGGTCTGTTGGTGTTACACTATGGATCTATGAGCAACAGGAGAGAGTACTGCAAATTCTGCCTTATATCTGTGATCATTGGAACAGTATTTCTCACCTGAGATGAGTTAAATGGTTGTATTTACTGATTCACAACAATAAAAGTAAAGTTTTGGAGAAAGATTGCACAGCCATCCTCTTAAATGTTCAGTTTCCCTGTAGTGTAATGTACCCAGCACACCATAGAAATGAAGTACCAAATGTGCTTTTAAAAATGATAAAATGCCAATTTAAACATAATTAAACACAAAACAGTAACTTCCACACCTTAAAAACAATTCCTAGAGGCTTTCAGGCAATGTTTGTATTTGCAAAATTGAAGGCAAACTCTTAAGCACTCAGTCTGAGGCAATAATGATTATGCTGTTTTCTCACTGTATCAGAATTGCACATCTTTTAGTACAGTCCAGTTTTATGCCTACTGGCCCAATCTTCCGCATGTGTGTTGAAGGTGCTTGGATAGCATGGTAGGTGGTATCGCTCTCCTCTCTATTTCTCTTCTTATACAGCATTGGGCCTGAGGAGGGATTTGACTAACATGGGTTGGTTTTGTGGGCCTTGTCAAGAAATAAGTCTTCCTAGGCCTAGTCCAGTGCCCATTGACCTCACTTGCAGTTGGAGCAGGTCCTAGAGGAGTAGTATGAGAAGGATCTGACAGACTTAGGACTGAGAGCTTGTTCCACACATGTGGGGAAGCACGACTCCTTTCTGTTGAAAATGCCATCACAATCAATATCTTTGCGAAACACTGGTCTCAATGAAACAACATTTGCCGAAGGAAAAACATTTAGTCAAAAGGGTTCTGACCAACTCTAGTCTTGGGGTGATATTTTCAAAATCATCTAAATGACTTAGGGCTTGTCTGTATGACCAGTGAGTGTGCAGCAAGCTGCAGTGAAATTTACCTTGCTCTAGCCTGCCACACATTACCTAGCCGTGTGGACCCTGCTGCTGCTGCGCACTGAAAGTTTCCCTACTGCACTTCGATCTACTCCACTTTGAAACAGGAGTACACCAAAGTGCACTAGGGAACTTCCAATGCGTGGCAGTAGGATCCATGCAGTCAGTTAGTGCACATCAGGCTAGTATAAGATAGATTTACACCTCAGTTTGCTGCACACTAACTGATCATATAGACGAGTCCTAAGTCCTGTTGGCTCTCAGGCACGTAAGTCTCAATTTGTCACCTTTAAAAATAGGACTTCATCTCTGAAGTCATTAAGGTGCTTTTGAAAATGTGACACCCTGAGTCAGATCCTCTTAATATTTTTGAATATTTTGTGGTTTTGAGATTTAACCATGTCATAAATATAAAGGGAAGGGTAAACCCCTTTGAAATCCCTCCTGGCCAGGGGAAAGCTCCTCTCACCTGTAAAGGGTTAAGAAGCTAAAGGTAACCTCGCTGGCACCTGACCAAAATGACCAATGAGGAGACAAGATACTTTCAAAAGCTGGGAGGAGGGAGACAAACAAAGGGTTTGTGTCTGTCTTTATGCTGCTCTTGCCAGAGACAGAACAGGAATGGAGTCTTAGAACTTTTAGTAAGTAATCTAGCTAGGTATGTGTTAGATTATGATTTCTTTAAATGGCTGAGAAAAGAATTGTGCTAAATAGAATAACTATTTCTGTCTGTATATCTTTTTTGTAACTTAAGGTTTTGCCTAGAGGGGTTCTCTATGTTTTGAATCTAATTACCTTGTAAGATATCTACCATCCTGATTTTACAGGGGGGATTTCTTTATTTCTATTTACTTCTATTTTTTATTAAAAGTCTTCTTATAAAAACTGAATGCTTTTTCATTGTTCTCAGATCCAAGGGTTTGGGTCTGTGGTCACCTATGCAAATTGGTGAGGCTTTTTATCCAACATTTCCCAGGAAAGGGGGGGTGCAAGCGTTGGGAGGATTGTTCATTGTTCTTAAGATCCAAGGGTCTGGGTCTGTAGTCACCTAGGCAAATTGGTGAGGCTTTTTACCAAACCTTGTCCAGGAAGTGGGGTGCAAGGTTTTGGGAAGTATTTTGGGGGGAAGGACGCGTCCAAACAGCTCTTCCCCAGTAACCAGTATTAGTTTGGTGGTGGTAGCGGCCATTCCAAGGATAACGGGTGTAATATTTTGTACCTTGGGGAAGTTTTGACCTAAGCTGGTAAAGATAAGCTTAGGGGGTTTTTCATGCAGGTCCCCACATCTGTACCCTAGAGTTCAGAGTGGGGGAGGAACCTTGACATGGTGGCACAGTGGTGGGATTAACCTGAAATCATTTGAGATCCAGTTGAGATTTTTTGAACTAGAAATACAGAGTTTAAAAAGGAAATTTTTTTTTCTTTGGAAAGAAAGTCCAGAAAGCAGCTTTGAAACTTTGGCCAAGCAGAGACAAAAGGGGATTATCTTGTGAATTGCAGGTTTTTTTGCCTGGAGGCAGGGTACTTAACTCCTGCAGGGAAATTCACAGTCCTCCAACCCATTGTTTTTTTTTTTTCTTTTCTTCCTAAAAGTAAATAGGGGGTGTGTGTTCTACCCATTTGCTTTTTCTTTGGGCTGGGTAAGCAGGTTTCCAAGCAGTTGGAGGTTTTTTGCTTTAATTTGGGCCCAGAGCAGAGACAAGGGAATTGTCTTTTTCTGTAGGCTGACAATCACTATCAGAGAATAGGTATTCTATTGCAGCACAGCAAAATTTTACAGCCAAGTTTTGTTTGTTTATTTCTAAACCTCGGGTGTAAAGTTAGTTAAAAACAGAGAGGTTAGAATGACCAAATCCTCAGCTCGACTACAGCTGGAATTAGCCAAATTTCAGGCTGAGGAAAGACAAAGGGAACATGAAAGACAGATAGAACTCATGCAGCTGAAGAAGGAACAAGAAAGGGAGGCAGCGAGAGAAGCAGAACAACACCAAGCAGCTGCTCACAGGAGAGCTATGGAAGCGAGGGACAAAGAACTGGAGGAGAAGGAAAAAGAGAGGAAGTATGTGGAGGAGATGGAGAAGATAAAGGCCCAGCAGAATATACCAACAAACCCTAGCAATCCTTCTCCAGGTACCACTTCCCATCCCAGAAAGTTCCCCACCTACAAGGCAGGTGATGATACTGAGGCCTTCTTAGAGAACTTCGAAAGGGCCTGCCTTGGGTACAACATCTCTGCTGACCAATACATGGTAGAGCTGAGGCCGCAGCTCAGTGGACCCTTAGCTGAGGTGGCAGCTGAAATGCCTAAAGAACACATGAACAAGTATGAACTGTTTAAATCCAAGGCAAGAGTCAGAATGGGGATAACACCCGAGCAGTCTCGTCGGAGGTTCAGAGCCCTAAGGTGGAAACCAGACATGTCATTTACCCGACATGCCTACCACATTGTGAAACATTGGGATGCCTGGATATCGGGAGCAAGTGTTGAATCTCCAGTAAATTTGCCCTTCCTAATGCAAATGGAACAATTCTTAGAGGGTGTTCCTGAGGAAATAGAAAGATACATCCTAGATGGGAAACCCAAAACTGTAATTGAGGCAGGAGAGATTGGAGCCAGATGGGTGGAGGTGGCAGAGAAGAAGAAAACTGGTCGCAGTTGGAGCGGAGACCAGAAGGGACCACCCCAGACCACACCTTATTACCGGGGGCCGCCCAAAGCCCCACCTACCTCCCAAAGAACCCTCCAGACCCCTTATCGTCCCACCACCCCGTTCTCCAGCAACCCTCCTCGCCCCAGTGACCCGTCAGCTGGACGATGTTTTAAGTGTAACGAGCTGGGGCATGTAAAGGCCAACTGCCCCAAGAACCCCAACAGATTACAGTTCATTGCACCGGAATCACACCAGAGGTCCACAGGCCCAGATACCTCCCAGATACCCTTGGAGCGGAGGGAAACTGTGAGTGTGGGCGGGAAGAAGGTCACCGCGTGGAGGGACACCGGAGCACAAGTGTCAGCTATCCATGCTTCCTTAGTGGACCCCAATTTAATCAACCCAGAGATCCAAGTGACGATTCAACCCTTCAAGTCCAACTCTTTCAATTTGCCTACAGCCAAGTTGCCTGTCCAGTACAAGGGCTGGTCAGGAATGTGGACTTTTGCAGTCTATGATGATTATCCCATCCCCATGCTGTTGGGGGAAGACTTGGCCAATCATGTGAAGCAGGCCAAGAGGGTGGGAATGGTCACCCGCAGCCAGGCTAAACAAGCCGTGAGGCCTGGCTCTGTTCCGGAAACTTCTATCAGGACCCAGTCAGAGGTGATGGACCTGGACCCCAGGCCAATGTCTGCAACAGCAGTAGTGGATCCAGTCCCAGAGACCCAGACGGAACCAGTCCCAGAACCGGAACCAGCCGAACAACCAACACCAGACCCCGTGTCAGCACTGAATCCAGTACTTGCAACCTCAACAACAGAGGGCCCCACCGAACCTGAACTGGCAGCAGCCGATAACCCGACCCAAGAGGCTCAGCCGGAGCCTGAATCCCAACATAGTGCACCAGCGGAGAGCGGTTCACAGTCAACAGAAACAGCTCCATCCCCTATATCGCTTCCAGAGGGACCAAGCCTAAGTCCACAATCCCATGAGGAACTGATGTCTCCAGCATCAAGGGAACAGTTCCAGACCGAACAGGAAGCAGATGAAAGCCTCCAGAGAGCTTGGACGGCGGCACGGAGCAACCCACCGCCTCTCAGCTCTTCTAATCGATCCAGGTTTGTTGTAGAAAGAGGACTTTTATACAAGGAAACTCTTTCTGGTGGACACCAGGAAGACTGGCATCCTCAGAGACAGTTGGTAGTTCCAACTAAATACCGGGCCAAGCTCTTGAGCTTAGCCCATGATCACCCTAGTGGCCATGCTGGGGTGAACAGGACCAAAGACCGGTTGGGGGGGTCATTCCACTGGGAGGGAATGGGCAAGGATGTTTCTACCTATGTCCAGTCTTGTGAGGTGTGCCAAAGAGTGGGAAAACCCCAAGACCAGGTCAAAGCCCCTCTCCAGCCACTCCCCATCATTGAAGTTCCATTTCAGCGAGTAGCTGTGGATATTCTGGGTCCTTTTCCGAAAAAGACACCCAGAGGAAAGCAGTACATACTGACTTTCATGGATTTTGCCACCCGATGGCCGGAAGCAGTAGCTCTGAGCAACACCAGGGCTATAAGTGTGTGCCAGGCACTAGCAGACATTTTTGCCAGGGTAGGTTGGCCCTCTGACATCCTCACAGATGCAGGGACTAATTTCCTGGCAGGAACTATGAAAAACCTTTGGGAAGCTCATGGGGTAAATCACTTGGTTGCCACTCCTTACCACCATCAAACAAATGGCATGGTGGAGAAGTTTAATGGAACTTTGGGGGCCATGATACGTAAATTTGTAAATGAGCACTCCAATGATTGGGACCTAGTGTTGCAGCAGTTGCTCTTTGCCTACAGAGCTGTACCACATCCCAGTTTAGGGTTTTCCCCATTTGAACTTGTATATGGCCGTGAGGTTAAGGGGCCATTGCAGTTGGTGAAGCAGCAATGGGAGGGATTTACACCTTCTCCAGGAACTAACATTCTGGACTTTGTAACCAACCTACAAAACAGCCTCCGAACCTCTTTAGCCCTTGCTAGAGAAAACTTACAGGATGCTCAAAAAGAGCAAAAAGCCTGGTATGATAAACATGCCAGAGAGTGTTCCTTCAAAGTAGGAGACCAGGTCATGGTCTTAAGGGCGCTCCAGGCCCATAAAATGGAAGCATCGTGGGAAGGGCCATTCACGGTCCAGGAGCGCCTGGGAGCTGTTAATTATCTCATAGCATTCCCCACCTCCAACCGGAAGCCTAAGGTGTACCATATTAATTCTCTAAAGCCCTTTTATTCCAGAGAATTAAAGGTTTGTCAGTTTACAGCCCAGGGAGGAGACGACGCTGAGTGGCCTGAAGGTGTTTACTACGAAGGGAAATGTGCTGGTGGTGTGGAAGAGGTGAACCTCTCCATGACCCTTGGGCGTATGCAGCGACAGCAGATCCAGGAGCTGTGCACTAGCTACGCGCCAACGTTCTCAGCCACCCCAGGACTGACTGAACGGGCATACCACTCCATTGACACAGGTAATGCTCACCCAATTAGGGTCCAACCTTACCGGGTGTCTCCTCAAGCTAAAACTGCTATAGAACGGGAGATCCAGGATATGTTACAGATGGGTGTAATCCGCCCCTCTGAAAGTGCATGGGCATCTCCAGTGGTTCTAGTTCCCAAACCAGATGGGGAAATACGTTTTTGCGTGGACTACCGTAAGCTAAATGCTGTAACTCGCCCAGACAACTATCCCATGCCACGCACAGATGAACTATTAGAGAAACTGGGACGGGCCCAGTTCATCTCTACCTTGGACTTAACCAAGGGGTACTGGCAGGTACCGCTAGACGAATCTGCCAAGGAAAGGTCAGCCTTCATCACACATCTCGGGCTGTATGAATTTAATGTACTCCCTTTCGGGCTGCGAAATGCACCCGCCACTTTCCAAAGACTTGTAGATGGTCTCCTAGCGGGATTAGGAGAATATGCAGTCGCCTACCTTGACGATGTGGCCATATTTTCGGATTCCTGGGCAGACCACCTGGAACATCTACAAAAAGTCCTTGAGCGCATAAGGGAGGCAGGACTAACTGTTAAGGCTAAGAAGTGTCAAATAGGCCTAAACAGAGTGACTTACCTTGGACACCAGGTGGGTCAAGGAACTATCAGCCCCCTACAGGCCAAAGTGGATGCTATCCAAAAGTGGCCTGTCCCAAAGTCAAAGAAACAGGTTCAATCCTTCTTAGGCTTGGCCGGTTATTACAGATGATTTGTACCGCACTACCGCCAAATCGCTGCCCCGCTGACAGACCTAACCAAAAAGAAACAGCCAAATGCTGTTCAGTGGACCGGAAAGTGTCAGAAGGCCTTTAACAAGCTTAAAGCGACACTCATGTCTGACCCTGTACTAAGGGCCCCAGACTTTGACAAACCGTTCCTAGTAACCACAGATGCATCCGAGCGTGGTGTGGGAGCAGTTTTAATGCAGAAAGGACCTGATCAAGAATTCCACCCTGTAGTGTTTCTCAGCAAAAAACTGTCTGAGAGGGAAAGCAACTGGTCAGTCACTGAAAAAGAATGTTATGCCATTGGCTACGCTCTGGAAAAGCTACGCCCATATGTTTGGGGACGGCGTTTCCACCTGCAAACCGACCATGCTGCACTAAAGTGGCTTCACACCGTCAAAGAAACTAACAAAAAAACTTCTTCGGTGGAGTTTAGCTCTCCAAGATTTTGATTTCGACATCCAACACATCTCAGGAGCTTCTAACAAAGTGGCTGATGCACTCTCCCGTGAAAGTTTCCCAGAGTCAACTGGTTAAAATCGTCCTTGAGATGTGGAAAATATTGTTAGTCTTTATGTACTTGGTAGTATATTTAGAGATGCATGTGTCTTATTAACTCTGTTTTTCCTAGAGCTCCAGGAAGAAATCCCAGCCAGTGTTTCACCCTAGCTGAGATTTGGGGGGCGTGTCATAAATATAAAGGGAAGGGTAAACCCCTTTGAAATCCCTCCTGGCCAGGGGAAAGCTCCTCTCACCTGTAAAGGGTTAAGAAGCTAAAGGTAACCTCGCTGGCACCTGACCAAAATGACCAATGAGGAGACAAGATACTTTCAAAAGCTGGGAGGAGGGAGACAAACAAAGGGTTTGTGTCTGTCTTTATGCTGCTCTTGCCAGAGACAGAACAGGAATGGAGTCTTAGAACTTTTAGTAAGTAATCTAGCTAGGTATGTGTTAGATTATGATTTCTTTAAATGGCTGAGAAAAGAATTGTGCTAAATAGAATAACTATTTCTGTCTGTATATCTTTTTTGTAACTTAAGGTTTTGCCTAGAGGGGTTCTCTATGTTTTGAATCTAATTACCTTGTAAGATATCTACCATCCTGATTTTACAGGGGGGATTTCTTTATTTCTATTTACTTCTATTTTTTATTAAAAGTCTTCTTATAAAAACTGAATGCTTTTTCATTGTTCTCAGATCCAAGGGTTTGGGTCTGTGGTCACCTATGCAAATTGGTGAGGCTTTTTATCCAACATTTCCCAGGAAAGGGGGCGTGCAAGCGTTGGGAGGATTGTTCATTGTTCTTAAGATCCAAGGGTCTGGGTCTGTAGTCACCTAGGCAAATTGGTGAGGCTTTTTACCAAACCTTGTCCAGGAAGTGGGGTGCAAGGTTTTGGGAAGTATTTTGGGGGGAAGGACGCGTCCAAACAGCTCTTCCCCAGTAACCAGTATTAGTTTGGTGGTGGTAGCGGCCATTCCAAGGATAACGGGTGTAATATTTTGTACCTTGGGGAAGTTTTGACCTAAGCTGGTAAAGATAAGCTTAGGGGGTTTTTCATGCAGGTCCCCACATCTGTACCCTAGAGTTCAGAGTGGGGGAGGAACCTTGACAAACCAAGTGTTCCCCCCACAAGCCGTTCGCCTTTTAGCTCCGCCAACAGTAACATATTGGAAATACCAAAGTTGTGTATGGAAAAATAGCAGATAAATATTTGATTCATATGTATTTGTGCTGGTGGGTCTGTTCTCTGACTTGGAGGCTGGAGTTCTTGACTTGACAGGCATAAAGGCATCAATGGCACTGCAGCTGCTACTGAGCCACACAAGCTGGATGGCTACTTTTCTGGAACATCACTGCAGCCCCTTGCAACACTACAAAGTTTCCCAGGCACCCCAGGTATGGCTCCTACAGAAATGGCCAGATTTCCCCTTTGCCCTCTTATGTTGCACTTTTTCAGGGCTCGAGAATCTATTTATGCATCAGCAGGCAACATTAACCATGCTAATTAGTACAGGAAGAACCATTAGAAAGGTGGCTATGCAAAGTCTCCTTTGCTAATCAGATCAACTAATATTCAGGACCCCAGGTGCACTAGGACATAGGGAACCTTTGGAATATGAAGTACTTATTGTGACAGGGTCGGGCCAGATGGCTACAGGAGAGTAATAGAAGGCAGATATATTAGCCCCAGGTTAAGTAGGTCCCTTTTCCCTGGGTAAGGTAACAGGAAAGATTCCAGAACAATCAGGAACCTTCTGGAGACAATTAAGACAGACAGGCTGATTAGAACACTTGCAACCAATCAAGAAGCTGCTAGAATCAATTAAGGCAGGCTAATCAGGGCACCTGGGTTTAAAAAGGAGCTCACTTCAGTTTGTGGTGTGCAACAGGTGCTAGGAGCTGAGAGTGAGAACGCGGCCTGTTGGAGGATTGAGGAGTACAAGCATTATCAGACACCAGGAGGAAGGTCCTATGGTGAGGATAAAGAAGGTGTTGAGAGGAGGCCATGGGGAAGTAGCCCAGGGAGTTGTAGCTGTCGCACAGCTCTAGGAGGCACTCTAGACCGCTGCATTCCACAGGGTCCTGGGCTGGAACCCGGAGTAGAGGGTGGGCCCGGGTTCCCCCCAAATCCTCCCAACTCCTGGTCAGAAATAGGAGGAGTTGACCTGGACTGTGGGTTCACGAAAACGGCCAAACTAAGGGCTGCCATGAAGCTCCAAGGTGAGCAAATCTGCCAATAAGCGCAAGACCCACCAAGGTAGAGGAGAAACTTTGTCACATTGTATTGGCTTCTGGATTACAGCAGTATGCTATGCTACTGGACATCCACCTTTCTCTTGGGAGAGGGCTAGGGAAAGGAAAAGATAGTTTTCACTAGGGAGGAGAAGGCTCATTTGGCTCTAATGGTGTTAAAATTTTATTCTGACACCCATGACCATGGTGTCTGAGCACCGTCCATACAAGAGCAATCGCAGCGTCCCTAGTGGATTCATTCCCCAGCTTTCCTAGATTCATAGATTTATAGATACTAAGGTCAGAGGGGACCATTATGATCATCTAGTCTGACCTCCTGCACAACGCAGGCCACAGAATTTCACCCACCCACTCCTGCGAAAAACCTCTCACCTATGTCTGAGCTATTGAAGTCCTCAAATTGTGGTTTAAAGACTTCAAGAAGCAGAGATTACTAACCCATTTGAACACTGGATTCAAAATCTCAACTTGAATGTGACTATTATTGGGTGCATTGGAGAGGGTGAACAAGATGGCAGAGAGAAAATCAACTGAGAAACAGGGCAAGCAAAGAAGCAGAGTGTGGATGGAGTGAAAACAAATGGAGATGGTAAAAAAAAAAAAGGAACAGAGTAAATAAATCTATAGCGGGGTTGGTAGACATCTGTTTGTTTCATGATAGCTTTTCGCTGGGGATGGTCCCTTTCCCAAAAGGAAATGTGTCCCCTAATGATACTATGAGTGACACTACTATATATCAGAGGTTCCTCTTTGGTAAGGAAAACATTATTATTTTATTTTATTATTTTATTTTACAAAAGCATTTACACTTGGAAAAAATAAGTTTAAATTCCAGAAATACTTGAACTGCTTTTGCAATCCCCAAAAATTAAGTCCAGAGGTTCAGAAAAGCTCAAACTCCATGAAATGCAATGATCCCCAGTTTAAAATGAATGCATCCGATGAAGTGAGCTGTAGCTCACGAAAGCTTATGCTCAAATAAATGTGTTAGTCTCTAAGGTGCCACAAGTCCTCCTTTTCTTTTCGTGAACAGAGTGGGTCCCCTTTGTTCTTCTTTTCTTTTTCCATGTCTGTCTGTTTTGACAAGAACAAATGTGGGTGGATGAGTGAGAGCAAATGTTTGTTTGTGCCTCTTTAGTGTTTTCCACCTACAGCCCCATTCTTCATGTCCTTCAGAATAGAAGGCTGTATATTTATGTGTAGCGCTTAATGAGCAAATATATCCTTGCTTATGATATGCTGTGCTTCCTGTCATGTACTCGTTACTCTCTGAGTTTACTAGAGTTCTCTGGTTTATAGATTCATGATTAAATTATTCTCAATCTATAAGAAAGCCCTTTTAATTCCAAGAAGTGGGGTGGATGAATTACTAGACACTGCTGTATTTGGCCTGCTTATGTATGGGGATGATTTGCAATTATCATCTCTTTCCTAAGTACCACAAACCTCATTGCCTTAAAGAATGAACTTAATAAGCGAGATGGCCTTGTGGCTTTTGGGATCTTGAGCAGGAGTGGAGACCTGACCTTATAAAAAGGCTCCGGGGGAATCAGAAAATAAGTTGCTGGCATTCTCTGGTGTTGCTCTTGGTATTAGCAGGGCAGAGGCAAACTAATGAAGAGATGGCTCTCACTTCTGCCCCGCTAACAGAGGGGGAGACTGGGCCAGTCTGAGAGAGACAAGTCTGTGTCAAGCCCCAAGGCATGGAGTCCCAAGCAGTCTCTTACACAGCTCAGTGCTATGGCCAGGGCTGGCTCCAGCTTTTTTGCCTCCCCAAGCGGCGAAGGAAAAAAACAAACAAGTCTGGTTGAGCTGCCGCCGAAGTGCTGCCGAAGAGGGCGAGAGGGACTGCGGGGCTTGCCGCCGAAGACCCGGATGTGCCGCCCCGATGACGGACAGAATGCCGCTCCCTTCTATTGGCCGCCCCAGGCACTTGCTTCCTTTGCTGGTGCCTGGAGCCGGCCCTGGCTATGGCCAGCCCAACTAGGAAATATGCAAGGTATGTTTTGTTATCCCCTTTTACCCGAGCAATTAGCCAAAATTTGGAACCCTGCAGGTTGCCTCCATTAGGAAGAGAATTTGATAATGGAATCGGGTATCTTTGATGCAGTCCTGCTTATTTTAAAAGAATGTACAAAGTCCTGTTTCCCTGAACACAGGAGGAATTGAACAACAGGCAAGAGTTTCTTTGCTCGCCAGCCAAGAAACTGGCTCCTTTCAGCCAGCACTTGGCCCCAAAACTCTCTTTCTGGGCTTTGCTAAGGGCCAGGTTCTCAGTCATTGTTCAGGCTGTGCCTGGTGCTTCTTACTGCCTTCTCTGTCTGTTTCTGAGGTGTTTCTTCTGCTTCTCTCTCTCTCTCTCTCTCTCACACACACACCTTTACTCAAACAATACCCAACAAACTCCCTTCACCCATAGGGGCCCATATTCTGGGTGAGGACATATGCCTGTATTTTAGGGGGAGGCTGCTGTTGTTTCATAAAGAACTGTTTCTATCATCAACCATCTTTAATGAAAAGTGGTGGTTATATACACCAGCTGCAATGATGTTTTGCCCCACCCTCAACGGTGTGAAACACTATCCATCCCCTGGGCACTTTAGCTTGTCTGTGGGGTTTTCCAAGCTGGTGGAAGCAGTTGTTATTTTACGTCCCTTCTGGATATATTGATCTGTGTACTTGTAGTGTATTATTGGGGCCCTCTATGTCTGTGAACTGGATAGAGTTTCAGGCAGTGCGTGGTTCCTGGGTAACAAAGAAAACGACCTTGGAACTCAGGCAGTGCAGAAGCCTGATAGCTCGTGATTCCGCATATCATGATATCATCTCTTGGAGGTGAAAGGTCCAGAAATGCTTCCACAGAGTCTGACATCCATGTCAGAGAGATGATGTGGTGCAGTGGAAAGGGACTGGGACTCTGCTGGTTGATCTTAGGCAACTCAGTTCACCTCTCTGGGCTTGTTTTCCCCTCCAGTTTGTTGTGTGTCTTGTTTACCTATGTTGTAAGCTCTAAGGGGAGAGCGAACTGTCTCTCATTAGATGTTTGTACAGCATCTAGCACAATGGAGCCCCAAATTTTGTTGGAGTCTCTAAGCACTACTGTAATACACAACTCGCAGTACAGGGCTTAAATTCTTACAAATTATTTCCCGGAGCCTGCTATGCCTCCCCCCGCAACATGCTATAAAAGCTCCAGGGGGTTTGAAAATATTTACCAGCGCTTAGCTCCAGATGTCATAGTAATAATTGTTGGAGTCTCAATGGTGTGAACTGAACAACATTTTAGAGGCACAAGTGCGAAGACTAGTTGTATCCAATATGGTGCTACCTAGTTGTGGGTAGAAAATATACCTGGTTGACCTGTGTGCTTCTAAAATCAGTGCTGTGGTCTGAAGGAGAAAAGACACCGCAGTTGGCTTAGAAGGATACTGAAATGCATAGCTGAATGAGCATTAAGACGAAGAATGATGTGACATATGCTTAGGAGCATGTTTCATTGGACAAACCACCAGTTCAGGGAACTTTTCATTCCAAATAGAAGTTTGAGGTCACAAAATGTCACAGATGCATTAGAAAGTCTTAGATGGATGGAGAGAGAATAACTGCCTCTCAAATTTGTAATACCTTAAATAATAAAGAATATTTTATTCATTCATCTCCATGAAAATAGAAACAACCTGCCTTTTCTGCCTGGAGATAAATTGCCAGTGTAGTTAAACTAATTCATGCAAGAACCAGAGAGTACTAAGAACAGGTGTAAAACTTTAAATACTGAGAAAAGCATTTACTGATCATTCTTGTATGCATGAGACAGGTGTAACTAATAAGCAGGATAGGAAGGAACAGCTGTATGTTGGATAAAGGCTCATTGGCGTTACAAAGATAAATAGCTAACAGCTGGTTTTCCACAAGGGGCACCCTTGCTGTAATGCCCCTGTTTCTGCTCCCTTGCTTAAATGAATCTTCTCTCAGGCTAAAGGTGAAGACACATTTATACATCACAGAGACACATGCTGTCATCCTTAAAGATGATGATTCGTCCTGGTTGGAGAAAATTAGCTCTCACTGGTCACTATGGGAGTGGACCCAGATGTTTTGTATTATAGTGCTCAAAGTCATACCAGTTATTAGGATAGCAATGCAGCATGGCTTTCCCGGATACAGGAGAAACTGCAAATAGGTAACATGCTCCTTCATGCATTCAGGTTCTGACATTTTATTGTGCCCTAATTTATTGAGAGTCACAAGATTTTCAGAGCGTCTGAGAGAGAGAGTGAGAGCTTCATTGGAGAGCTTACCAGCCCTTCTAATTTTGCAGCTGATATCCTAACTGCCCTGTGTCGATACACTATTAATCACAGTACAGCGATAACTGCAGTACAGCTGCAAAGAGTCCTGTGGCACCTTATAGACTAACAGACGTATTGGAGCATGAGCTTTCGTGGGTGAATACCCACTTCGTCAGCCGCATGTAGCGGGAAGTTCCAGAGGCAGGTATAAATATGCAAGCAAGAATCAGGCTAGGGATAACGAGGTTAGATCAATCAGGGAGGAAGAGGCCCTCTTCCATCAGTTGAGGTGTGAACACCAAGGGAGGAGAAACTGCTTTTGTAGTTGGCGAGCCATTCACCGTCTTTGTTTAATCCTGAGCTGATGGTGTCAAATTTGCAAATGAACTGAAGCTCAGCAGTTTCTTTTTGAAGTCTGGTCCTGAAGTTTTTTTTGCTGCAGGATGGCTACCTTTAAATCTGCTATTGTGTGTCCAGGGAGATTGAAGTGTTCTCCTACAGGTTTTTGTAGATTGCCATTCCTAATATCTGATTTGTGTCCATTTTATGTAGGGACTGTTCAGTTTGGCCGATGTACATAGCAGAGGGGCATTGCTGGCACATGATGGCATATATTACATTGGTGACGTGCAGGTGAATGAACAGGTGATGGTGTGGCTGATCTGGTTAGGTCCTGCGATGGTGTCGCTGGTGTAGATATGTGGGCAGAGTTGGCATAGAGGTTTGTTGCATGGATTGGTTCCTGAGTTAGAGTTATTGTGGTGTGTAGTTGCTGGTGAGAATATGCTTCAGGTTGGCGGGTTGTCTGTGGGCAAGGACTGGCCTGCCTCCCAAGGCCTGTGAAAGTGAGGGATTGTTGTCCAGGATGGGTTGTAGATCACTGATGATGTGTTGGAGAGGTTTTCACTGAGGACTGTATGTGATGGCCAGTGGAGTTCTGTTGGTTTCATTCTTTGGCTTGTCTCGCAGCAGGAGGCTTCTGGGTACAAGTCTGGCTCTGTTGATCTGTTTCCTTATTTCCTCGTGCAGGTATCATAGTTTTAAGAATGCTTGGTGAAGATCTTGTAGGTGTTGGTCTCTGTTTGAGTGATTGGAGCAAATGCAGTTGTACCTCAGCGCTTGGCTGTAGACAATGGATCATGTGGTGTGTCTGGGATGGAAGCTGGAGGCATGAAGGTAGGCACAGCAGTTGGTAGGTTTTCAGTATAGGGTGGTGTTAACGTTACTTATTTGCACTGTGGTGTCTAGGAAGTGGACCTCCCGTGTAGATTGGTCCAGGCTGAGGTTGATGGTGGGGTGGAATCTGTTGAAATCATTGTGGAATTCTTCTGGGGTTTGCTTCCCATGGGTCCAGATGATGAAGATGTCATCAATGTAGCTTAGGTAGAGAAGGGGCGTGAGTGGACGAGAGGTGAGGAAGCGTTTTTCCAGGTCAGCCATAAAAATGTTGGCATATTGTGGGACCATGCGGGTGCCCATAGCGGAGCCACTGGTCTGGAGGAATATATTGTCACCAAATTTGAAATAATTGTGCGTGAGGATAAAGTCTCAGACCTCAGCAACCAGTTGTGTTGTGGCATCATCAGGGATACTGTTCCTGACAGCTTGTATTCCATCTGCGTGTGGGATGTTTTGTGTAGAGAGCCTCTACATCCATGGTGGCTAGGATGGTGTTTTCTGGAAGATCACCAATGTATTGTAGCTTTCTCAGGAAATCAGTGGTGTCACGGAGACAGCTGGGAGTGCTGGTGGCGTAGGGTCTGAGTAGAGAGTCCACATATCCGGACAGTCCTTCAGTGAGAGTGCCAATGCCTGAGATGATGGGGCGTCCAGGATTTCTGGTTTGTGGATCTTGGGTAGTAGATAGAATAACCCCAGTCGAGGCTCTAAGGGTATGTTGATTTGTTCCTGTGTTAGTGTAGAGAGTGTCCTGAGTAGATGGTGCAGTTTCTTAGTGTATTCCTCAGTGGGATCTGAGGAGAGTGGCCTGTAGAATTTGGTACTGGAGAGTTGTCTGGCAGCCTCCTTTTGGAAGTCAGACCTCTTCACGATGACAACAGCACCTCCTTTGTCAGCCTCTTTGATTATAATGTCAGGGTTGTTCCTGAGGCTGTGGATAGCACTGCGTTCTGCACGACTTAGGTTATGAGGCAAGCGATGTTGTTTTTCCACAATTTCTGCCTGTGTGCATCGGCGGAAGCATTCTATGTATAGGTCCAGACTGTCATTTTGACCCTCAGGAGGAGTCCATGTGGAGTTCTTCTTCTTGTGCTGTTGGTGGGAGGGTATCTGTATCAGTGCGCTGTTCAGGGTTATCTTGAAAGTATTCTTTGAGTCAGAGATGGCGAAAGTAGGCTTCCAGATCCCAGCAGAACAGTATCATGTTTGTGGGGGTGGTGCCATTTTTATGGATCCAGACTAACACAGCTACCCCTCTGATACATGCAATACAGCTGTTGCTCTAGCTAAGCAGAAAGGATGGCCTTGTAGCTGACGCACTAGACGGGCACTCAGAAAACCTGAGTTATGTTCCTAGGTCTGTGTAAACTTGAACTCCAGGCCTTGGTTTGTCCACCTGCAAAATGAGAATTGTAATGATGGTTGACCTCAGAGAATACATGTTGTGAGGGGTAAAACCGGTGCTATGGTGATGGGCCAGGTGCAGGAATCTAGGTAGTGGTAGCTAAGTGACCAGGCTATGTATGGTACCAGTGCCTGTTGGAGGTGATGAGTTCCACCACTGTAATTTGCACAGAAATAGCACCCGGCTTTTCTTCCAAGAGGACTGGCTTCCAGACGGAAGTTTCAGGTTCAGCTCTAGGAATGTCAACCTCCCAGCAAATTTTGGGGTAGTCTACCGACCCCACCTGCATCTCAAATTCTCCTGTGCCTTTTCTGCCTAAAATTAAATACGGTTAGCAGAACACACAGTCCCACTTTAAATGTGGGACTGACCAACAAATTTTGCGTTCCTTTTGCATACCAGCAGCTTTGACCATGGGTGGTTAGGTCATCTTGCCCCACAAAGTCAGGCACTCGGGACTTCACTGACATGTTCAGACCTCATGGTGATGAGGATGGGCTCCATAAGAACCCAGAGAGAGATATGTGCCACTCAGAGGTGGGGAGGAGAGCCCCTGGCTTCTTCCCTGGGCAGCCATTAAATGTAATGTGCGCTTGTGACCCAGGGAGCTCTTGAATGGCAACTGGGATTTCTGGTACAGCGTGCTTCTGCCATCAAGCCAAACACACTCATTGCCCCAACTCACTGTTGTCAGAATCTGTATCTAAAAGCTGGCATGTAAGGTGTCATATGCACACTGGTAGCACACTAGGCATTAATAATGCATGATGTATGTATAGACGGTGCATAATGAACTATAGATATGTGGTAGGAATATGTTCCTCAATTGTGTTTTCATATGGTACATAAGCCCAGCCTGCCCTAGCCAAGCCAGTGGTTTTCAACCTTTTTTCATGTGTGGACCCCTAAGAAATTTCAAATGGAGGTGTGGACCCCTTTGGAAATCTTAGACATAGTCTGTGGACCCCCAGAAGTCTGCGGACCACAGGTTGAAAACCACTGTCCTAGACAAAGGTGTTTTCCAGGCTTGACTGTGTCTCGTGTAAATTAAGCAAGGTGTGACCTAAAATAATGAAAAGCACATTTACATGCAAGATAAACAAAGCAATCAGGCCAGCAAGTAGGGGAAGATGACCACTTCACAATGTCAGTGGGAGAGGGAGCCTGCACCCCCAGGAAGCCTTCCTGCCTTTTGGGACAGAGTCAATGAACTTTGCGACATATAAGTGGAGGCAATTAGCTACTTTGTCATCCTTCACCTGAGGAAACCGAGCACTTCAGGCTCTGTGTTGGATCCTGGCTATGGACTGGCCAGCCATGCTGGAAGAATGACTTTGGTGAAAAAGTTACTTTGAACAACAGACTCTAGTTTGCTAAGTTAAATTTTAATCTTAGAAGCGTATTTTTACTTTTGTTTGTTTGTAACCATTTGTATCCTTATTCCTTCTACTTGGTATCACTTAAATCTAGGTTCTGGATACTGCAGGGAGGTTTGGGATTGGAAGAGCTGCTGGTCACCTTGCAAGGAGTAATCAGGCTGGTGGAGGCCAGGGTGAGGCCATTGTACTGTGAGCAGGCTGCAGATGTCAGGGCTCTGAGCCAAAGCTCCATAGCAGGGAAGTCCCTGAGTTAAAGGGCAGGTGATGATACAACCCCTTACTGGTCTGGCTGAACCCCAAAGCATTACAGAGTGTTGGGCTGAAACACTAAGGACTTGTTGAGGTGGTCACTGCAAGGAGCACAGCTACCGGAATAAACATCTAAAAGTCTGGATTCTTAGTGCGTATGTCTTCACTGCAATGATACACCTGTGGCTGGCCCATGTCAGCTACTTGGGTTCATGGGGCTCGGGCTGCCGGGCTATAAAATTGCAGTGTAGACGTTGGCGTTCGGCAGCAGCCTGGACTCTGGGAGCCCGAGCCCAAACGTCTACACTGCAATGTTACAGTCTCTCAGCCAGAGTCAGCTGAAATGGGCCAGCTGCCAGCGTTTTATTGCAGTGTAGACATACCCAGTCAGTCTGAACCTTTTGATCTGAGGTTTTCCTGACAAACTACCATCAGCCTTGAGAGCTATTTAGATGCTTCATTTAATTTTCCATTTCTTCCTGTAGTTGTACACTTGACTTTAAGTATCCCTTTGTAAAAAAGGATCTATAGATGTCAGTATAAAATACGGTTGGTGCACGTATGTCAGTAGCTACCACAACACCCATTCAGTGGGGATGTGTTGGGTATATCGGCCTTTTAAGGCCAGAGGGGAAGTCTGAGACACCAGACATTCAAAGAATTCTGGAGCAGATGAGGGACTAAGAAATAGAAGCGACAGACTGGGGGAGAGGAAGTGATCCTGGGCTAATAGTCTCTGGGAAAAGAAAAACACAAGCTACTGTTTCTTTAAAGATCGAGGCTCAGGAGCCTTGTAGTTTAGGGTAGGACAAGGCTCCTCTCTCTCAGCCAACCAGGACACAGTCTGGGAAAGAGGGCAGCCTATAATCTGCCTCTTCCCTTAGCATAGCAGAGACGTTATCAGGAAGGGACTGCTGGGCCCTCTCAGTCTAAGCCTTTCCTAGTCCACCTGGCCTTCAAATGGTGGAAGAAGATTTCCTCCCAGGCATCTCTGATTGGGTGCAAGGACTTTTGAGTGTGAAGGTTTTTTGTTTGCCTTCTGTTTGTTTGCATAACATTTGCTGCTGCTCCCGGAGGAACTGAGCGAGGGCAATTGAACGGGGCCTCCTGTTACTGGTGCAACACTGAAGTGGTCTTTACCTGAAAGCATTGAGCTTGGAGGCCTTTCAAAATTAGCCGCCAGTAGCCACATAGAGAAACTTGCGTTGAAGGATTCATTGCATTCAAGTTTTATCATCCCTGAAACACAGACATTTCTGAAGAGTCCAGGAGTCTTTCCATTATATATTTTATATGTCGTTCTATTTTGGGAGCCCCATTACAGTTTCCTCCAAGAGTATCATCTGAGGCCTGCCAGGAGCAATGGATAACTTTTAGTTAAACAGTGTAGGATAAATAAAAGCTTTGTTTTATGGCATTCATCAGTCTGGAGCCTTTCAAACAGGCATTTTTTTGATGGGCAATTCATATATTTTTTGCTGCCATTTTTCAGGTTTTATAGAAGCTAAACTAAAATCCTACACCTCATTTTTATTGTGGGCTTTGCTGAGCCTCTTAACTTTGCTAAAGGAGTCACTTCCCCCTCAAACGATAACTCCTGCATCCATTAATTAGGCCTTAACTGCCCACCACAAGGTGAATACACGAGTGCAGTAAACATGAGGCTTTCAGTCAAACACTCTAATCACAACTCTACTATTGTTTTGTGGCCTGATCCTATGAATTGCTGAATATCCTCTACACCCAAAGAAGCCAATGGGAGTTGACAGCACTCCGCCTTTTTCAGGACTGGCCCCTCACTGTGTGGCCTTGAGACAGTCACTTTTGGGGGACTTGTCCATTCTGACATGAAAGGGCGCCTGAGGAATAATAATAATCTTGCTAGAAGCCACCCTACAGTTCAATTCAAACTGGCCTCTGTTGGATACTGGGAGCAGAGCTCACATTGCTGCCATAGGCTTTGTTGCAGACAAAATCTGAGGCGCAAAGAAGTCTCTGCCCTGTTCCCTCTGGCCGCATTGAGCTGTGAGCTTGTGAGCCCCTGTGGATATGTTTCTGGATGTGAGAGGTATAGCACAGAGGCGGCATTTCTTTCCATGGTTTCAGGCTCCCATTTGTACTGTGGTCTAGAGCAGCATGGGACCCTTCACTGTCTTAAACCTTCAGCCTGAGTTTTAGACAAAGGCTCAGTTGCGTGAATTTGTCTCGTCCTATCCAAACTAAGTGTTCTCATTCCTAGTGTGAACACATTTCTGACAAAGGAAAATCATGTGGGATGAAGAGAAGCTCTGAGAGGCTCGTCCTGCAAAGGTGCCACCAAAGGCCGGGTCCTGGTTCCATTAAAGTCTTTGGGAATTTCACTATTTACATCAGAGGAATCAGGCTTGGCCCTGAAGTCAATGGGGTTGGGACCTCTTAACCCTTCATGACAGGTGTTCAGCACCTTTCAGCATTGGACCCTGTGAGCCTGATTCCCCATTGCCTTTCACCTTGAATGTCAATTTCACCTGGGCAAAGTCAGTGCAAGGTAGTGGAGAATAGGGCCCCCTATGTACAAATACAGCCTTTGTAGTTTGCTGGCTGTGATTTTCCTGCTTCGCCTTTGCTTGTTTTGGGTGATTGTATCTGAATATCCTATGAATGTCATAGCCCCCAAAGTAACTGGAGTATCAAACAGAGGTTTTGCAACTTTCTTCTCAAGAAATCAAGGGGAGAACAAGTAAACCTTTTATTAAAAGTTTAAGTCGTATTTGATTAAGTTAATTAAATCTTATCACATTTGTGTACACTTTCTAATTAACAATTAGCCAAGTTTTCTTTTTAATAAATGAGAAATCTTTTAGGAACAAGGGAATGGGTAAATCTGTGCAGCAGCCTAACGAGTCTGTATTTAATCTCTCCAGGGATGGAGTTAAATTTGGCTATGGCGACGGGTGCACACAGGGTCCAGGCCACGGGTTCTGAGACACTGCAATACAGCTAATAAGTTTAAAAATTAAGAGATTGCAATTATTTTATTAAACCAGCCACCTACAAAAGTGACAAGATCCAAAGTGAACTGTTCACCATGAAGGCTGAATAACCCAAAGTGGTATTTAACACACTGTATATTACCAGACTAAAAAAAATTGGGGGTTTTGTTTTGTTTTTAAAGGGGTGAACCACATTCTTTGCCTTCCCAGTATTCTCAAAAACAGTGCACAATGAACAAGTTTTGTTCAAACTCTCCAGAAATATCACCTTCAAATAGACATGCAGCCTGGAATATTTCAGCCTGACACAGAAGTTATCTGCACCACAGTAATGCCTAGAGACCCCAGTCCTATTGGGCGAGTCACTGTACAAACATATCACAGAGACGGTCCCTGCCCTGTGGAGTTTACAATCCGTGTATAAGACACCAGAAAACAGTTGGATACAGCACACTGCTAGGGCAGTACAATCTGTTGATGAGCTGCTGAAAACTGTATTACAATTGAAAATTCATTAGGCTGCCATTTTATCCTCCTTCAAGTCACAGCTCAAAACTCACCTCTGCCCTGAGACTTGCGGGCAATTATAATCTAATAATGGCTAGACAGGTGGAAAGTTGTAATCGCTGCTCCTAACTAAGGATTGCACACATCCAAATATTGTTACCCTGTCTCTCCTACCCCATATCTTGGCTTGCTTGTTTCTCATCCATTTCTTTTCTTTTTTAGACTGTAAGCACATTGGGGCAGGTAAATATTAGGATCCCCATTTAACAGTTGGGTAATGTCAGGCATTGGCTGGATGAAAAACAATAATTCTATTTCACAAAGCATTTCCAGATTTTGCAAAATTTGTTTTTGTTCCTCAGTAGAACAAAACAGAGACCCTTTTATATTTATTTATTTATTTTTGAAAAAAAAAAACCACGAGAAAGACACCCACCCAACCCAAAATAGCCAATAGTCCAGTGATTAGGGTATCTCTGAGGCACCATCCCTCCTCACTTCCCCCTTGCACTGGGGGTAATAATTTGTTGGTGGCTTATACCAGCAGCAGATTCTGACCATCTCCCACACCACATCTGCTGTTCTGGGCAAAGAGGAGTGGAAGTGGAGCCAAGGCTCTGCCCCTTCTCCCTCCTCCCCCAGACACCCAGTCAACTGCTCTGAGGTGAGAGTGAGCTAGCACACAGCACCTTCCTACTCCTAAATGCTGAGACCCAAGATCCAGACAGCCTGTGCAGGAGCTTCCTACTTCTCCTTAGTCACTTGTGTGGCCCAAGTCACAATCTAGCCCATAATGAAGCATTTGTGGTAAAACACCTGAAGAGTGGCAGAGACTAGGCAAAAAGCTGTAAGGAGAAAAGTGGTAGGTGGGCTGTGTAACCTTGATAGTGTTGCTTTTACCAATTTGCTCTTTAGTTTGATATATTAGCTGTGTCGAGAGGCAAAGCTAATCTTTTATTGACACACTGTAAGTTTGCAGGTTTGCTTTCTCCACTTGAAAGTGCCAGTCTTTTACCCTGACTGCCATTCTGTGGGGAATCTTCATTTGTAACAATATACACCATCCATCATCAACATGAAGGAGATGTCAAGAAAGCAAGACCAATATCTCTCACTCTTTTATAGAACCAGTCAGTAACCATGACCTTGGGAAGCTAGGAGAGTGCTAATGTAGATCTGTTTTTTTGCTTAAGCAAAAATGATCACTTTCTTTTCAGAACCACCAGTGTAATATTTCTCACTTAAAGACACTTTTGCTTTGATCTATAGGAAACATTTCCTTTTACTTAGTGCAAATACCTTTTTGCAAAGAGAGAACCATTCCAGACGCTTCCATAAGGCAAACCTGACAAAGCCATGAGTCTTTGTGAAAGAAAACGACAGAGGGAAAGTTAATTTTAGTTGTCTCAAAGTGATGTTCTAGCAAACAAACTTTGCTTTATCAAGAATGGTGTTTTGAGTTAGATAGTGCAGAAATCTTCTTGAAACACTAAAGGCCCAGTTCATTCTTGGCACAAATATAACTTCCACTAACTTCAGTTAAAATTGCTTTCATTTATCCAAAGGCTGAATCTGGTCCCCAGAGGGTCCCATGGACCATCAGTTTGAAGCATTGGTCTGGTGGACTGAGCATGGACATGAAATTCTGATGTTCTAGTTCAGGCTTCTCCACTTGCTTGCTTTATGGTGGTCTTGGAGAAGGTAGTTGGAGAAATTCTCTGTATGTTAGCATTGAATGAATCTCTCATCATCCCATTTCCCCATCTGTAAATGGAGGTAATTATTGGACCTGGCTGAAATATTTCAAAATATCTACCAAAATTGTGCATCCAAATTTTCATAGGAAGAAAAGGAGGGGGAATTCAAATTAACTGCTCCTCCTCCCCTCCCCATTTTCCAGCTGGAGCCTGTTGTGATATTTACTTTATCAACATTACAGTGTTGTTCTGAGGAAATGTCGGGCATTCTCAGAGTGCCACATATAATTATATTGTAGGACACTATTTATCGATCTCTGTTGTAAATAAAAACTCACTGTGTCCCAATGCGCCCTACACACTATTCACATTCTACACACTATTGGCCTAATTTGTGTACAAAATATGTCACGTGAGGTATCCTTTGAAAACTATTAACTCACTGGTCAATAATATCATTACATCTAAAGTTATGAATTCCCTCTGTATGATGATGTTAGCATATGTGCAAACCTATGTAGCCCTGATGAAGCATAAGTTGTTAAACTGGTCTCTCCTAAACAAAGAAATGTGTGTTTAGCTCAATTTACATATAAGTAGTAAACAGGGTCCTTGGGACAGCAAGAGAGGATGTAAACTGGTTCCTCAAAGACAAAGGACAAGCTCACGCCTCTGGCCAGGTGTCATCCAAGTTGATTGGCCTTCCCCTGTCAAATGGCCATTCTTTGGCAATGAAGTGGGGCAGGAAGAAATTGATTTGCATTTTAGCAAACAACAGCATGGAACCTCTTTCACCACAAGATTCCATGGCACTGTCCTCACAGCATGAAGGAACTTTCCCTAGGAGTAATCTTCAGGAAAACATATTTCAAAGGGTTACTGGACTATAAAAGTGAGGGGCAAAACACCCTAGGTTCATACACACATACACACACACACACACAAGAAGACAAAGGAACCAGCCTTTGACTTCTGGAGGGATCCTGACATGAAAATTTGATTAGCAATAGAACATGCGGTAAGAATTTTACCTTGATTCAAGACTAGTTTAAGTTTTAACTACTAAAAAGCATTTTATCTTTATTTCTCTTGTAGCCATTTCTGACTCTAATACCTTATACTTATACTCACTTAAAATCTACCTCCAACCTGCCGTGGCTGGGGTGCCCCTCCGCTGGCCCCAACTCTACTGCAGCCTGGACCTGCTGTGGCCAGGGCGGCCCAGCCCAGCCCCACGCGTGGCCAGGGTGGCTCAGCCCCAGACACGGCCAGGGCAGCTCAGATCCAGGCCCGGCCACACTGGCCTGGCCCAGCCTCTAGCCCGGCCCCAGGCACGTCTGGAGCAGCATGGTCTGGGGACAGCCACGGCCGGATCAGCGCAGACCCAGGTGCGTCTGGAGCGGCCCTGCCCAGTCCCAGCCATGGCCAGGGTGGTAAGGACCATGGCACGGACAGAGCGGCCCGACCCGGACCCAGGACCCACTGGGGCTGGGGAAGGGGCACCTATCCTGAAGCCCCAGCCCCAGAGCTGCCGCGGTGGGGACAGGAGCCTCTCCCCACAGCCCAGTGGTGCTGCGGGGAGAGAGAGCTGAGGGGAGTTCTCTCTCCCCGCTGTAACCCTGGAGCACTGTCGTGAACCCCAAACCTCTCATCCCCTGCCCCACCAAAGAGCCTACACCCTCAGCTGGAGCCTTCATCCCCTGCACCCAACCCTCTGCCCCAGCCCTGAGCCCCTCATCCCTGGCCCTACCCCAAAGCCCACACCCCCAGCCAGAGCCTTCACACCCCCGCACCCCGACCCTCTAACCCAGCCCTGAGCCCCCTCCCACACTCCAAACCACTCGGCCCCACCTGCACCACATTAATTTTGTTATGTGTACCAATATGAAGGTGATGTCACACATCACCTCCACATTGGTGCACAAAGCAAAATTCATTCCACATATGGGTGGGAAAAATTAGAGGGAACGCTGGTTACAACCCTACCTAGGAGCTTTTGCTCAAGCTCTAGTACTTCATGCTTTTAGGCCATGAGTTTGTCTGTTCAATTCCAGCTTGCACGAGGTGCTGTACAGGCATGTAACAAAAGGACAGTCCACGCCCGGAAGAATCTAAGTATAAGGTGACAGACAACAGTTTGCCACAACAGATGGTGGAAGCACAAAGTAACAATGACAATGACTGTGAATAGCGTAATGGGCAACGGCCATGGCACACAACTACACAGCCATTGTAGACATCACAGTAGAGGAGAGTTTTAAGGAGAGATTTGAAGGAGGACAATGACAAGATTTAGCAGATGTTTACTGGGTGCACATTCCATGCACTGGGATCACACTGTTTTAATAAATACAACAATGAAGTGACACATGTTTTCATTATATTTAAAACAATGCACTTTCAGCATATTTACTCTTTTCCTTCCTTCAACAAAGGAATCTTTTTTTGGTACTGAAAAGTAGAAGAAAATGTGTGTTATTTTTTTTTTTACATTAGGTTATTTATAGTAACTGGGAGAGATGTGTAAATCTTTCATATAATATACTTGTGCTTGAGGTTTCTGTCATCATCTATAATTTAAAGCACGGTACTCATGGATTTGGAAAGGTTCACCCAATATTCAACATTTAGCTACATACAAAAGGCCCATTTTACCCGGAAGGTGTTGGGAAGGTACTGTGATGCTTTGGTGCTGTGAAAAGATGTGAGAATGTTTATGGAAATATGGAAGACCACCGGCTCTATCAGGAGTGCGAAGACAGCCTGAGGCTATCCTCTTCTGCCAGAAACTGTGAACCTCAGCAGAGTGCTCAATGGAGAGTAAAATTTAATTAGAAGTCAATCTTGCCAAGGTCTCCTACTTTCATTCTAAAGATGATAAGACTTGACAGCACCTCTGTCCACTCAGGGTGAAATTTATTGTGTGCTAGACTTTGCTATCATATATCAACTTCGTGGGATTAGATGCAGTCAGGTAAAATGCATTCAAATCTGAGGGAAGAAAGCATCTAATAATTTGGGTTTAAAAATGTCAGCCTTCAATTCTTGCATCTTTTGCCAGCCGTATGCTTTTGTAAAGCAGTTGAGAGTTATCTAAGCAATTGCAGCCTTGTACTGTGATAAAAAGGGGTCTTGTTCTTAAATCATTTATTGTTAGTTAATAAAACCTTATTTTTTAAAAAAATTAGAACAGCGAATGACCAGGTTATGAGACAAATTTCTTTAATTAGATCTCTGTAGCTTTTATTTGCTTTCCTGTCTAGATTTAAACAAAGAGCAGCGAAGTGGAACTGGGGAAGGTAATGCTTTACTTAAATGTACTTGCAAGTATAATCTCCTGTCTCAGTAAAAATTAGACACTCTTTCTGATTTAAAAAGCTCGAGCACATTTCTAGAGATAGATTGAGGGTCTGATTAACATTAAGGATATTTAAGTATATTGAGAAAATGGGATTTTAGAAGGCTGTAATCAGAGCAATGAAACGTGCAATTTAGAGGTCTTATGTTCCTGGGGAGAAAAATAGGTTTAAAAAATTTAATTTAAAAAGTCATTTAAAAATGAAGCTCGATTTCCTGGCCAGAAGAGGGGCAACTTGATTATCTATAAACCATAAAAGTGGAACGTTTTGTAAGATTTTCCTGAAAATTGATTATTGCCGATATTTTCCATTCAGTGTATATTATGAGGCAGTGGGGTGCAGTTGTTAGACCACTGGACTAATAACCAGGACAATTGGATTCTATTCCCAGCTCTGCCTCTGACCTGCTGTATGACCTTGAGCAGGTCACTTCAACTCTCGTGCTTCTATTTCCCCTTCCTCTCTGTGTCCATCTTGTCTACTGAGATTGTAAATTCTTTGAGGCAGAGACTGCTTCATACTTTGTGTTTGTATAATGCCCAGCATAATGAGGCCCTGATCTCAGATGGGTCTTCGAGGAGAGTACTGTTGTAATATAGTAGGGCTGTCAAACAATTTAAAAAATTAATCCTGATGTGGCCCATAGGGCTAGTTTGCCTTTATTATATTCACTGCTTTGCATTATATTCTGCCTTTATTATATTCATCAGTAATGAAAGGACCTACAGCTCTGTATCCTGTAAGACATTAGCTTCAGCAAGTTAGCATAAGGCTTGAGGCCTATGAACTTTGGCACAGATAAACGAGCCAATGGAAACCCCCAAGTATTGGGGAGCTGAAAATAGAGGGTTTAAGAGGAATTTCCAACCACAGGAACATGAGTCCAACCACAAGATTGTCATGGCAATGAATTGACATATATGATAATAAGTTGAGATCATTGATATACTAACCTATAGGAGAAGGACACTCCAACATTAGTATGGTGGGAAAATACAAATAAGGAAGAGGTTTGAAACCCCTACTGAATATGCATCAGCGTAACATATTATAAAAGTGGCATCCCAGACTATGGGGAATAGGAGAGAGAGATGTTGCTCTGGGGACATGCCAGAGTGATGGCCACTGGTGATGAGGGGGAAGATGATGGTTATGAGGAAGATGATAGCTAACATTTCAAATTGTTCTGCAAGGGATGGTGTGAGTATCTGGACGTGCAGATGCACATTCTGTATTCTCTCTATCCACCTTGCTGGGTTAGAGTGTTTGTGACTGTGCTAAATGCATTAATAAACTATTTGTAAATATAGAAGAGTTCCTATAGTGTGAGTAAAAAGAAAAGGAGTACTTGTGGCACCTTAGAGACTAACCAATTTATTTGAGCATAAGCTTTCATGAGCTACAGCTCACTTCATCGGATGTGAGTACTCAGGAGCCACAAGTACTCCTTTTCTTTTTGTGAATACAGGCTAACATGGCTGTTACTCTGAAACCTATAGTGTGAGTGTTGCATCTGTGCACATCAGGATTCCCAACTATATAATAATATGAACAATACTGGGCCTGATCTTGGGACAAGAACCTGTCAACCCTCAAAATGATAAATGGGAATTCTTAAGTAATCAATAGAATTAATACATCATCTATAGATCAGGATAAAGCAATTAATTGTGAGACTAAAAAAAAATAGTTGTGATTAGTTGCAGTTTTAATCGCTCTGTTAAACAATAATAGAATACCATTTATTTATTTTTGGATGTTTTTTACATTTTCAAATATATTGATTTCAATTACAACACAGAATACAAAGTGTAAGTGCTTACTTTATATTATTAGCTTTGATTAAAAATATTTGCACTGATAAAAGAAATAGATTTAAATAGTAATTTAAATTGGTATTCTATTATTGTTTAACAGTGCGATTAAAATGGCAATTAATCATGCCTATTTTTTAATCTAGTTAATTTGTTTTTCATTAATCGCTTGAGTTAACTGCCCTAAATAAGAGTTTTGATGATATTTAGCATGATGGTACCCATTTCCATTATGACCTTCCCAACCTATGACCTTCTGAGCATGTGCTTAGCAAAGGACAGGAAAATATGGTAAATCCAGGACTCCAGAAAACGTTAGGGGCTTGATTCACTCCATGGGCAAAAGCTAGGTTGCAGGCCCCTGGCGGCAGTAGCATAATGGAAGATTAGGGTTGGAAGAGAGATCACGAGGTCATCTATTCCAATCCCCTGCTCAAAGCAGGACCAGCCTCAACTAAATCTTCTCCGCCAGGGCTTTGTCAAGTCAGGCCTTAAATTGGACCCAGTAGTACAAATTGCCCACAAGCCTCACTGCTGGGGGGCTTGAAATTGGCAGCCTCATTCCATAGTTGGTGTGTTTGGGTGATGTGCAGGAGAGCTGGGAGATATGTTAATTCAGCACCTCCTCTAGGCATTCTCAGTAAGGACCCCAGTGGGAGACAGTCCGGAATTTAAAGTTGTAGTCCCATATTAGGACTACAATGAGACTTGCTCACCATCTGCCTGTGGGAAGAGTAAAAGTGGTCCCAGAATTAAATTGCCCTTCTCCATGAGTGCAAATGGGGGAGGTGCTAATGGGAATTTGAGCTTAGGTCTGATCCAGCACTGCCTGAAGAGTGCAGTGACAGATGGGCATCGATGGCGTAACGTTTTGCATTTGCTATAAGAACTACACATCATGGAACCCTCAAAGTTCTCAGTATTGCTGCCCCAAACCAGCCCTTCCTTCCCTGTGATCTGTGGAGCCATTTCAGATTTTTATGACTTGCTGTTCCAGGTATCTGGAGCCGAAAGTCCACATGTTGTTGAGATCCAGCTGCCTTTCTTCTTGAAGTAACATGTCTTTTCCAGTTCCAAAGTCAACTGTAAGGCAGGAGCCAGGTGGGGAAGTAAAGGGATTAATGGAAGTTGTAGGTAGAACTAATCTTCACACAGTGTAACTCAGGCTGTGGGTTTTATTACCTGCATGCTTTGCTCAGAGCTGTGCCTAAAGGCACAGTCTAACCCATTGCAACCAAAGGGCTCTATTCACTTGAAAAAGGCATTACTCCATGTGACCAAGGGAGGCAGAATTTGGCCTTGTGTCATGTGTACATCCAGACAAGGACATTTTTGCCTGGTTCAAAATCCCTGGAAAACAGTGATATACAGTGGAATTTGTGACAGAGCCTGAACTTCAGAGGCACCAACAGACACCCCTAGGGCTCCCATATATATGTTCTGGCTTTAGAATTCTTTGCACCTCAGCACATTCCTTCAGAAAACAAAAACCTGTAGAAGCCAGCTCAGGAAAAAGCACGAGTCCCAAGTATAAGTACATACCTGGAGGTATGCGAGTCGAACAAACCTCGCTGACAGAAATTGATTTGGCAATAACAGCAAAATAGGTAGAAAAGCAATATGGTGGATTATCCTGTCGTCCATGTAACATGAATGAAATAAAGCAGGTGAGCGTCCGGAAGATTTTGTAATGTGAGGACTGAATCTTCTGTTAAAAGCAGTACCCTTGAAAACGAAATTAAACCACAATAATAAGCAGTGGATCAGCGTCATGATCTATTTTAACACATCCTGGAAGCAGGTTTTATTAAGTTACTCATTTCCTGTGGCTGTTTATGGAAATCATCTTTGCAGATGGTTTCCACGCTGGTTTTATACTCTCTCACACATTACTGTGGTTGTGTCTTGCCATAAATACAGATGTTGCTCACTCTGACCAGTGTGAACTACTGACTAGGAATAGTAGCTCAGATGTTCCATTACTGTATTGTTTTCAAAGTCACACATTGTTTTCAAAGTCTTTATGTATTTTATTGAATAAAACTTTCTACCGTTTGCTCCTATGCTTAGCTCTGCAGGTGTGCAGTACAAAGGAAAGTCACAAACTTGATTGGGGCCTCTAGGTATTAACCTGTAATACAAGTAATGTTGCTCACTGATCCTGCACCACTGAAGTTAATGAGAGCTCTTCCACTGACTTAACTGGATGGTGGGTGAGACCCTAGGTGATGTGTATATGCACCATTGACTAGACCAGTCTCTAGGCTTCCCTCAAAGATTTATTCTAGACTCCCTTTTCTTGGTCCTATTATTTCACAATGTGATCTCAAAAGCCACTTTATGCTCTTGACATCTGACATTATTCACTCTGCTTCGTTTCTTGGGATTTTTTTATTCTAGATCTTAAAGTTTCAGTTATTCAATCAGGTAGCAGAAACAAAATTATAAAAAGAAAAGGAGTCTCTAAGGTGCCACAAGTACTCCTTTTGTTTTTGCGAATACAGACTAACATGGCTGCTACTCCGAAACCAAACAAAATTATGTCACTCAGGTAAACAATCACATGCCACAAAAATCAGATAGTCCAAGTGAACAGTTGCCAAACCACCTATAGACTGAAACTGCTTCATTCAAACAGTTCAAATAACACACAGTTTTCCAGCATTGGTTTTCAAATGCCTTGACACAGAAGCAGGGCTACATACGCTAGATGATTTAACCACAACAAACAATTTAATTAGATCTACCTACAATGCACAACAGAGATACAGCTAGCACCGTATCCAACGCTTATTTAAATCAACAGATGGATGCCCATTTGGATAAAATTGAAGACAATAGAGTTTTGCTATTAATTTCAAACATACTTAGGATCTCACCCACTGACTTTAATGGATGTGGGATCAGTCCTTCTGTTGCTTCTGCTCTAATATTTTCTGCAAGAAGTTTTGAGAGACTTTTTTTTTCCCCAAAATTTTGCACATTTTGAAATTAAAATAGCAAATGTCATAAAATTGAAGGTTGTTAATTTGCTTGTCATGAAATATTGGAAATATCTGTGCAAAATGTAGTGAAAGAAAAATGACCACTTTTGTTTGGTTGCAATTGTTTTGCATTGTGAAATACCTGTGTGAGTGATAAAGGGTGTGATCATGCTAGGTAATAAACAGTGCTCAGCAAAAAGTTTAATTCAAAATGTCAGGGGGGGTTTCATTAAAAAGGGCTTATTTGTCAAAATGGAAGTTCAGTGTCCATTGGATGATTTTTCTTTCTTTCTTTTTATTTTTTTTTTGGTTGAGGGGAGTTATATCAAGATACTGAAACTCCAATTTTTTTGTTTTGAGCAAGCAAAAACTGAAATATTCTAGCCAGTTGGGCAAACATTTTCAGTAAAATTAAAAAATGTTTGCTTGAATTTCTTCTATTTTCAGTTGCTAAAAAATATGAACTCTATGAAAAATTAGAACTCTTCCGGTTTGTATTTTGGCAAAAACCTGAAAACATTTATAAAGTTATTGTAAAAAGTTTGGTGGGAGATTCCAGTTTTATAAAACAAAACCAACCCAAAATCATTATTATTTATTATTGGCTTTGGGTGTTTTCTGAAAAGAAAAAGGAATTAAAGGGCAGGGGAATGTTTGTTTGTTTGTTTTGTTTTACCCCCTTTTTTTCCTTTCCCTTTCCTTTCCAAGGTAAAAATTAAGGGAAAAGAGGAAGAATTACAAAGAAACAGTTCCATTTCAATTCCATTTTATTTGAATCTAAACAAAAACAATATTTTAATTATTTTGTAGAAAAAATGAAACATTTTGAACTATAAGAGAAATTTTTTTTCAGTCAAAAACTTTTGACATTTTTCATCTAGCTCTGTTTTTGCATCTTGTCTTAAGAATGTAAGTCAGGGCTGCTAGGCGTGTGCAAATGAGTAAAACAAACACTTCTGCTCCAGGCTGGTTCTTACAGTCTAGAAGTATGACAAAGATGCTAGGTCAGGGGTGGCCAACCTGAGCCTGAGAAGGAGCCAGAATTTACCAATGTACATTGCCAAAGAGCCACAGTAATACGCCAGCAGCCCCCCATCAGCTTCATTGCCATTCCCCCCCTCCCAGCGTCTCCCGCTCACTGGCAGCCCCACCGATCAGCGCTTCCCTCTCCCTCCCTGCACCTCCTAATCAGTTGTTTCATGGCGTGCAGGAGGCTCAGGGGTGGGAGCGAGGGCACTGTAGGCTCAGGGGAGGGGGCGGGAAGGGATGGAGTGGGGGCAGGGCCTGTGGCAGAGCCAGCGGTTGAGCAGTGAGCACCCCCCGGCACATTGGAAAGTTGCCATCTGTAGCTCCAGCCCCGGAGTCGGTTCCTGTACAAGGAGCCGCATATTAACTTCTGAAGAGCCGCATGTGGCTCCGGAGCCACAGGTTGGCCACCCCTGTGCTAGGTGGATAAATAGACAAATGGGGATGGTGTGGAGTGAGAGACAAGGGAATACTAACTTTATTGTTACATACAGGTAACATTTTTAAAAGCACCCAAGTGACTTCGGCACTGCTTTTCCATTTACAAAAGTTCCTTAAGCACTTAGGAATGCAGCTATGCAAATAACAGATGTGTTCAGTTCACCTGCTGCTCTGAAAAAAAAATCATTTAGGGTCAACTTAAAAGAAAATTTATCAGAGTTTTCAGGAAATCAAAACTTCTGAATTCATTTGGGGTCAAACAAAACATTTTCTTTGACCCAAAACAAAATGTTTCATTTTCATTTCAAACATTTTAAACCATTTTTAAAATAAAAGCAAAATAAATTTGGAAACAAAGGGCTAGATTCTTAAGGGGACTTAGAATCTATGAATCTATGGTTTTGCGAGTGGATCCTAAGGCCAGTCTGCTCATTTTGCCTGACCTCCCGCATAACTTAGGCCATTGGAATTCCAGAAATTAATTCCTGTTTGTAGGTAGGTCACAGACAGACTGACTATCGCCTGGCAGTTAGGACACTCACCTGAGAGTTGGGGGGACATTGTGATTCCATTTCCAGTCCCTGCTTCAATGACTATGTAAATATTTTACACCCCAGAATAGCCCAATGGTCAGGGCACTCACCTGGGAGAAGGGAGACCAGAGTGCAGGACTCTGCTCTGGATGGGGACTTAACCCTGAGTCTCCCATATCCCATCTGAGTGTCTGAACCATTTGGCTATTGGGTAGAAGCGGACTGCCACCACCATCTTTTTGTGAATGACACCTAAGTCTGCTTTCAGAGTAGCAGCCATGTTAGTCTGTATCCGCAAAAAGAAAAGGAGTACTTGTGGCACCTTAGAGACTAACCAATTTATTTGAGCATAAGCTTTTGTGAGCTACAGCTCACTTCATCGGATGCATGCAGTGAATCTAGCTGGAAAAATCAGAACATTTTATCTTGTAAATGTTGAATGAATGAATGTTTTTGTGTTTGACCCTTCGCTAGAACAGCCACCTGCAGTGAACTTTGGAGGCGTCTTTCCAGATCTGTCATAATGCAGCCTTTGGTTTTGTTTGCTTGTTTCATGACCGATTCTTAATGGGTCCTTGTGCATTAGGAACTGCTGTTTTGAACAGAGAAATTGTGGTGTCCACTAGGAGATGCAATCAGAGGTGAAAGTAAGCCGGTACATCCCGGTACGGCGTACCGGCAAGAGCCGGTGCACCATACTGGGGCAGCCCGGCTTCCCCAGGGGGCGATTTAAAGGGTCTGGGGCTCCCAGCAGTGGCTGGAGCCCCAGGCTCTTTAAATTGCCTCCAGAGCCCCGCTGCTGGAGCCCTGGGGTAGCGGCTGCAGGGCTCCGGCAGCTATTTAAAGGGCCTGGGGCTCCCCTGCTTCTACCGCCCGGGCCCTTTAAATGCCACTGGAGCCCCGCTGCCGCTACTCCAGGGCTCCGGCGGCTATGTAAAGGACCGGGGCGGTAGAAGCAGGGGAGCCGCGGGCCCTTTAAATAGCCCCCGGAGCCCTGGGGTAGCGGGGGCTCCAGGGGCTATTTAAAAGGCCGGGGCTCCAGCTGCCTCTGCCACCCCGGTCCTTTAAATAGCCGCTGGAGCCCCGCCGCTTCCCCAGGGCTCCAGTGGCTATTTAAAGGGCCAGGGCAGTAGAAGAGGGGAGCCCCGGGCCCTTTAAATAGCCCCCAGAGCCCCGGGCTGCTGCTGCTACCCCGGTGGGGGGGCACTTACCTTACAGGGTGGGCTGAGGCTGGCTCTGATCCCCTCAGCCCCACCCCTTCTGCCCTATGCCCCGCTCCTTCTGGGGGCCAGAGCTGGCCCCAGAGTACAGGTAAGTCACTCGACTTACTTTCACCCCAGGATGCAATGGGCTTGGAATAGTTGAATTCCAGCTGGTGTATAAATCTCTGGAGTTCCTTGGATTCAGTTTTCCTCACTCAACGCAAAATTCATACTGAGCTAGATAAGTTAGAGTTTTGCCTAAGTTGCTAGAATGACCGCTGGATCCATTGGCATCCAGCACCCTGATTTACTACTCAGTCAGATCAGAATCAGTGGCACACAAGGGCACCTTTGCACCCCTCTCAGCTATGCCAAACACTCCTCAGTCACCGCCAGCTACCTGGCCCATTTTCTTCAGGTTTACCATGCTTTGCTAGCATGTAATTTGGTATTTACAGTATCATAGCAAGTCCTTGGGGGACAGGTTTTCAAAGGCATGTGCATGTGTGCACAATTGTCAGCACCTAATGCAAGCCCAGAAACGCCCACTGTGTATGTGCATGCTGGGTATTTGCGTTTGCAAACCATCACTTAGTGCTCAACTGCAACATGTGAATGATCATCAGCCCAGCAAAAGTTAGGCACAAGTAATTGTATTCAGAGTAGCAGCCGTGTTAGTCTGTATTCGCAAAAAGAAAAGAAGTACTAGTGGCATCTTAGAGACTAACCAATTTATTTGAGCATAAGCTTTGGTGAGCTACAGCTCACTTCATTGGATGCCACTAGTACTCCTATTCTTTTTACAGATCCTATTGGCTTTCTCTTACTCAGAGTCTTCTATCTGAGAGACCACTCCTGAGTACCAATGAGGATAATGGCAGCAGGGACTGCATCAGTGTATGAATTTCTATGGAACCATGCCAGCAAGAAGTGTGGAGGGATTGGGCTTCTTCATGGTCAGCCTTGAGACTGTCTGTGTGACCAGAGATCCATATGGATACTGGGATACCTGTGTGTTTGGGGGAAGAGACCTGCCTGTTTCTTGAGGAGGAGGAGTAAACATTGCCTCTCAAATTGGACAATTGGAGGAAACTTTGTGAACTGAAAGTCATGGCATTTGCTGCCCCAAAATAGGAATTTCCTGTATCGAGGACAAGGGCATGTAGATGTCTTATGCCAGACAAGTGTGAACGTCTATCTAAAGCCACCCACATGAATTTATTCTCAAAACATCTCTTTATGAGCTCAATTTTGCAATATTATGTTTTCAGATGGAATGTGTGAATTTGCCTAACCTTAGTGTTCAATCCTATTGGTTACTGCAGATATCTCTGTAAAAATGATCTCTGGTGATGCTCATCTTATTTCTTGTGTATTATTGTTATCTGTAATAATAAAATAATGAATAACCCCCATATTTGACAGCACTTCTTAGAGTTTCTCAAGCCACACATTAGTGACACTGCTGTATGAATTTTCAACCTTAAAAAATATTGAATCAGAGATACGTATGGAAAATAGGGCTGGAAGATAAAGATGATGTGGAAGGACAAATATAAAGGGCAAATTTAAACAGGTCTCTACTTTGCTTTTGACTACAGAATGATGAGGGGTTGAGCTTAATTAAAGTTCAGCCTAGAAGCTCTGTTAAAATCAGAAAAGAAAATCAGGCCAAACTCAAATTGCCACTTCAGTATATTCAGTGGCCAACAAATTTGGAACCAAACAGTGCTACACTGTGGGTCTCCAAGTGCAGAGCTGCAGGGTGTTGTGAACTTAGAGCCAGTTATAGTGATAAGGATTTTGAATGCTTTTTTAAGGGAATGAGATAAATGATCCTGCTTTATTAACGCACAAGGTTTACGCAAATTTGAAGAAAATCAGTTTGGAGTGTTTTAGTAGCTAATCACTCGATTAGCGTAGTAACAGATCACTAGACCAGAATTGTCTGGTGGCTATGGTGCTACACAAAGACTTGAGCAACCTGGGCTCAACTCGCTGCTTTATCCCACAGGTTTTGTTTGCCCATCTGTAAAATGGAGATAAGAGCACATTCTACCTCATAGGGGTGTCATCCTGGTAAATATGTAAGGTTGTGAGGTGCTCAGACACTATAGGGGTCAGATGAGTACCTAAGATAAATCACTGTAGTTTAACTCTTATTTTCCAAATGACTTGGCTGCATTCTGCATATTATAATTTCTGTGACAGATTTGGAGCTATTCTGTAATATGTGAATACTATATGTTTGCTTCGTCTTTAATATTGGGGTGTTTTCTGTATGAGTGTAACTAACGCAACAAGAATCTATCTGGAAAACAGGCAGAAGAATGGCTCAAGATAAGCCACTTCTTGGCAAATATTTGAGAGTTGTTAAGGGACCTTGCCAGGACTGTTAGCTTTGATTTTGCCTCCTCTAAGTTCACCGGCAAATGTGGTTTGGAAAAGACCCAGGAATGCAGGAAATTGAAAGGCTGCTCTCAGTTTAAAGAGGAACACTCTCTGAGAGGTGGGTAGTTTTTCAGAAGAACCAGACTAGGCATTGGCACTCTGTCTGGAGAAGCTAGGTCTGCCTAGGTCACCATCAAACAATGCAAGGGGTTTAGGTATGATAGAAATGCGGGTAGGCTCTTTATTATTTAAAATCCTTTTTTTCCCTAAAAACTTTATTCCTACTGCTAAAATATACAATGCCTTTTAAGAAGGCTGTCTTTCCACTTGTCAGAGACTTCCAAAGGAAAGAACCGCTAGTGAACGAATTCAGTTGCATGTGCAGGGCAGAAATAATTGATACAAAAAATACGGTAGCACAGGCCCTGGTCTGAGTGTGCGAGAGGTAAAGGCATGTGCAGGTGCACTCAGAGAGACCACAGATGGGACAGAGGTGCAGCTAGTCCTGTAGCCATAAGCTTCGGTTCTCTTATGGTTTTTCTAAAAGAAGTGGTCTAGTTCAAGCATAAATTAATTCAAGAAAGTCCTATGCCCTGTGCTATGCAAGAGGTCAGACTAGATGATTACAATGGTCCCTTTTGGCCTTATAATCTATAAATTTTATACAGACCTCAAACATTGTTCTCAGTGAATCAACACATTGATGTAGTATAGGGTCCCCTATTTTCACACACAGTGGAAAAGCCCTGAGAGCATATCACTATCGTTAAGACTCTGGTAAGAATGCCATGCGAGGGAACAACACTGCCATTCCAGATGATACCACAAACAAGAATTGTCTTATTTTATGTTTGTTAGACTCAACCCTTTGCTCCACTGTGTAGAGTACATGTACACATGGCCATATTTGCACGGTTACACTGCTATTAATGTGAAAGCTGAATTGGTAGATTTGTATGAATCAAATGTAGAGAGCGGCCCTGAAACCAATAATCCAACTTTTCTTTGGGAATAGTTTACAATTGTTGCCAGTTCTTCTCCAGTGGAAATTTATTCAAAGAAACTAAACATTTATCATTAGTGGGCTTTGGCTTCCTTTTCATCCTGTTAATGAATCGCTTCTACAAGGATTAGATGTTGATTAGATATAATGGCTGCTAATGATCTTAACTACTAAATTAAGGCAGATGTTAAGGGATTTATACTTAAAAATGCCTCATGTGGTAAATCTCAGGAGTATGTAAAAGGAGGGCAATTCTGTCTGCATTCACCACGTTAATAAATTAACCATGACCTGAAGAGGTTAGGCAATGTGTATATTATTCAGTTTTAAAAGGTACCACTAAAATTACCAGTCCCAAATGAGCACTTTTGGAAACTAAATAATGAACAATGTTCTGGAAAAGCTTCCCAACTTCAGAAGATCTTTTTTCCCAAGACTTAATCTCTAATAGGGTAAAAATGCCTCCTGACTAAGAAGAACCAATTCCACATTAGCTGTGTTGTGCGGTCATAGCACCTGGTGATAGGATCCTGACAAATCTTGCGAGTTTATCATGGTTGACATAAGGCAGTAGTTTGAGAATAAATCTAGCAGGAACATCTAGGTATGACAGGAAATGCCCTGTCTTGGTGGTATAGTAGGTGGTGCTCTTTTCTCAGAAGAGTCGGTACTGAATCAATACTCCAGGGTGGTGCTAGGGGCACTGTATTATAGATGTGCCATCTTTTGGGTGACACAGTTGCGTGTTTGGTGTTAGAGATTCCATTTTTAAATTCAATTTACATAGGTGTTAACTCTGATGTCTTGGTCAAGTTCCAGCAATGTTTTCACCATCAAAATTACTCAGGTCAGTTCTGCATAACTTCTGGTGCCTACAATGGATGCACATGTACCAGTGGAAAGAATTTTGCCTCTAAAACAGTTTAAATTGAATATCATAGTTATGTTAATTGCCTCTCCTAAACTATTGTGTAGTGCCTGGTGTATGCTATTAAACAGTTACCATGTACAGCCCAAGAAGTTCCTGCATTTCACTGATCCCTTACAATAGTGTAAAACCAGGAGCTCCAAAAGATGTGATCTAGTTCAAGCATAAATTAATTCAAGAAAGTCCTATGGCCTGTGCTATGCTGTTGGTGAAGATCAAAAACTGATGCCATAGAAAGCTTCGTTTGGATAGGCTCTACCTGCCCACAATTCTTGTAGTGATGCTTGGGGAGTCACCATAACTATACATGAACATGGACTGTGGGGGGAAGTGAGCTCAGAGATGGGGGGAAAGTGCTTACTTTGTCATTTCCAAGCATCCAGGATTCTGCTCAATGGTCTTAAGTGCTCTTGGCTTCCCTCCTGTGAGGAGAGTAAGAGGTGATGCAAACTGAGCAGATTCTGAGGTCCCACCTACGCAATACCTTAATAAAGCTGAATCATTAATGTGGGTCAGGCAGTGGTACCTCCTAGCGAGACCAGGGAAGCAGCTCCTTTGGGACTGGAGACAGACCTGCACAGAGACACTTGGGCAGTGCTACTCCTTGATCCAACATGTAAGTGGGGTATGGAAGGGATGGGTGAGGTGATGTGATCAAGGGACTGTTGCCTGTGGAACGTCCTCACCTGTGGGTGGGCAGGGAGTTGGACAGACGTTTGCTAAAGTTACTAGCAGTGGGTGGGTGGGAGGGATATTTTACTTTCCATTTGTGTATATGTTGTATTGCTGATTTCCTGGTTTGTACACAGTTCTGGAGTGCAGGCGAGTGGGGAAGTTCTGCCTGTTAAGGGAATCCAGCGAGGGTGCATTTAGTATTCCCACATTTTAGGGTGAGGGCAAAAGCCAGTTTAGTGATTTGCAAACCAGGCCCTAGATATATCAGACCCAGCCCTTTTCGCTGCCATTAACCACCTGAAAAATAGGCTATGATAATTTGTGCATCAGTTTGTCAAGGGCTATTGAGCTCCTGTAGAAATCTGTATAAGTGTGAAGTAATATTACAGCAGGGTGCACTGTTGTGTTCAGTCACAAACTGGTGCTCAGCTACTATGTTTCTGCCTGTATGTGTGTTTGTGGATAGGCATGATGGGAGTAGTGAGAGTAGGGGTCACTGACATCACCGTACAGCAGGGTGAATTGGCCTCCTGCAGGAGGGCGGCGCAGGGCCTAAGTGAGACTTAAACATGTATCAGTCTTGTGCCGGGCCTCTGCAGAAGGATGAATTTATCTCTGGGAAACCAGAAGCTTTTTTTTGGTGAGAAGGGATAGCTTTCACTGCCCAGGCCTTCCTTTGTCTGCCACTATAGCTAAGGCTCTGTTTATTTCACAGTGGTCATGGAAGTCACGGAATCCGTTTCAATCTCCGCTTCAGCCCCAGGGGCTGCGGGACTCTGGAGTAAGGTTCCAGTTGCACAAAACCGAGCACCCTGGCCCTGCCCCTTCCCCAAGACCCTGTCCTCCTCTCACTACATTCCCCCTCCCTCAATCGCTCGCTCTCCCCCACCCTCACTCACTTTCACTGGGCTGGGACAGGGGGTTGGGGTGTGGGAGGGGTTAGGGCTCTAACTGGGGGGTGCAGATCCAGGGTGGCACCAAAACTGAGGGGTTCAGGGTGCGGGAGGGGGCTCCAGGCTGGGGTAGAGAGTTGGGGTGTGGGAGGGGGTGAGGGCTCCGGCTGGGGGTGCGGCCTCTGGGTGGGGCTGGGGATGAGAGGCTTGGGGTGCAGGAGGGGGCTCCAGGCTGGGGAGTGAGGTCGAGGGATTTGGGGTGCAGGAGGGGGCTGCGAGTTGAGGCAGAGGGATAGGGTGCAGAAGGGGGTGAGGGCTCTGGGATTGGCCTGAGGATGAGGGGTTTGGAGTACAGGAGGGTGCTCCAGGTTGGGGGAGGGGGGGCTCAGCGCTGTGGCAGGGGCTTGGGGTGGGGGTATACCTTGGGCGGCTCCCAGTCAGTGGTGCAGCGAGGGGGCTAAGGCAGGCTGTGCCCTGGAAGCAGCCAGCAGGTCCAGGTCCTACGCGGGCGGGCGGGCCAGGAGGCTCCACGCACCGCACTCTCCTGCAGGCACTCACCCTGGCTTCAACCTGCCTAGTTACTCCTTGCAGAGTGACACCAACAGCCCTTCCAGTCCCAAGTCTCCCCAAATTTGTCCTCCACAAGTTCTTAACTATCAGACATTTGGACCATTCCCCTCTGGTGCATCACCCTGGAAGGTGTTAAACCAGCCCCCCAACCCAGTTATCAGTTCACTTTGGTGCACACACTCCACACATTTTACACAAATTCAAAGATGAAATAGTGAGGGAAGCAAACAGATACAAGTTACAGAGTAAATAAATGTAAAGACACAACATCAGGCTTCACATTTCCACATTAGATTAAAATCCCTTTTCTAATACAAATTACCTACTCAGGACCCAATTAACCTTTTGTGGGCCTGGCGCCAAACGAATGGGGCATGGCATGGCGGGGGCGGCCCCGCTCGGCCCAGCCCAGTGCGAGGGCACTGTTTACAAACTGGCAGACACTGGCCTCCCTGGCCCTGTGCTGCCAGCATGCCCCTGTCCCTCAGGGGCGGGCCCATGCTGTGCCACACAGCTCCCACCGCCCAACACCCCCTGACTCCCTATGCCCAGCGCTACTCAGACCCGCTATACCCAGTGCCACCCCCCAGACCCTCTGCCAAAAATGCACAGTGCCCTGCACACACACACCCTGCCCAGCGCCCCCCCAACCCACAGCCCCACTACAACTGCACAGTACCCCACACAGTACCCCCACTCTCTAGCACCCCAAAACATAGATCTCCCCCACCCACCACTGACCAGTGTCCTTCCTCACAGCCCCACCACCACAACTACATAGTGTCCCATACAGACCCCCCCTGCCCAGCACCCAAACACAGACTCCTCCAATGCCCAGAGCCCCCCCAACAGACCTCCCCACTGCCTAGCACTCCAAAACATACAAACCTCCTGCACTGCCCAGCGCCCCCACCCCCTCACAGCCCAGCACCCCTCCACAGACGCCCTCCCCCATGCCCTGCCCCCTGGGTGCACTCACTGGCCCTGCTGAGCCAGTGCAGAGCAGGGATCCCCCTCCCAGCACAGTGCTAGGGAGCGGGACAGCTAAAGCTCTGGAGCACAGAGCGGCCCCGGGGCCCCACCAAGCCTGGCCCGCCTGGCGCTGGTGCCCATGGTGGAGGAGGCGACTTCCCCAGCCTACTGCTTTTGCAGAGTGGCAGGGTGAGGTGGGCTCTGCCCCTGGGGAGCCCGAAGCAGACAGTCACTGGCCCGGAGTGGCAGAGCCTGAGGGCTCCTCTCTGCCAGTGATGGGGGCGGAGAGAAGCACTCAGCCACCCCGGCCAAGAGGAGTGAGCAGTGGGTGGGGGGTAGGGGGTGGGGAGGAGCCAGCGGGTGGGGACAGGGGTGAGGAGAAGCCCTGGGCCAGCTGGACGGCCGAGAGGAGCGATCGGTGAGGGAGAGGAGCCAGCAGCTCGGGGCACAGCGCAAGTGGAGTGGACCGGGCAGGGGCCCCTTTTGAGTGTTGGGCCTGGAGCCATTGTAAACCCGGTACTGTACCCACTGCCTTTGAACAGTTTCCCAGCATATCCCCCAGTTATAGGGATGTGGGGGGACTCCAGAGTTTCACAGAGAGCTTCCCACCTAGAGGCTATCCCTCATGGCAAGTCTACATTACAAAATTCGGTCGACTTAAGTTACATTGACATGTAGCCATTGCAGCAATTAAATCAGGTTTTCATAGCCACACTATGCCCCTTCTGTCGACAGTGCGCATCCTCACCCGGAGCGCTTCCACTGATTTAACCGTCAGCGTGGGGCAGTGTGCGGCACTGATAGCAGAAACCCCACCATCCAGGGCTGACAGCTGGAGCCCCGGGCAGCAGGGCTCTGGCTATCAGGCAGCCACAGGCTACATAAGCAACGCAGTGTCTACATGGACACTGCATTGGCCTATTCCTACGCCTCTTGCAGAGGTGGAGTTATTAAGTCAGTATAGTGGGTGATTTACATTGGTGGGAGCTATATTTTAGAGTAGACACTTACAGAGAGAGTAAACACCCATTTTTTCATGTTCTGTATGTATATAAATCTCCTCACTGTATTTTCCACTGAATGCATCTGATGAAGTGAGCTGTAACTCACGAAAGCTTATGCTCAAATAAATTGGTTAGTCTCTAAGGTGCCACTAGTACTCCTTTTCTTTTTGCGAATACAGACTAACACGGCTGCTACTCTGAAACACATCTATGTAGAAAGAAAAGGAGTACTTGTGGCACCTTAGAGACTAACCAATTTATTTGAGCATGAGCTTTCGTGAGCTACAGCTCACTTCATCAGATGTATACCGTGGAAACTGCAGCAGACTTTATATACACACAGAGAATATGAAACAATACCTCCTCCCACCCCACTGTCCTGCTGGTAATAGCTTATCTAAAGTGATCAACAGGTGGACCATTTCCAGCACAAATCCAGGTTTTCTCACCCTCCACCCCCCCACACAAATTCACTCTCCTGCTGGTGCTAGCAGGAGATAAAAACAAAAAAACTTCAAATCCAGACTCCAGCGAGAAACTGCTGAATTGGAATTCATTTGCAAATTGGATACTATTAATTTAGGCTTAAATAGAGACTGGGAGTGGCTAAGTCATTATGCAAGGTAGCCTGTTTCCTCTTGTTTTTTCCTACCCCCCCCCCACAGATGTTCTGGTTTAACTTGGATTTAAACTTGGAGAGTGGTCAGTTTAGATGAGCTATTACCAGCAGGAGAGTGAGTTTGTGTGTGTATGGGGGTGGGGGGGATGTGAGAAAACCTGGATCTATGCAGGAAATAGCCCGACTTGATTATGTAAAGAGTTGTCACTTTGGATGGGCTAGCACCAGCAGGAGAGTGAATTTGTGTGGGGGGGTGGAGGGTGAGAAAACCTGGATTTGTGCTGGAAATGGCCCACCTGTTGATCACTTTAGATAAGCTATTACCAGCAGGACAGTGGGGTGGGAGGAGGTATTGTTTCATATTCTCTGTGTGTATATAAAGTCTGCTGCAGTTTCCACGGTATACATCTGATGAAGTGAGCTGTAGCTCACGAAAGCTCATGCTCAAATAAATTGGTTAGTCTCAAAGGTGCCACAAGTACTCCTTTTCTTTTTGCGAATACAGACTAACACGGCTGTTCCTCTGACATCTATGTAGCTAACTCTGTAATGTAGATTGGCCTCAGTTTCTGGATGCCTTTCACTTCAAACCCCTTCCATTTAAAAAGGGTTTGCAGTTTGTGTTCTCTTCTGTCACCATAGATATTCAAAGTGTGGAAATCCCCAGTTGTCTCAATGGCTTTCCATTAACTTTAATGGCCCATCATTGTCTTTTACTGGGTTTTACAATGAATTGCTACTTGAGTGGGGTGTTGTGTTTTTTTTTTAAAAAGGGATGTCCCAAATGAAGGGAATCCCATGATTAATTATGTAGAATTATAATAAGGATTCTCTTTCAGAAGAGTAGTAACAATGATTTATTGTTTACAATTTTCACTATTGTGAATACACAGGTTTAAAAGCAAACTATTAAGACAAACTAGTAGATTTACCCTCAAAGCAAGATAAATCAAATGCAGCGTTACTTTTAGAAGCAGCACCAATCTTTTAAAGGAGACACTTGAGGTTGTGTTCATAAGCTGACACTGATTAGAGTGGTTTCTGACCTCTGCTCCAAAGTAGATAGAGATGTTAAAGTTATGTTAGACCACTGACTCTCTCCATTTGCTGGGGCATGCTATAGACCTCAGAGAGAGGGTGTATAAACCACTCTTGATTGTATCTTCCTAGTTTAAAGCTAAAAACGTACAAAAGGTCTGGTCTAGCAGGTACTGATCATCCTCAACTTCCTATCACTGAAATCAGTTTGTCACAAAACTGATCCCCAACTAGACAAAAGTATCTTCTGTTATAGTATAAAATAGAGATGTACTTTGGACGCTAATACTGTATTAAGTAAAAGCTAGTGTAGAGTTATTTTTCTTTTATATCTGTGTCATAAATATAAAGGGAAGGGTAAACACCTTTAAATCCCTCCTGGTCAGAGGAAAATCCCTTTCACCTGTAAAGGGTTAAGAAGCTAAGACAACCTCGCTGGCACCTGACCAAAAGGACCAATGAGGAGACAAGATACTTTTAAAGCTGGTGGGGAGGGGGAAACAAAGGGTTCTCTCTGTCTGTCTGTTGCTTTTGCTGGGACCAGAGCAGGAATGCAGGTCAGAACTCCTGTAAAGGGCTAATAAGCAATCTAGTTAGATATGCATTAGATTCTGTTTTGTTTAAATCACTGATAAAATAAGTTGTGCTGAATGGAATGTATATTCCTGTTTTTGTGTCTTTTTGTAACTTCAAGGTTTTGCCTAGAGGGATTCTCTATGTTTTGAATCTGATTACATCCTGATTTTACAGAGGTGATTCTTTTACTTTTTCTTCAATTAAAATTCTTCTTTTAAGAACCTGATTGTTTTTCCATTGTTCTTAAGATCCAAGGGTTTGGGTCTGTGTTCACCTATGCAAATTGGTGAGGATTTTTATCAAGCCTTCCCCAGGAAAGGGAGTGTAGGGTTTGGGAGGATTTGGGGGGAAAAGATGTTTCCAAGCAGGCTCTTTCCCTGTTATATATTTTGTTAGACGCTTGGTGGTGGCAGCAATAAAGTCCAAGGGAAAAAGGTAAAATAGTTTGTACCTTGGGGAAGTTTTAACCTAAGCTGGTAAAAATAAGCTTATGGGGTTTTTCATGCAGGTCCCCACATCTGTACCCTAGAGTTCAGAGTGGGGAAGGAACCTTGACAATCTGTAAGGGAAATGACAGCTGTGTTAGCTTGGGCCCTGTATATCCAAGCCCCCACTCTCATTAACAAGAATTTGGTGGAAGGCAAATAGTGGGATATTTAAGATTTTTACTTTCTTTGACTCTATGCTTTCTTACACATATAGTGCCACTCCCACCCTCACCAGCATGTCCTACTTTTTGTTATATATTTTGCATCCTGGTATTACTCTGTCCCATTGATTATCCCCATTCCATCAAGTTTACATGATCCCTATTATATCAATATCCTTATTTAATGCCAGGCACTCTAGTTCACCCATCTTAGTATTTAGACTTCCAGAATTTGTATATAAGCACTTGTACATTTTGTCAATATTCTGTTGCTTGCCTTCATGTGTTTATTTAAATGGTACTCTTACATTTGACTGTTCCTCACCAGCTCTTACCTGTACTTTACCAACTTCTTTCCTATCCTCTTTACTAGGATATAGAGTTCCTTTTTTAATAAATTCATCCCTAAGGGATATCTCCACCTGAACCATGTCCTCCTCTGCACCTGTCGGCTTTCCCCCAGCTCTTCATCCCCATTGAGTCCTTGACCTCTCTTCTAAAACTGCATTATCAAGATGGTTGCTAATTAGTGCCAGCTGGGGTAGCAAAGTTTTTTTTTATGGGCATATGTCCATTAGGAATTGGATTGAGACCTTCAAAGACATTTCAAATACATCACTGATAAGAACTTCTGGTCACTACAAACCAATCCCCAAGCCAGAGTTTTCTATGGTATAGACCTTTTCCTGTAGCTATAGTTATTTATCTGGCTTTTGCCATGATCTGCATCAAATTGAAACAGAACCTCAGTAACCTGAGAAATGCCAGTGCATAAACAAGTGCATTCTTTCACAATACAATAAAAACAATTCAATATCTAACAGATGGTTTTCAGTGGCAATTGCTTTGCTTCAGGAGTAAACACGGCAATAATATGTAAAGCCATTTCTTTTCCAGAGCCATCAGCAACATTATCAATGATCAGTTATCAAAACCATTAACAACTGTACCTGTGCCAGTCAATAGAAATTGTTTTGAAAATCCCAGAGAGTAACTCACTGCCTTACCCAATGTCATAGTACTTCTGTAGACCGTTCTGCGTGCGAGACGGTATTTCTGTTTTCCCTCCACTGTCAAGATACACAGATATGAAACTTAAACTGGGAAATAAGCATTATGGTGTGTTGAGCAGTAATGCTAGCAATTGACAGAAGGTAAAAGATGGTATGTGAATTGCAGTGCACACTTCGTTGTGATTATTTAAAATAAAACTGGCAGATTGACAAGAGAATGGGATTTACAGTGCATGTGAGACGTGAGAAATATTGTCTGCACTGAAAGGAGCAATTTAGCGTCTGTGGATTAATGCAGTGAAGTTGGTACAAAGAGAGCTTAACTGTAAGTGGTTAGTTTATATAAAAGAGCCTGATTTTGCTTATTAGGGGTTTTTTCTGTTCCATTGAATTCCAAAGCATGTACAACAAAGTAACCTATTTAGGCATGCTCTGTTATTCATTAGCTACATTCCTATAAATAAGCCCTGAGAAGGATCACATTCTCGCAGTGATACTAAAAGGGGAATAGGATTATATTCTCTCTTCAGGACATGCGCCAAACTCCATTAGGGTGCTACCCAACAGAAAATAGCCACACCTTTCTGAGTCCTGCAAAGCCAAAGAAGAAATGTAGGCCTCTTGCAGAAACTTTAAAGTCAGAAATGCCTACAATCTTGCAGCCAAGAGATGCTGACCTTGCTGGGTAGAGGAGTTAAGATTCCAGTGTCTCACACTTGGGAACTGTGTTAACCTGTGCAAGTTTCTATAGCTCCAGCACAAGAGCAAACTCACTTGCTGGAAGCAGAATTTTTCAGAAGTGGGTACTGTGACACACTCCTCAGGGTGTCCAGAACCATGAAGCACTGTGTAACTTCTCTGCCTCAGCAAGAGAAGTTCCACTCTCAGTGGTGGAAGAGGACAGGACAAGGAGTAATGGTCTCAAGTTGCAGTGGGGGAGGTTTAGGTTGGATATTAGGAAACACTTTTTCACTAGGAGGGTGGTGAAACACTGGAATGCGTTGCCTAGGGAGGTGGTGGAATCTCCTTCCTTAGAAGTTTTTAAGGTCAGGCTTGACAAAGCCCTGGCTGGGATGATTTAATTGGGGATGGGTCCTGCTTTTGAGCAGGGGGTTGGACTAGATGACCTCCTGAGGTCCCTTCCAACCCTGATATTCTATGATTCTAAGGGAGAGCTTTGTGGGAGCCTAAACTCTGTCTCAGCTTCCTGCCCCACTAGTTCTGTCAGCCTCACCAGCAAACTCCCTCAGACTCTGCCAGTCTTAACCTTGCAGGTAACATTCAGTGAACCCGAATTCCACAGAGATGTGTCACTGCATTGTCCAGTCCCTCTTACTGGACACTCACACAATTTGTTAAGTCCTCTGTCTCCAAAGAGACAGAATACACACCAGCCTGTTGGTCCACTGAGGACACATTCTTTACCTTAATACGCAGCACTGAAATAGCTTTATAATAAAACAAGAATGAGCTTATTAATAAAGAACATAGAGTTAAGTGATATTAAGCAAGAGAAAAAAAACACAGATCTAGTCACAAATAAAACAAAAGTAAAACTGCACTTTCTAGCATCTAAAACTTAACAGCTTGCAATCCTGGTCTCAGGCAATTTCTCACCTACATTCAATTCTCAGTGAGTTCAACCCACATGGCTGAAGGATCCATGTTGCAAGGTTTCAAGTGCACTGACCTCTTTTGCCCCTTACCAGATGCATACCAAAAAGTTCCCTTTTTTTCCCTTTTATAGTTCAGCAAACCTTTGAAATGCATTCTGTGAAAAGTAAACTCAGATAAAGTTCCTCTTCCTGGCTGCTTGTTGTTTGGGCGCCAACCCCCCTTTATATCCTTGGGTGAATCTGCTTTCTTGATTACTTTTTTTGTTTACCATAAATGCAAATATATGTCCAGTGTCTCTGGCCTGATCTTGATCAGTTTACATTGGAGACCCAGGCCAAACAACATTCCTGTGTCTACAACAAAATGTTTATCCTCTCCAGTCAGATTGCTTGGCCTGAACATGGTTTGGAACATATTTCCAGCACACATATACACGATTCTTTACACACTAACCGTATGTACATCACACAATAATATTAATGACTAGTGTATCACTTTTTATGTGATACCTTACAAGATACTGTTTGGCTAAATATTCTGACAACAGTGTGTTGGGTATGTCCTTTGCCAGCTGGTATAAAGGGGCTCTGAGGGTCACAGGTCTGATAGGGACGGTGTCCCTAGCCTCTGTTTGCCAGAAGCTGGGAATGGGCAACAGGGGATGGATCATTTAATGATTACCTGTTCTTTTCATTCTCTCTGGGGCACCTGGCATTGGCCACTGTTGGAAGATAGGACACTGGGCTGGATGGACCTTTGGCCTGACTCAGTATGGCCGTTCTTATGTTCTTAATCAAATTACTCAAGAATTATTTCATTCCCCAGTGAAATGCAGTCACCTTTGGAGTGCGTATCAGCCATGGTTTAAACATAACACAGCAACGCAGTACAACAACTTAGAACAGGAAGAGAAGAATACCATATTCAACTGGGCGAGTTTCAGTGAGGAAGGCAAAATGCAACTCCCCAAATATCACTTTGCACAAAAGGTTCCTGAGAAAGTGGTGTTAGAGCAGCTCCACACACATCTCGCAGCTGTCCTTAATCACTTTTGGTCAGGGTTTCATACAGGAAAATGCACGTCGATAGCTAGCTATAGATATAGATGATCCTTCTACTCATGACAGATATGAATAAAAGATCTGACAAAATCAGCAGACATCCATCAACAGTTTTTGATATTGACCATAGGCTTTATTGGTTTACCTCTGGAGTCTTGTGGCAGGGGATGGGTATCTTTTAATGGTATTCTGTCTTCGTCTTGGAGAGGTATCAGAGGGGATAATGTGTACATAGGGGGTTCATGTGTGGGAATCTGTGGGGTTCCTCCTCTTACCATGTATGTGTGGCTGCTTAAATGAGACATTGGGTCTTCAGTGTCAAAAATGAATATGTGAAACTGTGACATATTGGGCTACAATTCAGACCAGAGGGGGGCTGTGTCACCCCTGGCCTGCAACCATGGGTGCTTTACAGGGCCTTAAAAAGAAAAGGAGTACTTGTGGCACCTTAGAGACTAACAAATTTATTAGAGCATAAACTTTTGTGAGCTAGAGCTCACTTCACCGGATGCATACAGTGGGAAATATAGTGGGGAGATTTTATATACACAGAGAATGAGTGTTACCATACAGACTGTAACAAGAGTGATCTGGAAAGGTGAGCTATTACCAGCCGGAGAGTGGGACTTTTTGTAGTGATAATCAAGGTGGACCATTTCCAGTAGTTTGACAAGAACAGAAGGGGGGGAAATAAACATGGGGAAATAGTTTTACTTTGTGTAATGATCCATCCACTTCCAGTCTTTATTCAAGCCTAAGTTAATTGTATCCAGTTTTCAAATTAATTCCAATTCAGCAGTTTCTTCCTGGAGTCTGTTTTTGAAGGTTTTTTGTTGAAGAATTGCCACTTTTAGATCTGTAATTGAGTGACCAGAGAGATTGAAGTGTTCTCCAACTGGTTTTTGAATGTTATAATTCTTGACGTCTGATTTGTGTCCATTTATTCTTTTACGTAGAGACTGTCCAGTTTGGCCAATGTACATGGCAGAGGGGCATTGCTGGCACATGATGACATATATCATATTGGTAGATGCGCAGGTGAACGAGCCTCTGATAGTGTGGCTGATTAGGCCCTATGATGTTGTCCCCTGAATAGATATGTGGACACAGTTGGCAACAGGCTTTGTTGCAAGGATAGGTTCCTGGGTCAGTGTTTTTGTTGTGTGGTGTGTGATTGCTGGTGAGTATTTGCTTCAGGCTGGGGGGCTGTCTGTAAGCAAGGACTGGCCTGTCTCCCAAGATCTGTGAGAGTGATGGGTCATCCTTCAGGATAGGTTGTAGATCCTTGATGATGCGTTGGAGAAGTTTTAGTTGGGGGCTGAAGGTGATGGCTAGTGGCGTTCTGTTGTTTTCTTTGTTGGGCCTGTCCTGTAGTAGGTAACTTCTGGGTACTCTTCTGGCTCTGTCAATCTGTTTCTTCACTTCAGCAGGTGGGTACTGTAGTTGTAAGAACGCTTGATAGAGATCTTGTAGGTGTTTGTGATTATCACTACAAACCGCCCCCCCCTCCCCGCTCTCCTGCTGGTAATAGCTCACCTTTCCTGATCACCCTGGTTACAGTGTATATGGTAACATCCATTGTTTCATGTTCTCTGTGTATATAAAATCTCCCCACTATATTTTCCACTGTATGCATCCGATGAAGTGAGCTGTAGCTCACGAAAGCTTATGCTCTAATAAATTTGTTGGTCTCTAAGGTGCCACAAGTACTCCTTTTTCTTTTTGCGGATACAGACTAACACGGCTGCTACTCTGAATCCTTACAGGGCCTTGTAGTAGCTCCCACCTGGGCCACTCATAAACAGCCTTCTAGCCACACCCTGAGTGTCTGCGTATAACTTCAGCCTATCAGTTACACTCTGGCTCTCAACAGCGTTGGTTACACCTCAGGGTGACCTAACACACCCCCAGTCTTGGATTTTCCCCCCAGAAATGTATGCCTTGTACTGCCTAGCCCTCTCCTGGACAGTTCAAATATTTTAAGTCCATTATTTCTTTAAGGGAATAACATACCAGTTTATTACCTTCAATGGAATTACCCAGACACTTAACTGAAAGATACTGGATTAGATAAAACAATAAAACAAGTTTATTAACTGCTCAAAGAGATTTTAAATGAGTGCACATATAAAAGAAAAATAAAGATAAAATGCTTACTAGTGCCTAACTTAACAAACTATATTAGATTCAAGCAAAATTTCTCATCACATGCTTCCAGCAAGGTTACTGACCAAAATTATCCGGTCTGGACCCCTCCTGCAAAATTCAGTGGCTATTTCCTTTTGTCTCCTCAGGTGCAGTGAATGCAACGGGTAGGGAGAGGGGTGTCTTGAGATGTTTGCCCCTTCTTTCTATAGTTTCAGTCCCCCTCTTGAAAAACATTTCCAGCTGGGCACTAGGAGACAAAGAAAGAGTCTGTGTGGAAGGATATTTCCGACCAGGTTTTTCCACCTGTTTGAATTTCCTTTGTTTTCCTTTCCCGCTTGATGACTCTGTTTACTGCTTAAATGTGAATTAATGCAAACACATTCCATCTTTTGTTTAGGGCAGACCTGGCTTCGGCCTGGACAGGACTGTGGGGTTTGGAACATGTGTTAACATCATACAGGAGAATCTTATAACTTCATATACAGTGTTGCCACACATATTTTGTCAGGACTATACTGACCAGCACATGATGAGTTTCCAAATGATACCTTATCTTGTACAAAGATTATTACAATAGCATGTAGGGTGTAAATACAGAGATCTATTCTGTCATAGAATATCCCTTGATCTAGTATTGGTGAATCTTATTTCTTGGATCTGGCTTTCCCAGTGTGCTTGATAGAGATGGATTGGTGGGTGGAAACAAACCAATTTAAACTCACTCAGTGTCAGATGGGAGTGATGCTGGTAGAAAGGGGGAAACATCTGGATAAATGAGTGACAGTCAGAAGGGCTCCTTCAGTTGTGGATGTATGTCTAGTTAATATGGTTTGTACTGCTATGACTATAGGATCTATTGCAAATTCTTGGATTTGCAGATGGGAGCTGTGACACAGTTTGCACAGAGGCGATAGCAATTCCTCTCTAACATGGAGCTGGCTATAACGACCAATGTGCTCTTTTCAATGTCAGTGCTAGTTTACTGCAATGCTTCTCAAACTGATGTTAGCCTGGGAAAGGACTCTGAAGCTTCACTAGTGCAGAATGGAATGGCTCGTCTCTTCAGGTATTGGCTCCTATTTTAGCACCCTTTATCTATGTTCTTGTACAGCAACCATGGAGGTATCCGTGCACATCACAAAATGAATGTGCCCACATAAAAAGGTTGAGTTTCTTTCTTTGCTCTGCACGGGCTTCCTGGTGATTTGGGCGTATTATTCAGTGTATTGGCTATGTTCTGTAAAGCTCTAAATGAGCTGAGATTCAGTAATCTAGGGGATCCCTTCCCTCATTGTGTCCCTTGATGGGAATACTTATCTTCTGGGTTACTGTCACATACAGCTCCTGGAGTCACTGTCTCCATGGTCAGTGGTGGGGTATTCTCAGTACAGAGTCAGTGCATCTTTCACCTGTTCACTCCATAAGTCCAGAAGAACCTGAGTTTGCTAAATTTCATGGCACTACATGATCTCTCCTTACCTACCTTAGCTAGAAACATTGCTGGCTTGATTTCATATTGGGGGTGAGCTCTGGCGCAATGGAGCCATTTCTGTCAAAAGGTTTGTATTTCTCACAAAGAACTGTTTTGTCTGATTGCAAGGTACTCAAGAATGGGCACCAGTGTAAATGTCTAACTGATCCAATGGAACACTCCTTCCTGTGTGAGAGAACCATGGTCTTTACTGAGATGTGCTCATGACCTCATGGAACCCTCTATCAGTTATTTCAGTCAACAGGAGCTTTGCTTGAGTATGTACTGCAGGATCAGCCCGTAAGAGATGGTCACCAAACTGCTACATGTGGGAATCTCTTAACATTTCAGGAGCAGTGGGGCGAGTTTTAGTGGTATGATTATTATTGATGACGATGGGAGTTGAGCAAATTAAACCCTCAGGGTCTCTAAGATTTGCCTCTTAGGATCCTGCATTTGTTATGCCCCCCAAATTCATATTGAGTTTCATGCAGAAGGAACAAGTTTGAATTCCTGGGGATTAAATATCTTTGAAGCTCAATATGGCTATTTCTCATCTGTATATACTGTAGTCATTAAATAGGGAAGAAGAGCTAAAGACCATACCCTGAACAATAGAACAAGTGTTTGACAGGAAGGTTATGTTCTCAGGAAGCTACATCATTTACAGAGCTTAATCCATTGTAAATATTTATTTTATTGATTTTTTTCTCTCTCCCTCCCCCAACACACTCTCTCTCTAATAAATGCTTATCAGAAAACTTCTTTAACAGCTATTTTTACTGGGAAAATGGAGTCATGACTGAAAAGCAAAATGACTGAAACATTATTGGTAATTAAAAGCAATGTGCCATTTATTGTCCCATTATTAACGTGCAGCATAAATGCATTGAACCTTTTTCAGCCAAACGTGATGTAAAAACTTTCTCACAACTTATATTCATTTTTACTTCAAGTAGTAGGAGAACATAAATATGCTTAGCATAAATATACATGATGGGAAAATGCAACTGTGCATTGGATTTAACTTCAACTATTAGTCAAAGTGTGGTTTACCTCAAATGAAATACGGGTCTGAGTGATCACAGTATCACTCTACTAGTAATGTAAAGTAGTGGTGAATGAGGCCCATGTGTGTGTCTGTGAGTAAACCCACACAAAACTAAGTTAAAAGAACTATTTCACTGCTTGACTTGGCAACCTTTATAATGTTCTTTTAATTTAGTTTATTGTGTATAATTTTCTAGGTATTTAAAAAAGTAAACTGATAAAAATAGAAGTTGTAAAGCTGTCTGGAATGGCTCATGAGCATGAGGACCAGCCTGAGAGCAGACTGTGAAGAAGCAGGTCACAAAGCCCAAACAGGTTTTGAGTCCTATATTTAGATTTCACCAACCAAGTATCAAGTGTGAATTCCTCAAATGCTATAATAGCCTTAACATGGACTAAAGGGACAGTCCCCTTGGGTATTCCAGTCTATTTTGCTACACAGGCAAGCTTGCCTTTGTGATAGATGGTCACTTACATCAAAATCACAACAATATTTAGGTTATTTCCAGGCCCAAAGGACCAGGCATTTACCTCAGGTCAGTTGCACGTTACATTATTCTATACCAAAAACACTTGTAGCCAGTGCTATAATAAATTAACTAAAGATGTATTATCTAAGAAAGAAATGAGAGTTATTTACAAGGTTAAAGCAGGTACACATACACATACAAATGAGTTATCATCTTAGGTTTTAAAAGGGTAATAGAAGCTGCTGTAATATGCAAGCTATATATGTCTGTTAGGGCTAGCCCAGGCCAGACACTGGGGACCTCGTGCTTATGCTAAGAAATCTTTGCCCTTCAGAGTTCAAGCAGCATAAAGATAATACTTTTTTCTTGACAAGGATTTTTGTTCCCTTCACCCAAGGTTCAAGATAATGGAATGAACGCTTGTGTGCATCTCCTCTTCATGCTTGTAGGGGGAGCAATCAGCAAAGTCTTTTGTCCAGTGATGTTCCACAGTGGCTTGTCTTGTGTCTATAGGCCTTCTTTTGTTAGAGAGGAGATGACACCTCTTGTGGTCAACTAGTATTTCACACATGGTAATGCTTTTCTCCAGTATGATGACTTTCACAATTACAGAGCAAACACTTACACGCTGCTTTATAACATGGGATACAGATATTATAAGTGAGATTAATACACGCAGCAGCTTACAAACATTTCATAGAGTCTAAACACTAAACACATTCTTATCAATCTAATAACAATACTAAAACATGGGTGAGCCAGACGGGTTTCCAGCTATGCATTTGTCAGTGTGCCGTGAGGCCTAGTTTCCTTGGCATGAGGGGGCACTTGGTCTGCTAGCATCACAGTGATATTATATTGACACCCACATGTATCATCAGCACGGTTGGAACCTTTACAGCCAACACCCAAACCTATGCCATTTAGCTATTGCTATTATTATTTCTTTGTATTATTGTAGTACCTAGGACCCCCCCCCCCCCAAACTAGGTGTTGTACAAACACAGAACAAAAGAAATTCTCTGGTCCAATGAGTTCCTAATCTAAATATAAGACAAGAGACAGACAGACAAGGAGACAATGTGTAAGAGTGGGTTGTCCTCCTCTCTGGGGACCAGCACTCTAGGGGGATGACACACACACTTTGCCTGTGGGTTTCTACGATATTTGCTGACAGCAGAGGAATGGTGGGACTCGGGAATCTTGTTTTGCATTCCAGGTTTGTCTAGTGGGCATAGACTCTTCTGCTTATTCTCCCCAAGTGTGAGCCCTTCTGCCCTGTCCCCTCCAACCTGTCCCTGCCCCAGTCCTGTGTCTTCCCCACTTCTGGCTCCCCATTACGGTCTCTTTCTCCTTACCTATCCAGTCCTCCAGTTTCTCATCCCGGTCTCTCCCTCCAACTCCCAGTCCCAGTTTCTCTCCTCACCCTCTCCCAGTCCATCTCTCATAAGACTCCTTGTCCCACACTGTTCCTCCCTTCCCCCCGGCTCTTGCTTTTGTCCCCTAAGGATTCAGTTCATATTGCTTTCTCCTCCACACTGGCTGGACGTGCTTGTGTGTCATTGACAATACAGGAGTGATGGGCTCCTTATCTCAGTTCTGGTGCCTGACCATAAGCAGCTGGGAGCAGCCATTGTCGGGAAAGTCCTGGTGAACGTGAGTGCCTGGTATTAAATGAGGATATTGACACAATAGATGTGACAGAAAATTGGTGGAATGATGTTAATCAATAGGACATGGAAATATCAGGGTACAAAATATATAGGAATGACAGAGTAGGTTGTGCTGGTGACGGAGAGGCTCTGTATGTAAAAGAAAGCATAGAGTTAAATATAGTGAAAATCTTAACTGAATGAAACTGTACCATAGAACCTATATAGATAGGTTCCATGCTTAGATATAGATAGAAATTCCATGCTTGAATAAAAAGAATATAGCAGTAGGAATATACTACTGACCACCTCACCAGGATGGTGATATTGATTGTGAAAAGCTCCAGGAGATTAGAAAGGCCATAAAAATAGAAAACCCAATAATAATGGAGGCTTTCATCTATCACCTCCAGATGGGATGCAGAGAGAAAGTTTCTAGACACCATAAATGTCAGTTTCTTGGAGCAGCTAGTCCTGGAACCTGCAACGGGAAAGGCGATTCTTCATTTAGTCCTAAGTGGAGCACAGGATCTGGTCCAAGAGGTGAACATAGCTGAACTGCTTGGTAGTAGCAACCATAATATAATTACATTTAACATCCTTGCAGGTGGGGGTGAAACCAAAGAAGCCCACCACAGTAGCATTTAACTTCAGAAAGGGGAACTTCATAAAAATGAGGAAGCTAGTTAAATAGAAATTAAAAGGTACAGCCACAAAAGTGAAATGCCTGCAAGCTTCATAAAAACTTTAAAAAACCACCATAATGGCGGTGCAAATTAAATGTATATCCTAAATTAAAAAACATATTAAAAGGACCAAAAAGTGCTACCATGGCTAAAAGTTAGAGTAAAAGAGATGGTTAGAGGCAAAACAACATCCTTTAAAAATTGGAAGTTAAATCCTGGTTAAATCCTAAATCAAAAGGAGCATAAATCTGGCAAGAGTAAAAGTATAATTAGGCAGGCCAACAAAGAATTTGAAGAGCAACTAGCAAAAGACTAAAAAACTAACAGCAAAATTTTTGTTAAGTAGATTAGAAGCAGAAAGCCGTCCAAACAGTCAGTGGGGCCACTGGATGATCGAGGTGCTAAAAGAGCACCCCAGGAAGATTTGGTCATTTCAGAGAAGCTAAATGAATTCTTTGCGTTGGTCTTCACTGCAGAGGATGTGAGGCAGATTCCCACATCTGAGCCATTCCTTTTAGGTGACAAATCTGAGGAATTGTCCCAGATTGAGGTGTCAGTAGAGGAGGGTTTAGAACAAATTGATAAATTAAACAGTAGTAACTCACCAGGACCATATGGTATTCACCCAAGAGTTCTGAGGGAACTCAAATATGATAGTGCAGAACTACTAAGGCTGTGTCTACATTAGCACTTTTGTTGGCAAAACTTTTGTCAGTCAGGGGTGTGAAGAAACACCCCCTCAATGATAAAAGCGCTGGTGTGAGCAGCCCTGTGTTGGTGGGAGACATTCTCCCGACAACATAGCTACTGCCACTCACTGGGAGTGGTTTAGTTATGCCGGCAGGAGAGCCCTAGACATAACCTTAGTGTGGTATGTGAACAATTGCTTAAATCAGCTTCTGTACGATATGACGGGAGGATAGCTAATGTGATGCCAATCTTTTAAAAAGGCTCCAGAAGCAATCCTGGCAATTACAGGCTAGTAAGCCTAACTTCAGTACTCGGCAAATTGGATGAATCGATAATAAAGAACAGAATGATCAGAATTGGCAACAGAGTCATATTTAGTTTGTGATGCACTGTAACCCCCAGATCCCTTTCTGTAGGACTCCTTCCTAGGCAGTCATTTCCCATTTTGTATATCTATATAGTTATTTGATATTTTATGTTGAAAGGTTTCATCATCAGGTGAGTCTTTGATTCAAGGACAATCACAGACCTTAAAGTAAATGGGTATGCCAGGTACTCCTTCAGACAAAGGAAGGAGCAGTTAAGTTGCTTTATGTAGTAGACACATCGACCAAGAATAGAGGGACTGCCCACGGCACATGGCAGGTCAGAACTAAGCTCCCTGATTGTAAGCACCGAGACTAGGGTATTGAATTTGTGGCCTGTGTGTGTCTAGAAGGAAAAAAGCCAGCAGAAAGCCTAGAATTCTAAGGCCATGTCTACGCTACCGGCTAAATCGTCACTGCTGTGATAGATGCAGTGATGTCGATTTAGTGGGTCTGGTGAAGACACGCTAAATCAATGGGAGGTTTATGTACTCCAACTCCCAGAGAAGAAAATGGGAAGTCAGCAGGAGAGCATCTCCTGTCGACACAGCATGGTATAGACACCGTAGTGAGTGGATCTAGCTACGTTGACTTCAGTTATGTTACTCATGTAACTGAAGTAGCATAACTTAGATCCATTTACCACAGTAACATAGACCAGCCCTTAGTATGATCCTGAGAGGAGGCAGAGAGTCATAAGAACACGGCTTGCTGGAGTGCCAGACTAGGGGATTTCTGAGGAAAGAAACAGCCTGCTATCTGTTTCTACTGTGTTCTGACACATTTTCTATAAGTAAACAAGATCATACCAAATGATATACTTGACTTGTATCATTGATTTCTCATCCATCCACTCAGGCCAAAAGGGTAACAAAATAATCTATCCATGTACGTGTGTGCCAACATAAAATATATATGAAAAGATTTTCAAAAGCAAACAATTATCCTGGGTGTCTCGGTGTTTGGTGCCCAACTTGAGACAGCTTACAGGGTGCCAATAAAAAAAAATGCCATACACCCACTGTGATGAAGGGAATGTTCATAATGTTTTCTCTGAATACTGTGTGGGTGTCTCAGTTTCCCCTAGGCATTTCTTAAGTATCTAGGTGGTGAGATAAGGGTGGCCAACACCCTGTCTCCTGGCAACTGATGGCCTGGGCCCCTCCTCTGCAAAGGTGCCAACTGAAGGTGTTGGAGAACAAAGAGATCAGGTGGCCTCCTGGCCCAGGAAAGAGACAAAGGTGAGAGGTGGGGCTGGAGAGTTTGTTTGGAGCTGGCTGGAAAAATGGAGGGAGGCCCAGATGGGGCTCTGGGCTCCCTCCCCCTCAAGACGGACCTGTTCTCTGTACGTACAAGCTCTGTTTTAGACCGTGTTCCTGTTGTCTAATAAACCTTCTGTTTTACTGGCTGGCTGAGAGTCATGTCTGACTGTGGAGTTGGGGGGCAGGGCCATCTGGCTTCCCCAGGAGCCCCGCCGGTTTGGACTCACTGTAGGAAGTGCACGGTGTAAAGAGGGGATGCTGAATGCTCCGAGGTCATCCCCAGGAAGGTCGAAGTTGTGTACGCTTCTTGCCCCGGAGATAGTATGCTCACAGAGAGGAGGCTCCCCCAGAGTCCTGACTGGCTTCATATGGAGTAGTTCCAGGGCATCGCCCGGTGACTCCGTGACACCCACTCTTTAAATCTCAGTCCTCTTTAAAGTGTCTCAGGTTGAGCATCCCAAAACACTAGTCACTCATGAAAATCTTGGGCATGCCTCTTTCCTTGATTAAAAGTTCAAAGCTGCATTCTAGAGCTGAAAGAATTTTCCTATGTTGCGTTGGTTGCTGTAGTTATGTAGAAATAACATTTATCAAACATTTCCCTGACAAAATAAGGGTTTTTGATCAATACAATGCATGTCATATCTGCAATGCTAAACTTAGGCTGATTGATTTTGCACACTGTTCTTTCTTCCAGAATATAAATGTATTTTTTATGAGTTTGTTAGGGTTTTTTTTTTCCTGTTAATTTTTCTCTATTGTTTATTGGTTTAGTTTTCTCCCCTGTATCAGGTGGGGTTTTTTGATCATTTCCTATAAAGATTATTTTATTGTTGATTTATTCATGGCCACAGTAAAACCATCTTACTTATGGGTGCTACACATCTGAGGAAATCACTTACATTAGGGAAATTAATTAGTTTTATTATAGAGTTTATCTTTGTAAATTACTAAAACTAGTAAATGGCAAAAAGGAAAAAAAGAAACGAAACAACAATAATTCCAACAACCATACCTTTGTAAGTCCATATTGCCTGTCTGGAGGAAAGATGGTCTAAAGGGGCAGTTTAGCCTGGTAGTTAAAGCACTAGCCTAGGGACCTGGGTTTGAGTCCCTGCTCTGACACAGACTTCCTATGTGACCTTGGCAAGTCACTGAGGATACATTGTTAAGGGTGCGCCCCATCTGACCATTTAGCTCATTGTTAGCTCCTTAAAATAGAAATGAAGCCTGCACAAGCTAGTCTGTAGTGGCGGTTCAGGGGGGTCAGACAGGCTTATGCAGCCTGTTCCTCCCCACCCGCACTGCTGTTTTTAGCAAGGTAGCTCGAGTACAGCTAGCCTGAGAATGTCTACACGAGATGCAAATCACACCTCTGGCCACCACGTAGATGTACCCTAAGTCAGTTGTTGCATCAGTTCCCCATTTGTAAAAAGGGGATATAGCATTTCCCTACCTCATGAGGTGCTGGAAGGATAAATACTTTAAAGATTCAGTGGCAACTATCCCTTGATACGAGGATGATGTCTGCAGGGGGAAAAGTCATTGATGAGACTTAAGATGGCTGAGGAGTCCAATCCATGCTCTACAGGTTTTTCCATATATGTGACAGGTGGTTGTTTGGAGAAAGCACAACTGCTGGCCGGGATGCTGTCCTCTGTCATTTCTCAGCTCTCGAGCAAGGCGATTCTCTTCAAAACAGGCTGAGGCTTAATGTATCATGCAACACCATTGCAGTCAATTGCCAGCCAGCGCTTCCCAATTTGTGGGGTTAATGCCCCCCTTCTTAAGATATATTTTCAGGGCATCCTTGTAGCGTTTCTTCTGTCCCTGTGAGCCCTCTTACCATGACTAAATTGAGAAAAGAGGACTTGCTTCAGCTGAATAGTATCAGCTATCCACACACAACGGTCAGCCCAGCAAAGTTAATGTTTCATAATCTTCACCTCAACGCTGGTGATGTTAGCTGCAGAGGGAATGCACTGGTGCAATGACCTGTCCATCTGATACAGAGAATCTTCCTACAGCAGTGCTGTTGGACGCTTAAGATGGCTTTGGTATGTCACCCATGTCTCACACCCATAAAGAAGAGTGGGGATGGCTACTGCATTGTAGACCTGGAGCTTCTCCACCTCACAAGATGCTGTTAGGATAAATACTTTAAAGATTGTGAGGCACTCAAATACTAATGAAATGGAGAGGTCATATAAGTATGTTAGATTAATACCTTGTGGCATTGGCCATGCAGATATAGTTGAGGTCAGCAGAAGCTAGTTAGTCTGGATGAGAGGGGACTGTGGGCTGGGTGTTTTCTATAAGAATCTGAAAGCTTTGGAATCCACCTCCTTGCCTGGTCTGAAATAGCTCCTATCTGATGAACTCCGTGGTAAGCTGCATGGCTAATCATCTTACCCAGGCATTTGACATGGGGGTGGGGGAAAACTGACAGATGGGAAGTTATTTGAGGGGGTGAAGGATTTGCATGTTTGTTTTGTGAATGAATGGTGAGGGGTTATTTTAAACTGAACTGCTGCACTTAGGATGGATTTCCAAGTTATGTCTCTGGCACTTACGATGTATGGAGAGGCAGCCTTTCTGTAAAACTAAATAAATAAGTTTTTATTTTTAATGGAGTTGATAGGTGAAATCAAAGACATCCCGTCCCTATTTTTCAGTACCCAGAGATCAACTTGGTACAGATATGCCCTGGCACATCTGAAATGGATGGAGTGGATGTTAAATCTGGTGGTGGTCAGCTTTTTCTACATCTGCACAATTGAAGCAAATATGCAAGCCCTGATTCAGCAAGGTGCTTAATCACATTCCTAACTTTTAGTGCATCGTAGTTCCATTGAAGTGAATATATCTACCTTTAGCTAGTACTACTTGCTGAATTGGGGCTTTAGATTGTAAGCATTTTTGGAGCAGAGACTGTATCTTACTACGTTTATGTACAACACTTAGCAAGTTGGAGTATATATCCCAGACTGGGACCTCTAGGCATTACCATAATATAGTTTTTCAGAGTCTATGGGCCAGTCTCAGCTACAGCCAGCTATAAGTCAAAGGAATTGCCATAATGGATCAGACCCTTGGTCCAGCTAGTCCAGGGGTTCTCAAAGTGGGGGTCGGGACCCCTCAGGGGGTCACGAGGTTATTACATGGGGGAGGGGGTCGCGAGCTGTCAGCCTTCACTCCAAACCCCGCTTTGCCTCCAGCATTTATAATGGTGTTAAATATATAAAAAAGTGTTTTTAATTTATAAGGGGGGTCGCACTCAGAGGCTTGCTGTATGGAAGGGGTCACCAGTACAAAAGTTTGAGAACCACTGATCTAGTCCAGTATCCTGTCTCTGACAGTGGCCGGCACCAGATGCCACAGAGGAGAGGGTAAGAAACCCTGCAATGGGCACATGTAGGATAATGCACTCCTCTTCAAGTTTTCATTGTAAACCCTAATAGTTAGAGATTGGGTTAAACCCTGATGTGGGAGGTTTCAAGTCCATTTTTGTTACCATTAAGTATTACAACTCTGGATATTCTTGTTGTCTATATAAATATCCAATCTCTTTTTGACTCCTGCCAAGTTCTTTGCCTCAATGACGTCCAGTAGCTGTTGACTGCACAGTGTAATTACATGTTGTGGGGAAAAAGTATTTCCTCTTTTTCATTTCATAGGACACTTCCTTGTTTTTGTGTCATGACTCCCTGATCCTGAGGCCAATGGTACGCTAGGCTTGGCCCCAGCAGTAGAGAGGAGAGATTTCAAGGACGTTACAGCCGGTTTTCGTTCCACCACTGTCTCTGCCTAAGGGTGTAAGTTTGGTCTCAAATTTGTTGAACAAAGCAGCTCCAGAGCATGAGTAATCTTTGACTTTCCAGCTGTAGTGGTATAAAAATAAATTTTAATAAATGTTTGCAACAAACCAAGCACTATTAAGGAATGAGGTGATTCAGAGCTGTGCTACGGTCATTGAAAACCGCTGCGACATCAGTTAATTTAGTTCTAACAAAGCCTAATCATATTGCTCTTGTGTATTTTATTCATTTAATTACGTTGCTCATTTTTCTTTAGTTGATCATATTGATGTAGTGTAGCTGATTTGGCATATATTGGTGAGGGTTATTAATTTACTAAATGTATTACACTGGAATAGCTTAGAGAATCAATGGAGATATTATATTAGCGTACCACTATGTACTGACTCATCATATCATGGCTTAGAGTAATGCGGCATATTTTTGTGTGCATTAGGCTATTTTGTTTGGAGCTGACAATTTCCAATATGATAAGACTCCCAAAGATAGAGGATAATGCTTATTGATGAGAGAAGCAAAACACAGCAACAATTTGTAAGCTTTATAAATGAGCGCTCCATCCAACCACTTATCCAACCAAAAGATCTAAGTTGGTTGCAAGAGATCCCATGACAACATCCATCAACATTTATGGGACCTGCGAGATGCTTGGGTCAGCACTGAAAATCCCACCCTGAATCTTCTGTGGGCCCAATCCAACTCCTAATGAAGTCAATGGAAAGACTGCCATTGACTTCAGTGGGAATAGGATCAAACCCTAAATCAGTGAAATATAGAACAATTTTTATAGTGTAATAATAATGTTTTTAAATGTCACAAGTCTTCCGTCTTAGGGACAGAAGAGCCTTTTGTCTAAGGGACCTCAAAGTGTTCTTCTGAAATGAGCCTCCCAAGCAGGTATTGTGCTCTTCTTAGAGATGGTTGAACAAATACAAGTTTAAAAGAAATGTCTAAGCTAACACAGTGAATTAATGGTATTGTGGCGGTCAGGAATTGAACCTAGTTTACTAATTCCCAATCCCCAACTCTAATCATTAAACCATACTCCCTAACAGACCATAGTCTCTCTCTTATTGAAAACACATAGATCATTTGTGTTTGCAATTTTGTATCATGCCCAGCTTTCTGTCCCATGGCATTTTAAATGAACTCAGGTGCATTTTTATCAAGCAGATATGACTGATTTCTAGCGTTAAACGATGCAAGGATATAATCCAATCGTACTGTATGCAGCATGAGTAATATATTTCAGAATGTTGCTGACAACAATAACTACTGTTCCGAGAATGGAGATTGAAAATATTCTGGCCCGTGGTTTAGGCATTGTAATACTTTGATCCATTGTCTATAGCCAAGCCCTAAGATACAACCACATTTGGTCTAATCCCTCAGACGGAGACAAAACACCGACAAGATCTCTATCAAGCATTCTTACAACTACAATACCCACCTGGGGAAGTGAGGAAACAGACTGACAGAGAGAGATGGGTACCCAGAAGTGACATACTACAGGACAAGCCCAACAAGGAAAATAACAGAACACCACTTGCCATCACATACAGCCCCCAGCTAAAACCTCTCCAGCGCATCATCAACAATCTACAACCTATCCTGGAAAATGATCCCTCACTCTCACAGGGCTTGGGAGGCAGGCCAGTCCTTGCTTACAGTCACCTCCCCAACCTGAAGCAAATCACTCACTGTTAAAAATCTGTGCCTCTTGATGTGGAGGAATTGGATGGACAGAGGAATTATACCTGTGTCACAGCTAAGAGACAATGATACATTTAAACTATTCGTAGATCTTCAGCAACAATTTGGTTCCGGAGCATGGACATATCTCCAGTTTAAGCATTTATTTACAAATGTATTTGGACTAAATGCATTGGAGACTCCAGAAACTTCTGAACTTTTATTATTTTGGAAGAAACTTCCAGGATTTACTCAGCCACTGGTATCTTTTTATGATTTTCTGGCCCAAAAACCTCTGCCAAATTTGAGAGTTGCTTGAGTTAGAGATTTGGGTACACAAATATCTCCAATTCAATAGAATACAATGGTATGTAATGTTAAAAAGCAACTATAGACCTGAGACTATGGCTTATTCACCAAAAATATTTTTTTTTAATATACTGGTCCCCACATAGGCTAACAGTAATGGGCCTCGTAAATGCTGACCACTGTTGGAAATGTAACTTTCTTGGTGCTACATTAGCTCTTTTGTTTTCAGAGTTCCCTGTGTCAAAAATTTCTGGTATGAGGTGAGTCAAAGGACCAATTTGATATTGGATGCTAAATTAGAGCACTCCCCCTTAAATTTCATTCTTGGATATATTCCTGATAACCTGGTAACAAGGCAGAGTGGTTCCAACATGCAGCTATGGTCTCTAAAAAATTAATCCTGCAGAAATGGAACAGTCAATTATAGATGCCTGGATCAGTGATGTCTCTCCTTGCAGCTAACGAATGATTGGGATTCCACAGAAAGGGAATGCCTAAAAAATTCAAAGCAATCTAGGCTGACATTTTAGAGGTCTATGATTAATGAAGACCCTGAAGATAGATATGTGGTTTCCCCTCTGCTCCATCTACCGTAACCCTCTATTTCTATGTGTATTATGATGACTCTGGCATTTTGGTATATTTGTTTTATTTAAAAAAATGTTATATATAAAATGTGCCCATTTTCTAATTTGAATATATATGGTTTCAGCTTCCACCTATTGTGTCTTGTTATGTCTTTCTCTGCTAGATTATAACAAACTTTTTAGCAGACGTAATCAAGCCTCTTAATCTTTTTTGGTTGGTTAAACACAGACCCATGGTGTTACCCTGGTAACATTTTACTCGAGTGTGCAAAACCTGAGATAAATACGTTGATCTAAATTGACTTGCATAATCTCAATAAACAGATATATTTTCAGCCATGTATAAGAGACCATGCTAAAAATTAATAGAAAAGTCATTTTATCGATTATAGTAACTGGTATCAGTTGAATATCTGATATATTGATATGCCTGCTTCAGCACCATTAAAGTCAATAGGTCTCTCATTAACTTGAGAGAAGGCAGGTCCTATTTGAGGACTAAGTCCTATTCAGCTCTAACATCTGATTATACAAAACTGTGACGTTATTATACATTTGAGGAAGCTTTGATCTTTTTAAAGATAAAGCATAAAATCCTCTACTCCTATAATGGAAACCTTAAAATTATCCAGAACTTCAGGAGGTTCACGTCAGTTGTTATCGGACTACATTTTGACTTCACTGCGGTTAAATGTGGGAAAATGAAGGCAAAATGTGTAGTATAAAGGATATTCTGAAAATTAAATGAGCAACAAAAAGTGAGAGAAGTCCTAAATGTGCACTTAATTTGCTTTTTCTGTTTGCTAGAACTTTAGATCCTGCACAAAACGTTTAAGCTTTGGACGGTAAACACGTTAGTCAATAAAGCAATATATCAACATGTGAAAAAGCAAGTCTTTTAAAAAAATAGTTGGTGGGTATGCTTCGCAGCCAAGGTATTTAATTTGTCAGCAAACCTAATTAATGGACAAAGCAGATGTTGGAAATCATGGCAGTGCATTAATTTAACACATCTACATCTTTGATGTATAAGGCATATCCTTGAGACAGAAGTAGACACAATTCACTGGGGCATTTCATATTCAAATACCAGAGCACTGAGCTTTTAAGCTAAAAAAAATGCATCAGCTCTTCTAACTTTGTTGTGATAAACACATCTCTGAACAAGTCAAAGTGGACATGACCAGCATACAGCTAGACAGTTTTGCACCTCTCCAGAGATGGAGTCACTATTGAGTACTAGGAAAATCTCAGTCTCCATCCATGGGAGTCCAGGTTGGAGAAGCATCCAACAGAATGGAAGTACATACAACCTTATCTGAGACAACTTAACCTTTTCCATCTTCAAAATTGGCCTGAAAAGCCTGCTAGAATAGATTCTCTTGCATTATTGCATTAAATCCACTTCCAGTCCTGGCTGCAAACCAAGCAGCGCTGAAGATAGCAAAAATGAAAAATAATGTTCCCCCTTAGGCTGAGTGGATTGCTGAAATTCAGGGCCTGTCACTTCACGTGGCAACCCATTTCAATAATAAGAGCAAAAAGTTAACCAAACTTTTTCAAACTTCAGAAAAGTTTTATTCAACTTTTAGCAGAGCCAGCAGCTCAATGTTTATGCTGGTTTACATCAACACCTCGCTGTCTGATGTTAAGTCAACACAACCTGAGAAAATGCAAACATCCCACTGAAAAGCTTGAATATGAGGTGATGTGTGTGTCTTTCCCAGGATCACACAATTTAATGCCAGTCAAGATCACAATGTGGGATCCGATTCCTGGTAGCCCTCATCTACTTTAACCACTAGACACATTCCTTAAAATCACTAAGTACATGGAGACAAAATAAATAGGGTGGCTGGATTGTGAGTGAGGGCTGAACAGTCCCTGCATAGAGCTACATAGTGTCATAGTCTCGTGAGTGTCCATTAGCACTGACTGTGTTTTATTAATAAGACAAAGGGCTGGATTCACCCACTAGCAGCAAGGTGCAAGCCACCCAGTGACACCTCTTTTCCCCTGTATTGCAGGAGAGTTAGAGAACCTGGATTTGTGCAGGAAATGGCCCACCTTGATTATCATGCACATTGTGTAGAGAGTTGTCACTTTGGATGGGCTATTACCAGCAGGAGAGTGAGTTTGTGTGTGGGGGGGTGGAGGGTGAGAGAACCTGGATTTGTGCTGGAAATGGCCCAACTTGATGATCACTTTAGATAAGCTATTACCAGCAGGACAGTGGGGTGGGAGGAGGTATTGTTTTATGATCTCTGTGTGTATATAAAGTCTGCTGCAGTTTCCACGGTATGCATCCGATGAAGTGAGCTGTAGCTCACGAAAGCTCATGCTCAAATAAATTGGTTAGTCTCTAAGGTGCCACAAGTCCTCCTTTTCTTTTTGCGAATACAGACTAACACGGCTGTTATTCTTGAAACCTCCGGAGGAAGGTCCACTCTGCTCTCCCTTAGAAGCTTGAAGAAGCTGATATTAGTATCTGCTAGGGCCGACACCAGCAGAAGCTACTCTGAACTGACACATTCATAGGTGCTGGAACTTGGGGTGTTGGGGGTGCTATTGCACCCCCTGGTTTGAAGTGGTTTCCATCATATACAGGGTTTACAGCTGGGGTCAATAGCTCTCAGCACCCCCACTATACAAATTGTTCCAGCATCCCTGGACACTGCCCATGGCTGCCTGGTTTTATCTGCTTGTTGGCCAGCACCATCCATTGTTTACGTCGAGCTGCCCATACAGGTGTTTGTGGCCATCTTGCAGTGCAGGAACTACTCATACTAGGAAGTCCATATGGGAGGGGAGGGTGCTCTGCCCTGGTTAATGCTGGGAGAAACTGGAGGTGAACATAGCTCAAAGGCTCTGGGTGGTAGAAAACATACAATCAAATACCTCACCTGGGTCATTGAAACTACAGTGTGACATTTGCTCATGGTTCTTACTCCAGGAGAATACTTTGCACTGACACAGATAATTCTGAGTGCACAAGTCACTGAATATTTGAAAGATACTTAACATTTCACATGCTAACTAAGAAATTATTTTTCTGAGGCAGAGCGTAATGACATCCCGAAAGCTGGTGGCACTTTCCAGATTATTCAAGGGGAATGACCTTGAAATAGATCAAAGTCCAACGAGTTATTAAAAATTGAGCAGAAATTGGTTGAGGCATGAGCAAATATGATTTGTGCTCATGGTACCTGAATTATAAATGCATCTTATTGACTGCATTCAATTCCTCAAAGAATATCGGATTGCTAAGGATGTGCCCCTTTGGAAAGAAGGCAGTAGAGATTCTAAAATTGTACATCCATATTGAAGTGTTCATGTTTCAAAACCTGCAGCCAGTGAGCTCAATTCTCAGCTGTGTCAAGTTTGCCTTTCCAGCTTCCTGCTCCCCCAGTCCTGTGCTTGCGTTGCACAAAGAGGTGCTGCATTTTCACTCTCCCAGGCACACCAGTGCAACAGTCAAGGACAACCTGGGCCATAAATGAGCTGCCGAACAGGCTTCTGCTCCTGTCAGTCTGTTCAGGCATTGATGGTAACTAGTCAAACATCTGAGTGTTTCTTTGAAAGGGTGGAATTAGTAAAAATAAAAATAAAAAAATCCCCTGAATGCATATAACTCTGCTGCAGGGTTCTCTATGCTCCGTTGAATCTCTTATTCACTTCTATATTCCTGATCACCATTGATTTGTGTCTGTGATTGTGTTTCACCTTAGTTGCAATTTTATAGAAGTGGTGGTACAAGAAAAAAGTATCCAAAAATTCAGATGCATTTCAGAAGCACATTCAAACTGCTTTAATCTGGAAATCTCACAGGAACTGGTTTTCACAAAAGATAGCCCATACCCTCTGATTTCAGCTTCTCTTTAAATACTTTGAGAATAATTTGGCTCACATCAGTTCAATGTGTTTGCTTCCTGCCCCCTTTCCAAAGGAAAAGTAGAGGGATGTGAAATTAATTCAAAATAAAAATAAATTTGCCCAACCTTTTCAAATGTCAAGAAAGTCTCAGGCTAGTTGTTTTTGTTTTGGCTTTTTTTGAACTTTGAACAAAGATTCAATCCTGTTCCCATTTAATCTAGACTGGGTCACTTACATCTTAGAAATAAGTGTTCCGTGTTTGCTAACTCATGCAAGGTGGGGTTTTCAGAAGTGCCTGAATGACTTTGGGTCCACTGCAAAGTTAACTAGAGTCACATACACTCAACTTACTGTTCTTGAGTTAGCCTAGCTTGAGTGAGAGCAGCCACATTGCGAAATACCACTCACGTTGCTGTGTCCACTCTGGCACCGTACTAACTTGTGTGGAACTAACACTTTGGGGGGGAACACCACATGGTGTGACACCGGGTAACTTACAGAGGACATCTCAAGTGGCTGGAGTGTTCCAACAGCGCTGCCTCAGAAGGATTCTCAGGATCAGGTGGGAAGACTGACGCACTAACACCAGCGTTCTCTCTGCAGCCAACATCAGCAGTGTAGAAGTGCAGGTTATGAAACACCTACTCCGCTGGACTGGCCACTGTGTACGTATGCCTGACACTCGCCTCCCGAACCAAGTACTCTTCTCTCAATTAAGTCAGGGAAGAAGGGCTTGCGGGGGGCAGCGGAAGCATTTCAAAGACATACTGAAAGTACACTTTAAAAAGAGAGGCATCAACCTAACAAACTGGAGGACTCAGTGCGGAACAGAACACGGTGCCACACCATACACCCAGCCACAGCTCACTTTGAGGAGAACAGACGTGCTCATGAAACAGAGAAGCGACAAAGGAGGAAAGAAAGGGCACAGCACTCCAGCCAGCCACTATGTCTCCTCCAAGGTTACACCTGTCACTTCTGTGGGAAAATCTGCAGGGCACGAATTGGGCTCCTCAGCCACTAAAAAAGCCACAGATAAACCCGCTCACCAGACATCATCCTCGTATCGAGGGGTAGCCGAAGAGGAAGACACCACATGGGTCTTTGCACTGCAGGAGATGAGCTGCTGTATGAATTTTTTCCCAGTGAATTGTGGGAGAACTTTTCTGTCCCTTCTGAGAACCTGGGACAAATTGTGAGAAGGCACTGAAGAACTTGAAAAGAAAAGGAGTACTTGTGGCACCTTAGAGACTAACCAATTTATTTGAGCATGAGCTTTCGTGAGCTACAGCTCACTTCATCGGATGCATACTGTGGAAACTGCAGTAGACATTATATACACACAGAGATCATGAAACAATACATCCTCCCACCCCACTGTCCTGCTGGTAATAGCTTATCTAAAGTGATCATCAAGTTGGGCCATTTCCAGCACAAATCCAGGTTTTCTCACCCTCCGCCCCCCCCCACACACAAACTCACTCTCCTGCTGGTAATAGCCCATCCAAAGTGACAACTCTCTTCACAATGTGAGTGACATGAGGTGTGCTTGTTCTGCTCATCAGCTGCCAGTCAACTCGCATTTAAAGCACCACCACAGTCAAGCTAAGGGCTTTTGTGTGTGGACAGGACTCCAGCTAGGGGAAACACTTGAGTTATTACTCAAGCTAACTTTCCAGTAAAGACAAGTCCTTTAAGAAAGCTCTGTGAAGCTGTGGTGCCACAAAAGCATTCTTAAGGTGCTAAGGATCTAGTCCATTTAGTTACCCTAAGGCAAAATTGGTAAGAGTTTAAGGAGGATCACTCTACACTGAAGACAACTAGACAACATTGAAGACAACTATGCTCAGTTGGCAAGAGCAAATGGGACAAATGCCCAGTTTTGCCAAAAAAGTCAGGACGGCTGGGACAGGGCTTAAAAAAGGGACTGTCCTGGCCAAAACGGGACATATGGTCACCCTATGCAGGCGGCCTGTTTCTTCCACAAAAAAGTTGCTAATAAGCAGCATGCTGTGCTAACATCTGAATCCCATTAACTTTGTGTAGTAAAGAGAGCCTTATTAGCAACCTCTCAGATTCCAGCTGGATTTTTGTAATTCAGTGAATGAAATGCAGTGATCCAATTTGTCTTGAGGTTCTCTCTGTATAAGTGTACAGTTGCATTCATCACACACACAGAGTTCAGAGGGAATTTACTATTGTGGTGCAGCATAAGTCATTTAAAAATTTTATTAGCACCTGATTCATCACTGCATTGCACTGGAACAATGCAAGAGTGGATTAAGCCCTTAGCTGGGTTTAACAGAGCTGTATGATAAATTTTTTAAGTGTACACAGATTAATTATTTAAGCTCTATATTAAGGAGAGCTGGTCAAAAATGTTCCAATGGAACAGTTTTCTGTTGGAAAATGCAATTTCAGTAAATTGAAACATTTCTAGAAGCGTTCAACCTTGTCTGAATGGCAGGCTTATATTTTTCTGCAACAAAAATTCTTGGAAATTTCCTTCCAGAGAAAGTTTTGAAGCTTCAACTTTTCAAAGGGTCAGAAACAAACTTTCAAAGGATCAGAATTTTCCCCATAATGGAAATTCCATGTTTCGACCAGCTCTAATATTGAGATATTGGGGTTCTCTTGCTCCTCCAGCACAACAGCTAATTTTCCAAGGTATTATGCACTTTTAGGTGCCAGGACAGAATTGGTTCTTACAATTATTACTTAAATATTTATATTATGTTATCATCCCAATGGTCCCAACATTAAGAACATATTGTGCTAGGCACTGTACAAAGGTAGACACGGTGCCTACCCAAAAAATTTATGGTCTAATTGATCTTGTGACTAAGACTACATGCTTGCACTGCCTTCCCCATCCACCCTCCATCCCGATATTTCTTGCATGGACTTCCTGGACCTCAGACTGGACACACAAGAATAAGAAGGTCTATGCTTATTTCTTTCCCAGAGGAGGTGAATGGAGCCTTGTTCCATGTATCCTCGGTCAGTCACACACTTGCTGGCCATGCTTAGCTTACCAGAGGCAAGATTGGAGCAGGGAAGAAATTGTGATTTTCTGAGCCACATCAGTTCCTTATCAGGGATGCTCTGTTTTGCCCCCTGTTGAAGCCAAGAATTTACGGCGATTCAAAAAGGAATTTGTTTTTTTTATGGATATCAAAATTACCCAGAGTTATTATAATCAGAGACAACAAATGTTTGATAGGATGTTAAAACTTATGCTTCAGGGCTTAAGCCAATCACTGACTACCAGAGACCAGGATGAGACCTAATGGGGACAGATTATCCCACTGTGATCAATTAGGGAATCTCTCTGTGCAATTCATAAGTTGTGGTTGATGCTATAAAGTTGTCTTATAAAATTGCTGTGTTTTTGAATACCTCTGTGTGGATGTGGAATACCCCCTTGCCGATGAGCTGCGTCCTCTCCCTCTCACACCAGGTACCATGATGGGGTGTTAGAACTTAATGGCCATCTATTCAGGTGGAAGCACGTTGGGGAAATTGATTAACTGCCTAGGAGAACCAGTTTTCTCCTACAGTCTTTGCAGGGGCTGGTGTTTGGAGAGTGGAAAATTCATAAATGCAGAATAAAGACACCAAGGTGTTGATGCCTTAAAACCACAGCGGCTGTGTGGGCCAGAGGAAGGCTGTTATGGACCAGGATGTATGTGGTCTGGCCTAGCAGTCAGAGCAGGAGTCGGGTCTAATGGGCAGAGCAGGCATCCAGGTTGGGGAACGAAGCCAAGGGTTGGCATCAGAGTCAACTGACAGTTACCAGAGCCAGGGATCAAGCCAGGTCAGAACCAGAGATCAAAGCTGAAGGTCGGAGCTGAGGTCAGATACCAAATGGCATGGGCCAAGCTATAGTCAGGACCAGAAGCTGGAGGCTGGGGTCAGAACCAGGATTGGTAACTGAGGATTGGAGGTGAGGTGTAAGGGCAGGAACCTGAGGAGAGGCAAGGATCAAGCACAGAGTAGGAGCACAGTGGGAACAGGAGCAAAGGCAGGAGTGAGGCAGGAGTCAGGAGCAGAGGAGGAATTGGGAACAGGCATAAGCAGGGTCCAATGCAGACACAAAGGAAATCATCTTGTTGCTCAGACAAACTTCCTCCTGTGCCTCCTGGCTTGAATAGCATAGTTGCACTAATTGGTGGAGCTGAGTGATCATCCAGTCAGGACTGCTGTGGATGGTGTCTTGATTGAGGCTATAGTCCAGCTGGCTTCTCAGCCTAGCAGGTTTCAGCAGACATTGGGTGGAGGCCACTGTCTGTGGACTCCCAAGTCTAGGTTGAAGACCTGGGATAGCACAAAGGCTCACTGAACCATAAAGGCTGCTTTGGGCCAGAGAGGGGAAGAGATGGGCAGGCAGGGGAGTTTGGTTTAACTGCATACCAGTCAGAGAAGGCTCTGTGATTTGGAAGAGAAGTCATGCAGCTGCATGGGAAGTATCATGGGCACCCCAGAGGATGCAGCTCAAGCCCAAAGAACTTTCCAGAGTGGTGGAGAATCTGAGGTAGGGAAATACATATAGGTCTGTTTATTATTTTGTCTAGATCTGTGTCTCTCTCGTGCTGTTAGATAAAGAATGATGGTGTATTATTAACTTGTGCAAAGTTTGTCATTGTCTGTTGGCTTTCATGCCCCTGACTGTAAATCAGCATGCCGACATGGCTGGATGTCTGCGAGAAGATGTATCTAAGATACAGGGAAGTCAGAGGGGCCAGCTCTGGTCCCTGGGACTAGACGATTGGATTGCCAGGTCTCAGCTCTCAGAAGACAGTGCTAGAGAAGGGCTACTAGGATGAGCAGGAGAATGGAAAACCTGCCTTATGAGAGGAGACTCAAAGAGCTTGTTTAACTTAACCAAAAGAAGGCCAAGGGGAGATATGATTGCTTTCTATGAATACATCAGACGAATAAATATCCAGGAGGGAGAGGAGTTATTTAAGTTAAGCGCCAATGTTGATACAAGAACAATTGGATATAAACTGCCCATCAACAAGTTTAGGCTAGAAATTAGAAGACGGTTTCTAACCATCAGAAGAGGGAAGTTCTGGGACAGCCTTCCAAGGGGAGCAGTGAGGGGAAAAAAAAACTAACCGGCTTCACGACTGAGCTTGATCAGTTGGTGGAGGGAAGGGTATGATGAGGCTGCCTACAATGGCATGTAGCCAATCTGCAGCTGTTAGTAGCAAATATCCCCAAAGGCCAATGAGTGGGAGGGTGCTGAGTTACTACACAGAATTCTTTCCAAGGTGTCTGGCTGTTGGGTCTTGCCAACATGCTCAGGGTCTAACTGATTACCATAGATGGGGTCAGGAAGGAATTTCCCCCCTGGTCAGATTGTCAGAGACCCTGTGTTTTTTTTTTTGCCTTCCTCTGCAGCATGGGGCACAGGTCATTTGCAGGTTTAAACCAGTGTAAATGGTGGATTCTCTGTAACTTGAAGTCTTGAAACCATGATTTGAGGACTTCAGTAACTCAGCTACAGGTTAGGAGTCTATTACAGGAGTGGTTGGGCAAGGTTCTGTGGCCTGTGATGTACAGGAGGTCCAACTATATGATCATCATGGTTCCTTCTGGCCTTAAAGTCTATGAGTCTAGAGAGAGTTTCTGCACCTTGAGAATTTGCCTAGAGACCCCAAGCCAGGGACAGTGCCTGGACTCAGCTCAGACTCTGGAGGCTTAAAGCACAGGAGGCCAGTGAGTTGTATTTCCTCACAGAAGTCTGGGGAGTGTCCAGTGGGGCTCTGCTTGATCTGTGATACACACATCAATGGCTGTGAGTTTCTCATACCCTACTCTGAAGCATCTGCTTCTGGCCACTCTCAGAGGCAGGATGCTGGAGTAAATGGATCTTTGGTCTGATCCAGAATGGCAATTCCTATTTTGTTATGGGCTGTATACATGTGGCACCAGATAGCCCTAAAACAGGCAAAAGCATTTTCAAACTATGAGTTGAGTTTTCCTTGTTTGATTTAAAAGGTGTGCTTTTCCCACAACCTTGTGAATTAGGATAATTATTCTGAAAAAAATCCATTAATCCCACAAGGACAGGGTTCTGTCACCTAGTTGTTTCAGCGGAATATATTTAATACCAACAGTAATTTCTGGAATCCCTAACAGTTGCTCTGCAAAGTCAGTTTAAATCCGTTTAATCTCTTTCATCAATGCTGGTGTCCTTGCAATTCCTCTCAGGAAGAAGTTAAAGGAGAAGAATTATAGAGAAAATTCTCTTCAGATTTAGTTGTAAAATAATCGGCTTCTCATCAGTTTCTGGTGAGAAATAATTTCCTTGGTCCTTTAAAAGTGCCACTAATATATTTAAAAAATATAAATATGCAACCCTGCAAAGCTTCGCTCATGCGGGTAGCCCAATGCCTTCTACTACAGCGAAGTAAATTTTTTCAGTGAATAGAAATGTTGGTGAAAAAAGCTCTGAAATTGTTTGTGAATTGAGGTCAAAGTTGATGAACAGTTTCAGCCTGGAAAAAATCCTGATTTTTTAAAAAAAAAGTTGAAAAGTTATTTTCGGTTAGTTTGAAAAGGTGCTGTTTCAACTTTCCATTTCGAAATGGCATTTTGTTTTCAAAGTCAACAAATATTAAAAAAACACACAAAAAGTTAAAGACACCATAAACCACCCAAATACAAAAATATTGGGGGAAAACTCTCTTTTGAGTTGACCCAAAAGGTTTTAGTCAATTTGAAACTAAATGTTTTCAAGTTTTTTGATTCAACAAATATTTTTGAAATAAAAAAAGCTGAGAAGATTTTTTCTAATTTTTAAAATCTTTTTCTACTAAATTTACTGCTGTTTTAAAGTTTTGCAGGCTCAGGTCCTAGACCCCTTTATAGAAGAGCAGTTAAGCATATGCATAACTTTCAGCATATGAGTAGTCTCACTGAATTAACAGAAATATGAATGTCCTTAAAGTTATGCACATTTTTAAATGCTGTGCTGAAGAGGGATGGGATTACTCATGTGCTTAAAGTTAGACCAGTGCATAAATACCTTGCTTAACTGGGGGCAATAATGCACATTGGTAAGCATATGAGGGTTGGAGGGAAATTAATATGACTGCAGCCTCATGTTTTCCAGTTTAATTTTAGCAATGGTTATTTTATTGTGCAGATAATGGGAGACTCCAGCTTCTATCCCGGCAATGTAGGAATTGGTGGAATCTTTTTAGGTACTGCTTTTTGCTCTGTGCCTGTAAGTGGGCCCAGGAACCAGTTCTAATTAAATTTCAAACTTCCATCTGATGCATTTGCTATCTTACAGTTTTGATTCTAGTTTGGGTGGAGATACTGCGATAAAAAAAGTCTCTTTTACCGTCTTCTACTCTTTTGCTGTCGGACTCAGCCAGAACTAACAACTGCAGAAAGTCTCTAAAATAAAAGTTCAGCAAACATTTGAGAACTTACTAAAAAGTTTGTGTTGCAAATAGATAAAGATTTTCTTTTTCTTCCCCTTGAATCAGTTTGATTACCCATATTACTAATGCCTTTCAGAGCATAATGGAGCTGCATTTCTTTAATCCATTCTTAAACATGAATAAATCAGCTGTAAATGGAAGCTAATAAAGGCTGTGGTTTCTTCATTTAATAGTTTGTTTTGGTGGAAATGATAGTCCCCCTTTAATAGTAATTTCCTTTGGAGATTTTTTTTTTATTTGGTGGGTTATTGATTTGGTAGTTCTGGTCCTACATTGTCCTGTAATTTGATGAAGCACATCACTACTTTGTGTGTGTGTGTGTGTGTATGGATGTATGTAGTGCAGTTAATGAAAAATGTATGCTTATATATAGGCTATGGAACAATTTAAAGAATTTCAATTTTGAAAGCTGTGGGCAGCATAATTCAGCAGTGGTTGCCAGTGTTGCAGTGCTGCTATTAGGTATTTTTCATCCAGTGCTACTTATGTATTCCAAGTTGAAAGTAAGAGGGATGAGAAGAATTCAAAGTCAATGATCTGACACTAGGGACCAGGGATGGAATTTTCAAAAGTGCCTGCCTGACTTAGGATCACAAGCCCCTTTGACAGTCAATGGAACATGTGCTCCTATGTCACTTTTAGCTTTCTTTAAAAATTCTCACCCCAGAATGGCAAGGCCTGTTGGCAGTTAGGCCTGGTCTACACTGGGGATCAATCTAAGTTATGCAACTTCAGCTACGTGAATAATGTAGCTGAAGTCGATGTACTTAGATCTACTTACTGTGGTGTCTTCACTGCGGTAAGTGAACGGCTGACATTCCCCCATCGACTCCGCCTGCGCCTCTTGCTCCGGTGGAGTACCGGAGTTGATCGGAGAGTGCTCAGCAGTCGATTTATCGTGTCTAGACTAGATGCAATAAATCGACCCCCCCCGCTGGATTGATCGCTGCCCGTCGATCCAGCGGGTAATGTAGACAAGCCCTGAGAAGCCTCTAAGGGTGAGTCTACACAGCTATCAACAGGCTGCAGTAGCATGTGTCAGAGCTTAGGGCTTGTGCTATGGCATAAAAAATGGTTGTGTCTCAGACTGGAGTTTGGGCTCTGAAGCCCACCCCTGCCTCCCTAAGGTTGGCAGTCTGAGCTCCAGCCTGAGCCTAAATGCCTACTGCTATTTTCAGTGCCATTGCACGAGCCCGAGTCTGTAGACTGGGCTCCAAGACCTGCTGCTGCTCACTGTGTAGATGTACCCAAAAACACCGTTAACTTTACGAGCAATTCATGATACTCCTACGCGTGCCAAGCCACAGCTGGATTTTGATAGGATGAAATGGTGGAGTAAAGTGCCACTTAGCGTGAGTGGGGAATCACAGTCTGGCCCTTAGTGCTAGTTTTTTATTTATTTTAATTACTAATGGTTACATTGTGCCTGTAGGCACAGCCCTGAACAAGTGTATGAACTGCACAAGCCCAGGGGACACTATGACTTGTAGGCAATGTTCTGTGGCATAATTCCTACTCTTCCTCCTCCTCACTCATGAGTGAAGGAAGAAGCCACAGTTCCTCCCACTCCCCTTCCCACCACTTGCTCCCAGTGAGGACTACCGGGCAAGGAGTAACAAGGGGATCGTGAACATTTCCCTTAATCCCTGTGTGGTTGAGGAAGGGCTTCACTTGTCATTCACGTGGCCTACGGACTAAAATGAATCCACTGGAGATGTTCCAGCATAATTTGAATGATGCATGAATTTGAGAATTTTGTCATCTGTTTGCTGACCCATGGAAAAATGCATAATTCATTGAATAAACAGTCAAAAGCTGTTTAAAGGGTGTACATACAAAGGAGGCAGAAGGGCTATGTACAGTTATACACAGTGTGTAACTTGGTGTAATGGGATGAAATCAATACAGGGGAAATATCAAACTTCATATGAAAAAAACTGCCTTGACAATAGTATGATCCACTGCCCATTGAAGTCAATGGGTGTTGGACCAGGACCAGTGCAATTTATAATGGGTCAGAGTTTCTCAATGCAATTCCAATATTGCTAAATGGAGGAGGAAGGTCTTGGCTAGGTGAGTTCCTTGGGTGAAGGATCCTGGTATGGAAGAGAAGGTCACAGTATGAAAATTGCTGAGCGTCACTGTAACAGGTTGCAGAATAGTCTCTTGGATGTTTAAAACTAGACTGATGAAACAGAAGAAAAAATATAATAAAGAATCATGTTGCATAGGCAGGAAGATAACCCTCCTTGACAGAACCACTTGTCTTCCCCAGAACAGTGACTCCATTCTGGTGAACAGAGATTTGCTGTATCTAGTCCTAGACACGATGCTTGGCGGCCCCAACTACATACAGGGAGAAATTGATGTTTCTCTGATACCCATGAAGTCCATTATCAAACAGAGCACTGTTAGGCCAACAATGAACACTTTTTAAAATCCCACCCTAAGAGAACAATTTCTGCCAGAGTTAAATATGGAATTTTTTGTTAAATAACGGATGCTCTTTTGGTTTGGGGTTGTGTTTTGTTTTGTTTTTTTAAGCACTGGATGCAATTGTTTGAAACCTCTTTGTCAGTTAACATTTTAAATACGTCAACAGATGGCTTTTCCTGAATCCGCACAGCTGATGATGCCAAAGAAAGTGGTGTTGAGAGATTTCTTGGGGATGGTTGGGGATAGGAAAGACAGCTGTCACCGTGTATCTTAATTACAGCATTTACAAAGTTCTAATTAATGTAATGTTGTTTTTATGACTATATTAATGTTGCATCCATTAGTGTGTTGTTGGTCCTGCATGGAGTTAAACTTTGAAATCAGTACATATTTTAAGAATATAGAAGTAACAGTTTTATCTAAATTGTCAGTGTTATGGGCAAGAAGCACATTCGAAACTGGACTTGTTACCTGACATAACCATAAAGTTTTTGCAATCCCATATAATGTAGGATATCTTTGCTGATGAATAATTATGCCTGGGTGATTTTCAGTTTCAATGTAGGAATATATTAATAAGTCCTTTACTATATATCTGTGTATACTATCACTATATCAAGATTTGGTGACATTTGATATCAGACATTATACAACTCTTTATACTTCTGATTACAAGACTGTGATGTTTCAGATCTGAAACTTCATGTCTTTTTTTCAGTTAGATATTTGCTGTTTTTTTTAAAGTAGATAAATAGATACTTGCTTTATATATGTTGACAGGAGACCTATAAATATCTTCATCTACAGTATGCATTGTAACTTAATATTTTAGAAAGGTTTAAAGCGAAAAATCTTAGATCTAAACACTTATATTCAAATTTTGGGAAAGTTCACATGGGTATTCTTCACCTAGAGCTAGCTAGCTCTAGCTCTCTCTCGCTCTGGTGACCATCATTGTGAATCTGATCACATCTCTAAATGATATCCTGGTAACACTCTCTCTTGTTTTGTCTTTATAATTTACATTTATACAATCAAATATCAATAGCAGAACAAAGTATTAACAAACAATTGTTAAAAAGATAAGTTTTAGTTGAACTCATCTAATGAACCTAAACTTCCCTCTCATGCTCAGATTCCAAGATGACTCCCATCTCTGCCCTTATGAGTAAATATTGAAGGTCCCTGTCTCCAGAAAATAGCTTCAATAGTAATCTCTTATGTTCCTTTAAAAATATATTCATTGCAGTAGAATTACTATTGAAGATGGAATTGGGAACCAAGAGTCCTCAGTATTTCCTTATAAGAGCAAAGATTGGCATCCTCTAGAACAGTGTTTCTCAATGACTGGTGTGTGGACCAGCACTGGTCCCTGAGCGGTCCCTGAGATCATTTAGGAAGGCAGCAAGCTGGTTCCTGGTATCAAAAAGGTTGAGAAACACTGCTCTAGAAGGTGATGACTGATGTGTGTTTGATTGGATGGCCTGAATTCTTAAGAAGAACATATGCATTTTTCGCTATTTGGGCAGCTGACAGTTATGAGACATCAAAATGGACCCCAAGTCTACAAACTGACATAACAGTCTGAGGGCTGATGCCATCAATAGAGGAGGAGGTTATGAAGGAAGTGATTTCTTCAAAGCACTTCCCTCTTCCTGCAAGAATCACTTTAGGCTTGCTGGGGGTAACCTTTAACTAGCTGCTGTTTGTCCAGATACAGATTTTGGCTAGGCCAGGGGTTCTCAAACTTCATTACACTGCGACCCCCTTCTGACAACAAGTGACCCTGGAGAGGGGGCCCAGAAAATGGGCGACCCCATTAAAAAGGGGCTCGTGACCCACTTTGGCGTCCCGAAACTGCAGTTTGAGAACCACTGGGCTAGGCCATGGGAAAGCTGAGAGATAGTGCTTTTTCTTACACAGCTTATTGTCTTTGTAATGTACTGCACAGTTCTGCAAACATGTAGCTACTGGTTGTGGTGCTTAATAATAGTGTGAGCAGTCCCATTAAGGTCATGGTAGAGAACATCACCCTGGGTAGAAAATGTTTCCAGGACTGGGCCCTAAATGACCACATCACAAAAATAGCCACAGACCATCATGGCAAGGGGCAGGGAAAGGAGAGGGGGAAAGACAGAAGAATATACAAGGAGGGGGCCCCTATGCTTTCAGGAAGTCAGTTACTTTCGTGGACAGTAGATTGTTGAGTTGATAGCATAAAAGGGAAGGTGCTCTCATGGATCAGTAACTGGTTAAAAGACAGGAAACAAAGGGTAGGAATAAATGGCCAGTTTTCAGAATGGAGAGAGGTAAATAGTGGTGTCCCCCAGGGGTCTGTATTGGGTCCAGTCCTATTCAACATATTCATAAATGATCTGGAAAAAGGAGTAAATGGTGAGGTGACAAAATTTGCAGATGATACAAAACTACTCAAGATAGTTAAGTCCCAGGCAGACTGCGAAGAGCTACAAAAGCTTCTCTCAAAACTGGGTGACGGGGCAACAAAATGGCAGATGAAATTCAATGTTGATAAATGCAAAGTAATGCACACTGGAAAACATAATCCGAGTTATACATATAAAATGATGGGGTCTAAATTAGCAGTTACCACTCAAAGAAGAAATCTGGGATAGTTCTTTGAAAACATCCACTCAGTGTGCAGCAGCAGTCAAAAAAGCAAACAGAATGTTTTGAATCATTAAGAAAGGGATAGCTAATAAGACAGAAAATATCATATTGCCTCTATATAAATCCATGGTATGCCCACATCTTGAATACTGTGTGCAGATGTGAGCGCCCCATCTCAAAAAAGGTATATTGGACTCGGAAAAAGTTCAGAAAAAGGCAACAAAAATGATTAGGGGTATGGAACAGCTGCTATCTGAGGAGAGATTACTAAAATGGGGACTTTGGAGCTTGGAAAAGAAACGTCTAAGTGGCGATATGACAGAGGTCTATACAATCATGATTGGTGTAGAGAAAGTAAATAAGGACGTGTTATTTAGTCCTTCTCATAACACAAGACTAAGGGGTCACCAAATGAAATTAATAGGTAGCAGGTTTAAAACAAACAAAAGGAAGTATTTCTTCACACAATGCACAGTCAACCTGTGGAACTCTTTGCCAGAGGATGTTGTGAAGGCCAAGAATATAACAGCGTTCAAAAAAGTACTAGATAAGTAGATAAGTACATGGAGGATAGGTCAATCAATGGCTATTAGCCAAGATGGACAGGGATGGTGTCCCTCTCCTCTGTTTGCCAGAAGCTGGGAATGAGTGACAGGATGGATCACTTGATTACCTGTCCATTCCCCCTGGGGCACCTGGCATTGGCCATTGTTGGAAGACAGGATACTGGGCTAGATGGACCTTTGGTCTGACCCAGTATGGCCATTCTTATGTTCTTATGTTCCAGTGTTTCTTGTTGGTTACTTAGGGGGAATAAACAAAAGGCATTAAAAACCTTTATTCTGCTGTGCAAAGATTTAAAAGTGCATGATTACCAGTACCAGTGGCTTTCGTATTGCAAGACCATTGACATATTTTGGAAATTCAATTGATTTTCAGTAGGGACTGCTACAGAGCACCAATTGTCCATGATATAGTATTGCTGCTTGAGATGAAATTGCACAATGAAGAGACAATCAAATACATTTCAATCCCTGCATACAGTGTGTTCCTGACTGTAGTGTGAAGATGGCTTTCTTTGGCTCCTAAATGAACTGATGTATAGAGAGACTATTTGATAGGCTTTTAAATGGACATTTAAAGCTTTCCTGAAAAACTATCACCTCCATTGTCAGAGTTGCACTGATCTTATACTACACAATTCAGTTCCAAAAATCATATTCTCTGCCTATGTAAGTATCAGGACACGTTCTCTATATGTGCCAGATTTGTGTGAAAGGAAAAAAATAAGGTGCTAATAAAGGGGATGGGGTGGAAATTGAACATGGGATATAGAGTCTTCTATTTCTTGGTAATTGATCCAAATCCAAACAAGATCAAAAGCTACTGGAGGTATTTACCAGCTGATGGCTGGTGATTGTTTTTATTGTTGTTGTCGCCTCATCTGAAATCCAGCTGCCAGTGGACACTTGTCCTCAAAATAGGGATTTACGTAGTTCATAGTTCTTGTGCTGCTACACTGCACAGGGGTGAGTTTCATACAAAGGGAGGACAGTACTTTCTGGGGTGGTTAGTACTTTCAAAGAGCATAATTCTAGAGTAAACAATTAAGGGCCATATTGTCATAACTATGCCCATAATGCATAGTACCCTACTCCATATATCCTCCCGTTGATTTAATTGAGACCACTGATGGGGTAAAGTACTGTTCAAAATCTGACACTGAATGAGTAAACTGCAAGTTGATGGGGATGTAAGTAAATCATTTTAGCCTTGAAGAAATTAACAAAGAGAATATTTCTGAACCTTGGTGTTCTGCTGATGTCAGTAAGACTGTAAGAAATGAAGTATCATTACTCTCAGTATAAAGGTGCCTTATTGTATAATATTGTGCTTGTCCATTGTTATAATTGCATATATGGATTATTTTCTGAAAACATTTTCCTGTTTACACGTTTTTGGATTTGAATTTTCTCTATCAAGTACCAGCCAAGTATCCTGATGCTGAATAAAAAATGGCAGTGATGTGCCAGTTTCATATTATTTCTCTAGAAGAGTCATATATTGTATAATTAACGCAAAAGTCCAATCTCATAAGTTTTCTTAGACTTAGGACATTATCAATAGATTAATATGTATCAGTTTAGTTGCTTTAAACAAACTTTACATTTCCGCAAGCCACTGCATCATGTACAATTCAACTGATATTATCTTCAATTTAATCTGTTTCTTTGGTGATAAAATGGGAATGCTGAATCTATTAAATGGCAACATTAACCATTTCAGGTGAAACCTACCCTATTGGTGCTGAGGAGGGGAAGAATGGTTTTGTGGCCACAGAACTAGGAAACCAGGAGAGCTGGCTTCCATGCAGGGCCAGTACCCTATAGGCAGAACATCCATTGACTTTGATGGGAGATCCATTCATGGCGGGCCTGCAGAAAAGAGGCCTGTAAATTTGACTCTCTATTTCCTTCTCTGTACAGAGGGATACTAATACTTATCTATTTCACAGGGGGGCTGAGAGGATTAAACTGGTGAATGTTTGTAAGGCATGCTGAGATCCTGAGAAGTACCATATTAATCATCACATAATGGGGCTAGCCATCTATATTCTCAATCTGTGGGGTCAGATCCCCAGCTGGTGTAAATAATATAGCTCTGACCTAAATGGAGCTATGCTGATTTTAACCAGCAGAGGGGATCTTGCCCATATATTCTTCAATTTATATTATTTTGCACTGTTTATTTTGACAGGTTTCAGAGTAGCAGCTGTGTTAGTTTGTATTCGCAAAAAGAAAAGGAGTACTTGTGGCACCTTAGAGACTAACCAATTTATTTGAGCATAAGCTTTCATGAGCTTCATCGGATGAAGTGAGCTGTAGCTCATGAAAGCTTATGCTCAATTAAATTTGTTAGTCTCTAAGGTGCCACAAGTACTCCTTTTCTTTTTGTTTATTTTGAGTAAACGAAAGAAACACACAAGTCTATAGCCACTATTTATATATAATCCTATAATATTTGGCTCTATTGTTGAATAGTCAGAGAGTCAGACAACAAACACAGGACATGTGATGCTATTATATGAGTGCCCGTTCCTTTTTTAAAGAACTTTACAGTCCTACACAGTTGACTTCAGTGATACCCGGCATTGAGAGTTCCACAGAGCAAACGTGCATCACCGTCAATACTCTGATCAACTTTAAATGTGTTGCCTTTTAATTCCATCCAGTCTTGTCCCAGTGGTATGGAACTGGTCAAACAGGGGATATGGGTGCCCTAGTGTATACCAGAGAGAGTCCTGGATTGAAACAGCAGGTGTGCACATACTGGAATTTTGCAGAAGTTGAATTTCATTGCTGAACTTTGACTCTTACCCACCTTATAGGAATGTGTCTGAATGGCAGGAAGCTGTTTCAGACCCCTTCCGGCTCAATTCCCTGCTTTGCTACAGAGTCTCTGTGTGACTTGGGCAACTCACTTAGGACCAGATTCACAAAAGGACATAGATGCCCCAGGGTGAGAGAAGGATTTCAAATTTGACCTCTTTTGGAGGGGCATGTTCTGTGCCCCCGCCTCCACCCCAGGCCTGGCTGAAATAAGTTGCTGTTGGGCTGTTAGGAATACAATCCTGCCCTGATAGTGCCTATTGCCTCCAGAGAAAGGGAAGTGCCTAGAAGATGTAAAAGGAAACTTAGTTTGATAGCATCCTGTCTGGCAAGAATTCACTTATCAATAGCCAGGATGTGAAATCCTCACTTCTGTATTGTTTTGTCATTATAGTTCCCATTTTGCCATTGTTTGTCTGTATAATCTCTGTCTGGTTCTGTGATTGTTTCTGTCTGCTGTATAATTACTTTTGCTGGGTGTAAATTAATTAAGGTGGTGGGATATAATTGGTTAAATAATCATGTTACAATATGTTAGGATTGGTTAGTTAAATTTTAGTAAAATGATTGGTTAAGGTATAGCTAAGCAGAACTCAAGTTTTACTATATAGTCTGCAGTCAATCAGGAAGTGAGTGAGTGTGTGGGGGGGAAATGGGAACAGGGAATGGGGGTAAAGAAATTGGAATCATGTTTTGCTAAAGGGAGATGGAATCAGGGAATGGGGGTGGGAAAACTGGAATCATGTTTGACTAAGGGCAGGAATGGGAACAGGGACACAGGTAAGGCTCTGTGGTGTCAGAGCTGGGAAGGGGGACACTAAGGAAGGAAACTGGAATCATGCTTCCTGGAAGTTCACCCCAATAAACATTGAATTGTTTGCACCTTTGGACTTCGGGTATTGTTGCTCTCTGTTCATGCAAGAAGGACCAGGGAAGTAAGTGGGTGAAGGAATAAGCCCCCTAACACCTCTGAGTGTGACCCCCCTTATAAATTAAAAACATATTAACCATTATAAATGCTGGAGGAAAAGCAGGGTTTGGGGTGGAGGCTGACAGCTTGCGACCCCCCCATAGCAGATGCTGCTGTTTGCTCTCCCAAATTGTCAGCTACTGTCTACTGCTGGGTTTGATTTCTAGGGGCTTGAGTGGTATGTCTTCAGACTGCAATCCTGGAGTCTGATTGCAGCTGCAGTAGACATACCTGAGCTAGCTTTAAATTGGCTATTTTGGGTACGTGAGCAGTGAAGTCATGGCACTATGGGCTTCAGTGCAGGTTGTATAAGCCCGGCCAGAATCCTGCTGTGGCTTCACTGCTCTGGGACCCAAGTTAGCTAGATTAAAGCTAGCTCAGGTTTGTCTCCTTGAGCTGTGGCCACACTCCGTGATTGCAGTCTACAGATATACCACTAGTCTAGACAATTCCCTAGAAATAAAACTCTGCAGTTGATAGAAGCTGCCAATTTGGGGAGAGAAAACAGCAGCATCCACTATACAGTGTGTACTTCTTAGTTTATCAAATCAAATGGCTGTGAGTTACTTAGCAGCTTGGTCTGAAGGCTAGAATGGAAGACCAGAAAGAAAGAGCCAAGGTAAATGTTGAACTGATGGAACAGTTGTGAGTACAATGCAATGGAGTCCGCTGATAGTCGTCCTGTGGGGAAAAATGCATGAAATTGCAATGCCCAAGAGGTTCTTTACATTTCTACTCTCTTCCTTTAGTCCTAAAGTGTGAGCTTGAGTATTGCTAGTGCTTAATGTATCAAAAACAAAGCCCTGAAGCCTTCTAAATAGGAATAAAAGACAGTAGCCATTGAGGAATTTGCATTCAGGGCCTTGAAAGTCTCCATCTTGCAAGAATCGTGAGCAAGCTATGTATATGCCAAACTTTAAATGGTGGCAAAGCTATACCATGTTCAGTCTGGGGTCGGCAAGAAGCTAATGGTACCATCAAAGGCATTTGGGGGCATGTTCTCTAAAGGGAGAATGAATTAAAGACTACAATGATTTAATTTCCCATTTAAAAAATCTCCATCAAAAACGTAATTTTCTAATAAATAGGGTCAGGCTTGTAAGCAGCTATTAAATATATATGAAATATAATCCAAAAGATTTTATATTTTTCAGTGGCAAATTCAGTGGCAATTGCTTGTGTTCTCACTATCTAGGAACCTAAGCAAACAGCTTGCAGATTTATGGTCTTATTATCTTCCACAATAAACTCCTCCAAAAGCAATTCATGACTGCAAACCGAATGGGAATAAACATTCGAATAGAATGGCAGACTGGCCAGGTGGGATTGTGAATGGAATTTTAACATGTCTAATTTCTAGAGCATATTTCGTTCCTATCCAATTCTGGTTCACAAATACATATTAAGCAGATAATGGAAACAAATTCTGAAGAAACTGAGAAGATAAAAATATATTAGAAGTGTCACATTTTGCATTAAGATTGGATGAAGAGACAGGGTTATGAGCAGAAAGGACCTGAAACTTTTCCTGCCCATCAAAATGAACTTTTTTCTGGTGGTTAATGCTCTTTTTTCTTACCCTTTTTGTCTTGTCTATTTCAATCAGAAAGATTTGGGATTGTTTACCTTTTAGAAAGTTGTCAAATAAAAGGGGCCATGATAAAAGTATATAAAATAATGACTGATCTAGAGCAGGTAGATAGGGAACTTTTGGTTTCTCTGACTTGCAGTACAAGAAAAGGGGATTATCAATTAAATGAAAAGGTAGGAAATTCAAAAACAATATAAGGAAATATTTTTTCACACAATGTGTAATTGAACTGTGGAATTCACTGCTGCAGGGAGTTGTTGAGGCCAAGAATTTAACAAGATTTAAAAAGGGATAGGATAATTACATGGACATCAAGACTATCCAGAGTTGTTTCTAAGTAATAACAACAAATTTGGAAGGGATACTAAACATGGTGATTAAGGGTTTTCACCAATCTCTAGTTTTTAGAGAGTACTCTATTCTGTATAGGTTTTTGTACCATCCTTACCATCCTAGTATCTGAGTGCCTTCCAGGAGGATATTAAACAGTGTGACCACACATCTGTCATGTGTCTGATATCCTCTCCTCCCTATGGGAAGACGCATGTGCCATGGAGAGTCTTATTTTAGTACGTTTTTTTTTTTAATATACATGTTGCAAAGACTGAAGCCCATTGAGATCTACTTGTCAGAAGTGCCAGATAGGAGCCTGGTATTATTATTATCATCATCACAGAATCATAGAAATGTAGGACTGGGAGGGACCTTGAGAGGTCATCTAGTTCAGTCCCCTGCACTCCTGGCAGGACTATATAATAACTAGACCATCCCTGACAGGTTTTTCTATAACCTATTCTTAAAAACCTCCGATGATGGAGATTCCACAGCCCCCCTAGGCAATTTATTCCAGTGCTTAACCACCCTGACAGTTAGATAGTTTTTCTAATGTCCAATCTAATGCCGCAATTTAAGCCCATTGCTTCTTCTCCTATCCTCAGTGGTTAAGGAGAACAATTTTCCTCCCTCCTACTTGTAATAACCTTTAATATACTTTAAGACTGTTATTATGTCCTCCCTCAGTCTTCTCTTTTCCAGACTAAACAAACCCATTTTGTCAATGTTTCTGCATGGGTCATATTTTATAGACATTAATCATTTTTGTTGCTCTCCTCTGGACTCTCTCCAATTTGTCCACGTCTTTCCTGAAATGTGGCACCCAGAACTGGACACAATATTCTAGCTGAGGCCTATTGAGTGCAGAGTAGAGCGGAAGAAGCCACAGCTTCCCACACTTCTCTACCTTATGGGCTGTGCATTTTGTCTCAGCCCAGTGAAGGAGTTTAAACCTTTCATGATCACATGGAGGTTTTGCCCTCCACTACTAGAAATACCATGCTTAGATGTTACCTTGATGGGCATCCATAAGAAACCCTTAGCAATACCATGCTCATTTCTTCAGGTTCTTTTGCTCTTCCAAGAGTTGAGCTCTGGCTAAAGTTATTTCTTTCCTCTGGAGTTGAAGAAATGTTCTGATCTATATGGCAGTCTCTCCCCTTTCCTTTTTCCCTGTGAATCTCCTGCTCCATTCACTATGTTATTTTTCCAAAGATGTTTTTACTCTTCTACACCTCACAAGTCTCAAATCTCCAGAGTCAATATTAAATCTCTGCTTAAATCACTGTGGGATGCTGAGGTTCACCTGGAGCTTGATGCATTTTTCTTTAACCTGGAGCTCCTAACCACTGCAAAGACTAGAAATGAAAAGCTGCTGCTGAAACGCCCAGGGAATTAGATCTCCAGCTTATACAGCTAAGCCTCCCATATTTTCAAATCCTGAGCGCCCTACAGCTGCAGGCCTGAAATTAAAGCTGTTCTTAAATCACCCTGTGAGTTCCAGTGCTGCAGAGGTGCAATGGAAGCGTGCTATATTTTCAAGCCCTAAGGAGTTGCAGAGCTGCAAAGCTAAAATGAAAATATGATCTCTAATCACCACAGGAAGTTAATGTGACAGACGGAGAACTGAAGCTTTCTAAAGTGTGGTTTCCCCCCTTCCTCAAATCTGAGAGTTTATGGGCTCATATTTAAAGAAACCAAATATATTCCTGCAAAATCCTGCAAATAAAACTCAGGAATTCATGGAGAGATGATGATGATGATGATTATCAACAGCATATAGTCTTAGAGGTTCTTGGTTCGCAAAATGTGACGATGGATTGGGGGATTAGGAGGGCAGACTGTCCCCTCAATTACACTCATGTAACTCTAGAATAACACAACTCATGACAAGTATAATTGACAGAATATTTGGCTCATGGAGACCTAATTAGAAACCAATGTCAAAACATTCTCCTTCAATCTGTCTGTGGATGCAGATCTCTTACCTGCAGTGTAGAGCTCTAGTCCACATTCGGCACTGAGAGCCAGATGTAAAGCCCTTTGAAGTCAATAGGGAGCCTTTCCACCGATTTCAAAACCCCTTTGGGTCGGGCTCTGACACTACACTGAGGGAACAGGGGGAGAAATCCAGAAAAAAGGTGCCACCCGCTGCAGTGCTTTTACTCACCCGGTGGCACCTCAGCGGCGGGACCTTCACTCGCTCCGGGTCTTTGGCGGCACCTGAGCGGCGGGATCTTCAGTGCTGCCGAAGACACCCGGAGCAAGTGAGGGAGCGCCGCCGGGTGAGTAAAAGCGCCGCAATGGGTGGCGCCTTTGTTTGGCTCGCTCCCTCTGTTCCCTCCACTTGGCTACGTGGCTGACTACACATGGAACTTCTGTTGATTGCACGGGCTGTTCTTCACATGGAAGGTTTCATAGGTTCGTAGACTCCAAGCCTAGAAGGGACCATTGTGATCACGTAGTCTGACCTTCTGTAACGCACACAGGCCTTAGAACTTCCCCAAAATAATTCCTAGAGCAGATCTTTTAGAAAAAAAACATCCAATCTTGATTTTAAAATGTGTCGGAGATGGGGAATCCACCATGACCCTTGGTAAATGGTTCCAGTGGTTAATTACCCTCAATGTTAAAAATGTATGCCTTATTTCCAGTCTCAATTTCTCTAGCTTCAAATTCCAGCCATTGGGTCAGGCTATACCTTGAAAAGACAATTATTAAATAATTTCCCCCCATGTAGATACTTATAGACTATAATCAAGTCACACCCTAACTTCTCTTTGTTAAACAAATAGATTGGGCTCTTTGAGCTCTCTTATAATAAGGCAGGTTTTCTAGTCCTTTAATCATTCTTGTGGCTCTTCTCTGAACCCTCTCCAATTTATCAACATTCTTTTTGATTTGTGGGCACCAGAATTGGACACAGTATACCAGCAGCAGTCACACCAGTGCCAAATACAGAGGTAACATCACCGCTGTAGTCCTAGTCAAGATTCCCCTGTTTTTGCATTCCGTAGGATCACATTACCTCTTTTGTCCTCATTAGTTTATTTGTGTTGTTTTGAAATTAGCTCTTTTGGCCACAGGGTTGCACTGGGCCCTAATGCTCAGCTGATTATTCACCTCACTCCTACAAATCTTGTTTTATAATCACTGCCTCCCAGAATAGAGTCCTCCATCCTGTAAGTATGGCCTACATTTTTCGTTCCTAGATGTATACATTTATAATACATATTGTTTATTTGTGCCAAGTTTACCAAATGATCCATATCATATCTGTCCTATTTAATATTTACCACAGCTCCAATTTTTGTGTCATCTGCAAATTTTATCAGTGATAATTTTATGTTTTGTTCCAAGTCATTGATAAAAATGTTAATAACATAGGGCCAAGAACTGATCTCTGTGGGACCCTACTGGAAACACACCCACCCGATGACAATTCCCCATTTACAATTACATTTTGAGACCATCAGTCAGTTTTTAATCCACTTAATGAGTGCCATGATCATTTGATATTGTTGTAGATTTTAAAGAAAATTCATGTGGTACGAGGTCAAATGCCTTACAGAAGTCTAAATATATTATGTCAACACTTATGTCATCTTTATCCACCAAACTTGTAATCTCATCAAAAAAAGATATCAAGTTAGTTAGACAGGATCTATTTTTCACAATCCATGTTGATTTGCATTAAATTACATTGCCCTCATTTAATTCTTTATTAATTGAGTCCTGTGCCAGCCACTCCATTATCTTGCCCAGTATTGCTGCCAAGCCTATAATTACCTGTATCATCCTGTTTACGCTTTTTAAACACTAGCACAACATTAGCTTTCTTCCACTCTTCTGGAACTTCTCCAGTGCTCTAAGACTTTGGAAAACTCAACATTTATGGTCCAGCAAGCTCTTTTCAAACTCTTGGATGCATGTTATCTGGACCTGCTAATTTAAAATGTCAACTTTAGTAGCTTCCGTTTATCATCCTCCAAAGATACTAGTGGAATGAAAAGAGTGTTATGATCTCCAGATGATAAGGCTATATCATCTTATCCCCCCCACCCCCGCAAATATAGAACAGAAATATTTATTGAAAACTTCTGCCTTTTCTGCATTATTATTGCCAATTCTACAATTTCCATCTAGTAAAGGAATCCTTCTGTCCCTTTGCTTTCCTTATCCAGTTTTCTACATTTCCTAACTTCTGATTTATATTCATTATTATCAGCTTCTCCTTTATTCCATTTGTTATATATTACTTTTTAATTTTTTTATAGCTGCCTTCACTTGTCCTCCAAACTAGGTTGTTTTTTTAACCAGTACAACCTCATTCCTGGACTGTGGGGTTTTTTGAGCATCTAGGATGATGTTCTTAAATGAGTCCCAATTATCATTCACGATTTCTGATTCAATTCCTTCTCTTAGCTGCTTTGGCTCACAATTGTTTTCAGCTCTGTGAAATTGGGTCTGTTAAAGCACCAAGTATATATATTGCTGATCTGGACTTTATTCTGATTGCACATTAGCAACGTGATCAAGTCATGATCTCTTGTACTTAAGCTACCATTAATTTTCAGTTCTGTGGGCAGTTTCTCTTTATCTATTAATATAAGGTCTAATAAAGAATTCCCCCATGTCAGCTGCAGAACTTTTTGAGTTAGGAAATTGTTATCTACAACACTTAGAAATTCCAAAGATGTTTTAGTACTGTGGATTGTAGAGGAGAGAGAATAATTTTGCCCTATATTTTTATAGATTTCAGTAGTACAATAGAGGATACTTCATAGTCTTCTGTAGTCTTTTTCAAATAGCAAGCATATTACAGACTACTGGTTCCATCCACTCTTGCAATCGGACACTGATTTGTTGGAGATGGTCACAAAAGGAAATTAAGTTAGTTTATCTCTATCCATGCAGCAAGCTAGTAAAGAAGAACATCATCATGATCAGCTGACCTAGCAGATAGGAAAGTTGAGGTTTCTTTCAGGGAACAAAAACATTCAGCTAAATGGTAGCAAGATCTGTCTAAAAATACACTAAAAATTGGCAGATTTCAGAGGAACAGCCGTGTTAGTCTGTATTTGCAAAAAGAAAAGGAGTACTTGTGGCACCTTAGAGACTAACCAATTTATTTGAGCATGAGCTTTCGTGAGCTACAGCTCACTTCATCGGATGCATACCGTGGAAACTACAGCAGACTTTATATACACACAGAGAATATGAAACAATACCTCCTCCCACCCCACTGTCCTGCTGGTAATAGCTTATCTGTTGATCACTTTAGATAAGCTATTACCAGCAGGACAGTGGGGTGGGAGGAGGTATTGTTTCATATTCTCTGTGTGTATATAAAGTCTGCTGTAGTTTCCACGGTATGCATCCGATGAAGTGAGCTGTAGCTCACGAAAGCTCATGCTCAAATAAATTGGTTAGTCTCTAAGGTGCCACAAGTACTCCTTTTCTTTTTACTAAAAATTGGGTTAGCCAAGCAAACAGCAGTACAATTCACAGAAATGAAAGAAGTCCACAAAGATTTGATATAAAAAGAAAGAGAACAACAAAAACAATATTTATTAGAATGGCAAAGTGTTATGTATGTCTTTAAATGATGTTAATCTGGTTAATTAATCAAAGCAGTGGAATAAAATATTCAAGAAGAACACACTTCAATCAATAATTGGAGCAGTAATACCTGGAGGCTTCTTGATGGTAGGAGACTTTTATGTGTACCAATCCGTCTAAGATACCAATAATATTTAGATTTTGCTAGAGATTAACATTTTCAGTTCAAAGTCGTAGCCCTCTGAGATTCAAGCTGTTTTGGAACTAAAGTACATCTTCAACATGCAAGAAGGCAAAGTGCATTTAGCAAAATGAAAAGGTACTGGACTGTCTAATAAGAGCAGGGCTGGAGAAACAAACAAGATCTTAGGGCCTGATCCAAAGCCCTTCGAAGTCCATAGCAGTCTTTCCATTGACTTCAGTGGACTTTAGATAAAACTGCTAGTCCCTTAAATCTATTTAGCATAGCACTTCAACACATACCTAAATCCCATTGACTTCAGTGGGACATAGGGACAGGCTTAAACACATGCTTAAGTGTTTTGCTTAATAGGGATGGACATAAGTTAAATTGTGTTGCTGAACTGGGGCCTTAATGAGCGGAATGTCTTATAGATGAAAACGCATATAACATCCCGGGGTCAAATTAGTTTCCTGACCATATTAGTCAACTAAGGTCTGATTATAGAATAAATCTAAAGTGATTCATTTGCGTGGGTCTCTTATAGTGCACCTTGTTTTCTTGTTTTTATGTTGTAAACTGTAAGCTATGCAGGACATAGGTTCTCAATAGTTGTGGCTTGTCCAGTGTTAGATGCATTTATTCAATCCATTCACATTTCAGGTGCTGTGTGCTCTTTGGCAATCTGGACGGTGGATTCTGGTAGAAATTTTCTTGCAACTTCAGATAATGTAGTTTTCATTCAGTTCCATATGAAATGATTCACAGTAAGTACAATAGCCACAGTTTATTTGTGTGGTTTTGAAACTGCATTTGTTTATGTTGCTTCCATATTTTCATATTACAGTATGATGCAGATTGTCATCTCTTACATTTCAGTGTCAACAGCCAATTAAGATGAATGAGGTAGTTAATACTGCCTCTTGTTTTAGGCTGTCCACAAACTCAGCAGATAACACTGAATCAGTTTACACTCAGTTCACCTTTTTTGAGGTTTGCTTTGCAAACGTGAAGGCTAGAAAATTATTTTTAAATTAATGCTGAGTTTCGTAGCTTTTAAGGCCAAAAATGGACCATTGTGATCAGCTAGTCTGACCTCCTGTATAACACAGGCCAAAGAACTTCAATAACTTCATTTTCCAGGACAATGATTTCTGCATCAAGCCCATAACTTCTGTTTGAGCTATAGCATATCTTTTAGAAATCCGAATTTAAAGACTGCAAGTTCTGGAGCATCCATCACGTCTCTAATGAATACATTGGTTTCTGCACCATTGTTGAGTGCTTAAGAAATAAGTCTTTCCAAGCTTTCCTTTTCAAACACTAGCTCACAGTCTCTCGATGCTACAAAGATCTCATTCTAAAAACAAGCAAAAATCAATTAATCAATACATGTCATATTAATCAAATGCAATGGTAGACGTAAGCCCCCAACATTCTCCAGAACAGATGTCCTACTGAAAGCCATATAGCTTACTGAGGACTCCAAAACACAGCTAATATGTGGTACACTACCCTGCAAATGGTCAAAATGGGAAAAAGAAAGAGAACGATAAACTTCTTAGAAATCACAGCCATTCCAATTGCATCACTGAACTTGTAACATCTGAACAATCTGTTCAAGAAAGAACAAACAGCAGCTGACTCTATAAACACCATCAAAAGCTTTTCTGAATTGCATCAAGAAAGCACAGCTAAAATTGATTTATTTTTCTCTGGTAGCAATTTATAGCCCTGTGAAATCTAGAATACAAGCGGACAAGATGTAATCTTGGTATCAGATAAAATGGGGAACAAAGTTTTATATTCTTTTTTGCCATGGAATTATGACCATCTGAAGAGGTGGAATTATTTGCATCAGACAGTCTTGCAAATAAATTTGTCAGCAAATAAAATATTATTGGGGTGAGTATAAGCAATAAATGAATATTACCTCCTCTGATCTTCCTGAGGGTTGTCTTTGTGCCTTGAAAAATATTAAGAAAAAATGTCAGTGCTGAATGGGGCCTTTTTACAGCCTTTGAGGAGTTAGTACACAGAACTGAACATGTTAAGAGCCACTTCCCAGCCGGAGTAAAGCTGCTTCGTTAGTGTCAATTGGACTGTGTTGATTTACACCAGGTGAGATATGGTCTGTTTATCATGGAACTCAGTTTTAGGGCCTGATCCTGCACACCTGTACACCCCTTAACCATACTTCCTTGCTTGTATAAAAACAGAGGCAACAAATAGCTGTAATAGAAAATAACAGCTATGTTCCATGAAACTGGAATTAATTGGATGATCAGTTCAGCCACATCAGAGTTTCTCAAAGTCAAAATCTAAACTAACATGTTTTCAAACATTTCCAGATTTCTCAACAGTTTTCCCCAATGTGCCATATTTAGCAAATAAATTCAGTGGTAAAATAACTGCAGTCACCGAAGGCTGCACAGATTGTAATGAAAGGCTGTCTCGTGGTTAAGGCTCTGAGCTGGGACTCAGGAGATGTGGGTTCTAGTACGGGCTCTTCCACTGATGTCCTGTGGGATGCTAGATGAGGCACTTAATTTCTGTGTCTCAGTTCCCCATCGGTAAAGTTGAGGATAAAAAAACCTTATTTTTCCTACTCTTTGTCGAGCTGGTCTATGAAGCTTTTGGCGTCAGCAACTGTTTCTTACTACAGTGCTTAGTACAAAGAGGCCCTGATCTCAGTTGTGCTCATGTAACAAAAATAAGGGTCACACTTTTAATTAAGGTTTCCTTTATAAAGGGTTAATACATGATTAATAGATATAAGCATGTTACAGTAATGACTGGTGTAAATTACTGATGATTTCCAGGAAGGTAATGCACATTGGAGGGAGAGATTTGCACCACTCATGGGTTCTAAATTAATTGTATGAAGTTATGCCAAAGAAATGGATAGTTCAAGAAAGACCTCTGCTCAGTGTGGTGCTGTGATCAAAAAAGTCAACAAAATGCTAGGATGCATAAAGAATGAAATGAGAATATGAAAAGTAGCATAATGCCATTATATACATCTATGATTTACCCTAATCTGCAATACTGTGTGCAGGTTTGGTTATCCCATATCCAAATGTATATTGCAGAGTTAGAGGGAGTTCAGAGGTACGTCGTGAGAATGATTCAAGGGATGGATGTGAGAGAGAGAGAGAAAAAAACAACTGGATTTGTTTACCTTCAAGTAGAGACAAATAAGAGGGGACAAGATAATGAATGGTGTATTGAGAAGGTAGCCCTGGCGCTTCTGTTTTTCCTGTCTGATTGCACAAGAACAAGGGGACATTCAATGAACTTGAAAAGAGGCAAATTCAAACTTGATAAAAGGCCATTTTTTTTCACATTGCACATAATTAAACTGTGGAACTCATTACCAAAGGATGTTTTAGGCCCAGAAGTTAGCAAGATTTAAAGAGGGACTGGATGTTTGTATGATTAGCAAGACCTTCCAGAATTATCATACTAAAAAAGAGTTTGAGACGGAAGATAGAACCTGATTCTTCAAGGCCTAAGCCAATCTCTAACTGTTAGGGGTTAAGGGGAATGTCATTTCCTGTGCTCCTGTGGCATCATACCCTCAAATTCCTGGTTAATGTGCCCAGCCCAAGAAACTGAATACCATAAACTTCAGACAAGGTGAGACTCAAGCATGGTGCCGACCCTCAAATTCCTGGTTAATGGGCCGAGCCCAAGAAACTGAATACCATAAACTTCAGACAAGGTGAGACTCAAGCATGGTGCCGACCCTCAACTCAGGTAGAAGCAATACAAGGTGGAAAGGACCCAGAAAAGGAGAATGGGGAAAGAGACCTGGGGAAAGAAGGGAGTTGTGCGGGAAGCAGGTGAGGTGCAGTGTGTCCCTGTGGAGGAGAACAGCACAGGGTCAATGCACATGTACTTCACACACTGGCCCTCTCTACGCTGAAGTGGGGCAGAAGCAGCATCCAGGCCTTATGCTGGCTCTCTCCTAGGGAAGAAGTATGTTATTGGTCTTGGCAACCAGATGTAGTGCAAACTCCTTTGTATAACTTTCAGGTGGTCATTAATAAAGGGTCACCTCCCTTGTAACCACATACAGCCTCTGCACTCCTTGCTGCTGCCTGCACCAGAACAGGGCCAACCAGTTTGGTTCTCCCTACTTCTTTGGTTCTCCCTATACGGTGAGCAGTAGCTTTAATAATCTGCTCAGGCAGCTCAGCTTCTGTCTTGGGCCTCCCTGCCCAACCCAGGCCGAGGAGAGAGTTCCATATCCACCCATGGCTCCGCTCTGCCTGCTCCTTGAGTTATACTGGTCGGACTCTAGCCCCATAACTAATGCCGACATGATATTTGATACAGTAATTCACTATGCAAGTGCCCAAAGCTTTTCGGCTGAGGCTGTAAGAGACTTGGGCTCGTATCCCCTGTGGATCAGGCACGGAGCGGGACCTGTAAGAGGCTCTCACCAGTGGCTTGCTGAAAGAAGTCATCAGAGATGCTCTTGGAGCAGGGTGGACTTGCTTTGATTTGATTTTGGTACGGCAACTCAAAGAATGAGACAATGTTTAACATCACACCAAGCCTGGTCATTAATCCCAGCCCACCAAATACATTAATAAGTCAAATCAGAAACATCCTCACCCCGACATGGCACAGACTCTGAATTTGTATGGGGCAAGGTGATGGAAATATAAGAACATAAGAATGGCCATACTGGGTCAGACCAAAGGTCCATCCAGCCCAGTATCCTGTCTTCTGACAGTGGCCAATGACAGGTACCTCAGAGGGAGTGAACCTAACAGGTAATGATCAAGTGATCTCTCTCCTGCCATCCATCTCCACCCTCTGACAAACAGAGGCTAGGGACACCATTCCTTACCCATCCTGGCTAATAGCCATTAATGGACTTAACCTTCATTAATTTATCCAGTTCTCTTTTAAGCCCTGTTATAGTCCTAGCCTTCACAACCTCCTCAGGCAAGGAGTTCCATAGGTTGACTGTGCGCTGAGTACCATCTATATAACAACTTGGATCGATCAAGTTCTGCTTTATCTTACCATGATAATCTAATTCCACAGGCCCTGCTTCTCCACTGCATCTGAGCTGCACTTGGACAGAGGGGAGAGTGGACACTGCAGGGAGCTGGGTGTGGCTCCCTGATCCTCAGCCATCCAGCCCTGGTGGAAGTTAGAGCTGCAGGAGGTCTACTCAGGCTTCCTCTCTGGAGCAAGTTCTATAACTGAGCTTCCTCTGAGTGTTTCAAATGTAGTGGAGCTAGCCTCTCCCATGCATCCTTCTGTCCCTACTATGCCCATAGCTGGACCCTTCCTTGCCCTTATGCTGGGACTGGTGGCAGCTAGCATATGAGTTAGCTGTTCTATCCCTGCTGGCTCTACACTGGCAAAGAGTCCCCCTGCACAGGTATTTCTACTGGGGGAATCTCCATTGAATTTAAGTTAGTTTTTCAGTGCAAAGTGAACTCGACAGACCAGAGATTCCATTGCAGTCTGTAAGTTAAAGCCAGACCCAAAGAGCAAGTAGCAAATTCAGCAGAAACGGCATTTCCCCACATTTCTTCATAGATTGTTTTTCTGAATCTCTCCCCTCCACTGCCAAATGCAAACTCCATCCCCAGACTGCCTCCCTTCCATTTTGTGTTGCACTGTGTGAAACGGGGGATGCTTGATTGTGACACTTTTAACGGAAAAATTTGCCACCTATATTTTACATACATAATATTGCAGAAAAATAGCAGTTTTATTGCAAAAAAAATGTATGTGTCAAATGCACCCAGATACCATGGTAAGAGACACTAGAAAATGGGTCTTAAGTGCCTAAATCTTGTTTGAAAATGCAACTTAGTCTCTTAAGTTACTTACATGCTTTTGAAAATTTTACCTCCAGTCTGTCCAGCCCATCTTCAATTAACCTGTTTATTTCATTTTTGTAACAAGAGAGAGGGACATCTGAAGAAGACTGTTTGTTTCTTAAATCATTATATTTATCATCCATGGATATTGTTTGCATCGCTGCTTTTGTATGAATATTTTATCTTATGTGTATTTAGGAGGAACAAATATATTTGGGTTTTTCTTACAGTTTTTGTGCACATTCAATTTGAGTTTAGGGCAACACTGGTTTCGTTTTTATTTTATCGTAACTAGTTCTCCCAGCCCTAGTCTTGTTCCTTTCAGAACATCTGAAACAAAACCACCCACACATTTTCTTTATCTAAATGGCTGTGCCATTGTCATAAGTTAATGCAAGTGCCTATAAACCAATGAAAAATTAAAACATATTTCATTTAAATGCCTTTGAGGTTACATGAGCACTAGGGGTGGCTTTACGGGGTGAAGTACAGCACATTAATTACGCATCACGGTTATCATAACATATTGTAAGGGCCATGTCTGCAGACAATGGACACATTTGCTTTGTAAGTCACATACCTTGGGGACAAGAAACTTTGTCCATCAGCTCCCGAAACACAAGCCTCCACTGCTTTATCAAAAGGAGGTCCCTGTGTGGTCATGGTAGATCATGTACCAGCTCTGTCAGCTGGTCAATAGAATGCATCATTGCTCACTCCTGCATGCAAAAGATCTTGACAATAACTGAGGCAACAAGGTTATTTTACTCACATGAGTAGTCTCTAACTATGGCCTACTCAGATGATTAAAACAACTCTTGTGCCCCAGTATTTACTAAGCTGGGCCCAAAATTAGCACATTACAACACTGCACAACAGACTATATTGTACTAGGACAAATACCACTTTTCTTCTTATGCTCCAGGAGAAGTAAACACCCACCATTTTTAATATAATGTTATAACCTCTGCAGTTTAAAAATCTTATAAACCCTTGGAATGACTTCTGCCCTAGTACTGTTAGCACCTCGTAGACCAGAAGCACCTTTGTGTGACCATAACTTGTTTTTATTCTGTTCAAACCTCGAGACTTTTAATTTAAAAAAGTCAATCAACATTTCAAGGCCTGCATGAGTTATGGGTGTGATCATGGCTTTTTGATATATGACTAGACTTTAAAAATATATATAGCTCCCCTGATAAATGGGCTATTTGATTGTGATTAGAAGCTACAGGTCTTTAAGTTTCATTGTCAGACTTGTTTTCTACTGAAGAGCAGGCACTAAGAACAGTGATGTTTAAATTTTTTAGAAACTACCTTTCTGGGTGTAATTTTGAATGCAGTTACATTGTGAAAAAAACATGATATGGCTAATAGCTCTTCTTCTCACAGGGGTACCAATATGTGGGGGCTGTTAAAGAGGCCTGAAATAGTAACTTTGTTATAATCCATATGTCAACATTGCCAAGACTTCTCAAACGACTTTCAGAAATTTCTTTCTCTGCTGAAATAGTTTTATCCCATTGGTCATTTCCGTGCCGCATTCCACATGAAAAAAGGAACTATTTATTCTCCTGACACCTTTTATATATTTTATCTCTTCTTTAAGAAAACATCTGTCCATTAGCATACTAATGGCATCTCTGCTAGCACTTAATGGGACAACTTTAATCTTTATGATCCCATCTGGTTTCGAGCAACTTTCACAACAATGAAAAATAAAAAGCTGCACATCCTAAAGGCTCCATTCTCCTCTGTGCTGCAGTAACATATGTAGGGGCTTATAGAGGAGGCTGGGGATTTCATACCTAAGGGCCTCGTTCTGCCTCATGCGAGAGTAATTAGTGGAAGTACCTATAGAAAAGGCTATCTTGAAAATCTGTGTTGTTGCACTGGAAGCAAGAAGCTTCTGTATGGTGGCCGCTTGCCTTCACACTGCTTCCTGGATCTCCTGCCTTGCTGCCGCCCCTGGACAGCATTGCGCCTGAAGGACACGCACTGCCAGGGGTTCTCTCGATTTGTTCTCCCTGGAACTTCTCTCACCAGGGTTCCAAACTGCAGAGGGAAAGCAATGCAAGTTAGGATAGACAGTCTTTAGTAACTTGCACTGCATATTTGAGGTGTGGAGTGATTGCAGGCCAATCAGGAGACAGTCATTTATGGGCATTATGCCAGGGGCATAAATTAGAGCAGCTCTTCAGCTGCTCTGACATATTCTGGGGGCGAGTGGTGCAAGACGACGGAGCTGTAACCTTTTCCTGAAGCCTCCCCATCCTCCTTCCATGCACAAAGCTGAGCTCAGCCACAAGGTGGAATATACCCCTATGTTTTCATTATTTGTAAGGTAGGGCAGGTACAGTTTTTAATGGAGGACAGGTTAGGTCCCAGAGGACTGGAGAAGGGCAAATACAGTACCTATCTTTAAAAAGGGGAACAAAATGGACCCAGGGAATCATGGACCAGTCAGCCTAACTTCAACACCTGGAAAGATACTGGAACAAATTATTAAACAATCATTTTGCAAGCACCTAGAGGACAATAGGGTTATAAGGGATGGCCAGCATGGATTTGTCCAGATCAAATCAAGCCAAAACAACTTAATTTCCTTCTTTGACAGAGGTACTGCACTAGTGCATATGGGGAATCAGTAGATGTGCTATATCTTGATTTTAATAAGTTTTTTGACGTAGTCCCACATGACATTCTCATAAACAAACTATGGAAATGTGGTCTAGATGATATCGCTGTAAGATGGGTGCACAACTGGTTGAAAGACTGTATTCAAAAAGTAGTTATCAATGGTTTTCTGTCAAACTTTCTAATTATAAAGGATAGTTAAGTACTGGAACAGGCTTTCCAAGGAGGTTGTGGAATCCCCATCTGTCAGGGTTCCTTCCCCACTCTGAACTCTAGGGTACAGATATGGGGACCCGCATGAAAGATCCCCTAAGCTTATTTTTACCAGTTTAGATTAAAAACTTTCCAAAGGCACAAACTTTGCCTTGCCTTTGAACAGTATACTGCCACCACCAAGTGATTTAGACAAAGAACAGGGAAAGGACCACTTGGAGTTCCCATTTCCCCAAAATATCCTCCCAAGCCCTTACACCCCCTTTCCTGGGGAGGCTTGAGAATAACCAAAATGAGCACAGACCAGCCTTGGATTTTTAACACCCAAAAAACCCAATCAGATTCTTAAAAAACAGAACTTTATTAGAAGAACAAAAAAAGATAAGAGAACAACTCTGTAAGATCAGAATGGAAGATAATCTTACAGGCAGTCAGATTCAAAATGTGGAGAATCCCTCTAGGCAAAACCTTAAGTTACAAAAAAACACAAAAACAGGAATACACATTTCCTCCAGCACAGCAAATTTCACAAGCCAAAACAAAGAAAACCTAACACATTTTCTCGATAGATTACTTACTAACTCTTCAGGAGTTGGAGGGCTTGCATCCTTGATCTGTTCCTGTCAAAGGTATCACACAGACAGACAAAAGCCTTTCCCCCCCTCCAGATTTGAAAGTATCTTGTTCCCTCATTGGTTATTTTGGGTCAGGTGCCAGCCAGGTTACCTGAGCTTCTTAACCCTTTACAGGTAAAAGGACTTTGCCTCTGGCCATGAAGGATTTTATAGCACTGTATACAGAAAGGTAGTTACCCTTCCCTTTATATTTATGACATCATCATTGGAGGTTTTTAAGAATAGGGTAGACAAACACTTGTCAGGGATTGTCTATGTTTACTTGGTCCTGACTCAGCGCAGGTGACTGGACTTGATGACTTCTGGAGATCCTTCCAGCCCTATATTTCTGTGATTCTATAAACATCTGCACCTTAGTACCTGGCAGACAGACTCTGGTGATAATGGGTGTTATAGATAGATCAAAGGCTCTGTTATCTTTTTGGATTGTGCACGAGTGTAGGTTAGCAAGTGACAGTGAGGTAAAAGTCCTGATTCCTCCTTTTTTTTGCAGGGGGGTAGGGAAGATTAAGTTATTGCAGCCACTGAAAGAGTGAAATTTACTTCTTCCTTCATGCCTGGACAGCTAAAATGGCCAGTCACCCGCTACCTGCCCACTTGGTTGCAGGAGGGATTAGCAGCAGAAGAGGGGCTGCATGCCACAACCAACCCCAAGATCCAGCCAGGCTAAGCAAGAGGGTTAGGGAGAGACCTTACTCCCCAGTATATCTCTGCTTAGTCAAGTAAGACAAAGGCATATGTCTATTGACTAGCTAGCTAGCCTTCAACTTTCTGCAATTCTGCCGTAACTCTTCAAACATAAGGACCATCATTGGCAATTGCAACTCTTTCTCTAAGGGAATGAGACTTTGTGTTCTGATGTGTTCAGTATTCTGTTCTGGATGCAACTGTAGAACTGAGCTGCAAGCTAAGACTAAACAGTTCCTCCTGTCACTTTGGCTCCTCACGTTCACCTCCTGGAAAAGGATCCTAGCAGAAAACTGCTACCTTAATGCCAGTATTCTCCTCTTAGTTCTTGTGCACCCATGCAAATATTTTGTAATACTTAAAGGTGGGTGACTGCTTTTCTTTTGCATTTCCATGACATAGAGCCAGCAAATTCCATAAGAGTATTTTATTCTTACTTATTATTTGTATTGGGGATAATTGAACTTTTTCAGAGGTAGGTTGGTTGGCTGGTTGCTTTGTTTGTTTTTTGAAATACAGCCTCTGCAAAATTTTCATTTTCTTAAATTGTTGAAATTATTCCCCCACAACAATTGTCTTGCTTTTACAGTTTAAAAAAAACACTGAAGGCATTAAAATGTTTGAAAAAAACATAATTATTTTGATTTTTACAAGTTATAGCAAAACTTCCTCTTCCTTTCTTAACTAGCTCTCATTTTGTATTATGACAGCACATAGTGGCCCCAATCAATATAGGGGCCCCATTGTGCTAAGCCCTTTACATAAATGTACTGAGAAACAAAGAATTTACACTCTAAGTAGCCAGGACAGAGAAAACACTATTGTGTTACAGCTGCAAAGCTGAGAGGCAGGTAAGTGCTTTGCCAAGGTCACACAGGAAGTCTGTGTCAGCTCTCCCAAGTTCTATGACTTGACCACAAAACCAGCTTTCCTATCCAGAATAATACAGCATCTACTTTTGGGGCTATAAAGTATCTTCTATGAAAAACATGCAACCTTTAGAAATATACAGAGAAGCATGGGATAATATCACCCTTATTATTTTACAGTAGCGCACAGAGGCCCCAGCCCCATTCTGTTTAGCACCTCCTTTCCATATGCCAAACCAACCAATATATTCTATCTACAGATAGAGGTGGCTCCAGAGTCAATGCATTTTAATGGAGTTTGCTGATGGGCCTGTAAATGCTCAACAGTACAATACAGAAGAAAACATTTTGGATTGCTCCAAATATCTATATATTATGTTATATAGATAGGTGGCAACGATACCTTTGTTTCATCCAACTTATGCCTGGTACCTGAACTCCAAGTGGACCATTTAGCGGAAGGTGGAGAGAAGCGGTGACTAACGGATACCATTGTGCATTTAGAGGTGGCGGCTGCTGCTGTCGGATTTTGGAAGTCATGCAGCATCTGGATAGAAACACTTGGTGTGAGACAGAGCTGTTGAGATCTTACATTCTTGGTGCCTAATCAACAGGCCAAACACCTAGCCAGTGAATTTCAGAAAAGCATTCCATATATCAACCTGAATTCTAAACAGAATTATATATACAGTAGCTGGAACAAATAGAGCTGAGTGTCATGACCCATTGGCCTCAAACCCGGGTCCACAGAAGCAGCCATGCTTCAACCCTCCACTTGGCATCCTGCTAACAACTGCTGACCCAGGAAGCCCAGCCCCAGTTTGAGGCTCCGCCCCTTACATCCTATTGGTGGTGTCCCACTGACCCTACTTAATCCAACAATAGGAACAGGAAGCTCTTTGAACAAATGGGATCCACCCTGCTCTGGACTGCATACCTTCTGGTTCCTGGCTAGACTTGCCAGCATCCTGATCTGGCTTGGATCCTGACCTCTGACTTTTGATTCTGATCTCCAGTTTGTCTTCTGCATCTGAGCCCCTGGTACCCTGACTTGTCCTGATTCTGGATACCAACTCGTGGTTCTGATCCAAGTTTCCCTCCTGCTTCTGATCTCCTTACCCAGCTGTCTCTCGACTCCTGACTGAACTCCAGCTCTGACCACTAGGCCTGGCTGCCAACCACCTGGCCTTGACACTGAGGTCTAAAACAGAAAATTTATTGCCAAGTCCAGTACAGACAAAAGGCTTCCTCCTTGGAGTAGGACCATTGACCTCAATGGGTGCTGTGGATGTTCAGCACCTCTGAAAACCAGAGCGCTTAGGTAGATAACTAAATTTTGAAGTAGGTGCCTAGTTTCAGGCACCCAAGTTTGAAAATGTTTATCTGAATGTACATATAGGAAGAAAGATAATCTCCTTCAGAGGTATAAAACAAGTGCCATTCACTTCTGCCTTAGATGAGCACAGAAAATTAATCTTGTCCAAGCTTCTCCTATATTGCTCTCCGTGACGAGCATGAGGTGTGCCTGTGAACTCGATGGAGTGAGTGTGGAGTAAAATGATGTTCAGTGTGAGTGAAGATGTCAGACTCTAGCCCCCCCCCCAAAAAAGGGGGGATTACAAGCATCAGTAGCTGTTCAGTCTTAGGGCTTGTCTTTACTATGGGCTAAATCGGCGCTGGTGCGATTGATGCAGCAGTGTCAATTTAGAGGGTCTAGTGAAGACATGATAAGTTGATGGGAGAGGGCTCTGCCATTGACTTCAGTGCTTCACCTCAACAAGAGGCAGAAGCTCTGTTGATGGGAGAGCGTCTCCCGCCGACATAGCGCAGTGCAGACACCACATTAAGCCAATGTAAACTATGTTCAGGTAAGTTACACAACTTAAATTAAAACTGGGTTTACACTGACAGGAATCCACTAACCTAAATGGACTTACTTCTGAATTGCCCTAGTAGTAAGGTGCGGTCCTGAGAAGAACAGAGTAAATAGAGTGGCAGATGCTCAGCATATCTCAGGATCAGACTGTAAAGGATGTCAGAATTAGGCCCTGTGACCCCAAGGGCATTGTCCTTTCTCTTGCTAGGCAGCTATAGCAATTTTGGGCTTTGCTGCCTTCTTTTTAAACCTGCTTTTTCTCCTCTGCTTTGCTATGGTCTCTTTAATGTTTGTACCTTCAACACGCAATTGTGGCTTTGAATTTCGTCTGATATGTCAGTTCATTCCCAGCTGCTTCAGCTGCTGTGCTTCTTTATATCTAAGGAAAGCTTTTTATATTTAAACTATTTGTCTCCACCAAGTTGGCTTTCCTAAGCCCTCAGAAAGATTTTTACTTGTCATGTTTGCTTTGATGTGTCAGCTCTGATCTACATACAGTACCTCTTCTGTTTGTGTTGCATTTATCTAGCTTTCTGAAACTGAAAATAAAAGGTTTTGTTTATTAAGATTCAATGTTTTTAAATGATTCCCAGCACATTATTTCTGTTCCCAGCATCAAAAAGGAGTTCTCTGTTCATTTTCTTTAATATCACTGTAGGATAAAAATACATGACGGTGGTTCTGGGTAACAGCACAGTTGCTGTTGTTACAGGCAAGGCATATGATTCAAAGAAAAGTCTTAGACTTCATTACATAACACATTGGCTATTCAAGGTCTTATATTTCGCACAGAAAATGTTTCAAAGGCATCCTCATATTCTACTAATTAATAACTCCTGAATAAATGTTTCACAGACCTGTTTCCAAGCAAAACTCTTGGAGAAACATAGCTAGCACCATAGGCTTATTGCAATAGCACACAGCTATATCACCGCAACCTGTGCTCTCATCAGGTGTCATCCTTAGAATCAGGTCTGATTGGTATTTTCATAGACCTCCACTGGAAACATACAGCGCTACAGGAAGTAAAAATGGGATTAAGACACTCAATTCAAAAGCTAATTTCGAACACCTCAAAGGATATATGTGTGTGTGTGCACGCACATAATGCCAATAATAAATAAATTATACAGATACAGAAGATAGAAGAGGTTATTGTTATGGCAGGCATCATTTAAAATGGCAAGGTGCTTTTCAGATGCATGAACTGCAGTGTCTTAACTAAATTCATACTTGGGAAGTTACATTCTGCCTACTTTAACCGTGCCCCATAATTTCAGGTAGAAAACTTACTCTTCACTTTCCTTTTTAAAACAAAAGTTCTATTAAGCTGTATTGTGGTACGTGAGTAGCTTCACCACAGATGTGATTGCATTTCATCAAAGAGAGCTACAAGGAAATTTACCAGATAGTTGATTGTGGTCAGTTTCAGTATAAACACCCTCACAACCTGAATGTAGCAATTTGAGAACTAAGCCCTGATTTAGGCAAATGAACCCAGTTGTGTTCTTCTTCAGTCTTACCATGAAGTGTTAAAATCCTGCTGATCTTAATTATTACCTGTTCTTCCCAAAGACTAGTCCTTTGTCTCTCTTCCCTCACCCCACAAAGGAGTAAATCCAATATTGCTGAAAAATGCTGATGTTGATTTTCATAATACATGTCCTCTCCTTGCTTACATGCTTTGATGATCAGTGAGATAACTAACATGTAAAGTATCACCTGAGTTAACCCCCATTGAATAGAATGGACAGTGTATAGCCTCCAAGTTATTGTTTCAGGCTCTCTTCAAATTCAAGTAGACACCATTGCATCAGTCAGTTGGGTCATATTTTGAAGATTTTCCTTTCAACCATAACAGAAAGAGTTTAACTTTTATTTTTACCTGAAAGTTGAGACTTGAAAGAAAGTTTGAGAGGTCTGCTGTCTCTCACCTACTCCTAGCTAGTCCTTTGACAAACTCTGCTCTCAAATATAATGTTAATTTTAAATATTAGCTTTGTTGTAATGATCAAACACGGGAAAGAGAGTAAAACTACATGACAAACTATTTTGCAAGACCAAGCTAATGGCCCACAAATCATAGGGACTGATCCTGCGTCTGCTAAAGTCAATGTCAAGACTCCTATTGACATCAGTGGAAGTGAAAGCAGGCCAATGACACTCCTATGCAGGATTCCATTGAATTTGCTTACATAAGGATTACACCTATGAACATGGGTTTGCAAGATTGGGTCCCTAGACTGAATGTTACTTATTGATGCTCCATAATGCCAGATAATACTATTTTCTTTTGGCCACATAAGAAGACCAAACGAAAATCTTTGTTTAATGTCAACAGGCTTAAGAAGGGTTGATCTTTACCTGGTTTTAATTAAAAGCAGTTTTTGACATATCTTACATCTCTTTATTTATAGAACAGAGTCAACAATTTTTAATGTCATCTCAGTTCTCTGGCCATTGCCTTGATTTTAACATAGGTCACACTCATGAAAGGTCAATGTTTGCAGAGAGAGTCATTATTCCAGTCAGCCATTTTCTTTAAATCTTCTCATGAAGATATAATAGATAAAGATGGGTAAAACTCACAGAGGTAGAAGGAGAAGAGTATTAATGGGCTCTCCTTTTAGTCAGTGCTGAGTTCTAAAGATGAGGGGTTTTAATATGGTGGCATGGAAATAACATTATAGGCAGTTAGTTTTTTATTGATGTAATTTGTTTCCTCATATTGCTATGAGGCAAATTCTGATATCCTTCCACTTAGAAGTACCTTATTCCACACAGAATCATAGAATCATAGGACTGGAAGGAACCTCGAGAGGTTATCTAGTCCAGTCCCCTGCACTCATGGCAAGACTAAGTATTATCTAGAACATTCCTGACAGGTGTGTTTGTCTAAACCACTCTTAAAAATTTCCAATGACGGAGATTTCACAACCTCCCCAGGCAATTTATTCCAGTGCTTAACCACCCTGACAGGAAGTTTTTCCTAATGTCCAACCTAAACCATCCTTGCTGCAATTTAAGCCCATTGCTTCTTGTCCTATCCTCAGAACAGTTCTTCTCCCTCCTTCTTGTAACAACCTTTTATGTACTTGAATACAGTTATCATGTCCCCTCTGTCTTCTCTTCTCCAGACTAAACAAACCCAATTTTTCAATCTTCCCTTATAGGTCATGTTTTCTAGACCTTTAATCATTTTTGTTGCTCTTCTCTGGACTTTCTCAAATTTGTCCACATCGTTCCTGAAATATGGCACCCAGAACTGGACACACTACTCCAGCTGAGGCCTAATCAGTGCGGAGTAGAGTGGAAGAATTACTTCTCATGTCTTGCTTACAATACTCCTGCTAATACATCCAAGAATGATGTTTGGTTTTTTTGCAACAGTGTTTTGCAAGTGTACTCTCTATGTCATTATCTAAATCATTGATGAAGATATTGAATAGAACCAGACCCAGAACGGATCCCTGTGGGACCCCACTCATTATGCTCTTCCAGCATGACTGTGAACCACTGATAACTATTCTCTGGGAACAATTTTCCAACCAGTTTTGCACCCACCTTGTAGTAGCTCCATCTAGCTCCTAGTTTGTTTATAAGAAGGTCATGTGAGACAGTATCAAAAGCCTTACTAAAGTCAAGATATACCACATCTACCGCTTCTCCACTATCCACAAGGCTAGTTGACTTGATTTGAATAGGACTATTTGTGGGGTTATATACTACTCAATAGAAGAAATGTCATGAGAATCTGGTCCTAAAAACACAGAGCTGATATAGCACTTTTCATACATAGATCTCAAAGTGCTTTACAAAGGATGACAACATTGTTATCTGTAAGTGACTTGCCCAAAGTCACCCAACAGGCCAATGGAAGAGTCAGGAATTGAACCCAGGGTTCCTGAAGCCTAGTCAACTACCTTACATACTAAGTCTCACTGCTCCCTGTGCAAAAAAGATGTGTTATTTCTATCTAGGTAATGTTCCTCCATATTATAGCTCATTGACATTTTTCAAATGAAATGCTTTTTGGTCAAAATATGGCCCTTTTTCAAAAGTGAAAACATTTTTGGGAAAAAAACTTTTGATGTTTACAAATTTTCAGTTTTGGTAAAGATGTTGTGACATTTTTAATTCCAAATGATAAAAATGTTATCAAAACCATAACCTAAATGGTTAGTGACATATTTTGTTCACGAAAAACTAGCTTTGGTAATCAGAATATTTTGGTAACCCTAATGGGGTTTTTTGGATAAATTTTGTGTTTTGAGAAACAAACAAAAAATTCAGGAGTCCATTTTTTATGAAATCTTTTTTTCAAAAAATTGACCAGTTCTATTTCATATGAAGTCCATGAAGTAAGGACCATCTTTTTGTTCTTTGTACGGCACCTGGCACAGTGGGGCCCTCGTCTATGATTGGAGCCCCTAAGAGCTAATGCAATGCAGATAATAATAAATCAATTAGAAAAATTATATAACAAAGAGACATAAAAGGACTTAATATACTACCAAAATGATCAAATTATTTTATCAAAATAAATGGGATAGAAATTTAAGCCCCTTATGCTTAGCTTTCAACACAGGAATCGTTAAATTAAGTTTAAACCCATTGAGGAGCCGGCCCTTTATTTTAAAAACGAAAGTAAAAAACAATTACTTACTGTATGTAGCTGAATTTTCAGATCGTCCTACATAATTCTATATAATGTCCAGATTTTAATAAGCAAAGGGAATGTGGATGTTAAATCTATTACTGTGCTGGGTTAGAATAATAAGATTCACTCTTGACACAAATATTAAATCTGAACATGCCCTTTGCCACATCCTCAGTGTAAAAATGTTCTGCCCAGATAGATCACCTGATATATGAATGTGTGTGTGTACTATATATAAATTCCTTACAATTCTATTTCACAAAGTCTTTTTTGCAAGGCTTTCAAGAGAGCTCCATTGTCAGCATGCTTAATTTCTCAAAAGGTGGAACTTTATGTAAGGGGACGGTTGCCCCCTTACTAAGATTCAGTGGGGGTGTTTTGGTTGGCTAGCTCCCAGTACTAAAAGGGGAAGGGTCTATGGGAAATCAGGACCCTGAGACTGATAGTCCCCAGGAACAATGGGGAGAGGCCAATGCTCCAGGTCAGCCTGAATGACATGGCGGGAAGGCTAATCAGGGAGTCAGGAGGCCAGGGAGGTCCTGTCCTCCATGTGAGCTGGAATTGCCTGGGTCAGACAGAGTGGGGCCGAGCTAAGGAGAAAGCAGAGGTCCAAGCTAAGCTGGGGAGCAGAGCTGTGCCAGATCCAGAGGGACCAGAAAAGCAGCCCAGAGAGAGCAGACTTGCCCAGGGAGCAGAGCTGCAGCAACCAGAACCAGAGGGGCCAGAAAAGCAGCCCACGAAGCAAGTCAGTGCTGAGAGCAGAGTCGCAGAGCAGACCTGTCCTGGGAGCAGAGCTGTAGCAACCAGAAGCAAAGGGACCAAAGAAGCAGCCCAGGGAGCTGGAGGCAGAGCAGCAGCAGCAGTGCTGAGATAGAGTGGTGGAGCTGGGGCTGGAGCCGTCCAGAGCTGGGTGCAGTGAGCTGGGTGCTGGGAAGACTGAGGGGGACCCTGGGCAGTGGGCCCAGCACAGGGAGACGCCTCAGCCAAGGGGCTCTGCAGGCTAGGCTTGGATCGTAACCCTGACAGGGCGGGGGCGACACTGGGAAGAAGGGCCCTACCACTTAGAGCCTGAGAGCGTGTGGCCACCACCAGAGCAAGTGTCCAACCCACAGCATCCCTGCAGCAAAGCCAGGGCCTGAGAAGAAGGCCTGGGACTTACAAGGAACAGACTGTGAACTGCCCGGACATTCCAGAGATACTGTTTATGATGTTCCCTGCCACAGAGCGGGGTGATGTGTTTCCTTTAACCTTTCCCATTATTCCTTATTCTTTTTAAAATTAATTGTTGATTAAATAACTTGCATTTGCTTTAACTTGTATGTAATGGTCAGTGGGTCAGAGAACTGCCCAGTGCAGAGAGAGTACCCCGGAGTGGGGACACCCTAGCCCCTGTCCTAGGTGACCACAGCAGGGTTGGGGGTCGAGCCCCCCAGGAATCCTGGGCCCAGCCTTGTTGGGGTTACGAGGACTCTGCCAGACAGGAGAGTGGAAGGGGAGTCCTCAAGGGCAGGGAGGCCACTGGGTAAAGGAAGTGGGAGCAAGGACTCAGATCCTTTTGCTAGCCCACTTCACCGGGGTAGTGCAGAAGCCAGGAAAGTTCCCCACAAGAGCAGGACTATTCCCCCGCTTACATTTAGGTTCTAATGCAGCAACAGAAACTTTTTTTCCCTCTTTCATAAAAATCAGACCCGCTGAATGCTGAAGACAGCTAAACTTTTATATTTCATTTAAAAGTGAAAACATCAAGTTGTGTGTCAGCAACCCGCAACCTCCGTTCTGGTCACTGCTGTGCTGAGAGAGACTCCTGTAAAACTCAGTTCCACTTGAAGGGCGGACAGTTTGACAAGAGAAGAACAAAAGTGGGGCACATTTTTAAATGTCTGCCTCCAGCTAGGAACATAGGAATGGCCACAGTGGATCAGACCCATTGTCCCTTTAGTTCAGTATCCTGTCTCTGACAGCAGCCTGCACAAGATGCTCCAGAGGAAGGTGCAAGAACACCGGAAGCAGGCAGATATGGAATAACCTATCTACAGGGAAAGTATCATTATCTTGAGGTATCTTGACCTGATTTGCAAAAATGCTGAGTGGCCACCATTCTCCTGTGGGCAGCATGACACCCAGGGGGAGCTGTGGGTGTTAGGCACCTTGCACACGAGGTCCATGGTGTCTCAAGCTAGTCATCCAAATATGCAAAATCTGAGGCCTGGTCAGACAATAAAGGTCAGTAAATGGCTTACTCTAGCCACAACTTACTGTATTCAACTTAATCCTTAACAAAAGACCTCTGCTGAATCTAACAGCCTCTTTTGGTACAAACAAACCATTGTAAGTTATTTTGGTTTCTGCTGGATTGAATCACTCTGGTCAAGGTCTTGGGGGAAGCCATGGACCTTTAATTAGATCACTTTGCTGCTGAGATATAAGGAGACATTTTTCAAATGTGTCTAAGTGGCTTAGGAACCTAAAACCAAATGGATGTAGGTTCCTAAGTCATTCAGGCATGTTTGAGAATTTTGCCTGTATTTCTTTTTGTACGGGCAGCTTTATATTGAGACTAGCAGGAGAATTTCCATCTTCCCGTCAGCCCTGTCTCAGCTCCTTCTGTGCCATCCTCTAAGCAAGAGCATACATGCCCCTTCGCAGGTTCTTTATACGGTGAAGCTATCTGTTCTCAAGTGCAGCTGAATATAACTGCTCCACACTTCAGATTCTTGGCAGGCAGCCAGCATTTTTGCAATTTGGGTTCATCATGTCCTCCTGATGCTGATCACTTCTTAAAGTAACTGAAATAATATGACCCACAGCACTGAATCAAACAGGGCAAGCATCCATGAAATTCATCAGTTGGTAAAAATAGAGCATAAGTGACTAGTTAGCAGAATGGATCGTACCTAAGGAAAAGAAGAATCGAAAACAATCTTTTTTTTTAACTTGAGATTGATTGGCTGTAGGATTCAGATCTTGCACTTTTTATTCAGCCCTTAATCTGGCAGAGCTTCCTTTGCATTCCATGGGAATTTTCCCTTATTAAAGATGGCAGGATTTGACCCTAGAGCCTTTTCTAAATGGTGATTCATCTTATTTCTTTAAATGTGTGGGGAATCTCCACACTTAAGTGCATGGTTTCCGGGACTGATAAAAGAAACATATTGCAGACCCCATTTACCTGAAATGCTTTGAGAGTTATCAAGAAGCTAGACCTGCAAACAAAACCAAAAATCACTTGTGTTTGGAGTGAAAGGGTTAGAACAAATCCATCCCCCTAGGACTTAGTGGTTGTTACCATGACATATGTCATGGCCATGGTATTATAGTGTGGACCTAAGTCAGATCTTCTCACTCCAAAAGGCCCTGCCTCTTGAGTTAAGTGTTTGAGGATTATGAACTATTTTCTAAAATGTTCAGTTTCAAAAAACCTGGCATTGTGCACCATTTTGTTGGGAAAACTGAGGTCCCACCTTCATTTTCTAGCATGGAACTTCACCCTTCAGGCTAGGAGAATCTAGCATCACACCCTGCATAACAAAGGAGTCAACTGATACTTTCTATATTTTGAAAACTAACATTATGAATAGCTTTCTACCTGTGCAAGGCAGCCCCAACTCACTCATTACTTTCGTTTGGGGAAACAAAGGCTCCTGCACCACTTTATATGAGGGGCAAAATCAGCCTTCTTTAAACTGACATCAGAAACCCACTTCTAGTTATATAACATTTCATCACCAAAAAGTAAGCTTATGTATAATTTTCTAGAAGAGATCCAAATGTGTCATTCTGCAATAGTGTCACATAAGTTTGCATGAGAGAGATTACAGTTCCGTTCATTGCTTGATACTTTACATCACGTGGCTTCATATATACAATCTACAGATCCAGGTTACTGCTTCAGGCTCTGCATTGTGGGAGATCGTTGACCCTTGCTTCTTGCTTCGCAATGTATCATGAAAACTTAGCATTTTGCTTTGATTGACATCAACGAAAACTTGCCCCATTCTTAGCTTTGCAGAGCTGGATGAATTTCTTTCAGGGAAATGTAAATTCACGAAACAATGCATGTTTCAGATCACGGAAATAATTTATAAATTATAATTTATGAATTTGGTGAATAGTTTCAGCCAAAACCAAAACCAAACCAATAAAAAAACCAGAAATGTCAAAACAGTTCATTTTGACATTTTTGAAATAAACCATGATGGCATTTTGTTTCAAAATGTTTTGTTCAACTAGAACTTTTTTTTTTTTTTTTTTTTTTTTTAGTTTTTCATTTTACGGAGGGAAAAAATCCATTTCAGTTCAAATGAATTAAATTCATTTTTGGATTTTTCAGTTCAGCGACCACACCAAAAAGTCAGTTACTTGCTCAGCCCTAATGAGGATGAACTATAATATGTCATGAAACCCAGTCTAAAGCAGCAAACTTGGTCTCATGAATTATTCTATATCAGGGAAACTCAAACTCATGCTTCCAAATGTGGAAACTGGGCATTAGGCCTCTGTAAGGAGTCCAGAGGCCATGGCAATGAGCACATTATAAATGCCAAGATAGGGACACAAAGTGGGTGCAGTAATATCTTTTATTGGAATGGCTTCTGTTGGTGAAAGAGACAAGCTTTCAAGCTTGCACAGAACTCTTCTTGAGGTCTGGGTTCTCTCTCTCTAACATCTTGGGAACAACAAAGCTACAACACTGCAAACAAAGAGAAGTAGGGCTGATTTGCCAATTCTTGACTGAAATACTTCTTTCACACGAACAAGCAAAGTTGGAACAGACACTGGAGACTGCATTAGCTGAGGTCCCACACCACTCCACCGACATTGAGGCAACCTGGTAGAAGCTCAGAGATGTCACATATAATATAGCATCCAAGGTTCTTGACTTTGTAATGCAGAAATGTAATGAAGACTGGTTTGATGAGAATTACCTTGAGATAGACCAGGCACTGCAGATCATGCACAGTATAAACAAGTCCTACATCTTGAACAAGAAGTCAGCAATGAAGACTAGGTAGCATCTGGCCAAACATACACTACAAACCTGATTAAGACTAATGAAGAACAACTGGTGGTGGCAGAAGTCTGCAGAACTGCAGGAAGTGGCTGCCCAGTATGACGTGGAAGCCTTCTACAAAGGTCTCCGTACCGTGGATGAGCCAGAATCCAGTGTCACAGCCCCTGTCCTCACAGCAGATGGTAACTGACTGCTCACAGACAAAGGCAATACTCTCTCTTGCTGGGCAGAGCACTTTGATAGTCTCCGGAAGTTTCAGTTCACTATGTCTGATGAAGCTATCAACTCACTCCCGCAGCATCCTGTCCTGGAGGAGATGCCCATGGACCGTTCTTTAGATGAGGTTTCTAAGGCCATCAAGCAGCTGTCCATGAGCAAATCTCCAGGACCTGACAACATTTCACCTAACGTTTACAAATGTGCACTACCTGGTCAGGAAACTCACCAGCCTTTCTAAGACTATATGGGAACAGGGTGCCATGCCCCAGGAGTATAAGGATGCTTACATAGTCTATCTATACATAAGGAAGGAAAACATATCTAGCTGTGACAACCATCAAAGAATCTCACTGCTCTCTATAGCAGGGAAGTTCCTTGCACGGGTTGTCCTCTACAGGTTTGTCTCTCACCTAGTGAACTTGATGTATCCGGAGTCATAGTGCGGCTTTCGTGCTGGCTGTGTCACCATGGACATGACTGTTGCAGTCTGACAAATACAAGAGGAGGCTGCTGAACAGAACAAAGACCTGTACTCAGTGTTTGTTGACCTGACCAAGGCCTTCAACACAATGAATCGTAAAGGCCTATGGAAATACCTTTATAAAGTTGGTTGCCCAGAGAAAATGATTGCTGCCATCCACTCATTTCATAATGGCACGATGGCCAGGGTTATGGCATGTGGTGACTCATCAGATGCTTCCCCTGTCACCAACAGCCTCAGAGAAGAATGCGTAATAGCTCTAGTACCCTTTGCCATTGTCTTTTCAGACATGCTCTTGTTCGTATTCCAGGACTTTGACAGAAGCATACACATCCACTTTAGATTGGACAGGCATCTAATTAATCCACAGCAGCTCAGTGCACAGCTCAGTTTAATTAGACAGCTATTAAGAGAGCTCCTGTTTGCCTCCAAACATGCCCTCACTGCACAAACACTCAAGGACATTCAGCTTACTGTGGAATGCTTTGCCTACAGCTCAAAATGCTTTGGCTTCACAATCAGCCTGAAAAAGAGGGAGGCCACGTACCAGCTAACACCAGACCACCAACCTCATGAGCACCTTGATCCCAGCTTTATAACTGATGACATACCCCTCAACTCGGTCAGGAAATACTGCTATCTAGATAGAACACTTTCCACCAATGCCATGTTGAAGGGTGAGATCACTCAGTGCCTGGAAATGGCCAGCTTGGCATTTAGCTGGCTCACCCATAGCCTCTGGAGGGAGCATGAAATCTGCCTCAGAATAAAGATAAAAATCTACCACATTGGGTTACTCACCCCACTCCTCTACAGCTTTAAGACATTGATGCTCTATCAATGCCACGCCAATCAGCTGGAGAGCTCTACCAGTCCTTGAGAGATGCCAAATCATTGGCACCAAACGCATACTCATCAGGGCTCAACTTTCCTGGGTTGGACACATGGTGTACATGGAGGTTTTCTGTATACCGAAAGCAGTGTTCTACAGCCACTCTAAGGGTTGACCCATCCTCAGATCATGCAAGATGGACATTAAAACCTGGGAACTTATTGCACTGGGCACACCCAGAAGGAGAGAGCTGTGCCCTGAGGCCATGTCCATTTTTGAGGAATGGTGTGTGAAGTCTCTGCAGGAGAAGAGACCACATCATAAGGCCAACACTTCAAAGCCTCCCCACAACAAAGAAGTGACTACACTTGCAAAACAAGCAACCACATTTGCAAATCCAGGATTGGACTCACTTCCCATGTGAGAAGCCATAAAAACAAATAAACCCAGAATTCAAGTCAAAATTCTTATCTGTCAAACTAATGGGAGAATCCATTAATCTTCAGCTAATATAAACTGGTACAAGTTCCATTCAAATCAAGGAGAACTATGGTTGTTAACACATGCTGAGGATCTAGTTCACTGTACTGATCTGAAGGAAAGTCAGTGATTTGGATGAGTTTTACAGGATGCAAATGTAGGCTTTCCAAACACCAAAGAATAAGTCAAATGCCCCCTAGTAAAAGCAGTTCCCATGAGCCAGGCTTTCTGATGTAAATTTATACTATGAGTCCAGGTTTCCACATTTCCAGTTGTAGTGAACCAGGTTGAGTTTCTCTGAGGTAATGGGAGGTCTGAAGCTAATGTGCCCAAATGTAGTTCCATACATGAGGCTGGGCGGCTCAGAGGTAACCTGATGTGCATGGTGTAGGTTGTGAAGTTATGCACTCACTCAGGATTACCTGTTGTAAAGTGAGCCATTATCCCAGGTTTCCTTCATGCAAGGTGGTGAAGGAAGCAGTGTTTTCCCCTTAGAAAGTAGTGCATTCATTTTAGGGTTGGGTTTTATTTATGCATTTAATAGCTACTTTAAATGGAGCTGGGTGAGCTGGGGGTTTTTTGGTTTATTTTTACTCTGGTAGCCAGATAAGGTCATTTTCTTTCTGTGTTTCAGTTGTTGGATATAAAATGCAAAATTGGCCCTTTCCAGAATTAAAAGTGGCATGACATGAAAAATGGCCATTTTTGCTATTTTTTCAAAGAATTAGACTTATGCAAATAAGTATTGTACTAGCTTAGATCTATGCAGACCTACGGCTTTTTATAATGGGGCTGACTACTTCTAATGTTCCCGGTCCTTAAATCCCCACTGGGGTTTGGGAAACATTTTTTTGTTTAAATTTTCATGTTTCCTGACTCATTACAGGGCCCTAAGCTAAATGGAGCTAGAAGTGTAATGAGAGCTTGAATGAGCAGAAAAATCCATCTTTTAAAAATGGCAGGACAGAAATTGCTTGGAAAGTCATTTGGGCCTATTTGAGATGGCGAATGTGCTAGAAATGTTCTTTGCTGTGGGTGGGAAATTAATGTGTTATATGAAGTTGCTGGGCTAAAATCTCTGCTGGCATGAACTCACTTGATTGTAGAGCTCATAAGAAGAGGAGACAGGAGTCCATGCAGAAGACACTCTACATGTTATTACAGTTGTAAGGAACCTTATGGTCAGTTCACCCATATCTCCTGGAAAGCCTGACCCTTGTTAACAGGATAGTACATTTTGATTCACTGTACTCAGTTAATAACACTGTGACTGCAGCTTTGCTGCTCAAGTCTGTTAGCTTTACCTGATCCTCCTGCCCTATTTGTGTTGCCCACCTTGTGCATCTGGTCTGACTGGTAGGATCTCTGGAGCAGGGTATGTTGACTTTGTTGCTTTATCTGCACGGCGCCTAGCACAATGAAGCTCTCATCTTTGAGCAGGATACCGAGTTACTACTATAATAATAATAATTAAAGAGTCAAGGGGAACACCATTTCCTCAATCTGTTACATCCATTTCCTTAAATTTGTGAAAAATGTTCACCAAGGCTATAGAATGGAAGATCACTAGCTATATTCACAGCTGTGAACAGAGGTAGCTAACAGGAGAGTTGCAGAGAGTGTAGAAGTAGACTCTGTGGTTGGAGGTATTGGGACTTAGTGAGCAGTATGTTTGGCCACCTGTGGGTTGTTTGTTTGACTGTTCATTTATTTATTCTCTGTGTATTGTCTTTGTAGCTGGGCTGTCAGCCCCTGAGGAGGCAGCTGACAGATCTGTTTGTTGGTGCCCTGGTAAGGGCCACGTGGCTCTGACCCTTGGAACTTTGGTAAGTCCCACTGTTTGAGGGATGCAGCTGAGGTGAGGTAAGCAGGGAAACTTGGTATAAGATGTCACTTTCTGGGTGAACTCAAGAGCCATGAATACAGAGGCACCTAACAGGAGAGTTTTGAAGGCAGCATGAGAGGCTTTCCTTCCAGGTCCACCTCTATGTGTAATTCCACAGTGGCCAGTGATGGAACAGTGGTGGTGAATTTCAATGGATATACCATTTTTTTTCTTTCCTGAAGCCAGAATGTGTAGGAAGTGCAAGTTGGTGGCTGTGCTGGAAGAAAAGATTCTTGGATTGGAGAGGGAAGTAGGGATGCTCTGGAGAACCACAGAAGATGAGGAGTTCCTAGGCTACCCGGTTTGGGAAACATCAGTTCAAGAAAGGAAGGAGATGGCACCAAGGAGCTGGAGAGAGCGAAAGTGAGAAAGGAGGCCTGGCAGCTCATAACAACCAGAGGCAAGAGGTCAGGGTTGTATTTTACACAGCTGGAGATGGATGAGGATGGGCAGGAAATGACCACCAGAGAGAAGAGGACCAGGAGGATTTCTACACAGCTAAAAGTTTCTAGTTGATTCCAGAACCTCAATGGGGCAACTGTAGAAGATATCTCTCAAGGTTCAGCTGGTCCAAGGGAATGGAGATGTGCGCAGGATATACCTACAGGTGGTAGCTCAGCACAACCTGTAAGAAAATCAAGCTTGCCCACAAAGGGATCCTCCAACTGCCCAAGGGAGACAAATGATATTTATTAGGGATTCAGTTCTCAGAAGAATCAAAAGAACATTCTATATGGGACAAATGGAAAAAAAAGCCAGAGTGCTGTCATCCCCTAGCTAAGACACAAGATGTCACTCTAAGATTGGTTAGGCTTATCAAGTCAACAGGCAAGGATCTATTGGTGACAATTCACATCAACACTAACAACACTGTTGCGGATATCTCACAGATAATAGATGACTTCAGGGAATTTGGAAGTGCGCTGAAGAAGAAGAATGTCTAAGAGATCTTGTGGTGCCAGTACTAACATATCCGTAGAATTTCTAAATATTATAGATCACAATTTGCTAACTCAAAAAGTGTTGCATCCAACATGGGGGTGTTCTATATTAGACCTTGCCTTAACAGATAAAGAGGAACTGATCAGAACTAAAGAAAAAAGAAAAGGAGGACTTGTGGCACCTTAGACACTAACAAATTTATTTGAGCATAAGCTTTTGTGAGCTACAGCTCACTTCATCGGATGCATTCAGTGGAAAATACAGTGTGGAGATTTGTATACACAGAGAACATGAAACTATGGGTGTTACCATACACACTGTAATGAGAGTGATCAGGTAAGGTGAGCTATTACCAGCAAGAGAGCAGGAGCTGTATCTCACGAAAGCTTATGCTCAAATAAATTGGTTAGTCTCTAAGGTGCCACAAGTACTCCTTTTCTTTTTGCGGATACAGACTAACACGGCTGCTACTCTGAAACTGATCAGAACTAAAAATTAGTGGTAGCTTAGGTACAAGTGATCATGACTTGATCAGATGTATAATGTGCAAGCAAAGTAAAGTCCAGACCAGTAAGATATATATTTGGTGCTTCCAAAAGTTCAATGTCACAAAGCTCAAAACACGTATGAACAAAATCAACTGGGTGGAAGAATTTAATAAGAAAAATATGAACAGTAATTGGGAATTGTTTAAGAACACTTTACTAGATGCCCAGAAAGCCACAATGAAGGAAGAAATCTGTTGTGGTTAAAAAAGTGACCTGGTTTAGAGAGGAAGTGAAGGCAGCTAGAAAAAAATATATTATTATTTATATAATATCCACTTTCCTGCCAAAGAATGGCCACTTAACCAGATGGTGGTCTATTTGATTTTGTTGACACCTGGATGAGGGGTGGGCTAGCCTTTTGTCCCTGGGGAACTGATATGTGACTGCTCTCCAGACTTGGCACATGTCTTAGTAATATCATATAGTAGAATCCTATAACTTTACATACAATGTTGCCACACATATTTTACGAGAACAATAATGATCAGCAAATTATGAGTTTTCAAATTATACCTCACAAGGCATAGTTTGTACAAAATCTATCAGAGACTTGTAAAAGGGGTGAACATATATATATATGTTCTTTATATATATATATATAACAAAATGGAAGAAAGGGGAACTTGATAGTAGTGAATATAAATCAAAGCCAGGAATTGTAGAAAATTAGTAAGTGAAGCAAAGGGACACAAGAGAAATATATGACCAGCAAGTGAAGGATAAATTGTGACAGTCTGTACCCCTATGTTCACCCCTTTTACAAGTCTCTGATAGATTTTGTACAAACTATGCCTTGTGAGGTATAATTTGAAAACTCATAATTTGCTGATCATTATTGTTCTCGTAAAATATGTGTGGCAACATTGTATGTAAAGTTATAGGATTCTACTATATGATATTACTAAGACATGTGCCAAGTCTGGAGAGCAGTCACATATCAGTTCCCCAGGGACAAAAGGCTAGCCCACCCCTCATCCAGGTGTCAACAAAATCAAATAGACCACCATCTGGTTAAGTGGCCATTCTTTGGCAAGAAAGTGGATATGGGCGAAAAATCTACATTTTGACAAAGAAACAGCTGGGGATTCCCACCCACACAGACTTTCCATCTCCTGAATCTCAGCTGGAGATGATTCTTAAAGAAGAGAAAGAGCTACAAGAAAGGAGGACAGATGCCCCAAATTTTCTCTCCCTTTCCCTCTATCCACGGCATCAACGACACTTGAAGAACAAACGAAGCAGCATTGGACTGGGTGAGGGATCTTGACTGAAAGAGATTCAGCTAGTAATACTGCTGTAACATGTGGTGAGAGAGACCTTTGCTTTTAATGCACTTAGCTTGTTAAGTTAGGCATTAGTTGCTTTTTACTTTTATTTTCTTGTAACCAATTCTGACTTTTATGTTGCATTACTTGTCATCTATCTTTCTGTAGGTAATAAACTTGTTTTATTGTTTTTATCTAAACCAGTGTGTTTGGACTGAAGTGTTTGGGAAACTCCATTTGGGATAGCAGGATTTGGGCATGTCATTTTCTATGAATATAACGACAGACATTATATGAGCTTATATTGTCCAGGAGAGAGTGGGCAGTAGAAGATGAACATTTCTGGGGAAAGTCTGGGACTAGGAATTCGCTGGTGTTGCTCTGCAGAGTAATTAAAGAGTGGCTGGCTATAGCACTCAAACAATATAACTGGGAGAAACTTATACGCTGGCAGCTGTCTGGAAGCAGACCAGGAGTGGTAGCTCTCATAGCAAAGCAGTGTAAAAGGCACCCCAGGCTGGAGAACTGAGGGGACACAGCTGTTCATCAGTCCAGATTGTACCTGGAGTAATGTCACACAAATAGAAGGAGCTTTTAAAGTAGATTGGAAACAAAAAGTATCCTAACAATTGTATTGGTCCATTACTCGATGGAAATGATAGAATTCTCAATAATAATGCAGAAAAGGCATTCAATAAGTTCAATAAATACTTTGTTCTGTGTTTTGGGGAAAACAGATGATGTACTTATATCATATATTGATGATAACACTCTTTTCATTCCACTAGTATCTCTGAAAGATGTTAAACAGCAGCTACTCAAGGCAGACATTTTTACATCAGCCGGTCCAGGTAACTTGCATCTAAGAGTTTTAAAAGAGCTGGGGAGGAGATTCCAAGAATGGTAATGTTTGTTTTCAATAAGTCTTGAGCATTGGGGAAGTTCCAGAAGACTGGAAGAAAACTAATATTGTGGCCAGATAATGGAACAGCTGATATGGAACTCAATTAAGAGATAATTAAAGGAGAGTAATATACTTAATGCCAATGAGCATGGATTGATGGAAAATAAATTCTGTCAAATGAACTTAATACCTTTTTTGATGAGATTACAAGTTGGTTGATAACGGTAATAATGTTGATATATTTAGACTTCTGTGAGGTGGTTGATTGAGTTAGTATTGCACAACATTTTGATTAAAAACTAGAATGATATAAAATAGCAGATATTAAATGGATTGAAAGTTGGCTAATAGGTAACAAAATGTAATTGTTAATGGGGACTCATCATCAAAAGAGTGTGCTTCTAGTGGGGTCCCACTGGGATTGGTTCTTGGCTTTTAACAGTTTTATCAATGACCTGGAAAAAAAACATAAAATCCTCACTGATAAAGGTTGCAGCTGACACAAAAAATTGCGGGAATCATAAACAGTGAAGAGGACAGATCACTGATACAGAATGATCTGGATCACTTAGTAAGCTGGGTGCAAGCAAACAATATGCATTTTAAAATGGCTAAATGTAAATGTATACATCTAGGGAAAAGAATGTAGGCCCTACTTCCAGGATCGGGGGGCTCTATCCTAGGAAGCAGTGACTCTGAAAAAGACTTGAGGGTCATGGTGGAGAACATGAGCTCCCAGTGTGACACTGTGACCAAAAGAGCTAATGCGATCCTAGGATATCTAACAGGAGGAATTTTGAGCAGGAACAGAGAGGTTGTTTTTCCCCTGCACTTGGCACTGGTCTGACCACTGCTGGAATACTGTGCCTCGTTCTGGTGCCCACAATTCAAAAAGGATGCTGATAAATTGGAGAGAGCTCAGAAAAGAGCCATGAGAATGATTAAAGGATTAGAAAACATGCCTCTCAACTCAAGCTCAATCTATTTAGTTTAGCAAAGAGAAGGTTAACGGTTTACAGTTAATAATAAGAATCTGCATGGAGAACAAATATTTGATAATGGGCTCTTCAGTCTAGCAGTCAAAGGATAATATATTCCAATGGCTGGAAGTTGAAGCTAAATAATGTTCACACTGGAAATAAGGGGTACATTTTTTTACAGTAAGGGTAATTAACTGTTGGAACTATTTACCAAGGGTCCTGGTGGATTCTCCATCACTGATAATTTTAAAATCAAGATTGGATGTTGAAATCTCAGTAAATCAATTAACTACATAAAGTGGAATTTGGCCAGGAAACCAGGATCAATACTCTATTCTTGCAAAATGTGACAATGGATCTTCAATAACCACAAATGCTCTGGCCCTTGGTTGTAGATCTTATTGAAAAGATGAGCAACACAGTTCCTCCTATCATACTGATGCATGTGATTCTCTACTGAGTTAAAGTGTGGACTATCATCTACTGAAACACCAGTAACCAGTAACACTTCCTGAAGTACATATTTGGTTCTTGGTAAAGGGATCTCACACAAAAATGCTGACTCAGTCCAGTCCTGCTGGGTAAGTGAAAGCATCACATGATAAGGTGATTTGGTTGCTGGAAGCATACCTGCGTGTAGGATATGTAATTAAAAGAAAGACGAGGTGAATCTTAGTAATGATGATAGTTAGAAAAATTCAGACGTGGAGCTATCTAAAAAGCCAAACTCAGCCAGTCATTGTCAGCAGTTCTAGAGGGCATTGTAATAGCAGGTTTAAAACAATCAAAAGGAGGTATTTTTTCATACAAAGTACAGTCAACCTGTGAAACTCCTTGCCAGAGGATGTTGTGAAGGTCACCACTGTCACAGGATGAAAAAAAGAACTAGATAAGTTCACGGAGCATGGGTCCATCAATGGCTATTAGTCAGGATGGGCAGGGAAGGTGTCCCTAGCCTCTGTTTGCCAGAAGCTGGGAATGGGCAACAGGGGATGGATCACTTGATGATTACCTCTTCTGATCATTCCCTCTGGGGCACCTGGCATTGGCCATTGTTGGAAGACAGGATACTGGCTAGATGGACCTTTGGTCTGACCCAGTATGGCCATTCTTATGTTCTTATGTAATGAATAGCAGGAAAAAATGACATCTACAAAGCATGGAATGGGGAATAGTCTTCAGGAAGCATTTGAATTGAAGAATGGTTAAAATTTATGACTTAGACGTTTAAGCTTCGGCTTTTCTGATCTTATGTCAGAACAAAGTCAGCTGTAAAGTGATACCTCAGAATCACTGGTAATGAGGGGAAAGCAACTGTCAGACAACAAAGTTTCAAGTGTACTTTGAGAAGAAGAGAAGAATAAATTTATGACCTGAGTGTTTGGATTTTTCTGGAGGGCTTTTTGTGGTGGGAGAAAAATGTCCTCTTCAGAAGTGATGTATTGAGTTGGTTGTAATGGAAGACAGAGAAAAGAAAAGCTGCCAAAAATAGGGTAAAATTTAAAGCTTCTTAGACATGTTTTATTGTCTCTTCATAAAGAGTGTGTCTCTTTTCTGACCTCCTGGGAATCTGAAACAAAAGAGGATTCTTCAGTGTGATATATTGGGGGGAAAAAATCAAAAGCACACAAGTCTTTATGGCTGGATTCCACACAACTTTCTACATAAAGAATCAAAATGTCTTACGTGGTATTCATCTAGCAGTACTCCACTCTTCCATAAATTCTCAAACAAGTGGTTTCAAGAGAAATCACTTATATACCATTTTATGTAAACTGATGATATTGCCATGTGACCTTTTCTAATATCTGAATAATGGAATTGTAAACAGAAAGTTTCACAGAGTGGCAAACTTGAAGAAAAAGTGCCTTTAAATAATGATGGTTTACACTCAAAATATTCAAAGCCAGATTGTAGGTTTGCCAATTTACACCAGCTGTGGATCAGCTCCCAGGTGAGGGTTGGTTTGGATAAGCATTTTAGACCTTGATCTTGCAAACACCCTGGTACTTAAGCACACGCGTAGTCCTATTGAATCATTTAGGATACCCATGTTCAGAATGTTAAGCAGGAATGGGACGCAACAACTGACAAAAAACATTCAATAAGGGCAGTGAGTTGAACACAAAGGAGATTTACAGCCATAAGTTTACACAGTTAGTCGGTTAGGGTATGTGCATATCTTAATGGTTCCATTAAAGTCATTTTTAATGGTAAATTGACTTGCATTTTGATGGCAACATGGAAAAAATGTGGGTTGAGGAGACTTGAATAAGGGGAGGGTGGAAACTTGGGGTCGTGCTATAACAATGGCATATTATGCATTTATCCAGTGATATTTAGCTGAGACTGTTTTGCATGATTGAAACATGATTTCAATAACTGTTTTACGGAATATATGTGACTGTAATGTCTTTATCTTTTAGAACCTTTCACAGATTTCATATTCATTTCTTCTCTACTTGCAAATATGTAAAAGCCAAAGTGCTCATGGCATTATGAGTTAAAGGCCCGTAATACTGAAATCCAGAAATGTTTTGCTAAGCTCCAAATAACAAAAAAAAAAGCACTGGTAATGCTTGGTATATGATTTGTCAGCAATAGGTGATGCAGCATGCAGGTTGACTCGTAGGAAAGAGATCTTTACTGAGCATGCTGAGAGGCCAGGCTTACCTGTTTTGAGGCCTGTGTTTGTCTGGTAACAGCCTGGTTTCCGCTTGCACTGCTGAGCCCCTGGTGCCACAAGAAACTAGGTCCCTCCTAAAACCTGACCCTTTTTCTTCAGTTCCGCTCACTACAAAGTGACCTCCCTGAAGGAATCTGCAAATCTATTGTTCATTCCTCCTTTACATGCCTTCTCAAGAGTAACTTTTGGAGGACTTGCATCCACAATTCAAAACTAATAACTATCTGATTATTTTGTTGAATTTTCAACTAGTTCAAATATATGTGGTTGAATTACAAAGCTGGACTGTAGGAATTAATCACTGCAATGCTGACTTTCAGTTAACTGTAGGGGATGAACAAAGCCCCTGTAATGGACACAGATGAACTTTCACTTCCATTCATCTCAAAGGCATTTGAGTACACATATGGAATGGACTGGTCTTACTTTGGACAAGACCTGAGAAATCAACAACATAATCCAATTCAGCAACATCCATAGCTCAAGAGAACGCAGTGCAAAAATAGTCATGAAAAGTACAGTAAGTTATCATGTCCTGTCTTTCACTTTAGTCAGGGAATGAGAAGGGAGAAATCGTATTTTCAGCTTTAAAGATAATGTCTGTTAATTCGAGAATCTTAATTTGCTTTCTTCCCAAATGCTCTCAGCTCTTAATCACTTACAGCATCTCTTTTCATTTTCATTATCAGTTAACCCTCATTGCAAAACCTTTCATTTAGGGTGCTGCTTTATTATAGCTTTGCTTTGTTGTACAACTGTTCTAAAGCTAACTCCATCAACCAGAAGTAGAATTGCAAGCTCTGTATTTTGTAAGAAAACACCTAAAATTCCAAACTCTATAGGAGACAGCATTCAACCGAAAACCCAAGCGATTAGCCAAAATTTGGTTTCCTGACAGTTGTTTTGGTTAGGAGGAGAAACTGATGTTGGACTGAGGCATTTCTTTGATGCAATCCTTTTATTTTCAAAGAATGTACAAAATCCTTTTTCCTGGAACAGAGCAGGAATCATAAAACAGAAATTTCTTTGCTCACAGTTCCAAGCCTCTTTCAGCCAGCACTCAGCCCCAAAAACTCTGTTTCTATGCTTTTTTCTCAGGAGCTTCCTCCCAGGGTTTGTTCTAGCTTTGTGCTGCTTACAACAGAGTCCTGGTCCTTGACTGGGCTCCTAGCTGCTACAGTAATACAAATAATAAATAACGTCCTCTGAGCAGGTCTGTTGTTTTTCCTGCTTTTTTTCCACAGAGACACCAAAAAATACCCAGTGAAACCTCTTCCTCCACATGTGCCTTTCATGTACCTTTGTTTTGGGTGGTGATACATACCTGCATTTTGGGTGGAGGCGGCTGCTGTTTCAGCTATCTGTCTCCATAAAGGAGTTTAATTGTTTCTTACATGTGTCAATAATAAAGGGCAGCAGAGACGTCCACCAGTTATTCCCAGAGCAGCGCTGCTCCCTTATGAGAACTTCCCCCCCCCCCCCCCCAGCATGCAATTTTGGGGCTGGCCCTTTAATTTTGGCAGAGTCAAACAACTGTAGCCAGTAAATAGTTGCTGCTTGCTGCAGCTCCCCCTCTGCCAGGTGGTATGTACCCTTAACTCCTATTGTGTTGGCCTTTTTGTATCGCTAAGTCAAAGGCCTATTTTAATAGGTATGAATCATAATGTTTTAGCACTCTGCTTGTTGCTGTTCTCCATCCCCTTTCGTAACATTACTGGGCGTGTACAGAAGGTGTAATTACAGAGGAGATTATATGTTCTGTTTATCTGACTGTAGAAGCAGTTCTTGAAGAAATAGTTAGTATCTGCTGTGGTGCAGCTCCTGTTAGAAGCTGAATGGAACCACCAGTCAACTCTGTTCTGTCTGATTCTGCCAATAATTTCCAGAGGTATACACTGCCAACATGCAGGTGAAGTACTGGGACAAATGTTTAAAGAGGAGGCAGCATATGCCCAGTTATTCTTTTGGGCAGTGTGGACTGGTGTTTCAGTGCAACAGCATCGCCTTTGGCCAAACAGAGCCCTGAGCTCCTTCCTATCTCCCCTGGTTTCTGTAGACCTTTCAGCGTGTTGGTCCAGTCATCCCTTCTCAGGGTGCAGTCTTTGGGTGTTTTTTCAGCATTTTTCTGGCAGGATTTCCCTTCTCCAGCCTTCTTCCAGCTGCCTCACCCCCCACTTCACAGATCTTTTATTCTCCCAGCTTTTGTGAGGCTGCCAATTGGCATTGGTTAGCAGTACCTGCATTAACATCTTGGTTGCTTGGCCAGCATGGGATATTGTGATGGGGTGGACTAGGTCTGGAAGTCCCCTGCTGGAGTCCTCATTGTCCTGCCTTAACCTGCCCCAGAAACTAAATCCAAGAGGGGTGGCTCAGCAGGAAGGCTGTGGGTCACTGAGGACTCAGGTAGAGGCAAGGAGTCCCCAGGGAAGAAGTCCTTGGGACGTGCTCAATCTCAGAGTAGGAGCCTTACAACTTAGCTGGACCAAGCAAGGGTACTGTGATGTGCCCTGTTCGACATGTTAAAGACTAAGCCTAGGGAAGGCTGCAGAGAAGGACATGCCAACGGAGGGTACCAAGACAGGCCCTGTTGGACTATTGACAGACTGAGCCCAGGAAGGGCTGCAGGACATTTTGGATTGTGTAACCTGGAATGGGTTTGTTTGTTTCACACATGACAGAGTGTGACTCGGCCAGAGGGCTGAGTCACTGAAGACCTGCCTGACAAGTGCAGAGGCTGACAGGTGTGGAAGAAGTTGAGACAAACTGTAGGGATGCATGCATTTGACCAGGGGTCATTCACAAAAGGTGGGTGCGCTACATTACAGGTATATACACATCATGGCAGACAGCCACAAAACCAAAGAGTATCTGAGGAAAAGAAACAGACAAGCTACAGATGTGTACATCCTAGAGCAGGGGTGGGAAAACTTTTTGGCCCAAGGGCCACATCGGGATTGCAAAACTGTATGGAGGCCTGGATAGGGAAGGCTGGCAAAGAGCCTGACCCCTGACCCCTATCCACCCCTCCACTTCCTGCCCCCCTGACTGCCCCCCTCAGAACCCCTGACCCATCCAACCCCCCCACTCCTTGTCCCCTGACCGCCCCCTCTCAAGACCGCGCCCTGACCCTGACCCCAGCCCCATCCAACCCCCGTGTCCCCTGACTGCCCCGGCCTCTATCCACACCTCTGCCCCCTGACAGGCCCCCCGGGACTCCCACACCTATCCAACTGCTCCCTGACCACCCCCACCCCAAACCTCTGCCCCATCCAACTGCACCCTGGGACTCCCTGCCCTTTATCCAACCCCCCTGGCCCCTTTACCATGCTACTTAGAGTGGCATGTCTGGCAGCTGCATTGCCCAGTTGGAGCCAACCCCGCCACTGCGCTGCCCTGCAGGAGCACACAGCCCCGCTGCCCAGAGCACTGCCCATGCTGCAGCATGGGTGCGGGGGGACAACAGGAGAGGGGCTGGAGGCTAGCCTTCCGGGCCAGGAGCTCAGGGGCCCGGCAGGATGGCCCCGCCGGATGTGGCCCATGGGCCGTAGTTTGCCCACCTCTGTCCTAGCGGGAAAATGAAGGATTATTGAGACATAACTGTAGACATCAGTTCAGTTCTCAGAAAGCTAAATTGTTTCTGATTATGCCTCAAGAAGCCTGATTTTTTCAAGAGAAGAAGGATGGTCCAGTAGCTAGAGTGCTAGCCTACAACTTGAAGTCTTCTGTGATGTTAGACAAGTCCATAAAAGGCCGATTTTAAAAGATATTTAGTCGAGCTGGGTGATTTTTTCAGCACATAAAAAGTTTGCTGAAAAATGCATTTTTCAACATGCCAAATCTATCTGTGAATTTAGATTAAATTTGGCAAATATTATGGACTGGAAAAAAAACAGAAAAATAATTGGAAATGTTGAAACAAATGTTCTGACATTTTCAAAATGAATAGTATTGACTTTTTTTTTCAGATTGATATTTTGTTTTGAAAATGTTGTTTCCAGTTACCATTGGGTACATTTCGATCGACCCAAATGAATTTTTGGTTGGGTTTTCATTTAATGAAGAAATATTGGAAAAACATTTCCATTCCAAACTAAATGAGTTTTTATCATCATACTTACTGGTTCAGCCATAGAAAATTTATTTATTTTCTCAGCTGCTAATACTTAGGTGCCTAAAATTGCAGATAGGTGTCTAATGGGATTTTCAAAAGCACCTAGGCACCCACTTTCCATGGAGGTAGCAATCAACATGCGTTTGAAAATCCACCTAGGTATCCATTATCCCTTTTAAAAATCTGGTCCTTGGCGTCTCTGTCCCTCAATTCTCCATTAGTAAAATGGTGATGATAATAGCACTTGCCTACCTTGCAGAGTTGTTGTTAGGGTAATTACACAGGGCCTGATGAAATATATCCAGTGGTATTTAAGGAACTATTTGAAACAATCTCAGAACCATTCCCAATTATCATGAAGGACAAATGAGGTCCCACAGGAGTGGAGAAAGGCAAGAACAAAGAGGATGCAGGAAATTATAGACCAGTCAGCCTAACTTGGAAAGATACTGGAACAAATGACGAAACAATTAATTTGTAAGCACCTACAGGATAGTAGGAGTTTAAGGAATAACCAGCATGAATTTGTTAAGATCAAATCATGCAAAACCAATTTATTTTCATTCTTTGACAGATTTACTGGCCGAAGTGGATGAGGGGAAGCAGTAGACATGATATATCTTGGTTTTAGTAAGGCTATAGACACAAAAAGAAAAGGAGTACTTGTGGCACCTTAGAGACTAACCAATTTATTTGAGCATGAGCTTTCGTGAGCGTTAGCTGTAGCTCATGAAAGATCATGCTCAAATAAATTGGTTAGTCTCTAAGGTGCCACAAGTACTCCTTTTCTTTTTGCGAATACAGACTAACACGGCTGTTACTCTGAAACCTGTCGCTATATACACAGTTCCACGTGCTATTCTCATAAGCAAACTAGGGAAATGTGGTCTGGACGATGGTCCCAGGAAATTAGAGAGACTAGGTGGGTGAAGTAATACCTTTTATTGGGTCAACTTCTGTGAGTGAGAGAGACAAGCTTTCGAGCCACACAGAGCTTGTCGTCTTCAACAGAAGTTTGTCCAATAAAAGATATTACCTCACCAACATTTTCTTTCTACACAACTGGTTGAGTACTCAGTTATCAGTGGTTCACTGTGAAACTAGGAGGGCATATCTAGTGGGGTCCCACAGGGGTCAGTCCTGGTCAATACTAGTCAATTACTAGTAATTAATTACTTATTAAATACTAGTCAATATTGTCATTAATTACTTGTATAATAGAGTAGAGAGTGTGCTTATTATTGACAAATATCTGCTGGGCTAAAATTGTAACCTACACTGTTTATTCTATACTTCATAGGCCCTGAATCACTGTTGCCTTACTCTAGTTTTATGCTGATGTAACTCCACTGAGGCAATGGTGAATCAATTGCATACTGGTTATGCGAGAACTAGTTTCTAAGAACCATTGTTATTTTTTCTAGTAGTGGTTTTGCTCATTATGCATGGTCAGATCATATGCATTTTTATCCTATTGTCTGCATGACTCTACTTTCACTGAGAAAGGGGATTATACTCCTATCTTAATTAAGGATATTCTTCATGTCAAAAGCTTGGAGAAATCATTTAATAAACCTAATGATAGTTCAAACTGAGGAAGATGGGATGCCCTCAAAATGATATAGGTCATTTAATTTTCCTGACTGTTAGTGTTTTTTTTTTAATTGCATTCTAGTTAAAGATTCAGTACTGATAGATATATCTTCTTTAGATAAGATTCTTAAAAGGACCAGATCCTCAAGGATTTATATGAAATTAAATTGTGATTAAATATTTTCCTCTCTGGAAAATAGAATTATGCAGATGAGATGGCTAAAAAGTCCAGTTATGAAAGGTAGACAAATTACTTGGGATTCCCTAAAAGACAAGTATGGGACTAGGGAAAAAAACTAATACCAAAGATGTTGCTATTAGGATTGAAACTCGTTCCCAAGTCCTTTGTGATCTCAGCAACTAAAACTGGGGGGAAAAGTTTTAGACAAATACTTAAACTAGACTCTCATATATAGAGCCAGTTAGATAATCCGGTAAATACTAAATGCCATTCATTTACCACCTTCTGATAAATCTCCCAGCCCAAATGGCTCATCTATAGACTTCTATAAAAAGATAAGTAGCAGATCCTTTCATTAAAGCTGTTTTGGTTTCCAGGTTTGTTGCCTGCAACCAGGCACGTGGGTAGAGGCTTGTGAAGATGGAAGTAATCTGAAAGAAGTATAGAGCTGGCATAGGTTAGATACACCTTTGTGCAAAGTTCTTGGTCCAGTGCTACTGTGCTCTCCACTTTTCTCAGGGCTCATGATTCAGCCCTAGGGGTTACAATAACACCTTTCTAATATACAAAGAGAAGAGATTAGGATGGAGAGGACTGTAGTTAAGTATTCCTATACCTCACCTTAATTTGAATATAAAAATATCATCTAAGATTTCTGTTTGGAGGCTGGAAGACTTTTTTTTTTCTTGATTTGATACATGGAGACCATGTACTGTCAGCATCTTTTTTAAAAAAAATCCTCTGATAACATTAGTTTGGTTCTAAATTTCCTCCACTTATGTCAGACAATTAACCTCTCATTAGATGAAGAAAAAGCTTTTGAGGACGTGGAGTAGAGCTATTCAACTTGGAGAGTGTGGCCTAGTGGACTGAGCACAGGCTTGTGAGCCAGGAGAGCTGTGTTCTATTGCTGGCTCTGCTGTTCTGTGACCTTGGGCAAGTCTCTTTCTTTCCCACCCTTTCTCTATCTATTTAGATTGTAAATTGATCTGATCGGGGCTCTCTCACCATGTTGAGAGTGCCTCACGCAGTGGGACTGCAATCTCGGCTGGGACCTCTCAATGACTGTAGGATTAATAATTAACATTTTTCTGCTTTTCTTCTCTTTTTCCATTCAGAATAGTCCCTCCAATCCAGTCTATCACTGTGACTACCTACTTCCTCCTACCATTTTATTCTGTTTAGTTCTTATACTGCTCCTATCACGGTGGTATTAGAGGCTGTTCTGATGGTGAATTCATCAGTATGAATACCATCTGTCACACGTGTTTCTTTCTTTCCTTTCTTCTTCCTCTCCCTAATGGAAAAACAACACATACATTTTTAATATTTTTATTCTCTTACACATACATTCATACTTATAGGTTTATTAGAGAAGGCAAGGTCCGACAGGAATTATTTTAGGGAAGTTCTATGGCTTATGTTATGCAGTAGGTCAGACTAGATGTTCACAATGATCTCTTACGACTCCGGAATCTATGAATAAACAGGTGTGTCTTGCACTTACCTTCCCATCCATTTATAACCCACTGGTGAGTGTGTGTTAGAGGTCCTCCTCTGTGTTGAGATCTGCAGAGGAAATGAGTTGTTACAGCCCCCCCCATCCCCCGAAGTACAGAGCCTGTCTCTTTAGCTCAAATTGTAGCAGCTAATGCTTTCAGATCTGCAGGTCCCTGGGCAAATTAATTTTTTTGATGTGGCCAAGGACTTGAACTCAGATGCCTCTGATTCAAAGAAAGGATTAGAATCCACATCTACTACCTCCCAGATAAGTACCTTAATTAGCAGCAGGATGGTTACAAATTAATTATTTAAAAATCAGATTTTTTATATTTAAATTAAGGACAGGTGTTTTTTTAAAAATCTATTTAATATTAAATTTGACCTTGATAATTTTGTCTAAATGTATTATAATCTATTAATCATTTAACATAAGTACAAAAAGTAATATTAAGCAGTACATGTTTGCTGCCAAGTTTTAAAGATGGTCAAATTACTGAACTGGTGGAAGAGACTGGTGAAGCACCTGGAACCAGAGTTTGATGAAGTGCTACACCTGTTTTTGACAGTAGATGCCTCCGGCGTCCTTACTCCAGAGTGGGGCTCCATAGCTGGGTCTCTCACATACCTGGGATAAAGATTGCAGGGGAAGGGGATGAATAGACAGACACATGGTTTTCTAAGCTGACCCTGAAAATTTTAGGTTGAACTATTGGATCAACATTGCAAATAGCTTCAGGTAGACTGAAACTGCACTTTTTTGGTGAATAAACTATTTGTCCAAAAAATATCATCCAGTTCCTAGTGCATTGGGCCAAGAAGGCAGCCATCGTATACCCCTTTTAATACAGCTCCTTAATGATTCACTTGTGACTTTGCCACAAGCCCTGAGCAAGGGGCAACACGTAGGTGCATTGCTCCAGGACCAGACCAGGAAGTGGACCATGTCATTCTGAGTCTCAAAATCTGGTTCCTGGTTTCCTTGCTTTCAGGGTGCTAATGGTGCAGGTGACTTTCTTTGTGTGTTTGACCAATCCCTGCCCACATACATAGGACTCCTGTGGTACAAGTGTAAGGCAGTTCACAATTGGGTCCTTCATATGAGCCTCTAAAGGCCATTCTTAGCTAACTCTAAGCAAAGAAAATTGCCCATGGAAGGGGAAATTCCCTGCTGTGTTTTAGCAAAGATGAGTTTGAATGTTTCTTTTTCTGCAAAAGTAAATAAAACCAGCACAGATACTCAAACACCAGCCTGCCAGATGTCCATTTGGACTAGCTTTGGAGACTCGTGTCAGATTTTTAATCAGACTATGCTGAATTACTTTAGCAATTCATGCCGACGGTCTCATAAACAATAACAGATTGTCACACCATTTGTATGCTATGCGTGTTTCTAGATTCACTGTCTGCGAACACTGATCTGAAAAAATTACACTCAAAAATATTTGAAAGTGCTCAGCTGTGAGGTTGCAATAAATGCAGAACTTATCATGAGAACATAATGCCTTTATGAATGTCCTAGTTCATACAGGGCCTCATCCCAAGTCTGTTCCCAATAGCAGGACTCCATTTTCAACAGGCTTTGGATCAGACCCATAAATAATTTCTTGGTGGTAATAAAGAACTGAAGTGTCAATGGGATAAAGTAATCAAAAAGCGTAGGGGGCAGGGAATCCTGGTTTTATAACATGGGTTTCCATTATCATTACCATTCACTATCCCATTGCCTAGCACCCAGGTCAGCAAGGTATTTAAGCACAAGTCTAACTTTAAGTATATGAGTCATTGGGATTACCCTTGTGTTTAAACTTAAAGTTAGGCATTCACTTAAGTTCCTGGCTGGACAGGGGCTCCACTAATTTTAACCATTAGCATGTCATTGTTACCTACAGGGCTCTGACTTTTTCTAGTGACACAACACAGCATGATACAGTAGATGAACACTCTTGGTGATATATGTAACCTTTCAGTCAGCTTAATCAGTAGGAATGGCAGTGCCAGTATCCTCCTACTGCCCAGCAATGTACCTCAGTCTTGATCTGGATGGACCATTTCAAGGGGTCAGATGGTATTTCATTTCCCATTCTCAACTGATTCCTGGCCTCTCTGCTGAGACTGCCAAGCTGTGGTAATTGTAGGTTGACATGTGGAAAGGAACTGGACTGAGATCACCAGCTCGCTTCATGAGGACCACTGAGAAGCTAGCCAAGAACAATGACTTTTGATTCCTCCTGACTTGACCTGAATCAACTGACTATCCCATTAGTGAATCACTTGAAATAACCAGTTCCTCAAATTGCATTTAAAAAAACCTAATTTCACTTTTAGCTTCATCTCATTCATTTCCTTTCATCTTTTCATGTTCCTTTCCTGTTTGTTGGTGTTAATGGACCAGATTCTGCTCTCGTGTGCATAACAAATTCAGAGTAATCCCTTATACCTTCAGCACTGTTACCCCAGATTAAAACCAGTGGATATGAGAACAGAATTTAGCCTAGTATTCCTGAGACATTCTTCCTTCTCTCTCTCTCTCTGCTTTTTCTAGTCTATCATCATCCAACTAACTCTGTGTAAACTAGTCCAGTTAACAGAAATTTGATTTCTTATACTGAGATAGAGGGAATACAGTATAGGAGGATTCAGAGTAGCAGCCGTGTTAGTCTGTATCCACAAAAAGAAAAGGAGTATTTATGGCACCTTAGAGACTAACAAATTTATTTGAGCATAAGCTTTCGTGAGCTACAGCTCACTTCATCGGATGCATTCAGTGGAAAATACAGTGGGGAGATTTATATACACAGAACATGAAACAATGGGTGTTACCATACACAATGTAGGGAGAGTGATCAGGTAAGGTGAGCTATTATCAGCAGGAGAGCGGGGGGGAGGGAGGCCGGGAAACCTTTTGTAGTGATAATCAAGGTGGGCCATTTCCAGCAGTTGACAAGAACATCTGAGGAACAGTATGGGCGGGGGTGGGGGGGTGGGGGGGAGAATAAACATGGGGAAATAGTTTTACTTTGTGTAATGACCCATCCGTTCCCAGTCTTTATTCAAGCCTAAGTTAACTGTATCCAGTTTGCAAATTAATTCCAATTCAGCAGTCTCTCGTTGGAGTCTGTTTTTGAAGATTTTTTGTTGAAGAATTGCTACTTTTAGGTCTATAATCAAGTGACCAAAGAGACTGAAGTGTTCTCCGACTGGTTTTTGAATGTTATAATTCTTGACGTTTGATTTGTGTCCATTGATTCTTTTACATAGAGACTGTCCAGTTTGGCCAATGTACATGGCAGAGGGGCATTGTTAGCACATGGTGGCATCTCTGCTCTCACCAACACTGATTTTACATCTGTCTAGCTTCAGTACAATTACTCCTCATTAACACAAGTGAAAGTGCAGAATTATGTGATGTGATGGTTCTGTGGTCTGCCTACATATCAACACTGGGCCAAATTATGCACTCTTACAGGAGTGTAAATCCATAGTCGCTCCATTGCATTCAGAGGAATTACTAAGCATTCCATCCATAACCGTCATCACCTAAACCATCCACCTATTGCATCTAGCATAGACCCCAGAAGGAAGAGAAGAGATTATTGGGAAGGGTTCAGAAAAGAGTTACAGTAGAAGAGTGATTCAAGGTTTGGGAACCAGGCCTTATAATGAGAGACTAAAGAAGCTCAATCTATATAGTATACAAAGAGATGGTTACACAGTGACCCGATCACGGTCTATAAGTACCGGCAGGGGGAGAAGATTTCTGATAGAAGCTGTGTAGTGTCTAGCAGAAAGAAGCATAACCAGTTGCAATGGCTGGAAGCTGAAGATAGGCAACACATTTTTTTTTACCGTGAAAGTAATTAACCATTGGCTCCATTTACTAGGGATATAGTAGTTCCTCCATCACTTGGAGTCCTTAAAAGCATATTGCATATGTCAAGGTTCCTCCCCCACTCTGAACTCTAGGGTACAGATGTGGGGACCTGCATGAAAAACCTCCTAAGCTTATCTTTACCAGCTTAGGTCAAAACTTCCCCAAGGTACAAAATATTCCACTCGTCGTCCTTGGATTGGCCGCTACCACCACCAAACTAATACTGGTTACTGGGGAAGAGCTGTTTGGACGCGTCTTTCCCCCAAAAATACTTCCCAAAACCTTGCACCCCACTTCCTGGACAAGGTTTGGTAAAAAGCCTCACCAATTTGCCTAGGTGACTACAGACCCAGACCCTTGGATCTTAAGAACAATGAACAATCCTCCCAACACTTGCACCCCCCCTTTCCTGGGAAATGTTGGATAAAAAGCCTCACCAATTTGCATAGGTGACCACAGATCCAAACCCTTGGATCTGAGAACAATGAAAAAAGCATTCAGTTTTCTTACAAGAAGACTTTTAATAAAAATAGAAGTAAATAGAAATAAAGAAATCCCCCCTGTAAAATCAGGATTGTAGATAGCTTACAGGGTAATTAGATTCAAAAACATAGAGAACCCCTCTAGGCAAAACCTTAAGTTACAAAAAAGATACACAGACAGAAATAGTTATTCTATTCAGCACAATTCTTTTCTCAGCCATTTAAAGAAATCATAATCTAACACATACCTAGCTAGATTACTTACTAAAAGTTCTAAGACTCCATTCCTGGTCTATCCCCTGCAGAAACCAGCATATGACAGACACACAGACCCTTTGTTTCTCTCCCTCCTCCCAGCTTTTGAAAGTATTTTGTCTCCTCATTGGTCATTTTGGTCAGGTGCCAGCGAGGTTACCTTTAGCTTCTTAACCCTTTACAGGTGAGAGGAGCTTTCCCCTGGCCAGGAGGGATTTCAAAGGGGTTTACCCTTCCCTTTATATTTATGACAGCATAGTTTTCTAAAATGTATGCTGCAGCTCAACAAGAAGTTATGGGCTCAAGGCTGGAAATGTTATGACAAATTGCTTCCCAGTAGGGGGCATTATGGTGTGATTATGAACAGGAACTTAGAGAACTCCACTTTCAGGAAGACCATGATGAGAGAGCTTAGGTGGCAGCAAAGCCTGAATGTAACATTACAATGGCTCTCTTTGTATGAGTGAACACTGAGCAGGAACCACATGGTGCAGTTCTCTAGCCTGTGTTATGCAGCAGGTCAGGCTACATGATCATAATAGTCCCTTCTGGTTTTAACATCCATATATTTCATAAAAACAGTGTTCTACCACTTATGATAAAGGAGTATCCCTTAGTTTTCATAGGGTCTGCTCTTTCAGGGGGCCAAGTCAAACTGGCGTTTGACATCACAACCAAAAGACATGCTCACTTCACATAGCATTGTCTGTCTGATAGTCTTACAGTAGTTTACAATCTAAATTAATTACACCTCACAGTACCCTTGGTGGTGGTTAGTATCATGGGCACTTTATATTTTATTATTATTGTTTGCAATGCTATAGTGCCTGGAGGCCTCAAACTAGATCGGGATGCCACTCTACGAGTTGCTGTACATATAGTAAGAAACTAGCCCTTTGCAGGTAGATAAACTGAGGGATTGAAGAAAGTCAATGACTTTCCAAGGTACAAGAGTAAGTCAGAGGCAGACCTGGGAAGAAAACCCAATAAACCTATGCTTTACACATCTTTACTAGTTTCCTGATTTAGGCCCCAGTCCACTTAAGTACATGCATTATAGGACTTAAAGATGTGCTTAACATTAAGCACGTGCTTAAGTGGTTTCCTCCATCAGGGTCTTAATAAGTAAAAAGAGAGAGCCTGGTTGTCCTTTCATGTACTCAGGTGTAACTCACCAGTAACTCTAGGGTTGTTGCACCGGCATGAAACTGATGTGAGGGAGTGGAGAATCAGACCTAGTGTTTCTAACTGCTGACTTAGATAGAGCTTGCCCATTAAAGATGAGAAAACGACTACATTTGTATGCTGAAGTTAGTCCAAGAACTTCTGAACAAACTCTGGTTGTGTATTTGTTACCTGACCTGCAGTCTGGCACGTTATTAATTCACTTCACTACCGGAATCTATTAAAAATATTTCCTACTTTGAAACGGAGAGAAGGCAATTTGAATTTATCTCCAGATCAGATGCACAGATCATGGGGAAAGTGATGAATAAATCATGAGAGTTTTCCAGATTACATTTTATGTTGGCCCAGCTACTGTATTTGTAATGTGTGATTATAGTAATCACACTTCAGTTAATATTGCCTATAATCCATATTGCTTATAATCCAAAAAAAAAAAAAAAGAAAGAAAAAGAAAACAAGCCATAAAAGTCCCTAGACCAATATAATCCTTTTTTTCTCTGAGATAAAACTGCTAAAGCAATGGCTGAACCAGTTAATGTATGAGCCTCTTGTGGTAGGATGATCAGTAAAACAAGCTACAAAGTTAGATTTCTTGTTTTGAGGTAAAACATGCCACGTGTATTGCATATTCCATAAATAAGATGATCTGATGAGTTTTAACTAATTTGGTTTTAGACAATTAGTTTGTCTATTGTTTTAGCTCAGGGCTGTTTTCCTTTCAAACAAAATCAAATGCTTATTTGGAAGAAATACAGCAGCTAATTCTTTCTGAGAACACAGGGTCCTCTTTGACAGTGGCCATTAAAAAGATTTTAATGAAATCACCGAGATTTATTTGAAGCTGGACTAAGAACTTTTTTTTAATACTCAATCTGCCCATCTATATTAATTTTTTAACACAGATGGAGGTTTTATGGGTACCCACAGAAGGAAGTAGAAAGGGAGATTACTGGAATTTCAAGATGCAAGTCAGGGTGCACAGAAGGCTGGAGTTCTTGCAGAGGCAAGAATGAGATTAGAGCAGGAAAACCTGGCAACATTAAAATGCAAAAATTAAAAAACCAAGTGGTGCAACAAGGAGCTGTAGGGAGGCATTTGTGATCAATTTACCTACTACCTATGTATGAATGAAATTCAGTATCCCCTCAAAAAGATATTAGAGTGGCACCCAACTACTATGCTATCGTTAAAGGGCTATTTGTTATTCCTTTATGAGCTCTCTTGCTGAGGATGTACAATGTGGCTGTTAAAATGGCCTTTCGTGTCGCTATTAGCACTGCACAGACTAAAACAAGCTGTGCCCATTGTTTTCAAACAAAACTGAGGGCCTGAGCCACCTCTCATTATAGTCATCAGTAATAGTTTTGCCGCTGACTCCAATGGGAGCAGGATCCAGACTTGGTTCGGCTGCTCTTCCATTAGAGTCAGTTCTTTAAAATGCAAGTGGGTAGAGGAGCATCTACAACCTTTGTTTACAAAGACTCATTCAAACACACATTGCTGGTATTTGGTCCATATATTAGACAAAAGCCTCTTAATTGTTAAAGAAGTAGCATGACATACCCAAGCATTGTCTTCAAATCAGCTGCTGTGTGGTGTGTGTCACTTGAATAGCTCAGCTTACATAATGCACGCACACAGAGGACACAGAGGATATTTTTGCAGGTGGACAAACACCAGTCCTGTTCTATGGGGACAACTTCCCTAGACATCCACAAAGCATAGAACCACAGATCTAGTCCCATTGAAGTCAATGGAAATCTGTGCATAGGCTTTTGGATAAAATTCACTCCCTATCTAGCAAGTTTAGATGAGCTATTACCAGCAGGAGAGTGAGTTTGTGTGTGTATGGGGGTGGGGGGATGTGAGAAAACCTGGATCTATGCAGGAAATAGCCCGACTTGATTATGTAAAGAGTTGTCACTTTGGATGGGCTAGCACCAGCAGGAGAGTGAATTTGTGTGGGGGGGTGGAGGGTGAGAAAACCTGGCTTTGTGCTGGAAATGGCCCACCTGTTGATCACTTTAGATAAGCTATTACCAGCAGGACAGTGGGGTGGGAGGAGGTATTGTTTCATATTCTCTGTGTGTATATAAAGTCTGCTGCAGTTTCCACGGTAAACATCTGATGAAGTGAGCTGTAGCTCACGAAAGCTCATGCTCAAATAAATTGGTTAGTCTCTAAGGTGCCACAAGTACTCCTTTTCTTTTTGCGAATACAGACTAACATGGCTGTTCCTCTGAAACCTATCTAGCAAGGATGCTTCTATGGCTTCCATTACTGTTAAATCTGAGAGCCTCACAGGCTTTCATTTTTTTCCATCCTGTTATAATGTTATCCCCATTTTGCAGATGGGGAACTGAAGCACAGAGAGACTAAATGACTTGCCCAAGGTCACAAAAGGAATGGAACACTTTTATCTTATGGATCCCAGGTTAGCACCCTACCCACTGGACAATCCTCCTTCCTCTGCACAGAAGGGGGCCAACAGAAGGCTGTGTGGTACTCAAGTGTTGCATAGGCCTTGCTCTGTCCTGCTTGGGAGTTATTTTCACCATTATGGATTATTTGTGAATAAATAAATAAATAAATCAGACAAATAAATCACTGAAATCCTCCCCTGAATTTTACATTTATGATGTGCATCAACAAACAGAGGAAAATATTATAAGGGGCAGATGTGTTACCTTGGAGCAACAAAATTTGCAATGGCAGGATAAGTGTAAGAGGATGAATAAGAAGATTTCTATCACAGCTGTCTAGATGAGACTATATATGTTTTTGTTTGAGTGTATATTCATTTTTAAATTATATCCTCCTTTCTGAAGACTAGACCCAAGCCAATCATTGATTTTTTGGTTCGGTGACTTAACTGAAACAAATCAAGAAAAATTCAATTAGTTTTGAGCCAAAATGGAATGTTTTCTCTCTTTCATGACAAAAGAAAAAATTGAACAAAAATTGTTCAAGTCTCAGTTTGAAATGACAATGAAATGTCAGTTTGAAATAAAATTTTCAAAACAAACGGTTTCATTTTCCAAATTTTTGTTTTCAGATTTCTTTCGGGTTTTGTTCAGCTGAAACTATTCAACATGAATTCAAGAACAGTTTTGGTGGCCAATTCCCCTCCCTCCCCACCAGCTGTACTGAAGACTCTTCTCCACTGAGTGAAAGATGCTCAAGTCCAATAAACAGTTCACTCCATCCAAATGGTGAGATTATGTCACAGCTAAAACAGGGGCGGCGGGCCTTAAATTTCCTTTGGACACCAGGAGATGTTTGTTACGACCATGTTTAAATTAAGTTACCAGGTCAGAGCCAGAATTACCAATTGATGAGCACAATAAACAATTTGAGCTGAAGGCTTGTTATCAGTTGTAGACTTCATGGCACTCTGCATTAGGCCAGACCCTCAGCTAGTGTAAACTATCATTGCCTCTTTGAATTCAGTAGAACTTTGTGAAACATTTAACTCAAAACAATTTTGACAGATTATTTTATTAGTAGTAGTTTTAGAGGAGTGCCTAGGAACTCCTGTACAGGCCCTCCTAGATAGACACATCAGAAAGGGTTTGTCTACACTGCAAAAAAATCCCAGTGGCCGTGAGTCTCACAGCACGGGTCAATTGATTCAGGCTCACATTAGGGGGCTAAAAAGACATTTCTCCTTGGGCTTTATACCCAGCTCTGAGACCCTCCCTGGTCACCGAGTTTCAGATCCTGAGCTTCCACTTGAGTGGGAATATCTACATTGCTATTTTTAGCCCCATAATATGAACCCTGTGAGTCCAAGTCAGTTGACCTGGGCTCTGAGACTTGCTGCCACCATGTGAGGGTTTTGTGTTTGTTTTTCTTTCAGTGTAGATGTACCCAAACATGTTCTCTGCTCCAGAGAGCTCACAATTTGCACCTCAGGGAGGATGCAACATGTGGACAAAACAGACAGATGGGGTGGGGGATAGATGGGAGGATGAAGTAATGAATTGAACAAAGTTTAGTAAATACATAGTCTCCACTCACTACTGCCTAGCTGGTTTTATTGCCAGGTTAATGTGCTTTTTAGAGTGAATTTTGGAATAATGGGAGGAAAACTTTAGCCACTTTTTCCCAATTCCCCCTTGAATTTCAAACTTTTGAGCAATTCTCTAAATGTCAGACCTCTGACATTTTCCCTCAGATGTGGGCCAATGGAGTTCTGCTTGGTCTACTTGTCTCTTTTCATCTCCAGCTTTACACCTACACTAACACACCATCCAACTGACACATGGAAGGCCACTGATCTGTTACAGACCACTGTAGAACTCTACTAGAGCATGGATCTGACCCGTGAGAGTGCAGGTATGTGGTGTTCTTTTTAAGCTATGGCATAGTTTTGAAAGCTATATTTTTAGACTGATGATTTTATACTCCCGTTGGCATCTGTGTGAAACTATGATTATGGTAACACAAAAAAATACTTTGCAAAATGGCAGCCAACTCTAATGAAATCATACCACTTATCAGATCTGCCAGCCTATGACATGGTAGAGATCACAGCCCACCTGTGAGGAGAAGAAGAATGGTTAATGTACTAGGTATGGACTCAGGAGATTGCCTGCCTGCATTCTCCACTACCTGGGGCACCCACCAGCAGCAGACCCTGGCATGACCAGGGCACCCACCTCAGTTTCCCCTTTCTTCCAGAGTCCCCAATAACTCCCTACAAGCTTTCAAAGTATAAATAGCCTTTTGAGGGGTTAATTTGTTACAAAGGGCCTCACGACCATAATTCAGATTTCCCCAGCACAATCCATACACGACATTCACTCTTTCAAGTCCCAAATCACCACACCAAGTACAGCTCTGAATCTCTTCCCATGCTCCAGCTCTCATTTACAATCCAAGCAACTGTGTCTGGGGTTTTCTCTGCCCTGTTTCCTTTCCAGGGATGGTTCCAGCTCTTGCCCAGAGATACCACCAGGCTCCCCCCTTCATCATTCCCCAGCCTTCAGCTCTCTGGCCCTTCAACTTCTGCTCAGAGAACCAGCAAGCTTCTCCTTTTGCTGCTCCCAGCCTTCAACCCCTCTGGCCACAGCTCCTTGGTCTGGGGAAGTCTTTAGGTGAACCACCGACTGCCTTGCTGCCTTCTGCTTCCACTGGACTGATCTGGCTCCACTGCTCAACCAGGGAGCTCTCACCGCTCCCTCCTTTAGGGGCATCCCCTACCTGATGCTCTCAGCCCAGCTCTGCTCTTCCTCTGACCTCTCTCAGCTCCCTCCCTTTCTGGGGTCTGGGTTCTGCACTTTCCCCTCTCTGGGTTCTGCACACTCTCTTGCCTTCGGGATGTCTCTGATTTATAAGTCCCAGAGTCAGCCATGCCCATCTCATTGCACTAGAATGCACCTGGACTAGAACAGGCGAGCTGGGTCTGATTTCATTTAAGAGCCCAGCTGCCCTGTTACAGCAGCCTTGATATCTGCTGCAGCCTCTAGGTGCTCCCAAACTACACACAAGTAAGAAGAAGAAGCTGGAGCCTGCCATCGTGACTTCAGAAGATCTGTGGTTTAAAAAATGAGTGAAAATTTAACATACTTTTTGAGCTTATGGTCTTGTGTGGTTTTGGAATATGCAACGCAACCTTGCCATTACATCTTTCAAAAAACCTGTATACAGCATCTTGAAAGGTGTTATGCAGGTCTGGCATGGTACACTGGATGAAGTTGAGCTGTGTGTGTGGGAGCAGGCTTAAGGCTTTTGTGTATACGTGTGTTTGTATGTATGTGTGTGTTCCTCTTGCTTTCTTAAAACATTTGGCGGCTGATTTGCCAAGAGCCTGGCTCTTGTTTTGCTTTTGTGTATCCTCTCCTGAATAACTTCAATGAATATTGCAGTGAAAAATAAAGATTTGTGTTCAAAGGGCTGTATGTGGCAGTGTTTTTAATCAAATCAGTTGATCTAGATTGTTTTTGAGAGTGTTCTGTGTTGGGATTCATAATGTAGGTGAGATCTGAGAACCTACTGTGAAGTGACAACCTCTGTTGTTTGAGGTATAACTCTCCAGTGCTTTCTTTCATGAGTGTCCTCTAATTAATATTGTCTTTAAAAGCAAATTACCTTTCAGGATTTAATTAACATGGAGTAGTGATGTTTTCAGGTTTAAACTGAACATGTTTCATCAGGAAATACTTTTATCACTTTCTATGATTTTTTTTGTTTTGCATTTTTCCTGGCTTGACAGTAAGAACGCTTGTGTTTTTTTCTTTTCTTTTGCACAAATGCAAAGTCGAGGAGCTGAAGTTTCTGTTGCTCACTCTGAAGACTTGTCATCCGAGGAAACTGCATCAAATGCTGGGATCTGATCTGTTTATTTACTCTTTATAAAGCTTGTTTTCCTTTATCTGGTAACAGCCCCAGGCCCTTTTAATGGAGTCTCTTCCCATTCTAAAATTCATTTTCCCATTTCCTTCTTTGCTTGCTGAAAAATCCTTTTGGCCGGTCATTTCTCACGCCTGTTAGCCCAACGACAACAACTTTTTTGGTTGGTGAAAGTTTGAAGGAGATCAAATCAGTTTCCTTGAGTTCAAAGAAGCTAAATACTGTATGCACATTTCAATTGTTGTCCTTTCGCAGTTGACAATGTCAATCAATTTTCATTAGTGCCTTTAATTTTCCTTTAGTTTTTCACTTGTCTGTTTTTAACCTTTCTTCATATTACTCTTTTTCATAGCATAAAAGAAACGGAAGATTCTGAAGGACTCATTAAGTCCTCAAAGATGAAAATCATCTCTGCAGAGGTGCAGCACAAAGTTTAGGCACCACTTAAATAGGGCATAGTCTTTGTTCTTCCCCACTGCACAGTGGTGATTTTTCATGCCTAGTCCATTCTAGGCAGTGCAGGATTGTTCTCTACAATATTTTTTTGCTCCATTGGTGGTGACTATTCGGGTATATAAACATGACAGTTATTCACTCCTGGTAACTGTGGCTGTCATAAATATAAAGGGAAGGGTAAACCCCTTTAAAATCCCTCCTGGCCAGAGGAAAAATCCTCTCACCTGTAAAGGGTTAAGAAGCTAAAGGTAACCTCGCTGGCACCTGACCAAAATGACCAATGAGGAGACAAGATACTTTCAAAAGCTGGGAGGAGGGAGAGAAACAAAGGGTCTGGGTCTGTCTGTATGCTGCTTTTGCCGGGGATAGAACAGGAATGGAGTCTTAGAATTTTAGTAAGTAATCTAGCTAGGTTATTGTTAGATTATGATTTCTTTAAATGGCTGAGAAAAGAACTGTGCTGAATAGAATGACTATTTCTGTCTGTGTGTCTTTTTTGTAACTTAAGGTTTTGCCTAGAGGGATTCTCTATGTTTTGAATCTAATTACCCTGTAAGGTATCTACCATCCTGATTTTACAGAGGTGATTCCTTTACTTCTATTTACTTCTATTTCTATTAAAAGTCTTCTTGTAAGAAAACTGAATGCTTTTTCATTGTTCTCAGATCCAAGGGTTTGGGTCTGTGATCACCTATGCAAATTGGTGAGGATTTTTACCAAACCTTTCCCAGGAAGTGGGGTGCAAGGGTTGGGAGGATTTTGGGGGGAAAGACGTGTCCAAACTACCTTTCCCAGTAAACCCAGTTAGAGTTTAGTGGTGGCAGTGGATATTCCAAGGACAAAGGATAAAATTAATTTGTACCTTGGGGAAGTTTTAACCTAAGCTGGTAAAAGTAAGCTTAGGAGGTTTTCATGCAGGTCCCCACATCTGTACCCTAGAGTTCAGAGTGGGGGAGGAACCTTGACAGTGGCATGATGACTTTATGTAACCCTTCTGCCAGGTGGAGTCGGCAGCAACCAGGGCTGGGTTCAATATCTAGGGATTCCTTTTCAACAATACAACATAGAACCAGCTCAAGCCCCGACCCAGTAACCTGGGAAAATTACACACCACTCCTGGGCACCTCTAAGAGGCAATATTTCCCCTCCTGCAAGCACAGACTCTGAATGTAGGAAAGAAATGTTCACTGAAAGGAGGAAAGTCACCCAACATTAATTAGGGAAAATGCCGTAAGCAGGATTCATAAACATAAAACCATGAGCAGGACGTCCACCCCAGATTGCGTTGGGCTGTGTCTTCTGCCTCATGTTCTTGAGTTCTACAACCAAAAGTTCCTTTACCGTTCCCCTCTATGCGCCCTCACCACACCCCACTCACAGTGGTTGTCCTTGGTCAGTGAGGACCCAGGGTTCAGAAGTGCATCTCTGTGAGTTCACCTCCCACCTGCGGGGAGGAGAAGAGAAGGCACCTTGCTTGCTTTACCATCTGAGCGCTTGCTCTGGCTGGCCGCCCTCATCCGCCACTGTGCTGCACACAGTCACCTTCTGCCACCTGCTTCTCTACTGTTTTAGTGATTTTCAGCTCTCAGTGATTGTCAGCTCCAAGTAAGGGAACTTCATTGCTGAAGCAGGCTGGGCAGAAACACTGTCTTGCAACCAGTGATTTCAGCTCTAGTGAGCACTTAACAAAACAAAAGGCTCCTAATGGAGCCCTACTTAGCTCTGTCTTTGAACAGTGGGTAGGAGCTGGATAAAACCATGCCTGGGACTCTGAGATAGAGCTCACCTCCTGGCAGGGATGCCTGTCCCCACCCTTCTTACTTTCTCAGTGGTCTGCATCAAAGCCCCTGGCTTAGTGAGTTCATTTCAGTTGAGGGTGACCCCCTCAATCAGGACAAGCTAAGCACAGTTCTGCTACCCTTTACTCATACAATAAAGATAAATGCCTTCATTGGGCATTTATGCCTGGCCAGTAGATGCACTCCCTGGCTCACCTCATGCTCACTTCTGTCCTAAAATGGGAAGTGTGAAAACATCTCATGATGTCAGTTTTCAATCTGATAGGATTACTGCTTTGTCCCCTTTAAACAAAATCCCATCTTGCACAGATAGCTCATCTGTCACCTGGTAGTAGGCGGTAAACCTGCTGGGGCATTTGCTCCTTGTGATCTGGCCATCCCTGCAATATGTCAGGTCCTCAAAGAATCAATCCTGAAGCACTTGCATGAGAGGAAAGTGATCAGGAACAGCCAGCATGGATTCACCAAGGGAAGGTCATGCCTGACTAATCTAATTGCCTTTTATGATGAGATTACTGGTTCTGTGGATGAAGGGAAAGCAGTGGATGTATTGTATCTTGACTTTAGCAAAGCTTTTGACACGGTCTCCCACAGTATTCTTGTCAGCAAGTTAAGGAAGTATGGGCTGGATGAATGCACTATAAGGTGGGTAGAAAGCTGGCTAGATTGTCGGGCTCAACGGGTAGTGATCAATGGCTCCATGTCTAGTTGGCAGCCGGTATCAAGTGGAGTGCCCCAAGGGTCGGTCCTGGGGCCGGTTTTGTTCAATATCTTCATAAATGATCTGGAGGATGGTGTGGATTGCACTCTCAGCAAATTTGCGGATGATACTAAACTGGGAGGAGTGGTAGATACGCTGGAGGGGAGGGATAGGATACAGAAGGACCTAGACAAATTGGAGGATTGGGCCAAAAGAAATCTGATGAGGTTCAATAAGGATAAGTGCAGGGTCCTGCACTTAGGATGGAAGAATCCAATGCACTGCTACAGACTAGGGACCGAATGGCTAGGCAGCAGTTCTGCGGAAAAGGACCTAGTGTTAGGGGGCTTATTCCTTCACCCACTTACTTCCCTGGTCCTTCTCGCATGAACAGAGAGCAACAATACCCGAAGTCCAAAGGTGCAAACAATTCGATGTTTATTGGGGTGAACTTCCAGCAAGCATGATTCCAGTTTCCTTCCTTAGTATCCTCCTTCCCAGCTCTGACACCACAGAGCCTTACACCTGTGTCCCTGTTCCCATTCCTACCCTTAGCCAAACATGATTCCAACTTCCTTACTCCCATTCCCTGTTCCCATTTCCCCCTTTAGCAAAACATGATTCCAATTTTCTTACCCCCATTCCCTGTTCCCATCTCCCCCTTTAGCAAAACATGATTCCAATTTTCTTACCCCCATTCCCTGTTCCCATCTCACACACCCACATGCCCACCCCCTCCCACCCACGCCCACTCACTTCCTCATTGACTACAGATTATATAGTAAAACTTGAGTTCTGCTTAGCTATACGTTAACCAATCATTTTCCTGAAATTTAACTAACCAATCCTAACATATTGTAACATGATTATGTAACCAATTATATCCCACCACCTCAATTAGTTTACACCCAGCAAAATTAATTATACAGCAGACAGGAACAATCACAGAACCAGACAGAGATTATACAGACAAACAACAGCAAAGTGGGAACTATAATGACAAAACAATACAGAAGTGAGGATTTCACATCCCAGCTATTGATAAGTGAGTTCTTGCCAGACAGGATGCTATCAAACTAAGTTTCCTTTTACATTTTCTAGGCACTTCCCTTTCTCTGGCCTGATAGTGCCTAACAGCCCAATAGCACCTTATTTCAATGTGACTAGTTTGGAATGTGAGGATGTGACCGTTCGCTTCCCAGCTTATGGCTGCCTCTGCTGCTTAGCCAAAGGCCTGAGCCTAAGCACAGGCCACAAACTGTCACAGTAAGAGAAGGCCCTTACACTGGCAGACAGTGGTTTTGATTCTTTCTTTTATACCTCTATCACTAGCCAAGTGATAAGAATACACCTAAATTCTTAGAGTATAGGCCTTTACAGACAGGCCTGAATATCTATATCCTAACACCTAGGGGTGACAGTGGACGAGAAGCTGGATATGAGTCAGCAGTGTGCCCTTGTTGCCAAGAAGGCCAATGGCATTTTGGGATGTATAAGTAGGGGCATAGCGAGCAGATCGAGGGACGTGATCGTTCCCCTCTATTCGACATTGGTGAGGCCTCATCTGGAGTACTGTGTCCAGTTTTGGGCCCCACACTACAAGAAGGATGTGGATAAATTGGAGAGAGTCCAGCGAAGGGCAACAAAAATGATTAGGGGTCTAGAACACATGACTTGTGAGGAGAGGCTGAGGGAGCTGGGATTGTTTAGCCTGCAGAAGAGAAGAATGAGGGGGGATTTGATAGCTGCTTTCAACTACCTGAAAGGGGGTTCCAAAGAGGATGGCTCTAGACTGTTCTCAATGGTAGCAGATGACAGAACGAGGAGTAATGGTCTCAAGTTGCAGTGGGGGAGGTTTAGATTGGATATTAGGAAAAACTTTTTCACTAAGAGGGTGGTGAAACACTGGAATGCGTTACCTAGGGAGGTGGTAGAATCTCCTTCCTTAGAGGTTTTTAAGGTCAGGCTTGACAAAGCCCTGGCTGGGATGATTTAACTGGGAATTGGTCCTGCTTCGAGCAGGGGGTTGGACTAGATGACCTTCTGGGGTCCCTTCCAACCCTGATATTCTATGATTCTATGTATAGTTTTACTGCTTGTGCACGCCATCCTGGTCAGTGCTTTGCTGGATTGCCTGTACCCTCCAGCAGAGATGTGACGGTATTGTAGCATGTTGATAAACTATGTCCTGTAACTCTGGAAATTATGCCTGGTTCAGTATATCTGCCACCAGTAGATATGTTCCTTGATAGGACCTTACCTTCACATCACAGTGTTGCAGTCTCAGTAACATGAATTGTATGAATTTTGGGTGCACTCACTCAGCGGTGCTTTCTTTATGGTGCCTTCTAATGGCTTGTGATCAGACTGCACGTCGACCTAGTGCCCAAAGGTGAACTGATGGAATCACTCTATTCCAAAGACATTCACAGCCAATGTCCCCTTTCTGTGCTTGTCAGGGTCTATGAGCAAATAAAGTGGCTGCTGGCTTGGCATCAGGGCTATTCTTGGAATTTCTTCTGAGTCATCACACTGTAACTCTAGGTGCTCAGCAGGGCTATACATCTGATGAAGTGAGCTGTAGCTCACGAAAGCTCATGCTCAAATAAATTGGTTAGTCTCTAAGGTGCCACAAGTACTCCTTTTCTTTTTGCGAATACAGACTAACACGGCTGTTCCTCTGAAACCAAGCAGGGCTATAGTACATGGTTTTCTTTACTCTTTCAAATGCCTGTTCTTGGGTCTCTGGTCATTCCCACATTGCCTCATTGTGTATTAACTGTCTCAAGGGTTCACAGGCTTCTGATAAGTGTATGCAGAGTCTGGAAAGATAGTTGGCCACCCCATAAATCACCGGACTCCCTTTGCATCCTGTGGTCTGGGCATTTCCATAACAGCTTTCAGTTTCTTGGGGTCCAGCTAGACTCCCCCAGAAGTTAACAGATGTGGACATCAGTTAACAGCAGTTCTCAGGTGTCTGCATCTGGGCTAGTAGTGCGCTCCTGGAGCCTATTTAGGAGTTGTTGCAGCTTGGAATTGTGGTCCTGGATTGCCTCTTCCTTGGTCTCTTTTTCTCCTACACTAAGAATGTCATCAACTACAGTTTTGATGCCTTGGAGGTATTTTTTTCTGATTTGATCTGTTTCTGTCAATAATCTCTCTTGTAAACTGGAATCATGTGTCCCACAAACTATCCTGTCTTTAATTATGGAATCCTTAATATCTCCCAAGTTACATGTGGATGCCAGAGTTAGAGGTAGGTGATTTTTTTTTGAGTGAATAGTAAATCCTGTGCATTTTGGAGGGCACCAAAATTATTCATGAATTTGGCCAAATTCATTGAATAGTTTCAGCTGAAAAAAACGGGAAAAAATCAATGAAAAACATTTTATTTGCACATTTTTGAAATGAACCATTTTGAAATGACATTTTGAATCAACATTTTTGAAACTAAATATCATTTTAAATTAACGTTTTTCAAATGTGTCTTTTGACCCAAGTGACATTTTTTTCAGGTTTTCATTTTGGAGAGAAAAAAGGAAAAAAATCAGTTTTGGTTTGAAATGAACTGATATTTTTTATTTCTGGGTCAGCAGATTAAACCCTCAAATCAGTTATTCACTCAGCTCTACGCCATGTTGATGCTGTAACGTAAGTATTTATTCCTTAATCTGCTTCTTGGCTTTCGGTAAAAATAATATCTTCACAGTCTCATTCTCTTTGAAATCACAGTACTCAGGCATTTTTGTTCCTGTGTTTTTGAGCATTATTCCTGGCAAAAGTGTCTTACTCACTTCTCATTCTTTCTCTCCAGTGAGATCATAAAAACGCTTGACTTTGATTTTTCTGATATTTATTCCCCATGATCAGCTCTGTATACACAATAAATTGTTGCTTCCATGCTTGTGCAAGACTTTTTGTCTGGAAATCAAGCTTTTCTGGTGGCCTGAGTCCCTCCATCCTGCCTGTTTGTTCTGTTTCTAGCTGTGGCTTTGTTTTCCTGTCAATCACAGTCTCTTCCTTGCTGTGGGTCTCACAAGAGTGTTCACTGTGCCACCATGTTTCATGTTCTGTTGGGTAAAACATGAAAGGACTCCATAACTCTGAAACTAAATGGTCTCTTTAATAAAAGAGCTATTTACAGAGATGCTGCAGCTACAACTAGCATTTCAGCCATGTACCTGAAGAATGAAGTTCTGGTCCCTTCACCAAACTCATCCATGCAGGTCGCTATATCATCCAGTCCAGATAAATGGCTCAGAAAATGAGGCTTCTACTGTTGGGAAACCATTCTATATTCCCATAGACCTTATTGTTGCTAGGAGGTTTTTTTATATTCAACCCAAAGTTTCATTGTGGTCAGTTTCACTCCATTACATCTAGTGGCCCATGTTTTTGTTACCAGACTATTCTATTACATTTTATTTCATATCTATTCCAGTGTCACCACTGACATTGTACAAGCATACGGGCAATTAAATCTCAATGTAAACAAAATGTTAAACAGGTCATAGTGGCCTTACTCAAGCCTTCAACGCCAGGCAATAACTGTAGCATTTTTTGAATAATACATTCACCAAAGAAAGAAAGCTACAAAACCCCAGAGTCATGGTAAAGGCACTGGGACACTTTGTATCAATCATAAATGAAGCCTATTAGGATTTAAAGTATAATTATAGACATGTTTTCAGTAACAGCTAGGTATGTAGCTTATCTCTCCTCTGCTTATTTATATTACACGACCATGTCAATATTGGTTGTGGCATGGAGGATATTGTATATATGTAATGGATGGTATGGGGCTCGGGAGACATGGGTTTTAGTTCTGGCTTTTGAAACTAACTTGCTGTGTGGCCTTGGGCAAATCATTTCACCTCTCTTTGACTGTTTCCCTTCCCATCCTCTTGTCTGTCCTGTCTGTTTCGATTGCTAACCTTTGGGGTCTGCGACAGAGTGCAGCAAATTAACAGGTGAGCCTGCACTCCGATCATTCTGATCCCAATCAGTTCCCCGGGAAAAGGCTGACAGGATAACTGAAGTTAATTATCTAATCAGGTGGGGGCGGCTGGGTGAGCCAAAGAGCTAATTAGCCATTCAACTCAGGACTGATGGGAAGGGCACAGAGGTGTGGGGGGTGAAGAGAGAGAGAGCAAGGGAACAGGGCTAGGTGAGCCCAGTCTCAGAGAAGGGAGACTCCTGCTCCTCTGAGGCTTTGGGGAACGGGCAGAAAGCACAGGGGGCTCTATAAGCAGCATTGCTGCACAGGACTGTAAAGGTGTTGGTAGAGGGGCCATACATTCCTGACATGGTGCGGTACACAACTAGTGAAGTCAGAGTGGCTTCTGTGATGCTGGAAGCCAGGAGCAGAGCACTCCCTGTTACAAGGTCACGTACTGTCATTCACTATGTGCTTGTACAGTGCTCAGTGCAATGAGGCTCCGACTGCCATTGGAGTCTTTAGATGCTATGGCAATCCGAGTCAGTAATTTCTTGCGTTTTTATTTCTTGTTAATATAAATTAAACATAGAAACATATCGCCATATGACAGTGCAATGATTTAAAAAAAATGTAGGCATAGTATATTCATTGTGAAAGTTACAATCAGTGGCTATTTGGTCAGGGTGGGCAACATTAGAAGTCAGATCTGCTGTGATTATTTTGGACAATATTCTCATACTGTCCACTGCAAATTTTTTGGGATGAGGATCTGCAATCTTATAAATATCTGCAAGGCATCATGCCCACTTCTTGGGCCGCATGAATAATACTGGAGTCTAGCTGTGCCGGACCAATTAAGGAATCGCAGAAGCACACTTATGAACAAAGGGGCACTGTTATATTATTTTTGGCAAACGTTTTGGCTCCTGACCATTTTTAGGAACAAGAGAACTGAATGTGACATTTGAGAGAAATGAAAGCATCCTGACAATCCTGCTTGATCTACGTCTTAAAAAAAGAACAAGAAAACCCAAATTTCCCCTAACTTCAGTTGCTGCTGCTGAGTTGTGAGGAAAGGCTTTCAGAAAAGGAAACGAATGGAAATGTCAGAGAATGATCTGCCCACGCCGCCTTTGTCTCTGTGTTTTCCATGTTGTGGACATCTAAGTTCATTTAAAAAAAAGAAAGTAGTAGACAGAAGCAGTGGAAGATTTAAAAAAAAACAAAAACAAAAAAAAAGCAAGTGTTACATCTCAGTTCCTTTTAGAAATAAGAAAAAAAGCATGATCTACCACAGGGCTTTCAAGCATGATCTACCACAGGGCTTTCAAGCATGATCTACCACAGGGCTTTCAAGGGGAGATCTCTGTAAAATAGCAGAGATGTACATGATGATGGATGGTAAATTTGGATAAACTCTATGACAGTGCAATAATCACACAGTGTTTGCGATGTAGTGTCTGTAAAGTTCAATGGGGAGATGTGCTGAAAGGCACTGAAAGCGTAAACTGTAAGTTTCAATGTACCTGAAAGTAGCACTGACTCTGTGTCACTTACACTTCGTCTTTATGCATGACTGTTTTACACAGCACAGCCAAGGTCTCCCTTCATTCTGGTCACTAACCACGACACGTCTAGTCGCTGTAAACTGTGATCAATCCCAGCATTGTCCACCGTTACCCAGCATTGCAGCCTTCCTGCTTCTGAGTGCAGAAGTGCTTCTGGAAAAGAGAGAGGTGTCGTTCCCCAGAACAGCAGGAGCATCACAGTGCAGGATGTGTGTGTTTGGGGTTTACCCATTGTTTTAGGAGTGTGACCAAGTGCACTACCCAGCAGGCCTAGGAGTCACCTGGCCAGCCCCAGCACAAAACTCTGTTTCCCAATCATAGAACCATAGGGACTGCAAGGGTCATCTATTCTAACTCCAAACCAAGATGCAGGATTTGTTGTATATAAACCATCCAAGACAGTTGGCTATCCAGCCTCTTTCTGAAAGCCTCCAGTGCAGGAGCTCCCATGACCTCCCTAGGCCATCTGTTCGTTTGCCCTACTGTTCTTACAGTTAGGAAGTTTTCCCTGGGGTTTAATCTAGCTCTGCGATGCTGTAGTTGGAACCCATGGGCTCTGCAGAGAGGAGTTGCTGGGTGTGGAATCTCATTGCAGCTGGAACCCATAAACTGTCAGGATCAGCTGCTGGAGACAGAAGAATGAAGCAACAGTGGCAATGTAGAGAATGGGATAAGGGAGGTTATGTGTCTGCTTGGAGTCTAGAAGTTTATTCTAAAAGACTTTGGGTAAACCCTTCAGAGAAAGGGGCATATATCTGGGCTGTTATTACACTGGAGCGGAGAGAAGGCTTTACTTATTGTTGCTGGACTATTTGTTACACCCTACACAAGAGAAGACTTTGGGTTTGTTGTCTTTGTCTCAGTATAGGTTGCCCCAACCTCAGTGAAGGGTGAACTCTCTGTGGCAGTTATACAAGTTAGTCTTTTGTTAATGCAGCCTAGAATCCCGTTTCTTTGCAGTGTCTCAGACCTAGCAGAAAATTTGAGATTGTACAGACAGTGATAGTGAAGCTGAAGTGTGTCACGAAAAAGATACACACCTGTTCCTGTACTACCACCTGGAATGTGTGTTACAGGTGGCGGTTTTAGGACACAATATTTGCTGCATTAAAGCAAATAATGCTGAGTGTCTGACTTTTCCAAGATAAACCTTGCAATTCCTCTGATGCTAAATCTTCTGCACTCTCTCTGTCATTGACACTGGCTAGCCTAATCAGCTTGCTGCACATTTTAACACTATCCCAGACAATTTAATCAGCCCAATGGCAGCTCTTTTCAAGCCCACATTTCTAGCGTAGTAAAGACGATAACAACAGAGTTGGTCCCTTAAGCAGAGGAGGCCTTGGACTTGATTTCCATCAGGAACATTCTGCCCAAGCAAATAAACAAATAAAACATTTCACAGTCAGGAGGTGTCAGCTGTGGGGAAAGATTTCTTCATGGGATCCAGAATCTCCTGCAAGGAGGAAAATAGAGAACAGCAGCAGAAGCAGTGAAGGATGGTGGGTGAGGGGAAGACATAAAAGTAAAATGGCATGTTAATAATACTTTAAATGTCTATACCACTTTTTATCCAAAGATATTAATGTACTACACTCGCTCACTGATTCTCACAACATTTCTGTCCTGATTTTCTCTCAAAACGACACCACTTCCTCTTTAAAAAATGATCCAGATTGAGCCTGGGCCTGAACAGATATGCCAGGGTGGAGAGAGGCACAAGGAACTTTCCCTCCTCCCCTTGAAAGCTGTTTGGGGAGTTGCTTGGACAAAGTGAGTCCTTGAACTCCCCTGAGAAGAACTATTTGGGACTAGTTTTGACAGTGGCACTAATCGAACCAAACGGGGGGATCAGGAACGGATAGGATCACTGACCCAACTCTACTAAGCTGCCTGCACAGCTGGCCATGCACAGGGGAGAACAGTGAGGATCCTGACAAGGGTGCTCAGGACCACCGGTCAGAGCAGGGTCAAACCTGAGGTTGAGAAGAGTGGAGGAGTTCGTAGTCAAGTTCCAGGCTGGGGTCAATACCAAGTATCAGAGTCTGAGCTGGGTTTCAGGGTCTGGATTTAGAGACGAGGTCCAAATCAAGCTAAGATCAAAGCCAGGAGTTCAAGAGCAGGAATGGTCATGGCAGCTGCAGGAGAGCGACACTGTTGCCTGGACACTTCCTGGAATGCCCTTTGGGTTTACATGAAAAATAATTAATAAACGTTGCAGGATTTTGCATTGGGCTGCTAATATTGCTCATAATTAACCATACAATTGTCCTCTCCCTATGCTTTTTCAGTAGTCAATGAAGTCTCAGTGCTTAAGAGGCATGTGGATGGATTCGGCAGTGCACATTCCTTAAGGATCTGTTTATATTTTATGGACCCTTAATAATATTGTTGTATCTGCTAATTAGATTATCTTCTGCGTGTGTGCAATAGTACAAATACACATTTTTATTGGGGTCCTCCAACAACCTTACCATCTGGGTTCCAATGGAGAGAAGAGTAAACGTTTGATAGTATTTATTGCCTTAAAAAATAAATGTACCATAATCAGGGCCACAAAGGAAAATATCACAAAGGCACTGTGCACTAGAATGTACCCTTCTGAAATGTTTTCTTTTAATGTAGGGAAATCCAACTTACTCATATTAGTCCATGTAACCACTTCCTGATGCCCTTCCAGGTTGGAGGTCTGGAAGCAGTATTTCATGAAGAGTAACTCTCAACCTAATCAAGAAACCTTTGTCACCATTTTGTACCTTATTACATTAAATTACTTTCATAGAATATCACAGGGTTGGAAGGGACCTCAGGAGGTTATCTAGTTCAACCCCCTGCTCAAAGCAGGACCAATCCCCAATTTTTGTCCCAGATCCCTAAATGGCCCCCTCAAGGATTGAACTCAAAACCCTGGGTTTAGCAGGCTAATGCTCAAACCACTGAGCTATCCCTCCTCCCTTCATTTCTGTCCTTTGTATCCAATACAATTTAGAAAGAGAGCTTTGTTACCAATCAGTGCAAGTTTTTGTAGAAATATGCCTCAGTCACAGTGCTCCTCTGGATCTGCATTCAAACGTTCCTAAAGCTTGAGAGTGTAGAAATCTGGAATTTTGATTTGGCATATTATTAAGATGGGCTCCAGCTGCTGACACTCAGGCCAAGATTTGGGTTTCCCCAAGTCCAGGGATGCTTAGCTCTCAGGTTTTTATTTTGTCCTGTGTCTAATTATTACCCTACCACATTTTTGCTGCAGAATACTGACCAGATACCATGTTTTCAACAAACCTTGTTTAGCTGCTGAAAATTGCTCAGATCCAAATTAAGACAAGGAATTGATGCTTTTCCAACCTGGCTCAGGAAAGCCTTGGTGTACCAAAGACCTGAGGTGATCTAACTTTAATTGCTCCTTTTTATATTAGTTCACATATAGAAGTCAATACAGTGCTACTTCTGGGGGCACTTCAGGGTCTGTCTACATAGCAAGCAGAATCCCATGGCAGCGAGTCTCAGAGTCCAGTCTATAGACTCGGGTTTGTGGGACTCACGCTATGCTGCTAAAAATAGCTGTGGAGACATTTGGGTTCTGGCTGAAACCCAATCCTTCCCGAGGCTTCAGACTCAGAGCCCTCCAACCCCAACTCAAATGTCTACACAGCTATTTTTTGCCACTGCAGTGGAAGCCCCGTGATCCTGAGTTGGTAGACCTGGACTCTAAGACTCACTGCTGTGGGATCCTGCTTGCTGTGTAGACGTACCTCATGAGTGCATATCTGGGCAAGGCTCCAGCAAGCAACATCCATTGACCTTGGACGCCTGTAGAACAGACGGCATTAAGGACTCTGTCCAGTGCCCATTCGAGTCAACGGCAAAAAGCCCACTGAAACACTTGTGCAGAATCTGGCCCTAAAAGAGATTTTCTGCATTGTGGGGTTTTTCTTTTTTTGACAGCACCTTATTTCTTTCATTTTCACCAACTCTTTTTGGCTTTACGTCAGTTTTTATTTAACTTCTGGACACTATTCTGCTTGGCAGTGCTGGATGCTTTCATGCTAGTGCTGTTATTGAAAAGTTTGTCCTTACATTCAGTATTAGACCTCAGTTGGGACCACTTTGTTGTTCCAGCCTACCACCTTAATTGGTGATCCCACCAGAGCCCAGAAGCTAAGCACATTTGATCTATGAAAGTACTTGCAACAGAGCCATGCAAGGAAAACTCAGCTGCTGCCGAAAGTGATACGGTGTTTCAGTAGGTGACATTCTTTCTTATAAGTCAGTATTTAACCAAAACCCCAAAGTGGTGGTAGAGAGCAGTCATTCTATACCTCTAGCCTGTTATAGTAGGTTGTAAGACTTCTTAACTGACAAAGATCCCATGGAACTTGTCTCAAGATTACAGCTGTTTGTCCTGGTTAAATTCCAGTTTGTTTCATTATAAAATTGTAGATTTTAAATGCCAGAAAGGACCAGTATGTGCATCTAGTCTGTCCTCTTGGATAATCCAGGACATGGAATTTCACCCAGTAATTTCTGCAGTGGAGGGAATTATTCGTGCCTATCAACTTTTCATAGAATCCTAGAAATGTAGTGCTGGAAGGGACCTTGAGAAGTCATGAAGTTCAGCCCTCTGTGCAGGACCAAGTAAACTTAGGCCATCCCTGACAGGTGTGTGTCCAATCTATTCTTAAAACCTTAAAAGACGGTGATTCCACAACCTCCCTTGGAAGACTGTTTCAGAGCTTAACTATCTTATAATTAGAAAGTTTTCCTAATATCTAACCTAAATCTCCCTGGCTACAGATTAAGCTCATTACTTTTTATTCTATCTTCAGTGGACATGGAGAAAAATTGATTACCATCCTCTTTATAACAGCCCTTAATATATTTCAAAACTGTTATGAAGTCGTCGTCCCCCCACCCCAGTCTTCTTTTCTCAGGACTAAAGACTTTCCTCATAGGTCAGGTTTTCTAAATCTTTTATCGTTTTTATTTCCTCTCCACTAGACTCTCTTCAATTTCTGCACATCTTTCATAAAGTGTGGTACCCAGAACTGGACACAGTACTCCAGCTGGGGCCTCACTGATGCCAAGTAGAGTAGGACAACTACCTCCTATATGTTACATAAAACACTCCTGTTAATACACCCCAGAATTATGTTAGCCTTTTTTTCAACTGCATCATATTTTTGACTCATATTCAATGTATGTTCCACTATAACCCCCCCAAAAATACTACCACCTAGCCATTCATTCCCCATTTTGTGCATTTGATTTGTTCTTCCTAAGTGTAGTACTTTGCACTTGTCTCTAATGAATTTTATCTTGTTGATTTCAGACCAATTCTCCAATTTATCAAGGCCATTTTGTCCTCCAAAGTGCCTGCAAGCCCTCCCAGCTTGGTGTTATCTGCAAATTTGCTAAGTGTATTCTCCATTCCATTATCCAAGTTATTAATGAAAATATAGAATAGTACTAGACCCTGTGGGACCCCACTAGATACATCTCCCCAGTTTGACAGCAAACCATTGATAATTTCTCTTTGAGTATGGTCTTTCAACCAGTTGTGCACCCATCTTATAGCAATTTCATCTAGATCACCTTTCCCTAGTTTGCTTATGTGAATGTCATGTGGGACTGTGTCAAAAGCCTTATTAAAATCAAGATATATCATCTCTCCGCTTCCCCCTATCCACTAGGCCAGTAACCCTGTCAAAAAGGGAAATTAGGTTGGTTTGGCATGACTTGTTCTTGACAAATCCATGCTGGCTATTCCTTACAACTGTATTATCGTCAAGGTGTTTCAAAGTGATTGTTTAATAATTTGTTTCAGTATCTTTTCAGGTATCAAAGTTAGGTTGATGATTCTATAATTCCCCAGGTCCTCTCTCTTTTCCTTTTTAAAGATAGATACTATGCTTGCCCTTCTCCAGTCTTCTGGGGCCACATCTGTCATCCATTAGTTCTCAAAGATAATTGCTAATGGTTCTATGATTGCTAAGTAACCTAAGATGAATTTCATCAGGCCGTGCTGATTTGAATAATCTGATTTGAATAATCTGTTCTTTCCCTATTTTGGCTTTTGTTTCTTCCCCCTTGTTGTTAGTATTGTGTTGAGTATCTGGTCACCATTAACCTTTTTAGTGAAGATTGACACAAAATAGCCGTACCTCCCCTCCTGCCTTCTAGATGTCACCAGTTATTACTTCTCCCTACCTGCTAAGCAGAGGACCTGTACTTTCCTTTATCTTTATCTTGCTCCTAATGATTTATGCCTTTTATGTCTCTTGTTAGGTGTAACTCACTTGGTGCCTTAGTCTTTCTGATTTTGACCCTACATGCTTGTGCTATTCTTTTGTATTCCTTTTTAACAAATCCTCCATGTTTCCACCTTTTTATAGAACTCTTTTTTGTTTTTAAGGTCAATAATGAGCTCCTGATGTAGCTATATTGGCCTCTTACTATTCTTCCTATCTTTCCTTCACATTGGGACAGTTTGCGGTTGTGCCTTTAATATTCTCTCCTTCAGAAACTCCCTGCCCTCCTCAATAGGTTGATGAGTCAGTGCATGAGGTAAGTCTTCCCCTTCTTCGCCAGGTGGATCCCCATCTCTTGCTCACATACTTTCTTTCTGGAACTGCATCCCATGGTCAAAGAAACCAAAGCCCTCTGCTTGACACTACCCATTCAGCCATGCATTCGACCCTGGATGTGTGTTAGACTGCCTGGGAACTTATCCTCAACTGGAAGGATGGACAAGACTCCAACCTGTACCCCTGACTCCTTCAATCTTGCTCCCAGAGTTCTGTCATTGCTGCTTTTACTTTGAAGCTCGAGCACAAATAACATTGGTCACATTTTTGACCTACCTACTGTAGTTGTAAATGCTGCTCTTACTCATTTAAATAATTATTTGCAGCCAGAAATGGAAAGTATGAACTGTGCTAAGCTTCCTAGTGAAGTGCTATCCAGCAAATGGTGCAACCAGCCCCATACAAATTGAGTTCATCATGGCTAATATTATTACTATGAATGCCAAAGCAATGAATAATGATTTCCTTCTTCTTCAAAGTGATGCCAACATCTCTGACACAAGAGCTAACTGAGAACGTGTATAGGCTTTCTAATTATTTGGGTGACATTGGTAAAAGTGATGTCCTTCAATCTGGATGACTTGGGAATGTTCTTTGCTACATGTTTCAAAGGAGGACGAACGTTTTGTGCTAGAAAAGTAACTTTTCAAAACAATTTACTTGTCAATAAATGAGGGAGTTTTGCAGGATAACTGTGGAAAAACAGTACCATCGTATCAAATATATTTTTATTTGCTGAGGGGGTAAGGAAATTCTTTCATACTCGAGAAATTCTCCTTTAGGGCCCAATCTCTTTCCCACCAAAGACAATGGAAGTTGTGTTACTGATTTGAATGGCAGCGGAATCTGGCTCTTTGACTCTGAAGATAGGACAAAACTTAGTAACAGTTCAAACTTGTATGTCCAAATGAAATGAAATGGTAATGTCGAGATACACATAAGGGGTTGGATCAATTCTTAGCGTAGTGCCATTGCCTTAGGATTGCATTATTTGTTTCTCATGAGAATTCAAAATTTCACAGATTTTTAGCAAGACTATTCATCTGAAAACCAGCCTGTCAATTGGTTATTTTTATTCATCATGGGCTGATAAATAAAAATGCTGCAACCGAAAACTAAAATGCTTAGCTTTGGAAATACTGTGCAGTGCATCAGGAGAGTGGTACTTTGAGTGCATCTTGCTCCCATTCTCCTGTATAGGCCAAGCTTCCTGGTTTGACTAAATCTGCCATAATGGGAGTTCCTGGCTGTGATGCATTATGAGAGGTAGAATCTGGGCAGGAACTTTGGCTCATCAAGGATAATGGGGCAGCTGAATTATAAGCCCCATGAAACACTCTGGCAGAATATCCAAATTGAAATATTTCAGTCTGGGGGTATTCAATTTTTTTTGATGGAAAAAATCAACATTCTCCACAACAAGGAGATTGTTTTCATTAAAAAAAAAAGTTGGTCAAAAAGCCCACTTCGGTGTTCATAAAATCTAGGTTCTACTGTATTTAAAGCCTGTGGGTGGGAGTTTCAAAAGCATTCAGCTTTGGCCTAACCCTTCTCCCACTGAAGCGGATGAGAGTTTTACCACTGATATCAATAGCAGCAGAGTTAGACCAGCACTGTGAGCTTTTGAAAATTCATCCTATTCTTAAGAACACAAATAGAGGATTGATCTTATTGTTGATGGCAAAAGCTGCTGTGTTCTAAGTTAATTCAATGGATTAAAAGGAAGGAGACAAAACCAAAGCATAAAAACTTGAAGTGCCAAATAAAATCTCAGCTCTGCATGGAAGAGACTCTCCTTCCTTGCTGCAATGGGGGTTGTCTTCCTTTGAAGATAAATGGCCCCCAGTACTGAACTTGACGGAGGAATGAAATGGACATACATCATCTTGTTGGAGAGCATGACAATATATTAGGCTAACTCACAATTAATATGAAGACTAAGTTAATGTGTGCAATGTTTCAAAATCCGGTATACCTGCCAGACTTAAAGAAAAGTTCAAAAAGAAAATGCCTGATTCATTACTTGAAATTGAGACCATTTTCTTTGTCTCCTGTGAATTACGACTTCCTGTGCAGGTTATTTGCAGTTCTAGATAAGTCTATAGTTTAAACATGTCAACTTCTTTTTATCAGCTGTCCTGAGAGATTTCTAATATGAAAACTCCAGGGGAAAAAAATGAAACCTTTTCCTGAAAGAACAATCTATTTTTTACTTAGACAGTCTTTAACTCTTATATACATTTTCTAAATGCCTGTTGAATACAATTATGTTCTTAGGGGTTAGATAAACTTACGGCAGTAACATCTGGGAAATGTATGAGAATATCCTATACAAACATACCCTGATAAACATTTGCTTATCTGTGGTGTATGTAGAAGATTCTTCCAGAAATGGTCTGATCTTTTAGTTGTTACTCTCACACCATTTTTCTTGACTGCAGATGGCATTTTACCCAAATGAAGAGCAGTCCTTTGGGCCTCATTCTCCACTTTGTTACTCCATGTTTATACTGGTGTCACTTTGCGGACTTCAGCATACCAAAGAAGTGGTAAATTGTTGCCAAAAGGGTAAATTCATCCTCATTTGAGGTCTTTAAATCAAGATTGTTTGTCTTTCTAAAAGATGTTGCAGCTGAACCATAAGTTATAGGGTTCGATAGTGTACAGTCATGTCATAAGGTAGAACATTTCCCACAACTGCACTAGGTGAAAAGCTCTGGATTGCTGTTTGGGAGATCAGATTATAATGATCTCTCTAGTTTTGAAGCATACAAATCTATGAAGACTGGCACAACAGAGGGGAGAATCAGGTCCTACATCCATTTCTCTTCAGCTGCTGCCTTTATCTTAGAAGTGAAGTGCCCATTATAGCTCTTAAATGTAAAATATGCTAGAGATTTTTCCTTCCCTCCCTACCCAACATCCCCTATCCCACACAAGAAAAAATAACCCGTCCTCACACTGGAGTACACAGACACCAAGATTCCAGCTTTGTGACACAAGAATGTCTAATCAAATATTTTCCAGGACTTGTACTTAAAATAATTATCTTGCATTTTAATGTGAATATTAGTATTAGTAAAGTGAATATGAGTATTTACACCAGAGAATGTAACCAAAACAAATGTGAAAGGTTATGGGGGAGCATCATGAATCTTTCAAGACAACTCTCATAAATTTGTTTCTACAACATGTTACCAGAATGGAAGGGCTGGTCTAGAAAAGAGTGAGCAATGGTGAGGCTTCCTAGGGCAGTCCATTCCATAGGATTGCATAAAGTGGGCATGGATTTTGGCATTCCCTGTACTGCATGAGCTATGAGACTCTCAATTGCAAGGGGACCTACCTGTTCAATCCCTGCCTCCTCTTTGATCACAAGGAAATTGATTCCAATTATGGCACGAGTGCTATTTCACATAGATTCATAGATTATAAGGGACCATTGTGATTGTGTTGTCTGACCTACTGCATAACATAGGACATAGGATTTCTCTGAATTAATTATTCCTGTTTGGAATCTTAAACTGACATCTTAAATTTCATTTTACAGTAATGTTTCTATCCAAGATCCATCAATGGTCTGTAGAGGTCCACAGGATTTTGAGAACAGAGTAGCATGTACTGTTCTGTTCTTGGCCCCCATCTCTTCATCCTCTACACACCAGCCACTCTTATCTGCATATGTGACCTGACTGCCACCACTGTGCTAATGACTCACAAACCTAGCCTTGTACACAGGCGCTTTCTTTCTGGATTTAACTCTTCCAACACTGAGCCCTCCTCAAGCCTCTGCAAGTCTGAACGTGTTGGCACACTCTTTTGCATCTCTCTGATGGCACTCTCATTCTCCATCACATCAAAAACAACCCCCTTTGTCTTCACTTTTAAGACCCTTTTCCATTGACTCTAGCCCTGCCTATAAAATTTAGTATTTTGTAGCAATGTCAGCCACAACTTTCACACCTCCAGTAATGCCAGTGTTTAGTGCCTATGTGTTTAGTCTGCTTCTCCCACAAGCACCTTTGGGTTTTTTTCCCCCACGAAACTCCTTAAACCTGGTGAGAAAAACTCCCTGACAAAATTAGCAAAGCCACCATCTTGTCCTCTTTCAAGTCCCTCCTCCTGACTTACCTCTACTGTGATGCCTATAGAACACTACCATGACAATAGTGAGGCAGAGAATACCTATTGTTATCCAAAATACACTTGTTTTATACTGTTCCTATTACCTATTCCTTTATGCCCGCACACCACCATTTTGTATTTCTTCCACCTCTTGCATTTAGTACAAATTTTCAATTTTAAACTCTGTGTGTGAGGGAATGTCTTTTTTTCATTTGTCCAGCTTCCAGTACAATGGGGCTAAGATTCTTGATTGGATGTCACTGTAATATAAATAAGTTATAATTTATAACAGCAATAAATAATATTGAATCATAATGAAACAGAGGTATAAAGACCTGACCAACTTCTTGGGAGAGCAGAAAAGGCTTGATATTAGAAAAGCAAATCACAAGCTATTGTCCTAAATCGTCACGGGTGTGGTACTCTGTTCTGTTTACTGATGATAACAGTTGGCTGCGTGCATGTTCCCTCTATGTGCTGCCCCAGCTCTGCGCAGATAGCTGACACAACAGACCCCGAGAGAAACCCCAATGACCACCGACTCTGATAAGGTACAAAGGCACCCGGCCAGGTTTATTGTCAAACGAAGCTCGGTAATAGTTTCCCACAGACTCTACAGGACATACTATGTATATGTGCCCCCCGACAATGGATAGGCTCAGTCAGTGGCGGGATTCTCTACTGCCCCGTAGGCCAGACAAAGACAACCCTTCAGGGGTACACTTTTATACACCGGTACAAACAAGTTACACATGACTCCCGACATATAGAGATGCAACCCCTCTACATGTTAGGTTGCCGCCTCTCACCTTGTACATGTTGGTTCGAACAAAACAACTCTATCCACCATATTACCCTCCTGCCCCGTCTTTAGGATGGGTCAGCATGTTCCTTGTTATCTACGTGGAAAGTGCTAGTATCAGGTTGTTCTGGCACCATCCTGGCACATGTGTATATTACTAGTGCTTAATACCTTTTAGGTATGTGTATATTTGCAACATCAGTCTTCTTCTTGCCAGCTTCTGTGAGCAGGGCCTGCCTGTGGCTCACAGCTTAACTTTGCTTTATGTTAGCAAAGTCTTGACCATTACTTTAGTTCAGGCCTTAAAGGTCTCCTACCGGGCCTCTGATACAAGGGTTTATGTTTCAGGGCCTTGTCTTACCACAGCTATTAATGAATCTATTCACATTTGTATATGAAGATCCTGTGATAGCTTAAGCAAAAGAAATTTGGCTTCATCATAATTAAGCTACTTGCAACAGGAAAATATGCCTGGATGGAAGTACATATGGATAATACATGTCAGATCTCAGGGATTTTGCTGGGTCATGTCACTAACACTAGGAACATAAATTATCTTCCAAACATTATGCTAATGGCAGGGGGAATAATTTAACATCCAGAAAAATGTAATGTGCAGCAAAGAAGCAGCATGAATCTGTTAAAATTGTTTATTTTTTACTTCTCATCTCAGTAAGAGAGTTCATATAATTTTTTTCACTTATAGCATAAGAGCAAATAGATTTCTGCCTTGCATATGCTTGTGCTATTTATGATCATACATCCTTCAAAATTCTGTAGATTAACTTATTAGCATAGAGCCGAAAAACAAGATGGTGCTCTTAGATTTAGCACCATATATTCTCTAAGTCTGTATACACACTACTTTTTAAATACATTCTACAACTAGTTACATATATAAGCTCTTTTCAGTTATTCATAACACTGACTCACTGCATCTAGATTCCTATTTCTGACACTATAATTTAATACTATGGGTCAAGCACCAGATTTAGGGCTTTTATACTTGTTAGCCACACCGTCATTACATTGCAGATCTGGAAGTCAGCTCTATTACATTTATAAAGTGGCTTTAACTTCAGGCTTTTAAACATATTTAGTGCTTCAATGTGAACAACTGACCATTTATCCAGAATGCTATTTCAAACCAGAATATTATTATAAGGCAGCTTACTGGATTTGCTCATTTCTTACAGCAATGTGTCCAACAGCCTATGAACAAGTATCCCTGTGTCTAGGGGGGCCTAAATTTCATGATAAGGCCTCTCCATTTACATGGCACACCAAGACAGCAGGCTGATAGTGCTGGGAAAGGGTCAGGTACATTCTAGCATGGACACTTTTAGTGAGTTAAACCCAAAAGTAAATAATGCAATCAGTACTGTAGTCTTTGTGTTACACTGAATTGAATATCTACCTTCATATTTTCAGCTTGTCTCAGAATTGTGTATTGACCAACAGATAAATGGACTTTGAATCCTAATGAGGGGGAACTAGAGCTTTTGAGATCAAAGTAAAGGACAGCTGGGATTATTGGCATGAAAAGTCAGGTGTGGGACTGTGACTGGGGTCCTCGTGGGGAGCGAGCTGTGGTCACTCAATTAGGGTGAACTGCAAAGAATGGGGCAGACGATCCCCATAAAGCTGGTGGATATTCCAATACGTAGATTTACTAAGACAGCATAAAACAGCTTCTTTACTACCTTACTGGTTACTCAGAAGTACAAACAACACAGTTCCCTTAAAGTGATCCAGCCTCAGGCCTCCATCTAGATACTCATGTCAAATATGATGAAAATTTTATTTCAACATATAAAAGAAAAGGTTCAACCAATCCCAAAGGATTGGACACATTACCTCCCAGGTTAACGAATGTTTCAGACCTTACCCAAATACACGCTACTGCTGATTCTTATTAACTAAAATCTAAAGTTTTATTTATAAAAAGAAAGAAAGGTGAGAGTTAAATTTGGTTAAAGGAATCAATTACATCCAGTAATGGCAAAGTTCTTGGCTCAGGCTTGTAGCGGTGATGGAATAAACTGCTGGCTTAAGTCAAGTCTCTGGAGTACATCCACAGCTTGGATCGGTCATTCAGTCATTCAGAGCTTCAGTTTCTAGCAAAGTTTCTCCAGAGGTAAGAAGCAGGTTTGAAGACAAAATGGAGAAGACTCAGCTTCCTTTTATAGGGTATGGCTACACTTGCAGACGTACAGTGCTTTGAGTTAAACCAGCCTTCGTAGAGCGCAGTAGGGAAAGCGCTGCAGTCTGTCCACACTGACAGCTACAAGCGCACTGGCATGGCCACATTAGCAGCTCTTGCAATGGCCACAGAGAGCAGTGCATTGCGGTAGCTATCCCAGTATGCAAGTGGCTGCAACGTGCTTTTCAAATGGGGTGGGGTGGAGTGTGACAGGGTGTGTGTTTTGTGTATGTGGGGGGAGAGAGAGTGGGTTGGGGGGGGCTGAGAGCATGTCAGCATGCTGTCTTGTAAGTTCAGACAGCAGCAGACCCCCCCCCCCACAGCATTCCACAGTAATGGTTGCTTTGTCCCGGAGCAGATAAGCAGCCAGCTGTCAGAAACGGAGCTTTCAAAGGGCATATCTGCATTCCTACAGCGAGTTCAAAACAATGAGAAGAGTGGCCACCTGACTCAAGGGGATTATGGGACGTTTCCGGAAGCTGATCAGAGTGCAGTAATGCAACGCCTCGGTCATGCAGACGCCCAGGCATTTCAGCCAAGGCGCAACAAGCGTTAAGCTTCTCGCCGAGGTGGAGTACCAGGAGCGCTCTAGCTATGGAGTCAGAGCTCTCTACATGCCTTGCCAGTGTGGACGGGGAGTGAGCTAGGGCACCCGGGGCTGCTTTAATGCGCTCTACCTCACAAGTGTAGCCAAGCCCATAGTCTCTTGCCATGCGGCCTGTGCTTCCTTTGTTCCAAACACAAGCTGCCCAGCACATGGCTTGGAAGCCTTAGAGTTCTCTCCATAGGCATGTCCCTGCATGCCTTGATGAGTCATAAGGTGTATCTGCCTTCTCTCAGTGGGTCACTTGTATAGCTGATGGTCCTTAATGGGCCATGAAGCAGGCTAGGCAGTGCTGATGCCAAACTGTGTCGGGTGTCACCCAGAAGCATAGCACAAGTTTGAAATACATACATACATACAAATCTGTAACAAGTAATACAGTGGTGATACAAACATATAAACAAAATTATCGTATCTGGCAAGTTATAACCTTTTTGCAAATATCTTACGTGGCATATCTGGCTGATTACTTCATGGGCGTTACCCCAGGAGCCAACATTTGAAATCCAGATATAAAGCCAATACTTATAACTTTAAATACAAAAATGATACATGGATAGACATCTTACTCGACAACCTTTGTACAATATTTGCTGCAAATATATAACAGTGGTTGCAACAATGATCTTTATGGTCATATTTTAATCAGATAAAGTCACAGGGACTTTGGCACCCAGAAGGGAGTTGAAGCTGTTAGGGAGGGGAATTTCATTTCCCTTCATGGGCAGGACCAGAGGTGACTTGAATTTTTGGAGGGGTTTCAATTCTTTGTTCCACATCTTAGCCACCATTTCCCAGATCTAGCTGTCCCAATGCCTGCAACTCCAGTATCATATCAAACAGTGGTCGAGAAGTGCACTAGCTCAGTGTTTTTCCATTCTTGTGCTTTTAAGTAATCAGACCTAATGTTATTTCAGTACAAAATCTCCCCTTTATGACTGATGTGTTTCTTAAATGGATATGTTCTAATTAATTAATTTCATTCCAATATTTAATTAAACATTTTTGTATTACTTGGTGAAGAATGGTGAGTAGGCCAATTAAAATGTTGATCACACCCTTTCAAAATTAATTAGACATTTACACATAATCTAACGCACAGCTCTGATGTTTAGCCATGTAGAATGACAGGAAGAAAGGATAGGTCTTGGAGTTAAAGTACTGGGCTGGAACTCAAGACATCTGGACTCAATTCCCAGTTCTACCATAGACATCCTATGTGAGCTTGGATAAAACATTTCATTTCCCTATGTCTCTGTTCCCCACCTGAAAGAAAAAGGATACTAGTTCTTTTCTTCCATCCTATGCCTGTCTTGTCTATTTAGACTGTGAACTGTTCAAACAGAGAGTGCCTTTAACCATGTTTTTGTTGTAAAGCACCTAGCACAAGATAGGTGGTACTTGTAGGCACCACTGTAATTCAAATAATAATAATAGTAATAATAATTGATAATACAGAATTACACTGTCTGTTATTTTGTGTGAATTCTATATGCCTACTAGACATGAACATTAAGAGGAGAAGCGAGTCAACAATGGTGGATAAGTGCACTAAAAAGCTTTTGTCTCTGTCATGATATATGGACTAACACTGTCTTAAACAGAAGGTACTAACCAAAAGAGCTATGACTACAGAGGCAAACAAATAGGCTTCTACACAGCTCAAGTTCAAGCTTTGTCTGGGTTGTTTACCATGAACTTCATCCCTTCTGCAACTCTTTACTGCACAGAGACATCTAGTGGCTGAATAATATACTGTAAGTAAACATATCATAGGTCATATTGCAAAGTTTGGATAACATTAACTGACTATAAGCAAAAAATAAAATGTGAGTTTGAATTTCAGATTCTTCCCTCTTTTATCTCCCTCTCTGGTCATTTTTAGATAGCACACATGCTTTCTGTTCTAGCACTTTACTTTTTTCCCCATAGAAATGGAAAGACGTAGTGGGAGGAATGAATTTGTTTAAATCATCCATGTAGAAATGCAGAGAGCAAGAGGGAAAAGTAACTTAGCTAGAAGTGCCCATAAACATCTAGAGAAAGTCTGTAGAAGTTTTGACATGCTCAGTAGCTTTTCTTGAAACTGTAGTAAAAGCCATGTTTATTGGAAAGTGTTTTGAGTGGCTTCCATATTCAGAACCTGGGGCTGAGCCAATTACTGCCCAAGGACAGCAAAATTAATAAATATATGAGTTACTGAGAGGTCAATGGATTCAGTTGACTTATGCAAGACTAGGAAACGTGTCTGCTGTCAGGGTGCATCTCAACACCTGGAAGTTTGTCTATAGGCTATTGATTTCTTATCTGCATCCAAAACTACAGTGACTCCTGTTTAGATCTGAACGTTCCTGGTAAATCCCAGGTATCAGCCCTTGTATAAGTTATCTGTGAGTCTCAGAGACTTGGGCGTAGCTTCCTTTGGCCAGAGGACATGCGTAACCCACAGTTCAGTGTGCACATTATGTCTCCCCTGTGCCCCAATCCACAAATCTATCTTTTGGTGCATAGACAGCCATTACATCAATATCTGAGCACCTCACAACCTTGCTAATCCTCACTACACCCCTGGGAGGTAAATGAGTGCTATTATCCCCCTTTACAGATCGGGGGCTGAGGTACAGAGAGACTAAGTGACTTGAGCTAGGCCACACAGGGAGTCAGTAGGAGAACAGGGAATTGAACACAGGTCTCCCGAGTACTAGATTTGTGCCCCTAACTAATGGACCAACTTTCCTGAAAGGGCTGTGCCATGCGCTCCCCCCTCCTTCCCTCCCCCCCATTCCTTAGAAAATCTGGCTCTTTAGCTCAACTTGTGGCAGCTCAAGTGTCTGTTCTGGCAGTCCCTGGTTCAATCCCCCATGCATCAGCCACAATGGTGGTAAGCCTATTTACACACCATGAAGCCCTGTACACCTGTTGTACAGGCAGAGCTGAGTGCCCCTTTGAAGACAAAGAAAAAATGGAGATTGCACAATACTGGTTTGTCATAAGTCAAATCAAACAAGATCTTGCCTGCAAAAAAAGAAACAGACTGGCACAAGATGTTACTTTTCCTTCAGAACAGTGCCTTTATTTGAACTAACAATAGCATTTTAGATGTGGCTCTTTGGTTCTAGCAGAGATAAAATAATGAGTCAAGTTTGATCTCTCATGGACAGAGCTCTGCAAAAAGTCACATAATAAACTCACTATAAATAATCTGCCCCAGTTATCAATCAGCTTGCGGCAGGCCAGGTACGCTGTTTTTGCTTCACTGACTCCCTCACCAGAAAATGAGTGCATGCCTCTTGTTTGTGGGAGCTGAGTCTGCATTCCCTCATTTCATCACATCACATCACATTGTTCCTGTAATGAGGTGATGATGATTTAATGATGTGGCATTCTAGAGAGTCAAGATGACTTCTACCTGATGAAAAATCTAAACAGAGAGACTTTCATTTTCATCTGGGAAACCATGGAAACAGTTTATATGGTTGCTTTCTCCACTGAATTGAGGGAGAATGAACTCATTTGGTGAGTGAAACATCAGTCGTTTTGCCTATCACTCCAAGCCTGCTGTGAAAGTTCAGGGAAAATTCCTGATTAAGAATGATATATCATAGTTATTATTGCCAATTACATTGGGGGCCCACATTTGTATACAAAAATGAGAGTACTTGGGTTAACCTGCAGTTTTCTCCCAATGCAAGGAAAACCCACTTTCCTTCCTTGGCACCCACAAGAATAGAAACTAGTCTAATCTATCTATCTCATAGTATCTGGCAACTTCTAAGGAGGAACTTGTAATCTGTCTGTCCTAGTATGTGACAACTAGAGGAGTGTCTCATACGTTGCTGGGGAGGTCTCAGTGGGGCGAAAGGGAAGCACAGAGATTGACTGTATGCGAGTGGAATTATGAGGTACTGGAGTGAAGCTAGGCACTGCTGAGTCAAATAGTAGTTCATTACCATTCTTAGATTGCAAGCTTTTCAGGTGTGTTGGTATGGCACCTATCACAACGGGGCTCCAATCTTGCTTACAGCTTCTAGGCCTTGCTAGCGGTGTTAGATGTTAGGTTATTAATATTGCCAGGGCAGTCAAGGAAAAAGGGTAGCAACTGATCTCTTGATGTGCAGCTATATTGTATAGTGTTATTGCCAGAAATAAAGTAGCCAGCGAAAGGAAGGGGGAAACAAAAGGACTTGATTGATTTAGTCACTGGTCCTGCAAACTGTTCCATGTAGATGGACCCCTGAATCCACGTGAAGCTTTCTTGATTTAATGGGGCCCCAGATGACACTAACGTGGAACAGTTTGCAGGACTGGGATTCTACTGGCTTGAGATCTCTCAGGCCACGTTTCATTCTGGAGTTCGCATTTACAGCTGGTGATAAACTTTTAATAGAAAAACTGGCATGGTCTTAACTATAGCCTTGTGACCTCCATGGCTCTCAATGTTCTTTTTTTATCCATTACCTCTTAGAAAGAAAGAACAAGTGCTTCAAATCGCCCCCATCAAATTCAGCCACCAGGCATATTAAACCAAAATGTCCCTCTCTACTGTGCTTCTAAATCACGTCTGTATTGTTTAAAAAAAATAACTCTAGCAAAAGAGAAGGCTGAGCCCCATATGGTGGGTGATTGATCTGAGACATGCTTTATTCTTCTTGTAATAAGATCTCAAAACCAACATCAGCCCTGGCCCTGCATAGATGTAGAACAGTAAAAAAATTGTCTTCTCAAATTATAGAATTTTCTTATTAAAGTCAAAGCCCCTGGGGAAATTTTAAAAGTTTCCTTTCAGCTCACTGTATTTTAAACATGTCTCTTTGGACCTACTGCATGGGCTGCCTCAGACCTTCCCCAGGTGATCGTAATATGTCTCTTGGATGCTACAAGTCCAGCTGGCAGCACTGACAGAATAAAGACATAATTAGACTATTGGGTAAGACATCATTCTAGGTAACAATAAACATGCCAAACACTAATGAGCCAGATCCTTGGTTGGTGTAAATGAGAGTGGCTGTACGGACTTTGATGTCATGCTGATTTATACCGGTCAAGGATCTGGCCCTGTTTACTTTTTCTTTTTTTTCTTCCTTGCAGGAAACTAGTTTGCAGATTTTGTTTGAGAATATGGAGAAAAATTCAGTTCACTAGATACATGAAGAGTGTGTAAACAAGGGGGAAAGAAAGCAATACTTTTTTTAAAAAATTCATTATTCAAAACCTAAAGCTAGCTCCACACCAGTTGTTATTATCCAAGTGAATTTCTAGAGGTCTGTGGTGATGGATTTGCATTTTAATATCCAGGTCAATTTATTGTGAAGATGGAGGCACCTTCTCTGTGTGTGTGTTTCTGTAATGAAATGTCCTTGTAGACAATGAGGGGATGGTGGGGGGAACAGTAATGTTGCAAATCTGTGATCATATTCATAGTGCAGCTGGAAACCTTTTTATATGTTTATATGGAAACCTTTACATCCAGCTTCTGCCTTACTTCTCTTTCTCTTCTAAATTGCTACCGCCAACAAAGCTGTGATTACATTCAATAGAAATATTAAACTCCTGACTTGAAAGAGGTGAAGGGACATGAAAACAAAGGGGAGCCAATTTTCTGAAAAATAAGATGGGCAGGACTTTCTGTCTCTTTCCACTATTATTATCATCTTTATTTCTCCCTTCTTTGTTGGCAATACTGTACTGAGTTACCTCGTGTTTAATCAACAGCCTAATGTGGTAACTCTCTCACAACACTGATTCTTCACATCTCAGACTGTCTGGAGCCTACTTCCATCAAACAGCCTCTTTGCACTTAACACCTTAATGGTCTTGTGGGGAGAGAGGAACACCAATCCTCTGAGATGAGAATAATTACAGACAGAGACACAAATGCATTTGGTGCCAGATTTTGTTACCTCAAATAAGCAAAAATAAAGCAAACGTCTCCTCTTCTACGGTTACATAGTGTGTCTCTCTAGGAGGCTTAGGACAAATGGGTTAGACTAGGAGACACTAATGGCCTAATTCTGTGCTGTTTAAGTCAATGACAGCTTTGCCATTGACTTCAGTGGGAGGAGACTCAGGCCCTAATGGTAAAACTCTTTAAAGATGTTATTTTATTTAGCTCTTTTTTCAAATCAGTTTGCAATTTAGGGGCCAGATCTTCTGCTGGTATAAATCAGGCTTCAGTGGAACTATAGTGGATTTACACCAGCTGCATGTTTGGCTCTGGATCCATGCATTGCCTAAGATTGTCAACAGTGACTAGTGATTTTGGCTACTCGGTTTCAGGCCCCTTCAAGGGGCCTGATTTTCAGAGAGTGCTGAAGTGGTGATACCTTTAAGGCATCTCAAGCTGAGCATCCAGAAATCGAGGCATCCAAAATCATCACAAGTCACTGTTGACAATCTTGGCAATTTTATATAACCACGGAGTGGAAACTGCTATGTGTGGGGGAGGCTAGTGAAGGATCCACCAAAGAGATTTGCTTTGTCAGGTTGCTAGAGCTCTCCTGAAAGTCCCTGGAGGGACTGATAAGTAAGTCTCATGTGTCTCTTTGATCCAATACCCAGAAAACATGGCATGCAGAGACAAAAATGAAAGGGTTTAATAATCATATTGTGCACTTCTATACCACCTTCCATTCAAAGGTTCATATTTTACGCTCTATACCATCTTCCATTCAATACTTTGCTCCTGGATCACCCCAGGAATGCTAGGGTCTAGTTAGTCCTCCCTACTACAGGGTATGTAAGATGATACTTTCCCATGCAATCATTTCTGTTTGAACATAGGAGTTGCCAGACCAGATCTGACCCGAGGTCTATCTGGTCCAATGTCCTATCACCAACTGTGGCCACCACTAGAGCCTACAGAGAAAAGTGCAAGAAACGTCACAGGAGGCCGTTATGGGATAAACTACCACCTCAGGGAAAAAATCCTCCCATCAGGACAAAGGCACTTACCTCGGTAAGAGAAAGGGAGACGGCCTTGTGTTTACTTGATTATTGTCTCATTTTATGGCTGAGCCTAAAAACGACCAAATCATTCCTATGGCTGTATAACGTGTCATTCCCCAATTTAAAGTGCACAGTATGAAGAGGGCAGTTTATTAATAACTGGGTAAGAAAGTCTCAGGATTGTGTTCCTAACATATCTAGGCACCATATTACAGCTGGATCAGCTTCAGCATTCTGGGAGGATGAGGGTCCAGGGAGCTATCATGTGGCTGCAAGCATTGGGTTGTGCAAGAGAGAGTCTCAGTTAGAACAGCTTTCTGAACTTACTGGTGTGTCTGGTGAGCAGGGGCTCTGACAGAGGAATGCAGATGTAATGACTCTCCTGAATAGGTCGTCTGTGGGGATCCAGCTCTGGAGCTAAAAGCAAGAATTGCTACAGTTTTTGCTAACAATCCAAGTCTATTAGTTTGGAGGTGGTGGTAGCAGTGGATCATGGGTTCTCTGCACACCTTTTCTACTTCCCTTTGGAAGCAGCAGGGTGTAATGGGGAGGGGACTGCATCTCCTGCTGCTGGAAGCTGACTCCCTCCCCATGACAACTGTGCCCATTTGTGCTTAGTGCTGATGTCTGGGTGGACCCAGCCATTTTACAGGCTATCCTAGGCCCACCATTGGTTGCCCAGACATGTCTGTCAAGCTCCTGGCCTAGCCTCCCCTTTTGTTTATGTCTTAGGCCTGGTCTATACTAACGGGGTAAGTCGATCTAAGTTATGCTAGTTAAGTTACATAAGATACATAACGTAAGTTGATGTAGCTTAGATCGACTAGCAGCAGTGTCTACACCATGCTATGTCAGCAGGAGACACTCTCCCGCCGACGCAGCTTCCACCTCTCGGGGAGGTGGAGTACTGAAGTCGATGGGAGAGCGCTCTCCCATCGACTTATCGTGTCTTCACCAGACCTGCTAAATCAATTCCCACTGCTTTGATTGCAGCAGCACCGAGTTAGCCCATAGTGAAGACAAGCCCTTAGGCATCTGAGTAGGCAGATCTTTGTGTTCTGAAGCCTTGAAACTAGCAAAGGAGCTATAATAAGCAATGCAGCTCAAAGGGTCACCTGGTGTCAAAACTGGTCCCTGAGTGCACTGAATCTCCACATTAAGGTGTAGTGCATGATCCTCGAGTGCTTGTGCTTCACTATTGTCCATGATGCAGGAGGAGGTAGACCATACTATATAACAAAAGAGGAGGGGCGGATATTGGCCATCTGAATCAGAATTACTGTTGGTTTTACTTTAAAAAAAACCCTTCTGGAGATTTAAAAAGCAATGAACAACTTTATGTGCAATTTAGCCAAACATATTTTTTGTTTGCAATAAAAGAGAAAATGACCAGGAAAGAAAAATGGAATCATCACGCATAAAAACAACTATATAAAAAAACCCTGAAAGGTTAAAAGAAAAATACAAAAATTATGGTGCTTATGAAAACATTTTTATGTGATAGTCATTTAAAAACAAAAAATATGTCAGAATAATTCATGCAGTAGAGTTAGATGAAATACATTTTTCTTAGCAAAGGTCTCATTACAGATGTTTAAAATGAATCATTTGGCTCTCAGCCCAATTATTGATTATGAAGCTGTGTAAATCTTATGTAGATGCTGGGGTTATGCCCAGATCATTGCCAATAATTTATTTCTATGAAGTAGAACAGTGGTATTTGGGAAAAATTAGGCATTTTATAACTGAAGTGGCATGTTAATGCATAGGAGTATTCATAGGGAGGAAGTATATATTATATGCCTTAAAACCTTGGTGAATAAAAAGTAATCTGAACATTATATCACAATCACCTTGAACAATACAATCCAGGAAATAAATGAGTGGCAATTTGTTAATGGTGTGAGGTCCATTTATTGGGAAGCTGTTTCTTCATTGCTCCTGCCTACTGGTATCCAGAGATAACAGACCACTAATATATAGTTTGGTAAAGGTCTTGCCAGGCAAGTGACAATGTCAGACTGTATATTTTTGCTGATTTCATAGAAAAGCCAACTTTTTCACTGGTGAAGTTTCTTACTTTTGTATCAGCAAACAACATTTTTTTGTTGCAGTAGCATTAAAGTTTGGAGGGAAAGGGGAGAGAAAAGTCAGTGTGGAACTTCACTACTTCACCCATCTCTTCTTATTATTTTGATTTCCCCTTCAAAATGATCCTGTCTGATGAGATGCATCAGAATACAAGAGCCACTGTCTCCATATTGAAAATTATCTCACTGTGGAGAGAGCTACCATCCCTTTTCTATAAGCAGGCCTTTTTAAACACAGTGTGAAGCAGAAACTTCTCCATGTGAATTGAACAGCAGGGGCAGTTCCTCTAAAACTGAATATTACCTTTGAATGTTGAGAGTTGCCAGGGCTCATTCTCTCACAGACTAGAAATCCTTGAGTTTGCTGGGAAGCAGATTAGAGTCCTATGCAAGGGCCAATGAGTGTCACTTAAATGAAACTGAGAACCATGCATGTGGTGGGTTATATTCCATTAAAATGGCACTTTCCCAAATAACTTCAATTAATAGAGAAAGTCTGATTTAGCTGGCACCTATAAGAAGATTTGTGGATAACTTCTAAATGTTTTGGAGTAGCCCATGCTGTGCAGCCTGAAAAACAGAATAACACCTCTCCTGTGTGAGGAAAAGGACTGAATTACATAGTGTGAAGCGAGTCTATGGGGAAAACCAGTTCAAGAGAGTTGGCAATTTTTTAAGGAGACATCATTAAGGGCACAAGAACAAACTATTCCACTGCATAGGAAAGATATGAAGTATGGCAAGAGATCATCCAGACTTAACCAGGAGACCTTCAATTATCTGAAACTCTAAACAGGGTCCTACAAAAAGTGGAAACTAGGTCAAATTACAAAGGATGAATATAAACAAATAACACAAGTATGCAGGGATAAAATTAGAAAGGCCAAGGCACAAAATGAGATCAGATTAACTAGACATAAAGGGCAACAAGAAAACATTCTACAAATACATTAGAAACAAGAGGAAGACCAAGGACAGGGTAGGCCCATTACTCAGTGAGGGAGAGAAAACAGTAACAGAAAATGTGGAAATGGCAGAAGTGCTAAATGATTTTTTTGTTTGTTTTTACCAAAAAGTTTAGTAGTGATTGGATATCTAACATAGTGAACGCCAGTGAATATAAGGTAGGATCAGAGGCTAAAATAGGGAAAGAACAAGTTAAAAGTTACAGACAAGTTGGATGTCTTCAAGTCACCAGGGCCTGATGAAATATATCCTAGAATACTCAAATAGCTGACTGAGGAGATGTCTGAGCCATTAGTGATTATTTTCGAAAAGTCATGGAACACTGGTGAGATTCCAGAGGACTGGAAAAGGGCAAATATAGTACCAAGCTATAAAAAGGGGAATAAGGACAACACAGGGAATTACAGACCAGTCAGCTTAATGTCAGTACCCGGAAAGAAAATGGAGCAAATAATTAAGCAAGCAATTTGCAAGCACCTGCAAGATATTAAGCTGATAAGTAACAGTCAGCATAGATTTATCAAGAATTATGTCAAACCAACATAATAGCTTTCTTTGACAGGGTAACAAGCTTTGTGGATAGGGAGGAAGTAGAAGATATGGTATATTTAGACTTTAGTAAGGCTTTTGATACTGTCTGGCATGACCTCATAAAAAACTAGGGAAATACAACCTAGATGGAGCTACTATAAGGTGGGTGCACGACTGGTTGGAAAACCATTCCCAAAGCGTAGTTATCAATTGTTCTCAGTCAAATTGAAAGGGCTTATCAAATGGGGTCCCTCGGGGATTGGTCCTGAGTCCGGTTCTGCTCAATATCTTAATCAATTATTTAAATAATGATAGAGAGTACACTTATAAAGTTTGTGGGTGATAGCAAGCTGGGAGGGGTTGCAAGTGCTTTTGAGGGCAGGATTAAAATTCAAAATGATCTGGACAAATTGGAGAAATGGACTGAAATAAATAGGATGAAATTCAATAAGAATTTCAACCTCCATGCCTAGGGAGGTTGTAGGAGATCCTTCACTGGAGGTTTTCAAAACAAAGGCTGGATAGCCATTTCCCTTAGACACAACAAATCCTGCATTTGGGAAGGGGTTAGGCTAAATGGCCCTTGTGGTCCCTTCTAACTCTATAATTCTATGATTCTGAGAACTAATGGAAAGTACTCCACTTAGGAAGCAACAATCAATTGCACACATACAAAATGGGAAATGACTGCCTAGGAAGGAGAACCACAGAAAGGGATCTGGGGGTCATAGTGGATCACAAGCTAAAGATGAGTCAACAGTGTAACGCTTTTGCAAAGAAAAGTAAACATCATTCTGAGATGTATTAGCAGGAGTGTGGGGGGGTGGAGGGTGAGAAAACCTGGATTTGTGCTGGAAATGGCCCACCTGTTGATCACTTTAGATCAGCTATTACCAGCAGGACAGTGGGGTGGGAGGAGGTATTGTTTCATGATTTCTGTGTGTATATAAAGTCTGCTGCAGTTTCCACGGTAAACATCTGATGAAGTGAGCTGTGGCTCACGAAAGCTCATGCTCAAATAAATTGGTTAGTCTCTAAGGTGCCACAAGTACTCCTTTTCTATTAGCAGGAGTGTTGTAAGCAAGACACGAGAAGTAATTCTTCTGCTCTACTACATGCTGATACAGCCTCAACTGGAGTATTGTGTCCAGTTCTGGGCACCCCATTTCAGGAAAGATGTGGACAAGTTGGAGAGAGTCCAGGGAAGAGCAACAAAAATTATTAAAGGTCTAGAAAACATGACCTCTGAGGAAACATTGAAAAAACTAGGTTTGTTTAATCTGGAGAAGGGAGGACTGAGGGGGGACATGACACCAGTTTTCAAGCACATGAAAGGTTGTTATAAGGAGGGAGAAAAATTGTTCTCGTTAACCTCTGAGAATAGGACAAGAAGCAATGGGCTTATATTGCAGCACAGGAGGTTTAGGTTGGACATTAGGAAAAACTTCCTAACTGTCAGGGTGGTTAAGCACTGGAATAAATTGCCTAGGGAGGTTGTGGAATCTCTGTCATTGGAGGTTTTTAAGAGCAGGTTGGCCATCACCTGGCACGGATGGCACAGGTAATTCTTAGTCTTTCCTGGAATGCAGGGGACTGGTTTAGATGACTTCTCGAGGTCCCTTCCAGTCCTACGATTCTATGATTCTATGAATTTAACTGATATGGGCCTGATTTTCCTCACAGTTACATGAGAAGTAACTCCACTGAAATCAGCAGGGTTCCATTTGTGTAAAACTAGTCTGAGTGAGAGGAGACAGCCAATAGACACTTGAATCCATAGGTAGAGCTGTTGGGAACTTTCTGACAAAATGTTTTTTTCCTTGGAAAATATTGATTCATTGACAGTGGAATTTGATTGGGAAATGGCTGGTTTCAGTGAATCTCGCCAATTGGAAAAAAAAAAACATTGAAAAATTTTCAAAAATGTCCTTCTGACATTTTCTAAATGAAGTTTCAGTCTTCATTTTGAAATGATTTTTTGTTTTGAAACTTTAGTTAATTTATGCTAATACAAAAGGCTGAAAGTAAAATAACTTGTTTCAAAATTATTGAAACAAAATGTTTCCATTGACCTGATCTGAAGTTTGTTTCAAATTATTGAGTTCTAAAAATTTTCAAGATTTTGACTTTTTAACATAAGAACATAAGAATGACCATACTGGGTCAGACCAAAGGTCCATCCAGCCCAGTATCCTGTCTACTGACAGTGGCCAATGCCAGGTGTCCCAGAGGGAGTGAACCTAACAGGTAATGATCTAGTGATCTCTCTTCTGCCATCCATCTCCACCCTCTGACAAACAGAGGCTAGGGACACCATTTCTTACCCATCCTGGCTAATAGCCATTAATGGACTTAACCTCCATGAATTTATCCAGTTCTCTTTTAAGCCCTGTTATAGTCCTAGCCTTCACAACCTCCTCAGGCAAGGAGTTTCACAGGTTGACTGTGCACTGAGTGAAGAAGAACTTCCTTTTATTTGTTTTAAACCTGCTACCCATTAATTTCATTTGGTGGACCCTAGTTCTTATATTATGGGAACAAGTAAATAACTTTTCCTTATTCACTTTCTCCACACCACTCATGATTTTATATACCTCTATCCTATCCCCCCTTAATATCCTCTTTTCCAAGCTGAAAAGTCCTAGCCTCTTTAATCTTTCCTCATATGGGACCCATTCCGAACACCTAATCATTTTAGTTGCCCTTTTCTGAACCTTTTCTAATGCCAGTATATCTTTTTTTAGATGAGGGGACTACATCTGCATGCAGTATTCAAGATGTGGGCATACCATGGTTTTATATAAGGGCAATAAGATATTCTCCATCTTATTCTCTATCCCTTTTTTAATGATTCCTGAGATCCCCTTTGCTTTTTTGACTGCCGCTTCACACTGCATAGACATCTTCAGAGAACTGTCCACAATGACTCCAAGATCTTTCTCCAGATTAGTTGTAGCTAAATTAGCCCCCATCATATTGTATGTATAGTTGGGGTTATTTTTTCCAATGTGCATTACTTTACATTTATCCATATTAAATTTCATTTGCCATTTTGTTGCCCAATCACTTAGTTTTGGGAGATCTTTTTGAAGTTCTTCACGGTCTGCTTTGGTCTTAACTATCTTGAGCAGTTTAGTATTATCTGCAAACTTTGCCACTTCACTATTTACCCCTTTCTCCAAATCATTTATGAATAAGTTGAATAGGATTGGTCCTAGGACTGACCCTTGGGGAACACCACTAGTTACCCCTCTCCATTCTGAAAATTTACCATTTATTCCTACCCTTTGTTCTCTGTTTTAACCAGTTTCAATCCATGAGAGGATCTTCCCCCTTCTCCCATGACAACTTAATTTACATAAGAGCCTTTGGTGAGGGACCTTATCAAAGGCTTTCTGGAAATCTAAGTACACTATGTCCACTGGATTCCCCCTTGTCCACATGTTTGTTGACCCCCCTCAAAGAACTCTAATAGATTAGTAAGACATGATATCCCTTTACAGAAACCATGTTGACTTTTGCCCAGCAATTTATGTTCTTCTATGTGTCTGACAATTTTATTCTTTACTATTGTTTCAACTAATTTAACTAAGTTAATGGTATCTAGTTTGCATATTAATTAATATTATACTATTATTTGTATACTATAATATTGCATACTACTAAATTTGCAAACTAGATACCATTAACTTAGGTTTGAACAGAGACTGGCAATGGCTCGGTCATTACACTAATTGAATCTATTTCCCCATGTTAAGTATCCTCACACCTTTGTGTCAACTGTCCGAAATGGGCCATCTTGATTATCACTTCAAAAGTTTTTTTTCCCCCTGCTGATAATAGCTCCTCTTAATTAATTAGCTTCTTACAGTTGGTATGGGTACTTCCACCTTTTCATGTTCTCTGTATGTATAAGTATCTTCTTACTATATGTTCCATTCTATGCATCTGATGAAGTGGGCTGTAGCCCACAAAAGCTTATGCTCAAATAAATTTGTTAGTCTCTAAGGTGCCACAAGTACTCCTCTTCTTTTTGCTGTTACTGTTAAGTTTCTCAGCTAATTCCAAAACCTGATTTGAGATGGGGAAAAATTCAAAACCTTGAATGGATGGGAAAAAATATTTCCTGCCTGTCTCTATTCATTGGAAAATAGGAATAGCCACACAGGATCAGATCATGCCGTCATTGAGTCCAGTATCATGACTATGGCCAGTGGTACAACTTCAGAGAAAGGTGCAAGAAAGCCTGTGGTGGACACTTGTGCAATAATCTGTCAATAGGGGAAATATTTTCCCTAACATGAGTCATTTAGCAATTAGCTTAAGCCTGGAAGCATGAGAGTTTATATCCTTTCTATCTTTTCTTTATCCCATCTAATATACTTGTGATGTTCTCATTATCCATATAAAAGTCCAATTGTCTTCTGACTCCTGCAAAGTTTTTAGCTTCAGTAGTGTCTTGTGGTAGTGAGTTCCACAGATTAAAAAGATTTGCTTAAAAAGATTTTTTTGCCTTGCAATTTAATTGAATGTACTCTTGCTTTTGAGTTCAAGACTTTCTTTCTCCAGTAATAGTAGCTACTATATCTGCATATAGAACTGGGCAACATTTGTTTGTTGAATAGCAGATCAGCTGAAAATGTATGTTGGAGAGCACCAAAACTTTTCGCAAATTTGGGTCTATTTTGGCAAATAGCCTTGGCCCCCACAAAAAAAAAAGGAAATTAAAATTTCAGAAATATAAAAATATTTTTATTGTTTTAATATTTTCAGAATGATGTTTTGATATTTCATTTCAAACTGACATATTTGAAACCTAATGTCACTGCGAGTTAATATTTCATTTCAGAAATGTTATTACAAATTGACATTTGAAACATTTTGTTTGACTCAAATTTATTTTTGTTTTGTTTTTTCATTTCAGTGAGAAAAATGCAAAAATTTGGTTTAGGTTCAAAATTAACCTATTTTTTTTCAGCTACCGAACTGCTACATCTGTGTGCAGGAAGCAAAAGTGTTGAACATATCCCAGGAGTACTATATACTTAGAATCATAGAATCATAGAATATAAGGGTTGGAAGGGACCCCAGAAGGTCATCTAGTCCAACCCCCTGCTCGAAGCAGGACCAATTCCCAGTTAAATCATCCCAGCCAGGGCTTTGTCAAGCCTGACCTTAAAAACCTCTAAGGAAGGAGATTCTACCACCTCCCTAGGTAACGCATTCCAGTGTTTCACCACCCTCTTAGTGAAAAAGTTTTTCCTAATATCCAATCTAAACCTCCCCCACTGCAGCTTGAGACCATTACTCCTCGTTCTGTCATCTGCTACCATTGAGAACAGTCTAGAGCCATCCTCTTTGGAACCCCCTTTCAGGTAGTTGAAAGCAGCTATCAAATCCCCCCTCATTCTTCTCTTCTGCAGGCTAAACAATCCCAGCTCCCTCAGCCTCTCCTCATAACTCATGTGTTCCAGACCCCTAATCATTTTCGTTGCCCTTCGCTGGACTCTCTCCAATTTGTCCACATCCTTCTTGAAGTGTGGGGCCCAAAACTGGACACAGTACTCCAGATGAGGCCTCACCAATGTCGAATAGAGGGGAACGATCACGTCCCTCGATCTGCTCGCTATGCCCCTACTTATACATCCCAAAATGCCATTGGCCTTCTTGGCAACAAGGGCACACTGCTGACTCATATCCAGCTTCTCGTCCACTGTCACCCCTAGGTCCTTTTCTGCAGAACTGCTGCCTAGCCATTCGGTCCCTAGTCTGTAGCTGTGCATTGGGTTCTTCCGTCCTAAGTGCAGGACCCTGCACTTATCCTTATTGAACCTCATCAGATTTCTTTTGGCCCAATCCTCCAATTTGTCTAGGTCCTTCTGTATCCTATCCCTCCCCTCCAGCGTATCTACCACTCCTCCCAGTTTAGTATCATCCGCAAATTTGCTGAGAGTGCAATCCACACCATCCTCCAGATCATTTATGAAGATATTGAACAAAACCGGCCCCAGGACCGACCCTTGGGGCACTCCACTTGATACCGGCTGCCAACTAGACATGGAGCCATTGATAACTATCCGTTGAGCCCGACAATCTAGCCAGCTTTCTACCCACCTTGTAGTGCATTCATCCAGCCCATACTTCCTTAACTTGCTGACAAGAATACTGTGGGAGACCGTGTCAAAAGCTTTGCTAAAGTCAAGAAACTTGAGTCCAAATGTTTTACATTCCCCATTTTTTCTGAAAGTAAGAGTGTCTTAGTGTCAGTAAGAGGGGCCTAAACTAGCCCTGGTTAGCTGGATGAACTTGCACAACTACTGTGTTTGAATAAAAGAGGACCTGTCCATCCAGGTCTATAATTTATTTTGTTGTCACACTGTTATTTTCACCAGAGGAATGCCATTTGTCTGCCCATAACATGTGATCTTCACACGTCTTTTAAATGAGCCTTCATTGTGTGCTCCAACTCCTGAGTAGCAGATCCAAATGCAAATCACACAATCTTCATGTAAAACTCTTGACCAAGATTTTTTAAAATAGGTTGTTGCTGCTGTTTGTGTTGATGCCTAAATCTATAGTTAGGCATCGAGCATGAAATTTTGGCCATGTTGAAAACTACCATTGGCTTTAATGGAGCCAGGATTTCACCCTCAGTTTTCAGATGTGCTGAGCACCCAGCAACTCTCATTGACTACAGGGGAAGCTCAAACAACGAGGAGTCCTTGTGGCACCTTAGAGACTAACACATTTATTTGGGCATTAGCTTTTGTGGGCTAAAACCCACTTCATCAGATGCATGGAGTGGAAAATACAGTAGCAGGTATATATACATAGTACATGAAAAGATGGGAGTTGCCTTACCAAGTGGGGGGTCAGTCTAATGAGACAATTCAATTAACAGCAGGATACCAAGAGAGGAAAAAAATCACTTTTGTAGTGGTAATGAGAGTGGCCCATTTCAACCAGTTGACAAGAAGGTGTGAGTAACAGTAGGGGGAATTAGTAGGGAGAAATTAGAAAATCAGATAAGAAAAGGCCTCCTATTCAGAAAAGCATTTTAGCACATGCCTAAGTACTTTTCTGAAGAGGGATGGACGTAAGCATGTACTCAAGTGCTTTCCTTAATCAAAGCATGAGGATTTAGGAATCTAACTTTAGGCACCTATTTTTGAAACCTCTCAGTCTGTATTTACTTTCTCATTTTTGGAATAAGTGTCTCCTGCAAGCTCAATATGCAGATATTATGAGCCAGCTGGTACTGAAATAGCTAGTAGCTTTCCATTTATTACAGTATTTAACATAACTTCTCCCCTTGGTAAAATGAACTAATTGAATTTAAACAAAGATTCTGATAATTAATTAAATCGTATTGATAAAGTGTAAATTATGGGGTGGATCCTCGGCTGGGGTAAATTGTCAGAACTCCTTTGATGTCTATGGATCAAGGACATTTTACAGCAGCTGTATCTGCCCCTGTATTCTTCTCAACCAAATGGAATTTAACTTTTTCAGTGATAGTTCGGCTATGTCAGGGATGTGTTCATACTTGCTTATGCTGGGCATGCTTTTTCTTGAGTTGTAGTCAGTCCCTACTCAGATGTACTCCCAATGACTTCAGTGAGAAAGAACTGAATAAATATTGAGCAAATGCCTCAGGAATAAACAGAGGTTGTGCTTCTCTTAGAAGAACCTCGCAACAAGATTACACCGCGTGACGTGGTAGCTATGTGTCTGAATCTATATAATTATTAGAAGGATCGGTTTGGCCAGTATTTGGACAGATGGTGTATACATACCCAATCCTTGGTGTATTTGCAGAAGAGCTATAGTTAAACTGATTTCTTGCATTTGCAGTCACATACTGCTCTTTACTGACAGCAGCTTTAATTGAAAATGCTTCAGCTTTTATCCTGTCCGGTATTACTTTACCTAGAAGATGGATACAATTTGCAATTAATTTTTCTCTGTGGACTATATTATAGTATAAGTAATAATTAAACAAATCTTAACAGCTCATGCCCAGGTGCACCGGTGGTACAGTGCGCGCTGAACAATTTCACTTGTGCAGCTTCAAAGAGAATCTTTTCCATTCTGCTGTGAATTCTTTAGGGGAAAATACTATTTGTTGTTTATTTTGGTACTAAAAAGTCCTGTAGTGTGCATATGATTTCTCACAGAGGTTCTGCATGAGAGAGGTTTTTCCACAAAGACTTGAAGATGCCAGACTGATGACTGTGGGCAATATAGATAAATAGATGTGCATATCTATCAACTAAATTCAACCTTCGGCCAGGTCTACGTTACAGACTTCTGCGTTACAGTTATGCCAGTGTGATCCTTGACCTACTTAGCTGTGCCAACAGAAGCTCCTAGTGTGGACACGTTATGGCAGCCAGACTGCACTGTGTACTGCAATAGTTTGGTTCACTCACGGGGGTTGGTTTTACTGTACTGGTACAAAGCGCAGTTGTGCAGATATAACTTCTTCCACACTAACAAAGCCTTGCCAGTACAGTGTACCAATATCCCTGTGTGGACAGATCCTTAGTTTAATTCTATTGTTAACAGTGGAATATCACCAAGGATGAATATGGTTTGTTCATTTTTGTATGGACTCGGAGGGGAAAAAATATTTTCTTAAAGTGCCTGAATAATAATTATAAGCAGAGGCAAGGAGGGTCTCTCATTGTCGTCAATGCATCTGAATGCAGAACTGACCTTAAATGGCTCACTTATAAACTCAATCATGACTATACAACATACATAGACAGTATCTTAAACTCCCAACTTTCCAAATTTAACTCCAAGGTGGATATCAGGCCATTTTCCCGAAAGGCCTGGATCATAAAGTGACTAGGACTTCTCTTTAAAAATTAAACAAATGAATAGATCCTGGCAGGATCAAAGTTGAGATAGGACACAGGTGACCTTGAGTTGTTGATCATCAGAGTGGATCCCTGGAATGCAGTTTTGCAGTTATTGACTCTGATGCAACACTTACTCACGTGTGTAACTTTAAGCATGTAAGTACTTGCGTTGACTTCAGTGTTTACTATTAAGCATGTGCTTAAATGCTTTTCTGGATTGGGGGTACTATGGGAAAGATTTTCAAGAGTAGCCACTGATTTTGAAGGTCTCTGTTTCTTGTGTTTTAAGCTGGGCATGTAAAAATGGAGGTGTCACTTCCATTTTTGAAAATGTTGGCTTATGCTTTCTTCTGTTTTGGTGGAGTTCTTTTTAATACTCTTTATTTCTCTTTCTATATTTCCCCACACATTTGCATGAGGACAAATGTGCAGTATTTTTTAATTGGTTCATTGGCCCTTGCTGTCTCTTTCCTGCATTGAGTCATAGTCATATTTGTGGCATCACAATTGGTTGCCGTAGAATTTAACGTTAATGTCAGAAACGGAGGCCGGTTTTTTTGAAGTCAAGGTTAATACAGCATTAAGACTGAGTTTGGCATTACAGTTGCTATGGAATATGGCACATTTTATTTTTCTATTTGATCATCTTGGCCAATAGAAAGTCGCCCATTGACTTTGATGGGTTTTAGATCAGGCCCTTACTGCAGACAGCTTTCCAGATTCATACTGAAGTACATCACTTGGATATTGTCCCTAGAGCTGAGTTAGTTATAAGGATCATATTTGTTTGGCATTAGATTATTGGTTTATTTTCATTTTGCCTTACAGATACTGCCACTGTCAACTTCCTTTTTTATCATACACCAAGACAGTGGCTTACATTTACTGATTTGATCATTCTTAACTATGCAGCATTCCCCCTCTTACTATTACTGGGTTGACATTTATAATTTCACACTTCATGAAACATTTGACAGTGTAGCACTTTTACAAACTCTTATAATGAATCCTTCCCATTATGTTCAATATACAGAGAAACACCAGATTACGAGAGATCTTAGGTTGGAAATACCATTACCACCTTGATTTAAAATGTACTGGGCTTGGAAGAACCATACAAACCTCTATAGAGGTTCTATGAAACAAGAAGATATATCAAGCTTTAAGGAATATTGCTGCCTTCCATTTGAGGGTCTTAAGGAGTTTTGCAAATAGATTCTACGTTCATACATACATTCTAAGGCCAGAAGAGACCAGTGTGAACTTACACTGGAAATCAGATTAGAACACAGACCATAGAACTTCCCTGAAATAATTCCCATTTGAACTAGAGCATGCCTTTCAAAGAAACACCCAGTCTTGATTTAAAAGTTATCAGTGATGGAGAATCCACCAAAGCTCTTGGTAAATTGTTCCAATGTTTAATTACCTTCACTGCTAGACATTGTACATCTTATTTCCAGTCTGAATGTCTCTGGCTTCATGAATCAAGTTACCAATGTGAGGTAAGTAAACTAAGGCACAGAAAACTTAGGTGACCTTTCTCAAGGTCATGCAAGAGGTATCTAAAAGTTTGGAGAAGAACCCAAGGGTAAATTGATATTTACATCAGCTGAGGATGTTGCCCCAATCTCTTGGCTCCCACTCTTTTGGTTTAACCTCAAGACCACCCTTCCTTTATTCAAAAATGATATCTTGAAGGAAATGCAGCTTATTCTGAGAGCAAAAAGGTAGCATTCATCTCAAATTAAGGGCCTAAGCCTGTAGAACCTTATCCATAAAAGCAGTCTTGCTAAAATGAACAGGACTATGTTTACAAGTGGGACTGCTCATACAAGAAAGGATTTGCTGGATCCAGCCAGTATAAATGCATTTGCATGTGCACTCTTTATGGTATGAACTGGTCACATTAGCCGGTGACCACAGTCATTCCTCCTGCTGCAGGAATGCTGTTTATCCTATTTGGCGGTACTCTTTTGATTGCTGCTGGCAGAAGCGCTATGGGAACTAGTCCTATTAGGAGTCGTCGAGCGGGGCAGCATATTGGTGTGATGTATGAAGCAAGCCAACAGGGACAAGGATGCTGATGTAAATAAGTTAAATGTGGGGTATATGTTAAGTTCCTTGAAATGCAACCCAACAGGAACGTAAGAATTGCCATACTTGATCAGACTCATAGTTTGTCCAGTCCAGCATCCTGTCTCCAACAGTGGCTGGTGCCAGAAGCTTCAGAGAAGGGTACAAGAAGCCATGTTATAGCCTGGCCATAAGGAAAATTTCTAATTCCCCAGTAGTTAGTTATTTGGGTTATGTCTTGAGCATGCGGGTTTATATCCCTCCCAAATCCCTTGAGTTTTTACTTATTTTTTTAAAAAATCCATCCTAACTATTGTAATTCTATCATCTTATTTTCTATAAAAATGCCCAATTCTTTTGTTAATCCCACTAAGCTCTAGGCCTCCATGACATCTTGTGGCAAATGAGTTCCACAGACTAACTGTGCATGGTGTGGAAAGGAAATTGCAGACTCAGCTGAAAGAGTGCAAGGCCAAGTCACAATACTTGGCTTCCCATTTCAGACTGCTTAACAAAAGGCCCAGTCCTGCAAATGCTCCACACACACAACCCCCATTCACTTCAGAGAATGGCAGGGTTGCGCTGCTGACCCTGGATTGCTAGGAGCTAGACTGAAAACACGGGAGGCTGATTTGCTATGAGTGAACTCCCGCAATAAGAATCTCCTTGGCGTAGAGAGATTGGCCGTTCTGGTGTTGCTGCTGCTTAGCGTGAATAGAATATCCACGTTTACCACAGCAGCTTGGGCTGCTCTGGCAGCACCTGCCCTTTCCTGGATCTGCTGCCCTAGAAAGAGCCACCAGTCACATTTTGGAAGATGTATCCACCATATTTGTCAACGGTGATTTTTACTGCTCTGGGCTACCTCTGGCCATTGTTTTGCAGTATATCGCTCTAGTTTTCTTGCCGTGAACATACAGCCAGCTCTCACTCTCTAATCTCTCCCCGTGGTGAGCCTGAATCCTGTGCACTCATAAAGGCTCTGATTGAGCAACACTCTTAATGTAGTGCTTAAATTTACAGGTGAGTATGTCCATCCCTATTCAGCAAAGCACTTAAGCATGTGCTTAATCTTAAGCACATGAGCATTTCATTGACTTAAACACAAACTTCAAGTGATGAATGTGCTTAATGCCCAGAGTCCTTAAAGTACTTAAACATGTCTAAATTTCAGTAAGTAAGTAGCCCTATGGGACTTCAATGGGACCACTCAGGCGCTTAATGTCAGATAATACATGCTTAAACCCCTTGCTGAATCTGGATGCCAGTGTTTTACTGTTGTTTGCAGTGTAGCTGTACACATGTTGGTTCCAGGATATTAGAGAGACAAGGTGGGTGAGGTAATATTTTCTTATTGGACCACAGTCGGTTGGTGAAAGAGACAAGCTTCGGAACTTTGTGTAAGCTGGTCCAATAAAAGATACTACCTCACCCACCTTGTCTCTCTAAACGTTTTATTGCAATTGCTGACGATGAAAAATAAGACTTCCCCGTTAACCTTTAGCTCCCCACCTCTGCTGTGATTCCCAAATTTAATTTTCATACAATATAAAGAAACTTTCACAGACACTAACTGCCGATGACTTATGTCATTGCAGCATCATAGAGATTAGGGCTAGAAAAGACCTACTATCAAGACAGACCATGGTTTAAGTTCATTCAACTGCACAGCCCAAAGAGGGTCTTCTTTACTTTTCCTATAACTTGTGGTTTGGTCTTTTTTGCCCCTCTGTTAAAGAAATCTTTTCCCTATAAAGCAACTCTTCTGATTCTATGTAAACCAAATAACATGGTTTAAGAAAATACTTCCTGAGCCAACAGGTTTTCAGTAGAACACTCAAAGCAATAATTGCTTCTGTTTTGTTGAGGCTTGTTTATCAACAAGCCTCAACAAACAGCCAGCAGATTTATTTTTTATTAACACCCCATTACCTTCAACAGTAAATTTCCTTTAAAAAAATGATGTGCTCTGACTACTAAGTGTTTTCAAATAACTACAATATAAAGCAATATAATTACATAGCAGGATCTGCAGTAGTCAACATATTGCACATGTCATTCCCACTCCTTCCTGATATATCTTACTCTCTCCCTTGTTTGAAGTAGACACAGTCCAATTTCAATTTCAGTAACTGTATTGGCATAGCAACATCTATAGGTGGTCACAGTGGATACATCAAGTATTTGGGCCTAACGCTATATGGGTGGGCCCAGTCTCTTTTGGACGTTGATAGTGGCTCTATGTCTTCTTAGTGTATGCACAACATGCAGCAGGTGGCACGTGACCAGCATTTGTCACCGAATTTGGTCCACTGGTTGGATCATGAGCTTCCCCAAGGACTGTGACGTGAACACTGATCCATGCCCCCCTGTGACTCCATGTGAGGCAGCATGATTCAGTAAGTAGGGAACAAAATTAGGACTCCAGAGACCTGGATTCTGTCCCACTGGTCCATCATGTGACTTTAGCCAAGACCCCAGTTCAGCAAAGCACTTCATAACCTCAGTGAGACTCAGGCAAATGCTGAAAGTTAAGCATATGCTTAAATGTTTTGCTGAATCAGGGCCCGATCACTTAGATTAGCATTTTCGAAAGTGGCCACTGGTTTTGGACGCCTTAATGTACCTGAGAAGTTTTGACTTGCATTTATTATTTTCAGACAAGATACAAATTGTTTGAGTTAGAAAAATTATCTTTATCTCTAGTTCTGTCAGTCTTTCTTGACCAAATTCATCACTCACATAAGCAGATACAAACTCAGGGGAATTCTGTGGCAGCAGTAAATTTGCTTCCTCGCCTCTCTACTTATATTGGACCTTATTCTGCTCTCATTTATGATCCATAAATCTGACATTTCATGGTAATTTATGCTTAAATGGCCTAATCCTGCATTTATTGGATATAAAAATAGACATAAGAACAACCATACTGGGTCATAGAATCATAGAATCATAGAATATCAGAGTTGGAAGGGACCTCAGGAGGTCATCTAGTCCAATCCCCTGCTCAAAGCAGGACCAATCCCCAACTAAATCATCCCAGCCAGGGCTTTGTCAAGCCTGACCTTAAAAACCTCAAAGGAAGGAGATTCCACCACCTCCCTAGGTAATGCATTCCAGTGCTTCACCACCCTCCTAATGAAAAAGTTTTTCCTAATATCCAACCTAAACCTCCCCCACTGCAACTTGAGACCATTACTCCCTGTTCTGTCATCTGCTACCACTGAGAACAGTTTAAATCCATTCTCTTTGGAACCCCCTTTCAGTAAGTTGAAAGCAGCGATCAAATTCCCCTTCATTCTTCTCTTCTGCTTACTAAACAATCCCAGTTCCCTCAGCCTCTCCTCATAAGTCATGTGTTCCAGTCCCCTAATCATTTTTGTTGCCCTCCGCTGGACGCTTTCCAATTTTTCCACATCCTTCTTGTAGTGTGGGGCCCAAAACTGGACACAGTACTCCAGATGAGGCCTCACCAATGTCGAATAGAGGGGAATGATCACGTCCCTCCATCTGCTGGCAATGCCCCTACTTGTACATCCCAAAATGCCATTAGCCTTCTTGGCAACAAGGGCACACTGTTGACTCATATTCAGCTTCTCTTCCACTGTAACCTCAAGGTCCTTTTCTGCAGGACTGCTGCCTAGCCATTCGATCCCTAGTCTGTAGCGGTCATGGGATTCTTCCATTCTAAGTGCAGGACTCTGCACGTGTCCTTGTTGAACCTCATCAGATTTATTTTGGCCCAATCCTCTAATTTGTCTAGGACTCTCTGTATCCTATCCCTATCCTCCAGCATATCTACCACTCCTCCCAGTTTCATGTCATCTGCAGACTTGCTGAGGGTGCAGTCGACACCATCCTCCAGATCATTAATGGAGATATTGAACAAAACCAGCCCCAGGACAGACCCTTGGGGCACTCCACTTGATACCGGCTGCCAACTAGACATGGAGCCATTAATCACTACCCGTTGAGCCCAACGATATAGGTTTCTATCCACCCTATAGTCCATTCATCCAGCCCTTACTTCTTTAACTTGCTGGCAAGAATACTGTGGAAGACCATATCAAAAGCTTTGCTAAAGTCAATTTCAAAGAGTTCATAGAATCATAGAATCATAGAATATCAGGGTTGGAAGGGACCTCAGGAGTTGTTGGTGTTTTTATTCTAACTTCATCGCATACTGGAAAAAAATGACTGTGCACATTGTATACAGAGCTTAAATGTTTCCTTACAAATAATCCACGTATGCTGGGTGAAATATATGCTCTGTGTCTAATGAAAGGCTGTGTTGGTTTAATATTGCCATCTCTAGATATTTCACATATTATTTTAAGGCTTCATAAAACTTTTAATATACCAAATAGCTGTAGTGGTACGCTGTCAGTATGCACTTAAGAATAATACACAATGCACACTTGAGTGCTTTCATTGGATTTGTATGTATTATTTTTATATGGATTGCAAGCAGAGCAAATTCAAGCCTGAAGCACATTTCTGTTGTTTATTACAAGTATATTTTGTAAGTAGAAAAAATAATTCAAACGGAAATGTCCTGGGTCTCTCATTACTGATAACCAAAACTTCCTTGGGTCAAAGACAATCTTGGACCTGTTTCCACCACTAACAATTGCTCTTTAGCACCAGCAGCAGGGGAATATATTGAATTTATAGCAAGACATTCACTCTGCCTGACTTCTCAACGCAGGCTCTGGTAATTTAAAGGAAAGTCATTTATTCTCCAGTGAGTCCTCTGTCAGAGCATTGTGAAAGCTTTCAAAAGCATCATTTAAACAGGGCATCCATCACAGGCCATCAGGCTCTTTAGCCTGGTGAGGATTTTCACACTGTTGTGCCTAGGATGTAAACAAAGATAATGCCTTTGATTTTCCTATTGATCCTTTTTGGTCTGAGAGCGCTGCTAGACAAAGGGAACTTTCCAAATCTGAACAGCCTGCCAGAGCATTTCTGCTTCTGTCAGGCAATGGTGCCTCTTTCCTTCCAGGCCTTTCTGATTGCATTTTTTTTTCTCTGTGGCTGGCTCTGCGGTGATTAATGGTAGGTCAGGATTAGGTGGTAACCTGATATTACTCAAGTAAAATACAGGAGAATCATTCTTTGGCTGGTGTGATTATGGAGTTGTACCATTCTCCCCGAAAGGTCATTAATACCATTCATCCAAGAGGGGATGGAATTATCTAAAAATTGTTACAATCATGAATCCTATTCTTTGACTTTGATGAAGAATTCTAGCAACAAAGGTTGCCTCTTATTATCTAAGCTTCCACAGCCATTCTGGGCAGTTCAGACAAGCACCGTTTGGTGAACAGTTAGGATATATCTGTGTTCATTTGAAATCATCACTGTCGGTTTTGCTCACTCTTCTCTTGTAATGATTTTAGGTTTGGATATCCTGAGCTGAATCCACAGCAGCCTGTAACACACGTGTACTGCACAAAGAAGGCATACATGCATGTTCAGTCTTTAACCCATGCAACACCCTTGACAGCATTTTTGATGAAATATTGTGAGCTGGCCTGTTTATTGTGTAACAGCAAATAGGAAACTATGTGAAATCATGCCAGTATGGCATTTGTTATACACTACAAAAGTTACAGTGTTACAGGTTAGCACTGTATACACAGTAAATCTGAAGATTTATATATCTATCTCCTGAGCAGACTTGAAATATTGGTCCGATTCCTCAGCTGGTATAAATCAGCACAGCTCCTCTGATGCCGATGGAACTATACTGACTTACACTACCGGAGGATTTGTTTCATCACCACCTTATCATTCAGAGATCCTAGTGGCATAGTTTCAGTCACTGCTTTCTTCAGTTGTTCTTTCACCATAATAAGAACTAGCTGCCTCCATGGTCTGATTTAGCAGCTGGAGCAAGAAACACTGCAGCCTGTTGTCAGAAGAGTTTTTAAAACTTTGGGGAGAAATGGAGCAAATCAGTGTTAGGCAAAGCGCATCAGGAAGTTACTTTTTCCTCCTATTTCAAATAATCTCATTAGAATTATGGGATGAAGGTCAAAATAGGGAAGTTTAGGATGAATTCGAGACTAGAAAGATAACCCTCCTGTGAGTATGATTCTTCCTTCATAATTCAGGGCAGGAATCCCCAAAACCTATTAAGTCCATTAGGAATTTTCCAGAGGAAGGCAAGCCAGGCCAGGCCCAGTGAGAAGATCTATTAGATTATGGAATGGTCTCCACAGAAAGTGCTAGAAGACCCAGTGCTTGAGCCATATAAATTAGACTGTAAAAAGCACTTGAACAAGGGATGACAGGTACCATCATGCACTGGCCACTGGGGAAGGGATGAGAAAACCTAATGGGTGTTTCTTGTCCCTACCTTCAAAAATTTTGTGATCTGTATAGTAAATTTCTTATAGACAGGAGCAGGGAGGAAAGGGCCAGATTTTGCAGCCTTCGCTAAATGAACAATTGCTCACATGAATTTCAGTGGGACTACTTGCATGAACAGGTGATTAAAGATGGCACAACTGGAACCTAAATAAATACCATGTCCATCTCTTCTTGCCCTGATTAGGTTTGGTTTTGAATTTACTATGGCTGTTCTAAACCCAGTATACAAATATTGGGATAGTTCAGGTATAATAAAATTCCCATGTAATTAAGGAAAACAAAGCAAAGATCAAATTCAGGAAACATATGTTTCCTCAGGCTTTTTTCTCCAGTATTTAGTGTCTTCTATTCTATCATTTTCCAAAATTTACTTTGACCTTTGACACAGAGCTGTAATGGATTTTAATGTAAAAATAGATAGAGCAGAGGCTTTACATCTCTCCATATGCCATATTGCTTTGCTCCCAGTGAAGTTTATAAGATAAATACATCAGCCTGTTCCTAGAGAAGGGCAACAAAAGTGTGACAAGATTATGACTATCAACAGATGGCTTAGGCAGTGGTGCTGTAAGGAGGGCTTTGGGATGTATGGCTACTGGGAGGCATTCATGGACAGAGGACAGTTCTCTCGGGATGGACTTCATCTGAGTAGGGAAGGAAATAGACTTCTAGGATGGATTAAGAGAGCTTTAAACTAGGAATTTGGGGGAGATGGTTGGGAGATGTCCAGGTAATCTCCACGCCGGATTTTAGCATTGAGAGGGAAGAAAACAAAGTAAGAAAGGATACAGCTGTGGGTAGGAGAATGTATATAAGGAGGAAGGGCAGTGTGGATACCAGTCTAATAGGTTATACTGGCTGTAGAATATGCATGCCTAATCAGGTAAAGAATGTGAGCGAGGCCAAACAGCAAAAATTAAGATGTTTGTACACCAATACGAGGAGCCTAGGTAACAAAATGGAGGAACTAGAGCCACTGGTGCAGGAAGTGAAAGCAGATATTCTAGGGATAACAGAAACATGGTGGAATAGTAGTCATGACTGGACTACAGGTATTGAAGGGTAAGTGCTGTTTAGGAAAGACTGAAATAAAGGTAAAGGTGGTGGAGTAGCATTGTGTATCAATGATGAGGTAGAAGAAATAAGAAACGATGGAATGGATAAGACAGAGTCCGTCTGGGCAAAATTTACATTGGGGAAGAAAACTATTAGAGCCTCCCCTGGGATAGTGCTTGGGGTGTGCTATAGACCGTCGGGATCTAATTTGGATATGGATAGAGCCCTTTTTAATGTTTTTAATAAAGTAAATACGAATGGAAACTGCATGATCATGGGAGACTTTAACTTCCCAGATAAAGACTGGAGGACGAGTGCAAGTAATAATAATAGGGCTCAGATTTTCCTAGATGCGATAGCTGATGGATTCCTTCATCAAATAGTTGCTGAACCGACTAGAGGGGATGCCATTTTAGATTTGGTTTTGGTGAGTAGTGAGGACCTCATAGAAGAAATGGTTGTAGGGGATAATCTTGGTTCAAGTGATCATGAGCTAATGCAGTTCAAACTGAACAGAAGGATTAACAAAAATAAATCTGCAACTAGGATTTTTGATTTCAAAAGGGCTGACTTTCAAAAATGAAGGAAATTAGTTAGGGAAGTGGATTGGACTGAATAACTTATGGATCTAAAAGCAGAGGAGGCCTGGGATTACTTTAAATCAAAGCTGCAGAAGCTATCGGAAGCCTGCATCCCAAGAAAGGGGAAAAAAAATCATAGGCAGGAGTTGTAGACCAAGCTGGATGAGCAAGCATCTCAGAGAGGTGATTAAGAAAAATCAGAAAGCATACAGGGAGTGGAAGATGGGAGGGATCAGCAAGGAAAGCTACCTTATTGAGGTCAGAACATGTAGGGATAAAGTGAGACAGGCTAAAAGGCAAATACAGTTGGACCTTGCAAAGGGAACTAAAACCAATAGTAAAAGGTTCTATAGCCATATAAATAAGAAGAAAACAAAGAAAGAAGAAGTGGGACTTCTAAACACTGAGGATGGAGTGGAGGTCAAGGATAATCTAGGCATGGCCCAATATCTAAACAAATACTTTGCCTCAGTCTTTAATTAGGCTAAAGAGGATCTTAGGGATAATGGTAGCATGACAAATGGGAATGAGGATATGGAGGTAGATATTACCATATCTGAGGTAAAAGCAAAACTCAAACAGCTTAATGGGACTAAATTGGGAGGCCCAGATAATCTTCATCCAAGAATATTAAAGGAATTGGCACCCGAAATTGCAAGCCCATTAGCAAGAATTTTTAATGAATCTGTAAACTCAGGGGTTGTACCATATGATTAGAGAATTGCTCACATAGTTCCTATTTTTAAGAAAGGGAAAAAAAGTGATCCGGGTAACTACAGGCCTGTTAGTTTGACATCTGTAGTATGTAAGGTCTTGGAAAAAATTTTGAAGGAGAAAGTAGTTAAGGACATTGAAGTCAATGGTAAATGGGACAAAATACAACATGGTTTTACAAAAGGTAGATCGTGCCAAACCAACCTGATCTCCTTCTTTGAGAAAGTAACAGATTTTTTAGACAAAGGAAACACAGTGGATCTAATTTACCTAGATTTCAGTAAGGCGTTTGATACCATGCCACATGGGGAATTATTAGTTAAATTGGAAAAGATGGGGATCAATATGAAAATTGAAAGGTGGATAAGGAATTGGTTAAAGGGGAGACTACAACGGGTCCTACTGAAAGGTGACCTGTCAGGCTGGAGGGAGGTTACCAGTGGAGTTCCTCTGGGATCAGTTTTGGGACCAATCTTATTTAATCTTTTTATTACTGACCTCGGCACAAAAAGTGGGAGTGTGGTAATAAATTTTGCAGATGATACAAAGCTGGGAGGTATTGCCAATTTAGAGAAGGACAGGGATATCATACAGGAGGATCTGGATGACCTTGTAAACTGGAATAATAATAATAGGATGAAATTTAATAGTGAGAAGTGTAAGGTTATGCATTTAGGGATTAATAACAAGCATTTTAGTTATAAGCTGGGGACGCATCAATTAGAAGTAACAGACGAGGAGAAGGACCTTGGAGTATTGGTTGATCATAGAATGACTATGAGCTGCCAATGTGATATGGCCGTGAAAAAAGCTAATGCGGTCTAGGGATGCATCAGGAGAGGTATTTCCAGTAGAGATAAGGAGGTTTTAGTACCGTTATACAAGGCACTGGTGAGACTTCACCTGGAATACTGTGTGCAGTTCTGGTCTCCCATGTTTAAGAAGGATGAATTCAAACTGGAACAGGTACAGAGAAGGGCTACTAGGATGATCCGAGGAATGGAAAACTTGTCTTATGAAAGGAGACTCAAGGAGCTTGGCTTGTTTAGCCTAACCAAAAGAAGGTTGAGGGGAGATATGATTGCTCTCTATAAATATATCAGAGGGATAAATATCAGAGAGGGAGAGGAATTATTTAAGCTCAGTACCAATGTGGACACAAGAACAAATGGATATAAACTGGTCATTGGGAAGTTTAGACTTGAAATTAGATGAAGGTTTCTAACCATCAGAGGAGTAAAGTTTTGGAATAGCCTTCGAAGGGAAGCAATGGGAGCAAAAGATCTATCTGGCTTTAAGATTAAACTCGATAAGTTTATGGAGGAGATGGTATGATGGGATAACATGATTTGGTAATTAATTGATCTTTAAATATTCATGGTAAATAGGCCTAATGGCCTGTGATGGGATATTAGATGGGGTGGGATCTGAGTTACCCAGGAAAGAATTTTCTGTAGTATCTGGCTAGTGAACCTTGCCCATATGCTCAGGGTTTAGCTGATCGCCATATTTGGGGTCGGGAAGGAATTTTCCTCCAGGGCAGATTGGAAGAGGCCCTGGAGGTTTTTCACCTTCCTCTGTAGCATGGGGCACGGGTCACTTGCTGGAGGATTCTCTGCTCCTTGAAGTCTTTAAACCATGATTTGAGGACTTCAATAGCTCAGACACAGGTGAGAGTTTTTTCGCAGGAGTGAGTGGGTGAGATTCTGTGGCTTACGTTGTGCAGGAGGTCGGACTAGATGATCATAATGGTCCCTTCTGATCTTGGTATCTATGAATCTATGAATTAGTTGGAGAGAATTGACAGAAGACGCCTGGTATATATTTGGGTAATGGTAGGGAAAGGTTCATAGCAGTTAGCCAGCACTGGATACACTGTACTGAATATATTCTTGTAGGAATAGCAGCATTGCACAGACATTTTGCTTTGTTTAGTGCTCTGAGAGGGAATATGTAACAACAGCAAATGTTACTTCTGCTACAGGAATCATGCTGACCAGGTGGGCAATAAAGACACTCTCAAGAAAGACATATTGCAGCTAGAACTGGTACAAAAAAGATTGTGTGTGTTTCCGAAAAATACCAAACCCCAAAATATTAGGGCCTAAACCTGAAATAGTCTAATTGACAATGGTGTCATGGTGCCTCATGGTAGTTGTAGTTCAGGTTCTTTATGTTTCTGGCTCTCTGGTTGGACTGAGTCTGCCATGATGCATGACTTTGTCCCGTCTTCATGAGTGGTGCACCTCAGGTATCCGTGGCCATGGTGCATCATGGGAGACACTATTCATGAAGAAAAATTCCTGAAAAAATTTTTCAACAAAAAAATTGTTTCAACAAAAACCTAATTTTCCATCAAAGCCGTTTCAATGGAAATTTTTTCACTAGCCCTAATTGCTGCTCCTTCAAAATAGAACTAGTGTGAACTCTGGCCAGTGACTGCTGGTGACAACACACGTGCTAGTAGGCTGGAGAGCTCCAGCCATAAAGGCAGTTCAAGCCTCCAGGTATCTACCAGTTTCTCTGTCCACACTGTCAAGATCTGTCTCTGTCTAATAGCTCCTCAGTGAGGTCATTATCCTTTGGCTGTCAAACAAAATCAGTGCTCTCTCTTCCATTGTGCTGAAGGGGTCTCTGCAAACCATCTGGACTTGCAATGTCATTGAGCCATTTTTTTTTAAGAGATTTCCACCATCAGATCTGAATGTGACCTGTATCTGCACTTCCACAGGAATGGTTGTAAAATAAGGTGATATTTAGCGTGACTGAAGGTGGCAGAATACCTAGGTTGCTTAAGGCTTTAGTTCAAAGCCTATTGACGTCAATGGGAGGCTTTCCTTAGCTGTCATAGGGCTTTGGATCAGGCTCTTTGGGTTGGACGATATCCTTACAATCTGCCCTGAACAAGTGGCATCACATCACTGCACTGCCCCGAGAGCAGACCAGAAAATGAACTGTGACACAGAGACTCACAATTCCTCCTTGCTCTGCGTGTCGGAGAGCGTAATAGCTGTTTATCCAGCACACCCTTGTGTGGTGGGCTAACCACTCTGGCCAGGCAGGAAATAAGCCAAATGCCCCCCTCCCTTCCTCATGTGGTTTCAGTAGGGCATGTTGGGTAATCAGTCCTTGCTTTCTCGTCTCCATGGCCGCAGACATACACTGAGCAGGGCTCAGAAAGGTAGCAAGGATTAGGAATCTTGAACCATTTTACCAAAGCATTGATGCTGACTTTTAGCAAGGGCAGCTTTAAGAAGGGTGAGGGAAAAATCTTATTTATTTAAAATTTTACAGGGAAAGCTCACTAGTATAAAATGTATAAATGAGACATGTTATCTTCAACCATTCATAAAAAGTGTTATTACTGAACAGTCATAAAATGCCTCACACATGCCTTGTGTTAAAAGCCAGACATTTAACAGTCAGATATTGTTCTAACTGCTTCACTCCTCTTTTGCCACAGGCACCAGCAAATGAATCATAGGAATTAGAGGCCACCAGGAAAGGATTGAGACTAAGAGGTGAGACTACCAGAATGCAGGGCTAGATTCTGCCCAGCCCTCACATGATGGTTAGGAGTCAGGTTGGGAGTCCCATGCGCATCTCACACACATAATCAGTCTGTGTAACATCTGGGTAAAACTGCAGTCCCTGCATTCAGGGGAGAGCATTGACTACTCCCTAATTACTCCCCAGGGAAGTATAGTACTCTAAGATCAACGGGAGGGCAGAGAGTAGGTGGAGACAAGGCCCCATACCAGCCTATGGAGCAGGGTCAGTACACCTTGTGGTTGGGGAGGAGGGGCGATCTACACCATTCTAATGGACAGTGTAGAGTACTTATTCACTGTAAAGGTCTGGATGGATCTTAGGAAGAAATGGTGCTCCCTGAGGCACACTCTCCTCTGGTGCTCTCTGCACACAATCTCGGCTACACACACACACACACAAACCACTTTTCTTTTGGGATACAAGGCAGCTGTTTGGGAAATGTTTGCTCAAGTGAAAATATTTGAAACATTGCACATTGTGCTGGCAGCCGAGCGTTATAATGGTGCGTTCCCCTCCCATACCTGGTGTTGGCAGTTGGAAAAGTTGGGTTAACGAGACCCATTTAGAAGCTGAAGCAGAATTGCTAGTAAAGCTCAGCAGCCCAAGTTTGATTAGGGGTGGTGTTTAGCTGCGCTGTCTCAAGGAGCATTGCAACTGGGATGCCACTCAGCCACAATTCCTCTGACACAACTGTCTGGAGGGTACATACACAATAATCGGCTACAGTCCTTTCAAGGGCTCAACGTACTCCCTATCCCACTTATCCAGCAAACTCATGGAGTGTGGAGCTATGATCATGAACACTTTTTGTGCCTCCTGGTCAACTCTTGTCATTCCTTGAGGGAGTTTCTGATATGGAATAACTGTTCTCCTCCTCTGCTGCGAAGATCTGGGTAGCCTTGATTTGACTCTGCAAAGTGGAAGGGAATCTTTATTCCCCCTTGTCCGCTCTGTGGACATAGTAAACCTAGACAATCCATTCCATAGTAGCATTCAAACCAGCAGAAACAACTGTCTTTGGCCCATACAAGTGGCACATGCTGAACCAACCCACCTCATGGCCCTTCCATGGAACACACTTTGTACACATTATTGCTTCCTGCTGATATCACTTCCACCCCCCATAACTGAAAGAGACAAACTTTTAATAGTAGTTATTTCTACTACTGTAGCACCCAATTGAGATCTGACGCCATTGTGCTCAGCCCTGTTTGTGCACACTGAAGAGCTTAAATTAGGAAAATGTGAGAAGGGAAACAGAGGTCTCAAAAGGTGAAGTCACTTGTCTAAGGCAATGATAGATCTGAGACTAGAATCCAGAGCTCTTGAGGCCAAGCCATTGACCTAGCTACTGGTCCATATTGCCTTTCTATTATGGAATATACCTCCATTAAGGAGTATTATAATGAGAAAAAACTTGACAATTAAAGTGTATACATGCTAAAGGGTAAATTTGCCTCGAAAATCCTGGAGTAATGATGAGATAAGGAAAACCCAGATCACCAATTTTGTGTGTGGAATTTTAGATGAACATTTTCACCAGTGTGTTTGACTTTCAACTATTTTGCTTTTTCGTTCCCATCAGATTGTCTGTTTTCCCATTGAAAATGTAATTTTTGCTGGTTTTTGGTACAAAACCCACTTTCCCTTGAATAATTAGGCTCATTCTCACTCATTTAACTTTGGTTAAATAGGCTAGAAATAGGCTTTTAAGGTAAAGTTCATCTGTCTGCAGAGGAACAGTAGAAAACTTAAGCACTAGTCCTTTTCCTGGGTAAATTTTATTCATACCAATAAATGTTGTATTCATTGCCCATTGAAGTAAAAGGAAAACCTCCAATTTACCTCGGTGGGCTTTGAATCAACCTTATGGGTCCAATTCAACTCGCATTAAAGTAATTGGAGACTCTTATGGTCTTCAGCGGAAATTGGATCAGGCCCCAAAAAAATAACAATTGCGAGTTGTGCCATACTATGCAATATTCTTCTGTAATGTTTTATGTTGGCTCAATGGCATTCATATTAACCACATGAAGGTTATTGATCTATAATCTGTCGTCCCGATGCTAAACTCGTTAATGACTTTCACTAAATGACACCTTGATAAATTTAATCATTTCCATTTTGAGCTAAAACTGCAAGAACTGCAGTCCCTCAAACTTCAAAAAATAAGAAGTGTGAGCATCCACCTGAACAGATGAAGGAACATTTTGCTGATCCTAGAGAGCACGACAAAGTAAGTTCCAATAACATTTTGTGTGTTCATTTTAACTGAAAAAATTTGTCACTGAATAACAAATTTGTGGCCAGGAATCTTACACAAATTCCTGGAGGTACTTCAAGTTTCTGACTAGTAGTAATAATTTAGCTAATACAAAGAGCTATCAATTGGCTGATGCCAATTCAACACTCAAACTCCCAAAAGATAGAGAGTAGCCAGTATTTGTTGTTGAGGTCTGGTGACTCCCGTTGCCAACTATAGCTATATGTACCGTGTGAGCTAAGGGTGTGATTCCCAACTTCCGTACACATACTTGTAGTAGCACAATGAGAGAGAGAGCACGAGTAGAAATAGTCGTGTAGATGCCGTAGCATGGGCAGCAGCTACACTACTAGTTATACTTACCCTTGCTGAGTACATACACAAGGGGTTCAGGCAGGTTTGTACTCAGCACAACTATTCTGTACTTCCACTTCCCATGCTACTGCAGCTACATCCCTCCTTGGACTCATGCTAGCGTTTATTGAGCTAGCAGAAGTATGTGTACGTGAGCTGGGTATCACAGGCCTTGCCTGTAGTACAGACATAGCCTCTGACAGTGAATGCTTCTGCGGTTTTTCCTCCTCTAAACTAGATTGATCAAAAAGGAGAAAGATGGTCTTGTAATTAAAGCTCAGGACTGGGAGTCAGGAGGCCTAGGTTTTGTTCCTGGCTTTGCTACAGCGAGGGCCGGTGCAAGGATATTTTGCGCCAAGGTCCGGTGTAACCACTAGGTGAACTAGGCAGCCGCCTAGGGCGCCAAGATTTGGGGGTGCCAAAAAGTGGTGCCCCATTTTTTTTTTTTTTTACGTTTTAACTTGTCGTTCTCTTGGACGAGCATGGACAATTTGTCATATTGATATTGTCATTGCCACTTTGTACCGTAGTGAAGCAGTACAAGGGGAGGGGAGGGGAGGGGGGGCGCAAGGTGGAAGTTTTGCCTAGGGCACAAACAGGGCCGGTGCAAGGATACCACACAAGAGACAACAGATGGGTACAGACACATGGGGGCGTACAAAGAAACAATGAGACAGGTCAGCATTGTAGACAGTGATTTCAGCTCACCAGTTGCCTTGACGTTATCCAGCTTTTTATAGGAATCACGGCAAAGAAGAATTTGAAGAAGGACAATAAGGTGGCTTAGTGGATGTTTATGGGGAGCTCCTCCCTTGAGTGTCAGCACCCCTAAACCCAGCTGCTCTGATGCTGATGTGTTTCATGGCCTCAGTGGGCAAAGTCGCTTTATCTCTCAGCTTCCAGGGCTCATCTGAAAAAGCAAGAATAGAAATACTTACAAGTATCCCAGTGGTGTTGCAAAGAAAAAATAGTATAGCGAACGGCTCTGGAGATGAAAAGTTCAAAGCATTAATGCTAAAGTTCCATGAAACATTCAGCTCATACCAAATGCTCTCCAAACCATCCTACACTGAGATGTAAAGTTCATCTGCAAAGGAGCAGTGATTGGTTTGGAAACAATCTGTGCTGGTGAATGTTGTGTAATGAACTCTTCTGTTATGAGGTTCCTGTTCACGGTTAACATGAGTGATGTTCATTGAGAGATGATATTTATTTATATTAGGCATTTCCATGGCAGCCATCACAGCATTGACAACTTTATTGGAAGTCTCACAATATTCACTTCTTGCCTGAAAGCCCCAGTTCCTGGACTTATGTGATTCCTTGAGATTCTCAGCTTCCATTTTTTTCTTTAAAGTAATTTTCTATCCCTTCTGGTTGTGGAGAAAAGCTTGAAATCATGGCATTTAATGGCTCCAAGACCAAAGGACAATCCCCCACAAAGCTATGTATTTTTTAAAATCTCACTTTTTTAACGACAATCAGTTTCTTTGGTGGTGGTGGGGAGACTGACTCATGATTTTGGAATTCTTGGGGTTGCCAGTACTGTACATGGTAGTTGTGTGTCTGACCCTTAATGTCCGAATCCACTCAGGATAAGTAGATAAGAATGGCACGCTGGGTCAGACCAATGGTGCATCTACCCCAGTATCCTGTCTTCCGACAGAGGCCAATGACAGATGCTTCAAGGGGAATGAATAGAATAGGACAATCATCAAGTGATCCATCTTCTGTCGTCCAGTCCCAACACCTGGCAGTCAGAGGCTAAGGGACACCCAGAGCATGGGGTTGCATCTCTGATCATCTTAGCTAATAGCCATTGATGGACCAATCTTCCAGGAACTTATCTAATTCTTTTTTTAACCCAGTTATAGTTTTGGCCTTCACAGCATCACCGGGAAATGAGTTCCACAGATTGACTGTTCATTGTGTTAAGAAGTATTTCCTTATGTTTGTTTTAAACCTGCTGCCTATCAATTTCATTGGGTGATCCCTGGTTTTTGTGTTACGTTCTTTAGATTATGTACTAATTGTATTAATTACTTAAGAATCCCCAGTTATCACTTGGGATGCCACTTTTATAATACATTATGCTGGCACCTCTATGTTTGATGCATATTCAGTAGGCAATTTTTTCCCCTTTTCCTTATTTGTATTTCCTTACCTTACTAATATTGGAGTGTCTTTTTCCTATAGGTTAGTATATCAGTGTTGTCAGCTTATTATCATATATGTCAATTTGTTACCATGGCCTCTTGTGATTAGGGATCACATTTGTTATTTCTGTCCTAACTGGTTATTTCGGTTATTTCCAAGTTTCAAGTTGTGGTGTACCTGCTAAGTTTAAAACGGTATGAACTTAGGAAGCCCCTTATGCCAACCTGCTTTAACGCATCCTCCATGTTAAAGGTCACAGTCATACATGGACCTTATGCTTTAGCTCATCACCATCTATCCAGCTGAAAGGTCCCAAACATATGTATGCTAACTTTGCCTTAACTCAACATATAGGATGTGGCCTGCAGGTTCTTTGTGTTACAGTCAAAATATACTCTAATATAAACCTATTATAATAAACCATATAATCAAACCTATAAGAAAATGAGGAACTTATAAGAAAAGAAATATTGGCAAGCAAGCAGGCTAGCCTTAATATATCTCATGTACCTGTTATGTATGTCAGTTCATTACCAGGACACTTCTATGGTTGAATTATGTACCTGGGTCAGAACTTAGCCTTAAACTCTATTTTCAGCTCCTCAAATACTTGGGCTTTTCCTTGTCCATTTATCTGTGCAAAGTTTATCTGTTAAAAGTTCATAGGCCTCAAGACTTATGCTAACTTGCTGAAGCTAATGTCTTACAGGATACAGTTCCTGTAGGTATCTTGCATTACTGCTGAATATAATGCAAAGCAGTAAATATAAAAAAGGCAAATTAGCCTATTGGGTTACATACGTGAACAGGTAACACTCTTACTTATTCATTTTCTCCAAGGCGTACCATGGATATATATACTGGCATTATGATATTTTCTGTTTTATTATCTATCCCTTTCCTAATGGTTCCTAACATTCCATTAGCTTTTTGGCTGCTGCTGCACACTGAGGGGATGTTTTCAGAGAACTGTCCATGATGACTCCAAGGTTTCTTTCTCAAGTGGTAACAGCTAATTTAGACCCCATCATTTTATATGTATAGTTGGGATTATGTTTTCCAATGTGCATTACTTTGCATTTATCAACATTGAATTTCATCTGCCATTTTGTTGCCCAGTCACCCAGTTCTGTGAGATCCCTTCGTAACTCTTCGCAGTCTGCTTTGGACTTAACTATCTTGAGTAATTTTGTGTCATCTACAAACTTTGCCACCTCATTGTTTACTCCTTTGTTCAAGATAATTTATGACTATGTTGAATGGCACTGGTGCCAGGAGAGATCCCTGGGGGACATCACTATTTACCTCTCTCCATTCTGAAAACTGACCATTTACTCCTATCCTTTGTTTCATGTATTTTAATGAGTTACTGACCTTCCCTCCTATCCCATGATGGCTTAATTTTCTTAAGAGCCTTTAGTGAGGGACCTTGCCAAAGGTTTTCTGAAAGTCCAAGTACATTATATCCACTGAATCACCCTTGTCCCCATGTTTGTTGGTCCTCTAAAAGAATTCTAATAGATTGGTGAGGCGTGGTTTCCCTTTACAAAAGCTATATTGACTCTTCCCCAGCAAACCATGTTAATCTATTTGTCTGATAATTCAGTTATTTCAACCAGTTTGCCTGGTACTGAAGTAAGGTTTACCAGCCTATAAGTTCCAGGATCACCTCTGGAGTCTTTTTTAAAACTTGGTGTCACATTAGCTATCCTCCAGTCATCTGGTACAGAAGCTGAATTAAGTGATAGGTTACATATCACGTTATTAGTTCTGCAATTTCATATCTGAGTACCTTCAGAACTCTTGGGTGAATGCCATCTGGTCCAGGTGACTTATTACAGTTTAATCTATCAATTTGTTACAAAACCTCCTCTATTAACACCTTAAATTAGGATTGTTCCTTAGATTTGTCAGCTAAAAAAGAATGGCTGACGTGTGGGAATCTCCTTCACATCCTCTGCAATGAAGATTGATGCAAATAATTCGTTTAGCTTCTCTACAATGGCCTTGTCTTCCTTGAGTGCTCCCTTAACTCCTATCTTGATCATCCAGTGGATCCATTGATTGTTTGACAGTCTTCCTATTTCTGATGTACTTTAAAAAATTGTTGTTAGTGTGTGTGTTTTTTGCTAGTTGCTCTTCAAATTATTTTTTGGCCTGCCTATTATACTTTCGCACTTGACTTGCCAGAGTTTATGCTCCATTCTATTTTTCTCAGTAGGATTTGACTTCCAATTTTTAAAAGATGCCTTGCTGCCTCTAACTGCCTCTTTTACTCTATTGTTTAGCTATCATGGCATATTTTGCAGAAGTCATTTTTTCTTGGTTTCAAAAATAAGGAGACATTGTTTTAGGGAGTGCAGTCAGAAAGAACAAAGAATAAGTGTGATTGGTTGAAATGTCTGGCTTATATGATATGCAGTCTAGTTGTAGCTGTGTTGGTCCCAGGATATCAGAGAGACAAGGTAGGTGAGGTAATATCTTTTATTGCACCAACTTCTGTTAGTGAAAGAGACAAGCTTTCAAGCCACACAGAGCTTTTCTTCAGGTTCTGTATGGCTCAAAAGTTTGTCTCTCTCATCTACAGAAGTTGGTCCAATAAAAGTTTTTACCTCACCCATCTTGTCTCTCTGGGTTCTAGGGTGGCACTTTCTGGTGTGGTTTAATTTTCCACACTGAGAAAGGAAGCAGAAAGCCTCAGTAAAGTGATTATGTGCAGCAGTTGCTTTTGCAGAGAAACAGGGCTAATTCCAGTCCAGGGTTATTTTTTTCGGACTTCCCCCTCCCATCACTCTCTGTTGTTATTGACTAAGCTACTTGCATATCACAGTGCCTTCTACAATATGTAGGCCTGACTGTTGCTTTGATGCTAGTGCCCTGCATAGGAGGGAAGTGCAGTGCTATAGAGCCCCCAGGGGAGCATCACAGAGATCATGCTTCAAGCTTCTCCATGTACACAAGGCTCATGTGCAATTTTCTCCCCATGCATTGATGTATGAGGTGTCCAATGACCTGCATTCACCATACCCTGTTGTTTTGGAAGGCCCTCACTCGCCCCCAGGAGAGTCCATACACTTCTTGCCCATGCTTGCACCCATGTGTAGCCAATCACTTCTCTATCTGGCCAACAATATGTTCAGTGTCTGGTGATAAACAGCAAAGAGGTATGACACTTTTGTGTAAAAATCCCACAGAAAAATCCTGGAACACAGGTGCTCACTGAGTAGTTTCCTAAAATAGCATTTGAAAAACATCTTGGATCCCACATTTAACAAATAGAGGTGCACTTATGTTGTCAGAAATGAGTGTGTGATTGCACAGCTATGTATGCATACATAATACTTGCTATGCTGTCGTTACAGTGCTCCATGATTTCCATTGATTTGCAACAAACTTCTAGTTACTACTCAAAGGGTTGGAAATTTTCCATCTCAACATTTTTGCATTGGAAAATGTCGTTTGTCAAAATCAAAAAGTTTTGTGGAAACATGTTGCTTTTGACAATTCCATTGGGGGGGAAAAACACAGCACGGTGTTCTGATAAGCGTCAATCTTTTGGGGATGGAATATTTAAATTTTCTGCTCTGAAAGAACTTTTCATTTAACTTTTTAAAGACTTTTGTTCATAAATAAAAGTAAATAAAAGTAAAATAAAAAAGTCAACATAGGAACAAAATATTTTGTTCAATGCAAAATGATATTTTTTAAAATTTTGTTTCACAGACATTTTTTAAAAAAACGGTTTTGTTCCTATTCAAAACAAAAACTAATTTTGAAATGTAAGAATTTTGGGTGAAGGGGAAATTCTGAGTTTAAAAGAGTTCTAGTTTAAGCTCGTAAAGCCATAAGTGGTTTGGAATCACTTTTTTTTCATGCTACGTAGTGTTGCAGTTGAGCTCAGCAGAGAGAAAGTGCTCTGGTTTCTTGAGAGACCTTGATTCAGTGCTGTCAGGGTTCCCTCCCCACTCTGAACTCTAGGGTACAGATGTGGGGACCCGCATGAAAGACCCCCGAAGCTTATTTCTACCAGTTTAGGTTAAAACTTCCCCAAGGCACAAAGTCTTTGACCTTGGATTAGGTAAAACACTGCCACCACTAAGTGTTTTAGACAAAGAACAGGGAAAGGACCACATGGAGTTCCTATTTCCCAAAAATATCCCCCCAAGCCCTTACACCCCCTTTCCTGGGGAGGCTTAAGAATAAACCAGATGCACACAAACCCCTTGGATTTTTAAGACCCAAAAAAACCCAATCAGATTCTTAAAAATCAGAACTTTATTAGAAGAACAAAAAAAGACAAGAGAACAACTCTGTAAGATCAGAATGGAAGATAATCTTACAGGCAGTCAGATTCAAAACATAGAGAATCCCTCTAGGTAAAACCTTAAGTTACAAAAAGACACAAAAACAGGAATACACATTTCCTCTAGCACAGCGAATTTACAAGCCAAAAAACAAAGAAAACCTAACGCATTTTCTAGCTAGATTACTTACTAACTCTACAGAAGTTGGATAGCTTGCATCCTTGATCTGTTCCCGGCAAAGATATCACACAGACAGACAAAAACCTTTCCCCTCCCCCCAGATTTGAAAGTATCTTGTCCCCTCATTGGTCATTTTGGGTCAGGTGCCAGCGAGGTTACCTTTGCTTCTTAACCCTTTACAGTGAAAGGATTTTACCTCTGGCCAGGAGAGATTTTATAGCACTGTTTACAGAAAGGTGGTTACCCTTCCCTTTATATTTATTACAAATGCACTGCTCCACTACAGACTTCCTGTCTAATCTTGGCCATTTTACGTAGTCTCTCTGTTTAGTTCAGCATCTGGAAAATGGGGATCATAGCACTGCCCTACCTCACACGGTCATTATGAAGCTAAATAAATACACTAAAGAATGAGGGTCACTCAGTTTCTATGACAATGGGGGCCATATATGTGAGCAGATAAAATAAGCCGGGGTGCTCCTCGAGGATAAACAAGAGGAAGCTCTGGCAGAGCATTCTCAATGAGGGGCCCTAAGTTTTGGAACTCCATCCACATATTGATCTGCCATAGCTCAGATTTATAACCCTTCTGGGCATGCTGAACAGCCAATGTATTCTTCTCACCTCTGAGGCTCTTCAGGAGGGGCTGGTTCAAGGTTGATACATTTACTGGCAGTCCTTTGTTTCTGGTGTGATTTTAATTTATGGGACGGGTGCCTAGAGCACTGAATGGGCACCCCAGAGCTATATTTTGGAAACTCAAAATAAAAATTGTTTGTTACACTACAGCAGGGGTCGGCAAACATTTTGGTCCGAGGGCCACATCTGGGGATGGAAATTGTATGGTGGGCCATGAATGCTCACGAAATTGGATTTGGAGTGCAGGAGGGCATGAGGGCTCTGGCTGGGGGGTGCGGGCTCTGGGGTGGGGCCAGAAATGAGGAACTCAGGGTGTGGGAGGGAGCTGCGGGGGCAGGGGGTTGGGGTGCAGCAGGGGGTGAGGGCTCTGGCTGGGGGTGTAGGCTCTGGGGTGGGGCTGTGGATGAGGGGTTTGGGGTGCAGGAGGATGCTCTGGGATGGGATCAAGGGGTTGGGAGGGTGGGAGGGGGATCAGGGCTGGGGAAGGGGGTTGGGACATGGGGGGGGGGCTCAGGGGAGGGGTACAGGCTTCAGGCAGTGGGAGCTGCCTGGAGTGGTGCTTGGGGCAGCATGTGGAGCCCTCTGGCCGCCCCTATACAGAGGACGAGTAGGAGGGGGACGTGTCACTGCTTCTGGGAGCTGCAGGACCTGCACACAGAGCAGTCCCCAACCCTGCTCCCCTGCTGGAGCGTGGGAGTGGGGCAAGCCCCAGACCCTGCTCCCCAGCGGGAGCTCGAGGGCTGGATTAAATCGGCTGAGGGGCCGGATGTGGCCCACATGCTGTAGTTTGCCCACCCCTGCATTAGAGCCTAGTGGCTGTACTGAGACTGGGGCCCCTTTTGCAATGCACTGTACAAATACATAATGAGAGACAATCCCTGCCCTGAGAATTTACAGTCTGAATAGAGAAAGGAGAAATAGAGGCACAGAGAGGGAAAAGAGACTTGCCTACGTTCACATAGCAGGCCAGGGCAGATCGATGTATAAGAACCAGCACCCCTGAGGCCCAGTCCAGTGCCTTTCACTGCACCACCACTCCTCACACATTGTTTGCAAATATTGTGCACAAAATGTAGGCAATTGTGAATGAAATCTGTCAATAAGGTGCTCGTCTAGCCATTTGCACCTACAGTCAGTTGATTTGCACCCACAAAGGCTGTAATTTCACATACATATGCAGGCTCACAATTGATCAGAGATCTGGTGCATCTATATTTTGCCTATTTAGAGTTTTTTTGTTTTGTTTTGTTTTATTAAGCTGGTCTAGGTTACATTCATGTTTAACATGAAGCTTCTTCTGAAGTCAAACTTAGAAGTTGGTCTTTGATCAGGAGAAGTCTTTGATGACAAGAGTGACTAGCTGTTTTCTCCCTCCTCTGTTTCCAGAATTTTCTGACATTTTGAGGGAGCAGGTGATAATCCTCCACTTTCAGAGTTAAAAGTTCTAAATGAGCTCCTTTAAGGGTAAGCAGTTAATTAGATTGAGTGTTTCCAGCTCCGAAATATTAAAAAAGAAAGTAGCAGAACGTTATGATCTCTGAAATGTAAAGGGCCAGAAGCTCAATTTTACAGTGTTATTACTACAGCAGTCCTCACTAGCTTTCATGTTTTCTCTTAATGGGATAGCCTGGCTCTTCCTGTCAATCAGGATCTGTCAGCACAATGTGATAATGTGTTATTACATTGTAATGTGTTATTACTCCAAAGATCCTTTTTTTCAATGTTAATTACCCTCCACCAAGCAGGGTTATAGAATATAATTGTACTGCAGCCAGCAATGCAGTGCTTTAAATAGGGATGGGGGAGAGGGGAGGGGCAGATTTGGCCTGATTTTCTAACCTACTCAAACACTGCTGGTTCAAAAGTTCGACTGAGTCATGGCTTGCTTTGTATTTTGCCTAGGTGGGATTACGGGGGTTGAGGGGAAAGGCATAGAAACAGAATATATCCAGGGAAGGAATACAGTGAAAATTGGAGCAGAGTGGGGGGAAAAAAGAAAGAAAAGAGGTGCAAGAAAAAAAGGAAGCGTAACACAAACATGAATGAAGAGCAAGAACATCACTTGCCTTGTGTGTCTAACTGGAGACTGGTTTCAGAGGAACAGCCGTGTTAGTCTGTATTCGCAAAAAGAAAAGGAGTACTTGTGGCACCTTAGAGACTAACCAATTTATTTGAGCATGAGCTTTCGTGAGCTACAGCTCACTTCATCTGATGAAGTGAGCTGTAGCTCACGAAAGCTCATGCTCAAATAAATTGGTTAGTCTCTAAGGTGCCACAAGTACTCCTTTTCTTTTAACTGGAGACTGTGGAATATAAAGTGTCCTCGTCTTGCCCTTATTGTGCTATGTTGCTGGTGTGAGAGCAGGGGATAGACAGGGCTCTGCAAGGCCACTGCTCTCCCAGCCCTGCAGAGAGGGGTGGGAAAGGTGTTGAGCTTTGATGGTGTCTTCCAATCGGCTGGCTACTAAAGGTGAGCTAGACTGTTTCTCCATGGAGCAAGTGAGGAGCCGGGGGAGGCACTGTGGCGACCCTGAGAGTCATCGTACATTCTAATTTCTTCCTGAATCGGCTCCTGGGGCAGCATAGCTGCACACTGCCACTTAGACAGGGTTATATGTAAGGACACCATGTGAAGACCACACTGCACACAGCAAGCCTACTTTAAAAAACTCACTAAGGTTGCAAAGTCAAAAGATAGGAAATGCCAGCCCCCTTGGTCATATGCTTTAGGATACAGTCTTAGCCCTCTCGCTCGTGCTTTGCCCAGCTCTGCAGAGCTGGCTGGCTGCAGAAAAGGAATGGACCCCTGTGTTGACTCCAGCTTTGTCTCCTGGAGCTCCTGGGAGGCTGTGGTTAAATGCCATAGCCTATGATTATGTTTCTTAGCGTGTAAGATGTTTCTTAGACTGAGAGCTCTTTGGCATCAGGGCTATGTCTTCCTGTGTATGGAACAGACCTAGCATGTTGTAGGCGCAACCAGAATACAAATAAATAACATGAGCAACCGAGCATGCCAGGTGTCTCTTGGCACCTCTTTCTAGATCGACATGGCTACTCTGGAGTATTCAGGACAGCTTGTAAGCAGCACACCAGCTGAACTCAAAGCCTGCATCTCTGCTACAAGTAAAAATGTGTTTTTGTAACCAGTTTTTGACATATTCATATCAACCATTCACAATAAATATGGTAGAGTTGTCTTACAACATAATGGCTTTCTCCACAATACATCTGTGTTTCAACCATGTTTGTTTATCCCCACCTACTGTAATGCTGAGCTCTGATTGTATTATTGTATCTGGGACAATCCGGGCAGCTATCCCACTGTGCCTCAGCAAGAGAGAGAATGTACCAGCAGTACATTGGGCATTGCCCTCTGGGATATCCTCATACATGGTCCTTGTCTACGTTAGGTTTGTTCTCTACCATTTCTCACAATTACTACAAGTGTTCCAGCTCCATTAATTTTAGCAAGAGTGGAGACCATCATATAGGTGAGACAATGGTGACCACTGGCTTTTTGAGCAGCATCAAGTAGACCTGCTGTGAGTCAGGTTAGAGATTCACTGGTGATCTCTCGATTTGAGGATGATCTCTACCATGAATTTACATATGGGTCCTGAGATGACTCAAGAGTCTGCTCCTGGAACTGCAAATCTGCCCACAGTAGGTACAGACATTTTGTGGCAGGCCAGCTGCCTGCTGGGAGAAAGTTCTCTTTTCAGCTTCAAGGGCAAGGCTCCTGGAAGCCGCAGCATGACCCCACTTCAGCTCCTACACTCTCCAATGGGAGCTTCAGGGACGGTGCCTGCAGATGGGGCAGCGTGCAGAGCTCCCTGGCCACGCCTCCACATAGGAACCGGAGAAGGGCCTGCCACTGCTTCTGGGAGCCCCTTGAGTTAAGTGCCGCTCGGAGCCTGCACCCCCTGAGTCTCTCCCCAAGCCCCAACCTCCTGCCCCTGCCCTCATCCCCCTCCCACTCTCCAAACCCCTCGAACCCAGGCCAGAGCACCCTTCTGCACCCCAAACCTGTCATCCCCAGCTGGAACCTGCACCCCTTCCTGCACCCCTGCTCCAGCCCTCCCACCCTCTAAACCCCTCGGTCCCAGCCCAGAGCACCCTATTACACCGCAAAATCCTCATCCCCAGCCCCACCCCAGAGCTCGCACCCCCTCCTGCACCCCGACCCCAATTTTGTGAGCATTCATGGCCGGCCATACAATTTCTATTCCCCAATGTGGCCCTTGGGCCAAAAAGTTTGCCCACCCCTGGTCTAAAACGACACTGAGGTTCCAGCAATATTTTCTCAGCAAGGAGAAGTAATCAGTTTGGGAGGATACGGGCAAGAATTTTCTCTGCTGTAGATAGGAAGGCAATGCCTCAATAGTTTCCACACTCCAACTTATCTCCTTTCTTTAAGATTGTAACAATGTTGGCATTTCTCAAGTCTTCTGGAATCTTCTCGTTATACCAGATATGAAGACAAATTTGTGGTGCTTCCTTACCAGTTCTTCACCTCCAAACTTGTAGACTTCATTGGGCATGCATCTGGCCCTGCTGCCTTGTTGTTTTTGGTTTGCATAATGGCTTGTGTTACTTCTTTGAGATGGGTGGGGGATCAGCAAGAGATTCTCCTTCATGTCATTGAGGTACAGATTCAACTGCATCAGAGGCAGTTGACTCACTGTTCAGAAGTAACTCTAAATGCTCCTTCCATCTGGCTTTGATGGCTTCGCTGTCCTTAAAATATGTTGACCTGTCTTGGGCTCAGAGTGGTGTGGATCCATGGGAGCATGGACTGTAAATGGTACTTATTGCCTGAAAAAAACCTCCTCATGTCATGTTTATCAGTGTAAAGCTCAATCTTCTTGCGTTTTCTTGCCACCACTTATTTTTGATGTCATGGATTTTCCTTTGGGCTTCAGTCTTGAGTTGCTTGTATGACTCTTTCTTCCACTCATGTGATATGTCATTTTGCCACATGTGATGAGCTTTTGTTTTCTGGTTGAGCAGGCCCTGAATCTCAGCATCATTCCCATCAAACCAGTGTTGGTAATGGTGGGTGACACAGCCAATGGACTTAGCACATAGAGTCAGGCGGGAGTCAGATCTCTGGAATGGCACTATTGGAAAAGAAGGAGTAGAAAAGGCTAACTCCAACGACATCCTCCTCCTGAGCAAATGCGTAGAACATGGCCTGGTCATCATGAACACCCTTTTTAGACAAAGAGAGAAGTATAAGACCACCTGGAGACACCCTCGCTCCAGGCATTGGCATCTTCTTGACTGTGTTATTGTTAGAGCTCAAAATTGGAAGGATGTCCACATCATGGGGGCCACACATGGAACCGGTGACTGTTAGACAGACCATCACCTTGTCAGATCAATCATGAATTTCCAGATCGCTTCAAGGCATCGCAAGCAAGCAAAATCAGTAAGAAAGAAATTCAACGTCAAGACCCTTGAAGATATAGTGACTCGGGAGAAACTTCAGCAGTGTCTCCAAGAGAAGTTTGCCACTATGCCTTCAGCGGATGATGATAATGAACATTTCTGGAGGGGATTGAAGACTGTCATTCTCTCCGCATGTGCTGTGCTGTTACTGGACTTGTCACATAAGGAATCCAGTGAACTAAAGTATCATTCCTTCTCTTTAACCGATGCTGCTGTGTGCTGCCCTGAAAAATAAGAGGGAAAAGGTGCATTTGCAAAGAAATTGTGATAAGCCCTTTGAATCTGCTCCTATTGATCCCCCTGTGACTTTGTTTTAAAACTTGGTATGGTTCTTGGGAAGCTGACATGTAGGTGCTGCACTGTGTTAATACGATATCTCACCAGAGGTGAAACCATAAACCCCATTTTATTTTTAAAACAGGGACAGCTGGACCTGGGGGACTGTCCATGCTGCCATTGAACATTTCATTGAACTTTTCTATAGATTGTAACAGCATGAGCCTCTTAAGTTTTTTCCTTAAAAAAATCTGACAGTTTGGTTAACTGCTGCAAGAGACCGGAGAGATAATAAACAGAAAGGACTCAGTTAAAATTGCCACTTTCTTTAACTTTGGTGAAATTCATCCTTTTATTTGTTAGGCAAAATAGCAATGGGAATGGCGCACTGTCTGTTACCATATTAAACACTCTCATTAAAGAGGTCACATTACCTAGGGTTGCCTGAGAAAAAGACATCTCCTACGCACTTAGAAAAGCCCTATGTTAGTTAATAGCACCAGGCACCTGTTGCTTGCCTTTCACTCCCGTGAAGATGAAAAAACACATATAAGCCTACCCTTAGCATGCACACTGTGATATTGGGATGAACTATTAAAATGATGAGAGACCATTGCTCTGCCTGCATGCAGACACACAAGGATATGCGAGATCCATTAAAATTGTGCGCAAAATTAGAGAAGGATTGTCACCTGCAGGGGAGCGAGGCATCACTTTTCTGAGGCAGACTGTATGCATTGCTATTTGGAGGGCAGTGGGTGGGGCAAGCAGGCTATGTGGGGCTGTTACTCCCAATAAGGTAGGTGGTATGGTATTAGGCACTGTGCCTTTAAGGACTAAGCTTCCCAGAGACTGGAGCGGGAGTAAGGGATGTGTGCTGTTACATTCTTATTATCCACAGCCAGTTGAAACCAGACACAGAATAAAACAAAGCTCTTGCAAGCACTTCCAACACTGTGGCCCAGATCCTTAAAGGTATATGGGCACCTAACACCCATTGATTTCATTAGGTGTTAGGTGTGCCTACATATCTTTCAGGATCTCAGCCTGAGTGATTGGTGAAACCCACCGTTGAGTAAGGAATGGGCAAAGAGGGAAGGGGAGTGAGCAGACTTGACTCTGTTCGTCCAATATGCTGCCCACCACAAGCTGATGCACTGTGAAGGAGGAAGTAATATGCTACTAGTATGAGCATATAGTAAATTACTACCTGAAAAAGGCCATTTATTTAGGTGCCTATGTATGACTCCAGTTTCATCAATATTTGAACATTTTAGCCTAAATCATTCAGGCTCAACTGAAACAGCACTCAGATTTTCCCATAAAGATTGTGATCCCAGGTTGAATCCAAAGTTTTGTTACAAACTTCCATGTGTCCGCATTAAATAAGTGGGATAAATGAGGAAACCCAAAGATCCAGAGGAATGCAAAGTGGCAGATTTAAACAGGAAAAGCACCATTATGTGTCCTTCAGAACAAGTTCCCTGTTCTTGACTAAATGTTGATATATTTTGATTGCTTAAAATAAAAACTGAAGTTCAAAGGAAAGCTATTTCTTTTTTCTTGTTTTGTCATAGCAGTGGAAATTGTTGATTTTTCATGAAAGCCCAATATACGGCCGCTTATCTATCCTTTTCTGGGAGAAATTGATTCTTTCTGAAGTTATTCTTTTGGTCTTTGTGTTAATATTTTCATTTCTACTAGAATTACAACAGGGCAGAGCTGTTGTTGAAAGTGTATAATGTATTAAAATTATATTCAGGATTCAATATTTTACAGTTCCTGTCTTCAGACTCAGACAGCATCTATGCCCAGCACCCTACTGGTAAATATATTTTCTTTGATCACTGCTGCATTAGTGATTTGATTGATAAATATTACATCAACAGATACTTTTCCTTTTGTCTGCTCAGCATGAGGTTTTCAAATAAAAGACATTTACTTTCAGGCCAAACAAATTTTTTTTGTACTATCTATTTTGCTTTTCTATTTGGGCTACATTTGCATAACTAAATTGGGCTTTTATGCCCTCGAGAATGGGAAAGATGGAATTTGAGCCCCTTAAGCATTTTCAAAGGAGCATATTTTCAAAGCGTTGGGCTCACCAGAAGTTGCACCTGTAGGGAGAGGAGTAGAATGGGCAAGGCCAGGAGACAATATCCTCCCTGGAATTTCCCAAGAAGGGGAACAACTGGAGTCTATGGGGCACCTATATGTTTGCACCATAAATTGTACCTGCTAATGGTCCCACCAAGTGGCCCATCCATACCAGTTGCCTTGCCTCAGCAGATCAGCTATTTACGTACTGTAGCTAGAGACAGACCAGTTTTCACTTGGGAGCCATTTGTGCCAACTTGGCACTGCTGCAGTACCATGCTTCCACCCTTCATGAGGGACAGCCTGACTCAGAACACACAGGGAAAATGAGGAGTAAGTGGCTCACGGCACCTGAGAATATCACAAAGCCTGTGGAACCTTACTGGAGAAGGGTGTTGTGCTTGCAGTGTTGTGTTGGGAGAAGTTCTGCCAGCCCTATGGACACCCTATGGATTTGACCACTTGCCCGTCTGTAACAGAATCACAAATATGGAGATTAAATAGATGTTTGAGGCTTTGTACCTAGTTCATTACCCTGCCCAGGAAGGATTTTTCCCTACAGCACATTGAACAGTTTTATTTGGTCAAGGTTGCAATGCACAAGCAATAAGTTGGAACAGTAATAAAAGTGAAAATCCTTAATAATAATATTGCCCTTTTGGTCAAGCTGGAGCTGAAATTCAGGGTCTTGCAAGGAGAAATATGTTAGGTATTTCTTTGGTGTAATTATTTATTTACAAAATGGACACAAGTCTTGTTCCTCTAAACAACACTAAAAGCAAAACTGCATCTACCTAACTATCTTCTGTAGAAGACTCAGATCAGGCACTTCTGCCCTATCCCAATAATTATTTATTATTATTATATATTGTTTAGATTCCCATAGCAATTAGAAGCTCCAGTCTTGGAGCTAGGCTAGGCTCTGCACAAACACGGGAAAAAAGACAGTCCCTGCCCCAAAGAGCTTACAACCTAACTGTAAGACAAGAGATAACAGATGGATAGAGATGGACGGGGGAGTACAAGAAAACCAGTGAGACAACATTGGTCAGCATGATCGGCTGTGATATCAGCACACCGAATGTCTAGCTGTTGTCAAGTTTTTTGTGGGCATCACGGCAGAGTAGAGTTTTATGTAGAGAATTGAAGGAGGATAACGAGTTAGCTTTGTAGAGAAACAGTTCTTTTGCCTCTGTTTCTCTCCAGGGACCCACACAGACTCTCAGCAAAACACAGACTCCCTTGCTCAGTGTCCACACAACATTTTGCCCCAGCCACTGAGTATGAAATGTATGAAACGCTGTTAGCTCCGCAGTCCCCTCTGGGCCACATGATACTGCCATGTTGTTCCTGGCATCAGCCATCTTCTTTGTCTGCACCTGTTTTTCTACACAAACACACTTCCATGCATCTTCTTTACTGAGGTCTGTGATTGCCTTACGATCAGAGTCTCTAAAGAGCAGGCCATCAATACCCTTTTCCCAACAGTAATAATAACCCCAGCAAAAATACTTGTCACAAACATCTAGCAGAGTCAGGACTGGTTTTGCAACTTATTGGAAGGATGGTTCCTCTAACAACACAGTGCCCCTAAGGATGACCCAGTTGGTGGCTCAGAGAGCTGAGTGTCATCCCCAATGCCTTAGACTTTCCCCAGTTGGTCATAGAATCATAGGATTATAGAATACCAGGGTTGGGAGGTGTTAGGATATAGATATTCAGGCCTGTCTGCAAAGGCCTGTACTCTAAGAATTTAGGTGTATTCTTATCACTTAGCTAATTATAGAGTTATAAAAGAAAGAATCAAAATCACTGTCTGCCAGTGTAAGGTCCTTCTCTTACTGTGACGGTCTGAGGCCCTGTGCTTAGGCTAAGGCCTTTGGTTAAGCAGCAGTGGCAGCCATAAGCTGGGAAGTGACCGGTCACATCCTCACATTCCAAACTAGTCACATTGAAAGAAGGTGCTATTGGGCTGTTAGGAATACAATCCTGTCCTGATAACGCCTATTACCTCCAGAGAAAGGGAAGTGCCTAGAAGATGTAAAAGGAAACTTAGTTTGATAGCATCCTGTCTGGCAAGAACTCACTTATCAATAGCTGGGATGTGAAATCCACACTTCTGTATTGTTTTGTCATTATAGTTCCCACTTTACTATTGTTTGTCTGTATAATCTCTGTCTGGTTCTGTGATTGTTCCTGTCTGCGCTATAATTAATTTTGCTGGGTGTAAACTAATTAAGGTGGTGGGATATAATTGGTTACATAATCATATTACAATATGTTAGGATTGGTTAGTTAAATTTCAGGAAAATGATTGGTTAAGGTATAGCTAAGCAGAACTCAAGTTTTACTATATAATCTGCAGTCAATCAGGAAGTGGGTGAGTGTGTGTGGGGGAAATGGGAACAGGGAATGGGGGTAGGGAAATTGGAATCATGTTTGGCTAAGGGCAGGAATGGGAACAGGGACACAGGTGTAAGGCTCTGTGGTGTCAGAGCTGGGAAAGTGGACACTAAGGAAGGAAACTGGAATCATGCTTGCTGGAAGTTCACCCCAATAAACGTCGAATTGTTTGCACCTTTGGACTTCGGATATTGTTGCTCTCTGTTCATGCGAGAAGGACCAGGGAAGTAAGTGGGTGAAGGAATAAGCCCCCTAACAGGAGGGACCTCAGGAGGTCATCTAGTCCAACCCCCTGCTCATGCCTTTATGCCTTTATGGAATCTTGAACCATTCGAGGTAATTCCGCTCCTTTTGGGGAGATTTTCACCCCAAAGATATATAGTTATCCTATACTCCCATTATCATCCATTGGACAAGAGTGAATATTCCTATTAATGTCATGTAGCCTTTCCTTATAGCATATGTCAGGCCTTCTAAACACTTACTCATTTTTTTTTAAAAATTCTGAAGTCCCTCCATGTGCTGACACCTTTTGGGCACAGATCTCCCCATGCAGATTTGCCAGAGCTGTACAGAAATGGACTATCACCTTCCTTCTCCATGATACGATGCTTCTGCAATAGGAAGCCCAAAATTGCATTCACCTCATGCCATCACATCACATTGCAATTTTAGATGTAATTTGCTATCCGCTATCTCCCTTAGGTCGCTCTCGGCATTATTGCTTCTGGATTTCTCCTTACCTTTGAATGTACGTGTTGTGTATTATTTTACTCCACTTCTACATTGATTAGCTTGCATTTGTCAATGACATTTCATTTTGATATTTCCTAACTGTATGTCTGACCTCTTGAGGTCATTTGCTCTCTGTGGTGTTTACAACAATTTCACATAAAACACAATTTACAAACTCTTTTTTCTTCCTTCTAATGCATAGAGAAGGCTAGAAATGTTTTTTCTCGTATTGCTACCTTAGAAGCATGAGGAATGTCAACTCTGCTCTTCTCTGCTTTGACTGGAGGACTTCTTTGGGGTCTTGCATGACTTTCATTCGTTGGTCTCCCACCTTTATCACCTCAGGTCAGATTTTTAAAGCATTTAGGTGCCAAAAGATACTGCTAGGCACCTAATGGGATTTTATGTGGTTTAAGCTCTTAGTTCTAGAATTCAGGGGTTCAGTCACAGGCAAACACGTTGTTACACCTATAGTATTTTGAGTGTGGATACACCCTTCAGTCAGATGGCAACATTTGAATGTTTGTACAGAGACACATGTCCTCCTTTGGAACAAAAGGGGTTGAATCACTATCCATAACTCCATTGACTGCAGTAGAGATAGACCAGGGATGGTTTTGGCACAAGGGGCTGGATTTTTACAAGCACTAAGAGCCAGATTCACAAAATTAATTTGGCCCCTAAAAAGGCAGATAAGCGCTTAGTGGAATTTTCAACAGCACTTAAGCTGATTAGGCACCTAAATCCCCTTAACTTCAATGGGCATTAGATATCTAGCCTGCTTAGGTGCTTTTGAAAAACCAACTAGACGCCTATCTTCACCTATAGGCATCTAATAGCTGTAAAAATCTGGCCCCTATCTCTTGTATAGCACTTTTCATCCATGGCTATCAAAGCAAGTTAGGTACATATCATCATCCCCAGAATGGTGGGGCTGTTGAATCTTTACCAAAGGATTTCCTTTTTCAAACATATTAGCTCTTGGTAGCAAACAAGAAAGATATTTAAACTGTCTGTATAAAAATCCCTTCTCAACTCAATTGCTCAACATTCACCTTCTTGGCTTTTGTGATGCCATCAGTGGTGTGCCCTCAGTGTATGCCAGGAATGTATTGCATACCCCAGGACCTGCTGTGTCCGCAGGACAATTCCATCCAGCTCCTGAATGTGTGAACAAAATGGCATCCTCCACATAGCGTGATCTGGCATGCGCCATACATACAAGGTCACATCACATGAAGAATGCCATTGTGCATGCAAGTGTACAATTGCATACCTGTCTAAAAATATGACATTTTGGCACACCCCTGGAGCCCATCATTTCACTAGTTCTTCATTTAGTAAAGATCTTGCATCCTACACAAAACCTGACATTCTAATTTTAAAACAACTAACACCCCCCCAATAAAACCGAAACAACCTTTTAGGCCTTGTTTATTCATCATAAAGAAGCCAGAAATAGGATGAGCCCAATCTGTTTCCAAAGAGTAATTTGGTCATCTCTAGGGTCTCTTTGCTAACACAAAAAAGGAAGCTATCTGAAGCCTGCATCCCAAGCAAGGGCAAAAAATTCGTAGGAAAGGTTTGCAGACCAAACTGGATGAACAATCGTCTCAAAGAGTTTAATAAGAGAAAGAAGAAAGCCTACAAGGCATGGAAGATTCAAAGGGTCATCAAGGAAAGCTGCCTCTTGAAGGTCAAAAAGTGTAGGGAAGAGGTGAAAACTGCTAAAAGCTAGGCAGAGTTGGAACTTGGAAATTAAAACCAATAAAAAAAAGTTCTTTAGCCAGATAAATAAAAAGAAAACAAGGAAAGAAGAAGTGGTATTGCTAAGCATTGAGGATGGGGTGGAGATTAAAGATTATCTAGGCACGTTTCAACACCTAAACAAATACTTGGCCTCAGTTTTTAATAAGAACATTGAGGAGCTTGGGAGCAGTGGCAGGGTGGCTAATGAGAACAAGGATATGGAAGTAGAAATTACCAGATCCAAGGTGCAGGCCAAACTCCCCAAGCTTAATGGAACTAAATAAGGGGGAATTGATAATCTTCATCCAAGAATATTAAAGGAACTGGCAGATGAAATTGCAAACTCAATAGCAAGTAAGGTTTCAGAGTAGCAGCCATGTTAGTCTGTATTAGCAAAAAGAAAAGGAGTACTTGTGGCACCTTAAAGACTAACAAATTTATTTGAGCATAAGCTTTCATGAGCTACAGCTCACTTCATCCGATGCATCGGATGAAGTGAGCTGTAGCTAACGAAAGCTTATGCTCAGATAAATTTGTTAGTCTCTAAGGTGCCACAAGTACTCCTTTTCTCATAGCAAGTAAGTATTTGATACAGTTTCACATGGGAAATTATGAGTTAAATTGGAGAAGATGGGGTAAAAACCTTGACCTTGATAAGGTTATGGAGAGGGCTGTATGATAAGATTGCCTACAATGGCAAATGACCCGTCCGCGACTGCTATTAGCAAATATCACCAACAGCCTGAGATGTGATGCTGGATGGGGAGGTCTCTGAGTTACTACAGAGAATTCTTTCCCAGGTGTCTGGCTGGTGGGTTTTGCCCACATGCTCAGGGTCTAACTCAGAGGTGGGCAAACTACGGCCCGCAGGCCACATCCGGCCCACGGGACCCTCCTGCCTGGCCCCTGAGCTCCTGGCCCGGGAGGCTAGTCCCCGGCCCCTCCCCTGCTGTTCCCCCTCCCCCGCAGCCTCAGCTCACTGCGCTGCCGACACAATGCTCTGGGCAGCGAGCTCCTGCTGGGCAGTGCCGCTGCAGAGCCGTGGCCTGACCCGGTGCTCTGTGCTGCGCGCTGGCGTGGCTGGCTCCAGCCGGGCGTGCGGCTGCCTGTCCTGGTGCTCCAGGCAGCGCGATAAGGGGGCAGGGAGCGGGGGGGGTTGGATAGAGGGCAGGGAGTTCGGGGTGGTGGTCAGGAGGCGGGGGTTTGGATAGGGGTCGGGACGATCAGAGGGCGGGGGAGAGGGGGGTTGAATGGAGGCAGGGGTCCCGGGGGGGCAGTCAGGAAGGAGAGAGGGGGTTGGAAGGGGCAGTCGGGGGCAGGGGTTCCGGGGGAGGTCAGGGAGAAGGGGTGGTTGGATGAGGTGGGGGGCAGTCAGGAATGAGAGGAGAGGTTGGATGGGGTAGTGGGGGGCATTCAGGGGCGGGGTGTCCAGGGGTGGTCAGGGGACAGGGAGGGGTGGATGGGGCAGGGGTCCATCAGGGTACAAGGAACGGGGGGGTTGGATGGGGCAGGAGTCCCGGTGGGGCCGTCAGGGGGTGAGAAGCGGGGCGGGTCGGATAGAGGGTGGGTGCCAGGCTATGCCTGGCTGTTTGGGGACGCACAGCCTCCCCTAACTGGCCCTCCATACAATATCAGATACTTGATGTGGTCCACATGCCAAAAAGTTTGCCCACTCCTGGTCTAACTGATCACCACCATATTTGGGGTCAAAAAGGAATCTTCCCAGGTCAGCTTGGCGGAGCTACTGTTGTTTTTTTTTTTGGGGGGGGGGGAGGAGCTGCCTTCCTCTGCTGTGTAGGGCATGGATCACTTACTGGTTTGAGCTACAGTAAATGGTGTCAAGCATCAGAGGGGTAGCCGTGTTAGTCTGGATCTGTGAAAGTGGCAAAGAGTCCTGTGGCACCTTATAGACTAACAGACGTAGTGGAGCATAAGCTTTCGTGGGTGAATACCCACTTCGTCGGTGGACTCTCTGTAACTTGAGGTCTTTCAAATCTTGAATTAAAGGCTTCAGTAACACAGCCAACGGTTATGGCCTACTACAGGAGTGGGTGGGTGAAGTTCTGCAGCCTGCAATGTGCAGGAGGTCCGACTAGATAATCATGATGGTCCCTTCTGACCTTAAAGGCTATAAATCTATGAGCTGCTTAATATAATGCATGCAATGTAAGTGTGCATGTTCCATGCCTCACCACTAGAGGGCATCTGTATGTAGCCAGATCCCTAATGGTGGAGCAGCAGAGTGGGGTGGAGCAAGAAGCAACACAGCCGCTGAATAAAGGAGCAGGTTACTTAGCTCCCTGTCCATGTCCGAATTGGCAAGTTCCTGGGGTCAGATGTAACAGATCTAACAGTGGCAGCGAGGAGGCTGGGCTCATGCTGCAGCTGTTGTTTTAACTGGCTTCCACACCTCCTATTTATATACTCCTCCCCCTCCCCATGCATTCCCATTGGTTCTGTTCTCAGAGGTGGTTCTGAGTGTGTCCTGCCAGTCTCCTTGCCCACAATGGGAGTAACCCACATAGCTTCAAACAGCTAATGAGCACACCTAGTGCCTCCCACATCCAATTTCTGGATGACTCCAGACCATCTAGCAGAGTCACCCAGCCCGGCTCTGTCAAGACTACAGACACACAGAGTACCCCAAAACAAAACTAGCTAGTGAACAGGAGCAGCAAATAGGGGAGTTTTGTGAGGGTGTTCTCCAGGTGAAGAAGGAGTGACTATGCAACCCTGGGGATGAGTTTGTTGTCTGATAATTTGTTTGTTGCTGTGTGCCTGCTTGATGGAAGTTTATAGTGAGGGAGCTTGGGAAGGGATGTACCTAACAATCTCTTAATTTAGGCCCATATCACCCCCCCCTCCAAGAAAAACAACCCCCCCAAGTCCCCCATACCTCAAAGAACAAACAAACAAACAAACAGAGAGTAAAAATAATGCAGGCAGAAGTCCAGTAGCAGAATGGGGGCTATCCAGTTTATTGCACTGAATGCAGGATGTATGATTACCTGCCTTGTGGGCAGGTGGCATATGTTTGCATTCAGTGCAGGCAACTCGTGGCCCTCAGAGACTGAGTATGGGCTCTTGAGACCAGAGTGGCTGAACTAGAGGAGCTAAGAGAGACAAAGAGAGGTACATAGACAAGACTTTCTGGGACACAGTAAAGTGGTGCCATCCCCAGTTCTGACAGCCTGTTGAGGAGGATGAAAGTCTTGGGGAAGGGGAACATCAAGCTGGAGCAGAGGGAAATGTTTCCATCGTTGGGATCCTCCTTCCAGACGATGTCATGGTATCCTCTTGCACTGAAGATATCTCTCTGAGGGAAGAGACCCTTCCTCTGCTTTGTGGGTTTGTACAGGTCTGTGTAGTCAGGTCTCAGGCAATCAGCTCCCGGGATGTACTTCCCCCTCACAGCAGCTGTCTGCTCCCTGTCACTGCCTGCCTCGGAACTGCTCTGTTCCCCTTTTAAAAGCACTATCCAGCTTGTGAAGGCCTTGTAGGTGTGTCTGGGTGGGGAGCTGTTCCTTAACCCCTTGCTCTCCACTGTGGGGTTTGTAAACCTCATCGCATGCCCACACTTTGAATACCATGTACAGTTCTGGTCACCCCATCTCAAAAAGGACATATTAGAATTGGAGAAAGTACAGAGAGGAGCAACAAAAAATGATGAGGGTTATGGAATAGCTTCAATACAAGGAGGAGATTAAAAAGCCTGGGACTGTTAAGTTTAGAAGAGAAACGACTGAGGGGAGATATGATAGAGGTCTATAAAATCATGAATAGCGTGGAGAAAGTAAGTGTTATTTATGCCTTCACAAAGAACCAGTGGTCACCCAATGAAATTAATGGGCAACAGGTTTAAAACAAACATAAGATAGTACTTCATCACACAACACAAAATCAATCTGTGGAACTCATTGCCAGGGGATGTTATGAAGGCCAAAATTATAACTGGGTTTAAAAAAAAAACTGGCTAAGTTCATGGAGGATAGGTCCATCAATGGCTATTAGCCAAGAGGATCAGGGACTCAATCGCATTTTCTGGGTGTCCCTACATCTCTGACTGCCAGAAGCTGGGACTGGACGACAGAGAACGTATCATTCGATAATTGCTCTGTTCTGTTCATTCCCTCTGAAGCATCTGGAACCTGCCACTGTCAAAAGCCAGGATACCGGGCTAGATGGATTATAGAATTATAGAATCATAGAATATCAGGGTTGGAAGGGACCTCAGGATGTCATCTAGTCCAACCCCCTGCTAAAAGCAGGACCGATCCCCAATTAAATCATCCCAGCCAGGGCTTTGTCAAGCCTGACCTTAAAAACTTCTAAGGAAGGAGATTCCACCACCTCCCTAGGTAACGCATTCCAGTGTTTCACCACCCTCCTCGTGAAAAAGTTTTTCCTAATATCCAACCTAAACCTCCCCCACTGCGACTTGAGACTATTACTCCTTGTTCTGTCATCAGCTACCACTGAGAACAGTCTAGAGCCATCCTCTTTGGAACCCCCTTTCAGGTAGTTGAAAGCAGCTATCAAATCCCCCCTCATTCTTCTCTTCCTCAGACTAAACAATCCCAGTTCCCTCAGCCTCTCCTCATAAGTCATGTGTTCCAGGCCCCTAATCATTTTTCTTGCCCTCTGCTGGACTCTTTCCAATTTTTCCACATCCTTCTTGTAGTGTGGGGCCCAAAACTGGACACAGTACTCCAGATGAGGCCTCACCAGTGTCGAATAGAGAGGAACGATCACGTCCCTCAATCTGCTGGCAACGCCCCTACTTATACATCCCAAAATGCCATTGGCCTTCTTGGAAACAAGGGCATTTGTTGATTCATATTCAGCTTCTCGTCCACTGTAACCCCTAGGTCCTTTTCTGCAGAACTGCTGCCTAGCCATTCGGTCCCTAGTCTGTAGCGGTGCATTGGATTCTTCCGTCCTAAGTGCAGGACTCTGCACTTGTCCTTGTTGAACCTCATCAGATTTCTTTTGGCCCAATCCTCCAATTTGTCTAGGGCCCTCTGTATCCTATCCCTGCCCTCCAGCGTATCTACCTCTCCTCCCAGTTTAGTGTCATCTGCAAACTTGCTGAGGGTGCAATCCACACCATCCTCCAGATCATTTATGAAGATATTGAACAAAACCAGCCCCAGGACCGACCCTTGGGCACTCCACTTGATACCGGCTGCCAACTAGACATGGAGCCATTGATCACTACCCATTGAGGCCAACAATCTAGCCAGCTTTCTATCCACCTTATAGACCATTCATCCAGCCCATACTTCTGTAACTTGCTGACAAGAATACTGTGGGAGACAGTGTCAAAAGCTTTGCTAGAGTCAAGGAACAACACGTCCACTGCTTTCCCTTCATCCACAGAGCCAGTTATCTCGTCATAGAAGGCAATTAGATTAGTCAGGCATGACTTGCCCTTGGTGAATCCATGCTGACTGTTCCTGATCACTTTCCTCTCCTCTAAGTGCTTCAGAATTGATTCCTTGAGGACCTGCTCCATGATTTTTCCAGGGACTGAGGTGAGGCTGACTGGATCATTGGTCTGACTCAGTGTGGCCATTCTCAAGTTCTTATAATCAAGAATCTGTATCTCCTCGCCATTGTTTCTTCCCTTATTTACACAGGAAATGCTGCAATGAAAGCACATGCATTATATTAGCAGTTGATGAGTCATATTCACTAGGGCTTTAGTCGCTGTTGGTGTCTGCCAACTTGGCGTTCGGAGGATGCTGAGGCAGTATTATGTTTAACTCCATTACATACCCCCACCCCCCGTCTTCCTGAACCTCAGCTGCACTCTTTGCTGAAATACAGGTTAGAGTTCTGCGTTTTCAAGACTTTTCAGAAACCATTACATAGCGTTAAGCCTCAGGGATACTGTGTGTAAACCCCTGAAAAGCTGGCAGTAAGTCATAGTTCCAAGTCAACTTCAAAGAGAAAGTGCCATAGCTTTTCTTAGTAAACAAACATTTACTGCACACAGAACAGGTTAATAATATTTGGAATGTGATGAGTAACTCTTAAAAAAAATCTTTGAGGCCATAAATCTGCCGGTCTCCTTTATACAGACTTCTCTATTTTGTTACTGTAGCACATCTTTACATGTAAGGTTGGAGTCTTCAGAGCAGGAGGAGGATGGCTGCATCTCAGTCCTTCTCCCTACACTTCAGAGCCCTGTCAGGAAACAAATGCTCCCCAGCTGCCAGCATTCCAGCCCTTTGTTTAATAGCTGACTGGTCTTCAGTGGCTCATGAAACGGAAATGTGTAGCCTGTATTCAGTGCGGCACAGTTATTGGGATCAGCCTACAAAATATCCAGTTCCTGGATTTTTAGAAGACTTTGTGTTATTCAGCATCTTCTTCTCCCCAGGGAAGTCAGGTAAGAATTTACAAACCGTCACCACGTGCTACGCCATTCTCTCTTTAGTGGAGATAAAATCCCAGTTTAAAGCAGTAGTTAAATTTAAATTCCATAGGTTGTGTAGCCTCTAGGGGTGACAAATGTCTCTAGGTCCTTAATAGACACCAGGGTTTACCAAACATTATTCAGATGGAGGACTTCCCTAGCACATAAAGCCAGAACAGCACTCATCTGAATACAAATTAGGTCAGGGACTGGGACCTTGCTGTCATAGCAGATGCAGCTCTTGATCCTGCAGGGATCAGACACTGAATTCACAGCTGTCTTTAATGCCTATATTATAACCTTCCCCCTGAGACCTAACTGGCTCAGTTTTCAAATGGAGAATATGTGGGCGACCTGCAAGACCGTTTGTGTAACCTACACACTTCCTGGGTGTGGTGTTCTGGCCCATCTAGTGGCATCGAGACCACTTAAAGAGAGAGAGATAAACAAATCTGCTCTATGGCCTTAGCTAACAGCTAGTTGGCTTTTAGTTCATGCGGTAGAGGCTCATGCACTAAGCTCCAGAGGTGCCCAGTTTGGTCCTGCCCTCTGACGACCGGGGTGTGTCGGCATTACACTTGCCTACAATTAAAATCTATTCAGAAACAGCTACTGAGCATGTGCAATAACTGCCATGCCCTTCATCTGGGTATTTCTGGGCCCTTTTAGCTGAGATGCCGTGCTCTGCACTCTATATGTACAGAAACAGAGTATTCGGTTAAAATCCACATCTCCTCCCCACTGCTCCTCTCCCTTTCTTTGGGCCAATATGTATATCTCAAAGTCTTCTGTAGGAACCGTGTGGTTTACGCTAGCATATCTTGAACATGAGTGAGAGGGTTTTGTGTATGGGTAGGGGTCCAGTTAACAAGAACATTTGCAGTAAAGAGAAGCCCATGAGTTAACTTTGTAGTAAAGAGAAGCCCACAGGAGCTTGATTTTCAGAAAATGCTGAGCATGCACCATCTGAAAAATCAGGCCCCTTTAATATCTCAACTTTGGCACTTGAAGTCACTAGGAGGGCTGGCTCTAGGTTTTTTCCTGCCCCAAGCAAAAAAAATTTGGCCACCCCCCCCCCTTTATTTTGGCTTTTACACACGTTTGCACTTTGCACTTTTTTTTTGTTTGTTTTGGGGGGTTTTGATTGTTTAAAATTTTTTAAAAAATGAAAACAGAGAATTTGTAATTAGTGAAATAAAACAATTTCCTTCTAGTGTACTCATTTAATTTTAACAAAATCACAATTACAAACTATTTGGGTTCAACTAGACACTGTAATGAAAGACGTTAGTGTCTTCCAGTGCGCCCAGTTTCTCATCATTTAAAGAATGTATATGAACTGAATTTTTCTGTTTTTTATACTTGCGTAGTCTTTTAATAATTCAGTGAAATCTAAATTTTTTGCAATGGTGCTTTCAATTGAAATTAATGCAAGTCCTGATAAATGATTTTGAGACATGGTGGACCTCAAATAATGTTTTAGTAACTTCAGTTTTCAGAAACTGCGCTCACCAGAAGCCATTAATACTGGTAATGTTAAAAGAATGCGTAATGCTATAGCAGTGTTTGGAGTGAAAAAATCATTTCTTGCTATAAATTCTAATATTTTAAGGGAGAAGTTTTAGGACTTATTAGCTCTGATAAAGCTATTAATTCATCATACAATTCTACTCCATCAATGTCAGCAGCGTTATCAGTACTAAGCACTAAATGTAGGTCTTGGCAGTGCTTCATGAGGTCTTCTTTGGAAAACTGATTTTTAATATTTCCAATATGGTATAAAAATTCAAAAGTTTCACAATGACCATGCAGCGGATAAAATCTTTCTTCAGTGGAAGTTATAGGTACATCCAAAATACAATAGAAACATTCACCTTTAACTCTTTCTTTTGGATTGAGAATAGGATCATCATGAGCCTCATAACAAGACTGTCTTGTTTTTTTTTGAGGACGAATGAATTGTTGAAGTGCAAACATAGGTTCAAAATCAAGATCCTCTGCTATTGTTGTTGCTTCTTTGACAGTTTCTTCAAATCCTTCATCTCAATGGTATTTTTTAAAATATTCCAGCATTTTATTCAAAATCATCTTTGCCTCGGATATGTCTATGGTTATCAGGTATCAGAAGGGTAGCCGTGTTAGTCTCGATCTGTAAAAGCGGCAAACAGTGCTGTGGCAACTTATAGTCTAACAGACGTATTGGAGCATAAGCTTTCATGGGTGAATGTTATGGTTACTTTCTCCATAACTTTGCTGGTCAAATTAATTTGATTTAGAATATTATGCCAAATAACTGTGCAACATGAAAATTGAAACTGCATCATTTTCTGAGCCAATGTTTCAGCTTCATGTCGAAATGAAGGATCATACGACAAGTCCTGGTTTATTTCAAATAGTGCATCGTAAATTGCTCCTGATGAATATCAGAATGGTCTAATAGTGTCTATCCTGCTTTCCCATTTAGTTTGACTTAGAGGTTTAAGTGTGAGTTTTTGTTCAAGATGCTTCTTCAAGACTGCCCAACGGTGTGTGGAAGCACTAAAAAAGTTGTAAATTGCTTGTACTATGGTAAAATATGAAACGGCATCTTTAGATGACTTGGCGGCATCACTGACAACCAGATTGAGCGAATGCATGTAGCAAGGAACAAAGAAAGCTCGATTATTTAAATTCAGTATTCTTTGCTGTACACCTGCATGTCGTCCTCACATGTTTGAGCTGTTATCATACCCTTGGCAGTGCATATTTTCTAAAGGTATTCCACAGTGTTCCAATCTCTGTGGAATTACATCTGTGAGGGCTTTCCCAGTAGTTTTGTTCACTGGAAAATTCTAGAAAGTGTTTAGGCAGCAGTTCTGCAGAGAAGGAGCTAGGGGTGACAGTGGATGAGAAGCTGGATATGAGTCGACAGTGTGCCCGTGTTACCAAGAAGGCCAATGGCATTTTGGGATGTATAAGTAGGGGCATTGCCAGCAGATTGAGAGACGTGATCATTCCCCTCTATTCAACATTGGTGAGGCCCCATCTGGACTACTGTGTCCAGTTTTGGGCCCCAAACTACAAGAACGATGTGAAAAAATTGGAAAGCGTCCAGCGGAGGGCAACAAAAATGATTAGGGGACTGGAACACATGACTTATGAGGAGAGGCTGAGGGAACTGGGATTGTTTAGTCTGCGGAAGAGAAGAACGAGGGGGATTTGATAGCTGCTTTCAACTACCTGAAAGGGGTTCCAAAGAGGATGGCTCTAGACTGTTCTCAGTGGTAGCAGATGACAGAACAAGGAGTAATGGTCTCAAGTTGCAGTGGGGGAGGTTTAGGTTGGATTTTAGGGAAAAAAAATTCTCTAGGAGGGTGGTGAAGCACTGGAATGCGTTACCTAGGGAGGTGGTGGAATCTCCTTCTGTTGAGGTTCTTAAGGTCAGGCTTGACGAAGCCCTGGCTGGGATGATTTAGTTGAGGATTGGTCCTGCTCTGAGCAGGGGGTTGGACTAGATGATCTCCTGAGGTCCCTTCCAACCCTGGTATTCTATGATTCACAAATTTTCACTTCTGCATTTTCATCAATTTTCCCAAATCATAAAACTATTGACATTTGCTCTGTTTTCCTCAGATCTTGAATACAATCAACTATAATTGAGTAATATTTGGTATGTTTCAAATCCGATAAAATTTAATTACGTACTCCATTAGAAATTAATTGTATTATCTCATTTTGTGCATTTTTACCCAAATAATGGGTGTGAATCTCTCCATCTTTCACTCTTTGTACATGCTCAGCCATATCACTATAAAATTTTGCCAATAACTCAACCAGTTTCAAGGAATTTCCATTGTTATTCTCATATAAAATATCAGAGGATCCACAGAATGTGAGGCACTGTTCGGCTAGGAAATTTATGATTGCCTGTAAATGTTCCAACACAGCTTGCCAACATAGAATTTCTGAATTTAGTAGATATTGCTGTACCGCATCGATTGTTGTACCGGAACGTAATCTGTTTGACAGCTCAATCCGATTTGTCAATGAGCATAAATGATTTTTTGATGTTTCATGTTCTTTTAAATGCTTATGCAAATTTCATGAGTCATTAAAACCTGTAGTTGCCAGAAGAATGTCCGAGTTACAGAACAGTTTGCAGCAAAACCAAAAAACTACATCTTTGGTCTGTGAATACACTAACCACGATCTATTAATTTGTTCCCCATTTTTCATTTTTTTCTGCATACTGGATGGTATAAATTGACGATTTAACTCATTAAATGAATATTCAAATGTAGGATCTAGTTCTGATGGACCTTTTTTCACAATAATCATTAGCATTGCGTCTGAAATTATTGTCGGCCATGTACTTGGATCCGATCCTATGTCAGTCTCTCCACCTTCCAATAATTGTTCTTCGGTTTTAGATTTGGATAACAGTTCTTCGTTTCCTGACTCTTCAGCTGAAGAAGTAAATCTTTGGATGGATTGTGATTGTTTGTCTGTATCAGTTAGCAAAGATAATTTTTGGTTGGATTGTTGTTCATCTTTATCAGTTGATAAAGATAATCTTTGGTTCGATTGGTCTTCATCAGTTGATGAATAATCGCTTTCAACGCATTGCTTAGAGCTTTCTCCTTGATTGTCGACTTTTTAAAAATACTTATTTGAAGTATGAGAGTTTTTCTAATTCTTTTTGCCGTTTCTTTCTTTGTGGCTGGTAGGCAGCACTGGAAAGTCATTTTTGTTTTTGTCCTGGCATTTTAGCCCTATAACAACTGGCACCGATGCGACATGGAAATTGGCGCAAATGGCGCTGATAGGGAGGCACAATACACACAAGTAATCGTGATTCCTGATTTAATTAATCAATAAACATTAACATTTACACATTTACGCACATTCACATTATGAGTGACTGTGTCATGACATGACATGATATTTTTCACATCACGCTCCTATCGCACTACTGGAGATTTTTTTGATCTTCGTGTATTATTTTTTTTCTTACATTGGTGGATTTTTGTGAGGAAAAAAAAAAAAAGGATGGCCGGAATGCCGCCCCTGGAAGTGTGCCACCCCCAGCACATGCCTGCTTTGTTGGTGCCTAGAGCCGGTCCTGGTCACTAGTCACTTGTGAACATTTTGGCCAGTAGTGCCTTTATATGCTGAAATATAGCCTTCTTAATTTGCTCCTGGCTGTTGTATGGTTTTCCTTGTTTTCCAAGGAACCAGTTCCACAATGACTTACGTCTAGTAAAAATGTATCTTTTTTGTAAGGAGTCCTTCACCAATTTTATCCAATTCTACTTCATTTAAGCCTTTTAACACAATTGTTTAATTTCTGTTCTGCTTGTCAGTGACTATCTGCAATACTTTGAAAGTTTAAAAATAGAAACATTACAAACAAGCTATCTTGTGATACCAATTCAGCTTGAACAATACTAAGTCGGCTACTGTAAAAATTGCCTCTGCACAAAGAGGAAGTTTGAGACTGTCTCCTTTTTATTTTCCCTCCCTTCGTTAAACTTAAATGAAAGTTGATGGGGAGGAGAGAAAAAGAAGAGGGTAATAATTTATTTGCCATTACTGGTTTGGAGGTACAGTTCCTCACTACTTGAATGAAGAGGAAATGGGTCAGTTCTTGTTAACCTTTCTTCTCTGGAAGAGTGTGTCTTTTGGGCCTCAACAGTATGAGTGTAGGTTAAATTTCTTTGACTATTAACATCCTCCCTATTTAAAATAACTATATCCCATGGCCAGTAAACATTTGGGACCCAGTTCTCTTAACAATGAAGTAAAGTTCTATGGATGTTGATGGACTTATACAAGGGTGTAAGAATTATCCCAATTCCAGTGGACTTAAAGTCCCCATATGCTTTTCACAAGATAATTGTCATAACTCTAGGGTACTTTGCAAATAGTAACTCAAGAAATTAATGCAAATGTGTATTGTTATTATCCTAATTATGGGAGTGATAGGTATAATGAGATTTTTGGAACAAATAGAATGAACAGGGTAGAATGCATTTTCTGCCTTACAGTTGAATAGTCGTGGCTGAAGGAAAAGATGTGGTTCTAAATTGTATATGGAGACTAAGATGTGACATACTGTCATCTCTTGAACATAAAGTGAAGTTGGGATGAGAAAGAGTTATACTGCTGGTCTATTTGTACATCACAAGGGGCAGTATATATGTTGGTATCCCTAGTTAATGATGGTTGAGTGGAGGATGGTCTGTGGATGAGCCGTGGTGGGTGTGTGGGGTTTGTGATGTAGAATGGATGGGTGGAACAGGGTTAAGGATTAAGGGTAAAGGATGAGGGAGATAGGGGAAGAGTTAAGGTTGTTTTTAGAATATGCTTTGTCATATTTTACATATGGGCAGTACAACTCAAAGTAGATCGGTAGAATATTCAGTTTCTTAGAAGGCATCACACAACCTAAAATAAACACAGATAAATAAGGACTAATAAATAACCTTGTATAGAGAGGCAAGAAGCTAGGGGGCAAATCGATAAAGCTCTTCCCCAGGTCTAAATGGGTATCTGATGGAATGTTATAAGAGATGTGTACTCCTATTAGTCCTAGCCATACCCACAACCTTAAACAGTATTACAATGAACTTCTGTTCAGTACCATACATGGAACACAGTCATTGCCATACTGAACAGACCCCAGTCCTGCTAGTAGAGGTGCTTGAAAAATTCCCAGTGAAATGCTTTCCTTTAGGAATATGTCCATTTCATTGAAATTTTGTTTAAAAGAATTGACTTTGATATAAAATTCATTTAGAAAAAATTCAATATTTCATGCTGATTTTGTCATTTCATTTTAAAATTATTTTTATTTTGAAATGTATATTATAGTATATTATTTTTTTATTTTGATATAATTTTACATTATCTTTTTATTCTTATTTTTATTTTATGTATGTGATACCAATTACAATAGGAAATTACCAACTACTAAGTCAGTTTCTGCTCACCAATTAGAATAAAAATAAAACTACAAATGACCAGTTACAAAACCAGCTGAGCAAATCAGCTACTGAGCAAACCGATTACAATTAGCACCCCATTTAGTTACCATATGCAATAACAAGTAGCAATTAAAATGCCACTTACTAATGAGAATACCAATTACAATAGAAATTACCAATTAATAAAATAGAATATAAAATAAGTATAAAATGGCAAACTATAATAGTCTAAATGTGTTGACTTTTCTGTTATAATGTAATATAACATCAAAGTCAAAACTGAATGTTTTCTCAGGAAATGTATTCATAGGAAATTTTTGATATTCAGGTTCTTGTTCTGATTTGGAATGAAAAAGATTTTGAAATGTCAGAAGTTCCTACAGAATAGCGATCCTGAGTTCTGACCAGCCTGTCTTTGGCTAACACCAGATGCCTCAGAGGAAGGTGCAAGAACCCCTCAGTGGGTAAACATAGGATAATCTGTACCAAGAAGCTCTCATACTAATCTGCAAAAATTAGAGATTGGCTTAAACCCTGAGGCCATGAGGGTTTTTTATCTATTCCAAAACTCTTTGCTTGCATTTCAATATTCTGGATATAAACACCCAATCCATTGTTGAATCTTGTTAAATTCTTGGCCTCAGCAACATGCCATGGCAATAAATTTCATGGTCTAATGTGCTGAGTTAAAAAGTATTTAATCAATTTTTAATCTGCTATCTTTCAATTTCATGGAATGTCCAAGATTCTTATATTGTAAATCAGAGAGAACAGATGCACTGATTGTCCATTACCTTTGAATGGAGCCAAACTTTCAGCTGTATCTGTAAATATATATATATATATATATATATATATATATATATATATATATATATATATAATTTAGCCTCCTCGTGCATAAACATTGTGATACATGAGTTTTAATTTTTATCGTATTTTACTTTTTTCCACAGGTCCCCTGCTTCATTCAGGGTACAGGATGGATGGTGTTTACTGAATGGGTGTCATTAATATGATATTTCTTTTTATCTTCATCATTCAGCACGTAGCTCCAGGTTGACTTCCGCTCTGGATGTAAAGTCTGCAGCATATTCAACAGAGTTTGATTAAACAACTGAGGGTCACCTTGTGGTGGAGAAGGTGTTGGGCTGGATCTTTTAATTTCTATTATCCTCAGAGCCTCCTTCAGAAGGTGACTCTCAAAGTCCCATCCCTGGAGTGTATATGAGCTGGGAACCCATGCACTGAAAAATATTTCTCCCACAACACTTGAGCAACGGTGGTGGCCTTCTGGTCATACATGGGATATGCGTGCACATACTGTGTAAAATGGTCAGTCACTACTCAAATGTCCCAACGTTCTTTCTGTCCACTTCTAAAGACAAGAAGTCAATGCATTCTCTCAATAGTAGTTTACCCTGGGGTGTGGATGGAATAATTGCAGTTGGGTTTAACCCCTTCTTCTTCGCAAGCAGAGTTTCATGAATATCATTATCTTGCAGCTGGGCTTCTTGCCAGTCAGCAGCATTGAGCATGGGTGATGGAGATTGGTCCAACACAGTATAGTTCACTGAGGCATAAGGCACATATTCAGGGGGGCAGTCCCAGAGTTTCTGCAACACAGCCATGATGCTTTCATGATCCACTGACTCTTCACAACTCACACTGCAAATAGCTCCCCACTCCATCCATAGGAATCCTAGCCACTTCCGATGCCTGCAGATGCTGGGACAATGCATCCACATCTACATTGCTTCTCTCTGATCGGTATTGAATGCTGAACTTGTAGCTAGCCAAGGCAGCCAGCCATATTATCCTCCAGGTTGGCACTTATTAACATGTAAGTCAGTGGATTGTTGTCTGTCATACTTGAAACTGAGCACAATACAAGAAGTCTCAAAACTTCTCAGTGACATCCCATTACAAGGCCAAGAACTCCAGCTTATGGATGGGATAGCAAGTCTCACTATCAGACAGTCCTTGTCTGGCAAAGGCCACAGCTTTATGTTGCCCTTCAAAGTCCTGGTCTAGGACTGCTCCCAGACCCTCCAAACTGGCATCCATATGTAGGATAAATGGTGTTCTTTTTTGGGTCAGCAAAGACTAGGACTGGAGCATGAGCTAGGCAATTAATGATTTTTCAAAAAGCTTTTTCACATCCCTCATCCCACTGTGGTCCAAATGGTTCTAAGGGGCCATAATGTCTCTGCTCAGGAGACTTTGAGGACCTCACCCTACCCTTGGTCTTAGATTTGTTCTTGCTGGACTGGTATCCCCTGGTGAGATCATTCAGAGGCTTTACAATGGTAGCATAATTCTTCACAAACCTTCAAGAAAGGTCTTGAACACTCTGAGATTATTTGGGCATGGCCATGTAGTGAGTTCTTTTATTTTATCTTGATCAGTACTCACACCCTCTTGGGACACAATGTGACCCACATACTTGGCCAATGTTCTGCAGAACTGTCATTAATAAATTGAAAGCTTCAGTCCATAGCCTTCCAGCCAGTCTAGAACTTTAAGAAGTCTTTCTTCATGTTCCTCCAAGGTTCTTCCAAAAACAATCAGGTCATCCGAATAAACCAAGACTCCCAGAGCCATCTGGTAGTATTCACTTTGAAGACCCAATACTGAGAACCACTGGTGTACTGGTCAACTACAGTGCACCTATATAGTGTGCAGTAGTCAATACACATCCAGATTTTCCCATTCTTCTTGTGGACCACCAAAATGGGGGAGGCATATGGGCTATGGGACTCTGTAATGATACCATTCTCAATCAGCTCCTGAAGATTGTGCTGCACAATCTTGAACTCACAACCCTGAGTTTAGCAGGCCAATGCTCAAACCATTGAGCTATCCCTCCCCAAATGGTCATCTTCCCCGCCACTAGTCCACCTGATGGGTTTGTTTGCCTGACATATAAATGAGCTTTTCACTGCCTTTGGTCTCACCTTGCTTAATTCATGCTGGGACCCCAGTCAAGCCGGTGAAACAACGTTCCTTTGTCTAGGACCGGCTGGACTTGGGCACACATTTTAGCGACATATTTCCAGCACACACTTATAATTCTTTGTACATCCCCCATATATACGTTGTGCGCTAATATTAGTGACCAGAGTGTCACTGGTTTGCATATGGCACCTTACACAACACCTTTTATCTACAGATTATGACAACTGTGAGTTGGGGGAATGACTATGTAATGCCTGAAGAGAATTATGGTATGGTGCACTGGTTGGCATTGGGGGACTCCCTGGGCCATACCTGCCTCTGACAGTGGCTAGTACCAGAGCTTCCCAGAGACTGTACAGAACAGGGCAGTTTTGGAGAGATCCACCCATGTCTTCCCATCCCAGCTTCTGGCATTCAGAAGTTTAGGATTGCCCCAAGGATAGTTTGCATCCCTGACAATTTTGGCCAATAGACATTGCTGGACCTATCCTCCATGAACACATGAATAGCATGTGATTGTGTAATTAAAGACTGTATCATAATGAATATGCACAAGGGGGGGGGCAAGGATTGCACAGGCAACTGTAATTCTGGCATTTCCTAACGTTTGAGTGCTTGACATCACAACCTTAATGCTCTTTTAATGTAGGCTGGGTTGGGTTGTTGTTGTTTTGATGTAATAGAAATAGATAAGGACAAAGAAAACTCTGCTTCTTCCAGGTCATTTTTTGTACTCAATTATAACATTAAAATACTGGGCGGAGTTTGAACTCTGACGGAAGACAGAGAGAGAGAGAGAACTTGCCTATCTGAGACTTGCCAAAATTAGTGTAGTGAGCTGAAAATGTTAGATGAGCTTAAAATAGAGTCTATTCCGACAGGCCAAGTAAACACCTTCTGTGGTTATTCTTTAGTCACTAAAATAATAATACTAATTAACACATAAATCATAGAAGATTAGGGTTGGAAGAGACTTCAGGAGGTCATCTACTCCAACCCCGTGCTCAAAGCAGGACCAACACCAACTAAATCATCCCAGACAGGGCTTGGGATGCAGTATTCATCATGCAGTCCTACACGATGTTTTTCATCAGTAGATCTCAAAGCACTTTACAAAGGAGGTGAGTACCATTTTACAGATGTGGAACTGAGGCACACAGATGGGGAAGTGACTGGCTCAGGGTCACCCAGCAGGCCAGTGGCACAGCTGGGAATAGAATGTAGGTGTCTCCTAAGTTTCAGGGTAGGTTTCCATCCACTTGACCACACTACCTTCCAGTGACTAGATAAAGGCACCCTTATTTTCAGTGTTAGAAAAAGCTGGATTCATGATCATAAAAAGCAAATCTTTTCAGAGAAAATAAATCTGCATTTGGATATAGTTCCCATTGCCATCACTGAGGGCTTCATACACATGTCCATGGGAAGAATTTGATCTAGAATACTGTACCAATAGTCTTTTAGTGAAATGGGATCTAGGAGGGAGGAATTCTGCTATGACTCTTCCCTTCTATTTCCTACCTTACAAAGCTAAAATAAACCACAGTTTGCCTGATATGGTGTACAAGGGACCCATCACAACATTGACTAGACATTAGCACTAGAAAGTCAAAGCCAGGTCCAACCAACTTAGAATAATTGCTCTCTTCAAAACTTACATGAAAAAAGGCACTAAAGAGCATTTTCTGTTCTTGCATAATATATGGAGAAAAAGTTGACAGACATTTTTAAGTGTCTTTATTACTTGCTTTTCATGGAGGGAGCCAGTTTGGTGGGGTAGTCCCTAATACTGAGTTGCATCTTTTTTCCATGGACTGTGTACTTGTTAATCATACAGATAAGATCTGTGTACTGTGATGATGAATGCAGTGTAAAACCTATACAGAACAGAGTACAGACACAGAGTACTGGGATGCAACATTCAGAATCAGAACCAACAGAAAACATTGTACTTGTTTGTTGTATAGTTGTGACAGGGTCCCCAGGGTACAACTTGGAACTGTCAGACCACTATGCCTCCTTAACTCTCTCACCTGGGTTGTCTCTCACAAGGTATACTTTGTACAAAACATCTCATAATAATCAGAAGTGGTGAATATAGAGGTTCCAGGGTGCTACTTTGAGGTACATAGTGTCACAATAGTGTAAGACCAAAATACTTGCAGGGAATCCTGTGCTGTGAGATCTTCTGTTGTTTTTTTTCCTTATGGCATTTAAGATTAACGAATGCTTTCTCATGTTCATGTTGTGTTTGTGAAACAGATGGAATTTTAAGTGTAAGAGCTGTAATAAAATGTGTTGATCACCATGACAAAACATTCATTATGGGCTGTCAGAGGAATACAGAACACGGAAACTTGGCTCTCACATAGTTTGCAAGCATAAATGTGTGATTTATTTAGCAGTGTAAAAGGTAATGGTGTAGGCTGTCAAAACTACAAGCCATATTTTTGTTTGTCCTGCAATGCTGCCTATCTGCCTTACAAACTGAAATAAGGAACTAGCCATTCCTATTTGTTAGGGTGGTTTCTTTTTTGTTAAGAAAAAAAAAGAATCTGTGTAGAAGAGGTTGTTTTGTTTTTCTTCCTATTAGTCCATCTGCAACATGCTATGAAAAAGTGAACCTTTTTAGAGTACTGCTCTTGAAAATATCAGAATGGAATCTGGTATTTATAGTAGCTGTGATTTTGGTTTTAGTGAGATTTTCCCCAGTGCATCAAAGCCAGCACAAGGTCTAGATGTCATTTAAGCCATCAAGATAGGGTTTAAGTGAGACTTAAATTGTGTATATGTGATGGTTGCCATCTTGGCCCACACACCAGGAATTGAACCAGGGACCTGCAGAGCTAAAAGCAGAAGTAGTTACTGCATGAGTTAAAGAGTCAAGACTTTTTTAAGGGGTGCTGTAACAGACTCATAGCCACTGAAGGTCCCACACAGTGGTGGATCTATAACACAGTCACGGGGTGGGGGGGGGGGAGTTATACATAGACCATGTGCTGACCCTCAGCACAGGGGAGAATTTCACTCATCAAGAGTATTTAATTTCTCCTTTCACTGTTACCAGAACAACTCCCCACCCTTGGGACACACCTGTAGAAACTACAGAAGCCAGAATCCTCTGACAATCTTGAACCACACAGGCTCTTTACACTCCTACCCTGAGAGATGGAGCAGTCCAAATTAGGGTATATAAGTGGTGTGGCCTCCCATACACCCTCAGTTCCTTACATCTTGTTAGGCTCCAAGGAAATGGGGCGGAGGGCGTGGATTTGTACTAATAATTTACTAAGAAAACTCAAGTTATGGGTAAGTAACTCTTCTTTGCCTTCCTTATTTCTGAAAGTACCCCTGCAGGGATCTACCATGCATAATATGCTCTGTTGAGACAAATCTGTAGGCACAGCTCTCTGGTGAAACACTACAGTCACAAATGCCTGTTTAGAGATATAGTTGTCTCTAAGGGCAATACAGTCCTATTTAATGTGTAGTACAGGGGTGCTGATAAAATAAATACCTTAGAGAGGAGAGAACGTATCGAATAATACGTTTGAGTTAGTACTGATACACTGGACCATCATGACAATGAAACTCATGTAAGCACAGAAGAACGTGTGTGGGGGTGGGGTGGGGGGGCAGGATGGGGATGCAAGTTGCCATACGTATATACCAAAGGCTGTAGAATTATATGACATTGGCCCAAAGTTGAATGAAGTAAAGTGGGATGGGTAGGTGGAGGGCAGGGAGTCATTTATGGATCATGGTTCAGGGATGCCTGGCCCTGGCACAAAGTAGTTTATGCGGCAAAAAGTAGCCTTAGGGAACCAGAGTGTTTGGCTCATTAGATTGTATTATTGGAGAACGAGTATGTGATCATGTAACTAGGCTACAAGGCATATTCATAGAAATTGCCACATTGGATCAGATCCATGCTACAGCTAGTCCAATATCTTATCTCTGACAGGAGCCAGCAGCAGATGCTTCAGAAGAAGGTGCAAGAAACTCCATTACGGACAGTTATGGAATAACTAGCCCATAAGTGAAGTTTCTTTGTGTGTCTGGTCAGTGAGGGTTATATTCCTCATAAATATTTTTATTCTAGGTAGTGGAACTTTGGATGTTGTCAGTTTCCATGAAGCTAGGGTGGCCAGATAGCAAGTGTGAAAAAGTGAAAATTATTTTTTTGGTGGGGAAAGGGAAGATACAGTTGCATATATAAGATAAAGCCCCTAATATCAGAACGGTCCCGATAAGATTGGGCTGTCTGTTTCCCCTACAGGTAACTTTCTGATCATTCTATGAACCCTCCTACGTTGTTGGCATCAATGTTTTGTGTGTTGGGTTAATTATATGTTGTGTATAAAAAGTATTTCTATTTATCAGGTTTAAGTGTGTGGTGTTTCAGTTTCACTGACTGTACTCTGGCTCCTATATTATGACAGAGAGTAAATAGAGGCACCCAATGTAACTTCTCTGCATCTCTTTCTCTTCTGTGTACCTGATTCGGATTCGCCTAATGGCCAAACTGAATTGCCCCAATATTTTTACTTTCTCTTCTAATGGAAGCCTTTCCAACCCGCTAATCATTTGCCTCATCTGTCTGGGGAACTTTTGTATTTCTGCTCTATCCTTTTTTTTAAAATCCCATACATCTGAAGTGAGGATCCACCTGTACACACACTGTCATTACATTATCATTGTCATTTTCTCTAGGTATTCTACCATTCCCTTCGAGCTTTGAACCACCACTACACACTGAGCAGAGGTTTTCATTGAACTGTGGCACGCAGATTTTTTTTCCTGTGTGGTCTCAGTAAAGTTAGAAGCCACCAGTGAATCTGAGTAGTTCAAATTACTCCATCCGAAGTCCATTCCCTTGTATTTCCAACACACTGTGTCATCGGCAATCAAGCTGCCTAGCATTTTAAGTCTCTCTGAAGTTTATTGCTGTCTTCCCTCGTCTCGTCTTCTCTAAGTCACTGTGCACCCCCTGAAATTTTGCCATTTCACTGTTCACCCCTTTTCCAGATCATTAATCAATGCATCAAACCACTTTCCTCCTGCTAGGGAACAGCGTCACTGTTGACTGCTTCCCAGGTTGAAAATTGATCACTTACTCCTACTCTTTATTCCCCATCTCTTGGCCAGTTTACCACTTGTGTAATTGATTCCAACACTCTGATGGCAGTGATGACCTGGACCTTGTGTCATAATGCATTTGGGCTGCAAATTCAGCCATAACATAGGCATTTCCTGACTTCTGAGTACTGACCTATACAGCCCTACTGTTGAATGACCATAGTTCCTTTGCATTTCTTATTGATACATTAGGTTTTCCTATTTGACCGCCACCTTTACTATACATGCTGAAGAGAATAAACCTGTTAATGAAGGGATATGGGGAAAAAAATGAGTAGTTGTTGCTTTCTTGTGATCTCTGTCATTGTCTAAAGGACTGGGGGATGTTGTTTTTTAATCCACCAAGAGCTCTTGTCTTCAAAGTGCCCATTTTCCTTTATACTATATATGATATTACTGTTCTGTTTTAGTTTTTAATGGAATCTTTAGTGTGCTCTAATAGTTTCTCAGAGTGTAAGTTGTTTTAAAAGATGCATTCATCCAGCAGGTACTATACATTCATCTTAGCTTCTCCGAAGCCACTTCAGTGTTCTATAATTTAACCTTCTTTCTAGATAAAGAATGTTTATGGAGCCTCCAGAATAGCAGTGTTTTATTATTTGAAGATTTTCATAAGATCAAGTGAGTACTTTGGCAAAGACTATTTACTCTTACTCCATTTATCAACATTTAGTCCCAAACTTTTCTGTTTTTTCTCTTTTATGCGGAAGATTATGTGTTAGTTTTGATGTAAAATAGGTATGATGAATCAAAGGTTAGGTTTTAAGCAGTACCTATAATCATGTACCAGCACTTCAATTTTAAATTCCACGGTTAAAATGACATTGACTAAAGGGAGTTGCTGGTTGTATAAACAGGCAAATCTCTGAGGGATTTTCCTTCTCTTCCCTAAAGGTTTTGCCTGCAAACAATTTGTAATTCTGGATGTTTCATTTGATACCAGGCTCAATGTCATCATCCCTGTCACTACACAGGAAAATACAGCAGTAATGAATACAAATACGCTGCACTGTCTTTGTAACACCACCCTTCCAGGCTGGGCATGCTAACTTTTATACAGTGGTGGTGGTAATGTTTGCAGGGAGGCAATCAGGGTTGCAGAGAGATAAGATGGGAGCTGTTTTTGAGCAGCTGCTTTTTATTGATTTGGGAGCCTCGCTCTTTGTATCTGACAAGGAGAGCTGCTCTTCTGATGAGCTTTCTTTGGTGGGGAAAACAAGTCCAGCAGAATGTATCTTTTTCAAAACGATATGGGGCCAGCTTTTGCCATTAAGGTACCATCCTTTGCAGGGACCAATGCAGGGCCTCAGCATGTCAGGATTGCTCCAGGAGACGACATGCATCAGAGAGGCATATTTCCTCTAGCAGCTTTTGGGCAGAGCGGTCACTACACTACACTACTTACTACACAACCCCTTCAGATGGTATTGTGTGCTCCTTGCTGCAGCCCAGATAGCTGTGCTAGTCAATGCAGAGGTTGGGGAAAGTCTGTCTCCTCATTGCCTTTCTCCCCTGGCCCTTTTGGAGAGAAGACTGCATGTCATGGTGCCAGCTAGTGTGTTGATCAATTTGCAGGTTGGTGGTGGGGTTACTTGAAGGCTGCCTTCTGCCCCCTTTCCCTAGCACACCTATGTAGAGACCAGGCACAATTAAACACTAGGTCTTTACTGGGCATGGATGCACAGACCGGATCTTCACTCTACAAAACATAATAGAACAATGCTTAGAATGGCAACGGCAACTCTACATAAATTTCATAGACTTTGAGAAGGTTTTTGATAGCATTCACAGAACCAGCCTATGGTGCATTCTGTGGGCATATGGAATTCCTTTCTGTATAATCAACATAATCTTTAATCTCTATAATCAACTTTACATGCAGTGTTGATCACAGTGAGATCAGTCCTGAAGTCAAAACAGGAGTACATCTGGGTGTGTCATGTCTGCAATCCTCTTCAACATTGCCATCAACTGGGTAATGCAGCGTACAACAGAAGACATGCCAAGAGGCACTAAATGGACACTCTTCTTATCCCTTGAAGAACTGGACTTCACAGATGATGTCACTCTCCTATCACATACCCAACACCATATACAAGAAAAAACAATGCGACTCAATGCATTCAGCCAGCAAATTGGACTGAAAATCAAGCACAATTTGACAGATATCATGACCTTTAATATTGCCTCACCATCACCACTACAGATAGAAGATTATGTTCTCACCAGTGTAGAAACATTCACATACTTGGTCAGCGCCATCAGCCAGGACAGTGAAAGAAGCCGGGACATCCGGAACAAAATCAGTAAAGCCAGGAACACCTTCAGGAGCTTAAATACAGTCTGGAAATCATCAAAATACAATGCCAAAACCAAACTCAAGATTTATCAGAGCTGCATACTTTCAACACTACTTTATAGTTCAGAATGCTGGGGAATGAGAAAGTATGATGTGTCCAAACTCTCTTCATTCCATACAACCTGCCTCAGGAATATCCTCTGTATCTATTGGCCCAGAACAATCACAAACCAAGATCTACTGATACAGTGCAGCCAAGAGGATTTGAGCGCCATCATTGCCAGGAGGCACTGGAGATGGATTGGCCATGTGCTTCAGATGGAAACTGATTCCATCACCAGAGTAGCAATAAGATGGACACCTGAAGGCAAGTGAAAATGAGGCCACCCGAAAACAACATGGCGAAGAGCTGTGGAAGCCGAGCTGAAAAATCTGGGGCACAGCTGGGGAACCATTGAAAGACTTGCCAGAAACAGACAAGAGTGGAGGAGCTTCATCATTGCCCTAAATGCCAGAGGCATAATAGGAACATGATGACAATGTAACTCTTACCAGGCACTAGGGATGTAACTCACAGTCTGAATCCAAACATTTTGGTTCCATCTTTCAATTACTGTATTATATGCCTGAAAGTCACAATGAAGTCAACAGGAGTCTGTGTGTTCAGGATCAGTCCCTTTGATAATGATGCATACTCTACACAGATAACCATTCGTGGCAATGGGAGTCACACATGGAAATACTTTGCAATTTGGGCTCCATATAGTGAAGTGCTGAGTCCCTCCTAAGAGTTGCTGAGCCCCCTTACCCACCAGAACCAGCCCACTGACTCATAAACTCTAAGGTCGGAAGGGACCATCATGGTCATCCAGTCTGACCTCCTGCACATTGCAGGCCACAGAACCTCACCCACACACTCCTGTAATAGGCCCATAACCTCTGGCAGAGTTACTGAAGGCCTCAAATCATGATTTAAAGACTTCAAATTACAGAGAATCCAGCATTTACACTAATTTAAATCTGCAGGTGACCCATGATGCAAAGGAAGGTGAAAACCCTGCAGGGTCTCTGCCAATCTCACTTGGGGGAATATTCCTTCCGAACTCCAAATATGGAGATCAGTTGGATCACTGAAAATAAGGAGTTTTAATTACTAAAGGAGCTTGTATTTAACAATCAGATCTTCAACATTAGTTTGTTTGTCCTTGTGATTCTCCTTGAAGTGCTTGCTGAAATGTTAAAGGTACTGTACTCAACCAGGCTGGGGGGCATGGTGGCCTCCTGCCACTCTAAGTGATGTGCAGGAGTGAAGACAGTGATTAACCAAAACCATAGTGAAATACTAACTCATGACCTTCAAAATAAAACAATCTCCATTCAAGTGTCACACAGACTGCAGGGAAAACAGAAGCTTGAAAGCAGGTTGCTCAAACAAGAAGGAACACACTGCCTGGGGAAGAGGTGGATTCTCTATCAGGTCAAGACAGGATGCCTTTCTGAAATGAATTCTTTTGCCAAAACAAATGATGGGATCAATACAGGGGTAATTGTATGAGCTTCTATGGCCTGTGAATTGTGAAATACAGGATGACAGACTAGATGATGTAATGGTCCCTTCTGGTATTAATGAATTATGAAAAAATCCAGTCATTATAACTGAGCATGAAAATATCAAGCCAAAAATTCTATTCTCTTCTCTGCAGGTCTCTGGCATGCCCATCACTGTGGTATCTGATTGTATAGGAAAAAGAGTGCTATCTGATAAACAGATGGCTAGGTAGCTTTTTTGAATTTATTATTATTATTTGTAATACCATAGCACCTTGGAACCCTACTTATGGACCAGGACCCCATTGTGCTAGGCACTGTACAAATACTTATTCAACCAAGCAGGGGAAAAGGGCCCAACCCATCCTTTGCTCAGCCTACCCAGATCTTGAGGCTTGTGTTGCATGCAGCTTCAACCAAGTGCAAGGGGAGCAGTCAGAGAGGAGTGGCCGGGACCTTGGCTAATTGCTGGCCAAGGGGAGAAAGTAAGCTTGACTCTTTGAAGGACTGCAGTAGCTCAGGGTATGTCTACACTTACTGTGGATTGATGCTGCATCGATGAATCCGCTGGAGGTCAATTTAGTGGATCTAGTGAAGACCCGCTAAATCAACTGCAGATCACTCTCCCGTCAAGTCCGGTACTCCACCGGAATGAGAAGCATAAAGTAAGTTGATGGGAGCGACCCAGCACGGTGTAGACATGGCAATAAGTCGACCTAAGTTACGTCGACTCCAGCTACGTGAATAAAGTAACTGGAGTTGTGTAACTGAGGTTGACTTAACCCCGTAGTGTAGACCTGCCCTCACACTCTCAACCCCAGGGCAGCAGGTTAGCAAAGGAAGAACTGTCTCTCTGAGAGAGAAGGACTCTTAGGCTACATGTACACGGCAATTAAAAACATGTGGCTGGCCTGTGCCAGCTGGCTTGAGCTTGCGGTGCTCGAGCTGTGGGGCTGTTTAATTGCAGTGTAGACTTCGGGGCTTGGGCTGGCACCCAAGCTTTAGGATTTCACAAGGTAGGAGGGTCCTACAGCCCGGGCTCCAGCCTGATCTTGGAAGTCTACATCACAATTAAACAGCCATACAGCCCAAGTCCAAAGTCAGCTGTCATGGGCCAACCACAGGTGTCTAACTGAGGTGTAACCATACCCTTAGAGTCAGTCTTGCAATGGTACTGTTTATACACCACCCCTGGCTGAGGGTTGTGCCTGTGGTGTATTGAAAACCGTATTAAAATGAGACGCTATCACCTTAATTAGTAAGGGGTTCTCTGGTCCTGTTTTCAGGCTAGGGGATCTGTTCTTGTGCAGTCAGCCTGCTCACAGCCTATAACAATGTGAGGTGCATTGTGTGTCTCTATTTTAGGGAGCAGTCTGCTTTGTCTCTCACTGTCAACAGGGGTTCTTGTTTGTTAGGGTTCTGAATTCTAAGAAATAAAATAGTGTTAGGTAGCAACCTTCCAGCAAGAGTATTTTATGTTTCAATCTAACTTCCCTGTGTGTATGCCATGAATATAACAGTGCCTAAGGCATAACCTGGCCTAGAGGATGCATGTAAGTAAAATAGTCACTAGCATCAGGAAGTTTTACCTTATGCATTCTGACCCTTCAGAGATTTTCTTTTGAGTCACTTGAAGCTTCCTTCACAATTATCTGTATCTAGAAACTGGCAGGCTCAGGTTACACAAAAAGAACATTTATGTTCTGCTTGAGCTCTGTTGCCTTGAGCATGCTGGGTAATTTAAAAGCAATCAAATAATCAGAAATATGAGGCAATGTTACTATTCCTCTGCCATTCTCCCGTGTAATCCCAATTGCTTGATCAGGTGAACACACAATGCTTTGATTGGACTATTCAAATTTGAATGCCTCAATCAAATTCTGCTCATTGATTCATAAATATTCATGTATCCATTGGTGTTCTGTTGTCACATTGGATGTTTTATTATTTTGTTTACCTCCATGGCTTGAGGTATTTATTGCTTTGCTGGTTCTAGTGAATCCAGCAGAGTCTGAGAAAGATCTGATAAAATGGGGTACTTCTCCGTTTAGAACAGTCTCTGAAAGGTGCTGCATGGGTCTGATATCCATCACAGAGGCAGTTACCGCTGCCTATTTAGTGAACAATGGAGGCATTTAATTTTCAAATCTTCCATTGCATTGTCTGTAAGTCTACGTGCAACCTGGAGGAGAGGTGGGAGACAATGTGTCTGAATTACTCTTCATCCCCCAATCACCTTAGAGCAGTCTAAACTAATTCCCCTTGCTTTCTAGTTCAATTCAAGAAACATGAAGTAAATTATTTATCAGAAGGAAAGGGAGTTTGATTATTAGAAAGGGGACTCAGAGTCAGCATTCCTGGCCTTTTTTTCCCTTGGGCAAGTTGATCTGCCTTGGTTTTCCCATCTGTAAATGGGTTTAATAGCAAGCAGGGATGTTGGGTGAATTAATTATTATTCCTTAAAAGCATTCTGAGTTTCTTGTATTATATAAACTCTCCTGGTTAGGGACTGTCTTGGTATTTGTGTTTTGCACAATGCTGAACACAATGTTGTTTCTTAAAGAGCAACAAAATGTCTTCTAGCTCTTATATGGGGCTTTTTGTTAGTAGATCTCAAAGTGCTTTACCACCAAGCACTACTAACTGTCACTATCCCATTTTACAGATGGAAAACAAGAGGCAAAAGGAGGTGAAGTGTCTTGCCCAAAGTCATTCTGCAACCAAGCAAAGACTAGCACCTAGGTCTCCTGAATCCCAGCCCTGTGCTCTAGGCACTATGCCACACACAGGAAATGCAAAGTGGTATTTATTAGCTTTCTTCTCATATGGCTAAATACATTTAATTCACAGTCATGTGACAATGAATATGTAACTATAAGTCATACAAAACCTTAGTCAGTGGGACTACTTTCATGAGTAAAGACTACTCATGAGTAAAGATTTGCGTGAGATACAAAATGTTCTTGTGGACTGGACTCAGGGGACCAGGGTTCAATTCCAATCTCTACCAAATCCCTGTGTGACAAGTCACTCAATCACTCTCTGCCTCAGTTTCCCTACCTGTTAAATAAGATAATTTATTTTTTTACCCTACCACACACACGAGTCTTGTGAAGATACATTAATTAATATTTATGATGCTACAATAATTGGGGCCTTAAAATACCTAGAAAGATGGAATGAAGTCCACAGGCACAACACAACAACCCTCAAAACTACCTATAATAGGAAGCAGAAATGAGAAGGTGAGACAGAGGGTCACAAGCTGAGCTCGTCCTAGTGGATATTTTTTCCACATTGCAAAAGAACCACTCAGTGCAGCATGACTTCAAAGGCAGCCTCTGCTCAAGAGAGACCTGAGGTAGTAGGAACATTATGGTTTATGACGAGAGGCCTTTCAAGCATTGGCCCAGCTTCCACGAATGGGTTTGGTACTGCTTTTTCATGAGCACCTAACTCTATTAAAAAAACACACAAAGAAAAAGAACTAAGTTTAGGGGGTAAAATATTTATCAAATATTCCAAAATATTTCAAGGTTACTCTGGTTGTTGGTGGGAGTTCTTTAAATGATTTGATGTTTTCTCAAGCGTGTAGTGGTGAAGCTTCATTTATCACACAGTGAATTTTCTCTGGAGAGAAATATGCAGCCTCCTTGCTTTGCTCATAAGGTGCTTTGGGAACTCAGAATGTGATGAATTGCTCTCTGAGTATGGCCAGATTATGGCCTTGTACCTGTGAAGAGAACAACAGGGGGGATGAGGGGAGGTGCTCTGAGGCACTATGATTACACATGACAGATGCTGGCAGAAGGCAACAGCCAGCCCAGGCAGGAGTGCATTGTCAAATGCTGCTTATACCCACTGGTGAAAGGCTAGTGCAATATGTGCTCACCTACCCAACACAACTTGCCTGCTACAGCTAGACGCTAGCCAGTTCTTGTGGGATGGCAGGGGTTCTGATCACACCCTTAATCTGAGAATGTTTCCTTCAACCCATGGAACACCCAGCATTTCAACAATGACTCTTGCAACACTGACTTCCCCTTCTACCTGCCTCTCAACCAGAAAAACAAATATCAAACAGGATAACCCCTTCTGAAGATTCAAATCAAAAACCCTTCCAAATAAACCCATAAACAAACAAATCAGCCAACAAACTACAAATCACAACTCTACTGCAAGCAGTTTTTATACCCAGAAAAGAGAATTGTCAGGGACTCAGTGAAATCCACTGGGGACGTTTCTATTGATTTTACGTGGATAGTGATGAAATACTACGGTGATGGGTGGCAGTGGATGGGACAGGCAGGTGTCGCAATCTGAGGGACCCCACCACCATGACCCTACCTCCTGCACCACAGCCTCACCTCTGCTTACTATGGGCAGGAACCAAGGGATTGAGTCAATGTGGGAAAGCTATTGCTCATCTTTGTGCAGGCTTGGGCCGCTCTGCTTCCCAGACCACAAGCCCTTGCTGGATTCCAGCCAGGAGATGGGAGGATGCAGCTTCTACCAACCTGAGCAAATGACGCACCGTCATCCCTTCAGCAAACACTGTGTGTGGGATGCTCTCCAGTAGGGGACCTCTTCTTGAGCAGCAGCCAGGTGGCTCCACCAAAGCCACAGTAGTGGCTTGTGTCCTCCACAACAGTCTGGGTTTAGTCAGCTCTGATGGTGGTTGTTGGTTTGGGTGGTTCTCTCTCTCTAACTCTCTCTCTCTCTGCTGGAGTGCGTCTGCTGTCCCAGGAAGATTCAGGCAGACAGCATCACACCAGTTACACTCAGGTCACATTGTCAAACTTTTCTTTATAACCATGAGGGCTAGAAACATAATTTTCACAAAAAGCTTTTCCTTTAAGGTGAAAGATCTGATTCTGATATCATCATATGCCTCCACAGGCCAGGCCCTTATGCACATGCCAATAGTGCCGATTCTTAAACCAAGCCCAGTGTGTAAACGATCAGCTAAGATTCTGGAAAATCAATTTATGCAAGGCACTGGCAAACAGACCTTTAGAATGCAGCAAGAAATAAGTGATAGTCGCAGGATTTTGCTGTTTAATATAGTATTGGGTTAATCACTGCTATGCATTTTTCACCATTTATTTTTATATGTATTTGTATTACAGTATTATTTAGAAATCCCAGTCAAGGAGCATAGCTCCATTATGCTAGGCAACATGCAGACTGATAACAAAGCGAGCCTTGCCCAGGGGAGCTTACAATTCAGGTGTCAGTCAGGACCTGACTGGTAGGCACAACTTATCAACGAGATGGGGGAGAATTGGAGGATGAAGCAACAAAATAAATGGTGGAGGAGAAAAATGGAAGACTCAGCTGGCCACATGCCTAAAACTGGGATTAGTGTTTCCAAATAGAGCTGGGGCGGGGGGATCCAATTAATTATTATTATTATTATTATTATTATTTTATTTTAAAAAGGGATGTGTTTCTTTTGCAAAAATCTCCATGAAAAATGTTCTTGTTTTTCAGACAACTCTGCGTGCTGTATTACATGTGATTAATAGCACATTCTCCTTTCTTAAGTCATTGTGTTGGCTGGGTCTGTGGACCACTATTTTTAATGATTATTATAGGACATCTGGCAATACATTTGTTCATATGTGTTATCTCAGACTAAGTCAATATATTTTAAGTCTCTGCTACTGCTAGTCTGGCCCATTTGCCTATAAGCAATCCTCAGGATTAGAGCTGGGCAAATATATTTGATATTTTATAGAGTTAAATTCTCTCCCGAAGAATCTGAAAATGAATAAGAGCCTAGGGCCATGTTGCCATGCAGAGCTCGACCAATTTAACTTAAGATGTGATTTTTAAACTGATTTAGTGCAACAAGCAGTGTGGAGCCTCTTATTTGAGTTTTTAAAAGTGTATTTTGTCTTAATTTATGTCAAATAGGTTTAAGCTAAATCAAATTAATCCACTCTTAAACAGAAATAAGAGTGTCCATGCTAGGTTTTGCACGGGATTCACTGCACCAGTGTAAATTTGTATGTAGACAATGTTTTATTCTGAGGAAAATGTTGTCATGTTTTGTTAATGTTGACAGTTAAGAGAATTTCCTGCCCTCTATGGGCTGTGAAGCATTAGTTAAAATTATTGGAAATCTATTAAGGATTCATAAGTGAACTACTATATTAATAGTGGATATCTAAAGCACTCAGCATCAGCAGATTTCTGTAGCACAGTGGAGCTGAGAGTTAAAGCAAAAGCTGAGGCTGGTGTCAACAAGTTACTGTGATAATGCTAGGGTAACTGGATGAAATTTAACAGCCTGTGGTCTGTAAAAGGCACGTCTAAATTACTCCTTCTAGTCTTAAACTCTATGAAACTAGAAAAGAGTATTTTCATAATAACAGAACAGAGCCATTACAGAGGTAGCAAGCAGGCACAATGGCATTGCTTTTGTCACACGTAAGTCTCCAGCAAAGAATCATAGGACCATAGAATCATAGAATATCAGGGTTGGAAGGGACCTCAGGAGGTCATCTAGTCCAACCCCCTGCTCAAAGCACGACCAAGCCCCAACTAAATCATCCCAGCCAGGCCTTTGTCAAGCCTTAAAAACTTTTAAGGAAGGAGATTCCACCACCTCCCTAGGTAACGCATTCTAGTGTTTCACCACCCTCCTAGTGAAAAAGTTTTTCCTAATATCCAATCTAAACCTCCCCCACTGCAACTTGAGACCATAACTCCTTGTTCTGTCATCAGCTACCACTGAGAACAGACTAGATCCATCCTCTTTGGATCCCCCTTTCAGGTAGCTGAAAGCAGCTATCAAATCCCCCCTCATTCTTCTCTTCCTCAGACTAAACAATCCCAGTTCCCTCAGCCTCTCCTCATAAGTCATGTGTTACAGTCCCCTAATCATTTTTGTTGCCCTCCCCTGGACTCTTTCCAATTTTTCCACATCCTTCTTGTAGTGTGGGGCCCAAAACTGGACACAGTACTCCAGATGAGGCCTCACCAATGTCGAACAGAGGGGAACGATCACGTCCCTGAATCTGCTGGCAATGCCCCTCCTTATACATCCCAAAATGCCATTGGTCTTCTTGGCAACAACAGCACACTGGTGACTCATATCCAGCTTCTCGTCCACTGTAACCCCTAGGTCCTTTTCTGCAGAACTGCTGCCTAGCCATTCAGTCCCTAATCTGTAGTGGTGCATGGGATTCTTCCATTCTAAGTGCAGGACTCTGCACTTGTCCTTGTTGAACCTCATCAGATTTCTTTTGGCCCAATCCTCCAATTTGTCTAGGGCCCTCTGTATCCTATCCCTCCCCTCCAGCGTATCTACCTCTCCTCCCAGTTTAATGTCATCTGCAAACTTGCTGAGGGTGCAATCCACACCATCCTCCAGATCATTTATGAAGATATTGAACAAAACCGGCCCGAGGACCGACCCTTGGGGCACTCCACTTGATACTGGCTGCCAACTGGACATGGAGCCATTGATCACCACCTGTTGAGCCCGACAATCTAGCCAGTTTTCTATCCACCTTATAGTCCATTCATCCAGCCCATACTTCCTTAACTTGCTGGCAAGAATACTGTGGGAGACCATGTCAAAAGCTTTGCTAAAGTCAAGGAACAACACGTCCACTGCTTTCCCACAGAGCTAGTTATCTCGTCATAGAAGGCAATGAGATTAGTCAGGTATGACTTGCCCTTGGTGAATCCATGCTGACTGTTCCTGATCACTTTCCTCTCCTCTAAGTGCTTCAGAATTGATTCCTTGAGGACCTGCTCCATGATTTTTCCAGGGACTGAGGTGAGGCTGACTGGCCTGTAGTTCCCAGGATCCTCCTTCTTCCCTTTTTTAAAGGTGGGCACTACATTAGCCTTTTTCCAGTCATCCGGGACCTCCCCCAATCGCCATGAGTTTTCAAAGATAAAAAGGAACCTAACCTGTCTATTAAAGTTGTGATAATATTATTGTAATCAGTTTAATGGCTCAGGCTCATGTGTTTGTCTCTTTAAGTTCTCCCTGCTGTTCTGAGATTCAGCGAGCATGTGCAGTTGTCTGTAAGTCAGTGGAACAGTGAGGGAAAAGCAGCCCAGGTTGCAGTCAATAAGGAGAGAGATAATATTGCCAACTACTGAGTTTGCTGGCAAGAAATATAATGACTTTTGGCACCACAAATGTTACAAGAACATTTGCCAAAACAGTCAGCTGTAAGCAAACAGGTCTGTAGCGAGTGAATTTTGAACTGGTAATCATGAGTGTCTGCACTGGAAACCTGATCTCAGAGTTCTGTTCATCCAGTTAGAGAGTAGAAATACATCATGTGACCAAAATGTCATAGCAGCTTGAATTTCCAGCTTCAAATATTTGTGAACTTCTGTGAACAAGATACAAGCCAAGAGTTTTCACAGGAATTATAAACCATTTGAGAAAATAATGATCTGTCCAAAGACCACATGCAAAGAGAAAAAGAGATTACATAAATGATCCATAATGAACATTCTTCAGCTGCTTCTATTCAGGACCCTGAAATCTATCCAAAGAGCAGAATAGAAATACAGATGAATGAAATGTACTGGAGATCTTCCCCCACTCCCCACACACCTATAGGAAAGTAATCCTTCTGAATACTACCAACTAGTCATGCTGCATGAAGGCGTCTGGGTTAAAGCCAATCACTGGAAGCCAGGATCCCAAAAAGTTTGATGCTGGAAACAAAAAAACACTTTAAGTTGTTTATTGAAATGAGAGAACAACATTTCAAATAGCAAAGATCTCACAGATGATGGAGGAGATGGACAGCTATAGACTCAAAATTCTGGGCATTGGTGAGAGCAGATTGACAGGTGTGGATAAGTGCTTGAAGCAAGAGAAAAAACAACTCATTTATTCAGGACGTAGTGACAACAAACATGCAGAGGGAGTAGCACTCATTATGACAGATTCTGCGGAAACATCACTCATCAATTGGGAATCTATCAACCAATGCATTGTACATGCCAGATTCCTGAAGATGACAATCACACAGTGCTGTGCTCCAACAGAGGAACATAGCGACAAGGATTAAGATGAGTTCTATGATTGCCTCCAAAATGTTATTGACAGAATACCGAAACATGACTTACTCCTTGTGATGGGTGATTTAAATGCTAAAGTAGGATGTGAAAAACAAGGAATGGAAAGAGCAATGGGGTAGCATCAGCTGGGAATCATCAACTAAAATGGTAACAGACTTATTGAATTGTGCTTGGTGTCCAGCTGAGTTCTTGCAAATACCCTGATCCCTCACCAAGACATACACAAAAACATGGAATTCACCATGTGGAAAGATGAGATATCAGATAAACCACAGGTGCATTAGCTTGAGATACAGGTCCAAGACACAAGGGCGTATTGAGCAGCAGATGCCAGCATCAACCACAATCTTTGTATTGTTAAACTAAAATTAAAACTGAGAAAGATCAACTTTAAACAGAAAGTGGGGTAAAGAAAATAAACAGTACAAAACTCAAAACAAAAAAGTACTGTGAGAAATTCCAACTGGAACTATAGAACAGCTCCGAGGCCCTGCCAGAGGCAGAGGAAGGTGAGAGACAGACTGGACCTGAAACAAAATGGGCAATGTTCAGAGACTAAGTGATTCAGGCTGAAGCAGTCACAGTTGGATATCAACATTGATAGAGCAAGAATTGGATAAGCCAAGAGATGTACATCTCACTGGGCAGGGGGAGGGGAAGCTCTGAAAGGAAAACTCCGGAATGCTAAGACCAGTGAAATACTATTAAAAGCAAAGGAGGAGTACAAAAAAGCAGACAAAGTCGTCAAAAACAACACAAGGAAAGATAAGCAGAGATGTTGAGAACCTTGTAGCTGAAGCTGCCACTGACTGGATGCCACGGAGCCATTCACCAAGTAACTAAAACCCTGTGAGGAAATTTAAAAACAGGAAATGGGCCACAAAAAGCAGAGCTGTAAAAATGTTTACAACTGAGGTAGAACAGAAAAACAGATGGGAAGAGCATTTCAGAGAAGTCCTCCATGGTCTGAGCTCCAATTCAGCAACCAATTTCAATGAAACACACACATCTGATCAACCTGACATTAACACCAGTCCAGTTGAGATGTCAGAAGTACAGGCTGCAATCAAAAAGCTGCAAGCAGCAAGAGATGATCAAATCACTACAGAAATGCTAAAAGAACCTGATACCATCAACCTACCATTGCCCAGTGTCCAAGCCAGTCCTAGCTAGTGGCCCAGCCCCAACCCATTTCCCCTGATTGGGGCTGGAGTGTCAGGAGCTGATTAGGGCTTCCCCTGCAGCGCTCTGCCACAGCCCAATAAAAGGACTTGTCTCTCAGTTACTTAGCTGAGTCATTTTTCAGAAAAAAATGCAAAACACAATGAAATGAAGTTCCTAGGTTGGCAGCAGGTCAACTGCTCAAGCATCGTGCTTTTCTTTATCTTTTTCCCCCTTTATCAGCTTCAAATGCTTCAGCTCCATTTTTGGCATCGTTGTCGTCGTCATCATCAGTATCTCCTCCTTCCTCTTCATTTGATGAATATTGAGTCAAATCTTCATCTGCCATTTTCTTCTCTAATCTTAAATTGTGATACAGTCACCAGCTTCCCAGCAGTGGATGTCTTCAGTCTATTTCCTCCATGAACTTTTCTAATTCTTTTTTACCCCAGTTGTAATTTTGATCTTCACAACAACTCCTGGCAATGAGTTCTGCCGGTTGATTATGTGTTGTATGAAGAAGCACTTGTTTTGTTTGTTTTAAATCTGCTGCCTATTAATTTCATTGGGTGACCCCAGGGTCTTGAATTATATGAAAGGGTAAATAACACATCCTTTCTCACTTTCTCCACCCCACTCATGATTTTATAGACCTCAATTACATCTGCCATTTTCTTTCCCACTTTCCCGGTTTTATGAGATCCCTCTGTAACTCTTTGCAGCCTACTTTGTACTTAACTATCTTGAGTAATTTTGTATCATCTGCAAACTTTGCCACCTCACTGTTTACCCCATTTTCCAGATAATTTATGAATATGTTGAACAGCACAGGTCCCAAGACAGATCTTTATGGGATGCCATTATTTTTCTCTCTCCACTATGAAAATTGACCATTTATTCCTACCCTTTGTTTCCTGTGTTTTAACCAGTTACTGATTCATGAGAGGACATTCTCTCTTATCCCATGACTGCTAAATTTCCTTAAGAGTCTTTGATGAGGGACCTTGTCAAAGGCTTTCTGAAAGCTCAGGTTCTCTGTATCCCCTGGATCACTTTTGTCCATGTTTGTTGACACCCTCAAAGAATTCTAATGGATTGGTGAGGCATGATTTCCCTTTACAAAAGCCATGTTGACTCTTCCCCGAACATATATCATATTCCCCGAACATAGATATGTTCATCTATGTGTCTGACAATTCTGTTCTTTAGTATAGTTTCAACCAATTTGCCTGATACTGAAATTAGGCTTACCAGCCTGTAATTGACAGGAGCCTCTGGAGTCTTCTTTTTAAAAATTGGCATTTCATTAGCCATCCATCAGTCATGTGGTACAGAGACCAATTTAATCTATAGGTTACACACCACAATTAGTAGTTCTGCAAATTCATATTTGAGTTTCTCCAGAACTCCTGGGTGAATATCATCCTGGTGATTTATTATGATGTAATTTATCTATTTGTTCCTAACTTACCTCTAATGACACCTCTATCTGGTATGCATGCAGTGTTGTTGTAGCCATGTTGGTCCCAGAGTATTAGAAAGACGAGTGGGTGAGGTAATAACTTTTATTGGACCAATTTCTGTTTGGTGATAGAGGCAAGCTTTTGAGCTTACACAGATCTGAAGAAGAACTTCAGCCACCCTGTCTCTCTTGTACCTCAATCTGCAACAGTTCCTCAGATTGGTCACCTAAAAAGAATGGCTCCGGGTCAGAATCTCCCTCACACCCTCGCAGTGAAGACCAATGCAAATAATTCATTTAGCTTCTCCACAATGGTCTTGTCTTCCTTGAGTGCTCCTTTAGCATTTCCATTGTCCAGTGGCCCCACAGATTGTTGGAAAGGCTTCCCGTTTCTGATGTATTTTAAAAAAGGTACTGTTAGTTTGTGTTTTATGCTAGTTGGTCTTCAAATTCTTTTTTGACCTGCCTAATTATACTTTTACACTTGACTTGCCAGAGTTTCTGCCTTTCTATTTTCTTCAGTAGAATTTGATTTCCAATTTTTAAAAGATGTCCTTTTACCTCCATCCATGCCTTTTTAGTCTTTTGTTTAGCCATCATGGAATTTTTTGGTCCTCTCATTGTGGTTTGGGTTTTTTTTTGGGTGTACATTTATTTTGAGCCTCTTATGGTGTATTTAAAAAGTTTCTATGCATCTTGCAGGCATTTCACTTTTCTGACTGTTCCTTTTAATTCCCATTTACCTAGCTTCCTCATTTTTATGTAGGTCCCATTTTTGAAGTTAAATACTCCTCTGGTGGGTTTCTTTGGTATTTTCTCCCATGCAGTGATGTTAAATTTAGCTACATGATGGTCACTTTTACTGAGCGGTTCAGCTATATTCCACTCTTGCACCAGAACCTGTGCACCACGTAGGACTGAATCAAGAATTGCCTCTCCCCTTGCGGGTTCCAGAACTAGCTGCTCCAAGAACCAGTCATTAATGCTCTCCATAAATTTTATCTCTGCATCCCATCACCCTGAGGTGCCAGATGCAGTAAATATAGGGATAGTTGAAATCCCCCATTAGTATTGGGTTTTCTGTTTTTGTAGCCTCTCTAATCTCCCTGAGCATTTTACAACCACTGTTGAATCCTGGTCAAGTGACAGGTAGTATATTCATGCTGCTATATTCTTCTTATTCAACCATGGAATTTCAATCTATAGAAATTGAAATCTATAGTTTGAGTCATTTCAGATTTTTACTATATTTGACTTTATGCTTTCTTTCACATATAGTGCCATTTCCGCACCAGAGCCACCTGCTCTGTCATTCCTATATATTTTGTACCCCATATTTCACACAATGCACAGTCCACCCGTGGAACTACTTGCTGAGGGCTGTTGTATAGGCCAAAAGTGAAACTGGGTTCAAATTACAGTTCATGGAGGATAAGTCAATCAATAGCTATTAGCCAAGATGTCAGGGATGCAATCCCATGCTCTAGGTGTCCCTAAGCCTTTGACTGCCAGGAGCTGGGATTGGGTGACAGGGGATGGATTACTCAATAATTGCCCTGTTCTGTTCATTCCCTCTGAAACATCTGCCATTGGTCACTGTCAGAAGACAGGATGCTGGGCTAGATAGACCATTGGTCTGACCTAGTATGGCCAAGTATGACCTAGTATGGCCACACATAGCTCTTTGGGGGCAGGGCTGCCTCTGCCTCTGTATGTACTGTGCCTACCTCTTTGGGGCCCCGATGACACTTAATCAATCTTTCATATTTTTGAAGACTATATTTTGATTTCCACTTGCTGCAATGAAGTATCTTCAGCCATTGCAGACAGCTCAGACAAGAGTGAGGCAGTGACTGTCAAAATCTAAAGGCTAACTTCTGCTGATTGAGGAAAGTGCCAGGCATAAAAATCAGAGATAACTTGGGACTAGGAAGAGCAATAGTGACCTTCATGTCAAGAGACACAAATATATCAGAACCTTGGTATGGGGAAACAAGTTTAATCATAAATGAGCCTTGACTGGAGTAAAAAACCATGAGGTTCTGTATGTGCACAGGGATACAGATGTGCTAATAAACAGAATAGGACACACAGAGGCATGAGACTGATCTTTGTTGTACAACATCTGATGCATCAACAACATCAAATAAAACATTTGAAGAAACATTTGACGAAACATTCAAGGCACAAATAATATATGAATACTCAGTGTACATAACATGTGACTCCTAACAACTTGTTGCTGGTGTTGTTGCACACATTTTATCAGGTGACACAATGGAGAATGTAACTCTGTCAATGTTTTCCATTCCATATCTCAGACTTACCTGCTTGTCTATTTGTTGATCACATTGCTGAGTTATTGACTGTCTATGATGTTATATATATAACTTATTCAGTCAGGTAAAGAAAGATGTTGGCCTGTGGTTAACATATGAAATCAAAGATTTTTTTTTCCATATGCTGGTCACTGTTTAGCCACACATAGGGTGTAGGTGGCCTTTCTGAGGAGGACCTCCCCAAACTTTTGAAAACAAGTTGTCTATTGTTAAAGCATGCAGGATCATCCATTTTGCTACAGTGACAATCTAGGCTGCAGCAAGGAGAAGTGGAAATTTTATCCAGTTTGGCCAGTCATTAAGCAAGTCTGGGGATATCTATACTATATTGGCAAACATAATGGAACAGTGGAGAGAGACTTATTCCAAAAGAATTTAACAAGAAGACAATCACATGTGGCTTCAAGTTCAAATAACTCTGTTCCTTCTCCAGCAAAATCTCATGATGGAGTTACCAGACCTATTGGGAGTGACATAACTTCTATATAAAACTCGATATTAGTTTCTTAAGTGGGTTGTGAGGATAGAGAGGTTACAGGTAAGTTTGTAGGTTTTACACCAATGTTGTTGAGATTGAGGGAAATTAAAGTACTTTTGTCAAGCAGATGTGTATGAATTACCAGCTGGAGAGAGAGTGTGTAACTGAAGAATATATCATTTAGAAGTTATTCCATTGCCTATAGGAGTGTTTGAGAAAAATATTCTCAGGTATGAGTAATAGTCCTAACAGAGCTGCTTTCTTCTCTTACATAAAATGTCTGATCTTAAAGAACTAATAGAGATGGAGTTTCTACACTAAATTTTCCAGTGGAAGTAGCTATTTGCACAGTTGGTTTTGGAGCTAGGTAAATGTTTTCAGGAACATATTCACTAAATTCAATTCCCAATTCAGTTATCCTGTTTGTACTTTTTTTTTGGCTACCTTTGTTCCCCCCTCAGAAGCGTCTTGGAAAATGATTTTGGTTCGCATGAATGTTAGTGGAGGAGCTGAAAGTCATAACAACTAGGTAGGTGGCCCTGGTCAAGCAATGCCGTTAAGCACATGCATAACTTTAAGGATGTGAATAATCTCTTGACTTCAGCAAGAGTGCTTGCATGCTTAAAGTTAAACGTGTGAGCAAGGCTGGTTCTAGGGGTGGGTGAGCAGAGCATTTGTCCTGGCTGCCAAGTTCCAGTAGGAGGTACTAGATTGCTGTGTGCCCTGTTCATTTTTTTTCCCTCTGCTCTGATTGATTAGCTGGCTGTGCTTGCTCCACTGCCGATTGTCTGTCTGTTATATATATTTTTTTCAGCTCGCCTGGGGATGTGAGGGAGGGCAGCACCAAAAATGTTTTCTGGCCTGGCTGGCAAAATGACTAGGGCATCTCCTACATGTGAGTCTGTCTGTAGACCTGGGATCTGGATGAACAAATTTGGGTATTATTGTGTCAAAAGTGCTGACATGGTCACACCTCTAGTCTATATATCTGTGTTTGTGTGTTTGGGATTAGGGTGTTAGGAGGCAAGGGGAGAGTGGGACACTGAGATTTCAACACAACCAAAACTGAATCCATGCTGGTCACTGTCAGCATGAGCAGCAGTGACAAGGAGGGGGAAGAGCGGGGTGGCTGAGTAGAAGGTTCTCTGGTAAAGGAAGTGCCTTGCATGGAGACACTTTCAGCATCTCAGAGCATGCAATACAACATCTGCAGTGGGATGGGTGGGGGCGGAATGACTGCCCAATGAATCACCTCTGCACACAGCACCATATGGGCTGTCCTCAGGACACATGTCCCTGATGGTGTGATGCCAAAGAGCCATCACCAGGTAAAATGTGGGGGCTGCAGGCAGGCAGGAAGGAAGGGGCAGGAAGCAGATGCAGGAAGTTGGTCGATAGCTACAGCAGGAAGCTGATGGAGAGTTCATTGCTGTTGCTGCTGCATTGGCATGGCACCAAATGGTTCCAGTGCTGGCGGACCAGGTGCCGACTCATGCTAAGGGCTCTGGCGCACCGAACGCTGACAAATGTATCGCTGGAAACCCATCTGAGTGAATACCGTTAAAATGGCTGTTCGTGTTATAAGAATGTGTCTGGTATTTAGACTTTATTTAATGCTTGTCGGGTGCTGCATGTATTAATTCTACTCATAATATCTGTAATCAATGCTATAAAGTAATTTTAAGTGTTTGTTTGCTTATAACTGTAAAATGTTTGCTCTGAAACACTGTCAGCCGCCAAAAAGGAAAAAAAAAACCACCACCTTCATGTGGTGCAAAATGCTGGGTTCCTACCAAAGGTGTTCTCTCCTGCCCATCAAGAAGGAGAATCATATATTAATGTATCATAGAATATCAGGGTTGGAAGGGACCCCAGAAGGTCATCTAGTCCAACCCCCCGCTCGAAGCAGGACCAATTCCCAGTTAAATCATCCCAGCCAGGGCTTTGTCAAGCCTGACCTTAAAAACCTCTAAGGAAGGAGATTCTACCACCTCCCTAGGTATCACAGAATATCAGGGTTGGAAGGGACCTCAGGAGGTCATCTAGTCCAACCCCCTGCTCAAAGCAGGACCAATCCCCAATTTTTGCCCCGGATTCCTAAATGGCTCGCTCAAGGATTGAACTCACAACCCTGGGTTTAGCAGGCCAATGCTCAAACCGCTGAGCTATCCTTCTCTCCCCCCTGCCCCCAGGAGTACTGAATCAAAATGGTTTAACAGGGGCCCACCACACAAAGAAGAGAGCAGAAGCTTGCACAAGTAGGGAAGCTCCTGCAAAGGGACTTGGAGCTGCTGGTTGTGGTATTAAATTGCTGCAGGAGGGCTAATCATAGTATCCTTTAGCATCAGACTCCTTTCTGGTCTACCAGGGTGTTCTAATAGCAGGGCTTATTCCTCCTGCTCCAAACCCTGGGACTCGGCAGTCCGTTATTGCGGCCCGGGTGCTACTCAGCAGGAATCTCCCCCTGCTGGTGGAACTGCTAGATTGGGTGCTCCAACTATCCTGCTTTGGGTGCTCTGACTATTCCCTACTCTGAAATACTCTAGCTGCTGTTTCATGAGCCCATGTGAAGGGGAGGGAGGTGTGACTGTCAGCTAATCGAAAGCAGGAGGGATGTAGCAGAGATACATGGGAGAAAGCATGGAGATGAGCATGAAGGATGCAAAGGGGTGTCATTAGTCAGGCTGTTCTTGGGCAGAGGAAAGAGGACAAGAGCAGAGATATTGAGTCTTCATTCATTAAAGCTGGTGAAGTGACTGGAGGTCATTGCATTAAAGATGCTGTAGAAATGCAAATGATTAGCACCGAGAAAAAGGAAGTAATATGTACAGATGGTCTGTCCAGAATGGGAGGAGAGAGATTCTGGTTGGGTTCTTTGTCATCTTTTCATATGCATCTCTTCAAGCCTTGGGAGAAGTGACTCAGACTTTTATTCAAGGGCACTGCAGAAAGCAGTCTAGATAAGTTTCTACCTTTTTTGTTGTTTGTCCCAGAACTGTCTTTATTTGAGTTCTCACTTCCAAAAAAAATCTTTCCCTGACATCTGTGGACCTTTTTATGACTATTCTCCCTCCAATGCAGGGGCTCATTGAGTTTGTCTGCCTCATCCTGACCCATCCTCAGGTGGTGAGAAAATGCAATCTGGGTGCTCATTAGCACTCAGAAACAACTCTGTTATATTTGCAGCATTTGAAGCTTCTGCTGATAATGATCTTGATGGTGACAGTGTAGCATTTTCTGTTCTACCGGAAGGTTTTTTTGCATTCCCATACTCCACAACGTTCCCTGATACATCTCACTTTAATGAGATGTTCCTAGGTTTAGAAGCTGGGGAAATAGGAGGAGAATAATGACATTAATAAAGCCCCCAATACTTTGTGAGAGACTCCTACCAGTGATCTATGTCTTTATGATGTAAAATGTGGTGTTAATTCTGTCCTTGACACATGGATCAAGCAACCTTTGCAACACTTCACCTTTTATGCCACCTGTGGCCATCTTCAGAGCTATTTTATCTGACTGCTGTATTATCTCTGATGGTTTTGAACTTAGATTCCCTCCCCCTCACAAGATTTACAGATATCAAATAACAGGTTTTAGAGTGGTAGCCGCGTTAGTCTGTATCAGCAAAAAGAATGAGGAGTACTTGGGGCACCTTAGAGACTAAGAGATTTATTTGGGCATAAGCTTTCGTGGGCTAAAGCCCACTTCATCAGATGCATGCAGTGGAAAATACAGTAGGAAGATATATACACACAAAGAACATGAAAAATGGGTGTTGCCATACCAACTATAATGAGACTAATCAATTAAGGTGGGCTATTATCAGCAGGAGAAAAAAAAACTTTTGTAGTGATAATCAGGATGGCCCATTTCAAACAGTTGACAAGAAGGTGTGAGTAACAGTAGTGGAAAAATTAGCACGGTGAAATAGTTTTTACTTTGTGTAATGACCCATCCACTCCCAGTCTTTATTCAAGCCTAATTTAATGGTGTCCAGTTTGCAAATTAATTCCAGTTCTGCAGTTTCTCATTGGAGTCTGTTTTTGAAGTTTTTTGTTGAAGAATTGCCACTTTTAGGTCTGTAATCGAGTGACCAAAAGAGATTGAAGTGTTCTCCGACTGGTTTTTGAATGCTATAATTCTTGACGTCTGATTTGTGTCCATTTATTCTTTTACGTAGAGACTGTCCAGTTTGGCCAATGTACATGGCAGAAGAAACTGTCCGGCTTGGCAGGTTAGAAGGTCCTGTAGATTTCTCCCACTAGTGACTGAAATTAAAAATGAGACCTAGTTGGAATACAGTGTTGTTGTAGCTTTGTAGGTCTCAGGGCATTAGAGAGACAAGGTGGATGAAGTAATACCTGGTATGGACCAACTTCTGTTTGTGTGTGTGTGTGTGTGTGAGAGAGAGAGAGAGACAGAGAGAGAGAGAGGCTTTCACACTCACACAGAGCTCTGCTTCAGGTCTGGGAAATATACTCAGAGTGTCACAGCTTAATACGAGGTTGAACAGATTGTTTAGCGTAAGTAGTTAACATACATTTCAAGGGACTGTTCAAGGTGAAGTGGAGTTCAAAGTGAAGCTAGTTGGAATATAAATCAGTGTCTCTCTGGCACGGAGTAAGGTTAGGTGAGAACAATCCTATCATCAGCTGGCAGCAGACTGTATACTCTTAGCTCTAATAGTAATGGGGAAGTGGGAAGGGTGGATGCTATACTATCAGCATAGACTGGGTATCTTAAATTTTGAGGTCAGAGGGACTGAAATGAAGAGAATGGGCTAAAGAAATGGTTCAAAGTAACCCCTAAAGTCAGTGGCACAGCTAGGAATATAACCCAGAAGTCCTGGCTCTCTTATTTGAATGTCCCCAACTTGGTATCTGACACAGAGGCAGCTGTCAACAGGTAGGTCTACACCAGGGGTCTCAAACACATGTCCTGTGGGGTTATTTTCTACGGCCCATCAGGCTCCCCGCGCCACCCCACATCCCCTTCTGCCTAACTCCAGACGCTTCCCGCCGACAAGCCACCAAACAGCTGTTGACAGCGCTTAGAGCTTTCCAGGAGGGAGTGGGGAGGAGCGGGGAGCCACGCGCTCATGGGAGGAGGCGGAGAAGAGGCGGGGTAGGGGTGGGGATTTGGGAAAGGGGTTGGAGTGGGGGCAGGGAAGGAGTGGGAAGAGGTGGGGAAGGGGCAGGGCCTCATGGAAGGGGTGGGTTGGGGGCAGGGGCAGCAAGGGCGGGTGTCAGCGATGTGGCCCTTGGGGCAATGCACTAGTCCTCAAGTGGCCCTCATGGTCATTTGAGTTTGAGACCCCTGGTCTACACTTATGACAGTGTGTAGAGTACAGACATTGCACGCCCAGCTAACATGGGTATTAACAACAGTGTAGCTGGTGAGGCGTGGCTTAGGTGACCGGAATAGAGTGCCTGAACCCCCAGGGTATATACACCCTATGCAGCTCTGTACATGCCCAAGCAGTGTAGTGTCCAGCTGCTGGAGCCTTTCACTGCCGCAGTATAGCCACTTTGTACCCAATGCCCGGCTCCCATAATAACTTGCACTTCCAATACAGCTATGGAAGAGAGAGCCGGGTTCATTCTGGATCACACATCTACAAAATTATTCACCTGTGGCCTCTCTGAAGATAGCTCAGTGGTTTGAGCATTGGCCTGCTAAACCCAGGGTTGTGAATTCAATCCTTGAGGGGGCCATTTAGGGATCTGGGGCAAACATTGGGGACTGGTCCTGCTTTGAGCAGGGGGTTGGACTAGATGACCTCCTGAGGCCCCTTCCAACTCTAATATTCTATGATTCAACAGGCTTTGGATTAGGCCCAAAGGTGGGAAAATATTTCTTTTCCTCTCAAAAAATGTGATCAACATTTTTTTTAAATGTTTGTCAATGAAAAAGTTTCAGTGGCCATAAACTGAAAAAAGTTCAACCATTTCTACTGCAGAGTCTTTAGTAGAGGTGGTGATGGAAAGTGCAGAAGCAAGGGACCCTTGCTGATTCCTGACTTCCTGATTCCAGGTGAGCTCTGCACCATTAGCAGTTCGAAAAATAATTGCTTGACTTGTATATTAAGCATACCTGCTCTGCAGTCACTGAGAGAATAAATATGACGCTCTGCAATCTCATTTATACAGAGTCACTGTCCGTTTTTACACCTCTCCTTTAAGAAGTCACTACAGAAACAAATGCAGACATAGATGTTTTTTAGTCAGGAAATTAAGGGTGAGGAAGAATCTCCCATTTAAACTCAGTTTAATTAGGGGACAGTATGAAGCTGCAGGCAGGCCAGCTCCACTGTGTGTCCCTATGTGCAGATGGTGAAGTGCCAAACGGAATCAAAAGAAACTTTAATTACAAGGATGATCAGCAAAGGCAAGCCGCATGGAAAAAAACAGAGCTATGAAGAGGAGGGTAGAGCATTGTTACATAATAGCATCAACAAGGCTGCAGCTTAGCAGCTCCCAAAGGGTAGTGATAACATTAATAAATGATAGCAGGCATTTATAATGTATACAATTACATTTTTAGTTCAAAGGATCTATTAAATTGTTTATAATATGCAAGTACAGATCTGTATCTAAAAATAGCTGAGAAATGGGCCTCAACCAAAATTACAGATCTAAACACTCCCAAATTTGGGGTGACTGAAATTTGCTCAGTTTTTAAACTAGAAACCTTTGTGCTTTCTCCTCTGCTGCCCTTGACAGTTGGGAGGAGCTCCCTGTGAACATCTGTAAAACCACCTCATTGTTCTCCTTCAAATCCCTCCTTAGAACTCTCCTCTGCTGTGATGACTACCAACAGCTTGACAACAGGTGGGCAGCTGTTGCTCCATAGGTAGGTCCCTACCAAATTCACAGTCCATTTTGGTCAATTTCACAGTCATGGGATTTTAAAAATCATAAAGTTCATGATTTCAGATATTTAAATCTGAAATTTCACAGTGTTGAAACTGTAGGGGTCCTGACCCAAAAGGGAGTCGTGGGGGGGGGTCACAAGGTTATTGTAGGGGGGGTCATGGTATTGTCACCCTTAGTTCTGTGCTGCTGGTGGCAGGGCTGCCTTCAGATCTGGGCGGCCGGAGAGCTGCTGCGGGCTGGGAGCTGCTGGCTGGGAGCCCAGCTCCGAAGGCAGTGTCACTGTCAGCCGCAGAGCAGAAGGAAGGATGGCCTGGTATTGTATTGCTACTCTTACTTCTGTGCTGCTGCCTTCAGAGCTGGGCCCTCATCCAGCAGCCGCCATTCTCTGGCCATCCAGCTCTGAAGGCAGCCCAGAAGTAACCCCTACAATAACCTTGCAACCACCTCCTAGGACTCCCTTTTGAGTCAGGACCTCCGGTTTGAGAAATGCTGGTCTCCCCTGTGAAATCTGTATAGTACAGGGTAAAAGTACACAAGACCAGATTTCACAGTCTGTGACATGTTTTTCACAGCCGTAAATTTGGTAGGGCAGTGGGCCCCCTCTATAGCTCATCCTGGTACATGACTTAGACACTATGGCAATACAAATAATAATGATACTAAATACTGATCTGTATTTTGAGGCTGCAGTTTCTTTTTTACACATGCGCACACATTGTCGATTATATAATTTACAATCAAATTAGTCCCTATAATAGGAATACTGCAACCTTCAAACTTTAACCTTCCACTGATAGCACACGGCAGCATAAAGGCCACTGAATATCCTTGAGCACCTGGAAGAAAGACATTCTTCTCCAGTAGGACAGGTGAAATTTGAAGTCTCTAGGGCTAATAATTTAAAACAAAATATATCCTCAGAGCTCCCCTCAGTTCACGTTTGTTTGTCCAGATTCTGTCTGAAGCACCTATTGGCTTAATACCTGCATCAACATGCACAAACAATAATTAAACCGCTTAGTAAGTTTTAATGAAGAGAGGAATATAAAATGGTCAAGGGCCTGAATAGAAAGGTTTTGCACTGGGCCATGAATACAGTGATAGAAGGATACCACCAAACATCATCCCAGAGAGAGTTCCATAGAGGAAGACTCTGAACAAAAAATCCTGTCCCTCTAAGTTAATCATGATAAAACCAGTGAAACACAGAAAAGGGAATAGAGGGCAACATCCGCTATCTTTGTTGACTGTGATTTTCTCAACTTATTTTGCTACGTTGGGCACATTAAAAATGGACCAACTGCACCAATTTTGTAGGAATGTGCTCTTTCTGACGTATCGAAGAACAGAGTTAAGCTAGTGATTCACATGCAAGAGGCTGTCCAGTGCTGAAAGACAATTTTAATTGAGACTGCAATTAAAATATCTGCTTTATAAGGTTTCTGTTGCTCTTATTGAATCTGTTTTTTTATACTTATTGATTTATATGTTCATAAAGGAAAGTCCAACGTCTGTTTCACTTAGTGATTCTTTTCAGGATGAGTCTCATGTTTTAACCCAAAATCACACTATGGAAAAACATTACAGAGTGTCCTGAGATTTCTAACATGAATCAGGAGGTGATAACCTTGCTTTGTGAATCGACTGGTTTCCATACAGAGAGGGTTTCTCACTGTACCAAATGTAAGTTTCACTGATACTGCCTTATCCTCCACTCCCAATATGTCCTCTCCTCCTATTGCCTTTCATCATATGCTAAAACTTTAAAATCCTTGGGGCAGGCACTGTGCCTGACACAATGGGGGCAGGTAGGTGTTATTCCTGATAGGATCTGGGGTGCTATGTTAATACATGTAATATCTTATGGAACTAGAAAGTGAAGTGCAGTGGATATGTGAATGGCTATTTTCCCCCTTCAGTCTTGGAGGAGGCCATGCCCCCTTGCTACATTGAGCCTATAAATGCAATACTCAACAGGGGAATTAGCAGTCTAAGGACTCTGTCCCTCTGGGCAGGACAGAGCAACAAGCCATCTAAGGCCCAGCTCTCTGGCTGGGGCAGACAGCAGACAAACACAGGCCGTCCAGCCTAAGGTGGGTAGGCTGCCACTCCAGGAGTGAGGCTGGCAGAAGGAGGTAGGGGGACCCAGACCCACCCTACTCCACGGGTTCCAGCCCAGGGCCCTGACAGTGGCAGAGGGTTCCGCCCCCAGGTCAGTGGGGATCCCACCGAAACATGCTGACCTAGACTCTGGCAACACGATCAAACTAATGTCTGGTGTCCCTGAGCTACTTCCTACTACCCCTTCTGAATATACTTCTGTCTCCTGGGGTTCCTCTGTCTCCTTGGGGTACACAGCCAGCGGGTACTGGTCAGTCAGCAGTCCTGGCACCTCCCTGGGTCCTTGGCACTGTAGAGCTCGGTCTCTGGCACAGAGCTTGGCACTGGGTGAAGAACATCGGCTCCTTTCCCTAGCTCTGGCACAAATGAACTGTAGGGCCTGCCTTTTAAATTTCCTGTCCCACCCCTCTGCTTCTGGTGGGCAGGGGGGCCATGGCTGTCTCAGTTCCACCCACCAGGAGGAGTGGTGTAGTCCATCCCCATCGGTCTTGGAGGCAGGCCACACCCTCTCACAACAGTGAGTCTCCTCTGGAAGGGTTGAGACACATTCCCAAACTTTGCTCTACTTTGAGCTGAACAGGTCTGAGGTTCACAATAATTATAATGAGATATTTGAATTGCTCCTCCCCGCCCCCGCAATTTGAACCTGTGCTAAACATTGGGACATTTCAGATGCAGATGCAGGAAATGTTTCCTTGATAAGGAAGCTGCCTTCCTAATATGAATGGATTTAGCCTTACATTAATTAGCTTTGCAAGGCAGGGAAGCCATTAGAGTCACCATTTCCAAGATGGGGAACTGAGGCACAGAGATTTTAAATGACCCAAGACATCTGAGGCAGAGCTGGGAATTGTCTCCAACACTTCTGAATATTAGTCCAGTGCCTTAACCATTCGCCCAGAAATGAGGCAGACATTGAAGAAAGCAGAAGCATAAATTGGGGGGGAGGGCAGAGTGACTGGACAGACAATTGAGCTTCCAGGACACAGATGTATGAGAGAATAGGTAGTGAGTGGAGCCACACACCTGTGTGACTCATGCTGTAGCAACTAATAGAGACCTCCTAGCAAAAAAAAATCTTTATTTCTGGTAATGATGCTCAGTCCAGAAAGAACACAGCTTGACTGTCAGATCCCACTGTGTGTTTGCAGGGTTGGCAGTTAGGGGGAAAAAATCTTTTTACTTGTAAATGGAATAAAACTGATACAGAATCGCTGGGAGAGAATAAAGATGGAAACGTCATGGTGCCAATTTTACAGTCACCTTTAAAAGTAGAGCCACACTTTAAACTTCAGCTAGTTGAAAACCCAATTTTCTGTTGAAAAGCAGTTATGAGGGAACATTTTTGACCCTACTCCTGAGTACTAGCCCTGGGCCCTACTCACAAGAACATCTTTGTTCATCTGTTCTTGGCTTTGTCTAAAATTGGCCATAGTCCCATTACAACCCAAAGGGTAGCTCTGGGGAGAATGCTCCATCTACCTGTTATATGGGTGTAGCAAGTTATTCAGCGTATTCCTCCGAGTACCTAGGAGGCATTGCCTGACCATTGGTATAATGCCTCTCTGCAAGCCACCCTGGTTTTGCAGGTGCATACAACTCCCCAACACTTCCACGCAATAATTTGGCCAATTACAGGAAACAAATATCTGGAAGGAGATGGCGTTTGAATGCCCCTCAGAGTCTGGGGCGACCCATTCCCACTAAGCGCTTTATGAAGAGGAACAAGCACCAGCAATGTCTATAGTCGAACATCCAGCATCCAAACCTAGGAGTGCTGGGGTTGGATTAAAGTCCACTGTCCATTTTGCGAAACACTGAGGTACTGTGGGCTTAATCATACCTGATAGGTGCTGGCTTCAGTAGGTCTGTAGGACTGATCTCTTACCAGCACTGACATTTGTGATAGAGAAGGTTGGCCATTTCTTCAGCTGGAGGCCCCACACGTACCCCTTTATGGATCATCTGGTTCTCACTTCTGGAAAATGCTGGGTTTGCAGATGCAATCCCACTCTTTTGCATAGGTCAAAGTGTGAGCAGCTGTAGTATGTATTTGTCCAAATCTCCTGTTTATAGCATCTACGGAGGGTTGGGACAGAATGTTCTGGTTCCATGCACTGTAATCTGGTTATGCTTATTTTTGATTTCTCATTCTCTCTCTGTGTGCTATTTCCTCAGATGCAAATAGCTGTCTGCCTGAATACTGGCCTAACTGCTAGTCTGGGATCTTGGGACTAGCTTGGCTGAGTTTGGGAAATGTATTGGGACATTTGATTTGTTTTGTAAGTTACTGTATTTCTTCCTCTCTCTCCGCCCATAACTCCCTTATACATAAGGGAAAACTATTGGTATTTCCAGCCAATCTTTCAGATGCTGCCCTTGTCAAATATGATGTGTTTTTGTATGGCTTTTGTTCTTTAGAAAAAGAAAACCATGGTAACTCAAGCTCTCAGAGGGCAGCAGCATGGTGAGCTGGCAAGAGAGTAAATCCAAGCCAACAGCGAACTAGATTTGCAGTGGGTTTGGCATGGTTAAATATTGTGGAATATTTTTATTTTCCTTTAACATTTTTTCAGAAAACAACGAGTCTGGAATAGAAACAGCAAGTACATTAACTTGTAACTGCCTCCAAGCCCATGTGACAAAGCAACTAATCGGTGCCTGGCCAGCATTCCCATCCAGTTACAGAGTGAGATTCGTATGCAGTATTGGTTAACCTGTGCCTTTCAGACACAGTCCTTTGCCAGGATTCAGGGAAGGGATAACTTTCCTGTCGGGCCCAGGGCAAATTCTGCCTGAGTAAGCCGAATTTCTTGTGGGGAATGTTATAGTGGGAACTCTGCCACATTTTGGAAGTGGGTAAATGTACTCTACTCTGCCCACACTCAGGCTGCTGCTCGGTTTGGAAGTGGGATGGGACATTATAACCCCTCTTTCCCCACCTTTAGGAAGGCTTGTCCTATCACTGTGCTGTGTCTGTGCTCCCAGTCCACCAAATGGCAAGAGTTACCCTCTGCAGAGGGTAGTGAGGAGGTCCTTTGTATCCTCTTCCACATTGGGGCACCAACATTCTGGCTCTTTTATTTATAAATAGGCTGCCCCTGCTTCTTTTCATACCTACAAATATGAAATAGTCCGAGGAGCATGGACTCTCTAGTTCTGTTCGGACTAAGGTAATCATTGAAGAGGATCATGTTTTTCCCACCTCTCAGAAGCTGGAGATGGAAAATACCTATCAGTTCAGCCAGTCCTTCCCCTAAGCTTGCAGGACTGCTCTCGATGGTATATTTCCCAGTCCCATTGTAAATGCATCTCACAATGACGCTTCCATGCTTTTTTTTTTTTTTGCTGCAGACAATTCTACATTCTAATTGAGCTCCCTGCTAAGAAGGTTTCAGCCCAAATTTTCCTTCACCTTTGTCAACTTTTGGAGGAGGTCAGATTTCCAGTCTTTGTGAGGAGAGCAGGACTTAAAAGTGCCTAAGGCCCAGATGTTCAAAGGTATTTAGGGACATAACTCCCATTTAAATTAGTGGGAATTGGGCAGCTAACTACCTTTGAGGAGCTGAGCCTAAATGGCCGAAACCTGGTGTACGCTAGAAAATTAAGTCAGCTTAGCTATGTCACTCCAGGGAGTGAAAAATGTACACCCCTGAGCAGCGTAGTTAGGACAACCTAACCCCCAGTGTAGACAGCACAAGGTCGATGGAAGAATTCTTCCATTGACCGAGCTACCACCTCTCGGGGAGGTGAATTACGTATAGCAATACACTGAAGCGCTTCACCAGCACAGCTGCGCCACTGTTAACGTTTTAAGTGTAGACATACCCAAAGCCAGGTGGGGCTTGTGAAAATTTGCACTCCACGACTTTTCAAGAGAGACAACCTTTGAGTGTTTGACACTTAACTGCTGAGTGTGTGAGCCACTGATGTACCAGAGCTGGCCTTTACTTTGAGATCCCACGCTCCTGAGATTTCTTTCTAAACACAGTGTTTGCCTCATTTCCTGACATAGGACGAGTGAGACTGAAACCAGAGTGGACTAAAGGCCTGAGAACTGAGATAGAAGGGACAATAATTATCCCTGGTGTTGATCGCAATGGAGATAGAGCAGGAATTAATTTGGCTCTGGGTGTATTAAACAATGCCCACTGCTTTTGTTTGTATCTCAAAAGAGAGCCACAAGCCTTTAACTTTTCTATAAAGTAGGATCATACATGTGTCCCTATTGTCAGGCACCTAAATAAGGGACCTGATTTTCAGAGGTGCTGAGTTCCTGAGGCTTCCATTGACTTAAATGGAAGTGACATCCACTGAGGCCACGTCTGAATTTGACCCAGAGTCTCTGCACTAATCTGCAGCTTCTGCTTCTTTTGAATCTCTCAGTGTAATGATTTGTTGCATCAAACAATCTTGCATGAGCTCTGTGCCCTTCCTCTGTGCCCTTCCTCTGTGCTTAGTTGCGTCTCACCCTATTACCCAGTTACCACCTTATAACTACACGCCAGCAGTCTCTTTCCTCTAACACAATAGTAACATCTTCTTATTTATGCTAGCACAATTAGACTTCCCCTCTTTGCAGCCAGTGAAGTCAGTGGGAGTACTCTAATGTTTACAGTTAAGCAAGCACATACATTTTTTGCAGAATCAGGACCTTAGATGACATCTGGTTTTCGAAATATAGAGCCAGATCATCTGCTGGTATAAATTGTCTTAGTTCCACTGAAACTAGACCAATTTACCCCAGTTGAGGAGCTGCTCCATTATGTATCAGTACTTGGCTTTTTATTCTTTATGTGAAGTTGGTTTATAATTTTAAAAAGATAAACAGGGTCAGAAGATTTTATTTTGGCTAATGGGGCTCAGAATGCCCATACAAAATTCTGAGCCACAAAACAGATAGGTTGGGAATGGTATTTATAATTCACTGCAGACACAAACCACGTGGTTTTCATTCTGTAGCACGTTAAATTATTTAAAGCTGGGGGTTGTGGTCTCATCAACCCTCCTACTCTAAATGGGGGCAGTGCTTGCATGGGACTCTGTTCCCCATCAACACCCAGTGACAACTCAGGCCTCGCAGGAAATGCTCTTAGTGATGCAAAGCTGGAGGTCTTACCTCTGAGGTGGGAATGAAACAATTTTCTGGAAGATGGTGAGGGTTTAATTTTATAAAATAATATTTAGCGTGACAGGGAAGCTACCTGGTCCACTGTGAATAAAGAGGTAAACTTCAACTCACCTTCTCTCTCCTACTGCACAGGTGCTCTGGAGAAGGGGTACGTGACTTGCTGGCTGTATGACTGATGTCGGACAGAATCCCTTTGGAAAGGAAAGGTGCTACGTCTGCAGTCTGTAGGGCTGGAATGCAATTGGAGTTGGGCATTTAGGTAATGTGTGTATGTAGTTACCTAAATGACTCAGTTACGGACGGAGGCACATACCTATTGCTCCCAAAGAAATACTCAATGAACTAGTAACTCACTCTGATTTCTGACATTTATACTTTTAATTATTGCCTTAGTAAGGATTGCAAATGTTGATACATACATTGGCTAGGGCCAATCTGCAAAAGGAAACCCCATGCTTGGATGCTTTAGAAGCGCGTTAATGAGCTAGAAACAAAAACATGCAAAAGATGTTGGTCTGCTGTAAAGTGCAAAAGAAACTGTAGGGTGAAACCAGGCGACCTTAACCCACCTTCCTTACCAAAACCTCAGGAGACGTAAGGGTAACTTGACTTTCATCTTGACTTTTAAAACATAGATTGTAAAAGGGACCCTAAGCATGGAGAAAAAAAATGATGTCACCAGGCAGTTGGACCACACTCTGTCCAAACTTTGAAAACAGGGTTTAACTTTGGGTGTGGCTTTTGACTCATTGGCCTCTGTCAGCCACAAATTTTCATAAATACAATTTTTACTGTAACACTCAAATATAGATATTAAAATAACTTATTTATAACTTTAGAGAAGCAAAATTCCTGACTTACAGAACATATTCAAAGAACTTTGCTCATGAAAGTGACTTGGAAAACTAGCTGTCATATATAAGTCTTGCAAATATGAGTAGAATTTGATGCTATTCTAATATCTTGGAGGGTAAATTATTAATGTTCAGGGTTAAAGAGAAAATGTGTTTAGTAGGTTAAATACACAACCTCCCTATGATGACATTCATATACCCTCACTTGGAAAGTATGTGGGGGGAAAATGTCAAGAATATCTTTAGAAAGTGAAGTGCGGAATGCTAACAGAAATTTAGTGGCAGGATATAGCATTTACCTTGCTAAATACCATCTATTCCCAAGTAATAACATGCTTATGATGCTGCCAGGCAAATTATCAAATACTGAGATTGCTAGATTTTATATGTATACTGCGAAATGGAATATGATCCAAAAGGGTAAGGATTGTGGAAGAACTAGGAGAGGTCTCTGACTGTGGAGTCTCAGCCTGTACTTTGAAATCATAGACTCATAGGGCTGGAAGGGACCTCGAGAGGTCATCTAGTCCAGTCCCTTGCACTCATAGGAGGACTAAGTATTATCTGGACCATCCCTGACAGGAGTTTATCTAACCTGCTCTTTAAAATCTCCAGTGTTGGAGATTCCACAACCTCCCTAGGCAATTTATTCCAGGGCTTAACCACCCTGACAGTTAGGAAATTTTTCTTAATGTCCAACCTAAACCTCCCTTGCTGCAATTTAAGCTCATTGCTTCTTGTCCTATTATCAGATGTTAAGAAGAACTATTCTTCTCCCTCCTCCTTGTAACAACCTTTTATGAACTTGAAAACTGTTATCATGTTCCCTCTGAGTCTTCTCTTCTCCAGACTAAACAAACCCAATTTTTTCAATCTTCCCTAATAGGTCATGTTTTCTAGACCTTTAATAATTTTTGTTGCTCTTCTCTGGACTTTCTCCAGTCTGTCCACGTCTTTCCTGAAATGTGGCTCCCAGAACTCGACACAATACTCCAGTTGAGGCCGAATCCTGGTTATGTGAATCAAGGACAGTAGAACTGTACTTGGCATTTTATGACTGAGGGACTGGCCCTCAACTAAGTAGCACGCGCTAGGCAAGGAACATAGGTTCCAAAACACAGTGAATTATGAGAGGCTGGGAGACAGGTATATGTACCTGGTAGTGTGGGCCCCTTCTAAGGGCCCAAAACACTACTTTGGCACCTCCTCTAGCCACTGTGTAATAACAGAGCTAATTTTGGCTCCATTAGGAGCCTTATTACATGCTGCAGAGCTGAAATTACTAATAACTAGGTCTAAGCATTAGACCTACTTTGGGATAGTGGTGCACCAGCACTGTGGCTCCCCTACTACCAGCTAAAATCAGTGAGAGCTGAAATCACTAAAGAGCTGAAGTTACTAAGAGCTGAGATTGCTGAGAGCTGTGTTAAGTGGGAGGCGGGGCTGAAGACAAGTTGGTGAGCGGACAGGAGGATGGCTGGCATGGGGAGCAGAGCGGAGCGGATAGCCGGGCGGCTGGCGGAGAGGAGCGGACAGCAGGACAGCTAGTGGAAAGGCGTGGAGAGCGGAGCGGATAGCCAGGCAGCTGGAGGAGAGGAGTGGCCAGCAGGACGGCTGGCGGGGAGGCGCAGCTGGCGGTGAAGACTGCAGCAGAACCCCAGCAGAAGACTCCCAGCAGAAAGGCATGGCACTCGGCCATTGACCCAAGCAGTGGAGCATATAAGATGCCCCCCATACCTCCCTCTACTTCCACCAAGTTGGGAGGTAAACTCTGCAGATGAACTTCTGTACTCTGGGGGGCTGCACTGACCAAGGACAGAAACTGTGTGTGTGTGGGGGTGACTATTTGGTTGCTGGACTTTAAGACCCTGAGGGGAAAAGGACACTGCCAAACTTATTGGGGGTGGGTCTTTTGCTCATGGTTGGTGTTATGAATCCTGTTTGTGGTGTTTCCCCCAACATAATGCCGCATTGTTTCCCTCCTTTATTAAAAGGCTTTTACTACACTCAGACTCTGTGTTTGCGAGAGGGGAAGTATTGCCTCTTAGAGGCGCCAGGGGAGTGGTATGTAATTGTCCCAGGTCACTAGGTGGGGGCTCGAGCCAGTTTTGCATTGTGTTATTGAAACGGAACCCCTAGATACCGAACCCGGTCCTTGTTGCTGCCAACTCTGACGGACAGAAGGGTTACACTTACAACACTCCTGCTAATACATCCCAGGATGATGCTCGCTTTTTTTGCAACCCTGTTACACTGTTGACTCATATTTAGCTTGTGGTCCACTATAACCCCCAGATCCCTTTCCACAGTACTCCTTCCTAGGCAGTCATTTCCCATTTTGTCTGGGTGAAACTTATTGTTCCTTCCTAAATGGAGTACTTTTCATTTGTCCTTATTGAATTTCATCCTGTTTACTTCAGACCATTTCTCTAGTTTGTCCAGATCATTTTGAATTTTAATCTTATCCTCCAAAGCACTTGCAACCCCTCCCAGTCCTTATTCACTTGAGTTGTTCCACTGATATCAGATGGGTACTTCAGTAAGTGTACTGCTGGGATTATCAAGGGAGCCTAATGGAGATAGGTGCCCATTTCCCTCTGAAGAAGGGAATAGCTACAGTAGAGAATGGTATTGGTCCATTACTACATGGAGATGATAGAATCACCAATAATAATGCAGAAATGACGGAAGTGCTCAATAGATATTTCTGTTCTATATTTGGGGGAAAAAACAGTTGATGTAGTCATATCATATGATAATACTTCTCTACATTCCACCAGTATGTCAGGCAGGTTTTTAGAAAAGTTTGAATTTTTTAAATCAACAGGTCCAGATAACTTGTGCAAATTTTTTTAAAAGACTTGTCTGAGGAACTCACTGGACCATTACAAATGATTTTTCAGTAGGTCTCAGATCACAGAGGAAGTTCCAGAAGACTGGAAGATTTTGTCCCAATAATTTTGTCCCAATATTTAAAAAGGGTAAATAGGATGATCTGGGTAATTATAAACTCGTAAATTTGACATTGAGCCTGGGCAAGATAATGGAGCAGCTGATGCAGGACTCAATAAGTAAAGAATTAAATAAGGTTTATATAATTAAAGCCAATCAACATGGATTTATGGAAAATAGATCCTGTCAAACTAACTTGACAACCTATTTTTATGAGATTACAAGTTTGGTTGATAAAGGTAATAGTGTTGACATGATAGATTTCTGTAAGACATTTGACTTTGTATTGCATGACGGGAACATCCCCACCTCCGTAATTCTAATTTCCAGCTTCTACTGGGTTTCCTTAGTACACTTTACAGCACCTGTTTGCCTGTGTTTAGAATTCTCCTTCTCTCTTGTAGCCCCAAACCCTAACTGTTTTCTGAGTGTAAATGAAGAGTTACTCAGATGGTGTCTCTGACTGGCTATTAAAACAAGAATTTCCTCCTCTCTTTCTAGTCCTCTGTGTAGATGCTCTTATTTCAAACTGAGCGTCCCATTACAATTTAGATTAAGTCAATAAGGAATTGACTTAAGCGAATTAAAAATAAAACAGTGTTATTCCAAAATAATTGTGTCCACACACAGATCTGTGCCTTAATAATAATAAAAGGTTTGACGCAAAATCACCACAATTTAGTTACTTTTTTTGTCAGTTTTGGGTAGAGTTACCCTGTGTTTCCCACACTCTCAAATGACTCGGGAAAAAAGCCCTCCAATTCACTTAATTGTAATTATTTGAATGTACGGACCCTGTTTCCTCCCTCCATGATTGCCTGATTACTCCTGCTAGATAAACTTCCTTTCTTGCTTTCTTTGGAGTGTTTGAGTCTGGGTGAAGAATAGAGATAGTCAGAAAATGGTAATTTTTTCGACAGGAAATTTTGAGCTTTTAGAAAAAAATCCAAATCCAAAATACTTCCTCTGAAAACTAAAATATTTCAATGCTGAAATGCTGCCAAAATGCCTTGTGGGACTTGTATTTTTCAGGTGCCTCATATTCCACTTTCCTCTATAGTTCACACTCCCTGGTTGGATGAAATCTCCCATCATGCACCGCGGTCTCCTCTATTGGTGAGAGAAGGCTATATTGTATCATGGGAGATGAAGTCTGGCTGGAGAGCCTGGTGCATACAGAAGAATAGGGACACGAGGAAACCAAAGTACATCTCTCATGTACCACTTTGTGGTAGTGTTTCAGAATCAGATTTCCACTGGAAATTGAAAGTTTTGGTGTTTGGGTGTTCAAGTTTTTCCATGAGACATCAAAATTTTCCATAGAAAGCAAACACTTCTGATGGGAAATGTTCAGCCAATCCTAGTAAAGAGACAGGAGTTGTCTGTCAGGGAAAACTCTTCCTCTCCTCACTCCTTCTCCTGAATTCTGCACTGTTGGAAGAGAGAGAGAGAGGGAAACACTTCATGGGAACATTGGTTCATGGGTGGAGAGGTGTGTGCTTATTATCACTTTCTATCATATGCAAATCCTGGCCCTCATCTATTTAGGAGGTCAACAGAAAAGCAAGTGGATTTCAGACATTTACTCTCAAAAAATAGTTTTAAAAATATGTTGAAATTTATAACAAAACTGATCAAAATTGAATTGAGGTCTGAGTTTTCAGAAACGATGATTGATTTTTGTGTGGCCAACTTGAGACACCTTGAAGGAGCATGGTTTTCAGAGGATGGCAACTTTATGAAAATCAGGCCTCTTTATGGTGTCTCAAATTAAGCACCCCAAAATAAGTATTTAAAAAAAAATCTTGGCCGAGATGTGTTTTCCCTTTGAACAATGGGAAAGAATGGATTGCTCTTCTCTCTCATTTCAGTTAATCTGTTCACTGGGCAAGATGGCAGGAAGGAAGCTCACAATTAGCTGCTACTGTCACAGAAATGGTGAGCCTTCTGTGGATATTACCGGTGATATAACAATATAATATACACAGTATGATTTGGTGATTGGGGCATGATGCCATTTATAATCATTTTGTATATGCATTACCTGATAGAAAAACACAGTGGTTTTCCTGGGAGAGGTTTTGGAAAAGATATTGATTAGTGAAATGTTTGACTTTCTCATTTTATAAGTCAGTGTTTGTTTGTTTACTGTTTAATAAGACTTGTAAATACTGTCACACTCAAGAGGATTTGGCAAAAATCCCAGTACCCTTTTTGTACCCCAATTAACCATTTTTATCAGGAATTTGCCAATTGTATTCAATTTTTCAAAAGGTAGAGATGGAATAACATGTTCAAACACAAATAAGAACCATGGGCTAGATCCTCAGATGGCATAAACTGGTTTAGTTGCATAGAAATCAATGGAACAACATTGATTTATACCTCCCAAGGATCTGGTCCCAAAACTCTACATGAAGCAAATACAGGACATGTTAAATGAGAAGGGAGCTCTAATCATACTCTGCCTTAACTACAGCAGCCTCCTCTTTTCTTGTTTTAGATGCTAACCTCGCACTACTTCTCTCAGTGTAAAATCATTTTTCACCCCTTGAATTGACCATTTCACTCCTTGCAATCCTTGTATGTGTTCCTCAAGCACCTTGCTCAGCCTCAACTTATCTCTGACCTTGTTTCTGCCCAGATAAAAAGGCAGGCTTCAAGGACAGCACGGTTGTTTAAAGTCAGCATTTTCCGTTGCTTTCACAAAGGCATAAATCCTTCACACACTTAAGAATGTACCTAACTTTGCTCACAAGAGTAGTCCCAGTGGTTCAGTGGGACCACTTGTGAGTCAGATTGCTCACATGCTTCAGTGTTTTCAGGGTTGGGGCCTTAGTTTAGGTGTCTGTGGTGTTGGGAGGACAGTTTGTGCCCTATTTTCTTTCAGAGGTGCTGAAGCCAATGGAACTGCATTGGTGCAGCAATCTGTGCTAGCAGATTCTGACACAGTATCAAAGCTGAAATATGCACATACTGATAAGCATGGCATGTAACCAAATAAAATGAGCAATATCCAGCAGCTGCAAAGTAAGAAGAGTTCCATTACTTGAACAAAAAATATTTGGGGTGGAATTTTCAAGTTTTCAGCACTGGCCTAACTCTCACTCACATTGAAGTCAAAGGGAGCAGAGCTAGGTCAATGCTGACATTTTTGATTAGTGTAAGGACAGTTATGATTCATAAATTTACATAATGGCCACCACGATGTCCATAGTGCATTGTATTTCCAGAACTCTGCTACACTGTGTCTGCGTTGTATTTTTATGTCTAATAAAACTTCCAAACTGTTCAGAGCTGATTGTATGTTCTGTTCAGAGCCGAGCACCCAGACCGAGCTCAACAAATAACCATAATGGCAGAAAAGTAAGTCTCCCCTTAACTCATAAAACCTTTCCCCAGTATATGCTGCCACAAAAGAAAACTTTGAGGATCTTTCACTTCCTACTGTACTGTTTATCTTTATGGCCTGCAGCCATACCACCTTGATCTGTGATCTTGTCTGATCTTGCAAGCAAAGAAGGATACTTTGAATGGAAGACCTCCAAGCATAACACAAAAAGCTGGTAAGAACTGATGCTGGTGACTCATTAGGTGGCATTTTCCCCTCTGAGTCAGTCTTGAACAAAATGCCCCATGATTGTACCGGCAGGGAGATATTTTAGCACATGGGAAGGGAGACGGGAAGCAGTTCTATGCATAAGGCATGGTATGGAAGAAGACATGAAAGCTTCAGGGAGAGGCTTGAATCAGAATGGAGACTGAATTATTGACTCAGCCTAAGGGCTGACCCTTCTAGGGCTGGGTTGAGGATGGATGGAGAACTTGTTCCTCTTAGTCTACCAGCTTGGCACCTTCAAAAGTACTAACTTCACATGAAACCTTTTAAACAGCACCAGCAAAACCCAAATTCCTGGACCTAATAACGTTCTCCTAATCTGACGTTCCATTAAATATGAATAGTTCTGTGACGGCTCATTACAGGACAAAAATCAATATGGCTGTCGTAGTCACCTTGATTAATACAGTTACTTGGGGGTATTTGGAGAGTGGCAGTCTGGGCTACTTGGCAGGGGGGTGACTTATGTCTACAGAAGACTGATGATCTTACATTTACAGTGTTGGACTGGGACTTGGGAGGATTAGGCTCAGTTTCCAGTTCTGCCACAAACTCTATGATCCTGGTAAAGTCACTTAATTTTTGTGTTCCTCAGTTTCTCATCTGGATAATAATGCTTCCTTTGTCTGTCCTGTCTATTTAGACTGTAAACTCTGTCTCTTACTATATGTATGTCCAGCACCTAGCACAATGGATTCCCTATCTTGGCTGGGGCCGCTAGGTGTTACTATACTAATCATTATAATAATTCACATGTAGAGACCTTGTTCAGAACTGCCCTCTGACATGGGTGTAATAAATCCTCTTTTGGGTGAGTAGTGCACCCCTCCTCCTCCCCCCCTCCCTCGGACTATTGTATTTATGATAGAAACATTAACGAGAGAGAAATGTTAAACGACTGCCAAAAAAGTTTGTTGTTCTAAAGGGTAGAATCTGCTTGGTTGCTTTTTTTTTCTTTAAATGAAGACTTGCCGATGCCTTTCCTATTGGTTGATAGACTTATTGATGCGTGATCCAGCAGTAATCTATACCAGCAAGGTCAATAGGGTGTAATTACTAGCAGAACAGGCCGGAGTCTGCTCCCGGAGCTCTCCTCCCAGCACAAGCTCTTTCGGTATGCATATCACATCTCCCTGCTTGTGGCAGGCTGATGAGCGTGTGCAGTTCGTGCAGGCACACACATACTTCTGCGCTTTCCCTGAAAGTGGAGCATTGGCAACTGCCGTCAAAAAGCTCCCCGTGCTTCTTCAGCTCTGCTACTAGCACCAAACTGTCTAATTCTGTCTGGAGGGACTTGGAGACAGCCCTGAAGACAAGTTTAAAAGGGACCCAGTGACACCCTGCTGTCACATGTGGTGTCATGAAGCCACTTATTAGTAGCCCATTTACAATCACTTTCTTAGTCCCATCAATAGTGTATGCTCTTCCAGAAACCTGTCTGTCTTGGAAGGAGGGAGAACACTGCTGAAGGTATGTTGCAGTCTTCTTTACCTTAAATCTTTTGCTGAATGTTTCCGTCTGTGAATCTTGCTTGCAGACATTCCTGTTCTATGCAGTTTTCTATTGTTGGCTGCTAGGAACTCGCTTTAGCAAATCATAGCAATATAAATAAATGGTCAGGAATCTTTCACTCAGTAAACTGAGCAGATCGTGTTGTTAAATGACAAAATAAATGTGACTGGATTAAAGTTTCAGAGCAGACGATAACTCAGCCTGCAGATCATATCATAGACAAATAGAATGCCAGTTTTAATAGCAGTGCAACATTTCCTGTCATAGGCTTCCTAAGTGTGGCCACACAGCACTGCTTTTTAATTGATGCGTTTATTAAAAATGATCCATGCTTGCCAATGGTAGCTGCAATTTGCATATGTATTTGGGAATCAAAAATATACCGTAGTTAACTTTGATGCAGCTGTGGACTACAACACACTTAGCATTTCTAAAAGGAAGGGTGAGTGAACCATGCAGTGCAACTCACCTCTATAGTTTTACAGGTATAAATCTAGTTAGTAAAACTCCTGGCCAAAGCCAAGAAGTTTGCTACAATTGTGAGTTTCTATGAATGTAGCAATTGAGAAAACATTAAATATTAAATAAATAATAAATTTAAATAAAGAATAAATTGTTCAGCTTTCTGATCCCAAGATTTTATAACAATTTAGGACTTTTAAAGGTGGTTGAACCTCAGAGAGAGGAAATTATGACAGCTGAGATGTGATAAACACAGACTATTGTCTTGTTGCATTGGACTAACTGACTGTACCTTTTATCTGCTTGCAAGAAACTTGGTTTGTCGATTATACTTGTGGATTCTTTTGCTAACGGGTCCCCCCACAATGTAACACAAGTACATTTTGGACATTTCAGGATCATTCACTATCATGGGAGATATATTACAATATGTTCATACAGCCCCAATATCTCCTCCATGTGTCAAAGCATAATTTACCATGAGATTATTCTGATACAGCCAATGTTTTTAATGTGAATTTGGCATCATCTCTATTGCTTGCAATAAAGGTAAACTTACATATGAATGTTGTCAAGGGGAAAAAAAATCCCTGTTCATAATTGTACATATTTTGAAAGTATCAAAACAGACTTTGATTAATATTCCTTCAAAGTATTAAGAAAATTCCTCTGGTTGTAATTTACAAAAATTATTCATGCAACTGAGTTGATCCAGCCTAGAATAAAGAAATAGTATTGGCTTGAGAATACAAAAGGTGGGTGTGGGGGTGTTTGTTTACTTATTCATAGACTGAAAAAATTAAGTATTCCAAGTTGTCTATAGAACTCAATGGCTTCTTTTATTATTAACAATGTATTCCATTAACAGGGCATGCTATACACCATGGTAGCTATGCAACAGAATGAAACAAGGAATCACCTTGTATACTGTCTTCTATAACACTGGTAAAGGAGAAAACTCTTTGATGGAAGTTATGGTTATTCCTTATAAGTCTAAACAGTGTGTGGGAGTTATGAGTGGTTGTAAAGTGCCTATATCTCCCAAGCAGTCTTATTTGTAAATATGTCCAGTAGGAGCCTATTTGTGCATGGTCTTAGCAGATTTAGGCTTTCTGATATCCAGGGGCACATCTTTGGGAATCTGTCCTTACCAGAGTTGGACAGTAGCCATTCACCAGTGGCAAGGTCACTCCAGCCATCCTGCTGTGCTTTTCACAGCTGTAGGAGCTGCTTCAGCACTAAAACTGTGGTAGCCTGTCACTTTGTGTCTCATCTCCAGGGAGAAGCAGGGGAAAAAACACATTTTGTTGCTTCCATCAGTCTTAATTTTTTATATAATTCATTACAGAGCAACGGACAAACTTTCTGGTGTATTCTTCTATAGTTATAATGTCCTGTCAATCTTGACATTCAGTGAGTACAATCATAAGGTGAAAAGAAAAGGAGTACTTGTGGCACCTTAGAGACTAACCAATTTATTTGAGCATAAGCTTTCGTGATCTACAGCTCACTTCATTGGATGCATACTGTGGAAACTCATAAATTCCTAAGGTGAATTTCAATATTATTTGCATGGATTTAAAAAGAAAAAAAACCTCCATGTGGGCCAGATTCTGTTGTCCATTACAGCGGTGTGAATCCACAGTCACTCCTCTGAAGTCAGTGGAGAGGACACTCCAGATGTACATCAGTGTAAACAAGAGCAGAAACTGAGTATGTGGACCAGATCCTCAATAGGGATAAATTGGGGTAGATTCACAGGTTTCAGTGGAGTTATGCTAATTTACACCAGCTCAGGATCTGGCCCTGTATTTTTTACAGTGTAGACTCTATTTCAGCATAAGTAGCATGACCTGTAATATCCTAACTCTGCCAACATACTGGGAGAGAACATCTATCTGTGTGCAGTTAGAGGAAGTAGGAGGAATCTGAAAGCAATAATCTTTTATCTATACCTTTACCATAACCTAGGAGAGAAAAATATTTCCTTTTTTTTTCACTTTAAGATGCATAGGTTCTTCCTTTTTGCTTGATTGTATGCCAGGCTCAGTGTACAATGTTAGCTCCATGCTGCCCGTTACTTGATCTCAACCTGCGGTTCTGTGGAGGTGAAAGGTAACTCAGTTCAATCTCCTGGGGTGAGCTCACCTCTGTGCTTCTTCAAAGCAGATTTGTCCGTCGTGTAAAATGCCACTGCTGTTGCTTTTATATTCTGAATCACTAGGCAAATCAGACTTGAAGAGAATCAAACACATTTGCTAAGTGTGACAGGGTAGCAGAGTGCTACATTCACCAAGCCAACCAGCCCCCTAGTGTTTTGAAGTACTTTATTCACAGAGGTCTGCTCAGATGTTAAGCCTTGTGTTCTTGGATACTGAAAGTGAAGTGCAGGATTCTGAAAAACTCATAAGAGGTTGAAGAATTCATCCAGGTCTGTTTTCTAGTGTGTTAGACAATAGACACAATGTCCAGCCTGCATACCTCTCATGAGTATAAGTGGGAGTAATCGAGTATCCTACCTGTGCTTTGTGTAGTTACACGGCATGCCAACAATTGTACGATCACTACTTCAAGTACCAAGGGGAAAAAAATATTAAGATAGTGAAATCTAAACAGGTGCAGGTTTTTTTAAAGATAGTTATCTATGTACACACCATATCAGGCTTTCCAAAATAGCCTTAGATGAAAAGCAAGCTGCAACAATAATATACTGTACCCAGCCTTAAGTGCTCTAATGAGTGATAGCTGTAAATGAGAATAAAATCGAAGAAAATGCCATGCAGCTCCAGTATTGTAGAGAAGCAGGATCCAGATGGCAAGCCTTTTTATAGCCATACACTGGATTCATGGCTACGAGTCACTTGTTTAATTTGTCTTACTTTAATACGATTTCAGAGTGATGCTTTTGCTAGGTAAGGCCATACAAAATGAAGAGTTTTGAACATGGTGTCTGCTTTTAGCAGAACTTCCCCCACTTCCCTTAACTCTTTCTTCAGCAATTATTGGAATTCTTTATTCAGGAGCATCACCTGGAGTATTTCATGGGTATTTACGCTGCCACATGCAACACGAAATAGAATCGGAAGGTTTACATACAATAGAACCATTGGTAACAAGACTTCACACTGGAGGATAAAGAGATTGTCAGTGTGCTGTTTGAATACCTCTAGCCTGAAATGGTTTTTGCTGGTAACTAAGCTGCAGTTGGAGCTGAAATGCTAGTTTCGTAATACCAAGGCATACAATGGTTGTAGTCTAGCAACTGTCTTGTCTTTTCAAGTGATGTAACTACACGTATATTTGTGACTTCACGCTGCTTTCTCTAGTTTGTTTCTATTTACCCCCCAGTGTGGTGTGTTCCATTCCCAAGCAGCCACAGTAATAATGATCACTACCATTGCACCCTCCCGTAAGCTTTCAGTGAGTGAGACACGCTGTAGCAGTACTGAGCATCAGTGCTACCATTCAGTGGAGCCTGCTGGGTGACTTCTGAAACAGGGTAGACAAACTGCCAAACAGATGGACGACTAATGGTGACCTGGCTCTGACTTTATGAACCCCCATTATGGGTCTTAGATCTTCTATCTTAGCTACTTATATGGCTGCCATCACTGTAGTACTTGAATCCCTCACAGTCTTTAATATATTAATTATCGCAACAGCCCTGTGAGGTAGGAAAGTGTTGTTATCTCCCTTTTACAGATAAGGAGTTGATGTACAAAGACTCCCAGGCTATATCCACACTGCAGCTGGGAGGTATGATTCCCAGCGCAGACTTGCACTAGTTCTGCTCAAGCTAGCATGATAAAAATAGCAGTGTGGACATTCTGGCACTGGCGGCAGCTTGCGCTATCCTCCTGAGCTTGGACATAGGGGCTTGGACAGTTAGTCTTGGCCACCACCCGTGACACAAAATCCACACTGCTATTTTTAGAATTCTAGCTTGTGCAAGTCTCTCTTCCTGCTCTGAGAATCACATCTCTCAGGTGTAGCGTAAACATCTACTAAATGATTTGCCCTAAGTCACACATGAAATCTGTGGCAGAGCAGGGAATTTAACCCAGGTCTCCTAAGACCTAGGCTAACATTCTAACCATTGGATCATCCTTCCTTTGGATTTCCAGTACCAAAGCCCAGGTTTCTGCCACATGAATGAAGAAGTAGTTCCATTATCTTGTAGCAATAGTAGTGTGACGTTGCACTCCATATGCTTTTATGAAAATATGCTAATGAGTGTGAATATAACAACTGGAATATGTTTCATGCAAAAGGTCTCTTGTAAGGTATCATTACAAAGTTTATAATCTACAGAGTGTTGTCACCCTATTTGTATAAATGTATCATTCTTATATCTGAAACTAGAAATATGAAATATAGCTCTGAGGTCCTATTGTAATTATGCAAAGTGTGGGTCATTAATGGTGGTTTAGAATCTTGATGGATCCCATCAACTAGGACAACTGACTGTAGATGGCTCTGTTTACTTGCAGACCTTCCTGTGAGTCAGGCTGGGCTTTGTTCTGTCTGTCGTTACTTGGAACCACTTAAATCCTACTTGTTATACTTAATAAAATCACTTTTTGATTATTACTGAACCCAGAGTTAGTGACTAATACCTGGAGAAGCAAACAGCTGTGCATATCTCTCTATCAATGTTATAGAGGGAGGAGAATTTATGAGTTTTATACAGAATAAAACAGATTTATTTGGGGTTTGGCCCCCATTGGGAACTGGGTATCTGGGTGCTGGAGACAGGAGCACTTTCTAAGCCATTTTCAGTTAAGTCTGCAGATCTGGGTCTGTGTTTGCAGCAGGCTAGTGTGTCTGGCTCAACAAGGCAAGGTTCTGAAGTCCCAAGTTGCCAGGGAAAATGGGCTCAGAGGTAGTCTCGGCACATCAGGTGGCAGTCCCAAGGGGGTCTCTGTAACCCAACCCATCATAAGTAGGCTCTTATCCTCTACATGGCTAGCCACTAGAGAGGGGCATGAAATATTTACTGTATTATACGTACCCAAGTATAAGTCTTGCACTATCTCTGTTGAAACAGGGTCAGCAAAGTGAACACTGAGAAATCTCCACACTCACTTTTGTCATTTCACTGGAAAGCATTAGCGCATGGAAAAGACAAACCAATGGTTTCCCCTAAGGCTCATTGCTGGCACCAATGCTTTTCAACTTGTACGCAAACAACCTTCCACTTACCCAGACCCACAAGTTCATGTACGCAGATGACATTTGATTAGGTGTCCAAGCACGGTCATTCCCAGAACTTGAAGATACCCTAGACACTGATTTGAATAATGCTATAGTTGGTGGAATTTCCATCAAGTGGGACCAAGACAGTTTTGAGTACATTCCATCTTTACAACATCAGAGCAGCCTGAGAACTGAATATCATTTTCACTGGACTTTACTTGAAACATGAATCCCACCCAGTCTACCTCGGAATAACCCTAGATAGAGCTCTCATATACCTTAATCATCTGAGGGAAAACTTCAGCTGAGGTGAGGTTGTGTAACAATCTTATAAGCAAATTGGCTGGCACTTCATGAGGAGCAAACACTTAAAGCCTCTGATCATCTGGTTTGGCTCTCTGTTACTCTACAGCAGAATACTCTACTCTGCTCTGGCTCCATTCGTCTCATGTTGAGTTGGTTGATACACAACTATAGTCAACCACGTGCATCGTAAATGGAACAATTTGACCCATAACAGTACCGTGGTTCCCCAGCTTAAGCACTATCACTTCTCCACACATACATCATGAGGATGCTACAACCAGAATGGTTGAGAAAATCAGGACAAACCCAAGCCTACCACTATACACAGACCTCTTCAACCACCCAAGAGCACGTTTGTCATCAAAGCATCTGTTTTGGGCCCACTTGCCCTGCCTATATTTCTTTGTGACATTGATCTGGCATAAAGAATGGTCTGCAGATGACATGAGAAACTAGTCTCTTATAATTGACCTGACCATGTGGGTACCTGGCTTTGATGTGCTATGGCTCTGGTGGGCCCTTCAGAACTGATTTCAAATGGGTCAGGGTCAATGTGCAGCCAGCCTTCACACCAGGGAAGATGTGAAGGAGAGGTTCCCACATGCGACTATGGCCAAAGACAATGTCTCACATCACTGATGGCTGCCCTCTGACCAGATTTGATGGTGGTCTGAGGGCTCTGCACTTTATTGATGAGGCTGCTGCAAATTGGCTTTGCAAGCACTGCATCTGATAAGGAGACTGTAAAACAGATTCCATTATATGCCAACTTCTCTTTTAGCCTGGTTCATTTTGTCTTAGTTACCTGAGCAGACATTGTTCAGAATAGTTCTCCCTTTCCCTAAAAGAGTGGCTTTACAAGTGGGAGTGGAGAAGCCTCATGAAGTCTTTCCTATAAACAATCTGTTCCCTGTTGTAGATATTAATCTGCTTCTCAGCCAGGCAATACAGCTTCCCTTCCTCTAAATAATTTTTTCTGGTTTGCATTATGAGACAGACCCAAATACCCTTCCTCAGAATGAGTAGTACTTGAAATGTCCCATTGAAATCAGAGGTCATGTAAGGTACTACACAGTATAAGGAAGAGTGTTGCAGTCTGGCCCTTAATTAATTAATTAATTAAAAACATTTTCCTTTAGACCCTGAGATACTAAGCCATTGTGTAAATGTATGTAAAGTGCTTAATGCTTTTTTGTTTCAGTTTTCACCAAAAAGATTAGTAGCGATTATACCTCTAACATAGTGAACGTCAGTGAAAATGAGGTAAGATCAGAGGATAAAATAGGGAAAGAACAAATTAAAAAATACTTAGACAAGTTAGATATCTTCAAGTCACCAGGGCCTGATGAAATGCATCCTAGAATACTTAAGGAGCTGACTGAGGAGGTGTCTGAGACATTAGTGATTATCTTCTAAAAGTCATGGAAGACGGGAGAGATTCCAGAGAAATGGAAGAGGGGAAATATAGTGCCAAGCTATAAAAAGGAAAATAAGGACAACCTGGGGAATTACAGACCAGTCAGCTTAACTTCAGTACCCAGAAATATAATGGAGCAAATAATTAAGCAATCAGTTTGCAAACACCTATAAGATAATAAGGTGATAAATAACAGTCAGCATGGATTTGTCAAGAACAAATCATGTCAAACCAACCTAATAGGTTTCTTTGACAGAGTAACAAGCCTGGTGGATAGGGGAGACGCAGCAGATGTGGAGTATTTTTACTTTAGTAAGGCTTTTAATACTGTCTTGCATGACCTTCTCAAAACAAACTAGGGAAATACTGCCTAGATGGAGCTACTATAAGATGGGTGCATAACTTACCTGAAAATCCAGGGATTGGCTGGAAAACCATTCCCAAAGAGTAGTTATCAGTGGTTCACAATCAAGATAATGGCACAGACAGTACACTTATAAAGTTTGCGGATGATACCAAGCTGACAGTAGTTGCAAATGCTTTCGAGGATAGGATTAAAATTCAAAATGATCTGGACAAACTGGAGAAATGGTCTGAAGTATATATGATGAAAATCAAAAAGGACAAATGCAAAGTACTCCACTTAGGAAGGAACAATCAGTTGTACACGTTTAAAATGGGAAATGACTGCCTAGAAAGGAGTATTGCGGAAAGGAATCTGGGGGTCATAGTGGATCACAAGCTAAATATGAATAAACACTGTAACACTGCTGCAAAAATCAAATATCATTCTGGGATGTATTAGCAGGAGTGTTGTAAGAAGACACGAGAAGTAATTCTTCCGCTCTACTCTGTGCTGATTAGGCCTCAACTGGAGTATGGTGTCCAGTTCTGGGTGCCAAGTTTCAGGAATGATGTGGACAAATTAGAGAAAGTCCATAGAAGAGAAAGAAAAATTATTAAAGTTTTAGAAAACATGACCTATGAGGGAAGATTAAAATAATTGGGTTTGTTTAGTCTGGAGAAGAGAAGACTGAGAGGGAACATGAAAACAGTTTTCAATTACATAAAAGGTTGTTACAAGGAGTAGGGAGAAAAATTGCTCTCGTTAGCCTCTGCTGATAAGACAAGAAGCAATGGGCTTAAATTACAACAAGTGTGATTTAGATTGGACATTAGTAAAAACTTCCTGTCCGAGTGGTTAAGCAATGGAATAAATTGCCTAGGGAGGTTGTGGAATCTCCATCACTGGAGATTTTTAAGAGCAGGTTACACAAATACCTATCAGGGATCGTCTAGATAATACTTAGTCCTGCCATGAGTGCAGGGGACTGGGCTAGATGACCTCTCGAGGTCCCTTCCAGTCCTATAATTCTATGATTCTATGTAGCTTCCTCCTCCAGCTGCTTTAAGGATCATCAGAGGGCCAGATTCTGATAGCTTTACTGTCCTTGAGTAGTTCCTTTCTGCTTGGGTACCTCCACTGAGTTCAGTGGCGTTACTTGTGAAATCAGGTGTGGTTCAACTTCAGTAAGGCTATCAGAATCTGACCCAAATACATGACTGGTCTGAAGGATAAACTCTGGCCACCTGACATGATGAAACAGCCACAGAAATGCAATTACTTGGGCATTAAAGAGTAGTCTAGCAAAAAGCAAAATTAAAAACTTCTTAAATACATACATACCTTAACGGTCAATTCTGATTCTGTTACTCCCATTGAGTAGTAACTTTTCCCCCAAGTCATCCCACTGACTTCAGATGTAACTGACTATTCAATGGCAGTGAGGGTGTCACAACTTGGCTCTTTGAGATGAATTTACCCTGATGTTGGTTGTGTGTCCCAAGTAATATATTTATGTTTAGGCATTAAATTGGCAGAGAAAAAATGAAAATGATCTCAACCCCAAATCCTCTTCCTCTCTGGTACAGAGCACACAGAGATTGTGAAGTATTCTGATATTTAGTTATTTTAGGAAAGTGAAGTGACTCCAAAATTGATGAGTGTTTGCAATGTATCATTTAATTATTTGGACCAGGTTCTGGCACTCTAACTCTATGAACAGGCCCTGTGGGTTGGATTGTGACTTTGACCACACTTTTATGCATGGGAGTAAAGGGCAGTAAGAACTCTCATTACATTTCTGCACGGACTACCTGGACTTTCAGTCCAGGCGTATAGCAATTAACTTACACCTTATGAGTGGGTGGGGAATGGGAAGAACCCCTGCTCCACCACAATACACTGGCCAGTACAATTGAGGAGGTGAAGGGAGTGTTGTAAGCTGTTGTTGGTATAGGCCAACAGCAAATTAATAATCATCCAGAGGGAAGCAAGGAGGGAATTGTGTCTGAATCAAAGTGTCTCCTGGTGCTACTCCTGGAGTGGTGTAGCAAATCTGTCTAACGGCACAATCTGACCCAAAGGGAGTACTCGGGTAGCAAGGGACTAGTTATGAGTAATGCTCCAAAATACTAAAGAATTTGTTACACGCAAACCATTTTGCAAATGAACTGAATGAAATTCTTTCCTCTCCCCACCTGATGACAATTCTTCAGCTGGGTGGTGAGTGCTTTCTTTTTTGTCTCCTGTGCTCATTTGTCTGAACTATCAGCTGGTGTAAACCAATAATTGACTGAATGATGATGGGGGGGAACATGTGGAAGTAATTCATTGCAGGGAAATATGGTTTTCTTGCTGTAAAGTTACTGCATGTGAATAGTACATGAGGTGATTTCCTCTCAGGAAGGCTACTAGCAAACATTTCCAGTGGTTGGAGACATGAAATTGGCGATAGAGGAGCGCTCAAATTGTTTTGCAGATCTTGGAGGTAGAGAAAGCAGTGAAGGAACAACTATTGGATTCTGTCATGCTCTAAGACTATAGAGAAATGCAAATATACTATTTCATTAAAATAATTAAATACGTGATGAGGGATTCTAACATTCATCTGGTTTTACAGATGCACAGATAAGTTGTAAAGAGAATTTCAAGAAAGTAATTTGAGACTCTTCTGGATTTTGTTTCACGCTGTGATGCAGGAGGGTGCACAAGATGATTATTTCTGCAGTTTTTCCTAAACTAGGAGTTTCAAAAAAAACCCTTGCATTTCACTTCTCCATTTTTTTTGGTCTAAATATTTCACCGACAGTAGATATTGATGGAGCAACAATGCTGATTATGGTTTCTATGGGGAAAACACTAGCAACTGATTGTCCTTTAAAAGGGGCCTACAACAGGATTTAGTTGGAGATGTCAAGGATGATCAAAGAACAATCAATGATGATTTTTTTTTCCAGTGGAATTCAGTTTAGAAAGTTCTTTTTAAGAGACAGAAAGCCATCATGTTTTCACAAGTTTAAAACCCTAAATCATAGTGGAATAAGCAACTTCCTATTTCATTTACCCAACTCCATAAGCTTTATTTACCTCATAGCTCTTGCATTTAAGGCTCTTAAAAATCCTCAGTCATTTTTCCTCCTGAATTGTGATCTGTTGTGTTAATCATTCACTACAATGCCCTGAAAATGTATGTAAATTAGACTTTTGATGAACCAGAATATTTTTACATATTTTTCTGCATAAATCATGTGTGCATGCACATACACGCACAAAAGTCTGTTTAAATAGGAGGATATTTTTGGACCTCATTTGCTTTTGAAGTAGATTGAGGCTAGGATACTGATGCTGTCTATGAACAGGCTCACTTATGTAGCAAGTTGCCAAGTCTCAAAGCATGAAACAATTTGGGATTAAGTCCTTTCTTGGTAGTAAAAGCTATAGCTAAAGAAAAAAATTGCTTTCCATGTCTTCCTTTTGCTAGTATCTCACAGGTTGTATTGTCGTATATCTTGTTTTGCCTGTGTGGTGGCAATTTTAAGTGTCACCTTGAGACAATGGTATAGTGTTATGGTAGACTGATGCTTTTGCTTATCATTCCATCCAGCAGAAATTAGAATAAAGCTACCATCTTGTTTACCATCAAGTGCCTCATAAAACTCACCTCCACTGAAATGCAAACAGAAATCTGCCATCTGATATGGCTGGTCAAGTAGGGAGATGTGACTACTGCTACTGATTGACTGTGAACCCTATTATTTTTGTCAACTTTCCTTTCCACCTTGTTTGTTTCATTTGACTATTATGTCTTGTCCTTGAGGCTGTAAGCTTTTTGGGGGCAAGGACTATCATTTACTGTATGTTTATACATTGGGGCTCCCACCTGGTTGATGTCCTTAGGCACAACCACGATGTAAATGATTAAGAATGAGAATCTCCAGTTCATGCAACTCCACGCCACCTGTTACATCACATGCCACCTGGAAAAGCTGCTTAGCAACAGAAGTCGTGATGGATGCATGACTGGTGGCCCAGTCTAAGTTTTTGTTCTGATAGTCAAAGTGCTCTGTGGGATTGGCACGAACTCTTTGAAAAATCTCTCTCCCCCCTACACACACACAAAGAAAAGGAGTACTTGTGGCACCTTAGAGACTAACCAATTTATTTGAGCATAAGCTTTCGTGAGCTACAGCTCACTTTGAAGTAGCTCACGAAAGCTTATGCTCAAATAAACTGGTTAGTTTCTAAGGTGCCACAAGTACTCCTTTTCTTTTTGCGAATACAGACTAACACGGCTGTTCCTCTGAAACCTGTCACTACACACACACAGTTTCTCTGCCCCATCATCTCCCATATCAGTTACCTTCTACTGGAATGATGAAAATGTTGCCCAGCATGGGACAGGCTTGTGAATGCAGAAGTCCAAAATTTCTTATGACTCAGTTCAGACCCCATATCTTTGTAAGCCAACATTTTTGCAAACATTTTTATTGTCATATTGTCAGCTGCTTTCTAAACAATGAACTATAATGGCCTGGAATTAACTTTCAGTTCCTTGACATTAACGGAACTGGATCTCTGTTTGTTCTCCTCAGATATATCTTCTTCTCCCTCTCTGGATCTATTTCTCTGAGCTGAATTGTGTGTAGTCTGCTCGAGAAGTAAAGAGCGGTTGTTTGCATGAAATGTTGGGAGATAGAGAGAGGGGTTTAAAATAGTGAATTGCTGCAAACTGGTGTGGAGTGCGAATCGCTTTATTGGGGAAGATTTCAATAGCGGCAAAGCCAGCACTGGCTCAGATAAATAAACAATAGCACTCATTACATAATCAATAGTGTTTGTGGAGGGAAAAATATCCTGCTTAACATTGAGTAGCTAAGCTAGTACCTTTTGCAGGAACATTAAATAATCAAGACTGTGTTTCTACAACGCTACCCCAAAGAGAGAGAAAAGCAGGCAAATCAAATACCGGTTAAAGTCAGAGCTGTATGCAAGCTGTTGCTGAGCCACATGTCCCTACACAGCCACTGTTGAACAAATGCATATCCAAAGGCCAGTGGAGTCAACGGGACTCTTCCCACTGACTACAGTGGGCTTTAGATCAGATCCCATATATGAAATGTGTGCGGTTTGAAGCAGAGCTGGCTTGCAGGTGGGCGGGCAGAGTGGGACAAGGTCCTGCACCCCGACCCCGTTCCCTGGCTGCAGCGCCAAGCAGGGGGGCAGAATGGGTACAAGTGTGGGGGTGTCCATTTTTCCCGGGCCTCCCAATTAGCCAGGGCCCCTGGGCATGGCCCTGTTGGCCCAGTGGCTAATGCCGCCAATCCCTCCTGTCCTCTGCCCCCTGTCATTTCCCACCCACCTGAAGTCAGGGCCCACCCAAAAGTCCCATCTTGGCTACACCACTGGCTGGGGTCCATGGGGAAGTGGCCCAAGGAAATGAACTGAGGAGTCAAAGGAGATGCAGCACGTGGTGGCCATCTACAAAGACCCCGAGCTGGGACCCAGAGTAGGGTGGAGCCAGCTTCCCTCCCCCCAGTGAGGAAGTGGCCAGACAATTGGCTAAGCTAAGGAATGGTGTCCCTAGCCTCTGTTTGTCAGAGGGTGGAGATGAATGGCAGGAGAGAGATCACTTGATCTTTGGGGTGGGGGAATAGCTCAGTGGTTTGAGCCTTGGCCTGCTAAACCCAGGGTTGTGAGTTCAATCCTTGAGGGGGCCATTTAGGGATTGGAGCAAAAATTTGGGGATTGGTTCTGCTTTGAGCAGGGGGTTGGACTAGATGACCTCCTGAGGTCCCTTCCAACCCTGATATTCTATGATTCTATGATTACTTGTTAGGTTCACTCCCTCTGGGGCACATGGCATTGGCCACTGTCAGCAGACAGGACACTTGGCTGGATGGACCTTTGGTCTGACCCAGTATGGCCATTCTTATGGCTACAATTGCCACTGAAGGAAGAGGCTTGACAGCGGACTGCAGTTCCCCTAGAAGCGGGGAAAACAGAGTGTGACATGGCCGGAGGGCTGTGTCATGAAGAGGACTCTGCAGTCCTGGGAGTAACATGGGTCCTGGAGCACAAATGGCGGTGGTGAGACACCACCAGAAGAGGGCTCACTGGCTAGCAGAGCTAATTCCCAAGACAGCCAGCAGGAGGCACCACAGTGATGAGTGAACCCTGTCTCACTGGGATTCACATTCTTGGAACTAGCTGCATCTCAGAGATATAAATGCTGTTCACTTTTAGATGTGTAACCATGATTGTTGTTGCTCACATACATAACTTTGAAATGATCACAAGTTCTGAATTTTCCCTCAAGGAACACGGTTGAGGAATCTTGGGTTGGTTTTATTTGTTCCACCTTCCTAGGAGAGCAAGGGTCATCTGTTAGGATTGCACAAATGTATCCAACATAATGATTTTTCCTTTGATTTGTAGGTGTTTGGGGAGCAGGAATTGATGGAACAAAATTACCCTTAAATCTACTCTGCCTCTCCTCTTTTCTTTAGAACTTCTCTCTGAAACTTTCTTTAACCCTCCATAGCACCTGGCTTCCTCCCACAGATTTAAAAAAACAACAACAATACATACAACAATCTGAAGACCCACAAACACATAACAAATATCCAGTCTTGTAACATGTTAACCTGTATTTAAACATACACACACGCAGGTATCTTCAGGCACCTTCAGTATCTAAGTCTTCTGTAATATCTCACATTTGTAAGTAAATTTGTATTCCTGTTTAGTGAAAACAGAGACTGATGTCTTATACGTGCTGGGGTAGATTATATAGCAGCTTTCCTTCTGAGGGAACTCAGGGTATGTCTACACTGCAATTAGACACCCATGGCTGGCCCATGCCAGCTGACCTGGGCTCCCAAGGCTTGGGCTGAGGGGCTGTTTAACTGCAATGTAGACATTCTGGCTCTGGCTTCAGCCTTCGTTCTGGGACCCTCCCACCTTGAACGATCCTAGAACCTGGGCTCCAGCCTGAGTCCGGACATCTACACAGCAATCAAACATCTCCGCAGCCTGCATCCCGCGAGACTTACTCAGCTCACACAGTTTTAATTGCCGTGTAGACATACCCTCAGAGGCACACCAAACTTTGTATACAGGAACCAATGTAGTAAATACAACTTCATTCTTTTCCCGCAACCTTTATGCAAACTGTATCCCCAAACCTTTCACAGGTGGACGACAAAAATCCAATCGAACATTTCACAGAACTCCCCCCTCCTTTTCTTTTCCATCCAATTTTGATTTTTTTAAAATTAAACAGCTCTAGTTAACATAAAAAGATTATAGCACAGAGAGACAGAAACTAAGAGGTATGCTATTCGATGAGCTGATGAGGGAGAGTGATAAAGAAAGGGTGACATAGGAGAGAGAGTTCTCAAACTAAGGGCCTGATCTAAAGCCCATTTAAAGCAATGAAAATATTGCATTGACTTCAGTGCGCTTTGGATCAGCACAGAACAGCAATGACATCGTGAAGAGAGATAGAGATGAGTCCAGTGATACTAGACAAGTGGAGAGTAATGTCACACACACACAGACATAAACACAAAGCTGATACTGTAACTGGCAGTGTACTGGTAAAACATGAACACACACACACACTGCATCTTCATTTTCCCACCCAAGAACAATGTGCAATGCCTCAGAATAATGGTGTAAGAGAACTCAGGTATCAGTGAAACAAATACATTTCTGGGAAATACTTATTTTCATTTTATATTTGGCTTGATCGAGACAGTAGTACCCTAAAGAATAAAGGTAACAATTATACTAGGCCACTGCTTGCAAACTCAGATATAGTGAGTTTTCTGTGTTTGTTCAGCTTGATCAAAGTGTTCAAAGAAATCTAGTCACGTCTTTCTCTCCCTCTAAGAGATCAGCTGGAAATAAATTGTTTTGATCTGGACTGACCCCCGTAATTGTACAAGAGAAACACAGTTAGCCAGGGATGTAGAAGAAAAAATACAAAATTTGCCCTGTGTGTCCTATCCAGTGAGCCAAGCTCCAGAGGGGCAGGGGAATCCCACCGAGATTGGAAGTCTGAAAAAGTTGGCATCTATCCAAGTTGGGGGACACACTCTAAAAGGTTTTAGAGGGCAGTACACATGGATTCTCCAAGGACAATCCCCAGTTTATGTCAGCTGTCTCTCCGGAAATATTTTGCAAAAACAGCTTTGCAATCTTTTTCTACTTTTATTTTATTACAAATTTCAAAATTGGAAATTTTATCAAAATGCAAAAAATGTCTTGATCAGCTCCATTTTTTTATGTTGGCAGAATGTGAAGGTCTTATTTTGTTGTCAGGGTAACATGGCCACTACCTTATCTCCCTCTCCCATGTGTGAAAATAGGTATCCAGATGTATCTAGTCTACACTATTTAGGTGTTTATGGTTTACCATAGTATCTGAGCACCTTCTAGCAGTGCATTAACCAATGTGACTAACATCTGTCACCATGGCTCTTTCTCTTTCATCTTATCCCCAGAGGGAGAACTGTATGGGATGGGGAGAGTTTTGTTGTAGAAGGGGTTGGGTTTTTGTGTTTTATTCTATATGTACAATGTATATTATATACAAGCAGTCCTCAGACTTCTGACACAATTGGTTCCTGAAAATTGCGTCGTAAGTCGAAATGTCATAACTCAGAGCTGCAATCCACTCCATTGAGGGACTGAGCATCATAAAGTCAAAACCAATTGTCTTAAGTCGAGTCAGGGTATCAATTCAGAAGTGTCGTAAGTGCCATTTGTCATAAGTCGAACGTCATAAAGTCGAGGACCACCTGTATTTAAATATCCAAATGTCGTCCCTTGAAAGTCCAACTCACAAGTCTTAAACTGAGGCCAACTTTTCCCCAGTCCTTGCCTAGGTCTCAGGGGAGATCCTGGAGTGTCCACACTGAGCTCCCGCCTTCTCTCCCTTAGAATATCAGGCATAGGAACATCTGGTACATAGGCTTGCTCTATGTACAATACGCAGGTTTTGAATCAAATGTTTGGGTTAGGTATGTTAGAGGATATTAAAATGAAAGAACAAGTTTTAGTTTGTGTCCTGAACTTAGACGGATTTATAGATAGAAATAGGCATGGATGGTTTATGCTTTACACGTAACTAAATATCATGTGGAAGTATTTCGCAACTGAACGAGAAAATAATAGGGTTAACAACATTTTCTTTCCATGCAGCTAATGAGGAGATTCAATTTCTCTTCAATATGGTTTAGCAGCATAATTAACATAAATACAAATGCTAATTGGTGCTGAGCACCTTGCGGCTTCCATTGAAGTTGTGGGTCCTTGACATCTCTGAGGATTTGCCCTGTGAACAAAACCGAACTTCTATTTTAGGCATCTGACAGTGAATAATAAGTACCCACCATATGGAAGCACCATCTTTAGGACTGAACTGTGAGTCGTAATAAGTACTGGATGATATTCTGAGCACTCACTAGTCACTACAAAACATTTTTATAACTCTTGTTGTACTGTATAACAACCCATTTGTTGTTGAAATAGAACTTTAACTTTTTTAGCACAAGGGTTGAAATAATCCTTTATTTATACGAAACTGTTTGCACTTCGCCCCCACCACCCCCATACATGCTTCCTTTCACCCTGCAATATCCACATGTAAGATAATGAGGCAATACAGAAAATGATCTCTCTTTCATTTATACTATGACAATGTCACATCTTATTAAGTGACACGGATGATGGACGAATCGCTAAAGGTTTTGGAAGTTTGGTTAGATATGCATGTCAGAGTTTAGGTGCTCTATCTAAACTGAACCCTGACCTTTTAGGTATTGGAAATATAGCAGGAGGAGAACAGCCTGGTAATCGTATGGTACTTTCACGTCCTGCTCAGCCAAGTAAAAATTACACAGGTCTTAAGTTTGGGTCTGGTGTGGAGAGCAGCCCAGTTTCTCCAGATACTCCCATTCCAACTAAATGAAGTGGAAGTTGGCAGAACAAATGAGGAGTGGGTTAGGCCTTGTTCTGTTCTCTCTCTCCCCTTGTGCTATTAAAGAGTAAATTTGCCAGGAAGCATAGAGATGCCACACTTCCTGTATACTCAACATGCAGTCATTTTGTTTTCCTGTCATGCAAGTCATGCTGGGTAAGAGAAAATAAAGGAGCCTGGGACAGGCTGTAGTCACAGGCTACAGCTAGAGAGTAGTAGGCAGTTTTGTTCCCTTATTTTAGTGCCTAGTTTCTGTTCTTAATAAAGGATTTACTTTGAAACTGTCCCTGCTCATCAGTTAGTTACTGCTTGGTACTGGAAACAGAAGGCATGGGGTGGTGGAAGACCCAGGGAGAGAGGTAACATTGAAATGGCTGCTATGAAGCCTGTGTAACTGCAAGTAACTCCCCCGCCAGCCTTGAGAATCAGGGGAAATGCTGAAGGTGCCTGGAAAAGGTTCAGACAGCAGTTTGAGCTATACATGAAAGCCACAGGGGCAAATAAATTGGACGATGAGAACAGAGGCAGGCACAGAAACCCTGGATGTATTCAATGCATTCCATGACAACAGTGGGGGGAAGAGAGAAGAAAGCTTTACATAAATAAAGAAAATGTTTGAGAATCATTGTGTCCCCAGACAAAAAATGTTACTTATGAAAGACATAGGTTCAGGATGAGAACACAGAAGGGAGGGGAAACAATAGAGAAGTTTGTCACAGACTTAAAACTAAAAAGTCAGTCTTTCTGAGAATATGGAATAGTAAAGGACACTCTCATTAAAGACTCCTCTCCTGGGATGGAATAATAAAAATGTCCATGAGCTGTTAGTAAGGGAGATGGCTCTGACACTAGAAAGGGCAATATGTATTTGTCAAGTATCAGAACAAATAGAAACACTAATAAAAGCCCTAGAAAAAGGTACAGAGATACCATAGCTAAACCAGCAATGGAAAAGTTCATAGAAATTAAATTGGCCAAGGAAAGAAACACAGAAGGCAATGCCAGTGATGTGGCAACCAACATGAGTGTGAAATGCCTAGCATTCAGGCACATATACAGAAAGTATAATAAACCCAACCACGATGCTAAAAGGTACAGAGAAAACGTATATGCAAAAGTAAATGTAATAACAAAAACTAAAATAGAAGGTATAAGGAGCATATAAAAAGTGGGAGACATAGCCGTGCTATGTTCACACGTTCAACTGCTTCTGCAGCTATGTGTTAATCTTTGGTCACTGGGGTTTCCATTGTCTCTATCGGGTCTTCCACTGATATGGGGTGGTTCCAGCCAGTCCTTAAAGACCCATTCAGATCACCCCAGAGAGTTCAATTAAACTCATGTCTTCTGCTCTGCCCTGGGAGCAGCATTTCAACCCTTCTGCAGCCATTAGATAGCAATACCAGGGTAATATGTAGAGAGCTCATGCAAATATTACAGATCCCACCAGTATTTCACTGTACAATGGGCTAGAGGGTCTAGTGGGCATGAAGGTGTATATGCATGACATAATTTGTGGCAGCATTGACATTGAACATCAGGAATGACCAAGGAGCAGGCAGGCCTTGCTAGAGCCCTAGGTCTGGCTAAAAGTATGAATCACAGCAGGCAGTGAGCAAAAATAGGCCTTGGTAGAATAACAGTACTGTGTATCACCTAACAAGGCAGCACAATCCTGAGAGGATGGTACAGGAACACCCAGACCCCTCATAAGATAAGGTGGGAATGACAGGATAATGGATGAGGATGTTTTGTTCAAACTATCAGTACAAGGTATACAGATGGTAACGGGTAACATCTGGAATGTAACATGTAATTGGTTTATATCAATGTTTAAAAGGAGAATGGAAAGAGGAGCATCTTCGTACTAGCCTAGTGGAGAACTGATACGTTGTCATGGGCATACATGTGTTAGTGTGCCTATAACCAGTGAGCCAGGGCACTGATACCAAGCTTCGCTCACATTAAGCGTGGCCCACCTTTTGCCACCGAACTGAGTCCGTGGTCTTTCTTTATGATTAACACTGAGGTCTGCTGAATCAGCAAGCTGTAAGCTACACTCTACCAGCTAACACAAGAGCTCCAAGAACAGCATAAGAGCAACACAGAGATACAAGAACAATGGACAGTGCCAGAGCTAATAACCATCAACTGACCACGGCCAAATATCCCTACTTGGAGAGAGAGACTGACCTCAAAAGAGAATCTTGCCTGATGAATCAAAGATTCAGGCTGTACTGAATGTGCCAAGACCTGAAGATTAAAAAAAACAATTCAAGGGTGCTAGCCATGCTGAATTATATCAGCAAGTTCATCTCTAAACTATGCAGTTTGCACAACTCACCGAAGGCATCTCCTGCACAAAGTCACTGCATGGGCGTGGGTGCCAGAGAGCTGAATGATTTAAAACACATTCTAACTTCAGCTCTAGTGCTGCATTTTTGGACTCTTTGAAAAACATCAAACTATCCACAGATGCCTTGATGGAGGGCTGGGAGCTGTACTATTATAGTGTCATTGAATTGATTGGTTGCCAGTCTCATATGCATTTAGGCAATGGTTCTCAAACTTTTAGATTGGAGTGTGACCCCCCCTTATAAATGAAAAACACTTTTTTATATTTAACACTATTATAAATTCTGGAGGCAAAGCGGGGTTTGGGGGGGAGGCTGACAGCTTACAACCCCCCATGTAAAAATCTTGCAACCCCCCCGAGGGGTCACCACCCCCTTTTTGAGAACCCCGATCTAGGGTAAGGACAGCAGCAGAGAAGATTTATGTGCAAATTGAAAAAGAGACACTAGGTCTGACATATGGATGTAAAAGATTTTACAACTTCCTTGTAACTGATCACAGACCACTGATTGCAATATGCAAAAAAAGGACTTGGTGAAGCACCACCAAGAATACAGTGACAATTTCTGAAAATACTGAAGTATGATGTGACCCTGGAGTCCCAACCCAGATGTGACGTAGTAATGGCAGACACCTGTCAAAACAGAGACTGATGATCTGAAATAAGCAATAAACATACATGTGAAGATAATCCAAGTTTCATGTGCTGTATCTCCAGGCATATGGGATAAACTGGAAGCAAAAATCTCAGGAGTGTTCATGGGTCCTACTGTGATGAGAAGGAAAACATTGGAACAAATACACCTTGGAATGATCAGCTCAAAAGGAGAGATAGAGAGGTTTGTATTCTGGCCACAGATGAACACAGACATTGAAGAATTGGTGAGCAGGCATTGGGGGTGTCAGAAGTACCGAGATTCTGATCAGCGGGAACCACTGGTACCACATGAACAATTATGGTTCCATGGCACAGAGTTACAACTGACATGGTCAACCTGGGAAGATTTGAGATCCTCATTACAATGGACTGCTTTACCAATTCCCCAGAAATAGTCATACTCAAACATACCACAGCTGCAGCGATTGTCAGGCACATTAAATCTGTATTTGCATTTCATGGAACTCCAAAAACAATAATGACTGACACTGGACTATAGTTCAAGAATAGGGAATTCCTGGACTTTGCTAAAATGTACAACTTGCATCATGAAACATGTAGTGCTAGATATCCTCAACGCATTGGACTAGCTGAATGCAGAGAAGAACTTGCTCAAAAAAGCAATGGTTGCAAGGAAAGATCCATATTCATCACTATTCAATTATAGAGCTACACCACTGCAATGTGAAAAGTCACCTGCTGAACTCCTCTGCATCAAACATATACATACCTGATTACCAGATATGAGAGGAAAAAAACAACAGCTGACAATGGAGTCCGTGATAGTGAGGAAAAGGCTGGGGAAGTATACGCAGACAAAATGTAACAACAAAAGAGCAAGACCTCTTCCACAGTTAAAAATGAAAGACTTGGTGAGAGTTTGGCAAGATGGGCACTGGCCAGTCAAAGCTCCAGTGATAAAAGAAGAGTGACCTTGCACATTCTCAGTGACCACAGAGGAAGGCCAATTCTTATGAAGCAACTAAAAGATCTGCTGAAGACACCTGAGAACTTGGCATAAATTGTGAAGCGAGAGGAGAAACACAGTTTGAAAATAGCTCACAAAGTGTTCCTGTTATTAACTCTGAGATTGACTAGTCTATTACAGACAAGGGCTTGCAATACAGCAGATCATGAAGATTTTTGAAATGCCCTAAGAGACTGATCGACACAAGTTAAGGTTGTATTAGTGCAACCTGAAGGGCTAAGTCAGCTACTAGTATTTTTGTATAGATTGCGAGTTAAATTCAAAAGTGTTTTTGTTCAGTCAGGGAATTTGGAAAGGGTTCTAAAAAAGGGAAGATGTGCTATTGAGTAAGTCCTCCAGTCTGCAGCCTGAAGTCTTTAAATCGTGATTTGAGGACTTCAGTAATTCAGGGCTTGTCTACGCTACCACTTAGACGTTACTCAGTGGTGTAAATAATCCACACCCCTAAATGTTGTAAGTTACACCAACCTAAGCACCTGTTAAGTGATTCCCCACTCTGGCACATAGAGTGCAGAAGGTGGGGGCCTGCAAGGATTCTAAAAATTAATACTGGCCACTTCAGGCTTGTAGTAAACTCTCAAGGTTACAGCTGCTGCCACCACCCAAATGCAAACCCCTTGGAACCAGGAAGGCGCACTTGGGAATTCCTTCCTGTGTGGTACCCTCAAGCCCTTTCACCTCCCCACCACTCCGGGGAAGAGCTGAGAAAGAAAACAAAGGAAATTAGCTGTTGCCCCCAGCTAATTAAACAACATCTGCACAAACCTCTTAGGACACCAAAAATCCAATCCTGTTCTTAAAAAAGGTAAATTTTATTAAAAACAAAAAGAAGGAAAATACATCTGCAACTTAGGCTTTTGCTAGATTTTAAAAACCCACTTACAAAAATTAAACATCAAGAATAACCTTCTTGGGGTCCAGCTTAAAGGTTACAAGCAAACAAAAAACATTTGGGGGTTAGCACAGAGGAGTCCACTAGCCATAAGAAATAAACAGAAATAAACCTAACCGTGTCTTTCCAAACATTCCTGATCTACTTACATATTTGGGTTGTTAAAAGTAGTTCTAGATATGATCTGATGATTTTCATATCTGGCCTTCAGCTTCTCACAGCATAACAGCTCCCTGTTTCCCTCTTTCCTGGAGAACAAAGGGGAAGGTTTTTTTCCCCATTTCAAAAAGTTCTAGCCTTCCCATTGGCTCTTTGGTCAGGTGCCCACTCCCTTTCCTTTACCTGGGGGACTTTTTAACCCTTTACAGGTAAAGCAAGCAGAGAACAGCCACCAAGAGGGACTTTATAGCTAACTGGCTTGCTGAGTGTCCGTAAAAGGGAGCTACACCCCCCTTTCACTTATCACAGTGCTGGTGTAGACAGCGCTATGTCGGTGGGAGAGTGTCTTCACCACAGTGGTGCAGCTTCATCAGTGTACTCTAGCCCTCAGCCAGAGGTTATGGGTCTATTACAGAAGTGGGTGGGTGAGGTTCTGCGGCCTGCCATGTGCAGGAGGTCACACGAGATGATCATGATGGTCCCTGCTTAAAGTCTATGAGTCTATGTCAACATACTTGCACTACCCTCATCGAGCTAGGGTGGAGGGCGACTAGCAGTGTAGCTGAAGTAGCAGAGGGTGCAGCCGCAAAGGCATGGGTGAGCTGTGCTGAGTACAAAAGAGTATGTGTGAGCCACCAGGGGAATCACACTCTAGCTCCAAGTGTAGCATAGCCTCAATCACAGAGCCTCCCAGGACTACTCCTAAGTTGGAATGAAAAAGAAAAAAAATCCAACCCTACAGAAACAGAACATTCTACTGTACACGCTTCTCTCTTTGGGGAGAGGATGAGAGAATAAACATATGATAGATGTTAGTCACATTGCTTAATGCACTGCTGGAAGGCACTCAGATTCAGTGATGATGGGGGCAGTATAAAAACCTAGATAGAATAGAATAGCAGCTTCTGCACTTCCTTGGGACACAATCTAGTCCTTGGTGATGGGCCAATTGCATCGTGCCACAAGGTGACCAGATCAGCTACCATGCAGATTTAAAATTATCTTTAAATGCCAAGAACAAGTCAAATAACTCTACTGGGGGAAAAAAACACATACACTCAAATATTAAACATGTATGAAGGAAGTTAATTCATTCAATGGACTGGCTGAAAGTTGTTACCTTTTCTGTGTAAACTATTACTGTCCTATTCAGCCTTACTCCACTTTCCTACTTGTTTGTTACTCCTACTTGTTGCTTTCTGTCTTAAACTAGAATGTAAACTCTTCAGGACATGACATGTCATGTATGTATTTGCACAGCATCTAGCACAATAGAGCCTTGATCCTGATTGCATCCTCTGAGTATTACCGTAATATATGTAAGAATAGTGATGATATTATTATCCATATTCTTCATTTATTAAGATAGCCCCATAACATTCAGTGCAAGTTATTGACGTATACTGGAAATATTTTTCATTGTGCTTACCTCTTTCCAAAACTCTGGAGGAGAGAGCACTACTGAGTTGAAATTGCTTATAAAAATTGGAACGGGAACTGCATCATTTGGTCCCATGTGGCATGTCAGGGAAATGAAGGCTCTTCTCAGTGTATAGAAAAGCATGCCATGCTGGTTTGCCCAAAGCTGGTAAAGTAAATTGGGATAAGACTTCAGCTTTTTTGAGTGACGTGTTGCATCCTAACTGCAAAACGATTGAATGCTTTTTATCAGAGGGGTAGCTGTGTTAGTCTGTATCCACAAAAACAATGAGGAGTCTGGTGGCATCATAAAGACTAACACATTTACTTGGGCATAAGCATCTGAAGAAGTGAGTTTTTTACCCACAAAAGCTTATGCCCAAATAAACCTGTTAGTCTTTAAGGTGTCACCAGACTCCTCGTTGTTTTTGCAAATGCTTTTTTGATATTGTTTAATACCGATTGATAATGCTATGCCATATACCGTCTGACTGTAGCGCCACTCACAAAATAGGATATGAGACATGATGTTAAGTAGTACACTGACTTAGTATGTCAGTTTAAAAACACACCTTTCTTGCAGCGCAAACTTGGCTTGTGTCGGTACAGCAACCGCTCCAGTGGGCTCCACTCACAGCTGGGGCTTCTAGGTGCTGCTTTCATACAAAAAATAAGTAATAATAGCTTTCTCTCACATGAAAATCATGCCTAACTCCGATGACATGAATAGTTACATCAGTGTAAAACTGATGTCGAAAAGGAATCAAGCTTCAGAGGGGTAGCCGTGTTAGTCTGGATCTGTAAAAGCAGCAAAGAGTCCTGTGGCACCTTATAGACTAAAAGACGTATTGGAGCATGAGCTTTCGTGGGTGAATACCCACTTCGTCTGACGAAGTAAGAATCAGTTAGCTTAAGTCACTGGTAACATTTATTCCACTGTAGGCCATGAAAGTGGGAGCTACTGAAGGCAGTGTGGCTTGGGGTAGAACAATAGCATGGTATGAGGTGAACTGGGTTCTATTCACTCCCCTGCTAGGTGATTTTGAGTAAGCCACTTCACTGCTCTGTACCTCAGTTTCCCCATTTCTAAAATATAGCTGTTGATGCTTACTCCTCTGTAAAGGGCTTTGTGATCTACTGATAAAAAGTGATGTATACAAGCTAGGTGGAATTATTACTATTTTATTACTTCCTTGGATTGGAAGGCAAAATTTGGCTCTGTACATCAGTGCTTGTGTTTAATTCCAGTACAGCAGTAACCTATGCTTGGTTTTTGATGTAGGAACTTGACAAGAACAGTTTCAAAATTGTAAGAGACTGTGTAAGCTGCCAATCAGATTCACAACAATTGCCTGAAATTTTTTGGAGTTGATTATATTGGGTTGGACACTCTCTTTGGTGTTCACTTGAAGGCTTTCATAGCAGTGCAGAACAGCCCACTGTTGACCACTGAGGCATACTGTAAGAATGTACAGCAAGTGGGATTACTTTATATCCTTCTGTGTACTCCTTTGAACAACCATGCTAGCTGCTGTTTTGAAAATCCTGTATCCAGTCACAGATCTGCTTCTGTGTCTCTACATTTTGCTCAAAATTCCCATGTCTGGTGTCCTGTGGATAACATGAAGTGCCATTAAGACTTTACGGAAGCAAACCAAATCCATTGCACTTCAGAAATTAAGCCTGCAATTTTGTGGAAGGCATAGGCTGCCGCTGTAACCGACTTAAAATGAGCAGCACAACAGGTGTTTATATTGTTATGGTTTCCATTTAATTCAACAACAAGAGATGTCAAATAGCTAGGCTTAATCAACTTTATTAATCAAAGATGATTAGTTAAAGATTAAAACAGCACAATACAGAAAGGCAAAACTATACGGTACCATCGATCTGGGAGGGAGCAGTGCAGGTGGTTAGAGGTCTCAATATGTGAGCTGCACTCTGTCTTTATATCTATTGGGGTTGAGGATTTCACCCGTTCTTTGTATTACTTTCTCATCTATTATCTTTGGTAGACTTTTGGCTAGGCTTGCGCAGACCCTGAAGTAAACAGGACAAAGTTTGTAACTACTTTATTACCTTGTTTTGATCTTAGTATTCCAGAAGACAGCAAAACTTTCGAGACATTCTTAATCAGTTATAGCTTGGTATACAAGTCATGTTCACTAAGCATCAACAATAATGTTTGTCTTGTTCATGTTCTCTGGAATGGCTCTATATCTATACTTAACATTGAGTTTACAATACTCCCCTTGGTTAAACAGCTTAACACAAGTAAAAAGTCTTTGGGGAAAAGCTGAACATGAATAAAATTAATTGTTAAACAAGACCATAGCTGATATAATATGTCATATTGTATATAATATTGACTAACACTATAAACCTTACAGATGCTCTCTTCTCTGGCTTCATATATATTTTGTAAGACAGAGGGTTTTTAGTAGCTACGCACAGCAGTATACCTAAAGCTTGGTGGGTTGAGTGTATTTCTCAAGCCCTGTTGTAGTCCCCTGCTGTATACAGAGCAAGGGTCATACAAAGGTTTCAGCATTTAATTATAGTTTAGTTTTAGTGTTATATAATTCACCATGAATATAAGGCATTCTAAGCTATAGTGTACTACACTGATTTACTATTAGCTAATTATTTTGGTTACATAACATTTTATTTTTATATTGATACTTATAGCTACTCACCACCTTCCATGCTTTGATGAATGCATTTTGTGCATGAGCTGAACATCCCTATTATCTGGTGCTTAGCAAAGCAATTTACCTTCCTGGGTAATAATTCTGTTTCGGAGAGCTGGGTTCCCAATAAAGTCTGTTTTACAAGAGTCAGCTTCACAAACCTCGATAAAGTCCCTTCCTTATTTGATAATTACCCCAGCAGCATTTTAACGAGGTAAAACTTTGCAACCTTGTTTTTTCCATTTTGCCTTTGGCCTGGCTAGGAACACCATGGGGCCTTGGCTTAGTTCAGTCAACAATAGGATAACTCACTTTTATTCTTCAGGCATTTGTTATCACAGGCTTCAAAGCAGTTTGCTTTTTTTGTTGGTTGACTATAAGGGCAGAGGGGGATAATAGTTTGAGCAGAGGACTGGGAATCAAGGCTCCTGGGATCTGTTCCTAGTTGTACCACTGAGTCTCTGGGTGACTTTGGGAAATTCATTTAACTTTTCAGGGCCAAAAATTCTGCTCTCAGTTATAGAGCTATAGTCATACCTTCTATTGGCTTTACCACATTTACACTGGTCAATGAGAGCAGATTTTAACTCATAGGGGCCTCCTTTTGCTCACTACCATGGTTCTACACAAGATCTCCAGTGTTGGCTAGCATCTCTGCACTGTGCTAAACATCCCTGAGTCCCAGCACTCCATCTCTGCTGCAGAGCTGGCACATGAGTCCTGGAGACTGGAGTCATAGGCTGTGCTCCAGACTTGAGTGACGGGCTGGAGTACTGGAGAATATAGCTGGATACTTTGAACTACTGGTTCCCACCGCCCACACCACAACTGGCTGGCCTCATGCAAACCGGACTCCACCAGGCCCTGAACCAGGGCCCTAACAGTGGCAGAGTGGTCCGCCACTGGGTCAGTGGGGAATCCCACTGAAACCTGCTGACCTCACATGGGTGGGAGATATCACTCGCTCACCCTCCCTGGGTCACTTCCTACTCCTCTTCCTGAAGCTGTAGTCCAAGGGGCATCAGGGGTCTTCGAAATCCTCAGTGTGATTAATTCCCTGGGGCTTGGTTAGCCATAGATCTCCAGTCCTAATCTCAGGATTTTGGGCTCCCTCAGGCAAGGGCTGTGGCAGCTCTTCAGCTGGAACCTCTTCCAAAGGTCCTTCCTCTCCAGTAGTCAGCCTGGAAAAAGCTGGGCTGCTCCCTTTTATACTAAGGCAGCACGGTCTAAGGGGTGGGACGTCCGCCACCCATAGCATGGGGTTAACCCTTTCCTGCCCAGTGCGGGGTATGCACACCCCGTCACAGCCCTCCCCCTTAAGAGGGATCCCGGTGGGTGGTCCATCTCCCTCTCCTTTCCTCCCCTCTCAGCCTGGAGAAGAAGTCCGCATTGGTGTGAGCCTTACCAGGTGGATGACACACATGGAAGTCATACAGTTGGAGGGAGAGGTACCAACGCATAATCCTGGCGTTGGCGTCCTTCATGCTGTGTAACCATCGAAGGGGTGCATGGTCAGTAGTCAATGAGAAGGTGCTACCCAGCAGATAGTAGCTTAGGGTGTCGATAGCCCACTTTACTGCCAAGGCCTCCTTGTTGATTGTTGACTAGTGTGTCTCCCTGGGGAACAGCTTACAGCTCAGATATAAAATGAGGTGTTCTTCCCCATTGATTTCCTGGTATAGGATGGCCCCTAATCCCATTAATGAAGCATCTCTTTGCAGTATGAAGTCTTTTGAGAAGTCTGCATACATGAGGACTGGTTCCTGGGCTAGCCATTTCTTAAGGGTCTGGAATGCCTGGGTCACACTTACTGGACCACTGCACGTGCCAGAGTTGGGAACTTTTGAGAGAGGGGCCGCTATTGTCGCAAAGCCCAGCATAAAATGCGGATAGAATCCGGCCAATCCCAGGAATTGGCATACTTGCTTCTTCATTGTCAGCCTTGGGGTATTGGATAGAGCTTGCACCTTACCTATCAGTGGTCGTAGCTTGCCTCCTCCCACTATATACCCCAGGTATGTCACCTCTTCCAGCCTGAGATGACATTTCAGAGGGTTGGCCATGAGGCCTGCCTCCCAACAGGCCTTGAAAACACTGGTCAGGTGTCAAGGGTAGTCCTCCCAACTGCCACTGTAAATCACGATGTCATCTATATAAGCTGATGCGTAGTGGTCATGAGGCTGCAGCACCCTGTTCATCAACTTCTGGCATTGTTATGAACTGGAAGAGGCCATATAGTATGGGAAAAGCAGTCTTTGCCCTGGAATTTGGTGTCAGGGGTATCTGCCAATGCCCTTTTGTTAAATCCAGTGTTGACAAATATTTGGCTCCCCCTAGTCATTCCAGGTGTTCTTCGATACATGGCATCTGCTACTCATCAAACAGGGAGATGGCGCTGACCTTTCAAAAGTGGATGCAAAATCGGATGGCCCCTCTGGCTTTGGGAGAAGTATGATTGGGCTTCGTCATTCATTTCAAGATTCTTCCACCACTCCCAACTCAAGTATTGTCTCCAATTCCTGGTGGACAGTGCCACATCTTCCTGGGAAGGGACTGATGGTCATCCCTCACCCTCTGTCCCAGGGTTGTTGCAATATGGTGGCTTATATCAGTCTGCCCTGGGTGTGTTGACAAGATGTCCAGGAACTCCTGTACTAGAAATTGTAACTGTTCCTGTTGTGCAGGGCTAAGGCCTTCTCCCATTACCACTGGCTTCGGCTCCATAGGTTTTCCCACTAATGGTCCCAGTTCTCGTTCTGGGGGTGAAGTTGCAATGAATAAGATGTCTCTGTCCTTCCAGGCTTTCAACAAGTTCACGCGATATGTGCGTACTTCCTTCCATCACCCCAGCAACCTGATCTTGTAATCTACTGGTCCTACCTGGCTAGACACCTCAAAGGGGCCTTGCCACTTGGCTAATAGTTTCAATTTGGTGGAGGGCAATAATAATAGAACCCAGTACCCTGGCTCAAAGCTGCGTACCTTAGTCCCCCCTTTGTACTGTTGCTCCTGGGTTTGCTGGGCTCGTAACAGGTTCTCTCAGCCGAAGGCTGCCCAAGGCCTTGAGATGCTCAAGGAGCTGTAACACATAGTGGGTAGTTCCTAGGACCCGTGTTTCTTGCGCTTCCCAGTCCTCTCTCAGTAGGTCAAGAATGCCCCAAGGTTGTCTCCCATAGAGGAGCTCAAAGGGGGAGAACCCAGTTGTGGCTTGGGGGACCTCCTGCACATCAAACAGTACGGCAGGCAACAATGAGTCCCAATCTTGAGGATCATCTTCTACAAACTTGTGGAGCATTGACTTGAGGGTTCTGTTAAAGCATTCAACTAACCCAACAGTTTGTGGGTGATACACTGAAGTCCTAAGGGTTCGAATGTTCACGAGCAGCACAACTCAGCTATCAATTTGGAGGACACATTGGTGCCCTAATCGCTTAGGATTTCCTTGGGTATTCCAATCCAAGTGAAAATCTTCACTAACTCAGTCATGATGTTATGGGCCATAGCTGTGCACAGGGGGATGGCCTCAGGGTAGCGTGTCACATAATCGACAAGCATAAGGATGAATCGGTTCCCTGTCTAGCTCTTCTCTAATGGTCCCATGAGATCCATGCCTACTCATTCAAATGGTATGACAACCATGGGGACAGGCACGAGAGGGGCCCGGGGTACCCCTTTTGATCTGGTCCTCTGGCACTCGGGGCAGGAGGCACAATCATCCCTTACCTCCTGGTGAATACCAGGCCAAAAAAACTGACCTGCTATCCTCTGGAGGGACTTCTCTCTATGCAGGTGTTCTACCTAGGGTACTGCATGAGCCAGCTGCAGGAGGCTCTGGCATAATCTCCAGGGTACCAAGAGCTATTGGATAATTTCCTGTGTTTGGGGTTCCTGCACCACTCAGTAGAGGTGGTCTCCTCAGATCTCAAACAATTGTCCTTGGGGAGGTTGTGGCGTATTGTCCCCTTCTTGGTCTGGGGTTGCCACCTGTTCCCAGGCTCGACTTAAGGACAGGTCCTCCCTCTGCTCTTGGATGAAGTCCCCGTCATGCTCCAACTCCACCTGGGCATCCTCTACAGAGTGTTCCATGCCTGGATGGGACTTGGTGGATGGCACAGGGGGTTCAAACAGTCCTTCTCCAGGGTCAGGTTTCGAGGGGTGGCCAAACAGTTCCCCTCTCATCGATCCTGCTTCTCCCCCTCCTGGATTTTGTCTGCCATGGTCCTGCAGGATCTCTTGGAATTCCAGCCAGTCTCTCCCCAACACTATCAGGTAGGCCAACTTGGGAGCTACACCAACTGGAGGTTTCTTCTCAGCAGTAGACCTCAAATTTTACCCAGGAAGTTGGGTAGGGCTGTATATCCCTATGGATACACTGTAGGTGTATCCTTGTCCTGGAGAGTCCAAGGTTGGGAATGAGTTCCTCCCAAATGATTGTGTGGTTGCAGCCTGAGTCGACTAAGGCTGTTGTGGGGATCCCTTCCACTTGAACTAGGGCCATGAGTTTTTCTCAAGCTTTCTTCCGGGCCTGAGGGCTGGCTCCACAGACTTGTCTATAACTACAATCCATGTAGGAGCATTCCTGCTAAAAGTGTCCCTCTTGGCCACACTCCCAGCAGTGGTCTCAGGCTCCCCCAACACCAGGGTTCACCTTCGGTGTGCTCTGTCCTTCTTGAGGGTCTCCTTCCCTGGTGGTCTGGGTCCAGCTGACTGGCCGCTTGTGTTTGTGCATTGGGGGGTTAACTGGTGGTTGGGAGAGGTGTCGTGATTCCACTGGGTCCACCAAGCTGCCAAGAGTCCTCCATCAGTTCTATGGCCTCTGACAGTGTCATCGGCCAGTGCCGTTGCACCCACTCCCGCCCTCCACTTGGGAGGATCTAGGTGAGCTGATCGAGGACAATGATCTCCGCTACTTGAGTCCCCAATTGTTTCTCTGGCTCTAACTATATCCGGGCATTATCCTGCAGGTGTTGGGCTACCACCCAAGGTCTGGGCCCTGGCAGGTACCTTTCTTGACGGAAGCACCAGCGATATGCGTCAGGGTTAATCCCTGTCTGGTCCACGATGGTGGCCTTCACTCTCTCATACACTAGGGCATCCTGTGGGTCTAACCACCGGTAGGCTGCCTGGGCTGACACCGTCAGATAGGGAGCTAACAGGGTAGCCCAGTACTCTGATGGTCACCTGGTGGCAGTGGCTACCCATTCGAATGTCACCGGAAATGCCTCAGGGTCATCGCTGGGTACCATTTTCAACAGTTGTACTGGCAAGCCAGTGGGAAGTGCCCTCATGTCTTGCCCAGGCAGGCCGGGGGTCAGCATGCCTGTCGGGTGCATCAGGGAAGCCATTTGCTGGATCAGGCATTCTTGTTGGGCCTGGTGTTGCATGGCCAGCTCTCTCATCATTTGATGCTGCTGGGCCATAATTTGTTGCAACAGCTGAGCCTAGTGTTGCTGCTGTTGGGTAGCCTTTTGCTGTTGACTTTCCAACAGCCATTTCAAAATCTTGTGGGTCTCCATTTTGGGTAGACCGACAAGTAGGCAGGTGAAGGAGGATTATGCTGCTAACAACCTCCTTCCCCTAAGGCCTTTCAGCAAGGCCCAGTTGATGCCCACTTTCTCCACCACGTCGCATGGTATGCACAACCCGTCCTCCTTTGGGACAGGGTGGGGTTGTGAAACCACCATGGTTACAGTCTACCAGACTGTCCTTAGGCTGAAAATGGCACCGCCCAGAGGCCAGAGTCAATATGGTGGCTCTTGGAGTTAGGGCAGTGCAGCCTAATGTCCAGAGTCAATATAATGGCCCTTCAATTCAGGGCAGTGTGGTGTAGCAGCCAGAGTCCATTACAATGGCCCTTACATTCAGGGCGGCGTGGCCTAGAGGTCAGAGTCAAGTACCTGAGGGGCTACCACAAGGGGGGGGGTGAGTAGGGGGCCTGGTTCTTCCCGACTCCAGGGCCCTAACAGTGGTGGGAGTGGTCCGCCACTTGGTCAGCAGGGAATTCCACCGAAACACGCTGACCTCACACAGGTGAGAGATACCACTCGCTCACCCTCCCTGGGTCACTTCCTACCACTCTTCCTGAAGCCACAGTCCATGGAGCATTGGGGCCTTCAGGCTCCTCAGTGTGGATAATTCCCTGGGGATCCTTTGGCCACAGATCTCCAGTCCTAATCTCAGAATCTCCACCTTCTGCAGGCAAGGGCTGTGGCAGTTCTTCAGCTGGAGCTTCTTCCAAAGGTCCTTCCTCTCCAGCAGTCAGCCTAGAATGAGCTGGGCTGCTCCCTTTTATACTGAGGCAGCAGTTGGAGCATGCCCAGCACAGTCTGAGGGGCGGAATTTCCACCACCCATAGAGTGGAGTTAACTCTTTCCTGCCCAGTGCGGGATATGCACACCCTATCACAGGCCCCATGGGTTACATCTGATCTTTCAATCAGGATTGGGGTCCTGTTGTGCTGTGCATTGTATGAACACCACAATGGAAGACCTGATCTCTGTGCTGAGGAGCATACAAGATACAGCACATGGTTATACAATCTGAGGGAACAGTCAAGGGAAGATGAAGGCAACAGTGATAGGAATACATGATTACATAGGTTCACCATGGGCTCCCCAGATGGTTTTGAGTCATTAAGGTAAATAATTGTTTTATATTTAATCCCCACACTTACCCTCCATCTGCCTAGCCCTGTTCTCTTCTGTATATTTATGCATTACTTTCCCGCATTCATAAAAGCCCATTATATAGCTGGTTGAAAAATTTAAAATGATTTTTTCCATCAAAAAACTTTGGAGAAAAGTAAAACTTTTTGGAGCAAATTTTTAGTTCAAACAAAATGTTTTCATCTGTAGGATAACTTCCATCAAAACTGTGTGTGTTTAATGGTTTGCCAAAAAAAAAAATCACAATTTTTGTGGGTTTTTTAATGATTTTACTTTTCAGTTTGCTACTGCATAACACTGAATTGAGTACAAGTGTTGATGTGTGTTCCTGATGTAGTGGTTGGAGGAGGTTGCACATAAATACATTATGTATTCCCTCCAGCTATGCCTCACACAAGGGTCTCTTTGTAGTTTGGAAAGATATTGGCTTTCAAAAACCACCACCATGTCTGTAAAAATGTTTAAATTTGGAAATCTTTGAAATGGAAATACTTTTTCTATTTTTGAAATGTAAAAATACCAACTGTGCTGAACTGCTCTAGATCTAGGTCAATAGAGTGAGCTCAGAGAGATGGTTCACGCTATAGCTGGATGCCTAGTCTTGCTGTTTTAAATCACTGTTCATTGGCTATAGCTTCATCAGAAATGAAAACAGCTGAAGAAAAGGGCTCCTGCAGATGTGCACCAGCATGCACTTTGTTGCCTCAGGGAACTAACCACATCTCCTCCATGGGAATTTATGGAATGTCTTATTCATTGAAATACTGAATTTTCACAGCAGCAATCTACAGTAGCATGGGGAAGCTACATCAGGTACAACTATTACTTCCTCATATTTCACCTCCTGGAAAAAATCCCCTTGTCCCAAAGTGTGTGTGTCTGTGTATAATTCTGGTACAGGTTTCATTTAAAGTGTGTCAATTTAAAGAGAAACAGTAAATACAATAATTATAGTGACATCTATGCTACGTCTATACTGCATGCTTCTTTCAGCAGCCTGTACAGTATGTACTCGGACAGCCCCCAAGCATGGGTTTAAGTAGCAGTTTAGACAGTGAGGCATGGCTTAAGTGAGTCGAGTACAGCCATGCCTGAAGAAGTGTGGATGTGTACCAGAGTACATACTTTATGTGGCTCCCTGTTCGCCCAAGCTGTGCCTTCCTGTCTACACTGCTATTCTTAGCTCTGTAGTGTCCCATTGCCTCCCAGGGAAAGACTCCGGCAAACGGGAAAGGCTCTGGCAGGGGGAGGCAATGGGGAAAGGCTCTGCCTCGCCCAGCTGCCTCCCCACCTGCCAGAGCCTTTCACTGACACGTGTGGCTACACCCCATAGTGTAGCTAGTGACACAGCTTGCTTGGCACTGCAAAGTGTAGCCCCACCTACCGTACATGCCACCAAAAGTGGTGTGTAGTGTAAACGTAGTCCTAGAGGCTGTAATTGCAGGCCCATTCAGGCAGCATACAAACATATAGTCCCAGACAGTCCCTTCGCCGAAGTCTTTGCCGTCTAGGAGAGACAACAGACAAGAAGAGCATCAGTTATGATTATTAGTGCTATAGGCAGCGTTCATCGTGCGCTAGAGGAAAAAAAGTTGCCATTAATGGCTGACGAATTGGTTCGGCTAACGTAACAAGAAGTTCAAATAGCTTTGGTGCATAAATTACAAACTTAGTAACATTCTTCCAAAACTGCAATAACTTGAGGCTTTAACCAGAAGGCCGCTGAAGTCAATTAGAGGGCTCTCGCTGACTTCAATGGGCTTTGGATCGGGCCCTGGGAAAAGAGTATGAAGACCTATTTCGAATGACGAAGCAGAAATAGGAAACTCTGTAACAGACTGTACAGCTGGACATGGAGATGGATGGTATACGGAAGGCCTTACATCCCTGGCTGACACCTAGGATACATACACTCGCCTTTTTAGATGCCTTTTTATTGATAAGCAAATAGGTTCACATAGCAAACTAAAAGGCCTACTCTTAAAGTAAACACTGACCACGAGAATAAAAAAAAAAAGAGGAAAGGTAGCTCTTCCAGAGGGAGTGGCCAGCTCCTCTCCGTACTCTAAACCCCAGCACAAAACACTGCTCACCAATGTGGAGAGCATGTATGTGTCCCTGACAACCAGGAATGTAATAATTTATAGGGATAGTCCCAATAATCACTGTTTTAACACCGTTTTTGAGAATCCCTCAGACTGCCAAGTCAGTGGAAATGACAGTAGGCTGGCTGAATGCCTCAGAATCTACCACCCTTACCCATTTCCTGCACCCATAAACCATCGCCACTCAGTCAGACACTGATGAAATGCTGCCTTCCCTCTGCTCCCAAGAGGCTTCCCACAGGTGTGTTCCGTGATGAGTTGCTGAGTGTCCTGAGTTCGCAATGAAGTTAATGAAACGTATGGATACTTGGTATCTTGCAGAATCAGGTCTAAGTCATATGAATAAAGTTGAGGGATGCTGGATCAGGCAGAAAACCCCACATGGGCTCAGACATGGAATCATCAGAGTCTGTGATTATAGGAGCAGCGGATTGTCTGTGGGCAATTTTATTTTTATATGTATGCCCCACTTTAAATTATTTTTGACATCTTGGAGCTCCAGCTATGCTCCAGACAACAGCTTTTGCCAGTGGGCTGAAATGCAGAGATTTGTCTGAGAACAAGAATACATGCCTCCATGCTCCAAAAGCAAATGATCGAAGAACAGAAGTGACAAGGTTATTGAGGTAGCTGTAGCTGGATTGCAGGTTGAGGTTCCATACGGTAGCTCTTTGTAATTGGATCTATGACATATGTGCCTGAACGGTACAGGCCGTGCTGTAGCATCGTAGGCAGGCAGTTATCTTGGTGAAGTGCACAAAAGGGCATCTGCAGCTTGAATTCCCAAAGAATAGTGGTGAAGCTGGTAGTCTTGCCTAGTATTAGGTTGCCTGACATGTTCCATTATGAGACCCTGGTTTTAGTGGCTTGTAAGTTTGCCAAACAATCGCCATTTAGGCTGAAAATGTACATGCAGGGTGTCTGACTCAGCCTGAATTTATTTTGAAAGTTTCAGCTAAAATGGTTCAGAAAATACATTGCTTGCCTAGGTTAAAAAAATGCTCAGGTTACAGCTCACTAGCTAACGAGGGGCTAGAGGGGAAAATGAATGCAATCGTTAGTAATTGGTATATGCTAATTCCCCCAGAAAACATATTTATCATGTTATTGAACCTTGCTGCTTGTTGCCTAGTGGATATTCCAGTTCCCCACCTAAGTTGGGATAATTATATTTACTCTAAAGCTTTTAGATCTAAGGAGGAAAAGTACTGTAGAAATAAAAAATGTTGGTTTTTTTAGTATTGCGTGGTGAGTGGGTGAACAAAGAAGGACTGATTTCTCAGTATTGCAGTAGTCAAGGTATTTCACACATTAAGTGTAGGAAGATCGGAGTGAATTCTACAGATGCGAAGATAATTGTATTTTAGGGTCACCATAGTATGCCAGTCATACAGTATGTAGGCTTAAGTGGGCTTTGCATGCCTACCCGTCAGTCACATGTTGTGCAAAGGCCATTGAGACTTACAAGCATGGACCTGATTCACCATTGACCTACTCCAGTTTTATGCCGGTGCAACTCTACCGAAGCAGTGGAATTATACTGGCATAAAACTGGAGTCATGGAGTGGTAATCCCGGCTCCAGAACATCTGAGAGGAAGCCTGTGCCCAATTATCTGATGGCATAACTTCATCACAACTCTATGTTATCACTAGTGCCCAAGAATGCCAATTTGTTTTTCCTCTCAGGCTTCATTTATGTGCCCGTACAAAGTAGGTTACTAGGCCAGATCCTCAGATAGTGTAAATGGAGCTACACTATTTTAAAGCAGCTAAGGATCTGGCCGCATTGATGTCAGCCATTATTATCTCTTGGCAGATTTTTCCTTTGGGGGTCCCTCTCTCAACCCCTGTCCTCTCCCTGACCCATGATTCCCTCCCCATGTGGATGCAGTGTTAAAATGAAAGTGGCATTTAAAAATACATAGGGCTAAATTGGTATACAAGCTACAGAAGGAGAAACATTTGTTTTTAAAATTCCACAGTTTTAAGGTCATGGAGTGTCCACTGAACTGTCCGTATAAAGGGGCTAGGCATGGCCTAGGCATCTCGAGAGCCACAGGGCAATTAATGCATGTGGGGGCCTCCATATTCCTCTGAAAACAGACTCTGCCATGGTGAGCTCCCCATCCATGTCTGGCTCAGATCATTCCCTGAAAATGGAGGGATGGGTTTGACGGGGGGAAGTGGCAGATCAACAGTATCTCACGCAAGGCGATGCATGAAGAACAGCCAGGGTATGATGCAGCAGAGAAAAGCAATTCCCCAGTTCTACTTCATTCCCACCTCGCCACATTTCCCCCACACCCTTTGTAGATGGCATGCCTCCAAATGCAGAGGGACTCAACAGCCTCGAGGTTTTTGGTCATACACGTTGTTTTCCATTCATTTAATCTCCTCCCTACATCACTCCATGAGGTTTGTTCCAGCCTGACTGGTGTGCGAGAGCAAAATGAAGCCCAGTGTGGCTAGATAGAAGCCCAGAAGCTGTGCACAAAAGGGAGGGGGGACAGGAAGTTGGTTATGGCTCTCTGATTCTGTGGCTGGCTGCCTCCCTAACAACCGACGGGCTGCTCAAAATTGAATCAGATGGTAAGAGTCCACAAACTCTGGCCATGCCCCTTCTAGCCCCCAGCACTGGGGTCGCAATGATGGTGGCATATACCAATGCTACGCCAAGTGGGAGACTGACTCCCTCAAAACATAAAATAATGACTAATAAAGATTGCAGAGGACACAAAAATGGGGGGAGAGGTAAATAATGAAGAAGATGGGTCACTAATTCAGAGCAATCTGTATCACATCGTAAACTGGGCACAAGCAAACAATATGCATTTTAATATGGCTGTGGTGCTGGCAAACTGGGTGCCAGCTCATGCTAAAGCCCCAGGTCTTCCTGAATGCTTACAAATGCATAGCTGGAAGGCAAGCCAATTCAGTTGAGTATTAGTATAGATCAAAGAGATTGGTCAATGTATAAGAGTGTATTTGGTGGTTAAACTTCATGAAAACTAATGAGTTACTAGCATTATTTTCACTTATCTGTATCCCGTTATAATGTAGTAGCAAACATGTACATTGTGTGTACCCCTGTAACTAAATAACCCATCAAATGAGAAAGGAGCCTTGTATAATGCAAATGAAGAACTTTAACAGAAAAGTGCTAATTTCAAAGGAGGTGGTCATTGTGTGTGATGACAGGTGGTCAAAGGAAGAGCCCACGTGGGTGGTGACCTTGTCAGCTTATTTTCTCTGAGAAGAAACTATAAGTATGGATTGAGGAAAAAACCTGCATCTCTGGACTGTTTGGGTTCTAACAGGGTGGAATAACTGAACGAGAAGGCAGAGATCCCCCGAGTTATTCTCAGTAGTCCTGAGAGACTTTTGGGAAACTGGCAGAACACTAAATCTCTGTTAACAGTTGGAATTATAGACTGTGACTCATCTGTACGTACATTTTACCTGCTTTAACCTCTCAATAACTCTCATTTCCTTTTCTTAGCTAATAAACCTTGAGTTAGTTTACTATAGAATTGGCTGCTGGAGCTGTCTTTGGTATAAGATCTAGGATACCAATTGATCTGGGGTAAGTGACTGGTCTCTTGGGACTGGGAGCAAACTGAATGTGGTGTGATTTTTGATGTAAGTGACCTTTTATCACAAAGCCAATTTGTCTGGGTGGCAAGATAGGCTGGAGAGTCTAAGGGGACTGTCTGTGACTCCATGGTAAGACTGGGATAGTGATCCAGGAGTTCACTTTTGTCATCTAATTATAGAACACACCAACAGTTTGCCCTGTTTTCTGACAGTCTGCCCTACAGCCGGCACTCATAGTCGTGAGCCGCTCCAGACAGCATGACAATGGCACAATGTAAATGGAAATCTAGTAACAAAGAACACAGGCCATATTTACTCTCTCCTGGGAAGCAATTATTCTGAGAAAAAATTGGGTGTCAAGGTGGATCATCAGTTCCCTGTGTGATGCTAAAAACTGCAAAAGAGCTAATGTGATCCTGGGATGCATAAATGGGAGATTCGTGTAGGAGTAGAGAGGTTATTTTACCTCTATATTTGGCACTGGTGCAACCTCTGCTGGAATACTGTGTCCAGTTCTGGTGTCCACCACTCAAGAAGGATGTTGATATATTGGAAAGGGTTCAAAGAAGAACCACAAGAGTGAGTAAATGATTATAAAACATACCTTATGGTGATAGATTCAAGGAGCTCAATGTATTTATCTTAACAAAGAGAAGAGTAAGGGATGACTCAATTACAGTCGATAAGTATGTGCATGGGGAACAAATATTTAATAATGGGCTCTTCCAACAAGCAGAGAGAGGTATAACATGATCCAATGGCTGGGAGTTGAAGCTAGACAAATTCAGACTGGAAATAAGATGAAAAAATTTAATGGTGAGAGTAATTACCTACTGGAACAATTTACCAACAGTTGTGGTGGATTCTCAACTTTGATCCAATGTTTAAACCAAGATTTGATATTTTCCCCAAAAATCTGCTCCAGGAATTATTTTGGGGGAAGTTCTATGACCAATGTTATACAGGAGGACCGACCAGATGACCACAGTGGTCTCTTCTAGCCTCAGAATCCATGAATCTCTGCCGAGGGAACCCATATAGAGAGGTGAAGCCAGGTTTTACTACATTTTGCACTACCTGAGTGGAATCTGCCATGGAATTTAGATACACCAACTGAAACAGTGATATTTCTGCTTTATGTTGCAAAAGGTGTCCTCTGAATTTAGGGTCAGCTTCTGGATTTTGGCAGTGCAATTACATCCATGCTCAATGTGCCGCAGCAGAATTTTCCAGATCTATTTTCTCTTCTTTTAGCTTTTTGTTCCTCCTTTTGTGTTGAAGGTACACCCTGGATGACTTTGTGGAATCACAGAGCACACTGTGAAAGATGTGTGGAATGAAATGTCCTTGCTCATCCTCTCACACAGAGAAGACAGGATCCAGTGTGCCGTGCTATTTGCTTTGTGCTACACAGATGCACAATATCCAATAAAGTCAGAGATACAACATAAAAACCCCACCAAGACCAGAAGTAAGAAACCCCAGAGAAATAAACCATTTTTATTAAAGGGATTTTAAAGGGTTTTTTTCCTGGTTTTCCTATTCGTTAGCTTACCTCCCTCTGCAGCCAGCTTTGTAGAGCCTTTTGGGAAAGGGAATCATTGTTCACATGCATCAAATTTGATATACTTTCAAAATAAAAAGTACTTTTAACCACAAAATTCTTTGAAGCGAGTTTTTTTCTTCCCCAGTGATTACATCAGGTTTTAAAATGGGTTGAGTGTATTTTTGTTTGTTTTTTGTGTATCTGCCTTCATGGTGTTAACCCTGCCGCTCTTCCAGGCATCAGCTAAAATGACCACTTGTGATGCTGTGAAACTGAAGAGCTCACATGACTCCAGAGAGATGAGCTTCTGAAGAAAGTGAAAGCCTTTAAGTTATACTTCTCCTTGGTTAGTTCCCTAAGGAAATCCACTCTCTCCATGTGGGAGGTTAGTGAAATACATTAGTAGCAAGAAGGTTGGTGCCCCATGTTTAATGATCCTTAGCCACAGAAGTCTCCTACTACAAATGGAACATAAAGCTACTCTAAATTGAGAGATGAGGCCAGGCATTCTAGTTCACCTATTTTTGTTTCTAAGCTTCTCGTGTTTCTATATAGATACTTACATTTTATGGGCCTATTGTTAACTCCGTAGTCTGACATCTTGATTTCACGGACTACCTCTGATCTTTACTTATCCCTGCTCCAGTTCAGATGTGTTTTCTGTCCCATTTTTTACTGGTTACTTTCCATTATAGACATCTCTAAGTGATGTCTATGTCCAACATGAATGCTTCTCTCCACTCACTGTCTTCCAGCCTAACTAAACAATTTCCCAAAACTTTATTATTTCAGTGTGCTTACAGTTAGGATGCTCTGGCCCCAGAATGTTCCTCAGTTCCTAATAAATGTAAACCTCTCTTATTCATGCCATGTTTTCATCCTTATACTTAGACCCTGCAATTCTTCCCCATGCCCTCAATCTAGTTGTCCCTGCACATACTTGGGACTGGAAGCATTTCTGAAAGAGCTGCCTAAGCCACCTTCCTAGCAATCTAAAGTTAGCTTCCATGGCCTCATTGGTACAAATAAGTACAACTGCAGACTGTTACCCAGCACTCACTAAGAGAAAGTCTAGAGCCCTCATGAGACCCATCACTTTTGAAGCTCATAAGTAAGTTGCTCACTGTTTCTTTCCGTCAACACATGTCCAGCTACCTGGATTTTTTAATGATCTAATCCCTGCCACAAGAGCCTTCCCCATCCCTGCAGGCTCTGTCTCCACATCTACTAGCCTTCGCAAAGACAACTTACTTGCCTGTGTCCAGGGAAGCAAACTTGGAGAAGCCAGCCAAGAGCTCTTCACTGTGACCCTGTGGGACATGGCCAAGTGTCAGCTAGCTGAGGGATTTGGTTTACCAGAATGAGGCTTCACTGTACCGCGTTCACCATGCGTTTACATTTAATGATGGGCAAACCTTCAGAGATTCAGAGGGTCATTACTGATCGTTCAAAAGTGTAGATCCAAACCACCCAGACTTTTGGGGAATGCAAAATTGTGCTGGATATTTTGAAAGGGTAGGCTCTCTCATCAAATTTCTGGTGCTTCTTTCTGATGGTTTGGCCATAGTCCAAGAACAGTCTATTTTCATAGTCTGGCACTTACATTTCCAGTCCCAGACAGAACCCAGGCACGCTGAGATGCACAAAAATGTCTGTGTTCATATATGTATATAAAACCCCAGAAAAGGTGTGTTTCACATTCTGTTTTGAGCTTGGGGGCAAAGATTTGGAAGAGGTCTTACTTTATCTTTGTGGGTGCATCCGATGAAGTGAGCTGTAGCTCACGAAAGCTTATGCTCAAATAAATTGGTTAGTCTCTAAGGTGCCACAAGTACTCCTTTTCTTTTTGCGAATACAGACTTACACGGCTGTTACTCTGAAACCTGTCATAAAGATTATATTGATTGATTAGCATGATTAGGAATCTAACCACTTCACAAGAAGAAATAGGAGCAGCACTAGCAGTCACTGGTAAAAACAGTCCTCCCCTTTCACTAAGAGAGTGTTCATTTAGAAATATTTTTATATATTAACATTTGTGTTTCTAAAGCATCTTCAGCTTGTGGATGTCAAAGTGTTTTGCATAAATCAATAAAACTTCACAACAGCCCTTCTGAGGTAAGTATCCCCCCGACACACACATTTTAAAGATGGGGAAACTGAAGTAGAAAGAGATTAAAGCCCTGATTCAACACAAATTCAAGTCCTAGAAAACTCCCAATAGCCATAAAGCATCTCCTTGATTACTACAGGACATGGATCAGGCCCTAAAAGCAACATTTTCAAACTTGTTTGCCTAAATTTAAGCACATGTAGGGTGAGATTTTCAAACACACAACGTGTGTTAATACCTAATTCTCACTGAAAGTCAATGGGAATTAAGCACCTACTTGACATTTTGTGCCTTTGAAAATCTCCTCAGTGGGCCCTTAGTCAGCAAAGAACCTTAAGGCACATGCTTAAGTCCCACTGACATTCACAGGACTAAAGCACATGGTTAAATGTAAGCATATGCTTAAGTACTTTGCTGAATAGGGATAAACTTAAGAACATGCAAAAATGTTGTTGAGCTGGGTTCAGTAATAGGTAGCCTAGTCTTCAGATGTACCAAACACGTCCAGTTTCCATTGCTGTCAATGGGTGAAATTCACCCCTCTGCAGACGGCACACACAATAGCTACGCAACATTTAAGCATGAGCAAGGGGTAGAAAATCTGTGCATTTAAAGGCTGCATTTGTATCATTTTGAGCATGGCTATACGTAATGTTCAGGAGGGATGTTAAGAATTCATCTTCATGTGAAATGACTTGTCAACTCTTTCTCTATTGTGCTGAGGAGAAATTTTTTTACAAAACTTCGCTGCTAATGAGTTGGTAATACCTCAGCAATAAACTACAACCTGCATCCGCATAAGCTTATAAAAATATCTTTTGGAGATAAAATTGGCATTATTTATGTGTGTCACTTAATATGAATAATGTATCAGTTTAGCTTAACCTGAATAATTCAAATCAAATGTTGGTAAACTCTAAAAGCCTTTTTAAATGGAGATTGGGAAAGAATCGTATCTCCTTTGAGACTTTCACCAAATGAGTTTTAACTTTTTTTTTTTTTGAAGATCCTGGTCGAGATAATGTGCCTTTTCTTTTTCTAGCGGGAGAAAATAACTGTTGTTGCTGTACGTTAGATAGCGAGCACAAACGACAGCATCTCAGATGTGTTTGAAGTAGATCATATTATTGTAAATTTTACATGCAGATTCCTCAGAACATGCGGTTTGCAGAGAAAGGGGGAGACTGGAAAAGGAGGAGAGATTTAACTTTTATTTGTGCATGTAAATAGCGGAACATGTAAGTTCTGGCGCAGTTACTTTCCACTGGAGCAGCAGTGATAGATCATTGCAGAGTGATGTGAGAAAACAAAACCCCTGTCTCTTTGTTAATGCTTTAAGGTCTGTTTTTAGCCACCTATCAAGGCAAGAGGACAGGAAGGATTAATTTATTATGATAGATATTGAGGCAGCGCTTGATTTTAACTTGGGATACATGCCCATGCAAGGAAACACACTGGTAAAGTGAAAAAAAGAAATCAAGCCCAATAATAGAGCTAGTTGAATTTCCAATACTGAAATATTTTGACCAAACCGCAAAATATTTTGTTTTGGAAACGCCCTGGATAGGTGGGGTGGAGGCCTCATGCTCCCTTTTGCCAGGCTCCCTGGTCAGCCTGCATCTCAAGGTGCACCTGGTCTTCCCCCTTGGTAAAGGAGGCAATTCCTCACAGATATCTTCAACAGGGTAGCTTGCTTGTTGGCCAGAGAGCCCACACTAGGGCTATGTCAGCCCTAATTACAAGATGAGCCTCACCTGAGAGGAAGCAAGTAATTCCTGTATAAAAAGGCAGTGAGGTGCCACAAGGGGGTTTGGGCTGAGGAAAGTAGCTGAGTACTGCCTGAGGCCTGGCAGTAAGCTGGGGGATGCCCAGGAAACAGAAGTCTGAGAAGCTGTAACTGGCTGAAAGCTGTTGCTGAAGGGAGCCCAGGTGAGGAAACTTTTAATTTTCCTGTGGAGTTTGTTTGAGGAGCCCTATGAAGCAGAAAAGAAGGGTGGGGCACTGCAGAGGCAACGGTGGCCATGGACTGGTGCTCAGGAAGCAGTGAGGGGACACAGTGCCAGTGTCCCAGGCTGTGGTACGTGATGGAAAACGTAGTCCAGCGGGGGAGCCTGGACAATAGAGGAGACTAGACATGCGATGATTGAACTGCAACTCCCATGAGGCACCATTGCAGCATTTCCAAATTGAAATGTTTTGGTTTTCAGGCATTTCAGTCAACAAAATAATTGAAAGAAGACACTCATCATGGGGGATAAAGGAGCGAAAAACCCAATTTTTCACTGAAAACCAGTTGACAAAAAATGTTCACCAACACTAACCCAAATGAGCAGTACAACAACAAAGTACATAACCCAAATAGAAAACAAAAGCAGAATTAACTTTCTCCCAAATGATGCCACATATGACTCTGGTATATGCTGAGGAGGAAGCTTTCCAAATATTCAGACTTGACCTTTCCAGTTTATACTTGGAGCTGGTTAGCAGTCTGAAGCCTACAGTCTCAGCTGCCATATTGAGACAGGTGATAAGAAATTAGACTTACATTATTGAAGGGTTTAAATGCCCATATCAGAACCTGGTATTACATTTGTTGAGTCATGGCAGTCAATGCTGGTTGCAAAGTAGCTGACTGGACCAATAGGACGAAAGCAACAGTAAAAGACACCATGTTTTTCCCAAGTCACCTCCTTTTAGGAGATCAATACACAGAATGTTATCTACAGTAATGCTAAACAAAAGCTAACTTTGCTTTACAACTTTCATGTTAATTATGCATCCTTTTATATGCATCAGTATCATCTTTCATGTTTCTGTTGGATGAAAGCAGAAATATCTTGTCACAGGTAAAACAACTAAAACCAGATTGTTTAGACTTGTTTTGGGGTTCAGCAAGGCATATTTTGTTTTTTTAAATTTCTAATTAATTTGACAGTTTCATATCACACTCTTCAAGGCACTGCCCCAGTGGGTTTCAGTTCCCCTTGGATCACTGATAAATACAGAAAAAGTGGTGAATATTTAGGGTGACCATATTTCCCCATGCTGAATATGGGACCCCTGGTAAAATTACTCATATTCAAGCAAGTTCAATGGCAATCAGTCTGAACTATGCAGTACAAATGTTCAAATTAACATCAAGTTGACTGAGTCCCTGTTCTAAAGAAATACTTCGTAATTGGATTCTTTATATTTACCTTCTTATCTATAAAGCTTTAGGGTTCACACAGGGAGGGTGACACACACACCCCTATCCCCCACCACACGCACATGGGGAGAGGTTACACACACAGACACTCCCATACACCTCTCTCACAAAAAGCCTGTCCTCATGGTTCTACAGCTGGGTGTGTCCCTACCTGTATGCTGGTGAAAGGGTGAGACCTGGAGTGTGTCTGCAGCTTGTCACAGCATTACAGGGTGAGTGGAAGCCCAGGCTGGTGGGTCAAGGGGCTCAGTACCCCAGTTCCAGGTGGCACCCTGGGGGGGGAACTTGTCACACCAGGGTGGGTGAAGAAGGCGCTGTGGAGCCCGCAGGGTCAGGGCACGAACAGGCTGGAAATCGTGTCCCCCCTGCCCTGCCACTCCAGAGCTTAGCTGAGGGGATGAGAGGCTTCTCCATGCCAGCGCTGTGCAGGTCTTGGAACACGCAGGGCTCAGCTCCTCCTGGCCAGTGCCCCAGGCTGGATGGTCTTGGCCTTTCCCGGGGCGCCAGCTCAGCCAGAGGCAATGGGGGAAGTAAGGAGCCTGCTGGCCAGGCTGTTGGTGAGCTGAGCACTCCGACCAGGGGCTGGTTCTCCGCACAGTGCTGGGAGCGGGTTGTGCCTCGCCGTGGGAGGGCGGGATATGGAGGAGCAGTGGCACTGTGGGGGTGAAGGGGCAAAGCAGGGAGAGGACAGTGAGAGGGGAAGCAGATAAAGGGCCAATGGGTGGGCAGCAGAGACGACACGTAACCAGCTGCCGCCTGGCACCTGCCTGCACTCACCAGCAACCACAGCGCACAGCCAGTGCCGGTTGGAAATGGGACATGGGGAGAGGCCCTGCTGGCCGAGCGCCAGCACGCAGTGTGGGCTGTGCTGATAGACCAGCAAAGGGAGCAGCTGGCCCCGTGTGCTGCAGTTTTGCCCCGCCACATTAGGGGTCTGGAACACATGACTTATGAGGAGAGGCTGAGGGAGCTGGGATTGTTTAGCCTGCAGAAGAGAAGAATGAGGGGGGATTTGATAGCTGCTTTCAACTACCTGAGAGGGGGTTCCAAAGAGGATGGCTCTAGACTGTTCTCAATGGTAGCAGATGACAGAACGAGGAGTAATGGTCTCAAGTTGCAGTGGGGGAGGTTTAGATTGGATATTAGGAAAAACTTTTTCACTAAGAGGGTGGTGAAACACTGGAATGCGTTACCTAGGGAGGTGGTAGAATCTCCTTCCTTAGAGGTTTTTAAGGTCAGGCTTGACAAAGCCCTGGCTGGGATGATTTAACTGGGATTTGGTCCTGCTTCGAGCAGGGGGTTGGACTAGATGACCTTCTGGGGTCCCTTCCAACCCTTATATTCTATGATTCTATGATTCACCAGCCTTGCACACCCACCCACATCATCAGCCACAGGACCCCCCCTCCACCGCTGGTGGGAGGGCGGATGGCGAGCAGGGATCCAGACAGCAGCAGGACCCACCAGTACTGATGGAGAGGGAGACAGAAAATACGGGACAAATTGCCAGTTTTTAAGAAAAAGTTGGGACACCTGCAGGAGGGCTTAAATATGGGACTGTCCCATGAAAAACAGGACATCTGGTCACCCTACAGATACTCAGATGTTGTAAATCAGCATAGATCCATTGACTTCAACTGAGTTACACCGAGTTACAACAGCTGAGGATCTGGGCTGAAGCATTTTTGTTTTTCCCCAAGATCCTTTGTGTTATATATTTATTTCAAAGATAAGATTGTGAGGTACCTTGGTCTCTGTGCATAGATACTTACACATGGAAAAGATATTTGACGGTACAGGGCTTTTCAATCTAGCAGACAAAGACATGACAAGATTGGCTGGAAGTTCAAGTTAGATAAATTTGACCTTGACCATAAGCTGCAGTTTCTTAACAGTGATAGTAATTAAATACAGGAACAGTTTACCAGGGGAGGTGGTGGTCTTAGAACCTGTGCATCTTAGAAATGAGAACTATTTTTAAAACATGCTTTAGTCAATCTTCTGGGGAAAACTCTATAGCCTGTGTGTACAGGAGGTCAGACTAGATGATCATAGTGTTCCAAGCTGGCCTTAGAGTCTCGGAATCAGTGAATCTTTGAGGAACTGTGGGTTATGGAGGGGAAAAAGTAAAGCAAAGCCTTACTAAGACAAAACAATCTTTAAAGTCAAATCTGTAATGTGGGATACTATCCTATCAACTGTTCAAAATCATCATTCTTCATAGTTACATAGAATGAGACCACTGCTGAAATTAAATCCCATTTTCCATCTAAATTACTCTTCCTGATGCATCTAGGACTAGATGTCATACGTGCAGGTGTGGGGTGTTGCATGTATAAGCATGAGATAAAAATGGGCATATAGAAGTGCAGAGGAATGCAATCCTGCACTAATGAAAGTGCTGCTTGCTGACTGCCAGTTTATTCTTCCATAGGAAAAGGGATAAGGCCAAAGAGAGGCATGTGTCGTTAACTTCTTTGTTAGTATAATGAGGATCATGCTTTAGCCCATGGCTTCTCAGACATGCTCATGCTCCACTTCCACCCTATCCTATTTTACCCTGTACGCTTGTGGGTGAGGTGCTGAGTGCATCCTGGGGGGCACTGAGGACCCTCAACTCCCATACAAGTCCAAAGGGGTGATGAGTATGCAGCAGCTTGAAAAAACAGGCAACATACATTTAGTGCCTACGGGAGATGAGTACCCAACTCCCTTTGAAATTCAGCAGGAGCTGGGTGCCTCATTCCATTAGTCTCTTTCAAAAATCCCAAGCTCAGCATGCAGTTAAATTATTGATGTTAAGCACCCAGGTTTTTTGGCCATAGTGTAAGGGAGACTGTTTGCCTAAATGATAATAATAATAAAGGTACTAGTCCAAGCCCTCTACCTGATCATTACAAAGGTTGGAAATAAAGGAAAATTTCCACAGCTTGCTCTTTCTTCTAATAAACCTCCAAAACACTTTGGCAGATGAAGGGGCATTGCAAAAGGATAATGAAGGTTTTAAGGTGAAGTTTGTACTCACACTGGGTGTTGGACTGACAACCCTGAAGTCTTCTGTGTATCTGGAGAACAGGGAACAGTTGTGCAGGTGCCCGCAGTCACCTGGAAATGTGCCTCAGTTGTGCCATGGAAGAGCCATCTCTGGAAGCAACCGGGCTGCCGAGATTGCAGACAAAGGGACTGATTTAAAGTAGCATTGAGGTATTGATACCCGTCCACTAGGAAGTGGGCTGAAAGCAGCAATGCATTTCCGTGTAGGCCTCTGAACTGTCATTAAATGTGACCACTGGAGCCGAGCAGAGATTTTTCATCAGAAGTGTTTCCATTTAAAAGCTTTTCATATTTTTCAACCGATTCTAATAACTTTCAGCCCCTTTCAACCTGTACTTGAACCAGAGCCCCAGAGCCCATTAATCTTCTGTGCTATATGGCCCTAGCCATTAAGACTTCTAGGACTGGTGGCTGAAATTTTCAAAGAGTACACAGCTCCTGTTAAAAGGAAACAAAAGAGTTCACCAGAATTCATTGCTCACCAACTTCTCCATCTAACAGTATCTGTATCGAGTGCTGCTATTCAAATTCTTCTGCTTACTCCAGTAGGGATTTTTAAGCAAATCATATTCGTTTGCAGTCATTTTAGGGGCTTTTTTTTTAGCATTAGATTGATTACTAGATTGCTCATTTAATTTACAAGTTATTATATTTGCTCCCCACCACCACTGAATTTGATTTCTCATCTGGGTCTATCTGCTCTTTCAAATCCAAGTCTGCTGGATTTGTTTGGTCTTATTTATTTATTAAATTATTTTAACCACATGAAATAACTCTTGGAGACCTTTCCCTTTCTTCCCTGTTTTCATTATTTTTACAACACAATAGAACTCCTAGAGTTCAACAGCAAAACGTGTGCCTGCAACAGCATAATGAGTGGAATACATACAGCGCTGTATATGATATCAGAATTGATCCCATGGTGATAAAACTAATATCACCAACCCTGGGTTGTGGCACCTCAGAATGAATCATGGGGGAAGCGCACACCGAGAATGAAGTAGAAGGCTTTTATTTACACATTCATCTTGCTAATCAGGCGTGGTGGGAAAAAGAAATTCAGAAAAGAAAGTGCCTGGCAGTTTAACAGGAACTCTGATGAAATATTATATTGTTTAAAGTTTGCCAGAGTGTGGTTCTCTAAGGAACAGAATTGCTTTAGTGTTTTCTTCATCTCACAGTGTTTCCTAATGGAATCTGCCTTCTACAGAATAGTGCACAGAGTAGCATACAGAGCGTTACATCTCTCCACATCTCTTTCACAAACAGAAGTTGGTCCAGTAAAATATTTTATCTCACCCACCTTGTCTCTCATCTCTCCAGGTAAACAGACTAAAAAACTTTTTATTTGTTAACCTTTTATTTGTATTACAGTAGTGCCTAGAGGCTGCCCTGAAGCCAAGATCAGCTACCCATTGTGTACATATGCACGGTAACACTAAAGGATAAGGTGGGTTTGTAGAAGGGCATATGGGCAGCTTGGCCAAATTGTGTTTAAGACAGGATTAAAGGAGAAATAGGAAATTGTGGCTTTGAACTACTTTTACATTAGCACTCAAATATATTATTTTTTATTTGTATATTCCTTTGCAAATAGTGAACCAAATGCACAAGGGGTACTATACCACTGAAGTTATTGAAGCAGCATTGAATTTGACTCATTAAGTTAACCCTCAGAATGAACATCTCTGTGATGTAAGTAAGCAATTTTTAATTTCCCCTTTTGCAGAATGAGGATGATGACGTGCCCAGGGTTGTAGAGGCAGCCAATGTCAGCGCAAGGGTGACCAGTCATCCTGATATTATTGGGACTGTCCTGATATTAGGGGTTTTGTCTTATATACACAACTACAGTAACTCCTTACTTAACGTTGTAGTTATGTTCCTGAAAAATGCTACTTTAAGTGAAACAATGTGAAGCGAATCCAATTTCCCCATAAGAATTAATGTAAATGGGGCAGGGGGAGGGGGGGAAGTTAGGTTCCAGGGACATTTTTTTCAACAGACAAAACACTATTTTTATATATATATACACAGACACATGCCCATATATACAGTATAAGTTTTAAACAAACAATTTAATACTGTACACAGCAATAATGATTGTGAAGCTTGGTTGAGGCGGTGGAGTAAGAGGGTGGGCTAGTCCCTAGGGAATGCCTTGGGGTTGAATGATGAACTAGCACTCGGCTGAGCCCTCAAGGGTTAACACATTGTTGTTAATGTAGCCTCCTGCTCTACAAGGCAGCAGGAATGGAGGGAGGAGACACAGCATGGCAGAGCGAGACAGAGACACACACTGTGAGAGTGAGACACACACACACACATTGCCCCTTTAAGTATGCTGATGCCACTCTAAGTACACTGCCTTTTTAAGTAGATCAGCAAGTTAAGACAGCAGCTGCTACCAGCAAGCTCCCTCCCTCCTGTGCCCTGTCGTGTCCCGCTCTGTGGAGATGGGGCAAAAGAGCAGGGGGACAGGATCGGGGAGAGGGGGACACCCTGACATTAGCACCTCTCTTCCCCACCCCCACCCCTCACAGCAAGCAGGAGGCTCCCAGGAGCCGCTCCAAGGCAGAGGGCAGGAGCAGCACGTGGCAGTGGGGGGAGGGACAGCTGAACTGCTGGCAATTGATAGCCTGCTGGGCAGCTGCAGCACAGGGAACTTAGGGGAGCTGATAGGGGGCTGCCAGTTCACCCTGGTTCCAAGCCCCCACCCGCTCGCTGCAATGGGCTGCTCCTCCTGCAAGCAGTGGACAAAGCAGGTGGCTGCCAAACAACGTTATAAGGGAGCATTGCGCAACTTTAAATGAGCATGGTCTTTAATTGATCAGCAACATAATAACAAAACAACGTAACCGGGACATTAAGTGAGGAGTTACTGTGTGTATACACACACACCAAAAAAAGTGTCCGGGTTTTTCAAACTTGCTATCTGATCACCCTAGTCAGAGCAGAGACAAGAACCCAGGAATTCCGGTTGCCCAATCCTATGATCAGTCCAATGGAGTAGGTACTTTTCCTCTTTGTAATTTTGGGCACATTCATAATTGTTTGCAGTATAGCTAGACTTTAATCCTTTTCTATATTTGTCTTATTTATGTTTCCGAAGCATGTAATCAATTAGCATACATGCTTATGTGTGTATAAGGAAGCATATGCAACTTCAGCCCCACCCCCAGCTTTTCTCTCTAGACTCTTTTGTGTTGTGTTTTTATTTTAAACAGATGGCTGCATCAAATTCCATGATCATGATGGACAATTAACATGTGCAATTGGTGAATCATGACGGAACATTCCTATAGATAAATGCAAGATGAAATTACCTTTGGATATTTTAGAATCATGGAGACAATTTCCTTCTTCGTACTCCCCCATCTTATTCTAGCCATTTAAAATCTCTTCCACAACATTTCATATCAAGCCAAGTTTAAAAAAAAAACAACCACAAAGAAAAAAAACCCACTTCATCTGTAGAAAAATGGAATCCAAGATTTTGAAAAATGGACATCTGCACATAGGTTTCACCTAATAAGTGGCCTGATTTTCAAAAGACAATGGGAAGAAAATCAGGCCATTTTATTTCGATGTGAAATATAAACTAAGATGCCAAAAAGCTTACTCTCTTTTTGAAAATCTTGACTCTAATATTTATTAACAAAAAAAGGCCTACATTTTGGGACAGTAAAGTTTGCAGCAGAGCACACCCCATCCAGACAAAATCTTAAAAAGCATGAAAATAAGAAATAAAGGTGATAGACTGTGCATTCTTTTCCACTTTCATATTGCCTGGAACATACTCTGACACAGTCAGACATATATATTTCAGACTTTGTCTCCAACAGATACCAGAAACAATGCATACCCCAGCTTTGTCCAAGTAGTACTTGAAGGCAAAACTTGAACAGTGAGTTCATATGCTTTTATACCTGTTATTTTAACAGATCAGCCCATCTCAAAGTTCCACATTCCATGCTGTTGGGAAGTTTTTCTGCTTTAAGATGGGTGAGGCCACTGGTAAGATTGTCCTTCATTGTCTTATATTATCATCAAACCACCATAAAGAATTCAAATACCACTCAAAGTTTATATTCTTTGTTATGTTTTTTGCCATTTCAAATAGATTTTTACAAAATAAAGATTTAAGCTTATGTTAAAACTGGAATTTATAGTGCAAATTTAACTATGGTGCAGCTACTGCTGCATCATAATGAAAACAGATCCATTAAGAAAGGGCTTGCCATTTGCAATGTATGATGAAGTGAAAGTAGACTGAAAAGTGACTGCAAAAATTACGTTGAAGAGCTCCATATTTATTCACTTCCAATGAGTTTCTGATCAAATTTACTGAGTTTATAAATCAAGATATTTACCAACATTTTCAAACTTTGATGCATTATGTTTCATAGATTCCAAAGCCAGAAGGGACCATCTAGCCTGATCTTCTGTATAACACAGGCCATAGTACTTCCCCAAATTAATTCCTAGGGCATATCTTTTAGAGAAACATCCAATCTTGATTTAAAAATTGTCAGTGATGGAGAAGCCACTACCACCACTGGTAAATTATTCCAATAGTTAATTACCCTCACTCAAAATATCATGCCTTATTTCCAGTCTGAATTTGTCTGTCTTCAGTTTCTAGACATTGGTCCATGTTACTGCTAGACAGAAGAGCCCATTATTAAATATTTGTTCCCTGCATTATTTATAGACTGTAAGCAAATCACTCCTAACTGTCTCTTTGTTAAGTTGAATAGATTGAATTCCTTGAGTTTATCACTACAAGGCATGTTTTCTAATCCTTTAATCATTCTCATGGTTCTTCTCTGAACCCTCTCCAATGTATCAATATCCTTCTTGAGTGGTAGGTACCAGAACTGGACATGGTGTTAGAGCAGAGATTGCACCAGTGCCAAATACAGAGGTCAAATAACTTTTTGCTCCTACTCCAGATTCCTCTGTTTATGCATCTCAGGATCACATTAGCTTTTTCGACCACAGCATCATACTGAGAGCTCATGTTCAGCTGATTATCCACCACGATTCCCAAATCATTTTTAGAGTCACTGCTTCCCAGGATAGAGTCCCCCATCCAGTAAGTGTGGCCTACATCCTTTGTTCCTAGAAGTATACATTTACATTCTGCCATATCGTTTGCTCTCACCCGGTTTACCAAGCAATCCAGAGATCACTCTGAACAGTGACACTATCCTCTTTGTTATTTACTACTCCCCCAATTTTTGTGTCATCTGTAAACTTTATCAGTGATGATCTTATGTTTTCTTAAGCCTTATGCTCTTATGTTTTGTTCAGTCCTCAATCATTGTAGGCAACTAACATTTTCATTTATGTGCTTTTACATGGAGTGAAGAGCCTAATATTTGACAATGTAGAAAATGTTGGCTGATTGCTTTGATTTTTTTGCTGTAAACTCATTCTGGCATCTGAAAATTTAGCTGAGATCTTTCTGCTTCTCACGCCACCCTAGTAATAACCACTGATTATTTTGCTGGATAGAATCCAATGTGCTCTTCCATTCCTGCATCACCATGCTAATAGTATGGCAGTAGATGTTTGCTTTGATCAGAACCATATGCAGGTCTGATGAAGACACACACAAAGACTGAGGAGTCTTGGTAATTTGGACAACCTTCTCTCTTCCTTCTCTGAGGTCTCTAATGACACCTCTAAAGTTTCCATTCTGCTGTTACTTTCCTGTTGACTTTTCCTAGAGAAATTTAAGGTCATTTTTAGGTTGCACAGTAATTTCCAGGAAGAACAAGGTGTCAGTTATACCTGTGCTATTTTCCCCCTTTCCCTGAATTTCCTAGAGTTCCCTGCCATGGCAGAAATTATCTGAGGAAACCAAAACACAATAAGAAAAGGAGTACTTGTGGCACCTTAGAGACTAACCAATTTATTTGAGCATGAGCTTTCGTGAGCTACAGCTCACTTCATCAGATGTATGCATCTGATGAAGTGAGCTGTAGCTCACGAAAGCTCATGCTCAAATAAATTGGTTAGTCTAAGGTGCCACAAGTACTCCTTTTCTTTTTGCGAATACAGACTAACACGGCTGTTCCTCTGAAACAAAACACAATAGTTCCTGAGAGACATTTGTTGAGGGAAAACTGCAGTTCCACTGCTTTGCATTACAGAATCTAAGCTTCAGTTGAGCATTATTGATTTCTTCAGCAGAACCTGCCACTCCATTCTATCTAAAGGATGTGTATACTCCTATTCAATCATTTTGGAAATCCTGTCTCATTGATCTAGTAAATCCACATACATGAAGTACTGTACATTATTTCCCTTATAGGTGCGATTTGTGTTTTATTCTTATTAGCACTAACTAGAAACCATGTAGGTAGATCAGGGCATATTGATATTACAATATCAGCATCGCACTAATGTAAGAAAGGGTGAGAAATACAGAGTACAACAGGTCCAGCATATGGTATCTCAAGTGAAAAGGATTGTTATTAGTTTAATCAACGTGCTTTTGAAAAATGTAAATACTTACAATATGTAAAAATCACATTTGCCCATAAAGAAAGGGTCTATTCTGGCTCTGACAACAACTAGTAGATGACTGACATTTAAACCCAAATTTTCAAATGAGTGCCTCAGTTTTTGATTCCTTACTAATGTTACCAAGGGGCTTGATTTTCAGAGCTGCTCATGGCCATTGACCGTCCCACTGAAATTAAGAGAAGGTGTAAACCAGAGGTGGGCAAACTACGGCCCGTGACCGTTCTACCCAGCCCTTGAGCTCCTGACCCGGGAGGCTAGCCCCTGGTCCCTCCCCTGTTGTCCCCCGCTCTCTCGCAACCTCAGCTCGCCATGCCGTCAGCACTCTGGGTGGCAGGGCTGCGAGCTCCTACCGGGCAACGCGGCTGCAAGACCCGCCAGCCTGCCCTGGTGCTCTAGACTGTGCAGCGGCGTGGCTGGCTCCGGACAGGAGGTGGGGCTGCCAGTCCTGGTGCTCTGAGCAGCATGGTAAGGGGCTGGGAGTACAGGGGGGGCAGTCAGGGGACAGGGAGCAGGGGGCGGTTGGATAGGCGTGGGAGTCCCGGGGGGCCGGTCAGGGGGTAGGGGTGTGGATAGAGGTCGGGGCAGTCAGGGGACAGGGAGCGGGGGGGTTGATGGGGGTGAGGTCCTGGGGGGGTGGTTAGGGGCGGGAGGTCCCAAGAGGGGGCAGTCAGGGGATAAGGGTTGGCTGGGTAGGAAGTTCTGAGGGGGGCAGTCAGGGTTCAGGAAGTGGGAGGGGGCAGCTAGAGGGCGGGGGCCAGGCTGTTTGGGGGGCACAGCCTTCCCTACCCTGCCCTCCATACAGTTTCGGAACCCTGATGTGGCCCTCGGGCCAAAAAGTCCCTGTCTCCCCCTCCCCCCCCGCCCCGGTGTAAACACTTATATCTTTTGAAAATCAGGCCAAAAACTGATTTGAACAGAATTTTTGGCCACTTTGATATTTACCTTAAATTTTCTATGTCTATTTTCATGGTTGCATATTTTTAATAATACCATATCTAGCACAGAAACCTGGCAACATGCTTAATTAATTAATGTTTGTGATGTGCTTTGAGATACAGGGAGGGCAATTTACCATTGGAACAGTTTACCAAGGGTTGTAGTGGATCATCACTGGCAATTTTCAAATCGAGATTGGATGTTTTTTTCTAAAAAACTTGCTCCAGTTCCAACAGGAGTTAATTCAAGGAAACTCCTGTGCCGTGTGTTATGCAGGAGGTCAGACTAGATGATTCATCGATTCCAAGGGACCATTCTGACCATCTAGTCTGACCTCCTGCATAACAGAGTGTCACAGTTCAGGGCAACTGCACCTGTATTTCCCCCTTGTTGTCCACCAAGAGCAGCCATTTTTAGCCATATGGCTACTCAACCCTCAAGTATCTTGGGTGGAGACTCCCATCTCTCTTCCCCTGACTGGAGGTTTTCCAGGCCCCACAGTTCCCTGCCTGCACTGTATTCTCGCCCAGCAATAAACTGGCTAAATAGGCTTGTGTCTACACTTTTGCTTTCTGCTCTGAAGTTATGAACAGTTGTAGTTTCCCACAGTTATAAATTACCACACAGCTCTTTCTATGCAAGCACATTCATTCTTAAGGTGAAAGCATTACAGACAGAACATGTTAAAACAATAAAAGAACCTACACACATGCAAACAAGCTTACCAGAGATCACCTACTACCACCATGTCCAGCAGGGACTCTGGCAGGAGTCAGTCCTTCAAACCCCACCAACGGAATTTGTCTGTGGTTACAAGTTCATAACAACCTCATCTCAGAACAGGCACCCCCATGACTAAGTCAGTCTTTCCTTTATACAGCCTGGGTCTTTGGTCTTCAGATTCTGGGGAGAGGTAATCGGCAGACAATGGTTCTCTCTTCAGGGCACAGCTTCAAAAGGTTGGGTGGAGGTGGGAATTTTCATTCACTTTCCCCCAGGTATTTCCTAGGAAACCCACTTAACTTGGTGTGTTCCAAAAGTTCCTTCTTGTACGGTCCATTGTTTAAAATAATCATTTGAAGCTTATAATATTTCCCAAGGTTTACATTGGCCATGCCTCCCTCCTACAGAAGTTGCAGCCAATCCCACAATAATAGATAAACTTTGCATTCAATAAAATAGACTCCAAAAATACTTAAACTTAATTCTATAAGGTTTTTCAAGGATATTGCAGGAAATTGCCCTGTCACACACCAGTCATAGAACTTCCCCAAAATAATTTCTTTGAACAAGACCATTACAGAAAATCCAATTTTGATTTAAAAATTGCAAGTGGTGGAGAATCCACCATGACCCCTGGTAAATCCTTCCAGTAGTTAATTACCTTCACTATTAAAATGTTATGCCTTGTGTCCAGCTTCAACTTCCAGCCATTGGATTGTGTTATGCCTTTCTCTGCTAGACTGAAGAGTCTATTATGAAATATTTGTTCCCATGTAGGTACTTATAGATTGTGGTCTAGTTAACCCTTCACATTCTGACTTTATAATCAATGAATTGTCAGATGAAAGATGTTATGTAAATGCTACTATGGTATTCTATATCAATTGATCCAAGTACCGTAATCACTAGTGATTTGCACTATTATGATAGGATACTGTATTATTTTTAAAGTCCTGTTTCCCACTCAACCCCAACTATATAGTACTTCATATTCTTCAGTAATACATGAAAATATGCCATCAATTTTAATTTTGCTTAACCCTTTCTGTGTGCAAATATTGTACTGTAGCATAGATTTCAAAAGAAGCCAATTGATTTACTTTGCTGAAAATCAAAAATTATTGCTGATAAAAGATGCTCATATGACTACCTGTTGTTATTCTTGTAACTGATAGACAGGTACTGTACAGTTGGTAATACTACACTGTTCTCAACAATGCTCACTGAGGTAGGGTGGAATAGTGGCTAGGAAATTGAACTGGGACTTAGGAGACCTGGGTTTTGGTTTCTAGCTCTGCCATCACTTTGTTGGGTGACTTTAGGCAAATCACTTCCCCAGCCCAGGCCTCAGTATACCCATCTGTAAAATGGGGATAATAAGAGTGCCCTCCTTTGGAAAGTGCTTTGAGATCTGCTGGTGAAAAATCCTGTACAAGAGATAGGTATTATGTAGATGGAACACAACTGAGAATGAAAGGGTTACTTACATATCCATGCCCCTTTAATTTGTGGTCTTTCCACTGATACACACAACTGGTCGTGATCACCAAGTGAGTTGTTTCTTGTGGTGTGGCCATTCTGAACCGGATTCAGACTATCCATCCACAAAGGACACCGAACAGCTCTAAAATAGAAAGAAACCTTCAGTTACTACCAACCAGGGTGGGATTGGAACCACTGAATTTAAAAGTGAGGTGCTTCACTTTCTAAGAGTTGTCCTCTGAGACATCCAGTCTCCTTCTACAAGTGAGAAAGGCTGTATGCCTCAATGCATAGTACTGCTGTCTCTCAAAGTTGTGAGAGGGAGTTTATTCTTGACTTCAAAGGGTCTATTTGGGTGCCAGAAGTTTTGCATGGATGTAGCTGAACTGGAGTTTCAGGCATGGGCTAGATCCTGAACCGCACCAGAACTCTAGCATAGCTGAGGAGTTGGGGGGCAAAAGTGGCTTTAAGCCATATTTCTGATCTCCAGCGCTGCCATGGCCCACTCCAGCCTCTCACCTAATTTAGAGCAACCTCACATCTACTCTAAATTACACCCCACTGCAAAGGCACAAACAATGAGTTCCACAGCCAGGAATTGCCAGAGTATAATGCTCTCTGGCCATGCCTCCTCCCTCCCCAGCATGTCCCTCCACTGGCAATGCTGGGAGAGTGCACCACACAGAGAACTAGATCAGCTGTGTGTTCTGAGGGAGTCGCTTTGTGCCAGGAGAGTCCCCATCTGGGGAGCTTTACATACACTTTGTGCTGCTGGAGCAAGGCAGGGTCTGGCTCAGTACAGTCGGGCAACGTCTTGTAAATGTCTATATAATTTGGATAGTTGGCTTCTATTGTCATACAGACCCGCTCAAGACAAATCTGGATCGAGTGTTTCACTTGATAAATGGGTCATGGCAGCACCTATATACAAATTATGTGTTACCTGCCAGAAGAAGGTGAAAAGAAATTGGAGCCTTATCCGGTGCCAAAGATATTATACGCTGGCATTGAGCTGTGGTCTAGGGAGCAATAAATTGGCCTCCTCAAACAAAACTGAAACAGCTGTTGTCTTTGAAAACTGTCAGACACCAACTGTGTTTTCAAAGTTTGGTTTCCCCCTGGGCCGTTTAAATATTTCATTAGAAAATCTTTAAAGTTAAAAATTGTAATGAATTGAAAATTAGCAAGCACAGAGCATACATGCAACCATTCACCACAACATCTGGTTCCCTGAATAAATTTACCCTCTAATAATATCTAGCTCTTATATAGTGCTTTTCATCAGTAGATCTCAAACACTTTGCAAAGGAGATCGGAATAATTAGTCCTATTTTTAGATAGGGAATCTGAGGCACAGAGGTGGCAACATTTGCCCCAATTCACTTAGCAGGCCAGTGTGAGAGCCAAGACTTGAACCCGAATCTCCTGAAGCCCAGGCTAGTGCGCTATCCATTAGGCTAAGCAACAACAGCATTAGATAGAATGCTAAAGGAACATCCTGCATGATGCATGATGACCAGCCATGGCTTGAGCAGGAGACGAGGCAGGAACAGGCACAGGCTAGAGCAGTCTGTCATAACTGCCAGGGAGCATCCCCAACCTTAAGGCAGAAACATTAAGCAGACTGGAGTGGCTGCTTTGATTAGGAGCCTATACACTTGCATGGCCTCCCGTGGCTCTTATCTTTCCTTGGCATTTGAATAGCTTGATGTTGAGCCTCTAGAATTACATCTTTTAGGAACTGCCAGCCCCCTTCAACTGCTTTTCTTCATAATTGGTCTTTCCATGGGATCTTGACTATTATTTCTCTGAGTTGGTTGAAATCCACCTTTCTGAACTCCAGTGTCCTTGTTTTGCTGTTCTCATGTCCTCCTGTCCTTAGGATCTTGAATTCTATCAGAACATGATCACTTCCTCTCAAGTTCCCAACCACCTTCTCGTTTGCAACTAATTAATTCCTGTTGGTCAAAACCAGATCCAAAATCAATGATCCCTAGTTGTTTCCTCAACTTTCTGAATCAGAAAGTTGTCCCCTACACATACTTGCAGGACATGTTATGTTTTGCTGTAATAGTCTTCCAATAGATATCAGTGAAGTTAAAATCCCGCATTAATACTAGTGCGTGTGTGTGTTAGCTAATCTTGTTACCTGTTGTAGAATGACTCATCCACTTCCTCTTCCTGATTTGGTAGTCTATAATAGAACCCCATTGCTGCTATACTTTTCTACTTTTATCCTCACCCAGAGACTCTCAGTAGGTCTTTCGCTCACTTCCTTTTGGACCTTGGAGCAAGTGTACACATTCTTGATCTACAGTGCAACACCTCCTCCTTTTCTCTTGGGCAGTTGGAGTTTGAAGACCACAAAGTTGAGCTTCTGGATGACCTGGAATGGGCCAAGGTATCTATAATCCACCTTTTGTGAAGATCGGGTAGAGCCAAGGTGTTGTGTGGAGAGCTATCCATGATGTGAGGCGTTCCTTGCTGACAGAGGTTGGCACAGCATTTGTGATCCCTTTTGGCCTTTTCTAGGTGAGATTTCAATGTCTCCTGAACATGGTGCAGCCTCCAGCTAGGTTGGAGGCTGCAGGGACATGGGAAATTTGTAGCATGGCTGGATGGAAATGGAGGTAGAAGCTGAAGTTAGCAGAAAAAGGACTCCGGGTGGGTCAATCTGTGGTCAGAGTTGGTGTAAGTGAATTTGGCAAAAGGGAGGACTGAAACCCATTCTGGTGGTAATTGATGAAGCAATGGAGGTATTGCTCAAGAGTCAGGTTCATTCACGCCATCTGTCCATCAGCTGGGGTTGATCCACATCCAGGAAACTGAACAACTTTCACCAAAAATGTGAAATGAATTGTGATCCACAAACAGATGTAACATTAAATGTTAGTGTGACACCACCCAGGGTACACTGAACAGCTGTGTCCCCTTAATTCTCTAGCCTGGGATGCCTTTTACACTGCTTTTTGCTGTTACACAGCCTTCAGTATGCAAATTCACTCCCAGCTAACTACATGAGTCACTCATGAATTAAACTGCAGGACAACACCCACAAATTCTTAGTCTCAGCGTTGTTCTCCCAGAAATGTGCATCTTGTACTATCCAGCATACTACTGAACAAAGCAAACTAATAAAAAGTCTGTCATTTCATTAAAGGAAAATGATATATGTACCAGCTTTGTTATCCCAAATGGAGTCCCCCACACACTTTAATCCAAACACTCTGGTTAAGATTAAACAATAAGATAAGTTTATTAACTACAGAAAGAGTTTAAGTGATTACAACTGATGATGCATAAATGTCAGGACTGGTTACAAAAGAAAACAAGAGTTATATACAAGTGACTGCCTAACTTAACAAGCTAAGTGAACTTAAAAGCAAAGGTTTTATTTCACCATACACTGTTGTGAATTTCACAGGTTGAGTCCCCCTTCAGCCTGGGACCACTTCCCCTTAGTTCAATTCTTTGAGAATTGTTGATGTCATGAGCAAAGAGAGGTGTGAGGAGAGGTGAATTCAAGTGTTTTTCTCCCTCTTTATAATTCAATTTCTTGTGCTAGAAACATCCTTGCTGAGTCATGGGGGCACGCAGTCCATTGTGGACATGATGTTTGAATCATCCCTGTGATGAACTATACATTTCTTGTTTTCACCTTCACCCCCTTCTTAAGCATGGCCGCTTAAGCAGGTGATAGCCTTTTAACACCTGTCTTGGATGCTAGTGTGTCTTAGTCTCTGAAAAACTGATTTGTGTGTGTGATGCAGAATTACAACATATTTCATTAACAATCATATAGTAGAATCTTATTACCTTGCATATAGTGTTGCTACACATTTTAACAGGATAAAGATATTCAGCAGATTATGACATTTTAAATGATACCTCATAAGGCATACTCTGTACATAATTTATCATAGGCTTGTAAAAGTGGTGACCATAATAGTATAAACTGTCACAGGTAGATCATGGAGTTTGAAGATGTGGGTGAAAAATAGTTGGGCTGCTACTTCCTCAGTGAGCATTTGAAGGCACAGCATGAAATGAGACATTTTTGTAAGTAGGTTGACAATGATTAGCACAGTCACGTGGCCCTGGGAACTGGGAAGGTCAATGATAAAATCCATGAAGATGGACAGCTAGGGTTGAGATGGAGTGGGCAGGGGAATCAAAGCACCCAAGGGTTTGGTGTGTACTTTGAAGCACACACATCACAGAAGTTGATGTAGGACTCGATGAACAAATGTAGTTGTGGTCACCAGAAACTTCGAGACACCAACCTCAAAATTTTCCAGTGACTGAAATGGTCAGCTGGGGGCAAATCACGACATAGATCGAGTACTGCTAGGCATGGTTGGCCATCAAGGATACAAATCCAGTCTTCAAACAAGAGGATCGCATTCTTGACCATGAATTTTGAATTAGGAGCTAGGTCCATATTGGACAAAGTAAGTTTTGCCTCAAACTTATTGAGGGGTAGGAGGGATTTCACAAGAAATGGTAGTTGTCATTCACCATCACATTGGCAAAATGGCAGGGTTTCAAAACTGTGGCAGGTTCCGAAGTCCCATCTCTTTTGTCGCCGTGCTCACTCTTACGAGAGAACACATTGGGTTACCATTCTTGGCACCTGGGTGATAGGTCTGGGTGAAGTCAAACCCAGGAGAAATGAAGAAACCAGTGGATCTGTGGTTGATTGGGAGGTTTCATGGTTCATGGGTTCTTGTGATTCATTTATACCTGGACTGGGAAATGTGTGTCTTACAGGTGATGTCATTCTTCAAAAGAGGCCTTGGTGGCCAGCAGTTCTTTCTCACAGATCTCATAGTTTTGCTCCACAGTTGTCAGTTTCCAGGAAAAAAATGCACAAGGATGAAGCACACCCTGGTCCCATGCCATTGTAACAAAACTGCTTTTGATTGCAGGCATCTGCTTTGACAACAAAGGCTTTTTTGTTGAGTCCAAATGTACCAAGAAGGGCACTGACGTAAACACTCCTTTCAGTGAGCAAAAGAAAATTGGGCTTCCTGTGTCCAAGCAAATATATTATTCTTCTAAAACAGCCCGGGAATCAGGGTCACCACCTTTGAAAACCCCTTGCTGAACCTCTGATAGAAGATGGCAAACCTCAGAAAGCACTGGATGTCACAGATGTTTCTTCAGTTTGCCCAGTCCATGATCACAGACACTCTTCGGGGATCCATACCTATCTGATCAAGGGAAATTACATAGTCTAAGTAGTAAACAGAATGTGCTCAAACTCACACTTCTCAGGTTTCCTATACAGGCCACATGCTCAGAGGCACTCAAGTACCAGGCAGACATATTGGTTGTGGAGGCCTTGATTTTCTGAGAAGATGAGGCTGTCATCTAGGTAGATCACCATGAACTGGTCCAATACATCTCTAAAAAAATGCCAGCTTAATTCAGGGCTGCTACTGCATTGACTGTGAATTAAATCTCAAACCACCAAAACCAACAGCTGTTTTTGCAATGCTGTGTTGTTTTGGTTTTGATGTCAATGGTTTTTGTTGTTTTTCTGTGCATGCGAGACAGCATGGTGCTAATGTTGCAGGTTTAGTCCCCAACATGGGCTAAGTTGCAATGATGGCCATGTTGCCCTCACAAATGTTGGTGGTAAAACAAGTGGGCAGGATCTGTCGTAGACTGAAAATACCTGCAAATTTTTACCACTTTTGGGTGTTGCAAATAGCTCATAAATGCAAAAGTGGTTCCAAAAGAACCTAATTTTGTTGCTTCTTTGTAAAAGAAAGTTAACACACTTGGCTAAAATGCCATCAGGGCTAAAGTTTTTTCTCTAAGTGAGCAAATGTAATGACTAGGACAAAACATTTTCATGGTTTGTGTAAATTTAGAGTTTTAATGGTGTAAGCAGCAAACCAGGAGGGTTTCCCTCTCCCCATCTTTATCAGTCCTGGGCATACAGCCCAGAAGTGATGAGAGCTAGTTTGTTCCTAAACATCTTACAAATATATAACAGCAGTTTTAAGTTTTGTTTTAGCTACATATGAAGTAAGTTATAAATTTTAAGCTTTGTTAACATCTAAAATATTTTTGTAATGTCTAATGAAATAAGATTTGTAAATTCCAATTTTAGGATAAGAAAGTTGCAAACCTTAAAATACAATCAAGTACATTTTTCTTGTCCTTTTTTCTCAATGCTTAAACTAAAATAAGGTTTTACTTTGTAATTGTGATTTGTATGAACAAATGTCCAATTCTTGGTGAAATGATTCATAGAAGAGAAGGATTATGTTGTGATAATTGGGTTTATACATTAATCCTAATTGTGAGCTCAACTATAAAAAGTATGCAAATGTTTGTAAGATGTCATGATAACCTATAATAACAAATGTTGATGGGAAAAAGTATGCAAGAGAGACAGAAAAACTGAATTAGTCCAAACAAAAAGGCCTACTCATACCACTCAAGGACTGTGTTAAGAGCATTCTTGGTAAATAAGAAAAGTGTAGAACCAGAAATCAGGGAACCATATTGGTGTGTCGGAAACAAGGCCTAATTGGTGAGCAAAATAATGAGAGGATGTGCTATTCCACCCATCACTTACTTTGTGGGTCTTTAAAGAAAGAAACTTTGGGAAGAAAAAGTATCTACTGGAGCAAGTTTCATCATGATCGCTTCCACTCCCACTGTCTCCTGGGACTCCAGGCCTTCATTATCCTGATCCTGAGAGATGTCTTGACCAGAGCAGGCCATAGAGGAATGTAGATGACATTGCCAACTCTGCTAGCTCCAGCTGAATCCTAAACACCATTTGGGATGAAACAGGATCAGACTTTAACAACAGCAGCAAGAACAGCTCCAGCCCATCTCACTGCTAATTAGAGAACTTTGTCCTTCACTCTCCCACTTCCCTGGTCCTTCTCGCATGAACAGACAGCAACAATACCCGAAGTCCAAAGGTGCAAACAATTCAATGTTTATTGGGGTGAAGTTCCAGCAAGCTTAAATCCAAGTTCCTTTTTCCTTATTTTCGAATCCCAACTTACTTCCTGTTTGCCCCTAATTTATATAGTAATATTCTTAGCTATACCTTAACCAATCATTCTACTGAAATTTAACTAACCAATCCTAACATATTGTAACATGATTAGCTAACCAATTATATCCCACCACCTTAATTAGTTTACACCCAGCAAAATTAATTATACAGCAGACAGAAACAATCACAGAACCAGACAGAGACCATGCCAATAAACAATAGCCAAAGTGGGAACTATAATGACAAAACAATACAGAAGTGAGGATTTCACAACTACATCTATAAAGACATAAGAGTTTCCCAGCTGTGTCTATTGATAAGTGAGTTCTTATCAGACAGAAAACTATCAACCTCAATTTCCTTTTACATCTTCTAGGCACTTCCCTTTCTCTGGAGGTGATAAGCACTATCAGGACAGGATTGTATTCCTAACAGCCCAATAGCACCTTCTTTCAATGTGACTACTTTGGAATGTGAGGATGTGACTGTTCGCTTCCCAGCTTATGGCTGCCTCTGTCGCTTAGCCAAAGGCCTTAGCCTAAGAACAGGGCCTCAGACTGTCACAGTAAGAGAAGCACCTTACACTGACAGACAGTGATTTTGATTCTTTCTTTTATACCTCTAACTAGCCAAGTGATAAGAATACACCTAAATTCTTAAAGTACAGGCCTTTGCGGACAGGCCTGAATATCTATATCCTAACTCTCACTTCTCTTTTATCCAACAGGACAGATATGGCCATCTTTGATATCACCTGAGAGACCATCAAACAAGGGTTTTTTCTTTCTAAAAACTCTCCAGCTAAAGGGAAAGGGAACAAAGGAGGTTGTTAAAATGAAAACCTTACTCAATGTTACATTTCAAATGCTTTAACTTTTTCCTTCTTTATCTTTAATAAAGGATTTAAATGATTGTTAATTATGTCAGGTTTCAGAGTAACAGCCGTGTTAGTCTGTATTCACAAAAAGAAAAGGAGTACTTGTGGCACCTTAGAGACTAACCAATTTATTTGAGCATACGCTTTCGTGAGCTACAGCTCACTTCATCGGATGCATCCAATGAAGTGAGCTGTAGCTCACGAAAGCTTATGCTCAAATAAATTGGTTAGTCCCTAAAGTGCCACAAGTACTCCTTCTCTTTTTGTTAATTATGTGTTTGCCATGGTACTAAGCTGGCTAAGGTTCCTGAATTCCAAACCCTGAACCTTGTTTAAGACTATTTAATATTAGGCAGTGACTAGGTTATGCTAACAAAGGGGCTGGCAACCTTTGGCACCTGGCCCGTCAAGGTAAAGCCGCTGGCGGGCTGGGCCAGTTTGTTTATCTGGAGTGTCCACCGGCCAATGGGAGCTGTGGGAAGCAGTGGTTAGCACGTCCCTCGGCCTGCGCCGCTTCCTGCCACTCCCATTGCTGGGAACAGTGAACCGCAGCCAGAGCTGTGGGGCTCTGTACCTCTGGATGCTCCAGATAAACAAATCGGCCTGGCCCACCAGTGGCTTTACTCTGACGGGCCGGGTGCCAAAGGTTGCCGACCCCTGTGCTAACATATTTGGCCCCTTTATTCCATCTGAATTACTACTACACAACCCTGGCAGATTTGGTAGATCTGGGCTGCCTTGTTCCATGTGTATTGGTGACCAGGTGCTAGAAGTGGGTGGCATATGCTAACATGGGCCAACAGCCTTATGTGAAAACCTACAAGGCAGCTTCAGCAATGTGAGTGCAATGTGGTTGTTGAATATGACTGAAAAGGCATAGATGAATTCACTGAAATGAGTACGGATTAGCCTCATCCATTCCAGAAGTAGCAAGGCACCTTCTAGGGCTTCCCACATCAACAAACTGATGATAAGCCCCACCTAGGTCTGCTTATCAGGCTACATCATGGGACACATTAAGAACAGAAGGTTTGTAAAGCACACAACCTCTGGCAGTCCCCATCAATTCCTCCCAGCGGTGGAACCTTCAGGCCGCATTCCATAGAAACTTTGAGCTGGCAGTACTGGCAGCATTAGAGCCGCTGGCATTTGGGAGCGGAGGGAGGCATTCTCCCTTGCAGTTGGACAACCTGACCCTATAGGTTGTGGACCAGCTCTACGATCTCAGTGACAGACGTGCCACGGATTTCAATCTTGGCCAAGCACATTTGGAGGAGTCTGCTCAATCTTTTCAGAACAGAGAGACAACTGGCTATGGTGTGAGCAGGAGTGGAGACAGGCTGGAACAGGAGTAGTCTGTCAGGACTATGAGGTAGCGTAGATCATCCCCAACATGTTAGTAACATTGAGTGGGCTAGAGTGGCTGCTTTCCTTAGGAGCCTAAATAGCTGCTGTGGGGTCACTTGGTTAGTCCCTTGCTTGTGGATTGGCTGGACCCTTAGAACTCAAGGGTATTATCTAAAATGTCTTATCAGGCTCTGAGATCAGAATACTCAGGCTCAGGGATGACTCCCCAGGCTCAGAACACCCATCACATCCAGGACCATCAATGTGCTTGCCAAAATATTGCAGATGTCTTTACCCTGCAGGGTTACCTCATATTACCACTAGAAAATATCTAATATACATGATATGTCTGGCTACTAAAGCAATGGAAAAGGAAAATAAAGAAGAAAGATGAGTGTTTTTTTAAAAAATAAGTTGAATTTTTGTTGTTATGGGAATTTAGATGAATTACATGGGAAAGGGTCTTCCTTTTGGCTAACTAGACTGGGGCTTTTATCTCTCCGTTATAAGATAAAGTTGGGTCTCCTTTTACAATCTATTCCATTGCATCTCACGTATGAAAAGGACAGAAAATACCTTAACACAATTTAGCACTGCTACTTAATGACAAATATATTCATTACTCAGACCATTTCTTTGTATTTTGTTCTGTTTATTCATGATACTCTGAGCACAATGTTTTCCATATATTTTCTTCTCATTGTTTACCCATTTTTTTGAAGTTTAGATATGCATTTTGTTTATCCTAGCAATAAAGGAACAGGAATAACACAGCAAATAATTGTAAGATGTCTGGAATTGTCTGCACTGGTCAAAATAAGTTCTATTTAGTATTCTCTCGAGAAACCAAACTATTTTAATGTACACTAGAGAACTTTTAAAGCATGCCAGCACGGTATACACAGGCCAGTGAGCATACAACACATGGTGCACTTTAGAATTCACACCCCTCTAGCATGCATTGCTACACTGTGTAGACAAGACAGAAACTTACCAGGAAAAAGATCATGACCAATCACATTGGGTATGATTGTTTGGACAGTATTTGTCTGTAAAATAACTTGACCTAGATTTTTGATGCTGAGCAATTTTATTAAGAAAGAGAAAATCAGTGTGATATTAATAATCCAGATGCTGTTTTTTCATTTCAGATCCTGATTTAGCCAGATAAACTATATAATGATTACCATACAGTAGTTATTTTTGATTGACTTGCCTAGAGAAATTTAATAAGTGCTGTAAATGTCATAGTATTGGCCCACAAAATTACGGAAACATCCCCCAACACCTTCAAAATCAAAACAGCAGAGATATATGGTAATTGCTCAGTAACCAAGTGCAAGCTTGTGAAATTCACAGTGAAATTACTTCTCTGAGTGAAAGGAGGCAAGCTTAAGGTGCCCTGGGAGGAAAATGGTGCAATTGCTATGTCCCCATCCTATAGTTATAAAACATTTAGGGCCAGTTTTTTTTCTTTTTCTTTTTAACAAAACTCTAATTTTCAAAAAGGTGGGTGCATTTAGACATTTAAGTGACTGATGTTTGCAGACACAGTCTGGTAGTTGGATGAATAAATGCCATATATAGCACCTGCTATGAATTGTTCCCCCATTATTAAGCCCACAAACTTAAGAGATGGGATGGAAACCCCTTTCAAAGTCAGCCCCTTAATGAACTAATCAGAAAAGTAAGGAATATCAAGAGAGGTGGGGGAATAATAGTGTCTGTTGGATATTAAACCACTGTGCTATATGCTGTAGAAAACTCATTCCCTTCACATTTTACTACAACAAAATGCAATTATACATTCCAGCTGTAAGAGCAACATTCATGGACCTCACATTGACTTCAATGTGGACTTCACATTGACTTATTTTGCATTGTGTCTTTCATATGAATTATAGAACATAGGAACATAGCGATTGCCAAACTGTTTGAGATCCCCGGTGCAGTACATCAAGTTCAGTATTCTGCCGCCAGCAGCGCCCCACACATGCTGCTTCCAAAGACAGGGTCTCCTGCCCACATTCCTTTAATCATGATGTAGCCTTGTGCTGTGACGTGCAAGGATGTAGATAGCAGAAATGCAGTCCTTTTTGTCCTGCCACAGAATTCAGTTGCCTTAATCTTATTACAGAGTGAAGTAGCAGTGCAGAAGGTGATAGATGACATACAGGGCATGGAACAGTAATGTAAAGACACTGAGCTAAATTCCACACTGCTTTGCTCAAGGTGCGGCCTCGTTACCATCAGTGTCATTGCGAGGATTTTTTCAGATGAACCTTGCTCAGAAATGAAGAGCTGGCAAGGGGCACAGAGACTGGACGGCATTGCGAGAGAGAGTCTACCAGTTCCTCCACCGTCACATTCTTGGCATTTGCGTAAAGATGCCAAGGAAAAAGCAAGGCACGGGAGGTGTCCCTTTCACTGTTACCATCCTCCTCCTTTGCCGGTCCTCTCCTATCATTTGTTATACCTCTTGTCTTAATTTAGATTTTAAGCTTTTCCTTACAGGTCCTTTAGTTTGTGTAGGTCCAATGGCTAGTACAACAGGGACCCAACTTGGCGGGGACTTTTAAGTGCTATTGTAATACAAATGCTTAACATTGAGTATACTCTCAGGTTGTAAAGATCTAGAATAATGTACAAGAGGCTGATTCTTTTTTTAAAGTAATAAAAGAAAAATAGGAAATAACTCAAGTCTGCCTGCTCCAAAATATAGGCTCCTTACCTTTGAGCTAAAACATCATAGTCCCTGTACTGCTCAGCAGTTCTCATTTTATACAGCAGAGGCTAATGATATATATTGATTTGTACCCTCCCCAATGGCTTACCTAGTATTCTAGTTAGACAAAAATAGATCCTTGAGCTTCTGGGTCTTCTAAGACTTCAGATTCTGCTCTGAGACAAGAATAACAAACCAATGGGCATCTAATGCTTTACATAAGATCTTCTACCACCTTCTAATGCCTTGGGCAGACCTGTCTGGAAGAGTCATTATAGATTCAACCTCCATCTAAACTGATTGAAGAACTTGAGAGGTACAAACATTGTACAGTTACTTCTACTAGTTCACCCAAGATTCTTAGGGATGTGTTGTGTCCACATAATTAGTTGGTTTTGCCATTCATATATTTTTTCCTCCTGAATTATCCAAAAAGAGGCAAATTTCCACTCCATTTTTTTGCATTTTTTTGCCTTTAATCTTGAAGAATGCATAGAGTAACTCATCAGATTTACATGCCTAGCAGAGTGGAGATGAGATGGGAAGGAGTCAGACTTTTCTCATCTCTCTTGCCATACTGATGTCAAGCTTGTTGCTGAAGAGTGGAGACTAGAGATTACCCCTTAATTTCTTACTATGCTGGCCACTCTTCTTGACTTTCCAGCCCATGCAGCACCCATTCCCCCTCCAGGCAGGGGTTGTTCCTCCTTCTTACTGCTTTTGTTCTTGAGATCACAGCTCCTTCAAAATAACTAGAACTTTTTTCCCTCTTAGATTATTGACAATGGAGAAGAGTGTAAAAATGTAGATTAGAGAAGAGTAATTGGAAGTGAGTCCAATCTAGAAAGGAGAACTTTCTGGCTTGTTTCTGTCTCTCTATTATGACTGAGCTTGGTATATCCTTCCAATTTCACGTTAGGTTTGTCAGGTGCCGAGTAATTTGCATGGACCCCTGATGGGTTACATATTCCAGGAATTATCTAAGAATAGCCTGTGGTGCTTTTCAATCAAAAGAGATGCTTCTAGCTAGAACGGATTTTTTCTTCTGCTGACTCTTGTAGTGAAGATGCACTGTGATTAAAATTTATGTCGGGCACTGGCCTACAAAATTTGGGAAATAGAACCATCATTGTTCTTAACTTACAGACACTTCCCATGAAAGGTGTTACCATGGCACTTGCCCTGTTCTTTCTGTGGACATCACCAGGGTTGGGCCCATGAAGAACACTTTCAAGATAAGGCCGTGAAACCTGCTTATAATGGGCCACAGCTGCAGTGGCATTCACTTCCCATTGAAATAAATGGAAAGTCACTGCATAGCAATAGAGAGTGATTGTTCAGCTATGGGGAACCTCCACTCAGAGTGAAAAAATGGCCTCAGGAGGGCAAGATACTGGGACTACTTGCAGAGTAAATTTCTACTTATGCAATGTGAGCAAGGGTGGTCAGAAGCTGGCTCTGACAGAGGGCTCCACTGAACTTAGATACTGTTTTCCCCATGAACTTCAGTCCTTATTCCAGAGTCACCAGGGAGGCAAAAAAACCCACACTGAATAGAGTTAAAATCCCTTTTCTGAGTCTTCCCTGGATTTCAGCTGTGGGTGCGCACACAGGGAGTGGAGCAGAGCGTGTTGTCCTGCAAGCTCCCAACTCAATGCAGAAGATCTGAAGAGCTGGCAGACTCCCTGTGCCCTGCCACCTACCACTGCACACTTATGCTAGGGCCAATCTGGCTGATTTTTAAACATGAAGTATTAGCATTTGCACTCTAATTTGTCACATGTCATGTCACCACCAATCATCTTAAAGCCCATTTTAAATAGAAGCAGGCTGTTGTGACATATGCTTAAAATAACTGCTCTAATTGTACTCTTCAAAGTCAGTAAAGTTATTTAAATCTGAAATACCAGGAGTCTGATTTGTGTGAAGCTGCAGCAAGCTAGAGAAGTAAGTTTAAATTTTTTTTAATAAATCAGAGTTGGGGGCCACACTCCATGTAAATTGGCCCTCACTCAATTGAAGTCAATGAAGCTGCACCAATTTATACCAGTAGATAAATCGGCCCCTAGAATCCAGAAGGACAGATGATATAGCTAAAAAAATAAAACCTTGGCAAGCTCTAATAATTTTTGTCCTGAAGCTCTCAAGAAGGATTAAGCCATAAATTCAATTTATTTTTAATTGCATGAAGTCCCTAAGGACCAAGACCATAACAAACGGACTCCCAGAGGTGAACGTACTGAATCAGTCCCGGCATGCGCTTAAATTAAATAGACACAAAACCCACTAATTAGCAGAGACAGAAACTAAAATTATTTAGGATTTTTATTTAATGAGAGGCAAATAGCTTTGAATATAACAATTATCTAATTATACTGTCTTAATGCTGCAGAGGTTTTTATGCTTGTGTATGAAGTGGAGCTGAATGCTTCGAACAAGGAGTAAATTCTTTACTTCCACTAGAGCAAATATATTATGATCTGCTTGACCTGAGACACAACAATTAAGGATGCAGAGCTCAGTTGTCTAGAGAGATTATATTGAATTCAGTCAGTCAGTCGGAAACGTTTAATTAACACGCAAATCATAAGGAGAATATACATTGTTCTGGTTTGTGGCATCCAATAGGGTTTTAATGGAACATAAAGATACTCATTCAAATGATAAAATAATAAAAGTTAGTTGAAGGTGTTAATGCTGCAAGTGCTTGCATTGTGCATTGACGATGGTGTCCTCTGTGTAAGCGGGGGAATAGTCCCGCTATTGTGGGGAACTTTCCTGGCTTCTGCACTACCCTGGTGAACTGGGCTAGCGAAAGGATCTGAGTCCTCGCTCCTACTTCCTTTACCCAGTGGCCTCCCTGCCCTTGAGGACTCCCCTTCCACTCTCCTGTCTGGCAGAGTCCTCGTAATCACAACAAGGCTGGGCCCAGGATTCCTGGGGGGCTCGACCCCCAACCCTGCTGTGGTCACCTAGGACAGGGGCTAGGGTGTCCCCACTCCAGGGTACTCTCTCTGCATTGGGCACTTCTCTGATCCACTGACCATTACATACAAGTTAAAGCAAATGCAAGTTATTTAATCAACAATGAATTTTAAAAAGAATAAGGAATAATGGGAAAGGTGAAAGGAAACACATCAACCCGCTCTGTGGCAGGGAACATCACAGTGTCTCTGGAACGTCAGGGCAGTTCACAGTCTGTTCCTTGTAAGTCCCAGGCCTTCTTCTCAGGCCCTGGCTGTGCTGCAGGGATGCTGTGGGTTGGACACTTGCTCTGGTGGTGGCCACAGGTCTCAGGCTCTAAGTGGTAGGACCCTTCTTCCCAGTGTCGCCCCCTCCCTGTCGGGGTTACAATCCAAGCCTGGCCTTGCAGAGCCCCTTGGCTGAGGCGTCTCCCTGTGCTGGGCCTGCTGCCCAGGGTCCCCCTCGCTCTCCCCAGCTGCTCACCGCACCCAGCTCCGGATGGCTCCAGCCCCAGCTCCACCACTCTGTCTCAGCACTGCTGCTGCTGCTCTGCCTCCAGCTCCCTGGGCTGCTTCTTTGGCCCCTCTGCCTCTGGTTGCTACAACTCTGCTCCCAGGGCACGTCTGCTCTCTCTGGGCTGTGCCTTAAAGGTATTTTGGCACACAAATATCTTTAAGAATCTGGGCCTAGATACTTATTGGCATCTTTAGACTTTAAAAACCTAGCCCTTAGTCTCTCTCTATGCTCCAGTTCGTCATCTGTAAAGGGGGCAGAATAGTGCTTCCCTATCTCTCGGGGATGTTTTGAGGATAAATACGTTAAAGATTGTGAGATGCTTAGATGCTATGGTAACCAGGGTCATATATCTATATCTATATCTATATATAGATATATATTTGTTCATGCAGCTGTTGAAAGTGATTGGAGGCATATACATATATATACACACCACACAACCAGTCATGGAAATCAAGTGGCAGCTTCCAGGAGGGGAGAGAGTAAACAGCTTTGTCAACAGGCTAAATTGAGGTGGATGAGAAGGGGAAGAGAGATCTTGAGATCTGGCCATGAAGAGACACTCAGTAAGTTGGGTAATACCACTTTCAAGAGATAGGAAAAGACAGAAGCCAGATTGCAGGGAACTGAAAAGATATTTAATGGTAAAAGGAGCCAAGGTAGTGGGAACAGGTAACACAATCAAGCAGCATGAAGTGCTGGAGAGACAGGTGTTCACTGAAAGCATTGAAATTCTGCTCTCCTTTGACTACAGTGATATTGCATGGCTGTACCCCAGGACAAAATTTGTCCCACTGTCAGTTTTAAGAGAACGTTCCCTAATTAGAGCGCATGCTATTTTCCTGTGTATCTTTTCTGTGCTTCACAGTTACCTGTCACTGTGGAAGGGACACGTTTCCCCCACTCCTGTGGGAAAGCATAAGTGAAGATGGCATGTCAGCAACACCTGCTTAGTCACATGAGTGACTGACTTGCATCGGTAGCGTAGCTTTGTTTTCGTCTCTGTTCAGTAATTATTTGCCAATAAAGCCATTCTTTCATTACCTTAGATGTCATTCTGGTGTCCTCTGAGCATCGCCTACCTCTCAGGCATATAGGCTTTTTTTCTGAAGATACCCCAGCTTCATCCCTACTTATTACTTTTGGAGACATTGGTGCTTATTCAAGAGAATGCTGTGTAAGGCCATGTGGGTTTTTACTTCCTTCAATCACTTCCAACAGCTGCATGTGCAAACATAAATTAAACTATTATAAATCTAAGAAGATTATAATGACTGCAATTAACTTCCAACTTATTTAATAAAATGGGTGTTTTCAAAGACGAGATTTATAAAAGGGATAGATTGCATGCAGTTAAAGAAATGTAATTCGCTGTTCAGACCAAAAGGGCTCTAAATGAAAAAAATTGCTTTGATGTGGTCCCAAGGAGACCACAGGGAAAAGCAGAGAAATGTTTGTCTCATCACAGGCTGTGTTTTCATTTTCTGCCAGAGCTGTGTTAAATAATCTGTTAGAGTTGGTACAAAGGCATCCTTGTAAATCTGAGATTGGTGCCATGCAATATATAATCAGGAGGAAGATACTCTGTTGGTGTAATTTGGTGTTGGTCCAGCAAGCTCAATGGAAATGCACCAGTTTATACCAGGAAACCACCTGCCCTGTAATATTTAGGGCATCAATGAAAACCGAGGGGAGAAAAGAGAGGAAGAGTCAGAAATGTTTTATACACCAGATCTTAAAGGAGCAAGAGACGTCCAGTGCTATTTTATGGCTATGGATTCAGATGCTATATTATGTGAGAAATTAGAAATTTAATTAACGCTTCGCAGTAAAAATACTTACGGAGGTCTTTTCGCTTGCAGTTCTCAAAGTGCTTGACAGAAGTGGATATCCTTGGTCCCAGTGCACAGTGGTTAAACCAATATTTTCAAAAGCATCCATTAAATTTTGATGTTTGAATTTTGGGCGCTCAAATTACGACATGTCGGGCCTGATTTTTTCAGAAGTGCTGAGTACCTAGCCTGTCAACAAAATTATAAACGAATGGTGATGTGAGTAAAACCAAAAGCAAATCATAATTATCCATTCAGAGATTACTGAAGAGCTGGCCTGGCTGTATTTCAACTTTCTGATGCTCAGGATAAGTAGGGCTGCATGGTTTAAGAATTGTTCTTCTGACTTTGTATCTTCTGCCTGTGGGGAAAAAAAGGGACATTTTTCTCTCTGTGTCATCATGAGCCATGTGGGTATCTGTGGAATGCTGCTTATAGATAAGAATTTGTTATCTTTGTTCTCTTGCAAATGTGGTATATGATTTACAGAGCACAACCGCTGTTACAGAGGATGTTACAGAGGCATGAGTCACCAAAAATGCTCCTAATGTTTGATGAGTACAGTGATCATGGAACTCTGAGTGGGAATATGTGTCCTCCTTCATCAAGAAACGGCCACAGCAGGTTCTGACTTCCGTATGTAAAGAAAAAAAAAGGGAGCGCATTTATCCCATTTCACCTTGTTCAGCTTAGAACCCCTTTGGAGTCCAGTGGTATCTTGGGGAGCCAGTGTGTGGAACTGGTCCAGTGCTATGGGCAGAGGTACAGCTGCTCCTTTGTAACACATTCTGGGCCAGCTCTTGTTTATACTGCCAAGGATTGTTTTAGCCCTTTTTGCCCCAGTATCGCAGTGGGCATTCATGTCCAGTTGGTTGTCTGCCATTACCCATGTGTCCTTTCCAGAGTCACTGCTTTCCAGGATACAGTCATTCATTCAAAAAGAATGGCCTACGTTCTTTGTTTCTAGGTGCATGACGTTGCATTTAGCACTCTATTAAAATGCCCCTTGTTTGATTGCATCCAGTTTACCAAGCAATCCGAATTGCTCCATATCACTGACCTGCATTTGCCACGCTACCAATCTTTGTGTCATCCACAAACTTTATCAGCAGTAATCTTCTACTTTTTGCAGGTCACTGAATAGCTTTGAGATGAGAACTCATTCCTCGAGACCCCCATCAAAAATGCCCCCACTAATGATTTCTTATTGACATTTAAAAATTGAAATCTTAGTTCCCTCAAGCTGAGGAGAAACCTTTCTATTCCTCCCTCAGGCTTTCCCTAATCCAGAGATGGGCAAATTATGGCCCACAGGCCACATCCAGCCTGCGGGACCGTCCTGCCCGGCTCCTGAGCTCCTGGCCAGGGAGGCTATCTCCCGGCCCCTCTCCCGCTGTTCCTCCTCCCCCGCAGCCTCAGCTGCTGGGCAGCGCAGCAGCATGGCTGGCTCTGGCATGGTAAGGGGGCAGGGAGCGGGGGGTCCCAGGGGCCAGTCAGGGGACAGGGAGCAGGGGGTGGTTGGATGGGGCAGGCAGTCAGGGAACAGGGAACGGGGGTGGGGGGCTGGATAGATGAGGGAGTCCCGGGGGGCCTGTTAGGGGGTGGGGGTGTGGATAGAGGTCGGGGCAGTCAGGGGTCAGGGATAGTTGAATAGGGGGTGGGGTTCCGGGGGGCAGTTAGGAGCGGGGGTCCCGGGAGGGGGCAGTCAGGAGACAAGGAGCGGGCGGGGGGGGGGTTGGATGGGTCAGGGGTTCTGAGAGGGGCAGTCAGGCGGCGGGAAGTGGAAGGGGGCGGATAGGGGGTGGGGGCCAGGCTGTTTGCCAACCTTCCCTACCCTACCCTCCATATAGTTTTGCAACCCCGATGTGACCCTCGGGCCAAAAAGTTTGTCCACCTCTGCCCTAATCACTTTCAATACTCCATTCGCTGTTCCTGTAAGTTAGCCACACAACCCACATGTCTCCAAAAGACATGTTCTTCTCTTCAGACATCTTCTCGTGGTGTCCTGATATTGTTCCTCCACAGCAGGACCCGCTGTCCCCTTCTGACTACTCTCTTATTCATTCCAAATACTCTTGAATCTCTTGCAATGTTTGCAATCCCTCAGGAATCAGGATGGTAGGAAAGAGGCTTCGGCACTCTTTGTTAAGTTCATGAGCCTCTGATTCACTCTGATTCTGACTGCTCCGACTTCCGGAAACGTTTGTTCACACTGCCCATGCTCAGAGGCTTAAAACTGTCATTTGAAGGCACAGCCACTCCCATACTGGTAACTTGATTTCTATCCTTCTACCCTCAGTTTCGTGCACGTTAACAAAAGCAGTGGCAACTAGGTGTCTGTCTAAGAATACTTGGTTTCGCGCTTCGGGTGATGCCCAGCTCATGTAGACATACTCGTGCTAGTGCTCAGCCAGCTTGCACTCTAAATACAATAGTGCAGCCATGGTCCTATGGGGAGTGGGAGCACAGCTTGGCCACTCCCCGTACAAAGCTGCCTGGAGCTGAGGGTACATATTTGGGGTGACTAGGCCATGCCACCAGGGCGCTGCCTGTGATACCATGGCCGCACTGCTATTGTTTGGGCACTCGCTCAGTGAAAGCTAGTGCCAAAACATCTGTGAGAGCTGGGAATCACACCCCTAAAACCTGTAGCCTTGGTCTTTCCTTCGTTTCCAGCTCACTTGCGTGTGCATTTTTAGGCTAATATCTCCAGGCCTGAAACATGAAACATGAAATATACAAATAGCTGTAAAATGTAAGAGACAAAGGAGAAATCCATGCAGCTAATTAGCTTTCTTATTAGCTTTCCCTAATGAGTGTGTGTGTCACAGTTTCTCAGTTTGTCTTGCAGATATCGCAATTTTGGATTGTTGTTGTTAGTTGCATTACTGTAAAGCCTAGAGGCCCTCACCAAGACTAGGGCCTCATTTGACCAGTGGCAGGGGTGAAAGTAAAGGCGAAGGCTTACCAGTACGGGGGCTGGCTCCGGCCCCCCCCCGGAAGGGGCAGGGTCTTGGGTAGAAGGGTGGGCTTGGGGGGAGTCAGCGTCCCCCAGCCAGCCCATCCACGCGCTGCCTGGCCCACCCCAGCAAGGGCTCCACCGGCGATTTAAAGGGCCTGGGGCAGCAGCCCTGTCTGTAGGGACCCGCCAACAGGAGCGCAAAAAGGGCAGCAGCAGCACTTGAAGCAGAGTCCTTTTCCATGGCAGCGCTTTAAAGTCCGCTGGGTACAAGCTGGTACCAGCGGACACTTTTTACCAGTGCGCCATACCAGCCTGTACTGGCCCACTTTCACCCCTGACTAGCAATTATATAAACATATACTCAAAGACATTCCCTGCCTCAAAGTGTTTACAATCTAAATAGACAAGTCCAGCAAAGTGTGAAAAGAGAGGTGAAGTGACTTGCTCAAGATCACACAGAAAATCAGAGTCAGGATTAGAACCAAGGGTTTATAATTCTCAGCCTACTACCTGCTCCACTAGACAAAGCTCCCTTTTCAAGACCTCGTAAAGGCTTTTTCTTCTCTGTTTTTGCATAGAAGGAAAGGGATGGTGCATGAAATAAACAGAAGTGATTCTTTTCACTATATCATCGGTGGTATTAACTTATAGCATATTTCAATACACATGAGTTCACAGTGAAGTAGAGATACACAAGGCTGAATGGCAATGTATCTTCATAGAAGCTCGTTGTGCATTCATGTAATCCAGCTCACTCTAAAGGTCAGCAGTGCAATCTTGAACACAGAAATGTAACTGCATCTGAAGAGCAAGTGGGGGTTGGGGACAAGCATCTGTTATATTGTAAAGAAAATCTGACAAAATCATTGAAAGCTAAAACTCAGTAACACAAAGCTTATTCTAAGAGAAGCTTATTCTAACCCTTCAACCTGATGAATCACATTGACATTGCACTTTAAAAAAGTTACATTTAATTGAATGCCTAAGAAAGAAACGAATGCAGAAAGCTTTTCTTCTTTCAGCTTCATAAATTGCAGTTAGTGCTTACCCCTGTCCTTGGATGTGACAGGAACAGCACAGTTTATCCTGTACAACCAACCGTTGCACCCGTGTATCCATAGGATGTGTATAATTTGTATAGACCGCAATATTTTTCAAGTCATGCACATTGCCAGTACAATACAGCCTCCTTCTGCATAGTGGCTTCTCATACAACCTCTGTCCCCAGATGCTTTACCCAACTGAGCAAGCCAGACAGCAGTATGAGAAAGAGTGATGTGTAAACATACTGTACCCTACATTAATTATTGTCATAAGATTAATGATAGAGAGTAATTAAGATGCAGAGGTAAGGGAGAAAACATATTGTTTCGGATGACATTTTGAAGAGAGGTGGGGTAGATAGCGTACAGGCACATGGGAAGAAAAGCCCTTGCCCCAAAGCATCAAAATAGACAAGAGAGGAAATAAAGAAGTGAAATGACTTGTTCCAGGAGACAGGCAGAGGTCACCTCGTTTCCCAAAAGCAATCCTCCCAGACTGTAAATACGTTTTGATGAAATAGGTGATCAGAACACAAAGCATTTCTCGGGCCAAATTTGGCTTTGGGCTGTACATACACATAAGTCTAATAACCATGGCTGAAGGCAGGGGAATATCCAGGCAAGATGCCACACCCAATCTTGTCTTTTTCCTAGTCTGTTGAGTTGATTCTTTACATGCCCTCCCCTAATACACACATATGCTCAATTCTTGAAGCCATATCAGATTGTTCTGGAAGAGGTGTACGTGTGGAGAAGGAACAGTCTATCATTTTGAATTTCAATGTGCATATTGTATATTTTGTATTGATGCAGTCTGCACGCGCACCCAGCACTTTGCCTGGATGCATTACAGTCAAGTTGAAATAAATACAGAAATTAAATATTTTGGACTACCTGTGTCTGCCGGCAGATGATATGTATCAATCTCCACTTGGTTTATTCATGTTCCTAGCACAATTAATCTGCACTGTGGGAGGGAGGGAGCATGTGTGTGGGTGAGGAGGGGGAAGCTAAAGCAGAGGCAAAAATGTAGTAAAAATTAATGTGTCATGTGAGCGGCAAAGCAAGGACGAGCAAAATTGGGTCTTTAATGATCCAGTTACAACTTGCAGACAACACTGATAAATGTCCTATTTAGAAATAATTTATGGAATATGATTATTTATATTACAGTCTGTCTAAAGACTGAGTAGACAAGAGTAGCAGTGGAAACAGAGGCAGGTAAAACGACTTGCACGACTCAAGTTAACAGCAGAGTGGGAAGTAGAACTCAAGCCTTCTGAAACTCAGCACAGGGCTGGCCGCCACTACACAATGCTGGTGCTGAAAATCAGCAAGCCTCTTTTTACTGTCTTAAGCAGAAGATTGGCCCAGTACCCTCTCAGAGACTATAGGGGCAATGACCAATTAATCTGATCCTTCAAGCAAATGCACCGTTGTGCACCAGTTGAAATCACATTAAAGAAGAAAAGATATTAGCCTAGTTGAACAGAAGTAGTGGATGTTTGCAAACAACCTCTTTTAATTAAAGTAGCTGAAGAGCGAGCTTTTATTTTTCCTTTAAAAACAATGAGGTTCAAACAACTGTTGCTGTTGTTTGACATTGTCAAAATGACTCGGATTATTAATAGTCTCTCTGTATGTAAAAAATCCCTTTATTTTTAATACTCATGGAATCACTTAGGCCTTGATGCAGTTATTCAAAACTAGCAAGAGGACCCTTGCACCTGCATTGAGCCCCATTGTAAATTGTAGGATTGGGACCATACTCATTGCCTTTTGTAAGTAAACATTTCTAGGGAGGGTTTGAATATGACTCGTAGTTTAAGTAAATCTAAGGGAGAACAGGTGTTTGCCTTGCAGGTCCGTCTTAAAGAGAGTCAATATTGCATATTTGCATACATTGTTTCGAGGTGCTGAACTCGCACTGAATATGTTGCAAGATGTTCTAGCTGGATATGGAAGGCTTGCTGCAATACTCCCATTGTAGAAACAAAGCATTTCCACCAACTGTAGTATCTGGGAGATATTTTGCAATGCACATTCTATAACGGCATTCACTGTAGTAAGAACTCCCTCAAACAATGAGTCCTCTGACTCACGTCATAGTTGAAAGGTCAAGGATGGGATCCACAAAGGTATTTAGGTGCCTGAGTCCGTTTTTAGGTAGCACTGCAATCCACAAAATGCCCACTTGGCTGCCACCTAATCCCGTAGGCACCTAATCTTGTTTGGTGCCTAAATTTTCACAGTGAAATTTCCCTGGATGCCTATGCCCCTGCCTGTGAGCATGCACTCTCTTGCCCCACTCCAGGCATCCAGGTGCCTACCTCTTGCTTAAGATAGGTGCTCCTCTGCCTAAGTCATGTGCAGGGCTTGATGTGGTAGGTGTGCTCAAGGCTGCCTGATGCTACACATCGCTCAGGCTGTGGGGGACTCCATAGTCAAGTCCTTCTCCTCTGCCTGATGAGATGAAGGAATTTGGAGAGGCTTCTTCTATCTCTCAAGTGAGTGTCCTAACCACTGGCCTACAGGAGCTTTTGGTGTGAGGCTCCTCCAATCTCCCCTATGGAAGTTGTTCCACTTTAATTAAATATTTATGAGGCCAGAGAAAAAGTTAGACTGGCTCTATAGCCTGGCTGTTAGGGAACTCATCTGAAGAGGTCCCTCTTTAAATCCCTTTGTCTCATCAGGAAGAAGGAGGAATTGAAGCAGGGGTGTCCCACATCCTGGATGAGTACTCTAACCACTGGGATAAATGAGGGCTGCCTTACATCCCTGCCCTTCCCCGGCTGTTTCATGGGGAGTTAGGCAGCCTCTGAACATGCCTACTGGATCAGACCTTGTACACGATTTAGGCAGAGGAGAGTTCGTGGATCACAAACAGAGATAGGCATCTCCCTGCGGCCTGGACTTAGGCACTGAGTGTCTAGAGAGGGACAGGGTTTAGCATGCACCCCTCTCACTGACATCACCCACTGGCTAGTTTGGGCAGCTCCCCAGCTAGAGCGCTGGATCTATGGATCACGTTCTAAGGTACCTCTCTCTCCCCATTGTATCGGGAGCGTAGGCGCCTAACTCCGGCTTTGTGGATTGTGGTGTTGTTCCGGTGCTTTTCTGTACACTTGTCATCACAATGCCTAAGTCCCTCTTGTGGAGCTAGACCCAGAAGGCTACGATGGGTTTTTGATGGTACCTGCTCTCCAAGAGGGTGACCATTGCCACCGGGCATCCCCCAAAGTAGGCAGGGGCCTCAGGAATGCTGTCAGCTAGTAAAAATGATAGCAAGCTGCCATTCCCAAACAGTGGCACAGCACAATGCAAAGTCCAATGATGATACAAGGAGTCTAGTTGGGGGTAGCAACCAAAAAACAAATGTTGCACTGTAGTTGTAGTGTGGGAGATATGGTTTGTAGAGTCATGGAAACTGTGAAGAGAAGAAGGCCAAAACAAAGCCAGGAATCTGCTGTACCTATGAAAGGGACTTTAACTTTAATTTTAAGTTACGAGCTAACAACAAGCCACAATGTGTCCTTTAAAGTGCCAACAACAAGAAGAACTCCTCTTCCCATGGCCTACTCTTAAGAGTAAGAAGGCACCTAGCTAAAACCTTTGAGCTACATCTTCATCAACTGTAAATCCTGACCTGGACTAGGGTCCAAGACTCAATAACCAAATTTATAATCCCTTTACTCTATCCCTTACTGTTTTTGCCAATCATCCCTCCACCCAACCCAGTTAATTTTTTCCCTTTTGTGCCTCTGTGTCTGTGTGTACTATTCTCTCCATCAAAAAAATCCTACCTCTGGCCAGGAGGAAGCATGGGCCACCACCAACAAAACCACATAACAAAGAAAACATGAAAACAGAGAAGCCATAGTAGGCACCCAGCTCTTAAGTCTGGAAGCTACAGCACTACCTTTCTTTACAGTACTGCATTCCTAACATCAGATGGCGCTGTGTGAGGGTGTAAATTGCAGAACTTAAAGTCCCTCTCACATGACCTAAAATGGCGCTGAACAGTGACTAGTAAGTACCATGGCTTTTGCTTGTTCCAAAGAAAACTCTGCTGAATTTACTGTATACGGTAAGAATGGCCTAGTCTCTATTCTTTGAAAAAAGCATTATTATAAGAAGGAAAGAAGATGCAGTCTCTGCATGTTTACACTGCAGTTGTCCACACAAGAAAAAGTGCAACTTTCCAAAGAATTACTGAAAGCATGCCCAGACTTTCACATTCATTAGAAATATTAGACCATGATTAGACAATAACAGACAATGTTTAGACAGACAATAGCAAACTAGAGAAATCGCTATTGCTACTCTATTGCTGGAGAGAGAGAAAGATACAATATGAAAACCAGAAGCCGTGTTAGAACACAATCAAGGAGAAAATACTATCAGATGTAATAAAGGCCTGATCCAAAGCTCAGTGAACTCAGTAGGAGTCTTTCCACTTACTTCAGTGGAACTTGGATCAGGTCCCAAGTACGGAAATCTACTGAATGGGAAAATAAGGAAAAAAATTGAAAAAAAGATTCTTGTTGAGGCAATATTTTATTTTATTTTGATTGTAAAGGCAACGGAATACTTCACTCATCAGAATGAATGAATGGAAGAAGTGTAGTGTCGTGTTTGGAACCCACGACTGAGTGCCAGGACTCTTCTGGGTTCTATTCCTGACTCTGCTACTAATTCACTGTGTGATCTTGGGCAAGCAAAATAGGGAGTGACGGTGGACCATTACCCATCTTGACTCTTCAAGCTTCACCAGTTTTCACGAGACAGAATTAATTATGCCCAATGTAATAAATGAGACTTTTGCTTGACTTTGAAGTGTTTTGGATGCTGCCCTGAATTACGTTTTTCTAGCTGAAGAGCACATATCGCTTAGGTATGCCCGTATCCACAATTCTAGCACTTCCATTTAGGAGTCATCCCATCCATCCATACTGGCTCCTATCGTCACTCACCATGTTGCATATAATATTTAAATTGTCAGCTCCCTCTGTCTTGTATCAAGCTCCTAGAACAATTTTTGAATGATAAAAATAATAAATTTGCATGTGTCCATGTCTGGTATAGTGCAATTTCAGAAGCGAAGTGTATCAGTAATATATCAGTGATGACTGAAGTCGTACTGGTTAAGATTTCCATCCTACCTGTGAGATACTAAGTATTGACTGCCACAGAAGTACTTTATATATCACAGATAGGCCCAGTGCTGGTTGGCAAATGTGATATCTAGCTAAGCTTTTTCCTTTCTTTCGGATGCTTATACAAACCTTAGCCAAACTCCAAACCATTTCACGTATATCCATCATTATCAGCAATGTATTTGTTTGTTTTCATGTTTCTTATTAGAGCTTGCAGAGAACAGAAATTCCATTTTGTGAAGGTTTTTTGAGATTTCTTAATTTGGCTTTATTCCGAATTGGAAAGAAAACTGAGAAATCTGAAATTCTCCATAAAGGAAAGTTAAGAAAAAACTAGTTTAGGGTTAATCGATGAAATACAATTCCATTGAAGTTTCTCTGAATAGCTCTATTGCTTTCTCTATTTCTATTATCATGCTGAGGATAATATCATCAAAAATCAACACCCAATTGTTATATCTTCATTTTTACAAGAAGTTTGAGTCTTTAAATACATGTCAGGTAGTTATGGTTTCATCTGTCAGTTGAAACATCTGCAATTAAACTGGGGGGAAAAAACCCACATGTCCTGTTGACTCATATAAAGTGAGAGTTCTCAGTTGCTGGTATTTATTGAGTTTGAAAAAATTCTCATCACCTCCAGGTCTAGTGTTGATGGTCTAGAACATCAATCTGGCAAATGCTGGCAAGGACTGGAAACGCCATCTTGTTGTTTCTTGACTTGTTGTTTCTTGTTTCAGGGCAACAAAAATGATTAGAGGACTGGAACACATGAGTTATGAGGAGAGGCTGAGGGAGCTGGGATTGTTTAGCCTGCAGAAGAGAAGAATGAGGGGGGATTTGATAGCTGCTTTCAACTACCTGAAAGGGGGTTCCAAAGAGGATGGTAGCAGATGACAGAACGAGGAGTAATGGTCTCAAGTTGCAGTGGGGGAGGTTTAGATTGGATATTAGGAAAAACTTTTTCACTAAGAGGGTGGTGAAACACTGGAATGCGTTACCTAGGGAGGTGGTAGAATCTCCTTCCTTAGAGGTTTTTAAGGTCAGGCTTGACAAAGCCCTGGCTGGGATGATTTAACTGGGAATTGGTCCTGCTTCGAGCAGGGGGTTGGACTAGATGACCTTCTGGGGTCCCTTCCAACCCTGATATTCTATGATTCTATGATTCTATGACTCCTTTTCTCCCTGTTGTATGTCTTATGCATTTGGGTCAGGTTAATATTGCTTAATTATCTAAAGAAGGCAAGTTAGATCTGTGAGTATACGGTAGTATGTTCCATTTAGTAGCTTAGTAATCAAGTGGGCACTATAATACAAGTCAATAATCACAACAAACTTCAGGGCAGAAACTTATTACAGTAGATATTGTAAGTACACTGTTGTGGAAGTAGCAGATCAGTGGTATTGGTAGCAGTGAATGGACACTCAGTGGCTGAGGTTAGGGAACATCATTCATTGGAATAATGATAGAGCTGCTAGCTCCCTGTGGAAACTAATTATAAGCGCCAGACAATGCTGCTGCATTTACAAGTCTGTCAGTGTTTTCCATGACAACCCCATATTTCCAGGAGTTTATAGCTCTTCTATATTTAAAAAAAAATCACTTTGGTCTCAGTGGAGACCAGATGTGCATTTTCCAGACTGCAAACTTTAATGACAAAGTATTAAACAATACAGGCACACAAACAGCTCTTAGATTTTTACCCCAGAACTGACCATTATGATCATTACATCTGACCTGTATAACACAGGCCTTAGAACCCCACCCAAGAATTTCTGCATCAAGCCAACAGTTTCTGTTTGCACTAGGAAACCATCCAGTCTTGACTTAAAGACTTCAAGTGATAGAGATTCCACAGAGTTCCTAGGTAAATAGTTCCAGGGGTTAATTACCCTTAATGTTAAAAAATGCATTTTATTTCTAGTCTGAATTTATCTAGCTTTACCTTCCAACCATAGGATCTCATGCCTTTTTCTGCTAGGTTAATTAAAGAGCCACCTACTATCAGAAATCTCTTCCCCAGGTAGGTGTTTGTAGCTCATGAGTAAGTGGCCTCTTGGATAAACTAAATAGATTGAGCTTCTTTAGCCAAGTGCTGTAAGGGCAGGTTTTCCTGACCTCGCATCATCCTTGTAGCTCTTTTCTGAATGCTTTCCAAGTTCTCAACGTTCTCTTAGTAGAGAAGACACTAGAGCTGGATGTGGTATTCCAGTAATGGTCTCACTGATGCTGTATGCAGAGGTAATACCACTTCCCTGCTCCTTTGGAGGTGATGTTTGTCTGATTTCCAGTTAAGAGGTTAGTAAAATATTAGCACTTCTAACAAACATCATATGTACGCACTCAACAGCAAAGAGCTCAAATATGTTAGGTAAGAACACCCTGACTCATGTGAGTAACCCTGCTGAAACATTGGTGTTCAGCAACTGACAGTCAGCCCTCTCATTCAGTGGGTATTGTATTGAGTTGGGATTCAGGTGACTGTTTTTTTTTGCTTGGACCTACTGTGTGACATGGGGCAAGTCACTGCCTCTTTTCTTCTCCTCACACCCTTTATCTGTCTTGTCTATTTCGATTGTAAGGGCAAGGGCTGTTTCTCACTATGCATGTGTACAGTGCCTAGCACAATCTGGCCACAGTTATGGTCAGGGCATCTAGGAGCTAGCATAATGCAAATAATTAGTCATATTAACTTATTTAGGTGCCTAATGCTGGAATTCTATTAGATTCTTGCCTTTAGACATTCCAGTCTGAATATTTTGATGCCTTGCATACACTCACCTAGCTGCCAGCCTGCAATCCACATCATCCTCGGAGTCTCGGTTATCCCGAGTGCTTCAGTGATGTGCAGCTGTTGTAGACTGAAGGCATGAGATAGGATCCCAGGTTCTGGACAGCCATGGCAGTGAAGGCCGTTTTGGCATTTGGACATCCAGTATGTTCCTGGGGTAAAGTAAGTTGTTTCCCTATGGTTTGAAGACCACATTCTGCAGCCTGGGTGCCCCTCATGAGAATGTGAGTCTTGTCCAGCAGGCCTGGAAGAGATGAGCACTGTGGCACAGCACAGAACGCCTGCATGGCTTGCTGCTGCAGGCTTAGCATTGCTGCTTGATCCTAGAAACTCACTTGCGCATAAATTTCTTACCCCCCGAAATAAGCCTCTATTTAAGGGACTTGTGGGTGCAAATTTTGGATGATTCAGACAGTTTACGGCTATGTCTACACTAGCACCTTTGTGAAAACACCCCCCTGACCAACATAAACAAAAGTACCGGTGTGGACAGTGCTATGTCGGTGACAGAGCGTCTCCCGCCAACATAGCTACTGCTGATTGTCGGGGTGGTTTAATTGTGCCAGCAGGAGAGGTCCCGTCTGTCCCATCAGCGTAGAGCGGCTACACAGGAGACCTTACAGCAGTGCAGCTGCAGCAGTACAGTTGTGCCGCTGTAAGGTCTGTATTGCAGACATAGCCTAAGAGACAGCATCAGAATTGATTAATTCTCTGCCTCTCGCCCTACCCTCTGATTATACATCGAGTGTTGGTTGCTTTCTTGCAGTTCAGATAAAGTACTTTGTGTTTCCCAAGTTAAAAATCTAACCAGGCCCATGTCCTTCTAAACCAAATGCAACCCACTGGCCATGTCCATACAACAGAGGATCAGAGTCTGCTGTGACTCTGCGTGAGAGAACCTGGCTCTTTAACTCAAAGGGTAGAGACTCATGCCTTTATCTTTGAAAGTTCCTGGTTCTGCCTCCAAGCCAAGAGGCCTCAAAGCTAAAATCCATACATGACAGAGCTGACATTTTCAAAGCTCCCTAAGGGATCTGAAAGCCAAATGCAAATTAAAGCTAATGCACTGAAGGCACTGGCCTCTGTGCAGGGTTCACCTGCAGGAGCCATTTGCAGGATTAGGCCTACATAGGGTAGAACATAATCTGGATTGTTTCTTGCTGTTCTGGCTCAACAATGCTGTAAATACTTGCATTCAGAAAAGTAAGTGGATGTGTTTGAAAGGCCTTTGGGAAGCAAGTGCATGGAGTAAGAAGATGACACTTCTATTACAAAGTGTTTTGAGATCTATATATGAAAAGCACTATACAAGAGCTGGATATATGATTAATTATTATTTATTAATATTATTGGCCACTTCTGACTTTGAGCATAGGAATGTGAACATGTTAGTTTGGTAGCTGATCGATGAAGTGGGTACCTACAGATTATTGGAATGAATACTTTGAACTCTGACTTCAGTTGTGGTAATCAAGAAGTGATCTCTGAGTATTTCTTTGAGGGTTTTGTTGGTGGTGGTGGGTTTTTTTGCTTGAACTGGATTGTTTCAGGCCATTCCTCTATAGTGTGCACAGAAGAAATTAAGTTATTGAAAAGCAGTGGCTGGATGTGCATAACAATATTTTTTTAACCAACAATTTCCTAGGAAATAACAGTACACAGATGTGTGCATGTGGGTGCATGTATGTGCGGCAGAGAGCTTAACACTACAGACAGTAATGGTTTCACTGAAGCCCTTGCTGTCTATTTAGTCAATCATGTGGTCTGGTGAAGGGTTCCTAAGTACTCATTGACATGACAGATCTTAGCAGCTTCCTAAGATTTGCCAGAGTCTATTTGGCCAACAATCCATGTTCCTGTAGATTTGCATGACAAAGCATAAGAGCTCCATGGGAGCCGCTACAGTCTATTAGGTCAACTGTCATCCAGCCCAGCCATGTGAGAGATATTTTGCTTTCAAACCTTCCTCCATTTCTCTTTGAATCTGTGGAGGGGCTAGCATGAGAAGATGAGAGGATGTTAAAACAGCAGAAAATGTGAAATTAATTATCATCTTTTTCTGTCATAACAATCTGCAGAAATCGCAGGTGTTTTGCAAACATGTGGGGTTCAGAGTAATGTCTATGTGAGGTAAAAAGAACAAATAAAGCTGAAAAGCTGGTGGCAAAAGACTTTAAAATGTGTGGATGGCACAAAAATGGTGGGAGTAAATGAGAAAGGGCACGTTACAGTCTTGCTTTTTATGACAGAGTGTACTGTGGCCCAGTGGTAGGAGAAGGAAGGGAGAGAGGTCCACGTGACCACTCATCAGCAGGCATTGGGAGGTGGGTGAAGGAATCCAAGCCCTGTGTGCACCATGGTGGCGTGGTAGTCATGGTCTGGTCACCCAGCTAGAGTGCAGCTGTAGTAGCATGGGGAAAGGAAGATGAAGGGAAGCAAGGAACTGCTGCAGGAGAGAGGAGTGATGCCACATGTGCAGTGGGAAGGTGAGAAATTTCATGAGCTGCTAAGCACTCAACATGCCAATGCAAGTGAGAGTGGAGTAAGAATAGGCCCACTTCTCCCCTGTGGTGACTTTTACAGGTAGCACCCTGCCACCCATAGGCCAATCCCAGTGTCTCTTGCAGGTGACAGGATTGGCCGATAGCAAACCCCCTCATAAGGAGGTATGTCATTGTTTTGGAGGCAAAGGGTTCCGTGTCCTGTCCTGCTCTCCTGCACGGGGTGAGATGACCAGTAACTCTCTATGAAGAAAGAGACTTCAGTTTCTAAGGCAGCTAAAATTTGTGTCCTATAGTTAAACTAATCCAAAAGCTGTCCCCATTAAATAAGCAGAGGAAAGGAGAATTAGAAATTTGTGAGGCTTGTCCAAATACCTAACTCTAACAATTTTATTGGACTCTAGTTTGAACAAAAATTAAAATGTCATTAGGGTTCTCCAGAGGCTACTAAATCCCATATGGTGTATCCAACACTTTTCCCTTCAACAATTTTTAAATAGAAAAGGCGCCCCCATGTAACGTCTCACAAGTACAGTGTGCATACATGCACTGATTTTAAAGAGTTTGCTGGAGACATGGGCAAGAATGCGGGTGGGAGGGGGGGAGACGCGGAGGATAGGGATAGGGGGAAAACTCTGTGAAGAGCCCTTTACTAGCAGAAGATAAAATTTGTACCTGCCTTGAGATGATTTGTGAGGGTCAACAAATAGAACGCCACCAACTTTAATCAAAACAGAACAATTCAGGTAAGAGTCACACAAATGATTAAGAGATGGAGTTTGTCCAGTGATGTAACTGGTAACTATGTGGGTTGGTTGGAAACATTTGCATTATGTGGTGCAACCACTAATGGTGATTAAGGACACACTTAGCCAGTAGATGACACGCTCTTCTGGCTAGGAAAGCTCATAATGAGCGTCAAAGTCCACAAAAGACCAAAACCACATAGGGGTCTAGCACTTTTAATCATGCTCCTAGTTGGGGATCAGAGCTGGAGAGAGATTTTTTTTCCTGTGAAAAATTGTGACAAAACCAAAAATCGTTCTGTCAAATTTTCTACAAAATGTGTAGGGTTTTGTTGATAAACAGATAAGACTTTCAAATTTGTTGAGGATTTTCAGCAATACAACACTAAATTATTTTGGCTAGTCAAGTGAAAATTTTGAATAAAACCAAATGTTTGTCCAATAAGCCTTTTCTTTTTTCATTTTTGAGCTTTTTATTTTTTTTAGTGAAAACCCTAGAAATGTAACTGAAAACAAACATTTCCTGTAAGAAGTTTTTGACGAGCTCTCGTGGGACTTGAACCTACAATATGCAGCTCGATAAGCATAAGCTAAGGGACCAGCTCCATTAGCTTGGACAAGGTAGCAGCTGCTTCTTGATGTTGTCAAGCCACTAGACCAGGAATGGCCAACCTGTGGCTCTTCAGAAGTTAATATGGGCTTCTTCTATGGGTACCGACTCTAGGGCTGGAGCTACAGGTGCCAACTTTCCAACGTGCCGGGGTCTGTTCAACCCCTGGCTCTGCCACAGACCCTGCCCCCACTCCACCCCTTCCCACCCACTCCTGTGATCCTGCCATGCCCTCGCTCGCCTCCCACCCCCTCACCCCCCCCCCCAGTCTCCTGCATACCACAAAACAGCTGATCGGGATCTGGTTAGGGAGGGAGCGGGAAGTGCTGGGAGCGGGGTGGGAGCTGATGGGGGGGCTGCTGATGTGTTACTGTGGCTCGTTGGCAATGTACATTGGTAAATTCTGGCTCCTTCTCAGGCTCAGGTTGGCCACCCCTGCACTAGACAGTGACATCACATTAAAAACAAGTGGAGAGAGGACAGAAAGATCTAGAAGTTTGTGAGAAGTTTAAATAGCAAACAGTGAAAGAAAAATATTAGGTGCCAGAAGGGGCTTAACAGGCAGGAAAGAGAAAACCTTAGAAGGAAATTTTTCATTAATGAGAGGTAAGGGAATGGTGAACACACCTGTGATTAAAATATTAACGACTAGAATAGACAAACTGCTAAATAATATGCTATACGTAACCATCCTGTATAGTATGGGGAATGACCTAGTTGGTGGTCTCCATTTCTGCTCTCTTCAATCCTGAGGTCCTGGTAAATTTTAGGCTTCCCAAGGTTAACACTTTCACTGAACTATTGCTGGTACTGGAAATCCAAAGAGCTGCCAAGCCTTTGATAAAGGTATTTCCTGCCTAAGGCATATAACAGCCAGTTTTTCATAGATTCAAATATTATAAAATCAGAGGGATCACATGATCATCTAGTCTGACCTAGTCAGACCATAGAACTTCCTTGAATAAATTCCTCTTTGAACTAGAGCATATCCTTAAAAAACATCCAATCTTGATTTTAAAATTTCCAGTGAAGGAGAATCCACCACAAGCCTAGGTAAATTGTTCCAATGGTAAATTACCTTCACTCTTCAAAATATATACCTTATTTCCAGTTTGAATTTGTTTAGCTTCATCTTCCAACCATTGGATCTTGTTATACCTTTGTTTGCTAGACTGAAGAGCCCATTATCACATTTTTGTTCCTCTTATAGGTACTTGTGGACTATGATCAAGTTACCCCATAACCTTCTCTTTGCTAAATAGAGAGAGTTCCTTGAGTTCAGCATTAGTTAGGAAAACCAGACCAGGTTTCAGGGATAAAGCCAGGGCTTCCTGGGAGAGGAAGGATGGTCCAATATTTAGGGCATTAGCATGGGATTCTTAGAATCATAGAATCATAGAATCTTAGAATATCAGGGTTGGAAGGGACCTCAGGAGGTCATCTAGTCCAACCCCCTGCTCAAAGCAGGACCAATCCCCAATTAAATCATCCCAGCCAGGCCTTTGTCAAGCCTGACCTTAAAAACTTCTAAGGAAGGAGATTCTACCACCTCCCTAGGTAACGCATTCCAGTGTTTCACCACCCTCCTAGTGAAAAAGTTTTTCCTAATATCCAACCTAAACCTCCCCCACTGCAACTTGAGACCATTACTCCTTGTCCTGTCCTCTTCTACCACTGAGAATAGTCTAGAACCATCCTCTCTGGAACCACCTCTCAGGTAGTTGAAAGTAGCTATCAAATCCCCCCTCATTCTTCTCTTCTGCAGACTAAACAATCCCAGTTCCCTCAGCCTCTCCTCATAAGTTATGTGTTCCAAACCCCTAATCATTTTTGTTGCCCTTCGCTGGACTCTTTCCAATTTATCCACATCCTTCTTGTAGTGTGGGGCCCAAAACTGGACACAGTACTCCAGATGAGGCCTCACCAGTGTCAAATAGAGGGGGACGATCACGTCCCTCGATCTGCTCGCTATGCCCCTACTTATACATCCCAAAATGCCATTGGCCTTCTTGGCAACAAGGGCACACTGTTTACTCATATCCAGCTTCTCGTCCACTGTCACCCCTAGGTCCTTTTCCACAGAACTGCTGCCTAGCCATTCGGTCCCTAGTCTGTAGCTGTGCATTGGGTTCTTCCGTCCTAAGTGCAGGACCCTGCACTTCAGACCCAGGTTCCAGTTCCTTTATGTCCTTGGGAAAATCACTTAGTAGCTCTGTGCCTCAGTTCCCCATCTGTAAAATGGGAATAATAGCACTGCCTTGCATCAAGGGGGTTGTGAGGATAAATGCATTAAAAATTGTGAGACGCTCAAGTACTACAGCCATTGGGGTTATAAAGGAACCTTTGATGTGTAGATAGCTCTGATGACAAAGTACAGAACATATAATCTGAAATAGCAAAGAATTTAGCCAGTTTTTTCATGTACCAAGAGACAAATGCAACATGGGAATTTAATAAAATCATCCAGGACTCCACTATTATCTCAAAAGGATTGGAGCAAATGCTGGAAGCAAAAAAGAGATTTCCTTTAAACAAGTTAGGCAACTAAGAAATGGGAAAGGCTTGATTGTGACAGGCCCTGTGTGGGTGCACAAAGAGGGGTTGGAAGAGGTGGCAGTGAGCCTTCCCTGCTGAGCCCCATTTCCACAGGAGCCTCAACTCCTCACAAGTGTTCTCAGGTTGGCTGGGCAGAGGTAAGTCAGTGTCTGAAGAGCATCAGGTAGTTTTTAAAAAGAACTCAAACTACAGCTCTTCTGTTGTTGGGAGGGGAGGGGTGGGGAGAAATGGGAATTCTACAGCAAAAGTAAAATGTTGTCCTAATGTCATAGGAGAAATCATCACCCTTCCTCCACAATAAGGACCCAGTCCTGTGCAATATTGAGCAGTCTCATCACCCAACATCGGGCCCAGAGTTAGCCAATATATTTCGCACATTGTCAGATAAACCTGAACTCTGCTCACCAATTAACACAATTAATAGAATCCTCCAGCATTTGTTCAGGTGATTAAACCTATGGCTAAATCCATGGACACAGTTAACCCCCAGAGTTCTGCTCTGCCTCTGGGGCACAGGACCCTCCAACCCGTCTATTCATCCCATTTCATTACAGTCGAGCGCCCAGTTCCTCATTGGGGAACCCCACAGCGTCCCCCATTCGCTTGTTTCACCTCAGTTCAATACTCTCCTTAGCACACAGCACTTAGTCATGTGCCCTTGTTGCCAAGAAAGCTAATGGCATTTTGGGCTATATAAGTAGGGGCATTGCCAGCAGACCGAGGGACGTGATCGTTCCCCTCTATTCGACGTTAGTGAGGCCTCATCTGGAGTACTATGTCCAGTTTTGGGCCCCACACTATAAGAAGGATGTGGAAAAATTGGAAAGTGTCCAGCGGAGGGCAACAAAAATGATTAGGGGACTGGAACACATGACTTATGAGGAGAGGCTGAGGGAACTGGGATTGTTTAGTCTGCGTAGGAGAAGAATGAGGGGGGATTTGATAGCTGCTTTCAGCTACTTGAAAGGGGGTTCCAAAGAGGATGGCTCTAGACTGTTCTCAGTGGTAGCAGATGACAGAACAAGGAATAATGGTCTCATGTTGCAGTGGGGGAGGTTTAGGTTGGATATTAGGAAAAACTTTTTCACTAGGAGGGTGGTGAAGCACTGGAATGCATTACCTAGAGAGGTTGTGGAATCTCCTTTCTTTGAAGTTTTTTAGGTCAGGCTTGACAAAGCTCTGGCTGGGATGATTTAGTTGGGGATTGGTCCTGCTTTGAGCAGGGGGTTGGACTAGATGACCTCCTGAGGTCCCTTCCAACCCTATATTCTATGATTCTATGTCTACAATAAAGCCAAATAGAAGTTTATTTAACAAAACTTAAAATAAAGCTTCAATTAGAAGCAAGTATAAGGATTGGAAATATATGGTTACAGGTAAAAGGAAATCAAAAAATTAGGGCTGTCAATTAATTGCAGTTAACTCATGCGATTGACTCAAAAAAAAATTAATAGCGATTAATCACACTTATAACAATAGAATACCAATTGAAATTTATTAAATATTTTGGATGTTTTTCTACATTTTCAATATTGATTTCAATTACAACACAGAATACAAAGTGCACAGTGCTCACTTTATATTATTATATTTTATTACAAATATTTGCATTCTAAAAATTATAAACAAAAGAAATAGTATTTTTCAGTTCATCTCATACAAGTACTGTAGTGCAATCTCTTTATCGTGAAAGTGTAACTTACAAATGCAGATTTTTTTTGTTACATAACTGCACTCAAAAACAAAACAATGCAAAACTTTAGAGCCTACAAGTCCACTCAGTCCTACATCTTATTCTGCTGATCGCTAAGACAAACAAGTTTGTTTACATTGATAGGAGATACTGCTGCCTGCTTCTTATTTACAGTGTCACCTGAAAGTGAGAACAGGCATTCACATGACACTTTTGTAGCTGGCGTTGCAAGGTATTTACATGCCAGATATGCTAAACATTCGTATGTCCCTTCCATGCTTCTACCACCATTCCAGAGGACATGATTCCATGCTGACGATGCTTGTTTAAAAAAAAATGTGTCAATTAAATTTCTGACTGTACTCCTTGGGAGAGAATTGTATGTCTTCTGCTCTGTTTTACCAGCATTCTGCATATATTTCATGTTATAGCAGTCTTGGATGATGACCCAGCACATGTTCGTTTTAAGAACACTTTCACAGCAGATTTGACAAAATGCAAAGAAGGTACCAATGTGAGATTTCTAAAAATAGCAACAGCAATACAGCAACAGCAATAGCAACCCAAGCTTTAAGAATCTGAAGTGCTGTCCAAAATCTGAGAGGGACGAGGTGTGGAACATGCTTTCAGAAGTTTTAAAAGAGCAACACTCTGATGTGGAAACTACAGACCCTACATTACCAGAAAAGAAAATCAACTTTCTACTGGTGGCATCTAACCCAGATGATGAAAATGAACAAGCATCAGTCTGCACTACTTTGGATTGTTATCAAGCAGAACCCAACATCAGCACGGAAGCATGTCCTCTGGAATAGTGGTTGAAACATGAAGGGACATATGAACCTTTAGCGCATCTGGCACATAAATATCTTGCAACATTGGCTACAATAGTGCCTTGTGAATGCCTGTTTCACTTTCAGATGACATTATAAACAAGAAGCAGGCAGCATTATCTCCTGCAAATTGTAACCATAACCAACCTTGTTTTTCTGAGTGATTGGCTGACCAAGAAATAGGACTGAGTGGACTTGTAGGCGGTAAAGTTTTACATTGTTTTATTTTTGAATGCAGTTATTTTTGTACATAATTCTACATTTGTAAGTTCAACTTTCATGATAAAGAGATTGCACTACAGTACTTGTATGAGGTGAATTGAAAAATATTTTTTTTGTTTTTTATAGTGCAAATATTTGTAATAAAAATAAATATAAAGTGAGCACTGTACACTTTGTATTCTGTGTTGTAATTTAATTTAATATATTTGAAAATGTAGAAAACATCCAAAAATATTTAAATAAAGGGTATTCTATTGTTGTTTAACAGTGCGGTTAATCGTGATTAATTTTTTTTAATCACGTGATTAATCACAATTAATTTTTTTAATTGCTTGACAGGCCTACATAAAATGCAATCTAGAGGCTTTACTGATTAACAAGTTCTTTTCCTGTCTATAAAGGTATTTCTCAACCCATGGTCAGTCTCTGGTGCTTGTCCAGTTGAGAAGGCTGGGATCCAACTTTCATGAGACACTCACACTGGCAGAATGTTGCCTCCACAATGAGTGCCATCTTGTGTCCTTCTTTCTCCTTCTATAGAGTCCCACACCTTTTGTCTCTTTTCATGGCCAAGGTGTTTTATAAACTTCACTTAACGCCTTATGATCCCCCTAATAAAAGTCTTTTTCTTGGGTTGTTTTGTGCTTTGTAAAGGCCCCAGCCAGCACTTTATCTAGACTGTAAATACTTGACTGTCAATTGTTCTTGCTCTTGATTGAGATAGTTCTGAGAACCACCCTTCCCCAGGTGACCAGTTTCACCTCCAACTGCTTTGGGACACAATGGTCTACATGTTATGTAAGACTTAAAATATTTTCCATATGTACATCTTGCAATAGACAAGGCAACCAGGCAGATGGCCCGCGGGCCGGGACATTGAGACCCCTCTCCTATTGGGTAAGACATGGAAAAAACTTGTCTGAACAAAGCATAGTATAGTATAGTATAGTATAGTATAGTATAGTATAGTATAGTATAGTATAGTAAGGAGTAAACATGCATTGGCAAGAGGATTATATGGACGTCCATGCCCAATTGCATCTCCCCATACCAGTAGCAGGGCCGACAGTGCTCCTTGGCTACCCTGAACACCAGGACTAAGTAACACGAGCTCCATTGCCCACACTAACCTCTTCAAAGCAGGCAGAGAAGGGTGGAGTTCTCACATTACCAGACCCCATACATCAACCAGCAGAGGGGTGAGGAAAGGAGGTTTTTTTAAGGCTGTGTTCACTGGACCTTTGAAAGGCATTATCCCTGCTTTAGGCACAATTGCTTCCAGAGCTCACACTGAGGCAGGGTGCCTCAACACTCCCCTAATTCAGGGTTGTGCTGTAAAGACCCAGCTGGGCCCTGATATTCTGCTTCCATGAGCCAGGTTTTATAGAATGCAAAAATTGAACAGTGAAAATAGAATAGCTCCAGGTCTCATCATCTATGGTAGCTTTAGCAAGGAACTTTCTTTAAATTTTTTTTTGTGCTCCTAGAACATTAAATCACAGTTTAAATGATAATATGTTTAATGTATGACTCTTTTTTATATCTAAAAGTGTTAGCTCATCTTATAGCAGTAAGTGTGGTTAATGGAATAGCAAAATTGTCTGCAATAAATACAGCATATAATATAGTTCATTTGCAATATGGCCAACATTTAGCAAAGCACTTAAACATATGCTTAACTTTAATCGTATGAACAGTCTTCTTGATTGATTTCAATGCTCCCAGTTTTATCTAGAAGAAAAACCTTGCTTTGATACTGGGACAAATCAAGAGTAATTCCCCTGAAGAGTGGTATTTAACCCTGTGTTCGTGTCTAAGATCTCCAGGTCTCTCATCATCCCAGTACACTTCCTTATCAAACAATCCTTCCAGCTCCTTAATATTCACGTACTGAAGTGTTTTGCTAGATTGAGGCCTTGGTGCGGTGAGTATTTTCGCAAATTATCAAGTTGATTTGTTGACAAAATTAGAAAAGGATAATTAGCAGGTTGGAAAAGGGAAATGGCTTCGGATTTCACTGAAGGGAGGAGGTGTATGTCAGAGTGATAAAGCAGGCTTGGAGCCAAGTCCTAGTTCAAAACTTTGTTAAACAAATGTGCTTCTGTTCAGCAGACCCTGAACTAATCGCTGGGTGTTTCATAGAATTTGTCTGTTTAAATGCACTATAAATCATCCATTACAGAAAAGCAGGCATTTAGTTGGGGAAAAGATCGAAAATAAATCACAGAGGGATTCTCAATTTTATCAAGAGGAAAAACCAACAGAGCTACTTTTTTTTTTTTAGATAAGAACTACAAACATTCATTTCACTTTCCGTCTCTCACACACACAATCTGACTCCTGAAACTTTGATACAACATGCAAACATTTTGCTTTTGGTTGTTGGAAATTCTTTGAAATATATTCCATTAAAATAAAAAAAAACCCTATTATCACAGAAAAATTGTTCTCTGGGAATGGGACAGCACTGATGGATAACACACAGTTTTGTGGCTTAGGTCTGATTAGGAAGCACCCTTGTTTTGCCTATGTAACAATAAACAGAAAAGGAAAATCAATGAAAACTTCTATAGTTAGCTGCTGAAAAATATGGATGGAATACATCATGACATAGGACATAATGAGCAAGATAACTGATTGAAGGCCTGATCCCATTAACTTTAATGAGCTCTGGTTTGTGAAACCACGTCAGTGTTGGGGAGCTGTGTAGGTACTAAACAGCCATCTCAGAATGAGGTTTCCCTCTCAGTATGAGAGTAAGTATGGTTGCGGAGTCCTGTGTTTCCATTGTGGTGTTGAGTGTTCTCTGGCAAGGACTGAGGTAGGATTTGGTCCTAAGAAAACAAGTGAAGATGAGCGGAATCCCTGTTTGTTAATTGGTCCTCTAGGATGTATTGCATTACGCTCTTGCATCACACAGTTCACCCCAGCGCTTGCTGGGGAAGGAAATTAGGTGCTGCACTAGGATTTGGGACAGCTGGTTCAGTTCCCAGCTGAGCTGCAAGCTTCCTGTGGGACCTTGAGCAAGACACACAACCTCTCTGTGCATCAGTAACCTGGGGATAATAAGGCTTTTTTTGCCCCATCTTTTGTCTTTCTTCTCTTTAGGTTGTAAGCCCTCGAGGATAAGGGAATACCTCTTACTATGGGCTAGCCGTTCACAACCCTCACTCGACTGCACAGGAGTGTAATGGGGACCCAGGCCAACCTTGTGGCCCTGCTTAAATTGTGACTCCAGCTGAGGCTGGGAGACAAAGGGCTACTCATCCAGTATTTTCTCTTTTGCGAGCCAGTGGGGGGAGCCCTGGCTTCCGTGCCTCCATACGCTCCAGACAGAGTAGCTGGCTGGGTGCAAGCCACTCCATGCAAAGGGGAGAAATGATTCATTCTTCCCCCAGAGAAGAATCACAGTTCATGTTCTGGTCTGTTCTTGGGACAGTGTACCTACCTGCCCTTTGCTCATGAGTTACAACTTCCGCCCTTGTCTTTGTACCACACCTGGCACACTAGGGCACTGTTCTCAGTTGGGGCTTTTGGCTGCTACTGTTGTACATATGATCTATTATCTGTGTTATAGCATCACTTAGAATCCCCTCTCAGGGATCAGGGATCTGTTCTGTTAGGTGCTATATATCCATGTAACAAAAAGACTGCCTCAGCCCCAAAAAGCTCTCACTGTAATAATCGTCACAATTTATAACAGAGTGACTCAACTTCTGAAATACAGAAGCATCTTTGGTGTTCGTAACTGAAAATTCCCATGTGATTAAAATAATACATTGTGGCAGCAAGAGTAGCTAAAGTTAGGTGTACCTAATGCACCCTCCATTTTGGTCAATTTCATGATTCTAGCATTTTAAAATTAGTCAATTTCATGATTTCCGATGTTTACATCTGAAATTTCATGGTGTTATAACTGTGGGGGTCCTGACCCTAAAATGGGTTATGGGGGTTCGCCAAGATGCTGTGGGGGGCTTGCGGGATTGCCACGGCTGCTGCCTTCAGAGGCCACCCGCACTTCTACGGGTCTGATCTTCCCCCGAGAGCGGCTGTGCTGGGGAAGAGGAAGTCCTGTCCCTCCCCAGCCCTGCCAGGACTAGCAACTGGAGTCCAACGCACAGTAGGAGCTCCCAGCTGGACCGTGCCAATCCCTGCCCCTCCCTGTCCTCTACAATAGCTAGATTTCATCGGGGAAGATCTGATTTCATGGTCCATGATGCATTTTTCATGACCATGAATTTGGTAGGGCCCTAGTTAAGTGAGTTTTAGCTCCCATGCAGTTATCAAATAAAACTGAATACAGCTGAGTGTTCATCATATTATTATGGAAGAATGTAGATTCTCTCCTTTATGCCCAAGTATTTATACTTCCTTTATTTTTTCCTAAGTCTGTGTGAATTCATGTTATGCTAATCAGAGTAATGATTTCAAAAAGACACTTTCCTAATCCTTTAAATGCTTACCCATATGAATTGAGCTTAGATGAAGCACATTATTATTCGTTACTGGAGTTGGAAGGCATACTTGCTGCTATTCCTCCCTTAATTCAAATTATTAAGGAGTCTGTTATATAAATTCAGCCCAAAGTTGTGATAAGCCAGGACAGTAATTACTGCACTTATATATCCACATAAATACTTTCTCCTCTGCAAGTGAATAGAAGATTTCAAGGATAACAAAGAAATGCAAATGTGTTTTACTGTCTGATGTAAAACGTGGATAGGAATCCAAAAGAGAACATAGCTCCACAAAAGGTGTCAATTGTAGTTCATCTAATGCTTTCTTCTTTTTCCTAGACAAGAATCGAGAATCATCATTACATCTCTCTTTATGTTACTGTTGAGTATATGTTCCCTACGGAATGGCTCCAAGTGGCCAAAGGGCCTGATCCAAAGCCCACTGAAGTCAACTGGAGATTTACTTTTGATTTTGGCAGCTTTGGTTTAAGCCCATAGTGCGGCCAGAGATCTGGCCTCTGTGATTTCAGTGAAGGGGAGGAAAAGACTTCATTTTGGCCCTGCAAATCTGTAAGTCACGCCAATAGTCCTTACCTGTGTGAGTGGCTGTGTGAAAAATCAGTGGAACTACTGGCATAACCCACTGTTCAGTATGTGTCACGTAGAGCCGAAGGCCACAAGGGTCCATTAGGTCAGCTAGTCTGGTCTCCTGTATTTCACAGACCCTATACTTTCTTCCATTTACTCCCATACTGTGCCCAATAACTTGTGTGACTGAAGCATACATTGAAAACATCCCCTTCTTTGTGATATGACTCTTCTCATACCGAGGGGAGGCTAATCCTTTTTGTCAACCTGGAGAGGCAAATGCTTTCAGCCCCAGAGCTCTGCTTTCAGGTCCAGTGATGACATAGGTAGCAGTCATTACATTTGCGTGAGTAAGAGTATTCAGGAGCAGCTCTTAAGCTTTTTCAAGGATTGAGACATATAGGAGAGCTCCAACAGAGCTTGTTTCCAATGATTATCTTTAGTCTGAAGAGCTATTTGGGCTGTGTAAAGCATCATGGAAAATGTACATGTGTACTAGAAAAAAGAGAGCCTGAGACACGAAGCCTTGTATAAGGGGCCTGGTGTAAAGCCTACACAAAAGTCACGCCCTGCTGATGTAAAGCAAAATTAGCAAGAATCAGGCTATGAGCAAAAGTAACCCTGTTACAAAATATGCCTGCTTACAGGTTTTCTATCCAATACATGAACCTGGGAAGAACATGGCTGGTTTTGCAAAAACCAGAAACAGTCCTAAGAAGTGCTAAGCACTAGATACTTGCATAAACACAGACCGGAAGGATCTTGCCAGAACAGCCAGATACCAAATTATGGTATGAACGCACTCCCCGAAGATGATACAAGTACACACTGACCTCTCCTAAAGATAAGGTCAGGATCATGGATAGAGATGTTTTGATCGAACTAACAGGTACAAGGTAAAGGTTGGTAATTAACTACGTCAGAAGGTGTGATAGACCCAGGCCAGCTGGGTACAACAGAGTAGTAAAAGGCAGATATATTGGCCACTGGATAAGCAGTTTTCTGTTCCCTGACTGACCAGAGCAGGGGCTGCTCCAGGCTAGGATGGACACCTGACTCCAATTAGCCTGCAAAGAGTCAGTTGAAGCCGTTAAGCTAATGAGAACACCTGACTCCAATTAACCTGCAAAGAGTCAGGTGAGGCCGTTAAGCTAATGTGAACACCTGACTCTAATTAAGGTCCCTCTGATACTATAAAAGGGCTTGTTCCGGTCAGGTGGAGGAGAGCCAGGGAGCCAGAGGAGAGAAAGTGCGGCTGAAGGGATGGGTACTGAAGACACCCTCAAGCCACTGGAAAGGGAGCCTTAAGGTAAGGGTGAAGAAGGTGGTAAGAGAGAGAAGAGGGAGAGCTGTGGGGAAGTGGCTCAGGGAAATGTAGAAACTCTGGCAGTGAAAGGTCGGTTGCCAACAGCTGCTGCCATTAGGGTCCCTGGGCTGGAACCTGGAGTACAGGGCGGGCCCGGGTTCCCCCCAACCTGCTACTATAGACACACCTCCCGGGAGGGGAAGACAGGCCCCTGTCAGGACAGGAGGCTAAACTGTTCTGGAATAAGCCCATAGGGACAACAGAGACTGTGGGAGTTCTCTCACCAACCTCCTTGCTGGCTTATGATGAAAATGGCTCAGTAGCTGTGACTCTTGCCTCTAGAATCATAGAATCATAGAATATCAGGGTTGGAAGGGACCTCAGGAGGTCATCTAGTCCAACCTCCTGCTCAAAGCAGGGCCGATCCCCAATTAAATCATTCCAGCCAGAGCTTTGTCAAGACTGACCATAAAAACTTCTAAGGAAGGAGATTCCACCACCTCCCTAGGTTACATATTCCAGTGTTTCACCACCCTCCTAGTGAAAAAGTTTTTCCTAATATCCAACCTAAATCTCCCCCACTGCAACTTGAGACCATTACTCCGTGTTCTGTCATCTGCTACCATTGAGAACAGTCTAGAGCCATCCTCTTTGGAACCCCCTTTCAGGTAGTTGAAAGCAGCTGTCAAATCCCCCCTCATTCTTCTCTTCCGCAGACTAAACAATCCCAGTTCCCTCAGCCTCTCCTCATAACTCATGCGTTCCAGTCCCCTAATCATTTTTCTTGCCCTCCGCTGGACTCTTTCCAATTTTTCCACATCCTTCTTGTAGTGTGAGACCCAAAACTGGACACAGTACTCCAGATGAGGCCTCACCAGTGTTGAATAGAGGGGAACGATCACGTCCCTCGATCTGCTGGCAATGCCCCTACTTATACATTCCAAAATGCCATTGGCCTTCTTGGTAACAAGGGCACACTGTTGACTCATATCCAGCTTTTCGTCCACTGTCACCCCTAGGTCCTTTTCTGCAGAACTGCTGCCTAGCCATTCGGTCCCTAGTCTGTAGCTGTGCATTGGATTCTTCCGTCCTAAGTGCAGGACTCTGCACTTGTCCTTGTTGAACCTCATCAGATTTCTTTTGGCCCAATCCTCCAATTTGTCTAGGTCCCTCTGTATCCTATCCCTACCCACCAGTGTATCTACTTCTCCTCCCAGTTTAGTGTCATCTGCAAACTTGCTGAGGGTGCAATCCACACCATCCTCCAGATCAGTTATGAAGATATTGAACAAAACCAGCCCCAGGACTGACCCTTCATAGAATCATAGAATCATAGAATATAAGGGTTGGAAGGGACCCCAGAAGGTCATCTAGTCCAACCCCCTGCTCGAAGCAGGACCAATTCCCAGTTAAATCATCCCAGCCAGGGCTTTGTCAAGCCTGACCTTAAAAACCTCTAAGGAAGGAGATTCTACCACCTCCCTAGGTAACGCATTCCAGTGTTTCACCACCCTCTTAGTGAAAAAGTTTTTCCTAATATCCAATCTAAACCTCCCCCACTGCAGCTTGAGACCATTACTCCTCGTTCTGTCATCTGATACCATTGAGAACAGTCTAGAGCCATCCTCTTTGGAACCCCCTTTCAGGTAGTTGAAAGCAGCTATCAAATCCCCCCTCATTCTTCTCTTCTGCAGGCTAAACAATCCCAGCTCCCTCAGCCTCTCCTCATAACTCAAAAATACATCCACTGCTTTCCCTTCATCCTTGGGGCACTCCACTTGATACCGGCTGCCAACTAGATATGGAGCCATTGATCACTACCCGTTGAGCCCAACAATCTAGCCAGCTTTCTATCCACCTTGTAGTCCATTCATCCAGCCCATACTTCTTTAACTTGCTGGCAAGAATACTGTGGGAAACCGTGTCAAAAGCTTTGCTAAAGTCAAGGAACAACACGTCCACCACTTTCCCCTCATCCACACAGCCAGTTATCTCGTCATAGAAGGCAATGAGATTAGTCAGGCATGACTTGCCCTTGGTGAATCCATGCTGACTGTTCCTGATCACTTTCCTCTCCTCTAAGTGCTTCAGAATTGATTCCTTGAGGACCTGCTCCATGATTTTTCCAGGGACTGAGGTGAGGCTGACTGGCCTGTAGTTCCCAGGATCCTCCTTCTTCCCTTTTTTAAAGATGGGCACTACATTAGCCTTTTTGCCAGTCGTCCGGGACTTCCCCCGATTGCCATGAGTTTTCAAAGATAACGGCCAATGGCTCTGCAATCAGATCCACCAACTCCTTTAGCACTCTCGGATGCAATGCATCCGGCCCCATGGACTTGTGCACATCCAGCTTTTCTAAATAGTCCCGAACCACTTCTTTCTCCACAGAGCGCTGGTCACCTCCTCCCCATGCTGTGCTGCCCAGTGCAGTCGTCTGGGAGCTGACCTTGTTTGTGAAGACAGAGGCAAAAAAAGCACTTAGTACATTAGCTTTTTCCACATCCTCTGTCACTAGATTGCCTCCCTCATTCAGTAAGGGGCCCACACTTTCCTTGACTTTCTTCTTGTTGCTAATATACCTGAAGAAACCCTTCTTGTTACTCTTAACATCTCTTGCTAGCTGCAACCCCAGGTGTGATTTGGCCTTCCTGATTTCACTCCTGCATGCCCGAGCAATATTTTTATACTCCTCCCTGGTCATTTGTCAAATCTTCCACTTCTTGTAAGCTTCTTTTTTTGTATTTAAGATCAGCAAGGATTTCATTGTTAAGCCAAGCTGGTCGCCTGCCATATTTACTATTCTTTCTACACATCGGGATGGTTTGTCCCTGTAACCTCAATAAGGATTCTTTAAAATACAGCCAGCTCTCCTGGACTCCTTCCCCCTCATGTTATTCTCCCAGGGGATCTTGCCTTTCAGTTCCCTGAGGGAGTCAAAGTCTGCTTTTCTGAAGTCCAGGGTCCATATTCTGCTGCTTTCCTTTCTTCCTTGCATCAGGATCCTGAACTCGACCATCTCATGGTCACTGCCTCCCAGGTTCCCATCCACTTTTGCTTCCCCTATTAATTCTTCCCGGTTTGTGAGCAGCAGGTCAAGAAGAGCTCTGCCCCTAGTTGGTTCCTCCAGCACTTGCAAAAGGAAATTGTCCCCTACGCTTTCCAAAAACTTCCTAGATTGTCTGTGCACCGCTGTATTGCTCTCCCAGCAGATATCAGGGTGATTGAAGTCTCCCATGAAAACCAGGGCGTGCGATCTAGTAACTTCTGTGAGTTGCCGGAAGAAAGCCTCGTCTAGAGGGAGAAGGACTATGTAGAGGGTCACAGTGAGCCTCTGAGGCTAGCGTAATCTGCCAGGAAGCGCAGGACCCACTGAGACAAGGTCGGAGCTCTGCCAAAAAGGGTAATACGTAACTTGTTTATATCAGTGTATAAAAGAGGGGTCACAGAGGGGGTGTCTTTGTCTGGCCAAGGGGAAAACAGAAAGTTCACGGAGCTGGTCCATTGGCATGGGCATACATGTATTGGTGTACCTTAACCATCAAGCTGGGGCACTACTACCGGGCTTTGTCGGCAATAAACCTGGCCAAGCGCCTTTGCCACTGAACCGAGTTTTGGGTCTTCTTGGGCAGTCTGATTGATGTCTGCTGGCTATCTCCACCAGACGCAGTGCAGCATCCAGAGAGAACATGCACGCAGTGAAGAACTGGCAACATTGGGTGATCCTCCCCATAAAAAGACAAAAAGGGGAATGTTGTAGAAAGAGAGATACTGAGACATGAAGCCTGGTGTAAGGCCTAAGGCCCCTTAAACCAACAGACAACAACATGAATTTTCCATATGATGTTGAAACGGCCAGAAAAGACTAGTTAAAATGCACAGGCTGATGGCAGAGTGATCTGTGTTATACTCATCTGTGCACCATAACCAGATTTTTTCCCCTGTGTGGTCATTAATTACATACCCAAATAAACATGCAAATCTGCTCTTCATTATTCTGACATCTAAACCTTTCTATGGCCTCCCTCCCTTAAAACTTCATTAATTACCACCAAGACCGAACATACATTTGTATAATTATTGGCCCCATTATAAAGTCTCATTGAAATTAATTGGACTTTATTTTTATGGTCCTATATAACTAGTTAACTATATAACTAGTTATTAAGGAATGTGCCAATGAAATTGCATGATTACAGAAACGCAGCCCCATCATTCCAGTTGAGTGGATTGATAGGTTAATGGACTCATGTGCCAAGGGAGCCATTAGCTATTTCACATTACATTACTATATCTTCACATTATAATCAGCCCTGTTATGTGGAGAGTCGGTAGGTTGAACAGTAGGATCAGAGAAATAGGCCATAATTGTTATGGAAGGAAAATAAAGATAGAGGTGAGAGACTCGTAATGTGGACCATGTTTACCTTTGGATCCAAGAATGAGCTGTATTTGGTTGTAGATGGCACAGAGTTGCGATGCCACTGAACAATCCCCATTTTCAGTATCTGCGGTACAAAGGAGAGCAGTCCTCAAGCTATTAAAATTATTGTGAATATGTGAGATGCTAGGAGTCTCTTTTACAGCCATGTGATTACAAACTATTTTATTTCATTCCGGTGAACATTTAGTTTATTTTACTTTACTTATGTGCTCCATGCATGTAGTCATGTAAGTAAACATAAGCATGTGCATAAGTGTTTTCAGGATTGGGGCTTTAGTGTGAAAGTTAAAGTAATACGAATGGGTCAAAGGATAGCATGGAGCTTCTCGTAAATGTCACTAATCAATCAGAATAATAAAATGTGCATATCTCTGTGTGTAAAATTTAAAAAAAAACTATTAAAAGGATAGCATGGAGTTTTGCCCTGCCAGATCGGACCAGTGATCTGTCTATTTTAGGGTTTTACACTGATGCCCATCACCGCAGTAGCTGAGCAACTGTCACATAACTCAATAGCAATAGCAAAATCCCTAGTAGACTTAATGTAGTCTCTGTCACTCACACCTTTTTGAGGTGAAAACTTTCTGTGGGATAGAGGTTTTGGTTTTGATTTGTTTGTATGTTGTTCATTTCTTTTCCCCCCCTGTATCTTGTATTTTGCCTCTACCAGTGACCAGTATTATACAATGCGTCTTTTGGAAGTACGGTTTTCTCATTAGTGCGTATGGCAATTCTGCTTTGCAGTATATGGTGCTGGGAAGGAGGGAATACTTTCCTGACCTCAGTGGTGATCATCTCATGACCTGAAGCATGCAATTTTTATGACCCTTATTATTAGCATGTGTAACTACAAGTGTAGTTTATACGGTCATAAAATTATTGTGCAACAGCCTGTGTAAATCACAATGGTTGCATCATGAAAGCCAAATGTGAACATATAATAAATGTTGTTTTTTTCCTGGAAAATTATTGCTGTCATAAATTTCAATTTTTTAAATTTACAGCAGAGCTTCTTCATGTTGATATTTTTATTGCATCCACTAAAAGTTGGTTTGCAGCTGCTAACACTGGAGGGACATAAATTCGGTGTTTCCGCAATGTGATGACTACACCCAGAATTGTTTCAATATTGTGAAAGTCATAATTAATCTTGATGCTCTGGGTGTTGATCCTGCAAATACTTATAGAAGTGCTTAACTCTGAATAGTCCCATTGATTCAAATACTGGCCAGAAATTGACTCCAGTGGGACACCTCAGCACCTATCTAAGTATTTGAAGAACCAGGACCTAATGACTCTAAAACATGTTTTTCAGAGGTTTAATATAGAGTTGCCAGATTTTCCAAAGAGCTCAGCTCTCATTTAGCCATTTAAGTGTGAAATGGTCAGATTCTCAAAAGTGGTCAGGACCCAACATTTCCTATTGTTCTCAGTGGCATCAGTTAATCAGTCCATTCCTACTCAGCAAAGCACTAAGAGTGAGGAACGCATTGGTCTCCAGGACAGTACTTAGACATGTGCCTAAATCCCACCAAAGCTCCGAAAACTTGAACACATGCTTCTTTCCTGTTCTGGATGAGGATGGATTTAAGCATATGCTTTTACTTTCTTGAATTGGGACATATACGTGCTTCAGATCTTTGTTAAGTTTGGACCAATATGAGCTGCCAAGGGCTAAGCACTCATGAAAATCTGGCCATTAAAAGTTGAGCTACAAAATACATACTGTGGCCTGTGAATGCAAACCAACTCAGCTATAAAAATTATACTCATCTCTTAATAACAGGTGGTAATAGCCCCATATGTAACCCCCCTGCCCTGTATTCCTCAACCCACCTCCGAACAAAAGCTGATGAGAACAGAACGGGCTTTGAAGTGTGTTCCAATGGTCAACAACACAACATGGCTCTCTTGAACAGGACTTTCACTTTAAGCATCTCTTTCCACATGCTCATAACTTTCTGAAACATTCACCTTTGGTTCTGTCGACCGCCAGGCACTCTCCCCCCAGTGTAAACCAGGCCTAAGTCTCAACCTATAAGTAAAATTGTTTGGAAAGTTTGAGGAAAATCCCTCCAGTTACTTTTAAGACTCTTTTTTGGATCACCAGTGACTCCAAAAGGGCTTGGAGGGGCTTCTAATTTTGGGGCTCAGATTGCCTCCTGCCATGGGAAGATAGAGTGGAGGGAGCCACCACCAACACAGGAAAATTATATAGGGAGACTTCTCTTCTGATGAGAGAACCTTGCAAGCTACAGAACTGAAAGGCCACAACCATACCACTTGAAGATTGAAGATCTGCTGGGAACGGACCCACCTTCAGTGCAGAGCTAGGAGCTTTCTTGCTGGAATTGATGCTACTCCAGTAGCTGTCTCTGGTGGAAAACCAGTGTACATTAACAAATAAAACAATAGTTAGTAATACAGCCAAAAGACCAACATGGGTGGAAATTTTACAATTTATTTGCTTTCACAGATTCACTGCGATATTTTCTGGCTAAATAATTCATATTAAAATATCAAGGGGAGGGAAGAGGAAAACGGAAAAAAAAACAAATAATCCATTAACGTCTCATGAAGAAACAAATACAACAATCACGGCACTAATTATCCATACTATCACTGCAATTCTCAAAGGGCTGATTTGGTTTGAGTGGAGTAGAAATAGATGAGTTCTCAAATTGCATTTGATTTGCTTCGCTTCTCGTAAATGTCACTAATCAATCAGAATAATAAAATGTGTATATCTCTGTGTGTAAAATTTTAAAAAAAACTATTAAAAGGATGTTAAGGTTGCAAAGCCAAGCACTCAAAAGCTGGGAAGTGCAAAAGTGAAGTTTGGCTGTGCAACTTTAAATCAGCCCCTTTATGCATATGTATGATGACAGAATCTTTAATTATTTGATACTATTTTTTCTACAGGACCCTCACCTCATTCAGGTCACAGGGTGGACTTGCTGTAGGGCTGTATTATGGTTGTGCAGTGCACAGGAGACTCTTGTGTGTAGAAACCCTGCATCATTTATTGCAGAAGCTGGGAAGTGTGTGTGGAATGAGGCAGGGATTGCCAGATGATGGTCTCATGGTTAAGGAAGTTAAACGCTGCTGTTGAGAATTGGGCTCTGTTCCTGCCTCTGCCAGAGCTTCTACACAATACTGGCAAAGTCACTTGAACCAAAATGTTCAGCTGGTCCCTATTTTCTGGGTCATTTTCTGGATGCCCAGTTTGAAACCCTGGATCTAGATTTGCGGATGTGCTGAGCACTCACCCTGGCAGCTGAAGTTGACTGGAGCTGTGCTTTGAACATGTAGGATGCTGTTAAAAAGGCTAAGTATGTAAATGTTGAAAAATAAAGGCCTCGGGCTTTCAAGCTGGGTAGCCAAAATTAGTGTACATGTTGGACAATTTTGGCTTTAAGCCCCGTACTTCAGTTTCCCCACCTGCACAACTGGGGAAATAATACCAATTTGCCAGGGTGTTGTGAAGATAAATTAATGTTTGTGAAGCAGTAGGATGAAATCACCATAGAAAGACCTAGGAGGGAATTAATAATTTTGTATTCATTGCAGGGTTCAGATGGTAGGCAATCTCTAGGAGACTGAGTGTGAATGAGGAGGATAAAAGGAAATGGTGAATAGCTACTCATTCACTGAATGAACGTGGAAACAATGATGCAAAGTTTCCTTCTATCCCCACTTCCCCCACTTGAGTCTTGTGAGATGCTCTGGTAAATGAATTGGGAGGCATGGAGCCAAGGCGCCACATACTCTCTGCCCCCAACCCAGAGAGTGGGGCTGTGCTTCCCACCAGACCCAAGGTCTGGGCAAGCTTCTGAGATAGGGGGTGATTCTCTGAGGAGGGGAGAGGTCCATAGTGTGAGAGATTCTGAACAGACTGTGTATTGTCTATAGAGCAACTCCTCACTTAACGTTGTAGTTATGTTCCTGAAAAATGCGACTTTACGTGAAACGATGTTAAGCGAATCCAATTTCTCCCTAAGAATGAATGTAAATGGGGGGGGGGGTTAGGTTCCAGGGAATTTTTTTTGCCATACAGTACAGTACTGTCATTGGGAGGTGCCCCCGCCTTGCCCCACACAGGTACAGCCCACTGGTACTGGAGACAATGAGGTAGGCAAGGAGGCTGAAGGTGCCGTAGGCTAGGAGAAGCACGTTGTGCAGCAGCAGCGGCAGCTTCCCCTACTCTGCAAGCACCAGGGACAGGGGGCTCAACCCTCGGCCTGCCCACTCCACCCCTTCCCCCAAGCCCCCACCCTTAACCTGCCTCTTCTCTCCCCCGCCCTTTACTCCGCACACCTCGTCCTTGCTCCTCCCCTGCCTCCTGCCCGTGGCAATCAGCTGGTTTGCGGCATACAGGGGAGGGAGGGGGAGCCTGCACGCCAAGTCCTCGCTCCTCCCCCCTCCCTCTTGAACCCCGCAAGCCAGCTGATTGCCATGGGCAGGAGGCGGGGGGAGCAGGGGGAAGGCGCTGGTCCACGGGGTCTACTGGCGTGTGGGAGGCACTGTGTGGGGGCCAGAGGGGAACTGATAGGAGGGCTGCCAGCTGTGGACAAAGCAGACAGACAAGGGACATTATAGGGAAGCGCTGCACAACTTTAAATGGAGCATGTTCTGTAATGGAGCAGGGACATAAGATCGAAACAACGTTAAGCGAGAGGACGTTAAGTGGGAAGTTACTGTATTATCTGTATAACTAGTCCATTATCTGATAACTAGCAGGGAGAACATACACAGTGGCCCTTCATGTTTGTGAGGGACTTGTTGTGTCCGGTGTATGACCAACACAACTCAACTTTCCAATTCAGGCTGAGTAATATCCTGGTCTCAGCTGGAAAAGATGGAAGTGAATGATCCAGAGACTTGCCATTCGAGCTTGCCATATTATTAACTCCCCTGCACCAGCACTGCTTTGGAGCTGCACATTGGGCACTGTCAACACTGCAGCTTTCATTCGCACAACACTGCTTCTTAATAAGATGCGTCTACATTTAAAAAAATCCAGGAAAACTCGCCATCTGCCCAAGGGGGAAAAATCCTATATCTCTATTTGGCTGGAAGAGATATAGATGCACCCATGCTCCAATGACCACACAGTGTTACACAGACCTCGATGCTGAATTGCCAACAAGCCAGCTTTACCCATGTTTAAATGACTGCTCAGCTGCACTTCGCACAGAAAAGAATCATCGACAGAATTAGCTCTGAAAATTCCACTGACATGGTGCAAGTTAAATTATCCTTTCAGCCTCCACTGCCTTTGACTTTGTCATCATTTGTATCAGTACTAAGCAGGTTCAGAACGTTTCCGTTTTGATCTGTTTTCATTTTACATGTACTTTCACATGTAAAACAGCAGTGACTGTACAACAGGGCTTAAAGAAGTGGTGCCTCACCCCCATGGAAGGCAGAAGAGATTATTGTTTTGAATTCCAAAACACAAACATTGGCTAATATATTATTCTATTAAATGCCTTTACTACACATGCTTTGAGTTCTAAAATAAGTGACAAACACCCGAAAGCCAGGAAATACTACTATTTTAAGGAGCTCAGTGTAAATGTACTGAATTCTTTAAGGACTACTTGTGCTGTTCTTGAAATGGATAACTGAAGACATCCATCAATGTGATACTTTCTCTGGTTGAGGCACTGGCCAAGGGGAAAAATACTGTGAGGAACATACAAGTCAGGATTTTTTTCACTGAAGCTGCTTGCAAGACTCCCAGGACTTGATTTCCAAAATTGTTTGCATGTAGCTTCCTGTCTGCAAAAGCAGTTGCTTGCTTACATTGCATGCACAGTGGTGTGAAAACTAATATTTGTGCACAGAAAGGGACAGCTATGCATCTAACTGGTAATCTCTATGCACAGATATCCAATTTGCATATGCAGTTGAGCAATCACAGCCACTGTGAGTGCAAATTAGACACGTCTGAAAATCAGGTCCCTGTTGAATTTGCTGGGAGCATGAGCAGGCCTTTACTGAAACGTCTACAGTGGACTTTGTAGGATGAATATTAGCATTGGGAGGAATGTACTTTAGATCACAACTTTGTTAATTTTCCCCTTTAATTGAGTTAAATCAAGAAATAACTCTTTCCTCATATATCATGGGAAATAGTTTGATAGCACTGTAAGGCGAGAGATGAAGAGTGGTGAACAAAAAAAGAAAGTAACATGTTCCATGTATGGTGAATGTGAATATCTTTGCACATCTTTTGAAACTTGGTTCCATTGCCTTGGGATAGAGCTGGGTGGTAGGAGACCCAAGTTCATGTCCCTGCCCAATAATACACAGTAATACAACGTCAGGAGGAGAAACTGAGAGAGCCTGATAGAATATCTCATAACTCAGTAGTTCGGACACATGGCTGCAAGGTAGGAGACCTAAGGTCAACTCTTTGCTCCGCCTTGGACAGGGGTGAATTGAATCAGTGTCTCTCCCACCTGCCAGCTGAATGACCTAACCACTGGGCTAATGCATCTAAGGGACGCTCTACCATCTTCTCCCTCCCTGGTCTTTGTTATGAATCTAGCCCTTCATTTCTTTTGTCGACTTTTTCGATTCACGAATTTCTTTTTCAGAATTTTTGGGTTTGATTTGCTGCAAATCAAAAAATTGTTTTGATATTTTGGAACTGCTCATCAACCAAAAATCGTAAACATATATTATACATTATACAGTATGAAATTTAAAAAGGAGAAATCCAAAAGAAATTTGTCAGTTGATCCAGAACTTAATTTTTTCAGAATTTTCTTTCGTGGAGAATTTTGAAACTTGCAGATTTTGCTCCAAATTGGAATAAAAAACCCCAAATTTTAAAATCTTCCATGCAACAAGAGTTCTGTCTTTCATTTATATTTGTCCCTAAAAGGCGTGGAATGGGTGAAGCAGGGCCATTTCTCTAGCCCTCTCCCCACCACCAGCTCCAGGCAAGGCTGTAAGCTGCACTGCATCCTAGAAAGAGATACAGCAGCAGTTATGCAACCTGAGCGTGGAACTCAAGAAGGTTGTGGCAGAATGCCTTCTGGTGCTCCCTCCCAGCAGAGAGTGCGGGAGATGTCTCCACGCTAAGCCCCCGAATGATTATGAATACATTCATACAAATCAGTCATCTGGCAGAGCATTTCTTTGTTTTTCTCACTGCAGTGACATAAACTCCTACCGACTTTTCATGGTACAGTTGGGATTCAGATTTCATTCTCTGCCAGTTGCATTCTGGTCTCTTCCCCTACCCTTTGTCTGCCATGGGCCATCCGTGAACCATGGAACAGGAGAAGGGAGGGGCTGGGATTACTTAGGGACGAACCCCTCCACTAATTCCACACTGCACATGAAGGGATACATTTCTTACTGATCTCTGTAGGAATTAGCCTGCACCCTGAAGCACTTAATCCCCTTATCTACACAAGTATACAGTTTCTGCACATTTCATTCATGGCCATACAATTATTTAGTTCATTTTAAATCCTCATCCAATATTTGACTCTTTGATCTGCCTCGGTGGTGGATTTCATACAGTGACTGAACACATGCTAGGTCAAGAAATATTTCATATTATTTATTTCAAATGTTCCTATGAGTTTAATTGACATATTCCTTTGTTCTCCTTCTATGGGACAATATGAAATGGAAGGGGCTGATCAGTTTTCACTCTACTCTTTGTGATCGCTAAATACCTTGTACAAATCCTCGCTAGCTCTTCTTCCTTTCATGTTTGACAAGCCCAGAAAAACTTTAATTATCTGCACTGGCTTTCTTTCTGAAATTGAAAAGAACCTGAGATCTTTCTTAAAATGAGATGACCAGAAATGGACAGTACTACAAATGATGACATATGTTTGTTTATACCAATATTGTACTGTATACATTATTTTGTAATCCATCAGAGTTTCCCTTTGCTTTTTTTAACCACTACTTCACTTAAAAATAAAATGCTAAATATGCTGCTGTCATGAAAACACTAAATTTAGTCCAAGTAGGCTACCGCTTTTATTCGGGTTTTTGAAATATGTGCCTTTTATTGCTGTATAGCTGTTTTTTCCCTTCATGGAATATGCTTTTTCTCTACTAATAATTCACTGATGTATAATATCGCTGTCCTAATAGAGGATTTTGCACATACAATAACAAAATGGTTCAAAATTTCAGGCTCAGCTCTCATTGACATTGATGACATTTTGGTGTGAGCACAGCCAAAAGCCTGCAGGTCAATGGAGAGAGTCCCATTCAGAGGGAGTTGGACTGGATCCTAAGTAAGAACTACAGCATTTAGACTTAAAAGCATAATGAAGAATTCATCTAGCATTTTAATTGCAGTGTCAACCATTCAGACTTTGACCTTTCATCTCAAATTTGTTCTTCATAACCTAAGGCTTGAATAATTGCTTCAGGAAACTCTTGCTGCATCGACTCCCAGTAACCTTCGGTCTCAGACGGTAACCTAAGAAAGAAGGACAGACAAAGTCTCCTTGGCCATAATCTAAAATGAATCATGAAGAGTTGAGGACCAAATTCTACCCTCAGATATATGGCTCTGGTACTGGATGGGTGGGGCAGTGGTTAGGGAGTTGGTGGCCTGAGATGTTGGATACCTGCATTCAGATCCCTATCCTGCCTCAAACTTCCTGTGTGATTTCAGGCAAGTCATTTCATCTCTCTCTGCCTCAGGTATTTCATATCTGTAAAATGGGTGTAACAGTACTCCCCTACCTCACAGAGGTGTTACGAGTATAAACACGCTGAAGATTGTAAGGAGCTTTGATTCTATGGATAGTGGGGGCCAGATAGATAGTGATGGGTGCATTAGAAATGCATTGATAAATACAATTCAAACTGACTTCATGAGGATATTAGTGGATGTAAACGTGACCATTAGCACCTCATATGGCAGCCGTTTCATATCCCTAATCATTTTTGTTGCCCTTTTCTGAACGTTTTCCAATTCCAACATATCTTTTTTGAGGTGGGGTGACCACATCTGCATGCAGTCCAGTGTTTAGGATATCTGATCGAGGGAAGTGATTATTCCCCTCTATTCAGCACTGGTGAGGCCACATCTGGAGTATTGCGTCCAGTTTTGGGCCCCCTACTATAGAAAGGATGTGGACAAATTTGAGAGAGTCTAGCGGAGGGCAACGAAAATGATCAGGCGACTGGGGCAGATGACTTACGAGGATAAGCTGAGGGAACTGGGCTTGTTTAGTCTGCAGAAGAGAAAAGTGAGGGGGGATTTGTTAGCAGCCTTCAACTACCTGAAGGGGGGGTCCAAAGAGGATGGAGCTAGGCTGTTCTCAGGGGTGGCAGATGACAGAACAAGAAGCAATGGTCTCAAGTTGCAGTGGGGCAGGTCTAAGTTGGATATTAGGAAACACTATTTCACTAGGAGGGTGGTGAAGCCCTGGAATGGGTTACCTCGGGAGCTGGTGGAATCTCCATCCTTAGAGGTTTTTAAGGCCCAGCTTGACAAAGCCCTGGCTGGGATGATTTAGTTGGTGTTGGTCCTGCTTTGAGCAAGGGGTTGGACTAGATGACCTCTAGGGTCTCTTCCGACCCTAATCTTCTATGATTCTGTGATGTCCCACTTACTTCCCTGGCAGTGAATCCTGATGGAATTTGCAGGCTTTCTCTGAGATCTGTGCATGTGTGTAAGCACACTGGGTGGTAAAAGGGTCATTTCCTGTAGATTTGAAATTTTACTTTGAGTTTAATGTTCAAATGAGCCAAAAAATTCCAATCAACACGACGGTTTTTGTTTTGTCTGGTGTTGGTTGAAACCATGCAAAGCTGCCACATTTACACTGTTCAACCTGAAGCCAAGGGTAAAGAGACTGGTGTTCTTATGACTACTTTTTGTATTATGATGACAGCTAGATTGCAGCCTCATTGCAACAGGCTCTGTACAAACACAGAGTAAGAAGGTCCCTGCCCTGCAGAACTAAAATCTACATAGACCAGGGAGTTGCACACTTCATAGCTGCTATAGGCTGAACGCACATCGGGGGCTATTTCCATCCTTCATCCCTCACGTCCCTCCCCCTCCCCCGGCTTCAAGATCTCCTTCTTCATGCCAGGAGCTGTGTGTCCCCATTCTCCACTCCTTCCATACCAGGCGCCGGAATTTTCTGCCCCACCCATGGCATGTCTCTGTTCCTCCATATTCCCCATCTCCATTCATTCCTCTCTACTCCCAAGTCCCAGTTTTCTCCTCCCCATCTCCACTCACCTCACTCCAGGTTCCTTTTTTCACACCACACACCCACTCCCTCCACCACGTCCACGGGTCCCTGTGTCCATCACCACCATCACTTCCCAGCCCCTATTCCCCTGCTCTTTCTTGCTTTGCATCCCACCTATTCCTCCCCCGCCCCCGCTCCCGCCCAGCATAGATGTCCCCGCTACTTCTCCCCCACTCTGGCCATTCCTCTACACACCCTCCCTGTAATTCTTGTGTCCAATACTCCAAGCTACCGATAATGTCCCCCCACCCCAAGTTAAGCTGCTGCCTGTGATCTACGTATGCAGCAGCAGGGGGCAGCAGAGAGATTCTTCTGCCTGCAAGAGCAGGCAGCCTGAAACCCCTGATTTTCCTGTGAATCCAGGGCAGGGGTGGGCAAACTTTTTGGTCCGAGGGCCACATCAGGGTTGCAAAACTATATGGAGGGCCTGGTAGGGAAGGCTGTGTCTCCCCAAACAGCCTGGCCCCCACCCCCTAGCCTCCCTCTCCCACTTCCCGCCCCCTGACTGCCCCCCTCAGAACCTCCGACCCATCAACCCCCCCTGCTCCTTGTCCCCTGACCACCCCCTCCCGGAACCCCTTGCCCCTAACTGACCCCCGGAACCCCCCCCATCCACCCCCCTGCTCTCTATCCCCTGACTGCCCCAACCCCTACCCACACCCCCGCCCCCTGACAGCCCCTGCGGAACTCCCACGCCCTATCCAGCCCCCCCGTTCCCCGTTCCCTGACAGCCCCTGCCAGAACTTCTGCCCCATCCAACTGCCCCCTGCTCCCTGTCCCCTGACTGCCCCCTGGGATCTCCTGTTCTCTGCCCCCTTACTGTGCCAGAGCCAGCCACACCGGATGTGGCCTGCGGGCTGTAGTTTGCCCAAGTGAATCAGGCTTTTCTGGCATCCCAGTTTGCACCAAAATCAATAGGGTTGTATCTATTGAAGGGGGTTGGACTAGATGACCTCCTGAGGTCCCTTCCAACCCTGATATTCTATGATTCTATACTGATGCCAAGAACATTTCCTGGAACTTTGGAATTGATTGGTTGCGGCCTTCCAAATTTATTGCATTCAAGACCAATTCCATTGAGTTGCATGTTAGATGTTGTATTGCTCAGCAAGCAAGACAAGAGAGACAAAATAAAATTGGATGCATTATTAGCCCCATTTTACAGAGGGGAGGGGGGCAGAGAGAGATTAAATAATTTCCCCAATAACACACAGGAATTATGGGATAGAGAACTGAACTGACGTCTCCTGCGTTGTAGTCTAATGCCTTAACAAGATGACCAACTTTCCTTTCTGAGCTTTTCCTGAAACTCAGACAAGTTGGGGTGAATTTTGGGTTTGTAACCAAGCTGTGATTTTTCCATTTTTTTTTCATTTTACAAATATTTAAATTTCACAGAGGTCTAATCCATAAACACATTTTACCGTACAATTAACTGCATAGGAGAGTAAGTCTGGAAGAGTTACAGCACTGCACCGTGTAACTGGATTTTGATAAAGTCAGTACTGTTGCTCTCAGGTAACAGTGTTTTTTTTCAGCAATAGAGTTCAAAGGAAACAACTGATGACAAACAACTTAACAACGTCCAGCTGTTTTCTACTTGCCATTTTGTCATCTTCTCGCGACAGTGGATTTCATATTTAACTAGTATTTAATAATTCAGTTGCTGTGACACAGCTGGGAAGAAGGATTTTTCTTTATTTCCACGTACTTACAGCAAGCTGTCCATTGTCATTTCATAAGACCATTGACGAGGCGGCTGGGAAAAAAAAAGTTTTGCTGTGGAAAATGTAGATTTTTTCTGTGAAAACTTGAGAACCAAAAAAGTCAGCCAAAAATGAAAGTATTTTGATTTGGAAATGCTTCTGGGGTATTTCAGGATAATTGCCGTTCAGCTGCCTCATGTTCCCATTCCATGGCATATGCCAGGCTCCCTGGTCAGACTACATTTTCCATGATGCACCACAGTCTTCCCTTTTGCATCATGGGAATAATAGTCTGCCAGAGATCCTGACCCATAATGGAAAATGGTCCATCTAGCCCAGTACCCTGTCTTCCGACAGTGGCCAATGCCAGGTGCCCCAACGGGAATGAATGAGGCATGGAAGCAGCATATCCAAATTGCAATATTTTGGTTTAGGGACATTGTTTTTTTTTATGCAAAACCCAAATTTTCTATGGAAAGCAGACACTTTTCACAAAAAATCATTGTGTCAGAAACCTACTTTTCCACTGAAAAACTGTTTTGATGGAAAATTTTCAACCAGCCCAACCACTGACCTAGTTGTCCCTAATGGAAATTGTTTGATTTATTTTTATTATACCTTACATTATTCTTTAACTTTGATCATCAGTGAGGTGGAATATTTAAGGGTCTTGTTCATATGGAGAACCACACCTTTTCTTATATCTTATATATTACAACTTTTCTTATATTTTGAGGATAATATACTGAATAATTTTTACCATCTTGGGAGAAAATGGAGTCAGACTGAAATAATCTTTTGGCACTGATTGTTCTGATTCAAAAAGCCTTCACCTTTCTTTGTGTCTAATCAGATACATAACAAGTAGAGGAAAGAATAGACATAGTGGACAAAATCCTGAAGTACTTATTCAGTTGCTATTCAGTCCCTACTGTATAATAAAACTCTCATGAAAGTCAATAAGATATTTCCTTGAGTAAGAACTAAGTAAAAACTCCAGGATTTTCTTCAGTAACAATAATATGCACTCAACTAGTATCTACAATCTGTGAGAACTTTGCAAACCTTATTTAAACTTCACACTATCTATATAATGTGGGTAAATACCTAGCTTTTAAATTTTATTTTATCAGTATTAGCATATATGAACTGTCCTTCTGAGTATTAACAAATTTTATTCATATCTGGTATTTGTTATCTTTTAAAAGACCCATTTGTGTTTTGTCAGCTTCTTCTCATTATCTGTATATTTATTTTGTTCAGATTCCAAAAATGATAACCGTACATTATAAAATCAGCTCGATCCCCAGGCATTTTCTCTAAGCCCCGAACAATTTTATGGATAATAAAACTGGGAATGAAAACACTGATTTCATTTGTGGGGAAATGAATGACAATTGGACTCTTTGAGGAGCTGGAGGAAAAGACAGTTTATGAAATCCAGATATTTTATTAGGCCATATGGACTTGGGTGCTACAGTCAGGCATCTAAGTTTGAAAAATATGGTCAAAACTACTTACACAATATTAAGTGTCAGGAATGACACTGAGATTCCTTGGTCCCAGTCCAACTGCTAACAAGCTAGATCAGCATGCTATGTCATGACTCTCTGCAGCTTTATGAGATTACCTCAAACTTACATTCAGTGTTTCAAACTTGAGATGTTCACTTTATTTCTTCTCTCTCAAGGTTTTCTGTTGGGAAAGCAATTAAACAATATGCCTCTACATTAAGATTGGTTTTCTCACAGATTAAATCTTGCCGTGAGTGAAAACTTTATTGAGAGTCAATAGCATTGCCTGCCCAGTTACTCCTAAATTCAATAAATCCTGCTTTGTCAATATCTTCCTCTCCTACTTCTCACTCTGGATAATTACATGTGCTCCCTTAGGAATTCCCCAGCCGACATTTCTCTTCTCTTGTATGTTTGTGTTTGGTGCTCAGACGATCTGAGTTGCAGGTTTATGCATTTTAGAGCTGGTTTCGAAAGCAGACCCTAAGGGATGAGGTAATATTGAGCAGCAGACATAAAATGAGGTGTAGTAGTAGCTAGCTCTGTAGCCTTACTATTTTTATTTGGATACTCAGAGGAGCTCTCTCACTCAGTACATTCCTGCTTGGAAGTCTTCATTTAGGGGCTACTTGAAGATGGATGAGTAACTACTTTTGATGGAAATGTATAGCATAAAAATCAGGATGATATGTCTTGAGTATGAAGCTGTTATTCCCGGTGAACATAATAAACTGGGTTTGAGAAGCCTGTGTCTTGTCATGATTCATAATAAATAACCATTTCCTGAGTTGTAACTAGCTATTCTGTTGAACAGTGTAGGGCCTGCAATGAATAAATTCAGTTTAGCACACGTGCTGTTGGTGCAGCTAAGGGAAGAACTATCTTTTACCGCACGGTGTGGTTGTTGCTTATCACAAGGATCTCAGTTATCTTGCCTGTAATCATGTGCAGGATACACATATAATAAATGCAGCTCCCTAATTGGTTAAGACCTGTAGCATCTGGCAATCAGCTAGCAGACAAAGGGTGCTGTAGTTTGGGCAAATAGATTCAATGCAGGTTGGGCATTTGTATGGACAACTTACATCCATCTCCCATTTAAAGGGTAGAGCACTGCTTAGAATTAGCGAGACCACAATCACAGCAAAAGAAGAGGCTTTTAGAAATGTCTGGTTGGCCGTGGAAATCAATTTCTGGACAGGCCTAAAGGTCAGTGAAGGTTGTGGTTGGAGAACATTTTCATATTGTGCAGTGCTGTGTATGTGAAACGGAAGTTAAGTGTTCTGTTAGCATTGGACTCCAGAGTTTCCATTTCTGATCTAAGACAATTTACCTGGAAATGGTGCCTCACGTTTTCAATATCTGTCTTTCTAACGGAATCTACTACATGTCTATAGCATCCATCACAATAGAAGCTAAATGCTGTTATAGTTTTTGGGTAGGGATTATTTTACAGAAACTTTGGTATACAGTGTGTTGATTTTATATTAAGCATTTGCTGATAATGTGTAAATGGCTTTTTCATGGAGGAATTAAGCATGACTCATTCAGGAAATATGTATTATTGCATGAAGCTGAATATTTCAAGATAGCACCTAAAGAATAGGACTTCACAGTAATATAAACAACGAAAGTCTAAATTCATCCCATTCATGTGTCTGTGGCTCAAGAAGTGTGGAACTGCACGCACATACACAAAGGGAGAATATGACACCAAACTGGGGACAGGGGAGAAACACCTCTTGTGAATTGATTTTTTTTCTTTAGTTAGTGAGTGTGAGGCTCTTCTAGCCTGAACCTGTCAAATGTGGCAGCTAATCTTCTATCAAAACAAGGTGTTTCTATTACGAAAAATATAGTAAACCAGAGAGCATAATTAATAGTTTATACCCTCTAGGGTGTGTGGTTGGTGTGTGTTTATATATGTATATAAAATCACCCTTGGTTAAAAAAATAACTAAATTGATATTGGAGGAGTAGGAGGGAAATGGTTTGCAAACTTCACCTAGATTTTCAAACTAAAAAAAAAGAGTTTGTAAAGTTGGCAAAAGATTATATGCCACTAGATTTACCCATTTTCAGTAGTTTATATTGTTCTTTTAAATCTTTCTGGAAATTTAATGTGAGATCCTAATAGTTTAAATCATAAATCTAACTCTAAATGACTGACACATCTAATTCAAAACCAGCCAATGTCATCTTGACAAACACGTGTTCTTAACAATACAGGTATATAATTATGTAGCTATGACAGCAATATAGAAGCTAATTTAAGAATGGTTACATGCAGTGGTTCCATACAATATATCTTATCTTTGTGTAGAAATGTTACCTTTTGTGCCAGTAGCAATGTTCATTCATCTCCAGTTTTCATCCAGCATGACCACAAGAGGCTCCATAAAAATACACTAATGGCAAGGTTACCATTGAGTTATAGTTTCTCACTTCCAGTGGGAAGTAATAGATAGTGCTGAGGTGTAATATGCAGAAGTACATTGGGTATCAAGGATGACCATCTGGTGAACAAATTCTATCTCTGTAAACTTGCAATATATATCATCCTTGCTAGGAACCTTTGCATGAAGGGTTTTAGAGAATAAAGTGAGAGATGGTGAAAGAAAGAAAAAAATAATGACATGCTCCAATCTTGTGTCAGGTTCTGATATCCTTAATCCTGCAGTATCTTTGCAACAGTTCCCCCCTCCCCCGCTCCGCCCCCCGAGCACATACTGAGAATTTCCACCTCATGGTTTGGGATATCCCAGGAGCACTGCTAGCCTGGAGGTGCCTTAGCAATGTGACTCTGGTGGAACCATGCTTCCTGGGAGCTGGGATGAGGTGAAGGCACTTGAGTTAATGGATGACTATGAGACTCCAGCAGAATCCTCGAAGCTCTATGTGAATTGCTGAGTTCTACAGGTTCCAGGGACGGTGAACACACTGCTTGTTCCCCAGCAGGGGGAGAGAAAGCTGTGCCCCAATCTACCTCAACAAATGGAATAACTTGTGGAAATCCCAGCAAGTCTCCACTACGTCTCATCCCAGAACTTACAATGTGGGTTTCCCCCCTCAACAGATAACTAGGCCTATGTATTTCTCCTCTTTTCATCTACCTTTATTGTTTTGTGTGTGTGCATATAACATCACCACAGCTCACTTCATAAAGAACATAGAGTGTTTCAGCACTTTATCATCAAATACGTTTTGATGATCATCAATTTTTTTTTTTGCGTGTATCCACTTGGGATGGCAGGTGAGGGGAGAAGACAGCTGAATAATTTAGTAAGGCAATAGTGCTTGGGTTAGATTTTAATCATTATTATTGAAGGAGAGATCAATAAATCACTGCACTTTTACCTAGGATTTTTGTCTTTCCCTTAGGGAACCTGTCCTTCACTCAAAAACTATTGTGTGACATGTTTTATGAGTTAAAATGGAGACATAATAAGAAATGACTTTTATTGCAATCTTCCTATGAAATAGTGCTGAAACAGATCAATAGAACAATGAATAAAAAGTAAAGATCTATAAGGATGATTGATGCCAGTTCGCTCCTGTATTTTCTTGTCTATAGCTAGAGTTGGGAGAACATTACCTCCTTTCCTCCCCAAAAAGTCCTTTGCCTGTTTCTAAAGCAAAACAACACATTGGTCCATTTTTTGGACTTTGTTGTATGTCAGGAGGATGTTTTTTATGGTTAAGGCACTTGACTGGGACTTGGGTGATCTGGGTTCAGTTACCCACTTTGCTATAGACTTTCTGTGGGACCATAAGTAATCACTTAGGGATAGATTATAAGAAGAACAATCCCATTGGATGGTTTCAGAGTAACAGCCGTGTTAGTCTGTATTCGCAAAAAGAAAAGGAGTACTTGTGGCACCTTAGAGACTAACCAATTTATTGAGCTTTCGTGAGCTACAGCTCACTTCATCAGATGCATACCGTGGAAACTGCAGCAGACTTTATATACACACAGAGAATATGAAACAATACCTCCTCCCACCCCACTGTCCTGCTGGTAATAGCTTATCTAAAGTGATCATCAGGTGGGCCATTTCCAGCACAAATCCAGGTTTTCTCACCCTCCACCCCCCCACACAAATTCACTCTCCTGCTGGTGCTAGCCCATCCAAAGTGACAACTCTTTACATAATCAAGTCGGGCTATTTCCTGCATAAATCCAGGTTTTCTCACATCCCCCCCACCCCCATACACACACAAACTCACTCTCCTGCTGGTAATAGCTCATCTAAACTGACCACTCTCCAAGTTTAAATCCAAGTTAAACCAGAACATCGGGGGGGGGGGGGGGTAGGAAAAAACAAGAGGAAACAGGCTACCTTGCATAATGACTTAGCCACTCCCAGTCTCTATTTAAGCCTAAATTAATAGTATCCAATTTGCAAATGAATTCCAATTCAGCAGTTTCTCGCTGGAGTCTGGATTTGAAGTTTTTTTGTTTTAAGATAGCGACCTTCATGTCTGTGATTGCGTGACCAGAGAGATTGAAGTGTTCTCCGACTGGTTTATGAATGTTATAATTCTTGATATCTGATTTGTGTCCATTTATTCTTTTACGTAGAGGCTGTCCAGTTTGACCAATGTACATGGCAGAGGGGCATTGCTGGCACATGATGGCATATATCACATTGGTGGATGTGCAGGTGAACGAGCCTCTGATAGTGTGGCTGATGTTATTAGGCCCTATGATGGTGTCCCCTGAATAGATATGTGGGCACAATTGGCAACGGGCTTTGTTGCAAGGATAAGTTCCTGGGTTAGTGGTTCTGTTGTGTGGTATGTGGTTGTTGGTGAGTATTTGCTTCAGGTTGCGGGGCTGTCTGTAGGCAAGGACTGGCCTGTCTCCCAAGACTTGTGAGAGTGTTGGGTCATCCTTTAGGATAGGTTGTAGATCCTTAATAATGCGTTGGAGGGGTTTTAGTTGGGGGCTGAAGGTGACGGCTAGTGGCGTTCTGTTATTTTCTTTGTTAGGCCTGTCCTGTAGTAGGTAACTTCTGGGAACTCTTCTGGCTCTATCAATCTGTTTCTTTACTTCTGCAGGTGGGTATTGTAGTTGTAAGAAAGCTTGACAGAGATCTTGTAGGTGTTTGTCTCTGTCTGAGGGGTTGGAGCAAATGCGGTTGTATCGCAGAGCTTGGCTGTAGACGATGGATCGTGTGGTGTGGTCAGGGTGAAAGCTGGAGGCATGCAGGTAGGAATAGCGGTCAGTAGGTTTCCGGTATAGGGTGGTGTTTATGTGGCCATTGTTTATTAGCACTGTAGTGTCCAGGAAGTGGATCTCTTGTGTGGACTGGACCAGGCTGAGGTTGGTGGTGGGATGGAAATTGTTGAAATCCTGGTGGAATTCCTCAAGGGCTTCTTTTCCATGGGTCCAGATGATGAAGATGTCATCAATATAGCGCAAATAGAGTAGGGGCTTTAGGGGACAAGAGCTGAGGAAGCGTTGTTCTAAATCAGCCATAAAAATGTTGGCATACTGTGGGGCCATGCGGGTACCCATAGCAGTGCCGCTGATCTGAAGGTATACATTGTCCCCAAATGTGAAATAGTTATGGGTAAGGACAAAGTCACAAAGTTCAGCCAGCAGGTTAGCCGTGACATTATCGGGGATAGTGTTCTTGACGGCTTGTAGTCCATCTTTGTGTGGAATGTTGGTGTAGAGGGCTTCTACATCATAGTAGTTCTACATCCCATTGGAGACTAACCAATTTATTTGAGCATGAGCTTTCGTGAGCTTCAGCTCACTCATCATGAAGTGAGCTGTAGCTCATGAAAGCTTATGCTCAAATAAATTGGTTAGTCTCTAAGGTGCCACAAGTACTCCTTTTCTTTTTGCGAATACAGACTGACACGGCTGTTACTCTGAATCCCATTGGAGTCAGTGGGGCTATTTGTGTTACTGTTCTCTGTCAGGAGAATAGTAACAGGAGAACCATACCTTCATCTGTAAACTCTGGGGTTAATAAAACTTACTTTCTTCTAGCTGTTATATCTGTGTGATCTATTTAAATTGTAAGATCTTTGGGGTTGAGACTCAAAATTTGCTTCCATTCATACATAGTCCAATGAGGCCCCAATCTCAATTTGAACTGTTCAGCACTACCATAATGCAAACCAGTCATCATGGCACTCGTCATTATGGTATCTGAATGCCTCTTATGTTAGTGATATTGGCGTAGTGAGGTTCCTGGTACAGTCCAGTCTGCAGCTTGTTGACCTTCTCTAAGGTTATTCAGTATTTAGATTTTGTTTTTCACTTCTGATTCCCAAATTCAAGGAGAATGTCTGTCCCCATGGTAAAGCCCAAAATCTCATTAAAAAATAATAACCTGGCTTAATGAGATGCAGAATCAAGAGGTCTGAAAAAGCTTTGAGTACACAACCAAACTTTGGAGTACCGGCCTGAATCCTAGAACTGCTCTTGAGTGGTGTTTTTTTTCTAATTGTGTGTCTCTCTGCGGGTAGACCCCTGTCACTCTGGAGTGATAAGGTTTTCATCATATTATTAAATGACATGTTAAGATCAATTAAGAGGCAGCCAAACCTTAGAACTGCCTTAAGTCAGACATGCTTGCTGATTCATTACTGTCATAGTTCTTCCATAATTATCCATATGTGCAGAAATGTTTAGAATGTGCCTGTCATTCCTATGCTAATTATAAGCTGTTGCAAAGCTCATTTTTCATGACTGGGATCATGCCATGTTTATTGGGTTTGATGAGTTGTTTGTTCTGGATTGATGCACTGAAGTTTTGCTGAAAGTTTCACATTTGAATTACAAATGGATTTGGGGGATGTAATTTTTTTAACGTAGCATGCATTCCTGGTAGCATAACAAGCATAATTTTGACTGAAATAAACTGATTTCAGTAGGTACAAGCATAACCCTTTAACTGTAAATATTGATTATTTATTCCATGTGAATAAAAGGAATGGGATTTTTGCAGACTTTTACACATTGCCCATGTGATTAAATCACAAGAAACATCTCTTATTTCCCCCCTTTTACGTGGAAATCTCCAGTGCCACCATAACCCAATTCTTTCCACAGAAGAGGACTAACTTTTTCTTCTCTAATTTCTTTTAGGTTTCTATTAGAGATTTTTGTACATGCTAAAAGGTGTCCAAATCTCTTAAAATTAATGGAACTGGTCATCCAAATCTCATAATTTGCTTAGAAAAATCTCAGCTGTAATATTTAATGGTGCTTTTCAAATAACTATAGGGCATGCATATTATGCATCATTGGCCACTAGGTGAATCTACAAGTTGATAGCACTAAAATGAGAACCAGAATGCCTATCCTAATTATTCTATCTTTTTAACACACAAATTTAGCAGAGAGGGAGGGTAGCCTTGTGGTTAAGGCATTTGACTGTGACTTCAGAGATCAGATTCAAATTTTGGCTCTGCCACAAACTTCCTGGACTTGTTTTTGCTAGGAAAATGTAGGTTCTTTTTTTTCTAAGGCAGATAAACAACCTATGTGACCTTGGCCAAGTCATTTAATCTCTCTGTCCCTAAATTTACCATTTGAAAAATGGGGATAATTAATGTTTCCTTTTTCTCACCTTGTTGTATTTATTTAACCAATCATTGTGGGATAAGGACTGTCTCTTACTACAGCTGATTCTTTCAAAGGAGTTTAAGGGCATTAGATGTCCAAACACTGTTGAAAATCCACAGGAATTGTGCACCTTATGTCATATCCATAGCATACAAACAGAGAATTTAGATAAAAATATGAAATACTCTTTTTAGAAGGTTATGACATAACACTACTTTATTTCTTAAAATCCATAACCTTAACACAGAAGAACAAAAAACAGAGAAAGAGAAAACAGTCTGCTCCCTAAAGCAGAGAGGCCACCCTGCTGTAGACTAGCTCTTTGCAGTGTGACTGCTGCTACACCTAGATACATAATTCCTTACAGAGTACCCTAGTTTGCAAGTAGGATCAGGAAAAAATCAAAGAATTTAAAGCAATAGCTTACAATTTTAATTTGGGCGGTCAAGCGATTACAAATATAATCATGATTAATCGCATGATAATAGAATACCATTTATTTAAATATTGGTGTTTTTTTTCTACATTTTAAATATATTGATTTCAATTACAACACAAAATACAAAGTGTACAGTGCTCACTTTATATTTATTTTTGATTACAAATATTTTCACTGTAAAAAAACCAAAAGAAATAGTATTTTTCAATTCACCTAATACAAGTACTTGAGTGCAATCTCTTTATCATGAAAGCTGAATTTACAAATGTAGAATTATGTACAAAAAAACCCTGCATTCAAAATAAAACAATGTAAAGCTTTAGAGCCTACAAGTCCACTCAATCCTACTTCTTATTCAGCCAATCGCTCAGACAAACAAGTTTGGTTACAATTTGCAGGAGATAATGCTGCCCACTTCTTGTTTACAATGTCATCTGAAAGTGAGAACAGGCATTCACATGGCACTGTTGTAGCCAGTGTTGCAAGAAATCTACATGCCAGATGCACTAAAGATTCATATGTCCCTTCATTCTTCAACCACCATTTCAGAGGACATGCATCCATGCTGATGACAGGCTCTGCTCAATAACAATCCAAAGCAGAGTGGACCGACCCATGTTCATTTTCATCATCTGAGTCAGATGCCACCAGCAGAAGGTTGATTTTCTTTTTTGGTGGTTCAGGTTCTGTAGTTTCTGCATCGGAGTGTTGCTCTTTTAAGACTTCTGAAAGCACGCTCCACACCTCGTCCAATACAAATTTCAGTGTACTGCATGCCTAATTCCTATCAGTTGCCTTTGAAATATTCCACGTATGTGTTGGTATAATGGCTAGATAAATGGGGCCCCAACAAGTTTGTACTAAGGATACACTTTCTGGTTCAGATACAATAATGCCCCAAACAATGGCCCAATTTTAGAACTGAACTCAAATCAAATGTTTTCTGAGGTTTTTAAATATAACGTCTTTTTACTTCTAGTTGTTGGACAGGACAAGGAAAATGCCCAGACTCTGTGAGGGACGTTGTTCTTGTTGGGTTTCCAGCTGTGACCAAAAGCAGAAGTATAAGCAATTTTATAAGAGCCTGTTTTTACAAGATTCCCAGAGTGATTTTTTTTTTTTCAGATTCAAAGTACTGGAGAGTTCAACTGAACATCTTTTGATCTTTTAAATGTTAATTCAAAACTTGAACCTCATGTGTGACCCTTACAGTTAACTCATGTTCTATGTACCACGAGGACGTATTGCCTGATTTAACATGGGACGCAATGCAGAATCATATATTTTAGCAGTGCAAGAAGACCTGTTAGTTTACCCCCTCATTCCCTAGAGTGTATATTCAAATGTTCAGTGTTTTATTTATCCTCTGTACAGCTGAGTGTCACAATAGGGTGAAAAGATCATGAAGAACATAGTACTCTGGCATAGAAGAGGAAATGACTACTAATGGTGATGATCCTTTTGCCTCTGATGCTGTTACTTCGCTAAAATCCATATGGAGAACGTGAACAGCATGAGAAACATGAACTCGGAGCACAATGCAATGTAGTAGCTGAAGAGCTGTTAAAGATCAGCTCTTTTCCAAGGACTTTAAGTTTCTAGAGCAGTCAGTAGTGAATGCATTAATTTCCTTTCTTCTCCCCACTCTCCCCACAATTATCTAGCTAGCAATGGGACAAAAATATTTCAGATTTTTTTTTTAGTCCATTAAAAATACATTCCAGTCTGTTTTCTTGCTTGCTTTCTTCATCTGATCTTGGCAATGGAGAGGGAGGAAGAACCAGGTATGAAGCAAGGTCTGGCTGGAGAAGGAACTGGGATTAGGAACCACTGGGCCAAGGGGAAGGAGGTGGAGAGAGGAGAGACAAATCTGATGAGGAGACAGGGTACAGAGGAAGAAATGGGACTGACTGACAAAGAGACTGGGACAATGTGATGTGAGGGACACTGAGAATGGAGGTGAAGCTTGAGGAGAGGGACTGGGAGTAGGAACCAATGGGGGCAGGAGATGGATCAGCCAAAGATCTGGGAGGGAGGAAGTGGGACTGACTGGGCGAGGAGACTGGACAAGAAAATCTAGGGAATAGTGGAGGTGACACTTGGAATGGTTGGGCTGGGAGAATGGGATTGGGAGTGGTTGTGGGAGTGTTGGGGGAGATTTGGACTGGGACGGGGAATCTGGAGGGGGAGAGTAGGATGGACTGTCTGTGTAATTCAACACCCTTGTGCATATACATTATGAGACCGCCTTTAATTACACAATCACATTCTGATTTTTTTCTCAGGACGCCAAAGAGCTTACAATCCCTACAGACAAGGTAAATAAAGTTCAGCAGGGGAAACAGAGGTGAAGTCATTTGGCTAGCGTCACACAGTAGATTAATGACCAAGATTAATAGACCACAGGTCACCTGACTCCAAGGCCAGTGCCCAATTCACTAGTCCATGCTGGTCTCCTGGGAGGTAGCAGCGGTGAGATATATGCTTCTTAGGGCATCCTTGTTTTTCCTGCTTGTGCGTCCAGTTCATATTTTTATCACAGACCCGTTTTTACCATGCTGTTCCATAAACCCAGTAGTAAATGTTTAGCAGAGAAGCAGGGAAATGATGTAATTTACCCAGCGGGGGCCGGGGAGGGCGGGTGGGGCTAGAAATAATACAGAGGGAACTTCAGTAGAAAGGTTATAAATGTGAAGTAAGATCGTCCCTACCCTGTGTGCTCATGCAACAGGATGCGGAGGTGAACGGCGCCCCCTTCACAACCTTGCACAGGCTACCCAGAATGCCGGCCCTGCATTACATGGAAGTAATAACAGGGCTGCTGCTATTCCACTGGGAGGGGAGGAGGTGGGAATGAGTGAAGTGCCACCACCTCAAGTTGCGAGCTGACTGATCTGAGCCAGTGAGGAGGGGGAAATAAACTGCTAATGGTGTGGGGCAGTAGCACACGACTTCCTCGCTGAGCAGGGGGTGGCATAAGTGAAGGATGTGTAACTCTCTCATAAACCTTGTCCTGCAGAGACACCGCTGTGGCTAGGAACAACGTCTAGGTCTAGTTCATGCAGAGTATATTGTTCTTATTTGTATTACTGTAATGTCGACAAGCCCGAGTCATCAACCAGCACCTCATTGTGCGAGGTGCTGTACAAACACAGCACACAAAGCTGCTCCCTGCCCCAAGGGGCTTACAATCTAACTCGAAAGCAAGAGACGGCAGAGGTGTGCATATACAGGTATGGACAGATGTGTTTGATATTATTTTTTCTACTCTAAGGCCAAATCCTGTAAGACATGTTCAGAGCACACAGCACCTCACTGGGTTGGGCCCATTACATTTCATTGTATTGCTTGCCGCCATATATCAAACCTCTCTAGCTCCCCCTCTTTTCCCCAGTGCTGGTCTCATTCTATCTCTTCTCCATTGTCTCTAAGTAACATTTGCTTCTGAGTTACAGAGGGAAAGAATCTTTAAAATCATGTCAAGATGTAATAGTGAATCAAGTGTTTTTCATCTGTGGCATAATTTGTTGCAATTGGGCTTGTGCAAAATGAAGGAGGCTGTGCGCACAGGTGCTTCCTAATCATAGCCCATCCTCTACAGCCTGATGCAAAGAGCACTCTTACATTTTTCAGGTTATTAATAGCCCAGGTGGCTTCATCCCTGACTGTCAGCTTCAGAGCTGATATTTGGTGCTAATGACACATTATTGCTGCAGTTGAAGTTCTCCAGAATAAAATAATAAATCCATAATAAAATAATAAAATAATAAAATCCACCTTGATTATCATGCACATTGTAGGGAGAGTGGTCACTTTGGATAAGCTATTACCAGCAGGAGAGTGAGTTTGTGTGTGTGGTTTTTGGAGGGGGGTGAGGTGGTGAGAGAACCTGGATTTGTGCAGGAAATGGCCCACCTTGATTATCATGCACATTGTGAAGAGAGTTGTCACTTTGGATGGGCTATCACCAGCAGGAGAGTGAGTTTGTGTGTGTGTGGGGGGGTGGGGGGCGGAGGGTGAGAAAACCTGGATTTGTGCTGGAAATGGCCCAACTTGATGATCACTTTAGATAAGCTATTACCAGCAGGACAGTGGGGTGGGAGGAGGTATTGTTTCATGATCTCTGTGTGTATATAATGTCTGCTGCAGTTTCCACAGTATGCATCCGATGAAGTGAGCTGTAGCTCATGAAAGCTCATGCTCAAATATATTGGTTAGTCTCTAAGGTGCCACAAGTACTCCTTTTCTTTTTTCAGAATAAAATTGCGACTGTGGTATCCATTTTCTCATATGTACAATATATTTGGGTCTCGCTGGGTTCTGTCAGCCCTTAGAGTCAGGTGTGGTGGCCCAAGAATGTCACCCTTCCTGTTCTGTCCACAAGAAGCAAGCTGGGGTCGTGGTCGAATAGGGACAACTAACGCAACTCTACATGCGTAAGTCTGGCCTGGTCAAAGGGAGCTGTGCAGTTTCTGCTGTAATTTGTCCTGATGTACTCCTGATGTACAGCAGAGTGCTGGCCACATTTGTGATGATATGCTCTTACTATTGATTATTTATCTTGTTGAGCATGGTAGCATGGAGGGGCCAACAGAGAATGGGACCCTGCAATGGCAGGCACTGCACAAGCATATAATAGGAGACCGCCCCTGCTCCAAGGACCTTATAACTGAACTAAAAAGCTCACCAAGGGCCAAATTCGTCTTGTTACTCCAGTGTAAATCTAGAGGACTCCACTGGCTTCAAAGGATTGCTGAAGGCAGACGTTGGCACATATGGCTAGACTATCACAGGATCACTTGACCCTGTTCAAATTGTGAGTCTGGCTGCAGTCAGGAGAGTATTTGCCCAGTGCTCTCTGCTGCAAAGAAGTGGGGAAGGAAGGAAGGATGGAAGGAAGGAAGGGTGGGAGAGCGTCAGGGAGAAGGATGAATCCCACATAGTTCCTGTTCCACAAAAAAGGATGAAATAATTTACTCCCCCGCAGAAAAAGTGGGGAGCAGGGGAGGGATACTGTGATCCACTAAGAAAAGGAGTACTTATGGCACCTTAGAGACTAACAAATTTATTTGAGCATAAGCTTTCGTGAGCTACAGCTCACTTCATCAGATGCATGCAATGGAAAATACAGTGGGGAGATATTATATACACAGAGAACATGAAACAATGTGTGTTACCATACACACTGTAACAAGAGTGATCAGGTAAGGTGAGGTATTACCAGCAAGAGAGAAAAAAAAAACCTTTTGTAGTGATAATCAAGGTGTGCCATTTCCAGCAGTTGACAAGAACGTGTAAGGAACAGTAGGGGGGGGAAATAAACATGGGGAAATAGTTTTACTTTGTGTAATGACCCATCCACTCCCAGTCTTTATTCAAGCCTAAGTTAATGGTGTCCAGTTTGCAAATTAATTCCAATTCAGCAGTCTCTCATTGGAGTCTGTTTTTGAAGATTTTTTGTTGTAATATTGCGACTTTTAGGTCTGTAATCGAGTGACCACAGAGATTGAAGTGTTCTCCGACTGGTTTTTGAATGTTATAATACTTGATGTCTGATTTGTGTCCATTGATTCTTTTACGTAGAGACTGTCCAGTCTGGCCAATGTACATGGCAGAGGGGCACTGCTGGCACATGATGGCATATATCACATTGATAGATGTGCAGGTGAACGAGCCTCTGATAGTGTGGCTGATGTGATTAGGCCCTATCATGGGGTCCCTTGAATAGATATGTGGACACAGTTGGCAACGGGCTTTGTTTGCAAGAATAGGTTCCTGGGTTAGTGTTTTTGTTGTGTGGTATGTGGTTGCTGGTGAGTAGCCGCCCCTGGGCTAGAGCCTGGGCTTTGAGACCCAAACATCTATGCTGCTCTTTTTAGCCCCGTAGCATGAGATCCACCAGCCCAAGTCAGTTGACCCAGGCTCTGAGACTTGCTGCCACAGATATATGTTTCCAGTGTAGATGTACCCTCTAATACACACCACCTGGCTTCCATAACTCCATGTATAGCGCCTCCATTATCAGGCCTCACCAAGCACATACCTTGAAAGAGGTAGCAAACCACTGACTTTTCTGTTATGAGTCCCTGATGTAAGACACAGAGCTATCTGTCAGGGGAAACCTACCTCCAGGAACATTTACTTCAGGAACCAAATCTTCACAAATTGTTTAATCATGGTGACGCTGTCATCTATGATTTTATGAGCTAGCTATCCAGAGTCAATTGTAGCTTCTCTATTAGCAGCATGCTTCAGCTCCCCAGCTGCTGTAAACCAGCATAGCTCCATTGGTTTCAGAGGAGCCTGTGCCGGTTTACACTAGCTGAGGATCTAACCCCAAATTTCCAAAGCATACCCTACTTGCATGTCACTGAACTTCTTCAGACAGCACAACCTAAAAAGGTGACTCTACAACTAGTAGCTGACAGCACTGTGTCACCCGGGAAATGGGAGCTATTAAAATTAACAAGGTAAAACACATAATACTTGTGAGTTATTTTAAGGTTTTTATTTAGATTATATGCAGCTCTGCTGTGCTATTATTATTTAGTCACCATTTTCCTCGACAAGTTACTTTGTCAAGTAACTTTTTTGCTTCTTTTCTTTGTTTGTTTCCATCTTTTTTTTTTTTTTACCTTGTTAATGTAACTTTTCTGCCAAGGAAACAATTCATGGCATTTTCTAATAAAAGGAAACCATACTGCACTGGAACATATGTCAGTAAAACGTAAAGCTTTATTGACAAGGACTCTATATCACCATATACAATTATTGCTAAGTGTCTCATGAGATAATCTAAAAACCTATATTATATTAAAGCATTGTTGTGGACTGAAACCTCTATTTTTGGCAAGATACAGGCTGCCGTATTTGCTTTCCAGAGGGGCATGGTGGTGGGTTGTTTTTGTATTATTTTGTTTTTGAGCCAGGATAAAAGGCTATTTAACAAAACTCATTTAGCAGGATTCACAATAGGGGAAGAAGATACCAAAGGGCAGTAGTTAAAATGCTAAGCTCTCTGAACAATAACAAGCATTCTAAAAAACTGACATTCCACTCCCTTGTGCACATTTTTTTTCTCCCTTCCCCCTTTACGCTATCTGCAGTAATAATCCCTCAAAATACCTATTTAGTGCCCGCTATGGTGTGTGATTTTCTGTGATGAGCGAGTTGTTTGGGGCTTGACTGAGGCAATATCGAGGGAACAGTCCGAAGCTGTCTGACTTTGTTATGTACCAAGCAACTGTAAGCTGTCTCATGGCTAATTAAATTGAATTAAAAAGCATTTCGCATTTGAAATATGCATGTGTTGGCATAACAATGCTACGGTAATACCATTTTTTCTACCTACAGGCCCGATTTATACATTGTTTTGTTGCTGTTTTTTAAACCAGTAGTCTGGCTGGATCCACCGCATTGCAGTGGGGCACCCAGAAGGAATTTGGACTGATCAACCAGAATTCCTCCTGCAGTAGAATCTCCACTAGCCTTTCGCCTGGAGCTCCCCTTTTCCCTGTACCCAGCCAGTTCCACCTGTGGCTGAAATGGAGGGCATTGCTCTACCCATCCTTATCCTCTTTTGGGGAGCTAGTGAGCAGTGAACCCTAGTGGCATTGTTCCTGCCTACTCAGCAAAATGTCTATTATCCTTCCCTGAGTCATTAAAAAAACCTGTCTCCTGCTGCACTTTGCAACCTGTGGGCTGTGTTGTAGGAAAGGATCATTTTAGCATCCCTGTAAAGGGAAAGGGGGACTTATTTCAAGAAGAGCTCTGTTCTGCAGTGGATGGGCCTGATAAGAAATATCCCCTACTCAAAGCAGCTTACCAGTGTGTGTGTGGTGAGAGGAAGTTTTGCACTAATGAAACACAGGGCATTGTGGTGCATCTCCTTTACCTGTGCAAGTATCAGACACAGTCAATATCAGGAATATGAATAAGGGCTGGGGGTGGGGAAGAGAGGAGGTTGCATCAGGCCAGTTTTAGACATGATCTTTTTGTTTTGAGTCTTTCCATGTAGAAGTAGTGTAGAAATGTTCACATGCAGTATCAGTTCTCCCTGGCCATAGCACTTGTTTATCTGTTTCCCCTCTAAGTGAAAAGAAGGCCTAAAATAAAACAAAATACCCCTCCCGCACCCCAAACCCCTCACCCCTGGCCCCACCCCAGAGCCATGACCCCTTCCCGCACCCCACCCCTCTGCCCAGCCCTGAGCCCCCCAAACCCGAAGCCCCTCCTGAACCCCAAATCCGTCATCCCCAGCCCCACCCAAGAGCTTGCACCCCCAGCGCAGAGCCCTGACCCACTCCTGCACCAACCCCCTGCCCCAGTCCAGAGCCCCCTCCCACACCCTGCACCCCTTATTCCTGGCCCCACCCCACAGCCCTCACCCCCGCATCCCAGGCCTGAGCTCCTCCTACACCTGAAACCCCTCATCCCCAGATCCGTTGGGTCACGGGCATCAAAAAACCTTTTCAACTGGGTACCAAGAAAAAAAGTTTGAAAACCACTTCTCTAGATGGGGTCACTGGTATGTAGGGAAGGGAGGAGCCCTGGCTCCTGTCCACTTACTCACAGGTAGTATTGGTGAGTAGCCCTGTTTGGTCAGTCTCAGAAGGCCTCATAGGAGACCCTTACTTCCCTGCATGACAAAGTAAGGGTGTGGCAATCTAGTCCTAATAGCCAGATTCTAATGCTCTGCAGTAATGTTTCTATAGCGAGCACTTGAAATCTATGGGACTAGCCAAGGAGAAAGGTATTGTTACCCCGTCTTCCAGTGTTGGTGCACTTTTAAATGGTGGCAGAATTCTGCAGTCTCGTGGGTCAACTTCCCAGTGGAGGAGAAATCAGGAATGCAGAGCCTGAGTATACATTCAGTGTAACTTGGTTCATATACATGCACGTATATCTTGGAACAGAGGGAGTCACAAACAGCAAGCAGACAGTCCTCTCACCCAGAAATCTCAACCTAAACACTATTGCCTGATTCCCAAGAAGTAATGCAGTCCCAGGAATTGCCTCCAAATACAGAGAATAAAACTGAGACTAAACTCACTGCTGTCTCCCACAGCTTCTCCCCAAGGATAATTGCATTTCAAAACTAACAGCAGCAAACATATCTTCCAAAGACTGAGCACTTGCTTGCATGCTGGAGGGTCCACACTGAGATTGCTCAACCAGAGTAAACTTCAAAGAATAGGGCAGATGACCCCTCAGAACTGGTGGTTTGTTCTAATAATTAGATTTACTAAGTCAGTAACAGAACAGTTTCTGTAATACCTTACTGGTTACCAAGAAGCCCCCAGATACATATTTTCTTAAGCAATCCAGCCCTGGGCTCTCACCCAGACAGCTAAATCAAATATGGTGAGGATTATTTAAAATCTTGTTCATCGTATATAAAATTATTCCAACCCCAGGGGATCATACCTACCAGGTCAATGAATATTTCAGATTGTATCCAAATACACACTTATAGCCAATTCTTATTAACTAATCTAAGATTTATTTTAAAAAAAGAAAGTTATTGTGGTTAAAGACCATTATACATAGCAGAGATGGTGAGCTGCTGAGTTGCAAAAATCTCTTTCAGAGGTTATAATCCAATAGGCAGTTCATGTGCAGAGTCTGTGTAAATTTTTCCATGAGAAATATCAGGGTAATCCAGACTGGAGCTGGAAACCTCAGTCTTGTGACTCAAAACCTCTCCCGATAAGGTTCAAGCAGACTGGATATGACAGGATCAGGCCCTGGAGTTCTTTTATAGATCTCTGGGAGGCTGATATAGCCTTTTGACACAGACAACACAGCGGACATTCCTTGGGTGAAGAATACATAATATTCATAGTGGCTTTGAAGTCAATTCCTATTTCCTATGTATACACAGGTAATTAGTTGCATTGATTAGCATAAGGCAATTAAACATTCCAAGGTTCACAGGTAGTTTACTACAAACTTGAAAGAGAACTAAAGGCAATGATATTATTACATCACGTTTCATTTAATTGCTAATATTCCCTTTTGATCTCTGAATCAATAGAATATATAGTAACTGGCAGCAACAGAAGTTTAGCATCTACAAGCTAATCTGGTAACACTGTTAACATCTAACAAGATATAGGTAAACACAGATAAATATGATCAGTATCTTCTTCTAATTCTCTAACGATACAAGTTTACATTTCAAAGCCCTAGTCCAGGGGTGGCCAAACTTACGGACCTTCCGAGCCACATACGACAATCTTCAGACGTTCGAGAGCTGGGACGTGCCTGCTGGGCTTGGGACTTCAACCCTGCAGGATGCCCCTGCCAGGGCTTGAGGCTTCAGCCCTGCAGGAAGGGGAGTCTTGGGGCTCCAGCCCCAGGTGAGGTGCCTGCCAGGGCTTGGGACTTCAGCCCCGCTCCTACTGAAGGCCTGAGACCCCTTCCAACTCTGGTAGATGGAGAAGAGGGGGCTATGGGGGGCTTTGCGAGCTGCACCTTAACTGTAAAAGAGCCGCATGCAGCTGTGAGCCACGGTTTGGCCACCGCTGTTCTAATCTATCTAACATGGCTTTGTTAGCTATTTATAAGGAATGGCCCTAATTACCATCTATGTACTTTATTAATATGTCTTTAAAGGCTGAATTTGGGTCCTTTAGCTTGCTAGTTGCTTACCGCTTTCTGGCTCAGTTTCAGAGTAACACTGCCCTCTGGTGGCTTCTGCCATAACAGTGCTATTCGATGTGAGTCAGGGTATCAGAATCTGGCCCAAAGACTCAAAAACCTATGTTTAATAACACATTTTACATTCCGCTGGTATTGGAAATAGCTGCAAAAATATGGCATGTTTCAGCAGCTTAGATGCGAAGGCTGTGGCATTGCGAAGCTAACATGGGGACGTGTGAATGTGTGTGTGAATGGCAGAGGTGGCACACATAGGTATGGAAATTAGCAATGCATAAGTTACTGCTGCCATAGGGTACTACTGTTCTGCTCATAAATAAACACGTCTCAGAAATAACCATTGCCTTTCCCTTCTCTCACCCAGGGATTATTTTCAGTCTACACCCGACGTAACAGTTTTGGGAGGATTTGGTGAATTGTTGAATTCTATAGGGACAGGCATTCCATATACCCCTCATGCAGCTGAGTCAAAATTCTCTTCATGATGCAATAATTCTATTATATTGTCTCCCAAATAAAATGGGGATGGATGAATGTATTGTTATGAGAGAGGTTGGGTAAAGCCTCATTGAAGCTGGTGGGCATGACAGCCGCTCTTCATTCAGGATAAATGTAAGAAGCAGTTGTGCTTCTTTTAGGAGTAAAACAATAGCTGAAACAATAGAACTCATGGTCCTTAACACAGGCCATATGTAAACCCAGTGAAAAACTGAGCTATGTGGGCAGAGGGGTTTTGCTGGATGTTGTTTCTGAGAGCAGAAACAGAAGCAGCCAGAGATCAGGCAGAAAGAGGTAGCCAAGCAGACAAGGTCTGGAAACATGGCTCAGCGAAAGCCAAGAGAGACTGCTCTGGGGGCTGAGTCTGGCTGGAAAGACGCTTGGAACTGTGAGCAAAGAAACTACCTCCTGTTGTTTGATTCCTGCTGTGTTCTAGGAAACAGAACGTGTGTTTACATTCTTTGTAAATAAACAGGATTTCACCGAAGAAATACCTGCCTCCATCACCAATTTCTTCTATTGGAAACAACCCGTAAGACCCCAAATATTGGCTAACTGCTCAGGCCAAAAGGGGTAGCATTATTTTGACCTGATTTCAAGCTCACTTAGACACCAGTCATTCAAGCGTTTCATTCGCAGCAGCAGGAGGAAAGGGATAAGTTAAGCTTTGTGGACCAGACTTCGGGGTGCCAGGCCTCAGGAAAACCCACCAGGAGTGTAGGAATATCACAGCAGGAATATCCCTAGATCAGCCAGAGGATTGATCACAGAGGGCAAAGTGTGAGGCAGTATCACCACTTTGGATGTCATTGATTGTAGCAGCTTGTGGTCTTTTCTCTCAGCTGATTGGTTGGTTTGTCCCACCTGCCCTTCTCCTTCTCAATCCTTTGGCTGTTAGCCGCCCTTCCCTGTGCTCCATGTTCCTCTTCTTCTGTATTTCCCTCTCTCCCATTCTTTCAGAATATCTCCAAACATCTCTTGGGTCTTTGTCAAGTATTTAGAGGATGATCTTAAAATTACAGTGATAGCCACTAAATGTGATGCTCTAAAACTACAGTGACTTTAAGGTGTTGAGTTTAGCAGGTGTAGAACCTGGCTACCTGTGGGACACTGTCTGTGATGAGTGGAGGCACCTAATGTAACAGCATCCTCTTCTTTGTAAAGGGGACTCAACAATGGAACTAACTTTGCTTGACCCAGTAGAGCACAAATATGTTTAGCTATGGAACTCATTTGTTTTGGGGATGAAGGTGGTAGGACTGGTAGAAAATTTTCTGTCAACTGATTTTTGACAGAAAATTGGGGTTTGGGATAAACAAAATATTTTGCAAAAAGTGTCTCCTTTCCACCAAAAATTTAGACTTCTCGTTGAAAAACCAAATACCCCAAGACATTAAAATCTGCCATGGTGCACCACAGAGACTCAGCAAGAGGGGAGGCTATGGTGCATTATGGCAATGTAGGCTGGTCACTAATGGGGGGCATAATGGATGATGGGGACATTAAAAACACCAAAACACAACTCTCCTAATGCACAGTGGTGGTATTTCCAAATCAAAATTTTCAGTTTTCTCACCAAAATTTTCATTTCCAGTATTTCACTGAAAAGTCAAAAGTCAAAACTTTTGTGTTTGTTTGTTTTTTGTCAACATTTTTTTGCAGGGGGAACAATACAATTCCTGACCAGCTCTGGAGAATAGGCTAAGGGTGAGGATTTGCCAAAGAAGGCTGGGTATTTTTAATGTATTGTGCTACCTTTCATATCTTTTTTAATTTAAGTTGATTTAGTGATTAATAAAGCAAGTCAGCTCTACTGGGAACGTTCCTGAGGTTTGTTTATTGTGTATACATCTTCTTACTATGACCTTGAATTTCTGGGACCAGAGCTTCCAACAAATATTGAAAGAATAAATAAAAGTAAAATATATGTTAAAGATGTTGAATTCTCTGTTCTTAGCAAGAATGTCACAAAGCCAGGAGAAGGAGCATACCATTTCTGATACCTACTAACTAGCTCATCAAGTATCTCCCTTGTAAACATTATTAGCAGAGTTGGCCGATAAACTGGAAAAATATTTCATCAACTTTTTCAAAAAAATGAAATCTTCTGTAAACGTTTTCATTTTCCCCTTTCATCTCTTTTCTTATTTTCAATTTTTCCACTTAATATTAGGGGTTAAAGGAATTTTTTTACAATAATCAAAATTCATATTTCTGTGAAATTTTCAATTTTCAACAAAGGGCCAGTTTTCAGCAAGAAAGTTTCTTTCAGAACATGTTGATCAACGCCAACTACCAGTGTTAGAGATTTTTGGACTGATCCATTGCACGTACAGTGCTTTTTAGTTTTTATTTTGAAAATTGGCCACATTTGCATACAAAGAATGGATTCAAGTTCCGTTTTTCTGTATCTATTTTGGGAACTTATCTGTCCCCCATCATCACACTATCTCAGCACTTCACAGTTTTTGCAGTTTTTAATCATCACAACACTCCTATGAGGCAGGACAGTGTTTTTAATTCCCATTCTACAGATGGTGGAACTGAGACATGGAAAGGCTGAGTGACTTCTCCAAGGTCACACAGGAAGTCTGTGCCAAAGTAAGGAATTGACCCTTTCTCTCCTAAGTAGCAAGCTAACTTCCAGACTAGTGGATCATCCTTTCTTTAATAAGAAGCCAGATCTATGTTTTTCTAGGCAATCATCCAAGTCCAGAAGCTAACTTATTTACTCCTTATGTGTTTAGACTTATACAGACATTTGCTAATTATTAGCTGACAATGGATTATAAATAATAAAACTGCAATCTGCACTGATTTTAAGGGAAAGTACATGGCTCCACCTCCCCAAGGGCAGGCCAGAGAATGAATTTTGATGCAGAAAGTCATAATTACTGTTGCTTCCCCTTGCTCAGAGGTAGGGATATGTCACTCCAACCCTTACTGTGAAGCAGTTTATTCCACCCTGTGCACCTGGCCAGTGTTTAGAGGAGAGGGCTGAGTCAGAACTTCTCCCATGCAGCATCCCTTTAAGCCACTTCCCAGCCCAGTTGCTCACTGAAGTGAATACTGAGGGAACAGCTGTACTTCAGCCAGGGTCACAATCTGAGTAGGGGGTAAGGAAAAGCCTTTCTCCAGCTAACTGCCCTGTGCAGCTGAGCAAAGATTGAGAAGCTTCATCCCTTTAGGCTGAGGACTAGCCTAAGTACTTGGGAGTCCCAGGTTCAATGGCCTGTTCTGTCACAGACTTCTGGTATGACTTTGGGCAACGCACTTAGGGCCAGATTTTGAAAGGAGTTTTAGGTGCCCAAAGATGCAGATTGGAGACAAATGGGGTTTTCCAAAGCACCCACGAGGCTCCTACTGCATCTTTAGGTTCCAAAATCCTTTATATATATGGTCCTTAGTTTCTGTGTGCCTCAGTGGAGGTATCAGCAAATACAGATAAACTATAAAGCACTCAGACTCTATGGTGATAGGCGCCATATTGCTGCCTGAGAGAGAGACATCTTCAGTCCAGTTGGGTTTCCTTTCCTTCCTTGCTGAGACGTTGATCAACACACAGTTCACTTAGTGACAAATCAATCACAGTCTAGGTGCTATTTTAATATACACGAGTAATGGCCTCAAATTAGGGACTATACATCCTCTGTTGTCAGGGCCAGATTATGACATTCCGAGGCCCTAAGCTATGTCAAGTGTAAGAGACCCCTATACCATAAAAAATGAATTCATTATTTTCACAGAAAGGACGTTGAGTATATAAACGCAAAAGCTTTATATTTGCATATATACAAAGGCAAAGTTGTAAAAATAGAATAATAATCTTCATTTTCAGCAACCCTCTGTAACGATGACATCGTGACAGAAAAATGTTTTAGACAAATTCTTTGAACTAATTGCATATGTAAGTAAAGTAGAAGTAAACAGTACAGTCTAAAACAAAACATAAAAAATACAATAAATAATACAATTTACTAGAAGAGTTCTCAGGAATTTTCTCTTCTCTATTGGGGCATCTACATTCTGGAATTCCTTGTCTGAATACACAATGAGCCTCTTAGAGGATATAAGATGGCAATAGCGGATACAAGAGACAAAAGAGGGTATACGATGCAGGTAACCCACAAGCTTAAAGCTCAATCATTAGTTCTATTGATATGAATTACACCCAGGTGATAAGAAAACCATCAGAAAATTGTATGTTGGTTGTAATTTTCCAGTAAATTGATTTGTTTGGTTTTTGTAGAAGGTTATACTGAGTTACCTAATGTTGGTACTAAAATTAGTAGCAGAAAGTTTTATTAAACCAGTAAAAAAAAATTTATATTACACAAATTGAGATGTATATATCTATATAAGAACAAATAATATTTTATTCATATATATATATATATATATATATAAATAACACAGGTTATGTTACACAAATTGAGATGTATATATCTATATAAGAACAAATAATATTTTATTCATATATATATATATATATATATATAACACAGGTTTCAGGTGTGTGTGTGTGTGTATATATATACACACACACACACACACACACCTGAAACCTGTGTTATTTTACCAGGGTATTTCTGTGAAAGTTAATGCTATTAGTATTTTGTCTGTGTTCTCACAGAAAAACAAGAGAGGATATATATATATATTTTTTTAAACCATGAATAAGAAAAAATTATCCTTCTTTTCATATGGATAAATGAAAACACATTTGATTAATTTTGTTAGGGAAATACAAAGTTCATCCAGACTATATATAAAATATATTTACAAATGTTTATTCCAATTTAATTTTCGCTACGAAACAATGTATTGTTGGGATTTTTCTTTTGCCATACTATAAAAATACAATGTATTATGCATATGATATGTGATTTATAAGTCTGTATAAGAATTTTTACAGAGCATACTACCTATAATAAAATATTATCTTGTGTGCTCCAAACCCGCAGAGCAGAAAATCCTAGTCTTTTTTAAAGGTAGACATCTCTCTTTGCGTTCGCTTCTCTATCCTCTGTCTCCCCCAGGACCACTAATTAATCTTCAGTAAACACCTCGGACACATAGAGTGTCAACAAGCTATATGCACAAAAGAGAAAGAAAGAATTTACCAGAAAAAAGACTGGTAATCTCTGGACAGGCATTGAGAAAGTGAGAAAAACTAGCCTATAGTCAAGCAACTATAATGAATATTGTGGGCTTTAATAGCCTATAAATCAGTGGTTCTCAATCTAGGGCTGCCGCTTGTTCAGGGAAAGCCCCGGCGGGCCGGGCCGGTTTGTTTACCTGTTGTGTCCGCAAGTTCGGCCAATCGCGGCTCCCAGTGGCTGCAGTTCACCGCTCCAGGCCAATGGGGGCTGCAGGAAGGGCGGCCAGCACATCCCTCAGCCCGCGTCGCTTCCTGCAGCCCCAGGGTAGGGGAGGGTAAGGATATTTGTGTAGCCAGATGTGTATATTTTTGTCATATTTGAACAAAAATGTCTCTATATAGAGATAATCTTCTTATTCCCATATCTCCTTTATTTGTCAACTGATTTTTATAAAATTTGAAATGGAATCAGCTTTTTCTTTTTTAGAGGCCCCTCATATCGTGAGGTCCTGAGCTGTAGCTTAGTTAGCTTATACCACGGATCAGCAACCTTTGGCATGTGTCCCATCAGGGTAATCCGCTGGCGGGCCGGGATGGTTTGTTTACCTGCAGAGTCCACAGGTTAAGCCGATATCTGCTCCCACTGGCCGCGGTTCACCATTCAAGGCCAATGGGGGCTGCGGGAAGTGACCAACACATCGCTCAGCCCACGCCACTTCCCGCAGCCCCCATTGGCCTGGAATGATGAACTGCAGCGAGTAGGAGCTGCGTTTGGCCGAACCTGCGGATGCTGAGGGTAAACAAACCATCCCGGTTGCCAATCCCTGGCTTATACCCTAATCCAGCACTGTCTGTTGTGCATAGGTTGATCTATTTTAGCTGTGGTTAGCCTAGACTTCTTAGGCTTACCTAACATACTCTTTTAACAATTTATTAATCTATGAAAATCAGAATTTCAGAATATAATTCTTGACAAGATATCAAATGGTAATATTTTCCCGATAGTGCTGATTTGGGTGCAGTGTGGCCTAATGGACAGAGTACTGGAGTGGGACCTAGAAGACATGGGTTCTATTTCTGGCTCTGCCCACTGGCCTGCTGGGTGGCATTGGGCGAGTCATGAAGTCACCCTGTGCCTCAGTTTTCCCATATGTAAAATGAGGATAATGGTACTGACCACTTTTGTAAAGAGCTTTGAGATCTACCAGTGAGAAGTGTCATAAGATCTAGGTATTAATTATTAATTTAGGACCCAATTCAGTACCTAGGCACTTGCCTAATTTTAAACGTGAGTAAGTCCAGTCATGTCATTCTAAGCACCTAAATGATTCATTGACCTCTCTCCTTCTCTTTCTGACTGCTCATGGGTTTGCAGATATACATGTGCTTAAGTACTTTGCTGAACTGGGGCATAAGTCTTGTTTTATAGGAGATGTTGATATTTAATAACACAATAGGGTGTAGTTTCATATTGATTCTGCAAAGATTCATAAGAAAACTGTTGTAATTAGAGTCAGGATCACAAATCCCTGTGCATCTGTAACCTACTTTGGTCTTTATTCTTCTGTTGCATCAGATTGTGTTTAACCAGTCATTTGCCTATCCATCATGTCTTCACTTGTTTAATGCCCCAAAGCTAGTGAGTGCTAGAGACAGTCTCAGAAATTCTTGGTTCCCTCCTCCATGTTGCCTTTTTTGCATGCCATTAAATTCTCATAATAACGGGTTAACATCTGTAAGAGAGTAATATTTGTATTCTCTAAGGTTTGTTTTCCACTGATTTGTTTTAAGTCTTATTTTTAAACATTAGATTACCTTCATTTTTCATGCTGACTTCTACGAAGTGTAGTGCTCTCTAATTACAGCCTCTTGCTGTAATAATTAGAAGGTATGTGGTGGGATATGAATTCTCCTTAGGCTAACGGGAGATGGAGGTCATGCCATCTCTCATTACAAAGCTGATTTCCTCCATATTTGCAATAACAACTGGGATTAAATATAGAACCTCAGTGTGGTGATAGTTAGGGCATGCGTAAAATACGTGTTCCTTAAGAAGGTAGCTCCACTAATATGTTACTATGTACAGGGCTGCTGGAACAATTTTTATAGTGGTGGCGCTGAAAGCAGAAACTATGTATTTGGTTGTTATTATTACTTCAAGATGGGGGATGTTGCCACACCCCCTGCACTAGTCCCAGCACCCCTGAAGTCTATTTACTGTGGTTTCGGGTCCTCTTTTCCATAGAAAGCTCTATTTTAATACCTTGGCTTATTTGAAAACTATTCCTTATTCATAACATGCTCCTTATTAGAACATGCCAATTTCTCTTCAGAGCCTAAGACAAGTATCAAACAGAAATAAGCAAAGCTTTTCTATCATCATTATATTTCTGTCCTGAACAGATGTGGATTAGTGATGCATTATTGCCAAGACTAGAAAGAGAAGTGGAAAAAAACCCCAGTGAGCGTCTGAAATTTACCATGTCCTTTAATTCTTCTTTCAACAGTGTTTGCAATGACTAAGGAATGATAAAGGCTAACTGTTAAAAAACAGACTCCAGACTTGGTAGTCAGTTAATCAGGGATTGTCTCAAATTTTCTGACCCAATTCTATGAAGACCACAAGGAAGTCACTTGGGGTTATAGGATCTATAACAATAAAAGCTTGCTCTTAAATAGCATTTTTAATCAGTAGATCTCAAAGTGATTTAGAAAGAAGTTAAGTATTGTTATCTCCGTTTTAAAGATGGGGAAACTGAATCTCAGAGAGGACATGTCTTGCCCATGTTCACCAGAGCTGAGATTACAACCCACTTCTACTGAGTCCCAGCCCAGTGCTCTACCCATGAGGCCAAGCTGCCCTCACACCATGCTTCTTTTTCCAAGCAGATGGACAGCTGCTAAAACACTGACTGTATCATAGATTACATTTAAAAATAGAGAAAACAATTATGCAAAGCTGTATTAGTCTGATTAGAGGAATGTGAGATCCATCAATTAGATTGTATTGTCAATTCTTAGTATACAATGACCATAAAACACTAGTGAAAAATTAATATTCCATTTGAGAGGAGCAAATATAATAGCAATTAAGTAACAGAATTAAGAAATAAATTATGTCTGTGCCTCACTGTATTATGTTTCAGTGCCTACATGATTATTCAGCCTAATAAGTAACAGAAAATCAGTAAATAAAATCTTTGTTGTAGATGAGGAAATTCCCAGAAGGAGAGCTATATTAGAAAGAAATTCTTTTCTATTGACATCTGGGGTATCCTTCTACCATCATTAGCCCTTCTAGTCGATTTCATGTTTGCATAATGAAAGTTCATGCCAGCTTTGAGTCTGACATTAGATTTTAATGAGTGGTTCTTACACGTATAGTCAAATTAGGGTGGTCACAAGGGCTTTTTGGCATAACAAAATAGCACTAATGTGCCTTGAGTTTTTGGTTTGTTGAGTATTGTGAATAACTATGAATAATATGAATAGTACAGTCCTTAAACCTCATTGCAAAATATCTCTGAACATTGGGGAGTTAACTGAACTGTAAAAAAATCTCTGGCTATTATCAGGACACATAAATATGAGCAGGGAATCTGGAGAAATTTTATATGGATTTGCCTCTGAAATCTGTGGGAATTCTGGCTGAAGCTTGTGGACCCAATTTTTCCCACTGATACACAGATATAACTGCATTGACCTCAATGGCAGTTGCATCCATATATCTGAGGATGGAGTTACACTCTGTCTTGACATATATATGGGCTACTGAGAGTCATACTTCTAATCCCCTGCACAGGGGGTTGAAATTTATGGGCCTGATTCTCCGCTCACTTACACCCACTTTACTCTAGAGTAATTCCACTCACTTCAGTGTCAATCCTTGATTAACGTTATATTGTTGTACATAAGGGGATTTTATATTCTTTTCAAATCTCAATTTATTAAACTAACTTGACTTGTAAATAGAAGCAGGATTTCTAGAAAACTCAGAAAATCTGCAACTATTTAATTTAACATGACAGAATTCATTTTCCATTCTGTGCCATAAAAATGGCTTTGCAGGGGCATTTGGGAGTAATGCATTAAGAATACAGACTGACAGCACTGGAAATTATCCGTAGTACAGCAATAGGAGGTGGCAGTGCAAGCTTTCTACAAAGTTGCTAGCAGTGTGCTTGTCACTGAACTCTGTCAAATACCACAGCTTCACATCCATCCAGTGCTTGCCCTTGTGACACAGGCAAACATTGGATGGAAGCACGAACTCTCTGACAAGCCTTGAAACCAGTTGTGCCAACTCATCGTGAGACCACAGATGTTCAGACTATCCAACATGTCGTCTTCACTTGAGACAAGGAGACACCTTAGATATTGAGGTTGCCATTGAAATAGTCACTTGGTCCTCCTGACTAATGAGGACAAAACCAGATCTGTTTGAAACTGACATGCTTTGGTAATACACTCCAAAGAGAGACCCTGTGAAAGAGGTACCATGAAGTACAAAGGCAGTCAGAGGATTATCCATTCATTCTTTATGTTGCACAATTGAAAAGATTAAAATACAAGAAAGGAAAATAAAATGTAGATGATGCAGAAACTGCATTACTACAAATCTAATTAGTAGATTGGTGCTTCTATAGCCAGTATTTGCTACTAAGGAAATTTGCAAATTTGTATCAAATTGTTTTAGTTGAAAAACAAATAAATCCTAAATTATCAAAATGTTTTCTTCTGACATTTCGGAAACAATGCGGTTTGATATTTCTATTTGAAATTCCCTTTGCTTTTGAATGTTACTTCAATTTTCTTTTTTAAAAGCCAAGCAAAACATTTCATTATGGTCGAATAAAACATTTTGTTCATGCTGAAACAATTATTTTTTTGGAGGAGTTGCTGAAAATTTCAAAACATTTTCATTTTGAGCTAATCTGAAATAATTTATTTTGCAATGTTTTTGGTTTCTCCCATGAACTAAAAAATCAGTTATTCACACAGCTCTTGTGATTATATGGTGGGACTTACTAAATCTTTGGTTTGTGTGTTTAGCAATAGGATAGTGTGATCTTGGGGTAACTGCTACAGTCTTTGTTTTCTGAGATGAATAGTGTGAGTTTGCCAAGGGCACTCTTCTCTTTAGTACAATACAAACTTGCATGAATAAATAATATACTGAAAACTGAATGTCGGGTTGCAAACTGGACACCATCAAATTAGGCCTGAATAAAGACTGGGAATGGTTGGGTCATTACAAAAACTAAACCTAATTTCCCCCATACTAATTTCCCCCTACTGTTACTCACACCTTCTTGTCAACTGTTTGAAATGGGCCACTCTCATTGCCACTACAAAAGTGATTTTTTCTCCCTTGGTATCCTGCTGTTAATTGAATTGTCTCGTTAGATTGACCTCCCATGTTTTCATGTATTTATACCTGCTCCTGTATTCTCCACTGCATCTGGTGAAGGGGGTTCTAGTCCATGAAAGCTTATCTTTGAAAACTCGTGGCGAACCGGGGAAGTCCCGGATGACTGGAAAAAGGCTAATGTAGTGCCAATCTTTAAAAAAGGGAAGAAGGAGGATCCTGGGAACTACAGGCCAGTCAGCCTCACCTCAGTCCCTGGAAAAATCATGGAGCAGGTCCTCAAAGAATCAATCCTGAAGCACTTGCATGAGAGGAAAGTGATCAGGAACAGCCAGCATGGATTCACCAAGGGAAGGTCATGCCTGACTAATCTAATCGCCTTTTATGATGAGATTACTGGTTCTGTGGATGAAGGGAAAGCAGTGGATGTATTGTTTCTTGACTTTAGCAAAGCTTCTGACACGGTCTCCCACAGTATTCTTGTCAGCAAGTTAAGGAAGTATGGGCTGGATGAATGCACTATAAGGTGGGTAGAAAGCTGGCTAGATTGTCGGGCTCAACGGGTAGTGATCAATGGCTCCATGTCTAGTTGGCAGCCGGTATCAAGTGGAGTGCCCCAAGGGTCGGTCCTGGGGCCGGTTTTGTTCAATATCTTCATAAATGATCTGGAGGATGGTGTGGATTGCACTCTCAGCAAATTTGCGGATGATACTAAACTGGAAGGAGTGGTAGATACGCTGGAGGGGAGGGATAGGATACAGAAGGACCTAGACAAATTGGAGGATTGGGCCAAAAGAAATCTGATGAGGTTCAATAAAGATAAGTGCAGGGTCCTGCACTTAGGATGGAAGAACCCAATGCACCGCTACAGACTAGGGACCGAATGGCTAGGCAGCAGTTCTGAGGAAAAGGACCTAGGGGTGACAGTGGACGAGAAGCTGGATATGAGTCAGCAGTGTGCCCTTGTTGCCAAGAAGGCCAATGGCATTTTGGGATGTATAAGTAGGGGCATAGCGAGCAGATCGAGGGACGTGATCGTTCCCCTCTATTCGACATTGGTGAGGCCTCATCTGGAGTACTGTGTCCAGTTTTGGGCCCCACACTACAAGAAGGATGTGGATAAATTGGAGAGAGTCCAGCGAAGGGCAACAAAAATGATTAGGGGTCTAGAACACATGACTTATGAGGAGAGGCTGAGGGAGCTGGGATTGTTTAGCCTGCAGAAGAGAAGAATGAGGGGGGATTTGATAGCTGCTTTCAACTACCTGAAAGGGGGTTCCAAAGAGGATGGCTCTAGACTGTTCTCAATGGTAGCAGATGACAGAACGAGGAGTAATGGTCTCAAGTTGCAGTGGGGGAGGTTTAGATTGGATATTAGGAAAAACTTTTTCACTAAGAGGGTGGTGAAACACTGGAATGCATTACCTAGGGAGGTGGTAGAATCTCCTTCCTTAGAGGTTTTTAAGGTCAGGCTTGACAAAACCCTGGCTGGGATGATTTAACTGGGAATTGGTCCTGCTTCGAGCAGGGGGTTGGACTAGATGACCTTCAGGGGTCCCTTCCAACCCTGAGATTCTATGATTCTATGCCCAAATAAATTTGTTAGTCTCAAAGGTGCCACAAGGACTCCTTGTTGTTTTTACTTTCATTGATACACTCTCAAATTCTCCATTGCTCATGATCTACCTGCTTGTAATAGATACTTGACAGAACTGACATCTGGCAGAAGCACAGGGGTATCTCTGTAACCAGCATATAGTAATTCACTATGTTCATCCCAAATGATGGGCAGGTAGTGAATTTAAAGACTTATCAGATTTCTTTTTGTTTCATGGCAGTGTGCTTTCTATAGAAAGAATTTATTCTGCAGATTTGGGTTAATTTCTCAGATATAATTGTTCGGAAGTGGCTACAATGTGTGTGATGCACAGTAGTTGCTGTGCTACTGTGCATCAGACTGGTACCTGCATGATTAGCGTGTATATTGTGCACTATAAAACTTTTGGGGTAGACTAGCTATTTTTTACTGCCTTTGTGTCTTTGTTTAGCATCAGCAATTTTTCAAGGTGTCTGAAATTGGGACAATCAAATATCAAGGCACCAAAATTGGCCCCTAATGAAAAATGTTGATGACAGTGTATTTCATCCAAGCATCTCAGTGTTTTAAAAAGGTGAATATGGGCTACATCCAACTTACAGATGGAGAAACAGATATAGAGGGCAGTTAAGTGACCTGCCCAAACTCACAAAGCGGGATGAGAGAGCACCATCACCTTCTCAGCTTGTGGGATGTACTCATGTACTCCAGTGATGAGGGGTGTAAAAAAATACATGAATGAGTGGACAGCAAGTGAGAAAGTCAAGATGAGAAACAAAAGTTCTTCTGTTCCTCTTGCCTGCTATTAAATTTGGTACATATTCCAATCAGGTTCTCTAATCGTGTAATTTCAAGCAAATTTAAAATCTGTTTGGGTTTTTCAGCAATGGAGCTATGTTGACTTAACCCAACTGAGGATCTCTCTCAGTTGTGTTGAATGTTGCTGGCAAAGCATTCCAGAGATGGCTGAATTTCAGTGGAAGATAAAGTGATCACTATATAGAACCATGTCAATTAACACATTGTAGTGTGTGATACTTCAATATTTCCCTCTCCTTTGAATAGAAAATAGCTAACATGTCATAGTGTGGTTACTGTTAACAAATTGACTTTGAATTATCTTCTTTATATATGAGCTTTAAACTGTCATTCCCTTCCATTCCATAACTCCCATTTAAATTAATGGGGGGATGACTGCAAATCCTAGTATGCTTGTTTCTAAAACTAATAAAATATAAAGGGTAAACTTTTAAAAAATCCTTATGACCTAGAAATTCACACAACTTTTGAAAATAAGACTTAAGCTCCGAAATCATGGCCAGTCTTGAAAATTTTAACCAAAGTCTTTAGGAATAGCACAAAATAGTGACACTTTAATACTCTCTCTCCCTCAAAAACAAGGGTGTTTAAAAAAGTGATATGGTCAAGCACAGCAGAGTCTCTTGTAGAACCTGACTCTACTTCCATTGATTCTACATGGACAGACATTCACTTGCAAGGTCATTGGTCATTATCTTTGAAAATTTGTGGTGATGGGGGGAGGTCCTGGACGATGGGAAAAAGGCTAATATAGTGCCCATATTTAAAAAAGGGAAGAAAGAGAACCTGGAGAACTACAGATCGGTTGACCTCACTTCAGTCCCTGGCAAAATCATGGAGCAGGTCCTCAAGGAATCCATTTTGAAGCACTTGGAGGAGAGGAAGGTGATCAGGAACAGTCAACATGGATTCACCAAGGGCAAGTCATGCCTGAGCAACCTGATTGTCTTCTATGATGAGATAACTGGCTCTGTGGTATGGGGAAAGCAGTGGATGTGATATATCTTGACTTTAGCAAAGCTTTTGATACAGTCTCCCACAGTATTCTTTCCCAGCAAGTTAAAGAAGTATGGATTGGATGAATGGACTATAAGGTGGATAGAAAGCTGGCTAGATTGTCAGACTCAACGGGTAGTGATCAACGGCTCAATGTCTAGTTGGCAGCCGGTATCAAGCGGATTGCCCAAGAGCTGGTTTTGTTCAACATCTTTATTAATGATCTGGATGATGGGATGAATTGCATCCTCAGCAAGTTTGCAGATGACATCAAGCTGGGGGGAGAGGTAGATATGCTGGAGAGTAGGTATAGGATCCAGAGTGACCTAGACAAATCGGAGGATTGGGCCAAAAGAAATCTGATGAGGTTCAACAAGGACAAGTGCAGAGTCCTGCACTTAGGACGGAAGAATCCCATGCACAGGCTGGGGACCGACTGGCTAAGCAGCAGTTCTGCAGAAAAGGACCTGGGGATTACAGTGGACGAAAAGCTGGATATGAGTCAGCAGTGTGCCCTTGTTGCCAAGAAGGCTAATGACATTTTGGGCTGTATTAGTAGGAGCATTGCCAGCAGATTGAGGGAAGTGATTATTTCCCTCTATTTGGCACTGTTGAGGCCACACCTGGAGTAATGCATCCAGTTTTGCTCTCCCGACTACAGAAGGGATGTGGACAAATTGGAGAGAGTCCAGCAGAGGGCAACAAAAATTATTAGGGATCTGGGGCATATGACTTACGAGGAGAGACTGAGGGAACTGGGATTATTTAGTCTGCAGAAGAGAAGAGTGAGGGGGTATTTGATAGCAACATTCAACTACCTTAAGGGGGGTTCCAAAGAGGATGGAGCTAGGCTGTTCTCAGGGGTGGCAGATGACAGAATAAAAAGTAATGGTCTCAAGTTGCAGTGGGGGAGGTCTAGGTTGGCTATTAGGAAACCATATTTCACTGGGAGGGTGGTGAAGCACTGGAAAGGATTACCTTGGGAGGTGGTGGAATCTGCATCCTTAGAGATTTTTAAGGCCCAGCTTGACAAAGCCCTGGCTGGAATGATTTAGTTGGGGTTGGTCCTGCTTTGAGCAGGGGATTGGACTAGATGACCTCCTGAGGTCTCTTCCCACCCTAATCTTCTATGATGCTATGATTCTAAGGCAACAATCCAAAAGCTCTTACGTTTTCCATCGAACTTTCCTTGGTTCTTGTATAAAGAGCCAAGTGAAACTCCTTGTTTTAATAAAGAACACAAACTGCCATCACCACAGTACATATTGGTGAGCCCACTGCAAAAAAAAACAAACAAAAAACCCTAATACCTCAAAGGAGTAGCCAATTAAAATAAAATCTCAATTTAATTAAGCTCCTTAAATAGTTACAAACATTTGTGAAATGTACCGCAGGAAAAAAGCATACTAACCTAATTTTGTATCATGGGGTTTAGAAGTTGAAGATGAATTACCATTCCAAATAATTAAGTAGTAAAGTAATAAAGTATTAAAATTTCATTGGTCTCTAGAATGTACTTTACTTGAGAGTATAACTTACAGATTTAAGACTAAGTGTTAAGATATATTTTAATATATCAAACTATGTTTGAAATAACATTAACTTTTATTTAGGTATTCTTGTGTGCCTACTAATACACATTACACTTCTGAGAACAATATTTAAATGAATAAAGAATAACATTCACTTACCGTAGAAACTCAGTTGCTACAGGAAATGGTGATGACACTCTGAGCCAGTCCTACTGCAGAGTAATAAGCTTTGAAAAAAAAGTCAGTTCACACGTGCTCAGGAGAGACTTGAGTGAGAGTTTGGCTGCTAAATTCTCCAGAGTCCATCTGCCCTGTGCAGGAACCAGCCTCACGGAGAGACTGAGCATGCTCCATCCCAGGGCTGAGTCAGCTTTTCCCAATTCCCCTGCAATTGCTGCTCCCAGCTGATGTGGTGCTGGGCATAGAAACTGAGGCCATGGAGACTGTCTGTTTTGTACTCTGTGTTCACGCAAAAGAATAAATGGACACAAATCTGACATCAGGAATTATAACGTTCAGAAACCAGTAGAAGAACACTTCAATCTCCCTGGTCACTCAATAACAGACCTAAAAGTGGCAATTCTTCAACAAAAAGACTTCAAAAACAGACTCCAACGTGAAACTGCCGAACTGGAATTAATTTGCAAACTGGACACCATCAAATTAAGCCTGAATAAAGACTAGGAGTGGTTGGGTCATGACAAAAACTAAACCTAATTTCCCCCATACTAATTTCCCCCTACTGTTATTCACTTCTTGTCAACTGTTTGAAATGGGCCACTCTCATTACCACTACACAAGTTATTTTTCCTTCTGTCAAGGTTCCTTCCCCACTCTGAACTCTAGGGTACAGATGTGGGGACCTGCATGAAAAACCTCCTAAGCTTATTTTTACCAGCTTAAGTCAAAACTTCCCCAAGGTACAAAATATTCCACCCTTTGTCCTTGGATTGGCCGCTACCACCACCAAACTAATACTGGTTACTGGGGAAGAGCTGTTTGGACACGTCTTTCCCCCCAAAATACTTCCCAAAACCTTACACCCCACTTCCTGGACAAGGTTTGGTAAAAAGCCTCACCAATTTGCCTAGGTGACTGCAGACCCAGACCCTTGGATCTTAAGAACAATGAACAATCCTCCCAACACTTGCACCCCCCTTTCCTGGGAAATGTTGGATAAAAAGCCTCACTAATTTGCATAGGTGACCACAGACCCAAACCCTTGGATCTGAGAACAATGAAAAAGCATTCAGTTTTCTTACAAGAAGACTTTTAATAAAAATAGAAGTAAATAGAAATTAAGAAATCTCCCCTGTAAAATCAGGATGGTAGATACCTTACAGGGTAATTAGATTCAAACCATAGAGAACCCCTCTAGGCAAAACCTTAAGTTACAAAAAAGATACACAGACAGAAATAGTTATTCTATTCAGCACAGTTCTTTTCTCAGCCATTTAAAGAAATCATAATCTAACACGTACCTAGCTAGATTACTTACTAAAAGTTCTAAGACTCCATTCCTGGTCTGTCCCTGGCAAAGACAGAATATAGACAGACACACAGACCCTTTGTTTCTCTCCCTCCTCCCAGCTTTTGAAAGTATCTTCATTGGTCATTTTGGTCAGGTGCCAGCGAGGTTACCTTTAGCTTCTTAACCCTTTACAGGTGAGAGGAGCTTTCCCCTGGCCAGGAGGGATTTCAAAGGGGTTTACCCTTCCCTTTATATTTATGACACCTTCCTTGGTATCCTGCTGTTAATTGAATTGTCTCGTTAGACTGACCTCACACTTGGTAAGGCAACTCCCATCTTTTCATGTATTTATCCTGCTCCTGTATTTTCCACTCCATGCATCTGATGAAGTGGGTTCTAGCCCACGAAACCTTATGCCCAGATAAATTTGTTAGTCTCTAAGGTGCTACAAGGACTCCTTGTTGTTTTTGCTGATACAGACTAACATGGCTGCCACTCTGAAACCTGTCACCATAAGAAGGCAAGCAGTCAGGCAGCTGCTTTGAAGAACGCCATGTGTCCTGTGTGAGTTGGGAGAAGGTGAACCCAGATTGTCCCTAACTCTGAAGCATTTTGCAGCTGGTCAGTGATATTGTTAACCCTCTAACAGGGAAGCATTGGCAATGTTAATTATAGCAAGGGGAAATTGGGAGGGAAAAATAACTTCTGTTTTAATTGTATGCTTTGAATGTTGTTTTGATTTTCGCCAAACTGTTCTAGTTAAATTGTCTCAACTAGTTTGAGTCACCAACTTTTCTCTAAATGCAGTAATGGGGAAAGTCATTTGTATTTTCCTATTCTCAGTTTTGTATTTCCTTGTAACAGATTTTCTTTAAATCTATATGTGGCGGTTCAGTGATGAGACAGAACACAGCTTTTTGCAAGCAAGCAGGCTGGTCAGCTGAGATGGGCTGTTCTCTGCCCCCCCGCCTTCCACCTTCTCCTTTTATTATATTTCTCCCCCCTAAGCATTACACACTGCTACCGCAAAAAGATACACAAAGGAATGTATGACGTTGATTAATATACTTAGTTGCATCTTTTATATACTACAATCCTGGTTCTCAGGCCTTGAGCCCAGGCTAAGAAAGCCTCCCACAATTGCTGTCCAAACAATCAAGTTCTCATGGTTCATATCTAGCCCTTGTCCTTGGATAGAGCAATGTGTGCATTGCTTCTACGAAACAGTCAGGGTGTGCCCCGCCTGCTTCTAGGTGGACTAGCTAAACATTAACCCTTCATCTATACACTTAACTGAGTGAGTGATTAGTTAATCTGTTAGCTGACTGGCTCGCTGTGATTTCAGCAGAGGAGCAAGCAAGTGGAAGGACGCTGTTGTTTTAGACTCAGCAGATTGAACAGAGCTGGTGATCAAAACCTCTAACTGAGACTTAGGTGAACTAATCATAAACTTTTGGGAATTTTCAGTTTCTTCTCACTGTATTTCTGTGGGGACTGAACTCCAGCTACTTTTCTATGGGAGTTGGGTTTTTTGAGGCACTGGAGAAGGGTAATGAAGTGAACTCTAGCCCACCCAAGGTTACATATAGTTGGGTTTTGAACTGACAGAACAATTTTGAGTTTATTCTGACTACAAGTGGTGGTAAACCCTGATTAGCTCAGTTGATACAAGGCCCAGTTTGCACTTGTTTAGCCTTAGAGCCTGACTACTGTAGGACTTCTAAAGGTGTTTTCAAATAACACAATTTTCAATTCTAGTGAAGACAAGCTAGATGTTTGCCTCTAGCTGTGTTTAACTCTGTCCTAGAGTCAAACACAAGTAGCAACAAATGCTTGTATCCCTTTGGTATGAGAATGTTCCAAGTCTTGTCCATTGTGTATGTGGTAGTAAAATGATCCAAGCTAAGGTGAAACAAATCTATGAACAAAGATGTGTGTCCTCTCTAAGAGTTTACTATCGTTTGTTAAAACACAATTGGCAGCTCTACTATGGACAACCTGTTGGAGTCCACTCCAGTGTAGAAACCACAACTGATGGCAACTGATGACTGAACAGGATCATTCCTGAGTAGGGACCAGGCCTGAGATCTATTTATATGTTCAATGTCAGAGCTATAAATGTCTCTTTTCTGTTCCTCATCAGTGTGTCCAGTGGCATAGTTGTATACACTACATCATAAAAGAAGCAAGAAAAGGGTTAGTATTAATAGAATACTATTCTTCATATATTCTCTGCTGTAAAGAATGGGAGCACTTATGTGAAAATGGCCAAATAATTTTTAAAGAGTCGGGTCTGTACTCTTTTAGGATTCTTGAGAGTGAAAGAGCTTTCATATTTCTTTCTCTGCCTCCAATAAAAATGCTAACGTCCCTACATTCCTCTGCTGCAATCTGTTCCATTAATTCACAGCAGTCTGTATTAATTCAGGACTAGAACCCCCGGCACCGAGAGCAGATGGCGATCTATCTTTTATTCCCTTCTTTTTACATTCATTTTTCTCCTGTCCCATCAAGATAGTGTGTGTTAAATTAGTCTAGACCATGCTCAAGCCAGAGGCATCTCCAGACATGCTAGTTTACTATGCTGTCATTACCCCCCCCCCCCCATCTTAGGAAAGGATAGCTGGTTTTGTATTAACAAATACAGCAATAAAATGTTCCCTGACAAGGAAAGGATTGAATCTGGTGATCCCCATCACATATATGAAGCCTCCCCCACTACTGAAAACACCACTATACCCTGTGGCAGGGGTGCTGGAACCATTTGTATAGTGGGGGTGCTGAGAGCCATTGAACCAAACTGTAAATCCTGTATATGATGGAAACCACTGTAAGCCAGGGGAGTGTGGAAGCACCCCTAGTTCCAGAACCTATGCCTGGTAGATAAATGCTGAGGAACCTATCTGAAAGGAATGCAGCAATATAATGACCATCAGATTGCCTCCCCTTAAATATTCTGTGGACAATGGGTGTTCTATTTGTTTTGGGAGCAAAGAGGGAATCTATTTATGTCACCATAGGAACAGAGTGTATCTCAGGGTTTAATAGTATGCTTATGTTTGTTTTTTCTTTGTTTTTTAATTACAGGCAATAACCTTTCTTATTAGACTTATTTAATTAAAACGGTTAGATATAAACTATAATTTCATAGATTTTAAGGGCAGAAAGGACCTTTGTGATCATCTAGTCTGACCTGTAAAACACAGGCCATAGAACTTCCCCAAAACAATTCCTAGAGCAGATCTATTAGAAACACATCCAATCTCAATTTAAAAATTGCCAGTGATGGAGTATCCACCATCATGTAGTCTCACCTGTTGCATAACACAGGCCTTAGAATTTCACCTAGCAATTTCTGTGATATGGAGCATTATTGTTCCACACTATGTAAGTGGAAACTGTTGATCCGGATAATTGTGGTAGAACTAGAATATAGAGTGGATACTTTGCTTCACGAGCTACAGTTGATCTGCATCTTTATGGTGACTTTCTCCATGGCACCCTTTACATGGCACAACTCGCAGGAAAGGCAAGTTAACCGCTTGCAGGGACACAATGCGTCCAGTCCTGCACTCCTTACTTAGGCAAGATCCCTGTTTACTTGAATTTCAATCAGATAAAAGGGATATAGACATTCCCATGTAGTGCTGTAAAATCCCCAAACAATAATAGTGCTGGAGAAGCAATTCACCTCTCTAGTTAGTGTCCAAACTGAGTGAAATGCAAAGTAAATAAACAGCATTAAATACTATATTCTATTTCTAAAACAGTTTCTCCTCTTTGGAATCACAAGTCTGATTACAGGCAAATAGAAGGATCCAGATCCCCACCTGTGATAAGTCAGCGCACCTCTGTTAAAATGAATGAAACTGCGTCAAATTTACATCAGCTTAGGGTCTGGCCTATGCATCTTAGTCTCCTCCCAGATGCACAACAGTCAGGTTCAACATTTTCTATATATTTTGCTGCTTTGAGGTGTTAGTACCTCAAACGTTTGGACAGATGTGCTGCATGAAATTTGACATTCAACCATTATTATTTTCCAGGGTTCAGCATGACATGTTTCTCCAAACCTGTTAGTTAATTTTAATGCCACTTCATTTTAAGATCTAGTGAAAGCTAAATAAAGTCTTTAATAGTCCATAGCCATTAAGATTATATAGAGAATCTGAGTGTTCTTTGTTAGCTATAATCTCATCTCATTTTAAAGTAGATAGATAAATGAAACACTTAGTTTAACAAAATGATGATGATCTGATCTAAAAAGGGATTAAAAAAATACATTCCCAACCATCAGAGTTAACACTGTTGTAATGATTTATATTTCTGCCATTAATGCCTACATGAGGCAACACAGAGTTAAAATAAAATATTTTATGACCATTCACTAAATCATCAGATATACATGTCATTAAAATAACGTATGGAAGGAAATATGTGACTCCATCAGAAATTGAGGTCAATTAGGGACTCATTATGAAGGAGCAGTGAAATTGATTTGTAACTGTATCTCTTCAGGCTGCTGCCATTCTAGAGAGTTGCTAATAAAATCTGAATTCTGACAAGGAGAGTTATTAAAGCACTTGATAGGCAAGAGTTATTCATTACTTTAAAACTTATTATCTGGAATTTATTCCCTTCTGCTAGCAAGATTTGTCATGTTCAAGAGATTAATGATTTTAAATACAAAGGAGTTGGGTGACATCAGTTGTAATACTCCACATTTCAGCGGATTTACATGCAATATTGTTCCTTTGTACAATTTTTAAAACCACCACTGCTGAGCCACATACCATTATCTCTTTTTTTCCTTCACAAGCTTGACATCCTGGGATCTATTTTACACAATGAAAATGTTCATCCATTGCTTTTGCTTTACTAACACAATTTGAAATCTGCCTTACAGTAGTTGGTATTTTATTCCACCTATCACATTTTATTTAAAAAGTCTGTAATGTGTTTCATTAACAAACAGTTTACGGGACTTTGGAGGACTTTTCTAAGCTGTATATATATATTTTTTCTTGGGCTAGGAGTAGTAAGAACTTAGCAAGGCTGACAAGCTATATCCTTTCTTGCTGTATTTATCCAATGAGAAACTGATGAGGAAATCTCAATCTCTATGCAAATCAGGAGTCAAACACTTCAGAATAATTGGAAACGCGATTGAAGTTGCTCATATCTCTAATGTCAAAGGTTTTTATTCTTTATACTAATAAAATACATCAGAGTGAATGTATCACAGCAATAATACTTTGTACTTATATAGCAATAACCCACACTCAGAGAGCGTGGCTCTTTGTCCCCATAAAGTTCCTGGTCCATAGAAGAGGCTTATGAGTTTGGTAATGCTCCCACCTAATGCACTTAATTCTTTGCCTCCTACAGAAGGGGCACATGCTTCTACCACTCAAGGCCCTGGGTTCCAACTCCACCGTGAAGCCAAGCAGATGGATTACAATAGCAAGCTTCACCTGAAGATCTCACAGCATTGTACTAACATTCAGGGCCACATCAGGGTTGCTCCAGTGTGAGCGTGCATGCAGAGGAGCAAGTTGTAATGGGGGAGAGCATCAGGGTCTTCTTCCAGTTCAGGAGTCCTGCAAGAAAGAAAAGAGAACACAACTGCCTCAGGTTCCCAAGCACCTACGTGAATGAAGTACTACCAGCAGCGCTGGACCCCAAACGAAGGCATGTCTGGGTGGCTTAGGAGTGTAGACAAGCTGCCTCCATCTGCTCCCAAGGGGCCAGAAAACCCAGCCAGCTGGGCGAGGGAATTCCCTCAGCATAGGGGAATCCTTGCATGTTAGAGAAGGGTAAGGAGACAGGGTAGCAAAACAGGGGGATTTTAGGACACTTTAAGCATTTCTGTTTTAGACCTACTCAAGTCCAGACTTACCTGAAACATCAGTGCTAGAAAAAATTATCCTATTTTAATGTTGTAAGTGATGGGGGAGATCACACTTAAAATGAGATGTTCTGTGGCCGTATTGACATGGGATAATTGTGTGGCATATTTATATGTAGTCTCACACATGCAACAATGATGCTCAGTTCTTCTCTTGGCTTATCTAATTGCCTTAATGCCATGGTTCTGGCCAGAGCTTTTTGCATGATTCTACCTGTGAAATGTGCAGTCACATATGATTATCCGCCTTGTATAACTGTGTGTTGTATGTACCCCATGTAACTGTTTGTGCCAGACTTTGGCATGGGGTTTTGGGAAAAATGTCCCTCCTCACGGTTCTCTACTGTGAAGTATGCTTTCCCATTCTGTTCATTGCACTATTTCATACCCCTTCCATGAGCATGTGTTGAATTTATTGGTCTCCAATTAACTGTCATAAACAAATGGTAGCTGTGGGTTCCATATGTGCCTGTGTAACTGAGTGTGTACGTGCCCCGTCCTAGTTGGAAAGGACAAAGTTGGGTCCATGTAACAGGGTCCATATCAGAGATCTGGCCAGGAGTCTAGGCAGCTCCGTACTGTCTCTATTGATACGTTATTAAACAGTGTTCAGCACACAGTGTTTCATATATATTATACCTAGGGTGCTTAAAAATACTGTTCTAGCCTTCTGATTTCAGTCATTGAGAGAAAGTAATTGATATACCTGTATGGTCCAAGTTTAGAAAGGTGGAGTTCGATCCCAATACTAATTTTCATGTCAGAGCTCTGTCTTTTATAAAGCGCTTTGAGATCTACAGATAAAAAGCTGACTATTATTAAAGTATTTGAGTTTCACTTCTAACTATTATAGTCTGAACATTATTTCTACCCAAATGCAGCACTTTTCACTTAGGGCTTGTCATGGCAAGATGCGGTGTGAATCTACCCTGTGCGCATCTGCCATGCACTAACTGCCTGGGTGGACTCTGCTGATGCACATCACTTTGTCAGAGCACTTGGATGTAGTAGTCTTTGAAATGGGACTAGATCAAACCATAATAATAAACTGTTAATGTGCAACACTAGGGTCCATACGGACAAACAGAGCATGGCAGGATAGTGCAGGATAGATTCACACTCCGGCTTGATGTAAACTAAGTGCTTATATAGCAAGCCCTTAGATGGAAATAATTTCATATTCCTCTACACCTTGCCACCCAATCTATTCAGGTCATCTTGCAGAAGAACTAGATCCCTCTGAGTCTTAACCACACTCTTTACTGTGGTCACAATTCCAATTTAATCTTCATATTAATGCAAGGTCATATCATCCTTAGTAAAAATACTTAGGAGGGTCAGACCAATATACAGATCTGCTAGACTTGACCCATCACCGGTTCCAAGAAGAATAAACGTCTGCCAAGGAGAAACCTAGCTCTTACTTTACAAAGATTTTCATGGGTTTTAGAATTAGATGGTTTTTTTAGGCCAGAATTGAATTGCATTGTTGAAATTTTGTGGGGAAAGCTACAGAGAGCTGGCCTATCATCCTTTAGCTGGTACTATTTACTCCTTTCATTAGCGCTACACAGGTCATTTATTTCATCCTGAAAAGTGTAAATAATAGGCTACTATTGAATATTGTTTTGCTTCATATTTTATTAATAAACACTGCATTGTAGTGAGGGGATTTTTCCAGTTCAGGTTCAGTATTTTACAAATAGCTGTCAAATCCAAATCCTTGCCTTGTGGCATTGTATCAGTTCTGTAATTTGCTTCTAATTAATTGGATCTATTTATGGTAATCTACCCTATTGTTTTATTTGAGCAATTTCCAAGCGTCTGAGCAGTTATTCAGTTGTGGGAGAAAGAAATAACATAATTAATTTTATTTAGCCTCTGTATCATCTGTAAGTATCAAAAGGAAAAAGCATCCTTCAGTAGCCCATTCACCTTCAGAAAAGGGCTATCATATCTATATTCTGATATGGTGCTGATTCTAATCAGTGGATTCTATTATAGGCCTTTAAGCAAAAAAGAAAGTGCTGATGAAGGCCATAAAAATAAATGAGGCTTATTGCTTCTTGACATCTTTAGCACTTTCTAAGGTTTCCTGAGTGAGGAGCAGTAGCAGACAATAGCTAGGAGATTGTGTCAAAGATAATGAGAAAAATAAATGCATCCTTGGAAGCAGCCAGCAGGAACTACTGCTAACATTCATTACCCAGGGCCTTGGCTGCCCCCAGTATGATGTTATTAATTTGTAGAATGAGCTAAGAGGTGTGAAAGAAAGCTGATGTTTGCTCCTAACCTTCCTGATCATCTTTTTTAATATTAACACAGAGGTCAAATGTGTTACCCGTTTGAAGCTGTCTTTCTTTTTCTGTTCTTCCCCACCCCGCTCCTCACCTTGTGTGGGAAGCGAAGTGAAACATACTAGGTTACAGAGTAACAGCCCTGTTAGTCTGTATTTGCAAAAAAAACAGAAGTACTTGTGGCACCTTAGAGACTAACCAATTTATTTGAGCTTAAGCTTTCATGAGCTACAGCTCACTTCATCGGATTCAGGTATAACCCTTAAAGTAAAATAATAATAATAATTAATAATAATAAATTAGAATAGAGTGGAAAACATTTTAATAAGTTGAGTGAATAGTGGGAGGCAGGGGAGAGATTTGGCTCATTCAAAACCCAATGTCAGTTTGAATGTATTTTGCAACCCTTTCATGTTTTGCTTTCTGTGAACATTACAGCATTAGAACTTTACTAGCGGAAATACTTACAGAAAGGGAGTTTTAAGTTTGAATGCTCAACTTGTGAAGTTCAGACTGTGTATTTTATTTGCAATTCACAACCAAGCAGTCATCATTTACACTCTGCTGGTTAATTACATGAGTCGCACAGTATTGTTTCTGTTCCCTAATTGGATGACTTATGTGACCAACGGACTCAGCATGATTTGCAATTTATATATTTGTTTGCAAAATACACAGTGGGCCAGATTCTCAGCTGATGTAAATTGGCATGGCTCCATAGATATCAATGCCATTGAGGATGTTACCTATTGAGGATGTTACTTAATTCCAGCCATGTTGGCTAGTTAGGTATATCAACCAATCAGGGAACAGCTGCAAGACCCTTATGGCTTATGTAACTAACCAACACAGTATGAATTACAAATTGGGGTATTTTAAAAGAGACTATACAATTTGCAGTTTGTACTGTGTTGGTTACTTACATAAATAATCCCACGATAATGCAGATTTATGTAACTAATGCCACATCATGAAATGTGATATTTGAAATTTGTAAACAGTCTGTTGACTAAAAGGAATTATTCACTGAAAGTATTAGTAAATTACTTGAAATAAACGATCCTGCACAAAAAATACGCATATACTTTCCTTTATCCAGGGTGAATAGTCCCACTGACTTCAGCGGGAACACTTACAATGAGCAATGTTACGCGTGTATGTGACAGGGTGTATAGACCCCACACAAATGAGGAAGGTGCCAGAGAGGCTCTGGTGGTAGGGATAGCCCCATCTCTCCAGCCCTGTCAATATTGTATGATAGCAAGGGAGGAAGTTGCAGTCAGCAGGGGAGGAGCAGGATTGCCCCAAGTGGCAGACTGCAGGAGTGACTCCTGAAGCTGCAGAGAGAACTCCAAGCCAGGGGATCTTCACCCTGACCCTGAGAAGAGTATAGCAGACTCCCAAGGTAAAACAAGAGGCTGAGCCTGGCTCAGAGGTCCAGCTGAAGTGATTTCCCCAACCCCCGCCCCACACACACACACATGTTGGTGCTGGATTGTTGGCAGCACTGTAGACTCACTGTCCCCCTCGTCCCTGGGGCCACGGACAAGGAATATCCCCACATAAGTCAGGGTTTGTGACTTTCATTTTGATCCCTCATCTGAAGAGATTTAAGAAGGTCCACAAAGGGCAGGGCAAGCACTTGCAAATAGTAAGGAAGTGGGGTCTATGCTGGGACCGCCCAGTGTACATAACTGGGCGGGTCAGGTCCTCCCACCCTGTGAGGGAGGAACACCAAAGACAATGTTACAGTGTGCATAAATATTGGCAGGATTGAAGCCTATAATGATAATCTTGTAATCTGATTATGGAAGCATCATAATCACAATAAAAGGCAAATATATCAGATAATTTATTTTTGTCAATTATCCATCTGGCTCAAATTTTTATATTAAAAGACTGAAACATGGCAAGTGGAAATATTTGCTTTTCTTTTACATTTATACCTCTTAATCTTGCTTCACTAGGGAGTGTTAACCACACATACAATGAAATGGCAAAGTCAAACATAGAAATTAATGAATTTGAGAGTTTTAAGGAAATATGCTTCTACTCACATCATCTAACCTTTGTAATTCTTTGCAATTTACAGTACCCTGTTTTCTGGACATGAATTTAGTGCAGTAGGATGGCACAATATCTCATTTGTGCAAATAGTGTCAGGACTGCAATTTATTTGGTAGTCTAAATGTAGAACAGTGGGAAGCAACCAGACTTAAGAATAGCCAAATCTGTTTGGGGGAAAATCCAATCCCCTTTTGAGTTCCAAAAGGATCATTTTAACTTATTTCCATTTTAAATGGGATTACATCTCTGCCTTTCCTGTTTTGGAAAATAATTTTCTAAAACATTACAAAGGAAACAATTTATCTTATATTTTATACATATGGATTTAGCCATGCCCTCCGCATCTTCCTTTTTTTTTCAGATTCTCACTGTCCTTTTCTCCTAGAATGCCCTATCCGAAACATCCTCCTCCTTACAGAAATATGGTGCCACCTTCTGGCAGACACTGGTACAAAAATTTACATTAATGTACCACATAAACTAAAATTAGAAGTAGTTGAAAAACAGCCCTCGCCATGCATCCTACCTCTAAAAAAGTGAGAAACTATGGCAAAATATTAGTCATTTTTTTTATTAAAATAACCAAAATTTCCAACCATCATTACTAATCACATCACTAATCACATCATTAGACTTCAGAAGAGAAGAGTGAAGAGGTATTTGATAGCAGCCTTCAACTACTTGAAGGGGGGTTCCAAAGAGGATGGAGGCAGTGGTGTGGCATCTGTTCTCAGTGGTGGCAGATGACAGAATAAGCAGCAATGGTCTCCAGCTGAAGTGGGGGAGGTCTAGGTTGGATATCAGGAAACACTATTTCACAAGGAGGGTGGTGAAGCACTGGAATAGGTTACCTAGGGAGGTGGTGGAACGTCCATCCTTAGAGGTTTTCAAGGCCCGGCTTGAGAAAGCCCTGGCTGGGATGATCTAGTTGGTGTTGGTCCTGCTTTGAGCAGGGTTGGACTAGATGACCTCCTGAGGTCTCTTCCAACCCTGATATTCTATGATTAGTACTTTATTTATTTGTTTATTTTTTGGTATTAGTGCATTAAGATCCAAACGAGGATTAGGGCTCCATTGCTATATAACACAGACCGTTTTTGTCAGAGATCTCACAATCTAGGCTATTAAAAGTCAGTAAAGGAATAAATATCTCTACAGTAACATAATCTCAGCCACATTGCACATTCTGTATGTGACATTTTTGATTCATAGATTTATAGAGTTTAAGGCTTGAAGGGATCATTTTACCATCTTGTTTGATCTCCTTTCTATCACAGGCCATTAAATGTTACCCAGTTAGCCTTTCTATTAAGCCCAATAATTTGTGTATTCCTGTTATTTTTAAGCATGTACCATAACAATGTATTAGTCTTTGTTACGAAATATGTATCAGAAAGCAGAGTTGACTGAAATATTTTCTTTAATTTTTTTGTACAAAAATGACATTTCTAAAGAAACTAACATTTTTTTAAAGACAAAATTCGTTTCCTTCACTTTTTTATGAAACAAATTTTAAACATTTTTTTGGGATCAATTTGTTGAAAAACATCAATACATTCCAAGTCTTAAAAGGAAAAAAATTCATTTCATTTTATTTTTGTATGAAGAATAGGTAACCATTTTTGACCAGCCGTACTGTAAAATATGCAGTATTTGCTTCATGCCTGAGATAAAGTTTTGTTATCAGAGGTAATCATATTCCTAATGTGCCCATTGGTTGGGTATTTAAGTGTGTCACCAGTAACCTTAACCCAGAGGTGGGAAAACTACGGCCCGTGGGCCATATCTGGCCCGTGGGACCTTCCTGCCCAGACCCTGAGCTCTCTGTTGGGGAGGCTAGCCCCTGGCTCCGCCCCTGCTGTCCCCCTTCTCCTGCAGCCTCAGCACACCGCACCGCCAGTGGTCTGGCCTGCCGCTTCTGCCGGGTAGCATGAGCGGCGTGGCTGACTCCAGCCGGGCGGCGGGGCTGCGAACTCCTGCCGCTCTAAGAGGCATGGTAAGGGGGTGGGGAGCTGGGGGGGGGGGGTTGGATAAGGGGCAGGGGGTTCCAGGGGGCAGTCAGGGGACAGGGAGCAGGGAGGTTGGATGGGGGTGGGGTCCCGGGGGGCTGTCAGGGGGTGGGGTGTGGATGGGGGTCGGGGCAGACAGCGGACAGGGAGCAGGGGGGGTTGGATGGGGGAGGGTCCTGGGGGGTGGTTGGGGTTGGGGATCCTGGAAGGGGGCAGTCAGGGGACAAGGAGCAGTGGGGAGTTGGATAGGTCAGAGGGTCGGGGGGGGTGTCAGGAGACAGGGAATGGGCGGATTAGATAGGCATGGGAATCCCAGGGGGCTTATCAGGGGTTGGGGGTGTGGACAGGGGTTGGGGCAGGGGACAGGGAGCAGGGGGGGTTGGATAGGGGTGGGGTCCTGGGGGGCGGTTAGTGGCAGGAGTCCTGGGAGGGGGAAGTCAGGGGACAAGGAGCAGGGGGGTTGGATGGGTCGGGGACTCTGAGGGGGGCAGTCAGGGCGGCGGGAAATGGGGGGGCAGATAGGGGGTGGGGCCAGGCTGTTTGGCGCGGCAAAGCCTTTCCTATCCGGCCCTCCATATAGTTTTGCAACCCCGTTGTGGCCCTCAGGCCAAAAAGTTTGCCAACCCCTGCCTTAACCCCACCTCCCAGCAATATTAATTGTTTTATTTCCTAAATTCAGCAACCCCCACATTATAAAAATGAGTCTTGTATATGTTACTTCCTTGGAGGACCCCTAGTGTGTCATTGTCTTTCTTCACAGTGATAAGCTGTCCTGGTTCTTAGGAGATACCAAGTCCCACTCACCTGTGATATCTAGTCTCTTTCTCTCAGACAGTTTGCAGGAGGATTTAATTGAAGTAAAAAGAGACAAACACCCTCCAACGCCCATATCAATATATATAATCTAGGTCAGTTGGGAGCCAACCTTATCTCTGTTTTTCCAGTCATCTTTTCTAACATACATCCAGAATTTATTTTTTAAAGCTGGTTCTTTTTATAAGTTGCCAGTGTGTAGAAATTTCAATAGAGTCCAAATCCTGTCCCCAGAGAACAATTTGAGCAGTCAGACTGCAATAGAGAATTCTTCTTGAATTCCTATGTGAAAGCTATGGAGTGGAAAGAGGGCCACTCCATGGCTGCTACTCCAGCCTTGGGGGGAATGACTGGTGGATCCATGCAGCAGCAGACCCACCAGTGCCTCTGTAACGATGCTGCCCGTGGTGGGACACAACTGAGAGTACCGATTCAGGACAAATTGCTTAGAGCAGGGCAGTTACAGCCCAAGGCTGGGGTTCCTTTGCACACCAAGGCAAACCAAACCAGCCAAACGGAGAAGACTTTGGTTTTACCCCACTGGCTAACCATAAGTCATACAAGCAATTCTCTTAGACACTTCAGTTTCCCAGTATCACCACCAGTGCCACTCGTTATGGGGATGTCTAGTTATGAAAACCAATACCCCAGTAAAAGAAAAAAGGTTCTCCTGATCCCAAAGGACAAAGCCCCAGACTCAGGTCAAATGGTAACTTAGATCTTACCCAAAATATATGCATATAGTTAATTCTTGTTAACTAAATTAAAATTTATTAAAAAAGAAAAGAGAGTGTTGGTTAAAAGACTAATATACATACAGACTTGAATTCAGTTCTTGAGGTTCAGATACATAGCAGAGATGAGTTTGCAGTTGCCAAAATTCTTTTTAGAAATAGTCCATAGGTTACAGTCCAATGTCTATATTGAGGGTTACTCCAGTCAACGATTGGGGATCTCAATTCTTGTGGCTTAAGATTTTTCCCCTCTTGAAACCCAAAGCAGATCTGAGATGAAGAAGGGTTGTGTCCCAGGGTTTTTATACATTTCCAGCAGCCTTTTGGCCTGCGAAAACAATAGTCTTAACTTTCCTTCTCCCAAACATCATGGCAATTAGCACAGGATAATGTATCCATTAAACAGTTCAGATACAGGTTACCACAACCTTCAAAGAGACATAGACAATTATACTATTTCACTCAAGTGTCTTCCTATATATTAATACTCCCTTTTTTATCTTTGAATCAAAGCCATAGTAATAGTCAAGACTTGTTTGCTTACATCACAAGACCTGAGCAAACAGCTACCCTTCTATCTCTAACATTGCATTTCAAAGTTCTATTCATTTACATATCTGCATAATGAGTCTTTAAAGTTGGGCCATGGGTCATGTCAGTCTGTGAGTTAATTAACTCTTTCTGGTCCTGTGTCACCTTTTAATGAGATATTATATTACACTCATTATTAACGTCACATCTCACCTGTACTGCTTCAGGCTCCCTGTCAAATCTGCAGTGCTGTGGTTTGTGGGGATCCCCTCTTGATCTGGGTTCCATAACACATAGGAGGCCTGCACCCCCATGGTAGGTTTCCAAAATCCTGTCTCGCACACGAGTTGTGGTGCAGGGAGCTGTCTGCTTATCTGTAGCCATTAGCCTATATGTGCATTTAATATTCTGTGGGGGAAAAATACAGACCAGATATAAATACGCATGCATATTCTGGCGATTGGTCTGTCCCATATAAAATGCTTTATAGATAAACACATTTAAGATTGGGAGGTAGCAGCGAGTCAAGATGGGTTGGCTGAACATTCCTAACATGACCTTTCCCCCTGTATTGCCAGGGTGCTTTCTAACTGTGTGTATGGAGATAGTTTAATAACAGATACGGTTTCAACAGATGGCACCCAAGAGTGTGTGACACACTTGCAAGGTGTTCTAAGGTTTATAACATGCAGCGCTGTGCACTGCAGATTCTTCCCCTGGCAGCGCTTTACCTCAGTTCTTAACACCATGAGGTGTGAATGACCCAAACACAGATCCTATGATGATGTTACACAGGATTACCTGATGTCTTAGGCACAGTCCTGAGGGAAGGGTGAGGTTAAGTGGCGCCACCCCAGAAGTAGCACCAAAAGCCCTTGTGACTCAGGAGTACAGTGCCTCCCCTCCATCGCCCCTTGTTTTGGGGTGTAATCTATGACCCCACAGTCCTCCTCTCGCATCCAGCCATTGCCACAGGCCAACACGTAGGGGAGATAGTACCAGGGTTTTGCTTTGCCCACTTGCTTGAAGGATGGGATGCAGCCCTTCCTTTCCTCAATACCCAGAGCCATGGCACTGGAAAGTCTAATGTGGCTGCGCAAAGGGGCCAGGAGTGCATTAGGAGTGGCCAGAATTGAGCCCCCAATCAATGTACTCTGATACATTTTATACAATGGATGCGCAGGCAATGTGGAGAGAATTGCCTCCTGTTGCTTTCTTCCCCTTCAAAGGAATTTGGCAAGGCAGCTTATAGTTGCATGGCTGTAGCAGCACCCCCTTATGGACCTTCTAGGTGCCCTGACAGGGTTGTGGGGTCTCCCTGTCTCAGGTGCCCATTGTGGCAGGGCTCTAGCCTGCCAGCCAATTGTCCCTTCAGTCTGATTCCCACTCTGTGGGGGGTTGGAGGGGCTCAGCCCCAAAATGTTCCAAAACAAAAAACAATCCCACCCAATACTGGGCCATCCCTCGCTCTTCTAGTGGGGGGATCCCTTCCCTTCTCTTCAGGCTTGGTTCCCAAACAGTCTCTTACTGGAGGAGCACATCATCCCTGGGGTCTAACTGCTTGTCCCCAATGGCTGCTCTGGCTAGCAGGTTGGATTCCCTGCAATTTTGCAAGCAGAGCTGTCTTCAGGCATAACACTGTCCTGGCCAGTCAGCCATGGCCCATGAATTGAGCCAGGCTCTCTTCTTTTTATTCTCCCCATCATGCTTGCTTTGGCTGCAGGTATAGCAGAGTGGGTCTTGCTGGGCCCACAGGTTCTCCTTAAGTCTACTGGTGTGAGGCCTCTCTGTACCCATCACACAGCTATCTGAAAGGGGAAATGTGTATTTCATTTTTCCGAATATAACAAATCAGTGCCTGTTTTCAAACGTTGTTAATAGTCCCCGTAATGGCTAATTTTCTGGATTTATAGAAAACCAAGTCACTACACCATTATCTAATTGTTCAATTGCTTACATCTATATCGATTTGTCCTACTTGTAATCCCAATGAAATGGCTGCCTGGATATTTTCTAACAATGCCTTTTGTTCATGGAATTCATTGCTCGCCACTATTTAACTTCTATTAGAAGGTTGAAGAAAAGATTTGCTGTTTTCTCTTATGAATTACCATATATACTCGCTCATAAACTGGTTCATTTATAAGCTGACCCCCGCCCTAAGATGGATTAGTAAAAATGGAAAATTATTATGACCCATTGTTAGCCGATGGCCAAGGATGTTTGGTGAGGTGCCAGCTATGCCCGTTTTATACCATCCGTGACTTTAACCGCTAGGACGCACTGTCCCTTCACGGCGGGCAGCCCGGGCTAGGCTGATGGATGCCCCAAGGTCCTAAACACCCGTGACTTTAACTGCTAGAGCTCAGAGCTCCTTCGCAGCGGGCAGTCAACACCGACTGACAGGTGCCCCAATGGCAGCACTAAGAGCCTCTCCACACCCGTGACTTTAACTGCTAGAGCTCAGAGCTCCTTCGCAGTGGGCAGTCAGGATTGACTGACAGGCGCCCCAAGAGTTTGCCCCGTGGAGGCGGCACAACTCAACGCTAGGCTCTTAGTACTCTCACCTAATGGCCAGGCTTTATAGACAAAACGGCTGAGGTTCTTTAATTGTGTTGGCTGCTTTACAGTAAACCAGAGAAACAAGTCAGGCTTATGCACAAATGGTTACCAAAATTTATTAAACTAGATTCTAATCATGTGGTTACAAAATTGCTAGTGCCTACTTATTTAAATGTAGAGATGTTACACACACAAACAAGTTACAAAACTGAAGCCACAATCCCAAAGAAAGAAAACAAAGTATAGAGCTCTATTTCAAAATATGTGTACACTAAAGATAGGAGATCAGGTGTGGGTGCTTCTTACCCTCCTTGCATCTCTCGATTCCAGCGGTGCCAAGCCAGGATCGGTCACTCAATTCCGCGGAAAGACGAATAAGGGACAAGGCTTAGGGACCCTCTTAGCTGCAGAAGCCTTGGGAGGCTGTCACTTATCTGACCAGCAGATAGATAGTGAAAAGCACTCAAAAATCATGGTGCTGTAGGTCCCATACTTATACCCCTGTACTCCTTTATTCTCTTTCTCCTTTCTTATGCCAAATTGGGGCTGGTCTGTCTGGGTGACGCCAGCTCTCGCAAGAGTAGTTTACACTTGCAAGGGAGAGAAACAATAAGTTTCGACTACTGGACATTCCTTTTATTAGGGTAAATATTTTCCCACCTAGGATGTTGGGGTGTGTGCATCACGCTATTTAGTAGGGGCTAAGAGCCATGTCTGTCACAGCTCTCTGTCTGCTGGGAGCCTAATCCTTGTATATGTTCCCAGAGGCACATTGTAGCAGCACACCTGTGCTTCTCACAGCTCCAAAGGCTGTGCTGGAATTGATGTTAAGTGCCCTGTTGTTTTGGCTCCCTTGTGTTCCCAGCAATGCTGGTCTGAGAGGGGGGGCTGGCTGTCTGGCTACACCCATTCATAGGCCAACCCTATAATTCAGGGGTCAGCAAACTTTGGCTCCCGGGCCATCAGGATAAGCCGCTGGCGGGCTGAGATGGTTTGTTTACCTTGAGCGTCTGCAGGCCCGGAGGTAAACTTAAGTAAACAAAGTGTCCCGGCCTGCCAGCTGCTGACCCTGAGGAGCCGGGACAGCAACTGGTGGGGAATTTTTTTTGGGGGGGGGGAGAAGCTGGGGGTCAGGGGAGTAACCCCCCCCATATGACTCCACTCCTAGCCCAGGACCCCCACATTCTCCCCATCCCATCCCTTCCCACCTTATCTGGGGAGGGCCAGGGAAGGATGTCTCTGGCCTAGCTGGAGCTGCTCTGGCAGGCTGGGCATCGGGGCCGCAGCCTGCTCCAGGGAGCCAGACCAGCCGGCACGGCCACAACATGTTCCAGCGGGCAGGGCCGGGGGGCACGGCCACAGCCTGCTCTGGTGGGTGGGGCCAAGCGGCAGGGCTGCAGCCTGCCAGCCCCAGAACTGCAGCTGCTTCGGAGGCTGGGGGGAGAGCAGCGTGGCCAGAAGTGGAGAGACTCTGGTCCCACCTCTTCCCTTCTGGCTCTGCTGGCTGTGTTGCCTCTCCTTGCTTCTTCTGCTGGGGTGGGACTGTGTCCCACCTCTCCCCCTCTCTATACCCATTCATAAGCCAACCCCTTCTGAGGCTTCCCTTTTTTACCAAAAAAATGCAGCTTATGAACGAGTATATACGGTACTTGCCATTGTATAGCATTTAATTGTACAGCAATGTGCAACTCCTCTGTGGAGGAAGATATCTAAATGTATGTGGTTGGCTCTGATTGTCATTAAGAAGAGAAAATGTGTCTGTTTGCAGAATTCGCAGACATTTGGGATGACTTATATAATGCCATAAGTCAAGATATGATACAGTGGACAAGAGGTGAACTGCATAAAAAAGGACTAATTAAAAAGTCCCTGCCCCAATGACTAAATACTAAGGTAAAAACCGTTAAAATGCAATGCAGAACAATCTGAGGCTCTAATATTATGAGTTGAAAAGTGCTTGCAATCACCACTGACTTTGTGTACAGTCATTGGAGTAGAGGCCCTCGCAGCATTGGGGCCATAGCATATGGTTATTGTAAGCCTGCTATTGTTCCTACTAAGAATATTGCCGGTGGGCAGTCAATCAGTAAATACATTAAGTAGAGCAGAATTGATAAAATAGATCTCAGAACTTTTCTACCATTTTGAAAGTTTCACATGTTCGTCTCATGAGACTTCAATGTTACTGAAGCCAAGCACCGAACCATACTTTCATTCCCAGGTCTGTATATTAGCACTATCTCCTTAGCTTGCTATGCATAGAAACTCGTAGGAATATTAATACATTATGTACTTTTATTGTACCCTTTCCTGGAAAAACGGGACTCTTATAAATCAGTAGGTAAATAAATTTGTTATATATGCTAACACCATGCCTCAGTATTGACGGTGGTTCTTAAAAAAGAAAACTAATAAGCTAGTTCAAACAAACTGTAAGTGAATAATTAAAAGAATCCCCTCGTATTTTCTTAAAACTCAGTTAATGAAAAATGTCTACAATCACTTCTCATACTCTCTTCTGTATCCATAGAACATAGGACTTGAAAGGACTTCCTGTCCTCTGCCACCACAGGCAACCCTGTCAGAACCCATTCATAAATGTATCAAGCTCCTTCTTAAAACTAATTAGTTGTTTGTCCCACTCCTCCTATGAAAAGGCAGTCCCAGAACCTCACTTCTATGATGGTTAGAAACCATCTTTTAATTTCCAGCCTAAATTTATTCATGGCCAGTTTATACCCATTTGTTCCTGTGCCACCATTGTCTTTGAGCTTAAACATCTCTTCTCCTGCTTGATGCTATCCCTTAGTTAGTCACACAGCCAGGTTGACCGAGAGAGAATGTGGTGCTTCACCCTTAGCCTTTGAGTGGAACTCTTTAAGAGAAATACTGTCAGTCAAGCAAAATGTAGCTTCCCATATGAGCAAAAACAACGAGGAGTGCTTGTGGCACCTTAAAGACTAAAACCCACTTCATCAGCTTATGTCCAAATACATTTGTTAGTCTCTAAGGTGCCACAAGGACTCCTCATTGTTTTTGCTGATACAGACTAACATGGCTACCCCCCTGAAACCTTCCCATATGAGGTGAACATAGGCTGCTTTCCTTCAATCTGTAGGCATCCATCATGGCATCAACATGTACTCTATAGTGGAGCTGGTCAGGAATTTTTTGACAAAAGATTTTTTTGTCAGAAAACACTGATTTGTCTGGTTCCGCAAATTTCCATTTAGATACAACCTTCTCACTGGATGGGAAAACCATTTCCCGCTCAGCTATACTACATTTTGCACTAACGATATACCATCAGTCCGAGAGAAATATTATGGGAGCCTTTTTTAAAAAAAAAAAAGCATCAATCCCTCCAGGCTCATGCTTTATGAACCTTTATTATATATATATATATATATATATAAAATAGTGTTCAACAAATTTCCATAGTTCTTCTAATTACTTCTGTGGCCCTCCCATTAGTGTAGGATCAGTGCACCTCACAGTCTTTAAAGTAATGAACCTCACAACACTGCTGGGAGGTAGTGAACTGCTGTTACGACCCCCACTTATAGATGGGGAATTAAGGCACAGATTGAGGGCAGGGCAGATGTTTAAAGATGCAAGACCAGGGGTCGGCAACCTTTCAGAAGTGGTGTGCGGAGTCTTCATTTATTCACTCTAATTTAAGGTTTCGTGTGCCAGTCATACATTTTAACGTTTTTAGAAGGTCTCTTTCTAAAAGTCTTTAATATATAACTAAACTATTGTTGTATGTAAAGTAAATAAGGTTTTTAAAATGTTTAAGAAGCTTCATTTAAAATTAAATTAAAATGCAGAGCCCCCCAGTCTGGTGGCCAGAACCCGGGCAGCGTGAGTGCCACTGAAAATCAACTCACGTGTCGCCTTTGGGACGTGTGCCATAGGTTGCCTACCCCTGTGCAAGACAGTCCTTAATGGGATTTTCAAAAGCACCTAGGTTCTTTTGAAAACCCCACTAGGTTTCTATCTGCATCTCTAGGTGCACAATAATACCTTTAAAAAACTGGCCCTTAGTGATTTGCCCAAGGTCATACAGGAAGTGTGTGGCAGAGGAGGGAATTGAATCCACATCTTCCAAACCCCGAGTCAGTGCCCTAAGCACAGGACAATCCTTCCTCCTTGGGGAATTAGAACAGGTCAAATTTTTCCAATTCATAAACATAAAATGATGTCCCTAAATACGTGGCCGAATTTTCAAGGTGATGAGCACCCACAATCTCTCTTGGGTATTAAACATAAAAGCTGGGATTTTCAGAGGAGGCCTAAAGGCGTTGGGGCCTTACCTCCCTTAGGCACCTTGGAACATTTCCCAATTTTTACCCATTGATAGTAACAAGAATTAAAAAAAAGTAGTCATACAACCTCACCAAAATGTTAAGTAGAAAGAATGGATGGGTTAAATCTTGGCCCCGTTGAAGTTAATGGGAATTTTTCACCCAACGCTGCTATTACATCACAGCTACCTGTTAATGCTGCCTTTAGTGCCATTCAGAGCATATGGGAAACTATTTGGAAGGGTGTCAGGTTTTTTTCATTATTTATAGTTGATATATTGTGCCACCTACATGTTAAGGATAAAGTTGTTCAGTCGATTCCCCAAGGATGCTGGATCTGATCTTCTGGGAGATGACTCTGCAAAAAAAATATGAATTATTGAGAAGTTCTCATATTTTGAGGCTGGGAGAAGGACAGTCGGAATGTTTCCTAGGACTGGGCAGCATATGCTCAGATGCACAAAGTCATTAATTCGTTAAGGTACAATTTAGAGATTTATTCAGAATATACATGACTCCTGGTAAACTCAAATTCCCTTTTCCAAGACTGCTGGAAAAGCTGGAAAAGCTCCACCTCTTGTCATTTTATTTCTACTATCTAGTAGCCTGTGAAAAACAGAAAAACTTGTTCATTATTTTCTATTCAATCTGTGTCTCTTCTGACCAAGTTTATCCCAGCTCCCCTTGAACTCAGCTGAGAGACAGCCATTGACTTCAGTGGTATCTAGATTAGAGCCTTAACAAATTATTATAAAGACTTGTGTTCACATCTTCTTTTGGCCACAAGGAATCTGATTACCAGACTGTGGAACCAAGTCTACCTGCCTACACAGACAGAGTGGCCTAATAAGACTTGATTTATTCATGCAATGGATAAAGTGACTGCACCTTCAGAATAAACCAAAGTTAACCTCTGTGTTACTCCAACTTTGTGTACAGCAGAAATAAGCTACTGTTTAAGGATGGTCCATTGTTTAGGATGCTAGTATGGAATTTGGAAGACCTGGGTTCAATACCTAGCTCTGCCATGACTTGCTATGTAAGTAATTTCCTCTCTCGGGGCCTCAGTTTCCCATTAGTAAAATGGAGATGATAGTAGTGTCCTAGCTCCCAGCAGTGTTGAAGATAAATATATTAAAGATTTTCAAAGGATCATATACTTCATTAATGGGGCCCCTATAGGTATTATAGACCACTGTGCTACTCCAGTTTGATGCTATCAGTCCCAAAGTCTTTTATTGTGACATGTCTCCCCTGGTAGGGAAAATATTATTTCTATATTTTCAGTGCAGGTTGACTCGAAGGGATGTAGCTGTGGGCAAAGATTTTCAAGAGTGCCTAGTGATTTTTGAGTACCGAGTTTGAGACACCTCTAACGGACGTTTGCTTTTTTCAGGAGGGCTGAGCACTCACCAGCTGACAGTCAGGCCCCTTTGAGATATCTCAAACTCAGCACCCAGAATCACAAGGCACTTCTGAAAATGTTGGCCAGGGATTTTTAAAATATATTGTGATTTTTAGAGCGAGAGCAATGGGACCATGTGTGAAATGAAGATTGTGTGCCACAGAATGTTATATAGGACCGTACCTTGTTGCAAGGGGTTTTCTTTCCTTCTCTTCCCTTTCATTTACTGATTTACTGAGGTTCATGGATAGAATCTATTGGGTTTGCTGGTTGTGTAGAAATGAAAATGGGAAATGGAGAATTGAACCATCATTCCCAGTGTAAGTATTAAAATAAGCATCGTTCCTGTGGTTTGTTTCTATTGCAGCTTGGCGAACAAGTTCATGATCAAAGTTAATTTAATTTCTTAATAAAACGTGCTGTACTTATAATGAAGCCCATGTTCAATTTGGGGATTGGCCAGAAGTTTTGACTGATTATCGTGCCTGAATCAGTTTGCTGGGCATTTTACATGATTGTTCAAGGCCATAGGTATGCAGTGATTTCTGTATGGATTCTATGCTATTCACTTTCTCACATGCTTCTTTCTTTTTGTAGTTAAAAAATAATCTGTGACTGTACTGCTGGTGAAAGATGCCATATTGAAAGCCCTGGAGATGGAATTGCTCTTTATCCACATGTGTAGAGTCCTATGCAGATAAAAAATGTGTATCCACATCCAATCTGTGATCCACAAAAATTTTCTGCGGATATCTGCGGATTTGCAGGGCTTGAAACAGCTCCATGCGGAGCTGGAATGGGGTGGGGGCCTCGCCTATCCGCTTTTCATGGGGGTGCACCCTCCACCTTCTGCTCTTCTTCCCCCCCAAAACCCCACCCCCTTTCCCTCCGGCCAGGCCAATGTGGAGCCCAGCTGGGGAGCCCGGGCAGCTGTGGGGAGCCACGGCGGACCCTCCACCTGCCTGCAGTGCTGGGGGGGCTGAGGGCAGCCCCCAGCCATGCCCCCACACTCCAGGCTCCCCATCTAGGCTGAGGGCCGATTGAGTGTCCACGACTCCACACAGGCTCCCCACAGCCACCCTCACAGCTCTCCCCAACCTAGCTCCAGTGTGGGAGGAGTGTGCCTCGGAGCCTCAGCCAGACCACGGTAAGAGCCAGGCGGGCAGCTGTGAGCTGGCCCCCCTTGGGCAGGAGGGCAGGGACATGGGCCGGGGGCTGCTCAGCCCCCACTCCCAGGGCAGGTGGAGGGTCTGCTGCTGCTCCGCTGCCTGCCTGGCTCTTATCATGGCTGGGCTGCGGCTCAGAGGCCCCCCCTCTGGCCAGAGCTGGGTTGGGGAGAGCCACACTGGCAACTGTGGGGAGCCTGGGTCCCTCCACCTGCGCTGGCTAGTCTGCGCTACAGCTCCAGAGCCCTGCGCAGATACTAAATTTGTATCCTCATCCAAACTGCTATCCACAAAAATGGTCCACAGATATCCGCAGATAAAAGGGGATACCTGCGGATTTACAGGGCTCTTCACATGGAACCCCCACACCTCCTGGGTGTGGTGTTCTGTCCCCTCTAGTGGCACGAGACCACTTAGAGATCAATGAGTCTGCTACAGCCTTAGCTAAGAGCCATGTGGCTCTTAGCTCATGCAGTAAAGGCTCATGCAATAATTTCCAGGGGTCTCAGGTTTGATCACGCCCACCAACGACCGGGGTCTGTCAGTGTTACACCCAGAACATACGCAATATAGGAGGTAACAGTACGAGCTTCCATGTCTAACCATGCCTGCAGCGTCTGCCTATGAGGTTGTGAGTTAGAATGCCAGAGCCTCCGTTTGGGCAAAATCTGACTTCAAGTGAACTGGAAGGGGGGAGACGTGTGCAACATGGAGTGTTCTGTTTGTTGTAAAAACTGATTTTGAGTGCGTTGGTTTTTTAGGTGTGGGGTTTTGTTGTTGTTGTTGTTCGTTTGTTTTTCCTAAGAGGAATGGAAAACAAACAGAAAACCAGAACAATAAAAGGTAACAGAAGGTAGAACAATATTACTGCTACTCCTACTGAAAGTCCCTGGTCTCTGTATAGGTAGACCATGTCCGTGTACTGGATCGTATAATGCTATTACCAGAACATTATGGACTGGATCCTGCAAACTCCTGTGCGCAGATGGGTGTGCAAAAGTGTTGTGCTCCAGGGCAAATGGAGGCTTGAGCTGCGGGCGAGTAAGTTCAGATGCTAGGCATGGTTCTCTGTACTCTGAGTAGGGTTATGTTTGTGTGTGCCCACTCCCTCAATGGAAAATGCTCAGGGTACGAAGAGAGTATGATGAGGCTGGAGAATTAGATGTGCAAGGCAGCATGGGTTTAAGCATAATTCTCATCCTGTTAATCGGCACTTAGCTTCCTGTGATTCTAGTGTGAGCAATGTGCCCGGACAGCAGCACTCTCATCAATGTGGTTCTTCTGCACTGTCCCGCTTTTACTTTGCATAAAACTCCATACCTGCAGTATCCACGATCAAACTACAATAGCTTAGTTATTTAGGTATGTAAGCAGAGGCTTCCCTTCCCCACCCCCAGCCTCCCTGATAAAACAGTTAACCCCCATTCATGCAAGAATATTTTTGATTTTGCTCTTGGACTACAAAATCCCTTCCATGTTTTAAGAAGCCTAATGACTCCCAGTGGGGAAGCGATGTGCAAAAATTGCTATTGAAACAAACAATGCAGGTAGTTTATGTTATGAACAGCTTTGCCCTACATAGAGCAAGTTCCCTCTGTTCCAGAAAGAACAAAACATTGTATTCAGTGCATTAAAGTGCAGGTTGATTTACTGTATTCTTTGATCAGATGATCAAAACCCACTTTAACATTACGCACGGGGCAACACTTACTCCTAGCAGATATATCATTCATAACATGCTTGACATATGTACCGAGCATCCCGGTCCTTGCATTGAGGATCATAGCTTTGGTTCAAGTGCTTGCTTTCTGAAGTAAACAGCAATAAAACTAAAATGAGATTCCCTGATATTGATTGTGCCTGCTTGGCCTGTGTGTGGAGGTGTTGTTTTCCCTGCTGTGCTAAGTAAAAGAAACTAATTTGAGCCCTACGAGGCATACATGCAGGGCCCACTGGAATTGCAAACTGGTTGCTGAATTAGCGCGTGAGACAAGGAGGCTTAACTATCAAATCTTTTATTGCCCCAGTGCAGGAAGGGAGCAATTAAAATGTGGGGGGGAAAGTAGCCAACTGTTAAAGGGGGAAAATTGGTAGAAAACAGGGACTATATAAAACATAGCAGATTTGAATGTTGTGGAACTACAGGCTTTAAATTACACAAGAGACTAGTTTTAAAGCAAATCAAGTGTAGTTTTTTTCAGCACTACAAAGTCAGGAGTTTAAATGGATTGTGGCCATGTATAGGTACTAGGGGGATGTTTTAATACACAGAACTGGGCTGGTACTTTTCTTCCGACTGTTTGTATTTGTAATTTCTCTTCATCCACTGGAAAATGAATTTCACCTTCCAAATACGGTTTGTGGAAGCTCAAGGCTGCTTGTTGATCACACGCTTCTGGGGTGTGTATGGGATAGATCTGAGGTGTTACACAGTGAGGCAGCTTCTTGCCTGAGGTAGCTTCAAGCACCTCCTAAAGAGACAAAAAGAAAAGGAGTACTTGTGGCACCTTAGAGACTAACCAATTTATTTGAGCATGAGCTTTCGTGAGCTACAGCTCACTTCATCAGATGATGAAGTGAGCTGTAGCTCACGAAAGCTCATGCTCAAATAAATTGGTCTCTAAGGTGCCACAAGTACTCCTTTTCTTTTTGCGAATACAGACTAACACGGCTGTTACTCTGAATCCTAAAGAGACAAACATCCTTTTTACCTAAGTGGCTAGTCAAAGTTCAGGGCCATGAGCATGTTCCATTTAGGACCCGAAATTGGTGAGAGTCAGGTATTTTCTTTGATGCAGTGTCATTTATTTACAATGCTTTGCTTCTCCGAATACAGGAGGAACCAAGAACGAAAGAAACAGTTTCTTAGCTTACAGCCCCTTTAACCCACAGCTTCTAATTAACCTGTCCTGACAGTTATGTTAATTGAAGGGTTTGTTCACACCCAATCTCACAGAGGTTTGGGATGGATGCAGTCACCAATATCTCTCTGCAAAGCAATCCTTCTATAGAGTGAAAATTTGTGTCAGTTTCATGTTCCATACAGATTCTGGACCTGATTTTCCACTGCCTTGCACCTTGTGTGATCATTTACACCTCTGCAAAGTGGATGTTATATGCTACCAAATCAGAATTCTTTCACAGGTTCAGTTAAATCTGCTGATTCTTCAGTGATCTGGAAAAGGGGAGATCAATAAGGGGGCAAAATTTGCAGGTGGCAGAAAAACTATTTAGGAGACTCAAAATGAGAGATGACTATGAGGGCAAACCCATGGTAAATGACATGCATTGTTGACAAATATAAAGCAATGTAGATTGGAAGGATTAATTTGAACCACCTATACACATTGCTTGGTTTTAAATGGATGTAAGAACTCAAGAAAATGTTCTGGGACAGAATAATAGATTGTGAACTTAGACTATAATCACTTCAGGGCAGGGACTGTCTTTGTTATGTGTTTGTACAGCACAGTGAGGCCCAGTCAGTGGAAACTTTTGCTCAGTGCAGTGGTCAAAAAAGCAAACTATGTGTTAGAATTGATAAAGAGTGGTATAGTAAATAATACTGAAACTATTAGCTTGTCACATAAATGAAGAGTGTGCTCTCAGCTTGAAAGCTGTATGTTCAGTCTGGTCAACCTGTCCCAAAAAACAAAACAAGACACACACCTTAGCAGAACTTGTGGATTGTTCAGAGGTGGGCAATAAAAATGATCAGAGGAAAAAATATACTTCTGTGAGACACAAGATAAAAGGGATCGAGACTGTGTACCTTAGAGATGAATAAAATGGGATACGATTGAAGTATATGATAGTGAACAATATAGTGAAGGTAAATTGGAAATTGGGCATAATAAAATCTATAACTGTACAGTATTAATTATTTGTGTTATCAAAGCAGTAGTCCTGCACCAAGACCCCATTGTGCTAGGCGCTGTACAAACACAGAACAAAAAGATGATCCCTGCCATAAAAAGCTTCCAATCTAAGGTCTTGTCTATACTGATGGTTGTGTGTAGGTTTCTTGTAGATATACGTCACAGTGAAAAGAAGGCTGCATCCATCCTGCAGTGTGTAGTTACACATGGCACTGAAAGGCTCTGATGGGTGGGAGGCAGTGGGAAGCTGCTAGAGCCTTTCCCCACTGCCTCCCCCCTCCGAAACCTTTCCCTGCTGCCAAAACCTTTCCTTGCACTGGGGAAATGTTCCAGCAGCAGGACCTACATTGCTAAAAAGAGGAGTAAATAGCAGTGCAGGTGGGGAGGCATGGCTTGGATGTATAAAGAGCCATGTAGGGTACATACCCCAAAGTTCTGGCACATCTTTACTCACCTCAGCAGTGCCTTAAATCTGGCTGGGGCGCATGCAGTGTATCATAGAATCATAGAATCATAGAATATAAGGGTTGGAAGGGACCCCAGAAGGTCATCTAGTCCAACCCCCTGCTCGAGCAGGACCAATTCCCAGTTAAATCATCCCAGCCAGGGCTTTGTCAAGCCTGACCTTAAAAACCTCTAAGGAAGGAGATTCTACCACCTCCCTAGGTAACGCATTCCAGTGTTTCACCACCCTCTTAGTGAAAAAGTTTTTCCTAATATCCAATCTAAACCTCCCCCACTGCAGCTTGAGACCATTACTCCTCGTTCTGTCATCTGATACCATTGAGAACAGTCTAGAGCCATCCTCTTTGGAACCCCCTTTCAGGTAGTTGAAAGCAGCTATCAAATCCCCCCTCATTCTTCTCTTCTGCAGGCTAAACAATCCCAGCTCCCTCAGCCTCTCCTCATAACTCATGTGTTCCAGACCCCTAATCATTTTTGTTGCCCTTCGCTGGACTCTCTCCAATTTATCCACATCCTTCTTGAAGTGTGGGGCCCAAAACTGGACACAGTACTCCAGATGAGGCCTCACCAATGTCGAATAGAGGGGAACGATCACGTCCCTCGATCTGCTCGCTATGCCCCTACTTATACATCCCAAAATGCCATTGGCCTTCTTGGCAACAAGGGCACACTGCTGACTCATATCCAGCTTCTCGTCCACTGTAACCCCTAGGTCCTTTTCCGCAGAACTGCTGCCTAGCCATTCGGTCCCTAGTCTGTAGCTGTGCATTGGATTCTTCCGTCCTAAGTGCAGGACCCTGCACTTATCCTTATTGAACCTCATCAGATTTCTTTTGGCCCAATCCTCCAATTTGTCTAGGTCCTTCTGTATCCTATCCCTCCCCTCCAGCGTATCTACCACTCCTCCCAGTTTAGTATCATCCGCAAATTTGCTGAGAGTGCAATCCACACCATCCTCCAGATCATTTATGAAGATATTGAACAAAACCGGCCCCAGGACCGACCCTTGGGGCACTCCACTTGATACCGGCTGCCAACTAGACATGGAGCCATTGATAACTACCCGTTGAGCCCGACAATCTAGCCAGCTTTCTACCCACCTTGTAGTGCATTCATCCAGCCCATACTTCCTTAACTTGCTGACAAGTATGTACTCTAGATGCTGCCATAAGTGCAGACATAGTACCTAATAATAATAATAATTAATAATTAATAAAGAAAGCTATTAGGTTGATTATTAACAGGGTAATAAGCCATGTGGATAGGGGAGAAGCAGTAGATGTGGTATATCTTGACTTTAGTAAGGCTTTTGATACTGTCTTGCATGACCTTCTCATAAACAAACTAGGGAAATACAACCTAGATGGAGCTACTGTAAGGCAGGTGCACAACTGGTTGGAAAACCATTCCGAGAGAGTAGTTATCAGTGGTTCACAGTCAAGCTGGAAGGCCATATCAAGTGGGGTCCCACAGGAATCAGTTCTGGGTCTGGTTCTATTCAATATCATCATCAATCAGTAGAGAGTACACTTATAAAGTTTGCAGACTAATCCAAGCTGGGAGGAGTTGCAAGTGCTTTGGAGGATATGACTAGAATTCAGAATGATCTGGAGAAATAGCCTAAAGTAAATAGGACAAAATTCAATAAGGACAAATGCAAAGTACTCCACTTAGATGGGAACACTCAGTTGCACACATACAAAATTGGAAATGACTGCCTAAGAAGGAGTACTGTGGAAAGGGATCTGGGGGTCATAGTGGATTACAAGCAAAATATAAGTCAACAGTTTAACGCTCTTGCAGAAAAAGCAAACATCATTCTGGGATGTATTTCCAGGAGTGCTGTGAGCAAGACACAAGAAGTAATTCTTCCACTGTACTCCATGCTGAGTAGGCCTCAGATGGAGTATTGTGTACAATTCTGGGTGCCACATTTCAGGAAAGATGTAGACAAACTGGAGAAAGTCCAGCGAAGAACAACAAAAATGATTAAAGGTCTAGAAAACATGCCCTATGAGGGAAGATGAAAAAATTGGGTTTGTTTAGTCTGGAGAAGAGAAGACTGAGAGGGGACATGATAACAGTTTTCAAGTACATAAAATGTTGTTACAAGGAGGAGGGAGAAAAATTGTTCTTGTTAACATTTGAGGATAGGACAAGAAGCAATGGACTTAAATTGTAGCAAGGGTGGTTTAGGAAAATATTGCTAACTCCCAGTGTAGTTAAGCACTGGAATAAATTGCCCAGGGAGGTTGTGCAATCTCCATCACTGGAGATTTTTAAGAGCAGGTTAGACATAGACCTGTCAGAGGTGGTTTACTTAGTCCTGCCATGAGTGCAAGGGACTGGACTAGATGACTTCTCAAGGTCCCTTCCAGTCTATGATTCTATAGACTAAGTACAACACAAGATACAAAAAGTAGATGCAAACAGATTGGGGAGTACAAGGAAACAGTGAAGCAATATTAGCTTTAGCAGCGGTCTCTGCAAACCAAGTTTAACCATTATCAAGAAATGTTTTACGTTCATCTGAAGCATCTGTTCCTGGCCTCCATCAAAGTTGGAACACTAGGCTAGATAGGCCACTAGTCCGATCAGAGATGGCAATTCCTATGCTCCTATAACCAGGTAATATCCACCAATTTAGTATGGAATATATGGTAAATTAGGATTATTATAAAAAAAAAGATATGGGAAAAGACCCTAAAGACATCAAGGAGCAATTAGTAGAAGGAGCCTGCCAGCACAGAAATGGGGATACAGGAACTGGTAGGAAAGTTAAGGAGCATGCAGTTGTTAATAAGGGTCCACTTTAGTTTGTCGTCTTGTATGTTGCCTGTTTGTTTTGCTTGGACCATTTGTACCAGTTTTCTTTAAATATTGTGTTTACATTGTGCAGTGTGTCACTCTAAAATTTAAACAATGAAAAAACAAACATAAAGTTGTCAAAAACAGCATTGGATACTAGTCATTTATAGCTCATTTTGCCTTGGCTGCCACATGACTTATGAGGAGAGGCTGAGGGAACTGGGGTTATTTAGTCTGCAGAAGAGAAGAGTGAGGGGAATTTGACAGCAGCCTTCAATTACCTGAAGGGGGGTTCCAAAGAGGATGGAGCTCAGCTGTTCTCAGTGGTGGCAGATGACAGAATAAGAAGCAATGGTCTCAAGTTGCAGTGGGGGAGGTCTAAGTTGGATATTCGGAAACTCTGTTTCACTAGAAGAGTGGTGAAGCGCTGGAATAGGTTACCTAGGGAGGTGGTGGAATTTCCATCCTTAGAGGTTTTTAAGGCCCAGCTTGACAAAGCCTTGGCTGGGATGATCTAGTTGGTGTTGGTCCTATTTTGAGCAGGGGATTGGACCAGATGACCTCCTGAGGTCTCTTCCAACCCTAATCTTCTATGATCTCCAGCTCTAGAGCTGGATTCCATGGGTGCATACTTGAAGGGGAACTGCTTAAGGACTACCCCCCACACTCCTCAACATGATGTGGGCCCTGCTGTGGTGGGGTGTATAGACATTACACTGCAACAGCAACCAAAGGGTTAATAGACAGAACAGCAACTTTCCCACCTGCAGCTAATTGTTTGACCATTAACAGCTGAGCTAAATGGTTGAAACTCAGGCAGAGAGGGGCAAACTGGGAGGAAGTGGTGCAAGGAGTCTGAACCTCCAAGGACAAAGCACTGGAATGAGTTGCTCTTTGAAAGGGACCTGGGGGCAGATGAAGGTAAGGAGTGACCCAGCAGTGAGTCAGAGGAAGCAGAACTTAGCTGATCAGTACAGGGTACCTAGCTGGAACCCAGAGGAGAGGGAGGGCCTGTGTTGCCCTGTCTGCCTCCAAGGAAGGGGATATAAAGCCCTCTCGACACAAGGTGGCAAGGACTTTTGAGCCCAGGATGGGGCTGAAGACCTGGCATATGGTTATTGGATTTGTTTGTTGGTTTGGACTCTTTCTTCCTCCAGAAAGGGTGGGACTATAAGTGACTTGGCTGGAGAGCTGAGTGCTGAGGAGGGGTAAGTTACTGCAGGTTTGGGGTGGCTTTAGACAGAAGCTGCCTGAGTCAGAAGCTGCTACGTTATCCCCGGCCACATGCGGTGTACATTGGCTGGTGAGTGACTTTTCAAGATCCAAACGAGGGCCTATCCTAGTCACACTGCCTGCATCTGGTGAGGTGCAGGAGCTGTCTCCTCCCTGTATCCTCGGGTATGTGCATCACTCCACTCAAGCATTGTCACAGGCTGGGCTGGCCCTTAAAGGGCAATGTGCTCAGCCCACTTGTGTCTTGTTAGCTGCTTCCCACGGTGACGAGTTTTGAGGCAGATAAGAGGGAGCCTGCTGGTGTGACTGAATCCAAAATTAATAGGCTGATTTCTTTTTCCCTCAGCACCACTGTTCCTTGTGTGCCATGGTACATTATTAAAATGAGTTTTATTAAAACTAGATGTGCATAGCCAAGGGAAAGCTTAATGGAAATGTCTAAATTACACTATTTCAACCATGTGCATGTATAGAACACACAACATTGCACAGAGCAGACTGGATGAAAATGAAGTCCAAACTGCAGATGGAGAATAAACACTTTAATTAATGCTAACTTTTTTATAGTACTTGGAGGACCCACATGCTCGAGGATGTAATTCTGTTCCCATTTGGTCATGCAGAAGCTAATTCTGATGAATCTGCTAATTTTGCCAGAGAGAATTCATAGTTGCCTATCTTCACCCTAGTACATTTTCCCATGTAATGACTGTTGTTTGACAGCTGTTGTTTTCATGTAAATTTCACAGTACAGTTCATGCATCTTAGTGAAGTGATATAACTAGGAAGATAGTTGTTATTTTTTAATGGAACTAAATAGAGCTAATACAATTTTTCTAAAATGCAGTTTTATCCATCGTAGTCCTCTCTCACATTTATGGACCAAATTCTGCTCTCACTTATACCTGTTCAGTCCTGTTGAAATCACTGAGATTAGATGGATGTAACTCAAGGCACATTTGCCCTATTTATGTTACTGAAAGTTAATCAGTTCAGCCACTGGATAGTCTGTGAGCTTGTTTTTTCCACATCCTTGCATCTTCTGTAGTCATTTACCTCACTACAAAGGGAGTGTATAAGTGAGTGCTAGTGTTTTATACCCACTTCGCACAGGTGTAAATGGCAACACAAAGTGAAAGCTGGTGGAGAATTTGGCTCTGCTCCATGTTCAGAAGTTATATGGCAAGAATGTGCCTCTTAGTCTTTCTCTACAAGAAATCCTTCTCCGCATTAGAATGGAAATAGTCAGCAAATTCGATATATGTGTTCAAGCACTGCATACAGTTAACACAGACTGGTGGTGGAACTATATTTCACGCATAAGGCTCAGATTTTTTCATTGATATTTTTAGTAAAAATCAGGGACAGGTCACGGGCAATAAACCAATATCTGACCTGTCCCTGATTTTTACTAAAAATATTCCTGACAAAATGGGGAGGGGGAGGTCCAGCACCCACAGCAGCTGGGGGTTGTGGGGTCCCCTCACCACCTGCAGTGGTTGGGCAGCTGCTGGGGGTCCCCCCCACTGCGGCTGAGCACCTGTGGGGTCCCCCCTGCCACCTGTCACTATTGGGCAGCTGTGGGGGGCCCAGCCGCCCATGGGAAGTGGGAGCTCCAGGGTCCCCTTGCTGCCTGTGGCGGCTGGAGTTCATAGAATCATAGAATATCAGGGTTGGAAGGGACCTCAGGAGGTCATCTAGTCCAACCCCCTGCTCAAAGCAGGACCCATCCCCAATTAAATCATCCCAGCCAGGGCTTTGTCAAGCCTGACCTTAAAAACTTCTAAGGAAGGAGATTCCCCCACCTCCCTAGGCAACACATTCCAGTGTTTCACCACCCTCCTAGTGAAAAAGTTTTTCCTAATATCCAACCTAAACCTCCCCCACTGCAACTTGAGACCATTACTCCTTGTCCTGTCCTCTTCTACCACTGAGAACAGTCTAGAACCATCCTCTCTGGAACCACCTCTCAGGTAGTTGAAAGCAGCTATCAAATCCCCCCTCATTCTTCTCTTCCGCAGACTAAACAATCCCAGTTCCCTCAGCCTCTCCTCATAAGTCATAGAATCATAGAATATCAGAGTTGGAAGGGACCTCAGGAGGTCATCTAGTCCAACCCCCTGCTCAAAGCAGGACCAGTCCCCAATGTTTGCCCCAGATCTCTTAATGGCCCCCTCAAGGATTGAACTCACAACCCTGGGTTTAGCAGGCCAGTGCTCAAACCCCTGAGCTATCCCTCCCCCCATGTGTTCCAGACCCCTAATCATTTTTGTTGCCCTTCGCTGGACTCTCTCCAATTTATCCACATCCTTCTTGTAGTGTGGGGCCCAAAACTGGACACAGTACTCCAGATGAGGCCTCACCAATGTCGAATAGAGGGGGACGATCACGTCCCTCGATCTGCTGGCTATGCCCCTACTTATACATCCCAAAATGCCATTGGCCTTCTTGGCAACAAGGGCACACTGCTGACTCATATCCAGCTTCTCGTCCACTGTCACCCCTAGGTCCTTTTCCGCAGAACTGCTGCCTAGCCATTCGGTCCCTAGTCTGTAGCTGTGCATTGGGTTCTTCCGTCCTAAGTGCAGGACCCTGCACTTATCCTTATTGAACCTTATCAGATTTCTTTTGGCCCAATCCTCCAATTTGTCTAGGTCCCTCTGTATCCTATCCCTGACCTCCAGCGTATCTACCACTCCTCCCAGTTTAGTTGTGGGGGGCATTCCCTGCCACCCTCAATGCAGGTTTCCCACCACCACCCGCATGGGCTGGGAGCTCTGGGGTCCCCTTGCGGTCCAGGGGCTAGGAGCCCCAGGCAGAAAATGTCATGGAGGTCTCTGGACGTCATGGATTCTATAACTTCCATGACCTCCATGACATCACAGCCTTACTCTTGCATAAGAACATAAGAACGCTTTTTCATGGAGCAGGTCCTCAAAGAATCAATCCTGAAGCACTTGCATGAGAGGAAAGTGATCAGGAACAGCCAGCATGGATTCACCAAGGGAAGGTCATGCCTGACTAATCTAATCGCCTTTTATGATGAGATTACTGGTTCTGTGGATGAAGGGAAAGCAGTGGATGTATTGTTTCTTGACTTTAGCAAAGCTTTTGACACGGTCTCCCACAGTATTCTTGTCAGCAAGTTAAGGAAGTATGGGCTGGAAGAATGCACTATAAGGTGGGTAGAAAGCTGGCTAGATTGTCGGGCTCAATGGGTAGTTATCAATGGCTCCATGTCTAGTTGGCAGCCGGTATCAAGTGGAGTGCCCCAAGGGTCGGTCCTGGGGCCGGTTTTGTTCAATATCTTCATAAATGATCTGGAGGATGGTGTGGATTGCACTCTCAGCAAATTTGCGGATGATACTAAACTGGGAGGAGTGGTAGATACGCTGGAGGGGAGGGATAGGATACAGAAGGACCTAGACAAATTGGAGGATTGGGCCAAAAGAAATCTGATGAGGTTCAATAAGGATAAGTGCAGGGTCCTGCACTTAGGACGGAAGAACCCAATGCACAGCTACAGACTAGGGACCGAATGGCTAGGCAGCAGTTCTGCGGAAAAGGACCTAGGGGTGACAGTGGATGAGAAGCTGGATATGAGCCAGCAGTGTGCCCTTGTTGCCAAGAAGGCCAATGGCATTTTGGGATGTATAAGTAGGGGCATAGCGAGCAGATCGAGGGACGTGATCGTTCCCCTCTATTCGACATTGGTGAGGCCTCATCTGGAGTACTGTGTCCAGTTTTGGGCCCCACACTTCAAGAAGGATGTGGATAAATTGGAGAGAGTCCAGCGAAGGGCAACAAAAATGATTAGGGGTCTGGAACACATGAGTTATGAGGAGAGGCTGAGGGAGCTGGGATTGTTTAGCCTGCAGAAGAGAAGAATGAGGGGGGATTTGATAGCTGCTTTCCCCTACCTGAAAGGGGGTTCCAAAGAGGATGGCTCTAGACTGTTCTCAATGGTAGCGGATGACAGAACGAGGAGTAATGGTCTCAAGCTGCAGTGGGGGAGGTTTAGATTGGATATTAGGAAAAACTTTTTCACTAAGAGGGTGGTGAAACACTGGAATGCGTTACCTAGGGAGGTGGTAGAATCTCCTTCCTTAGAGGTTTTTAAGGTCAGGCTTGACAAAGCCCTGGCTGGGATGATTTAACTGGGAATTGGTCCTGCTTCGAGCAGGGGGTTGGACTAGATGACCTTCTGGGGTCCCTTCCAACCCTTATATTCTATGATTCTATGAACGAACATACTGGATTAGACCAATGGTCCATCTAACCCAGTATTCTGTCTTCCAACAGTGGACAATTCCAGATGCATCAGAGGGAATGAACAGAACAGATAATCATCAAGTGATTCATCCCCTGTCGCCCATTCCCATCTTCTGGCAAACGGAGGCTAGGGACACTTCAGAGCATGGTGTTGCCTCCCTGCCCATCCTGGCTAATAGCCATTGATGGACCTATCCTCCAGGAACTTATTTAGTTCTTTTTTGAATCCTGTTCTACTTTTGGCCTTCACAATATCCCCTGGCAAGGAGTTTCACATGTTGACTGTGCATTGTATAAAGAAGTACTTCATTCTGTTTGTTTTTAACCTGCTGCTTTTTAATTTCATTGGGTGACCCCTACTTCTTGTGTTATGTAAAGGAGTAAATAACATTTCCCTATTCATTTTCTCCACACCCGTCAAGATTTTATTGATCTCTGTCAAATCCCCCCTTAGTCGTCTCTTATCCATGCTGAAAAGTCCCAGTCTTTTTAATCTCTCCTCATATAGAAGCTGTCCCATACCCCTAAGAATTTTAACTGCCCTTCTCTGTATGTTTCCCAATTCAAATATATATATATATATTAGATGGAATGACCAGATCTGCATTCAGTATTTAAGATGTGAGTGTAACATGGATTTATATAGAGGAAATATGATATTTTCTGTCTTATTATCCCTTTCCTAATGATTCCTAACATTCTGTTACGTTTCTTTACTGCTGCTGCACATTGAGCGGATGTTTTCAGAGAACTATCCACAATGACTCCAAGATCTCTTTCCTGAGTGGTAACAGCTAATTTAGACCCCACCATTTTGTATGTGTAGTTGGTATTATGTTTTCCAATGTGCATTACTTTGCATTTATCAACACTGCATTTCATCTGCCATTTTGTTGCCCAGTCACCCAGTTTTGAGAGATCCTTCTGTAGCTCTTCGCAGTCTGCCTGGGACTTAACTATCTTGAGTAGTTTTGTATCATCTGTAAATTTTGCCACCTCACTGTTTACCCCTTTTTCCAGATCATTTATGAATATGTTGATTAGTTCTGGTCCCAGTACAGACCCCTGGTGGGGGACACCAGTATTTACCTCTCTCCATTCTGAAAATTGACCATTTATTCCAACCTTTATTTTCTTATCGTTTAAACAGTTATTGATCCATGGGAGGACTTTCAAGGATATCTAGGACAAAGTTGTTCTGAGTGAGTGGCTAAATACTATAACAAGTGAATGACCGAGATACCTGGTACTACTCTAATGCCTTTCCATCAAGTTAGATGGAACGTGAAGCAACACTTTACAGTTATTAGCCAGATCTAAACACTGGCAAGATGTTACTAATATGAAATTTTCAAATGACTTACTCATAATGAATAAAGGAATATTGGCTTTTGTGTACGGTATTAGCTTCCTCAGTTAAGTCTGCATAAAGTAATGTATAGACATCACTGACACAAAGCCATGTGAGAGAGACTCCCTGTAGACTGGACAAACCTGGGCAATGAATAACAGGAAAAGCAGAGAGGTTTTGGCTGCTGTCTTTTTACATATAAATAGCAGTCCCAACTACTCATAGCTATTAAATGATAAAATGATCCCATGGTCCTTTTCACGAGAGTAAGGGTCCTAACCTTGGTGTTCTGGACAAATTCCAGCTCTGATGATTACATGCTCCCTGCCGAAATTAATCTTGCAGTTTCAATTAGAAAAGTTATTCTTCACTTCCCCTCCCCAAACCCTGCATTACTGCTGCTTTTCTCCATTGCTCTGTTTCAGTGGAGAATAAGCAGTTTAAATACCAGCACATTTAAATACCAGCAGGCCCATTAGCACTTTGGGGCCCTTCAAGGTGAGACAATTGGCAGTAGTGTTGTGCTTTACTGTAGTCAAAGAACAGCCATGTACTGTACTTCCCTCATGGATTCTTTTATTTTAGTAGAGAGAAAACAACAACCAAACAGATATGAAGCCTTTATTTCGAGAGCTCAGACTGGATGTGTGATTCACTCTGTCACAGCAGCCACCTGGAAATAACTCACAGGGTGTTATACAGAGGGAGAGGGGGTCCTCTTGAAAGGTAAAGAAAACGGAGGAGAAAACTTTGCGGTTTCATAACTATATACATCATACATATAAAGCCATTTAATATTAGCAGTGTAAATGAGTCTCCCGCTATAACATGTTGTGGGAATGCAGTTAGACTTTACATAGAAAATGATGTGGAGTTGTGAAAACAGTAAAATGTTTGTGTCATGGACAGACTAAAAATACCACCTTTGCAAACGCAACAGCTTCCCTATACTCCTTGAGGTGCTCGCTAGTGTATTTTAATCTACTTATTCAACTCTGTGGTAGCAATTCAAGGAAGAGGGGCTTTGCCCAATTACAATTCAGTTTGTTCAGAACAACAGGGTAGTTTTTGTTGTTAAGTGAGGGACTCTGGAAGTAATGTGCAGTGGATAACAGGATCAGCAACAATTTTATTTAACTTATTAATGGCAAAGTTACATATTCTTATGTGCCAGCAGATGGTGCACTTTTTATATTAACTAGCTACATACATAGACACCTATGCACAGATCTCTCTCTCTTATCTAACTCGTCTATAACAGTAGTTTGTGTGTTAATTGAGACACTGTCTTGGATCCATAATTCGGAAACAGTCAGCCATCCCCTCTCCTTCCAGCTGTATAGCAGCCTGCGTCTGTTGGTAATGTCCTATCTCTCCGTGTTCTCTCTCCATCCCTCGCTGAGCTGAACGGGCATTTTCAGGATGGTGAATCAGCATAGCTGGCATTGAATTAGCAATTCTTAGTATTTCTGGGTGTTCAACTGAACTTCGATGAGGTAATTACTTCTGGAAATACCAGTTCAGCACAGCCAGGGACAAACAGAAAAGAGATGCAGACTTTCCCAGCGGGGACAGCTGGGGCTGCTGATTAAGGATGGATGAATCTGTTTGGGAAAACAAATCAACCTAAGCCACAGTTCTGAAAAACTTCCAGACGAGTTCCTATCTTAGTGAAAATGTTTGCAACAATTCCAGAAAGAGATTTGGCATGGGTTTGTTTGTTGTTTTGATTTTATTTTGTTTTTCGGCTCTTGAGGGGTTTTTTTGCCATTGTTACTATCTAGTTTTCTCAAAGTCCCATGATCTAATGATCACAAATGCTAAATTACTTTTCTGGTCATATCCCTGCAGTGTCGCTAATGATACTGTACTTGGATAGTCTCCTAGAAAGCCTCATGTGGCTGCATCTTCAATGAAGTTTGCTCAGAGGATGAAATGCACACGTGTGGTGCAATGAAAGGTGATATAGAGCCATTATTAACTTGGTGATAGGTTGCATTGTATGCCGCCATAATTTGTACCAGTGCTGTCATCTGTACAGCTTAGTTTAGTAGTGGAACAACACCATACTATATTTGAAACAAAATAGTAGTCAAGTAACGGGGTTGAAATGGGCAAAAGTAATGAGGAAAAGCTGTAATAAATAATACTTTATGGCATGCAGATTTTACTTAATAAATATACTCATCCAAAAGGGATTTGAGACCCACATTTGCATGGTAGTTGTTCCCAATGAAAGAAGTGGTACTGTCCATCCATATCAGATTGTTGTGTGAGATTATCCGTACATGTAAACAACTACTCCAGAGCCATAGGAAGTCTTAATTGGACTACACATCGGGCATTTTCCCAAAGAACAAGCCCACATCAAGAGTATCAGATGCTAAGGACTATAAAACTTAAACATAGTAAAATTCCCATTCAAAGATCACTTGGTGGGTTATGTGAAAAGCAATGTTCCAGCCATAGAACCTATTCTTTAAAAAGTCAGGGACTAGGCTGTCTTGTCTTCTGAACTCGCTCAAGTATTTCTACAGCACCCATCCCACTGGTTTCCAAGCATTGTGATATTTATACATGTTACTACAGAACTGTGAGGCAAGTGGGAATGGCCACACACTTATCTCATTATTTGTTGGATGCTTTTGTAATGCTGAAAGATAAAATAAGGCTGCAGAGCAGAAGGGGAAAGGAAAATAGTGATTCCATAGCCAAGGATGAACAAACGCTATTTACGAATTGATTGAAGCAGTCTGGAACGAATATCGTCCCATGCTGCTATACTAGTGATGATATTGTACTGCCATTTTGCAACATTAACACTGGGTTTGTGTTGATCCATGATCAATTATCATTGGTGAGACCAGTGCTAGTCAATGGGAGTTTTGCCATTAGCTAGAATTGGGTCTGAGGTGGAGTCAATTCCTAGCCTGAATATCTTTCTGTCACAGATCCACAGGACCTGTGCTAGGCCCTGGCTTTAAGGAATGGCTTGGGAGGACCCCTTCAGTGTTCCAGACCTGCAAGGAGGTCAGACTTTTCCACAAGGATAGATCATGGGACCTCAGTGTCTCCTAATCTGAGCCTGGGGCTCCACCTTTCCTGCTTCTCACTGTGAGCTCTGCCCAGTGGGAGGCAGATTCCTGTTCCTTTTCAGGGATCAATGCATGTGGTGCATTTCCGTGCAGCCTTTTCACAACAGAGCCTAGGGAAGTTCTTGGTTTCACATAGCGAAGCAAAGATTAAGGCAGAGTTCAGACTGGCCAGCATCAGGGCTTCCTCAAGCATCCTGCTGTGGGAACCATCTTCACTTCCTTTCTCTGTTCCTCCTGTTTCAGTCCCAACTGAAAGACCAGTGTCTCTGTGAGGCCGGTCCTTGTCACGTCTGCCCATTGTTATCCTGCTACAAAGCCATGCTGCATTCACATGTTCAGCCTGTTGGGAGCCTCCCATGGATAAGTGTCAATTGTTCCGTTGTTGAGGTTTCCATTTTCTCTGTAAGGTCTTCCACTGAGATGGGTTGGTTCCAGCTAGTTCTTAGTGACCCATTCCAATCAGCTGAGACAGCTATGTGACAAAGCACCTCCTGTCTCCTGATTTTGCCCCAGAAGCAGCGTTTTAACCCTTCTGCATCCACTGGGTGGCAATAGCAAAGTGATAGGTACAGTCATACAGATAGTTCATAAAAATATTGCAGAAAATTCCCACTTCTGTCACATCTTCTTGTTAGGAAGATTATGTAGTTCAGACAAAGACAACTGCATCTACTAGTTACTTTTGGAGATATCACTGGGAGTTGGTGTCAAAGGAAAATAAATTAAGCAAAACATATGCAAAGACAATTAGCAACATAAGTAGGATTATGCTGAATTACAGTCTTGAGTGAAACAAGATGTTCAAATACCCAGCATGCTGTAGAATCTGAATTATTCTTTGTTCAGAGAATAGTGATAAGATAATGGCACAGGCATTCCCTTTGACTACAGGAAAGCTTTGCTCGTGTTTGTCTAAGAGTATATTTTATGATCATTAAGAGCAATGAAAGCAACTCAATAGGTAAAACCAGAAGATCAGAAGAAAACTTTTTCCAAGTCAAAGTCCTCTTCCCTAGGCTGCTTAGGTTGCAAACTGCTGCAGGAGTCACAAGTTCCTATTTCACTGCTTCCACAAACATGAGCAAATGCATGTACACCTTTGGAATAAGCAAACAAAAAATCAGTGTAGGGGAGTATAGTAACATTATGAGTCCTTCTCCAACCTCTCAGTGATTGGGAAAGAGTATGAGATATGCACAGAACCCAAATAAGCAGTTTGTGGGTCACTGTCCCCCTTTAGTGGCTGGTCCATATAAGAGGTCTGAGTTTGCAATAGCTTCCTCCTAAGGAATATACTCTTCTGTCTCACACCATAGAAGCTCTGGTTTCTAGTGCTGAAGGTCCCAAAGTATAAATCCTGCTATTAGCCCAACAACACTGGTTATACTGACTTTCCCCTCCATTCCCGCACACGAAAACCAGCTGTCCATTCTTACTCTCCCAGCAGAAGACACCCACGCAGTTCTCACAAAGAAAAAACCCCGTGCCCACCCCTGCAAAGCTCCCTGTGAGTTGGTTAGATTCACCAACCCTCCCACCGCCCACACCCTGCCCGGCCTGGGGAGGTGCACATTGCCAGAGAAGTGGATCTATAGGAAGAGAGAAGAGAACGTTCCGGGGATGCAGTGAATTAACACATTCTCCAATAAATCTGGCTATGCCCCATATTTTCCAGCTAGTTTCCCCTTTCTCTCTACGCTACTTTCCAGGCTTTGCTTGCCACCTGCAGTCACCCTGGCAGGGGGAAATTGCAGCTGCTTTTAGCTACAGCTTAGCCCCCGGCAGAGTTTCTGCCTGGGAGAATTTAGCCCACTGCATATAAATAGCTGTGGCCGAGAGCATAGCAGTAAGTTAGGCTCTTTTCACATTGTGGAGTCAAAATGTGTCTGACTCAACTAACGTCCCAGAGGGACTAGATTAAGGGGCTTTGGTGTAACATAGGAAAGGGCATGATCTGAGGAAACCTTGGGAATACTGCAGAGAAGGGAGTCAGCACCATAGGAACTGGATGAAGTGGAATGAAGCATGAGAGAAATTAAATATCTGTCACTAGGGGGCAACACAGTATCAGATAAGTGGATGAATGCTCCCCTGGAAGCCACTGAAATATGGGGACAGGAGCATAACACCATATGGAGGGCAGGCTGGTGAATCACAGCAGAATGACAAAATGCGTTTTGCTGCCCTTGCTCATCACACTGAAAATATTCAGCAAAGGATGGGGGGTAGAGATGGGGAGGGGACTCCAGCTGCTGTGATTGGATCAATAATACCAACTGCTATATGGTGTCAGATGTGAGCGCTACCTGACCGAAGACATGACAGAATCATATTCATTACCAAGGCGGAGAAGGAGTACAAAAGTGATTGGTTGGCTGACTGAGTTTCAAGCAGTCAGACAGACTTAGGACTTAAACCTATAACAACAAATCCAGTTTGTCTCTCAGGAAACTAGTTTAGCTCTTAGGAGGAGCCAATTCATAAACTCTCAGCAGACCATCTGCACTGCTTTTCAACAGGACTCAGCCGGCAAGGATCTGGAGATACTCTTTTCCTTCCATTACATTCACCCCCACCCCTCTCTCTCTGTGAGACAAAGATTGGGAAGGGGCGCAGGGAGATGTTGCCCTGGTTTCTAAAACAGGTTACATTGTTTTAACCCTGACTAACTTCAGTAAAGTCAATGAAATTACACTGGTATAAAACCAGTATAAATCAGATCAAAAGTTGGGCCCATTGTTCAATTAACAGTTTGACCCATTTTGATTGTAGAATACCCAGCAATTGACACAAAGGATACATGCTACCTACCAAGGTACACTATCAAATGGTGTTTAAGGGGGGGTAATAAGATCTTGTATAGTAAACCTATTTTTCCTGGTTTTAGTGTTCATTAGTTGATGCTTTGGATTTCTGTAACACTTCCTTTATCGTTACAGTATCCATGCTGTCAATAAGTCCTTTGTGTCAGCCTGTGGAAGTGCAACCCAACACCCTACAAAATTCTGCTGTGTCAGCTTCAGCCATAGCAGCAAAGTCAGCAGAGTTCTTGTAAAGCACTTAGAGCAAAGTGTTTGGCTGCCCCTGGAAAGGTGCACGTTTTTCAAGAGGGAGTTCCCATGGCCTTTGTCAATCTAAACCTTTTGGTCCCATAGAATTAACCTTTCAGTCAGACTCCATCTATAGTATGCAGATCTTGAAGCTCAGCTGTTTTGTTTTTAGGATTTGCCTTTGCTGGACTTGTTGACATTTTTGTCTTTTGTCATTTTTGTCAATTAAGACATTTAGACAAAATTCTGAAATTTTAAAAGATGGGGAAAACTTTCAACATTTTTTTTTACAGATTTTCCCCCTCCCCCTAAAACTTTTTAACCAACAATTAATCTAGTTGAAATGTTATCAATTTCAAATTTCAAAATTTTGGTTTCTGAGGGGAAAGGTAGGAAATCAGGATGAAAAAATGGTTGAAATCCTTGCTATTGCTGCTCCTCATTTTAGACCTGACCATACTCCGTGTGTCGAGACCTAGAACTTACAACCAAACTCAGAGGGTGTGAAAACATGTGAACTAATACCAACAAGAACCCACAGTCAGCATGCAGTCATACTGAAATTAGAAACAGGTTTGACATGATGAAGACGACCATGAATGATTACCTGTGTGGATGACCACAACCAATAGTAACATGCCTTTTATATCCTGAAATAATGGGTGATATTTACACTGGTGTAAGTGAGAGTAGAAGTAACTCTACTGAAGTCCACTGTTAGTGGTATAAGTGAGTAGAGAATTAGGCCTACATGCTCTCACTTCTTTTGCTGGATACAAGTAGTTATAACCAGTAATTCAATATCTGAATCCTTTTCACAGTATAGACGAGTTTTTAGTGGGAGGCCATTCTTGGTCAGATCCAAACCAGGATGGGGCCTATTTTCTTGTTTTATATCTTTAAATTGTAAACTGTTAGGGACAGGGCTATTCTTATTGTGGTGGGTGTGTTGGGGAAGAGTACAGTGCCTAGGACAATGGGGCCCAATCCTTGACTGCCTGTAGATGCTAGACCAATACAAATCATTATAGTCTCTCTTTGGTTGTGGTTTGGATGCAACCAAAATCATGTTAGAAGAGCCATTCTTATGAAACTTCATTCAACACTGATGAAAAATCTTATCTTGCGAGAATTCCACTTTCAGAAACAAATACATCTTGGGATTGACTGATCTCGTACTTCCATCATTTTGGCATAAAATCTTGTAAGACTCATACAAGAGTTTTGTGCCCATTGAATGAATCCACTTTAATGCAAATCCTGTAAGCCACTTCTGCTGGGTTTAATGAAAGCCCTCCCCAGTGGTGCAAACAGAAATAATTTCTTGACTGTACTGCACTCATGGAAGGGGCAGAAGGGCAGTGGGCACATGACCTCTCCATGTGACTCCTCCCTGCCCCAACCCCACAATTTCCCCATCCACTCTGACACCCCCCTTTTCATATATAAACATCAACATGCTTAACTACTCACTCCCCCCACCCCAAATATGTAGTATTCAGTCTGTTTATATAGAATATGGGAGTTGGGTAAGGAGCCATTTCAGCATATGTATGACTTATTAAAAGATAAATTTTAAGTAGAAATGTATCCTAAACTGCTTTATGGTATTGTACCCAAACATTGCATTTAAATGAGGGATTCAACTACCTTTATAGGAGCAGACTCCTGAAACTCTTACCAGCCCACAAAAGTAGTCTATGCTCATGCAAATAGTCCCATTGTCTTCAATGGGATTGATCAAATGATTAAGGGTTTACAGGATTAGGTTCCAAGTTTGTAAATCTTTATGAATGAAACTGACAATGCCTGAGCTGTCAGATCAGAAGGAGTTTCATTCCAGTAAAGGTGGGCAAATGTGTGATAAGTCTTAGCTCCGTTGCTAAGACGAGGAACATATTTTCAGCAAAGTTCTTGGCAGATTCCTGAGGCAGCTGGTTTAAGGCTGTCAGTGTCCGGCATTATAATCTTCATTTATAATTCTCTCACCCACAAAGCTGGAAAATGAGGCATTTATTTTCTTTGTTTTGCTGCTCCAGTTCCAGTTAACAAAACGCTTGTTAAACTAGTTTGGCTACAAAGAAGAATTCTAGGTACACTGGGGACAATACCTGATTCCCATCAGGCACTAGAACTGGTTCTGGCATCAGAATCCAAACATCCTCTGGTCAGTGCAAGCAGAGGCATTCCTCTAACGATTCGGACTTGATGTGCTGCAGTACGGATGTCATGGATAATTCAGACCAATGGGGAGAAACAAATCAAAAACACTGTTTAAACACCTTTCCCCCCCCCCCCCCACACGCCTCTTGAGGACTCCTGGCCAATGCGACAGCACAATACATGTGCTAACAAATTTTAAACAAAGCCTTTGTTTAAGTCTGTTAGCATGTGTGTTATGCTGTTAAAGCCATATAAAGAATGAATGTCCTTATTAGCCGATTTCTGCTCTGTTAAGGAGCAGAGTGCAGCCCTAGCCGCAAATCTTTCTGGTATCGCTTTCCCCTTAAAAATCTCTTGCATATTGGATGGTACCGCCCTACTTGCACCCTTGGCCCTCACCGACACTCAGGATCGGGTTCATCACACGCAGCATGTGCTTTTCAAGCTCTCTGTACCAGCTGACGTGAGTCAGCATGACTGTGTTGTGTGTATTCTGTAGGCTTTGGACAGCTTTTTATTTCATGCACCATTCCCCACTTGTTATAGTAATCCTACAAAGTAATATTTCATTAACACAGTTAAAAAGCTGAAAGAAAATTGAGAAATAATTGTACTCAGGCATGCTTGTAACAGATTTCATTGCACTCTAACATCACAGGCTGCGCTTCCATCCAAGTGACATCTATTGACTGAAAAATAAACAAGAGTTAGCAAGATGGTTTATTTGTTCATTTTCTTTGTGGTTTGGGAACTTGGACCCAGCTAAAAACAGCCCAATTAACCCACCTTAGGTACCAGATTCAGAAGCAGCTGTGTAAAATTGTATATATCTCAGCTAGGCCAATTTCTCTTCCCACTGAAGTCTGTGGGGGGAAAAAGCTGGTACAGAGAGCTTGAAAAAAACTTTCACTGCGGACAGAATTTGCTCTGACATGTGTCACTTACAACACTCTAGGTGTCAGTAAGCAATGAAAATCAGGATTAATCTAAATGTGCATCACAGATGATGTAAAGTGTTTACAGAGGGATTTGAACTGCAGTCCGCTGTCAAAATGGCACACTGGTTGTGTAAACAGTAGTGAGACCAGCACAATATCAATGTGAAGCCATTTGCTAATAATAGCTCTAAAATGGCTAGTGTCTGCAAACAACAATGTGTTCTAAAAATGGACATAGCACAAATACTTCTTAAAATTATTTAGGTTGAAAAGAGAAGAACTATCAAGTTGGAAATGCCAGAATTAGCTTCTATCATAATCTTCATACTAACTGGTATAGATGAAAAGAATAAAAATAGTCAAAAATATACAACTTTTAAAATATTTCTCCCCACTTTTCTCTCTTAAGAACAGCACCCTCCCCAAACGTCCTCTGTCCTATTTGCCACAGTCAACCCCCTTCACACCCTGAACCCCTTGCTGCCTCCCCGAGGAAAATGTCTCAGTCTCTGTTTGTCAGGAAAAACAGAAAAATGTGGACTGTCAAGTCTAAAGGAGCTCTCAGCTGCTTCTCCTCCCCATGGAAAGTGGGTGGGGTGGTGCTTTCCACACGTGGCCCACATAGCTGGTGGTGGCACACGTTCACGTCACCACCTTTAAGGAATTTGGGTCCATCCCTACCTGTGCCTAGTTATTTGGTCTCAGGCAATGGGTTAGGACTTGTGTCTGTGGGGGTGGGGTGTCAGGTGACCAGGCATCATATGATGATAGCTTGGGATGTGTCTTCCTATAAGAGAAAGTCTCTTCAGTCAGAGAGACGATGGCCAAGGTGAGGAAAGATCTAGGAGGGTCTCTCCACAGAAGCCCAGAATGGGCCTGGCAGAGCTTTCCTGCTCAGAGGTATTGGGGGAGTTGGGTCCTGGTGCCCTGACACAAGAGTAACTGAGACAGACCTGCACAGAGGCTCTTGCAGGAGACCCAGGTGGGACCCAGAGTCAGGGAGGACTTGGAAAGGGTCTCTCCACACGAGCCAGATTAAAAGGGCTGGCTGGACCTACCTGCAGTAAGGGAAAGGAGCAGAAGTCATAAGAGGAAGAGGCTTGAGGATCTGCCAGACAGCAGGATCTGGACAACCAAGCCACTGATACTCTGGGAAAACATCAGAGAGTTACAGAGCTCTAGACAGAGAGGCAAAATGGAGCACTAGATGACATAAAAAGAGAGATGATAGAAACCATCAAGAGGCTGAGGATGCTAGCCAAAGAGGTGACCTTACAACCTTGAGTAAGACAATCAAACAGTTAATAAGAAACTTTAGCAGCAATGGAGGCCCTATGAAAGGTATAAATAGAAAGATTCTTTGTACTCAAGAGTAACAAAGGAAAAGATGGTCAGAACATTTTCAGGCTGTTTTAGTGGACAAAGTCCAAGCAAACCACTAGAAATAGGTGATGAGGACTTACCACTAGGCCTTAGTGTTGATTTAGGAAATATTACAATAGTAGTTAGAAAAGCCATTGGTAAACTTAAAAGGGAGAAAGCAAATGCAAAGGATATTACTACTGCAGAGATGCTTAATGTGAGTAATGAATCTGCCCTCCAGACTTTCCTTGGGTTTCAGATCAAATGTGGAGTGAAGAAAAAGACCCAGCCCAGAGAAGGAAATGCCTTATAGTAAAACTGTGAAAGAAGGGGGACCTTCCCAACTGTGATAATGGGTGAGGAATCACATTACTCTCAATGTCTGGTAAAATCATGGGCAACATCATCCTGGAATGTATCAAGGAAATGTATCAAGAAACAAATAGATCTCCAACTTAGAGAGGAACAAGCATGTTTTAGAACACTGAGATCAGGTGTGGACAATATCTTTGTTCTCAGACGAAACATAGAAAGTGCACAGCGGCAAGCATTAGAATCATCAATGCTCTGTGGGATAATGTCAAATGTTCAGTTAGAGATAGTGACATCAGCCAATGACTTGCAGTGACAACTTCAGTAAGGCCAGGGTGCATTATGCCCCCTCTATTATTCACACTGGTCATTGACCATGTCATCAAGATAGTAACCACAGAACACTGAGGAATATTCTGGACATATGATAAAGCACATCTGGATGACATTCTTTTTGCTGAATACATTGTCCTGCTTAGTTCAGTACATCAGTTAATGGAATAAAAGACAGTTATTGGCAGAAATGGCAAAACACTTCGATTTGTTCATCAACAAAGGGAAGACAAAATATATGGCTCTCAATGTCCCCAAAGTGACAACCAGAGTAGACATAGAAGTGCTAAAAGAAGTAAGCCCTTTTACTATGATCTAGGGAATGAGATGTGCAGTAATGGTAGCACCATGCTAGATGTCAACCAACGAATATCAAAAGCCGCAAACAACTTTCATAAACTTGAAAAGATTTGGAAAAGTAGCATGATTGACACTTACAAAAAATGTGAATTTTTCATACTGGCATCATGTCTGTCCTCCTTTAAGAAACAAAGTCATGGAAATCTACAACAGCAATTGATTAATTCCAACATAAATGCATGTGGAAGATCTTCAGAGTTCATTGGAGCATGTTTCTTGCAACATCATAAAACAACATGGTAAGAAGGTGACAATGAACTTATTTAGGACATGCTTTAAGGATGGCACCAACATGACTTTCAAGTCAAGTGACGATAAGGATACAACATGGAAAGAGAAAGAGGGTAACCTGGAGAAACATTACACAGAACAATAGCGAGAGAAGCCAAATCCATTAACTTGACAGCAACCTGAGCAGACCTCCACAAGACCACATTTTAAAAATGGCAGAAACTGGTGGATGCCGCATGCATTTGAAGGTGCAGGAGGGTAAAGAAAGAAGGACTTGGGTTTCGGGGAAAGAAGTAAGCCTCACAAGAGGCTGAAGACCACATGGAGTGGGAGAGAGGCTTGTTTTGGTTGTAAGTTGATGTTTGAACCGTGTTTTAGTAAAGGATATTCCCCCAAGGAGGGAAGGTGTTTGACCGACATGAGAACCTGGTTACAGTTATAGGAAAACCCAAGAAGGGGAAAGTGCAGCAGTGGCAGGGTTGGATGCTGGGCTAAGAACAATCCTGTTACACCTTTTTTTAAACAGACAGACCCAACTTTAAGTTGCACTGTCGCTTGGATTTCTGGCGCTAGCTGTGAATGTGCCGCTATTGGTCATATCCCAATCGTAGAATCATAGGACTGGAAGGGACCTCGAGAGGTCATCTAGTCTAGTCCCTTGCACTCGTGGCAGGACAAGTATTATCTAGACCATCCCTGACAGGTGTTCATCTAACCTGCTCTTAAAAATCCCCAAAGATGGAGATTCCACAACCTCCCTAGGCAATTTATTCCAGTGCCTAACCACTCTGACAGTTAGGAAGTTTTTGCCTAATGTCCAGCCTAAACCACCCTTGCTGCAATTTAAGCCCATTGCTTCTTGTCTTATCCTCAGAGGTTAAGAAGAACAATTCTTCTCTCTCCTCTTTGTAATAACCTTTTATGTACTTGAAAACTGTTATCATGTCCCCTCTCAGTCTTCCCTTTGTCATCAACCTCACCAGTCCTTTGCAGTTTCCTGGTGCTAATCCTGGTTCTGCTGCAATGCGCACTCCCCAGCTGTGATACTGCTGTACACACTGTGTTGCTCCATGAATCTACAACTCTGAAATTAGCCCAAGGTCCATGTTTTGGCTGATGCACTAGCAGCTGAATTGAGGACTTCTGCAGCTTAAAGCATGAGTTCCAATAGCTGGAGATAAAAAGCAAAGGCTCCCTAGTTGGGGTGGTGATAGATTCACAACCTCTATGGGTCAGATGCCAAGGAGGACCTGTTGCACAGAGTCCCTAGTGCCTTTATGTATAAACTCAAATTAGCTTCCTGCTCAACCACCTATAACTTTGGAGAATGGGCAAAACTCTACATTTGCAGTTTGAGAACATAATTATTAAAAAGCATTTTCTCAAAAATAAAAATGGAGAGCCAGATGGCATATATGCAAACCGTTCTGGGACAAAATGAAGGGCAATTTAGGTGTATTAGATAATTACACAATTAAACTTCACCATCATGGCTAGCCACCTCTACTTTTGAGAAAAGTGCCCTAAATCTTTGATGCACAGGAACAGACTTACATCTCTTTGGAAAGAAAGCCATAGTATTCTCAGAGCCCATCTGAACCAAGTGTTACTCAGCAGTGCTATTAGTAATTCATTTTTGTAAGCATTAAAAACACTCACAATTCATATTAAAATAAGGAATAATCTTGTGGCTTTGATTAAACAATTTCTTAATACTCTCCTCTCTATATTCTGTTATGTTAAGCTCTATTATTCCAAAGTATCAGGTCCTACACACTTTCCAAATGCAAAAAAACAACCACAACTCCAGTCAAAGTAGATAGGAGTAGAGTGTTCAGCACTCGTGAAAATCCAGGCTTATTACCCATGCGTATCTTATAGGTATGGGGCTGTTATGTCAATGGCAGACACCCCCTGCAAATGCAAGGCAATATATAGATGTTGGTGGTCATTATTACTTCACATTGACAAAGCCATGTCAAGTTACCTCAGCTGTAACCCACAACACCCCTACTTCTGAGATACAGGAACTCTTGTAAGCAGAGACAATATAAATCTTGGTAGTATGTGTTGTTTCTTTTTTCACTCATATGGCTATGTAACACAGGAAGCAGCTGTGCCTAATCAATGAATCACAAAGTCTGAGGTAATAAACAGCCTTTACTGGTGATATGTACAGTTTCTAAACAGAATAGTACCACATCTTACAATAAGCATTTCTCTGATAAATACACACACACACACACACACACACACACACACTGATGAACAAAACTCATAAACTGTCTGTCTATCTGGTGATACTCCATAAAGTTTCTAGGACAGTCAATTGTGCTGAATCATGCCACATTGTGAATGGTGATGTGACGGAGACCTATGATATGATTGTCACACTCATGTATACTTGTGGCCTGATCCTGCATTTGAACTTATGTCCCTAAAATAAGCAATACATGGCAAGGCAGAAGGTCCAGAAATCTGGAGACTTAATGCCCTAATTTGTACAGGTATTATGACAAATGTCCTGGTTTTCAAAACTTAAACCTAACGAAGGTGCAGTGTAGAATGAGCTTTAGGAATGCCAGAATTGCTATACCCTTGGCTGGCTCTCACATCTCCTTCAGTTGGTCCCCAGGTAGCTCTGGTGGTTCCTTGAGGCTGTACTTCTGGCTGCTCCTTGTCCTGAGCTGGGTGGATGCCGTAGTTGGGGTGCTAGCCCCTACTACTATTTCCCCGGGTCTTGGAGGGGGATCTGACTACTTCCTGCCATCAGCTGCGGATGCTGTCTTCTAGACACTGTTTTTTAACATAAGGTCACAATAGTCTCTGTCCCAGGGGAAATATCAGAGGGATATGAAAGAAACACACCCTAGGAGCGAAGTGGAAGAATACAAGGTGGAGAGAAGTGTTAGAGAGCTTATTCCTTCACTCTCCCACTTCCCTGGTCCTTCTCGCATGAACAGAGAGCAACAATGCCCGAAGTCTGAAGGTGCAAACAATTCAATGTTTATTGGGGTGAACTTCCAGCAAGCTTAAATCCAAGTTCCTTTTTCCTTATTTTCGAATCCCAACTTACTTCCTGTTTGCCCCTAATTTATATAGTAATATTCTTAGCTATACCTTAATCAATCATTCTACTGAAATTTAACTAACCAATCCTAACATATTGTAACATGATTAGCTAACCAGTTATATCCCACCACCTTAATTAGTTTACATCAGCAAAATTAATTATACAGCAGACAGAAACAATCACAGAACAAGACAGAGACCATGCCAATAAACAATAGCAAAGTGGGATCTATAATGACAAAACAATACAGAAGTGAGGATTTCACAACTACATCTATAAAGACATAAGGGTTTCCCAGCTGTGTCTATTGATAAGTGAGTTCTTACCAGACAGAAAACTATCAACCTAAATTTCCTTTTACATCTTCTAGGCTCTTCCCTTTCTCTGGAGGTGATAGATCGGATCACCTTCCTAACAGCCCCATATTGACTAGTTTGGAATGTGAGGATGTGACCGGTCGCTTCCCAGCTTATGGCTGCCTCTGCTGCTTAGCCAAAGGCATTGGCCTAAGAACAGGGCCTCAGACTGTCACAGTGAGAGAAGGCCCTTACACAGATTCTTTCTTGTATACCTCTATTACTAGCTAAATGATAAACATATACCTACATTCTTAAAGTATAAGCCTTTACAGGCAGGCCTGATTATCTATATCCTTACAAGAAGAACTGAAAAGAATGCTAAGCCAGATAGATACAAACTGCACCTCTAGTTGTTCAGTGTTTCATACAGCAGTGTTTTTCACCAGTCTTTTGCCATGTACAAGTATTGTGCTATTATGGGTGTTGCTTTCCACTAGGGTGAGCAGACATCCTGATTTTATAGGGACAGTCCCGATATTCGTGACTTTGTCTTAGGTAGGTGCCTATCCCCCCCCGCAGACACACACACACACATCCTGTCCCGTATTTTCACACTTGCTATCTGGTCACCCTACTTTCCACGTTTGCCGCAACATGCATGCCTGAAGCTGTTACCTCTCTCTGTGCCTCCTGGTGTCTGTGTTCATGACAGATAGAACATCAGCCTTCTCTGCAGAGAATCTCTCTGCACGGAAACTGATGATTTTAAGTGCCCTCTTTGGCTGAGGTCCTGAAAGGGCTGTTCAAGTTGAAGTGCATGTCTTGTATTATGGTCTCTCCCATCGTTAGATGCAATGGACGATTAACAGGAATCACAACATAAACGTATCTGATGGAGCCTCTGTGTTTCATACACAAATGGGTCACTGGAGTCCTCTCAAGTCATAGCAATTGGGAACATCTGATGTCAATAGGACGTCTGTGCTTCTGAAACCCAGTCTGGTTTTTATTTAGTGCTTATGAGTGGATTTAGATGACTAATGTAGGCATGAAAATGTTTGCAATAATTTCTCAGTGCCTCAGTGTAGCCATCTGCAATATGAATATGGCTAAATGTACTTAACGTGGATGCTGAGTCTTAGTCATGGTAAAGCACATTGTCATGTGTAAGGTGCTGTACCTGCACAAAGCAGTGCAGTTAATTCTCTAATATTTAGTGCTGTGGTTGTGTGCTGGGAATTATTGGGGTGTTAGCGAAACACAGAACATTTAAATCTTGGAATTTATCTGTAGCTGTGGCTTTGCAAAGAAAATCTGTGCTCGTTTGAGACAAGTAGGTAAATCTGACTGTCTCATCTAGATCACTGGATGGGCTGCAGCATTCTTTCTTGAAATATTTCTGCTTGACATAGACAAGCCAGAGAGAACACTGCTACAATCAGTATTGCAGTTGCAGCTGAACAATTGTTTAGGTCTTGCATATGGCTGTATGTGTATTCTCCATTCAGTGTGTATATGATCAGCTCATTTGGCTCAATTTCCCGTTTGATTTAGAAAGAGCATCCTGCACGCAAACTGACTTATCTATGAATTGGTTCTCCCATCAGGTTGTCTAGCTTTGTCAGGTTTTTTTCTTCATCCCCTTACCTAAAAGAGAAAAGCATTTAAGTTTCCTTTCTCCCGGTGATTCAGCAGTGCCTGTCTCAAAGCATAAAATGTCACTGGGTCCCCTGGGCTGAGCAGGTTACTAAGGTCTACTGTGCTGACTGATGCAATTAGAGATTTTTTCTTCCAGGTGCTGTATATGATCACTAACGGTTTTGCAAGTTTTCAGCTGAATTGAAGGGAGATTTCAGTGACTGTAGGAACTTCGAAAGTTAAAACAATTCAGTAACATTTAAAAGTACTTGTATATTTCTCAAATGCCTTAATTATAGAAAAGGGAAATGTGAGCTATGCGTATAGAGAGCTGAGGGACAGCATACATGCACTGGGCAGCTTTTCTTCCACAGAGATGTTTATTACTAGTACATATTAATTATTAATCACTGACAGTATGATCTGTATTGTGCAAGACGCAATGACAAAAAGCCTGCCCTGAGGTGTTTACAGTCTTAGTGACAAAGACCAGTCAAAGATGCAACAACGTCCAGAGAAAGTGGTAATTTAGAATTCTGAAACAGAGATGAAAGCAAAGGGCCCAGTCTTTGACCTCTGCTAAAGTCCCTTTGCATCCCTAGTTGATCAGCTACAGCTGTCAACTTTGTGCAGCCCTGTGTCTGGCCCAAGCTTGAGGTAGGCCTAAAGGTGGCTTAGGATATGTGTACACTGCAGCTGGTGGCATGCCTCCCAGACTGCTCGAGCTAACAAGTTAAGAGTAGCCATGTTGATGTTGCAGCATGGTCAGCAGCTCGAGCAAGCCTCCTACATCCATGCCTGCCTACCCCCTAGGTCTGAGCTCGGGTGGCTAGCCTGAGCTGCTGCCCATGCCACAATGTCTATTTTTAGGTGTGCTGGCTGGGAGCAGAGCTAGTGTGTCTGGGTCTAAGGCATGGTTTCAGCTGCTGTGTGGACATCCCCTCAGAGGTGAGTGCAGCTGAGGATGGCACCTACGCTTGGGGCGGAAGAGAAAGGAGATGAGTGGGAGTGTTACAATAATAGAGGTTAGTGGGTTTGTAGGCCTCATGGAGAAAGTGGGTTTGCAGGACACTTAAATGGAGAGGTTGGGAGCCTGAGGTCATTTGAGGCATAGGAGAAGATGAACAAAAGTACAGAGATAAGTGGGAGAAGGAAATGAAGGGAATAGTGAGGCTGACATTGGCGTGACAAGGGAAGTTCAGTTAAGCCAGTTTATCCTTGACACAGTGTGAATCAGCACAATTTTATCTTCACTAACATGTTCTCTCCCCTGAGCTAATTCTCCTTAGTAAACCTACCATTATAATCTTCCTGTACGCTTTAGCATACAAGTGGCACGAGTTGGCCACTTACTTTCCCCATTTCCCATGCACTCCCGTCGCTGCAGCTCATGTGCAAGGATGGGCTTGTGGTTATGCCTCCTTAAAATTCTCTTCTTTTCCTCTATTTCCTCTCTTATTTTACATCATTTTTTCATCTTTGTGCATATGAGTCACTCTGCCTGTCATTCTGAAGGGCTCTTTCTCCAGTAAGTGCCTCTGTGCAATCCTCCATATGGAAGACACTGTTTTGAAAAACCAAGTTGTAGTGTACTGAAATTAACAAGATCTCCAGCACAGTAATGACAGTGGGCATGACAACTTGCAAATAAACATTAAAAGGGATTATCGCCTTTTCACACACTCTTTCAACTGAATTTGCAAAACTTTCTATGTGCAATATAATGTGTTAAATGGCAGCATGATTTATTACTCCTTACCATATGGAGGCTAGTTTATGAAGGCAAGTAAAACACTTGATTTTCACAAAACACACCAGACCCTTTTTGATACAATTACTTTACAAAGTGTTAGGGACACAATCAGCCATATTTAAAGTAATAGACAAGGGATGTTGTATTTCTCTGAGGATGAGCATCTCAACTCAAAATCTGATGCCTCTATACTCCTTTGTGAAGGCTTTCCTCAGCCGTGATATTTCCTCATTCTTCTCGTGTCCTTACACTGGGAGTTTTGTCCCATGTATTATGTTATTCAGTTAGACTGTCAGCATTTTGAGGCAAGGGTATTTTTTATTTGTTTGTATTGTGGTAATGCTCAGAGGCCTCAATCAGTAGCAGGGCCCATTGTGCTGGGTATTGTAGAAACATTTAGGAAGATACAGCCCCAAGAAGCTTACCATCTAGATAAGAACAGATATAATGAGGATAGATGGTCTTTTGGCTACAGTATTGGCTTGGAACTCAAATTTGGGATCAGTTGTTGGCTCTGCCACAGACTTACTGTGTGTTCTTGGGCAAGTCACTTACTCTCTCTGCCTCATTTCCTTATCTACAAAACGGGAATATCACAACTTCATTTCTCCTACCCTTTGTCTTGTCTCATCAGCTTGTAAATTTTGGGGGGCAAGGACTGTCTTTTAGTATATGTCTTTGTAGTCTCATGTACAGGGGAGTCTGGATTTCGGCTGGGGCCTCAAGGCACTCATATAAACAATACAGAGTCTACATGACACTGAACCACAATTTTAGTGGAAATACCCATAACCTGACTAATCAACAAGTCTGGTATGAATCCTCTCCTAATAGAATACATTATTTGTTGCACTCACTTGAGTCCTGGCACAAAAAGGTGGAAAGGGAGGAAAAGAGAAACAGCCAAGGTATCCCTTGGGTACATAGGCTAGATATGTGTACATCTTCAGTCATTCAACAGTTGCTTTTTGTGTGAATAGATAATTATCAATACTCCTGCCAGTGTTTGTTTTAATCAACAGTATGCACCCTCTACTGGCCTGGGTTCTGCCACAGGTGCCTGCCCTGTTGTGCCCCCTGCTGGCTGAGCAAGGCCCTGCAGGGAATAAGTCAATTGCCTCCAGAGTCTTTAACCAATATTTTCCTTTTCCTGGGGTCTAATTTATTTAGTTCATACAGCTTTCCCAAAAGAGTTTCCCTTTAAGTTCAGCAGTTGCCTTCTTGAGTCTGGGGATTTTAGTCCTGGCCTTCCTGACACATAGATTATCCCCTCAGCTTTGGGAATCTTCCCAGTCCTCCCCACTTGATTGGGGTTTTCCGTTGAGTTCTCCCTCCTCAGCACAGGTGACCCACAGCTCCTCTTGCTGCGGCTGTGCTTATTACCTTGGGCGAGCTGTGGCTTTCACTACTTCTCTTTGGGCTAGTCCCTGTCCCAAGTTAATCCCTAGGCTCAGAGGGTTCAGCAAGCAAGCTTCTCCTGCTGGTTATCCCCGTTCTGAGGGAAGCGGCCCTGACTCTGGTTGAATAGGAGAGAGGGGAGCCTTGCCCCACCCTTTCTACAAGGTGCTGGGCTCTGGAAGGAATACAAGCACAGATTTTCCCTAAATACAGATTATTCCCTGGGAGCACTTCCTTTCTCCACATATCTGCTTTTTATAATTTTCCTAGACTTTGGGGTACCAAACCTCAAAGGAGCCACAGCACAGGATGGGGTGGGATGATCTCTAGACCCTACCATCATCAAAGGGACAGACCACCCCATCACAGACTCCACTGTAAATCTCTTATTTTTAGTTGTGGTATAATAACACATGAAGCCATCTGGGATCCATACCCATTCCTAGCTCCTGCAGCAATGGCAAACATGTAACATTTGGCATCTTTATATTTTCTGTTTTCTTGTTACAGTGCAACAAACAAAACTCAGTCTGACATTTGGATATCTGGAGTCTCTCTTAGGTTCCATTTCCTTTCACTTTTACTATATTGTTTCACCCCTTTCTACCTCGCCCAACTTATTTTCTCTGTACCAAATAGGTCCCTTCATTCCTCCCTAAATTACAACTATTCTTAGTCTTCTTTGTTTCTCTCTCCCTCACCCCACAGCCTCAGATGTGATAAAGAAGCATCTTTCTCACTTCACCGTACCTCACCTGCATGGATTATTCTGAGACATTTCCCCTGTCCCATCATATAAGAGGTCTGTTTACCAATAGCCTCACAGGGCTCACATTTTGTTTTCTATATGTATGAAGATGAAAGACAGGGCAAAAACTGGGAAGAACAGCTAAATGCACTTGACATCCTCACCTAGCCTCATGAAAGACAACATTGAAATAATGTACATGTCAGTAGAATGCAGGCATAGTATAGAAATTCTTCCAAGATTTGCATCTTCAGGCATAACACCAGAAAAAAAATGTCATTTTCAGATTTTCTCCTGCACCTAGGCAAAAGGCAGAAGACAGGTGCGTGTAGTAGCCAGGTGTCAGTTGTTTAGTGCTGTAGTGATATCTGATGTCCTGGAATTTCCCAAGCAATGGCAAGTGTGAGTGGGAAGATGTGTATTCCAGGGAACAGAGAAACAGCCGTGTTAGTCTGTATTTGCAAAAAGAAAAGGAGTACTTGTGGCACCTTAGAGACTAACCAATTTATTTGAGCATGAGCTTTCGTGAGCTACAGCTCACTTCATCAGATGTATACCGTGGAAACTGCAGCAGACTATCTGTGTGTATATAAAGTCTGCTGCAGTTTCCACGGTATACATCTGATGAAGTGAGCTGTAGCTCACGAAAGCTCATGCTCAAATAAATTGGTTAGTCTCTAAGGTGCCACAAGTACTCCTTTTCTTATTCCAGGGAACGTATCACTAATCATTGTAATGATTGAGACCACTCTAGGGGTGATGGGGAAATGATTTATTGCACTTGCTAATTGCAGTGGCTGGATTAAAAATGGAAAACTCTCCTCCTGTGACACAGTCCTGACCTGTCAGAGCACCTGTCCTTTACATTTGAATTAATCATGGCACTTACTTTTGTAACTCAGCTGGGAATCTCCTGGAGAGCATCAATATGGAAGACAATATCTAGGATATCTTATATGTCTTTGTTCTCTACATTATGGAGTTCTTCTCCCCACCCCTCATCATCAATTTGGTGTCTTTCATCCTATTAATTACCTCTCCATGGACACAGAGCAAGTAGATGCAAACAAACAAACCTTCTTTAGGGATCCCAGGATAGGTTCTTGTGCAAAAGCCTCGAGAGCTCTGATCCCTTTCCTTTATCCTGTATGTTGCCAGTTTTGTAGCTCAGTTTCTGTTGGTATTGCCTGCCTGTCCAGCTGTCACAGCACTTGAACACCTGCAATCACTGCTGCTGCATATCCTGCTGTACACTCTGTTATCTTGATTCTAATTAATCAAACTCAGACAGGCATTGGAGAGGATTCTCCATCATACAAAATGCTAATGAGAGGAGGGACTTCTTACACCTACTGCAAGACCTTAGAAAGACTGTTTTGCTCCTATAGGAGAAACAATGGGAATCAAATCTGGAATCCACATTTCTTCCCTTCTCTGTTCTATTTCTCAAACAAATATTTCCAACTATTAGATATGCCAGTAGCAGGTCCTGTGTAAACACTAAAGACAGCAATAGAATCTGAAACTTTCTGTTATTTTTCTTCAGAAAGACATGATGAGAGGAAGCATATAGGGCTCATTTATAGATCTGACCTCAGGACAATTCCATTTTGCAGCAAATTTCAAGGTTTCAAATATGCTGCTGTTTTCCTTCCATGTTGGAACAAAAACCAAAACACTGTTTTTGCAAAAATAGAAGTATGTGTGGTACTGGCCTGGGATGCAGGAAATCCTGATTCAAGTTCCTGCTGTACCTGATACACAGCAGAGATTTTCATTAAAGGTCACTCCAAAACCTGGGATCACCCATATTCCAAGCCAGTAACCTAACCTAACCACCCATGTATGATTATAGTGTGTGGCTGGGAGTGTGTGCCCTGAACCTAAAACAACCTTCCTGACAAAAGTTTAACGGAAACAGATACATCTTCACAAAACATTTGCATTCTGATGAAACAACATGTTTCACTGAAATTTCATTTATGTGAATATGTTCCAAACAGCTCTACCCATTTATGTGAATTAGCTGCTCTGAAATGTGTAGGTTAAATCTAATTTGAGTTTCTCTTATTGTATATTTTTAATGGCTTAAGTTTTAAGTTGATTACCCAGTTGGGGAATGTGATTTAGGTAGCAGTAGATAGACTGACTTGAATGATTTTTTTAGAAAGTCCCTCTTTGCATTGAATTGATTGACCTTGTTGTGAACATATCGCTGTGCTGTCAGGAACTTGTTACTGATCGTGTGCTATGAGCAGCCGTGAGCTATTTTCAGTACCATACAGCTTCTGACGCTGTATATTCACATGAAGTTTCACACATAACATAAAAAGAAAAGGAGGACTTGTGGCACCTTAGAGACTAACACATTTATTTGAGCACAAGCTTTCGTGAGCTACAGCTCACATGGGGAAATAGTTTTACTTTGTGTAATGACCCGTCCACTCCCAGTCTTTATTCAAGCCTAAGTTAATTGTATCCAGTTTGCAAATTAATTCCAATTCAGCAGTCTCTCACTGGAGTCTGTTTTTAAAGTTTTTTTGTTGAAGAATTGCCACTTTTAGGTCTGTAATCGAGTGACCAGAGAGACTGAAGTGTTCTCCGACTGGTTTTTGGATGTTATAATTCTTGACGTCTGATTTGTGTCCATTGATTCTTTTACGTAGAGACTGTCCAGTTTGGCCAATGTACATGGCAGAGGGGCATTGAAAATTGGCCAAACTGGACAGTCTCTATGTAAAAGAATCAATGGATACAATTAACTTAGGCTTGAATAAAGTCTGGGAGTGGATGGGTCATTACACAAAGTAAAACTATTTCCCCATGTTTATTCCTCCCCCCATCCCCTCTCCCTCGCTGTTCCTCAGATGTTCTTGTCTACTGCTAGAAATGGCCCACCTTGATTATCACTACAAAAGGTTTTCTCTCCCCCACCCCCCCGCTCTCCTGCTGGTAATAGCTCACCTTACCTGATCATTCTCCTTACAGTGTGTATGGTAACACCCATTGTTTCATGTTCTCTGTGTATATAAATCTCCCCACTGTATTTTCCACTGAATGCATCCGATGAAGTGAGCTGTAGCTCACAAAAGCTTATGCTCAAATAAATTGGTTAGTCTCTAAGGTGCCACAAGTCCTCCTTTTCTTTTTGCGGATACAGACTAACACGGCTGCTACTCTGAAACACATAACCAGTTCTAGTGACTATGTTATGTGCTGGTGCTCAAATACATTATTCAGCAAAAGTTTCCCATTTTAATCGATTATGTGATTTGATTATTCAGTTTTAAGGTATTTGACCAGCTCTAATATTTGTAGGCTACATATTGTGTGTGCAGGAAACTACGTGGCTGCTGTATGGGGATTTGGGTGCCTTTTTCCCAGTCTCAGGTCTGTTATTGACTAGGCATATGGCCTTGGGGAAATCACTTTGCCCCCCATGTGCCTTTGATGCTTTGACACCTGGCCACAGCTCCTCTTCTAACTTTAGATGTCTTTTGGAATAAACCCTGATGCTTCTTCCTCCCCTCTGGTCTTTGGAGAGCTGGGGTCTATTGCCCCCCCGCCCCCCCCAAGTTCTACTGAGAGAATAGACCCACTGAAAGGGATATTTGGGGGAAGGAACAAAGCCCTGGTCTAGAGCTAGTAAAAAAAAAAAAATTAAAAGCCCATTTTTCCATTGGGAAAAGCAGATTTAATTAAATCAGAACATTTCATGGGAACATACTGATTTCATCAATAATTTTCATGAATATGTATTGGTATATTTCACTTTCATATGTTTGACATTATATAATAGTTAAAACAAAATGCTTCAACGAGGTTGTTCCAAAGTTTCTGAAATGAAATATATCAGAATTTTCATTTTTTGGAAAACTTGGAAATTTCAACTTTTTGTTCCAGTTTGGGATGAAATGAAATTTTGAAATGTCAGAATGTCCCATCGAACAGAAATTCTGTTTCTCTCACGTCAGGGCTGTTGTATTAATCTTGGCCGACTAGTGGGTCCAGAGTCAAAGACGTTAACAGGACTCTGTCACTGTGCACCATTAAATAGATTTAAACAGGGCTCTGGGGTTGGTATACAAAGCCCTCAGCCTGCTTAGTTCCATGGCAAACGCACCAGTACAGATTTTTAAACCTTTTTTATTGAAGATACAGAAAAGCAAAAAGTTAAAAAAGCATTTGAAATGAAAAGTAATAAATAAACTTTCATTTTAGCTATATCACTAGTTCCCTTTCTCTTTGTCTGTAGAGACTCTTTAGAAGAAAATAAAACTTAATAGGTAGTAAGAAAGATGGTATTAACTGTTCTTTTGGGAGAAAAAATAAAAAGTTAGTTGGGATAAGCTGGAGCTGCTGTTGTTGTCATTGCTGGTGCTGAAGTCTGATCCAGTTTCCGAGAAGGCAAAACAAAACACACAAGGGGAGAGAAAAGCAAAGCAAAGACAGAAAATGCAGCATTTGTCCCTTGTCTTACTTGCAGCCTTGTTGCTGGAAAACAGAGGCACAGCACATGGTCCTGTTTGCCACAGTTGCACAATTAGCCACAGTCTTTGGCTGATATTGGGAGTTAGCTCGACAACTTGAGCGGCCACCACGGAACACCAATTTCTCTGGCTGGCCACAGATCTATTTTGACTGGGTGCTGCAAGAAGAATTGCCCCCTCCAAATAAAATGTGCACTTCATTGTGCAATAGGCAAGGACCCTTGTCCTATATGACACTTTAGATCTCAATAAGGCAGCAGTGATACTGCACTCCAAGCTTGCTGTCCAAGCCTCAGGCTCCCCACAAATCCTAGTCTCTCCCCCCTCCACACTCAGTCTCAGTCTCCTTGCCCAGCCAGTTTTCATCCCCCCCTCTCCTGCCCCTAATCCTTGTCCCCAGTCTCCTTGCCCAGCCAGTCCGTTTCCCCTCTCAGCTATTCATCCTGTCTGTCTCTTCCCGGACCATACCACTGGCTCTCGGTCCTGTCTCCCTTCCTGGGTGCCTCATCCGATCTCAGTCTCTCCCCTCGCCCTCTCCCCAGTTCTTGTCCCAATCTCTTTCCAAATTCTCTTTCCCTACCAGTCTCTTTAGCCAACCAGTCCCAGTCTGCGCTCCCCCTGCGGCTCCTACTCACAATTTCTTCCCCTCCGCACTCCAGCCCCAGCTTGCCCGCCCCTGACTCCTTGTCCCAGTCTACTTCTTTCCCTTCCACCCAGTCCAGCTTTGGTACCCGCTGCATTGTAAGCATAGCTCCCTCCCCTACATTGCCAATGCCCCAGCAGGGGGGTTGCTGAGAGCCCAGGCTTCCTGTTCTCAGTGCCCATATCTCCTTCCTACACCCTGGACCAAAGCAGCCATTACAGGGAACGTCCTTCAGAGTCCCCATAGCCCTGGGCTGGAGGGAGCATTCTCAGTTGGTCTGTGGGGATGGTGCATGGTCAGCTCTAGAAGCCATGAGAGGTTCACTCAGGTTCATCGTTGACAGAATCTTCTGAAATTTAGCTGTTAAATTCTAGTAATTCTCTACGGAGCAATGTGCAAGCTGTGATTTTTCAGAGGTTTATAACTTGGGCGGGTTTTTCCAGCGACAGCAAAAGGCACATCCTTAGCACACAGGCTACCTCACTGCTAAATCTCACATATCTGCTTCAAAGCAGGGGACACTAGACATTTCGAAGAAATGATTGCCAGAATTTTTTTAACATGGGAAAAACAATACAATTTCCCCTAGTCTCATTCTTGGACACAGCTGAACCATTTTGGCCAAGATGTTTCAGATACATTTAGCTCGAGGCAGACACTTGGAAGGGAACATTTCTGCCTAAATGGTTAAAAGTTAGCAAAAGTACAAGCAACTGAAAACAGGGTTTTATAATGAGAAGTGTCAGGCAACCTTAATAACAGGCTGTGCTACTTGCTCCACCTATAATAAAAGGTAGGGCAAAAGGCGGAGGGAAGAAGTGTAGCTGGCCAACTGTATTCAGCCTTTTGGAAGAGAATATGCAAATACTCTATGTGTGAGTCAGATGTAGACTGAGGAATTAAATCCTTCCAAAATTTGTATCCTCAGGAACAATGCCGGAAAGTATCATGTTCAGGTATTTTCCTGCTCCTAGATAAAAGGCAGAAGGACAGTGTCAACTAGCTATCAGTGAATTGGTGCTGCCACGAAACCTGTAGAAAGGAAGTAGGCATTGGTGAATGTGAGAGGGAAGATGTTGACTCCACTTCTAATAATCATTCTAATTGTTTTAGCGATTGAAATCATTGTTGGATTGTGGGAAATCTGTTTATTGCAGTGATTAATTGTATTGACTGGATCAGAAGGAGGAAACTGTCCCCCTGTGACATGATCCTTGTCTCTCTGAGTATATTGAGATTTCTCTTGTATGTGATGATGATATCGTACATCCACTCTCTCTTGTCTCCAGAGAGAGAGAAGTTTGGTCATACAAATAAAATGCTCACTTTCCTGTGGACGTATTTAACCATTGCTAGTCTCTGGTTTGCCACGTGGCTCAGCATCTTTTACTTTGTGAATACTGCTAACTTCTCCAAACCACTCTTCCTGCAAATGAAGCTGAGAATCTCTGGGATGGTTCCATGGCTGCTTGTGGGGCCAGTGCTGGTCTCCTCTGTCACCTCGCTCCCTTACATCTCGGTTGATCATAGCCATTATCACTGCAAATCAATTTGGAATCTATCAGAGAACATCACTCTCAGAGAGATTAATGGGGTTGTGACAGAACTCCATATCCAGCTTTTGTATTTGTTGGGATGTTTCTTTCCCCTTATTATATTTTTGGTGTCATCCATCCTGCTGCTGATCTGTCTGAGGAGACACACCAGGCAGATGAGATGTAATGCCTACAGCTTCATGGATCCCAGGACAGATGCTCATGTAAATACGATTCAAGCTCTGCTCTCCCTCCTTGTCCTCTATGTTTCTGGTTTTGAATCTGTGGTCCTGATGACATTGCCTATCTGTCTAGCTGGTAGCCTCTGGATACCTTCAATCTCTTTACTGATTGATTACTGGTTGCTGGATATTCTTTACTGGTTGCTGGATATTCTTCAGTGCACTCCATTATCTTGATTCTAATGAATTCTAAACTGAAACTGGCATCAGTGAGGAATCTTCACTGTATAAAATGCTGTCTGAGAGAAGGGACCTCTTAAACCATATCAGAAGATCACAGATGTAGATAACCCCTGTAGGAGACAGTTGGAGTCAATACTTGTTTCTCTACACTGCTTTCCCTTCTCCATCCTACTGCTGAATAAATAAATATTTTACTGGAGTAGCTACTATGGCCCCTGTGCCCTTGAAATATCTATGAGATAGAAAAGAAATGTGAAATTCTCTAATCATTCTTTTCTCCTTCCATGATCACAAGTGGAGTCCACCATCACAAGAGGAATCCATTACAGCTTGGAGTTCGAGCTCAACAGGAGTCCTGTCCATGACTAGAGTTCCGAGGTCCTATATTACTACAAACAGTTAATAATAGGGCTATAGACTAGTTGCTTACAGATAGCCATCTTTATTGTTAATAAGAGTCTCAGAGTTTGTTACTTGAAGGACCAGTGGGAATGAATTGAAAGGAGGCTACACACCCTGAAGTTCAGAGGAGATTAGGTGACAAACTATGAACTTTTTTCAGAGTGATAGCCATGTTAGTCTGTATCAGCAAAAAAACCAAGGAGCACTTGTGGTACCTTAGAGACTAACACATTTATCTGGGCATAAGCTTATGTGGGCTAAAACCCACTTCATCGGATGCATGCAGTGGAAAATACAGTAGGAAGATATATATACACAGAGAACATGAAAAAATGGGTGTTGCCATACCAACTGTAACGAGACCAATCAATTAAGGTGGGCTATTATCAGCAGGAGAAAAAAACCTTTTGTAGTGATATGATAATCAGGGTGGCCCATTTCAAACAGTTGACAAGAAGGTGTGAGTAACAGTAGGGGGAAAATTTGCATGGGGAAATAGTTTTTACTTTGTGTCATTTACTTTGGGTCATTATGCAAAGTAAAAGCTTTTTCCCTATGCTGTTTTCCCCCTACTGTTCCTCACACCTTCTTGTCAACTGTTTGACATGGGCCATCCTGATTATCATATCACTACAAAAGGTTTTTTTTTTCCTGCTGATAATAGCCCACCTTAATTGATTGGTCTTGTTACAGTTGGTATGGCAACACCCATTTTTTCATGTTCTCTGTGTATATATATCTTCCTACTGTATTTTCCACTGCATGCATCCAATGAAGTGGGTTTTAGCCCACAAAAGCTTATGCCCAAATAAATTTGTTAAACTATGGACTGTGCATATTACTGGAACAATCTTCCGTGCTCCTTACATCTCTGGCAGTTATGATGGACTTGAAATGGAGAGGAGTGGTGAGAGATGATGGGGAACAAACCTGCATGCTTCATTGAACCTGGTATCGAATACCATAACTTTGCAGCAGGATCAAACAACAAAATAAAGTTTAGAATAATATGAAATCCAGCTAGGACAAGATATACCTGGCCTTTTACATGCACACTGTACACTCTCCAGGGTGAGCGGTTAGCTGAAAGTAATAGCGAGGACAGAGATTTTTCACTCTGCTAATTGTCATTGAATACTATAACAAAATTGGAAATTGAGCTGGGTGTGCATGCATTTTGATGATAAATCCATGTCCGAGGCTTAAGAAGTAAGTAGTTGATTAAAGTTACTCTCCCATATAGTAATTTATTTTATACTTTTAATGGCTTATTATCTGTAGGTTGATTGCCTAGGTTGTGAATGTGGTGTAAGTAGATATAGACAGGCGGACTTTTTAATGGTTTTCTTCAAAATCTCCCTCTTTTATTTGAATTGATTGAATTAATTATGATCCTATCAAAGTATATGCCAGTATGGTGACAACGTATTGCTTGCTGTAAGCAGCTCTGAACTAGGTGGCTATTCAAATACACGTTTTCATACTCTGCCACCACTAGTTTGTTTAATATTGTTCATACAAAGACATAATATTTAAAAGTTGCCATGTTTCATTGAGTGATTTAGGATTCAATTAAATGGTTAAGGTATGTGACAAGTTGCAATATACATATGCTGTGTGTAAGAAATAGTGTGCATATGACTGGAAACCAACTGATCTAGATCTAATCTGCATTCTAGTTCGTTGTCTTGCTTTGTTTTACAAAATTAAGTATCATTACCCACATTTTGTTGAGAAAGAAATTGTGGTCCATGTTAACATTAGTTTCCCCCTTGGAAAATATGGCTAATGCTACTTAACCTCCTTTATAAAATGCTCTGCTACCTCTAGGTGAAAAGCACTTTGTGAAATGCTAAATACGTTGATTTGCTTTTAGTTTTTTCTTGCACTCATTTTGAAGGAGCTTTAGATTTTTTTTTAATATTTGGGGATTCATATATGATGCTATTATGTAAACATTCAAATGGCCTCCTAACTGAGTTTTTGGAAGTGGATTGAACTATCACGCTGCAGAGTGTAATATCACATTATAAAAAACGAGCTTCTAGTGTTTTCGGTTGCTAAAATATAACCTCCAAAATATAAATTGATTGCAACTAGGTACATCTGCACTGCAGCTGGAGGTGTCATTTCTGGCTTGGATAGACATACACACACACTAGGTTTGATTGAGCTAGTGGGCTAAAATATAGAAGTGTAACCGTGGTGGCGCAGGATAGCTGGCTAAGTACGTACCTAGGGTCTTCGGCAGGATTGTACTCAGGTGGCTAGCCCAGGCTGCTGTCTGCATTGCCACAGGTTCACAGCTACATTTAGCTCACTAGCTTGATCAAAGCGAGTGTGACTATGTCTATCCAAGCTGGAAATTACACCTCCAACTCCAGTGTTAACTTGTCCTAGTGTTGTCTGCAGAAACAATACCTCTGAGGAAGGTGTTAATTTCTTGTTTACATCACAATAGAATTTTAATTATAAAGTCTACTTGTGTTAATCTAGATTAACTATTTCATTGCTGTTCATGTTAGCAGAAAAAATAAGTTAGGATGTAATGGCAATATTTGCACATGGGGCTGCGGAGTAGCTAGTGGCTGGCTGGGTTTCCAGGCTTCAGAACTGAGGATTTTTAAACTTTCTCCTCCTCTTATTTAAAGTCACCTCCACCTTGCCAAAAATGATGGACCAAAGAGTTGTATCACCACCACCCAATGACTTAGTGCCAAAGAACTTCCCATCTCTTTCTATGTGCCAAATACCTCAACTATCCCCTATCCACCCATCAAAATCTCTAGTTCCACCTCCCCATTTATTTCTGTGGAAGGAATTTAATGTCAACATTCATGAACACAAGGGGATTCCATATTAGATTAAATTAGATGGGGCTCGGGGTGGGAAAATGGGGGGAGATTACTCCATAAATCCATGATTCTTGCCACATTAGTTATGTCTAAGGCACTGCATAGGCTAACAGGCCCTGGCCTATTGCACAATGCTGCACACATATACCTCACTACGGGCCTCATTGCAGCACCCAGCCAAAGGGAGAGCGGTCTTCCTCTCTCCAAAATACAGAGGAACTCCATTGAGGCTGATTCAGATTTTGGACAGATGAAGATTCGGTATGTGATATGATTCCCTGGCACCAGGCTGAGGATTGGAGAATTCACATGGTGGTAGAACCCCTGGCTGGCCCCTGCTCTGTCCTCTTTGCATTACTCTGAAGATATCCTCCCCTACTAAAGCCTTCATGGCAGTTATAATGGTTTGGTGATAATTGTTAGCCATTCAGGGTGATAGAAATGGACAGGAAACAGATATATTCGAAAGGTATATACATTAAAATGTGGTTAGAATACTTTTTCTCTCTTCAACTTTTCCTTTGTTCCCTTTACTGTATTATATTTTTTTCAGTCTATTTTTTGCCAGATTAAACTTTCTGTTTTCTTATTACAATGGTGTGAACAAAACTTGCCGAGAACTTTTCAGAGACACAGATCACCAGCTACCCTACTTGAAAGCAATGAGAGCTGTGGGCACTCAGCCACTTAAAATTCAGGCCAGGAACTTTTCTGTTTCATATTCTACTTCTGCTTAGTTATTCCTCCCTTTCAGCTTTCCCCCTTATTCCCCCACATAATTATATGCAACTCTTCATCTTATCCCCAAAGTTAGTTCTTTTCTTTCCCAGCTGTTCCCCATGGAGCTCTAATTTTTATTTTTTCTCTCCTGAGTTGGGATGAGGGAGCATCCTTCTCTCTCTCTTCCCCCTACCTCTGCCCTTGCACATCCTCCACATTCATAGACTTTCTCCAACATTTCCCCTCTCCCACAGTATAAGGTACATTCAGAACCATAGCCACAGAGGTCTCACCACTCTAAGTAGGAATATCAATGGTAGGGTAAACCATGGTGAGTAGCAGCTGACCATCTGTCCGCCAACCTGTCGAAGAAAATATGTTGATACCAGATGTGTGAGTAGGATGTGGATTCCAGAATTAAACCATTCTGAGATTTGCATCCCAAATATCAGCACTGGCAAAATGCTTCCCATGGTCACTTTCAGATCATAGATAAAAGGCAGGCAGGCTGTGCATGCAGCTAGCTGAATACCAACTGACCCCAGAGGAGATTTATTCTGGAACTCCGCAAGAGGCAGGCAGTGGTGACTCAGAGTAGAAAAATTTTGCCTCTGTTTAGCATTCCACTAATTATTTTAATAATTTTGGTCATTGGAGGGTTTGTTGGAAACGGATTTATTGCAGTCATTAATTGCCTTGACTGGATCAAAAGTAGAAAAATCTCTTCCTCTTATATGATCCTGATCCCTCTGAACACATCAAGATTTGTGTTGCAGGGGAAGTTAACAGCGCATATCCAGTCTCTACTTTCCAAATATACTCAAACTGGCTCCTCTGTATACAGCATATGTTATCCTACGGATGTTTGTAAACCATGCCAGTCTCTGGTTTGCCACCTGCCTCAGCGTCTTGTACTGCATGAAGATCATCAGTTTCACCCAACTGCTCTTACTGTGAATGAAGCAGAGAATCTATGGGATGGTTCCATGGCTGCTCCTGGGGTCGTTGCTGGTTTCTTCTGTCACCTCTATCCCATTGTTGTGGACTCTGTGTGCAATTCAGCACTGCAACTCAACAGGGGATCATCTAGAGAACAACTCTGTGACAGACATTAATTGGCATAGCCCAGATCTCTTTTTTTTTTCTGTACATTGTAGGGAGTTTCTTTCCTCTTACAATATCTTTGGTGTCTTCAATCCTGTTAATTACTTCTCTATGGAGTCACACCAAGGAGATGCAACAAAATATAACCAGCTTCAGGGATCCCAAGACAGGTGCTTATATAAATGCCATAAAAGCATTGATCTCTTTCCTTATCCTCTATGTTTCCAGTTTTGCTGCTCAAACTCTATTATTACTGCTTAACAAGGTAGATAACTACATCTGGACTTTTGAAATCTGTGCAATAATGGTTTCTGCATATGCTTCGGTACACTCCATTCTCTTGATTTTAATTAATTCCAAACTAAAAGTGAGGATTCTCCAATGTACAAAGTGCCATCTGAGAAAAGAGACTTCTTAAACCATATCATGAGACCCCAGAGGGATGCCATCCCTCCTGAAATAGAACTGGAATCAAGCCTGATCCCTCTTTTCTCAACATTTATTCCTTTTCCATCCCATCCCTCAATTAAAAATGATTTCCCTCTTTTAGGTATTAATATGACTGGCACTCTTTACAACCTCAGAATATTGGCAGAGATTGAAATTTTATTTCCATCACTTTTCTCCATAAGCACATCACAAGAGGAATCCTTTTGAATTGGTCATCCATGTGGGGACAAATGATCTCTGTAAGCACGGAGAAGAGTATTTGAGCTTGTGGTTTCTAAAGACCGGTGGGAATAAATTGAAAGGAAGCCAAACATTAACATTCTGGGCAGCTGAAGTGACAAAGCATGGACAGGATGCAGCGTTGGCACAATCTTACAGTTTAGTGGCGTTTGAATCAGACAATAAAAGTATATGCACAGCTGAAGGTGGGGGGAGAAAAGCACAGTCAAAACTTACACAGGGATCAGTGAATCTGGCATCAAACGTCATCTCATTGCTGCAAGACCTGAGACCCAAGAAAGATTAGATTTGGAGGAAACGCCTGTATTCAGACATAACTGTCTCAGTATGTACACAGGGTGTGTTTCCCAGCTTGATGATTCAGCTAAAAGTAATACAATGGAGAAAACTAGGCATGTGAAAATGTGCAGTTGAATTGTGTTTGTAGATAATAACCTGAACAGCGTTTGTATGCATTAAGCCTCTGATATGCATTGAGCAATTTCGGGATTTAAATAGATGATTCAAATTCACCCTCTTGTACAGGATATACGTTATAATGGCTTGCTTTTTAGACGTTTATTGCCAAGGTGATGAATATGGTATAGCTAGATATAGGCACAAAGACTGACTTTCATGCTTGCTTTAGAAAATTCCTCTCCGGATTGAATTGTCAATGTTCTAATCTAGTTCCTGCATTGTCATGTGATTTGATAACTGGTTGCTTTTTGTGAGCAGTCTTGAGCTATTTCTATTACTGCAGCCTTCTATATTGTACATTCATATGCGGTTTTACATACAGCACAGCCATTAGAGCTGGTGGAATACTTTTGATCAGATACATAATTCAACAAATGTTCCAATGGTTCATCAAATAATGTGCTGACTTGTTCCGTTTTTAAGGTATTGGCCCAGCTCCCGTTTTCTCAGGCTATATGTTCTGTGTGCAGGAGTGTAGTTGGTTACAGGATTGTAAGTCTGCAGGGTCCCAGTCCTGAAATTGACTAGCAGCATGGTTTAGGGTAAATCACTTGCTCTTGTTGTGTCTGTTTCCATCTGTTAAAAATGGGGTTTTTACCCCTATTTGTAAAATGCTCCTAGATCACCAGCCAAAAATTGCTATATAAATGGTAAATATATCAGTTTGCTTTGATTTTTTTTCTTTTCTTTGTTTTTCATTGGTTTTGTCGAAGGAGCTTTTATAGGTAAATAAACATTTATTCAATATAATGAATGTGTAAATGACCACATACTTGCTTTTTGGTGGGTATGAGTAGGAAATTCATTGCATAATTTTCTGCAGAATCTAGGTTCATAATTTTTTAAATGATGATGTTTGCAATACTTAGAGTTGCAAAGTTAACTTGCAAAATGTGAGCTGAATGTGAAATGATATGGTGATATCTGCCCCAAAGTACAAAAACAATAGCTCTAAGACAAGTTAAGTTCTCTCTCTCTGTCATCTTGTTAGTCTTATCTCTGAAATCTACTAATAATAAATAATAAGTGGTTTACTGCTGATCAACTTAGCAGAAAAAATGTGTATGTGATTTTCAATCACTGCTGGATGTAATAGCAGGTATTGGTGCAGGGTGTACTGGGGAAACTAGTTGCTGTCAATATCTCTTAGGTTGGTAAACATGGGAAGAAAAACCTTCTCTTCAGTTTTAAAGTTCTCTACACTTTTGATGGGGGGAGAGTTTGGGGGTGCAGTACTGTGTAAGTCAGAGTTCCCACCACTAAATCTATGAGGATTTTCTGACAGACAGAGCCCCACCACCCAGGGCTGACAGCCAGAGCCCCGCCACCCTGCTCCAGCTCTCAGTGCCCCACAATGCACCACACTGACAGTGGTGCAAGCACTCCTGATGAGGATGCACACTGCTGACAGAAGGAGTTAGTGTGGACATACAACACTGATTCAATTACTGCAGTGACTGTACGTTGACATAATGTAAGTCACCTTAATTTTGTAGTGTAGACATACTTATAGAATCATAGAAATGTAGGGCTGGAACAGACCTTGAAGTCATCAAGTCCCCTGTGCTGAAGCAGGACCAAGTAAACCTAGATGCTCCCCAGCTGTTTGTCCAACCTGTCCTTGAAAACCTCCAATGATGGGGATTCCACAATCTCCTTTAGAAGGCTGTTTCAGAGTTTAATTACTCTGACAGTTAGAAAGTTTTTCCTCATATCTAACCTAAATCTCCCTTGCTGTAGATTACTTCTTGTGCTACCTTCAGTAGACATGGAGAACAATTGATCACCATCCTCTTTATAACATCCCTTAACATATTTGAGGACTTTTACCAGATCCTCCCTTAGTGTTCTTTTCTCAGAACTATACAGGCCCAGTTTTTTAACACTTCCTCACAGGTCAGGTTTTCTAAACCTTTCATCATTTTTGTTGCTCTCCTCTGGACTCTCTCTGATTTGTCCACATATTTCCTAAAATGTAACACCCAGAATTAGACATAATACTCCAGCTGAGGCCTGTGCCAAGTAGAGGGTCACAATTACCTCCCACGTCTAGACCTAGCCCAATGGAGAATTTCTATAGGGACTTTGCAAGTATGGCAAATGTGGTGAATCTGAGTGGCAAGATGTTGACTAAAGATGAGCTGCAATCGGAATTTCAATCCCACAGGGAATTTCCCATTTTTAAAAAAATGTTCCAGTTAGGAATGAAAGGTCAGAAATGCGATCTTTCCCAGGGAATGGAAATTGTCAAGAAATAATGCTTCCACCTCCCAAAACTCCTTGACTCTGCAGAAGCCTTCCAAGTGGGCTGCCCAAGAGTCTGGGGCTCTGGTTTTGTGGCAGCCTGCCTGGCTTCCACTGCAATCAACACATTCCTGTTGAACATTTCTGTTTCCACACATCACCGTTTTCCGGAGGGAAAAAAAGTTCTGCTGGAAAATTTCTGACTAGCTCTAATGCATTTCAGGGGATGTCTCTGAAATGGATCGAGTTTTCCTGCAACATCAGTTGTCCAGTGTGGAATATCAATTGGTTAGTGTAGAAAATGCTCATCTGCCTTTTGTCTATGAGTAGAAAGAAATTTGAAAATGATATACCTGAAAATGTTTTCTGTTGTCGTTCCTGGGGATGCAAATCTTGGAAGCATTTCATTATTCAGTCGACGTGCTGCTCAATGGTATTTGAATATTTTTTTTCACACCACTGTTTACAGATGCCCAGTTGCATTTTACCTATTCGCTCTAGAGAAAGTGATTGGGTGACCATCTGAATTCCAGGAAGGGGACAAGGGGTACTCCCATACAGTGGGAGAAGAAAAATGATTGGGGAGTGAATGGAACTAGTAATTAGAGTAGTAAGATGGGTAGGGAAGCCTTCCTTCCTTTGCTCTTCACATTTTGGGATAATAAAGAAACAACAAGCCTAAATAGGACAGAGAAAATGGCAATATATATGTAGACCTCAGCTGTAAAGGTGGCAATACAGAGGATAAGGGAAAAGATCAGAGCTTTTATGGCCTATATATGAGCATCTACAGTAAGAGTCATGAACCTGGCTACACTTTTGTTACAGCCACCAGGTGTACCAAAGAGAGGTAATTAACATTATGGATGCCTCCAAAAATATCACAAGAGAAAAGGAAGACGCCATATCATACACAAAAGAAAGATATGGAAATCTGAGATGTCCCGGTTAATATCTGCTGCCCTGCTGTCTCTGCTGAGTTCAATAGGTAAGTTCTATAACTAACCCAGACAAAAGGGAGAGAGGTGACAGAGGGAACAGCACTAAAACCAGGAGCACAAGGAAACCATACTAGCAATTCTCAGCTTCAGTTGCAGAAAAACTAGCTAAGTGAAATTGACCATTTTCATACACCTGGAGACACTGAGCCACACGGTGAACCAGAGACCATCAGGGTTTGCAAACATCTGTGTGACAGCGGTTGTTTTATACATGAGACTATCTAAAAGTCTCTGGAGAGAATAGAGGTTAGATGATCATATAGCACGTGAGTGGCAAACTCAAAAGGTCTGATTTCCAGCTCCAAATTGAATCTGCTAATCCACCGTTGCCCTTTGAAGTCACAGGGATTACAAGGCAGTGCCCCTAAACCTCTCAGGTTTGCTTTGCTTCTGGATCACTTTCCGGTCAGTTCACTGTGTGGTAGTCGTGATTTGTTTGCAGAGCTCTCCAATCAGGAAATACCAAGAAGCAGTGGTGTAAGTGAGAGCTTATTGCAGAATCCTCTTCTGACTTGTACTGTGCATTTGGGTGTGTGGGCAAGGATCCAGAGCATGACCAGAGATGGAAAATGGCATACATTAGCCTCTGAAGAGGATAAAAGGGACCCAAGATGTCTGGGTTCAGTGTCAATCTCAGTCACAGTCTTCCGCTGTTTCCTTGGGCAAGTCACTTGGAGCCAGCCTTTAAGAGGTATTTAGGCACCTAAATGTACAGATAGGTGCCTAGTGAGATTTTCACTGGCAGGTCGGTACCTAACTCCCATTGATGCTGTTGAAAATCCCATTAGGAGCCTATCTGCATCTTTAGGTGCCTAAATAGCTTTAAAAATATGTCCCTTAATCTCTCTGTGCCTCAACTCTCTGTGTGTAAAGTGGGGAAAATAATACTTCCCTCCTCTCAGGAGTGTTGAGGACAAATTGATAAATACTTGTCAGGGGCTCAGATAGTACAGAGATTGAGGAAATGTGTAGCCTAGATGGTAGCCTAGGGTTTGTCTTGGGAGAGTGGGCGGGGGGGAGGAATCATCAGGATCAGAATGGGGAAGACAGTACCTCATTGATTACACTTGATTCACATGTTCAAGGTTTTTTTCATGACCCTGGAGCTGAAAACATAACCTTTTAAATATGACAGCTGAGACACTCAAACATCAGTTTCATGTCAAAAGTATTCAGCAATGAACATAATGACAGATGATGAATATCGGTAAAATTGCCAATTTTACTAACACAAAAATTTAAAGACGGCCTAATCTTTACATGCTCTCAACATCAACAAATGAGCAAATGTTCTAATTGCAACAGTCAGTGTGAGGGGTATGGAGAAAGGGGAGACAGGCAGATAAAATAAAATATAAACTAATAATAAATGAATAAACTGTAAATTCTTAAATTCTTCACTCAGGCCATGATCCTGCTAATACTGAAATCCGTGCTTAACTTTACACATAGGAGTAGTACCAGTGAAGTCAAGTTTGAGAATGAGAGATTATTCATAGGTAAGGAAGAGGTTTACTTTGAGTTATGGAATAAAGACACATTGACCTTCCTCAACTTCCCCTCAAGCTGTCCATTATCATTACCCTTTTCTTGTAAGCATGACAGATGAAATGGATCTCCAAGAGGGATTTAAGAGAGGTATAGTTAGGTGCTTTACAGATCAGTTCAGGGAGGGCTTTTTATAAGGGTCAGTTCAGGAAGGACACATACTTACAGTAAAACTCATGGGCACTTAGTATCAGCCTGTCAATATATCCATATAAGACACTGAACATTTTTTGCTGGAGAAAAAAATGTACATTGGTCCAAGAAAGGAGACTAGTGTAATTTTTTATGACAAGGTCAATGTGCTTGTTCCTCTGAGCAATATGCCTCCTATTTATGAAGATGGGGGTCTATTTATAACCATAGAGCAGAGCTTCTCAGACTGACTGGTATGGAGATATTTGTTGTAGGTGCTATCCAGCAGCATACTGTGGTGTTTCTTTTCCTGTTAGTATTCAGTTTGCTAATTTAATTCGAAAGCTACTTAAGCAATAATGCTCTGGAATTGTGTTAGCAAACAGAGCCACTAATATGACATTAAGAACACAATAAACAATACATTAAAATATATTATAGGTCTGGCTTGAACTGATAAAAGGCAGGACATTCAGCCTTGAGGAGAGTCCCATATAACAAGCACTCCTGAATAGTGACAATGGGTTATGTGAAGGATGGAGTTTGAGCCTGTCCTCTGCTACAGAACATTGTTGGTTAGAAAGAAATGTACTTTGCTTGCTCACTAACTACTTTTCTATATTAAATAGATGTTATCCTTTATTTTTTTCTCTCCCAAATCATTTATATGAAAAAGGACTTTATGTCATGAAAGCTGGAGATGAACCAGTAGGGTGTTAGGGGATGCTCTGTGCTTCAACATAGATTGAAACCATAGGAGGAGCTCTGGTTGCACCAGCCAAGGAGGAGGTAGAGTAGTGTGAGGAGCCCAGGTCCCCCAGCCAGGAAAAGGAGGTAGATCTGCCTTATACTTTTCAGCACAGAAGGGTGAGCCGTGTTCCCCATAACCCCACTTACTGTATCCCCTCGGGATGCTGCTCTGGCTTGTTCCAGTTGGCAACACTTTCTGCCCTACTTAAATCTCACTGCTTTGTGCTGCTAGGTGGCTGCCACCTACCACCCCAGAGCTGGCTACCACTTGGTAGTGGAGGAAAAGATTCTTGTATATATAATATTTACAAAGCATTTTGTAGTCCTTTCTGATTACAGGTGCCAAATAAATATAAGATTATTCTAGTATGTGGAGATGTAGGCGCTAATTGAATCACAGGTTACTTGGCATGTGTTATACAAAAGGTCAGACTAAATGTTCTAGGAATCTATGTTAACTCTGGTCATATAGTTCTTAAAATAATCCTGATTTCTGAATATTTTTGTAAATAAAAGCACAAAGTTGGATTCACTGTGGTTGTATTGTAAGTTACTTGTGAGTATTTTGATAACCACTGGCTGCCCGTGAAAGTGACTCTTGGGAAGTTTCACAGTTTTGGGCTGAAAACTCCTACTGAAAGTATGTTGTTCACAATTTATTATTATTCTTTTTTAAAAGTTTGTCATCCAATCAGATAATAGGAACAACACTGTGTGACTCAGGTAACCAACCACACACCACAAATGGTAAATAATTGAACCACAAATAACAACTGAACAATTCAATAATTGCATGACTGGCAGACTAAAAATATATCCTGCTATTTGGTCAGTGAATACTTTACAATAATGAATAAATTCATGAAAACAAGGATCAGCTAGTGAATGATTTGTGAACCAAATCTCTGCAGAGCCCCACTGAAGCCAAAGGTCTGTGCATGTTAAGTTTGGGGCCCAAAGGAGAGGAAGGATGGCCTTGTATTTGAGGTACAGGACTGGAAATTGGGACATCCAGCTCTGTCTGAGACTTACTGTGTAGACTCAAGCAAGTCACATTGGATATACCTACAGAGGCCACAGGAGTGAGCCTCCTAGTCCCAGCCCAGGGGCACAGACATGGGCTCATCCTCTAAAAATAGCTATGTGGACAATCTGTGAAAATGGGACAATAATACTTCCTACTGTCTTATCTATTTAGATTGGCTCTTACCCTGTGTCTCAAGCACAACAATGCTTCAGTTTCAGTTGGGGCCTCCAGATAACATGAGAACACAAATAATAATGAAAGGGGACTGACAAGTTTTGTACTCTATATTATTTGAGACAATATTTTTACAATAAGTACATGTTTTAATTTATATAAGTATGTCTGCAAAAAGAACAGGAGTACTTGTGGCATCTTAGAGACTAACAAATTTATGAGAGCATAAGCTTTCATGGGCTACAGTCCACTTCATTGGATGCATAGAATGGAACATATAGTAAGAAGATATATATATATATATATATATATATATATCAACAGAGAAGATGGAGTACTCCTGTTCTTTTTGCGGATACAGACTAACACGACTGCTACTCTGATAAGTGTGTCTATAGATTATAGATAGGCACAATGTGTGAGTATCTGAAATATAATTAAAAATGGAAGACTATCCCAATAAATGTTTTGCTAAATTATCTGAAAACAATCTCCTTTCATGAAATGCCATTTGGTAATGGAAATAAGCAGTTTTGCTTTTTTAGCCAATCCATATCAACTAAAAACATTCCAGTGACTTAATATTCTCCCAGTGCAATCAACAGGAACTTATTTGAAGCAATGTACTTTTGTTTGTTGGTTTAAATCAATACATTCTAAATAGTGGCATGTTAGGTATAACCGATATATTAGTCTTCAAACCAGCAGAGTGTCTGTCTTTATTTAAATCTAATGTGAAGTTCTTAACCAGCACATTTGTGCCTAAAATGAATATAGATTTGCTGAAACCATTACAGCTTAGCACAGGTATCATCTCTGAAGTACTACGGAAAATATATTTTAATGTAAACCAATATGGTAGCTACATGGCACTTAAAATCCTCTCTTTAGAAAAAATCAATATAAGTTAAGATTCATTCAGGAAAAACAGCTGTGTTTTTGTTCTGTGGAAGCCCTCAGCTCTCCTATGGAGACTGATAGCCTGATTCCCCATTCTGCCCTGCCCGCTCCATACCACTCTGGATAAAGGAGGTGTTTATACTGGGTGAAAGAGGCCCTGTGGAATGCACCTAATTTAAGGGGATTATTTGGTTGACAGAAAGATGATTACCTCTCCTCCCCGTCCCAGTACCCTTTGGGGCATGGAGGTATGGATTACAAGAATACACTTGCTTCTGTTTATTTTCTGCTGCTGCAACCACCATTATTATTTCTGATGTATTTGTATTGTGTCAGCATCTAGAGGCTCCAGTCAAGGACCCAGTCAAGGATTGTGCTATGTGAGATATTGACTATAAGGATAGCAGCACCGGTAGCTACATATGTGACTTTTTAAATTGTCTCCACATGTTAAGTCTTTAAATTGTGGACCCAGCAAATTCTGGAAACTCCCATGCTACAATTCAGTACATGACTCATGCTATGATACAGTACTGACTTTATTTACCTCGTCTGTTACCATATTTTGATTTCCCTCACAGTAATTTATGTGAGTTTTCACAAGGCCCTTGTTAGTATAGCCAGTCTTAAGGCTCCAAAAAGGAGACTCTTAGTTTTCATTTTGTTTTTTTAAAAGTGAGTCCCTAGCCCCTTTCCTGACCAAGAAGGCTTGTGGTTTCCAAACCCAAGTGCCCTTCATGGAGGACTCAGGGCCAGCATCTCCTTCCACCACCCCAATTTATATAGAGGGCTCTCCAGCTGATTTAGATGTATGTAATGCGGAGACAAGCAGTTTCTCAAGTAGTTGGCTCCCTACACTTTAGGTCTTCAAAGGTAACAATCAACACCATGAATTGCACCCAAAACTTATCAGCAACTAGTGCTGATCTTGGCAGTGCTGGTGCAATGTGCTCCTGACTGAAATGTTGTTGAGTAAATAGCAGCCTCATTCTGTGCTAATTTCCGTACCCAACTGATCTTAAAATATAGCCCCATGTAGAACATGGTACAGCAAACTAATTTCAAGGTGATAAAGCCATTGATAACTATGGCAAGGTCTGCTTGGGAAAGGAAATGTCACACACTTTGTACAAGGCAGAGGTGGAATACAACGCTCATAACCAGGTCTGCAACTTGGGCATCTGCTTATGGCCTGGAACCAAAGTCCCTTGAAGTCACTGAGCTCGGGATAAGGGTTCTGTTTTACAAATGGGCCTCAGTTTGTTGGTCTTATATAACCTTCAGCAATTCTCCTGCTGCTTCACCACTGAATCCCACCACTATCATCTCACTCTTATTTGGATTGAGTCGCAAGCAACTAGCCCTCATCAAGCCTCCCCAGCTTACCTAGACACTGTGTTTTTCATTCCACTGCATTAGCAAAGTCATATGTGACAAAGATGTATATGTATCTATCTAAAGTATGGATGCGGGCTGAATTCATAAAGAAAATGCAATGCTGTATCAATTCTTTTTAAATTAACCAACCCCTTTGAAAAGAAACCAGGAAATACTTTGTTATTACTTATCCGAAAGTGACAGGTTCTGACAGCTAGTCATCCACTGCATAAAACTCAGCTGGTGCCTGCTTTACTCCCATAGTCTGTCATCCACTCATTCATTATTTCTGAAAGGTTAACCTCAACTTCCAGCTGATGGATTTGAGAAGGGCAATAATCAAGCAAAGCTAATTTAAGGCAATGGTACAAACCACTCCTGGCTTTCTCAACCATTGTTTTTTTTTTATCCAAGGCATTGGGGAGATTTGCAGATGGTTCAGAATGTTATGGATTTCTCATTATAAGGTAGCAGATCAAAACTACTGAATACAGCTGTGAACAAAATATATCAGATCAAATGAATTCCATGTAATGGAGGCTATAACACAGTCTTTATATCACCTTCCAAGATTTTATCTTTTATGTGTTTTATCTTTACAGTGAAAATGTCTGTAATGAAAACAGGACAATTATATTCCTTATGCACTAGGATGCATGTATGGATATGGTGTAAACAAAAATCCTAGTGATAAGATTGTCATATAAACCAACAAAACAGAGCTAAGATTGTGCCTTTACTCATGGTACTGAGCACTGACAGTACAGCAGTCTCTGTATCCGCATGTAACCCAATGTTTATAATAACTCATTGTGCGTACGCTCAGCGGTTGCATTAAGCTTGCCTGGGCAACCTTAATTCTGGCATTTCCTAACTATTGAGTACTTGGCTTTTCAACATTAATGTTAATTGAACATAGGAAATTGCATCCAAAACCCCCTTATGTTTTCTAAAAACTTAAAATTGAAAAAACAAAATGTCATCCTTTTGAACCATAGTGCCTCCCTCCCCCCCCCCCCCCCCCATGAGTCATCAGCAGGGTTGGGATCTTTACATCCACAACATAGCCCTTTACTTGAACTAATGGAGTAACTCGACTTCAGTAACTCAGCCAGAGGTTCAGGGTCTATTACAGGAGTGGGTGGGTGAGGTTCTGTGGCCTGCCATGTGCAGGAGGTCAGACTGGATGACCATGATGGTCCCTTCTGACCACAGTCTATGAGTAGTGCATAGCAGTAGAAGGCTATTATCTTCTATATGGCCCTGCCACAAAAGGGGAAATGGAGACTCAAAATTTGCCATTGGGTTTCACAGTTATTTGCTAGATACCTAGAAATGTTGACTCTCTGAACTCCAGGGTTCTAGTCCAGAGGAGTGTGCAGTAGGTGTTAGACCCTTCTGCCCTGTCTCCTCCCAGCCTCTCTCTGTCCCTTTTGTTCATATACCCTCCCTCCCACTTCACCTTCCCCTACTGCTCTGACCTCTTGCTCCTGCTCCTGTTTCCTCATACAACTCCTATCCTTTCCCCTCCATGGCCTCTAGAATGGAGCATACTCAATCATTCTGTGTGGATGGATGGCACATAGGAACTATGAGGGGCTGGAGCATGCTCAGTGCAGACGGAATCTTGTGAAAACTTAGTGGCCAAACTCTAACAGGTCTCTGCAGAGCATATGTGAACTGAGACTTTCAGAGGTTCATAATTTGACCAATGTTAGGGATTTTTTTCATGGGCAAGCCAAAAGGCACATCGCTGGCACCAGGCAGACCCCCTGGCAAATTTCAAGTCTCTGCTACAGAACATGGATGTGTGGGAGCTTCTTACCAAAACAGGTGTAAGAATATTTTTAGCATGGTAAAAACAAAATATTTGCCCTTTATTCTCATTCTCTGAAACAGCAGAACTGTTTCAGCTGAAACTTTCGGAAAAAAAAATAATAATCAGCCTGAGGGAGACACCTGGCATGAAAAATTTCAGGTGGTTAAATGGTTAAAATTTGACAAAGTTATAAGCAACTGGAAATCACTTCTTGTAATGAGAAGCCTTAGGCAACTTTTGCTACAGGTGACGTTGCCTGAACCACTATAATATTAATCCACAGTAGTTCAATAACTGGCACAAAACATACTCCTCTCTCTCATGTATATGGAGCAGCACCAGGAGAGAGCATGCCTGCTGGAGGTACAGTCTCTCAGGTGCTTCACACTACTTTCTACTCAAAGTTGTGACTGAATGCCACAATCTAGTCCTTAAAGTGGAACTCACACTGACATCTATGAATCCAGCTTCATATAAAGTTCTGTCAAGCGGTGGCATTTCCTACTATGCTCTAGAATCCCTATTTATTGAGGGAAGCAGATCTCCTTCCTTAAGCCACTACTTCAGGTTGTGGTGGCATGATACAAGGTGATAGTGTGACTCCATGCTAGCTACCAGGTAGGAAACAGTTGATATTTGATTTCTGGCAAGTCCAGGAAATTTGTTACTGCCTTAGCTTTTAGCTGAATCATAGAATCATAGAATATCAGGGTTGGAAGGGACCCAGAAGGTCATCTAGTCCAACCCCCTGCTCAAAGCAGGACCAATTCCCAGTTAAATCATCCCAGCCAGGGCTTTGTCAAGCCTGACCTTAAAAACCTCTAAGGAAGGAGATTCTACCACCTCCCTAGGTAACGCATTCCAGTGTTTCACCACCCTCTTAGTGAAAAAGTTTTTCCTAATATCCAATCTAAACCTCCCCCACTGCAACTTGAGACCATTACTCCTCGTTCTGTCATCTGCTACCATTGAGAACAGTCTAGAGCCATCCTCTTTGGAACCCCCTTTCAGGTAGTTGAAAGCAGCTATCAAATCCCCCCTCATTCTTCTCTTCTGCAGGCTAAACAATCCCAGCTCCCTCAGCCTCTCCTCATAACTCATGTGTTCCAGACCCCTAATCATTTTTGTTGCCCTTCGCTGGACTCTCTCCAATTTATCCACATCCTTCTTGAAGTGTGGGGCCCAAAACTGGACACAGTACTCCAGATGAGGCCTCACCAATGTCGAATAGAGGGGAACGATCACGTCCCTCGATCTGCTCGCTATGCCCCTACTTATACATCCCAAAATGCCATTGGCCTTCTTGGCAACAAGGGCACACTGCTGACTCATATCCAGCTTCTCGTCCACTGTCACCCCTAGGTCCTTTTCCGCAGAACTGCTGCCTAGCCATTCGGTCCCTAGTCTGTAGCTGTGCATTGGGTTCTTCTGTCCTAAGTGCAGTAATAATCCAGTATTACTTCAAAGCAGTTTTTTTCGCAAAACATAGGATATTTTTCTCCCCCACAAAAGCAGGAGCATGCAGACACGGAAATACTTATTGCCTACTTTCCCAAAGAGGATCTTAAATAAAACTGCTCACTTCCTACAGGTCAATGTCACAAAGGCTAAAGTTGTGGATTCAGATATTATCTACTAACTCTGGAAGGAAAATATCCTTTCCAGATATCCCTGCAGATGAACGAACCTATGCAGTAACTTTACCAAGAGCACCTCACCCTTCATGCCCACTTGTCCTTCGTGGGGACACACTATTAATCTCGCTCTGCTTCTATTCTTTTCCTGAAAGCATCTATAATTTTCTTTTGATGTTCTCCATCTGCAAAGGGGGGGAATATATAGCATTTCTAGACATATAAAGAAGTTTCAATTGATCACTATATTTATTACAGCTGGGTGAATACAACAACCAAAAAAGGTATCTGAGAATATTCTTTAGTATAAATCTCACTGCTTCACTGAATTGATATTCATGACTCCCTTGTATTCAGTTCTTCATATACTTTCCAGTGCACACTTTTGTTTTCAGGAATGTTTGCAGAAAGCACAAGCATTGTGAATACAACAGGAATAAACATTCATGAGAGAATTTGCCCTAGCAGTGCTTACATTTTTTTAAAATGATTTTTGATTTTTTTTTCTAATTATTCACACAATAGATGTCACTAAACAGTTATGAATTCCTTCGGGTGACCATACATCCCATTTTGGCCAGGACTGTCCCTTTGTTAAGCCCTGTTCCAGCCAACTTTTTTGGCAGAAGTGGGCATTTATCCCATTTGTCTGTTGCCAACTGATCAAGTTGGCAAGAGCAAATGGGACAAATGCCCACTTCTGCCAAAAAAGTGGGGGTGCGGTGCGGAGGAACATGTGGGGGGACAAGCAGGGATGGCACAGCAGGGCAGGCAGGGCTCAGGCCAACCCCTTTGGCTCAGGGTAGCCCCTCGTGGTGCCCCGTTTTCCCTTTGGGAAATACGGTCACCCTATGTTTGCAAGTAATAAGTAGAGCTGTCAAATGATTTTAAAAAATCTTGTGGCCAGCCCTATTACAAGTGTGTTTGGGACCTTAGAAAGCCAGACATCCAACCATTTAAGGCCAGTCTTGTTTGACTTTAAAACTATTCAGGAGGGGGAGAAATATTATTTGGATCCCAATTAAGCCTTCCACTGGCCTGCTGCAGAATGGTGAATTTCATCTTAAGTACCACAGAGTTTTAAGAGGACTTAGTCATGAAGGTGAATCTACTTTCAAAAGAAGTTGAAACTAATTTACAGTTTCCCTTGGGTGGTTTTTGCAGTTTTTCCCACCTGCCTGCGCTTATTTGGCTTTGATTTAATGTGGAAAAAATGCAAACAGAAATATAAGAATAGTAGAGATGAGCAGTGTGCAAACTGGAATGGAGATGTTCACATTTGGATTTGAATCAGGACTAACACATTGCTGGCCAAGCACCTCTGTTTTCAGTCTCTGATTAAAAAAATTAAATATGTCAGAGTGGTGGAATCCCATGCAGATAAAGTTGAAGAAGAGAATAATCTCATATAGCCATGAGTCCTTACGGCTACCTTTTCATAAAGGCACATCATTCATTCCCTTGGGGGAAGACTATTAATCATGATAATTTATTTTGGTAAAACTTGGTGTTTGCATACATGTAATTCTCAAGTGGATCATTAAGAATACACAATTATTCAAGAGGTAACCAGTACAGAATTGAAAGACATTTGATTACCACCTTGGTGAAACATTTAAACATTGTAATTTAAATGTGATAACTAATCACTGTTATTTGAGAGACCAGTTTAAAAATAGCTTGTTTATGAAAAGCCAGTAACACTTTTGCAATAAGATGCTATTTCTCTAAACCAGATCACTTGCCAAGGAACATCCCTCTAGCAAAAGGAAGTAATGCTGATGTTCCCCTATATATATATATATATATATATCCATTGTAATAACAATATTCATGGTGCACCATTTGACAGGATTTCAGTCTAAAGCCAATGTAATCTATAATCTCAATAATTAAGGCAGCATTTCTCAAACTTTTCAAAGTTGAGGCCTCCTTACATAAGAACATAAGAACAGCCACACTGGGTCAGACCAAAGGTCCACCTAGCCCAGTATCCTGTCTTCTGACAGTGGCCAATGCCAGGTGTCCCAGAGGGAATGAACATAACAGGTAATCATCAAGTGATCCACCCCGTCTCCCATTCCCAGCTTCTGGCGAACAGAATTTTTGCCCATCCCTGCCCATCAAGGCTAATAGCCATTCATGGACCTATCCTCCATGAACTTATCTAGTTCTTTTTTGAACCCTTGTTATAGTCTTGGCCTTCACAACATCCTCTGGCAAGGAGTTCCACGGGTTGACTGTGCATTGTGTGAAAAAAATACTTCCTTTTGTTTGTTTTAAACCTGCTGCCTATTAATTTTATTTGGTGACCCCTAGTTCTTGTGTTATGAGAAGAAATAAAAAACACTTCCTTATTTACTTACTCCATACCAGTCATGATTTTATAAACCTCTATTGTATCCCCCCTTAGTCGTCTCTTTTCCAAGCTGAAAAGTCCCAGTCATATTAATCTCTCCTCATTTGGCAGACGCTCCATACCCTTAATCATTTTTGTTGCCCTTTTCTGAACCTTTTCCAAGTCCAATATACCTTTTTTGAAATGGGGCGACCATATCTGCACGCAGTATTCAAGATATGGGTGTACCATGGATTCATATAGAGGGGGTATGATATTTTCTGTCTTATTATCTATTCCTTTCTTAATGATTCCCAACATTCTGTTCACCTTTTTGACTGCCGCTGCACATTGAGTGGATGTTTTCAGAGAACTATCCACGACTCCAAGATCTCTTTCTTGAGTGCTAACTGCTAATTTAGACCCCATCATTTTATATGTATAGTTGAGATTATGTTTTCCTATGTGCATTACTTTCCATTTATCAACATTGAATTTCATCTGCCATTTTGTTGCCCAGTCACCCAGTTTTGAGAGATCCTTTTGTAGCTCTTCGCAGTCTGCCTAGGACTTAACTATCTTGAGTAGTTTTGTATCATCCGCAAATTTTGCCACCTCACTGTTTATCCCTTTTTTCAGATCATTTATGAATGTTGAACAGGACTGGGCCCAGTACAGACCCCTGGGGGACACCATTATTTACCTCCCTCCATTCTGAAAACTGACCATTTATTCCTACCCTTTGTTTCCTATCTTTTCACCAGTTACCGATCCACAAGAGGACCTTCCCTGTTATCCCATGACAGCTTACCTTGTGTAAGAGCCTTTGGTGAGGGACCTTGTCAAAGGCTTTCTTAAAATCTAAGTACATTATATCTCCTGGATCCCCCTTGTCCACATGTGTGTTGACCCCCTCAAAGAATTCTAGTGGATTGGTGAGACATGATTTCCCTTTACAAAAACCAATTTGACTCTTCCTCACAAATTATGTTCATCTATATGTCTGACAATTTTGTTCTTTACTATAGTTTCAACCAGTTTGCCCGGTACTGAAGTCAGGCTTACCAGCCTGTAATTGCCAGGATCACCTCTGGAGCCCTTTTTAAAAATTGGCATCACATTAGCTATCCTCCAGTCATCTGGTACAGAAGCTGATTTAAATGATAGGTTACAGACAACCGTTAGTAGCTCTTCAATTTCACATTTGAGTTCCTTCAGAACTCTTGGGTGAATACCATCTGGTCCTGGTGACTTATTACTATTTAGTTTATCAATTTGTTCCAAAACCTCCTCTAATGACACCTCAATCTGGGACAGTTCCTGAGATTTGTCACCTAAAAAGAATGGCTCAGGTTTGGGAATCTCCCTCACATCCTCAGCCATGAAGACCGATGCAAAGAATTCATTTAGTTTCTCCGCAATGGCCTTATCGTCCTTGAGTGCTCCTTTAGCATCTTGATTGCCCAGTGACACCACTGGCTGTTTAGCAGGCTTCCTGTTTCTGATGTACTTAGAAAAATTGTTGCTTATACTTTTTGAGTCTTTGGCTAGCTATTCTTCAAATTCTTGTTTGGCCTTCCTAATTATATTTTTACACTTCATTTGCCAGAGTTTATGCTCCTTTCTATTCCTCACTAGGATTTAACATCCACTTTTTAAAGGACGCCTTTTTGCCTCTCACTGTTTCTCTTACTTTGTTGTTTCGCGACAATGGCATTTTTTTGGTTCTCTTCCAATGTTTTTTAATTTGGGGTATACACTGAAGATGAGCCTCTATTATGGTGTCTTTAAAAAGTTTCCATGCAGCTTGCAGGGATTTCACTTTTTGCTCTGTACCTCCTTCAGAAAAATGAAAGCAATTGAACCCCCATTAGTCCTACAACATGGTCTTTAACATCTACCCAAAATGACCAGTAGTTCAGACTGGATTGCGTAGATCTTCGTAGTAAGATACTTCCTCTCCTTTAGTACATGTGTTGATGAGCTATGAAGTAGTTACAATGTTGAAACTGAAAGTGTCATCACTGGAGTCTTGAGTTCTGACTTTAGAGCTATTGCTCCAGACTCTCTGCAAACTCAGTTAGATGTTGCTGCACTGGTTACCCTACGGTAATTTTTGAAGGTTTTATTTTCAACCATAAGTCAGGATACAATTTAGTCATGGGTATTCTTAGTAAAAGTCATGGACAGATCATGGGCAGTAAACAAAAATTCACAGGCCCGTGATCTGTCCATGACTTGTACTATAACTACCCCTGACTAAATCTTAGCTGGCGGGGCTGCTGTTCTGGGAGGCCCCTGTGGCCAGTTGCACCTGTCGCTGCTCGAGCAGTTCCTGGGGCCAGCCATACCGACTGCTGCTCGGCCGGTCCCTGGGGCCAGCTGCCAGGGACCACCGAGCAGCGGCTGGTGTGGGTGCTTGTGGGCCTCTCTAGCAGCGGCTGGTGCAACTGACTGCGGGGCTGCCCAAGCAGCTGGCTGGGGGGCTGCTCCATCAGCGGCCGGTGTGGCTCTCCCTGGGGCCACCTGAGCAGCTTGCCCTGGGGCCATGCAATCTGTGACTTCCATGACCTCTGTGACAGACAGCAAAAGAGCTGGAGATTAATCCTGCAAATCTGGAGAAGAAATGAGAGGGCTAATTTTTTGCTCTCCCTCCCAGGAAAGTATGCTCTATTATTTTATTACAATGTGTATTACAGCATAAAGTTTATCATTCTTCTGTAATTTGTCTATACTTGCCATCTTCCCCCTTATATTCCCACATTTGTGCCCAGTTCTAGGGTCAATGTCTAGAGAACCTGGGAAGTTTCATCGGTCATTACAATCCAAATAATAAAAATCCTTGACACAAATCTACTTCTCTAAAGTTTTTACAACCAAGTCCCCAGCAACATAAAGACAACATGTTCCCCTTTCCAACCCTGTCAACCTTCATTCTCACAAGAACCCCAAATTAATAATGATTTAACTGCTGAATAATTATGGCAGATGATTAATTGATCATAAGGAGGTCACTCTCATGGTGCTATTAATCAGCATGTCATCATGCAGAAAGAGGGGATAAACAATCTATATCTGTTACAAACGGTGTAAGGGATGCATTATTCAGGCAGCATGAAAAGGTCACTGTGCTGCTGAAAGCAAGATGAGTAGATTTAGTTAGATTGATGAGAGAGTATTATGTTGTATATTTATTATCAGGGAAAAACACACCATTACATCTGTACAAACACCATAAATAACTGTTTAAACAAAATGCCAAGGAAAGAATGAGTTGCTCAGCTGTCTACAGTATTTTAATCTCAAACACCACTGGGTATTTTACAGGGCCATGGCCACTTTTTGGTTTTGGAATTTTCCCACCACAGGACCATGTTCCCCCCAAGCTGTCTATCGTCCACTTTACTTCACTACCACAACACGTACCACACCAATCATCATCCACAACTTACACAGTTGGAAGTTTGGTAAAGGGGTGTGCTGAAAAGGGTGGGTTGAGCGGGGCAGAGCTGACGTTGTGGTACATGGTCTGTGGCATAGGGAAAGCTGTGTGTCTATGGGAGGAGGAGTGGAGAGTATGTACAGTTGGATAACTTCACAATTTATTTCATGTATGTCGGGCATGTTTTGTGTGCCACCCTAACTGCTTCACAATGAGTTTGTGTAATATATGTAATATTGTGTACACATATATATGCAGTACATTATTCCTATATGTAATGCAGCAGTGCTTAGGGCCACCAATCAGAGGTAATGGTTCCATTGTGCTAGGCACTTTGTACACATGCAGTAAGAAAAGCTCACAAACTTGGTTATGACAGGACACAACAGGAGGCTGGGACAAACAGATAAAGGGGGAAAGGGGGTGAATATCATAACAGTGAGAAAGTTGTCATACAGTGGACAGAGCTCTCAGCTCAAAGCCTAGCCATTGTCAGGTGGTATGCCCCACACAATACAGTAAGGGGAATTTTTCAAAATGCTCAGCATTGGCCTATTTCTGTTGATGGCCCCAATCCATCTTCAGTCCAATAGATCATGCTGCCCCTCTGCTAACCATCCAGTTTATCTATGTATTTACTACTACTGAGTGAAAATCCAGATGAAATCCAACCAGGGAGCCAGTCACGTAGGGGAGAATGGAGGGGCATCGGGCACCTAAAATACAACTCCAGTCAGGCAATGTGGTACAATAGGAAAACACAGTTTCAATGTTGAACTGACTTAAAATGAAACATTTTCAGTCAGTTACCAAACAAAAATATTCCAGTTTTCCCAATGGAAAGCTGAAAATGTTCAGGACAATCAATTTTTTTCACAAATATTTTGATTTTGCAGAAACTGAATTTTCCATTAAAAAAAAAAAAGGACAGAAAATTCCTGACTTGCTCTATTATTTACTTTTTGTAGCACCCAGTATGTGAACTGGGCCTTTTTACAAGCATTCAAATAGATATCTGTAAACATTACATTGTAATGGTTTTAATGATCTCTTCTCCCACAGTGATATGTTTATATTTATCAACTACTTTACAGCCAAATAGTCCCTATGTACAAATTCTTGCCCTCTATTCCTTATTCCAAATTCTTCAACTTTTCTTTCCCAAATGCCAGAAGTCATACTCACACTGTGGAATTTCTAATCTTCCTGATACTCAAACTGGTTTATGGACTTCACAAATTTTGCCCAGGAGTAGATCAACAGATTTGTGAGTCACTGACATAAAGATGTTAACTGAAATGGCGTAAGTGGATTAGGTCACTGGAAGAGAGAACTTAAAGGTAGATAGAGAAGGAGACATAACTCTGAGGGTTCCTGACAGATTGTAGAAAAGTTGATGAAGAAGGTCTATTAAACATTGAAAGAGCAACCAGTGAGATAGTATAAGAACCAACAGATTCACAACAGCCAAGGAGGGACAAAAAGATTCAAGAAAGTTGGTAGGTTGGTGTAATTGGCAATGTCAAAAGCAGCAGAAAGGTGGAGGAGGTTAAGGAACGAGCAGAGGTCCTGAGATTTGACCAGACAGAGGTTGTTAGACATCTTGGTGAGAGCAGTTTTTGAGGACTAGAGTGGGAGGAAGCCAGAATGGAGGGAATCCAAGATGGAGCTGGAGGAAAGGTGCTCCAGGCAATGGTTGTAAGTGTTATGGTTGAGGAGTTTAGAGGTGAAGGGAAAGAAGCCTGTAGGTGGAGAGAGGCAAAGTTGAAACTAATAAAAGGAACTTATCGAAGCTAGTCAAAGTGTCATGGTCTGGCCTTAACCAATGCAGTGTGTGAAGAATGAAATAGTTGGGAAATTCTTTTCATAAAATGAGGCTGTGCTTTTAGCATATTATTACTGCACACCTGTAGCTTTTGAGCCATATCTACTTAGTTCGCTGATCAGTTATTTTACAATTACAAGCATTACAAAGCAAACAGAAGTGTAAATCACAGTCTGTATTCTCTTCAGCTTCATTCATTAGCAGCTAATTCCAATTCTAGACTTTGTTGTGAAGGAGTGTGTGAAACAGAAAGCACACAGTCAGAGTAAATTCACGGTGGTGGCAATTATAGAAATCTAGGTTTTACTAGTCAACAAAAGTTTTATATAGAAGTCACTAATGGGAAATAAATATGGAACCACAATTTATGATGTTTATTTTTAAGCTCCTTAGGAGAGTGTGTACATTTTCCATTCCAGTACTGTGATTAAAAAACTACAGACAGGTTATCAGAGAGCCATATGAACACAGTACCTGTTTTATCTTATTATAAATAAACTTGGATGACCAGATTCACCAACTGTGTTACTCCAATATGCTGCTGTTGTAACCCCCCACTAGTTTCAACGGAGTGACAGATACGCAAATAGGGGAGTAACCGAGTTATGAATCAGGCTCAGATCTGCCTATAATAAGATTTCTATTACACTCCTGTTTAGTTGAAATACCTCATCTGTAACTTTCCCCTGTTTGTTTGTTTATTTCTTTATTAAATATAAGGGGAATAGACAATTTCCGGGCAAAAGTAATTGACCTAAGTAAAATATTTGCTGTTTGAAGACACATAATACCTAGTAAAATTATATTAGGAATATGTAATGCAATCATTTGTTATATGCACTGATAGGTGAACGTCAAAAATTTGACAGTTATGAGAAGTGATGCATCTTTCAACCAGGTGCAGGAAAAGCAATCCAGATCAATTAAATATAACCTAAGATTAGACATGAGCAATCCATTTTGAGCAACATTTGGATGGCCTCAGTTCATATGCTGTTCCCAATACAAAACACATAATACAACATCCATAGTCATGAACAAGCTGATGAAGAACACTGCATTGAGTTGAGTGTTCGCAAAGGTAAGCCTTAAACTAATTTGAAAACCACCTGATGGTTATGTGAAACTGTGGGAAATGTTCTATTGGGAACTCTATTTCCAAAGAGGAGTAAGACTGGGATCTTCCCTGTTGCTGGGGGCACATTTACATGAAAGAACAAATGCTGCTGCTTATTTTCCATCCAATTCCATAATCATTTATAAACCCACCCGTGGGATGTCACAAATATGCAAGGATGTGGCTTCAGGTAGGGTATAAACAGCAGGAGTAGATGAACTTTTAAAAAATCATGATGCTGTTTTCATATGGCTCAGATCATCCCTTTCTGAGCCAGAACTTTACTACTCCAAAATTGGTTTTCATTAAGCACGCAAGGGAGGTATTTAAATTTAATCACATTCCACTTCAACCCTTATTATTAAGTTAAGCAGGTGTTGATTGAGGGAAGGCATGGTTTGCTGATTTGTGAGATGTTTTCTCCCAGCATTTGCTAGACAGATTGCCATCCATGCTTCCTGTTAAACCATGCCTTGTTATGGCAAGGGGAGTATGTCACGACCTGTGGAAAGTGACTGCTGAAATGCAAGTTCTGGAGCCCAGATCTCTGCAGGAATCAAAAGGAGAAACTGCTGTCTGATGATCTGTATTGTCAATCCTAAGAGTTCAAGAATCAGAAGTGGTGACTCGGATTGTTATTGATTAAAAACTTCACAACCTTTATTTTGCTTGCTCTACCTTCTGGTTGTGGGGAAGCACCTGACAGTGTCATAAGGGAGAATATACCACCCTACTGAAATACACAGAAGGTATTACACATAATGCAGATGAGCAGGCACCATGATGCCATTGGGTCCAAGAGCTTAACAGGATACAGAAAAGATTTTGACATTTGTATGGATGATGAAAATAGCAAGAACTAAAACAGGAAAAAATCAGAGTTTTGGAAGGGATATAAATCCTCACGCTTCATAAGCATAAGGACATAAGGCAATCTCAAGTGAATGGGCCTTAGGAAAAAGCTTTCCTTGTGGCCAGGTTATTTCATAATTGCCTATTCTAGGGGTTTCTTGCAGCTGCTTCAGACGAAGGTACTATTGGCCACCACCAAAGACAAGAACCTGACCTAGATAGCATAGCAATTCCTATGTTCGCATATGCTGGTGGCAGGCTCATTCTTTCTCATAATTATGAAGGGGAAGCACAGGGCAAAAGGGAGGGGAGTTTCACATCTCTCTCTGAGGAACAGCCGTGTTAGTCTGTATTCGCAAAAAGAAAAGGAGTACTTGTGGCACCTTAGAGACTAACCAATTTATTTAAGCATAAGCTTTCGTGAGCTACAGCTCAGCTCACGAAAGCTTATGCTTAAATAAATTGGTTAGTCTCTAAGGTGCCACAAGTACTCCTTTTCTTTTTACATCTCTCTCTCTCTCTCTCTCTCTCTCTCTCTCTGAGAGCCACAGCAATTCCTCCTTCATCAGTATATTGTGCTCTCTTTCCTGTGTTCCTTTGATTTGCCTGTGTTGGGACAAAGCAAGTGGTCCAGATCATTGTTCACTGGAGCCTCCTGTGTTAAGTGAAACAGAGACGAAGCACACCTGTGATCAGAGCTCCACTCCCTCTGTCTGATTTAGGCAAAAGGGGTGGAGCATAGCTCAGGAATATTCCCCACCAACCCTTAGGAGGAAAAGAAAGAGAGGGAGAGAGAGAGATGTCAACGTCAATGTCAACGCAAGCTCAGACCACCAGCAGCGCCACTAGGTACTGTTATGCTTGTCTAAATCATAGCCTGTCTGTAGCAGTCATGAGAATCCCTTGCAGAGTGTGTGTGCATGGGGGGATAAGACCCTGGAGTTTTTATGAAATCAATTTACACTTAAATCTTCCTCAGCTGTAAAAAGTTACATTGCATCTACATAAAGCAGGGAAACAAATGCATCTTCATGAATTATTTAGCCACAGCAGGACAGATTTTCAAGTGCTCAACACCCACAACTGGGATTAGCTTTTCAAAGGACCTCTGCTCCTATTTACACACCTAAATAAGGTCCAGATTTTCAAAAGGGTTCAGCACCTTACATTTAAAAAAGAAAAGAATCTGGCCCTGTATTTAGCTAACTCACTGGGAGCTGAGTTCTCTTAAAAATCTGTCCCAAGATGTAGGGTTAAAAAGATTTTCAGTTAATCTTTAATTAAGGGCATTTTAAGAGCGCAAAATAAAGAAAATGGGACAGCCTCAAGATGTTTCACTAATGTAGAGAGCTTTGCAGCCTGGGGTAAAGTTAATAGTAAGGCTGAGGTAATTTTTTGGTGAGGAGGAGCAGTTCAATATTGGTTTACAATCAGACAACATGCCAGTCCTGACAGGAATGACAAATTTTTCAGTAAACTAATTAGATAGTTTCAAATATTTCCGTCAGGTTAGTAGCATAAATGAAATAAAGATATTTGTAGCCAGGCTGTTAAAAGCTTTTAGTGGGAAAAATAACATAAATTTGCCTAAGCAGTTATCGTGAATTTAATACAAACAGCTGATAAAACATCCACAATGGCAACTTAGTGCTGAGCCAGACAGTTGCCAGAGACTGCCCTGTGATTCCTCACAAATATGGCCACCACACCTTGTTCCCCAAAACAATGTTACTGTACATTTGGTTTAATATTTTTTTCTCACTGATAATAAGATGCTGTGAACATTGTCAAAGTATCCATGAGGTGCTTACGTTTCTCTTCCATAAGCTTTATATACCCTCTTGAATTCCCACTTTCTATTTGAAATTTCTGCCTAGCATTGCTGTGTAAAACAGCTACTGTGCTACAACTCAAAGGCAGCTGCATTTCAGTGGTTGGCAGATTATATGGAGGAAGCATGGTCTTGTGGCTAAAGTACTGGATTGGGACACAGGAGATCTGGTTCTGTGCTCTGCCACTGAGTTCCTGAGCAACTTTGGTCAAGTCATTTCACTTCTCTTTGCCTCAGCTTCCCCCATCTGTAAAACAGGGACAATAATACTTTCCACAGAAATGATGTGAGGATAAATCCTTTACTGTTTGACAGGGACTTAGATGTTAGGGTGATGAGTAGCTGTATAAAATACTGAGATATATATATCAGGAGTCACCCAGGCAGCTAAAACAATCTTTTCATTGCAAGATGTAATTCACAGCAATCATATTAGTATTACAATAAGTATGTTTTAGTGCCATCTAGCTATCCCATAAGGTAATTCAGTACCCTACACATCTCCTATGAAATCTGTCCTTTTCTTAGCAGAAATAATAGAATTGCTTAAATTCTGCTATATGCATATTCATATGCATATTCTGCTAATATCCCAGGATATTAGAGAGACAAGGTGAGTGAGGTAATATGTTTTATTGGACCAACTTATGCTGGTGAAAGAGACAAGCTTTTGATCTTATATAAAGAAGAATTATGTGAGCTCAAAAGCTTGTCTTTCACCAACAGAAGTTGGTCCAATAAAGGGTATTACCTCATCCACCTTGTCTCTTTAAATTCTGCTTACATTTTTTGCAGCTGTCAGTCATAAATACAATGGTCACCATTAAAATATTTACAGCTGCCATTGGCAAGAACTGAATGTTACAGTATGGCATTCCATATACTAATATCGCTGTACTTTAGTATAGGACATAGCACGCAGTAATGTTAACTACTTGCCACCGGCAACTGTAAATATTTAATAGGTGTGAATGGAATGGAATGAAATAGCAATTTCTAGTATTAAAGCATTGTGATACAGCAGTAGTACACTGCATAAATATGAGTAAGCAACCACAGACTTTGTATGCATTTGGAGTCTGGTCTCTGATGCATAAAAATGCTCTGTGGATTCCCTTGCTACTGAAATTTGGTATGACTTTATTTTGATTGAGAGAAACATCCGTAAGGGGGCAAAAGCCATGTGTTCTATGCATTAAGACAAGCATGCATGGGGATTGACTTCCCTTATCTAAGCAAGTTGGTACACACAAGTGTAGGTTCTATAAGCTGTGAACTCTAAAAATGTGGCAGGCAAGTAGATTCCTGCAAAATTGCCACAGACTAACCAGCATATCCTCTAAGTGGAGTGTGTCTGTCGACGTAGCAAAGCAGTTACCCACATTCAGAACCATGATGTCATACACCTGATTTCAGAAATGCTGCATTCTGTTTCCTTAGTGATGGCATCGGGCATCTTTTGCAAGTCACCATGTGCAGCGTAGGTTCACTGTGAAAAGCATGACCTTAATGTAAAAACACACATCGCTTATTAGCTTCCATGAAATGACTTAGTGGTAATTACATGTCACAAAAATTACAAACATGCTACAATGGTATTATAAATATACTGTAATTAAATATATCTATATTCTAAAGTGTATCCAAATATTATATTCTATTTACCACTCTCTCTTTGGAGACTGAAGTGTTAACGCATCCATGGACTAATGGAAAAGTCCATTGTAGTCAGGAGTCTTTCCATTGGTTCAAATGGGCTATGGATTAGGCCCTTACTGTAGAACAGGATCAATAGTCCCCTGAGTAATTACTTTAGCCTTTGTCACTGAAGACTCAATGTACGCGTTGGTGGGGTGAGGGGCCCTCTCTGCAAATTGGCATTAAATAATCTCTTGGGGCATTCGGCACATAATGCCAAATTCATGAAAAGAAGCAACATGGGTCTGTAGATTCACAAATACATTTGGCTCCTCTTCTGCTCACATTGGCAAAATATGCATCTTTCTAGGACGGCATTTATTTCAAGCGAGTTATTTTTAAATTAGCTAGTAGCAGCTATCTAATTATTACTCAGTTATAAACAGGATGCAGCAGAAAACGGGCGATCGTGAAGTAGAAATGTATGTGATGTATGATGGCCTTCAATACCCATAGTGAATACTGTATTAGCAAAGATTGCTTTCTATCACCATCCCCACTAATTGCAAGAAGAGTTTTGAAACATCTGAGACCAGTTTGAGAAGGAAGTTATAAAGCAAAAGCTGCAGAAGGAGGTGTAAACGAGAGAGTAACCATCCTCACTCAATAAGACAAAATGTGGGACTCCCATGGATTAAAGCAAGTTTTGGATCAGGGCCACCTGATTTTGGATTATGTTCTGTCTAATATTTCTTTAGCACCTCATACCTTTTATAAAAACCTCTTTATTCCTGTTAATACCTTCGACTAATAAAGTTCTGCCCATTTGCTGGATCTAACTGACTGCTGTTTGGTTCCTTTCTCTTTGTTTTCATTTCCCAGGAAGAATTGTGCGTTTTGGGTTTTTTTTTAACTTTTTTTAACCTGCAATACTTGAATAGTCCATTGCTTCCTGTTCCTTGCATTCATCTTTTTCATAGGAATTGTAGTCTCTCTACCTTAATTATAGTGTGTTTTGTAGTCCTCTCCTCTGCTGACTACACTGGTGGATTTTAGTACTTCTATCAAATTCACTAGATTTGTTAATTCCTCAGAACTTTCTTCCCTGAAATCTAATACCCTCGTATTGCTTCATTCTGTTAACCCATTCAATATTACGCTGAATTCAAGTAGCTCATGGTGTCTGGTATGAAGCTTCTCTTACACATTTCTAGTTGGCACCTTTCAAATAGCAGTAGTTAAAGCAGATTGAAACAGGAAGGGATCTGTCATTGCACCTTCAGGGGGAGCTGTGGATAGAATCCTGCTTACCCAAGCCAAGGAGAGGAGGGAGGAATTCTCCCATGTTTTTAGACAGGGAAGGAGGAGCTGTAGTTCTCTTACACTCACCTCCACTTTTCTGCACTTTAACCACTGCCCTTAGAAAGCAGCAGACTATCCAGGGTGGCTTCTCTATTAACTGGTGTCTACACGCTTTGTGTTTTGCTAAACCTAGGGGCCTCTTTGATTATGTGTATTTGGCTAAGGGAGTTGCTCAGATATGACAGTGATGGGGACTGTATAACTACATAGACATGAATAGGCCCTTTAACACAACAGATATCTGGGTAGATAAGTTCCCCACTAGAGAATGGCATCCTGTGATTTTAAGTACCCTGAGAGTTGGATCATACTTCCTACTTACTGCTTCAATTATTAAGTGTTGATGAGGTGCTCAGATACTACAGTGATGGACAAATGCTTTTGGGGTCTAGTGCCTACCTCTTTCCCACAAATATCTTTCTCTCCCTTTCTTGACTATCTGCAGTGATGGAGCTTTAGCACCATCTATTCCACTAATCAACATCTTCAGTGGAAGCCATTTGGAAAGAACTGGAGAAATGCAACTTTTTGTTAACTTCTTTATTCCATAAAGGGATAATAATATTTCTTAGCAAACTCACCTCCGTGATGAATGAAATATCAAATCAAGAAACTATTACAATGTATTTGTAATAAATACAATAGCAACTAGTCTCTTCTATATTGGTTTTTATGTCATACTCTTGGGGTATGCTCAAACAATTCGTATAGTGGGGTGCTGAGAGCCCTTGAACCAAACTGCAAACCCTGTATATAACGGAAACCACTTCAAGCCAGGGTGTGGCAGCACCCACAGCACCCCTAGTTCCTGCATCTATGTACTTAGCACCGTAGCATCTCGGTGCCTCTAATAGTGCATTAAGTGATGTAACTCATCCCTGTTGTGTATGGTTTGTTCTCTCCTCCTTTCCCCAAGGGGACAATTGTGTATGCAGTTGAGTTTTTTATTTTGGTGTTTTTTTGGTTTTAATGCACATGATACTGTGTATAGGAGAAGGCAGTTTGTAGAAATGTGCCTTGCACTTGGATTTGAAGGTGGTGAGGTTTATGATGCTCTTTCTTTTCTGCTGGAATTAATTAATCTCCGTCTATCTCTATCTAAAGATATATCTCTTGTATAGACAAACTTTACCATTAAGGTATAAAGTTCCATTGTCCCTGAGGAGTAAGTTGTGTACCTTGGTCTAAATCCCTGGAGTGCCTCCAAGATTATTCAGAAATTATTTGGGGGACCTAGATGATCACTGTAGTCCCTTCTAGCCTTGGGATCTATGCATTTGTAACACTTCTGCCCGTCAGAGTTGGCAGCAACAAGGGCCGGGTTCAATATCTAGGGGATTCATTCCAATAACACAATGCAAACCGGCTCGAGCCCCCACCCAGTGACCTGGGACAAATATATACCACCCCCGCTGGGCGCCTCCAAGAGGCAATACTTCCCCTCTCGCAAGCACAGAGTCTGAGTGTCGCAAAAAACCTTTTAATAACAGAGAGAAACAATGTGGCATTATGTTGGGGAAACACCACCAACGGGATTCGTAACACAACCCATGAGCAAAAAAAACCACCCCAAGCAAATTGGGGCATGCCCTTTCCCTTTGGTTCTTGAGTCCAGCAACCCCAAATCACCCAAAGTCCCAAAAATCCAATGACCCAAAAGTCTCTGTCCCTGGTCAGGGCAGCCCCAGAGTTCAAAAGTTTATCTGCAGAGCTTTACCTCCCAACGTGGGTGGAGATGCGGGGGGGGGAGAGGTAAGGGGCACCTTACATGATCTGAAGCTGACCGCCCCACAGCTCCATAGGCCTTCGCTCCGCCAGCCGCCCCACGAACTGCTTCGCTCGGCTGCTCCACCAGCCGGTCCACAAGCAGCTCCCGCCGTCCTATGAACTGCTCCACCAGCCTGTCCACAAGGCACTCCAGCCATCCCACAAACTGCTCCACAATATATCTTCAGGCTCCCCCACTACTTAACACAACGCTCAGTGATTTCAGCTCTTAGTCAGTTCAGCTCTTTGGTGAATTCAGCTTGTAGTAGGGGAGCCTCAGTGCTGGTGCACCATTAGCCCAAAGTGAGCTCAGCAACCTGTAACTAGACTCCTAATAGAATCAAAATTAGCTCTGATATTCCACAGTGGAGAGAGGAGGAAGTGCAATTAGCATGTAAGGCCCTCACCCAGGAGCCCATGCCACCAAGTATTAATACTTGTCCCCAGCCTCTCTCAATTCACAGAGGTTTGGAACCCATGACCCTTGCCTAGCGAGTGCTACTTAGTTGATGGTGAGTCCCTCCATCATAACAAAAGGCCAAGTACAGTTCCAAGCACAGTTCCCATAATCAGGGTAATAACAATTTATTCTTCCTGCCCCAATAACAGAGACACTGGGGATCCCACAGCAGCCAAAGTGACCATTTGGGCAGCTATGGCCTCATTCTAGGTGGGGTGGGTGTGCCTATGCAAATGAGATCGGCCCCTGAAGTTCTTTTCCACAACTTGCCACACCTCACCACCAGATGTCAGGGTGGAGCTCATCCTGACACTGCTTACACATTTATGAATGATACGGTCTGAGACCTTTAACTTGATTCAATGTTCTGTGGGAAGCCAGAGATCAGAGGACAGATTTGGTGTGCTTGCAGTAGTAGTGTAGAAAATGTTAGTCACAGTTGCAACTATGTGAGAACTTAGTATCAGTGAAGAATCCAAGAGTACTGCTAAAGTATGGACTGAACTGTCCAGTTAATAAAATCATAGAAGATAGGGTTGGAAGAGACCTCAGGAGGTCATCTAGTCCAACTCCCTGCTCAAAGCAGGAACAAACCCACCTAAATCATTCCAGCCAGGGCTTTGTCAAGCCGGCCCTTAAAAACCTCTACGGACAAAGATTCCACCACCTCCCAAGGTAACCCGGTCCAGTGCTTCACCACCCTCCTAGTGAAATATTTTTCCTACTATCCAACCTAGACCTCCCCCAAGAGACCATTGCTCCTTGTTCTGTCATCTGCCACCACTGAGAACAGCTGAGCTCCATCCTCTTTGGAACCCCCCTTCAGGTAGTTGAAGGCTGCTATCACATCCCCCCTCACTCTTCTCTTCTGCAGACTAAATAACCCCAGTTCCCTCAGCCTCTCCTCATAAGTCATGTGCCCCAGTCCCCTAATCATTTTTGTTGCCCTTTGCTGGACTCTCTCCAATTTGTCCACGTCCTTTCTGTAGTGGGGGCCGCAAAATTGGATGCAATACTCAAGATGTGGCATTACCAGTGCCGAATAGAGGGGAATAATCACTTCCCTCGATCTGCTGGCACTGCTCCTAGTAATGCAGCCCAAAATGTCGTTAGCCTTTTTGGCAACAAGGGCACACTGCTGATTCATATCCAGCTTCTCATCCACTGTAATCCCCAGGTCCTTTTCTGCAGAACTGCTTCTTAGCCAGTTGGTCCCCAGCCTGTGGCAGTACATGGGATTCTTCCATCCTAACTGCAGGACTCTGCACTTGTCCTTGTTGAACCTCATCAGATTTCTTTTGGCCCAATCCTCCAATTTGGCTAGGTCATTCTCGATCCTATCCCTAACCTCCAGCATATCTACCTCTCCCCCCAGCTTAGTGTCATCCACGAATTTGCTGAGGGTGCAATCCATCCCATCATCCATATCATTACTGAAGATGTTGAACAAAACCAGCCCTACGACCAACCCTATGGCAGTCCGCTTGATACCGGCTGCCAACTAGACATCGAGCCATTGATCACTACCTGTTTAGTCCAACAATCTAGCCAGCTTTCTATCCACCTTATAGTCCATTAATCTAATCCATACTTCTGTAACTTGCTGGCAAGAATACTGTGGGAGATGGTATCAAAAGTAAAGTCAAGGTATATCATGTCCACCGCTTTCCCCATATACACAGAACCAGTTATCTCATCATAGAAGGCAATCAGGTTGGTCAGACATGACTTGCCTTTGGTGAATCCATGTTGACTGTTCCTGATAACCTTCCTCTCCTCCAAGTGCTTCAAAATGGATTCCTTGAAGACCTGCTCCATGATTTTTCTGGGGACTAAGGTGAGGCTGACCAATGTGTAATTTCCCAGGTTCTCCTTCTTCCCTATTTTGAAGAGGGACACTATATTTGCCTTTTTCCAATCATCCAGGACCTCCCCCAAATGCCATGAGTTTTCAAAGATAATAGCCAATGGCTCTGCAATCACATCAGCCAACTCCCTGAGCATCCTCAGATGCATTGCATCTGGCCCTATGGACTTGTGCATGTCCAGACTTTCTAAATAGTCCTTAACCTGGTCTTTTACCACTGAGGGCTGCTCACCTCCTCCCCATGCTGTGCTGCCCAGTGCAGCAGCGTGGGAGCTGACCTTGTCTGTGAAGACCCAGACAAAAAAAACATTGAGTATTTCAGCTTTTTCCATATCATCTGTCACTAGGTTGCCTCCTCCATTCAGTAAGGGTCCCACGCTTTCCCTGACCACCTTCTTGTTGCTAACATACCTGTAGAAACCCTTCTTGTTACCCTTTACATCCATTGTTAGCAGCAACTCCAATTGTCCTTTGGCCTTCCTGATTACAGCCCTGCATGCTCAAGCAATATTTTTATACTCCTCCCTAGTCATCTGTCCAAGTTTCCACTTCTTGTAAGCTTCTTTTTAGTGTTTAAGCTCACCGATGATTTCTCTGTTAAGCCAAGCTGGTCACTTGCCATATTTGCTATTCTTTCTGCACATCGGGATGGTTTGTTCCTGTGCTCTCAATAAGGCTTCTTTAAAATATAGCTAGCTCTCCTGGACTCCTTTCCCCCTCATATTAGCCTCCCAGGGAATCCTGCCCATCAGTTTCCTGAGGGAGTCAACGTCTGCTTTTCTGAAGCTTTTCTGCTGCTCTCCTTTCTTCCTTTTGTCAGGATCCTGAACTCGACCATCTCGTGGTCACTGCTGCCTAGGTTGCCACCCACTTCTACTTCCCCTACCAATTCTTCCCTGATTATGAGCAGCAGGTCAAGAGGAGCATGGCCACTAGTTGGTTCCTCCAGCACTTGTACCAGGATGTTGTCCCCACACTGTCCAAAAACTTCCTGGATTGTTTGTGCACTGTGGTATTGCTCTCCCAGTAGATGTCAGGGTGATTGAAGTCCCCCATGAGAACCAGGGCCTGTGATCTGGAAACTTATGTTAGTTGTCCAAAGAAAGCCTCGTCTACCTCATCCTCCTGGTCTGTTGGTCTATAGCAGATGCCCACCATGACATCACCCTTGTTACTCTCGCCTCTAAATTTAACCCAAAGACTCTCAACAGGCTTTTCTTCAGTTTCATACTGGAGCTCTGAGCAATCATACTGCTCTCTTACATACAGTGCAACCCCTCCACCTTTTCTTCCTCCCCTGTCCTCCCTGAACAGTTTGTACCCATCCATGACAGTGCTCCAGTCATGTGAGCTACCCCACCAAGTCTCTGTTATTCCAGTCACATCATAGTTCCTTGACTGTGCCAGGACTTCTGATTCTTCCTGCTTGTTTCCCAGGCTTGTTATCCCAGTTGTGGATGTGTACTGTCTACCATTGGAGAACTGGAGAGGAAAGATGGCCCAGTGGTTAGGATACTGGTCTGGGACTTAGGAGACACATATTCAATTCTCTGCACCACTAAAAACTCCTGTATGACCATGGGTAAGTCACTTAGTTTCTCTGTGCCTCAGTTCCCCAACTGTAAAATGGGAATAATAGCACTTCCCTATTTCACAAGGATTGTATGAGAATAAATTCATTAAAGGTTGTGAGGTGCTCAGATACTATAATAGTGGAGGCCATATAAGTACATAACAGATAAAATTCCTGGCTCTGCTTAGTCTCTTTGTGCCTCTGTTCCCCATATTTACAATGGGGATAACATTACTTCACAGTGGTATTGTGAGGCTAAATACTGTGAGGTTTGCAGATACTGCAGTGATGGGGTCCACCTAAATACCTACACCCTCTTCAAAGTCCTTTCCTCTGTCCCCCAGAATAACCCCTGCCTTTGTTGGGTTCATCTTCAACCAGCTGTTGTTCATCCATGAGATGATCTTGTCCGAGCCATCATGGTGGTAGTAGTAGTGGCCATATATAGTGAAGGATAAGTAGAAATGTGTGACCACTAGGGCTTAGAGGTCCTAACTGAGATTAGGGTCCCATCGTTCTAGAAATTGTACAAATATGTAGTAGAAAACAGCCTCTGTTCTGAAGAGTTTATATTGTAAGCAGACAAGACAGAAGGAAGGAGAAACAAAGTTATATTATCCTCATTTTACAGATGGGGCACTGACTCACATAAAAACTAAGTCACTTATCCAGGGTCTCCCCAGAAGTCAGTGTCAGAGTCAAGAGCTGAATGCAGCCAACCACTGCACCTCCCTCTCTAATAGATACACTAATGTTGGTTTTTAAGAGATGGGCCCAAGCAGCAAAGTTTGGAACCAGATCCGTATTTTTCCAAAACTTGGTGGTGATCAGATCTGGATTCTGATCTGTCCAATCTCTCATGGATATTTTACACATGGGTATTTTTACATGGTTGGGAACCTGGTGACTACGTAAGGGATTCAAACTTCAGTCTGAAGTGGGCCCCTCATTTTTTAAGGCAGCAGAGAAGTACCCCTATATGCAGAGTGTGGGTGAAACATGGAGTGCCCTTAACATCTGAGTGCTATGTTAGTTCCAACTGCCAGTTGAGGGCTCTAGTTGACCTTTACAGTTGAGTGCTATGTAAGAGCTCCAGTTAAACAACATTTCTAGCAGAGTGCTACTCAGGGCTTCCATTTGAGTGCTGGCTGAGAGCTCCTGTTGAGGATTGCAGCTGAAATTGAGAACAGTCATTGGAACACTCCAATCAGCTGAGCATTCACTAAATTGCATGGAAAAATGTCAACAAGCCACCAATTAACATTGAAATGAAACCTTGCTGAATGTTAGATGGGACATTCCAGTTGAAAGATCTTTCCTTTTTTTTTTTTTTCATTTGTGATCATGTTGTCACAGACCATGAAGTAGTGATTCCACGATTCTCACACAATACTTCCAGAGGGGTTCACCCCCACTTTTGCCTGACCAGTAGAGCTAGCTGGCTGATCAGGACTGGGTATGTTCCTCCCCTTAAAAGGGTATAGCAGTTTTTGTGCTTCCTGTACGCCAGGGAATCCCAGAAGGCAATTTGCTTCTTTAGTGAAGAATGTCTCTGATGTGTCCACTGGGGTGGTGTGGCTGGGCTCAAATGGCATGGTCTAATACACAGAAATCCATGAGTATTCTGGAAGTGTAAAGTACTAATCAACATGAGTCAGGGTGGCGGCACTGGGTCCTGTATGGCTCCATGTCATGGATGAAACTTTCCCATTATCATACAGGGGGGGTTATAAAGAATTTTCAATGTTTATGGAACTTGAGGGCCTGATTCCCCTCTAATTTCATTGTCTTCAGTGAAGTTGTTCCTGATTTAGTGAGAGGAGACTCAACCCCTTGGACCTACTTAAACTTCAGAAGGGAGTTAAATTTGAGAGCTGTTCAGGGGCTTAGCAGGAAGATCTAGGGAGAGAACTGATTTCAGATATAGGAGAACAGGGGATCAGCTGAATTCTGAGCCTGACATTTGCATGCTACACATGTTAACACAGAGATCTACCTTTGTAACTAAATGTGCTTATTGTATGCCATTAATGTATTATTTTTAATCATTTCCAGCAGGCTGCAGATACTGTTACTAAGCAAGAATCCTTCTGCTGTCAGGATAACTATAGGATTACAGATGCTCAGCATGCACATAATGTCAAATTCTCCAGCCACTAAAATATTATGCCTGAGGCATTACAAGCCTTATTCATTTCAAACTTGGCAATTCAGATTGTTGCATAGCAGTTAACAGAATTTCACAACATCATACTGGATTTTCCTGTTACTACAGTAGGTTGCTGTGATAAGAACATACATTGAAGATTGTACTGATTTACTGAAGGTTACTGTGAGATGAAACAGGGCAGTATGCTTCAAAGAGCAGTTGTTACGCAGATCAAGAGAGCTAAAGGGATATATTTTCTGGACACTCAACCAAAAAAAATGACTAATGTTTAGATAGAAAATGTTTTATTTAAATAATGGAAATATGACACAAAAAGTTAAAGAAAACCAGATACATTTCTGTAGTTAAAGTTGAGAATGGTCAGCAAAAAGACAAGACTATAAGTGAACTGTAGATTGTCAAGTCACCACTAACTTTGAAGTTCCTGGCTTTTATAGGTTGGGGGCATTAATCTTTTAAAATAAATGTTTCAAATTTGTCACTTGTGTTCTAATTTTAGCTCACAAGATTGCATCAGGGTAAATACTCCGTCTAAGGGAAATAAATTGTTTCGTATCTATAGACAAGAGAGATCAAATTGGTGCAGAATGAGTCTGTTGTTTCAGCATATGGCCGAGCTGGTTATTGTTTATTCATTTATATTGCTGCAGCGCCTAAAGGCCCCAATCAAGACTGTATCCCCATTGTGCTTGTCATCTGCCAATATAGTGAGGCCCATTTGCAGAGTTGTAACAGAATTTGGGCCTTGTAGGTCAGTTTCCTATGTAAAACAGAAACTGATGATGCACAGTCTTTCTGGGTGTAATTTGTTTATTTACAGAATGTACACAGGTCCTGTTGTATTGCACAGGGGTGGTAACAAGCAGCATATGGACAACTCCCTCTTGCAGAAAACTCAGGTTCAATTCCTCTGCCCTGTCCCAAGAAGCTGCTGCCTTGTGTCACTGTCTCTCTTCAAGGACCATGCACAAGTCTTACTGCTTCACAAACAGTCTCCTTTCCTTACCACAGTCCCTGAGTTCCTCACCTGGGAAACCCTGAGTCGCGGATACTCACTGAGACCATATGACCTGAAAAGATGATCCTGGGTGGGTCTACCCTTTTTGAGATACCAAGGAACCTCAGAGCTTCAAATGGCAGACAATAGAGAGTTTTCTAATCCTCAAATTTAACCCTTAACCTCTGGGTGCATTTACCACCTGACATCTTTATCACCTCAGCTGGTCCAATCAAACTCCACCACCCCCACTGAGCTGGGGAGGAGGATTATATCATTATACAAGTGTTCAGGACACAGTGTACTCAATGAACCTACAGTGGCCCCAGTGATAGAAGAAAATAGAGCTCAAGGACTAAAGGATAGACTTGTTGTGTAAATATGGGGCATCAAAGCATTTGTTGTTACAACATTCAGATCTTGCATTTAAAAGATCTCTTAGAACCTCTGTTCTTCTCTTTAGGCATCTTTCTGTGAGGAAAAAGAGAGGAGAGGGTTTTTTGCTGTGCAAGTTTTTACACATGGTCCTACTTTGGAAAGAATAATGATTTTCAGCTAATAGGCTGCACGTTGTCTATGTCAATGTCTAGATTGTGTCTCAGACCTCTCAATCATTTTTACTTGTTTGTATGAATAGTCATATTGGTATTAAAAGGAATCAAACTTTGGTACTCATGAAAGGTAAGGTAAATGGAAAAAGTAATAGAGATGAGCAAACCCATTTCCTTTAGGTTTTGCTCCTCTCTATCGGTTCAGAATGAATAGTTTCTATAGGTGGACCTATGGAAACCTGCTGTGTAATATTTGTAAATAGCAACTTTGTTAATAAAAAATACACTTTATATGTATGGAAGGAACATTTCCACAGTGTATGTGTGTGGCAGGTTGCCTCCTATATAAAAATGTATATCTGGGTGGGAAATGTTTTATATGTAAATAGTGTTTTCTGTCAGTTTCTACCATTAATCAACTAAATCCATGTATGTAATAAAATGACATCTCATGCAAATTCATGATTGCTGCTACAGCAGTTGTCAACAATCTCTGCGTGCTGCTGACTCTGAGCATGAGTTATGCATATATAGAGAGATATATAAATATACTATATATCTCTATATAAATAAATATAGATATATAAAAAATATGGGATTCCCGGTTGTTTTTATAATGACACCACGCTCACAAGCCCACTACTTTCTGCTTTATTTCAGGTTCCTAAAGTCAATTTTGGCCCCAGGTTGCTTCCCAGGTAGGAGGGCCTTTTAGGTTTTCCAGTGAAGAAACGAGCATCATTGTAATGGCATTAAAGAAAGCAAAAACTACTTGCTCCGAGCTACAAATTATAGCAACATTAAGCAACTATTACTATAATGAAAATTATTGAAGCCCAAGGTAGCGGACAAGCTGTGTACATCTGGTCTGTTCATCTGCTTCTATGGAGAGTGCTTCAGAGAGCGAGAGAGCTGATCATGACATTTTAGTAGTGTTTTAAGTAGAGGAGAATAGAGAATGTTGTTCCCTCTCATAAACTTCCATTTTGCCCTCTTGAAGAAAAAAGCTTATGAAGTGTAAACACATATCTGCACCCTATAACTACAGAATAACATCTCCCAGTAGCAGATTACATCGCAACATCCTGTTGTACTATTACCTGAGCTCAGTAGGGTTGGGATGGGAAAATCTAGGTATTGCAAGAATGGGTCTTTAATCATTTAGTAGCTGAGTCTGTGTTAGGAAGCCCCTTGCTGCTAGAGGTGTCATCTTGCAAATGAATTGTAAATTTGAGGTCCTGACTCTTCCTGATCATTAAACATTGTAGAAAGAGTAGTGGTGATTAACTCTAATATCCTGCCAAATTTGAATTTGAATAATGATTGTATTCTGCATAGAGTAGTGAAATTCCCCTTCAAGCTTCAGTTGAACTGTATTCATTTCTGCTAAAGTTTTGTAGATTTGCTGTGCAATGTTGGTTACTGCATTTCACTGAGAAATGACTGATCATTAGTGTCCGTGAAGTGATATGAATGTCTAGTTTGTATAATCAGTTAGCAGTGAGTAAAGTAAAGAGATAGGTGCCCTATCTAAATGAAAGTTAGATAGATAGACTGATAGATAATCTTTATTGCATTTGTCCAACTAATTGATCAGATTTTGGTGATATTTCTTGATCCACAGTGTAGAAAAATCATAGAATCATAGAATCATAGAATATCAGGGTTGGAAGGGACCCCAGAAGGTCATCTAGTCCAACCCCCTGCTTGAAGCAAGACCAATTCCCAGTTAAATCATCCCAGCCAGGGCTTTGTCAAGCCTGACCTTAAAAACCTCTAAGGAAGGAGATTCTACCACCTCCCTAGGTAACGCATTCCAGTGTTTCACCACCCTCTTAGTGAAAAAGTTTTTCCTAATATCCAATCTAAACCTCCTCCACTGCAACTTGAGACCATTACTCCTCGTTCTGTCATCTGCTACCATTGAGAACAGTCTAGAGCCATCCTCTTTGGAACCCCCTTTCAGGTAGTTGAAAGCAGCTATCAAATCCCCCCTCATTCTTCTCTTCTGCAGGCTAAACAATCCCAGCTCCCTCAGCCTCTCCTCATAACTCATGTGTTCCAGACCCCTAATCATTTTTGTTGCCCTTCGCTGGACTCTCTCCAATTTATCCACATCCTTCTTGAAGTGTGGGGCCCAAAACTGGACACAGTACTCCAGATGAGGCCTCACCAATGTCGAATAGAGGGGAACGATCACGTCCCTCGATCTGCTGGCTATGCCCCTACTTATACATCCCAAAATGCCATTGGCCTTCTTGGCAACAAGGGCACACTGCTGACTCATATCCAGCTTCTCGTCCACTGTCACCCCTAGGTCCTTTTCTGCAGAACTGCTGCCTAGCCATTCGGTCCCTAGTCTGTAGCTGTGCATTGGGTTCTTCCGCCCTAAGTGCAGGACCCTGCACTTATCCTTATTGAACCTCATCAGATTTCTTTTGGCCCAATCCTCCAATTTGTCTAGGTCCTTCTGTATCCTATCCCTCCCCTCCAGCGTATCTACCACTCCTCCCAGTTTAGTATCATCCGCAAATTTGCTGAGAGTGCAATCCACACCATCCTCCAGATCATTTATGAAGATATTGAACAAAACCGGCCCCAGGATCAACCCTTGGGGCACTCCACTTGATACCGGCTGCCAACTAGACATGGAGCCATTGATCACTACCCGTTGAGCCCGACAATCTAGCCAGCTTTCTACCCACCTTATAGTGCATTCATCCAGCCCATACTTCCTTAACTTGCTGACAAGAATACTGTGGGAGACCGTGTCAAAAGCTTTGCTAAAGTCAAGAAACAATACATCCACTGCTTTCCCTTCATCCACAGAACCAATAATCTCATCATAAAAGGCGATAAGATCAGTCACTTTTTAATCCATACATATTCCCATTTTATTTTATTTTATTTTTTTACTGGTGCATTTGAAAAATCTTTTTACCCATGTCCTAGGTTCTTCTGTAATGGACTTTCAGCCTGTTCGGAAGCAGAAAGTACTGGAAAGCCCACAAGAGACAGACCTTATGAAATGTGAGCCAAACTTCTGAATATTTATCAGAACCAAGCCTCCATCTTTTGTAAAGTTCCCTCCAGGCTATAGACCCTGATTCAAGAAAGCACACAAGCATGTGCTTAACTTTAAGCATTTACTTAAGTTCATCCCTGTTCAGCAAAGCCCTAAATCATGTGCTTATGGTTAATCATATGGTTAAGTGTTTTGCTCTACTGGGGCCTTTATGAACAGCATTGGCTAATCTGGCCCCAGATTCATCTGTTTTAGACACTGGCAGAAGGAAGGGGAAAAATGCATTTTGTTAAATCTAGAATACTTAAAGCTGCAAATCCTACTGTCCAGGTGCACTGGGGATCCTCTCCTGTCCCCCATTCAATATACCATGGAAAGGTTTCTAAAGTCATTAGGTTGAATCCCAAAAGAGAATAAGAAGGCAAAATCTCCTTTACAGAAAACATTGGCTTTGAGCTTCTCTTTTCCCACTTTTATAGGAAGGATAAAACTTTCTGATCATAGGAATTACCAAACTGGATCAGACATAAGGACCGTCTAGTCCAGTATCCTGTCTTCAACACTCCGAGAGACTTCAGAGAAAGGTGTAAGAACCCCACAGGAGGGAGATGTGGGAAAATCTGCCCGCATCCCAACTCATTTCATCTGATCCTTGTCTCTAAGAGTTAGTGATTGGTTTAAACCCTGAAACCCACAGGTTTAATGTCCTTTCCAAAATTATAACTTTGGATTTCTGGAAATTTTTTATATCTATATAAATATACAGTCCCTTCTGGAATCTTGTTAATTTTTTTATCTCCTTCCTCCGACATGGCATTGTAGGATATGTGGTTAGTGACGAGAAAGTCAAGACTCTGTTATGCTTAGCCAATGAGTTCTTTGATCCTGACAGTTGCCAACAAACTAAAATCCATTTCAAAACACTCTGCGGCAGATTCTGCCACTCATGCACAGGGTGGATAGTTCCTTACCCCTTCCGAGGTGCCTTGGAATGAATGGAACTGCTTGTGGAGTACGGTTATTAAGGGAGCAGAATCTGGTCTTTGGTGAGAAAGTAAGGACTTTGATCAAACACATGTCCTGGAGGAGCTGTTTGTTGAGCTCTGTCAAGGTTTGTAGGCCTGGAAAATGGCTTGTCTTAACAGTTGTCCCATAATACTGCAGACTGATGACTGGGGTATAGAATTTTGATGTGTGTCCCCCATCTTCATCCATAATCCATAGTGAGGATTCATACAATATTGGTTCTATGTCACCAGTTCTGGTGACAGTTTCTGCGGGAAAATAATAATAGTAAAAATTGTATTTTATACCACAATAAGATTATTGCAGTTTTCCTAATGGAGGGTGAGATTCACTTGGGAGACTACAGCCAGCAGCACTCCTGTGCACCTTTTAAATCCTATCTAAGTGCCCTATTTTGAAGCCTGAAGTGGGACTTAAGTAGCGCCTAAACTGTATGCTGCACCTCTGCACAGGGTTGAATTTCACCCTTAGATCAATGACCAACTCTGTGCTCTTATCTAGCCACATGTTGACTTTTCTCTGTGCGTATACACATGCACACACATACTTTTTATGTAAAGAGACATGGATTCTTAAATATTTTTTAAAATCCTGTTCATTGTTGCATACAGAGTTGCTGGGGCCATATTGGTCCCAGGATATAAGAGAGACAAGGTGGGTGAGGTGATATCTTTTATCGAACCACCGTGTGTTGGTGAGAGAGACAAACTTTCAAGCTTATACAGAGCTCTTCTTCAGCTCTTCACAAATCTGAAGAAGCGCTCGGTGTAAGCTCAAAAGCTGGTCTCTCTCACCAATAGAGGTTGGTCTGAAGAAAGATATTACCGCACCCACCTTGTCTCTCTAAAAAAGATATGAGTGTTTTTTAAAAATAATTGAATAACCAAGGAATCTTGGAATTAATAGACTGTAAAACAGTCACACATTCTGAAAGAGTTTGCTTATTTCTCACACACATACATGTGTTGATGTTCAGTGTAGAGCAGACCACGGCTCTGGAGAATGTGGCCTCTGGCGTTGCACTTACGTTTCTTCTAACAGGTACAGGGGGGAAGTTGGGTGTGTTTTGCTCTACATAGACACACAGATTCCTGGAGTCTAACCTTACCTTGCAGGGTGAATTCCATTGAATACTACTGAGGACCTCCATTCCTGCAGCACAGGTGATGTTTTCAATCTGTGTATTTTCTTACATGTAGCTGTCACTGGCATGAATAGTGAGTATAGGAATAGAGTCTGATCCAACTCTCATTAAAGTCAATGGGAGTCTTTCCATTGACTTCAGTGGGAGTGGAATAAAATCCCAGGGTCCTGACTGCAACTTGCTCCCTTACTGTATGCTTTAGATTAGACCACACTCCCATCCCAGTGCGGGGAATACTTCCTTTGTCTGTGTTCTCCGTTTATATTAAAACCTCTTTGTGGCAGGGATGACTTTCTCTCATTATGTGTACATACAGTGTTTAGCACAATGGTTCCTTGATGTTGATTGGGACCTTTATATACCACTATAAGAATTGGACCAGACCCATGAAAGATACATAGGCTCCCCTGAATTGTATTATTTTCTGTTTTAAAGTGATCAGTTTATAAAGCTCTTACATACAGATGCTGGACGCTCCAAATGCATGCTGGATGTGAGCACACTTAAAACAGCATTAAATTAATTTACGACTGGTTATACCATGCCTCCCTGAGAAGAGTAACTTGCAGACTAACAACTCTTCAGTATGACTGAATGCTTTTGTTGAATATCAAGAAATAGACCTTACATTTCTCTGGTTGGAGGACAAAAGAAAAAAAATAGCTTATCTGTTCTGAAGAAAAAGTTATTTACTGTAAAGCTGACGAGCTGTAAGCCAGAAATCTTTTGAATTATGCCATTAACACCTGGTCCGTCGCATAAGGCTTTTTTGTAACTGCCGAAAATTGGTGATGGCTCAGTGTGACCGTGTTTATTCAAACCCATAATTTTTCATTCCATGGTCATGCCATTTGTTTTTCAACTAGTAACTATCTTTCATCTCACCATTGGAGACACAGGTGCTGTATTGAAGTGATGTTGCACTGTGTATGCTGTCATAGTGTCAATTGTGTTGATTGCTAGCAGACTGGATTAAACAGAACGCACATAGTACTTCAGTTAGCCTTAATTAGAGTATGCAATACATGTATTCCATTCCAGATGAGACAACTTAATGAAAAAAGCAGCAGGAAGTCATTATAAAGCAAGTAAATAAGGCATTGTTAGAGCTGCAAAGAAACTAGCAGAAATGCTTTGAGAACATATTCACATTAGAGTTTGGGGAAGATGAAAATTTAAAAGGATAGTTGTTCTTTAATTTAACTTCAGGGGTCCCATCTGTGAGATGGAGCTTTCTTTTTCCTGCCTTCTTTGTAAACACATACATAAAAATGCATGTCAATAATTGAAAACATGGGTGTTCCAAATTAGCATGACAGCATGTGACCCTCTTTTTGCACAGGGGTAAATAATTGCAGTAGGTTTAAGGCAGTGGAGAATCAAGCCCTTAGTGTGATAACAGTCACAAAAACGCATTGTATATCCTCTTTAGACTCACTTCAGGGTAGGCGTCACTGACCAGACAAGGTGCAAGGCAATGGAGAATCAGGAAAAAAAAACAGATCTTGAATGTGTTTGGGGATGGAGTCAGAGTCATCCAGCTGAAACACTGGGGCCAAATCCCAGATGGTGTAAATCAGTCTAGCTCCATTGTCTTTACTATTACCTCAGGTAAGGGGAAGCTACAATAAAGTTACCCTCATGAGGGCGAGAAGGACAGTGGGAGGAAGGAAGCAGCAGAAGGAGAAACTGCAGCTGGCAGATGGAAGGTGTTCATATACAGCTACTTTAGCTGGCATTCTCAAAGGGGAGATGCAGCTGTGAGTTAAAAGCTGTGTTGCTACTTTTCCCCCTCAGCGTGTAGGTTCAGCAGTGTAAATACTGCTGTAAACTAGCACTTCTGTGTTTACACCCACCCACTCAAGAAATGGCCAGCCAAATCCTGACCCCTTGGAAATTGTGACAGTTCAATTCCAGAACGTTCCTTAGCCAGACATGCAACCTCTAGACAGTAATACTGAGGAATGAAGCTGTGCGTTGTGTTGTGAGCACGGGGAAAAAGAACTGTTCCTAAGCCCATTCGTTCCTGCTCTCTGTGAGAATTCAGGCTCAGAGAAGTGGAGAATGTGGAAATCCACAACCCCACTGGGCTCAGGTCTGTGGCGTGCCATGCAGGTTTTTAAGGCCTGGCTTGACAAAGCCCTGGCTGAGATGATTCAGTTGGGGTTGGTCCTGCTCTGAGCAGGGGGTTGGACTAGATGACCTCCTGAGGTGTCTTCCAACCCTAACCTTCTAGGATTCTTTGAGGGGGAACACACCGTAAGGGGTAAGGTGGAGGACTAGTGCAGAGCCAGAGGGCAGAGGGATGGAATAGGAATGACTCATAGGCTGAGTTGTTACTGGAGGAACTTGGATGGGATGCAAGAGAGAGGTGTGAAGGGTTTAGTTGGGCAGCAAGTCGGTGGAGGGGAAGTGATGTGGGCAGCAGCAGCAGCAGGAGAGAGGAAGACAGGTGGGAAGTAGAATGTACAGGAGGAGAGAGGGATGCTATATGGGGGTCTATTGAGGAAAAGGAGGCTACAGGATCTGGTGAAGGAAACCAGACTGTGTTATTCCTTTCTACAAAATGTACTGAGGGGAACAGTGAGAGACGGGGACCTGTGGTTCAGTGGACAAACCTGGGAGCTGCCTGGCAAGAGCTCTATCTCTGTGCCAGCTGAAAGGGGGAGTGTCACAAGAGCAGGGGCATATTCTCAGCTGCTTTTGGTAGAAGGCAGTGGAAAAACAGGCCCCTTGCCTGCATCCTAATTGTCTCCTGCCTCAACTATGGCAATCTCCTCCTCTTGGGTCTTATTTTATTAACCTTGTTCCCCCCATGTAATCCATCCAAACTGCAGAAGCCAAAGCCATAACATCCTCCTATTATTTAGCAGAATCTCATGTTTCCTTCCACTCTACCAGTGACACCAGCCTTGAAACCCCTTTCATCTCTGTCACTCTCTCATACTGGAAGGAATGGCATGTTCTCAGCACTTCTAGAAATCAGGCCACTTATCTAGTTGCCTAAGTGTGGATTCAGCCAGACATACAGGGTTGATAATTGTGGTCATTATTGGTACTGCTAGTGTCTTTTATGACTCATGTCTCTGGTAAAAGGCTGTCTTACATGGAAGCTTTACTCTAAGAGTTTTATTCCACACAACTAAATGAAACATCTTTGAAAACTAGCACAAGCATTGATTCCTCTCATCCCCATCAGTAGTGTGGCAATACACAACAGTATTTGTCTTCATACCAGCTGTTTGGTGACTTACAAGAGTGGCCAAGCCAGACTGCTTGCATATGTTTCAGAGTTGCTTCCTTCCTATTTGACCTTCCAGCTAGAAAATTAGTAAGCACAGCTTCATCCTTTAAGTTGCCAACCACTTTGCGTTCTGGATTAACTGTTGTATGGAGTCTTTGAGGATTGTGACCATTTGTTTCCTTGACATCTTAATTACTTACACAATTATGCATAGTGCTCAAATTAGCAATGCATTTTCAAAAACGGTTGCATATCTAATTCACCAATGTGATCTCATGTCAGTGCAGGGTTTGAATAGAAGAGTTTAGAATGTTTTTAACCTGTGGTGTCAGTACTGGATGCAGCTCTGGCTGGAAGTATCATTGGAGCTAAAAGATGGTGTCTGAGTTCCAGTGCAGGAATGTTTAGAAAGTTGTAGTCTTTAGAGTTACTAGCTAATCAGAAAGTTGTTATTGTTTACGTTGCAGTAGCATCTAGACACCACAACCAGGTCATGGTTCCATTGTGCTAGAAGCTCAAAAGATAATACTAAATGGTCTCCTCCCCATGACAGCTTACATTATGTAAGCTTGGCCACAGGTCAGTGGTGTGTGTACGTTAACATTCAGTGTGAGTGGACATGTATCACTGAAGGTATTACTTATGAGTATAAGATGGTATCAAGCAATAATGCTCAGATACTACAGTGGTGAGTGCTAATACAAAATCCTAAAATAAATTGATGTGAATGAGTATGAGAATTGCAAGAGCAAAGTTGAATTATCCCAGGCTGGTAACCAAACTGCAAATACTAAGATACTATAATATAGAGTCACTCTGAGGTATGTACAATACTGCAATAAACCTCAACAGGATAGGCGCTAGAAAGTGACTGGTGTATCTGGCCAGTTATCGTCACTCACCAATGAAATACTCCAGTGGCTTCCAAATGCACACCTAGAAATGGATTTATTGCTTTCAGAAATGTGGCTGAGGAATGTCCATTACAAATTGTGAATACAGGATTTGCCTTGGATATACACCAAATGTAATCGCTATGGGGAAAATTCACACTGTCCGGACAGCCACCTCAAAGCCTATGCATCACTTACGTCCCATTAACCCCTATTTTGAAGACCTACATGTTGCTTAACGCCTTGCATGTGTGGGTGAATTTCATCCTTAAACAGCCAATTATGAGCTCAGTCCTGCTCCCTTTGAAGTCAGTGGCAAAAGTTGGCACTGCTGTGACTTAATAACATTTCTTTTTATCTTAGTAACCGGAACAATTAATTACCTGGCTGCCTAGGAAAATAAATACAATTAAAAGAGTGGAGTTCTATATTATTTTTCATTGTTGTCTGTATAAATTAATAATGTAAAATAATTTATCTAGAAAGGGAAAAAACCTCTCTAAATGGTTGACTCTTATGAACCCATTGGGTAAAAGAGACCTTTATTTTCCTCATTTGAAACGTTACTACTGGGCATCACACATAGTCCATTGTCTGTGTGTTATTCATTCTCCAGTGAGTTAAGATGGATAAATGAGAACATGAATACCTGAGACACCCCTAAAATAGTGACAGACTGGATAATATGACACTGGAACTGCATCCCTTGTGGGAATATCTCATGCGATCTGGGGAAATTGTGGTGAAAGAATTAATACAGTAGAATGATCTTTTGTCATATAATCAGATTGGATAATTCTTTATTCAAGCAAAATGCCTGTTCGTCATTTGTTATAACATATTTAAATGTAACATAACTAGTGGATTTTAGATGACTGTATAGTAATGGCATATCTCTTAAGCTGCACGAAATTGCAAGATATAATTAATAAGCTACCCAACACATTCTGATAGCACCCCAAGTTATTAGAAGTAAAAGGAAAAACAGTGAAATGGCATCTGAAAGGACTAATGTCCAAGGTTGATTAGGGCAATAAAAGGTTATGGGCCAGATCATTAGGTGATGTAAATCAGCCTAGCTGTATTGGCTTCTATGGAGCTAAGCTGATTTATACCACCTGAGGATCTGCCTTACAGTCTAAGAAGCGGACTGGGATTTCCAAAGAAACCTAATGAAGTTAGGTGCCGAAATTCCCAGCTGAAATACATACAAAATTAGTAGAAAGATATACACTGCCAAATTATTGATAAGAACTGCACTACTATATGGCTTTATTATCTAAATGTACCATATCGTAACTAGCAAAGGAACTTTCCATTATAGAGTATGTGATTGTAAGGCACTTATTCAGCTCCATCACAGAAACAAAAATATCTCTGGTTATCGTTGGAAGCAATGTGAGGCCCAAAGTACATAGATTCATCTGCGGTGGGTTTTGGTTTAATATAGTGAGATTTTGTTCCATAAGTTAAAGATGCAATCCAAGCACTACTTGGTTTGGTTTGCTGTTTGCTCCTTTGGTTATCTTACTGGGACTATTTCTTTGCATGCTGTTGAAGCATTAGTAGTAGTAGGCATCCTTCACTCTTGAGAGACCATGGGTATGCACCCCTGAGAGGTAAAGAATTTACTCAGTTGGTTTTATGGCAGCTGTGAATGTGGCTGAAGAGACCCTCTTGTGAGAGACAGTTTCTGCCACAGCTGTCACATTTGAAGGTGATGTTTCGACCTTTTGGGCTCTGCCTTCTGTGAGTTCTTTTCTCCTCAACTAAGCTGGACGGCTTCCTCTCATAACTCCAGAGACCTTTGTTAAGCTCTTGTTTCCAAAGGCTGTGGTCTTGATCTTCCCAGTTGTCCGTATCCAATTTTTTGAAGTCTTGCTTGCACACATCCTCAAAAAGCAATTTTGGGTGCCCTTTGGGTCTTTTTCCAGATGACAGTTCTCTATACAGAATGTCCGTTGGGATGCGCCCATCATTCATTCGGCACACATGTCCAAGCCAGTGGAGGCATCTCTGTTGAGGAGTGTTTGCATGCTGGGTATGCTGGCCCATTTGAGCACCTCAATATTGATGACTCTGTCCCTCCAGGAGTTTCCAAAGATTCGACAAAGGCAACACATATGAAAGCTGTTGAGTCTCTTTTCCTGAAGAGAGTATAATGTCCATGTCTCGCTCCCATACAAAAGTGTGCCAATAATACATGCACGATACACAAAGATCTGTGTGTGTTCTGTCAGTTTGTTGTTTTGCCATACCCTCTTGCTCAGTCTAGACATTGTTGTGATGGCTTTTCCAATGCGGATGCTGAGTTCTGTTTCAAGTGAAAGGTTGACTGTGATAGTGGACCCCAGGTATGTGAACTCGTTCACCACTTCAGGTTCATAATTGTTGATCTTGATGGATGGTGCTTCCTCAACTCCTATTATGTTCATCTTTTTTAGGCTTATGGTAAGCCCGAAGCCTTGGCAGGCTTTGGCAAAACTCTCCATAAGGCTTTGAAGATGAGCTTCTGTGTGGGTTGTCACTGCTGCATCATCAGCAATGAGGAGGTGTTGACTAAGGGCTTCCCAAGTCTTGGTTTTAGATCTGAGTCTTGCAAGATTGAACAGCTTTCCAACAGATCTTCTGTGTAAGTAGATTCCCTCAGTTGAGGAACCAAAAGCTTGGTTCAGTAGCAAGGAGAAGAAGATCCCAAACAGAGTTGGGGCAAGTATGCAGCCTTGCTTAACTCTGCTATGAATGAAGTATTATTAGATTACCTTAATTTTATACAGGCCTTTCATAGAGGCAGAGTGCAAACACTGAGTATAATTTGATTCAGCAATGAATAAACTGAATTTTTATTATTATTGTTTCTGTTACTGTAGCACCTAGTAGTCATTGCCAAGATTAGATCCATTGTGCCTGGCACTGTATAAACACATAGTAAGAGCCAGTCCCTGCTCCAAATAACTTACAATCTAAATAAACAAGACAGACAGGGTATGTCTACACTGCAATTAAAAACCAGTGGCTGGTCCATGCCAGCTGACTTGGTCTCACCGGGCTCAGGCTAATGGTCTGTTTAATTGCAATGTAGATGTTCGGGCTTGGGCAGGAGCCAGGCTCTAAGACTCTAGGAGGTGGGAGGGTCCCAGACCTCGGGCTGCAGCCTAAGACCAAATAGCTACACCGTAATTAAACGGACTCCTGGGGCTTGGGCAGTGAGGCTAAATCAGTTGGCATGGGCCAGGTGTGGATGTCTAACTTCAATGTAGATATACTCACAATGACTGGGAGAAAGGAAATATTATTATCTTGATTTTATCAATGAGGAACTGAGACAGAGAGAGACTAAGGACCAGCTCTTCAAATGTTTTAGGCTCCTAAGTGCCAGCAATTTCAATGGAGTTAGGCACCTAAATATTTTTGAGGCTCTGGGCCTAAATGATTTCCACACTGTGACATTATCCAGGGTACAATCTGGACTGTTGAACAGCCTTGTCCCCTTAACTCTCATGCTGGGGTAGAGAGGTCATCAAGGGGTGCCTTTTACACTGCTTTGCTATCAGAACATCCACTCCTGACCTGCTCACACAGCCTTCAGCATACAAATTCTCTCCCAGCTAAACACATGGACACTCCAACCAGTTGCTCATGAATTATTTACGGGGTAACACCAGCAAATTCTTAGTCACAGACTTTGCCCTAGAAATGTTTGTCTTGTACTGTCCAGTAAACTACTGAACAATGTAAGCTCATAAAAAGTCTGTCATTTCATCAAAGGAAAATTATATATGCACCAGCCTTGTTATCCCAAATGGAGTTTTCCACACATTTCAATCCAAACACACTGGTTAAGATAAAACAATGAGTTTATTGACTACAGAAAGATATATTTTAAGTGATGACAAGTGATGATCTATAAAAGTCAAGATTGGTTACCAAAGAAAATAAGAGTAATATGCAAGTCAATACTTAGTTTAGCAAGCTAAGTGAACTTAAAAACAAAGGTTTTGTCTCAGCATACACCTTGTAAACTTCATAGGCTGGGTCTTCTTTCAGCCTGGGACCACTCCCCCCTTAGTTTAGTTCTGGTGAAATGGAGGCCACTGTGTCTCTCTCTAATACCACACTCCACTCTTTGACGATTACTCCTAACTGGGGTTCAGGCAATTAGTATTCTCTTGTGGATGTAAGGGTTGAACGGTCTCTGTGATGAAATGTAAATTTCTTGTTTACACATTCCCATTGCTGAAGACCATTGGCATCCTTTCGTCTGAGAGAAACAGTGGGAATTTCAGCTTTTGATGTAGATGGTTTGCAATGTCTCATGTGACTGAATAGTTCAATCTGAGATTTGCATGATCTTTGGCAGTTATTGCAAATGTATGTATCTTAGTTGGGAGCTGCTTGCTTCCTATGGGCTCTTTTCTCTTCAAACCATAGGAGCCAGCTCCTGTCATTGACTTTGATACCCTGATGGAGACAATGGCACCACTTATTACAATCACTTGCCAGGTTTCAGAGTAACAGCCGTGTTAGTCTGTATTCGCAAAAAGAAAAGGAGTACTTGTGGCACCTTAGAGACTAACCAATTTATTTGAGTATGAGCTTTCGTGAGCTACAGCTCACTTCATCGGATATATACTGTGGAAAGTGTAGAGGATCTTTTTATACACACTAAGCATGAAAAAATACCTCCCCCCACCCCACTCTCCTGCTTGTAATAGCTTATCTAAAGTGACCACTCTCCTTACAATGTGTATGATAATCAAGGTGGGCCATTTCCAGCACAAATCCAGGGTTTAACAAGAACATCTGAGGAGGGGGGGTAGGAAAAAACAAGGAGAAATAGGTTACCTTGCATAATGACTTAGCCACTCCCAGTCTCTATTCAAGCCTAAGTTAATTGTATCCAATTTGCAAATGAATTCCAATTCAACAGTTTCTCGCTGGAGTCTGGATTTGAATTTTTTTGTTGTAATATCGCAACTTTCATGTCTGTAATCGCGTGACCAGAGAGATTGAAGTGTTCTCCGACTGGTTTATGAATGTTATAATTCTTGACATCTGATTTGTGTCCATTTATTCTTTTACATAGAGACTGTCCAGTTTGACCAATGTACATGGCAGAGGGGCATTGCTGGCACATGATGGCATATATCACATTGGTGGATGTGCAGGTGAACGAGCCTCTGATAGTGTGGCTGATGTTATTAGGACCTGTGATGGTGTCCCCTGAATAGATATGTGGGCATAGTTGGCAACAGGCTTTGTTGCAAGGATAGGTTCCTGGGTTAGTGGTTCTGTTGTGTGGTATGTGGTTGTTGGTGAGTATTTGCTTCAGGTTGCGGGGCTGTCTGTAGGCAAGGACTGGCCTGTCTCCCAAGATTTGTGAGAGTGTTGGGTCATCCTTCAGGATAGGTTGTAGATCCTTAATAATGCATTGGAGGGGTTTTAGTTGGGGGCTGAAGATGACGGCTAGTGGCGTTCTGTTATTTTCTTTGTTAGGCCTGTCCTGTAGTAGGTGACTTCTGGGAACTCTTCTGGCTCTATCAATCTGTTTCTTCACTTCCTCAGGTGGGTATTGTAGTTGTAAGAATGCTTGATAGAGATCTTGTAGGTGTTTGTCTCTGTCTGAGGGGTTGGAGCAAATGCGGTTGTATCGCAGAGCTTGGCTGTAGACGATGGATCGTGTGGTGTGGTCAGGGTGAAAGCTGGAGGCATGTAGGTAGGAATAGCGGTCAGTAGGTTTCCGGTATAGGGTGGTGTTTATGTGACCATCGTTTATTAGCACTGTAGTGTCCAGGAAGTGGATCTCTTGTATGGACTGGACCAGGCTGAGGTTGATGGTGGGATGGAAATTGTTGAAATCATGGTGGAATTCCTCAAGGGCTTCTTTTCCATGGGTCCAGATGATGAAGATGTCATCAATATAGCGCAAGTAGAGTAGGGGCATTAGGGGACGAGAGCTGAGGAAGCGTGGTTCTAAGGCAGCCATAAAAATGTTGGCATACTGTGGGGCCATGCAGGTACCCATAGCAGTGCCGCTGATCTGAAGGTATACATTGTCCCCAAATGTAAAATAGTTATGGGTAAGGACAAAGTCACAAAGTTCAGCCAGCAGGTTAGCTGTGACATTATCGGGGATAGTGTTCTTGACGGCTTGTAGTCCATCTTTGTGTGGAATGTTGGTGTAGAGGGCTTCTACATCCATAGTGGCCAGGATGGTTTTATCAGGAAGATCACCGATGGATTGTAGTTTCCTCAGGAAGTCAGTGGTGTCTCGAAGGTAGCTGGGAGTGCTGGTAGCATAGGGCCTGAGGAGGGAGTCTACATAGCCAGACAATCCTGCTGTCAGGGTGCCAATGCCTGAGATGATGGGGCGCCCAGGATTTCCAGGTTTATGGATCTTGGGTAGTAGATAGAATATCCCAGCTCGGGGTTCCAGGGGTGTGTCTGTGCGGATTTGATCTTGTGCTTTTTCAGGGAGTTTCTTGAGCAAATGCTGTAGTTTCTTTTGGTAACTCTCAGTGGGATCAGAGGGTAATGGCTTGTAGAAAGTGGTGTTGGAGAGCTGCCGAGCAGCCTCTTGTTCATATTCCGACCTATTCATGATGACAACAGCACCTCCTTTGCCAGCCTTTTTGATTATGATGTCAGAGTTGTTTCTGAGGCTGTGGATGGCATTGTGCTCTGCACGGCTGAGGTTATGAGGCAAGTGATGCTGCTTCATTTGCAGATTGGATACAATTAACTTTGGCTTGAATAGAGACTGGAGTGGCTAAGTCATTATGCAAGGTAACCTATTTCCCCTTGTTTTTTCCTACCCCCCACCCCCCAGACGTTCTTGTTAAACCCTGGATTTGTGCTGGAAATGGCCCACCTTGATTATCAGACACATTGTAAGGAGAGTGGTCACTTTAGATAAGCTATTACCAGCAGGAGAGTGGGGTAAGGTATTTTTTCATGCTTTGTGTGTATAAAAAGATCTTCTACACTTTCCACAGTATGCATCCGATGAAGTGAGCTGTAGCTCACGAAAGCTTATGCTCAAATAAATTGGTTAGTCTCTAAGGTGCCACTAGTACTCCTTTTCTTTTTGCGAATCACTTGCCAAGATTTCCCATTGGTCAGGATCAATTCCAAATTCCTTCATATCTTGCTTGCATGTGTCTTTATAGTGAAGCTTGGGACATCCTGTTGTTCTTGTTCCCTCTTATAGCTCTCCATATAGCATGTCCTTGGGCATGCGTCAGTCTTGCAGCCTAACCAGATGGCCCAGCCAGCGCAGTCGTCTTTGCTTGAGCAGGGCTGTCACACTTGGTAAATTTCCCCTTTGAAGAATCTCTGTGTTGGTGACTTTATCCTACCATTTGGTGTTGAGTATGCAGCATAAACAATGTAGGTGGAAACTGTTTAACCTTTTCTCCTGATGAGCCTAAGTTGTCCATGTTTCCCCACAATACAAGAGAGTGTTAAGGACACAAGTTTGGTACACTAGCATTTTGGTCTTGATGGTGAGCTTTGAGTTGTTCCATGATCTTTTAGTTTGTCTGCTAAAGGTGGTGGCAGCCTTTCCAATATGAACATTTATTTCTTCATCCAGTGAGAACTTGGTGGTCACTGCAGAACCTAAATAGCTGAACTTTTGGGCTACTTCTAGCTGGTTTGCATTTAAAGTAATTGAAGGATCTTGTGGAAACCCCTGTCCTAATACAACCGTTTTCTTGATGCTGATGGTGAGAGCAAATGCCTGACAGGCACTTGAAAGGCGGTCCATGAGTTCTTGTAGTAGATTTTTATTGTCGGCTCTGAGGGCAGCATCACAGAATCATAGAACTGGAAGAGACCGCAAGAGGTCATCTAGTCCAGTCCCCTGCACTCAAGTCAGGGCTAAGTATTATCTAGACCAGTGGTTCCCAGACTTGTTCCACTGCTTGTGCAGGGAAAGCCCCTGGCGGGCCAGGCCGGTTTGTTTACCTGCTGCGTCTGCAGGTTTGGCCAATCGTGGCTCCCAGTGGCCGAGGTTCACTGCTCCAGACCAATGGGAGCTTCTGGAAGTGGCGGCCAGTACATCCCTTGGCCCGCGCCATTTCCAGCAGCTCCCATTGGCCTGGAGCAGCGAACAGAGGCCACTGAGAGCCACGACCAGCCGAACCTGCAGACGCAGCAGGTAAACAAACTGACCCGGCCAGCCAGGGGCTTTCCCTGCATAAGCGGTGGAACAAGTTGGGGAACCACTGATCTAGACCATCCCTGATAGGTGTTTGTCCAACCTGCTCTTAAAAATCCCCAATGATGGAGATTCCACACCCTCCCTAGGCAATTTATTCCAGTGCTTAACCACTCTGACAGTTAGGAAGTTTTTCCTAATGTCCAACCTAAACTGCCCTTGGTGCAATTTAAGCCCATTGCTTCTTGTCCTATCCTCAGAGGTTAAGAAAAACAATTTTTCTCCCTCCTCCTTGTAACAACTTTTTGTGTACTTGAAGACTGTTATCATGTCCACTCTTGGTCTTCTCTTCTCCAGACTAAACAGACCCAATTTTTTCAATTTTCCCTCATAGGTCATGTTTTCTAGACCTTTAATCATTTTTGTTGCTCTTCTCTGCACTTTCTTCAATTTGTCCACATCATTCCTGAAATATGGTGCCCAGAACTGTACACAATACTCCAGTTGAGGCCTAATCAGCGTGGAGTAGAGCGAAAGAATTACTTCTCGTGTCTAGCTTACAATACTCCTGCTAATACATACCAGAATGATGTTTGCTTTTTTTGCAACAGTGTTACACTATTGACTCATATTTAGCTTGTGATCCACTATGATCCCCAGATCCCTTTCCACTGTACTCCTTTCAAGACAGTCATTTCCCATTTTGTATGTGGGCAACCGATTCTTCCTTCCTAAGTGGAGTACTTTGCATTTGTCCGTATTGAATTTCATTCTATTTACTTCAGACCTTTTCTCCAGTTTGTCCAGATCATTTTGAATTTTAATCCTATCCTCTGAAGCACTTGCAATCCCTCCCAGCTTGGTATAATCCTCAAACTTTGTAAGTGTACCCTCTATGACATTATCTAAGTCACTGACGAAGATATTGAACAGAACTGGACCCAGAACCAATCCCTGCAGGACCCCTCTCATTATGCCCTTCCAGCATGACTGTGAACCACTGATAACTACTCTCTGGGAATGATTTTTCAACCAGTTATGCACCCACCTTATAGTAGCTCCATCTAGGTTGTATTTCCCTAGTTTGTTTGAGAAGGTCATGTGAGACAGTATCAAAAGTCTTTCTAAAGTCAAGATATACCACATCTACCGCTTCCCCCCTCCACAAGGCTTGTTACCCTGTCAAAGAAAGCTATCAGGTTGGTTTGACATGATTTGTTCTTGACAGATCCATGCTGACTGTTATTTATCACCTTATTATCTTATAGATGTTTGCAAATTGATTGCTTAATTATTTGCTCTATTGTCTTTCTGGATATAGAAGTTAAGAATAGAATCGAATAGAATAGAAGTTCCCTGCTTAGCACTTTTTTTACTTTGATCTTTGACTTAAGTCGGGACAGGTTGAAGAGTTTGGAGGTTGAAGAATTTCCTGTTTACACATTCCCATTGCTGAAGAACGGATGCTTAAGCTGGTAATAGCTCTTTAACACCTGGCTGGGGTCAGTGTGTCTTTGTCTCTGAAAAACTAGTTTATGGGTGTTACCCAGAATTACGACCTATTTCAGTAGCAATCATACAGTAGAACTTTATAACCTCACATGTAGTGTTGCTATGCATATTTTACCAGGAGAATAATGTTCGTCAGATTATGATGTTGCAAATGATACCTCACAAGGATACTTTGTACAAAATTTATCATAGTCTTGTTGTGAACATAATATAGATGGCCACACCCACACAAGAATTGTTCCTATATCTCTCACATGATTCCCAATTCGGTGTTGTAGCCACAAGAACATGCTTCTGGTCTATAGAACAGCACCAGCATTAGGATAATATTTTGACATGTTGCCAACGCCACCCCTTTTTTATTTCTGTGTGCCTGAAGTATGGTGAGAATTGTCAGTACTGAATGTCCAAAATCTTGTTGTCTAGTCACTGTTGAAAAGAGAAATACCTGTGCTGATTAGAAATGAGAGAAATAAGCTTACTATAAAAGATTATTTTGGTAGCAATCTGGATTCTGATAATATAGACAATTTCCTCTAGTTTTTGATTAATTGTTTATGGTGTAGACTGATGTAAGTGAGACAATCACATGTAATATATTATTTTCTTAACAGAAATAATAGGATTTAATGGGACTTCATGTTCTTCCTTTATTTTGGGTACAAATGATGCTGAATAACAAGTAGCAAATATTGTATTTAGTGTTTGTCTTACCACAAGATACATTTGTATATATTGAAGCAAATCAGTATCTTTTATGCAACTAAGTAACCAAGGGTCATGCTGGATTCTCCATCACTGGTAATTTTTAAAATCAAGATTGTATGATTTTCTAAAGGATCTGCTCTAGGAATTATTTTGGGGAAGTTCTATGTCCTGTGTTATGAAGGAGGTCAGACTAGATGATCACAATAGTTCCTTCTGGTCTTGGAATCTATGAATCCATGAAAAATTATTAAATTTAGACTGCTGATTAACACTTAGGAAAATTATGCAGAATGTTAATGTGACTGGCAATATCATACTCACAGAGCTCTTTTTATTAGCTCCAAGCATTGTTTTTCATAGCATATTACTGCTCTGACCAAGGTCATTTAAACTTTAATTTCTTGAGCAGCATAAATCAGGAGTATACATTTGAAAAAAAAAATAAGCTAAATCTATAATCAGGAGTAGCATTTAGCAGTTACTATTGGCTTCTGCATTCATTAATTAAGCAAGGTTTTCTGTTGAGTTATAACACTAGTCAGTTTGCCTAGATGGTTCATTAAAGGCCAGATTTTATTACATATTACATGCTTTATGCTTTTCACACAAACTTATTATATTGCTCAGAGAAGGTGATCTTTTAAAGCACATTAGACTAATGTTCCTGAAACTCCATCTAATGTAAGTTTTATTGAATTGCTGTAACTAAAAAAGGTCACATAATGATTTGTTCGAATAATGGATTTAGTGAAAGGAAAACAAAATGAATGGGTTATTGTAGTAAGTCTGACCTTGATATACATTTATAGTTTCTGAGATTTACGGATATTGCTACAAGTGAAGAAACTAAAAATATTTGTGAACAGTATTGCTGCCATTTTTTAACAGATGCTATAATACAAGACAAGCACAGAGGTGCTTGTTTCAATACTGTGAGGTATATTAGATATAGTAATAGCTAGTCTGGTGCAGCAGCTGAGAATTGTCCTCCTGTGGTCTACAGAAAGCTGCCAAAACTTGTTGCCGTGTGCAAAAATGAGTATCTAGGAAGCTATTATATGGAAAAACTAATCAATAGACTGAAGAAATCCACTAATTTATCTAAACTAAACTAAACAAAAATAACCAACAGTTACAAAATGAAGAGGGGAATAATGGTGATCCATTGCTTAGGGCATTAGCAAGGGGCTTGGGAGATCTATGTTCATTTTTCTGCTCTGGCACGGACTTCCTGGGTGACCTTGGTCATGTTGATTAAGTCTGTGTCTTAGTTCCTTCTCTGTAAAATGGGGAAAATAGCACTACCCGCCTCACAGCGGTGTCATGAGGATAAATCCATTAAAGATTGTGAGATTCTGAAACCCTGTGATACTGGGGGCAATAGAACTGGCTCAAATAGGTAGAATTTCTGACCCAGCCACAGACTTCCTGTTGGACCTTGGGAAAGTCACTTCGTTCCTCTGTTCTCCAGTTCCCCATTCCTGCAAAATGTAGATAATGATTCCCTCTCCCACTTTTTTGTCTTATCTACTTAGTCACTCTGTGTATGTACAGCACAATGGGGCCCTGATCTCTCTTGAGGTCTCTGGGCTGCACTGTGCTGGGCTGCTTATAATCAACCGGTAAAATATATTAATATTATCAGAATATAGCCCCTTGACTTTACACAAAAACAGATTATGTTAAAGGGATTTTTTTCTTCCAGCACTGAATGCAAAAATATAATATACTGCTAACAGTGAGATAAGACAGTCTCAACAATCTGTTCCTAGTCATTCTGCTTGTAATACCTTAGGAATCTCATAAGAAATTCTACACGATGTTTCTTTTCTATAGGAATCTTTGCTATCAGCAGTGTTCAGACACTCAAGTGGAGAAGCCTCAGAAAGGAAGAATTCTGAGTAGCAATGAGAAAAATGTAAAGAGAAATGACTTCACAAATGCTTTAAATGGCAACAATGGACTCAATCATCAATCTTTCTTTAGTTTCCATTTTCTATGTTTATGAGGTGGGGGAGGGGGATTTAAAGTTATTTAAAACTTTATTGAGAAGGAAAATGCACTGTATTAGTAATCATGATTACACTGACAATGTAAACTAGTGGAGAATGGCATAACAAGAACCAGTGACTGGCAGATGAAGGCAGACAAATTCAAATGAGAAATAAGGTCACATTTTCAACAATGAGGGTGATTAACCACTGGAACAAACTACTAAGGAAAGTGGTGGATTCTCCATCTCTTGACTGTCTTCAAATCAAGACCTTTCTGGAAGATAAGCTTTACTCAAACACGAGTTATTGAGTTCAGTACAGGGGTAACGGGGTGAAATTTAATGGCATGTGATATAGACAGTGCTTAATTTTTGCCAGGACTGAGCCCTGGCACCTCTGGGCTTGCTGTGTCAGTTATGAAAGTAAAAAAGTTGCTTGAGCCCCAGCACCTAATTGCTTCAGCCCCAACACCTCTTTCATTACAAATTAAGCACTGGATATAGAGGAATCATACTAGATGACCTAATAATCATTTCTAGCCTTAAACTATATGAATCTAGAAGTATAGTCATTTGCTGTTCCAGTACTCTCTTGAAAAGACAGAGCAAGAATTGGGTAGAATTTTATGCATGAGCATTGTTGAGGCAGGGAACATGTCTTATTTGTCAGTGAAGTTCTATGCAGATCAATGGTGTTGAATATGCTATTTGTGTTTTAAGCTTATGTGCCAGCCTTCACAACTATAAATATATAAATAATATAATATAGACAACTGGCAATTTAAACATCCACCTTGCAGGTGCTATAAATGAGGGTCCTATTAAAAGAATAGTTAAGTTCATTCAACAATTGTGAAGTCTCTGTGGATTTTCAAGTTAGGATGTTGTTCCATTGAAAAGCTGTCTGAGGACTCTGTAGGTGGTATAATTTAGAGCTGTGAAATGAAAGATCAGCAGAAACTAGCCTGGAACTCTCTGTAGGCTGTCTCTTTAAAATAGCTGACTTACAAATGCACAACTTTAGCATAAATATAAAAAGAAAAGGAGGACTAGTGGCACCTTCGGGACTAACCAATTTATTTGAGCATAAGCTTTCGTGAGCTACAGCTCACTTCATTGGATGCACGAAAGCTTATGCTCAAGTAAATTGGTTAGTCTCTAAGGTGCCACAAGTCGTCCTTTTCCTTTTGCGAATACAGACTAACACGGCTGCTACTCTGAAACCTAGCATAAATATAGTATCACTTGTGTTTTACATGTCTAGGGCACTTACTACCTTAGGGCCAGATCCTGCAATGAGCATCATGTGGTGCTTGTTAAAGGGTCGAGCCTTAAAGTCACCAAGTTGTTACTTGGTTGAGCAGTTTTGTTTATTCTCCAAGTCGCTGAGGCCTGATCATCCTCCCAGATGTACATGCACAGTTCCCACCGAGGTCACTGGAATATAGGTGCATATGCCCCCTTTGATTAGTGGCTGTGCAAATAGGGTACATATCTCCCTCCCACATCCACAAGTGTTAGTTGAGGCACTTTGAAAAAGCTACGTTTTGCTGAGGTGCCTGCATCTTAAAAAGAAGGCAGTGTTGGCTAGTGGACAGGTCACTGGAGAGCTGGGCTCTGCCACAGACACGCTGTGTGACTTTCTGCAAGTAATTTCACCTCTTGGTGACTCCTTTCCCCTGCCCACCTCTTGTCTGTCTTGTCTATTTAGACTGTAAAACCTTCAGGACAGGGATCATCTGTTATCATGTGATTGTAAAATGGCTTGCACAGTGTGCCCTTGATCTCAGATGAGGTCTCTCGCTGATATGGTAATAGAAGTAATAATAATAACCATTCTCTGTGCTAAAAGGAAAAAGATGAGTATTTATTTCATGCTTCATGCATGTTGGGATGGATAATAATATTCATTATGGAGACCGCAATACTTTTATTTCCTACTAGTTTCATAGATTTATAGATTTAAGGCCAAAAGGGACCATTAGGATTGTCTGTCTGGTCTGACCACCTGCGTAACACAGGCCATAGACTTTCAATACCAGCAATCATTTCCCTTCACAGAACAGATAGTGACATTTTGTCCAGGTTGTAGCTCAAACAGAGCCAGGCTTCCAAGGCTTCTTGTCTGTGCTAAATCTGATGGTACATAGCTATACTATGGACGTTTTTGCATTTGGCTGCTCGGTAGCTGACAGCACAATATGGATTTTCCTTGACATATAGAGCTACTACATGGCTGGCCCACATGTTTTTTTTTTTTTTTTTTAATCTGTTGACTCTGTAGATTTGCTCACAAGCCCTGAAGTTGTGTAATCAAGACTAATGGCCTGATTCTCCTCCCTTTTACACTGGGGTAAGTATTGAATTTAGTGGTGTTATTTGAGACTTAAATCATAGATCATAGACTTTAAGGTCAGAAGGGACCATTATGATCATCTAGTCTGACCTCCTGCACAACGCAGGCCACGGAATCTCACCCACCCACTCTTGTAACAAACCCCTAACTTATGTCTGAGCTACTGAAGTCTTCAAATCGTGGTTTAAAGACTTCAAGGTGCAGAGAATCCTCCAGCAAGTGACCCTTACTCCAAGCTGCAGAGGAAGGCGAAACCCCCCAGGGCCTCTGCCAGTTTGCCCTGGGGGAAAATTCCTTCCCAACCCCAAATATGGCTATCAGGTAAACCCTGAGCATGTGGGCAAGACTCACCAGGAAAGAATTCTCTGAAGTAACTCAGATCCCACCCTATCTAACATCCCATCACAGGCCATTGGGCATATCTACCGCTAGTAGTCAAAGATCAATTAATTGCCAAAATTAGGCTATCCCATCATATCATCTCCTCCATAAATTTATCAAGCTTTGTCTTGAAGCCAGATATGTTGTTTGCCCCCATTGCTTCCCTTGGAAGGCTGTTCCAGAACTTCACTCCTCTGATGGTTAGAAACCTTCGTCTAATTTCAAGTCTAAACTTCCTGATGGCCAGTTTATATCCATTTGTTCTTGTGTCCACTTGGTATGAGCTTAAATAATTCCTCTCCCTCTCCGTTATTTATCCCTCTGATATATTTATAGAGAGCAATCATATCTCCCCTCAACCTTCTTTTCGTCAGGCTAAACAAGCCAAGCTCATTGAACCTCCTTTCATAAGACAGGTTTTCCATTCCTCAGATCATCCTAGTAGCCCTTCTCTGTACCTGTTCCGGTTTGAATTCATCCTTCTTAAACATGGGAGACCAGAACTGCACACAATATTCCAGATGAGGTCTCACCAGTGCTTTGTATAACGGTACTAACACCTCCTTATCTCTACTGGAAATACCTCGCCTAATGCATCCCAAGACCGCATTAGCTTTTTTCACAGCCATATCACATTGGCGGCGCATAGTCATCCTGTGATCGACCAATACTCCGAGATCTTTCTCCTCCTCTATTACTTCCAAGTAATGCATCCCCAGTTTATAACAGAAATTCTTGTTATTAATCCCTAAATGCACTTTTCACTATTAAATTTCATCCTATTACTATTAATCCAGTTTACAAGGTCATCCAGATCTTCCTGTATGATATCCTGGTCCTTCTCTGTATTGGCAATACCTCCCAGCTTTGTGTCATCCGCAAACTTTATTAGCACATTCCCGCTTTTTGTGCCAAGGTCAGTAATAAAAAGATTAAATAGGATTGGTCCCAAAACTGATCCCTGAGGAACTCCACTAGTAGCCTTCTTCCAGTCTGACAGTTCACCTTTCAGTGTGACCCGTTGCAGTCTCCCCTTTAACCAGTTCCTTATCCACCTTTCAATTTTCATATTGACCCCCATCTTTTCCAATTTAGCTAATAATTCCCCATGTGGAACTGTATCAAATGCCTTACTGAAATCGAGGTAAATTAGATCTATTGCGTTCCCTTTGTCTAAAAAATCTGTTACCTTCTCAAAGAAGGAGATCAGGTTGGTTTGACATGAGCTACCTTTTGTAAAGCCATGTTGTATTTTGTCCCAATTACCATTGACCTCAATGTCCTTAACTACTTTCTCCTTCAAAATTTTTTCCAAGACCTTGCATACTACGGACGTCAAACTAACAGACCTGTAGTTACCCGGATCGCTTTTTTTAACTTTCTTAAATGTAGGAACTATGTTAGCAATTCTCCAGTCATACGGTACAACTCCTGAGTGTACAGATTCATTAAAAATTCTTTCTAACAGGCTTACAATTTCATGTGCCAGTTCCTTTAATATTCTTGGATGAAGATTATCTGGGCCCCCTGATTTAGTCCCATTAAGCTGTTCGAGTTTGGCTTCTACCTCGGATGTGGTAATATCTACCTCCATATCCTCATTCCCATTTCTCGTCCTACCATTATCCCTAAGCTCCTCATTAGCCTCATGAAAGACTGAGGCAACGTATTTGTTTAGATATTGGGCCATGCCTAGATTATCCTTAACCTCCACTCCATCCTCAGTGTTAAGCGGTCCCACTTCTTCTTTCTTTGTTTTCTTCTTATTTATATGGCAATAAAACCTTTTACAATTGCTTTTATTTCCCTTTGCAAGGTCCAACTCTACATGGCTTTTGGCCTTTCTCACTTTATCCCTACATGTTCTGACCTTGATAAGGTAGCTTTCCTTGCTGATCCCTCCCATCTTCCACTCCTTGTAGGCTTTCTGCTTTTTCTTAATCACCTCTCTGAGATGCTTGCTCATCCAGCTTGGTCTACAACTCTTGCCTATGAATTTTTTCCCCTTTTTTGGGATGCTGGCTTCCGATAGTTTCTGCAACTTTGACTTGAAGTAATTCCAGGCCTCCTCTGCCTTTAGATCCACAAGTTTTTCAATCCAATCACTTCCCTAACTAATTTCCTTAATTTTTTAAAGTTAGCCATTTTGAAATCAAAAACCCTAGTCACAGATCTACTTTTGTTTATCCTTCCATTTAGTTTGAACTGAATTAGCTCATGATCGCTCGAACCAAGGTTCTGTGGAAAAAATAATATATGATTGGTTAATTAAAGACTGTATCATAATATAAACATGCAAGGTGGCAGAATTCAGGTTCTATGGACAACCACAAATATGTCACTCCCTAACTTTCAAGTGCTTGAATTCACAAGTGACATTTTTAATGCAGGTTTCTAGGTATTTTTAAAAGGAAAAAGGTAAAAATAAATTCTATTATGCCAAACTGCATACCTCTATATCGTTAATCATCAGTAGGGTTTGCACCCTAAACCTTCAGGACAGGCCTCTACTGTTTGAGCCACAAGCATAACTACAGTAGGTAGTGTCAGGAGAAGGTTGTTATCGCTGAGGGGATGGGCTGCTGGTGCCATGTGCTGGGTCAAGGCAGTCGTCAGGAGGAGCCTGGCTTGGCAGTCTTTCTTCCCCTGCCCCCTCCATCTAGAAGGTTGGGGGATGTTGTATCAATTTCAATGGAATATATAGGCCCAAATTGTCAAACATGTGAACATGACCCTATTATTGTCCAACATTAAACAGTGTTAAGGAAGGCATGGGGGTTGATATATAGAGACCTCACCCTGCCGTGTATCATGGCAAACACACCGTTAAAAATATTTTAACTTTTTATTAAAGATACAGGGGAAAAAAGGAAAAAAATCCTATCTGACAGTCTTATTTATAGCATTAAAGATGTCAATAACTTCCCTTTTGGGGAATAGGAAAGAAGTTAGTTGAGCTAGGCTGGAGCTGTTGTTATTAAAGTCTGATCACATTTCCTAGAATGCAAAATAATACAAACACATGCAAAACGACAGAGAAAAACAGCAAAGAGAAAATGCAGCTTTTGTTTCAGGTATTGATGCTCGCTGGCAACCTCTCTGCTAGAGAAATGCAGGCAAAATATACAGCCTTGGCCGGCTAAGCCAGACTTTTACTAGACTGTAGGGAAATGATGGACAGGAAATAGAAGAAATAAGGTGGGGATTGAAAAAGACACATGAGGGTTGGGCAGGGGAGTGACAAAGTCTCACAACCTAGATGGTATTCATGATTTAGCTGAAACTGGTGGAGGTGATTATGTCTTCTCAGTACTTTTCTCTGGCCCTGTCTGGTCTGGGCTGTCAAGCTGTCCTGCAATGGCTCAAGAGCATGATTACCAACCTCAGGGCAGGCTGGTCAGAAATCCCACCCTGTCTGTGTGTTCAATACTAAGGGCTGGTCTTCACTGCCAGGGAGATCGACGCTCACTCCAATCGATGCAGCAGGTGTCGATTTAGTAGGTCTAGTGAAGATGGCAGAGTGCTCTCCAGTCGACTCTGGTACTCCAGCTCCCCGAGAAGAGTGAGGGAAGTCGACCAGAGAGCGTCTCCCGTCTATGCAGCACAGTGAAGACACAGAGGTAAGCTGACCTAAGGTATGTCAACTCCAGCTGTGTTATTCATGTAGCTGGAGCAGTGTACTTTAGGTCGACTTACCCCAGTGGTGAAGACAAGCCCATAGATTTCACCAATTAAGTATCCAGTTTAAAGTTCTCAGGCACTGTAACAGCCTAATCATAGAGTCTACAGACAGTCCCCATAGGTACTCCAATCTGTCTCGTCACCTAGGCAATCTTGTCTTTGTGATAGATGGTCCCTTGCACCAAACATCACAACAATATTCAGGTTATTCCCAGTCGCAAAGGACCGGTCACTTACCCCAGGTCACTTGCACCTTAAATCTCACACTAAAGACAACACTCACGGCCAATCCTATAATAAACTATCAAAACATTTATTAACTAGGAAAAGGAAATAAGAGAGTTATTTACAAGGTTAAAGGAAGTAAGCATACGTGCACAAATGAGTTAATCTTAAGTTTCAAAAGGAAATGGAAGCTTCTATAATAAGCAAGCTCTATATGTCCCTTAGGTCTAACCCAGACAAAACACTTGAAATCTCGAACTCAGGGGTTCTCAACCGTTTTCTTTCTGATTCACCCCTCAACATGCTAAAAAAATTCCAGGGCCCAGCAGGGACAGGCGTTGGGGGGACTCAGGGCTCTGAACCAGGGTTGGGAACTGTTGGGCATAGGCGCAGTTTGACTTCTGTTTTGGGGAGGGGGGAAGGGCCGTCGAGGCTCTGGGCAGCTCTGCACAGTGGAGTCCAGGGAGACAGCGCCCCCTCCACCCCCTGACTCACCTCAGCAGGCCACCCACCTGTCTGAGGCTATGTGCCAGTGGCTGTTCCCCGAGGGCTCTGCCGGCCCGGGAGCCGGGTCCCCACCTGGGCCGCTCTGACGGGCTGCATGAGCAATCAAAGGGGGCTGGGAGCTGAGGAGCAACCACAACCCCGGGCACCAGGGGAAATGCCACATCTGCCCACTCCATGGCACCACCAGCCTGAGAAGCAGCTGCACCACACTGCCTGGCTCTGGCTTCCCGCCTAGGACCTGACAGAGGGCTGGGCTTGAGGGCCGCTGGGGGAGAGGAGGAGGTGGGAGGTAGGTCTGCCATCAGGACTGCCCCACTCTGGGTAAGGCACTTTGGGGGGGCAACACCTTTGTGACACTCCAACTCTGCCCCTGGGTTCAAGGTTTCTGCCTGCATCGGGGTTTCAGGCCCCCACCCCCCCCCCCGGTCCTGGGTTCAGGAGTGGGGGAGCTTGGGGTTTCAGCCATGTGCCGCTCCTGGCTGCAGAGGGAAGGAGCTCAGGGTTTCAGCCCTGCACCACTCCCAGCTTCAGCCCCACGGGGAGGGCACCGGGACTTGGGGCACCAGGTTTCAGCAACGGGGTCCCATGGACCCCCTGAAAGGGCTCGCAGACCCCCATTTGAGAACTGCTGCTCAAGCTTATACCTTGCCTCTAATCAAACAGGATAGATATTAGAGATACAGTTTCTACTTGTCAGGGATTTTTATTCCCTTTCCCCCTTCTCTGAGCTGCCAGTTCAGCTGCTGGGGAGGAATTTACTTGCTCGTCTCATTTTCATGGCAGGGAGAGTGTGTGAGAGACATCAGCAAAGTCTTTTGCCCTCTGATGTTCCATAATAGTTTGTCTGGTATTGTTATTGGGCCTTCTTTACTGGGCAGGAGATAACACGTTCACACTAGCTAATGCCTTCCTCCTGTTTGGTGATTTACATTTTACAGAGGATTACAATACAAACCCTTTAATATTACCTTATAACATGGAATGCAGATATTATAATGGAGATTAGTGCATGAAGCAACTTACAAGCATTCAGTAAAGTCTAAACACAGAGCACATTTTTATATCTTCTCATATCTATTTTAACAATACTATCACAGGTGAGCCAGACTAATTCCAGCTATGTATTTGTCAGTATCCACGTGAGGCACATGGACCTTGGTATAAAATGACACCTGATTTACCATTGTCACAAGGGCGAATCTCAGGATCAGGATGATGAAGGCCCAAGAGTGTTATAATACATCCCAGGGTCCTAGGAGATGGTGGTGGGGGACAGGTCTGACAGTAAAGGTCACTGCACTGCTTGTTCACAAACAGCTGCTTCTTCCTGATATTCCTCCCAAAATCTTTACTTTTATGTTCCTTGAAAGGTGGGTGACGGGTGGAGTAGACTGTCCCCTCATTATTTTGTTCACCAGTTAAGCTTAACTCTCAAATCACCAGTTTTGGTTCACTGATATCAGGTCCCACACTTTTCTAGTTTTCCAGGTGTGATCTTACCCCATCCTTGAATTATATCAGTTGACTTTTTGTGTTTGTACTAATTCGGTTGTTCTGTCTACGTTGTGCACTTTTTCCCATCAATATTTATTAGGATAGATTACTGTGACATTTTATGAAATTTCACTCCCTTATAGTTGAGCTCACAATTAGGGTACATCTTTAGGCCCAATTATTACAACAGAGCTCCTGCCCCATGTGGTGACCCGAGAATGGGGAGGGCTGTTGTGGCTATGTTCTGGGTCTGACGGTCTTATGGGAGGAACCCATCCCAGCTCTCTCTCCCCCACCCCCACCCCCACCCTCCACTGGGAGTTGTGGGAGCTCCTGCTCCATGTGTTGCTTTTAGAAAGGGTACAGGTTGTTGGGGCCATGTCCTAGGTTAGTTGTTACAGCTGCTCTAACAGTTTCCAGACTTTGAACTGAATCTCTGAGAGAGAACACAGACTGATTAAGAAGTTACATGAAGTCCCAGATTATTAAAACCAGTGAAAGGGTTTTAATAATCCCATTCTGAACCACCCTGACCAGTCAGGAGTATATGTCTCTATCATGATTGATCAAATCGAAGTCCAACGATCCCAAGGAAGGACAATCAGTTTTCTTTGTTAGCTCTCAGATATCCATAATGGGAGACCCTTTCAGGCACTTTGTTTTCCCCTTCTGGCTTGGGGCTTGTTTACACTACCACTTAAGTCTATTTACCATCACTCAGCGTGTGAAAAAGCCACCCACTGAGTGACGTAAGTTACATCAGTTAAAAGCGGCACCTGCACTGCGCTATGTTGCTGGAAGATGCTCTCCTGATGACATAGCTTCCACCTCTCATTGAGGTGGAGTAGTTATGCTGACGGGAGAGCAGTCTCCCATCAGCATAGCACATCTTCACCGAATGCGCTGCAGTGGCATAGCTGCATCAATGCATCTTTGCTGATATAGCATGGTAGTGTAGACTAGCCCTTGGTGGTCGAGGGACATCACCGGACATCGGCAATACCAGGAGAGATGAGCTGGAGTGCCGATGAGAAGCACAGTCAGGAAAGGAGCAAATATTTTCCTCATGTATTGTATTTTCTAAATGGACAACCAACCTAATTCTCAACTACTGAGGGACAATCTCCACTCATTGATATATTTTGCTTTCCACAACCAAATCTCTGTACAACTTTTCCTGAGTGATGTGCCTGAGTACTCGGATTCTAATATCTAAACTGTATTGTTAAATCTATTCACCAAAATTTGGGTTATTGCTGATTATGCACTCTATGTATCATATGACTTTTAAAACAAACTTTGTATTTGTGGATAATCTAAGCAATATACCCAGATGTACAGACATACTTTTCCCAACCTATGTTTATATAATTTTTTAAACATTAGCTTTATATTTGCTTTGTTTTACTACTGTGTTCTGTGCATTATAAAGTTTAACTTTATCCATCTTTGTTAATCAAAATAAATTTACATAATTTGCTTATATTCTAGTAAAATAATTTGGAGGGTTCTATTAGTTCTTTCTCTTGGTAGCACATTAGTACTTTCCCTTATTTCAAAGGAAGAGAAGAGACATGGTTGCACTTGCAAAAATTGAAGATAACATTCATACTCATAGTATTCTAGGACATTTTGTGCACACAGACAGAGCATGCTGTTAAGGTAACAATTAACTGTGAGGCACACGGACAGATTATCCTTCCTTGCTGGAATGGAGAACAAAGGAGTTGTAAGGAGATGCAAAATTATTAGAATATTCTTCACCTTGTTCAACAAGGGTTATGTTTTCTCTTTAAGCACAGCCCTGAGCAGGGGACTGTGCAGAAGTTGCACCAGCCCAGGGAGTAACCCTGGGAGACAGTGTGAATCTGAAACAGCCCTCTGATTATCTGTAGAGCAAGACTGTGCTCTGTACCCGATCAGGATACAAGATTTGGGTATGTCTTACTTTGCCCAATAATGGGGAAGCTTATTCCCTTCTTGGCCAAGTATCAGTATACTATATAAATCTGAAAACCTAGAAGTTACAAAGGTGAAAATACCTTTTGGATTGTCCAGTCCGCCCCCTGGAAATGCAGGATGGTTCCTTACAGACCATTTTTGTCTAGCTAGCTTTAAAAGTTCGTAATGATTGAGCTACTACCACTGCCATTTGGAGACTATTCCACAGTGTATCACAGCTGTCTGTTGGGAATTCTTTCTTCTTAATATTTCTCAATTTTTTCCCGTCCTTAGTTTTATGACATTTTTCCTAGTTATACCTCTATACTAAATGGTCCTTCTTCCTTGGTGCGAACACTATTCAGATATGTCTAGACTGCTCATGAACATAGTAGCAGTGCTAGTTATATTTATTACATGCTAGATTTGGCCATGCTTACATTGAGTAATACCTCACTTTGTAGTTGCTCATTGTGAGTAAGAGTGACCAAATCTGCCCCTGTGTGATTTGCAGAGATGAACCCAGGCCAAAAACCAGGATCAACAAGCACATATAAACTCAGGATGGGATTAGAATCCAGATCCAAATGCCACAGGAGAAAAATAAATACACATAAATAAAAAACCTCTCAGATCCAAGTACTCATAACATTTAGTGTGTTTGAAATCCTGATCAGAACGTTGCATCTCAGGCCACCCCTAGTAATAGTAAGAACAGTTTAGGATTTACTATGATGGTAAATAGGCAGAAGCATTTACTACTTTCATGCGTTTGTGATGTTTGTCACCATATTTTTAAGATATGATTGGTTTGATTGAAGAGAGAAATTTATAAAAGCTTAAACACATACAATTTAAGTAGCTATTTATTCAGCCTTCTTATCCCACTGAACTTCATAGAAGTAATGCAATCTAATCCATTAAAGTTCTGAACCACAGAGGCATAAAACGATGTCGGCCTAAAATCCCATAGTACTTACCAGTGTTTGTGAATGACTAAAGCAGTTAGGGATATTGCCTGTCATTATCTTCTCATGAAGGAGACTGAATGGGATTTCTTCAGATAAGGTATTAAGCCTTTCTACACAGAGTACAGAACTGACATGGTGAGTGGTATTAAAGGAAAACACAGTGGAGATTACATCCCGTGGAATGCCATATTTTCCTGTCTTCACCTTTTAAAGTACCATAATGGTCTTCATGACAGCTGCTAAACCTTCAGCTACAGAACATTTCACCGTCCCTTTTTAAGGGCCTTACATTCTGAAATAATTAGGTTAAAGAAGCTCATTCCACCATCATATTTACAACAAAGAGGCAATCCAGTGTGGTCTGGCAACATATGGGACCCTCAGAAGCTGTGGTCTACACTGACCTTATTAAGTGTATTCCAGCAGTTTAATTAAAATCATTCCAATGCAGACTTCAGCCACATGAGCTTTGGCTGTGACCTCTTATCTCCAAGCCAGTCAAGGGCAGGTTCACCAGACTTGAACAGGAGGCCTCCAGAGAAATCAGAAGGCCAGCGTGATTCTCCAATTGATGTGCACTAATAAACCCCATTGCCCCCTCAGAGTGTTATTTGTATCAGGCCTAATTCAACTTCCACTGAAATCAATGGCAAGACATTCATTGGCTTCAAAGAGAGTTGGATCAGTCCCGTACCACAAGGAGACTAGGGCCAATAGTTTCACAGTCTGATGCATTGTTTGCATTCTTCCCTATGAGGCAGTAACAAATGATTCATCATGCTATTTAGTCTGCAGAAGAGACGAGTGAGGGGGAATTTGATAGCAGCCTTCAACTACCTGAAGGGGGTTCCAAAGAGGTTGGAGCTAGGCTGGTCTCAGTGGTGGCAGATGATAGAACGAGGAGCAATGACATGAGGAAGATGAAGGGAAAAGCTCAGAGTTGCAGATGGAAGCAGGACCAAAGAACTCTGAGGGGAGACTGCTGGGTAAAGAAAGTGGACAGTGGAAGCATGTGACTAAGAGAAGCAGGCAGAGGAAAAGATGGGCTAGTGAAGGAGAAATAGAGTTCAGGAACAGGTTTGCAGAGTTGGAAAATGAAGAAGGGGCACAGCAGGTGGTCACTGAAGGTGGGAGGGCAAGGAAGAAGAGAAGAGCAGCTAGTTCTATAGGAAGAGGGGAAGAGTCAATGGAGGTAACACCAAATGTGAGCACCAGGAGGATTCAGGATGGTTGCAGAGGATTGCAAGGGAGAATAGGAATTGAGAGGACTTGCAGCCAGAGGAAACGGGATAGTAAGTTAAAGAAGTATGGGCTGGATGAATGGACGATAAGGTGGATAGAAAGCTGGCTAGATTGTCGGTCTCAATGGGTAGTGATCAATGGCTCCATGTCTAGTTGGCATCCGGTATCAAGTGGAGTGCCCCAAGGGTCGGTCCTCAGGCCAGTTTTGTTCAATATCTTCATTAATGATCTGGAGGATGGTGTGGATTGCACCCTCAGCAAGTTTGCAGATGACACTAACCTGGGAAGAGAGGTAGATACGCTGGAGGGTAGGGATAGGATACAGAGGGCCCTAGAAAAATTAGAGGGTTGGGCCAAAAGAAATCTGATGAGGTTCAACAAGGACAAGTGCAGAGTCCTGCACTTAGGATGGAAGAATCCAATGCACAGCTACAGACTAGGGACCGGCAGCAGTTCTGCAGAAAAGGACCTAGGGGTTACAGTGGACGAGAAGCTGGATATGAGTCAACAGTGTGCCCTTGTTGCCAAGAAGGCCAATGGCATTTTGGGATGTATAAGTAGGGGCACTGCGAGCAGATCGAGGGATGTGATCATTCCCCTCTATTCAACATTGGTGAGGCCTCATCTGGAGTATTATGTCCAGTTTTGGGCCCCACACTACAAGAAGGATGTGGAAAAATTGGAAAACATCCAGCGGAGGGCAAAAAAAAATTATTAGGGGACTGGAACACATGACTTATGAGGAGAAGCTGAGGGAACTGGGATTGTTTAGTCTGCAGAAGAGAAAAATGAAGGGGGATTTGATAGCTGCTTTCAACTACCTGAAAGGAGGTTCCAAAGAGGATGGATCTAGACTCTTCTCAGGGGTAGCAGATGACAGAAGGAGGAGTAATGGTCTCAAGTTGCAGTGGGGGAGATTTAGGCTGGATATTAGGAAAAACTTTTTCACTAGGAGGGTGGCGAAACACTGGAATGCGTTACCTAGGGAGGTGGTGGAATCTCCTTCCTTAGAAGTTTTTAAGGTCAGGCTTGACAAAGCCCTGGCTGGGATGATTTAGTTGGGGATTGGTCCTGCTTTGAGCAGGGGGTTGGACTAGATGACCTCCTGAGGTCCCTTCCAACCCTGATATTCTATGATAGACTGGAGAACAGCACCATCACCAGGAAAAGGCAAGTCTACATGATTGGCAACTCCTTACCGAGAAGAATAGACAAGCCTGTAACCAGAGCTGTTCCAGAGAAGAGAAGGGTTTGCTGTCTGCCGGGTGCTAAGATATGGGATGTGGACCTGAGGCTGAAGAGGATCCTAATGGGAGCGGGAAAGAATCCACTGATTGTCCTTCATGTGGGAACAAATGATATGGCTAGATTCTTGCTGGATCGTATCAAGGGAGACTATGCCAGGCTAGGGAAGATGCTTAAGAAAATCAAGGCTCAGGTGATCTTCAGTGGGATTCTGCCTGTCCCTAGAGAAGGGCAACAAAGGTGTGACAAGATTATGATGCTCAACAGATGGCTCAGGCAGTCGTGCTATAAGGAGGGCTTTGGGATGTATGGCCACTGGGAGGCATTCATGGACAGAGGACTGTTCTCTCAGGATGGACTTCACCTGAGTAGGAAGGGAAATAGACTTCTAGGATGGAGGCTGGCACAACTGATTAAGAGACCTTTAAACTAGGAATTTGGGGGAGATGGTTGGGAGATTTCCAGGTAATCTACAAGCCGGATTTTAACATTGAGAGGAAAGAAAATGAAGTAAGAAAGGATACAGTTGTAGGTAGGAGAATGGACATAAGGAGGAAGGGTAGTGTAGATACCAGTTGAATAGGTGATACTGGTGGTAGAATGTCTGTGCCTAATCGGGTAAAGAATGTCACTGAGGCCAAACAGCAAAAATTAAGATGTTTGTATACCAATGCAAGGAGTCTAGGTAACAAAATGGAGGAACTAGAGTTACTGATACAAGAAATGAAAGCAGCTATTATAGGGATAACAGAAACATGGTGGAATAGTAGTCATTACTGGAGTTCAGGTATTGAAGGGTATGTGCTGTTTAAGAAAGACAGAAATAAAGGCAAAGGTGGTGTAGTAGCATTGTATATCAACGATGAGGTAGACTGTAAAGAAACAAGAAGTGATGGAATGGATAAGATAGACTCTGTCTGAGCAAAAATCACATTGGGAAAGAAAGCTACTAGAGCCTCCCCTGGTAGTGCTTGGGGTGTGCTATAGACCACCTGGAACTGATTTGGATATGGATGGAGACCACTTTAATGTTTTTAATGAAGTAAATACTAACGGGAATTGTGTGATCATGGGACACTTTACCTTCTTAGATATAGACTGGAGGACAAGTGCTAGTAATAATAATAGGGATCAGATTATCCTGGATGCGATAGCTGATGGATTCCTTCACCAAGTAGTTGCTGAACCAACAAGAGGGGATGCCATTTTAGATTTGGTTTTGGTGAGTAGTGAGGACCTCATAGAAGAAATGGTTGTAGGGGACAACCTTGGTTCGAGCAGTCATGAGCTAATTCAGTTCAAACTAAATGGAAGGATAAACAAAAGTAGATCTGTGACTAGGGTTTTTGATTTCAAAAAGGCTAACTTTAAAAAATTAAGGAAATTAGTTAGGGAAGTGGATTGGATTGAAAAACTTGTGGATCTAAAGGCAGAGGAGGCCTGGAATTACTTCAAGTCAAAGTTGCAGAAACTATCGGAAGCCAGCATCCCAAAAAAGGGGAAAAAATTCATAGGCAAGAGTTGTAGACCAAGCTGGATGAGCAAGCATCTCAGAGAGGTGATTAAGAAAATGCAGAAAGCCTACAAGGAGTGGAAGATGGGAGGGATCAGCAAGGAAAGCTACCTTATCGAGGTCAAAACATGTAGGGATAAAGTGAGAAAGGCCAAAAGCCATGTAGAGTTGGACCTTGCAAAGGGAAATAAAAGCAATCATAAAAGGTTCTATTGCCATATAAATAAGAAGAAAACAAAGAAAGAAGAAGTGGGACCGCTTAACACTGAGGATGGAGTGGAGGTTAAGGATAATCTAGGCATGGCCCAATATCTAAACAAATACGTTGCCTCAGTCTTTCATGAGGCTAATGAGGAGCTTAGGGAGAATGGCAGGATGACAAATGGGAATGAGGATATTGAAGTAGATGTTACCACATCCGAGGTAGAAGCCAAACTTGAACAGCTTAATGGGACTAAATCAGGGGGCCCAGATAATCTTCATCCAAGAATATTAAAGGAACTGGCACATGAAATTGTAAGCCTGTTAGAAAGAATTTTTAATGAATCTGTTAACTCGGGTTGTACCGTATGACTGGAGAATTGCGAACATAGTTCCCTATTTTTAAGAAAGGAAAAAGAAGTAATCTGGTAACTAGAGGCCTGTTAGTTTGACATCTGTAGTTTACAAGGTCTTGGAAAAAAAATGAAGGAGAAAGTAGTTAAGGACTGTAACAGGGTCGTGCCAGATGGCTACAGGAGAGTAATAGAAGGCAGATATATTAGCCCCAGGTTAAGAAGGTCCCTTTTCCCTGGGTAAGGTAACAGGGAAGGTTCCAGAACAATCAGGAACCTTCTGGAGACAATTAAGACAGACAGGCTGATTAGAACACCTGCAGCCAATCAAGAAGCTGTTAGAATCAATTAAGGCAGGCTAATCAGGGGACCTGGGTTTAAAAAGGAGCTCACTTCAGTTTGTGGTGCACGTGTGAGGAGCAGGGAGCAAGAGGCACTAGGAGCTGAGAGTGGGAACGTGGACTGTTGGAGGACTGAGGAGTACAAGCATTATCAGACACCAGGAGGAAGGTCCTACGGTGAGATTAAAGAAGGTGTTGGGAGGAGGCCATGGGGAAGTAGCCCAGGGAGTTGTAGCTGTCGCACAGCTGTTCCAGGAGGCACTCTAGACAGCTGCATTCCACAGGGCCCTGGGCTGGAATCTGGAGTAGAGGACGGGCCCGGGTTCCCCCCAAACCTCCCAACTCCTGGTCAGAAATAGGAGGAGTTGACCTGGACTGCTGGTTCAGAAAAACAGCCAAGCTGAGGGCTGCCGTGAAGCTCCAAGGCGAGAAAATCAGCCAATAAGTGCAAGACCCACCAAGGTAGAGGAGAAACTTTGTCACAGGACATTGAGATCAATGGTAATTGGGACAAACTACAACATGGTGTTACAAAAGGTAGATCATGCCAAACCAACCTGATCTCCTTCTTTGAGAAGGTAACAGATTTTGTAGACAAAGGAAATGCAGTGAATCTAATTTATCTCGATTTCAGTAAGGCATTTGATATGGTTCCACATGGGGAATTATTAGCTAAATTGGAAAAGATGGGGATCAATATGAAAATTGGAAGATGGATAAGGAACTGGTTAGAGGGGAGACTACAGTGGGTCATATTGAAAGGTGAACTGTCAGGCTGGAGGGAGGTTACTGGTGGAGTTCCTCAGGGAACGGTTTTGGGACCAATCTTATTTAATCTTTTTATTACTGACCTTGGCACAAAAAGCGGGAATGTGCTAATAAAGTTTGCAGATGACACAAAGCTGGGATTTATTGCCAATACAGAGAAAGACCAGGATATCATACAGGAAGATCTGGATGACCTTGGAGTAATAGTAATAGGATGAAATTTAATAGTGAAAAGTGCAAGGTCATGCATTTAGGGATTAATAATAAAAATTTTTGTTGTAAGCTGGGGACTTATCAGTTGGAAGTAACAGAGGAGGAGAAGGACCTCAGAGTATTGGTTGATCACAGGATGACTATGCGCCGCCAATGTGATATGACTGTGAAAAAAGCTAATGCGGTCTTAGGATGCATCAGGCGAGGTATTTCCAATAGAGATAAGGAGGTGTTAGTACCATTATACAAGGCACTGGTGAGACCTCATCTGGAATTCTGTGTGCAGTTCTGGTCTCCCATGTTTAAGAAGGATGAATTCACACTGGAACAGGTACAGAAAAGGGCTACTAGGATGATCCGAGGAAAGGAAAACCTGTCTTATGAAAGGAGACTCAATGAGCTTGGCTTGTTTAGCCTAACCAAAAGAAGGCTGAGGAGAGATATGATTGCTCTCTATAAATATATCAGAGGGATAAATACAAGGGAGGGAAAAGAATTATTTAAGCTCAGTACCAATGCTGGCACAAGAACAAATGGATATAAACTGGCCATCAGGAAGTTTAGACTTGAAATTAGACGAAGGTTTCTAACCATCAGAGGAGTGAAGTTCTGGAACAGCCTTCCAAGGGAAGTAGTGGGGGAAAAAGACCTATCTGGCTTCAAGACAAAGCTTGATAAGTTTATGCAGGGGATGGTATGATGGGATAGCCTAATTTTGGCAATTAATTGATCTTTGACTATTAGCGGTAAATATGCCCAATAGCCTATGATGGGATGTTAGATGGGGTGGGATCTGAGTTACTACAGAGAATTCTCTCCTGGGTGTCTGGCTGGTGAGTCTTGCCCACATGCTCAGGGTTTACCTGATCACCATATTTGGGATCGGGAAGGAATTTTCCTCTAGGGCAGATTGACAGAGGTCCTGGGGGTTTTTTGCCTTCCTCTGCAGCTTGGAGTACGGGTCACTTGCTGGAGGATTCTCTGCACCTTGAAGTCTTTAAACCATGGTATGAAGACTTCAACAGCTCAGACATAGGTTAGGGGTTTATTACAGGAGTGGGTGGATGAGATTCTGTGGCCTGCATTGTGCAGGAGGTCAGACTAGATGATCATAATTGTCCCTTCTGACCTCAAAGTCTATGAGTCTCAAGTTGCAATGTGGAAGGTCTAGGCTGGATATTAGGAAAAACTATTTCACTGGGAGGGTGGTGAAGCACTGGAATGTGTTACCTAGGGAGGTGGTAGAATCTCCATCCTTAGAGGTTTTTAAAGCCTGGCTTGACAAAACCTTGGGTGGGATGATTTAGTTGGGGATTGGTCCTGCTTTGAGCAGGGGGTTGGACTAGATGACCTCCTGAGGTCCCTTCCAACCCTGATATTCTGTGATTCTATGATGATTCTGTCGTAGAGCAACTGTGTGACGAAAGGTACCATAATTCAGGTAAGACATAGACCTTATGCCCTACTTGTTGTGACCATTAAACATACCACTAAACTTTTTAAATACGTTCTTCCTGCTTACAGGGAATTTCCCCTGCAGCTTCTGTTAGATAGTGCTTTTCACCTCCAATCCTAGGGCCCATATCTTTAAATCAGTGGGAATTTCTCTCTAAACCAGAGGTGGGCAAACTGTGGCCCGCAGGTCCGTCCTGCCCAGTCTTTAATCTTCCGGCCGGGAAGGCTAGCCCCTGGCCCCTCCCCTGCTGTCTCCCCTCCCCACAGCCTCAGCTCGCCATGCCGCCAGTGCTCTGGGCAGTGGGGCTGCGAGCTCCTGCTAGGCAGTGCTGCTGCAAGAGCTGCCAGCCTGCCCCGGTGCTCTAGACTGGGAGGCGGCATGGCTCGCTTCAGCCGGGCGGCACAGCTGCCAGTCTTGGTGCTCTGAGCGGCATGGTAAGGGGGCGGGTCATGGGGGTTTGGATAAGGGGCAGGGACTCCCAGGGGGCAGTCAGGGGACAGGGAGCAGGGGGTGGTTGGATAGGCATGGGGGTCCCAGGGGGGGCAGTTAGGGGTGGGGGGGTCCCGGGACGGGGCGGTCAGGGGACAAGGAGCAGGGGAGGTTGGATGGGTCAGAGATTCTAAGGGGGGCAGTCAGGAGCAGGAAGTGGGAGGGGGCAGATAGGGGGCAGGGCCAGGCTGTTTGGGGAGGCACAACCTTCCCTACCTGGCCCTCCATATAGTTTCGGAACCCCGATGTGGCCCTCAGGCCAAAAGGTTTGCCCACCCCTGCTCTAAATCATTTCACAGTGCTGCTGTGTTGCATCGCAGAGGGGTCAGCATTTCAGTAGTTAGTATACTGATTCCTGAGTGGACAGTTATAGTGAAGGTTGCTGGAGCACTTCCATTCAAATCCCCTGTTTCCAGCTGCACATAAAAAAAATGGAAACAACTGGGACTGGAAGTGGTAACTGTACTCAGTTGTTGGCTGTGTGTTTGTATTCTTGGTCTGTGCTGTCCTACCTCTGTGCAGATAGCTGATATAGCAGACCTCGATCAAACTGCCCAAAAAGACCACAGACTCTGTTCCATACTGAAGGCACTCGTCCAGGTTTATTATCGACGAAGCCCAGTAATAGCTTCCGGGACACTAAGATATGTATACCCATGACAATGGACTAGGCTCAGTGAATGGTGGGACTTTCCATTCCCCCCTCAGCTGGACAAAGACATCCCCTCTGAGACCCCTCTTTATACACTGACCCAAACAAGTTATCTATTGCCCATCTGACATGGTTAGTTACCACTCTTTACCTTGTACATGTTGGTTTGATCAAAACATCTCTATCCATCATGCTTCATCTTACCTAATCTTTAAGAGGGGGTCAGTGTGTCCTTGTATCATCTTTGGGGAGTGTGTTTACACCATAACCTTGAAAGGGGATGTTCTGATACCACCTTTCTGGAATGTGTGCCTAGGAGTGCTTGTATTTTTGCAACACCCGCACTGTTCTTACCAGCTTCTGTGAACTTGCAAGTGGGCAGGTTTTGTAGCAGGAACTGACTTCTGTTTACGGCCTGACTTTTGCTAACTTGTCTTTATATCAGCAGGGCCTGACTACTTCAGTTCAGGCCTTAAACCATAGACCAGGCCTCATGTCTCAGGCTGTCTCTTTCTACGACAGTAATTTATAACCCCAACTATACATATAAAAATAAATAAGTAAAAAAACAATCCCAACTATATATATAAATATAATCCCAACTATACATATAACATGATGGGGTCTAAATTAGCTGTTACCAGTCAAGAGAGAGATCTCGGAGTCATTGTGGATAGTTCTCTGAAAACATCCACTCAATGTGCAGCGGCAGTCAAAAAAGTGAACAGAATGCTGGGAATGATTAAGAAAGGGATAGATAATAGGACAGAAAATATCATGTTGCCTCTATATAAATCCATGGTATGCCGACATCTTGAATCTGTGTGCAGATGTGGTCGTCCCCTCCCCAAAAAGATATACTGGAATTGGAAAAGGTTCAGAAAAGGGCAACAAAAATTATTAGGGATATGGAACAGCTGCCCTATGAGGAGAGATTAATAAGACTGAGACGGCTAAGGGGAGATATAATTGAGATATAATTGAGTCTATAAAATCATGACTGGTATAGAGAAAGTAGATAAGGAAGTGTTTACTCCTTCTCATAACACAAGAACTAGATTTCAGAGTAGCGCTAGGGGTCACCAAATGAAATTAATAGGCAGCAGGTTTAAAACAAATAAAAGGAAGTATTTTTTCACACAACTCACAGTCCACCTGTGGAACTCCTTGCCAGAGGATGTTGTGAAGGCCAAGGCCATAACAGGGTTCAAAAAAGAATTAGATAAATTCATGGAAGATAGGTCCATCAATAGCTATTAGCCAGGATGGGCAGGAATGGTGTCCCTAGCCTCTGTCTGCCAGAAGCTGGGAATGAGTGACAGCGGAGGGATCACTTGATGATTACCTGTTCTGTTCATTCCCTCTGGGGCACCTGGCACTGGCCACTGTCAGGAGACAGGATACTGGGCTAGATGGACCCTTGGTCTGACCCAGTAGGGCCATTTTTACATTCTTATGAGTGATATTTTTTTAAGGCCTCTTTGTTAATGATAATGCTACATACCATGTTCCACATTGTGGCTAATGGAAGGAAAATCCCAGCCTGCTCAATTAATCTCTTTGAATATCAATGAGTTTCAGGTTGGTGGTAGGTGTAGGGTCAAATTCAATTCCTACTGAAGTCAGTGGGAGTGTTGTTGAAGTTAGTGGGGGCTGGACAGGACCTAGTTTCACTTTAATAAATCAGGGGACTGAAGTCAGGACTCTTGAGTTATATCTCAGCACTATTATTGACTCACACTACAATCATGAGCAAATTGCTCAACCTCAGTGCTTTAGTCCTCACATCTGTAATATAGATTCCACACTTCACAGTGGTCTAGAAGATTTATCTAGTGTAATTAATGTATGTTTATAATGTATAATTAATGGCTTTGTGATTGCAATATGGAAGGTGCTATAGAAGCGGAAAAAATATTACTATTCACATTAAAAACATACGGTCAAATCTTCTGCTGGTGTAAATCAGTGTTTGTTCCATAAAAGTCAATGGAGCTACACTGACTTACACCAGTTGAGGGATCTGGCCCATGTAGTTATGTTTCAGTTATTACAGTATAATATGAAAAAAAACTCAGCAAGCATTTTTTTTATTCCTCTTCTCTCCTCAGGCTTCAATAACTGGCAAGGGAAACTGACGTTAAAATATAAATGACACACTGGTAAGTAATAATTGATTAAATTTGTATATTTTATTTTCGGCACATTATGTTAAATAATTTGTTCTCATTTGGCAGCAGCTGATTCTTTCATTATTGCCTTAAGCATAACATTCAATTTTGTTAAAGGAAATGCATACTTTTGTGAATTTTCCTATATAATCGACTAATGTGGCATACATCTTAATACCCACTCCTCTTCCTTTGCATCATTACTAGGTGACTTACAGGCCAGTTGAATGTAGCACTGAACCTTCTAGAAATTAGAATGATTTGTAGCTTCTCACAGTGATGCTGGTTGCCTGTCACCCTTGAAATTCAAATGATGCCATTGGCATGAAATTCAACCTCCCTTTTTGAACTCTGTAGGAAACGTTGCATGTCCAGTGAAAATTATCTCACACCATAGGTCTCAACCTGGCAATCCATAAAAAATAGCTCCATCTTTGTTTACGTTATTGATAGTGTCACCGCTGTAATTTGTACCACACATCTCGGATATGTAAATTTTCCAAACCATGATTTTGAAAGACTTTGTTGAGAAGTACAGCATCCAAGTCAATGAAAAGGTTCCTGTTGATTTCAGTGGAAATTGGATTGTGCCCTTATAAAGTTGTACAAGTGAAGGTTCCAGGGTGTTATTAATATTTGACAATATTGAATCTATTTATAAATCATATTGCAATTATATTTATAACTTACAAATTTCCATTACCTACAGTGGGACGTATCTACTTGAGCACTGGGGGGATTTGACCATTTAGCCATTATTTTTAATTTTTATAGGCTTTAGTGATATCGACTAGTACAGTACGTGCCACCAACAAACTCAAGCTCTCTCATTACTGTAGATGAATAATGATGTCAGCTGCAAGCCTAAATAATTAATAATTCAATCAAGAAGCTGTTAAGGTATTTGCTAAGATGTGTTCTGGGTTTAATAAACAAAGCTGATGTTTATGTTTATTCTTACATGTTTGGGTATAAAGAATTGCAATAATTTAAGCTGCCATTATGTCAATAACATTAAGGGTTGAAAAAAATCATATCCTGTAATGTAAGTATAATAAAGTCTTAATTCTAAAATATTTAACATGGCATACAAGGATGAAGCAGAAGAATGGTATCTATTGATGATTGACAATATATTTGCATACTATGCAATAAAATGACTTTTTAGAGATATATAAGCCCAAAGACTTTTTTTATAGGCTATAAATAGCAGAGTGACCAAAACAGATGCAACAATTTAGGCAGATAGAGCTTTGCCTCCATGGGAAAGTGTTTTTATTTGTCTTCTCAAATAACTTTTTCTTGTAAAATGATTTGGGAAAGCCAGTCAACCAAATCAAAAGAATAAAAATTATGCACTTTAAAAAAAGTGAAATAAAGAGGAAAGGAACACAAGTGGCATTATTAAAACACAAAAACACACAGAACCCCTCCTTTGCTGAGATATTGGTTTTAACCCCTTTTTTCTTATTAAGTTCAGCATCTGTAAAAGAAAATATAACAATCTTAAAGTTATACTAAGATTCAATTAAGTTTATTTCAAACCACTCAATGGTAATGAGAATGGGTCCTTACCATGCATTTTTAAATGCTTTATTCATTCTTTTTCCCAAAAAAGGAAAGCATTAAAATCATAAAGTTTCAAGTATTCTGATATGGTTGTACATTTCTGCAGAATTCTTTCATATCCTTCAGAGCTAATGTACGCAGGGAAAGGGAGAAAGTGCTCGGTTGTGGCATTTGCAGGTCACCAAACTCCTAAAGAGGCAGTTGTAGACAGTAAGTTGAGTTTCAGTGTCACAATTCGTGACTTGGGCAGGTCATACAGTTGCTGATTGTACAAAACATCTGGACAAACAAAAGGCTTTAAGTAAACAAGAGGTGGCAACAGTGGGGAGGATCCTTTAGAAGGACAATATTCATACAAGGGCACTGGGGCTAAGAGCCTGTGAGCTGTGCTCAGTTCAGGACAAGGTGAGGTGAGCAGAGATGGCTTGAAGCCCTGGGGTCAGCCAAAATAAATTAGAGCAAACTGAAGAAGAGCATGCAGATGCTGCTGAATTTATTCTCTAAATAGGCAGTACAAATGCAGGGTTGCAGGGTGGGAGGGATGGTCTCATGGCTAAGGGGATAGACCAAGGTTCAGCAGGGCTGATTTCTATTCCCATCTCTGACACAGATCTCCTGTGTGATGTTGAGCACTTAGCTGTCACTTAGGCTTGGACTATGCTAGGAAAGCAAACTTTGTCAATTAGGGGTATGCTATTTTTTACCAGTAGTTGTACCATTTATAAGCCCTGGTGTAGTTGTACCATTATAAAGAAGCTTTATACCAGTATAGCTTATTTCACTGCTTTAACCGGAATAAGCAATATCAGTATAAATACTTATATACCTCTGTGTCCACATCCACATTGCGGAGCCTCACCAAAATCCCCAGAAAAGTCATGGAGCAGGTCTTCAAGGAATCCATTTTGAAGCACTTGGAGGAGAGGAAGGTGATCAGGAACAGTCAACATGGATTCACCAAGGGCAAGTCATACCTGACCAACCTGATTGTCTTCTATGATGAGATAACTGGCTTTGTGAATATGGGGAAAGCGCTGGACGTGATATATCTTGACTTTAGCAAAGCTTTTGATACTGAATCCCACAGTATTCTTGCCAGCAAGTTAAAGTGGTATGGATTGGATAAATGGACTATCAGGTGGATAGAAAGCTGGCTAGATCGTCAGGCTTAACGGGTAGTGATCAACAGCTCGATGTCTAGTTGGCAGCCGGTATCAAGTGGAGTGCCCAGGGGGTTGGTCCTGGGGCTGGTTTTGTTCAACATCTTCATTAATGATCTGGAAGATGGCATAAATTGCATCCTCAGCAAATTTGTGGATGACACTAAGTTGGGGGAGAGGTAGATATGATGGAGGGTAGGGGTAGGGTCCGGACTGACCTAAACAAATTGGAGGATTAGGCCAAAAGAAATCTGATGAGTTTCAACAAGGACATGTGCAGAGTCCTGCAGTTAGGATGGAAGAATCCATGTACTGCTACAGGCTGAGTACCGACTGGCTAAGCAGCAATTCTGCAGAAAAGGACTTGAGGATTACAGTGGATGAGAAGCTGGATATGAGTCAACATTTTGCCCTTGTTGCCAAGAAGGCTAATGGTATATTGAGCTGCATTTGTAGGAGCATTGCCAGCAGATCGAGGGAAGTGATTATGCCCCTTTATTCGGCACTGGTGAGGCCACATCTGGAGTATTATGCCCAGTTTTGGGTCACCCACTACAGAAAGGATGTGGACAAATTGGAGAGAGTCTCGCAGAGGACAACAAAAATGATTAGGGGGTTGGGGCACATGACTTATGAGGAGAGACTGAGGGAACTGGGCTTATTTAGACTGCAGAAGAGAAGAGTGAGGGGGGATGTGATAGCAGCCTTCAACTACCTGAAGTGGGGTTCCAAAGAGGATGGAGCTTGGCTGTTCTCAGAGGTGGCAGATGACAGAACAAGGAGCAATGTTCTCAAGTTGCAGTGGGGAAGGTCTAGGTTGGATATTAGGAAAAACTATTTCACTAGGAGAGTGCTGAAGCTCTGGAATGGGTTACCTATGAAAGTGGTGGAATCTCCATCCTTAGGTTTTAAGGCCCAGCTTGACAAAGCCTTGGCTGGGATGAATTGGTTGGGGTTGGTCCTGCTTTGAGCAGGGGGTTGGACTAGATTACTTACGATTCTATGAGTGGAGGTTGCCACTTCAGTTACACCAGTGCAGTTACAGTGGCAAAACTTTCTATTTTAGACAAGTCCTTGGTCTCTCTGTACCCCAGTAGCCCTTCTGTAATATGGAGGTAATACTTCTTTTCCCACATCCTGTGTCTATCTTGTCTCTTTAGACTGTACTGTCTTTGGGGAAGAGACCATGTCCCTTAATATGTGCAATGCCTACCACAATAGGGCGCTTGTCATACCCAGAGAAAGTTCTGTTTTCAATTATTATTATTATTACTATTACTGTTAATTAATTGAGTAATTTTAAAAAATGGATAGTTGGCAGTAATTTGTTTGAAATGGGTTAGCCTCTGTCAAGCAATGCTGATTAATTAAAAACTCACTGTATTTATGCTAAAAGGAGCAGTTACTTTCATGGGAAAGCAGCCAGTATTTCCCAGATGTTTGAGGTATGTATTTAATGTGAGATGAGAAACTAACATTACATGGGAAGAAAATATTAGAACTATGACACACAGAACTTTGGCTGCTTTGGACAAACATGTTGCATTTCTTTATTCTCTGTAGTATAGTTCAAAAATCCTTCCAACATATCTCTCCAATCTGCCCTGTTGTAGGTCGTTTAACTGATCTCCATTGCCTGGAATTCTATCATAAGACATGACTCTATAGAAGACTCTATAGAAGAGAGAAATGTTTAATTCCTGGAAATCATACCACCATTTCAGATGTTGGCTCTGAAATGATAAAGTAGGGATAAATACTATTAATAATTTGGGCCCTACCAAATTCACGGCTGTGAAAAACATGTTACGGACCATGAAATCTGGTCTCCCCCATGAAATCTGCTATTTTGTATACTTTTACCCTATGCTGTAAAAGTACCCTATATTATAGGGTAAAAGTATACAAAAGTATACAGCTTTTCTCAAATTGGGGGTCCCGACCCAAAAGGGGGTCACAAGGCTATTGGGGGGGGCACAATATTGCCACCCTTACTTCTGTGCTGCTGCTGGAAGTAGTGCTGCTTTCAGAGCTGGGCACCTGGCCAGCAGCCGCTGCTCTCTGGCCTCCCAGCTCTGAAGGCAGTGCAGAAGTAAGGGTGGCAATACCGTGACCCCCCTGTAATAGCCTTGTGACCCCCTTTTGGGTCAGGACCTCGAGTTTGAGAAACGCTTAGTCTTAAGGGCTTTACATGTTTATGTTTTGCCATTTTTAAATACATATTCATGTTTGTTACAACGCCATTAAATTTAAGATTTACATATCTTAAACCATGAAATTCAAGTTTTTAAAAATGCTATGACCGTAAAATTTACAAAAATGGACCATGAATTTGGTAGGGCCCTATTAATAATTATTTGTATTGCAGTAGCACTTAGCGGTTCCAACTGAGATTGGGCCCCATTGTACAAACACTTAGTGAGAGAGTCATTTCCCCAAAGAATTTACAATGGGAATAGACAAGAAGAACAAGAAGTGAGGAGGAACAGAAGCACAGAGCAGTAAAGTGACTTGCCCAATGTTCCCACAAGGTCAATGCTAGAGCCAGGAACAGAAAGATATCCTGAGTCCCAGCCCAATGCCGTATTCACTGGACGATGCTACCTCTCACATTGCCTGATACATTTTGCAAGTCTGTCATCAATTGACTGGGTTTCACATGACTTCTTCTAGTATACTAAAGCTAGTCCCAAGAGGAAAGATTTGCAAATCAGAGCTCTCGAGTTAAGAACTTGTAAAAACTTTAAAATACTGTTAATTTGATCTATTATGACTTTGGGTGTCCAGCAGGAATAAGTACAGGAGACAAATTTTAGCATTTCCCAGTAATTATCTGAATAAGACTTAAAATCATCTGAGTGCTTTGGCTCTACTGCTACCCACCATTATTCACCTACCCTTAATGAGTATAATTTATGAGAAGGCATAATGACACAGCATGACGGTTTCTTGCTTAAGGCACCAAGACTTGTGATGCTCATGTTTTACAGTAATTGTAGTGTGGCTCATGCAGTATTTGTGAAAATAATTCCTAATCTGGTTTGATACTGCTAAATTATGGGAAAACAATGCTAATATGAAGTGATAGACCCTCAAGACAGTTTTTCCTGCAATTTTCTACTTATCTTCTTTCATGCCTATTTTAAAAAGCAAAAGAAGAGACTGCATTCCAATATAACCTTTGGCAGTAGTCACTGGCTTTATAGCTGTTATTAAAGCATGTGAGTTACATTAGCTATCCTAGTCTAGAACAGGGCTAAACCTTAATTTTACAATCTGCCCTGAGCAAAGGAAGTATATGAATAAGGGAAGGACAGTAACCAGGTGAACCTGATCAGGGAGGGGATTCCAGGTGAAGCGGGCCCCTTGGAAAAAGGTACACAGATGGTTAGTGGGAGAAGCAGGATAATGGGTCATTGAACCAGTCATGATGAGTAAGAGTGAAAGGGGTAGGTGAGGGAAATGTGACAAGATGTGATGTAGAGAATGGCAGAGTTATGCAAGACTTCAAAAACATGAAAAGGAAGTTTAAACTTGACGTTTAAACATTTGTCTTAATAGTCATCAGTCATATCTTAATCTGAGTTCAACCATTCACATGGGTTTATATATATATAAGAATTTGTCAATTTGCAATAATTTCCTTCATGAAGTCATGGTATTGAGTATGATGTCTCCAATTTGGAGCCATGAAGGTCATCTGAAGTCACCAATTCTACTGGATTTAATCAAGAACATTTCCATAAATATTAGATAGGTGATGACAAAACTTGCACTGGTGGTTACGTGTTGCATTTTAAGAGCCGCTTTACAGATAGGGAACCAGGGCACAGAGAGATCGAATGATTTACCTAACATCATTCAGGAAATCTTTGGCACAGCGGAAAACTAAACTCTTATCTCCTGAGTCCCAGGCCAATGTCCAGTGCCATCCTTCCTCTCACTGACATTAGAGTGTTAGTGGTTAAACATCAGTGAACAGAAGGTGGCCTTACCCCACGTTCTCCAGCATTTTAATACATGGTGAACTTATTCCATTCCATTTTCTCCAGAGTGTTACTTGGAGGCTGAAAAACTGCAGAGAAGGGATTGATGATGAAGATAAAAGCATCATTTCATTGATCACATTTCACTCTCTTCGCCTAAAACAATAACTTTAAATGATGTCACAACGTTATAGTGTGGGAGCTCATCAAAAGGAAAAGTCTGCACAGCCGGCAGCCACATCAGTAGAATGCCTGGCAACGGAGGAGGACCTTGACATAGTAGATATTACTGAACCATGACCATTACAATGGGATGTTGTAATGCCTGACTGTAAACTATAAAGGAAGTACAGATTAGGTTGCAGAGAGGTCAGAGTGTAGCACTAAAAGATTCTTCATAGACTATAGTGAGAGAAAATTTCTGCGTGGAGAAGAACATAGTGTAGAATCTGAATGGAAAATGCCAACTCATAAGAAAACAAATATACTAGCAAGGTGACACTACCAGCCTCCTAATCAAGAAAAAATATATTGTGCACACTTCTGAAGGAGATCAAGGAGGCAACTAAATCTAATAAAAACAGTATTCTCCTGGTCTTCAACTGTCCACCTATAAACTGGTTACATGTCACAAAGGGAGAAGGTTTAGAGAGAGAAATTTTTGATACCTTAAATGATTGCTTTTTGGAAAGGCCACTCCTAGATTATACAAAAAGAGCGGCTATTCTTGTCTTAGCCCTAAATCAGTGGACTTACTCTGGTTTTATGTGAGACAAGAATTTGGCGTTTTCAGTACAGTTAAGAAACACCTACCCATACTGAACAGAAGGGTAGGTTGTACATTTTTCTTTGGAATTTTTTGAAGGAAAATTGGGATTTTTGATTAAATATTTTTTTCCTGAAAGTGTCTGAGGGGAGAGGGATATCAGAAAACAAAATAAAAAATGGAAGAAAAACTTTTGGAAGAAACATTTTCTGCAGAAAAAAAGTCCTGTTCTCCAAACAGCTCTCATCAACATTCATGTACCACCTCTTCACCTTGACACCAGAATTTCAGTCCATTTGTCCTCCCATCCATACCTACACATACCCAGCACTCCCACCTCACTTGAACCAACTAATACTCTTGCAATCAATTCTCCTGAGTGATTCAAGACAGAACATACCATGCAGTAACCCCATTTCGCTCACCTTAGTGGGCTAAGTGATACTTCATGGCTCTCATCCTCCGCTTACGTGGTCTTGGGGTAGGAAGGTTCAGCAGTGATGTCTCTGATGCCATCATGGGAGCCATGATAGAGGTTCCCCTTCACTCCTGTAAGGGGAATAGACCATGTGTTAATTGTGTCTGGACTATGTATGCACAATTATAATTATTTTTATATAATACAGATATGTATAAAGAGCCCATCAATGTGATGATCTGGGCCATCACATTACATAGGGTAGAATAGTAACAAAGTCACCTGTCTCCCAGATAGGGAGCACATACCCAGTTCTCTGTGAGGGACCAATGGTAATGACTAACAGTTAACAGATGAAGAGTGAAATCCTGATCCCAGGTCCAACAAGGTAAATGAAACTCTTTTCATTGACTTCCATGTGATTTCACCTAAGTATCAAAGGGTTCCAAGGACTACATTTAGTGGAAGACATATCCCAAATCGATGTTCTCCATCTCCTACCAACAGCCCTACAAATAAATAAGTGGCCAGGCTTTGGATCAGACATATTCCTGTTGGAGAAAGAGTCCAATAATTAGGAGCCTCCAGTGAGAAGGCTACTGGAAGTGGGTATTTATGTCACATTCATGCTAGCAGATAGTACCTGTTGATGTTCGAGTTGCAAATGCCAACAGGTAAGGACATAACCACTAAAAGCAGCAGAAGAAGGTAGCGGAAGAAAAGAATAAGTCATAGAGAACTTCACTGGGGTAAGAAGAGAATACTGAAAACAAAAACTTCCTGATAGTGCCCTCCTTACAAGTTACCATATGTCATGGGACATCTATTATGTCAACTGTTTGCTCCTTTGGGAAACGGGGGAACGAAGTGCCTTGTGTGCCATCTGTTTAGTGTGATTCTATGCCAGCTGTACATATCAACGATATGACCAGTCCATGCAAGTGCCAGAAGAGATCACTTTTCTCCAGTGCTCATTTGATTTTGCATTTTTTAAATCTCTTCAATGCTGTTCCTTAGAAAAAAGTTTATAGAAATATATCACTGGTATTTTATGCCCATCTGCTTGGCAAACTGTGTTCACACCTCTAAATATGCATCAGCAAGGTAATCTTTTTACACTGAAAGGTGATTCACCTTCCCTAACAACTGCAAATACAATTGATCTCCTTTCCCTTTGGGTCATTTATTATGGATAGTTCGTAGAGTTACTGTATAGAGCATCCTTGTAGGGTGCCATGATAAAGTGAAGGACTCTACAAATTGGATTTTTGCTTGACTGATGACCATATCCATTATCCGCATGAAATTGCATGGTCGATTTCTGCAGGTCATACTATTTTGAGAAACAATCCTAATACCTAGATCACATATACCAATATATATAAAATGATGGGGGTCTAAATTAGCTGTTGCTACTCAAGAAAGAGATCTTGGAGTCATTGTGGATAGTTCTCTGAAAACATCCACTCAATGTGCAGCGGCAGTCAAAAAAGCGAACAGAATGTTGGGAATCATTAAGAAAGGGATAGATAATAAGACAGAAAATATCATACCCCCTCTATATGAATCCATGGTACACCCACATCTTGAATACTGCATAAAGATCTGATCGCCCCATCTCAAAAAAGATAGATTGGAATTGGAAAAGGTACAGAAAAGGGCAACAAAAATTATTAGGGGTATGGAACAGCTGCCCTATGAGGAGAGATTAATAAGACTGGGACTTTTCAGCTTGGAAAAGAGACAACTAAGAGGGTTATGATAGAGGTCTAGAAAATCATGACTGGTGTGGAGAAAGTAAATAAGTAAGTGTTGTATACTCCTTCTCATAACAAAAGAAGTAGGGGCCACCGTATGAAATTAATAGGCAGCAGGTTTACAATGAACAAAAGGAAGTATTTTTTCACACAACACACAGTCAACCTGTGGAGCTCCTTGCCAGGGGATGTTGTGAAGGCCAAGGTTATAACAGGGTTCAAAAAAGAACTAGATAAATTTATGGAGGATAGGTCCATCAATGGCTATTAGCCAGGATGGGCAAGGACGGTGTCCCTAGCCTCTGTTTGCCAGAAGCTGGGAATGGGCAACAGGGGATGGATCACTTGATGATTACTTATTCTGCTCATTCCCTCTGGGGCACCCACTGTCGGAAGACAGAATACTTGGCTAGATGGACCTTTGGTCTGACCCAGTATGGCCATTCTTATGTTCTTATGAAGGAGCTCTCACCTACATATGTATGCCAAACCTTCCAAACATTTCTAACATGTCAGCAGGTCCACTATTTCAAAATCATCTGTTTAGCCATTGACATCTGTATTTAAGAAATGAAAGTTTCTGTAAGCCTAGATCCAATAATCAAGAACCTCAATGAAGCGTTCCCCATTGTATTACAAGTACAGACTTCTCTTCACTTCCAGTCTAATACAAACTACTTTCATTTTGTGACAAATTTTTCACTGTGGTTGAAGGTGAAATTATGCAAAAGTTTATATGGTTCAAGAGAAGAATAGTGTACACTAAGGTGTCTGCTCTCCAATAAGTTTACAGTATTTTCCTGATCTTAAAGATAGTTTGTCACTGAGATTGATGGGAAGTATAGGACCACAGTATTCATCTAGAAATGAATAGACCCTTAATATCAGAGCAAAAATCACCCATGGTGCTGTCCTAAATTCCCCTTTGTGTCATCTTGCTACTTTCAACTATGTGCCTTCCGTTCAAATTAGAGCTCCCTCTCTTCTCATTCATAACACAACTAACATCTTTTCATTGAAACTCTAAATGAGATTTCTTCTGCAGAGTCAAACAGCATTAAACCCTGGATTTGTGCTGGAAGTGGCCTACCTTCGTTATCGTGCACATTTATGCATCCGATGAAGTGAGCTGTAGCTCACAAAAGCTTATGCTCAAATAAATTGGTTAGTCTCTAAGGTGCCGCAAGTACTCCTTTTCTTTTTGCGAATACAGACTAACATGGCTGTTACTCTGAATCAAAAGAGGAGCATGTTAAAATGGTGAAGATAAAATTGTGAGATTAAACTGGATTTTGGCACTCAGGTAATCAGCTGCATTAATGTATGTGCCTGAGCTACATTGTCTGTCACTTCTGAATGTAAGATCTCCGGAGAAGAGACTGTGTCTCCCTCTTTCTTTGACAGAGCACCAAGCACAATGCAGGCATCCATTATTTTGTTACAGGCTTGATCCTGCATCATTCATGTCAATGGCAGCTTTTCCATTGATTTGAATGGGACAGGATCAAGCTCTGTAACAGCAAAAACAAAACAAAACAGAAAACTAGTACATTTAAAACTGCCACACGTAGAAGCCCCAAATTATTGTGGCCTCTGTACTTAAAGTATTTCCTAAGCAATTTAAGGTGCCCCCCACCCCTGTACTCTTCTCGCTGCGAGGATGAAAATCCAATTATGTTGACCGAAGTGCATAAAGAACAAGGATACTACCTGAGCCTTTATCTTGCTCAGGCTTGCAAATATTACATTTTTTTAACTGACTTGATTTACACTTTATAGAAACATCCTTAAAATGGGATTTTAACTTATTCAGTAATAAAGGCATTAATATTTATATAATTAATGTTCTTAAACCACTGTAAAACTGCATAGTATACATCATATACTATATATTTAATAACCTCAGTTCCACTTTCACTTTGATTCTGGATTCAAGTCAAAAACCTGTGATCACTGGCTGCATTCTGATAGGTGCTGAGGGCTTTCAACTCTCCTATTCATAGAATCATAGAGTATCAGGATTGAAAGGGACCTCAAGAGGTCATCTAGTCCAACCCCCTGCTCAAAGCAGGACCAACCTCAACTAAATCATCCCAGCCAGAGCTTTGTCAAGCCTGACCTTAAAAACCTCTAAGGATAGAGATTCCACCACCTCCCTAGGTAACCCATTCCAGTGCTTCACCACCCTCCTAGTGAAAAAGTTTTTCCTAATATCCAACCTAAACCTCCCCCTCTGCAATTTCAGACCATTATTCCTCGTTCTGTCATCTGCTACCACTGAGAACAGTCTAGATTCATCCTCTTTGAAACCCACTTTCAGGTAGTTGAAACCAGCTATCAAATCTCCCCTCATTCTTCTCTTCTGCAGACTAAATAATCCCAGTTTCCTCAGCCCCTCCTCATAACTCATGTGTTCCAGCCCCCTAATCATTTTTGTTGCCTTTTGCTGGACTCTTTCCAATTTTTCCACTTCCTTCTTCTAGTGTGGGATCCAAAACTGGACACAGTACTCCAGGTAAGTCCTCACCAATGTCGAATAGAGGGAAATGATCACGTCCCTCAATCTGCTGACAATGCTCCTATTTATACAGCCCAAAATGCTGTTAGTTTTCTTGGCAACAAGGGCACACCGTTGACTCATATCCAGCTTTTCGTCCACTTGCCAGCAAGTTAAAGAAGTATGGGCTGGATGAATGGACTATAAGGTAAATAGAAAGCTGGCTAGATTGTTGGGCTCAACGGGTAGTGATCAATGGCTCCATGTCTAGTTAGCAGCCGGTATCAAGGGGAGTGCCCCAAGGGTCGGTCCTGGGGCCGGTTTTGTTCAATATCTTCATAAATGATCTGGAGGATGGTGTGGATTGCACCCTCAGCAAGTTTGCAGATGACACTAACCTGGGACGAGAGGTAGATACGCTGGAGGGTAGGGATAGGATACAGAGGGACCTAGACAAATTGGAGGATTGGGCCAAAAGAAATCTGATGAGGTTCAACAAGGACAAGTGCAGAGTCCTGCACTTAGGACGGAAGAATCCAATGCACCGCTACAGACTAGGGGCCGAATGGCTAGGCAGCAGTTCTGCAGAAAAGGACCTAGGGGTTACAGTGGACAAGAAGCTGGATATGAGTCAACAGTGTGCCCTTGTTGCCAAGAAGGCCAATGGCATTTTGGGATGTATAAGTAGGGGCATTGCCAGCAGATCGAGGGACGTGATCGTTCCCCTCTGTTCGACACTGGTGAGGCCTCATCTGGAGTACTGTGTCCAGTTTTGGGCCCCACACTACAAGAAGGATGTGGATAAATTGGAGGGAGTCCAGCGAAGGGCAACAAAAATGATTAGGGGTCTGGAACACATGACTTATGAGGAGAGGCTGAGGGAACTGGGGATGTTTAGTCTACGGAAGAGAGGAATGAGGGGGGATTTGATAGCTGCTTTCAACTACCTGAAAGGGGGTTCCAAAGAGGATGGCTCTAGACTGTTCTCAGTGGTAGCAGATGACAGAACAAGGAGTAATGGTCTCAAGTGGGGGAGATTTAGGTTGGATATTAGGAAAAACGTTTTCACTAGGAGGGTGGTGAAACACTGGAATGCGTTACCTAGGGAGGTGGTGGAATCTCCTTCCTTAGATATTTTTAAGGTCAGGCTTGACAAAGCCCTGGCTGGGATGATTTAATTGGGGATTGGTCCTGCTTTGAGCAGGGGGTTGGACTAGATGACCTCCTGAGGTCCCTTCCAACCCTGATATTCTATGATTCACTGTTACCCCTAGGTCCTTCTCTGCAGAGTTGCTGCCTAGCTGTTCGGTCCCTAATCTGTAGTAGTGCATGGAATTGTTCTGACCTAAATGCAGGACTGTGCACTTGTCCTTGTTGAACCTCATCAGACAACTTTTGGCCCAATTCTCTAATTTGTCTAGATCCCTCTGTATCCTATCCCTACCCAGGGCCAGTGCAAGGATATTCTGTGCCATAGGTGAAACTTCCACCTTGCACCCCCCCTTCTACCCCTCCCCCACCCCCAACAACCTCCAAAAACTAGTAAACTTAGCATTATAAACAGCCTGTCAGAATGGGTAACAGCTGTTGTAATGTTTCTTTTTTACCTTTAAGGCATTTCAATTGTTTGCCATTGCCTCTGATGGTGTCCCATTCAAAGTCTTACTATTGTGCAAAGCTAAACAATTAAGCCTTGCATTGCATCACCAGCCAAGTTAGGCAGGTTGACAAATCCCCCTTGCTCCAAAGGGCCATTATCCCCGGGTGACTAATTTCTACTCCAAGTCTGTAAAGCAGACTTTTAAGGTAAACACATTATTCCTTCAGTATTACCCATGCACACATCTCACAAAGATTCTCACTCTTGACAAGTTACTAGCCTTGTATAGATCCCTTCCACATTCCTCTTTGTGGGTTAGTGACCTGTAAGACATGTGTGGGTGCAATGAGTTTGTCAGGCCTGCAGTGACAGCTGTTTGTGAAGATCAGGGGGCCCTTTCCAAAGGGTGTTGGTGTCACAGTGAGCTTGGGGTGGCTGACAGTATGGGGCAGGGCACTGAGGCTGGTGGGGCAGGTAACACTCACTGGGCTGGGGGGCAGGCGGTGCCGGGATGGGGAAGGGGCAGGTACCTGTTAGTCTCCAGCACTTGGCCCACGCCAGGGCCAACAGCCTCTTCACCTCGGAGTCTCCTCTACTTGCCCGGGGGCCACTCCTCTGCTCAGGCTCCCCAGCCGCTGCCGCCGCAGCCACCTGGGAGGATGCGGGCAGGGGGCCACGCCACGGAGGAGATGCAAGGGGCTGGGCTTGGCTGGGGCCCCGCACCTGCCAGCCGAGAGCAGCAGGAACCAAGCACCGCTTGGGGGGAGCCAGGCAGCCTGAGCACAGGGCAGCTACGCTCCCCACCTGCCCCTGCAGCGGCCGGGGTGCCTGAGAGGAGGAGTGGCCCCCGGGCAAGCGGGGGAGACTCCAAGGTGAAGAGGCTGCTGGCCCTGGCATGGCCCAAGTGCTGGAGACTAACAGGTACCTGCCCCTAAGCAATAGTGTAAAAAAAAATTTTGGGCACCGCCTTTTGGTGCCCCCAAATCTTGGCGCCCTAGGCGGCTGCCTAGTTTGCCTAGTGGTTACACCGGTCCTGTCCCCTACCTTCCAGTTTATCTACCACTCTTCTCAGTTTAGTGTCATCTGCAAACTTTCTGAGGGTGCAATCCACGCCATCCTCCAGGTAATCCATGCCATCCTCCAGACTTCACTGGTCACTGAAGATGCATTCAGAATTGCACAAAATCTGGCTATCAGAGTCACAGTGTCATAAACACAGGATTATGGATTTCTCTGTCAGAACAAGACAAAGATACGCTGTGTGGGACACCAGTACCTTTAAGAGTTAACAAACATGCATGTGAGATATGAAAGTTGTGAAGGGATTTATGATGAAAGTGGAAATATTTGAAAGTTTTCCTCAGCATGACATAAAGGAGGAGAAAAAAATATCCTACCAATTCCAGAACACTTTGGAAGTCTAAAATAGATTAAGGGTTTTTTTTTCCTCCTCAACGCAGATTTTATTTTTCTCCTAAGAACCTATGTCAAACACATTAAAGGCCACATGATTCCAAGACACAAGATGAGCTTGAATAGGTTGGGTAGGGCTGCCTTGCAATGCAAAAAAGCTTTGCCTCCTGGCTTTTAGCCTCTACTTTCTTGCAAAGAAAACCACTTCTCTGAAAGACCTCTAATTTCTTAATTCATAGGTACTTGAAATTACTTGTCTCTTCAGTGTGGAGCTGAGTCTGCAGTTAGTCTACCCCTCTCCCCTTTACTCAAGTCTTTAGAGGTTTATAGCTGTGTAATTTTTGTTATTCTTAGTCTGAACAATTCTGCGAGGATAGAGATATGGATAAGATGGTAGTTTTTTCCGTCTCCCATTTTTATGATTCTTTAGTGTAGTTGGGATTAGAGATGACTGAATGATGACAGTAAAGAATTTATTAGACCAAGTTAGTTGATTGTTTTGTTCACAGAGGCCAATATTTTCAAAAGTGAGTAGTGATCTTAGGGTGTCTCAATTTTGGGATTCCCACCTTGAAGTGTATTGAAGGGGCCTGATTTTCAGAGGATTGGGTGCTCAGCACCGTCTGAAAACTATGCCCATCAATGTGTCTGAAATTGAGCACCTCAGATCATTAGCCACATTTGAAAATGTAGGCGAAAATGTCTACACTGAGATAAAAATTCGATCAAATGTAATTGTTGTTCAGCATTACTCAATTTCTTTTGAAAAATGTTGATCATAAGGAGTACACTGTGGGTATCAAATATTCGGTTTTAAGATATTAGTGCCTTGTAGGTGACGTAACAATAATCAGTTATAAACAAACATTCTTAACATACTGGAATAGCAAAAAAAAAAAAAACTGTATGTACATATATGCAACAAAAAAAGAGATATTAACAGTGTAGCACACTGTTGTCTTTGTTTACTATTTGCTATTTGGTGTGTTGCTCAAGTGGGAACCTAGAGATGGAATAACAGTAAGAATAGGGAAAAAAAAGAAAAGAAAAGAAACAGTAAGAAGGGGGAAGAGTAGAGGACCAGAAAAGAGGCAGAAAGATAGATGGTGGATTTGAGGCCCCCGGAAAAATCTCCCCCAACCACAGCCCTGGGGCTGGAGGAGCTCTTGCTCTCCACTGTGGCCCTGTCACAGAGCTTTTCAGGTCTCAGGACCACAGGGGGAAGGGGCGAGCAGGGTGCAAGGCCTTGCGGGGGAGAGTCGGCGTGGGGACAGAGGAGCAGGGCTACAGGGAAGGGGGCGGATCAGGGGCAAGGTTGTGGGTGGAATGGGGGCGGGGCTGCAGGGGAAAGGACAGAATGGGGTGGGGCTGCTGGCGGGGCTGTGGAACAGGGGAGGGGCTCCGGGCTCAGTGCTCCAGTCAGGGCTGAGAGAGCTCCGCAGAGGTCCCAGCCGAAGTTGAGAGCTTGACCCCGAATGGGGCCAAGCTCTCAGCCTTCCCTCCTGCCCTGGATGGGGCCATGGGGGAGGAGGAGTGAGCCAGAAGAGGTGGGGACTTCTCTGGAGAAGGTTGGGGCAGGCTGCTAGCATCCTCAGTAAGAAGCTTCACCTGCCGCCCATGAAGAGAGGAAAGTGGGCTAATTGATGGAGAAAGGTAATGTATCTATGCCTTGGTAGATGGTATTTATAGGCTGTGATTTCTTGTGGAAGTTTTGAGGACAAAAATAATACGTCCAAGTTATTATTCTTTAAAAGATAATCTTCTCCATCATAGGCATTGACTTCTCCAGATTCCATTCACTTAGAGAGAGCATCTTTCCAGTGGCCCTGGAGAATTCTTTTGCAGCAGGTCTGATTTTCTGAAAAAGTCTAATCAACACAGTTTGGTGGATGGCACTATGGGGAGATAATAAGATGTTCAATGTTTGCAATTTGAGTTGTATTGGTTATTTTGATTGGTCACATGGTATAATTTTTGTTCTCTGATTGGGTAAATAGAAGTCTTTCATAGACATTTCTGGATGTAAATATTCAAGTGGGTGTGATTAAAATTTGCTGTCTGCCAGCACCATATGAGTAAACTGTAATCTCTCAAATGCTGACAGAAATCAAAAATATGAGGACTGCAAGCATAGCTGAAGTGAACAAAGTGTGAAGTTAAAGTGAAAACAATCAGTACTTTTGTCATTTCCCAGCTCCAGCTTAAACATTAAGCAGTTTTATTTTGCATGCAATCAGTATTTTGTTCCTCTTTTTTTCCTTCTCCATAATTTTTTCCCCAATTCTTCCGCATTTATGTAAGTCCTGAAGAATGTAGTAACCTGTGAATCATGAACTAAACAGTTCTACAGGTAGAGTAAATGAAAGAAAAGCAATCAATTAGATTATAATTTAATAGCTAATAGAGAGGCAGATACTAGTCTAGCACGTGGGAAACCTGGGATCAATTCTGTGCTCCACCACAGACTTCCTGTGTGACCTTGGGCAAGTTTCTTAGCCTCTCTGTGCCTCATGTGTAAAATGGGGATAATAGTACTACTTCACAGGGGTGTTGACAGGATCAATACCTTAAAGACTGTGAGGTGCTCAGATACTATGGTGATGGAGAGCAATAAGTACCTTATCTAGATATCATGCATCTCAATAGTCCAATTCATTTGAGCACTTAAGCACATGCTTATATCCTATTGGATCCCCAAACAGCTGTAGTTCCTCTTGATGCATGTATATAACACCCATTAGTGTTAACAGGAGTTATGCACATGCAGTAAGTGAAAGAATAGAATGGCTGAAAAGACATGTTATATAGTTTCTTCTGCTTCAAACCTTTTTTATACAGGAATATTTTGCTTTTTGTTATACCTCCCATGGACCTTCTTAAATTACTTCCTATTCTTTTGAAAATAAAATTTTAAAAACCCTTTGAATTCAAGAGCCTAATTTACAAAAGAATAACTTTTTACATGGCCTTCCACTAGGATATCTTTATTCACTGTTGATTACTGCCACTCTCTTGTCTTTATTTTCAGTGATTAAAATGCTTAAACTTATTATTACAGCTTTGCTGTTGCCAAGGTAATAAGACACCTGCTAGGAAATTAGGGGTATTCTTCTCTTGATGGGCATGCATACACAAAGACCTCCTATTAGTGAACAGGCTTTAAGTATATAGCTTAGCTTTTACAAGGCAAATCCTTGTTCTGTCATGAAAGATCAGAATTTTTGAAAGTTCTTCTCACATAACCCCTGAGCTCATAGAATCTAGCCCAATGAATGTCTGCTTTCCTGACTGGGCTCTCTAAGTGCCAATGTAATATTATAAATAATAATTTATCACATTAGTATCCAAAATCTGAAATGGTAAATAAATCTGAATCCACATGCTGCTATGTTTACGCTGCACTACACACACACACACACACACACACACACACACAATTTCCATCCTTTTTTCACAAACAAATAAACACTAGTCTACCCTGGAAACTTTAATCTGGAAGATACCAGCTTTTGCATAAAGACAATAGTTAGAGAAGGTCACTTATTTGTGTCTTATGAAGATTTAGTGGCTTCCGTCCTGTACCTTACTGATTCAATGCCACAAGATGTCAGTACAGTTTAAGCAGCTACAGAAGACTCCTATATTGTGAGCTGTACTGAAAATGGGGGGAGGAAGGGTAAAAAAATCACATTGAATTCTGAAGCATTTTCTGAGAGGAAAATGGCTACAACATGGATATGATTGGGGAAAAAGGGCTTTGTCCTAAATTGTGTCCTATGTTTTTAGAACTATAATGAAAATCAAACTCTGTGTAGCATCTTCTTTATGTCCATGTCTGCATTCTACTTTACCATTAATTCTACAACTAATAAAAAGCTGCATCTAAATAAATTGTACTTCTCCACAGAGCAGGGTTTGTGTTTCAGCAGTTGGTTGGATTTCAGTGATATTTTCCCAAAGCTCTGTTTTCCTTTGACTTCGTAAAAAATGAAAGAAGAAAAAAAAATAAAGAAAAAGACAAACCCAGCTCACTTGTATTAATGACCCTTTACATAATCACCTCACTTGTAACAGAAGCTAATACATTTCCATTACAATGGCATTATATAACGGGTAGTTAATCATCAAGAAAATTCATTAGCTGAATGTCACCAGGAACCTATGTACTGTAGCAAATGAACAGCGGACAACAGTTTGAGTTTTAATTCAGCAATGAGCTCCCCTCATAATGCTGCTTTCCTCTGTATTAAATTGGGCACAGAGTTAATGGTATGACAAATGGGTATTTGAACTCAGTAAGCTTCCTTGATTACAAGGACAGCAGTTACTCCTGCATAAGTGCTGGCAAACATCTCATGGAGAGTATTCCGTATGACTTTGACTATTGCAAACTTTTATGACGACTGTTTAGGCAATCCACAGGTAGAGGTAGAGGAAGCTGAGGGAGAAAAAAGATTCAGAGCCAGCAAAGTGTGTTTGCTTGATGTATTCCAAAATCATTGCTGGTGAAATTGACCCCTCTATGTCCTGTTTTCCATAATAATGTACAAAATAATGTAGTGATTCACACAGTTGATCCTTGTCGGTGTAAGTTAAAACAGTGTTTAAAAACAGCTATTGCTAATAGTGTTCCAACATAGATAGGATTTTTTTTGGGGGGGGGAGGGGGGACTGAAACATTCTCATATGTTGTAAAACCACTTTGGGAGGAGCATAGCTTGTTGAGCATCGTTCTTAAAAATAAACATAAATCCCTGACCATAGTCTCCGGAATCAAAAATAGACCTTAGAATTGTGAAGATATAATGCAGGAGAGGAGAGAGGAGGTAGTACTGACAACTCAAGATTACTGCATACTTGCCGCACAAAAGGACCTGGAGGGTGGATTGCCAGAAAAGGAGGGTGATCCATGGAAGAATCTGACCAGAAGGACAAGCCAAAGCAAGAGATCAGTTAGTGGTGGTGAAATCAAGTTGAGTAAGAGGTTTGCTGCCCTGGGGAATGAGGAGGAGAAACAGGCAGAAGATGGAGGGGCAGGAAAAAAAAAGGAAGGGAAGACAGTCCCTGCAGAAGATATGAAGAGATAATAGAGAGAGCCAGGGACTGGAGTCCAAGATAAAATGAGGATGATGCACATGAGGCTGCAAGAGAGAACATAAGATGGATGCATACCAACATCAGGAAGAGACACATCTATATGATGGGGGACTCTGTACTCAGAAGAATTGACAGACCTGTCAACAGGGCAGATCTATAGAAATGAAGAGTGTGCTGTCCTCCAGAAACAAACATATGAGATGTAGGCATGAGGCTGAAAAAGGATCCTGATGGGAGCAGGGAAAAATCCAATGATTGTGCTGCATGTCAGGATGAATGATACTTCCAGATTCCCACTGGAATGGATCATGATCGACTAGACTCATCTGGGTAAGTAACTTAAAGAAGTGGAAGCTTGGGAGATGTTTCAGCAGAAAACTTCTTGTTCCTCGAGAAGGAAGGAGAAGGTGTAACAAGATAATGAAGATCAACAGATGGCTCAAGGATTTGTGCTAAGAAGACAGTTTTGGGATGATTGATCACTGGTGTGGATTCACAGAAAGAAGACTCTTCTTGACAGATGGGCTCTACTTAAGAACCTGGGATCAAGGCTTGCATGATTGATAAGAAGGGCTTTAAACGAGGAGGTGGGTGGAGAAATTTGAGAGAGACTCAAGAAATCTTCTGGCCTGGCTTCAGTAAATAGGATAAGGCAAATCAGCTAAACTGAGATATAGTAAGGGATAATGGAACAGCAGAAGGTAAGAATATAGTGTATTGACAGCAAGGAGAAAGAAAGTACACAATATTGATTGGAGTGGTCTTACAGTTAGTGAAAGGACTATACCTAATCTGTCTAGAAACCTGGGAGAGGTACAAGGGAAATAACTGAAGCACTTCTACATGACTGCAAGGAGTCTGGGCAATAAAATGGAGGATTTGGAACTACTTGTAGAGGAGCTTAAACCCAATATTATAGGGATTACAGAAACATGATGGAATAGCATTCATGACTGGAATACAGGTATTGGAGGGTATATGCTGTTTAGGAGCAAAAAGGAATAAAGGTAAATTTGGTGGAGTAGCATTGTACATCAATCAAGTGGTAAATTGTGAAGAAATAAGAAGTGATAATGAGGACAAAACAGAATTGGTTTGGGTCAAAATCACTTTGGGGAAGGACTGTAAAAGAGGTTCTGTTAGGATAGAGTTAGGTGTCTGCTATAGACCTCCCAAGTCAGATTTAGATATGGATAGAAATCTCTTTCTTATTATTAGAGACAGAAATACTATCAGGAATTGTGTCAGAATGGGAGGCTTTAGATCAATGGATATAGACTGGAGAATAACTGCTACTAATTCTGGTAAGGCTCAGTTATTCCTGGATGTGATAGATGACAATTTTCTTCAGCAAATCATCACAGAACCAATAAGAGAGAGTTCAATTTTAGAGATGATTTTGGTAAGTAGTGAGGATATCATAGAAGAACTGGTTCATAGGAAATAATCTTGGATTGAATGACACAAGTTGATTCAGTTTAAATTAGATGAAAGGATAATATAAACCAGATCATCATCTATAGTTTTTCAATAGGGTAGACTTTGGGAAATTTAGGGAGTTAGAGAAAGAAGTTATCTGGCCTGAAGAGCTCAAGCACTTAAATGTGAAGGAGGCTTGGAATTTCTTTAAATCAACTATGCATAAACTATCTGAATTTTGGGGGGAAATCTTGCAGGAAAGGGCTCCAGACTCAGCTGAGTCAATAATAATCTCCAAGGGGTTACTAGCAGTAAGTAGAGGGAATGGAAAAAAAAAGATTGATCAGCCAATAAGTCTATATCTTGGAGGCTAGAAAATGTTGGAATAAAGAAAGAATTGCTAAAATTCAAGCTGAACTAGCTTTTGCCAAGGACATTTAAAATAAATAATAAGAGGATTTTAAGTTATATAAATAAAAAGATAATAAGGAAGGCTGAGGTTGGTCCACAATACAGTGTGAATGGGAAAGAGATGAAAATAATTTAGGTATGACCCAAACACTAAATGAATATTTTGCATCAGTTTTCAATAAGGAGGATAATATGGAACATGAACATGAAGGCAGGACAGCTGATGGAAATGAGTGTCTAGAAATGAAAAGTACCACAAATGAGGTGGAAGAAAAACTTAAAGTTTTATGTGCTCAAATCAGAGAGACTGAGTAATTTCCATTCCAAAATATTGAAAGAACTGGCATATGAGATTGCTTGTCCAGTAGCAAGGGTTTTTAATAAATCTATCCATTTGAAAGTTGTGACCCTAAGAGCACTCCAACGCCAGATGGCAAGGGATGCTCTGGTATGTAGCAGTGAGCTTTAGTTGCTCTGACCCTCCCCGCGTTCCTCTACTCACTGTTGTCATAATGTATCTAAAATGGGTCATGTAAAGTATCATGTGCAAACTGGTGACACACTGTGAGTTATATAATTGTGAAATGCATGTGTTCACACTGTATGAAGAATTTTGGAAACTCACTAATATTATGCTTTAAACTCTGTGACCAAACAGAGGGAGAGAAACAGGTTTTTCCCATATGGGAGGGAAGGTGGCTATCTATCTATCTCCTCTGTAAATTAAGTGTGGTGGAATCAAAATAATGGAAGCCCTATTTACATACGAATCAGCAGAGGGATTGGAAGTCCACAGGAAGAGAATCATAGAATATCAGGGTTGGAAGGGACCTCAGGAGGTCATCTATCCCCTGCTCAAATAAAAGTAAGAACAGCATGAGGTCATCCTGCCTCTTGAAATAGTCAGTGAACTCTGAGAGATATAAAGGGAAACAGAGAGCCATTTTGGCATATTTCACCTAGGAAGACAAGGGAAACCAGCACTTTGTACTTCTGTAGAAGGTTCTGACTGAGAAAACATCAGCCATGGCTGGGAAGAATAAGATTGATAAGAAATCTACCTTGAACCAAGGCTGTGGCTTGTTGAGTTAAGTCTTAGCCATTAGAAAGTGTATTTTACTTTTATTTGCTTGTAACCAGTTTTTCTGTATCCCTTATACTTGAACTCACTTAAAACCTCTTTTTGTTAATAAACTTGTGTTATTTTAATCTGAACCAACCCACTGTTGTGTCTGAATTGCAGTGACTGTTTACTCCATTTAAAGTAATGAGCTGTGCTTTTGTCTTTTTAAAGGAGCAACAAACCTTATTCATTTGCTGAGTGTTTCAAGAGAGGGCTAGGCACGTCAGGGCAGATGGTTTGGGGGAAATTATGGGAAATTTGGGGTGTGTTGGGGTCGCTAGTAACAAAGGCTGGTGGAGACCAGGGTGGTGCTTTTGTGTTGTAGGCAGGCTGCTGGGGTCAGAGTACTGAACCAGGGCTTCATAGCACACACCTACTCAGGATTCTGTATGTTTGGCTGTTGGTGTCAGGCGAGCATGGCAGCAGAGCATTTAAGACACCCAGAGTTACAGGGGAGGTGGTGGCACCCCCTCTCACTGGTCTGAATTGACCCAAAAAGGACAGGGGTAGTACAATATGACAGGAAAAAGGAAAAAAAAATCATCCAGGCAATTACAGAATTGTTAGTCTGACCTCAGTAGTATGCAAGAGTTTAGAACAAATTGTGAAGGAAAGACTAAGTAAATTCATAGAAATAAATGGTAAAGGGTTTTCCAAAGGTGGATCATAACAGATTAACCCGATTTCATTCCTTGAGAATCTAATTCATTTTTTAGATAAAGGAAATGCAGTAAAACTAATATACCTGGATTTCAGTGAAGCATTTGGCACTGTACCACATGAGAAATTATTAATTAAATTAGAGAAGTTTGGGATGAGTACAAGAATTGTAAAGCAGATAAGGAACCAGCTACAGGGGAGAAGGCAACAGGTTATGTGGAAAGATGAACTATCGGACTAGAGGGAGGTTATTAATGAGTTCCTCAAGGTTTGTTCCTGGGACCAAACTTATTCAGTATTTTTATTAATGGTCTTGTCATATACTAATGAAATTTGCTGATGATACAAAGTTAGGCAGTATCATCAATACAGAAGAGAACTGGAATATTATACAGGAAGATCTGGACAACCTTGAAGCCGGGTGTGACAAAAATGGGAGGAAATTCAATAGTACAAAGTGCAAGGTCATGCACTTAAGATACAATAAGAAGAATTTCTGCTCTGACCTTAGGTCTCATCAGTTGGAAGTGACAGAAGAAGAGAAAGACATGGGTATGGCACATAATAGTCTAGTCTCCTGTGGGCTGTAATACTAAGGTCTCATTTCAGTTGTTGGGGTTGGTGTGCAGGTGTGCGTAGTGTTGGTGGCTTGTAATGCATAGAAGGTTATATCAGAAAATCTGGTGGTCCCTTCTGGCCTTAAGGTCTATAACTCTACAGCTTGACCCTTAATCGTGATTTCTGCTTAAATCCTGTTTTTGTTAATCATGCCAGCATACATGCATTTCGTTTTTCCATATTCAGGGGTAGTCCATGTTCCTCACTAACTTCTCTTACACACATTTGTTGCTAGTTGTAGCAAAGAGTGTTGTGCCATCAGCATATCTGAAGTTGGTTAAGAAGTGTCCACCTATGGAAATCCAGCTCATTCCACTTCATCAAAACCTTCCAGGGCTTGTTTCATACTAAATTCTGCATAGAGGCTTGGTGAACGGGGACCTCTAACAGGGAATTTCGAGAGGGAGTTCTCCAGGTGAAGGAGGAGCAAATACGGGACCGTTGGGGTAAGTAGCTGTCTGTAGTGTGTGTTTGTGTTTGGGGGTTATGCTGTGCGCTGAGCTTGTTTGTTTGTTTGTTTGTTTGTTTGTTTGTTTGTTTGTTTGAAGGACCGTGTGCTGTGGCCGGCAGTTGGAAACTGTGAGCTTCTGAACAAGGTTTGAAATCTAGAAGCCTCTGTTCATTGGCTGAGCCTTAGTCAGGGGGCATGGCTATCAAGAAGGCCAGGGCTTTATAAAGCAGTGAGCAAGCAACCAGGGACCGCTAACAGGGAGTTTCGAGAGGAGGTTTGGAAGGGGACTGGAAAGGGGGTGAGGTACACTTGCCATTCTTTAAAACCTTTACACTAAACTATAATCAAAACTTCTTGATTTAAACAAAAACCCTATCGTTAACTTAGGTAGCTGTAGCAGAAGCCCAGCAGCAGAGTGGGGGCTATCCTGTTTATTGCACTCAGTGTAGCATGTATGATTACCTGCCCTGTTGGCGGCAGCATATGTGTGCATTCAGTGCAAGGAGCTCCTGGCCCTCAGAGACCGTGTACGGGCTTTGGAGGCCAAGGTGACAGAACTGGAGGAGCTAAGGGAGGCAGAGAGGTATGCTGATGAGGTTTTCTGGGACACTGTAGATTTGTCCCACCTCCAGTCAGACATCCCCTGTGCTGTTAAGGAGGATGAAAGGCCCAGAGAAAGAGAGCAGTCAATGGGAACAGAGGGAATCCTTCCCATAGTTGGGACCCTCCTTCCAGATGATGTTGGGGTATCCTCTCGCACTGAGGTTACCTCTCCGGGGGAGGGAACTCCAGTCATTAGGAAAAGGCAGGTGTTAGTAATGGGAGATTTGATCATTGGAAACATAGATAGCTGGGTTTGTGATGACCCAGAGAACCGTATGGTGACTTGCCTGCCTGGTGCAAAGGTTGCAGATCTCTCAAGGCATCTAGATAGACTTATGCATAGCGCTGGGGAGGAGCCGGTGGTCATGGTCCTTGTAGGTACCAATGACATAGGGAAGGGTAGGAGAGACGTCCTGGAGGCCAAATTTAGGCTGCTAGGAAAGAGACTGAAATCCAGGACCTCTATGGTGGCCTTCTCAGAAATGCTTCCAGTTCCACACACAGGGCCAGATAGGCAGGCAGAGCTTCAGAGTCTCAATGCATGGGTGAGACAATGGTGTAGAGAGGAGGGGTTTAGATTTATGAGGAACTGGAGAAACTTTTGAGATAGGGGGAGCCTATACAGGAAGAATGGGCTCCACCTAAACCAAAGTGGATCCAGACTGCTGGCACTTCACATTAAAAAGGTCGGAGAGCAGTTTTTAAACTAAGAGATGGGGAAAGCCGATTGCCGCAGAGGTGCACGTGGATTGGACAGAGACTTCTCCTAGAGGAGAGTCTATTGATAGAGATTCTCTAGGTTTCAGTCAGGAGGAGAGGATGGAAGAGGATAAAGTATGGGCCAGATCAGATGAGAAACATTCACATAAAGAATCTGACACATCAGAAAAGGGCAGACAAACAGTGACAAGTTTTTAAAGTGCTTGTACACAAATGCTAGAAGTCTAAATAATAAGATGGGTGAACTAGAGTGCCTCGTGTTAAAGGAGGATATTGATATAATAGACATCACAGAAACCTGGTGGAGTGAGGACAATCAATGGGACACAATCATTCCGGGGTACAAAATATATCAGAAGAACAGAACAGGTCGTGCGGGCAGGGGAGTGGCACTATATGTGAAAGAAAATGTAGAATCAAATGAAATAACAATCTTAAATGAATCCACATGTTCCATAGAATCTCTATTGATAGTAATTCCATGCTCTAATAAGAATATAACAGTAGGGATCTATTATTGACCACCTGACCAGGACAGTGATAGAGATGATGAAATGCTAAGGGAGATTAGAGAGGCTATCAAAATAAAAAACTCAATAATAGTGGGGGATTTCAATTATCCCTATATTGACTGGGTACATGTCACCTAAGGACGAAATGCAGAGACAAAATTTCTCGATACTTTAAATGACTGCTTCTTGGAGCAGCTGGTACAGGAACCCACAAGGGGAGAGGCAACTCTCGATCTAGTCCTGAGTGGAGTGCAGGATCTAGTTCAAGAGGTAACTATAACAGGACCGCTTGGAAATAGTGACCATAATATAATAACATTTAACATTCCTGTGGTGGGAAGAACACCTCAACAGCCCAACACTGCGGCATTTAATTTCAGAAAGGGGAACTATGCAAAAATTAGGAGGTTAGTTAAACAGAAATTAAAAGGTACAGTGACTAGAGTGAAATCCTTGCAAGCTGCATGGACACTTTTCAAAGACATCATAATAGAGGCTCAACTTAAATGTATACCCAAAATTAAAAAACACAGTAAAAGAACTAAAAAAGAGCCACCATGGCTTAACAACCATGTAAAAGAAGCAGTCAGAGATAAAAAGACATCTTGTAAAAAGTGGAAGTCAAATCCTCTTGAGGTAAATAGAAAGGAGCATAAACACTGCCAAATTAAATGTAAAAATGTAATAAGAAAAGGCAAAAAGGAGTTTGAAGAACAACTAGCCAAAAACTCACAAGGTAATAACAAAATGTTTTTTAAGTACAACAGAAGCAGGAAGCCTGCTAAACAACCAGTGGGGACCCTGGACAATCGAGATACAAAAGGAGCACTTAAAGATGATAAAGTCATTGAAGAGAAACTAAATGAATTCTTTGCTTCAGTCTTCACGGCTGAGGATGTTACGGAGATTCCCAAACCTAAGCCGTCTTTTGTAGGTGACAAAACTGAGGAATTGTAACAGATTGAAGTGTAGCTAGAGGAGGTTTTGGAATTAATTGAAAAACTTAACAGTAACAAGTCACTGGGACCAGATGACATTCACCCAAGAGTTCTGAAATAGCTCAAAAGTGAAATTGCGGAACTATTAACTATGGTTTGTAACCTGTCCTTTAAATCAGCTACTGTACCCAATGACTGGAAGATAGTTAATGTAATGCCAATATTTAAGAAGGGCTCTAGAGGTGATCCTGGCAATTACAGACCGGAAAGTCTTACGTCGGTACCAGGCAAATTAGTTGAAACAATAGTAAAGAATAAAATTGTCAGACACATAGAAGAATGTAAATTGTTGCGCAAAAGTCAACATGGTTTCTGTAAAGGGAGATCATGTCTTACTAATCTATTAGAGTTCTTTGAGGGGGTCAGCAAACATGTGGACAAGGGGAGGGGGGGGATTCAGTGGACACAATGTATTTAGATTTCCAGAAAGCCTTTGACAAGGACCCTCACCAAAAGCTCTTATGTAAATTAAGTTGCAATGGGATAAGAGGGAATATCCTTTCATGGATTGAGAACTGGTTAAAAGACAGGGAACAAAGTGTAGGAATAAATGGTAAATTTTCAGAATGGAGAGGGGTAACTAGTGGTGTTCCCCAAGGGTTAGTCCTAGGACCAATCTTATTCAACTTATTCATAAATGATCTGGAGAAAGGGGTAAACAGTGAGGTGGCAAAGTTTGCAGATGATACTAAACTGCTCAAGATAGTTAAAACCAAAACAGACTGTGAAGAAATTGTGGGGAGGGATAGCTCAGTGGTTTGAGCATTGGCCTGCTAAATCCAGCGTTGTGAGTTGAATCCTTGAGGGGGCCATTTAGGGATCGGGGGCAAAAATTGGGGATTGGTCCTGCTTTGAGCAGGGGGTTGGACTAGATGACCTCCTGAGGTCCCTTCCAACCATGATAGTCTATTATTCTAACTTCAAAAAGATCTCACAAAACTAAGTGATTGGGCAACAAAATGGCAAATTAAATTTAATATGGATAAATGTAAAGTAATGCACATTGGAAAAAAATAACCCCAACTATACATACAATATGATGAGGGCTAGCTACAACTAATCAGGAGAAAGATCTTGGAGTCATCATGGATAGTTCTCTGAAGACGTCCGTGCAGCAGCAGTCAAAAAAGCAAACGGGATGTTAGGAATCATTAAAAAGGGGATAGAGAATATCTTATTGCCCTTATATAAATCCATGGTACGCCCACATCTTGAATACTGCATACAGATGTGGTCCCCTCATCTCAAAAAAGATACACTGGCATTAGAAAAGATTCAGAAAAGGGCAACTAAAATGATTAGGGGTTTGGAATGGGTTCCATGTGAGGAGAGATTAAAGAGACTAGGACTTTTCATCTTGGAAAAGAGGAGACTAAGGGGAGATATGATAGAGGTATATAAAATCATGAGTGGTGTGGAGAAAGTGAATAAGGAAAAGTTATTTACTTGTTCCCATAATATATGAACTAGGAGCCACCAAATGAAATTAATGTGTAGCAGGTTTAAAACAAATAAAATGAAGTTCTTCTTCACTCAGCGCACAGTCAACTTGTGGAACTCCTTGCCTAAGGAGGTTGTGAAGGCTAGGACTATAACAGGGTTTAAAAGAGAACTGGATAAATTCATGGAGGTTAAGTCCATTAATGGCTATTAGCCAGGATGGGTAAGGAATGGTGTTCCTAGCCTCTGTCTGTCAGAGGGTGGAGATGGATGGCAGGAGAGAGATCACTTGATCATTACCTGTCAGGTTCACTCCCTCTGGGGCACCTGGCATTGGCCACTGTCGGTAGACAGGATACTGGGCTGGATGACCTTTGATCTGACCCAGCATGACCATTCTTATGTTCTTATGTACATATTGACAAAGCTTGGGGGCAGAATACACCCTCATCTCACACTCTGCCCAGTGGAAAATAGCTCATTACTATCTTGTGTTGTTCACATTGTGCTCTGTTCTCAATGGTAGAGACTTGCCAGAGTTCTATGAGAGTTCTATTGAACTAGAGTTCAATGAGATTCTTTGGAATCCCCATATCTGCTAGAATCCTCCCACAGTTACTCAAAAGCATTTAGTACCATCTGACATGACTGTCTCGGCAGGATTCTGGCCGATATGGAGATTCCAAAGCATCTCATTGAATTTATATGAAACATATGGTCAATGGGTGACTGTACTCCTTGCATTTTTCATTGTGATGGAGGTTCACGATTTGATCATGCACGCCTTGTCCCGCTCCGAACATCTTGTTCTGGTGGTAGTTCTGCTTCTATCATTTGCTTCATGCAGTCTTGGATTAAGGAGCACAGAATTTTGCTTGTATGTGAAACCAAGGCGACAAAATGATAGCGACCACACTCTGTTATGTCTCCTTTCTTTGGTAAAGGCAGAAAGATTCCCTTTGTCCAGTCATCCAGCTAATTTGTAGTCATCCATATATTGTTGCAAATTTTCCACTGAGATCAATACTACAGTTACCAGTCACTTACCAGTTCTGCTGCTATGTTATATATCCCTGAGGCTTTCTCATATTTCATTTTCATAATAGCACACAGCACTATCTCTTGCAGAATTGATGGCTGTGGCTCTGTACTCTCCTTTCCATCATCCTGTACTGTGAGGGGCTATAATGAGGCCTGGCCTACAGATTGGCACAGTAGTCTTTGCACACATTCTTCACCTCCTGCAGATCCCGTGAGATCTCTAGGGTGTGAAGAGCAAAGCACAGCTTATTCCATGTGGCAACCCCCCCTCAACAAAGAGATTTCCTCCGCAGAGCTCCTTGCAACAGCAGAAATACAAGTGGAAGTAATCAGGTTCAGTGTAATTTGGATACATTGATCCAAGTTCTTCTCGGATATAATTCCGCTGACTTCAGTGGAGTTATGCCAGGCATAAATCTGGTGCATTATATTTATATAAATTTCATAGGATAAGACTTCCCAAAACCCTTTGTTTGGCCTAATTCTGCAACCACTGAAATCAATGGTAAAACTCCCAGTGCCGAGTTTCAATGAGAGCAGAATTAGGACAAAGTTGTTCTGAAGATCCCATCCTTAGTTTTTGGTAAATATACATAAAATAATGGCATATATATGGAAGAAGTTGCATAGATAACATCTGCAGCTGTAAACTCAGAAAGTTTGCTTTATATCCTATGGGTCCCTATGTGAATACTGTCTATCATATGCCTTAAACCAAGAAGAAACCACTCTGTTCATCTCAGGTTGAAAAAAAATTCATTAACTCTGTGAATGAAAATTGAGATCATGGTGCTGAAAGCTTTCGTTGAAAATGCAGGGCTTTATTTATCCTATTGTTGCAGGATTCCTGCATTATTTACATGGAAAGAAGCGCAAGACATTTTTCCAGATGCACTATTTCCTCATGCATTATTCTAGTTGCAATACATCAAGCTGCTTCTCTCTACATCCAAGTGATCACTTCTGATTCATGTTCCAGGGTTCTGCTGTAAAGATCATTGGAGAAGTTTAAGCCTGGGATATCCCTAATTTGAACACTCCTTGGGTAGCTCTTAACCTCTTTGTGCTTTGTTTTTGTGTTGTTTCAACCTAAACCAACCATCATTCTAATCTGTCAGCTAGAAACATTACATATTTCATGCTCATATGAATTTGTCATATTGATCACAAAGCAACAAAAGGGTAACTTTTCTACAATATGGAGATGAAGGGAAATATTGACTTTGGGAATTGCGAGTTAAGAATGATTATTTTCAGCTTTGTTTATACTACCTGGGCCAGATCTAGCGCACATTAAGTCATCTTTGCGGCCACACTGTCTGTGCAAAGATGAGTTAAACCTGGCCTAAGTAGGTAGCTGAGGATTTTTCTAATATAAGGGAAGTCCTTGAATACTATGTAGCTGTCTATGCACCAACCCCCTACTTTGATGGCATCCCATGGGAAGCAGCATATCCATTGTGGTCTGGTATGTTGGAGATTGCTCTAACTTCACCGGAGCAAACTGGTCCCAGGTATCCCCAGGGATCAGGAGAGTATACAGGTGTCATGCAGCAACCTTTGCCCCACTCAGTCCCTGCACTGAATTTAGCTTGGACAGCTAAAAGGATTAGGGACTATATATGTGTGAAAGAGAGAGAGGTGAACCGTTTTGGGCATCAAATTCTTTTTTTTTTTTGTACAGTATGTTAACATAGAACAAAGACATGGCCTTTCAATTTTCCATCATTTATTTTGTATTCTGAAATATTTAATCACAGCATAGTTTCCCTTTGGATTTAGTTTCTTGTAGAGAGGCTCTATTGTGTATGAAATGAAATGTTATCTAGAGATAATTCCCCCAAGTGTCCAGCTGCTCTGATTTTGACGGATGATGGTTCCAAAGTCAAAATCAACAACAGGGGAAAATGGATAACTTTGTTGCTCTGCAGGTGTACGCAAAATATTGTATACTTATAAAAAAGGAGGAACAGTGATTGTTGGCCACTAATACATCTCTTTGCTGCTATATTTGTGTGTGGGCATATTTTGTCTCTGTATTTTAACCACCTCTTCCAATGAAATTCAGAGTGATTTCATGGGCAATTACATCAGTCACTTGAATGTCAAGAAACGAGCATGCTCTCCTAAACAGTAAGAAACCACCAAAGTAATTACCTGGCCACTCTGTAAAGTTCAACCTCCAGTTGAACAAACACCAAAAACATAAAGTCAAGACTTCATTATGTGACAGCTTCTCTAAGGGATGTCACTGGGAGCAAATAACATCCTTTGATGGCCTTCAGCACATGACTAGTGTTTGGTAAAGTATGAATCCAAGTATAAGTAATGAATGGACCCACACAGTTTCCGTTTTTCAGTTTTATTTACTTACTTTACCTTTTCAAATTTAGATTTTTCAAAATTTCAGGACTGGGTGCTATTCACTCTGGCCCCAGTCCAGCGAAGTGCTTCAGAATGTGCTTAATTTAAGCACCTGAGTAGTCCTATTTAAAATTAACCATTTGCTTAAGTGATTTACTAAATAGGAGCCGGAGTGCTCAAAACCATACAGGTTCAAGCCTATAGAATCCATATAATAAAATTCCAGGATTATCACTTTGTCTATGCCTCACTCTGAAGCCTAGAAGGTCTGTTGAGTCAGTGTGAAGTGATATAAACAGCTACAAGCATGGCTGAAAGCTCTTTTTGTCATCCGATTCAACCATCACAAGGATTTACAGTCTGTTACCATCCGAGTTTCAAGTTCTCAGCCATTTTTGACATTTTTACACTTTAAAAATTCTGTTTGCACAGGCTTTCACCTACTTTAGAGAAAACTGATTGAAGTCACTCTAATTTGGATTGCAAGCTGTCTTTCACTGGCTTATACAGCACTATAAACACTGACTTTCAATAAGGGCTTGATTCTGCCAGTTTTACTCAATTGAACTTGTTGCAGAGTAAGATACTACTAAAAAAGGGTTTGTATAATTGGGCCCTAAATAAACCATATGAAGATTTTGCAGCCTAGCAGGTAATTAGTTTTGTCTCCGAATCTACAATGTGTTAGCCATTTTATGATCAAGTTCACTGAAACATCAGCAAGATTAAGAAGCAGATTTTCTAAAGGTCAATTATGGCGGCTTCATGTGTACACATGCAAAACTGGGTAGGTGTATGCTTCTCCGTGCACTCTCTAAAGAGTTTACTACCTGTGTGCACAGAAGGGTTTTGGATTTACAATCTAAATCTTGCCTCTGAGTGCAGGTATTAAGCTACTTTAAATGCAGCCTCAGGTATTTTCACCTGCAAACAGGGAAGTAGCATAATGTGTATACAGCACTAACCTGGGTGTTAGGAAACCTAGCATCTACTCCTGGCTCAGCCACTGACCTGCTGTGTGATTTTAGGCATGTAACTTCATCTCTCTGTACCCCTTTTTCACCTCACATTGTTTCTGTCTCGGCTGTTTGGATTGTAAGTTTTAGGGATAGAGAGCAATTTCAGTAAATTTCAGTAAAGGCCTCTAGGTGCTACTCTAGTACAAGCAATATACAATAAAATGCCAGTGCATATATGTACATGTGAAAATTTGTGTCAACATTTACAGAGGCAGATAGGTGAAAATACTCCGACCTGACTTGTTCATGGTTACATGACCAATCAATAGAAGTACCTTAAACCAGGGCTTTTAAGAATTTACCCATTTTCATATAGGCCTCGTCTACACTAGAAATTTAGGTTGGTTTAACTATCTCAATCAGGGGTGTGACAAATCCACATCCCTGAGCAGAATTGTTAAGCTGACCTAAGACCCCATGCATACAGTGATAGGCTGATGGAAGAATTCTTTCATCGACCTAGCTACTGCCTCTCAGGGAGCTGGATCAGCTATGCCAGGGGAGAACCCCTCCTGACGGCACAGGTAGTGACTACACTGAAGCACTACAGCAACACAGCTGTGCTGCTTTGGCATTTTAAGTGTAGACAAGTTCATAGTCACTTTTCTTACCTTGGCAGCAAGTTAAATAACTAAGTGAATGGAATCCGTGCTACTTTCCATGTCTTAATCATATTGGACTTCCTGAGCATGATTTTGTTGAAGATGAAATGCAATGAACTCTTCTGCGTGTTTTTATTTCTACTGCAGCGTGGTTAAACAAATGTTGGATATCTTTTAGTTTTTGATCTTGTACGCACAGAAAGAATCTAATGGATTTTAATAAAACACAGGATGATAAAAAAAACCAGAATTTTTAGTTCCATCTACTGTTCTGTTAATCCCTTGTTAGGGTGTATTAACTTGTAAGTCTCAGAGGGGTAGCCGTGTTAGTCTGTATCCACAGAAACAACGAGGAGTCCGGTGGCACCTTAAAGGCTAACAGATTTATTTGGGCATAAGCTTTCATGGGTAAAATACCCACTTCTTCAGATGCATGGAGTGAAAATTACAGATACAGGCATAAATGTGTATTGGCATATGAAGAGAAGGGAGTTACCTTACAAGTGGAAAACCATTGTTGAAGGCCAATTTAGTCAGGTCATGTGACACCTCCTCATCAATTATTGGGAGTGGACCACCTCCCTTCTCTTCATGTGCCAATATATATTTATGCCTGTATCTATAATTTTCACTCCATGTCTCTGAAGAAGTGGGTTTTTTACCCATGTGTCATAAATATAAAGGGAAGGGTAAACACCTTTAAAATCCCTCCTGGCCAGAGGAAAAACCCTTTCACCTGTAAAGCGTTAAGAAGCTAGGATAGCCTCGCTGGCACCTGACCACAATGACCAATGAGGAGACAAGATACTTTCAAAGCTGGAGGGAGGGAGAAACAAAGGGTCTGGGTCTGTCTGTGTGATGCTTTTGCCAGGGACAGAACAGGAATGGAGTCTTAGAATTTAGTAAGTAATCTAGCTAGATATACGTTAGAGTCTGTTTGTTTAAATGGCTGAGAAAATAAGCTGTGCTGAATGGAATGGATATTCCTGTCTTTGTGTCTTTTTGTAACTTAAGGTTTTGCCTAGAGGGATTCTCTATGTTTTGAATATGATTACCCTGTAAGGTATTTACCATCCTGATTTTACGGAGGTGATTCTTTTACTTTTTCTTTAACTAAAATTCTTCTTGTAAAAAACTGAATGCTTTTTCATTGTTCTTAAGATCCAAGGGTTTGGGTCTGTGGTCACCTATGCAAATTGGTGAGGATTTTTATCAAACCTTCCCCAGGAAGGGGGGTGCAAGGTTTTGGTGAGGATTTTTTGAGGGAAAGACGTTTCCAAACGGGCTCTTTCCTAATAAAATAAAACCGGTTAGACGTTTGGTGGTGGCAGCGAAAGTCCCAGGGCAAAAGGTAAAATAGTTTGTACCTTGGGGAAGTTTTAACCTAAGCTGGTAAAAGTAAGCTTAGGAGGTTTTCATGCAGGTCCCCACATCTGTACCCTAGAGTTCAGAGTGGGGAAGGTACCTTGACACCATGAAAGCTTATGCCACCGGACTCCTCGTTGTAACTTGTAAGTGTGCCTGCTAGGAACTGGTTATTAGAGATATACTAAACGGGTCAATATTCCATCAATAATTGTAAAATATAATTTGGTAGTATAATTATATTTTCTTGCATTAGTGCTCTCTGCTAATGATTCAAGACTATTTTAAATGGCACAATGATACCTTTGTTTATTTATTTTGAAAACAATACACACAGTTCATTTATACTGAGCATGTTACAATTGTTCTGTGAGCAAAAGAATGGGTTACCTGAACCCTTTACATAATATTCTGATCTTTAAACTATAGAGACTTATTCCTGATTCAGTACCTAATAGGATTAAGAGATCTTCTAATCAACAACATCAAAGACATAGTGTTATTAACTATGGCATCATGCTCTTGTACACTGCACAGAAAATGTTGATAGAGCTGGTTGGGAAATGTTTGTTCAAACAGTTTTCCATTGGAAAATGCCATTTGATGAGACTGAATTTTTTTGGTGAAATTGTATGGTTTCCAATGAAATGTTCTGTGAAAAAATTGTATGACAAAGCTTGACGTGTCATATTATGTGCAATTACTACTGACATCTCATGAAATAATGTAAAAATAATATACATAATATAAAAATAAAGCACTTAAAATAAAATACATTTCTAAATGAACGTTTCATTTTGACACAAAACTGAAATTTTTCCAAAACAAAATTTTCTGAAAAAATATTTTCAAAATTTTCTTTTCATGGGAAATTTCAAAAATATTTGCTTTTGTTCCAATTTGGAATCAAAACCATTTTCTAAATGTCATAAATTTCTGTGGAATGGAAATTCCAAGTTTTGACGAGCTCAAATCTGTGACCATTGAGACTAATGCTCTTTTCATGTCTAATCTGAATCCTTCCTGGCTGATGTCCAAAGAATTTAGGTATATCATTTGTAGTGTACGCATCAGCATGCTAGCTATGTTCCAAAAACAAAATTAAGAATAATATAAAATCTGTTTGTAAGTGACAGGATTGTCCTATTACTTGATTCTACCATGATTTAGAATATTTCTCCTCCTTCTCTCTTTGTTCCTTCTTTTGTCATGAAGTTAGCCTTCATTATTGAGGGAGGCCTTGTGCAGAACGGGAGGGCTTTATGTTCTGAAGATAATCAGGTTGAGGCTCATTCTGATCTCTTGTGGTAAGGATTTGCACAGACATATTGCTCCTCTAAAAGGTTTCTGATCCAAGATCTTGAAAATTTCACCCTGCCTTTGTTCCATCTATCATCATGAACAAGTACATCTTTCTAGGTGAGTCTTAAAGGGAGAGGTGGAGACTCCGTGATAGCCTGAGCCTTGAAGATTAGGACAGGTACATTGGTTTGAGTCCATAAGTGAACGGGGAGAAGTGCAGCACCGCTGTGTGCTGTTTACATCAGTTATTTCTTGCTTAGAAAGTGTGTTATATAAGCCAGAGTTTCAGTGTAACTTTCACAATCATGATCACCCACTACTGAACTGCAGGGTTATAGCCTGGAGTATAGTGACAAAGGCATGGATAACAGTTCCTAACTCCTTATCTGAGAGAAGTGAGTACAGTTTCCTTGCAAAGAGATGATGATGGGAGAAGGCACCACTGACCAATTTGAGACCTATAGCTGAAGCATGTCCAGGAGCAGAGATAAGACCAAGAGGATTCCAAGACTACGCAGCCCAGCTTCCAGTTCTTTGATTCTATGAATCCATAGATTTAATCTCTCCTCTATTTCTTGGTTGTTCAAAAGATCTTCCTTAGAGAAATGTCAGTGTTAGGAGTGGAGAAATAAACAAATGCTTTTCCATTCCATCTCTCTAACTCAATTTCAACTGTTTCAACAGACTTCCACTTTTAAATATGATAGTCACGTTTTTTGAGAAGTTGAATTTTAAAAGTTTCTCCTGAGGCTCTTTTATTCCCGGAGAACAAACACCCTGGAACTGCTTTTAGCACTCCTTCAAAAACCCAGAATGTCTTAATAAACGTCTTTGCAGCCACAGAAGTCAAAAGCCCTTGGACATGAATTAGGGTAAACAGAAAAAAGGAGATTTCTCTCTCTCTCTCTCTCTTTTATTTTTCCAGTGGAAATTCAGATTATGTGAAAGAAGATTATGTGAGTGATATGAAATGTCCCCACACAAAAAGAAATTTATTGATAATATGAAAGGGGCCAATCCCACCTGGGAGATTAGCTCCCATCTTGAAGTAATGTTGACTATACCCATTTTTCTTTTTTTACCTTGTACTATTCCTTTTTGTGAGCTCTCATGGGAATGTGTGTCTACTCTCCTTAGGTATTTAATCAACCTCAAAAGCAGTTTTATAGCTTTGTGTACTTTATAATGCCACACACTTGATCCTTTAAATAATGGTAAATTTATATTACAGTCAATCAATCCTGGACCTCTCAAACTCAGGGATTTTGGTTCACAGGAACTTCTGTCTGTACCCCATGTTTCGCTTTGAGTATCAGCTTTAAAGAACCTCCCCTCCAAATAGTCATGAAAGATAGCTGAAATAATTGACCATTGCCTGGTTTCTACCCAAAACTGTAGCTTATTCACTGAGACTGGCCCCGGTTTATGAGCTGTGATAGAACATACAGTAGGGTTAGATCTGCTGACTTTGTTTCAAATGGCTTTCAGATCAGGAGGGGAGTGAAAGCATCAGATAAGAATTAAGCCTTAAACTAAGGTTTCATAACACCTTCAAACATCACTAATCTAAACCATGGTTATCTGAAGGTAATACATGTCATCTGATTCCTGGTTTCCCCAAGGATGGCTGCTGAAGAGGAAAAATGTTACTGTCTGTCTCAGTCTGTGGGCTTTCCGAAGGCTGATCAGCAGAAACCTAGGGAGGTTAGAACAACTGTCTGTACTTTTCTTTTTCTCTTTATCAGGCTTTTGGGGACTTCAAAGTCTGTGACTCCCAGGGTTCATTTTGAAAAGATAGAGGGCAGATTTGCTGCTTGCAACAGCTGAGAGTGATTCAGTCTAGGTTCTCTGATTAACTGAATTCCCAATTATTCAAAGGTTTCAGATATCCTTTAGGACCAATTCATTGTGGTTTTACTAAAAAGTATTTTTCAGGTCCCCCAACACAATAGTATCTAAGCACTTACAATCTTTATCCTTGTAACACCCCAAGAGATAAAACAGTGCTAGCATGCCCATTTTGCAGCTGGGGAACTAAGGCACAGAGAAACAAAATGACTTTCCCAGGGGCATACAGGAAGCCTGTGGTGGATCAGGGAGTTGGATCTGGGGCTGCTAAGTCCCAGACTAGTGTCCTAACCACGAATCCATGCTTCCTTATGTTTCAAGGTATGACTATTTCATAAATGTACCCACCATTGCACAATATATCTGTGGCAGAGCTAGAGATAGACCAGAGAAGTTTTAGCTCTCAGCCCCCTGCTCTGCCCACTAGCAAGCACTTCCTGGCTCCTTTGTTTGTGAGAACCTGAACAAGATTTAAATATGTGGGGAGGTTTGTGTTTTAGTCACTTGTTTTAAAAAAAAAATAAACAAACACCCAACTTCATGCTGAGCTATTCACTGCTATTAAATGCAGAGAGGAAATTGGTTACTGCTTTTAACCTACACCTGGCTGTTTCCCTGGCGGGTAAATCATTTTAGCAAATTAATCTGGGGAGAAGGAGGGGGCATTTTTGACAGCTTCATACATTTTGTCCATGCCTAACGGTGTTTGCATTATGATTTTTTCCACTACCAGTTGTTCTCTGCTGCTATGCTTAACCGAAAAAGATTATTTTGGGAAAAAAATTATTCTGAAAAGGACAAATCACTTGGGGTTGCCAAGAAAAAAAAAAAGTACTGGCCTTAAATGTTTGTGCAATTTATAGAAAGCTCTTTTGCCACCGTTGGTTACTTGATTTTCTCCCACTTGCTTCAAATGAATGGTGTGTGATAAATTGTAATGTTTCACACTGGGAATGCGCACTTGCTTTTCCTTTTAGCATTTTAAGACCAGATTGTGTTCATGCCCAGATTGCTCATGTAATAGTAATAATAATACAGTCAGAGTTTTCTTTGCCTTACTCTAAGGGGCTAGATCTCAATTATACTAAGATCCTTTGCACCACTTTGCCTCTTCAATATTAGCTCTTTGGTCAGTATTAAGTACATTAGAACTTGGGCCTCTAGTATTTGACACAATATAAATAATACTAAAGTTGAATATCATTTTACTTCAAAGGGGATTATGCTTCCCTGTATTCATGTGCGGACCTCCTGTTAAGGGACCTCTTCATGTAGGATGAGTGGAGTTCATATCGTTGCAGCTAACTATCCCTCTTCTAAGTGTCTCCAAAGATGAAGAGGTTTTCTGGGCCAGTTGCTGCACCCTCCGATATAAATGTCTCTCCCCTGCCTCCTTCCTTGTCAGATAATTTGGATTTTCTTCCACTCTTAATAAATGTGGCCTTATCTTTGATTCTCAGATTTATAAGGGAAGGAAAGTTAACCCTTAATATTTGCCTATCACCACTTTCATACTATTACCATTTATATGCCAGTGCTTCACCTCTACTTCTTCTGCAATCTTGTTCTATGGGTTCTTGGGCGGTCAGACAGGGGCTCATAAGGGCTAGTTGGGGAGGACAGACTGGGGCAAGGGCTGAATGAGAGCAGAGGCACAGGGCCATAGGGCGGAAGGAGGTGCAGAGCTACATGGTGATGGGGAAAGGGGTACAGGGACACATAGGGACAGGGGAGTGGCTGGGTACGGGCACAGAGACACATGGATGGTGGAGAGGGTACAGTGACACATGGGGAAAGGGGGAAGGGGTGCCAGGCTACATGAGGATGGGAGGAGGGGGTGTCTTAGTGGGTGTGGAGGGACACATGGGGGTGCAGGAACACATACGGACAGGGGCAGATGTTCCTGACTGAATGGGAGAGGTTAGGGGTCAGCCAGAGTCTGCATGGGTCATAGCTCCCTAACAATCCTTCCCCACCCCCTCCCAAAAAACCTGTTCCATGCTTTTCCCACCCATACATAACAACCCTCCAAGTTCACACTCAGGCTCCTTCCTAGCAATTTACTTCCCTCTCCGTCAGCCTTTGCACTGCTTCTGAGGGGTGCGGGAAATATGGTTCTGTATTGTAGTTTAAATGAAGTATTACTCAATTAATATGCCTAGTAAGGAATCTATTTGTCAAAAAATATTTCCTGAATTTTTTTTGTTGTCTGTATTGTTACAGACATACTTGCTGACAGGTATTTTGAAATAAATGACCAAAAATAATTGAAACTGGTGTGATTATATTGTATTATTTTGACAAATAAAATATGCAGAATTTTGCAGAATTTTAAAATATTGTGTGCCAAATTTTTAAGTTTTTGTTGCAGAATTTTTAATTTTTTGGCACAGAATTCCACCAGGAGTACCACTTTACATGAAAGATTCTATATCAAGTAAAGGGCATTTTGTTTAGGTCTAAATGGTAGATTTGTTTGAAAGTTAAGCGCTAACTTTATTTATCTCATACATTTCTATATAGCATATTTGAATTCTATTTTAATTTATAGGCATTTCTATAGTTCTCAACAGCACAGCATCTGAGTGCCTCACAAACAATAATTAATTAAGCTGCACAACATGCCTGTGAGGTAAGTCTGTTTTTAATATTTCTGCTTCTCAGATGGGGAAGCTAAGGCTTGGTTTACACTACATACTTACTTCAGTATAGCTACATTGCTCATGAGTGTGAAAAATTCACACCCTTGAGTGATGTACAGATACCAACCTTATCCCCCTGATGTGGACTGTGCTATGTTAGTGGGAGAGCTTCTCCTGCTGAGATAGCTACCGCCTCTCATGGAGGAGGAGTTATTAAGCCAATAGGAGAGCTCTCTCTTGTCAGCTTCGAGTATCTTCGTCAAATGCCCTGCAGTGGTGGAGCTGCATCAGTGCCGCTGTGCCAATGTCAATTTGTAGTGTACACCTGCCCTGAGGCACAGATAAGTTAAGGCTTCAGCTTTCAAATGTGAACTCATTTTGCATTTTTCAGTTTTTTGGGTACCTGACCTGAGACATTCAAGTCCTGATTTTCATAGGTGCTTATCATCCATAGTTCCCATGCAATTCAGCTGAGATTCTACATGGTCAGCTTCTGTGGGAAATCAATCCCTTGAAGTATAAACCTGGTGTTTTAGGTGCTTTAGTTCACTGGCCACTCGTATTAACACTTTGGCCTAAGATCATGCAGAATATTTGTGGCAGAGCTGGGCAGTGTTCCCTCTAATTTTTCCCACCCGTATGCAGATGAATTTTGTTATGTGGACCAATATGGAGGAGATGTGTGACACATCACCTTCATATTGGTGCACATAACAAAATTCATATGGTTAGGGGTGAGGCCGAGGGGTTCAGAATGTGGGAGGGGGCTCAGGGATGGGGCAGAATTGGGGTGCAGGGATGTGAGGGCTCCAGCTGGGGCTGCTGGCCCTGGGGTGGCACCAGGGATGAGGGGATCTGGGCTGGGACAGAGGGTTGGGGTACAGGGATGTGAGGGCTCTGGTGGGGGTGCAGGTTCTGGGGTGGGACCAGGGATGTAGGGTTTGGGGTGCAGGAGAGTGCTCTGGGGCTACAGCAGGGAAAGAGGACTCCCCCCCCGAGCTCTCTCTCCCCGCAGCAACACCTGGGCTAGGTGGGAGAGGCACCTTTCCCCGCCTCGGCAGCTCTGGGGCTGGGGCTGCAGCATAGGTGCCCCTCTCCCAGCCCCAGCAGGTCCAGGCCAGGAGAGGGCTGCCCTGGCTGTGCCTCAGGCCAGGCCCAGCCGAGCAATCCCGCCTGTGCCTGGAGCCGGGCTGCTCTGGCCATACCGCCCCAGCAGGTCTGGGTGCCACAGCCGCAGCAGAGTTGGGGGCCAGGCTCGGGGGGGGGACTCCCCCAGCCAGTCCCCGGGCAGGTTCCCAGACTGCCGGCGCAGCTTACAGGGAACTTAAGAGCTGGGTGTAAAAACCCAATAGAGAACCCAGTACTCTAACCAGAAGACCATTCTATCTTCCTCCTTTCTATCTCATGACATGCTAAACACTTCATAATTTAAATCCTGATAGCCATTTTCACTTACCAAAAACAAACAAAAGACCACAAACCCCCACCTTTTTTCAAAATACACTTGGAATATCCTCAGGGAATACTTAACCTGTCTGATCTTTCACATCCTTCTCAAATTGTTGAACACCAAATATTGGACTAAGATCAGGGAGAAAAAATGATAATGTAGGGATCTTGCATAAGAAGATGTGTGACAAACTCATGTCGCAAGATAAGCATTGTTTAAAACCTCAGCGTTTCTGATATCAGTCGTTTAAAATAATAACAGCAAGAATACAAGTGAAATGAAGTTAAATTTAGATCTAAAAAGAGGCATATCCCTAGATGTGATAGAAAATTGAGAAGCATTGTCTGGTCATTCTGTTCACATTTCCTGAGAAGCCTGTGCATTCCTTTAATGCACTAGATCAAGTGTAAAACAAAGGAACAGTAAACCTTGGGCTTCTTTTACACTTTAAGTTCCATCTTACAAAAGCTTTTCACTGTATTTTCCCTATTGGGAGAGGCAATTGAGAACTGTAGAAATGCATATAAATACATTATGAATGTTGAATGAATGCTTCCTGATCATGGTCTTTGCCATTAGGATTGCAATTCTTAACTGAGAAATATTGTTCACATCACAGACATGATTTCTCAGGGTGACTCCAAGGTGTGTTTGCTACTCTGACCTTTGGAAAGAGTGGCATTCATTATTTTGTTGGTCTTCCCAGGTTTAGCTATGTACACTGGCCTTCAGTTCTGGAATCGTATGCCTAAATCTGTTACTAGTAATAGAAAGGTTTATATACAATTCTAAGTTGATAAGGTCCCCTCTTGGGCTTTATGCTCAACTTTTAGTGGATTTGAAACTCCTTATTACATCCACTGATTTCAGTGGACTTACTCCTGATTACTCCAGAAAGAGACAAAGAGCTGCAGAGTTTGCTTTTTTTTACACTTTCATTTACTTGGAATTTTGTTGTCCTGGAAAGGGTGAAGGTTTTGTAGTTTTGCTAGAGAACTACAAGTTAGTAGCTAGGGAAAGTGAAACATTAATTGTATTCCCATGGCGATGACTGGCTCCTAGACATTCTTGTAATAAAAATAATATTAAGAATGATAATATGTGCCAGAGTGACAATATGATCACTGCTACTCATGGGCACCGCTTGGTGGTTTCATTATTCTTTTTTCACATTTCACCTTCTTCACTTCTTGTGGCTTCTTGTGGATGAATGTGCTGAGGGTGATACACTGGTAAACAGTGTTGGGGTTCCCCAAGACCTCTTCCACCTGGTTCCCCGAGAACTGAGTTCAACTCCAGTCTCATCACTCAGGTTCCTTTATTTGGCATGCAGCAAAGCTACACTGAGTTGATCAGAGTCACACACAGGGGGTGGGTATAGAGCGTATCACATGTCCAAAGTTATACAGCAAACCCCTTCCTTTATATACATTTACATATTACACTGCATTTACTATACATCACATCACATGTTTTGGGATTGGCTTGGTCACTTTGCAGGAACCAATCCCTGTACAGCATGCTCTGTCCATTCACACTCCATGCCATCTTATTGTTTGCATCATCTTACATTCCAGGCTTATCTTATCCATTGTTATCTTGTCCATTGTAAATGCTTCACTGAGTGTTCCCCCTTAGTTAGCTAGGACAGACATTCTGTATTCAGGCTTCTGATCCATTTACCTCCCTAATCCTGTTTCGCAAGAAATGAGGCCTCACCCATGTCCAATTACACATGTCAAGCCAGGCCTGTAAACAGGTTTGGCAAAGGTGACACAAGTGTATGGGACAGTATTGAAGAAGGCACAGAAGTCTCTGTGAAGGAAGGAGATAAAAGGGATGTTTAGTATGGTGTTATCTGTGATGTGGAAAATGCAAAAGAGAGACACCAAAAAAGATCAGGTCTGAGATGTAGACTGGCTCATCTATGTTTTGTACGGCATTGAAGACAGACACCTAAAACAAAGATGATGAAAGATTTGGGGGCAGCATTTTGGATGGACAAATTTAGCATCAAGAAGATTGTGGCAGAAGACAAGGTGGGATGGGACTAGAAAGTGGGCATTGGGACAGAAATATAAGGGTGAATTTTGACAGATTGTGGAAGAAGTTGTGTCAAGACTTGGCCAGAGCCTGGTTATGAGAGGGAAGGGTGAGGGAGGAATTGAACACAGCCTGCCGGCCTGGGTAATGGGGAGCCTAGAACCATAGACTGAAGTGGTACATATGTCTGCACGGCCTCCGAGGATTAGTGTTTGCAGAAAGCTGGGAAAGCATAATGTGTATTAGGACTTGAGTTTTCTAGACTTTCAAATTGTTCCACTATTGTTCAAATAATAGAGTAACTGAAATGGACACCTTTTGTTCGCAACAGAATAGTTTACAGGCAATTTCATCTTGAATAAGAGGATGTGTCTATCTTGTTCTGAATTCCATTAGAACAGTCTATATTGAACTTTAGAAACCATATCACAGTAATCCCACTTAAACTGACAATTGCAGTGAATTTTGCTTATGGGTGGCTTCAAAAACATGCTACACAATTCACTAATTAATCGGGGGGAAATACTTTTTGCTATATGCAAATTTCTTGTAGCACAGACTGAATATTAGTATTCTCTGCCCATTTAAGCTTATGGATATGTGAAAGACCTTTAGAGAGGGTTTCTTTAAAGCCTCACACGGTTTATATATAATTTCTAAAACTATTCTGTACAGTGTCAGAATTACTAAAGAATCACAAATGCCTGTACACAGCTTTCCAGTGCACTTAAAAACACACAGGGCCTGAACTGATCCAAAATTGGGGAAATCCGGAGTAAGTTCATTGAAATCAGTGGAGTTACACCAGTGTAAAACTGGTAGAAGTGAGATCAGAAGCAGGCCCATATAATATGGGCACGATGTGTGTAGAGGTTTAAAATGTATCCCTTTTTCTTGGTAACATTCTCATTGATGAAGGACAGATATTTGCTACAGAACATGGAATCCAGATGACCCTTGGATTCTGTTTTGCCCACTTTGTAGGTGCCAATCACTCCGACTGGCGAGTTGTGTGTTCCCCAGCCTGCTTCCAAAACCTGGCACATCCAATATGGAGTTAGTGTGCTTTGCATTATAACAACAAATTGAATCTTTAAAATTCTTGAATTGGTTCCATTTGCCATTGCTTATTTATGGTAGCATTTAAAAAAATCTCTACAGCTCATAGGTTAACTAATTGAGAAACTTATTCAAATAATGAATAAAATTACCATGGCATTGAGATCACACAATGGTCACCATTAGAAACTCAGCATACCAAAGGAGATACCACACAGTAATTTCCTGTTCTCAATCTAGGATTTCAATCTGACACTTTATTATTATTAATGTTTTGTGACCCATAGAGCCCTTATGCCAACTGGAAAAGTACATATGCAACAGACTTGTCAGAATATTTAGCCACTGTCTTGTAAGGTGATATAAAAAGTAGGGACACCCTGGTCATGAATATTATTGAGTGATGTATGTAAGGGCTGTGTACAAAGAGTTATGTATGTGTTCTGGAAATATGTTCTTAACATATGTTTTTGAGGCAGTGGATAAATAGCCTGCCCTAGACAGGGGAATGTGGATTTACCAGTCTGCCTGGCTTGATTACAGGCAGAGGACAATGAAAGTATATTTACATATAAGGTAAACAAAGCAATCAAGCTAAATAGCTTGGCACTCCAGAATCTGAACCGTCCAGAGGTTTTCCTGGGTCTTAAAGCAAAGACAATGTACTTTGGAAAATATAGGGGATCAAAAAGACATTTTGGTTATCCATCATTTAGGGAACAAATGGGACAACATCCTCTGATTCTGTGAACATTAGATCCTAGTTCCAGGAAAGGCTAGAGATGCTGGTAACTTGATGTAAGTGAGAAAGCTGTTTAGGCAAACACTGTAGCTTGTTAATTGAGTCTTGAACACTAAAAAGAGTGTTTTATTTTGTTTTGCCTGTAACCCTACCTGTCTCTTTTACTCTTGCTTAGTATCACTTAAATCTATGTTGTTTATTAATAAACGTATTCTTGTTTCACTACAAAACCATCTCAGTGTGTATAGTAAAGTGAAATCATCAGTACTGTCATCTAAACTAATAGACTCGGTGCACACTGTCTCCTTAGAGGAAGCAAACTTAATATGTTCTGTGATTGTCCAGTGAGAGGAACTGGACACTGCAGAGGAATGTCTCTGGGGAACTCCAGAACTGAATGTTACCTGCAAGGCAAGATTTATACTGGCAGAGTCTAGAGTTTGCAAGGGAGGTAGACAGACTTATGTGGCTGGGAGCTAACACACAGTCTAGGTTAAAACTTCCCCAAGGTACAAACTATTTTACCTTTTGTCCCTGGACTTTATTGCTGCCACCACCAACCATCTAACAAATATAACAGGGAAAGAGACCACTTGGAAACGTCTTTCCCCCCAAAATCCCTGCAAGCCCTACATCCCCTTTCCTGGGGAAGGCTTGATAAAAATCCTCACCAATTTGCATAGGTGAACACAGACCCAAACCCTTGGATCTTAAGAACAATGAAAAGCAATCAGGTTCTTAAAAGAAGAATTTTAATTAAAGAAAAAATAAAAGAATCACCTCAGTAAAATCAGGATGGTAAATACCTTAGAGGGTAATTGGATTCAAAACGTAGAGAATCCCTCTAGTTTAAGTTACAAAAAGACACAAAACCAGGAATATACATTCCATTCAGCACAACTTATTTTATCAGCCATTTAAACAAAACAGAATCTAATGCATATCTAACTAGATTGCTTATTAACCCTTTACAGGAGTTCTGACCTGCATTCCTGCTCTGGTCCTCGCAAAAGACACACACAGAGAGAACCATTTGTTCCCCCTCCCGCTCCAGCTTTGAAAGTATCTTGTCTCCTCATTGGTCATTTTGGTCAGGTGCCAGCGAGGTTATCTTAGCTTCTTAACCTTTTACAGGTGAAAGGGTTTTGCCTCTGGCCAGAAGGGATTTAAAGGTGGTTAGCCTTCCCTTTATATTTATGACAGGTTGTATCTAACTCTCAGTGATTTCCAGCTCTTAGTGGGAGAAACTCATTGCAGAAGCAGGGTGGGCAGAAATGCTATCCCACAACAAGTGATTTCAGCTCTAATGATCACTTAAGAAAACAAAAAGACTCCAAATGGAGCCTTATTAACTCTATCCTTGAACAGTGGGGAGGAGCAGGTTAAACAATGCCTCAGACTCTTAGGCAGAGCCCACACCTCTAAGCAGGGACACCATCACCACCCCCTCTTACTCTTCACAGGGGCCTGGCATCCAAGCCTCTGCTTCACAAGTTCAGTTCAGTTGAAGGTGAGCCCTTCAACCCGGACAAGCTAAGTACAGTTCTGCTACCCTTTACTCATACAATAGAGATGATAACATTTCAATAGCTCTGCACTCAACGCTGAAGTGATATGTAACCTGACACCAGCCAAAGTTCATCACAAGTTTAACAACACAACTCTGTCTCCTGGATACCTAGGCAGAGTGGGTGTGTTCATGTAAGTACAGTCTGGTCCTGAGGCTTTTTCCCCTCCACAGCTCATCATCAGCTGTCAGGGGAGAGCTGCCAGGTCCTACTTACCTCCCCATTTCTCAGAGGGGGAACTGAGCCACAGAGAGATGAAGTGACTTGACTAAAGTCACACAAGGAGCATGAAGCAGAATGGAAAATTCATCTCAGACCTTTTGAATCCAAGTTCATTACCTCAACCACAAAACCAAGCTTCCTTGCTGTGCATCCCAAACTGTGCTAGGTGCTGCTAAAACACACAAAAAACAACAACGCCACTGTCCCTTCCTCAAAGAGCTTGTAGTCTAAATGACTCCAGTAGAGTTAGTTCAGATTACACACGTCTGGCTGAGATCAGACTCTCACACAAGGGGTAAATTTATTTTCAAGTTGTAGTTTTAACCATGATGTTTCCTTTATTATCCACAGTCCTGTCTGTTGATCTCGGAAAATAGGCCCCAGAGAAAGAAATGTGTTAAACGCTTATCAGGCTTTGCAGTGTACTAGTTTGAGGACTGCTGTCTGCACCAGCAGATTGCAGAGATGGCAAGTATACCACAGGGCATTCCTTTACCTGCACAGATGTTGAACAGGTCTGTTGTTTCCTCACAGATATAAAAGAATGACAGTACAGGTGCAAATCAGGCCTGTGGGTCTGAGCAGGATAATGTTTGGCTCATCTGCTGCAAGCTGACAGCTGAAATAGCTGAAGGAGTTTTGGCCCCTAACAGAGATGTGTGTTGCCTAGAGAGCATTCCAGTGCCATTTATCTGCCAATCTGCTCGGGGATCATGTCATTGTTTTCCAGAATGCACAGAGACCATGAAAAAGACCACATTTGTATTCTAGTCAGGATTTACTCATTACAAAATAGTACTGTGGGTACTCGACAAGTTAAAGGATTTGACCCAATGCAGTGTACCTGAGACTGATTGCATGCTCCTGGTGGATGAGAAAAGCAGAAAGCTCCTAAGTGCCGTGAGGTGGTGAACTCGTGTAAATAGGACAAATTGATTTTGGACTGGTGTATCCTACCATGAAGGACTGACTCTTTCTCTCCTTTGATTTTTTGTGAACTTTACGTAGCTTAAATGGTAGGTCGAATTTTTGTTTTTTGTTTAAAAAAATCCCAAGGTTCAGATTCTGATAGCCTCACAATGAGTAGGACCTTAATCTGTGAGTAGTGCCATTGACTTTATTGGCTTGTGGGGAAGCGGGACACCTTTTGGTATCAGTAAGTGTGTCAGAATCCAGCCTTACGTTTTCGATACTGTCAGAGACCAGGAAGTGTTTGTGTCCATGCTCAAGACAAGCTGCATACATTCCAATTTTCAGCTGTTCCGCTCTCACTCAGTCGGTGCATAATAACTTTAATGCACCATCTGCCATTTAGGAAAAGGGTCCATAACCCAAAACATGAGTCAGTATTTGGTGCTAAAAGTATTGGACCAGAGTCTCAGCTTTTTTAAATCGATGAAGCTCCATTAACTTCAGCAGTATTATATCACTATAAAACAGCTGAAGATCTGGCTCAACAAGCACAAACTCTTCATAGTCTCTGAATCTTCCAGATCCTCACACGTCTTAATGCACAGCCATGGTGTTCAGGCTGTATTGTATAATATAATGCAATCAATCCAGTGACTAATATGGCATTCACTTGATATGCTAAGATGGAGTGCTGGTTACAAAAACAAAATCTGTATGTTTTGCTTGTACCTAGTGTCTGTATGTTGTGTTAGAATTTGGTTGGTAACCCCATCTGCTTGCAGTGTGTAATTAAGTATTTGGTCATATTTTATTCAGAAGAAGCCGAAATGCTATGGTTGACATTCAGGGCTTATATTTACCAAACAACTGAGCACTAAAGCTGATCACAAAATTGAAACCTGTATTTGAATAGTTTCATTGAAAATTTTCCAGTTTTTCCCTTTGTAAGGTTGGAATCAAATTGAACTGAACATCTGTGGTTCACATTCTGAAATAAAATGGAAATTTCAGTTCCATTTCAACTTAAAATGTCACATCATTTTGGGAGGTTTGATTTCATAATACTGAAGCAAATCGTTTTGGTTGCAATGAAATGAACACTTTTGTTTCAGGTTTGAAATGTCTGTTCAAAATCAAAATGGTCATTTTGAAATTTTCTACAAGGAAACCCCCTGTATTATCCATCAGTGTTCCACACCATTTTATTTACAGCAACACATGATTTTAGGTGGCCTTTGGTGAGACGGCCATAAAAGGTTAATGAGAGAAATATTAAATTATCTACACCGTAAAATATCATACAACCAGGTTTTCTTTAACTTTCATTCAGAAAATAATGGTTCCTTACATTAAAATGGGCAGAAATAACATGGGAAAGAAAACAAGATTTTAAGTATTTCTCTTCTTACCATCATTCATTTTTCAGTACATTTGCACCTCGTCTATGTTTTTGACTACTGCAGTTTCTTCTCATCTGCAAATTGTTAGCGCTCCTATTTGCCTGAGATTGTTTTTTGGCACTTACATTTCTGTTATTCACAGATGTGATCTTTAAACAAGCTAGTTTGAAAGGCATTGCAAGTTTTTTTCCTGAGGAAAACAATAACATCTTCTCACACAAAAAGATTTATTTATCATTCCTTGCACTTTCTAATTAACCTCTGAGACCTCACAGTACAAAATATTGATTCTTCTTTATAAAAAGATACACATTTTTTTCTAGACTTATTGACTTGGAAACCTAATAAGTAGAGCAGGCATTCTTGGTGGATTATACAGGTAATTTTCATGCCTATTAAGTGTCATTCTTTTATATGGAAATTGACTTTACTAGATCTGCTTATTTCAAAGTGTTACCATGTTCACCAAAAGTACAGCCTCAACTTGTAAAATAATTGATCAGGGCAATAGATTTCTAAGGATACCAAAGATGGACCCCCTAACCACCTCCCCCCCGCACGCACACACACAGACACAGAAGCACCTATGCCCTTTCACCCATGCTAACTTTTTTGCGTGGGAGTAGCTCCTGGAAAAAAATCTGAGAAAGCCACTACATTGCCTTTCTTGAAAGCGTTCTTTAAAACTCACTTCTGTTGAAATGCCTAGAAAATCCTCAGTAATGGTTAGGAGGCTGGTGCACTGTGTCTACTGCTTATTATGGTCATCAAAATCATCTCAGTGTTGTCCTGTGCTCCCCTTGTATCCATCTGTGGTCTACCACATGCTTAGATTATAAACACTTTGGGGCAGGGACCATCATTTTTGTCTGTGTTTGTGTGTGTACAGTATTTAGCACAATAGAGGCAGGATAGGCATTACCATAATAAATATAATAAATGTCAGCAAACACCCACTAGTACTTTCACACTGGTTCAGGTGTCATCTGTCTTCCAGTGCTGTGGAAAGCAAGTAGGGGACGGCTACAGCTGATTTCGCCAGTAATGATTCCAAGGAGGTGTTTCCAGTTGGGGTGAGAAGAAAGCCATGGCCCTACCTCACTGTACACTGATGTCAGTGAAGCTGTGTCACCTTACACCAGCTGAGTGTCTGGCTAGCACTTGTATGGAAAATGGTACGCATAATAATGTTGTCTTACATTGTAATAGACTGTTTTTAAAAAATATTGGTTGAGGTAGACATGTTGCTTTCAATCTACTCTCCCACCAAGGCAGCTTCTAATTATCCTTAGAAGCTGGAATGTCTCTTTCTATTTTGATTTTTCTGGGAGGATATTCTAAATAGTCACTCTTTTCCTCCCCTCCTCCTTCAAATTCTCTTAAGATTTTCCCTGTTCAAATACTGCATGTAAATATTTCCTTTTGAAAACCAACAAATGGATTATAATGCTTCATGAGTCATTAAAGTGTGACACATAAAAGACACAGTTCCTTGCTCCCTTCTCAGAGGGTGTCATAAATATACAGGGAAGGGTAAACACCTTTAAAATCCCTCCTGGCCAGAGGAAAAACCCTTTAAAGGGTTAAGAAGCTAGGATAACCTCACTGGCACCTGACCAAAATGACCAATGAGGAGACAAGATACTTTCAAAGCTGGAGGGGGGGAGAAACTAAGGCTCTCTCTGTCCGTGTGATGCTTTTTCTGGGAACAGAAAAGGAATGGAGTCTTAGAATTTAGTAAGTAATCTAGCTAGTTTGCGTTAGATTCTGTTTTGATTAAATGGCTGATAAAATAAGCTGTGCTGAATGGAATGTATATTCCTGTTTTTGTGTCTTTTTGTAACTTAAGGTTTTGCCTAGAGGGATTCTCTATGTTTTGAATCTGATTACCCTGTAAGGTATTTACCATCCTGATTTTACAGGGGTGATTCTTTTACTTTTTCTTCTATTAAAATTCTTCTTTTAAGAACCTGATTGCTTTTTCATTGTTCTTAAGATCCAAGGGTTTGGGTCTGTGTTTACCTATGCAGATTGGTGAGGATTTTTATCAAGCCTTCCCCAGGAAAGGGGCTGTAGGGTTTGGGGAGGATTTTGGGGGGAAAGACGTTTCCAAGTGGGCTCTTTCCCTGTTATATATTTGTTAGACGCTTGGTGGTGGCAGCAATAAAGTCCAAGGGCAAAAGGTAAAATAGTTTTTGTACCTTGGGGAAGTTTTAACGTAAACTGATAAAAATAAACTTAGGGGGTTTTCATGCAGGTCCCCACATCTGTACTCTAGAGTTCAGAGTGAGGAAGGAACCTTGGCAGAGGGTAAGTAAATAAGCTAAAGTATGTTTTATAACAGAGTAAGTTCCTCAAATGATGGCAAATTTAGCTGCACTTCAGGTCCAGCAGTCCCAGGAACAGACTTTGTTGGTTTCAGATTGTCAACAAAATAGATTTAAAGTAGGTCAGGTATAATTTGTCCAGCACAATTTATTTTCACCATCTTTTTCTATTTCTTGCATTTGCTCCTGTTTTTTTCTCCTGGCAAAGGGTCAATCATTAATAGTTAAATCCCTAAACCTAGACCTTTTTTGAGCAGTCATATTGCTCTCCAAAAGCAGACAAAATGTTAAACCCTCAGTTAATTTCTTCCTCAGATTAAAAGCAAATACTGATTACACAAACATAGACAGATATATTACACAAGAACGTTTCCATTTAAAATCAATAAAACATCATCTGCCCATTTGGGATTTTTTAGGAATGGTTAGGGAAAAACTTAAAATGTTTAACTTTAAAATACCCCTGAAGAAAAGAGGGAATTTTAGAAAAATATTTTTGGAATTCAGAGTGCAAGCAGGAAGTTATGAAGGATTTGAAAAGAAGAAAGGAGCTAGTAGGGTGTGTGTGCAGATTATCACACTCCATTCCTTTGCTACTCCAAAGTCTTGTCTACATTGTGACACTCAGGGAAATTAATCTGAATTAACTCAAGGTGTAAATTTATACAAACTGCATTAAACCTCTGTGTGGACACGCTTATTCAGAATTATAGTGGCCTTTAATTCAGTTCAGTTTACACCCAATTAAGGCCACTTTAATTCTGAATGAGTGTGTCCACGTGGGTTTAGTGCAGTTTAATAAAGTTTAAATTCACAATTTTAGTTAATTTGGATTATTTTTCCTGAATGTCCCCATGTAAATAAGTCCCAAAAGGTAGACTACTGTATCCTTATATGCCTGACCTAAAACCCTGCTTTTGAGGAGCAGTGGGCACTGCCCAGGATTCTCTGCTCTGTGTCCCCTTCCAGTTCCCTAGTTTTGGCCGTTTGACCCCCACACCTGTTCCTGGTTTTATTTTTCTTCATTGACCCCGACTTTAGTTGAGTTCTCGGTTCAGTACCTCCTCCCCAGGCTGGGGGAGGGGCTTTAGGCTGTGGCTTGGCTTATGCCTGCCCACGTCCCAGCACCCAATAAAACCACTCTCCCACTGCTCCCTGGCCCTGCTGTATCACAGTAGATAGATAGATTAGATTAGATATTCTCACAGCAAAATGACTGACCCAGTAGTCTACAATTGGTTAACAACAGAGTAAAAGCATTCTGTTTGGTTAATAGTGCAGATTGGGCAATAATGAAATCACTCAGTGTTTTAATATCATGTGCTGCAAAGAGCCGTAGAAGACACATTAATGAGCCACTTGTGGCTCCCAAGCCTCAATCTGACTATCACTGCATTAGACAGTAAATCTACTGGTGTGCCTCATGTGGACTTCTCCACTTTGTTGCTGTTATATATAGTCAGAAACAAGGTTTCAGCTTAACATCTGTGCTGCTATAATGTAGCACCCACATTTTAAACACATTCTCCTTTGATCTTCTATCAGAGATGATTTGTCAGTCTTTATAGTATGACCATAAGGTGTAGTGTTTGTCACCTGGACTCTTCAGAGCCTGAGAAGAATGGCAGCATCTCAGTTCTTTTCCAAACACTTTAGAGCCCAAAGAGTCAGTGAATCTTCAGAGCTAGCAGCAGTCCAGCCCTTGGGTGAAGAGACTGGTCCTCAGTTGTTGGTGAAACAGAAATCTATAGCCTGTATCCAAAGTGATACAGGTATTGGGAGTCAGCCCTCACAGCAGACACATCTTGTGGTCCTGCATCCTTCAGCTACTGACTCCACAGTCTTTACCTCTTATAGTTATAACCTTTCTCCCACTCTACACTTTGATTGGCTCCTGCCAGGTGGATTGCCCACAATGAAAACTTCCTGTATAGCTGAAAAACAGTTACTGAATATGTCCAGTAACTGCCACTCTCTCTCTCTCTCTCTCTCTCTCAAAGTTTCAATGCCTTCTAGATGAGTCGTCCTGCCCTGCTGTCTGTATACGTGTGGAGCTGCAGAATATTCAACTAAAATCCATATCTCCCCATCTCCTCTCCCTTCCCCCACTGCTTCTCTCCCTTTGTTTTGGCCAAACAAAGTCTAATGCTTCAGCATAAAGCATGCCAGTTATACTTAGTCTCTCTGTGCCTCTGTTCTCCATCTGTAAAATGGGGATAATAGCACTTCCCTATCTTACAGGGATATTGTGAGGATAAATATCTTAAAGATTGAAAGCTGCTCAGATACTACAGTAATGGGGCCATATGTATTTCTTATATAGATGATATAAACAAAGCAGGGATCAAAACAAAAGTATAGAGCATAGAGTTACACTTCATAATGTTGTTACTATAGGTGGGACTGGTTGCATGTTCTAATTATTAATGTTGCCCCACACTTCTCATTATAAGACCCTCTTTTCAAATGCTGATAACTTTGTGAAACTTTAACCATGTGGACTGAAATTTTCCATGCTGAGTGTTTGCCTCAGACTGCTAACATAGTTCAACTATATCTGAGAAAGAGGCTATGGGAAAATACATTGTTTTGCCCATGTTAAAAAAATCTTGAAGTCTTTTCTTTGACCAGCTCTAGTGCCCTCATCCTTTGGAGTAGGGATTTGAAAGCAGGAGAGTGGCCTTTTTTCAGGGGAAGTGCCTTTTGCTGTCCCCAAGAAAATGTACCCATATTTGGCCAAATCATAAACCTTTCAAAAAGTGCAGTTTGCACATGCTCAGAAGAGACTTCTGACATTATAGCAGCTAAAAACACCGAAGATTCTGTCCTAACTGAGCATGCTCCATCCCCTCACAGCTCCTAGCACTGACCAGACTATACACATGCCATCCCCAGAGAGCTAATAAGCATGCTCCATTCCTTCATAGCTCCTGCGTGGGACAGACAAGTCAGATGTGGAATTTTATACTTAATACATTACGCTGTACTTATTCCGAAGTTTTCCTTTTATGTACATTAATCTATTACATAGTATTATTCCCAGATGCGATGCTACAGTGTATGGGTTATGGTTTTTAATTACACTGTCATTGAAGTCACTCCCCGTTTTATGAAGTGTAAGTGAATATTGTAGGGAACACTTCTATGTTTGTAGAAGGATGAAGCAGATGACCTAATAGGTCTTTTCCATCTTTAATATCTGTGTTACCACATGTTATACGAAAAAGGAAAAACACCCTAAACTAGTTTAATGGAAATGAGATTTAAGCATAATGTATGTTTGACTTCATTTGTCCGCAGCAGAATGTAATTTTTTAAAACAAATAACAAACTCCTGTTTATACAGATATGGACACAGTCAGTCATAGATGATAAAGATATATTCACAAGCCTCTAGCAAAGTTTTTTCTCAGGATTACCAGGAGAACAGTTATAAAAAACCTGTTTTTTTTTAAAAAACAGCAGGAGTTAGGAGTCCTAGCTTACCTGCTGAGAAAATTAGCTCCAAACTGCCCCCAGAGAAATTGCAGAAATCATTGAAACATGAGAACATCTGCATGAAAAATTTTCCTCTCACCATCTGATCATAATAAAGCTATTTGCAAATATATGGAGCAATCCAAGGAGAGAGCATCATGTTCTAGTTGCAGTTGTAGCTATGCTAAAGTGGTAAATAGTCAGAACCTGAGGAGTTCAGCCAAGATGCAGTAGGTTACCTTTGCAAAATCACAGAATCATAGAATATCAGGGTTGGAAGGGACCCCAGAAGGTCATCTAGTCCAACCCCCTGCTTGAAGCAGGACCAATTCCCAGTTAAATCATCCCAGCCAGGGCTTTGTCAAGCCTGACCTTAAAAACCTCTAAGGAAGGAGATTCTACCACCTCCCTAGGTAGCGCATTCCAGTGTTTCACCACCCTCTTAGTGAAAAAGTTTTTCCTAATATCCAATCTAAACCTCCCCCACTGCAAAAAACACAAAACTCTGAATGGAAAAGAAAATTAGAGCTTTAGAATTGCAAATATCTTCCCTTGGGCATGAGTTAAGATGGACTTCACATCAGAGCTGTTTTAGGAGTCCTAGCTTCCATTGTTCTTGTGTTTAACAACTCTCCATTGGTACTTTGGGATTTGGGCCTGCTTGTACATGTGCATACTTAATAGTTAAATTTCACTGAAAGCCACAAAATTAAACCACCCCGGCGGCTTCATTAGGCGTTCAGCTGACCCAAAAGACTGGAACAGTAAACCAAGGGGTCATGAGGCCAATTCAGTCTTTCCCCAACATTACAAAATAAAAAAAAACCTAATCTTTTCAAAATGTGATAAACAGGTGGGGTTTACTAAGGCCAGTTCTGGTAGGCCACCATCCTTGTTCAGAACTGTAGTCACAGTGCACGCTCTGTCCTTACTGTTTACTGTAAAAATGGGCACATGTAGTCAGGTTTGGGCACATAGCAAAAGGATGAGCCTGCGGAGGTCCAAGCGTTTCCTATGGGAACTCAGTACCTCACAACCCCTATTGAAGTCAATGCATGTGTGATGGACGTGACCACTACAGAAGGATGTGATGGGGTCTGTACCTCACACAGGCCCTGAAGGAGTTAATGTGGGCCCTAGAGGCCAATTAAAATACCTGGTAGCACCTGTGAGAGAGAGCAAGCCAGGCAAAACTGACCCACTTCTTTGTGTCTGTAGTAGTTTACCCCTCTTCCCCCCACAAAAAACCAACAAGTACATATGCCAGTATATGCAGTGGGGGTGTTTCACTTGAATCAGTTTCAGCTTCTTTGTTTTTCATTTGTCTTTTTCTTTTTTCCTGTTGCATAAATGAGCCAACAATCCATTGTAATAAGAGCAAAAGCAAAACTGCAGTTGTGGTCCCTGCTTACCATTAAATGTGTACACAGTGCCATAACAAACAGATTAATGTACAGATGTCAGCAACTTTGTATAATGCTATGGAAGCTTAACAGAAATTCGTCAAAATGTGCAGTGCCATCTGAGGACCTCGTATGTCTGGAGCAATCAGCTTTGCTAGTTATTCATCGCTGTGGGTAAAATGTGTGCAGTAAGGTTTTTTCCCCCCTAGAGTTTCTTACACTTCTCCAGAATACATTCTGCGCACCCCCCTCCAGGGCGGCCCGCACCCCAGTTTGAGAACCTCTGCTGTAGGCAAAAGTGGGTGCCTTGTGAGTTAAGTTTAGGCGCTAAAAAGCTTGTTTTGGTTTTGTTTCATATGTAACCATGTGTTTCCAATATCCTCACTCTCTCTTACTTTGCTGATAAACTTGTTTTCCCTATATATAAGTGCTGTGTGTTAAATAAAGTGTGATTCCTGAGTCGAATTTTGCAAACTGAATTTTACTATTCCTTTGGGAATAGTAAATCTGAGAGTTCTGTGAGTGTTCAGTGGAACAGGGTCTGGGCACTCCAGAGGGATGCTCAGATGACTCACTGGTTGGTGTGTGCCTGTTGCTAAACCTGTATAGCTAAAATGAGGCCTGCAGAAGCCCGGAAGGGAGTGCTTGTGTTGCCAGACAAGACTTCCTCATGCTAAGGGCAAGTGGTGGTGAGGTACCTCAAAACCCTGGGTACCCCAGGAAACATCACAGGTTGTGTCAGGAACTCTATAGTGAAGCAGAGAGAGACAATATATTCAAGGATAATATGATATTACTTATTCTATTTGAGTTCCTTTTTCAGTTTTTGAAGAAAGGAACTCTTTCTGAATTCTTTGCTGTTGTCACAGAAGACCATAGAAATCAATATTCCGGATCAGTATTATGGTCCATTCATGCCAGCATTTGGTCTCCAACAATGGTCATACTAGATGCTTCAGAAGAAGGTGAAAGAAACCCTATAGACGGTAGATAGGAAATGATCTGCCCTATGGAATGATAGGAAATGGTAGATAGGCAATGATCTGCCCTATGGAAGTCTCCTCCCAACCCCAATAGTTAGATATTATCTTGAGCTCTGAAGCATGAGGTTTTATATCCCTTCTAAAATTGCTTTTTAAATGATTTATTATTCTAACTCTGGATATTCTTGTTATCCATGTAACCATCAGACTTGTGTTTATTATTTATTTAACGTGTTTATTAAAATAGTGCCTGAGGGGCAGGCAACAGTGGGGCCCCATTGTGCTAGGTACTGTACAAACACAGATTAGTAGGTGATCCCTTTCCCAATTAGTTTACAGTCTAAACAAACTGGACAAACACAGTGTGGGGAAAGAGGTATAACACACAAGGAGCGTCAACAATGTGATGGCAGCAAATGTCATGTTGGTTTCATAATATTTGGGGGTGAGTGGTTCCTTAAGAGGGAATATTCTAAATAGAAAGAAAAGGAGGGGAGATGGGAGAAACACTGTTGTTCTAAGACCTCCTCTTGATTTGAGAGGGTGGAGTTTCTGAAAAAGCAGGCAGAACTGGAATTTTGACTTGTCTTTTGCAGTTTCAATTGATAGTACAACTGAATATATTTCTATCTAAGTTCAAACTCAATAGAAGTTATTCTTCTCATTTGACAACCAGACTGCTAAATAATAATTTTATTCCAAACATAAATCTATAATTTGATTTTATTTAACATTATTTTCATGAGTTTTCATCTTTCACCTTGACCAGCCTGTGATATGCCCTAGAAATTGCTGTCACAAAATTAAAGCAATTGTATCTGTTAAGAGGCTCCTTCTTCTGTTCTCTTTCTCTGTTTGTCTCTCTCTTTATGCCACACCAATCAGCATAATATTTGAGATTTTAATCCATTGTAATCCCTTTGGGGTTTAGAGAGCATGGCCCCTTTAAATCTTTTTCCTGACTGGGGAAGTGCTGATTGTTCCAGAAAGAGGACATGCTGTTGGCAGGGTAGGTGCGGCGGAGGCAGAGAAAAAGGAAAAAGTAACACTGTGTGTCTGGGGCTCCAGACAGAAGGACTGCAGCAAGCAGGCCCTCACAGAGTGAAGCAACTGAGCACCTGCGTGATGCCTGGTAGGGACAGAGCCGCCGATTGGGGACACTCCAAGACAGGAGCCAGGAGGAGCACTGTGCTAGGGAGGAATCACCCAAGAAGGACAAACCAGAGCTGGATCCAGTATCACTGCTGCTCAGTGCTGTATGGAACGGTGAGCAGAGGCGCTGACTACATGGGTGCTCTGGGGCTGAAGCACTCACAGGAAAAAAATGGTGGATGCTCAGTACCCACCGGCAGCCCCCCTATCAGCTCCAATCTCTCCTTCCCCCAGTGCCTCCCTCCCGCCGGCGGGCCCCGCCGATCAGCTCCTCCCTCTGGCCTGACCCCTGACATGACTTCTGACTCCAATTCTGGCTTTATCCTTCATGTGACTACCAACTCTGACCCTGGCACTGACCTTTGGTGTGGCTCCTGAATCTGGCTTTGACCTTTGGTGTGACTTCTGACTGCGACCCCCACGCCGCTCCTGGCTCTGACCACTAGGTCGGATGACCCTGACTGTCCCTCTCAGATGCCAGCAACTGTCCATAAACTGTTCCATCCCTTTCTGTGGTGCGTCTTTCAAGCACATTGGCAACTGGCATCTCCTGTTAAACTTATCTGCGACTGATGCAGTGGGTGGTTAGGTGCATCTTAGAAGGATGAATGTGCCAAACACAATAAAAATGGCTAGGCACAGTTAGGCACACCTCAGCACCTTCATTTGCATTGGTTCGTTTGGACACTATGTTTTCCAGTATTGATCTGCATTTGACTCCACTGTCTACATTTCCCTTTTAAATTTTTGGGTTTGAATGATCTCGAAGAAAAGTGTAACTGAAACCACTGTGTTTCACTTGCTTTCATGTTCCAACCTTTGAATAAGCCTGAGCTGAGAGCCTGTAACAAATCCCACACCATGTGCTTTACATTTAGTATTGCAAAAGTAGTTTCTGAGCATTCTAGGGCCCTGATTCAAAGCTCATGAGATCAATGGGAATGTATCCATTCATTTCAGTGTGCCAGGGATCATGGTTTAGTGACACACTTTTGCCATAGATTTAGCCAGAAAGTCCTTTTCATAGGGTCACCATCTCAAAGCAGCCCTTCTGGTGCGGGCAGGCTGGAGGTTCTGCACCCTCAATTTTCCCTTCTCAGAGCTCCTCAAAAATACTTCCCCAACACGGACTGGAAAATGCAGTGGGTTAATTTATTAATATGGGCACTTCAAATCACAAAGTATAGTCCAATACTTTAACTCAAAAGATTTTGATTCCCTGGTCTTCTGCAACTCTAAGCTCTTCATCAGTCTCAATCATCCTTCTGACCAGAGAACTCTCTGGCTTTCCCCTAGAGTCCTGTACTAGATTAAAAAGCGCAAATGAAGCAATAACATAAACAATGTCCACCTGCCAAGCCCTGACTGACTCTCAATGCTGACTCACCCAAACTCCACCCCCCATTTTTAGGTCCCAAGTGCCTTCTCTTTCAGCCCAACTGGGGTCAGCTGGCCAGTCACCGGTGCACTGACTGTTTCCCTCTTAAAGGGCCACTGCCACCCTGTGACAGACTTTTAACAAAACTTGTATAGATGGCACTATCCCCACAACAACAATTCCATCATCGAGATCTGGATTTTGTGGCATAATTCTTTTTTTTTTTTTAAGTATGAGAGAGTCAAAAGAATTTTCAATCTCACTGCACTGAGCTATGACAGCATGTCTTTTAATTTATAAAATAAACACTGATTGATAAAAGTGATAAATAAACTGGAGAAAATTGGTCTCTGTTTCTATCTTATTTGAACCATAAAATCCAATTTGCCATTTGCTATTTCAAATTAAACTGGGGAAATGAGACTGCATGCAATCACAACTGCTCATGTCCTGTGGCCATCATACATTTTGAAACTCTATTTTCTTATCTAAAATATGAGCAGTGTCTAAGAAAGATCCTTTGACAGCTGTCACTGAAAATTGTAAGTCCTTGACAACCATGTCCCTGTTTATTCCAGCAGCTGTGACATGGTTCAAAGAAGATTAAGCTTGGTAATATGCCTGAAAGTATAACAACTTTGTTAGGACTGTTTCAGATATCTTAACTGAGGTGCACCACTGACCCTTTGCACTGAGAAGCCAATATGTCACTTTGTATGTTCTTGCTGTTTGTTAATTTAGGTGTGAATGGGTCCAAAAGAAGTCTGTCTGAACTGTAATGAATGGTGTTTATTGTCATTATCCAACTCGATAGGTTTGAAAGCCATGCGCTACTGCATACTTAGTGATAATATGCAGCTTTGCACTTCTAAACAATTCTCATTGCTGAGTCTCAGGATGAAAGTCCAAGGATTATCACCAAGCATATGTACTACTTGAACCGTATGAATTTAGCCCTCAGAGCTTTGCAGACACTACTCAGTTAGGTGTCACAAGACCGTTGAAAGACTGATATTTTTACCCCCATTTTATATACAGATAAATTGAGGCACAGAGAGTTTTTGACTTACCAAAGGACAGTGCAAATTAGTGCCAAAATAGGAAGCTGAACTAGAGTTCTGCTGTAATCATTGAATTCACTACTGTGCAGGTCCATATGAGCCAGTTCCTTCTATTTATTCTAATTAGATCTGTGCAAGAACTAGAATTTATGTTTCATGAAATTCCTTGATTTTGACATTTTGTTTTCATCCTGAATTGGAAGAAAAAACAAAGAATTTCAACATTTCCCACAAAACGAAATTTTCCAAAAACATAGTTGTCAGTTAGTCAAAGTGTTTCATTTTGATAAAACGGAAACATTTCATTTCAATTTTAACATTTATTTTATAATTATCATATAAGTATATCACATAACATATAATAGAAAATACATTTCAAGATGAAAAAGTAATTTTGAAATGAAAAATCAAAATCTTCGGTTCTGCTAGGGTCAAATTTCAACCTTATTTAAATGCAGCATTTCAAATTATTTTTCTAAACGAAATTTCATTAAACTTTAACACATTCCTTCAAAATGTTTTGATTTTGAGGAATTACTATTTTCGGATGGAAAAAAGTTCTACTGAAAAATTTTCAATGAGCTTTAATACTAATCTTTCATGGCTTTCCTTCTTCATATACATGGCAAGTGTCTTGCAATACACCCCAAATTCCAGGAAGCCAAAGTATGATCATGCAGTAACATTAGACACTGAGGTTTTCAAGAGTAGATACCACAGTGATGAGTGTTACATTTCTATATTTTTTCTATAATGTACAAGAATACCTGTGCCAAAAAGAATACATGATGCATCAAAATAGAGCCTTACTGTACTTCTTTTCTCTGCTTCCTTACATGTTTTTATATTAGTCACATTTTAACTTTGCGCCACAGAATTCAGATCTCCAGATTGGAAAATTACAGCCTGTATTATGACCATATGGATGTATCTGCTCCATATCTAGCAAATCTATTCTGGCTAGTAAAGTGGTTTTATAAGTCAGAGAGATACAGTTACATACTCTTTTAACTTACAAAGATCAAGGTTAGATTTCAGACAGTAGCACAGTATAATTAAAGCCATATTCAGTAGTTGGTTAGACAGTGCTTGAGGGGCTACACTGTGATAAAAGACCCGGGCACAGCCAGAGCTGGCCCAGGTCAGCTGACTCAGGCTTGCAGTGCTAAGGCTGCGAGGCTATACAATTGTAATGTAGACATTTGGGCTCGGACCAGAGCCCGGGCTCTGAGACCCAGAGCAGGGGAGGGTTTTTTTTACTAGAGAAAGGAGGGATGACAAGCATGCTCTGCTATGGGGCCAACTTTACATTTGGGACAACATTAGAAATGTTTGTTCAAATAAAATACGGTACCATACATTCCTGTGAGTACCAAGTTCTAGCTCGGAGGCATTCATCTCCCACTTAGGGACCCTGTAACTAGAAACGACTAAAAAAAATAGACTTACTGTCTGACCAAGAATGTATGGAATTTCAATAGTCCTAAAATATGGTATTGTTAGTAATATGGGGGTAGAGGGATTTATCAGGAAGGAGAGAATAGGTGGTCAACTGGTTGGGCAAAAAGAAAAATTGGGTGCTTTCTTAGGGGGTTGAGGTTCCTATGACACTGACTTTAAATAAGTATGTCTTAGTTTTGAGCTATATTTGCATTAGGAAGTGGTACATTTACATCTATATTAACTATAAATGACATTCTGATGAAGAATGGGGCTAGCAATAGCTGTTAAATTTTACATGGTAAATCTTTCCGTTTGTTATTGTAGTTTTTCTGGTAAAGCTCTTCTATCTGGATCTGGTATGTATCTGACCCCAGAACTCCACTGTCTACCTATCTTGTTTTTTTCCTCGGGAGTATAGATGTTGTTTTATTTTTGTCCTTTAATACTATCACACAGATCAGTGTCAAGTCGGGTATAGAAATGGGTTTCCACCAGTTGTTCAGCATACAGACACCCCTTTTTCTGATCCCCCCAATAGTCTGCATAGCATATTTTTAAATTCCAACAAAATGTTAAGCTTCTGTGGTGGAACTCAGCTAGTTGGGTCAAATAAAACTTGCTGCTGATGACTGTTAACCTGAAAAAAAAAAATCTCCTAGTCTTGAGCTGTAAACAAGGGCACATTATCAGATATTAATTCTTCTAGCAACGATGGCTCTCAGAAGGAGATATAATACTTAAATGGTACAGAATGTATAGCTGGAGTACACAGGGTCTAACTGAATGGAAGTTACCTGCATACCAATTTCAAGAAATTACCATCTGAGGAAGAACTATGACAAATGAATATGAAGAAGAGCCAAGAGTATGATATTTGTGTCCAGTGATTTGCAGGTATATCCGTGTCACAGGTTGAGCTTGGCTGTAGAAACTGAGAAGATAGTTACAAAATGTCTCTTCAGTACCCTTGTATGTGTCTGACTCCCACGCATGTTGTGGCATATGTACTGTCTTTGTATCTTGTACCTAGGGTGACCAGATGTCCCGATTTTATAGGGACATTCCCAATTTTGGGGTCTTTTTCTCACATAGGCACCTATTACCCCCTACATCCTTTCCTGATTTTTGACACTTGCTATCTGGTTAGCCTGCTTGTACCTGAAGTTCCTTTAAAGCCTGAAGGCAGAACTTTTTCTAGTCAGTGGTGCTTACGCTTCACAGGAGGTATCCTTCATATAATAATAAGCTCTCCTCTCCTGAGTTATTTCATATTTGTCTGGCCATTTCTTTAATGTAAACTTCTGAACTTTAGAAAACAACTTACTAAATTTTAGTGTGGTCTGGTACATTTGTTTTACTGTCCCAGACAATTAGTTGGTTTGGATAATATTCAGGCCAGTGGCCTTTTGTGTTCAAGATAATGTATCTTCAGAACATATTGCGTGTTCCTTTCAGGGCAACCTCAGAAGTCTCTCAGCATTAGCATTTTGTGCTAATTGCTTTCTTAATGTTTCCTATAACTGTAACTCCAATACAAATCTGTCACATCAATCCTCTGACAAAAGCCTGTCCAAGCTGACAATGCACTGCCATTGTCATAAATATAAAGGGAAGGGTAAACCCCTTTGAAACCCCTCCTGGCCAGGGGAAAGCTCCTCTCACCTGTAAAGGGTTAAGAAGCTAAAGGTAACCTCGCTGGCACCTGACCAAAATGACCAATGAGGAGACAAGATACTTTCAAAAGCTGGGAGGAGGGAGAGAAACAAAGGGTCTGGGTCTGTCTGCATGCTGCTCTTGCCAGGGACAGAACAGGAATGGAGTCTTAGAACTTTTAGTAAGTAATCTAGCTAGGTATGTGTTAGATTATGATTTCTTTAAATGGCTGAGAAAAGAATTGTGCTGAATAGAATAACTATTTCTGTCTGTGTATCTTTTTTGTAACTTAAGGTTTTGCCTAGAGGGGTTCTCTATGTTTTTGAATTTAATTACCCTGTAAGATATCTACCATCCTGATTTTACAGGGGGGATTTCTTTATTTCTATTTACTTCTATTTTTTATTAAAAGTCTTCTTGTAAAAAACTGAATGCTTTTTCATTGTTCTCAGATCCAAGGGTTTGGGTCTGTGGTCACCTATGCAAATTGGTGAGGCTTTTTATCCAACATTTCCCAGGAAAGGGGGGGTGCAAGTGTTGGGAGGATTGTTCATTGTTCTTAAGATCCAAGGGTCTGGGTCTGTAGTCACCTAGGCAAATTGGTGAGGCTTTTTACCAAACCTTGTCCAGGAAGTGGGGTGCAAGGTTTTGGGAAGTATTTTGGGGGGAAGGACGCGTCCAAACAGCTCTTCCCCAGTAACCAGTATTAGTTTGGTGGTGGTAGCGGCCAGTCCAAGGACAACGGGTGTAATATTTTGTACCTTGGGGAAGTTTTGACCTAAGCTGGTAAAGATAAGCTTAGGAGGTTTTTCATGCAGGTCCCCACATCTGTACCCTAGAGTTCAGAGTGGGGGAGGAACCTTGACAGCCATCTTCTTTATCTCTCATAAAAACTGTACTGCACATTCACATCATACCACCTGTGCATCCAGCAGAGGAGAGTTAATAGAGCCATAGGCTGAATTAAGTTTCCTGCAGAGCTGACTCTGCCTTGGAAAACCTCCTTAAAGGCACCATCTGAAGAGAACATGGCAGTATGGATCTAAAGTGTAAGGGAGCTGATAGCCACAAGACCTCTCACTGGATGGTGCTATACCCCCTGTAGATCCCAGAGATGCACACAACTCTTGAAGGATTTGCAGGTGAGACCCACTAATCCTTCTGCAGTGAGCAAACCCTGCTCCTATGATCTCAGAAGAATTTATAGGAAACTCTAGAGTTGAATGACATGGAGTTCCTTGGCCCCAACATGGGTATTTCCTCACAGGGGCACACTCTGGCCCTGAGAGATTAAGAGATTTGCACAAGGAAGTCAGAGCCTCGATTAGCACCCAGGTCTCCCAATTCCCAATATTTTGCTTTAACCTCAAGACTACTCTTCCTCCGTTACTTTCATCACCACATACCATGTGTAAGTGTGTGTGAGAGAGAGAGAGAATGAGAGTGAGAGAGAGAAGTGTGTGTGTGTCTGAGAGAGAGAGAGAGTGTTCAAAATACAATAGTACTAATGCAGTGCAAAAGAATAGATAGTAGAAGATCCGTAATTAGCTTTCTTTTCCCTGCAACTCTTCCAGTTTAAATCTTTTTGCATCTGGGAGTTTAAGCAGATGGTTATTGCAAACCCAATAGCACTACCGAGACTTAGTACAGTCGTATGTGTATGTGTGTATTTTCCCTTATTCTATTTTTCACCACCTATTTCATTCTTGCATATGTAACAAGAGTCTCAAAACAGTCACCTATTTCTAAGAGGCAGATCCCAAGTACACCAGGTATGTGAAGAAGAAATATGAATCAGCATAAAATTAGATTTTCTTTTTCTAAGTCCCTGCCCCCCACCCTACTCCTGTCTTTGTGTTATTAGAGTCTTCCTAAGGAACTGCTGTGAAATGCACAGTACAGTTCCCAGATCTGAATAACATAGATAGACCCACCATTTTGCATCAATCCCTGTTCCTGTTGCTGCTCTTGTCACTTCTCCCTGAAGTTCTCACTTATCACATCAGTTGGCTTTTGGCAGGTTTTAGCTGCTGCCAAGTAGTCAGTGAGAACTACTTTGAAGTGTGGGCTGATGTCTAACTGAGAGAAGTTAGACATTCCAGAGCATGATTGATGCAAGGCAGTGGATTCCTGTTATGTCAGTGTCAAGGTTTATAAATCTTGTATACTTTGCAATGAAGGACTGGAGCTAAAGGAAAAATATAGACAAAAGTGAGGACTTGGGGAAAGCAGAGGTTTTGCATGAAGGCAATTGTGTAACCAGGGATTAGAAAGAAGTGCAAATTAAATGCTGTACATGCCCAGCAGTGGTAGGTAAGAACCATTTTGGTACTTAGTGAGAAATCTTGAATATTGTGCTTGGGGTCACCACTGGAATATAGGACACTGAGAAGAGGAAAAAGAGAGAGAGAATGTGATGATATGCATCTGTAACTTGCTGCCAGGATCTTTTTATTTAAATATAAATGAATTAATTAAATTAATTCTAGTAACATTTCTAGGAAGTCCAGGAAAAAGCAGGAAGTAGGGAGAAGTGAGCAGTGACTAAGTATAAAACAGACATCTAAATTCATTAAGGGGTGAAATTCTCTATAGTACAAAAGGAACATACTCCTTTCCAGGTAATGCACTTAACACATGTCAATGGCTTAAGCAGGGGTCAGCTTTTGTTTAGAGCTTTTGTGCAGAATATTTGCACAACAATGAATTTCAGAGTAGTAGCTCTGTTAGTCAGTATCTGCAAAAAGAAAAGGAGTACTTGTGGCACCTTAGAGACTAACCAATTTATTTGAGCATAAGCTTTCGTGAGCTACAGCTCACATCCGATTAAGTAAGCTGTTGCTCACGAAAGCTTATGCTCAAATAAATTTGTTAGTCTCTAAGGTGCCACAAGTACTCCTTTTCTTATCCCAAGGAAGGTTGGTCTGGAATGGGGCTTTCAAAGGGAGTTGGATTTTAATAGGAGCTGAGCACCTAATTCCCTTAGGATATCAGCCTGTGTATTTAAGAGACTAGCTTGGGCAACATGAGAAACAGGATCATTTCCTGCCTGTGCTGGAGACTTTCCCCTATTTGTCTCTGCACACGTTTCCTGTCTGTGCCATAGCTATATTCAGTTGCCAGTTACCATGGTCTCTGAATTCACTTCCTTCTGTTTTCCACACCACACTTCTTAAATATCATTTTCACCTCCAAAGTTCCTAAACTACTTTGATGTCCTGATGCTGTAGCAACATGGAGAGAAATATCAAGTGTTAATAATACAGTCATGTACAGCAGTTAATGGCTTAGACAGAGACACAATAGAGAGCTCTGGTACAGAAATCCATTTTATTTCATGTTCTGTTGATTGTTAATAATCAGATACCATGTCGCCTTGTGAAACTTGTGATTTAATGTTCCAACTGAGAATCAGAAGCACATAGTTACAATGAAAATTTGATTAACCTCTCTTTTCTCTTTGGTGCAGCGAGGATTGTTTTAATTTTTTTAAAAGAATTTTGCTTTTTAGATATGTTTTATTCTCATTGAAAGCATTTTTTCCCTATCTGGGATGGTTCTGATTACAAAAATATGAAATGTAGATGAAGAGGGAAGTATATTCATTCTCTTACAAACAGATTCCAGATAGTCATACTTTGGCAGTCTGTATCCTATTATTATAAAGTGTATGGCATTTCTTTATGCATTATGGATCTGATCTAAAGCCCATAGTGTTACCCTAGAATTTGACATTCCTGTGTGCAACCCAGAACATGACAGTACTGCAGTCAGCCATTTTGTATGTACAACCACTGCCTGCTGAAAACCAAACATCACATAGCTCGGAAAATCTTAGGCCTTTGTGAGACAAGGTCAGACAGGTACATACTTGCAATTTGTTAATCACAATGGGACGGTGGGCAGAAAGTTATGGAAGAGAATGAGTGAATAGTGACCCTGGTTTTAGTGCTCCTGACTAGAAATACTAGAAATGTTTTGAGATAATGAATAGTTTGTTGAAAGTGGGAGAATTGGTGACCCACCAGGAGTTAGTATAAGTTATTTGCTTTTTTTGAAGTTAGCTATAAACAATTGTGTGAAAGAATATGCTTCGTTCTTCAGGCAAGGAGCAGACATCTAAATTCCCCATCAGCTGGATGGAAAGAGGGCCCCTGGAAGCCCAGCTGGTGATCACTCAAAACCATCTCAGACTGTGCATAACTATATCTGGGATGCCCTAAACCTATTGTGTATGTGTGTGCTTAAAATCTAATAAATAGTAGTTTTCTATAAGAACACACTTGTTTGTATCAATCATTTATCAGACAGATAAGCTGTGCCCCCTGATTAATTTATTCCTGACACTGCTTGGAGAGAAACAGTTAAGTTACTACTCCTTTGGGTTCTGAGAACCCCCAGGTAACAACTGAAGTCAAATCCAAAAGCCCATTGAAGTGAAAGTACTCTCAGTGGGCTTTGGATGAAGCTCTACATAGTAAATATGGGAGTGACTTCCAAGAAAAAATGCTTATATGTGTTCAACTCTGTACAGACAAGAAGAGATTTGATTTCTGGAACGGACTGTTTCAGAGTAGCAGCCGTGTTAGTCTGTATCCGCAAAAAGAAAAGGAGGACTTGTGGCACCTTAGAGACGAACAAATTTATTTCCCTCTTAGGGGAGAGATGTATGGAACTTTATTTACAACATGCACATAGTTCCTGTTATTGCCTTGAGCAAAGGTGTATAGAACTGAAAAGATTGCAGCAAAGCAGATTACAGGTTCTAGTAGAGAGAGAAAGAGCGAGAGAGAGCCTGGAGCACGAGGCATGGTGCAAGACCTGAGGCCTGAACCTCAGTCAGCAAAGCCAGGCCATGCTATGAGCAAAAGTCAGGCTCTGTCATAAAGCACATGTTTGCTCATAAGTTCACTGTCCATCACATGAGCTTGGCAAAGGTACGGCTAGCGTTGCTAAAACACAGGCACTCCTAACTGGTATTCGGCACTGCGCATTCATGTAAACACATTGCTAGAGAAGGTACAGGAACACCCTGGCCCCAAGTAAGAATAATGAATAGGGATGTTTTGTTCGAACCAGCCTATAAAAGGTGTAAGGTTGGTAACAAACAACGTCAGGAGCGTAATACGTAACTTGTTTGAATCAATGTATAACAGGAGAAGTCATAGGAGAGGCACCTTTGTCCAGCCTAGGGGTCAGCAGAGGCTCTTGTTGCTCTCTGAGCTGGTACAGTTGTCACAAGAATACATGTGTTAGTGTACCTGTAACCACTGAGCCAGGGTGCTAGGACTGTGCTTCATCGACAATAAACCTGGCCGAGCACCTTCGCCACTGAACTCAGCACGCACTCTTTCTTTATGAGTATTATTGAGGTGTGCTGAATTAGCAGGCTGCATTCTCTGCTAGTGCTGATAACACCAGAGCTCCAAACACAGAAGCACTAAACAGCCACAACAACTTGGCAGCAGTAACAATGTTCTTCAGTAACATTCTTAACAACTCAGGTGTTGTTCCTCAGAAGAAGCAATCTGAAAACCTTCAGCCATCAACACTGGTTTCTTTGAACAAACTGCTGCTCTGTGTCCCTGCTAAGAAACAGCTCTCCAGAACTTCTCTGTGACCCCGAACCCACACTCAAAAAGAATATGCTTGGCTGTAACTTGGGGTATATGTCTCTTCAAGTCATCCTCCCCCGGAGGTTTAACTGACAAAGTGGTTAAAAACATCAGAAAATGCAATCTTGACTATATTAGCTGGTAGAGCCATGGCTTCCACTAGTGCAGTTGTCCTGGTAGAAGCAGTGGGGGGATTCTTGGTTAAAATTTCATTGTGGACACAGAGGTTGAGTGATTTGCTCAAGGTCTTTTGGGAAGTTTGTAGCAGAAGCAGGAGCTGAACTTGCCTTAGAATCATAGAATCATAGAATATCAGGGTTGGAAGGGACCTCAGGAGCTCATCTAGTCCAACCCCCTGCTCAAAGCAGGACCAATCCCCAATTAAATCATCCCGGCCAGGGCTTTGTCAAGCCTGACCTTAAAAACTTCTAAGGAAGGAGACTCTACCACCTCCCTAGGTATCACATTCCAGTGTTTCACCACCCTCCTAGTGAAAAAGTTTTTCCTAATATCAACCTAAACCTCCCCCACTGCAACTTGAGACCATTACTCCTTGTCCTGTCCTCTTCTACCACTGAGAATAGTCTAGAACCATCCTCTCTGGAACCACCTCTCAGGTAGTTGAAAGCAGCTATCAAATGCCCCCTCATTCTTCTCTTCTGCAGACTAAACAATCCCAGTTCCCTCAGCCTCTCCTCATAAGTCATGTGTTCCAGACCCCTAATCATTTTTGTTGCCCTTCGCTGGACTCTCTCCAATTTATCCACATCCTTCTTGTAGTGCGGAGCCCAAAACTGGACATAGTACTCCAGATGAGGCCTCACCAATGTCGAATAGAGGGGAACGATCACGTCCCTCGATCTGCTCGCTATGCCCCTACTTATACATCCCAAAATGCCATTGGCCTTCTTGGCAACAAGGGCACACTGCTGACTCATATCCAGCTTCTCGTCCACTGTCACCCCTAGGTCCTTTTCCGCAGAACTGCTGCCTAGCCATTCGGTCCCTAGTCTGTAGCTGTGCATTGGGTTCTTCCACCCTAAGTGCAGGACCCTGCACTTATCCTTATTGAACCTTACCAGATTTCTTTTGGCCCAATCCTCCAATTTGTCTAGGTCCCTCTGTATCCTATCCCTGCCCTCCAGTGTATCTACCACTCCTCCCTTAACAAGACCATGCTCCTGCTCTGTCTCTCAGTTCCTGGGTGCAGGTATGTTTGTTTCTTTGTGTGTTTTGGTGCAGAACTTTGCTCAGGAAAATAAAAAAGAATCACATGGTCTGATTAAAGTAAACTTTTCCTTCACTCTGAACTAGTGTGTTGCATTTTTGTAGCCTAGTATTACTATGTTTTCTCATGAGCACTCACTGATATTTCCAACCCATCTATCCTAACCTGTGACTTTAGTAGTTTGTGCAAATTAGCTTTAGAAGATAAAAAAAAAGAATAGCACGTTTTACCATTGTAGGATAGTGTCAGATGGCATTCAGACTCAATACATCAATGGCACCATGCCACAGAAAAGTATTATCTCTTGTAAAGCAATAAAACACTGAGCAGCATGGAAAACCTGCCTTCTCAGAGGGGTACATATATCTGGACAATATCTATTGAGTTTTCACCTGCTTTTGAATTTATGGGTTCTCGTAATGGGTGAGATTCACCCTTCTGAACCCTCTGCACAACTTGTAACTGCAATAGGGTTGTGCAGGGTATGGGGCATCAGTGGAGCAGGCTGGACAGGGATGCATTTACAAACCGGCATACTCTGGAGGGTATCTCTGCACTGGTTCTAAAAATGCCATTATGGAGAGTGGCAATATGGGCAAGTCAATATTTGTATTGTGGTACACCCAATTTGCTCCCAGTCATTGATCCAGGGCCCCATTGTGCTAGGTACTGGGCAAACACGTGTAACCCTTCTGCCCGTCAGAGTTGGCAGCAACAAGGGCCGGGTTCAGTGTCTAGGGGTTCCATTCCAATAACACAATGCAAAACTGGCTCGAGCCCCCCACCCAGTGACCTGGGAAAAATATATACCACCCCCGCTGGGCACCTCTAAGAGGCAATACTTCCCCTCTCGCAAGCACAGAATCTGAGTGTAGCAAAAGCCTTTTAATAACAGAGAAACAATGTGGCAATATGTTGGGGAAATACCACCAACAGGATTCATAACACAACCCATGAGCAAAAACCCACCCCAAGCAAATTGGGCCTTTGGTTCTTGAGTCCAGCAACCCAAAAGTCACGCAAGGTCCCAAAAGTCCAACAACCCAAAAATCTCTGTCCCTGGTCAGTGCAGCCCCAGAGTTCAAAAGTTTATCTGCGGTTTTACCTCCCAACCTGGTGGAAATGGGGAGAGAGGGGGGTTTAAGGGGCACCTTATGTGGGCCGAAGCCAATTGCCCCATCTCTCCATGGGGCTCTGCTTTGCTCTGCTCCACCAGCCATCCCACGAGTTGCTCTGCTCTGGCAACCACTCCGCTCCACCAGCCGTCCCATGAGCTGCTCCAGCCATCCCACAAACTGCACCACAGTATAGCTTTGGGCCCCCCCACTACTTAACACAATGCTCAGTGATTTCAGCTCTTAGTAATTTTAGCTTTTTAGTGATTTCAGCTTGTAGTAGGGGAGCCTCAGTGCTAGTGCACCATTGGCCCAAAGTGATGTCAGCTTAGCAGCCTGTAACTAGACTCCTATTAGAATCAAAATTAGCTCTGATATTCCACAGTGGAGAGAAGAGACAGTGCAATTGGCATATAGGACCCTCACCAGGGAGCCCATACCATCAGACATTAATACCTGTCCCCAACTGCTCTCCCTTCACTGGGTTTTGGAACCCATGACCCTTGCCTAGCGAGTGCTGCTTAGTTGATGGTAAAAAGAAAAGGAGTACTAGTGGCACCTTAGAGACTAACCAATTTATTTGAGCATAAGCTTTCGTGAGCTACAGAGATGAAGTGAGCTGTAGCTCACGAAAGCTTATGCTCAAATAAATTGGTTAGTCTCTAAGGTGCCACTAGTACTCCTTTTCTTTTTGCAAATACAGACTAACACGGCTGCTACTCTGAAACCTGTCATTAGTTGATGGTGAGTCCCTCCATCATAACAAAAGGCCAAGTACAGTTCCACTGTCCTTGAGTCACATAATCAGGATAATAACAGTTTATTCCTGCCCCAATAACAGAGAAACTGGGGCTCCTACAGCAGCCAAAGTGACCATCAAGGCGGGGTAGGTGTGCCTATGCAAATGAGATCAGCCCCTGAAGTTCTTTTCCACAACCCACCAGATGTCATGGTAGAGCTTATCCTGACTCTGCTTACACACATAACAAAGAGACCATCCCTACTCTGAACAGTGTTCTCTGGTTGATTTTCTTACACACTGAATACAGTGGTCCCACACAGCGTAGAGAGGTTACATTGCAGCCCTATTCCTTGGACCTTAATTGGGAGGAAGATTCCATTTTACTACCCCACTCCTCCAACCTTCACCCAGATAAAGCCACTATTGTTTGGGGATTGTGAGGCTGAAGCTAATTTCTCCTTGTTGTGAATGTCCTATAAAAAATCATTGTAGGCAGCTTTTGACCGCTTCTGGTATTTTACCGCTAAATCTTATTGAACATTGATCTACATTAAAGACAAGAAAGTCTCTAGTCAAACTCTTTTGTAAGGGTGATTAATTTACCAGCTATATCTTTAGAATGCTGTCTTATTTCTAGTCTCTTCCAGTCTGCTGAAGTCACGTGGCTACTCAGTCTAAGTATGAATCATGTCACAATAGGCACTATAGTAATGTTCTTGGGCATGCTCAGTTGATGTCTTTCACGCAACTGTGGACAAACAAACCAGGCAGGATGCTTGATTAAACAACACAAGTGTGTGCTGCAGAGCAAATTATGATAAATTGCTAATATTGATACTGTCTGGTGTTTAAATTTAGGAATGCAGCCAAAGATACCTTGACCTCACCTCTGCACTGGGAACTGATACAAAATTAATTGGAGCTGTCATTCAGGTAGCAGTCACAATTAAGTGACAGTTGATTTATTAATTTAAAGGCTAAGCTGGAAACCAGATGCATTCTCCACTGGAATATGCCTCTAGTAGCTTTGTTGGGTAACACAGAGAGAGCTTGAAAATGTTGTTAGTCTCAGTTTAATCACAGTGACATAATACATTTGTCACTTGAATTGCCGTACTTTCTGATCAAAGACAGGGTTGGTTGGTTTGCTTGTTTTGTACTGCTGAATGCATAGCCAACTACAGTATCTGTAGGTGCATACAATCTTTCAGCAATAATGCATTTGTAACAGTAATTTAGAATCAAATATATAGTGTCTGTTTGTACTGCTGTGTGCTCTCTCCACTGCACATAAATACGTTTAGGAGTACAGTATATTTTCAGAGACGATGAGACCCCAATTCCTTTAGTGGTTTCCCCTCCTTGTTCCAGAGAAGTAACAATCTTCTGCTACTGTTTATCAATAATAGGTTACTGCCTCCACACTAGCTCAGCTGGGTGTGTGGAGGAGATATGGGAGGCAGAGCCCATAACCACCGTCCCACACAACACACGCACCCCAATGATGTGAGTCAGAGCAAGTCGCAATCTTATTATTATTAATAATCTTAACTATTGTAATAATTGTCATATCATTTTTGTTTAGTGCTTTGAGGTCCTTGGTTGACAGGCACTCCCTCTCCACACACATACATATGTATATACAATTTTCAAAATTGTGCAATATTGTGCAACAGCATAATGAAAAGGTCAGATAATCTTATCAAGTGTAACACAATAACTCACACACCAAGAAAGAGCTAACATAAGAACGGCCATATTGGGTCAGATCAAAGGTCCACCTAGCCCAGTATCCTGTCTTCCGACAGTGGCCAATGCCAGGTGCCCCAGAGGGAATGAACAGAACAGGTAATCATCAAGTGATCCACCCCTGTCTCCCATGCCCAGCTTCTGGCAAACAGTGGCCAGAGACACCATCCCTGCCCATCCTGTCTAATAGCCATTCATGGACCTATCCTCCATGAACTTATCTAGTTCTTTTTTGAACCCTTGTTATAGTCTTGGCCTTCACAACATCCTCTGGCAAGGAGTTTCACAGGTTGACTGTGCGTTGTGTGAAAAAATACTTCCTTTTGTTTGTTTTAAACCTGCTGCCTATTAATTTTATTTGGTGATCTCAAGTTCTTGTGTTATGAGAAGTAGTAAAGAATCTTCACAGTACTGAAGACAGGGAATCCCTTTGCTGTCAGATAGAAACTCAGATATTTCAGTCAAAGTGTTTTAAGGATAGTTGCATAATTTTTTGTGGAGTATAATCTCAAACATCAGCATGATGATATGTACCTCTATAGTGCCTGATTCACTTAGACCATGACCCTGTGTTCTGCAGTTTGTCTACTTTCATTTTGCTTTATGCTACTCATGTGGGACACTGTAGGAAGGAAGTGCTGGAGGAGTATGCAGTTAGAAAGTTGGAGGGTGGACTCTAACAGCTTCCTACCCTCAATGCAGCAATTCAATAGATGACCAATCAAGATATTTGTGAGGTACCGTGGGTCTTGAACACGAGTCCACAAGTCCTCAGCAGCTATGTCCTTGCAGTTTGTTGGTACGCTAGCATGAGCTGGTGGACCCTAGCTCACCATAGGCACTGTCCACAAAGCTCCCAGTTGGAAGAAATATCCAGCATCTCCTATTGGCTCAGACTCACTATGCAAGCCAGAAGAAGGCACAGGAAGTTGTCTGACCTACTAGGTGAATCCCTGGGTGGCTGCTATGTCAGACCCTGCCGCCTGAGGCCAGCCTGATTCCTGTCTCCCTGTACTGTTCCTGCCTTCTTGCTTTGTTCCAGATATGTGCTTCTATGCTCACCCCCTGACTACTGTCTGTGGCTCTGACCCTCATCTTGACTCCCAGCTCTTACTCCAGCTCTGACCATTAGCCCTGACCACCACTGCTCTGACTGCTAGGGCTGACCACCCACATCCTAGTCTATGACAATTGTCACATCTGAGGCATATGAAAGAAGAAGTGTCTGATGTTATTACTAACTAGATCAGGGGTGGGCAAACTTTTTGGGCCAAGGGCCACATCTGGGTATGGAAATTGTATGCAGGGCCATGAATGCTCACAAAATTGGGGGTTGGGGTTCGGGCGGTTGGGGTGCGGGAGGGGGGTGAGGCGCCGGCTGGGGGCGCAGGCTCTGGGGTGGGGCCAGAAATGAGGAGTTTGGGGTGCGGGAGGGTGCTCCGGGCTGGAACTAAGAGGTTCGAAGGGCAGGAGAGGGATCAGGGCTGAGGCAGAGGGCTGGGGCATGGGAGGGGGTTAGGGGTGCAGGCTCTGGGCGGCACTTACATCAAGCAGCTCCCAGAAGCAGCAGCATGTCCCTACTCCGGCTCCTACACGGAGGTGTGGCCAGGCGGCTCTGCGCACTGCCCTGTCCGCAGGTGCCGCCCATGCAGCTCCCATTGGCCATGGTTCCCAGCCAATTGAAGCTGGGGGTAGCGCTTGGGCGGGGGCAGCGTGTGGAGGCCCCTGGCTGCCCCTTACACGTGGGAGCTGGAGGGGGGATTAGTGGGTCAAGCCCCTGACCCCGCTCCCCAGCTGGAGTGCCAAAGTGGGGCAAGCCCAGGACCCAACTTCCCGGCGGGAGCTCGAGGGCCGGATTAAAACATCTGGAGGGCCGGATGCGGCCCATGGTCTGTAGTTTGCCCACCCCTGAACTAGACAGTATTAGTATTAGAGCTGACTGGAAAAATTCTGACAAAACATTTGTTCATTGGAATTTGCCAGTTCATTTTCCACGGCATGCATCCGATGAAGTGAGCTGTAGCTCATGAAAGCTTATGCTCAGATAAATTGGTTAGTCTCTAAGGTGCCACAAGTCCTCCTTTTCTTTTAACAGATACAGACTAACACGGCTGCTACTCTGAAACCTATGGAGAGGGTTGTTTTCCTTGACATTTTGACCAAACCCAGGCAAATCTGGGTGGGGCATGGTTGTCCTATCCCATAGGAATTGCTGCCTGTTCTGCATCAGGAATTGGAAGAGAGAGATCCACCCAAAGTAACCTGGTGGTTAGACTTGGGTTCAGGTTCTTGCTTCACATTAGGCAGAAAAGAGACTTGAATCAGGGTCTCACACAGCCGAGCTGAGTGCCCTCACCACAAGGCTATTGCTGTTCTGAGGAAGGACCCTCTCAATTCCTTTCCTGTTGAAGCTGTTCCACTTTCTATAAATAATTAAACAGGGGAGATGTAGGAAAGTCCGGTTCAAGTCCCTGCTCCAATGCACTTTTAATTATTTATGCAACATGGACCAGTTCCAACAGGAGATATTGTGGCAGACCCACTTCAGAATAGCTAATAGTCCAGTGATTGATACATTCACATGGGCTGTAGGAGACCTGCGTTCAAGCCTCTGCCCCAAACCAGAAAAAGGTGAGACTTCCACCCAGGTCTCCCACATTTCAGGTGAGTGCCCTTCCCACCAGGATCTTGGCTATTGTGGGGACGGAGGCATGCCTGCCTGTCTGAGCACCTCCCCCCCAAAAATCCTGGCTGCCTTTGGTTCAGGGCCCAATCCTGTAGGTGTACTCTGAGGATATCTATTGGATTGGGTCCCATTGGAGAGAGAGGTCGAGAAACACATAGTCTAAGAAAGCTGCTAGGGTTTAGGCGTGAGCTAGGCCTCTGAGCAGCTCATTAGTTGTGGAGCTCCTGGGATTAGGATTTAGGAAGCTTTGTGCATGTCTCCTGCCAGAAACGTAGGGGCCTATGGGATTAGGCAGCAGCTGAAATGTGGCTTTGAGAATACCCCTGGTGTCTAAATTTTAGACATAGGTGCCTAAAGAGGTAGTTAGGCATCTAAGTACCTTTGTTTATCTAGCTTTACTACACCCCCAGCCAGTGAAGGCTTGCCCTCTACATTGTTTTCTTGCGCAATCCTAGATATTAATTTATTATCTTGTGTGTTTGTGGTTGGAATTAAGACAGGCCGCAAGCCATTTTCAGTAATGAAACTTCCTGAGCTCACCAACATACATATAAAATGCACTGCTACAGAACTTCAGTATTGCTAAGAAAGAGATCACTGCTCCTCAGCTGAATGTAGTAAACCCGTGACCTCGGACCAGCATAATTTTCAGGCCTGGCTTTTTTTTCTGAGCCTTCCACATTCGGTGGAAAAGAAGAAACCATTATTAACAAAACAAAACAAAACAGTTCTGAAAATACACTGCTTGACTGGAAACTTAGATGTAGCTACAATGAAGGTGCATTGGCAGAGGACAGGTGGATTAAAACACATGAACACGCATCCCCTAGGTGATCATAATAATGAGGAAAAAAAAGTAGTTAACTTTGCACTGTCCCTTCTTTATCTGAAACTCAATCTTCCAAGCACTACTGAGTACTCTCAACTCCCTCTGACTTAGCATCTTGCATAGCCTAGCCCCTGACCTCTCCCCAGCCATGGCTGCTCCTAACAGTCCTGATCTTATATTCATATAAAATCCAGATTTTCTATACCAGTTGCTGCCATTTTTAAAATAACAGATGAAGGTATTCTTCTTTCTTGCTCTCTCTCCTTTCTCTTCCATTTCCACCCTCATCCCACAATTGTGGATCTGGTAAAAGTAGAGTTTCAATTAGAGGTCTATTAATACAATATCCAGCCTTGTACCACCAGTTATTTTAAGGTCCAATCCTGAGAACCATCAGGGTTAAAAACAGGCTCTTTATCCCATTGGAAAGCTGGAAATTCTAGCTTTTCAGAGATATCAAGCATTATGCAGAATTTATTTCTGGACCTGGCAGATCATGAAATATTGCACCTTAAAATAGTAGTGACACTTTGATTTATATGAAAGGGAACTGATCCTTCCCTGACTAATGCCATTTTTTTACACTGATGTAGCTCCACGGACTTCAATGGAGTTACTCCTGCTTTACACGGATATGAATGAGCAGGGAGTCAGGCCCGAGCTATTTTAAATATTCGTATAGGTTTTAGAAACTACTCATTTTTCTTTCCTACCACCCAAACAGCTGGACTCCTGGTGTCAAGGTAACCCAGATTTGACAGATATAAGAACGTAACAGTTAAGATAAGAATTACGATATCAATACATTTTGTAAAGACTCAATACTTTTTTTTCTAAAATAGCTTTTCGATAGAATGTGAGTCTTAGACAAAATATAAAAAAGTGGGATATAAAGATTTCTACTGGCACAAGTTTGGAATGGCCTGCATAATTCACTTGCTCATTCCAGATGTATTCCAGTACAATCTTTTTATCATCACATAACACTGTGTTTTCTAGAGAGAGAGGCAGACCTGTGAAAACACTGGACATGGAGGTTCTTTCTGATGAGGGATTATAAATACTATGTAACTGTACTCTTGTATTATCTTTTATTATTGCAATTATTAATAGTTGTGAGGAACATATTTTTTTATTTATGCCAAATCAAGACAATTTTTTCTACTGGAACAAATCCCAAGTCACTTTTTGAGTTAGTTGTTAGATGTTAAACACTTGGATAAATATGCTCGACTGGGAACTGGAACTGAAGCACCAGGGACCACAGGTGGGATATCTGACTGGGACTCATGAGGCCTGAATTCTATTTCTTACTCTCCCACTAATCTGATGTGTTAGCTTGTTGGGCAAGTCACTTGACCTTTCTATACCTCTGTTTCCTCTCCCATTCTTTCTTGGTCTTGTCTATTTGAATTGTAGTCTTGTAGGGGAAGGGGCTGTTTCTTATTATGAATTTGTACAATGCCTAGCACAATGCTATCCTGATCATAATTGGGGCTTCTAGACTAGACACTACAGTAATACAAATAATAAAGTTGACACTGGAACTGTACCTGTGATATAGTGAGTAGGTTTAGCAAGCTGGGTAGAGGAAACAAGAGGTAGGGCAAGAGTTACAGTGACAGAATACCACTCATTGATGTTATAGGCATGACTCTGTAATCTGATTAAAAGTAACTGGAAGTTCCCCTGGGGCACCCAGGGTTAGGAGACACCTCACCACCATTTGCCTTTAGTGTGAAGGTGTCTACTCTGTGCTTGCTGTAGAACTGCACCCTGAAAACAACAACCTCTGGCAGCACGAGCACTACCTTGTAGGCCTCTGCAGAGCTCGCACTGTACAGGCATACACCAACCCTGAATACTCAGAGTGTTTTCCTGCAATGTCCAGCCCCTTATCCACTGAACACTCACAGAATTACCAGAGCTACTATTCCCAAAGGAACAACATACACCAGCTTGTAAGATTCAACTCAGGACCAGCACTTTGCTTAATACCATAGCACTGACATATATTTATAGTGAAAACAAGAATTTATTATCAAAGAACAGATTTCAGAGTAGCAGCCGTGTTAGTGTGTATTCGCAAAAAGAACAGGAGGACTTGTGGCATCTTAGAGACTAACAAATTTATTTGAGCATAAGTTTTCGTGAGCTACAGCTCACTTCATCGGATGCATCTGATGAAGTAAGCTGTAGCTCACGAAAGCTTATGCTCAAATAAATTTGTTAGTCTCTAAAGTATCAAAGAACAGAGATTCAGGATACAGTGAGTAAGGATATTGGAAACAAATGATTACATATAAAACAAAATCATAACATGCTTTCTAGAGACTAAACTTAACCAACAGGTTAACCTCCTACCTAAAGAAGTTTATCTCACCCAATGTCCTTCTCAACATTTTCAGCCAAGATTGGCTGAGACCCTGCTTTCATGAATGCAAACACACTTCCTAGGTGCAGGATGCCAGGCGGTCTTCTTTGCCTTCTAGAAATACCTGTGAAGTTCACTGTCTTTACTCATACACAGGATAATCCCCTATGACTTGTTTTTTCCTCTGTGCTCCTTTTCGGTTTTCACATCTTTTCATTAACATATGATTTCTTATGTAAATGGGCATCCATTGTGTTAACTCAGAATGCTTAATTTGCATCCCAGCAGAGAGATGTATGTTTCTTACCTCCTGTCTGGAGCAACTGGTCTAAGGCAACACCTTTGGTTATCTGCTTTTAACTTACATGCTTGGAAACATAATTTTCTGGTACAGATACTTAACTCCTTACATAGTACCTGTACGTTCATTCTACAATGATACCGATTACTACTGTGATGCGGGCTTTTGTTTGAGACCTCACATGACATTCTGTAATGAACCAGAATGTACATACCAGAACGAGGAGATACCTGTACCCCCTGCACCATTTGTCAGCTGTCTTTAAGAGGTTCTTGGGTCTCAGCAACTGTTTGTTATTTCAATAATAGTGATTTGCTATTGACACCGTACTTGTAAGCATCATGTCAGAATGATTTTTATGGAAGGATTTGAAGTAAGGAAGGTGTTTTGGTAGCTTTGTAATAAAGACATCTGATATGAAGCTGTATCTCATTGTAAGCAGAGAATAGAGACCAAATTCTGCTTTCAGTTATCCTAGGGTAAATCTGTATTTGCTCCATCAACTTCAGTGGAGTTACTCCACTTTTGCACAAAGTGTACGAGAGAGCAGAATTCAGCCCTCTGATATCCCATTTCAGCAGGCCTTCAGCTTCTTTTATGAAACTAGATCATCACTACTAGCTGTTTATCTGACAACTTAATCTTTTTTTGTTATCATCAAAGCTCACTAATTCCTTCCACCAACTTTGTCTGTTTTGATACTTGTTCAAAAAAAAATCTTCCTATTGAGCATGAAAATATGTAGCTGATGAAATCTGCTCTGCATTGTCTTGGTTTGCAAGCATTCAGCAGAACCAGCGAACAATAGCAGTCTCCTGAGTGAGTGGCATTGTCGAGCTTTAACACATGACTTTGAAATATTTTGTCAAAAGTCTCTCTGAAAAAGTCAGCCACAGTATGACGTCCAGACTATTTTGAAATATTTAATCATTTTCACATTCTATAATACAGAGATAGAGATAGGGTCATCTATCAATGCCCTTCAACAAACACTGAGAGGCAATTCATTTCTTGAAACAAATGCAGTGAAGGGTCGTTTGGGCCAGAATATTGGAATGGCTCTCATTCATCTGGCATTATGATTGCATGTTTACACAATTTCCTTTTAATCTCTCCAGCACAGAGTGATTCTTGCAAAAATAAGTGAAATCTACATAAACAAAACAATAGAAGGATAGCAACGGAGTGATACTGGTGTAAATGCAATGTAACAGAGTGGAGAATCAGGTCCATAAAATGGGACTATAGGTGTGTTTAGCAGGGAAATATTTTCTTTCTTTAGAGAAATATGTGACATTCTCTAAGGAAGAAGGTTAACATTAGATATGGTGGAGCTCTCAGAAAATAATTCATTCACCTTTTTTTATTATAATTATTTGACTCAATTGGTTTGCCTAAATATGTGTCATTATGACAAAGTCTCTGCCATAAGAATCTCAGAGCTGGGGCTTGCAGCTTTTCCAGGATTTGTCCTGGTCTTGGAAGCATCACATGCTGCTGCACTGATCATGCAGCCTCAGAATGGGTTCTGCTGAAATGTTTGCCTTCACAATGACAGTGCAGTGTCTACGGGGGACAAGCACAGGAGGGCAGGTTCTCAATAGCAATTTACTCATGGTCTTCTCTCCTCTGTTTTTACCCTCTGTCACTCACTAAATTGGTTAGTCTCTAAGGTGCCACAAGTACTCCTTTTCTTTTTGTGGATACAGACGAACACGGCTGCTACTCTGAAACCTGTCAGAGATGCTCCAGGCAGGCTACAGCCTGTGCATTGTAGCCATGGCCTTGTTGGGTGATGAAGGCTAGTGACCAGTTGGCTCTGTTGGTAAAAATTGTCTCTGACTTCTTTTTGTGGGGATGGGATTGGTGAATGCCAGGGGTAATTAGGGAAGCTATTGCTATGCTGGCACCGGGAGTGAGAGTGTGTGGCCATTGTTTGCAATACAGGGTCTCAGTTTAGGTGTCCTGTTTACAACATTGACTGCTCCTGGATATAGCTGTGGCCAAGAGCACTTTTTCTGTATGGCCTTCCCTTTCAGATACAATCCTGTGTATAGTTATCCATAACCTACAAAGGTTTATATCTTGAGACAATTAGGAGCCTGAAGTGAGTGCATAATGTGGCTGTCCCAGTGCATAAGGCAAGAGGCTCATTACAGGTGCGCTGCAGTATGTGCACTGTGTACATGAAAATTTCTGGCTAGAGATTAAGATGTGACTTTTAAACAATGCAGATGTAAATGGTTTAAGAGAAAATCACCTTTTCCATGCAAAGCTGCTAGACTTGTGACCAGTCACTTGAGCTGGTACCCCTTGCACTCACACAACTGGTTTAAAAGGGACTGGGTAGTTGGTCAGTCATTTGCCATTAGACAGGTTTCAGAGTAACAGCCGTGTTAGTCTGTATTCGCAAAAAGAAAAGGAGGACTTGTGGCACCTTAGAGACTAACCAATTTATTTGAGCATGAGCTTTCGTGAGCTACAGCTCACTTCATCGGATGCGTACCGTGGAAACTGCAGCAGACTTTATATACACACAGAGAATATGAAACAATACCTCCTCCCACCCCACTCTCCTGCTGGTAATAGCTTATCTAAAGTGATCATCAAGTTGGGCCATTTCCAGCACAAATCCAGGTTTTCTCACCCTCCACCCCCCCACACAAATTCACTCTCCTGCTGGTGATAGCCCATCCAAAGTGACAACTCTCCACACAATGTGCATGACAATCAAGTTGGGCCATTTCCTGCACAAATCCAGGTTCTCTCACCCCCCCACTCCCCTCCCAAAAACCACACACACAAACTCACTATCCCGCTGGCAATAGCTCATCCAAAGTGAACACTCTCCCCACAATGCGCATGATAATCAAGGTGGGCCACCCCCAGCACAAATCCAGGCCTTCTCAAACCCCCCCCCCCCCCGGGGGTGGCCCACCTTGATTATCATGTGCATTGTGGGGAGAGTGGTCACTTTGGATGAGCTGTTGCCAGCAGGATAGTGAGTTTGTGTGTGTGGTTTTTGGGAGGGGAGTGGGGGGGTGAGAGAACCTGGATTTGTGCAGGAAATGGCCCAACTTGATTGTCATGCACATTGTGTGGAGAGTTGTCACTTTGGATGGGCTATCACCAGCAGGAGAGTGAATTTGTGTGGGGGGGTGGAGGGCGAGAAAACCTGGATTTGTGCTGGAAATGGCCCAACTTGATGATCACTTTAGATAAGCTATTACCAGCAGGAGAGTGGGGTGGGAGGAGGTATTGTTTCATATTCTCTGTGTGTATATAAAGTCTGCTGCAGTTTCCACGGTATGCATCCGATGAAGTGAGCTGTAGCTCCCGAAAGCTCATGCTCAAATAAATTGGTTAGTCTCTAAGGTGCCACAAGTACTCCTTTTCTTTTTGCCATTAGAACTCATTCTCTCTGGAACTTGCATTACCCATTGGTCCTCCAGAGCTGGGATCACCTTTGCTTTTGAGTGTATGAAGGGTGGGTGGGTTTGTACAAATGCTCAGATATGAGGATTATTAGGGTTATTTTAATTCTTGTTGGGCAGAAGTCACCTACTACAGGACATGCCCAACAAAGAAAGTAACAGAACGCCACTAGCCATCACCTTCAGCCCCCAACTAAAACCTCTCCAGCGCATCATCAAGGATCTACAACCTATCCTGAAGGACGATCCCTCACTCTCACAGATCTTCGGAGACAGGCCAGTCCTCGCTTTCAGACAGCCCCCCAACCTGAAGCAAATACTCACCACTACACAACAAAAACACTAACCCAGGCATCAAACCCTGCAACAAACCCCAGTGCCAACTCTGTCCACATATCTATTTAAGGGGCACCATCATAGGACCTAACCACATCAGCCACACCATCAAGGGCTCGTTCACCTGCACATCTACCAATGTGATATATGCCATCATGTGCTAGCAATGCCCCTCTGCCATGTACATTGGCCAAACCGGACAGTCTCTATGCAAAAGAATAAATGGACACAAATCTGACATCAGGAGTCATAACATTCAAAAACCAGTAGGAGAACACTTCAGTCTCCCTGGTCACTCAATAACAGACCTCAAAGTGGCAATTCTTCAACAAAAAAACTTCAAAACCAAACTCCAACATAAAACTGCAGAACTGGAATTAATTTACAAACTAGACACCATCAAATTAGGCCTGAATAAAGACTAGGAGTGGTTGGGTCATTACAAAACCTAATTTCCCCCATATTAATTTCCCCCTACTGTTACTCACACCTTCTTGTCAACTATTTGAAAAGGGCCACTCTCATTACTACTACAAGAGTGATTTTTCCTCACTTGGTATCCTACTGTTAATTGAATTGTCTCTTTAGACTGACCCCCGCTTGGTAAGGCAACTCCCATATTTTTATATGCTGTGTATTTATATCTGCTTCTGTATTTTCCATTCCATGCATCCGATGAAGTGGGTTCTAGCCCAGGAAAGCTTATGCCCAAATAAATTTGTTAGTCTCTAAGGTGCCACAAGAACTCCTCATTGTTTTTACTGATACAGACTAACACAGCTACCACTCTGAAACCTATATATTTTGTGGCTTTTATTCTTTGTATTGTGCATATGAATTATTGCAAAATGCCAAGAGCAAAGGACTGGTGCGTAGAGGTTCAAGGAAAGAAATTAATAAATCTCTCTGCTCTTCCCCAGAAAGCTCTCTGCCAGGATTCCTCATATAATCTGGAAAACTGGCTGGCAGGCTGTGAATGAATGAATAAATTAATAAATGAAGAGCAATAAATATAAAGAAACATGTAGCTGTTTCTTAACCCATGGATCTCAAAGCACTTTACAATATCTTTCCTTCATATTTCTGTTTGCTAGGTGCTGACACTTTGACTTGAAAGTCTGCTGAAAACTTTGGACAAATAAGATTTCTTTTTTACCAACTCTCTGACAACTCTTGCTGCTGGATCCTAGATATTGTTAATAGTTTGTGTTTAGGATCGGCAGAGTCATGGAGATAAAATGTTTTTGGCTCAGTTTTATTTGAAACTTAAATATGTAACTTAAATATGTAAATATGTAATTTATGAGTAAGTCTTCAGTCAATTGGAACTTGCAGTAGTATAGGACTAAAGTAAACTGCAGCCCTTACAGTAAAACATCTGGTAAGGTTTGGTGGTTTATATGGAGAAAAGGGCTTGAAGACCATTATTCTAACACTACTAAAAGACAGTAAAATGGAGGACCCATTTATGGATCTCTTTAAATGGCTTCATTAACTTCACTAATTGAAAAATAGAGATTTATAACGTATCTAATCGCAATGATAGAAGACAAAGCTAACAATGTGAAAAGTGCACAGGCCCATAAGATATACTTTGGCCCAAGATACCCCATAAATTGACTGCACACACAAGGTTTTTATTCTGCTATTCTAGCAAGATTCAAAATCTGAGTATTGAAGAAAACTACAATGATGTGGGTCTTGAAAGTTGATAAATATGTCATTTTAGAAAATGTCCTCTAAGTTTCTAGTTAGTGTGAGGAAATGACAGATCAAGCTGTATAATTCAGATAACTTTAGCAGAAAGAAAAGGAGTACTTGTGGCACCTTAGAGACTAACCAATTTATTTGAGCATGAGCTTTCGTGAGCTACAGCTCACTTCATCGGAACTCACGAAACGTGAGCTGTAGCTCACGAAAGCTCATGCTCAAATAAATTGGTTAGTCTCTAAGGTGCCACAAGTACTCCTTTTCTTTTTGCAAATACAGACTAACACGGCTGTTACTCTGAAACCTGTCTTTAGCAGAAAGGAATCATTGGTGAAGCTGTTAGCAACACCTCTAGTTAAAGTTGTCCGACACTTCCCATTATAGGACCGTGTTTTCAGTTTCTATTTATTCTGTCAAACTTTAGTCATTTGAAGCTGAAATTTTCCAAGCCAGGTGTCTGTTCTAGGCTGTGTTGTTTGTTTTGTTTCATTTTGGTTTTTGTGGGGATTTTTTGTTGTTTTAGTTTAAACCATTTTTTTCTGAAACTTTAGTCATTTTGTGGTGACAGATGTTTACGCTGAGATGCCCAAGATTCAGAAAAGAGTCTTGAAATTCAGCAGGAAGGTTGTATTTGTGTTAGGGATGTGCCATTTGCTGTTCCTAGGGGGGTGGGAAATTGATCAATGTATAAGCCTTTGAGAAATCTCAACTCACACATGCTCAAAAGACCTGTTAGAATTTGTCAGATAAATTCCTTCAAAATTTCCCTCTTTCTTGGGTATACTCCATCCAAGGGATGCAGGGGCTAAGCAGGACTTTACCTGAAGTTGCTGCTCCCAGCTGCTAAAGGCTGCTGTGGTGCCACACAACAGAAAGGACAAGAGCAAGACCATCTTTCTTGTGCTCACAATGGTACCCTGGCTAGTGCTCTGGCAGCAGGGTGGAGGAATCAATCTGACTCAAATGCAGAGGGAACAAGAGCTGAACCAAAGGAGGAGGGGGTGCAGTATATTGGGACAAGGAGACAAGGGTTGGGAGCTGGGAAACTTGGTATAGGGTGGACACAGAGAATGGGGCTTGGACAGAGTGCCTGGAATGGGAGACTGGGATGGGATGAAAAGTCTGGCATGAGCAGGGAAAGAGACTGAAAAGAGACAGGACCGGTACAGGTGGGAGGCGAGAGGCAGAAGGGATCACACTTGTGGTAAATAGGGACCCTAGAGTACATTCCCCTCTAGAACCTGACTCTCACTATTCCTCTGTCAGCAAATATCTGTGAGTCACTGGAAAAGTATATGGCTTATCCCCTTTTAGTGCTTATCCACATAGGGGATGACAACCTATTACTGTTATCAGTTACGCCGTTAGATCAAGTGGCAGTGGTCTGTGTTGTGGATCTAAAGGTTCCAACTTTGCTGATGATCCCTTTGGTGTCAATATGATTCCACATGATAGGTTTTTGGGGGTTTTTTCCAGTTTGCTTTTTTAAAAGCATTGGAAATTAGACAAAAAAAAAGTGCTAAAAGAATATTATTAAGAGTGCAATGTGAAGCACTCAGAAGTTAGGTTGCCTGTGCAACCTTAACTTGATGCCTTGTGTGTATGTATTATGAAACAGTCTTTATTTACATTATCACATCCTATGTTTTCCACAGGACCCCTGCCTCATTGAGTGCACAGGATGGACTGCACTCGGTGGATTGTGACTGCACTCGGTGGATTGTGTAGCGAAGGAGGCTGTTATCTGTAGGCTTCATTTGTTGCAGAAGTTGGAAGGTGTGTAAAGAAAGAGGCAGGGAACTGCAGAAAGAGAAAAGAGGTCTCATAGTTAAGGCAGTTAGAGTCTATCTCTGCATCTTCCAAAGAGTTCTTATGTGATGCTGGCCAAGTCACTTAAACCAAACGTTTCATAGGTGGTCACTGATTGCGTGTTCCCCATTTTCTGGATGCCCAGCAAGGGAGCCTGGGGTTTCATTTGCAGAAGTGCTGAATGATTACAACTGCAACTGAAGCCAATGGGAGCTGTGCTTTGAATATCTAAAGTGCTATAGAATATAACTTGATACATTCAAAAGTGTAACACTCCTTTGCAGCTGACACTGTAGGCTTTTTTCTGTTTTAGGGATGCTATTTTATTTATTGTGCTTTTTATTTGAGAATTACACAAGTGGGGGTATTTTATTTCTGGACATGCTTCAGCATTCATTAATTTGACCCTCCTCTCTTTGATTCTGATTTAATTTTGATAACTGTTGTGGCTTTTAAGCACCCAAAGGCCTTCAGGTAAGGGAACACCTTATAGATAGGGGCTGATTCTCCTGTTTTACACTGTTGTACATTTGGGGTGATTCTACTGAAGTCAACAGAATTACATAGCTCTAAAATGGACCTTGGAAAACATTATTAATAATATTCTGTAGAATGAGGATGTCAGTCAACAAAGTATTAATGCTGATATGCAATATTAATTTCACATTAAAATGTTATCCTCCCAGTTGAGGACATTGCACCCAAGTGAATAAACTCCAGCTGCATTAAGACTTGCAATAAACTCTTGATGATGTTCACAGCCAGATGTTCACATGGTTTTACTTCGCTTTTCATCAGTTCCCTGAAGATGCCCACAAGATCCCTGATGAGGAAGAAAATCTTAGCATATTTTTCTTCTGAGGAAATATATGGGCTAAATATGCAAAACGTGGCCACCTGGTATGTGCACAACTTTTTGCTCACAAATGCACATACATTTGTAAGAATAATCATCGGTGCCTGCAAGAAAGAGTGTCCAAAATACATGTATAAGTGCTTGAACATGTAACCTGCGTGCTTTAAGAACGACGAACATAGGAATGGCCAAACTGGGTCAGACCAATGGTCCATCTAGCTCAGTATCCATCTTTCGACAGTGGCCAGTGCCAGATGCTTTGGAGGGAATGAACAGGACAGGGCAATTATTGAGTGATCCATCCCTTCTTGTCCAGTCACAGCTTCTGGAAGTCAGAAGTTTAGGGACACTCAGACCATGGGGTTGCGTCCCCGGCTATCTTAGCTAATAGCCATTGATAGACCCATCCTCCATGAACTTATCTAATTATTTTTTGAACCCACTTATACTTTTGGCCTTCACAGCATCCCCTGGCAATGAGTTCTACAGGTTCACTGTTTTACACTACAACATATATATATTTGACCCAAAGAATGAAAGAGCAGTAGTGAGGTGGAGATATGGATTTTAATTGAATACTTTGTCTCTCTGCGCATGAGCAGCATTCAAAGCAGGTTAGCTGGGCTGGAAGGGCCCAGAAACATCCAGAGGAAGGGTGTGGCCATTACTGAATGTGCTCAGTAGCTGTTTCTGAAGCTGTGTTTGAAGTTTTCATTTAGGGAAAGCAATCTTGCAGTTCCCCCACATATTCAACATTTTAAAACTGACCCAGTCAAAGAGCAGAGGGGAAAAACAGAGTTATAGGTTATAAATAGAGGAGTTAAAGACAGCCCTGTGGACTCAGTGGTTTATCAATGCAAGACCGAGAGATGGGTCTGCTATGAGAATTAAGTCCCAATCCCTGTACCACTTTGAATACAGACTACGCACTTCTGTTTCACCAGCAACTGAGGAGACCACTCAAATATCAACCCCAGGGCTAGAATGCTGCTAGCAGGAAGGATCTGTTATTATAGAAGCTGGGAGTGGATGACAGAGGATGGATCACATGATGATTGCCCTGTTCTGTTTATTTCCTTTGAAGCACTGGCCACTGTTGGGAGACAGGATACGGGGCTAAAGGGACCATTGGTCTGACTCAGTATGGCCGTTCTTATGTTCTTATGATCCCAAACTTCTGACACAGCTCTGAAGTGTTTGGAAAAGAAAAAAAATGTTGCCACTCTTCTCACGCTCTGAAGCGTCCAGGTGAGACACACTACATATTTTGACCACGCTATAGATAAATAATCTCTGAAAGCAGATCACAGGGGAAAGTGTGTACTAAAGTATAGAACTGTAAATGTTACATAGAAAACATGCATTTAAATGTGTAACTGCAACAATATATGGAAGTTTGTATAAGACCAAATATTGTAAAATTTTAAATGTTATTCATAAGTATTCCAAATACTATTTGTAATATTTGTGTATTAAATATTTGTTTAGTGAAACATTGTATCATAGTACCCTCTCTTTGAAACATCTATATACAGTATTTCTGAGATTTACTTCTGTGTAGTGCTTTCTGAAAAGACAGAACTCTGACCTGTGCATTGGCAAAAGCCAAGCCGAGATACAGGACAAAGCAGAGAGTAATAAGAGTTAAACCTATTACCTCAACTCCCCTTCTCCATTACACACATACTGATGAAGGCTAAGCTGAACCATCCTTGAAAAGTTGGCCTAATATTACTGCAAGAGCAATATTACACAATAGAAAATAGAGACCTATGTACGGTACATTATCACAACATTATTTTGATTGGAAGCAGATTGTTTAAAGGGGAAGTGAAAGATGTGACACTTGTGATGCATCAATTCAAAGCAGTACTTATAAGAGATGTGAAAAAGAAAATAACATGAGAAAGGAAGGGAAGGGGAAAAGTGTGGATTGAGTGAGTTGAGATGGGCGGGGGGGGGGGAAGGAAGAAGTGAAGATATCCCAAAAGTGCAAGTTTGATATGTGTTATAGCAATTACAGTATGAAAATTCCATCCAGATCTATGTCATTCTCGTTTCAATTTCAAATTGCCCTTTTCAATGATCTGGATGAGTCTTGCACTGAGACAACTCATGTTAGGTTGTCAGCTGCATCACTTCAAATTCCATAATGTAAATTAATCCCATGGACAGAGCCTGTCACAACACATCTGTTTTGTAATATATGGCATGTGGGCTGGAAAAAGTAGCTATCACAAAAAAATAACTCAAAAAAACACCCCACCACTACACCACAATCAGACAACCTTCTTGAAAAATAAAAGAAAATGTTATTTTTTATATGAAAATATCACATTATTTTCATACAACTGGTATCTGAGGTCATGTTTCATTAGCGGTATGACCTGGTTTGCACCTGGCGTCAGGACAAACCACTAACAAGTTGTCAGTCAGGTATGAAGAAACAAGGGGTTTTTATTGGACTGTCAGCCCCTTCAGGCAGGGCACCACGTGCAGCTTACTTCCTCCACCCAACGTCAGGTGAGTCACCAGTAGCAAATCAAAAGAATACTCCATCACACCTACCTTCCCTCAGCGAGAGTCTGACTGACAGCAATCTCTTGAGCAGTTCCTGACCCTAGCCAGGCCTCTCCCACAGAGTGAACCTGGAGATCTGCTCTCTTTCCTAATAAGCCTCCATCTGAGCTGTGTTCTTCCCTTTTAACTCTTCCCTCCAGGTGTGACACTTATTGAAGGTATAGCCAGGCAGGGCTGAGTAATGAACTATCATGGGATCAACCTTTTCCTGTCCAATGTGGGGTTTGTATAACCCATCACAAGTGGTGTTCAGCAAGGACCTGAATGAAGGCCCATTGAAATCAAGTAAAAGTGTCACAGCTAAATACATAAGTAATTAACCATATTTCAAGGGATCATTCAAGGTGAAGTCATCAACACTGATGGATTGGAACTCACAAAAATGCTGAGTGACAGGGTGGAAAAGGGGCTGATGGGCAATGCTGAAATGATCTGTTATATTAATTTAACTGGAATAAAGAGGCTTAAAAAGTGAAAGGTGTCAACAAGACCTTGTCACTGTCCAGAACTAAGCAGTGTTAAATAACGTTCAAGGTTTGGTATATAGAGACCTGGGTTTGTTAGTTTTATGGCAAACACACCAAGATGCTTATGCCAAGCTTAAAAAAATATTGACAAAAATACTTGGGGGGAGGGAGGATTTTAAACCAGTTACAGGGCCATTTAAAATTAAAATCTAATGATTATGTAAAATAAACTTAAACAAAACTGATCAAAGTCCCTTTATTGGAGTCTATCGGTTAGAGTTCCTTATTTAGTTGGATAGCCCAAATGTTACGCATTTTAGCCTTGGCACTCTGTTATTCAGCGGCAGAGTACTGCACTCCAGAATGGACTCGCTCATGTCACACAAAGATGATCAACTTACAACTTAATTCCACCATGCGCATTTTTTCAGGCACACTTAAATGTACTCCTCTACCAGGGTTACCGGTTCTCTGCAATATTACTCTGCCCAGTGTTTGCAGAGAGGAAAGCGAAGCAAAACTTGTGACAAAATTGTTTGATATGCCACATCTACCATTAATTAAAGACTTGTTTAATCCACCACATGGTCATCTGCCCTCATGGCACCAGTTGTGGATAAATTTACAGGGTGGGGTTTTACGGTAGGGGATGCATGGCAAGCTTCATGGTACCCAGAGAAAGTGACAGATAATTATCTTGTCTCGGACCTCACTGAACGCTAATTGGTTTTGATTTACTGCAAAGGCAATGGAGCCTTCTGAACCGGTTTTATACCAGACGTGGAGTTTGTTCTGCAGCATAATTTCGGTGTTGTTTTAGAGACAGTCCACTATGTCAACCTGGGCAGCCACAAACCATGACACACATTGTGGAGAACTGCAACTCAACTTCCTGGAGATCTTCATGCCTTGAACATTGGTGATAAGAGCAATGTGGCTTGGCTTGACTGGATTGCGTACAGCAAATAAATATAGCGATGAGGATGAAAGGGTTAGTTTTGTGGCTGAGTTCTGAGATGGTCATTTTTCCTGCTTTTAACAGACAGACAGATAAGAGGGGGAAAAGAGATAGGACAGTAAAGGTGGAGGATCAAGTCGATCACAGACGAATGCTCTGGCAGCAAGTCAGCCATGATAGCAGTGCTAGAGGCTCTGACTCATCACCTGGTCTGTGGGCTGGGACGTTATCTGTTTGGTCTGGTTACATTCCTTTACTGGTTTCTCTCAGGCTGGGCAGAGCTGGATGGGCTACCTTATCTCATTGAGCTGGTGCCGTGTGATACAATTGTCCTCAGAATCAGATCAGAGAAAGAGAGAGAAAATAGGAGACAAAACAGTGAGGCAGAAAGGAACACACAAGGTAATGGGAGACAAGCAGGACCTCACGTGTCCCCAGCTGGTCTGGTAGTGATGACCAGGTCTCCCTGCTGGTTTGCTGAGGTCCAGACTTCACAATGATGTAGTAACCTTAGGGATCCCCAGATGAAGACTGAAGTCCTAGGAGTGGAATGGGACAGAGGCCTAGTGGTCTTCCCCCTCCTCCAGGAATTCCCCAGTTGGTTTGCCCATCCTGCTCCCAACATTAGCTTTTTAAAGACCCTGAAAAAGGGGTAATGTGTAGAATAGGTCATGCTTTGTTAACCAATCAGGGATACCTTTGGACATAAGAAGTTCAGTCCATTAAGTTCCAGTCCCACACTTTCCTTCACACAGGTATGGTCTTAACACAGTCCTTGGACAATATCAGTAAATTCTTTGTTTAGAATAACTTAACCTTTCTTTTGTTGACTTTTTACTATTTGTTATAAACAATCTTATGTTAGACTTCTGTTACCTTTTCTTATCACCATTCATTACTACAGGTGATTAAACCATCTTATAAACTTCTATCCCCTTCCCCACAGTTAGGCTCACAACTGGAGTAGGCCTGCTAGGCCCCATTTATTACAACAAATCCCCACCTAGAAACAGGATACATTCTTTAACATCTGTGAGGTGGTTTGATACTGTTGTGATGTGGGCTATCGATACCATATTGTTAAAATTAAAATGAGTAGAATAATGTTCGATTTACAGATGTCACATTATTTTAGTTGTTTACACTAGATTAAAAGACATTTAAACATACCAAATAGATATTAACATGATATATTGTATTCCAAAACCATTTGCTGCTTGGTACAGCAGTGAGAAGTGCTGTGTCCACTACCACCTGCAAAACTGTCCTCTTTGGAGGATCTCAAAAGGAAGATCTGAATGACTCCACTAACAGCTGTGACCCTGCTCTCCTGGTGATCTCCCAGAAGAGCTGCTGTCACAGATTTCCTAAGTAGTTACCTCCTTTGTCTTTTGCTATAAAACAAACACAAAACCAAAAGTATTATACTTACTTATGCACACAGAATACAATTCTTTCTTTCTTTCTTTCTTTCTTTCTTTCTTTCTTTCTTTCTTTCTCACTGTACTCCCCCCAAAAGAGAGAAGTAACTTAGGTGTGGGTGCATAAATTTAATGTCATACCACAAACTAAACAAGTGTCTGGATAGTAAAGGAGAAACCTCAAAATGTTTGGAGATCCAGTTCATTTTGGATAGTCATCCATACGTTTCACTTTTTGCAAGATTTCTCATACTTTCCCTTTCTGGCTGGGTCAAAAAATCTCTTACCACCAAAGTATTTTAGAATATCTCAGGTTGCTGAGGGACATTGTGACAGATCAGCTGAGCTGTAAGCAGTTGAGTGAATAACAACCCAAAGACTGAAGTTCAAATGAAGATTTACAGCTTCATAAAACATGCCAAACTAGATCAGACCCAAGATCCATCTAGCGCAGTAACCTTTCTCTGGCAGTGGTCAGTACAGATGCTTCAGACGATGATATAAGAACCACAAAGTGAGTAGATGTGGGGTAATCTGCCCCCACATAGGGTTCATCCATATCTTGAGGTTTAAATGCTTCCTGTATTCAGGATTATTTAATATGATATAAAGGATTTTGCACAACCCTATCATTATACAAAAGTGCAGAAGACCTTCCCACAGTCCAGGTTCCCTCTTGGAACACCTCAGGATTTATTTCTACTAGGTAGGATAAGGCCCTTAGGACAATCCAGGTCAGAATGAGGCACTTCTAGAGCTCCAGTTCTATAGTCCTCATTTAATGCCCAATGCAGTCAATGAAAAGACTCCCACATAGTATAATGGTTTCAAATTGGCCCATAATCCCTTTGAATTTAGTAAATCACTTTAGTTGACTTCAGCCACATTTCCTTTGGTTGGCCACCTGGACAGTTCCTGTTCTAAGACTCCAGTGACAAAGTGCTTCAACTCGTGAGTAAACTATCTCTATTTAGGAATACACTTAATCATGTTCTTAAATCCCATTGACTTAATAACATGCTACTCATCGATATCTAATGAGTAGAGTCTAAACTCTCGAGCTGAAGAAGTGATGACGAGGAATTTCAAGAAAAACGCAAGTTCTCCTAAAGAATGTGCAACTTTTAAACACCCACATTCAGTTACAAGTGTTGTTAGCTAATTAATGCATTCAGTGCAAATGTGAAACAAGATAATAATTCAGTATAGACACAAAGTCTAGGCCAGACCCTCAGCTGACGTAAAATAGCATAGCTCTTTTGAAGGCAGTGAGATTGCACCCATTTACAGCATCTGAGAATCTGTCCCAGAGGAATGGTCAAACTGTTGGAAGCTGGCTATCTTCTGCCTAGCATCAAGCTAAATATAAAATATTGTCGGGTTGCTTTTGGTAACTTTTTAAAAATTTAATATCACTGCTAAATAGATCTGAGGGACTACATGTCTGAAGACCTTCACATGGACTTCAACTCACTTTGTCACCCAGGAGCATGGTGCTCATAAATAAAGCAAGATGATAAATTTAGAGATTGGAAGGCTTGAAAATGAACTTTAAAGACAAGATTACCACGTAGTGCAAAGTGACTTTCCCCCATGATGACACAGATATGCATTGAACTAGAACACAGTAATAGTTTTTATTGAATGTGAAAAGCAAGTAACACTTAGCTTCCTATACAAGGCATGAAAAGGTCAGCTGGAAGCTGTATTAATGGTACTTAAAAGAGAAGTAGGCTTCCTGTGATGCCAAATTGGAGTTTATTTGACCAAAGGAAAATACATTACAAAAAATAAAGTCCTTTTCAGTAGGAAAACTGCAGCCTGGCCCGTTTGTGTGTTTGTACAACTGTTTAGGGCTCTGGGCCTGTCTTTAAATCTGCAAGAGAGAAGTCTTTTATAATATTTATACTAATTTGTCTACCCTATTTCCTAAGTATCAGTGCTTACATTTTCCTGATCCGATTTTCATGTGAGCTACCTCTCCATAGATTTGCATAAAGTAAGAAATGTATTTATTTGCATAATTTATCAAGTACTTATTCTTATTAGATTCAAATTGGCTTGGACATCAAAAGCAATCTTAAGTGTAACATTTTTGACAAAGGGATTGGCTTCCTTGGAAACTTCAGTTCTTCTTTGAGTGCTGGTCCCTATGTGTATTACATTGTGGGTACGCATGCGCACCAAGCACTAGGAGTCAGAGAATTCTTGAGAGCAGTATCTGTTGGTCCATGCATGTGCCCTCGCTCTCCTGGTGCCTCCAGGTGAGGACATAAAGGATGGTGCAAACTGAATAGCTCTCCAATTCCTTCTTACCACCAAATGGCCTGGGTCAGAACCTCCAGTGTCTGGAGCTTCATCTTCTTTCCTTTATTCTTTGATCTGTAAATACATGTGTATATATTTTGATAATAGTTTTAGAATTTTATCCAATAGTTTTTAGTTGAAAGGGTGTCATCTCTAAAACTTTCCTGCTCTGAAGCCATGCAAAGCATGCTTACTAATAGTAGAAAAGCTTCCACTAGAATGCTACTTAGGCAAGTGGAAGTGTTTCTCTACAGGGGTGTAACAAAATATAAGAACATAAGAATGGCCATACTGGGTCAGACCAAAGGTCCATCCAGCCCAGTATCCTGTCTGCCAACAGTGGCCAATGCCAGATGCCCCAGAGGGAGTGAACCTAACAGGTAATGATCAAGTTATCTCTCTCCTGCCATCCATCTCCACCCTCTACAAACAGAGGCTAGGGACACCATTCCTTACCCATCCTGGCTAATAGCCATTCATGGTCTTAACCTCCATGAATTTATCCAGTTCTCTTTTAAACGCTGTTACAGTCCTAGCCTTCACTACCTCATCAGGCAAGGAGTTCCACAGGTTGACTGTGCGCTGTGTGAAGAAGAATTTCCTTTTATTTGTTTTAAACCTGCTGCCCATTAATTTCATTTGGTGGCCCCTAGTTCTTATATTATGGGAACAAGTAAATAACTTTTCCTTATTCATTTTCTCCACACCACTCATGATTTTATATACCTCTATCATATCTCCCCTTAGTCTCCTCTTTTCCAAGCTGAAAAGTCCTAGTCTCTTTAATCTCTCCTCATATGGGACCCGTTCCAAACCCCTAATCATTTTAGTTGCCCTTCTCTGAACCTTTTCTAATGCCAGTATATCTTTTTTGAGATGAGGAGACCACATCTGTATGGAATGTTCAAGATGTGGGCGTACCATGGATTTACATAAGGGCAATAAGATATTCTCCATCTTATTCTCTATCCCTTTTTTAATAATTCCTAACATCCTGTTCACTTTTTTGACTGCCGCTGCACAGTGCATGGACGTCTTCAGAGAACTATCCAGGATGACTCCAAGATCTTTCTCCTGATTAGTTGTAGCTAGCCCTCATCATATTGTATGTATAGTTGGGGTTATTTTTTCCAATGTGCATTTCTTTACATTTATCCACATTAAATTTCATTTGCCATTTTGTTGCCCGATCACTTTTTGAAGTTCTTCACAGTCTGCTCTCATCTTAACTATCTTGAGCAGTTTAGTATCGTCTGCAAACTTTGCCACCTTAACTTATATCCACAGAAGCTGTGCTTATTCCACTTATTCTGGACTATCTTCTTTCCTTCAGAACAGCACATCTTTCCATCAACTCCTGATGGGTCCATCTGGCAGCAATCAGTGTGTACCACCTAACTTCACATGGTTACTCAATTTTTGCTTACCCTCTGACCACCAGTTTCTGGAGGTGTCTAATCAGAACCTTTCTGCTGGCAAGGAAACCTACTCCTCAGTGGGACATAAACCTTGTTTTTTTTAGTTCTCACTAAGCTTCCCTTCAAACCATGAGCTACATGTTCCATATCTTTCCTGTCCATGAAGGTTGCATTCCTGGTAGCCATCACCTCAGCCCAGAGGGTGGGTTAGCTCGAAGTACTGATGGCTGATCCTCCTTACACCATATTCCATAGAGAAAAGATTTCATTGTGCTTACATCCTAAGTTCACCCCACAAGTAGTTTCAGAGTTTCACCTGAACCTGTCATTACCTGTTGTTTTTTTCCTGAAACTACATGCATCTGAAAAAGAGAGGAGACTTCATTCCCATGATGTGTGATGAGCTGTAGACTTTTGCCTGCAAAGGACAAGGACAATCAGAAAATCTCCCATTCTATTATATCTCCCAGACTGTTATATCCCCTCAGAGGATCTCTAAATGGATCTCAGGCTGTATCTTACTATCAACTGTCTAATCTTCCTTCCCCTCAGGGGGTGAGGGGTCATTCTACAAGAGCACAGTGACATCAATGACATTGCTTCAAGAAGTACCTCTGCTTGACATTTGCAAAGCAGCTATGTAGAGTTCCATCCACACATTTGTAAGACATTATGTTTTAGTACAGGACTCCTCCGCTGACACATCCTTTGGGACAGCAGTCCTTCAAACGGCTCTACCCCCACCTGCATCCCTGCATCCCCCCTCCTACTTGAGTTCTGCTTGTCAGTCAATCACAGTGGAGGACACATAGGGACCAGCACTTGAAGAAGAAGAGAGAGAGAGTTACTTACCTTATAGAAACTGAAGGTTTCTCACGATGTTTAGTCCCTATCTGCGCTCCACTACCTGCCCTCCTTCCCCTGTACTTGGGATCATTCTTGGATTTGCAGTAGAGAAGGAACCGGAGCGATGGTTGGTCCATTCTGCCCGTTATCTCCTCACTGGAAGCATGTGGAGAGCAAGGGCACATGCACAGAGCAAAGGACACCACTTTCAAGAATTCTCTGGGTGAGTGGAGCACGTGTGTACCCACGGTGGAATACAGATAGGAACCACATATCTCAAAGAACCTGTAATTAGTATAAGATAAGTAACATTCTCTTTCTTTGAAATCTGTTGTAAGCTTCATATGAATTTCTGTCGTTAAGACGACTTGACATTTATATTAACTTTTAACAGCTGTCCTTTAAAAGGCAATCTTTTTTTAGTGAAGTGGAAAGAACTTCCACAGCAAACAGATCAGACTTGGAAAAGGGGCCACCATTAATTAATAATCATTTTCATGTATGTAGTGATTTTCAACCAAGGAACCTAGTGATTCATGGACCTTTGTCTGACAAAGCCCCTGTGAAGTAGGTAAGTGTTGTTATGTCCAGTCGGTAGATGTATAAACTAAGATATGCAGAAGTTAAAAGACTTGCTTAAGGTCATACAGTGCAGCAGTTGGAGTAATGGAACTGAGGGAGGAAAAGTATTTTTGATTAAAGCACTGGACTGGTACTCAAGATCTGCAATCAGTTCTTGGTTTCTTGTGTGACTTTGGGCAAGTCCCTTAACATCTATATGCCTCACTTATCTGTCTGCAGAATTGGAATAGGAATTCCCTGTATTATTAACGCATTATATAACACAGGATAGTAATTACATTTGCAAACAAGAACCTTCATGTTTTCTCCCATGCTGCCCCATATACTTGGAAAGTGCTTCCTGTAAACAGCTGCAAAGCCCCCTCATTGTCCATGTTCATATCCCTCCTCAAAACTCTCAGTTGCCAGGATGTCAACAAAAACTTGACAACAGGTAGGCTGCTGGTGTGCAGAGGCTACTGTCTGTCATGCTGAACAATACTGGCTCATAGTTTACTTGTACTCTCTTGTCCATCTGTCCATATGCATCTGATGTCTCATCTTAGATTGTAAAATCTTTATGGAAAGGACCACCTTCTTGTTCTGTTTGTACAGCCCCTAGCACAACAGGGTCCTGGTCTATGTCTGGGGCTCCAGGCTCCACGGTAATGCATAAAATTACATAAATTTGTGAGGATAACTCCATTATGTTTTTAAGGCAATCCATTACCATAGTGCTTAGATTCCTGAAGCTCCATCTCCTGCTCTAAACGCCAGACTATACTCCCTCCTCATAGTGATAATTTGTTTCAGGACCTAAACCACAAACAAACAAAGCCCTTAAGCATGTGTAATCTTAAAGCCATGAGTCATTCTACTGTTGTCAGAGGAACTATTCATGTGCTTAACGTTATGTACATTATTAAATGGCTTGATGGATAGGGGCCCCAGTTCACTAAAAAATACCTTTTCAGATGGGTCAGATATGTCCAGCAAATTAAGAAAACAGGAAAAATCTCTGGCAAGTCAAAAGAATTATATTTGAGATTTTCGCAAGCATGGAATATTGTAAACAATTGGGTACTGTGCAATAAACAAAATGGTGGAAAATAAAGACGAGTGAGCACTAAGGATATTGTACTTTGACGAAGGTTAAGTCAGGGAAACAAAAATTAATTATTATCAGTTTAAACTGTGTTCATTCTTATTAGCTTTTTATGAACTATGTCTCTTTGTGATATCAGAAGGGTCTTTGATTTTTCAGATTTTCATTTGAGATTGCAGGGATGGGTTTTCGGATTGCTGATACATGCCATGTCAGGTATTTGCAGTCTATGGTAGATTAGAATATTTCTTGACGAAGGTTATACTATGTAAAAATATTCATGTGGGCTGAAAAGACCTCCCTGTTTTTAATTTTCTTATCAGCATACCTGTCGTATTTTATAAGTTCTCTATTAGAAAGCTGAAAAAGACAGAAATCTTCCTAGAATTTTGAACATGCAAAGAATGAATGATCTGATATAATCTAGGCACTGGACCCAATCTATGTCTCTGCATTTTAAGCAAACTTGATCTTTTCTCTGGTCGCAATGTGGAATTTGGAAGTGATTATACTTTTTGGGATACTGGACCTAATGTTCAATAACAATATTATTGAGAACCATTTAAGGTTCAAACATAAATGGGTATATTTTTATCTTTAGAAGCTAGCGTAATTGGATTGTGACCAAAAGATACATCTGTCAAGGTTTTAATGCTAGAAGAGGTGAGCTGCATATAAAAACAAGTTAGATATGTGTAATAAAGGGATGGCACTGTATCCATATAACCTGGAAATGCTTCGTACGGGTACTGACCTCAAGGTTGTTCCTGCATTCCTGTGGACCCACATTTCTTATAGCCCAAGATGAAATGCATTTTCTTGATATTTTTTTCTTGAATCCACTGGGCTGAATTCTGAGTGATCCTGGCAAAGCAGTGCACAAGAATCACCCTCCCCAATGTGCATGGTTGCAGAAGAATGTCCCACCATAGCAATCCCTGTGTTCTGGCTAAGCATGACGAAGTGACAGGACCGGCTCTAGGCACCAGGAAAGCAAACACAGGCTTGGGGCGGCACAATTCCAGGGGTGGCATTCCTGCCATCCTATTTTTCCCCCCTTGGGCAGTTGCGCTCTCGGAGCTTGGGGCGGCAAAAACGTAGAGGCAGCCCTGCCAAGTGAGACTGTTCTTAATATTCTCGCTGAATACTGTGTGGGTGCCTCAATTTCCCCAAGGCATTTCATAGCATCATAGAATATCAGGGTTGGAAGGGACCTCAGGAGGTCATCTAGTCCAACCTCCTGCTCAAAGCAGGACCAATCCCCAACTAAATCATCCCAGCCAGGATGTCAAGACTGACCTTAAAAACTTCTAAGAAAGGAGATTCCACCACCTCCCTAGGTAACCCATTTCCATGCTTCACCACCTTCCTAGGTGAAAAAGTTTATCCTAATATCCAACCTAAACCTCCCCCACTGCAACTTGAGACCATTACTCCTTGTTCTGTCATCAGCTACCACTGAGAACAGTTTAGATCCATCCTCTTTGGAACCCCCTTTCAGGTAGTTGAAAGTAGCTATCAAATCCCCCCCTCATTCTTCTCTTCCTCAGACTAAACAATCCCAGTTCCCTCAGCCTCTCCTCATAAGTCATGTGTTCCAGTCCCCTAATCATTTTTGTTTTCTTAAGTATCTAGGTGGTGGGATCAGGGTGTGTGATTGGTACAGAGCCCTAGAGGGCCAGTGTGATGGTGTCTGGACAGAGAATGGCTGACAACCTGTCTTCTGGCAACTGATGGCCTGGGCCCCTGCAAAGGTGCCAACTGAAGGTGTTGGAGAACAAAGAGATCAGGTGGCTTCCTGGCCTGGGAAAGAGACAAAGGCCAGAAGAGGGGCTGGAGAGTTTCAGTTTGCAGCTGGCTGGGGAAAGAGAGGGAGGCCCAGACCTGTGGTCTGGCCTCCCTGGCCTCAAGATGGACCTGACTTAGGGGTCCTGTTTCTGCACCTACAAGCTCTGTTTTAGACCATGTTCCTGTTGTCTAATAAACCTTCTGTTTTACTGGCTGGCTGAGAGTCATGTCTGACTGAGGAATTGGGGTGCAGGGCCCACTGGTTCCCCAGGATCCCCGCCTGTGTGGACTCGCTGTGGGAAGTGCATGGTGTGGAAGGGGATGCCGAATGCTCCGAGGTTGGACCCAGGAAAGTCAAAGCTGTGTAAGCTTCTTGCCCTGCAGACAGTATGCTCACAGAGAGGAGGCTTCCCCAGAGTCCTGACTGGCTTCATATGGACTAGTTCCAGAGCATATCCCAATGACTCCGTGACACTAAGGCACAAACTATTTGTTCGTTCTCACTCCCCCGCCACTTGGGGAGCAGACTGGAGATTGAAAGACTGGGATTGTTTACCTGAGAAAGGAAGTGAATAACAGGGCAAATGATAAAAGTATGTCAACTAATGAACAATGGATCAATCAGGTGGATTGGGAGCTTCTGTTCTGCCTGCTCATGACAAAAAAGTGAGGGGTTGTTGTAGTTGTGTTGGTCCCAGGATACTAGAGAGACAAGATAGATGAGGTGTAATATCTTTTATTTGACCAACTTCTGTTGATGAGAAAGACAAGCTTTCTAAGACAAGCAGATCTTCAGTCTGGGAAAATAATTCAGGCTTGGGTCTACACTACATACTTACTGTGGTATAACTTACGTCGCTCAGCAGGGTGAAAAATCCACCCTCCTGAGCAATGTAGTTATACCGACCTTACCCCCCCCCCCGCCCCATGTAGACAGTGCTGTTGGCGGGAGCTTCTCTGCCCAACATAGCTACTACTTATTGCGGTGGTGGAGTTAATAAACCAACAGGAGAGCTCTCTCCCATCACTGTAGAGCATCTTCACTAGATGCACTACAGCTGCACCACTGTAAATTTGTAGTGTAGGCCTGCCCTCAGAGTGTCCCTGCTAGAATAATATGAGCTAGAATACATTGATTAGCATAAGTAGTTAGCACTTTCCAAGGGACCATTCAAGGTGAAGTGGCCTGTTAACACCCCTGCAGTCATAGGGAGAAGAAGGAAGGGGGTGGGAAAGCAGTTGCAGGGGACGGGGGGATTGTTAGTGGGTTACAGATTGTTGTAATAAACCATGAATCCAGTTTCTTTATTCAATCCATGATTATTAGTGGTTAGCAAAGTTAGGAATTTAAGCTCACAGGCTCATCTTTTGAAAGTGTTGTGCTGACTTCCTTTGAGGTCAGGACTGATAGGTCAGATAGAGTGATCACTTTATGAAAAGTGTTCACTTACGGGTAATGTGGTGTTTTTGAGGTATTGTTTCATATTCTCTGTGTGTATATAAAGTCTGCTGCAGTTTCCACGGTACACATCTGATGAAGTGAGCTGTGGCTCACGAAAGCTCATGCTCAAATAAATTGGTTAGTCTCTAAGGTGCCACAAGTACTCCTTTTCTTTTTGCGAATACAGACTAACACGGCTGTTCCTCTGAAATTTGTCTTTTTTATCATTTTCCTCATTCAAGAGCATAGTGATTGTCTGGTTTCACCCACATAGTTGTCATTGGTGCACTGGATGAGGTATACCACATATTGTGATAGGCGTGTGTAGGACCCATGGATCTTGAAAGGTATGTTTTGTGGGGAGTTGATCATCATAGCAGTGAAGATATGTCTGCAGGTTTGTGTTTGTTGTTTTGACAGGGTCTGGTGCCGCTTTGAGTTGGTGTGTCCTGATCTGAGGGGAGTTTGCTTCTGATGATGAGCTTGGAGACAGGTGCAGAAAATGTATATTTCAGGATGCGGTCCCCATTGAGTATGGGTTGTAGTTGTTTGATTATACAGGTTCCAGTGTGGGGTGGCAGGTTGCAACTAGGGGTGTGAGGTCATAGGGAGTTTTATTTCTGTATTGAAGCAGACTTTCTTGGGGTAAGGTGGCCCATTCCGTGATTTGCTCTACTTCTCTGGTGGAGTGTCCTTGTCCAGTGAAGTCAGTTTTGAGTGTGTTAAGGTATATATCTTGGACTTTCTCCTCAGAGCATATTCTGTGGTATCTGAGTGCCTGACTGTAGATAACAGCTTTCTTGGTGTGTTTGGGTTGCTTACTGAATCTATGAAGGTAGGTGTGGAGATCTGTGGGTTTCCTGTATATAGTTGTCTGTAGGGTTTCATTGTTGTTTCATTGTTGTGTCCAGGAATTTGATGCTGGTGTGGGAGGATTCTAGACAAAATTTAATGGATGGGTGGTGGTTGTTAAAGTTGTGATAGAAATTTATGAGGCAGTTAAGTCATCTCTCCAAAGGATGAAAATATCATTGATGTATCTCAGGTATATCACTGGTTTTGTGGTGCATTTGTCAAGAAATTCTTCTTCAAGATGGCCCGTGAAGAGGGTGCCATATTGGGGAGCCATCCTAGTACCCTTGGCTGGCTCTCTAATATCCAGAACTGACACAGCTACAACTACACTTAATCTAATCGTGCAATACAAAGTCCATACATAAGATGCCAATTATGTCAAGAGTCATAGTTGTACATTGCATAACACAATGTACAACATTGCATAACATATCGCAAGCCTATACAATTCTATAGAAGTAGAAATATAATTTAATATATTTTCAATATATCCCGTATCTTTTAAATGTTCTCAGAAGGTGACATTTAATAAGGCTTGCAGCACAAAATCTTTCCCCCTATTCTGAGTAACCGAATGGAAGGAGATTTTGGCATGAGTTATTATTGAAGCTTTCTGCATTAATTTCGGTGATTTTCCAGTGCTTTATTGGACTTTTCTCATCACATAGTTCTGCCCATTTCCTCCCTGACTCCAAGCCCTTGCTCTTAGCCACACCCATATTAATTTAAATCCATTTAGCATCTGTCTGGTGCAAATGGCATGATCTTCCTAAGCCAAGATCCCTGCAGTTAAGTGGCTTTATGACCCATTTTCTGTCTAACTTAGTGCAGTTTCTCCTGATCAGCGATTTTTCCCCCTTGGGAGCAGGATTTGGCCACAAGCTATTAACATGGCTGGCATGGCTTTAAAGTAACAGATTGAAATTTTTATTTTAAGAGCACACGTATACTGGCTTGAGAGCTGAAATATATGGCAGTGGTACTTTCTGCACTGCTTCTCTTTTTTTATATTACTGATTCATACCCACTATTTTCTTTCTTTAACCTGTTGTGCCTTAAAGGAGACCGACAATAAGACAGAATAAAATCTGTGGCCATTTTAATACAAGCAGCAGATACTGATTTTCCAATAAAGTCAGACTCTAAAAGGGAAAGAAACAGAACATTGTGAGGATTCATAAATGTATCTAATTTTGTTTGCGACTATTTCTTTAAAAGGAATGGGGGCCTAAGTCCCAGTTGGCATAAATCAGGGTAGCTCTATTGACTTCAGGAGAACTATGCAGGTTAATGCCAGCTGAGGATCTGACCCATCTGGACTAATGTGCTTCTTGGAGGGAGCAAGGAACAAAAATCCACCTCCCCCACAAAAAAAATAAAAAAAATCCAACCACAAGTCTCTTTGAGGTGCCTCTACAGAGAAGTCAAAGCTTAATTTTTTACCTTGATTGAGAGTTAAGATAAATACTGCAATTGAAAAGGTAATATATCTTAAAGATTCCTAACAAGCTGGGCGGGGAGGGGAATGTAAAAGGTAGAGATACAGCTGGAAAGGGAAAAAAACAAAACAAAATAAATGATGATTCATTTCGAGATGGAAACCTCAATTTCAAAGTAATGACCAGCTGTCATTCAACAAATAGCATCCAAATGCTTTGCAAGGATTTTAGATTGTGATAGTTTTAAAGATATATCTCATTAATTACAAGTAATCAACATGGTAAAGTAATGCTCAAATATTGATACACTATAAACAATGGGTGGAATTCTGGCCCAGTTGAAGCCAACGGGAGTTTTGCCACTGACTTCAATGGGTTCAGGATTTCACCCAATATCTTGTTTAACCTGCCTGAAATGCTACATAGTCTTTTGCTGGGGTTATTTTTGCTATGCAGCAATCAGATTTTGCAAGCAATTTGCAATGATCAACGTCGTTATGGCTTTTTCTATGCAACTAATTACTAGTTTGAGTAGTGTTCTAATATAAACATGAGATCTTCAACATGCATTAGGGCCCACATGTTGTCTATATTAATCTGTTGCTTTGTAGAGGCAAAAAAGGCACACACACACCCCCGCACACACACACACACACACACACACTTCTACTCCATACAGTTTACAAGCTCAAACAACTGAGGTGGGGGAAAAGAGATGTGCAACGAAGTGTGTGTAGCCGCAAGCTGGGCAAACTTGTGTTTGTGAAATCAGCTGGGTCAGAGAACTCTGGTTCCTAGGACCCTCCACGGAGAGCCCCCAATCAATTAAAATAAGGGGCTGTTAACTTGGGCATCCTGGTTGACTCCAGTTGCTGTGGTGAGCATATGGATCATCTTGTGGTTAAGGCACTTTATCGAGGACCAAGAGATGATCTGGAGTCCTTTCCTGGCTCTGCCATAGACTTCCCCTCTCACCTTGGCCAAGTCATTTAATCTCTCTGTGCCTCAGTTCCTGATCTACAAACTAGAGGTAACAAATTGTTCTTTCTCCCATCCATGGTCTGTCTTACCTAATTGAATTGTAAGTTTTAGGGTCTGGCCCCTACTATGTGTTGGTACTGTGGCTAGGAAAATGGGGCCCTGATCTTGGCTGGGGTCTCAGTGTGCTACCAGAATACGTATACTAATAACAGAGGTTCCACAGAACCCTTGTCCCATGTCTGTTTAGCCACTGCCACAATACTGCAGCAAATGTGAGTAGTTTCCATGTTACTGTACACATAGTGGGTGTACTGTAAGAGATTGTGTGAAACCACTGCTTTGCAATCCATCTGACCACCCACATACGAAGTGTGAATTGCTGACAGTGGCGGTAACGTCACCTACTGTTGTAGAGCCCATCTGATGAAGAGCATAGAGGGAAGCGATGACATTTTTCCCCCCTATTGGTTGTTACTGTATGTGGTGTGTGATTTTTATGATTTTTTTTCCTTTTGGCATGTAATATCGTGCAGAACCTGCAAAAAGTGGAGAACAAGTTTCAGTGGCAAAAAGTATTTTAACAGGCACCTGGAAACAGAGAGGCATAAAGTAGCCCGGGAAAATATACGCTGGGAAGGCAGAGAGAACTGAAGAAGAACTGTGGCTTATTTGAAGGTTTTCCAAGAAAGAGGGGAATGAAAGGGGACTATAAGTAGAAGACCTGTGCTGATGTTAAGAAAGAAAAGAAAAAGAAAAAAAAAGCTGATGAGATGGGATGGCTGCCTCTCACTGGTATGTAAGAGATTAAAGCAACCCTGGGGAGGCAGCCAATAAGGAAAAGGCTTTTAGTGCCAGCCAATTAGGAGAAGGTTTTTATTGGAGGAGCCAATCAGGGCCAGGCTGGCCCATATAAAAGGGGGCTGCTGAGCAGAGCAGAGGGAAGTTACTCCCTGGAGTTTGAGGGAGGACAACTGGCTGCTTAGAGGGCTGGAGCACCATGGACTGAGCAGTGCTGAGCAGGGTCAGCAGAGTATGAAGAAGCTCCAGGCTGACGGCTGCCAGACTGAGGCCCTGATACAAGGGCAGAGGAGAGGTGAGACGGCGGAGTTGGAGGAGGGGCTGCAGAATATAGGATCCCTGTGTCAGGACCCAGAGTAGTAGGCTGGCCCAGGTTCCCCCCCACACACACACACACCTTTGCCCCCACTTTCCACTGAGGGGAGTGGTGAGTGTATGGACTGCAGTTTGGCACTGAGACAAGCAGCTAGAACCTGGACTGCAGTTTGCCACTGAGGCAAGTGGTTGTACTGAGGACTCTTGGTCCCCCGGAATGGGGGAAATAACCGAGTGGGGCACAGCTGTGTCCAGAAGAGGACGACACAGTCTGGGGAGCGACGTGCGTCCTGGAGGTGGAGACAGAAGTGACGACAGGTGAGACACCACCTGAGGAGAGGTTTCAGAGTAACAGCCGTGTTAGTCTGTATTCGCAAAAAGAAAAGGAGTACTTGTGGCACCTTAGAGACTAACCAATTTATTTGAGCATGAGCTTTTGTGAGCTACAGCTCACTTCATCGGATGCATACCGTGGAAACTGCAGCAGACTTTATATATACACAGAGAATATGAAACAATACCTCCTCCCACCCCACTGTCCTGCTGGTAATAGCTTATCTAAAGTGATCATCAGGTGGGCCATTTCCAGCACAAATCCAGGTTTTCTCACCCTCCACCCCCCCATACAAATTCACTCTCCTGCTGGTGCTAGCCCATCCAAAGTGACAACTCTTTACATAATCAAGTCGGGCTATTTCCTGCACAAATCCAGGTTTTCTCACATCCCCCCCACCCCCATACACACACAAACTCACTCTCCTGCTGGTAATAGCTCATCAAACTGACCACTCTCCAAGTTTAAATCCAAGTTAAACCAGAACATCTGGGGGGGGGGGGTAGGAAAAAACAAGAGGAAACAGGCTACCTTGCATAATGACAACCTGATGATCACTTTAGATAAGCTATTACCAGCAGGACAGTGGGGTGGGAGGAGGTATTGTTTCATATTCTCTGTGTATATATAAAGTCTGCTGCAGTTTCCACGGTATGCATCCGATGAAGTGAGCTGTAGCTCACGAAAGCTCATGCTCAAATAAATTGGTTAGTCTCTAAGGTGCCACAAGTCCTCCTTTTCTTTTCACCTGAGGAGAGTGCACTGGCAACCTCGAGCTCATTCCCAGGATTGCCAGCAGGCAGCGCTGTGGTGGTGAGTCGAATGCCCCATTACGGCTGAATATCAGAACAAATGTCCTAACAATGAAAACCGTTTCAATCATTAGGCCTCATTCTGATCTCATGTAGGTTTTACACCGATATAATTTAACAGACATAAGTGGAGTCCCTCCTGCTGCACGGACATAACTGAGATCAGGATAAGGACCATAGAATCCAGAGAAGAAAAATCCTCGTCTAAATTATCTAGTTCGGCTCTCTGCCAGTGCATGCTGTAAACCTTTTCTGCTTACAGTTATTTGGGACACCATGCTTCTAGATCTCTACCCATTCAGAAGACATGCTGACAGGGAAACAGATCCCAGGCTGAGACTGAATGGATACTCTAGTTCTGAATGGTCATCAGATGAGATCAGTCACTACCATCTTCAGCAGCACCGAGTGCCTTATCAGCCTGGATGAGTAAGGACTACTAAAATCATGGAACTTTGTCTCTCATGAACTTGATAAGGATGTTGGTTAAAAGACATGTGAGTTTCCCTTCCCTCTGAATGGAGGAAGCATGGTCTATTCTTGGTGGTAGGAGCAAGAGACTTCATACGAATAGCAAAGAGAGCTCTACTCCCTGAACTCACCTATCATCCATACAAATCTATGTCATCATCTTATCCTATAACAGTGATCATAATCATATTCTCTTTTCCTGCAAGGTAAGTGACAGTCAGGATTATCTTGTGGGATTTTGCCCACACCCATCCATGCAGGTCTTCCCCAGATAGGAGGAATGATTCTGTACTTTTCTGTTGGTTTATGTGGAACATTGTGGCCTGATTGGCTGTTTGAATCAGCACCACCTTTTGGGATACCATATATCTGAAGGTCCCTAGTATACTCAGGGCCACAAAAATATTTATCTGAACTTGCAGTTCCTGAAAAGGCTAAGCATTTGACGTTATAAGTCCCACTCCAGGAGTTTCTTGATTCATTTGTATGTCTCCCGTAGTTCACCCATAACTGTGGGTGAAATACTGTGTCCGTGGTCACTTGCACCCACAAAAAACTGGTTAAGGATGGGCTGAATATCTGGCCTCTGATATCAAATTTAAAATCAGTAATGCACCTTGTGGGACTCCAAAGGAAATAGACCCACTTGATGATGATTCTCCATTTACATTTGGAGACCTATCACTTAGCCAGTTTTTAATCCATTTAATGTGTGGCATGTTAGATTTAGATCATTCTAGTTTTCTAATCAAATTGTCATGCAGTACCAAGTCAAACATCTTACAGAAAGCTAAGTATATTACATCAACGTTATTACTTTTATTAACTAAACTTGTAAGCTCATTAAAAAATATATTGTTAGTTTGTTGGGATCTATTTTCCATAAGCACGTGTTGATTGGCATTAATTATATTACCTTCCTCTAGTTCTTTATTATTCAAGTCTGGTATCAGCTGCTCCATTATCTTGCCCAGAATTAATGTCAGGCTGACTGGCCTATAATTACCCAGGTCATCCCATTAACCCTTTTTAAAAAGTGGCACAAGGTTAGCTTTCTTCCAGTCTTCTGCGCACCAAGTCTTATTGAAAATCAATGTTAATGGTCCAGCAAACACCTCAGACAGCTCTTTTTAAACTCTTGGATGCAAGTTATCTGCATCCGCAGATTTGAAAATGTCTAACTTTAGTTGTTTCTGTTTAACATCCTCCAGCGATATTAGTGAAATGGAAAGAGTATTATCATTTTATTGTGAGACTGCATCATCTGTTTTTTCCCCAAATACGGAACAGAAATATTTATTGAACATTTCTGCCTTTTCTGTATTATTGCTGATAATTTTACCATTTCCATTTAGTAATGGACCAATACTCTTGTCAGGGTTCTTTGTATTCCAAATATATTTTAAAAACTCCTTCTTATTGTCCTTAACTCTGCTGGCCATGGAGTTTTCTCTGAGTTCCTTGGCTTCCCTTATCAATTTTCTACAATTCCTAAGTGCTGGTTAATATTCCTTTTTGGGTTTTTTTACAGCTGCCATCACTTCCCCTCTAAACCAAGTTGTTTTTTTAACCAGTTCATCCTTCTTCAATTGTGGGATTGAGGCTTCTTTGGCATTTAGAAAAAGATGTTCTTAAATTATTTACAATTATCGTTCACATTTTTCTGATTACATTTTTCCTCCTAGTTCATTTGGCTCATACCTGTTTTCAACTTTTTGAAATTGGCCCTATTAAAGCACCAAGTGTTCTGAACTTTATTCTACTTGCACATTATAAATCTGATCAAGTCATGATCACTTGTACCTAAGCTATCATTAACTTTTACTTCTGTGATCAGTTTCTCTTTGTGTTAGGATGAGGTCTAATGTTGAATGCCACCATGCTTGCTGCAATGCTTTTTGAGTTAGGAAATTGTTATCTATAATTACTCCTGGGGGAATTCCACACCAAACAAATAAAAATTCTGCAACAAAAAACTGTAAAACTCTGTGCACAATATTTTAAAATTCTGCAAAATTCTGCATATTTTATTTGTCAAAACAACACAATATAATCACACCAGTGTCAATTAATTTTGGTCATTTATTTCAAAATACCTGTCAGCAGGTATGTCTGTAACAACACAGACAACAAAAAAGATTCAGGAAATATTTTTTGACAAATAGTTTCCTTACTAGGCATATTAATAGAGAACTCTACGTAATAGTTCATTTAAACTACAATACAGAACCATATTTCCCACACCCCTCAGAAACAGTGCAAAGACTTGGGGGATCAAGGGGTAATGGAGGAGCTAAGAAAGAGGGAAGTAAATTCCTGGGAAGGACTCTGCGTAAACTTGGAGCGTTGTTGTGTATGGATGGGAAAAGTACAGAACAGGTTTTTTTAGGGGTGGGGGAGGGATTGTTAGGGAGCTTCCCCTATGCAGACCCTGGCTGACCCTTAGCCTCTCCCATTCAATCAGGCACATCTGCCCCCATCTCCATGTGTTCCTTCACCCCCATGTGTCTTTGCACCCCCCATCCATGGGTTCCTCCACCCCCACTCAGACACCCACTCCCCCATCCCCATGTATCTCTGTACCCGCTCCCAGTGGTGAGCTGGAGCCGCCTGCACCGCAGCAGGTAACCCTGGCGGGGGGGGGGGGGGGGGTAGCGCAAGGGAACTGCTCCCTGCCCCAGCTCACCTCCGCCTCCCTGGGCCTGAGCGTGAAGCTGCTGCTTGCTTCTCAGCACTTCCAGGCTTCCCGCGCAAACAGCTGATTTGCGGGAAGCCGGAGGGGGGCGGAGAAGCAGAGTGGGGCAGCACGTTCAGGGGAGGAGGCGGAGCGGAGGTGAGCTGGGGCATGGAGTGGGGCGGGGAGCTGCTGGTGGGTACTCTGCACCCACCAAATTTTCCCTGTGGGTGCTCCAGCCCCGGAGCACCCACGGAGTCGGCGCCTAAAGTGCCACTTTTCATGTGATCAGTGGGGGGAGCAGTCGCTCCCCATGCTCCCCCCCCCCAGCTACGCTCCCCTGCCCCAAGGAGCCAGAGGGACCTGCCGGATGCTTCCTGGGAGCTGCCCCAGGTAAGCAATGCCGGGACTCCCCACCTCACCCGCCGGCAGGTCCCTCTGGCTCTTAGGGGCGAGGTGGGCACCCACTGTGGTGGCCCACGAGACCCTCCTGCCCAGTTCTGGGGGAAGTCAGGGGACCGGGGGGGGGGGCGTCAAGGAACACGGGGGAGTTGGATGGGGCAGGAGTCCCCCGGGGGCGGGGGTGGGCCACGACCCCCTTATGGGATGAGGAGGGAACCAGTTGTTAAGATTTTGGCAGCTCATCACTGCCCCCTCCCCTGTCCCCATGTGTCTCTGTGCCCCCACCTAGTCACTCCCCTGTCACTATATATGCCTGTACCCCCTCCCCCGTCCCCTTATGTCTGTGTGTCCCTGTACCCCCTCCCCCACCCCCATGTGTCTCTGTGCCCCCCAGCCCCTCCTGTCCCTTTGTCCCTGTACTTCCTCCCCCTGTCCCCATGTGTCTCTGCACCTCACTCCCCTCTGTGGCCCTGTGCCTCCACTCCCATTCAGTCCCTGCCCCAGTCTGTCCTCCCCCACTAGCCCTTATAAGACCCTCTCTGACCCCCCCAGCACCCCACACTGTCTCCCTATAACCCCTGTCTCCGATCTGGCCTGCTGTGAAGAAGGCACTGCAGTCTCTCTCTCTCTCTCTTCCCTCGCTGGTGGGGAGCTGCTGCTTTGTTCTATCGCGACAGCGCCCTCTCATGGGCAAAAGGCAGAACTGCAGAAGATATTTTCTACTGGGACTCAGAGTAGCAGCTGTGTTAGTCTGTATCCGTAAAAAGAAAAGGAGTACTTATTTGCTAGTCTCTAAGGTGCCACAAGTACTCCTTTTCTTTCTACGGGGACTGCTGCTGTTCTTGCACCACCACACCCTCTGGTGGGGCAAAAGGTGGAACTGCAGCAACATTTCTGCAGGAACTTTTTTCTGCACAAAATAATTAAAATATGTGGGGCTCATTAATTCTGCACACACGCAGTAGCATGTAAATCCCCCCAGGAGTATATAATGTTTAGAAATTCCAAGGGTGTTTTCTACTGGCATCATGAGACCTCCAGCATATGTCACTCAAATTGAAGTCTCCCATGATCACACAGGTTTGTTTTCCTACACATTATAGATATATGCATAAGGAGCCAGACATCCTGTTCCCTAATGTGATTTGATGATCTGTAGTGACACCCACTAGTACTTCATCATGTGATTTATCTATTAGGACATTGGTCCATAAGCATTCAAGATCATTTTCTTCCAAGTTATTTGTGACTTGGAAAGAGACTGTCATTTTTGATGTCGAATGGCACTCTTCCACCCCTTTTCCCACTACAACCTTCCTAAACAGGTTATAATTATTGATTTTTAACATTCCAATTGTGCAGATCATCCCACCAGGTTACATTCCTTCATCTAATAAACTGTTCTCTCATTTTGGGTAGTTACTCTTCTCCATCTCATCATGTACTTTTACAAAGTTCATTTTCTGTCATTTTTCAGTTCCATTTTTGAGCGATTGGGGGTTGATCATTTTGGATCATGGTTTCACTCACACTGGCTAAATTAGTGCTGTTAACCTAGTGTAAGAGAGATCAAAATACATTTCTTATAGTTGACTTACACGGAACAATCTCTACCCTTAATGTACTATGACTAATTTATATTATGTAGGGCATAAATGTTAATGTTTATTTTTAAGGGAGAGGAAGTATCTGGTGATTGGAACAGTGACTTGACTCCTGGGTTTCCTTGTTCTGCCAAAGATTAGCTTTGTATTGTTAGGCAAATCACACAGCATCTCTCTACCTTAGTTTATCCTTTTGTAAAATGGTTAGAATAATACTTACCTCACAGGTGTATAAGGCTTAACTATTGTGCATGAAGTGCTTTGAGATCCTTAGATAGAAGGCTCTTCATAAGTGCAAAATATATTAATATTACTCTATAGTCTTCAAGTAAGTTTTCAGTGGTATTAATAATTATCTCTGTGTATATATGCCTCTCGCTTTCTCATTGTGTTTTCTATATTTCTCAGATAACCCTGTGTTCCATTATCAGAATAAAAGTTTCAGATCCCAGCAAAGATCAATTAAGATGTCAATTAATGAAGGGAGGCAAACAGGTAACTCAGTCATTGTGGGCTTTATAGCTTGTCTGTCGGATGAGACTCAGATCACTGAGTCATGGGATGAATGTCACAAGATGAAATCCCTGCAAATAAAGGACGTGAGCAAAGGACGAAGTCAGTTCTGCTAGCAGATTTATGTGTTGGCAAATTAAGTATAATTATACTCTTTAGGGTGAACGTCATGCCACTTGCTTCCTTTTTTGTCATAAAAAAAGCTTGCCACCCCGCCCTGCTAAAGCAGTTCACATGGAGAATCTCTGAGGAAATGCGGAGATGAAAAACTTGAACTCAATGAAATATCTTGCTTGGTCCTACCTTCATTTGGGGATTATATATAGCCTTATATAATAAAATAAGTATCCTCTTAGTTGTACCTAAGGAGCTATTCCTTTTTTATCCAAATTTATTTCTACCTACATGGGATGTTTCCTTACCCTTTATTATTGTACATTAATCATACTATAAATGCCAGCCCATGAAATGGAGGCTATAGAAAACATTATACTTGTCAAAAGAATTACTCTTACATTGACCACAGCATCCTTCCCCTACTGTGTTTCATTGCCATTAACTTTGGATTTTTTATTCACATTTAAACCCTGGCAGACTGAGAGCTATTGCCCTGACTTGTACGATTAGAATTGGCATAAAAGTTCTGGCCCATCCAAACCCATTTTTGGTGGGGAGGCTCTAGACTTGTTTTGATTCTCTCATTACTCACCAGTCAAAGCTCTGAATGAGGAAATATGTCCATTTTCTTCAGCTCAGGAATCTGGAACTTCCAAAAGTGACTCACTTCTCAGCATGAGTAAACTCTGAACTTTATTTCCCATTTCTGAAACTCCTGATATGAGTGGCCTTCTTACATGTAAAACAGCATCTCATGGATTGGTAACTAGTTAAAAGGGTAGGAATAAATGGTCAGTTTTCAGAATGGAGAGAGGTAAATAGTGGTGTCCCCCAGGGTTCTGTACTGGGCCCAGTCCTGTTCAATATATTCATAAATGATCTGGAAAAAGGGGTAAACAATGAGGTGCCAAAATTTGTAGTTGATACAAAACTAGACTGCAAAGAGCGACAAAAAGATCTCTCAAAACTGGGTGACTGGGCAACAAAATGACAGACGACATTCAGTGTTGATAAATGCAAAGTAATGCACATTGGAAAACATAATCCCAACTATACATATAAAATGATGGGGTTTAAATTAGCTGTTACCACTCAAGAAAGAGATCTTGGAGTCATTATGGATAATCCTCTGAAAATATCCACTCAATGTGCAGCGACAGTCAAAAAAGCGAACAGAATGTTGGGAATCATTAAGAAGGGGATAGATAATAAGACAGAAAATATCATATTGCTTCTATATAAATCCATGGTACGCCCACATCTAGAATACTGCATGCAGATGTGATGGCCCCATCTCAAAAAAGATATATTGGAATTGGAAAAGGTTCAGAAAAGGGCAACAAAAATGGTTAGGGATATGAAATGGCTGCCATATGAGGAGAGATTAATATGACTGGGACTTTTCAGCTTGAAAAAGAGATGACTAAGGGGGGATATGATAGAGGTCTATAAAATCATGACTGGTGTGGAGAAAGTAAATAAGGAAGTGTTATTTACTCCTCATAACACAAGAACTAGGGCTCATCAAATCAAATTAATAGGCATCAGGTTTAAAACAAAAGGAAATATTTCTTCACACAACACACAGTCAACCTGTGGATCTCCTTGCCAGAGGATGTTGTGAAGGCCAAGACTGTAACAGGGTTCAAAAAAGGAACTAGATAAGTTCATTGAGGATAGGTGCATCTATGGCTATTAGCCAGGATGGACAGGGTGTCCCTAGCCTCTGTTTGTCAGAGGGTGGAGATGGATGGCAGGGGAGAGATCACTTGGTGATTACCTGTTCGGTTCACTCCCTCTGGGTCACCTGGCATTGGCCACTGTTGGCAGACAGGTTACTGGGCTAGATGGACCTTTGGTCTGACACAGCATGGCTGTTCTTATGTTCTTATGTGAAAAGTGGGAGTGTACTATATTAAATTTGGAAGGGGGGGACTTCACTCCAGTTGTTTCACTACCCCTTTTATAGGAAGGTTGAGAAGCAAAGTAAATAGGTGGCAGGGACTCTGAGCAGAGAGACCTATATCCTACGACAGCTTTCTCATTTTAATGTATTTATTGTATTGTGGTAGCACCTAGGAGCCCTAGTCATGGCCCAGAATCCCATTGTGCTTGGTGCTGTACAAACAGAGAATACAAAGTTGGGGCCTGTCCAAAGGAACTTATCTAATTTGTTTTATTTAAAGGTGGAACCTGAGCACAGTGAAGGCTGAGATCTATTCCATCTGTTCTAGTAGGTTGTTCTACACCCAAGAATCTTGTCTTGAGCCCATCCAGGCATGGCCAAAAAGCCCAGGCTAAGATTTTCAAAACTAGATCCCAGATCCACTGAAATTCAGTGGAAGTTAAGCACCAAAATATCTTTGTGGCTCTGGGCCTAGGTTCCTTACCTTGGACTCCTAAATCCATATTTTGGCATCTAAACAAGTGACCTGGATTAAAATCAACATCAGCAACAAACTCTGAGTCTCTTCTAATCAGTGGGAGCTGCTAGGTGATCAACAGTTTTGAAAATCAGACTACTTATTTAGGTGCCTAAATATGGACTGGACCAAATCTCCAAACTGTTTTCTTCCACTGAACAACTCTCCCTGGCTGAACTCATAAAGACAATCAAATTAAATATAAATGGGGATAGACTACAAGATTTTTTCTTGAAAGCCTGACTTGCTAGCAGCTCAACAAACATAGGGATAGCATTTAGCATTAGGAGCACACTTGTTATTTTCCCACCCAGTGAGTGTTGGATGTTAACTACTTCCCAGCAATGGAAAATATCACGTGTATGTTAGGAACCAAAGTGCATGTTCTGATTCTGAAATGAAAGAGTCTGCACCAAGGATTTATCTAACAACAAAGCTGATGCCTTAGGTTCGTATCACTGATTTACATAAAGTTGTCTCCCTGCTCTCCGGTTTGAACGGACAATGTCAGTTTCATTCCGCGGTGCGACAATGCCAGAGACAGAATGATGGGAGAGAACAGTATCTGGGAAGACCAGGCTTCTTTGACTACCTGCTTTGAGCAGGCTTGAATAACATGATGGTTACAATTCCAGGAGCTGCCAAGGGCCTTGCCTATTCTATTTGTACTGCTACCACTACTAGTATTTCAGTAGTATCTAGAGGACCCAAGCAAGATCAGGCCCCCTTTCTGCTAGGCACTGTACGAACACATAATAAGAGACAGACCTTGCCTCAAAAGGCTTATAATCTAGTGGGGACCACACCGCTGGAAGAAATCTTTCCTGAACCCCCTCTTCTGGCCTTCAAAGAACTCCCCAACCTTACCAAGCTCGTCAGCAGAAGCAAGCTCCCTACAGACTAGCACACATCAACTCAAAGTGCACTAGTCCCTGCCATAACATCAGTTGCAAAATCTGCAGACATACTTCTCACACCTCACCTTTCAAGATCCATGGATCTTACACGTCTATCACAACATGTAGTACATGTCATCCAGTGCATCAAATTCCCCAACAGCGGCTATGTGGGTGAAACCAGACTCTTGAACGACCTCACACAGAAAAATGATAAAAGACAAAAACACCCTTGGGCAAACAGTTTTCAAAAAACAGTCATTCCATATCTGACATCCTCAAAGAAAACTTGCACAATACCTTCCAAAGAAAGGCCTAGGAATGTAAATTAATAGCTTTGCTAGACACTAAAAATCATGGAGTCAATAGAGGAACTCATTTTATATCTCTTTACAAAAATCTATGACCCACTGACCCTCCTTTGTCCTATGACTGGAGCTGTGTTAGTGGCTAACTTCATTTTGAATGGATCCTCACAACATGTGTTAGCTCCTGGGCTTAGAGAGACAAGGTGGGTGAGGTAATATATTTCATTGGACCAGCTTCTGTTGGAGAAAGAAACTTTCAAGCTTACACGGAGCTCTTCTTCAGGTCTGGGAAATGTACTCAGCATGTGACAGCTAAATACAAGTTGAAACAGGTTGTTTAGCAGAAGTAAATGCATATTTTAAGGGACCGTTCAAAGTGAAGTGGCTCGTTAACAGCTCTCCAGTCATGGGAAGAAAAAAATACCTCCTTCACATAACAATCTGTTCCACCTAGTATTAAGCCGTGATTCTCTGATTACCTTTCCCAGGACGGAAGAAGAGTTCTGTGTAGCTCAAAAGCTTGTCTCTTCCACCAACAATAAAAGATATTAGCTCACCCACCTTGTCTCTAACACAGAGAAAGGAAGTTTTATTATCCCAAGTGTTTTTAGATGAAGGACTGAGATATAGAGAGATTGTGACTTGTAAATATACCTAACCCCAAGACCATCGTTCTAGGACTCTCACAGTTGTTGCCGCTGGTGGTAGCAAGGGTGGGAAATTTTAGGGATAAAGACCCATGTAGATACAACTACCTTTTCCTTATGGAAGGCTGCCACAGTTGGAATCTGCAGAGATGCTTGAGCTGGGAGGACCCAACTAATATAGAACAAAGGATGCTGCTGGTACATTTTGATTGAGGATCCCCTTTGGAAATCACTCCCTGCCTCCTTGATCCTACAGAACCTTGTTAACCTTATGGGATGCTGCAAAGAACACCCTTTTTCCCCCTCAGGATTCAGGGAGGGAGACTGGATAGAGGGTTAGCATTTGTGTAGTCTTATTTAATAGCAGAGAAATATTAGTATGATAGCAATGCATCATGCTCACATTGTCAATTTTATTTTACAAATTTTAAACCTGATAAGTTGCCTGATATTTGGGATCAGAGCTCTGCTAGAAATCTAGTAAATAATTAATTAATACTCTCCCCAAATAAGAGTTTGCAAGATTGGATCTAAGGATAGAGATTTTGGCCTCATCCAAAGCCCGTTATAGTCAAATGGGAAGGCTGCCATTGACTTGAATGGGTTTTTGGATAGCATCCTTTGCTTACTGTAGGATATAAGTGAAGATTTTTGATGATATGGGTGTAGTGTTCCCTTTCTCTGAGTATCGGTAAGGAAATTAACCCGTCAGCCTTTGGAAAAATTGAGGTTTGAAGAACTGGGATTTGGAATAACGTTTTGGAAGATAAGGTATTTAAAAGCGAACCAAACAAGAAGTCTAGTCATCCCCTGTAAAATCTGCATATAGTGTTACACAGCTCATGAATTAGTAGTTTGAACAAGAGAGAGACAAGGAGGGTGAGGTAATACTTTTATAGGACCAATTTTTGTTGGTGAAGAGGACAAGCTTTTGAGCTTCACAGAGCTCTTCCTCGGGTTTAAATAAGACAGGCGTATATATCAATATTCATTCTAGGGCTCAGATAAAGCAAACAAAACTAAATAATGCAGTGAACCTCTTTCACTGGCACCTGCAGCTACATACAGATTGTTAGCTGAAAGGAAATGGAAAAGGATGGTGGGAAAAAGGGGGGTGAAATGTTAAATATATGCTTTAAAATATTGATAGGGTTGACAGAGATGTGACAAGGCTAGTAAGCAATGTCAGAATTCTAGCAATACCAAACAAATCTACAATTACCCATAGGGAATGCATTGAGTCTGATTCTGTCCTGATTCACCTGTTAAGAAATGCTGGGTTTTTTAAGTTGCCTAAGAGAATACAGAATCATGGCTTGAGGATGAATTCAGATGCACTGATGCCTTGAACAAAGAGAACTGTCAAAGCCCCGAAGAATCAGTGTACTTTTTATCAGACTAATGATAACTATGAAACAATGACAAAACAATCAGGAATCTACCTGATAAAGTATTTGTCTGCTTCTGCTACATTTAGTTCAGTGTCTTGGGCACATTGTTATTCTGACACTGCTGAGAAATTTACAGGATAAGCCAGAGAGAAGAGCCATCTGCTGATTTTTATTGCAGGAGCATATGGTTAGCAAATTAAGATGTGGAACTGTGAAATAATAATAATATAAAAGCAAAAGGATTGGGGTGTTGGTCAGGATTGGAAAGGGGTTTAGGGTTCTCTCTTCAGAGGAAAAAAATACAGTCAAGTTTCCTGAAAGGAATGCATCACAAAGCAGAGAATCTCCACTAAAAATGCTTTATGAATGTAACAGTCTTAGAAACATTTCCTCCATCTTTCTTCTCTGTGTGGCACTTCCATTTGTGTCAAAGGGTTAGTGAGAGACTTTCCCCATTAGTGATGCCACTGTACCTTTCAAATAGATAGTGTTTTCAGATTGCTTTTCGCTGTCTGCTGATGGTTCCAAAAAGGTGTAATTCGTTACTTAGGGTTACATTGTGATATTTCACCAAGGCTCAATGCTGGGTGAAGAGCCACCTTTCACCCCAGCAGGACACATGGCTCAACCTACTCCTCCTAAGCCTTGACTGACCTCAGCTCAGTTATGCCTGAATTTACCGCAGTGTAAGGGAGAGGAGAATTGTGCCAAATGCCTCTGACAGAAAAGTTCCTGAATCCTAACTTTTATGTGTTTGGCATTTGCTATCTTTAACGCCATAACAGAATTTTTGTATAATGACCACACCACACCTGAAGAGGAGGGAACGTTGTCCGGGTTTACTGAACGAGTGTAGCTGTGCTTTATGGCGGGCGGGGCGGGAGGTGGTCAGCTTTGCAGTGCTCACTCACCCCCAGGGAATATAAGGCTGGAAGGCTTTAAAGGTGCAAGCCCTGGACATTGGAAGCCCTTTCTCCACACAACAGGCAAGGCAGCACTCTAGAGGTGCGAATATCAGGTTGGGTTAGGACCTGCTGTGAGTATTGCGTTCGTTGCTCCTTTTTAGGGGGGCTGGAAAGGAAATTTTACCTCACCACCATATTGGCTTAGGTGGAGTGAGGATATTTGCCTGCTTCCCAGCGGGTGTCAGGGAGGACACATTATGGTGAGGAGAAAAGGTGGTTAGGTTATATGTCGCAACTTATTTTGTAAGTGTTGGGTGGATGTACAGTGCAGGTACTCCATGGGGAAGTCCACCAGTGACCAGATCAATGGCCTGGTAAAGAACTGAAAAGGATGTGCTGATCAAAGAAATGGAATTGGTGGGGGTAGGGTTTCAGGAGTCCTATGATTGGTATGATAGGGAGCCAACCCCCATTCTTATAGCCCATCTTAACCCTCCTACAAGATGGGGAGATGGTAAGGTCCAAGCCATGGGTAGGCTGGGTGTCCTGGATGGAAAATGAAGGGGGGGCTGGTGGAAGCCCTCAGTAGTTATTTGAATAAACGTGGTATTGCCTGCACTGTACACGTTTATCTGCTGGGTAATCCCAGGCATCTATTTATAAAGTTGCGGCCTGATTAAATCCATATCAAGTGTCTCTTTTGGTATAGCTGGACAATGTCATTTTCTAGATCTTATAAATGGGATGTATAATTTATCAAAGGATTTTTGTTAATCTGTGATGTTGCCTGAGACAAAGACATTGGTATTTTTCTGTTAGATAGAAGAGAAAATTGCTTACTTGTAACTGTTGTCCTCTTAAGATATTAATTGTGATAGACAACATTTAGGTACCATGCTCTTTATTTGTTTATTATTTCTCTGATTGACATTGTTGCTTGGTAAATAGCTGCACTTAGAGGAGATAGTTCCAAGCCAATCAGATCTAGATTGGTGATTTGCATTCAGGCCTATCACTTACCAATAGTAAACACTGTAGTAAAAGACAAACAAATTCTAGTAAGCAAACTCTTCAGTTGTTTGGCTACTTTTTATAGACTGAGAAGAAAGAGTTTCTCTCCCACTTCCTCAAGTTGACTTTCCACCTAGTGTAAAACATAAGGTTCATGGTCATAAATCCAGAAGAAATCCCGGTTAGCTGAAATATGTTTCCATATTAAATTGTCTTGTGCGTGCATAATGCTGAAGTTGCTTTTAGAAATAAAAGTGCCTTTTGTATATAGTATCTTTTTTAGAACAATTTTTCCAGAGAACATTGCTCTTTTCTGAAGAGGATAAAATCTGAATAAATCTTAATGTGCTTTACTCTGTGGGATGGAATCTTAAGGTTCATTCTTTTCACTGAGTTTTACAAAGGACCAGATGCCTATTTTGATGTCCAATACATCATACAGTATGAAACATCTACTGGACAGTAATGGAAAGCAGTCAGAAATCAAGTGGCTAATGATACCCCTCGCATGCTTGCATGGTTAGAGATAGTGCATGGTCTTGAAAGGTTAGTACTTCAATCAGATTGAAAATTGTAACGGGAGTGATTCCATAGATCTGTTAAAAGAAAAGGAGTACTTGTGGCACCTTAGAGACTAACCAATTTATTTGAGCATGAGCTTAAATAAATTGGTTAGTCTCTAAGGTGCCACAAGTACTCCTTTTCTTTTTGCGAATACAGACTAACACGGCTGTTCCTCTGAAACCTGTCATAGATCTGTTGTAGATGCTCCATGTTCTGTAAAGAAGAGTGACCTGATGTGATTGAGAGCACTCATAGAATAGCATACTACCAGTATGCTAGGCAGTTTAGAGCTGCTCTGTAGTCTTCCAAGGATACTGAAGTCAAACCAACTATCCCATCAGTTGCCCTGGCTGACTGTCCAGATGTTGTTCTTGTGAAAATTTAATAGGAATTAAACTGGTAGGGTTTTATGGAAATTGAAAGCCTTTCTATAGGTTTCTTGAACTGTCCTAAAATTCTACAGTGAGAATATTATTTTCCGTTGAATTCTGTAGGATGGTTCAATCACCAAGAGAAAAGTTGTATTATATAGGACTTTTCCATAAGAGTTACCTCTCTATACCATAAAAAGAAAAGGAGTACTTGTAGCACCTTAGAGACTAACCAATTTATTTGAGCATGAGCTTTCGTGAGCTACAGCTCACTTCATCAGATGCATACCGTGGAAACTGCAGCAGACTTTATATATACACAGAGAATATGAAACAAAACCTCCTCCCACCCCACTGTCCTGCTGGTAATAGCTTATCTAAAGTGATCATCAGGTGGGCCATTTCCAGCACAAATCCAGGTTTTCTCACCCTCCACCCCCCCACACAAATTCACTCTCCTGCTGGTGCTAGCCCATCCAAAGTGCAACTCTTTACATAATCAAGTCGGGCTATTTCCTGCATAAGGAAATAGCCCGACTTGATTATGTAAAGAGTTGTCACTTTGGATGGGCTAGCACCAGCAGGAGAGTGAATTTGTGTGGGGGGGTGGAGGGTGAGAAAACCTGGATTTGTGCTGGAAATGGCCCACCTGATGATCACTTTAGATAAGCTATTACCAGCAGGACAGTGGGGTGGGAGGAGGTATTGTTTCATATTCTCTGTGTATATATAAAGTCTGCTGCAGTTTCCACGGTATGCATCTGATGAAGTGAGCTGTAGCTCACGAAAGCTCATGCTCAAATAAATTGGTTAGTCTCTAAGGTGCTACAAGTACTCCTTTTCTTTTTGCAAATACAGACTAACACGGCTGTTACTCTGAAACCTCTCTATACCATGCTACCACCATTCCTAACAAAAACTCAGTGTAACAGTTAGCACTGTTGGTGTTCTGCAATATGAACCTTCATGGGACCCAGATATTTGGTTGCATTTCATCAACAGTCTTGTGGTCAAAAGTGTCCTCTGTCACGGTAAAGGGAGGGAAGAATTAATATTGGGATACCTGCCAATATGAGTAGCAGTTTGTCTTCCCTGTTAAAGAACCACAATATCCCTTTTTCCCCCTCAAGGGTTATGTTTTTATATTATAATTAAAGCAAATTCTCTATGCAATTATAATTTACTAACATTTTCAAAAGTGATAAATAAACTTTAAATGTAAAAACAAAATGTTCTAATTGTTGAAGGAGAGGAGTTGCCAACTAGAATACCATTGTTTCTTTAATGAAGTGCAAACTTCTCTGTCCCTTAGCTGAACCAGTGGACACTTAACCTTCTGTCTGCTTTGCAGCAGTCTGCATTTGTGTGGTGTTGGATTTTTAGCCTTCCATCCCTATTATTTTTTTAAAAAAATATAAAGTGTTAACTTAAAGTTTGTGTGGCCTAATTTTCTGATAGACTCATTGGTGTTACACCAGCAGATATCTAGTCCCATGGAATGTCACCATTCATCCTAAAGCCGTCCCTTTCTGACTCGGTTCCTCAAGAAAGCTGCCCACTTTGCTGAGCGAAAGTATCCGGAACAAAAATGACAAATTAAATAGAAATATATTTGTAGGTGAACGGAGAACTTCCTGCATTGTAATCTCTTCTAGTATGTACAGTGAGAAAGGGATGGTTCTTGTCATACTTTCATAGGATTTAAGGCCAGAAGGGACCATTATGATCCTCTCATCTGGCCTATAATTTAAGGTGGAGGTAGACCATGTCTCTTAGAAAGATATCCAGTTTTCATTTAATTACTTCAAGTGATGGAAAATATACCACATCCCATGGTAAATTGTTCCAATGATTAATTGCTGTTAATAATTTGCACCTTATTTCCAGTCTGAATTTATCTAGCTGCATCTTCTACCCACTAGAGCTTGATATGTCTTTGTCCACTAGAAATTTCTTCCCGTGTAGGTACTTATGGACTGTGATTAATTCACCACTAAACCTTCTATTTATAGTGAGTAGTTTCTCTTGTATAATGCCATAAATGTAGCTAAACAAAGGTTCAGAAGAGCTTCCAATCCAAGTATCATAAAAGATTAGAAACAGCATCCAACAAATGTTGTCTTAGCTCAGTAGGCAGTGTGTCAATCTCCTGGTCTGATGGTCCTGAGTCTCAGCCTCAAAAAAGGCAATCTGAGTCTTTTTTAGAAGACAAAAGAGTTGCAGGATCCATTGGCTGGAAGTTGAAGTCATCAAAATTACAACTGGAAATAAGAAAAGGAGGACTTGTTGCACCTGAGAGACTAACAAATTTATTTGAACATAAGCTTTCGTGAGCTACAGCTCACTTCATCGGATGCATTCAGTGGAAAATACAGTGGGGAGATTTATGTACGTAGAGAACATGAAACAATGGGTGTTACCATACACACTGTAATGAGAGTGATCACTTAAGGTGAGCTATTACCAGCAGGAGAGGGGGTGGGGGGGAAACCTTTTGTAGTGATAATCAAGGTGGGCCATTTCCAGCAGTTGACAAGAACGTCTGAGGAACAGTGTGGGGTGGGAGGGGGAAGAAGCACGTTTTTAACATTGGGGGTAATTAACCATTGGAACAGATTTCCAACGGATGCAGCAGATTCTCCATCACTTGGAATCTCTAAATGAAAAGGGAAAGATCCTCAGCTGGTGTAAATCAGCATAGATCTCTTGTTGCTAATATCTTCTTTGAGGAATATAAAGTTGCAGAGTTGATGAGAACAGTGTAAAGCTAATCATGACCCAGGAATTAAAGGCTAGGGTTCTAATGTGTATACTAGTATGGCAGGGGGAGAGGTAAAGATGGCCACATAGTAACTTAATCAATGTTCATAGCAAAATTAAAGAGCCGGCAGCTCTCATAAGTGTATTCAAGAGCAATGTTCTGATTAAGAAATAAATCATGTGTACCAATGAATTTTGTTAGAGCAATTTTGAAACATATTTAACTACAAAATCTCATTGCACAATAATAGCACTTCATCTGAGACCATTAAGGACCTAAAACAAACCTTTCAGAGCCTCAAGGCCCAAAGCAGGGGGGATCCTCACTTTGATGCCATTGCATAAAAAAATAATAGGCTCCCCTTTCCTAAAGTGGCCCCTGGGCTTAGATCGAGGCCCACAAAGGGATTTCCTGTGCCAATTACTCCGACCCCTGAGCCTAGTTCCTTTGTCTAGTAAACTAACACCACTGTTTGACTTCCTTCAGGAAATATTGGCTTTTGAAAACTCTGGTAGAGAAAAATAGATTCCTCCCAAAACCCCCTTAAATTGTTTGAAGACAAGATTCATATCCCAAAGAGGTTGAAGGAGAACAGAGCTGAAACAGAAAACAGTGTAAAGTAGCCTTTCTTTGCTTCATGAAAAATGAGGTTTATATTGTGTGTGTGTGTGAGAGAGACAGTGAATTCCACTAGTTTTCTCATGTGATTCATTTGTCTAGTGTGTTTGTAGACACTAGGTAAACATACATCTAAAGAGCATCATTCAGTATGGCGTGTGCTTTGCGAATTTACTTTCTAATGCAAACGGAGGCAAATACGAATGATACCAATTTATATACAAAGGGCTATGTTCTGCCCTCAGTGACGTGGGCCCCACTGTCATTGACTAGATCAGGAGTTGCACTCACATACCCAAAGGAGGAATGTGAGAAAGCACTGGGCTTTTAGTCCCCATTCAGAGCAGCACTTAAGTGTGTGCTAAAGTCCCTCGAAGTGAAAGGATGGAATTTAGCATGTGCTTATATGCTGTCTTGAATCGGGGCCTTAAATATATGCTGTCAAGGTGGTTGGGGCATAAATTTGGGTCTGAATTTCACATCCCCCAGGCTTCAGATATGAGATTTTGGTCCTACCCATTACTAAGATGGGAGACATTTGTAGAATTTAGATCAAGGTTCAGATTTCAAATACCTCCAGAATTTGAGAGGGTTTGCTTTGGGCCCCTAATTTGTGTTAAGTAGTGCTGTTATTTACAGATGCAAGATGTGTTTTTAAATTGGAAAACTGGTTCAAAATACCAGTAAATCCCATACATAAAAACTAAAAAAAAGAAAAAAATAGTAATGCAGTGTCGATAAAGCTGATTGTAACCTTTTAAGTGTGATGCTACTTGTTACAGTGTTTATGCTGTCTCAGTGTGTCTGCTTCTTTGATGGAGTTATCAGCTTCAGAAATGCTGATTTAGTCTGTTTAGTGGATTGAACAACAGCGCCAGTATTAGCTAGAATAAATTTGTAGCCATCTTAAGGACTTCTAGATGTCCTTTAAAAAATTGGGCAAAGGGGTAGAAAGAGAAACAGTAAAAGACTAAATAGAAATAGAGCAGGGAAAGAACTTAGAAAGGTTATATGTCAAGTTATCTTTAGACTTTCATAATGTTTGATTGCTTAATAGTGTAGGCCAGAGAGCTAGCTTTAGAATGTATTTTATTCATCAGTAATGCAAGAACCTATAGGTCTGTATCCTGTAAGATATTAGCTTTAGCATTTAGCATAAGGCCTGAGGCCTATGAACTTTGGCACAGATAAATGGCCTAATGGTCACCCCTATGTTTTGGGGAACTGGAAATAGTGTGTGTAAGGGTGAATTTTGTCCATAACAACACCAGCCAACCACAGGAACTTGAGCTAACACCAGCTTTTGGATAGAATGGTGATAACTGGGAATTCTTAGGTAATCAATATAATTAATACATAATCTATAGATCTGGCTACAATGGTGCATCCTTTCCATTTTCTTAAAGTCATTTATTTGAATGGACAATAGAAAGTTGCAGGCTAAGCTGCATTCTGAAGCAAAATATTCAAAAGTGTCCAATAATTTTAGATGCCCTTCTTGAAACAGATGGGCAAAGGGACCCTGGTTTAAAGGCTGCTTTTGAAAATTCAGCTGCTGACACCTTCAGAGAGAAAACAAGATAGTTAAGTAGTTGAACTCCAAGCATGTTGGAATCAAGGTGGATGAATAGTGTGAAATAATGGAGCATCCTAACTCTTAACTGTGGTGTTATTCAACTTCTATAGATATGTTACCTTTTTGTCATGCATGTTTCTGATACCTTTTATCTCTGTTTGGCACCCAATATATATATTTACAGCCAATGATATACCTTTCACCATAAAAGTCCAACTCACAAGAGCAGTTTATGGGTAACTAGCAAACAATGGAGAATGTTTTATAAATTGACATGATTAGCTGCAACCAAAAACTTCCTTTTGCAAAATTGCATTGTTATTCATGTCAGAGTATTTAAGGAGCTTTAAAACATTGCTCACAGATGAAATAATGCTTTGTTCTGTTTTGATGATGAAAACAGTTACTTGTTCAGTTGAGGACATCTTTGTGACATGAGTTTGAACTTTTCTATTTCTTGTCAGTGCCAATTGTTAACATATTAATAATTTTGTTATTTCCCAAAAAAATCCTGGATTGTGGAAGTACACTGAGAATCTGAAGCCTGAGTCTAATTTCACTCTGATGTCAATCTGGAGTAGCACTATTGACTTCAGTGGGATTACACCACATTTAGACCATTGTAAGTGAGATCTGAATCTGGACCTTTAAAAATTCCTTCAAGCATTAGAAAGTCTGCATAAAACACAAACCTAGAGAAACAGTATTAGACTTTACCACATACTTGGGTTCCTTCAGAGCGTGAATGCATAGCATTCTGCAGTTTCTGGAGAAAAGAAGGTCATAGTATTCGCATAGTATTTAAAATAAATGGGGTTGACAGAATTCAACTATTTTACAATCATGATGTGATAATATTGATAATTTTAAAGATTTTTTTATACCTTTATCAATTTAAATGTCACAGTTGTGAGAAAGTGAGATGGGGCATCAGACAATCATCTAATGACAAACATTGAGATGCAGAAAGTTAAAGCTTCATAAACCATTAAAACACAAATTATCAAAACATCATGTCAAAATATATAAAATAAATATCCTTAAATCAAAAAATCATACCTGTTTTTACTATTCATTCACTAGTCTACTTGTAAGAAGCCTAATTCAAAAATCTAAATCACATGATTTTGACTCAAAGCAGCAATTTTCTTACTTTGCCTATTTGTACATTTTGATTATTATCAGCGGAAAATTTTTTGTTGGTGGTGGTTTGCATGTGTATGGTGAAATCAATGTTTACCAACATTTACCGATAAAAATTGAATCCTTCCAAGCCTAATAAAACTATAGGTTACAGCGGAATAACATTCCATTCGGATCGTAGTCATGATTGTCCCCACATCAGTTAGAAACTATACAAAATGGTCCCTGCAAATATATAGTGGGAAAAATCAATGAGAGGAATGGATGGGGAAAGCAAGGGGAGATGGAAGGATGGATGAAAAGAAATTGGGAAGTAAGAAGTGGGAGAGAAAGAGAGAAGGAACTGGATGAAGAAACAGGGCAGGAGAAATAAGAAATAGGAGAAGTGGACGGCTTATGTGACCTCTAGAGAAGATGGCTGCCTGACTTCTGGTCTCTTCAACCCCCACCCTCACTCCCTGAATAATTTTCATCAGTTAAGGGCTGCCAGATATTTAAACCATAATTTGCTCTTAGAAATGTACTAATTAGATGAGGAGGACCCTGTTTGTTTTGTTGTTATTGATCCTGCTGGGAAAAATAGTACCAAATTTGATATTTTATCTCAAGATATACGTGAGCTCTCTAAAAATATGAGAGAAGTCAAAGCTTGTTAAGTAACAAATGACAAAAAAATGCCATAAAACTGAAGGTGGTTAAAATGGAGAATGCTTCCTTAATGCAAAGTATAATCAGTATTGAGGAGAAACAAGAAGATCTGGAAAACTGATAACACAGGAATAATTTGCTGTTACTCGGGGACCCCTGAAGGGCTAGAAGGATAAAAACATAATTTGTTTTCTCCAGAACACCCTCACCCTGTATTACATCCCTTGTTTGTCTCCCAGGGGGATGGGAAGGACTCATCAAGTGTCAGGGGGCAGAAGAAGAGAGAACAATAATAACTCCAGACCCATCATATTTAAATCGATAAGATTTAATGACACAGTTAAACTGATGTCTGCTGCTTGGCAAAAAGGAACACTTAAATATAAGGATTTAAAATACTTTTTGTATCCAGACTTCTCTGTAAATTAAAGCAAGAAGAGAGCCACATTTAGTGGCATCAAGCGAGCTCTCAGGGGATCAGATATTAACTGTTGCCTCAGATAGCCTGTGATCTTCATAATGAAGCTGACAGGCTCTGTGAAATAACTCAATACCCCATCGTATGCTTGGCAGGCACTATTGAGACCAGATCTCACTAAGGGTAACAGTATGATCCTCTCAGAGGAATATAAATTGGAGAGCATAAACCCTGAAGAACAGGAACTGTGACTGAGAAAACCAGGCAACTTATGTACATGTGGTCTACTTCTTATTTATATATTTACGAGTCTATGAATGTGCTTACAATATATACATGATGCTAATACGTTCTTAGCTATTTATTTGTGTTATTTGTGACTATCAGTATCACTTTATATAGGCACTTGTATATTTATTTTTACCTTTTTACCCCTAGTTGTAGTTTATATATTTATAATACATGTATGGTAATAATTAAGGCTGTGAGTTTATCACAGAGGTCATGGAAGTGATGGATTCCATGACTTTCCATGATCTCCGTGACTTCTGCAGCAGCCAGTGTGGCTGGCTCCAGGGCTGCCTGAGCAGCTCAGGTAGGCCCTGGGCCAGTCGCAGTCCCCGCTGCTGGGGCAGTCTCAGGCCACTGCCCCCCCGCAACAGCAGCAGAAGGAATTTGGGTGTGGGAGGGGACTCAGGGCTGGGGATTGGGGCATGGGAGGAGGTGAGGGCTCTGGGCAGCGCTTACTTTGAGGGGGCTCCCTCCCTCAGCTCCTAGATCCATGTGCTGCCTCCGCCCGCAGGCACCACCCCTGCAGCTCCCATTGGCCACAGTTCCTGGCCAATGGGAGCTGTGGAGCTGGCAGTGCACAGAGCTAGGAGCTTAGGGAGGGACATGTTGCTGCTTCCAGAAGCCGGGTAGGAAGCCTGCCAGCCCCGCCAACTCCCCTCTCCCCAGCACCCATGGGGGTCCTGGGCTGCTCCCACCCAAGCACCCACCTGGACTGTCCCAGTAACACCTATGCCCCCCGCACACACGCGGCACCACCCAGGCCATCCCCCCCAGCACCCACGGCACTCCCAAGATTTAGTCAGGGGTATAGTACAGGTCATGGACAGGTCATAGGTCGTGAATTTTTGCTTACTGCCTGTGACCTGTCCATGACTTTTACTAAAAATACACATGACTAAAACATAGCTTTAGTAATAATATATTCATATTTATTTGCACACATTATCATTTATGTCACTTAATGTTTATCTTTTTATTAGTTTATTGGTATAAATAAGTATATACTATGTGCATATTAACATTTATGTATAATATACTATTACTTATGGATTCATATCTATGACACAATAGGTTTCATTCATTTATATGGCTTGGCACATGTAGGGATTTTGGTAAATATAAGTATATTTCTGGCAGATTCCTTATTAATTCATACTGTGTATAGGGGATACAGGTATATACCATGTGGGATCTGAACTTGCCAGTACTTGAAGTCTGAGATGTTAAGAGTAAGGTGTGTGGTGTATGTATTTTTTTTTGCATGAAGAAGCACTCAGAAGCTGTTGATATATTGGTCATCAATTAGCAGCTGAACAATCACTGTCTTTCATGAACTCTATTACGTTTTGTTCCTAGACTGTATGGAGGCTTAATGAAACCTCCAAGAGAATCAAAACTTGAAGGCACTTAAAATCAAATGGATGTCACATAACTTTTCTTCAGGAGACCCATTTAAGGACTGAATATGAAGACAGAATTAAAAAACTAAGGGTGGGACATGAATGTCACTCCTCTTTAAACTCCAGAAGCAGGGGAGTAGTGGTGCTAATCCACAACAGCCTAACTTTTCAGTTTCAGAGTAACAGCCATGTTAGTCTGTATTCGCAAAAAGAAAAGGAGTACTTGTGGCACCTTAGGGTATGTCTACACTACGGAATAAGGTCGAATTTATAGAAGTCGGTTTTTTAGAAATCGGTTTTATATATTCGAGTGTGTGTGTCCCCACAGAAAATGCTCTAAGTGCATTAAGTGCATTAACTCGGCGGAGCGCTTCCACAGTACCGAGGCTAGAGTCGACTTCCAGAGCGTTGCACTGTGGGTAGCTATCCCACAGTTCCCGCAGTCTCCGCTGCCCATTGGAATTCTGGGTTGAGATCCCAATGCCTGATGGGGCTAAAACATTGTCGCGGGTGGTTCTGGGTACATATCGTCAGGCCCCCGTTCCCTCCCTCCCTCCGTGAAAGCAAGGGCAGACAATCGTTTCGCACCTTTTTTCCTGAGTTACCTGTGCAGACACCATACCACGGCAAGCATGGAGCCCACTCAGGTAACCGTCACCCTATGTCTCCTGGGTGCTGGCAGACGCGGTACAGCATTGCTACACAGTAGCAGCAACCCCTTGCCTTGTGGCAGCAGACGGTACAGTATGACTGGTAGCCGTCATCGTCATGTCCGAGGTGCTCCTGGCCACGTCGGCTGGGAGCGCCTGGGCAGACATGGGCGCAGGGACTAAATTTGGAGTGACTTGACCAGGTCATTCTCTTTAGTCCTGCAGTCAGTCCTATTGAACCGTCTTATGGTGAGCGGGCAGGCGATACGGACTGCTAGCAGTCGTACTGTACCATCTTCTGCCAGGTAGGCCTTAGATGAGGATGGCTAGCAGTCGTACTGTACCATCTTCTGCCGAGCAGCCATGAGATGTGGATGGCATGCAGTCCTTCTGCACCGTCTGCTGCCAGCCAAAGATGTAAAAGATAGATGGAGTGGCTCAGAACAAGAAATAGACCAGATTTGTTTTGTACTCATTTGCCTCCTCCCCTGTCTAGGGGACTCATTCCTCTAGATCACACTGCAGTCATTCACAGAGAAGGTGCAGCGAGGTAAATCTAGCCATGTATCAATCAGAGGCCAGGCTAACCTCCTTGTTCCAATAAGAACGATAACTTAGGTGCACCATTTCTTATTGGAACCCTCCGTGCAGTCCTGCCTGAAATACTCCTTGATGTACAGGCACCCCCTTTGTTGATTTTAGCTCCCTGAAGCCAATCCTGTAAGCCGTGTCGTCAGTCGCCCCTCCCTCCATCAGAGCAACGGCAGACAATCGTTCCGCGCCTTTTTTCTGTGCGGACGCCATACCAAGGCAAGCATGGAGGCCGCTCAGCTCACTTTGGCAGTTAGGAGCACATTAAACACCACACGCATTATCCAGCAGTATATGCAGCACCAGAACCTGGCAAAGCGATACCGGGCGAGGAGGCGACGTCAGCGCGGTCACGTGAGTGATCAGGACATGGACACAGATTTCTCTGAAAGCATGGGCCCTGCCAATGCATGCATCATGGTGCTAATGGGGCAGGTTCATGCTGTGGAATGCCGATTCTGGGCTCGGGAAACAAGCACAGACTGATGGGACCGCATAGTGTTGCAGGTCTGGGACGATTCCCAGTGGCTGCGAAACTTTCGCATGCGTAAGGGCACTTTCATGGAACTTTGTGACTTGCTTTCCCCTGCCCTGAGGTGCATGAATACCAAGATGAGAGCAGCCCTCACAGTTGAGAAGCGAGTGGCGATAGCCCTGTGGAAGCTTGCAACGCCAGACAGCTACCGGTCAGTTGGGAATCAATTTGGAGTGGGCAAATCTACTGTGGGGGCTGCTGTGATGCAAGTAGCCCACGCAATCAAAGATCTGCTGATATCAAGGGTAGTGACCCTGGGAAATGTGCAGGTCATAGTGGATGGCTTTGCTGCAATGGGATTCCCTAACTGTGGTGGGGCTATAGACGGAACCCATATCCCTATCTTGGCACCGGAGCACCAAGCCGCCGAGTACATAAACCGCAAGGGGTACTTTTCGATAGTGCTGCAAGCTCTGGTGGATCACAAGGGACGTTTCACCAACATCAACGTGGGATGGCCGGGAAAGGTGCATGATGCTCGCATCTTCAGGAACTCCGGTCTGTTTCAAAAGCTGCAGGAAGGGACTTTATTCCCAGACCAGAAAATAACTGTTGGGGATGTTGAAATGCCTATATGTATCCTTGGGGACCCAGCCTACCCCTTAATGCCATGGCTCATGAAGCCGTACACAGGCAGCCTGGACAGTAGTCAGGAGCTGTTCAACTACAGGCTGAGCAAGTGCAGAATGGTGGTAGAATGTGCATTTGGACGTTTAAAGGCGCGCTGGCGCAGTTTACTGACTCGCTTAGACCTCAGCGAAACCAATATTCCCACTGTTATTACTGCTTGCTGTGTGCTCCACAATATCTGTGAGAGTAAGGGGGAGATGTTTATGGCGGGGTGGGAGGTTGAGGCAAATCGCCTGGCTGCTGGTTACGCGCAGCCAGACACCAGGGCGGTTAGAAGAGCACAGGAGGGCGCGGTACGCATCAGAGAAGCTTTGAAAACCAGTTTCATGACTGGCCAGGCTACAGTGTGAAAGTTCTGTTTGTTTCTCCTTGATGAAACCCCCTGCCCCTTGGTTCACTCTACTTCCCTGTAAGCTAACCACCCGCCCCTCCTCCCTTCAATCACCGCTTGCAGAGGCAATAAAGTCATTGTTGCTTCACATTCATGCATTCTTTATTCATTCATCACACAAATAGGGGGATGACTACCAAGGTAGCCCAGGAGGGGTGGTGGAGGAGGGAAGGAAAATGCCACACAGCACTTTAAGCACAGCACTTTAAAAGTTTACAACTTTAAAATTTATTGAATGACAGCCTTCTTTTTTTTGGGCAATCCTCTGTGGTGGAGTGGCTGGTTGGCCGGAGGCCCCCTCACCGCGTTCTTGGGCGTCTGGGTGTGGAGGCTATGGAACTTGGGGAGGAGGGCGGTTGGTTACAGAGGGGCAGCAGTGGCAGTCTGTGCTCCAGCTGCCTTTGCTGCAGCTCAACCATACACTGGAGCATACTGGTTTGGTCCTGCAGCAGCCTCAGCATTGAATCCTGCTTCCTCTCATCACGCTGCCGCTACATTTGAGCTTCAGCCCTGTCTTCAGCCCGCCACTTACTCTCTTCAGCCCGCTACTTACTCTCTTCAGCCCGCCACCTCTCCTCCCGGTCATTTTGTGCTTTCCTGCACTCTGACATTATTTGCCTCCACGCATTCGTCTGTGCTCTGTCAGTGTGGGAGGACAGCATGAGCTCGGAGAACATTTCATCGCGAGTGCGTTTTTTTTTCTTTCTAAGCTTCACTAGCCTCTGGGAAGGAGAAGATCCTGTGATCATTGAAACACATGCAGCTGGTGGAGAAAAAAAAAGGGACAGCGGTATTTAAAAAGACACATTTTATAAAACAGTGGCTACAGTCTTTCAGGGTAAACCTTGCTGTTAACATTACATACATAGCACATGTGCTTTCATTACAAGGTCGCATTTTGCCTCCTCCCACCGCGTGACTACCCCCTCAACCTTCCCCCCTCCCTGTGGCTAACAGCGGGGAACATTTCTGTTTAGCCACAGGCAAACAGCCCAGCAGGAATGGGCTCCTCTGAGTGTCCCCTGAAGAAAAGCACTCTATTTCAACCAGGTGACCATGAATTATATCTCACTCTACTGAGGATAACACAGAGAGATAAAGAATGGATGTTGTTTGAATGCCAGCAAACATACACTGCAATGCTGTGTTCTACAATGTTTCCCGAGTACGTGTTACTGGCCTGGAGTGGTAAAGTGTCCTACCATGAAGGACGCAATAAGGCTGCCCTCCCCAGAAACCTTTTGCAAAGGCTTTAGGACTACATCTAGGAGAACCGCAAATGCCAGGGCAAAGTAATCCTTTCACATGCTTGCTTTTAAACCATGTATAGTATTTTAAAAGGTACACTCACCAGAGGTCCCTTCTCCGCCTGCTGAGTCCAGGTGGCAGCCTTGGGTGGGTTCGGGGGGTACTGGCTCCAGGTCTAGGGTGAGAAACAGTTCCTGGCTGTCGGGAAAACCGGTTTCTCCGCTTGCTTGCTGTGAGCTATCTACAACCTCCTCCTCATCATCATCTTCTTCGTCCCCAAAACCTGCTTCCGTATTGCCTCCATCTCCATTGAAGGAGTCAAACAACACAGCTGGGGTAGTGGTGGCTGAACCCCCTAAAATGGCATGCAGCTCATCATAGAAGCGGCTGTTCGCCTCTCTGGTTTTCTGGTAGGCTTGCCTCAGCTCCTTCAGTTTCACGCGACACTGCTTCGGGTCCCTGTTATGGCCTCTGTCCTTCATGCCCTGGGAGATTTTCTCAAAGGTTTTGGCATTTCGAAAACTGGAACGGAGTTCTGATAGCACGGATTCCTCTCCCCAAACAGCGATCAGATCCCGTACCTCCCGTTCGGTCCATGCTGGAGCTCTTTTGCGATTCTGGGACTCCATCATGGTCACCTGTGCTGATGAGCTCTGCATGGTCACGTGCAGCTTGCCACGCTGGCCAAACAGGAAATGAGATTCAAAAGTTCGCGGTTCTTTTCCTGTCTACCTGGCCAGTGCATCTGAGTTGAGAGTGCTGTCCAGAGCGGTCATAATGGAGCACTCTGGGATAGCTCCCAGAGGCCAATACCATCGAATTGTGTCCACAGTACCCCAAATTCGAGCCGGCAACGTCGATTTAAGCGCTAATCCACTTGTCAGGGGTGGAGTAAGGAAATCGATTTTAAGAGCCCTTTAAGTCGAAATAAAGGGCTTCATTGTGTGGACGGGTGCAGGTTTACATCGATTTAACGCTGCTAAATTCGTCCTAAAGTCCTAGTGTAGACCAGGGCTTAGAAACTAACCAATTTATTTGAGCATGAGCTTTCGTGAGCTACAGCTCACTTCATCGGATGCATACCGTGGAAACTGCAGCAGACTTTATATACACACAGAGAATATGAAACAATACCTCCTCCCACCCCACTGTCCTGCTGGTAATAGCTTATCTAAAGTGATCATCAAGTTGGGCCATTTCCAGCACAAATCCAGGTTTTCTCACCCTCCACTCCCCCACACAAATTCACTCTCCTGCTGGTGATAGCCCATCCAAAGTGACAACTCTCTACACAATGTGCATGATAATCAAGTTGGGCCATTTCCTGCACAAATCCAGGTTTTCTCACCCCCCCACCCCCCTCCCAAAAACCACACACACAAACTCACTCTCCTGCTGGTAATAGCTCATCCAAAGTGACCACTCTCCCTACAATGTGCATGGTAATCAAGGTGGGCCATGTCCAGCACAAATTCAGGTTTTCTCACCCCCCCACCCCCATACATACACAAACTCACTCTCCTGCTGGTAATAGCTCATCCAAACTGACCACTCTCAAAGTTTAAATCGAAGTTAAACCAGAACATCTGGGGGGGGGGTTAGGAAAAAACAAGGGGAAATAGGCTACCTTGCATAATGACTTAGCCACTCCCAGTCTCTATTTAAGCCTAAATTAATAGTATCCAATTTGCAATTTGAATGAATTCCAATTCAGCAGTTTCTCGCTGGAGTCTGGATTTGAAGTTTTTTTGTTTTAAGATAGCGACCTTCATGTCTGTGATTGCGTGACCAGAGAGATTGAAGTGTTCTCCGACTGGTTTATGAATGTTATAATTCTTGACATCTGATTTGTGTCCATTTATTCTTTTACGTAGAGACTGTCCAGTTTGACCAATGTAAATGGCAGAGGGGCATTGCTGGCACATGATGGCATATATCACATTGGTGGATGTGCAGGTGAACGAGCCTCTGATAGTGTGGCTGATGTTATTAGGCCCTGTGATGGTGTCCCCTGAATAGATATGTGGGCACAGTCGGCAACGGGCTTTGTTGCAAGGATAAGTTCCTGGGTTAGTGGTTCTGTTGTGTGGTATGTGGTTGTTGGTGAGTATTTGCTTCAGGTTGCGGGGCTGTCTGTAGGCAAGGACTGGCCTGTCTCCCAAGATTTGTGAGAGTGTTGGGTCATCCTTTAGGATAGGTTGTAGATCCTTAATAATGCGTTGGAGGGGTTTTAGTTGGGGGCTGAAGGTGACGGCTAGTGGCGTTCTGTTATTTTCTTTGTTAGGCCTGTCCTGTAGTAGGTAACTTCTGGGAACTCTTCTGGCTCTATCAATCTGTTTCTTTACTTCCGCAGGTGGGTATTGTAGTTGTAAGAAAGCTTGACAGAGATCTTGTAGGTGTTTGTCTCTGTCTGAGGGGTTGGAGCAAATGTGGTTGTATCGCAGAGCTTGGCTGTAGACGATGGATCGTGTGGTGTGGTCAGGGTGAAAGCTAGAGGCATGTAGGTAGGAATAGCGGTCAGTAGGTTTCCGGTATAGGGTGGTGTTTATGTGACCATTGTTTATTAGCACTGTAGTGTCCAGGAAGTGGATCTGTTGTGTGGACTGGACCAGGCTGAGGTTGATGGTGGGATGGAAATTGTTGAAATCATAGTGGAATTCCTCAAGGGCTTCTTTTCCATGGGTCCAGATGATGAAGATGTCATCAATATAGCGCAAGTAGAGTAAGGGGCTTTAGGGGACGAGAGCTGAGGAAGCGTTGTTCTAAATCAGCCATAAAAATGTTGGCATACTGTGGGGCCGTGCGGGTACCCATAGCAGTGCCGCTGATCTGAAGGTATACATTGTCCCCAAATGTAAAATAGTTATGGGTAAGGACAAAGTCACAAAGTTCAGCCACCAGGTTGAACACGTCAAGAACACTATCCATTATCGGGGATAGTGTTCTTGATGGCTTCTAGTCCATCTTTGTGTGGAATGTTGGTGTAGAGGGCTTCTACATCCATAGTAGCCAGGATGGTGTTATCAGGAAGATCACCGATGGATTGAAGTTTCCTCAGGAAGTCAGTGGTGTCTCGAAGGTAGCTGGGAGTGCTGGTAGCGTAGGGCCTGAGGAGGGAGTCTACATAGCCAGACAATCCTGCTGTCAGGGTGCCAATGCCTGAGATGATGGGGCGCCCAGGATTTCCATGTTTATGGATCTTGGGTAGTAGATAGAATATCCTAGGTCAGGGTTCCAGGGGTGTGTCTGTACGGATTTGATCTTGTGCTTTTTCAGGAAGTTTCTTGAGCAAATGCTGTAGTTGCTTTTGGTAACTCTCAGTGGGATCATAGGGTAATGGCTTGTAGAAACTCGTGTTGGAGAGCTGCCGAGCAGCCTCTTGTTCATATTCCGACCTATTCATGATGACAACAGCACCTCCTTTGTCAGCCTTTTTGATTATGATGTCAAAGTTGTTTCTGAGGCTGTGGATGGCATTGCGTTCCGCATGGCTGAGGTTATGGGGCAAGTGATGCTGCTTTTCCACAATTTCAGCCCGTGCACGTCGGCGGAAGCACTCTATGTAGAAGTCCAGTCTGCTGTTTCGACCTTCAGGAGGAGTCCACCTAGAATCCCTCTTTCTGTAGTGTTGGTAGGGAGACCTCTGTGGATTAGTATGTTGTTCAGAGGTATTTTGGAAATATTCCTTGAGTCGGAGACGTCGAAAATAGGATTCTAGGTCACCACAGAACTGTATCATGTTCGTGGGGGTGGAGGGGCAGAAGGAGAGGCCCTGAGATAGAACAGCTGCTTCTGCTGGGCTGAGAGGGGGGTGGAGGGTGAGAAAACCTGGATTTGTGCTGGAAATGGCCCAACTTGATGATCACTTTAGATAAGCTATTACCAGCAGGACAGTGGGGTGGGAGGAGGTATTGTTTCATATTCTCTGTGTGTATATAAAGTCTGCTGCAGTTTCCATGGTATGCATCCGATGAAGTGAGCTGTAGCTCACGAAATCTCATGCTCAAATAAATTGGTTAGTCTCTAAGGTGCCACAAGTACTCCTTTTCTTTTAACTTTTCAGTGTATTTCAGTTGCGGTCAGATCCAGAGGTACATAATAATTGAAGGCATTTTCAAGAGTGAGAATAATTTTGGGGAATGCAAATCATCCTAATGATGGAACATATCCTATATTGCAAAAATAACTGACACTATTCCAACAGAGCTGATATCCCAGTGGTACTAGGAAGAGATTGAAATACTGTCATGGATGATATCATAGACAAATCTTAGTGTTTTAGGTGGAAACTTCAGGTATTTGCAAACCATCCAATATTGGACGAGAGGATATTTGGAGAATGCAGCAACCTAGGAAGTGTGACTACACATTTCTCTAAAGTTCATGTCTCTTATTCCAGATTAGATTTTGTTATGATATCTAAGGTGTTAGCTCCTGCATGTCTGAAGGCGGAGGTTGGTAATATCATCATCTCTGATTATACTCCAATTTCTCTTCATATACATAATTGGTCGTAGTGCTAAAAGATCCTCAAAATGGAAGTTAAACACACATCTATTTAAAGACCCTGAATTTCTTCAGATGATTGAAACATCCATTATCAACTTCTTGAAGGAAAATAAAATTACTGTCTCCTCCACTACAACTTTATGGGAAACACTCAAGGCTATCTTAAGGGTAGATGCTGTAACAACCAGGCAAGGTACTAACAAACTTCAACAGGACTTTATTCTTAAAGTGAAAACCTCTTTACCAAGCTGCTGCTGCACCCTTGGTAGCTCTCACTCAGCTTCCTCAACTCCCCCCCCATCCTGTTTCCTGTCCTTTCAGACTCCCAACAGCCCGTGCTCCCAGATCTAATAATTACAAGCAGCATATAAACACCACGTTCCCTCCTCTCTTAAGAAACTCTCCCAATTAAAATAAACATTGTTGTTCTAACCACAGGAATAAATATGAAACAAGACACTATACTGTTGGCAGAAATATTACACTGAAAACACTGTAGATACTACATAACATGGTCTCTAGTGCAGACAGGTGGTCGTCTGGGTCTGACAGGCCACCTCTCAAGCCCCGGTTCCAGTGCAATGTCTTGTTGTGTTGATACTATGGTGAAGTCATCCAATGCAGACTGGGTATTGGCATAATCTCCTCTTGGTGCATAGGCAGGTACAAGATAAGAAGCATTCCATACCCGCCCATCAGAAAGTCGATAGGTGTAAGGTCCCTTCTGCTCTATGATTTTAAGAGGAGCTGTGAATTTATGGTCCCCTTTGCATAAAATTCCAGGTTTTCGTATTCTAATGAAGGAACCACACTCAAACTTTGGTCCCTTAGCACCCCCCACTTGTCTGTGAAAGCCTTATACTTTGCTTGGTTCTGTTCAACTGTTTTTCTCACATCATCCTCGGCTGGGGCATCAGGTCGTGCCTGTAACAATCCAGCAATGTTCAGTTTAGTATTCATCTGCTTTCCCATGCAGTAACTCTGCAGGTGATCTTTGCATTGTGGCATGTCATGTAGCCTGGTATGCTTGCAAGAAATCAGTAGTGAATGTTATCCACAATCGCCCTTCCAGTTTAGCCGTTTGCAAACTCTGTTTCAAACTTCTGTTAAACCGTTCAATTTCCCCATTGGCTTGAGGGTAATATAGGGATGACCTGTGTAAAATGTTCCTCTCTGCTAGAAAAGTTTCAAACTCCAGGGAAGTAAATTGACTACCATTATCTAAAACCAGTTCTTTGGGGTTACCTTCCCTGCTAAAAACTGAAGAGAGGAACTTAATTACTGTAGCAGAAGAGATTTGCAATGTAAATGCTACCTCAGGCCATTTACTGAAATAGTCTATTAAAGTGATGGCATAATGGCAGTCATTTGGAGCAGTATCAAAGGGTCCTACAATGTCAGTCGCCACTTTATCCCACACAAATTCAGGAAGAGGAACAGGCTGTAATGGAGGGTTACATGTCACTGTTGTCTTATCATGCATTTGGCAAGTGACACAGGATTTTATGAGCACTTCAGTTTGAGAGTCCATCCCTGGCCACCAATACAGATCCTGTAGTTGTTGTTTGGTTCTGACAATTCCTTGATGAGTATCATGTGCCAGATGTATTAGTTTTGACTGTAATTCTTCTGGCACAAGTAGCCTGTGTGTACCTCATAGCACACAGCCATCAACAAAATAAAGTTCATCCCGTACTCTAAAATAAGGCAGCAAAACTGGGTCAAGGTTTTTAGGGTTACTGGGCCATCTCTTTGTCAGAAATTCCCATCATTTTTGTTGAATTGGACATGCTGAGTGTCAAGGTTCCTTCCCTACTCTGAACTCTAGGGTACAGATGTGGGGACCTGCATGAAAGACCCCCTCAGCTTATTCTTACCAGCTTAGGTTAAAAACTTACCAAGGTACAAACTTTGCCTTGTCCTTGAACCCTATGCTGCCACCACCAAGTGTGTTAAAGAACAGGGAAAGAGCCTACTTGGAGAAGTCTTCCCCACAAAATATCCCTTCAAGCCCTACACCCCCTTTCCTGGGGAAGGCTTGATAAAAATCCTCACCAATTTGCATAGGTGAACACAGACCCAAACCCTTGGATCTTAAGAACAATGAAAAAGCAATCGGGATCTTAAAAGAAGAATTTTAATTAAAGAAAAAGTAAAAGAATCGCCTCTGTAAAATCAGGATGGTAAATACCTTACAGGGTAATCAGATTCCAAACATAGAGAATCCCTCTAGACAAAACCTTAAGTTACAATAAGACACAAAAACAGGAATATACATTCCATTCAGCACAGCTATTTTACCAGCCATTGAACAAAAGAAAATCTAATGCATTTCTAGCTAGATTGCTTACTAACTTTTTACAGGAGTTCTGAAGAGCATTCCTGATCTGTTCCCGGCAAAAGCATCACACAGACAGACAGACAGACCCTTTGTTCCCCCCCACCTCCAGCTTTGAAAGTATCTTATCTCCTCATTGGTCATTTTGGTCAGGTGCCAGTGAGGTTATCTTAGCTCACAGGTTATCTTAGCTCACCTTTTAAAGGTGAAAGGGTTTTGCCTCTGGCCAGGAGGGATTTTATAGTTCTGTATACAGAAAAGTGGTTACCCTTCCCTTTATATTTATGACACTGAGCAAGCAGCTTGAAATTGTTCTCTTGTAACTGCAGTAAGAGTGCTTGTAATAAGCGCAACTACTACATCATCATCCTCCGGTGGACCATCTGGTGAAGGCAAAGGCAAGGGAGAAAGGCAATCAGCATTTTGGTTTCCAGGCTTATATTCCAATTTATAATTGAAAGAGAGTCATCTTGCAGACCATCTAGCAATACGATATCCTGCCCTTCCCAGTCCTTTTGTGGAGAGCAACGTCGTCAAAGGGCTGTGGTCTGTGTGCAACTTGAACATGCGGCCACACAGATAAATTCTCCATTTTTCAGTAGCCCAGGCACAAGCTAGTGCTTCTTTTTTTTGACTGTAGAATATTTCCTCTCAGCATTACTTAGTGTTCTTGAAGCAAATACAACAGTCCTCTCTGTGTTGTCCTCATGAAGTTGTGTGAGGACAGCCCCAAGTCCATAATCAGAAGCATCAGTAGTTACAATTGTGGGCAATGCAGGACTGAATAGTGCAAGTACTGGACTATGTACAATCAAGTCTTTCACTGTTTCGAAACTAGCTTGTGCATCCGTTGTCCACACTAAGGTTGAACATTGAATGGTTCAATGACAGAAGCATAATTAGGAATGAATTTTGCATACCAGGAGGTAAGACCAAAGAAGGAACGTAAGGTTTGCAAATCTGTTGGAGGAGGAGCATTTCAGGTTTTAGTCCAGCCTGTGAAATTGTATGCCCCAGAAAGGAGAGTTCAGTTTGTCTAAATTTGCATTTGGACCTATTGAGCTGGAGGCCTGCTTTGCTGATGCAGTTTAGTACAGACTGCAGGTTATTGTCATGCTCCTCCGAAGTATTTCCAAACACGATAATATCATCCAGATAGCACTGAACTCCATGTTGATTCTTCAGAATCAATGACATCATTATTTGGAAGGCACTTGGGGCAGATGTGAGACAGTATGGAACACGTTTAAAACGAAATAGTCCCTCATGTTTAATAAATGCTGTGAGGTCTCTGCTATCTTCATGCAACATAATCTGGTAGTATGTGCTCTGCAAATCAAGAGCAGAAAATATCTTTGCTCCACGGAGTTCTGCAAATACTTCTTCTATGTGAGGAAGAGGATGGCTGTCAATCACAATAGCTTTATTTGGCTCCCTTAAGTCCACACAAAGGTGAATGCCTCCACCCTTCTTCTGCGTCACTACTATAGGTGAAACCCATTCCAAGGAGTCAATCTCCTCAATAATGTCCTTTTGAACAAGTTTTCTAAGTTCCTCTGAAACAGCTTCCCTGACTGAAAATGCTAAGTGCCGTAACTTCTGTCGTACAGGCATCACATTATTCCCCATTTTAACTTTATGCAGAAACCCATAAGCACAGCGGAGTTTCTCCTCAACCTGGTGTTGGGTCCCAGCTGAAACTGGTGTGTGTACTGCAAGATTGCTTTGCTGTGGAAGATCAATTCATCCATTAACTACCCTGAGATTTAAAGCAGACAATAAATCTCTGTCAAGGATAGGAGTGCCTTTGTGGACAATGTAGAACTCCGCAGTTACACAGCAATCACCAAAAGTATCTATTGCTGGCAGGCAACCACGTACTGGAATATGGTTTTTCAAATAGCACACCAAGTGAAGTTTGGGTTCAGTAAGAGGCACATCTTTAAAGTAATGCAAATAGCTGGAATCAGGTAGTATAGATACTGCTGAGCCAGTGTCCAACATTAGCTGAATAGAGTTGATTTGCCTGAGGGTATGGCAGAAACATTGACAGTGCACTTTATTTGTTCTGGAATATGTGCAGTAGTGATTTTGTCCACACTCAGCACAATAACATCTGGTATTGTAACTGCATGCACCTGTTGATTGAACTGGCTGCTGCAACATACTTTTGCAAAAAGATTGGGCATTTTGCTATGATTGCACTGAGCTACTTTTGCCGGACATCCTGTATAGCTTGCAAGGTGTTGTGGGGATCCACAGCGAAAGCATGCTTTTACTGTATTTTGAATTTTCTGATTTGGTGGTTTTTCTTTCGTTTTCCTCTTAGAGTCGTTTGTCTGCAGCGATAGTGAACTTTTCTGCAAAGGAGCCATAGCCTGGACTGTGCCTCCTTATCCATGCTCATTATTTTGGCTTCAACTGTAGCTGACTCAATCTGAGTAGCAATGGTTATTGCTTTTTCTAGTGTAAATTGTGGTTCTAGAAGTAAGCATTCTCTTACACAAAGCATGGTTGTTTTCTCAATGAGCTGGTCTCTAATCATCTCATCTGCCATATTCCTAAACTCACAAGTTACAATCAGACTCCTCAGGGAAGCAATATACTGCATTATAGTCTCCCCTGGCTTCTGCTCACGCTGGTGAAATCTGTAGCAATTAGCTACAACATTCACTTTTGGTACAAAAAAGTTCTTTAATGCAGTGAGTGCAGTCTCATATTTATCATCTGCAAGGGGAAAAGTGTATAATATACGCTGCCCTTCTGTTCCAAGGCAGTGGATTAGCAGAGCACGCTTTCTTACTTCATAAATCTCTGTAGCACTGATTGCAAGCAGATAAGTCTCAAACATATGGATCCAGGCAGTGAAAGCAATTGGAGGCTCACCTGTGCTTTGCAGAAAGGGTGGGTGGGTTCAGAGGCAGAAGATCCATCCTCATCACCAAAATGTTGTAACAAACTTCAACAGGACTTTATTCTTAAAGTGGAAACCTCTTTACCAAGCTGCTGCCGCACCCCCAGTAGCTCTCACTCAGCCTCCTCAACTCCTCCCTGCCCCCTGCTCCTTCCTGTTTCCTGTCCTCTCAGACTCCCAACAGCCAGTGCTCCCAGTTCTAATAATTACAAGCAGCATCTAAACACCACAGTAGAATGCATAAAATTTGCATCTAAAAAGAAGGAAAAAAGGAATAAATTACTTAATTCTTTGGCAGAGGAGATGGCTAAATTTGAAAAAGAAACCATAAACACTCAGAATAATGAGGTGCTACACTGACTCATTACCTCAAAATACAAATACAATGAATATATGTCTACCTAGATTGAATTCACGCTTAATAGTGTTAAACAGAGGCATTTTAAATGGGGGGATAAAGTGGGAAAACTCCTAGCAAGGAAAATTAAAATAGCTTCATACACTAACACTATATCCTCTTTGTCACAGGACAGCAGTCTTTTTGTACTAGAACCTGATAAAATTAACAATATAAAGGCTTTTATGAATAGTGCGTTTGATTCCAATCAATTTGACCAGATTATGGAGGGAGTATCCCTAAATACATTGCCGATACCTCACTCTACTAGAAGTTAATCAAGCAATTGGCTGGGCAAACCACCAGGGTGCAGTGGGGAGAATTGTATAAGACATTTATCAATCAATTAGAGCATCAGAAATCTACAATGAAATATTTACAAAAGATGATGTCAGGGGACATGAGGATGGCAGAAATTATCCTATTTCTAAAAAAAGACAACATGGTCTTCCTTGTGGTGATTACCACCCTATCTCTTTGTTGAACCTACAAAGATTCTCACTTCACACTTATGCAACATTACTCCATCAATCATTCACGTGGACCAGGTGGGTTTTATTCACAGCAGATTAGAGTGGACAATATTCAGAATATACACCATTTAATCGCCAGGCACAGACAACTGATGCTCCAGCTGCTATCCTACCGTTAGATGCTGAAAAGTCCTTCAAACAAGTGGAATGGCTATACCAACAAACAATCCTGAGAAAATTAGGATTTAAATCTAAATTTCTTACTTGGTATTCTTTACAAAGCACCCTTTGCCACTGTTCTGACAAATGGTGTTATTGCCTCTACTTTTCAGTTACATCAATGAGTCAGGGATGTCCTCTATCAGCTCTTCTATTTTACATAGCAGTGGAACTTCTAGCAGCATATATGAGACAGATACCCTCCATTGAAGGTATTACAATTCTGGATAAAGAATACAAGATTAGCCTATACACGAATGATATTCTGTTCACTCTCAAGAATCCCTCTTCTTCGATTCCACCACTATCTGCAGTAAACTACTTTGATGAGATATCAGGATTTTGGATAAACTGGAACAAGTCTCAATTGATGGAAATTTCTCATAAACCAAATCCATTTAAAATACAACCATCCTCCTTTCATTCACTCAAAGAGATGACCTACTTAGGATCGGGATATGCTCTGATTTGTCAAAGATAGTATCTGCAAATATGGATGTGATACTCACAGAAGTGACAAAAGACATGGAGAAATGGTGTTTGCTGCCAATATCTTTATCGGGAAACGTAGAACCTATTTCAATGAATGTAGGACCAAGGTTAATATATATGTTTAGCTTAATTCCACTTACATTTCCTGCTACAATTTTCGTAAAAATAAATAGAATTGGACAACCGTTCTTAAGGAGTACGAAGATACCATGGCTATCCCACAAAATAGAAAGTATGGCCAAAAGAGGGAGTGGGATTATTTGTTTTGTATTTATATCACCTAGCTTTTCAAATAAGATTTTTATAAACTAGTTCTGTCCCACCAACTCTTCCCAAGCCCCAGTGTGGCTTGAGAGTGAAAAAAAATTAGTTAACCCCTTTGACTCTTATACTAAACTTCCATTTTCAAAGCAGTAGCCTGCACCTTTAAGGAAAACCACAACATTTACTTCCTGTTAGAGTGTTCTGCAGAAAATCAAGTCCATTACCACTTTCCATCTCATTGACTCTTCTTCCGAGGCATCTGGAATATTCCCCAATTTAAATTTGCTAATTGCTCAAAACACAAATCCACCTCGTTAACCAAGGGCATATTAACTGTAAAGGATATTATTGAATGGACAATGTTAGCCCCCTTTACAGTTCATAGAGATAAACATGAGCTACCAATAGAGCAAGGTCCTTTCTACAATAATCTTTTACTCAAAATTATAAAGGTGCTGAGGAATAACACTCTACTTGAAGTGTACCTTAAAAAGTATAATAGCCAAAAACATTTTGTGGGTAACACATAGAAATGGCTGAACTCCTGGTTTGAGCCTATTAACTATATCCCAGAAGAAAAATGGGAGAAGGAGCTAAACATCTTCATTTCCTCCAAGAGGAGTGATAACGTCTGGGTCAATATATGCAGAATTGTTGTCCAAAGTTTTCAGAACTCAAAGCAGTGGTAACTTAACTGTTTCTTTCCAGGTGCTGTCAGGAATAAATGATTGGGGACACCATTCCTCTGCCTGAAAAATTATTGGTACAAATAAGAGTACTAAAACTACGTTTTTATTAGGTCTCAAGCACAGGCGCGCACACACATATCAAATGGCCCTCATTTCATCCGGCTGCTGGCTCCTTGCCCAAAGAAAAGCTTCCTCGGACTTCTCCTAATCTTGCGTATTTTTTTATAACTAACTTAAACAAAGCACATAACTCATTGAGATTCCTAGTGGATGACCATAATAACCCCTAGTGGGTCACAAATTCTCCTAATTTCAGCAAACTACTAATTATCTCTTATCATCAAAATATTCCTCATGTCTCTAGTCATAACAACAATAAAACTTATGTCGGGGCACTTAAAACCAGGTTAGAATCGTAGAATCATAGAATCATAGAATATCAGGGTTGGAAGGGACCTCAGGAGGTCATCTAGTCCAACCCCCTGCTCAAAGCAGGACCATTCCCCAATTAAATCATCCCAGCCAGGGCTTTGTCAAGCCTGACCTTAAAAACTTCTAAGGAAGGAGATTCTACCACCTCCCTAGGTAACGCATTCCAGTGTTTCACCACCCTCCTAGTGAAAACATTTTTCCTAATATTCAACCTAAACCTCCCCCACTGCAACTTGAGACCATTACTCCTTGTCCTGTCCTCTTCTACCACTGAGAATAGTCTAGAACCATCCTCTCTGGAACCACCTCTCAGGTAGTTGAAAGCAGCTATCAAATGCCCCCTCATTCTTCTCTTCTGCAGACTAAACAATCCCAGTTCCCTCAGCCTCTCCTCATAAGTCATGTGTTCCAGATCCCTAATCATTTTTGTTGCCCTTCGCTGGACTCCCTCCAATTTATCCACATCCTTCTTGTAGTGTGGGGCCCAAAACTGGACACAGTACTCCAGATGAGGCCTCACCAATGTCGAATAGAGGGGGACGATCACGTCCCTCGATCTACTCGCTATACCCCTACTTATACATCCCAAAATGCCATTGGCCTTCTTGGCAACAAGGGCACACTGCTGACTCATATCCAGCTTCTCGTCCACTGTCACCCCTAGGTCCTTTTCCGCAGAACTGCTGCCTAGCCATTCGGTCCCTAGTCTGTAGCTGTGCATTGGGTTCTTCCTCCCTAAGTGCAGGACCCTGCACTTATCCTTATTGAACCTCATCAGATTTCTTTTGGCCCAATCCTCCAATTTGTCTAGGTTCCTCTGTATCCTATCCCTGCCCTCCAGCGTATCTACCACTCCTCCTAGTTTAGTATCATCCGCAAATTTGCTGAGAGTGCAATCCACACCATCCTCCAGATCATTTATGAAGATATTGAACAAAACCGGCCCCAGGACCGACCCCTGGGGCACTCCACTTGACACCGGCTGCCAACTAGACATGGAGCCATTGATCACTACCCATTGAGCCCGACAATCTAGCCAACTTTCTACCCACCTTATAGTACATTCATCCAGCCCATACTTCTTTAACTTGCTGACTTGCTGGTTGACTGTCCAAACATTCCTTCCATTCTCATGGTACATTAACTCGCTCTCCCATTCTGATTAGAAGAACTGCACACGTGCAGCTGTTTGGCCTTGCCTCTTCAAGCCCTAAAGTTATTTCTAGCAATGTAGTATTTGATTTTCAAATAGCAGTGGCTGGACACACAAAATGGTTGACTACAGTAATGTCAGGTTCTGGGGTTACACACAGTAGTGTCAAATTTTGGGGATACAGAACATCCAGTTCTCTGTTTTTCCATTTCCTTCTGAACTAATTTCTAACTAGATATATTGGATTCCTGAGCAATTGCATAAAGCTGGATGCGTCCCACATAGTAAATACTGGAGATAGGAAGCTCTAATGCAAACCTGTCTCAAATAGCCCTTGAATGTCAAAGTATATCCCCACTTTGGAAGGAAGTGGGTGGTGCTGTATCTAAGGCGAGAAGATGTAAGGTTTCCCCTGTGTCAAGCCTCTGTGTTTTGGGCATTTTAGAAGACCTGCCCTGTTTGAGTAATTTTAGGGAACATATTGCTGCAGCACTTATACTGTCCAAAAGATTCATTTAATGAAAAGGGAAATCTGCTCTTTCCCCCACTCTCCCCCCCCACACACACACATTCTTTGACTGGCTAACTGAGTTAACTGACACCACCCTCATGGAAAAACGGACATTAATCTATAGAGGCACAAGAACCAACTATGAAGATATTTGGTATTTCATGAGAACATTACAAACGGACTCCAGGTAGATTGGGTTCTAGTGCTTTTCCTTTTTTGTGTGGGGTGGGGTGGAGTTGTTATAACTCTCAGCAGTATTTATCTATGAATATATCATACTGTGTTATTGTGAAATCATTACTCCTGCTATGTTTTTGTCATTGTATTTGAATATATCTGTATGGATATATTAAAACTTCTGAAAAATAGAAGAAGAAGAAGAAGAGAAAATAAAAACTCATCTAAAATACATGATGGATGTGTGAAGAAAGGGTAAAGTAAGATAAGGAGATTGGTTTTCCAACCAGCTCTACTAAAACGGTGTGTGATCATTGTATGTTGAGAAACCTGTCTTCCACAGCTTGTTCTTGTGCAGAACAATGCACAAGTATTTGCACAGACATCTTTACAGAAGCAAAGATACATAGATATTCCAGAGATCCAGCTGCACATCTCCTCTGCAACAGATCTTGCAACTTTTCCCTGGATTATGCCTTTCAGGAAAAAGCCGCCCTCTCAGCTCTTGTTGTGCTGTTTCTGCTCTGCAGATTGGTCATTCTTTTATGGGCAGAAAGCTGCCTACATAACCTGGAGGATTATATCTGATGCTCGTTCACAGTCTACAAAAGACAATAAAAGCCTGCAGACAGAAACTAACTCACCAGAACCAGTATGTTTTCTGAGGCTGCAATTTCCTATATCACCTATGTCTATGAATGTGTGTGTCTTTGGATGCTACTAGTCTCACAAGCTGTATTTCCTCTGCTTAAAGAAAAGCATGAGGAAAAGAAATGTCGCTGAACTGTAGGGCAAAACTGTTGATCTCCTCTATCCTCTCTCCTCTTTTCTCAGCCTTTTGATCCTTTAGGATATATTTTATCCTCCATAGCTGTGCTGATGAGCTTAAAACACAGGAAGCACGTGATTTGAAATAAAATCTAGATTGTTGGTATTCCATAATTATGAAATAAACAAACAAAACTTAAAAGGGAACATAGAGACCCAAATAAATGAAACACCTAACTCTTGCTACCGACAGTCCTACAGTATTTTATCCCAAAGTCAGTGCTCATTAGGATGTTGCTAATGTACTCCCACCAGTTTTCGCCAAATCTATCTTCTTTATTGCTGACTGGTTATGCCTAATTTGTAAGGTCCTAGTTGACTCCTGTTAAGGTATATCTACATGGGGATAAAAGCCCCACAGCATGGCCATGGCTGGCCCGGGTCAGCTGATGGGCTTTTGGGGCTCAGGTTGTGGGGCTAAAAATTGTGTGTAGATATTTGAGCTTGGGCTGCAGCCCGAGCTCTGGGATCCTCCACCCTCGCAGATCCCAGACCTCAGGTACCAGCCTGAGCTCAAACGTCTATATACTGATTTTTCAGCCCCAGAGGCGGAGCCCCGCAAGCCCAAGTCAGCTGAACCAGGGTTTCTTATCCCCGTGTAGACATAACCTTAGGGAGGCCTTTGCCAGCATGTTTTCCTCTAGCAGCTGACTCTTTAAATCTAGGGGAAACAGTGAGCTGTAGCCCTAAGGTGGCAATTTTGGACATCAGCTGCTTAATGTTTCCAGTTGTAATTCCATTGAAGTAAATATTCTCCCCACATTTGGTGGCTGGCTGTGCTGTAGGGAATTCAGGGTTGTGGGGGAGGAATTCAGGAGATGTAGGGGCTATTCCTCTCCTCTTCACCTTAGACTTAGGGTAAATTCTGTAATTTCTCTCTGACTAAGATTCCCTGTCTGAAAAATGATAATACTGACACTCCCTTTGCAAAGGCCTGAAAATCACTCTGTCTGTGGTAATGTAGGGTATTTTTTCTCCTGCCTGACTTTCCTGTTTCTTTTCAGGGATGCTCACATTCAGGATTGCTTTTCAATTAACCTTAGGCATTTATAATCCATATCCAGCTGCCTGTTAACAATAGTCATCAAGGTATAAGGCATCCAGAAACGGCCCTACTGTTTTCCATCAAATTAATAGCAATTGTAGGCCCACTAGAAGAAAAAGAGCATCATAGAATCATAGAATATCAGGGTTGGAAGGGACCTCAGGAGGTCATCTAGTCAAACCCCCTGCTCAAAGCAGGACCAATCTCCCATTTTTGTCCCAGATCCCAAAATGGCACCCTCAAGGATTGAACTCACAACCCTGGGTTTAGCAGGCCAATGCTCAAACCACTGAGCTATCCCTCCCCCAAATCAATTTGTCCATATTCACCTCAGTAGGATCCTAGAAGAATACCTGTCCCGACAGGTTTCAGAGTAGAAGCCACGTTAGTCTGTAACCGCAAAAAGAAAAGGAGTACTTGTGGCACCTTAGAGACTAACAAATTTGTTTGAACATAAGCTTTTGTGAGCTGCAGCTCACTTCATCAGATGCATGTAGTGGAAAATACAGTGGGGAGATTTTATATACACAGAGAACATGAAACAATGGGTGTTACATTACACACTGTAATGAGAGTGATCACTTAAGGTGAGCTATTACCAGCAGGAGAGCGTGGGGGAGGGTTGGAGAGAAACTTTTAGTAGTGATAATAAAAGTGGGCCATTTCCAGCAGTTGACAAGAACGTGTGAGGAACAGTGTGGGGGGGGGGGGAGGAGGAGGGAATAAACATGAGGAAATAGTTTTACTTTGTGTAATGACCCATGCACTCCCAGTCTTTATTCAAGCCTAAGTTAATTGTATCCAGTTTGCAAATTAATTCCAATTCAGCAGTCTCTCGTTGGAGTCTGTTTTTGAAGTTTTTTTGTTGAAGAATTGGCACTTTTAGGTCTGTAATCGAGTGACCAAAGAGATTGAAGTGTTCTCCGACTGGCTTTTGAATGTTATAATTCTTGATGTCTGATTTGTGTCCATTTATTCTTTTATGTAGAGACTGTCCAGTTTGCCCAATGTACATGGCAGACGGGCATTGTTGGCACATGATGGCATATATCACATTGGTAGATGTGCAGGTGAATGAACCTCTGATAGTCTGGCTGATGTGATTAGGCCCTATGATGGTGTCCCCTGAACAGATACGTGGACACAGTTGGCAACAGGCTTTGTTGCAAGGATAGGTTCCTGGGTTAGTGTTTTTGTTGTGTGGTGTGTGGTTGCTGGTGAGTATTTGCTTCAGGTTGGAGGGCTGTCTGTAAGCAAGGACTGGCCTGTCTCCCAAGATGGGAGTGAGAGTGATGTGACAGTGATGGGCCATCCTTCAGGATAGGTTGTAGATCCTTGATGATGCGTTGGAGAGGTTTTAGTTGGGGGCTGAAGGTGATGGCTAGTGGCGTTCTGTTATTTTCTTTGTTGGGCCTGTCCTGTAGTAGGTAACTTCTGGGTACTCTTCTGGCTCTGTCAATCTGTTTCTTCACTTCAGCAGGTGGGTATTGTAGTTGTAAGAATGCTTGATAGAGATCTTGTAGGTATTTGTCTCTGTCTGAGGGGTTGGAGCAAATGCGGTTGTATCGTAGAGCTTAGCTGTAGACAATGGATCGTGTGGTGTGGTCTGGATGAAAGCTGGAGGCATGTAGGTAGGAATAGTGGTCAGTAGGTTTCCGGTATAGGGTGGTGTTTATGTGACCATCGCTTATTAGCACCGTAGTGTCCAGGAAGTGAATCTCTTGTGTGGACTGGACCAGGCTGAGGTTGATGGTGGGATGGAAATTGTTGAAATCATGGTGGAATTCCTCAAGGGCTTCTTTTCCATGGGTCCAGATGATGAAAATGTCGTCAATGTAGCACAAGTAGAGTAGGGGCATTAGGGGACGAGAGCTGAGGAAGCGTTGTTCTAAGTCAGCCATAAAAATGTTGGCATACTGTGGGGCTATAAGGGTACCCATAGCAGTGCCGCTGACTTGAAGGTATATATTGTCCCCAAATGTGAAATAGTTATGGGTAAGGACAAAGTCACAAAGTTCAGCCACCAGGTTTGCCGTGACATGATTGAGGATACTGTTCCTGATGGCTTGTAGTCCATCTTTGTGTGGAATGTTGGTTAGACGGCTTCTACATCCATAGTGGCTAGGATGGTGTTTTCAGGAAGATCACCGATGGATTGTAGTTTCTTCAGGAAGTCAGTGGTGTCTCTAAGACAGCTGGGAGTGCTGGTAGCGTAGGGCCTGAGGAGGGAGTCTACATAGCCAGACAATCCCTGCTGTCAGGGTGCCAATGCCTGAGACGATGGGGCATCCAGGATTTCAGGGTTTATGGATCTTGGGTAGCAGATAGAATACCCCTGGTCAGGGTTCTAGGGGTGTGTCTGTGTGAATTTGTCTTGTGCTTTTTCAGGGAGTTTCTTGAGCAGATGGTATAGTTTCTTGTAGTAACCCTCAGTGGGATCAGAGGGTAATGGCTTGTAGAAAGTGGTGTTGGAGAGCTGCCTAGCAGCCTCTTGTTCCTATTCCGACGTATTCATGATGATGACAGCACCTCCTTTGTCAGCCTTTTTGATTATGATGTCAAAGTTGTTTCTGAGGCTGTGAATAGCATTGTGTCCTGCACGGCTGAGGTTATGGGGAAAGTGATGCTGCTTTTCCACAATTTCAGCCCATGCATGTTGGCAGAAGCAGTCTATGTAGAAGTCCAGTCTGTTGTTTTGACCTTCAGGAGGAGTCCACCTTCTTTTTGTAGTGTTGGTAGGAAGGTCTCTGTGGATTAGTATGTTGTTCAGATGTTTATTCCCCCCACCCCCACTGTTCCTCACATGTTCTTGTCAACTGCTGGAAATGGCCCACCTTTATTATCACTACTAAAGGTCCCCCCCGCCCTGCTCTCCTGCTGGTAATAGCTCACCTTACCTGATCACTCTTGTTACAGTCTGTATGGTAATACCCATTGTTTCATTTTCTCTGTGTATATAAAATCTCCCCACTGTATTTTCCACTACATGCATCCGATGAAGTGAGCTGTAGCTCATGAAAGCTTATGCTCAAATAAATTTGTTCATCTCTAAGGTGCCACATGGACTCCTTTTGTTTTTGTCCCTACAGGATAGATTCAGCTCAGAATCTCGTAGTAATACAACTCTCTGCTTCCCAAATTTAAAAGATTCAATCCCATTCTCTCATCCCTGAAGGAGTGGCACATTACCTGTTTTGACAGAGTTCAGCAAATAAAAATAGATGAGATAGGTTGCTTTTTTTGTCTTTGAATTAAATCTTTATTATAACAATGTTGTTTTTTTTCTTTTTTAAAAAAAGTACTTTTACAAACAAAGAGCCTTCGTCACTCCAACAGTAAGAAATCCCCTTCTGTATGACACAATGAATACAAATGTCCTGCATTCAGCTAAGCCACAAAAGCACCTTTTTCTTCATCGGTAACCCACCGTTAGGGACAGTGCTGTTTTATTGTGAAAATCATCAGGTGCCATCTAGCTCAGCATTTATAACTGATAACTTCAGAACGTTATCACCTTGCTTGGAAGAGCTTGCTATTAACTTCCAACTGAATGAAATTAGCCGCACATCAGCTCTGGGGAACGGAGTTGCAGAGGGATGGGAAAAACAATAATGATCATTCAGAACTTTATAAAAAGAAAAGGAGTACTTGTGGCACCTTAGAGACTAACCAATTTATTTGAGCATGAGCTTTCGTGAGCTACAGCTCACTTCATCAGATGCATACCGTGGAAACTGCAGCAGACTTTATATATACACAGAGAATATGAAACAATACCTCCTCCCACCCCACTGTCCTGCTGGTAATAGCTTATCTAAAGTGATCATCAGGTGGGCCATTTCCAGCACAAATGTCCCATCTGATGGCCCACCTGATGATCACTTTAGATAAGCTATTACCAGCAGGACAGTGGGGTGGGAGGAGGTATTGTTTCATATTCTCTGTGTATATATAAAGTCTGCTGCAGTTTCCACGGTATGCATCTGATGAAGTAAGCTGTAGCTCACGAAAGCTCATGCTCAAATAAATTGGTTAGTCTCTAAGGTGCCACAAGTACTCCTTTTCTTTTTGCGAATACAGACTAACACGGCTGTTACTCTGAAACCTGTCAGAACTTTATGGTGACTACACCTAATACAGACTATCAGGGAAGTAAGACCCTTGCCCATATCCCTTATCCCATTACACAGAGCAGATGTGAGAGAGCTCCCTGGATGTTCAGCCCAGATTCTAGGATGAAAGAAGGGCTGTGTACCTGATATTCTCCACCCCCGCACCATGAGCAGGTGGGTGGTGAGGGACAGAAATGGGTAGGTAATGAACAGAGCCATGGCTCCACCACCAAATACACTATGATCAATGCAAGGGGAGAGAAGTAAGTTGTATCTTGCAGGGGGTGTCACAGCTTACTTTCCCTCCCTATATTAAGATGTGGAACAGGGGAGAAATTGTGTGTCTGTGTTGCTGTTCCTTCCCAGGGCCCCTTCCAAGGTGGTGTAGCTAGATGATGACCCTTACACAGAGTTGAATCTAAAGGCCCATCTCGCCCTTAGGTAACACGGTCCCCGCCTTCAGTATCCAGTGCATTGATGGATAATAAATTATCAGTCACAACATCTTTTATTTAACTCTGTGTAGTTGTCGCCCAGAAGCTGACTCATGATGTGTGAGTTCAGGCATTGTAAAGCTGTCCAAAAGCACTTCTCTACTGCTGGTTATAATAAAAGACCTTTCCCCTGCAAACCTGAAGGTAAAACTTCTGAAGCAATTGGCCTTTTCACAGATTGTGGCACCTTAGGCTAGACAATGTTTGAAGCACAATTTCCATGCAATTTAAGATTTCCTTTTTGGCTGTTTCAGAAGTCTGCATTTTCTCTCTTTCTTTCATTTTTTTTTTTAAGAAGGTCAGTTTATTCTTCAGAGGCGAGGGGACCCAACAGATTATTGTCTAGACTTCACACCCTGGCCTATTGCTGCCAAGCTGGCTTTTAAATTGTTCCTTACAATAACTCATTGCTCCTGAATGAAATATTCATCCCCACTTGCTATCCTGATGCATATGAAAAAGCGCTTTTGGCTCCAGTCTGACAAGCTCTGTAGCAAAGGTTTTCTAGGAGAGAGGTGAATGGAAATCTTTGGTATGTTTCATAAAATGCATGAGACAAGCCAATTGGTTAGATAGGATTGTGGTTTTCATCAGTTACAAAACTCATTAATTTGTATCTGGATTTCAGACCTGTTCCCAATGTGTTAGTCAATGATGTTTTAAAAATGAATGCAAATTTGCCCTAGAAACATGTGCTTTCTTAATTTTGTTAATTAGAATTAATTATCTATTAAGCAGTGTGCCCATCAACTAGGAAGCTTACAGTCCAGAGTGCTGGGATTTTCTTATTAATTCTATATGAAACTGAGTCACAATAACAGCTAAAGTATGGGAGCTTACGGGCTTGATTCAATCAAGGAATTCGTTCGGCTTCAGTAGCACACAAGAGAAGACAATTGTTTTGTGTCTGATATGTAGCGTCTGGTAGTAGATTTTGGTTGAATCGGTGCCCCATTGTGCTGTGCAATCACATGGGAAGACACAGTCCCTGTCCTGAACAGCTTACAGTCTAAGACAAGACTGAAGTAATGAATGAGATGAATAATGGAAAGGGGTGAAGGAGGAGGATGATAACACGGTGATATAGTTTAGCTACACGTACAACTTCTTGGTTCCAGGACATTAAAAAGGGCGAGAAAATGTGTACTGTAAATGTTTTTATGGGTTGATGTGAGGCAAACCCAGAGCTGGACCAGGGCTGCTCACGCTGCATCAATGACTCGTCCCTTTCCTTTTTCCCCATGTCTGGCTTCAACCACCACTTCAACCATCAGGCCTGACTACCTAGAACCCAGAGCCTGAGAATTGACAGTATTTCAGTGCTTAGTGCTATACAAGATGAAAATGAAGATGGCTCCTATCTAATCTCTCTTTCATATCGCTAATGAATCTGGAATCTTGGAACTCTGTGTTTCAGTGGATTGGGCACCAGATTAAGAGGCAAGAGACCTGCTTTTAAAACCCAGATCGTCCAATAGTTCATGATGTAACCACTAGTAAGTTACTTTAGCTTTTTGCACTTCCATTTCTCCATCTGTAACATGGGGATAATGATACTTACCCACCATTTATAAAGTGCTGTAAGGACCCTGGATGAAAGAAAACAGTATATACATGTGGTGGATTTCAGAGTAACAGCCGTGTTAGTCTGTATTCGCAAAAAGAAAAGGAGTACTTGTGGCACCTTAGAGACTAACCAATTTATTTGAGCATGAGCTTTCGGGTGGATTGTTAGGATTATTATTGTTGTTATTTATTATTTGTATTATCATAGCACATAGGAGTCCCCATCAAGGACCAGCACCCATTATGTTATGCACTGTACAAACAAAAGATGGAACAAAAAGACAGTCCCTCCCCCAAAGAACTTACAATCTAAGTAATTGTTGCCATCTTGTCTAATCACTTGTCTTAAGATACATGTAAACTAGCTACCCAAATGGGGCCTGAGGGCAGACCTCTGTGCTTGTGTGCATCCCATGGACTTCAGTAGGGCTCTGTGTGGATGCAGATGTCAATCAGAAGAGCTCTAACTACAGGATCAGGTCACATAACTTTCTACTTTACTTTAGTAGGTACAATTTCATATTCCAATAGGACTTAATCCAAAACCCATTGAAGTCAATGGGAGTCATTCCATCAATCACAGTGGACTTTGGATCAGGACCATAGAGGTTTAAAACACTCCTTGATACTACTTATTACTGTGGATGGCAGTCCTGCTTTTCATTAAATGGGGGTTGAACAAAGGATGAAGTTGACCCTAGGTGTGCAGTCAATGCATTTTTGCAAATGTAGCTTTTCTAGAAAAACAAAATGGGTAAGGAAAGTTGAAATGCATCACTAGCATCCGAAAGCCAAGATCTGTAATATAAAAGACGCCTACAAAGGAAGTATTGACATTTAGCCTCACAGTTTCATTAAGTTTTAACTCTATACATAGAAAACAATAATTATATGGTGTTTTAAGCCTTCACAAAAGGTCAGCTCACTAGTACTGCAGTATATAGCAGCAGAGGTTGATAAGATAATTCTCTGAGCAGAAACACGTTTTAATGGCTGATCGGGGCAAATTATAAGAGCTTCACGATGCACACTTGATAATGAGATTCAATTATTTCCTACGAGAATTTTAAGCCCCCTGAGCAACCCATCTTTTGCTTTCTGTAAGCAAAACTAATTTTCCCAAGTATAAAAATGACACTCATCTTTTTATTGTGCTGGCTTAGACAAAGGTCAGATCTAATAAAGATCACTGTGCTTGACAAATAACACTTAATGTTTCTTTTCCTCCAGCTTATACTATATTGCAAAGTCAGGTTACTACAGTAATAGAATAATGGTACTTGATTCACATTTCGAGTGCAAGATCACAGCAACACCCTCCATATCAGTCTCCATTCAAATATTCTTTTACATAAGGCTGGTATATATTGTATCTTGATACACTGAATATCCATCAAAAAAATCTATTGGCCGTTCAAGAAAGTGGAGAATACAGTAGGAAGAACCAGCACCCACTGATGCCCATCCCCTCCTAATAGATGTGCTTCAGAGAAAGACAAAAACTCCTTAGGGACTTTGAGCACATGCATTAGGAGGAAGGATGGTCCAGTGGTTAGGGCATTACCTTACAACTTGGGAGATCCATGACCTGCTCATTCACAGAGATTCGTGTGACCTTGACCAAGTCACTTGATCTCTCTTTGCCTCAGGTGTTCATCTGTAAAATGGGGATAATGACACTGCCTTACCTCACGGAGTGTTGTGAGGATGAACATTCTGAAGACCGTGAAGTGTTCTGATGCTACAGTGATGGGGGCTGTATAAGTACCATAGGTAAAAATTCCAAACCCAAATTTGCTGCACAAGGTCAACATGTGGACTTGTTTCTCTGTAATCTGCTTCTCCTACATTTAGGATTACTTTCTTATGATCATATAATACCTTTAATAATAAAAATAGACACAAAGATCATTGCAACATAAGCGTTATCTTTAATCATTGGAGAAGATTTGAGAACCTATAATAAATAGGACCATTGGAGAAGATTGGAGAACCTATAATAAATAGTTAAATTCCAGCTTTCAGAATGAGATATTTTAAGTAGGCATTCACTGGATCTTCTTCAACCCTTTTCTAGTTTTAACTTTGACTATTCCAAGAAATACAATCTTTGCAATACTGATATTTGGATGATATTGTAGGGTGATGAAATCATTGGGAGCTGCAGAGGCACAGACTCTCTGAAAATCAGGTCCTAGTTTTCTCAAGCTGAGCACCTGGGATTATAGGTCATGTCTGAAAATCCGGTCTAAGTGAATTGCCCGAGAGGCACCCAGTAAATTGTGGGAGAGACAGAACCAGAATCCAGGAGTGTTGACTTCCAATCTTCATCTTTAATGGGTAGACTCTGACTCTTAACACTATGTTCATTCCCAGTGTTTCCTTTTCTGCAGTAGCCACATGGCATTCTCTGTTCTTGATACTAATCATCCTATGGCCCAAAGTTGATTGCCATGAGTCACTTCTGGTTTCTTCTCAGCTAGTTTAAATTGTTTGCATTTAATTATTGCTGGTCTTTAATGTATTCTTTTTTTTCCAAGATCTCCACTGATTTTATTTAGGATTTTCCCTATCGTCTCATGAGCTTTTGTTTTGTTTCTAAAGTGAGCTTCTTTGCAAATTTCTCTTCCCTTCCCCCCTCGCCCCCTGCCCCATTCTGCCAACTCTTAATTTTTCCTGTCTTTTGTTATGAAAATATGTTCAGTAAATAAAGTTCAACTAATATACATTTTAAATATACAGTTCATTTGTGGGAAGCCTGGGCTACTTACATAAAATACCAGGTGGGGGAATGTTTTAGAGGTCTCTCAAAATGGGAAAAATAGGTTTTCTTCAGGCTTTTTCTTTTCAGCCTTGATCTGAATTTGCTAAGATGACAGTACAGAAATCCTGCTTCCAGGCCACTTAACAAAAGCATCTTCAAGTGAAAAGAAATACTTCCCAGAGCCGACAGAGAGCTGAAGTGTGAAAAGCTGCTCCACGTGCTAAAAGATGCATGCCCCATGGACATCTTTAAAATTAGTTAGTTTAAACACCTGAAGCATGAAACAACATCTGCACGGGCTGTGATCAAACTCAAATGCAAAAATTAAAACTAGAAGATGCTGATATTACTTTGGATGAAGCGGAATGCACAATGAACAGAACACAGATTGATCTTTCCTTTCATCTGTTTCATTCTGCTTCCGTTACTCTGTTGAATATTCTTTCCTCGCTGCTTTTTATAACTCAGACTGTTACTATTACACTCTGAATGGAAAGAACTCGAGTATGTTGTAACTTCTCTTACCTAACATGGTACCAGCGTAAATTACTACTCCGGGCTCCACTCAGGATCCTGTCAATGGGGGTTTTCACTCTCTGGAGCAGGACCAGAGAGGGAGACAACCTGTTTACCTGATTCCCTGTGCAGCCTGTAATGAAACAATCTAGGACATGAAAGCATGCAAGCACTGAGTTAATCAAGGGCATGTAGAGCAATTTCTTCAGACTATTTTAATACAGTGAGTTGTTAGATGTAAAATGTTACAGGTGGCAGAAGTAGAGAGCACATTTCCAACAAGCAATACAGTATTAATTTAAATGAACAAGGGTCGAGCAAACCTTAATGGGAGCCGCAAGATTCCTCAAGTAATCAACTACTTTAAATGTTAGGGCAGCTGAGTGCCACTTGAAATCCTTCCCATCCAAAGCAGCAATGAATACATGTCTATAGTAACTTCATATCTTTTTAGCCCCACCATGCAATGTGCTGAGTGCATTCAGCTCCCATGGAGTTCTATGGGAATTGAGGGTTCTCAGCACTTAGAGATCTCAGGCTCTTAACACATTATAAACAATATTAAGGGCTGATGGAAATGCAGTAAGAACATTTCATTGCAAAAGCCTGAGTTGGAGAACAGATACTGGCCACAGCTTCTTTACTAATGATTAGCTATAATTTCTGTACATTTACTATACATTCAGTTATCTTATTTTTCACCATTGAAACTAATAATGTACAAAATGCTTGCCAACAAAAGGTTACATCTTCATCCCAGAAGTATGCCAATCATTATGAGCTGTATTGCAGTACAGCCTCATGTCCCAAACTGAGATCAGTGACCCATTGTACTGGGCACAGTACAAACACATAGAACTTACAATCTCAGGTCCTGATTCAGAAAAGCATCCTGTTTAGAAAGGTGTGACTGCACATGCTTCACTGCTTCCCTGAATCATGTCACAGAGAGACAAGGCAGCTAAAGGAAGTATTATACCTATTTTATGGATGGGAACTGATTCACAAGAAGATTACGGCCCTGATTCAGAAGTGCTTTCCTGAACAGGGATGGACTTAGTCACATACTTGGCTAAATCAGGGCCTAAGTGACTTATCCATGGTGACCCATGATGTCTATGGCAGAATCAGGAGTTAAAAGCCATATCTCTAGAGTCCCATTCCTGTGCCTTTAACCAAATGCCATCTGTGTTCTCTAGTGTAATAACAGTCACTCATTAGTGATCATGTTAGAAACTTAGTTTCACTAACTGAATACATTTGTTAGTCTCTAAGGTGCCACAAGGACTCCTCGTTGTTTTTGAAGATATTAAAACAGCAGATACTCAAATTGAGCAATATTCAATAATGCAAAAAATCTTCCATTATTACACATATGCATCTTCCTTAACAGCACTTCCAAGATCAGGACTTAACTACAGTTAAAATAGTTGAGTGTGAACGGCTATTTAACTTCAGACAACTCTGTAATTAACTATGTCTTTTCCAAGGGCTATAGAGGCCCAGAGAGTGTGATTGCCTTGATGAGGAAGCAAGATCACTAAGAATGTTCAGTTCAACTGAGGGGAAAGTTTAAAACAAGGTTGCATTAAACAAACCAAAAAACCTGATGTGGGAGAAAACAAGAGCAAGAAAGGAAAAAAAAATGCAAAAAGAGTGGGGGAAAGGGAAGCAACAAAAATGTAAGCCAAAATGCTTTGTCTTTTTAGTTCTGCTCAGTTTTTAAAACATTTTAACCCATATCTCTAACTAGCTGTCACTGACAGATCATTTACAGGAATCGATCATTTTTACAGTGATTTGAAGGTCCTTGCACTCTCTTCTAATAATAACAAGAGTAATGAAAAATTTCAATAAGAAAAATATCAATTACAGCTGAATTTTCCATTGGGGAAAATCAAAATGAAATGTTTCATTTCTAGTTGGGTTGACCATCTCTGTGTCGGCCTGAGACACTGCAGTGCCACCGGAGAACTCTAGTTCTGCATCCCCATTCTGCCCGATAGGTTCTGCTCCCTGGCCACTCTACATGTTCCATGATTTACTACGGTCGTTCCCTGTGGCTGAGCCACGGAGACGCCTTTGTCAATGTCAATGAAACTCCATTTTCTGATGGAAATTGTTTCTTTCAGTATTTTTTTCAACCAGCCCTAATCATTATTAGACTAAAATTATTGAAATTTTCCATCTTTGTGAATGTTTTTACAAATACTGGTACCTGGCATTTGTTTGAATGTTTGTAAATAAATGATATGTTCTCATGAATCATAGTCAATCAGACTTTTATTTACAATAATATGTATATTTTTTAACTCAGCCAGCTTTAGTTATTATGTTTTATTTTGTATTTCCTAAAGTCCTTCCTGTGGCAATAACAAGAACACTGAGGAGTGTGGATAGGCTTGTTTATGAATTTTAAATCAATTAACTGATAGCTGCTGGCCTACTTTTAATTTTTTTCCCCATTCACCTCAACTTCCCTCTCCCTTCCCACCTTGAGCATAGTACCTTGTACTAACACCTAATTAATTAATCCATCATGCAAAAGAAAATGAAAGTGATCTTTTGAATTAGAGACAAAAGAACTGACAAATATTATGGTTTTGTTTTCATCTTTGCAAATATTTTCGGGGTCTCTTAAGAGTTTGTATTATCACACAACTGTCAGAAACAATTGCCCTACTTCTATTAATTGTTCTCCTGTGAATTTTCAGTACCTGAGCTCAATTTTGCCTAAACCATCAGATGCCTTGTTTGTTTAATAAAAAAAAAGCATCACAGGAAGCAAAACATTATGGCATCTGAATTTATCATCTGAAGCTGACCAGACAACAGCTTATTTAAAACTGCACTCTGTCATTCTTAAAACCTCTGTGGAACCCTTGAGAATAGTTATCAGACACATGTCTGATGTTTCTTCCCCAACTACTGTACACCAAAGCACCTTCCATCCAAGGGTCTCAAAGATTTGATAGATCATTTAATTACATTATCAGCATACCTCTGTGAGAATTATGACACTTGTTGTACAGACTGGGCAACTGAGGCAAAAAGACTGAATCACCCAGGGTGAATCAGTTGTAGAGCCAGGAATAGAAACCAAAAGTCCTATTGTCTGTGTCTGTGTCTGTGTTTGGGCCCTGATCCTGCAAACATTTGGGGCCTGTTTCAGTGAAACACTTAACTGCACGCTTGACTTTACTGACTCCAATCAGATTGAAGCACATGCTTAAGAGCTTTCCTAAACAGGGGTTTGGTCAGGGACTTAGCTTTGTGTATCTGAGTAGTAACATTGAAATGAAAGCTGATTTCCCAGGCTCTTTGCGGAGGACAGAGCAGCCACTACTTGGCTGCTTATCCTCTTTCCTGCGGGTGGGTTGGGAGGAACAAGAAGTGGGAGAAGCTTCAGCTCCATCCCCTGCATGCCAGCAAGAGCACTGGAGCTGGCCCAGAAGGAGAAGTCGTCTGCACCATCAAAAAGACTGGCACAGATTACTTCCTCTCTGGAGCAAGGGAGAAATAAATTATGAATTTTAGTTACAGTCTGGTTTCTGACTCACTCCTTGGGCAGAATGGCTATTCGCTGCCCCTTCCTTGGGCTGAGTTTTAAGGTTACAATGCATAAATCACCTTAAGTGTCTTCCTTAAATGTTATAACTGATTCCATGTGAAATCAATGCTAAACCTGATTTATAATTCCAAACTCAAACATTTAGACCACTTTAAGATTACTATTGATCCGAACTATAAGAAAAGGAGGATTGGTCAGTCAATCAGTATACTACTGGATATAGTCTACTAATGACATCATGCTAACATAGTCTATGCTGTTAACATTAAAGTTTTAAGAAGCACTGTGCATCTATTCTGAGTCACTGTCATATGCTCAGTAACCACATCTAGATCTAGGTTCAACAAACATGCTGGCAGATAAACTTTTTGTGAGAATTGACATACATGTCTTTAATTGTACTTTTCAGAGGTGTACATCAAGAAGTTTTGAAGGTACATTCAGAAGTGTAGATGTTTATCCAAATGCTGTATCACCAAGCACCCTCCTACACTTCCAATAGGTCTAGGTTCCTTTCCTCTGAGCTAGCCTGTCCAGATGCCCATGAAAAATAGAAATTGGGTTCAGAAGGTTTGGCAACTTCACTACTGGATCAGTAAATGTTATTTTTGCATCTAGGTGGTTGGTGCCCTATGATTGCCCAGGATGGATATAGATCAAATGGTTTTTTGGCCATTAGTACAAAATATAGTTTCATTTTTAAAGATTGATCTGATCAGATAACATGTCTCATTAAAATGGAGAGATGATACCAATAATCAAAGAAAGAGCTATGTAAGTAATATCCTCATATGTATAAATCACACTATTGAGAGCTATCATGTTTGGGATTATTGCTGTATTATTACCTCATTCTTTTCACTGAGAGACTGATCCAAAGACGATTGAACTCAATGGTCATTCAGTTGACTTCAAATGGACTTTGACTCAAGCTCTAAGCCTGTACCTCAATCTCCATGTCCGTCATTTTGGCAGAGTTACTTATCTATAACAGATTAACTGGGGTTCTTCATTGTGTTCTTGAAATACTATATCATGCACAGGCTTAGTGGGTGTAGTAATACGATACTTTCAACTGTAATCAATTCAGAAATCACTAGCGACTGAACATGTAGGGTATTCCCTCCCTGCACCACTTTACACCACACTCCACTTTTACCGCTTTAAGAATCCAATTTCCAAACATATTTTCAAATGCAGGTGGCTCACTAGTTCAAATGAGTGGATGCGTTTAGTGCTGCAACTAAGCATGTGTCGTAGCTCAATATTCCAAAGCTAGAGACCTTTGCAAAATATGCTGTATTACATTGCTATAAAATGAAGGAATCCGTCTAAGCCTGCATGACTAACACAGAGTGAAAGAACGCATGCTACTCTTTCTGGCTATTTAACAACTTACAGCACAGCTTGTTAGCACACTGAATATAGAAGCTATAGACATGAATCAGAACAGTGTCTGTGAAGGGGCACCAAACGGACAGTGTTTGCAGAAACTCTAATAGTACCTTTATGTAAAACTGAGTTACTCTGACATTCCCAAGGAAAAATACAGATCGAAATATCGCGATAGATAAATTCCTCAGACACATGATATGTCACCCACACCCATACAAAAGCCCTATGTTAAAAGAACATTATTAAGGTTGCAAAATCAAGCCCTCGAAAAATAGGAAACGACAGTATAAAATTTGCCTGTTCAACCTTAATGCAGCCTCCTTCTGCTTATACATTGTAATAAAGTCTTTAATCACATGACTGCATACTACTTTACCGACAGGACCCCTGCCTCATTCAGTGCACAAGCTGGAGAGTGTTCAGTTAATGGGCAACTATTCAATAGTTTGTTTCCCCTCATTGTTCAAGGGGTAGCCCCATATCTTCTCTCCGCAAGCTATTCAATCCCTGCTCCAAAAACAGAATTATAAATTTCCTCCTGGGCTTTGTTATGGCACTCATCACTCTAGTAACTGAGTGCTTCACAATCAATTAATTAATTTATTTGCACAATACCCCTGTGAAATGGACTATTATTATCCCTGTTTTACAGATGGGGAAGTAAGGCGCAGAGAGATTAAGGGCAAAATTATTGGGTATCAAATTTGAGATGCCTATGATCTGATTTTTCAGAGTACGTTGCATTATATAGCACCTTATATATTCAAATCACAGCTCCTGTTGACATCTGTTGCTGTTGTGAGCACTCAGCACTTCTGCAGACCAGATCCCAGGGTCTTAAACTGGGAACCTGGAAAATGAGGAACATGCAGTTAGTGACCACATGCTGATTTAAATTGCAAAAGCCAGAGGATACTGTTATTTTACTGATTTTTGTCCTGTTTGATTCAGATTTTGAATGCTAATTCTTTGTAAATATACAGCTTTCTCCTTTCTAAAGAGAGCCAAGACCTTTTTAGGTAGTGGTGGTAAATATGCCCTTCCATCCTGTAGATCTTGCAGTCTAAATAGACAAGCTAGACAAAGATGTGGAAAGGAAGATGGACATATTAGCAAGTTGTCCAAGGTAATATTAGGCCTCTGGTTTGTTAGTATCATGTTCTTTTATACAATTATTATTATTATTATTATAAAAAACTCTGCTTCTCCCTGTCCTCTTTCCATGTGTCCTGCTGCCCCAGACTGCCCACTCCCATCTGACTTCACCCCTGTTAAACAGTTTTCCTTCCATCCTTCACAACTAGCATCAGAGGTTAGGAGCTGAGCATGTGACAGGAGTGGGAAAACAGCCTTTCAACAAATGCTTCGAAGTGAAGGGTCCTCAGCTCTGGATCTCACTCTCACAACTTCTCTACCTTGATCCACCACCGTTTGAATTGCTGGCCCTCCAGTCACATAGTCAAAGTCAACTCTTTCCCAGGGCTTTTTCTGAGCCATTGGCCCGAATGTGTTGCAGTGCATGGTGAGAGAGTCCCAGTCTGCAGTGAAATTGCAAGAGGGATGGGCATGTGGTTGAGACACTAGACTGACACTTAGGTTCAGTTCCTTGCTATTCTAGTCTATGCCAGTTTTTATACCTTGCTTATCACTGTAGTATCTGATCGCCTTCCAGGAGTGCATTAAACAATGTGATGACATGTCTTTCACATGTCATTCCTTCTCTCATCCTCTCCCCTGAGGAAGAAGCATGTGGAATAGAGTGTCTTGTTTTGGTAGGGTGGTTTGCTTTTGTTTATATACCTATTACTATATGTTTACATAAGAAAAGGCAGGTCAAAGAAATGTGCCTTGCACTTGGAGCAGAAAGTGGTACGGTTTGTGATAGTCCTTAGTTCCTGGGAAAGTTCATTCAACAATCTCAGAGAAGGTTCTGTCTTCCACACAGACGAGCTTTACTCTGATTGTTGAAATTCCATTGTGCCAGAGGAGCGAAGTTGTTGACCACGGTCTTGGTCTCAGAGCTTTAAACAGTCTTTTAGGTATCCTGGGCCTAGGCCATAAAGCCCTTTGAAAATAAGGACTAGACCTTGAACTTGATTCAAAATTCGATGGGAAGCCAGTGTAGACAGTGGAGGACAAGTGTGAATGCTCGCGGTAGCCTGTGCTGCTGAGGGGACTCACTGCAGCATTTTGTACTTGCTGGAATTTCCTAAGTGCTGAAGGTTTCATGTCCAGATACATCACATGGCTGTAATCCAGCTGAGGGGTGACAAAGGCATGAATAACTGAGGCCAGGTCTGCGTCTGCCAGGAGGAGACAGAGTCTCCTAGCCAACTAGAGATGGCAAAAAGTGTTAGGTGTAGCCATTGTGAGGTGACAGTTCCACATCAGTGAGGGATCCAAGTGTAGTCCTAAACTATGGACTGAATTGACCAATTGTGGGGGCCTTCAATGAAAAAGACTTCACCGTAGCTGCAAACTCTTCCACATATTTTCCTCTGTTCACCACCTGTGTTTTGTTCAGGTTCCGCTTCAGCCAGCTGTTCTTCCTCCATGAGCTGATCACATCCAAGCACTGGGCCATCTTGGTGATAGGGTGTGGTCACGTCATGAAGGGTGAGTTGAGCTGTCTGTCATCTCGATACCGTTGGCACTTGAGTCCACTTTGTCTGGCCACTTTACTTAGTGGCTGCATGTAGATGTTGAAAAGGACCAGAAAGAGAGAACCGCATCCTTGCAGAATGCCACAAGTGAGGAGTCTAGAGTGGAGGTGCAGTTTTCCTCTGCACAGGCTCCTCGTGTGACTTTGAGGAAATCATTTAATCTCTCTGTGCCTCAGTTCCCCATCTGTAAAATTGGGATAATAATACTTTCTTTCTTTCACTCTATCTGCCTAGTCTGTTTAGACTGCAAATTCTTTAGGGCAGGAACTGTCCCCCTCTATAAGTATAATCGCAATTGAGGCCCCTAGAAGCTACTGAAATAATAATAATAATTAATTAATAATTACTAAATAGGGGAGAATTTTAGATTTTAAACATTGGCCTTATATGTTTTATTGTTTAATGTGCATGAGCCTAGAGCTCTGGCTAGGTATATTTCAAAATAAATAAATAATAAAATGTTTCTATTGAAATCGCGACAAAGTTGAGAAAAACTTCTAAAATTTACTCCATATTAAAATATTTACTGCCCACCTGTCACTCACACAAAGCATATAATTTTGGCAAATTATGCAAAAAGCTAATTACATTTTAATTTGCTAATCCTTGCTTAAACTAGTGTCATATGCAAATTGCCTGCTGAGACCTAAATTATTTTTTCAGCAAAGGATAAGTAAATGCCTGTTAGTATTTTCAAATATTATTAACAGAACCTGTTGATTGACAGCTAAGGAAAAGCGAGTCCTGTATATTTATGTTGAATTTATAAACATACATACACATACCTGGAGCAACAGCAGTTTGGAAAAATTCAGAAGGTTCAGTTTTGGGAAAAATCCTGAAGTTTGGCTACTTCTCTGAAATGTTTGCCTGAACTGAGTCTAGAACAACCATGCTGGAAATGTTAAGAATAGAGACTTTCTTGTGGGATTTCCTGCTTTTTTCTTTCTCTCCTGAACGGAAATAACATGTGAACAATCCGCAAGTCTAACTATGCATTCATCCCACAGTGCATGCCTGTCCCAGTATGTCTCTTTCAAGACTGGTCTTGTAAGGGAATTGCTCCTAGGTCATGGGAATGAGAATCACGTGGGGGTGGCCTTTGTGTCATCAGCCACAACATAGAAGGGGCATCACCTGTTCAGTTACAGACAGTTTTTCCAACATTCCTAGGCAGAGGGATAAATAGGCAGAGAGCATGAGTCTGCTGCATGAATGATCTCAGCTGGATGATCTATAAAGGACATGTGAGGCCTTGGAGTGAAAAACACTAGTGTTGTGGTATCTTGAGTGGGAAGAAAGCAAACTGAAACCGCATATGACCTTGATGTTGAATCAGGCTAGTTCCCACTCTGATTCTGTAGCAAACCATTAAAAATAATAAAATAAAATAAGGTGAATGTAATGACAGAGTTGATTAAGGCATCTGTGGCGAGTAGAGCTGCTTGAGAACTTTTCTGACAAAAATATGTTTTGCTGAAAAATGCCAATTTGTCAAAACCAAAACTTTCTGGGCAAGGTATGAGCTTTTGTGGTAAGACTTCTCAGCTGCAGGATAGACGACAGTGAGACCCCTTCCTCCCCCTGTAGGATAATCAATAGCCCAGAGTTTGGGGTAGATGCAGGCTCAAGTTTTTTGTCTGTCTGATTATTCTAGGAATTTGAATTTGGGTTTCTGTGATGGGGTGTACAAAACCCACACTGGGCAACAGGGGGTTAAGGAATTACTTTGGGCCCAGCCAGCTCCACCCTGCCACATCTGCAGTAAATGCTCCCTCTGGTGGAGTAATTAAAAGACAGGGAAACAGTTCATTTGGAGACAGATCTACAACCCACAGCTCCTGCAGAGCAGAGCAGAGGGAAAGCTGAAATCTCTAAGATAACGCCCCAAAGGGCCTTCCCTTAGGGAAGGGAGGACCCACCGCAGAAACATTCAGAGAGGGAAGCATTTCCCTCTCCCCTTGCATATGGACACTGGTAACCCCTTTTTATATTTCTTGGTTTGGACTACCCCAGCAAGAGAAAGCCTTGGACTGAGCTGCAAGGGAGAGGCGGGGGGGCAGGAGGAGACGTGGGGGAGATAAGAAGTGGCCCAGGGATAGCAGCCTTAAGCAGCTTTAAATTTCCAGACTCCTGGTAGCCATAAAGGGCCCTGGGTCAGAGCCCAGTGAAGGGGGAGGGCCCAGGCTCCCCTACCAACAACACCCCTGCTGTTCATGGGTTATAGCCCTGAGCACTAGGTCATGCTTCTTCATTTACCACCAATTGATGACCTTTACATTCTCCCACATCTATTCTGTGAACCTCAAGTTTTCCATGAAAAATTTTGAAAGTTCTTAATTTCACCCTGAAGTCAAATAAAACCAAATGGCAAAACGTCAAAAGTTTTCTTGAAATATAATTCTTGTTTTCCAGACAGTCTTGCCTGGAACCACTGCATCTAAAATCACAAGCCTCTATTGTTACTACAAATAATTAAAATCTTTCCCAAGATAATTTAATTCTAGAAATGGGAGAAGGTTTAAGTGTTTCTCTTTTTCCTCTGGAGTCACTGACTCCATGAGCCTAAATAGGCGACCTCAGGAGTGTTTGTTTGGCTCAGATAAGCTCATCATAGCCCAGATGCTTATAGAATCATAGAATCATAGAATATAAGGGTTGGAAGGGACCCCAGAAGGTCATCTAGTCCAACCCCCTGCTCAAAGCAGGACCAATTCCCAGTTAAATCATCATTATTATCTATATATTATATTATTATATATATTATATATACTATTATATTATTATAATTATCTGTACTATCATGACCTCAGTAGACTGTAAAGTTAGCACTTGATCCTGCAAACATTTCAGGGCAGATTTTTAAAGGCATTGGGGCACCTCAAGGTGCAAATAGGTGTCTAGTGGATTTTCACAAATGCCACTCTTTTTTCACTCTTGAAAATCCCAATTCCCATTGAAATCAACGGACATTACGCACCTAGTCATTTGTGAAAATCCCCTTATCTGCCCTGTCTGCGTCTTCAGCTGCCTAAATACCTTTAGTATTTAGATGTAACTCTCCAGTGTATAATAATCTTCATGTAAGTAAGGAGTACTCTGGATAGTTGGGTTTGGTGGGATCACACCTTTATTCTAGAAATCTGGAGAACTACTCGCATATAATATATATATTCACATGTGTAAGTGTTTGAAGCATTGGGTTCTGGTGAAAACAGACGTTCACCAAAGAATACCTGTACTTGGACAATTAATCTGACCTTTCCAGGTTCAGATGTTTGATCTGTTTCTCTGTCCACCATAACCATAATATCTGAGAGCCTATTATATTAGTATATTTTATTCGGTACTGATTCTCCCACATCTAATCACTGTGATGAACTTGTAAATCCAGTCTTTGTTTTTAAGCAATACATTGAAACAAGCCCAAGGAGAGAGGAAGTTGAATCTGAAAATATGAAATTAAAAGTGACCCCCTACTCTGTGCCCAATTTTACTGTGCCAAATTTTGCAATGTATCATAAAACAAAGGGGAAAATAGTCTGGATGATTCCATAGCACAATGGTGCCTGCATTATAAACGTCCTAGACTAGATAGCTAGATTTCTGCCAGTGCAGTAATTGTATGTAGAATGATGCAAAATGCTGAGGTTTTGAACAATACTCTCTGAAACTCTAAAACTTCTTATCATTCTTTGGCAAGTCTGCATTGATTTATGGATTCCGGTTGTGGCCAAACAAAAACTTGGCTAAGTTACACTGTGAGTGTTTGGGTCATTTCAAATTCAGATATTGAAGGATGTGAATTTGAAATCATCGGGAGCAAAACTAGAACAGAAACCACAAATGCCCCCTTAAAAAAAAAACCTTTTATGTGTTTTTAATTATGCTGATAATATACGTAAGTGGGTGCTTACAGTTAGGGACCTAAATTCTTATTTAGGCATCTAAATAATTGGCCTGAGGCCTGTTCTATGCAGGAGGTAAGACTAGATTATTATTATTATTATGGCCCCTTCTGGTCTTAAGATCTATTTTCCAAACTGCTGAGCTCCAGCAGCTCCCACTGAGCTCTCTGGTCGATACTAAATGGTTGGGATTCTGAAAGAGATCACTGTAATGATTTCAAACAGTTAAACAATGGGAGCTATGCTTTATCAGTAATAGTAAAAATATAAGCATATGTTATCTCTAATCTTATTAGCAACAGCATGTTTTGCAGTAACCAGTATCTCAGATGTTTTTCTAAGGAGAGCTAGTCACTGTGGTAAACCATGCATGAAGATTGTTCAATTCTGATGATGTAATTTTCTTGTCTATTCTCAGATTTATAGATTGACCACAGATTAGATGGTGGGGTTCATTCTCAAAAATAAAATACAAAACAATGGAAGGAAATTTAATTCTTTAGAAATGAGGTCATTTTTTTTCATACTAATTGTTAACTACTTTTATTTCTGAGAAAATGTGGGTTTTTTCCCCTCCTCTTGGATTTTTTTCCCCACTTAAAGACATTGCTCAACATGAACAATAATCATTGCCATTGTAGTATCTGGCCATTGATTTAAAGTCTGAGATAGACTGATCTGACATCAATGTGGTATAATGAACTGGCTGATGTCAGTAAGAACCCCTGTCTAATACTAGATTGAATGTCACACTGGCAATATCTTCGTCGACTGGCTGACCAACAGGAGGCTTAATATTATCAACACTTAATGGGGCTCCTTTGGCTCAGACCTGTGTTTTAAAGCTGAAGGTTGATGTCAGTGGGATGGGACTTAAGCAAATGTTTAACTTTAAGCATGTGGTTAATTGCTGTTCTGAATAGGGGTGGATTTCAATACAGGGGCAAAGTTAAACACGTTTTAATGCTTTGCTGGATCAAGGCTTTAGCAATGGTATTTTCACTAACAATTCTATGTGAGTGCCTGGCTGTGCTGGGAGGTGTTTCAGAGTGCTTTGAGCAAAGGACGGGGAATATCTGTGCTCCCACTGCTGTTACTATGCATTGACTTGCTGTGTTACCCCTGAAAAATCACTTAGGATGATAGAATCATAAAATATCAGGGTTGGAAGAGACTTCAGGAGGTCATCTAGTCCAACCCCCTGCTCAAAGCAGGACCAACCCCAACTAAATCATCCCAGCCAGGGCTTTGTCAAGCCGGCCCTGAAAAATCTCTAAGGATGGAGATTCCAGCACCTCCCTAGGTAACCCATTCCAGTGCTTCAACATCCTATGAGTGAAATAGTGTTTCCTAATATCCAACCTAAACCTCCCTCACTGCAACTTGAGACCATTGCTGCTTGTTCTGTTATCTGCCACCACTGAGAACAGCCAAGCTCCATCCTCTTTGGAACTCCCCTTCAGGTAGTTGAAGGCTGCTATCAAATCCCCCCCCACTCTTCTCTTCTGCAGAAAAATAAGCCCATTTCCCTCAGCCTCTCCTTGTAAGTCATGTGCCCCAGCCCCCTAATCATTTTCTTGTCCTCCACTGGACTGCCTCCAATTTGTCCACAACCCTTCTGTAGTGGGAGCCCAAAGCTGGATGCAGTACTCCAGATCTGGTCTCACCAGTGCCAAACAGAGGGGAATAATCACTTCCCTCGATCTGCTGACAATGCTCCTACTAATGCAGCCCAATATGCCATTAATTGATCGGTTTAGCGGGTCTAGTTAAGACCAGCTAAATCGACAGCAAGCACTCTCCGATCAACCCCATTACTCCACCAGGAATGAGAAGAGTAAGTCAAGTTAATGGGAGAGTGTCTCCCGTCGACCCAGCATGGTCAGACACCGCAGTAAGTAGACCTAAGTTATGTCAAATCCAGATACGTTATTCGGAAACCCCATGTAGTGCAGCTTTCTAACACTAGAGAGCACTGTTTTAACCCACTACAAAGACACTCGTTTTTCTGTCAGCTTTATTGTTATTCACGTAGCTGGAGTTGTGTAACTTAGGTCGACTTACCGCGGTAGTGTAGACGTAGCCTGAGAAGCAAGAGAATTATTTCATAACTTGGCATCAGGGGCCAGCTTCTCAGCTGGTTGTAAACCAATTGGACATCTTTGATTCCAGCGGAGCTGTGTTCATTTATGCCGGCTGACAGTCTGACTCTGATTTCCTCTTTATGCGACACCACTAAGAGCAGAAGTAGTGTAAATGTTAAGCTTGACAGCTGCAACATTCTAGCAAAGGGCTTTGCAGGACCTTGATGCTCCCTTTATACTTCAGCAGCAGGTACATTAAAAAAAAAAAAGTTTTGTGCTGACAGTGATGTGTCTTGGCTTTATTTAAATCCTCCGAATCCAACACAGTGGCTGAATTTATGAGTACAGTCATCTGCTAGTTAACCCTTGGGGCTTAATGCCATCTTATAGGTGAAAAGACCATGAGTCATTTTGACCAGACATACGTTTGTGCAGCCTGTTTCTTGGTCTTAATCATTAAAGACAATGGTTGTCAAGCAGAGCAGTAGAGTTGACCCTGACCACCTGGTTCATTATTTTTTGGAGATCATTTCCAGACTGATTTTGAGACTGTGAATTTGAGACAATGGACAGTACTGTGATCCTCTATAGAGAGAGTCTCTGCTTTTAACCAACAGACCTCCCGTTTGGTAGATTGTGAGTAGCCCTGTTTGCTGTTTCTCATTGGGCATTTTATTTCACTGTCCAAATAACTGCAAAAATAAACGCTCTAACTGCTTGATATGAATTATGAATGTGCTGGCAGTGTTGAATTTAAAATGCATGTCAACATTTTAGCATCTGAACATCCTATGTAAATGCAAGCTTTTAGCAGAATTGCAATTTAACAAATTACAGTTTGTGACTCTAATTTATGAGAACTATGTAAATACCTAAGATTTTTATAGCTGCTGCTGCTTAAATTACTCACAAATTACTAATTATGCCCTTTTCAGCTGCAGGATATGCAAATTCAATTTCACAGAGTAGGAAGCATTCAAGAATAGTCTGATTTCAGAAACCCCACGCAGTGCAGCTTTCTAACACTAGAGAGCACTGTTTTAACCCATTACAAAGACACTCATTTTTCTGTCAGCTTTATTTGATTTGGAATCCAAAATATGAAGTATATACATGAAGGACAAAGCACGATCTCCCTGAGAACGTAATTGATTTTCTAATATATTGGTTGTGTGGACAGCTGAATCTATGATCATAGAGTCCAAGGCCAGAAGGGACCCTGGTGAACATCTAGTTTGACCTCTTGTAAAACAAAAGCCAAGAAATTTCCCCAAAATAATTCCTACATCAGATCTTTCAGAAAAACATGCAATCTTGATATAAAAATTTTCAGTGATCCACAATCCTTAGTATAAAGAAAAGGAGTACTTTTGGCACCTTAGAGACTAACAAATTTATCTGAGCATAAGCTTTCGTGAGCTACAGCTCACTTCATCGAATGTATTCTTTTTGCGAATACAGACTAACACGGCTGCTACTCTGAAACCAATCGTTAGTATATTGTTCTAATGGTTAATTACTCATACTGCTAAACATTTCTGTTTTTTTTCCAGTCTGAATTTGACTAAGTCAGAAGTTCTCCAACTGTGGGTTGCGGCCCCATTTTAATGGGGTTGCCAAGGCTGGTGTTAGACTTCCTGGGGCCTAGGGCCAAGTCCAAAGCCCAAGCCCCAGCACCCGGAACTGAAGCCGGAGCCCGAGCCCCACAGCCCAGGATTGAAGCCTTCGGGCTTGAGCCCTGGGAAGGGTGGCTAAGGTTACATGCCTCCTGCCCAGGGAAGAAGCCCTTGGGCTTCAGCTTTGGGCCCCTATTCTCCCACCCCCGAGTCCGAGACAGCAGGGCTGGAGTGGACTCAGTCTTTGGTCCCCCCTTCTGTGGTCATCTAGTAATTTTTGTTGTCAGAAAGGGGGTCACTGTGCAATGAAGTTTGAGAACCTCTGGTTTAACATCAACGTCCAGCCATTGGATCATGTTATACGTTTTGCTTCTAGATTAAAGAGCCTATTGTGAAATATTTGCTCCCCATGTAGGTACTTATAAATTGTAATCGAGTCATCCCTTAACCTTCTCTTTAAGCTAAATAAATTGAGCTCCTTGAATCTCACTATAAAGCATGTTTTCTAAACCTTTCATCATTCTTATAGCTCTTCTCTGAACCCTCTCCAATTTATCAACAGCTTTCTTGAATTATAGACCTCAAAACTGGACACAGTATTCCAGTAGTACTGTCACCTGTATCAAATACAGAGGTAAACTAACCTCTGTACTCCTACTCAAGATTGGCCTATTTATGCATCCAAGGATCATCTTAGTCCTTTTGCCCACAGCATCATATTCGGCTGATTATCCACCACAACCCCCCAATCTTTTTCAGTCACTGCTCCAGAGTGCAACCTATGTCGACCTAATTATGTCAGTATACACACTACAGACTTGTCCTGCCAATGCACGAGAGGCATAAGGCTTATGTCAGTGTAGTTAGGACAATGAACTGTCTGTAGACACTGTTACTTATGTCAGCTGCTGGCTGTCTTGTCAATGGGTGAGGATGCGCTCCTCCAACAGAAGAAGGGTAGTGTGAACACCAGCCACCATAGTAATTACTGTTCGTTACTAACATAGGTCAACTTAAATCAGTAGTTTAGTCATGCCCTCAGGCCCCTAAATCCCTTTGGGGGCCACATCCTCTCCTCACCCCATGCAGATTCCTGCACTTGCTTTTTATACCCAATAACAACAGACTGATACCTCTCCAGAATGAGCCATTTGGCCTTTCATTCCCTTTCTGAGCTCAGTTAGCTTGGATAAATGCTTACTGAGCAAGGTACCAAATGATGTAACCTTTTGTTCTTTGTTCGTGCTTTTCAACTGGATGTCACATCTGCTTCATAGGACTTGTTTCTGCTACCAAGTACCACAGATGCTTTGAGACAAAGGGTTAGTCATGCGTATTAGTCTGTCATTCAAGCTGATACATCCATTTCTTATTTATAAACAGGTAACATAATCATTAGCAAGAGGCTATGATGGATTTTATTAGGAGGAGGAAGTCTTGGCCACATACATTTCACAAGGTAGTTAATGACAACGTGGAGGTAGTGGGCCTGATTCTGATCCCACATGTGAATCAGGAGTGGGCTCCACTAACACTAGTGAAGCTGGTGTAAAAGAGAGTGAAATCAGAATCAATAGTGAATCAGGCTCATAGAAATCATGAAGTGCATAACGACAGGACAACTCACATGCTTAAAGTTAAGCACATGCGTAAATGCCTGATTCAGGGACTCTGCAAAGTAGGTATCTGCATCTCGTAACATGTATACCCACACCACCCTGTTCTAAATCATTATACAAGGAGAAAAGCAGAGGATATTCAGGCTCTATCTACTTACATATGGCCCCGCTTCTAGGGTCAGTGTATCCGAATACCAGTGTACTTCAGAAAAGAAAACAAGAACAGAGCCTATGATCTATATAGAACCCTATGTCCCAAGGTCCAAAAGCACTTCGTACATACCACTGTTAAAATAGAAGTAACTCTGAGGTGAGGATAGCTACCAGCTGCATATAATTTTCCCTTCCTAGTGTAGCATGCTGTAAGTCAATCACAGAATCATAGAAAATTAGGATTGGAAGTGATCTCAGGAGGTTATCTAGTCCAACCCCCTGCTCAAAGCAGGACCAACACCAACTAAATCATCCCAGCCGGGGATTTGTCAAGCCGGGCCTTAAAAATCTCTAAGGATGGAGATTCCACCACCTCCCTAGGTAACCCAGTCCAGTGCTTCAACTCCCTCCTAGTGAAAAAGTTTTTCCTACTATCCAACCTAGACCTCTCCCACTGCAATTTGAGACCATTGCCCCTTGTTCTGTCATCTGCTGCCACTGAGAACAGCCGAGCTCCATCTTTGGAACCCCTCTTCCGGTAGTTGAAGGCTGCTATCAAATCCCCCTCACTCTTCTCTTCTGCAGACTAAATAAGCCCAGTTCCCTCAGCCTCTCCTTGTAAGTCATGTGCCCCAGCCCCCTAATCATTTTCATTGCCTTCCGCTGGACTCTCTCCAATTTGTCCACAACCTTTCTGTAGTGGGGGGCCCAAAACTGGATGCAATACTCCAGATGTGGTCTCAGCAGTGCTGAATAGAGGGGAATAATCACTTCCCTCAGTCTGCTGGCAATGCTCCTACTAATGCAGCCCAATATGCCGTTAGCCTTCTTGGAAATAGGGGCACACTGAAGTTAAAAAACTTCCCTTGAAATATGAGCTGGCAGTGGGTTTTTTGTTTTTTTTGTCTTTTTAAGACCTACTGTGTTTTAGATAGTAATTGCTGGGATTGTAAGCAAGTAGTAAAATGCTACACAGTTCATTGTTCATTTTATACTTCATAAAATATTTAAATCCTTTCCGTGCTGTGTACCCATGCGTCAGCAGGCTGTTACTTTAATACATTTAATTGTCTCTAGTGCTTATGTCCTCCCACAGTTTGGTGGGAAAGAGAATGATCACTGTTCATTCTCTGTGTTAAGAAAATCAAATAGTATATGAAACTACTTTTTCACATCCCCCAGTGACTGTCTCCAATACAGAACCCCGAGAGCAAAATACATTGATTACTGAATCAGTAGACTAATATCACTTGCAGATTGAGTCAAGTGAGAGGAAAAAGAAAAAAAAAACAAGACTCCAGAGTACTAGGATGTCGTTTCTGGGTTTCAAGTCTGCATAGTCATGACTAATTGCAGTACACCTGCTCCACAGGAGGAAGTAAATAGGAAAATGGAACTTATTGTCTGGCTATGCAGAAAGAAGGACAGGAGACATTTGACATGGGTTTAATCAGGCTGCAACTTTATTATTAGATATCTGGGATGACCCGGCAGATAACAGTGCACAGTGCAGGTAACCCCATGTTTATTCCATAATTATGTGGGGAGCTTCTACCAGCACCCCCTCTTTTTCTATCCAGGTCCCTCCAGCAAATCCATTTCCGAGACCTTACAATACCTGGGCTGAAGGGCCTCCACGAGCTCCCCCCGCCCCCGTTTTCCTGCCAGTCCCTTCAAGAAATCCATTGCTGGGATCTTACCATCCACTTCCCCCACCTCGTAGGAGGGTTAAGGTGGGCTATAAGAATGGTGGGGGTTGCTCCCTGCCGTACCAACCATAGGAGGACCCAACTGCCCCTCCCCGGTTCTTTTAAAGTCCTTTTCCAAGCCATTTATCCGGTCACTGTATACCTTTCTTATGGAGTACCTGCACTGGCCATCTGCCCTAAACTTAAATAATGAGTTGTGACATATGGCCTACTGCCCGTCATGCCTTGCACGAACAGAGCCCTTCCTGAAACCCGCTATGGGGAAGGTGAAAAAAAAGCCCAACTGCACCCAAGCCAATATGGTGGTAAGGGAAAAATTCCTTCCCAGAGCCGCCTAAAAAAGGGATGGCTAGCATAATACCCATAGCAGGTGTTGACCAAACCTGGTATTTTACTGTCCAAAAGGGTGGGAGGGTGGGTCCTGCTTCAGCCTTGGTCCATGTAAAAAGGAAGTCTCCAGGCACCCCATTGCCCCTTTTAAAACTCATTCCCAGGGGATGAGTCAGCGACCACTCTGCCTCATTTGCAGCAGTTTTCATCTCCCCCAATTCCCCAGCCATAAGGCACTGTTTCCTTCACTTTTTTCCCCCTAAAACCAAACCTAAATTACCCTTGCTGTGGATTAAGCTGTTTACTTCTTGTCCTACCTTCAGTGGACATGGAAAGCAATTGATCACACTTCTCTTTATAACAGCCCTTAACATATTTGAAGACAATTATCAACTTCCCATTCAGAATTCTTTTGTCAAGACAAAACATTGTTGGGATTCCTTTCAAGACCTTTCCACTTAGTTTACCCAGAAGTCCTCATCCAGTTCTGAAAGAACACTTCATCCACTTCTTTGGGATCCAAAAGACGCAGTTTGACTCCAGCTCATCACTCATATTATGTTATTAGGCCTGAAATAACTTTTTGCCTATGCTGGACAGGCCCAAATGCAGGGGGTACAGCATGGTACCACAATTAATTTCATGTCACACACCACTCAGTTTATATACATCTTCCCTGGCTAGTAGCATCTATACTTTTTGCATGTAAGGACCAATCACTGCAGATTCCATAAAGACCAATCACTTTGCAGATTCTGTAAGGCAAACTTATCAGTTGGGAGTGTCCCTGCCTATTTTGTTTACTATAAATATATCCACAGTACAATCCCCACCACACACCTTTCAAGATGCATGGGGTCTACACATGCCTATCAGAACACGTGGTATACCTCCTCCAGTCCACTAAATGTCCCAATAGCAACTATGTGGGTGAAACCAGACAGTCACTATGCTCTTGGATGAACTCACCCAGGAAAATGATAAATGATATATTGGCAGATTTTACTCTCAGAAATGCAAATACTGACCAGCTAAGTGCTATTGGATTCATGCAAGTAGTAGTACCTGGCCAAGTCAGGGATAATGTACTCTGCTTATAGCCACAGTGAAATCCTCCTTTTGAATCCAAATATGTTACACTTCAGTGTTAAAGTGAAGCAGTTTTGAATCCTGAGATTTGCAATTCAAAGCTGCATCAGGCAACATGATAAATTAGCTATACAATCCGTCTCATTTTCACCTATTGCCTCTCCTTCACCAGTCCATCAACCAACTGCATGGAACAACTTTGGGCCTAGGGGAATCTAGAGTGTTTTTTTTAAATTTCATGATCTGGATTGTTAATGGATAATGTTGGTTACTTGGGCACAAGTTAAACATAAATTAGCCTATGTAGACTTAGCCCTGCAGAATACCACCCCAAATGAGAAACTGCTTAGGTGCTGGATAATGAGCTAGGTCCTGCCTCCATTCAAGTCAATGGAATAGCTCCCATTGATACTCATAATGTTGGACCAAGCCCTAGGTGTGATGATAAGTCACTGGTCTGCTAACTGTGATGGGATATACATTAAATGTAGGTGATGTCAGTGTCAGACTCAGTCTTGGGAAGGGGAATGGCCAAAATACAACTTGATGATTTGAAATTTTTCAAAAATGTTAAATGTTGACCATTTCTCTCCTTCCCATGACACAACTGTGAAAATTTGGGCAAAACAATGTCACCATTTAACCAGCTCTACTTACAATCACATGGGAGAGGGATGGCAACATATTTACATCAAATTTTGAGCTCTAATGCATTTGAGGTGAAACTCACCTCTGCACAGAGCACCATCACAAAACATAAGCATCACTCATATCCCGTGAGTCCAGCTTTGAATGAAATTGTTTTCACCCTGAAAACATGGATCATTATGATACTCACCTCCCTTGTAAAGCCCTTTGAGATCTACCGATGAAAAGCACTACATAAGGACCAGGTATTATTATTAATTATATATTATTTTATTGTATTTATTTATTGAGACTTCCCATGTGTCTGAAATTAGAATACTTTCCTCCCACCCCCAAAATTTCAAATCTTTGTGAAATTTCAGGGAGGCAAAAACAGGTATTATGAAATTATGGAAGATATTCTGACAGTATTCAGCCCCTCCCCTATTCACTCACAAACCCAAAACACCTAGTTTGCTAGGCCTTAGTTTACGACAGCTGCATAGCACTTTCGTGTACAAGTAGAGGAAACTAGTTTTTATAAAATGATGTTGATCTTGTTTCTATGACATTTCAAATCTAAATTCTATACACAAATTAAAATAATGTGAATCCAAGATGATGTGGGAGGAAGGTGACTTGGCTGACTACTTCTTAATTGGTACACTCAGAAAATTAAATAATATTTTATTCTTAAAAACTAACCATCCTTGACACCCATTAATAACCCAATCCTTCATTCTTACCACAAACACTCATTAAATACAAAGGTTTTACAGTATTAATATATCAAACCTGAATTCTTCTGTGACTGTCAATTGGAATTTAACTTAAAATATTACTTATGCCTTGGTTTCAGAGAAGTGGAATATAAAACTATATTTTACCATGAAGTAAAATTGTACAACACTTTCCAATTTCAAACACAAGATGGCACCATTACTAATGATTTTCAGCATTATTCCCTGTTTGAATAAGTGATGACTTTTAATGATGCAGAATTTTAATAGCAATATGGTAGCTTCCCTTCATATGTTATATGCAGTCTTAGATATCTTAGATACTACACATTTTCTATACTGACAACCCCCATAGTAACTGTTCATCCCAGTAAAATACAATGTTACACACCCAAAACCAGGCTATCCTTGCGAAGTCACACATTTCAAAAGGTAGGCAATAACCGCATATAAGGCTGCATGTACAATCTTATTTCATCCTCCTTGTGCATGTTCCTTAATCTATACTATGTGTGAATTGAGATTTTTTATTTTTTTTCAAAGTGTTATAATTTGGCCAAGTGTGGGTAGATTTTCACAGGATTGGCAACAGTTCCATGCCTGTCACCATGGCAATCCTTCTTCCCTTTGCCAAATTTAAAGGCCTGGCTTCATAAAAGAGCTAGAGCTTCTGAATGAAACAGTTTTAAGATTTGTTTAACATGTGTGTGATGGGTTGGATGAGGCCAAGACGCCCCTTGCTGGAGGCCCCAGTGTCCTGCAACACCCATCCCAAAAAATTCGCATTAGAGGAGTCCAAGCAACCTAGAGTGGCTATGGGGAAGCAGCCAATCAGGTCCCAGGAGGGCCATATAAAAGGAGCTGCAGAGCCAGGAACAGTCAGTTTCTTGCTGGAGCTAGAGGAATACAGAGAGTGCTCCTGGCTCGACAAAGGGAATTGCAGCACCATGGACTGCTCAGTAGTAGCAGGGACCAGGGCAGTGAGGAAGCGCTCCTGGCTGGCTGCTGGGCCTGAAGTAGGATGAGCCCTGAAGTAGAGATGAAGCTTTGGTGAAGGCTAGGGCCATGGGGAAGTGGCCCAGGGAACTGAAAGCATTTTAGTTAAAGGGACACAGTAGCACATGGCTGTTATTCTTAGGGTCCCTAGGCTGAGACCCCCTCATATGCCACTGGGGAACTGGCCTACAATTGGACAATAAGAAATTCCCCAAAGTGTAATTGAGCTATTTAGTGGCCTAGCTGGAGAACTGGGGCCAATAGTCGACCAAGAGGGCAACATCATTATCTTCAGGGAGGAAGCTCAGAGAGTACAGCCTGATACCAGGGCCAGGACTATTTAAAGACCGCAGACACATCCGATCAGAGGGGCACTCATGAGAGGTGGATGTCACAATGTTACATTTGGTACTAGAAGTGGGATCCTTTGGACCGACCCCTGATAAAGGTGTGACCATGGAAGAGGTGATCTACCTGTTCATGGCAGCCCAGCAGCAGCAAGAAGAGCAGCAGCAGACACAGGCCTTGCTGATGGATTAACAGAGAACCTGAAAAGTTTGCAGCACAGCAACTGTGGTAGAAGATCCACTCCAACCAGCAGGTGTGGACACAGAGGTAATTGGGTCACACCACACCCGAGGATACAGTTGGTGATGGAACTAGTGGTCAGTTGGCTCCGGGCTTGGCGAAGCTTGGCCTGGGAGATGACCCCAAGGCCTTCCTCCGGCTTTTGAGTTGGTGGCAAAAGCAGCAGAGTGGAAAGAGTTGATTTGGGCAGCCCAAATAGCACCATTCCTGATGGGTGAGACACAGGCGGCTTACCAAGTGGTAAACGACAAGCAGGCGAGTTCCTCCCAGTGGTGAATGTAGCCATTTTGGATCAGCTAGGGTTTACATCACAGGTGTACAGGCAGAACCAGATGGAATCATTCCTGTGAGGTGCACAACCACGGGTGGTGGTGCAGAAGTTACAAGACCTGGCAGCATGCTTGCTTTGTCCAGAGACAAGCTCGGTGGAGAAGCTCCAAGATCAGAGGGGTCCTAGAAGGAGCCACAAGTACTCCTTTTCTTTTTGCGAATACAGACTAACACGGCTGCTACTCTGAGAGCTCGGTAAGGCATTTCCAGTCGGCCTCAATGAGGAAAGCAGTTGCGCGAGCTGAGGTCTACTTTGAGGCCGAAGGAGAGGAATGGCCCAGACTGACTGGTAAACTGAGAGGGCTGCACCAGGGGGTGGCCCAGGGAATCTCACAAGGGGGGAAAGCCCCAGGGCTTCTAGACTCACGGGGTGCACAGCAATAGCAAGGAAGTCCATGGAGCCCTGCAGCCTATGGGAAGTACTAATGGGAAGGAGCTAGGAGACCTGGTAGTATGCTATAGGTGTGCCCAGTCCAGGAATATTTAAAAAAACTGCCCAGTAATGAAATATGACTACTTAAACTAATATTATGGGGGGGACAATCATGGGGGTCTACTCCAAAGATCAGGAGTTAATGACAGTTAGGCTTGAAAGAACTGTATTTAAGGGTCTGGTAGACTTAGGGTGTGGGTATACCTTGGTTTAGGAAGATCAGGTGAGGGCAACTAACCTGGACTAATGCCTCCCAGTACACGTCTCCTGTGTACCTGGGGAGATCAGAGTCTATCCCACGGCAGAAGTTGAGCTGGTGGTACAGAACTGGAGAGCTTGATTCTGAGTTGGCGTGGTCAAGGACACACCATGGCCTGTAATCTTGGGAAGAGACTGGGTGGGCTACTCTGCCCTCTTGCGGGAAAGACCAGGATTGTGATCCAGGACCGAGAGGGTCCGAGCCTGCCTGGGAAGGAAAGCAGAGGGGATGGGGGCCAGGCTAAGGAGACTCCATCAAAGAGCCCAGAGGCAAGACTAGAATGCCCAAGATGTGAAGGACCCACTGAGGAAGTGCCAATGTCTACTGAGGGAAAGTTATTAACCAGCTGACCCAGGTACAGCAGGATTTGGCCCAGGTGCGGGTGGAAACTAAGGGGCAAAGGGAACAATGCTTGGCTTTGAAGAAAGCATTGGCCCAGGCCCAGAGGGAGATAACTCAGAAAGCAACAGTGGGAACACAGATGGAGCCCCAGGTGCAGCAGAGCACTGTAGGAACTCAGGCTAAAATACTCAGTGTGATAACTAGCACAGAGGCCCAGAAAGAATCGCTCCAGCAGGGAGAGGTGAAAGAGAGAGGCTGGGGTAGTGAATAGGACCCTTGGATAGGGAAGAGAGTAGTGCAGGCAGGCTTTGTGAGCTCCCTCCTAAGAGACAATGACCTGGCAAAATGGCTGGAGGCAGCAGAAGACGAACTGGAGGATCTCAAATTCAGGAATGAACAGCTCACCAAAGATCTCCAGTTCACCAAGGGTGGAAAACCAGCACTTGCCCCACATGGTATATGATTACAATATGTAACTAGAGGCTTGGCATACAGACACCCCAAAATCCCAGAGAAGAAAGTGAGTCAAGGGACCACGAACATGCTCTCCAGGTCAGAAAGACCCGACAGAATAGACCCTCAGAAACCAGGGCAAAGACTGGGTAGAGGCTCTATGGACAGAGAGATCTGGGAGGGAGAAGGCCCCGCTACAGTGGGGCAAAAGAGGGGGGTGAAGAAGAGAAATTACCTTCTATAGAACTACCACCCAAATCCTGTGAGGGAGTGGACTACGCCCAAAGACCTCCTGCTGGAGGCCTCAACATCCTGCCACACCCATCCCAGGAAAGGAGCAGTAGAGCAGTCCTCCAAGCAGCCTAGAGTGGCTGCAGGGATCAGCCAATCAGGGCCCAGGGGGGCCATATAAAAGAAGCTGCAGAGTCAGCGCTTGTTTCTTGCTGAAGCTAAAGAAGTGCAAATGGTGCTTTGGCTGGCCAAAGGGAACTAGAGCACCACGGACCGCTCAGTACGAGCAGGGGAGTGTTCCTGGCTGGCTGCTGGGTCTGAACTTGGATGAGCCCTGAGGTAAGGGTGACGCTTTCGTGACGGGTGGGGCCACAGGAAAGTGGCCCAGGGGACTGAAAGCAGTTTAGTTAAATGGGACACTGTGTCACATGTCTGCTATTCTTAGGGTCCCTGGGTTGGGACCCAAAGTAGTAGGTGAGCCTGGGCCGCCCCTCCCCTCCCCCCCGACCACTGGGGAACTGGCCTACAATCAGACAGCAAGAAACCCCCAGAGGGGAAATTGAACTACTTAGTGGCCGAGCTGGGGCTAGAGTAGACCAAGATGGTGAAAACCACTGCCTGCAGGGGGGGAGCTCTGGGGGTATGGCCTTGATACTGGAGCCAGGACTATTTAAAGATCATGGGTACACCTGAACTGTACAGGGTATTCGCGAGTGATTGGTGCCACAATGTTACAATGTGAAAAACTTGTATTTTTCCCCAGTTTAATTCTGAGAAATGGCTGAACCATTGCTGTTGAAACTTAACAAAATCAGCCTGAGGCAGGCACCTGGCATGGAAAATGTCCACCAAAATGCTTATAAAAAAGCAAAGTTATAAGCATCTGAAACCAAAGTCTTATAATGGGAAATGTTGGACAATCTTAACTACACACAGGACTCCCAGCTTCCCCTGTAATTTACTGAACATGGAAAAAGTTAGGACTGGCAAACAGTATGTTATCTAAGAACAGATTCCAATTAATAAGATGCTCAGTCTTATGCATTTAGGCCATAATTCAGCAAACTACTTAATCACATGCTAAGTGCTTTGATGAAATGCAGCCTTTGGGCTTGTGTCCAGTCCTGTATGGGAGTGAACAGAGGAGAGGAGGAAGCCCAAAAGCATTTCCATCACCTCAGGAGCCATGCTCAACACTCAACATAATCCTGTAGGGGAGCACAACACTGCTGTCTGCTAGCATTTCCTACAGGGCTGTCGAAAAGGGTCCTCCCAGCTCTGTATCTGAACATCTGTGCATCTATCTCTGCAGTGTGCACTGCACAGAAGCCCCCAGAAGAATTCTGGATGAATCAGTCTGATTTCCTCCTAAGTTGGTTTCTGTATAAACCTATATACTGCGCTCATTAGCATAGTAGCTGAGCACTTCCCAGTAGTGCATTCAGCAATATGACTACACATCTGTTGTGTGGTGGTTTGTTCACTCATCCCTCCTGGGGGGAAGTAGTCTGTGCTGGGCAGTGTCTTGTGCTGGTAGGGTTTTAGAAGTGGTGTTTTTTTTTTAAATGTTGCTATGCCATTTATATTAGAGAAGGCTGGTCAAAGAAATGTGCCTTGCATAGGAGCAGAAGGCAGTGAGATTTGTGATGGTTAGCTCCTGTGGGGGGTGCTTCTGAAGCCTCAGACTGTCCCCCAAGAAAGTTCTGTCTCCCACACAGGCAAACTTTAGTCTTATTGAGCCAGAGGAGCATAATTGTTGATCACACTCTTGTGGCTGCATCATAACCCTTCTGCATCCTTTTAAGGCAGACTGTGGCTTTGAAGCCAAAGCCTGCCAGGGCTAGATACTGCAAGGTAATGAGCCCCCTCTGCTAGGACATAAGGTGCTGAGTAGTCTGCCTCATCAGGCTCTTGACCAAGAGCATCATGAACTATGGTCCTCGGGAAGAAATTCTCTCTGGGAATTTGTCTGATTCCCTGTTAGGCTTCTTTTCAAAATAGGAAATGTATGGCTTATGGAAGATGCTGGATAACCCTAGTTCTTTTAGCCACAGAAAATGCAAAGCATGGTACTGCAGCAGTGCAAGTTCTATATGTTGTCCCACAGATAAGCTGGATGGTCAGCTAAGAAGGTAACTGAAATTCCATGCCCACTCTTTTGTTGGTATCTTGAGTTGCCAGTCTGTCTTGTTTGTGGTGATATCATTGGAGAAGCAGGAATTAGAACTAGGCAAATAATTTATAATGAAAAATCTATCCAATGCATTTTGCCACTTTCTCTTTGCTCATTGTCCCAAAACACATTGCAGTTCCCAAATACACTCCCTATTCAGCAAATAACTCCTATGAAGTTCTTGGTGTGTAGATCAGCAACGGTTCATTGCAAGTGTTGACAATTTAAAATTCAAACTATTCTATTTACGAATGTGTCACAAGACATTTTTCTGTTACCTTATTGGATTAGCATAACTCTGGTCGGGTGGATAACATCCCCCTAAAGGTCAAGAAAGGGTTAAAGAACTCCGGTCAGTCAACCCCAAACTGCCACACTTGTGTGGCTTGTCAGGCCAGGGCCCTTAAAAGGGAGGAACTCAGCCCACTGTGGGGTGGTCCTCTGAAACAAGCGGAGCTTGAGCTCCTAGACCAGGGCACTGGGTTATGTGCTAAAGAACAGCTTGGGAGTACCACCAGCCTGAGCCCTCAGGGAAAAGAAAATAGACTAGTTGGTTTCTTTTGTTGTACTACCCAGGATATATCCTAAACTTTTAGCCAAGCAAAAGGGTGAGAGTGCAGAACATGAAAAAGTACTTCCCCTCCTTTTTGTGAAGGTGGCCTGGCCTTTCGTGGGCCTTTTTGTCCGTACTATTTTACATCCTCTTAGTGAGTGACTACTTCCAGAGAGGTACTGTTTAAGGGCTATATCCCATACCCCAGGACCAAATCACAGGATTGCTGTTGCTCATGCCAAGATGTCTGACGTATGAGGAGCCCATCTTCAAGAGTGGCCCTAGCTATTTTGTTGGCCAGAACAGAGACTGTTTTCTGTGTTCCCCGGAACAGCTGAAGAAAACAGCCAGCAGATGATTGGGTAAAAATGGCCCATAAAGTCCATCAGCAGAGGAAGAACAAAAAGCAAAGTGTCATAGCCCACTCTGGAATTTGGTGTGTAGGGTGCTGCCCTGCTTCTCTACCCCTAGAGCTGTCACCCCAAGGAGGTGACTGTGAGACATAAGCTGTGACTTTTAGAATGAAATTTCTGGCATTTAATATTCATGATTACAAATCTGAAATTTTCTCTTTGGTGTGAAAGTCACCCTCCACACTGTGCCTGAACAAAGCTTTTTAATTCTCACTTGAGTCCTTGAAACATTTTCAGAAAATGTTACGTTATTTGCCCAACTCAAAGAAAAACCACCATTTCTTTTCATATAGGCCACCGAGCATCCATCAGATGCACACGAACCACCAGTCTGTAATAGTCCAGGTTTCTCATCCACAGTAATTTTGAATCTGAGGGTATATAGTGCACCCACATTCTGCTTTTCATCTTTATGATAAAATGTAACTTAGAACGCTTCTTGCACCTGGCTCACTTTCTACTTTAGTTTAAATTACATACAAATAGTTCTTTAAAAAGAAACAAAATAAAGAACTCCATTGAACAAACAGCAAGAATACATGCCCTGATACAGTAATCTGCTCCAAGTTTAACAAGAAACTCCCTTAAAATAGTCTCCTTCAGATTCTAAATCTTAGGACAGTCTCTGGGTAGAATATTCCTTTTCTCCCCAAAATCCATCATTTCATTCCCTAACCCAAATCCACCAATCCTTCTATCACCAGACCTATTGCCCTACCAGGCTTTCCCCCTCCTAAGCACTGCAGAGAGGTTCAAGGTGGCTCTATCTGACAGCTGTTCCTCTCAGCTGTAGCAGACAAGCTACAGGCAGGCATAGGGATCTCATCACCCCAAGATGACAGTGATGATTATTTAAAGTGGTACCCACTAAGTGCTAGTGCTCTCTAACCTCTCCAGAGGTTGCCCCTGATCTGAAGAGTTTACCATCTAAAAACAAACAGAGGTTATTAGAAGAACAAGAATAGGCAATTTATAGACAAGTCAACTCAGTTCACTGGAAACAACTCAGTTAACATGGCTCAATAAGAAGGACTTAAATGTAGATGTGCCAGGAGACTAAGGTCGGTGAGGTCATGCTATGCATAGAGGACTGTGCAGAAGATATCACAGAGGTGATTGTGACAGATTCCAATAAACCAGAGGACAAGGCTGGGAACACTGGTGGAGTGGACGGGATGGAGGCACAATGGAGACTTGGATAAGGGCAGAGCAGAGTGACTTAGAACTTTGGGGACGGTGGACAGAGCCAAAGGGGAGTTACATGACTACCTCAACAAGGAAAGAAGATGCTAAACTCATCTGCATTTTGCATGGATTGAAGGGACATAATGTGGGTGTGGGAGGCCAGAGAGGAGGATGTTGCAGTAAATGGTGGGTGATATAGTGAGAGCTGTAGAGATGAAGAGAAAAGGATGCATCCTAGAGATGTTGAGGAGGAAGTAGCAGCAGGATTTTGAAATGGCCTGGATATGTGAAGGTGAGGAGAAGGAGGAAGGCAAAAATAAGTCTGAGATTGAAGGCCCAATTTACAAGGTAGGGAAAGCCTTTTTTTTTGTTCAGCTTGTACAGCACCTAGCAAAATGGGGTCCTGATCCATGAGCAGGGCTTCTAAGTGCTACGATAATACAAATACATAATAATGAGGAGGCTGATAGTGTTTATAGTGACAGAAATGTGGTGAGTGCAGAAGGCTTGGGAGGGAAGAGATGGAGTTCTGCCTTGGCCTGTTGGGATGACATATCCCATCCTCGCAAGATAATGCTGTGCTGCATGACTATTTAATATCATGACTTGTGTTAACAACCCAAAACTGATGAGCTCCCCTTCCTATCTTAATCTAGTTTAACCACTGCTCCTTCACGGCATAGGGACAAGGGAAGCGGGTCTGCATCTCCTGGCATTACACTCTTGGACTGATCTGGCCAGGCAGTGCTGACCGGGAGAGAGCTGGGCTGATGGACTCTCTCTCAGCACAGCAGCACCTTGGCCCTGTCTCCCCCTCCCTTCCTATCTTCCTCACAAATTGGTGGAGTGTCTACACGGTGAAGCCCCTTTTGCACCCCTAGCAGTGCTTGTGGGGAACGCAGGAATGGAGTTCCCCCTTAAGGAAGCTGACATCACCACAGCAATAGCAGGTATCCTAGCAACATGGCAGCATCCTAAGTAAGCAGCATCCTGCTCACTCCTAGACTGAAAAAGGGCTGACTGTTTTCACCAGCGAAGCTGACCTTCATGTTTTTACATGAGCATACAAAAGGATTCTTTTTATTACCCCTTCCTCAAGTAGGCCCAGAAAGGAATCCGTTACGGTGGTTGGAAACTACATCTGTCTTCATGAAATGCCGGTGCAGTCAGTGGAGGAGCTGATGCTAGAGCCCCCTCAGTAAAAGAGAAGGGGTTGCTGGCAGGGCACTTTCCATGAGGACCCCAGGGCCTGGGAATGCCCTTTCGCTCTGGTCTAAAATAGCTTAGATTTGCTTACTTTCAGGGCACTTGTAAGGCTCCTTTGTTTTGCCTGGTCTTTGGCAGTATTTCAGTCTCTCGCTTTCTTCAATGTGGTGGTGGTTGCATTAAGAGCTGCCGCTTCTTAGAAGGGGGGAGCTGAATGGACCTGGTATTTGATTTTGTAATTCTAGTTGATTGGCGGGGGCTCCGAGCCTGCATATGTGTCCTTTTTGTTCTAAATCAAAATAAATAAAATCACATTGTAACCTGGGGCTGGCTAAGAATTTTGGGGAGCTCTACCAAGTTCTCTGAGATACATCCCAACTGGTTTCTGCTGCAGAAGTGGAGTCCTGCTGCTTACTCCCCTTCAACCACAGAGCTCAGTTTAAATCAGTTCACATTTTAAAGGCTATTTTTCCTAAAGAAAAGGTATGGAAACATTAAAAAAACCCTAGGCTATGATGCTTCATGGATTCCAAAGGCTGACTGTTAACAAGGGACTCACGCAGGCCCACTCCGGTGAATAGATGTGAGGAATAGTCCTCCAGTCTTTCAAAATAAATTGTTTCAAATGCCCACAATGTTCATTACACTTTTATATCTCAGCTACTGCATCACATGTGGCTTGCAGGCTCCCAGAACTGCTTTATTTCTGTCCAAGTCACTAGAGAATCTAGTGGAATCCTGCAAATTTATTTGGTCATTCTTCCAGAAGAATGATCTTTAGCTCTGTGAGAAACAGCTGCTAATCCGGATGCTGTGGATTCAGATTAATTGATTTTTATTTCTCCTTTTCATAAAAAGGAATAAAATTGTTAAACATACATATGATCTATATCCCACTATCATAATATAATAGCAGGTCCCGGCAAAACATTTTCATTGAAAACAAATGTTGACACAAAATGGATGTCTTACTCTCCCATTTCCTGATCACCGCTAACCACACAGGTGGGGATTTTCACAAATGCTTGAGTGACACAGGAGCAGAAGTCTCATTGAAAATTCATAGGACTTGTGCTCCTATGCCATTTGGGTTTTTCTGAAAATATAACTAAGGGAGTTAGGAACACAAGTTCAATTGAAATCTGTGGAAGTTAGGTTCCTAATTTCCTTAGTTGCTTTCTAACCCATCTCTTTTACTTATTCTATTACAGTAGTGCCTAGAGGTCCCTTCAGGGATGAAAGCCCCATGCCAGTACTCCCCCCTCCCCTCCCCGGCCCAATTCTGCATTGTTCACGAGTATCCAAGATTTCTGTTTGATCTCATTCATGAATATTTCCCGCCATAGCCACTTCTGGTTACTTCATTCTCTCCCCCACCCCATAGTCCTATGGCAGGATATATATTCATTTAGGCCCCAATCCTTCAAAGATTTGTAGACATGCTTAATTTTTAATGCATGTCAGCGGTCCCACTGACTTTGTATCTGTAAGTGTTTGCTGGATTGGGGTCTTCAACAGCTCAGTTTTGTGGTAAATATTTGAGTGTCTGTATTTTGTCAATCGTTTTACTGGAAAATGAATCATAAGAGCATCTCCTGCTGTCTGCTTTTGTGCCATTAAAGTGAGTAGGGAGTTATAATTAACATTCAGAAGTGTTCCATGGCCCATAATAATCTTGAGTGTTGTCAACCTGAACAACGTAAATGCTGCAAAATAGTCTAAGATTACTTGGCCAAATTATTAACTGATTTCTTTGAGCATACACGCGTGCTCTTTATGGCCATTTTCCACATTTGTGGGTGATCAAATTCTACTGGCCAGTGTGTTTGCAAAATGTGAATTTGAAATTCACATGAATGAATGTTTCTATTTCAAGTTTGCATGCATCCATACTCATGCAATGGGATTACCAAAACAACACTGATTTATGTATCCCATTAAAATTTAACAGCATAGCCTGGATATCAGGTACTTACAGAGTACCATTCAGGATCTGTCCATAAATTTACAGAATTGAGTTTCCAAAAACTTTCTCAGTATATTTTTGAACAGTGAACTCATTTTAGAAAATAGCAGTTTGATCATGGATAGTCCATGAGCAGAAAAAGATCAGTTCATTTGATGAATTATTTCACAGCCCTAATAGCTGCAGAAAGAATATTCCAATAGCATTTAGATCAAAAGCACAGTAACTATTTCATACTCAAAAGGGAAATACAGGGGCTTGATAGAGAAGGAGCCTGAGGCCTGGTCTACACTGCCACTTAAGTCGATGTAAGTTAAGTTACATTGCTCAAGGGTGTGAAAATATCACCCTCCTGAGTGACGTAGCTTACAGTGACGGAATGTGGTGTCTACACTGTGTTGGTGGGTGATGCTTTCCTGTTGACTCAGGTTCCGCCTCTCGGAGGTGGAGTACTGAAGTCGACAGAGCGCTCTGCCACTGACTTATTGTGTCTTCACTAGACCCGCTAAGTCAATGTGGCTGCATCAATTGTAGCAGTGCTGATAGTGTGCCGATTTAGTGTGCTAGTGTAGACAATCCCTGAGGAGGGGCTCTCTCTGTTTCGACACTGATCCAGCAGTCGTTTGAGGACAGATGTTTAAAGGTATTTAAATCAAAGGTATTAATCAGTGGGAGATAGGCCCCTAAATACCTTTAAAATCTGCCCTTATGCACAGGCTTCCCTTTAGTCAAGTGAGTAGAACCAGTGACAACCAAACCAATGTTCTTTTAGCCTGTATTAGCTGTTGCAGTAATATAACAGAAAACCGTTGGAGAGAGGTAGGGGAGAAGCGGGGTTATAAGAGAATACTGGAATTTAAGACAGTTTTTCAGTAATCATTCATTTCAACGTTGTAAACTTATATGTGGCTCACGAAAGCTCATGCTCAAATAAATTGGTTAGTCTCTAAGGTGCCACAAGTACTCCTTTTCTTTTTGCGAATACAGACTAACACGGCTGTTCCTCTGAAACCCATAAAAAAACCTGTTATTGTAAATTAACACATTGCTAGTTGCGCTTAGTGATGTCTTAAGATATTTTTAGTGTAAGAACCATGAAGCAAAACTAATCCATTCTGACATCTAACAAGTGAATAAGAGTTTCATTGGAAAGATGTATTGTAACCATGTGTATTAATTTATTATAAATCACTAGGGGCTTTGTATGCTTTGAGTCAGGTACAGCTGGCAAATTAATTTGGTTTCATTTGAGATGAGTTATTCAATATTCTTAAAGCAATGCTGAAAAGTGGAAAATTCTGTGAATTTGACGAATACTTTAGCAATATTGAAATTCTAGAAAATTTTATTTTTTTTAATGTTGTGTTTGAATGTTATGGAATGAATGTGGCTGGTTGATTCAGAGATTATCCACCGCTGAAGAGTATGGCAATCATATATTTGGAAAAAACTTTTTAGGCATAATTTTGCTTAAACCACATTTTCTATATTTCTCAAAGACTGATGTTCTCCCTGCCTCATAATACCAAAACAAGGAGACATTCATTGAAATGAATAGGTGTGAAAGTCAAAACAATAAAATAAAATATATATTTTCATACAGTGTGCAATTAAAAAGTAAAACTCATAATCACAAGAAGTCCTTGAGGCGAAGAGTTCAACAATTATTCCAAAATGCATTGGATACTTGTATGGCTATCAGGAATATCCAGCATTATAATTACTGACAACAAATTTTAAGAAGGATATTAAACTAAGTATTCCAGATCATGATCAGACTTGGGTGGAGGGGCAGATTATCCGACATCTTTATATTGCAGGGTTTTTACACCTTCCTCTGAAACCACTATTACTGGCTGATGTCAGAGACAGGATACAGGACTAGAAAGACCTTGAGTCTGATCCAAAATGGCAATTTCTAGATTCCTGTGATGGAACACTGGTGGGAAACACCTTAAAGAACTTGCTTCCTCTATAACATCCTTAACTACCACAAGCATCTATCCACAGATTAAGTTCATCTTCTGCCTTGGGATCCTTTTGAGCTCTTGAAAGCTATTGAATGTTCAAATTGCCATAGTGGCAAAAAAATTGCCCATTGTCATCTATAACCTGCCCCATCCTACTGGCTATAGACCTGGCCTCAGTGCTTCACACATTCATGATTTCCAAACGTGATAAGTGCAACACACACCTCACAGTGAAACAATGCATCCTTAAAAAGTTCCCAGAAGCACTAATCAAATACCAGCCCCAAAACGGTCATCCTCAAGCTGCAATGGCTGCTAGAATGGGCTGAGGTACAGAGATGCCTGAGGTACCCTAAGCAACTCCTAGAAATCATGCACGTGCACACAAACACCCTGGGATTCCTAGCAACCACATGCATGAGGATGCTATAAAATACAACATGCCTTCACATTGGACCCATAGGGATCAGTCATGATCCTGTTCTGCCCACCCTGTGCTCCCTACACTGTCTATAAATCAGCAGATTGATGGAGCTAAAATTGCCCTGTAGTCTCTGATCTATTTATTGTTGTACTAGAGTCCAAATATGTGTATGCAGATGATATAAAACAATATATCACTTGTCCTATGTACATCTCTGTACTGGAGGCTGCATGGATTGCTCTGTTGGCTGGATAGGTCAGAAGCATACAGCTGGTCTTGTCTTGGTCTAGTGGACACGGTGTTCTAGTAGAAGTCAGTAGACGTGTTTACTGATCATGGTTCAACCATTGACCTGCTGTTAATCATGTTTGTTACAGTAGTACCAAAGGACAAAACAAGAATGGGGCTCTGTTGTACTAGGCACTGGACAAATGAAGTAGTAGTTGGTCCTGTTGTAATCAGATGGAATATATGGGCCAAAGGTATTAGCGTTACCCAGTCACTGTTCAATATTCAACAGTGTTAAACTAGGTTTGGGGTTTGGTATAGACCTCAGCCTGCTTAGTTCCATGGCAAACTAATAAAAAGGTTGAAAGGATTTTTTTACTGAAGATGAAGAGAAACACACCTAAAGCATTTGAAATGTAAAGTATTAAATAAGGCTTTCATTTTAACTCCTCTTGTTGCCCGTTCCTTTAACTGGAGAGTTTATAGAAGGAAAAAACCCTTGCTTGACAGAGTCTTAAATAGTATCAAAGATGGTAGTAACTGTCCTTTTGAGTAAACGGGAATAAGTTAGTTGAGCTGGGATGGAGCTGTTTTTGCTTCTGCTGGTAAAGTCTGATCCTGTTTCATCCCAGGTGGTGTTTGGAATTCAACTGACGCTGGTAGGGGTGGTGAAGTTATCTGGCTCTCTCTGGCCCAGTCTGGTCAGGACATCTCTTAGGATGAGGATAAGGGCCCAGGATCCCAGTATGATGGGGATGGCAGCCATAGTGGTGAAGCTTGCTTCATAAGCCTCCATCTGTTCTTTATTCTCCCCCCAAACATCCCTTTCTTTAAGGACCCACAAAGGGAGTGAAGGGCGAAATAGCCGTCCCCTTATTATTTGTCCACTAATTAGGTCTGCTATCCGACACACCCATTCCAGTTAATTAATTCATTAATTCCAGTTCCACATATTCTGTCTTTACCAAGCATGATTTCAATATAGTCCTTGACTTACATCAGTGTGGCCTTTTTCTTTAGCCTAAGTTTTCCTGTCTCCCTTTCATACCTTTTTCCATCAACTTTTATTATTATAGGGGTTATTGTGACATTTTATGAACTTTTAAATCTTTTTTTATGGCTGAGCTCACAACTAGGGTAAATTTATAGTCCCAATTATTAATCCCTGCCCCAGAAAAGCTTACAATTTCAATGGATAAGACAGACATTGGGTGGGGGAAGGAGTGTAACACACAAACAGAGTAACCATGTGATGGCAGCAAATGTCATGTTAGTTCCACCTTTATTTATTGGGGGGGGGCAGTTACGAAGGGGTAAGCTAAAGGAAAAGAAAAGGGCAGCAATAGGGTGCATTGATGGGAAGAGGCTTAAGAGGATGGGACAGGGGAGGAGAGGGTGAAAGGAGCAGATGTAGAGAAGCTGAGGTGAAATGACAGTGTCGAAAGAGTAGGGAGGAAACAGTCAATCAGCACAGAGCAGAGAAAGTCTAGCCAAAACTGTGACTTTGGGCAAGTTCCTGTGCTTCTGTTTCGCTTCTGTTTCACTTCTGTTTCCACCCTCTGCCTGTTTTGTATATAAAGACTTGTAAGTTCTTCAAGGAAAGAGACGGTCTCTTCCTCTGTTTCATAATGGGGTCCCCATCTTAGCTGGGGCTTCTATGCACTACTAGATTATAAATAATAAATAATAATAATAATTTTCTATGTGGGGAAAACAGAAATTTTGGTAGTGGGTAAAGTTAATAAGAGTGACTACTCCTCATCAGCACAATTCCTAAAGCCAAAGAAGGAGTGAAAGAAATTTAGCTCAGATGACACCTGTTCAATCTTATCCTGTGCATGGAGGTAAAGGCTCAGTCACTGGGCTGGAGAGTAGGCTACACGGCCTCTCCTCTTTGGTTCCAGTCCAGCCGCATGTCAGAAGGACCATTTGGCTTGAGGCATGGGGGGTTCAGGGAATGAAATTATGGGTCCTAGTTCTAATGAATTCTTCAACCACAAGTTATTGGCACTGATGCCAAAATTGCCACAGTCTGTGTTCTGCAAGATGTTAGAGCAGATCATTACAATGGTCCTTTCCAAGCTTAAAATCTAATAATCGATTACATTATTTTTTCACTTTAAAGTTAACTCACTTCACCTATATAAACGCATGAGCTGCTACAAGTGGTTTTGAATAAATTACCCTTCACTGCCCCTTTATCTGACTGACTGGTGCTACAATGTCTGCATATTTGGTACCTACAATAAATATTAACCAGCAAAGGCTTCTCACTCCTGGGAAGGGAGGAAAGATGAAATAATAGGTTGTGACAATGAAGATCAATGCAAGTAGTAATTCATTTAAAATTTTACTTTAATTAACAACATTGGAAAAGCACCCATTTCTTTTTAATCCAGACAAATGAAAATTTATGCACAAGTGATATTTGGCCCAGAAAATTAACAAATGAGGAAAATGGGGTGGGGAGAGAAATTGCAGGAATAGCATGAATTACATGGAGGCAGCAAATGCTAGAGAATCCAGCCCCAGAAAGACTTGGAACGTTTAAAAAAGACTAATAGATGAAAAAGGCAGTTCAGTGTAGATAGGCGTAGCCTAATAATGACTTTCACAGCTCTTCTTGCATCATAAAAGCAAAACCATCTAAAAGACATAGTTTACGGCCATACAACTGTGTGGATTACAAAATCTGAGATGTGACAGGGTAGGAATCCAAGACAGTAAGAGGCAAAATGAATATATGAAAAAATATTACACTGAAACTTTGGTAGCACATTAGCTCTGGGTATACTTAATTATGGACTATCAGGACAAACTCAAGAGTAGTCACCAAGGAATAATACTTTATTTTTGTTCAACATATTTCATCTGCATGTAATGATTTACCTTGGCCATCATTAAGGACTGAACCCAGGACCTACAGAGATACCTATTCAGCTTCAACTAAAAGATGGATTATGTTTAAATTAGTGGACAGACACCCACTGACTTCAATGAGTTTTGGATGAGACTCTCTCTAAGTGCCTTAGCTGGCAGCAATCATAGAATCATAGAATATCAGGGTTGGAAGGGACCCCAGAAGGTCATCTAGTCCAACCCCCTGCTTGAAGCAGGACCAATTCCCAGTTAAATCATCCCAGCCAGGGCTTTGTCAAGCCTGACCTTAAAAACCTCTAAGGAAGGAGATTCTACCACCTCCCTAGGTAACGCATTCCAGTGTTTCACCACCCTCTTAGTGAAAAAGTTTTTCCTAATATCCAATCTAAACCTCCCCCACTGCAACTTGAGACCATTACTCCTCGTTCTGTCATCTGCTACCATTGAGAACAGTCTAGAGCCATCCTCTTTGGAACCCCCTTTCAGGTAGTTGAAAGCAGCTATCAAATCCCCCCTCATTCTTCTCTTCTGCAGGCTAAACAATCCCAGCTCCCTCAGCCTCTCCTCATAACTCATGTGTTCCAGACCCCTAATCATTTTTGTTGCCCTTCGCTGGACTCTCTCCAATTTATCCACATCCTTCTTGTAGTGTGGGGCCCAAAACTGGACACAGTACTCCAGATGAGGCCTCACCAATGTCGAATAGAGGGGAACGATCACGTCCCTCGATCTGCTCGCTATGCCCCTACTTATACATCCCAAAATGCCATTGGCCTTCTTGGCAACAAGGGCACACTGCTGACTCATATCCAGCTTCTCGTCCACTGTCACCCCTAGGTCCTTTTCCGCAGAACTGCTGCCTAGCCATTCGGTCCCTAGTCTGTAGCAGTGCATTGGATTCTTCCATCCTAAGTGCAGGACCCTGCACTTATCCTTATTGAACCTCATCAGATTTCTTTTGGCCCAATCCTCCAATTTGTCTAGGTCCTTCTGTATCCTATCCCTCCCCTCCAGCGTATCTACCACTCCTCCCAGTTTAGTATCATCCGCAAATTTGCTGAGAGTGCAATCCACACCATCCTCCAGATCATTTATGAAGATATTGAACAAAACCGGCCCCAGGACCGACCCTTGGGGCACTCCACTTGATACCGGCTGCCAACTAGACATGAAGCCATTGATCACTACCCGTTGAGCCCGACAATCTAGCCAGCTTTCTACCCACCTTATAGTGCATTCATCCAGCCCATACTTCCTTAACTTGCTGACAAGAATACTGTGGGAGACCGTGTCAAAAGCTTTGCTAAAGTCAAGAAACAATACATCCACTGCTTTCCCTTCATCCACAGAACCAGTAATCTCATCATAAAAGGCGATTAGATTAGTCAGGCATGACCTTCCCTTGGTGAATCCATGCTGGCTGTTCCTGATCACTTTCCTCTCATGCAAGTGCATCAGGATTGATTCTTTGAGGACCTGCTCCATGATTTTACATTAGCCTTTTTCCAGTCATCCGGGACTTCCCCCGTTCACCACGAGTTTTCAAAGATAATGGCCAATGGCTCTGCAATCACAGCCGCCAATTCCTTCAGCACTCTCGGATGCAACTCGTCCGGCCCCATGGACTTGTGCACGTCCAGCTTTTCTAAATAGTCCCTAACCACCTCTATCTCCACAGAGGGCTGGCCATCTCTTCCCCATTTTGTGATGCCCAGCGCAGCAGTCTGGGAGCTGACCTTGTTAGTGAAAACAGAGGCAAAAAAAGCATTGAGTACATTAGCTTTTTCCACATCCTCTGTCACTAGGTTGCCTCCCTCATTCAGTAAGGGGCCCACACTTTCCTTGGCTTTCTTCTTGTTGCCAACATACCTGAAGAAACCCTTCTTGTTCCTCTTAACATCTCTTGCTAGCTGCAGCTCCAGGTGCGATTTGGTCCTCCTGATATCATTCCTACATGCCCGAGCAATATTTTTAGACTCTTCCCTGGTCATATGTCCAACCTTCCACTTCTTGTAAGCTTCTTTTTTATGTTTAAGATCCGCTAGGATTTCACCATTAAGCCAAGCTGGTCGCCTGCCATATTTACTATTCTTTCGACTCATTGGGATGGTTTGTCCCTGTAACCTCAACAGGGATTCCTTGAAATACAGCCAGCTCTCCTGGACTCCTTTCCCCTTCAAGTTAGTCCCCCAGGGGATCCTGGCCATCCGTTCCCTGAGGGAGTCGAAGTCTGCTTTCCTGAAGTCCAGGGTCCGTATCCTGATGCTTACCTTTCTTCCCTGCGTCAGGATCCTGAACTCAACCAACTCATGGTCACTGCCTCCCAGATTCCCATCCACTTTTGCTTCCCGCACTAATTCTACCCGGTTTGTGAGCAGCAGGTCAAGAAAAGCGCCCCCCCTAGTTGGCTCCTCTAGCACTTGCGCCAGGAAATTGTCCCCTACGCTTTCCAAAAACTTCCTGGATTGTCTATGCACTGCTGTATTGCTCTCCCAGCAGATATCAGGAAAATTAAAGTCACCCATGAGAATCAGGGCATGCGATCTAGTAGCTTCTGTGAGCTGCCGGAAGAAAGCCTCATCTACCTCATCCCCCTAGTCCGGTGGTCTATAGCAGACTCCCACCACTACATCACTCTTGTTGCACACACTTCTAAACTTAATCCAGAGACACTCAGGTTTTTCTGCAGTTTCGTACCGGAGCTCTGAGCAGTCATACTGCTCCCTTACATACAGTGCTACTCCCCCACCTTTTCTGCCCTGCCTGTCCTTCCTGAACAGTTTATAACCATCCATGACAGTACTCCAGTCATGTGAGTTATCCCACCAAGTCTCTGTTATTCCAATCACGTCATAGTTCCTTGACATCACCAGGACCTCCAGTTCTCCCTGCTTGTTTCCAAGGCTTCCAAGCAATAGGAAACTTGCATCATCTGTGGATTAAGCACAGCACAAGGACTCAGAACAGAGACTGTGGGCAGTGGGTTGCAGTGATCTCAAAACTTTGCAAAGGTTAGTTATGGGTCACAATCCCCCTGGGAAGCATGGGGAAGTATTATACAGTAACTCCTCATTTAACATTATGTTCTTGAAAAATGCAACTTTAAGCGAAACTATGTTAAGCAAATCCAATTTCCCCATAAGAATTAATGTAAAGTGGCGGGGGTGGGTGGGGTTAGGTTCTAGGGAATCTTTTTTTCCAGACAAAAGACTATAATTTATATATATTTTACACAAACACACACAGTAGAAATTTTAAACAATTTAATACTGTACACAGCAATGATGATTGTGAAGCTTGGTTGAGGTGCTGAAGTCAGAGGGTGGGATATTTCCCAGGAAAGCCTTACTGCTAAATGATGAACTAGCAATTGGCTGAGCCCTCAAGGGGTTAACTCGTTGTTAATGTAGCCTCACACTCTACAAGGAATGGAGGGAGGGAGACAGCATGGAAGACACACTGAGTGAGTGTGTGTGTGTGAGATGCACATTTCCCCTTTTAAGTATGCTGACCCACTCTTAAATACGCTGCCTTGTTAAGTTAATCAGCAAGCTGAGACCACAGCTGCTGTCAAGAAGCTCCCTCCATCCTGAGCCCTGTTGTGTCCCCCCCCCAGCTCTATGGAGATGGGGTAAGCGGGGTGCAAGAGCAAGGGGGAGGGGACATCCTGACATTAGCCCCTCTTCTCCCTCTTCCCCACCCCCAGCAAGCAGGAGGCTCCCAGGAGCAGCTCCAAGGCAGAGGGCAGGAGCAGCACATGGCAGTGGGGGGAGGGACAGCTGAACAACTGATAGCCTGCAGGATGGCTGCTGCACAGGGAACTTAGGGGAGCAGGGAGCTGATAGGGAGGCTGCTGGTCCACCCTGGTTCCAAGCCCCCACCCACTTGCCCCGTGGGCTGCTGCTCTTCCTGCACGCAGTGGACAAAGCAGGCAGCTGCCAAAGCATTGCACAACTTTGAACAAGCATGTTCCCTAATTGATCAGCAATCTAACAATGAAACAATGTTAACCTGGATGATGTTAAGTGAGGAGTTGCTGTATTGACTTTACAGATGGGTAATTTTAAGCATCTCAGGGCAGGTCTACAATACGAGGGTTAGTCGACCTAAGTTACACAACTCCAGCTACATGAATAACGTAGCTGGAGTCAACATAGCTTAGGTCAACCTTTTGCAGTATCTACGCTGTGCTGGGTCGACGGGAGAAACTCTTCCATTGACTTCCCTTCTGCTTCTCGTTCTGGTGGAGTACCAGAGTTGATGGGAGAGCGATCTGCGGTCAATGTAATGGGTCTTCACTAGATACTAAATTGCCCCCCGGTAGATCGATCACCTCGGCGTTATTCCTCAGTAAGTGTAGACATGCCCTCAGTGTGTTGCACAAGGTCACATATTAAGTGATGGATCCAAGAACTCAGAACGGACCTCCTCTCCCCCCCATCTCTGTGCTAACCACAAAGATATTCACTTATGATCATATGAACTGATGTGTTGCAGATAGGAAGTGGAGTATTTTCCTTTGTTTTTCCTTTGAATTACATTTAGTATCTTATCTATTGATCTGGGATGAAGGCAACAAAAGGGAAAAGCATGTAACAGATCAATAACCAATACATTAGGCCAGCTGTTGACCCTGCTGCTCCATATAGGAGTCATTGCTGTGTGTCCCAGTCAGTCTTTGCACAAGTGGTGCTATAAGCAAATCCTGGGGTAAAACCAAAAATTATTAAAGCTGGATTAAAAAATGTGAGGCTCAAATTCTAACCCTAATGGCATTAATATTCCAGCCACCACTGGGTCAGCCATCTTAAATAATACCATCCTCTTACATTTAAGATCCCAGTGCAGCTTTACGAACAGCTTTCCAAGGGAAGGAGTGGAGGCAAACGACATATCTGGCTTCAAGACTAAGCTTGATAAATGTATGGAGGGGATGATATGATGGGATAGCCTAATTTTGGCAGTTAATTGATCTTTAAATATTCATGGTAAATAGGCCCAATGGCCTCTGATGGGATGTTAGATGGGGTGGGATCTGAGTTACTACAGAGAATTCTTTCCTGGGTATCTGGGTGAGTCTTGCCAATATGCTCAGGGTTCAGCTGATTGCCATATTTGGGGTCGGGAAGGAATTTTCCTCCAGGGCAGATTGGAAGAGGCCCTGGAGGTTTTTCGCCTTACTCTGTAGCATGGGGCACAGGTCACTTGCTGGAGGATTCTCTGCTCCTTGAAGTTTTTAAACCACAATTTGAGGACTTCAATACCTCAGACATAGGTGAGAGGTTTTTCACAGGAGTGGGTGGGTGAGATTCTATGGTCTGCGTTGTGCAGGAGGTCAGACTAGATGATCATAATGGTCCCTTCTGACCTTAGTATCTATGAATCTTTGTGTTCATGTATGTGTGGTATATACATCTGTTAATGCTTCACCCATCCATGAAACATAGCCAGTTTGGTCAATTGTTTAATAGAGCACAGCAGCATTGTGCAATAAATAGTTTAGGATGGAAAGTGAAGGATAAAACCATATGCAATTGGTGCTGCTGGGAGAACTTTAGGTAGGCTGGATGTAATTAGAATTTATATAGACTCCAAGGCAAACAACCCTATTCTTGGGAAAAGTATACTGGGATTTTTGTCAACCCAGTGACTCTGAAGGAATAGTCCATTGGAGATTTGGAATATCTTGATCTTTTTTTAGACCTAAGACTTTTTCTTGCAAAAGAAATTGCAGAATGCAGGACCATAAGTCATACTTCTGGAATCTGAGAAATAATAACAGGTTTCAGAGTAACAGCCGTGTTAGTCTGTATTCGCAAAAAGAAAAGGAGTACTTGTGGCACCTTAGAGACTAACCAATTTATTTGAGCATGAGCTTTCGTGAGCTACAGCTCACTTCATCAGATGCATTCATCAGATGAAGTGAGCTGTAGCTCACGAAAGCTCATGCTCAAATAAATTGGTTAGTCTCTAAGGTGCCACAAGTACTCCTTTTCTTTTTGAGAAATAATAAACACTGTGGAACTATTACAGCCCTAATGGAAAATTTTTTAATTAGGAGCTAAAGCTATTAATCCTGCAATCGGAGTCATCACCATTCTGTTGTGGTTCTATACCTCTGTGAAACCTAAACTAGAGTGATAGCCTGTACTCATTTGCAAAGTTGTCTCTCCACTGTGAGCTCCAATCGACCAGATGCTATGGGAAGAAAGCAAGATGATTACACCTCTATTAATATGTCATTGATTTATCTGCTTGCCAAAAGTTATCCAAAAAATAGGAACACTTCCTTCCTGAAAGGGGGGGCCCATATGACAAGCCAATATAAACAGAATTATTTATGTGATTTTTGTTTATGATGTCATCAGTTTGGGGTATCATAGATGTTATGCTGAATGGTAGCACTTCTCACTGCAATTGACATTTACTGCTTCCAAGAAAAATTTCTGGGCAAAGATGCAAATTAATCAAGAAGTCCTCCAGGTCAGTAAAGCTGAGAAGATACTACTTATGTTGCTATCAGCACTATGAAAGTCAAAGATTCCACAGAGAAGGGGAGCATTTTAAATCTGTTATTATATTAATTAGTTGTTGTTGTTTTTTTTTTTTTCTTACAGCATGATTGGATAGAAACATCCAACTCTTTTACAAATCACAAAAAGTATCCCCTGTTGGAACTACAGACTGACCAAATTGCTTTTATTTGAATACAATTTGGAAATGGCTCAACTAATCACTGTTTGTTAATTGTATTTTGGAGGGGGGGGAAGATAAATTGAAATGAAGTGATTGGTTTTCATTAAAGCTGTGCCAACTGCAGAATGCATAATACATGCTGTTGTACTTGTTAATTGGACCTTCCTAAAGGAAGGCCAAGAGGCCTTTTTTCTTTTTTTCTTCTTTTTGCCTGTACCAGTAATTAAATCTGCTGCCTTATTTAAAAAACAACATAATACTGTTATTTTATTGCATTCAGATTATCTCCTGTTGCATCAGAGATTTTAGGCAAGCATTGACCCCCTACAGTGCTCTCTCTCACATACATGCAAGCACACAAACTTCTCCATGGAGTAAAAACAAACTGAACCTCAGCCAACCAATGCTATAGCAGGATTGTGGCTAGTGCTGTATGAATGAGGGCCGCAGGGAGCAAGTACAAGGAGTCTTTCCCACCCCACTCCCTCTTAGCTCTGCTCAGAGGGGAGTTAGTGTGGCTGGAGAGAAGAGCTACCATTTTACGTCGGCAATGCCAGTAGTGAGAGCATCTTCAGAAGGGACAGGATAGGTTGGGATGAAGGTAGGGTCATTGCCCTGCAGAGTCGGTGGAAATTTTCTGACAAGAACATTTTCCTATGAGAAGAATCAGATGCATCCAAAGCAAAAAGTTCTGTGGGAGCATGTTTTCCACGCTTTCGACAGAATCTAGGCAGGTTTCCTGACAGCTCACCACCCACCTGCCTGCTTGTCTGGCTCGTTGGCAGCTTGCCTGACAGGCTACCAGGGAGCCAGGTCTTCCAGTCTCCTGGGAAGCATGGGAGCCCAGGGAACATATTTTGTTCTGGAAAGACCAAAACATTCCCACTGGAGGAATCTTCTCATGTGGCCATGGAGCAGTCACTTAATCTTCCTATAGAAAGAAAAGGAGGACTTGTGGCACCTTAGAGACTAACACATTTATTTGAGCATAAACTTTCGTGAGCTACAGTTGAATGCATCCAATGAAGTGAGCTGTAGCTCACAAAAGCTTATGCTCAAATAAATTGGTTAGTCTCTAAGGTGCCACAAGTACTCCTTTTCTTTTTGCGACTACAGACTAACACGGCTGCTACTCTGATATTAATCTCTCTATGCCTCTGTTCTCCATCTGTAAAATATTTCCTTTGCCTTGTTTAGGTTGTAAATTCTTCGGGGTAAACACTGTTTCATACAGCACCTTGGGGGGCCCTGATTTGGGATTAGAACCTCTAGATTCTACCATAATACAAATAGTAGTAGTGATAATAATCAATACAGATACACCATGCAGGACTGAGTGCAATACCTACAGATTAGCCTTTAGTATTTGTGTCTGCATAAAGAATTACTGATGCAGTCTGTTACAACACAGCTTTCACCTGCTGAAAAGGGTACTCTGTAGATTTCTTCTTAGATTCCTCACTTTCCCTTAGGAAGGATCAATTCTCCTTTTCTGTATGTTGCTGCTGCTTCCCTGTAGTTTTCAGTTTGAAGCAGCTTGGTTCAGCCAGAATATAGCAGTCCACAAGCAGACCTGCACTTCTGATTAGTTTTCTCAAAGAGGACATAGTGAAGAAAGATGGCAGGTTCTATTGATTTGCTTTTAAGAAATGGCTTTTAGTGTTCTTTCTCTACCAGAACCAGGGTCTGTGTTCTGTTATAGGCACGTGCAGCAGTGTTCAAGGCTCTTCTCTCTATCACAATCAATAGTAAAAGCAAGTAATGAATTCAGTTAATGTTACTACAGTTTTCTGTGTGTACTCTTAACCTACATCTGATGTAGGTATTGAGGGACATACCTGATTCTTCCATGCCATATGTAGAACAGACTGGCCAAAACAGCTGGGGGGGGGGGGGGGGGATGATTGTTACAAAACAGACAGATCAAAATAACATTGTACCAACATGGATTGTTCAGAGGGAAATTGCTATGTACAACACATGTCCACAATTTAACAGAGAATGAAAAGTGTGTTTTAAATATACTGGACTAGACTATGATTAATAAGCAAAGGCTATAGAAGGGGAGCAATGAAGGGCACTTTACATTGTGATAAACTCAGGACAGACAGCTGCAAAGGGTGGGAAGGTAGAAAACAGTCCCAGAAGGTTAAAAGGCCCTCCTCCCGATCAACTGAGGAGGGGTGACTATAGGTCAATCAGGTTCAGATGAGAAGGGCTAGACAGGAAAACATGGGGGGAGCGCTTCTGCAGCAGGGGCCAGAATTCCCTTACCTGTGGGAGAGTGGGCAATGCCCTGTGTGTGTGTGTGTCACTCACACTCACTGAGGATGGGCAGGGGGAGTTCAAAAATCAACATACAGACTGAAAAAGCATAGTCCTCTTTTTTTCTTAAAGAAATCCTGATTTGGGAGAGCTGATGCCCTGCTTCTTGAGGGTCTTATGCAGGATTTTTGATCTCTTGAGGTTGGCAATACTGTACAACAGCCTCAAGTGCCATTCCCTTTAAAAGGGTGCAGCGAGCACTCTGATTAGTGCCAGCCCCTGATTGCCAGCTGATGCACCCCCTTAGTATTTCTAGGATGACTGGTGGCACTATCCCATCACACTTCTGCAGTCAGTGATTGGAAAAACGTCAGGAATTTGGTCGCCCTCCTGCACAGACAGGGAACTAGGGCTTCTTACAGCCTTCCTCTTTAGCCCCCACATGCCAACTCAAAGCATTTGAACACGGTAGGCCATGTATCTTGGCACCTAGATACTGTGATGGTAGGGGTGCTGGAAATGTGTAAATAGATCAAATGAGGCCCATGTCTGGGTAAGTAGAGTCCCAAAATCTTGAACCAGTTGGCTGCTCCTGGGACTTCCAGATGTAACTGAAATAATAGAGATTTTCTGTAACAGTTAAAGACTGCTGACACATGACTACAAATACCACATTATTAAATTAAATATTGGCTGGACACATGTAATGGAAATTACAATCTTCCATGCTATCAGGATGTAAAATAAAGTGTCTCCAGGTGTCATCCCCACAATCTGCTTCTTTCGTGTCCTTTAGATACTGTAATCAATCTTTATGGACAAGGAGAGAGTTACTTTTCTGCAGTGGATGCCTATGAGGAGACTGGGATAAAAGAGCAGTAGCAAAGGATTCATCGATCCACTATGGTATGACCTAGATTTTTCCAAAGGGACTAGTGATTTGGGGTGTCCAAGTTTAGATACTTTAAAGGGGCATAGAGCTGAGCACTTTCCTTGGACAAGTGCTCAGCTCTATCTGAAAATCAGACTTCTTTTAAGTGTCACAGGTTGGGTATTCACAATCTCCTACCAGAGAGTAAGAAGCATGAGAATTCTGTAACGGACCCATGAAATCCTAATGAACCATGGCTACAGGGTGCAGTGAGAGAGGGTTTAGTCTTTCCACCAGAATTAAATGATGGTGGGAAATTATACATTGCAGATCTCCTGGCAGATGTCACCATAATATAAATCAAGTTTTCTTGGCATTATTTTACATGGTACATAAGGAAAGATACTTGCTATCTGTCAAACTAACAGCTGGCTGTCATTGGAACGTTTGTGTGTGCTTATTTTCACTAGGGTGTTGCTGACATATCAGTGTCACTGCAGTGTAGAAAGGAGGCCAAGAACTCTTAGCACCTAACGATAAATATATTTATTAAGGCTGTTAAGTGATTTAAAAAATTAATAGCGATTAATCATGTGATTAAAAATTAATTGTGATTAATCACTCTTCTAAACAATAGAATACCATTTATTTAAACATTTTTGGATGTTTACTACGTTTTCAAATATATTGATTTCAATTACAACATAGAATACGTGTACAGTGCTTACTTTATATTTGTTTGATTACAAGTATGTGCACTGTAAAAAACACAAAAGAAATAATATTTTTCAATTCACCCAATACAAGTACTGTAGTGCAATCTCTTTATCATGAAAGTTGAACTTACAAATGTAGAATTATGTACAAAAAAACTGCATTCAGAAATAAAACGATCTAAAATTTTAGAGCCTGCACGTCCACGCAGTCCTACGTCTTGTTCAGCCAATCGCTCAGACAAACAAGTTTGTTTACATTTGCAGAAGATAGTGCTGCCCACTTCTTATTTACAATGTCAACTGAAATTGAGAACAGGCATTCTCATGGAACTGTTGTAGCTGGTGTCGCAAGATATTTACATGCCAGATGCTCTAAAGATTCATATGTCCCTTCATGCTTCAACCACTATTCCAGGGGACATTTGTCCATGCTGCTGACGGGTTCTGTTCACTAACAATCCAAAGCAGTGTGGACCAACACATGTTCATTTTCATCATCTGAGTCAGATGCCACCAGCAGAAGGTTTTCCTTTTTGGTGGTTTGGGTTCTATAGTTTCCACATCAGACTGTTGCTCTTTTAAGACTTCTGAAAGCATGCTCCACACGTCATCCCTCTCAGATTCTGGAAGGCACTTCAGATTCTTAAACCTTGGGTCGAGTGCTGTAGCTGTCTTTAGAAATCTCACATTAGTACCTTCTTTGTGTTTTGTCAAATCTGCAGCGAAAGTATTCTTAAAATGACGTGTGGGTCACTATGCGAGACTGCTATAACATGAAAAATGTGGCAGAATGTGGGTAAAACAGAGCAGGAGACATACTATTCTCCCTAAAGGAGTTCAGTTACAAAATTAACAGGTTTTTTTAAATGAGTATCAGCTGCATGGAAGCATGTCCTCTGGAATGGTGGCCGAAGCATGAAGGGGCATACAAATGTTTAGCATATCTGGCGTGTAAATACCTTGCAATGCCGGCTACAAAAGCGGCATGCAAATGCCTGTTCTCACTTTGATATTGTAAATCAGAAGAGGGTAACCTTACCTCCTGTAAATGTAAGCAAACTTGTTTGTCTTAGCGATTGGCTGAACAAGAAGTAGGACTCTGGACTTGTATGCTCTGAAGTTTTATATTTTTTGTTTGAGTGCAGTTATGTAACCAAAAATCTACATTTTCCAGTTGCATTTTCAGAACAAAGTATTTTTATGAAGTGAATTGAAGAAAAATACTATTTTATTTTTACAGTGTAAATATTTGTAATTAAAATAATATACACTTTGAATTCAATTACAATACAGAATACAATATACATGAAAATGTAGAAAAACATCCAAAACATTCAATAAATTTCAATTGGTATTCTATTGTTTAACAGTGTGATTTAAAACTGTGATTAATCATGATTATGTTTTTGAGTTAATCATGTGAGTTAACTGTGATTAATCGACAGCCCTAATATTAACCCTTTGTCCTTGCTCAGCATCTTTATATCTTAAAATGTGGGAAGCAAGGGTGAGCTGATGTTGTCATTTGGAAGCAGGCCTGCAGCAGCATCCTAGGACCAGGTCTCCCCACTACCCCCTGCTGTAACAAGGGGCAGAGAGCTCGGTGATGTTCCCCTGCTGTGTTTTCTCTTAAGGGGTGAGGGATTGGTTTACAAACCCCATGGATGCACAGAGCCATCCCACAAAGGCCCTGTGGCTCCTTGGCAGCATGGATCCAGGCATTCCCTGTGCTGCAGCTGCCCCCAGGAGCCTCTCTTCAGGGGAAAAATCAATAGTCTTTCTGCTGTGCTGAGTACCAAGCAGAAGGCCTGGCCTATGGCTGCCAACCCCATTTCTCACATGCCAAAACCTGCAGCTGCAGAGAGCCCCTGGTGAGCTCTTAAGTGTGCCATGAATTAAGAGCAGATTCATAGAGTAATAGACTATAAGGCTAGAAGGGACCAATGTGACCATCTAGTCTGACCTCCTGTGTAACACAGGCCATAGAACTTGTAGTAAATGCATGAAGCAATAGCTGCAATGACTGTCCTGCAAAGAATCAATCCATGGGCTGAAATATGATCACATAAACTATTCATCAAATAATTTTGAATAAACAAATCCTTATACAAACCACAAAGTCTGTCTGGGTAAGTCACAAACAGATGGGCTACAACTGTAAAATTGTTGCTAACAGTTCACCCAGGCCTTCTGTGTTGAACGTTTGTCAGGGTTTTTTTTTTAAAGTCATCATAGCACTAATTCAATGCCTTTCCTTATCTCGCAGAATTCCCCCCCTGCCCTCCTCCGCCTTTTTTGACTCCATGTCCCTTTTTTCCCCACCCAGCTTGTCAAAAACTTCCTCGCAAGTTATGGTGGTGAAGCTCTCCTTTCCCTACTCTGCTCTAATTCTTATCCATCTCTTTGTGATAGTATCTAAGCATCTTCCAAGACTGTATTAAGTGATAGGGCTAGCATCTGTCACGTGGTCCCTTTCCTCTTCTCAGTTGCACAGTTCGTCACTTTCAGTCTTCAGCTGGTATAAATCTGTATTGTTCCATGGACCTATACCAGTTTACACCAGATGAAAATATGGCCCTTCAATCTTAATGATAAGTCCTTTTTTGAAAGAAATTTGAAAAATCTCCTCCTTGGGCTCTTTATTTTATTGTAGAACAAAAGCCTTGAAATAGCTGTTTGTAGCTCTCCTTCAAACGCTAAGTGGCTCTTTTACATTTTTTCCTCAGCACCAAAAAAAAAACCCCTTTAGAACTAAAATAAATAGATGATGATGAAGAAGAAAGGATGAGTGGTCTTGAATGATTCAATATGCTGTGAAAAGCTATGAATTATGGAGGAGCAGAATGAAATGATTAGTAAGAGCCAAAAAGATGACTCCCACCTTTATTGTCAAAACTAAATGGATGCATTTATAATCGGAGATTACCCGTGGGTTTTTTATTGTTCTCCTACAATGGGTCTGTGAACATGCATGCAGTTCTGGGTGCGTGAGCATTCATCCCCTCCCCACAGATTTTCACACACACTTACGAGCTGGTTTTAATGTTGCTATAATTCCACTGACCTCAATACTCCATCAACTTCCTTGAGTTACCCCTGATTTGCACTGGTGTGAGTGAGATCAGAATCAGGCCACCCATCACAGCACCATTCTTCTAAATGGGGAAGTTCGAATACAAGCTTCTTTCAAGCTTAATCCATGCCATTCAGTCATCTTTAAGACCATGAACTAGGGGTGCATTTCGCATACTCCTGCTATCTCTCATTGAGCCAGTATGCTAAAAACGGTAGTGTAGCCATGGTAGCATGGGGCAGTGGCGGCCCAGCCTAGCTGCTCCAAGTGCAGCCCCATGGGATTCAGGCAAATTTGCACTTGGGGTTGATAGCACATTAGCCACTGCTGGTGCCTGGGTTACCAGACCTGCGCTACTATTTTTAGCAGGCTAACTTGACGCAAGCTATTGTAAATACGTCTACATGATCTTTGCCTCTCCTGGAGTTGACACCGCCTCCTCTATTATTGGGAGCGCACTACATCCACCCTGATTAAATTGGCCCTGTCAACGCTGGTTCTCCACTTGTGAGGCAACTCCCTTCTCCATTTGTCGGTATATAATGCCTGCATCTCTAATTTTCACTCCATGCATCTGAAGAAGTTTGTGGTTTTTTTACCCAGGAAAGCTTATGCCCAAATAAATCTTAGTCTTTAAGGTGCCACCAGACTCCTTGTTGTTTTTGTGGATACAGACTAACACTGCTACCCCCTGATACATGATCTAGGAATCTCACTCCTCGCTCGTAGCCCAAATTTCCTTTCTAGCAGCACAAACTGTTCTCAGCAGAGCAGCCACTGGTGAACATTGTCAGAAATGAGAAAGCACTGGCCCAAACTCAACCCAAAGCCAAACATTTGGGGTTAGTTTGGATTAAGTACATCCACCTCTTTCCCCTCTACTTGGTCATACGTCCTACCTTCTGTGAGATACCTGCACTGGAGTAAGGAAGGCAGAGCATTGTATTTCGTATTTGTGTGGCAGCAGCCCCTAGGAGCTCCAGGCCCACTGTGCTAGGCACTGTATAACAAAAAGATGCTCCCTGCCCCCAAAGAGTTTACAACTATGTAAGGGAAACTTCCATTCTCTAATGTAGTACTAATTAAAATAGCCTTGCAGTAACTTTTTGCAACAATATACCTTGAGTCAAAAGAATCTGGCAGTCTTAGTTCGTGGCAGCTGCTGTACTCAGATCTGACTAGGATGTGGAGTCCTCTGGGATTACAGAGAGTGGTTGAATGGATTCTAGGGCATCTGACCTAAGGAAGCCCTAAAATTCAAGACATTTAAAGATTGCAGCTGATCATAGGTGCAATGAACAAGAACAAGACCAGGTCTTCCCTGTCACTAATGAAATATCACCAAAGATTTATTGGAGAAATCTGGGATTGCAGAGAGAGTGTTTGATGTAAAAAAAGGCATAAACTCTAGGGTCCTGTGCTAGTTCTGATAAATAATTTCTTTGGGGCTCGCAGCTTTATTAACATAATTTAAACTGGGATTTATTTACGGTAGCGCTACTCAGATTGTCTCAAAGGGACTGCTAATGTGCTGTTCCCTTTGAAAAGCTACTTAGTCTGGAAATGCCTAGAGGGCTGTAAGAAGACTTGAATTGGGGACTGGCAATATGTAGCATTGCTTGCCCATGGCTCCAATTCTGGGAATACTTCAATGTGATGTTATTGCTTTGTTCTGACTTAGGCTTTGTATTTAGCCATTGTAGCACAGAAAAAATAATAAATTGTACCATGGGAGGTGGAAATGAATTCCAGTCTAGTTTTTCTCTTCCCTGTAGGAAAACTGCTCATTTGTATAACTATAAAGGACAATTATACCCTTCTCTAATCTGTATAGTTCATGTTGCTTATTTATTATTGGCAGCAAATGTTAAGCACTGATATGTACACTGGCAAAAGTATCCCTCACACAGTCAATTATTTACTGTAGCATGTCATATTTGGGAATGGCTGCTTATGAGGCATGGATCTTTAAAAAAAAAAAAAGAGGTGGATCCTAGATGGGGAAGGGAGAGAGCTCCAGGGGATCATGGAGAAACCTAGACAGGGGATGCCACTAAGACCCCTGGAATAAAAGTTTGTTCTTGTTTGCATTTAAACCTGAGTGGTCTTCAAGTTACTGGAATACCATAGTGGTGATGAGGATGTCAACCCCAAGTGTGCTTCCGGCTACTACGCACTTCCGAGTCTCCATGACCTCACCTACTCCATTTCTGGTGCTACCAGGGGACCCATCCTTGCCATGGACCCGATGGATCGCAGAATTCAATGTGTACTTGATGGCGGCTGGCCTGGAAGCGGCACCTGAAGCTTGGCGACATGCACTCCTACTCCATGCACTAAGTACTGAAGGCTTTCACATCCTTTCCACTCTGGAGACTGACCTATTGTAGCAGTAGGCAGTAAGGGCACTAGCCACACACTTCCACCCAATTCTATGCTTGACTTCATTAAGTTTTGGGAGCAAGCACAACTCAGTCCACCAGTTTGTAACCAGCCTCCAAGAGCTAATAGTTATGTGGAGATTTGCACCCCTAACCTATGGGGAAATTTCGAATCAGTTTATAGAGCAGATTTTGTCCCCACGCTTGTGGGAGAACCTCCTGATGGAACCAGCTTCACTGACACTCCCCAGTGCAGTGATGATTAGCTGTTAGTTTGAATTTGCAACTCAAGTGGCTCAGACCCTTTCCCAGACCCCTCTGAGTTCTTCTTTAGGGGACATCATTCACACCATCCACCGCTGCAGCTACCCCAGTACAGCATATTGACAGCGGTTCAGGGAACTGTGTGGGTGACGTAGGGCGCTGCCCCAATAGTCAACAGATGCAGAAGGAGGTTGCCAACATGAGTCCTTGCTACAGCAACTGTGGCCGAGCCCATCACCATCAGGAGGTCCAGGAGTGTCCAGCCCAGGGAGAAATGTGCTGCTAATCTGGAAGACTTGAGCATTTTGCAAGATGGTGTCATTCTGCCCCAGCTGGGAGATGGAAGACAATTCTATGGCTGAGGGAACTGACTCAGTGACACAGGCCCAGAAAAGTTTTTGAAATCTGCCCCTGCCATTTAGTCAAGGTGGAGATGCTGCTATTGGGCATGAGTCTCATTAAACTACACCACATATTGTAGGTATTTTGCCTTGTGGCCAGCACAGTCCATGCTAGCCAGATTTGGCAATGTGAAAATCCCTTTGTGGGGATGATGGAGCTCTCCATGTAGGAGAAGTGGGAGTGTTCCCATTTTATGTGGTCCATTCTGGGGCCAGTCTTCTTGGGCTAGATCTGTTCTGGAGACTGGGCTTTAAAGTATTAGACTTGCAGAACACAGAAATCCACCTTGTGAGGAATGATTGGAGAGACATATTTCCTGGGGTCTCCTCTGGTCTCTACTGTTGCTGTAGCAATGAGCGTTGTCCACAAGTGGCTCTACTGGCCAACCCCTCCATTCTGCAGACCTCCCATGCCATTAAAGAATGCTGTAGCCATAGGTGCTGACTTCCCCTCTTTCCCATGGGTGCTCAACCCAACCCCTTCCATGAGGCCCATCCCCACCTCTTCTCCACCTCTTCCCCTGAGCGTGCCATATGTCCACTCCTCCCTTACCCTCCCAGAGCATGCTAACGCTGCCAAGCAGCTGTTTGGCGGCAGCTGGGCGGGAAGTGCTGAGAGATAGGGGGAGGAACCGGGATGGGGCATGCTCAGGGGAGGAAGAGGTGAGGCAGGGAGCAAGGGGAGCTTGGCTGCTGTTGGGTGCAGGGCACCCACTAATTTTTCCCCATGGGTGTTCCAGCCCCGGAGCACCCATGTAGTCGGCACCTATGGCTGTAGCCATTTCTCGCTTGCTCAAAGAGGACATTATAGAAGTGAATGACTGTTCTCTGGGTGCCAAAAAAGGAGGGGGCGATAGGCTTGTGTGGGCTTGTGCCAACTGAACAAGGCAGTTATACCTGACTGCTATCCTTTATTGACCGTGTAGGAATTAATTGGGAGCACAATGTTGTGGTTCAGCTATGTTCACTAAATTAGATTTATAGCCAGGGATATCTCCAGATACCATTAGCCCCTTACTCACAGAACCTCATGGCTTTTCCCAACCATATGGGTCTCTTTCAATTTAAAAGGATGCCTTTTTGTCTATCTTCAGTCCCTAGCTGCTTCCAAAAAGTAATAGACATCATCTAACACTGAGGCCATCTAGTAGACATCCTGTTTCATGGATCATCTCGTTCTGACCATAATGGTCAGATAATACTTAGTCCTGCTATGAATGCAGGGTACTGGACTAGATGACCTTTCGAGGTCCCTTCCAGTCCTATGATTCTATGATGCTTCCCTACATGCTGTATTAATCCAATTTAAGGTTTAATTCATCTGACCCTGAACATGGAGAGGTGTTTTTCATTTGGATCAACTGGATTTTATAGTCACTATTGGTCAGCAAATGAAATCACACCTTTGCAGTCTAGTCTGGATGCCATTGTTCAACCGCCAGACCCCATGGACAAGTCAAAACTCTTATAGTTTCTTGAAGTAACTATTACCTTCATTATATGCAAGATTATACTCCAATAACTCTACCCTTACAGACCCTGTTATACAGCAATGCAGTTGGGAACTGGACTCCAGACTGTTCACAGGAAGTGGGTCAGTTCAAACAGCATATTACATCATCTCCCACACTGGCACTCTTTGCCTTATGAGCCCCTTCTTTTCTCACATTTTCAGCTGTAGCTCTTAGTACTGTGGTCTCCCAGATCCAGCAAGGGGGTAGAACGCTCGGTGACATTCCCTTCCCGAGCACCCTCCTCAGCTGAACGCACATACTCAGCAGGGAGAAGGAAGAGACCCTTGCATGCATATGGGCATGTGAAAGGTGGCATCGTTATTTGTATGGCCACACTTTAACAATATTCATAGATGGGATGATCACCTACATCAGTAAAACTTCTCAGTACAGTCCCACCCAGGTAAACACAATCGGGTGGCTTATCACCCATTCCAGGCTTTACCTGACCAATCAACGGGAAGGAGGGTTATAAGCCAGGAGAAGGATAGTAACACCTTGGCTAGGGTGATCAGACGCCCTGCCACTATTGGGACAGTCAGCATATTCTGTGCTGTCTTATATAGGTGCCTATTACCCCCATACCCCCATCCTGATTTTTCAACCTTGCTATCTGGTCAACCTAGCCCTGAGTGACCTCTTTCCTATGACTCCCAAATCATTGTTAGAGGCACTGCCCCAGAATGTAGTGTTACAAGAAGTTCTTAGATACATTCATCAGGGTTGGCCAAAGATTGTTCCACATAATTTGGAGGCTTATTTTCATGTGACGCATGAATTGTCACCATGGGATGATGATGATGATTGGTCTACTTTGGGGCTTTCAGGTGGTAGTACCAGTGGCCATTCGGACTGAGATGCTGGCCACTGACATGAAGGGCACTTTGGAGTGGTACATATGAAGCAGAGGTGTCACACAATGGAATGGTGGCCAGGAACTGATAGTCAAATTCAAGAGTTGGTCAGAAATTGAGACCCATGAGTGAAAAACCCTATAAGCCAATCACTGTATCTGTGATCCCTACCTCGTTGCCTCCTGGGCTGTGGCAGTCCATAAAGCTAGATATATGTGGAGAAATAATCCCTACCTCACAGCATCAGTGATTTCTGTTAGTAGCCTATGATCTTTTTTCCAAATGGCTGAAGATAGCAGCTCACAGCCTTGGAACAACACAAGTTGTCTGTGGTCAGCTGGAGGAGTGGTTCTCTAGGTGGGGTTATCCGTACATAATAATTACTGATAATAGATCAGTTTGTTTTCTGCTTGTTTCATCCACTTACTAGCAGACAAAGGGATCCGGCCTGTCTGTACTCCTAGATACCACCCTGAGGATAATGGGTATAGAGAGATTTAATTTCACATTGAAGATGTGCCATTTCCGCAAGCTCTTTGCTCAGTATTATAGCATTTTTGGGCTGTTCCCCAGAGAGCTACAGGTCAGTCCCTGGCTTTGCTGATGCTGGGATGAGTTGTTTATCATTAGACTTATTCTTCCCTTTCTTAAGGATCCCAGGAACATAGGTCCATGAGAGGTTCACAAGTACTATCAGACATACTCCAAAGGTTACACCGCTGACAGAGGGCTAGGGTGAAGACACTGGCAATGGGCATGTCTACACAGACCATACAGGGGATTCAAATTTGGATCATGACTTTCAATTCCAATATAGGTCACATGACGTCTAGGAGTGGTAACATGAATTGCACAATGCGTCCTATTGTCATATCAGTAATTTAGTCCCAGTACAGGAGTCCATAAAAGGTGAAATGTATCCAGAAATCCCCATTGCACCATCAGCAGCTGAAGGGGTACTGTCTGCCCCAACAGAAGTTTAGCCTGTTCCGTTAGAGGATCCATTTGCTTCCAATCCTGCCACCGCTGGCTGCTCGTGTCCCTAGGATGAAGTATGGACCTTTAAGCTCCTGTAGGCCCCCAAATTGGCTGAAGGACTTTGTAGTGAAACAGCTGAAGGAATTACTGGAATTTTGAAGGTTTTAAATTTGGATAATTTTAAAAAAATGTTTTGGAGGGAGACCATGTAGTATGTGGGAACAGCCACTTATGGGGCGTGGCTCCTTAAAGAAACCAGGAAGGGGAAGAGGAGGAGCCCTGGGACATTGTGGAGAAACCTAGAGAAAAGGTTCCCATAAAACTCCTGGAATAAAAGTTCTTATTTGCATTTCAACCTGATTAGTCTTCAAGTTATTGGAATACCACACAGTTCAGCGTTTATATGAGACAAATGATAGTGTGGTGCTTTTTATGATGTGGAAAACGATTATTACAGGTGGATTAAAAAACATGGTGGTCTGAGAGAACTAGTGAGATCCTGCTGGAGGGGTCTCTATTACAGATGGTGGTTCTTCCCAGAATTTTGCAGAATTGGTGTTTTACAGAAAATGCTTCAGCGTTCAGCGCTGTATTAAACTGGCAAGAGTTTGGAATAATGCACACTGGGAAAAGTACATGCAGTTTTGGACACCAGGGAAATTTTGCTATTTTCTTGAAAAACCACACACATTTTTCAATTTTGTGTTTGATTCACGAGAAGTCTAAATTTGTTATGGGAAACGCATTAATTTTTTTTATTAGCTCTAATAGCAAAAGTTAATTAAAAGATGAGTGGTTGAAATATGAGCAATATACTAAATGAACTAAGTATGGACAGTTTGGTCATACAATTAAAAGGCTGCTCTAAGGTAACAACCTACAAGTATTTGAGGAGTGTAAATGTGCATCTATACTCAGTCTCTCCTGCTTTCCAGAAGCTGGGCCACATAAGAGGAAAGCTGGTCTACTACAGCATAATGAAAATTACATTTGCACCCATTTTAGGGCCCCTGTAAACACAGCCATGTGAAATGGACTTAGTGTAAATGAGACTTGAGCCCTAGTCCCTTAGCTCAAGCATTAGAGACTGATGCTTATAAGTGTGAGGGTCTGTGGTTGAAAACTTGGTAATGTCTCAAGCGGAATTGGTTAGAAGAACAGTGCATCAGCATGGGGCTCAGGCTTCAGTACACTAGATGAACTGTTCAAACCCCATTGCTAATGGCTCAACAGCTTGATGCTTTCCCAACTGAAGTCAGTGGTAAAACTACCACTGGTATTGATGTCTGTAGTACAGGACCAGAGCCCGGGTGCAGTCTAGAACATAAACCTGCAGGAGGGAAAGGAATTGAGTAGAGTGGTCCAAGGGAACAGTGGGAGGAAACAGTTTCTTTGCTCAGTAAATGTGGGATACTGTGGAGAAGTCTAAGAGAAGTTATGCAAGCCCCACTGCTTGAGTCATTTCAACCAGAACTGGACAAACCAACAGTAAGTGTTTGCAGGTCGAAAAATATCTTTCCCAGCAAAAAATATTGAATCATAGCAAAATTATGGAGAATTTCCTTCTGTAACAAATGGATCAGAGAATTTTTCCAGAGTTGAATATTTCATCAGAGCATGCAAAGTGTCTTTCTTGACCAAGTTGATGGAGTTGTAAAAATGGAAATTTTGGTGTTCTCAGATGTCACAATTCTGTTTATAGAAGAACGCTTTGAACTTTCATTGAGAATGACAACCCTCCACTAGAAAGTTGAAATTAATTCATTGTCTGTAGCAGAGGGGTCATTCTTAAATTAATTTGTGTGATTTTATTGGGTTTTCTATTTAATTCTTTCTTCATAGAATATCAGGGTTGGAAGGGACCTCAGGAGATCTCCTGCTCAAAGCAGGACCAATCACCAATTTTTGCCCCAGATCCCTAAATGGCCCCCTCAAGGATTGAACTGAAAACCCTGGGTTTAGTAGCTCAATGCTCAAACCACTGAGCTATTCCTCCTCCTTTTCCTTCTGTCTTTCACATTAGCTTATTTAGCATCTGAGCTCTAGATCAGATAAACCATCTCTTAAAATGAGATTGGCTGCACTATGCACAGGAGATGGACTTGAACCTTTGCAATACTTTGTCTCCACACAGATTTCACAACGTTTTTATATCTTCAGTGCACAAAGAACTGTGTACTTTTTTTTATCTGAATGACTTTTATTTTAGATTTGGAGGACAAAACAAGATAGGACGATAATATCTTCATGAGAGGCCAGTGCTGTCTCCTCTATAAAATGCCCTATTCATTCTGCCTCACAAAATGACACATGCCTTTGCAGACAGCAGCCACCTAGAAATGTAGAAGTCCAGCATAAAGATAAGGTTTCCTCCATAATTTTTCTTAACATGAAAGCTTGGATTCTGATATCATCCCATGACTGAGGAGCCTGGGATCTAGTCATGTGCCTATACCTTAATCTAGCCCTGACTAATATAGTACATACTACACACAATGAAAGAGTATTATAGCCCATATTGTGGCATATACTCCCCAGCTACCCAGGGGATCACTTGGGTGAATCAGTATAGCAAGCTGCCACTCTGCACATCCACTCAGCACAGGCTGTGACTTTACAACAGCCGTGTGGCTCTTTGTCTTAAATTACTAAGCGAACAACAAAATCAAAGCCACCATCATAGAAGCAATACATGGTCATTACATTGTAAATTAGAGAGAGCCCTCTAAGTAAGCAATAATTCGCATGTGCTGTCAGGTGGGGATTTTGTTTTCATTGTTAAAACTGGAATCATAAACTGGAAGTCACACTAGTACCTAAATCAGTGTCTGAAAGGAATATTGCTCTGCACCATCTTGCTCTTTGGCTTTCATTTTAGATCTACTGAAGCTTGGGTACAAATAGATCATTTATATTCCCATGCTTATTTTTAAATTTCATAATGAAAAGTCCGTTCCCTTCCATTGGTGTGTACATGCTTAGCTATTATAAAACAGAATGTGTGGAAGATTAGTTGCTGCTACTTGTGATGTAGATGGCATAGTGTGTTAAAAACATTGTTTTTCTGTGTAAATATTTTGTTTGCATTTCAGCATGCTTGTAAAACTATATTAACAATTATTCTTTGATTATTTAATTTTCTCCCTGCCAACTCCCCCTTTATTTGGAGTTAGGGGGCAAGGCAGATTAATTCTAATTGGAATTTGAATAAATATTTTAAATGGCTACTTTAATATTAGCAGGATTAAGTCACACTGGAAAAACACCATGTATGGGCATCATGTGGTGATAATTCTCATATATCTGAGACACAAGTTATCATATGTTAATTCTAAGGTTAAAACTTTAGATAAGTGTACATCCAGTACAAACAACTTTTGTTAGCCACAAGTTCAGTCAATACAGATCCAGTCCTGCTGCTGGTCAAGTCAATGACAAACGCCTACTGGTTTCGGTGGTGCAAAAGCAGGCCATATAATCTGAGACCTGAAGATTCTAACAGCTCACCCATGGTATTATCAGATTACTATGTGTATATATAATATATACATACATATGCACACACACACACCCCGTTAAAATAGAAATTGATATATTTGTGGTCTGTTCTGACCTAGTAAATTCTAGGGCTCAGAGATGAACCACGAGACAAGCCAGGGACTGTTTTACTTTGATACAAATGTGATATCCAAAAAACCTGTCCCCTTTCTTTTTATTGCACAGATCCTTCCACTGTGGAAAAATAGTTCCTAGTAGAATATACTAAAACAAAGATTGTAAACCTGTCATTATTCTGGATTTTTTTGTTGCAGCAACATTTACTTTTGTCTTTTCAAAGTAAACAACTATAGGGCATCCCCCCTCCTCACTTACTTTCTTAAAATAGCGTACAATGAATGAAATAATTCTAAAGCTTTGTTTTAGAACAGCCAGGAAATTGAGTTAAAGTTGAAAAGCTGGCTTGATTTGCGTAGGCATTGTTAAATTATTCTACATGAAGGGTTCTTTTTAAAGAGATTCCAGGCTGCTACTTTCTATTCTTGCTCTGAGCTTATGACTTAGTAGCTTTAGTCATTTTTATTAAAGTAGTAGCTATTTTTCATTTAATTTTAAGCATCTTATTGCTTGGTATTTTAAGGGAAGTGCTTTTACTACCACGGTCTGGTCTTGATATAGGTATAGAGGCCACAGCTTTTATCCTTCTTGTGTCTTGTACTGTCAAAAACACATTAGTGTGAGGAATGTATCCCTGTCAACTTAATGAATCTCCCAATAAGTCTGAAAACCTTTATTAGGCCTAACGCTTCCAGGATGAAACTCACTCCTCTGACATCAAAGGCTGGGTGTCTGTGAGTCAGGCTTTGTGTGGTTAAAGTGAAGAGGGACTGGGGACCCACAAACCCAGGGAAGAGGTATGGGGCTGCAGAGCAGACGCTGCACCCATACCTTTACTTCAGCCTGTTGATTGGAAGAACAGCTCTAGCCCTCCTGAATCATTTGCATGGGATGCCATAGCCACAAAATGCATTCAAACACAGATCCCTTGGTTCACTCAGGCTGCTACAGAGGACAGTACTATGTGAGCTGCCTACACAGGAAGGGTGAAGAAAGGACCCCAACATAGCTTCACCTCAGAACTTAATTGATGCAAAGGGCTTTGCACAGCCCATCAGCATCTGGGTACGTTTTCACCCCCCTTTGACAGTAAATTTGGATAGTTCAAGTGTGGATTCTTCTGCCCTGGTTAGTCTGTAAAGTAGCTCCACCTTTTCTGGTGCACACAAACTTGTCATTCAATGTAACGGTGAGTAGTAGATGCTTTTGAGAGCCTGTTCCCTTTGGAATGCATGGACTACTTTGATCTCTGGCGTTCAAAGAATTGCATTTTTGCTTTTGCCCAGCTTGATTCAATTCCCACTGATGTCAAAGGGAATCTCTACAGGGATTTGCGTGGGAGTTCTCAGGCCCCAAATTCATAAACCTAGCATTTTCTAGAAAATCACTACTGTAGACCAGCTGGGCTCCTTTGCTTTCTGGCTGGAGGGTTCTCCATACACTACCTGGACAAACTGGTCACACTTTATGTATGGTTCTTGGGGGAGATCAAGAAATTAAATTTACTGAGAACATATGTTTGTGATATTTAATTTGCATGGCAAACAGACTATTCAACAGCTGCAAAAGCTTTCCTGGTTACTATTCATTCAAGTAGAAAAGTTCTATTTTAGATGTGAGTCAGAAATAAACGAAGTGTTGAGTTACTGGACCTGGATTTGAATTTTGAAAACTGGATCTGGGTTTGACTTCAGCGGGACTATTCACAGGCTTCAAACGAAGTATATGCATAAATTCTTTGCTGGATCAGGGCCAGAGGGCTCAGCACCGTGCAGGATTGAGACTTTAGTGACTAAAACTACTTCAACAATAATAACAAACAAAATAAAGCACTATGAAGCAGTGAAACTATTTGAATCCTGTTTTCATTTCTTTACCGATCTCTCATTGCAATGTAAGACACCATCTTGCAATTACTTATGTGGGTGCTTAGGTATACACATGAGTAGTCCCATCGAGTTAAATGGGACTGTAACATGCATATGTGTTGGCAGAATTGGGCCCTTCAAGCATTGTGTAAAATGAATAACGAAAAGATGAATCCACCTGGGAGTCAATTATATGCAGCAGTCGTCATATTTTGGGGAAAGGTGCAGATCAGATCCTGCTACCGACCATAATGGTCACTTCCATCAGTAATTCTGATGACTGCAGCTGCACTACCCACAGCAGGAAGAACTATGCCCAGTACTGAGTGTTAGCCAGAGTGGGTTTTATATGAGCAAGGTGCCATTTTTATTTTTTAAAATCTTTTTGGTTTTACATCTAAACTGAACAGTCTTATAAAGGTGAATGGTGGAAGAAATGTTGTAGTCCAACAATCAGAAATGATGGCAAACTGAGGGGGAAACTCCCCAAAATAGCACTTTCAGGAAATGCTCTGTACACAGGGATGGGCAAACTAATGAGGCTTCTCCAAGAAAATGTAAACAAAAAATAAATTATGCTGTGAATTAGGCCAAAATTTTCAAAAGCAGCTAATGAGCTTGAGTGTCACAGTTTCTGGGTGTCCAGACTGAGACAATATAAAGGGACCTGATTTTCAGAGGATGGGTGTTCAGTACTTTCTGCAAATCAAGCCCCTGTAAGGTGTCTCAATTGGACCACGTGAAAACTGAGGCATCTAAAATCACTGGTCACTTCTGAAAACCTGGGCCTAAGGTCCAATCTGATGTCCTGCATATAAGGAGTTAACTCCCTCCTCAGGCTTTACACAGATTATAATGAGGAAGTAGTGAAGCAGGGCTGGTACCGAGGGATCAGGCTATAAGAGAATTCATGAAACTCAATAGGCAGATAGAGATGTCGTCTTGCAGAAGGTAGGATTCTCATTTGGCTAGTTGGTTGCTTTGCTTTGTGTTGTGCGATGCCCTTGGCTTTTTAAATTCTTCCTGTAACAAATGCTTTTTGAAAAACTTACAAAAATAAAGCCTTGCCATAGAAACATAACTTGGAATTGTGGGATTTGTGGGGGAGGGGATTCTGCATTTCCTACCCACTCCTATTAGTAGTGACCACAGAGTCTTTTGTTGCCATAATCTCAGTTCCACCAGTATTGAGAGGGTTAACTGAACTTCTGCTCAAGCATCTTTCACTGCATGTAATTCTATGGTATATGTCCTTTCAATTGAAGACCACGGAACTCTTAATTAGCCAACATAACACACCACAATTTGCCTATATCACGGGTGTATCATTTTACTACTTAAGCGCAGAGAGGATCAAGCCTATGCTTTCAGAAGTGCTTACTAATTCTGAGTGCCTCACTTTTTTTTAGTTGTCTAACTTGAAACAGCTTGGGCCTTATCATGTAATGGTGCTGAGTATCCACAATTCCCATTGAACTTAATGGGATATGTGGGTGCGTTGCACCTCTGACAATCAGAAGCAATACATCTAAGGGTAGAAACTTAAAAATGGAGGCACTCCAAAACACTGGATGCTTTGAACCCAATTCTCGTGTGTCACAGAGCCCCTCTGGGTATGTTTGTTTCACCTCGGTGTCTCACTTCAGACAGGCAAACCCTGACTACTAAACTCTTTCCTTTGTTTGTTTTTTGTATTTGGGGGAGGTACTATCTAGCCAATTCCATCAGGTTAAATTGCTCTATTAATGTCTGACCCCTAATAGGGCATATGAAACATTTCTGAATGTAATAATCCTTATTCCAGTTCATTCCACTTTTATTTTAGTTTGAATATTCAGCTTTTGTTGGGACTAGAAAGCTACATTTCAAAATATCACAAGGAAAAAGCCAGAAATATTTCAAAAAAAGTCCATGGTTATGTGATGCACAACCTGATCACTCAAACAGAAGATCACAAATTTATGTAAAATGTGGGGGGGGGGGGTTATCCTGAAAAGTGACAAAACCTTCATATTTCTTCTCTTACTATTTTCCGCATCCAACTTTCACAGTTTGCAAGACCATTTTTCCCCTCACTGTCAGCCCTGCACCCCTATCCTGGGATCTAAGAGTGAAAAGGCGTTTCTTTTCATTATTAGCATCCTCATTGTGATGTTACACCCCATATTCTTCATGAAAATATGGTTATGGATATGACATAACTGAAATGTACTTAATGCAAGATGGCTCATATAAGGTATCATTGGAAAGGTTATGATTAACTGAATGTGTTTATCTAATCTGTATGCATGTGTCATTTTTGTATCTGAAGCTGGGAATATTGACTATGTCTCTGTATTTCAAATGTGCTACATTGGATGAGGCCAAACAATGTTAGTGGCTTATTGAAGAAATGCACACTAGCATAAAGATCACCCCAGGAACTGTGTGCAGTAGAAACCTCTCAGAGATAGCTCTAAACAATGGGAACTGTTTGACCCGGGTCACAGCAAAAAAGCTTTCCAGCAAGTGGGGGGGAGGGATAAAAAAGGGGGACAATCACAACAGGAGGGGTCCTCACTCTCCCTAACACAACACACCTGAAAACGCCTAAGGAACAAATACTGGACTGTGAGAAGTGATGGTCCCAGGCTAAGATCTTTAGCCTGTGTAAGAAAACCCAGGAAAGCCAAGGCAACTTGTGCCTTAATCTGCCAGCCTGTTTATCACTCAGGGTGAGAATTTGTTAATTTTGTATCTTACCTATGTAGTGTGTTAAGCTCAGTCTGCAGCTTTTGTTTATTTACTAAGGTAATCTGCTTTGTTCTGTTTGCTATCTCTTTAACCTCTTAAAATTCACCCTTCGTAGTTAAACTTATTTCTTGTTTATAATACAACCCAGTTTTTATGTAATTCTAACTGAGGCGGGGGGGGGGGATGTGAAGTCGTGCACATCTCTCTTCACGTCGAGGAAGAGGGTGGATTTTTATGAGCTTGTGCTGTGCAGATTTTTTTTATCCAGTGCAAGACTGTATTTTGGGTTATCTCCAAAAAGGGGTGTGCACGTGAGTGCTGGGGGAGTCCTCTCACACAGAGCTGACTTCAGTCTGACTGCAGCGGGGTGTGGCCCTACCTGTGAGTGTGTATGCTGCAAGAGGCCAGAGAGCCTAATTCAGCAAAAGCAAGGAGAGGGAACCCTGGCTGGTTGAGAGAGGCTCGGTGTAATCCCAGTACATCAGGTGGCATCCCAGAAGGGGGGGTCCAACCCGTCACATTCATCATCACCTCTGCCACCTGTAAAGTGGCTGCAGCCCACAATGCTCTCTGAACTATACCTGTGCTGCAGCATTGTCCTTAAATTATGCTTTGCGTTGCCTCTGTTCAAACCCACTGAAAGCTGATGGGGTTGCACAGGCCTTCCTGGGGACGTGATTGGAAGACCGTGAGGTTGCACAGGTGTAGCTGAAGGTACTATTTGGTCTGCAGAACCTCTGATTACTAGAAACATTGCATGAGGTGGGAAAGAAACCATTTTTGTTGTCAAAGCCGATGGGGAGTTTGTGGCAGGTAGGAAAAAATATTGAGCAAATTTGCACTAGAAATCAGTGCGGTCCAATGAATAAGAAATCCTGCCATTGCCGTTCTTAGATGCTTTTCAGGAGTTTGTTTTAAGGCTTGCCCATCGTGTCGTAATATCATTATCGGGTAGCTAGGAAAATTCAACCTGTATAGTGCTGCTTACCAACACCTTTTCATATTGCTTATTTTGCCAAATTCCTGTGGGGGGGAACCCACTTATCAGTAATGATAGCATCCTGTTGAGATCCTGCCATGGGTAAAGTCAGTGTTTTCACTCGCAAATGTATCTCTTTCTCTGAAGAGAGAGAGAGAATTAAAAATGACAATGAATTTGAATTCTCTGTCCTGAATGAACCTAAGCAAACTTTGTCACTGCAAATAAATGTTTGTGGGTTAATTAGTTAGGGATCAATTCTGTCTCAAAGGCTCTAATTCAGTTCTGCGTAGGCATTGTGCAACCTGGCTAGCTTCAATGGTGTTCTGGGGAGTGTAAATCAGAGTTGAATTTTGCCCGTAAAAGCAACTCTGAGAATCCAAGGGAGATTCAGCATATGAGTGGCAAGGGCTAGTGGTGATTTAATGCCTCCAAGGGCACTGCAGGGAGTGTGCTATCAGTGGCAGTTACTGTGTCTATGGAATAGCTGGCCATGTGCTTTCTCAATTCAGATGTGCTCCTTCTGTGGGAAATTGTAATAAGCAGCGTGTTTAGGCAGTGAAATAGTTTCCTACGAGAAGCCTGGCTAGACTAGACCAAGCACAAGAACGTATTTTGGCATGGAACAATCCTGAATTGCGAGGAAGTTGGACGTAGTGACTGTCTCTGCCATCCTCACTGTCTATGATCCAGTTATACTGCAAAAGAGTTTGCAAAATTAAAAGCCTGGTGGTTTGCTCCATGCGCTCAGCTCTTGGGAGTGTTTTGCCCAGTGCTCATGTGAACAGATGAGTAATGTGTGGCCCTATGAGTGTGGGGAAGAGATCTCATTTCACCAGCTATACCCTGCTCTTGAAGAGTGTGACAGTCTGTAACAGGGTGGTCAGCTATCCAGGTTCAATTATCAGACAGACTGAAAAGGAAGCTAGTGATGACAAAAAGCCAACAAGTGGTTCAGATAAGGGGGAGCTGGGCTTCTGCAGTAGTCCCTGAACTGGGGTGGGGATTGAAGGGAAGGGAGTGAGAGGGGCAAAGAGAGAAGCTGCAAGCTGTAGCCCATGGGGGAACAGAGAAACTTGTTTGTTTTTTATTTGGATATTTTTGCCTAAGTTCTATGCTGGGGAATAAAACTGCCCAGGAAGACACTTGGACGGGACGGTAAGCTTTTCCTGGGTTGGGGAAACAAGGCAGCAACTCACTTGCAGTGGAGAATGTAGGCAAGTGATCCCCTCAAGCCCAAGACTGGAAATTGAGGCAGTGGCTACTCGGAAGCAGGACCGGGTAGGTGGCGCTGCTGTACAGTCATCTCAAAGGGGATTACAGGAGATCCGTGCAGTGACATGGTGGTCACTCTGTGAATGGCAGGGAAGGAAGGCATCTGCAATTCACACAACATTTGTATTTTAGTTCCCGTAATAAAAATCTGCTTGAATATTAGTCTTGCCAGCTCAGGGAGGCAATGCCTGGGATACTGAGCAGATAGTCGAAAGAGGAGAGGTGACACGCCAAATGCAGTTGACCCGCTGGAGTAAATTGAGTGTTCAAAATGTAGATAAGGCCTTTTATTTTAAGGGGAGCAAGGAGTTTGTCAAATCATGTTAAAACCTAAGGCATCCAAAAATAACATCAACTCCTTTTCAATTCGTACTTGATATATTAACAGTGTAGATCAGACATCCCAACAACAGTGGAGTGTGCCCTGACTCTATGCAACTGTATATCACGCTTTGTTTGTATTTTTAACTGTATAGTATAGATGTCTTTAGGATATCCGTCAATCACTGTGGGACTTACGCGCCACCAATAAGATTTGTCTTTGTGTGAATGTGGGAGGGGAAGGGAGAAACTGTTGTCCAAGAATGTTCAGTCCACATCCGTTGGCTGCATGCTATTAGCTGGGACAATAGCTGTAGGCAGAGTGCAAATGATTTACTAGCAGAGGTACGCTTTTAGTGGGGAAGATAAGCTATTTCTTAGCTCTCCAAAGGAGATGGATCTAAAGCTGGCTGAAATGGCTAGAATTTGGATGGAGGTTTTATTTTTTTAGCTTTTTTTAGTTTTGCAAAAAAAAAGGGGGGGGGGTAGAAAAACTCGGCAAAGGTTTCTTTATTCTTGTCCTCTATATTTTGACAAGTGTTAGGTAAATCCACCTTACTGTAGTATGTGACTGTGTGTAAGGACACTTTGCATCAAAAGCCCTGTTACTGACTCTATGAATGTGTCCATTGATTTCATGGGAAACAAGTTCAGCTCCTTGGTGGCTTCCCTAGATGGCACTTAAACAGTAGTATGAGGGAATACCACTATTGCTAAGCAAATAATTGATGATGGAGGGTTTTTTGGTTCTGTGGCAGTTCTGAAAAAAGTTGCTTTGATCAGTTCTAACCAAATCTGATGTTTTGTGGAATCTTTAGTACATTGAACAAGTCCACTTCAGGTGTGTTCCAGAGTGGGGATTTGAACCTGCAGTCCATATGAATGCACTAACTACTTGGCTAAAGGTTTTAGTAGAGGGAGAAGGAAAAGGAGGATGATGAAGCACCACCAGCACGCTCTTCCTCCTCTGGCCATTTTGTGAATGGCCAAACAAGGTTTCAAATTCGCAAATGGCTTCCGGTTGACCTAAACTGCATTTCTCATGAAATAAACTATTCATCTAAAAAATTTCACCCAGCTCTAAGTACAAACAAGGGAGAGCAGATTTCAAGTCTTGAAAATGACTTGGGTTTGCTGATGTCCAGTCTTCTTGCCGCCCATGGCACAATGCTGCAGAGTTGGAAGGGTGCATTGTCTGTCAGCTTCCAAGAACCACTGATTAATGAGAGAACCCAGGACATATGCATGCACCAGCTTCCCCCTGCTCTCTGTGCCTCCCCTGCTACAAGCCCCCGGCACCTGCAGCCTGTCTTTCACCTGTTTGGGGGTCATTGCTCCCCACTCTAGAGTTGCTGTCAAGTATTTTCTATAATACTGTGTGCAGACCACAAAGTGGGAGTTAAATTGAAACAACTTTGCGTTAGTGTGTGTGTATATATAGCAACTTCCAATGGAAATGGTGTACTGTTCCCATGTGAGCACATCACCCAAAGTGACTGCTCGCTGATGGCTCTCCCTCTGGCATGCCATGCCCTCTCTCAGCACGTGCATTCTGGAAAGCATGCCGTAATGCAGGGATGGTGTTTGCTGCTACAAATCAGTGCTGCATAACCGCCTCTCACTCCACTCCGCCCTCTCATGTTTGATTAACAGACTTCTGCTCCCATCTGTGCTGTGGAGCGCAGGGGCTTTGGCCTTTGTATATATGTGATAGCTGAATTCTCTGAGTTTGCCACGGATTTGCTGTGTGATTGTGAGGAAAATGTTTTAACCTCACAGGGACCTGGTGTGTTCTATTGCCACATACCTTGTTCAGCTGGTCCCACCTGTGCAAAGTGCGGCTCAGTCAGCATGGTATATTGCTTTATGCCATTTTACAGAGATGTAAATGATAACAGGTGCTAGACAGAAGAGAATGGAGCTTAGCTGTGTCTGTGTCTGTTTCCCATCTTAAAGTAGGCAAAATAACACACCAGAAAGGGATGAATCGTAATTTAAATAACTTATTGTATTCCAGCTTAAAGACTTTTTATTTCTGCTTTAAGACAGTCAAAGTTGTATTTTTTTGCCAAGTAAAGAACAGCATTATGTTGAATTAGCTTGCAGGAAGAGTGACTAAACAAATCCAATATACTCTGACTCTACAGTTAATACAAGTAATCAGAAAATTAGCACAAAATTTCATTGCACGGTGGAGATGGGGGGGGGGACCCCAGCTTGTGTGACTCATTGACTAAATCTTGTCCACCTAATTCTATGGCTTATCAAATGAATGGAACAGCCTAGTGCATGACAGAACAATTCACTTCCTCTCCTATGAATAAATCAGGGGAAAGTGCTCTGTTAATTCAGTAGATTGAGAAAAGAGGCTGTTTCATGCCAAGTCACTAACTTTAGTAATTATAAAAGAAGCTAGTTGGGGAGACAACTTGTTTCAATTAGTTTCCATTACCCAATGCTTCAGAGTAGTTAGTAACACCACCAAGTAAATGAACTTTGGAACATTTGTCCAAAGTTTTCCAGTATTTAAAATTTTTCACACACTCTAACAGAAACTTTAAGAACAGCTCTTTAGAGCCTGAAACTGATTTGTCTAGTTAGGTTTCCCTGTGTGTGTATGTTACAGGGTATTTCGTCTCCTAGCTGACAAGATGGTATTTTGTTCTGCTTGTTGATATATGAATAAAACGTATTTTTTCTTATTTGTTTACTTTACAAACTGTACTGCACTAGAATGTAAATAGAATAGGTTTTTTTATGAAACTGCTAGTAAATATAATATATTTGATGTCTGCTTAGATACTCTTGCTTATTATGATATTGGATGATTTACACCAGCTAAAGATTTGATCCAATATCTTTAATACATAAATCAGAGGTATGTGGCTTTGAAGGTTTTTTAAACATGGCCTTAGCACCCCTGTTAAAATGAAGAGTGGATTCCGGTTTCTTCTGTAATGACCCAAAACACTTCCCCAACTCTCGTACAAAGAGACCATTACTTTAGAAAACTCTAATTTTTGCAATTTCATTGAAAGACTGATATTTCAGAGAACTGCGTGTACTGCATTTCAAATTGAACAGGGCTAGAACTTGGCAGGAAACAGACCAAAAATGGAGAATCATTTTAGTATTTGGAAGGGGCTGTGGTGTGGAAATGTGGTGTGGAAATGTGGTATAGCTGTGGTGCTTCCAAATATGGAAATGGCTAGTAACAGAAACCAACTCCAGGGGTCTTGCAGTACTGCCTGGTAATTCTGTTAAGGCTCTGCATGTTGTGGGTTTGCTCTACTGATCATAAAAGGTACCAGCCTGAGCATCTGCTACAGAAACATGCATGATGCAAATGTATCGAACCTGGCCTCTGACTGGCAGTTTCCAGTGGCTGCTTATTCTTGCTCTCACAGGTTGACAGACAAAACTCAAAACCATGAGGGGGGAAAAGGCTGCATCCTTTCTGTGAAGAGCAAACAGCCCTCCATGGTACAATCACTCTAGCAATTCCTTGGAGACAGGGTTGAATATTTCCTGATCCTGCCTCTCCTCAATTATGTCTGAAATTTGGGTGTCAAGGGAGGACAACCCTTATGTAGCATAATTGTACAATATAGTTGGATCCTGATTGGGGTCTCTGGGAGCTGGTGTGACAAATATTAAATTTTTATAAATGGTCAAAAGAGAACGCTGGGATGTGGGTGCCCCAGAGAAACTGGGCAGAGTTGAGGATCTGGCAGCTTTCCCAAATTTGGAAATCAGTTGAGGAAAAGGGCATGTCACATGTCATAATAGGGAGGGTTGATTGAGAAGTTCTTCTCCCAGCTTTTAGGATGTGTGAAAATTGGATGAGTGGGGTTCCCTCCCTTCGGTCTGGGACATCAGAGCATAGAGCATTTTCCCTGTTAGGATCTGCACTGCTCACACATGAATACGACCATTCAACCGAGAATATGTGAGTGCAAAATAGAATAAACTTGTGTCAAGGTTCCTCCCCCACTCTGAACTCTAGGGTACAGATGTGGGGACCTGCATGAAAAACCTCCTAAGCTTATCTTTACCAGCTTAGGTCAAAACTTCCCCAAGGTACAAAATATTACACCCGTTATCCTTGGAATGGCCGCTACCACCACCAAACTAATACTGGTTACTGGGGAAGAGCTGTTTGGACGCGTCTTTCCCCCCAAAATACTTCCCAAAACCTTGCACCCCACTTCCTGGACAAGGTTTGGTAAAAAGCCTCACCAATTTGCCTAGGTGACTACAGACCCAGACCCTTGGATCTTAAGAACAATGAACAATCCTCCCAACACTTGCACCCCCCCCCCTCTCCTGGGAAATGTTGGATAAAAAGCCTCACCAATTTGCATAGGTGACCACAGACCCAAACCTTTGGATCTGAGAACAATGAAAAAGCATTCAGTTTTTTACAAGAAGACTTTTAATAAAAAATAGCAGTAAATAGAAATAAAGAAATCCCCCCTGTAAAATCAGGATGGTAGATATCTTACAGGGTAATTAGATTCAAAAACATAGAGAACCCCTCTAGGCAAAACCTTAAGTTACAAAAAAGATATACAGACAGAAATAGTTATTCTATTCAGCACAATTCTTTTCTCAGCCATTTAAAGAAATCATAATCTAACACATACCTAGCTAGATTACTTACTAAAAGTTCTAAGCCTCCATTCCTGTTCTGTCCCTGGCCAAGACGACTACAGACAGACCAGACCCTTTGTTTCTCTCCCTCCTCCCAGCTTTTGAAAGTATCTTGTCTCCTCATTGGTCATTTTGGTCAGGTGCCAGCGAGGTTACCTTTAGCTTCTTAACCCTTTACAGGTGAGAGGAGCTTTCCCCTGGCCAGGAGGGATTTCAAAGGGGTTTACCCTTCCCTTTATATTTATGACAACTTGTGTGCAGTGTGGCAGACTTAACATAGCAGGAGAAACATTAACTCTGGTAATATTGTGACTGTCCGGTGTTTAGTTTGGCAACCTTAATGCTGTATTAATTCTAAAGGAGTGGATTTAATTTATTGTGGATTAAAACTGAGTGGAAATTGGCATAACTCAACACCTTTTGTGAGTTAACTCATTAACATTTGTGAGGAGCAATGAGCACCAAAGAAATGCCTATTAAAATGAATAATTAAATTCCACACATTCTGAGAGGAACACAGAGACCCGAATAGTTCATCCGTGGTACATCCTTGATTGTTGTAAAGAACAAATGTAAAGCACAAGTCAGTCGATAACACTTTGGCTATGTAATAATAGGATTCTGCAAAAACACAGGTAATGCGGGAAGGTTAAGGAAAGTTGTGAATGAGGAAGCTTGTGCTCATGTAAATGTAAATATGGGAATTTGTTCATACAAATACAAACAGGCGATATGTTTAGTGTTTGCAAGTTTCATTCAAAGCAGGCCAATGGGGGAGCACTTGTTTGAATTCTTCGCAAACTGGAATTCAGAGGGCTTCTAAAGTTTGGTGGACACCCCTAATCATAGGACTGGAAGGGACCTCAGGAGGTCATCTAGTCCAGTCCCCTTCACTCGTGGCAGGACTAAGTATTATCTAAACCATCCTTGACAGGCGTTTATCTAACCGGCTCTTAAAAATCTTCAATGATGGAGATTCCACAACCTCCCTAGACAATTTATCCCAGTGCTTAACCACCCTGACAGTTAGCAAGTTTTTCCTAATGTCCAACCTAAACTTCCCTTGCTGCAATTTAAGCTCATTGCTTCTTGTCCTATCTTCAGTGGTTAAGAAGAACAATTTTTCTCCTTCCTTCTTGTAACAACCTTTTATGTACTTGAAAACTGTTATCATGTTCCCTTTGTCTTTGAAAAAATTGGGTTTGTTAGTCTTCTTTCATAGGTCATGTTTTCTTGACCTTTAATCATTTTTGTAGTTCTTCTCTGGACTTTCTCCAGTTTGTCCCCAAGTTTCCTGAAATGTGGTGCCCAGAACTGGGCACAATACTCCACTTGAGACCTAATCACATGGAGTAGAGCAGAGGAATTACTACTTGTGTCCTGCTTACAACATTCCTGCTAATACATCCCAGAATGATGTTCACTTTTTTTATATTTAACTTGTGGTCCACTATGACCCCCAGGTCCCTTTCTGCAGTATTCCTTCCTAGGCAGTCATTTCCCATTTTGTATGTGTGCAGCTGATTGTTCCTTCGTAAGTAGAGTGCTTTGTATTTGTCCTCACTGAATTTCATCGTTCAGGCCATTTCTCCAGTTTGTCCGGATCATTTTGAATTATAATCCTATCCTTCAAAGCACTTTCAACCCCTCCCATCTTGGTAATCTGTAATGGAACAAGGAGAATTGCCTAACATCACCAATTAATTTATGATTTGGGGCCAGTCATTCGTTCCAGGGAGGTATCACTACTGTCCCTAGACACCTGGATTGCTAAATAATGTTTACTTCCATTGCATGCTGCAGAAAAATTATTTTTGCATTTGTCTGTGAATGTTGATGACTCTGGGGTTTATTGAATGAAGGATAGGTGATGGACCTGCTGGAGAATGAATTGCTGACAATCAACTATGTAACTAGTTTTGAAAATGTATGCATGTCCTTGTGCCTCAATGTAGTACTCAGAGGGCTAGATTCTATGCCGTTATAACCTTTTCTACATCATGTCAGCAAATTTTCTAATATATTAGAGGGAGGTGTGTGTTTCTGAATTGTACAGATAATGTATGTCATGAATAAATATTCTGACAACAGAAATTGCTTTCTTCTGAGCCTTAATTTGCAATTTTTGTCTGCAAAAGGCATCAGTGCTCGTATCTTGTATACAAGTTCTTTTGGTAGCATTATAATTATTCAGCACTTAGCAATGCTCAGCCAGTCATATCACTCAAACAACTGGCAGGTGTCTTGTTCTACAGATGGATAAGCAGTACCACATGTTAAACTGCAACTATCTAGAAGATGTTTCTGTGTGTATTTGTTGACCATCCAGCCATCTGTCATATTTTCTTTAGAGGATGGCCCACAGCAGTTTGACAACGAGTGAGAATGGTGTCTTTATTGGTATTAGGTTCTTAATCGTCCTCATACTGTCCCTGTACAGCCTCATCTACCAAAATCTAAATTAGATGGGCAGATGTATAGTCTGGGAAATGGTCCAGATTATTCTTTAAATATCAAAGCGGTCAACACTGGCTATGCTAAACAGTGTCCTCCTTGATGTTTATCATTGTTTCAAGTACCACCAAGGATGTGCTTTGAGTAACATAATGATGAGGAACTCGGGGATGGTGGGTTGAAAAGAAAAAGAAAAAAAGAAATAATCAGTTCTCAGCAACCAGAGTTGCTGATCGTGATCACTTAAGTCCTTAAGGTCCTTCTAGACACTCAGACATTTTAGTACTGTCATATAGCAAGTTAGCGGCTATGACAATAATTTGGGAGTCAGGAGATGAATGGGGTCTATCCTGCACTTAGCTATTGGGTTGCTGTGTGCCTTTGGGCAAGTCAAAACATCTTTCTGGGCCTTTGTTTCTCTTCACACCCATAGTTGGTTAGGACTCTAAGCTCTTTGGGTAGAGGAATGTCTCTTGCTCACAATGGAGCCCCCCTTCTCAGGTGTGGCCTTAGATACTACCATATACAAACAATATTTCCCAGACATTTATGCAGGATCATGATGAATTTGCCTGGATAGTTCTGGGTCAGTCTATGGTGATGAGCAAATAGAGTAGAAACACATTCACAAGTTAGGGTGGCACATTACCTTTCTTTGTTGCCATGGCAGATCCAAGTCTCTTCTGCATGCTCTGATATTCCTGGAAGTTGTTTGGTTTGTTGGTTTATTTTTGTACTGAGATGCACATCTCCAGGAAGCTTGGGGTGGGTAGGTGTTGAGAGAGGGGATTAGGTTTCAGGAGAGGATCTAGTTTGGTGAGTCACTGGAGGACTCAGGAATGCAAGCTGCATGTAGACTGCTAGTTCTCCAAGTCTAGAACCCCAATTTATAATGCTGACCTTTAAGCATACTTTACAAAGATATTTTCTATAGCTCTGCCTGCCCGCCCCATTGCTAATGAAACATGGTGATAGTGAGCCTGGGAGGATTGTACTTAGTTCTTAAGTAGGGCTACTCTTTTCAAAATGATGTGTACATGTCAGCACTAATGGTGACTATGACTGACTACCAAACACACCTGTCTCTACTGTTACCTCCCTCAGTGTGTCTTTTTATTTACCTGTTGCATATTGTCTAGATCCTAGGCCATGAGCTTTCTGGGGCAGGGACTCTTTGTATGTACAGTTCCTTCCATAACCTGTTTAGGGCTCTAGGGGCTACTGCAGTAGAAATAACACTTCCTTCAGCCTAGTACAACCTGTGTTTTAATACTATTTTTATTGCAATAGTGCCTAGGCCCCTTAATAGGTGATCAGGTCTCTGTTTTGCTAGGTACCATACAATCCCAAAACAAAAAAGACTGTTTCTGACCCAAAGAGCTCCCAGCATGAGTAGAGAGGGAACATCCCCTCATAAACCTATTAAATCTCTTTTTATAAATGGGGGAATATGAGGTAAAGTGTTTAAACGACATTCACAAGACCCCAGAGGGAGCCAATGTTGGAACCATGATTAGAACCTCTTAATTCCTAGTCTTGTGTTTAGTCAGCTAAACCATTATGAACTGTTGTTAGCCTGAAAACAAATGTACCCTAGTGGACTTTGTGGTTTGGGCATTAAAATACCACGTGCTGTCATGTCATATCCTCTCCGTTGTCTCTGCCCCAACCTTTGTGGTTCAGGACTGAAGCTTCATTCCCAGGCTAGCCTAAGTAAATACATCTAGGTGAAGTATGCAGAGACAAAATCCTGAAAAAGTCCAACACAAGCCCTGGACTGGTAGATGTGTGATTCTGTCTGAAGGTATGTGAATAAGAATTCTGGAATAATGTGGACTGTAAGTGTGTTGAGACATGAGTAATTGATGCCATTATAAATAGCCATGTTTCTGTCAGATTCTTTCACTAAAAAACCAAAAACCTTCAAGAAAACAAAAATAACTAATGTAGAATTTCCAGACATGATTCTTTGCTCAACAGTATAATTTAGGAGTAACTCCACTGAAATCAGTGGAATTACGCTGGTGGAAAAATGGTGAAAATGAGAGGACAGTCAGAGGACAGTTTGCATATAATTAATGTAAATGCTGTATTTGTAAATTAGTCCTCTTCAAACTCCATCCCTCTTCAGGACTTTCATATTGTGGTGATTACATTTTTAAAGGATCATTTGTCAATTTTAAATCTCTGTGTATGCAGTGTTGTTGTAACCATTTCACAGGATATTAGGGAGACAAGGTGGGTGAGGTAATATCTTTTACTGGACCAACTTCTGCTGGTGAATGAGACAAGCTCGGTGTAGTTGTCTCTCTCACCAGCAGAAGTTGGTCCAGTAAGAGACAAGCTTTCAAACTACACTGAGCTTGTCTCATTCACCAGCAGAAGTTGGTCCAGTAACTGATATTGCCTTGCCCTCGCCCAACTTTAAATCTAGTCCAGTTTTGAGAAAGGAGTTAATAGTTTCAAGTACTATATTTGATCCAGTCTCTATAGAACCCTCTGAAGTGTATGTTACAGTTCTGCCTCTGTGCACAATTTGAGAGTTGTTTGCAGGCCTAATTAGGGAGCTTTGGTTGAGGTCACGCTGCACCATCTTGTGCATTTAGCTCTGGCAGTCTCTGGTTCAGTCCTCACTCTGTCCACCAAGATGTCAACCACCACATCTGTTCTGGCAATTTGTATGATTCACTATCACATTTTCCTATTTAACAGTGAATAGAAATCTTTGTGTTAATTTCATACTGGTGTATGCACTGTCCTTACAATTTTTGAGTGTGCATGGACTGGTTTGTAAAAATTCCATTTCGCGGAAAATGAATGCATTTAATAATTAATGATGTAAAAGAGACTGCCATTCTGTAACATTTGTTAATAATTTAATTGAAATCAAGTTTTTAAAATTGGGTTAAATTGCAGCTTTGGGGCATTTAGTATATTTTCCTGTGTTCAGAAACTCCGAAGCCATTAAACAGGGTTGTGGAACCAAGAAATCAGGCCATTAAACGTTTCCCCTTTCTACAAATAAATAAATAAAATAAATTGGTGATACATGATTCCAGTGCCCAGAGAATTGTGTTAAGAAACTTGGTAGGTGCAATTCTCGTAAATATCTGAGGCCTGTGACCTCACTTTAGCATGTGAGTAATGTTAGAAAGCTTATTCCTTCACTCTCCCACTTCCCTGGTCCTTCTCGCATGAACAGACAGCAACAATACCCGAAGTCCGAAGGTGCAAACAATTCGATGTTTATTGGGGTGAACTTCCAGCAAGCTTAAATACAAGTTCCTTTTTCCTTATTTTCGAATCCCAACTTACTTCCTGTTTGCCCCTAATTTATATAGTAATATTCTTAGCTATACCTTAACCAATCATTCTACTGAAATTTAACTAACCAATCCTAACATATTGTAGCATGATTAGCTAACCAATTATATCCCACCACAATAATTAGATTACACCCAGCAAAATTAATTATACAGCAGACAGAAACAATCACAGAACCAGACAGAGATTATACAGACAAACAATAGCAAAATGGGAACTATAATGACAAGACAATACAGAAGTGAGGATTTCACATCCCAGCTATTGATAAGTGAGTTCTTGCCAGACAGGATGCTATCAAACTAAGTTTTCTTTTACATTTTCTAGGCACTTCCCTTTCTCTGGAGGTGATAGGAATACAATCCTGTCCTGATAGTGCCTGACAGCCCAATAGCACCTTATTTCAATGTGACTAGTTTGGAATGTGAGGATGTGACCGGTCGCTTCCTAGCTTATGGCTGCTTCTGCTGCTTAGCCAAAGGCCTTAGCCTAAGAACAGGGCCTCAGACTGTCACAGTAAGAGAAGGACCTTACACTGGCAGACAGTGATTTTGATTCTTTCTTTTATACCTCTAACTAGCCAAGTGATAAGAATACACCTAAATTCTTAAAGTACAGGCCTTTACAGACAGGCCTGAATATCTATATCCTAACAAGTAACTTTATGTATATGAGTACCTTCACTGAGTACATGAATACTACCATTGAACTTAGTTACTCACACTTTTTAATATTTCCAGGATCATGGCCTAACTTTTTCCTCCATGCTCACCACAACAGTTGCTGGGTTGATTCTGAGCTCTGTTTGCCTTGCTGTTCTCTAACCTAAACACCAACCTCATAGCATGCCAATAAGAATGGAGGGAGGATGAAGTATGAAGCCATGACATTCTTGCCCCATGCCACACTACCCCTCTCTCAGTACAAATGGATGAAGCATCCACGCTAAAGTATCCAAGAAACTTGAGGCAAAATCATGGTCCCAATGGCAAAACTCCCATTGACTTCAGTGGAGCCAGGATGTCACACTTAATACTAAAATGCTACTCTTCAGTCCATGGCTAAATCTAAATCTATACCTCTAAAAACAAAGAACATAGGCCGCACTGACAAGACAAAGATCTCTATCCTGGGAAGCAGTGCCTTTGAAGAAAATTTTGGTGGTGGTGTGGGAAATCTTGAGCTCAGTTCGACAATGTGACCAAAAGGACTAATATGATCCTTGGATGCATAAACAGAGGAATCTTGAGTAGGAATAAAAAGGTTATTTTACCTCTATATTTGGCCCAGATGATGGCACTGCTGGAATACTGTGTCCAGTTCTGATAGCAACAATTCATGAAGTTGTTGATAAATTACAGAGGGTTCAGAGAAGAGCCATAAGAATGATTAAAGGATTTTTAAAAATATGCTTTATAGTGATAGACTCAGAGCTCAATTTATTTAGCTTAACAAAGGAAAGGCTAAGGGGCAACTTGGTTACAATCTATACGTATCTACATGGGGAACAAATATTTAACAATGGTTCTTCAATCTAGCAGAGAAAGATATATAACCTGATCCAGTGGCTAGAAGTTGAAGCTAATAGGCAAATTCAGACTGGAAAGAAGGCATGCTTTTTTGGCACAGTTTACTAAGGGTTTTGGTGAATTTTTCATCACTGGCGATTTTAAAATCCAGATTGGATTTTTTTTCTAAAAGAGAGGTTCTAGGAATTATTTTGGGGCAGTTCTGTGGCCTGTTAGACAGGAGGTCAGACTAGGTCAGGGTTTCTCAAACTTCATTGCCCTGTGACCCACTTCTAACAACAAAAAATACTATACGACCCCAGGAGCAGGGATTGAAGCCTGAGCCTGCCTAAGTCCCACCACCCCAGGCAGGGGGGCTGAAGCCAAAGCCCAAGGTCCTGTAACCTGAGCCCTGCCACCCAGGGCTGGTGCCCTCTGGCTTCGGCTTCAGCCGCAGCAGTAGGGCTTGCTCTTCGGCCCCAGCAAGTCTAACGGCAGGCCTGGTGACCCCATAAAACGGGGTCACAACACAATTTGGGGTCCCAACCCACAGTTTGAAAACTGCTTGACTAGGTGATCACAGTGGGCATTTCTGGCCGTGGAAACATTTAAATCTGTTTTTCTATCTTGCTTCTATTTAATGCAGGGGAAGAGGCACCTGATACTGTTTTTCACATTCTGTCTTCTGGAGGCAGAGGAGAAAAATAACAGAAATTTGTTCCACCAACCTGGCAAAGTGTAAGGATGGAGCTCAAAGGCAGCCTTGGGGACAGATGGATGACCAGTGGCGTATTAACGCCTAGGCCGACAAATTTGCAGGGGCAGCAAATTTATAATAGCAGCCTGAGGCGGCTGCTTCCCCTGGTGCCAGTTAAAGCCCCCTGGCCCCGCCCCAACCCCACCCCATCCCCGCCCTGGCCCCGCCTCCTCTCCTGGGTGCGCCATGTTACCCCCTCTTCCCCACTCCTTCACGAAGCTGTTTCGCGCACAAGCACTGGCAGGGAGCGGGGAGAAGCAGGATCCAGCGGCGCGCTCAGGGGAGGAGGTGGAGCGGAGGTGAGCTGGTGCGGGGAAGGGGGCGGCAATTATTTCGGGGCCTAGGGGGTGGCAAAATCTCTAATCCGCCACTGTGGATGACGAGATATGTGCTCAAATACTATGGTGATACGAGCCATATAAATACAAAGAAGATTCAAGTACATTGTACATATTGCTGGTGGGCAAACATAATGTGTTCAGATGATAGGACCCAAAAGCTGAGCTTTTCTTTTTGTTTAAACTTCAGCAGATGGCATGGTATCTGGAAATTTAACAAAGGTTATCTACCTTCCAGCTATGTTCAAAATACCATCACAAGAATATCTGTTCTGGTATTTTAGTAGCATGTCAAAGAGAAGTGTGATTAGAGCTGTACGGAGAATACAAGTTCTGTTTTGTGAAGGATTTTGACAGTTTTAACTTTTGGTTTTGAACTGTCCTGGTATAGTTAAAGTGGTAAAAGCCCCAAGTGTGGACACAGCTATAACACCATAAAAATGCCTTATATCAGAAAAGTGTTTTCTTATATGTGAAGGGGAATAAGCTGTATTGGTATAGCATCTACACCAGGGGTTGTACCAGTGTAACTATTTTGTTTGTTTTTTAAAACAATCACACCTGAGCAGACAGTTATACTAGTACAATAACTGTGTGTGGGCTAGGCCTGAGTCACTCAGTTAAATTACCTATTCTGTAAAGAAGCTTCCAAACCTTTGGGCAGTGTGAAAATAATAAACAATTCTGCAGAGAATAGTAATAGTTTTAATCTCAAGCCCAAGGGAAGGACTCTCTAACTTCCCAAGGAGTTTGGAAAAGGCCCTATATGATTGCTCTTAACACATAAACAACTCAGTTTTTGAATTTCTCTTTTTTTGGACAGTAAAAAGAGAATAAACCATTTGACTTTGTTTTAAGTTACCACTGAATGGATCTTGTACATTACCAGGGTCTAGAAAGCAAATTTTATTCCAATTGTTTTTACTGAAATTGTTATAAAAACATTATCAATTGTTTAATAAAGTACTTTTGTGGCTACATTGACCTGGCTATATATAATTATGTAACAACAAAAATCCTACCACTTATAAAAAGTTCTGCCTTAAAATCTTTGTTCTTCCATTTATACTAGGCTGGAGATCTGTCCTAGAAATTTGTGTTCTTTTTTCTGTACTCTTAATAAAAACGTACGTTCAGTCTGTTTTCCATACAAAATTTATGAACCAGTTAGTTAAATATTTAATGCTTCTAAGTATATGGCGTAGTATGTGATGAGTAGGAACTTCACTAAAACCATGTCCAACCACTGTAATGGGTTCAAATCCCAGATGTTCCAAGCTGGCTCTGTACTTACGCAGTAAATCAGAGAAGTCCCAAGATGCTGTGTTCATGCACACAAGCCTGGCCTGCTGCATTCACTGACAAGATTAATTACAGACCTCTGAACCTGATGTGTTTTCTTAATATCCAACATCACTTTCATTTTCCTTATTGAAGCTGAAATATGAGGCTTGCTCTTGCATAATTCAACAAAGCTCTTTCAGGGTGGAACTGTTTTTTTTAAGTAGTTTTAAATGCTAGCGAATTACCAAAGTGAGCGTTAAGAAGTTTGTTTAGAGTCCTTTCTAATGTTGGTGCAAACAAAGAAAGAAAATAAGATTATTTCCAAAATGTCAGAACATTGGAAAAGTAGGAACACCAGTCGCACTCATTCCCACACATGCAGACCAATGGATCTAGCTTTCATTCTACACGCACTCCCTACATCCAGTTGTAAGCGGCATGGCAGTTAGAGCCATCTGATACTTTGTCTTGCTATTCAAGGAGCTGTACAAAAATTAATATTTGAGTTGCAAGCTGCTGTTTCAAAATTTGGCCAGTTTTGTTTAAAACCCCTCTGTTTCCTCAAGCTCTTTATGGCCCTCTGTTATAATAATAATGAATACTCTCTGCTTTCTGTGGCACCTGAAAGTGCTTTGCACACACCAATATGCTACCCTGGGAGAACTAGTAAGGATGAAGAAAATGTGGTGGAGTACCTCCAGAAAAGCCATATTGGATTTTACTTGGGGCTCTGAGCTAGGGTGCCTGGAGTTCTTTTAATAGTTTTTTAGCCAACATTGGACCAGATTCTGCTCTGACCCTGAAGTGAATCAGGAGTGACTCCACTGAAGTCTGTGTAGATGCACTTGTGTAAAACTCATTTAAGTGCTTAGGGCACAATCTAACAGACACTGAAGTCAGAAGGAGTCTCATTTGACTTCAATGGGCTTTGAATCAAATCCTAAATGATTTGGTCAAGGCCTTGAAGTCAGTATTACAAATAGGATTTAACCCCCTGGCTCCAAATTCTGTCCTATGCTTTAGCACACAACCATCTTTTCCCTCTTAATCCTACAATTTAATTTACACATGCATGTATATTTATGGTGTGCATGAAACACAACATATACTCTGTTACGTAAATGGTGTATGCACCCTATGCCCTAGTGTTTGCTCATAAATTGCAGAACTATGTGCCCCTTAAAATAGGCACCATTTTAAAACAGAGAAAACCCAGCAAAATACTGCAGTGATGAGACCCATAAAAGTATCTGGACAGAGGCTGAGGCATGCAAAGCTGTCAAAAGGATTTAGAGACACATCTTTTGTTACTTTTAATAAAATAGCAGAAACAAAATCCTCTGAACTGTTCTGAAAGTCTCAGGGCTGGTCTACACTACCACTTACGTGATGTAGCTTATGTCGCTCAGGGATGTGAAAATGAAAACAACACCCCCCTGAGCAACATAAGTTACAATAGCTTCCGCCTCTCATGGAGGTGGAGTAATTATGAGAGCAATCTCCCATCAGCATAGCGCGGCTTCACCAGACGAACTACAGAGGCACAGCTGCACCGATGTAGTGTGGAAGTGTAGACTTGTCCTCTCAAAGATTCTTCCCTCATCCTCACAAAAGTAGAATTTTATCCACAGCTTAATTATACTGGGTTGAAGTGTAAGGGCATGTCTTTGCTGTCCCGCAGTTTGGACTCAGGGCACATGAAGAACAATGCACGCTACAGAGCTAAGTTGTAACTCCCTAGTGTGGGTGTGGCAGGTGTGAATTTAAAGATCCCAAGTTCACACTAATCTCAGGACCCTTAGATTCAGACCCATAGCATCCACACAAGGGAGGTGCAGCACGTTCAAATTGGTGTGAACTGCTATTTGCACCCCATGAGTCAAAACTATGGGACAGTGTAGACATGGTCTGTCAGGTGGTGATGAGTTCTGCACCAGTTAAATTGTTAAGATTCAATATCATGGAATTCTTGATGCTAGAAAGGGTGACTGTGTGTGTGTATATATATACACACACACACACACACACACACTATTAGCAAAAGGAAAATCCTAGCTTTCCAATAGCTAACTTGGCTCTTATTGCTTCTTAATCAATCTGATGCCAGGACATCAGACCGTAACACTGTAAAACTGTGTATCAAAAATGTATTTCAGATCATTAGAGTCTTTTAAAATTACAACTGAATGAATTGGTTTGTTTTTGTTTGCTAGCCAAACTGAAAAAGGGGGAATAGAATTTGTTTTGGATCGATCCGAAACCAGAAACTTTCAGTGAAAAACAAACACACACACACACCAGCAAGTTGAACAAACCATTTATGTTTAGAGTTATGAATTGTTTTAACTATGGCCAAAAAAAAAGTAAAATTAGAAACAAAGCTGTGTTGACTTTGAAAATTAAAATGTTTCATTCCAAAAATGTCAATGAAATGCTTCAATTTTGGGGGAGGAGGTTTAGGGAATCTTGTGTTTTGATCAAAACAATTTTGAATTGAACATGAATTCCCAAAATATGTCACTCAACACAAATGTGCATTGTTTGGCCAAAAAAACACAAAAAGCCAACTTTTTTTGCCCTCTATTTACAATGCATTATTTCCTTTCCCTTTTTAGCTCTTGAAAGTTGAATTTTATGGTAACTATTGTCTAGTAGTGATATTCAGCTTTGAATATTTTTTAGACCAGCTAAAACGTGAATTATCTGACAATTTCTTAGACAATTAGATAATACATAACTATCAATGTGATAGGTGCATTATAACCATCTAGGTAGGATGGATAGATACCTGAGTTGAATAGTAACTTCTGAATGCGAGTCTGGCCATCTCAGGCTATTAACTAAAAATGGTGGAATCCTTTTCAATATGGCTCATAATTTTTCATTACAGGACACTACAGTCTTCCAGACAGGATTAATCTGTTAACGATTCTGATGTGAAGGTGTCATTGATGCATTAAGGACAGTGGTGATACAAGTAGGTTCTTATTTTCTTTTAAAATCTTTCTTACTGAAATTTAACTAAGCAATATAGAAATACTTGGAGTGGGACCACAAATCAATTTTAAGATTCAAGAAGCTGGGTACAGCAAGTCCATTGAAGGGGTGGTCATTTGAATTACCTGTTATGCAGAATAATTTATTTCCTCCAGATATGTATTTGATTTCTTTGTATTTTTTAAAATGTGTTATTACAATTGCTGCTTGGTAATTTTTACCATATATGTGTTTTTTTAAACAACTGTTCTTTAAATAACCTCACTGCATCACATCAGAGGTCAGTTCCTCTTTTGTTCTTATTGTTGATATGAACTTAAAGTCTACAGCATCTTTTTGCTATTCACTTGAGAATTTTGTACAGAAATGCGGTATGTTGTTACAAAGGATTTTCAGAAACATCCCAATGAAGCTGTAATCATGTCTAGCCGCAAAGCTTCTAGTGAGCATGACTAGTGATTTTAATGTATGGAGAAGAGTCAGCATTGAATTGTTGGGGTTTTGGGGTTTTTTTAAGTATTTTATATGTCTAAGATGCAACTGGGGTCTGAAAATAAACTTAATCATTCTCTCTATTCCTAGTCGAATGATGATCTTCACTTGAATATACACTGTAAAGGAAATGCAGGCAAAGAAGAGGTGGTTGTTTTTTGTTTCCCAGAAAAGTAACAAATCTAAAACTAAAGGGATAAATTTTAGTTGAGGACCATGGGTGAAAATTTCAAATCTGTGCATGGGTTTTCAGCTTCAAGTCTCATCAGTAGATCTGGTCAAAACAAAACAGGAAGATTTCACAATTTTTTTCAGCATCAATTATGTGTATTTGTTTATTTGGATAATTCAAACTAAAACTTCTCAAAGTAATTATTTTTTAATTGGCCATAAGCCACTGCAGTCTTGGTGTAAGTAGACACAGTTCTTAACAGTCAATAATGGTTGTCTCCCTTCACTTCAGGGTTGAACAGCTAATTTGACTGTAGCAGTTATTTTCAGTTCTGGGTGTTGCCAGATAGTTCTCCCCACAACCATGTTGCTTTTTCTGTTGATCCTGTAATTCTTTGCTTACATCCCCCGTGGTTTGTTTTTATTGTGTTTTCCCTCAGAGTTTATTGTGATTTCACTGTAGGATTAAGATGGCCTACAGGAGCAAGAACACATTATTTGTGAAATTTCTGTGTCTGGGAGGGAACTTTAAAGATTTAACATCTTACTTGAATAATGCAAAGGGAAGTTATTGCCTACGTTGGTTGTTATTTCTGTAACAGACTGTGAAAGTTTCTAACTAAATTGTGCTGTGTGGTAATGTGACCTGCCTTCTTGATTTCTAGTTTGAATGGGTAATAAACAAAAAAACCCCACACTGATTAATTTGGGCTCTTTCTTTAGAAAAGTCAGCCTTTCAATAGAATGCTTGATGGTTTAGTAAAAGTCTTGGCTTACGTTAACTAACCGAATGGCTGGTAATACAAACTACAGAGCACAGTTTTCAGAGTGGTAGCTGTTAGTCCGTATCGGGGCATAGTGAGGATCAGATGAATACTTTCCCTTGCTGGAAGAGTGTGAAGTTCAGCTACCTCTTCAGAGTTAAAATATTCTGGCTTTGTGTGGGTGTTGTAGTGGCCAAGCAAGATACTAATAGACTTCAACAGGACTTTAAAAAATAAAGTGGAAACCTCTTTTCCAAGCTGCTGCTGCACCCTCAGTAGCTCTCCCTCAGCCTCTTCAACTCCTCCCTCCTCCTTCCTGTTTCCTGACCTTTCAGACTCCCAACAGCCAGTGCTCCCAATTCTAATAATTACAAGCAACATCTAAACACTACAGTGGGGAAAGTGAATGGCAGATAAGATTTGCTTCTCCTGACCTGGGCAGATACCATTACCGCTGCTATTCTAGCCCATGGACTGGAATAGCAGCCACAGCTTTCCCATCCTTTAACCCCCACTCCACATTAGTGCAAATACACTAGTGCTTGCTCTAATGGCCCCTTCCATGTCTCTCTGTGGGAAGTTTGAAAGAACCTCTGTGCACACTGGCTCTGCATATGCCTGTCCATGCCATAGAAGGGCACTACAGGATTGGATAACATCCTTACTGAGGGATAGTGAGTCTGACCCTAGCATAAGTGTAGTGGATTTGCAATTGCCAGAGTCCTGATTTCCACTAGGAGGGACTACTCCCTCCCTGTGCAAATCATCCCAAACAAGGTGGGAAGTAGCTGGGGCCATGATTCCTCCCCACCTGCTTTCCAGGATGGTTGGGTGTGGCAGCGTGAACAGGCTCTGTGCATGCCAGGTAGCAAGGGGAAGGACTGTGCCCCTAGACAGCATGGCTCCCTAACATCCCAACATTGGTTAGTGTACAGTCTAACACAGCCTGTGTAATATCGCATTTAGTAAAGAACTCTTTCCTTGCAAGGAAAGTCTATTCTTCAGTAGGGAAAAGGGTGTGTATTTTACATAAGGCTGGTGCAGTTTTAACAGGTTATCTGGTTGAGATGAACCTCCCTCCTAGGGTTTACCTTGATCAGCTAAAGAATGTGAAAACAACTGCCGTGTCTATACCAGGATTTTAACATGGGTTAATGTGTAAACCAACACGTTAACCCACTCCTCTCCCCTAGTCTAGACGTGCCCCATCTCAGTGATGATATAGGAATATCAGTTACTAGTAAGCACTAAAAGCAGCAGAGTCCTGTGGCACCTTATAGACTAATAGGCGTATTGGAGCATAAGCTTTCATGGGTGAATACCCACTTGGTTAGAGGCATGCCTCTAATCAACTTTAAAAATCAACTAACCACTAATCCACTTTAAAAATGTGAATGGCAAATAAGTTATGGAACAGTAAACGCTTCCTTTAACTTTATGGTTCTGCTGTTAAGTCAGAAGGAGTGAGAACAAGGCTAAAACCTTGTTTAAATCATTACAAATTTACCCCTGCTGTGAAAAGTGGTCCGAGAAGAATCTTTATAAGCGGAGGTGCAGTGTTTGTGACCATAGCATCTGGAATCTATTCTCTTAGGCGTTCAGAGGGGCAGTGCCAATCAGATCATGCTATTCTAAGGTACAATTGTATCAGCACAGCATTGCTAACACTAGCGGTATTTTTATTTCATGATGCATATGTGCTCATGTCACTTACCAAACCTTCTGAGCTTCAGCCTGTGTCCGGGGTATGCAGCAGTGATGCTGCTTTCTTATGGCACACCTGGGGTTCTCAGGAATTTACCGTTTTCCTTTATTTATGGGGCGGGGGTGGATTCTATCCAGAGACCTTGGGAGATGAATTCATATGTCTGTGGTAACCAAAAATCTATTTTACAGGTGCTGAAGTGTGTCTGCATTACTCTGTCCTTCTCAGGCAGAAACCTGCAAGGTTTCTCAATGTAAATTACCCTGCAACAGATAAGCACATGCAGCATAAATAACTCGCTGTTACAAACTTTGCATTGTAAATCTCAGGTGTATGGAGCAGTGAATGACAGAAGTAGGTAACTGCTGTATGTATCAGACCTTCTAACACTTCAGTGTCCTTTTTGGAAGGAATTAATCAATTTTTACATATAAAGGGTCGTTCAGCAAAATGCTTTAATGTAGTATTTTAAGGGGCTGATTCAGGAAATGCTCCCAAGTTTAGCATATCTCCTCACAGCAATTAGTTCTCTGTAATACAGGTTGGCAGTATTTGCCCTACACTTGTGCAGTATGTTAGGTCCCAGTCCTGCAAAGGTTTGCTAGTAGATGGAACCAACATGGAACTCTATTGATTTCAGCTGGGCTGTGTGTGGGCACAGGGGTCCATCTGGGCATCTTGCATAGCAGGACCAGGGTCTTACAATGTGTTCTGGAATGGTGAGTGTAGGGCCCTTATGGATCTCTGAGATGTATGAGTCATGAGCTTGTTGTTGAGTACCATTATTGTCTTTGGCTTTTTCAAGCCTATAACATTGTTGCCTCCAGTTAACTTTCTTTCAGTTTTTACTAGCTTCTCTCTCCTGCACTCTTACAAAAGAATCCAGAGTTCAGCTCTGGATTTCTTTCCATATTTTGGCAATGCATTAAAAGGATACAAGTATCTTCCATTTTTTTTCTTCATGTCAAGGTGATAAGCCCCATGATCTAAAGAGTCCTGCAATCATTGGAGTCAGTTTCAGATTTCTGCTTCATTTTAAGCATTGTTCCCTCCTTTTGTGAAGAAATCCTGACAGTTTGCTGTCTTCTAGAGTAGACAGGGGTAGGGATGGTATAACATTCTCAGTGGACCCAGGTGGTTGTTGGCATGCTGATCAATCTGAAAGCCACTGGTATTGCCCTCATAAGGTGACTATTGTACTTTTTGCACTGACCTGACATTTTCTGTGTATGCCCCAGTTCGAGTGATTGTTCATTTCCATTCCAAGCAGGTGTGTGCACATGCCACGTGCATGCCAGCCGGAACATTTTTCCCCCTAGCAGCATCCATAGGGTTGGCCTGGGCGCCCCCTGGAGTGGCACCTTCATGGCACCCAATATCAGGCCCTGCCGACCCCCCCCCCCCGCACCCTCTGTTCCTTTTTACCACCTGTGACTGCTAGCTGAAACTTTGCTTGCTCTTATAGCAAGCACCTTAGCGGTGTCTTTGTTCTTTCTGTACATAGTTCAGTAGTTATTCTCTGTAGTTAGTTTTCCCCTTTGGGGGTATGCCTGGGCCTCCGGGGTTTAAACTCCAAGTCCTGTGGAAAGTTTATGCCCAAGAGTGATCCTCACTCGTCTTGCCTGCGGTGCCTTGGTGAGACTCACCAAAAAGACAAGTGCTGCATTTGCAAGGGTTTCCACAAATGCGGACAGAGAGCAGAGACTAAAACCGCTCATGGAATCATAGAATCATAGAATATCAGGGTTGGAAGGGACCCCAGAAGGTCATCTAGTCCAACCCCCTGCTCAAAGCAGGACCAATTCCCAGTTAAATCATCCCAGCCAGGGCTTTGTCAAGCCTGACCTTAAAAACCTCTAAGGAAGGAGATTCTACCACCTCCCTAGGTAACGCATTCCAGTGTTTCACCACCCTCATAGTGAAAAAGTTTTTCCTAATATCCAATCTAAACCTCCCCCACTGCAGCTTGAGACCATTACTCCTCGTTCTGTCATCTGCTACCATTGAGAACAGTCTAGAGCCATCCTCTTTGGAACCCCCTTTCAGGTAGTTGAAAGCAGCTATCAAATCCCCCCTCATTCTTCTCTTCTGCAGGCTAAACAATCCCAGTTCCCTCAGCCTCTCCTCATAACTCATGTGTTCCAGTCCCCTAATCATTTTTGTTGCCCTTCGCTGGACTCTCTCCAATTTATCCACATCCTTCTTGTAGTGTGGGGCCCAAAACTGGACACAGTACTCCAGATGAGGCCTCACCAATGTCGAATAGAGGGGAACGATCACGTCCCTCGATCTGCTCACTATGCCCCTACTTGTACATCCCAAAATGCCATTGGCCTTCTTGGCAACAAGGGCACACTGCTGACTCATATCCAGCTTCTCGTCCACTGTCACCCCTAGGTCCTTTTCCGCAGAACTGCTGCCTAGCCATTCGGTCCCTAGTCTGTAGCTGTGCATTGGGTTCTTCCGTCCTAAGTGCAGGACCCTGCACTTATCCTTATTGAACCTCATCAGATTTCTTTTGGCCCAATCCTCCAATTTGTCTAGGTCCTTCTGTATCCTATCCCTCCCCTCCAGCGTATCTACCACTCCTCCCAGTTTGGAGGCGGCTCTGAGACAGCAATCCGACCCGGGACCCAACAACCCGGCATCAAGCACGTCCTCTTCGGTGCGCAGTGCTCTGGCACCGACAACACGCGAAACAGGCCCGACTAAGGACTCTAAAGCCCACCGGCACCGCCACTACTAGGGCTATAGGGCGTCAGCCTCAGTTCGGCACCATTCTTCGTCTCCAGTGCCGGTAAAGAAGAAGCCGGTGAGGGACCGATCATCCCCCTTGAAAGCTAAGGGGCTGGTGCCGTCCACGAGTGGCTTGGGACAGACCGCCTCCGCCTCGCTTCCACCCAGGGTTTCATCAACTCCTGCCCCAGCCGGGGTCTAGTAGAGTCCAAACCCTTCCTGGTCCCCAGACCATCTGGTGGACATACAACCACCGCAGACACCGGAGGCATTCGAGGCGCCAACGGACCTAATATGCCTCCCGGTGCCATCCTCCCCCCAAAAAGACAAATTTCTGGTGACCACATGCCCCCTGTTCCACTCGGTCTCCCTCTCCGGCACCGCCTGCACAGACGCAGGAAGAGCACCGCTCCCTGGAATAGTCATCGTTCATTGGTGACCCACGGGACTGCTCCTCCGTGGTAGTCTTATTCCGAGACCTGAGTCGGAGGTGGACTCAGCTCGATCTAGCAGATCACGGTCCAGGTCCCAGCACAGTCACCAACCATACCTGGCACCGTGGCAACAACAGTGGCAACCACCTGCTCAGTGGCCCTTCTGGACACCCTGAGCGTACCATCAGAGCCAGGATCAAGTCCACGGTCTGCACTCCAGAATGGCGTCTGTCCCCTGCGTTGTTCATGCCACAGTCAGTGCCAGCACCGCCAATGACTGCCGCTCTCGGCACCAATACCTCAGCCAGCTCCAGCACCGGCTCTCCAGGTGACGGCCCTGGTGGAAGCCTCAGCTCCGTCCCTACCGACCCCAACTGTCTCGGTCCCACCGGATTTATCTGCCCCAGCACCGACTGTGCCGCAGAGAGTTCTTCGTCGGTACTGGCTCCACGGCCCGAGTACTGTGTGCCGAGGGACCCCGGGGGGGGCCGAAGGCAGTAAACTGGGCCCACCTCCTGTTCTCTCTTCCTTGTCCTCACCCGATGAGGCGGTCACAGGGACTTAGGCGGTCACAGCTTTGGAGGACAACTGGGTTCTTCAACAGTTTTTGAGGCGGGCCACCCAAAGCCTGGGGATTCAGGCAGAGGAGATAGAAGAGGATTTAGACCCTGTCATAGACATCCTGGCCTTCTCTGGCCCATCCAGGGTTGCACTGCCATTTATCAAGTTGATAACCAAAACATCTAAAACTGTGGCGAACTCCTGCTTCTCTGGCACCTATGGCCAAGAAATCCGAGCACCGCTGCTTTGTTCCCTCTGGAGGGTATGAACATCTTTACACCCACCCTCCTCTGGACTCTTTGGTGGTTGACACAGCCAATCAGAGAACATCAAGGGTTTCAAGGATCCACCCCTAAAAACAGGGATGCCAAGAAACTGGACCTGTTTGGCTGGAAGGTCTACTCGACAGGAGGCCTGAAACTTTGTATACCCCACCAGCAGGCCATAGTTAGCCGCTACGGGCATAACACCTGCTCGTCTATGGCTAAGTTTACAGAACTTCTGCTCCAGGAAGCTCAAGGGGAGTTCTCTGCACCCATGGAGGAGAGGAAACTGGTCTCCAGAGCATCTTTGGAAGTGTGTTGGACACGGTGGATGCAGCCTCCCACACTTTTGCCACAGGGGTAGTTAAGAGGAGAGGCCCCTGGCTACAGGTCTCTGGTCTTCCCCACAAGGACCAGCAGACCATTCAAGACCTTCCCTTCTAGGGTGTAGCTCTCTTCTCAGAGAAGACTGAGACTTCACAGCTTGAAGGACTCAAGGGCTACCCTTCATTCGATGGGGCTTCACATGCCTGCTACCCAGCACAGACATTTTAGGCCTCAACCTGCCCCTCATCCTTACCAACCCCAAAACTGCCAGGACGCTCCACGTAGGCGGAATAGGAGCACTCTGAGGATGCAACACCCTCCCTCTGGACAAAGCTCAGACCAGCCCAGGGCCCCACCAGGCTCTAGACCACCGTTTTGAGGGTACGGTCGAGGGCAGCTTGCCAGTACGACCTTTGGATCCTTCCCATCTTACTTTCTCGTCCTGTCTATCCCCTTTCTATTGCGCCTGGTCTTGAATTACTTCAGACTGATGGGTGCTCTGCATGGAAGAGAGGGGATATTCCATCCAATTCTGTACCCTCCCGCCCCCCCCCCAATCCCCTTTCCTCTTCAGGGACACCTCTCATAGGCAACTTCTAATTCAAGAGGTGCAGTCCCCCCTCTCGGTAGGGGCAGTGGAGGATGTTCCTCAGGAGCTAAGGAGCAAGGGTTTCTATTCCCAGTATTTCCTCATACCAAAGGCCAAGGGGGGGGCCTCAGACCCATACTGGACCTGCGACAGCTCAACAAATACGTAAAGAAACTCAAGTTTTGCATGGTCTCACTAACCTCCATTATCCCCTCACTAGATCTAGGAGACTGGTATGCCGCCCTTGACTTGTGAGACTATTGCGATATGAAAATGTGTCCATCAGACGCTACCTCAGGTTCGTGGTGAATAGAGGCCACTACCAGTTTGCTGTCCTCCCGTTCGGACTGTCAACTGCTCCCCATCCCCTGAGTATTCACAAAATGCATGGCAGTCATTGCAGTGTTCCTGCGCAAGCGACAGATACAGGTTTTTCCATACCTTGACGACTGGCTGATCAAAGATCGCTCGAGAGCCCAGGTGGAGGCTCAGGTAGAGTTTATAAGGAGGACCTTCCTCGACTTAGGTCTCCTCCTGAATGAGGAGAAATCTACTCTGTCCCCGATGCAGAGGATAGAGTTCATAGGCGTGGTCCTGAACTCTACCCAAGCCAGGGTGTACCTCCCTGGAGGCCAGGTTTGGCTCACTTCAGGACATCATACAGAGCCTCAGACTGTTCCCCACAATGTCGGCAAGAAACTGTCTAAAGCTGCTGGGACACATGGCCTCCTGCACATACATGGTGCAGCATGCCAGGCTCAGGCTGTGCCCACTCCAGTCTTGGCTGGTGTCAGTGTACCAACCAGCCAGAGAATGCATTGGACAGGGTCCGTAACCCTGCCCTGCCTAGTACTGGACTCCCTCCTATGGTGGCTCGACCCTCTAATGGTTTGCGCAGGGGTGCCTTTTGCCAGCCCTCAGACCTTGCTCACCTTGGTGTCAGACGCCTTGGATCTGGGTTGGGGGGCTCACCTAGGAGACCTCAGGACCCAAGGCCTCTGGTCTCCAGTGGACTTCACATCAATGCCAAAGAGCTGAGGGCAGTGCATCTGGCATGCTACGCTTTCAAAACACACATAATGGGCAGATATGTTTCAATCCTCACTGACAACCTCAGTGATGTTTTATATCAACAAATGGGGGTGCACGCTCCTCTCCCCTGTGCAGAGAAGCCCCTGCGCTGTGGGACTTCTGCATAGAATCATAGAATCATAGAATATAAGGGTTGGAAGGGACCCCAGAAGGTCATCTAGTCCAACCCCCTGCTCGAAGCAGGACCAATTCCCAGTTAAATCATCCCAGCCAGGGCTTTGTCAAGCCTGACCTTAAAAACCTCTAAGGAAGGAGATTCTACCACCTCCCTAGGTAACGCATTCCAGTGTTTCACCACCCTCTTAGTGAAAAAGTTTTTCCTAATATCCAATCTAAACCTCCCCCACTGCAGCTTGAGACCATTACTCCTCGTTCTGTCATCTGCTACCATTGAGAACAGTCTAGAGCCATCCTCTTTGGAACCCCCTTTCAGGTAGTTGAAAGCAGCTATCAAATCCCCCCTCATTCTTCTCTTCTGTAGGCTAAACAGTCCCAGCTCCCTCAGCCTCTCCTCATAACTCATGTGTTCCAGACCCCTAATCATTTTTGTTGCCCTTCGCTGGACTCTCTCCAATTTATCCACATCCTTCTTGAAGTGTGGGGCCCAAAACTGGACACAGTACTCCAGATGAGGCCTCACCAATGTCGAATAGAGGGGAACGATCACGTCCCTCGATCTGCTCGCTATGCCCCTACTTATACATCCCAAAATGCCATTGGCCTTCTTGGCAACAAGGGCACACTGCTGACTCATATCCAGCTTCTCGTCCACTGTCACCCCTAGGTCCTTTTCCGCAGAACTGCTGCCTAGCCATTTGGTCCCTAGTCTGTAGCTGTGCATTGGGTTCTTCCGTCCTAAGTGCAGGACCCTGCACTTATCCTTATTGAACCTCATCAGATTTCTTTTGGCCCAATCCTCCAATTTGTCTAGGTCCTTCTGTATCCTATCCCTCCCCTCCAGCGTATCTACCACTCCTCCCAGTTTAGTATCATCCGCAAATTTGCTGAGAGTGCAATCCACACCATCCTCCAGATCATTTATGAAGATATTGAACAAAACCGGCCCCAGGACCGACCCTTGGGGCACTCCACTTGATACCGGCTGCCAACTAGACATGGAGCCATTGATCACTACCCGTTGAGCCCGACAATCTAGCCAGCTTTCTACCCACCTTGTAGTGCATTCATCCAGCCCATACTTCCTTAACTTGCTGACAAGAATACTGTGGGAGACCGTGTCAAAAGCTTTGCTAAAGTCAAGAAACAATACATCCACTGCTTTCCCTTCATCCACAGAACCAGTAATCTCATCATAGAAGGCGATTAGATTAGTCAGGCATGACCTTCCCTTGGTGAATCCATGCTGGCTGTTCCTGATCACTTTCCTCTCATGCAAGTGCATAGAGCACTCGATCCACCTATAGGCTTCATACCTCCTGGGGGTGCGAAACATGATGGCAGACTAGCACAGCCGGACCTTCAATGGCCACGAGTGGTCCCTTCAGCCAGACGTGGTGAACTCAATCTTCCAATTCTGGGGCTCTCCCCAGATAGACCTGTTTGCCACTCTGGGCAACAAGAAATGTCAGACATTTTGTTCCCTTGGGAGCCATGGCTCAGGGTCCATCGGGGATGCCTTCCTTCTCTCCTGGAGGGCTGCCTGCTATACGCTTTCCCACCCATCCCCCTAGTCCACAGGGTGCTTCTCAAGATCTGCAGGGACCGGCCCAAAGTCATACTAATAGTGCCGGCGTGGCCACATCAGCACTGCTTCACCTCGCTCCTGGAAATGTCCATAGCAGCGCCACCTCACCTTACCGCTGGTTCCCGACCTGATCATGCAGGACCAGGGCTGACTCCAGCACCTGAGTCTGGAGTTGCTTCACCTTATGGCCTGGATGCTCCATGGCTAAGTGCCACAGAGCTGTCTTGTTGAGACCAGGTCAGACAAGTCCTCCTGGGTAGTAGAAAGCCCTCCACCAGGGCTACTTACCTGGCCAAGTGGAAAAAGTTTCCATATGGGCGGAACAATATAGTCAGTCGCTGCTTCTCACCTCCATACAGTTTATACTGGACTACCTCCTTCACCTAGGGCATCAAGACTTGTCCCGGTCATCAATAAGGGTCTACTTGGCTGCTATCTCCACCTTCCATCCTGGCTCAGATGGTCTCTCAGTCTTTGCAAACCTTTTGGTCAGTTGTTTTCTCAAGGGTTTGGACAGGCTCTTCCAACATGCGTCAGCCTGTCCCTGCCTGGGACCTCAATTTAGTCCTCTCCAGGTTTACAGGCCTGCCAGTTGAACCTCTGGCCACCTGCTCCCTGTTCTCTCATTCAAGGTCACGTTCCTCAGGGCAATTACCTCAGCTCGACAGGTTTCAGAGCTCAGGGTCCTCACGTCTGAGACCCCTTACCCAGTTTTTCATAAGGATAAGGTCCAGCTCAGGCCTCATCCGGCTTTTCTCCTGAAGGTCATCTCCCATTTTCACATGACCCAGGACATCTTCCTCCCAGTGTTTTATCCCAAGTCATACTCCTCCAATAGGGAGTGCAGGCTGCACTCACTGGACGTGCATAGGGCCTTAGCCTTCTACACAGTGAGAACTAAGTCATTCAGGAAGTCTGTCCAACTCTTTGTAGCCGTGGCGGACAAAATGAAGGGCCTCCCAGTATCCTCTCAACGTATATCATTATGGATGACGTCCTGCATTAGGGAGTGCTATACCTTGGCAAAGGAGCCTGCTCCACAGATAACCGCTCACTCTACCAGGGCCCTGGCCTCCTCTGCGGCGTTCCTGGCACAAGTTCCTATTCAGGAAATTTGCAGGGCAGCCACGTGGTCCTCAATACATACATTTACATCGCACTATGCAATTACACAACAATCCAGGGATGTGGCTGTTGGGCGAGCTGTGTTCTTTTCTGTGGATAACTCAGACCCCACCTCCCGAGCTCTAGTTTGTGAATCACCTGCTTGGAATGGACGAACAATCACTCGAAGAAAAAACAGTTACTCACTTTCTCGTAACTGCTGTTCTTAGAGATGTGGTGTTCATGTCCATTCCAATACCCACCCTCCTACTCCTCTGTCGGAATAGTCAGCAAGAAGGAACTGAGTGTGGGGGGGGGTCAGTGGGGGCTGATATTGGGCGCCATGAAAGTGCCACTCCAGAAGGCACCCAGGCCGACGCTACCGACGCTGCTAGGGGAAAAATCTTCCGGCTGGCGTGCACACGGCACGCGCACACACCTGCTTGGAATGGACACGAACACCACATCTCTAAGAACAACAGTTACGAGAAAGTGAGTAACTGTTTTGTTTTCTATATGGTTTGTCCTTGTTCTTGATTCTGTATCAGGATATTGAAATACCATATGTTTCTAGTAGACATGGTTGGAAAAGAGTGCAGCATGTAGTTGTGATGCCCCAGGAGCACAGCACACCAGGGACTGAATTGTGACTTGGAAGATCACAAGTGAGTCCTTGCTGCACCCTGCCATGCCAGCTGGTGTGTGCTGACCAGTGCACTGGGTGGTAGAATCAAGAGCTGCTACTCCTTGCCCCAGCTTCCCCACAGGTCATCTGCCTGCATGGCAGGAGAAGTAGCAGCCAGGTGGCAGATCCATGCCACCTCATACAGGTACATCCCCTCTTCCTCCCCTGGATGGGCACCTTTCGCCCTCTCCTGTGAGGGATCATTGGCATGGTTATGATCAGGCTCTGTATTAGTTAGTGGGATACTAGGGTTACCTGTGTAATATGCAGCCGGTTACAAAGATGGATTGCGGACAGCGGAGAGATCCTGCAAGACACGAGTGTATTACAACAATTCCAAATCAAAGCCTGTTCTGTCTAGGGAGGGTTTTCTGTAGTGCTCCTTGTTGTGGTATCAAAGAACTTAATAGGTACATTAAACTTAGTGACATCTTTTAAGGAGTGTTCTACTTTTCCCCTTGCATAGAGGTTTTGGTAGGGCAATATTTTTATTATAAACTCAACCATACCAGTTATTGTTGAGAGGCTTTGCTGATGGGGAGAATCCTGCAGCGCATCCTAAAAGCAGGCAGTCTAGGTTAGTCTCCTCTCCTGTGGAACCTTGTCCCCCAGCTGAATCCCTTTGGCTAAGAATGCTTCTCTCTTGTGTTTATGCCCTCGGTCCTGGGTTTGTAAATTTCATTGCCCGTGAAGATCACAGCTGTATTTGTGGGTTGTGAACGGAGATGTAGCTAGGTGCTGACTAAAGGCAGGCATAGAATGGCTTTTTTTTTTTGCTGGCAATTCTGAAAAAATTGAAGAAAAGTTTGTTTTCAAGTTGAACCAAAAATGAACTGTTTGACATTTTTGGCAAACCAAAAAGTCAAATTTTAACTGTCAAAATGAAATTTTTGTTTTGTTTTTTACACCATATCAATGTTTTGTTTTGACTTTGCGCATTTTGACAAAAGTAAAGAAGGATGAGATTCACAGCATGGGGGGAGGAGTGGGGACCTCCTTTATAACCTTTTGACCCTGGGTTCCAAACGTTCCTCATTTCCCTCCCTGCTTGATGTGGAGAAGGGAATTGAATGTGGCTCTCCCACAGAACAGAAGCGTGCCCTAACCACTGGGCTATGGGATATTCTGATGTGGAGAGGTCTCATTCATAGTGAGAATTCATAGTCCTTCATGAACACAATGACTAGCCACTGGGCTAGGGAAAGAGTGAGTGACTCTCTAGCCTGGTGTTTAGGGCACTCAGTTAGGATGTGAGAGACCCATAAGCCTTAGAGCAGGAACTGGCATATTTGTCCTAATTAAACCAAAATACCTTCAACAGGAAAGGTTGGGAGATCCCCACCCCAGAATATCCCACAGCCCAGTGACTAGGGTGTTTTCTGCAATGGGAGGACCCCTGATCACATCAGTTCTCCACATCAGGCATCGGGGGTTGGGGAGGGGGGAATTGAACTTGGATGTCCCATATGTTGGTGTCATAAATATAAAGAAAAGGAGTACTTGTGGCACCTTAGAGACTAACCAATTTATTTGAGCATGAGCTTTCGTGAGCTACAGCTCACTTCATCGGATGCATACCGTGGAAACTGCAGCAGACTTTATATACACACAGAGAATATGAAACAATACCTCCTCCCACCCCACTGTCCTGCTGGTAATAGCTTATCTAAAGTGATCATCAGGTTGAGCCATTTCCAGCACAAATCCAGGTTTTCTCACCCTCCACCCCCCCACACAAATTCACTCTCCTGCTGGTGATAGGGAAGGGTAAACCCCCTTAAAATCCCTCCTGGCCAGAGGAAAACTCCTCTCACCTGTAAAGGGTTAAGAAGCTAAAAGTAACCTTGCTGGCACCTGACCAAAATGACCAAATGAGGAGACAAGATACTTTCAAAAGCTGGGAGGAGGGAGAGAAAAAGGGTCTCTGTCTATATGCTGCTTTTGTCGGGGATACTCCAGGAATGGAGTCTTAGAACTTTTAGTAAGTAATCTAGCTAGGTATGCGTTAGATTATGATTTCTTTAAATGGCTGAGAAAAGAATTGTGCTGAATAGAATAACTATTTGTCTGTGTATCTTTTTTATAACTTAAGGTTTTGCCTAGAGGGATTCTCTATGTTTTGAATCTAATTACCCTGTAAGGTATCTACCATCCTGATTTTACAGAGGGGATTCCTTTACTTCTATTTCTATTAAAAGTCGTCTTGTAAGAAAACTGAATGCTTTTTCATTGTTCTCAGATCCAAGGGTTTGGGTCTGTGGTCACCTATGCAAATTGGTGAGGCTTTTTACGAAACCTTGTCCAGGAAGTGGGGTGCAAGGTTTTGGGAAGTATTTTGGGGGGAAAGACGCGTCCAAACAGCTCTTCCCCAGTAACCAGTATTAGTTTGGTGGTGGTAGCGGCCAATCCAAGGACAAAGGGTGGAATATTTTGTACCTTGGGGAAGTTTTGACCTAAGCTGGTAAAGATAAGCTTAGGAGGTTTTCATGCAGGTCCCCACATCTGTACCCTAGTGTTCAGAGTGGGGGAGGAACCTTGACAGTTGGGTTATAAGAGAGGGTGACCCCCTACCCACTCTGTTTTGGGACTCTAGGGCCCCCCTTTGCTTTTGTCAAAATACCTGACATTGAAAAAAGGGGAGGAAGGTCAGGTAAAAATGTTTTGTGGGTTTTTTGGTTTGTTTTGGTTCAGTCAAAAGTATTCCGTTGGTTTTATGTGGATTTGCAAATAGTTTCAGGTTCACGAAAACTGAAATTTTCAGCAAATAGTTTATTAGGTGGAAAAAAATTCACAGTTCTATTGCTAACACACTCATCGCTGTGAAGACCAGGACCAAGGCTTTGTATTAAAAGTGAGAGTGCACTGGGTGGGAGGGACTGGAACAAAGGAGGGATGTGCTGCAGGACTCTGCATTCTCAGAGATATGGAAACTCTACATTGTACCCACATTCAGACCCAACTACAATGAATTACAATAATCCAGGCAAGTAATGCTTAATGTCTGAACTCGTGTCTAGTTCCTCAGCTGGGAAGACAGGGTAGAGTTTTCTAGCAAGCTCTAAGTGGAAGAATTAATTAGTGCTAATTTGTGTACTGTTGCTCCAGTCGAACACTTTTTTTAATACCAATTAAACATGTCAATTAAGCATATGAAAACAAAGTGCTGTGCTGAGGTATGATAAACCTTCTGTGGCTTAGTTCTTGGTTAGCCTCATGGGATTATGTACAGGGCTCTCTACAAGCGATGGTATGTCCTGAGGAGAGATTAATAAATCTGCAATTTTGGGATATGATAAAGGTTTATAAAATCATGACTATTATGGAGAAAGTAAATATGGAAGTGTTGTTGTTTACTCCTTCTCATAACAAAAGAGCTAGGGGTCGCCAAATGAAATAAGCAGCAAGTTTTAAAAACAAAAGGAAGTGTTTTTTCATACACACAATCAACCTGTAGAACTCTTTGCCAGAGGATGTTGTGAAGGCCAAGACCATAACAGGGTTCAAAAAAGAACTAGATAAATTCATGGAGGATAGGTCCATCAATGGCTATTAGCCAGGATGGGCAGGGATGGTGTCCCTAGCCTCTGTTTGTCAGTAGCTGGGAATGGGCAACAGGGGATGGATCACTTGATTACCTGCTCTCTTCATTCCCTTTGAAGCACCTGGCATCAGCCACTGTCAGAAGATAGGATACTGGGCTAGATGGACCATTGGTCTGACCCAGTATAGCCATTCTTATGTTCCAACCTAGGAACACAGAAGAATTGATAAGCCAAAAGCACAGACCAATACAGAAAATCTTACTTTTTTCAAGAGCAGCCATCACCACACCTCATCTAGAATGAGGAATAATAAAACAGTAGCTATGTAGCCCTCTCAGCTGGATTCCTTCCCAGAACAAGCAGTTTATTAGACAGTGTTAGAGGAAAGGCTTTGAGTGTAATGACTGGATCAAAGCTACTAAGGGTGGATCATTGATCAATAGGAACATGATGCAAGCACAAGGAACAGCAACAGAAGGCACAAAAGTAGTAAGGGGGAGAGACCTAAGGAGCAATGGGGAGAGATGTTTGGGTGGAATAAAAATAGCATTGGTTTTGTTTTTAAGGCCAGAAGGCACCATTAGACCAGATAGTTTAACCTCCTGAATATCACAGGCCATGGAATTTCATTCAGTTGCCACTGCATTGAGCCCAGTAACTTGTGTTTGGCTAAAACAATCTTCCAGCAAGGCATCCAGTCTTGGATGGGATCCATCACTTCCTTTGATTGTGCCAGCCGTGAATCACCCTCACTGTTAAAAATGTCTACCTTATTTCTAATTTGAATTTGTCTGGCTTCAGCTTCCAGGCATTGATTCTTGTTGTGCTGTTCTCTACTTCTTAGTACCTGGGATTTTCTCTCAAATGTATTACATAATCAAATTTCCTGAGATTCATTTTTGATAAGCTCTTTAAGTCTCTCACTGTAGAGCATTAACTCCAGCCTTCAAATCATTTTAATGCTCCTTTTCTGTACCCTCTCCAATTTTTCAACATCCCTTTTGAAATGTGGACAGCAGAACTGTGTTCCTAGTATGAGTCTCATCAGTACCATCCATTTACAGAGGTAAGTCAGCTCCCTCCTGCTCCTCTCTTGTGTAGATCACATTTGCCTTTCTTGCCTCAGCATCACACTGAGGGCTTGTGTTGTTGCTTGTCCACTTGAACCGTTAAATCCTCTTCAGAGTCAGTGCTTTGCAGGATACAATTCCCATTCCATAAGAGTGGCCTGCAGTCTTTGCTCCTAATTATGTGACTTCCATTTGGCTTTATTAACACATTTTGTTGGAACGGGGCTCTTTTACCAATGTGATCCATAATTCCATCAGATTGTTGATAAAAATAATTAACAGTGCCAGGTCTAGTACCCAGCCCTGTGAAACACCACTAAAACACTCACTGGATGATGAGTCCTCACTGACAATTTTTTTGAAATCTGTCATGAAAACCAAACTGTAGAAAGAGGTGGACTTTGGATTGTTATTGACATAAATTGCTCCTAGTTCCTTTATCATACCCTCAATGAGACCTGCTCATAAAAACATCTTTTTCATAGAAAACTTCAATGAAAACAGGGAAAATAATATCAGGGGGTAGCCATGTTAGTCTGTGTCCACAAAAACAACAAGGAGTCCGGTGGCACCTTAAGACTAACAGATTTATTTGGGCATAAGCTTTTGTGGGTATTTACCCACCAAAGCTTATGCCCAAATAAATCTGTTAGTCTTGGGGGGAAAATTTTTCCTTAAATTTCTGCAGAAAATTCAAGTTTTCAGGTTTCAGTCAGGCTGTTTGCCATTAATTTGATGAAGTAGAAATTTTCTATGGAAACCAGGCTGAGACAGAATGCTGAGAGCTGGCTTTAGCACTCTGGTCATCATTAGTACCGATTAGCTGCCCCCTCCCACTCCCCGAAGGCCAAATTGGTTAGTGTGCATGATTACAAGGCAAGACTGGGGTTAGGAAATTAATGAGCAAACTGGTCCATTAATGGGCAACTGACTTAAAGATGACTGGAAGGATAGGGCAGCACTAGGAGCGCTTATGTAGGGAAATTCTGAGTAGACATCTGAACCCACCACTTCCCAGGAGAAGGGCCCAGAAAGCTGGGAAACAGTGCGAACATGCGGATGTACCGCTGTGTGGTGTTGGAGGGATTGAGACACAAAATACATGCTGGTGTTTACAAGGAAGAAGGTCTCAAGCAGTCTGTCTTCGGGGGCAGGGGGGAGAGGTACATCAGGTGTGCCCTGTCAAACAGACATTCTCGTGAGAAACGTTTAGTCAAAAACCCAGTTTCCTGTTGAAAAACAGGTTTTGATTTACATGTTTTAGCCAGCCTACTTTTCAACTTTCACACAAGCTTCTGTTGGCAAATCCATCGGCTCCAGGCCAGCTGCCCTTTCGGTCATGCAAAGCAAGCTCACTATGCCCCATATTTTCAAAAGTCACATGATTTTGGATGCCTTAATTTCTGGATGTCCAACATGAAACACCCTAAAGCAGCATGTTTTTCAAAGGGTGCTCAGCCCTTTCTGAAAATAAAGGCCCTTTCAGATGTCTCAAATTGGGTACCCAATGAAAACTGAGGCAAATCACCAGCCTCTGGGCAAACCATGGCCAAGCCTTCTACAAGTGTTTGTGAAGGAAGTTAATGTTCAATTTCCCGAGGCTGCCATTAGCTGAAATCCTTCTCCTGTTGCTGCTATACCTTGCCACATGCTGTTTCGTGTGACTAGCACAATTTAACACACACACAGATATTGAAACAAGCATAATGCCAATAAAAGCCTGCACAGAGGCTGTGTCACAGGGTACAGACTCACCAGTGACACCTCCTGCTGGTCATCTCAGGGAATTAGCATTCCAGCCTCCAAAGTGCCCTCTTCAGGCTGGTGTCTCGCCTTGCTGCTGGCTCCCGTGTCCCTCCCAGGACCCCACTGCCCCTTTCACTGGGTGCTACCTCCTGGCGGTACCCCACAGTTCTGGGTCTCCCCCTCCCAGGGGAACCCGCCACCCACTATCCCTACCTTGCCTCAGTTGTAGGCTCCTGCCAGTCACCAGCTAGCCCCCACGCCCTGGGGCAGACTGTAGTATGAGCCACTCATCACCAGCAAGGTTGGGTTTGGACCTGCTGCCTCTGCCTACCCGTAACTGCCCTTACAACCCCTGTACCTAATAGACCTTACCAGGCCTACAGCCTGGGGCTTTCTTAGGCTGGAGCTTCCAGGCTCCCTTGACCTTTTCCCAGCCCTGTTCCAAACTAGGTCCTCTATTCTGGTCTACTGCAGCCAGGTTCCTCCCTCTCAAAGCGAGAGAGAGTGAGTTGCTCTTCTGCTCCTGGCTTCTCTGGCTTTTATAAGGCCCTCTGGGTCTGTTTGGGGTGTGGCCCCCAGCTGCGGCTGCTCTGCCAATTAGCCCAGCTCTTCCCCTGCCCCAGCCCTCTCCCAGGGCTATCTTAAACCCCTCTGGGCCCAAGCGGGTGTCCACCCTGCTACAGGCTGGTATTGATAAAAATGACAAAGGTGTTAATTAAGAGGCCTGGAAGTGATTCAGAGCTGTAGAGTTGCAGAATCCTACTGCTTCCTTTCACTGTTTAGTAACGACTCTCTTAATTTTGCTTTTTTTGAGTGGGGGGGGGGGGAATTGATAGGGTAGCTCATGGATAACAATTAATGTAAACACTGACGAAACAAGCTACATGAATGCATGCAAATGTAGCTGATGTATAATTGCATTTTAAAGCTTGACACTTTGACACCACCGTCCTCCCAACCACTCATCTATAAGGTCATTGTGCTGTCACTAGCGATGCCAGTGTCCCTGAGGAACAAAATGTCAGACGCTCACTCAGTGAAATGGAGCCTTTTGTGTTTTACACCTTCGCTCCTCTGATGCGAATCAGGAACAATATTTGTTCCAATGTCATCGTTCTGTTTTACGCTTAGTAACTTCAACCTTACAATGTCAGCTTTGGTGTGTGTTTCTTACATTTTTCAAAGACGAGACAACAGCCATTGAAGCAAAACTGAACCTGCATCTGGTTACAGCATAAATGAACTCCTTTGCCACAAAGAAAACTATTCCACGTGATCCCTTGAAGATTTTTTCTTTTGCCCCTGGGATTTGCATGGTTTAAGTAAAATTGCATTTAACTTTACAGATTTTTAATCCTATTTTTTCCCTGCAGAAGTGGCATGGGCTAACTTCACATATATGGTCATTTACTAGGTTAGGTATCTAAAGCCATTAATTCCATCAGAAAGAACAGTAAACCTTAGCATCTGGCATTTCCACAGCATCCTTCACCTGAGGATCTCAAAGCACTTTATAAACACTTAGGTCTTAAGGGCTAATTAGGACATAAGTAGAAAAGACCAGGTGGAGAGAGGTATCCACTGCCTCTGAGAGAGCAGCATGCCTTTTGGTCTTGGGAGCCCAAGCAGGGTTAGGATCTGTGAGGCAGTGAAGGAAGAAGTGAAGAGGGTGGGGACAGGTCTACCCTTCATCCTATTACCTAACTCTTCTTACATCTTTTTCCTTTAATGGGGTCCCCTGGCTAACAAGACTAGTATCCCTGGTGTAGATTATTTTATATACCCTACAATTACACTGTGAAATTTCAGACTTAAATAGCTTCTTTGTCCCATCCTCTCCCTACTGATTCACATCTTCACTCACTGGGTGATGTCTAAAATGTAGATGACCTACCTAATCTGTGGTGTTTTATGTCCTTTTGAGAACTCCACCACCACCAAAAAACCAGGGCATTATAAAATAGAGGTATATAAAATCATGAGTGGTGTGGAGAAAATGAATAAGGAAAAGTTATTTCTTATTTCCATAATATAAGAACTAGGGGCCACCAAATGAAATTAATGGGTAGCAGGTTTAAAACAAATAAAAGGAAGTTCTTCTTCACTCAGTGCACAGTCAATCTCTGGAACTCCTTGCCTGAGGCGGTTGTGAGGGTTAGCACTATAACAGGGTTTAAAAGAGAACAGGATAACCTCCATGAATGTAAGTCCATTAATGGCTATTAGCCAGGATGGGTAAGGAATGGTGTCCCTAGCCTCTGTTTGTCAGAGGGTGGAGATGGATGGCAGGAGAGAGATCACTTGATCATTACCTGTTATGTTCACTCCCTCTGGGGCACCTGGCGTTGGCCACTGTTGGCAGACAGGATACTGAGATGGGTGGACCTTTGGTCTGACCCAGTATGGCCATTCTTATGTTCTTATGGGTCCTGATTCAAAAAGGAGTTGTGTGGGAGGGAGGAGTTACAGGGCAGCTGGAGAGTGGCGGCTGCTGGCCGGGAGCCCAGCTCTGAAAACAGAGCTGCTGGCAGCAGAAACACCAAAGTAAGGATGGCATGGTATGGTATTGCCATGCTTACTTCTGTGCTGCTGCTGGCAGGGCACTGCCTTCAGAGCTGGGTGCTCGTCTTCCCCATGAAATCTAAATAATATAGGGTAAAAGCACACAAGGCCAGATTTCACGGAGAGGAGACCAGATTTCACGGTCCGTGATGCATTTTTCATGGCTGTGAATTTGGTGGGGCCCTAGTTATGAATTTCTGAAGGTCATGCAGCAATTAATTGGGAGAACTGGGGAGAGAACCTAAGAGTCCCCACTCTGAGCCCCCAGGTCTACCCATTACACTACACTTCTTTTCAATAGTCAACACCCTCTGTGTTGCTCTTATGATAAGGCACGAACTACCTCTGGAGTGGGTAGTGGGAGAAAGTGTTCTACAGCACTATTCAGCACTCAAAGCATCTCTCAAAGTGGTTTACAAAGTAATGAGGTTAAATGATGATCATGATGTGACTGGGCACAACGAAGAGCCATTATACACATAACATTCAAGAAGTGAAGACACATGCTTCTCTTTAAAACTGATGAAAGATTAATTAATGTTCTGTTCTGAAGAAATAATGACTGAAGTATTTCAATACTTACTCTTTTTAAAAATTGGTTCGACTTGTATCTCTAGACTGTAGCCACACTTCTGAGAAGATCAGAGAAGCATGTATTTGTGTACTAAAATAAAATTACCCTGCCTTTACAGCCTACACAGATAAATTACTGAGACACAGAGTTGTAGTTAGGCAAACTAATGGTAGTATGCTAAGTGTGTGCATGCCAAAGCCTTGGTGAGGTGTGCCCATTTTATGATCATTCTTTACTATGTTCCCCCAAAATATCGCTGGTGGAATCACTTAGTTCAATTAAACTCAATGAACCAGAAATGTATCCCTGATTTTTTTTTCTTCTTCCCTTAAACATTATTGCATGAGGCGCAACTTCAGCATGGTATAGTGGCCCTTTGTAGAAACACATATTTTGGAGTTTGCTTTGCATGCCAAAGACAGGGTAAAACAAACCAATCCAGCTTCTTGGTTGCCAAAGAGCATGCAAAAAATTGATCAACTTGCATGTAAGTAATACGATATATTGGTCAAATTACATAGTAATCTTTTGTGTTTAAGGCTTGTTTATGAGAAGCCTGCTGTTTCTGGTGAGATTTTGAATTTTACTTGGACATAGTGCTCTATAGTTTGAACTCAGTTACACAGGTGTAAATCTGGAGTGAATCAAGAGAAGTAACTAGATTTACACTGCTGCAATTGAGATCAGACTCTGTCTCCTGCTTAGTTTCATTCCTTTTTGTAGCTGAATTCATATGATTAGAGCCTGACTGAGCAAGATCTGTTGAGGTTCCTGTTACAGCAAAAAAAAAAAAAAGTTACTTCTAGAGTTTGTAGACTCCTAATCTGTCCATGATATACAGATCATGTGCTGCTGATTTGTAGAGAGATGAATGGTTTCATCTGGACAAACTTCTGTCAGGAATGGTCTAGTAGGTATACTTAATTCTGCTTCAGGGAGGAGTGGTGGACAAGATGACCTCTTGAGGCCCTTTCCAGCCCTACATTTCTGTGATCCTTTCTTGTTGGTTCTCCTTGTTTTCATCTGAAATAGACTGAATAGATGGAACTGGGAAAAGGACGGCAAGCGGAGACAGTCTTATTGACAGAGCAGGACAAAAAATAATCTTTTTTCCAACAAAAATGTATATTTTGAGGGGAAACCACTTTCACTGACAATAATTCAAAATCTTTCAACTAACGAAACTTTTTTCAGTTATTTTGGTTTTTATTTTTGATTAAACCCCTCTAAAATTTCACGTGTGTGTGTGTGTGTTGTGGTGGGTGGAAGGAAATGTTGTTTTCCAAATAGTTCTAATAATTAAGGTTTTGTTCCTCCCCAAAGACCAAACCGTTAGCTTGGGCTAAAAATAGATCTGTATTTTGCTAATATCACTTTTCCATTAAAACTGTTGCAGATCTGTGGGATGTTCAAGATGCATGTTCTCCTCTATCACTGATTTATTTATTTTTTTTGGCTCCTGTTGCATAAAGACACCAGAGACACCATGTTGCTGAAAGTTTTTAAAAAGGCTTCAAATTTCAGGATTTCTTTTTTTTTTTTTTTTTCATTGCACATTTGGCTTCTGCCTACCTGTGTTTCTTTGCTGTCATCCTTTCTGAAGAACATTTTGAAAGGAATAAACAATCAAGTCCCTCCTTTAGTGCCATTTACATAGCTTTTCTCAGGAGTTCAAGTTGCAGGGGAAAAATAAGATGGGCAGTATTCTGTTTGGAGCTGCCATTTCTTATATTTCAGCCAGCCCTGCTACTCTAATGTTGGCAGATTTCTGAATTATGCAAACCAGAGAATGAATGATTCAAAGTGTGAGGAAAAAACTCACAGAAGATTTTAAAATGTACCAAATAATAGTATGTTAGCACACACTGTGTATCTGAAACTGTTGGCATTAACAGTGTGAAGCCTCTAGAGGCATTGCACTCATTAGTCTTGCCAATTGTTGTTGGAAATTAGCTAACAGTCTACAAGAACGAGCGGAAATGATGAAAAAAGGCACATGCTTCTGTCTTCTCCTGGCACACGTCTAACTTTTCCAGCATTGAATTGATATTCAAATCCTGTGTCTGACTTTTTGCAAGTAAACTGTCATCCAACTTGCTGTGCAGGAATTTCCTAGTTATCATGGTAACTGAGGTCTGCCTCAAGATGTTATTCAGGGATGTTCCTTAGCCCTACGACAGCGGGACTAAGGGATTAAAACTGGGGCTGGTACCACTTCCTATTATTAAGATTGCCTGACTTTTCCATTATAAGCAACTGACAACAGGGTCTTATAAACTTTAACAATCTGGGCTGAAATTTTCCTTGCTGGGCGTCTGCCTCAGGCTGAATCTTAATGGAAAATTTCAGCTAAAATGCTTGTACTGTTTGAGAACAACATGTTCTATAGCCTGTCATGTGATCAAAGCACAGCTCCCATTGGCTTCAGCTGCAGTTGTGAGTGCTCAGCTTTTCTGATCAGATCCTAGGGTATCACTACCATCCTTCCAACATCCCTCACAAATGAGGCGGGGCAGGTGAGACAGACAGTCACCTACTTCTCTGCACAACACTGTTCCATCCTCTGCGCAAGCTCCATCCCATTCACTGAATAAGGCAGAAGTTCTGAGGAAGAAGTAATAAGTGATCATATAAAGACCATTTGATAACACATACGTGCAAAGGGACTGAATTAAGGTTACACACAACCTAAATTCTGGCATTTTGCGAACTTCTGAATGATTGACTTTGCAAAGAAGAGTTATTTAGTGGTGGTGGTGGTTGCTTTGAGGGGCGGGGTTTGGTAATTTCATAATTACTATTATGTATAAGGTCCGAATCTTCTTGCCTTCCTTACACTGAATTAGCATTCTGAATAATAATACCATTGATTGCAATTGAGCTACTTTTATGGGGGGAGGGATAGCTCAGTGATTGTGAGTTCAATCCTTGAGGGGCCCATTTAGGGATCTGGGGCAAAAATTGGGGGATTGGTCCTGCTTTGAGCAGGGCATTGGACTAGATGACCTCCTGAGGTCCCTTCCAACCCTGATATTCTATCATTCTACTTGCAGAGTAAAATAGTTACTCAATGTGGAATAGATTCTGCCATCTTAGTCATGCCAAGTAAATGATAATGGATTCTCGTGTCAAGGTAGACAAACTAGGATTCAGCAACCACTAAAGATAAATGTGCATTTGTGCTGTTATATGCCGATCAGACAAGACTGTTCATGACCATTGCAAGCTGTTGTATTCTTGTTTTGCACTGTTCATGTTTTTCATGTTAATGTTGCTTCAGTTAGTTAACAGCAATATGATAACCCTGCCACCATCTTGCTCTGGGATGGGCTGTTGGTTCCCAGTTTCTGGGGACAACCTACTATGTTTTCAAGTTTGAATTCAGTGTCTTTTTTTATATTTTTTGTACTGGCTACCATGAGAGTGGTTACTTTAACTCCATCATAAAATATGGCCTTGGGTATTCTTGAGTCAGCCATATAAGACTATGCCCAGACTAATGTAGCTGAGCTTTTTTGAACATGCTTTGAATGCCAGACATCCAACAACAATTATGGATTTTGATATTGAGAATCTTGTCGCAGCATTTAATCCTACAAACAGACTGAAGACAGCGCACATGGAACTGATCAAGTTACCTTATGTGGTGATGTGTTGTCCATGGCTCTCAATCACATAGAAACATTGTACTCACAATTCCCCAACAGACGTTTACCTTACTGCTTATTTTGATGCTGGTACTGTTCTATATATGGATTGACAAAATTCCAAATGCAGCGCTGGCCTTGGCTATGCAATGGGTAACCTCAACATCCACTGTGGCATTCGGTGACAGCATACACCTATATAGCCAAACTTCTCCGTGGACTTGAGGAGAGTTGTTGACCCTAATAATTGGTTGACGTGTGCATCCTCTGGCATAGGTTGGTACAATGCTTCAGTTTTCTTTAGCTTAATTTAAAACCTGAATAACTGACTGCAAGACTGCGTAAACAGCACCTATGCTTCAAATAATCCTATTGACTTCAGTGGACCTGCAGTGTGGCATGTCTGACTGAGTGAGGAAGGGTATAAAAACTAGAGTATCCTAAATTTTGGCCTGAGACTAGCAAAGCACACGTTCTTTATGGCACTCGGAAATTCTAAAAGCATTAACGCCATCAAGTGAGAGATTTAAAAAATAAGCATGAATAAAGCTGACTGTATGGAACAATAAAAGTAGGTACGTTATTTGGGGGAAAACACTATTGATTTTGATTCATGTAGCACTCCCTAAATGTACAGCAAAGCTCCAGTGACATGCATCTGTACATCAAAGTGCTACACATTATGCATCCTGTCTCTTATGCTGTTGGAAATTATTTTCTCCCTCTTTCAATTCCAAATTCTGGTCTCTAATGTAGAGGAAGGTCTAGTAGGAGAGAGGATGGTCCAGTGCTTAGTGTGCTAGCATGGGACTCAGGAGACCTGGGTTCAGTTTCCTGCTCTGATATAGACATTCTGTGTGACCTTAGACAAGTCACTTTGTCTCTCCATGCCTCAGTTTACTATCTGTATAGTGGGGATAATAGCAGTGCCCTACATCACAGGAGTTAGATGTGATGCTAATGAGGGTTACATAAGTATCTTAGAACTTCTTACATTATCTAGCTTACTAATGCCACATGTATCTGAAGGCAGAATTTTATCCAAATGGTGTGCTGATAAATGACACAATGACAGTCACATAGTTAAAGGTACTCTCAGCTAGCCCCATATCTATACAAATGAGTTTATCCCCTTAATAGAATATTTCCAGGCATGGTTGCCGAAAGAGGGAAAAAACTCATTTTGCACTTAATTTAACTAGTCTATTAAAACAATGTTGTAGCAAATCCACGTAGTGAACAAAGGGAAAGAAAATTCAGTAACTATTTTTTAAATAGGACTATTAACTAGAAATAGCACCTTAATTTCAAATAGCTGCTTTCAACTCCTAAAGTCATATCAATATAAAATACTCCTGCAGAATATATATACACAGCAGGATTGAAGACCTGCTGCATTTTATTATTTATGTTGTTTCTCAGAATATAGCACAGTAATCGTGGTAGATTTAACTTGATCAGTTATACTTGTCTTCTGTAGGTTGGGGGAGGAGGGAGAGTATATTTTTGGCTATAACTCAAATTAGAGATTACCATGCAGGATCCTGAAGATTTTAGAGCTGTTAAACATTAGAATACACAGGAAGAAATCTCACAAGAGGGTATTGCAGCTGAGGTTCATTTCCCCCTTCCCTCCTCCCTTTTGAAGTTAGACTCGGTATCTTTGTCTCATTAGGATCATTATTTTGAAATTTGATTTTTTAAAAAATACTAGTAATTTTCCAGAACAAAAGGGATCATATCATATTGCAAAAGCTTTTCCTAGGAAATTAAACCTTTGAACGAATTTGAAATAAACTATTCCCTTAAGGCTGTAAGCCTTAAAGGTTATTAAAATTTTAATTTTAAAGATGGCATCCCGTCCAAAAAATGCATAAACACTGTTCAGAACCCTGAATGTCTACTTAAATAGCATGTTGATGCCTATTTTTTAAAAATTAAAATACATTCCATTGCAAATTAGGGTTTCAGCGGAAGCTTGAATCTGCTAGCATCATTGTTTCCTGTCATACGAGGACATACATATTGTGGAAGTCAGCTTTAGCTCTGGCCTGTATGCGGCATGGAATTTAAAAGTCAGCACATTTACAACAGGAAAAATACTTCACTACAGTGTGTGACTCACCTGTAGAGGACGCCATAGAGGTCAGTAGCTTAGTAAAATGGGGATAATGATACTGACCTCTGTAAAGAGCCTTGAGATCTACTGATGAAAATGCCACCTAAGAGCTCAATATTATTTATTAAGAGCTTTTGAAAAATTCACCCTTAACTTCTCATTTATGCACACGCTATTCAACAGATAAATTCTCAATGGCCAGCATGCAAACAACCTTAACTCTACCCTTACATTTCTGTTACTATTTTAGGGCGCAGTCCAACGTCTATCAAAGCCTTTAATGTTAATGAGAGATAACTAGGGTGTGTGTGTGTGTGTGTATATACAGGGCCGGTTCCAGGCACCAGCATTCCAAGCAGGTGCTTGGGCAGGCAGTTAGAAAGGGGCGGCAGAGTTTCCAAGGCGGTGGCAATTCGGCAGCAGTTCCTCTGTCCCGCCGGCCGCAGCGGCAATTTGGCAGCAACTTCTCCCTTTTGCCGTCCGCGGCAGCAGTTTTTTTTCACTGCTTGGGGCAGCAAAAACTGTAGAGCCGGCCCTGTGTGCGTGTATATACATGTTTATTTATGCTCTTTGTTTCATGGTTCTCTATGAGAAGAACAATTCCAGTTGTATTACCATTTTCATATAGTACGTTTGTCTAATTAGGGACACATTGAATTATTTTGCTCTGTAAGAAAAGATCGCAATTTTTGGCTGTGCTGATATACTGTGGTGATCGGCACTACAAGAAAGTTTAGTTACACCGTGTCTAGACTAGCAGCACTATACTGGCATAGAAATACGAGTATGCTGTGCCAGCAACATGCTCCTGGTGTGGGTGCAGATCTACCAACAAAGCTGTGCTTTGTACTGGTGTAGTGAAACCACCAGCACAAGTGAAACAAGAGCTCCGTGCAGCTGGAGCCGGTTCGCACCAGTTCACTGGAACTGGTTGTTAAATTTAGAAGCCCTTTTAGAACCGGTTGTCCCATACAACCGGTTCAAAAAGGGCTTCTAAATTTAACAACTGGTCAAAAGTGGCGCCTTAGGTGCCAACTACATGGGTGCTCCGGGGCTGGAGAGCGGGGTGCTCCGGAGAAGCAGAGTGGGGCGGCGCATTCAGGGAGAAGGTGGATGGAGCGGAGGTGAGCTGGGGCCGGGTGAGGAGCGGGGAGCTGCCGGTGGGGTGCTCCCGGGCTGGAGCACCCACGGGGAAAATTTGGTGGATGCAGAGCCCCCACCGGCAGCTCCCCACCCCTCACCCGACCCCAGCTCACCTCCGCTCCACCTCCTCCCTGAATGCACCGCCCTGCTCTGCTTCTCCGCCCCACGAATCAGCTGTTTGCTTCTCAGCCTTCCCACGCGAGCAGCAGCTTTGCGCTCAGGCCCAGGGAGGTGGAGGTGAGATGGGACGGGGGGGCGTGAGGAGGGCCGTGCCCACGCTGCAGCAGGTAATCTCGGGGGGGGCAGGGGAACCGCTCCCTGCCCCAGCTCACCTCTGCTTCCCTGGGCCTGAGCGCAAAGCCGCCGCTTGCTTCTCAGCCCTCCCAGGCTTCCCGCGTGAACAGCTGATTTGTGGGAAACTGTGGGGGGGGGGGTGGAGAAGCAGAGCGGAGAGGTGCGTTCAGGGGAGGAGGCAGAGTGGAGGTGAGGTGAGGTGAGCTGGGGGCCGGGCACGGGGCGGGGAGCTGCCTTTCCCCCCGTGGGTGCTCCAGCCCCAGAGCACCCACAGAGTCGGCGCCTAAGGCGCCACTTTTGATGTGATCAGTGGGGGTAGCGGCCACTCCCACAGCTCCCCCCAGCTATGCTCCCTGCCCCTAGGAGCCAGAGGGACCTGCCCCATGCTTCCTGGGAGCTGCCCCAGGTAAGCACCGCCGGGACTCCCCACCTCACCCCCCGGCAGGTCCCTCTGGCTCTTAGGGGCGGGGTGGGCACCCACTACCGTGGCCCACGAGACCTGCCTGCCCGGTTCTTGGGGCAGTCAGGGGACAGGGGAGGGGGGTGGATGGGGCAGGAGTCCCGGGGGGTGGGCGTGGGCAATGACCCCCTTGTGGGGTGAGGAGGGAACCGGTTAAGATTTTGGCAGCTCATCACTGGCTCCCTGTGTTACAGAGCCTAGACTGGCATAATTATGCCAGCAGAGCCCCCTAGTGAAGATGCAGAATATGCCAGTGAAAGATCTTGGTTCTCAAACTTTTGTACTAGTGACCCCTTTCACATCGCAAGCCTCTGAGTGCGACCCCCCCCCCCCAACCCCTTATATTAAAAAGTGTTTTTAATGTATATTTAACACCATTATAAATGCTGGATGCAAAGCAAGGTTTGAGGTGGAGCCTGACTGCTCGTGACCCCCCATGTAATAATCTTGCGACCCCCCTGAGGGGTCCTGAGCCCCAGTTTGAGAACACTTATTCTACAGGCATAGCTACACTACTGTCCTCAATGACATTAGCAATGCTGACAAACACTCTTCTGTCATCATAGTTGCATCTACACAGGGGGGTTGGTTGGCAAAACTTTAATGTAAACCAGGCCAAGCTATCGCAGTATAACTCCATCTACACTAGGGACTCCAGCCAGCACAGCTCTCTTGGTCAGGGATCACACCTCTTTACAACCCTGACTGACATAGCTATGTCAGCAGAATTGTATAGCATAGACATAGCCTTCGTCTGAAGTTCTTCAGAGTATTTTTGGTGGGTGACTTGTATGTGGATGTACCAAAGACTGGACTTTTTGACTGTTTTGTCTGAGTAAAAATAAGATATTAAAGCTCGTATATACAGTTCTTAGAGAAGCTACATGATGAATAGACCTTCAATTGGACTTTGCAGCTATTCTGAGTGTTCTGTTACTAGGGCAGAGTTAAGGTTGTGTGTCTGTCTGTTCCCTGAATGAACTGAGTGTTAAGGTTGGAGTCAGAATAATTTATGTAACATTGATGCATGATTTCCATAAGGTGATAACACCTCAGTTGTTTTAGTGGCTGTTTTCAGTGGGTTTAGTTTGTGTTGCACTTTGCAAAGCTTTGATTGTAATTTAACAAAGTTTTCATTTTGGACTTTTGCAACTACTGCCCACAGACCACACAGTTTCGTTTGGAAAACCTCAGAAATAATAAATTTCAAATGAACTATTTTGTGACCATAGGTGTGCAGGAGCATTCACTGGCTTCATAATGATAATTGCTAAGAGCTGTGAAATGTGTGTAGCATGCAAATGTTCTGCTATAGTGGATCAAGCTCTTCCAAATGCCCAATATGCCACTTGAAATGAATTCTCTCATTAACCTTAAGCATGCCAACTTGTCAGAATGTAAAGGCCAACTGCAAAACTTTATGCAAACATTAGACTGACATCATTTCACTTATGTGGCTTTGCCAATTAGTCTGTATAAATAACCCACTCTTGGGAGACTAGAAACTAGAAGAGTGAGAGACAAACTCATGGGCATATTATACAGGGCAAAATAAAAACTTGAGTGGATAAAAGAGGCACCTCTTTCAGTAAGTAGAAATAGTGCATGAGAATAAAATTTCTTGGCACTTTTTGGCCGCTATTATCAGGAATTCAAAGTGTTACAGACATTAATGAATTAAGCCTCAAAATCAAGTCCTTGTAGCATCTACTCTTTTGCTGCAAAATTATTGTCCAGAATGAAGAATGTAAACTTTCATTCAAAAAAGTTTATAGCTCTTTTAATAGCAGAGAGAACCTTAAAAAGGTGGGCAAGAATATATACCAAATCCAGTATCGTCCTCCTTGATGCTGCAGACAGCCTGAAACAATCAATTTGAGAGGTGTGATTCTCTTTTTTTTTTTCCAGTACAATGTGCCCAAGAACAAGGGGGCAAGTTTAAAACCATTAATTGGAAACACTTTTTCACAGAGTGAACAGTTCATCTGTGGAACTTATTGCCACAATATGTGTCAGAAGCCGAGAGCTTTGTGGAATTTCTAAAGGGTTGGACTTCTATATGACTAAAAAAAAATCCAGTGTTGTGTGCCGTGAACATTACAAAAACAAAATGAGTTTTGGAAGGGATGTAAATCTTCATGCTTTAGTGTATGTCAGCCACTAATTGCTAGGAGTGAGGAGGAAATCTCTCCTGGGGGAAGTTTTCCCAATATTGCTTCCTTCAAGATTTCTTTCACTTTCCTCTGAAGCATCTGCTACTGACCTTGTGAAAGGATACTGGAATAGCTGGGGTGCTGATCTGATCCAGTTCTTAGCAGTTGGTCTTTCTCCCTCTCTTTGTTTAGTCTCTCAAAATTCTTGCAAGACTGTGTTACTTCTACAGACTAATTGGCAAAGATGGGCAAGTGAAAGAAGACCCCTGCTACCCCTGGCTGTTAAGAAATTAACAATGATTCCATGATGCATGGTAATCAAATAAGACCATTTTACCAGGTTGGATTGTAGAGCTGACCACTCCCTATCATTATTCACCATTCCACTGATTTTTCTTCATCAGCAAATTTTACCAGCAATGACTATATTTTCCTTCAGATCAATATGAATTATTCAGAGGTCTCCTCTGCCAATTCCTTTTAATACTCCTGGATGTAAGTCATCTGACCCTGCCAACAAAGATGGCATAGAAAGCATTTCCTTATCTCTGTAAGATTACATCCTTCTCGCTTTATGTTATAATTATGGATTAAGGGTGTTACTCTCTTGCTGGATATTATGCTGTTAAGAGGCATTTTCTTCTTGGGGCATATTCTTGTTTCCTATTCATACATGAGTGTGTGATGGGCAAGAATAAATGAGTATCTGACTCTGCCACCCTTATTCACAGGGAGTGGTATTTTAGTGAGCAAGGTAGGGTGAGTAAAAGTGGCAGAATCAGATTCTAAACATTGATCTGATGCCCAGTGAAGTCACTGGAAAAACTCCCATTAACTTCCCACTGGTCATTGGCTCATCCCTTAATACCGTAGTGGTGCCTTGTAAATGACAGAAGAGAAGTTTTACAGCGTGGGGAGGGTAGGGAGGAGTGAGAGGAAAAAAAATATGGCATACCAGAAACTGAAGAGAGAGAACTAAGGCACAAAGCAGTATAGCTGTGATCTCACTCTGAGAGATGTGTTTAATTACATGGAATTTTAATATCCTGTGTCCTCTCGCTTGATGAGAGGGAATCAAAGAATGAGATTGTTAGCAGAGGTATCCGCTGTCGAACATTCTGCCAGGCTTCCTATCTAGAGATCTTAGGAGAGTAAAAGGATGAAGGATGCAACAACAGATGTATTGAACTTCAGCTGTTAAAGGGAGATAGCTTTTATATCTACTTTTCTAATCTGTAATCTACAGTTAAAGAGAAATTAAATGAGTCCATTAAAGCAGCAGACCAGAGAGAAATATAATCTGCTTTATTAAAGAGTACACTATTTCTTTACCTTGTTAATTAAAGCTAATGACGTACTGTGCTTTACGGTCAGCGTGAGTGCTGACAGCTTCATATTCTAAAGTCTGAAGTGACAATCTGAAGGATAAAATAACTCAGTGAAAGGTCACTATCCAAGCCACCTCTGCACTGTGCCACAAGGAAGAGATTGTTGGAACAGTGTTAAGGCCAAGGCCAGGTTCAGGTATAGGCACTGATGATCCATGTCCAGTGCCCTGAGTCCTGGATTCATGGGATGACATCGAATCTCAGCTCACTACTTCAGGGTTTGGGGTTTTATTTTTTGTTCCTTAAAGAAAGGGAGGTTGGTTTGTTTCTTATAGCCCATGGTTGTGATGATAACCTGAAAAATGTGACTCATGTGTGACCAATGTTGGGACATCTGTCAGTCTGCAGAGACCCTGAAACAATAGCTCTGAGAAGTGTGAATACTGCACCATACTGTGTTAACTACGCATGGATATAGTGGGGGTGGGCCATTTGCCATAGGGTTGTCAACTTTCTACGCACACAAAACTGAACACCCTTGTCGTGCCCCCTGCCACACCCTTCTCTGAGGCCCCACTCCTTTTCCAAGCCCCCGTGCCCACGCATTCCATCCTCCACTCCCTCTGTTCCTCACTCGCTCCACCGTCACGCACTCGCTCATTTTCACTGGGCTGGTTCAGGGGGTTGGAGTGTGGGAGGGGGGCAGACTCTGGCGTGGGACCAGAAATGAGGAGCTCAGGGTGCAGGAGGGGGCTCCAGGCTGAGGCAGTGGGTTGGGATGCAAGAGAAGATGAGGGCTTCGGCTGGTGGTGCGGGCTCTGGGGTGGGGCCAGGGATGAGTGGTTTGATGTGCAGGAGGGGGATGGGGTTGAGGTATGGGAGGGGATAAGGGTTCCAGGGTGGGGCCAGAAATTAGGGGGTTCACAGTGTGGGAGGGGGCTCTGGGCTGGGTCCTGAGTTGAGTTGCAGGGGGCGGGGTGAGGGCTCTAGCTGACAGTGTGGGCTGGGGATGCTGGATTTGAGGTGCAGGAGGGTGCTCCGGGCTGGGGCTGAGGGGTTTGGAGTGTGGGAGGGGGCTCTGGGTTAGGGCAGGGGATTGGGGTGCGGGGCTCGGGAGGAGGGCTCTGGCTGGGGGTGCAGACTCTGGGGTGGGGCTGAGAACGAGGGGCTTGGGGTGCAGGAGGGTGCTCCGCTGGGGCCAAGGGGTTTGGAGGGTGGGAGGGGGATCAGGGCTGGGGCAGAGTCTTGGGGCACAGGAGGGGGTCAAGGGTGCAGCTTCTGGGCAGCGCTTTCCTCAAGCAACTGCCAGAAACAACGGCATGTCGCCCTCTGGCTCCTATGTGGAGACACGGCCAGGGAGCTCTGCGCGCTGCCCCATCCACAGGCGCCAACCCACAGCTCCCACTGACCGTGGTTCCTGGCCAATAGGAGCTGCAGAGCCAGAGCTTGGGGTGGGGTCAGTGTGTGGAGCCCCGTGGCTGCCTCTACAAGTCGGAGCCAGAGGGGGGACATGCCACTGCTTCCGGGAGCCATGCAGAGTCAGGGCCGTCGAGAAGCCTGGCTTAGCCCCTCTGCTCCACTGACCGGACTTCTAACGGCCCAGTCAGCAGTGCTGACTAGAGCCACCAGGGTTTCTTTTTGATCAGGCATTCTGGTCAAAAACTGGACACCTAGCAACCCTACTTTGCCACTGTCCAAAAAGAAGACTCTGTATGTCACTAGTGAAAAGTAAAGCGGTATCGGCACACCCACCCACCCAAGCTGGTATGATCCATCTGCTGTCACTCATCCTGGCCTATCCCACTGGTAGAGGAGATTTCTACTGCCATTCCTGAAGGGAGAAGGATGCCCCATGCTGCTGTCCCTACCTCTTTGAGAGCCCTGTGCCTTCTATGTAAGGGCTAGGGTACAGGGGCCTCAGATTGCCCTAGTCCTGTCTGGGTTAGAGAAGCCGATTACGAGTTGGGAGCCCTGGGTTTTATTCCAGGCTCTCCCACTGGCTCTCTGTGAAACTCTGGCAAAGTCACTTCTCAGAGTGATCCATTTCTTCGTGGAGATTGTAATGCATTATGATTAGGTATGGTCAAAAATTTTCCATTGAAAACTGTTTCAATGGAAAATTGGTGGTATGAAAACTGAACTTTTTCTTTCCAAAAAATGTCCCCACACTCTACAGAAAAATTTGCACATTTTTTTTCTTCCAAAACCACCTGGTTTTGTCTCTGTATTTTGGAGTTTTTGACAGCAATTTTTTTTTTTTAATTTTTCATTGACTTTTTCATGGACAAAAAACCATTTTCTGACCACCTTTATTTATAATGCTCTCTATCTGTCTTGTTGGCATCACAGTATCTCGATGCCAACCTCACAGGGTTGTGTTGTTAATTAATGTTTGTCCAAGCTCTTTGGGATCTTTAAAAGAAAAGGGCAAATTATTTGATTACTTTTGGGAACCACAGCAGAAGGTAAAGCAGCATATACTAGACATAGCAAAAGGGGAGTATAACAGAAGTGGCATGAAATTGTGAGAGGAAAATCTCAGTTGAATATGAGAAAACACTTACTTTCTCACCATGAGATGTGTTAGCCTGTGGAATAATTTCCCAATGGAAGTGATGAAAGTCTCACTGATCCAGCACTGTACTTTAGGGAACAAACTTGCATCAGTAAGAAGAGGAATGACATAACCTACTAAGTCATTTCTATCTCTGGATTCTGTAGTTCTGGGGTTTGCAGTGACCAGTGTAAATGGTTTCAAGAGTATTTGTTGTTAAACAACATGCATTGGTTAAACGAAGAGATGATGTACGTGAATGCTGAATTCTTTCGGACTGGCCCACTCAGTTGCTGGTTCCCTTTGCCTATAATGCAAATCAGCAAGAAGGGGCCTGAGGCAGGCCCGGAGCCTCTTAATTTCAAAATACCTGGTTCCTCCCCGACTGCAATCACAGAATTCGGGGGCGGGGAGGGAGAAAAAGCACACAGTTACACATTTCCCAGGCATAGGAATAGTGCATTCACATCAAAGTTTCCAATATTAAATCTCCAGTGAAGACAATCTTGCAGATTTGTTTAATTTTCTCCTGTAGGGACTTCAAAATCATCCTTAGAATTGTTCTAGTTTCTTGCAGGGACAGAACATTTGATTATAAAATAGAATGGAGAAGCCAGGCTGCCTCCTCATTAAGATCTTCTTTGCCCATCTCTAGGCTTGTATCCCTCATAGCCAGAGAGGTGTTCTTGGAAATACATGCCATTTAATCCGGCGCTCTCTTCTGTACACAAAATACTTCATGCTGACTCTGGCCTAATTGTTTTTTTCTTCAGAGGAACCCCAGCTCCAGCTTACTTCAGTGGGAGCTGGATTTGCCCAGACGTGTCTAAAAATCAAGTTTTTTGTGTAGTTTTTTACTGTAAAGAAGATTTTTCAGAATTAGGAGTGGAACTAAACTAGACTCCCATATCCAAACACCTCAAAAATCAAAAAGAGGAGAAGTACAACGTGGACAGCAGCAGTTCAAGCTTCCCAACTCTGCCTACGCAGTGCAGCCCTACCTTGGGAGGTGGGGGTGAGAGGGTAGTATAGATCAGGCTGCCCCTCCAGGACAAGAACAGAGAGAATTCTCCCTGCCTCCGAACATAGGGAGAAAAGTGGAAAATCAGGTATCTGCATGGACTGCCCATGCTGAGTATTTAAATGTTACAACAGACACAATGGTGAGCAGAGGATAAAAAATCCTAGCTAGACAGGTCTTGTTCTGCTGAAATCGCCAAAGAGCAATGCAGATTTGTTCCAACAGCAATGGTATAATTTGCAATTTGGGCATCTAAATAGAGATTTTTCTACCCATTTCATGTATGAGAGGTCACTAAACTGCCAAACAGATGGTAAGAACTTTGAGCCATTGGCGCATTTCCAGGCTGTGCTGAATTCAAGCCAGATACTCTAGGTTCTAGTATCAATTAAACCTAAGCCTATGCCTAATATTTCAACAATTTTGGAAGGGAATAGATGAAAGACATCACAAGAACCTGGGTGTTTTGGTTATTATGTGATTGAGACTCATTCTGAGAGCCAATGTTTGGATAAGAACTGTACAGTTACTAGACCTGGAAAGCAAGAATCTTAGAAAACCTGATCCCCTTTCCTTCTTTATTGCATTTATTTAGATACATTAAACTGATACTAATTTTAACTCACTTTGCTTCCCCTGCAACATCACTCCTGACCCCTTATTAGTTGACTTCCTCCACAACTCTCTTCATGCTTCCTTCCACACCATTCCTTCATGTCCTTTCTCCTGTATTGTTCTCCCCCACCCCCCAGATTGCTGACCCCAAACATACAAAAATTATGACTGGCCGGAGGGTTGACTTATAAGATTTTAAAGATGACAAAGGCTGCTGCTGCCTTTTATTTGCCCCCTGGATTTAGATGTTAATGTTCCCATTTTTCAAGATTTTCTCTGCAACCAGAAAGGCTTTTTTTTCTTTTTTTTTATTTACACGAGATTTTTTCTTTAATTTAATCACTTCACTCCAGGAGCTGGAGATCTAAGAAAAACACCAAATGTGGTGAGACTGGCAATAAAACTGGGAGTTGGCAACACTCTGCTTTCCTCCTTTTGTTTCATCTTTTGATCTCTCCCCTATCCTTTGTTTTTGCTCTCCTCCCCCCAAACACATTCTCTTCTGGTGTCGGCATTCTCTTCTCTCTTGTGCTTCCCTGATTTAAGTGCATTTGTGCCAGTGGCAAAGTGAAAGTGTTTAAATCCCTCCTGATTCCAGAACCATCTGCCAGTGCCTAGAGTGATGGAAGGATATAGATTTTAATCCCATTCACTATGCTCCGGCTGGCTGCAGGGGAGCAGGAACTGGGAATAGGAGGTTGCCTTGATACTTGGGAGGCCTTTGAACCTCCCTCCAAGCTGGCCATTGAGATACCACAATGACAGCTGCTTTATTGGTAGAAGGACACAATGTAGAGAGGGGTAGGGAAACAATTGATTCTGAATTTGCTTTAAAGAAAATCTGAATTATGCTTATCTGGGAAAAACTCAAGCCTTAGGAATCATAGAATCAAAGGACCAGAAGGGACCTTGAGAGGTCATCTAGTTCAGTCCCCTGAACTCATGGCAGGATTAGATATTACCTAGGAATATCATTTATGGCTTATTTATAGTACGATTCTTTGCAGTCATTTATTATATCAGACAAAATTATATTGAACAAGAAGTTGGATCCTTCCTCCTATCTGGAGCTGAAGGCTTGCAAGATGCCATGGTTCTCCTTGATTATTGTTTCATCCTCCTTCAGAGCCAGCCTGTGCATGTCTTGGAGCACTGGGGAAGCTCCAGAACACAGGAAGAAAGTTAATGTTGTGCCAATATTTTAAAAGGATAAACAGGATGACCCAGATAATTATAGGCCTGTCAGTCTGACATCAATCCCAGACATGATAATGGGGTGGCTGCTATGGGACTCGATTAATAAAAAAGGAGGGTAACATAATTCATGCCAATCAACATGGGTTTATGGAAAATAGATCCTGTCAAACTAACTTGACATATTTTTTTTTATGAGATTACAACTTTGGTTGATAAAGGTGTTGATGTAATGTACTTAGACTTTTCTAATATGTCTGACGTGGTACTACGTGACATTTTGATTAAAAAACTAGAAAAGATACAAAATTGACAAGGCACACGTTAAATGGATTAAAAGCTGGCTACCTGATAGGTCTCAAAATGCACTTGTAAATGGGGAATCAACATCACCAACTATGTTTCTAGTGTGGTCCACTGGGATATTTTCTTTGCCTAAGCTATTTAACATTTTTATTCATGAGAGAAGGAAACACAAAATCATCCCTGTTAAAGCTTACCAGATGACACACAAATTGGGGGAGTGACAAATAATGAAGAGCACAGGTCACTGATTCAGAGTGATATGGATGTCTTTGCAAAGTGGGCACAAGTAAACAATATGTGTTTTAGTAGGGCTAAATCTAAATGTATACATCTGGGAATAAAGAAAGTAAACCATACTTACAGGAAGGGGGACTCCATCCTGGGAAGCACTGACTGAAAATTTCTTAGGGTATCATGCTAGATAATCAGCTGAATGAGTTCCCAATTTGATGCTATGGCCAAAAGGGCTAATGCGATCTTTGGATATATAAACAGGGGAATCTTGAGTACAGAGAAGTTATTTTGCCTCTGTATTTGGTACTTGTGTGACTGCTGCTGTACTATATTGCCCAGTTTTGGTGTTCACAATTCCAGAAGGATGTTGACACATTGTAGAACAGTGGTGGGCAGCCTGCGGGCCACATGTGGCCCATCAGGGTAAGCTGATTGTGGGCCACAAGACATTTTATGGATGTTGACCATCTGCAGGCACGGCCTCCCGCAGCTCCCATTGGCCGGAGATTGCCCACCACTGTTGTAGAGGGTTCAGAGAAGAACCACAAGAATGATTAAAGGTTAGAAAACATGCCTTGTCGTGATAGACTCAAAGAGCTCAATTTATTTAGTTTCTTAAAGAGAAGATTAAGAGGTGACTTAATTACAGTCTATAAGTACCTACATGGGGAACAAATATTTAATAATGGGCTCTTCAGTCTAACAGAGAAAGGTATAACAATATCTGATGGCTGGAAGTTGAAACTAGAGAAATACAGACTGGAAATAAAGCGTAAATTTTTAACAGTGTGGGTAACTGGAACAATTTACCAATGATCATGGTTGATTCTCCATCACTGACAATTTTTATTCGATGTTTTGTTAACAGATATATACTAGGAATTATTTTGGGGACATTCTATGGCCTGTATAACAGGAGGTCAGACTAGATGATTACAGTTGTCCCTTCTGCTCTTGGAATCTATTAATTTTGAGCAGGCCTGGAAATCAATTTTTCCCACCTTTTTGCTTTACCACTACACACACTTCGAATGTAACAATTTCCATGCACCCTTACCAGACAGCCTACAACTGGGCACAGGGTTGTTAGGATAGATAAGAGGATGGTCAGCAAGGCAATTTTTGGGGTTATCCTGCCATCTTAACTGAATAATTTTACATTTTAAAAAAGTGTGTGTGTGTGTGTGTGTATGGGTGGGGAGCGGTTATATTTCATTCTTGACCAGGGCATAGCCATGGGTGGGCCTGGGTGAGCCATGGCCCACCCACTTAACATCCAGACCCACCCCCAGTCCCTGACCCCACTCCCCAGCAGGAGTGCCAGGTGAGTGGTGCAGGGAAAGCCCCTGCACCCAGACCCCATGCTCCGGCAGGAGTGCCGGATGTGTGGAGCGGGGTAAGCCCCTGCACCCGGACCCCATTCCCTGGCAGGTGTGCGGGGGGCAGAGGGGGCTGCAGGTGAGGGAGTGGGTAAGGACCCCCACTTGTCCACGCCCAGAGCCCCACAAACTACTACCCCTCTGTGGGGGGAAGCGGTCCTCCCTGTCATTGCCCAAAAGCTGGGGCCCACCCAGTTTTCCTAGCCTAGCTATGCCACTGTTCTTGATCCTTCCCTCAGCCTCTTTCAGAAGTGAATCCTAGAAACTTTGTTTTCAGTCCTTGTGATCATATTATAGAAATTTATATCAGTTACATGTTCATGGCTTTTCTTTGCACTTATGGTTTCCCCGCGTCAAAGGTGAGATGTGGCCACAGGTTTTGCATACCCAAGGACAAGTTCAGCTTATATTAACGCTTCCCCATTTTCTTGCACTAACTGAAGATAAAGAAGCATTGGGATAGCAGCAAACCAGCATATAGCTGGCAACAAAACACAATAAGTAAAAGTTGCCAATCCTGGGAGATGTGAGAAGCAGAGCCCACCGTAGGTATTTCTCTTTCTGAACTTTAATAACGGTATATTGCATTCATAGGGATAGCTATACTGGGTCAAGCCCATGATTCACCGAGTCCAGTATTCTGTCTCTGACAGGGTCCAGTACCATTTTCACAGAGGAAGGTGCAAGAAACTCCACAGTAGGCAGATGTGAAATAATCTGCCTCTTATTAAGTTCATTGTTTTTATAAAACCTCATGATTTGGGTTTTATCCTTTCCAGACACGTTTTTTTTAGCATTATTTATTTGAATTCATGTAATAGTGATGGGTTCCCCAGAAATGTCAAGGGCAATACAAAGCCCTCTGATGCCCTCCTGCTCACAATGAAGTCAGTGGCAAAACTCCTATTGACTGTGATAGTGCAGAATGGAGCCCCAAATGACTAAAATGCTCATTTTAGCTGGTAATAAAAAGTATTGGTTCCCATAGGTAAATTCAGAGCAAGGCATATAAGCAACTGTCTTTAACAATAATTTTCCATTACCAGGGGAGTTTCAGATAATGGAAAGTGTAGTCTCTTTCAATTTGTGTCTAGTTTTGAGACATATTAGTACAACTGATGTTTTTATCACTGGAATCATGAAGCCACAGATTAAACTTGCTCCATATTAGGATTTTATAAACTTATTATTTTTAGAATATTCTCTACTCCCTGCTCAGTGCCTGAGCAATTCAGCACTTTTCAGGCTGGGCATTCAAAACATGCTACTTCTATTACTTACTTAAAATTGCTGTTGCCGGCACCCAGTGCCGAGAGGCAAAACAACAACAGGGGTTGGTTCGCTACCCGGTATGCTTCACCCAATAATTACAACGGGGTGGAGAAGCAGAAAAGTTTATTTGAAGCTTCAAAAAGGTACAGGGAGAATAGAATCTTAAATCCTGCACACAGAGCAGGAAGTTACACAGGCTTTTATATATTTTTTTAAAATATTTATTTAATAGCAAGCTGCCCTAAGTATCCATATAGCCAGCCAATCCAGTTACCAGCTAGTTCCCTTGTTTTTTGAATTATTTGTTAAACTATACATAAAGCTGCTTTATTCAGCATTTTTTTTTTTTATATCTGCCCTGTTTGGCCTTGTTTAGTTTCAGACAGTCTGACTCTGCAACATATTGTTGCAGGTCCTTAGCATAACTGCTGTGAGCGCCTCCAGGCAGGGGGGCCAAGGACACTTGGGCCTAGTACGCAGAGCTGCTGTGAGTGCCTCCAGGAGGGGGTGGGGGGTGGGCAAGGACACTTGGGCCTAGTGTGAGGGGGCTTCATCGACACTCGTTGTCTTCCATCTCCTCGAGTTACTTAGTGGCCATGCCCCAGTGTCCCCAACATTGCCATTGCCATTTGTTTTCACAGTCCCACGGTCTTTCAGTTCATTTTACCGGGCATTGGATCAGGCAGGCTGTCAAACGGCAGAGTGTGCACACACACGCAAACACACACAAACCATGATGTATTGTATTTAGCTACACCACTATTTGCATTCCATATTTAAATTTCTAAAGACGGGCAGCCATTTTGTGTTCAGTGCAGATTTTTTCAAAGGACACACACACGTGGTAGGTGCTTTCGCCTGGAGACTTCTCTTCTTCCTTGCTTTGTTGTTTGCTTAATCTAAAATAAAAAACTTCTTTCCAGCCAGACAAATCTGTTTTCTGTCAGTGTATGTAGAAATAAAACAGGTGCAAATCCATGATCTCAGAGATAGGCATTACATGACCCTGGATGGAAACTTAGTCATGTCATTCAATGGTAGGTGCCATGCTCAGCAATTTTTGCCCCGGAAGTGACATGAGCAGATCTTTGTCAAACGCAGCGGTTTTACAATGAACAGGGTGTGTCCACATGTTTGGTTTGAACTCTTGCAGACTGAAGCCCCATAAACCCAATACTTCCTTTGGTCAAGAAAGAGGAAAAGAGGGTGGGGTGAGAAGGAAGGAAAGGAAAAAAGGAAGAGAAGTGGGGAACAAATGAAAAGTTTTCATTTCAAAGACCAAAAACAGTTCTAGGATTTTGTTCTTTTTCTTCACAAGAGAGAGAGATGCTTCATGAAAACGTTCATTTAAAAAAAAAACATTTTCATTATCTAATGCCATTTTTTAATCAAAGTTTCAAATGAAAAATACTGCCCTACCGGAATTATGTGTCATTTCTGTGGCTTCATCATTACTTATTTGTTACACTGTAATGGTGTTTGAAAAACACTGGACATAATGGGAGGAGGAGGTCCAATTATAGCAGGCGCTGTCCAGCCAAACATACAGAGTCCTTGGCCTAAAGGCCTTACCATTTAATTTCAATGTGAAAATAATCTGGCCTGGGTTTGGTCTGACCTGATCCATATGTTCCTCACCTCATATGTTTTTAAGAGCATGGGTGTTTTTTGCAAATGTAAGGGGACTGTTGCCCCCTTACTAACATTTGGGGGGGTGTTTTAGTTGCTAGCTCCCAGTACTAAAAGGGGGAAGGCTCGATGGGGAATCAGGACCCTGAGACTGACAGCCCCCTGGAAGAATGGGGAGAGGCCAATGCTCCAGGTCAGCCTGAATGACAGGGTGAGCAGACTAATCAGGGAGTCAGGAGGCCAGGGAGGTCCCGTCCTCCATGTGAGCTAGAATTGCCTGGGTCAGACAGTGTGGGGCTGAGCTCAGGAGAAAGCAGGGGCTCAAGCTGAGCTGGGGAGCAGAGCCGTGCCAGATCCAGAGGGACCAGAAAAGCCGCCCAGAGAGAGCAGACCCTGTCCTGGGAGCAGAGCTGCAGCCCCAAACCCAGAGGCACAGTTCAGAGAGAGCAGACGTGCCCTGGGAGCAGAGCTGCAGCAACCAGAGCCAGAGGGACCAGAAAAGCAGCCCAGGAAGCAGGTCAGTGCTGGGAGCAGAGTCACAAAAGCAGCCAGCAGAGCAGACCTGTCCTGGGAGCAGAGCTGCAGCAACCAGAGCCAGAGAGGCCAACGAAGCAGCCCAGGGAGCTGGAGGCAGAGCAGCAGCAGCAGTGCTGAGACAGAGTGGTGGAGCTGGGGCTGGAGCAGTCCGGAGCTTGGTGCAGTGAGCTGGGAGCTGGGGAGACCGAGGGGGACACTGGGCAGCGGGCCCAGCACAGGGAGACGCCTCAGCCAAGAGGCTCTGCAGGCCAGGGTTGGATCGTAACCCCGACAGGGTGGGGGCGACACTGGGAAGAAGGGCCCTATTACTTAGAGCCTGAGAGCGTGTGGCCACCACCAGAGCAAGTGTCCAACCCACAGCATCCCTGCAGCACAGCCAGGGCCTGAGAAGAAGGCCTGGGACTTACAAGGACCAGACTGTGAACTGCCCGGACATTCCAGAGATACTGTTTATGATGTTCCCTGCCACAGAGCGGGGTGATGTGTTTCCTTTAACCTTTCCCATTATTCCTTATTCTTTTTAAAATTCATTGTGATTAAATAACTTGCATTTGCTTTAACTTGTATGTAATGGTCAGTGGGTCAGAGAAGTGCCCAGTGCAGAGAGAGTACCCTGGAGTGGGGACGCCCTAGCCCCTGTCCGAGGTGACCACAGCAGGGTTGGGGTTCGAGCCCCCAAGGAATCCTGGGCCCAGCCTTGTTGTGATTACGAGGACTCTGCCAGACAGGAGAGTGGAAGGGGAGTCCTCAAGGGCAGGGAGACCACTGGGTAAAGGAAGTGGGAGCGAGGACTCAGATCCTTTCGCTAGCCCCCTTCACCAGCGTAGTGCAGAAGCTAGGAAAGTTCCCCACAATAGAGGGACTATTCCCCCGCTTACATATATAATAATTCTGTGTTGTGCAGCATCCCAAGTGTGGCATCAGCAGGTTTTACAAATAAAATTATTTCCTCTCTCACAGACCAAATCTATCTGTTTGGCATCTGTCATTGTTACTGCTGGATCAAATATGGGGAGTTTCCTCAAAATCAATGCTTGATGCTCCAGACTCTCAGGAAGAGCTGAGCATGTGCCTGTTGGAAGAAAACGTGCCAATCAGTTATATGGCAACTAGGAAAAAGCGGGGTGTGTTTTCAGTAGTTCAAGGTCTTCTACTTTTGCCTTTGGCTTCTTCATCATCTGTGTGCAGTAAACACCAAGTTACGGTTGCTGTTTTGTCTGTAACACTTGCCTTTCTCAGGAGATGCCAGTTTATTGCCTATCTTAGCAGACAGCTTTGCTATTTATTTTTTGAATAATAGAACAGTGCCTAGCACAGTGAAACTCTGATCTCTATGGGGATCTCTTGGCAATATGATAATATAACAAATATGGGCTACATCACCGCACTACCCCCCTGTGCTGTGCACTGTCTGTTGGAGGAATTGCATCAAAGGATAAGAAGTTAGTTAAACTTCCAGGGTATTTGGGGAAGATTTTTAATGGAGATTGTGATAGTCCATGGGAGTTCAACACCTAGTTCCCTTGCGTGCTTTTGAACATCTCACATGTAATCCTTTCCTGTTCTGCTGAGGCTCCTGTTGGCAAACGGTTTGATTTCCCACCCCACCTGCACAGTGTAGATGTCCAGCCCTTATCTGATTGAATGCAAAAAGTTACAATTTCTTCAGGCATTGTAATATTTGCTTTTAAGGTCCCACTTATGCAAACCCTCCATGTATTTAGGGCCAGATTCAAAGCCCACTGAAATCCATGGAAAGGCTCCCATTGGCTTTAGTGTACTTTAAACCAGGCTCTTAATTCCCACGGAAGTCAATGAGAATTCCATGTGCAGAGGTCTTGTCGGGTCAATCTTCAAACTTTCTCTTTAATCTGTTTTTGGAATATATATTCAAAAGGTGCACAGAGATTTAGCTGTACAGCACCTATTAAAATACCGCAAGAGCATCATGCATAAAAACTCACACATTGATTTGGAACTGCGTGCTTTTAAGTAGATACAGATTTTCCAGCATCTTCTCAACTCATTTTCAGCATTTCAAAGGATAAGTAAAACTGTATAACAGTCTGACACGTTGACCATAGACGGCTTTATGGCTAGGTGCTCCAATATCCTATCACACTTTTTCTTCAAGAAATAATACAGAAAGCCACTTTATCCCCTCTCTGTTAATAACTGTGTAATTATTAATGATTGGATGTTGACTGGTATCAAATTTTCTGGTCCAGGCCTTAGAACATGAAGTTACAGGACTGTGCTTGCTGTTTCAGATGGATCTGTCTCAGCATATTACATTTGAGATTATTACTGTATAAATTCAAATGGGCATAGATTATTCTATTACTCTTTAAATGCAGCTCTTCTAATATTGAGTTCTGGAGCCACAGGACAAAGTGTATGTGATTGCTGCTCCCCTGATGTACTGTACAGTGCCCTGAGGTGAAAATATAAAGAAACAAGTTGTCCACTGTCCTAGCAGAAAAATGTTTTTTTTGTTATTATTACTTTCTAAAGTGCCAGATGTATGCAGGGCACTTTATAGACATAGCTCCAGATTCTAGAACCCACTTTGGCTCCCATACCCTGTTCTGAAGTCATAAAGGAGCCTTAAACCTAAAGTATCCCCCTCACAGCTCCTGGTGTAAATGACATGAGGGGAATGGTCATAGCATAATGGGCTATAGCTGGTGTGGGCTGCAGAACAGTTTACAGGGAAGCGACTGTAAATTTGAGCGTACAGAATCTCCTTTTTCCCTCCACTCTCATATTCTGGGCTGTACCTTTTGTGTTGTACATCTGGAGAGGTGGAACACAGAGTCTGGGCCCTACAATATATGACACCTTGGGGTGTGAATTTTAAGAGCAGCTTAGTGAGGGAGGAGTGCACTTCCTGTTGACTTTCAATGAAACTTATGCTCCAAGGTCACTTAGGTGCTTTAGAAAATCTACCCTAAAAGGCCGACAATCTAAGGCCTCAATCATGTAGCTGATCCTCAGAGGTGGAACTGAGGAGAGGGCCAATAACTTCAGTAGAACTCAATAAAACTGTAAATGTTCACCTGCAATGAATCAGACTGCATGACTGGGGACTAAATAGGATAATGTATGTTACAGAAAATGGAGGGAGCAAGGGATGGAATATAAAAGTCAAGTAATGGGGATTGGTTAAGATAAGCATGTTACTTGTTTTCAGCTATTTTGAATATTTTTAAAGCACTGAAACTTTGATTTGATGTTATATCATTTATGGGCAATGGAGCTTTCACTAAAATGTGGGGCTGGGATAGTTGGACAAGACACAAGTTTGGTTCATCATTCTCTACAAACAAGATGAAACCAACTGATACATTTTGCAGTCTTTTGGCTACTGTGAAACACTGGCCAAATGTTAGACATTTTACTCTTGGTACTCCAAAACACTGGTCAAAGATGTTTTTGTCCTCCGCTAGTGAATGAACCATGTAAAGTGGTTTGCTACTGTGTCCAAACTAACAGGCCTGGTAATCTAGTTCCAGCAGTAAAACCCCTTGAACTGAGTGTTACAGTATTTTAAAACTAGAAATGGGCTAATGCCATTTGCCAAAATAAAAAACCACCACTACATTTTGGGGGGCCCTAAAAAGGGAACCTTTTGTCCGTGTCTCTTTCAGATTGAGCAAGTATTATGAAAAGGACAGCACAAATCAGACTTTTTAGACCATTTTACGTTAGAGCCGATTGAGTTGAAGTGTCAACCTTAATTTGCTTACACTTTCATGTCTTTACTGTTGTGATACAGGAGGGCCAGAGAGCAGTGGGAGAGTGCTAGATATATAAGCTCAAGGCTAATGAAGGTGTGGTTCCCTGTAGACTAGGGAAGGTGGCTGCAGGTTAATTGGAACACCTGCAGTCAATTAAGGCCCTGTTAGGAATAGTAATAAAACCCCCTGCGTCAGGCAGACAGAGGAAGAGGAGAAAGGAAGGACTGGAGCTTGGAGGTGTGTTGAGAGATTTGGAAGACCTGAGAACTGGAGTAAGGGAGACCCTGCCCAGCAGGAGAGGGAGACTCCCTTCTCCCCAGCATCTAAGGACCGAGGGTAAGAAACCCACAGGAGTTGAGAGGCGCTGGGACTCAGAGTGAGGAACAAACCCAGACCCCTCCCCACTTCCCTCCTCTACCACTTTCCCAGGCTAGTAGCGGGGCCCTCTGCACCCAAGAGCAGGGGCAAAGGGTGGCATCTTAGCTCCCCACCAAGAAAAGCGCAGGATCCACCAAACTGAAATTGGCCATCTTGCCACACTGTATATACCAAGCATTCATTAGCTCACCCAGAAAACTATTATAACGTTGCTTTGTTTAAACAATTTTAATTTCCTTGATCTTCCTAAACTCAAATTAAGAAGAACCTCTGTTTGCGTACAGCAACCCAGTTTTCAAGAAATAAAACACACTTGGTTAAAGTATTTTAAAGAATCCTTATTGAAGTTACAGGGACAAACCATCTCGATGTGTAGAAAGAATAGTAAATATGGCAGGCGACCAGCTTGGCTTAACAATGAAATCCTTGCTGATCTTAAACACCAAAAAGAAGCTTACAAGGAGTGGAAGATTGGACAAACGACCAGGGAGGAGTATAAAAATATTGCTCGGGCATGCAGGAGTGAAATCAGGAAGGTCAAATCACACTTGGAGTTGCAGCTAGCAAGAGATGTTAAGAGTAGCAAGAAGGGTTTCTTCAGGTATGTTAGCAAAAAGAAGAAAGTCAAGGAAAGTGTGGGCCCCTTGCTGAATGGGGGAGGCAACGTAGTGAGAGAGGATGTGGAAAAAGCTAATGTACTCCATGCTTTTTTTTGCCTCTGTCTTCTCGAACAAGGTCAGCTCCCAGACTACTGCACTGGGCAGCTCAGCATGGGGAGGAGGTAACCAGCCCTCTGTGGAGAAAGAAGTGGTTCAGGACTATTTAGAAAAGCTGGACGAGCACAAGTCCATGGGACCGATGTGCTGCATCCGAGAGTGCTAAAGGAGTTGGCGGATTTGATTGCAGAGCCTTTGGCCATTATCTTTGAAAACTCATGGCGATGTCCCGGGCGACTGGAAAAAGGCTAATGTAGTGCCCATCTTTAAAAAAGGGAAGGAGGAGGATCCTGGGAACTACAGGCCAATCAGCCTCACCTCAGTCCCTGGAAAAATCATGGAGCAGGTCTTCAAGGAATCAATTCTGAAGCACTTAGAGGAGAGGAAAGTGATCAAGAAAAGTCAGCATGGATTCACCAAGGGCAAGTCATGCCTGACTAATCTAATTGCTTTCTATGATGAGATAACTGGCTCTGCGGATGAGGGGAAAGCAGTGGACGTGTCATTCCTTGACTTTAGCAAAGCTTTTGACATGGTCTCCCACAGTGTTCTTGCCAGCAATTTAAAGAAGTATGGGTTGGATGAATGGAATATAAGGTGGATAGAAAGCTGGCTAGATCATTGGGTCAACGGGTAGTGATCAATGGCTCCATGTCAAGTTGGCAGCTGGTATCAAGCTGAGTGCCCTAAGGGTCGGTCCTCGGGCCGGTTTTGTTCAATATCTTCATTAATGATCTGGAGGATGGCGTGGACTGCACCCTCAAAAGTTTGCAGATGACACTAAACTGGGAGGAGAAGTAGATATGCTGGAGGGTAGGGATAGGATACAGAGGGACCTAGACAAATTGGAGGATTGGGCCAAAAGAAATCTGATGAGGTTCAACAAGTACTTAGGACAGAAGAATCTCATGCACCACTACAGACTAGGGACCGAATGACTAGGCAGCAGTTTTGCAAAAAAGGACTTAGCGGTTACAGTGGACGAGAAGCTGGATATGAGTCAACAGTGTGCCCTTGTTGCCAAGAAGGCTAACAACATTTTGGGCTGTATAAGTAGGGGTATTGCCAGCAGATCGAGGGATGTGATCGTTCCCCTCTATTCGACATTGGTGAGGTCTCATCTGGAGTACTGTGTCCAGTTTTGGGCCCCACACTACAAGAAGGATGTGGAAAAATTGGAAAGCGTTCAGCAGAGGGCATCAAAAATGATTAGGGGACGGGAACACATGATTTATGAGGAGAGGCTGAGGGAACTGGGATTGTTTAGTCTGCAGAATAGAAGAATGCGGGGGGATTTGATAGCTGCTTTCAACTACCTGAAAGGGTGTTCCAAAGAGGATGGCTCTAGACTGTTCTCAGTAGTAGCAGATGACAGAACAAGGAGTAATGGTCTCAAGTTGCAGTGAGGAAGGTTTAGGTTGGATATTAGGAAAAACTTTTTCACTAGGAGGGTGGTGAAACACTGGAAATGCGTTACCTAGGGAGGTGGTGGAAATCTCCTTCCTTTGAGGATTTTAAGGTCAGGCTTGACAAAGCCCTGGCTGGGATGATTTAATTGGGGATTGGTCCTGCTTTGAGCAGGGGGTTGGACTAGATGACCTCCTGAGGTCCCTTCCAACCCTGATATTCTATGATTCTAAAACTCAGAGGCATAGTGAGATATACATCTTTATGCTCAGTAGAGAGCTCATATCTGAAGAAGACACAGAAAACAAGAGGGTTTTAATAAAGCTGCTTTATGGATAAGTCAATGGTTTCATGTTGCTGGGTTTGTGCAACTATTTTCTTTAGTTGAAATCGAGGTTGGTTTGCTCCCTTAAGTTTCAATTTTTGTTTCAAATTTAAACAAAGCCAAAGTTTCAAAGTAAAGTTGAAACAGAATTTCATGTGATTCTCATGCAAAAACATAAATTGTCCAGCTTCTATCTGCTTATTACTAGAGTGTCTGAGTACCTTGCATTAGTTAATGATCCTACCCTTGCATCATCCTGAGATAGGAAAGCAGCATTCTCCTTTTACAGGTATAGAGGCTCCAGTTCAGGGATGCATTTAAGTGCATGATTAAATCTGCTGCTGTTCAAAAAAGCACTGCACAGGGATGGACCTCTGAATCTGGGACAGAAGGACTGGGGTAATACAGGAAATATGTGGCAGAGTCAAAAAACTGAACTCAAATCTCTTGCATAAAAGTTCAGTCCCTTAATGACAAGGCCTTCTTTTCTTTACTCAAGACTGGGTCTGGATTTGTTTTTGTTCATGCATATCTCAGCTCGGTCGATGACCCTGCTTTTTCTTTCAACTTTGTAACTGAGCCTGAAACTCCCCAATGACTTTTTGTGTTTTGGATTTTGTTACAAGCATTTCATGCAGCTCCAGACTCTAAAACCATAATAATTTTAGCATCATGAAGAGACAATCCCAAAAGAATGAGCTGCTTAATGCAGAATAGAAAGTGCACTTCAGTGCAGAGAGACTTTACCGATGTGGACCTGTTGCCCTGCATCAGTGCTTAATTTGTAATGAAAGAGATGCTGGGACTCAAGTAATTTTTTACTTTCATAACTGATGCGGCAAGCCCAGAGGTGCTGGGACTATGAACTGTCAAGTCTCGAGGTGCTGGAGTTCAGCTCTGGCAATCCCTGGCACAAATTAACCACTGCTGTGTATCCTGCTCAAATTTCTGCACTACGCATACACTCCTGGCTCGGGAAGAAGGAAACCAAGAGTGAACAATGTTGGGCTAGCTGGGCTTTTGTCTGTTTATAGTTTTGAACTCAGGCATTCATTTAAGACACAACCAATGACTCCTACCAAGTTGAAAAATAAACTGGAGATAAACACTTGAATGAGGGTAAGGAATAAAGGCTGCCACCTGCTCAGGTGTGTACAGTGTCTTTGTCTTCCACACATGCAAGTTTCCCAAAATTTCCTCCCACCTACGGCTGCTGCAGGATTTGATCCTAAAGCCAAAGTTCTGCAAATATGTGCTTAATTCTGTGTATGTGAGCAGTCCCATTGACTTAAACAAGCCCACCCATGTATAGAAATGTGAACATGTGTGTATGCATTTGCAGGCAGAAACATGGAATGAGGACCTTTTTTCCTTTTCTACCAAGAAATAAATGCTTTGTGAACACTTTGCAAAGACAGGAATCCTTCCAAGTACAGAAGGCTGAGAGGAAGCATTTGCATGGTATTTGGAATACGCAGAGATGTCATTATCAAATTAATATGAAGATAAGAGCATTTTGCCTTAGGAGTAATTTGACATTGTGTCAGATTAGCATTAATTTCACTAATAGGTTATGAAAAGGCCATATTTAATTACATAGGTGCATCAAGTAATTTTTTTAAACTTCCAGTACAATACAAAACAACACATTAGCATGTAAAATTGCAATTGCAATTAGGTAATGCAGTAAACAGTGTGTTCTGGAGAAACATTAGATCTGCAGTAGATTTTCTGTACTCTCCTTCAGTTACTTTCAATTCTTCTCCCTCCGGAACAGTAAATGGCTTTTTCTTCCTACTGTAGTACAGCCAATTAAATTAATTTGTTGGAAATAACTGCTGGCTATCCTTTATGCATTACTGGATTAGACTTCTTAATGTTCTGTGTTCTTATACTATTCTGAACAGTGGTTTCCATTTTTTTTAAGCAGTTGTATCTGTTTACCTGACATACCGCGATACTGGCTATAGCCCACCCTGCTTTTACATTTACGGTTATGCCTTAATTGTTAGTTTCTTCACTCCTTTGAAACCCTAGACAGAATAAGGTCAATATTTTATTTACAAAAGAATATTTAGGATCTAGTTCTGCAAGCACTTATATGCATGCTTAACTTTTAAGCATGTGAGGGTCATATGAGTAATTGGGACTACTCACCTGCTTAAAGTTAAGCACATGGGTATGTCTTTGCAAGATTGGGATCTTCACTTGGACTGCTCAGAGTGAATACAGTTAAGTATACACACAAGTCTCAGCAGGAATTGGGCAGCTATATATAAGATTCAAAGGATTGTCACTGTGTGTCAATCTGAAGTCTCAAATGTCTGTTTGGCTGGTGTGAAGTGATGGAAGCAGCTTCGAGCATGGCTGAGAGCTCTCTTTGTTCAAAAAATCACCAGGTTGAATCATCACTGGGTTTCACCGTCTGATACCATCCATTTTTTTTAATTCTCAGCCATTTTGACTTTACAAATGACATCCATGTAGAAATACGGCTACAGTAAGGCGTGTATCTATGCCATGCTGAATCCTAGACCATTGTGTTATATGAGGTAACTCAACCAATCACCACCCTTACTCTACAGCTAACTGTATGCAACCATTTCATTGGTCGTATGATTGCAAAGATGGTGGATTATTTGGCCCAACAGCCATGCACAAAATATTCATCTCAGAGCACACCCTGCCAGGCACAAACCAGCATACACAAGAACCCCAAACATATAGCCCCTCACCGCAGCGAACACCCCTCATTCAACCATGCATGTCCACACAACATGACCCTCACACAAATCAACACAATCAGCACACTGAATAACCCCAAACGTTATTCTTAAGCAGTGGCTGTCAACCTTTTCCAAGCTACTGTACCCCTTTCAGGAGTCTGGTTTGTCTTGCATACCCCCAAGTTTCACCTCACTTAAAAACTACTTGCTTACAAAATCAGACATAAAAATACAAAAGTGTCACAGCACACTATACTGAAAAATGGCTGACTTTCTCATTTTTACCATATCATTATAAAATAAATCAATTGGATTATAAATATTGTACTTACATTTTAGTGTATAGTGTATTAGAGCAGTATAAACAAGTCATTGTACGAAATTTTAATTTGTACTGACTTTGCTAGTGCTTTTTATGTAGCCTGTTGTAAAACGAGGCAAATATCTAGATAAGTTGATGTACCTCTTGAAGACCTCTTCGTATCCCCAGAGATATATGTACCCCTGGTTGAGAACCACTGCTCTAAAGGCTAGAAATTCTGAGTCTCTGTTTCCATTGTTTCACATTGACAAGTGTGGATGAGAGCTCTTATTGCTTAGAATATCACCATGTTCACTGGGATTTATGGTCTATTACTGCCCTGTTTGTAGATTCTCACCATTTTCAGCTTTTTTACACATCTGACTTTACAAAATTACACCTACGCAAGAGTGGCTTTCAGCTACTAGTTAGTTTGCTTCTTGTTCATGAGGCAATAACTGTTTAGTGGGTTAAATAAAAACTGTAGCTGAATTTATATATATAAAAGTGTGTGTGTGAGAGAGAGAGAGAATGAACCCTACAGTATACTCCATAGTAGCCCAAAACACACAGTAATCCTTATTTCTTTTCAGTAATTTCTCGCAACTTGTTAGATGCTGTACAATCAGAACAGAATGTATTGTCCCCCTGCTGAAGACTTTACATTCTTAAAAAAAAAGTGCAGAGTACTACAATAGTCCTTGTAAGAGGAAAGTACATCTTATTCTAGGGAAAAAATTACTTAAAATTGAATAATTTAACAGCCCAGATGAAGGTTATTATCAATTAACATTGTCCTGTAAATATATTGGCAATGTAAAATAGAAAAAGTAAATAAATAAAGAAAATGAGATGACCTATATATATTCACAGATAAAAGCATAATAAACTGAAGGTAAGGTTGAGAACTTTTTAGTGATTTTAAGAGTACATTATGAGGATAGTGTAAGTATGGCAAAACCCAGCTTTACAAACTCAGCAGATTCAAAACTAAGATTATACTTAAATGAAATCCAAACATGTTAAGGTTTTGAAATGCACAGTCAACCCAAACAACCCTAACTCTGCCCTGCCGTGATGCCATGGAATAACCATACAATAATGATGAATGAAAAATAGTAATTGTCGTCCTAGATTACATTAAACTATTTTTAAAAGACATGTTAGATGTTTCTTTTACGTTCCTCTAAAGGGCAGAGTTAAGGCTATTTGAATGCCCTAACTATGCATTTTCACAGTTGTTAATTTTAACCATAAGTTTGAATTTGCTGAGTTTGTAATGTTTACTTTGGGGGTGATTACAACAGCCCAGTCATGTTTTTATTCATGTATTGATGTGTACTCAACTTTAACTCTGTTTTAATGCAGATTTTTATCTGGGAATTTTTAAAGCAGCACAAAGCATCCAGAGCACACAGTTTCCTCCAGTTCTTGAACTCTGTTACCCTACTTACACACAGGCAAGTTCCCCTTCCCACCTTCCCTAAAAGTCTCACTGTAGACACATGCATCCTTTCCTCCTGTGCCCCAAATGTCTATACTTCCACCCTGAATTTCCCCTGTGCCTGCTGAGTCAATCTGGAGCAGCAGGTAGTTTTTAAAAAGAAATTTGCAGGGGCTGATAAATATAAATATAGAGAACTCCCCCAAACTGCCTTTTTTTCAAAATGGGGGTCATCTCCTATTCTCAGTGGGAATGAAACCAAAAATGTCCTTAGCAAAGATGCTTTTTTCCCAAATGGCCACAGCTTCTCTCCCATGGAGAACAATGGCAGGCAAAGCTGACCTCAGAGAAGGTGATGACCCCTCAGAGTTTATGGGGTCACCACTTTCCCTGTAGACTGCTTGCCTTCATTCTTAGTGGGACTAAAGGATTCATGGAACCTCTAAAATCCTCTTCTTATTGGTTATAATAAAATAAATATTTACTGAAGTATAAATGTGTTGGCAGCCTATAGCCCCAAGGGTTGAAAAGTCAACCTTTGTTCTGCAGTTGGGGGCATTTTTATCCTTGTCTTGGTCACATTTTTTTGAACCATTAGACTACAGTTTTTACTACCACCCTGGACGTTTTTGAGTTTCTAGGTCAGTAAATAATATAAATGTTACATCGGGGGGAGGGATAGCTCAGTGGTTTGAGCATTGGCCTGCTAAATCCAAGGTTGTGAGTTCAATTCTTGAGGGGGCCATTAAGTGATCTGGGGAAAAAATTGGGGATTGGCCCTGCTTTGAGCAGGGGGTTGGACTAGATGACCTCCTGAGGTCCCTTCCAACCCTGATATTCTATGATTGTGGGCAAGGAATTTCTAGTGGCCAAATACTAATGGTGGGACGTTCTAGTGTCCAAAGAGAGCCAAAGAAGTGAGAGAGCTGCATGCTAGAGGTGTGAAGCCTGGAGCAGACTTGCTAAATGAGCTAATTAGAGAGATCTAGTGCGGGGAGGGAACCACAAGTGGCTGACTTCTTACAAGAGAGCTGAAGCAGTTGTTTGGGAAGTCTACAGGGGAATCAGGGTTAAGCAGGACAGCTGAAAGCAGAACCCCACGGCAGGTCACCCCCTAAGAACTCATAATAAAGGAGAAGGATTCAGTGAAGGAACCCTTTTGCTTACCCTTGTTCTGAGGAAAGTGCCATGCCTTGCAACAGCTTTTTGGACCCTGAGTATTACTTTTAAGTTATTGTCTCAATAAACCCAGACCCCTTCAAGGGCAGAGATTGGAGCAGCAAGTGTGTGAAGTCTTTGTAAAAGGACCTGAGGAGACTAATGGGCAGATCAGAGGCACAGTGGGCTGAAGTGGCCATGCTGTTTGTTCAAGGTCCCAGTACACCCACCAATGCGTGCACACACACACACACACCCCCAGGGTATTCCCTGCTGAGACTCTCCCAGAGCCCACCCTAACTGAACTGATGAGCTACAATGACCCTAAAGTTTTCTTGACAAAGTTTGAGCAAGTGGTGGCCACCACCAGCTGGGAAAGGAGCTCCTGGGCTACCCAGCTTGCCCCCTACCTGACTGGGAAGCCCAGGCTGTTTACAAAGACCTCAGTACAGAAGAAGCCCAATCATACTCCATCTTGAAGGCTGCCATATTGCATCAGCTTGGACTATCCCCCGCGATCTATTAGAGGAAGGTTCGCAAGACACTGTTCCCAAAAGCAGGCTGTACACAGGCTGTCAACCAACAGCTCTGTGACTTGGCCACTCGCTGGCTGACCCCAGAAACCAAACCCTGGGCAACCTCATGGACAGCATTGCTTTAGAACAATATTTAGAAATTCTCCCAGTAGCAGTACAAGCTCAGCAACCATTGCAGATTCCATAGAGATGACAGAGAGGTTTTTGGAACCAGAGGACTCAAGTGTTGGAAGAAGCTCCCTGTGGTCACTTGTAGCTGGGCCTCGTTTTGGGGCCTCTGGAGCTAGGAGGTGCCTGGACTGCGAAACCTAAGCAGTGTCAAGCCATATGCTGGATGGACAAAGCCCTGCGCTGTTATTTGTTTGGGACTCCCTTTCTTCTTGTCACTCATCACACAGCGCTCCGATGGCTGAAGATGATGAAAGATTCAAATGCCCAGGTTACTCATTGGTACCTTGCTTTACAGCCCTTTCGGATTCATATAGAGTATTGTCCTGGCAAGAACCACCAGCAAGCAGAGTTTCAGTCCAGGGCAGATGAAGATGGCAAGCTGACAGGCCTGCTCAGAAGGATAGGGGTAATGTGAGAGAGCAAAGGGCATGAGAGGGAGCAAGGGAGCTGCCTGCAGGAGACTTGAAGCCTGGAGTAGACTTGCTAAATGAGCTTGTCATAAATATAAAGGGAAGGGTAAACCCCTTTGAAATCCCTCCTGGCCAGGGGAAAGCTCCTCTCACCTGTAAAGGGTTAAGAAGCTAAAGGTAACCTCGCTGGCACCTGACCAAAATGACCAATGAGGAGACAAGATACTTTCAAAAGCTGGGAGGAGGGAGAGAAACAAAGGGTCTGGTCTGTCTGTAGTCGTCTTGGCCAGGGACAGAACAGGAATGGAGGCTTAGAACTTTTAGTAAGTAATCTAGCTAGGTATGTGTTAGATTATGATTTCTTTAAATGGCTGAGAAAAGAATTGTGCTGAATAGAATAACTATTTCTGTCTGTGCATCTTTTTTGTAACTTAAGGTTTTGCCTAGAGGGGTTCTCTATGTTTTTGAATCTAATTACCCTGTAAGATATCTACCATCCTGATTTTACAGGGGGGATTTCTTTATTTCTATTTACTTCTATTTTTTATTAAAAGTCTTCTTGTAAAAACTGAATGCTTTTTCATTGTTCTCAGATCCAAGGGTTTGGGTCTGTGGTCACCTATGCAAATTGGTGGGGCTTTTTATCCAACATTTCCCAGGAAAGGGGGGGTGCAAGTGTTGGGAGGATTGTTCATTGTTCTTAAGATCCAAGGGTCTGGGTCTGTAGTCACCTAGGCAAATTGGTGAGGCTTTTTACCAAACCTTGTCCAGGAAGTGGGGTGCAAGGTTTTGGGAAGTATTTTGGGGGGAAAGACGCGTCCAAACAGCTCTTCCCCAGTAACCAGTATTAGTTTGGTGGTGGTAGCGGCCATTCCAAGGATAACGGGTGTAATATTTTGTACCTTGGGGAAGTTTTGACCTAAGCTGGTAAAGATAAGCTTAGGAGGTTTTTCATGCAGGTCCCCACATCTGTACCCTAGAGTTCAGAGTGGGGGAGGAACCTTGACAGAGCTAAACAGAGATTCGTAGCATGGGGAGGGAACCACAAGCAGCCAGTGCTTAATTTGTGATGAAAGAAGGGCCGGGGCTCAAGCAATTTTTTTATTTTCATAACGGACACAGCAAGCCCAGAGGTTCCAGGGCTATGAACTGCTAAGCCTAGAGGTGCCGGGCTTTAGCCCTGGCACAAATTAAGTGCTGTAAGCAGCTGATTTCTTATAAGAGAGCTGAAGCAGTTGTTTGAGGAAGCTGACTCTGGGAACTCTACAATGGAGTTAGCTCGGAGCAGGACAGGTGCAAGCAGAACCCCCAGGAGGGTCACCCCTGAAGAACTCATAAAAAAAGAAATGATTCGATGAAGGAACACTTCTGTTTAGCCACGCTCTGAGGTAAGAGCCATGCCTTGGGACAGCATTTTGGGACTCTGAGTATTACTTTTAAGTTATTGTCTGAATAAACCCAGGCCCCTATAAGGGTGGCAATTGGACAAGCAAGTGTGTGGATGCTCTGTAAAAGGGCCTGGAACAGGGAGAATAAAGGGCAGATCAGAGGCACCCTGGCCACAAGAGGGCACATGGGGACAGCCCACTTTCCACGGCAACCTTATAAATGTCCTTTTCCCCTAGTGCTCCCCACATCCCTCCTGCTCCCCCAAAAAAGGAGAGAGAGAGAGATTCAGATTCAGTTCAGATTCAGCCTGAAATGCTAGCGCATTTCGCCAGACACACAGATGAATAGATCTGTAATGAAGTACTATTTTTCCTGGAAAAAAAGAACAGAAGGACTTGTGGCACCTTAGAGACTAACAAATTTATTAGAGCATAAGCTTTCGTGAGCTACAGCTCAATTCATCGGATGAAAATCCAATGAATGGAAATTTGGCATTACTGTCTGTGCATTGCAAAGCAATAGTTAGTTGGGTATTGAATCCACCAAAAGGAAGATTTGAAAATGATGAAGTGCATTCAGACAAGAAACTAGAAAGCTGGGAAAGGTGAAAAGAGGCAGGCTCCAGACTTGTGGTACGCTGATAGCAAGTGTAATAGCAAAAATGATTGTTTTGTTTCCTAGGATAGGGAGGAAGAACAGAGAATGCTGCAGTTGATTGTCTTACATTCCACTGTGCAGCGATAGTCCAGTTTGCACTGTGGGTGTTCTAACCTGAGAAGTGCAAACAATTCAGCAACAATTCAAAACAAGAATCTTGGGAAACTAACAAGACTGAGACCTGGCTAGGATCAAGTCTATCACTTTAATATCTGATTCACCCTCTTTTGAGGTGATTGTATGCTGTACCTGCTTAGAGACTAACTCAGTGGGTTTATTTCTCATCTTCAGTGACAGTAATACGGTCCTGTGATTCTAAATGTAGTTGATGTTAACTCATTGGCTCATCATGAATGCTGTTAGACAAAGGATATCAATAGCTATTAAAACCTCGTATTCCAAGGGTAGCCAATAGCTGCAGCATTTATAATAGTGCAAGGCAAACCTTGAATTGCACTGTGATAATTTCATAAATGTTTAAACAATTAAACACTTCAATCACTTGTATTCGCCATTGTTTGTAAAATACATTAAAAAGTTACTGTGGAAACAATAAAGAGACAGAGCTTCTGCTTGTCTGAGATCCTGGTATTATACTTTTTATCTCAAATAATTATGTGGCCTCTATTACCATAATATCTGAGCACCTCACAATCTTCACTGTAGTTATATTGCATTACTCTTGTGAAGTAGGGAAGTTCTCTTATCCCCATCGTGGGGGAAGTAGTGGGGCAAGAGCAGCCATAGAGCCACAGGCCCCTGGCCAGACCTTCCTCTCATCCAAGTCAGATGATAAGGAAGGATCTCTGGGTTCTGTCCATGCAGTATGAGTTAGCCCCATATTCCACACCCAGGATGCCTCACTGAGTGAAGTATCATACGGTTGGATTTCCTTAGCTTGCAAATCTGGTTATGTCATCCCTCTTAGGTGGCATTTTAACTGAAATGAGGATATGGTGTCTGATTTTGTCTGGTTTCCTGGCAATGCCGAGATGCTTGCCCTTTTTTAATTGTAATCTGCCTGTAGCATGAGTAACTTTTATTTGGGGTTCCTAAAAACCACTGTAACCCACACTTGTAGTTTTGCCAGCTCCTGGAACTCTGGACTGAGTCTCTAGAGTATCCTAACTTATAGGAATATAGCAATAATGGCTACCAGAACCCTCTGACATCATTTCCCAGCATGCATGGAGTCAGGGGAGGGGACAGAATGGATTAGAATATCCTGCTGGGGCTAGTAGAAAGGCCAGTAATGAGCCAGAGCTGCTCACCCTGACTCAGAAACAGAGAGATTAGTTTTAGTGTCAATTTTGAGCTTTGAGTTTTGGAACTGAGAGAGAAGCAGCACAGCTCAGAGAGTCTTTGATTAATTCCCACTCCCCACAAAGGGAGTCTTTCAGTTGCTGTAGGATCTAATGAATGGGTCAGGCAGTTCAAGGTCTGAGGAGACAAGCACCCAGTGTGTCAGAGTCCAAATAACGTCCCCTTTGTTATGCTGTCATTTTGGGGGATGTCATTCCATTGGTGGGGTTTGTATTGATTTACGTCATTGTTTATTGTGCACTGGGTTTTATACTCCTTGCTGGCTGTGGTAGCATTATTCATTTTCCCAAGGGAAACACACCTTGTATTTTGGCACAGTGAGGAGTTACCTTGGATGGAGGCACCAGGCATAACAACAATTAACCAGGACCCTACCCAGTCATAGAGAGGGGAGAAGCCACTCCAAGTAGCAAGCACCATGGTGGAGGTTTGAGCTTGCTCTCAGGAGAGAGACTACCCCCAACTGTGTGACTGGGAAACAAAATGGCAGATGAAATTCAGTGTTGAAAAATGCAAAGTAATGCACATTGGAAAACATAATCCCAACTATACATATAAAATGATGGGGTCTAAATTAGCTATTACCACTCAAAAAAGAGATCTTGGAATCATTGTGGATAGTTCTCTGAAAACATCCACTTAATTTGCAGCGGCAGTCAAAAAAGCGAACAGTGTGTTGGGAATCATTAAGAAAGAGATAGATAATAAGACAGAAAATAACATATTTTATATAAATACTTGAATACTGCGAGCAGATGTGGTTGCCCCATCTCAAAAAAGATATATTGCAATTGGAAAAGGTTCGGAAAAGGGCAACAAAAATGATGAGGAGTATGGAACAGCTTCTGTATGAGGAGAGATTAGTAAGAATGGGACTTTCCAGAGGGAGATGATTGAGGTCTATAAAATCATGACTGCTGTGGAGAAAGTAAATAAGGAAGTGTTATTCACTCCTCATAACAAAGAACTAGGGGTCACTAAATGAAATTAATAGGCAGAAGGTTTAAAACAAAAAAATGAAATATTTCTTCACACAACATCCAGTCAATCTGTGGAACTCTTTGCCAGAGGATGTTGTGAAGGCCAAGACTATAATAGGGTTCAAGAAAGAACTGGATAAATTCGTGAAGGATAGGTCCATCAATGGCATTAGCCAGGATGAGCAGGGATGGTGTCCCTGGTCTCTGTTTGCCAGAAGCTGGAATGGGCGACAAGGGATGTATCACCTGATGATGACCTGTTCTGTTCCTTCTCCCTGGGGCACCTGGCATTGGCCACTGTCAGAAGACAGGATACTGGACTAGATGGATCTTTGGTCTGATGCAGTATGGCCATTCTTATGTACCCCACTTCTGCTGTAATATGCTCACTAGTGCAGAGTGGAGGATAGAAAAATTCCAGTTCACAAAGGATTTCAAAATTTGTTTTTATTCCAGTTTGGAATGACACCCCCAAAACCTTCTAAATTCTCCATAAATGAAAATTCAGGAAAAAAGATTTTGATTCAATTGAAATGTTTCCTTTTGATTTTGACTTTATTTTATATTATGATATTACGATGCAAACTTTAAAAAAATAGAATTGAAGAGCTAATTTCAGTATGACCAATCAAAATATTTCATTCTCAAAATGAACTTTTTTCTGCTTTTTCTCATAAGTTACATTTCCATTAAATTGAGATGAAATGTTTATATTTTGACAGAGCAGCATTTTCCAATGGAAAACTATTCCATTGTCATTTTTCTGACCAGATCTACTGCTTATAGCTATTCAGCATATATCTCTAAACATGAATATGTGTCAACCACTTCTTAGATAGGGTATGGTTTCTTTAGTTTTAATTAACCTGATATTTCTAATACCAACCAGTAGTTTTGTGCAGCATATTTCTAGTGTAAAATTAGTACAGAGCAAATATCTAAAATACCTATTATAAAAGACAGTGGTTGACATTTAAGCTCTCACTTTCTTTTTAACTCATAATTTATAATAAAGCTTAAAGAGAAGGATAAGGGGTGACCTGCTTACAGTCTATATTTAACTATATGGGGGAACAAATATTTAATAATAGGGTCTTCCATCTAGCAAAGAAAGGTATAACACGATCCAATGGCTGGAAGTTGAAGCTAGACAAATTCAGACAGGAAATAAGGCGCACATTTTTAACAGTGAAAGTAATCATTGAAACAATTTACACAGGTCATGGATTCTTAATCACTGGCAATTTTTAAATCAAGATTGGATGTTGTTCTCATTGATACACGCTATGAATTATTTAGGGAAGTTCTATGGCCTGTGTTAGGAGGAGGATCACAATGGTCCATTTTGGTCTGGAAATCTATGGATCTATAAAGAAGTCAGTTTTAGGGGTATCTCAGCACTATGAGTAACAACACTATATTCTCAAATTGACTTTGTCTTACTGAATTAAAGACTTGTTTAACTGTGCTTGTATAACATACAAGGGAAACAGAAATAATTGATCTAGTGGACAGGACATTAGGTTGCAAGTTAAGAGACATGGGTTCTATTTGTGACTCTGCCACTGGCCTACTGTGTAACCTTGGGCAAGTCACTTCACGTATCTGTGCCTCTGTCTCTCACCATATGTTTGTAAAAGGCAAAGCTCAGTGAGGCCCTCACCTTTCTTGGAGCTCTAGGAGCTACAAATAATTACCTCTAAATGGATATTTTGTAAAAGTCACATGTTAATAAATAATACACACAATGTGTGCTGTTCTCATTGTCCTTAACTGTGGTTGGTATAGAACAAAAGGTTTTACTGAAGCACTTAAAATTTTTTAGACTACTAGAGGAGGTTTTTTTCATGTGAAAAATGAGTGTCCATTTATTCACAATATCACCTGCATTGTGCACTCAGGGAAAACAGTCAGTTACAGATTGATCTAGCAGCCTGTGCATGTATGTTCAGTATATTTTTGGCAGGTGCCACTGAGCATCTGCCCTTTGAAAATATGTACTTTCTTGATTAGTGATTTCTTCACATACCGAGTGGTGAGGTACTCAAAAGTGAATGCTATTCACCAAGGCCAGATGAGGGGTTATCATCTTCCTAAGTCATGGTATGTGCTCCCTGAAATCACAATGGCTGCATCACATTTGAATCTCTTGAATAATTTGTCCACAATACCTGTTTACACTTCCCCCTGCCCATGCCCCAATGCACAAGATTGTGTTTCTCCTATCTGAGGCTTTTTAAAATCAAAACCTGCCTCGGTTTCTTACTTTCTCTAGATCTCTTTGTGGTATTACCCTATCTTCATTGCTAGTTACAATGCTTGTAGTTTAATATCATTTTCCAATTTAATGAATGTGACAATTATCCCCCTTTTCCAGCTAAGTAACAAAGACATTACATAAAGATCTGATCCAAAACACATTGAAGCCAATGAAAAGACTCCCATTGATTTCAAAGGGCTTTGGTTTAAGCCCGAAGAGCCAACCTACCACCGATCCCTGAAGCACCCTGCTGGAATACCAGTCTTCTGCTCATAACATTGCCATTTAAATGTAACCTCTTGATTCTGGTCCATGTGACATACCATTCACATACAAGCTAATCTGGATCATCTTTTTTTTTTCCATTTTCAATCATTTTCCTAGCCAGACACATTTTTATTCATTTTAAATATTTTAAGGGCAAATACTTTGTTTTAATTAAAGGTATGACAGTTCTGTAGAGCTTTGAGGAATACCACAGTTACAGGAAAAATTAATATGATAACATGACATGAAAATTGTGATGAAAATTTAATAATCTAATTTTCCCCAAAATAGCAGAATATGAGAGTCTGATTTCTAACAGTAAAAAAAAAAAAAAAAAAATCCACCAATCCGTCCTCTGCAAATAACATAAATGGGTATTTAAAGGTGTAACTTTAGCACCCTGGTGGCCAAGATGGAGTCTGCTCTGCAGGCAGCTCTGTCCAACAGAAGGTGCATGCAGGAAGGCAGCAGGAAAACCCTCTTCTACCCCAGGGGTACCTGTTCCAACCACCCCAGAGTGAACACACACGCACACTGGAAGAGTACAATGAACATAGGAAAAGGAAATATTTATTCACAAAGGGATGAATGGAGAAAAAACAGCATTAGGGGAAATAGGGGGAGTGCTAAAACAAGGTTACATTCAACACAAGAGCCCACAGGCTCAGTGGTAAAACAGTCTGAAAGGGCAGACACTGAGCAATGCATCTGCCCTCGGAGTTCAGGAGTCCTGGGCAGAGTTCCAGTCCAGTGATGAGTCTTGGGTGCTCCTGATTGTCTTCGGCACCAGTAAACTTTCCTCCAGCAAACCCCTCCAGTGCCCTCTTCTGCTCCTCTCTGCAAAGCCACACAGAGCGACAACCTCTCTCCTTATTCCCAATGCAAAGTCACAAGCCCCGTTATTCACAGCCCCATACAGCTCTGGGCACCAGTGATACTGGGTCCAGTTCGGTTTGTCCTTCTTGGGTGATTCCTCCCTGCCACAGTGCTCCTCCTGGCTCTAGTCCTGGGGTATCCCCGGTTGGCCACTCTGTCCCTCCCACGCTTCAGGCAGATTTCCATCTGCTTCACTCTGAGGGCCTGCTTGCTGTAGCCCTTCTGTCTGGACCTCCAGATACTCATCCTGTCACTCCCCCTCTCCCCATATTCCCCCATCCCCAAAATATCCAGCATTTCCTCTTCCTGGAACAATCAGCACTTCCTCACCCTCAGGGCAAAGTTTTAAAGGGGCCACACTCTCTGAACCCCAAGGAGATTAAAAGGGGGTATCCTGGAGATGCCTGAAGTAATCTAATTTTTATGAGCCTCCCTACTTCCATTCATTTAATAATAATGCCTAGTGTTTTTCATCAGTAGATCTCAAAGCGCTTTACAAAGGAATTAAGTATCACCCCCATTTTACAGATGGGGAAACTGAGGTATGGAGAGGTGAAGTGACTTTCTGAGGTCATCCAGCAGGTCAATGGCAGAGCTGGGACCAGGTCTCCTTGAGTCTCAGTCCATTGTACCACACTGTTTCACTCTCCCACCATAATGCAGAACCTCCGAGCCTGGGCCGCAGCAGGGAGCAGAAGTCTGGAGCCCCTGGGCTGCCTCGGTCATGGGGAGGGGACGGGGGCGGGGAGCGGTAGAATTCCTGAGCCCAGGCTGCCCTGGCTGCATCCAGCAAGAGTGGAAACCCCCAGGAGACCCTGGAGGAGGAAGCCCGGGCAGCTGCGGTAGGAGCCTGGGGGGGCAGCAGCAGGACAGAAGTCCCGATCCCAGGCTGCCTTGGCTGGGATGGAATTCAACCCCTTACTGGAGCTGGGAGAGGCCCCGAGCCCAGGCTGCACCGGCTGCTGCAGCGACTGGGAGCAGAAGTACCTCCTCATTGACCAGCCCCATCCACTGTGCGGCTGCTAAGGTTGCAAGCACCTTGTCCTACTGCCGCCCCAATCCCCAGGTGCACTTTCCATCCCTGGGGGGCTCTACTTCTGGGTCCCCCTGGGCAGAAGCTGCTAGGACTGGGGGATAAATCAAGGCCTGTGTCTGCACAGCGCTTTGCAGATGAAGCCAGCTTGCAATGAGCGAAAGGTTCTGCTTAACTTTGCTGATTTGAACTTTTGCCTCTGCAACTCCTTGCACTGAAATGAAAAACCATTTCCCATGTAAGCTGCAACTTCAGCCTGGCTGGGCATTGTCCAGAGCTAGCCCTAAACACCCTCCCCTGTCAGTGGGAGAGTTGTCTGTGCACAGATCATGCAGCTGGGTGAGGGAGCTGCTGATTCACTTGGGGCTTGGTCTAGACGGAACGTTACTGCCCGGCAAGCCAGGGCGTGACTCTACAGGGCTAGCAGGCTGCATGGTGACAACCTTGTGTCTCTTGCAGGTCCAGTTTTTCCATTTTGGGGCCCTGGAACTGCTCAGGCAGCCTAGGTGAACACAGGAGGGATGAAACCAAGGCAGGCAGCGATGTTAAGTGTTTCTGATCTCTCCTAGCAAACACACTGGCTGGGACCCAGGCTGCTGACAGTTGATATTTTCTGGTGGTTCTTTTTATTAGTATTCCCTTGCATCCTATTACTACAGAGACTTGCCCAGAGCAGCAGCTGATTTCCTCTGCTCCAGAGGCTCGCTTTCCCATGCAAGCCAGGCAGCGGGCGCTGAATTTGACCCTTAGCTCGGTGGGATGTGGATGGGGACTCGTGCCTGTTGCCCCTGGGCTGGTTGTGGTCCACATGGCCTGGTTTGGGAGGTGTATGGGTGTAAGGAGGGTCCAGGAGGATGCAGGGGAAAGAGAGCCTTGACGTGAGCATTTGCAAAATCAAACCAGCAACCATTCAAAGAAAATCAGACACAGATGGGGCAGAATGAGCCAACAGCTTTTGTGTTGCAATGTTTTGTCAGGCTGCTTTTTTAGGTTGTGATCTACTTGATTTCCCCCTCCGCTCCCCCATGAATGAGCCCAAAGGGAAAGTGCCATAGAAATCTCAGAACTTCACCTGGTTCTAAGTTGGAGCTGTGCATCTTTCAGCTGCACAAATTGGGCTCAACTTCACCCCAAAGACTTAGTTTGTCTCAATCAACTAGAGATGGGACAAAATCAGACCTAATCTCTCAGGGGAAACTTTGGCTGTGACTTCAGAATCAGACCTCATGGATGACCCGAATATCCCTGAACCCTGAGGTCTGAGCCATATCACTTTTTCTTATATATATACACTCAATATAGACGATGTAGCGCACAGCATATATCATAGAATCTCAGGGTTGGAAGGGACCTCAGGAGGTCATCTAGTCCAACCCCCTGCTCAAAGCAGGACCGATCCCCAATGAAATCATCCCAGCCAGGGCTTTGTCAAGCCTGACCTTAAAAACTTCTAAGGAAGGAGATTCTACCACCTCCCTAGGTAACGCAGTCCAGTGTTTCACCACCCTCCTAGTGAAAAAGTTTTTCCTAATATCCAACCTAAATCTCCCCCACTGCAACTTGAGACCATTACTCCTTGTTCTGTCATCTGCTACCACTGAGAACAGTAGATCCATCCTCTTTGGAACCCCCTTTCAGGTAGTTGAAAGCAGCTATCAAATCCCCCCTCGTTCTTCTCTTCCGTAGACTAAACATCCTCAGTTCCCTCAGCCTCTCCTATAAGTCGTGTTCCAGTCCCCTAATAATTTTTGTTGCCCTCCACTGGACGCTTTCCAATTTTTCTACATCCTTCTTGTAGTGTGGGGCCCAAAACTGGACACAGTACTCCAGATGAGGCCTCACCAGTGTCGAATAGAGGGGAACGATCACGTCCCTTGATCTGCTGGCAATGCCCCTACTTATACATCCTAAAATGCCTATGGCCTTCTTGGCAACAAGGGCACACTGTTGACTCATATCCAGCTTCTCGTCCACTGTAACCCCTAGGTCCTTTTCTGCAGAACTGCTGCCTAACCATTCGGTCCCTAGTCTGTAGCGGTGCATGGGATTCTTCCGTCCTAAGTGCAGGACTCTGCACTTGTCCTTGTTGAACCTCATCAGATTTCTTTTGGCCAAATCCTCCAATTTGTCTAGGTCCCTGTGTATCCTATCTCTACCCTCCAGCATATCTACCTCTCCTCCCAGTTTAGTGTCATCTGCAAACTTGCTGAGGGTGCAATCCACACCATCCTCCAGATCATTTATGAAGATATTGAACAAAACTGGCCTGAGGACCGACCCTTGGGGCACTCCACTTGATACCGGCTGCCAACTAGACATGGAGCCATTGATTACTACCCTTTGAGCCTGACAATCTAGCCAGCTTTCTATCCATCTTATAGTCCATTCATCCAGCCCATACTTCTTTAACTTGCTGGCAAGAATACTGTGGGAGACAGTGTCAAAAGCTTTGCTAAAGTCAAGGAATGGCACGTCCACTGCTTTCCCTTCATCCACAGAACCAGTTATCTTGTCATAAAAGGCAATTAGATTAGTCAGGCATGATTTGCCCTTGGTGAATCCATGCTGACTTTTCCTGATCACTTTCCTCTCCTCTAAGTGCTTCAGAATTGATTCCTTGAAGACCTGCTCCATGATTTTTCCAGGGACTGAGGTGAGGCTGATTGGCCTGTAGTTCCCAGGATCCTCCTCCTTCCCTTTTTTAAAGATGGGCACTACATTAGCCTTTTTCGAGTAGTCCGGGACTTTCCCCGATCGCCATGAGTTTTCAAAGATAATGGCCAATGGCTCTGCAATCACAGCCGCCAACTCCTTTAGCACTCTCGGATGCAATGCATCCGGCCCCATGGACTTGTGCTCGTCCAGCTTTTCTAAATAGTCCTGAACTACTTCTTTCTCCACAGAGGACTGGTCCCCTCCTCCCTATGCTGTGCTGCCCAGTGCAGTAGTCTGGGAGCTGACCTTGTTCGTGAAGACAGAGGCAAAAAAAGCATTGAGTACATGAGCTTTTTCCACATCCTCTCTCACTACGTTGCCTCCCTCATTCAGTAAGGGGCCCACACTTTCCTTGACTTTCTTCTTGTTGCTAACATACCTGAAGAAACCCTTCTTGTTACTCTTAACATCTCTTGCTAGCTGCAACTCCAGGTGTGATTTGGCCTTCCTGATTTCACTCCTGCATGCCCGAGCAATATTTTTATACTCATCCCTGGTCATTTTTCCAATCTTCCACTTCTTCTTGTAAGCTTCTTTTTTGTATTTAAGGTCAACAAGGATTTCACTGTTAAGCCAAGCTGGTCGCCTGCCATATTTACTGTTCTTTCTACACATCGGGATGGTTTGTCCCTGTAACCTCAATAAGGATTCTTTAAAATACAGCCAGCTCTCCTGGACTCCTTTCCCCCTCATGTTATTCTCCCAGGGGATCTTGCCCATCAGTTCCCTGAGGGAGTCAAAGTCTGCTTTTCTGAAGTCCAAGGTCCGTATTCTGCTGCTTATATTATAATAGTATAATAATACATTAATACAATGTGAGTTGGTAGATACTGGTGCAAATACCCCTCCCCCTGTGGAGTGTCCTCTTTTTTGAATGTTCAAATATGATAACCCTAATACAGAAGGAATCAGTAGTTGGAGTAGCATTGGCTAATTGGTTTATAAGATGGAACTGAATGTTTTAGCAGGTTCTGAGGAAAGAAAGAGAGAGAGAAAGAGAGAGAGAGAGAAATTGGTTTGGATAAAACAAGAACATTATTTCTTCCAGCCTAACCACGCCTCTTCAAAAGCCATTTTTACACTGATGTTACCAGCCTCAAGACCCATGCCTGATCCTTTGTCATCTGAGTTGTAATAGTTTAATTTATACTGAAATCTCTTCAAGACTGGAGTCCTTATTTTTTCACCTTTGAAAAGGACCATCGCTCCAATGGCATTTTGATATGAATCATCATACTTGTAGCCCAAAGCTCAAACTGAATCCACCCACACAAATTGTTATTCGATGTTCAAAAATTAGACACTCCCCCCCCACCCGCACATCATTTTGCATTTTTTGTATGGCTCTAGAAAGTAGAGACCAGAAAAAGAAAGCCCTAAGTAGCGCAATAGAGCCTGTTTTCTCAAAAGTTTTTTGTCTAGTTCTACTGACCCTAGAAGTTCAGATAGTTTGGATAATCCTCATGACAGTCTGGATATTTGGGTGTTTATGCAAAGTGAAACTCACATCTGTTTGACTTTCTCATATCAAACACCTTCCTATAGCATCTGCAAAAATCAGGATTCCTGAGTTATCAGAGTTTTATACAGTGAAGGCTCTCAGCCAGTCAAAATGATTACAAATTTCACTACTGTCAAATTATTTCTTGCTGAATAAGTCCTTAGTATTAACTTTATGGATTCTTCCCTCAGTTTAACATTCACTTCCCTATTTCTAGCTAAGTTATTCTTTATAGAATCATAGAAATGTAGGGCCGGAAGGGACCTCAAAAAGTCATCATGTCCTTCACTGAGGCAGGACCAAGTTGTAACCTTTCTGCTAAGGTGGAGTTGGCAGCAACAAGTACTGGGTTCAATATCTAGCGGTTCCTCTTTAACAGTACAACAGAAATCTGGCTCAAGCCCCCACCCATGGAGATTCCACACCTTCCTTGGAAGACCATTTCAGGGCTTAATTACACTTATATTTAGAAAGCTTTTTCTAATACCTAGTCTAAATCTCCCTTGCTGCAGATAAAGTCCATTATTACTTGTTTTACTTTTAGTGGACATAAGAACATAAAAATCGCCATACTGGGTCAGATCAAAGGTCCATCTAGCCTAATATCCTGTCTTCCGACAGTAACCAATCCCAGGTGCCCCAGAGGGAACAAACAGAACAGGTAATCATCAAGTGATCCATCCCCTGTCGCCCATTCCCAGCTTCTGGCAAACAGAGCCTAGGGACACCATCCCTGTCCATCCTGGCTAATAGTCATTCATAGTCCTATCCTCCTAGTTCTTTTTTGAACCCTAATATAGTCTTGGCCTTCACAACATCCTCTGGTAAGGAGTTACACAGGTTGACTGTGTGTTGAGTGAAAAATACTTCCTTTTGTTTCTTTTAAACCTGCTGCCTATTAATTTCATTTGGTGACCCCTAGTTCTTAATCATAGAATCATAGAATATAAGGGTTGGAAGGGACCCCAGAAGGTCATCTAGTCCAACCCCCTGCTCGAAGCAGGACCAATTCCCAGTTAAATCATCCCAGCCAGGGCTTTGTCAAGCCTGACCTTAAAAACCTCTAAGGAAGGAGATTCTACCACCTCCCTAGGTAATGCATTCCAGTGTTTCACCACCCTCTTAGTGAAAAAGTTTTTCCTAATATCCAATCTAAACCTCCCCCACTGCAGCTTGAGACCATTACTCCTCGTTCTGTCATCTGCTACCATTGAGAACAGTCTAGAGCCATCCTCTTTGGAACCCCCTTTCAGGTAGTTGAAAGCAGCTATCAAATCCCCCCTCATTCTTCTCTTCTGCAGGCTAAACAATCCCAGCTCCCTCAGCCTCTCCTCATAACTCATGTGTTCCAGACCCCTAATCATTTTTGTTGCCCTTCGCTGGACTCTCTCCAATTTATCCACATCCTTCTTGAAGTGTGGGGCCCAAAACTGGACACAGTACTCCAGATGAGGCCTCACCAATGTCGAATAGAGGGGAACGATCACGTCCCTCGATCTGCTCGCTATGCCCCTACTTATACATCCCAAAATGCCATTGGCCTTCTTGGCAACAAGGGCACACTGCTGACTCATATCCAGCTTCTTGTCCACTGTCACCCCTAGGTCCTTTTCCGCAGAACTGCTGCCTAGCCATTCGGTCCCTAGTCTGTAGCTGTGCATTGGGTTCTTCCGTCCTAAGTGCAGGACCCTGCACTTATCCTTATTGAACCTCATCAGATTTCTTTTGGCCCAATCCTCCAATTTGTCTAGGTCCTTCTGTATCCTATCCCTGCCCTCCAGCGTATCTACCACTCCTCCCAGTTTAGTATCATCCGCAAATTTGCTGAGAGTGCAATCCACACCATCCTCCAGATCATTTATGAAGATATTGAACAAAACCGGCCCCAGGACCGACCCTTGGGGCACTCCACTTGATACCGGCTGCCAACTAGACATGGAGCCATTGATAACTACCCGTTGAGCCCGACAATCTAGCCAGCTTTCTACCCACCTTATAGTGCATTCTTCCAGCCCATACTTCCTTAACTTGCTGACAAGAATACTGTGGGAGACCGTGTCAAAAGCTTTGCTAAAGTCAAGAAACAATACATCCACTGCTTTCCCTTCATCCACAGAACCAGTAATCTCATCATAAAAGGCGATTAGATTAGTCAGGCATGACCTTCCCTTGGTGAATCCATGCTGGCTGTTCCTGATCACTTTCCTCTCATGCAAGTGCTTCAGGATTGATTCTTTGAGGACCTGCTCCATGATTTTTCCAGGGACTGAGGTGAGGCTGACTGGCCTGTAGTTCCCAGGATCCTCCTTCTTCCCTTTTTTAAAGATTGGCACTACATTAGCCTTTTTCCAGTCATCCGGGACTTCCCCCGTTCGCCACGAGTTTTCAAAGATAATGGCCAATGGCTCTGCAATCACAGCCGCCAATTCCTGTGTTACAAGAAGGAATAAATAACACTTCCTTACTTACTTTCTCCAAACCAGTCATGATTTTATAGACTTCTATCATATCCCCCCTTAGTCGTCTCTTTTCCAAGCTGAAAAGTCCCAGTCTTATTAATCTCTCCTCATATGGCAGCAGTTCCATACCCCTAATCATTTTTGTTGCCCTTTTCTGAACCTTTTCCAATTCCAATATATCTTTTTTGAGATGGGGCAACCACATCTGCATGCAGTATTCAGGATGTGGGTGTACCATGGATTTATATAGAAGCAATATGATATTTTCTTAAAGATTCCCAACATTCTGTTAGCTTTTTTGACTGCTGCTGCACATAGAGTGGATGTTTTCAGAGAACTATCCACAATGACTCCAAGTTCTCTTTCTTGAGTGGTAACAGCTAATTTCGACCCCATCATTTATATGTATAGTTGGGACTATGTTTTCTAATGTTCATTACTTTGCATTTATCAACATTGAATTTCATCTGCCGTCTTGTTGCCCAGTCACCCCATTTTGAGAAATCCTTTTGTAACTCTTCACAGTCTGCCTGGGACTTAACTATCTTGAATAGTTTAGTATCATCTTCAGATTTTGCCACCACACTGTATACCCCTTTTTGCAGACCATTTGTGAATATGTTGAATTAGGATTGGTCCCAGTACAGACCCTTGGGGGGTCACCACTATACCTCTCTCCCTTCTGAAAACTGACCATTTATTCCTACCCTTTGTTTCCTATCTTTTAACCAGTTACCAATCCATGAGAAGACCTTCCCTCTTATTTCATGACATCTTACTTTGCTTAAGAGCCTTTGGTGAGGGACCATGTCAAAGGCTTTTTGAAAATCTAAGTTTAATATATCCCCTTGTCCACATGCTTGTAGACCCCCTCAAAGACATTCATACAATGGCAGAATGTATTTTGTTTTAAATACATGGCTTCACATGATTTGGAGCAACTTTGATCATGTATGTCAGCAACCGGGCTGTGGATGGTCAAGTCTAATGGTTGTAGCAGTGGTAGTCATGCCTAGTGGGCTGAGCAAGAGTCAGGAACCAGATGTCAAGACAAAGGGAGGAGCCCAAGCCAGGAGTCAAGCCAAGAGGAAGAGCCCAAGGCAGTGAGCAGGGTTGGAGCAGACCAGAGCTGGACAGGATCAGTGCTTGCACAAGAACAAGCACTTCTGTATCAGCCACCTGCTTGTCATGATGGACGGTGGCCAGACCAAACCTGATTGGCATGAAATGCCCGGAGTGACGTGAGCTGCTGCTGTGGGGTGAGTGTGGGATGGGCTCACTCCGTAACCTCTGGGGTATTCCCTCAGTGTTTTTACACACTCTCTCTCTCTCTCCCTCTGTATGTAATGGTGAGTCTCCAGAAAAGACAAAATGCAGTTGGTGGATCATTGTAAAAAGTTTGGGAACCACTGTCTTAATAAATTCGTATTTAGTTTTTAAATAGAGCTGTGAACTATAATTGCAAGGGAAAAAACTCACTTTCCTTTGTCTGTCTGTCTCATCCTGCAATCCAAGCAGGGCTCCACATATGTAAATTCAATTTCAGAAAACGGTTCAGTGATTCTAATCTCTTCAGGCAAGGGACCTATCTTATTTGTCTGCAAAGCACACAGCACACTTTTGGATGCTGTAAAAGCCCAAACAAACAACATGTGGTGAAATGGAACTGGTATCTGTTGCTGCAGTATGGGCACAAAAAATGCATCTGAATCATAGAATCACAGAATATCAGGGTTGGAAGGGACCTCAGGAGGTCATCTAGTCCAACCCCCTGCTCAAAGCAGGACCGATTCCCAACTAAATCATCCCAGCCGGGGCTTTGTCAAGCCGGGCCTTAAAAACATCTAAGAATGGAGATTCGACCACCTCCCTAGGTAACCCATTCCAGTGTTTCACCACCCTCCTTGTGAAATGGTGTTTCCTAATATCCAACCTAGACCTCCCCCATTGCAACTTGAGACCATTGCTCCTTGTTCTGTCATCTGCCACCACTGAGAGCAGCCGAGCTCCATCCTCTGTGGAAACTGCCTTCAGGTAGTTGAAGGCTGCTATCAAATCTCCCCTCACTCTTCTCTTCTGCAGACTATATAAAGCCAGTTCCCTCAGCCTTTCCTTGTAAGTCATGTGCCCCAGCACCCTAATCATGTTCGTTGCCCTCCACTGGACTCATAGAATCATAGAATCATAGAATATAAGGGTTGGAAGGGACCCCAGAAGGTCATCTAGTCCAACCCCCTGCTCGAAGCAGGACCAATTCCCAGTTAAATCATCCCAGCCAGGGCTTTGTCAAGCCTGACCTTAAAAACCTCTAAGGAAGGAGATTCTACCACCTCCCTAGGTAACGCATTCCAGTGTTTCACCACCCTCTTAGTGAAAAAGTTTTTCCTAATATCCAATCTAAACCTCCCCCACTGCAGCTTGAGACCATTACTCCTCGTTCTGTCATCTGCTACCATTGAGAACAGTCTAGAGCCATCCTCTTTGGAACCCCCTTTCAGGTAGTTGAAAACAGCTATCAAATCCCCCCTCATTCTTCTCTTCTGCAGGCTAAACAATCCCAGCTCCCTCAGCCTCTCCTCATAAGTCATGTGTTCCAGACCCCTAATCATTTTTGTTGCCCTTCGCTGGACTCTCTCCAATTTATCCACATCCTTCTTGAAGTGTGGGGCCCAAAACTGGACACAGTACTCCAGATGAGGCCTCACCAATGTCGAATAGAGGGGAACGATCACGTCCCTCGATCTGCTCGCTATGCCCCTACTTATACATCCCAAAATGCCATTGGCCTTCTTGGCAACAAGGGCACACTGCTGACTCATATCCAGCTTCTCGTCCACTGTCACCCCTAGGTCCTTTTCCGCAGAACTGCTGCCTAGCCATTCGGTCCCTAGTCTGTAGCTGTGCATTGGGTTCTTCCGTCCTAAGTGCAGGACCCTGCACTTATCCTTATTGACTCTCTCCAATTTGTCCACATCCTTTCTGTAGTGGGGGGGGGGCAAAACTGGACGTAGTACTCCAGATGTGGCCTCATCAGTGCCGAATAGAGGGGAATAATCACTTCCCTTGATCTGCTGGCAATGTGACCACTAATGCAGCCCAATATGTCTTCAGCCTTCTTGGCAACAAGGGCACACTGTTGACTCATATCCAGCTTCTCGTCCACTGTCACCCCCAGGTCCCTTTCTGCAGAACTTCCACTTAGCCAGTCGGTCCCCAGCCTGTAGCAGTACATAGGATTCTTCCTCCTAAGTGCAGGACTCTGCACTTGTCCTTGTTGAACCTCATCAGATTTCTTTTGGCCCAATCCTCCAATTTGGCTAGGTCACTCTGGACCCTATCTCTACCCTCCAGCATATCTACCTCTCCCCCCAGCTTAGTGTCATCCACGAACTTGCTGAGGGTACTATCCATGCCATCATCCAGATCTGATGATGAGGATGTTGAACAAGACCGGCCCCAGGACCGACCCCTGGGGCATTATGCTTGATATCGACTGCCAACTAGACATGAAGCCATTGATCACTACCCATTGTGCCTGACGATCTAGCCAGCTTTCTATACTCCTCTAATGGGAGGGATTCTCCTGTCAGCATAGGTAACCCTCTTCCCCAAGAGGCAGTAGTGAGGTCAACCCTAGCTTTGTCTAATCGGGGATTTAGATTGGCTTAACTACACCACTCGTGTGTGGATTTTTCACACCTCTGACTAACGTAGTTGAACCGACCTAATTTTCTAGCATTGACCACGCCTAAGTGACCGAGAGAGGTTTCTTCTAATGCAAATTATTATCTGATTACTTAAAGTTCTTAGATTGCTATAGCAAATAGAGAAGATAGTTTTAAAAGTGGAGGGCAATCAGTGCATGTTTACAAATTATCCCAGTGTGTGATTCCTAGTTACAGTGTGGATATCTTAATTATCCAATAAATACACAGTGTGTACTTTAAAAGTACTTTACAAGAGTTATTGAGTGGTTTGTGCCTCACTGTTGCACATTAGTCAATGAATTAATAGTGCATTTTTAAAAAACTCTGCAATAAATACACCTTAGGATATATTTTTGTTATGGAATCGTATATCGGGATCTTCGTATTTCATTATACAGTATCTTTTATCTTCCAATACTGTCCCATCTAGAGAGACATTTTTCTCCAGTGTGTCAGTACATATAAACTCTGCTTACAATTTGTATTCATAATGATTATGTTTGTAATGTTATGTTTGCTTATAATGCAGTGTGCCGGGGCTTTTAAAAAGATGGCTGTGTCTTGAAGGAACTTCAATAATTATGCAAAAGCCCTGAAATAAAACAGTTAAGGGAGTCATTCATGTTGTTAATAATTCAGTATATGCATCTCTGGGAAAGAGAATGAGAGACAGCAGTTGATTTCTAAGAAGCTATATCTAGTCCTTGGTGGACACAATGGAAAAAAATAGTGTCTGTGCCCCCCCCCCCCCAAAAAAAAAAGCAGTAAGCACAACTGGCACGACTAACAATGTGCCAAATATGATAAACAGAACAATTATGTGGACACATATGAGAAAATTATTTAAAAACCAATGTTTTTAATGATACTTTAACATAGGGATGTTACATAAAAAATACATTGATTTTTTTGGATAATCCTAGGGAAGTTGGCCTTCACATGCAGGATTGAAAACATTTATTCATCAGGTCATCATTAGTGTTGTCTCCGTCTCACTTCTAGAGAAGTCACGCTGATCCTCATGCACGCTGCAGTCAAACATCTCTGTACCAGGCTACCTGCTGGCCAATCATTTGCAGGGTGGTTCGCCTCTCGTGTTGCATGCAAGCATTTGATTGGCTAAAGGGTTGATTTGGGAATGCATGGTAATTCACACATCACAGGTGTGATCAGTTCTTCCTCCAAAAACCAATCCAGGCCTGGTAGGGGAGAGTAGTTTTGGATGAGCTCAATCATCCTGGAGCCATTCTATTGCTTGCTACTTTGCTCTCTTGTTAGAAAGTATAAATGCACCGCTTGTCAATGGCAATTTTCTCCATTTATCTTCTTCTTGGAAAATATTTACGAATGTAGCTCTGCAAGTGTTGTAATGTTGGTCTTCTAATGGTAAATTTGGCATGCACTCCAGTGCATTTATGATCTCATCAGTGATTGCCTCAGCTGTTCTGAGCACCTTCCACGCAAGGAGAGTACAGAGGCTGAATCAAATGCCTTCCAGTAATGTCTTTTCAGCCAACCTTCCAGCAGTGAAACACCCTGAAAGGATGTGGAAACCTGGCAGTGTGCTGGCTTTTAATGGTCTGAGTGATAGAAACGCATCTGTGAGGGACATACCACGATTCTGTTCTCCAGCAGCAGGCATGGGATCTTGAGGAAGTCTTCAGTGGCATCTCACAGAGAGCACTGGAACGTATGTGCTTTGTGCAAAATTCTGGAGTTGAGTAGCACTTTGCTGTGACATTGATGGCATGCATGATAACTTTAGCGTCAGCCTCCTAATGACAACTACAAAGAAACTCCACTGAACAGTGTGAAGCAGCAGCTTCATTAAGCCCTGTGACAATGAAGTTCTTCAAGCAATTATTTGTATGCTGGAGAGTTTTTTCCTGCAAGGTATGCAGTTAACTCATCCTTTTTAGGAGTATGAGACAGTAGCTTTTTCATTGTGACATTGTGGAGTCAATAATTTTGAATTGGATAGATGCAATACCATGGAGTCTCTTGGTTGGAAAATGGGTGAGTCAGGAAGCTCCTTCAGGAACAATTCTTTGCTGGTCCAGACAGCACTTGAGATTGGGACTGGTCTCCACTAATATGATACTGATAGCAGACCATAATAGTAGGGTAACCAGGGTCTGAATGAACTCTCCCTTGACAGCTAGTGAAGAGCTAGAGGAAAAGACTGCAGGAGCAGACCATGTTGCATAAACATACCTGCTTTGCCTAGGTGCATAGTAGATGGAACTCCTTTGCCAAAATGATCAGGTTTGGTTGCAAATCATTTAGTATTTGAATGAAATTATAATGAAGTGTTGTGTTTTGTTTTTTTTTAAACAAAAAGCCATTTCAAACCAGAACAACAAAATATTGCGTTGCAAAAATGTCGAGACAAATTAAATTAAATTAAATGTAATTAAAAATGTTAATATTAAAAAAAATAAAAATAAAATAAAATCACAAAACAAATTATGCAAAATCAACACCAGTTAAAGGAACATTTCAATGCTGCGGAATCTGTATTTTGGGGTGGGGGCTGGGGGCTGGGGAGTTCTGTGAGGAAAAAAAATTCACCCCGCTCTGGTGTCAGTTCTGTAGAGTGGAGTCCTCTATCTATTGAAGAGGTACAATGCTGGCTTGGATAATGGAATCTTCCCCCAACTTGGTACTGCCCTGCCACCATTCCTCAGCTCTGCCCACTATGACCAGTGAAATGATGTGATATATGTTAGTATAAGGCTGCTATCTATATATTGCACCTTATAAAGTAAAGATTGTCTGCAGGGCACTTCTGAGTTAGTCCAGGGTGCTTCATGTCTCAAACACCATGCTCTCCCTTACAAAAACTTATGTACAGATCTGATTGTGAGCACTTGTCATATTGACTTCAAGAGGGTTGTGGTGGATTCTCCAGGAAACGTTGAGAGAGAAAATTGCATTTTTATTTTAATTTTTTTACTGAAAACTGTTTCATGGAAAAATGCAACCAACTCTAATTCAGATACTACTCTTATATAAATAATAATAAAGAACAAGTGGGCTGTACTTGGAAAATGAAAATAAGCAAAGCTTTTGGGGGTAAAGAAACCTTATATCAAAGAGTCTAAGAGCTAGACACTGCCATACTTACTCCTGAAAGCAGTAGCTTGCTCTGTGAGTAGCCCCATTGAAATAGTTAGGACTTCTTGCAGGGTAAGCTTCCACTGAACAGGATTATGGATACACAGTGTGGCACAGTGAGTGCAATAAAAAACAGGGAAGAAAAGAAAATTCAGTTGCACATTTACTTTTTTTCAAAATACAGGATAACATGCTGAGAAGATGGTAGATACCAGTAGAGCAGATTAAATGATAGGTCATACTGTTTTAAGAGAGGTTTCAGAGTAGCAGCCGTGTTAGTCTGAGAAGAACAATGCAGCAATTACTTGTAGGCAAGTTACAGGTAAACCATTTCATCCGTCTCCATAGATATTCAGATGTAAAGTGAATTTCAAAAGTAATTATGTTAATTTAAAATGCTTTGCCCTGGGAGAATTCTGCAGCAGCTTAAATGTATCCATATCAGTGGAATGTTTGCACCATGTCAGTTGTTTCGTTCATGGTGGTTATATTGACCCTATAATATAGTTAGTGAATTCTCAGTAGTTTACTAGGCAGACTACAGTAGGGCAAATAACAGTTTTTTCAGTTCTTTGGCAATGTTGAAAAATCAAAAACAAAAAATTGGGGTTGAACAAAACATTTAATTTAGACAAATCAAAACATTTCATTTTGATTTTGATCGCTTTTAAACGTTTTTGAAATTTTTAAATAAATTAAAGGACATTTTTGAAACAGTCATTTCAGTCTGAAAAATCTCGATGTTTTACTTACAAAATGTTGAAACAACATGTTTCAAGTTTTCCAGAATTTTGTCGTTCCTTCTCTTGCCCCCCCTCAAAACAAAACAAAACAACAATTCAATGAAACAGACACAAATTCACAAAATGTTCTGGTGTTGTTTTGCTGCGTTATTTTGCTGAAAATAAGTTTCAGCTGAAAAAGTTCACCCAGCTTTATCACAGATCTCTACCACTGGAGGGAAAGGAAAATCTGTGTGAGCTATGGTGCTATGAGGTGCTGATATCCTCCAAACATGGCAGCCACTAGAGAGGAGCTGTTTCTGCAGAAATACCATTCCATAATGCTTTGAACCCATCTCAGTGTCTTGCAGATGGTACTACAGAGTCCTGTGTTAGCATTCCAAGCGAAGACTAAGTGTTAGACATGTACGGAGTAGGATGGACAAACTGGCTTGGATAAAATCTGAACACAACCCTTCTTCAAACTCTTGCTCAGAATTTGGAATGGAACCTTTTTAAGTTTTGAAAACATCTGATTATCTTTCCTCATCCCCACTCCTTTCATTTACACACCTCTAGCTGCGATCAGAAGCAAAGAATCTGTCAGAAGGGCAGGGAAGTAATGTTACTGCAGGTTTCTTTGGGGGCAATTCTGTAGAGACATGCCAAGATCTGTTCAAAAGAGGGTCTTCTCCATTGTCCAGGGTCCTTCCTCATCTCTCTCCTGAAGGCCCACTTCTTCTCAAACCTTTCCTACATTGCTATCTCACATATTATGTCCTCTTGCCACCTCTGTATTTTAATTTGTTTCTTATTGATAAATCTGAGTTCTGTTCAGGTTTTTATACTGCTCCCATCACCATGGTATTTGAGATCCTACTTTAGGGCCTGATCCAATTCCCATTGAAGTAAATGGCAAATCTTCTATTGATTTCATTAGACATTAGGCCAGTCCCTGGTATTCTACGGTTAAGGTTAGCAAAGCCAACTAAAGGACTTAGTCACACAACTCCCATACAAAATTTAGTAACCAGGATCTCATATTTCATTGTAATGGGTATGGTAAGAGAATCTAAAATTAATGAGAGTTGTAGAACTAAATCTCCTAATTGGCTTTGAAAATCTAAATCAGAGCTTCTTCTGGCAAGTACCATATCTTTTTGGTATGTTTTAATATTTAACAACATCAGAAAGTAGTGTCAGGCATTATCTGGTGACTTGGTTTAAGTTCAGTGTTGATCCACATCGCCTGCTTGTCCATAAACAAAATAAGTAAAGTAAGCTCATCTCAGAGATGAGACAGATCAGCTGTTCTGTTGGCAGGAAATATCATAGTAACCATTGGATTCCACAGATGAGAAATTATCACTAAAGTACTTGCAAAACCTGTATACGCACAAATAATTTCAAAGAAGAGTGAATTATAATGGACTAATAATGAGATTCAAGAACCTATGAGCTACGAACTAAGCACCTTCATGATGACTGCGTCTTCCTGGGGTCACATGAGAATGAAATTTACCTTTAACCCTTAATCGGAAAAGAGTTAAATGTCACATAACTTATGCAATGTATAAAGCAGTGCAAAATCCACTATTAAAGCAACCTTTGAAGATTAGGAACATGAGCACAATTTGTTTAACTTAAAGTAGGTCTTATATAACTATTTGGCTGCATTTATCTTTTATAGTGTTAACTCCAGAGAGAGAATGGAAATAAGCACACCAGCAGTGCTTAAACTAAACATAAGATTTCAGAGGCATGGGATTTTAAACACGAACACTCAGATACTTTGTCGTAGAATATCAAGCATTAAGGAGGTTATCATTAGATTGTGTAATGCAGGCAAGAGTATAAACTCACAAGGGATTTAGCATTTAAGTTTCTATTTCATGGGGTGACAACTTGAAAATGTTGAGTAGGTCTTTTCGGAGATCTTCAAAGGCTGCTTGCTCTGGCTAATCTAATTCTTTGGTCAAACCATTAATTTTGACTAGAAGAATAGTGGGTGTTTTTACCTTGTAACGAACTCCGGAGTCACAAAGCATCTACTTGCTCTTTTCTTGATAGGCTCAGCTGAAGAATCTGGATAAATGCTAATGCTGTGATTTTCATATTTCAGTGGCTTGGCTGTCTTATCAGTTTCAATTATACTGACTTTCTCATGAAAACAAAGAGAGAAAATGACAAATTGGAGTTTGAGGGTTTTTTTAAATGTATTGGCTGCTTCTAAGAGTCAGCTATCAGTAAGCCATGTCTTCTATTACTAATTTTTGAACTCTCTAGAGAGCTGATCAGCCAAATAGCTTTCACTCTGTATGAACACCTGCAAAATGCCAGGTTTTCTGCTTTGAACTAACACCGCAAGCTTGCTTTTTCATCATTCCTATTCATGGACTGGCTGGCTTTGTAGTCTCACTTCTTGAAATGTCATTTTTCCAGGATTCTTACTGTTGGGAATGCCATCCAAAAAAGTGACGTTCATGTGGCCCCGATTATTATGTATTAGCCCCCTATGCATAGTCTTACATCCTCAAGTTCATCCACAAGCCTCTGTACCCTATTTACATTTACGTCTCTTAAAAACCCATTTCTGTGGTGCTGGTAGGCACTTCACAGCCCTCATGGAAATGTAATAGAGAATGTAATAGGAATGAAACCCTACAGAAATGCAATATGGTTCTATAAAAATTACTCTTAAAACCTATAGAATTTAACAGAGAACAGAGTGTCTGTATCTAATATAAAATCATACAAAAGAAATGTACAGCAAGGGATGAAGTAGTCAATTAAATGTTACAGGATAGTTTAAAACAAAACAAAACTTATAGAAAGGCTATCATTCTTTATTAACTTCTATGAGATTTTTCTTGTAAGGGTTTGATAAGAAGAGGGATGTTACCTGGCAAACAGCTTTTTGTTTGACTTGGGGTTAGGTTTTTGTTATTGTTTGGTTCTTTTGGAGGAGTGGGGAGAATGGTCAGTGACCAGGATGCAGACAGTTGTGCCCAGCTGGTGAAGCAGGAGTCAGGCCTCAAGGATAGAGTAGGAGTCAGTAGTCAGGAATCAGAGCCAAGAGTCAGAACCAGAATCAGAGGCTAGTTGTCAGAGCCAAGGGTCAGAGCTAAAGTTCAAAATCAGAGACCATGGTCAAGACTTGGTTACCTGGAGCAAGATAAAGCTGGATCCAAGGCAGGGGCATGGCTGGGAACAAGCAGAAGCTATCACAGCCCATTGGGCAAAGGCTTTGAGCAGCTACCAAACCATTGCTGGGCTGAAGAGCCAGTCTGCTGATTCTTCCAACCGATCAGGTGGTAAAGACAATCAGGCAGCCTCCTGCAGGCCAGCTGTACTCATTAGAGAACCTGGAGACAGGCTCTGCTTCTGCGGCAGGCCCTGATTTCTGACTGGGGAGCAGAGGGAAGCGAGGAAGGTATCTTATATCCGATGAGTATTACAGTGAATATCCAAATATATCAGTGACATTGCTGCTTTCACTTGACCTCCCTCCCTGCTCCTATTCCAGTCACCAGTCTTTCTAACTGCTTCTTCCACTGCAAGCTTCCACTCAACCCAGTTCTCCTAATGGGCTGGCAGAGGGGCTCCTCTATGCCTTAAAGCCTGGCCAGCTCCTAGAAACAAGTGTGTCACTTCTTTGCCACTGTCCATCAGCCTGATGTTCATTTCTGTACCCAGAATATTTTCCTATAATATGCTGAGCAGTTAATAGCATAGGACTGGTAGCTAACGTGATCTTACTCAGAGAGATTTCATAAAAATACATGCGTTTGTGAACCTTTACAGCCTAGGTCCTCACCTGCAGGACCATCTTGTAATATAAATGAATAAATATCTCCAGTTGTAAGAGTAACTCATTTGGGCTGTCCACTTTCTTGCGATCTGTGTGGAAAGATATAAAAATACATGAAAGTGACAGAACAAGCAGACTTTTCTTTATTATAAAATTTTCCTTTAAGCCTTCACCAAACCTGACAGCATCTCTGTGCATTTAGTAGACTATCACAAGCTGTTCTGAATTGCAAATACTTACACTGAGCTTTCCAAGCAATAACATGCTAATTCTGTGATTAATCCTGCCATTTTCAAGGTCCGTCCAATTTTTTTTAATTTCTCCCTTTTCACAAACAGTTTAGTTGCCCTGCAGAGAATGACTTTTCTGTTTGCATTCTGCAGAGTCAGTATATCTAATGGAGGTTACCAACTATTTTATGCCCATTTTATGACATCAGCACCTTGGTACATGGTGCAGGCTCGTATTTCAATCTTAGTCTCTTGGTGCATGCTGCCAGAAAGAGCAAATGCACATGTATAAGCAAGGAGGGTTGCGGGTGACTCTCTAGATGTGTTTGGAACAACGACACTAGGATCATTTCTACAGCACCACAGCTGTGCGTGATTGTGTACAGCGTGCCAGAGATGTGCCACCAGTGGAATTCTCTGCAAGGATCCCAACAGTTCCCAGCAGCACCCTGACAGCAGGATTGTCTGGCTGTGTAGACTCCCTCCTCAGGCCCTATGCTACCAGCACTCCCACCTGTCTTAGAGACACCACTGACTTCCTGAGGAAACCACAATCCATCCGTGATCTTCCTGAAAACACCATCCTAGCTCACTGCTCAATCTCTGGCTCTGCCATAGGCCCTGTCCCCACTCCACACCTTCCCGTCCCCTCCCCCGCAGAGCCTCCTGCACACCATGAAACAGCTGATCGGGAGGCATGGGAAGGGAGGGGGAAGCACTGATTGGTGGGGCTGCCAGTGGATGGGAGCTTATGGGGGGGCTGCTGACATATTATTGTGGCTCTTTGACAACATACGTTAGTAAATTCTGGCTCCTTCTCAGGCTGAGGTTGGCCACCCCTGGCTTAGAGGGTACTTCCTGTCAGGCTTTTCTCATACACTAGGGATTTTTGTATGTTTCAAGTTTTTAATGGCTTCTGATGGAGCTGAGCATCTTACAAATTTGCTCTTTTTGGCAGTGTGAATCAAGAAACTACAACTGAAATACAGGTTAGTCTTGGAGTACTAGTTGAATATATCCACAGCAAGACATTCCACTTACCCAGCAGGCTGTTGCATTCTGTGATGACTATCTTCTGAACAGATTAAAGGTGTTTCCCCATGAACAGTGCCTTATGATAGTCTCGTATCGTGTATTATCAGAATTATATAATTGAATGTTACATTTCCAGGGCACCTGCTCTCAGATGTAGAGGGTAAGAATCTTTTTGCCAGTAAAGGGGCCAGATCTGTAAGTCAGTAAAGCCCCAGATCTGATCACTGGAGAATTCCCCGGGTGCTGGAACTGAGGCAGACAACCACAGGCTGCCTCGTAAAGACCCCTCACTAGCATTGGTGCGGGGGACAAGACAGGAACAGAGCTGGGAGCGAGATGGGTGTGCTGGATGTGGTGACAGCATGCAGCGCTACTCTAATTCTGGGTGGCACGGGTGTCCCTACTGCAGCCCAGGAAGGCTGCCATAACTTAGCATCTCAAAGTTGTCTAAATTATGCCAGATGTCATGCCACTTAAAGCAACTGAGTATCAGGAGGACACAAAGGTATCTTAAAGCCTTAGCTCCCATTTTCTCTGGGTGGTGTTGAGTTCTGTGCTGTGTCTCTTACAGGTGCAGTCCAGATTTTCACCCAAAACCCTTCGGTCAAACTTTTCAAGTGTCCATTAATTTTAGTGCCTCTCTTTCTGAATTCCATTCCTGACCTGACATCTATCACAAGTTCTGGGTTTTTCCCTGTTCAACCTCTTCCCAAGACCATCTTTTTCCCAATGTTTCTATAAGCCTGTCACCAAATTCTGGTCCTACCAGAATCAATGGCAAAACTTCATGGAGATCAAGATTTGGTCTTGACTCCATACTCTGTATTTTTTTGCACCATGGTGTATAGGGATGTGGGAAGGGGATAAAGACTCCAAATGATGGCTTTCAGAATAAAATCACCAGTTGGAATTTAAACACAATGGCATTTTAAAACATCTACTGTATACGTCTTTCTCACACTGCTTTAATATACAGTAAGTGTAAATTTGTGTCAGCTGTTGAAATGCCAACGATGACTGCAGGGTAATGTATTTAGCACCTACAAAAATATGTACATACAGTATAACTCATTAGTGTGGATGTCATGATTGTGAGTTTCAAAGTTAATTATCCTGAGGAGTGAGAATAAATAGAACAACCTCCAATAAATCCTAGCTTCCCTGCCAATGAAAGAAGCAGGCACATAGTTTTATGAAATTCTGGGAATTTATTACAGGGTGAAAGAAGAATAACATGTGCCTTTCTTACTCTTAAAGAGTGTTCAAAAACTAAAAAGAAGAAATGCAAAGAATTAAGAAAAAAATATGCAAGCACTATACCTGTCTCATTTAATGAATTTAATAGACTAAGTATTTGGGTTTTTTTTTTAAAGGGTCACAGTTTAACTTATTGTTACAGTTGAATACAGCTTTCATTTATATTACACTGAGATTGTGTTTTTCTGTGTATATCTACAGATCAAATAATGTATTCTTATCTATATCTAGATATACTCTCAGAAATAAATAAATAAACTAGGTGTAAAGATTGTGACAAATGATATACACAGAGTGTAACATTAAAAGAAATAGCTTTGAGCTAGCCATGGAAGAATAGAATTTTAACCAATCATGAACTTTAAAATAAAAGTTTCAGTGTTAAGAGATTCAAGCCTATCTATATTAATTCTTCCTATTTGTACTGTTCACATTCACATCCACTGCAAGCTTTGGATGCCCTTTCTGCTCTTACTGAAAATATACAACAAAGCATTGACCAGGCAGAGCCTGCTATCCCAAAACCAATTATCTGACCACAATGTTTGCTGTGCCTTGAGATGATGATTCAGAATGTCCCATATCAATTCACCTGTCTAATTTCCCCCTGTGTCCTGTTGTTAGATATTGGGTTGTGGCCACTGTGCTGCTCTCCTATTGTCATAGATTCTAAGGCCAGAAAGGAGTGTTGTGATCATCTAGTCTGCCGCACTGTATAACACAGGCCATAGAACTTCCCAAAATAATTCCTAGAACAGATGTTTTAGAAAAAAAAATCTGATCTTGATTTTAAAAATTGTCAGTGATGAAGAATCCACCATAACCCTTGGTAAATTGTTCCAATGGTAAATTACTCTCACCATTAAAAATGTACACCTTATCACCAGTCTGAATTTGTCTAGCTTCAACTTCCAGCCATTGAATTGGGTTATACCTTTATCTGCTAAGTTGAAGAGCCTATTATTAAATATTTGTTCTCCATGTATATAATTGTAGACTGTGATCCAGTCAGCCCTTAACCTTCTCTTTGTTTAGCTAAATAGATTGAATTCCTTGAATCTACCACTATAAGGCATGTTTTCTAATATTTTAATCATTCTCATGGCTCTTCCCTGAACCCTCTTCAATTTATTGACATCCTTCTGAAATTGTGGACACGAGAACCAGACACAGTATTTCAGCAGCAGTCTTACCAGTACCAAATCCTGAGGTAAAATAACTCTCTACTCGTACTTGAGATGCCCCTGTTTACACATCCCAGGACCACCTTAGCTTTTTTGGACACAGTGTCACATTGGGAGTTCATGTTCAGCTGGTTATCCACCATGATCCCCAAATTTCTTTCAGAGGCATTGCTTCCCAGGATAGAGTCCCCTATCCTATAAGTATGGCCTACATTCTTTGTTCCTAGATGTATACATTTACATTTAGCCATATTAAAATACATATTGTTTGCTTGCATGCAGTTTACCAATCAATCCAGATTGTTCTGTATGCTTTATGTACCACTCCCCCAATTGTTATGTCATCTGTAAACATTCAGTGATGATTTTGTTTTCTTCTGTCATTGATAAAACTGTTAAAAAAACATAGGACCAAGAATGATCCCTTTGGGACCCCACAAGAAACACACCCATTTGCTGATGAATCCCTGTTTAAAATTATATTTTCAGACCTACCAGTTAGCTAATTTTTAATCCATTTGATGCATTCCATATGAATTATATATCTTTCTAGGTTTTTAAAATTAAAATGTCATGCAGTTCTAAGTCAACTGCTTTACTGAAGTCTATTATATCCACTCTATTACTTTTACCAACAAAACTTGTAATCTTATTTAAAAAAAAAGGTGTCAAGTTAGTTTGACAGAATCTGTTTTCCATATACCCATGTTGATTGCAATTAATTACATTACCCTCATTAATTTTTTTTATTAATTGAGTCCCATATCAGCTGCTGCATTATCTTGCCTGAGATCAATGTCAAGCCTACAGGCCTATAATTACCTGGGCCTCTAATTACCTGTGGCTGAGGTTCGCTGTTCCCAGCCAATGGGAGCAGTGGGAAGCGGCGGCCGGCATGTCCCTGCATTCTGCGCCACTTCCTGCAGCTCCCATTGGCCGGGAACGGTGAACCATGGCCACTGGGAGCTGTGGGTGGCTGTGCAAATGTAAACAAATTGTCTGGTAGCCCGCCAGCGGATCGTCCTGACTGGCCACGTGTGGCCTGCGGGTCGCAGGTTGCCCACCCCGGTCTAAGGCCAGGACTGTCATTTTACATAGTTGCAGTGCTCAGGAAGCAGATTGGGAGACAGATCGTAGCTGAGTCACAATTTCCTCCTGCTGTCATGCATTATACCCATCCAACCCTATACCTGGTGCAGAGTACATCTCTTCCCCTTCCTACCCACTCACTGTCCATATGTATGCAGTGTTAGGGGCAGTGGCGGAGCTAGGAGTGGAAATTTGAGTGGGCCCCAGCTTTTGGGTGGACAGGCAATGACAGACTGCTATCCACTGGCCGAGGTGTGCAGTCTGGCTGGGGCGGGGAGTGCTGATCCCCTTGGCTTCGCCCTGACTTTGCAGCGGAGGAAGAGAGGCTGTCATTGCCTCGTTGCGGGACATGGGCTGCTGCCTATCAGCTGGGGGCTCACAGGCCGTACGGCCCCCTGAGCGGGGTTGGCTCTGTCTGAGCTGTGGGGCCGTGAACTTCGAATCATAGAATCATAGAATCATAGAATATCAGGGTTGGAAGGGACCCCAGAAGGTCATCTAGTCCAACCCCCTGCTCAAAGCAGGACCAATTCCCAGTTAAATCATCCCAGCCAGGGCTTTGTCAAGCCTGACCTTAAAAACCTCTAAGGAAGGAGATTCTACCACCTCCCTAGGTAACGCATTCCAGTGTTTCACCACCCTCTTAGTGAAAAAGTTTTTCCTAATATCCAATCTAAACCTCCCCCACTGCAGCTTGAGACCATTACTCCTCGTTCTGTCATCTGCTACCATTGAGAACAGTCTAGAGCCATCCTCTTTGGAACCCCCTTTCAGGTAGTTGAAAGCAGCTATCAAATCCCCCCTCATTCTTCTCTTCTGCAGGCTAAACAATCCCAGCTCCCTCAGCCTCTCCTCATAACTCATGTGTTCCAGTCCCCTAATCATTTTTGTTGCCCTTCGCTGGACTCTCTCCAATTTATCCACATCCTTCTTGAAGTGTGGGGCCCAAAACTGGACACAGTACTCCAGATGAGGCCTCACCAATGTCGAATAGAGGGGAACGATCACGTCCCTCGATCTGCTTGCTATGCCCCTACTTATACATCCCAAAATGCCATTGGCCTTCTTGGCAACAAGGGCACACTGCTGACTCATATCCAGCTTCTCGTCCACTGTCACCCCTAGGTCCTTTTCCGCAGAACTGCTGCCTAGCCATTCGGTCCCTAATCTGTAGCTGTGCATTGGGTTCTTCCATCCTAAGTGCAGGACCCTGCACTTATCCTTATTGAACCTCATCAGATTTCTTTTGGCCCAATCCTCCAATTTGTCTAGGTCCCTCTGTATCCTAGCCCTGCCCTCCAGCGTATCTACCACTCCTCCCAGTTTAGTATCATCCGCAAATTTGCTGAGAGTGCAATCCACACCATCCTCCAGATCATTTATGAAGATATTGAACAAAACCGGCCCCAGGACCGACCCCTGGGGCACTCCACTTGATACCGGCTGCCAACTAGACATGGAGCCATTGATCACTACCCGTTGAGCCCGACAATCTAGCCAGCTTTCTACCCACCTTATAGTGCATTCATCCAGCCCATACTTCCTTAACTTGCTGACAAGAATACTGTGGGAGACCGTGTCAAAAGCTTTGCTAAAGTCAAGAAACAATACATCCACTGCTTTCCCTTCATCCACAGAACCAGTAATCTCATCATAAAAGGCGATTAGATTAGTCAGGCATGACCTTCCCTTGGTGAATCCATGCTGGCTGTTCCTGATCACTTTCCTCTCATGCAAGTGCTTCAGGATTGATTCTTTGAGGACCTGCTCCATGATTTTTCCAGGGACTGAAGTGAGGCTGACTGGCCTGTAGTTCCCAGGATCCTCCTTCTTCCCTTTTTTAAAGATTGGCACTACATTAGCCTTTTTCCAGTCATCCGGGACTTCCCCGGTTCGCCACGAGTTTTCAAAGATAATGGCCAATGGCTCTGCAATCACAGCCGCCAATTCCTTCAGCACTCTCGGATGCAACTCGTCCGGCCCCATGGACTTGTGCACGTCCAGCTTTTCTAAATAGTCCCTAACCACCTCTATCTCCACAGAGGGCTGGCCATCTCTTCCCCATTTTGTGATGCCCAGCGTAGCAGTCTGGGAGCTGACCTTGTTAGTGAAAACAGAGGCAAAAAAAGCATTGAGTACATTAGCTTTTTCCACATCCTCTGTCACTAGTTTGCCTCCCTCATTCAGTAAGGGGCCCACACATTCCTTGGCTTTCTTCTTGTTGCCAACATACCTGAAGAAACCCTTCTTGTTACTCTTAACATCTCTGGCTAGCTGCAGCTCCAGGTGCGATTTGGCCCTCCTGATAACATTCCTACATGCCCGAGCAATATTTTTATACTCTTCCCTGGTCATATGTCCAACCTTCCACTTCTTGTAAGCTTCTTTTTTATGTTTAAGATCCGCTAAGATTTCACCATTAAGCCAAGCTGGTCGCCTGCCATATTTACTATTCTTTCGACTCATCGGGATGGTTTGTCCCTGTAACCTCAACAGGGATTCCTTGAAATACAGCCAGCTCTCCTGGACTCCTTTCCCCTTCAAGTTAGTCCCCCAGGGGATCCTGGCCATCCATTCCCTGAGGGAGTCGAAGTCTGCTTTCCTGAAGTCCAGGGTCCGTATTGTGCTGCTTACCTTTCTTCCCTGTGTCAGGATCCTGAACTCAACCAACTCATGGTCACTGCCTCCCAGATTCCCATCCACTTTTGCTTCCCCCACTAATTCTACCCGGTTTGTGAGCAGCAGGTCAAGAAAAGCGCCCCCCCCTAGTTGGCTCCTCTAGCACTTGCGCCAGGAAATTGTCCCCTATGCTTTCCAAAAACTTCCTGGATTGTCTATGCACCGCTGTATTGCTCTCCCAGCAGATATCAGGAAAATTAAAGTCACCCATGAGAATCATGGGCTTGGAACTTGGGCTGACATGTGCATGTCTTGTATGTCTGTGCATGCAACTTGGCCCGGACTCTGTACTAAGCTGGACAACAAAGTGCATCCTCTCCTGGGAGCGCTGCAAAGAGACCACCCTCACCGCTGCCTCCAGCCGGTAGGGGATGAGCCATGCGGAGAGCGCTACTGTCCAACAGGCAGCCCTCGAGCACCTGCTAGCTCAGCTTCTTCCTCGACACCATGTCCTCTTCCTAGCCCTGGTGCCCAGACACAGAGCTTCAGCTGCCGAGCTGGGCACGCACATGGGGCGACTCAGAAAATGGCAAGGCAGAGCTGCCAGAGCATAGATTTCTGAAGGGCAGGCACATAGCTCCGTCCTGGATTTCAGGTGCCCGAGTTACTCTCTGGGCCACTGTGGCAGCATTGCATCCCTGCTCCGATTTGGGTGGGCCTAGATGCTAAGTGGGTGGGCTGCGGCCCACCCGTGGCTACGCCCCTGCTGTGGAAATTACTCTTCACTCCACAGTTACCCATGCTATGAGTAGCTAGCATAGGGGGTCAGGCCCCTTTTGTCCACAGAGGGTAGTTAGGACACACCGGGCGCCAAATTAGGACAAGTCACAATCTTGCCTTAAATAGAAGGCAGACAAAGGGCAGAAAGGGAAACAGAGATCTAGAGGGGTGAAGTGACCTGTCAGAGGTCACCCAGCAGGCAGTGAAAACCCGTGTCTACTCACTGCCAGTCCAGTGTTCTATCCACTCAGCCATACTGCCTCACTGTCACTGAAGCTATTTAGTTTTCCATCACATGAAACGCGCTTGAGTTTTCTTCTGCTGGGGAAAGAATGTGTTTTTTATTAACGAAGAATCACCGGCCTTCTTTTAATTTGTCTTTAAATCTCTTGTTCTCTGTGCTGGCAGGGGTTGGCAGCATATAGATCAATTCTATGTCTTAGCACAGAAAGAAGATCCTCTTAAATAACCATTCATTAACCACCACCCTCTCCCCTTCCCTGCCCCTCATATGTAAGTTGTTATCTGGTATAACTGAACGCTTCATTCCGGCACCGCTTTTATCACGGCAGTTATAGCAGTTATCTACAGCCTGTGAGAGAGTGTTATGATTAGGGCTGTGTGAAGTATTAAAAAAGCAGCATACAAAAAAAATCTTAATTAACAGCTTTCACGTTTTTTACTCAAATGGTCCAATTTAGCAATGAAAAAAACCACCCTGAGATTTTGTATTTTCTTGTTCAAAGGTAGAGCCTGTTAAATAGTACAGGCCAGAATTTTAAAGGTAATTAGGTGCCTAAAGGGAGTTAGGCCTCTAAATACCTTTACCAATTTGGCCCTACATTTTTATCATTTTTTTAAATTTTAATCTTTTTAACAAAAATGTTTAAATATGATTTTAAGATGAAATTTGTATATGTTCTTGAAGGGCTAGTAACCATTTTATGGAAAGAGCAGTATTTCTCAGCTATGAATAGTGACTATTTTTCCAAATTTCAAGCAAAAGTGTCATTTTCACACACTATTACTACATATTCATGAGCACGGGGTGGTCAGCATGGTCCAGTGGACAGGGCTGAACTAACATCCTGGAGATCATGATTCTGTTCCTGGACTGTTCAGTGACTGGGAAGTTACTTCATTTTATGCCTCAGTTTCCCCATCTGTAAAATGGAAACAATGATACTGAGCTTCTTGTTAAAGCTCTTTAAGATCTGCAGATTAAAAGCTCTGCACCAGTCATTTTCATCGATTTCAATGAGCAGAATCAGTCCCTAAGTGCTTTTAACCGTCTAGCCAAATAACCACCTGCATAGTAGGGTGTCTGACAAGTTGTAATTGACGAGGTGTTGTTCCACAGAATCGATCTATGCAGTGCCGCAACCCCTAGCCAGTGGAAGAGATTTAAAGACAAATTAAAAAGATGCCTCTGGCACGTGCCCAGTGAAACAAGCAAGGGCTACATTCCTTCCACAGAATAGCGATATTATTGATTTATTACTTGTAGTATGGTAGTGCCCATTTAGAACTGGGGCCTGAATATGCTCAGCACTATACAAACAGAGCTATACACAATCCCTATCTGCAAGAATGTTATCCCTCTCCTGAAATATTTTGGTAACAATTGGCTGAAGGAAGATATCTAGTGTAACAGCACAAGTCACATCACAGTCAGTCCTAAGGCTCAGGTCATGCCCTCCCAAGGGGAAAAAGTTGCAGGAGGGCTAAAGGTGCTCAGAAAACTCAGTTTACACTGCAGAGTTTTTCCAGGCATCACACCATTGCTCCTGTAATGAACACAACAGAGTCCTTTGGTGGAATATAATTGAACAGCGGCAGAGATTACAGCAAGTCAAGCCATAAGAAACACTCATGCTGGCATTCTTTTATTTTCACACAAGTTAAGTCTGTATTTGCAGGAATACATTAATCCCCCTAAAAATAATGTTAGGGGAGGTGGCAGGACTTCATGTACATGGATGAATATCAAAAAGAAGCTTAGAAGTAATTACATTTCCTTCTCTTTTATTACTCTGTAGCAGAGTTAAAAGAGTGGCCCCAAGAATAAAGGAAGTTGGTTTTTCCATGAGGGAGTATGCAATATTTTCCTCCTGCAAATCAATATGTCTTATGTCTCTGGTAATTGCCAGTGCACTGTGTGAATTAGGATACAACCTTTTCACAACATGTTTGGACCTGAAAATCGCTTGTGAGCCAAGTAAATTATCCATTTTCATTTTATAGGTAATTTGCTCTGTTAAGGGTTTACATTAAGTGCCTTCAAGTAATGTCAATTTATGGGGGGGAGGTTAAGATGAAATTTTCTTGACATTCAGTAACTTACTCCCTAGTAATTGTCTGTGCTTTATTCCAGTGCATTTGAAAGCTGTGTAGCTTTTAGTCATTATTGTTCACATTAAGACAATTTAATTAGTTGACCTTTCTACTATCCTTTAAGATAACATCATTAATTGTTCTAATTATTTGGGTCTTTCCAATATTTTTTTAACCACATATTGATTCCTATTAATGTTTCATTCTGTAACTAGTTTAATTTCTTGCTAATTTATCTCTGGCATTTTTTCTGTTTGTTCATTTATCTGCGAAGGGTATTTTTTGGTTTTGCTTTTTTTTTTAAAGTGATTCATCTCCCACTAGGTAAATTGTCAGTAGAAAAATCTTTTTCCTAATTCCCGAGGAAAATACATTATAATTGCACTTTGGGTACAGTTCTCCTTGAATTTCTGGCCAAATTGCAATAGTAATAATTGAACTCTGGACTGCGCATTTTCCTTTTGTTATTTTTTTCAGATATATGATGTCTTAGATTCCTGTCTGGTTGCTATTCATTTACACTGCAGAAGCCTAGAAACCTGACCCTCATTTTGGGAACCCGCTGTGCTAGGCATTCTACTAACATATAGTAAATGATAGCCTCTGCCCCAAAGAGCTTATGATCTAAACAAAAAGCTGGAACAGGTGGACAAAATAAACATAACCATCAGCATTGGCCACTAAGGTGCATTCTCTCAATCTGAGATATTTATATGGCCCCTGGCACCGTAGTAGCTGTTCAGTCTTTAATGTACTTAATGTGCTATTATCCCCATTGACATCTATGGCTGTTAGGAACCTAAATACCTTTCAAGATGTGGGCTTAAGTGACTTCCCCAAGGTCATAGAGGAAATCTGTGGAAGAGCAGGGAATTGAAACTGTCTCTCCAGCATCCCAGAATACTGCTGTAACCATTGCAGCATCATTCCTCTCATTCGCCTTTGGCAACTTTCTTGTCTAAAATCAAGTCACTAGAATTAGTTTCATAGAATCATAGACTTGAAGGTCAAAAGGGATCACCAGATCATCTAGTCTGGCCTCCAGTATAGCATAGGCCACCAACACCACCCAGCACAAGAAACCCAACAACCAAAATTAGATTAAATTATCACAGCCCACAGGAGACTAGTCTATTATGTGCCACAGGCAGAGAACAGGAAGGACTGAGGCACACCAGTGCCTGAGGCCCCCACAATGGAAGGGAAATGACTGAGCGACTGCTCGAAGACATCTCAGAGCCCTGGGACAAATCCCTGCTGGACCACACTTGTTATGCCCTTCCAGCTTGACTATGAATCACTGGTAACTACTCCCTGGGAATGGTTATCCAGCCAGTTATGCACTCACCTTATAGTAGCTCCATGGAGCCTGTATTTCTCTAGTTTGTTTATGAGAAAGTCATATGAGACCATATCAAAAGCCTTACTAAAGTCAACATATACCACATCTACTGCTTTGCCCCTCCCCCACATTCACAAGGCTTGTTACCCTGTCAAAGAAAGCTATTAGGTTTGTTTGACATGATTTGTTCTTGACAAATCCAATCTGTTACTTACCACCTTATTAACGTCTAGATGTTTGCAAATTGATTGCTTGATTATTTGCTCCAATTTCTTTCTGGGTACTGAAGTTAAGGTAACTGGTATGTAATTCCCCGGGTTGTCCTTATTCTCCTTTTTTATAAACTGGCACTATATTTGTCTTCTTCCAATTCTCTGGAATCTCTCCCTTCTTCCATGAGTTTTTTTAAGGTAGTCGCTAATGGCTCAGATATCTCCTCAATCAGCTCCTTGAGTATTCTAGGATGTACTTCACAAGGCCCTAGTGACGTAAGGACTTCTACATTGTCTAAGTAATTTTTAACTTGTTCTTTCCCTATTTTAGCCTCAGATCTTACCTCATTTTGACTGGCATTCACTTCGTTAAATGTCCAATCACTACTAACCTTTTTGGTGAAAACTGAAACAAAAAGACATTTCGCACTTCTGCCATTTCCACATTTTCTGTTATTGTCTCCCCCCCACCCTCCACCTCATCATTGAATAATGGGCCTACCCTGTCCTTGGTCTTCCTCTTGCTTCTAATGTATTGGTAGAATGTTTTATTCTCTACCCTTTATGTCTCTAGCTAGTGTCTTGTGTTTGTTTATATTCATTCTTTGTAATTTGACCTAGTTTCCACTTTTTGTAGGACTCTTTTTTGAGTTTCAGGTCATTGAAGATCTCCTGGTTTAAGTCAGGGTAGTCTCTTGTCATACTTCCGATCTTTCCTACACAGTGAAATAGTTTGCTCTTGGGCCCTTAATAATGTCACTTTGAAAAATTGCTAACTCTTTCAAATGGTTTTTCCCCTTAGATTTGCTTCCAATGGGATCCTACCAAACAACTCCCTGAGTTTGCTAACATCTGCCTTCTTGAAATCCATTATATTTATTTTGCTGTTCTCCCTCCTACCATTCCTTAGACCAGTGGTTCCCAAGCTTGTTCCGCCGCTTGTGTAGGGAAAGCCCCTGGTGGGCCGCGCCGATTTGTTTACCTGCTGCGTCCTCAGGTTCGGCCGATCGCAGCTCCCAGTGGCCGCGGTTTGCTGCTCCAGGCCAATGGGAGCTGCTGGAAGCGGTGCGGGCCGAGGGACATACTGGCCGCCGCTTCCAGCAGCTGCCATTGGCCTGGAGCAGCGAACCACAGCCACTGGGAGCTGTGATCAGCCAAACATGCAGATGCAGCAGGTAAACAAACCTGCACAGCCCACGAGGGGCTTTCCCTGCACAAGCGGTGGAACAAGTTTGGAAACCACTGCCTTAGACTCATGAACTCTTATAATTTCATTATCACTTTCACCCAAACTGCCTTCCACTTTCAAATGTTCAACCAATTCCTCCCTATTTGTCAAAATCAAATCTAGAGCAGCCTCTCCCCTAGTTGCTTTCTCCATCTTCTGAAATTAAGAAAAAAATGTCTCCAGTGCATTCCAAGCACTGCTGTATTATTTTCCCAAGAGATGTCTGTGTAGTTGAAGTCCCCCATCACCACCAAATCGTGTGCTTTGGATGATTTAGTTAGTTGTTTTCAAAAAAAAAAAAAGCCCCATTCACCTTTTCTTCCTGTTTAGGTAGTCTGTAGTAGATCCCTGCCATTACATCACCCATGGTTTTTACCCCTCTTATCCTTACACAGAAATTTTAAACAAGTCTGTCTCCTATTTCTATCTTAGCCTCAGTTCAAGTACATATATCTTTTATATACAAGGCAACACCTCCTTCCTTTTTTCCCTGCCTGTCTTTCCTGAGCAAGCTGTACCCTTCTCTACCAATATCCCAGTTATGTGTATTATCCCACCAAGTTTTTGTGATGTCAACTATGTCACAGTTGTGTTTACTCACTAGTATTTCTTCTTCCTGGTTATTCCCCATACTTCTCGCACTAGCATACAGACCTCTAAGAAACTGATCTGAGTTCCCCTCTATGTTTCCTCTTGTCTCTCCTTTGTTCCTGCTGTACTTGACCATGCTTCCCCCAAATTACGACCTTCTCCCAGATCTCCATGTTTTTGACTTACCTGTGGCCTTTTGTCTCCTTCCCCCCATTGAATCTAGTTTAAAGCATGCTTCACTAGGTTAGCCAGTCTGCATCCAAATATGCTCTTCCCCTTCCTTAACAGGTGGACCCCATCTCTGCTTAGCAGTCCTTCCCAGAACAGCATCCTGTGATTAAGGAAGCCAAAGCCCTCCTGGCGACACCATCTGTGAGGCTATGCATTCACCTCCAGGATGCATCTGTCGCTGCTGGGGCCCCTATCCTTGACCGGCTGGATTGAAGAGAACAACACCTGTGCCCCCAGCTTCTTCTTTCTTACTCCAGAGCTCAGCAGTCAAATCTAATCTGCTATGGGTCATAACTCGCAGTATCTTTAGTGCCCACATGGGTGAGCAGCATGGGGTTGCAGTCAGAGGGCTGGATGATCCTCGACAATCCCTTTGTAACTTCTCGGATACAGGCCCCTGGCAGGCAGCATACCTCCCAGGATACCATGTCAAGCTGACTGATGGGTGCCTTCACCTCCCTCAGAAAGGATCACCACTACCCTCCATTTCCTCTTGGGTGTGGTGGCTATGATCCTCCTAGCTTTGGGGTTACAGAACTTCTCCTCCTCCACCTTTGGGGGTGATTCTTCATGCCTCATTGCCAGGGCAACATAATGATTCTTCATCACTATCGTCGGTGGGTTGGGAGCAGGGGCTGAGCACTGCCTGCCTCCAGAAGTAACCCGCAGCCAGTGTCCTCCTTGTGACAGAGCCTAATCTTCCCCCCCCAGTGGTGTGACAGCTGTCCTCTCTAGGTGGATTGAAATAGATATTCACCCTCCTTGGGACTTACCCCTTGATGCATTTATAGCCAGCAATCCTATTTCCTCTCAGCTTTCTTTTTTGCTAGAGTAAGAGCCAAGCTTTCCCAGTTTCCTCTCATAAAATAGGCCCTTCATTCGCCCTGATCATCCTAGGAGCTCTTCTCTGCCCTGTTGCAATTTGAATTAATCTTTCTTGAACAGGGGGTGACCAGAATTGTACATCATATTTCAAATGAGGTCTTGCCAGTGCCTTGTATAACCGCATTAAGACTTTTCTTTCTCTGCTGGAAATGCCTCACCTGACACATCCTAGAGTCACATTTGTCTTTTTCACAGCCACATTACATTGGTGGCTCATAGTCATCCTCTGATCAATCCACAAATCCAGGTCGCTCTCCTCCTTTGTCCTTTCCAACTGATGATCCCTCTGCTTGTAGCAGAAATTCTTAGTATTAGACCCTAAGTGTATGACCTTGTACTATTGAATTTCATCCCATTTCTGTCACTCAGTCTTCAAGGTCATCTGGATCTTCCTGTATCATATTCCGATCCTGCTCTGTATTAAAAGATGTCTCCCAAATTTGAATCAGTTTCCACATCAGTAAAATGGGAATAATGACACTGACCTTATTTAAATACTTTAAGATCTGCAGATTAAAAACTCTATTAACAAAAGTTAGACACAATTCTATACCAGACATTTCATTTCTTTCTTTCTCATCAAATTTCATTATCAGACTCCTGCTTTTTTATTGTTAAGGTCATTAATAAAAATATTGATGTGGTACCATTTCAAATGCGTTATTGAAGTCCAGGTATATTAGATTTACTGAATTCACTTATCTGAAAAATCAGATCTTCCTCAAAGAAATAAATAAGGCTAATCTGGCATTTATCTCCCTTTGGTAAACCTGTATTATTACATCCCCTTACTGTTTACCTCCATTAAATTAATTATTCTTTCCTTTACAGTTTGTTCTAAAGCATTGCACGACTGTCTTTTTTTGGTCCAGACAGGGTGCGTCATATCCTCTAATATACAGATAAAGGCAATTGAATAATTTAATTGTGATATGAAAGACTGGCCTTTTAGCAACAATGCATGGTAATGTCAGATTTCACATTGGGGATCCTTTTCTCTACTCAGCAGCCTAAAATGTATGAGTCCAATGTGATTCCAGCTTAGAAGGAGTATGGAAATTGTCTGCATGTGAACTATTCCAAGTGCCTGTAACAAATTTTAGATATGCTTTCCAACAGTGGTCGTATCTGTTGATACCGAATGCCCAGGAGCAGGAGATGGATTCAATGATCTTGAACAGTGGCACTCAGCCATTAGCATATTCTTTTTACTTAAGCCTTCTAGAGAAAGTAATGCACTTAAATCAGAGGTGGGCAAACTATGGCCCGCGGGCCACATCTGGCCCGCAGGACCCTCCTGCCCGGCCCCTGAGCTCTTGGCCCGGGAGGCTAGCTCCCGCCCCCCCCCTGCTTTCCCCCTTCCCCCGCAGCCTCAGCTCACTGTGCCACCAGCCCAGCACTCTGGGCGGCGGGACTCTTGCTGCGTGGTGGCGTGGCTGGCTCCAGCCGGGCGTGCGGCTGCCTGTCCTGGCGCTCTGGGCAGCGCGGCTGTAATGCCACCCGTGCTCCGGGCAACGCGATAAGGGGGCAGGGAGCAGGGGGGGTTGGACAGAGGGCAGCAGAGTTCGGGGTGGTGGTCAGGGGCAGGGGTGTTAATAGGGGTCAGGGTGGTCTGAGGGCAGGGAACAGGGAGGTTGAATGGGGGCAGGGGTCCCAGGGGGGCAGTCAGGAAGTAGAGGGGGGTTGGATGGGGGGTCGGGGGCAGTCAGGGGCAGGGGTTCCAGGGGCAGTCAGGGGACAGGGAGAAGGGGTGGTTGGATGGGGCAGGAGTCCCCGGGAGGCAGTCAGGAGTGAGAGGAGGGGTTGGATGGGGCGGTGGGGGGCAGTCAGGGGCAGGAGTTCCTGGGGCAGTCAGGGGACAGGGAGAAGGGGTGGTTGGATGGGACAGGAGTCCCCGGGAGGCAGTCAGGAGTGAGAGGAGGGGTTGGATGGGGGGTCGGGGGCAGTCGGGGCAGGGGTTCCAGGGGCAGTCAGGGGACAGGGAGAAGGGGTGGTTGGATGGGGCAGGAGTCCCCGGGAGGCAGTCAGGAGTGAGAGGAGGGGTTGGATGGGGCGGTGGGGGGCAGTCAGGGGCAGGGGTTCCAGGGGCGGTCAGGGGACAGGGAGAAGGGGTGGTTGGATGGGACAGGAGTCCCCGGGAGGCAGTCAGGAGTGAGAGGAGGGGTTGGATGGGGCGGTGGGGGGCAGTCGGGGCGGGGAGTCCGGTGGCAGTCAGGGGACAGGGAGCAGTGGGTTGGATGGGGTAGGGGTCCCGGAGGGCCGTCAGGGGACAGGAAACAGGGGGAGCCGTCATGGGGCGAGAAGCAGGGGGGTCAGATAGGGGGCGGGGGCCGGGCCACTCCTAGCTGTTTGGGGAGGCACAGCCTCCCCTAACCAGTCCTCCATACAATTTCAGAAACCTGATGTGGCCCTCAGGCCAAAAAGTTTGCCTGCCCCGACTTAGATCAACCATCTAGAATTTCAGCCAAACGATACATATTTCAAAAAATTAGAAGTATGATATAAAAGAGTTAACATGGAATTGTTTTGCTGTCTTGACTAGAGCATCAAGCACCATGTAAATGTTTAATGTGACTGGTATCTGCAGTTAGACTAGGTAGAATAATGTATAAGACTCATTGGTTCATCATACTTTCCAAGGAATAAAGGGATCATCACCTCGAGTCAGGAAAAATGACCTCCTCTATTACAGTTTTGTCCAATCAGGTATCTTATAGGGAGCTTTCACCTTCTTCTGCAGCATCTGCTAGGATGCTGGATTGTACACGAATGATCAGATTTTTGCTGTAATTGGTAATTATGCATGCGCATGCCTGCAGATTGTGCCATGTAACTGATATAACTGACTGGGGCAGGGGTGTGATTGGTCATGGGAAGCTGGAAATGTGGAAGATGTAATCTTTGGAAAATCACACTTTAAACATTTGCATTTTTAATACTTATTTTATACTGGCTTTGAAATGGCCAGGCCAGCAGTCCGTCTTCTGTGTGAATGATAGAGAAATGTGCAAAACATGCCCCATGAAATCCACTCTGGAAGCAGATACTTGGAAACCAGTATTTCTTGCAAATGAGGACCAGGAGACTTTGCCTGCAAAACAAAACTGCCTCCTTCCCCTTTACTCTCTGCATCATTGTTTCAAGCAAGAAAAGAACTGCATAAAAAAAAAGTCCCTGCAAAGATGTACTGCTTAAAACAATACTTCTCTTTTTAGGCTACTTCTTACATTAAACATACAGGGCCAGACTCTCAGTTGGTGAAACTCCATTGTATTCCATTGACTTCAAAGAGAATTTGGCCTACTACAATGATACACTTGAGTAACAAAAATACAATTCTGAAATCGTACCATAAATTTGTGCCTCTGTCACAGGGTACAGCCCCCATCACCAGACTGGCACCTCCTCCTGGTTGTACTGGGGTCAGCTTGAGGCCAATGACCACATCCACAGTCTGCACACCAGCACTCTTGTCTCTGTTCTTGCCTACAGCTCCTCTCTCAGCTCCCGGAACCGCAGTGCCCACGTTGTGACTCAGCCCTCTGCCTAGGTTGGCATCTGTGTTTCCCCCTGCTGGAGGGGTATCTCTGTCCAACAGACCAGCCACTTCTCCAGTGGTTACTCTGGACCCCAGCCCAGGGACCCTGTAAAAAGCAGCCTCCTGCTGCTCCTCTGTAACCTCTGTCAATGCAGCTCTGTTTCTCTGGGCGACTTCCCCGTCTGGCCACAGCACCTTCTTCGCCCTCACTGCAGGGCCTTCAGCTATGCAGTCCCAGTAGCCTGTCCCTGCTTTGTCCAAGGTTCTTACAGTTCTCTCAGCGCTCCAGGGATGCAGTCCTTACTCCCTGGGATCCCTGCAGCACCTGATCTTATTCTGCCCTGCGGCTCCCTTTTCTCTGAGCCTGCTGGGCCCAGACTGGTTGCTCCCTGCAACTCCTCCTTGGTTGGCTGTGCTTCATGCGGCCTCTCTGAGCCACTGGGAGGATTCACCTCAATTGCTTCTTTCAGGAAGGGCATGATTAACCCCTTGTATGCCTGTCTGGGATAGGCACCCCCATCACAGCATCTCTGAGCCCATATTAATGAATTTAGCTTCTTATAACATCCCTGTGATATTGGTGGCATTATTTCTATTCTACTGATGAGAAGCTGAGGCACAGAAATATCCGCTGATTTGCCCAAGGTCATACCACAGAGAAGTACCAGAGACAGGGGAAAAAAAACCCCAAGAATCCTGACTTTCAAGTCTGTTCTGTGAGTGTTAGTCCCCACTGTCAATCTTGTTGACAAAGGACAACTCGTAACAGCTGTTATAAAAAAAATACAGGTTTATCTCTGTGATCAAATCTCCTTTGCACTGTCTTTCCCCCAGACAAAGGAAATCATTGTGACTTCCTCACTTCTCAGATGCATTTAGGAGCCCAGTTTAATAGATTAGAAAATTCTGGCCTCCGTTTATTATGCCTGCTGTAGCATGATTTTAATTGTCATTCTGGGGGATATATTGTGCATGTGGTTTGTTTGTTGTTGACTTTTTTTTTATCCAGAGTACATTGAATTTCAAAGCCTCACATTAAATTACCTTCATCCCAGTGTGAAACCTCAGCCCATGTATAGAAACGTGACTGGAGCAAACTGATGCCACAATAGCAGTAACTAAAATGGTATTTTTTCACCCCCATTCCCTCCCCCCCATTCCTCCAAAAAACCCTTTGCTATTTCAAAAAAGCATTTCACTACATAAGGATTTTTGTTCAAACAAGCCCTATCCATATGGTTGTCAGAGAAATTATCGTAAATGTGAAGACAAGAAAGAATTCTTCGACAACCAAGACAATTACACTGAAACATCTTAATCAGTCAACTGCATAATGAATGTAAAGGAAAGCAGTTTAACATTCTGTTAGACAAATGTCTTATTGACCACAGGTGCAGCTGCTGTTGCTATTGTCCTATGGCAAGGCTGGACTCACTGAAGCTTCTTTTTTGAACATCTGGAGGCTTTAATTCTCCCAGGTATATAAGTGAAGTTGAGGGAATGTCTGGGGCGCGCTCAGCTGCAGGGGAATAGGGCATTACAACAGACATCGAGTTGGAACATCTTCAGCTTGGAGCACCTGTATCACAGAAAACCACTGTCCCAGGTACTCTATAAGAGTATCGATTTCTTGTTATGCCTGGGAAGAGGTCTTTGGCTCAGGTCTGGCTGAATCAGTAGAGTGTATAACACTTTCTTCCCGGTGTATATGGGAAGCCCATTCAGCCAGTCCTCACAATGTCATTCCACAATTTAGTGCCTCCTGTTTTGATTTGTGTACTACAGCAGGGACTCCACGGCACTCTACCCTAGGTAGCCATTGAAGATATTCTACCTGCAGTAGCTGAAACGCACGTTAGTATATATGGCTCAGCACTTGTTATAGCATTCAGCAAATCATCAGCATCCACTTCTGTAAGCTGGTGGAATTCTTGGACTAGCTATCTGAATATTTTGCTTCTGCACAATTCCTGATGCAGTGAAAAGCAAACTGGCCCAGTGCAGATATTTAACACTTGGGCCCATTCAATGCAGGGGAGCTTGCTTAGGTAACAGGATGGGGGGTGCTGAGGTAATATTATGTATAATTAACTCTCCCTTTTTACTGCACTTCCACCTACTTCTCTGCTGAAGCACAGGGCAGAGATCAGGTCTTTCAGGATATTTTTAAAGGCATATTACACAAAGTTAAGCCATGGGGAGAGAGTGCAATACAGTTTTTTAAAGAATAACTATGACATCTGTAACCAGCATTTGGAATAATGCTAATAACATTTATTAAGCAACTATTATTCAGTCACTATTTGTGATTTCCTATGCAGGTTTCCCCACTCTGTTGTCACATAAGTTTTAGTGAAAGGGATATCTTAGCACACACACATACACACACACTCCCTCTCATCGTTTGACAGAGATAACGTCTCAGTCTCTGCAGTGAGGCATCAGAAATGCATGTTTGTTACCCAGACTCCTCAGAGTCAGAGGAGAATGGCAACCCCACAGTTCCTCTCCAAACTTCTCAACATCTCCTGAGCAAAGCAGTCTGAAGTTCCTCACAGCCAACAAGTCCAGTTCTGGAGTCTATAGCTATCTGTCTCCTCAGCATCTAGAGAGATAGGGAGTCTGTAGTGTGGAACCAAAGTGTCACAGGCTCTGGGAAACACCTCTTACAGCAGACACATCTTGGTCCTGCATTGCCCTGCCACTGAATCCACAGGGTCATCTCCAGCATCCCATATGTATAACCTTTTCCCCACTGAGCTCTGCTTGGCTTAGCTGGCACATGGTACGTGGTGGAGGCATAGAACCTGCGAGACTGCTTATCCTTAATGGAAACCCTCAGCACAGCTTCAGAGACAGCTGCCAAGTATGCCTTGTAACAACCATATTCCCTCCGACTCCCTCCTCTAGACACTTCTTTACCCTTCTAACTAAGTGCCCTGCACTCCTCTCTGTTTGTGTGGTGTGGACTCTGCCCGATGAATTCTAGATGCTATTTGACCTGCTCCTCTTCAGCATTTATTGATAGAGCTGAGTGAAGTCAACTGAGAGTCGTTGTTTCTGATTGGTGATTCCTAGAGCTGACATCCCGGCTGAGCAGGTCTGGCACTAAGCCTTAGACCTGGTATGGGGACAGTGAAAGACAACATGGAGACTGCACTGGCTGGGAGGTTGTGCACTACCTGCTGAAATCACGGTGAATTGAAATCACTAAGAGCTGGGCTAAGTAGTGCAACCTGAGAACCTGCCATGGCAGGAGCAGCAAGCAGTGGTGGATAGTGGCAGCAGAAAGACCGTGGCTAGTGGTGGCAGAGAAAAAGGAGCATCTGTGAGACAGTTGCAGAGGCATTGCGAAATGCCCACTTCTGGGGGGGGGGGGAGGGGGAGGAGGAGATGAACCCCCATGAATGCACTTCTGAACTCTGGGTCTTTGCTGACCAAGGCCAGCCAACTGTGGGTGGGATGTAGCAGAGGGAGAGGAGAGTGCTATATTAAAGGGACATTCATTGTTGGACTATCACATCTCAAGGTGGGAAACTGAGGCAAAGGACACTGCCCAACACACTGTGGGGTTGGGTTTGCTTATGGTCACATGCTTTTGAATATGCTTGTGATATTTTCCCAAATTAATAAAAGTTCTCTTTTGTTATACACAGGCTCAGTGCTGGCGAGAAGGGGAGTGTTGCCTCTTTGAGGTGCCCAGGGGTGGTGTTAAGTTTTCCCAGATTACTGGGTTGGGTTGGGTTGGGGCTCAAGCTGGTTCTGTTTTGTATTGTTAAGAGGAACCCCTAGACATTGAACCCAGCCCGTGTCGCTGCCGACTCCACCTGGCAGAAGGGTTACACTTCTGTGGTGTCTCTCCACTTCACCTTCAGAGGATAAGCAAGCTGCCAGGGATGCTGGTAGGCAGATAGTGTAGGAGGGTATTTGCATCAATGGTGATCACCAATATTGTCTCATAGTTTCCTTATCCTCCCCCCTTGGTCTGTATCCATCTGTCATCTCTATTTTAGATCATAAGCTCTTTTGTGGGCAAGGACCATCTTTTTGTTGTGTATTTGTACCGCACCTGGCACAATGGGGTCCCCGATCCACATCTGGGCTCCTAGGCGCGATTATGATGATAATAATAAAAAGGGAGAGGGTTAGCAACCAGCTCTGTGTGATATTGATTGGCATCAGCCATAATTTGTTGTTCTGTCAAAGATTCAGCATGCCAATTATGGGAAATGATGTGCAGTTGCTTAAAACTGATTGTAAATTGCATCTGACTGATTGGCAGAATAATGAGCTGAGGTTGTGGGAATCAACGCTGGGCACACACTGTACCTTTTCATGCCATCAGCATTTTGCAGCTGCAGGGAGTTTGACACAGTGGCAGTTCTTCGTCTGCTCATAAGAGTACGGATTCAACTGGCAACTCCACACAAGTACTTCACATGAGTATTGTTTTGTTTCCCTGTGTGATTTGCTCCTGGCTGGTATCCACCCTCTCAGAGCCTCTCCACATGTCTGCTTGTGCACTTTACACCACAATTTTGTTTTAGTTGATATTCATTACGGTGCCCAGTGTCTATGTAAAAATTGCTTTTTACCTCTTGGACAGAGATGCTGGTAGTAAAATACACTTTTTTCCTGAAGAAGCCCCACCCTTCCAGTCACCTTTCAAAAGATTGCTAAAATGCATATGAAAATGGTGCATGTCTGGCTGATTGGTATGCAAGAGAAACTAGACAAAATACTGCTTCTATGTTTAATTAAACATGAGTTAATTTTGAACCCTAAAAGTGAGTATATTAAGTCCATTTGTGTCTGTATGTACATATTATACATAAATTCTGTGTATTACTTTCCTAAAATGTATGTGTGTGTGTGTGTGTGAACGCGCACGCGAGAGAAATGTGTATACACACATGCATGCACAACACACACAGTTTACAGGTGCTTAAACAGGACATAAGTAGTTCATAGTCTATTGCAAGGTGGTGAATTTCATCCTTTGAAACCAACAGTTTTCTCTTTATTCATTAAAGCAGTTGCACATGCAACATAAGTAAAAAGGTTGAACACGTCGTTTCACTCTGCCTGCAGCTGGCAGGACATTATCTCTGTGGGCTTCCTGAGTTCGGAATCTCCTCTCCACTCCTTGGTGTGGCAGAGCCCACCTTTGGTCAACTTCTGGGCAGGCATGGCCCACAGCCCGTTTTTCCCCCCATGTTGCAAATGCTGTGAAGGAAGGAGTGGTCTGAGATAGATAGGGGCAACCCTCTTGTTTATGCTGTGATTTTTAATTTATGGGATAGGCACCCTCAGCACTGGATTTTAAAAATCGAAGTAATAATAATAAACACTAAGAACAATACTACGTTTCACATAGAAAATACAAGGTCACTATATGCATCTTCAAGAAGAACAGTGTAATTCTGAACAGGAAAAAGAACAACATTAATTATGAAGTTTTTTTAATAAAAAAATATGTAATAACTAAAACACATTTTTGTCTTCTGTGAACATAACAAACAGATATGAGTTTTCAAGATATTTGCCATCGGTATCATTTCTCATGCTGGTAAATTTCTCTATGGGAGAGGAGATCCCATGATTTATTAAACTGTTCATTTCAAGGGCTGTTGCTGGGGGATTTCCAGTCAGTAGCTATAACCACTCTGGCAGCTAATTATAACGGTTGTAAAAGGCAGCAAGGGGAACTATTATCAGGGCCACCTTCAGAGGCTGAAAGTGCTAATCCTGGTGTGAGATTAATTTAGGAGTGTAGCTTTTATTATTATTTAGTATTTGTATTACAGTAGCACCTAGAGGCACCTAGAACAGGGCCTCAGGGTGCTAGGTACTGTATGAATGCACAGTAAAAGACAATCCCAGCCTCCAATGTTTTAGGCTAAAAAACAAGAAGGCAGATGGAACAAACAAGCTGATTATGGTAACAAGTAATAGAACAAGTCAGACCATATGAAAATGATGCACTTCTGAGGGATTGGCATGCAAGGGAATGTGGACAAAATACTGCTTGTGCTATACTTGCTTTCAAACCACTTGAATGTTTAATGAAACAAGTAAATTTTGGATACTAAGAGTGATATTAAGTACACTTGTGTGTGTACATATATATAAACTTATGTCTACTACTTTCCATGTGTGTGTGAGAGAGAAAGAGAGACAGAAATGTTTATACACACACACACACACACACATATTGTGTATAGGTACTTAAATGGGACAGAAGGGGTTCATAGCCTATTGCAGGAAGGTGAATTTCATTCTTTGAGGCCTACACTTTTCTCTCTTTCCTATTATTTATTGAAGTTGCAGATAAAACACGTAAAAGGCTAGCATGAAGGTGGTGGGGAGAAGGAGCTTGAAACAGGGGTGAAGTGACTTGCTCAAGGTCACACAGCAGTCAGTGTCAGAGTTCACCCATCTGGACTCAGAGCTCCTACACATCACTTGTCGACTTTCAGTTTACCACCACTATTACAAGCACAGTAAAATCAACACCACAACCAGGGCTTCCCATATTGGTGCATATCCACCCATTCCAAATTTGCTGTGACCTGAGAATCCTTCAGGAGTCCCATTGTATTAGGGGGAGCAAGGATCTTCCAATATTTAAGAGACTAAATAACATACTGCAGTTCCTACTCAAGTTAGAAAACCTTTTTGGCAGTCAGCGTAAGAGCTTGAAATCTTGGGGTTCTCCTCCAAAGATTGATGGCAAGCAAGGATGCCAGTGTCCTGAACAAATACATCTTGTCAAGGTTCCTCCCCCACTCTGAACTCTAGGGTACAGATGTGGGGACCTGCATGAAAAACCTCCTAAGCTTACCTTTACCAGCTTAGGTCAAAACTTCCCCAAGGTACAAAATATTCCACCCTTTGTCCTTGAATTGGCCGCTACCACCACCAAACTAAAACTGGTTACTGCGGAAGAGCTGTTTGGACGCGTCTTTCCCCCCAAAATACTTCCCAAAACCTTGCACCCCACTTCCTGGACAAGGTTTGGTAAAAAGCCTCACCAATTTGCCTAGGTGACTACAGACCCAGACCCTTGGATCTTAAGAACAATGAACAATCCTCCCAACACTTGCACCCCCCCCTTTCCTGGGAAATGTTGGATAAAAAGCCTCACCAATTTGCATAGGTGACCACAGACCCAAACCCTTGGATCTGAGAACAATGAAAAAGCATTCAGTTTTCTTACAAGAAGACTTTTAATAAAAATAGAAGTAAATAGAAATAAAGAAATCCCCCCTGTAAAATCAGGATGGTAGATACCTTACAGGATAATTAGATTCAAAACATAGAGAACCCCTCTAGGCAAAACCTTAAGTTACAAAAAAGATACACCGACAGAAATAGTTATTCTATTCAGCACAGTTCTTTTCTCAGCCATTTAAAGAAATCATAATCTAACACGTACCTAGCTAGATTACTTACTAAAAGTTCTAAGACTCCATTCCTGGTCTATCCCCGGCCAAGACAGAATATAGACAGACACGCAGACCCTTTGTTTCTCTCCCTCCTCCCAGCTTTTGAAAGTATCTTGTCTCCTCATTGGTCATTTTGGTCAGGTGCCAGCGAGGTTACCTTTAGCTTTTTAACCCTTTACAGGTGAGAGGAGCTTTCCCCTGGCCAGGAGGAATTTCAAAGGGGTTTACCCTTCCCTTTATATTTATGACACATCTCATCAAGGACCCATGGAAAATATAGTCCACTTTGAATTGTATCCACACATCAGACAGATCCACATATCAGCTGGACTGAGTAAGCCCAACTCAGTAACCCAGCCAGAGAGATTTCTCAAAACCCACCACGTGGGCTCTGTATTTTGGCAGCGCTGTGGAACTTCCTTCCCACTTTAAAGGGCCCCATGGAATGGGTACCTGAAGTGCACTGGGGCAGTTAAGTTGCCTTTCAATCCCCTGTCCAGAGAGACTTAAGAAAGTCCACAAAGGGCAGGGCCCCCTTGTAAGCAGTGAGAGACTGTGACCTGTGCTGAAATTGTTACCCAGGGTTTTCAGAACCTGGAGCCGTGGCAACTTTTATTATTAGTCTGCAGGAGGTGTCAGGAATAAATCAATGGGGGCACATGCATCCATCTGATAAATAATGGGCACAAACCAAAGTGCTTTCACCTAAAACTACATTTTATTAGGTCTCAAGCATGCGTACATACACACACACACACACGCTGTAGCAATAGGTTTAAAGCATTTCAAAAACTTTGATACTTACCCCAAAAGTCTGAAATGGTTTTGAGAGATCAGTAGCCAGATTTCCGGGGGCCCCTCCTCCGTCTGACTGCTGGAGAGTTTAGATGCCAGATCCTTGACCAAAGAAAACTTCCTGGATTGTTCCAAAACAAATTCTTTCACCTAATCGTTTATAGTTAACTTCAAACAAAGCACATAACCTACAGTGGCTCCTAGTGCGTCACCATAGTAACCCCTAATGGGTCACCAATTCTCCTACTTTCAGCAAAACTACTCATTATCTCTTATCAAAACATTTCTAGTCCTAGCAATAATAAGACTTACATATCAAAGATGTCAGAAGCACTTGAGATCAAGGTCTGCCGTTCAAATACTCCTCCTATGCTCATAATACATTCACTTCTTGTCCCAATCTGCCACTATGACAGCAATAACTGCAAACAGTTATTTGGCCTTGCGTTTCAGGGCCTAAGATTTTCTTAGCAATGCAATGTTTGGTTTTCAGCTGGCAGCGGCTGACTGCAGTACTATAAAATTGTAGAGTAACAGAGTCACCCAGAGTAAATAACCGGGTGCGGCCATGTTCTCCCACCATCTAGGAGGAAAAGCCTCAGAGGCTTCCTTTACAGAGACAAAAAATGTTGTTGCATAATAATTTAGGACCTATAGCTCACAGACCTTATACTCAAAGACTTTCTATGTAGACTTTTGTCAATTTGTTTCTATGATTGAGAAGTTTAAAAAGTTTCTCCCTCTCTTGTGCATGTTCTCTGTCTATGGAAAATTAATAATCAGTAAGGAATATAATTTGGAGGTCCCTCCTCCAGTGGAGGATTAATGATTTTGCCGCCCCTAGGCCCTGAAATAATTGCCGCCCCCCAGCAGCTCCCAGCCCCCCCGTTGCAGCTCACCTCCGCTCTGATTCCGACTCCAACTCCTCCCCTGAGTGCGCTGCCGGATCCTGCTTCTCCCCACTCCCTGCCAGTGCTCGTGCGCGAAACAGCTTCGTGGAAGGGGGAATTGGCAGGAATGTGGCGCGCTCAGGAGAGGAGGCGGGGCCGGGGATTCAAGGAAGGGGACCAATAGGGGCAGGGAGGGAGCAGGGAAGGGGTGGAGTTGGGGCAGGGCCGGGGTGGAGGGCGCAAACCGGCGCCGGGGGAAGCAGCCTCTGGCTGCTATTATAAATTTGCTGCCTCTGCAAATTTGCCACCCTAGGCCTAGGTGTTAATACGCCGCTGCCCTCCTCCCTTCGTCATTGTAGAATTTTATAAATTCCAGTTTATCTAGAGCCAGAATTTATCCTGGTGAGCATCTAATCACTAGAAGTCCCAGTGAAGTCAATATAGGACAGTTGGTGAGAAGAACTGCTGTACAATGGGAATAACGTGTATATAACCCAGCCTTTAATGGCTGCAGGAAATATTTAGAATTCTGAACTGATTACGCTGAAAATAAGTGGCAGCATGGTCTAATGGATAGCATTACAGTCCTGTGAATCAGGAAAGCTGATTTCTGCTCTTGGTTTTCCCACTGACCTTCTAGATGACCAATGGACAAGTCACTTCACTTCTTTGTTCTTCTCTTTCCCATTCCCAGATTCTGACTATGTAGATGGAAAACTCTTCAGGGGAGGGACAGTGCCCTGCTATGTGTTGTACAATGCCTAGCTCAAAGAGGTCCAGTCTTGGTTTGGGCTTCTGATTGCTATTGTAACGTAAATAGTAAATAATAAATAATGATGATAAGAAAATGGAAGCATTATTTTTTCTGAAATTATTTGTAGGTCATAACTATGCTTTTTCCCCCTTTTAATTGTGTAACACCGTCTCTTGACCAAACTTAATATCCTCTGATGATATAAGAACACAGTGGAGTCTTGTAAGGGAGAAAATGGAGGAGATAATGGTTAGCAACATACCTGTGCTTTGAGTAACACTTCAATGAATTCTCTTCCTACTGAGAGGGATTTAAGATTCTGATCTGTAATAAAACCCTACTAAATCCCTGAGCTAACTGAACTGTGGTTTGTCTCCTGATGTTGTACTGTTCTCTTCACCGAGCTCCACATTCCCAGAATGTAGTGAAGAATAGGATGACAGCTAGTTAGCCCATGGTTGGCCTCCTGAAAAGGAGAATCATGGCCATCTTTCCCCATGGTCATCCATACTGAGGAAGGATAGCTGCATTCTAAGTTACACGAGAGCAGACACACGGTGAAAAGCTAGCAATCCACCTTTAAAGGAAGCCACGTTACTTGGAGCTGTACACCATTAAAGCCCACACAGTAGACCGTCTGTCCAATTTACTGAATGCCTGATTATCCTAAGGCAGGGGTGGGCAAACTTTTTGGCCCAAGGGCCACATCAGGATGGGGAAATTGCTTGCAGGGCCGTGAATATAGGGCTGGGGCAGGGGATTGGGGTGCAAGAGGGAGTGCGGGGTGTGGGAGGGAGTGCGGTGTGCAGGAAGGGGCTCAGAGCAAGGGGTTGGGGCACAGGAGGGGTGTGGGGTATAAGAGGGGGCTCAGGGAAGGGGGTTGGGTGCAGGAGGGGATGCACAGTGAGGAAGGGGGCTCAGGGCAGTGGTGCAGGGAGGGGTGTGAAGTGCAGGAGGGGGTTGGCGTGCAAGAGGGCAGGGATAGGATACAGAGGGACCTAGACAAATTGGAGGATTGGGCCAAAAGAAATCTGATGAGGTTCAACAAGGATAAGTGCAGGGTCCTGCACTTAGGGTGGAAGAACCCAATGCACAGCTACAGACTAGGAACCGAATGGCTAGGCAGCAGTTCTGTGGAAAAGGACCTAGGGGTGACAGTGGACGAGAAGCTGGATATGAGTCAACAGTGTGCCCTTGATGCCAAGAAGGCCAATGGCATTTTGGGATGTATAAGTAGGGGCATAGCCAGCAGATCGAGGGACGTGATCGTTCCCCTCTATTCGACATTGGTGAGGCCTCATCTGGAGTACTGTGTCCAGTTTTGGGCCCCGCACTACAAGAAGGATGTGGATAAATTAGAGAGAGTCCAGTGAAGGGCAACAAAAATTATTAGGGGTCTGGAACACATGACTTATGAGGAGAGGCTGAGGGAACTGGGATTGTTTAGTCTGCAGAAGAGAAGAATGAGCGGGGATTTGATAGCTGCTTTCAACTACCTGAGAGGTAGTTCCAAAGAGGATGGTTCTAGACTATTCTCAGTGGTATAAGAGGACAGGACAAGGAGTAATGGTCTCAAGTTGCAGTGGGGGAGGTTTAGGTTGGATATTAGGAAAAACTTTTTCACTAGGAGGGTGGTGAAACACTGGAATGCGTTACCTAGGGAGGTGGTAGGATCTCCTTCCTTAGAAGTTTTTAAGGTCAGGCTTCACAAAGCCCTAGCTGGGATGATTTAGTTGGGGATTGGTCCTGCTTTGAGCAGGGGGTTGGACTAGATGACCTCCTGAGGTCCCTTCCAACCCTGATATTCTATGATTCTAAGAGGGGTGCGGCAGGGGGCTCAGGGCAGGGGGCTGGGGTGTAGCAGGGGGCTCAGGACAGGGAGTTGGAGTGTGGGGTGCAGGAGGAGTTAAGGGTGCGAGTTCCGGCCCAGTGCCACTTACCTAGAGCAGCTCTGGGGTGGCAGCGGCATGCACCGAGGCCAGGGCAGGCTCCCTGCCTGCCCCGGCCCCAGCTCCGCGCCACTGTGGGAAGCGGCTGGCACCACATCCCTGTGGCCCCTGGGGAAGGGGGCGCAGAGGGCTCCACGCGCCTGTGGGTACCTCCCCCAAAGCTTCCATTGGCCGCAGTTCCCCATTCCCGGCCAATGGGAGCTTCTGGGGAGGTACCCACAGGCAAGAGCAGCACACGGAGCTCTCTGCGCTCCCCTGCAGGGACATGGTGCCGGCCGCTTCCTGGAGCAGCGCGGATCCCGCGGCACCACGGGTCTGGCAAATCCACAGGCTGGATCCAAAGCCCTGAGGGACTGGATTCGTCCCATGAGCCGTAGTTTGCCCACCCCGTCCTAAGGTCTTACCTGTCCTTTGAACTTTCAGAAAACAGGGGAATAAACAACTTTTTTTTTTTAGCGGAGGGCTAGAGTTAAAATATCAGCTGAATATCACTTCTTTAAAACTGGACAAATTTAGTTATGGTACAAAACTATTAATAAAAGTGAGATAAATGAGCTTCTGTTCCAAACTCATCATTTATTTTATTAATGCAATCTCTATTTTTTAGGGGGAGGGGTGGCTAAAGTTCCCCCAAGAACTCTGGTTTATGCCCATGAATAATCAGGGTCATGTTGTATCTACCTTCGGGCTTTGAGTTTTCTTTTTTTGGCTAGGCATTGGAAGAATGCTGTTTTAAAAGATCCATGTTAGCAAAACGGATCTACCAGAGTTGTCCATAAAATGTTAAATCTTTTCCCTTCCCCACCATATCTTAACTTGACAAACTCATGGTCTGAACACTTTCTGACATTATTCAGAAATCACTACATGATAAGTGTTCTTGAAAATAGTTGTTTGAAAAAGAGCCTTACTGCTAAGCCATGTAAAATGAATTGATGTGCTAAAGCATTCCTGGAGCTACTGGACCGTGAAAATATCGGCAACAATACAACAAATAGTACAGTTTACTATCCTTATCTCACCCACGTTAGCTCTCCGACCCGCATGTTTTCAGCGTGGTTACAGCACACAACCTATCTCTTCCTAAACAGCACCAGAAGGCAATTCAAACTTTTACTACAGTGGCCAAGAGATCAGACCAAGATCCAGTTACACAGACAATCAACTGAGCATTGCAGAATGTACTGGAGAAAAAAATTGGGGAAGTCCCCCATGTACATGCAGATTTTTTTCCTACTCATTACAGATAGGTGTGTAAAGAGGCAGTCATGCTGTTCCCTAATGTGATTTAGTGGTCTGTGCCAGACCTCAACTCATATCCCATCTTCTGCTTGATCTGGTAGCATATTGATGCATAAGCATTCAAGATCATTTTCTTCCAAGTTATCAGTGACTCAGAAACAGGTAATGCCATTTTTGACAGAGTGCCACTCCCCCTCTCCTTTCCCCCCACTTGATCCTTCCTAAGTAAGTTATAACCACTGATTTTAACATTCTGATTGTATGAATCATCCCACCAGGTTTCAGTAGCCTGAAAACTAATTGCTAATAAATGAGCAATTCCAATTTCTCTCGTGTGTTACCCAGGCTCCTAGCATTGGTGCATAGGCAATTCAAGAATTTCTTTTCTTCGTGTCCTTTGGTTCCTTGATTAATTTTGTTCTCAGCATCTCGATTTTGTGCTGACTGCTGGTGTCTTACCTCTTTTTTACCCTCGCCTTTTGCTATTAGTTTAACTCCCTCCTGACCACTCTAGCCAGCCTGTTTCCAAGGAAACTGATTCCCCTTCTACTGAGGTAGAGGCCATCCAAACTATACAACCCCCTCTCCCCAGAGAAGGTGGACCAATGTTCCACAAAACCTATCCCCTCTCTAACCTACACCACTTACCTAGCCAGCATTTTACTCCCAGAATCCTCTGCCTTCAGTCCTCCTTTGCACATGGGACAGGAAGGATCTCAGAGAAGATTGCTAGGACATTCTTCTTCAGCAGGCGTCTGAGTTCCCTGACATAATCTATTTTCTGCAAGATATCCCAGAGAGAAAGACCCATGCCACCTCAAAGGCCAGTGGTTAGGGCATTCCCCTGGGAGACTGGAGAGCTGGGTTCAAGTCTTTGGTCCTCTCAGACAGAGTGGGAATTTGAACCCACATCCCAGAAGCATGCCCTACCACTAGGCTATAGGACAGAAGAGGGGCACCTGAAGCAGCACCAACTCCTCCAGCTGTGTTATGTGTGGGGCCTGATCCAACAGGCCTGTTCTTACACATGTTCAGAGAATATATACTTGATCCATCGCTGCAGGTGAGATAAATGGGCAACTATCTAGTCTGAGAATCCTGACAGCGCTTACCTTTGAGCTAGGCATCAGGACTAATGGGACTATGGACCTGCTTACCCACAGATTAGGCATCTAGCAAATTTAGGTATTAATAGAGTTAGGAAGCAGCTAAGTGGACTTTTAAGGATCTAAATTTTGGACTTAGGTACCTAAACTGGCAGTTAGTCACCTAAATCCCTTTGCAGGTCTATCCTGAGGGGTTTGATTTTTAGAGGTGCTGAGCACCCGCAATTCCAGTTGAAATCAATATTAGCTGCAGGTGCTCAGCAGCTTAAAAAAAAAGAAGTCGGGCTCGTTATCCTGTTACAATCTCAAAAACACGGTAAAAGAAAAATCTAACAATGTAAAATGTAAGGCTCAAATACATGAGGAATTGCCAGTATTCTTCATGATTCTGGTATGTCTCTTTAATGTATTCTTATGCATCTATAGAGACAGAGGTCATTATAAAATTATATTAAAATTGGCTATTCTTCTAGTCTTCAGATAATAGAAAGTGTAAGGTCTCGTACGTGCTACATAAAATACCTTTTAAGGGAACCTCAAATGGATATTGCCCTTAAAAGCGATCTTTCAGTTTACAGATTAACTGCTACTAAAGTGTCAAGTGTTTAAAGTATTCTATCTGCATCTTGATGGCCCAATTCTGCAATATTTTATTTCCCAAATTTACTGGCACCTGTTAGGAGATTATCATCTTTCGCGCTCTATGGAGGCAGTCAGATACTATGGTGATGAAGACGGCATAAATAGCTAGCTAGGTAGAGATGCCTATCATTATCATCCCTTTAATATTCAGTTCCCATATCCTCCAAGCAGTGCAATTTACTTTCTAATGCATAAGTATAAAATGCAGATCTTATTATTGTAATGTAGTAAAACTTAAAACCCAATAAACATATGGATGCTAAGAACGGGGAACTATAGCTTCAAAGCTAATGGAAAAAGAACTCTGTGCAAAGCAAGCATAGCATGAGCTTTTTAGAGTTTGATTTTGCTACATGCTGGGAAAGTCTTATGAAGTCCTCAGCTTTCCAGAGTGCTGAAGGAACTAAGTGCAGTTCAGCAAACAGGTGTTCCATTCCTTTTATTTCATTAAAAAGTAATAATAAAATGCTTAAAATGGCCATAGTTTTTTTTTCAAACTTGGGTGCCTGAAGTTAGCAATGAAATCCATATAGCCACATAAATAAATGTTCTGGTTCTCAATCAATACTTAGTGTGGCATTCTGTCCCTCTCCAGTAGCCGAAGTCTGCTACAGCCTTTGAACTAACAAGAGCTGGGTCTTTTAGCTCACTCAGGCAATGGAGGTTCCTGCTTTTAGCTCCAGAAGACATGGGTGCAATCCCTTTTATTAATAAGTTTTAATGAGTGATTCACTAAGTAGCAAATTTAAGAAAATGTGTTAGCTAATGCTGCAGTTTCTATTTTTACCTCATTCTTAATTGGATTATGCAAATCACAAATCAAGTGGAGAGGTAAAAATAGAAGCAGATTAACCTTTGAATCCACAATTATGCAATGATATTTACCTTGGATATTTACAATCAGTCACCAGAACTGTACATATTTTTAGGATTTTTCAAGTAATTTTACCATATTATATACAGACGTAATATGTACATATACGTACATATCATAATGTAAAATGTATATGATCATGTAGTAGTCACACATGAACATGTTTTGCATGCTAGTACCCCCCCAAAGCACTGATTTAAGTAAAATGTTTCCCCTCTTTTATTTAATTTTAATTTTCTTTTAAATACAAGCACCTCCTGGGTGATCATTTGGACAAGGTCTTTTTATATGTTGCAGTGCTGATACACAAATGTCCTTTTCAGCTTCTGCAAAGTCTGCAAGATGTAATTACTTATTTGACTACCCTTCCCAGTACCATCTATGTCAAATGACTTCCTACAGCTTAATAGGAATGAAACTGAAGTGCTGATTATTAGCCCTCCTGCTAAATTACAGCTGACTGACTCTCCTTTTCAATCAGTCTTTTTTCACCTTAAAGAGCTGCTGCTGAGGCCTGATGGAAGACTTTGACAGCCACTCTATTTAGAAACAATTCTATTTATATAACGTATGATTACCTGTAGAGGGAAGTGTGACGGAATCTGGCTCCTTATTATTACAGATGTCTGCTTGAGAAGAGGACTTTGCAGCTCACACATTTTGCTCCCTACCTGACGACACAGACACAACACAACCCTCTGTTTCTGACGCAACAGTCATTTTTAATGCAGTGAACAGTTACATCATAGAGAACGGAATATGGTTTTAGGTACCGTGATGAGAGGAGCTTTAGAAATGCAGGCACAGGATGGATGGGCAGGCAGCCAGGAAATAAGGGGTAGCAAATTAGTATTTTAAAAATTAAAGCTCATGTTTTAGTACAAATTTGCTCAGTAATACAAAAAGAGGGAAGACTAATAGCAAATAAAATAGGACAGATAAACAGCTTAAGAACGGACAGAATCATTTTCAAAAGTACCTTAGTGACTTAGCTTCCTACATCCCATTGACTTGCAATGTGACTTCAGCTCCTAAGGATACATCTACACTGCAAAAAACTCCCTGGCAGAGTGTCTCAGAGCCCAGGTTAACTTTCTTGGGCTCATGGGGCACATGCTATGTGGCTAAAAATAGTAACGTAGACATTCCTGCTGGGGCTGGAGCCTGGGCTCTGAAACCTGGCAAGGAGGGTGGGTCTCACAGCCCAGGCTCCAGCCTGAGTGGGAACATCTACACTGCTATTTTTAGCCCTGTAGCAGTAGTCCCATGAGCCTCAGTCAGCTGACCTGGGCTCTGAGACTTGCTGCTGTGTTTCTGTTTATTTATATTTCTTGCAGTGTAGACGTACCCATAGGAGCTACCGTTGACTAAGTCACTTTTTAATATGAGATTTAGGCTCTAAAGACACTTAGGTGCTTTTCAAAATTGTGGGCCAGAGATAACATTATCAAAGAAACCTAAGGGAATTTGGGGCACTACTTCCATGGAAAGTAACTAAGAACCAATTTCTGACCATATTTAGGCACCTAAAGACACATATGGGTAACTAGTGGGATTTTCAAAAATGCCTAGGTAACTTAGGTGCAATTGAAAATCCTTCTAGGCACCTATTTGCATCTTTAGGTGCCTAAATACCTTTAAAAACAAGTCCTAGCTCACTTGGACCCTATGGCAAATCCCAGCCTAAAGGCCCTGTTTAGTGCAAGTTTACTGAGTAACAAAGAATGAAGGAAAATAGATGTATTTCACATAGGAATGTACAATTATTTTACTGCACTAGATTCTGCATTCTAACCCCACAATGACATCTGTGAGGTCCCAGGGGTAGAACCAGTATGTTTCCCTGAGTCTGCTTTTAAAGGAAACTTTTACAAATTAATGTTTTATTTCAGAATATGACTAGCCTGTAAGGCATAGAATTTCTGCACAGATCCAAATGCAATATCATAATCCAATATATTAAGAAGCAGTTGATATAACCAAACTAATAATATAAACAAGCTATTCATATCAGTGGTTATATCACTTCAAGCAGAAACTCTATGTACTTAAAATGCTACATGAGAAATTTGTACCAGTTTAACTATCTTGATTTTAAGTCAATTTAGTTAAACTGACAGAATTTTAAATTAACACACATTTTAGTTTAAACCAGGCTTATTTAAACTGATCTTAAATCTAAACTGAATTAAGACACTCTTAATCTGCAATAAGAGCAGCCACACAGATTTGCACCAGTTTAACTAAACTGGTTTCAACATCAGTTGCAACTTTCTCATGTACACAAAGTCTGAGTTCCGGAGCTCTGTTTAATGAGTTCTCACATAAAGCTTACTCCCATTATTAAAGAGAAATCCTGTTATGCTGCCCCAGAACACCCCTGCCTGAAGACTTTACCGTCTAAGGTCTTGATTCTGTAAGGTATGTTGAGAGAGGGAGAGACTAAAGAAGCAATCTAGTTATCTTAATAAGGAGAAGGTTAAGAGGTAACTTGATCATGGTCTATAAGAACCTACAGTGGGAGAAGATTTCTGATAGTAGAGGGCTCTGAAATCTAGCAAACAAAGACACAATAAGATGCAATGGCTGGAAGCTAAAACTAGACCAATTCAGACTAGAAAAAAGGAACAAAATTTTAACAGTGAGGATAATTAACAATTGGAACAATTTAGGGATATGGTGGATTATCCATCACTTGGAGACTTCGCATCAAGTTTGGATGTCGTTCTAAAGGATATGCTGTAGCTCAACCAGAAGTTATGTTCTTGAGCTGGAATTAGTGACTGAAAAATCTATGGCCTGTGTAAGTTGGAGGTCAGACGACATTTCCATAATGGCCATTTCTGGCTTTACAATATATGGAATCTTGACCTGGTTGAAGACAATGGAAGTTTTGCCATTGACTTCAACGTGGCTGGGATTTCACTGTGCCTTTGTTACACCCTGAATCACAAGATGCAGCTTTTTGGAGCAAACTTTGTTCATTTTGGGGATTCAACCCTTTTCTTTAGGAGTATTTTGCAGACCTAGGCAGAGACCCCCTCAGTGCACAACTACAAGCCAGCCACCTCCTGGGACAGCCCCCCACACTCAGCACACTCCTTTAACTCCTGCAGTAGCTCACTCACTGTGCCCCACCCTGTTTTTTAAGGGGCAGCTCCTATTTCTCTTATTATATACTTTATATCACCATTAAAATATACACAATAATAAATAAATATTCAAAAATTATTACTAAACAATATACATCTGTTTCAAAAACATCTACTCTCGGAACCTCACACCTGGACAGACGCCCACTGACTTCGGGGCCAAAGTGCATGACAGGTAGATATTCAAAAAGCGATGGAGAGAGGAGGACAAGGTAATAGCAAGATGTTTATAATTAGCATCAAAAGCAGCAGTTGCAGCACACCCGCTGTTAAGCATTGTCAAGCATTTTGTGGGCATCACAGCAGAGGTGAAATGATTCAAAGAAGGTTACTTTAGTGGCTTTGCAGATTCTTATGGGGAACTCCTTTGCATAAGCAGCACCATGGGAAGAACCGTGTCAGTGTTTAAGGGAAAATTGGACTAATTTAGTAATCTAAAGTAATATTCGATTTTCAATTGGCTACTCTCTGTGTTAACTCCAACAGATGCCAAACTGGCAAATTTATAATAAGTAGTGTTTTTTTAGTATGTAACCAGTACCCCAATAGATTTTCATCTTCTAAAGGCAATTTAAAAAGGAAGGGTCTTGTTGCGGTAGTTATTTTGGACTTATTCAAGGTCAAAAATACCGTGTGTGTCCTTTCTTACTGAAGTAGAATTGTCCACAGTTGAGCATTATTGCGTGAAGCTTACTAGGATTTTAAATATGCTTGGGTAAAATTCCTTACAGATGAGTCTTGGATTTTAATACATGAAAGTCTCAGTAAATTCTAAAATGTAAAAATATATGAGTGGTGAATCTTAAAATACATCCAGGTACAGTAACAAATGGATGTAGTTCTGTTTGGGGGAAAAACAGTGGTTTCCTACGGTCAGAGACAGGGGACACAGGGAATCAGTCTTGACATGAAAAATAACGAGGAGTTATTTTTGCTGATACAGACTAACCCGGCTACCACTCTAAGTCTTGACATGCATCCTGAAAATTCTGTACATCCAAACAAGTAGTATATAAATTGTTTGAAGTTATATCAGGAACCAAAACACTACTGTGAAACTCTGTTCCTCCTCCATTCAGCACTGCATCAAAATACTTACTGGCTGTTTTTGTTTAGTTTTTTTTTTTTTAAATTATAGCTTGTTGACATGTTTTGATTGAAAAAAAATTCCCATTCGAAAAATGTGGTTATTTCAAAATCAGTAGGGGGGTTTGCTTATTCCTGGGAGTCATCTGGTGTTGCTCCTGTCAGAGACAAGATACTAGACAGACCATTGATCTGATTCAATATGGTAACCCCATGAAATGCCAGAGGACATTTAACCTCTGTATATGGAACATGTCTGGTTTCTAGAGTCACCTGAGTACGTTGCCCTGAGTACGTTGAGTGGTTTTGCCCAGGTTCTTGCCTGTTTCTCTAGAGGGGGTTGTATAGTTTGGATGGCCTCTACCTCAGTAGAAGGGGAATCAATTTCCTTGGAAACAGGCTGGCTAGAGTGATCAGGAGGGAGTTAAACTAATAGCAAAAGGCGAGGGTAAAAAAGAGGAAGACACCAGCAGTCAGCACAAAATCGAGATGCTGAGAACAAAATTAATCAAGGAACCAAAGGATACGAAGAAAAGAAATTCTTGAATTGCCTATGTACCAATGCTAGGAGCCTGGGTAACAAACAAGGGAAATTGGAATTGCTCATTTATTAGCAATTAGTTTTCAGGCTACTGAAACCTGGTGGGATGATTCATACAATTAGAATGTTAAAATCATGTTAAAATCAGTGATTATAACTTACTTAGGAAGGATCAATTGGGGGAAAGGAGAGGGGGAATGGCACTCTGTCAAAAATGGCATTACCTGTTTCCGAGTCACTGATAACTTGGAAGAAAATGATCTTGAATGCTTATGCGTCAATATCCTACCAGATCAAGCAGAAGATGGGATATGAGTTGAAGTCTGGCACAGACCACCAAATCACATTAGGGAATAGCATGACTGCCTCTTTACACACCTATCTGTAATGAATAGGAAAAAAATCTGCATGTACATGGGGGACTTCCGTTTGCGTGACAGATGCTGGAGGTGTCGTGCTCCCGATACTAATCCTTGGAATTTCTAAATTTAACAGATGGAAGTTTCCTAACTCAAAAAGTGTTGCAGCCAACATGGTTGGCGTCTTTATTAGACCTTACTAGATCAAGAGGAACTGTTCACAGAATTAAAAATTAATGGTAGCTTAGGTACAAGTGATCATGACTTGATCAAATTTGTAATGTACAAATCCAGACCAGTAATAGATCTACTTGGTGCTGTAATAGGGCCAATTTCACAAAGCTGAAAACAATTAGCCAGATCAGCTGGGAGGAAGAATTTAATCAGAAAAATCAGAATGATAATTAGGAATCATTTAAGAACACCTTAATAGATGGCCCAAAAGCCACAATCAGGAAAGAAGGCTGGACTGGTTAAAAAACTGACCAGGTTCAGAGGAGAAGTGAAGGCAGCTGTAAAATATATAACAAATGAAAGAAAGGGGAAGTTGACAATAATGAGTATAAATCAGAAGTTAGGAATTGTGCAAAATTGATAAGGGAAGCAAAGGGACACAAGTAAAAATCCATGGCCAGCAAAGTTAAGGACAATAAGAAAGAGTTCTTAAAATATATTTGGAACAAAAATAATCTGACAGTGGTATTGGGTATTCTGACACTAGATGGAAATGGAAGTTTTATTGATAATGATACAGAAAAGGCAGAAGCGTCCAATACATATTTCTGTTCTGTATTGGGGGAAAAACAGATGATGTAGTCTCATAATGTGGTGACGATTACAGTTTCCATTCCACTAGTGTCTCAGGAGAATGTTACATCGTAGATACTAAAGTCAGACATTTTTCAGTTAGGAGGTCTAGATAACTTGTGTCCAACAATTTTAAGGAGCTTGTGTAATTTTTGCGTGGGCTAGAGTGCATGTCACTGCCCTTCTCCAGTGCCTAAAAACCTGCAACTCCCATAGAAAAGTAGCTGGAGACCCAGAGTTCAGTCTCTAAGGATTTTCAGCCAGGATTGCACAGGGTCAACCTCCCCACATTCAAGTCCCAAAAGGAAATTAATTTAATTAAATAACTTTATAAATTTTTATGATAAAAAACACATAATTAATTTTTACAACATAACATGGCTATTTTATAATCCACAGACATTATCTTCACAGTTACACATAAACACAAATAAAGAAAACAAATTAAAATCTGAACAGTTCAGTCCCCACAGTGAGAAGAAACTGAGAGTTCCCTAAAGTTTAGGTTTAGTTCACCTAAATCTCAGTTAGAGCCTTTAATCACCAAATCTATACAATCTGCTGAGTCCAAAAACACATCTTCCCTCCACTTGTGTGTAGGAATCTTCAGCTGGAATCCACGCAGACTCTTCCTCTGCTGAAATCACTGCTAGCCAGTCAGCTAACTGATTAACCAACCACTCAGCTGTATAGATTTAAAGAAAACCCTGTTACAAGAAAACACAAAACTGAGAATAGTGAAATATAAACGACTTTCCCCATTACTGCATTTAGAGAAAAGTTGGTGAACCAGACTGAGACAACTTAACTAGGACAGCTTGGCTAAAATCAAAACAACATTCAGAGCACACAAGTAAAGCAGAAGTTATTTTTCCCTCCCAATTTCCCCTTGCTATAATGAGCATTGCCCATGCTTCGCTGTTAGAAGGTGAACAGTATCACTAACCTGCTGCAAAATGCATCAGAGTTAGGGACAACAGCCTGCGTCGGGGGGCTCAGCTTCTCCCAACAAGCACATGGGCTGCCCTGACTGCCTGCCCTCATGGAGTCTGGCCCCAGCAACAGGGAACCTATTGGAGCAGACCCAAAACTACCACATCCAATTCCAGAAGCTTCTGGATGTGGAGTGCTTAATCTGCCTAGCAACAATGACCCAGACACAACTCACTCCTACCTCCTCACAATGGGTCTCTTAAAGAGATATCTCCCTATTAGGCACACGGGTTACACTTGCTGGACCATTAATGTTGATTTTCAATAAGTCATGGTGCACTGGGGAAATTCCAGAAGACTTGAAGAAAGCTAATGTTGTGCCAATTTTTAAAAAGGGCAGTTGGGATGGCCCAGGTAATTATAGGCCTGTCAGCCTGACATTGATTCAAGGCAAGATAGTTGAGCAGCTGATGTGGGACTCAATTAATAAATAATTAAAGGAGGTTAATGTAATTAATACAAATCAACATGGGTTTATGGAAAATAGATCCTGTCAAATTAAATTGATATCTTTTTTTTATCAGATTACAAATTTGGTGGGTTAAAGATAATTGTGTTGATGTAATGTACTTAGACTTCTGTAAGGTGTTTGACTTGGTACCTCACAACATTCTGATTAAAAAACTAGAATGATATACGATTAACATGGCACACATTAAATGGATTAAAAACTGACTAACTGATAGGTCTCAAAATGTAGTTGTAAATGGGGAATCGTCATCAAGTGGGTATGTTTCTCATGGGGTCCCACTGTGATTGGTTATCATGGCCATATGGCATTTAACATTTATTGCCAGTGAGCTCGAAGAAAACATAAAATCATCGCTGATAAAGTTTGCAACTGACACAAAAATTGAGGAAGTGGTAAATAAAGAAGAGGTCAAGTCACTCATACAGAGCTATCTGGATCCCTTGGTAAACTGGGTACAAGCAAACAATATTCATTTTAATATGGCTAAATGTATATGTATACATAAAGGAAAAAAGAATGTAGCCCATAATTCCAGTGACTCTGAAAAAGATGTGGGGGTCATGGTGGATAATTAGCGGACCATGAGCTCCCAATATGATGCTGTGGCCAAAAGAGCTAAAGTGATCCTGGGATGCATAAACAAGGGAATCTCAAGTAGTAGTAAAGAGATTATTTTGCCTCTATATTTGGCACTGTGGTGGGATACACAAACTCCACACTGGACCACAAGGGGCTGAGGAGCTGCTCTGGGTTCAGCCAGCTCTGCCCAGGAGCACTTGCAAGACATGCAGAGGCTGGAGGAAGAGTTAAAAGGGATGCAGAACAGCTCACTTGTGGGCAGACCAGGGAAAAGAACAGCCCGTCAATCCTCAGCTCTTGAGGAAAGGGCTGAGAGGAAGAGAATCTTCCTGACAACCACTGTCTGAGGGTCCCTTCCTGATGGAAGGGAGGGCCTGATCCAGGTACACCCTGTGTATCCCAGCATGGAGTTAGTACCTAGCTCCCTTTTGAGGGGTGGGACTTGGGACATATCCCTCTCCTCAGCATTTCCTACTGCCCAGCATAGGTAGCTCCTCGCTCAGCATGCTGGCTTTTGTGCATCCCATTCTTAGAGGCCTAACTCTCCTGATATGTTGTATATGGAGCCTGGGTGCCTAACTCAGGGTTGTGGATTCCACTAGGCAGCAGGGTGCCTAAAGTTAGGTGTTGCAGTGCTGAGCCGAAATCCTCTTTGGATCTACCTCATAGACTTTTTTGAAAATTTGACCGTTAGTCTCCAAGTTGCATTTTCAAAAGTGATATAGATATTTAGGAGCCCAAGTCTCATTGAAAGTCTTTGGGAATTAGGCTGCTTGGTGCCGATGTCACTTTTGAAAGTGAGACTTAGGTTCCATCCTAAGCCACTTAGGTGCTTTTTAAAATTTTATCCTCAGGCTAAAACCCAGGCTGCTCTTGTAAATGTTGACAGTGCACAGTAAATAACTTCCTTATCATTCTCTTAGAAGTCTAAGGTGATGATGATAAAACTTTTGCATAGTTAAATACCATGAAGTCCTTCAAATCATGCAGTTTTCTTAGGGCAGGCTATGGGGAGGGGTCCACTCTTTAACAGGCTGGGTGTGGGTGTTTTTCCCCACTACAAGGAGCGGTTTTCCCATTGAGATGCAGTTTTCTTTCCTGGTCTGAGTTTTTCACGTTAGCAGTGTGTGACTTAGTGAGAGATAAATGAAGCAGGAACTCTGGCACATTCTTCTTTTCTTTTGTCTTTCTTTTTGTTAGTCACTGCAGCCATTTATCTGCCTTTCAGTCCTTCCCAGAGAACAAGGAAAAGGACAAATACATATATTTGAGTGTAAAAGCTGTTGTGAATGGTTATTGGGCTGCTAATGTCTAAAAGAGCTGGATTAGCCAAGTCCTGCTCTGGGTGCAGTAGGTTAACAAATGAGAACCTGAGAGACAGGAAATAACATCCGCAAACAAAAGCCTCAGGAGTAAGTGGACTAGGCAAGGGAGCTCGTTCAGAATTTGCCAATGAGCATCATATTACACTGGGCTAAGATTCTTATCCTGTTATTCATATTAATCCTCATTGTGTGTGTCTTTCAACATGGTGGGGGAGGAGTCATAAATTCTTTTATCCCAGCTGGGCTGGAGTGCCCTTTTTCTTTCTAAGCTGACCCAGTCTCGATGGCAGGGCCCAGCTTGGCAAGTTTCAGGGAGTCGAGGACACCCACCACTTCCCAGGACTGAGCTATGAGATAATACCTTAGATATAATTAAATAACTGTAATTCAGCATTTTCAGTATTCAAGACATTTCCTACATTATAGGGAAAATAAAAATGAATTCCAGAGACATTTAGATCAGGGGTCGGCAACCTTCGGCACATGGCCCATCAGGGTAATCTGCTGGCGGGCCGCGAGACATTTTGTTTATGTTGACTATCTGCAGGGAAAGTAAAGCATCATTAAGGATCTGGTAATATCCACCTGAGTTCTGAATTGAAGTAACATAACTGAGGTATAAGTAAATTCTATGTGATTTAGTACATGACAGAGAATGAGCTGCAAGCCTTTGGAGATATTTGTCTGCCAGAATGTAAATTATCAAGGGTTTTAAATTCCTTAAAGAAATGTTCTGTAGTTTGCCAGGCCTCAGAGACAAACTTCACATAAACTCGGTGATGAGTCTTTTAAGGTATAGTGCACTGTGAGAGCAAGTCGGTACTTTGAATAAATGGAGAAGAATATAATTACTATCACTTTGATGTGAAACAAAAGGTCAGATCTGAAAAAAGTTCTTCATTTTCATGTCGGAGACTGATGGTTACTTTTGAGAACTTGTCCTCTTCCCCGATCACCCCCCACGTCCTCCAAACATTGGCAAGTCTAACATCTGAATTATAATTAGAGGGAAAAGATTGAAAAATATTGTAGACATTATGTTTATCTACACATGCCAGGTACAATTCAGCTTTTTTATTGCTGAGGGAAGGAGGAAAAAATGTTGCTAAAAGAATGTCACCTACTCCCATATCAAGAAGCCTCTATGCTCAGGTTGATAGGAAAGTCTGAATAAGGGTCATGAGGCTTTCACTCTTAGGTAGGCTTTAAAATTCTCAGCATTGAGTAAACTGTTAAGCTTACAAACCTTGTAAATGTTGTGGATTTCAGATGATGACCCTTCATTTTGACTTATTTCAACAAATACCTAAAAATCTTTAGGGTAAGCTATGAGATACTTAGAGACATCCTCTCCATCAGTTGGTTGGACTGTCTGGTCAATCCTATATTTTTGCCTCTTGTACGATGCAGACTGTCCTTAATGCCCATTGATTTTAATGAGAGTTGAGGTTGTTTATCACAGGATTGAGCCCATTAGCAGAGCAGCATGGGGAAGCCTGCACTGACATTACTTATGATTAGGCTTGGAAGGATTAGATTTTTATCGGTAAATGTAAATGTCAGTAAATGTCAATTTCACCGTACACACACGCAGTGATGAAAAAAATATTTCCATTTATGATAATAGAAATTTACAGATAGGCAAAGGAAGAAATATGCTACTTGAGAATTTATTAGAGTTTGATTTAAGGATATTTGATTTGCATATTTTGGCATATTTTAATGGTAATAAAGCTTTAACTTTTTGAATCTCAGAGTCTACTGTCATTAAATAATCATTGTCACACACACATACACACCATCATTTTGAAAGGAGACTCAAAGAGCTTGGCTTGTTTAGCCTAACCAAAAGAAGGCTGAGGGGAGATATGATTGCTATCTATAAATATATCAGAGGGATAAATACCACAGAGGGAGAAGAATTATTTAAGCTCAGTACCAATGTGGACACAAGAACAGATGGATATAAACTGGCCATCAGGAAGTTTAGACTTGAAATTAGACAATGGTTTCTAATCATCAGAGGAGTGAAGTTCTGGAACAGCCTTCCAAGGGAAGCAGTGGGGGCAAAAGACATATCTGGTTTCAAGACTAAGCTTGATAAATTTATGGAGGGGATGATAAGATGGGATAGCCTAATTTTGGCAATTAATTGATCTTCAACGAGTAGTGGTAGATATGCCCAATGGCCTGTGATGGGATGTTAGACGGGGTGGGATCTGAGTTACTAGAGAGAATTCTTTCCTGGGTGTCTGGCTGGTGAGTCTTGCCTACATGCTCAGGGTTTAGCTGATCGCCTTATTTGGGGTTGGGAAGGAATTTTAACCAGGGCAGATTGGCAGAGGCCCTGGGGGTTTTTCGCCTTCCTCTGCAGCGTGGGGCATGGGTCATTTGCTGGAGGATTCTCTGCATCTTGTAGTCTTTAAACCACTATTTGAGGACTTCAGTAGCTCAGACATAGGTTAGGGGTTTGTTATAGGAGCGGGTAGGTGAGATTCTGTGGCCTGCGTTGTGCAGGAGGTCAGACTAGACGATCCTAATGGTCCCTTCTGACCTTAAAGTCTGTGATTCTATGATTGTCTACAACTGTGAAAATGTAAATTGATTAAAAATAAAAAAAATACTTAAATAAACATTGATGTTATCCATTGAAATTATAAATACAAAATCAATTGTTCCGAGCCGATTTATGATCCCATTCTATGGCTACAGGAAATAGAGACCTTCAGTCTCCACAGCTGTCAGTTTGACACCTCTCAACAGTGTTGCAGGTCTGCATTTACCATTTTAGAGAGTAAATTCAGGTATAAAACATTCCTGTGTATCATCAGTTTACGTGGTTCCTCCTAGGTACAAGGCACTTTACAGGAAAATATGCAGACCAAGGGGCAGATTCTCCCCGCACAGCAGTTTTGCAACTGTGTAACTCTATTGATATAAATGGAATTACTCCAGATATACATCATGGTGAGAGGCGAAACAGGCCCAGGACAACCGTCCTGAAAACCTTACAATATAAAGGTCAAATCCTATCAGCATGACCCATGCACTTGTGTGGATAAAGTGTGTGTGTCTTAGCAGGAGCAGGGCCATAGGTCCCAGGGATAGTCATAGGAGATCAAGGTGCTCATCACCTCTCAAGAGATGTTTACCACCTTTCTGGATAGATTGAAGAATCTATGAGGTGAATAAAAGGTACTATATTGTCCACTGCTGAAGGTGGAATGAGAAGCTGTGTGTAATTTTGTCTGAATCAGTATCCTCATTGTTTACAAAGCAAACAGTTACTGCCAATACTGGTCATTTCTTTTATTCTCCCATAATATTCTAAGAGTTTTCCCTTCCCTCTTTGCCTCATAGTTAATTATGTCATAGCTTGAGTGTGTAGGGTTGCCAACCCTCCAGGATTGTCCTGGATTCTCCAGGAATTAAAGATTAATCTTTAATTAAAGATTATGTCATGTGATTGAAACCTCCAGGAATACATCCAACCAAATTTGGCAACCCTGTTAATGGTGTGTGAGCAGACAAGGAAAGAGGACAAGCTGCTGGAGGGCTGAAAGATCAGTTGCTATGCACGTATAAGGCTATTTCACCCACTGGACTGCTGTTGCATCTCTGGCCTTGTTTTGCAGTTTCTGTGTAACCACCAATGGGTATACTTCCATCCTGGCACTCACCTGTTCATCCAGCCAGTGCTTAGTCTGTCGCCGCACACTGGGTGCAGGAGAGAGGATATGCGCATTCAGGAAGAGCTGTGCGACTGGCTTGTTGATTTTCAGTGAGTTGCTTAACCTCTCTGTGTCTCACTTTACCCTTCTGCAAAATGAGTGTCATAATATTTACCTATCTCACTGTGGGGCTAGCTCAGCTCCTCCACGAGCGTAAATAGTCATAACTTCATGGAGTCAATAGTGTTACTCCAGTTTCTGCTTGCCACAGGGCCAGCCCAATAATTGTGAAGTGTTTCGAAATCTTTTGGTGATGAACTCTATAAAATTGTAAAAGGTTAGCTGGGGTGGGGGTGGGGGGGTTATTAGCCACCAAGACTAGAGTTTGATATTTTCCCTTAAAGTTTCATGCAAAGTTAAACATTTTAACTGACTATGCCTTTTAAAAATAAAACATGTTGTATTCTCTCAGAGAAGGGAAAATCCCCCATCCTTTTATTGGGTTCTGTCTACGATGCTATGATAATTGCTGTATGAAGAAGTCTAAAGACATTCATGAACCAATACATCATAACAATGCGGCTTTTGTAGCCTTTGCTTAATGCACACGGAGGCACTTATCTAAATTTAAAGAATGATACATTATGGGCAGGTAGCCTAAAGTATTTAAAATCCTAGATGAGAACATATAGCACATACAGGGGACAAAAACTGCAGTACACTAAAAAGAAAAGTCACATTTTAATTTGCCATTTAGCTGTCAAAATAAGTCCTGCTGATTGTGCTACCAGTCAGCGGAATGCACATTTCTTGCACACCATGCATGAAAAGCAGAGTACTTTAGAATATATCACAGACCTACAGCACAGGCCCATTTCCTGAGGGAGCAGACAGAGTGCTATTTAACCATAGCTCAGTTAATGACTTCTGTCACTGTGCAAATCAATGAGGCCTCTACAGTGGTTCATTTTATTTATTTTTTTCCCCTTGAACATGAGCGAACGCAATTGTCTTATGCAATTAAACCAATTTTAATTATATTCTGCATGATTAAATGTAATATTCTTGTGCTCTGATGTACAGTCTTAAAAACACAAATAGAACTTCATAACATGGCAAACAGCAGCATGCTCATTTTCCTGCTACCTTCACCAGCCTCCCAAAGGAAGCTATTTTCTTCACCAAGGCGCTTAAGACTCTTTAAATGTAAGGTCCTTCCAGTCAGCAATGAACTTTTCATTTATTTCAGCAGGAAAACAGCTGATGGTAATAATCGCCCAGAGACAAATTATACTCACCAAGAGGGAATTTCTTTCTAAACAAGGGAAAAAAGGTTTTATGGATACACTGCTACCTAAATAATGAATCTCAGGCTCTCAGACTAAAATTATGTGCTAATCCAACTAGTTGGAACAACATGAAAAAGTCTTAATCCTACAGTAGTTTTTGGTAAGCGTATCAAGAGACAGGAAACAATAAAAAAAATTTAACTATGTTGTATAGCAACTGTGAACATCATAGCAGAATGTCACATGCCACTAAACAATAATACACTCCTTTTTCACTTGTACCTAGATCTGTTTTATGGAAAAGTTGCCTGTCTAACAAATCTGTGTTTTCCATAACTGTAATAATTCCTTTTGGCTGTGATTTTTTTCATAAGTACTAAGAATTGGCCTGACTTTGCTGTCATTGGAGCTTTTGTCTTCTATACTGGCAAAGTTTCGCCAACGCTGAACTTCTTTGAGAATCCTACCCTTCGTTTGCTTAACTTTGGAAGGCTTCAGGCTTTGATGTAACACAGTATTCACACACCACAGTGAAAAGTGCCCTAGAAACACCTAACACAAACAATTTTATTTGTCACCACCAGATCAAGACATGAGTTTGTTGCAGTTTTATTTAGGATTCGTATTTGTTAGATACGCTTATTGAGATCATTGAATGGAAGGCATTCAAAAAAGCCAAGGCACTGAGAAATATACAAGCACTTGAGTAAGGACAACTACTTTAATAGGAGAGATTATGACATAGGAAGAGGTAACAAGTTGGCTTACCCCTTTGAGAGCCAGGAGGCCTGAGGCTAGCCAGTCCTATTGAATCAGCCCGCCACAATCATAATCAGCTCCCAAAAGGGGGCTGGACTAATTCAGAGCAGGTGGCAACCTGAAATATTTGCATCTCATAAAAGGACTGAGAAAACTGTTTGGAGGAGAAACCATAGGGAGCAAGTTGGGCTCCTGTGGAAGGTTCTGAATTAGGGTCTAGAAGAGGGCCTGAGACTTCCAGGGGACTTCAAGGAAGGAGCCTATGAGTCAGGGCTTTATCCTCAAGCCGAAGAGACTTAAAGGTAGCCCAGAAGGGATTGGGAAATGAGCCTGGAGGGTGGGCTGAAGAGGAGCCCAAGAGGAATGGAGAAACCCTCTGTTCATGTGAACTTTTATTGGTAGTTTCCTTACCCTGGAAAAGATCTGGATGAGACATAACTTAGCTGGTGGGCTATGTTGGGGACAGAAACAGACCATGGCAAGGCCAAAGAGGTGATCAACAAGGGTGCTAGTGGTAAAGACTCGTGCAATATTCTGCTCTAAGCTGGTTGGTGGAACCAATCACATGGCACAACATAGGTAATATCCTGCTTATGCCACTGTCACAAGCAGATGCACTAGTGAATTCCACAGTCTGAAAACACACTGTATGAATAAACAATTGGGGTTTTGTTCTAAATGTAATTGCCATTAACATGGGGTAAGTCTGTATTCACACATTATGGTGTCTTCCCCCCCCCCCCGTAACTTTTTCAAATTTCAAATGTAGATCTGCCCAGAAAAAGTGACTTGCAAAATGGCAATCTCAAATAATACTGTCTTTCTTTTTCTTCTCATTATTTGCATCTGCTGTTCATTGATGGTTTAATTAATAATTCTATTACTGTGCATATTGCATTTTACAATGACCAAGTTAACCTTAGCATCCACTCACCTAGTAAATAATAGCTAGAGCCTCAAAGTTTGCATCTGAATCTGAACTTTCCCAAAGTTTGAGTGTTTATTATTATTGTATTGTATTTTTACAGAAATACAGAGCAAGCACGAAGTTCAGATCTAGACTAAAATGTTTCCAATATTCAGTGGGGCTCAGATCCCATGTTTTTGTTCAAACCCATCAATGCTATTAATTAATTGTGTGGACTGGTTTCAGTTACCCATATGCTGCACGTTATGCATATGCAGTTACCTGTATTACTTCCATATGTTACTGTGCTATCACTGGTAACTATAGGGTTAAAAATATTCATAGTGTTGTACTTGTGGAATAAATTCTGCATTCGTAGGTCTGTAGAGTGTGAACTCCAGAGGTACTTTGTGGGCCAGATTCTCCTCCCATTCACACGCAACCAGATTTACACTAACGTAACTCCATTGATTTGCACTGGGGCAAGTGAGAGGAGAATCTAGCTCTTTTTAACCACAGGGTAAAGAAGAGACAGGACTCATTTGTAACAAGTGTAACTGAGACGATTTATTGAATATCCTAGACACCACCAGAATTTGTAGTGCTATCTTGCTCTCCATATCCTGAATTAAGCAAATACAAGTTGTGTTGTTATCAGAGTGTCTCCCTACATCCTGACATGGACTCCGTTGTCTTAAAAAGGAACTCTTTTCATCTATGTAAATTGTCATAGCTCCATAATTTACACAGGCTGAGGGTCTGGCCCTAGTTTCTAGAGGACTGAAAAAATGGATATAATGCTACTATTATAACTCTTATTTAATAAAGACGATTCTCATTTAGACCTATGTGGCCAAATCTCTTTCGGCATGATCTCACTGAAGTTAATGGATTTGTGCCAGCAGGGAAGCTGACCCTCTATTCTTTGGTGCAGGTGGTCTGATTTTCAAACCCTAACAGAAACAGATTCTCACAGTTGAAGCAACACTGGAAGGCTTTTGAGTGTATGGCAAATTCCAAACCTGACAAAACCTACTCATTTATATAGACATGGTTTGAATCAAGCCAGAACTGTTTACTGTTCAAACTCAATTATAGAGCGTGCCAGTTGCCCTGCTTTCCTGTTCATGCCATAAGCAACATCTTTCATGCAGGAAAGCCATCCAAGTTGGCTCTTCTACCACCTAGAGAACTTGGCCAGTGGTTTGTTTTTCATTTTGAGAATAAAATAAAGGACATCAGAAGCCAGCTGTCCTCCAGCGTTGCTCCACACAGTAATGTTCTGTCAATTATAGTTCTCTTGTAGTGTTCCTCAGTGCTCCCTTTGAAACTCATATTATTTACTCTTTTCACTGGGAAAAAAACCTCTATACAAATAGTTTGAGTGTATAAAACAAGCAATGCCAGCCAGCCAATAACTTGGCATAATAGGTGGAGTGGAGAGATGGTAAGTGAGTGCCCTAAAGTTCCTTAGCCCTGGTTTACACTACTAGGTTAGGTCGAATTTAGGCATGTTAGGTCATTTTAAAATGAGTGCATCTACACAACCAACCCCGTTCCGTCGACCTAAAGGGCTCTTAAAATCTACTTCTGTACTCTCCCCCAGCGAGGGGAGTAGCATTAAAATCAACCTTTCTGGGTCGAATTTGGGGTAGTGCAGATGCAATTCAATGGTATTGGCCTCCAGGAGCTATCCGAGAGTGCTCCAATGTGACCGCTCTGGACAGCACTTTGAACTCCAATGCACTAGCCAGGTACACAGGAAAAGCCCCAGGAAATTTTGAATTTAATTTCCTATTTGGTCAGCATGGCAAGCTCAACAGCACAGGTGACCATGCAGTCCCCCCAGAATCACAGACGAGCTCCAGAATGGACTGAAAGGGAGTCATCCCATACCTGCAACACTATGCGGTCCCACCAGTGTGTGCTTGTTTGCCGGGCCCAGAATCAGCATTCCACTGTATCAACCAGCCCCACTGCCGCCATGATGTCCCAATTGCCACAGCCCATGCTTTCAGAAACATCTGTGTCCATGTCCTCAATCATCCTCGTGCTGGTGTCTCTTAGCCCGGTTCTGCACATACTTCAGGATAATGCGCAAGGTGTTTACAATGCTCACAACAGCAGTGGTGAGCTCAGCAGGCTCCATGCTTGCCGTGGTATGGCGTCTGCCCGGGTAACCCAGGAAAAAATGCGCAAAACGATTGCCTGCTGTTGCTTTCACGGAGTGAGGGAGGGAGGAAAAGAGGGAGGGGCGACTGACGACATGTACCCAAAACCACCCTCGACAGGCATTGGGAGCTTAACCCAGAATTCCAGTGGGCTGCGGAGACTGCGGGAACTGTGGGATAGCTACCCACAGTGCACCGCTCGGTAAGTCAATGCTAGCCCTGGTATTGAGAACACACTCCACCGACTTAATGCACTTAGTGGGGACGTACACAATCGACTGTATAAAATCGATTTCTAAAAATCGATGTCTATAAAATCAACCTAAAGGTTTCGTGGCAAACTGCGTGAATCGCCTTGCTGTGATGGCATCATTGAAGTCTCTTTAATGGCAACTTAATGAAGGTTTTATTTGGTGCATTTCCCTGGGTTTTGTGACAAAACAAAATTAGAGCAAAACTAGCAGGTGTCTACATAATACACCATACAGTGAATGAGCCATTATGGCAACATTGGACAAGCTGTTACATTATTTGCTACTCCTGTATCCGGATACACATGTTAACATGTTGCTTAGGGGCCAACAGAGATAGAACAGAGCTGCAATGGCTGCTAGTGGGTGCCCCTATAGCAAGCAATTCATCTTGTCAGCAAGATTAAGTGAAGTAGCTCCTTACTGCTTGTGAACTTTAGCCTGTGAGTGCTCCGCTATGAGGGTAAAAGGTTTGCTCTTCACAGCATGTGGAAAAAATAACTCTGCTACAACGGCCCCCTGTTGGAAGATCTCAAGACCCCTTACAAACATTTAGCATTGACCCTGCTTAATAGGAACCCTGTATTTTAACAACTCTGGTTCAAAGCAACATTTTGCCAGGAACCAATCCCGGCCCACTGACTTTAATGTTAATGGGATTCGGATATTGGCAACAGCATGCTGCTTAGTAAGAATATTTTTTGCAAGAAAGGCCCCAGGTGCAGGCAGGTTTGTGAGGCTGCAGCCAGGGAAAGAACTGCTGGGACATACTGAGCCCCAACCACTGGAGACCACGAGGAGATGTACCATGCAACTCTGTGGGACCTCTCTAGCTGCAGGCAGGTTTGTAGGGCTGCAGCCTAGGAGAAAACATCCCAACAATCTCTTCCCTGGCGGTTGCTTCGCAAACCAGCCATCTGCTTGTTGGCAGCTGCTGGATAATGGCAATGTTTTGTTGGCAACTGAGGGGTTGCTAATAAGAGGAATCTACTGTATTGTTATTATGGAAGAGTAGTATCTTGAGGCCCCGTGGGCCTACACATAGCAAAAAAACAGAGCTTGCAGTCTAATAGCCAAACCAAACTTAGGGTGAGAGGGGAAACATGGGCCAAGAAAGATGAAGTGACTTGCCCAAGGTGGTCACACAGCAGGTCAGTAGTAAAATCAGGAACAGTGCCCTAGCCACTGCACATGTTGCCTCAATTATATCTTCCATGCACCTCTAAGGAAAGATAAGTAAGTGCTCTTCTTCCTGTTTCACAGATGGGTAACTGGGGCATAGAGGGTTTAAGTGACTTACCCAATATCATCCAATGAGCCTGTGGCAGAACCTGAATTGGTATTGATTCTAAGGCCTGAAAGGACCATTGTGATCATCTAGTCTGACCTCCTGTATAACAGACCGTAGAACTGCCCCAAAATAATTCCTAGGGCAGGTCCTTCTAGAAAATAGCCAATCTTGATTTAAAAATTGTCAGTGCTGGTGAATCCATCACAACCCTTGGTAAATTGTTCCAATGATTAATTACTCTCACCTTATTTCCAGTCTGAATTTGTCTAGCTCCAACTTTCAGCCACTGGATTGTGTTATACCTCTCTTTGCTAGACTGAAGAGCCCATTATTAAATATTTGTTCCCCTTGTAGGTTCTTATAGCTGTAATTAAGTCACCACTTAACCTTCTTTTTGTTAAGCTAAATAGATTGCTAAATAGATGTCCATGCCCATGGTGCAGCCATTATGAGAGCTGGCCAAAATATTTGTATCAATCTTTTAAACAAGAAATGGTTCCTCAAATGACACACAAGTTTTCATGGGGAAAAATGTATATGGTTTGAATTTTTTCCCAACTTTTTACTGAAGCAAAATAAAAAAGTGTAGTATAGGTTCATAATGAAATATTTTTAGATTTCAGGGGATTTTCCCTCCTCTCCCCCTTCCCCTCTTTTTCCCTTTTGCAGTGGAAAAAAAGAACAAGGGGAGGAGGGAAGAGGACAACAAAAACTTAAAACTTTTAATTTTGATCCAGTGAAAAATTGCAGGACAAAATTCAGAAAAACCAAAAATGTTTCACATCTTTCAAAATTGTTCACAGAAAATAGCATATTTTGATCACTTCTACCTATTATTCTTGATGCATGTCTTAAAGAAAAGTTTTAAAGTGATGGAGTTAATTATTATTACTAAACACATCTACTGGTGGGTGACTCTATTTGATACTTTCATGTGATATGTCCTGCAACTTAATGATCAGTTCTAAATATTATTAGCCACCTCTGACTTCTAAAAGAGTTTCCAAGAATTTGGATATTTGGTAATAGTATTATTCCCTGACCAATATTTTCTCCATTTGGTATTTTCCAGTAAATTCAGTTCTCTTCTATTGAAGTTCTTACACTGTGCCCATCACCATGGTATTTCATAGAATCATAGACTTTAAGGTCAGAAGGGACCATTATGATCATCTAGTCTGACCTCCTGCACAAGGCAGGCCATAGAATCTCACCCACCCACTCCTGTAACAAACCCCTAACCTATGTCTGAGCTATTGAAGTCCTCAAATAGTGGTTTAAAGACTTCAAGGTACAGAGAATCCTCCAAGTAACCCGTGCCGCATACTGCAGAGGAAGGTGAAAAACCCCCAGGCCTCTGTCAATCTGCCCTAGGGGAAAATTCCTTCCTAACCCCAAATAAGGCGATCAGCTAAACCCTGAGCATGTGGGCAAGACTCACCAGCCAGACACCCAGGAAAGAATTCTCTCTAGTAACTCAGATCCCACCCCGTCTAACATCCCATCACAGGCCATTGGGCATATCTACCGCGAGTAGTCGAAGATCAATTATTGCCAAAATTAGGCTATCCCACCATATCATCTCCTCCATAAACTTATCAAGTTTTGTCTTGAAGCCAGAAAGGTCGTTTGCCCCCATTGCTTCCCTTGGAAGGCTGTTCCAGAACTTCACTCCTCTGATGGTTAGAAACCTTCGTCTAATTTCAAGTCTAAACTTCCTGATGGCCAGTTTATATCCATCTGTTCTTGTGTCCACATTGGTACTGAGCTTAAATAATTCTTCTCCCTCCAAGTTATTTATCCCTCTGATATATTTATAGATAGCAATCATATCTCCCCTCAGCCTTCTTTTAGTTAGGCTAAACAAGCCAAGCTCATTGAGTCTCCTTTCATAAGACAGATTTTCCATTCCTTGGATCATCCTAGTAGCCCTTCTCTGTACCTGTTCCATTGTGAATTCATCCTTCTTAAACATGGGAGAACAGAACTGCACACAATATTCCAGATGAGGTCTCACCAGTGCCTTGTATAACAGTACTAACACCTCCTTATCTCTACTGGAAATACCTCGCCTGATGCATCCCAAGACCTCATTAGCTTTTTTTGATGGCCATATCATATTGGCAGCTCATAGTCATCCTGTGATCGACCAATGCTCCAAGGTCTTTCTCCTCCTCTGTTACTTCCAAGTAATGTGTCCCCAGTTTATAACAGAATTCTTGTTATTATCCCTAAATGCATGACCTTGCACTTTTCACTATTAAATTTCATCCTATTACTATTACTCCAGTTTACAAGGTCATCCAGATCTTCCTGTATATCCCGGTCCTTCTCTGTATTGGCAATACCTCCCAGCTTTGTGTCATCCGCAAACTTTATTAGCATATTCCCGCTGTCATAAATATAAAGGGAAGGGTAAACCCCTTTGAAATCCCTCCTGGCCAGGGGAAAGCTCCTCTCACCTGTAAAGGGTTAAGAAGCTAAAGGTAACCTCGCTGGCACCTGACCAAAATGACCAATGAGGAGACAAGATACTTTCAAAAGCTGGGAGGAGGGAGAGAAACAAAGGGTCTGTGTAGCTGTCTATATGCTGGTTTTCTGCCGGGGATAGACCAGGAATGGAGTCTTAGAACTTTTAGTAAGTAATCTAGCTAGGCATGTGTTAGATTATGATTTCTTTAAATGGCTGAGAAAAGAATTGTGCTGAATAGAATAACTAATTCTGTCTGTGTATCTTTTTTGTAACTTAAGGTTTTGCCTAGAGGGGTTCTCTATGTTTTTGAATCTAATTACCCTGTAAGATATCTACCATCCTGATTTTACAGGGGGGATTTCTTTACTTCTATTTACTTCTATTTTTATTAAAAGTATTCTTGTAAGAAAACCGAATGCTTTTTCTTTGTTCTCAGATCCAAGGGTTTGGGTCTGTGGTCACCTTTGCAAATTGGTGAGGCTTTTTATCCAACATTTCCCAGGAAAGGGGGGCTGCAAGTGTTGGGAGGATTGTTCATTGTTCTTAAGATCCAAGGGTCTGGGTCTGTAGTCACCTAGGCAAATTGGTGAGGCTTTTTACCAAACCTTGTCCAGGAAGTGGGGTGCAAGGTTTTGGGAAGTATTTTGGGGGGAAAGACGCATCCAAACAGCTCTTCCCCAGTAACCAGTATTAGTTTGGTGGTGGTAGCGGCCAATCCAAGGACAACAGGTGGAATATTTTTTACCTTGGGGAAGTTTTGACCTAAGCTGGTAAAGATAAGCTTAGGAGGTTTTTCATGCAGGTCCCCACATCTGTACCCTAGAGTTCAGAGTGGGGGAGGAACCTTGACACCCGCTTTTTGTGCCAAGCTCAGTAATAAAAAGATTAAATAAGATTGGTCTCAAAACCGATCCCTGAGAAACTCCATTAGTAACCTCCTTCTAGTCTGACAGTTCACCTTTCAGTGTGACCCACTGTAGTCTCCCCTTTAATCAGTTCCTTATCCACCTTTCAATTTTCATATTGACCCCCATCTTTTCCAATTTAGCTAATAATTCCCCATGTGGAACCATATCAAATGCCTTATTGAAATCGAGGTAACTTAGATCTATTGCATTCCCTTTGTCTAAAAAATCTGTTACCTTCTCAAAGAAAGAAAAGGAGTACTTGTGATACCTTAGAGACTAACAAATTTATTTGAGCATAAGCTTTCGTGAGCTACAGCTCACTTCATCGGATGGAATGCATCCGATGAAGTGAGCTGTAGCTCACGAAAGCTTACGCTCAAATAAATTTGTTAGTCTCTAAGGTGCCACAAGTACTCCTTTTCTTTTTGCGAATACAGAATAACACGGCTGCTACTCTGAAACTTCTCAAAGAAGGAGATCAGGTTGGTTTGACACGATCTACCTTTTGTAAAGCCATGTTGTATTTTATCCCAGTTACCATTGACCTCAATGTCCTTAACTACTTTCTCCTTCAAAATTTTTTCCAAGACCTTGCATACTACAGACGTCAAACTAACAGGCCTGTAGTTACCCGAATCGCTTTTTTTACCTTTCTTAAAAATAGAAACTATGTTAGCAATTCTCCAGTCATACGGTACAACCCCTGAGATTACAGATTCATTAAAAAGTTTTGCTAACGGGCTTGCAATTTCATGTGCCAGTTCCTTTAGTATTCTTGGATGAAGATTATCCGGGCCCCCCGATTTAATCCCATTAAGCTATTCAAGTTTGGCTTTTACCTTGGATGTGGTAATATCTACCTCCATATCCTCATTTCCATTTGTCATGCTACTATTATCCCTAAGCTCCTCATTAGCCTCGTTAAAGACTGAGGCAAAGTATTTGTTTAGTTGGGCCATGCCTAAATTATCCTTAACCTCCACTCCATCCTCAGTGTTAAGCGGTCCCACTTCTTCTTTCTTTGTTTTCTTCTTATTTATATGGCTATAGAACCTTTTACTATTGCTTTTAATTCCCTTTGCAAGGTCCAACTCTACATGGCTTTTGGCCTTTCTTACTTTATCCCTACATGTTCTGACCTTGATAAGGTAGCTTTCCTTGCTGATCCCTCCCATCTTCCACTCCTTGTAGGCTTTCTGCTTTTTCTTAATCACCTCTCTGAGATGCTTGCTCATCCGGCTTTGTCTACAACTCCTGCCTATGAATTTTTTCCCCTGGACCATTTGGTCTCATGAACATGACTTTCTTGTAGAGCCCCTAAAAATATGGCAGTTTGGGATCACCACACAGATTTTCTACATTTCTTCCCAGTCACGGTCTTCCTTTTTCAGCTGCAACTACCTTCATGTTTTTCAGCCTCCTTGGATTGTGGGATATGTTTGTGATGGGTTTCCCCCGTGTAAGGTGTCACCTGATGTACTGGGATACCACTGAGCCTGCCTGTTCCACCAGCCTAGGCCCCCTTTACCCTGTCTTGTTGAGCCAGGCTCTTAAGTCTCCTCTAGCACACACACAGGAAGGACCACACTCAGCTGCAGAAAGACACAGACACTGAGATCAGCTCTCGGAAGACTCAGCTTAAGGGACTTGCCCCAGCACTCAGGTGCACCTCCCTTGGAGTGCAGACCCAAAGATATATTGTCCTGCGCTGTATAGAAAGATCTGCACAGCACAAGCTCATAAAAATTCACCCTCTCCCTCAATATGAAGAGAGATATGAACAACTTCTTGCCTCCTGCAGTTAGAAATTTCACAAACTGGGTTTAATAATAAACAAACTAAATGTATTAACTATAAATTGCAGATTTTAAGTGATTATAAGGGATAGCAAACAGAACAAAACAGATTACTGAGCAAATAAAACAAAACACACGTACTAAGATTAAGATCTTTAAGAGACTGGTTTCAAGAAGTAATTTCTCACCGTAAATGTTATTTTAGGCAAGTTGCAGAGTCTCCGTAGCTTAGAGTACCGGTTATGTCTTCTTACAGACTGGACCCCTGTCTCAGTCTGGACTCACCCCTGCCTTTCCCCTCAGGTTAGTTCCTTTGTCCCTTCAGGTACTTTCAGCAGTCTTTCTTCTTGCGTAGGCAATGGAGGAGAGTCCAGATTAACCCCCTCCCCACCCTTAAAAAGGATTTCCCTGAGGTGGGAAACCTTTGTCTGATCCCTATCCCCCTACGAAGGAAAAGTACCAGCAGAGTCTAAGGTGGTATTTTGTGTCAGGTGATCTTATCACCTCACCCTGCAGTGTCAAAGCAACTATGAAACCCTTTATTTGTAATGTCCACAGGAAGGATCTCGGGGCAGATGGGAGATCCACATCTCTAAAGACTCATTGTCTTTTTCTAATGACCCATTAAGTCTGATTGCTCACTGTCTGGTGGGCATTTCCCCAAGTATTCACACAGCTCTAATTGTTACATAGTCGATATTTCTAATTTCAGATACAGAAATGGCATGTGCATACACATTGGATAAACACATTCAGTAAATTATAACCTTTCCAATGATACCTTACATAAGCCATCTTGCATAACATATATCTTATTTATGCCATATTCATATCATAACCATATTTCTGAGAAGAATATGAGGTGTAACATCACAGTGCTTTATTCCATTCTAGAAAAAGCTTCACATAAACAATGTTTGTCAGATTTAATTGTGTGTGTGTTTTTTCTTTTTGGCTACTTCAGGAATATGTAGACTGTGGGGGTACACGCTAACTGAAAATATTCACTATAACTATCAACTTGGATTACTGCAATGGTCATTACTCAGTAGTCACAATATTTTCATCCATTATAATTCAAAGACCAAGTCCTGTGTTTTGAGTCCATAGATGGGCTTATATAGCTAAAGTTCAAGAGTGGAAGAGAGGATTTCTGAGTTGCATTTCTGGCTCTTTCCATAGTATCTGTTGTAAAGTCTACTCAAAACCTTTCACTGTCTTCTTATAAAATGGCAAATTTCCAAGCCCAATACTTACTGTAAAGTTCTCTCTTGCATACCACCACCTTATGTATTAGGAGTTATCAAATTATTTAATATCTGAATAGTCTCTGAGTCTAGGTCAATGAAGGAGAGAGTCACCTAAAAGAGAAAATTCTCATCTATAGAGCTGCATGAAAAAAAAAAAGAATTTTTAACATTTTTCATCAGTTTTAAATTTTGACAAAAAAGGTAGGCATGGAATTTTCATGTGCTTTTTTTATAAAAAAGCTCACTACTCTTTATTTTATTATTTATTTACGAATTCTATGTACCGCTATGACATTTTCTCATTGAATTCTTTCAAGTAGCAAGTAATTTGCATGAATCATCCCAGTTGCCTCATGAAATGTGTATTTTTCTTGTATTTTAACCTCTGATATGATATGACATCTAGCAAAAGTCACAAAAAATAATCTGTCTGAAAGTGATTTGATGTGGTGTGATGCAAAGTGACTAAATGCTATGTAATGCAGTACATCACACACTGTAAAGGCTAGTACAAATTTTGTATCTGCAGCATATACAAAATGGCTGATATTATGATCCACTGACAAGAAACATCTTTGATAACATGGTTGATAGCATAGACTATTGAGACCCTAGCTCCAATCTTAGCTCTGTGCCCAACATAGAAATATATTTTGGAATTTGAATATTCATATAGTTGCTATTTGTTAACATCACAGAATCAGAGTCCAATGGAGAAATTTTAGCTCAGGCAAAACTCAGTGAGAGTTTTGGGAAGCCCACAGGGTTTCTGTTTGAATAAGAACTGCATGACTAGAACCAATATTTGTCATTACTGACTCAAGAGACGATTCGTTGATAAATTCTGTTCTTTCTTACTCTCATTTCAATTCAGAATTAGTCCACTGACTGCAATAACATTTATCTGAATGTACAGCAATATAACTAAGAGTAGAATATGGCCCCTGGATTTAGCTCCATCACAAAGATATTAAAGGATGGCTCTCAAGAATACATTTCACTATCACCTCATGTCACAACCAAATTCAGGTTGTCATTATGCTGGGGGCTGTATATGCATGTAAAAAGCGACAGTCCCTGCCCTATAGTCTAAACAGACAAGATAGACAGAAGGTGGAAGGAACGAAATATTATTCCCAAAATTACAGGTTTTGAACTAAGTCATAGAGAGATAAAGTGACTTGCCCAAAGCATCATATGGCATCTATGACAGAACTGGGAACTGAACCCCAATCTCTTGAATATTAGTCAACTGTCTTAGCCAAAACCCATCTTCCTCTTTTTCCAGCTTAGTTTTAAATTACTCAACACTTGGCTTGGGAAGCTGTTCTACAGAACTGGGCATCTTCCATTGTCAGTCATCCTAAAGTTTCAAACCCACAACTTTCATCCCATTATCCCTAATTACTGTATACCCCATCGAATCACACCATTGAATGGCTGTTTTTAAAAGCCTAAGTTGCTAAATGCAATCTTCCTCTCTTCCTAAGCCTTTCAAATATTTGTAAGCAGTGATCACGCACCACCCCAAATAGTTCTTAAGTACCAAAAGTCCTCTATTAGAGAGACACGGCAGGTGAGGCGATATCTTTTGTTGGATCCACTTTTGTTGGTGAGTGAGACCAGCTTTGGCGCTTCTTCGGAGCTCTGTGTGAGCTCGCAAAATTGTCTCTCTCACCAGTAGAAGTTGATGCGACAAAAGATATTACCTCACCCATGTTGTCTCTCTAATATCTGGGGACAAAAATGGCTACAATAACACTGCATACAAAAGTCCTCTGTCGCAGGACCCTCCAGGGCTAGAAACAGCTAGTACATGTCCTCTTGTATTCTGTCCTTTCCAGGTATATAAAGATTCTGGGCTGTATTCCTTACAGACTGCTTCTTTCCTCATACTGCTACTAGAGATGTGAAGTTAGCTAAGGTACTTAAGCTGCTGGAGGTTCCTCCGGCCTGCTTCACAATTGTTTAAAGCCTGTGGGAGTTGTGTCAATGACTTCAGTGTGAGTAGGATCAGTGAGGTGAGTCTGAATATCAAATAGAATAAGATACATATTTCTTTTGTATATATTATTGATGTAAGGACTTCCATAACAGGATGAGCATTTTTAAGTAATGTTGGTGAGAATGTTTTTAGTGCTTATCGTTTAATAATATAAAAATCTAATTGTGAAGACCACATTTTTATTTTATTTATTTTTTGCTCTGAGTTCGGACAACAAAATTGGCTTAGGCTGAAATCTGGGTGAAATTTAACCTTATAGTTTGTCCTTTTCAGAAAAAAAAAGGAGAAAAAGCAGCAGGAATGTTGGGTTTGCAATAAATGGACATTCATGCTTTGTACTCCACGTTAATTTACAATCCCACTTTTCCATTCATCTTTGTATTCTGAGAGTTGTGCAAGAGAGTTGTATATAATTCTCAATATAAATCAGGAATAACTTTACTGATATGAACATAATTACATCAGTGTAAAACTGCCGTAAAGTGATGGGAGATTCAGGCCACTTGTCGTTTCGTCAGTGATCCACAATGAAATCTTAATGTAAATCTATACTTCAATTCACCAAATATATCTTACAGCTTATCAGGATTTCTGAATCATCGTAAGGCTTTTGATGCAGAACTATATGAATAAACCACTTTTGTGCCAAATTTTTCCGAATTGGGTTTGCTGAAGGCTCAAAAAAAAAAAAAAAAGACATTGTTCTAGGGCTAAACAATATTATTTTTCTATGCTAGCCTTTGTTGGCCCTATGATGTATTATTTATAATAGGAATAAAAGGTTAATTGTGGAATTATTCAGTGTAACATATGAGCACAGGAGGTCAGTAAAAAAATCTGAATGCTGGTATAATTTTTTGGAATTATACCTGACGCATAGAGAGGAGCAATTTAAAGAGACTTGTATGAAAGCTATAAATAAATGGAGGTTCCATAAAATCTTATTGTATCTCCTTAATGTCAATCCTGTATAAAAAATATTTGAGTCCACCCCAGAATGTAACTAAAGTATCAGTTCCAAAGAAGGAAATGATGAGTTCAGAGTAGCCAGCAAGACCATAAAAGAGAGATCTCATTTCCCAATCTTTTGCAAACCAAGTAATAAATGAATCATAGCTGGTGGTTAGAAGGAATGTTCTCATATATATTTTAGCAAGAGAATTCTGTCTGAGTGGACACATTATTGAAAAAATTATTTTTATAGCATCTGCAGCTCCTACCCAGCAGCATCAAAGGTAAGTGGAGAAAAAAGTGACTACTGGTAATGGCAGGTAATAAGGGTGTATTAACGTCTTAGAAATATGATAACAGTACATACTATTTACATAATGTGTGTGTATAACATAATATACTTATATCTATTATAAATAAAATATAGACTTAAAATGGTCATGAAAATTTACTACGCCAGGCAAAAAAACCCAACAACCATGCTTGCTGAGCCTTTCCCAAGATGATTGACAATAATGAAAAAATGAAAGCTACTTTATTTGCCCATCAGAGGGAAAAAATACTTAGCTGAGATGAGTGAGTAAGATTTTGCAAAGCATGTGCATGTGTGTGTCTTGAAAGAGACGTTTTCTGACTAATGTTTTTCTTACGTATTCTAAATAAGATACTGTGCTATATTTTTGGGGGTGATACACTGCTGAATCAACTTCTGAGTTTCTATTCTGTACATTCAGTATGCAGTTAACGCATAGGCAATCTCTCTTAATTTGAATAACCAACAGTAAATGTGCTGTGCCCTAGCTATGTTTACAACCTGCCTTTTATTCCTTGGTAGTAACTTTTCTTAAAAAGACCCTGTCTTTTTAGACCCCAAAATCTGGCTTACCAACTGAAATATAGTAAATCCGATCCTAAGCCACCACCCAAGGGGCCGATAAATATTGGTCACCTAGCAGAGGTGACCTTTAACTAAAGGCAGTACAAGATTTGCTGGAAATCTTGGGGGATGCTTGAAAGCCATTGTTTAAGACCCGGTTGCTCGGTTGGAAGAGGCGCATAGTACAGACACTGTATTCTGATGAGAATCGTCATCCTCTGTTTCAAATACCACTTCTGTCAACAAGATTTTTTGTCAATAGCCTCTCTTTATGGCTGATGCTAGAATCTTTTTCTTTTCTTGGTGCAGAGCCACACACCCAGCAGAGAAATCACAAATTAACTAACAAACCCTGTGACACTGCTGACGTTATTGATGACACCATCAGTGTTCCTAGTAGACAAACAAGGAAATCGTAATGCATTTCTTGGGCTGGTCTTGTTCCAGCCTTGTCTCTTCTGGCAAGAGACGGTGGATTGTTACAACTTGGAAAGGATTCCTTTAAAAAGAAAAAGGGGATTGGGAGAAACTTGCAGGGTAAGCTATAGGAAGTAGACTAGCTGTGGACGATAGTCTATTCCTTTCACTTCCTTCCACATTAGGAGCTTGATCAAAAGCTATTGAACTCAGTGTAAGTCTTTAAAGGGGCATAAGGTCAGGTACTAGGGTTAGAATGTTGTGTGTTTTAAAATCTCATATTTTTGCTATTGTACTGCATTTGATCATTTTGGATCCATGCATGGATGCTGCCAAATTCACCATGCGAGTTCTTTCAAGACAAAGGTCTCTTTTATACTCTGTTTATCAATATGGATGAGCCCAAAACTTGTACATGTCCAAACTCAGGAGAACATCAGACCCAAAGCTTGCCTCTGTTTATTGACAAAGAATGTTTCACAAGGTAGAATGTTTCCCCCCTTGCAAAAGAATTAAGTTTGGAGGAAGAAAGGAGCTTCATGGACAAGAAGTGGGACACTTTCAGACTTAAGGGATTACACGAAAGAAGCCTCCGACCGAAGAGTGGGAGAAGACCAAAGGGAACAGTGAGAGGATTTGGAGTAAGGGGGGTTGCAGGTATGTAGGGAGCCAGAAGATGAAAAAGAGGAGAGAAGAGATGTCTAAGCAGGACCAAATTTTGTAGAGCTTGACCTTAATGCAGTGAAAGATAAGAAGGGAGACAGTGAAGGGATTCAGGTCCTGATTCAGGAAAATACTAAAGCCCCTGTTTTATGTCCTGTTGAAGTCAGTGGGTCTTAAGCATGCATATAAAAGCTATGCAGGTGCTTAAGTGCTTCCCTTCATCTCATCAGGGCCTTAAAGAGGGGAAGGTCTGAACAGAGCCATGGTAGAATAGAATCTTAGCATCAGTGCTGCTACTAAGATAGACTGAAATTGAGAGAGTTGAGATAGCAGAAAGATGATGTCAGATGAGTGACTAATGCATACACCAGTGTGTTAGCAGTCGGTAGAGAAGAGAAAAAGCCAGTGGATAATATACTCTGTCATCGACTAAATCTTTCAACAACCAAAGCAAAAATACTGGGGAGATGCATTGTTTGTACTCAGTGCACTCCTGTCAATCATTGCTTACAAACTTACTGGGTTTATTGCTGGTAGTCAGTGCTCTTCACCTACAAAGAGAGTTGTTGTTTCAAAGTTGTTAGAAGTATATAGATGTGTTCAGTCATTATTAGCTTGGCTAGCATCAGACATTCCTTTAGTTTAATAAGCTGGTGCACCCTTCTTTCCTTTCATTTAAGCAAAGACAAAAAGCTGGGAAATTCCAAAAGCGAAAAACTTGCGTTTAATTTTTTTTTGTTTAATTGTGGTTGCTGAGTACAACCATCCACCAACTAATTGTATCATTTACAAATTCCAAGTACTTAAGCTCAATGGAATTACTAGCAACAGACATCAGAGTTCTTACTCTGGCTGCAATATTCAGATAAGGAGAGTGTTCTGATCAAGCAGGTGGAAATGCATATGCCATCATACCACCAGAGCCTAAACCACGGGTGGGCAAACTTTTTGGCCCGAGGGCCACATCTGGGAATAGAAATTGTATGGCGGGCCATGAATGCTCAAAAAATTGGGGTTGGGGTGGGGGAGGGGGTGAGGGCTCTGGCTGGGGATGCGGGCTCCTGGGTGGGGCCAGAAATGAGAAGTTCAGGGTGCAGGAGTTGGCTCCAGGCTAGGGTGGGGGAGTGGAGTGCAGGGTGGGGTGAGGACTCCGGCAGGGGGTGCGGGCTCTGTGGTGGGGCTGGGGATGAGGAGTTTGGGGTGTAGGAGGGTGCTCTGGACTGGGATCGAGGGGTTTGGAGGGAGGGAGGGGGATCAGGGCTGGGGCAGGGGGTTGGGACATTGGGAGAGGCTCGGGTGTGCAGACTCCGGGTGGCGTTTACCTCAAGTGGCTCCTGGAAGCAGCAACATGTCCCTTCTCTGTCTCCTATGTGGAGGTGCGGCTAGGGGACTCTGCACACTGCCCAGTCTGCAGGCACCACCCGTTCAGCTCCCATTGTCTGCAATTCCCGGCCAATGGGAGCTGCGGGGGCGGTGCTTGGGGCGAGGGCAGCATGCAGGGCGGAGCCCCTTGGCTGCTATGTGTAGGAGCCAGAGGGGGCCATGCCGCTGCTTCTGGGAGCTGCATGGAGAGGCCCCCAACCCTGCTCCCCAGCTGGAGCACTGGAGGGGGGCCATGCCACTGTTTCTGGGAGCCACGTGGAGTGCCCCCTGACCCTGCTCCCCAGCTGGAGCACTGGAGTGGGGCAAGCCCCAGACCCCACTCCCCAGCGGGAGCTTGAGGGCCGGATTAAACGGCTGGCGGGCTGTAGTTTTCCCACCCCTGGCCTAAACTATGGCTCAAAATAAACTCTGTTCTTCAATCAATGACCTCAAAATATAAGCAGAGTACCGAACACAACCCTTCTGAAAAAGAAACATAAACATTAAGGCTGAGATTTCCAAAGCTGTGAGATTTTGACAGGTGTCTGAATCTAGCTTTGAAAATCCCACCTTAAAACTCGTGTGAGGGTTTGCCTACCTTGCATGTGTAACCTTTGTGTCTAAAACAAGTGTTGTCTCTGAAATGTACAAATTCTTAGGCCTGCTTTTCTCTTGAAATCCTTCGGCTCCTCTCTGCTTGGCAGTTTGGGCAGTATCATATAGTACTAAATCTATTTTCCCCACTGCAATGGACTAACATTTGGAATGTGTAAGGCATACAGAGAGCTCTCTGAAGCAGTGCTGAGGCGCTTTTTCCAGCAACTCCACATAACCCCGTTTATACTTCATTAGTTATTCCTGCTGTTGTAATGATTTTCTCTTTTCTGGTTGATAACTTGCTTAATCTCTGATAAAAAAAAAAGTTTGATTTTTTTTAAAGGAAAACCAATATGTCAAAGAAAGGTCAGATAGTGTAATCAGGGCTCTAGCAGCTGATTAATTAGCATGTGATTTTACAAAAAAAAAATCCACTGAGGAACAGAGAATATTTCTTGTCCTGTGTAAAATGGACTTTGGCCTAACTTCCTTTAAAAGGGTCTCATTGACCCCTGGGCTTACATCAGAATGACGAAATAAGTAGGAATGGATGAACCTCTCAGCATTCAATCTATAGAATTTTTGCTATCTATTCTATTTTTCAGACTCTTCTTACACCCATTAAAGGCTTCCATTGGCTTCCACAGAAATTAGATCAGGCCCTGTGTCCGGGTTTGTTGGACTAACTAAACCTGTTCAAGTTCTTCAGACTTTTCTTCCTGTAAATGAAACCCATGTTTTTCATTTTCCAACTTTTTAAGTGTTAGTCTAGACAGAGGAAAGCCCACACAATGTATTATCAACCTCTATATGATACTCTTTTTTCATTCTCCCTGCTGTGTTGTTCTTTTAATGACTCTTCTGTACTTGTTCTCCATCTGCCCACACACTTCTGGTTTTCATGTTTTCAGCGGATTTTATTGTTTGCCCCTCTCTGCTTTCCCCATTGCATTTTAAGTCTCTTCTAAGTGGAGCATGACCCCAGTAAAGTTCATCCTCTATCAAAATTTTGCAACTTCACTGTTTGAAATTGTACAACCCTACTAAGTCTGATAATGCACACTACTACTAGTGTTGGAAAAAATTAAGAAATATCTGTCTACTAGTGTTAGGGAGCTTATTCCTTCACCCACTTACTTCCCTGGCCTTCTCGCATGAACAGAGAATAACAATACCCGAAGTCCAAAGGTGCAAACAATTTGATGTTTATTGCGGTGAACTTTCAGCAAGCATGATTCCAGTTTTCTTCCTTAGCGTCCCCCTTCCCAGCTCTGACACCACAGAGCCTTACCTGTGTCCCTGTTCCCATTCCCCCCCTTAGCAAAACATGATTCCAATGTTCCCACCCCCATTCCCTTTTCCCATTTCCCCCTTACTTCCTGACTGAGTGCAGACTATATAGTAAAACTTGAGTTCTGCTTAGCTATACCTTAACCAATCATTTTACTGAAATTTAACCAACCAATTCTAACATATTGTAACATGATTATTTAACCAATTATATCCCACCACCTTAATTAGTTTACACCCAGCAAAATTAATTATACAGCAGACAGAAACAAGCAGAGAACCAGACAGAGATTATACAGACAAACAATAGGGAAATGGGGACTACAATGGTAGAACAACACAGAAATGAGGATTTCACAACTACATCTATGAAGACATAAGGGTTTCCCAGGTGTGTCTATTGATTAGTGAGTTGTTGCCAGACAGGATGCTATCAAACTAAGTTTCCTTGTACATCTTCTAGGCACTTCCCTTCCTCTGGAGGCAATAGGCATTATCAGGACAGGAGTGTATTCCTAACAGCCCAGTAGCACCTTCTTTCAATGTGACTAGTTTGGAATGTGAGGATGTGACCAGTCACTTCCCAGCTTATGGCTGCCTCTGCTGCTTAGCCAAAGGCCTTAGCCTAAGAACAGGGCCTCAGACTGTCACAGTGAGAAAAGGCCTTATACAGTCAGACAATGATTTTGATTCTCTCATTTATACCTCTAGAACTAGCTAAGTGATAAGAATACACCTAAATTCTTAGAGTATAGGCCTTTACAGACAGGCCTGAATATCTATATCGTAACAACTAGTATATGTCATGCCCACCATCATGGAATCCCAGTGCTGGACAGAATTTAACAACTTAGCAGCATGACACATTCTTAGTAGGCAGACTGCCGCAGAGAAAATATGTCTTCTGAACATTGACACATTTCTAGTAACTTGAACACCTTTGAGAATTTCTGAAATTTCTGAATTTCGGTTAACTTTTTTTCCTATTATTTTTCATTTAGATTATGACAAAGTCAGACCAGACAGTTACTAGAGAGTGGTGGAAGACAGAAATATTACTTCTAGAATGGTAAAGGCTATCTTCCCTCTGAACTGAAAAGAGGTTATCTCAAGTCAACTAGGGACACCTGAGTCCAATTAAAAACCCCTCTTCTGGTGAGAGGGGAGGAGGAGAGACAAGCTGCAGCAGGGGGGAAACGCTCCTCCTGAGGGGAAAGACTCCTTTTCTCCCTGTAGAGGAAGCAACAACTCTGACTGACTGGGGAAGGATAGGCACCCAAAGGCCAGCACAAGACAACACCCCGGAGAGGGGTTAGGGAGAGCTGTTCCCTTTTGTGTTATGAATTTGTTTCTGTTTGTTTGGCTGAAAAGTATTTCTAGCGCCTACCCTGAGGCCCACCTTGTAAATATTGAAAAATAAAACTGAGTTGGGAATAAAAACTCTCTGGGGTGGGACTGATTTGCTCCAGCCCCCTTGCCCCAATCCCACCCCACCCCCCTACCCAAGGGGGAAACGCTAAGCCCAGCAAGACGAAGGAAGTGCCTTGCCACCACATGGTCTTCTTGTTTCCCTTACACAGGTTCTATGTACTAACCTGCCTATGTAAATAGGTCATATCTACAAAGATCTACAGGCACATAAGGATAGGATATTGTTCGTAAGTTGTGTGTTACACTGCATTTGGCTTTCTGGCTGAGCTTAACACTGTGAAAAGTGAAGAAGTTAGAGCATTTCTTTACCTTTTATGGCCTGGCTCAGAAGTGGAAATGCCAAAATGTTGTTAAGAAAAGCCGTTCTAAGAAGAGGGATGTCCCTGTAGATAAGGCATTGGAGTGGGACTCAGAATATATGGATTCTGCTTCTGCCACAGACTTCTTGCGTGACCTTAGGTAAGTCATTTAATTTTTCTGTGCCTCAGTAGCTCATCCATAAACTGAGGACCAACAGATTACTTTTCACTTTTTCTTTTTCTGTTCTCTATACATATCTTCTCTATTTAGATTGCAAGTTTTCCAGGGCAGAGACTCTCTTACTGTGTATTTGTACAGCACCTACTGTAATGGGACATCACCTTGGTTGGTAACTCTAGGCACTGCTATCATATAGATAATAATAATAGTAATAAATACTGGAAGAAAAAAGGCACCAGAAAATTCATGAGATCCAGGTAACAGAGGGTCCAACATCCAGGTTATTCTGCTCTACTATTGCCAACATCAAGCATTCAGAAACTGTGGATCCCAAGATTTCTGAGATTATTTTTTAGCCAATGTGTTCTTAAGTTAGGTTTATTTTATTTGTCTTTTCATTTATTAACCCTTAGGGGTCACTTTTCAAGTTTTTCCTCCACAACTACAAGGGCTAGAAACTTTTTTTTTAAAGTGGGTGGGGGAAGAAAAGTGAGATTCTCGTGTAATTCTTAAGAGTTGATGTAAAGCGCTTCCCAAGGGAAGCCATTTACAGTGCACAAGAACAGGTTTTATTGGTCCTTCAAAACCCAGGAATTACGCTATATATTCTTGAGTGTGATCTAGTGGCACTTGATCTCATAACTTTTTACAGAAAAGTTCTCCCATAACACTAATCACTTTACTCCAGGAGCTGGGGCTTTATGAAAATATGTAATCACTTGTGATAAAATTATGAGAGATGACAACACTGTTACCCAGTGATTACTGAATATATCACTTAGTCTGCACTTCCTGGAGTGGGCTATTACCTGTTCTCTTACCAGTACATTACAGTTCAGAAATGCTCTGTCAGCACCAGGCACCTGATCTGTACTCCTAACAGGTATTAAACACTTAGATAATGGACAGTTGGATGGGACCACAACTTGGGGAGAGGAGAGTTAGTGAATCATAGGAGCAGATATTCAAACTGAACAAGTGTCATTAAAAGCAAGCCTATCCGGTATTTCAGTTCCAGAGGCATCTTTATAATCTTACTAAAATGTGTGAAAATGAATGCAAACTTCTGATCACTCTCTTTCTGCCAGCTGCTCAGTGGTGCTGAAAGAAGTGTAAAGGGCAAGGGGCTTGGTGTCTGGCCCTCCTCCATGCAGACAGGCTTCCGCCAATGTGTATAGCTCTCTACGAGGTGAGACAGCATCAGTACCGGTGCTAATCTACCCACAGCTGAGGAGAAGAGAAAGCTATGGTGACACAGAGCAGCCATGACAGAGGTGCTCAGAGGCAAGGAAAACGAGAACAGGGGCCAGCCACTGACACAGACATGTTTGAGAATTCTCAGGAATCAGCATCTCACGTATCCAGTAGTTTTGTGCCTCTTGACCCCTGCTGGCAGTGCTCTTGCTGCCCACAGGACTTCATTGCTCTCAGTTTATTTCTCTTTACTGGGCTGTGAGCAATAGTGCCAGTGTTTCAGAATTGCTTTCTCACAGCCATGGTTCTCAGCCCTGGGGCACGAAGTCACGTAATAGGAATGGACTGTCTTCCTTGTGATTCAATAAAGTGATGTAATCCAGGGGTTTGGGGTGAAAGTCAGAAGAGTTTATATATTAATATAAGGTTATCATCTGATCTGTGCCTGTTGGGCAAGTTTTGCAAAAATCTCAGTTAGAATTCAATAATGGCAAAAGGCTTCCTTGGGAGCAGAAAGCTACTTCAGTAACCAGGATCTTAGATTTGTTGCCTGGCTCCCAGTGAGGGGAAATGCAAAGTTATTGCAATATCAGTACTTCCACTACCTAGTACCTGGATATTCTGAATGCCACTGTTGGGTCAATTGAAATGGATGGGACTCTTCAAACATATTCTTCTCTCTTGTAAGGAAGCCTAGTATAATTTTCTGTGTGGAGGAATGTACTCCTGACACTGGTCTAATTACAACTTAGAGATCTAGTTCAGCAATAACTCTCCACACGAGGCATGGGGTTTTTGGGGAAATGTAAAACAGTCTTTTAGATGTAAGGCATGTAAATATAGATTTAAGGCCCTATAAATATGTGCGCTATTTAAAAGAGTGGGTAAATCTATTTAACTGCTTTCCCACATCAGAGGAACTATGCTCGTATCTCAAGTTTTCACAGTTATCAAGATTGAAAAATAAGAATTATATGAGCCTCCAACCTAACAGGAATTGCCATACTGGATTAGAGCAACGGTCAGTCTAGCCCATATCCTGTCTCCAACAGTGGCCTGTAACAGTTCTTTCAGAAGAAGGTGTAAAATGATCATAACAACCAATTATAGCCTTCTAATTGGGACAGTTTTTAAATGGCTCTTGTCCAGAAGCATACAGCTTTTTCTCCCACATAAACGAGTACCCTCCCCAATGTAACTGAAGCTGTTCTTACAATGCACACTCTTTAACGCTCACAACAAGCTCTTAGATCCAGTAATGCTTTATGGCAGTTGACTAAACCTCTATGAAATAATTTTGAGAAAACTACTCATATTGTTTGTAGCGATGGTGCAACTGGAAACTAAAAGCAGCATCATGGGTTTTCTACTCCTTAGCTTTTTATGTGAATTTGGTACCTGTGAAAATTGCTGAATTAAAGTTTGCTATAGACTGAACAGGCCCAAGCACTGTGAGATTCCTTACCCTGTCCTGCCTGTGTGTCTCATGCCTGCGTCTGGAGGGACCCCAGCTCTGGAGGTGGGCAGGTAATTCATCCTCCACATCCCTGCTTAAACTGCTGTCAAAGGGGCCCATGAGTGTTAGTTGTTAAAAGGCCTAACCATACCAGCTCGTACCTAGGTAGCCCTTGATCTCAGTGGGAGCTGAAGGTACAGAGCACCTCACACAAGCATTCAGGATCGAGCCTTTGGAGAGGTGTTTCCCACTGAAGGCATTGCCCTTCACCACATACAAGGGAACCGCAGCTAATGCCTCATTAGGTCACTATGTTATTACATTAATTTCACGTGTTGTTGTTTTCTTTATGGTTTATTTCTGGCAGCGCCTACCTTTTGCCAACAATATGAAGTTGATGACAGGGAGCAAAAGCAATGCTGATTTTTCTCTCATGCTATAAGACCCACAGCCTCTTCCCCCAGAAACTTAACCCTGGGAAGTTTAAAGTTCTCTTTCCCATTCCTTTGTATTACCCCTCTGTTTCTCAATGTCCCACACGGAGAAGAAAGCTGATAATTAGCCAGGAGAGACAGGCTAGGGGCATGGTTAGGAAATGAATCATACCCTGAGGACTTCATGAGGCTCCACATATGCCTAATGCTTCTAAATCTCCAGGGTTGTAATTATCTCAAGATAGGTAAAAGCCTATTTTTAGAAATGTCAGTTTTCTTGAGGTAATGGCATTTGAGAGCTCAGATAGCAGGCTCAGGAGGGGGACCTGGCAGCCCTGTAAAGGTGGAAACACAGGCTGTTTGTGTGGTGATAAGGCACCCAGGGAAAGGAAAACTTCATCCCCATTCCCCTAGTCCAGGAAGGCTAGCAAACCTTTCAGGCATTGATTTAGACCTAGGAGTGGGACTGTTTTTTGTCTATTTTGAGTGCGTTCTTTCTTTGCCCTTCTGCAAGCTATTTCTTAGCCCTCAGAGCACATCTTGTCCTCAATAAATTGCTCCAAGGCACTCCCCATCCCTCTTCAGTTACTGATCTCTTCCCATTCCCCCTCTCCCAGCTGTCACAGTTCTCCTCAACTAGTTTCTAAGCCTCTCTTGTTCTTTTCTAATTTCCTCCTCCTCGTCCCACCCAGCTCCATGATTCCATCATTCCACCTCTTTTTCCTTTCATTGGCTCCCCCACCTTCCCCAAAATAACTGCCTACTTGAGCTGCTTTCACATTAGGAGCCAGCAGTGGGGCGGTGGGAAGGGCATGCTGGGGGCTGGGGAGCTATTCTAGCAATGAGCAGGCAGAGCGTGGTGAGCTTTACCCACCCTGCTGCCCGAAGCCCTCCCCACGTTAATGTTCCGAGCCTGACCTACCCATAAACTTTTACAAGAGCCAATTCCCAATCTTACACCAGGTTTCCATTTATTCCCTGAAGGGCCAAAATAATTATCAGTTTCTCACCCCGCACAAAAATCTATACAATATTTTTAAAGTGAATTTCATATTATTGTAAGTGTTGGAGCTACACACCTAGGGAGTAAAGTCATCTGTCCACCAAACTGATACACTGCAGTTGCCCATGGTGTATGTTACATGAGTGCTATATAAAAGAGATCTCTCTGGGTGTATGTAGATGGCTAGTTAATATAAAGAGCACCATCAGGGCCAACACTAGCTGTTTTGCCGGCCAGGGTGGAAAACATTTTTGGTGCTCCAAGCCCTGCAGTGGCCCAGCAAACATAAAAAAGCCAAGCAGAACTGCTCTCCCGCTCCTAAAACCAGCTGTTATTGCCATCCACTGGGACATAACAATATGTACCATTATTCAGACGTTAATCGATTCAAGGAAGTTGTTGTTGCATTCCTGAATTTTAGCCCTGGCTCTGATCTTTATTCAGTGTGGTCTTGGACAAATCATTTAGGGCGTATGTTCCCTCTAAGCTGCGGGGCCGCCCAGCCGTCTGTCAAGTGCCGTGCACTTCAGGTGCCCCTCCTCCCACAGCTGCGCTGCTCCTGCCCTCTGCCTTGGAGCCCCTGGCCAGCTGCTCCTGGGAGCCTCCTGCCTGCTGTGCAGAGCATGGGGGAGAAGGAAGGGTGCTGATGTCCATGTGTACCCCTCCCCTCATGTCCCCTGTCTCTGTACCCCATCTCCGCAGAGCAGGGGTGGGAACATGACAGGGCTTAGAAGTGGGACATGGGACAGAGCTTGCTGGCAGCTGCTGCGTCTGAACAAGCAGGCTTCAGACTGGTGAGTGCAGATCTGCTTAAAGGGACAGAGTACTTAAAGCAGTGGTGAGCAACCTGTGGCCCAACAGGGTAATCTGATTGTGGGCTGCGAGATATTTTGCTGACATTGATCGTCTGCAGGCACGGCTCGCTGCAGCTTCCAGTGGCCACAGTTCCTGGCCAATGGGAACTGCGGGAAGCGACGGCCAGCACGTCCCTGCGTCCTGCCACTTCCCTCAGCTCCCATTGGCCAGGAATGGTGAACCATGGCCCCTGGGAGCTGCGGGAGGCTGTGCCTGCGGATGATCAATGTCCGCAAAACGTCTCACAGCCCGCAATCAGATTGTCCTGATGGGCCGCAGGTTGCCCACCACTGATTTAAAGGGATAGTGCATCTCTCTCTCTCTCTCTCTCTCTCTCTCTCTCTCTCTCTCTCACACACACACAGACACACACACACAGTCTCTCTCTTATTATTGTTGTTACTTCCTGCACTGCATGTATATTCTCTGTAATTTTATTCTTTCAAACTTCTGTTATTTTAGTTTTTTGACTGGTCTGTGCATTTCCTAATTTTTATTTCTCTCTTATGCTTACATTTAATTATTTGAGTAGTGAGTTCTAAAATGCCCAACCTGTCCTGGCTGGAGAAATTATCCCTATGGTAACTTTTTAAAAATATATATTATATCCAGGTTTTTTGTTTCCGCACATTATCTTGATGCTGGTGCACATAACAAAATTCATTCCATACATGGATGGAAAAAATTAGGGCCCAATTCAGCAGATACTTACGCACATGTCCAAGTGCTTTGCTGAACAGGGCAGATTTAATCATATGCTTAAATGCTTTGCTGAATCATGGTCATACTCCCTTCAGGTTGGATTCTGCTCTGTGTACACAACTGTAAATCCAGAGTAACTTCATTGGCTGCAGTGGAGTTACTCTGGATTTAAACGAGTGTAGTGGAGAGCAGAATCTGTGGTTACATGCTTCCTTATCTGTAAAATGGTTGCAGTGCTATCTCAGAGAGTGTGATAGGGATTTATTAGTAATGCTGTCATTAGCAGTTATTCATACTGGAACATACAATGCAAGGTATTACTTTTCTTTCACCTTCTAATTGCCTGCTTTGCGGTAGCAATAATATTAGTAAGTGGTTCCTTTTTAGAGCAAAGTGAGTAATTCATAATGAGAAACTCATTCAACAAGTTTGTCCCTATTTGCTGTTTGGGAACAGATTTTCTTGTCTTTATTTGCTATTTAAACTTACTGACAGTTTCAGTGTGGGGGTGTCGGGTTAAAGTTGCAGTGTGTGGTAGATGGTGACTGTGCTACCCGTGAAACCTGTGCTTTTTGATTTTCTTGCTTTTGTTGTTCTGTGTTAGATTTGTTCTGTGTGGGCCAGCCTTCACTGATACATGCAAAAATATGTGTGTGTGTGTGTTAATTGTTTGTCATTCTATGACTTGTATGAGGTTTGTTTTCAGTTGCATTCCTTCAAAGCTGCTGCTTTTTTGGAAAGAAGCAAAGGGAGAAATAGGTATGAGGCGTAATGACCTACCTTGTCACAGTTTACATGGTGCAAGCCGTACAGCAGCTAAGTAACTCATGTGACATACACTTGCACTGACATTAGTCTGGCTCCAGGGAACCACTTCAATGTCATTTGCAAGTTTGTCAAGCAGAGCTTTATTGATTAGCCTGTCAATTATAGTTTCTCATACGCTTACATTAATTACATTGTCCGTGGAAGTGCAGCAGAATGAAAGCTATCACTGAAGATATTAGGATGTCAGTTTACAGTGACTATGAATTTTTGGAGCACCTTGCAAGGGCTGAGATAATCATTTCAAGGATAAAAAACATACTATCTTTTGCCCACAGTAACCATGTGTCCGATTTTAATGTCTTGGTTCTTTTCAATTATTTTTGTTTCAAAATACCAAAAAATGCTCCGTTCATGCCAAGAGGACTCAAGGCAGGATCCAGTGTGTAAAAGCAAGATTGAACTCCAATGACTTAAAAAGGGAAATAGCACTGTTCAGATTAGAAGATTACAGAGAGAAAACTGAAAAGGAGGTATTGTGGCACCTTAGAGACTGACCAATTTATTTGAGCATGAGCTTTCGTGAGCTACAGCTCACTTCATCGGATGCATCTGTGCAACTGTGGCACTGAAAATGTTGTGCCATAGAATATAGAAAGGAAAGCTCAAACACTGGCATGGATTTCCATGTTTACAACTTCCCTTAAAGGGACATTGTCTGTTTTTTAAATGTTTTTTCTGTCTGACATTATGAGTACCACCGAAGCTTACTATCACTGAAAGAGATCAGGGAAAAATACACGCTAATTATTTTAGTCTGTCTACTTTGTGCATTTGATTGCCTTGTCTATGTAGTCAATTTCACTCTTTTCCCCTGTGTAGGCAGTTAGCCCTCAGTTCTGCTAAAACTTACACACACACGCACACACTCTTAACTTTAAACAAAGTAGTTCCATTGACAAAAACGGGGCTACTTACACGCTTTAAAGTCAAACATGCATATGAGAGTTTGCAGAATCAGGATCGTAGCCCTGCTGTTTGTGTGGGTCTTCCAGACAGTGCACAAAAACTGGCAGGAGAGTAAGGGACTCAGAGGAAGGTGTGTTGCCTTGAAACTACTTTTAACTCATTGTTTATTTAAAATTGTCTCTTTAATTATGCAGCTCAACTTCCCTTTCCACAATCTGGCTGGAAACATAGTACCTTCTAGCTCCCCTTTATGTTAGATTATCAGAACACCAAAGACCAATTTAACTGCCTAGAAAATTTTTGAATCCAGTTTGAAAACTATTTCTGACTCCTCCAAAATTGGAGTAAGAAAGGGCTTAATTTCAGGTATACAGTCAATTTTGGAGAAAAGTAAATGCATCTTGGGTTGGCAACATGTATAAGAATTTCTGTCCAATGTGACTTAACACAGGTGATGTATGAAACTACTCAGATAGAAGTTTATAGTGGAAATGGTAAAGGACCTTTTTATAACCTCCAGAATGCAGGCTCAGATACTTATGGTGATGAGTACCGTGAGGCAATTACTAATTCCATAATCAGTGCAGGGCTTGGATGAAAATAGATCCCAGAATACTCAAGGAGCTGACTGAGGAGATGTCTGAGCCATTAGCGATTATCTTCAAAAAGTCATGGAAGATGGGAGAGATTTCAGAGGACTGGAAAAGAACAAATATAGTGACAAGCTATAAAAAGGGAAATAAAGACAACCTGGGGAATTACAGACCAGTCAGCTTAACTTCTGTACCGGGAAAGTTAATGGAGCAAATAATTAAGCAATCAATTTGCAAACACCTAGAAGATAATAAGGTGATAAGTAACAGCATGGATTTGTCAAGAACAAATCATGTCAAACCAACCTAATAGCTTTCTTTGACAGGGTAACAAGCCATGTGGATAGGGAAGAAAGCAGTAGATGTGGTATATCTTGATGTTAGTAAGGCTTTTGATACTGTCTCCCATGACCTTCTAATAAACAAACTACGGAAATACAACCTAGATGGAGCTACTATAAGGTGGGTGCATAACTGGCTGGAAAACCATTCCTAGAAAGTATTTATCAGAGATTCACAGTCAAGATGTGTCAAGGCTGAATCCCCACTCTGTCACTCCGAGTGCAGAAGGTGGGGGCCCACAAGGATTCTAAAAAATAATACTTTTTCATACCTGGTTCAAACCTTACACAGCATTTCTGCTTATAGCATTGCTGCTCCGTGTCCTTGCAGCCCAGAGAACAGACAAAGGGAAAGTTTCTTTCCCCATTTTCAAAAGTTCTAGCCTTTCCATTGGCTCTTTTGGTCAGGTGCCCACTTTTTTTTCCCTTTACCTGGGGGACTTTTTAACCCTTTACAGGTAAAGGAAGTAAAGAACAGCGACCAAGAGGGATTTTATAGCTAACTGGCTGGCTGGGTGTCCATCAAAGGGAGCTATCCCCCCACTTTATTTATCACAAAATAAAAGTGCAAATCAAGTGGGTTCCTGCAGGGATCAGTTCTGGGTCCAGTTCTGTTCAATATCTTCATCAATTATTTAGAGAATGGCATAGAGAGTACACTTATAAAGTTTGCAGATGATACCAAGCTGGGAGGGGTTGCAAGTGCTTTGAGAGGATAGGATTAAAATTCAAAATGATCTGGATAAACTGGAGAAATGATCTGAAGTAAATTGGATGATACTCAATAAGGATAAATGCAAAGTACTCCACTTACTCCATCCCACCATCAACCTCAGCCTAGACCAGTCCACACAAGCGGTCCATTTCCTGGACACTACTGTGCTAATAAGCGATGGTCACATAAACACCACCCTATACCAGGAACCCACTGACCGCTGTACTTACCTACATGCCTTCAGCTTCCATCCAGGACACACCACACGATCCATTGTCTATAGCCAAGCTCTAAGATACAACCGGATTTGCTCCAATCCCTCAGACAGAGACAAACACCTACAAGATCTCTATTAAGGATTCTTAAAACTACAATACCCACCTGCTGAAGTGAAAAAACAGATTGACAGAGCCAGAAGAGTACCCACAAGTCACCTATTACAGGACAGGCCGAACAAAGAAAATAACAGAACGCCACTACCTGTCACCTTCAGCCCCCAACTAAAACCTCTCCAGCACATCAAAGATTTACAACCTATCTTGAAAAATGATCCCTCACTCTCACAGATCTTGGGAGACAGACCAGTCCTCGCTTACAGACAACCCCCCAACCTGAAGCAAATACTCTCCAGCAACCACACACCACACAACAAAAACAGTAACCCAGGAACCTATCCTTGCAACAAAGCCCAATGCCAACTCTGTCCACATATTTATTCAAGTGACATCATCATAGGACCTACTCACATTAGCCACGCCATCAGGGGCTCGTTCACCTGCACATCTACCAATGGGATATATGCCATCATGTGCCAGCAATGCCCCTCTGCCATGTACTTTGGCCAAACCGGACATTCTCCACACAAAAGAATAAATGGACACAAATCTGATATCAGGAATCCTAACATTCAAAAACCGGTAGGAGAATACTTCAGCCTCTCAGTAAAAGATTTAAGGGTAGCAATTTTGCAACAGAAAAGCTTCAAAAACAGACTCCAAAGAGAAACTGCTGAGCTTGAATTAATATGCAAACTAGATACCATTAACTTGGGTTTGAATAGAGACTGGGAGTGGCTGGGTCATTACACATATTGAATCTATTTCCCTAAATTAAGTATACTCACACCTTCTTGTCAACTGTCTAAATGGGCCATCTTGATTATCACTACAAAAGTTTTTTTCTCCTGCTGATAATAGCTCATCTTAATTAATTAGCCTCTTACAGTTCGTATGGCAACTTCCACCTTCTCTGTATGTGTATATATCTTCTTATTATATGTTCCATTCTATGCATCCGATGAAGTGGGCTGTAGCCCACGAAAGCTTATGCTTTAATGAATTTGTTAGTCTCTAAGGTGCCGCAAGTACTCCTGTTCTTTTCACTTAGAAAAGATCAGTTGCACACATACAAAATGGGAAATGACTGCCTAGGAAGGAGTACTGCGGAAAGGGATCTGGGGGTAATACTGGATCACAAGCTAAATGTGAATCACCAGTGTAACACTATTGCAAAAAAAAAAAGCAAACATCATTCTGGGGTGTATTAGCAGGAGTGTTGTAAGCAAGAGACAAGAAGTAATTCTTCCGCTCTACTCCGTGCTGGTTAGGCCTCAGCTGGAGTATTGTGTCCATTTCTGAGCACCAAATTTCGGGAAAGATGTGGATAAACTGGAGGAAGTCTAGAGAAGAGCAAGAAAAATTATTAAAGATCTAGAAAACATGACCTATGAGGGAAGATTGAAAAAAAAAAAGGATTTATTTAGTCTGGAGAAGAGACGACTGAGAGGGGACATAAGAGTTTTAAAGTAAATAGAAAGCGGAGGGAGAAAAATTGTTCCCTTTAGACTCTGAGGACAGGACAAGAAGCAATGAACTTAAATTGCAGCAAAGGCGGTTTAGGCTGGACATAAGGAAAAGCTTTTTAACAGTCATGTGGCTAAGCAGTGGAATAAACTACCTAGGGAGGTTGTGGAATCTCCATTACTGGAGATTTTTAAGAGTAGGTTAGACAAACCCCTCTCAGAGATGACTCTAGATAATACTTAGTCCTTCCATGAGTGCAGGGGACTGGACTAGATGACCTTTCAAGGTCCCTTCCAGTCCTACAATTCTGTGATATGTGAGGTAAGCATAGTGTGGGTCCATACATTGACATTAAACTAAACATCAGGTTTTTTGTTGAAATTGCCAGACATAGTGTGAAAAACCAAAGCCTTAAATTTACTTATTCTAGGAAATGTTTCCTCAGCAGTAGAACAACTGTGGAATGTCAGTGTCTATCATTTTATCTTTGTTCTCTATTTACAGATATGAAGGCGAAAGGATTCATTATTACACTCATTACTGTCACTTTGTTAAATCTCTTAACAAAAGCCATGATAATTATATAATATTTTCATCATTTTTCTTTTCTTTTTTCTTTTCTCTCCTTTATTTAAATCCAGTTATTTGTATAAGATAAAAGCCCTGTGCATAATGTATATTGTATGCTCTCTCACACTCTCTCTCTGGGTATCAGTGTACCAAAGAGATAAAATAACATTCATGACATACACACAAGACAACTATATATTAAATATAAGCACACATAGATTTATGCAAGGACGGGTGCACATACACACGCACGTGCGGACACACATTCATTCACTGTCATACATTATACATGACTTTTGTGCAGGTGTCTCCATATATATGCACACACACATACAAAGATAACTGAAGTATTGTAGTTCTGATCTTGGAAAATATTTGAGTGTTAAAATGTGTATATATTACAGTGAAATACTACAATTTATTTTTGTCTGATAATTAGGGCCCTACCAAATTCATGGTCCATTTTGGTGAATTTCACAGGCAGAGGGTTTTTAATTTAGTCAATTTCACGTTTTCAGCTGTTTACATCTGAAATGTCATGAGGTTGTAACCATGGGGGTCCCAACCTAAAGGGGGGGGGGGGTCACAAAGCTGTTGTTAGGGGAGGCTGCAGGATTGCTATCTTTACTTCTGTGCTTCTTTCAGAGCTGGGCTCTGAAGACAGCAACCAAGGAGCTTCCTGCAGCCATGGTAGGGACCCAGAGGTGGGTCTGATCTCCCACTGAGTGCAGCCGTGAAGGGGAAGAAGTCTCATACTGTCCCTTCCCAGCCTGTCCAGGACTGGCAGCTGGAGCTCGGGGCACAATAGGTACCCCCAGACCTGCTCCTCCCTTTACCTCCAATAGGCAGATTTCATGGAGGAGGTCTGATTTCATGGTCCCTGATGTGTATTTCACAGCTGTGAATTCAGTAGGGCCTTACTGATAATATATTATTTTTCGTATTTTAACAGGTATTTAAAATATCTTTCCTGGTTACATTTTGCTACAATTGCCTTGTGAACAAAATTAGGTTGACATTTCTATATAGAGCTAGTACATATCATTCAACTCTTATACACGTCTAATTTCAGCTTGTGTTGGTGATAACTAAACTAAAAGGTGACTTAAAGGTTTGGACTGTGACGTTCATGCAGAAGAGTCAGTGGAGAGTTCAGCTTTTAAATGGGTGGTATGATATGGCCCATGATTATGAGAAATAACATTAATTTTTTGACTTTGACAATATGTCTAGCACTGTTCAGGATACAAAGTAAAGATCATTTCTGCCACCAAGAGTTTGCAATGTAGACATTTATCCACTAGGAAATGCGATAAGACTGTGAATTTATTTCATAGGCCACAGAACAGTTACTTTTGAGTCACTGGTGTGGGTTTGAATAAGCAACCTTCATAAGGTTCATAATAACACTATTACTCCTGTGAATATCTGTATTGAAGTAACTCCCAGGGAATCAGACAGGGCCGCCCAGAGGATTCAGGGGGGCTGGGGCAAAGCAATTCCAGGGGCCCCTTCCCTGTCTCAGACCTCAGACATTCTCGTGGGGGCCCCTGCGGGACTCAGGGCCTGGGGAAAATTGCCCCACTTGCCCAGGGCGGCTCTGGAATCAGACACCCAATGTGCCAAATGCTCTACAAGCAGATGAAATCCTGCACCAAGATCTTCCAAAGTGACTTCGCGATTTGGGGTGCCCAACTTGAGACACTTCAAAGGTTCCAAACTGCAAGAAAGTGCTAAGCGCACACCCCCTGAAAATCAGGCCCATCTAAGGTGTCTCAGTTTTGATGCCCAAAATTACTAATACATTTTGAAAATCATGGTTATGGTCTTTGCCCCATTCTTTATCCTCTGAGCCACTCAGTCTCCTCTGCAACACACTCTTTAATGATAGATGAAGAACCTGACGAAGGAGTGGTAGCAGCAGAAAAGTACAAAATAAACAGACTGGCATTACAGTTACAGTATTTGATTGATTTAGAGCATTTGCAGGAGCTGAGTAAAGACTGCTCAGGTTTGACTAGAGCTGCCAAGGTAGTTGCTACTGCTAGAAAAGGTCAGAGAAATTAGACATAGCTGGATTGTTCATAGATGGCTGGTGCTGTCAGCTTTATTGGAAATAATCCATAGTGGAGTTTCAGGAGATGAATCAGTCAGTTTCTACTACACGGAGGGCTGCACAGTTAACGAGTTTTTTTTTCGTTAATACTTTTGGTACTCTTGGTGGCTTTGTATATGGGCATGCAGTCCCTCTCTGCACACACAAACGTGTATTCCTTTTGAAATAGTATCAGGGGTATTCAGGAGCTGAGCCTGCCCTTTTCCAGAGCTGCCTGCTTAAGTGCGAAATTGCTATCCATGGACTAAGGACACACCTCTCCCATAATATAGTGACCTTACTTTTCTTGTCGATCTAGCTGTGAGTAGGGTTTCTTATCTCTAAGGTTTTGGCACTCAGATCATATTTGGACATGCTGGAATCCTTGTTTCTTCTTCGCGTGATGGTCCCTATTGTTTTCCTTGGAGGGGTTATGCATATGCACCGTGCTCCTGGAATCAGAGAATTTGAAAGTAGTGTCCATTGGTCTGTGCATGCTCCCTGGTTTGCCTCATGCTTCCATCTGAGTTATCAGAGGTGTTGGAACAATTTGTATAGTGGGGGTACTGAGAGCCATTGAACCAAACCTGTCATAGTAAGATGAGGCCCTGAAACATAAACCCCTATATCAGAGACCCCCTATGAGGCCTAAGGCCTGAACTAAAGTAATGGTCAAGACTTTGCTAATATAAAGCAAAGTTAAGCTGTGAGCAAAAGGCAGGCCCTGCTCACGAAAGCTGGCAAGAATAGGGCTGATGTTGCAAAAATACATATACCTAAAAGTACCAGAACACTCCGATACTTGCACATGCCACACAGACAACAAGGAACAGGCTGACCCATCCTAAAGACGGGCAAAAGGGCAATATGATGGATAGAGCTGTTTTGTTCGAACCAACATTTACAAGGTGAGAGGCGGCACCTTGCTACATAGAGGGGTTGCACCTCAATGTGTCAGAAGTGATTTTTAACTTGGTTGTACCTGTGTTTAAGAACGCATCCCTGGGGAGCTGTCTTGGTCTGGCCTAGGGGGTAGTGGTAAATCCCACCACTAACTGAGCTGGTCCATTGTCAGGGAGCATATATAGAATATTAGGGTTGGAAAAGACCTCAGGAGGTCATCTGGTCCAATCCCCTGCTCAAAGCAGGGCCAACACCCACTAAATCATCCCAGCCAGGGTTTTGTCAAGCCAGGCCTTAAAAACCTCTAAGGATGGCGATTCCACCACCTCCCTAGGTAACCCATTCCAGTGCTTCACCACCCTCCTAGTTAAATAGTGTTTCCTAATATCCAACCTAGACCTCCCCCACTGCAACTTGAGACCATTGCTCCTTGTTCGGTCATCTTCCACCACTGATAACAGCCAAGCTCCACCCTCTTTGGAACCCCCCTTCAGGTAGTTGTAGGCTGCTATCAAATCCCCCCTCACTCTTCTCTTCTGAAGACTAAATAAACCCCGTTCCCTCAGCCTCTCCTCGTAAGTCATGTGCCCCAGCCCCCTAATCACTTTTGTTGCCCTTTCCTGGACTCTCTCCAATTTGTCCACATCCCTTCTGTAGCAGGGGGTGGGGAGACAACCAGAACTGGATGCAATACTCCAGGTGTGGCCTCACCAGTGCCGAATAAAGGGGAATAATCACTTCCCTCAGTCGGCTGGCAATTCTCCGACTAATACAGCCCAATATGCCGTTGGACTTCTTGGCAACAAGGGCACACTGTTGACTCATATCCAGCTTCTCGTCCACTGTAATCCCCAGGTCCTTTTCTGCAGCACTGCTGTTTAGTCAGTCGGTCCCCAGCCTTTAGCGATGCATGGGATTCTTCCTTCCTAAGTGCAGGACTCTGCACTTGTCCTTGTTGAACCTCAGATTGCTTTTGGCCCAATCCTACAATTTTTCTAGGTCACTCTGGACCCTATCCCTACCCACCAGCATATCTACCTCTCCCCCCAGCTTAGTGTCATCTGTGAACTTGCTGAGGGTACAATTAATCCCATCATCCAGATCATTAATATACTAGCAGAACTGTAGACATCTGATCCGGGGAGCTCAAGACTGTTTCTTTTGGCAATGCACCTGGCCAGGTGCCTTTTTACCTTATCGGAGTCTGGGATCATTGGGCGGTTCGCTCAAAATCTACTGTGCCAGCTATCTGCGCAGAGCTGGGAGAACACACATGCACACAGCCAACTGTCATCAACATTGGATAGAGCAAAGCACCACACTGGTGACATCTGAGGACACCTGTATATGTTGGAAACCATGTCAAGCCAGAGGGTGCAGGAGCAACTGCAGCACCCATAGTTCCAGCATCTATGCAAAGTGTTAAAGGGCGGGGCGGATTGACTGTGTCCAGTTCCTTCTCTCTGCCGCATGGTGTGGGTCAGAACTTTCAGTGTCCTCCTTCTCTGACGCACCTTTAAATACATAGTTGTAAATAGTTTTAGAGTTTTATTGTAGTTTTTAGTGCTTAGTTTAGATTGGTGGTGAAGAGAACAAACCCATGTGTGGGTACCGGACTATGCACAAGATCCCGAACTTAATTTTGTGCCTCCTGCCCATGCTCCTTCTTGGTAAGTGACAAACACCAATGCAGTCTCTACTGCTTGGGGGAAACTCACATTGTATAGAGGTGTAGTATCTGCTAGTCCTTCCCCAGACTTATCCAAGAAGGCCAGAGTCTTTGCCTCTGGTAGCACCTCACGGAACTCACCATGACACTTCACTCAGACCCAGGCCATGGGGACCCCCACCAATACATTGGCCTGAAACTGTGAGGAGTGTCCCTCCTGCTACCAAGTCCAAATCCGGTGCTGGTGGAATGACCCCAGCACAGGATCCATAGGGGTGTAGATGAAAGGTAAGGAAGCATACCATAAGCATGGGTTTGAGTCTTCCTCAAAGGTGAAGAAAGTGGATCCTCCTTCCACAAGTTCAAGCCACAGAGCTGGAGCTTGTGCCAAACCCCCTAGACATGAAAAGAAGTCCTACAAGCAAGGGAATCTGGAGGTTCTGAGCACTGGTGCCCCACAAGATGCAGGATCCACCGGCTCTGAGGAAGTCCATGGCACCAACACCGGTACTGCATAAAGAGAAGGTACCTCTGATACTGGGGAAATCGGGAATGGTGTTTGAGCCCCAGAATGTATTTGCCTTAACATAACCCAGGTCACCTTGTCTTTTGGGATCTTCCACCTCTAGGAAGATCATGTCTCTCTCTCAAGATACACCCACGCTGCAGGACCCCTCGCTGCCCCTTATGACAGTCTACATCCCTCCACCAGCTCCAACAGTACTGCCAATAGAACGAGAGTCCACCTTCTCAACCACAGATGACTCAGAAGCTGGAGAGAGAGAGAAAGAGAGAGAGAGAGATCATTGATGTCTTACCATTCTGTGCATTCACAGAAAGTGTCCCAGTCATGGCAACACCCACTGATTCAAGCACCATGGAGCCACTGGTACCTGATGCCATCAGGACTACCTCAACCTCCTTGGGGTTGGCCTACTGTCCGTACTGGGGACCCTGGTCCCAATACCCTCCCTCAGAACCAGGCTGTTCTGCGAGGGAATCTTCCCCTGCCCCCATTCAGAGTTCCTTCTAGCAGATGCTTGCATCCTTTGGTAGAGGGGGAACCCTTTAGTCCAGATCTGACAGTGGCACCAGAACCGGCAAGATTTCCCTCCTCATCTTTGGATGAAGCAGTGACTATAGCACCCATTTTTAGGGGGGAGGGATAGCTCAGTGGTTTGAGCATTGGCCTGCTAAACCCAGGGTTGCGAGCTCAATCCTTGACGGGGCCATTTAGGGATCAGGGCAAAAATTGGAGATTGGTCCTGCTTTGAGCAGGGGGTTGGACTAGATGACCTTTTGAGGTCCCTTCCAACCCTGATAGTCTATGATCCACTTTGCCTCTGGATGACTTTAGGCAGTATCAAGATCTGCTACGCAGGGTTGTGGGGGACTCCAGGTTCCCCTAGAGGAAATCCAGGATACCCAGCATAAATTACTGGATATCCTCCACTCCTCAGGACCAACTAGAGTTGCACTGCCAATTAATTGTGCCATTCTCAAGTCTGCCAGAACAGTATGGCACATCCTTGTCACACTATGGATTTCATGCTGACAGACCCATCAGGAGGACTGTCATCCCTTCAGTGGTGGACAGACCAAAGGCACATATACAGAGATTCCCTTCCTCCCCCTCCTCCCTGGACAAGATGGCCATCACCCTTATGGGCTGGGGAGTGCACATGGACAATCATATAGCACAGGAGATGTGATCTCCCTGAGAATACAGGATGCCCATCAATATCCTGGAACTCTGAGCTATAAGAAAGGCATGCCATCTGTTCCCATCATTTCAGTCAAATCCACCACTGTTTTCTACATCAACAAACAGGGGGGCACAAAATCAACTGTTGTGTGTAGAAGCAGTCAAACTCAGGAACTTGTGCGACAATCACCAGATCCTTTTGTCCGTGGCCTATCTTCTTGGGACACAGAATGTGCTTGCGGACTCTCTCAGCAGACATTCTGTGAAATATCAGAAGTGGAACTTCACAAATCAGTAGTACATGACATCTTCACCCAATAGGGCATTCCAACCAAAGACCTATTCATCTTGCATATAAGAGAATAAATGTATCACGTATTACTCATGGGGTGTCTCAGCCACCACTCTCAGGATGACACTCTCCTAGTCAGACCAAAGATACTACACCTTCCCTCCTCTACCGCTCCTGCCTTGGGTGCTCCACAAGATCCAATGAGACAGAGTGACAGTCATTCTGATCACCTTCTGTTGGCCCAGAAAATTCTGGTTTCCCAGTCTCCTTCACACATCAGCCAGTCCACCAATTCCTATCCCTATTCCTATCCCTATTCCTATCCCTATTCCTATTCCTATCCCTATTCCCTAGTAGAACTCCCCTGATTCACCATGGCCAGAGATTCTCATAATGGACAGCTTCTCCTCTTTAAGAGGGTAGACCATGGTGCATCAGATGTAGTCTGACCAGGTAGTCCAGCCAATCGAGGAGAATAGATGCATGAGACCCATAGCAGCCTTTCCAAATCAAAATATTTTTGTTTTTAACTGAAGTATGTCAGTTTTTGAATTTCAACTGAAAAATGAGATAAAGTGAGTGGGGAAATATCCTGTATTGGACAAACTTCTGTTGGTGAGAGACAAGCTTTCAAGCTCACACAGACCTCTGGGCCAGATCTGAAGAAGAGCTCTGTGTGGCTCAAAAGCTTGTCTCTCTCACCAACAGAAGCTGGTCCAATAGAAGATTACCTCATCCATCTTGTCTCTCTAATATCCTGGAACCAACATAGCTTCAACTACACTGTATATAACTGAAAAATTGACTCTCATCAAAATTCTTGGGAGGGGGAATCCCTATTTTTTGACTGCACCTAATAAGAATATTCAATTCCACCCCAAATCTAAGGGACCCAGGAGTTAATACTAAAGCATATACTTTATGGAAAAATCTTATACAATATTTAGAAAAAAATATACAAGATATCAACTGTATAGTAGCATCCGCAACAAATCCTAGAAGACCAAGACCCTAGGTAAAGAGGCACCCAGCTTGTGCAGAGAGAGAGAGGGCAGGAAGCCCCACAAGCTGAAGAGCAGGAGAGGGAAGTAGTCCAGGGGAAGGAAGCACTAGTTCAAGTGGTTTACCACTATCCCTAGGGCCCCTGGGCTGGGACCCGGAGTAGAGGGTGGGCCTGGGTCCCTCCCTCTCCACTACCTTTCTCTGGGTTACTAGTGGGACAGTAAATACCCTAGTTGAGGGGCAGGAAACTGCACCCTGAACACCCCCCCACACCCCAAGAAGAGGAAGCGCGGGACCCATCATAATCGCACCAGCAATTTGCCACAATAGTTTTAAAAGAAAGTTGCAATAACAAGCCTATCAAACATTGTCCTTTCTACTAATGCCTACCCTATGCATGACCTGCTAAATGCCTAGGTACTATGTTGAATGATGCTATATAAATACTTAAGAAAGATGAGGAAATAAATGCCATAAAAATGATTCCATTAAAAATGTGAGCTTTCCAGAAATAACCTCACAGCATTGTCCAATTAACTTAGCTTGAGCCTGGGATGTCATTCTTGTATGTTCTATTTTAGACCAGTTGTGCAGGTATAAATCTGGAACAGCTCCAGTGAAATCAATGGGATTACTCCAGATTTACACCAGTGTCACCAAGATGAGAAGCTGGCCTTTTATGTGCAGCATTTTTAGGAGTGATATAATTTGTTCAACGTCTACTAATATGGAAATTAAGCAGCAGACAGAACACCGGCTTTGTAGATATTTTTCAAGTTACTCAAATTTTGCTGTCAGGTGATCTTCTTCCTGCTTGTCCTTTGCCCACTGTCAATGTGGGTGATGTCTCAGACCAACAATCTAGCCCATGCTGTGTATAGAAGTGCTATCCTTTAATAAATGTAGCCATTAATATGGTGGGCTCAATGGTGACATTTAGACCCCACCCTGAAATGGGGAATCATGCATGAAGGAACAATACCTCTCTGACCTTTTGGCTCTCGGTGAACCTTAATGGTGAATGCGCAGGTTATTTGATGTTGGAGGGAGCATCAGGCAACATTCCCATCTTGTCTCCTCTTCCCTGCCATTTTTGGCTACATCTGAACTGCATAGCAGTGGCACTGGTGCATAGAGCCTGTGTAGCTACATGCCGCAGTGAAAAAACAGGCAGCTCCCTCTGCCAGAGCCTTTCACTGGGGCAAGGAAGTGCTCTGGCAACAGGGAGGCAGTGGGGAAGGGCTGAGCCTTTCCCCACTGTGGTGTCTTTTCCTGCTGCAAGGAAAGGTTTCATCTATGAGGAGCTGCAGTCTTTTCTCTGCTTCCAGAGCCTTTCCCAGTTCCCTCCTCCCTGCCTGAGCCTTTCCCTGCAGCCAGAATCTTTCCCTGCAGTTGGGAAAGGCTCCAGCAGCAGGACACTATCCTGCTAAGAAAAGCTGCATAGTCAGGGAGACAGAGCTTCGGTGAGTAGAGAGCCATGTAGGGTACGTACTCAAGTGTATACCCACACTTTTCAGGCGTGTCTTTACTCACCTAAGCCATGCCTCATCTTCTGCACGGTCATGTATGCCCATTCTAGGGTGGCTGCCTGTGTATGTACACTACAGGCTGCCAAGAGAATCATGAAGTACTCTGAAGAGTCTAGCTATGTTAGCGAGACTTACCAGGAAGAGGCCTGGTCCTGTAGGTGTGCCATCACTGCTACTGCCCCTGGCCCATGCATGGAAGTGTTGCCGGCACCCAGTGCCAAGAGGCTAAACAACAGCAGAAGTTGGTTCGTTACCCCGTGTGCTACACCCAATAATCACAATGGGGTGGAGAAGCAGAAAAGTTTATTTGAAGCTTCAAAAAGGTACAGGGAGATTTGAATCTCAAATCCTGTACACAGAGCAGGAAGTTACACAGGCTTTTTATACATCCTTTTTCCCAGCATACTTATCCAATAGCAAGCTGCCCCAAGTATCCATATAGCTAGCCAATCCAGTTCCCAGCTAGTTCCCTGGTTCTCTGTATCATTTGTTAAACTATACATAAAGCTGCTTTATTCAGCATTGTTCTTCCATATCTCCCCTGTTTGGCTTTGCTTAGTTTCAGGCAGTCTGACTCTGCAACATATTGTTGCAGATTCTCAGCATAACTGCTGTGTGTGCCTCCAGGCGGGGGGGCCAAGGACACTTGGGCCTAGTATGCAGAGCTGCTGCGAGTGCCTCCAGGCAGGAGGGGGGGCCAAGGACACCTGGGCCTAGTGCGAGGGGGCTTCATCGACACTCGTGGTCTTCCATCCCCTCGAGTTACCTAGTGGCCATGCCCCAGTGTCCCCAGCAGAAGCATAGGAGTGGGTAGACTGGGTCTTTGTACCCTTCCTGTGTGCGCACTGGTCTTAGTGTATTGTGATAAGTTACGCCCTTTGGTAACGTTCACCCAAGCGGTGTGACTACTGTGCAGAGCAGCTGTCCTGGTTATATAAGGATGTGGGGGTGTGGCTGCAGAGACAAAGGTCATCCTCCATTTTGGAAGGTGGGATCTGGACAGCAAGTGCCATAACAGACTGTAACTTTTGGCAAGGCCTGTTGTTGCTGTATTATGTTGTTAAATACAAACTTTCAAAGCCTTAATGCGCAAAGAAGAACAAGACTGGGGCCAGGAAATAAAGACTACTCTCTTACAAGCACTACTGTGTCTTACACATGTATTACACTGTGCTGATGCACAATGTGGCCCGAAATCTGTGGGCTTCTGTGGAGTTTTCAGACTCAGATCTCATTTACAGAAAGTCATGCATTAGATTATTTTACTATTATTTGCTTAGGGCCAACAGTGCGTGAGGACCTTGGAGATTTGAGTTTCACATTCACTCATTTGATGGCCTTCCCTATTTCAGCTACAGCCTTCAGTCATTGTTGAGGATGTGCGAGTATCAGGCCACATGATCTTAAAAGCAGTTCACTACATTGAAAGATAAATCCAGTAAATAGGTAACAGGAACAATATGATTTGGTTTCACACAAAAAAAAGTTGAAGAAAGAATTCTCTGATACTGTTAAAGCAGTTCACAGTGCTTTTACTGCTTTATCCTGCTTAACAAAAAACACTATCTCCTTTTCATTCTTGTTTGCAACACTGGAGAGCAATCGTCGAATTGGTTGGAAGTGTTATTGAATAAGGGGGTGAAAAGTGCCAGGAAAAAAGATTCCACAGAAACAAGCTGCATTATTTCTATGAAGTAAAATCCTTAAAATCATCATTAAAGCAGCCAGATAGAAAAAGTCCTCTACTCCACAGAGGGCATTACATAGTAATTCACAATCTAGAATCTTTTTCAGTAGAATTCAGAGATAAATGACTTAGAGAAACAATCTGGGTTTTTTTTTGCAGGGGAGGGCAGGAGTTGTTTGCTTTTTGAAGATCCTGCTTGTAGCGGGTTTCACTTGCCACTCTGGTGCCTTCTCCACCTGTCTTGGGAATTAACTCTGAGGTTGAGTGCACCTCCTTTGGGTGGTGCATTGCCACCATGACTCCCGCTCTTGGACCTACATCTCTCTAAAGACTGCAGCGTCCTCTTCAGCAGCACAGCCCTCCAACCGTGCCAACACTGTACCCCCATTCTGGGGAATCGGCAGTCCACTGTTCAGCCACTTCCCATCTGTGGCTCCAGCACCCTCTTTACCCTTGTATCAGGGCCTCAGTCTGCAACCCACTGGCAGCCAGCCAGGAGCTGTCTCAGGTCCCCCTGCTCCTGTTTGCAGCACTGTTCTGTCCAGGTTGCTGGCAGTTTTCTTGGCCCTTCAGGGACACAGTCCTGCCTCCCTGGGCTCCCAGCAGAGAACTGCCTTCCTCTGCCTTGCAGCTCCCTTTTTATATGGGCCTACTTGACCCTGATTGGCTGATCCCTTCAGCCTTCCTCTGATAGGCTGCCTCCAGTGAGCCTCACTAGGGCTGCTTTTAACCACTTCTTTGCCACTGAGGGGCAGCCGCCCCATCACACTACTATATCCAGCTATCTTGCTAAATGTGAAAAGAAATGCACTGGAAGGGTCCTACTTTTAAAAACATATCAAAAGCAGCTGTAATTAGAACTAAACATGGAATATATTTCAATATATGTTGAAGCACTAAGGATGAAGAGAATGCTATGTCTTCACCTGCTGTGTGTGTTACACGTCCCCTCTGTGGCCAGTGCATAGAGGATGCTAGTCTTCTACAGCCCCCTGTTATGGGATTTCCAGTCTTTTTATCCTAAACTGCAGGATAGGGATGCCAACCTTCTAATGGCACAAAACCGAAAACCCCTGCCATGCCTCTTCCCAAGGCCACGCCCTTGCCTCACCCCCTCTCTGAGGCCCTGCTCCTACTCGCTCCATTCCCCCTCCCTCCATTGCTCATTCTCTCCCACCCTCTCTCACTTTCACTGGGCTGGGGCAAGGGGTTGGGGTGCAGGAAGGGGGTGAGGGCTCTGGTTGGGAGGTGTGGGCTCTGGGGTGGGGCCAGGAAAAAAGGGTTTGAGGTGCAAGAGGGGGCTCAGGGCTAGGGTGTTCGAGGCGGGGAGGGTGTGCGGGCTCCAGGAGGGAGTTTGGGTGCAGGAGGGGACTCTGGGCTGGAGCAGAGGGTTGGGGTGCAGGAGGGGTTTTAGATGTGTGGGATCCTGGCGGCACTTACCGCGTCTTCCAGGAAGTGGCCACCAGGTCCCTGCAGCCCCTAGGCACATAGATGGCCAGGGAGGCTCCGTGTGCTGCTCTCATGTCCGCAGGCGCCACCCCCACAGCTCCCATTGGTTGTGGTTCTTGGCCAATGGGAGCTGCGGAGCTGGCATTTGTGGCAGGGCAGCACACGGAGCCTCCCTGGCCACCAATGTGCCTAGGGACCACAAGAACCTGGTGTCCGCTTCCAGGAGCCATGTGAAGCTAGGGCAGGCAGGGAGCCTGCCTTAGCCCCGGGCTCCCGCTGCGCTACCAACTGGACTTTTAATGACCCAGTTGGTGGTGCTGACCGGACCCTCCAAGGTTCCTTTTTGACTGGGCGTTCCAGTAGAAAACTGGATGCCTGGCAACCCTACTGCTGGCTCATGCTTTTAGGTCTTTTAATCTTCTGGAGTCTCATAGTCTGGAGGTCTCCAATTCAGTCCCTGGTAGTGACAAAGATGGCAGTCGCCCCAAAGGCATTTTCCCCAACTTCCCAATCAGTTAATGGGCAAAATTAATGTTATGTTTCCTTATAAAGAAAAAGTGAACATGTTTCTTAGGCAAGGTCTACACTATAAAGGTACATTGGTATAACTACGTCGCTCAGGGTTGGGAAAAATCCTCGCCCTTGAGTGTTGCATTTCTACCAATCTAACCCCAGTGTAGACAGCGCTGTATCAATGGGCGAGCTTCTTCCTCCCGACACAGCTCCCACCTCTCACTTCTTCCCTGAAGCACTACAGTAGTGCAGCTGCAGGGTTTTAAGCGTAGGCCTGCCCATAGTCAAGATAACTGTTATCATCTAGGCCCAGAGTTCTTCACAAGGCCTCAGCCCCTGCACTCCCATTGTCAAGATTGCTCAGCTTCCAATGAGGCACCAAAGTAAGTGGCTGGGTTTTCTGAAGAGCTCGGTGTAATTGTCATGAAGCTTCTGTGAAAACCTGTCCATTTAATGTCACAAGGGGAGCTGCTGGATGGCTTTGAAAATCTAGACCTTATTTAGGTGGCTAAATGGGAGCTGAGCATTTTCGAAAATCCATCAACAGTAACAGCAGTGGCCCCCAAACTGAGGAGCACATCCCCCTATAGGAGCATGGAGGAACATTCTGGGGGGCATGCAACGGGGCCTGGCCAGCCCCCACGGGGGGGGGGGGGGGAAGGAGGGAGCACCACGCTTCCAGCTCCACTCCACCCCCAGACCAGTGCCACCCCAACCCCGTTCAGCCCCCAGTCCTGTTCTGCCTCCAGGCCAGATCTGCCCTCAGTCCTACTCCACCCCTAACCCCTCTCCGCCCCAGCCACAATTCCACTTTGCCCCCTGCTCTGCTCCCAGCCCAGCTCTGCCCTCATTCACTCTCTGCACCCAGCCCAGCTCCACTTCTAGTTCAGCTCCACCTTCATCCCAAGCTCTGCTGCTGAGGAGGCTTTGGCTGTGCTGCAATGGAGTGGGGGCGTGGCCAGATTCCATTAATGGTAATGGGAAGGGCATGACTGGAAAAATTTGCTCACTGCTGATTTACAGGCATCAAGGATTTGCAAACTTGGGCTTTAACTCTCTTGCAGATCTGGCCCTGTGTATCTAGATAACAAATCTACCTCTCCATCCATGTCCTGTTTCCCTCCAGCCAAAGCCAAATTTCTGCTTCTCTACCTGACAGCCCCTCATGGACATCACAAATTTAATATGGACAGACGGGACTTATTTTTCCTCCAAAACCTGCTCTGCCTCTTTCCATTATTTATCACTATTCACATCACCACCGTCCTCCTTGTCATCAGTCCCACAAGTTGAAGGTCACTTTGAATGCCCCTCACCTCCGTTTCCTTTGCCCCAAACATCCTTGTGGGGTTCAAATCCTGTTGCTTCTTCCACAGCTTAAGAAGCAATCTATTTTTTTCTGTCACAACAAACAACTTTGGTCCATGCCCTGATCTTAGTTGCCATAAAAACTGCCTCTCTGGCCTCCCTGACACCTACACTTCTTCCTTCCAATCTATTCTTGTCAAGTTTTGTTAATGTGTCCATCACTCTGATATGTGATTGCCAGTCTGTGCATAATGCAGCTGCTAATATTGTGTTCCTGGCTCATCAATCCAGCCACATCACACTTCTCTTTTGAATCTCTCCACTGCATCATTTTCAAGCTTTCTTGTCCTCACGTTTGAAGCCCTCCACAACTGTGTCCCTTGCATCTGTACTCATATGAACTTGTATCTTATTCTGTTGCCAAGTCTGTTCTGCCCGTAATACCAACCTTCACGTCCACTAGTTCATCCACTTCTCCCTCAGCCCCTCTGCTGTTCCACATACATGAAATGGCATCCTTGATTGGTCCCTCCTGAACTATCTGCTACTTATTCACATCCATCCCTCCAGAATACCCACTGCAACCACAACACCCCACTGTAAGTCAGTTCAAGAAAATCATTTTATTACATTAGTAGAAAAATCAACTGGGCTGTTTCCATGTTTTGTTCCAAAATGGCTGGATTGCCAAACATCCATTGACTGGTTTACAGGAATGAGGCATCCTGTTCAAAAGACACAGAGGTACAGAGCAGATGGTTTTAATCAAATGAGTGCTGCATAACATAGTACAGGGGTCGTCAGCCTTTCAGAAGTGGTGTGCTGAGTCTTCATTTATTCACTTTAATTTAAGGTTTTGCGTGCCAGTCATACATTTTAATGTTTTTTAGAAGGTCTCTCTCTATAAGTCTATATATTATAAAACTAAACTACTGTCGTATGTAAAGTAAACAAGGTTTTCAAAATGTTTAAGAAGCTTCATTTAAAATTAAATTAAAATGCTGATCTTATGCCGCCGGCCTGCTCGGCCCGCTGCCAGCCTGGGGTTCCGTTCACCTAGGCCGGCAGCAGGCTGAGCAGGGCCCTGGCTGGCAAGGGGCCGGCAGCCAGAACCCCAGACCGGCAGTGAGCTGAGCGGGGCCGGGACCCCAGACCAGCAGTGGGCTGAGCAGCTCAGATCACTGCCACTCAGCCCGCTGCAGGGTCCTAGCTGCCGGCCCTGCGCAGCCCACTGCCGGTCTGGGATCCCTGCCCACATAGAGTGGGTACCTACCTTCTCCCTGGTTCTAGCCCATTCTCTTCCTCTCTCTCTGCACTGAACTGAGGGTGGGAGTGCACTGAGCACAGGGCTGGGGGTGAAGGAGCAGGCTGGGGGTTGGGGTGTGGGGTCTGGCCAGGAGCTAGAAAGAGGGAGGGGGCTCAGGGTTGGGGCAGGAGGTTTGTGGGTGGAGTGCTTACCTGGGCAGCTCCCATTTGGTGCGAGGGGTGGGGGTGGGAATGTAGGAGGTGCAACAGTCAGGACATGGGGTGTGGGGGGGCTGGGTATGTGTGGGGGGTGAAGTAGTGAGGGCAGGGGCCTGGGGGTATGTGAGGAGGGTGCAGGAGTCAGGGCAGAGGGCTGGGGGCATGTGAGGGGTGCAGGAGTCAGGGCAAGAGATGTGGAGGGCTGGATATGTGTGGGGGGTGCTGGAGTCAGGGCTGGGTGTGTGAGGGGTTCAGGGGTCAAGGCAGAGGGCTGTGTGTGTGTGAGGAGGTGCAGGGGTCAGGAAAGAGGGCTGGGTGTGTGTGAGGGGGATGCAGGGGTCAGGGAAGAGGGCTGTGTGTGTGTGGGGGGGTGCAGGGATCAGGGTGTATGTAGGAGTGTATGAGGGGGGTGTAGGGGTCAGGGCAGAGGGCTGGGGTGTGGGCTGGGGTCATGGGGGGTGCTCCCAGCCCCCTGCCCTGAGCGGCTCATGGCAGGGGATATGCCCCGATTCCACCCCCCTTCCCCAAAGCCCCGTCCCCACCTCTTCTCCAGAGCAGTGAGCACGCTGCAGCTCTGCTTCTCCCCCTCCCTCGCAAGGGTCATCAGCTGATTGACAGCACAGAGGGAGAGGAGGAGAGGCAGGAACCCAGCACACTGGGGGAAAAGATGGGGCCGGCAGGACCAAGCTTCTTCACCCTGCCCCGGGGGCGTGGGGGCAGAGAATAGCGGGCTGGGGCGGGCAGGATTTTTAATGGCTCGCTGCTGCCTGCCGGGGTCCCGGCCTGGGTTCAGCAGTGGGCTGAGCAGAGCCGGTGGCTGGGACTCGGTAGACAGCAGCGTGCCGTTAAAAATCAGCTCGTGTGCCGTCTTTGGCACGCGTGCCATAGGTTGCCAATCCCTGACATAGTAAGTCCTGTATATGGGAGCATAATGTACTTCCGGAGTTGCCTAATGTGCCAGGTGAAAGGGTCATATAGTTTAATGTTAACAGCCATGTATTCAGAAGCAAGGTCAGGCCTTTCAGTACCTCTGATAACAGTCCTTCAGTCGTTTCCGTTTCGGTAAGCTATGTATATGGGAATATTTGGTATTGCTCTCTCCTAAAAGTCCCATGATGCTGAGCACAAGGTTATTGTGCTAGGCACTGTACAGGGACAAGAAAAATGTTAAGGAGGTTTCTACAATTTCTGGGTTTTAGGTTCATGTTGTTCTCACCCACTGCCTCCCTCTCTGTGCGGTACTCATGTCAGATCCATCCTCTTCATCAATGCAGCCCAGTGGGAATTTGTCCCTGATGCCGTTATTCACGCATCTTGTTACGTTTAGTGAGAATTATTTTACTGAACAGCACCTTTCTCTCTGATGTCTATGTGACAACAGTGACTGTGCTTGCTGGTGCGATACATTAGGATCAGATTTGTTTCCAAGGGCGGAGGGTTAGGGGGGGATTTCTGACATCAAGTAGAGTCAAATCCACTGCAATATTTTATTGGATTAGCCCTCCTTAACGTTTAATTAAATTGCTTTTCCTTCTGTTAACTCCTATAACTAGGAAACTGTAGGCAAGAGACTTCATCCCATCTAGTTTAATAAGTTAAACCTCTTCTTGCATCTCTAACATTGGGAAATGTGCATTATTTTATATTAATCATCCCAGTGGATTTTCTCTGAGACTTCAGAACACATACTATTGTCCATGGCTCATCCACAGTGATTACTCACTTTTCAAGTGGTAAATCCTCCATTATTGGCTAATTCTGTAAAATAGAAAGGGAAAGAGCTTCATCTTTAATACAGTAGAAACCTTGCAGCAAACCCACACAGGAACCTCCCCAGAGAAACAATAACAGTAAAGGGACCAGAATTCTCGGAGAGGCTGGAGTAGGGGAGATAATAATCCAGGAAGGGACCTGCTATGCTAGGCTGAGTGTGAAAATGAAATTGTACTACAGGGATTTAGCGCAGACAGAGGTAAGCAGCTGTTTTGGAGGAGCGGCTTCTAGAAATTTCTGTAGTCTTCATCATCCTTCAGTGGCTCACCTATTAGTTAGAAGAATTTTCCCCTTACAGGTCTTGATTCAGCAAAGCACTTAGGCACACACTTAACTTTAAGCCCCTGAGGAGTCCCATTGACTTCACTAGGACTACTTCACTGGGACTAATCGCAAACTTAAAGTTAAGTGCATGCTTAAGTACTTTGCTGCATGATAGTCAGACAGAGATAGCTGAAAGGCAAATTTCTGAGGTGGAATATGAACTTTGAGAGAGGAATAGAGAAAACAAGAATGATTGGTTTGGAAATAAAGCAACAGCAGATGCTGCTAATAGAAACCACCAAAAGAATACCCCCGCTCCCCAATTTGTTTACATGAGGGAGCTGAAAGGCAGCAGCCCAGTAGATGCCTGTAAGTGCACGGCATCCTGAGGTGCTGCACATCCCATGCAAAAAAATAAGAACTAAAATTGATAGAGCTCACAGAGCCTGCTGTGCCCAGATGAGTCAGAGAGCAAGGGCAGTGATAATAATGAGACTTTTCTACTTCACAGACAAGTTGAGAATTATGGAAGCAATTTGGAAGTGAATCATTTGGAACGCAAGAGAAAATGATTCTTCTTCGTCCGAGATTTCAATTACAAAAAGAAGTGAAAGATTTTCTGGATGTCTGGAGCCAACTCAAGGGTAAAGGCTTCCAAAAGGCATTTATAGACCAACCCGAAGGTCTTTCAGGGGGATTATGGGCTTGATTCAGCAAAGTGCTGAGCAACTCCTGTAAGGGCTGAGTGCCATAAAACTCCCAGGGGAAAATGACAAAAAGCTCTGATTGTATGCTAATCTTTCTTTTATCGTTTCCTCCACCTCCTAACCTCACACACATTTGTTTCATCCAGCTGAATCCCATCTGACGGTGAGATTGTAAACTCTCTAGGATAGTGACTGCCTTGTCATCTTGGTTACTTGTCTGCATAGTGCCTTGAACAATGGGCCCTGATCCACAATCAGGGCTCCTTGTTACTATTGTTTTAGAAGTAATTAATTATAAGAATAAATATATTAGGAATGAGAGAGCCTGTATGTATAGAAAAGAAACTAACATAGACAATCACATTTTCCAAATAAACCCAAATGCATCAGGGGAACTTTACTGATGGTCATAAAAGTTTGGTTAACTGTTTTTAAAGCTTATGTTTCATTTTAATTACTGGAATATTGGTATAGACCAGCGGTTCTCAAACTTTAGCAACCTGAGGACCCCCATCATCCTGGGATACTGAAGGAACTAGCTGAAGCAATCTCGGAACTATTACCAATCATCTTTGAGAACTCATGGAGGACAGATGAAGTCCCAGAGAACTGGAGAAAGGCAAACATAGTACCCAATGGTAAAAAGGAAAAAAAAAGAAGACCCTGGAATTACATACCAGTCATCCTAACTTCGATACCTGGAAAGATACTGGAACAAATTATTGAACAGTTGGTTTGTCAGCACTAAGAGGATAATAGGGTTATAAGGAATAACCAGCATGCATTTGTCAAGAACAAATCATGACAAACCAACTTACCATTTCCTTCTTTGACAGGGTTACTGGCTAGTGAATGGGGGGAAGAAGTAGATATGATATATCTTGATTTTAGGAAGGCTTCTGACACAGTCCCTCATGATATTCTTATAGGCAAACTAGGGAAATGCAGTCTAGTTTAATTTATTATAAGGTGGGTGCACAACTGGTTGAAAGACCATACTCAAAGAATAGTTATCAGTGGTTTGCTGTCAGTGTAGGAGGGCGTATTTAGTGTGGTCCCACAGGCATCAGTTCTGGATCTGGTACTATTCAGTATTTTCATTAATGACCTGAATAATGATGTGAAGCGTTTGCTTGTAAAATTTGCAGATGACACCAGGCTGGGTGTGGTTGCAAGCATTTTGGAGGACAGGATTAGAATTCAAAAAAACAAACTGGAAAATTGGTCTGAATTCAGTAAGATGAATTCCATAAAAATTTCCTTCCTTAGGAAGGAAAAATTGAATGCACAGCTACAAAATGGGAAATAACTGGCTAGGCAGTAATACTGCTGAAAGAGGGGGTTACAGTGGATTACAAATTGACTCTGAGACATCAGTGTGATGCATTTGAAAAAAGGATAATAAAAGTCTGGGGTGTATTAACAAGAGTGTTGTATGAGTGTTATATGTAAGATATGGGAGGTAAGTGGCCCACTCTACCTGGGACTGGTGAGGCCTCAGCTGGAGCATTGTGTCCAATTCTGGGACATCTTTAGGAAAGATGTGGACAAATTAGAGGTACTCCAGAGGAGAACAACAAAAAGATGTAGGAAACCTAACCTATGAGGAAAGGTTAAAAAAGTGGGCATGTTTAGTCTTGAGAAAAGAAGACTCGGGGGGCACATAATAAGTCTTCAAATATGTTAAGGGCAGTTACAAAGAGGATGTTGATCCATTGTTCTCCATGTCCACTGAAGCTAGGACAAGAAGTAATGGGCTTAATCGGCATCAAGGGAGATTTAGGTTAGATGTTAGGGTGGGAGGGGGAAATCTAACTATAATGGCAGTTAAGCTCTGGAATAGGTTTCCAAAGGAAGTTGTGGAATCCCTATCATTGGAGGCTTTAAAGAACAGGGTGGACGAACACTTGTCAGAGACAGTCTAGGCTTACTTGGTCCTGCCTCAGCGCAGAACCAAGAAGACCTCTTAAGGGCCTTTCCAGACCTCCATTTCTACGATTTTTGTGCACTATTATGCTTCTTGGTTTCAGTGTGGGCTGGAAGAAGAATGGGGGACATACCACCAAAAATTCTGCTTCCTGGGTATTTCTAAACTGGGCAGAATAAAAGACTATGAAATCTTACCACAATGACTGTTCCTGCAACATTGCTAGGCCTGTTTTTCCTAACCCAAAAGATTCTGAGAAATATCTGAAGTTTGGGATGAAAGTAAGCTATTGATTAATGATCACCACGCAGATTACTTATCCAAGATTTTATATCTGTTTGTGTAACATATGTAAATAATTTTATTTGTCAATTTACTTGTTAGTGAATAGTAACACTAGTGTAACACAGATTTACATTGCTGGGTAAATAGCATGTGCCCTTGAGCTGTGGTTTGGAAACATTTCACATTCAAGATGTGTATAAAGGGAGAAGTTCTAAATCACATTAGCACCACAGTCAATTTACAAATGTAGGCTTCATTTTTCATGCTGCATTGGTTCTACAGTCTGTATTAAAAAATCACTGAAAATGCTGATGGGGACATGTGGATGAAATTATACAGCTCTGCAAGGCTCTTAAGGTAGCTCTTGCAATAGAGTTGTGATTCTGCTTGTCCTTCAGAAGGGGATTCTGGAGAGAGATCAAACCAAAACTCTAGTAATAAACACCCTCTCCCTTAGAGGGAGATTGGATCCAAACCTGGCAACATAGGCTCATCTCCAGCAGTTTCATGTTCTTCAGCCAGATCCTCAGATGGTGTAAATCAGTGTAGCTCCATTGACGTCAGCTGCGCTATGCCACTTAACACCAGCTGTGAATCTGGATGCTAACATATTGAACGGTAATAAGAGTTTAACGTGCTGATAATGTGAATAAAATAAATCCATAGATGTTACCTCCTAGTAACCAATTACATTTATATACACGGTTGTAACTATGAAATACATTAGAACCTCAGAGTTACGCACATCAGAGTTACAAACTGACCGGTTAACCACACCCCTCATTTGGAACGAGAAGTATGCAACCAGGCAGCAGCAAAGACACACACACACAAAAGGCAAATACCCTACAGTCCTGTGTTCAATGTAAACTACTAAAAGAATAAAGGGAAAGCTCAAAAACAACTGACAAGGGAAGGAAACTGTTTCTGTGCTTGTTTAATTTAAAATAAGACGTTAAAAGTAGCATTTTTCTTCTGCATAGTAAAGCTTCAAAGCTGTATTAAGTCAATGTTCAGTTGTAAACTTTTGAAAGAAAAGCCGTGACATTTTGTTCAGAGTTACGCACATTTCAGAGTTACAAACAAACTCCATTCCCGAGGTGTTCACAACTGTCACAGTCTACTGTACAACTATGATGCACGAATCTCAGTAGAAGCTTTCTTTGTGGTTTTTTAGGTATAATCAGATCACCGCGCACCATCTGATTCTGAAAGGAAACATTGTTTAGTGTCTCTAACTCATGTCAATTATCTGTAGTTAGATTCGTAAGGTGCCTTGCATCCTCTTATCTGTATCAGGTCTGGAAGCCAAGATCTTCTGAATTCTATTCCTGGCTCCTTTCCTGATTTATGTCTGTTTTGAGGCAAATCATTTAATCTCTTTCTGTTTCCCAGTCTATGAAAATAATAATAATAATATTTACTTACTCCACAGTGGTGGAGTGAAGAATGGTTATTTACAGATTGATTTTTTTCAAAGGTGCTGATCATCCAAAGCTCCCATGGAAGTTAAAGGGAAGCTGTCTGTACTCAGCACTTCTGCAAATCAAGCCAGTAATATTTGCACGGTGCTACTGAAAATGTAAACTGAGGTTTTTTTCAAAGGTGCCTAGGAGATGTGGAAATGTCACTTATAAAATGTTGTTTCAATATTGGATCATTTTTAAATGTATTAGCTTTGTTTAAGTTATTTCGATTCTGAGTATTTAATTAGATTGATGTCTTCCAAAAGGATAACCCTTGCATGGAAAATACATCTACAAATACGTTTTGTTACTCAACCCATGCTACTATGTCCATTATGGAAGAGTAAGGTGACCTGACCACCTTGAAACAGTGAGCTAAGGTGACTTTTAATAAGATTTCTATCATTGCCTTTTATCTTTATAGGAAAGAAAAGTATGTCCATGAGCAGAGTAAATTCCTTTCAGCAAGCTGTCAAAAGTAATCCCTGATTTTTCTGAGGTGTAAATCAATGTTCTCTCCAAGATTAAAATTTATAGATGTAGTAAATCCTCTATCCTGTGAGAACCACTGGACATTCTGCACTCTGGGAGCATTTGCTGCACTAGAGCAAATCACATCACAGCTCGTTCTTATGACCGCTGCATTGCATGTGCATTCAGTAGGGATTCATAATGGTCTGAACCTGATTGACAAAACTTACATTGAGAGGCATTGGTCTTTGAGCCAATGAACCACAAATCCAAACATGGCAGCTGCACTGTTTGGTGATTGCATTTATACATGCTTTATAGATACTATCACTGAATCTTTATATCTGCTCTGCACGTGTGTAGATACTGGAGAGAAAAATCATTGTATATTTTCACACTACAGTAGCTTGGCACAGAGGGTGCCAAGGTCACATAGCAGGTGAGTGGCAGAGGTAACCGTCTAATGACTCTGAGGCCTTGTCTACACTACAGGGGCAAGTCAATCTATGTTATGCAACTCCACCTACGTTATTCATGTAGCTGGAGTCAACGTAGCTTAGGTCAACTTACTGAAGTGTCTACACCGCACTGGGTCAATGGGAGACACTTATGCTTCTCGTTCCGGTGGAGTTCCGGAGTTGATGGGAGAATGATCTGCAGCCGATTTAGCGGGTCTTCACTAGACCCACTAAATCAACCCCCAGTGCATCGATTGCTGCAGCATTGATCCCCAGTAAGTGTAGACATACCCTCAGTCTAGTGCTCCATCCACTAGAGCACATTGCCTATCAACCATTAAGCGTGCATCCTTGATACATCCCAAACTTCGGTTGATTTCAATGATATTTTTGTGTGTGCAAAGCAGGGAAGATCGAGCACTTAGGATTTGTCTACATACACAAAAGGTACCATGTTAGCTGTAGCAGTATAGTTAAAGCGTTTCACCCCCCTCCAGTGTGGATATAAATTTAGCAGAATAAGTGATACTGGTATAAGTTATTGGCATTGCTATTAGGTGTGCTGATTTAAATATTTTGGTAAAAAAGTCACTAAGTGAAATAGTTAAATCAGTACACAAACTGTGTGTAGACTAGGTCTTACGTTTCAGCCAATGCCAGGCCTTCCATTCAGGTCAGATATGAATGAGCAATTGATCCTTGAGAGCATTATCACTGTCTACTCGTTTACAAAACAAACACTCCTATAATTTATAATGATTATCATAATGTTCCTTATCTCAGCACGATGCACAAACCTACAAACAGTTTCTACCCCGAGTATAATAGTTTATGTATAATCTTCCCTGGAACCTTCACATGTAGTGGCCTGAGTGGGATTATGCTGAAGAATAACTCTTAGAACGATCTGGTGCATGTTTCCAGTGGCTTCCAATCTGCTATTGTATCAAAGTGAAGCTTTTTGTTACCACCTTCATAGCTCTGCCCCTCCTTACTTCAGCTTCTTTGTTAAGCTTTGAATTTCCCCTTTGATCCACCAGTGGTTTAAGCCTTATGCATTTCCCACACAGGACTTGTCTACACTTACAGTGCTGCAGTGGTGCAGCTGTACCACTGTAGTGCTTAGTGAAGACACTACCTATGCCAGTGGGAGAGCTTCTCCTGTTGGTATAGGTACTCTACCCACAAGCGCTGACTCTGTGGCTGCTCTGGGGCTGAAACACGCACGGGGAAAAATTGGTGGGTACTCTGCACCTACCGGCAGCAAAGTTCCCCACTCACCCGCCCCAGCTCACCTCACCTCCGCCTCTGCCTCCTCCCCTGAGCGCGCCACGTCCCCGCTTCTCCTCACAGCACTTGCCGCCACAAAACAGCTGTTTCACAGCATAACAAGCTCTGGAAGGAAGGGGGGAAGAGCAGGAACATGGTGCACTCGGGAGGAGGCAGGGAAGAGGCGGGGTGGGAGCAGGGAGTCAGCAGTGTGCCCTTGTTGCCAAGAAGGTCAATGGCATTTTGGGATGTATAAGTAGGGGCATAGCGAGCAGATCGAGGGATGTGATCGTCCCCCTCTATTCGACATTGGTGAGGCCTCATCTGGAATACTGTGTCCAGTTTTGGGCCCCACACTACAAGAAGGATGTGGAAAAATTGGAGAGAGTCCAGCGAAGGGCAACAAAAATGATTAGGGGTCTGGAACACATGACTTATGAGGAGAGGCTGAGGGAACTGGGATTGTTTAGTCTGCAGAAGAGAAGAATGAGGGGGGATTTGATAGCTGCTTTCAACTACCTGAGAGGTGGTTCCAGAGAGGATGGTTCTAGACTATTCTCAGTGGTAGAAGAGGACAGGACAAGGAGTAATGATCTCAAGTTGCAGTGGGGGAGGTTTAGGTTGGATATTAGGAAAACCTTTTTCACTAGGAGGGTGGTGAAACACTGGAATGCGTTACCTAGGGAGGTGGTAGAATCTCCTTCTTTAGAAGTTTTTAAGGTCAGGCTTGACAAAGCCCTGGCTGGGATGATTTAATTGGGGATTGGTCCTGCTTTGAGCAGGGGGTTGGACTAGATGACCTCCTGAGGTCCCTTCCAACCCTGATATTCTATGATTCTATGATTTGAGGAAGGTGTTGGAATAGGGGCAGGGAGGAGGCGGAGTTGGAATGGGGACTTTGGGGAAGGGGTTGGAATGTGGGCGGAGCAGGGGTGGAGTTGGGGCGGGAGCGGGGGGATTGAGCACCCACGGGTGCCAGCAGAAGTCGGCACCTATGAAGTCTCTACCTCCCGGAGAGATGGTAGCTATGTCAATGGGAGAAATCATCCCATTCACATAGCACTGTCTACACCGGGGGTTCGGTCGAAATAGCTATGTCATTCAAGGATGTGGATTTTCCATACCCATGAGCTATAGTTATACCAACGTAAGTTTGTAGTGTAGGCCAAAAGTCACCTTTGTGCTTTCTTCCACATAGTCCCTATGTGTGGCACAGTCTCCCTGAGTTTACTCTGTCCATGTTTAAAGTCCCTCTTAAAGACCCGCTTCCACAGTGCTACTTGCAGTTTATCAAGTTGACATGTATGTAAATTGCCTGCTCTTCTTCCCCTTCATTTAATCTGTCTCCTTGTCTTTAATTTGTAAACTCTTCAGAGCAGGATCCTTAAGAAAACACATAGCACATAATGGGTGCTATTATGAATTAATTAATGCTGGTACAGGTCCTGCTAAAACAGGAGTGCCTCTTTTTAACCGAGCACATTATTTACCATTATTGAGAATGATCAGGAATTAATATTATTATGATGTTACTTGGCTTTTATTTCTGCAAAAATCCAGGTTCTCGCTTTTCCCTACTCTGATGTACTGTGTTAAGAATCATTATGTGCGACAGGAAACTCTAGTTTTCCATTAAGCTAGATCTTTTGCACCACCCATCAGGAGTATTGGGTTTTGCTATGTCATGAAGCAAGGAAGTTTAAAGGGTCCACAACTGTGCACCATGACCAGATAAGTACTTGCTGGAGGACCACAGAAAGCTAGTTGCTAACGTAATATGGGCTCACCTCATTTCCAGCTGCCAAAGGACATGTAAGGAAGCTAAAAACCCATTAAGCACTACTTTCTTAATAAAAAGAAAAGGAGTACTTGTGGCACCTTAGAGACTAACCAATTTATTTGAGCATGAGCTTTCGTGAGCTACAGCTCACTTTGTCAAGGTTCCTCCCCCACTCTGAACTCTAGGGTACAGATGTGGGGACCTGCATGAAAAACCTCCTAAGCTTATCTTTACCAGCTTAGGTCAAAACTTCCCCAAGGTACAAAATATTACACCCGTTATCCTTGGAATGGCCGCTACCACCACCAAACTAATACTGGTTACTGGGGAAGAGCTGTTTGGACGCGTCTTTCCCCCCAAAATACTTCCCAAAACCTTACACCCCACTTCCTGGACAAGGTTTGGTAAAAAGCCTCACCAATTTGCCTAGGTGACTACAGACCCAGACCCTTGGATCTTAAGAACAATGAACAATCCTCCCAACACTTGCACCCCCCCTTTCCTGGGAAATGTTGGATAAAAAGCCTCACCAATTTGCATAGGTGACCACAGACCCAAACCCTTGGATCTGAGAACAATGAAAAAGCATTCAGTTTTTTACAAGAAGACTTTTAATCAAAAATAGCAGTAAATAGAAATAAAGAAATCCCCCCTGTAAAATCAGGATGGTAGATATCTTACAGGGTAATTAGATTCAAAAACATAGAGAACCCCTCTAGGCAAAACCTTAAGTTACAAAAAAGATACACAGACAGAAATAGTTATTCTATTCAGCACAATGCTTTTCTCAGCCATTTAAAGAAATCATAATCTAACACATACCTAGCTAGATTACTTACTAAAAGTTCTAAGACTCCATTCCTGTTCTGTCCCTGGCAAGAAGCACACAGCCAGACCCTTTGTTCCTCTCCCTCCTCCCAGCTTTTGAAAGTATCTTGTCTCCTCATTGGTCATTTTGGTCAGGTGCCAGCGAGGTTACCTTTAGCTTCTTAACCCTTTACAGGTGAGAGGAGCTTTCCCCTGGCCAGGAGGGATTTCAAAGGCGTTTACCCTTCCCTTTATATTTATGACACGCCCCCCAAATCTCAGCTAGGGTGAAACACTGGCTGGGATTTCTTCCTGGAGCTCTAGGAAAAACAGAGTTAATAAGACACATGCATCTCTAAATATACTACCAAGTACATAAAGACTAACAATATTTTCCACATCTCAAGGACGATTTTAACCAGTTGATTCTGGGAAACTTTCACGGGAGAGTGCATCAGCCACTTTGTTAGAAGCTCCTGAGATGTGTTGGATGTCGAAATCAAAATCTTGGAGAGCTAAACTCCACCGAAGAAGTTTTTTGTTAGTTTCTTTGACGGTGTGAAGCCACTTTAGTGCAGCATGGTCGGTTTGCAGGTGGAAACGCCGTCCCCAAACATATGGGCGTAGCTTTTCCAGAGCATAGACAATGGCATAACATTCTTTTTCAGTGACTGGCCAGTTGCTTTCCCTCTCAGACAGTTTTTTGCTGAGAAACACTACAGGGTGGAATTCTTGATCAGGTCCTTTCTGCATTAAAACTGCTCCCACACCACGCTCGGACGCATCTGTGGTTACAGGGAACGGTTTGTCAAAGTCTGGGGCCCTTAGTACAGGGTCAGACATGAGTGTCGCTTTAAGCTTGTTAAAGGCCTTCTGACACTTTCCGGTCCACTGAACAGCATTTGGCTGTTTCTTTTTGGTTAGGTCTGTCAGTGGGGCAGCGATTTGGCTGTAGTGCGGTACAAATCGTCTGTAATAACCAGCCAAGCCTAAGAAGGATTGAACCTGTTTCTTTGACTTTGGGACAGGCCACTTTTGGATAGCATCCACTTTGGCCTGTAGGGGGCTGATAGTTCCTTGACCCACCTGGTGTCCAAGGTAAGTCACTCTGTTTAGGCCTATTTGACGCTTCTTAGCCTTAACAGTTAGTCCTGCCTCCCTTATGCGCTCAAGGACTTTTTGTAGATGTTCCAGGTGGTCTGCCCAGGAATCCGAAAATATGGCCACATCGTCAAGGTAGGCGACTGCATATTCTCCTAGTCCCGCTAGGAGACCATCTACAAGTTTTTGGAAAGTGGCGGGTGCATTTCGCAGCCCGAAAGGGAGTACATTAAATTCATACAGCCCGAGATGTGTGATGAAGGCTGACCTTTCCTTGGCAGATTCATCTAGCGGTACCTGCCAGTACCCCTTGGTTAAGTCCAAGGTAGAGATGAACTGGGCCTGTCCCAGTTTCTCTAATAGTTCATCTGTGCGTGGCATTGGATAGTTGTCTGGGCGAGTTACAGCATTTAGCTTACAGTAGTCCATGCAAAAACGTATTTCCCCATCTGGTTTGGGAACTAGAACCACTGGAGATGCCCATGCACTTTCAGAGGGGCGGATTACACCCATCTGTAACATATCCTGGATCTCCAGTTCTATAGCAGTTTTAGCTTGAGGAGACACCCGGTAAGGTTGGACCCTAATTGGGTGAGCATTACCTGTGTCAATGGAGTGGTATGCCCGTTCAGTCAGTCCTGGGGTGGCTGAGAACGTTGGCGCGTAGCTAGTGCACAGCTCCTGGATCTGCTGTCGCTGCATACGCCCAAGGGTCATGGAGAGGTTCACCTCTTCCACACCACCAGCACATTTCCCTTCGTAGTAAACACCTTCAGGCCACTCAGCGTCGTCTCCTCCCTGGGCTGTAAACTGACAAACCTTTAATTCTCTGGAATAAAAGGGCTTTAGAGAATTAATATGGTACACCTTAGGCTTCCGGTTGGAGGTGGGGAATGCTATGAGATAATTAACAGCTCCCAGGCGCTCCTGGACCGTGAATGGCCCTTCCCACGATGCTTCCATTTTATGGGCCTGGAGCGCCTTTAAGACCATGACCTGGTCTCCTACTTTGAAGGAACGCTCTCTGGCATGTTTATCATACCAGGCTTTTTGCTCTTTTTGAGCATCCTGTAAGTTTTCTCTAGCAAGGGCTAAAGAGGTTCGGAGGGTGTTTTGTAGGTTGGTTACAAAGTCCAGAATGTTAGTTCCTGGAGAAGGTGTAAATCCCTCCCATTGCTGCTTCACCAACTGCAATGGCCCCTTAACCTCACGGCCATATACAAGTTCAAATGGGGAAAACCCTAAACTGGGATGTGGTACAGCTCTGTAGGCAAAGAGCAACTGCTGCAACACTAGGTCCCAATCATTGGAGTGCTCATTTACGAATTTACGTATCATGGCCCCCAAAGTTCCATTAAACTTCTCCACCATGCCATTTGTTTGATGATGGTAAGGAGTGGCAACCAAGTGATTTACCCCATGAGCTTCCCAAAGGTTTTTCATAGTTCCTGCCAGGAAATTAGTCCCTGCATCGGTGAGGATGTCGGAGGGCCAACCTACCCTGGCAAAAATGTCTGCTAGTGCCTGGCACACACTTTTAGCCCTGGTGTTGCTTAGAGCTACTGCTTCCGGCCATCGGGTGGCAAAATCCATGAAAGTCAGTATGTACTGCTTTCCTCTGGGTGTCTTTTTCGGAAAAGGACCCAGAATATCCACAGCTACTCGCTGAAATGGAACTTCAATGATGGGGAGTGGCTGGAGAGGGGCTTTGACCTGGTCTTGGGGTTTTCCCACTCTTTGGCACACCTCACAAGACTGGACATAGGTAGAAACATCCTTGCCCATTCCCTCCCAGTGGAATGACCCCCCCAAACGGTCTTTGGTCCTGTTCACTCCAGCATGGCCACTAGGGTGATCATGGGCTAAGCTCAAGAGCTTGGCCCGGTATTTAGTTGGAACTACCAACTGTCTCTGAGGATGCCAGTCTTCCTGGTGTCCACCAGAAAGAGTTTCCTTGTATAAAAGTCCTCTTTCTACAACAAACCTGGATCGATTAGAAGAGCTGAGAGGCGGTGGGTTGCTCCGTGCCGCCGTCCAAGCTCTCTGGAGGCTTTCATCTGCTTCCTGTTCGGTCTGGAACTGTTCCCTTGATGCTGGAGACATCAGTTCCTCATGGGATTGTGGACCTAGGCTTGGTCCCTCTGGAAGCGATATAGGGGATGGAGCTGTTTCTGTTGACTGTGAACCGCTCTCCGCTGGTGCACTATGTTGGGATTCAGGCTCCGGCTGAGCCTCTTGTGTAGGGTTATCGGCTGCTGCCAGTTCAGGTTCGGTGGGGCCCTCTGGTGTTGAGGTTGCAAGTACTGGATTCAGTGCCGACACGGGGTCTGGTGTTGGTTGTTCGGCTGGTTCCGGTTCTAGGACTGGTTCCGTCTGGGTCTCTGGGACTGGATCCACTACTGCTGTTGCAGACATTGGCCTGGGGTCCAGGTCCATCACCTCTGACCGGGTCCTGATAGAAGTTTCCAGAACAGAGCTAGGCCTCACGGCTTGTTTAGCCTGGTTGCGGGTGACCGTTCCCACCCTCTTGGCCTGTTTCACATGATTGGCCAAGTCTTCCCCCAACAGCATGGGGATGGGATAAGTGAGCTGTAGCTCACGAAAGCTCATGCTCAAATAAATTGGTTAGTCTCTAAGGTGCCACAAGTACCCCTTTTCTTTTTGCGAATACAGACTAACACGGCTGTTCCTCTGAAACCTACTTTCTTAATGTTATTTTTCCATGCCACCAGTTGCTGTCATTGCCATAGAAATGTTATTGGATCACAAATGGGAGTGGGGTTGGCAAAGGGAGTAGCCCATATGAACATGAATAGGAAAGGAAGTGTAGTTCCCCTGATTAAGATATTGTCTATAGGATGAAAAAGTTTGGGAACCCCTAGTCCACTTGTCAAAGGAAGGCACACGGACTCAGGACTCCTGGGGGTTCTAGTCTCAGATACTATACACAGCTCTTTAGACAAGTTCCATAAGCAAAGATAGATCTGAACCAGAATCTCCTGCATTAACAAACATTTGGAAATGTTTGGTTCTGAGTTCAAAGTTTGTAGTTTGCTTTCTACTTTGGGCCAAATTCACCACAGGTTTCCTCTAGTTCTAAATCAGATTAAGTGATCGTTTCTCTCTCCCCTGGAAAATGGATGTAATTATTCTTAGCTATCTTACAAAGTATTTTGAATTTTAATTAACTATTTGTAAAATATTTTGAATTCCTCTGGTAGAAGGTGCTGTATAGACACATAGTGCTCCTTATTAGTGACACAGGAAAAAAAGGAGTTTTTTCTTTTGTTGCTCCTACTTTAATCACTGATTTTATTTATTTTATTCTGGTATTGGACATAAGAAGTGAACACATGGTATAATTGTGGCAGCTCCCTAGCTTCATAAAGTTTGGAATATGTATGTATATTTTATTACAGACAAACTCACAGGACTTCTGCTATAGCAGCTAAGCTAATTTAACATCTGGAAAAGCATTTATAATATGTATACTAAATAATGTTATGACTCTAGATAAATTTGCCAGAGCAATCAAATTATAGACAGTCCCTGTGTGCATTTTTTTTAATGGAGCTGATTTTCATTTTATTTTCATGGGTCATCTTAAAATGCACCAGAATACTGTACATGCTCTGGTTTAGAAAGTGAGATCTAAAAATAGTCTTATTTGGAGTGAGATATAAAACTGTCTTTCTAGTAACTTGTAATCATTAAAGAGCCCATCACTTTTCATAAGAGTAGGATACTTATGAGCTGCCAAATTCCAGTTTAGGAGCACAGTCCTGCTAACCTTTACTCATGGAAATACTCCTATTGCAGTCTGCATTCTGTCTCCAAAAATTCTCAAATACTGTTTGCAAATGGTGTCCATATCAGAACCTAGATACAAGATAGATAGATTCTCTCTGCACTTTCAGGAGGGTAAGGTATTTTTCACTTCGTATCCTAAATGATTGTCTAATGTTCTGTGTGATGTCAAACAGCTGCTGCGTTCTAGTCCAGCTGTTTCCCTGTAGTTGGGTAAAGTGGTTCTTACACAGAATGCCTGACACTGTACCTTTAAAAGTCCATGGTAGAATGACCGCACTGCACCTTTAAGCGGTGGGCGAGGAGGATTTGGTTGGCTGGCTGAATGAAGGGAACAGTGCTTTATGGCTGTCAAGAAGAGGTCAAACTGCTGCAAAAGGGACAAGAGTGGTAACACTGATTCATACCCTGAAAACTGGATAGGTGGAAGAGCAGCTCCATGTGGTGAAGTCCCCTTTTACACAGAGCAGGCTGAGGCAGCACCCACCCTCCCTCCCCTTTAGGTGGTGAAATATCAGGTTTGGTCAAGACCTGCTGAGGGCATTGTGCTAGCCGCCCCTTTTTAGGGGGCCGGGAAGGAATTTCCCCCTTGCCATCAGATTGGCATAGGTGGAGTTGGGGGTTTTTCGCCTTCCCCACAGCGGATTCAGGGAGGGCTTTGTTGATGTGTGGCATGAAGGAAGTTAGGCTATATGTTTCAATTCATTACATAAATTGGGGCAGATGTCCAGTGCAGGTACTCCATAGGAAACGTATATAGTGACCGGATAAATTGCTCGGTAAAGGACTTAAAAGGAGGTGTTGGGTAAAGGAACAGAACTAGGTGCGTGGGGGGACACAGACAGGGTTGGGGCTTCTATAGATGGTATGGCAGGGTGCCAGCCCTCCTTTCTTATGGCCCACCTTAACCCTTCTATGAGGTGGAGGTGTATGGTAAGACTGCGGGCTCTGGATGGAAAAAGAAGTGGGGCTGGAGAAAGCCCTCTGGGTGGTTATTGAATGAACATGAGGTTACCTGCACTGTACACTTTTATCTGCCAGGTAGTCCCAGACACCTAATTATAAAATTGCGGCCTGATTAAAACCATATCAAATGTCTCCTGTTCTTCTTTTGTTATAGCCAGACAGTTGACTTCAGAGGGAGAAGAATGAGCTGCATAGTTTATGAAGCATTTTAGGATCCTTTGTGATGAAAGGTGCTAGGTAAAAATAAGTTGACTTAAATTATATCGTCTGATATAGTAACATATGATACACATTATATTATTTTTTCTTATGAATATTAATGATTTAAAGTGTTCGGTTGACAGGAGATTGAGTTATAGGAAATGTCAGTCAACTCTTTGTCTTGTCAGTATGCTGTCTTTCTCTCCATTGTGTCTGGGAAAATGTATTTTAATTTTGCAAAGATCTCTGCCTGTCTCCTTACCTTCAAAAATGTATTTTTAAAAGCATCAATTCCATCTCCACACAGACACTCAGTCCTTAAATAGGGAAGGGGCAAATTTTTAATACTGCAGAACCTCACAGTTACGAACACCTCGGAAATAGAGATTGTTCATAACTCTAAAATGTTCGTAACTCTGAACTAAACCTTATGGGTCTTTCAAAAGTTTACAACCGAACAATGACTTAATACAACCGAACAATGACTTAATAGAGCTTTGAAACTTTATTATGCAGAAGAAAAATTCTGCTTGTAACCATCTTAATTTTCGTTTCCTTGTCAAATCTTTTTTTAAAACTTTCCCTCTTTTTAGTAGTTTGCATTTAACACAGTACTGCGCTGTATTTGACTTTTTTTTTTTTTTTTGTCTCTGCTGCTGCCTGAAGGGTATGGTTGACTGGTCAGTTTGTAATTCTGGTGTTCGTAACTCTGAGGTTCTACTGTAATGAGAAAGCCATTGGAGCCACATACACAGAGATGTGGTAGATTTTCCATCGCTTATTGTTTTTAAATGTATACTGGACCTTTTTGTGGAGTACCATAATTATTAAACATTATTTGTACTATCTTAATACCTTCTGGCCTTAAAATCTATGAATTTAGAAAATAAGGAACCTCTGCTGCAGTGGTTTCTATTCAGCAACTTTATAATAAACTTATAATAAGTTCTGCCACCAGAATATGGTCTAGTAGGGTAGGATGTTCAAAAGCACTCAGAGGTGGCCTAATTCTGCTCCCACGCTGATGGAAATGGTGACATTCTCACTGACTTCAATGGGAGCAAAGGTAGGCCCATGCTGAGTGCTTTTGGAAACTTCACCCCACGTACTGTTACAAATTCTGTTTCTTGTGGTTGTAGCATGCTTTGAATGCGTTACACTTCAAGTTCTCTTAGTTTTTGGGGCTGACTTTCAGACTTGCTCTCAAATAATGCATACACAATTGTGCACCTAATTTGCACGTGCAGGTATTGCAGTGGGGCACACACACCGAATGTTGTGTGCTCATTTAATTTGTTGTATGCATGTGCAAATATCTGAGTTGTGAGCACCTTTCTAAAAACCACGTATAAAAGTTATGGGCTCAATCCTTCAAAGACTTGTCAGTAACTTAATTCCTATGAGTAGACCTATTGACATCAATGGGAGTACCTGCAAGACTGAAGCTATTCATGCGTACAAATCTTTGCAGGATTGGCCTTCACAGGAGCAGTTGCATCTGTGTCATTTTGACTGATAAGTAGACCATGTATATTTAGCAACAAGAGGTGAACAAGTTGAGGTGAACGATAAAGTGAAATCAGTACGGGAGGATTTTTTCATGTCCAAATTCCCAGAACGATGACTGGATTTCAACCTGTTGGAGGAAAAAATGGATGTTTTCACTTCCCACTTCTCCATCAGTACTTTAGCTTGCAGGACATGATGTATGCAACTGCTACAGTGGATTTTTTTTTTACTTTACGGAGGGAGGCTGCTTTAATGAGAGAGACTCGGTGACTCTCAGTGAATGGCAGTAGAGCTAAGCTCAGGACTCCAGTCTGATACTGACGAGCTGGAATGAAGAGATGAAAGTAACAGCAAATGAATATTGGGAATGCCCTCACAGCTGATATATAAAGAGCAGTAGCTACTTACATTCCTGAAGCTTATCTAACACATTACAGCATGTGTTTTAATTATTCTGCCAAGAATATCAATAAAATTATATTGGTTTTCAAGGCTTTAAAAAAATTAACCAGTAAGTTAAGAAGAAGAGACTACAATCTAGCAAAAAGGAACAAGGTAAAGAATCCCATTTTATAACAGTCTCCTTCAAACACTGCATAAAAATTGACTATTATGTAGTTGGCATTCTTTATAAACTAGTGGCTATATTGATTCACACATAATTTGCAAATGTCTAATTTCATAAGGAAGCCCTATCCAAAATATCTCCCTAATCATTTCCTTGTACATTGTGTCTCTTTCCTCTCGCACTGCTCATTGTCTTTTTACTGTACGCTGCAAGCGCCTCAAGTAGGGGTTGTCTTCCTGTGTGTTAGAAAAGTGCTCAGCACAAGGTCAGATCCCAGCCAGGGATCACATACTAATCAAATACTAATAAGCTAAGACTTTGAGAGTAACTTTATTTAATGTATGCAAACTATGTAGTCTGGCAATTTACCTGTGAGAGAGGCATAGTTTGTTTTAAAAAATCAGTATTCTAGCTGAATTATTTTGCCTGCTGTTGTTTCAAATGTCCCTGAAAGAGATTGGAGATTAGACTTTATTTGTTTACACTGTGCCCTTGACAATACCTTATTTATAATCAGTTTCACTATTTCCACTGTATATCCTCTGTTTGCGAGGGTTTTCCATATGGCAACTTTGGGTAGGAAAAAATAGGACAATGTGATAGTTAACCCATAAAAACTGGAATTGGGGGTAGGGTGACCAGACAGCAAGTGTGAAAAATCGGGACGGGGGTTGGGGGGGGGGGGGTAACAGGAGCCTATATAAGAAATAAAACCCAAATATTGGGACTGTCCCCATAAAATCGGGATATCTGGTCACCCTAATTGGGGGAGAAGCAAGGATAGATTAATTTTAATTGTTTTTAAAATTGACTGGCATTCATGCTCATTGTGTTCTTCAATGCAGATGTGACACTAACACTAGGTCACACAGATTTACTCTCTAAATGCCAAATCATGACTTTAAGGAACGGCCCTGCCTTGGGAGCAGTGCAGATCCACCATCTTCCTAGGAGAACAAGGAGGCATTCTCAGTATTGCCAACCCGAAATGTTCAAAAATCATGAGTCAGGCCCCAAAAATTCAGAAGTTGTGGGGGGTGGGGTTGGTTGGTTGGTTGGTTTATTTATTTGGCATATCTATATCTAGAGAGAGAGATAAAGAAACTTATAGATCTATCTATCTATCTATAAACCCACAATTTTTGGGGAGGGGATTATATGTATGATGAAGCTACAATATATAGAATGAATTTTGGGTTCTTTTGTGTACTTTCTGGTTTCTAAGTGTTTAAGGCGCGCTCAGATCAAGTTTTCAAGCTTTTCTCCTCAGCCACGAGAGCAAGAAATGTATGGATTTATGTTTAAATGAAAACTGAGATTCTCATGTAATCCCATAACTCCTAGAGCTGCAGCTTTAAGAAAATGCCCAATATTGCAAGATTCACAATAAAATTGGAAGAGTTGGCAGCGTTGCATTCTGTCTTAGGGAAGTAAAAATGTCTTTCTGAACTCCCTGGCACACTAGGGGAATATACTGTATACTGCACGTCTTTATGGAGTGGAGCTTTAGGGTGACCACATAGCAAGTGTGAAAAATTGGGATGGGGGGGGGTAATAGGGTCCTATATAAGACAAAGCCACTAATATTGGGACGGTCCCAATTATATCAGGATGTCCGGTCACCCATATAGCCAGCTTCCTGGCCCCGCCTCAAGGAATAATCCAGTCTTGTAAGGTAGTGGGAAGGAAGGAGAGGAGTCATGGCCTGCAGTTTGTGTGGACCTGCAGAAAGAGGGTTTGGTTTCAAGAAGGAACTTGTTTTGTGGAACACGAGGGGCTCAGGAATGCCAGGTTGCTAACATACAGGCTGAGGCTTTAGAGTTTGAAACACTGGCCTTTTGGCATGCTTAAAAAAGCTCTCTTTCCTATGACTCTGCCTGCCTGCCCCATCACTTACTGTTAATAAAACACCTGCATCCACCCTGAATCATTTGGGACATTGTGTTCCTCTGGGGAAACAGAGGTGGAGCAGCCCAACCACTAAGTGCAGGGACAACAGTTTGGCTAAACATGGGCCACAAAAAGCAGGGGGAAGTTTCTTCTGCCCTCAGGCCCCGGCACATGTGTAAGAGGTAGGCAGAATCTTGCTGTATAAATTAAATGTTCCCCTTACACTCTCATTTGTAAACACATGTGAGATACATGAGCAAATTGCAGAAATACATCCAAGGATCAGACTGAGGGAGAATTCATAGTACACCTTCTAGCTCTGCTCACAAAATAAGCTCCATCCATCTGAGTCGCTGGAACAACACGTCACTCATTGTAGATTAGGCAGATTTTTGTATTATGATCATGTAGCTCCCTGAGCTCCACTGGGCTTCTTGAGTTTGACTTCCCCTTGGAGAGACTTGCCTTTGGCTTTGCTAGTCTCCTTGGGCTTGGGTCCTTATTGGGTCCGGGGGTGGGGGGCGGGCAAATAAGTGGTGATATCTCTTAAACAAAATGAGACATCACTCCGTAAATTGTGCATAGGAATGAAATAATTAATTGTGTTGACATTTAAATGATCAACACTGGGCATCTAAATTAATGTCTCACTGAGATGAACAGGGTAATTCACACCTCTTAGAGCTGTTCCAGGCTTTCCAGAGACTCGCATCCATGCTGAAAATGGGTTAAAGTAAACAGGATCCAGTCATTCTTATTCTGGAATAAAAGGGTTTACATATGGAATTACTCAGGAATAGCTGTTCCTCAATAGCCATTCCTCAGAAACTCCGGGTGTAGACAACCCCATTATTATATTGCTTACACTCATCTCACATTTGTTTTTTGTTTGTTTTCTTTGTGACTATATAACAGCTAGTAACGTAATGTTTTAATTACATAAAAGCTGAGATTCTGGAGAACAGGATCATAGATTGAGATAGGGTCCTACTGGTTCTTTGCAAGCCTTGACATTGTCAGTAATTTTAGCACGTTAACACAAATGTATTTGATTGTTCTGCTGTGTAGTTACCTTAGCTAAACTAACTATCACCTGGAAATGCACAAACCTGAAATACACAAACAAGCAAAGATTTCACCTTCAGTAAGTTAACCTTACTTTCATTTCAACTCTCATTTTAGAGTAAAGAAATGGTACAGCTAAAAAGATTTCAGATGATCAAGGTTATCAGTGTTTTTCTTTCAAGCAATGTGTCATATGTGACTTTTCCATTGATTTTCTTGTCAGATAATTTTCCATTGTTTCTTTTTACATTTTTTTTTATATCTCAATCCTTTTGCAAAAAATATAACATATCCTTTGGCAAAGGTGAAATGAGACATCAAGCAGGGATTTCTGGATATAACTCACAGTTTGAGCTTGTGGAGTCAAAAACTCAACATTCCTCAAAGCATGCAGGTTGAAATTCAGCTCTATGCAGAGGGGCAGCACAAGGCCTAAGCACTTAGCTGTGGTTTAAGCACTCAATCAGAGCTTAAGTGGGACATAAATTGTGCATAGTACCTGGCCAGCTGCAGAGGGGTGAACCTTTTGACAATAACACTTAGCATTTACATAGGATTAGATTTTGTCACTTTATTCATACTGAGTAGTAACTAGCACTGAAAAAAGTTCCATTGAGATCAGTGGGACTTCTCGCTGAGGAAGGAACTGCTCAGTCATGAGTACACTGGGAAAATGTGGCCCATTGTGCTTTAGAACATTAGCGTTTCACCTATATAAATCCTCACAAACCTCTGATGAGGTAAAGTGCTATCCCCATTTTACGGACAGGAAAGCTGAGACAGAGAGTTAACACAGCAAGTCATGGGGGTAAATTGGAGGATTAGAACTCAGATCTTTGCTTCCAATTCCAGACTCGGCGCAGTAGGACAAGCTTTTTCCAACAAGATGAGAACATAGCCCTGCTTTTGTTTTTCCATCTGCTTCTGTTTCATAATTATATTATACATCTTTTTTAAAGGGGAGACGATAATTTGGGTCAAGTAGAGAGAGCTCTTTCTGGCTTGAGGTGGCAATGACTGACAATTACATTATTAGGATGAAATCCTGGCTTCACTGTTGTCAGTGGGAGTTTTGCCATTGATATCCATGGGGCCAGGATTTTACCCTTAGTGTATCAACACATGGAATTCAGTGGGTAGGACTCTGATGAAGGTGAGTAATTGATATAGCCTATGAGAATTACACCCAGGCTCAGTTGCAGTGTTAGGGACATATATCTCCTTTTTCCTTCGTTATGAACTGAGATCCAGTGGGACTGAGAAGATGTGTGAGGTCAATCAAGGTTTAAGTTTTGCAGTTATCGATTTCTATAGCAGTAAAACCTGGCATTGTTTTAATCTTATTTTTCCCCCTTAGACTTAAGGGCTTTGATACCACTAATAAATACTACAAATTTTGGAGAACCACTGCAGCTGATAAAACCTATAGTGTACATGATATAAAGAAACATATGGTGTTAAGTTATTTTTCCAGAGATATGATGCTCCTTGAGAAAATGGAAGGTGCAATGTAAGTGAAGAATAGCCCTTTACTAAAACTGTCTTCCCCTCTCCCTCCCACCCCCCTGCATACCAACAGTAGTGCCACTATCATCCTCTTTCAAAAACCCACCGTTATCACAGTGGCCAGGGTTACTGAACTTGAATAACCATTGTTACAATTCTGAGTGACAATCCCATTGTGATTAACTCTCCTGAATATTAACCTAAAATTCTAAGAATGATTTAATGGGATATTAATTCATTGGTTGTCAGATACTGGCAAGACCCCTATCTCCATCCAAATGTATTTATAAATACTTGTTCAAGTTTCCATGTCACAGTCTGAAATCTTATCAATATTTCCGAGTTTTCCAGAGTGTTTTATGGCAATTAAATGCAAAAGGACACTTTGTTGGGACTGTGTCTCAATTTCATTCATATTTTTTCTAGCACGGCTTGAGGTGAGACTGAGGGAAATCTATTCAATATTGTTATTTTGTTTAGCTTCTATTTTGTAATGACCAAAAGCAAAAAAATAACTAGGAGTTAAGCTGTGTCCGTTAGTGGAAAGGAAGTTCAAGCAATACAGGATTTAGCTGTAGGTGGTAGTATAGATAGACAGCATGGGTGGCGCGTGAACTGCCAGCCTGGGGAGGCTAACTCCCAGTGCCGCCCCTTCAGCCTGAGGCCCCGCCCTTCTGTGCCCCACCACCGGAGCCCAGAGCATCCCCCCACCACACCCACCGGCCCCCACCCCAAGGCTAGCCCTCTCCCTAGCCCTGGAGCACCAGGAGGGTGGGTGATGTGGCCACAGCTTCCTCAGCCCCAGAGCGACAGGAGGGCAGGTGGCATGGCCGCAGCCTCCCCAGACCTGGAGAGCCGGGAGGGCGGGTGACGTGGCTGGAGCCAGGGCTACCCCACAGGGAGATTGGACTCTAGTCGCGCAGAGCAGGAAGAAGGAGGGCGGATGGGGTCAGAGTGTGGGCAGGGCCACTCCTGGCTGTTTGTGGAGGCACAGCCTCCCCCAGCCTATGATACCCTCCACCCATGATAGATAGGTCTGCCTGGCTTGCGGTGGCAGTGACTGACAGTAGGAGTTTTGCCACTGACTTCAGTGGGGCCAGGGTTTCACCCTTAGGGGATCTGTACATGGAATTCAGTAAGTAGGACTATGATGTTGTAGATAATCTGGTATCGCCTATGAGAGGAACACCCAGGTCTCTGTGGTATAATTTTTATCTGCCTTTTGTTTGCTCTGCCCAAATGTTCATACTTAGCTAGGGGTCCAGTCCAGTATGAAACACTAGAAGAGACAAGAAGTCAAAAATGACCTTTTCTCGTTGGCAAGAAATGTGGCTATGATTAAGGTAGGCTCTTTATTTGATGATCAGTGGCAATGGATGGACACTGCTGCACTTAGTAATCAGAGCTTGTGATCCAATTTAGCAAGGTAGTTAGGTATCTGAGTAGTCTCCTGCTCAAATGCTTGAAGTTAGGCATGGGCTTAAGTACTTTGAGTCAGAGCCTCAGTTGTGTGGAGAGCAAATGCAGCTGTGAAGGACAAATGATGAGATACCAGGGACTTGAGAAAGGGTTTATAAATCCATTTCTGGATTTACAGCAGTGCTAGGAAAGATTTTAAAAATGGTTTGGTCAGTAAAGCAAGCAGCTGTTAGATATAGAAAGAGAAAAAATGTTGATCTGGAGAATTCCTCTATTAACCTTTGACTGTAGCCACACTTTTAAGTTACTCGAATTATAACTTTAAAAGTGTTCTTTGACCTACATCTTCCTTATGTTTGAAATGTAACAATGATCATAGTCTCTAAGGTGCCACAAGTACTCCTCGTTCTTTCTAGTGATCATAAAGCTTCACATTACAGCAGTCTGTTAAAGACAACAAGCCTTAGTGATTCCAATTAGCTAAACTTCAGTGTAAATGTGATGAGTTACACTAGCCAAAGATCATGGGAAGTTTAGCTGAAATGCAAACTTGGTAACACACTGGATGCTTCTGTTTATTATTTGTGTTTCAAAAGCACCTAGGGGCCTCAGCTCAGCCTGTGGTCTTGTTGTGGAAGGCACTGTACAAATACATACTGAGAGACAGACAGGACAGTCCCTGACCTGAAGAGCTTGCTGCCTGAATAGACAAGACAAACAAAAGATGGGCGGTGACACAGAGGCATAGTTAAGGGAAGAGACTTTTCCCAGGTCACACACCAGATATAACTGGAAGTAGTACTCAAGACTCCTGATTCTGACTTCCCATCCCCTGGACCACGCTGCTTCCCTTTAACAAACACTCCAGCTGAGCTGTGCCGGTTTACATTGGGTGGGGATCTGGCCCACAGTTTTGAATGAAAACAGAATGAAAACTGAATTTTGGCTGATATTGCTAATAAAAGATGCGGCAGAGACTGTATTAGAGGCTTAAGTTCATGGAAGAGTGGTAACGAAGATCACATTGTCAGCGTGCTAAACAGATCACTGTAGACCAGGATCCATAGCCTTTGGCTGTTAACTGGAGTGAGTCCTTAAAGGGTTTAGCAAATTTTCTTTTCTTCAGTGGAGTTACTTCTTGCTTAGACCAAAGTCTGTGTGAGGAGAATCAGGCCCAAGCTGTTTAGGGTTTGTATTTGAAAAGTAGCCATTGGTAAATCCTCTCCTTGTTCTGATTTATAAATCTTCTCAGTAAATCTGGAGGACTGTGTTTTACTTATTTCTAAGATTGCATTTAGCCAACCTCGTTTCTAAAGCACTTGATTGATTGCAAGATGGATTTACAAATCCACAGACACATTTGCCATTCTTCTGCATCTCAAGGAAGATATACAAATTCAATGACAGATTTACAAATCATGTGATAAATCCCTAAATAAAAAGATTTTGTTCACCCCAACCTTATTTCACACTTGAGATTTAGGCTATAAATCAGGGCTCTGAAATCCTGCCATAATAATCAAGTTTATAAATCCTACTCTCATATTTAACTCTAAATTATGATTTATAAATCCTTTTCAGGTTTTATATCTCTGCTTCTTCCCTGAAGCAAAGATTTAGTAGGGAGCTTGAAGTTACATATCTGATTTTGACTGGGTAGCTTTCTTTACATGAGTATATGAAACATGATGGATTCTCTCTTTGAGCCTCAACAGAACCCTAGAATCTCATGAGCATACCATATCTTTGTGTCTCAGTGAGATAATTTATCTTGTTGTAGTCAGGTAAAGGGTGTTACAATGGAACACAAACTCAAGTAGTTTTAGACTAAACACCCTTCTGTTTTTCTGTAATTTCATCTATTAAAGCTTCAAATAAAAATATTTAATGATATAAAAGCCTTTCAAGCTTGGAGATATTCAGTGCATTGAATAGCGAGTGAAATTTTTTATTTCTTTATGTCTAATTTATTATTGATAAATTTTTCCTTTCTATTCAGAACATATTTCTCTCCAAACTATACAGGGCCAGATTTCTATCTCAGTTACACTGGTGTAAACTCAAATCAGAAACTGGCCCATAGCCTTCGAAAGGTTTCGATACTGTCCTGCCGTGTGTCTTGTTTAAATAAGAAATGTAAGAAGAAAATGATTCGTCTCTTGGAGTTATTTTTAAAAATCTTGTTAGATGTTATCATGTTAAGAGCTGATATAAAGAGCTGGGCAAAGGAGGCCGGTTGCAGTGTTCATCAACAAGTTTGACTGGTCCAACAAAACCTAGGAACTATGCTAAATACTCTTGAGCACCATCTACTGGAATGTTATCTATTAACTAATTATAGACATATATGAGAAAAATGTGGATAAATTGGAGAGAGTCCAGAGGAGAACAAGAAAAAATGATAAAAGGTTTAAGAAAATCAGACCTAGGAGGAAAGGGTAAAAAAACTGGGTATGTTTAGTCTTGAGAAAAGATGACTGAGGGAGGACCTGATAACAGTCTTCAAACATGTTTCGGGCCGTTATAAAGAGGACAGGTGGTCAATTGTTCCTCATATCTGCTGACAATCGTACAAGAAGAAATGGGCCTATTCAGCAGCAAGGGAGATGTAGGTTAGATATTAGGAAAAAGTTTCTAACTATAAGGATAATTAAGTACTGGAATAGGCCTCTAAGGGAGGTTGTGGAATCCTCTCCTTGGAGGTTTTAAGAACAGGCAGAGATGAAAGTAAGCCGGTACGCCCCGGTATGGCGTACCAGTAAGAGCTGGTGCGCTGTACCGGGACCGGCTTTCCCAGCCGGCAGTTTAAAGCCCTGGGGTAGCAGCGGCAGGGCTGCGGTGGGGATTTAAAGGGCCCCGGAGCTCCAGCCCCCACTACTGCCCCAACCCTTTAAATTCCCGCTGGAGCCCTGCTACCGAAGCCCTAGGGTTGCGGCGGTGGGGTTCCGGAGGGGATTTAAAGGGCCAGGACGTTAGTGGCTGCCGGAGTCCCAAGCCCTTTAAATCTTCAGCGGGGCTCTGGTGGGGATTTAAAGGGCCCCGGAGCTCCAGCCCCCGCTACCGCCCCATCTGAGCCCTGCTGCCCGAGTCCCGGGGTAGTGGTGGCAGTCGGGAGCCTCTAGGGCTCCTCGGTAATTTAAAGAGCCTGGGGCTCCGCTGCGGTAGTGGCAGCTGGAGCCCTGGGCCCTTTAAATTGACCCCGACTCCTGGGGCTCCCAGCCACCTCTGTAGCTGGTAGCTTGGGGGTGATTTAAAGGGCCCCAGGCTCCCAGCCGCCACTACCGCAGCTGGAGCCCCAGCCCCTTTAAATCAAGATTTAAAGGGCTCAGGGATTTAAGGCTCTGTCTCTTCCGGTTAAGACCACGCCTCTTCCCGTTGAGGCCACGCCCCCTGCTCAGGACTCTGGCGTACTGGTAAATCCTCTAACTTATTTTCACCCCTGAGAACAGATTAGACAAACAGCTGTCAGGGATGGTCTTGGTTTTATTGGACCAGCCTCAATACATGGGCTGGACTGAATAATCTTTTGACATCCCATCCAACATTACATTTCTGTGATTCTATAATTATATATAAAGATATCCCACGGTATTCTTGCCAGCAAGTTAAAGAAGTATGGGCTGGATGAATGGACTATAAAGTGGATAGAAAGCTGGCTAGATTGTCGGGCTCAACAGGTAGTGATCAATGGCTCCATGTCTAGTTGGCAGCCGGTATCAAGTGGAGTGCCCCAAGGGTCGGTCCTGGGGCCGGTTTTGTTCAATATCTTCATTAATGATCTGGAGGATGGTGTGGATTGCACTCTCAGCAAGTTTGCAGATGACACTAAACTGGGAGGAGAGGTAGATACGCTGGAGGGTAGGGATAGGATACAGAGCGCCCTAGACAAATTAGAGAATTGGGCCAAAAGAAATCTGATGAGGTTCAACAAGGACAAGTGCAGAGTCCTGCACTTAGGACGGAAGAATCCCATGCACCGCTACAGGCTAGGGACCGAATGGCTCGACAGCAGTTCTGCAGAAAAGGACCTAGGGGTTACAGTGGACGAGAAGCTGCATATGAATCAACAGTGTGCCCTTGTTGCCAAGAAGGCCAATGGCATTTTGGGATGTATAAGTAGGGGCATTACCAGCAGATCGAGGGACATGATCTATTCGACTTTGGTGAGGCCTCATCTGGAGTACTGTGTCCAGTTTTGGGCCCCACACTACAAGAAGGATGTGGAAAAATTGGAAAGAGTCCAGCAGAGGACAACAAAAATTATTAGGGAACTGGAACACATGACTTACAAGGAGAGGCTGAGGGAACTGGGATTGTTTAGTCTGCGGAAGAGAAGAATGAGGGGGGATTTGATAGCTGCTTTCAACTATCTGAAAGGGGGTTCCAAAGAGGATGGATCTAAACTGTTCTCAGTGGTAGCTGATGACAGAACAAGGAGTAATGGTCTCAAGTTGCAGTGGGGGAGGTTTAGGTTGGATATTAGGAAAAACTTTTTCACTAGGAGGGTGGTGAAACACTGGAATGCGTTACCTAGGGAGGTGGTAGAATCTCCTTCCTTAGATATTTTTAAGGTCAGGCTTGACAAAGCCCTGGCTGGGATGATTTAGTTGGGGATTGGTCCTGCTTTGAGCAAGGGGTTGGACTAGATGACCTCCTGAGGTCCCTTCCAACCCTGATATTCTATAATTCTATGATTCTCTCAGTTACAGTTTTCCTATAAAAGCACTATGGATTTTCTCCTTCTGTGCCTGAGTCTCTGAATTGGTGATCCCAACAAAGCATTGTGAAATGTGTTGTGGTATTCTAATAATGCTAAGAACAGATCTCTAGAATACACATGGGCTTTTTATTATTAGCTTTTTTGCTGTTTGTACTGACCTTTCTAGTAACCCACATGTCTGTCTGTATAAGGGCTTGACTTGTGCTGGTAATGATATCTCAAAGAGAATTGCCAAAATGAGCTATTGTTACAGTTCTCAAGCTATATATAAATATTTGGGTAGGGGTTAAGTCAAGGAAGGGGAAAAAATTACCCACTACTAACAGGTCATTTATAACATTAATGTTGCTTTGGTATTTAGAAATCATGAGCTAAATGTTCTCAGCTCTTTTAATTACAGCTCAATTCTTCTTTTACAAATACTTAGTTACTCTATATTTAAATCAGTGTAACTAAGAGCAGAAGTTGACTCCCTGTTTCTCAGACTTCTGTTGAAATGAGTAGAATCGCTGACATTCAGTGCAAAAGGGATGTTATCACTGTCAACATTCATACTCATTTTTACCTTCTGGAAGGCTCATCCCTTTTTTCTGATGTTGCATACACATTTCCACATCACCTCATAATGCAGCACATTTTTAGAAGAGGATAAATTATACTAGCACTGCAATTATGAGAGCTCCTAAGTAAAAAGTGTATGTGAAAATCAAAAACAAGCTCACACAAGGGAACAAAAATACAAGGCGGTTCAATCTGGATGTCTTGCATAATGCAGCTGAGTACATAGCCAAGCCACAAGGGGATGTGAAAAAAGACTGAGGAGTGTGAATGGCAGATTTTTTGTACCCTCCAGTATCCATTAGTTTATATTTTTAAATGATAGGTCTATAGGGTTGTTTAGCTTGTGGGGTTTTTTTTTTTAATCGACCAAATGCTGAAGAAAGGCAGTATGTAGATTTCAGACTATAATGAGGCCTGCACACCAGAAATTGATGGTGACTAATGTAGCAGGTACATTGATAGAAACTGGACCTGTTTAAGACTGGTTCCTGTTCAAGACCATAAAATTTCTATCTCATTCTTGAACCGATGCAGATGTATACTAAAAATGCAGCCTCCTCTCTGCATTTCCAGCTGCTCTTCCTTACAGGGATACTGTCTATTTTGGTACTTATATGGCCCCCCCATCATCATTATTTCTAGGCATCTCTCAAGTATTTATCCTCAAATCACCCAAAATCTATGGCAGAGCCAGGAATTGAACTCTGATCTTCTGAATACTAAACCCATGTCTTAGCCACAGGGCACTCATACTTCTTAAGTCCTAAGACATGGGGACAAATATTATGTGTATTTAAATTTAGACATTTCTCTGTTTCACAAATCTTTCTGGCACCACTTATTAAGGTTTTCCACTGATCTACTAGATTAGGCCCACTGATTAGGCTCTGCACAGAGGTTAATTTTTGTATTCAGGACACATAGTATACACATATTTTAACTGACTACTTCAGTCCAGTTTTAGTCTGCATAAGTACTAATGTCATAGCAAAGGCACTTTTTAAAATCTGATCAGTGATTGGGAAAGCCTTCATTTACTTTGTTTGGTTTGTGTGAGTCGTATGTTTATATTGTTATTGGAGGTTATTCTTTGAGAATTACATATTTCAGAAAAGTAGAGATGAGACCTGTTTGAAATGTATTTATTGTGGTGTATTTGAGGTCTGTGTTGGAATTTCAAGCTGTGGCTTTAAGAGTGGGGAGGCTTCCTGGTCCTGCTTGCAGGCTAGGGGACTCTCTGTAGGGATGTGTATGATCCGTGTCAGTCTAGAAAAAGGCAGCCTAGAGTAAGGTGAGTTGAGTTGTGCCTCTCAGTTTTATTACACGGGGAACTGGAGTCCTTTTACCTCTACTCTCTCTTCTTCTTCTTTTATTAAAAGTCCTATCCTCATCAGTGATTTTCTGTTATGTTCATGGCATACAGACACAAAAGATAAATAAAAATATAAAGTACTCTTGCTGGAAGATTGCAGTATAACACTACTTGATGTGTTAGAATTCAGAACAACACACAAGAACCCCAAAAAAGAGAGACACAAAGCAGGCTGCTCCCTAAAACAGAAAGGCACAACTCAACCCCCTAAGGAACAAAGAGGAACAATGGCCTCCATCCTCATTCAGTTGAAGGCATCTATCCTCCAAGTGTCTTAGTGGAGTCTTCTATTGAACTCCTCTCTTCCTCTAGATTCCTAAATATTGCCAGTGACCAGAAATACTTTCTTTCACCTTCAATCTGGCCAAGAGATTTTCCCCTTTCTACTTGGATATGGACCTTCCTCATGGTAGCCAGAATGTATCATGTTTCATTTTAGGTAGAGCATATGGATAAGAGCATATTACAACAGTGCTCTGTTGTCCACATACAGTATACTGTCAGATTAGTTATGAGTCCAGTTCAAAATCTAATCTTTATAGATCTGAAAGACTGACCCCAGGGAGAGTCTTCTTGACAATCATGCACAGCAGTTGCGATTGGCAAAGAAAATTTGGCTACTAGGGTGCAGTTTGTACATGCTACAGGCTTATCATGCTCATTGGTAGGCTTCTGACGGTACAATTCTTGCAGCCTGAGATCAAGACATCTTCAGGACATGGTACAAGACAAACCTCTTTGTGAAAGCTTTTTTTGACTGAATTGTGGTGTCAGGCCAACTCCGGCTGTCTCTAAGAAGGTGGATTTGAGACAGTAGGAAAGAAGAAAAGAGTTATGTTCCTTTTGTGTATAATTGATCATCTTCCAAATAATGTACATATCACCCAGATAATGTACTACAATGATGAATGACTTGGAAATGTGTATAATGATAATAAATTAGGTGAATCGTAGTCCCATCAGTCTTTAGCTGGCAAATATCCACTTCTAAAGCACTAACTATTCTGTCTGATTCCTGATCTATTCCTTCCATACAAGATTATAATTTTTTATGTAGTCGTACCAGCTCTTCAGCGGTATCAGAACCACAGGGTTTAAATCCTCAGCCTGGTGTAAATTGGTGTAAATCCACTGAATTCAATTCAACCCTTTGGCAACAGCTGACGACTGGGCCACTGTCAATTATATTTGCATCAACTATTTAAGAATGACACTTCATCTTAGCAAAGCTTAATTAGTAAGTGTGACAATGTGCGAGGAGCTTAAGGCTGACTGGATCACTCTGCGCACTTGGCGAGCATCCTCACATGAACAAAAGTGATGAGGTAGTTGAGTACCAGGTGATTAACCAATCAACAAGAGGATTCACTCCTCAGCTGAGAATGGTTAAAAAGGGGTGCGGGTGGAGGCTGGAAGGCAGGGTAAAGCAGTCCAAACTCTCAATGAGATTCTTTTCCTCTCCCGTCCTGTGCCTAGGTAGTAGGTAAGGGCTCACAGGAAAGCCTTGTGGTGTGTGGAACAAACACTTGTAAAGTGTGTTGTAAATCAATCACATGGTGTTTAACTTGCCACTAATGTGCATGAGAAATGTTTGCAGCAAGGAATCCAAGGTGAGGGGACTGTGCCCTGTGACAGCAAGGCAAGGTTATCTCATGGTTTTTATACTGATCGTTATCAAAGGCCACATCAAATGAAAGGAAACATTTTCACACTGTCCTGTATATCACTGTTATGTTATTAGAGAAGAAGAGTAGCCAGTTAAAAATCTAAACATAAGTTCCCCACATCAGCCCGGAGATCATTCTTTTTACCCAGAGATTAGTGAGACTTGTTCAGCTAAAATAAGAACTGCTCGGAATGTTTACTCACCATTCAAACTGAACCTTTCCAGGGTGCTGAAAAAGCGTGTGTGTTGTGTTCCACCTTGGGGCGGGGGGTGTGAGAGAGAGAGAATCAAGTCCCAAGGAACAGACATACACACTTTTTTCAACACGCTGGAAAGGTTCAGTCTGACTTGTGAGTAATTGTTACTGCAGCATTACACTATTTTATACCTCTAACATAACTGGACAGATTTCAATCTGAGAGGTACCTTTCTTTTTCTTCTCTCTCTCATCCAGTGAGAAAATTATTATACCAACTCTGGGCTTGATCCTGCTCCCATTCAAGTCAATAAGAAAACGCCCATTGGTTTGACCGGTGCAGGATCCAGTCAGACATGCTGAACCCATGAAAAAATGTAGAAATTGGGCTTGTTTTTGGCTTAATTGGCTTGTGAGTTGCTTGTTGGCTAGTTTTTGGCTTGTAGCTTGTTGCTTGCAGGGGCAAGGGAGGCAAGCAGAGGCAAGGGGCAACCAGGGGCGGGGGGGAGAGAGTCAGGGGTGCACAGTGGGCCCACCACAGTCCCATACTGCACACCGGGGGGATCTAGTCACATAGAGTGTTGGGGTCTTAGGGACTGGCTTGTTTTGACCTTGTTTTGAAATGGGATTAACTTGATTTTTGGCTTATTGTGAAATTCGGGGTGCTTATTTACCACGTGAAAGTTGGCAACTGTGGATCCAATCCCTCTACACTGTACTTATTACTCAGGTTCTTCCAACTCTAACAAAAATGCATTTGCGTATCATTTTGTACACTAAACTATGGGGCCTTTTCAACCCCCAAAATATTGTCTACATATGGAACAGATCCTAACTTCTGACTACACAAATTCATATACATAATCTGCTATGATCTCTGAAAAATGTTGGTAATTCCCAATTAAAAAACCCTTCCTTGGGCATGTCAGTGATACCGATGGGGTTTATAGAATTAAGCTCCCTATATTCGTCCGTAGCCTGCTGTTAATACCAACTTCTTAATGATCTCTGAATATATAATTTTAAATATCTCCAAAGACTATGGTGAGGAATCTCTGCTGGGATGTGCTTTTAAATGAGATGTTATACCACTAACTGTACTTCCTAAGATCAGTGCCAGTGCAGAACTGGGTGGATTTTTAGCATGCTGTTGGTCCAGTAGTTAGTAGTAGTAATATTGTCATGCTTTGTTTGGGTGGGTTGTGCATCAATATTGCAATTCATTAGAACTCAGAAAGAATCGTGCACCATGAAAAAGGGTGCAAAACTCAGCAGCCCATCTGCTTAGTGACACAGATCACCATGAACACGATGCTCTCTGCATTGTCCTCTCACTGAATGTAGAGTCCAGTTCAAGGTCTCTATGCTGATATTAAAAGCCCTCCATTGTATCAGCCACTTGAGATAGTGGTATCAGCCACTATGACAGTGACCTGCCACAACAAATTCCTTCCACTGAAACAATTTAAACTGCCAGCCACTAGGGATGGGCTCATGAGTGCAGGAGCCGAACTGCTGCAGAGCAGGAGCTAGACTATAGCACTCATTCCCACAAGAAACAAGAATGAAAATGGAACTAAGCACATTCAGAACTAGAGAGCTGATCCAAAGCCCAGTGAAGTCAATGGGAGTCTTTCCATTGACTTCAATGATTTTTGGATCAGACCCTAAATGCATAACTAATTTCTTTTTCCCTGAATAACCACCCACAGACACATGCAAACACTCAAACAAAGGATATCAGCTAGCCCAGCTTTCTTGTATAGACTGATAAGAAAGAGAAAGAAAGTGAATCCAATTTCTATTCTAAATATTTGGGAGATGCTCAGACACTACGGTGATGAGAGCTATGTAACAACCTAGGCCCTGGTTTAGCAGTCCAGCCCTTAACCACAAGCATACACTTAACATTTTTGCTGAATTGGGGTCCTTGATAGGTAACATACCAATTGCTGTGGGTAGGTCTAACATAATCTCTCAGGCTCTGGGTTCTAAATGATCAGGCCTGGAGGTTGGAGCAGTAGTTGAGAACAGGTACCAAGGGTTGAAGCCAGATGTACAATCTGGATTGGTCCAAGGGCAGTACTGAAACCAGCATCTGGGGACAGTCTGTGGGTCAGGATCAGTGTCAGAGTCTGTAGACAAGCCAAATCAGGATCAGGGTCAGAGTCTGGATGCAGACAGAAGGTTGAAGCCAGGGTGGAGTCAGGGTCTGGGGTCAGTAGGCGGGTGCTGGGCTAGAGCAGATCAGGGTATGGAGAAGACTGGAACAAGGCTCAGGCAAGGATGGGGCAGGGATAGGATTGAGGGCAGGCCCCCAAGGCAGCAGGAGGGTTCCTAGCCAAGTGGTGCTGTGACACAGACTAACTTGTGGCTCTGGCGGTGAGTGAAATACCTGTGTCTGGGGGTCATCTGACCTGGGTTCTGCCCAGGGATAGGCTTCTGCAGCATGCCTGGGGGCTGAGTCACTGCAGGCCTGAGCCACTGCAAATCAGCAAGCAGCCCTGGTGCATCCGCAGGTTGGCCTCAAACCACTGAATGCATCCAATGAAGTGAGCTGTAGCTCTAAGGTGCCACAAGTCCTCCTGTTCTTTTTTGCTGTCTGAATGATATACCAGTTTTACAGTTCTTGAGATGCACGCCGGCATTTCGTTTGTGATGGTCTAATTTGTCAATTTGTTGCTTTTGCCAATTCGTTTCTAATCATGGTTGTTTTGTTTAAAGAAGGTTTTGCAATATTTTAGGTACCACCACATTTTTTAAAAAAGCATTATAAAGTTTCATTTATAGCGGTACCATTTTCTTCTTGAGTCACAGCTTTTCATAAGTGTTTTTCCATTTAGAATAATAATCCTTCGCTTTGTTTACAGCTATAAATGCTCCACTGCTATTTGGGCTGCTACCTCGGTATCCAAAGCTTTAGGTGTAGGTGAAAATGTTTTATTAAGACTCTGGCAGTTCCTTAAATCACTACAGGGGGAATAAAACAACAGCTAAATTTAAATTGGAAGTTAAAATAAAATATACTTCAGCCGATAAGCCATGGCAAATAGTCTTCCAACAGAGAAAAATGGGAGAAGCAAAACTTCAAAACAGCCGATAATTATTGCAAAGCTCTCTTCTTCCCTTATGTTTTTGTAGATCTTTAAAAAAATTAAAATTGGAAGACAATCTTATCTTTTAGCAACACAAAACAAGGTATGTCTAAATTGTATAATTCATAAATTGTGTTATTTATCACTCAGAAAACACTACTCTCTTTGGAACCTTCAGAAAATGCTTTGTGTTTCTTTGTTTTGGTTGCTTGGCTTTTGTTTGGTTTGGGGTTTGGGTTTTTTTGCAGGGGGTGGGGGAATTTGAGGAATTTTATTTTAACATAATTATAGGCAATCCTGTATTACAGAGAAAGGAATAGCGAGCTTTGTACTGTAAAAAAGTTTGCCAAGCTAATGAAGAAAAACAAATGTTAACAAGCAGAAAAACAGAGCTTGAAAGCCAAAACATTAAATGCTGTGTGGCTCAGGGGAGTGGTAATGAGATGTGGAATTTTTCAGCAACTGTTAAAATCTGGCCTAGATTGTTGCTGACCAAACAAATTTACAATGTGAGGCTGTTCAATGGCCTATGTGGATTGAGGGATGTATCTCTCCCTGGTTTCAGTGTCTGGAGGTTCTGTCCTGTGCCTCACATTTGTGTTTCCCCAATCCTGGGCTGGCTAGAGACTGAAATGGCCCCAACATAACTTAGAGCAGTCTCAAGGCTTTACATAAAACCATCTGCAGCCAAAATGCTTTCTCCTATACTCTATACTGCATTTATGCTACCCAAGGATTTCCCTGGGCCTTAGGGAATCCTTAGCTGTCCCTTTAGGGCAACATTCCAGCTGCTTTGCACTGCCACCAGAACAAGGATTGAGAATTGAACCCCAGAATTGAAATCCTAGCCCCACTGAAGGCACTGGGAGTTTTGCCATTGATTAAAATGGGGTCACGATTTCATGCCAGGGAAACCACAGAACCAAAATTATTGCTACCATTCATCGTCTTGGCAAAGATGAGGAGGAGGCAAGGCTTGATCCTGAAAGGTGGCAAACAGTAGGGCTCTACATCTACATCAGCACTTGAAATTACAAAAATCTTGTCAAATATTCAGCCAGCGCTAATATCCACATACAAGGAATACAGACAACAAAACATATCCACAAGTTACATAATCAGGGCGTGATCCTATAAATCGTGACTCACACAAGTAATCCTTGTCACAGCCCTGGCCGAGTCCCCCTACCAGACTGTCACAAGACTGTGTTTCAGACCCAGTCTTTGGATCTCACATGGTATCAAGTCAGATGTGCATGGGCAGCTTGCAGTCATTAATGGGCCTCCAACTGCCATAGGCCCTGAAAGCAGGTCTGAACCTCCCAAGTCTCCCCAATCACTTATGTCTGCTCCCCCAGAGGCCCACCTCTGTGGGTGCTCTGGTTTGTCGTTTAACTCTTCAGGGACATGAGACAGATGAAGGAAGAAACACATAATTTTCACAAGAACTTCTTAATCATATGCATACACTTTACTCTTAGCATAGGAGAGTTACAGATCAGTACAAACCAATAAACACATGAACACAGTAGCCCCACCACCACCTCAGCATCCTCGCTGGTCCTGAGAGTTCTTGGAGTTGGTCACTCAACTTGGAGAAAGTAAAACCCTCTCCTACCCCCACTCCTTCAGCTGGGCTTTTTTATTGCTTGTGATGAACTGGTGTCCTTGGCTTACAAAAGCACCCCTTTTTAAACCATCTCTGGCCTCCTTTGGTCAGGTGATCAGCTGGAGAAAGCTGCAGCTTCTTCAGTCACATGCTCAGCCCCTTTTCCCTGTACAGGTTTCTGTGAAGAGATTGTCCATTCATTCATTTTCAGTATTTGTTTTTAGTTTATTAACAAAAGGATTGAATTTTTCCACAGAAAGCAGATGCTTTTTTCAAAAATCACTGAATAATTTTTTTGTTGAAAACATATTTCAACAAAAAACAACTTTGACTGACCAAAAATTTTCAACCAGCTCTAATTTACATCTTCAGGATCTATGTTTGCAAAGGATCTGTGTTTGCATTTTCACTAGTAAAGATATAATTAGCACAGCAATAACAAAATGTAGATAACATCTTCCATTCTTTTGAATAATAATTTTTGTTGAATATGTATCTTTTTGAATCTTGTGGCAGACACAATATACTCGTGGGGTAGAACGTTTTTTAAAAAAATTCTACATTTCTTTTTTCTGTTCTTTACTTTTCAAGTCAATGTTTCCCATATCTGCCAGGTAGCTCTAATCTGTCAGATTGCTGAGCAAGTCTCTTTGATGTATTTAGAGTGATAATTTAAGTGAAATGGAAATGAAAAGAAGGAAAAGGTCACAATCTTGGGAATAGTTCTTTATAAAGGATTTGGATGATCACCTGACAAATATGCCTCAGTGGGAACAAGTGTTATAATTAAGGTTTGTAATCTCGTCTCAACCAGCAATTTCTTCTCATCAATATTGCTGTTCCTCTCAGTGGTACTTTCAATAGGATTACTTCTTGCAAGAAACAGTGTGATTAATTCTACAAAGCAAGGTTCATTTGAATGTTTATTCATCTCCCAATCTCCCAGTTGCTTTGAACTCCTCTTCCGCCTACCCCCCAAATGAAAGGTTATTCCAGGTGAGTCCTTGGACATTCCCCCAACATCTGTTTTAGTAGTACTATTTTAAACTGTCCTAACTCTAATTTTGACCATGAAGTTGTCTCCACCTTTCTCCTTTAAATTCCAGCACGGAGCTCTGGAGCTATGAAACATTGCCCATTTTTACTTACCGATAACATTATTGTTTATTGCAGTGGAGCACCCAGAGACTCCATCCTAGATCAGGGTCCCATTATGCTAGGTAATCTATAAACATAGAAACAACCTCTACCCCGAAGAGTTTGAATGGACACGGCAATCAAGTGTTGCTGTAGCTGTGTTGGTCCCAGGATATTAAAGAGACATGTCATCTGAAAAGGAGGAGGATATTATTCCTCCTCTTTTTCAGATGACATGTTTTCCAATTTTGGCCCTCCACACCATGCCAAAGGGTGTGTCACAGGGTCACCTCGTATTGCGTGGAAATGGGTGATGTTTTCTGAACTTCAGTTTTTAGATGAAAATTGTAATTGAAATTCTAGATTTTATTATTAAAAAATAAAATAATTTGACAAATTGTAGATAAAATCCTCCCCCACACCTGTTTTGAATCAGCTCTAATCAATATGCTCATTACACTTGTATTTTCTTTATGTTCTAATTGACAACAACTATGAAGAGAGCAAAGCTTTTTTTTTTTTTTTTACCTAAAACAGAGAGAGACAGGCTGCAACATTTGATTATGTATTTTGAAACGCCCAAAATTCAAGGATGTTCTGATCTGAAGTGTTGGTTTAGGCTCATCTTTCACCTAATATAAAAGCAAAACCGTATAGTATAAGATTTTCATATTTACAGTAGTGTGTGGTTGAGTTCATAACTGGTGTTTGTAACTCTGAGGTTCTCCTTTATGTTTCATTTTCTTACATTGTTTTCACAGTAAATGGCACAATGAAGTAAGGATGAAATTCACCTCTGCGTAGAGGACCAGGGCAAGGCCCTATGCAACATTAATTTCCATTGAAGCTGTAAAGCCAACAAATCAGCAGCTCTAGCCCATGCACACTTTAAAGTCTATGGAGGAAAAGGACCAGTAAGACTTATGCACCACTTCCACTTATATCCTCAAAATAGAGTTTAAGTGGGAATTAAGTGGTATACAGATTTTGTCCCGGTTAACACTGCCCAGAGAATGGAAATCCATTCCCCTGAAAGGTTTTGTGCTTTTGAAAAATTTTTCAACCTGAATTGGGACAAAAAGTCAAAAATGTAGAATATTTTTGTGGAAAGGAATTTACAGCAAAATTCCATTTGGGGAGAATCGAAATGGAATTTTTTTCAGCTTGCCAGCTACCCTCTTGGAAGGATCTTGTCAATTTCACTTTCTCTCCGCAGGCTGCCAGGATAAGCAGCCAGGGAGCCGTTGTTGTTATTTTCCTGGTGGAAAAAAAAATATTTTTTTAAGCAAAACTGAATTTTCCTGTGGAAAATTTTGATTTTGCAAAACAGGTTTCTAACCAGCTCTAGTGCTGGCTCTCTGTACAGGGGTAAAACTCAGTCTAAATGCCTTATGCTGCCTGTGTTCTCTAATTTGGCATCATATCATTCACAGCTCATTTTGCAGAGCTCCAAAACAAACCCTCCCCCCCTCTACTCATGACCTTAGCCTATACTGAAAAAGATCCCATCACTTAGATTAATTTTCTTTTGTTTAGGAAAAATTTTGCCTGAAAAATTGGGAGCATTAAGTAGGTACTAGCTTTTCCAGGTGAACCTCCTTAGTTCTAACAAGAAGTCCCTGGCCAGTACAGCACTCTAGCACTAATTGTATTGTCTAGGCACATTGAGTATGGACTTCATTTCACACATCACAAACTATCCACACAACCTTGTCTTAGTAATATTTCATACATATCTTTTTTCTTAGCAAAAGTCTAATCTTCCTATCCTAGTTTCACAGTCCAGTACTCTGAAACAAAGCTCACTTAAATCTTAATAAAAAAAGCAAAATTAAAAAAAAATCGTTTCTTATTCTTTTACACCATTGTCCGAAAACTTGCTGTATGTTTTGCAACATCAGCCAAAGCTCAGTTTGGCTCAGAGGGCCATGGTTTTGCTAATAAATCTACAAATGCTGGACTGTTACAGGATGTTCACTGACTCAAGCAAAATTGTGCATCAAAAGACAGTAGGGTCTCAGAACTGATTGCACATTGTACCTTGCTATAGCAGTGATATCATGAGTTTAGTTTGCTTGCTGTAACTTTTTTGTGTGGATTTTCTGCTCGTGAAAACGGTCTGATTGAAAGACATGGATACTAGTGCCCTCTGTTTACTGTCCATAGACTCAGTATAGACCTGACAGCAGTAGTGTAAATTCTCTACAGTTGCCTTCCATTCCAGGGCTTGATCCAAATCCCATTAAAGTCAGTGGGATTTTTTTCACTGTACTTTAAAAAAAAAAAATCCACTTTCCAACCACTAATTTGATGGGGTTAGAAAATCTTCCCCATAGATCTGTTGTTTCATAATTGTCTATTACAGGGATCTTAGATCCTTTTATGAAGCATCTTGTACTGACAAAGTCTAGATACTGGACGAGGTGGCCCATTTTTCTGGTATGTCAATCACTTTGTTTTTATGCCCTGTTTAATTTACTTCATCTGTAGCTCTCCAGGTGCTTTACAAAAGTCTGGGTGACATTACTCTTCCCATTTGACAGTGGAACTACGACAGTTTACACAAGTTGATCCGTCCCTTAGTGTTCAATATATTGAAATTGTCTACAATGTGAACGTCTAACTATGAAAAATATTGCCATTTATCTGGAAATGCAAGCCCAAAGAAAAGTGGGTTTGATCAGCGGTATCCAAGTACCTCTATCGAAATGCCTCTTCTTGATCCTTTTGGATCAGGAATGTGGAATTATAAACATACCCCTTTCTCATAGGGCTAGAGGAAAGAGACGGACCAAAATGATGGGGGTGGTGGTGGTTGTTGTACATGCATTTTTGGAGAGAGAACATAATTTGGAAAACTCGACCACTCACAATCCCCCCCTTTTAAAATAGTTTCTGAAGCTTGTGAATGTCAAACACCAAGAAGTTGCCCCAGCCTTAGTTATTCCTCTGAACAAAGCACTGAAGCTCAGCTAGCCAGCATTCAAAAGTAGACCATGTCATCATACAGACAACACTGGCATATATGAATTCATCTGTAGAAACCAATTTATCAATTTTGCTGAAATCCACTGAACTTTCACCAGCTGTGGATTTAGTGTCTCTGCTGGATTTATGGCATTTTAAACTGTGCGCGGCTTGTAGAAAGCTTAGCATGCCTTTAAGGTGTTATGCATCCCTGTTATGTCATGACCTTCAATTTTGCTTTCTGTGTTACAGTGCATCAAGATCATGTTTAAAATACTATGGACTGCATGCCATCTTTGATAAACAAAAATAAATCTTGCAGAGGTGATATTTTTTTTTTAGGTTTTCTTTTATATATGTATCCTTATAATCCAGCCTGTCATCTTTAGGCCAATGTGACTAAATTGCCCAGTACATTTTATGGTTTTGATATCATGACACGCTGACTATTAAATAGCTTTTACTTTTGAGCAATTAAAGTATATTTTCATTCTAGCATTTTGTTTCTAATAGCTCACAAGCCCCTCTGCTTGAGAGCCTGATAAAGATGAACCAATGTTTTCTGCTTGGTAAGACAAATGAACACCACTATAGGATTGTTAAACTGTGATAAAGCCGTACATGAAAATTTGTGCCTCTGGAATTCTCTCTTCAGTGCCTTTGTTCCAATCCTCCAGGCAAGAGAGAAATTCTGTGGCTGTTTTTTGATGTGTATTCACCAAATCCACTCTGGGCTGGAGAATTCCAGAGAAACTGAAAATATCTTGCACTGGCTAATTAAAAGAATTGTGGGAAACTCAGTGCCAGGGAATCAAATGTTGGCAAACAGGTCTCTCCATGCTCTTTCAGATAGGCTAGCAAATACTTCTGTCCATCTATTTGGTTTTGGATGAGAAACAAGCCAGAAGACTGCAAATTTTTCTATACAGAAATTCTACACCAACTTGAATGCCCTACAATGAAGAATTATACAGGATGTAGGCTAGTGTGGAATTTGGTCTACACAATCAGATGTTTCATCTTGGGGTCTACTTTGCTCTCAGTTACACCAGTATATAAATCTGGAATATGTCTATAGAAGGAATTGGAGATAAACTGATTCAAACCTGATTTTAAAAAAAAGTGAGAGGAGTTCTGTATTGGGAAGTTATAGATTATTTGGCATCACTGTGATCATCTAGTTTGACCTTCTGTATAACAAAGGCCACGGGACTTCCCTGAATTAATTCCTGTTTGAATTAGAGCATATCCTTAGAAAAATATCCAGTCTTCATTTTAACATTTCAAAATATAGTGAATCCAGTACATCCCTTGGTAAATTGTTCCAATGGTTAATTACCCTCATTGTTAAAAGTGTGTGTCTTATTTCTAGTATAACTTAGTCTAGCATCAACTTCCAGCCACTATATCGGGAAGGGAAAAGAGAAAGCAAAAGAGATGAACACAAACTATGCTACCTAGTTTTTAAACAAGGTATAGTTCCTTAATATGTTACTAGGCCAAATTTTGTATTTGTTCCAGAAATGAAATACAGCATTTTTTCCCCCTACGACAGTTGCCACCTACCAGGATGAACGACTTGTAATGTAAATAAATTAGTGAAGCCTTTGCCAAACTATTTAGCTTTTCAGATATAAGTTCATGGGGAGCAGGCAGAAGCCTGAAATAGACTTTTTCTCTAAGTGGAACAATATGCATGTAAAGCTGTAAAATCAATACACCATTTACTGAAAAGGAGTTAGATCTGTTGATTGTATTTTCTTTTAACTGCTTTTATATGAAATGAATTGATAATGGCCTTCCAGTTTGTGAGGAACAGCAATTAAAATTATGTCACAGACTGGAAAAAATACACAAAGAAAGCAGTAGAAACACAGGAATTATAATGAAAACTTTTCCTCTAATTTAAAATAAAGGAATTCCATGTGAATTTTGGGCAATTGCAGATACAGGCCCTGAGCTCATAAAGGCTATCCAAGTTCTTGACTTTAAGCATGGGATTAATTCCCTTGACTTCCCACAGGTCTATGTCTATTGTTTGTAATAAATAGCATGAATTATCAAAACTACCAAGTTTTGGGAAAACTAAATCTTTTTAAAATATTTAGAAATGAATGTGACTTATCCTGAATTTATTATTTTATGTTATTTTATGGCAATATTCACCATTTCTGAACCTAATAATTTTGGACAATATTTTCAAAACTAGGAGCCTCGAATTCAGACTCCTAAGTAAAACGGCCTGATTTTTAGCAGTGCTGAGCATCCTGCAGCCTCTGTTGTTAGGGTTTGGGGAAGGATGTAGTGAGCATGGCAGAAAGTAGCTCTGCCTGCATTGTTGAGGATGTTATGTTTTAGTCATAGACGTAAGACAGAATGCGTTGCTTTGTTTATTAGACAGAGCTGGCCATAGAAAGCACATATCCACTACTACTCCATGGACGTCCAATTGTTTCTGATTTGTGACAATGTGCAGGTCAATGTGTCAATTTTGTTTTTTAGGATATTCTGTGGTTTAGGTCTTAGTGTCCCACGAAACTGTCTCTGTCCTTCCATGTTGCTGATGCACTGTTGCACACTTTCCTCAGATTTTGAACATCTGAGGGAAGGTGGAAAGCAATTCTCAGGAGAAGGCCCTCACCTCTGGAATTCACTTCCCCCATTAATATAAGAAAACCTGAGGCACAGTGCAATCCCAACTGTTCACTTAGGGTACGTCTACACTACCCACAGGATCAGTGGGTAGTGATCGATCTATTGGGGATCGATTCATCGCGTCTAGTGTAGACGCGATAAATCGATCCCCGATCACTCTGCTGTCGACTCCTTTACTCCACCGCGAAGCGGAGTCGATGGGGGAGTGGCAACAATCGACCCCACGCCGTGAGGATGCGAGTTAAGTTGACCTAAGATACGTCAACTTCAGCTACACTATTCTTGTAGCTGAAGTTGCGTATCTTAGGTCAATTCCCTCCCCTCCCCCAGTGTAGACCAGGCCTTAGGTTTTTGCCTGAAGTAGGCTGGTGGGAAAGTATAGTCTGTTCTTGGTTATTGTTTGAGGATGTGTCTGCCACATTCATGATTGTAGTGTGGTAGTCAGAAAGCTGGGGAATGCTCTTAGATGCAGTTGGCTGTGAATAGCGTTAGTATTAAACATGTTGTCTTACTATGTTTTTATTGTTTTAAATGAACCCGGAGGTATTAAGCAGTAGGCATACTTTTCATGCTTTTGGGATGCTTTTTAACTTGAATTAGTAACATAAATACTGCTTTATGCTGATATTGCAGTGTGATTAAATAATAGCATAGCACTCTTCATCAGTAGATCTCAAAGTATTAAAAAACCTCTAATCTATTAATACATATGACACCCCTGTGAGACAGGGCAGTGCTGTTATTCCCATTGTACATATGGGGAAGTGAGGCACAGAGAGGTTGTGACTTTCCCAAGGTCACACAGTAAGTCTATGACAGGGCAGGGCCTGGAACTGCATCTCCCAAGTTCTAAGCTAGTGAACTGTTTAAAGGAGGGTAAGACTGATTAACCTAAGGCAAAGAGGCCTGGGAGATAACCCTGACTCCAGAGAGAGTACTGAGGGGTAGCTCCTGCTTGAAGGAAGATAGGACTGGTTAACATGAGCCAAAGAGGCCTGAGACGTAACCCTAGATCCCAAGACAGGACTGAGGGGGAAACTCTTGTGTGGATGAGGAAAAGACTGAGTAGCCCCAGGCAAGATATAGAGGAGTTATTCATCACAGCCTAGCTACTGCAAGAAAGGCTGGGAGCAACTTCGAAGGGGTATTGCTGTAGCTGCCAAAGAAGAAGCAGTGAGGAACCACATATCACAAGTGGGGATAGTACAATCCAGAGACCTGCAGAAAGACATTGTCAAGCTGGGGGAAAAGTAAAAGCAGCCCAGGGGGAATGGTGGAGGGATTGAAGGAAGAATCATTGGCTGCCTAAACAAGGTCCCTAGGCTGAAATCCAGAGGAGAGGGTGGGCCTGGGTTCCCCTGCCTTTCCTCAGACCAAGAGGGAAGGTACAGGTATCAGAAGGAGAAGAGGCCAAGTATCATGGGCCCCAGACAGAGGTTGAGGACTGGGCTCTAAAGCCACTAGACTTTTGGATTTCGTATGTGGAACTTTTCTGTTAACCCCAGAAAGGGAATGGGCTGACCAGTGGCCAGGATGGAAGGCTAGGTTACATACAATGACAGACCCTTGTAGCATCCGAATGATTAAAGGGGGTACTGGACTGAAAAATGCTTTGCAACACCACACCCAGACACAAGGAGGCATGGCGATAGAGCTGCACTCCGGAACCAGGATCCCACTGTGCGAGGTGCTGTACAAACATAGACCCTAACTAATTAAAGGAAGGAAGATATGAAATGAAATACTAATGTTTTTCATTCAGGCTGGTCATCCATCGCTACTTATTGTATTTCACGCATGCAGTCATAGGACCCAGTCAAAAGGCAGAATTTATAAAGAGGTATCAAGAGCAATGGCATTTTGTAATACTTTCTCCATGTATTGTATTAACTTATTCCCTATTCCATTCTGCCAAGCCACCATCCTCTCCTATGTCAGATCCCTCTTAATTTATTTTAAATAACGAGAGAGGGTAAGGGATGACTTGATTGACAGCAGTAGGTCAAAGTGCACTATGGAACTTTTAGTATGCAGTATCAGGGTCCATATGGCCACTTTAGTGTGCAATGGGCTGGTGTATGGTAGATTCACACCCCTGCTTGCCATGCACTAAATCATCATATAGACAAGCCCAGAGTCATCAAAATGAATAATTCCGGCATTGTCCTTTAACAGCTCTTAAATGCTTGCTGATAGAGTTAAACCAACGTATGAGTCTATTCATACAGTCAGCACCATCCCACGAAGCAGGTAACATACAGCATTCATAAATTATCACAGGGCAGCCCCATATCCATCATAGTCACACAAGAGGTCTAAGGCAGACCCAGGAAATAAACCCAGCAGTTTTTAAACCCAGCCCATTTCCTTAGCAACAAAACTATCTTTTCCCCCCACTTTTCCTGTCTTGTACAGTGCCAAGCTCACTGACAGCCTTTAACCAATACTAATTACCATGAACATAACCAATAGTTATTATTTATTGTGTTCAGTAACATAAAATTTACCTAATGTTCACCTCTACATACATGCTTATCAACTATAAAAACAAAACATAATTAGCTGCCACAATGTAGTTAGTTCAAAAGGACTAGGACATTCTTACGCTGGTGTCAGTGGTGAATGATCTAATTGCTTCCAGTTGAGTAGGGAGATCTGACAGTACTGTCCACATCGGCTTCAATTAGTTGTTTGAAAGGAGCAGCACAACGTGCCATCAAGCCATGTAAGCCAATGACATAGTGCTCCCTCTCCCTAGGCTAGAGGACTCAGTCACTGATCTACTGAGAACAATTAAGCATGGGGGATGTTGGGATTCAAGTTCAACAGGATGCTAGAATCCTTTTCCATGGTACTATAGTCCCACAGGTGGCCTGCCCACTGATGAGAGAGAGAATGCTTGCATCCTGCCTTTTTGAAGTAGCTCAAGGACTTTGACTACCTGGGTATACCACTATATATAGTATCTTACTTATACACAGTTATCTTTTATTGCTCCATCAAATAGCCTCTGATCTTATAAGGGCAATTGGCCGGGAAAGTCTCATTTTATTAGAATGAAATTGCTGTTCAGATCAGAACATATACAGTATTTTCTGTTGAAAATCTGTGACAAATTATTTTTAAAAGGTTTTAGGAAAATGGCCAGAAGACTCAAAGGAGAGTTAAACCACTTCATGGTTGCCTTACATACAAAGCATATATTGCAGAATACACCTCTGCTGCTGCCCTACCCCATTTATCTTCTGTGTAAATCTCTAATGAAATTCCAATGAAATAAGTTTCAGAGTAACAGCCGTGTTAGTCTGTATTCGCAAAAAGAAAAGGAGTACTTGTGGCACCTTAGAGACTAACCAACTTATTTGAGCATAAGCTTTCGTGAGCTACATCCCATGAAGTGAGCTGTAGCTCACGAAAGCTTATGCTCAAATAAATTGGTTAGTCTTTAAGGTGCCACAAGTACTCCTTTTCTTTTTAATGAAATAAGTGTACTTTAAAGAATGTTGACTTTATTCAAACACAATCATAGATGTTAAAGATCTGAAAAACCTATTAGGCCAATTTGCCCATCCCTTAGCTACTGCAAAATTGTTCCCTATTGCACATATTTCCAGTAGTTTGTCTACTTTCATTGTAAAAATCCCAAGTAGTGTGACTTTTCCATAGCCTGACAAAGGGTTTTTGTTTGTTTGTTTTGTTTCCCCATGTTATTCAGACTAAATTTTCCCTTTCTTACGACCACATCCTCAGTTGGAATAAAATGCAAAGATCCACTATGGCTGATATATACTAGCTGAAGATCTGGCCCTACCTCTCCTCTCATTACTGCTAGTTATAACCTACTCTCTCACCCTAAATAATTCCTCTGCTTCCTTAGGTGTCTACACCTTCCAAATATTTGCAGACCATATTGTAATCTTAGACATTGTCTGAATTGGGATTTTTTGTAAAAAAAAAATCCTATTGTTCTTAACACCAGCATCTCTCGTATGGATACCACTGCTGATATTTGTAATATAGAAATACCTTGCAGTTAATAACTGTCCGGCAGTTCAGATTATGGGGTGTGACTAGCAGGGCACATCGAAGTGCTACACCTTAACTCTCCCATGTGGATGCTGTGGATGCAAACTAAAAGATTCCTTGTTCACAGTGATGTATTCCTCTTTAAACAGGATTACATTCATGTGAACCAGGAACCTTGTAGTTCATGCGTCTACATGTGGGACTTAGAGTGCAGCACTTTGGTGTGTATTGCTACTCACCCACTTGTAATCCAAACTGTAGGGCACTGCAGACATAGCCTAAATCTGCTTGGAAGAGGTCTCATCATTATTAAAAATACTAGCAGCTCCAGGAGCCATGTCTACAGGCCTAAATTTTCAGTACTGGCTAGTGATTTGGTGTGTCTTCATTTTTCGTCAGTTTTTGGGTGCCCAATTTGAAACACCTTAAAGAGACCTGATGTGCAGGGCATGGATGCGCAGCACTTTGTGAAAATCAGGACTACTTGAAATGTTTCAGATTGAGCACCCACAAACTGAGGAGCACAAATTCACTAGTCACTTTTGAAAATGGAGGCCTTGGACTTCCAACTTTGCTACCACTGGCATACTCTGCAGATTCACAACACAGGATAAATGTCAACTTTGACATGTTCATGCCAACTTGCCTGGGTTTCCTGCTTCTGGAAGAAGGAATAAACCTCTGCTCTAATGTCACAAGAACACTCTGATTGCGGGGGGGGGGGGGGGAGAGTCCGTTTCTAAAACTGGGATATATTTAAGTGAATCGAATCTAGAACAATAATTAGAGCTGATTGGGAGATTTTCAACTAACTGGGGGAGGTGGGCGGTTGGTGAGAAAACGTTCACTTGTTGAATGTTTTTCTCTTTTTTTTTCTTTAGAAAAAATGTTGAAAAGTGTTGGTTTTGTCCCGACACTAAACAAAACCAAATACCAAAACCTCTAAATTTTTGACAAAATGGAATTCTTCTTTCTTTTCTAGCCAGACTTAACAATAATTTGATGGTTCCTGATAATGAGAAGTTTCAAAAGGCAAGTTTGAATACTGCTATCAAGAGCAAGGCATGTGGTTTAATAGATATTTCCTCATGCAGCAGAAAATAGCAGCTCTCTCTTTCTCTGAATTTGCAGGCTGAGAGTTTTTGTTGCGAGATGCCAATATGTACAGTCTTGAAAATGTTCCTTTAAATAACATGTGCTGCAGTACGTAGGCATCACGTAGCAAATGGTTTTCTGCCTTATTTCTGAATATCATCATTTAGGTGCATGTGAGTCAGACCCCCTAATGATACTCTAATGTATTTTTTTATAAAAACAAAATCTCCTATTCATTAAAAACTATCTCAGAAAACGATTACACATTTTAAGCAACTTTTATAGAACTGTGAGCTCCAACAGCTGTAGAGGATTATTTCAGCTACATTAGCTTTTGGGGAAGGATTTGACAGTGGTCCTAAACTCTCCAGCTCCCAAGCCAAAAAAAAAAAAAAAAAAAAAGTCAGTAGCAAGAACATTAGCATGAGTTTCCCAAATCAATTTTTTTTTTGGCGGGGGGTGGGGGGCAGAATTAAACACATCTGCAGGCAAGGTTAAAAAAGATAAATTGAAAATCCCTAATAAATGTGAAAGATTTTGAATTAATGAAAAAAAACCCAATGGTGACCTCATTTTGTTTAAGGCATTGTCCAAACACTTTGGGTTAATGTGTCACAACTGTGTTCTACGCACGTCACAAGGAAAAGAACATTGCAGCAAAACTTTTCAAGAATTAACATTCTGAAGTGTTTTAAAATATGCTGTGTTGTCCTTGGATGAGGTGAAGAGGAAAAAAATCTTGGGAACTCACGCAGGTGTCTGATGGAAAATTGCCACAGAGGATTTACTGGATATTTCACTGCCATGGCACACACCTATTATGAGTCTGGATTTGATTGCCAGACTTTCTGGCTTGGGCAAGAATGTTTTGCTCTTTGGGTACTGGTGGATGTATAGTGTCGTAGAACAATACTATGAACAAGAGGCTACACTAAGAGTCCTTCCCAGCTTTTTCACTTAGCCCAGTGCATGCTGGGACAGGGCTGTGGGACCTTATTGAGTACTGTCTAAATACTGTTACAGTGTGGGTATGATAAATAAGGCTAAATCTTAAGTACCTTACCATCAAATCCTGCTGCCTTTCTTTAACAAGCTCCCAGTAAGTGGTTACACTACAGTGGGTGAAATTCACAAGGTTAGGTAACTAAGTTAGGAACTTTATCCAGAGGATCAGGACCATTTCTAAGCATTCCCCCAAAGGCCACAGCTTTCCCATTATCTCTTGTATTATCTTGGACAGTAACCTTGCACAGGCTAGACCCCAAGCCAGCCTCCTAGTTAGGGGATGACTTGCTTCCCCCACAATCTGAGACCTTCCCTATAGGCTTTCCACTCCCTACTGTCCATGGTCTACCTTCTTCTCCAAGGGAGGGCAGGGTCATGTTCTTCTTTATCTCAAGACACATGTGTGGGGAGGCAATGGCCAGGGTTAGAATAGGGGCAGGGCCTGGGGAGACATGAATCATTCCTTTCCTCATTCTACGCTGACCAGCAACCAGAGTTAAATCTGCAAAAATAGTTAATTCAGCCTGTCACAGAGCCTAGCAAGCACCCCCTGTTGGCCACCCACTAGGATTGCTGGCCAGGGTGGCGGGGTGGGGAGGGGGAATCCAAGCCTCTGCTGCTCTGGATCCCTGGGTGTTCCAAGCCGTTGGAGCCTCAACAGTGTCCAGCCACTTCCCCAATCTTGGGGTCCCTAGGCATGCTCTGACTTTCTACTTGGCACCCCCCTCTGTGTGTTGGAACCTCTCCCCCAGGACTCCATCCTAAAGTTTCTGGTTTAAAGTTTAACACTCTTGGGGGCACGCAGTAGTTGTAAAGTAGTCCACACACAACACACACGCTCTTGTGCAGTCTGACACTTTTATGTACTTTCACACTTAATCATATGAAGCACTGGAGAGTACAGATCATACCAAACCATAACCATCTGATACCACAAATGTCCCTCACTTTCTATCTATCTCACCTTTCCCTTGTGTGTCCTTGAGGAACCATCTGGATTCAGGAAGGCAGGCAGCCTGGCAGGGTGGCTCTTCCTCATGAAGGCTGTTGAATGCTAGCTGGTCTCTCTCCCTCATGGAGCCCCTTACCCAGCTTCGTTGATCTTGATTTCTTCTGCCCTATGCTGCCCCTTTCTCTCTCTCTCTCTCCCCTATTCCTGTGTGTTTGTTCATTTAAACTCCCCCTGGTTACCCAGCCTCTTTTGTCCTAGTCCTGGTAAGTTTCCCCTCTCCCTACCTTCCCCTTCTGTTAGAGGGAGTGGAGGGAAAAAACTAGATGGGATTTCCAAGGCTTAAGCTGCTTTTTACCATGTCCTCTGTGTAGGCTAAGTACCATCGTTAATCTCAGAGAGACAAGGTGGGTGAGATAATATCTTTTATTGGACCAGCTTCTGTTGGTGAGAGAGACAAACTTTTGAGTCACAGAGCCACACTGACCCCAACTTGTCTCTCTAATATCTGGGGCCAACATGGCTACAACTATATTGCATATTGTTAACCTTAAGTATTTCCCATTATCTTCTCTCATGTGTCCCTGCTCCAGGACCTGTAAGCAATGGTGGATCCACATACATATAGGCATTCATGGTACAGCAATTTTTCATAATACAACTTCACAGTATCAGCCAGAATTCATAAAGTGAGCAGAAATATTCCCAAATCATCACACAGTGAGAGACATTATCTTGAAGGGGTGCATCTCCTTTGAAGTCATGTTTCCATAGAGATAGAGAAGGGCAGAGGGCTCCGGCATCTTCACAACAGCACACAGCCTTTGCACAGATCCCTAGATGTTTGCATACTAGACTTTCCAGTATAGCTTGGGGCACTTTGCATTGGGGAATCTTTCAGCTATCTCCTCCTCCAGCACCTTCTTACTTGGGTCTTTTCATAGTAGGGGAGCACGTACCCAAATCCCCGCAAGACCTCCACCACAACCAGCTTTACATTCTTGTTTATGGCTGTAGACCTACTCTTTCCTGGTTTCCAACATGAACCAGCATCCACACACTTATCCAACAACTGCCAAAGTATTACAATTCACAGGAGCTTGGACTGTAATATGCCACAGCTAGAGAACAGGAGGGACAAAGGAGTACCAATGCCCGAGGTCCCCACCCAATGGCAGGGAAATGATTAAGTGAGATATAACCAGATAATCCTGTCAAGCGACCCTCACTCACATGCTGCAGAGGAAGGCAAACTCCCTTCCCCCCAAGGTCACCGCCAATCTGATCTGGTGAAAAATTCCTTCACGGCCTCACATATGACGATCAGTTAGACCCTGAGTGCGTGAGCAAGCGCCAGCCAGCCAAGCATCTGAGAGAGAAAGAGAATGCTTGGTGTCAACTCAGAGGCCTGGCCCACCCTCTCGAATGTCCCACCTCCAGCCATGGACACAGTGGTGGATTAACACACAGGCCCACGGGGCCTGAGCCCAGGGGTCCCAGGCAATTTGGGGATCCCCGCAGGAGTTCTGGAACCTGTGTAGAAGTGGGCGGGGGGCACCAGTGCCGGAACCATGGCTCTGCCCCTGCTCCTCCTGTTCCCTTTGAGGTCCTGCCCCTACCCCTGGCCAGGCCAGAAGCTGGAGCCAGGCCATGGTAAGAGCTGCCCAGGAAGCCCGTGCTGCTGTGGGGAGCCCTGAACCCTCCACCTGGTCTGCATGGGGGTCCAGGGTGCCCAAGCACAGCCCCGGCCCATGTTCCTACCCCCCCAATTAAGCCACGCAGGGCAGGTAGAGGGGCCAGGGCTCCGCACAGCAGCCCAGGCTCCCTGGGAGACTTACAAAGGCTCGGCTTCGGATTCCTTATCAGCTCCCCCACCGTGAAGTGCAGCCTCTGCCGCTGCTGCTCCACACCTGCCCGAGGCTGCTATGCCTGTGTTAAAAATGGGGGGGGAGGGGGCATGGACCACTTGGTCCTCTCCACTTCCGGTGCCCCGGGGCCACTGGGGTTTGGGGAGTCCAAATGTTCTTTGTGCCCAGGGCCCCAGTAAATCTTAATCCATCTCTGAGTGGACATCTCCTGATGCTTCAGAGGATGGACAGTTTAAAAAAAAACAAACCTCCCAAAATATATGGGGGGGGGGGGAGGGAATCCCTTCCTGAGCCCTGCCTGTAAAAATAAATTCAAAGTAGCTGAAACTCTGCTCTTTCCTTACTTCTGGTGTCACAGTTCAGGGCAACTGCACCCATCTGTCCTCTCTATGGTCCAGAAAGGGCACCGAGCAAGGACATCCATGCTCCTCGGAAAGCACCCTTTTTGGCAAAGAAATGTTTCTTGGTGAAATGTTTCCTGAAATTTCCCATCATTATTTCTTCTTTTTCCATCTTCAGTTTTTCACTCTGCTTGTTTTTACAATTCTTCCAATCCTCCTCCTTTCTAGTTATTTATCTTTTCAAAGGGGCCTTTCCTCATCTCCCAGGTCCAGGCAAGAATTCTATAAACTGCACAGGTTTCAGAGGAACAGCCGTGTTAGTCTGTATTCGCAAAAAGAAAAGGAGTACTTGTGGCACCTTAGAGACTAACCAATTTATTTGAGCATGAGCTTTCGTGAGCTGTGGCTCATGAAAGCTCATGCTCAAATAAATTGGTTAGTCTCTAAGGTGCCACAAGTACTCCTTTTCTTTTTATAAACTGCACAGTTTCTGCAATCAGTGAGAACAGGGATTGTTTTTGTTTGTTTGTTACATAGTTATTTCTACTGTGCTAGTTTTAGGCTGTAGGGAGAGTATAATTTTCTATCACAATTATATAACACGGTTTACAGGAAAACATCCATGTCACCACTGGACCAATGCTAGGACCCAGCTGGTGACAACCATAGATAAACACAATGATGGTTAAAGTAATTGTAGCCTTAAATATGAACAGGGCCTAATGTTGTTTTTTAACATAAGTTTCTGTTGCCCTTTCAGTATTTTGAGTGATCACTGGTGTAGCATTTGGAAGCTAAATTGTCTGCTGGATTAACTGGGTTCAGCGCTGGTAACTAATGGAGCTTTTCCCTGCAAGGACTTTAGCCCTGAGCATAGCACCTCAAATTATGTGCCCATGGAGGTTCTTAGTGGCTACTTCATTTGACTCCACAGATTGTAGCAGCTCCTGCAAGGCCAGTCCGATTCTTCAGCATTTGGAGTATCTTCCTCATTTGGAGTATCACATTTATTCCGATATATAGTCAGAGCAAGAGGAATGACAGGCAAACCAATGGGCAAATAGGGCTCTGAAGAGCGGTGGATTGAGTATTCCTGCTGCAATGTAATTAATATCCAAGAGCAATTCACTGTGAATAATACGAAAATAAATTTCTTCCCACGAGCTGTAGCCTGAAGAGTGGTTTATTAGATATTATACTATTAAAAAGGAGCAGGACATATTCTTTTAGTGTTGAATAATTAAATTAACAAGATTTATTTCCATCCTCAGGACTGGGTGGTTTTGGTAGCCAGCGCAACAAGGGAATGGACATATGATAAACAGGCATAGCTGCCTCATTTTGTTCTTTGTATCTAAATGGATTTTTAAATAGCCATTCAGGTGAGATGTAATATTTTACGGCATGGAAGATAGCTGAGAAAAAACCCTGAAGCTGGCTATTGGGGCTGTCAGCTGTTTGCTGAAATACCTGTTAGGGGCTGAGCTGTATGTTATACTTTAATTGAAATGTGTCAGAGATATGACAATGGCTTGTTAGCTTTTGTAAATGGGATTTTGTGCTGTCCTGATGCCTCCAAGAATCCTCCTTGCTCATACCGAAAAGGTTCCCACAAACACCCCTCCTCCCCACACACACAAAACACTATGCAATTCCACAGAAAGTGTTAATCAAATTGGTCCTTGTATTGCCCTGTTCAAACTTGCCCCTACATAGTCATGTGAACAAAGACTTAGGATCAGATTCCGATCTGCTACCATTATGTTAACCCACAGTAACTCCACTCAATGTTACCCCAATGTAAATCAATGGAAGTAACTGGAGTTGTTCCGGATTTACACTGAGGACTTTTCTATACAAACACTTAGTTTGCAGCAAGCTGCGATAAATCACTCTACCTCACCAGGCACTAAGCATCTATATGGCCCATGCTGCTGTGTGCTGAAAGTTCTGCAGTGTGCTTCAATCTACCCTGAAATTGAATCGGGACTAGATTCAAGTGCATGAGGGAATTTTTAGTGTGCAGCAGCCAGGTTCACGTGACCAGTAAGCATGCAGGAGGGTGGTGCAGGGTAGATTTACCCCCCCTGCTTGCTGAACACTATGTATTTGTATAGAGAATCCCTGATATAACTGAGAGTAGAATCTAGTTATTAGTGAATATGCCACTAATCAGAACTCTAATCATTCAGCATTGAAGACAATGGCAGTTTGCCTTAATAAGCACCTGTAAGCTTTGGCCCATAATACATAGCAATTGTTTCACTGATGAGTTCAGTGGTTTATTGGGTGGAATGTATTATTATTTGTGTTAGGTATGGAATGTGGCAAGAGTTGAACTGTACACAGTAGAATGACACCAGAGGGTAAGAAATGAATGAGGAAAGAGGGGGAAAAAACCTACAAAGCAAATTTTATGGGGGCAGAATGTAAGTGCCCAAAATGAAATTTGGGCAGGATGCCAGGGTTAATCCCCCTCCTCTTGCAAAAAAATACCAGGGGCTCTTCAAAGCCCACAAGTAGTGAGAAGAATCTGTTTTACACCTCATTCTACAGAGTACAGTATGCCATTGTTATGTGCAGCATAAGTAGGGTTACCAGATAGCCACTCTGAAAAAACGGGACGGGGGTGAGGGGTAATAGGTGCCTATATAAGAACAAGTCCCAAAAAACGGGACTGTCCCTTTAAAAACGGGACATCTGGTCACCCTAAACGTAAGACATAATACGCAGAATGGCTGGCGGAATAGTTTCCCACTGGAATACTATATGGGGATATGTAAAACAAGACTGGACAAGTTTCAGAGTAACAGCCGTGTAAGTCTGTATTCGCAAAAAGAAAAGGAGTACTTGTGGCACCTTAGAGACTAACCAATTTATTTGAGCATAAGCTTTTGTGAGCTACAGCTCACTTCATCGGATGCATACTGTGGAAAGTGTAGAAGATCTTTTTATATACACACAAAGCATGAAAAAATATCTCCTCCCACCCCACTCTCCTTCTGGTAATAGCTTATCTAAAGTGATCACTCTCCTTACAATGTGTATGATAATCAAGTTGGGCCATTTCCAGCACAAATCCAGGTTTTCTCACACACACAGCCCGCCCACACACACACAAACCCACTCTCCTGCTGGTAATAGCTTATCTAAAGTGACCACTCTCCTTACAATGTGTATGATAATCAAGGTGGGCCATTTCCAGCACAAATCCAGGGTTTAACAAGAACGTCTGAGGGGGCGGGGAGTAGGAAAAAACAAGGGGAAATAGGTTACCTTGCATAATAACTTAGCCACTCCCAGTCTCTATTCAAGCCTAAGTTAATTGTATCAAATTTGCAAATGAATTCCAATTCAACAGTTTCTCGCTGGAGTCTGGATTTGAAGTTTTTTTGTTGTAATATCACAACTTTCATGTCTGTAATCGCGTGACCAGAGAGATTGAAGTGTTCTCCGACTGGTTTATGAATGTTATAATTCTTGACATCTGATTTGTGTCCATTTATTCTTTTACGTAGAGACTGTCCAGTTTGACCAATGTACATGGCAGAGGGGCATTGCTGGCACATGATGGCATATATCACATTGGTGGATGTGCAAGTGAACAAGCCTCTGATAGTGTGGCTGATGTTATTAGGCCCTGTGATGGTGTCCCCTGAATAGATATGTGGGCACAGTTGGCAATGGGCTTTGTTGCAAGGATAAGTTCCTGGGTTAGTGGTTCTGTTGTGTGGTATGTGGTTGTTGGTGAGTATTTGCTTCAGGTTGGGGGGCTGTCTGTAGGCAAGGACTGGCCTGTCTCCCAAGATTTGTGAGAGTGTTGGGTCATCCTTCAGGATAGGTTGTAGATCCTTAATAATGCATTGGAGGGGTTTTAGTTGGGGGCTGAAGGTGACAGCTAGTGGCGTTCTGTTATTTTCTTTGTTAGGCCTGTCCTGTAGTAGGTGACTTCTGGGAACTCTTCTGGCTCTATCAATCTGTTTCTTCACTTCTGCAGGTGGGTACTGTAGTTGTAAGAAAGCTTGATAGAGATCTTGTAGGTGTTTGTCTCTGTCTGAGGGGTTGGAGCAAATGCGGTTGTATCGCAGAGCTTGGCTGTAGACGATGGATCGTGTGGTGTGGTCAGGGTGAAAGCTGGAGGCATGTAGGTAGGAATAGCGGTCAGTAGGTTTCCGGTATAGGGTGGTGTTTATGTGACCATCGTTTATTAGCACTGTAGTGGCCAGGAAGTGGATCTCTTGTGTGGACTGGACCAGGCTGAGGTTGATGGTGGGATGGAAATTGTTGAAATCATGGTGGAATTCCTCAAGGGCTTCTTTTCCATGGGTCCAGATGATGAAGATGTCATCAATATAGCGCAAGTAGAGTAGGAGCGTTAGGGGACGAGAGCTGAGGAAGCGTTGTTCTAAGTCAGCCATAAAAATGTTGGCATACTGTGGGGCCATGCGGGTACCCATAGCAGTGCCGCTGATCTGAAGGTATACATTGTCCCCAAATGTAAAATAGTTATGGGTAAGGACAAAGTCACAAAGTTCAGCCAGCAGGTTAGCCGTGACATTATCGGGGATAGTGTTCTTGACGGCTTGTAGTCCATCTTTGTGTGGAATGTTGGTGTAGAGGGCTTCTACATCCATAGTGGCAAGGATGGCGTTATCAGGAAGATCACCGATGGATCAAAGCTCTCAAGAATTTTCTGTAGGAAGACTCCTGTAGTGAGGAGATGTCCTAACAGACCTTTTCCATCTCTAGTTTCTAAAATCTCTCAAATCCAATATTACAAATATAACATTTCCAAGGCAGAATTTTTACTCTAAACCTGTAACAGCATGAAGTGATCTCTTTGTGGTAATTTTAATAGAAAACCTCTAAGGAAGATCTTAGTTGAGAGCATGGAGTGAGTAAGGAGCAATTTGGCGGCGGGGGATTGAGTCTATGTTTAATCCATTGAGGTAAAGAGGCATATTCCTTAGGGAAATATAGTGAGCCATATTCTGCACTTCCTTGCATCAGTGTAATCTCATTGAATCAATTCACTGATGTCAGTGGGGTTTGAGCCAGTGTGAGAGCGGAAAATGGCCAGGGAATACCAGTAAAATATGTAGATAGCTTGAGACTTTGAAGGACTGACTAGACTTTCTCTACCTTTTACTTTTAATGCAGTTCTTTTATAAATCATTACTTGCCTGCATTTCCTTGATACTTTGGGGACAATTTGGAGCTCTTAAGATGAAAGATGAGACCTTTATTATGACAGGATAGCATTCTAATTCATCTCTGACAGGGTTTAGCATTTCTAGCAGTATAAATTGTAGGCCAGCTTAATTATGTCATTCCCGATAATGCAAAATATAAAACAAGGGGAAGTCATGTTGGGTCTTCACTGGGGAGCAGAAAGCAATAAGCAATGTGTTTCAGTTTCTTGTGTGCTCCACTCCTAAAGTTCTCAAATGTATCCCTGGGGCCCACCCAAAATACAGCAAAAGTGCTCAGGATTTAAATTATGCCAATACCATTTCTACAAGCAGTATCTCTGAGCCAGAGCCAACTCCAGCCCTAGACCAAATGGCACCCCAGGTGAGGAGTGTCTTCAGTGCTCCCTCCCTCAATTAGTTAAACTTTTGAATACCTTATATTTTATTGTATTTTAACCCATTTCACGACTTTGATGCATGAGTTGCATGCATGATTTATCCCTGTCATATAAGACAATAAATTTGCTAACAACAAAAACAGCACCCCCCCGAGCCCAGCAGCCCCCTCCCCCAAGCCCAGCACCTCAGGCAGTCACCTGGGTCACCTGCCCCTAAATCTGTCCCTGGCCACAGCTTGGTACAAAACGTTTCTGGAGAATGTCACCTTTCGCATTGCACATGTGCAGTGTTTTCTGTTCCTGATCATCCTGTGAAATAAATGTGTAGCTTAATACATTTCCACTTATGTTGTTAAATCCATGGTACTCCCTCACCTCACAGGGAGGTTGTGAGGCTTAATTAATGCATCTAAAGTTACTTGGTGTCTTTGAATGGAAGGCACTGTGTAAAAGGGCTATTACTTGTTGATTGATTGACTGCTGGGCTCTAGGCAGTCAGGCCTGGTGGTTGGAGCAGTGGTAGAGAACAGGTAACAAGGGTTGAAGCCAACTGTAGAATTGGGACTGGGCTGAGGGCAGCAGTGAATCCAAGGTACTGGGGCAGACTGTGGATCAGAACTCTTTTAAAGCACTAGCTCAAGCAGAGCTAGCCTGGGTACGTCTATCTCAGCTGGAAATTACTCTTCCCAGCTGCTATGTGGATATATCCTAAATCACAGATTATTTGCCATCTGTTCATGGTCTTTTCTGCAGCGGCCTATAGCTGCTTTTCCATTTCCTGCAGAATCAGCTCCTGCATTTTTGCTTGTGAGCCCTGCAGCACACCTTTGCGTTTTCAGGTGCGCTGCTGGCAGTTCACTAGGTCATGGGGCCTCTATATCCAGCTGCTCCTTTCATTGGCCTAGTGGCCACTTAGAAATCTAGATTGCCCTCGAGGTCAACCATATATGTTGTTTGTTCCCATTTTCCATTTCCCATAATCAGGACAGTGAAATAATCTGATCGGTTTCGCTTCTGCTTGTCACTGTGGTTCTCCGGCATTCGTACAACTCCAATACAACACAGAGAGCATTTATTTGGATACAAATGAAATAACTTCTAATGAATTAATTTTTCTTCGAGGAACAATATCATGTCTAACATCTTCCTATTAGGTTTTGCAAAAGCCCTTTTATCCCCTACAAAACCTGAAATTTCAGTGTTGGATAACAGTGGCTGTGTGGCTCATTGTCAGGTTCTGGGACCCTGCGGTGCAGAAAGAGGTAGTTAGTTCTGATTCACCAGATCTGATTAGTCATCTCCTTCCCAAAGGAATAATCAGGAGTTGCACATCCCCACTAAGTTGGGGACAAAGGGACTCTGCAGTGAGACACTTTAAGAACAAGACAATCTCAGGTGACAGTTTAGGTTGAGGTTTATAGTTTCTTATTACGTAAATCAATAATAAACACAAACTCAGGGAGGGGGTAAATGTGAACACTGAATACAATGTTGACTGCTGAGTGGGAAGTCTACCATTGACGGTCTTGGTCTCTTTAAATATTTACACTAGAAGAATTAATTGTTACTTAGCTTCAATTTATTTTTGCTGAGCCATCACTAAGCCTGCAGTTGAGACTGCTAAAATCCAGGGGTGCTAGAACAATTTGTATAGTGTGGGTGCTGAGAGCCATTGAACCAAACTGTAAACCCTGTATATGATGGAAACCACTTCATGCCAGGGGTGCGGCAGGTCCAGCAACTATGCTAAAGCCTAACACTGAAAAGGACTAAAGAAAAACACCATCAAGAGAAAATGTGAACCTTTCAAAAGCGAAAAAATGTACTTAATTTTGTTCCATTCCGTTCTCCTCCTTTGCCCAAGCCACCAAAGGTACAACTTTAAACCTGCGAGAGTTATCTGTGAAGGCTCTGAGCTTGCAAACACTTATACATTTCAGTGGGATTTCTCACAAGTAAAATTAAGCACCTGTGTAAGTGTTTGCCAGCTCAGGGCCTAAATTACTCTTCTGTGTAAATAACATTGTGTGCGCTCTCTCGCTCTCTTTCACACACCATATCAAGGAAAAATATAGTTTACAATTGCATTTCAATGAAATATTTAGACATTAGCTGTATATGCTTTCTGAACACAGAGTGTTCAACAGGATTTCTGGCCCACTACTCCGGCAGGAGCTGCATTAGAAATGGTAACCAACAAAATGGATAATTAATCTATAAATGGCCCCAATGATGCCATTACTGCTTTCTGAAGTAATTTACCTGGAAAAGTCACTTTTCTTAACGTGATTCTTACTTCACCCAGGGTCCTGCTAACAAAGATAAATGACACTGTGACAGTTGGTATGCAAGCAGCTTGACACGCTGGAGGCAAAAAAGTCATCTGGTCTGATATTTTGCCAGCAGTTTATTTTCCTCATCCTCATCAGACTAACTATGTCAGCAGTGTTGGGTATTAGATTTACACCAAGTGCTTTTCACCTAGCCTCCTTCTTAAATAAAACTATTAACAACTACAATCATTGTCTCAGAATAGAGCTGTGCGAGCAAAAATACTGCTTGTAATTTGACTGAAGAAGGGCAAGGTTGTTTTTAATACTGACCAAAAATATGCATCCATTTTAATTTTTAAAAAAAATATTGGAAGGGCTTTTTTGAGAAAAAATATGAACAAATTAAGAGAAATTGTTGAACACCTGTCTTCATTTTACCTCTGCCCCAATGCACATTAAATAAACTGATTACCAGAAACAGAAGAGCCTTACCAGCAGTTACACAAAGACGAATAAAACACCATAATAAGGGGAGAACCTGAAAATGATCAGGCTAACACCAAGAAGTCCACGTATTTATGTACAGCTCTTGAATCTAACACACTGAGTTGGAAATAATCGATCCTCTCGTGAAATTTCCAATATTTATTGTACTAATTCCACCCAGGCTGCGAATGACATAAATAAGCCAGAGCACACTTCGGCAGATTTGTGCTCTCATTCTCAGCATCCCAATACAAAGAGATCTAGGTGTAATCTTAGAGAAAATGGGCTGAAAGTCTGTGTATCTCTATCACTCCATTGCAACTCAGTTTTCAGGCTCTGTTAACAAAACGTAGAGAGTTTTCTGCACAATCCTCTGTTGAGGCTTGGTCTGATAAATAGAGTAATGTATCAGCTAAATTCTGCTCCTGGCTGCATAAGTGAAATTCACTGAGTGTTAAAGACAGCGATATTTGATCCAATACCCACAATCCTTCCTGACTATGTTTCTTGGGGGAGGCGGAATTATTTATTATTTGTATTGTAATAACACCCCATTTGGGATCAGGATACCTCTGTGCTGGGTGCTGAAGAAACATAAAATAACAGTGCTTGTCCAAAGGGCTAACTGGAAAGTCCCTTTTGAAGGCACTTTTCTTAAGTACATCCAGTTATGTTGGCCTGCTGATCCTCATTATTGGGTTAAACTGGGGAGTGTTTGGGGGGAAGAAGTAATTAACTGAGGGAAAACAAAGGGATGGGGGTGAGGGGACACTCACTCATTTTTCAATTCAAGATTAGTGTGGAGTTTACATTGCTGGAGTTTTACCTTTGGCATCTGTCAAGGTTCCTCCCCCACTCTGAACTCTAGGGTACAGATGTGGGGACCTGCATGAAAAACCTCCTAAGCTTATCTTTACCAGCTTAGGTCAAAACTTCCCCAAGGTACAAAATATTACACCCGTTATCCTTGGAATGGCCGCTACCACCACCAAACTAATACTGGTTACTGGGGAAGAGCTGTTTGGACGGGTCCTTCCCCCCAAAATACTTCCCAAAACCTTGCACCCCACTTCCTGGATAAGGTTTGGTAAAAAGCCTCACCAATTTGCCTAGGTGACTACAGACCCAGACCCTTGGATCTTAAGGGCAATGAACAATCCTCCCAACACTTGCACCCCCCCTTTCCTGGGAAATGTTGGATAAAAAGCCTCACCAATTTGCATAGGTGACCACAGACCCAAACCCTTGGATCTGAGAACAATGAAAAAGCATTCAGTTTTTACAAGAAGACTTTTAATAAAAAATAGAAGTAAATAGAAATAAAGAAATCCCCCCTGTAAAATCAGGATGGTAGATATCTTACAGGGTAATTAAATTCAAAAACATAGAGAACCCCTCTAGGCAAAACCTTAAGTTACAAAAAAGATACACAGACAGAAATAGTTATTCTATTCAGCACAATTCTTTTCTCAGCCATTTAAAGAAATCATAATCTAACACATACCTAGCTAGATTACTTACTAAAAGTTCTAAGACTCCATTCCTGTTCTGTCCCTGGCAAAGACCAGCATATAGACAGACCCAGACCCTTTGTTTCTCTCCCTCCTCCCAGCTTTTGAAAGTATCTTGTCTCCTCATTGGTCATTTTGGTCAGGTGCCGGCGAGGTTACCTTTAGCTTCTTAACCCTTTACAGGTGAGAGGAGCTTTCCCCTGGCCAGGAGGGATTTCAAAGGGGTTTACCCTTCCCTTTATATTTATGACAGCATCCATTAAATATTTCATACTGTCAGGAGTAGATGCTAAAAACCACAATATTTTCATTGAGAAAGGCAGCCCTGTTACTTCAAGCTCCTGGTCTCCCTGGCTGGACTACATCTCCCATGGTGCACCTTGGTCTCCCCTCATGGCCTCCCCTCCCTGGGTGTGGTACATCATGGGAACAGTCATGTAGCTGGGAAGTCTGGCCCACAGAGGAGAATGAGACTTGGGAAAACTGAGCTATGACTCCCACAAGATACTGTGGCAGGATAGCCTAACTGAAAAATTTCCATTTTTGGCCAAAATCTTTCAACTTTTGGGAGTTTGGTATTTTTCAACAAAAAAAAATTGAAATGTTCCATGGAAAACAGGCACCTCTGGCAAAGAATTTCATTCAGTTGAAACCAAAATTTTCCATCAAAAAGAGTTTCCAGGAGAATTGTTGACCAGCCCTAGACAGTAACCAACTTCTGAACAAGGTGCCATAATCAAAATCATTTCCACGTTTCCAGTGATCAGAACCTATTAGAGATAATCTAAGTGGTCATTAGTCTCTTCTAGCTCTAATGCTGCTGTCTCATTCACAGGCATACAACAAATCTATGATCAGCTGCTGTTTATCCTGTTGTGTGCTGTTGCTGATATAATGGGACAAACGTTTATAGGGGCCTCAACCTTACCTCTGGTTTTGTGGGTACATGCTTGAAATGGGAATTTTCACAAATGTATGGGCACCGTTCACTTTGGGTGCAAATAGCAACATTTGGCTATCTAAGTACCTCATTTCTGGATGCAGTATTATGTTCTGATATCTAAATGCTGGCATTTGCACTCACAATTAATGTTAGGCACAATGGAGACACTTTTAGAAATTAGTCTTAAAATATGAAAATAGAATTTAAGGATTTTTCAGGCCCACAACTTCCTTTGAAATTCAATGGGAGATGGTGGCTAACTTCCCTTTGTGCCTTTTGAAAAGTTCACCTAAAGATATTATTTGCCATAAAGAAATGAAAAAAACAAATGTGTATTTAAAACCACAAAATGTTCAGCAAAGTTTAATTGAATGGCAAAATTTCTGTTGACTTCAGTGGAGCCAGGATTTCACCTTAAACATCTAGATGCTTATCCAACTCTTTTTGAATCTGCACAAATGGACTGGAAACAAGAATATTTGACATTAATTTATATATATGGTATATGCAGTTAAACCGTGTCATCTTTAGGAATGCTTTTTTAAAAAAATTGGAATTCTAATCAGATAAAGCAGGCTTTTTAAATCTGATGTTTTCTACCATGTACAGATTTGTTCATGTGCAACTGCATGCATGTACTGGGCATGCGTGTAAATTTGTAATATATATGTTTTAGTTGTATCTTTTTAGCCATGTGTGTGCACCAAAGTGTACAAGTTCAAACCAAGTAGGTTAGGTGTACCAGGAAAGGTACCAGTACTTTTAAAAGGGTAATAATGTAGTTGTCACCACGTCCTGTAGTTCAATTGATAGCAGTGTTCAAAATTAATGGACTTTGCAGTGGATTAATGCCACTCTGTGCACATTGCACAAATCTTCCACATCTGGGATTTCAACTCCAATCCATAACTAGACTAAAAGCAACTGGTAGAGGATGACTCTTTGTAGTCTCTGGGCTGTACTGAAAACTCTGTTTTACAACATGACACTAGTCAAAAATTGGCATAGAATCCAATACCTTGCTGACACCATTTTGATATTTTTCTTGTTAGGCCTGGTAAATGACTCATATTAGATGCTTTGTGAGATTTGGTCCTAACTAGTTAATAGGCTGAACTTTCCAAGGGAATGCATTTTTTTGAAAGGCTGCTGTGTAGTGTTTTCATTCTGCCATCAGCTGTGCTGCAGTAGGTATCTCTCTTGCTGTAAAAATAAAATTGAGGAAGACTGGAAGCACTGTAAGTCAAAGGGCTAGATCCTGATCTTAATTTCCCTGTAAAGATCCAGAATAACTCTGTTCAATCTTGCTGTGTTACTCTGCATATGTAAGGGGACTGTTCCCCCCTTACTAAGATTCACTGGGGGTGTTTTGGTTGGTTAGCTCCCAGTACAAAAAGGGGAAGGGTCTATAGGAAATCAGGCCCCTGAGACTGATAGTCCCCAGGAACAATGGGGAGAGGCCAGTGCTCCAGGTCAGCCTGAATGACAGGGCGGGCAGGCTAATCAGGGAGTCAGGAGGCTAGGGAGGTCCCATCCTCCATGTGAGCTGAAATTGCCTGGGTCAGACAGAGTGGGGCCGAGCTAAGGAGAAAGCAGGGGCCTAAGCTGAGCTGGGGAGCAGAGCTGTGCCAGTTACAGGCGGACCAGAAAAGCCGCCCAGAGAGAGCAGACCCTGTCCGGGGAGCAGAGCTGCAGCCCCAAAGCCAGAGGCACAGCCCAGAGAGAGCAGACTTGCCCTGGGAGCAGAGCTGCAGCAACCAGAGCCAAAGGGGCCAGGAAAGCCGCCCAGGGAGCTGGAGGCAGAGCAGCAGCCGTGCTGAGGTAGAGTGGAGCTGGAGCTGAGACAGAGTGGAGCTGGAGCTGGAGCTGGGGCCGGGGCTGGAACAGTCCAGAGCCAGGTGTCGTAAGCAGCTGGGGAGAGCGAGGGGGGACCCTGGGCAGTGGGCCCAACACAGGGAGAAGCCTCAGCCAGGAGGCTCTGCAGGCCAGACTCGGAGAGGGATTGGTAACCCGGACAGGGTGGGGGAACGCTGGGAAGAAGAGCTCTGCCACCTAGAGCCTGTGGCCACCACCAGAGCAAGTGCCCAACCCGCAGCATCCCTGCAGCACAGCCAGGGCCTGAGAAGAAGGCCTGGGACTTACAAGGACCAGACTGTGAACTGCCCGGACATTCCAGAGACACTGTTTGTGATGTTCCCTGCCACAGAGCGGGGTGATGTGTTTCCTTTAACCTTTCCCATTTTCCCTTATTCTTTTTAAAATTAATTGTTAGTTAAATAATGTGCATTTGCTTTAAATTGTGTATAATGGTCAGTGGGTCAGAGAAGTGCCCAGTGCAGAGAGAGTACCCCGGAGTGGGGACACCCTAGCCCCTGTCCTAGGTGACCACAGCAGGGTTGGGGTTCGAGCCCCCCAGGAATCCTGGGCCCAGCCTTGTTGGGGTTACGAGGACTCTGCCAGACAGGAGAGTGGAAGGGGAATCCTCAAGGGCAGGGAGGCCACTGGGTAAAGGAAGTGGGAGCGAGGACTCAGATCCTTTCGCTAGCCCACTTCACCGGGGTAGTGCAGAAGCCAGGAAAGTTCCCCACAATAGTGGGACTATTCCCCCGCTTACGCATATACATGAGTGGAGGAACTGAGCTCACAGTCCAGGCCCAAAGCAGAGAATGCTGGAATCAGAAAATATATGGTCTCTGGAGCATGCTTTAATGTATTATAACTCCCTCTTCTCTCTGTTATTCCACAGTGTTTTTATAGTTTGGCAGTTTTAGATACTTGTAAAATACTGCAAAAAAAAATAAAGACAAAAGAATCAATGTTTTAAGCATTTTTTGAAGTCCATTAGATGAAACTTTACATCCAAAACCGTGAAAAAAGTTTAACTGTTTTAGTGGTCAGATTGGGTGAATGAGCGTTGGTGCATTATTACGGAGAGACAGTAGACTATCCTTAACTAAGGTGGAAACCAGGCGCCATTTTATAGATCTACTTTAATTGTTATTAATATGATTTATTACTTGTCGTACATACCTGCCCCAGGACCCCATTGTGCTAGGTGCTAGCACACAGAACAAACACAGAACAAAAAGACAGTGCCTACCCCCAAAGGATAATATTTATGCTGCAGCTGGGAGTGTGCTCACAGTGCAGGTAGACAGACGTGCTAGCTCGGCTTGAGCTGGCGTGCTGCAAAATACCAGTTTAGCCCCAGAGGTAGCATGGGCAGTAGCTTGGGCTAACCACCTGGTTACAGACCCGCTTAGACTCCCTGGGTATGTAGTCGGGTGGCTAGCCCAAGCTGCTGGCCATGCCTGATTAAGCTACACTATTTTTAGTGTTCCAGCTCTGCCAGAGTATCACATATCTTTCCACCCGCACTGAAATGCAAGGGCTCAGCTGCAGTGTAGACATACCTAAAGATCCTACCATCTGAGCACCCCTCCCCAGGCTGGGAATGCTCTCACTCACCATGTCAGGGCATGGTGCAAAGCCAGCTCCGCTGGCTGTCTACACCAGCCAGGTTTTCCCTTACACAGGGTAATTCTCCAGCTGTCCTGCTAGGGCAGTGTTAAGATTACGGAGCAATGCAAAAGCATTGTATTGGGAGCCAAGGGTCGGACCTCACGTACATCATGTCCTGTCGTATTAGAAGTGATTCAATCATATTTGCCATTTTTTCTGTTTTGTCAAACTGTTCACAAATAAATGCTCCTACCATTTTTGCACTTGCTAAAGGTGCCAGAGTGACATTCCTGGCAACTGAAGTTATCTGTGTATATGTGCAAGAGAGGCACATCATGGGCAACGGTAGTACAAGCTTCCCTGCACTGTTCTTCCAACGTTCCTCCGCTGTCATCTAAAGGAGGTAGGAGGGTAGTTTATTTAATTTTACAAAGGGTTATTAGACGCTCATATTCCTGGCTTCTGAATGGCAGACAGAACAAAGTCCCCAATTCAACAAAGCACTTAAGCTAAAACTAAAGTGGTGAGCTGAATAGGGATGGACATAGGCATGTGCTTAAAACTGAGCAGGTGCTTAAGTGCTTTGATGAATTAGGGCCTAGAGAAAGGAGTGAGTACATATAAATAATACCCCTGGTAGCTTATTCTCCGTGGCTGCTCAGTCTTTAAATTCTTGCAGATCATGCTGCAAAATACATGTGGAGTGTCTCGGGCCTGGACAGAAACCAGTTCATTTCATGCAGTTTACCTAGCAGTTTCTAGTCACCTGGGCTACAATTGAAATGGTGACTTAGAGATGTAAAGCTCTTATATCCCACTCCCATTTAGCTGTACAGTTCACCCTCAGTTCCCCTCTAAATCCTAATACAGTATCGATGAATACAAGTTAAATTCGCATGGGTGAAAATGAAGTTACTCAGTTTGTTACGCTATATTTGTATTCTGTCAGTGGTACTCATTCTAATGTTGCTGTAACTATGATGTATAGGTCTATCAAAACATGTCTTAACATGGTCTAAATTTCCAGGCTAGAAAGAAAAATGATTAATGTAGATATTTGCATTCGGTGTGGGCTTGGGCATCAATATTTCAGCTTAGCTAAACAGGAGCTTTGCCTAATTTATTGGTTCTCATTATATCTGGCATATAGGAAGCTGAATTCCCCTCTGCCTGGGAAATTCCCCGTCTGCCTGGGAAATGACCTTTTCTGCTCTACAAATCAATCTATCAGAAGGGACAAAAATTGGTTGATAGTTTAGAAAAATGACTCTGCTTGTCATCGACTTAATTGTTGTGATTCTGACCCATTCTGAAATTACTTAACATTTGTTTCAGTTTGTGGATTTCATGCATTATTCATTTTGATTTTTCCCTCACTCAAGCTGTCCTTACAGGGTGGAGGTGTTCTGTATAACAAAACCAAAGAGTAGCAGAAACATGATGTTTGTCAACCATGTCTTGGTGTACAGTAAAACTTCATATGTCACTCAGAGAGTTGGGTGAAAAGAGATGGAACATCCAGCTGATGCTGTACCCAAATTATGGAGGAAAAAGACAGGAAACAAGTTTTCTTGGATTAGTCCACCATATTTCAACATGATTGTTTCTGGGATTACCCACAGAATTCAATGCTTCTATTCATGGGAATTTCACTGTTGAATTCAGCTCGAGCAGGATTAAGCCCTATGTGAATAAAATGCTGTGTGTAAGAGTTTGCAAAGTAAGGCCTTTCCATTGTAAACTCCTCAGAGAGGGAGCGGTCATTTTTGTTTGTGCCGTCTAGCACCAAACACATAGTTAATGCTAAACAAATAATAATAGAGGTGAACACTGACTGCCATACGGCATACATGCTACATGCTCACCCGTGCCAACAATGAGGTCATGGCATGGTATGGAAAATGGAGCCAGTGCGATCTAGTGGGTAGGGCACTGAACAGGGAGTTAGGAGACATAGTTTATTATTCCAGCCCTGACTCTAAAAAATCCTGTTGTGTGACCCTGGCCCAGTCACTTCACCACTCTGTGCCTCTGTGTTCCTCTTCTACTCTTTGTGTTGTTTGTCTGATTTGTAAACTTTATTAGGCAGGGACTTTCTCTCACTCTGTGTTGAGCTTCTGGTACCATGGTGATTAGCATAGTGTGAGAACCTGCATAGAACACAAAGGAAAACGCTGAAGTTGTATCCATCTATGATTAGAGGCCCCATGACAAATGTACAGCTACTGTGCTTGCTTACTCCTAGGCTGCCTTTGGGTCACTTTATGTCAACAGCAACTCTCAAAAACTCAGTGGAACTGTAGTTCTGATTGAATACAATTGCAAAGGCATCATAGCAGGACTGTACATGATGGGCCATATTCTCTCTCTCCTCATCTTTACTCCCCAACATAATGCAAATTAATAGTGCAAAGGCAACATCAGTACAGGCTATGGCTACCCATGACCTGACCCACAACTACTGCTCAAGAACACAAATTATTCCCGTGGCCATGAATAGAAGCTTGGTATTATGGGCAGGTTGGGTCTGTACCTGCTGAAATATGTAGACAGTCCCTGTACCCAAACCTGGGTACCCAATCCTTAGTCTCTGTACCCAAATCTGGGACACACGCTGGAGCCACAAAGGACAAGTGGAGTGGTATCTCCATAGTTTTGGAGAGAAGCCTCAATTCAAAATGGAACATCTGCACCTGTGACAGAATGCTAGTTGTAGCACTCAGGTTGCTGCAGCACAGAGCAGGCTGCAGGCTTAACTGGAATCAAGTGGTTACTGGTGGGGATCAGTGACAGTAAGGCCATGTCTACACTTCCTGCCGGAGCAGCGGGAAGTGATCGAGGGATCGGGGATCGATTTATCGCGTCTAGTGTAGATGCGATAAATCGATCCCCGATCGCTCTGCCCTCGACTCCGGAACTCCACCACGGCGAGAGGCGGAAGTGGAGTCGTCGGGGGAAGGGCGGCCGTCGATCCCGCGCCGCGAGGACATGAAGTAAGTGATTCTAAGTCGATCTAAGATACGTCGACTTCAGCTACGCTATTCTCGTAGCTGAAGTTGCATATCTTAGATTGATTCCCCCCCCCCCAGTGTAGACCAGGCCTTAGTGGCAGCTGTTGGGCTGATGTGTTGGTCATAGGGAGGAGACATAATTTGGGAGGAACAGAAAGTATGGGAGAAGTTCAGAGAGTGGAGAAGTGAAAGCTATGTGAAAGGTGCCTCCTCCTGTATACATCCCACCGTGTTTGGAAGCTGAGGGTTAAAGGCCCATGTGATGGAAAAGAAACAGACAGTGTGTGTGTGTGACTGGGAGACCACAAAAAAAATGCTAGTCAGCGCTGCTCACAGGGTAGCTTGAGAAGGACCCTGTGGCAGCATCCCATAGTTCCCTTCCTACCAAGGGCTTTTCACATGTGTTTATACTCTGAAGCCAGAAGTTAGCCCCTCTGGAGAGTTTTTTTAGTAGCAGTGACTTTTCATACGGCCCCTGGCTGTACCTAGCAATTTCACTAGAAAAGGTTTGTGTAATAAAGTACACCAGAAGTCAGGAGTTCATCAAAGGGTAACCATATAAAAACATAAGCATAAGCTTTTCCACATCTAGATAGTGCCTGCGCTGCCAATCATTGTCAACATTATAGAGCATAGCAGCGTATCACATCTTTTGCTTGACAAAATGTTCTCACTGACAAAGGTCAGTGCCTTTATGACATAAATCTATTAGCCTATTGTTGTCGTAAGTATCATAAGGCGAAAAGAGTCAAGTCAAATGTTCAGAATAGATAGAATCTGTGTTTCAGTAAAGGGCCACGTTTTGCATTTTCACTTATTCACATCGCCAGCCATCGGCACGAGCTCTCCCTATCACAATCTGTTTGTGTTCCAGTGAGTAATAGCTTTCTACTGGCCTGGAAAATGACAATCCTGTTACTAGCAAAGTGCATTCATGAGATCAAGTGCCTGTTGAACAGTTAAATACATTATTCCCTTTAAATAGACCAGACTGCTTCATCTGAAACTCTTAAAACTATAGTCAATCTGTTGGAAAATTAAAAATATAATAAATCCTGTGTTGAAATCAGGTATGTTTGTGAGCTATTCAAATTTACAGCCTCTTACATACATAACAGGCAGGCAGTAGGGAGCCTGCTTAGGGATGCACAGTGCCTCTGCTGAGCAACCCTCTTGAACCCTGCATGCAGGTAAGGTGAAATTGTTGCCAAGTTATACAATCAGGTTAGCTCCAATCAAGATGTAAAAGGAATAGAAGGAACTAAGGGCCTAGGACTGAGAAATACCTTTGGGAAGGTCAGGCTTGAGAGGAAGGCTTAGGCCAAATTTGGGTTGCTGTTGTTAGGTGAGTAACCAATGCAGCTGAACCCCCTGGTGTAAATTTGAGGTATACAAACTGTGTGCGTGTTCCGGACAGAACTGGATAGGAAATACACTTGCTTTCAAGTGTAACTTTTCTTCCACGTATGCACTCAAACTCTAGGTCACATAAAATAACTGCATGTCAAGGCCCTTCAGAACCGACTCCTCATACCTATCATCTGTCAATTGACATCGATCTAGCCTCTGATGTTTCTCCATCATCCACCTGTTATCATCCACTTCGAACAGGCACTGTTGTGCTTTTTCCCATGCTGCCCCATACTCTTGGCAGATGCTCCTCTTAAACACCTGCAAAACGAACTTATTAGTCTCCTTCGGCTCCCTACGTTCTACTTTACTCCGAGATCTACAATACACTGGTGAGGCTGTTACTGTGCCAAAACCACAGCCTATCATGCCGCCCAATCTTGTTTCCTTGTTTCCTTGTGCTTCCCTGTTTGCGTGTGTGTGTCTGTTGTCTCCAGACATGTTCCATTTTGTGCGTAAGCTCTTTGGGCACAGGGACTGTCTTTTTTTATTTGCATGTGTACAGCACCTAGCATGGTGGGGTCCTGGTCCACGGCTGGGACTCCTAGGCACTACAGTAATACACAGAATAAATAATAAAATTAATGCATGCAAGGACTGACTGGCTCAAGGAAATGGTAATGAGCTGTTGAATATTTTACGTGCAGGTCACTCATATGCACCCATCTCAGGACAAGTAGTGACCAAAAATAATTACCGTTCGATGCTTTGTTGGTGCCCTTTGCAATATGTGATTTTTGTTGCTCCTTCATGTCCTAGTGGTCAGATGTCTGAATCATAAAAAGCCCCTTCGCCAATTAGTGCCTCATTTGGCAGTTTCATCAAAGGGGCTAAGCACTGAAGAGACAAAGAGACTGAATTAAACCAGTGATAAGCCTTCAGATCAGAATTGGGGCACATGGACACAGAACAGTGGCAGATCCATGCAACCCATAGTGTACCTTTTACATGGATACATACATGGAACTTAAATTTCCAGCATTGTTAATCCCAACTATACATATAAAACGATGGGGTCTAAATTAGCTGTTGCCACTCAAGAAAGAGATCTTGGAGTCATTGTGGATAGTTCTCTGAAAACATCCATTCAATGTGCAGCGGCAGTCAAAAAAGCGAACAGAATATTGGGAATCATTAAGAAAGGGATAGATAATAACACAGACAATATCATGTTGCCTCTACATAAATCCATAGTACGCCTACATCTTCAATATTGTGTGCAGATGTGGTCGCCCCATCTCAAAACAGATATATTGGAATTGGAAAAGGTTCAGAAAAGGGCAACAAAAATGATTAGGGGTATGGAATGGCTTCCATGTGAGGAGAGATTAATAAGATTGGGACTTTTCAGCTTGGAAAAGAGACGGCTAAGGGGAGATATGATTGAGGTCTATAAAATCATGACTGGTGTGGAAAAAGTAGATAAGGAAGTGTTGTTTACTCCTTCTCGTAACAACAGAACTAGGGGTCACCAAATGAAATTAATAGACAGCAGGTTTAAAAGAAACAAAAGGAAGTATTTCTTCAAACAATGCATAGTCAACCTGTGGAACTCCTTGCCAGAGGATGTTGTGAGACCAAGACCATAACTGGGTTCAAAAAAGAACTAGATAAATTCATGGAGGACAATTCCATCAATGGATATTAGCCAGGATGGGCAGGAATGGTGTCCCTAGCCTCTGTTTGCCAGAAGCTGGGAATGAGCAACAGGGGATGGATCACTTCATGATTACCTGTTCTGTTCATTCCTTCTGGGGCACCTGGCACTGGCTACTGTCAAAAGACAGGATACTGGGCTAGATGGAGCTTTGGCCTGACCCAGTAGGACCATTCTTATGTTCTTAAGTGGGCACTTTTCACAAGAACTAAAAATATCACTGGAATTAGAAATAACTTCTTTTTCCTAAGCTGGAACATAGAAAAATGGATCAGATATGAGGTCCATCTAGTCCAGTATCCTGTCTCTGACAGTGGTCAGTACCTGATGCTTGAGAGGAATTCCTGCAGTTATAAGATGCCCTCTGGGAAAGTTTCTTCTTGACTACAAAAAGTAAGAAGCTGTTTTATGCCCTGAAGCATGAGGGTTTATAGCCCTTCCAAAACTCTTATTTATTTAAAACAAATTTAATATTATAACTTCTGATATTCTTGTTAACCAAATAAATGTCTAAATCTTTTGCATCCTGCTAAGCTGGAATTGACATCTGTGTGGGTTAAAATCCTGACCTGGTTTAGCGGGGAAGTAAAGGCAGCTGTAAAATATTTTTTTTAAAAAATAATATATAATAAATGGAAGAAAAGGTAAAAATGATAGTAATCAATATAAATGAAAAGCTAGGAATTGCAGAAAATTGGTAAGGGAAGCCAAGGGATACAAGGAGAAATCTATGGCCACCAGGGTTAAGGACAATAACAAGTAGTTTTTTAAAATATATTAGGAAGAGAAAGAATCCTGACAAGTATTGGTCTGTGACTAGATGGAAATGGCAGAATTATGTATAATAGAGCATAAAAAGCAGAACCATTCAATTAATATTTCCCTTCCATACTGGGGGAAAAACAAATATAGTCTCATCATAAGATGATAATAACACTCTTTCCATTCCACAAGTATCTCTAGGGGATGTATCCAGAAGCTACTAAAGTTGGACATTGTTTAAATCAGCAGGTCCAGATAAATTGCATCCAAGAGTTGTAAAAGAGCTGTCTAAGAAGCATATTGGACCATTAATGTTGGCTTTCAGGAAGTCTTGGCACACTGGGGAAGTTCCAGGAGACTGGAAGAAAGCTAACATTGTGCCAATTTTTAGAAAGGCTAAATGAGATGACCCAGGTAATTATAGACCTGTCAACCTGACATTGATCCTGGGCAAGATAATGGAAAGGCTGATATAAAACTCAAACAATAAAGCACTAAAGGCATGTTATGTAATTAATGCAAACCAACATGCATTTATAGAAAACAGATCCTGTCAAACTAAATTGATATCTTTGCTAATGAGATTACAAGTTTGATAAAGGTAATCTTGTTGACATAATAGACTTCTGTAAGGCATTTGACTTGGTACCACATGACATTTTAATTAAAAAACTAGAATGATATAAAATTAATGTGACGAATATTAACTAGATTAAAAGCTGCCTAACAGATAAATCTCAAAATGGAAATGGAAATGGAATCATAATTGAGTGGGGCTGTTTCCAGTGGGGTTCTGCTGGAATCAATTCTTATTCCTACGCTATTTGATATTTTTATCAATGAACTGGAAGAAAACATAAAATCGTCACTGATGAAGTTTGCAGATGACACAAAATCTGGGGAAGTGGCAAATAAAGAAAAGGACAGGTCACTGATACAGAGTGATCTGGATCGTTTAGTAAACTGGGCACAAGGAAACATGTTTTAATATGGATAAATGTGTACATCTAGGAATAAAGAATATAGACCACACTTCCAGGATGGAGGGCTCTATCCTGGGAAGCAGTGAGTCTGAAAAAGATTTGGAGGTCGTGGCGGATAATCAGCTGAACATGAACTCCCAGTGTGATGCTGTGGGCAAAAGAGTTAATGAGATCCAGAGATGCATGAATAGGGAAATCTCAATTAGGAGAGGTTAATTTACCAGTACATTTAGCTCTGGTGCAACCACTGCTGGAATACTGTGACCAGTTCTGGTGCCCACAGTTCAAGAAGGATGTTGATAAATTGGAGAGGGTTCAGAGAGGAGCCACAAGAATTATTAAAGGATTAGAAAACCTGCCTTATAGTGATAGGCATAGATTCAAAGAGCTCAATCAATTTAGCTTCACAAAGATAAGGTTAAGGGGTGACTTGATTACAGACTATGTACATATTGGGGAGCAAATATTTAATAATGGGCTCTTCAATCTGGCAGAGATAGGTATAACATGATCCAATGGCAGGAAGTTGAAGCTAGACAAATTCAGACTAGAAATAAAGCATAACATTTTTAATGGTCATTAACCATTGAAATAATTTACCAGCGGTCGTGGTGGAGTCTCCATCACTGATGATTTTTGGATCAAGATAGGGTGTTTTTCTAAAATAAAACTTTAGGAATTATTTTGGGGAAGTTCTATGGCCTGTGTTATAAGAGAGATCAGACTAGCTGATCCCAATGGTCCCTTCTGGCCCTGAAATCTATGAATCTGTGAAGCTCTTGGCCTCCGAGACATCTTGTGGCAATGGGTTTCACAAGCTGAATGTGAATTGTTTGAAAAAAATATTTCCTTCGATCAGTTTTAAATTTGCTCCTCTTCAATTGAATTCAGTGTCTCCTTTTCTTGTATTATGAACAAAGCTGAGTAGGAATGCCTGATCTCCCATTCCTATCGCATTCTTTCTTTTATATACCTTTATCTTTTCACTGCAAGGTCTGTAGTCTTGTGTACCGTAACAGAAACAATATGATTATTTTATTTAATTTATTTATGTATTTATTTAATACTGCGGTTGTTACTGATTGAAAAATAATCCTTGATTTAACCTCTAGGAATTTGGATTTTCTTGTGTTTAATTCCAAGTTTTAGACCTTCATTAGATATAAAAGTAAAACAGTGATGACCTCCATAAAAGGGTTATAATATTAAATTAAAGGTCTTCACGAATTCCAGAGGAGAACACAGTTTTTATGCTGAAATTAGTTGTTTAATTAATCATTTCATAGAAGATAAGAACAGAGAACATCTCAATCATTATTAATTTCATTTTTCATTTATGATGCAATATGCACAATCAGGTCTCATATGCTGTTCCTTATTAGGTCCAGAAAATTAATATTGAAGCAAATATGTCCTAACTTTCATCTACCTCTGAAGTTAACCGAACAAAAAAATGAATATGCATTTTGAAACGTTGCTAATGTACAAAGCAGTCATCTGCATGGCTTTATTAATATAATGCACATTGTTTCTGATACAGCCTCATTCTTTCTCCCTACATATATTTTTTTGTTTCCTAGACACTCAACATTTTCACTGGCTTTGTTTAAACATCCTGCTGTGTTTATTAAGATAAGCATCTGAGATGGACTATGTACATTTCACAAACCCTGATCGTCAACTTGGATGTACACCTGAGTATCAAATCAATGAAGAATTCATGGGTTGCTGATGGTGGTAGAAGGCTGAGTGTGGGGGTGTCAGATGGAAAAGCTAATTTCCATGTGAAACAAAACCGGTGGCTAAAGCAATTAATTTTATGCTGTAACTTGGCCAGCAGAGCATAATCAGGTCACCTCTTACAGAGAATCTTAGTCATGTGGATGTGTGCCAGAGGCACAGGCCCATGTGCAACCTATAGGTGCAGCTGTGATCTGCACACAGGCTGAATGAGAGAGCGCAAAGTACTGTATGTCTGGGTTCACTAGCCCATGCTGTGTACATGCTGTGGGCCTAGTCCTGCAAGCTGCTCAACTCCCATTGACTTCACTAGGACTGACAGTTCTCTATGAACCTGAAATGGGTGCTTATTCAAACTGCACTCTTTTATTAGAACAGTGAAAAACAGGTGAAAGGGAGTGAATTTTCTTCTCTCCCTCTTCCCCAAACAAATGTGAATCCTCCATGGTTGGGATGTTAGGTCCCGACTCCCATTGAATTTCACATGGATTTGGGTTCCTAACTCCATTAGGCTCCTTTGACGATCCTAGAACTTTTTGCTACTTTTGCTGTCTAGCCCTTGTGAAATTCTTCACAAAGTTTCACTCCCAGTTGGCCTGCTGCCCTTGGGGAATCTGGTAAGTGCCCGCCCCAAACAGCCTGCAGTTACAGTTTAAACAGAGCATCCGATGAAGTGAGCTGTAGCTCATGAAAGCTTATGCTTTAATAAATGTGTTAGTCTCTGAGGTGCCACAAGTACTCCTGTTATTTTTGCGGATACAGACTAACACAGCTGTTACTCTGAAACCAACACAAGCAAGTTACTGAGAAGTATGCTACCTGTGATATATCGCTGCCCAGCGCTACCCCCTGTTGTATTTCAGTGGTATACCTGGGTATGGAAAAGATTTCTTTTGGCCCAGCTTTGGGCATTTATATCTCTATTTCCTGGCTCCTGTGTTAGCATTCAAGGCTTTGTCAATGACTTTGCCAATGACTTCACTGTAGCTACACCAGGGATATAGGTGCCCTTGGAATTCCAATTACTCTTGGGCATCATTACTGTCATACTGACATCAGATTACTTACCAGATACACAGATTTCTTCGACGGGGCGAGAGTCCCCCCATAGCTTAACCTAGCTTAAGCTAGAGGGGAATTGCTGAAGTAAGAAATGGCCATCTTCCATATACCTCCCTGCAAATAGAGTGCCCACAGAAGGGCAGCGTAGCTGAAAACATAGGCAGTACTGGCTGTGGAGTGGGGATGGAGAGGCGGAGGGGGAATGCACTGATTCAAAGCATGTCTTCTCCAATCAGGGTCCTGTGGAGCCTAACCACATTGTACAGCTGCCCTCACCAGTGCATCCATTAAATAGAGCAATGGAAGAAGTGCAGCTCATTGCTCTTCTACCGGTTCTGTATATGTGTATGGAAGAGAGAGAGAGAGGTTTGATTGCAGGGAGGATAAGAGACCGGCTACCACCAGTTAGGAGATCACTTTTCATTCAGATGGGTTGAGGCCTTTGTTATTGTAGCTGGAAGACTATAGCTCCCATTCCAGCCCCATAAGTGTATGGTCTATATCAGGGTAGGCAACCTATGGCACGCGTGGCAAAGGCGGCACGTGAGCTGATTTTCAGTGGCACTCACACTGCCTGGGTCCTGGCCACCAGTCCGGGGTGGCTCTGCATTTTAATTTAATTTTAAATGAAGCTTCTTAAACATTTTAAAAACCTTATTTACTTTACATACAACCAGGGCCAGCTCCAGCGTTTTTGCTGCCTCAAGGGGCAAAAAAAACAAAACAAAAAATCTTGCCGCCAAACACGGAGGCGGAGTGATGGTGCGGCTGCCAAATTGCCGCCGGCGACCTAAGAACAGTTGAGTCCCCGCCGTCAAATTGCCGCTGAGTGCAAAACGCGCTGTGACGGAGCAGCCGCCGAATTCCCGCCGCCGCTGTGGGCGGATTGCCACCCCAGAGCCCAACCTGCCGCCCCTTTGCATTTGCCGCCCCAGGCACCTGCTTGGTTCAGTGGTGCCTGGAGCCAGCCCTCCATACAACCATAGTTTAATTATATATTATAGACTTATAGAGAGAGACCTTCTAAAAACATTAAAATGTATGACTGGCACACCAAACCTTAAATTAGAGTGAATAAATGAAGACTCGGCGCACCACTTCTGAAAGGTTGCCGACCCCTGGTCTATATAGTGATTGTGTCTATAGCATGTGAATTCATTGCACTGGGTAATACAGCCCCTCCCTGCTCCCCCCACTGCTGGCTCAGGAAGGTCCTGCACCACACAATCCACTGTCAGAAGTCAGCTATACAGCTGACTACAGCCAGTAGTCGAGGAGTCTTGTGCACTTGGCTCTCTTAATTATTGATATTAGTTAACATTTATATTGGAGTAGTGCCTAAAAGCCTAAATTAGGTCAGGGTCCCAGTGTGCTAGGTGCTGTATAATCATATAGTAAATGACAGACTCTGCCCCAAAACAGTGTTGCCAACTCCAAACATTCAAAAATCATGACTCAGAGAACTCCCAACAGTCCCCCAAAACAAACAAACCAATCATGAGACCGGCTTAGAAATTATGGGGTTATTTTAATAAATAATAATCATCATCATTAATAATTATTATTTTAGGTGTTTTTTTCTATTTGCCTCCTGGTTTTTCAGGCTTTTCTCTGCAGCCATTAGGGCTGGAAATTTACTTTTAAAAATATATATATTTAATGAAAGTTGAGTTCACTTAATCACTTGACTCCAGAAGCTGGAGTTTTTGACAAATACTATATAGCAGGAAATTCATGAGAAAATTGCAAGAATTGGAAACATGGAGAGTTTAAAATCTTTTTGAGAAATGCCAGATATGTTTTGCATTCAAATGCTAAAACAGTTACTGAGTCACTTTGTCTGACCTTGGGCAAATTGCTTGACTTTCTTCTTGTTCCTTAATCATCAAAGCAGTAGGTGAAAGCAGCATTATGAAAAATGTATCACATCTCTGACATTCAAGTTATTTTGCAGAAAAGGCCCGCATTGTAGCTGCATGGGGTGCATACACATGCAGAGCAGATTGAGTGCTGCATGTAGCATGTCAAGAAAGACGCATCAGACATGGCTCTTGCGTTTGCATGGAAGATTTTGTGGAAAAGACCTTTTAAGGGTGGAATATTGGAAGAGGGTAATAGAAAACACTGCATATATTAGCATATCTAGAAATGAAGCTTTCAGTCTCCCGTTGTCAGTAATCTCATTCTAAAATCTTATATAATCCAGATAATATTGCAGCCGTCATCTGAAATTCACTGGGCTCAATTCTCCCTTCATCCAAGCTCTATGCTGCCCTGTCCTGGCCTGAGTTACAGTAGTCTGGGGGCTGCTCTAACATATGCCACTGATGTAAAATCCTTAAGGGCCTTATTCCAGTAAAACTGAGCTCCATCACAACCCTGGCACACCCCATGCACATCTCTGACAACCCCACCCCCCAACCCCCCGAGGGACAGACAGCAGGTGAAGGAACGAGGTACGACAGTGGACTTGTCTGTAGTCCAATTTCGGCCAGAATCCAGCTTCTTTGTGCTGGCACATTAGCACGAAGTGCCTGGAGAGGGAATTAGAATTTGGCCCAGCATTTAAATAACAAAAAAGAAGTTCAAACAATCCCTTGGCGAACTGAAATTTCCAGGTTACGCACAGCTGCCTACTCAGAGATACCTCATGCACCATACTCTAGTGATTACGGAGTGTCTCTTCACCAATCTCAGCAGAGAGGTGGCTGGCATCTGGGGAGAGGATATCCCCCTGTTCCCAGAGCTCCTCACTCAAGATGAAGTGTTGGGGCAGTCCCTGAGAAAATGCCCGTGATGGTTGAGTAGCCATTTGGTTTTCCCTGAAGAACTCAGGGAGGAGAGGAGAGACCTCTCAAGAAAGGGAATGGTGGGGGCTGGCCATCAGGTATCCCCCATCCAAAAGGCAAAACAGTCAGAAGGGCTGGTGGATTTTTAGGACCAGGTTGGTTCTGTGCTAATTCGTAGAATCATAGAATATTAGGGTTGGAAGAGACCTCAGGAGGTCATCTAGTCCAATCCCCTGCTCAAAGCAGGACCAACACCAACTAAATCGTCCCAGCCAGGGCTTTGTCAAGCCAGACCTTGAAAACTTCTAAGGATGGAGATTCCACCACCTCCCTAGGTAACCCATTCCAGTGCTTCACCACCCTCCTAGTGAAATAGTGTTTCCTAATATCCAACCTAGACCTCTCCCACTGCACCTTGAGACCATTGCTCCTTGTTCTGTCGTCTGCCGCCACTGAGAACAGCCGAGCTCCATCATTTTTGTTGCCCTCCGCTGCACTTTCTCCAATTTGTCCACATCCCTTCTGTAGTGGGAGGACCAAAACTGGACGCAATACTCCAGGTGTGGCCTCACCAGTGCCGAATAGAGGGAAATAATCAGCACCTTAGAACACAGTGCAAACATTGGCTCTCACTCAGAGTGACAAATCCTGAATTAGCCATGCTGCTTCCTGTAGCACCTGGGGTTTCCTTCCTGGTCGCTGAACACCCCAGTACCACTTCGCTGTTGTGTTCCAGACAGGCTGCAGGCTGAGGTGTCATGGCTGAGTGTTTTACAGTGGATTTCAAAGGAGCTGTGAGTGAGTCACACTGCAGTGTTGTCATACTGCGGAGTGGGGGGTTTACTGTTTTGTTAAACATCCCTTCAAATCAGTCACCTTATTCATCAGCTTCTTTTGGTCAATATGTTCATTACCTGCATTGTCACCTGCTCCTAAGTAGTTTGCATGCTGATAATACTTCTCTACTCATAAATTCATTAATTAGCAGTCAGCCTGCAGGGTTTAGATCCTTCAAGCTTATTAAAGAACTGGACACTAAACTGATATGAAAGCGGCTGCCTCTTTTCTGTCACTCGTTCCTGATGGCAACTGCTTTCCTCATCAATGCTAAATTATAACAAACACTGCCCTGATTAAAGGTCCAGATACTTGCTGCAGCTGTACTTGGAGAATGGAATCTTAACTGCACAATCCTATTTGAATTGAAATTCAGCACCATCAAATGGTTAAGGCCAAAACAATTATCACTTCAATATATCAAGCCAGTGTATGTTTTTTCAGACCTACTGCAAGCTGTTTTGACCTGCTAGGCAGATTGGTATGCCACGTTGCTTCTTGCAGCTTTCTAAACCTCCCTTCATGAGCTGAGACTACTTGGGAACGGGAAAGAAAAGTTGTGAAAAATCTCAGGTCTCAGACCGTCTTAAACAGAGGTGTTTTAGACCACTACTGTGGCTAAATTTATGCCCTAATGTCCAATCTGGGAGAATAAGGTGCTCCAAAATGTATTTAAAAGAAAATGGTTCTGTCTTCAGACATCCAGCGGTGGGGTCAGAATACTTCCTGCTCTGGGAATCCTGAGCTGGGGAAATAGTCCCGAGGTTGACATTGTGGTTGCTGCAAGATAGAGCAGCCCTGAGGGTGCTTTAATTTGCACAGGGAGTGAACTAGCTCCTAGCTAGAGTGTGGGAGGGGGCAGCAGAATGCCACCTCATCCCTACCCCATGCCTCAAGTTTGCCAAGCATAATTCTGGTGCACCTGAGGATCTGAAATTTTCTTTTCAAGTGGAATCACATTTTTTGTTACTTATAAAGGGAAGCACTTTCAAATGTAGATGCCTCATGCTGGTCTCCTAAATCTAAATGTAGGCACGTAGATAGAAGTGACCTGATTTTTGAAGGCGCTGAGCACTCGCAGCTCCCCTTGAGTTGATCTGGATTTGTAGGTGCTCACTTCTGAAAATGAGGCCAATTGAAATTAGATACCTAAATATGGATTTAGGAGCCTAGCTTTAGGCAACCCAATTTAGAAAAATTGGTTATAAACTTCACATTCAGTTCTTCTCTCAACATAATCTCCACTCCCACTGACATTAATGTTAACGTATCAAGGCAAGAATTGACCCCCATTAAGCACAAAGTCAAATGACCTGAAAATTTACCTTTCCCCCTTGCACATATTTCTGAATTTATTATTTCTCTGCTAATCTGCAACTGACCTTGCATTATTTTTGATGAGTCTAGAAAACATACTATATTGAACTAGCAGAGAGATGAACTGAGTAAACGAATAGGGCATCTCCATCTCAATCATCTATGATTGTATAGTGAATATACATCTATTATTATGGTTACTTACAAGTAAAATGCCACAAATCCAACCATAAAAATGTGTATCAATCCCTCTGGTAGTTTGCAAATAAGGGATCTGAGAATTTGATTGACTATTTGGCTCTTCTTTTTAATTGTCTTTATTTGTCTTTGGTACATGATACTTTACCTTTAATTTTTAAGCATCTAGTAGGTTTCTAACTGGGATGATACTTTCATATTGTTATGAGTTGGGTGAAGCCTTGTTATGGGTTGAATTAAAACCCTATTGAGATTGATAGGTATGAACTCACCCTTCAGTTAACATAAATGTAAGTATAAGCCCTACCTATTGGCTGAGTATTGTTTGGGGAGGGGGAGGTGTGAGAGATTACACACAAATTGTGCCCACACAAGAGCAGAGTGAGATGGGGAAATACCCTGAATGAGCAGTTGGAAACACAATGGCTGGCCCTGAAGGAAACCTGGGAAAAGGTTTCTGGGTCAGGGGTGCAGGCTAAAAGGATGCTCTTGGTGCTGTGAACACAAGACCCTATGTCCTGCTATTTGAGTCCCTCTGCGTTCAGAGACTCAGGACTTTGTACATTCTTTGTACACAGACAAAACTGCATCAAAGGAAATACCAGACCATAATTTTCTATTCTCAGCTGGAACATCCCCAGGGCCCCAAATTTTGACTAGCTGCTCAGGTTGAAAAGGGGCAACAATATTACACACAACCAAGTCTGAGTATGGAGAGGGACATTTAAAACAGGGCTCATAGAGCCTGATATACAGCTCTTTGAAATCAAATGAGTCTCCCCACTGGTTTCAGTGAGCTTTGGATCAGGCTCCAAATGAGCTGAGATCCTAAATGGAAGCCAACACATGCACTATAAACCTTCCACACACTATTATTTATTAATTACAGGACTTAGGTTTTATTTTAATTGCATTTTTCAAAATTCCATTTGTGTATAATAAGAATTATCAGACTGATTGCTGCAAGGGAAATGTTTCTTCGTTTAGTCACAGTAGGTACAGCCTACTTAATAGTAGGGCTAGGTATCTTGCACTGCACTACCAATATGCCACCAAGTCTGCTCTCTAGCAATGAGATGATAGAGCAGTCAGTCTGCCTCGTCAATCCTTGGCCTCTCTGCTGAGACTTCCAGCAAGGGGACCATAGGCACCAACTGTGTGGGTGTTCTGGGGCTGGAGCACCCTTAGGGAAAAGATGGTGGGTGCTGAGCCCCCCATCAGCTACCCCTTCCCTCTCCGCATCTCCCACCTGGGAGCGGGGGCAGGAAGAGGCAGGCCGGGGGTGGGGCCTTGGGTGAAGTGGGGGCAGGGCCTGGCGCGAGCCAGGGGTTGAGCACCCCCCGGCACTTTGGAAAGTCAGCACCTGTGAAGGGGACCACGGCTGGTGGCAGTGATTTTGTAATGTGTGAGTCCTGTCCATTACAGACTGGAATGGATCCATCAGCTCATTTCACTTAAACCAGCCAATAATGTCTTCAGTGGCTCTGCTGACTTGGGTCAAATTGAAATCCATAATCTATAGGGGGAAAGCCCCATTTCCCACTAATTTTGAAGGTGCATGTGGTTTTTTTTCACCCTGTTTGTTGCATTTTTTTCTGTCTTTTAAGTCCTAGTGATTTGTGTCTTCTGGATATTTTATTAATTATAAGAAAATTTGCCTGTTAATTAAAAGGTTCAGTTAGCGGAGTACACAATGTGGCTAAATTAATTCATTAGCTACTTTAAAAAAATAAAAACACCAACAACCAAAATGTGACCCTCCTGGAGCTATAGTTGATGCTGCTGTTCCATGCCAACTACCATAAAATGTAACTAATTAGGTGAAAAGGAAAGAGCACATCCATTACACAGAAATCAGCCTGTCAAGCTAGCGGGTGGGGGGGGGGGGGAAGCACAGTATCAGAGCCAAGATTAGTGTCCCAGCTCATTAAGAGAAAGGTCTGGTAGAGATGGGAAGGGAGACTTCTGACAATACAGATTGGAATTCTAAGCAATTGTTACTTAATCATATTGACACATGAGCCACTGCCTTGCACCAGCGTTCTGTAAATGCTATTTTTTCTAAGGCAGGCAGAAGTGAAGTGTAACCAGTAACCTGTGTTTCACTCCATCAGCTCCCTGACAGCCCTGCTTTGGGAAGTTAATCTTTTTTCATTTTGTCTGTCATCTAGTGCTATTCGCATACTCTACAGTAAGTAGGCTTCTAATGAATCTATTTTTATTTAAGTGACTGTTGGCTGGAGCCTCATTTGAAGCCCCACAATGGAAAGTTTCTTCAGCTCTGTCTTGCCTGGTGGGGTTGTTCTGAGTGGTTGACAGCTTGGTGAATCACAGCTGCCTCCACTCAGTTATAAAGTCAAGTTTTTCTCAGTGTCAAAAACATTCATGTTAATATACAGACAAACTAGATTTTCATGATACTTTGCTAAACTGGATTGAGATGTCTACTGCCATGGAAAGATAACTGTGTCATGGGTGACAAAAATTGCATGTGAAATCCTGGGCCCTAGCACAGTGGGGCCCCATTCTTGGTGCTTAGGCACTAACCTAATAAATATGATTTATAAGATAATATGATCCTGGGATACATAAAGAGGAGAATATCACATAGGAGTAGATCAGTTATTTTACATTTGTATTTGGCACTAGTATGACTGCTCCTGAAATACTGAAATACTGTATCCACTTGTGGTTGCCACAGTAAAAGAAGAATGCTGATAAATTGGAGAGGGTTCAGAGAAGAGCCCTGAGACTGAATAAAGGATTAAAAAAGCATGCCTTATAGTGATAGACTCAAACAGTTTAATCTGTTAGTTTAACAAAGGGAATTTTAAGGGATGACTTGTTTGCAGTCTATAAATATGTACATGTGGAACAAATATTTACCAATGGGCTCTTCAGTCTAGCGGAAAAAGTATAACACAATCCAATGGCTGGAAGATGAAGCTAAATAAATTCAGACTGGAAACAAGGTGTAATTTTTTAACAGCAAGAGTAATTCACCATTGGAACAATTTACCAATGGTCATGGTGGATTCTCCATCATTGACAATTTTATGAATAAAGTTTGGATGCTTTTCTAAAAGATATTCTCTATAAATTAATTTGGGGAAGGTCTCTGGCCTGTGTTACACGGGAGGTCAGACTAGATGATCACAATGGTGCCTTCTTTGACTTTGGAATCTATGAATCTTATAATTAATAATGATCATTAATAATGGGAATTTTGCCATTGACTTCATTGGAGCCAGGATTTCACCCTGAACATTCAATACTTGAGTTTCAGCTAGTATTACTCTGTGAAGTTATTGAGGTAGTGAGATAGCTTCATGCTATAACCTGAGTTGTGCCATTGCCCTTTCTGAATGACGAAGGCTAGTAGGGAATTAATGGGGGTCTATTTCAGTTGAGATTATCATTGTTCCCATACGGGGCACAATATTCCATTGGCTGTTAAAGATGGTATCATGAGGCCCATGACCATAAACCAACTTCTGATGCTGACATTCTGACTAACTATTGACCAGTAATCTATCTCCCAAGCTTGAGAAAGGACATTGAGAAGGTGGCAGCATGGCAATTCTGGCAATTTCTCGATTCCTCAGGTTTCCATATTACCACAGGTAGCACAGGGGGTTCTATTTTCACCCCTACTTTTCAACATTTATATGAGGTTGCTGGAAGCATTAGAAAAGGGACATGGACTGCAATGCATTTTACATGCTAATGACACCCTGCTTTACATCTGACATGTTTGGAGCAATGGGACAAACTATCTGGGATGAAATCCTTGCTCCATTGAAGACAATGGCAATAATCCCATTGATTTAAATGGGGTGAGGATATCACCCCTGGTGCCAAGATGATCTTTGGGCTTACATAAGGGATCTCTGACTGCAACTTAAGAAAAGCCAGAGATAGTGTTCGTAGACGATCTACCTGCTCCTGGAGATGACAGTGCAGACTTTCTTTTAAAATACAGACTTTGCAATGTGGCAGAGAATCCTTTTTCCCTTCTACTTTGCACAGCCACATTTGGGCAAGAGACAATGCAGCCATAAATAAATATTGTAGAGCTATTTCACCTTTTTTTTTCTCTTCATGACTTGTCCATGAACATGTTGCAAAATTCACAGATTTGTTCATTGTTTGAAATGATTTGCCTATATCTTCAATGAATACTCTGTAGTTTGCAGATTCTTCACAAACTTTCATAGACCAGTATTTGGAATTCACATTGTTACTGGTCATTTGCATATCTCATAGGGTTCCATTACGGGCCCAGTCCAGCTGTTACTGAAGTCAATCGGACTTGCCAACTACAGCAACAGACAAATCACGTCCTAGATAACTAGTTACGTAACTAGTCAACAACAGCATGAATTATGAAAGGCACATATGAGTATAATGTTTGACATTTTCAGGCTGTCCATATTCAAAGTAAAAAATTTGGCTTTTGGGTAGTAAAGGTCATTTGCAGAAGTAAAGGTCATTCATAGCTCTAGTCGAAAAGAGATGAAAAATTTCCTCGAACATTTTTGACTAAATTTTGAAAATTTGAAAAAATTTCAACCATTCACTAGAATTTTTGTGAATGCCGATGGACTTGGGCAGAGTTACAATGAATTAGTTTTAAAAACTAAATGAATGTTTCACCCAACCCTAAAATTACTGCAAGACACATATATGTCAGTCAGGCACACGTGGCATCAGTTCACAACAGAAGATAAAGATCAGATATATTAGGGGAATCTTCAGGTTACACTTGCTGAGATTGTGGACTTACTTTCCTATTGATGAAAATACTCCTTTCCAGTTGAAAGAGCAAACTGTTCTTGTTTTTCTTTCATCATAGCCCTGAACCCTGAAATTAAACACAGCAGGTATGGCGACTTCCCAAACTGCAAAACAAATGTACACGTCAGTGTTATTATGTGTATGCTATTATTTTTAAGAGCTGCCGGACATTCTAAAAACAGGCAAGTCCAGGGCAACTGATTGCTTTTCATGGTTTAAGTAGTCATAACATTTTCAACTGACAATTATGTTTCATGGCGCTCTTGTTAATATTTATGATTAGGATCAATATGGTGGGTGAGATTTTCAAAAACACTCTGCATCAGCTTTACTCTGCTTCTGTTGAAACCAATGGTAAAACTCCCATCAAACTCAATGGAAGCAGTTAATGTGGAGTGCTTTTGAAAATCTCACACCGGCTGCTTATTGTCATGCTGCTGTGCGCTGACATCTTTTTGAGATCTTAAAAACGAAGCGAAGAGACTGGATAGTACTTGGATGGGTGACTTTCAAGGAATTCATTTTGTGTGTGCTGTTGTTTATTCAACATGTGCCATTATTTTCTTCTGAGTCCGTATTGAGTCAATGAACCAGGATGGTGCAAAGCAACAGTGTGAAAGAGGATAAACAGGAGCACCTGATTAACTTTTTCTGTACAATTCATTATTTTGTAGATAACCATCATCTCTTTTTCTATCAGGTCTTCTCTTCAAAAATAAACAGTTCCCATAGCCCCAAGACATATCAGATGTGGTGCACACAGGTACTATGGTCCCAATATTGCAGACACTTACATGCACGATTAACTTCACACATGTCAGTAGCTCCATCCAAGTCAATTGTGTTTTCAAATGTCCAGAAAAATAGGCCTTTTGTGTCTGTAATATTTTTCTGATTAGTTGATAAGTCGTGCTTGAAGTCAATGAAATTGTGTGTGTGTACGCTCGAAATGAATGGATTTACATCTGTCTGTGTGTGTGTACAGTCTAGGATGTGAGTGTTTGGGGCCTATAAGTGAAAAGAGCTCCAATTTCTTGTCCTTAGAAAACATTTTAGATTTCTGTAATTTCCAAACAGCCCAACAAAGGGCCAAACTTAAAATTCCACCCAATTCTCAGTGGGAGACAGCCTTCAAGCCTGGAAATGAATTCTCATCTCTATATACAGTTATAGTTTCTTTCTAGAATGTCATGTAAATAAATGAAAAGAAATGGCAAGATATACCCCCTACCTAAACTGACATGTGTGGCCAGCAGGCAAGCCATCAGTCTATTGCTGACCACTTTTCTGTCCAACTTCTAACAATGTCTGCAACCTCAATGGTGGTGTTACAGCTTTTTACGCCCTCACCCCCCCCCCAATCAGTTGTTAAGCTGATGATTTTTTAAAAAATGGTACAAATGAGAGTCGAACAGGAGAGCAACAATCTTTTGGGATTATACTTGGGGCACATAAGTCATATTTCTATCTCCATAACAAATGAGGTGTCACGTTTTCACTACCTTTTTCTGAGTTTATATTAGTCAAGGATACAGCAGTAAAACATTCAGTCATGAAGTACACTACAGAGGCAGAGACTGATGTCAAGGCAAAATTGTAATTAAGAGCTACCTGAAGGATATATGATTACTTTCACAAGAGAAAGCTTTTACTTGACTATTGTAGCACTTCTTGCCAACCAATTAAGAAGAAAATGCCCTATTGTGATATGAAGGACCTATTTAGCTGGACATTTGTAAAAAAATGGATTCCTACTGACCCTTTATATCAGAAGGTCAAATCCAGAGCCATTGTTAAAGCTGTTTAATCATTATTTCCAGCTCTGAGTTGAGGAAAGAAAAATGAAGTGTTAATAATAACAATCAGAATGGTTTATCAGAACCACTAAACAGAAAGGACACAAATAATTGTTTAAGCAAAGAGAATAATAATTAATGATTCCGTCATGGCTGTAGCATTATTCATCACAAATGTAACAAACAGATATGCGTAAAGTGCTGAGCACAGGTATTGCTTCATTCACTAACAAAATGCAGACACCTATGGGGAACATAAGGAATGCTTCAAACCAGAAACTGAAGAGGAAGATCAAATCTAATAACTGCAGAAGGAGGTAATTACCAAAGTTGGAAATTTAAAAGGACAATGGGGTTCGCACACCTACCCTAATAAAATGAGATAGAATCCTAATAATAGCTATCTCTTATACAGTGTTTCTCATCAGTACATCTCAGAGCACTTTACAAAGAGAGGTGAGTATCATTATGCCCATTTTACAGATGGGGAAACTGAGGTATAGAGAGGCGCCAGGTTTCCTGAGTCCCAGTCCAGTGCTTTATCCCCCAGGCCACACTGCCTGAAAGAAAGAAATAATATACATAGTTAGGCTTTGAGTGTTTCAAAGCACAAGCCAACTTCTAACTGCCAAAGTGAATGACACCACAAAATAATATTACCTTACATGTCTCTAGGAACTTCCAAGCAATAAAGCATAGTAAGAACGCAACATGCTTTGCAAGCATTAATTAAATGATCCTTAAAATACAATTCTGTGGTACCAGTAGACCTATATGTTTTCCAATACAAAAACTTATTTTTGGAGGAACGAAATATGCTATAAACTTTCACTGCAGAGCAAAAATTGTCACACAAAGTCTTGGCAACAGCCAAAATATTTTTTTAACCAAATTAACAAATTGTTACTTTTGCATATCTGTGCATTTAGCAAATATGCTTTTTACATTTTTAAAACCTGTATAACTCAAAAACATTTTTGTTTTAAATCTGGCAACTGCCCAGATTGAATTCAGGGCATTTTCACATTTGGAGAAATTACTAAACAACAGTGAACTTCAAGCAGGGTGTATTCAGCAAATGTAGCTTCCCCTCGAGTTTTTTATTCCATATGATTACATTCCGCATACAGAAATTGCACCTTGTGAATATGTCAAACAGTGTGTTTTCACAAACCAGCAGCAACCAACTCAAATGATGTAAATTCGCCCTTTGACATAATTACTATAAATATGACAGAAAAAAGATATTTCCAGGATGCATTAATGTAATGACTGACTAGTGATATAGCAGTCCCCTATTTCTATGGAAGTCTACAGGAAAGCAACGCTCAGTACAGATTTCTGGACTTTATTTCTTGCCACTCATTGGCAGATTTTTTTTTAAGAGATAATCAAGAGATTAGAAACTGCAGGCCACACCCTCATCTGGTGTAAACAAGAATAGCTCCACTGGAGTCGAATTACACCAACTAAGATATAGAAAAAATACCCTAGCTGGCTTCCCCTGCACTGAAGCAACAAACAAGTCACCCCCACAAAGACCACCCAGAAAGAAAACAAAGACTGTGCTCGTTGTTGTGCATTTGCAATGGGTTTGAACGACAGCATAGCAGTTTTAGATTAAATCTCAAGAAAAACTTCCTCACTGTAAGAACAATAGGACAATGGAACAAACTGCCTAGGAAAGTCATGGAAGCTCCTTCACTGAAGGTTTTCAAAAGGAGGCCGGATAGCCAGCCATCTTGGATGGTTTAGCCACAACAAATCCTGCATCTTGGCGGGGGGCCAGACTAAATGATATATGTGGTCTCTTGTAACCGTAGGGCTCTATGATACTGTGATTTCAAGTGTGACAGATATGGTGGTCTTGGTGCTCACAGAAGTTAAATGTTGATGTTGCTTTCCAGCCTTTCCATGCCCCCAATTAAGAAAAGGATTTGTTCACAGTGTTCTTCTTATGGACACTTGGCACACTGGAATTCAGCAATGAAATGAGGGGAAGGGGGTGCATTATTAAGGCTCATAGGCATGGTTATCTCAGGTTCTGATGTGGCCCCTGTTATTATAGTTTCTGAGTGCCTCACAGTGTTTAAAGTATTGATCCTTACAACAACCCTGTGAAGCAGGGAAGTGCTATTGTCCCTATTATACAGATAGGGAATTCATAAACACATAGATTTAGGGCCAGAGGGACCATTATGATTATCTAATCCAGTGGTTTTCAACCTTTTTTCATTTGCAGATCCTTAAAAATTTGAATGGAGGGGCAGACCCCCTACCATAGAAGTCTTAGACTGAAAACTGACTAAGCAGAATTCAACTATAAATGTTGCACTCGCTCAGCACGGCATTTGACACAGGGTGAGAAAGGGCGTTAAACTGTGGACTTCTGTGGTAGTAACAAAACTTCTGGGTTTTGACCTGTAGGTGGGGGTATTCACATACTTTTGATTGATTAAGAAAAACAGAATGCCATTTCTGGAATCAGAAACTTTATTTTCATCTTTCGCAGAGCCCTTAGACACAGTCTTTGGGCCCACAGGGGTCCATGGACCACAGGTTGAAAACTACTGATCTAGTCTGATCTCCTGCACAAGGCAGGCCATAAAACCTTGCCCACCCTCTCCTGTAGTACATCCATAACTTCTGGCTGAATTACTGAAGTCCTCAAATCTTAATTTAAAGACTTCAAGTTACAGATAAGCCACCATTTACTGTAGTTAAACCCAGCATGTTACCCATGCCCCACATTGAAGAGGAAGGTAAAAATAAAGAAAGGGGTGGGGGTCTCTGCCAGTCTGACCTGGGAGAAAATTCCTTCTCACTACAGATATGGCCATCAGTTAGACAATGAGCATGTGGGCAAGACCCACCAGCCAGACACCAAGAAAGAATTCTCTGTAGTAACTCAGAGCATCTTTGGTCATTGGAGATATTTGCTAATAGCAATCATTGATGGGCCATATGCCATTGTAGGCAGTCTCATCTTACCATCCCCTCCACAAACTTATCGAGCTCAGTCTTAAAACAAGTTATGCTTTTTGCTCCCACTACTCCCCTTGGAAGGCTTTTCTGAACTTCATTCCTCTGATGGTTAGAAACCTTTGTCTAATTTCTGTTTGCCAAAAGCTGGGAATGGATGACAGCAGATGGATCACTTGATGATTACCTGTTCTGTTCATTCCCTCTGGGGCACCCTGCATTGGCCACTGTTGGCAGACAGGATACTGGGCTAGATGGACCTTTGGTCTGTCCCAGTATGGCTGTTCTTATGTTCTTATGTTCCAGCATAAACTTGTTAATGGCCAGTTTATATCCATTTATTCTTGTGCTAACATTTGCCTTTAACTTAAACAATTATCTCCCTCTCTGGTGATTGAAAGCAATCATATCTCCCCTCAGCCTTCATTTTATTTGGCTAAACATACCCAAACTCTTTAAGTCCCCACTTGTCAGGTAGGTTCTCCATTCCTCGGATCATTCTAGTAGCCGTTCTCTGCACCTGTTCCAGTTTGAATTCTTGAAATATGGAAGATCAGAATTGCACCCAGTATTCCAGATGAGATCTCACTGGTGCCCTGTATAATCACAATAATGCTTTCCTATCTCTACTGGAAATACCTTGCATTAACCTTTTTCACAGCTGCATCACATTGGCGGCTCATAGTCATCCTGTGACCAACCAGAAAGACACCTAGATCTTTCTCCTCTTCTGTTGCTTCCACCTGATACATCCGCAGCTTATAGCAAAAAATTCTTGTTGTTAGTTCCTATGTGCATGTCCTTGCACTGTTAAATTTCATCGCATTTCTTTTACTCCAGTTTTCAAGTTCATCCAGATCTTTTTGTACAATATTCTGGTCTTCCTCTATATTGGCAATACCTCCCAATTTTGTGTCATCCGCAAATTTTATTAGCACTCTCCTACTTTTTATGCCAAGGTCATTATCAAAAATATTAAATAAAATCAATCCCAAGACTGAGCCTGCAGGAACTTCACTACTAACCACCTTCCAGTCTGACAGTCCACCTTTCAGCATGACCCATTTTTGTCTCCCCTTAAACCAGTTCCTTACCCACCTTTCAGTTCTCATATTAGTCCCCATCTTCTCCAATTTAACTAATAATTTCCCATGTGAAAGTGTCATAAATATAAAGGGAAGGGTAAACCCCTTTGAAATCCTTCCTGGCCAGGGGAAAGCTCCTCTCACCTGTAAAGGGTTAAGAAGCTAAAGGTAACCTCGCTGGCACCTGACCAAAATGACCAATGAGGAGACAAGATACTTTCAAAAGCTGGGAGGAGGGAGAGAAACAAAGGGTCTGTGTGTCTGTCTATATGCTGGTCTTTGTCGGGGATAGACCAGGAATGGAGTCTTAGAACTTTTAGTAAGTAATCTAGCTAGGTATGTGTTAGATTATGATTTCTTTAAATGGCTGAGAAAAGAATTGTGCTGAATAGAATAACTATTTCTGTCTGTGTATCTTTTTTGTAACTTAAGGTTTTGCCTAGAGGGGTTCTCTATGTTTTTGAATCTAATTACCCTGTAAGATATCTACCATCCTGATTTTACAGGGGGGATTTCTTTATTTCTATTTACTTCTATTTTTATTAAAAGTCTTCTTGTAAGAAACTGAATGCTTTTTCATTGTTCTCAGATCCAAGGGTTTGGGTCTGTGGTCACCTATGCAAATTGGTGAGGCTTTTTATCCAACATTTCCCAGGAAAGGGGGGGTGCAAGTGTTGGGAGGATTGTTCATTGTTCTTAAGATCAAGGGTCTGGGTCTGTAGTCACCTAGGCAAATTGGTGAGGCTTTTTACCAAACCTTGTCCAGGAAGTGGGGTGCAAGGTTTTGGGAAGTATTTTGGGGGGAAAGACGCGTCCAAACAGCTCTTCCCCAGTAACCAGTATTAGTTTGGTGGTGGTAGCGGCCAGTCCAAGGACAACGGGTGGAATATTTTGTACCTTGGGGAAGTTTTGACCTAAGCTGGTAAAGATAAGCTTAGGAGGTTTTTCATGCAGGTCCCCACATCTGTACCCTAGAGTTCAGAGTGGGGGAGGAACCTTGACAGAAAGTGTATCAAATACTTTACTGAAATCCAGGTAGATTTCTCTGGGTAAGGATAAAAGGGGTAAAAAACAAGAGTGATGTCATTGATAGGGGTGTACTATAGACCACCTAACCAGGAAGAAGAGGTGGATGAGGCTTTTGTTGAACTAACAAAATCATCCAAAGCACGGGACTTGGTGGTGATGGGGAACTTCAACTACCCAGACATCTGATGGGCAAATAATACTGCATGGCACAGATTATAAAACACAGTCTGGAATGAATTGGAAACATTTTATTTTTAATTTCAGAAGGTGGAGAAAGCAACTAGGGGAGAGGCTGCTCTGGATTTGATTTTGACAAGCAGGGAGAAACTGGTTGAGAACTTGAAAGTGGAAGGCCGCTTGGGTGAAAGTGATCATGAAATGACAGAGTTCATGATTCCAAGGAATGGTAGGAGGGAAAACAGCAAATTAAAGACAATGGATTTCAAGAAGGCAGACGTTAGCAGACTTGGGAAATGGATAGGTAAGATCCCATGGGAAGCAAGCCTAAGGGAGAAAAAAACAGTTCAAGAGAGCTGGCAGTTTTTCAGAGATGTTATTAAGGGCACAAGAACAAACTATCCCACTGTGTAGGAAAGATAGTAAGCATGGCAAGAGACCACCCTGGCTATTTTTGTTTATCCTGCCATTTAGTTTTAACTGAATTAACTCATGATCACTTGAACCATGGTTGTCCTCTGCAACCAATTCTTCTCTGAGGTCCCTGTTACTTATTATGTACTTAAGTCTAAAATGTTATCACCTCTTGTTTGTTTGATGACTGTTTGGTGAAGAAATCTGTCAGGTATCACATCCAGGAGTATCTGGGCCCTACCATTCTTAGTAGCACTTGTCCTGCAATCTATATCTGGGAAATTATGATCACACAATTCCCAGTAGTATTTATTTCATTAAAAATATTAAAGAGCTCTTTGTCCATACCTGAAGCACAGAGGGATTAAGTGACTTTTCCAAGGTCACATAGGAAGTCTATTGCACAGCATGAAATTGAGTCTCCCAATCCTTGGCTATGAGTCTATGACCATAACCACTGGATCATTCATCTTCTATATGAACACTGAGCTGAAGTTGCAAGAGGAGAAACATGAGTAGTAAAAATGGACTTTAACCGAAACCCAGGATCTGGACATCCCTGAACTTTTGAAAAGCTTTGACCTGGATCCACACTTTCTGGATATCTTCTAGCTATTTGAGGGACTGAAGCAAATTCCTAGATCAAGACATGCTCTAACTTCAGTAAACTTTGCTTCTGAATCCGAATCCAAATCCAAATAATGTGGTTCAGTCCCCTATTTAATAAGGACACAGTTAGTGAATATTAAAAGAATTATCAGGCGTAAAAATGAAGCAGCCTGATAACTCAGCATGAATAAACATTTATTTGTTAAAATATGTGATAAAAATTCATATTAGAGTTGGTTGGAAATTTTCTGATGGAACATTTTTCTGGCAGAAAATAGCCATTCACTGAAATCTAACTGTTTTGTGGGAATATGGTGATTTCAACAAATTCTGATGGATACCTTCCTGTTTTCCTGCCAGCAAACTCACCTGGCTCCTCCGAAGACTTCTTAGTGGGCTCCCCAGTAGCCCAGACTTCCAAGCTCCCACCTCCTTGCCAATTTGGGCTCCAGAGCAGCCTACCCGGTGGACTGATGGGGAGCTGGAAACCTGAAAGCTCTGGAAATCCTTAGACAGTGGTGCCCTAACTTTTCCTGTCACATCCCCCTTTACCAATAATGGAATCTGTCCGCAACCCCCCCCCCCCCGCATTAATGCACAGTGGGCGCAGCAGAGGAGTTTGTGCTGACGGCAGAGCTGGGGTCAGAACTGGGGATGGGAGCGGAGCCGGGGCTAGCAGCAGAGCTGGCCTCGGGGCGGAGAGGGGGAGGAGAGGAGCTGTGGCTGCGGCTGGGGGTGAAGCAGGGGGCAGAGTGGAGCTGTGTCTGGGGACAGAGCTCGGCTGGGGATGGAGCATGGGGTGGAGTGGAGCTGTGTCTGGGGGCAGAGCTGGGCTGGGGGCAGAGTAGAGCTGTGGCTGGGGGCAGAGAGTGGCTGTGTGGCATTCCCTTCCCACCCCCTGTTGAGGCTGGCCTGGACCCCACCATGCTTCCCCCACAATCATTCTTCCATCCCCATATAGGGGGATGCGCCCCACAGTTTGGGGACCACTGCCCTAAGACTTTCAGGCTTCCCTCTTGCTTGGTAGACAGGGGCTTTCTGACTCCCTTGATCCAGGTCAATCTCCCTGGCAGTCTGTCTGAGATTCATGGCTTTCAGGCTCCCCGAGCTGCCCATTTCCCCTCCTGTTTCACTGCCAGGGCTCTAGGCAACTTGAAGAGCCTCAGAAATCTTTTCTAAATGACATTTCCAAGTGCCCCTTCTATGGGAAATATCCAGAGCTCATTCTTTGTTCCACGTCAAACTGTTTTCTTTTTTAATTTCAGAATTTCCCGCAGACAGGAATTCCAATTTTCCATCCAACCCTAATCTGTATCCATATTTACCAAGAGCATAACTCCATGCTCCTTTTACTGAAGGACACTGAAGTGTACTGAAGCACACTTGAGTGAATGTAGATACATCTCTAGATCCATGGTAGGGAATCTACTCTTCAGCTTCTTCATAAGCTCTGACCATAGTGTGGTTTGAGTTAGACTTGTCTGAAACAATTTTCAAGGGAGCCTTGTATGGGTGTAAAATAACTCATGTCCACTCTTCAGCACAACTCCTTGGTCAGAACTCTGTAGAATGCCTGGGAGGTTATATAGACCTCAGTTTGTATTACGACTCTCTGTTCAATCAAAAATGTCCAAGTTCTCAGAGTTGATATTTCCCACTCAAAAGCTTTCAAAAATTTTTGTCTTGCAGAAATTTTTAATTTGTTACGATTCAGAATGGAAAGTGATTTGGATATGTTGAAATGTCCTGCGAAAGGAAAATTTAATTTTTTGACCTTACTCCAGTACTTTCTGTTCAGGTCCTTCCATTCTGGAGTTTACTACACCCCTATTGGCCTGACAGAGCTGATAAGTGTTTGCTTTCCAGAGCACCATTGTAAGGCCTATTTATTTTCTCAGGCTTCCCCTGAAGGGGAAGATTGCACATGGGTGACTGTGTGGAGGAGGAGATAATGGTTTGGCATTTGAAAAGACTAATTAATAATTATTTGTATCACAGTATTCTCTAGAGCTCTCAATGAGGACTATAGTGTTAGGTGGAGTGCAAACATTAGGAGGACATGGACCATGCCCCAAAGATACTACAGTCCAAGGTCCTGATCCTACAATTTGATTCAAACAGGTGGACCACTGAGCCCATGAGGAGCTTATGGGGCTAATGGGCCTCCATGTGGGTGCAGGTCCCCTCACAGGGATCTGATCACAGGATCAAGGGCTAAGATAGCATTCAGTATCCCCAAGATGAAGGAAGAGGAATATGGATAGTGTGGCCATTGGCAGACCATGAACATTTTAATTTAATTCAAAACTGACTTGCATCTTAAGCTTTAGAGAGGCACACTCTCACAAACCCACAGCTGGATCTGCAGGTCCCCATACAGAGTTCCTCTGAAATCAAAGAGGCTTCATGTGGGTGCAATCTGATAGCAACACCAGGGCTTTGTTGTAATCTCCCTAGGGCAGGGACTGCATCCAGGTATGTTTTTGAACAGTACCTGGCATTTTGGAGTCCAATGCTGACTGTGGCCACTGGGAACTATATTTATATTAAGGGGCTAGACCCACAGCTGGAGTAAATCAACACCTCTCCAATAAACTCAATAGTAATTAATAGCATTGTAGTCAGTGGAGCAATGCTGATCTACACCAATGAAGGATTTGGCCCTAAATTTTAAAAACAAACAACATGCTGTTTTGCTGTGTTCTCAGAACAGCCCTATGTGGTAAGTAGGTAAATATTATTACTTCACGTTTGCATAGGGGGAAACTGAGGCAGAGTGAAACTCTCCCGAGGCTGGAGTGGGAGGCTCTATCAGGCAGTTCCAGATTTGCACAGACCAATAGATTGAACTTCTTAATGGCTACAATTATTGCAACGCTTTGTGTCAGTCAGAGAGGAGGAGAGTGTTGTGCTGGTCTGATCCAAAGCAGGCCAGTAAATGAATGGGAAAGATTCCCAGTAACTTCAGTATGCTTTGGATTGGAGCATTTAAATGGTAGTGCACAGCTGCTGTTGGCTCTAACATGCCATGCAGGTTATTACTAACAAAACTCTTGGCTCTGTGGCCGTCACACATGCTGTTTTACTTCCCCTTGCCCAACATGTCGTCCGCAATTCAGAATAGATTTTGGATCTAAGCATTTATATTTCTAAGTAAGCTCTATTAATAGCAAGTACTACACTAACTACAACTACTTTTAACAAGAAATATGTACTTGGCCTTTTTCTAGTAGAAATCTCTAATGATATGGCCTCCCACTTATTCCTTTCATGTTTCCTTCTGCTGTCCAGTGAGAGCGAGTAGCAATGGTTTTATACCACTACTTAGTGTTTAGCTCTAGCACATCCCCACCCAAGATCAACTGTCAGTGAGCTACATTGCATGGTAGAGTGAATTCTGTTTATTTTGATTCTAAGGAACTGTTCAGGTAATAACTTTGCACTAGTTGCAAACAATTCTGATGACCAGCATTGGTGCCTGACCTAGGAACACACAATTCTATTGGAGAATACCTTAGGTACTTATAGGGACCCAATTACCGTTCAACAGCCTTCGGAGGCAGCGAAAGTACTATTATCTCCATTTTACAGATTGGAAACTGAGACACAGTGACTAAAAGTTTTGACTAACATTACACAGGACGTCTGTAGCAGATCAGAGAATTGAACTCATATTTCCTAAGTCCCAGGCTGGTGCCCTAGTCAACAGACTACCCCTACTCTCTAGCTATAAAAAGAGAAACACTGCAAGATGAAGCTAAATGGGGTGCTGTCCGTTATGTCTTCCAAAAACAGAGGGACACATCATCCCCTGTGTTTTTCCAAAGGGAGACAAAAAGTAGGGAAAGTGTGCATCTGGTCAGTACAATACTAGGAGCTGTGCGGGATGGAGAATGCCCTGTGCAGACAGAATTGTGTGAGAATTTTGCTGCCAAACTCTAACAACTCTTTACTGAACGTGTGTGAACTCTGTTTTTTCTTCCCCAGAGGCTTATAATTTAGCCAAATTTGGGTGAATTTTCACAGGGGTACCAAAAAGCACATCCATGGCACCAGGGTAACACCCCCACCTTGCAAAATTTCAAGTACTTGCTCTAAAGTATGGGGACAACAGGGATTCTCAGTGAAACGGTTGTAAGAATTTTTTAACAAAAGCAAAACAACCTATGTTCCCCTAACCTCGTTCTTGGAAACAGCTGAATTATTTTAGCTGAAACCTCCCCAAAACATTCAGCCCGAAGCAGACACTCAGCATGGAAAATTTCAGCCAGAACAGTTTAGGTTTGGCAAACCTTTAAGTAACTAAGCAGGAGTTTTATAAAGGAAAATGCTGGGCAACCCTAAGGGTAGATGTTGCTACTTGCAAAGTCTATAATAAGTAACAGTAAAAATAGATGGGCAAATAATGCGAGAGTGAATTTGTTTAGAAGTTTGAAAGAATAGTTGCAATATCTACCTCGCTCTAGTGATTAGTCCTGGGGGGTTTTCACTGAAATTTAGGAAATTGTAACTCGTCGACTGTACTGATGTAACGCTTGTACTGAGTTACAAAAGTGAAAGCCCAATATATTTAAACTCATGTCTTGATTTTCCAGTCCTGCTGTGCTTGATGCAGGACCATAGAGAGGGGCACAAAGGTAGTTTTATGACACCTTTCCATTCCCCCCAGTATTGAGGCTTGTGTAAGGTAGAGCAGCCTGAAAGCTGCTGTAACTTCACATCTAGCTGCCTGTGGGCTCCTGGATCCATTCTGGCAGCTGGGGATTGCAAGGTTAAGGATGCTCCAGCTACACCACTTTTCCCTTGAACGCAACTTTCTGACAGTGACCTGGAGGGGGCTCCACACACCCAGCGATTCACCCTGTGCGCTACTGAAGCTGTGCAAAGCAGCTGGAGCAGACCCAAGAATAATAAATTCTCAGCATAAATAATGTAAATGCCAATAAATGACATAAGGCTGCTTGGTAGCGTTAATGCCAAATTATTTGCTGAGCATCTTAAAGTATCTTCTTAGAGGTAGCTAAGTAACATTTGTGCTCCACACAGCTTTTCATAAAGGAGCTAATAGACATTGCTGAGCATGAGAGTCAGAGCCATTCCCTTCCATTATACAGCACTTTCTTTTATTCTTCATCCCACACAAACTGAAAAAACAATGTTATGGGCCATGGACCAGTCTCCCAAGGGGAAGTGTTGGAAACCCGATCACATGAGTCATTTAAAACTGGGTGGGACAAAGCACTCAATAACAATGTAGTGTGTTAACAATCCTGCAGTGGCCCCTAGGGGATGATTGACTAGCTCAAACCAATAGGCCTTTTCAGGTTCTGATTTCTCTGATTCTGTGATCTTGCAAAAGGCAATGTCTTGGTGAGGGAAAAATTTCTCTCCTGGGGTCAGTAACTTTAACATGTGTTAAGCCCATCACTAACTCCACACCATAAGTCTGCGTAATCAAGGCATGGCTACCAAAACCCAGCACAGCGTATGGCGATGACTCTGTGATGATGGATGTATAGCACAGTTTTGGGAGTGAGCCACATGAGCAAACATTCCTTCAAGGGGAGCCTACGCTGTTCAGAGATGCAGAACCTTACTAGAAATGTTATACCGGCTGTTTAATTCAGTAGAAAAGGGGATGCTTTGCATTAGTTGTTTGATATTCTCTGGGAGGCAGGTGAATTGCTGACAAGGGAGGGCAGGGAAGCCATCCAGATGAGCTCCCCGTCCCATCAAGCAGCCTTGTGTAGATTCAGATCTATCACCCGTTCAAGATCTCAGAAGTCACTGTATGCCTACAACTGCTCTAACCAGTAAAAACATAGGCAGGCTCCATGTCTAGTTGGCAGCCGGTGTCAAGTGGAGTGCCCCAGGGGTCGGTCCTGGGGCCAGTTTTGTTCAATATCTTCATAAATGATCTGGAGGATGGTGTGAATTGCACTCTCAGCAAATTTGCGGATGATACTAAACTGGGAGGAGTGGTAGATACGCTGGAGGGCAGGGATAGGATACTGAGCCTACTCCAGGCTACATGCTGGTTAGTTAAGTAAAATGGGCTTTACCTCTTCCCCTTTAATGTAGAGTGACTGTGGACTTTCGGCCGCTGATATTAGCAGTGTCAAGATTTGGCACAAAGGAAACAAAGAACTATTGAACTTTGATCTGTGTAGATATAAGTGTCTAGGTTGTCACACATTCTCACTTGTTTTCTCCAGTTCAAAAATTCAGCTATATCATATCTTAAGAAGAAAACTAAAAACAAAAACCTGCAATGTTACCCACATTGCTAGTTACAGTTTTGGTCAGTTGGTCTGTCCAATAGCCTGTAATAGCCTAAGTTAAAAACAGCCGCATGTTTCTTTTAATCAATACGATGATTTAAACTGGTGCTACTCTCAACTTCCCAAGCTTAGAGAATCTGAAAAAGGCCTCGAGCCATTGTTGGTTGAGACACATGAATAACTTTGTAAAGAAGTATAAAAGGGATTCATAGTGAAACGAGAGAATTAATTCACAAATTATAGTTAATGCCCTGTAAGATTAGGAGATGTTCAAATAGAATAAAAAAGCAGTAAATACCGCATGCTGAGCCACCTCATAATAAAGAATTGACACACTAAACAGAGACTGGTTCGGTGGGGAAAAATACATCCTTGCTGCTTGTCACAGAGTATTCCCAGATGAAGTACATAAATAAACATGCCACTCACACACGGCACTTCTTCCTACGAAGCTGTCAATGAAGTGAGGTATAAGTGTAAAATTGGAGGCCTGGGTGGCAGAGGAAAAATCTGGGTTGTGCTTTGCTTCTTTCGGTAGAGAAAGAAGGAAAAGGAAGTATTAGGCCACCAAGAGCTATTATTATTTCTATAGCTTCATAGGGCCTTGGGTCACTACTCCATCCTTGCACAGCATGGAGAGGGGAGACCAAAGAGAGCTGGTTACCAGGATAAGGAAGCTTGGTTGTCAGGGAGGTTATGTCAGGAGTCAAGGTCTGCAGCAGAACTAGTGTTCATGCAGCCACATCAGTACAGCTGGCCTGCCTGATGGGCCACACCACCTGATTGGCTGAAGGGGTCAGCAGGCCGACTCTTAAGCCAGCAGCAGCTCACTGGCTGCTCAGTGTTCATGCCCTCCACTGTGACTTCTCCTGTGTTATCTTGTTTCTACTGCTTCTGTCTTGCACCCAGCCTTGTTATTGTCCTGTCCGTGTCTAAAAGCCCTCATTGCCTGCTACCCTGCTTGTTCTAGCTCTTGACCTCTAGCTTGATCCTCAGCTCTGTTATCCATTTCTTTCCCACTGGTTTGACCCCTGACTCCAGCTTCTGACTACCGACTCCGGCTCTGCCCTATGTCCTTGGTTCCCCATGCCTGCTCTAACCACGACACCTTTTCCGACCACTAGGCTAGACTTCCTTCATTCCATTCACCTGACACCTTAAGCCAGTGGAAGATCAAGCAAAAATAAGCTTTGCTATGGCACTCTTCCTCCCCTGGCCTCCTCCTGCCCATGCCTACAACACACCATCTCTTTCAACTTATGCCAGGGATGGGGTGTGTATGGGACGGCTTTCCTCCAATGGACTTCCCAGTCACAGAGTGCAAAGTGTTTTAGGAGGAATTGAAAAATGAGAAGATGTGACTTAAAAGTTGTTCCTCCCTTGCTCATTCTGTTGTTGTAGATTGATCTTTGAATAGGACCCTGGCTGTTTCTCAGGCTCTGGTCTTTTTGTTTTGTTTTTGTTTTTCTTTTAAACAGGAAAAAATAATTAGTCCAATAGTAAATACTTTTAGAACAGGGATAAATACCTTTTAAAGGCAAAATTCTTCTATCTGGGGTGAGATCCTCATCCCTCTTGGTTCCATTACCTGTTATAAAGGGGCTCTAAACCCCCCAGATCTGGCTGAGGAAGAATCTCTGGTGATGAAACTGAGACAGATAGCTACAGACTGCCTTTCAAGGACCCCCTAACAAGCCCTGGCATAGCAGACATGCAGGGGACCACATGCATGCAGGGTTCTGGAGATTCTGGGCAGTATTGCTGCCCATAGAGCAGCACAGGGAGCCTGCCATTAAACGTCCTCTCAGGGTTGCCTTAGTTATGTTGTGGGTTGGTCTGGCCCCCAGAACAGCCCAGGAGCAGGAGAGCACAAAGATTACTTAAAGCTGCATTAGCCCCATCTTCCCCAGGCTGTGAGTTCTGTGCTGCATCTCTTAGGGTACATCTACACTACGAGCTGAAGGTGCACATTCCAGCTAGATGAGACTTACCTGTGCTAACTCTGATCTAGCTTTCAGAGGAACAGCCGTGTTAGTCTGTATTCGCAAAAAGAAAAGGAGTACTTGTGGCACCTTAGAGACTAACCAATTTATTTGAGCATGAGCTTTCGTGAGCTACAGCTCATCTGATGAAGTGAGCTGTAGCTCACGAAAGCTCATGCTCAAATAAATTGGTTAGTCTCTAAGGTGCCACAAGTACTCCTTTTCTTTCTGATCTAGCTCACGCACTAAAAATATATATAGCTGCCCCCCAGCACATACCAATCCAAGGTGCTAGGTATGTACCCAGGGTGACAAGCCCACCACAGCTACGCTCTATTTTTAGCATGCTAGCTCTATCAGAACCAGCATAGATACGTCATCTTGAGCTGGAACTGACAGCTCCAACACAGATTGTAGACATACTCTGAGAGGCACAGCACAGAATTGTCACCCCCCGATCCGCATGGAGAGTGCTGCGTGTTCTACTCTCATTTGAGGAATGGAACTTCCACGGCATTGTAGATCTCTACACGCTGATTTCGTGCATGGCATTTACATTGCACTTCCGCTCTCTTCTCTGTGGTATGGACTCCCTTACATCATCCATTCATAGTTTCATGTGCACATGCATCAGTGTGTTAAGATCATGCAGAATATTCAGTAGAAATCTGAAGTGTTATGAAAGTGCTGAATAGAAAACAAAAGCAGAATATAAAATAAAGAAAGGTAGTTAGTCTCTTATACAACGCTCGTCGCCGTGCTATCTGGGTCCAGATTCAGCAGTCCATCCTTATTCAGAAACTCACTTCAGCACTTGATTAATTTTACATGTGTTTTAAATGCCTGGATTTAAGCACATGCTTAAGTTTTTGCTAAACATGGATGGACTTCATCATGTGTTTAAACACGTTGCTGAATTCTGGCCTGAACATCTACTATCCAGAAGAGGTCTGCAAGGCAAGGGAAATGAAGCAAGGTGTTGGGTTGCTTGTTTGTTTTATTTTAACTATTATTATTTGGTTTTGAACACCGAATAAACTATGCTGGAGTCAAATATTTTCTTCCCTTGATTAGGGAAAGGTCAACAGATCTGCACAGATTATGTTAACTCATCAATTTAGAGAAAATAAAAAGGAAATTCAAATAACAAAGGCTAGTTTGTTCCGCCCTGGCAAGGATATGATTAACAAGAAAGCTTATTGCTATCATGCCTTAAAGCGCTTTCAGAACCATAATATAGCTTAACAAATAGATTTACAACAGTGACACGTGCTAATGGTTGCATTATCGCCTAAAAATGTGGCACTCCTATTAACACGTCTTGGTTTAGGTTCCCTAATGAGCATTCAATTTGATTTTAAAAGACAGTGAAAAGAAAGTTATTACATATTAAATAGCTACCACGTGTTTATTTAGCACATTTATTGAAGATTAACATGGTCATTTTCATCTGCATAGACTCTATGGACCAGATTCCACTCGTGCAAATTTAAATGAGTGGAAGATCTGGCTTTTCATCTTCAGTAATCCATTAGCATTTAGATAAATGCAGAGATAAACCTACTTTTATCAAAACTTTCCAAATACGTGAAATCAAGGAGACTAGAATATTAACTAATACAATACAGATTAGAGACCAAATTCTGTCCTTTGGTAAATCAATGGGTTTGCTATTGCGTAAACAAGAGCCAGGTTAAGTTCTTTTTTATTAGAACCAGATTTTCAGATATCTGCCTACCTTCCTAATCTGTGCCCATCACCATACTATCTGGGATCTCAGACATCATGGTATTTAGACTGCCTAATATGTGCCCAGTTTTACAATCAAATTAAAGTTTGAAGGACTGTATTCTCTACTCCTCTCAAATATTACACGGTTTAAGTGTGTTTATTATTCTCCTCCCAGGATATGCTGGTGAGTCATTCTGTTTGAACTTTTATTGCTGCAAGGTTTTTGCAAAGAAAGATGGACCTGATCCTATCACTCCAGTTTTACACCAGTAACTTCATTGACCCCAACTCAGTCACTGCTAACACTAGTAAAGTGAGAGAACAATTAATCCCCGATGTTTGACATTTTTCTCTAACGGTGTTAAGATCTGGGCTCCATCTAGTGTCTTGTTCTGGAGGCTTTTATCCATCTGAAGTCAGTTTTATACCCTGTGGTTGTGCCATCTCCCAAACTACCCATTCTGGACTTGTGGCTGCAGGTGTGAGTTGAGGCAGCAGGATCCCAAACACGTCTCATTAAATGTAGGCATTGTCAGATGCCTCATTGAAGATCCTATTATTGTTTAAAGTCAACAGCGTTGCATTGATCAGCATGAGTCAGAGATCCAGGTTACTGACCAGGTTTGCTGTGGCCTGGGGTGCTATTATTTCCAGATCAAGGGGTTGCCTGAAGGTTCCTGGTCACTGGATTTTGTCTCAGGGATAGGTTTGGATTTCCTTTCTCTCTCCACACCTGTTACTTCTGAGATTGGACAGGTTAGGGGTCTCCTTGTTTGTTTGTTGTTAGACGTTGGCCTCTTTGTGGTTTAGCAGTGCCACAGGGTGAATGAGATCAGCTCAACCTCCTTAGGTGTGGTATTCATGCTGTGGTGTACAGAGAAGCACTTCTGCTTCCCAAATAAGCACAGTAGAGTGTGAGCTGGGAGGCATTTTCCTTTTTCTGTCTTCCCCGTTATGCTCTAGGGTTCGTGCTACAATGACTCAGTGCCCTTGTCTGGCCTTTTCAAGTACAGGCCCTGTCATAAGAGGAATGGGTGAAGGAAATTGTAGTGACATCACATAGCACCAAGAGGAAAAAGTAAAGTACCAAAACCACATAAGTGTTGGAGGAATAGAGAAAGGGGAGTTCTGGGAGCCAAGACGTTTTGTTATACCCAGAAAATGTGTTTGTAAGAATGTGCATGTGTAAAACATCCTTTTGCATGCTCACAAACAAACAAGTCATATGCAGTTATTCAGCTTACATGTTTTGCATGTGCAATTATATTTGCTCGTGTATTCACATATAGAGTAAGTGCATTTTAGAAGTCGGTATTTGAAGGTTTGGTCCCATCTATATACTGCACCATTTTAAAACCCAGCACATTTCACTTTGTAGTCTACAAAATCCAAATACTAGGATTTGGTTTCCCAGAGTAAATACTTCACAAACACAACCTCAGACACTAATCCTTGCTTAGTATGTTTTGTTATAACCAGAGTCTGCCCTTTGAACTTGGCAAGCCAAACGCATCCATATATTGTATGAATCACCAGATAAGAAAATACAGTATCTTTATCGTGCCCTCGCTCAGGTTGGATTTGTTTAAAAGGAAGTGAGCTCTTCTTTGGGACCAAATTTAACATCTGCGGGAGAACCTTTTTTTCGGATTTGCTAGTGTCTCATGGGCATCTATCTTAGCAGCTGTGGATTTTGGGGGGCAGCCTTGTGAAAGCTGATCAGGTGTCAAAGTGCCAGCTGTGTGATTCACTGCAAGTTATTTTTGGCATTGGTAGCAGAGCAAAACAGGAGCTAGTGCAGAATTTTAGCAATCTTAGTAGATAGGAAGGAAATATCATGGGGGAAACATAGTTTCAATTGAACCAAGTGACATAACTTGGAGAAATACATTGCATTTGGATTTAAAATAATTTTGTTAAAGAGAAGCCCTTCCCTGTTCCACCAAGTGCATATACACGTAAACACAACCATACACACCCCTGCCCCTTGCAGGTTGACCAAACAGGTGTGCATTATTAATGAACCCTGCATTATTGCTGCACATTACAGTACATCATGCACACTAGACAGTGCCTATAATGTGGCTGCACTCTGAAGTACAGCAGCCACAGCACACGGTGCCTATAGTGTGGCTGACAGCTGTGGCATTATTGGTGAAGCTTAGCCACTAATAAGCAAGCCACTCATTATAATATATGCAATGGACATGAAACAATAAATGCTGGAGAAGAGAAAACCACCTCAGAATTGTGTGGCAAGGTGCAGGGCTGCAGTGCACCCTCCACACCTGCAGGTTTCGCACGGTGGCTTTGAAATAGCAACCACAACCTTTCCGTGCCACATGAGCAGAACGTTAGCACTAGAATATTCAAGGAGCTGATTGGGGAGGTATCTGAGCCATTAGCGATTATCTTTGAAAAGTCATGGAAGACGGGAGAGATTCCGGAGGATTGGAAAAAAGGGAAAATATAGTGCCCATACATAAAAATGGGAAATAAGAACAACCCGGGGAATTACAGACCAGTCAGTTTAACTTCAGTACCTGGAAAAATAATGGAGTAAATCATAGAATATCAGAGTTGGAAGGGACCTCAGGAGGTCATCTAGTCCAACCCCCATTAAGCAATCAATTTGCAAACACCTGGAAGATAATAAGGTGAGAAGTAACAGTCTGCATGGAATTGTCAAGAACAAAGCATGTCAAACCAACCTAACAGCTTTATTTGGCAGGGTAGCAAGCCTGATGGATGGGGGGAAGCAGTAGATGTGGTATATCTTGACTTTAGTAAGGCTTTTGATACTGTCTCGCATGATCTTCTCATAAACAAACTAGGGAAATACAACCTAGATGGAGCTACTATAAGGTGGGTACATAACCAGTTGGAAAACCATTCTCAGAGAGTAGTTATCAGTGGTTCACAGTCAAACTGGAAGGGCCTATCAAGTAGCGTCTCTCAGGGATCAGTTCTGGGTCCAGTTCTGTTCAATTTCTTCATCAATAATCTAGATAATGGCATAGAGAGTACACTTAAAAAGTATGCAGATGTTACCAAGCTGGGAGGGGTTGCAAGTGTTTTGGAGGAGAGGTTTAAAACTCAAAATGATCTGGATAAACTGGAGAAATGGTTTGAAGAAAATAGGATGAAATTCAATAAGGACAAATGCAAAGTACTCCTCTTAGGAAGGAACAATCAGTTGCACACATACAAAATGGGAAATGATTGCCTAGGAAGGAGTACTGTAGAAAGGGATCTCGAGGTCATAGTGGATCCCATGCTAAATATGAGTTAATAGTGTAATGCTGTTTTAAAAAATACCAAACATTATTCTAGGATGTATTAGCAGGAGTGTTGTAAACAAGACGCAAGTAATTCTTCCACTCTACTCCGCGCAGATTAGGCCTCAACTGGAATATTGTGTCCAGTTTTGGGCACCACATTTCAGGAACGATGTGGAGAAATTAGAGAGGATCCCGTGAAGAGCAACACAAATGATTAAAGGTCTAGAAAACATGACCTATGAGGGAAGATTGAAAAAAAATGGGTTTGTTTAGTCTGGAGAAGAGAAGACTGAGAGGGGACAGGATAACCGTTTTTAAGTACATAAAAAGGTGGTTACAAGGAGGAGGGAGAAAAATTAATCTCCTTAACCTCTGAGGACAGGACAAGAAGCAATGGGCTTAAATTGCAACAAGGGTGGTTTAGGTTGGACATTAGAAAAAACTTCCTGTCAGGGTGGTTAAGCACTGGAATAAATTGCCTAGGGAGGTTATGGAATCTCCATCATTGGAGATTTTTAAGAGCAGGTTACACAAACACCTGTCAGGGATGGTCTAGATGATACTTAATCCTGCCTTGAGTACAGGGGACTGGACTAGATGACCTCTCCAGGTCCCTTCCAGTCCTACAATTCTATGATTCTGAGACTACTGGATCTGTGGCTCTTCATTCATCTGCAGTTCCTTCATGTAGCTCCACTTGGAGGCAAAAATGGGGCATTGTGGACTATGTGGGCCTTCTGCGCCAAGGTAAATTATTTAGGAGCTACTCTGAGGGTACCTGCAGGTTTTCCTGGCCAGAAACAATATAAAAATAACAGACTTGGTTTATTGAAGGCAATGCAGTTTATCCCAGTCAATGCAGATTACCTGCCTTCAGGTATTTTGGCTCTGAGGCATACTCTGGCATGGAGCGCAGCCTGAAGTATGTGACAACCATGAAAGAATAACAACCATGAAGGCTTCTGCATATTCTGAGAAGTGAAGTCCCCCGCAGGGTGGCTGCATAGCTGGCACCTTAACCACTGTAGCTTTGGGATGAATACAATGTTAGTTGTTTATATATTTGCATGGTACTAATCATTCCCAGCAGGTGCTACACAGATGATGCTGGAAAACCTTTCTGATCCATTAAAAAAGAAATTACTGGTCATTATGGATACTATGTGTTCATGTGCCATGTCACATTATTTTGTGTAATATCCCCTGCAGGAAGGAAGCCACAGCATCACATACATTCAGTGGTCAAGGCTGACCGTCTATTTACAACACCACAAATAACATGCTGGCATGCTGTCCTGTTTGCTCCAATAGTGTGTGATTTCACCATCTTTCATCTGGATGTTCCAGACACGCTAGCTTAATAACGATCATGGGTGGAGGAACTGAGGACAGTATAGCCTTTAGGAAATGCCTTAGCGGAGATTGTTTGGATGCTACACAAAGTGTTCTGTCATTTCTTTGAGGTTTGGCATGTCCCTGTCACTCTTACTTACGTCTTCACATGTCTTCCACGCTAGAATGCTAAGTGGGGCTGCAGGTTTGTCAGAGTAAATTAAAGAATATGTTGAGGTAAAAATGCTATATAGAAAAAACCATGGACCTTTGTTGGCACTCTAATTGTATATCTTTTTCAGTTTGGTCTTTATTAATAATGTTACTTCAGTAAAGACTCCTGAATTGACAGGGGGTTGGACTCCATGTCTTAACAGTTCTTTCCATCTCTTATTCATATTATTCTATATCCACATAGTGACTTTCCCTTCACCACCCCTAATACATTCATATTTATTATTCCCACAATAGGCCCAGGTCTCTTAAATATGTTACCCCCAATTTTCTTATACGCACTGATGTTTCTTTGTCGTCTAAAGTGATCACCATTAAATAGTCTACATTTTCCACATTACCACAAGGTAGTATATAATATACAAATTTTATTTTTCCTGTTTTAAGGATAGGGAAAACTGTGCTATCACAGGAAACTGTATGTGTAACTGCTGGCAAATGTCTTGTAATTAGTTTGTTTTTTTCATCCCTGACAGCACTGCTGCCATTTGCACTCTACCAGTTAGCCTGGTAGGTTATTGCCTCACGACTTACACATAGTAAACATTCACCCACACACTTACACATCAGAGTGACAATTCCAAAATGTCAAAAAATCATATACTGGTGAAAGAAATGTGTAAGTCACCGTGTATTCTAAGACACTCCTTGACAGCTGAGACTTACAGCCTTACAGACTTACAGTGGTGCTGATACACTTGTGAAAATGGTATGGAGGACAGAGGCTGTGAATGATGCATAATGGACAATGGGCCTCATTGCAATTTCTTTTTTCACTAGTGTAAATCCACTGGGCCTGGTTCTACACTGTCTTGCATCTTTGCAGTTATTTACACCCATGCACAGTTGCTATAAAAACACTATCATTCTGATTTGGGTGGCATTTTAAATTTGTCTTGCACTGACTGTGTACAGATATCAATGATTGTACAGGGGAGAATCAGGCCTTTGAGTGGCTCTTTTGGACATAATATCATGCTATCAAAGGAATTATCTTGCCTTTTTATACCTTCTACACTGCTAGCTGTTTTTACTTCTTCCTCTCTAATTTTGTTAGTGGTTGTGGTGGTGGCGGTCTGGCCCAGTACTCTGCTAGACTGTCACCAGTCTGTTGTGATTGCACCTCGTTGCTTGGTCCCATGTGCTTCCAAGTCAACTGGCTCTCAGTATAGTCTAGTCATTGCTTCTGGCTCTGTAGGATACACTCCCCCCGCTCAGAACTTTGGTCCAACACCTTCTCTGCATTGTGGGGTGCCATCAACCAGTCACCATAGACACCGTATGCATGCTCCCCAGAGCACCACATAGGCTGTGAGCACTCTGGCTCTAGTTTAACCCCTGGGGGTCAGCATGGCAAAAAAGAAAAGGAATACAAACTTAGCAAAAGAATTTCTTAACCACACAAACTTTACTCTTTAAGCACTCAAGATTACAGTTCTTTGAAATCAACCAAAAGTTCTCAGAGCTGGTATACACTTAAAACTTAGGTCAACATAGCAAAAGTGCTGACGGGTCATGAAAAATACATACTCCTGAGCACCATAGCTATGCCGACCTGACTTCTGGTGTAGACACAGCTAAGGTGATGGAAGAATGCTTCCATCAACCTAACTACCACTGCTAGGGGAGGAGGAGTTCCTACAGCAATGGAAAAACTCTTTCCATCACTATAGGCTGCATCTACAGTACAGGGTTACAGTGGCATAGGTACAGCACTGTAGCTATGCTACTGTAGCACCCATAATGTAGACATGGTCTGAGATGCACTCTCTCTGGTGTAATCTCACCTCTTCTGCAAAACCAAGGTGTACCAGAATTTCATGCTGGGCAGAGTCCCCTCTTACCTCGCTCTAGAAAGTCCTTCTTAGAAGTGGTGATGGTTGGCCCCTTCACACAGCACCACATCCCTCTTTTAAGTACAAAAAGAAAAGGAGTACTTGTGGCACCTTAGAGACTAACCAATTTATTTGAGCATGAGCTTTCGTGAGCTACAGCTCACGAAAGCTCATGCTCAAATAAATTGGTTAGTCTCTAAGGTGCCACAAGTACTCCTTTTCTTTTTGCGAATACAGACTAACACGGCTGTTCCTCTGAAACCTTTTAAGTACAGTATCTGTTTCTTTGCAACCGGGATGCTCCAGCCCTCTTCCATTCATAGGACTGGTCTACACTAGAAAATTAGATCGTCCAGGGTGTGAAAAATCCACACTGCTGAATGATATAATTAAGCTAACCTAAATCCCTGTGTGGACAGTGCTAGGTTGTTGGAAGACCTAGCTACTGCCTCTTTGAAAGGTGGATTTTTTTTCAGATTTTAAAATGTTATTAAAATGATGTTTAAAAAAAAGTGAACGGTACAGAGTTTAAGCGTAGAAGTTTCCGGTTATCAGGGAATAAGGTACAGATTATCAAGGGGTGCAAAATTCGGTTTAAGATCGGATGGCGTAAGGAATACATAATCTGTAATATCCCCTATTGTGGGTAAAAGGTTAATGGGTCAGAGTACAGACATTGAGATATGAGGGTATGTTGTTCATAAATGGCTACGTTCAGGTGTAGAGTACAATGAGTGGATAAGGTGATGAGGATGGATTGACCCTCATTTGGTGAGATTTAACGTTCAGTGAGTTTATGGTTCCAGTTCATATGGTCCAACGGGAACAGTCTCTCAGACCCTTTCTCGTAGTCGATGCACTATGTTGCTCCGGCTCACACCTCCTTGTACTGTCAGTGGCCGGTGATGTGTCTGAGGTAGATGTCCCTGGACCATCGGATGGTGTCTGAGACCACGAAGTGCCCCATGAGCCGCGTGTAGCATCGACCGATACTGCAGGTCCACAGCACATGCTCATTGCAGGGGTCCCAGGCACCCAGGGCGTCCATCTGCACCTTGTAGCCCTTCGCTCTCAGGGTGTCGGCCAGGGGAGCGTACTTTTTCAGCTTACGAGCTCGGGCTTTGCGAAAGGCCAGGGCCCTGTTCTCAAAGGAGACCCACAGTGAGGCGAGAACCCCTCCCACCACAGCAGTGTCTACGCTGAAGCACTGCAGTGTGCTGCAGCTGTACTGTTCTAGTGTTTTAAATGTAGATACAGCTGTAGGTGCCCTGTGTAGAAAAGCCATAGTTCCTTGGGTGTGGACCAGCAGTTTAGAGATAATCAATGTCAATGGCCCCAAACTGCAGTCTTGATGTCTTCAATGAGGTATCAAAAGCACTTTTTCTGGGCAGGAAACTGTCTGGGATGCAATACAGTAAGCTGCCCTCAGGCAAGTTTAGACGTACATTCAGCACATAATACAAAATGGAGCTCATATTCCTCTCTGTCACAAACATACTCTGTATTTTCTTTGCATCTCTAGAATTGTTTCCACAACTGTCTGGTGTAAAGTTTTGACACCATGTAATGTATTTGTTTTCCTTGCGTGGGTATATCCTGTAGACAACAGTTATGCACTGAAGAATGATTTAAGCAGAAAGAGACTCAGGCAAGAAACAAACTGTACAGTGATATGCTCTGCTTCTATAAAGAACTACGCCACAACTAATAAATCATTTCTCCAAGGTCTAACTGCCTATACATTCACTTAACTTGTAGGACTGCTTGTAAAAGCACCATCTGGAGATTCCTAATAATATCAGAGCTAGCGCTCAGAGAAGATAAATTTGTGAATACATTTTTGCCCGTTATTCAACTAGTTCCATATATAGTTGAATAATATTTATTGGGAATTTTCGACATTTTCTCATCCAATAATTATTCCTTTTTCTTTTCTTACTCGATGAGCTCTAATGTCTCAAACTTTTCCCCACCTACATGCAAAGAGAGGGAAAATATAGACAGTTTATGGTTGATTGTTAACTAAAAAAACAATATGGGTGAAACACTGGCTCCATTGAGGTCAATAGTAACACTTCCATTGATTTCAATGGACTGGGATTTCACCCTATAACTTTTTCAGACTTAAATCTATCACTAGTTTAATAATGAAAAATTGTCTCTATAACGTCCCAGGTAGTGAATGCTGAGGTACATTCTTCAGTAACTTCATTAGGCTGGAGTTGAGGAGCTGAAAACAAATCACAAATAACGAATAGACATTTGTGCTTTCCTTTCCTCAAAAGTCTGTGTCGAAATCTCTTGGTCCCCACCCCCATTCTCTTTTTAGTTTATAGAACATTTCACCTTTCAGCAGCTACAGGTTGGGATCCCAAGAAGCTGCAGGTCAGGTTTGTTACCTGGCTTATTTCAGTAGGTTTCAGTATGAAAATATTGGGGTCCTGATTTTCAGCTCTCAATTCTCTATGTCACATCGATGGAATTACATTGGTATAAAACCAATGGGAGGTCAGAATCCAGCCTATCATTTACTTTTCTGCTTTAAAGATTGCTGGAAAACATTTTAGGACTATTCACAGAGGAATAATCATGATCATGTGCCACCTGTCTGCTAGTGAAACCTGAATGATTTGCAAAATTATATAAGAAGCCAAGATACTGTGAACCAAATTTATTCCTGGCCTAATATTATTAGCATCAACAGAGTTAGACCAGTGATGAATATGGTCCTTGTATGCTTGTTCCACAAACATGGATTGGGGGATATAAACAGCAGCTGGGGGACAGCATGTTGAGAGGTTAGAACTGGTTGTCAAACAGGCATACTCTCATGTTTTCTTTTGTGCTGCTGGAAGATCTGTCATGGACTGTATACATCTGAAGCTACCAGAACCTCAGTACTCTGTGTTTGGATATTGTAACTTTGTGACTTTTCTTTCCTGTTTGGACTTGCATGAAGAAAGCCCTGCTTTTTAGTTTGGATGTGGAATATACTGTGCTTCCTCTAAAAACTCTGTTGTCCAAATGCCTTTCCTGGTGCAACCATTTGCTGCCCTTTTTGACCCATCATAGTGAGATCTTGTATTGATGATACTCCTGTGTACAATATATGGCACAGCCAGTGAATTAAGGAGGGAATTGCAGTCTTGATTTTGAGTTTCCTCACTGTTTTTGTTTTGGAGTTGGATTCAGACCAAAATCCTACATATGACCAAGTAGGAAAGTTCAATCGCAGAACCAAGCATTTCAGCTGTTAATTTCAGAACTGTTATGTTGTGTCTTTTCAAGAACGGTATGGCAGAATGCTTCCCTGTTTTACTCTTCATTGATTCCTGTTACAGACCCAAATTTACTAATTTCCCACTCAAACCTGCTTTCTTTCATCTTCCTTTTATTAATGGCATATTTTTACCTCTGAAACTGTGAGACGTGAACCTGAGAAGATTGTCAATGGTAAGAAAATTAATCTCACAACACTTTTTAAGCTTCCTTCACTTCCAGCCACTCCCACCTTGTACTCCCAGTTTCAGATCTTTTCCCCACATTTTAGTGTCAGGAGACTGAAGTACATTCACAGCTGATTACATTCTGCACATAAAATGACAAAGTGAATGGACAACTGATGATCTGTAACATGTTATAAGGCCTCAAGCTCTTTTCAGATTTTGTCGTATTTTCTTATTCTTAATTTTCATTCACTGAAAACACTATGGTGACTCCTTTTAACATGGAGACATTTATGTGGTGATCAACATTTTGTGTTGCATGCATGCTGAAAGCTGAAGCTGAGTAAGTTTGTAATGGTGTCAGCAAAACAGCTTAAAATTCTCTCTTCTTCTTCCTTATTCAAAATTAATTCACAATTTTTGGTGTCAATTTATGATTGGTTACATAAGTCACGTGATACTTTCTCTGTTCCTGATTGAATGATAGTAACTAACACTTTTCTGGTGTGAATACTCACAGGAAGCTGATTTGAACTTCATTTCCTGTGAGGAATTGAGTGATCTTAAAATTCACTTTCCAGAAGCAGTTGCACTAATGAAGCTCAGTTGCACAAATGTCCATGGACACTGAATATAAAAAGGGCATGAAAATGAAGTGAATTCATTTAAAACTCTGAATGAATGTTTGTGGAAACCTCTGTTCAGTATTTGCCTAACTAGTGAAAATATTAGTTTCTGCACAGTAAGATTTCATAATGGCAAATATGCAGTAAAATGTCCCCCCAAAATCAGTTATCTCATATGGTGTAGATCCCAACGCAAATCTTAGCATCTTGGATCTATCTACCTAGGTATCCACCCCCATATTCACGTACCAAAGGTACTCAGGTAACAAGGTCCCATGATGCTAAAAGTGAGAGTGTGAGTGGTTACTGACATCACATTTTTCACAAAACAATCTCTCTATAATATTAAAATCAGAGTAATGGGGATTGGAATTTGTACATTGCAAGGCACTGTAAAAATATGGGATATTCATCATACTTGAAAATAATTGGAGTTTCACAATCTAAATTCAGTGCAGACCAAATCCTGTACCCTTTGAAGTCAATGAAAATGTTGCCGGTGACTTCTGTGGAATCATACTATGGCTCTGTACATAGATTCCAGCATATTTTAATTTCACAAATAATTAGTTTGTATCTAGTTACCTCCACATTTTATTCCAAAATATACTGCCTTGAAAACATATACACACATACATCTTAAAAAGCAGCTTAAATATATTGGGCATAATCCTGCTTTCACTTGCACCTGTTTTAAACCAGGATAATTGAAGACAATGGGACTAATCATAAATTACTGTGACAAAGTTCCTCTACCTTGGTGGGTCTTGCTCTTATTGGCAGATTTGCTCGCCTTGAAGCTTCACGGCAGCCCTCAGTTTGGCCGTTTTCGTGAACCCACCGTCCAGGTCAACTCCTCCTATTTCTGACCAGGAGTTGGGAGGATTTGGGGGGAACCCGGGCCCACCCTCTACTCCGGGTTCCAGCCCAGGACCCTGTGGAATGCAGCTGTCTAGATTGCCTCCTAGAGCTGTGCGACAGCTACAACTCCCTGGGCTACTTCCCCATGGCCTCCTCTCAACACCTTCTTTATCCTCACCATAGGACCTTCCTCCTGGTGTCTGATAATGCTTGTACTCCTCAGTCCTCCAACAGTCCGCGTTCTCATTCTCAGCTCCTAGTGCCTCTTGCTCCCAGCTCCTTACACACGCACCACAAACTGAAGTAAGCTCCTTTTTAGACCCAGGTGCCCTGATTAGTCTGCCTTAATTGATTCTAGCAGCTTCTTGATTGGCTGCAAGTGTTATAATCAGCCTGTCTGTCTTAATTGTCTCCAGAAGGTTCCTGATTGTTCTGGAACCTTCCCTGTTACCTTACCCAGGGAAAGGGGACCTACTTAACCTGGGGCTAATATATCTGCCTTCTCTTACTCTCCTGTAGCCATCTGGCCCGACCCAGTCACACTACATACTGAAAGTATCTTGCTAAATAAGGGCCTTACCGTAGTATATGTGAGAGAAGAACCAGGCAGAACATATTTTGGTCTTATTTTTTTTCTTCTAAACCTTATTCTGTCTACCACAGTTGAACTGTGAACAAATATTGGAGGTAGATTTAAAAGCCCTCACACTCCAAAATCAGCATTTTCTGTTGGAAATGATGACAAGCATTGACTATGAAACCTCTCACAGTAACCAGAGAGAGAAGTATGTGCCTTTAAAGGATTTTCTTGCAGGAAACTGAAGGCGGGGAGGAAGGGGGTCTGGATGAGTGAATGGTAAACAGGAACATTAGTAATGCTCAAATACGTTATATGTTCTGTGAAAAACAGATTTTCCATACTAACCCTACAAATTCTATCTGATGTGCTTTCCTACGCATTTGCATATCACAGTCAAATATAGAGTCTAGCAAGGTCATTTAAGAGTTATAGGCAGAACCTTTCCATTTTGTTAATCACTTACAGCTCTAATTTCACACTACATCAGTCCTTTTTACTTTGGCTCAGGCAACCCGCTACCATCCTCTTCTAAAAATCTCACATTGCTAAACATCTGTTCCCTGTATACTGTAAACAATTGGGGGGGAGGGGGAAAGTTTCCAAAAAGTCAGTTGCTTTATAGCAATCTCCAGTGATTAGCGATGATACCTTAGATAGTTAAGTGATTACATAAATAAATACCCAGGTCTCTAATTCAGTTTCAGCCCATGGTACTGTTTGGAGAAGGCCCAGGGCTTCTCTGAATTGTGCCTGGCTGTCTATGGTCCCTAAATGGCCATTCTGACACTGAGGCTCACTGGAGCACAAGCACCATGTGGCTGAGATCCGCTACGCTGGCTTTACATCCCTGGGGGTTCTCCCTTTTGCAATACAAGTGTCTCCATGGCTCAATGAAGTGAAGAAGGGCTGAGAATCTGTCCCATATGTAGTAAAAATGAATTTTCAAAGTGAACTGTTCTCTCCAGGAGAGGGGGGGAGCAGCCGCCCTTGGTGGAAGAGTTCAAGTATCTAGGGGTCTTGTTCACGAATGATGTTAAGTGGGATCCGTGGTGGTGAAGTGGGAGCTGAGTTCTCAGACGAAGCTCTCGGTTTACAGGTTGATCTACATCCCCATCTTCACCTATTGTCGTGAACGTTGGATAATGACCGAAAGGATGAGATTGCGAGTAAGTAAGAGTGGCAATACCATGACCCCCTAAAATAACCTTGTGACCCTCCTGCAACTCTCTTTTGGGTCAGAAACCCGAATTTGACAAACGCTGGTCTCCCCGTGTGAAATATGAATAGTACAGGGTAAAAGCACACAAAAGACCAGCTTTCACAGTTCGTGATGTGTTTTTCATGGCTGTGAATTTGGTAGGGCCCTAGCTCTTACCAAATAAATGGGCATTTGATTGCTCCCTTATTTAAGCCTGAATGAAAAGCAGATATCACACCCACCCTCTGCAGTGAGGTTTGTGACTGCCTCTAGTTTAAAGCAATACTCCCTGGGAGCCACCCAATCTTCAGCATAAAAATAGCATCAGACTGTCACAACAGTTCATAGACTAGAAGAGGGGAGAGCTGAAAAAGGCTGATCATTAGGTTATCGAGTACATTTCCCAGGCCGTGTCTGATTCTTTTTTGGAGCAGGATATTTCTTAGACTATGTCTACACTGGCAATTGAACGACAAAACTGTTGTTGTTCAGAGGTGTTTAAAAAAAAACAACCCTGAAAGTCAAACCCCGTTCGTTGGGGGTGGAAGTATTTTGTCAGCAAAAAAGCTGACAAACAGCAGCTACACTGCCCGACTTTTAGCAACATGGCTGTGTCGACACGGCTGTGTCGCTAAAAGCTGCGTAGTGTAGACATGGCTTATGTGTTTAATTTAGAATGGGTTAAAAGGTCTCAAGTGATGGGGCTCCAATCACTTCCTTTTGGCCACCATTCCATTGCTCAGTACTGCTCATTCTCAGGAATTTGTTGTGGTCGTTTCTCTGTGCAGTTTTCCATTCCTGTTTTCATCCCATATTTCCCAGTTATATTTCTGTGCAGCCTCCAAAACAATGTCTGCACAATCCCTGGTGCAACATTTAAACCCTTTACAAGTTTGTAGATGGTTCTATCTCCCCATGCCAAAGCATTTAAGCACCTGCTGAAGTCCATCCCTATTCACCAAAATAAAGTTAAGCATGTGATTAAGTGATTTAGCGACTTAGTCACCTTTTTACTGGGCCATATATAGTTAGCTCGTCATATCTTTCCTCCAAAAGCACTCTGGCGATTTTTGTTTCTCTTATCTGAATTCCTTGCAGTGGACCAATGTTTTTCTGGCAATGTGGTGCACTTTAAATCAATGCAATATTGCAGGTAGGATGCACCCAAATTTCCTGCTTAATTGTTAATTATCTCCTTTATTACATTTTAGATATGCTTAAAAAATCTGTAGTAATTTACACTTCTTTGCAATTAGATGCAGGAGTTAGAATATCTTTTATATTACACTGACATTTTTCTTTAGGGAATGAGAAATATTTTACACCCACTGGTTTCCAATATGTATCAGCATCCCCTATGTTTCCTTGAGGGTCTTTCTGCCTAGACTTCTCATCATCATAGCTATTTCACCTTTATCATTGTGGCAACTATTACATTTGGTTGGTCAAGGAACATTGCATGATTTGCTTCCTTTCTTTCCATCTCTTTAAGTATCTGTATGATATGTCTGATGGATTATTTCAAAATGACCTTGTTAAATGTGAACGTATAAAGCAAGACATATTTATTGTGTGTGGCTTTGACCAGTCAGTCCTTTCATAGAATGGATTGTGTGTCAGAGAATGCACAGCACATACTCAAACTGCCAAGGATTTTAATCCAGAAAAAAATCTGAATTTAAAAGGAGTGAACAACTCTTGTCAGTGACATCCTTGGGCTTTGGCTACAGTTCTTTGAGCCATTGCTAAAAGAAAGAGTTGGATAAAGAGAATGGGCTAAATCCTCATCCCTAATGTAAGTGCCCATTAAATTTGCAGCATTCAATCAGGGGTGAATTTGGCCCATGTACTTAGAGAAGCCTAAGGGCTGCTCCAACAGATGCCTGCTGCCCAGACACTCTTTATTTTGGCATCTGGGGATTGCCAAAGCATAAGGACAATGTAGTCATCACCTCTGTGCCAGTGAGTGAGAGAGGAACTTCTTCATTGGTTCTATACCACTCAAGGATTCTCCAGTGCGGAGGGGAATCTTTAAGGGTACCGCTACACAGCAATTGAACACCTGCAGCTGGCGCTGGTCAGCTGACTTGGGCTTGCAAGGCTTGAGCTGCGGGGCTGTAGACATTGCTGGGTAGACATTTGGCTTCGCACAGAAGCCCAAGCTGTGGGACCTGCAAGGGGGGAGGGTCGCAGAGCCTGGGATCCAGCCTAAATGTTTCCAAAGCAATTTTTAGCCCCACAGCCTGAGCCCTGTGAGCCTGAGTCAGCCGACCAGGGCCAGCTGAGGCTATGCCTGGGTCTTCTATTGAAGTGCTGATGTACCCTAAAGGGGCAGCTAAGGCCGCTTTAGAACACCAGAGGAGACGAAGCTGCCAGAGACCTGGCTCCAGCCTTGTATTATGTAGAGATGGCTCCCAGTCACAAAATTAGCGTCCACATTTAGAACATGCTGAGTCGTGGAGGACTTTGGTTTGGCCCATTATGAAGCTGGGAAACATTTCAGATTCAGACGTAGATTCCCAAACCCAATCCCCAAGCTTTGAAGGGATGGGAACGCCATCTGGTCCACCCCTTATTTTTTATTCTTACCATGGTTCAATTTGCCATAATAGCATCAGATGGCTTCATCCTTAGCCCCATTTTCCTTTTGTCTCCAGCTCTCTTTTTCATTTTATTTTTGGTGTGTCTATTAATTTCCTTGAGTCCTCCGCAGGTTCAGGGTTGCTGAGCACTTCTGGAATCATTTTTTTTAAAAGTGATTTTTTTTTCTCGTTATAAAACAAACAACATTTTTCCCCCCTCAAGCAGAAGAGGGAGGGTTATAGTAACAGAACTTGGAACATTAAGCAATAAGACAAGAGCTTCAAAGCTGAACAGAAAGGGAAGTTGTGAGAGGATTAACAGACACTTGAGACAGAAACAAAGCAGAGCACTGAAAAGAAATGTACACACATTAATAATACAGAGGGTAGCAAGGTTAAGACACCAGTCTGAGGTGAAATTCTGCGTTTCAGACAATTTTTTTTCCTAAAAATAATAAGAGTAAGACACCAAAAATAATTCACTGCCCTTTGTCAGACATTCCATTGTGCTTTCTTTAAAAAAATATTATTAATTCATGTCACGGTCATAAAATTTCCAAAATGATGGATGTTTTGGCGTTATAATTACAGTGAGAGGGCTAGGGCAGGGGCACTGTACGTGGAAAGCAAACTTGCATTTTTCTCTCATTTGTCTCCAATCCCTTGAGCCAAAGGTTGGGTTTAAATCAAGTTAATACAGAAATTAAAATGAAGGGATTTGTTAGGATGGAGAAAACCTGGGTTCCTTAAGGATGGTCTCACTAATGTCCTTATTGTCTGCAAGAATGCTCAAGAATGCTCTGATTTGGTAGAAAATAAGGCCGAATGTATATACAGTTTTTGTACTGATTTAACTATTTTCACTGAAGTAGTTAAATCATACAACCCCTGGTGTGGAGACAGTTATATTGGTATAGATATGTCTTACATCAGTATAACTATCCCTGTACATTTAGCAGAATAAACTTTACAAATGCAAGGCATCTTTCTAGAATAACTGCATCCATTCTAGTGGTTATACTTTTTTAACTATACCAGCTTATATCTGATATATAGCTGTATAAATATTGTGTTTAGACAAGTCCTAATTCATTTTAGCCAACACATCAAATGCATACATGGGATATTCCTTTCCTGTCTCTCTCTCATTCTTTATGACTTTTTGTTTTATAAAGGTTTGGGGACAAATATTGTAAAAGAGAAAGTGATCAGTATACATCTCTAGCATATCATTGGGGATCCAGTCCTGCAATCACTTATGCACATGAGAAATTTCAGTTTTCTGAATAGTTCCACTGATCATGCATTTTAATTCAGCAGGTCCAGCTACTTGCATCCAAGAGTTTTAAAAGAGCTGGCTGAGGAACTCATTGGACCATTAATGTTGATTCTCAGTAAGTCTTGGAGCACTGGGGAAGTTTCAGAAGACTGTAAGAAAGCTAACATTATGCCAATTTTTAAAATGGGCAGATAGGATGAGGGGGCTAATTATAGACCTGTCAGCCCAACATTGATCCCAGGCAAAATAATGGAGCAGCTTATTCAGACTCAATTAATAAAGAACTAAAGGAGGGCAATGTAATTAATGCAAATCAACATGGGTTTATGGAAAATAGATCATGTCAAACTAATTTCTTATCTTTCTTGATGAGATTATAAGTTTGATTGATAAAGATAATAGTGTTGATATAATATATTTAGACTTGTGTAAGGCATTTAAGTTGGTACCACATGACATTTTGATTAAAAAAACTAGAATGATACAAAATTAACATGGCACATATTAAACTGATTAAATACCTGACAAACTGATATGTTTCAAAATGTAACTGTACATTTGAAAACTCATGGCGATCGGGGGAAGTCCCGGATGACTGGGAAAAGGCTAATGTAGTTCCCATCTTTAAAAAAGGGAAGAAGGAGGATCCTGGGAACTACAGGCCAGTCCGCCTCACCTCAGTCCCTGGAAAAATCATGGAGCAGGTCCTAAGGAATCAATTCTGAAGCACTTAGAGGAGAGGAAAGTGATCAGGAACAGTCAGCATGGATTCACCAAGGGCAAGTCATGCCTGACTAATCTAATTGCCTTCTATGACGAGATAACTGGCTCTGTGGATGAGGGGAAAGCAGTGGACGTGTTGTTCCTTGACTTTAGCAAAGCTTTTGACACTGTCTCCCATAGTATTCTTGCCAGCAAGTTAAAGAAGTATGGGCTGGATGAATGGACTATAAGGCGGATAGAAAGCTGGCTAGGTTGTCGGGCTCAATGGGTAGCGATCAATGGCTCCATGTCTAGTTGGCAGCCGGTATCAAGTGGAGTGCCCCAAGGGTCGGTCCTCGGGCCGGTTTTGTTCAATATCTTCATTAATGATCTGGAGGATGGTGTGGATTGCACCCTCAGCAAGTTTTCAGATGACACTAAACTGGGAGGAGAGGTAAATATGCTGGAGAGTAGGGATAGGATACAGAGGGCCCTAGACAAATTAGAGGATTGGGCCAAAAGAAATCTGATGAGGTTCAACAGGGACAAATGCAGAGTCCTGCACTTAGGATGGAAGAATCCAATGCACCGCTACAGACTAAGGACTGAATGGCTAGGCAGCAGTTCTGCAGAAAAGGACCTAGGGGTTGCAGTGGACGAGAAGCTGGATATGAGTCAACAGTGTGCCCTTGTTGCCAAGAAGGCCAATGGCATTTTGGGATGTATAAATAGGGGCATTGCCAGCAGATCGAGGGACGTGATCGTTCCCCTCTATTTGACATTGGTGAGGCCTCATCTGGAGTACTGTGTCCAGTTTTGGTAGTGTCCACACTACAAGAAGGATGTGGAAAAATTGGAACGAGTCCAGCGAAGGGCAACAAAAATGATTAGGGGACTGGAACACATGACTTATGAGGAGAGGATAAGGAAACTGGGATTGTTTAGTTTGCGGAAGAGAAGAATGAGGGGGGATTTGATAGCTGCTTTCAACTATCTGAAAGGGGGTTCCAAAGAGGATGGATCTAGACTGTTCTCAGTGGTAGAAAATGACAGAACAAGGAGTAATGGTCTCAAGTTGCAGTGGGGGAGGTTTTGGTTGGATATTAGGAAGAACTTTTTCACTAGGAGAGTGGTGAAACACTGGAATGGGTGACCTAGGGAGGTGGTGGAATCTCCTTCCTTAGAAGATTTTAAGGTCAGGCTTGACAAAGCCCTGGCTGGGATGATTTAGTTGGGGATTGGTCCTGCTTTGAGCAGGGGGTTGGACTAGATGATCTCCTGAGGTCCCTTCCAATCCTGATATTCTATGATTCTATGGGGAATTGCCATTGAGTAGGTATGTTTTCAGTGAGATCCCACAGGGATTGATTCTTGACCTTACACTATTTAATATTTTCATCAACGACCTGGAAGAAAACATAAAATCCTCACTGATAAAATTTGAAGATGACACAAATATTGGGGGAGTGGTAAATAATGAAGAGCACAGGTCACTGTTTCAGTGAGATCTGGATCACTTAGTAAAATGGGCACAAGCAAACAATATGTGTTTTAATACGGTTAAATGTGAATGTATACCTCTATGATCAAAGAATATAGGTCATACTTACAGGATGTGAGACTCTATCCTGGGAAGCAGTGACTCTGAAAAAGATTTGGGAGTTGTGGTGGATAGTCAGCTGAACATGTACTCCCAGTGTGATGCTGTTGCCAAAAGATCTAATGCGAAACTTGGATGCATAAATGGATGGATCTTGAGTAGTAGAGCATTTATTTTACCTCTTATTTAGTACTTGTGTGATTGCTGCTGGAATACTCTGTCTGGCTCTGGTGTCCACAGTTGGAGAAGGATGTTAATAAATGGGAGAAGGTTCAGAGAAGAGCCATGAGAATGATTAAAGGAATGGAAAATGTGTCTTATAGTGATAGACTCAAAGAGCTCAATCTATTTAGTTTAAGAAAGAGAAGGTTAAGGGGTAACTTAATTACAGGCGATAAGTACCTACATGGGGAGCAGCTCCCATAAGCCAAGAACAGCGAACAGCAGCCACTGGGAGCCGCGGGCGGCTGTGCCTGTGGACAGTCAATGTAAAGAAACTGTCTCGCAGCCTGCCAGCAGATTACTCTGATGGGCCACAGGTTGCCCACCACATGCAAGCCTGGGACCGAGCATCAGGCTGTTTCTCCTTCTGGATCCCTGGGCTCTGGGGAGAGGGGGACGGTTGTCTGGGCAAGGCTGGGCTCTGAGAGGTAGAGGGGGTGGGTGTCTGGGCTCTGGGGGGGAGGGGGTGTGGGTATCTAAGCTGGGGGGGCATGACTGGCCTCGGGGGGGGAAGGGGTGTGGGTATCTGTGTTGGGGGGGCCTGTGACTGGGCTCTGGAGGGGTGGAGGTTTGGATGCATTGGCTGGGGGGGGGGCCACAACTGGGGTCTCGGGAGTAGGAGTTATGGGTGTCTGTCCCCCCCTCCCAGCTGCACTCTGGGGGTGGTGAAAGGGAGCAGAGAAACAGGAACTGGGTTGTCATAGGGGTTTCTTTAACTCTCTACTCCTGGGGGAATTTGTGTGTGTGTCTGTATTGTAACAGACATACTTACTGACAGGTGTTTTGAAATAAATTACCAAAATAATTGAAATTGGTATGATTATGTAGTGTTATTTGCAGAATTTTAAAATATTGTGTGCAGATTTTTTTTTGTGCAGAATTTTTAAATTTTTGGTGCAGAATTGAAAGAGGCTAGTGTGGAGAAGCTGAGCGAGGACCATAGTTGGTGTGGATTTTAAGTGCAGGCAGAAGGAGGGCAATAGGACTCCTGCATTAAGAGGAACAGGGTTGGACTTGACGGATGAAGAAAAAGTTTGATTTGCTAATGTTAGTTTAATGTACTCTGGATGGCGAGTGAGATCTTACGATGGCCCACAGAGAGCTGAGGGCAGTGCACCAGTAGGACCATGTTGGGCCACAATGAGGGGCCCTGAGATGGCCTGTCCGGTACATATAGATTGGTTATCCTACCAGTTATATGTGAGTAACTTCAATGAGAGTTGTGTATGAGCAAGTGACTGCAACAATCAGGCCCTATACGTTGAAAGAATATCTTGAAATGTTGATTCCTACTTTAATTAACTTATCACAGTGGGGGTGAAATCTGAAGATTTTTTTCCCCATCCTGCCCAATCATAAGCATTTTCTGTCTGGTTTAAAAGTCTGAGCTCCTGTGATGGGTTTTGTAATTTAAGTTCATGTTCTTCAACTCTCAATTCATTAGTGTTTAGACAGTGTGGAATATTTATTGAGGTGGTGAATACAGTGTATATTATCAATCAAATGCAGGAGGTGGAGAGGAAAGATTATAATGTAAGGAAGAAACTACTAGATAGTTTAAAGAGTAGCTAAAATGGATATGCACTCAGGCTCTTTCAGGCACATCTGCTTTCTCATGAGATAATGTAATGCCTTGTTCTGAGATGTTGTACTGATATATGGATCTGTTTAAAGAGACAGTATTCCTAATAAAACACTTGTGTGCTACATTCTTGGAAATGTACCAATCCTGACTGGGCCCTGGTACATATCCTGTGGGTTTTCGTACCTCTTAAGCAGATCTTGTGACACTACAGGGGGTTCACCCAGTAAGGGGCTGTGTCGCTGCCTGCCTAGGGTTGCCAGGTGTCTGGTTTTCGACCGGAACACCCGGTCGAAAAGGGACCCTGGCGGCTCCGGTCAGCACCGCCGACCAGGCCATGAAAAGTCCAGTCAGCAGTGCTGCAGGGCTAAGGCAAACTAGTCCCTATCTGTCCTGGCACTGCACTGCGCCCCAGAATTGGCCAGCAGGTCTGGCTCCTGGGGGGAGGGAGGGCCTTGGGGTGCCTTGTGCTGCCCTGACCCCGAGCACCGAGCATTCTTATTGGCCAGGAACCGCGGCCAATGGGAGCTGTGGGGACACTGCCTGGTGGTGAGAGCAGCGTGTGGAGCCTCTTGGCCCCCCCACCTAGGAGCCGGACCTCCTGGCTTCTGGGGTGCAGCACAAAGCCAGCACAGGCAGGGAGCCTGCCTTAGTCCCGCTGCACCACAGACCGGGAGCCACCCAAGGTAAGCCCGTGCTCCAACCACGTGCCCCAACCCCCTGCCCCAGCCCTGAGCCCCCTGCTGTACCCCAAACCCCTCATCCTGGCCCCACCCAGAGCCTGCACCCCCAGCCAGAGCCCTCACCCCCTCCCGCACCCCAACCCTCTGCCCCTGCCACAGCCTGGAGCCCCCTTCTGTACCCTTGAACACCTCATTTCTGGCCCCACCCCAGAGCCCACACCCCCAGTTAGGCCCCTCACCCCTTCCCGCACCCCAGTGAAAGTGAGTGAGGGTGAGGGAGAGTGAGCCACTGTGGGAGGTCGAATGTAGTGAGCAGGGCTGGGGCCTCAGGGAAGGGGGGAAGGGGCGGCGCCTAGGGCAAGGGATGGGGCTAGGTTGTTCAGTTTTGTGCGATTAGAAAGTTGGCAACCCTATGCCTGACTCAGAGCTAGGGTGACCAGATGTCCTGATTTTATAGGGACAGTCCTGATATTCAGAGCTTTGTCTTCTGTAGGTGCCTATTACCATCCACCTCCTGTTCTGATTTTTCACACTTGCTATCTGATCATCCTCCGCAGAGTCCTGACACCAGCAGCCTGTTCACAGTGTAACAGCCTCACCCTGGCTTCCACCAGCCTGGTTACTCCTTGCAAAGTGACACCAACAGCCTCTCCAGTCCAAAGTCTCCCCCCAGATCATCTCCCCTGCAGTATCCAGTCCCTCTCACTGGACCCTCACAGAAGTTACCAAGTTCGCTGCCTCCAAAGAGCAAGAGAGCATACACTAGCCTGCTAGCTTGGCTGGGGATTTTACCCTTCAGTTTAATACACAGCCTTGATATGCTATTGGGCAGGCAGTAGCACAACCCGTATGGGTCTGGGTAAACCCCAAAGCAACACAGATAGATTCCAGGCATGTCTGGAACTCCACAGGCTCCACAGACGTAGCAGAGGCTCTGGAAAGTAGCAGGGTCATCTGGCAGGTTGAACATGAGAGTGGGAGTGTGTTTATTTTAATTTGGACACTGAGTTTCCATGCCAACTTAGGCAGGTCACTAAGAATGGGAATTTTTAAAAGTGATCGGTGGAGGCCTAGTTCTGCTCCCAGTGAAATCAAAGGAAGCAAAATTAGGCCAATGCTGAGTGCATTTGAAAGTGTCATCTGTGCTTTAATTTCCCATCCAGTAAGATCAGAGAGATAGGATGATTTCCAGGTGGAGTTCTTCAAGCTCCCTCCTTTTGAAGGAAAGTGTGTGTGGGGGGGAAAGATACAGAAAATATAACTCCTCCCTTCAGACAAAGGAACAGGTAGTGTCAGGCCTTATCAAGAGCAAGAACAGCGTTTTCCAAGATCCCGTTGTACTTTGGGAGGCAAGGGAGTATGAGAATGTGTACTATTTCTGTAAAACAATAGCAAGAAACTAGGCAGGACAGGGCCAGGGAAGGTGTTAGGCAGAAATGCCGCATAGATGCTAGAGAAATCATGTTGTTTTTCCTTATTTTAATAAAGCCTCTTGTTCAGAGTTAGAAGAAATCAGCTCCTGTAAGTGTTTATCATAATTACATGACAGGCATCACTGAGGTATTCATTTCTAGCCCCATTTATTGAGGATGAAAAGGAGGACAGGAGTGTCAGGTACCTTGGCTCAGATATGAGCACTCAGTATCACTGACATCTCATATCTATGTAACAATGCCCCTGGTTGTGAATGAACCAGGAAACTCTGGACTTTAAAACAAGCCTCTACTGATTGAACGTCCAATCTGTTGAGGGCAACAAAGAGCCATACTGTCTTAGTGTGATAATAGCAGCAAGTGTGGGGAGTGGGGGAGGGACAAATAAATATTTAAGTTGCCTGGCCCCCCATAGTTGGCTAATAACTCCATTCCAACATCCACTGTATGATGACCACCATGATAGTTCATGAACCATAACACTGTATATATTTCAAGGCTGTATGTCAGTTTTTATTATTTGTTCAGAACCAACAATGTGTGCAGTGTGCCAATAAATATACGGGCCTGCTTCTGCATTGCATTGCACCTTGTGGAGTTCATGGCATCTGTGCAAGTGGGTGAAAAATACTGCCATTCTGATTTGGACATTTTACACCCACTTTGCACTGGCATATATTATGGCATAAGGATCAAACCTACTGGGATGTGCGCAATGCCATTCTCTATTATATTAAATTATACTAATAATTCCATATGACAAATGTATCAAATATCACTTCCTACCCAAAATGATAACAGAACATCTCTGGTGGTTAAAATGGCTTCATTTTTTGTTTTTTAAATTGGTTTGTCGAGTCCTGAATCCATTTCTCATTAGCTGTAGTTAATAGCAACCTTAAAAATGGCTGGTGCTCTTGAGTATTTGCCTGAAGTCTTTCAGCATGTTCAGAAAAGAAAAGTAATTTCAATCAGCAGAATGGCCATTTTGATTCCCTGAAAGATTTTAAATCGTCTACAACAGAGTTTTGCACTTTCAGGGACATCACTTTTGTCCATTATATGCAGTGAAATTAATATTTGCTGAAAGCAAATAAGAGTAAAATTAAATATTTTCTAATACAAATTATAATTGAGCACTTGTCTGATAAGATGGTTTTGTTTAAACAAAGTGCACTCATGTTACACCGCATTTGTGATTCTCCAGTTCTGTCATTTTCAGGCTGCATTTGTTTTCCACGCCATCATAATTAGCGGCAGGTATTCAGTTCAGGCTGCCAGAAGATGGCTTAGAGGTGTAATCATTAGATGTAAAAGACATACTGGCCTAAATGAATCCAAGGGAGCCAAAGCTGATGGAAATTTTACTGTTGTTCCTTTGTTGAGTGGAAGTGGATTTTAGGACTGTGTGGAAGGACTGGCCAAAACAGCACACTCCCTTTCCACTTGCAGCACCTCCAGCTAAGACACTAGCTAAATCACTTTGATAAGAGCAAGGTGACAGAGACCAGGGTTAGTCCCTGTAACGAGGCTGGTTCTGGTGGGACCCAACTGAGAGTGCCAATTCAGGACAAATTGCTTAGAGCAGGGCAGTTACAGCCCAAGGCTGGGGATTCTGTGCATACCAAGGCAAACCAAACCAGCCACACAGAGAAGACTTTGGTCTCACCCCACTGGCTAACCACAAGTCACACAAGCAATTCCCTTAGACACTCCAGTTTCCCAGTATCCCTACCAGTGCCACTCATTATGGGGACAAATGGTTATGAAAACCAACACCCCAGTAAAAGAAAAAAGGTTCTCTCGATCCCAAAGGACCAAGCCCCAGACCCAGGTCAATATACAAATCAGATCTTACCCACAAATCACACCGTTGCTAATCCTTTAGAATCTAAAGGTGTATTCATAAAAGGAAAAAGATATAGATGACAGCTAGAATTGGTAAAATGGAATCAATTACATACAGTAATGGCAAAGTTCTTCGTTCAGGCTTGCAGCAGTGATAGAATAAACTACAGGTTCAAATCAAGTCTCTGGAGTACATCCACAGCTGGGATGGGTCATCAGTCCTTTGTTCAAGGCTTCAGTGTAGCAAAGTTCCTCCAGAGGTAAGAAGCAGGATTGAAGACCAGATGGAGGAGCTGCAGCAGCTTTTTATATTCTCTTGCCATGTGGTCTCTGCATTCTTTGTCCCAAGGACAAGCTGTCCATCACATGGCCTGGAAAAACCTCAGAGTTCTGTCCATAGGCAGTTCCCTGCATACCTTGCTGAGTCCCAAGGTGTGTCTGCCATCTCTCAATGGGTCAGTTGTATAGTTGATGGTCCTTAATGGGCCATCAAGCAGGCTAGGCAGAGCTGACACTAACTTGTCTGGGGTGTCACCCAAAAGCATAGCATAAGTTTGAAATACAGACAGTATAGAGCCAAGACTTATATCTTTAAATACAGAAATTATACATGCAAACAGATAGCATAACCCTAACCAGCAAACCATAACCTCGTCTTAGACACCCTATTTGACCCCCTTTATACAAGATTTGGTGGCACTACAGGACCTTGGTTGCAACAATGTTCTATACGGTCCCAGTTCAAACCCATAACGTCACAGTCCCCCATCACCAACACCAGGTACAGCCCCAGCCCATCAGAACTGTGGAGATTAGGCACCGCAGGAAGTTAAGCAGCCCAGGTTGACAGTAGTCCTCTGATTGGTGACCCATGCTCACTGTTTAACCCTGTAGGGTGCCCTAGGACATTGTCTGGGCAACCACACAGACTTTGGGCCTGCTGTGACTCCTGACCTCCCCTCACTTTTTGATCTCCAGTCCCCAAGCCCAGCCTGACTCTGACCCCGACTCTTGCCTCCTGATTCCAGCCTGGTACTACCTATGATCTCCAACCCAGGTCTGACTCTGACCCTGACTCTTGCTTATCAATCTGGTTCTACTCACGACTCCGATCCCTGCTCACTGACTACTGCCATGTGGCCGTCCTTGACCTGTGGACACCAGCTCAGCCAAGAGAGCTGGGTCAGATGCCTATGCTCTGGTCTCTTACAAAAACTTTTGTCCTCAACTTGGATTAGCTCACCTATGTTAGCGAAATTGGGTTAAAATAGCAGTGAAAACGCAGCATTTTGGCTTTTAACTTGGATTTGCAGCTTGAGTTCAACTCCAGGGCCTCCTATAGCCATTAACTCCAGGTGCTTACCTGAGTTAAAAGCCAAGTTCCTATGTCATCACTATAATTTAGACAATTTAGCTAACCTGAATTAAGATCATACCATTGTTGCAGTGTAGACATATCCAGAGTGACACACTGTTCTTCATGATGGGCTCTCTCTCTTTTTCTTTTTATCACATTATTCCTTTCTCTTGCCAGTGTGCTAAACTTCTCACTAGGGGAATCCCTTACCCCAAAGTCACTGGCCTTTGGCTGCGTGGAGCTCGTGTTCCCAATATTAAGCATAGATTAATACAGTTTTTTGTATACAGGAGATTTATATACATAGAGAACATGAAACAGTGGGTGTTACCATACACACTTAAGGTGAGCTATTACCAGCAGGAGAGTGGGGGGGGAAAACCTTTTGTAGTGATAATCAAGGTGGGCAATTTCCAGCAGTTGACAAGAACGTCTTGCCCACCTTGATTATCACTACAAAAGGTCGTCCGTCCCGTTCCCCCCCCCGCTGGTAATAGCTCACCTTAAGTGATCACTCTCATTACAGTGTGTATGGTAACACCCATTGTTTCATGTTCTCTGTGTATATAAATCTCCCCACTGTATTTTCCACAGAATGCATCCGATGAAGTGAGCTGTAGCTCACGAAAGCCTATGCTCAAATACATTTGTTAGTCTCTAAGGTGCCACAAGTACTCCTTTTCTTTTAACTGTGGTTTGTAACCTATCATTTAAATCAGCTTCTGTACCGAATTACTGGAGGATAGCTAATGTGACGCCATTTTTTTTAAAAGGGCTCCAGAGGTGATCCTGGCAATTGCAGGCCAGTAAGCCTGACCAGTACTTGCCTGATCCTCGCAAATTGGTTGAAATTATAATAAAGAACAGAATTGTCAGACACATAGATGAACATAATTTGTTGAGGAAGAGTCAACATGGTTTTTGTAAAGGGAAATCATTTCTTACCAATCTACTAGAATTCTTTGAGGGGGTCAATAAGCATGTGGACAAGGGGGATCCAGTGGATATAGTGTACTAAGATTTTCAGAAAGCCTTTGACAGGGTCCCTCACAAAAGTCTCTTAAGCAAAGTACGCTTTCATGGAATAAGAGGGAAGGTCCTTTCATGGATTGGTAACTGGTTAAAAGACAGGAAACAAAGGGTAGGAATCAACGCTCAGTTTTCAGAATGTAGAGGGGTGAATAGTGGTGTCCCCCAAGGGTCTGTTCTGGGACAAGTCCTATTCAACATATTCATAAATGATCTCGAAAAAGGGGTAAACAGTGAGGTGGCAAAATTTGCAGATGATACAAAACTACTCAAGATAATTAAGTTCAATCAGACTGCCAAGAACAACAAAGGGATCTCACAAAACTGGGTGACTGGGCAACAAAATGGCAAGTGAAAATCAGTGTTGATAAATGCAAATTAATGCACATTGGAAAACATAATCCCAGCTATACATATAATATGTTGGGGTCTAAATTAGCTGTTACCACTCAAGAAAGAGAGTCAATGTGGATAGTTCTCTGAAAACATCCACTCAATGTCCAGTGGCAGTCAAACAAGCAAACAGAAAGTTGGGAATCATTAAGAAAGGGATAGATAATAAGATAGAAAATATCATCTTGCCTCTGTATAAATCCATGGTATGCCCACATCTTGAATACTGTGTGCAGATGTGGTGACCCCATCTCAAAAAAGATATATTGGACTTGGAAAAGGTTCAGAAAAGAGCAACAAAATGATTAGGGGTATGGAATAGTATGAGGAGAGATTAATAAAATCAGGACTTTTCAGCTTGGAAAAGATATGACTAAGGGGGGATATGATAGAGGTCTATAAAATCATGATGGGTGTGGAGAGAGTAAATAAGGAAGTGTTATTTACTCCTTCTCAGAACACAAGAACTAGGGGTCACCAAATGAAATTAATAAGCAGCAGGTTTAAAACAAACAAAAGGAAGCATTTTTTCACACAACGCACATTCAACCTGTGGAACTCCTTGCCAGAGGATGTTATGAAGGCCAAGACTATAACAGGGTTCAAAAAAGAACTAGATGAATTTAGGGAGGATAGTTCCATCAAGTCTATTAGGCAGGATGGTGTCTCTAGCCTCTGTTTGGCAGCAGCTGAGAATGGGCGATAGGGGATAGATCACTTGATGATTACCTGTTCTGTTCATTCCCTCTGAGGCACCTGGCATTGGCCACTGTCAGAGGACAGGATACTGGGCTAAATGGACCTTTGGTATGACCCAGTATGGCCGTTCGTATGTTCTATATTTATTCACATGTGACATCTGTCAAATATTTTCAAATACTGAATACACATGTATATAATAGGATTGGTTCTGGAAAGCTTAGTGTAGCCCAGAAAGGACAACATTTGACAAATTTTGTATTCAGCCAAATCAAACAGCTCTAGTTGCAACATCCATACATTGGCAAATAAATAAATAAAGCATCATGAGATTTTTAATGAGTGTTTACATCTCTCTATTAGATAAACTTCATTTCTGCTTGGCTGAACATTTTCAGCTATTACAAGGACAGTGATGATTTTTCCTTTCTTGCTGTTGCAAATTTATGTTTCTTACTGTGCATATACTCTACATAACATGTAAAATGTCTGCGTGATAAGTCATTAATGGTGGTTTTATTCTTTTTAGGAATTGAAATTGATTTTTCATGTTTATTTGCTATTTTTTTTCATTTCTGCTGCTGTCCTGCTCTCCTGCCACTAATCAACTTCCAAGAGGGTTATAATTAAAGCCAAAATAATTCTGTTAAGTGGAGATTGATACAAGAGGAAAGAAAGCAAAACAAATGACACAGATTCATAGAATTTAAGGAACCGTTATGGCCATGTAGTCTGACCTCCTCCATAATCCAGGCCATAGAATTTCACCCAGTGATTCCCTCTTGAAGAATTCCACAACTGATTCCCATTTCAAGAAAGCACATTAATGACCATTTCCACTGTCAGTCCCACTCTCCAGCATAGTCATCCTAATCAGGAGCTTCACACGTGCTGTAAGACTGTCTCATCGTTCCAAGTAATCAAGAATGGAAATTATAGTCCTTAAAAGACAACATCAAAACAAATCTCATGTTGTTATTGAGTGAAATGAGCCAAACCCACGCATGATGGCTTCCTCTATGCTGTCCAGTTTCAGCCAATAGCAAGGGCTAGGTTGTACAATTACATGGTGTCCTGCACCAGCCCAGAGAATGAATTTGATTCAGTCACAACTCCTCCACTACTTCCCCCTTGCTCTGGGAAGTGAGTTAGTTGTTGTCCTTTTCCTTTGTATGTGGAGTTGTTTTCTCCTCACTGCGTGTCCAGCTGACGACTCTGGCTTGTAAATGACAGGGTGAACCCAGCACTCATCCAACTGCCCTCTTCTCTCTACTCCTCCCCACTCACTTCCTCTCACTGGGGAATAGCAGCCTCTTGACCGTGATCAGAGTCACAATGTGCTGGGGCAGCGGTGCAGTAAGAAGGGTGGGTGGAGGAATTACTCCTCCCTTACTCCCTTATCTGACCAAGTAAGGACTGTGACAATCTAACCCTAAGGATCAGTCATTGAATTTACAGGGGTAGGGAGGAGAGGGGGGATCTTTTGTCATATCTTTAGGTTCATCTAAATCTTACTCAAGAGCACAAGATTATTTAGTTTATTCTATTTTATTCAATTCACTCAGTTAAGCTAACACATGGTCATTTTCCTTTATCTTTGATTATAGATCATGGGTTATTTCCTTTGATACTTCCTTTGGCTTCCTTTCTTTTCTCTCCTATTTGATGCTCCACCATTATGCATTATGTCTCCTTCTCTGATCTGTCTCTGCTAACAACAGTCTCTTTTCTTGCCTGCTTCATTGACTTTGTGCTTCACTGAATGGCAAGACTTCCTGGAATGGAAGAGATGGATACGTATATGGACTTTGCCTGTCATTTTCTTTTCCTCGCTAGCAAGAGGCACTGAGTTTAACGGAAGGTGTGTCCACACTGCAATAACACACCCGCAGCTGGCCTGTGTCAGGCTGACTAAGGCTCACCATGCTTAGGCTGTGGGGTTCTAAACTTGCAGTGTAGACGTTGAGGCTTGGGCTGAAAACTGGCCTCTGGGACCCTGCAAGGGAGCAACTTCAGGGGAATGTATCAGCACTGAGGCAAGATAGGAGTATATGGACCAAGTATTCCTACAGAGTTAGGGCTTACACACACATCGGTGGGTAAACAGTAGGGAGAAGAGTGAATTCGGGTAGAAAAATATAAGAACCTGTGACTGCCATCTAAAGAAGAACATCTAAAGCTTTATTCTTTAACCAGACCTGAACCTTAGCTGGACAGTTCTGAATGTGTTCAACTCTCATTTTGTCAAGCATCCATGCTTTCCAGTTCTGGCCAGGCCCAAATTACTAAATCAGAAATCTGGTCTCATGGCATTTCTATTGTAAACAGAAGCAAGAAGAACTGGGGGAAATCTCATGAGAGCATGTCTTCTGTAATCTCTAGCCAAATTTTGCAAGTTCAAGATCCCCTTATATTTTGCAGAATACTCCTCCAACAAGGATATAGACTTTTGAGGTGTCTGTCAGCTTGAACTTTCTGAGGTTCATTAATCACAACAAAGGAGAAGCACATGTTGAAATTCTGCCTTCCATAATAATCATACAACCCTCATGAAATAAATGAAGTCAATGGGTTCATATTGGAAGAGGAAATTGAAACCAATGAGGTTATCTGGTGCAATCTAGGAGGTTTTAATGGGGCTGAGTGTAACGAAAGGCAGAACTTGGCTTACATTGTTTTTAATTATAATATGCCTTAGTCTCCTTACGCTGGTGAGCACTTACTCATGAGTCGCCCCATAAATTTCAAGAAGGCTTCTTGTTTGAGTAACTGGTCTCCAACATGAATGAAGGTTGTATAATCTGACCCTTTATTTATACATTTGCATTTTATGAAGGCCTTGCTTCTGTAGGTCTTATGAGACCATTTGAATGGAAAAACTCTTCTTCTTTTCAAATTCCTATTAATAAGTTGTCATGGTGTTCCTCCAGGGTAATTGCTGGATGCATATTTCAATACTTGGCAAATGAGGGCAAGTAAAAAGATTAAAGAAAAATATAGATGTTGTGACAAAGTTCCTCCTCTGCCTTGGTGGGTCCTGCACTTATTGGCTAATTTGCTCACCTCAGAGATTCACGGCAGCCCTCAGTTTGGCCACTTTTGCTAGTGGCTCAAACCTGCCTTTCACTCAGCTAACCTCATCACTGCCCAGCATGGGGAAAGGAAAGGAGAACAATCCCTGCAGTCCACCTAGTGGGTCGGGGAACAGGCCAGGGACCTTCCCCTCCGGTGGGACCCACAGTCCAGGTCAACTCCTCCTGTATCCAATAGGGAGTTGGGGGGAATGGGGGGAAACCCAGGCTTGCCCTCTACTCCGGGTTCCAGCCCAGGGCCCTGTGGATCACAGCTGTCCACAGTGTTTCATGTAATGCCTGTGTGATAGCTACAACTCCCTGGGCTACTTCCCCATGGCCTCCTCCCAACACCTTCTGTATCCTCACCACAGGACCTTCCTCCTGACATAAGATCGCATTTGTACTCGTCAGTCCTCCAGCAGCATGCCCTCTCACTCTCAGCTCTGTGCACGCCCACCACTGACTGAAGTGAGGTCATTTTTAAACCAGGTGCCCTGATTAGCCTGCCTGTCTTAATTGATTCTAGCAGCTTCTTAATTGGCTCCAGGTGTCCCAATTAGCCTGTCTGCCTTAACTGGTTCCAGCAAGTTCCTGATTGTTCTGGAACTCCCCCTGTTACCTTACCAGGGAAAAGGGACCTGCTTAACCTCGGGCTAATATATCTCCTTTCTATCACTCTCCTGTAGCCATCTGGCCTGACCCTGTCACAATGTACAATAATTCTCTAAATTAAACTGATATTTGTACCATAGCAAAATAAATGTTGAATACAGGCAGCTTCAATCCTCAGTAGCTTGCTCAGGTTTTCTTCATGGCTCAAATGTTTGATCAATTATCAGTTCTGACTGCCATATATAAGCACATTTCATCAAGCAAGGAAGTAAGCAAGCTGAGTTTTCAGTGCTATTTATTTCTTAACCAAGCGTCTGTACTGAGAACCTCCTGATTAGACCAGAGTGCAACTTTTCTGCCAAGACTTTTTTTGTCACAAAAAATGCATGTTAGGGTCATCAAATGAAACATTTTGCGAATTTGTGTTGAATTTGCCTAATATTTTGAGCCAGACAAAAGGAAAAAACTATTCCAAAAATACATAAACATTTCATTTTGACACTTTTAAAATGAAATGTTTTGATTTTTCAATTTGAAATGACTTTTCATTTCAAATTTTACTTCAATTAGATAGATCAGGGATTGGCAACCTCTGGCACGTGGCCCGTCAGGGGAATCAGCTGCCGGGCCGGGACAGTTTGTTTACCTGCAGCGTCCATAGGTTCGGCCTATCGCAGCTCCCACTGGCCTTGGTTCGCTGTTCCAGGCCAATGGGGGCTGCGGGAAGCGGCGGCCAGCACATCCCTCGGCCCGTGCCCGCCCCCATTGGCCTGGAACAGCAAACCGCAACGAGTGGGAGCTGTGATCGGCCGAACCTGCGGACGCCGCAGGTAAACAAACCGTCCCGGTCTGCCAGCAGATTTCCCTGACAGGCCGCGTGCCAAAGGTTGCCAATCACTGAGATAGATAGATAGATAGATAGATAGATAGATAAAAAGGTTAGAAAAACCAAATGAAACATATTTTATTTGACCCAAATAAAACAAAACAAAATTCTGTTGACTTTTTTGTTTCACCAATAAAGTAAAAATAATTCATTTTGGATAAGCCCAAACCAATTTTTTTAATTATTATTTTTTTTTTTTTTTGCTTGGCTACCAAACTCAAAAATCAGGCCTATTTCTGATGTATGTTGATATATTAACAACTTGATAAGCATCTTTATTCTGGTATTAAAAACCAAAGTGTGTGATTTTTTGTTCAAAACATTTTCCAGAATTCCCCAGTACAGGACGTAGACTATGTATTTACTTTTATGAACATGCTGTCAGAATTTTTTTCAGATGGTCTCCTTTTCAGACTTTCTGTAAGCAGGTGCAGCATTAAGGAGCATTAAGCATTTGTATCTAACATTTATGATTATGTTACTAAAACTTAGAGGGGGCTCCTGAAAACTCACTAGGATACGTAAGTAAATTGATGAAGTGGGCTAGCTAAGAATAAAAGCTTATGGAAACATTTCATTCAGCAGAGCACTAAGTTACTGTACATCTGTCTTCAAACACCTAATATTTAAGTAGAGCAAGGATGGTCTAGTAGTTAAAACATTAGCACAGAACTCAGAAAAACCAGGTTGAATGCCTGGCTTTGCCGTCAACTTCCTATTGGACTTTAGGCAAGTTGTTTAGCCTCTCTGACCCAGAGGCACAAATTTAATTGATTTCAGTGGAAATTAGGAGTCTAAATACCCTTGTGGATCTGTGCCTCCGTTTCCCCATCTATCTAAAGTGGGGATAGTAGTACTTCCCTACCTCACAGGAGTGTCGTTAGTGTAAATACTTTAAACATTATGAGTTGCTCAGAGATCACAGTGATGTGGGCCATATAAGAATCTAAGACGGACACCTTCCATTTTCATACCTAAGAGCCTCGTCCCTTTTCATCAATGTACTCCAGTGTGCTGGATGTTCATCAGAAACAAACATCATGGACAAATCCTTTTCTCATGAGCCAATGCTGTTTTAAGGGATTGGAAATAACAGTCCCTACTGCACAATGCTTACAGTGTACTCTGCAACCTTACATTTGACCCTTAGTATTAACACTTTAAGCTCTGATTAGGGATGGACAGTTATGATGAATTACAGAATATCCAGTCTGATCATCATCTACTTAAACTGAAGTAGAGTCATATCTTCCCACAACAACATCCACTCTTCGTCTTGTCTTGGATTATCCAGACCTCAGTTTTTCATAGCTTTGTTAGTTGTCTTCAAATCTCTACAGTCAAATGGATTTATACTCTATTCCCAGTTTAACACTGGGGTTAACTGACAAATAAAGCACATAAGCATCTTGCCTGACATCACAAAGCAAATCAGTAACAATAGCAGAAACTGAATACAGGGTTGAAATCTTGGCTCTGTTGAAGTCAATGGCAAAGCTCGCATTGACTTCCATGAGCCAGTGTTTTCACTGCAGGAGTCCTGTTTACAACCCCATGCTTTAACAACTAGACCACGTTCCCTCCAAAAAACTGTCTACATCTGGTGATACTACAATGCATGAGGCCAAAGTCTGATGTTAAGGGTCAGAACCGCACAACAATTCCACAGAAATATACTATGTGGGGTGTTCTACTGGTATTTATTATAACATGCTTGTGATGTGTTTTTTCGAACCCTGAGTATGCAGTCACTGAGAGCCAATCAGAAATCTTAATTGAATTATTTTTTACAATATAAATTCCCTTAATCCTATTTAAAGGAAATCCAACAGACAAAATGAGTGTCAAGAACTAACATTGATTTTTAAAAGTGAGTTTATTGGACTCATTTAGCAGATCGTTAATAACCAATTTTGATTTTTGGCATATTTTTTATTTCAGCATTAAAAATAAAAGCAGTAACCAAATACAGTACAGAGAACTACCCAATGTAAATCATGTTAGAACCAGTGGGGTCTCGAGTTCTTCTTGCCATGTGCTCAGTGGCCTTGACTGCCAGCGTAGTAAATAGAAGCTAACACTGTTTTACAGCGGGCAGAATTGGACCCTATACTATAACGTTGATGGGTCTAATGGAAAGACCTGGTGATTTGTGAAAATGTTGGTGCCTTATTTATATCCTTTGTCTTAATCCTGTGGAGTTAAATGGGTTTAAAGTAGTGCATGGGCCTCTCTTTTCAGAGGGATTAATCCCACACAAAGAAAATAAATGGTGACTCAGAAACTACAGAAGTTGCTTTTTTTTTAAGGAAGAAAATATACACTTCACTACTGTGGAAGAAACTTGAGGTTTAATAAGCGGATGATGGCATCAGTTTCCTTTGAGGGTTTTTAACTGATTGTCCATTACTAAGACCTTTGTCCTGAAAAGAAATTAGAAGTCAAATTTTGTTACTTGAAGTAATTCATAGTAATTACAGCTCCTGCTGTAATGACTTGCCAGTGCTTTCACTCTAGCATAGCACTTACTCATTAGATTTTTCAGTAAATATCTTCTGTTCCACGGCTCTTTCTTTATCCTTGACAGCTACAGTATAATAATTTGCATTGCTCCCTCTTGTCGTCTTGCATTATTTTTCCTCTTGCAAAACTGCAGCCAAAAACAGTGACGCTTCCCAGGTACACCCAGAGTTGTGAGGCACCTCGCTACCACCTGCTCTTAGCATCAGGAAGCCTTGTCTGTGCCTGCCAGGGGTCAGCTTTCTGTCTCAACCAGCAACAGAAGCACTCCCCTCTCAGCCTACACAGGCTCGCCTGTCTCTCTGCTGGCTAGCAAGAGGCACACTCCGACCCCTGAGCCCTCAGAGCATCTCCCAGGAGGGCCCAGCCCCAGTTCCATACTCAAAAGTATTTTTACATACGCTATTCCCAAAGGAGGAAAACACACCAGCTTACCAGTGATCCTGAGTTGAAACCATTCTGCTCAACTCACAGCCCTATGTTTATAGTGAAAACAATTAAAAAGTTTATTTAACGAAGTATAGAGATTCTAGAAGTAGCAAGGGGTAGAAATATTGGAAACGATTGGTTACATGTAAAATAAAATCCCAGCACACCTTCCAGAGCCTAGACTTAACTACCAAGCCATTTTCCTGTCTAATGAAGGTTAACTTACCCAAAGCCTTTCTCCAAGCATTTAACAACCAGTTTGGCTGAGACCCTCCATTCATAAGACAAGCATGCTGACAGCAGTAAAACATGCAGGGTGTTTCTCTCTACCTCCAGTTATTGTGCCAACATACCATTACCTTTGTTCATAAACATGGCATCTCCTGCTGTTTGTTTTTTATTTTAAATAATCTCCCCTGTAGTTTTGCAATCTCTTGATTAGCATTTTGCTCAGACTCTAACTAGGCAGCCATTGGGAAGCACAGTTGACATATAGCCAGACATATACATAAATGTCTCCTGCTTGAAAGCAACTTATTTATCACCTTCTGGAGAGCAGCCTCAATTCATAGGCTTTAAGATCAAATTTAAGTATATATATGTAATTTCCTCCCTATTCTCTGTACATACATTTCTCAGTGATTAATATGACCACTGGGACACAGGCTTTCAGCAGAGACTTCACAGGCCACCCTTTGGTGAACTATTATGTAGATATCAGACCCATGGGATCCCAGTAGCCATTATGCACCCCTGTACCCTCTGCCAGTTGACACCAGATGGTCCCAGGATCACAAAGACGATGGGAGTTTTTTGCCTGTTTAGCAAAAATTCCTTCCTTGCAGTAGCCTACATTGCTAGCTTTCAGGAGTCTTCTGGGATACCAAATGTTGACTCCCAGTGAGGAGCAGATATAGCAAGAGCAGGTCCTCTTTACTCCCTCCGGGAAGCAGCTGCAGTAAAATTGGGAGCCAGACATATCTCCTTATACTACATCATATAAGGGTGGTAGCAACTTCTCTTTTTAGCCAATGTTAGTACCCCTCGCTGGTAGGTGTTATATTTCAAGAGAGGCAATAGAACCTTCTTGTAGCGAAAGGCATTATTACCTTCCAAGAAGCATCATGTAACGTACAAAACAAAATTTACTCTCTTGGCTACTGAAATACTATCGATTTGACATAAAACCAGCACAGATTTGGGACAGCAATCAATGCAGATTGTAACCATGTTCCCTCCATTCTCCTCCAGAAGAATTTCTTTAATCCCTGTGCTAACAGCATTTTTGTGACGTCAAATCTGAGATTATTTGTTACACGTTTATTGTAAAGTCAATGAAGGCTAAATTTTATCTAAAGTGCACCTTTCATTATCACTGCTCAGTAATCCTATAGAGGGCCGAGCCACCCTGTACTATGCAGTTTTGCATTAGGTACGGCAAACTGCTGTTCTGTCTTCATGGCTTCATCTATGCTCCACACCACTGGCAATGGCGTGTAGGGTATGTGTAGCTACACGCAGCAGTGAAAAGTAAGCTTAGTCCATGCTGCCGTGTGCAGCTACACACATCAATGAAAGATGCTGGCAGTGGAGAAGAAGCGGGAAAAGGCTTCGGCAGCTCCCTGCAGCAGGGAGCTGACAGAACCTTTCCCCATTACTGGAGTCTTTTCCTGCAGAAGGGAAAGGTGCCAGCAACAGGAGCTTTTGGAGCCTTTCCCCGCTGCCTCCTCCCTGCCAGAGCCTTTCCCCACTCCTGGAGTCTTTTCCTTGGAGGGGAAAGGCTCCAGCACAGGGGAGGCAGCGGGACCCTACAAATAGCAGATTAGATAGGGGAAGCTTGGGTGTGTAGAGAGCTCCATAGGGTATATACCTTAAGGATTCAGGTATGTTTTTACTCACCTAAGCAGTGCCTCACCATCTACACTGCTATTTATACCGTGCTAGGGGGGAGTGCAGTGTCTGTACTCTACACACCACCCTACAGAGCCTAATGCTTCGTAATGTTTCATACTTTAATACCCAGATTTCCATACTGTCACTCTCTCAGCAAATCTTCTGTCATATTTGCTCTTGGAGTTTTTGCTTCCTACTGATCTGAAATGCTGCATGTGAGGAGTGATGAATCAGTCCACAAACAATCATTAGTCTGGTCTCTTAAGTGAATAGTTGTAGGCTGTGTTGTATTCTAGAAACATAGTTAAACAGAGGGGTAGAACAGTCTAGGGGTTGGGTATCAGGAGACCTGGATTCTATTCTTGGCTCTGCCAATGAGTTGTGTGTGGCCTTAGTAAGTTGCTTGACCTCTCTAATAATATTACTTCCTTAACTCACAAGGGTGTTCTGAATCTCAATTCACTGATGTTTGTAAATCTATCAATAACACTTACATGCTTCTGGTCACCCAAGTATGTTCTAGGTGTTATTTGCAGGAAGTTCTGTGTTATACAGGAGGTCAGACTAGATAATCATGATGGTCCTTTCTGGCCTTGGGATCTATGGATGCTCTGGAAACCCACCTCTGTCATTATTAACTCCTCCCTCTCTCTCTCTCATCCCATAGATCCTGGTGGTGTCTTAATCTTGTCACTTTTATCTCCACAACATGGTATTTATTTATTTATTGTATCAAAATATGCAGATGTTTATACAATTATATCAGTTTGACTGTATCTCTCTCCCCACCCTTCGTGCATCACTTATCCTCTGAGAGCTCTTCAGGGCAGAGACTATGTCTTTCTATGTTTGTGTACAAAGCACCGATCGGAATGAGACCCCCCATTTGTGACTGAGGTCTCTGGACATTACTGCAATATAAGTATTTGTAAAATAGTAATGATAAATATAATATAATGTGCCTGGTCTTTTTCTAGTGGGTTTGGAAGAATAAAGGAAGGATGTGTGCTAAGAGATGTTTTCTGCTATATAACTGAGGGCATCTGAGTTAATATTAGGCCCAGATCTTCTCCTTCTGTTCCAGCCATTTTGCAGTGCTCACTTGATGCCAAGTGGAAGAACATGGCCCTACCTGGCTAGCTGAGAATTCACCTGATGTAGGGAGTGTGACATTACACTCCATATTCTTTATGAAAATGTGCTTATGATATGGATATGACGTAACTGAGATATACTTGATGCAAGATTGCTCATGTAAGATATAATTGGAAAGATTATGATTTACTGAATGTGATTATCCAATTTGCATGCATGTATCATTTCTGTATCTAAAGTTAGGAATATGGACTATGTAACAATTACAACTGGGTGTGTATTTGGAAGGCACCCACCAGACAACAGGCCATCAGATTTGATGGGCCATTAGGAAGAAACTACAAGACTGTGAAGATATTAATATCTCTCTCCTTCTGGGGAGGCATCCTAGGACATAGCTGTGACACTATTAGGTCAGGTGGTCTTGTCACCTAATACTAAACATTATCTTGGATGTGTAACGTTCCACTAAAAGGAGAGGGAGGTCAAGGTTGGGAAACAAAAGAGTCCCACCTTATGTACATCTTATTTAAGGCAAATGGGACTTTCCTCCATTGTCTACCAAAGAAGAAGGACTGCTGAAAGAACCTGAAGGGACAAAGGAACTAACCTGAAGGGAAAGGCAGGGGTGAGTTCAGATTGAGACAGGGGTCCAATCTGTAAGAAGAAATTACTGGAACTCTGAGCTACAGAAACTCTTCATCCTGCCTAATTCAACATTTAGGGTGAGAAATTATATTTTGTAACCTGTTTCTTTAGTGAATCAAGCTTAGTTTGCGTATTTTGTTTTATTTGTTTAGTAATCTGTTTTGTTCTGTTTGCTATCCCTTCAACCACTTAAAATCTACCTTTTATAGTTAATAAAATTTGTTTTGTTTATTAAATCCAGTTTATGCAATTTGTAACTGGGGAGCAAGAAGAGGTGCATATCTCTCTTCACATTGACGAAGAGGGTGAACTTTTATGAGCTTGCACTGTGCAGATTTTTCTATACAGTGCAAGATAGTATTATTTTGGGTTTATCTCCCAAAATGTGTGCTCGTGAGTGCTGGGCGAGTCCTCTCACACAGAGCTGACTTCAGTCTGTGTCTGCAGCTAGGTGTGGACCTAACTGTGTGCTGCAAGAGGCCGGAGAGCCTAATTCAGCAAAACAGGGAGAGGGAATCCAGTCTGGTGAAGCAGGAGAGGCTCAGTGAAGCCCCAGTACCATCAGGTGGCATCCCGTATGGGGCGGGAGGAGGAGGAACCCATCACAGGGAGCTCTCAAGTGATGTGTAGAGTTTTAGATTCTACTCCAGTTGACCATCACACCATGGTGTAGTTGGCATGTTAAAGGTGTTTTGGGGGGAGGGTTGTTTACACCAGTGCCACACCAATTTATAATTGGTCTGTAGGCCCACAGAGACCATAGCCAGTTGGCATAAGTTATAGCAGGGATCAATCTGCTGTAACTTACACCGATGGGTCAGGCCCAGTGCACATGCACCTTGAGAATCAGGGAGGCATAACTTGAGTACCTTGGTGAAGAAGAGAATCTGGAGTTTTAATTGTATTTGTTCTCCTAATATTGACTTTAAATAGGTGTATTTTTTTAATTTAGCCTAGTGAGGATCTTTCCTGCACTGGTCTGACCACAATAGGGTTGCATATGCAACGCAGAAGATGATAAAGCGGTGATAGTCCCTCTCTATACAGCACTGGTGGCAGAGCACTTCTGTAATATTGTGTTCATTTGTCGATACCTTATTACAGTACTGATAAAAAGGCTGCATACTGGAACTCACTCAGAGAAGAGCAACAGACTTATTAGCATAGTAGAGGGAGTGATTTATGAGGCAAAAATAACACAAATAAATATATACTAGTTTAGCCTCATCAAACACACTTTCTAATCACCTAAAAATATCTGAACAGTGTAAACAACAAGGACCAAACTGTGCAAACTGCACATGGCCCAGAGTAAGCATGGTACAGTCTTCACTACAGTGGAGGAAGTCTGGGAGCTACAGTCTCTCAGATACCTTCTATCTTATCTTTTTCCTTCTAAATTTGTATCTTAGCTAATGTAATTGCAGATGATATTCTTATTTTCATTAAAGTATCTACTGTGTATATATATATATATATATATATATATATATATATATATATATATATATATAAAATATGTGTGTGTGTATGTATATGAATGTATATATAAAAATTTTTGAGATCTTTGCCTCAATAATATCTTCTAGCAGTGAGTTCCACAGATCAGTTATGTACTGTGGAAAAAAATATATTTCCTTTTATCAGTTTCAAAGTATGTTGCCTTTTAAGTTTTGTGTGTCCCCTTCATTCTTGTATTATGAGAGGGTAGACAGGAACAGTCATTTGACCTGTATGGCATTTCTTATTTAATATGCTTCTGTGACATCACTTCTTATTTAACTTTTAATTTAAATAGTCCTCATCTTTTTAATCTCTCCTTATATGCCAGTCTTTTCATATCTCGAATAATTTTCATTGCCCTCCTATGGACCTTTTCTATTTCTGCTCTCTCTCTCTCTCTCTCTTTTTTTTGAGATGTATGACCAGATTTGAACACAGTATTCAAGGTGAGAATGTGCCATCAATTTATGTAATGGGATAATAATAGTTTATGACTGTTGGACATTGTTGGACTTACTGAATATATCTCTGTACAGCCTACTAAATTCAGAGAGGTTAATATCATGCTATTAATGCTCAGAGGAAGATGGAAGTGAAAAGTCTTGGGGTCCACTTTCTCAGAGGCAGGGTACACAAGATGTTGTCAGGAAAAATGCGGGGCAAAAGTGGTGTTAAGTTATCTTTGTGTTACCCTGATTCTGGGCCAGCTAGGATTGATGTACAGTCTGGTGTAAATTAAAACAGCAACCCCGGTGTGCAGCAGCCTCCCAAGTAGAGCTGGTTGGAAAATAGGCTTTTTTCCATGTAAAACTTTGACTTTTTGGCAATTTTGGCCAAAACCAGAAGAAATGTTTCAGCTGAAAACCAAAATATGTTTATGGTGCTGTGTCATCTCCTGGGAGTTGTAGTTTGGGTGACTTATGCTCCCATTCTGTCCTGACTCTCTGGCCAGACTACATCTCCCATGAGGCATCACGTTGTCCCGCTTTGCTGAGGAGAGGGTGGTAGTCCTTGGCTATGGTTCCTCATGGCCAGAGAGTCCGTCCCATGCAGGAGAATGTGAGCATAAAGCACCTACACTGTAATTCCCACAAGGGACCATTTTGAATCAAAATATTTTAGCTCTTTTTTTTTTTTTGGACAAAATAGCTAAATTTTCCATGGAAGACACTGAAAAACAGTTTTGAAGGATTTCAGAGTAACAGCCGTGTTAGTCTGTATTCGCAAAAAAAAAAAAAAGGAGTGCTTGTGGCACCTTAGAGACTAACCAATTTATTTGAGCATAAGCTTTCGTGAGCTACAGCTCACTTCATCGGATGCATACTGTGGAAAGTGTAGAAGATCTTTTTATATACACACAAAGCATGAAAAAATACCTCCTGCCACCCCACTCTCCTGCTGGTAAAAGCTTATCTAAAGTGATCACTCTCCTTACAATGTGTATGATAATCAAGTTGGGCCATTTCCAGCACAAATCCAGGGTTTCTCACCCCCCCCCCCACCACACACACACAAACCCACTCTCCTGCTGGTAATAGCTTATCTAAAGTGACCACTCTCCTTACAATGTGTATGATAATCAAAGTGGGCCATTTCCAGCACAAATCCAGGGTTTAACAAGAACGTCTGAGGAGGGGGCGGGTAGGAAAAAACAAGGGGAAATAGGTTACCTTGCATAATGACTTAGCCACTCCCAGTCTCTATTCAAGCCTAAGTTAATTGTATCAAATTTGAAAATGAATTCCAAAGAAACTGTTGAATTGGAATTCATTTTCAAATTTGATACAATTAATTTAGGCTTGAATAGAGACTGGGAGTGGCTAAGTCATTATGTAAGGTAACCTATTTCCGCTTGTTTTTTCCTACCCCCCCCCCCCCAGACGTTCTTGTTAAACCCTGGATTTGTGCTGGAAATGGCCCACCTTGATTATCATACACATTGTAAGGAGAGTGATCACTTTAGATAAGCTATTTCCAGCAGGAGAGTGGAGTGGCAGGAGGTATTTTTTCATGCTTTGTGTGTATATAAAAAGATCTTCTACACTTTCCACAGTATGCATCCGATGAAGTGAGCTGTAGCTCACGAAAGCTTTTGCTCAAATAAATTGGTTAGTCTCTAAGGTGCCACAAGCACTCCTTTTTTTTTTTTTTTGCGAATACAGACTAACAGTACCACTCCACAAAAACCCCATCCAGGAACCAACTCTCATTCTCAAATCCCATAACTTTCTCAGTACAGCTCTTCATCAGCACATACTCAGACTAATATGCTCTGCCTCTTCCTCAGAAATTCTGCCTGATGAACAAGCAGCCACATGACTCCCAGGAAGGGATCACATACATAAGGGACCATGTCTCTGTGCCCCCAGGACCTGCCAGGGTTGCAGTCCTGCAATTATGCCACAGTTTTCCTCCAGCAAGACACTTGGGGTACAAAACCCAAAGACTAGTATCCCTCTCCTTTTGGTGGCCTCAGCTGCACCCAACTATACAGTCATTCTCTTCTTCCTGTGACGTTTGTGCCCAGGCCAAGGCCCTGCACCACAAGCCCTGTGGTCTCCTCCAGCCTTTGGACACCACGTCTTGACCCTAGGTGGCCATTGCTGTAGATTGTATCATAGAATTACCAGTCTAACCAATTTTCAACAGTTGTCATGGTGGTGGACCCTTTTACTAAAATGGGCCACTTCATCCCTTGCACAGGCCACTCTTCTGCTGAAGAAACAGTCCAACTTTGGATTAGCCATGTAGTCTGCCTCCATGGCCTTCTGGAGCTCACACCTCTGATCAGGGGTTGCAGTTCCCAGCCCGGTTCTGGCATGAGGCCCTGCACCTGCTGGGAGTCTGCGCATGTCTTTCTCTGCTTACCATCCCAGTCCAATAGCCAGACAGAAAGGGCCAATCAGTTTCTCAAGCAATATCTTTGATGCTACATCAGTCATCACCAGGACAATTGGTCTTCATTTCTCCCTTATGCTGAGTTTGCCTACAACAATGCAGACCATGTATCTACAGTTCAGAGCCCCTTTTTAACCAGTTGAGGGTACCACCCCCAATTCCACCCACAACTGTCTGCACCCTGGCCCAATCCAGCCACCTCAGAGTTGGTGTAGTGTTTTTGTTGGGCCCAGGAAGAAGTGAAGAAGCACCTGGAAAAGGCAAAAGCAAACTCTAAGCAGCATGTTTCAGAGTAGCAGCCGTGTTAGTCTGTATCTGCAAAAAGAACAGGAGTACTTGTGGCACCTTAGAGACTAACTTGCCACGCAGTGACCTGCTAACAGTTGCTAGGACAGAAGCTGAATCCCGACAGAGGACTCCAGTCCTGGAACCTGATTGGCAGAATGCTGGGGGTCCTGATTGGTCCACAGATTCTATATAAACCCATCACTGGAACACAAAGTTGTCCAAGAAAGTAGGATCTATTCTGTTCCTGCAGCTTGATTCCTGGAGTCCAATGTGTGGTTCTGATCTCCAGTTTGTCTCCTGCCTCTGAACCCCTGGTATCCTGACCTGACCAACTCTTGACTCTTGTCCCATGACAGTGGACCCTGGCTCTGAACATTAGGTCTAGCTGCCCATGACCTGGCTGTGACACAATATCTCAGTTATGGAAGCAATACTTGCAAATTTTGGGGCTCCAAATAATACAGTTCCCCTACACATGCTGAGTCAGAAAAGCCTGTGGAGACTCCATGGCCCATGGACAGAGACTAATTCATTTTTATTGATAGAGTTGAAGCAGATCTGGTCACCCCATAACTAGGTGTCACCAAATTAAATTAATAGGGAGCAGATTTAAAACAAATAAAATTAAGAATTTCTTCCCACAACGCACAGTGAATTCTTTGCCAGAGGATGTTGTGAAGGCCAAGACTATAACTGGGTTCCAAAAATAACTAGATAAATTCATGGAAGATAGGTCCATTGGTGACTATTAGCCAGGATGGGCAGGGATCCAAAACCAGTAGGAACTTGGCAAAATTGAATGAGAACCTGTGCCGGACGTTTGGATCCTGATGCTAATTATCCTCAGGCTCAAAGTGGGGTGGAAATTGGGTGAGTGTTCTGATTCAGGTTCATCTCTAGTTAAAATATGATGATAAAAAGAAACTTAACACCAGAAACAGGTAATTTGTACATAAGGACCTACACAGTCAGACAATTACAGGGTGAGCATCATTGCTTTCCAACACTTGCTTGTTAAAAATGAACCACCATTTGAGGCATTTTAGAACATCATATATGTACGCCAGATTTTGCTCGGATCTACCCATGCAAATACAGAGTAACTTCACTGATTTTTTTTTTAAAAAATGGTCCCGTCACCTGTAACACATGGAAGTGAAAATTCAGGCATCCCCGGGCATAATGTTACATCTTCCGTATTTAACACCATATTAGTCACTAGTTTATAAACATATCGCATTAGTTGGTCTCTGAGCCCGTTCAAGCACAACAGCTTGCTGAAGCAGTGATACTGAAGCCTTTGTAATGTCTATTACGATACAACAAGCTTGTCACCCTCAGGCAGGTCGAGCAGTGACTGAAGTCTGTATCTGGTGTAATTTTTTGATGGACAAACTAGTTCAAAACCACTTCACCTCTTCCTTTGGATCTTTGTGCACCTCTTCAACTGAGCCAAGCCCAATTCTGGCGGCAGACACCAGGCCTGCTTTTGCTAGCTGGAGCTTCCCTAGTGCGGTGACGAGGTGATAGAGTGCTCCCATGAAGACCTTAGCCTTAGGTGCTGAGAGATTTTCCTAGCCAGCCCAGGATCTCCCTACCAGAGACACCCCAGGGAGCAAAGTTGCTGTGTAGGCTTCTGGGCTTGGGCTGCAGCATGGGCTCTAGGACCCTGAGGGGTGGGAAGAGGATCCCAGAGCTTGGGCTCCAGCCAAACCCAGAAATCTACACAGCAATGAAACAACCCCACAGCCTGAGCCCTGCAAGCCCGAGTCAGCGGGCACTGGCCAGCTGCAGGTTTTTCTTTGGTGTGTAGACATACCAATAATGCACTCTCTGTTCAAAGAACATATGTATCCCACTGGTCAGTGATTGCTATGTTTGCCCCTCCGTGCCCAGTCCAGTGAGGATGGAGTTCCCAGCTACAGAACCTGGCTCAAGCTGTAGAGGCTCATGCCTTAGCTCTGGAGGTCCCTGGCAGCAGCTATGACACTATTAGCAGCCAGGAAAGCCGCAGAATCGTCCTGACAAGACAACTCAACAGGTGGCAGCAAAAGTCTCAGATGCATGTAGAAAAGAGGAGGAACACTTGAGCCCAAATAATCTCATATCATGCCCCTTCCCATACGCAACAGATGCAGCTAAGAAGGAGCACCCTTATCTCTATATTATATCTGGCAGCTAGGAAGGAAGAGGGAGAATTTCCCTCTGAAATAAATGGAGAGCTGGGAAGAGCAGAGGAAGCACTGCTGTCTGGAGCGTAGGGGGCAGGCAGGAGGAGCACTGTGCTAGGATCTTGAGGCTAATTGTCAAATAGTAAAGTCAGCCCTGTAAAGGAGAATTCCCTCTTTCTACCCTTGCAAAAAGCCTCCACATGGCTCACTGCTGTGTGAATCATTTCATAGATCACCTAGTCTGACCTCCTCTATAACAAATGCCATAAAATTTCATCCTAGAAATTACAGAAATGCATCCAGTCTTGATTTGAAGGCATCAAAAGATGGACAATCCACCACTACCCTTGGTACCTTGTTACAATGTTTAATCACCCTCACTGTCTGTTTGTTTTTTAAATGCCTTATTTCTAAATTGAGTTTGTCTGGCTTTGACTACCAGCCACTGGTTCTTGTTTTACCTTTCCCTGCTAGATGAAACAGTCCATTAGTGCTCAGTATTTTCTCTTTATAAAGGAAACAAAACAAATTATTCTACAAAACTGTCCATGAACAAATTGCCAGAAATTCCCAAACGTATTCAGTATCATATCTGTTTGTAAATTTCTCTGGCAAATAATTCTTGGTCTGCAGATCATTTGCACACAATTGAATGAGACTACTGCAGATTTGAAATGAGTGCTGTGGTTGCTTATGATATGTTATGATTTGTGTATTTATGGTACCTGATTGATTTAGCCAACTCTAGCTCATATTTCAATTTCAGGTTCACAGTTTGAAACCTGCAGTGTCATTTGTTATGAATGTCAGCATTCACATTCAGGGAACATTTTGAATTCAAGATTTACTTTTCATGAGGATTCATGCTAGTAAATGGAGTTGCCAGGATGTCCATGGCAAATGGATGTAAATATGGCACCAGCACAACTGGAGGGAATGTATTTAAAAATTCAAACAAATAGGTGTGGAAGATGTTTTGCAGCATGTGTACAGTTCTAGTGACCAAAATCCTGTTCTGAAAGGGACTGCAGTTTCTAACTGTAGTTTAGTTTCTAACCTTACTGTATTATTAGACAAGATATGGAAAATCATAAAAACAAAAAAACTGCAGATGGAGAAAACGCTATCATTCCCATCCCCCAGCCCTCATAGTATTTAAATGCTGAATTAGATTTTTCTACTACTGTATCCAGACTAATTTTAAAAGTCCCAGGTTTTCTAGTGTATAGTACTTTCTTTGGGAAATTATTTCACCGTCTAATAAAGGTTACTATCAGGATTTTTTCAAATCATTTGCTTTCTACCAGCTACAGCAGGGAACTCTACAGTCTTGTGCTCTTTTTCCTATTCTGCTGTTGAATCGTTGTGTGACTCTGGGCAAGTCATTGGATTGTTGTGCCTCAGTTTCCCTTGGACATATCCTTCACGTGCTCTTCTTGCTACTATTCCTCGTTGCATATTCTTCCATCTCCTTTATCCACAGCTATCTCACATATATTCTCAAAACTGGGGTTTCTGACTGTCTCTTTCCTCCATCCAGTTTGGTTTTCCTGGTTTATTTTAACAAGTTCCAACTGCTGATCCAGCTACTCCACATCTTATCATCCAGATTTGAAACTAGCTTGCACATTATAGGAATATGCATCTCATCTATCTATCTTGGCTTTTGTGAGAGCCCCCTCACTGCAGTTTCTGAGATCCTTGACTTCATTCAAAAACTGGAACATCAATCGGTAGCCTTACTTTCTCCAAGCAGCTGATATAGTTCCTTTATCAAGTTACACATTTATAAAGCCTCTAATCACTAAGTTAGGTGCAGTCTTGTGGTTAAAGCACTGGCCAAGGCACTCAGGAGTTCTAGACTAAACCACTCGCCTGCTCATAGACTCACTCTATGATCTCAGGAAAGTCATTTCTGTCTGTACCCTTGGCAGATTCTTATCTATCTGTATGGTAAGATCTTTGGGGCAGGGGTTGTCTCTTACTCGATGTCTTTTACAGTGTCGAATACAAAGGATACCCAATCTTGGTGAGGGTCTCTAGACACTACTAGAATACAAATAATAATAATATGCACATTTGGGAATCACAATCAAAATTTCCAGAGAGAATTTGGTTTACTGCTGCATTGGTAGCTGATATTTACATAGTCCCCTCTTCCCTTTCTCTTCTCAGCCTGTTAGAGACTTTAAGGAACAATCTTCACTTGTTGGAATATTTTAATGTCAGACTTCTCCTCTCACTGCTCAGAGGGCTTTCTCTGCCACAACTGTTACACACGCTTAAGCTCTTCCCCTCCACTGCCAGCAATTATTCCTAACCCACATGGCTTCATAAGAAAATCCCACAGTTCTCGAAAACAGTCCTCAAACTGAAGAAGTGAACGGTAGGATTTCCCAGCATTTAGGTTCATCTGTTGCCAGTTGCTGATAAATAATCCATGTCCAGGACAGCTTTTTCCAGTCTTAGGATATGATTTTGAAGATTTCTTGTTCCTTTGGAATTCACTGGATTGTGCCAAATGGCATGAAGTTCAATAAAAATATTGATGATTTCTATCTGCAAACGTTTTTAATATTTGTATTGTAGTAGCGCTGAGGACACCTAGCCATGGGCCGAGGACCACATTGTCCCTGGCCCAAAGTCTAAGACAAGAGACACCGGGGGATAAAGACAAAGACGGGGTAGCACAAAGAAACAATGAGGCAGTACTGGTCAGCATGATAGTTAATCTGCTGCCTACGCATTGTTAAGTGTTTTGTAGGCATCACAGCAAAGATTGCAGCTCCAATACTGTTTGCAATACAAAACCATAGGCTCTTATTTTCAGTCACTCAATGATACGCAGAATACCGTACCTGTAGTTGCTTGTTAAAGAGGACTCTCTCTCTGGAAAATCCAGGTTTGCTGCTCAAATGACAAATAAGGCCATCAATTAATGCCAGCTGTAATTGTATTTTGTGTGGTGTGTTCACTTATCTATAGAGAACCGGACAGCACATGCATTCCCTATCAGCTGGCCTTTAGATGATGATGACCTTTAGCCACTGTTGACTTGGGCCAGCTTTGAACCGATGACTTGTAGGCAAAATGCTGCATTCGTGGTGTTTTGTTGAAAATACCAGAGGGTTTCAAAAGCAGTTGCTGCATTTGTATGCGCAGAGGAGCTCAGGGATAAGAATGAGGATAGAATATCTATTGCCTGTGTGTTGTGCCACAGTTAAAATTCAGATATACAGAGTGTAGTTCAGGGCATGGTTTAGCAAGATGAATGCAGCAAAAAAACACTCGAACTTTCAGTCTTCCCTTACAGCTTGGATGACCTGCTACCTCTACCAATGTGTTAATAATAATAAATGAAACAACAGCATAATTGCAAGAGCTCCAATTATGCTAATTAGAAAGTATTCATGCTTCACTGATGCTACAGTCGCACTGTTTTAACTACTGCAGCTTAGATACCACACGGTTCGTCTTTGAGAACGAAACTGGATCTAAGTTTGGATCAAAATCTGCTCCGAGTTAATAAGTTTAAAATAAATAGAAGTTTGACTTTGGCCCAAATATATAGTTTAAAAATAGTGTGTTATGTTAATGTTGATATCAAATTTTCTAAAGCTTTCAATGAGGCAAGATTTCACCCCTAGTAATGTAGCATTAAGTTAGAAATTGAGTGAAAGTAGCTGCCCTCATGGAATTCAGATGCTTGGTGTCAAATTCTGCTCTGTTACACCAGTATAATTGTAGAGTAACTCCACTAACATCAATAGAGTCACTCTATATTTATACTGGTATCAGTGACAGCAATATTTGTTTACTCTGTATATTGTTTACTACATAATGGCACTGATAGCACTTAACCAGCCGTAAATCAGGAAATCACTAGAGTTACACTGGTTTAAAAATGGGGTAAGGAATCCCTGTTGAGGTTACAGGGACAAACCATCCCAATGAGTCGAAAGAATAGTAAATATGGCAGGCGACCAGCTTGGCTTAATGGTGAAATCCTAGCGGATCTTAAACATAAAAAAGAAGCTTACAAGAAGTGGAAGGTTGGACATATGACCAGGGAAGAGTATAAAAATATTGTTCGGGCATGTAGGAATGATATCAGGAGGGCCAAATCGCACCTGGAGCTGCAGCTAGCCAGAGATGTTAAGAGTAACAAGAAGGGTTTCTTCAGGTATGTTGGCAACAAGAAGAAAGCCAAGGAAAGTGTGGGCCCCTTACTGAATGAGGGAGGCAACCTAGTGACAGAGGATGTGGAAAAAGCTAATGTACTCAATGCTTTTTTTGCCTCTGTTTTCACTAACAAGGTCAGCTCCCAGACTGCTGCGCTGGGCATCACAAAATGGGGAAGAGATGGCCAGCCCTCTGTGGAGATAGAGGTGGTTAGGGACTATTTAGAAAAGCTGGACGTGCACAAGTCCATGGGGCCGGACGAGTTGCATCCGAGAGTGCTGAAGGAATTGGCGGCTGTGATTGCAGAGCCATTGGCCATTATCTTTGAAAACTCATGGCAAACCGGGAAAGTCCCGGATGACTGGAAAAAGGCTAATGTAGTGCCAATCTTTAAAAAAGGGAAGAAGGAGGATCCTGGGAACTACAGGCCAGTCAGCCTCACCTCAGTCCCTGGAAAAATCATGGAGCAGGTCCTCAAAGAATCAATCCTGAAGCACTTGCATGAGAGGAAAGTGATCAGGAACAGCCAGCATGGATTCACCAAGGCAAGGTCATGCCTGACTAATCTAATCGCCTTTTATGATGAGATTACTGGTTCTGTGGATGAAGGGAAAGCAGTGGATGTATTGTTTCTTGACTTTAGCAAAGCTTTTGACACGGTCTCCCACAGTATTCTTGTCAGCAAGTTAAGGAAGTATGGGCTGGATGAATGCACTATAAGGTGGGTAGAAAGCTGGCTAGATTGTCGGGCTCAACGGGTAGAGATCAATGGCTCCATGTCTAGTTGGCAGCCGGTATCAAGTGGAGTGCCCCAAGGGTCGGTCCTGGGGCCGGTTTTGTTCAATATCCTCATAAATGATCTGGAGGATGGTGTGGATTGCACTCTCAGCAAATTTGCGGATGATACTAAACTGGGAGGAGTGGTAGATACGCTGGAGGGCAGGGCTAGGATACAGAGGGACCTAGACAAATTGGAGGATTGGGCCAAAAGAAATCTGATGAGGTTCAATAAGGATAAGTGCAGGGTCCTGCACTTAGGGCGGAAGAACCCAATGCACAGCTACAGACTAGGGACTGAATGGCTAGGCAGCAGTTCTGCGGAAAAGGACCTAGGGGTGACAGTGGACGAGAAGCTGGATATGAGTCAGCAGTGTGCCCTTGTTGCCAAGAAGGCCAATGGCATTTTGGGATGTATAAGTAGGGGCATAGCGAGCCGATCGAGGGACGTGATCGTTCCCCTCTATTCGACATTGGTGAGGCCTCATCTGGAGTACTGTGTCCAGTTTTGGGCCCCACACTACAAGAAGGATGTGGATAAATTGGAGAGAGTCCAGCGAAGGGCAACAAAAATGATTAGGGGTCTGGAACACATGAGTTATGAGGAGAGGCTGAGGGAGCTGGGATTGTTTAGCCTGCAGAAGAGAAGAATGAGGGGGGATTTGATAGCTGCTTTCAACTACCTGAAAGGGGGTTCCAAAGAGGATGGCTCTAGACTGTTCTCAATGGTAGCAGATGACAGAACGAGGAGTAATGGTCTCAAGTTGCAGTGGGGGAGGTTTAGATATTAGGAAAAACTTTTTCACTAAGAGGGTGGTGAAACACTGGAATGCGTTACCTAGGGAGGTGGTAGAATCTCCTTCCTTAGAGGTTTTTAAGGTCAGGCTTGACAAAGCCCTGGCTGGGATGATTTAACTGGGAATTGGTCCTGCTTCGAGCAGGGGGTTGGACTAGATGACCTTCTGGGGTCCCTTCCAACCCTGATATTCTATGATTCTATGATAAGTGAGATCAGATCAGGGCCCAGTGAGCACAATTCCCCTTCACATACTGTTCAAAGCAGTGAAGTTAAGCTAGTGTAAGTAAGAAGTCAGTGTAGTTAAGCTAGTGTAAGTAAGAAGGAGAATCTGAGCCTAAGAATGAGAATTTATTATTGTTATTAGGTGAAAATTAGACTAGAAATTCCTAAAGGTGTTGACACACAGTCATGCATTTCAATGGAAGGCTGCCAAGCGAGAGAACAACTGCAAGCTTTGTTCTCTATGTAAATAGCAATTACTTGCACAAAGAATTTTGTAAAGCAATATAACCTTCTGTCTCTGTCATAGTTTTTTCCGCCTCCTAATAAACAAATATAAATGCCCTTTGGAGAAATATTTTTCTTTTCAAACTTTTAGCATAACTACATTTTTTAAAGATCAACTTCCCACGCACTAAGCAAAGGTAGCTGGCATCTGCAGGGACCCTTCCGAATTGTTCTACCACACTGTAATATCATGGGACTGATTCTGGTCTTACTCTACACTGGTTTTATGCTGTATAGCTACATTGATTTCAGTTGAGTTCCTCGAGACTTCCTGTGGTGTAAGTGTGAGCAAAATCAGGTCCCGGTATCTCTATCCTGCTTTAAGATATACATATGGTACAGTAGAAACAGATGCTTGTAAACTGGATGGGACAATGTCAGTGACTTTCCATTGAGTTTGGATAAGCACCCACAAGTTGGAGTGCTTATACAAAGTTTCTCTCCTCGGTTTAGAAATCCCGTAAAACCAAGCTTTTCAAGTACTTTATGTTTCCATTTAGCTTACAGTATTTTAGTATAGTATTTTTCTCCCTTTGTTTTAAACATTTCTAGTTCTTGTAATAGTAATAGGAGTTGTCAGATTAGCACCTCTGGACAGGACTATATATCCACACAAAGAATAGCTACTCTGCAAGCTTCTTCATAGTCAAGGTGATCTGCCACTGGTACTCAGCTGTGACCATTTCCAGAAGGACCCCTTCTAGAAATGAAGGAGTAGTTCAGTCTCCAGACCATTAAACTTCCGTGGTACTTTTGTATTTCTTAGTCCAGTGGCATACCCAAGAATGGAGATATTAGGAAAGTGCTTCCTCTGAGGCATAGTGCTTCCTACCATGAGTAGGGCCCTACCAAAATCATGGTCCATTTTGGTCAATTTCACAATCATGGGATTTTAAAAATCATAAATTTCATTATTTCAGCTATTTAAATCTGATATTTCATGGTGTTGCAATTCTGGGATCCTGACTCAAAAAGGAGTTGTGTGGGGAGGAGGGGGTTGCAAGGTTAATTTGGGGAGGGCATGCGGTACTGCTACCCTTACTTCTGCACTGCTGCTGGCGGTGGCGCTGCCTTCAGAGTTGGGCAGTTTGAGAGCAGTGGCTGCTGACCGGGAGCCCAGCTCTGAAGGCAGAGCCTCCACCAGAAGCAGCGCAGAAGTAAGGGTGTCATGGTACGGTATTGCCACTCTTACTTCTGCGCTGCTGTCTTCAGAGCTGGGCCCTCAGTCAGAAGCCACCACTGTCTGGCCACCCAGCTCTGAAGGCAGCTGTGCAGAAGTGAGGGTGGCAATACCACTATCCCCCCCTCAAATAACCTTGCGCCCCTCGCCCCCCGCAATTCTTTTGGGTCAGGACCCCCAATTTGAGAAATGCTGGTCTCCCCCATGAAATTTGTATAGTATAGGGTAAAAGCACACAAAAGACCAGATTTCATGGTGGGAGACCAGATTTCATGGTCCATGGCATGTTTTCCTTGGCCATGAATTTGGTAGGGCCTACTCATACATTTAGAACCAGCGGCCCTGGGTTCAATCCCTGTAGATGATTCCAGCTGGGTTACTGTTACACACTTCTCCTTATAGAAGCAGTGAGATAGGGAAAGCAGTTATGTGAAGCAATTTGCTAGTCCTCTCCTCCCCCCCACCCCAGCTGCTTGTCTACCCAGCTGCCTTAGGGTGACCAGGTGTCCAGTTTTCGACTGGAACACCTGGTCGAAAAGGGATCCTGGCAGCTCCAGTCAGTACCAGTGACCAGGCCGTTGACTGTCCGGTTGGCAGCTCCGCGCAGCTGGGCTGGCTCCCTGCTAGCCTCCGCCCCGTGTGGCTCCTGGGAAACAGCCGGCATGTTCCCCCTCTGGCTCCTACACATAGGAGCAGCCAGGGGACTCCACACGCTTCCCACATCCCAAGCGCTGCCACTGCAGCTCCCATTGGCTGGGAACCATGCAGAGCTGCCTGGCCGCAGTTCCACATAGGAGCCAGAAGGGGGAAATGCCGCTGCTTCTGGGAGCTGCTTGAGGTAAGCGCCGCCCAGAGCCTGCACCCCGACCCGCTCCCGGGCCCCAACCCCCTATCCCAGCCCCAGCTCTGATCCCTCTCCTGTCCTCCGAACCCCTCAATCCAAACCTGGAGCAGCCTCCTGCACCCCAAACCCCTCATCCCCAGCCCCACTCCTGAGCCCGCACCCCCAGCCAGAGCCCTCACTCCGCCCCCTTGCATCCCAACCCGCTGCCCCAGCCATGAGCCCCCTCCTGCACACTAAACCCCTCATTTCTGGCCCCACCCCAGAACCTTCACCCCCAGCTCAGAGCCCAAACCTCCTCCCACACCCCAACCCCCTGTCTCAGCCCAGAGCCCCCTCCCATACTCCGAACCGCTCGGCTCCACCCTCCAGCCAGGAGCCCCCTCCTGCACCCTAAACCCCTCATCCAGAGCCTGCATCCCCAGCCAGAGCCCTCACCCCCTCTCGTATCCCATCCCACTGCCTCAGCCAGGAGCCCCCTCCCGCACTCTGATCTCCTCATTTCTGGCCCGACCCCAGACCCCGCACCCCGAGCTGGAGCCCTCACCCCCTCCCGCACTTCAGCACCCTGAGCCAGCCCAGTGAAAATGAGCAAGTGAATGAAGGTGTAGAGAGCAAGTAACAGAGGGAGGGGGCCGATGGATTGAGTGGGGGCGGTGCCTCAGAGAAGGAGCAGATCATGGGCGGGGACTCAAAGGAGGGGCGGGGCAAGGGTGTTTGATTTTGTGCAAGTAGAAAGTTGGCAACCCTGAGCTGTCTTCGAGCAATAACTGGAGGCAGGAGCTGTGGGTAACTGTGACAGGGTTGGTGGGGACCGCATCTAGTGCAGGGCGAGTGCGTCCCATCTCCCTTAGGGTGTACATCACCTGTATCTATGTCTCCATAACCAGAGTCAGTATACTTGCCTCTGTTAGCAGGGCAATGAGGTCTGCTAGACAAAGTCAAAGTATTAGCCCTGCTCAGTGGAGCAGTATAGCCCATGGCCAGAGTCAATAGATCCTCCCTTTTGGCATGGCAGTAAGGCCTAGTGGCCAGTATCAGTGGATTTGCCCCAGTTTGCTGGGCCACAAGGCCTGGGGACCAAAGTCACTGTATCCGCCCCTGTTAGCATGGCAGGGTTGCACAAGGGCCAGATTCAATAGGTTCACCCTTCTTGGCCAGGCAGTAGGGCCTTGTGGCTGAAGTCAATTAGAACCATCCCAATTTGCAGGGGAGTAAGAGCTAGTGATCAAAGTCCATGGATTCATCCCTGTCCTCAGAGCAATAAGGCCTAGTGGCCACAGTCAATAGATTCATCCCCGTTCCCAGGGGAATAAGGCCTAATGGCTACAGTCAATGGAGTCATCCCTGTTCACAGGGCAGTATGGTCCAGTGGCCAAATTCAATGACTTCACCCCTGTTCACAGGGCAATAAGGCCTAATGGCCAGGTGGCCTCAATCGGGTTGAGGGGCCTGGGCCCTCCCTCTCCACTGGGCCCCAGCCCAAGACCCTGGTATTGGCAGGAGCATGTGCCACTGTGTCCGCGGTGGGATCTGACCAAAACACGCTGATTCAATACTCCAGTTCACCAACCGGGTAACTATTTTTTTCCCCCTGAGCTTCTTCGTACTGTGTTTCTCACAGCTGCAGTCTGGGCATCTTGGCTATCTCTGGGTTCCCCAGGTTGCGCTGTCCCCAATGACTCTGGACTCTGCAAAGCCTCTGTGGCTAGCCTGGCATCTGCCTGGGTTGTGGCATCTCTGGCTCCCACAGTTTCTGGCTTCAGCTGATCCTTGGCTGTAGCCTGTAGCATGCGTCCTTCCTCTCCAGCAGCCAACCCCAACTGAGCTGAGCTGCTCCCTTTTATACTGGTGCATTTGGAGCTTGCCCAGTAGAGTTGAGGGGGCGTGGCTTCCTTAGCCCACAATGTAAGGTTAACCCCGTCCAATCCAGTTGCCCCATCGCAGTAACACAAACACTCTCAAATTAAAGTGTCATTGTTTCAAGAGAAACACAAAGCTGTGTCTTTTACTGTCGAGATCCTATCTTTAGTTTAGAATTTTACATTGAGGATGTAATCACACTTTAATTGAATTACTTAGAGTGTATAATTTGTCACATCTAGGAAAAATTTTAATTACTTAATAAATTGCTTTGGTGTCATATTTAAATCTCATTTTCAGTAATAAATTTCTTATAAATGATTGCATTGCTTAATGTTAAAATATAAGTACTCAAACCAAGTAATTATTTAAGTACTTAATTGCTTAATGTGAACTAGAAATAAGATTTTCATCCAAACACCAGCTGAATGAGATTGGAACCTGACTCTGCAGTCCTTGCACAATCAGAATTTCAACTGCAGACAATGAGACCGGCCCTGGAAGTCAATGGCAGTATTTAGTATGCAAGGATAATGTACTGTCTAATCCAGAAGGTTGGCTGTCTCATACAGTTACCTACCTATTTATATGCCCTCCCTAAATTATGTATTGGATCAGATCTTCTTCCATTTGAAGTCAATGATAAAACCCAAATTTTCTTCATTAGGAATACTAGTGAACTTCCAGTGGTATAATACTTGTTAAACAAACTAGGGGCATGTCTTCTAAATCAGCTAAATCAGCACTGCAGCGATCAATGCAGTAGGCATTGATTTTGCGGGTCTGGTGAAGACGCGATAAGTCAATGGGAGAGCGCTCTCCCATCGACTTCAGTACTCCACCTCCCCAAGAGATGGAAGCTATGTCCACAGCAGAGCATCTCCTGTCAACATAGTATGGTGTAGACACGACTGTTAGTCGATCTAAGCCACAACGATGTAAGTTACATATCTTATGTAACTTAACTAGTGTAACTTAGATCGACTTACCTTGTTAGTGTAGACCAGTCCTAGGCAAAAATCATTCTGTATGTATCATCATTCAAATTAATGGGTTTATATCAGGGATGCATTTGGCCCATAGTGAATTTCTAAGTAGTTGGGGAAAATAGACTCCAGACATGGGTTATTCCTTTCTCATAGATTCATATTCATAATCCGTTTTTTATTTAGGGCCAGAAAAGGACAATTAGGTCATCCAGTTTTGACCATCTATACAACACAGGCCATATAATTGTATCCAGTTACCCCTGGTTTTGGCCCAATAACTTGTATTTGAATTTGTTGAAGGAGAAATAAGTGGATGCAGACACAAAACACAGTAGGCTTGGTTTTCATCTCATTAACACTAATGTAATTACTGAAATTAATGGAATTACAACCCAGTGTAAGAGAGAAGAGAGTCACGACTACTCTTCCCAAAACTGCTATGTTCTGTATTCTTACTGTTTATATGCTCAATATCTACTTAATGTTAATTTGTAAAATTTCTCTTCACAGAAACTGTGCAAATTAAATGTATAGTGAAACCCGCCTTAAGCGACCACCCAAGAGAAGAAATTGATTGCCTAATGGAGACAATCTTTAGCTAAAAGTCAAACAAATTAGTACTGGGATCCTGGGGGATACTTAAATGGTCACATAGGAAAGGAGGGGGTTGCTTACTGGAGAGAGAATCTTTAGGTCAGGTTTCATTGAGTGTTCACTTTATGCAGTAAAATTTCTTCTAACTTTACTAGTTTTCTAACTAAATACTTTAGATTTCATAACCTCAATCAACTATTGTTCAACCAATACAAAACAGTAAAACATATCAGTATGATACAAACAGTAGAAAGTAGGAGCCTCGTTCAGCACTGCATTACTCCAGTTTTACAACATGGAAAACAGAGTTTTTGTTGAGTTACACCAGGGTAAAATTAGAGTACCACAGTCATGAGTCAAGTTACATAGATGTAAACAACTGATTAGAACCTTTAGTTCAGTGGTTTTCAAATTATGATCCATTGGGCTAGCTCTGTCAATATTCAAGAGGAAATGATGTCTGCATGAAGAGCTGCTGTTGTACAGTCCAGGGCTTCTTCAAGCTTTCCTGTAATATTTTTGACCATTTGAATTCCTGAATGGCTACTTCATATCCTATCACTCTCTGAGTGCTCCTTTCATGGAAGTAGATAATACCAACCATGGAGAGAAGGTAAACATGCCAACAGAACCAAGCTCCAGAGAGCAGAAGGGGCTGCAGGCAATAATGGGGAGATTCAGTACTAATAAATGTCTGGCTAGGTATTTATGTGAACCCCCATAACATCTGAATATCTAAGCATATAAAGCCCTGTACACAACAGTGGAGGTGTACTGGCAGGCGCAAAGGCAGCTGGGCGAGTAGTGTCTGCTGGGCCAGGGTCAATGGCAAGAGGTGTGACTAGTTGCCAAGTCAGGAATGGATACGAAGCTCAAGCCAGCCCAGGGTCAAAAGCAGGAGTTCGGTCTAGTTACCAAGCTGAGTCAGGAGACAGATACTAAGGTCAAGCCAGGCTGGAATGGAAGGCTGGAGTCGGGACTAGCTATCAAGCTGAGTCAGGAGATGGGTACAAAGTTCAAATTGGGCTGGGGTCGAAGGCAGGAGTCAGGAGCAATACGGGGCAAAAGATGAGCTCTGTACCAGTAGCAAACCAGAGTCTGCATTGTTGATCAGACAGCTTCCTCGGGCTCCCTCCTGGTTTAAATAGTTGGTGCAAACCAATCAGGCAGCCTCTTCAGGTGGTACATTGTGCAGTGACTGACCTTCCAGTAATTGCTGGGTGGTGCTGCACCTGGCTCCCCAGTAGTGACATGGAGATGTTAGTTGCCCAGGACCCTGAAACTCCACTACACCACCACCCTCTTCATGTGCTCTCTCTTCTGGGGTGGAGCCAGGCCCAGCTTGTCAGGCTGTTCCCTGGGGAGCCTTTTTACTAGGTTGGGGGCATGGACGCGGGCAGCGGATTCCCAGGAATATTCCTCAGTGTCATAACCCCTCCCAGTATATGGGGTAGTATAGTCAGCCTTGCTGCAGTTTGGAATCAAGAATAAAGTGCACTATGCATTCTTCAGGTCCCTGATTTTGACTGGTGATGGCAGCTAGTTAGGGAATGGGCCCTTCGTATGAGGCTTCAAAAGAGATAACGTGAAACACTGGATGTATTTTGAGAAGCTAGGGGACTTGCCGTTTGAAAGCAATGGGGCTGATTTACTGACAGAATCAGAAATGGCCAAGGAACTGGTGATTCAACTTGCAAGAAGGTCTGTTCTTATTAAATGTTTCGTGATGAGCCAGGCCATTTGGCCTACTCAAAAAAGCTGGTTTCAGAGGAACAGCCGTGTTAGTCTGTATTCGCAAAAAGAAAAGGAGTACTTGTGGCACCTTAGAGACTAACCAATTTATTTGAGCATGAGCTTTCGTGAGCCACAGCTCACTTCCCAGTGTTGCTGGTCTGCGTACTGCTTTTTTGTGTTTTCCATGTGGCCCCTGACTCCTCCTGGATGTGGTGTATCCATTGGACCTAGTTGATTGCTGCTTGATTTGGTGAATCAAAACACTGAGGTTGAGATGGAAATAGGAGACAGACTTGTTGAAAGTCTTTCCTTAAGGATAAAAGGGGTAAAAACAAGGATGATGTTATGGTAGGGGTCTACTATAGACCACCTAACCAAGAAGAAAAAATGGATGAGGCTTTTATTAACAACTAACAAAATCATCCAAAGCAAAGGACGTGGTGGTGGGGGGGGACATCAACTACACAGACATCTGTTGGGAAAATAATACAGCGGGACTCAGATTATCCAACAAGTGCTTGGAATGCATTGGAGAATATTTTTATTTCAGGGGGGAGAGATAACCAATAGGGGGTGAGGCTGTTCTAGATTTGATTTTAAGTAGAGAAGAACTGGTTGAGAATTTGAAAGTGGAAGGCAGCTTGGGTGAAAGTGATCATGAAATGGTAGCGTTCATGACAGCAGAATAAAGACATGGACTTCAAGGCAGACTTTAGCAAACTTAGGGAGATGGTAGGTAAGATCCCATGTAAACCAACTCTAAGGGAAAAAAACGTTCAAGAGAGTTGGCAGTTTTTCAAACATTGTTAAGGGCATGCCAAAGATCAGTGGAAACTATAGAAAACAAATCCCATTAAACCACAACACTTCCCTGTGTCCATGGAGTATGGCTTCCAGAGGCACTGCTTCTTGGGTTGCTGGCCCCAAAGAGTGACCCACCTATATTCTCTACAAGATCTGGTGCGCACTTCGTCTGAAGGGAAATTCACAGAGCTTGAGCTGCCTCAACTTTGATGAAGTTATCCACAGACCCGGAGTAAGTCACTGGAGGGGAAGCGGCCTGGCCTGGTTCAGGATACACAACTGTATCAGTACTTGGAGGTGCAAGGAGGCTCCACAGGTTCCAGATCAGGTTCCTATCATCAACAGGGGGGCAACTCCAGACCAGGGAGCCTTGATGGGCCCCAGGCCATCTGCCTGGGCTTGTTTGTTTCCCATATCCCTTCTGAATGCAAAAGAGGTGAAGGCATGTCAGGGTGCCCTGCAATGAAAGCATAGCCTATTGGGGCAGCAATGCTCCTTTTCATCCAGGGTTAGGCAATGGTGACCTGGGTCTATCTGCATCACCTCAGAGGTTGGCACAAGCGGCTTTGGTCCTGCTTATGAATGAGGCGGAGAAGAGCATCCTCCTCTCCTCCTTCCTATCTCACAACCGAGTGTCAATGCAAATGGTCCAATCAATAAAGGCATCCAAGCTGGAGGTGTTCTCAATGTGGGCTACATCATTCTTTTCTTCGTTATATAATCCCCATTGGAATTGATGTAGCTGGGCCACTTTGTTCCACTCAACATCGGCTGTGAGCCGCCAAAAGTGAGTGGCATCTGAGGCAGCAGGCCCCTGCCTGAGCTGCCATAGCACATTTTCAGCCAAACGGATACAGCACAGGTCATCACAGATTGTGGAGAAGTCCCTCAGGAAGGCATTTGAGTCAGTTAGTGTGGGGCTCCTGCTTGAGGAGAGGAGGCCCAGCCCAACTTTACCTCTGTTCACAGGCTAACCATTAGTCCCACCTTCCTCTGGTCCACGGGGTATGTGCAGGGGTGGAGCAACAAAAGCAGGTGGCACTGAGGTTAGGAAGTCCCTAAATTACTGGAAGTTTCTATCAAAGTACTCATATAGTGGGAGCACTTAACCCTGTTCAGATGGCAAAGACCTGGGAATGTGGCCATCTCTCCCTCTCACATCCTCAAGGAGGTTCTGAACTTCAGCTATAAGCTGTGTCACTTTGGGCTGCAGAGCCAGACTGAAGATGGGTGATCCACTCCTGCAGATCCAGTACCCCTAGGGACCACTCGGTAGTGATAGACCCACCCCTTCCATTTTCCACAGAGAGGAGAAGAAGATGGTTGAAAGTGGTCTGAGGAGCCTGTAATGGATGGATCATAGGCAGGCAGACAGGCCAGTATTGTCTGCTGGGCTGGGATCACAGGCAGGAGTTGAGACTAGTTACCAAGCTGCGTTAGGAAGCAGATATCAAGGTCAAACCAGGCCAGGGTCAGAGGCAGGAGCAAGGTGGGATGAAAGATGTAGCAAACTGGAGTCCAGCAGTAGCAAAATGGAGTCTGGATTATTCCACAGACAGCTCCCTGGGGCAACTTCCTGGCCTAAACAACTAGTGTGGACCAATCAGGCACTTAGAGAGGTCTGTCCCACCAGCTTCTTCAGGCGGTACATCCTGCAGCGCCTGACCCTCCAGTAACTGTTGGGTGTTGCTTCGCCTGGTTCCTCAGTGGTATGTGGCATTGGTTGCCCAGGACCCCCCTACACACCTCTGATTTCTAGGCCTATAGATCCTTACAGGAGAAAATAACAATGAGTTGCACCTATTGCACTAAAGGAAATTTCTTTTAATTATGTCACCGATTTCACCCAGCTAGCTGATGCTGTGGCCTACCCTGAAAGAAACACTGTGGGTGGTTTGAGCTTCCCTTTCCATTAGCTTGGAAAACAAGTGTTGCCTTATGTTTGCTGAGCCAAGCAGTTTCAAACCTGACTTTCTTCATACTTTCTGCTAAGATGACATTGCTACTCTGATTTTCCCACGGGCCTGCATTTCTGCAAGGGAGAAATTACTGGGCTAAACCATGGCTCTGCTGCATCCTAAATTCTCTGGTAGACCCATTGGAACCGCTGGATGGGACAGGGCTTATTCTGCTATGGCTCAGGCAAGGAGCATTGTGCTCTTAACTCTCATATAGGAAAGAGGACTGGCCTTTGAACTGTGTTTAGTTCCTGGCTCCACCACAAACTTCATGTGAGACTTTGGAAAACCACTTAAACACCCTGAGCCTTAGTTCCCCTCTGTGAAATGAGTATAATGCCACTTCCATACTGCGATATACCAAAGGTACAATCCAGACTAATGATAGCTGTGCCAGCCCTGCCCTATAACATGAAGTGCCCTTTACACTGCTTTGCTGCTGTAGCCTCTTGTCTGGACTGCTCACAAACAGCCTCCAGCATGCAAGTCCCTCCCAGCTCTGTGTGTGTGTGTGTGTGTGTGCTGCAGCCAGCCAGCTTGGCTCTTACCAGCTTGGGTTATATTTCAGGGTGACCTCAACACACCCCCAGTCCTAGATTTCCCCCCAGAAATGTACGTCCTTTATTTCCCAGTTGTCTTCTGGACCGTGCAGGCTTATATAAAGTCTGTCATTTTATTAATGGAAATGATATGCACACATGTTGTTACCCCAAATGGAATTTCCCAGACACTTTGATTTAAACGCACTGGATTAGATAAAACAATGAAACAAGTTTATTAACTACAAAGAGAGATTTTAAGTGAGAACAAGTAATGAGGCATAAAAGTCAGAAATGGTTACATGAAAAATAAAGTGAAAATGCAGCTGGTGCATTACTTAACAAACTATGTTAAATTCAAAGCAAAGTCTTTTCTCATCACATGCTCTCAGCAGTCTTACTCACCAAACTTCTTAGGTCAGGACCCCCTTTCCAGTTCAGTGGCTGCTTCCTTTGTCCCTTCTGGAGCAGTGAATTGATGGACGGAGAGAGACAGAGGAGTACTGCCTTGGGGTGTTTGTCCCACCTTTTTATGGTGTCATTGGAAAACATTTCCAGTTGAGATTCAGAAGACAGAGAGTCTACAGGAAAGGGTTTTCCCTGGTGCTTTTCCTCACGTGTTGGAGCTTGTTTTGATTCCCTTCCTGCCTGATGACTCTGTTTACTGCTTAAATACAAATTAAGCAGAGCACACATTCCTGTTTGCCAACCTCAGTTTGGAACATGTGCTAAGATCATCCTACAGTGGGAATCTTATAACTTCACATACTGTGTTGCCACCTGTATTTTATCAGGACAATATTGACGAGCAAGTTATGGGTTTTCAAATGATATCTCACAAAGCATACTTTGAACAAAGATTATTAGAATAGTGTGTAGGGCATGGAACACGGGTATATTCTGTCACACATAAGAACATATAAGAACATAAGACCAGCCAGACTGAGTCAGACCAAAGGTCCATCCAGCCCAGTATCCTGTCTGCCGACAGTGGCCAATTCCAGGTGCCCCAGAGGGAATGAACGGAACAGGTGATCATCAAGTGATCCAGCCCCTGTCGCCCATTTCCAGCTTCTGGCAAAATACCTCCCTCTTAGGGTACATCAATCCACTCCTGACTGCAGTGTGTCCCAGTTGGAGTAAACAGATATGCTAATTCAGCTTGAGCTAGCGTGCTCAAAATAGTAGGAAAAAAAATAAAAATAAAAATAGAAGCACAGGCAGCAGCTCTGGCTAGACGACTGGGTACATACCCAGCAGTCCAGCAGCCCCTGGCCACAGTGCTATTTTTAGCAGGCTAGATCAAACAGAGCTAGTATGTGTCTGTCTACTAAAGCTGGAAAGCACACTCCCAGCTGCAGTGCAGACCTACCCATAGAGAGGCTGTGAGGATAAGATTTATGAGGTGGTCAGGTAGTGTGGATTTAGGGGCTGTATTATCTAGATGAATATTCCAAGGCAGGATGTCCTGGTATGAGGGTTCCATGGAGCATACAAATATACATAGGAGCCACCATGAGGCTGGAGGAAGAGACTACAAGGATCTAACCCCCTTGCCTCTTCCAACAATATTTGGGCCAGAAGAATATCCACAGGGGATGATTCATGCCACTGTTTATGGAAGACATACTGGATATTGCTGCAGTTAACTGTGGTCTTGATTTTCCTTTTTCTTTATGTAAATCAATAGGAGAGGAAGGATGATCTAGTGGTGAGGGCACCGGCCTCGGATTTGAGAGACCGAGATTCAGTTTTCTGCTCTGACACAAGTTTCCTGGGTGACCTTGGGAAAGTCACTTAGTCTATATGTACCTCAGTTTCCCATCTGTAAAATGGGGATACAAGCATTTAGCAACCTCACAGGATTGTCTGAGGATAAATATATTAAAGCTGGTGAGTGCTCAGATATTACAGTAATGGGGGCCATATAAATACTTAAGAGAGAGAGAGAGGGTCTTTGATTCATACACCAGTCTTTTAAGTGCTGTCTACAATGGCCAAGGCAACTATAAAAGAATATAACTTGGTATCTCACATAGCCAGGTTTCATCTCATACTCTCCAAAATAGATTTTAATTTTTTTTTTAGTAAAATGTTACTAATTGCTCATTGGTAACAAAATTATATGCAATCAGGTACTTGCCATTTTAGTAAAATAAATAGTTTCACCCTAAATTTACCTCTTTTAAAATAAGTAATTAAGGCTCTAACCAGTTTTTCTTTCTGAGTGTTGTTTTTTTCTTCTTCTTAAAATAAGCAGGATTATCAGTAAGCTTAGTAATTAGTAAATCATGGTGATGCCACAGTGATTGGCAGCTGTCTGTCTGTCTCTCTCTCAGGTTTTTAAATAACACCTATCATATTGAAATGCAGATTGATCATTTGGTTAACATGCAGCTCGACTGGATAATTTACCTTGCTCTGTAGTCGGAATATATGTACCTTGAAGACTTCTGTTGATGTAGGCAAAACAATACCTTGAGGTTTTCTGTGCCATCAGATTCAAAATATGAATGAGAGTCCAAAATCATGCTAAAGAGCCTTGTTGCTGTTTTATTCTCCTGTTAGCTGAAATTCATTGCCTATGTATCTGCATACAAGACCTTGAATGTGAACCTTGAAAGATAGTTTTGCTTAGCAAGTTTTCCATTTTCTCTCAATCTGAAGAATTACATTTAATTAAAGTTTAGTTTGCCTTGATGTGATTCCTTAGCACTACTGTACTTGCATTGTGGTGGGACTTTCAGTAGTGACCAGTGTGACCTTACATGGTGTAAACAAGGCCTTTGAAGAAGAAAAGCAATGTTTTCATGCTATTTTATTGCCAGATGCAATGTCTTTCATCTCTTTCTATCAAAGTGCCTTTTCAAAAGAAACCACAGTGGTGTTTCGTAATTAACATTATGCCTTGACCTGCATCTCATTTTTGAATATTTAACTTAGCTGTGTGTCAGATGTAAGTAAACAGCGGTGCACTAAATCAGAGGCAGCATAAAACTTTTTCACAAAGAATGGATGATAAAAATACTTGCTTACGGGGTGCCTCTTAAATCAGAATATAAATAACAGCTTTAAAATATCTTAAAGAACGAGAAAAAGAAAATGAATAAATAACATATTTTGTTGTACTAGTAACCATTCTTTTCATTAATGTGACATATTTCATCTTAGCATCTCAAAGTGCCTCTCAAGCACCAGTTGATTAAATTTTAAAAAATTGTCAGTAATGCTACTACATATATTGTCATACCCATAGTATAGATGGTTAAATGGAGCTATTGAGAGGTTAAAACACCATAATCAATGGCAAGGCATCTAAAGAGCATCCTTGATTTTCAGACATATTAAGTATCCAGAGCACTTACTTATGCACCTATGCTTTCCACCAGAACCAATGGAAGCAGGTCTTGGCTCAGTGCCACTCAGAATCAGGGCAATGATCTAGGTGCCTGATTAGAGACTTGGGTGTATCGGAGAGCTTTGTCTCCTGGTGCACCTACCACAGCACACTCCATCAGTATGAAAAAAACCCAGATATTTGCTTATACTTCTTATATTACATCTGAGTTAAAGTCATTCAGGGTTAAGGAAATTAATGTTAGCTATGGGCTTGGATCTGGATCCAAACATCTGCAAAGTCCAAGGGTGTTTGGATTTGGGGTCCAGAGTCAGGAGTTGTGGTCATTTCTAATTCATATATTCACATTGTGGTTAAAGCTGTGTGTTCTCTCTTTAGGTGTATATTACATGCCCATCACAGTGATATATGAGCACTTCACTGCTAAGGATGTAATTTATCTTATTAATACGTCTACCTTTTAAGCAATACTGCTACAAACTATCATGTTGGTGGCCCTGTGTAATTTATTGGGGCGGGAGTGCTCTACAAATTAAAAAGATCTGATTATCCCCTATGACAATTGTGCGGGGACTATGAGGCACAGCTGTTTATAATCTTTGTGACCACATTTTCACATTGTGATGCCAGCAGCACTACTCCATGACCCGGAAAGTCTCCCCTTGCATCATCCCACCCCTCCAGTGCAGACATGTGCCAGGAATAGGAATTGCACAGCAAGGAGAAAATTACTCCCCTCTGTGTCCTAAAGGTTGTCGTTTCAGTGCTGTGTGTTTGGGAAAGCTCTTAGTATGTGTCTGTTAGTCATGTTACAGCAGAAAATCATAGCAGACAAGGTCAACAATGTGATATTTTTTTACTTCACCGTTAAATAATGTATAATGCCTAAGATTTCAGGCCCTAAAAGCTCTTGAAAAAGGTGCCTGTGGATCTTGAAAGAAGATATGTTTTGGTAAGTCTTCCAGTCTTCCCTTTAGTTTTTTCCATTTCATTGTTCTTGAGGGCTAGGGTGCCACAGAAAGGGGACATTGATATAATACTGCATTCTGCTGGTGATTTGGATTCGGGATTTAACTTACAGGCATACAGTGTTGGCCAGTAACCCTTAGAGCGTTGATGTCATCTAACCATAATTCCTTTTAGAAAGAGAAAAATAGCTCAGCTTACCACAGGAAACAGGATGAAGGTTAACGTGACACACTGTTTGTTTTAGCGTAGCGCCTGGTGAACTAGGTGTGCTCTCCCTTCCAGGGGGATTGGCAGCGCTGTGCATGTGAAAGCTGTTTAAATGGCGCACTGTTGACTTGGGAAGAGAAAACTTGTACCTTCACAGCCTCTCTTCCAAAGCCTTTAAGGGTAGCTCATTGCTAGGCTAGACGGCTTATTAAACTGACTCATGCAGGAATTGGAGCTCAGGTACTGCAATGAGGAGAGTTCCTTGGAATTACCCAATATAGAAGGAAAATAGACATACAATTTAAAGCTAGCTTCACGTCAAACATTTATAGTGGTGATATCTTTTAACCCTTGTTGGTCATTCAGGCACACGTGTTTGCTTCAATTCACCGATTGTGTAATGTACTAATAGGATGTATATAACCCTTAGCCATACCTCAGCTGTTATTGAAATCTAAAAGACTTTCTTCAATATCATGTTGCTCCTGCATCAACAGCTTCTTTACAAGACTAATGCAAAGAACAGTTAGCTCTTTTAAACTTTGTCCTCCATGTTTGTCCTGCTTGTTGCTCGTCCCTTATCATGCAGTATGGCCTCCAGACATAGCTTCGACTCACAAGAGCAGCTGTTTTCATATTTTTTACAAAATCTACATACTGTCTTGTTCATTTAAGGGTAAGCCCTACATTTAAATGAATACACTTCAAGTACCATTCCACAGTCCCCAGTTCAATTATTATATTTCAGCACATCTACAGTTTCACCAGAAGATGAGGGACCAGACTGTCCACTGGTGTAAATCGGAATAACTCCATAGATTTGTTGATTTATGAAGCTGAGGATTGATGCATACCAGAACATGGTATTCTTCATAAATTCCAGTGCTAAATTGTTATATTCTATTACTGCATTCTGTCAAACATTTGTTGTGTTCCACTCCGGAAGTATCTGCATTTTAGTGGTCGTTGAAGTGATTCTTGCATCTAAAGTTTAAGGAGTGCTTTGAGATAAGGCAGGCTGTATGTATGTCACTTATTGTTATACCTCCCTGTTTCCAAAAGCTGTTGTTTCCAAGCTGTTTGCAAAAGACATACAACCTTGTCAGATCTCATTAACTAAGTAGCGTTGGACCTGGTTCGTGCTTGGAAAGGAGACTTGAAAGGAAAGCCTGGGTAGAGCAATAGTTGGTGCTGGTGTTAGAGTAGGTGCCACGCTCTGACTGGAGACAGCAGTGCCGAACAGTGTGGTGTTAGGAGGCACTGTGATGTCAGTAGTGCTGTCTTCCATGGTCAGACTTATAACCCCCTACCCAATGTGTTCTACACAGGCTCTATCCTGCACAATGCTGAGCATATCCAGGAGTTTCTCAGCACCTTGCAGGAACCAACTGGGAAATTACATTATCCTAATAAAAACAGATCAAAAAAATTGCAGGAGACACTTTCAGTCCTACATTAGAATATGGTGGTGCTGTGCTGTCTCCTTCCATCCCAAAGACAAACACCTTTCAGCAGTGGGTGAAGCCCATTTATTTTACATATGTGCAATTATAAAGTTCTGAGCATGACACAAAAATATTAAAACAATAAAATTTGATGCACTGAAATTGCAAATGGACACGTCACCAACAACCTCACACCTCCACGAATCAGACTCCTCCCAGAACTAACCAGAATTACAGGGAAGAACAGATGTTCTGTGTGACATCAATAACCAATGACATATTCATCCTCTCAAACAGAACTGAGGCCAGAGAAAGCTTGCTTCCTGCAGAATGTTGTGAAGGTCAACAAATTTGCTCTCTGGTTGACCAGGCAGGGCGGGAAGTGCAAAAGGCTGTATGTGCTCAATTTTTGATCTTTGAAGTAATTGTGTGGCCCCATTGAAGTCATCCACATTAATCTGGGGATGGAATCTGATCCATCATTTGTAAAATGTTGGAGTTCTTTGGATTCAAGTTCCTTCTTGTTAATGACCGAGGGTCTGATCGCTTCTCCCACATGTACACAAAGTGAGTCCACTGCCTATGTGGCTGTGGCAATCATCCACCTTCCTCATTGCCCCAGACCCCACAAACTGTTCTGTACAGAACTCCAGGCTTCAACAACAGGGAGAGGAAGAAGATCAGCAAGAGAATGGCTAGGGTAGGGCAGTGGGGATGTGCACTGTTCCCCACCAAGCCCAGGGTGAATCCTCCCATAAGTTAGTACAGCACTGAATTAGTACTAACTTCTGAATGGAAACCTGGTTTCACTGAACTGAGCTGAACTGGCAGGTGGCTGGGAAGAGCCACAGAAGTAGAGAAGTAGCCTAGGGGCTTTGTGTCCTTGGCAGAACCCAATGATCTGCACAGGTCTCGTCAATGGTGGAGCTAGGCTTAGAGTCCAGGAACTCGTGACTATTAGCTGTATGCTCAGTCCGCTAGACCACACTGCCTCTGTCACACTGAGCATGACTATTGTGTCATTTTCGTTCATTTTTAACTTTATTTGTGAACAAAATTTCTTCAGCTATTTCAAAAACACTCTTCATGGAGTGCTAAATTCATGGCAAAGATATAGTCTAAGGAGAACTAACTAATGCTATAATTATCCAAGCACAAGAAGCATTATATTCATTTTCTTTAAGAATATACCCTTTTTTGTTCATGCAGAATATCTGAAATGATTCAGTTCCATATAAAAATTCCCTCTGATCTGAAACTAAACAATTCCTATAAAAGAATACTTTGAGTTTGAATCTAGACTAACCTTATCTCCTCCCATGTAACAATTTAGGGGAAACGGAGAGTGAAACTTCACTGTTTTCCTCCCCTGTGCCCCCCTACTGTGAGTTGTACTATGGAAAGTCACAATCTAGATCTCTGCTCGCATAATAAGGTCTTTGACACATAGTTGAGCAGTTCTGATTCCATCCAGCAGAGGACAGTGGTGGATATACATACTAGTTAGCTTTCACACTGTCATTTAAAGAATGCAGTGGAGTGGTTAAGTTTCCTGCAGCAAGCTAATTGCACTCCTCCACCGCACAAAACCTTTGTCCTCCCATAATTAATTATGAATAAGAAAAGTAGATATGTTCCTTTGTTGTTTTTAATGAATTAATCCTTCATGAAAATCTTTTCCATGACATAGTAACAAAAGGACATTTGTTCAGTATCCTCATTACTGCAAATTCCGAGGTGCATAAACAGCCTCTTATGAGAGGCTCTTTGTCTCTTTTGTCCAGGAATGTATTTTATTGCAGAGATGGCACAGGAGTAGTAACACATTCAATTGCCATACAGGAAGATAAGAAAGTCTAGATCATTATAACAAAAACTACAAAGGAAGGAATCCAGTTCTTTAATGGTAATTCTTACTCTAAAATCAAAGTAACAGTCCTATTAAACAGCTTTTTCCACAGACTTAGAAAATAAGCATTACTCTATTCATTTGAAACATGGCTTAGATAAATCTATTTGACTAAATGAAGAAAGTCAATCTCTGTTTGATTGCTCACCCAAGGTGTTGGAAAGGAATCCATTATGTCACAAGTCTGAGTTACTTAAGACTGTGCTCCTATGATTAATGGGCACCACATAAAATGTATATTTAATAGGGTTGTGCAGAACAGCCCAAGTATAGCCCGACATATTCAGCATTTCACTAAACCTGGGTTGAGGTTACTCTCTCTGAATTTACATTTGTCATGAGCTTTTTAATAGTTTCTGTGAACTGAGCTGTTGGGCAGTGCTTAGTGAGCAATTGTCTGCATCAGCAAGAAAGACTCAGTCACACCGCATTTTCTTTTCTTTTGTGAGATTTCTCGTGATACTTTTTTAAGCAGTATTTTATTGATATTTTTACCAAATTCATTAGTGACATTTTCATTTATGGAAAACCTGGTTTTCAGTAAGAAGATGTAGTCTTTTGTAAACTCAAAATGTGGATATGCATTTTGTAAAAAGTATTCCAAAAATCATGCAAAATTGAAAATGGTTACATCTCAAATCCTGTGAAATGTTTCAGTCACCTCATCACAGGGCACAAACCCCAAACAGGCTGTGAGTTCTATGCTTAGATTTCATCAACCAAGCATCAATTGTGAACTTCTCCAGTGCTATAACAACCTTAACAAGGAGTCACAGACAGTCCCCTTGGGAACTCCCATCTATCTTGCCACTCAGGCAAGCTTGCCTTTGAGGTAGATGGTCCCTTCCACCAAAAATCACAACAATATTCAGGTTATTCCCAGTCCCAAAGGACCTGTCATTTACCCCCGGGTCAGTTGCAACTCAGATTTCAAACCAAAGACAATATTTGTAGCCAATCTTTTATAATAAAATAACTAAACATTTATTCACAAAGGAAAAGAAATAAGCATTATTTATATAGTTAAAGCAGGTAAACATACACAAATGAGTTACAGTCTTAGGTTTCAAAAGATAACAGATGCTGCTGTAATATGCAAGCTCTATATGGCCTTTAGGTCTAACCAAAGCTAAACAACTGGGGATCCCTTTCTTGGGCTTAGAAGTCTTTGCTCCTCATAGGTCAAGCAGAATAAAGATAATTTCTTCTTGGTAGGGATTTTATTCCCTTTCCCTAGAGTTCAAGATGATGGGATAAGTGCTTGTGCACATCTCCTCTTCACAGGTGTGGGGGGAGCAATCAGCAAAGTCTTTTGTCCACTGATGTTCATCTGATGCATGTGAGCGTTCTTTTGCTCAGCAGCCGGTGACACCTCTTGTGGTAAGCTAGTATTTCACATTTGTTAATACTTCTCTCCTGATAGTGTGGTTTATATTTCAGAGCAAACACTTCCATAGTCACGGAGCAAATGTTTTAAATATTACCTTATAATATGGGATACAGAGATTGTAAGTAAGATTAGTGCATGCAGCGAGTTACAAACATCTCATAGAGTCAAAACAACAAACACATTTTTATAACTCTAATACCTGGTTTAATAATATTAACTCACAGGTGAGCTAGATCAGGTTCCAGCTATGCATTTGTCTGTGTTCAGTAAGGCTTAGGGCTGCGGCATGAGCTGGCACCTGGTCTTCCAGCATCGCAATGATCAAGCAGGCATGTGGCATATAGGTTGAGATAAGTTTCTGGCACCTTGTACCAGAACTAAAAGGAATCAGATGATGTATTCAGTTAAAACATATGGCAAGCTCCTCAAATTGCAAGAAATGAGGCATTGCCCATACCACAAATAACTATGCAAAGTTTTATTGACACTCTGTGGAAAACCTGCAAATCTGTCAACGGCTGTGTAGTCTTCATCTCTGGAGTCTTGAGGTGGGAGTTTGCCACTTATTTGATTAGCAAGTACTGTAAATAATTACACAATAGACTTTACTAATCCAGAGCATTTTGCAGTTATGACCACATTTCTCCTTACTTATTCAGAATGCCCCAGTCTGTACTGACATTTACATTTAGGTTGAAGGGATATGTTTGCTGCTGCTCTTAAATGCTCTTAATTATTGATCATTTCAAAGTACTTAATTGTACGGCAATCGGAAAGTCTTCTGTGAAGATGGTATATGTATATTCAGAGCCTGTCTACTGAAAATGCCATGAAAATCTTGTTAAACGGCTCTTAAAGGCAAATATTAAAAAAGAAAAAAGCTCTAGTCCAACAATACAAAAGGCCTGATGTACAGTATATTAACCAGGCAAAAGAAAAGATAGACGACTAAATTTCTATTTAAGTTCTGCTTCCCACAATGCAGGGGTTCTCAGACTGGGGGTCGGGACCCTTCAGGGGGTCGCGATGTTATTATATGGGGGGTCACGAGCTGTCAGCCTCCACCCAAAACCCCACTTTGCCTCCAGCATTTATAATGGTGTTCAATATATAAAAAAGTGTTTTTAATTTATAAGAGCGGGTTGCACTCAGAGGCTTGCTATGTGAAAGGGGTCACCACTACAAAAGTTTCAGAACCACTTCCATAATGCCTAGGTGTTGGTATAGGATTTATATTACAGTAGCACGTAGGTATCCCACCCAAGATGAGGGTGCCATTGTAGTAGGTGCTGCGTATATACATATTGAGAGACAGCCCCTTCCTGAAGTTTTTACAATCTAAATAGAGGAGACAGACCATAGGGATGAGGCACAAAGAAACTAATGATTTATCCAGGGCTATATAGAGTCAGCAACTGACCCAAATCTTCTAAGTCCCAATCTTAACCACAAGACCATCCTTCCATTCCACTGTACTGTACAAAAGATACCTGTTTGTAAAGAGCAGTACTTGGTCTAGTTCCCCAAAGGTATTTTGGCTCCTAACTTCCGCTGAAATCAGTGGAAGTTAGAAGCCAGACTACCATTTGTGGATCTAGGCCATGGAGACTAGCCACTAACATCTCACATACTTCCATTGACTTTCCTCTACTAAACACATTGATATTGACAGCTATGTTGCCTTTTAGACAGTGCTGCACTACATCTGCATTGATGAAACTAATCTAGAGTGAATGAATGTAAAGTACTATGGATCGCTCATTCAACGATAGATCCACATGTCAAGATTCAGTCTGGCAAAATGACATTTGAGGCAGACGTTGAACACCCTGAGAGTATAATTTCACTTATCCTCATTCTCTAAGCTGGAGTCTTTCAACTACTTTGAATTGTCAGGTGAGCAGGTCTTTTTAAACACCCTGGCCATTTCTGGTAGGAGGGACATACTGTCTACCAATATCCTCAATTTAGCCACAGATCAGGTGACAGTTACCACTTTATAATCAAATACTGCAGGTGTTATAGTTTACAGCTTATAAATTTATCTGTCACCTTCTGTTGCAGGTCGGGCAGACTTGTTTCTGTTGCTGAGGCTGATACACTGGACATGACTGTATTTTTTGATGGAGCTTTGGCACTTGGTGCCATTTTCATTTTCAAACAGCTGTTATTTATCCCTCATGTTAAGTTAGCATGATAGGTGTAGTTTCCCAATGTGCTGTATCACTATTATAGTTCTCAAGCAATTTTTTTTTAAATACTCAACTCCTCTGAGCTTGTGTTCTCTTTCCGTTAGCTAGCTCACCAGAGATCGAGCGCTTTGGTATTTATGGACCAGTCGATATTGGTTGCATCCTCATCAGCAATACTGGTTTTGACTATTTTTTCTTCTCATGTAATACCCATGTGTGAGCTAAGGTGCCTCATCTGGCCTTGATAGCAAGTCCTTATCTCAGTTCCATATAATAGGGTGGAAAGCACAAGTGCATGGTCTTTGTGCAAATACAAATGCCATTTTTCTTTCACACACTACTGCAAACATCAGCAAAACCTTCAAAAAAGGTTGTTTGGGGCTTTTTTTATATGTGATTTTACATCTCTGTGGAAGCCTTATTAATGAGGACACTTCCAAGGTAGGTAAGTTATATCACTCTCTTTAGCATTGTACCATTGACCCCAATGTTTGGTTCAATATACTGTTTATCTGGCATGATTGGTGAGTAATATTGGTCTTCGCAATGCTAATTGAGAAGCCAGAGTTCACATAGGCTGCTGCATAATGAGATGTAATTATCTCCAGGTCTTGCTCTGAGTGGGCTACAAGTGCACAATGTGTACTTCTCTAACAAGGGCCTTTGACACCTTTGTTGATGCATGCAGAAGGGGTAAATTAACAAATTAGTCTGAGCAACATCTATTTTTTACTTCAAAGGGTAGCTGACAAATTGCTTCATGTAACCTTGTAGCAAAGAAAAGTGATGATATCCCCTGCATGTGCAATGTCATTCTAACGGCACGGATGCACCCTGTCATGCCTCCATGAAGTCATCAAAAAATATTGCCCATCTTACTCAGGCATCCACATTTTGCCAGCAGCCTCCAAATACTGTGGTGTTTTAATTCTCCTTGCTCCTCTGTACCCCAAGTCAGCATTGTGCGTATGTGTGTGTGGGGGAGGAGAGCTATTTCCTCTTCCCCTCTCTCTGTAGTTCCTATGTGATTTTCTTACACTCCCTACTTTTATCCTTATCCTTTTCGTGAGCAGTCTGACACAGGGAGAAGATCTTGGCTGGTCAGTTTGGAACAGCTGCAGAGTAAGCTGGGAGCAAGGGAGTTGGGGCCCAACTAAGAGACTGAATAGGTTGGTTTCCCTGTTGGAAGAAATGAAGGGGAGAGGAATCCCAGCCCAGCTCATAGGAGGAGCCTAGTTATTGCTAAGGGCTGGAACATTCCAGTAATGGCCACAGTCCTTTGTTTACGTAAGGGGCAAGGAGCCCAGTCAGCCAGTGATGACCATGTGACCCATTAGATCCTTCCCCACCCAACCTGCTATGATTGTAAAGATGTTCCATTAATTGGAAGCAACAAGATGATATGGAAACAGGAGAAAGACAGTGAAGGGCCTGAGGGGACATGTTAGGAAATGGGAGCCAAGAGGTATATCGGGAAGAAGCTGTGCAGACTTTTGGAAATGAGGACAAGATTTATGAACTGGATATGTTGGGCAAGGGGGAGACAGACAAAGTATCTGAAGAGGAGAGTGATGTAGTTTGGTCTGTGGATGAAGAAGATCATTCTAACACTTGCTTTCGGGATGGGTTTGAAGGCGATGTTGTGAGTCTTAATGAGGCCAGAGAGGAGGAGATTTGTATGCACACAAAAGAAGAGACACATTTAAATGCTCCTCAGATTGTTGGGGATCCAGGAAGTAGCTAGACGCAAGGAAGAGGAGGCAGGGCCATTTTGGCCTATAACATGAAGCAGGATCCATGACTTTGTGTAGGGATAGAAGGCTCTGCTGTCGTTGACTCAAACGCTTAATAGGAATTAGAACCTTCATGAAGTGACTGAGTAAGTTCATTATTATATTTCGATTGTATTAACTCTAGAAAGGTGTATGACTCTGGTTGTAAAGAATTGAATATAGCTAGGGAGGTCATGCAGGAAATCCTAAGAATATCCAGGCGGGGGAGAAACTTCTGGCTGAAATCTATGGTTCATTGTTATTATGTGAGTTACCAGTAAAGTCAAACACCAGGAAAGGTAGCATGTCTGACCGTAGACAGTGGGAGCAGATTTTATTTGGAGCAGTTTGAGAGCACCGGCTTCTTACAAGGTGTTTAAAGAACTTAGAGGTCAAAGGGAGATAAGACAGTAGTTGGGGACAAAAGTTGGAGTCAATGCTCAGTCTTTTAGGTATGAGGATAAAAAAGCATGATTCAGTGAAGGCAGCAGGATCTAGAGGCAAGGAGGAGAGGAGAGTAGAAGCAAAAATGTTGCAGCTAAAATAGAACGGAGTCAAGGGGATGAGTGGAGGGCAACTGGAAGTAAAAAAAATAAGCAAGACTCCTCAGTCAGAGACCTGATAACGGAGGAAAGGGGCAGGAGTTGTTAGAGGAAGCTCAGATGAGTTCTTATCAATCATCTGCTTGAAAAGGTCAGCAAGAATTTGAGGGATAGAGGAGCAGATACAAAGAGAGAGAGAGAGAGAGAGGTTGAAGATGGAAGATATTCCTTAGGGTTAATTCTGGAGACGCCACTAGCTTCTCCATAGTTAGAGTCGCCACTAGCTTCCATTTTATAGACGCATTTTAATCTTCTCTCTAGAACTTGGGTTTGGAGAATTGGTTTAGACTCAGAATTGTGTAAAGGTGAAAGCAAATGTTTTTGCAAAGTTTGAACCAATCCTGTTTACATGGATTCTAGTTGGAGATGTGGGCATAAATGTGCTGTTCTTGTTGTCATTGGGATTTTTTTTTTGCCATCAATTTACATAGGAACATGATTGGGGGAAATGTTCACTATTTTCTAAAGTGGGCTCTAATGTCAAAATTTGAGTGCTCAGTTTGAGACACTTTTGGCCTAATTTTCAGAGATACCGAACACTCATAATTCCAGCTGAAGTTAACGGGAGATGCAGATGCTGAGAATCTCTGAAAAAATCAAGTCCTAGATGTCTCAAGCTGTGTGCCCAAAAAATCAAGGCTCCTGGAGTTAGCGGGCACTTCCTAAAATGTTACCCTAAATGTTTGTGAATATATTGCTCTCTATTGGCTGGGTGAGACATAGAAAGAACATAAGATTGTTTCCATAGCTGACAGCTAAGAGAGATTGGTCTTTAGCTTAATAGGTGCCCTGCCTTTCTTTATTCTTGAGAAGAAGAATGTGTTTGTTCATTGTGTTAACAATGTAAGATGTATGATGCCTTTAACTATTCATTTCCTTACTTTTAAGTGTACGGGTTTTGTAAATGATGTGAGAGTGACAACAGTGCAGTTTCCTTAGCAACCTTAACTGGGTTTTTGAAACAATGTTTTTGTGTTTGGAATAAGCATTGATTTGCAGAGTCTGGCAGAAAGAAAATGTCTTCAGGGAAACACTGGCAGTGTTAAAGATTGCAATTCAGCCCTCTACCACTTACTCATCTCAGCATGGTATGAACTATAAAGATCACAAACCTGAAGCAAAATTCAGCTGAAACTGTCAACTTTTTTGTTAGTTTTGCTTGAGGTAATGCAAAAGCAACCATTCCTCATCATTTCAGCCCTTAACGTAAATTGGTCCAGGCCTCTTTGAAACTTGGCCCAAGTTAGCAGGAAGATTTGAAATTGGCTTGAGTTTCAGAACCTACTGAAAGCCATAGTCAGACAAATTTTGCCAGGCTTTGATTTTTAAATATGAAAGTTTAGCACAGCTAATACCTTGACATCTCTTCAAAGGAAAGTTAGTTGCTAATTAAGTTCTCTATCCTGTTCCCACTGAACTCAATTGACCATAGCAGTGTGGAATCAGGGCATAAATTAATACTTTAACTTTCAGAAGATTTTAAAATGTTGCATAAAAAGAGTAGATGCAAAAAAATAGTAGGTTTCAGAGTAGCAGCCGTGTTAGTCTGTATCCGCAAAAAGAAAAGGAGGACTTGTGGCACCTTAGAGACTAACAAATTTATTTGAGCATAAGCTTTTGTGAGCTACAGCTCACTTCAGCACATGCGTGTAGTGGAAAATACAGTGGGGAGATTTATATACACAGAGAACATGAAACAATGGGTGTTACAATACACAGTGTAACAAGAGTCATCAGGTAAGGTGAGCTATTACCAGCAGGAGAGCGGGAGTGGGGGACCTTTTGTAGTGATAATCAAGGTGGGCCATTTCCAGCAGTTGACAAGAACGTGTGAGGAACAGTAGCGGGGAGGGGAGTGGGAAATAAACATGCACCTGCTGAAGTGAAGAAACAGATTGACAGAGCCAGAAGAGTACCCAGAAGTTACCTACTACAGGACAGGCCCAACAAAGAAAATAACAGAACGCCACTAGCCATCATCTTCAGCCCCCAACTAAAACCTCTCCAACGCATCATCAAGGATCTACAGCCTATCCTGAAGGATGACCCATCACTCTCAAAGATCTTGGGAGACAGGCCAGTCCTTGCTTACAGACAGCCCCCTAACCTGAAACAAATACTCACCAGCAACCACACACCACACAACAGAACCACTAACCCAGGAACCTATCCTTGCAACAAAGCCTGTTGCCAACTGTGTCCACATATCTATTCAGGGGACACCATCATAGGGCCTAATCACATTAGCCACACTATCAGAGGCTCATTCACCTGCACATCTACCTATGTGATATATGCCATGATGTGCCAGCAATGCCCCTCTGCCATGTACATTGGCCAAACTGGACAGTCTCTACGTAAAAGAATAAATGGACACAAATCAGACATCAAGAATTATAACATTCAAAAACCAGTCGGAGAACACTTCAATCTCTTTGGTCACTCGATTACAGACCTAAAAGTGGCAATTCTTTAAGAAAAAAACTTCAAAAACAGACTCCAAGGAGAGACTGCTGAATTGGAATTAATTTGCAAACTGGATACAATTAACTTAGGCTTGAATACAGACTGGGAGTGGATGGGTCATTACACAAAGTAAAACTATTTCCCCATGTTTATTCCCTCCCTCCTCCCCCACCCCCCGATACTGTTCTTCACACGCTCTTGTCAACTGCTGGAAATGGCCCACCTTGATTATCATTATACAAAAGGTTTGATTATACAAAAGGTTCCCCCCACCCCGCTCTCCTGCTGGTAATAGCTCACCTTACCTGATCACTCTTGTTACAGTGTGTATGGTAACACCCATTGTTTCATGTTCTCTGTATATATAAATCTCCCCACTGTATTTTCCACTGCATGCATCCGCTGAAGTGAGCTGTAGCTCACGAAAGCTTATGCGTAAATAAATTTCTTAGTCTCTAAGGTTCCACAAGTCCTCCTTTTCCTTTTAAAAGAATAATAGGTATTTTACGGAATGGACCCTCAGAATTCACAGTAGACAGGATAGATGGATGTAATGCCTCTTAACTGGATTACAGTCAGATATTAATTCCTCAGCTACCTACTATATAATGTGGAATAAAGGAAGTCATGACAAGACGTTAATATAATTTCACTTGTCCATGGGGGTCATGTATGCTGAAGTCATTCCATTATCTCTCTTTCTCTTCACCACTAGTCCTGACCCTAGAAAAGATGACATTCTTATGTTAAGGTGCAGTTTGTCATCTGCTAAGCGGCATTAATTCCAATGCATTTAGCATCTGCCTTGAATACAATAAAACACAGCTTTTTTACCAAAAAAAAAAACCCCACAAAAGCTGTAAAGAGCTATAAGGGCTCTAAATTATAACAGAAGAAAAGAGAACTTTTGGTATTGGCAAAGAAGCTGAGATCTACAATGAAATGGAGAATTTGTGAAGTTGCTATATACAGGAAGGTGGCTGCAGATGTCATGATTTACCTGGTCAGTGCTTAGATATGGTGATGAGAACAATATGCTGCAGGATATGTAAAGGAGAAAGATCTCATCTGTAGCGTATCGAGGTGGTTTGAAGACAGAGAGAGAGGAGACTACTGAAGGGATGAGAAAGGAGGACTCACATAATTGATCAACCCCTGTAAAGTTGACCAAAACTACCAAGTACCGAATGTATGCTGCTGTTCAGATTCGTGAGATACTGCACTTGGAATCAAAACATAGGTGCTGCTGAGGATTATTAAGTTTTTGCTGGGCATAAAGGCAAAGAAGAGCTTCACTGGGGAAGACTCTTAAATAAATGGAGGCTCAGGTAATGTTTAATGGGATTCTACCCAATAGGAGGAGAGCAAAGACAAGATAAGATTATGACAATAGCCAGCTCAAGTAGTGGTGCTATAAGGAGGACTTTGGGATGTTCCATCACTGGGAGGCATTCACCAACTGTTCTCATGGGATGGACTCCACCTGAGTAGGGAAGAAAATAGATTTCTGGGGTGGAAGTTAACACAACTTATTAAAAGAGCTTTAAACTAGGAATTCAGGGGAGATGTCTAGGAGAGGCTCATGTAATCTCCATGCCTGATTCTAGTATTGAGCAAGAGGAAAATTAAGTAAAAGCGGATACAGTGACAGAGAAAGGAATAACAGAGGGTAGAAGAATGGACAAGAAGAGAAAAGATAGTGCTAATGCCTGACAGTAACAGTCAGGTAGGTGATAATGGCAATACAATGAGTGTACCTGATCAGGCAAGGAATCTGGGTGAAGCCAAGCAGAAACAACTAAGATGTCTATACACCAGTGCAGAAAGTGTAGGGGGAAAGTGAGAACTCCCAAATACATAGCTGAGCTGGATCATGCAAAAGAAATTAAAACCAATAGTAAAAGGTTCTTTAGCCATATAAATAAAAAGAAAACAAGGAAAGAAGTTGGACCACTAAGCACTGAGGATGGGATGGAAAATAAAGTTAATTTAGGTACGGCCCAACACCTAAACAAACACTTTGCCTCAGTTTTTAATAAGAGTATTGAGGAACTTGGGGACAGTAGGAGGGTGGCTAATGAGAATGAGGATATGGAGGTAGAAATTACCATATCTGAGATGGAAGCCAAACTCAAACAGTTTAATGGGGCCAAATTGGGGGGCCCGCATAATCTCCATACAATAATATTAAAGGAATTTGCACATGAAATTGCAAGCCCAATAGTAAGGAATTTTAATGAATTCAGAAATTCAGGAGTTGTACTGGACTCAAGAATTGCAAATATAATACCTATATTTAAGAAAGGGAAAAAAAAGTGACCTGGCAAACTGCAGGCCCATTAGTTTGATCTCAATTCTATGCAAGGTCTTAGAACAAACTCTGAAAGAGACAATAGTTAAGGATATAGAGGTAAACAGTAAATGGAATAAAATACATCATGGTTTTACAAAAGATAGATTGTGCAAGACCAATCTGATCTCTTTCTTTGAAAAGATAACTGATTTCCTAGACAAAGGAAATGCAGTAGATCTAATTTACGTAGATTTCAGTGAACCAATTGGTAAGTTCCACATGGGAAATTATTAGTTAAACTGGAGAAGATGGGGATTATTACAAGAACTGAAAGGTGGATAAGGAAGTGGTTAAAAGGGAGACTACAACCTGTCATGCTAAAAGGTGAATTGTCAGAGAGGGAGGTTACTAGTGGAGTTGTTCAGAGATCACATTGGTCTTGGGACCAATCTTATTTCATTAATGATTCTGAAACAAAAAGTGGGAGTGTGCTAATTTGCAGATAACACAAAGTTGGGAGGTGTTGCCAAAACAGAGGAGGACCGGAATATCATACAAGAAGATCTGGACAACCTTGAAAACTGGAGTAATAGAAATGGTATTAAATTTCATAATGCCAATGCAAGGTCATGCACCTAGGGACCAAAAACAAGAATTTTTTTGCTATAAGCTGGAGATTTATCAGTTGGAAGCAACAGAGGAGGAGAAAGACCTGGGAGTATTGGTTGATCACATGGTGACTATGAGCCATGAATGCGTTGCTGTTATAAAAAAGGTTAATGCAATCCTAGGATGCAACAGGCAAGGTATTTCCAATAGAGATAGGGAAGTATTCTTGTAATTATTAAAGGCACTGGTGAGACCTTGCCTGGAATACTGTCTGCAGTTCTGGTCTTCCATGCTTAAAAAAGATGAATTCAAACTGGAACGGGTGCAGAGAAGGGCTACTAGGACAATCAAAGGAATGGAGAACCTACCTAACAAGAAGAGACTTAATGATCTTAGTTTGTTTAACATAACAAAATGAAGGCTGAGGGGAGATACTATTGTTCTCTATCAATACATCAGAAGGATAAACACCAGGGAGGGGGAGGAGTTATTTAAGCTAAGAACAAATGTTGGCAGCAGAAGAAATGGATATAAACTGGCCATCAACAAATTTAGACTTGAAATTAGATGAAAATTTCTAACGATTAAAGGAATGAAATTCTGGAACAGCCTTTCAGGATATGTAATGGGGGCAAAAAAATCTAACTCATTTTAAGACTGAGCTTGATAAGTTTGTGGCAGGGATAATGTGATGAGGATGCCTACAATGGCATATGGTCCATCCATGACTGCTATTAGAATCTCGGGGGGGGGGGGTTGCTTGCCTTCCTCTGGTGCATGGGGCATGGGCCACTTGCTGTTTTGAATTGGAGTAAATGGTGGACTCTCTGAAATTTGAAATCTTTAAATCAGGAGGTGAGGGCTTCAGTAACTCAGCCAGAGGTTATGTGCCTATGACAGAAGTGGGTGGGTGAAATTTAGCGGCGTGTCATGTGCAGGAGGTCAGACTAGATTATCTTGATGGTCCCTTCAGGCCTTAAAGTCTATGAGTCTAGGAATGAATCACTCTTCATGGACAGTATGTAACATACCACCTAGAGTCATCCTCTACTTCATAAATTTGGGGACAATATTGTCCGTGCGGTAAATGATATTTTGTAGGAAAATGTTGTCACAGTGTAACACTCATGAATTAGAATAGTCAGTGTATTTTCATATAAATTAACTTTTTTGTGTGAGTGGGTGGAATTCTAGGACTATATTTTACTGTGCACTGTCCCTTTAAGGTAGAGAACTGTGCTGAAGTGGCTAAAGGGACATAGCTCTTGGTGACCAGGTAGGGTCAGAAGATTTTGGTGATCCTCCAGAAGTGTGGCTTGTGCAAACTCTGTGTGTATTTGCCGGACTCTTGACAATAGTTTAAATAAAACCCTCCAGTTTTAAAGAGCCCCCAGGCCTGGGAGTGTAACTCTACCTCCTTTTAAGGGTCTTTGGGGCCTTGTTTGTTTCTACCATTGCAGCTCTAAGACAATGTGCTGACAAATGCAGCACTGGAGTCTGGAAAGAGAATCTCCAACATCTGAACAATGACTATCAGACACAATTTGTTATCAACTGCAGGGCAAAATGGTCACAGCCTGAGAAGACGGAGACTACTGTTTTCATGTTGGTACCTCTTCTAGCACGAATGGAATGGTGTCAATATACTGGTAGGCATGTGGACACAGATTCTGCCTGGACTCCATAGAAGGTTGTACACTGGCCTTCTTTAGGAATGTCACCACTTGGATTTCTCATCTGTTTCTTCAGCGTCTGATAACTTGCCATGCATTACTCTCTAAACACTCATCTGGTCTTGTTATCTGAACCTTGTCCTTCTTGCCCCTCCCTGTTTCTTTTGTATGCATTTGTTATGTCTTTATTTAGGCTCCGATCATGTAATCTGACCCATGTAGGTGCACCCTTATCCCCATGTGGAGCCCCATTGCAGCTGTTTGGGTCCTCTGCTAGCACAGGGTTCTATCCATGCAGATCCGATTGCAGGATGGAGGCCTTAGGGCCTGATTCTCATTTACACTAAGCTCTCTTTACATCATCCTGGCAGCATAAAGTGGCCTTAAGGTGACATAAATTACATTTATATCCACCTTAAAGCCCCACTATGATGCCACCATTAAATGACTAATCACGGTGCAAGGCCCTGATGCAATGTTTGACAATTCTATATCTGCCTGTCTAATACTGGGGAGACTTCTATTTTACATGTGTTATTTCTATGAGCTGTTTAATGCCAGATTGGTGTAAAGAGGCCCTACTGTACATGAGAATCAGGTCTTTAGACTAAAAATTTCAGGACATGGATCCTATGTTTTGTTCTGTATGTTTTAAAAGTTCCCATCACATTTTGGAGTCCTGTAAAATAGATACTAGTAAATGATCTCAGAGTTCACTAGAACTTTGTGCTGAATCCTAAATTATCCTGAGCATTCCTGCATAATTCACTATTTTTTATATGTGGTTGTGTTTTTTCTGACATGCTGGACTGATTAATTGTTTTTTACAAAATACAGTACAGTCATGTACATAGAAGAGAATATATTTGTACTGTTGTTTACCTGTTGTTACTATTCTTTTTCCACAATTTTTCTGTACGGGAAAACAATGTAAATCTTGACAATAAAACCAGTGTTTCTTAGTTCTTTGGGAAAATCATAATTACTGCTGTAGAGAGAGAAACAAAGAAGGTCTAAGTTGATGAAGAAAATTACAGCATCGATTCTGTATGTGCTCAGAAATTGAGGAGAGAGGTAATATATTTGTGTTGTCAAGGCTTTATAGCACTTCAAAGTCACTGTTGCATTCTCTAATCATATATAATAAACAGGTAGTGGAATAACCCAGCATGGGGCTTGAGATTTTGAGTCCCAGCACTGTACAGTAATGTTTATAAAGAGACTCTTTAGTAATGGAAAAGGCAATTAAGAAAGGCATCAACGAAGCTGGAGTTTTTAGCATACGGCTGAAACACAGGGAGTTGAGGAGGGGGAAGTTAAACCACTGCAGGGCAGTTTAGAATGGTTCTTAAATTATTAAAAATGAATTGTTTTGTTCCTTTCTTCAAATTGTCTTATAGGTAATAGAGAAAGATGGCATTAGCTCTTAAAGTCTGATTCTCCCCTGCCATTCACCTTGTGCAGTCAGTTATACTGGGGTAAAATACTACCGCCTATGTGACTGGAGAAATCTGAATTGATTGAATGTTACATTCACTTTGCTCAGGTGTAAACGACGAATGTAGGTGCAAGGTCATGATGAGCGAGATGCGATGTTTGACAATTCTATACCTGCCTGTCTAATACTGGGGAGACTTCTTCACATAGGTGGTTTCTGTCAGTCGTGTGACTAATGTCAGAGGTATCACTTCATTATGTTGTCTGTGAGGAAATGATTAATGCTGACCTCCTGGCTATGGCTGGCTCTAGGCTCTAGCACAGTGGCTCTCAACCTCTCCAGACTACTGTGCCCATTTCAGGAGGCTGATTTGTCTTGCGTACCCCAAGTTTCACCTTACTTAAAAACTACTTGCTTACAAAATCAGACATAAAAATACAAAAGTGTCACAGCACCCTGTTACTGAAAAATGGCTGACTTTCTCATTTTTACCTTATTGTTATAAAATAAATCAATTGGAATATAAATATTGTACTTACATTTCAGTGTATAGTATGTAGAGCAATATAAACAAGTCACTGTATGAAATTTTATTTTGTACTGGCTTAGTTCTTTTTTATGTAGCCTGTTGTAAAATTAGGCAAATATCTAGTCAATGTGAGTCTATGTACCCCCTGGAAAAGCTCTGTGTATCCCCAAGGGTATACATACCCCTGGTTGAGAACAACTGCTCTAGGATATACAGTATGAAACCATTCAGGAATGAGTTGTTATGGCATGTTGGATGAAGCTGACACCATACCTAGGAACCAAGCCTTGACTGTGTTATTCCAGTTTGACAGCAGTGGAAATCCATTGATTTCAGTGGAGTAACAATGGGGAAACAGGGTCTAAGGGGTCTAAGTTTTGCACTAAATTACACATCCTTCATAATCCCATTGATTTCAGAGGGGTTGGGCCCTGCGTAAATCAGTCCTGATTCTCCTATCACTGACACCAGCATGAATAGAGAGGAATGATGGTCCAGTGGTTAGGAAAATCACCTAGGACTTAGGAGACCGAGGGTCAATTTCCTGCTCTTCCATAGACTCTCTGTGTGACCCTGAGCAAGACATTAGTCTTTCTGTGCCTCAATTCCCCCTTCTGTAAAATGGGAATAATGACACTTCTCTATCTCACAAGGACATTGTAAGATGATTGGCTGTTATGGTAATGGGGCCATATAAGCACTTAAAATAGTTGTGTCAATGAAATTTTACCTGCGTAAAAAGGGTATGAGTGCAGAACCAGGCCCATTTTTGTCCATTGCAAGCAGTGGACAACCACTGAGAAAATCTAAAAGCTAGTTCATTAACTGTGCCAGAGTTTTGCTAGTTGTAGCTGAGAAATGGGGGGATAGCTTTGAGCCATGTTTGTTCTTTTCCAATCAACAGGGTGACCATAGGCCAGTTCAGCACCTGATACAATTTAGAGTAGCCCCACGGCAGCTCTAAATTACACTTGGTTGCAACAGCCTGCAACAGGCAGTTCAGCAGCTGACAATAGTCAGAGTGCAACAATGATCTGGCCATACCCTTTTCCCCCAAAACACCTCCAGCTGGCCAAATCCACTGGCTTTCTGCTTCTTTATGCTACCAGAAAAGGAGCCACAAGAACCTGGTTGTAATCCATCTCATGTTATGGGTATCCAGCTGTAGTTACCTTCTGCTGATTGTTTGGTCATCTACCTTGGTCATCAACCAACTGTTTAGTTGCTACCTTCTGATGACTGTCTAAATGGAAGAAGTTAATTATCTGAGTCCAGTTTCTAGTCCAGAGTTGTCCATCCAGAATAAAAGCCCACTATAGTTGGCATTGTTTTGCATCTTTGATGGCAGTTTCAGCAGGACCAAAGATGGAATGGGCATGGAGGCTGAATATCCTTTTGATCCCTGGGGCAGGGATGAGGTACACTAATGGAGATGTGTATATGGGAAGTTTGCACTGGTGCTTCTTGTGGCCTACCTCTCCTATGAATAACACAGGACTTCACTCTCCATACAGCAACTTTTGTGTCAGTGAGGACAATTAATCCTTGGAAAAATTTACCAAAGGCTGTAGTGGGTTCGCTATTACTAGCCTTTTTTCTTAATAAAGATTCAATTTTTTTTATGAAAGATTTACTCTAGTTCCAGCAGGAATTATTTTAGGGAAGTTCTATGGGCTGTGTTATATAGGAGATCAGAACAGATGGTCACAGTCCTCCCTTCTGGCCTTAAAATCTGTGAATCTATGAAAGAGAGAGAAGGGGTTGTTTTGTGATTAAGGCACTGGATTGGAATTGAGAAGATCTAGTAGGTTCAATTCTCAGCTCTGTCAGAGACTCCACATGTGACCGTGGGCCAATAGTTTCTCTTTGTGCCTCAGTTCCCTCTCTGTACAAAGGGATCATCTCACTTCCCTACATCAGAGGGGTGTTGTGAGGAGAAATTTATTCATGTTTGTTCTATTGCAGTGATGGGAGCCATATAGGTAACTAGGGAGATAGCACTAAATATATTACTCAGATCCACAAAAATCAGAATTATTGATTTCTTAGTTTAAAAATGAAAAAAAATGTTATGAAGAATGTTTTAAATGTTTCGTGTTCAGCTAATAACTGAAGAGCCAACCAAAGCTCAGGTAATACCTATTCCTGTTGCAGGTACAGAGCCTGAATTTCTGTGGGAGAAGGATCATCACTAAGTAGTTTCAATCTCTTTGCACATGGAGGAGAGTCACCAATTGACAGGTATGTGGAGTGTTTTATTGTAGTTACCTGCCATTAAGTCCTGGAGGTAAAGCAAGGTCTTTTGCCATTATGATTACTATTTCTTCCCGAGCAAGCCATTGTCAACTCTCAAGTCAGCAGGTAACTAAGACACTTCATGAACATGATGCGGTATATTCTGCACACCCAATGGTTAAACAAACAATCCCATGGATCCATAAGCTTCTTTAAAACATTGTTATTTTGGTCTGCATTCCTTTCTTGTCCTTTGCATTTGTCTTTATTCTAAATTCAGGCACAGAATAATAATTATACTTGGCAAAACAAGTAAATCATTATGATGATTCTGTAGCTTACACTTGTACCAGTTTTAGTTATGGTTTAAATAATGCCTTAAAAACAATTCTGCTCAGATGCCATGTTTTCTGTATTTTCTTTATTAGTAGGGACAGTTGCATAAAAGTAGATTCCATTTTTCTTATCAGTTCACATTCTAGATTTACTGATATTGGAGAACGTGTTCATTGAATTTGTCAGTTCTCCTTTGAAATATCTTTACAATAATAATTGTCCCCTTCCCCGGCTCAGCATTTCTGACTACTTCTCTCTAGTTCCTCCTACGTCCAGGTGGTGAAATACTGGCTTCACTGAAGCCAATGGGAGCTTTGTCATTGACCTCAGTGGGGCCAGGAGTTCACCCAGAGTCTACTGTTCAGACTATTGCTGGAGATGGTCAAGTATCTTGTTGTTCAAAGAAAAGAAAACTGTATACAGCTGTCAAGCTTCCTCCCCCACTCTGAACTCTAGGGTATAGATGTGGGGACCTGCATGAAAACCTCCTAAGCTTACTTTTACCAGCTTAGGTTAAAACTTCCCCAAGGTACAAATTAATTTTATCCTTTGTCCTTGGAATAACCACTGCCACCACCAAACTCTAACTGGGTTTACTGGGAAACGTAGTTTGGACATGTCTTTCCCCCCCAAAATCCTCCCAACCCTTGCACCCCACTTCCTGGGAAAGGTTTGGTAAAAATCCTCACCAATTTGCATAGGTGACCACAGACCCAAACCCTTGGATCTGAGAACAATGAAAAAGCATTCAGTTTTCTTACAAGAAGACTTTTAATAGAAATAGAAGTAAATAGGAGTAAAGGAATCACCCCTGTAAAATCAGGATGGTAGGTACCTTACAGGGTAATTAGATTCAAAACATAGAGAATCCCTCTAGGCAAAACCTTAAGTTACGAAAAAGACACACAGACAGAAATAGTCATTCTATTCAGCACAATTCTTTTCTCAGCCATTTAAAGAAATCATAATCTAACGCATACCTAGCTAGATTACTTACTAAAAGTTCTAAGACTCCATTCCTGGTCTATCCCCAGCAAAGCAGCGTACCGACAGACACAGACCCTTTGTTTCTCTCCCTCCTCCCAGCTTTTGAAAGTATCTTATCTCCTCATTGGTCATTTTGGTCAGGTGCCAGCGAGGTTACCTTTAGCTTCTTAACCCTTTACAGGTGAGAGGATTTTTCCTCTGGCCAGGAGGGATTTTAAAGGGGTTTACCCTTCCCTTTATATTTATGACAACAGCAGTGATGCACCACCTAGAAAATGCAGTTACCTCCCTTACCACGGCCAGTGAAACTTATGTCCACTGCGCTGGCATTGCCACGTGTAATTTATCCGGTTGATCGGTGGGGGGAAGCGCTGTCCCTGAAAGAGACAACTCAATGAGATGACACAGAGATGGTCCCTGCCTCAGAGGGCTTACCATTGGAAGGCACAGGAGGTACAGTGATATTTTAACCAAGATTTATTCAGTCTTCTATGGGTTGTTTAATAGTGATGTTGTATCTGTCTGGAATATTACTGTTCAAAATGTAGCCCACAACGTTGCCAGTTGGCTCATGACCCACTCTCATTTGCAGTCATCTTGTGCAATTCACTGGTAACCACAACCCCAGCCAGACCACACATCTCAGTATGGAATAGTTCATGTTGGGAACCATAGTGTCTGGTTGAAAACAAAGGGAGTTGCGGTTTGCTCCATTTTCTGTAGAATTAGGTGTCACTGACAAGTTCCTGGTAAGTGGCACCACTTGGCTTCTCCTGCCATAGATTCTGGATTAGTTTATGCCACGATAGTATACAGGTTGCCATTACGGGAGGGGAGCCACTTTCTAAAAGGCAAAAGTCTCCATTTTGAATATCTGATTAGGTGCTAAAAATACACAGTTCCACAGTCACACAGGAAGGCTTTTTAGAATAAAACAAACCAACAACAACATCGTAATGGAGAGGAAGTGACCATAAAATTTGGAAAAATAGAGAAGCTGATAGCAATTAACACAAATCAACCTATAGAAAATGCATACCGTTGATAAAGAAAGCTGAAGGTATCCTTTACAAATCTATGGCCAGTAGGGTTAAGGACAATAAAAAGGAATTCTTCAAATATATCAGGAGCAAACAAAATTCTAACAAGGTGATAGCTCTGATAGATAAGGATGGTAAAACTATCAATCATTATGCAGAAAAGTCAGCACATTCAATAAATATTTCTGTTCTGTATTCGTAAAGAAGCAGATTGATGTATTCATATCTTACACTGGTAAGGAAATACTTTTTATGACATCAGTATCTAGGGATGATGTTAAACAGCTGCTATTAAAGTTAAACATTTTTAAATTAGCAGGACTTGATAATGTGCACCCAAAAGTAATAAAGGAACTGGCTGAGAAGATCACTGTATCATTTTAAATAAATCTTGGGACACTGCTAAAGTTCTGAGTGTGACGGTTCTCAGGGTACCCAAGACTCTGAGTCAACTTGTTACCCTCTGCCTCCAGAATGAGGAAGTCTTGCCTGTGACTTGCTAGGTATCAGCTCCCTACCACCACCAGCCTTTCAGCCACTCATGCACTCTTCCTGGGCTGTGCCAACCCTATCTGCCTTGTAGGTTAACAACAGGTACACCCCAGTCCCTGAGTCCCTTTGAAGCGTTCCTCAGTGATATCCAACACCTGGCACTGGCTACTCACAGAATTCCAAGTTCCTCTGCCTCCAAGGAACCACTCTACCCCAGTTTACTAGTTTGACCTTAAACCCCCATTCCTACATAACACACAGCACTTGTAATAAACAATCCTCTTTTTCTTTTAAGAAAGGATAGACATTTTATTAGAAACAAGAGAAAATGACAGAAACCAATGGTTACAATACAAAACAAAATCATAGAACACAAACCTGAGTCTACACTTATTGACAGTTACCTTTCCTATCTACTAAAATAGGTTCCCCGCCCCCATAAAGTTCAATCTGGCTGGTTTCACAGGAACCAGGATCCAATTTTTCATGAGAACTCCCTTGCCCCTCAAGATGTCTCCTCAGTGAATGGATCCATAGTGCTTTCTCCCCCCTTGGTTTGTTATACTGAATAATCTTTTGTCTTTATTCATAAATAGTGTGAGTCTCTGTTGTAATATTCCTTTTTTCACCTCCAAGTGGTTTTGGTTGTTTGCAGTTGTCTCTGATGGCTTTCCATTGATAGTCTTGGGCTGGGGCAAGGCTAGATTACATGGGTTGGTGTTTTTGTTGTGTTGTGGTGGTAGGCCCAACAAAGAAAGTAACAGAACGCTGCTAGCCGTCACCTACAGCCCACAACTAAAACCTCTCCAGTGCATCATCAAGGATCTACAACCTATCCTGAAGGACGACCCATCACTCTCACAGATCTTGGGAGACAGGCCAGTCCTTGCTTACAGACAACCCCCCAAACCTGAAGCAAATACTCACCAGCAACTACACACCACACAACAAAAACACCAACCCAGGAACTAAACCCTGCAACAAACCCCGGTGCCAACTCTGTCCACATATCTATTCAAGGGACACCATCATAGGACCTAACCTCATCAGCCACACCATCAGGAGCTCGTTCACCTGCATATCTAGCAATGTGATATATGCCATGATATGCCAGCAATGCCGCTCTGCCATGTACATTGGCCAAACTGGACAGTCTCTATGCAAAAGAATAAATGGATACAAATCTGACATCAGGAATTATAACGTTCAAAAACCAGTAGGAGAACACTTCAATCTCCCTGGTCACTCAATAACAGATCTAAAAGTGACAATTCTTCAACAACAAAAATTCAAAAACAGACTCCAATGTCAAACTGCAGAACTGAAATTAATTTGCAAACTAGACACCATCAAATTAGGCCTGAATAAAGACTGGGAGTGGTTGGGTCATTACAAAACCTAATTTCCCATACTAATTTCCCCCTACTGTTACTCACACCTTCTTGTCAACTGTTTGAAATGGGGCATTCTTATTACCACTACAAAAGTGATTTTTCCTCCCTTGGTATCCTACTGTTAATTGAATTGTCTCGTTAGACTGACCTCCCACTTGGTAAGGCAACTCCCAACTTTTCATGTGCTGTGTATTCATACCTGCTACTGTATTTTCCACTCCATGCATCTGATGAAGTGGGTTCTAGCCCATGAAAGCTTGTGCCCAAATAAATACGTTAGTCTCTAAGGTGCCACAAGGACTCCTCATTGTTAATACTGATGTTAATTTCCTGTTCCTAAAAACTGGTTTGCACGACAGGTGGGCTCCTGAGTTTAACCCATGGGTGACTGCAATTTTGTGGTAGGTGAACTGATTCCTATAAGCACAGTTCCTATAGTACCTTTCCAGATGGTAGAGGTTATATAAATGGAATGAGTTGTTCTAAATCTCATGGATAAACCAGTCTTCCTTCTTAAAATGTTTTATTCTTTACCAAAATTATAATCCATATTTTGGTAAAGAATAAAATATTCTTTATTTTATTTAATATTTAATAATATTAATAATATTAATATAATATTAATAATAATTAATAGGACATATTTAAGAAGTCCTTCAGCATTTGAATTAAACATGAGTTGAGGAATTATATTCTTAAAAAAACCCAACCAAACAAAACACACAGGTTTGGTGATATAAAGTGTTGTACCCACCATTATAGCACCTTAGGCAGGCCGTAAGACAGCAGATTTAAAACTCTAATGAAACTTGGGAGTATGTGTACCATTTTTTGTTCTCATTACTATCCTTGTCATGAGAACAAATTCATATTGTTCATCTCCTTCTTGCATTACAATCTCAGTCACCAAAATTAGGTGCCAGAATTTAAATCCCTCATATATTCTGTGGAATAAGAAACTGTGCCACGGTGACCTTTTCAATGTTCTCTAATTTGATTGGCTCATCATTGCTGGCTCCTCAGCTTCTGTGACCTGAGAAAGAAGTGGAAATGAAGAGTCAGTGTACAGAATGCTGCAAAGGTTAACTAGTGCAGCGTGGCATTGTGTTTCATAGATGCTGCTGGGTATTAAAACTCTGTCTTCTCTGTGCGATAAAGATTGTAATGAGAACAGGCAATAGTACAATATAATTCCATTCTTGTGACAAGTGGAAGGAGTTTGAGACTGAATGTCTCTCGGGCTTGGAAATAAGTTATAGAGTCTTTCACCTCTAAGATAGTGGTTCAGCTCCAGCTGATGCCTGAATGGGAGTGAAATTTGGTTGCAATCCAATGACTGTTTAGCAGTGAAAGGAGTCTGGTGGACTCAAGCCAGTTCTTGGGGCACAAGTGTCCACACTGGGAAAAAAACATTAACAATTTTCATTCATGAGCACCCTTGCTGGTGGTTGAGTAGCGAGGTCAAGAAATAGAATTAGCTATGGAGCCTGGCATACTTTCTTATCCCTACTGGAAAAGAAAATGAACATTGGATCAATGGAATAGAGCTGTGATGGGCAAAGCTCTAAAGATCCAGCCAGACCAGACAAGCATCTAAGATTCTGTATACTTATGCAAAAATCCTGAGTGCAAAATTAACAGAAAATGTTGTGAGAACAGACCCTCTCATGCCAACGTGTAACTTCTATCTCTTGTCCCATGCCCAGGTAAAACCCAGAAGTGGCAATGATAAGTCACGCAAAATGTTCCTTACTATAGATTTTCTCTTGGAATGATTTCAGTGGGGTAAATTAGATAATGTGTGCCAACCTATGTGGTTACTCTGCATACTCATTTATATAGAACTCCAAGCGATCAGATTTTTTTTAAATGTTCAGCATTGGTCTAATTCTGCTCCCGTTGAAGTTAATGGGAGTTTTACTATTGATTTTAATGGGAGCATATTTAGGCCAATGCTGAGTGCATTTGAACCCCCACCCAATGAATTTACAATCTAAGGTCCTAATGCCTCAACCTCATATAGTCAGGCAGACCTATATGCCTGCTCAGACTTCAGTGGGGTTACATACCAGTGCTGAGGTCCATGCATGCTCATGAGTTTGCAGCATCAGGGCCTGAATTACACAAGACAAACCAACAAAAGACAAGAAAAGACTGCTGTATGGTCAATTGTCATTATTTTATCATGAGTCTTGCAATATCTAGCACTTTTTCTTAAAGCCCTGACCACTGGAATCAAGAGATTGCATGAGAATCTCAGCTTTCATTTTAAAACAAGTAAATTTATCTCTCTCATGGTTACAGAGATATGCTTGAAAAGGTGAGGCGAGTGAACCCTAAAGAAAAACAAAATGTACTTTAAAAACCCTTGTGATACTTAAACCAATCTTCTGATTTTGGGGAGGCTGACTTGATCATTTTTGACTGCCTGGGGTTGACAACACTGAGATCGTGGATAACAGCTGAGGAAAAGGAGGGCATAGGGATTGTTGATGATGCTGATGTGATAAGAGACAGAAAGTCAGTGGGGGGACTCAAAAGGCATGTGTTTGACACAAAGCAAGGGGACAAAATGACTTTTAGCAGTGATATTTTCAATAGGCAGGAGGAGATGGAGACTAGTGAGATGTAGGGAGACCAGAAGGATAAGTTTACATTGATCATGGTGAGAAATGACTAGCATGTGGACAAGTTCTTTCGAAATGGAGATAGTGAGGAAAAGGCAGGTTTTGGTGCTGGAGAGTTATAAGTGGCAGGACTTGGAGGCAGACTGGATGGGAGCTGAGGGAGAGAGAAGTATGGCGCCTACACAAAGTTTGCAGGCCTGGGACATGAGGGGTTGTCCCTGGAGATAGAGGCAGGAGGAAAGGGTTTAGGAAAAATGATAAATTCAGCTTGGGTGAGTCTGAGTGCGAAATGGCTGAACATTGAAGGGGAACTGTCAGAGAGAGAACTTGAGATGTGGGAGAGGTTGTGGGTAGAGAGGTACATTTAGAAGACACCAGCATAAAGGAGGTAGTTAAAACAATGGGAGAAGAGAACACAGATTATAAATGGAGTCCAGGAGCAGAGAAGCCATAATTCTAACATATTTCAGTGGATGTGGATGTACCTTACATAAGTGAGGCTTATCATACTTGTAATGCTGTTAGCCCTGATGTCCTGGTCAAATCCCATTTCCAGTAATTACATCTTATCTTCCCATGTTCTCCTGTCTACAATGTCTATCAACAGTGACTATAGACTGTATAATATGTAGTGTTTCAAAAGCTCTTTGGGATCCTTTGGGATGAAAATTACTCCATTAATGTAAGATATAATTATCCTGCTGACTGTGTTCTCACCCTTGATGTATGTGTGTAATTCCTATTCATGTTGGGAATAATGTACTGGAATTTAGAGGAGAATAGGCCATCATATGCATTCAAACTAATATAAACAACTTGACATGTATGCTCTTCTTGGAGATCCTTAATATGCAGTATTTTCAATAGATAAAAACATTTATATCAAGGGACTATCATTTGAAAGGACATCTTATCATTCTGTAACATATGTATAGTTTAAAAACTAATATACGTACTACAGTATCATTAGTACCCTTCCTATGATATAGAGTCTTTCATTTTAAAAAGCATCTTGTCTATAATTTAAAAGTGCTAAAACTTAGAGCTGAAAAGAAGTGTAGAGCCTTTATGTACTGTGTCATAAATATAAAGGGAAGGGTAAACCCCTTTAAAATCCCTCCTGGCCAGAGAAAAAAAAATCCTCTCATCTGTAAAGGGTTAAGAAGCTAAAGGTAACCTCGCTGGCACCTGACCAAAATGACCAATGAGGAGACAAGATACTTTCAAAAGCTGGGAGGAGGGAGAGAAACAAAGGGTCTGTGTGTCTGTCTATATTCTGTCTTTGCCGGGGATAGACCAGGAATGGAGTCTTAGAACTTTTAGTAAGTAATCTAGCTAGGTACGTGTTAGATTATGATTTCTTTAAATGGCTGAGAAAAGAACTGTGCTGAATAGAATAACTATTTCTGTCTGTGTATCTTTTTTGTAACTTAAGGTTTTGCCTAGAGGGGTTCTCTATGTTTTGAATCATAGAATCATAGAATATCAGGGTTGGAAGGGACCTCAGTAGGTCATCTAGTCCAACCCCCTGCTCAAAGCAGGACCTATCCACAATGAAATCATCCCAGCCAGGGCTTTGTCAAGCCTGACCTTAAAAACTTCTAAGGAAGGAGATTCCACCACCTCCCTAGGCAACGCATTCCAGTGTTTCACCACCCTCCTGGTGAAAAAGTTTTTCCTAATATCCAACCTAAACCTCCCGCACTGCAACTTGAGACCATTACTCCTTGTCCTGTCCTCTTCCACCACTGAGAATAGTCTAGAACCATCCTCTCTGGAACCACCTCTCAGGTAGTTGAAAGCAGCTATCAAATCCCCCCTCATTCTTCTCTTCCGCAGACTAAACAATCCCAGTTCCCTCAGCCTCTCCTCATAAGTCATGTGTTCCAAACCCCTAATCATTTTTGTTGCCCTTCGCTGGACTCTTTCCAATTTATCCACATCCTTCTTGTAGTGTGGGGCCCAAAACTGGACACAGTACTCCAGATGAGGCCTCACCAATGTCGAATAGAGGGGGAAGATCACGCCCCTCGATCTGCTCGCTATGCCCCTACTTATACATCCCAAAATGCTATTGGCCTTCTTGGCAACAAGGGCACACTGCTGACTCATATCCAGCTTCTCGTCCACTGTCACCCCTAGGTCCTTTTCTGCAGAATCTAATTACCCTGTAAGGTATCTACCATCCTGATTTTACAGGGGGGATTTCTTTATTTCTATTTACTTCTATTTTTTATTAAAAGTCTTCTTGTAAAAAACTGAATGCTTTTTCATTGTTCTCAGATCCAAGGGTTTGGGTCTGTGGTCACCTATGCAAATTGGTGAGGCTTTTTATCCAACATTTCCCAGGAAAGGGGGGGTGCAAGTGTTGGGAGGATTGTTCATTGTTCTTAAGATACAAGGGTCTGGGTCTGTAGTCACCTAGGCAAATTGGTGAGGCTTTTTACCAAACCTTGTCCAGGAAATGGGGTGCAAGGTTTTGGGAAGTATTTTGGGGGGGAAAGACATGTCCAAACAGCTCTTCCCCAGTAACCAGTATTAGTTTGGTGGTGGTACCGGCCAATCCAAGGACAAAGGGTGGAATATTTTGTACCTTGAGGAAGTTTTGACCTAAGCTGGTAAAGATAAGTTTAGGAGGTTTTTCATGCAGGTCCTCACATCTGTACCCTAGAGTTCAGAGTGGGGGAGGAACCTTGACATTCTGTAAAGGTGAATGAGTGATCATTGCACTGGTAAGAATAGAGTCTCAAAGTGCTTTACAAATACTGGATAAAATAAACACCTCTGAAGTACGGTAAGTGTGAGGTCATTTTTCATATGGGAAAACTGAGGCCCAGAGATGTTAAAGTGGCTTGTCCAGGATCACACAGTGTCTGACTGCCGGGGTTTGTGCTTACACAGTACTAGATAGGAGGTGGGGAATATCTCTTCCAGGCTTCAGTTTCCTACCACAGGAAGTGTAGCAATCCAGGTCTAGCATCTGTATGTCTGTTATCAATATTGTATGGGAAACTCAGGTCTTGAAAGTAACATCCACTCTCTGGCCATATTTGTGAAACTGTGGTTCTTCTAGCCAAGAACCAAATGAATCCAGCTACAGTGCAAGGCGGTGTTAGACTTTAGTATGGCAAAACAAGGTACAGTCTGTCCATAAGAAGAACAGAAAGAAAATTGCAAAGAAAAAACTCTAAGGAGGAAGAAAAATCCCTCTCCTTGGTTCATTCAGCCTGTTACAGTTCAGGGCAACTGCACCTGTTTTCCCCCCTCCATGGTCCAACAAGGGCTCCCATTCAAAGGCTTCTGGCTCCCCAGTCATCACCTCTCTTGAGCAGAGACATGTCTCGGTCTCCCTCCTGTCCAGGATGCAGAGTTCACTGCATACACTGAATTCCCCAGAAAGTCAGACTGCCTAAGCAGGCCTGTGTTGCCTTCGCTCCGGAGGCTATAAACTGTATAATTGCCCATAGGTATGTTACCACACATCCCTTTCTAGCAAGCAGATTTATATTTAAGGTAAAAGCATTACAGAGAAAATATTAAAACAATAAAAGGACCTATCCACATGCTAACCAGAAATTACCCCAACTCCAACCATGGCTGTGGCAGGTAAACAGTCCTTCAAACCCTGCACAGGGGGTTTTCTGTGGTTACAAGTGTTGGATATAGATATTCTAAAGGCCTATACTTTAAGAATGTAGGTATATGTTTATCATTTAGTTAGTAATAGAGGTATACAAGAAAGAATCTGTGTAAGGGCCTTCTCTCACTGTGACAGTCTGAGGCCCTGTTCTTAGGCCAATGCCTTTGGCTAAGCAGCAGAGGCAGCCAAGCTGGGAAGCGACCGGTCACATCCTCACATTCCAAACTAGTCAATACGGGGCTGTTAGGAAGGTGATCCGATCTATCACCTCCAGAGAAAAGGAAGAGCCTAGAAGATGTAAAAGGAAATTTAGGTTGATAGTTTTCTGTCTGGTAAGAACTCAACTTATCAATAGACACAGCTGGGAAACCCTTATGTCTTTATAGATGTAGTTGTGAAATCCTCACTTCTGTATTGTTTTGCCCACTTTGCTATTGTTTATTTGCATGGTCTCTGTCTGGTTCTGTGATTGTTTCTGTCTGCTGTATAATTAACTTTGCTGGGTGTAAACTAATTAAGGTGGTGGGATATACGTGGTTATCATCATGCTAATCATGTTACAATATGTTAGGATTGGTTAGTTAAATTTCAGTAGAATGATTGGTTAAGGTATAGCTAAGAATATTACTATATAAATTAGGGGCAAACAGGAAGTAAGTTGGGATTCGAAAATAAGGAAAAAGGAATTTAGATTTAAGCTTGCTGGAAGTTCACCAATAAGCATCGAATTGTTTGCACCTTCGGACTTCGGGTAGTGTTGCTCTCTGTTCATGAGAGAAGGACCAGGGAAGTGGGAGAGTGAAGGAATAAGCTCTCTAACAACAAGTTCATAACACTTTTTGCTCAGAACAAAAAACCCCCATGAATCTGTGAGTCCCTCCTTTATACAGCCTTGGTCTTTGATCTGGAAATACATAATTCATAGACAATAGGTTTCACCTCAGGATGCAGCTTCCAAACACTGAGTCCAGATGTGGAAATTTGTATTCCCCTTCTCCCAATATTTCCTAGGAAACCCACTCAGTCTTTTTTTATCTCAAACATTCCTTCTTGTCTGGTCTATTGTATGAGTCCTTCGAAACTCATAACACTTTCCAGGGTTCACATTAGTCATATCTCCCCTCACCCCCTGAACCATCACATACAATCCCGTAATAATGCATAAACATTTGCATTTTAATACAATGAACTCCTAAGATATTTAAACTTAATTCAATCAAGTTTGTTCAGGATATTGCAGGAAACTGCATAGCTGTCACACAGCCATGTGGAGCAAGGTAGGAGGGGAAGGTGAAAAAGTTTGAGAGGTTCACAGGATGCAAGTAGGTTGTCAGGATATCTTCTTCAACTGGATACATGGATGGTCTGTAAACTCCTCCTTGGAAGCAGTTCTCATCCATGCAAATTAATGGGGCTGGCTAGAAAGCAAGATTTCCATTTTGTAAAAAAAAACTGTAGTTTCAAAAGGTGTTTTTGTTTGACATTGGGACAAAACTGTGACCTTGCAAAAGATTTTTCATGAAAATATATGACAGACGCCTACCTCCTCAGACTCACCAATAGCCCAGTGGTCAGGGCCCTCACCTCAGATGTGGGACACCTGGCTTCCATTCACTGCTCGTCCTTAGTCAGAGCAGGGCCTTGTAGCGGAGTCTCCCACATCCCAGGTGACTGCCCTGACTACTGGCTGTTCTGGGACGGGGGCTGATCTCTCCTTCCCTCTCCAGAAATTCCATTCTAACTCTGAGAATTTCCTGACTAGCTCTCCAAATGAGCCCGTGTACACATTTTAGGTGGGATTTTCAAAAGCTTTCATCTAACTTTACTCCTGTTAAAGTCCGTAGGAGTTTACTGTTCATTTCAGTGGAGAGATAGTTAGTCCAACACAATGTGTCTGAAACTCACAATCTTAAGGGCTTATGTTGATATGAGTTCCGTGGCAAAACCTGGAAATATTCTTCTTCAAGTGCAAAAACCATTTGGAGAGGCCTGTCATACATTCTCAGTTCTCATACCTCTTTTGGTGGAGCAAGGCAGCACTTAAGAGTTAGAGCTAAATTCAACAAAAGGGCGGGGGGGAACACCTATCTGAACCATCCAGGTTTGTATATGCTAAATATGTTCAATCCTAACCCTTAATGTTACCTTGGTGCATTTTGTGTTCCTTGCAATAGATCGGAGTCATCACTCCATTTTAATTAATAGAAGGGGGTTATTTGGTGAGGCTGCTGGACAGAGACAGACTGTTTTTAGTTTCTGAAGAAATGCTGTATCGTTGGTAGTTTTGTTTATGCCAAAAGAAAAGGAGTACTTGTGGCACCTTAGAGCATAAGCTTTCGTGAGCTACAGCTCACGAAAGCTTATGCTCAAATAAATTGGTTAGTCTCTAAGGTGCCACAAGTACTCCTTTTCTTTTTGCGAATATAGACTAACACGGCTGTTACTCTGAAACCTTTGTTTATGCAGTAGTTGGGAGAGAAGCTGTAACAAACAGCAGAGAGATTGCTCAGTGCTTTAGTTCTACATGTGGAGGCAGTTCTTGAGACAAAGCAGATTCCTAGGAAATGGGCATCGGTGAGATTTCTGGAGGCAGGGATTCCATGCATGCTGTTTGTGACCACCCCTGGTCTTATGTATATGTGTTCATAAAGCCAATTATACTTACACCCAGATACCACATCACTGATTTCTCCTCCACTGAGAGTCGACCATCAAAGCCCCAGAATTCTGCTACCAACTGGCAGATGGGCAATACTGGTGTCATCACTGGAGGTTTTTAAGAACAGATTTGACAAATACTTGCCAGGAATGGTCTAGTTATTACTTACTTCTGCCTTGAGTGCAGGGGATTGGATTAGATGATCTCTCAATGTCCCTTCCAGTCCTACACTTCTATGATTATCTTGGTCAGTGCAGCTCAGATGTGTTGCACATGGCTGGAATGAGTGGGAAGCACCACAGAGCTGCAGTCCTGATTGGGACATTTATGCCCTACTGCAATATGAATAACAATACACCAAACTTCTATTCCAGGTCCTGATCCTGAAGTCAGTGGTGGTTTTGCAAGTGGCTTCTAGAGGAACTGTAGTTGGCTCCAGAAAAATAGTGTTCCATCATATTTGATCAAAATTATTTTCAGAGCTGGCATTTGAGTTATCTTGGAATCTCATTAATAATAATCCCTAAAATGGTATATCAGCCATCTTTATTCACTTCCTGCTCATTCATTCTCACCACAAGGTGGCAATAGAGAAGCTCCTATACATTAGAGCTCACTGTCCACAATGATGCTTTTAGAGTGGGCTGGAGGATGACAATTCTGTTTCACAACTTTTAATGTTTCTCAATTTGCTTGTGTTTCACATGGGAATGGAAACCAAACCTTTCAAATGTTTTCATGAAACCGGATTGTGTCAAAACGTAAGCTTTCAGATGGAAATGGTCATGTTTCGATTCAAGTCTCTCTGAGTGACTGGAGAATCCACCCTTGATGTCAGACACCTTACCCTTGAAAACTTCATCAAAATCCATACATTTCTGCAGAATGTATCCGTTTCAATGAAATAACACAGTTGAACAACAACAACAAAATTCTCAAATGTTTTGGCCAGCTCCAGACATAAGCTCTTGAAATGAACATTTTGCTGCTGAAAAACCCATCTGCTCTTCTAACATGTTATTCCACTCATGACTTTAAACACAGAACAGCAGTCTGCAGATGTTTTCAATAAGATATTTCTACTAGCCAGTATAGTGCGTAATAATGTTTGAATTGAAAACAACGATGAAAAGACAAGTCCGGTGCTCTGATTAGATCAGCTTAGATTTCTGAGTTTCTCTTAGTAGGTGGCAGGATTCTCCTGGCTGTTTCACCCCCTTCCTAGTGCACTGCATTCATCAGTTCCTATAGTCTCTGCAACTCACTGGTTTGTGGATTACCCTTCCACAGGAAGTTCTTACATAACTTGTCCTGGAATGTTTCATTTTCTCTGCTCACTTCTTCTTTGTTGGCCTCATCCAGGTATTTAACATTGGTTGCAGTTATGCCGCCCTGAAGCATCAGAATTCCAAATGTCTGCAGGGCATTTCTTGCTCTGCAGTGTGAATGCCATTCAATAACACTGGCAGTTATTTAAGGATCCAAGACCAAGATTTCCAAAGTGACGAGTGACCGAGTGCCTAATTTTTGACACCTGAGAAAGTGCTTGGTTTTCAGAAAGTGCTGAGCACTCACTCTGAAAATCAAGCCCCTTTAAAGTGACTCAGGTTGGGCACCCAAAAATTACTAGTTACTCATGGTAATTGGGCCCAAGACGGCATGGTTCTCATTCTGTGGTAGGTATTTTTTCTGCCTTCATCTCCATAGGTTTGTGTCATATTTTATTTTTGTTCCCTTTATCCTTTCCATACAGTCACATTGAGTTATTACATAAATCTGCTAGGAAATTGCATATTGGTGTTTCTCTATTTTTTAATCATGTCACCTCATCTTTTGAGCATTTTGTCCCCAGGCATTACAGTTTTGTATGAACACAAAGTATCTCCCATCTGTTCCACACAGAAGCTCACTTCTATTTCCCACTTGCACTTAGTATATGAAAGCATGTCACCCACATTTAACGTTTTATGAAGGACTAAAACAGCTCTGTCGTGCTAATGCCGCTTTTGGTTGTCTGCTTGGTAACGGACTTCTACAGGGGCATGCCATATCTTTTGGCATTAGCTTTGAGGAGGGTGGTTTGGATTTAGATCACCTGTAAATCAGCTTGTGAAGCTGCCTGCTGCAGCACTTCTGTTAACAAGATACAGAGATAGGAATCATTTCTCCCAATGCTCACTCCTTCCAGCAGCCCACAGTCAAACTAGCTCATGGTGTCTGGGCAGCATTGCTTGAATTCCCACTGTCCAGCAAATCTTGAACCTGACCAAGCTCGGAGCACACCTTCAACTCCTCTTGCTTAGCACCTGGAAGAATCGAGTGAGCACCTTGCAGGATCAGACCCTTTCAGACACAGTGCCTGGGCTTTTTCCCTTTGAAATGAAGCAGTGGGCTTGTATGATGGAATTTTCAAAAGCACTCGGCCCTGGCTTAAGTTTGCTCCCCACAGCAATCAATGTGGAAACACCCCTGGAGTTGAGCAGGAACAGAATTAGGCCACTGTTGAACTCATGTGAAAATACCGTCCATCGCAATACACAAGAGGCAGGGCTTGGATGGAGTAAAAACAAAGAGGATTCTCAACATAGACACTAGTGCCGCCAGTCACTCTAGCTTGTAGACTAAGGACCACAGCTCATGCTGCATAAGGTCTGCTGAAGTGCTGGCCCAGAGTCAGTAATCATGGAGTGGACTTTGGCCCTCGCTACCAAACTTGCTCCGCTCCCAGAAGAGTGGTTGGGAGATGGGAGGGAAGAATCCCACAACAGCAACTCCCTGTGGCCAATGCAAGGAGCAGCACTGACAGGCTTTGTAGACAGCAACATCTCCAGCAAAGTCATTTTTTATCTCGCGTTTTGGATAGTGAAGATAAAGCTTTGTCAAGTCGTGAGTGCACTGATTGGCATTAGTTAGGAAATTTATTACTGCTGTGAAGGATTTATTTCATGTCGACATGGTGCAGTGTGCTGTACAGTCCACCACACACTTCTGGTCCAGGGCCTTGTATCCATTCCACCAGCACTGAAAAGCTCAGTGGGAAAACATCAAGCAGTTTGCTTTCAGAAATCCTTTCCTTCTCCACAGCTCTGCCAGGAGTTTGAATGTTTTCCCACGCAACTCTGCCACTCTCATGCCACTAACCATACAATATGCACATTGGTGCTTGTGGAGTAGAGGGAGTAATGCACTGTTGACACTAATAGATGCATTCCTTCAATGAGGGGCCAACTGGGGCTTTAAGCCACTCTTGCAGCATACAGGTCCTGGAGCCAGTCTGGAATTGAATGAGCGCTTCATCTAAGTGAGAACCTGATCCTGTGTCCATTGAGGTCAGTGGAAAGCGGGCTTCGGATTGCATCCTTCAAACAGTCCTAACTTATCCTTAGCTCATTCCAACAGCTAGGAATAGCTCAAGCACAAAGGCCCTTCCCCCTTATACCATGTGCAGTGAAGTGGGGTAGCACACAGCCATGCTGACATTCTCCATATGCAGGAGAAATGCCCAGCTGTCAAAATCCACCTGAGGAGCACACGGGGCTTTAGTGGACCCCCAAAACAAGCACCACATTTCTTTCTTTACTCTTGACTGCAGCATTGTGTCTTCCCTTCCCACGCCTGTGCCATACTGCGGCATCTCAGCATCCAAATGAAAAAAGTTTTCTGTGTGTGCGAGTGGATTCTTTTTGGAAGAGCACGTTATAGAATATCTTAAACCTGATTCACGAGGAAAACTGCACACGAATGAGAGGCCTGTATAATTATTCATATTTACTTAAAGGACCCATGCCAGTCTCAGGCAAACTGTGAAAAATATAATATTTTGCTAAATCCCTATTAAACTATCATGTATTCCTTTCCCATCGTTGCTAATTACTAGGATATTTGTGTGCAAACAGAAGCTTTCTCTCTTTTTTCTCTAATTGAAATTTTACTTTAGGCAAACAGAAAGGAGGAAATTAAAAGTAATATATATGCATGTACAGAGGCAATAGAGATTAGCGCCTTGCTCTAAAGGAGCAACTCCTTCCTTTGTGAACCTTTTTTCAGAGTAACAGCCGTGTTAGTCTGTATTCGCAAAAAGAAAAGGAGGACTTGTGGCACCTTAGAGACTAACCAATTTATTTGAGCATGAGCTTTCGTGAGCTACAGCTCACTTCATCGGATGCATACCGTGGAAACTGCAGCAGACTTAATATACACACAGAGAATATGAAACAATACCTCCTCCCACCCCACTGTCCTGCTGGTAATAGCTTATCTAAAGTGATCATCAAGTTGGGCCATTTCCAGCACAAATCCAGGTTTTCTCGCCCTCCACCCCCCCACACAAATTCACTCTCCTGCTGGTGATAGCCCATCCAAAGTGACAACTCTCCACACAATGTGCATGACAATCAAGTTGGGCCATTTCCTGCACAAATCCAGGTTCTCTCACCCCCCCACCCCCCTCCCAAAAACCACACACACAAACTCACTATCCCGCTGGCAATAGCTCATCCAAAGTGACCACTCTCCCCACAATGCGCATGATAATCAAGGTGGGCCACCCCCAGCACAAATCCAGGCCTTCTCACCCCCCCCACCTCCATACACACACAAACTCACTTTCCTGCTGGCAATAGCTCATCCAAACTGACCACTCTCAAAGTTTAAATCCAAGTTAAACCAGAACATCTGGGGGGAGGGGGGTAAGGAAAAAACAAGGGGAAATAGGCTACCTTGCATAATGACTTAGCCACTCCCAGTCTCTATTTAAGCCTAAATTAATAGTATCCAATTTGCAAATGAATTCCAATTCAGCAGTTTCTCGCTGGAGTCTGGATTTGAAGTTTTTTTGTTTTAAGATAGCAACCTTCATGTCTGTGATTGCGTGACCAGAGAGATTGAAGTGTTCTCCGACTGGTTTATGAATGTTATAATTCTTGACATCTGATTTGTGTCCATTTATTCTTTTACGTAGAGACTGTCCAGTTTGACCAATGTAAATGGCAGAGGGGCATTGCTGGCACATGATGGCATATATCACATTGGTGGATGTGCAGGTGAACGAGCCTCTGATAGTGTGGCTGATGTTATTAGGCCCTGTGATGGTGTCCCCTGAATAGATATGTGGACACAGTTGGCAACGGGCTTTGTTGCAAGGATAAGTTCCTGGGTTAGTGGTTCTGTTGTGTGGTATGTGGTTGTTGGTGAGTATTTGCTTCAGCTTGCGGGGCTGTCTGTAGGCAAGGACTGGCCTGTCTCCCAAGATTTGTGAGAGTGTTGGGTCATCCTTTCGGATAGGTTGTAGATCCTTAATAATGCGTTGGAGGGGTTTTAGTTGGGGGCTGAAGGTGACGGCTAGTGGCGTTCTGTTATTTTCTTTGTTAGGCCTGTCCTGTAGTAGGTAACTTCTGGGAACTCTTCTGGCTCTATCAATCTGTTTCTTTACTTCCGCAGGTGGGTATTGTAGTTGTAAGAAAGCTTGACAGAGATCTTGTAGGTGTTTGTCTCTGTCTGAGGGGTTGGAGCAAATGCGGTTGTATCGCAGAGCTTGGCTGTAGACGATGGATCGTGTGGTGTGGTCAGGGTGAAAGCTGGAGGCATGCAGGTAGGAATAGCGGTCAGTAGGTTTCCGGTATAGGGTGGTGTTTATGTGACAATTGTTTATTAGCACTGTAGTGTCCAGGAAGTGGATCTCTTGTGTGGACTGGACCAGGCTGAGGTTGGTGGTGGGATGGAAATTGTTGAAATCATGGTGAAATTCCTCAAGGGCTTCTTTTCCATGGGTCCAGATGATGAAGATGTCATCAATATAGCGCAAGTAGAGTAGGGGCTTTAGGGGACGAGAGCTGAGGAAGTGTTGTTCTAAGTCAGCCATAAAAATGTTGGCATACTGTGGGGCCAGGCGGGTACCCATAGCAGTGCCGCTGATCTGAAGGTATACATTGTCCCCAAATGTAAAATAGTTATGGGTAAGGACAAAGTCACAAAGTTCAGCCACCAGGTTAGCCGTGACATTATCGGGGATAGTGTTCTTGATGGCTTGTAGTCCATCTTTGTGTGGAATGTTGGTGTAGAGGGCTTCTACATCCATAGTGGCCAGGATGGTGTTATCAGGAAGATCACCGATGGATTGAAGTTTCCTCAGGAAGTCAGTGGTGTCTCGAAGGTAGCTGGGAGTGCTGGTAGCGTAGGGCCTGAGGAGGGAGTCTACATAGCCAGACAATCCTGCTGTCAGGGTGCCAATGCCTGAGATGATGGGGCGCCCAGGATTTCCAGGTTTATGGATCTTGGGTAGTAGATAGAATATCCCAGGTCGGGGTTCCAGGGGTGTGTCTGTGCGGATTTGATCTTGTGCTTTTTCAGGAAGTTTCTTGAGCAAATGCTGTAGTTGCTTTTGGTAACTCTCAGTGGGATCATAGGGTAATGGCTTGTAGAAACTCGTGTTGGAGAGCTGCCGAGCAGCCTCTTGTTCATATTCCGACCTATTCATGATGACAACAGCACCTCATTTGTCAGCCTTTTTGATTATGATGTCAGAGTTGTTTCTGAGGCTGTGGATGGCATTGCGTTCCGCATGGCTGAGGTTATGGGGCAAGTGATGCTGCTTTTCCACAATTTCAGCCCGTGCACGTCGGCGGAAGCAGTCTATGTAGAAGTCCAGTCTGCTGTTTCGACCTTCAGGAGGGGTCCACCTAGAACCTTGTGATGATGTTGCAATCCAGAGCTTGTGAATTCACCACTATGGAAGCAATTGTGAAATATATCACCTCCCTGAATAAATCAGAGAAGCTCTAGTTTAAACAGGAATTAATTCAGGGAAATCCAATGGCCTGTGCTATACAGGAGGTCAGACTCGATTATCACAGTGGTCCCTTCTGGCCTTAGAATCTATAAATAAATGGAAAGAAAAGATTCTGCCCACTGTGAACCGCACCATCCCTACCTTTCTTTCCTCGCTTCCACCCAAGATTACCTCCATCGTACGCAGACTGCATCAGAGCTCCTTTGCACTCTTACAAGTTCCCCTCTAATCTAGGCACCCTCTGCTATTGCAGCTAGTGAGTGGAGCTCACAGCAGCTCTGAAGCTGCTCTCAATTATGCCAGGGGGTGCTTTCTCCCCCTACTTGCTCCAGGGATTAAGGAAGCACAATGATGGATCTGTGTTACCTTAGCCCACTCTTTAGGTCCTGCACTGACTCAAACTTGGCCAAACCCTGTTTGTGCGCATAGTGATGCTGGACTAGAAGTGTCAACATATTATTGTTCTGTTTAAGTGCCAACCATGAGATTACCTCTCCTGAGAAACTTGCATTCTGAAAGACAGGCACAAAGAAATCAGCATGCACTGTGAAACTGAATGGAGGGCACTGTATTCATTTCCTCACTGCTTGTGAGTACCAGGAAAGAAATTAGTCTTTACCAGGAAGATATGGTGAGGAAAGCAATTCTCATGGAGAACAATTGTCTGTAGTGCTCCAGCACCATAAAGGGGAGGAAATGGTCTCCGGAAGATAACCTCAGTATAAAGTGGCTTTGCATTAAGTATAGAGCTGGTGGAGTGGGGCTTTACACTGGCATCTCATTGTAGTGGACATGTGAGCAGTGAAGGGTGTTGGGGTATGTAAGGGTTAAGTAGAGACCTGGGAAACCGCTGGTGTACTGACATGGTATTAGGGAGTAGAAGCACAGACAAGCACCATTTCTGTGCTTGATGGATAAAGTGCCATCCCTCTCCTTTCCCTTCTGCTTGTTAAGGATTGATAAGCGTTGCAGCTGCATAAGGAATGTGGGTGTCTAAAGAATACCCTTTGTGTAAAGAAGTGTTATCTCCCCCCGCCCCTTCCTTTCCCAGCTACATAAAGGAGCTCAGGGTCATGGCCTCTTCCTCCCTCCCCTGCAAACTGCTGATTAAGGGAATTAGTGGCTGCAATTACTGCCAAGAAATGTATCTTCAAGGTAAAAATGTCTGTAGAATATGCTTAATGCTGTAAACAGGGGCAGGGATAATTATATTCAGTATATAGCTATCAGTATTCATTGCATGGGCGTTTATATTACTCTATAAGGGTCTTTGGGGGTGTTGTAGTAAATGTAACTGTAGGTATTACATACTAATTTAGACAAAAAGAGTGTGCTGTAACTAACTCGGTACTCAATAATTGGGTCGAGGGAAATAAGTACTGCAATAAAGAAGCCCGTTTAACTCAATCCGCCTCTGGGTTCCCCTGCTCTTCCTTTTTATCTCTAACAAAGGGGACATGATTGGCTGAGTGGACTGTACTCTGCCTGGCTGCCCATGACCACTGACAAGCTCTGTGTGGCTTGAAAGCTTGTCTCTCTGACCAACAGAAGTTGGTCCAATAAAAAATATTATCTCACCCACCTTGTCTCTCTAGTATCCTGGGACCGACACAGCTACAACACTGCACACAGCATCCTGTGTGAAAGTTACAGCAGCCCTTAAGCGGCTGTAAATTACACCAAAGTGCAGTCAGACCCTGGCCACCTCTAGGATACAGGAGGCATAACAGTAGCATAAAGCCACCTTTGCTCATCTCCATCCCTGTGCCATTCAGAAGAACAGAGCAAACAAGGATCAGATCCATAATATTTTTTGCTGGATTCGTAATAGGAGGGAGCAGAAGCCTTACAATAGAGGGTGTTCCCATGAGATATTCCACTCATTTTTTGGTAGTAGACCCAAGAGTCCAATAATTCCAACAAATTCCAGGTAAGCACCTCAGCTGTTGGATGTTTATCTGAACGTGCCAAACCATCTGAAATTTACCAATCATTCTTCAGTAAAAGATAAATAGTATCTTTATTAGGGCTCTTTCCAATATAGCAGGAAAATCCTTTGATGCTGAGATATGCCTGACTAGTGAATACAACTCCTGACGATGCAGTGCTCATCTCTGCAAAAATCTGTTCCACTGTATTATGTACTGCTGGGTTATGCCTAATTCAGCAGTGCTTTCTGCAGTTGGCAAGGAGTCGTCATATACCGCATATACCACTAAGAAATTATCTCACTGGAGTAGGTCCTGCATGTCTCTGCTGAATACTGAGCAAGCAACACAGACAGAAACACCAAGAAAATTTTCGGATGCCTGGACTTGCATGAACAGAGTTTATGCAGCTACTCTGCGATGACCGAGTGTTGCAAAGAATCAGAGAGGATATTCTGTTAATTGGAAAAACGACTCCCAAGACATACAGCTTGCTTTTCTAGCTGTGAAAAGAAGCACAGCAATGGCAGAAATACTACAGCTGCCGACTTTATGGAGGTTAGAACACCAAACCACCACCTTTTATTTGTGTGCCCCCTAGCAGTGGATGCCTGTTTTAATTTCAGTTTGCTTTATTGCTTGCTAGTTAGAGCAGCAGGCAGTACTAAAATTGTTATTAAATGCAATCTGTCTCTTTAATAACAGTTACAAAATTAAAATCATGAAGTCGATTCATAAACTACAGAAATACAAACTAGTTAGGGAGCTTACTTTCTAATGTACTAATCCAATAGGTTTTCGGGAAACAGAATATATTTATTGATTTGTTTTAAATACACTAAAGGAGTATAAAATATGCACATTATAAATTTCAAAAACGCTTATGGTACCGGTAGACACTAGAACTCCTCAGTGGAATAAGGGGAATTCGTGGGATACTATTTGTATTCTGCTTAAGGGCTTAAGGCAGAGATGGACAACCTGCGGCCCGCGTGCAGCCTCAGGGACATGCTGGCCGCCGCTTTCCACAGCTCCCATTGGCCGGGAACGGTGAATCGCAGGCACTGGGAGCTGCGGGGGGGTCGTGCCTGCAGACAGTCAACATCAGCAAAATGTCTCATGGCCCGCAACCAGATTACCCTGATGGGCCGCAGGTTGCCCACCACTCGCTTAAGTGTTCCAAAGAAGGATTGGGATCTCCTGGTGCTAGGCACTGCATAGATGCATAGTAAGAGATGGTCCTGTCCCAAAGAATTTACATTCTAAAGCAGTGATACTCAGACTGAGGCACAGGAGCTGCAAGTGGCTCTTTAATGTATCTTCTGTGCAGCACAGGATATTAAAACACTGTGTGATTTCATTATTAACCCATCAGGATGCTTTTATTAGGTTATTAACTAATTGTAGAATACTCAGTCAGATACTTTGCTATGAGAACACATTTATCTATTTTAAATGAAATAATGAATTCACACCCGTGTGACTCTTGAGTAATGTTGATCACTCCTTTGGCTCCTAAACCACTGAAGGTCTGAGTATCACTGGTATAAAGAGACAAGAATGGGTGAGGATGAACATATGTGCAGTGACAGGAAAACGCACAAGATACATGCAAAAGAAAAGTGGCTTACATTAGGCAGGAGACAAACCTGCTAAGTTTCCCTTTCCCTTTCCTTCTCCAGCATCAACCCCAACTGGCTGCTGGTAGGGCAAGAGCTGTATGTAGCACTAAGCCTCCTCAGCTGTGTCTGCAGGTTACATAGCCCTTCCTGTGGGAGGGGCTTACTATAGAAAAGACCCAGCCTCCATTTTGAAATCTTTTACTTACCCCAAGCATACAACAGCACCAGCTGCAGAAAAGCAGCCAGAAGCAGGTAAGTTCTGAGCATGTCGCTATTATTTAATGAGGTTGAAAAGTGGAGAAATGCTGGAGTAGTTAGCACACCCTCTCTCAAGCTTGAAAACTAACCCATAAGGAAAATATTCTTTAATCTTAAGAGCCTTTTAGCCTTCCTGTAGCTCAGGTTAGGGGGTGTTAAACAATCAACTCAGCAAGTGTTTGAATGACACAAAAGACTCTGTTTTACATCTTTATAGGCACATATATGCTCTCTCTCATTGAATCTTTTGAGTGCCTTCCAGCTATTGATGAATGAATCCTTGCAACCCGCACAAGAGCTGTGGGAACCTTGTTATCTCCATTTCACAGATAGGGAACTGAGGCACAGGGAGATTAAGTGACTTGACCAAGGGCACACAGAACAGAGAGCCCAGGTCTCCTGACTCTCAGTACAGTGTTCTAGTCAGGAGGGCTGCTTAGCTACATGAATATGAGACCATGGGTAAGGTTTTTCAGAAACACCTAACTGACTCAGAAGCCTCAGCATTGGTTTAAAACATTACTTGGGCACCTAAGGCTCAGTGAAAGGCCGTGGGGGATTTAGATTCCTAAGCCAAGTAAGACTTGAGCTCCTTAGTCACTAAAGTTTCACCCAGAGCCTTTAACAACATCTCCTGGTACTTCCATTTTCTGATATTTTCAACATTTTCTGGCTGGTTTCAAGAGGCCACGAAGGGGAAAAATTGCATTTGCTGAGCTAGCACATCAATGTATTGAGTGGGAGTGGAGTAGGAGCTCCGTTTTGAAGACAATGAAAACATACCAAACCTCTTTACTCCCACAGCTTTCTTTGAGGTCAGAAGGGTGGAGACAGCAAAAAGCCAGTCTCTCTGAGAACAAACCGGTCTGTATTTTTCTCCACCCCGTGACAGAATTATGTCTCTCTGGGCAAACATCTATTGTTGGAAGCATTATCTCTGGAGTGCCCTCTGCTCTGCCAGCAAGCAATAAAGCCTCTGGAGTTAAAATAGGATTCCAGTGTTGGGGGCAGGATAACATGGAAGGCAATGATTGTTGCTTTTAAATCCCCAGAAGGACTTGCAGTGATGGTATTTCTGCTGCTATAGTGTTTCCTCTTTTGGCTGTAGAAGAAAGTTGAACATCCTGAGAGGTATCTTTTCGGAGTCTCTTTCTACTAATATCTCTCCCCATGAGAAATGAACTGACAGAAGAGACTTGAACTTCCATAATGACTACTCAGAAACTGGTACAGCAATTAGGCAGCTTCAGTCAGGTTTTAATTTTGGTAAACACATTAATCGCATCCAAAAATTAGAACAGGAGTGTCAAACATCTGGCCCACGTTGCACTCAACTTTCACTAAACTATAAAAGTGAGTTTCTAACCCTCGTGATTTCAAAGAAACCCTTCCAAATGTGAGTGAGTATAACTAATGTAGTGCTGTGTTCCTGAGTGCCTGAAACCGTGGCTGAGATGTACGTGCTGCCTCCTCCCGACCCCATTAATTGCCTTGGTGTGCTGAGTCCAGAACCTCTGATGATACTTTCAATTCAACATTCACAATTTAGTTGCTGATCATTTTAAATAGATGGAATGGGGGAAGAGTGGGGGTACGAAGCACAAGGGGGGAGGGATTGGGAGGGACTGTAGGGGAAGAAATGGAGTGGGAAGAACAAAGGAGACAAAGAGAGGGAAGGGAAAGAAACAGAAAAGAGGGTACACCAGGAAGAATAAAAAAGGGCAGAGACAGTGTTAGTCCCAAACTGCTAGGTGAAGTTCTATAGTCTGAATTATGCAGCAGATCAGACAATGTGATCATAACGGTCTCTTGAAATCGATGAACCATGTTTGCCTCCCATGTTAATGCTTAATGGGTTTATAAGGTGCTGAACAGGTAATAAAAATTATAATAGTTAAAAGTTCAGTCACTGCATAAATGCTATATTCTACTCTTGATTTTTGTGCTAGCTTTCCATTGACCTCAGTGGATGCAGAGTAGTTTGTAATCCTAGTTTACACCCTGGTCCACAGATTATAATTAAAACTGCAATTGACCATCTTCACAGAAAGAGTTTGACACCCCTGAATTAGGAGGTTGAGTCCTTAAAATCCTGTTGGGTCTTTCATTTAAATCACAGACATTAAAGAATGATAAAATATAAATTGCCTATTCCCATTTAGGGCTTTCTTTAAAGTGGTTCAAAATTCTTTGTAGGTTTTAATTTTATTATTTCAGTTGTTTTTCTCAAGCACATCTCTAAACTTTCAGCCAGAAATGCTACCAAAATGCACTCAACAAGATACCTGGTTGAGATGCTGGGGATTTAACTGAAGTAAGCGGGAACGTTATGGAGTATACATTGTGAAAGTTTAAATCCAAAGCAGGTTTGGGATACATTAATAAAACAAAAAGAGACGTGAATTCAAATATTTTCCACTATGAACCCTGGGCTGGGGAGAAAGACTGATTGATAGATAATCCGTTTATGCTATTTTAAGCTTTTGTACTGCCACCCATCACCGTAGCATCTCCTGTGTGAAATCAAAGGCAGCTATTGTAGTATTGCCTAGTAGCAATTATTGTACTGAGTGAGGTTTTCTGTCAGTGTTGAGATATCAGCAGCTGCATATCATCATCACTGACCCCTAACTCTTGTTAATACAATCCCAAAGCAATCTATCAAAACATAAACAAGTCCCTGCCCTAACATAACACATTCTGAACCACTGCCATCTTGTAACAATTTGGAAAGAAAACATTTCCCAGTTAGGATAAATGGAATTGTGGGTTAAGTAGCCTCAAGAAAAACAGAACCTCTAACACCAGGGCCCAAACAAAACAATGAAAAAATGACCAGTTACTAAGCACAACATCATAATTGCTGAAATGCAGAACAAGAGAGAACAACCTGTGTACTACTCTTGAAAACACATAGGAGAAACTAAAATAAGCAGCTTCTGTAAGACTGCAGGGCATGATTCTCCACTCTTTTACAACATATTTCTTCCATCTGTGCAACTCCATTACTTCCAGCGGGGCTTCACTATGTAAAACGGGGGGAACAGAATAGAGAAATAAGCTCATTGTTTTGGGGTGAAACGTTTAACATTTTATCTTCCAAACTTAATTATTGGGCTGAAAATGGTTTTAGTTTTCATACCCTCCAGCTGGAAATGTCTCTTTCTAAATCTGTCAGCAAGTATGCATTAGGGGCCTTTCATCCGGAGCAGGAACTAACTTAAGTTCTGGCTGCCACTAATTGAAATCCTCTTTATTATCTGAGCCTTTCCATCTGGTAAATTGGTGTGTGTGTGTGGGGGGGGGGGGGAGTAGGTTTAAATAGTGGGGGGTGGGAAGGAAGCATATTTTCAATGCAGGAAGTGATATAATTACGGATAATAAATAGTGTGACCTTGAGTCCAAAAAATAACGTGGAGCGAGCTACATGTGGGAAAAAGGGCTATGGCAGGTGTTGCGTAAGAGAAGCTTAGGAGCAGATGACTATTTAACAGAGGAAAATAAGCTAGCATGTGTTTGCTGATCGCTCACTGAGGGCTAGATTCTGCTCCCCTTACTCATGATAATTAGTACCTTCCTCCACAAGTAGTGTCATGGAAATGAATAGGGCAATAATCATGCTTTCTATTTAGGGCATTTTTAATCATTTGTTTGACTACTTCCATTTAAAAGGTAAACCGAGACATTCCACTTTAATTTGTTCCATTACCTTGCAATGCCCAGGTTAGCTTGTTAATGGTTTTATCTTTGATAGAAGAAGCAAACCATCTTCTATCATAGAAGAAACTTACAAATGGCATTTTAGTTGCTTTTATCTTTTATGCAATAACCTAAATAGTCAAGGACATTGTTACGTTTAAACAATCCTTCTTGTTTGTAATTTATATTTTAAAGGAAACATGGAATTGTAGTTTCCTAGGCAGCAGAAAAAGAGACAAAACTGTGTTGTAATAAATATAAAGTAGAGCTGGTAAAAAATGGTAATAATTTTTATGGGAAGTTTAAACAAAGGGGGAAACATTTTTATTTTCAATATTTTGTGACAATATTTTGTTTCTTTAACAAACATTCTATTTTTTAGTTTTCAAAAAACAATTTCAGTTATCAAAAACCTTTAAAACTGAACTGAAAAAATAACTTTTCATTGGTAAAACTGAAAATTTTTGACCAATTCTTTTTATTCAAAATTCAATTATATACATATCAGCTGTAATATAAAGGCTTTTTTGAGGCTGCTAGACCCAAAGAAAACCCTTGAATTGTTGCTAATTTTCTAGTTCTCAGGCAAACTAAACAAAGCTAGTTCTGCTTATTGTTGCCATGCAGAATCTCCCTAAATCCTGTCCTGGACTAGATATCATGGAAGAGACAGATTAAACTGTAGACATTTGCTGTGATAGTTTACTTATACCACTACGCCAAAATTTTCAAAAGTGATTTGGAGCATCTCCGTTTTTGATGCCCGACTTGTGGCACCTTGGAGAGGATTGCTTTTGAGCGGGTGGATGCTCAGGCCTTTTCGACTGTCTGGTCCTTTTGATGAGTCTCAAGTTGATCACTCAAAATAATTAGTCAGTTTTGGAAATTTTAGCTGCAGTAGAGCATTGGACTTGGGTTCCATTTCTGGCTCTGCAGTGGGCCTCTTGGGTGACCTTGGTCAACTCTCTGGGCTTCAGCTTCCCCATGTATAAAATGGGGATAATGATATTGATCTCTATGTAAAACATTTTGAGGTCTGCTATATAAGAACTAGGTATTATGATACATAAAATCTATCCATGGCTGATGATGAAATAGCTAGTCCGCTTCTACCCCCCTCTGAAAATTACACTGTAGGGTAATATTGAGCCCATTGATATGTTTGTGTTCTGGCTTAAAATAGTTCCATAGGATTCATGGGAATGACAGCTTTGCTTTTTAAGCTGGAGAGAAGAAGATGGAACTTCCTTTTTCCTTGAAAAATGTCCTAGTGTGGAGTTGATCACAGATACTATTACAGAGTTGAGGTTCGTTAATTCTGAAGTGAGGAGTGCAGTTTTTGAAAGTGACTGGTACCCCATATGATCATTTACCCATAATACACAAAATGCAACCTTTTGTGTGCTGGTGCTTGAGTGGCATGATTCTGGATGAAGACTGCAGGCTCCTCCATGGCTCCGATCTATAAACATGTATGTTTTTGTTCCTTGAAGATAGCCTTGAAGAAAGCAGAATTCTATGAGCCAGTAGTGTCTTTCAATTAAGAAATCAGTTTAATCTTAGATTAAATAGAAAGTAGTATGCATGTATAGGTATTTTATAGGCATTTAATTAACTTTCTGTACTATGATAGCTACTTTCAAGAAGAGAGAGAACAGAAAATGAGTTCAATATTGTCTGAAAATAGAGCCCATGGGAAAATGTCCTTAAATCATGCTATGGTGAAACTCTCAAAAGCATTAGAGAGACTTAGGAGCCAAAGTCCCATTTTCAGAATTGTCCACGTACCTAGGAACCCAAGTCTCACTGGAAGTCAATGATATTTAGGGTCCTAAGTGCCTAAGACACTTCTGAAGATTCAATCTAAGAGTCTAGGTCACTTAGATGCTGTCAAGGTTCCTCCCCCACTCTGAACTCTAGGGTACAGATGTGGGGACCTGCATGAAAACCTCCTAAGCTTACTTTTACCAGCTTAGGTTAAAACTTCCCCAAGGTACAAATTAATTTTATCCTTTGTCCTTGGAATATCCACTGCCACCACCAAACTCTAACTGGGTTTACTGGGAAACGTAGTTTGGACACGTCTTTCCCCCCAAAATCCTCCCAACCCTTGCACCCCACTTCCTGGGAAAGGTTTGGTAAAAATCCTCACCAATTTGCATAGGTGACCACAGACCCAAACCCTTGGATCTGAGAACAATGAAAAAGCATTCAGTTTTCTTACAAGAAGACTTTTAATAAAAATAGAAGTAAATAGAAATAAAGGAATCACCCCTGTAAAATCAGGATGGTAGGTACCTTACAGGGTAATTAGATTCAAAACATAGAGAATCTCTCTAGGCAAAACCTTAAGTTACAAAAAAGACACACAGACAGAAATAGTCATTCTATTCAGCACAATTCTTTTCTCAGCCATTTAAAGAAATCATAATCTAACACATACCTAGCTAGATTACTTACTAAAAGTTCTAAGACTCCATTCCTGGTCTATCCCCGGCAAAAGCAGCATACCGACAGACACAGACCCTTTGTTTCTCTCCCTCCTCCCAGCTTTTGAAAGTATCTTGTCTCCTCATTGGTCATTTTGGTCAGGTGCCAGCGAGGTTACCTTTAGCTTCTTAACCCTTTACAGGTGAGAGGATTTTTCCTCTGGCCAGGAGGGATTTTAAAGGGGTTTACCCTTCCCTTTATATTTATGACAGATGTTTTTGGAAATGTTACTCCTAGACTTTAAGTCAAAGACTCTATTGAAGATTACTTTGTCTATACAACACTAGAAAGCTTTCTGACAGCCTGTCAGATGTGCATCATCTTTTAGAGTGGCATTTTCTCAGGAGCCTTGTCTATATTAGTTCGTTCTGAACTCCTTGTCAGCAAAGGGAGTATATGCACCCGTGTTGAGTGGCTGAAGTCCTGGTTTAGTTAGCCTGTGTCAAGGAGACTTGCTGCAACCCCTGAGCCTGTTTGGGGGTTGTGTGATGTTCTTTTGATCTGAAGATGTAACTTACAAAAGCTGTTGATTTCCCTAGTGTCATGTCAACATACACATTCACTTTCCTTCTGTTCACCTGCCTATTTGAAGTTTAGAAAATACACAGCATGCTAATTTCCTCCTTTTCCCATTATAAAATGTGTATTGCCTTTCCATAAAAGTTGCTTTTTTTTTTATTTAACACCCACTCTTTTCAGTAGAATTACATATGTGAGTCCAGGACTGCAGGACAGGAACCCGCAATACCGCATCAGATCAGTGGATCCGTCTAGCCTATTGTCCGGTCACTGACAATGGCTAGCTAGCATCAGATCCTTTTGAGAAAAGTGAAAGAAACCCTGTGGGAGACAGTTATGGGATAGTCTGCCCCCCAGGAAAAAATTCCTGATAATCACCCATAGTTAGTGGTTGACTTAAATCCTTGAAGCATGAGAGTTTATATCCCTTCCAAAATATTTATTTTATGTATTTACTGTTATAATTCTAGACACTTCTATTATCCATATAAATGTCTAATCCTTTTTTGAATCCTGCCTAACTCTTGGCCCAAATGATATCTTGTGGCAATGAGTACCACAGGCTAATTTTGGGTTGTGTGAAAGTATTTTCTTATCAATTTTGAATATGCCATCTTTCAGTGACCTTGACTTTTTGTATTGTAAGGTGAATATAAGATCCTGATCGACTGTCTCTATACCATTTGTTATTTTGTATGAGTATACCTTTATTATTTCCTCTGTTGATAGTCTCCTCTCTAAGGTAAACAATCCTAGTCTTTCAAATCTCTCTTCATATGAGTTTCAAATTCCCTGCAATTTCAACTGGGTAGGATAATCTTACTTCCTTTCTCAGAGCATTGCTGCTTGCTGTCTAACAGCTTCTGCTGTCTACTCCAGCCATGGCTGTACTATGGCTCAAAACTCTAGACTTAAGTCAGGTCTACACTTACAACACTGCAGCGGCACTGAAGATGCTACTATGCCAACAGCAGAGCTTCTCTCATCAGTGTAGTTAATCCACCTCCATGAGAGGCAGTAGCTGTGTTGATGGGAGAAGCTCTCCCATTGACATAGTGCTTCCTACACTAGGGGTTAGGTCAGTATAACTGTGCCCCTGAGAGACGTAGTTAAACCAATGTACATTTATAGTGTGGACTTGGCCTTATGCTCATGAATCTTCTGGTGAACCAGGGCTCAGTTTCACATGAGCCTGGTCCAATTTTGGGAAAAAAACCACTACATAGTTTTCACGCCTAAAGCTGTCAACGAGGCCAAGTTTCGCTTTGAGTTTTGGGGTCTGCGTGAATCCATAAATCAGAACCCTACTGAAGAGGAAAGGAGGACTTGTGGCACCTTAGAGACTAACAAATTTGAGCATAAGCTTTCGTGAGCTCCAGCATCCGATGAAGTGAGCTGTGGCTCACGAAAGCTCATGCTCAAATAAATTGGTTAGTCTCTAAGGTGCCACAAGTCCTCCTGTTCTTTTTGCGAATACAGACTAACACGGCTGCTACTCCGAATACTGAAGAGGGACATGAACCTATTGGAATGAAGACAAGCAAATAAAACTGTCTTGTACAAACCCCGGCAAGCTGAAACTGCAGCATCTTGCCGAGTTCCAGTGTAGTCACGAGTCGAGCTGCTCGGGAATTTTTTGAGGAAATATTTTTTGGTCAGAAAATGCCAGCTTTTAATGGAAACGTATCAGTTGCAACAAGAAGCTTTTTCAGGTCCAGAATAGAGTGTCTGGGGAGAAAGAGAGTGCGCCAACAGCCCAGGTGATTAGGGGACACACCTGGAGTGAGAGAGAGACTCAGGTTCCAGTTCCTGATCCAAACCTGGGCGAGTGGCTACTCTGGGATGGAGTGTGCACGCTCTCTTGCTCAAATACTGTGCTGGACCTGAAATCAGCTCGAACTCTGCTGCTCTCTTAGGGCTTGTCTTCACTGCACCGGTAGCTCGAACTAGTACAATTGAGGTACGGCACTGGAGCTAGCCTCGCTGGAGTGAGACAAGACTGGAATTACTCAGAGTGATTTTATTAGCAGCACAGACAGATTGAATTAGCTGCTGATGAGTTGTAACTCGAGCTGCTGCATCCCTACAATATTACTAGTTCCAGCATCAGGGTTACTCCAGCTACCTCCAGCTTACAGCATCACTTAACTCAAGCCAGGGGTTTTGGGTGTAGACAGGAATCAAGTTAGAGATAACATTCGAGTTATAACTTGAGCCCACTGTGCTGGGGAGACATACCCTTAGATTTCACTGTCCCAGGACGTGAGATGCTTTAGGCTGAGAACTCTGCTAGATACTGTCAGACCATTAAGTTTTCCCTGGCAATAAAAGTAATAATGAAGTATTATTTGTTTAGGACTAGCAGTGTGCTCAGACCTGAGAAATATACAAAAATGACAGCCAGAGTGTCTATAATCTAATACAGTCTGGATTTTTGAAAATGCTCTCAAGTTTATTGTAGATTATTTTGTAATATCTGAGTTCATTGTATAGGATTTGGAAATGCTTGTGTTTTCTTCACAATTGCCAAAGAAACTTGGACCTAAAACAGATGGTCACTGAGAGAGGTTCCTGTTCTAACAGGAGGAGCTTCTGTTTCAGCGAAATAGCGTTTCATTGCCTCTTTACTGTTCCTGTTCATTGGCACTGACAGCTGGAATTGATCTCTTACCTGCTTGCCTTGGATTCAGATTGTATGTCTGATACAGGAGTGATTTGGCCCTCCACTTAGGAAGTGGAGAAACAGCACAGCCAGTGCAGTAAAGTGTGACTTTATTGCTTTGGGTCTGCAGGCCTCATCCCACATATGCAAGTTAACTTGACAGGTGTATTTCTCAAGGGAAAACTAAAGTTAACAGCAAAGGATTTAGATTTTGTATTAACCCAACTTGAGCTTTCTTGATATTGGTTGTGGGAAAATCCTTTTGTGATTTCCTCTGGGTGAATTTATAATCAGATGAGTGTTTAGTTTTAGATTACTGTATGCTTAAAAAGCAATCTGTCATGGGAGCAAATATCAACTCTAAACATTTTGGTCCTTTAGCTTAAAAAGGTGGAAAGGGGAGAGCTTTATTTTTTTTATCTCCCACACAAAATAGTTGCCTGAACCGATTCAATCAAAAGGACTGAAATGTCTTGTGTAGAGAAAGAATAGTTCTTTTCTCATAACGTGATAACGGTGAAATGAAGCATTATTATACACGTAACTGGAGGTAGAAAAGACTGTTTAAGTAATTTAAGAAAGGAGTAAAGTGAAGTGACAAGCTTCAACTGAACTCGCTGTTCTGTGTTGTGCTTGTCTGTGGCACAGTTCCTGCAGAACCTTCAAAACAAGACACTGGTCAAAGGCTGATCGCTCTGCAAATAAAACATGAAAGTGTTTCTTGTTCAGACCTTTCCTGAAACATTTATTTTGGAGTGAAGTTGATGACAGAGGACATGAGACAAGTGACTATGGTGCCAGCATGGCCTTGTGAATCCCCACCTATAGAATTTGTCATTTGGGTCACCATCCACAGAAATCCTGGGGTTTGTGTCCGCTTTGCTGATTTTATTTGTAATTGGTCACTTTTTTTTTTTTTTGGCTGCTTACCAGCCTCTCCCTTTAGCCATCAGAAGGTGCTTCAAATACAGCTGTGATTCTCTCACTCACTCACCTGACCTGACCTGACCCTTACAAGCTCCTGCCCTCTAAGGTAAAAATTAATCCATCACTCTGGAAGTTGAACTTGTCACAATGCTTCTTATTCTTTTTGAACTCCTTTGACTCTGGTCCCCGCCTTTCCAATTCCCCACTCACACCTGCCCTCCCACAAAATCAGTGTCCTATCCCTTTCCCAATGTTCACTTGCTCCTTTGTTGAGTGAGTGGTCCCTCCTAGCCTGTCCTCTAGTGTAGTGTTGTTCATTTGAATATTTAACCAATATTTTATATTAAAAAGGCCTTGCTTTTTTAAAATCACATGCTTCCCTAAAATATCCAGTTTTCCATAAGAATTCAGCACTGCCATACAAGAGAAATATAGTGGTTTTGCTACCAAATTTTGTCCTTAGGGCAGGGAACGATTCTGCTGCGACAGAAGGTTGTATTATAAAGGACATTTCAGGCCAGATCCTGAGAAGGCATAATCTGGGTTGCAATACCGATTTCACTGATTTCTATCAGATTAGGACCTATCCCATCATCTCTAATCTGTAGAGTATTGTTAAGTATGATTTCAAATTAATGTATTTCAAGTTCCATTACTCTCAAAGTACAATCCAATATAGGGTCAGATTCTGCCACCGTCAAGCATATGGGAAAACTGATTTCAATGGAATTATTTCAGGAGTAAGGAACATGTTAACATGAGTAAGGATGGCATAATATGGGTTTAGAAATACACTTCCTGGATAAATGATAGATATGCATGTTACATTAGATGGATGAAGATGAGTATTTCATGAAACTGATTTAAAAAATCTCATGTTTCATGAAACTTCTGAAGTTTTGTCAATATTTTGTATGGTGGAAAAATATAAACATTATCCTCAAAGGAATACAAATACATAAAGCCCTCAGTCTTTTTTTCTCTGATGCTCAGAACATAAGAACGGCCATACTGGGTCAGACCACAGGTCCATCTAGCCCAGTATCCTGTCTTCTGACAGTGGCCAATGCCAGGTGCCCCAGAGGGAATGAACAGAGCAGGTAATCATCAAGTGATCTATCCCCTGCCATCCATCTCCACCCTCTGAGAAGTCCCCAGTCACAGGATTGTTCTGGGACTCCTCCTGTCCGAGGAGAGACAATGCTGTAAAGGGTATAAGTAGGAGTAAGCAGTGGAGATGGGTTCATTGCCCCATCATTTTTCCACTGTGCTTGATAGTGAGGGATCAACACTGCAGGAGTCACTGCACCTTTATAAGGGGTATAGCTGCCTGTGAACGGCGTCTACATTCTGGGCGGCTCCGGAAGGAATGCTAGACTGTACTATGGAAGGTGTCTAAATGCACGCACAGCACTGAGCGGCCAGCCGGTACGCCGGGTCACCCAGGGAATGACGGGCATTCCGATCGGTGATAAAGCCTTCCTCGAGATCTTGCTGTTCTACCTGCCCACCCACCCACCCCCAAAAAATCCTGCTATATACGCACACAGTCAAGCACTCTGCCCTGGAAGAATGAAGAGAGCGTCTTAATTATGAGCAGGGTTTCAATGCCACAGCGGTAGTTCCTATTTATAAAAATTATGTCTACGGTGTGCTGCAATGTGGACAATAGGGGGTGTGAATTGAAGAGAGCACCAAGGTGTTGCGATGTAACTGCCCTTTGTGTACGCTGCTGGCACAATCTAAAAGGTACCTGGTCCGCATGAACACAGTCTGGTTTGAAAGAGGACTATGTAAATACAAACTAGGTATCTTTTAGTTTGTGCCAGCAGCACGCACATAGGGCAGTTAGATCGCAATGCTTTGGTGCGGTCAGCAATTCACACCCCCATCATCCGGCTTTAGATATACTGACCTGAAGCATAGGGCTGGCCCATTGCAGTAAGACTGCCCCCAACTCCTGCATGCCTGGAATGAAGTGGCTCCACAAGGAATTACTATAAGAAGGAATGGCCCTGTGCCCAGCACTCTGTCTCCAGAGCATGTGAATAGCAAGTAGGGGGACAGATGTGTTGAGAGCTGCTAGAGAAGGCCATTGGTCATATACAAGATTTGTTGGTCCTACAAAATCCAGGAAATAGGCAACATGTCTTCCATGAACTATTTACATATACACCTACACAGAGCACATATGTACATGAAACGGGGTGGAGCGTTGAGTCACCATCCATCACCCTGGTATAGACCAGCAGCAAAATTACTACCCCAGGAACAATGAAGCAGGGAGGAAATTGCCATTCTCTGAGCCACAGTTCCTTCCTTGCACTGCTCCCATAGTGGTGCAGCAACATGCTACCCCTTACAAAGGGCCTGAGCTATAATCTAAGTCCCTGGAAGGTAGCACTTGCCTTTTTGCTATGGTGGGTGCATGACAGCACTTCTGCTGATGCAGGATTCATAGTTCTAATGGAGGGTTTGAAAGAAGAGAGGTTCAGTTCATCTGCACTGGTACAGGGACTGAAGAAAAGAGTTTGAGAGACTAAAGAGTGCTTAATGGTGAGCATATGAATGTTCAGCATTGTTTTGCAGCTTCCTTGAATTCTCAGAAATCTTTTTTCCATATTCAGACATCTTCAGATGTGGGTGCCACACACATGTCCCCCATTCTTCTGAGTTTAAAAGCTGGTTTGATATTCCTTCTCTACCTATTTCAGCTGATCCATATTGAGAATAAGGAGTCTGACAGCTGTTAGTAGCAAGAATACAATGGTGATTGGAGCTGATAACACTGTCTTGCTGTCAGGGAAAAAAAACCTGGTGCTCAAAACTACCAGAAGAATGAGTAATTTGACTGACAGTGGGTAAAGCTATTCCTTGATCCTTGTTGGGTTTCTTCCGTTTTATTTATTTGTCAGGGTTGTAAGGAGGGGAGAAGTGAGGAAGTAAGGAAAATAAAAACCATGCATGCTTATCTGGTGTTCACTGTGTGCAAAATATGCAGTATACTACCACATTCTGACTTCGTAAGCACATATCACCCATTGAATTTACTGACATTTGAACAGACTTTTTAAATTTGTGTGTGTGAGATTTAACTAAAATGACATAAAAAGTTTGGGCCAAATCTTGTCCTCCAATGCATGGCTGTGCCATTTTCTTAATTGAAGTCCAATATTACCTTTATCATAGAATCATAGAATATTAGGGTTGGAAGAGACCTTAGGAGGTCATCTAGTCCAATCCTCTGCTCAAAGCAGGACCAATCCCCAACTAAATCATCCCAACTGAGCTTTATCAAGCCGGACCTTAAAATCCTCTAAGGATGGAGATTCCACCACCTCCTTAGGTAACCCAGTCCACTGCTTCACCACCCTGCTAGTGAAATAGTGTTTCCTAATATCCAACCTAGACCTCCCGCACTGCAACTTGAGACCATTGTTTCTTGTTGTGTCATCTGCCATCACTGAGAACAGCCGAGATCCATCCTCTTTGGAGCCCCCCTTCAGGTAGTTGAAGGCTGCTATCAAATCCCCTCTCACTCTTCCCTTCTGCAGACTAAATAACCCCAGTTCCCTCAGCCTCTCCTCATAAGTCATATGCCCCAGCCTCCTAATCATTCATTCCCCTCCACTGGATTCTCTCCAATTTGTCCACATCCCTTCTGTAGTGCGGGGACCAAAACTGGATGCAATACTCCAGGTGTGGCCTCACCAGTGCCGAATAGAGGCGGATAATCGCTTCCCTCGATCTGCTGGCAATGCTCCTACTAATACAGCCCAATATGCCATTGGCCTTCTTGGTAACAAGGGCACACTGCTGACTCATATCCAGCTTCTCATCCACTGTAATCCCCAGGTCCTTTTCTGCAGAATTGCTGCTCAGCCAGTCGGTTCCCAGCCTGTAGCGGTGCATGGGATTCTTCCTTCTTAAGTGAAGGACTCTGTACTTGTTCTTGTTGAACCTCCATCAGATTTCTTTTGGCCCAATTCTCCAATTTGTTTAGGTCACTCTGGACCCTACCCCTATCCTCCAGCATATCTACCTCTCCCCCCAGCTTAGTGTCATCTGTGAACTTGCTGAGGGTGCAATTCATCCCATCATCCAGATAATTAATAAGGGTTTTGAACAAAACCGGCCCCAGGACCAATCCCTGAGATACTCTGCTTGCTACCGGTTTGCCAACTTGGACATCAAGCCATTGATCACTACCTGTTGAGCCCTACAATCTAGCCAGCTTTCTATCCACCTTATAGTCCATTCATCTAATCCATGCTTTTTTAACTTGCTGGCAAGAATGTTGTGGGAGAGTGTATCAAAAGCTTTGCTAAAGTCAAGATTATCGCATCCACCGCTTTCCCCTTATCTACAGAGCCAGTTATCTCATCAGAGAAGGCAATCAGGTTGGTCAGGTATGACTTGCCCTTGGTGAATCCATGCTGACTGTTCCTGATCACCTTCCTCTCCCAGTGCTTCAAAATGGATTCCTTGAATGTGAAATAATCAGATTTACCAATTTAAGAAGTGAAGACTCTTCGTAGCAGTTTTCAATTTTTGATGAACTAACTTCTTAGACATTGCCCTACGTACTTTTTTTAAAAAAATCCTGTCTTTGCACTAGCACGTCTAGAGGCCTAGAACTTCTACAGTAAAGTTTCTTGTGTTTAACTAGATTGGTTTAAGGATCATGTTTAGCCTTTAAACTATTTATATTTCCACAACATCTGGATTAGATCTCTATTTTTTTGTACCATCGCTCCATCATCATCTATGGTCATGCAGACTTGCATCATATGAGAAGATGATCCAGTAAACTGTAAATATTATTTTTGGCTCTGTTATCTTCAGCTTCCAATCTAGAGTAGATATGTGGATATTTCTGCATAATTTCCTGCTGAGTTTGACTATTAAAATTACATTATAAATCAACACTTGATTTTGCTTTTGAATCATTCCACTCATATTTCACTGAGGATTGCACAAATGTATAAATTGATGCTGCTGAGGTTTTTAGATTTAGCCAGCTGCTGAAGAAAGGTTAATAGGTTTGGTTGCCTGGGGATACTATTCCAGTTGAAGTCTGTCAGATGTCTAATCATGTGTCTCAGTGGAAGATATTGCCAGTGGCAGCTTTTGTCCAGGTTATACAGTTCTGTAAAGTATGAAAATTAGAGGAGCAACCTATCGCCAAATAAATGCTTTATACCTATGATCCCCTTTTTAATACAATTAATCCAAATGACTTTGACCTTTTTTGTCAATTTTAAGTATGGAGGTTATTTCGTAAGATGGCTGTCATGTAATCCTGAAAGTAAAGGAGTACTTGTGGCACCTTAGAGACTAACCAATTTATTTGAGCATGAGCTTTCGTGAGCTACAGCTCACTTCATCGGATGCATACCGTGGAAACTGCAGCAGACTTTATATACACACAGAGAATATGAAACAAAACCTCCTCCCACCCCACTGTCCTGCTGGTAATAGCTTATCTAAAGTGATCATCAAGTTGGGCCATTTCCAGCACAAATCCAGGTTTTCTCACCCTCCAGCCCCCCACACAAATTCACTCTCCTGCTGGTGATAGCCCATCCAAAGTGACAACTCTCTACACAATGTGCATGATAATCAAGTTGGGCCATTTCCTGCACAAATCCAGGTTCTCTCACCCCCCTCCCAAAAACCACACACACAAACTCACTATCCCGCTGGTAATAGCTCATCCAAAGTGACCACTCTCCCTACAATGTGCATGATAATCAAGGTGGGCCATTTCCCTCCAACGCATTATTAAGGATCTACAACCTATCCGAAAGGATGACCCAACACTCTCACAAATCTTGGGAGACAGGCCAGTCCTTGCCTACAGACAGCTGAAGCAAATACTCACCAACAACCACATACCACAAAACAGAATCACTAACCCAGGAACTTATCCTTGCAACAAAGCCCATTGCCAACTGTGCCCACATATCTATTCAGGGGACACCATCACAGGGCCTAATAACATCAGCCACACTATCAGAGGCTCGTTCACCTGCACATCCACCAATGTGATATATGCCATCATGTGCCAGCAATGCCCCTCTGCCATGTACATTGGTCAAACTGGACAGTCTCTACGTAAAAGAATAAATGGACACAAATCAGATGTCAAGAATTATAACATTCATAAACCAGTCGGAGAACACTTCAATCTCTCTGGTCACGCAATCACAGACATGAAGGTCGCTATCTTAAAACAAAAAAACTTCAAATCCAGACTCCAGCGAGAAACTGCTGAATTGGAATTCATTTGCAAATTGGATACTATTAATTTAGGCTTAAATAGAGACTGGGAGTGGCTAAGTCATTATGCAAGGTAGCCTATTTCCCCTTGTTTTTTCCTACCCCCTCCTCCCCCCAGATGTTCTGGTTTAACTTGGATTTAAACTTGGAGAGTGGTCAGTTTGGATGAGCTATTACCAGCAGGAGAGTGAGTTTGTGTGTGTATGGGGGTGGGGGGGTGAGAAAACCTGGATTTGTGCTGGAAATGGCCCACCTTGATTATCATGCACATTGTAGGGAGAGTGGTCACTTTGGATGAGCTATTACCAGCGGGATAGTGAGTTTGTGTGTGTGGTTTTTGGGAGGGGGGTGAGAGAACCTGGATTTGTGCAGGAAATGGCCCAACTTGATTATCATGCACATTGTGTAGAGAGTTGTCACTTTGGATGGGCTATCACCAGCAGGAGAGTGAATTTGTGTGGGGGGCTGGAGGGTGAGAAAACCTGGATTTGTGCTGGAAATGGCCCAACTTGATGATCACTTTAGATAAGCTATTACCAGCAGGACAGTGGGGTGGGAGGAGGTTTTGTTTCATATTCTCTGTGTGTATATAAAGTCTGCTGCAGTTTCCACGGTATGCATCCGATGAAGTGAGCTGTAGCTCACGAAAGCTCATGCTCAAATAAATTGGTTAGTCTCTAAGGTGCCACAAGTACTCCTTTTCTTTTTGCAAATACAGACTAACACGGCTGTTACTCTGAAACATGTAATCCTGAGTTCGGTAACTTTTTAGCGCAGACCTCTAGCCATGTTTTACTTATGTTCATTAGTGAGAAATTTTAAAATGTTTACTTTTAGATATTTGACAGCTAAAAATGGTGAGATTTTTTCTTCAGAATGTACCAGCCAGCTGTCTGCCTACTTGAAAACCACTACAGTGTTCGCTATAAAATACCTATTTTGTTTAAGTTCAGGAGTGCAAAATAACTCTTCAGCTGAGTACCGTTTTCTAGGTTTTTTTTAGTTCTGCTTGCTTTTTTGTGTACATGCATCACAGAGAAATATGTTGTTTTCTTCCTAAAATTTCAGTAAATTATCGCCCTTAAAGTATGAGTATATGACAACTGCTATCTTGGCTAACACACTCGGGATTGAAGTAACTACAGCTTGAACTGAAGAGTCAGCTTTCAAGCTGAAAGCTGCAACAGACTTAAGACCTGTGTGGATGGGGCACATAGAGGGATATGTATCCCATACTAACCAGACGGTCACATTTATGGTTATTGTTCTTGAACCATATGCACACGCACATTCCATGTGTAGTGAAGTGGGAATCTGATTGCTTCACCATGTTGCAATGAAATTTTACTCATCTTAGATCTAGTCTACCCTGATGATTTTAGGGAAATCTAGCACTGGTGAAGCACCATTGGTGCTAGAAACATTCGAGACTAGCTGCCGATGTTTTTCTCACCTTGACATATATACTTGTTGTGAGCAGGTTTAAATGAAATGATGGTAAAAATGCCAATGGCTTGTCTACACTAGAGCTCCCGTCCTTGCTAGCGCCAATTAGAGCAATAGTGGAAGATTCCCCATCAAATCCCCAGTGTGGAGGCAGCCTCTTAATGAAATTCCACTCCTCTAATTGTGTTTTTGGGCTCCTCTCCCTGAGATGATGCATCTATCAACTACAAAGTAGGTGATAATTGCCATTTTATCACCTTCCATTAACTACTCCCCTTGCTTAGCCAAAAGAGGAGAAGAGAAATGGTCACTATGCCATGGAGTTGTTGGGGGCAAGGAGACAAATCTCTGACTCTTTCTTCTCACTGCTGCTCCCAGTAGGGAGTAAGGAGCACCAAGATAGTCTTGCTAAAACTGTTCCCTTCTGGGAGTGAAGATATTATCTTTCAGAGGCCTTCACCTAGTCCTTTAGTGCCCTCTGCAGCTGGAGCAGGTAGAAGGAGGTTCTTTTGCAAGGCAATGCCCTAGTCTTATAGGGGAATTCTGGTTATAGGATGAAGTTTGCTCCAAGGCAGAAGTTAATTCTCACTATTATATGGTTTAAGTGGGACAGACACTCTGCACAATGGTGAATTTTACCCATAGTTTGAATACTTTGCTATAAGTAGAGTTGGGCATAATTTATCCACTGAAACTTTTTTCCCCAGCAAAAGTGCAGTTTTGGTGACACCTAAATGTTCTGGCAGTTCATGTAGACTTGGCCAAATTATTTCAGTCTGAGAAAAGAACCTTAAAATAATTTCCCCCCCAAAATATCAGAATATTTTGTTTTGACTTTTTAAAAATGAAATGCTGTGATTTTCAATTTGAAACTACTTATTTTGAAATTTCTTTTAACTTCAATTTTTAAAATGCTGAAAAATCAAAACAAAATATTCTGTTTGGCCTGAATATTTTCTTCACTTTTAGATTTGAAGAATTTTTTTAAAAATGTTTTTGGTCAACTCAAAATGTGTTTTTTTTTTTTCCCCCCGGAATTGTCAACCAACTGAAACATTGGTGGGTTTGAGAAAACGTCTCCGAGGAAGTCAACTATGAAAAGTCTGGATGATAGAAATGAGAGAGAATTTTGTATAGGTTTTGGGAATTAATATTTAGGGATATTTAAAGTCAAATAAGAGGATTTTAGCAGCACAGTTGTCATTACAGCATTAACTGTGCCCCATAGAGTGTGTGTTAATTGCTCCTTCCTATCTGCGTCAAGCTTCACACTATTCCAAATCGGATCAGAGTTGGATTTGATTACGTTTTAAAGATTCATAGTAATTATTAATCCAAGGTAATTTAATCTTTTAAAGTAGTTGCTTAACGTTCCTGTCTTCAAAGTAGGAAATCTAGCCAATTACAGAGATGGGTACATAGTTCCAATTAACTTTATAAATCTGTAATTTTTCCAAATTCATTTGTTGCATTTGACATTTCCCGGAGAGTTGATCCATGTTATTGAAAGCATACTCCAGTTGCTAGCTAGCAGAGGTGAGTGAGCTATCATATCCACTATGCTAGTAGTGTTGCAAAAAGTCAGCAGGTAGTTACTATCCTCTTTATTGTACCTAACTCAGCTATTGTAAAGCTATTTCTCAATAAGCTGGGAGCTTGTAATCCATGTGTTTTGTATGTCTTTCCTACCTATTCCTTTACAAGCACTGATGAGTTTTGTCCTCAAAACAGCCTGCTGAGGTCAAGATGTATTTCTTCATTTTACAAATGGGAACACTGAGACAGATTGTGGATAAGCGACTTACCCAAGGTCACACAGGAAGTCTGTAACAGAGCAGGGAATACAACTCTCATCCTCTGACTCTTTCCTTTAATTTACTGATGTCACAGCCCAAGCCGTCTGGCCCCCAACCAGCCGTCATGGTTTGAGTTTTAAAAAGGCAAGTAGATAAGGAAAAATTTTACCACAACCATACCTCCGTAATTGAAAAATTCCTGGTCAGTGTTAATAGTAATATTTCCTGTATTTGGAAGAGGAAGGGAGCTAAGGGGAAATATTTAACAATATCTAATCCAGAAAAAAAATCTTCAAAACACAAGGCTGAATGCATGCTTTAAAAGACTCCATATTTTTCATCCTTTCTTCCCAGTCGTGGGACATGATAGCATGATAGCACCTCTGTAGAGAAGGAAACATTAAATCTTTAAAGTTAAAGAGGGCATTTTTCTAGCTATTTATAGGAAGATACATGAGAGAGACTAGAAGAAATTTTGTATGACTACCAAAAAGCCACAAGAGGGGAAAAATACCTAGAAATAAGCTCTTTTCTTTGGTTCACAGCATGACACTGTAAGCTAGTTTTTTAATCTCTGCTGGAGCCTTTTAGGAGAATTACCTTATCTCCAATGGCAGCTGTCACTTTACCTAAACCTGCGTTCATTCCTTTGTATGTTCTGCATCCCCATTTGTGCTGCTGTTCGCATTATGCATCCCCAGAGGACTGCAAGTATAGGAAATTAAATAAAAAGAGGATGGTGGGGATAGAAGGAATCCTTTAATCTTTGTTCAGTGATGTGCATTGTTTGGAATGGACTAGTTGTGCAATGACACAAGAGTTGGCTTGTATCATTTCAATAAAGCCCCGATCTTCCTGATGGTTAATAGGTTTTTAAAGCTGTGTAAGAGTAGGATACCTGGAAAGCAGGATTGCCAGACTGATATAAATAGGTTCTAGTTTCATTCATACCCTTCTCTTTTCTGTTTAGACTGCTCAGACTACTTGGTTTTAAATTGGATTCCTTGCATCTCTCTCTGAGGATTTTCATTGTTTATATAGTGATAGGTTTTGCTCCTGGCATAAGTACAAGATACAAGCTTTTGTAGGTTGATTGAGTGCCTACTTAGAGTATATTCCCTGACTTCCCAAGAAGAATGGCCATCAAGAATGGCTCAGCATATAAGGGAAAAAGATGAGAAATTCTCAGGGCGGGGGCTGTCTTTTACTCCGTATTTGTATAGCACATAGCACACTGGGGCCCAAATTTGATTAGGGCTTCTGAGCACTATGGTATTTCTGGTAGGAATATATATATATATATATATATGTATGTCATTCAACAAAGCATCCCTATCCAGGACAGCATTTGAGCACATGCTTAAGTACTGCCCTAAATAGGGATTAAGTGCATCCTTAAGTGCTTTCCTGAGTAAGGGTCATAGGATACAATCCTATTCCCATTGAAGTCAATGGCGAAACTCCCATTCAGTTCAATAGTGTAGCATTGTGCCAGTAGTCAGCTGGTTTGCACTTGCTGCCAATTAAACCCATAATGTGCTAATCCTGGGTATTTTGCCTGTCACTTCAGGGGGACCAGGTTTTGGTCCTTAGAACCAGCTACTAAAATGTGGCCATTTCAGCATGAATGGTGAGTATCTTAGAAACCACATGGGGGTACTTTTCAGCTGCGGATCTCTCTGTGCGTTCTGTATTTTTCTATATACAAAACACACCCACATATGTAGACTCTGTAGAAGGTAAGAATGGCAGGAAGAGAGGGACTCTGTTTTTAATACCAACTCTCAAGCAAATTTTCTGAATTGGTGTGAGCAATACCCTTTTTTAACATTATTCACCACTTAAACTGGGACGGGGGCATGTGTTGCTGAGAAACCCATTTCCAGTTTTTTAGGCACATGGGAGAAAGGGAAGGAAATCAATATAAGTACAACAACTGAGACGAAGGATGCGGAAAACTCAGTTTCCTAAATTTGAACCCATTTGGACATTGCAAGTTCGGAAGTTCAACTCATCTTCATTAATTGGCTTGTGTTGGGCTGAGGACAGAGTGTGTTATTGGGGGAGGAGGAGAGAAGGGAAAGAGGAAATTAATCACATGAAAGAAAGGGTGTAAAAGGAAAAGAGAAAAGTGTGAAGGTTTGTAAAAGGAGCAGAGGAGAGCGAAAAGTTAAAATGGGAAGTATATGCAAGTGTGTGCCTGTACATGCTCTCCCCACAAAGGCCACTCACTTATTCCAGCACAACTGTTAAGTAAGGAATAACCTCCTATCCTCTAAAATGTAGCACAAACTTCCCTTTTCTCTAGAAAATGATTTCATCATTTCCCTTGGAGAAATCAGTAGGTTTCAATGTAGGGAAAAGATTTATGAACTAAAAAAAAAAAGTTTGGGAGGTTCACAAAACCTCACGCACTGTATGAAGTTCACCTTAACCCAAACTGAGACTTCAAGACATGCAAAATGTGTGGATGTACAGAAGGAGTGTGCATAGGAACGCTAAACATTTCAAATTCTTTCTTCCTCTTCCCTTGCAATGACTACACAGTGTCTTGTTTTGTTCTGGGTTAACTTATTTCAAGGGTTTTTCTTCTCTATTTGGTCTTTAAAGATGATGTACTGAAAGGGATTAGAACGGTCCTGGATGCAGGAAACCATTTGTGGACAAGTAAAACTGAACAGAAAATAAGTGGGTTTTTTCATTTTTTTTCTGAATTTTTTGTGAAAATTGTTTATGAAAAACAAAAATTCTTTGTTTCTGAAAATTGAAAGAAGTCAGTTTTCAAAGACTGAAACAAAATGGATTTCCTTTTTGTTGCAAAACTGGAACATATTGAAATATTTTTACATAAAATGGTTTCTTTTAAAAATGATTTGTCAGCACTTTCCAACAGGGAAAAAAAAAACCCCAAGCAGGTCTGTTAATGGTCTGTGTGATAACCATTGATTCAGAAAAAACCAAAACAAAACAAAAAAACCCACCCAGATGTAAAAGTAGTTATTTAAGATTCTGCATTAAATTGCCAGATGAGCAAGATGTTGGTTGTTGCTCTTTGTTGTTTCAAAGTTCTGACTTAGAGAAATCTTTTTAAAAAAAGTTACTGGAGAAAACAAAAAATAACTCTCCATATGCACTGTTTGGTCTATTCCCCATAACTGCTCTCATGCTTTGTAAATATTTCTGGCTCTTCAAATGTAAATCTTGCCAGCTTTCAGGCTTCCCACTACCTTGAGACTAGCAAGCAGACAGCAGTGAGTTTTCCAAGTAGTTTGAGATTGCTTTATTTGCCAGAGTTGGAATCTCCAGCCAACAGTACACTGCAGCTCTCTGCCAGTGTGGTAAAAATGCTCAGACGATGTCAACAGCAAGTAGAGAATGGCCCCAAAACAGTGATTCTCAAACTGTGATCCATGGATTTGCTTCTGACCAAGAAAGAACATAAGAATGGCCAAAGGTCCATCTAGCTTAGTATCCTGTCTTCCACCATCACCTGTCGCCCATTCCCAATGTAGGCTATTGCAAGCGCATCAGACTCATTTTCCACTGGCTTCCCATAGAATATTGAGTCAAGTTCAGAGCATCTTTAATGCACTCAATGGTCTGGGCGCAGAATACCTAAAACATCACCTCAAACTCTGGGATGAAGACCATGGTCAAAAACTCTATTCCTCAGGCACAACTGAACTATCTGTGCAGGAGACAGACCATTTATGGAGGCCTGAGTGATGTGACAGTGGAGAGTCACATCACTTAATGCATAGTAGAGATGCTCAGATCCTACAGTGATGAGGGTGGTAAAAGAACCGACATAGAATACAATTTGGAACTAATAAATCATCTTCTAAGTGGATGTATTCTGTATACCACACTTGCACCTGCCAATGCTTATATTTTGAGTCAGAAGAAGCAAAAAGGTATAATAATAGTTTGGATACAGCAACTTCACTGGAGGATAATGAATATTGATGCCTGTCTGGTAGAATAGTTAAAAATAAAAATCACGAATATCTTTGCAAATAAAGGTAGTAAATTCCCTTCATTATGATTTCTCATGTAATTTGAGAGTATTCAGAGGATGCCAGATGTCTGGAAAATATCATGTGAAACCTAAAATTCCAGGCATCCAAAGTCACTAGTCACTTTAGAAAATTTAGGCCACAATGTTGATGTAAAGCATTCTATATAATAGTCATTTGAGGAGATTTCCATTAAGATTTGAGATTATCTCAAAGGATTGTTTTCCTTAACAAAAATCATATCAGTTTGTCATTTGTTCATTATTCTCCTGTTTAAAAGGTTATTTTCATGCATCCTAGAAGCAGAAGCAACACTGTTACCTAAGTGACCAATGACACGCACCATAGCAAAGGTATATCAACTACCTGAACAAGGTTCACAGGCAACTAATAGAATGAAAATTATTCATCAGAAGTATTTGGTGAACATTTATGAATATTCAGGTTTTTGTTAGGTTTTCCCTGAGAACAACTTTATACAAATTTATCCCTTCTTTTATGAAAAATACTTTTTAACCAGAGTTATTTTCAGTGTAGATCTGTAAGGTCCACAGTTCAGGAAAGACAGGAATTGTTTAAGGGATCTTAAAAATCTGTCTTAATTAGTTAATATTTGCAAAGTGCTTTGAAGATGTAAAGAGCTATAAAAATGCTAAGTATTATTTCTGCTCTTGGCAGAGGTAAATCTAATTTTCTATTATGATTAAGAGGGCCATAGCTCATCATCTTAACTGATTACCGAAGTTCCAGGAACAGATTGGCCAAAACCAATGTACCCTTCTTTCCCATCCTAGAAATTATATTGCTCACAGCTTGACTATTTAGAGGGTAGAAATATAATGGGTGTGTGTGTGTGTGAGAGAGAGAGAGAATATCAACTAAGTCCTGTATTTGCTCCAAAGAATTTTGCTAAGTTTTTATATTCAAGCTCAACAGATGAGTTTAGAAAATGTTTGCTTATGAACTTTTGTACATCCTTAGAGTTCAGCCTGAGCAGAATTTTTAGGGGTCTGTATTGCTTGGATAAAGAATTCCCATCCTCCATAATCTTCTTTCCAAGTTTCAGGTACAATAAGAGGCTGATTACACTACCTCTGCCTGTACTGTACCTGATCTGTAGATGAACAGGACATTAGTCTCCAAGGATGTTCATCTGGCATCTTTCACAAGCACAAAAGAACTAAATAGTGAAAACATCTAACAAACAGGGCCAATCGGCCTGGGCCTCAAGCTCAAAGGGGACCTCAAATTTAGACACTTGTTAATTTTTTGGCATTTGGTAAGTTTCACAACTTTTTATGCACATCCCTATCAAACCAAAATGTGACATACACACACTTAGCTTAGAGCTGCAAATTTAAGCAAATAAGAGATGTGATTTGGTAAAAGAATTTTTTTGTTAACTGATATAGATTGTCATATTAGAGTTTAAAATGTTCATAAATATTAATACAAGTATCTGTTCTGATGGCACAAGATTAGACTGTGATGAATGTGTCCTCTCAGATCAGCTGATTATATAAACAAACCACAACTAGTGGCTGGTGCTGTATCAAATGCTTGTTGAAAGGTAGAGAATTGTTACATTTTAGTGTCTTTATAATTTTACATCTAGTTGACCAAGGAATTATTTATGTGTGAGAGCTCCTCATGAATATCTTCATATGTTAGCTAAAAGTGGTGACTGGTTGGTTGAGCCCTAGCTTGGTAGTTTGGCCATCATCCTAGGCTTTCGTAATCTATAGGTCCAGATTCAAGGTGAAAATTTGTGAGGACAATCTTGTACAGTGAGTTTTGTGATGATACACATTTGAAGTTTGTGGACATTCTCCCTCTGTCTGTTTACTATATATATCTCATCCCTTTGTCTTCAGCTCAGCCTGTTATATCATACCTTGCGTGCTTGAGTTTTGATTCAATAAGGATAATAACCTGTGACTATTTCATTGTGTTCTTGATTAGTATTTCTTCATTATAAGTCTTTTCAGCATTTGTGTACATGTTTACACTAGAATATTTCAAGTGTAGATAAGCTACTTATTTACAGCAGAATATTTCAAATGTGGATAGGCTACATAGTGACCAGATAGATCACTATGAAGAGGAGATTTGAAAGTAGTACAAGCAAGAGACAGCGAACACAACTCAGTGAAGCAGCAGCTAAGAGCTCAAAGCCGCTAACTTCATTTCTCAAACTACTGGAAAACACACCTTACCCAAACAAACAATGCTGCAGTTGCGGAGTTTTCATTATCTGTAATGGGTGATATTTCAATGCCAATACCTGAACATGAGGACAGTAGTCAAGGAGGAGATGTGCCAACAGTAACAGATGCAGCAGAAGATCCTGTGTATGATCAAGAAACTCAACAGCAACAGGAAAAGATGTAGATCTTATTCAGCAAGAGCAGTTCATGAGTACTACAGGTGTGACAGTGACGGACATTGGAATTATTGACAAGAGCAATGCTGCCCAAATGCAAGCTTTTCTTCAAATTAGTTGTTCGGAAATTCCAAGTGACATTCCACGATATGCTGATAATCATGCTTTTCCTACTCATCTGCTGACAAAAACTCTTCGAAATGGTGAGACCTGCACAAGAGTGGTTATGCTGGAGTACGGAAAAACACTCTCTGTACTGTGCACCTTGCTTCATTTTGAAGAAAAGTGCTGCAAATGAATCAGTTCTCTCTGATCAGTCAGGATGGAGCATCAACAGGGGTTGGAGGAAGTTGAAAGACTGAATACCATCACATGAGATTTCAACGTCACACAAAGAAAACTGTTGCATGGAAATCAGCCAGTAGGGCAGCATCAGCTGAAAGTTCAGTTGAGAATTTATTCCTGACTGAACTCTACAAAAACTAATAACTGGAAAAAACTTCTTGAGTGCATCCTGAATGTCATCCTTTTTCTTTCTGAGCGAGGATTGGCTTTCTTTGGTTCCAGTCAACGTATAAGTGATTGTGCAAATGGAAAATTTCTAGGCATAGTTGAGCTCCTCAGCAAATATGACCCACTTTCATCAGAGCATGTTAAATGTGTTCAAGAATCGCAAGAGTGTCAAAAGCGCATCCACACACATACAAAACAAGTTTATTGAGCTATGTGGGTCATTCGTACAAACATTTCTTGATGAGATTCGAAATGCCAAGTATTTTTCAATCATCATTGACGCCACTCCAGATTGTTCTCACAAGGAACAGACTACTATGTTTATTCGATATGTTAAGGTTGTAGACAGCTCAAAATTTTCAATTGAAGAAAGGTTTATTTTGTTTGATAATGTCATGAGAAAAACTGGAAAAGAAATTGCTGCTTGAGTACTAGCAATTCTAGAAGGTTTTAAGTTAGATTGTCAAGTCTGCATTGGTCAAGTCTATGACAGTGAAGCTAATATGGCTGGGAAGTACAAAGGCGTACAAGCAGTTCTGCTTGAGCATAATTCAAACTGTATTTTCTCCAGCTGTGGAAACCACACACTAAACCTTATAGGTGTTCACTGTGCTGAATCATGCAAGGAGGCAATTACTTACTTTGTTCAGCAAATATGCAGTCTCTTCAGTAACAGTCCAAAGAGGTGGGAAATTCTGAAGCAATCTCTTCCTGTTTCACTGCATGGGATGTCCAAAACTAGATAGTCTGCATGGATTGATGGTGTTTAACCAGTTGTGCAGCATTTGAATTCAGTGACAAAGGCTTTAAATGAGCTTGAAGCTCTCAATCTCACTGCACAGGCTAGACTTGAACTTCAGTCTATTCAGAAGCACATGTCCAAATTTGAATGCATTCTGATGTCATCTTTGTGGATGAAGCTACTTAGAATGATCCACCAAACTAATCTGGTAATTGAAGCACACAATGCTACACTTGATGTTGAGAGGGATAACATTGAAAGTCTTATGACATTCAACAGATTTGTGAACAAGGGGATGCAATCCTGACTCAGTCCAAATTAGTAGCACAGAATATTGGCATTTCATCTGAGTTCTGCACCAATCGCAACTTATCTACTGTATCCGATGCTGAGCAGCATTATAGGGTCAATATCTTCCTTGTCATCATTGACTCTATTCAGTTAGGTCTTACACATCAATTTGAGTCACTGCGACTAATTTGTACCCCTTTGGTGTTTCTTTGGCAGTTCAGCGGACTGAGAAATGAAGATCTAATTTCTGCAACTGAACAATTTCAGCAACAGTACAACAAAAATCTCAAAAGATCTCAGTGACGAGGTCATCTTCCTCAAATGAATATATTCCACGAACTTTAAATTGGATTGCAAACCAAAGGAATTGCTTCAAGAAATACTCAAACTTGTACTCTCTGGGGTGTTTCCTAATATCACAATTGCATTGCATATTTTGTCAGTTTGCCTGCATCAGTGGCTTCAGGTGAACGCACCTTCAATGTGTTGAAGCAGGTAAAGTACTATCAACGTTCAACTATGGGACAAGAGTATTAGAACGGGCTTGCCATGCTCAATATCAACTGTGACATTGCACAAAAGCTAGATTCTCAATAATTAGTGCATTTGCACAGAAAAAGCCTAGAAAAAGCATCTGTTAAATTAAAAAAAATTCAAATTATGTCTCACTCTTTTTTTGGTGCCTTATTTTGTTTTCATGTGTCACTTTTTTATTTTTATTATGGCTAGGGGCCTCAAAAGCTGGAAGTGGCCCAGGCCTCTCTGAACCTCTGAGAGGGCCTGCTAACAAATTTAAATATTTGTTTTTATATAAAACTACAGATAGAGATAAGTGAACCACTTCAGATGACAAAAAGAGAATCTATGCAGACTGTGGCCCACAATTTGAACTAAGTATTTTGAGAGGTTTCAAAATGAATCTAGAACCATATGCTGAAGATGGCCATGTTTTGTCTCAGCATTATCTCCTATTTAGTTTATTCCAAAATCAAACACCTTGACCAGGGTCATTTCTTCTCCAGTTGTTTTAAAAAAGAAAATTCATTAATTATGCACAACCTTTGTTTCCCTTTAGCTGTTACTGATTAGACACCATTGTATTAGTATGACCTTTTGGGAATAAAATGCGAACACAAAGTGATGGTACTAACTATGAGCAAGGCACAAAGGGTCCTTTTTGTAGTAACAAAGCTAAGTTCAATCTGCGAAACCCTATGAAAAGTCAGTGGCAGAACCTGTCTTACACTTTCATAAAAGTAAAGGCCCATGTTTTCGTTAGTGACTTGTAATTTTGGTTTCTCAATTCTTAGGAGCCCATCTTGAGAGGACCTTATTTGCAGGAAATGCAGGGCCACCTGCCCTTTGAAAGCCAGCCCCCTTTAAAGTGTCTCAAATTGGGCACCCTAAGAATTCAGGCATCCAAAATCCCTGGTCGCTTTATGTAAAGGAGTCTGTATAATGCATGTGAGGAGTTTTCCACTAAGATTTGAGATTAAGCCAGGATTTTTTGGGTTCTTTTTATTTTAGAATTCCATTACCAAACATGTATTGATTCTTAACTAAGCATTCACAAGCTATTAGTCATTACTGCCTCATTAGTATTGTAAACACTACATAGTGGCATCTGCCACCCTGTTGTGGCATTTGAGGTTTCAGCCAAGCGATTAGTCATTTTTTGTTCACATTTCCAAGAACTGTAGAGAACAAATGTTCACCAGCTGCAACTCCATCTTCAGAGCTTATTGAAAATATCTGCCATCAGTTATGGAGACAACTGAAGAGGTCATGGAACCGAAGTTAGATATCTTCATGAGACCCGCATCTGAGATCTGTTGAATTTTTTTGCACCTTCCTCTGAATCATCTTACATCGGCTAGAAGTGGTCAAAATATTGTAGGGCTTTATCAAAATGGAAACTTTTGTGGGAAATGTCAATTTGACTACATTTTTCTAGTTTGTCAAAAAGCCTTTTTGATTTTGGGGTATCAATAACTAAAAAAAAATCTAAACTTTTTTGGTTTTGGCAGCAAAAATCTGAAAAAATTCAGATTTGGAGTCTTCATAGGCTAACAAAAACCTGAAAACTTCTGAAGAAATTTTTTAAATGAAAACTGAGTGAGTGAGAGAGAGAGATCAAAATAACTTCCCAATCAGCTGTAGTGTGGAAACAAGGATATTGGAATAATGAATCACTTGTCTGATCCAGTATGGCAATATCTGTGTTTTTCTTCAGCATCTACACAAAATGTTGGCCAGAAGGGTTAACCGCTCATTTATGTGAGTGAGGGGAATTAGGACTAGAAGATGGGGATTGTTATGAGAAGCTTATGGGGTTTGAATAATGACAGGAGAATGTTAAATACACACATTTTCTTCTCCCCAAAGTGAAAATAATAAGATCCATGCCTACACGACAGTGATCCCATTTCTTTTAGGGCCTTCTATTTAATTTGGAGTGAACTGCTTTTCTTCACAACTGTGAGGTCCAGAAACATTTATTTAAATGAAAGTTGAGATTCTCACCTAATGACTTTCCAGGAGTTGGAGCTTCAAATTGTTTGTTTCTGTCACTGGAGTAAATTAAAAGTGCTGTCATGGATTGTTGATTTTGGGGAAATGTATAGAAATCTAGTATGTGGGAAAGCAACACACTTAGCTTTGGGAGAATGTTTTTTTATTCTCGTATTATGAAATTGTGTCATTACAGATATAAAAAAGTGTGTAGTAGTAAACCACATGTTGTCTTAAGTAGCTAAGAAAATACTAGACATGAAATATTGTGAGGCTAGCCAGTGAGAAAACTCAGTTGGTCATGCAACAAATGGAGAAGAAGTTTTCAAGCCTTAGACTCCTCAAGTAGGTGGCACCTATAACAATCAAAGTTGATGCAGTTCCCCACTTGGCAGGATAGTGAGGTTAGTATATTCATTTCTAAGAACGTAAGGGTATTCTGCAAATCCACCACAGCCCAACACGATAATTGGAATAATATGAGTGGGGTAGAACATGAAAGGACTGGCGACACCTCTGAAAACAGTTAGATTGATTTCTTCCCCCTGCCCCCCACCTCCAACTTGAGTCACTGATTCCTGGTGCTGAGCCAATGAAATTCCCTTTTTGCAGATTCCTTCTGGATAAATACAACTATGATCAAAATTGGGGTTACCCATTGCCAACACTGAACCTGAAAAGTGACCTTTCTGTATGGTGAGGGATTTTGAGAGGATGTTAGACAGGCAAAATGAAAGGCACAGGGGGAAACTATTTAAACTAATATGTAGCTCGTGTACAGCTTGTCTACACAGAGCAGTATTGCACACTACGGGGGTCTAATTTCTAAAGCACATTCATGTATTGCAAATTAATTGGTGTATACCATGGTAGTGCATGCTAATGTTTCCTTAGTCCACACAGGCAGGGTCTACATGGGCCAACTAATGCACAACACATTAGTGTGCTTGAGAAACCACATCCCTGGAAGGAGCATTACACCACCGTGTAGAGAAGATTTAGTTGTCGGGGCAAGTGTATTTTTAATCTAAGGTTGCAACTGTATCTAACATTACATTCTAAGCAGAGAAACCAAAGGTTTACATGGTTCTTAAACTAAATTAGGGCATACTAATTGGTGGGACAGTATGGGAAAATTTGCATTGCCTCTGTACTTACTATATCCGTTCCTTGGGCTGCCAATCTGACACCTTCCAGAAACCCTATATTAATTTTTTCTTGTTACTTTAACAAATATTATATAGATGTTTCCTAAAGTGGGTTGCATATTTCAGCAGCGATTTTATAGTGTGGTTCCTCTTCAAATACATTTAACACGAGATGTGTGAGCTACACACGTTCTTCAGGAATGGAACTAAACAGAGTTTGTAACTGGAGATTGCTTTTCTTTCTCTGTCTAAATAATGACAGCATCCCAATTACAGAAGAAACTTAAATCTAGTCAACTAAAATTTGCACAACTGCAAATTTTGAAATCTTAAGTGGTATCTAAAGTAAATTATGAGGCACAGAGGTGAGAAATGACCAATAAAGTTCATTGTTGGAAGGTTTTTTATATTTATAGATATATTCCCTGGGGTCCCTTGCTGAGCATTTCCCACTCTTGAAACATAGCACCACCATAAAAAAAAAATCACTTCCTTACTTTTATTGCCAGATATTTATGAACAGACAAGTCAACAGCATTCAGTTTACAGCAGGAATATTTATGGTAAGGGATTCTTTCTGATGGATTAAAAACAGAAAATAATAATTAAAATACAGTATTTCCATACAGGAAATGTTTTGAGTCTCTTCACCAATTTAGAATAGGTTGCTAGCTAAAATGAACCCACCGGAAGCTCAATATGGCTGCAAGTAACAGAGGGTACGTCTACACTGCAATAAAAAGAAACCCTGCTGAACCAAGTCTCAGAGCCAAGGTTAATCGACTCAGGGTCGCAGAGCTTGGGTTGTGAGGCTCAAAACAGTAGTGTAGACATTCAGGCTTGGGCTGAAACCCAGGCAGAAACCAACTCCCTTTGCGGGGTTTCAGAGCCCGGGGTCCAGCCTCAGCCCAGATGTCTACACTGCACTTGTTAGCCCTGCAGCAAGCCCTGCGGCTGTAAGTCAGCTGATCTGGGCCTGCCGCAGTGGTTATTGCAGTTTTATTGCAGTGTAAATGTACCCAGAATGGCTAGAGTCTGAATGGCTATGCACAGTTTCCTAGGCACTTTACATTTATCTTTATGGCTTCTGTGACAGGGTGCTCTACTCACCGCAGGTATGGCGTGTCCCCGAGGCCATTCTGGGAAACAGCTCACCAGGTCCATGTCTTTCCCTGCAGTTGCAAGCTGTGCCTCCAACTCTTGTCACTTTGTCTGCAGCCCCCTCTTGCTCCAGGAGCTGCTGTGGCCCTCCAGCTAAGTCACTATCATGGTTTCCCCTTCCTGGAAGGAGTCTCTTCTCCCAAACAGTCTCAGGCCGTTTTCCTCTGCACTGTCCTGCTGGTGCCACTTCCCCAGTGGCTGGTTGGGGAACCTCTAGTCAGCCATTCAGGGATCCTCTAGTCAGCAGTCAAGATCTGTTCTACTTATACCTTGCTGCATTTCCCTGAGCCTTTTTCTAACCTTCTGGCTCCCCCTTCCTTCTCTGGGTCTGCCAGCTTCACCACTCCCTCCTCCAGGGACCAACTGAAGCCTACATGTCTCTGCAGCCTCCAAGCAGACCTCCCTCTACCCAGGGAGAGAGTGCAGCCTTTCCCAGCAGCCCCCTTCTGCTGCCAATTTCCTGTCTTTATGACCTTAACCCAGCTTATTCCTTCTCAGCTGAGCTCCCTTCCTGAGTCAGGGGATTGCTTAGCCACCTGATTCTCCTCAGCTGTGGCTTGTTGGGTTAATTAGCCCCCTTCTCAGTCTGCATTAACCCTTTCAGGGAAAGTGTGGCATGAATGACTGATCACAGCATATATCAACATAACACCTGAGCTCTTCGGAAACATTAATTCATTTAGCCTGACAACATCATCTATGTAAAGCATGAAGCCAAGGCAAAAAATAGATTAAGTGACTTGTCCAAGGTTACCCAGGACATATGTGGTAGAGCTGGGAATTGAACAAAGGACTCTGAAGTCTCAGTGCAGTGTCTTGACCACGAAACTATCTATCCTCCACCACACTATTGTTCAGATCTCGCTCTGTAGAGCGTATACCCTTAAATATTCTGCTTTCTTACTGAAAAGAAATCTTTAATCTCAAAAGATTCTCAGAACTAGTGAAAAATGTACAAACTGATACACAAACTATACATAAAGTAGGATACATTTCAGTCACAACAGAAATGCAGTAATCTCTGGGGTAAAATGTGGCAGCTATTTAACAGTGCGCAGAGAGTAGAGTACTGCAATAATGTAATTTCCATAATAGGAACAATCCTGGGCCTGTTGAAGTCAATGGGAGTTTTTGCCATTGATTTAGATGATGCCAAGGTTTCATCCTGTTTATTTGCTCTCTAAAATGCCATGCACACTTACTGTTTATATATATATATATATATGTGGTAGGTGAAAAGTTTTACATTTTCAACTGTTTTTGATGGAAAATTGGGGTTTGGCTAAACAATTTTTCACAAGGCATCTGCTTTACCATGGAAAATAGGGATATTTCTTGAAAAATTGGATACCTACAAACTTAAATTTTGTACACCTGCCCCCACCCCCCACACACACTTTTATTTTGATATTTCAATGAAGTAGCAGAATTGTTGTCAAAAAACTTAAATAAAACAGTATTTTGTTAAAATTATTCAATCAGACAAAACCCTCTTTTCAAACCCCCTCTAATAAGCAATATGAAATAATAAATGGCCTGATTCTGCCACATGTATTCCCATTGAAATTGGGTAGGAAACTGAGGATAATATTGCTTGTTCTGACTGAGGTCAGAACTTCAATTTTCAAGTCTCATCAGGCCAAATAGCGATTTGATGTTGAGACATTTATTAACCATGTGTGAGCCGATATGCTGAATATTCTTCAACTCATTAGACAACTGGTAGGTAATCCAGAGTGTTTTAAACCTCCTCAGGGCTCATGTGAAGAATGCAACCACTCATATATGAACTGTACCAGGTCAACCCATCCCCTGCTCCAGGCAAATCTCACCCATTTCCCCCACAGCAAAAGAACTTCCCTAGCAATACCTGAAAATAAGATTCTTGTTGCTGCCCCCTCATATTTAGATGCCTTCCCTTTTCCTAGCCCAGCACCTGGACCTAGGAATATTTACCCATCATCTTTGTACCCTTTAAAGCACGGAGTGACTAGATGCATGGACAAAATTTATCTGCAGTTGTAGTTTGCCTTAAGTTTGATTCTAAAGTTCAGACAGTAAAATAAGAGACTGGTTCTGAAACTCAGGTGACTAATCCCATTGACTTCATTAGGACTGCAAACATGAGTAAGGCTGCAGGACTGAGACCTGAGTTAGAAAGATGAAAAATGGAATAATACAAATCATTGGTGCTCAAATCTATGCTAGAATGAGCACACATCATAAAGAAGCTACTTTAGGTGAACCACATGATCATTGGGTGGGCAGGTAGGAGACTGTGTGTAGTTAAAAGGAGGACAGGCTCATGCAATTGTCAGATTATTGATAAAAGGGGTCCCAGACAATCATTGGGCTGGATCCAGTTAAAGGATCAGTTGATTAAGTTCCAAGGGATCCAATTTTCTATTTGTGTCTCCTCCCAAATTGACACACTATAAAGAGGAATATACTTTTATTTGACAATTAAAGTGTGATCATTAGAAAGGGATGGGTATTGTGAATCAGTTGTCACAGTAAAAGTGTGAACTTCAGCTTTGGGTTCAGAGCTTGGTTACCAGAAAAAGAGGAACAGAGAAAATAACTCTTCCTTCACAGTAATCCTAAATTGAAAATCAAACTCTCACTCTAGTACAATATATCCTGCTCTTTTAAAATGGCTTTGATTACATTTACTCCGAAGGAGATAGTATGTGCTCACTAGAAAGCATCAGTCCCATAGGATTTCTAGATATCATTTCTGAGATTATATTTTACTTGACTTTTTATGGTTCTGATCCTGACTTGCAATTTGTAGTCATAAATGCTTTTAGATATGCCCTCCCATCTCTGTAATTTCATTTCCTCCCCCCTCCCACGTCTCTCTTATCTTCACATGCAGAAATATTTCACTCTGATCCTGCATCTGCCATTCAGTATATATCAACTAGATAGTATGGTCTAGTACTTTAGTGGTGAGTGGTCAAGTGTTTTTAAAAATCAGTCTAGATTGCATGCACTGGCTTAAGGGAAAACTGATTTCCTATGATGTGAGACAAGGTGGGTGAGGAAGTATTTTGTTGGACCAGCTGTGAAGAGACCAGCTTTGAGCCTTACATTGTATGGCAAAATACCTTGTTCGCCTCAGTAGGCTTAGTCCTTTTTAGCCTTGGAGACTCAGGTTTGGGGCAAGGCGAATCCTTATAGGTGGCACAGGGTCCAGCTACTCCTCTCTTCAGTCAGTCCCTTGTGCTTGTTTTCCTTCCCTTCTGGGGAGCCAGTGCAGCCTCCCTACTGGGAAGGTCTGGTGTCTTGTTGCAAACAGCCTACTGGCAGCTTCCCTGCTCCTCTCACTCTTCCCCTCCTAGCACCCAGGGGAGGGTTTAAAAAGGTCCCAAGTAGTTGGAGTCAGCTGAGCCTAATTGGTTCCCTAGCAACTCCTTTTCCAGCTGAACCTTATTGCCCCATGGTTATCTCTCAGTGGATAGGGAGGGGCCTTTTAATCCCTGGGACTAATTATTACCCCCTTTTTGTAGCTGTTTGTCCTGGGTTTACCACAAGAGTTTTTCAGGTTTGGAAAAAGTAACCAGAGTGTTGCCGCTAAACACAAGATGGTAAACACATGTTGGAAGACACAATTTAAAGCGAAGTGGGCAATTAACACCTTTGCAGTCATAGCACAAATAAAGATTATTAGGCTACAAATTTTGTAATTAGACATGTCTCTGAGACCATGATTTTTAGTCTCTAACAGAGTTATGAATTTATGCTCCATGCTAATGTTTTGAAAGTGTCGTGCAGGTTTCCTTTGAGGATAACGACTGATAGGTCAGCTATGGAGTGACTGCTTTGTGAAAAGTTTTGTCTACAGATAATAGGGTGTGTCACAGGGTTTACCACCCACCACAGACCTGGCACCTCCTGCTGTTCACTTTGGAGATTAGCTCGATGCCAAAGCCCTCATCCACGATTTGCACATCATCGCTCTGACTCTGTCCAGTCTGCGGCCCCTCTTTCAGCCTCAGGAGCCACCATGTTCCCTTCACAACTCAGCCCTCCGACTAGGTCACTCTGTGTTTCCCCCTTCCAGGGTTGGTAACACTGTCCAATAGTTCAGCCACTTCCTCAGTAGCAAGTATAGGGGACCCAGGCCCACTCACTACTCCGGGTCTCAACCCAGGGTACCTATATATAGCAGTCTCTTGCTGTGACCCTTTAACTTCTCCCAATGCCGCTGTTTCCCTGGGTCACTTCCAGCACCTTCTTCACCCTTGCCTCAGGACATGCAACTACCCAGTCCCAGCAGCCAGCCAGGAGATCTCTTGTGCTCCCTGCTAGCAGTTGCTCTGTCCAAAGTGCTATAGGTCTCTCAGTTTGTTAGAAACACAGTCCTTACTCTTTAAGCTCCTAGCAACAACTGACCCTGTTCTGCACTGAAGTGCTTCTTATATGGGGCCTGCTGTCTCCGGATTGGCTGCTGTCTGCAGCCTTTCTCTGATTGGCTGTGTTCCATGCAGTCTCTCTAGGCCACTCGGAGGACCCACCTCCACTGCACCTTTCTGGGGCAGAGTATGGTAGGACCCCAGGGGCTTCCCTTTTCCTCTTCCACTCCTATGTGGAGTGGACACCCTGTCACAGGGTGTTTTTGTCTTTTATCATTTTTGTGTGTGAGTTCATTTGAGAGCATAGTGATTGTCTGGTTTCACCCACATAGTCGTTGGGGGATTTGCTGCACTGGATGAGGTCACCTCATGGTGTTATAGGCATGTGTAGGATCACTGGATCTTGAAAGGTGTGTTGTGGGGGTTATTGATTGTCATAGCAGTAGAGGTCTCAGGTTTTGCATCTGTTGTTCTGGTAGGGTCTGGTGCCACTTTGAGTTGGTGTGTCCTGGTCTGTGGGGAACTTGCTTCTGGTGACACTAAAAATTACGTTTTTTTTGCAACTATATTAACCCCTCATCCTTAACAATAGTCCCACCTTGTAGTTAGCTATGACACTTTCTGGTTATCTTTTCAGACCTGAAGAAGAGCTCCATGAAGCTCAAAAGCTTATGTCTTCCACCAGCCAAACTTGGTCTAATAAAAGATACTACCTCATGCACCTTGTGTCTCTCATATCCTGGGACCACTACACCTCCAACACCACTGTGTATGATATATGGCATTTTAACTTATTATTTGAAATTACTTCCATGAAGCAACAAAATGGCATTCAGATCACATGCATGTGAACAAGCAAAAGAATTTCCTTTGACAACATGCTCTTATGAGATCACATTTGTAAAACATCACATAAAATTCAGTGTATAATGTATCAACTTATTCCCTTGCTTTTTTGGTACTAAAGATGTAATGTTGAGAGGATTTTTTTCCAAGGTGACATAAATATTGGATATACAGAAGAAAATGTGACTTGTTCATCCTATAAGAAATATCTCCTAAAAGATAGTTCTTTACTTAGCAAATTATCAGACCGCAGAAATGGAGAAGATAAGGAAATGACAGTTTCATTAAACAGCTGTTTGCATCTGACTTTAAAGCAAGCACAGACTTTAGACAGCTGCCTATCACAAAAACATGTCTAGATAGAGTAGGAGGCAGAACTAGGATGCTATGCAAACAACAGTAATGATAGAAATCATTGCAAAGACACATTCTTAAATAAGGTTACACTCAGAAAACTGACAATGGAATAACAAAATCCAGGATTCCGTATTTTTTTATTTTTCAGTGATTTATGGATTAAATTTGCTTCCTTTACAAATAAAAATAATGTTCTTCTATCTTCTAGCGCTGCAATCTGGGATCTATAAATAAAGCTACGCTCTTACTCCTCTTCTGTTATTATCAGTAATAAAGATTTTGCAATAAGAACTTAGCTGATGAATTTCTTCATAATAAACAAGAAATAGAATCCATGTCAGAGAATCTGTCTCTGATGAGTTAAGGTAAGGAGATATGACTCAGATAAATGCAAGGAGCAGACTGGCTGATTAAGAAGGTGCCATTTTTATATTGTCTGTCTGCCAATAACTATACTTTTTAACATGGGCCAAAAGTCAAGATAACATGCTTGCATTAAAGGAAGTAACAAAAGGACAAGTAGGGAAGTCTCAGCTGGCATTTTTGTATCTATCTCATTCCTGGAAATTGGAAGATGGCCGTTTTGCATAAAGGGCTCTGTGATAGATATGCCCTGGAGGTGGGAAATGTATTCAGAAAATGCACAGCAAAATTATCTAATTAGATTAGACCAAAAGTACAAATTTTAGAGCTGGCCAGTGAATGGGATTTTTCCCATGAAAACTTTCATGGTAAAATTTCCTTTTAAATTTTTCAGTTGGGGAAATTCAGATTTTTCCCAGGGAAAATTCTGAAAATATAGGAAAATGTTTTTTTACCCACTTTCCCAAATTTTGTTAGTGTTTGCTAATTTATTCCAGCTGGGAAGCAAGAAGAAAATAATGTGGAATTGGGGAATACCCTACTGTTCTCTCCTTACATTGAAGGCTTTCCATGCCTCTTAACACTTGAACCGTTTGTCTCTCCACAGTCCACACCCTTTTATTTCCGCTATGTTTTCTGGAAATAAGGTGACCAGAACAGAGCACAGGTGAGGGTATACTATTGATTTTATATATATAGAGAGAGAGAGTGACATTTTAATATTTTCAGTATTTTGGTCTAATTTTTTTATACTTCCTAACATTGTTTGTTTGCTTTTTTGATTGCTGCTGCATGTTGAGCAGAAGTTTTCATTGAGCTATCTACAGTCATGGCCAAGATAGAACAAAACTAATAATTCATTTTTCGTTTTCAATAGCAGCAATGAAAAATATTGGTTAGTTTTGAAACCAAAATTACTTTTTCAGTTTTTTCTGACCGACACAAATGACCACAATCAAACAGAGGAACAAAAATTCATTTTGGGCCAAACAAAATGTTTCTTTTAACCTGAAAAAAATTTTTTTTTAGTTTTTCATTATGTTTTGGGGTGTCTTATATGCGCTTCAAAATTTTTTAAACTATTTCAAAATAAAAAGTGAAATTATTTCATATCAAAAATATCAAAACAAACCATTTATACATTTATTTATTTTAGTTCCATTTGTTTTCAGGTAATACTATTTGCCAAATTCGACATGAATTTTGCAAATAATTTTGGTCATCCCAAAATGACATTTTGCAACAAGTTAACTGTTCAGCCAAAAAACTTCATGCAGAGCTAGGCTCAGGTTTGTTTCCTGAATGGTTTCATGTAATTCAGAATCCTGACATGACTTCAGGAGTTAGTTGTTCCTTACACTGTGCACGTACTTTGCATTTGTCAGCCTTGCATTCCATCTGCCATCAAGTTTCCGTAGCCTTAAATCCTTCCGAAGCTCCTTGCAATCTTCTCTAGTCTATAGTAAACTAAATAATTGTTACCTGCAGGTTTTGCAACCCTACTCTTCACCTCCTTTTCCAGATCACTAATAGATATGTTAAATAACACTTATCCTAATACAGTTGTATTAGGAATGTTGTTAACCTTTGCCACATCTATAACTGACCATTTATTCTGACTCTGTTTTGTACCTCTTAGCCAATTTCTAATCCATGTCAAGAGGCCTTTTAGTGTTTATTTAATGATTGTGGCTACAGACTGCAATCTTGATTCTGTTCTGATGTAGCACACCAGGGTAGCTGCATTGACGTCAGTGGTGTTGCACTGATTTTACACATGTGAGATCAGGAGCAGGTCCTTGTATGTATATTTTAGGGTTATTGTCCATCCTCCCCTGCCTTCAGGTATATAGGGTGTCCACCAGTTTCATCTTGTGCTGGTTTGTTCAAGCTCCTAAGTGTCACTTTGATGGATTTGGCTTCTGTTTCTATTGTTCTGTGTAAAGTTTCTGTAGGTCACCCTCTTCTTGTCTATCTAGGTGGTGTCCACATTATCATTTGACGTGGAAGTTGTGTTGCTGACATCCTTAAAGCATGTCCTAAATATGTCCATTATCGTCATCTTACAATGTTTGATGCTTTGGTTGGTTTGCTCTACTTTGAATTTCTGGTGCTGCAAGACGCTCTTTCCAATAAACTCAGAAGATCTTCTGCAGGCATTTACTTTGGAATGAATTGACCTTTGCATCAGTTTTTGTTGTAGCTTTTCATGTCTGCTCTGTAAAGGAGGAAGACCTGATGCTGGTTTTAAACATTTGTATTTTTGTGTCAGCACCATTCATATTACTTTTCCAAATCGTTCAAGTTTATGGAAGTTTTTTGCTGCTTTAGATATTTATTGCTTGACATGTAGCCTGGTGTCACCACCATCGCACATCTCATTCCCTAGAAATGTAAAATGATTAACTTCTTATGTTTCTCCTTCTACTCTGATGGTTGTTTTTGGGACACTGATAGCCATATCTCTTGTCTTTCCCTTATCAATGAACAAATCAACTTGTTTTGCTGTGTTTGACAAAATCTGGGTCTTTTTTTTCCGTGAAGTGATATGTTGAACCGAGCAGAACAGCGTCATCAGTGAAAACAAGATCATCCAATTAGGCTTTATCACTTGTCCATAAAATTCCTTGGTTGCCTTCTGTGTTTACTTTTCTCATGACATAGTCAATGACCAGTGAAAACAATAGTGGGAACATAACCCTCACCTTACTCAGGTTGTCACTGCAAACCATTGGCTGGTGGTGGTGTTGTCCTCTCTGACTGCATATTTGGCAGTATCATATAGATCCTTGATAATTCTAATTATTTTTTGCTGCTATTCCATAGTACACCATAATTTTCCAAAGACTGTCCCAGTGTACACTGTCAAAAGCCTTCTGCAAATCTACAAAACGTATCACAAGAGGTGCTTGTTGTTCCACACTTCGTTCTATGATATGTCTGAGAACAACAATCTTTCTTTAGCAGCTGGCATTAACACATTAAAACTTCAGAAAACAGCCAATCAATCGCAATACCATCCAAATCAAATAGACAAAATTAACAGAAAAATTGGTCACCAAACCATGGGGCCCTGAGGCAGTGAACAGCAAAACCACAACGCTCAGGAGTGAATGTGGACAAATTGGAGAGAGTCCAGAGGAGCTCAGTGAAAATGATTAGGGGGCTGGGGCACATGACTTATAAGGAGAAGCTGAGGGAACTGGGCTTATTTAGTCTGCAGAAGAGAAGAATGAGGAGGGATTTGATAGCAGCCTTCAACTACCTGAAGGGGGTTCCAAAGAGGATGGAGATAGGCTGTTCTCAGTAGTGGTAGATGACAGAACAAGGAGCAATGGTCTCAAGTTGCAGTAGGGGAGGTCTAGGTGGGATATTAGGAAACACTATTTCACTAAGAGGGTGGTGAAGCACTGGACTGGGTTACCTAGGGAGGTGGTGGAATCTCTATCCTTAGAGGTTTTTAAGGCCCAGCTTGACAAAGCCCTGGCTGGGATGATTTAGTTGGTATTGGTCCTGCTTTGAGCAGGGGGTTGAACTAGATGACCTCCTGAGGTCTCTTCCAACCCTAATATTCTATGACCTTTAATGATCATATATATTTAAATCAATTATTATTCCACTGTAATCATTGTAATATGTTAACATTTTCCAATTTGCCCCAGTTATTCAGTAAATAAGTAACAATTACTTTCTACATCTCTCAATTTGCTGGAAGAATCTCTCTTAACTAACCTACTCAGAATATCACACTTATTTTTCCCTAGGAAACTAGGCACAAATGACTGGGAAGCTATAAAAGGAATGATTAAATCATCTAAGTTTTAATAAGTAGACTACTCGCACTAAGGATTGTACATACCCACACAACTATAAATAATCCTTTATACAAGGAGATAGTAAAGAAAGAAAGAAAAATAGTTTTAATTTAAAACACAACAAATTAAATGAATTCAGGGAAAGGAAAGGCTGCTGTTTCAGTTTAACTTTCTATTAGAATCTTCTATAATTTTAGTAACATAAAAGATCCTTTCTTGAACTGTTCTTTGAATTTAACCTGTATATTATATCAATGATTACTTTCAATGATTTCTCCCAATCTAATGTCCTTAATTACATATTAAATATGTATGTAAATATACAGTAATAATATAGACATAATAAATATGTCCTTAAATACATATTTACTAAGATCTCAGTAAATATGTATTTAAGGAGGCATCCTATATCTGATGAGAACAGTTAATTGCATGATCTTTGTCTAACCAGGCAATTCATTTGAAAGACTTATGGCTTGATTCAAAAAATACATATGGAAGAATCATCTAATTTTGCAACAGACATGTGTTAGGGGGCTTATTCCTTCACCCACTTACTTCCCTGGTCCTTCTCGCATGAACAGAGAGCAACAATACCCGAAGTCCAAAGGTGCAAACAATTCGATGTTTATTGGGGTGAACTTCCAGCAAGCATGATTTCAGTTTCCTTCCTTAGTATCCTCCTTCCCAGCTCTGACACCACAGAGCCTTACACCTGTGTCCCATTCCCATTCCTGCCCTTAGCCAAACATTATTCCAATTTCCTTACCCCCATTCCCTGTTCCCATCTCCCCCACCCACCCACACACCCACCCCCTCCCACCCACACCCACTCACTTCGTCATTGACTACAGATTAGATAGTAAAACTTGAGTTCTGCTTAGCTATACCTTAACCAATCATTTTCCTGAAATTTAACTAACCAATCCTAACATATTGTAACATGATTATGTAACCAATTATATCCCACCACCTTAATTAGTTTACACCCAGCAAAATTAATTATACAGCAGACAGAAACAATCACAGAACCAGACAGAGATTATACAGACAAACAATAGCAAAGTGGGAACTATAATGACAAGACAATACAGAAGTGAGGATTTCACATCCCAGCTATTGACAAGTGAGTTCTTGCCAGACAGGATGCTATCAAACTAAGTTTCCTTTTACATTTTCTAGGCACTTCCCTTTCTCTGGAGGTGATAGGAATACAATCCTGTCCTGATAGTGCCTAACAGCCCAATAGCACCTTATTTCAATGTGACTAGTTTCGAATGTGAGGATGTGACTGTTCGCTTCCTAGCTTATGGCTGCCTCTGCTGCTTAGCCAAAGGCCTTAGCCTAAGAACAGGGCCTCAAATTGTCACAGTAAGAGAAGGCCCTTACACTGGCAGACAGTGATTTTGATTCTTTCTTTTATACCTCTAGAACTAGCCAAGTGATAAGAATACACCTAAATTCTTAAAGTACAGGCCTTTGCAGACAGGCCTGAATATCTATATCCTAACAGCATGCAATGTTTATTATACAGCATGCTTTACTTGGGCTCCTGTAACAAGTAGATGAGCCTGGCAAATGTGCATTTACTCATGCATAGTTTGAATAGACAACTCTTTAGCTTCTAGAAAAGGAGTACTGGTGGCACCTTAGAGACTAACCAATTTATTTGAGCATAAGCTTTCGTGAGCTACAGCTCACTTCATAGGATGCATACTGTGGAAAGTACAGAAGACGTTTTTATACACACAAACCATGAAAAAATGGGTGATTACCCCTACAAAAGGTTTTCTCTCCCCCCACCCCACTCTCCTGCTGGTAATAGCTTATCTAAAGTGATCACTCTCCTTACAATGTGTATGACAATCAAGGTGGGCTATTTCCAGCACAAATCCAGGCCATCTCCCCCCCCCCCCCCCCCCAGCAAACACTCTCCCGTTGGCAACAGACCATCCAAAGTGACCACCCTCCCCACAATGTGCACGACAATCAAGGTGGGCCACCTCCAGCACAAATCCAGGTCCTCTTCCCACCCCCAACACACACACAAACCCACTTTCCTGTTGGTAATAGCTGGAAATGGCCCGCCTTGATTATCATACACATTGTAAGGAGAGTCATCACTTTAGATAAGCTATTACCAGCAGGAGAGTGGGGTGGGGGGAGAGAAAACCTTTTGTAGTGATAATCACCCATTTTTTCATGGTTTGTGTGTATAAAAACGTCTTCTGTACTTTCCACAGTATGCATCCAATGAAGTGAGCTGTAGCTCACGAAAGCTTATGCTCAGATAAATTGGTTAGTCTCTAAGGTGCCACAAGTACTCCTTTTCTTTTTGCGAATACAGACTAACACGGCTGTTACTCTGAAACTTGTCTTTAGCTTCTGTTTCCATCTTGCCAGCTCAGCTGCTGGTCACCACAACAATTGCAGAATGTTAGGACTTGATGTAATAGAGGAAAGTTGCAGCTCTGATACAGTCTAAAAATTTTGATTGGGGAGGAACAGATGCGGGAGTGCAGGGTAACTCTCCAGGATTCTCTTCTATAATTATTTGCGCAGAGCAGCATTATTATGGAGATTAGCAAAGGTCAGCAATAAACTGTCAGAGAGAGAATCTCAGTTAGAAATTGTCCACAGACAGGGTAAATTATAGGGTGAAAGAGGATGGTTGCAATGGAATCTGGATTTAAAAGCTGGGGGGTTGGGAGGGGGGCAAATCAGCAGTTTGCAGGTATTTTCGAGGTAAAGTTTTTTGTGGGTTTCTTTCTTTAAAATTACAATTATCATGTGTTTCATGCTTTATGTAAAAGCTGATAGTTTTTCAGCTAAAATAAAATGCATTACTAATGTAAATAAGAACATGTGTGATCCGTGGCATTTCCAGCGTCACTTCTGTCATATTTCCTTCAGCTTTTAGACAAGCTCAGTGTATAATTCAGAAAGCTGGGAAGGGAACAGCTACTCCTCCTCTGCATTGGTTTCAGGAGCTCAAGAATTTAGTTGTAGTTGTGGCAATGGCAGATCCTCAGTAGCCAGTTAGAACCCACATGCTTGCAGGGTGGCTAGCAGCCAGCAGTAAAAATTAAAGGCACAGCAGTACAAGGTTATCAGTTACAAAACGGAGCCAGCCACATGACCACATTTTAAAAATTTGGATTCTGGACAATAAGAGGAGAGAGCAGAAACTGCCATTTTGGAGGGGCATGTCTGATGCACCTTTCCCTTGCTCCAGTTTGAAACCAGAGTAACTCCACTGGCTTCACTGGAGTCACTCCTGATTTATTCAAGTATAAGTTAGAGAAGATTGAGGTTCAAAGTATTCTGATGCTTTGGTGGCATATTAAAAATGAGTTTGGAGGGAGAATTAAGGGTCACATTGTCCTCTGGTATAAATGGGCAAAACTCCATTAAAGCCAATAGATTTGCATCCCCTAACACCAGCAGATAATTTGGACCAGAGTCCCTGTCTGCTATGGACATTGAAGTTCTTATGCTACTTTAACGTAGGAGTTTACCCCATTGTCCTGGTCAAATCTTCCCTTCCAACCACTGTTGTGCAGCCTGCTGTATATAATTTTTCTCACCCTGTTGCCACAGTCTCACCCCATAAGAGACTGCACATCAGTATTTGTTAGAACTGGTTGTGTGTGTGTGTGTGTGAAATGTCATATTTTAAAAGTTTTGTTTTGTCAAAATGAACTTTCCATCAGAAATGTCCAATTTTAATATTTTGAGGGTTTTCATAAATACGTGAAAACTTTTGAAGAAAATTTGAAAAAAAATCCCCAACCAACTCTAGTGCGTGGGTGAGTCTGTATCCAAATCCTGAAGTCCTGGTTCAGTTTTTACTCAGTCATTTTAATATGAATGTTGCCTTACTGAGGACTGAATGAGGATTCTGAATGAGGATTTGACCCACAGTTTATAAAATACTTTGGATTTTTTATTATGAAACTGCTTTATTAAACATGACATTGCTCCTGATACTCCTTTTGCCTGCCCCTGGGTAAAGTAGGACTAACTGTGTTGAAGTCAGCAGAGTTACACTAGTTTATGACTAAGTCATGGTTTGGGGATCTGAACTTTGCCCCAAGTTTCAAGGTTGTTCAGAACTGGGATTACTACTTGGGCCCATCATACTGAGCTGCAAAAATCCAATCTGAAGTTGAACTTCCCCAGAGTTTGGTGGTGAAGGAAGAGATTTGCTGGAGGGTTGTTGTTTAGACTCATTACTACTTATAATGACAAATGATAAGCCGTATAAAAGTATGGGGAACAAAAATGGATGTTAATGGCTGTGAGATGCAAGTGACTGGCAAATTTGTATGATTGGGACTCTGTATAGAACAGAGCAGACAGAGAGAAGAAACTTAAAATCATAGGTTTAAGGAAAGGTGCCTTTAATTGACAATGGAAATGTTATAGTGGACCTGGGGAGCTGTAATATACGAGACTTATCTTCAGGCCAGTAATCAAGCTATGCTTCATGAAGAGATGAGCTGGTAATTTGCAAAACCATACAAGCAGGAACTGTCTGTTTTTGCCAAAAAAACGAGGAGTACTTGTGGTACCTTAGAGACGAACACATTTATTTGGGCATGAGCTTTCATGGGCTAAAACCCACTTCATCGGCTGCATGCAGTGGAAGATTCAGTTGGAAGATATATGTACACAGAGAACATGAAAAAATGGCTGTTGCCGTACCAACTGTAATGAGACCAATCAATTAAGGTGAGCTATTATCAGCAGGAGAAAAAAAAATGTAGTGATAATCAGGATGGCCCATTTCAAACAGTTGACAAGAAGGTATGAGTAACAGTAGGGGGTAAAAATTAGCATGGGGAAATAGTTTTTACTTTGTGTAATGACCCATCCACTCCCAGTCTTTATTCAAGCCTAATTTAATGGTGCCCAGTTTGAAAATTAATTCCAATTCTGCAGTTTCTCGTTGGAGTCTGTTTTTGAAGTTTTTTTGTTGGAGAATTGTGACTTTTAGGTCTGAAATTGAGTGACCAGGGAGGTTGAAGTGTTCTCTGGCTGGTTTTTGAATGTTATAATTCTTGATGTCTGATTTGTGTCCATTTATTCTTTTGCATAGAGATTGTCCAGTTTGACCAATGTACATGGCAGAGGGGCATTGTTGGCATATAATGGCATATATCACATTGGTAGATGTGCAGGTGAACGAGCCTCGGATGGTGCGGCTGATGCGATTAGGTCCTTGAACAGATATGTGGACGGAGTTGGCAATGGGCTTTGTTGCAAGGATAGGTTCCTGGGTTAGTGTTTTTGTTGTGTGGTGTGTGGTTGCTGGTGAGTATTTGCTTCAGGTTGGGGGGCTGTCTGTAGGCGAGGATTGGCCTGTCTCCCAAGATCTGTGAGAGTGAGGGATTGTTCTTCAGGATAGGTTGTAGATCCTTGATGATGTGCTGGAGAGGTTTTAGTTGGGGGCTGAAGATGACAGGTAGTGGCATTCTGTTTTCTTTGTTGGGCCAGTCCTGGAGTAGGTGACTTCTGGGTATTCTTCATGTTCTCTGTGTGTGTATATATATATCTTCCTATTGTATTTTCCACTGCATGCATCCAATGAGGTTTTAGCCCACGAAAGCTTATGCCCAAATACATTTGTTAGTCTCTAAGGTGCCACAAGTACTCCTCGTTTTTTTTTTGTTTGTTTGGTTTTTTTTTTTGCTGATACAGACTGACACGGCTACCACTCTGAAACCTGTCTGTTTTTGATATGCTCTGGAGCTAATAAAATGCTGAAACTTGTCAGACTTGTGTATTGTCTACCTTACAGTTACCTACATTTGCCTTTGGAATGTCGACAACAGAATAGAATTACCATTAAAATTCACACTCATCATTCAAATTATTTGTCATACTGATTTCCCTTTAGGGAAGGAGCTGTTTTGGTGATTATATGTTCCTTTAAAAGAGACATCATTTCCTCCCTAAATTCAGTAATCACAGTTTTTTTTTAATGAAGATAGAACAGTCATTCCTCACTAAAATTCCTATGTGCCAGATTTTATCTTCTATCTCTATAGATGGAAATTTAACACCAACCATTCCTTGCATGGCAATTTGTGTGTTGGACTTTTTTTTTCTTTTCTTTGCATCATTCTAGTTACTGCTCTTTCTGTAATAAGAGATGCAGTGATTGATGTGATAGGACGAGCAGGGATACTGTAAATCAAGGGGAAAGTCTACAGAATAAGAGCGGCATAGCAAGATACAATACAAATCAGCCAAGCAGTGCATTATTTTTGCTGTATCATCACAGGACAAATGACAATGTGTAAAATGAAGCAGGAAGGCAATAAAATAAAAGAATGTTTGTTTTTAAATCTAGTCAAGTTGCTAATGTAATTTGGAAGGTGTGTCAGAGAAAAAATGAGGAGTCACTTGATTGCAACAAAATTAGGCCCCAATTCGGCACAGTACTTAAACATGGACCTAACTTTGAATACTGCATTTGAAGTCAACAGGGAGTGCTTAAAGATGGGCACAGACCTTGTCAAATCAGGACGTTGATCCATGATAAATAAAAAAGTAGCTCTATATCTCTCTGCTCAGAAAATAAGCATAGATCCTGAGCGTGATCTTCCTCCCTCTATAATTGACAGGGTATTACTGCAGTGCAGTAATAAGCTTTATTATGCTATTTTCTATGTTCCCTACCATTAGATAGGGAAATGCTGCAGTAAACTTAACTGCTGCGCGTAGTTCGTGTATAAATGTATACATTTATCCTATAAGGATACTCTGAGAATCAATTAATATCTGTAGAATGCTTTGAGACCCATGGATAAAACTATCATACGTGCCCTTACAACTTGTCCATTTTCAGGGCAGGTGTGAGAGAAGGATATCCATTGTGCATTGTCAGCTTCTGATTGTTAAATCAATGCAATGCTTTACATACTGTAGCGAAAATAATATCACCCTCAAAATGTCCATGTTGAAAGGTCAGCAGCTTCACAACCAAGTCACAGAGCTCCTACAGATTGCAGTATGTCAGGTCATTTATGCTTATGTTTGCATTCATGATATCACAAGGTAGATTAAATTATTTTAAATTTGAATTACATTAGTGGGGGAAGTCACCTTTCTTGCAGTCCTGCAGGACTGTTACTAAACATAAGGGTGAAAAAAACATTAAGATGGAATAGTAAACATTGCAAAATCAGTGCAGTGGGGGAGGGCTAAGTTGGATATTAGGAAACACTATTTCACTAGGAGGGTGGTGAAGCACTGGAATGAGTTACCTAGGGAGGTGGTGGAACCTCCATTCTTAGAGGTTTTTAAGGCCTGGCTTGACAAAGCCCTGGCTGGGATGATTTAGTTGGTGTTGATCCTGCTTTGTGCAGAGGATTGGACTAGATGACCTCCTAAGGTCTCTTCCAACCCTAATATTCTACGATTCTATGAAATTATATTATTTGTAATGGAAGTAAAATGGTACAGATCCTCAACTAAAATCGTCTCCAGGAAATGGAGCATCATTCAGACCTCTCCTACCTCTCAAATAATGTTTGTCAAAAGTCAAACGGTTTCATAACACAGTAACACATTTTTTTTTCATTCATCAGGAAAGTACATCCTTCCCACCTACACTTCCCCCTGATTCTTTTATGGCAATCATAATCTCTTCCTATACTAAACTGGTGAAAACTGAGAAGTTGTAGATCTAAAGGTGGAGGCCTGGAATTACTTCAAGTCAAAGTTGCAGAAAATATCAGAAGCCTGCATCCCAAGAAAGGGGAAAATATTCATGGGCAGGAGTTGTAAACCAAGCTGGATGAGCAAGCACCTTAGAGAGTTGATTAAGAAAAAGCAGAAAGCCTACAAGGAGTGGAAGATGGGAGGGATCTGACCTTATTGAGGTCAGAACCTATAGGGATAAAGTGAGAAAGGCGAAAAGCCATGTGGAGTTGGACCTTGCAAGGGGAATTAAAACTAATAGTAAAAGGTTCTATAGCCATATAAATAAGAAGAAAACAAAGAAAGAAGAAGTGGGACTGCTAAACACTGAGGTTGGAGTGGAGATTAAGGATAATCTGGGCATGGCCCAATATCTAAACAAATACTTTGCCTCAGTCTTTAATGAGGAGCCTGGGGATAATGGTAGGAAGACAAATGGGAAGGAGGATATGGAGGTAGATGTTACCACATCCGAGGTAGAAGCCAAACTTGAACAGCTTAATGGGACTAAATCGGGGGGCCCAGATAATCTTCATCCAAGAATATTAAAGGAGCTGGCATATGAAACCGCAAGCCCATTAGCAAAATGTTTAATGAATCTGTAAACTCAGGGGTTGTACCTTATGACTGGAGAATTGCTAACATAGTTCCTATTTTTAAGAAAGTAAAAAGAAGTGATCCAGGTAACTACAGGCCTGTTAGTTTGACATTTGTAGTATGGAAGGTCTTGGAAAAAATTTTGAAGGAGAAAGTAGTTAAGGACATTGAGGTCAATGGTAATTGGGACAAAATACAATCGGGTTTTACAGAAGATAGATCGTGTCAAACCAACCTGATCTCCTTCTTTGAGAAGATAACAGGTTTTTTAGACAAAGGAAACACAGTGGATCTAATTTACCTCAATTTCAGTAAGGCATTTGATACGGTTCCACATGGGGAATTATTAGCTAAATCGGAAAAGATGGGGATCAATATGAAAACTGAAAGGTGGATAAGGAACTGGTTAAAGGGGAGACTACAGCAGGTCACCCCTTCAGGTTTATCCTTCCATTTAGTTTGAACTGAATTAGCTCATGATTGCTCGAACCAAGGTTGTCCCCTACAACCATTTCTTTTATGAGGTCCTCACTACTCACCAAAACCAAATCTAAAATGGCATCCCCTCTTGTTGGTTCAGCAACTACTTGGTGAAGGAATCCATCAGCTATTGCATCCAGGAAAATCTGAGCCCTATTATTATTACTAGCACTTGTCCTCCAGTCTATATCTGTGAAGTTAAAGTCTCCCATGATCACACAATTCCCATTAGTATTTACTTCACTGAAAACATTGAAGAGGTCTCTATCCATATCCAGGTTGGATCCTGGCAGTCTATAGCACACCTCAAGCACTGTCCCAGGGGAAGCTCTAGTAGCTTTCTTCCCCAATGTGATTTTTGCCCAGACAGACTCTGTCTTATCCATTCCATCGCTTCTTATTTCTTTACATGCTACCTCATCATTGATATACAATGCTACTCCACCACCTTTGCCTTTATTTCTGTCTTTCCTAAACAGCACATACCTTCCATACCTGTAGTCCAATCATGACTACTATTCCACCATGTTTCTGTTATCCCTAGAATATCTGCTTTCACTTCCTGCACCAGCAGCTCTAGTTCCTCCATTTTGTTACCTAGGCTGCTCACATTAGGGTACAAACATCTTAATTTTTGCTGTTTGGCCTCGCTCACATTCTTTACCCAATTAGGCACAAACATTCTACCGCCAGTATCGCCTATTAGACTCGTATGTATGTTTCCCTTCCTCCTTATGTCCATTCTCCTACCCATGGCTATATCCTTTCTTACTTCATTTTCTTCCCTCTCAATGTTAAAATCCGGTGTGGAGATTACCTGGACATCTCCCAACCATCTCCCCCAGATTCCTAGTTTAAAGCTCTCTTGATCAGTTGTGCCATCCTCCATCCTAGAAGTCTATTTCCCTCCTTACTCAGGTGAAGTCCATCCCGAGAGAACAAGTCCTCTATCCATGAATGCCTCCGTGGTCAAACATCCCAAAGCCCTCCTTATAGCAGCAGTGCCTGAGCCATCTGTTGAGCATCATAATCTTGTCACACCTTTGTTGCCCTTCTCTAGGAACAGGCAGAATCCCACTGAAGATCACCTGAGCCTTGATTTCCTTAAGTGTCTTCCCCAGCCTGGCATGGTCTCCCTTGATAAGTTCCAGTGAGAATCTAGCCATATCATTTGTTCCCACATGAAGGACAATCAGTGGATTCTTTCCCACTCCTGTTAGGATCCTCTTCAGCCTCAGCCACATCCCATATCTTAGCAGACAGCACACCCTTCTGTTCTCTGGATCAGCTCTTGTTACAGGCCTGTCTATTCTTCTCAGTAAGTAGTCCGCAATCATGTAGACCTGCCTTTTCCTGGTGATGGTGCGATTCTCCAGTCTATCCCCTGTTCCCTCTGGCTGCAAGTCCTCTCAATTCCCATCGTCCCTTGCAATCCTCTGCAACCCATCCCATATCCTCCTGGGGCCTGTATTTGGTCGTGTTATCTCCATTGACTCTTGCCCTCTTCCTATAGGACTAGCTACTCTTCTCTTCTTCCTTGCCCTCTCACCTTCAGTGACCACCTGCTGTGCTTCTTCTTCATTTTCCAACTCTGCAAACCTGTTCCTGAGCTCTTTCTCCTTCACTAGTTCGTCTTTTCCTCTGTCTGGTTCTCTTAGTCACATGCTTCCACTGTCCACTTTCCTCACCCAGCAGTCTCCCCTCAGAGTTCTTTGGTCCTGCTTCCATCTGCAAGTCTGAGCTTTTCTCTTCGGCCTCCTCATGTCTTTGCTCCATCATCCGCTCGAACCCCCTTCTAAACTCGACCAGAGTTTCCTCCTGCATCTCCAATCCTTGGATCTTTTCTTCCATCAGCTCTATCAGGCGGCACTTCATGCAGACGAAACTCTTTTCAGGTACCCCGGCCGGGATCATGTGCGTGCCACAGCTGCTACATCCAGTCTTCTTCATTGTGTCTTCCACTGCTTGGGTCACGACCACGGCTGCCTCTGTATCTGTCATCGCCTTCCCGCCTAAGTCCTGTTAGTCTGGGAAACACAAACCAAACCAAAACACCACCACCCACAGCAAAACAAACCCCCAATGAGCACCAAAACACTGCCAGACCACCACACACTCCCTTCGCTAGCCTGTCTGTTCCTTTGCCTGGCTCTTAGTCTTCCCCCCCAAACCCCGCTTACAAACTCCCCTGCAAACTCCCCTGTTTACAGCTCTGGCTGCTATGCCACAGCACCCGTCTGTCTAAATGATGTACTAGCACTCGGCTGAGCCCTCAAGGGTTAACACATTGTTGTTAATGTAGCCTCCTACTCTACAAGGCAGCACGAATGGAGGGACTGGAGACAGCATGGCAGAGCGAGACAGAGACACACACCCTGGGTGAGAGAGAGAGAGACGTGCATTGCCCCTTTAAGTACGCTGACCCTACTCTAAGTACACTGCCTTTTTAAGTAGATCAGTAAGTTGAGACAGCAGCTGCTGCCAGCAAGCTCCCTCAGTCCTGAGCCCTGTCATGTCTCCTCCCCTCCCCCGCTCTGTGAAGTTGGGAGGCAGAAGTGGGGGGCACACCCTGACATTACCCCCCCCCAGCGCCCTCCGCTCTGCACAGCAAGCGGGAGGCTCCTGGGAGCAGCTCCAAGGCAAAGGGCAGGAGCAGCACAGGGCAGTGGGGGGAGGGACACCTGAACTGCCCAGCAATTGATAGCCTGCTGGGCAGGGGGTCTGATAGGGGGGGCTGCCGGTTCACCCTGGTTCCAAGCCCCCACCAGCTTGCTGCAAAGGGCTGCGCTTCCTGCAAGCAGTGGACAAAGCAGGCGGCTGCCAAACAACGTTATAAGGGAGCATTGCGCAACTTTAAACACACGTGTTCCCTAATTGATCAACAGGACGACTTTAAGTGAGGAGTTACTGTACATGAAAACTAAACCCTCTTACTCAAAATAGCTGCTTCTTGACTGTCTACTGGGCTGGACTGACTAATGATAGTTACTCTTTTTAGTCCTATAGAGCTGTGGCAGTACAAGTTAGATTTTTAACCTCACTGTCCTCTACATCGGTAACATTGTCTCTAAGATGTAGAAAGAACATGGTTGATTGTTTGGACGGGGTTGGTTGGTTGGTTGTTGGGTTGGTTTTGGCTTTGCTTCAGATCCTAGACTGAGTTTGCATCACTGGCAGATTGTCATAATAATAAAATACTGTTACTGTCAAGTGCCCAGGAGTGTTCATGGTCCTTCCACAGAATGTAAAGAAGACACAGCCCCTCCCTCAAGAGTTTTCACCCTAAGGGCCAGTTTTTGCTTGTCCCATATACATGTGTGTGGTGAGTGGGAGAGAGTTTAAGGAGCTTTCTCCTCTAGCCCTTCTGCAGCCCATGTCCATATCATAGTTTCAGAGATTCTCAGGCCAGAAGGGGCTATTATGATCATCGGATCTAACCACCTACATAGCACAGGCCATAGAACTTTCCCAAAATAATTCCATCCAATCTTCCTTTAAAAATTGCCAGTGATAGAGAATCCATCATAACCCTTGGTAAAGTGATCCAATGGTTGATTATTCTTACCATTAAAAATATGCACCTTATTTCCAGTCTGAATTTGTCTAGTTTCAATTTTCAGCCATTGGACTGGGAATGCATAGGGTCCAGAATGCATAACAGCTCAGGGGAGTGCAGAGCGTACTCCTTACCTGCTCCCCTGAGGATGTATGGTACCCTAAAGAGCTTGGAGGGGTAGGGAAGTGGGGACATGGTTCCAGGGCCCTAAGCATCTGCAAACAAAGCTGGCTGATCGTGTGTGTGTGGAGGGGTGGGGTGGGGGGTATAAGTTCCATTCCACAAAGCTGTGTAATAATAGGTACGCTGACTCTGCATGCCCTGTTGCTCCCTGAGACATAATGTCTCCCAGCACTTACCCTGACAGCACAATGAAGCCCTAAATAAAGACATGGCACAAATTATAGGTGACAGTCAATGAGGGCAGACTAGGGAAAGGAGGGGGGTTATGTTAGTTGCTGTGTACACATGGGTTATTTTGTGCATTCCTTGTTCCATGAGATGAGCTTTATTTACGGAATCTTTTTTCTTTTCTTTTTTCTTTTTTACTGTCTGTGTGAAAATGCTTTTCTGTGTCTTTAAATTAAACTGTATGCCATAATTGTGTAACCAGGCTAATAACTCTGAGTTTCTCACCAAAATGTAAACTAACAGCTTTCTCTCCCACAGGAATACTGCCCCCCCGCTTCAGTCCGACTCTTTTTGAGTTGTTGAAAGGTGCCTGTCAGGCTTGGAAATGCTTGCTGCATGGTTAGTGGCCATGCTAGCGTCCTTCAGAGTTCCCAGTCACCTCATCCACACGGAACCACCTTGTGTTGGTAGTTTAGTCTTCCTGCTTAGTGACTGACCCCTCTGCTGAAGTAGCCAGCAAAGGCAGTAGCTTTAGTGGTGGTCGTGATGATGTGGACTTCTTACTGTCTGGGACCTGACTGTGACCATGCAGCCATTTCATGGGGGTAACAGAGCCACTGTCAGAGGGTGACTACTTTCACGTGATGGGCTAGTCTACACTATAAAGTTACATCGCCTTGTGCAATGTAATTATACCAACCTAAGCCCTGGTATAGACACCACTGTGGCATTTCTAGCCTAGACGAACCTGACAACATCATTTAAACATCATCTAATCGCCTTCTATGATGAGATTACTGGTTTTGTGGATGAAGGGAAAGCAGTGGATGTATTGTTTCTTGACTTTAGCAAAGCTTTTGACACGGTCTCCCACAGTATTCTTGTCAGCAAGTTAAGGAAGTATGGGCTGGAAGAATGCACTATAAGGTGGGTAGAAAGCTGGCTAGATTGTCGGGCTCAACGGGTAGTTATCAATGGCTCCATGTCTAGTTGGCAGCCGGTATCAAGTGGAGTGCCCCAAGGGTCGGTCCTGGGGCCGGTTTTGTTCAATATCTTCATAAATGATCTGGAGGATGGTGTGGATTGCACTCTCAGCAAATTTGCGGATGATACTAAACTGGGAGGAGTGGTAGATACGCTGGAGGGGAGGGATAGGATACAGAAGGACCTAGACAAAATGGAGGATTGGGCCAAAAGAAATCTGATGAGGTTCAATAAGGATAAGTGCAGGGTCCTGCACTTAGGACGGAAGAACCCAATGCACAGCTACAGACTAGGGACCGAATGGCTAGGCAGCAGTTCTGCAGAAAAGGACCTAGGGGTGACAGTGGACGAGAAGCTGGATATGAGTCAGCAGTGTGCCCTTGTTGCCAAGAAGGCCAATGGCATTTTGGGATGTATAAGTAGGGGCATAGCGAGCAGATCGAGGGACGTGATCGTTCCCCTCTATTCGACATTGGTGAGGCCTCATCTGGAGTACTGTGTCCAGTTTTGGGCCCCGCACTTCAAGAAGGATGTGGATAAATTGGAGAGAGTCCAGCGAAGGGCAACAAAAATGATTAGGGGTCTGGAACACATGAGTTATGAGGAGAGGCTGAGGGAGCTGGGATTGTTTAGCCTGCAGAAGAGAAGAATGAGGGGGGATTTGATAGCTGCTTTCAACTACCTGAAAGGGGGTTCCAAAGAGGATGGCTCTAGACTGTTCTCAATGGTATCAGATGACAGAACGAGGAGTAATGGTCTCAAGTTGCAGTGGGGGAGGTTTAGATTGGATATTAGGAAAAACTTTTTCACTAAGAGGGTGGTGAAACACTGGAATGCGTTACCTAGGGAGGTGGTAGAATCTCCTTCCTTAGACGTTTTTAAGGTCAGGCTTGACAAAGCCCTGGCTGGGATGATTTAACTGGGAATTGGTCCTGCTTCGAGCAGGGGGTTGGACTAGATGACCTTCTGGGGTCCCTTCCAACCCTTATATTCTATGATTCTATGATTCTATGATTTTACTGTGTATGAACTGGAGACCTAGAACTGACAGGCTCCATCACCAATTGATCAATCCCCATCCTATCAAAGCATAGAAGATTACATCCATTTAAAATGACTGGCAAAAGAAAATATGGGTCCACCCCTTTTTTAAGTCGGGGGTGTCTCTATAATAGTATATAGGAGCCTGAAAGATTTTTTGGTTTTGGTTTTTCTCTCCTGTCCTTTTCATAGCAAGCTAGGAAAAATATCCGATAGAAGGGAGTGTATGATCACATTCCATTACTGATAACGGCATCTGCGTGCAATCCATTTCTATGGGAGGGAATGGAATAGTTCATCCATCTTTTGAGATACATTGCCTTAGCAATAGTAGCATCTATAGCCATGAAGGGCAACTTAAAGCCTTCTTGAAATTGGTGAATCTGTTGAGGGGAAGATGAAATTCTCAGTTCCTTACGGCTTTTCTTGATCCATTTAAGACTTCTATTAACTTCTGTAAGCTTTGGATCATGCCCTTCGTGAGCAGCTGCGAGGTGCACTGCAGAATGATTTGCCCCTGGAGCCATCTGCCCTGTAAAGGCCAGAATGCAGCTGGACCTTGGTAGAATTACTGCTGAGATTCCCAATATGGTACAAAGTTACCAGGGTAGAATTTTGCCCTGTGACCCAGATATCTTGCATTGTGAACAACCTGGGCAGAGACATGTATCTGTGCTGAGCCTCACTGAAGTCAGCAGGTGTCCATTTTAATACAGGGTTTCACATGCTGTTCCCAATAAGATTTTTTTACTGGTTGATAAGATTTCAGGGTAAAAGAAAAAAAAACCTTCCATTTGAATTGTCTTTAGGTTGTATGGAGTTCATTAGGAGTAATTCTTCAGTAAGGTTTTCATGCAAAGGAGCAGAAGTATGACTGTATATTTTGTGTGTGTGCTCAGATGAGAAATAGCCACAGTGAACCATAGGGTGGCTGGCCCCTTTAAAAGAAGCAGGTCCAGTTCCCCTGTGCAAGAGCAGGTGCTCCCAGTTTGGCCAGTGAAGATGGTCGGGCAGTACCTGCAGCTATAAAGAGCCAGGTTGCCAGTAAGGAAGCAGGAGCAGTGGCGAGTTCCCCCAGAAAGGCTGCCAGAGTCCCCTGGAAGGGGAAGCAGTAGGAACCTGCTGGGGGATAATGACATCCAAGCAGAAAGCTGTGAGAGGCAGTGCTTAGTTAAAAGAGCAAGGAAGACTCCTGCAATATGTCCTGAAGCAGGAAGGACTGAGAAAGGCAAAGGGGAAAATCCCCTTGGAGTTGTAGACCAGGGCGGGCTGAGGAAATGATTTTGGCCTTTTTGTCAGCAAAATAAAACTGTGCCTTGAAAAAGGCCTGGGTTTGAGCTGGGCACAAGCCAGCATGTAACATACTTAATAATAGGGCATTGGCTCAGCTAAATCTGGTTACTAAACCTGCGTGTCTCCAGCTTCTTCATTACAATATTACCTAGAAATCTCTTGAATTCACTTATGCTCCCCACATCAGTAATACCATCTGCTTAAAAATTTTACTCTCCTTTGCATGTAATACTCCTGCCTCCACTCTCTTGAGCCAACATTCCTGGTGGTTTTATTTGCAGTTGTTCTCTGCAAGTATTAAGGGGTTACTTGGCATGCTATTATCAGCCATCTTCATCAACGTTTTATTGCTAAATCTCTTCTTATTCCTCCCTGCCCCCCACCAGAGGGATGGGTGGGGGGTGAAGCTTTCATAACTTAAATCTTCAACGCCTGGTATTTTGGCTGCTTTGTACTGTCTCCCTTCAAAACTATTTCTCCTTTCTGTGTATGTTCAGGTGGCCGTTATTGGAGACCACACTAAAGCTTGGGTTTATCTGGAACCTTGTAATGCGTTGTTATTGTAGCAGAACCACTATCTCCTTTTGATTTCAGTTATGTTCCCCTAAATATAACCTGCATCCTGTTTGCTTTTTCCACTGCAGTTTCCATTGAGCTGAGGCTTTAGGGATTTTTCTGCAATAATTCCCAAAACCAGTTTTTTGGGGTTTTTTGGGTTTTTTTGGTCAGTAGGCTACAGCAGGTTCCATTTTGCAGACATCTACTCTTTTTTTATTCTTTGTTCTAAGACTCCTTATTCTTGTCTTTCTCACACTGAACACCGTAATTGCCTTACGTATTTATCAGTCCAAGTAATTAAATGATCTGAGTCCCTTTGTCTTTGGCTTCATTGTTCTTCATTCTCTTTTTAATATCTTCAAACTCTGAAATCTGACACTGAATCCCATCACCCAGGCTGCCTACATCAATCATGAGAATCTGTAGAGGCAACACTGGTCTCTGTAATATCTCATTAGGATGTTTGTTCAACTGGAAAGGGGATCCCTTATAGAGATTCCCTCTTTCTTGTCATTTTTCCCAGTATTTCATGATTCTGTACAAGTCATATTGTGTGTGTACATGTACCACACTATGCAGCTCATCCAAGAACCCAAGAACATTTTGCAACTATTAATAAAGCTTCACAACAACGCTGAGTGATGAGTGAGGCAGAGGTAATTAGTAGTGTGTCCATTTTACAGATGGGTTAATTGAGGCACTGAAACATTGAGTGACTTTCACAAAGGCACACAGCATGTGTCAGAGGCAGGAATAGAACCCAGGGATTGTTAGCTTTATGTACATAATTCCATTGGTATCTGGGACTACTCATGCAAAAAAGTAAAGCATGTGCTGTGTTTGCAGAATGTAGGAACCTAGAAATTGCCTGACCGGATAAGATTCAAAGTCCAGTTAGTGGCCAGTGCCAGATGCTTCAGAGGAAAGTGTAAGAACTTCACTGTAAGCAGGTGTAGGATAATCTGCCCCCACATTATATCTCATCCTGATCTCTAGTAGTTAGATATTGGCTTAAGATCTGAAACACAAGATTTAATATCCCTTCCAAAAAGGTGTTACTTTATAACTCTGAATATTCTTGATATCCATGTAATTATCCAATATTTGACTCTTGTTAAGGTCTTAATGACATGACATCATGTGGCAATGAGTTCCACAGTCTAACTGCACACTTTGTGGAAAATATACTTCCTTATATTATGAGACAAAGAGAAGAACAGAAGTCCCCAGTCTATCTGCTTTATTATTTTATACACTTTGATTGTCTCCGCTTCTCCTTCTCTTTCTAAAGGTAAACCGTCCGAATATTTTCAGTCACTCTTCATCTGAAAATTTTTCCATTCCCTTACTCTTCTCTGAAGCCCATCTAGTTCTATAATACCTTTATTTTAGGTGCAGCAACCAGTATGGCATACAATATTCTAGATGAGGCCATTACTTAGATAAAGGCGTTATGTTAAATCTTTGTATTATTCACCATCCCATTTCTTACACATCAGAAATTTTCCTATGGAACATTTTTCCTTCAGAAAACTCTGATTTGTCAAAAACAAAATGTTTCATGGAAATGTGTCAACTCTGGAGAGAATTCATTTTGAAACAAAAAATTTAAAGTGTTTTGTTAAGGTTGCAGTATTCCACTTTGACCATTTTGGAATGGAATGCTTTTATTTTCCATTTTTAAATGAATTTTCATTTCAATTTTTTAAAACAAAATGTTCTGACTGAACTGAAATGCAATATTTTTTCAGAATTTCAGTTTGTAGGACATTTTGAAAATTGTTTGGTTATGTTGTACTCTGGAACAGAAGACATTTCAAATCACAAAACTCCCCCAGAAATGAAAATTCCAGTTCCTGTACAGCTCTAATTCTAGCAACTTGTTAGCTTTTTGACTGCAATTGCACACCGACCAGAGATACTCATTTTGTTGTCTACAGTGATGCCCAGGTCCCTTTCTTGAGTTGGCACAGTTAATTTAGGGCCAAGACTATATTTATTCCTCCGGTAATGTTCATGATTACTTGAGCAAGTGAACCTTTCCCATTTTGTATGGTGTATTTAAAAAGAAAAAAAATCCAAACAAATAACAGTTTGACTGCTAATTGAGATGTTCTGTGCCATTTAATGCTTATATTTCTTCTGGCCTCAATTAATTGTTTTATTTTTTTCCCTGATCCTCTTTGTCTTTTCATTTTCCAGATCATATAGCTTGTAAACACTTTCAGTTTATCTTCTGTTCTGTCCCCTAATTGTTTACTGAGCACGATTGCCTTCTGTTGTTGCTTGGAGATTTCAATTTTGACTGGATAGATTGTATTCTCTCCATCTTGCCCTTCAACACCTCTCAGTGCTATGGCTGCAGATTTTCTAGGCAGGCACATTTTTTTTCCTCTCATTTCAAATCCTCTTTCTGCTGTAGCTTTATACCTAAGCCTGGTTGTTGAATATCTAAAATCCGATTCTGTTATCTCTTTACCTTGGACTGTCGTTATCCTTGTACTGTTATCTGTCTATATCCTAACCCACTCCTGTGCTTCATTGTCCCTCATGCAGACACTTTATCTGGAATTATTGTGAGCAGGTTGAAGTCTTCCATTTATCCAAAAATGTATTGCTTTCCCTGGCTTTTACTGCTACTGTGGTTTCTACCTTCCACCAGAGTGGGCAACGGTGGCCCAGCATGGCCTGTTTCAAGGTAGCTGTTAAGGCCATTTGGTTAATTGTCATCAGTGATGTGGTTTCTGCAGTCTCCTTCCAAGAGCAAATGCACCCATCACTCACTCTCTTGTATACACTAATTTAGTGGACCGTCCAGAAGATGCTCCAGAATTGGGGTCTTGCTCTGTACGTAGTATATCACAGTAACTGACATCCAGTTATCCAATGTTTCTCTTCTGTCCAAGAACTAGGAACAAATTAAATTACCTTTCTTCTAAGTTTTTTTGCGGGGAAATGAGCTCCAAACCACACTGATATAACAAGAATAAATCTTACCTTCTCGATGATGTTTTTTTTTAAAAAAAGTAATTGTTCATACAGCCCCACAAGTCCAAAATGGCTTGCAAGGTAATATTCAAACTTCCCGAATGACAAATCATCTTTAGGCGGAGACTAACCAAGAGAAATTAAACAATAGCAACCTACTTTGGGGGCTGAAAAATAGATTTTAGGATGGCACAGCTCTGATAGCATTAACTCTGGAGCTGTTGTTGTACATTAGTGAAGCAATAAAAATGTGATTGGTGCTGGCCAATACACAAAATTAAGACAGTCCTTGTCCAGAAGAACCAGAAAATTGAATTGGAAGACATGGTATGTTTGATAAACCAGAGGAGGAGATAGCTAGGTGTGTGCTTTGTTTTTAAAATCAGTATTAACTCATCTTTTTGTGGACATTGCAGAAGATGTTTAAGTATTTGGGGACAAGGTTGGAATAAGAAGGTGCTGTGTAGTGTTGGCACATAAGCCACATAATTGTCAGCCCCACACATTATCAGGAAGTTCTCTGTGTTTTGCAGTCAAAAAAGAGCATCTTCTCTGTCCCCCGAGATACACTTTCCCCTTTGCCATATACTGATGTGCATATCCAGCTTGGGATATACTGATTTCACAAACCAGAGATGTTCAGTTAATTGCATTCCACAACTTGCCAGACCAGCTATGCAGAATTTATCTTTAAGTGGATCATGCATCTTCTCAGACTAACTTAAGACATATCTATTAAAAGCACATTTAACTGAACTGGCAGGAAAAGTAGGAAGTAGAAGTCCAAGAAGAGGGAAGCACATTGAACAACCACACAGTTGACTCTTCTTATGAGGGCAAGATATTTGGCTTGTCTCCAGCTGTGAATGTGTTTGCCAACACCATTGCATGGCACAGGAAAAAGAGATCGCATGTTAAAGTGTGATATTCTCTCGTACTCACAGAAAACATCTTGGTTCCGTGAAATATTGAAATAAAACTGGGGGGGATTTTAAAGTGTTTTATTTACAGAGCTTGTGGGAGTTGGTTTTGTAGGTGAGGTTGGGATTGTCTGCCCTATTCTGTTTTGAAGGTGGGTAAGAATTCAGCATAATTTCAATAATTATGCCACTCAGGCAATTAATTTAATATGTATCACACACACACACACACACACACACAGAGGCAGGCTTATTTCTGGCATCTCCTCAGTTTTGAGTGCTTGATTTTACAAACTTAATTTTCTTTTAACACAGTTTTTTTGTGTGCAATATCTATACCCCCCCAACACACACACACACAGAATATGCATAAAATAAGGCATATGGATGCTTGAGTTTCCCATTGAGAATAAAGGGACTGTGACAGGGTGGACTAGGAGCAGAGGTCCCTTGCTGGAGGCTTCAGTGTCCTGCCACATCAGTCCCAGGAAAGAAGCAGTAGAGGAGTCCTCAAAGCAGACTAGAGTGACTGCAGGGATCAGTCAATCAGGGCCTAGGATGGCCTATAGAAAGGAGCTGCAGAGACAGAAACAGCTCCTTGCTGGAGCCAGAGGAGTTCAGATGGTGCTCCTGGCTAGCCAAAGGGAACTGCAGCACCATGGACAGTTTCATAGATTCATAGATATTTAGGCCAGAAGGGACCATTATGATCATCTAGTCTGACCTCCTGCACAATGCAGGCCACAGAATTTCACCCACCACTCCTAAAAAAGACCTCACACCTATATCTGTGCTATTGAAGTCCTCAAATTGTAGTTTGAAGACCTCAAGGAGCAGAGAATCCTCCAGCAAGTGACCCGTGCCCCATGCTACAGAGGAAGGCGAAAAACCTCCAGGGCCTTCCAATCTGCCCTGGAGGAAAATTCCTTCCCGACCCCAAATATGGCGATCAGCTAAACCCTGAGCATATGGGCAAGATTCATCAGCCAGATACTACAGAAAATTCAGGGCTGGCAGGGACTGGGCAAGGAGGAACAGCTCCTGGCTGGCTGCTTGGCCTGAATTTAGATTAACCCTGAGGTAAGGGTGAAGCTTGGTGAAGGCTGAGGCCCCAGGGAAGTGGACCAGGGAACTGAAAGCAGTGTAGTAAAAGGGAATTGGTTGCATATGGCTGCTATTCTTAAATTCCCTGGGTTGGGACCTGGAGTAGTAGGTGGGCCCAGGTCCCTCCAATAAGCCACGGAGGAACTAGCCTACAATCAGACAATGAGAAACCCCCCAAAGGAGATTTGAACTACTTAGTGGCCCAGCTGGAGGGCTGGGGCCAGAATAGACCAAGAGGGTGAAACCATTGCCTCCAGGGGAGAAGCCCTGGGGGTATGGCCCGATACCAGGGCTGGGACTATTTAAAGATCATGGACACACCCAATCAGAAGGGGTCCTCACAAGAGGTCGGTGCCATGCTGTTACAGAGACAGTATAAAGGTTGGGCCATTATTAAGACTGCTAGATGTGAACTGAGACCTACCAGGATTGTTTGAGTTTGCAAAGTGATATAAGCAGGCAATCTTATTCTTGCACTGTTACTCTGCTCCACCCTTTTGAATGAGTAGAGTATTGAAATGTAGGCAAATTCTGCTCTACCATATAGCAGCCTGGGTTTTGTTATTCAACTAAGAGACACGAATATAATCTGTGCTGGGAGTCATCTTTTCAAGGAGCAGAACAAAAATCCAAAACCAAGGCAATAAATAACGGGGCATCTTTTGTTTCCCCATAAATAGGTTGGGGAGGGGTGGCATTGTAATTTTGGTTTTAAGTTATGGGATATACTATTTTTATTGTGAGTGAAATGACCAGATTTTTGTGGCACAAAAGGAAAACTAGGTCTGCAAATGAGGAACTAAGAACACTTCTACTGTGTATCTACATAGCAATATTCATAATAAAACTCAAGCATTAGTTAAATAAGTCTATCACCCCAGTGGGGGAGTTCTATGAGTATTACTCTTTTCTAGACTGGGAAGCTGACGTACAGAGAGATTAAGTGACTTCCCTAAAGAGTCAGAGTGATTCATAACCGAGAACTGGGAATAGAACTGAGGATTCCTGACTCTACCTCTTCTAATCTTACCACACGACAGTGGGCCTGAACCTGATTTGATTTCCACCTGTTTCACATCAGTGTATCTCCATTGCCATGTATGGAATTACTCCTGATTTACATTGGTGCAAATGAGAGGACCACCAGCTCCATTCGTTTGAAAAATATGCGCAGAAAGAAGTTTTGAGTGTTATGAGGGTGCTCATTTATTTATTAAATGCAGCTCTTTAAGGTAGCTGAATTTTGAGCATGGTATGTTGATAAAAATAGCCACGTAGATGTTGCAGCTAGGGTTGGGAAGCCCACCCTCCTCTCTAGGCTCCAGCCATAGCATGAGCCCAAATCTGTTAATCCAGTCTCTGAAAGTTGCTGCCACTTGCTGTGTAGACATACTCTAAGTGCCTTGACCAAGATCAGTCAGGAAGTCTGGTGGAGCAGAGAATTGAGACAGGACTCCTGAGTCCCAGGCTAATCCCCTAACCACTGAGCCACACGAGTGCTCCCAGATGGTAATGAAGAGACAAAAATGGAGGGATTGTACAAAATGAAGATGGCAAATGCAGTAATGATAGGAAAGGAAAGAGAATTATGTTTTAGCTATATGAGATGCAGCCAACAAAGAAAGAACAAGTAGGGCCTTTGAAGGACACAAGTGAAAAGTTAGTGACAGATGAGTTTGATGTCGCTGAGGGCCTTAAATGATTCCTCAGTATTTACAAAGGAGGCAGAAGGTATGGTAACATCCCTGAGATGGAGATAGATTTTTCTGGAGGGAAACTGAAATGTTAAAAGGCTTTCTTATTGCACCAGAGCTGATGATAAGGCAATTAGAACTATTAAAAATTGACAAAGCACCAGTTCCCAGATGAATTAGATCCCATAATTCTGAGAGAAATAGCCAAGAAAACAGGAAAGCCCTTTGGCAAAGATTTTTGATGGCTCACTGAGGACATGGAGGACTAGAGAGAGAGAGGGGATAATAGAGTTCCCCTATTAAACCAACAAGATACTACAGATCTGCAAGCCTGGCTAAGGGCCAGATCCTGGAAGGTGCACAACTCCTCCTGTGAACCCCCTCAATGTTTTAGAAGTGTTTGATGCCATATAATTCAGGATAGAGGAAAAGAGCAAAAATGACATCAGGATTTAAATAATTAGACATGCAATCTGTGCATACAGGAGGGTAAACTAGCTAGAATGTGCCCCCAAATTTGTCTTAGATTTTAGAGGAAAGAGGGAAGAATAGAGAAAACAGACCCACAAAATGACAATGGAGTATACAGTGAGCCTTTCTGCACTATGTCTAGCAGCAGCCAAGTAACATTTTTAAAAAAGTAAAAATATAATCTATTTTGGTCATGAGTTAACTTTCATATTAATTCAGACTTCCTTCTCTGTAAGGTGCTTTTGTGGCCCCCATTACTTTAATATTGGAGCACCTCACAATCTTTCATGTATTTATCCTTACAGCTTCCCATTTTACAGATTGGGAATTGAGGCACAGAGATACTAAGTCACACAGGAAGACTGTGATTGGGCAGAAAATTGAATCCAGATCTCCCAAGTCCTCAGCCAGTACCCTAACCGCTGGATCATCCTAACGGGCAGCTGTGTAAATTTATATTGTAAACTGAATAGATATCAGGATTTCAGCAAGGTCAGGCCAGGTAACCACTTGCCTGTGAAGCCTCCAAAGAAATGGTGATTAGTCAGTAGGTAGCATCCTTTCATCTTAGCCTGAGCTGAACCTATGCTTGTGGGCTGGAGGTCACTGTGCTGTTGGTGATGGCATCTTTCAAATGCATTTTAAATTCATGGTCCTGGATACTCATGGGAGGTTTTCGTTTTCCTCTGCAGCATGGGGCACAGGTCACTTGCATGCGTTAATGGTGGATTCTCTCTAACTTGAAGTCTTTAAATCATGATTAGAGGACTTCAGTAACTCAGCCAGAGGTTATGGGTCTATTACAGGAGTGGGTAGGTGAGTTTCTGTGGCCTGCCATGTGCAGGAGGTTAGACTAGATGGATCATGATGGTCCCTTCGGGCCTTACTCCATGAGTCTAAATATCCCATGACATTTTGTAAGTGTTAGAATGTTAACCTTTGTGTCCTGGCTGCCCTCCCATTTATAGATACATTCTGTCCAGCAAAATGCTCCCTGCAGTTTCAGTTGAATGAGTTGTTTTTCACTTTTGTGCTGTAATCTGTCATGTATTGCTATGTGCTGCTAAGCAGTTGGGCCATTTCACTCAATTTGTGACCAGTGAAGCAAACTCTGCATATAGCTACATTTCTAAGGTGTTTTGGGCTCTAATGTGCAGTTAGACACTATATATATAGAAGATATTATTACTACATTGTGTATCCTAATTGCGTCACCTTCGTAAGACTTAAATGCCACTATTATTTCAACTAGAAGAGTCCAAGATATTAACCATGTAGACCTCTTGACAAGCCTTGCACAATTTGCTTATAGGAGTAACAAACCAACAGGATGAAATGTTCTAAAGTTCCCGCTTGTAGCAAAATAGACCAGTAGATTATTAGTGGCCAGGTACTACTTTAAATACGCCCATGAAGAAATATTGATGCATTGAATCTGTTTATAAGATATGCTTTTTCAGCAAGAGCATATACAAACACTCAGAACAACAAATTCAATATAACTTAAGTCAGACTCCTTCCCCGGGAGATCTCCATACTCTCCTACACTCAGTCCTCACCCCCTCCTTGAATGAATTAACTGTAGATGGTCCCAATTCATTAAAGCACTTAAGCACACAAATCGGAGCCCTGAGATGGATGATCGGTGGGAGGGGGCAGCAGCTAATTTCAGGTAGCAATATACAGAATAAGTTTGAATAAAATATTGATCAGCAACAGTCTATTCAGTCATGGAGCTTGATGTCACATGACAGACAATGTGGTGATGACCATAACATTTCTTTGGTAATATTTGGAATTCCAAGTGTTGGTATTTAATCCTTTAGGGCCATAAGTGGTTCAGGACCTGGTTACCTGAGAAAACTCATCTCCCTCCCATGACATTCTGCTGCAGAGAAACATGAGCGGGAGCTGCTGATAGGGCGGTCCGGCTTTGGAACTCCCCTCCTTGGTCCACCAGAGCCTCTATTTTTTGAGATGCTAGGCATGCCAGTCTGCTTTTTCCCTTCTCTCCAGTTGTTGAACAGAGAGTAGTGTGAGCTAGATATATTTATAGCAGTGTTTTGTTTATACTGTGATTTTTAATTTATGGGATAGTTGTCCACAGCACTGGATGGGCACCTGTACATTGTACTTCCAGAAATCTGAATAAATATTATTCAATCTGGATTCTGGCAGTGCCAAAGGCTCCAGTTTGAACTGGGGCATCGTTGTGCTGTGTGCTGTGTAAATACACAGGAAGAGAGTCTGTATTTTTAAGTGCTTGCAAGACTAAAGCACCAATCCTATAACTGGCTCCATGCAGGAACAGGGATAAGCCTGTGTGAAACCATTTGCAGCACTGGGGCCTAATATAACATGTAACAGCTGCAGACCCAGGTCATCATCGGCTGGGATCAAATCTGAGATCTCTGTTGCTTAATGCATGAGCCTCTACTGCCTGAGCTAAAACTGCATGGGAGTTTTTCTAGCCAACATTGTAGCAGATTTATCAACCTCTAGCTAGTCTAGTTGCTGTTAGAGGTAGAGGGGGGCAGAGTGCCACACCAAGCAGGCATTGGTTACTAGCTGAGGAAGTGTGTTTTGAGCTTCAGAGACTTCATAGTTGATGTCCCAGATAAGCCCCCACTTGCAACATGACAGACCCCGTTTGGCGCAGGATCAATCCTGGGACCTCTGTAGCTTAATGCATGAGCCTCTACTGCATGAACTAAAAGACACATCTCTCTTAGCTAAGCCTGTAGCAGACTCGTCAACCTTTACCAGGTCTAGCTGCCACTGCAGGGGGACACACCCTGGGGGCATGGGTTACAAACAAGATGCAACAAGCAGGCATAAAATACTATATAAAGGAAGTCCAGGGAGGAAGCCCTCCTTATACCCTACTCTGTCTACAAATAACGGAGATTGTTTATTCATGTAAACATACTGACTTCACTGTCTCCTTTTGCCCATCTCACCCCCATTCTGTCAGTGTATCCACCTGTTTCATATTCTTCTAATCCTAGACTGTGAGCCCGCTAGGGCAGTGGTTTTCCTTGTTTTACTCATCTGTATGGTGACAAGCACAAAATAGGGCCCTAATTCCTGACACTGGCCTCTCGGCACTGCTGCAATATCCATACATAAGTGATAAAATGTACTTTACTTAGATTAGCTGTTTACATAGCTTTCTATTTCGGAATCATTTAAACATATATATAAAATAACAAGAATAAATAATGCTAAGCTCCATTAGTGAGAGAACTCTTGTAGTTGTTAATTTTCCCCCACTTATCTTTCCTCTGCATAAGGGATAAGAATAGGTTTGTGTTGCAAATTCCAGGCAGTCAATCTCTCCTCAATGACAGTTTTGCTGCAATTCTTCTAATTTCAAGCTCCTTCTTGAAAAAGTAATAGTAAAACCGCTTAGAGCCCGTTTTTGCAGCCATTGGCAGCTAAAACATTCAATCTCTTTCCACAGATGTAACTTGCAGTTTGAAAAAAGGCTGCTTCCCCACATCGAATGAGTTGTGCATGCACAAACCACACATTTTAAATAAGCCTAAAACTTAACATTGGAAGTGTCCTTACTTCAGTTCACCCCACTTTTATACTCCATGGACAAAATCATCTTTTCGCCAAACGTTTTATCAAAAATCTCTCTACCACATTTTACAGAAATAGATGAATACACACAGGGGATGCACCACCTGTGTGCTGTTCTGCACCCCTAAAATGGAATGTAAAAGTCCTGTGTACATGTGTAACAATTACCACCACTGGTTAACAAGATTTGAACTGGAACCTTCAGCACTGAGGTGCTGGTCTCTGTCCTTAAAGGACTAACTACACTGGCATGTTCAACCGATAGTGTAACCCACTGACTGATGTCACCTCACTTAGTTCACTATATTTTTATTTTAACTTCTTATGTTACCAGTATTAACATACACAAACTTTTCATACAAGTATTAACAAATCTTATTTGTAACCCGTATTTGTTATCTTTAAAAGACCCATTTGGGTTGAGCCAATTTCTTCTCGTGGTCTGTATATTTCTTTTGCTCAGTTTCCAAAAATAGAAACCAGATGTTATAAAATCAGCTAGATCCTGATATAAGGCTGCCAGCCACTTTTTCCATTGGAAGGATTTCTCATATTTTGGTTCACCAGATTACTAATGTTGGGGTTCTCTCTTTATCTGGGTGCTAATAGCAATTGTGTTGTCATTGAGTTCTTCTGGGAGTCAATAACTTCATTTGGACAATAACTAAATATGGGTTTTGTGGGTAGCCTAATTTTAGTAATGTTGAAATTTGGCACTCAAATATCATTGGGATGAGGACTATATAAGAACCTGTATAGGAGAGGGTTTTTAGCTGTAATCTTGGCTTCTCTTGCAAATTGCTCTTGCTGCTGTTTACATGGTCCTTTTTCACCTTCATTGTTGGGAATTCAGTTGAAGGATCTTAAGGGGAAAAGTGAAAGATATTTTGGCCCTCTCTAGGATGCCCAGGGAGCCCCACTCCTAATACAATCAGAGCACTGCTATTTGTAGTGACAGAAAGTAGCTTTTACAGAGCTCTGGTGTGATGCTCACTCTTATCCCTGCTGGCATTATCCTCTTGGCAGATGCACTGCTTGAGGCTACAGAGCCAGCAAAATCCAAACCCTTTACCCCCTGGAAATGTGAACCACAATGATGAAACACACACTTGCACTTGAGATATTTTATACATCCTTAAAGCTCTAAGCTCTCAAGTCTCCAGCTGCTGTTCTTATTGAAGTTCTGATTTCGCTGTTCTCTGAAAATTAAGGATGGGGTGTCCTCTGGCAGCCTTTTCCTTTTCAGATAGACTCACCACATCATTTGCATTTAAAGGAGAAGCAAGAGGGTAGGACTCAAGAAAGGAAATCTTCTTTTAGGATTGCCCCAAGCTCAGATTGTTCTGATCACTTCTTCTGAACAGCCATATTTAGGGCTGCCAATACTCTAGAATTGTCCTGGACTTTCCAGGAATCAGAGATTAATCTTTAATTAGATGGTCATGCGATGAAACCTCCAGGAATATGCCCAGCCAAAATTGGCAACCCTAGCCACATATTGTGCTATAGATTCACCTTTCTCTTGGACCTCTCTTGAGAAAATGAACATAGTCAGCAACATCTCTTTGATCTGGTAAATTTGTAGGTTAAATAGTGGAGAGATATATAGGACCCTAGTAAATTCATGGCCATTAAAAACGTGTCATGGACCGTGAAAGCTGGTCTCCCCCCGTGAAATCTGTATGGTATAGGGTAAAAGCACACAAAAGACCAGATTTCACGGGCAGAGACCAGTGTTTCTCAAACTGGGGGTCCTGACCCAAAAGGGAGTTGTAGGGGGGGTCACAAGGTTATTTTAAGGGGGTTGCAGTATTGCCACCCTCACTTCTGTGCTGTCTTCAGAACTTTTGGCTGGATGCCCATCTCTGAAGCCAGCATCCTGCTAACAGCAGCACAGAAGTAAGCATGGCAATACCACATCATGACACCCTTACTTTTGCACAGCTGCCTTCAGAGCTGGGTGGTTGGAGAGTGGCGGCTGCTGACTGAGGGCCCAACTCTTCAGGCAGCAGCACAGAAGTAAGGGTGGCAATACCATACCATGACACCCTTACTTCTGCGCTGCTGTTGGTGGCAGCTTCTGCCTTCAGAGCTGGGCTCCCGGTCAGCAGCCGCCGCTCTCCAGCTGCCCAGCTCTGAAGTCAGCAGCAACTCAAATGTAAGGGTAGCAGTACTGCAAGCCCGCCTTATAATAATCTTGCAACACTCGACACTCCCCCCACAACTCCTTTTTGGGTCAGGACCCCTACAATTACAATACCATGAAATTTCAGACTTAAATGGCTGAAATAATGAAATTTATTATTTTAAAAATCCTCTGACTGTAAAATTGACCAAAATGGACCATGAATTTGGTAGGGCTCCAGATATATAGCATGGCAAATACTTCAGGAGTCCAAAAAACAAAAAGAAAAGTTATGGACCCAGGGTGAAATGAGGAGAAAGGCAACATTCCAAATAGGAGGGCTTGGAGCAGGAACTCCCTAGGTATAATAACATAATTTAGATAAGCAGAATGTAATTTCTTGAACTGGAATATGGGCTGAATAGCAGGGTCAGCCTCCCAATGCTTGCAAAGAATGCCAGGCACTCTTCAATAACCTCAAGGAGGCAAGTGGTCTGTGGGATAGGCTACTCAGGAGACCTGGGGTCTATTCTTGGCTCTGTCACTGATCTGATGTGTGACCATGGCAAGTCACTTCATCTGTCTCTGCCTCTGTTTCCCCCTCACTCTTTGTCTTGTCTATTTGAATTATAGTATCTTTGGGGCAGGGACTGTATCTCACTGTTTGTATATACAGAACATAGGACAATGCGGCCTTGCTCTCAATTATAGTCTCTAGGCATTACTGGAATACAAATTAAATACAAAAAGAAAAGGAGTACTTGTGGCACCTTAGAGACTAACAAATTTATTTGAGCATAAGCTTCCGTGAGCTACAGCTCACTTCATCGGATGCATTCAGTGGAAGATACAGTAGGAAAATATATATATATATATATATATATATACAGAGAACATGAAACAATGGATGTTACCATACACACTGTAACAAGAGTGATCAGGTAAGGTGAGCTATTACCAGCAGGAGAGCAGGGGGTGAGGGGAACCTTTTGTAGAGATAATCAAGGTGGGCCATTTCCAGCAGTTGACAAGAACGTCTGAGGAACAGTGGGGGGGGAGGGGGTATAGTTTTACTTTGTGTAATGACACATCCACTCCCAGTCTTTATTCAAGCCTAAGTTAATAGTATCCAGTTTGTAAATTAATTCCAATTCAGCAGTCTCGTTGGAGTCTGGTTTTGAAGTTTTTTTGTTGAAGAATTGGCACTTTTAGGTCTGTAATCGAGTGACCAAAGAGATTGAAGTGTTCTCCAGCTGGTTTACTTATTTGGAAAAAAATGTGTTTTATTTTCATTTGGAAAAAATTTGACTTTCCCTCGAAAAACTGGAAACCCCAAAAATGATTTTTTTTTTACTGGAAACTGCAGAAAACCAAAAAAACCCCTATTCTGTTTTCATATTACCATTTTCACTGTTTTGTTTTCTAGGACAAGAAATTGGAAATTTTCGAGGGAAGCAGACACTTTGTGTGAAAATTTTCATTTAGTCTCAGGGCTGGGATGCAGGTAGCCATGCCTAGTGGCTGGCCTAGGGCAAGGGCCAGGTCACCGTGCCAGCCAAGATTCAGAAACAGGAGGTTAGGAACCAAGATTCAGATACCAGAAATCGGTCAGGTAACCAGTAGATTGGGATCAGGACACAAGAGCAGGTAGCACCAGGTGAGCAGTCCAAAGCAGGAAGGAGCTCAGTTGGAGAGCTTCCTGTTCCGCCTTCCAGTTTAAGTAGGAGGAACAGACCAGTCAGGAGCTCCAGTGTTCCATCAGTCAGGGCCCCGGGGTGAAGACTATTGTCTGACAGACCTTCAGAAAGTCCTGGTTCTAGCTGATGCCAGTAAGCCAAGTAATGGAGGGTTGGAGTGTGGCATGGTGTAGTGATCCCCTACAGACCTGGGTTTAAGACATGTGGGTCATGACAATGCATTGAAAACCCAATTTTCTGTTGAAAAATAGTTTTGCTGGAAATTTTCAACCAGCCCTACATTTAAATAGTAGTAATACCAATGAAGGCTTAAATCTTCCAGTGCATTACTCACCCTAAAAGCAGCAAAGAGCTAAGGGATAGCTCAGTGGTTTGAGCACTGACCTGCTAAACCAAGGGTTGTGAGTTCAATCTTTGAGAGGGCCATTTAGGGATCCGAGGCAAAAAAAAAAAATTGGGGATTGGTCCTCCTTTGAGCAGGGGGTTGGACTAGATGACCTCCTGAGGTCCCTTCCAACCCTGATATTTTATGATTCCTTTAGTATGCACTTTCTGATCCCAGATGGGGCCAGAAGTGGACATCCCAGAATATTGTGAGAGAATATATTCACTCTGTATTTCTAATCCATCTCTACAATGTACAGTACTAGCAATCCTGGGAAAGTCGTTGGCCAGTCTCCGCAGGCCTATGTGGCTTTGATAATTCAGATAAACAGCTGAATATCTGGTGGCTTAGCCATATATCCAGAAAGTCACGGGTTTGAGTATCACTAAATAACTAAATATGTTCATATTAATAAGAGTATTGCTCCATTCTGCAGGGACTCCAACTTGGCCTGTTAGAATTATATGTAACTAGGCTCAGACAATTCGCTTTATCTCCAAATAGCAAAGCTTGTACAATGCCATTTTTGTCACATAATGCTCTTTCCTAAATTCCTTAGTTATTTTTTTTCCACTGAAACTCTTGTTGAAAATTAAACTATTAAATGTCGTGTAAACATTACTGAATTAGGATGTTAACATTTTAAAATTGCCTCATTTCTCTTTAATGTGTTTTTGCTGTTTTCCTTGCCTAATTATCCTTCTTTTCAATATTTATGTTAACGTGACCTTTCTCTGATTGAATGGCTTTAAATGCTTCTCAAGTACTTACAGCATCATGATTTTAAAATTAAATTATGTCGTTGTGGAAAGGATTGCAATGACATCCAAAAAGAGGCAAGAGGAGGGAAGGAGGCCTGTATCTCGGCCAACATGAGTTAGGTGTCAATTCTGACAGTATTACAGAGATGTGAACTCTTTCAATCAAATGGAATGCATGTTAGATAACAGCAATGACTTTTGTTTTCTGTTCCTGGTTAGAAAGATTTTAAAGTGAATTTCAAGTCTAGTCAAAGTTGCCAAATTCACCAGCCCTGAAAGCTTAACCTTACTAAGTGTAAAGGAGTACTTGTGGCACCTTAGAGACTAACAAATTTATTTGAGCATAAGCTTTCATGAGCTACAGCTCACTTCATCGGATGCATTCAGTGGAAAATACAGTGGGAAGATTTATATACATAGAGAACATGAAACAATGGGTGTTACCATACATACTATAATGATAGTGATCAGGTAAGGTGAGCTATTACCAACAGGAGAGGGGGGGGGGAAAACCCTTTTGTAGTGATAATCAAGGTGGGCCATTTCCAGCAGTTGATAAAAACATGTGAGGAACAGTGTGGCCGGGAGGGAATAAAACATGGGGAAATAGTTTTACTTTGTGTAATGACCCATCCACTCCCAGTCTTTATTCAAGCCTAAGTTAATTGTATCCGGTTTGCAAATTAATTCCAATTCAGCAGTCTCTCATTGGAGTCTAGATCCACTTCCTGGACGCTACGGTGCTAATAAATGATGGTCACATAAACACCACCCTATACCGGAAACCTACTGACCACTATGCGTACCTACATGCCTCCAGCTTTCATCCAGACCACACCACACGATCCATTGTCTACAGCCAAGCTCTATGATACAACCGCATTTGCTCCAACCCCTCAGACAGAGACAAACACCTACAAGATCTCTATCAAGCATTCTTACAACTACAGTACCCACCTGCTAAACTGAAGAAACAGATTGACAGAGCCAGAAGAGTACCCAGAAGTTACCTACTACAGGACAGGCCCAACAAAGAAAATAACAGAACGCCACTAGCCGTCACCTTCAGCCCCCAACTAAAACCTCTCCAACACATTATCAAGGATCTACAACCTATCCTGAAGGATGACCCATCACTCCAACAGATCTTGGGAGACAGGCCAGTCCTTGCTTACAGACAGCCCCCCAACCTGAAACAAATACTCACCAGCAATTGCACACCACACAACAGAACGACTAACCCAGGAACCTATCCTTGCAACAAAGCCTGTTGCCAACTGTGTTCACATATCTATTCAGGGGACACCATCATAGGGCCTAATCACATCAGCCACACCATCAGAGGCTTGTTCACCTGCACATCTACCAATGTGATATATGCCATCATGTGCCAGCAATGCCCTTCTGCCATGTACATTGGTCAAACTGGACAGTCTCCACGTAAAAGAATAAATGGACACAAATCAGACGTCAAGAATTATAACATTCAAAAACCAGTTGGAGAACACTTCAATCTCTTTGGTCCCTCGATTACAGACCTAAAAGTGGCAATTCTTCAACAAAAAACTTCAAAAACAGACTCCAAGGAGAGACTGCTGAATTGGAATTAATATGAAAACTGGATACAATTTAACTTAGGCTTGAATAAAGACTGGGAGTGGATGGGTCATTACACAAAGTAAAACTATTTCCTCATGTTTTATTCCCCCCCACCCCCCGCCACACTGTTCCTCACATGTTCTTGTCAACTGCTGGAAATGGCCCACCTTGATTATCACTACAAAAGGTTCCCCCCAACCACCGCTCTCCTGCTGGTAATAGCTCACCTTAACTGATCACTCTCCTTACAGTGTGTATGGTAACACCCATTGTTTCATGGTCTCTCTCTATAAATATAAATCTCCCCACTGTATTTTCCACTGAATGCATCCGATGAAGTGAGATGTAGCTCATGACAGCTTATGCTCAAATAAATTTGTTAGCCTCTAAGGTGCCACAAGTCCTCCTATTCTTTTTGAGGATACAGACGAACATGGCTGCTACTCTGAAACCTTACTAAGTGTGTACTGCTTTGATTTATTGCTCCCACTAACACCAGTGGAGCTACTCCAGAAATGAACTTGGCATCGTAGGGCTGCTCACATGAATATCCAGGCTTTACAATTCAGTTCTATTTTAGGGCCAAATTCTGCTCTTTAAAACCCTGTGAAGGCAAAGAGTACAGAGTCTATAATAGTAAAAGCTGTCAGCAGAGTTTGCCCTTAAATACTGGGGTTTGATTTACTATGCTTTTTTTTTTTTCACAGCCTTCAGAATAGATGTTCTGGCACGGGGTAACCACTCACTTGCTTTGGGAGCATAACAACCTCTGATCCTCTCTGTCACACACACAGTTTCCAAAACGCTTTCCTCACCTGCACTTGGAGGGAGAGATTCTAAGTGGCCAGAGGAGTGGAAATGAGAGAGAAACATTTTGGAAGATGGAACTGGACTAAGGGACGAGATCTCAGGAGGTCATCTAATCCAACCCCCTCCTCAAAGAAGGACCAACCCCAACTCAATTATCCCAGACAAAGCCCTGGCTGTGATAATGTAGTTGGGGTTGGTCTTGCTTTGAGCAGGGGGTTGGACTAGATGACCTCCTAAGATCTCTTCCAACCCTAATCTTCTATGATTCTATGAACAGAGAAAGAGGGAGGAAAAGAAAAGTAAATTCAGAGGAGGAAGAAATCTTCAGGAACAATGAGTTTTTATTTTTGTTTTTTTTGTTTTTTATTAAAGAAAAAGGATGAAAAATCAAAAAGGTCAGAACTGAGGGAAAACCCCCAATGCTGAATAATTGATGTAGAAGGAAAAGTGGAAAACAGGAAGAAAAAAGGGAAAGATGAGTGGGGGAAACAAAGGGAGGGGACTGTCTGTTTTAGATAGCAACCTCATTTTATACAACATTTTGAATCTTTGATTTATTATCTTTTGATATGCACGAGCACACAAAGACAAGGCACCTCATAGTACTCTGTCTCTTTGGCATGAATTACCAAACCAGCTGAAACTAGCAGCTAGCTCAACCAGCAGCCTGCAGCAGAACTCAACCCACAACAGGACTCCGGCAAGCTAAAGCCCATCCCCACCCCATAACAAACTCTGGTTCCTTTCAAGCTCCTCTGTCCTCACAGCCTGAGTAAGTGGGTGCACCTTGCGGTGTGACCTGTTGGTCAATAGTCCTGAGATATTTGGGGCCAGTGGTGAAAACAGGTGGTTCAACTGCTTTGGGCAGCATCAACTGAAAATACGCATAACTTTGGTAAAGAGGGGTGATACCCACTTCCTGAGATGTAACCCTGGATTGCGGTTCAGCCTCATTTCCTTCTTGAAAAGTTGGCAGTTATGACAGAGAATGCATTACTAGCCTCCAAGCAGAGCCAAGAAGAGGCATCTCATTGAGATAAGATGCTGCAGATAAACTATATTAATTATTAGATAGTCTAGAATTTCAGGATGAGAAATGTTATCATTTCTCAAGATTGCTTTGCCCAACAGGTCTCTGGTTGCTGCAGATCAATGCCACTAACACAAAGCCTGCCCTCTCACCCTCCTCCCACACGACCTTAGCCAGATAAACAGTAAACACACTTTGTTGCCATAGAGTACACACTACTGGTCCATAAGACACATGGAGTTCTAATTGGTGCACTGGAAGCTTGCAGGATAGAGACTAACATTAAACAAGACAGAGTCACTGCTGAGAGCTTTGGGAAAAAAGCCCCCCAAAAAAGCATTTTGTGGGGCGGGTGGCAGGGAGGAAGAAAGAGAGAGAAGGCAATCATCTTTTTATGGGAAAAGATGTCAAACTGTCATGTTAGTCTCCGCTGAGACTCCAAGTGCTAACGGTTGCCAGGGTAACTGTTGTGCCAAACCTCAACACTTATGTATTTTTCCATTGATAATTGCTAATGTGAACAAGTGCTGGCTTGCACTTTACACCTGCCTGGCTTGTAAGTCTACCTTAATTGGATGTGCCAAGTTTGAGGAAAAAGTAATCTGCCCTTTCAAGACAAGTGACAGGTAGATGAAGTGTTGTTTAGGCCTTTATTGTAACAATTTTGCTGACAAAATTACTGTGAACTGTCTTCCCTCAGTGCACATATACTGCCTTTGTTTACTGAATGCAAAGTCAAAGATGCTGGCGTTATTAAAGTAAATCTGGCACAAGTTTTAAAAAGCAGTTTGGTGCTTCATGCTGAAATGTCACTTTGACCTCAAGGGTCAATGTAATCCTTTTTAGTGGCTCAGTACATTTTATTTCATATGTATATGTGAAAACTCTCTTTCAAAATGGTTCTTCCTTATTCCCCTTGACCAACATTTTAACAAGAGGGGTTTTTTCATGATTTGAAATTGGTTAATTAAATTCTGGATCTCTTAAGGAAAAATCCTGTAGAATTCAATAGGGATGAAACCCATAGAACTCTGTAGAAATTACTCTACAGATCCCTAGCCTAAGAATTTCAAAAGTAACAGGTGAATTTGCATCCCTCAGTTTTTGGGTGCCCAACTCAAGATACCTTAAAGCAGTGGTGCCCAAACTTTTCCTGTCATGCCCTCCTCCTTACCAGTAATGGAATCTGTCCACGCATCCCCTCCAGTACTGCACAGTTGGCTTGTCAAAGGAGCTTGGGCTGAAGGCGAACCTGGGGACTGAACGGAGGAAGGGGGAGGAGCTAGGGTTAGAGGTGGAGCTGGCCTGGGGGCGGAGAGGGAATCATAGAATCATAGAATATCAGGGTTGGAAGGGACCCCAGAAGGTCATCTAGTCCAACCCCCTGCTCGAAGCAGGACCAATTCCCAGTTAAATCATCCCAGCCAGGGCTTTGTCAAGCCTGACCTTAAAAACCTCTAAGGAAGGAGATTCTACCACCTCCCTAGGTAGCGCATTCCAGTGTTTCACCACCCTCTTAGTGAAAAAGTTTTTCCTAATATCCAATCTAAACCTCCCCCACTGCAACTTGAGACCATTACTCCTCGTTCTGTCATCTGCTACCATTGAGAACAGTCTAGAGCCATCCTCTTTGGAACCCCCTTTCAGGTAGTTGAAAGCAGCTATCAAATCCCCCCTCATTCTTCTCTTCTGCAGGCTAAACAATCCCAGCTCCCTCAGCCTCTCCTCATAAGTCATGTGTTCCAGACCCCTAATCATTTAGGGGGAATGAGGGCATAGCTGGGCTGGGGGCGAGTTGCGGCCGGGGCAAAGCTGTGGGGCCAGGGTGGAGCTAGGGGCAGAGTGGGGCTGGGTGGCGCTCCTTCCCCCCCTCTTGTGGGGGCTTGCCTGGGCCCTGGTGTGCACCCTCAGAATGTTCCTCTGTGCCCTTCTAGGGGGGCATGCCCGGCAGTTTGGTATTGCCTTAAAGGGTGACTTTGAGCTTTGCACTTTCTAACATCAGGCCTCTGTAAGGTATCACAAGCTGAGCATCAAGAAACTCAGACACACACAATCGCTAGTGACTTTTGCCCAATAGGATCTCATTCTCTAGTCAGTTATTCCCATAGGGGTGCTGTTCGATCATATAACATCCCATAATGGAGATAAAATTCTCTCTTCAATTCTACAGCATCACTCCCCTCACCCCCAAAAAAAACTATAGGAAAGTTAGTATGTTATATTTATGATTTTTTTTCCATAAGGGGATTACAGAGCTTGTTATGTTCAGTTCTTGTTTGCATTTCAGAACTGTGTCAAGTCTGGCCAGCTTCCTTTCTGAGTGCATGCACTCTCTGTACTTCAGCATTTCTTTGATGTTGGTTTTTCCCAGTGCCTTGAATGGAAGTAAAGCTTCATGAAACCAATTTGCAAGAGAGAAATAATATCTGAATAAATACATAGCACTTATTATTAGCAGCTTGCATCCAAAAGCTCTAAACTCTTCATAAAGGTTAAGTAGTTTTATTCCATTTTGCAGATGAGGAAATTGAGGCACAGTGAGTCTGTGGCAGAGCGAGAAGTAGGACACAGGCTTCCCCCCTTGCTGTCAAGTGCTCTAACCAGTGGACCACACTGCCTACCGTGTTCAGATGATTCCATGATCATATAGGCTAGATGGTGAAATGCTCGCTCACATTGAGTAGCGACTTGTTCCTCAAGTATATCTGTTTATTTCAGTGGGACTAACTGAGGACTAAAAGCACTGTTCGGTGTGAGTAAAGGTGGTACAGTCTGGCTCATAATAACCGATGCCAAACTGTTACGCTGGATAATCATATTAAAACTGGAATTATTTAAATCCCAAATGTATTCTGAAGACCAGCAGCCAGCACACTGTGGGTAATCATTTCCTCTCCAAGAACACTGTGGCTCCATGGAACTTTTATTGTCAGGTTAGTTGAACTAATTATATGAGCGAATGAGGGCTGGTGAGCCTGCCTAGGGAGGCAGGGTATGTACTGCACCTCATTCAGGATATATTTATTCCCCATTTTCAGGGGATGTCTGTCTACTCTAAGAATTCTTTCTTGGCATAGATTCCCTGGGCCACATTCCACCCTCACACGCTTGCATGGTTGCAGAGATGTAACTGAGGGACAGAATTTGGGATTGGATGGATGTAACTGAAGGCAGAATGTGGTTCCAAGAATGTATAAGCAGCAACCTGTCATGAAGCATCAGTTGGCTGAGCATTTATTAATGGCCACGACATATAGGAGAGCGAGATTTCACACTGTCAGTCACTAACACTGATGGAGGTTGAGGTATATATAAGAAGCTGACAATGGAAAGGATTGTGTTTTTTCCCTCCCCCGTCCTCCCCAGCATCAACAGACAGCAATTTTATTCACTTCTTGGTTGAAAAATTGACCTAGATTTTCAATTCCGCCATTGAATTGTTTACAAAAGCATCTATAGAGGGAGCGTACCTGGTAATGTTACTAAAATGGATACATGTAGAAGAGAACTGCAATGCAATATCAAAGATATTTTAATCACTGCATCTGACTATAATGAGAAGTAAACCACTAAGGAAAAGGTTTGGAAAGTGTCTTAAATATGCTAGAACAATGAGTAATTCGCAATCAGATAGGAAGCTGCTGTCACTTTTACAACCTATAAATCAGCAGACTGGGAAAGCAGCACCCACTTGAATATCTGACATACCAAGAGAAAGCTCCCGTGGGGAGACACCAGCACCATTCATAAGGGCACATCATACCTTCCCACAGAGAAAGTTGCAGAGCACAGAAACGTACTTCTTACAAGCTGCAAGGTTTTTCTGAACTACTGTTATGCTACATATTTCACTCTGCAAGGCAAGGATTGCAGCCTCAGTGAAGGGGCAGAAGGTAGGCCAAGTAGGATGAGGATGCAAGAGCAACTCTGGGCTCAGCTGCACAGATTCTGATTCAGACATACACAGCCAAGTTCCCTTTGTGTGCCTTCCAGGCTCCCATTCCAGCTGGGTGCATGTGTAGCCTGATCTCTAGATTATGTATTAATTATATTGATTACCTAAGAATTTCCAGTTATTACTTGGAGGGTTGGCAGGTTCTTGCCCCAAGATCAGGCCCAGTATTAAAATTACTATATAGCTGGGAACCCCGATGTGCATGGTTGCAACGCTCACACTATTGGAACTCTTCTCTATTTCCGAATAGTTTATTAATACATTTAGCAAAGTCACAAACACTCTCAGTCAAGTATATAGAGACTACAGAATGGACATCTGCACATCCATATACTCACACCATCTCTTGCCGGATGACTTGAAATGTTAGCCATTATCTTCCTCATCACTATTCCCTTCCTCTTCATCACCAGTGGCCATCATTCTGGCCCCTTCCAATGGCTGCATCTCTCTCTCCTACTGCCCAGAGTTTGCGATGCAACTTTAATAGTATGTTATGCTGCACCATTATAACTAATGCATAGTGATTTTCCCCCTTTTCCTTATTTAGAGTTCCTTATCCTCCTCCTTCAGATAGCATAATCATAACCAGCAAACCTTAATCTTGTCTTAAACACCTTATTTGACCCCCTTTATACAAGATTTGACTTATCCAAAGTTCAGTTGATATAGAATAGACATTATGTTACCTTGGCAATTTTTCCTGCTCTTCAATGCCAGCTTTTCAGACTCTTCTCAGGTATTCACCCGCCTTCCACTCTCCTTGCCACTAAGAGGTAGGAATGTTCCCACCAGCAGTGGCTAGCCAGGGACAGAGTACAGGGGGCAGCAGTCATACAGGAGGGGGTAGAAGGAAGCACTGCTATAACATGTTTGCACAGGGTGACATTAGTAATTCCTGATCATCTGTGCTTCAAGGACTTAATTCACCCAGAGAAGGAGGGTGTGTGAATGTCTCTTTTATTTTGAATCACTTCAGCAAGACCTAATTTTCATGCTATTAATTTGAGGGAAAATGCCATCACTAACCATGGCAAAGGTTCTTGCATGAGATGTAAATATCAAGAATTCTGTTTTAAACCCCTGATTATATAACTATTTTTGAATGCAATAAACAGACACGGATTAAAAAGAATTCTAGTTTTTCTGGTAGATGGAAACAATATTTATTCTAGTCCCTTTTGCTCTTCCCAGTTGTCCTGATAATTTTGTGAGCTTCCGTTGAGCTCCAGTGGAAGGCAGAAGCAGCACGTATGCCTGTCCCCTTAAGTGTGAAGAACAAACTGCAAAACTTCAGTGACAAACATTGCCATTGTAAATTGCAGTTGCTGATTCTTTCAGGCAGTTTGTCATTTTTTTCATTGTCAGATCTGGATTACTATAGCTCACTGTATAATGCATAAGAGTTGGAAAACAGGGACAGAGCAAGTACTATCCACCTATTCTCACAAGTCTCCTGTGTTAATGATTTTATTCTCTGTGCACAGTACTGTTACAAGATAGTGGTGACTCCCTTTAAAATAGTGATGGACTGAATGCGTAGCGGTTAGTTCAAGATTAAGATTGAGACTAGAATTCGAAGGTTGGTTTTGGTTCATATTCAGTGGCTCCAAGATCTCATGAGATTTTAGCCTGGAATGGCAGCAGCCTAATGAGATTAGCTGACCTTGCACAATTTGTGGAACTGAAGCTGGAAAATTAGGCCCCTTCATGTTTGTGGTCTGACAGGTCACTGACTTGAAGGAGTAGTTAATCTCTGAGAACTTGAATGAGAACTTCAGATCCTCTCCTGTCCTGCAAAAGCTCCCAAAATTCCAAGGAGCCCTATCACATATTTAAATATTTATACCGCACTTGTCACCGCCTGACTGTCTCTCACAATCACCATGGTGCCTGACTTGTCTGTAGCCAGGTCAGATTTTTTCATCTCTCCTTTCTATTCTTCTACTCTGATTTTATTTTTATTTTTGGGTCATTAATCTTCACTACCTCATTCCAAGGACAGGTGGAGTAATGGGTTATTTGTTTTAAATGAAATTACTCTTACGGTTATGGGGAAGCTTTACTAAATGCAGGTGGGGCTTGCAAGTTGTCTTGCAGACAGATGGGTTTGATCTTATCTTCTGCTCTTGTGGAAGAGTTTCACAGGTTCAACTAGCCACCCAAATTGCCCTGGGCCTGAGTATTCATCTTCCTACCATCATTTATGCTAGTACAACTTGAGTATGAAGCACTATCCACTCAGAGTGATAGCATTTTACATTCACTGTACTGGTATAAATGACTGACGAAGAGCAGGACAACGAAGAATCAGCCCCTCTCTCTCCAAGTCAGGTGCCCTCTAGACCTACTGTCTCCACTGAAAGTTAAATCATCCCTGAGGATTGTGATGACCTTAGGAGACCTTAAGTCTTGAAAGAGCTTTGATTCAGAGTTCCCCTCCACATGCACCCCTCCCCTTTTAAATATTTATCTGAGGAGGTGGATTCAGTCCCTTGAGTGAGTGGAATTTTTGGATTGGTCTAAATTGTTACATTGTAAGTTGTACATGGGTGTGGGGCCAATCTAGCTATAGGCAAACTAGGCAGCTGTCTCAAGGTGCAGATTCTGCCTAGAGCAGTAGGGGCGGCCAAGTCAAACTTGAATGGTTCTGCGATCCTGTGTGCCAGGTCACACCACTCGCTCAGATTTGACCTGGCCGCCCGTCTGTCATGACCGAGTGGTGGCTGGCCCAAACCTGAGTGGAGCTGCGACCAGAGTCAGTTGGTGAAAATAAAGGCTGAGTCAAGCTGTCAGGTCCTGATCTCGGTATGTGTGTGTTGCGGGGAAGGTCACTGTCTGTATCCAGCATAGAGGAGAGGCTTGTGGTGGAAAGGGATGTTGGAGAGTGAGTTCACCCTGCAGCCACAACTCCTGCCCCACAGGGCTGGGCCCAGCTCCCTGCCCCAGCACTCACAGGTTTGTTGAATGAGGGACAAGTTAGCCACCTGACCACCCCAAGAAGACAAGAAGGGGGCAGGGGGAGAAAAGGTCACCAATCCCACATAACATTCCAAAGTGAAGCTGGGTGCTGATGCCAAGGCTAAAGGGGTTGGGGGCTGAGGTGGGGAGGGGTGTTCCTGGGTGAGCCATAGAGAACTAGAGCAATCAAAGAAGGAAGAGGGGCATTGGTGCAGCCAGGAGTTGGGCATTTGGGCTGATCTCTAGGGTAGATGGACTCGGGTGTTGGGGGCAGCAAAAGGGCCCTAGGAGGAGTAAGAAGCAGGGAGGGAGCAGCTGGGGTGAAGAGGGAGGTTGGGAGGAGGGAAGTGGTTTGGTGATGGTGGGGGATGGGGGAATAGATGAGGTTTTAAGATGGCAGTTATTGGAGAATGGGTCTTGGGGGGATGGTGAGCAGTGGCAGGAGGAGAATTGGGGTGGAGATGTGGGGTTTGAAAGTGGAGAGCGGGTTTGGCAGGATGATGGTTTAAGGGGTGTTTATTTGGGGAGATGGGGTTGGTTTGGTGGGGAAGTGGGATGTGTGGGGCACTGGCAGGAGGAGGCATTGTGGTGTTTGGGTTTATTTGGGGGGATTGGAGGGTTGGGTGTGTTTGGGGATGAGGTAGCAGGGGGTGGATGGGTTTAAATGGAGACTGGTTGGAGGTTGAGGGGAAGTGTGGGAGGGACAGCTGGGGGCTATGATGGGGTTATTTAGTCTATGGAGGGGGTTGGGTGGGGGCTGTGAGGGGTGGATTGGGGTTGGTGAGGGCTCTGGGAGGGGGTTATATGGAGGTGTCTGGTGGGGGGTTGAGGGGCAGTGGATGGGTGGGAGGGATGGGGGCTGGGAGCACAGGGAGCTGTGTGGAAGTGCCGTTAATACAGCTGGCTATGGCTGTCTGGCTCCCTCATCCTCAGCGCCTTTTCCCTTTTCTCGCCTCTTCTCTCCTCCCCTCAGTCTCACTTGCCCCCTCCATTCTTCCCTAGCTGGCACCAGCCCCAGCTCCACTCATAGGCACCTCAGAGGGACGGACTCAATTCCCCCGCCACACACACACACAGGGGATAGGGTTTGCTTGCTTGGTACTGGCATGGATTCTGCCTGCAACACAATATCCAGATCCTGTGAACTTGTCTCACCACCCTCATAAGGGTCCAGGGCCTCTCCCTGCTCGTCCTGCTCCTGGCAGTCTCATGGCTCAGTGCCGAGCTGGTCCTGGTGCCACTGGAGGCGGGCTTCACTTGCCAAGCTGGGCTGTGCATGCAGGTGGTGGGTTGGCTGAGATTTGGGGGGGGGGCTTAGCCCCCTCCAGCTCTAGCCATCCACCACCTATGGCAGTGACCCTGTGTGCCAGGCCGCAGCAACACTTACTCAAATTTGGCCTGGCTGCTCACTCCATCCTCCCCTCATGACAGACTAGCACCCAGGCCAAGGCTGAGCAAGTGGTGCTGCAGCCTGGTGCTTGGCCCTCCCCACTTCTAGCATTACCACCAAACTATCAGAAGGCTTGCCATGCTTCTCCAGAAAGTATGGCTCACCCACCACACCCCTGGTTGAGAACCACTGTTGTAAGAGGTGGGAGGCACAGCGAAGTTTTGCCTAGAGCAGACTCTCTTGAGAGGCCTCTGATATAGGGACTGTTTATTCAGTGTTTAACACAATGGGGTCCTGGTCCACTACTGGGGCTCCTAGACACTGTGATAATACAGTCATTTTAATTATTATTATTTGTAATAATAATAATTTGGTGTGTGTGGGTATGCACATATAAAAGTTTATTAAAGGGGGGAAGAAATCCTTCTATATAAATCAAATAAAGAAAAATTATACAGACTAAAATAGAAAGCAATTACATTTCTGATGTCCTCTTAAAACAGTTTTGACAAAATAACTCCATGGCTCATGTGATTGTGGTCTGTGCATAAGTAATACGATCTTAAAACGTTCCTATAATGATGTGCATTGTTTTTGTTTTTTCTGAATTAGATGTGGACATTTGTCATGGATTTTAATTTTAATATGGTACAAAATGAACTGTATCTTTAAAATTTCAATTATTTTTATGTTTTTTCCTTCCTAGGATGGATACATTTCGCCTCACTGACATATGGTTTTCTCTATGCTTCTTGGACACTGAAGAAAACCTGTAATTAAGGTAAAGAAATGACTGATTGTAATTTTTGTATAAGTTTGGGGTCTATAGCTTTTTGTGATGGAAGATATGATGCTTGCGGTTACCTCTTTGTGCTCATTTTCTTCGGCTATGTCATGCTTCATTTAGAAACTGGAGGCAATTGCTTGAATTCTGAATGCCATAAAGACTGTTACAGCATGTTATTTTGACATAATAGCCCTTGTGGCCTGTCTTGGCTTTGGTTGAGAAGTGGAGGCCTAGATGAATTCTACCAGCCCTGTAGGAAGGGATTGTTTTTTGTGCAGCAGATGTGTGTTATTTCAATGGAATTCATCCTGAAGGAATTTTAAGGCCCCACGATCCAGATTGAGATTTTGAACACTGCACAATTTTAGGTAAAAATTTGAAAAGCACCTACATGACATGGTACACTAAGTCCCATTAAAAGTCATTGGGATTTAGGTGACTTGGGAGCCAAAATCCCATTGCTTTTTCAGTGGGACTTAAGATCCTAAGTGACTTTGGAGCTTTTGAAAATTTTACCCATAAGAGTAATTTTAGGACTGGTTTTGGGATTAATATATTTCTTAACCAAGGTGCATTTTCTGAAATGTATTGGAGTTGCATAGGTAAGGTCTGTAGTTCAAAGTGAAAATAAACACTTGATTCAGCAGTCAGAGGGTCGTAAGTGTAAAGATACAGGCTGGGGTTTTCAAAGGCTCTTAACTATCAGGAGTTAAGTGCCCAAATACGAGTGAAACTCAGTGGGAGTTGAGTGTCTAACTCCCTTAAGCTGTTTTGAAAATCCCAACCATAAGCCACACTGAATAAAACAGGGTGCTTAAATTTAAGTTAAACACAGATTCAGGTCCAGTTCCTAGAACTAAACAAGCTGTTCTGCAGTATATATTGAGTTTGCCACCAGTATGTACTGCATGGGGCTACTTTGCCCTAAAAACATAACCAGCCTGTGGCAGCTTGTGCTGAAGAAATCACAGTGCACTGCTACACTTGAGTAATATAATAACAGAGTAAGAGGCTGGGACAGATTGTCCATAGAGATCTTCCAGTGATTAGCTTCTTGCTTTGCTCTTCCTTGGTAAATCATTCAAGCACTGTCCTCATGAGATGTGCAATAGGATTGGAGTTCAGCATCCAACCAGGTGCCACTAGCTTCTAGTGCTATGTATGGTTTGTGATTAAACTAGTGATTCTGTTTTTTTACATAGTCATGGATATTAAGGGACAGTCAGTGTAAAATATTGGTTTTAAGTGTTGGCCCACAGAGAAAATGAGACATATGGCTATTGAGTGCTGCAAGAGCTCTCCTATATCTCTATTCTTGGAGGCCTGCATTGTTGTAGCTGATTGGGTAAAAGTTCTAACCCAGCTTTCCCAGGTGTTTGTGTCTATATGCTTCTTTCGGTAATTGTGTCAGTTGTCTGCAACATGTGGATTTGTTACAGGTGTGCTGCTATATATGGCATTCCATTGGAATTCCCATCAGCAGGGGACCCTGGGAATCTGACACGGTGGTCCTCAGCTAGTGAATGGGCAATAGTACATCATGCACTGTGCTTTTACGGGAGGGATAGCTCGGTGGTTTGAGCATTGGCCTGCTAAACCCAGGGTTGTGAGTTCAATCCTTGAGGGGGCCATTTAGGGATGTGGGGCAAAAATTGGGGATTGGTTCTGCTTTGAGCAGGGGGTTGGACTAGATGATCTCCTGAGGTACCTTCCAACCCTGATATTCTATGTTGGTTTTATTCTTGCCTCAGTTAAGGTATTCTTTCATGGAATATTCTATTCAATCTGTCAGACCCTATTGCCAGGAAACCCAAATGCTTGACTAGATTTCCTGATGTTCAGGTTAGGGCTACCTAGTTCAGCATTCACAAGTTAGCCTTCCCAGCTCTGAGGTTGGGACAAAGCAGTGGTGACCTTCCATGTCTCAGAATCTTTTATCTCCTTCACCCTACTCAGGGTTGCTGTCCTGCATGTGACCTTCAATGTTTTACCTAGTACAGTCAAAAAAAATTTGTCATGGTGTGAGCTCTCTTCTAAAAGTACATACAGAACAAAGAAAGTAATTTCTTTAAAGTTTTGGGATGCCTAACTTGCAGTTTCCTTACTCACAATTGTCAGGAATACTCTTCTGCTAACTTGTTATGCTATTGCACTTGATTGCATTGGTCACATTTTATTACATCTTAACATATAACTTGAGTTGATTTGATGCAACTTGACAGATTGTATCAAAGATGCAACACAGAAGCCCAAAACACACACACACACACACAAAGTCTCTTTCTTTCAATAAAACTACACTCCTAAAATTTCCCATGATGTTCCCATGTCCACATGTTAGTTAGTGAGCAGGTTAGGTAGTATTGGAGTGAGGGAGAATTCATAAAACTGAAAGGCTGATTCCACTTAGGTGGTTTTCAGAAGTTGTTGGGCCTGATTTGGTGAATTTTACAGCAATGTACCATTGATTCAATGGATTTATACCATTACAATCAAGTGCAGTATGAGCCCCACTGGTTTTAAAGAATGACAGCATATTGCTCGGATAGCAGTATAATGTCCTCATACAGATGTTTTTAGTTTGGTTCTAGAATCTTTGAATGTCCACAATAGCAGATTTACACAACACTCTGTGCATATTTGATACGGGGTATTTGGGTATTGTTTAGTTATCAGAAGACATCCAGCCACATATGAATGAAGGTATTCATGATTTATTGAGTCAGTATATTCATTCCAGGCTTCTAGTGACCCTGAGACCTGGTAGCTAATGTGGTTTATGATGCCCTGCTTTTTCTCTCCATTAAAGCGCAAAGAGTGGAAGGGGGAGGGAAAATCATTGTACTCCAAATAATTGCAAGGTGAGATAAACCAGCATTAACAATATGGGTCTCTCACAACTCCCATTGATTTCAGTGGGTGTTGTGTGCATGTGTGCAAGGTATGTATACAAGATATAAATAAAAGTAGAATCAATCCTATTGCATCTTCTGCATAATGAAATAAACCTGTCTTTATTGGAGAACATTTGCTAAAAGGCACAAGTGGATGTTTTGACCTCAGAGGGGTGAAAGGTGAGAGAGTGGAAAATCTATTAATTGGTTTTCCACTTAAACCAAAGAAAATGTTTTTTCCTAACCAAGGCAGAAGGAGACAAGCTTATACAGAAATGTTGATACTGTGTGTTCGTGAAAATTATACCAAATCTACTGGGTAGCAGAGCACCGTCTTCAGCTAGTGTGATCTGAGTAAGAGCTTGGGAAGCAAGGCCTTGTAAGAGAGACAGAGGTGTCCTCTCCCAGGAATTTGTTTTATGAAAACATCTGCCATTTGGTGCAATCTGGTCCATTTAAAAAACAATAATTTTGTGCTTCAGAAGTATCTTTATTAGTTCTCCTGGGTGGACTGATGTAGCCATATACGGAGAACTGGAATAAAACCTTGGCAGAGGCAGGGTTTTGATTTCCCTCCCACCTCTGTAGATTCATAGAGTTTAGTGCCATTAGATCATATGGTCTGACCTCCTGTATAACACAGGTCTTTAAATTTCACCTGGTTTACCCCAGCAGGTGCTCTAAAGAGGAATTGGGATATCCTAGAAGGTGTTTTTGTAGCTGGTGATGCTCCCTTTTGGGGGGGGAGTGTCTTGTTTTAGGAAAGGTCCCTGTTGAGCGAAGCATTTAAGTGCATGTTTCAGTTCACCTCTGTTCAGCGAAGCACTTAAGCATGTGCTTAACAAACTTTATGCATGTCCTCAAGTCTCTTTGTAGTCAATGGGAAAAGTAAATCTTTGTGAAATTTCAGGGCTTTTGTCAGAAATCATGACTTTAGTTATGGCAAGGAAATTACTTTGCTGTAGGACTGTTAACACACGCACACTGCTTATATATGGTGAGTGTGACAGAATCAGAATGCATTTGAGGACCACAAGTCTGGCTAGTTGATAAATTTGTAGTGTTCAGGCACAAATATAATTTCTACCATTGTCATTATTATTATTTCTTTGTATTATAGTTGCACCATATTTAGAAGGAAATTATTTTTCTCCATTATATTAATTGGTATTTGGTACTCCAAATATATGCAACCCTCCTAATATTATACCAAGTCACTGTAATGGGTTTTTGTTTGTTTCTTTGTTTGTTTTTGGTAAAATGCTGCCAATATTCTTAGATTTTAAATGAACATGTCAGTGTAAAAAAAAAAATTCTGTACACAGATGTGCTTTATTCTTATTCATTTTACCTTTATATCTGTCGTTCAAAAGAGCCTTTTTACTGTACTTCTGACAAACTTTTGCTGTGGTTTCATCTCTTAATCCTTAATTTTGATGATCTCTTCATAGTCATAGTTTTCCAATCTCTAATAAATATGGAGGATGAAATAGTTGAGTAAATATCTGGGACTAAATTATATGCAATGGAATAAAAGAGAGAACCAGTTGAAGTACACTTTTTGCGCTAAACTTCTAGTTCCCCTCGAGTCTGTAGGTGTCATGGGTTCATTCTGGGACAGAGTCTGAAGTATGGATACTGTGACAAAGCTCTGTCTTCGCCTCTGTGGGTCCCACGTTTCCTGGCAGATTTCGCTAGCCTCAGAGGCTCACTGTGACCCTCCACATAACCCTTCTCTCTCTAGAGACAAGGGTCACAGTCTACTGAGCCATTTTCATCATAAGCCAACAAGGGAGGTGAGGAGAAGTTATCCTTCCTTGCACAGTCTCTGTTATCTCCCAGTCTCAGTGATTAATCAGGGGGTAAAAGGGGAGGGGGGGAGCCTGGGCCCACCCTCTACTCCAGGCTCCAGCCCAGGGACCTTAATAGTATCAGCTATGGTAGCTGACCTTTAGAAACATGACATGTACAATTCCCTGGGCTACTTCCCCCACAGCAGCCCTCACTTCCTCAAGCTCCACTTCACCCTTACCTCAGGGCCTCCTTCCTTGTGCCTGATATGGTATGTACTACTCAGTCTCTCCAACAGCACAACTTCCTCCCACAGCTCCTGATATGCACACCCGCCTGACTGACTGGGAGGCTTTTAACCAGTTTCAGCCAGCCCCTGATTGGCTTAGGTGTCCCAATCAAACCAGTATTCTCCCTGCCTTCTGGAAAGTTCTTAATTGGCCCCAGGTGTCTTAATTGACCTGGAGCAGTTGCCATTTCACTTATCCTGGTACCAGGGATTGGTTTAGCCTGGAGCTAATATATCCATCTCCCACTACTTTTCTATAGCCATCTGGCCTTGCCCCGTCACAATACATGGTCAGCTTGTTTTAGTGCTTGCATATCTCGTGACTTTAACACATAACCTATGAGGAGAGGCTGAGGGAACTGGGATTATTTAGTCTGCGGAAGAGAAGAATGAGGGGGGATTTGATAGCTGGTTTCAACTACCTGAAAGGGGGTTCCAAAGGGGATGGATCTAGACTGTTCTCAGTGGTAGCAGAAGACAGAACGAGAAGTAATGGTCTCAAGTTGCAGTGGGGGAGGTTTAGGTTGGATATTAGGAAAAACTTTTTCACTAGGAGGGTGGTGAAGCACTGGAATGTGTTACCTAGGGAGTTGGTGGAGTCTCCTTCCTTTGAAGTTTTTAAGGTCAGGCTTGACATGATCCTAACCACAGGAGTATGGGACCTTGGTGTAGTTCTAAATTCCAGCAGTATCAAAGCCTATTACAGTTTGAAAAATTGCAGTCCATACCTCTCCTGGGACAGGGGAAACACAAATTGAAGAAATTTTGTTTTAATACAAGTTAAAAGTATGCACTGAGTCATATACCGTGGAAGGGAGAATGCTTAAAGGTGGCTAATGCTATTACTGTCTGATAGAAAATTGGGTTTTAAGGCCTATTTGTTTTCTTGTGTCTCTGTGATGTGACAGTCGAAGGTGATGGCTGCAGTTAACAGGAGACATTAGTTACAATGCTGTTCATAAATATAGTTTGTTAGACAGTAATGGCTTATAGGTCTGCTTTTCCCTCTCTTCAAAGGGCTGCTTCTTCTAAGCTCTTTTGATTTCTGGATTTCTTTAGGCTTTAAAATAGTTGTGTGACCATGAAGAGTATCTGTGACTTCAATTTGACAAATGAGGATTTCAGAAGGCCTTGCTGCTTCCAAAGGTATTTGTGAGACAGAGACGAATACAACTTCTGTTTGATAATGGGCTCAAGTGCTTGAAATCATGCAATGTTGGCCTTAGACCAGTGTTTCCCAAATGGTAGATCCCAGCCCTCCAGTGGGTTGTGGGAAGGTTCCAGATAAATCACCACACCCAGGGCCACCAGATTAACCCATCTCTGGACCCTGGACTAGGCAAATGTACACATCTCCCGACTCAGGGTAGAGGGGTGGCTCCAGGGCGGAGCATGGGTTGGAGAGAGAGGGGATTGGACAGCAAGCCTGTCCTGCATTCAATCTGCCATGTCAGCTCCTGACATTCAGGGCTGGGCCTGGCTCCCCACCCCTCATAGAATCATAGAATATCAGGGTTGGAAGGGACCTCAGGAGGTCATCTAGTCCAACCCCCTGCTCAAAGCTGGACCAATCCCCAATGGCCCCCTCAAGGATTGAACTCACAACCCTGGGTTTAGCAGGCCAATGCTCAAACCACTGAGCTATCCCTCCCCCTGGTGGTAGGACCTGGTACACAGTTGCAGCGCCACTCAGGTTTGGCCCAATGACTCCGCTGTCATGATGGAGGAATGCTTAGGCCAAACCTGAGTGGCAATGCAACCCCGTCCATCACATAGCAATGCCTGGAGCAGGAAACTGGGCACAACCCCACAGGATAGGAGCCACCGGGCAGGGTGAGTATGGTGTGGGCTTGCTCTCTGACATCCTCCCTGCACCCACCCACACACAGTCAGGACCACCCCTCCACACTGAGCCGGGATTAGGGTTGTGGTGCTGAGGTGGAGGGCGAAGGTTTGTAATGGTGGGTCACAAAAAAAGACAAAATGCAGTTGGTGGGTTGCCTTAGTAAAAAGCTTGGGAGCCATTGCCTTACACTATTTTTGTAACACATGTTAGAAGAAGACATGCAGTGCAACCAGTGAAAATATATGGGGTTCATGTGACACAATTTAGGCAAGTGGAATAAGCAGGGCTGGCCTGACAGGTGAGCGACTGCCCAGGGCACTGTGGACAGGGAGGCACCATGGTCAACTCATCCCTCGCACACAGCCAGCCCAAGCCCCTTCAACCCCCAAACACGAGTGTCCAGTTCCAGCAGCTAGTCCCATCTGGGCTTGGGAGGGATGGGACTTCCTCTTCCCCGGCGTGGGCTGCTCCTGGGGCTGGGTCAGACCCACCTCTAGGAACCAGCCCAGCTGCTGGAAGCTCCACACATCCCTCCCCCCACTCCCTGCCCCCATTGCCATGTGGGGAGGCATCACTGTACAAGGAGCTATGACACACACACATACACACATCCACCCAACCCCAGGGCACCCAGACTCAAAGAAAGGGTGCCAAAATACCAGCCCTGGGAATAAGACATGCCTGTAGGGTGTGGGTCTATATGTGAGTACATACCCTACATGCTATCCACTTGCCCAAGTTGTGCCTCCCCTCTACACTGCTGTTTTTAGCTGTGTAGTCCTCTGCTGCCTTCTGGCTGCTGAAGCCTTTCCCCTTCACAGGAAAAGATTCTAGCAGCTGGCAAAAGCTCTGGCAGGGGTGGGCAGCCATCGCTAGGACAGCCTTTTCCTGCTGCCTCCCCTTACCCAAGCCTTTCATCACCACAGGAAATGTCTGTGGCGGGGCGGGGGAAGCAGGGAAAGGCTATGTCCGTGGGGGCAGTCCCTGCTGCCTGCTCCATTGCCAGAGACTTTCACTGACATGTGTCGCTACACACTGCAAGGTAGACGCCGCCTGCTTTACACGGTGGTGTGTTGCTACACATACCCTACATGCTCCCACAAGTGATGTCTAGTATAAATGTTTACTATGAGTAATGTTACTGTAGCCCCACTTGTGGACCAAGACCCCATTGTGCTAGGCACTGAACAAACACACAACAAAAGGAAAATTCCTGCCCCAAAGAGCTTACTATCTAAAAATGAGACTAGAGACAACAGATGGATACAGATAGGGAGCTGATCGGCATAGTGGGGAGTGTTCTCCCCCACACCATTATCTACATTGTTACAACAAACCCTTAGCATGTTTTCTTTAAATAATTTTTAAGCCCTAATTTTTACATTTCTTCTACAGCTGTTCTCACTGGAGCACCTTAAGACATGTTTGTAATGCCTTCACGGTGCAATACTTCGATATAATTAGTCTACTGCTCCTTACAAACAATGTGAAAGATACTTTAAACTGAGTTTGGTGTCATACAACAGTGTCCACCTCTAAGTTGTCAGAAGTATCTACAGGTCTGATGATGTCAGAGAGTAAATCTTCCCATTCATGTCACCTGCAGGGGTTCTGGAACAATTTGTATGGAGGGGGTGCTGAGAGCCATTAAATCAAAGTGTAAACCCTGTATATAATGGGTTTCCAGGGGGTGTTGCAGGACTCCTAGATCCATCACCTATGGTCACCTGTGCCTGCTTGCCTAATCAGTAAAATAGTTTTCAATAATTGCATTAAGGTATGTTGTCTTGGAGGTCCAAAATAACCGAAAGAATTGCAAACAATAATACCAGGGATAGTGATTGCTGATTTCTTTTTGCCCATACTGACAGGCCTCAATTTAAAGTTCTCAAATTTCATCATATAAGGAGAAATAAAAAACCTTGACTACAGTGCATTTTGCATCCATCCATCTGCAGAGCTACCAGGAAAAACAAACAAACAATGGCACGAAAAAGAAAATTATCATTTTATGAAGATGGGGGAGAGAACTGTATTATGCAAAGCCGAAGATTGATTACATTGATTTTTTTTTTGTAGGTTGCTGTTTGTTAGGCTGCTTTTTCCGTGCCCATCACATTAACTAACCATGAAATAATGTCATAGCAAAAGTGAATCTTGGTTCTTATACTTTTATTCCCTGTATCAATAAACAGAACAACGAAAGTGTTTTACTCTACAGAGAGAAATACACTGAAGAAACAACAGATCAGTATGTTACTTTGATTCTTTCTCCACGAGTTGGATTTAATGAAAATTATGTTGCTTATATGGCAAGCACATGGGAGTGGTTATTTTTTCGGTGTTCAATGTAAATTCCAATGAATATTCCTTCATCCATAGCAAATATTTAGAATAATTATATGCATTATAGTACACAAGCAGGACTGAATCTAGATAACTAAACTGGTGGCAAAGCCTTATAAGGACAAGAGAGAGGGCATCTTGAAAATCTCTTTGTGTGAAGATTAGTTTGCAATTCTCTAGAATGATTATTTATGACTGAACTGCAACTGTGAAATAAGTTAGTCGAATTACTTCTTGTTCTTGTAAATATAACCAGTAAATTTCTCATTTGATATAATGAAATATAGTAAAACAGATCAATGAACGGGTTAAAATACACAGATGCAATATTAGTGACAAAAGCAACTTGCCACGTCAGGCAGGGAATAATTTACACTGACCTATTTTTTAACAGCTTTTTCAGCTGAACTCCCTATGAGCAGCCTGATTGGTTACAGTTGTGATGCATAATGTGCCTACTTAGATATTTTTCCACAGTCTTATTTTTGATTCATTCACATGTGTGTGTATCCCATATATCTAACTTCTTCTGCAATAGCAAATGCAGAGCATTAGCAGGGTATGTAAGCAGTCTCGCTAAGACATCTTGCAATGCTAATATGATCATCATCTCCCAGTTCAGGATCATGGGAAGAAATTAGTAAGGAAAACATGAATTATACCACTGAAAGTACCAGCTACCTGTCAAGTTTCCTCCTAAATATGCATATGTCGAACTGGCTTTCTTTGTAGAGCACTTTCATTTCCTCTAAACATTCCTGGAAGACATTTCCTAGCTGTAGGTATAGAATTAATCAATCAATCTTTATTTTTATAGCGCCATTCTGGAAAATCCACTCATAGCACTTTCCAGTAATAGAGATAAGAAAAAAAGAATCCATACTCTCCAATTAAGAATAAAGCATCTATCTTCTTGATTATGTAGGTTGAAGACATTTGAATTGTGGAAGTTCAAATTGCTTTTTACTTTTAGGAACTTTTCAACCTCTTCAGTGCTAACAAAAGATGCACTGGATACTGGATACTGGATACTCAAATAAATTGGTTAGTCTCTAAGGTGCCACAAGTACTCCTTTTCTTTTTGCGAATACAGACTAACACGGCTGTTCCTCTGAAACTGGATACTGTACATTTTATAGCTTGGCTCTGGCTAAAATTTTGGTTTACTTCTGCCAGGGAGGGATTTCACACTCGGGAAACATGCATCTTCTGTATTACAATGTATCTGTCAAGGTATATATGTGGCATTATCACAGTACCCCAAACATGTAAGAATAAAACAATCCTTGTATGAAGGGGTTCTGCATCCTCCTTTCATGCCACCTGGCTCTATCCCTAGTTTCCAGCTATGCTTCATCCAACCCCAGATTATCTCATCTAAACAGCCTAGGATAGCGTTCAGAAAGGAATACTATCTTTTTCAGATTGCAGTTGAAGCAAACTTGAATTTCAGCCCTCTTTCTTTGAACACTCTTGATTGCAGACGTTCCTTTCACTCACATCTCTTCTGTCTGCCTGCTATCGCCTCCAAATATCACCAACCTTGGGCATTATCTTGACTGCCCTCCTGCTGACGTTTTCATTCATGACTTTGGTCTCCATTCATCTTGACTACTTTTTCAGTGGTCTCCCTAAATTCTAACTTTTCAAACTTGAGTCTATATAAAAAACCATAACTAAGTGCTCCTAATACAGGGAGAGGAAATCCTGTTTATTTCAGAACCCAGTAGAAACATCTCCCTTTGTGATTCAGTCTTTCATGGACATGTCTCTGTTACCATGTGAACTAACTTTATATTAGTTTACCCTGTGCCCTACACTTCCAGTTTTTGCAACGATCTCTTCCCATCTCAGATACCCCTGTTTCATTTCTCCCCCACACACACATTTTTTACCCTGTTCCCTACATTCCTCCAGATTTCCTGCATCTCTGCACCTAAATGACTCCTTGATTTTTTTCCAAAGTCCATTTCTATCCTTTCTATCCTCCTTGACCTCTGACTCTAAATCTACACTGGTAAAATAATCAAATCCTACTTCTTGAGCCTCCCAATTACCTCATTCTCTTGAAAGCTTAGTCACTGTACATTCCCACTTCAGGTCTGCCCTACCACTTTTTCAGATGCTGCCTCAATGACAGTATCCACATATTGTACCTGTATTTTCATGTAGTGTGTTACGTGGCTCTCTACAATAACAAATGTAATTGCATTATACACAAGGAAGACAGTGGGTTTATTAATGACAAGTGACCTTGACACTAGTGGGTACTGCCACTAATCTCTTGCTGCCAGCATGCATCTGTACCTTAATTTTCCCACTAATTGTCCAACTCCTCCTCTAGCCAAATTAAAAACTCACCCCTCACTCCCTTTCAGGGCAAATGAAAATCTCAAAATCAAATGAAACTCTGGTGAAACAGTCTCACACCCCGCTCCTCCCTCTTTGGGCCTGGATCTGTTCAGACATTCACCTTTTTGGTGCAGGGGCTCACAAGTAGACATCCTTCCAGTTCCCTGCTCTCCAGACTACAGCCCTCTCTCCACAATCTGTGCAAACCTTCTACCCTTCTATCAGGAGCGTTTCCCTGCTGATGCAGGGTTATAAGTACACCATCTCTAGGAGGCACATCATTGCCCTATGGGTGCCCATGCCCTTCCTCTGCCAGGTGTTCCAGCTCTTGGAACTATCTGTTCTGAACTCAGATGCTCCCATTTAATTTCCCCCACTCAGGGCTACTTTCTACATTTGTCTATTCGACTCTCTCTTAGACTTAATCCTCTGGCCCTTTTACAGGCTGCTCTTCTTCTTAGCTTCTGCTCAGTCCTCTCACCGGGAGAGATGACAACACTGCCGCTGTTCTTCAGGTCTCTCCCCATACCTGGGAGGGGCCTCTTGTAGCCTGCTCCTCTTAGTTTCCAGCAGACCTTGCTCTTAGCCTACCAGTTCCCATGCTCCCTCTGAAGAATAGGATCCAGAATGCTTTGGGCTTGGACCAAGGCATCAGCAGGACTGCTCAGTCCAGCACACTCTGTTACCAGGGTTGTGTTAAGAATGACCTAATTATGATATCAAGTCCACAGTTGAAATCAGAGACCTTATTAAAAAGCCTGGATAAAGCATCCACACTGTTAAATAAGGCAAAACCTTTGATTCTTGCCAGCCTTCAGAAAATTGCATCCATCCACTCATAATCATTCAGAATCTCCCACTTTTATGTTACTATAATATAAATACTGGTGTATTTTTTATGGTGGGAATGGCCAAAACATTGTCTTTAAAACATAAGGTTTTTACTGTAAATAGATTGTGGTTAGCTACTAAACCACAGCCAGGAAGAAATTGTTTATTTTTGACCAACACTTAGGGTGTGACAGCATCAGCACGTAGCAAAGTACCTTGTCATCATAAGGACTCCCTATTGACAAGAGAGAATTTCAGGTTAATTACCTGATTTCTCAAAGCTCTTAGCTATCCACTTTCCAGCCAGTGAGTATTGAACGTTTGTGATCTCTGATTTCTTACAAACCTGTCTTGCCATGGAAGTTCCTAGCCATTTACTGATGATTGTCCTGGGAATGCTGCAGCTTTCAAAATAGCAGTGTGTTTTCTGCTACTTAAGACTGTCAATAAATTTAGCAGGTCTAGCTAGGAAAAGCATGTACTTGTTCGCCAGCTGTAGGAAACTCAAAGACACAGTCAGATTGCTATTTGACATGTGGGATTTAATTTTTCAGACTGATATGAATATTCTCTAGTATTCCTTACCTCCTACTCTCTCCTGGTAGAAGCCTCACTAATTAAATTCCATATGAATCTCAGGACAGAACTTTACTGTTTGGGGGGAGACTATATTCTGACATGGTTCAAAGAAGAATTTGAATAGGATTCAAAGTGGATTTGTACACTGATAGATATAATTGTGTGGGAACCTCTAATCAATTATTTGCCCTTGATTTTTTTTTGAGGGGTCGGGGGAGATGAGTTCCACCCAATCTTGTACATATAGGCACAGGGCTTGATTCACCCTTGCAGGTATAGGAGGAGAAGTGTTCCATACAGACATCAGTGCTCCATATGGTGATGCACTGTTGGGTGGGGGGAAGGCTACTGTCCATACCCCTACTCTCCCTTGTAGGGCTCTGCATTGGAGTCTGCTCAGCGGGTGCGAATATGTGATCAGCAGATCTCACAGCTGGTCTGACCCTGCGTTTTCTGCAGCTGATCCAGCTCAGTTTCTGGGTTGTACCAGCTTGTTTGAGGCCCTTTTTCAGAGGGGTTGTAGATAGCTTGTATCACTGTATCCCATAGATGCATTTTCTGCCATGGAGGGAGCTCAGAGGGTCGTTTGTGGCACCTGAAATAACCAAACACAGAATTTATCACTGTTATAAATAATTGTTTTTTTCTCTTTTCAAGACATGCCATGAGCAGCAAATACAGTAGTCAGAGTAGCATATTAACAAGGATCAAAGGCTGATTCATAAATGTGACAGTGAAGAAGGAGACAAAGGAAGGGAGTGTGTAAAAGAGCAGGAGACTGGATTGCATAATATGCTCAGCCTACATGGGTTAGTTCTTAGTTCTTAAAGGGTTGATTTAGTCATAAAAAGACTTTCACAATTTAAAAGGTTATTTGTAAATCACCTTCCTCCCTCCCTTCCTTCCACCCCCCAAAAGTACCATCTCCAAATCAGATGGGATAACGTTTGAGCAGAGAGCTTCAAATTCATTAGTGGTATAAAAACAAATCAAACTGACAGAAACTATGCCCAAATATACACTGCTGCCTCAATCTATAATTGAAAAACCCTGAGCTGCATGAAATGAGCGAAACAGTGTGGAATGAACTAGCAAATGACTAAAAGATCAGAATTAAACAAATTTGTGTCTATAAATTCCACTGACTCTCAGAAGGTGAGAATCATTCCCTGGGCATCTGGACTTTTTGTAAGTTGATACAAACAAAGTTTGATTGGTAACAGAGGACAGAGAGCAACTAGATTATTTTCTATTTATCAATTTCTTTATTTCAAATAGACAGACGATGGCAAAGTTTTGTGTTCAGTTCTGAGGGCAGGGAGGTAGACATGCAGGATGCTTCTGGTTATTTCCAATAACATTGCGGGCTCAGTTTTCCATTGGGGGTGCCTACATGTGTGTTTAGGACCTGGTTTTCAGACGTACTCCAGCTGAAGTCAGTCAGAGCAGCAGGTGTGCGCACACAGCACCTCTGAAAACCAGTGCCTTAGGCACCAGTTCAACAAAGCTCTTAACCCTGTGCTTACCTTTAAGCACACAAATAATTCCGTCCCTGTTCAGCAAAACACTGAAGCATGTGCCCAACTTATAATGTGTTCATTTCTCATTGACCTCAACAGGACTTAAACACATGCTTGAAGTTAAGCATGTGCTTAAGTACTTTGTTGAATAGGGATGGGGTCGCTCATTTTCTTAAAGGTAAGCACAGGCTCAAATGCTTTGCCCATTCTTAACCCTAAACATAAATGTCCCATTGAAGTCCTTGGCAAAAATTCCGTTGTATTGTATCAGGAGCACTAGTGTAATAAATATCACTGCATATGGTTTTAATTTTCTGGAGGCAGTTTTTTCTACTTATGCTAGCGAGTTGTTAATAGTTGAGCATCATTTTATGGACATGGGGCTAGTTATCTATAGCCAAGTGGACACAATAAGTGAGTGGTCCTTTTATCCTCTTCACACACATGTGCATAACTAATAGGTATGGTTAAGCCTCAGATGTTAACCTTAAAATGAGTTCAGGATCAGTTTGCTTTCAAAGGCTTGTCCAAACCTAATCAGTATGCAAAAGTGAATTGATGATCTCTCGCTTGAGAATTTCTGGCTCTTCTGCTTCCAGTGACAATTTTAACAAAAGTTAAAATAGAACTGACCAAATATTGTCAAACCTTTCAAATGTTTGTTTCAAAACCTGTTCTAAAAATTATGTGACGGCTCTCCAGGAGGAGGGCTTCATAGTCAGAGTGAACTCCCACCCCAGCTTTGGAAGCTCATGGCAAGTATGAGGAATAACAGCTGAGCTAATGTGTACTCGTATCGCAAAACGCGACAAGACCCAAATCTGTAGTGACCCTTTTGGTGGTTGAGAGAGAAGCTGGGATTAACAAAGGATCCTGAAGGAGCAAGGTGCCCAGCTACCACTGAATATCATTCCAATAGGCTCCTTGGACAATCGCCCAGTGTTTAGAAATATTCAGTTTCATGTTTTGTTTCAGTCACAGTCAAGTGCTCTAAGCACAGTCCTGTAAATCAGGAAGTTCTCAGAGTTAACACCAACCTGACTCTCTGTTCCCTTGAACAGGTTACTTCATCCCTTTATCTCAGTTCCCCATTTTCTCCACTGAGAAAAACATGTAATTATCCACATACAAAGAGTGTGGTGAGAATCACAATTAATTAATTAATTAGCCTGTAATTTTGAAACTTCCCAGTTATTTTATTCTATTAATATTGTGACTAAGTGAAAAGTTTTTGAGGTGTGAGCTCTGCCAAGAGTCACAATTTGGGGGGGCATTTTGTTTTATTTTTTGTTTTGCTTCTGATAGGCTGGGCTGCAATTTAGCTCCCTAGACATAAGGACTAAATAGACCAAGCCGTGGAAGTAGCATCTTTCAGTACATGGCAATTCCTGCTTTAACTCCCCATGGAACAGTTCTCTTGACTACATGACAGAGAAGATCTATTTCCCAGCTCCAGAGCTAGATGATGATGATGGTAATTTGATGATGTTTTTTTGCCATTGGTTTTAACTTATCCTTTTAATTAAAATGTTAAGAAATGACAGATGTCCACATATTCACTTGAAGTCTCATTGAAAGTTCAACTTCCCAACTGGGACTTGAACTCATGTTATCGCAGAGCAAAAGTTCAAAGCACTAAAATGGGAAACATTAACATGTCAAGCAACTGTGCTAGCACTTACCAGGATCAATTTTCCACTTAGGCAGCTTTTGCCCGATTGTGCTAACTACCACTGAATCCATACCTACTAATGGATCAAAGCTGAAAGGTCAGGAATTGTAAAATCATCAGTTCCCAAGACTCATTAATATTACAGTTGCACCCGCTAGTGTTGCTATGGTTAAGGATCACGTTGCATGTTACTTTTAATAAACTTGTGTTTCAAGGGGTTTTCGACTCAGATAGAGAAGTTTGCTATCTTGATACATAAGAATGACTTGTAGGAGTAACTATTACATTACTATTTGCTACTATTACTATTTTATTTATAATTTTGCCCCAAAATATGAATGCTAAACTGACATGGCAGTTTTGGAAAGAAAGAAAAAGTTTGTTGATATTCAGCGCTAAATTACCCTTCTTTTAACTAGTCTATCTACCTAGTTGCTCTCATGAAGCATTTATTGCCATATCGGCCACAGTGCCACAACTTAATCACATATGAATTCATTCCTTTAATTAAAATGATCAAAATAAGATATACAAAACTTTTGTACAGAAAAAAATGCATATGTCACACTCTTCAGTTTGATCACTTTGGGCTAGTGCTATTAATTTTTGAAATATCAGATGAATATGAATGAATGGGATTTGGTCAAACAAAATTTTGCATTCAAAGGTTCAGGTTTCTTCAAAATGATCAGATTGAATGTAATATGCTTCCTTAGCTGTCCTTTTTTATTTTTCCTCTGCACAGATCAGTTTTTGGAGATGGGCCAGTATTGCAGCCTGAAATCAGAACCTCTTTTAATCTTGAGGTGTGAGGGATTGGAGCCCCCGGATCAAATGCTGTTACATTTATGGGTTCAGATTGGGCAAAAAAAATATGGGGCCTATTTTTTCCAGTGCTGGTTCAGAGCTCGGCACAATCTCCTTTGAGGATCCATTCTCATTAGATTTTGGCTCAAGATGGTGGAAATCTTGCCAGTCACCCCTTTAGTATGATACCATTCATTGGGGTGGCTGGTCTCACATATCTTCTGCCATTTTTGAGACAAAACCTCACAGGAATATACCAAAATTTTGGTGCTGTCCCGTCTGTCCCCAGTATTAAGACCTCTGATATACAATCAAGTTTAAACCTCTTCCATATCCAATCACCACTGCACAATATATCTGCTAGTACCTACAATACTCTTGATGCTTCATCCTCTTGCATGCCACCAGACTGCTGCGCCTGCCAGTCATAGTGCATAGGTGTGTGTGTGCGGTTCTTTTTATCCCCTATGTACGTATATGTACGTATTACAGTTCAATGCATGTAACTGTAACATTTACAGATAGATAGGTAAGGAGAGACTATCATCTCTCTGTGGTCAACATTTAAGCTAGTTTTTCATTATAAACCCTATTCTGATGACCACCGCTAATTTAATCAGCTCTGGGAGAAGCTGGTAGCAACAACTATGTTTATTTTGCCTAATGTTTCCCAGTATAAAAGATCCTGGTGATTTATTTTCTGAGAAGCTATAACAGCAGTGTACATTCCCTATCATACAGTCTTACATGAGCACATGCTCGTTTCCCCCACAGGGCCTCTATCTTATTCAGTGCACAGGTTGAGCGCACCAGGCAGAATTAAGTTTGCAAAACCAACCATAAATGGGTGTTCAGCTACGCAACCTGAACAATTTGTTCTAGCAGCACTGTGGGGCCAAGGGTTTCTGTGTAAAATTAATATATATTGTTCTAAGACTCATTGCCTGTTTTATATGAAAATGGTACAAGTAGATCTCTTGCTTTGTTTTCGTTAGTCTATTTTTATTATAGTTTCCATCTTTCCGATATTACTCATTGTTCTCTTACCTTTTAAAATAGTATAATAAATGTCACAGGAAATTAAACCACAAAGGTCTTTTTGAAACCACCAAAGGCAGGAAATCCAGACTAAAATTCTCCAAGTTTTGTGTACGCATTGCAGTGGTCTCTGAATGGTAGATAAATTGACGTGCATTGGGCATTAGTCTGATTTCCCGCCCCCTTCACCCATCACTCATGAACTGTGTTCAAGTTAAGAGAAGTGGTGCAGAGGAAGCATTTCCTTCCTTTCTCTCATTTTTATAAGTGACAGCAAAAATTGGATCACAGAGAGCTAATGTGGGCCTTTCTGGTGAGAGTCAAGGTAGGACAAGTCCCCATCTCCCTTACTCACCACTGGAGTGGCTGTTTTGGTTGAGCCACTTTGCTTCACGTGTCACATAGATATAGGCGCCAACTTTCCCTCTGCCCAATGGCTGCTCAAAACCCCCACCCCCAGCTCCTTGCCCCGCCCCTGCACCACCTCTTCCCGCCCCTGCACCACCCTCGCCCCGCCCCCATTCCACATCCTTACCCCAAGTCCCTGATCCTGCCCTGCCTCTTCTCCACCTCCTCCTCTGAGCATGCCACATCCTCGCTTCTCTCGCTCCCTCCCGGAAAGTCCTAAGCGCCACCAAACAGCTGTTAGACGGTGGGAACGCAGGAAGCACTGGGAGGGAGGGGGAGAAACAGGAATGCGGCGCACTCTGGGGGTGGGAGAAGGAGGCAAGGAGCGGGGAGCTTGGCTGCCGGTGGGTATGGAGCACCCACTAATTTTTCCCTGTGGATGCTCCAGCCCCGAGCACCCACGGGGTCAGCACCTATGCATACAGGTGCCGCTCACCTAGTGCTAATAGTATTTGCCCAGTTTTGGCATGGATGAATGTGTGGAAAAAATGTTTTCTAAAAGATTTTCTAAGTGATAAAAAATAATCATGTAGTAAATTTCAGCCAACTCTTAAAAAAAAAGGTGGTAATTTCAGTTAATGCTGATGATGAATGGTGACTACGGTACTTTAGCATCCCCGTCTTTGTCCGTGTGCACAATCTTGTCATTAATAGTGTGCCTTCTCTGCATCACCTTCCATCTGGAATATTTTTCATATAGCATTACGAATCAGCAACTCTCCACCCATTTTTAAACCTACTCTGAAAACCTCTCTCTTCCTTCACTTGTACTTCTTAGCCTCTGTTTTCAGTTTTTATTATTTAGTTCTCTAACTGTATATTTGAACTTGAAAAAGCTTTACAAGATACAGTTTGTCTGAAAGATGTTCCACAAAATAAAGCAGAATTACATTACTGTGTGGTATTATTTTAAATTATTAATTTTCATGGATCTCTGTGCTTTCTGGATGTGGCTGAGACTGGGAGCACAATATAAAGTTCAGTTGTCCAGCTGAACACTTTCTATACTGAGAGAAAAAAGATCTGGAAGAGGCAGCTGGGGAGATAGGTAGCGGTAGGTCTCCAAGGAGGCTGTGGAGTGTAAGATTTAATACATTTAAACATGAGAAATGTTTCATTTTTATGAGAAACAGAAACTTAATGCCATGTTTAAGCAAAGCTAAATTCTGTGTTTTGGTGTTCTGGAAGGTGTTAGGAGACAATGGTGAGTGCAGTATAAATGCTTAGATATAAAATAGATTAGGAATGAGGGCATTTGCTGTAGTCTTTAACCGGTATGATGATCTCACCATCAAAGCAAAGGAGGAGCGTGGCAACATGAACACCAGGAGACCTTATTGATATTATAGAGATGAGGGAGAGTCTCCAGGGGACTGGTGTAATTTACACCAAATCCCCACCCCCTGCATGAGTTTCTAACTTAACTTGCGTACTCACAAACCTAAATTCCCTCTAGACAACCGTAGATCAACACCTACTGGCCAATGTGTAATTGTACTCAAAAGAAAAATCTAACACAACAACATCAGAGTGGGTAAGTTAAAACAGGCCACCCTCTACTCCAGCAGACATCTTATTTCCACATCCTGGGCATGCAAATCGTGACAACTCAGGCTCTTTGATTCACTTGTCCATCAGCAAATCGGGACTAATACTGTAGGTCCACAGGAACGTGCATCTAATCTAATAGTAAAAATACCTAGCCCTTATATTGCACTTTTCATCCATAGATTTCAGGTACTTTACAGAGGAAGTCAAGTATCATTACCTAAGCAAGGTTAAACTTACATTTCCTTACACTTCACCTCTGTGTTTGTTCCCTAGTCTCTGACCACTATCACCTACAATATAGAGGATTATGCTAGGTTTGTAGCCATGACCCTTTCCTTATCAATCCTCAGACCTCACCTCCATTTCATTAGGTTCATATTGTTTATATATTGCAAGCAGGAGAAGGCTCCAATTACATCACAATTAGAGAGAATCACAAAACAGTGATGATTATTCAGTGAAAGAATGTGGAAAAGCAGAGGAATTTAGGCTGCAGCTGGCATATTTGTCTTTGCAGGCTCAGGGAAATGCATATTACACCTGCTTGTGCCAACTTTCCTTAAGTTTAACTCAAATTATTTGAAATGTAGTGTTAGTAATGAATAGAAGAGCATCTAAGCAAGGGTGGGGGAGGGGGTCACAAATATTTGGATGGTCAAAACTGGTCAGAATGGAGAAGTGTACAGTGAATAGAAAATAGAGTAGAGACCACAGGTATGAAAATCAAAGTGAGAAGATATACAGTGTGTAATGAACAGGAAAATAGAAGTAAATGACTAAAGATTTCTGGTCAAGAGTATTTTTTAAAAAATTACAATTACAGTGTGTGTGAAAGAAGAAAATTACAGTAAGTGTTCCTCCTGAAAATAAGTCTGAGTATAAGATTCATGATTATAGGATGTTTCAAAGTGAAGGCCTGAAATAGAGGGGACGATTTGCCCTTATCTATTGAGAAAACACATAAAGGAACTGTAACTCCAGAGAATCAATCGGATAGAGATAGAATTTTCAAGGCTAATAGCAGGGGATTGCAAGAGACCAACGTGACAGGAAAGGCAGGAGAACGAAATACTATATGATCAGATAACGAAGACAGGTAAGATTGTGATTACAGGCGATTTTTAGCGTCCCTAATAATTAGAGAAACCTTTGAGATATTGGATGATGGCATGTGGAATGATTGACATTGCAAATGTTTTTTTCCTTGAAGCAATGTGTTGAGGACTCTGCTAGGAATAAGTCATTCCTGGATCTGGTGGTATTTGGTGTCCAAGATATCATGGAGCAGGTCCTCAAAGAATCAATCCTGAAGCACTTACATGAGAGGAAAGTGATCAGGAACAGTCAGCATGGATTCACCAAGGGAAGGTCATGCCTGACTAATCTAATCACCTTCTATGATGAGATTACTGGTTCTGTGGATGAAGGGAAAGCAGTGGATGTATTGTTTCTTGATTTTAGCAAAGCTTTTGACACGGTCTCCCACAGTATTCTTGTCAGCAAGTTAAAGAAGTATGGGCTGGATGAATCCACTATAAGGTGGGTAGAAAGTTGGCTAGATTGTCGGGCTCAATGGGTAGTGATCAATGGCTCCATATCTAGTTGGCAGCCGGTGTCAAGTGGAGTGCCCCAGGGGTCGGTCCTGGGGCCAGTTTTGTTCAATATCTTCATAAATGATCTGGAGGATGGTGTGGATTGCACTCTCAGCAAATTTGCGGATGATACTAAACTAGGAGGAGTGGTAGATACGCTGGAGGGCAGGGATAGGATACAGGGGGACCTAGACAAATTGGAGGATTGGGCCAAAAGAAATCTGATGAGGTTCAATAAGAATAAGTGCAGGGTCCTGCACTTAGGACGGAAGAACCCAATGCACAGCTACAGACTAGGGACCGAATGGCTAGGCAGCAGTTCTGCGGAAAAGGACCTAGGTGTGAAAGTGGACGAGAAGCTGGATATGAGTCAGCAGTGTGCCCTTGTTGCCAAGAAGGCCAATGGCATTTTGGGATGTATAAGTAGGGGCATAGTGAGCAGATCGAGGGACGTGATCGTTCCCCTCTATTCGACATTGGTGAGGCCTCATCTGGAGTACTGTGTCCAGTTTTGGGCCCCACACTACAAGAAGGATGTGGATAAATTGGAGAGAGTCCAGCGAAGGGCAACAAAAATGATTAGGGGTCTGGAACACATGACTTATGAGGAGAGGCTGAGGGAACTGGGATTGTTTAGTCTGCAGAAGAGAAGAATGAGGGGGGATTTGATAGCTGCTTTCAACTACCTGAGAGGTGGTTCCAGAGAGGATGGTTCTAGACTATTCTCAGTGGTAGAAGAGGACAGGACAAGGAGTAATGGTCTCAAATTGCAGTGGGGTAGGTTTAGGTTGGATATTAGGAAAAACTTTTTCACTAGGAGGGTGGTGAAACACTGGAATGCGTTACCTAGGGAGGTGGTAGAATCTCCTTCCTTAGAAGTTTTTAAGGTCAGGCTTGACAAAGCCCTGGCTGGGATGATTTAATTGGGGATTGGTCCTGCTTTGAGCAGGGGGTTGGACTAGATGACCTCCTGAGGTCCCTTCCAAGCCTGATATTCTATGATTCTATGATTCTATGATCTGGGGATGATCAGGGCTGCGGGTACATGTGTTGGCTGAGGCTTTGGTTAGGAGCTTGTAGGAACCAGAGCTGTGAGGAGCAGCCTAATGTCGCTGCACCAACACTAACCTTTGCATAGCTCCAAATAGAAATTCTGAAAAAGAGAGGCAACTCTTTGTGCATTTAGTTTTAAAGGTTCAAAAGTGGCCTGTGGGCAAGATGCCAGATCATGCATGTGTGAATTTTGGAATTAGTGGGGGCTACTTATTTATTTGCGGAACGCAAAGAAATGTGAGGAAAATAGGGCAAAATGTGCAAAGGGTAGTGTTTTCTATTAAATTTTTTAAAAAAATTGCATGGAAACACAGCCATGCACTGGAACGTTGTTAGACTCGATTCTCCCCTGTAGCTGAGCTTCATTTGGCACAGTTGAGCAGGGGAGGGCTGTTAGTGAGCTGATCATGGCTTCCCAATCCTGAGTTGCTAGTCCCCAGTATTAGTGAGAGCGGCTATGGGGCTGCTGTAACTTATGCCTCTGTCCCTAAAGTCTGCTACACCCCTTTATTCCCCAAAACATGCTCTCTGTGCTGGGTGGAGAGCTGACACAGGAACCAGCTCCACGGACTGGTTGTCAGCGAGGAGTTCTCTATCAGGAGAAATTCTCTGCTGGCAACTTCCAGCCAGATTCTGGAACAAGGCATATGTTCCCTTCCAGTGCACTTAGGTGATGAAGGCTCTCTCCATCTTTGTGCATCCCGGGCTATCAAGAGTCATAATTTAGCAAACACATCAAACCTAACTCATTGACCTTTTTAAAGAGTCCAGTTAACAACTATAGCATATGGGGCATAACATTGTAATTTTCAGGAAGCATTAGGTATAGTTCCACTTCACAGAATTCTGTTTAACCACAAAGCAGCTAGGATAAAACTGGGGATCCCTGACATATAAAATAAGAATATTTATAAAAAGAACTGTGTCAAATTGCGAGGAAGGATTAGTGTAAGGATGATTCCCTAAGGGTTCGTGCTGCCTCTGCTGAATTTTATAATATGTGTGAATTGTAACCCTAATCCTTAACGATGCAGGTTCAAAATAAAAAGTTGAGTGGGGATTTTATACATTAAAAACTTTTTTCCCTAGCTGCACCAGCAGTGCAAAATGTTTTGACACAGCTCTAATGTACAATACTAATAATTAAGAAGAGGAGGCATGGGGTGACACACATTATCTTCCCATCTTGTGCAATGTGGCATACTGTTTCATATGCTTGAGTTCCGTTATTGCTTGTGCATGCTGGAAGTAATTGTTTCTAGAAGACAGGCTGGAAAGGGACAACTTTTACCTTACTGAAAGAGTGAAATGCATCTTTCATGCCCTCTTAATGTGGAATTTTTTTTCTTTGTCACCAATGTCAAATAGTAAAATACAAAATGCTAGTGAGATTAATTTGGGGAAATATATATATTCCCTAACCTATATATACATTGAGATTGTGTGTGTGCGTGTTTGCGACCGTGTATGTATCTCTCAATATATTGTATATATTTACTTGGCGTATAATATACACCACATTCTTCTCTTTCTATCTTGTTCAACTCCTTAACTTCTACATTTTCTCCCATACATAATTATCTGTGAGTGAGAAAATGTAGAAGATAAGAAGTTGAGCTAGGCAGGAAGAGTAAATAGAGGGATACACCAATTAATAGTAAAGTATTAGGTGACTTATAACATAGTCTAGAGGGTGAGAGAGAATATGAAAATAATGGCAATATGAAAAATAAAAAATTATCCTGAGATTGAGATTTTAAGATTAATATTTATAGATTAATATTTATAGAGATAGTTAAAATGTTTTTCTAAAACTCCTGTGTATATATATTATATGTCTGAGTGAATGTGTGTAAACGTGTTTATGTATAGGGTATTAATAATCAATTAAGATGTGCATAAGTAACCACATAACCTTCTCATTTGTCCTCTAATCTTCTGTTTCTATTTTCCCATTGCTTTCTCCTCAGTTGGTGCAACTTGTTATATCTAGGCCCTGATCCCAAAAAGATTTATAAATGTGTTTACCCTCAAGGGGACCACTCGCAGTGCAGAAAGTTGAAAATGGGCACAAGTCTTTGTAAGGCAGAAGCATTAGCTTGCAAGCTCCTCAGGTCAGGGACTGTGTTTTTCATTTGTCTGTCAGGTGCTTAGCACACATTTGGGAGCTTGAATGAATAATACTGACCTGACAGAGGGCTAATTTATCAGGCGTCATACACATTACAGATGAAAAAGACCACTGAATATGCCCCACTCTGGTGCAGCACTGTTCCCTGTAGCATGGGCTTTAAACTAGGTTCGATGGGGGCAGGAGACAAAAGCACACAGGTAAGGCAAAAACATGGAGACCTGGGAGAAGGGTCAGCATTTGGGGTAAGCATGGGCCATTATAGTAGGCATAAGGGAGAGACAAGAGTACATAGAGAGGAAATCAAATCAGTATTTTAAATGTCTATATACTAATGCAAGAAGTATGGGGAATAAGCTGCAAGAACTAGTTAATAAACACAACTATGACATAGTTGGCATCACAGAGACTTGGTGAGATAATACATATGACTGGAATATTGGTATAGAAGGGTACAGCTTGCTCAGGAAGGACAGGCAGGGGAAAAAGGGAGGAGGTGTTGCCTTCTGTATCGAAGGTGTATACGCTTGGACTGAGGTTGAGATGGAAATAGGAGACAGACGTGTTGAAAGTCTCTGGGTAAGAAGGTAAAAAAATAAGGGTGATGTCATGGTAGGGGTCCTACCACAGACCACCTAACCAGGAAGAAGAGATGGATGAGGCTTTTTTTAAATTAACAAAATCATCCAAAGCACAGGACTTGGTGGTGATGAGGGACTTCAACTACTCAGACGTTTGATGAGAAAATAACACAGCAGGCCACAAATTATCCAACAAGTTCTTGGAATGCACTGGAGACAATTTTTTATTTCAGGGGGTGGAGAAAGCAACTAGGGAAATGCTCTTTTAGATTTGATTTGGAGAAACAGGGAGGAACTGGCTGAGGATTTGAAAGTGGAAGGCAGCTTTGGTGAAAGTGATCATGAAATGATAAGAGTTCATGATTCTAAGGAATGGTAGGAGGGAAAACAGCATAATAAAGATAATGGATTTCAAGAAGGCAGACTTTAGCAAACTCAGGGAGTTGGTAGATAAGATCTCATGCGAAGCAAGTCAGGGAGAAAACAGTTCAGGAGAGTTGGTAGGTTTTCAAGAGACATGATTAAGGGCACAAGAGCAAACTATCCCACTGCGTAGGAGAGATAGGAAGTCTGGCAAGAGACCACCCTGGCTTAACCAGGAGATCTTCAATGTTCTGAAACTCAAAAAAGTGTCCTATGGAAAGTGAAAACTGGTCAAATTACAAAGAATGACTATAAAGAAATAGCACAAGCATGTAGGGATAAAATTAGAAAGGCCCAGGCACAAAATGAGATTAAACTAGCTAGAGATACAGAGTAAAAAGAAAACACTCTACAAATACATTACAAGCAAAAGGAAACCAACAACAGGGAAGGTCCATTCCTCAATGTGGGGGGGGGGGAGAGAGAGAGACAACAGAAAATGTGGAAATGACAGAAGTGATAAACAACTTTTAGTTTCAGTTTTCACCAAAAAATTTAGTAACAATTGAACATGTAACATAGTGAATGACAGTGAAAATGAGGTAGGATCTGAGGATAAAATAGGGAAAGAACAAGTTAAAAAATACTTATACAATTTAGATAGATGTCTCCAAGTCACCAGGGCCTGATGAAATACATCCTAGAATACCTAAGGAGCTGACTGAGGCAACATCTGAGCCATTAGCGATGATCTTTGAAAAGTCATGGAAGATGGGAGAGATTCCACAGGACTGGAAAAGGGCAAATATAGTGCCCATCTATAAAAAAGGAAAACAAGCCTTGTAGATAGGGGAAGCGGTAGATGTGGTATATCTTGGCTTTAGTAAGGCTTTGGATACTGTCTCACCTGACCCTCTCTTAACAAACTAGGGAAATACAACCTAGATGGAGCTACTATAAGGTGGGTGCATAGCTAGTTGGAAACCCGTTCCCAAGAGAATAGTTATCAGCACAAATCGGTCTTGGGTCTGGTTCTGTTCAATGGCACAGAAAGTACACTTATAAAGTTTGTGGACAATTGCAAGCTGGGAGGGATTGTAAGTGCTTTCGAGGATAGGATTAAAATTCAAAATGATCTGGAGAAATGATCTGAAGTAAATAGGATGAAATTCAATAAGGACAAATGCAAAGTACACCACTTAGGAAAGAACAATCAATTGCACACATACAAAATGGGAAATGACTAACAGGTGGGCATGATAATCGTTTTCAAGTACGTAAAAGGTTGTCACAAGGAGGAGGGAGAAAAATTGTTGTCTGAGGATAGGATAAGAAGCAATGAGCTTAAATTGCAGGAAAGGCACTTTACGTCGGACATTAGGAAAAACTTCATAACTGTCATAGTAGTTAAGCACTAAAATAAATTGCTTAGGGAGGTTGTGGAATCTCCATCATTGGAGTTTTTAAGAGCAGGTTAGACAAACACCTGCCAGGAAGGGTCTAGATACTACTTAGTCCTTCCAGGAGTGCAGGGGACTGAACTAAAAGACCTCTCTAACTTCTTTCCAGTTCTGCGATTCTATGATATTGCCCAGTGCTTTGTCGAGCCTAATTTTAAAGTGACCCTAATGTCAAAAGTCCACCACTTCCAGAGAAGGACATTGCTACATACTTCACTGATGGGAAACATTTTCTTATATTCAGCCTAATATGAGACAGGAATAAAGAGACCACGTGATGGATTCAGACTTCTAAAGCCTGGGATTATTTCAAAACACCAGGGAAGAAGCTGGCTTTTGTAACATATAAAAAGCCTAATATCTGATTTTCCCACTATGGTGCATCATCCTGGATAGAACAGTTTCAAAATGACATCCTCATTCTTTTGATTCTGTCTTTCGTTTACTTAATTATTTTTTTTTTAAATATGCTTATCCTAATGTCTCTGGATGCATGTACATAAATTATTAAGAACAATAGAAAATTAGTTGACTGACAAACTAAGTCGAAAGAGACTCAACCAGACAAGCAAATATGCCCCCATCTGGTCTGCCACAACCCTCTAAGACAAAAGTCTCATTTTAAACAGATAGACTTTTCTCTGTGGCCTGAAGGTCAACAGACCGGTGTTCTGTTGGATGGACAACGGAAGCAAATTCCAGAGTAGAGAGACCTCCGCTGAAAATTCTCTGCTCCTAGACATTGAGATCTAGGGCCTGATCCTGATCAAACATACCTGGGTGTTAAATCAGGAGTCAGTGGGGGTTCCACTGCAGAAAAAGCAGTGTAAGTAAAACTAACATAGGGACTGGGAACAGTAATGGACAAGCTAATATCAGCAGGGGGAGAGATGCTTTCCCAAGTGGCTGAGATTGACACAATGATGGGTTTTATAGATCAGGCTGAACACTTTGAATCGAGCCTGGCAGTGAATTAGGGAATCAGTGGGTATGTCTACACTTCAATTAGATATTTGTGGCTGGCCCATGCCAGCTGACTCAGGCTAAGGGGCTCAGGCTAAGGGGCAGTTTAATTGTGGTGTAAATGTTCGGGCAGCCTGAGCTTTGGGACCTTCCCATCTCACAGGGTCCAAGAGCCCAGGCTCCACCTCAAACTTGAACATCTACCCTGCAATTAAACATCCCTTTAGCTCATCAAAGTTGTTGCATAAATCTGCTCCAAACAATCACCAGAGAGTAATGCAAGGCTCACCCTACCCTTCTTCTTTTCCCCACCAACCACCAGCCCCTCTGGGCTGCTTCTAAAGGCAAAGGAGAAAGTTGTTACTAATGCAGGAAGGTTTTCCCACCCTCTGTCCTTTTTCTTCTAGGAATTGTTCAGGAATAGACAATGACATGCCGATGGTTTATAGATGGGGAAAAGATGCACTCTTTCTGGGTTTTGAAACTCCTAAGCACATCACTCTACCCCAGTGTCTTGAGGTCTGTTTTATTAATGTCTGGGGAGGCATTATTGTCAAAGCATGTGGGTGTGCATAGAATCATAAACTATCAGGGGTTGGAAGGGACCTCAGGAGGTCATCTAGTCCAACCCCCTGCTCAAAGCAGGACCAATCCCCAATGAAATCATCCCAGCCAAGGCTTTGTCAAGCCTGACCTTAAAAACCTCTAACATACATCAGTCAGATTATATTCTATACAGATTTGTATATTGCACTCATCATAGGGTATCTGAGCACTTTCCAGTCGTGCATTAGGAATGTGACTGCACCTCTGTCACATGTTGTTTGTTCTCTCTTCCTCTCCCCAGCCTTCTTCATATTTGTATTTGTTTTATTTCATTAAAAAAATAAAGCACGGCAATTTTCCTCCCATCTCCCCTCACCAGTGAGGGTCTCCATAATATGCTGGCATGTGAACTAGTCCAAGCTTTCTGGCCCATAAGGGCTCTGACAGTGTGGCTACTCTACAGTCAAAAAGGCACAGCACTGAATCTCAGAGCCCATGTCAGCTGACTAAGGCTCGCAGGGCTTATACTACATGGTTAAAAATAGCCATGTAGACTTTGGGGCATGTGCTGGAGCCTGAGCTCTGAGACCCCGCAAGGAGGAAGGGTCTCAGAGCCTGGGCTCCAGCCTGATTCTGAACATCTACACTGCAGTTTTATAGCCCCGCGTGCCTGAGACAGCTGACCCGGGCTAGCCACAGCCACGCCACTGGTCTTCTATTGCAGTTTAGAGACTAACCAATTTATTTGCGCATAAGCTTTCGTGAGCTACAGCTCACTTCATCAGATGCATTCAGTGGAAAATATAGTGAGGAGATTTATATACACACAGAACATGAAAAAATGGGTGTTATCATACACATTGTAAGGAGAGTGATCACTTAAGATGAGCTATTACCAGCAGGAGAGCGGGGGAAGAAAACCTTTTGTAGTGATAATCAAGGTGGGCCATTGCCAGCAGTTAACAGGAACGTCTGAGGAGCGGTGGGGGGGGGGGGAAATAAACATGGAGAAATAGTTTTACTTTGTGTAATGACACATCCACTCCCAGTCTCTATTCAAGCCTAAGTTAATTGTATCCAGTTTGCAAATTAATTCCAGTTCAGCAGTCTCTCGTTGGAGTCTGTTTTTGAAGTCTTTTTGTTATAATATTGCAACCTTTAGGTCTGTAATCAAGTGACCAGAGAGATTGAAGTGTTCTCCAACTGGTTTATGAATGTTATAATTCTTGACCTTCTATTGCAGTGTAAACCCACCCAGATGCCGTGTGTAGCACATGGTGTTTGAATTAAAACAAAAATGTGAAATGTGAGCTTTCAAAATGCTGTAAACATCAGAGCTAGAGAACAAAATGAGTCTTGGTACTGCTGAAAGATACCATCAGAAAATAAAGGGGGAGCAGCCCTTGTGCCAATTACAATTATGCCAACATCTTTCCTTTAATGCTCATAACATTTGCCTTTTCAACAGTGGAGTTTAAAAAACAAACAAACAAAACCCTTTGCAGACTTATTTAATTGACTCCACTGTTTTTGCTAATCTATTTTTCCTACCTATGGCTTTCCTTTCCGATTCTATAAACGTCCAGGACAATCCTGTGGCAAACTGGAGAGACGGTGGCATGTCAGTGCTCCTGCCTGCGTTTGCCTGGTGAAGATTTGCTTTCTTTGTTTTCTCTCTCTTTCATTAACAAAAAGTAATGCATGTGATCTGCAGAGTTGTAGGAAACAGAGCTTTTATTTAACATCCTCAGTGTTGCCAGATCTCACAATTTTATTGATACTTTCACTATATTTCATGTTTGTCTTAAAGCTCCAGGTCGTAGAGTCATGGTTTTATTTAAAATAGAAATTTCTAGCCATCGCAGTTATGTAGAAAAGATAGACAATATGATTTGGGTAAGCCCTAAAAGTGCAAAGTGCAAAAGTGCAATGAAAACCCTCACAAATGTGTGGTGTCTTTTGAATCTCTCACGATTTTATGTCCATTGCATGATTTTTTTCAAGGCTGATTTATGCTGAGGGGATGCTGGCAGTTGGTAGCATGGAATCCAGAAAGACCAGTGTTACATACTGAGGGCTGGCTTCGTCTCTGTCCAGGTAACAGAGCGGCTTGTCCCATGGGCTGGAAAGCCTGGGTCTAAGCCAACCCTCATTACAGAATGAGCCCTACCTGACTGAGATCAGATATTTCCCTGTAAAGGGCAGCAGATAGCTGCAGTGAAGTGGGGGGATGCTCCGGAAACAGAAGTCTGAGGAGCTGTAGCTAGATTGAAGAAGCAGCTGTAGGGTGCAAGTCTGGCTCCTGCAGAGACATTGAACTGTGACCGAATTCTAAGAGGGCTGGAAACCCCCTAACTGTGGGGAGAGAAACACTGAACTGGGGTTGGGGCCTAGAAAACCAGTGTGCATTTGAGGAGTGAATAAATTGGACCCCAGGTGGGCAATGTTTTAATTTCCTTTGGACTGCTGAGAGTTTAAGAAGCCCTGAAGAAGAGGAAAATAGAGGCAGGACAGAGCAAAGACATCCCTGTTCATGGGAGGTGGTGAACTGTGTTACAATTGGCGTAGTTGGCATGATTTCTGAATCTGCCACATCAAGGAGGGAAGTGACAGCAGTTCAGTGGCAGAGAGCTAGATGGAGAGAGGTAGTGCGGTACTGGTGTGGCAACAGCAGACCCCGGCTGTCCTCTTGCAATTTCTACAGGATCAGCAGTGGCAAAAGGCCCACCACCTTCGGCAGACAAGATATGCCCTGGGTTCCTGTTTCCAGTGTGGGGAAACAGGACACTGACTGTTTGAATGTCCCAGGAGGCAGCCTGATTCCAGTGGGTAGTTGTGTCACAAACAGAGGAAGGGGGAAGGATGGACCAGGAGGGGAAAGAAAAGGGCTGAACGTTTTAAGTGTGGAAAGGTCAGGCACATAGATGGGTCTTCCCCTTGAAGAAGCAGGTGGGTAGAGTCATGTAGAGCAAGGGAGATAATTTCTCAGCCAGAGAGGCCAAGGGGGAGAGGGTGCAGCAACACAAAGGCCAGAGGAGAGAGAGGCCAAGAAGCACTCTGCAGCGTCAGAACCCCACTGCTGGCAGAAGTGCAAGGACCAGGGGGACAGATCCATTCCCTACCCAAGGTACGGGAGAGAAAACAGGGTTGAGAGGATAACCGGGAGAGGCTCAGGCTCTAAATAAAACCTGAAGCACAAAAAAGGAGGAAGAGGCGAAGGAGCTGAGACTGCTCATGAGTAAAGCAGAGCAACCTGTGAAGAGGTCAAGCAGCAGAAAGTGTACAATACTAAAAGGAGTACTAGTGGCACCTTAGAGACTAACCAATTTATTTGAGCATGAGCTTTCGTGAGCTACAGCTCACTTCATGATAACTGTATGATAACACCCATTTTTTCATGTTCTGTGTGTATATAAATCTCCTCACTGTATTTTCCACTGAATGCATCCGATGAAGTGAGCTGTAACTCACAAAAGCTTACGCTCAAATAAATTGGTTAGTCTCTAAGGTGCCACAAGTCCTACTTTTCTTTTTGCGGATACAGGCTGCTACTCTGAAACCTGTACAATACTAATGTCTCTCTTCCATTTTCTCTTTCTCTGTTTCTGCTTCTACTCATCAGAATTATAAGTGTTGCCAAGTATAGCTGTTTTCCTGCTAGTCTCACAATATTTGATCTTTTCTCAAGGCCCCAGCTGCTTGTCTAGTACAATTATTTGAGAACTCCTGTTTTGTTTTGTTTTTTTTTAATAAAAGTTTCTAAACCTAATGGTTGCAGAAAAATGGTTGAAAACACGACTCTTATAGGATCAAACAGCAAAAGACAAAAAGAAACCCCAACTTTTTTTATTATTGTTTTAAAACCCTCATGATTTTTAAGTCAAGGTCATGGTTTTGGGGAGCCTGACTCGTGATATTGGAATACTTGAGGTTGGCACTACTGAGAAAATGAAAGCTAACTTTGACTTGAATTTGTGTTACTAAAAATTGTGAGGGATTCAGATACCACAGTCATGATGATGATATAAGAATCTAGATTGATAGAAGCTATTTGAGAGGCCTTGTGCTGACCTTTGCACATGGGTAAATTTTACCCAATATACAGACAATTTTTTGAGCATGTGATGTGTTCTATTTGTTAAACCATAATGGTTGTGACAATTGCAACATACAGTGCTTGCTTCTGAATCTGATGAGGTTCAATAAGGATAAGTGCAGGGTCCTGCACTTAGGACGGAAGAACCCAATGCACAGCTACAGACTAGGGACCGAATGGCTAGGCAGCAGTTCTGCGGAAAAGGACCTAGGGGTGACAGTGGACGAGAAGCTGGGTATGAGTCAGCAGTGTGCCCTTGTTGCCAAGAAGGCCAATGGCATGTTGGGATGTATAAGTAGGGGCATAGCGAGCAGATCGAGGGACGTGATCGTTCCCCTCTATTCGACATTGGTGAGGCCTCATCTGGAGTACTGTGTCCAGTTTTGGGCCCCACACTTCAAGAAGGATGTGGATAATTTGGAGAGAGTCCAGCGAAGGGCAACAAAAATGATTAGGGGTCTGGAACATATGAGTTATGAGGAGAGGCTGAGGGAGCTGGGATTGTTTAGCCTGCAGAAGAGAAGAATGAGGGGGGATTTGATAGCTGTTTTCAACTACCTGAAAGGGGGTTCCAAAGAGGATGGCTCTAGACTGTTCTCAATGGTATCAGATGACAGAACGAGGAGTAATGGTCTCAAGTTACAGTGGGGGAGGTTTAGATTGGATATTAGGAAAAACTTTTTCACTATGAGGGTGGTGAAACACTGGAATGCGTTACCTAGGGAGGTGGTAGAATCTCCTTCCTTAGAGGTTTTTAAGGTCAGGCTTGACAAAGCCCTGGCTGGGATGATTTAACTGGGAATTGGTCCTGCTTTGAGCAGGGGGTTGGACTAGATGACCTTCTGGGGTCCCTTCCAACCCTTATATTCTATGATTCTATGATTCTATGATTCTACTTTTGAAGCTGACTGTATTATAAACACAGCTAAACAATCCAGAGATATTCCTTCCTTGAGACCCTACTGCATATGTTAAATTTGAGCCTGGCTAACATTTTTATGATCTAGATCTCCATGTGTGTAACCCTGAAAATAGCATGTTACAGAATGTACAAAATAACTGAGTGACATCGTGGAAATAGCTAATGCTGCTTTACAAAAGACAGAGTGAAAAGTTTGCAGTGTGTTGATTAAGGATGGAATTCACCTCTCTATAGATGTTCAAGGCATGTGCATCACTTAAGTCCATTTAAACCCTCCAAATGAGACTTAGCAAAATTAAGTGGTGGGATTTAAGCGGCATATTTCACCTAAATACTGATTGTAAAATATGAATTCTTATGTAAATCCTTTAACTCTCAAAGATTTGATTTTCAAACGTACTGCTATAGTTCAGGGTAGTAAGTTTTTTGTTGTTCCTACATATTTTTCACGTATCCTCATTTCCAGTAGATTTTGTTAATAAAGAAAATAATAGAGCCTCAGGAAAAGGTGATGTGACTTTAATAATCTTGATTCAGTGAAGCTCATGTTAATTAAGAAACTTTCATCTTTGAAGTACAATAAAAAAATTCTTATTAGCAAAGGTATGTTAGGTCAGTAATAAGGCAGGCTTCCCTTTTAACATTACATCTAATCAATCCTGGGAGAATTAAGACAATTATATTTTATCAAAAACATGTAGAGGCAGGGACTAACAGTGGGATGGAGTGTGACTTTGGTATTAATTACAAAACTGTTTTAGGAAATAATCATTCCTTTGCTAATCAGGGCAGGTGTATGAAATGACAAAGAAATTATTTACAAAGCCATACAAGTGAATATTATAGACTAGGGATTATGAGGATAAGGCTCTGAATGGGAAAGCAATCATGTTTAGGCCTTCCTTTGGATTTTGGGTGGTATTTCCAATTGTATTTGATTCAACATATTACTAATTAACTTAGAAGGAAAATATTAAGTTCTATAAACAATGGCAGACACATGAATTACAGTGTTTCTCTTTTCAGTGTTTCAATTACATTCTTGGAACACAAGTTTTTTTTGTCTTTATTACTAAAAATACTTTTATTTTATTTTAATGGAAAGTAAATCGAGAAGGAAAGCTATAGTTAAGGCTATGTTTTAGTCATGGGTATTTTTAGTAAAAGTCATGGACAGGTCATGGGCCTATGACCTTTCCATGACTTGTACTATATACCACTAACTAAAACTTGGGCAGGGGCATTGTGGGTGCTGTGGGGGGGCTGGCCCAGGACCCCCACTGGAGGTGGGGGGTGGTGCATGGCCCGGGAGCCCCGCTGGTGCTGGGGGGGCAGAGGCGTGGGGCGGCGCATGGCCCGGGAGCCCCGCTGGTGCTGGGGGGAGGCGGGTGACAGCATATGGACTGGGACTCCCGCTGGTTGGGGGTGGGAGGGGGCGTTGCATAGCCCGGGACCTCCGCTGTTGCGGGACAGGGGTTAGAGGGGTTGGCAGGCTCCCTACTGGGTTCTGTGAAGCACCCAGGAACCAGCTGGCATGTTCTTGCAGCTCCTAGGGGGAGGGAAGGCCAGGGGGGCTCCGCACGTTGCCCCCACCATGAGCTCCAGCTCCGCAGCTCCCATTGGCCGGGAACCACAGCCAATGGGAGCTGCAGGGGCGGTGCCACCAGGCAGGGGCAGCGAGCACAGCCCCCTGGCTCCTCTGCCTAAGAGCTGCAGGGACATGCTGGCCTCATCCGAGGAGTCCCCCCCACAGGTAAGCGCTGCCCTGTACCCCAGCACTGAGCCCCTCCCACACCCAAACTACCCCAACAGCAACCAGCACGACTGGTGCAGGGGCTGCCTGATCTGCTTGGGCAGCCTCTGAGCCAGCACTGGCAGCTGCAGAAGTCACAGAGGTCATGGAAAGTAACAGAATCCATAACTTCTGTGACCTCCATGACAGACATGGAACCTTATTAATAAGTAATAATAATAATTCTGTATCACAAAGCTCTAATCCAATGGATCTCATACACAGAGGCCCCTGTAGTGTCTGGAAGCAGAATTGGGGGTTTACCTACCCTACTGAGCTGAAAGAAGCATGTGGTCCAAATAACTTTTCACCATAGAATCATAGAATATCAAGGTTGGAAGGGAACTCAGGACGTTATCCAGTCCAACTCCCTGCTCAAAGCAGGACCAATCCCCAACGAAATCATCCCAGCCAAGGCTTTGTCAAGCCTGACCTTGAAAACCTCTAAGGATGGAGATTCCACCACCTCCCTAGGTAACGCATTCCAGTGCTTCATCACCCTCCTTGTGAAAAAGTTTTTCCTAACATCTAACCTAAACCTCCCCCACTGCAACTTGAGACCATTACTTCTTGTTCTGTCATCTGCTACCACTGAGAACTGTCTAGACCCATCCTCTTTGGAACCCCCCTTCAGGTAGTTGAAACCAGCTATCTAATCCCCCCTCATTCTTCTCTTCTGCAGACTAAACAATCCCAGTTGCCTCAGCCTCTTCTCATAAGTAATGTGTTCCAGCCCCCTAATCATTTTTGTTGCCCTCTGCTGGACTCTTTCCAATTTTTCCACACCTTCTTGTAGTGTGGGGCTCAAAACTGGACACACTATTCCAGATGAGGCCTCACAAATGTCGAATAGAGGGGAATGATCATGTCCCTCGATCTGCTGGCAATGCCCCTATTTATACAGCCCCAAATGCCATTGGCCTTTTTGGCAACAAGGGCATACTGTTGACTCATATTCAGCTTCTCATCCACTGTAACCCCTAGGTCCTTTTCTGCAGAACTGCTACCTAAGTGTTTGGTCCCTAGTCTGTAGCAGTGCATGGGATTCTTCCATCCTAAGTACAGGACTCTGCACTTGTCCTTGTTGAACCTCATCAGATTTCTTTTGGCCCAGTCCTCTAATTTGCCTAGGTCCCTCTGTATCCTATCCCTACTGTCCACCGTATCTACTACTCCTCCCAGGTTAGTGTCATCTGTAAACTTGCTGAGGGTGCAGTCCACACCATCCTCCAGATCATTAATGAAGATATTGAACAAAACTGGTCCCAAGACCGACCCTTGGGCCACTCCACTTGATACGGCTGCCAACTAGACATAGAGCCATTGATCACTGCTGTTGAGCCCGATAATCTAGCCAGCTTTCTATCCACCTTATAGTCCATTCATCCAATCCATACCTCTTTAACTTGCTGACAAGAATACTGTGGGAGACAGTGTCAAAAGCTTTGCTATAGTAAAGGAATAACACGTCCACTGCTTTCCCCTCATCCACAGAGCCAGTTATCTCATCACAGAAGGCAATTAGGTTAGTCAGGCATGACTTGCCCTTGGTGAATCCATGCTGACTGTTCCTGATCACTTTCCTCTCCTCTAAGTGCTTCAGAATTGATTCCTTGAAGACCTGCTCCATGATTTTTCCAGGGACTGAGGTGAGGCTGACTGGCCTGTAGTTCCCTGGATCCTCCTCCTTCCCTTTTTTAAAGATGGGCACTGCATTAGCCTTTTTCCACTTATCCGGGACCTCCCTGACCGCCATGAGTTTTCAAAGATAATGGACAATGGTTCTGCAATCACATCTGCCAACTCCTTTAGCACCCTTGGTTGCAGTGCATCCAGTCCCATGGACTTGTGCTCGTCCAGCTTTTCTAAATAGTCCCGAACCACTTCTTTCTCCACAGAGGGCTGGTCACCTCCTCCCCATACTGTGCTGCCCAGTGCAGTAGTCTGGGAGCTGACCTTGTTCGTGAAGACAGAGGCAAAAAAAGCATTCAGTACATTAGCTTTTTCCACATCTTCTGTCACTAGGTTGCCTCCCTCATTCAATAAGGGGCCTCCACTTACCTTGGCTTTCTTCTTGTTGCTAACATACCTGAAGAAACCCTTCTTGTTACTCTTAACATCTCTTGCTAGCTGCAACTCCAAGTGTGATTTGGCCTTCCTGATTTCACTCTTGCATGCCTGAGCAATAATTTTATACTCCTCCCTGGTCATTTGTCCAACCTTCCACTTCTTGTAAGCTTCTTTTTTGTGTTTAAGGTCAGCAAGGATTTCACTGTTAAGCCAAGCTGGTCGCCTGCCATATTTACTGTTCTTTCTACACATCCGGATGGTTTGTTCCTGCAACCTCAATAAGGATTCTTTAAAATACAGCCAGCTCTCCTGGACTCCTTTCCCCCTCATGTTATTCTCCCAGGGGATCCTGCCCATCAGTTTCCTGGAGGAGTAAAAGTCTGCTTTTCTGAAGTCCATGGTCCGTATTCTGCTGCTCTCCTTTCTTCCTTGTGTCAGGATCCTGAACTCGACCATCTCATGGGCACTGCCTCCCAGGTTCCCGTCCACTTTTGCTTCCCCTACTAATTCTTCCTGGTTTGTGAGCAGCAGGTCAAGAAGAGCTCTGCCCCTCGTTGGTTCCTCCAGCACTTGCACCAAGAAATTGTCCCCTACACTTTCCAAAAACTTCTTGGATTGTCTGTGCACTGCTGTATTGCTCTCCCAGCAGATATCAGGGTGATTGAAGTCTCTCCTGAGAACCAGGGCCTGCGATCTAGTAACTTCTGTTAGTTGCCGGACAAAAGCCTCGTCCACCTCATCCCCTTGGTCTGGTGGTCTATAGCAGATTCCCACCACAACATCACCCTTGTTGCTCACACTTCTAAACTTAATCCAGAGACTCTCAGGTTTCTCTGCAGTTTCATACCGGAGCTTTGAGCAGTCATACTTCTCTTACATACAGTGCAACTCCCCCACCTTTTCTGCCCTGCCTGTCCTTCCTGAACAGTTTGTATCCATCCATGACAGTACTCCAGTCCTGTGAGTTATCCCACCAAGTCTCTGTTATTACAGTCACATAATAATTTCTTGACTGTGCCAGGACTTCCAGTTCTCCCTGCTGGTTTCCCAGGCTTTAAAGCCCTCCTCACTAGGTTAGCCAGCCTGCTTGTGAAGATGTTCTTCCCTCACTTCGTTAGGTGGAGCCCGTCTCTGCCTAGCACTCCTCCTTCTTGGAACACCATCCCATGGTCAAAGAATCCAAAGCCTTCTCTCTGACACCACCTGCGTAGCCATTCGTTGACTTCCATGTTTCAATGGTCTCTACCTGGGCCTTTTCCTTCCATGGGGAGGATGGACGAGAACACCACTTGTGCCTCAAACTCCTTTATCCTTCTTCCCAGAGCCATGTAGTCTGCAGTGATCCGCTCAAGGTATATCTTGGCAGTATCATTGGTGCTCACGTGGAGAAGCAGGAAGGGGTAGCGATCCGAGGGCTTGATGAGTCTCGGCAGTGTCTCCGTCACAGTGTGAATCCTGGTTCCTGGCAAGCAGCAGACTTCTCGGTTTTCCCAGTCAGGGGCGGCAGATAGATGACTCAGCCCCCCTGAGGAGAGAGTTCCCAACCACCACCACCACCCGTCTCCTTCTCTTGGGAGCGGTGGTTGTGGAATCCCCATCCCTAGGACAGTGCATCTCATGCCTTCCAGTCAGTGGAGTCTCCTTCTGCTCCCTTCCCTCAGATGTATCATCTAGTCCACTCTCAGAATTAGTACCTGTGGAGAGAACATGAAAACGGTTGCTCACCTGTATCTGCATTGCTGGTAAATGGACGCTCCCCTTTCTTCTTCTTCTGGAGGTCACATGCTGCCAAATTTTTTCACAGTCCTGCCAAATTTCTTCACAGTCCTCCTGTCCCCGCTGCGCAGCCTGCTCTGATTCTTCAGAATGTTGTGCCCGTAGAAGCATATCCTGACATCTGTTCAGGAAATCTTCAGTTTCTCTTATGCAACGCAAGGTCGATGCTTGTTTCTCCAGACCTTGAATCTTCTCTTCTAATATGGAGACCAGCTTGCACTTTGTACAGACAAAGTCGCTTCTGTCCTGTGGAAGAAAGACAAACATGGCATATCCTGTGCAGGTAACAGCGGAATGCTCACCATCCATATTATCTTCCTTCTACAAGCTTCGTCAGCTGTTGCAGTAACTACTCAGTGAAGCGTGCAAGATGAAAGCCTCAGTGGGCTCTCCCTAGGCGAACTCCCAGGCAAACTCCCTTTGTTAGTTCAGCTGGTTCGCAACTTTTTATAACAGTCAGCCCCACTTTTTATAACAGTCAAGGCCCATCTGGAACAAAGCACTCCCAATTCACACTTTTCAAACCATCAAGCACACGGTCAAACTGACAAACTATCCTCGCCACAGAAACTCAGATACTCACCATGAGGCCCAAAGCTTTAGAAGTGATCTACATATGATCTTTTATTCCCAGTTCAGCTCTCGTTGTCACAGCCTAACGGCAAGTGAAGGTGTGATCGTAGCACCCATTGGCATACCGATACTAGCTTTAATCTGGCTAGGCAGGTAACAGTAGTAGTGTGGGGCATAACAGCATGAGCTAGCAACCAGAGCATATTCCTTGGGTCCCTGGCGGACCATGCCCTTGAGTTGCTAGCCTGTGCTGAAGTTTGTGCCACCACATCAACACTAATATTGTTATCGGTGCAAGATGGATTATAGCTGTGCTAGCAAGATTACAGATGCCTTCCTGTGCTACAGTTACGTCTATGCTTGGCGTGTAGACGCACACGCTCAGATCCATCACCGTGAAGGGTTTCATTGTGGAAATATTGCCAGTTTTATTTCTGTGTCTGTTTCAGGCTCATTTTAAGCTAGCTGTTCATCTAAGAAAAATGGGGATTCAATATTCGTCCTGTATGAGAAAATCGTTTCCTTTGTTCCATTGGCAGACCACATGCTGATTCAGCACCCAACCCCTCTTTGTTTTGTTCCCAATTCTGTTCTCATTAACTACACTGTATCCCGTTCAAGACAACTTTTTCTCCCCTCTGCTCCTCTGTATCAGAAACCTGCTATTGTATTGCATGTTTCAGGCATTTGTAGGGTTTCTTAAGTGGATCTCTAAATGTCACTCTCTTAATACCCCTGTGAATACTGGCATTCAGCCTTTTTAAAGCATTCACAGCCAGGCCAAATTCACAAGTCCTAAACATTACTCTTCATTATCCACACCCGCAGAAAGTCAGCTTCTAACTACGCATTCACATATTGTCCAAAGAAAGAAGGAATGATTTTAAATGCTAGCAATAACCTTTGATATTTTTACCGAATATTAACTGAGCATATTTCCTTTATTTGAAATATACTTGGGGTTTGTTTGTTTTGTGCCCCTCAAACCCTTCATTTTGCCAGAATTTCTCTAGGCCATTTTTTGTCAGGGTTTGAAAAATGACTTGCTGTGATTTTTGATGCAAGTTAATACAGTGATAAGCACCATAAGTCGCCAGGAATAGCAAATCATTAATTTACTTCAGAAAATAAGACTTCAGTGATGAATAAACTGCATAAGGATTCTAGAGTTTAAGCAGCTTCACTGGCAATGAATATTTGAATTGGCTGAAAAAAAAAGTAAAACATGTTATCGGACCAGTAATTATTTTATACAGCTGATTAGCAAATAAGCAGTAGTATGGAGGATACTTGACAAAATGGTTTGAGATTAGACTTGACTAAAAGGAACGATCTGAAACTCTTGATTTTAAATACATTTGGATCTCATAATTATAGGAAAATATTACTTGGGACACTGCCAAACTCTTGGGAACTTAAGCCAAGTTCACATTTAAAAATAACTTTTAGGCAAAGATTTAAATAGACATTAGACTTTAGATAATGCAGTCCAATTAGTGTCCATTCCTGAACAACCTTAATAAATTAAGTGCATAATGCAGCCCCTGCCTCTATATCTGATCTGATCCTCTGCACCACCACAGCCCTCCACCCTTACAGCTCAACAATGATACAAAATCTCCATCATGCCCCTTCCATCTCCTCCTCTCAGATGTAAAAATGTGCCTTCCTCCTCCTGCCCTTTATGCTTGGAATTCCCTTCTAGAATCGACCCATTAAGATTTACCACATTCAAATCACTTCTAAAAGCCTACTTTTATTGCATTGCCTACCAAAAACAGTGTGATTACACTTGAAAAAAGTAACCACAATGTTTGAACCAATGAGACTTCTATGCCTAAATTCTGGATACCCCTCTGGGGTAGGGTCAGGTATTAGGAAGAGACTGGTGGAAATTATAAAGTTCACCGCATGGTGAATTGCCTGCTGGGTGAAGATTGAGGACTTCTCAGGACATCTAGGTAGACTTATGTGCTGTGCTGGGGATAATGGCACATGTAGGTACCGATGATATAGGGAAAGGTAGGAGAGAGATCCTGGAGGCCAATTTTAGGCTGCTAGGTAAGTGATTAAAGTCCAGGACCTTTACGGTAACATTCTCTTAAATGCTTTCAGTTCCACATGCAAGATCAACTAGATGGGCAGAACAGCAGGGTCTCTATCCGTGGATGAGACAATGCTGTTGGGACACAGTATTTAGGTTATTAGGAACTGGTGAAGCTTTTGGGAAAAGAGGAGCCTATACAGGAAGGATGGGCTCCACCTATACCAAAGAGGAACCAGATTGCTCGCATGCTAAATTAAAAAGGTCATAGAGGAGTTTTTAAACTAATGGCTGGGGGAAAAACTGACAGGTGCAGAGGAGCACATGGTTCAGACAAACTTATCCCTTTCGGGAGGATCGAATAAAAGAGATACTCTATATTCTAGGGAAGAAAGGATAGAAGTTGATAAATTACAGGTTGGAACTGAAGAGAAACAGTCAAATCAAAAATTGCCCCAATCAATTACATCACATGAAGGCAGATAACTAAAAATTGACAAATTTTGTAAGTGCTGGTATACAAAGACAAGAAGTCTAAATACTAAGGTGGATGAACTTGAGTGCCTGGTATTAAATTAAGATATTGATATTCCAACAGAAACTTTGTGGAATGAAGATAATCATTGTTACACAGTAATACCAGGGTACAAAACATATAGGAATGACAGAATAAGTTGTGCTGGATGGGGGAGGGGGGCATGAGTGGCACTATATGTGAAAGAAAGCATAGAGTCAAATATACAGTAGTACAAATCCTAAATGAAACAAACACTGCCGCAGTCTCTCAGGATAGAAATTCCATGCTTGAATAATAAGAGTACAGTAGTGACAATGACAGTGATTGTGAAAGGCTTAGGGAGATTAGAGAGGCTACAAAAACCCAATAACAATGGGGGATTTCAACTATCCCCATATTGACTAGGTACATGTCACCTCAGGACGGGATGCAGAGATAAAGTTTCTAGAGACCACAAATGACTGCTTCCTGGAGCAGCTAGTCCTGGAACCCACAACGGGAGAGGCGATTCTTAATTTAGCCCTAAGTGGAGCACAGGATCTGGTCCAAGAGGTGAATATAGCTGAACCATGCTTGGTGATAAATTTAATTACATTTATGGAAGCTAACTTCCTTATAAGGGGGAATATTTCAAAGAAACCCTCCACAGAAGCATTTAACTTCAAAAATGGGAACTACATCAAAATGAGGCTAGTTAAATGGAAATTAAAAGGGACAGTCAAAAGAGTGAAATGCCTGTAACCTGCATAGAAACTTTAAAAAAAACACCTTAATAGAGGCTCAATCTATATACTCTACCCCAAATTAAAAGAAACAAATGAGGACAAAAAAAAACCCCTACTACAATGGCTAAACAGAGAGTAAAAGAGCCAGTTAGAAACAAAAAACATCCTTTAAAAATTGGAGGTCAAATCTTACTGAGGAAAATAGAAAGGAACTTAAAATTCTGGCAAGTCAAGGGTAAAGGTATAATTAGCCCAAAAAAGAATTTGAAGAATTAGCAAAAGATACACAAACTAACTGCAAAAAAAAAAAGTACACCAGAAGCAGGAAGCCTGCCAGACAATCAGTGAGATCCCTGAAGGTGCTAAACACCCAAAGAAGACAAGGCCATTGTTGAGAAGCCAAATTAATTCTTTGCACCAGATTTCACTGCGGAGAATGTGAGGGAGATTTCCACACCCGAGCCATTCTTTTTAGGTGACAAATCTGAGGAATTGTCCCAGATTGTGGTATCAGTAGAGGAGGTTTTGGAACAAATCAGTAAATTAAACAGTAATAAGTCAACAGGGACAGATGGTAGTCACCCAAGAGTTCTGAAGAACTACTAAGTGAGCTGTAGCTCACTAAAGCTTATGCTCAAATAAATTAGTCTCTCAGGTGCCACAAGTCCTCCTTTTCTAACTGGTGTGTAATGTATCACTTAAATCAGCCTCTCCATGAGATGGCTGGCAGATAACTAATGCGATGCCGATTTAAAAAAAAAAAAAAGGCTCCAGAGATGATCCTGGCAATTACAGGCCAATAAAACCTGTCTTGAGTATGAGGCAAGTTGGTTGAACCTATAGTAAAAAACAGAATTATGAAACACCTTGTTGGGTGTTTGTTGGGGAAGATTCAACATGGCTTTTGTAAAGGGAAATCATGCCTCAGCAATCTATTAAAATTCTTTGAGGGGGTTAGCAAACATGTGGACAACAGTGATCCTGCTGATACAGTGCACTTGGACTATCAGAGTTTTTGACAAGGTCCTACATCAAAGATTCTTAAGCAATGTAAGGAGTCATGTGTTAAGAGGGAAGATCCTCTCATTTATCAGTAACTGGTTAAAAAATAGGAAACGGTAGTAATGAACAGCCAGTTTTCGCATTGGCGAGAGGTAAATAGAAGAGTCCCCAATGATCTGTATTGGAATAGGTGCTGTTCATCATATTCATAACTGATCTGGAAAAGGGGGTAAACAATGAAGTGGCAAAGTTTAGAGATGGTAAAAATTCTTCTGGGTAGTTAAGTCCAAAGATGACTACAAAGTGTTACAAAGGGATCTCACAAAACTGGGTGACTGGGCAACAAAATGGCAGATGAAACTGAGTGTCAATCAATTTAAAGTAATGCACATTGAAAAACATAATTCCAACTATACATACAAAATGATGAGGCCTGATCTTGCAGGCATTGTGGATAGTTCTCTGGGAACATCTTCTCAACGTGCAGCAGAGACAAAAAAGCTAACAATGTTAGGAACCATGATGAAAGGACAAATAAGACAGAAAATATCAAATGCCACTACATAAATCCATGGTATGCCCACACCTTGAATACTGTGTGCAGTTCTGGTGACCCATCTCAAAAAATATATATTAAAAGTACAGAGAAGGACAACAAAAAAATTATTAGGGGTATGGAACAGCTTCCATATGAAGAGAGATTTAAAAGACTGGGACTGTTCACCTTAGAAAAGAAATGATAGAGGTCTATAAAGTCATGAATGGTGTGGAGGAAGTGAATAAGGAGGTGTTATTTACCCCTTCACCTAACACAAGAACCAGGGGTCACCCAACAAAATTAATAGGCAGCAGGTTTAAAACAAACATAATGAAGTACTTCTTCACACAATGCACAGTCAATCTGTGGAACTTGTTGCCAGGGGATGTTGTGAAGGTCAAAAGTATAACTAGGTTCAAAACAGAATTAGAAAAATTCATGGATGATAGGTCCATGAATGGCTATTAGCCAAGATGGCCAGGGACATAACCCCATGCTCTGGGTGTCCCTAAATCTCTGACTGCCAGAAGCTGTGACTGGACAAGAGGGGACGGATCAATCAGTAAACTGCTTGGTTCTGTTTACTCCCTCTGGAGTATCTGGCATCAGCCACCGTCAGCAGACAGGATACTGCTGGATGGACCATTGGTACAAACCAGTATGGCCATTCTTATGTTCTGTTCTTAAACAGTCAACCATATATCTGTGACCTTTCCTGCAGCTCCCCTTCCTTGTGTGTGCTATATTCTCCTTTGTCTGTCAGGTCCATATTTTAGACTGTAAATTGTTTGGCTCCAGAATTTGGGGTTTTTTTTTAATATGCTAAGGGGAAAATTAATTCCAGAGCTGCTGACCCTTGACAGAAAAGGCCCTGCAGATTATGGACCAGATCCTCAGGTGGTGGAATTCAGTGTAGCTCCATTTACTTCAGTGGAGCCATTTCATTTACACAAGGTGATCTGATGCCTTCAGGTAGTCAGCCTTCCAGCAGTGCTGAATTCAGCTGCCCTGACAAAGTCATAGGGCAAGAAATAGTCCTGTTAGGTAGAAGGGCATTTAAATTACTTGGTGCTTTAAGTAGGTTGAATTACATTTGTGGAAGAACACAACCAGTGTAGTCCGTGGAGCTTGGGCATCAGTGAAAGCTCTCGAATGGTCCTGTTTCCGTGTCCTATTGTACCTGCAGCCTGTGAGCATGATCAATGCATCCTTAAGAAGCCTCTGATAACTGGACTCTAAAGTCCTCATCACAATTTAACACTCTTCTTCACCAACCAGGAACTGCTTTCATCTCTCAGGGGAACTTTGCCTGGGGAACAAGGGGTCAGGCTGATGCAAGGAGATGTAAATTATGCTTCCCTTTGCCAGCTTGGGTGTCTGGATTTCAAATCCAGTAGCACTTGCAGATCATGAATGTGACATTCTTGAGGCATTTATAAAAAATAAAATGAGAAAACCAAAAAATATTTGTACTGGTGGTTCTTCAAATCATGCAGTTGTTGAAAAATAAAGTGTCTGTGCTTACTTGTCTGAGACAAAAACATAAATGGGCAAACTAGAATCCTTATCCATTTTTATTTTCACAAAAACAATAATCAACCTGACTTAGTCTGAGGGAATTAAGATTCCAGGTACAGTCTGGTGTGTGATTCCATTGTTTCTGTGAAGAATGGCTCATATCTAAATGGTTTCCTCAGGGACTCCGCAACCCATTGAAATTCAGGTTATGACACTGAATCAAAGAATGTTATGGTTCTGGCAGGTAAAATGGGAGTTAAACTTCATGTAAATACTAGCATCTCTCTCTCATTCAAAGAGTCTGGTCAGTCTCTGGAGTATATTTTCTCAAAATGATACATGAAGAAAACAGTCTCCTGTGTGGAAAGGCACATCTTCCCGGCAGCCAAGTTTAAAAGGGTTGAAAAGATTAGTTCATCCTTCACTTTAAAAGAAAACAAACACGTGGTAAATAAATGTGGCAGCAAAGCAAAGAAACATTCCGCCTAACAGTGATGCCCATCCTCCCCCTGGTCATATGGGAATGAAAGTAAGGATCACACTGATGATAAAAAAAAATAAAATCTCTCTCTCTCTATCTTTCTATGGAAAGAGGTATCTGAAACATCCTTGGAGTAAGACATGAAAAGGAAGTTCTTTGCTCCTCTTCTTCTGTCAATTCCCCTTTCTTCTTTCTACATACTCCCTAATGCAGGTCCTGAGGAGAGGTATGGGGGAGGGGGAGAAACAAAATACCTTTGTGTACATACACAGATCAAAAACACTCTGGAATATAAAATTCAAGTGTTAAAGACCCCAAAGCAAAGCTTAGAATATTCAGTGGTAAGGTCATAACAAAGGGTGGCCTGGCAATTAATTAATTACAGAAATAACTTTCTGTATAAGAAACCATATCCTAACCTGAAGGTCCCAAAGGAGTGGGAGCACTGAGATACCTTGGCCATAATACAAACAGGAGAATCTGAAGCCAAAATAACTGAAATACATTACACACTGTGTGCATCCCATTTCATGTGTGAATCAGAGGCACACCGACTTTTTTGGAGTTAAACCCACAAGTGTAGGATAATGCCCATAGTCCTTCTCCTCACAGCTTATAAGCGTGCAAATAAGTTTCATCAGTTTAAAACAACAAAACAAAAACCTTTTGTGTGCTTGAAGTTTGAGCCAAAGCCCATTGAATTCAGTGGAAAGATTCCCTTTGACACACTGGTCTTTGGATCAGGCACTTACCATTATTCTATGACAATGGATTGTGGGTCTCTGTGTTTATGGAGTCTGAATGGCTCCATATCGATTTTACTACAATTATGAGTAAAAGCTAACTTTTTTTTGAAATACTGGTGGCCTACAAACTCAACCTGGGTTGTTTTCTTCCTTGTACATCATCAATAGTAGTGAGATTTTACAGGCCAGATACTGCCCTCAACGTTCTGGAAGGTATAACTGAAGGCATAATTTGAAGCTCTTAGGGGTTGCCTAGTAATAATTGAGGGCATAATTTGATCTTCTGAAACTTTATTCCTGGTGATGATGCACGAGAAGGAAAGAAATTAGCTTGTCTTTCAGGTCCTAGGTTGAGTTTGCAGAGTGGCAGAAAATACTTATTTACTTGTAAACATTTGATATAGAGTAATTTAATCACTAGAAAATGGAACCTCAGGATACCATTATATTACAAACCACCTTGTGTTCTCAATACTCATAAATCCATTATTTTCAAGGGAGTTACTCTGGATTTGCACCTATGTAACAGAGAAGAATCTGATCTCATTTTGGGAGCAGGCTTAATTTTGCTCTAAGGCAATGTGAAAGGAAATCTTATTAAAAGACTGAATGTGAGGTTGAGGCTAACAGTCACTCAAGAAAGGACTCAAGTGAAGTTACTCCATTGCATGGCACTAAACTTGGATTTTACCTCACCTGATGGTTACCATCTTCATTCTGAATATTGTAGGACAAGCTGCAAAGCAAAAAAGAAATCAAGACATCTAATTTCTTCTTTTTCCAAATCAGATCATTAGCTCAAAACTAGAGAATAGCCACCATTTTGTACGGGGCAAACAACTAACTCATCCAGGATTACATCCAATAAAATGGCAAACTATTTTATTTCTCCTGGCCTCAATGGGGGCCTGATCTTTGGTTTGGTTCCTGACGCACTACCACAATACAAATAAACAATAATTTTAAAAGCAGCACGTGCAGTCTTTCACAACCCTGATCTGAAGGAACCACCTTTAGGAGTGAGGGTAATTCAAGGTCAAGTTCTTTGTTGGGGTAACTTCAGCAAAGTCCATGGAGTTAAGCTTGCAGTTCGGTCCTCAGTCTCCCTGCCCAATCAGTCCTTTGTTTCTGGTCTGAGATTACCTGCAAGAAACCCAACTGGTGCCAGTTGTGTTGGTATTTTTGTGATGGGACCACTTTTTCAGTAGGGACTAGACAAAGGCTGCCATATTCATTTCATATATCTATTGGCCGTTTCTGATCTGGGCTGGATTCAACTGGTATCCCAGAGGTGAAATCCTCTATCCACAGTCACCAGTTTTCTCAGCCAGTGGATTCTTTTTTTTATATAGTATACTGTTATTGCCAATAGTAAAAATTGTATAACAATTGGAAGTAAAACAAACAAACCAATAGAGTGAAGTGGTAAAAGTATAAGCTTTAAAAAACCCTCCAGTTCCCAATTTTGTCATCAATTTGGATGAGCAGCTGGAACAGATAATTGTATGTCATTTATACCATGTTAAAAATAATGGATGTTGTGGGGGGAGTGAGGGGAGAGAAAGTACTGCAAATCTCACCCGGCCAAATGACAGAAAAAATGGAAGCTGACCTAAAGGAAGTGGATGTTGAAGCAAAGACATACAGAGTGGACAAAACGGATGGTGAAGTGAAATAACCTGATTTTTCATTTGAATAAACTGAGAGAGGCTGTCAAACAGTTTCACCTCCAGGGCCTTTTTTGAATTAGCACTAGTTTGACAGTTTGCGCTGTGAGGTGCCTCAGGATTAAAAATGTGGAGAATAGAGATGTCATTCTGGCTCCAAGAGAAGATGACATTCAGTAGATTTGTATTGGATTGCATCTTTATCACAGTGGAGAGCATGTCTCACTTGTTCTAGTAAATGTCTTGCTTGTTTTTCATTTGCCGGACACCAAAAATGCAGATTGACAGACTGATTAGTTCTCATGCCCTCCTCTAACGATTCTCTATTCAATCACATTTTAAGGGATTCATAATCAGGAATATTAAGGACAGGACAGTAATGCCACACCAACTATTATTGCTTCTCAGACATCTTTGTGAGAAGCAGAAATTATTAGTTAATCAAAATAAGAAAATATTTATCAGAGTTATCACTGAGTGTGAGTTTTGTGTCTCACTAGAGCTATATTTGCAATTTAACTGTAGGGAAAGTAGAATGGATAATTATCTTATTCATGCTTGTTTATTTCAGATTTCAAAACAAAGCAGCCGACGCAGAGAGAAAACACTGCTGTCCTGATAGCTTTAAACAAGGACATGGTTTGCGTGTCGTAGATCCTGTGTTTTACTTGGGGGTGGGGGGAGAAATAAGGCAATACTTTTTTTTTAAACCTTTCTTCATTTGAGGGGACGGATGTCAGGAGGAGAGGAAATGTATGCAACTCACAATCTCTTCTCTACCCCTCAACCCCTCCTTTTCTGAAATTATAGTAGAAATAATGCTTGGCAAGATTTTCAAAAGAGACTAGTGATTTTGGATGCCCAGCTTGAAACACCTCAAAAAGGATTTGATTTTCAGAGGGTTGGATGCTCGACACTTTCTGAAAATCAGGTCCCTTTAATGTGTGTCAAGTTGGATGACCAAAAATCAAAGCACCCAACATCCCTAGTCACTTCTGAAACTCTTGCCCTCAAATTTTTATAGCACCTTTCATCAAAGGATCCCAAAGTACTTTACAAACATTAACAAAGTAAGAGTCTCTCTAAACTAGGTGCAGTAATTAAGTATTACTGTCTTCATTTACTATCTTCATCTCACAAATAGGAAGAGTGAAACACAGACAAGTAAAATGTGTTGAGCACAATTACACAGGAAATTAGTGGCAGATCCTGATCCCCAGTCTCATGCTTTAGCGATAAGACTATCCTTCCTAAGTGGAGCACAGGATCTGGTCCAAGAGGTGAATATAGCTGAACCTCTATATATAGTGACCTGGGGTGGGGGCGGGGAGGGGTGTCTGTGAATCAGCAAACAAGCCCACCTCTGTAGTATTTAATTTCAGAAAGGGGAACTACACAAAAAATGGGAAAGCTAGTTAAACAGAAATTAAAAGGTACGGTCACAAAAGTGAAATACCTGCAAGCTGCATGGAATTTTTTAACAAACATCATAATAGAGGCTCAAATTAAATATATACCCCAAATTAAAAAAACATAGAAGACCAAAAAAGTGCCACCCAAAATCCAGATCCAAGCACTCTGGAACTTTGGGAGATTCAGATCCATGACTGAAATTTTCAACTAGGAGCTGTCTCTAACTTTCATGCATTATAAATGCCTGATTTAAAAAAAGTCTACAATGGGATTTTTTTTAAACCATATATAAAATGAAGAAAATCCGTATTCATTGGTGGCTCTATTCTTCTTCGTTTCCTTCTTCTGATCTCTTCCCCGTGTAAAAATTTTAAGTTGCCAGACTGTTAGCACTGGATGCGGAGTTCCTCTGTTTAGCCATAGAACAGGTAAAGCATGGGCAGACACAATGCATGCTTCTCCATATAACACCTCACATATACTTCAGCCATGACCTGGACTGCTGTCTTGTCCAAGTGAATGGATAATTCAGTCTCCATGCCAGTCCATTCAGACCTTTGCCTCCTTCTGAGATTGGCAGTAATGGTGACCTGGTTGTTATGTGACCATCTAACCCATAAAAATTCTTGTGGAACCACCAACTCATTTCACATAGGTCAAAAAACAGCTATTGGGGGAGAAAACTTTGTCACTATTGACCTTGGCTGGATGTGAACTGGTGAAAAGGAGGTGAAAGGTTCTAAATCCCATTAGCCCCAGGAATTTCCTGAGACATTTCGTATGTATCACTGTTTGTGATACACTGTGCCTTAAATGCTTAATTTGGCGGAATGTATGGCTAGAAAATCTGTGGAGAGGCCCCAGTGAATGTAACAAAGAAAATATATTAATGAAAATTGAAGTCATTTGCGTATATGCAGTTATGCTGCTGCTGCTTATTCCCCCCCCCAAGTAGTTCCTTTACCCAAATACTGAATTATCTTTCTCTTTTGCATGTTTTTTATGATTATAATAAAACCAGCGGGGGAAGGATTATTCTATGTTAACCCTTCAAGCCTGCCATGTGTTTTTAAATGCCTTTGCAAAATGACCTTTCATGGGCCTTGTCTAGACTAGGATAAAAGGTGTGTAAGAACATTGTTATTGTGTATTATTATGTTTATTATGTAATGCCTCAGGCCCCATAATGCTACGTATTGTACAGAATAGTACACAGTCCCTGCCCCTAAGAGTTTACAGTGTAAATAGAAAAGACGGACAAAGAGATACAACATACAAGTAGAGATGGCTTGTAAACATCATGTTTAGGGTTGCCAAGCATCCAGTTTTCGACCGGTGGTGCAGTGGGGCAAGGCAGGCTCGCTACTTGCCCTGGCTCCTCAGGGCTCCTGGAAGCGACTAGTATGTCCCTGTGGCTCCTAGGCCCAGGGGTGGCCAGGGAGCCTCCAAGTACTGCCCCTGCCCCGAGTGGCGACTCCACAGTGCCCATTGGCCAATGGGAGCTGCGTGGGCAGCGCCTGCAGGCGGGGGCAGCACGCAGAGCTGCCTAGCCTCAGCTCCTCCACCTTGGAGCTGCAAGGATATACCGGCCGCTTCCCGAGAGCTGCCTGGAACCTGCACTCCCTCCCACACCTCACCCCCCTGCCCCAGCCCTGAGCTCCCTCCCAGAGCCCCACATCCCCTCCTGACCCTCCGAACTCCTCTGCCCCAGCCCAGAGCCCCCTCCCACACTCTGAATCCCTCAGCCCCACCCCCTAGCTTGGAGCCCCCTCCTGCACCTCAAACCCCTCATCCCCAGCCCCACAGCAGAGCGTGCACACACAGCCGGAGCCCTCCCCTTCTCCCCCCGCTCCCCCACCATGCCCCAGCTCTGAGCCTCCTCCCCCACCCCAAACCCCTCATCTCTGCCCACACCCCCAGGTGGAGCCCTCACCCCTCCCACACCCCTGCCCCAGTCCAGAGCTCTCTCCTGCACTCCAAACCCCTTGGCCCTACCCTCCAGCCTGGATCCCCCTCTGGCACCTCCATCCCCAGCCCAGTGAAAATGAGCAAGGGTGAGGGAGAGTGAGTGATGGAGGGAGTGGGGATGGAGTGAGCAGGGGCAGGGCCTCAGAGAAGGGGCAGGACCTCGGGGAAGGAGTGAGGCAGGGGCAGGGCAAAGGTGTTTGGTTTTCTGCAATCGGAAAGTTGGCAACTCTATTCATGTTAGTTTCACCTTTGGTTGGTTGGTTTTGTTTTTAGGTGGGTTTATTTGGGATGGGGATTAGCTAGATAGGAAGACAAAGGGAGTGGGGCATCAACAGAATGAGTTGAGAGGAACAGGGCAGAAGAGAAAAAAGAGGGGAAAGAGGGGCAGGTATAAAGGCCGAGGAGAAGAGATGTGGGGGAGGGGTTGGGCTAGGAGGGGGATGGAGAAAATAGCCAGTCAGCACAGGAGAGAAAACTAACATGTTTGGAAACTGCAGTGTAGGACAGGTGTTGTATGCAGCAGTGTTGTAGTCGTGTCAGCCCAAAAGTATTAGAAATTGTGACACTGTACCTTTCTAGACACTGTAGGTACATCTATACTGCAATTACACACCTGCAGCTGCTCTGTGCCAGCTGACTTGGGCTCGCAGGGCTCAGGCTAAGGGGCTGTTTAACTGTGGTGTACATGTTCGGGTTTGGGCTCCATTCCAAAAACTCTAGGACCTTGTGAGGTGGGAGGGTCCCAGAGCTCGGGCTGCAGCTTGAGCCTGAACTTCTGAACCACAATTAAACAGCTCCGCAAGCCCAAGTCAACTGGCACAGGCCAGCCAGGGGTGTCTAATTGCAGTGTAGTCACACCCTGTGACACTCTGAGTACCTTTCCCGGACCTGAAGATGAGCTCTGTGTAGCTTGAAGGCTTGTCTCTCTCACCAACAGAAGCTGGTCCAATAAAAGATATTACCTCACCCACCTTGTCTCTCTAGTCTAGGCAAGACGTGTTGTACTTAGCATGCACTGAGTGGGTCATATATGCATTGTTTGGTAGATTATAAAGCCTGACTGGACCGCTATGATAATCTGTGCTGAACTCCAGTATAACCAAAGCCATAGGATTTCCCTGAATTAATTCCTGTTTGACCTAAAGAATATATTTTAGGGAAAAAAATCCAGTCTTGATTTAAAAACTTCCAGTGATGGGAATCCACCACACCTCTTGGTAAATTATTCCAATGGTTAATTAACCTACACTGTTTTTAAAAATAAACAAAAAACTGCCTTATTTCTTGCCTGAATTTGTCTAGCTTCAACTTCCAGTCATTGGATCTTGTTATATCTTGCCTTCTGCAATGAGGAGCCCTTTAATGACACATTATATTTCCCGTGTAGGTACTTATAGACTGTGATCAAGTCACCCCTTAATCTTCTCTTTGTTAAACTAAACAGATTGAGCTCCTTGAGTCTATCACTAAAAGGCATGTTTTCCTGCCCTTTAAGGATTCTCATGAATTTCCTCCAGTTTATCAACATCCTTTTTGAACTGTGGACAACAGAAGTGAACATATTATTTCAATACTGGTCACACCAGAGCCAAATACAGAAGTAATATAACCTCTCTACTCTTACTGGATAACCTCTTGTTTATATATCCAAGGATCACATTAGCCCTTTTGCCCCCGCCTCCCTCCTGCTGGTAATAGCTCACCTTACCTGATCACTCTTGTTACAGTGTTTATGGTAACACCCATTGTTTCATGTTCTCTGTGTATATAAGTCTCCCCACTGTATTTTCCACTGAATGCATCCGATGAAGTGAGCTGTAGCTCACGAAAGCTTATGCTCAAATAAATTGGTTAGTCTCTAAGGTGCCACAAGTACTCCTTTTCTTTTTGCGAATACAGACTAACACGGCTGCTACTCTGAAACCTGTCAGTATTTCAATGGGAGCTCATATTTAGCTAATGATCTACCATGATCTGTAAGTCCTTTTCAGAATCACTGCTTCCCAGAATAGAGTCCTCCATCTTGTAAGTGTGGCCTACAGTCTTGTTCCTAAATTTAATACTTTACATTTGTCCATATTAAAATGCATCTTGTGCCCAGCTTCCCAACTGATCTAGGTCACTCTGTGTCAGTAACCTGTCCTCTTCTTTAATTACCACTTCCCCAATCTTTGTGTCATCTGCAAACTTTTTATTTTTTTCCAGGTCATTGATAAAAGTGGTAAATAGCATTGGGCCAAGAACCAACCCCTGTGGGACCCCAATGGAACCACATCTGCTTGATGATAATCCCCAGTTTACACTGATGTTTTGTGACCTATAACTTAGCTGGTTTTTAATCCATTTGAAATGTGCTATGTTGCTTTTGTATCATTCTAGTTTATTAATTAAAAGGTTGTGTGGTACCAAGTCAAATGCCTTGTAGAAGTCTAAATATATGACATCACCACTGTTACGTTTATCAACCAAACTGGCATTTCTCATAAAATAAAATAAAAATAAAGTTAAAGCTGATTAATGAGGCTACACTTTAAGTCTACTAGCTCAGTAAGTGTTAACATCAACGCTGCCTTGTTTGCAGTAGACTTATAACTTCCATTAATAATTTATTAACCCTTTATAAACTATTTATAAACAGAACCTTACTTTAGAGTATGACCCAATTAATGGACTCCTGAAAATGACCTTGGGGAACACAGAACTAGTTAAAAAGTTTGAATTCTGAAATTGAGGCGAGCCACGAAGGAGAGAGGAGTGATCCATCAACCCTAACACAGCAATCAGAGGAGGAAGCCCCCATCTGCTGATTTGGCTAGAGCCACTATCCAAAATATCAGTGACCTTATTCACCCTCCAAAGGAAGGTTAGGGTTGTTCTGTGAATCAGTAGAGAGACTAAGGCAAGCTGTCTGCCCTACTACAGCTGAATAAAGAGGCAACTTCAACTGATAGACCTTGCACTTTATTTACCTTTGGCTGCCAGAGGTGGTTCTGGAATGTAAGGAGCATAGGCAGCTTACTGCCTGTAGTATCCATTAGAATGACAGATCAGAGCAAGAAATGACTTACTGTGTTGTATGTAGCTATTTAACTTTTTCTTTTTTTCTATGATCCCCAGTTGGTGTAAATTGGCATAGCTCCGTTGACTTAAATTACTATATATTCTCTTTCCAATTAAACTTGACTTCAATGAAACCATGCTGATTTACACCAGCTGAATATCTCATACTCTCTTTACATTTGTAGAAGTTGGCTGACTGTGAAGGAAGCTGCCATTTGGGGAAGTAGTGTCTGATGCAGCATGTTACAAAGGAGACACATAAGGGACTTTCCCATTGAGACTTCACTTTTGTTCCTTCTTGTTTTATCTAAAATAAATGACATTCAGACTGAACGTATGTATTAGCTTTTTGTAAATGACGAACATGACACCTACCAAATCACCATTTTCCTTTCAAGTGCAGAAAAGAATTCCCTAATAGAGGACATATGAAATATTAAAGTAATGCTCTTTGATTCTTTTTAACATTCTTGTTTTATCTTTAATGTCATATTTACTTTTTATTTCCACTGAAACTTTCTTCTCTTCCAAGTTCTAATCATAAAATAAAAAGACATACGTCCATCTTTGGTGCAAATTTGAATGATGTCTGATTTCAACAGCAAACCATGATCATTAAATTTAGAAGCTTTTTCAAGCAGGGAAGTTTGATTAATATCAAAGGCCATTTAGGTGAGTCAGTTTTTCAGGATGGAGTGGCACGTTCCCTAATTATATAAAACTGCTTTAATTTCATTTCTGTAGGATTGACAGTGTCAGAATATTTAATGACCAGATAAGAAGTATAAAGATTCATTACCACCAACTTTCTTATACTTTCTTAGAGTCAGTGTAACTTCATGTTTCAAACAAAAATGATTTCATAAGTTATTTATGCTCAATATCATGTTCCTGTATCCTTTTAGTATAGAAAAAATCATTGCTTAAAACTGAAGATTTACTAGTCCTACAGTAGGGTTAATCATCCAAAAGATACTAAAGAGACACATCAAAGATGCAAAATCTTATCTAGACAGAGTTATTTTACAAGGGGAAATGGGTTAGCACATTTCTTTTATTCATATGTATATATCTGGCTTTTGCAGTGATGAATAACAAATGTATATACATACAAAATCTCCATATCTCAAATAGATGTCAATGTCCAGAACAAGAATGCTGTTCTATACTACAGTTAAAATGGATGTATACAATCCAATCTATTCTTTAATTTTCTTTTTATTCAGAGCTCCAGAACTGAGGCAAAGTCTTTTTAAACCACATGGAGTGCTCTAGGCCAGGGTTTCTCAACCCGTGGGTCGGGACCCAAAATTGGGTCGCCAGCGTGTTTCAAAGGGTCGCAAGGTGGCTCCTGTCTCACGGGGCTGGCTGGGCTTGCCTCCCTGCTCCAAGCCCTGCAACCTCTGGGGTCCCAGTGCAATCAAGTTTGGCCCAGCCATCATGATGACAAGAGTCCAGGTAGGCCAAATCTGAGTGAATGGCACTGCAACCCCATGACCCAGGTCACAAATCCACTCTCACAAATTTGGTCCTGTCAGAGGGGCAGGGCCAAACCGTAGCAGTGCTACAATCCCACAGGTTGCAACACCTGGAGCAGTGAACCAAGCCCAGCCAGCCCCATGCCACAGGAGCTGCTGGAGCCACCACTGTGGGGTGAGTGCTGGGCAGAACCCAACCTCCCTGGTGGGCAGAATCCGACTGTAACCACCCCAAGGCCTCCACCTCCAGGCTTTTTACTGAATCGTGACAGACAATCATTTACAAATGGATCCTGAGCCCCAAAAGGTTGAGAACCACTGGTCTAGGCAGCACGGTGCCTCAAAAAACAAAAGAAATCCTGAAGTTATGATGAGTGTTTCTCCTACAACAGAGTGACTTTTTTTTCGTACACCTCCTTCTCTCCATGGAATTCCCTTCTGACGAGCCACTATCCCTCTTGTCATTCAAGACCTTCCTAATGGCTCATAGCTCCTTTGATTCTCCCAGGAAATGAGTCAACAATTATTACAATATATTAAAAGAAAATCATAATAAAGGGATGCCCAGGGCTGCCACTGCAGATAACTGCAGCTCAACTGGCAATGCCATGCATCCAACTGGGTTGGAGTGTGACTGCAAGGTTTCCCCTGTTGATGAGCATTTCAGTTTGTGTGAGTGCATACCAGAAAGGGTGAGAAACAAGTAACCATGTAACCATTAATGATAATGCCATGTATCATGTGGTGGAAGAGGAATACGATTGTCAGACACGGCATCTCTCCAAAAGTCACTTGCTTTTCATGGTAGGGCTAGAAGTCAGGAGGTCCCAAGCTCCATTCCCTCCTCCATTACTTACTAACCTTAATAAGACTTTGCATTTATAGCACTTTAGAAATAGTAGTTAGTTATGAAGTCATTATCATTACTTCACTTTGTGCCAGGTTACAGGCCAAGTCAGTGTCAGAACCAGGATTACCACCCAGGTCTCGCACATATTCCAGATCCAAAGTTCAGGATTGTAGAGATTTTGGTTTGAGCACCTAAAAGAATCTTCGTCCATTCTTTACCAGAACACCTTTGGTTTGCAAATTTAAATGAAAATGTCATGAGAGTTCAGATAATACCATGAGCTTTCCTCTGTGTTGTTCTCTGACTATCAGAAAGGTAGAGATGTAATAAAGCTGATAGTCATTGTTAAAATAAGAACCAAATACTTTTTTTAATCAGAATTGCTCTACCTGTCATACATGACACACCTAACATTTGCCTTATATTTACAACAGTGTTTTATTTTTAGTCTAGCAGCCCCTAAAATACGCAAATGCCTCAACCTGATCCCACAAGCCTGATTTGATTTTAATTTGATCTTTAGCATCCCGTTTCTACCTTCTTAGAAAACTGTTTTATGCCCAAACATTTTAAATGGTCCTTCCCATCATCTGCATTTCGGTAAGACTTAAATAGACCCCTTGTATTTTGAGGATGAACTCACTGAGTCTCTTCCTTTCATGTTGATAGTTGATACAATGAAGGCCTCTCCTGTAGACTGTAATCACAAAGCCCTAAAGTGTCAATGGCATTAACTGGGCAAAATATATTTTTGTTTTTCTCTCCTGATGTTTGAAAATGAACTGTACATTTCTAAAACTTTTTTAATGAATATTTATTGTATAATATACACTGGCCTGGAACAAGCAGACATGATCAAAATGGGTCCTTTTTGTATTGTTAAAATTTTTGTAATTTTCTAAAATAAAGCAAGTGTCGCTTGTGTGAAAGGAAATGTGTGCTGTAAAGGTTAGTGAATTGGCTCTCTTGGGCCCAATTCCTGCCAGATAAAATCTGAATCCTATTATGCTGGCTTTTTTGCACATTTTACTAGAAGAAAGTGCTGAGCAACATTTCTGTCTTATGTATAAACTTTACTAAACTTCAATAATCCACTAGGCACTAGAAAACGTATTGGAGAGATTAATCCTGTACTGGCAGAGGGATGGACAGGATGACCTCTAAGAAGCTAATTTCTGTGCTTTTACGATTAAATGCACCATTCTCAGTACATACAAAGAGCCTAGGCCCTGATTCTATTACTAGATTCCCCACATGTCTATGTGGAGCCCTAATGAAGTCAGTGAGTTTTTTCACAGGCGATATCTGTGCCTGTACAAATCCCTTTTGGCTTAAAGATTCCCTGGGTTCAGGGGTCTGCAGTGTGGATTCAGGACAGAGTTATGTTAGACACCGAACAGTGCTCAAAAGGTAGGGGTAGACTAGACTAGACGTATTGTACTCCAAAATGTGCTGCTCTTTCGGGGGGGAGGAGGATACTTGTCCGAGCAATTAGCCAATATTTGGGGACTTGTTTCCATTCGGAGGAGAAATTGGTGATGGAAATAGGTATTTCTTTGATGCAGTCCTGCTTATTTTCAAAGCATGTACATGGAGTCCTGTTTCTCAGAACACAGTAGGAATCAAAAAGGAGGTACAGCTGCAAGCCTCTTTCCAGCCAGCACTTTGCCCCAAAAGCCCTTTCCCTTGGCTTTCTGCGCTTCTCTTGCTGTCTCCTTGGCTTTCTGTTGTATTCTTTGTCTGCTTCTGGAAGCTTCCGCTTACAAACACAAGCACACCTCCACCAAACAATCCAAACCACCTACATGTACATTCAATCCCTGGCAAACAGCCTCTGTCCACATTGCTCGGTTGCTGACTGGCCTTGCTCATGGCCTGCATTTTGAATGGTGGCTCCTATTGTTTTGGCTATCTTACTCCAAAAAGGAAAGTATCTGCTTCTTAAATGTGTCCTGGATGAAGGGTGGCTATTGCACCGAACAGCTTCAAGGGGATTTCACCCAAACACCATTACCATTTGGAAGAGGAACTGTCCTTATTGCCATATTGTGAGGCTTGTAAATTTGAACAGGATTTTTGTGACTCACTTCTCTGGAAGAATGAAATGTTAGTGTAGCAGCTGCTCTCAACGCATAGTATTGAACAGGATCCCTGAATATGATGAGGATTCCCAAAAGACACGTTTACTGACACTCCTGGGTGGCTCAAGAGCCAAAGGCAGCCCACTGGGTAATAAAGGAACAAGTCCTGATGTCTTTATCCCCCTTCCTGTTGAAGTTGACAGGAGTTTGTCTACATAAGGCTCTAGTAGTAAATCCTTAGTAAGGACTCTGATTTTGGTTCACTCTCTGTGTCAGGGCTCAGATGTGACTGGAAGAAGACCTAATTGCAGAGTAAGGAATAATCTAATCAAATTCAGATCCTTATTACGGTTGAGATCAAATAAAAAGCAATTTCTATGCAGCAATCAAGAGATACAGGAATGAGCAAGTGCGTGCATTTACTTTTTTTTATCTTAATATGCATGAAGAGTTATCAGCAAATTTGGATACCAGGAAATCACACAAGTTTGTGCATCCTGGTTCAAGCCAGGGTGACACATATCAGAGTAAAGTTTCCACACTTCGGTCAAAACCTTGATATGTAAACATTCTGAAACAAGTATAGTATTCCTTAATGTCCCAGGGAAATACACAGTAATCCAGCAATCCAAATGATTTCTAAATTCTCAGCGCTTACATGGTGCTTTTTATCCATAGATCTGAAAGTACTTTACAAAGTAAAAGTAACTAAGTGGTGTTATCCCCACACTAGGACATAGGGAGGTGAAGAAACTTGGCTAAGGGCACACAGCAAGTTAATGGCAGAGGTCGAAATAGAATCCAGGCCTCTTGACTGACTAAACTTGTTGATTTGTTCAAAGCCATGGTGTATCTTAGTCAAATACACATTCAAGAACTATTTTAAAAAATGAAAATTTTCCGTATTAACTACTTATGTGCTCTTGGCTATTTGAGGTCCACCCAGCTTGGGGCTTGATTATATACATGTCCTTCTCTTTTGAATGTACTTCCACTCCCTGTGAAAGTCAAGGAAGGCGGGAAGGAGTTCTTAATTTTGACAATTAGAGCAGAATTACAAAATTGAAATTATTTCATTTCAGTGACATAAGGTCAATAATCTTATTAGTTATTAATGTATTTATACTCCCTAGGCAGTCAGGCTGATAGCATTCCACCTGTGCACTGTCAGCACTCGGTTAGCTTTTCCTGATAAGAGTATTGAACTTCCACTGAAACAATGATTTACTTCGGGAATGGAGCATTATCTGCCATTTACACAACAAAAATAATTCTGTGCATTCTATGTTGATTCATGGTTCTTACATTAAGTGCCAAAATATGATGGAGGGGCAGTTAAAATGCTGTGGGGGGGAATTAAGAAAAAAAGATATGAAACTATACCAGTGAGCAGAGATACACATTAGACATGTGCCCTGTGTTTGCCATGATATTGTCATGGAACCCAGTGATGCCTGTCATCGTCTGAGTAGGAGGGGAAGGCCCTAACCATTACCAGAGCAAAGTTGGGTAGGTTTATAGGAGCTTGAAAAGAGTGATTCCACATCCCCTTTGTGTAGGGTGACCAGACAGCACATGTAAAAAATGGGATGGGGGGAGGGAGGCAATAGGTGCCTATATAAAAAAAAATCCCCCAAAATCGGGACTATCCCTATAAAATTGAGGCATCTGGTCACCCTACCTATGTGGAACAGTGCCTAGCTCTTCAGCATTGTTCTCCATGTCAATGCAGGCTGAGCAATGAGGTGAGGTGGAAGAGGGGAGAGTTGAGACTGCTTGATCTATCACCCTGCAAAGCCATTGACTTAAATCTCCACATGGTGGAGGAAAGGCACAACATACAGAGATATTACTGCATCCGATGGGCTGTAATGTCTACACTGGTTCTTCATATTGCAGGACTATTCTGCCATTGCTTCCTTAACAAAGCCCCTTTGCTATTGCTTTGGGTTGGAGTCTGTTATTTTGCCACCACTAGGCTGCTTTCTATCAAGAGAAATATCAGTGTATTGGTTGAGAGAAAGCCACAAGGAGATGACCATCATGTGACAGGATGGTTCCTTTTCTTACATGTTGTTGTAAGACTTGAATAAAAATTGCTCAAAGCATGAAGAATGGTTTCATCTTCCTTTGTATGCTATCGGGGAGTGGGTTTGCTCTCCTACAGTGTTCTGAGCAGAATGATTTGTTAGGATGCAGTTGGCATAGTTCACACACGATCAGTTCTCATCAGTTGTAGTGGGAGGGGAGGAGCATTGATGGACCTTGACTCTTCTCACCTTCCACTTCCCTGTTTGTTTCTAATATTGCTCTGGGTAAAAGGTAAATGGGAAAGAGCCGTTTCTATAATGGGAGGAGAAGTTTAAAAACTCCTGACCTGATTTTGCTTTCACGCTGGTGTAAAGCCAATGAAGTAAATGAGATTGTTCAGGGGTAAAACTGGTGCAAGTAAATGAAAAAACAGGTCCTCTATGTCCAACACTAGGTAATCTAAACATAGAGATGGGCCTCAGTTGCCAGCAGTGAATCTGTATTCACACTGTCACCAACTTCAGGTTTGTCTATATCCGCGGTTTAAGACTGGCTCCCTATAGAGATGGGAATCACCTGCAAAGTTAGAATGCAGTTCCAAACATCCTCAAAATTTGTGGGCGTTTGGTTGGGATTTTGGTTCTGGGTGTTTGTTAAATATTGGGACTTAAGCATGTGCTTAATTGTTTTCCTGAACTGAGGCCTCAGTTTATAAATCACATTTTCTAGCCACACAACTAATCAGAACTTAAACTTGCTGTACCTCAGTGTTCTCCAGTTTACTACATTCAAATGATCTGGTCATTATCTGTTTTTAACCTAGGGAAGCAAAAGGCAGGTAAGAAAAACAAAACACTTTCAAATATTGCTGTTTTACATTTTTTTACTCTATTTTCTCTCTGCAAAGTCAAAAGTGCATTAAAAAGTAATATTCTGCTGAGCTCACAAGTATGCAAACGCCTCTAGATATCTTGTCTCAATAAAGTTTATAGAATGCATCCCCAAAGGCCTGACAAAAACAGAATAAATAGCAAGGATCATAAAAATATAATGCATGCCATTTTTTGCTTACATAAACACAAACAAATGCAGCAAGTGGCAGGAGTGTCTCTGTTTGAGAGGCATCCTCCATTCACACCAACTCCTTTTATTATCATAAAGATGTGGAATAAATTACCTCCAACTAAAGGCAAAAACAAACACTATTGTGTGTCAAACACAGTTTAAACACATAGTCATTAAAAAAATGCCTTCATATAGGGCCTGTGGGGAATTTTTTTCCCTCTTCTCAATTATTCCAATGAGCTGTTCAGGAGCTTATCCTTGGAGGCTCCATGTGCCCGAAAAAAGGAGGTGGAAAATCTTAATTTTACAGTGCAACCACTCTCTCCTCCCTCCCCCACCCCGTGCATGCAAATTCCATTGCTCATTTCTACAGAAGTCAAGATACAGTATATTTGTGTAGGAAGAACTCATATCAGGGAAACTCTGTTTTACATCAGAAACAGGGGCTGAATATTTCCTCTCTCCTGGATTCTATGAACAGAATCTTTATTCAAGGACAGTGAAAGGCATGATATTGTTTTACAGGTAGGTTCACAAACAGCATAGAATGTGAGAGGCAAAAACAGTATTAAAATTTTACTGGGTTGGCAGTTTCATGAGTTTGTTCTGTCAGGAAATGTCTGTGGTATAATTAGGGTCTCAATTTTTAAATGTTTATTTTCTACTTTCAGGTGTTTTTTAGGCAAAATAATAGCTGATTTTAAAGAGAAAAATATTGATTTCTCCCCCCCACACACACACACTCTAACTATATATAATATTTCATTTTATCATAAATTGTATCATCTCTGAATTCTTGTGATTCTGGTTGATGAGCTCCCAGACTATGTAGGAGGTGAGCTTGACACATCTGTAATTAATTTTCAACATTGCAAAATGGAAATTTTAAATATTTTCAGTAGTTTGATTTTTAAAAACCCTCTCTTCCTCTAATACAGTCCAGAAAACATTCACAGTGGATTAGTAAATCTTCATCTCCATCCATTTCAGTTCAATCCATAGTATGAACTAAGACCTCATCTCACCTTCATGGGGTGTGTCCCTTGAGCTGCAAATGCTGCAAGCGCCATGGAATGCTAACACACCTTCTCTGGGAACATGCAGCAGTCTATTTGGGGCAGCCCAGGTACTCGAAAAAAGTTAACTTTGCTCTTGACTCTCATACAACCCTTCACATTTCCACTGTGCTTGCTGTCTGCATAATGTCTCAACATTTCAGATTCAGCATTGCTGAATTTAAGGAACTTTGGCAGGTCAAAGGCTCCTATTGACATTACAGAAAACAAATGCCACATCTAGCATTAAGCAATGGGTTAGCTCCCTTCTTCAAATAAAAAAGAAGTCATTTTTATGATAGCCAGCAATCTGAATAAGCGTGGCTAGATTTGCCCTCTTTGGAGATGGACTAGAAGTTTGCTGGCTTGGTTGTTTTGTTTTAGTGAGGTAATCATTCCCTTTGCTTCAAACATAGGGTATAGTGTACACTAGCTATTGTAATAAAAGGTGAGATTGCATTTCTGAAGTAGCTGAAGCAGCAGGACACAGGAACCCGTCATGTTTTGTGATTTACAAAAATCTGGACTGATTCCAGTCCCTGCACTTTCCTGAGCCCAGACTGGATCCTCCACAAGAGAGTAGTAGCTGGTCTGCTCCCCATAAACAATTAGGAGCTCTTGGGCCTCCCTACCCCAGAATGTCTTCCTGGGGTGATGCCATTCCTCATTGCTCCCAACACAGGTCTGTGGCTAAAACCCATTATTAGAGCTGTTTGGGAATTTTTTATTTTTTTGGGGGGTGGGGCCCATGGGAGTCAAATAACTGAAACCAAAACTTCACAAAAAGGGTTAGTTTCAATGAATTTCTCATTTCAATGTATTCTGTTTTGACATTTTCTAAATGAAAAGTTCAGTTTTTTCTATTTAAAATGACTTTTTGTTTAGCAATTTAAGTTAATGTAAAGTTTTTTTTAAAAAAAGAAACTTGACAAACAAAAAGGAAATGATCAAAACATGGGTTGGATTAATCCAACCCACATGTATTTTGGGATTTTCAGTTTGTGAAAGTTTTTGTGATTTCAACATTTCATCCCAACTTGGGTCAGGTATTTTTTTTTTAATCTCAAAATTTTTGGTAGGATGGTTTAGCAAGGCAATGACTCACCAGTACAGTGCCTCCTGATGGTCATCTTGGGAATTAACTCTTCCAGCCCAGAGTACCCTCTGCAGGCCAGTGTCTCACTCGCCGCTGGCCCCTATGTCCTTCCCAGACCCACAATCTGGGCCTCTCCACCCTGGGGAACCCCCAATCCTCTATCCCCACCTTGCCTCAGTGGCTACTGCCAGTCACCATCTAGCCCCCATTTACCAGGGAAGACTGCAGTCTAAGCCATTCATCATCAGCAAGGGGGTTGGACCAGCTGCCTCTGCCTATTCCCAGCTACACCTCATAGCCCCAGTACCTTTCCTGGCCAGCAAGGCCTGCAGTTTGGGGGTTTTCCAGGCTGGAGCTCCTCTGGCCTTCCCCCAGCCCTGCCCCCACTGCAGGTACCCTTTTCTCCCAGGCAGCCAGTCCTTCTGTCTTAGAAGCTAGAGAGAGAGTCTGCCTGAGCTCCTAGCTCACAGCCCTTTTATAGGGCTAGCTATGGCCTGATTGGGGTATGACCCCAGCTGTGGCTGTTTCCCCAATCAGCCTAGGCTTTTCTCAGGTATTTCCCGTCTCTCTCCAAGGGTTGGCTTTTAACACCTTCTGAGCCAGAGTGGGGTGACTGCCCCACTACAGATTGGAAAACTGTTTCCTGCCTTGCTGTAGTCATGACAGAGAATTCTTGAGATTAGGCTATGGATTCAAGTACAAATCACATGCAATGATACTTAGGGTTGGACAAAAGCTGATCAGCAAACCCACAACCATGTGAAACAATCCTGGCTTTGGGTTTTGTTCTACATTTGAAATTCAGCACAAGTTTTGCAAAACTTCTGTGAACTTTATGAACAACTCTGAGCCAGTTCCAGGCAAATCTGATCTGATTTATCGTTCCAGTTGAAACTGTGGGTAATTCATTCCTTTGTGTGATTTGCGCTCAATGCCAGCTGTAACAGCAGTTCCAGCTGAGTTTTAGTATGAGGTTTGGGGTTTGTTCAAATATAAAGATAAAAAATGGGCACTACCTGTAACCATTAATCTGAAATACGGCGTGTCTCAGGGCAGTTCAGATGAAATAGGATTTGGAAAAGAACAATCACTAGTTTTTTGCAAAACAAAAGCCCAACCAGTGCGGTTTTCCAAAACTATCTCAGTTTTCATTGGGAATGGGCCAAAATCATATCTATGAATGTACCTCATCTTGAATTGTGCCACTTTTTGCTGTCCAAGTGCAGTACATTAAAGCACTTAATCCTTACAACATCCCTATATTTTAAGGTATTATCCATCATGCAGATGGCACATAGAAATCAAGTGATTTGCCCAAGACCGCAGTGGATATCACTGTCAAGGCGATGGCTAGAAGCAAGGCGTTCCTGGCTCACAATCCTGTGCTCAGTCTACTATACCACAGATCACCTGGCTACAAAATGCTCTGACTCTGATTTTGTAAAACCAAATGACCTAGGTTTTATTCATTTCTACCTGAATCTTAAAGAAAAATCCCAAGTGAATCAAACTCAAAGAAAATGTGCAAAGCACATTCACTAAGGCTGTCTCTACTCTGGTCTGCAATTCGGATCACAGGGGTGTAAACAGTACCACTTACCGAAGTGCTATGCTGTTACTCCCCCATGTGGATGCTGTGGGCACAAAGTGTTCCTAGTTGACATTAATGTAAACCTTCTTGAAGAGTACTACATCAGTGCTAACAACGAACCTTCTAGTTTGCACCTGCAGCATTTGTATGGGGGCATTAAAGCTCAGCATATTGGTGCCCACTACTGTTCACACCTCCATAATCCAAACTGCGGGGCAGTGCAGAGAAGCCCTAAATTTCACACAACTCTAACAATAAAGTTTAGGGTCATACTTAAATCCGCTTAAGAGGAGAAATTCTGAACTACTGTGCCTTTCACTGGTTTTCCTTATGTCCCCGTGCTGCACAAACTAGAATAAAATTATCATCCCTGGTCTGTACTAGAGACCTAGCTCAAAGGTGCTTATTCTGTACTCATGCTTCATACACATTTCCTTGCTGGGAATTCCACACCCAGAATGAAAGCAATGTATGTTGACGATAATTCGTCCATCTGTAAGGTTGCACAGCTGAGCATTCTCAGATTCTTGAAAACAAAACAGAAGAATAAAAACCAGAGAGAGATAGAGAGAGAAATCTCCATCCCTGAGTTGCTTGGCCTGGAGCCATGTAAGGAGCAGTCCGTTATCGGGTGGGGAGGGACTAGTTGTGATGATCTTTTCCATCAGTCGTTTCCAGGCTGTTAAGTGGGAATGTCACAGGGTAACACTAGCCCTTTAACAGGGAGCAGGGCCAGTGCACCCATACTGCATCAACTGACCACATAGGCTTTAAAAGAGGACACCTGGGCCCTGGGAAGAGAGAGAAACCCAGTGAGTCACAGCTAGAAGCTGCAGAAATTGGGAGTGCCAAAGGCCCCGGGGAGGGGAGGCAGTGAGGTAAAGGGGCAGCTGGGAAACTTCATGAGTGTGGCAGTGGATCCTTTGCACACTGGGGAGAATCCCTGCCTTGACACAATGGACTTTCATCACCTGAGCCAGATCACTAATATTTACATAGATACTATTCCAATTTTAGTTGTAGTCATGAGTAGATGAGGTATTTGTGTTAAAAAGAGCGAGCAAATACCTCTGAAATATCACTAGGTCTATGATGCTTTTCAGTGTGATACAGTATGCATGGGAATGTTCTGATTCTTCCATTGACATTGTAATGACTTCTTCAAAACCAAGGCAATGTCAGCCTTTTTGCAGTGATCCTGCCTGATAAGAATAAGCACTCATGGACATGCAGCTTCCACGATCATCACTAATGGAACGATTGCAATGTAAATCAATGTGATTTTTTCATAGTACCCATAATTTGCATATCCTCCTGGAGGTATTTAAAATTGAATTATAAATGCAAGCATGAACATTTTGTCTGGTGAGTAGACGTTCTTTCACCGCTGCATTGCAAACAGGAATCATACAATTCAGTTCTGAAAACCACTAGGAGCCACAATAGAAAATGTGTCATATATAAAATAAGTCTGTGTACATATACTTGTGAAGGCATATAGACTGAAAGAGATGTCTATAGACAGACACTTTTAAAACTTTATGTAGCTATAGACAAGTCAACAGATTAAAGGGTTTGTCTTCACATACAAGCTGTACCACTATAACTATACCAGTATAGATAAAGCAGTGCAACCCACCTAATGTGGATAGTATAAACCTACTTATACCAGTGTAGGTTATTCCTGTATAGGAAAGAGAAGAAGCTTTACTGGTGCAATGCACCTTTAGATCCAAATAACTGCACCCACACCGAGGATTGTACTGTTATAACTATATTGGTAGAACAAATCAGACCCCTAAGCAACATAGTTATACAGGTACAGAATTGGTGTGTAGACCAGGCCAAACATTAGAGAGAGGCCAAAATCCAAAACATGAAACAGAACCTCTTTAAATCTGAGGAAACTGGGGTTGGGTTTGTGTCCTTGGAAATTAATCTGCTGCTGTTGATTTGGTTCCAGATTAGATTCTTAGCCCCATTTTCTTTTCGTCTTTCACATGCAGCCAAAATCCCCAAGCTGTGGTTCTAAGGAGATTTTGGCCTCAGTGAATACCTAATCTCAAAAGACTTCCACCATTTCTGTCTTGGGGGATGATATTGGTCCTCAGCATGTGTAGAATCTGAGTGCATGACTTTTCGTGCCAGAGGCATTCAAGAACAGCCCACAAGACTTGGGTCTTGTCAAATCTATTCCTGATCACTAACCGTGATTGGCTCTCCCACCTGCAACCTCGGCCTTAGCTTAAAATTAATCCAGATGCAAATGACACCTGTTTGGCCCATATCAAATACAGATTTATCCTCAAATGGTCTATTTATCCGGTACTGAAAATTAGATGTCGCATGTCCACTGGGTGAATGTGCACCCAAGCTCAGTTAGGCTGAAGAATGAAAGAACTTGAGTTACTTCTTTATGTGCCTCCTAAATGTGACAATAGCAAGCTGGTACTAAGACATCACCAGTGTTCCACTCCCACCAGCCGCTTCCCTGATTTTTTTGCAGTTATGTAAATGATACTGCTAATTCTTCTCATCCCAGGGTGTATTATTCCCTTTTTTTCAAAGGGCCCTAACTCCATAGGTGACAAGAGACACATCCAGCTGCCTAGGGGGACATGCACAACGTGAATACTTTCTCTGCATTCTGCTACAATTTCCTTTCACTTTCTAAAGTCATGCAAATGTAGGGCCATGTTTTCTTCTAAGTGATTACTGGCAGGTTTGATTGTATAAATAGCACTCTGCAATTCAATGGAGTTGTGGGCAACAATGAAGGGTTTGCTGGAGATGTATTCTTCTTTGCAGTCTCATTTATCAATGTACAGTTTCTCACTTGCCATTTATCATCTGTTTTTCTGTTCTTTCCTCGATGTCTAGAGGATTTGTAGTCAACTAAGTGGAGCAAGGGCCTGTCTTGAATACCTTTCCGTACCTGGCTGGCTGACATACTCTTGGATTTTCCACAGTTTAACTTTACTTTAAATAAAATTGACATGTTCAATACAACCTTGCCAAGAAGGATATATTTAGTGGAATCATGAGGAATAAGGAGTAAACTGAAGGCTGTAGATGGACAGAAAAGATAGCGAGAGTGAGAGGCACTTCTAATGCTTGTATGCATTTATAATAACAAGAAACGACAGTTGCAATAATTGCATGCCTTTTAACTCAAGAGGACCATAAAACAGTGTAATGGAATATATGAATTACTGCACCCCCACACCACTATTAAGCATTCCCATCCACAGGGTATTGTATCAAAGAACGTTTTCTCTTTTTCATCACTATTGTTATATGTTGGTATTCATCTCTGTTAATTTTAGAGATACTGTACACATAGAGTATCAGAAGTTTGGAAAAGATCCGTAAGGTCCTCTAAAGTTCATCTTGAGCTTGATCATCACAGAGAGGAAAGCTGGTCTTGTGGGTTGAGGCCCTGAGTTCATTTTCTACCTGTCACAGGCTTACTGTGTAATCTTGGGCAATTCATTTAATTTCTCTGTCCCCCGTCTGTAAAAGAGGGGGACTCCATTTCTCTGCTACTTTGTCTGTCTTGTCTATTTAGCGTGCAAGCTCTTTGGGGCTGGCACTTCTCTTGTACTCTCTGCTGTAAGAACTTTGATCACGGTTGGGGTCTCACAGTGCTACTGTAGTACCAGTCGTCATCGTCATCATCGTCATCTCCTTCATGGCAATGCAAGATTGCTCCATATATGTAACATGAAGCCTCCCAGCGCAGCTGGAGTGGTAGGAGAGTTTCCATTCCAAGCTGGATTTTCACAATCACTAACAAAAATTTTCACCTCTCTCTTCTCCCCTTCGCTCCCCCCCCCCCCCAAAAAAAAAACCTTTTGGTTTTGTCCTCCAACCTTCTTTGCACTTTTTTTGCATTCTCCCTCTTTGCATGGAAAACCCTGCTGGAGCTGGTAGGCAAGGCCCTCTCATGATATCCTTATTCCTATATGTATCTGTTTACTTGATCTGTATGTCTGGTCTTTTAAAATTACCTATCACTGAGGTTTCCAGACTGCATTCTGTATATTCCAGGGACACACGCTCACACTGTACCTTCACTGCAATTTCCAGCTTAGGCCACATAGCCCCACAAAAGCAGGCAATAATCAACCTCCCAAGGTGTGAATGGGAAGCTCACTGTATAGGAGCTGATTATGCAATTATTATTTATTATTTATTTATATTATCACAGTGCCTATGAGGTCAAAGCATGGACCATGGCCCTGTTCTTCAAGACTCTGTACAAACACAGGGAATGAGCCAGCTAAAACAATATCCTGCCTTTACCTGCTAGTTACCATGAAAGACTTGTCTTAACCAATTTTCCACATTAGCCAACAGTTTGACAACATTTTCAGATCTGCAGTTGCCTGTCTGTCTATCTGAAGGTTTTGTACTGCTGTCCATCACTGTAGTATCTGAGCAGAGTCCACAAAACGTCGATTAGTGGCAGTATCCAAGTCCCTAATAGACTTCATGTTGTCTCTGGATCTTCAATTTGAAGAGCATTTTCTTTCTCTCTTTGTCCATGGGAGAGAATCTACATACAGGAGCAGATCCTCAGCTAGTATATATTGTCAGAACTGCATTGATCCTCAGTTGATGTCAATTGTCATAGCTCCATTGACTTCAGTGGAGTTATGACCATTCACATCAGGTGAGGACCTGCTCCATAGTTTCCAAAATGTTGCCAGTATCTATGCTCTGTCCTTTCACTGCCTGCTCTTCAGAGAAGTCAAGCTCTATCCAGATATAGATATTATACTGAAAATGGCACAAAAATGAAAGTAAATAAAAATAGTTTCGAACACAGCCTGTGAGGCAGAAGGAGCAGCAATGCCCAATGAAGGTTAAAAAATAAAGTTAAAAGGCAAAAAAGAGAGAGAGAATGTAAGAATTGAAGAATTTTCCATGCCTTCATAATAATACTTAGCACTTAATATTGATTTACAAACATTCTAATATCCCTATTTTGCCAAAAGAAAAATTGAGTGACGGAGGAATTACAGTCACAGTTTTTGATTGTGGGTGCCTCGGTTTTCTTGTGAACTTGAGACATTTTGTACTTCATTTTTCTGAGGTGCTGAGCACCAAACTCCAGTTACAGTCAATGAGAGCTGCAGGTGCTAAGCACCAGTGAACATCAGGTCCAAAGAGTCTCACGTAGCACGTACAAAAGCTGAGGCATCTGAAAATGAATGACCACTTTGGAAAAATGGGACCTATATGTTTGTTCACAGGCCATTCAAAAAATAATAACAGACCTAATATTACAGATCAGGAGAATTGCTCTTTTAATCTCCATTATTGTATTGCCTCTACTGTGCATTTTAGGTTGATGTTACCCATCCAATGCCCATTGAAGTAAGAGTGAGTCTTGAATCAGACTCATAGCTACTGGTAAGTTAGCCTTTCAAGCATCCCCTTTGGAAGATTCTATTAAGAGAATTACCAAATGCCAAATAAAATGAAATAAATATAGCTAATTTTACTGGAAAGCTTTCTCTGAGTTTCTTCTGTCTTTCTTAATCAACTAAGAATAGGCTGTGATTACTGTAATCATTATGCAATTAATCACTATAATTACATTTTATTGGAGTAATAGTTTAAAAAGCAGCTAACATATTTTCTGCTCTCGCTTGACTGGAAGACATTTAGTGCTTGTCATAAAGTTACTAAAAATTATGTCTTTGTAATTTATTTTTCATTTTGTCATCTTACTATTTTTTATAAATGTAACCATGTAATGTGTGTGTGCAGGTTCATGCAAGTCATATACATAGATGGTATCCACATGTAGTGAGCAATGCACATCATTTACACGATGGAGGACATTTTTTATTATAATAATACACTTTGCATGCCTCATCGCTTTACATGAAACATAGCTCTGAGTATGCACAGCTGGGTTTTGTTTATTATATCCACTTTGGATGATGAAATGGAGTTTGTATCTTCACAAGTCATTTTTATCTCCAGTTAATTGATTACCAGCTAATGTGAGGTAGTTTTAACCTTTCTAAATGCTTGTCAAGGCATTCCCCCAATATTTGTGGTTTACCCTTTGGATCAGCCTATGCTAACTACAAGTTTATGTGTAACTAGGAAAAAGGTGTGTTCTTAACTCATTAGCTAGCACACCATAGCTAACATGAGGTAACATATTAGCAAAATCAAGACAGTTTGATTTTTTCATACACATAAGTAAGCTAGGGTAAAAACTACTGGGGAGCCTTGTATTTAGTTGAGGTAAACCTGGAAGGGGTTTCTAGAATTTACTTCAACCTGCTACATCAAATTAAAACTGCCACTTACTTTGTCTTCATTAGGTTTCTAGAAGGGGGATACCTGTCTCCAGTGCTTACATTGTAATGAAACAGGTGCCAGGGCTCAAGCAATATTTTTACTTTCATAACTGATGCAGCAAGCCCTGAGGTACCGGGGCTATGAACTGCCAAGCCTAGAAGTGCTGGGGCTCAGCCCTGGTAAGCCATGGCACAAATTAAGCCCTGTCTGTCTCCTGTTAGCTGTCTTGTTCTAAAAGATACACCTTTTTTATTAGTGCAGATGTAATATAAACATACCTTGAGGCTTTGTCTTTCCCAGGGAAAAGGTGAAATGTTTAAAACATGTTCACTAACATCTGGTCTACACATACATTTGATATTGGTATAAATATGCTGGTTAAGGGGTGAGTTTTTCAGTGATATATTTATACGGGTCCCAGTCCTAATGTGGATGAAGTTTATACTGGCATAAAAGTGCCTTATGCTGGTATATGTGTAAATTGGCACTAGGGGAGTTGAACTGGTATAACTATATTGGTACAGTTAAAGAGGTATAACTTTGTGGGTAGACAAGCTCTAAGGAGCTCATAGTTGATTCCACCAGCTAACACATGTTGAAAGTAGAGCTAGCCATGACACTGAATTTCACTCCAATGGAAAATGTATAGTGTTTGGAAAAAATTAATTCCAGAATTGGAACAAAAAGCCAAAATGTCAAAGTTTTCCACACAACTGAAATTGGGCAATATTTCATTTTGGAAACCCTGAAATGTTTTCAAAATGTTGGATGAAATATGCTCCCTGGGCTCTTAGGCTTCCAGGCTCCCTGTTGGCTGCCCAAGACCCAGGATGCCTGCAAGCCTGGAGTCACCAGATAGGTGTCTGAAGAGTCAAGTGCGCAGGCAAGCTTGTCAGGAAAAGATGGAAGATTCTGTCAGAGGTTTAATCAAAATCAACATCTTCTCATGGAATGTTTTGATGGGGAAAAATGTTGGATTGGAAAATTTCTAACCAGCTCTAGTTGAAATACAAATTGCCCTGTCCACATTAGGATTTTTAACAGGAGTTAGTTAATATGTTCTTCCCTACTGAAGACACACCTGAGAGATTAGGACTTGCCCAAGGTCATGCGGAGCATCTGCAACAAAGCAGAAGGCAACTAAAACCTGTTTTTACTCTCCAAGAATTTTGATATTCATGCCACTGCATCAAAAGGTTGGGACAGCCATTATGTATTAAATTTGTCACTTTAAATTGCCTTTTTTGCTCGCACTAGCAATATAGATATCGAGATTTCCTCAGAAAGTGCTTATCTCATCAAGAGCAAAATTATAGTATATGAAATACTAATTGCAGTATTATGAAGAAGGGTGAACCTTCCTGTGACATTTTATCTATTAGTAGAATACTAATGTGCCTCTTTTTCTTGAAGTAGAAGAAGCCAGCCACCATGGGTATTGTTGTTTCCCCACTGGTGCTCCTTTTGTAAATAAAAGGCTATTTATCTCCTCTTTAAATGCTTAAGAATCCATGAGGGCCCTTAGAAGGGACCATGGTTTGATCTCTTCTGAATTATTGTGCATCTATGAAACATCAAGAAGTCCTTCACAATGTCCAGCCGACCAGATCACTCAATAACTCTTTTCTGAAGACATATAGCGTCCTGCAGCTTGAAACATTATGGAAAATTTCCGTGTCACCGGCAGGTTGGAAGGCTTTGTGAAATAAATAAATATGGAGGGTATGTTGTATAACTTATACATTTTAACAACGGATGAGCTGATTTGAGCAACATACAAACTGACTTCAGATGTTGTCCCATGCAAGGGCCAACAGATTGGACTACAGACTTTTTTTGAGATTTGATAAAACTTCCTTTAATTTTTTGGTATTAATTTTTGTGCTCCCTTTGTGATTTCTGGTTTCAGACAGAAGCAAAGAAATACTACATGAGACAGTGTTGGTTGGTTGTGTTTTCTGTTTGTTTTTTGTCTGCTCAGTGCAATCAAATAAGCCTGTGCTTAGAAATCTTATAAACATGTCTAACCTCATGAGATGCCCGGCCTATTTAAAAATTAAAGAGATTGAAATAAGTTTGTATACATTTTGGATACTTAGCCAAACTTCATGAATGCCACCTTCACTAACTCAGAGCTGCACCCAGTGAGTTGTGATCTCCTTTGGGCAAAACAGAAATAGAGCTGGGTCATGACCCCGGGTTTCCACTGCCAGGGCTCAGGTAACTACTGCCACCACCAAGGTTTGGACGTGGAAATTTTACCCCATGTCACCCTTTACTCTGCTCATGTGTTCCAGGAACCCTGTCCCTCTGAGCAGGGTGCTCGCTGATAAGTCTAGTAGGTGTTCTTTGAAGGCCACTGCAGGAAAGTCCAGTGGGTCTTTACAGAATCCTCAGATATTACATCCCTGTCTCATGTCCAACCATAGGTTTTACTTCCCCTCCAAACCTATAAATAAAATATCGTCTCAAGATATTACCTAATATTCTCCACAATCTGAACAAAATAATTCACAGTGAATAGTGTATCTGACAAATTTAGGCACCTCTTCTACTCTTAAATATCCCCGAGCAGATCAGTTTCCTCAGATATATTTGTTCAGATTCATTGAACATTTTTCCCTATTTTTCCCTTCTATGGATAATGACAAATAGCAATCCACAAATATTCAGTTCTCAGTGTGCTAAATTTGAGCTGTTTTGCTTAGTTGTGATTGGTTAGATAAGTCATCATATAGTGCTGTTTCAGTGCCTTGAGTGCATGAGCATGCGAGCTCTGCAGCCGCAAATACTCATGCATGAGAATTTATTATTTGGTTTCCACAAGTAATCACACAGGCAACTATGAAATGCATTTTCTGTGAACATTTTTTGCCTCTAAAACTTGAACGATTGAACGTACATAGAAAGCAAACACAATTGCTCATGGGGATCACCCGAAATAAATGCACTTCGTAATTACAATGAATATTAATATAATTTTTTTGCTGAATCTTTTCTGACCCCACCCAGTCTGTAAAGGTAAAGGAGACATTATGAGTAAGTAGAGCATAAAAATTCTATTCTAAAGCCTTTGTATCTGTTGTATCATAGGCAATACTGTTTGAAATTCTTTAGTCCTCATTGCAGAACATATTCTTCTCTGTACCCAGGTTTGACCTTTTGGAGTTGGGTGGAAGAATATTCTGGTGGGAGGGTCTTCGGCTTTGGAATTCACTGGATCGCTGTTCCATCAAAGCTTGAGTTCGTCCACTTTTGCTGCAAGAGGGAGCTGTTCAATTTGGCCTGCTGTTTGGCCAAAGGGCTCGTTGCTAAATGGTTACTGGCAGTTAGGGAGTTGGAATGGGAGTCCAATAATTGATTAGAGATTTGTTTTCAGGAGCTAGGATTGTTTGATGGTTTCGTTTTATGGCTAAATTATGTGGTGCTGATTGTCCTTCTGTTTTGTTGTGTTGTGGTCAGTTTTTGTGATGTAAGGAGAGCCCAATCAAACAATGCATATACAGAAGAGCCAGATTACAGGACCTGATCTTGCAACCTTTAAACCGGGAGTCGGCAACCTTTGAGAAGTGGTGTGCCAAGTCTTCATTTATTTACTGTAATTTAAGGTTTCACATGCCAGAGGCCGGTGGCCGGAACCCCAGACTGGCAGCGGGCTGAGCAGCTCAGCCCGCTGCCAGTCTGGGGTTCCATCCACCAGCCCCTGCCAGTTGGGGTCCCGGCTGCTGGCCCCACTCAACCCGCTGCCAGCCCTGGGTTCCCTCCATCCAGGCCGGCAGCGGGCTGAGCGGGGCCAGCAGCCAGGACCCCAGGCTGGCAGCAGCCTGAGCTGCTCAGTCCACTGCCGGTTTGGGGTTCCCTCTGCCGGCCCCTGTCAGGCGGGGTCCCGGCCACGAGCCACCGGCCCTGCTCAGCCCGCTGCTGGCCTGGGGTTCCATTCATCCAGGCAGGCAGCGGGCTGAGCGGGGCTGGCAGCTGGGACTCCGGCTGGCAGCAGAGTGCCACTAAAAATCAGTTCGCGTGCCGCAGGTTGGTGGCCCCTGCTTTAAACTCTTATTGACTCCAGTGGGTGTTATGTGCCTGTCAGGACTTCAAAACGAGGCCCGTAGATAATTAGCACATAGTAAAATGTCTTGTCTAGAGAAGAAGAATGAGAATTGCGCTTTGTCGGAATGCACTGCCATCTGCAAATCACAATTCAGCTTCTAGTTAATCTCCACATTTAGCAACTATTATGTGTGGGGGGAAACACTTCACTATAACATGGGCCTTAATGACATGTATGGAAGAATTAAAGGTTACAGATCATGAGCTCCCTCTTCTTCCCATGCAACCATATTGTAGGTTGCCACCACTAGTAATAGGATCATCATTAGTCTCCTCTGATGTGTTTTGGACAGGAGAACCAGGTGCAGTAGTATTGCTTGTGCTACAATATTCTCCTCCCGTCTGCTAAATACAGAGTCACATTTAATAGCTCTGTGCCGAGATAACAGGGTCCATCTATGGACCTGAACGTTGTTTATGGTAGATAGATTAATCAAGAAAATTCATCATCTTATTTCTAAGAGTAGCCTGGAGGCAGCTGTTAAATCTTTCTTCAGGAAAAATCCATTTGCTCTAAAGAAATGACTATCCTGGACAATAAATATAAACTTATGTTCTCTACCTGCTAATTAGAGTGTGTGAATGGAAGATATGAGTCATAGAAATAACACATTCTTTCTATAGGTATAAGAAATTATGATGCATATATGTATGTAATAAACTATGTTATTGACACTTATATTTATACCTTATACCTGGAGTTTGATCTTCTAGACAACTCACTAAATGATGTTTTCAGACATTACACAGGCATTCGTACAGATTTGTATCCACACTTAATGTATTCTTATTATGCGATTTGTCTCACTCTGATTTTAAATTAAGTATCCTCATACATATATTAAGGATGAGAGGTGGTAAATTGGTTAAGGGGCTGAAGGACTGATTTTTGAGGGGAAGACTAAAGTGTTTAAAGTAAATATGTGACCTGATTTTCAAACGTGCAGTACACACAGATCCCATTAACTTCAGTGGGAATTGTGTGTACTCAGTAGAACTGAGCATCAAGCAACTTGTATATAGGTCCTCTCACAGCTATTCCATTTAAAAATTGGGCTTTTGTTCAAGCATGTTTTCTTTTCCCAATTTCTTCCCCTTTTCTTCCTAGTCAGAGTTCCCTAAGTGTTCACATAGCCCATAATCCTTCAATGAGCTCTGTACTGGTGGATCCCAACATCCACCCAGGTTCAGCCCATTGCAGGATTCAGTCCATAGACACCTCTTACTGCTTAATGATGTGGCATATCCTAGTAGAGTTTTGCTGTGTTTTCAGTGGCTAATGACTGCTGGTGCCCTTTGTGATGAAGGAGGGTGCCTGCCAGGTGCTGTAGAACCTGCAAATTTGTCTCAGCAATATTGCTCAGGCAACCAAGATACACATTCTACACAACTCGTCTATGGGGATTAATTCACTCCCAGAGACAGTTTAGAACTGGACACCACTACCAGGAGTTTCATAGTGGATCGTGTTAAAGAAGAGAGAATAAAAGGGCTGAGAGGGCCTGAATAGCTTTTTGTCCAGGATGCTGACTCCTCCTTATATACTACTTCCGAAAAGACATGATTTCCCAGTTTCTTCAGCGAAAGAGTCAGAGAAGGTTTTAGGGGTACTCTGAGAGAAACAGCAAATCTCTGCTCTTGCTAAGTTTTATAGGGACTGGTGTTCATTTGTAATAAAAAAGAATGTGTTTTATTTTCACTTTTGCTGTACCTGAGTAGTCATCTTAGCCTATGCGCAGCGTGCCTCAGTTGGCATGTGACCAGGATTCATCACTGAATTTGGTCTGCTGGTTGGATAATTGGCTTCCCCAGCCTGGGCCAGGTACTGATGGGTAGTGTGACGTGAATGCTGATCTATGCCCCCGACCTGAGTAGTACCTTACCATGCAAGGAGCTCCTCCTCTTCAGAGCTACTGCAGCTATGGTTGGTTGTAGCAACGTTTCATTTTTACAGAATAATCCCATTAAATTAGTGGAACGTAAGGCCATTCAGCCATAATAGGGGAGAGCATATCCTACAGCTTTTTAAGTAGAACCCAAGAAATTGCTCCTCCTGTCCAGTTTAGTACTACACACACTTTTATTGTTTTAAATAGGTTAATGCTGTTCAGTGCATCCCAAAAAGTTTGAAGTTCAGGTTGGATTAGGGTGAACACTCATAGATTTGGGTGTGTATTTAAACTGAGTGCACAAAATAGGATTAGGATCTCAAGGAAATAGACTTTAATGTGAGAGTTCAGGTAATTCTTACTCATAGTCATAAATTTTAAGGCCACAAGGTACCTCAAGATCAATAGTCTGACCCCTGGTACATCATGGCGGGCCACCAGCTCCACCCTGCACCCGCACACTCAACCCAACAACTGAAATTAGACCAAAGTATTACAGCCCACAGGAGGCTAGACCAGGAGTTCATAACCTTTTACTTTCTGAGGGCCCCCCAACATACTATAAAAATTCCACAACCAGCATGTCCCACAACTGTTTTTTCTGCATATCCAGAAAATTGAAAGCCAGGGCTGGCATTAGGAGGTAGCAAGCAGTGCAATTGCCTGGGACCCTGCAAAGCTAAGTTAAGCTAAGGGAAAGTGTGGGACCCTTACTGAATGGGGGAGGTCACCTTCTAACAGATGATGTGGAAAAAGCTGACGTACTCAATGCTTTTTTTGCCTCGGTCTTCAAAGACAAGGTCAGCTCCCAGACTGCTGCACTGGGCACAGTATGAGGAGCACAGTATGAGGAGCAGGGGAGCAGCCCTCAGTGGTGAAAAAACAGGTTAAGGACTATTTAGAAAAGCTGGACATGCACAGGTCAATGGGGCTGGATGCAGTGCGTCTGAGGGTGCTCAGGAAGTTGGCTGATGTGATTGCGGAGCCATTGGCCATTATTTTTGAAAACTTGTGACGATCAGGGGATGTCCCAGATGATTGGAAAAAGGCAAATATAGTGCCCATCTTTAAAAAAGGGTAGAAGGAGAATCTGGGGAACTACAGACTGATCAGCCTCACCTCAGTCCCTGGAAAAATCATGGAACAGGTCCTCAAGGAATCCATTTTGAAGCACTTGGAGGAGAGGAAGGTGATCGGGAACAGTCAACATGGATTCGCCGAGGACGAGTCATGCCTGACCAACCTGATTTCCTTCTATGGTGAGATAACTGGCTCTCTGGATAAGGGGAAAGCGGTGAATGTGATATACTTTGACTTTAGCAAAGCTTTTGATATGGTCTCCCACAGTATTCTTGCCAGCAAGTTAAAAAGGTATGGATTGGATGAATGGACTATAAGGAGGATAGAAAGCTGGCTAGATCGTCAGGCTCAACGGCTAGTGATCAATGGCTCAATGTCTAGTTGGCAGCTGGTATCAAGCGGAGTGTCCAGGGGTCAGTCCTGGGGTGATTTTGTTCAACATCTTCATTAATGATCTGGATGATGGGATGGATTGCACCCTCAGCAAGTTCACGGATGACACTAACCTGGGGGGAGAGGTAAATACGCTGGAGGGTAGGGATAGGGTCGAGAGTGACCTAGACAAATTGGAAGATTGGGCCAAAAGAAATCTGATGAGGTTCAACAAGGAAAAGTGCAGAGTCCTGCACTTAGGACAGAAGAATCCCATGCACCGCTACAGGCTGGGGATCAACTGGCTAAGCGGCAGTTCTGCAGAAAAGGACCTGGGGTTTACAGTGGATGAGAAGCTGGATATGAGTCAACAGTGTGCCCTTGTTGCCAAGAAGGTTAATGGCATATTGGGCTGCATTAGTAGGAACATTTCCAGCAGATCAAGGGAAGTGATTATTTCCCTCTATTCGGCACTGGTGAAACCACATCTGGAGTATTGCATCCACTTTTGGGCCCCCCCACTACAGAAGGGATGTGGACAAATTGGAGAGAGTCCAGCGGAGGGCAACGAAAAAGGTTAAGGCGCTGGGGCACATGATTTATGAGGAGAGGCTGATGGAACTGGGCTTATTTATTCTGCAGAAGAGAAGAGTGAGGGGAGATTTGATAGCAGCCTTCAACTACCTGAAGGGGGGTTCCAAAGAGAATGGAGATAGGCTGTTCTAAGTGGTAGCAGATGACAGAACAAGGAGCAATGGTCTCAAGTTGCAGTGGGGGAGGTCGAGATTGGATATTAGAAAACATTGGTTCACTAGGAGGGTGGTGAAGCACGGGAACGGATTACCTGGGAAGGTGGTGGAATCTCCATCCTTAGAGGTTTTTAAGGCCTGTCTTGACAAAGCCCTGGCTGGGATGATTTATTTGGGGTTGGTCCTACTTCGAGGAGGGGGTTGGACTAGATGACTTCCTGAGGTCTCTTCTAACCCTAATCTTCTATGAGTCTAAGTTTGTCGGGCTTTGGCTTTAGCCCCAGGTAATGTGGCTCAGGCTTCGGCTTCATCCCAGAGCAGCGGGACTCGGCTTTCTGCCCAGCAAGTCTAATGTAGGCCCTGCTCTCTGGTTTATTTTGACAGACCCCCTGAAACCTGCTCGTGGCTGCCCAGGAGGCCCTGGACCCCTGGTTGAGAACTGTTGGACTAGACTATTATGTGCCATAGGCAGCGAATAGAGGGGACCGAATTGCACCAGTGCCCAAGGCCCCCACAGTGGCAGGGAAACGATTAAGTGAGAAACACCCAGATAATCCTGGCAAGGGACCCGCACCCTCACACTGCAGAGGAATGCAAAACCTTCCTAAAGCCACTACCAGTCTTACATGGGGGAAAACCTGACCTGGGATTATTAAGTAGAAGGGGCAGTCAGCATTGTGAATGTCATTGTTATTGTATAAAGTCTTTTTCAATTGAGACAGTTTTGCAGCATTTCCTAAAGATGATCAGAAGCTGGATTCACCTCACCCCCTCTAGAATTTTGTTTCAGTTTTTGTTTCTTGTCCAGGAATTTATTTTCCCCTTTCTCTCCCCGCCCCCATCCATGTGCTTTGTTCTGAGATCTAATATTAGAGACTGGATTAAGATCTGTAACATGAGATTTATATTCCTTTAAAAAAGGTAGCATTAACGGTCATAATTGGATAGTCTGTTTATTTATATAACTGTCCAATCCCTCTTGCTAAATTCTTGGTTTGAACAACATAGGCAATGGGTTTCACAGTCTAATTGTCCATGGTGTGAAAAGTATTTCCTTTTACTTTCCCTCTGGTTCACCCATCCCTAGTTAATATGTGGAGCAGTTGCAGAAGCACTAGATTCTTTGCTTTATTCAACATCTTTTGAAAATAAATCAAAAGAACTTGGTGGGGGAAAAAGTATTTGTAATAGACTAGTACATTGTGAAATACGTATTTGTCCTTATATATAATTTTGAGTCCTTTTACTTGTTATCAAAGCATATTTTAATAGACTGGTACATTAAGAAGCACTGGAATGGGTTACCTAGGGAGGTGGTGGAATCTCCATCCTTAGAGGTTTTTAAGGCCCGGCTGGACAAAGCCTTGGCTGGATGATTTAGTTGGTGTTGGTCCTGCTTTGAGCAGGGGATTGGACCAGATGACCTCCTGAGGCCTCTTCCAAACCTAATAGTCTATGATTTCATGCATATTATATTAAGAATTATTCCTGATAAAAATCAAGAAACACACGTAAAAAAGAATGTGTGTGGATACAGATATTTTAAGATCATATTAAGAAGTAGATCCACAGACTATTGTTGTTGTTTGTATTATGGTAGTACCTAGAGACCCCAGACAAAGTGGGGCCCCTATTGTGTCAGGCACTATATAAACATGTAGCAAGACAACTGCTGCCACAAAAAGCTTACAGACGGACAAGACAAAGGATGTGAGGGGAAACCAAGGCACAAAGAGGTGGTGATTTGACCAAGGTCAGTGGCAGAGCAAAGAATAGAACTCAAGTCTCTGGAATCCCAAGTCAGTGCCCTATCACTGTTAGGGTGGAAGTGACACCTCTGTCCATGAACATGCAGCTGCATTTAGAAACAAATGCAAATGAAACTTTTCTGGAGTTCTGAAATGTCAGTGTAATACACTGCTGTTGGCCCCAGTCTAGTAAAGCATTTCAACACATATGTAGATTTAAGCACATGTGTAGTCCTCCCTGAAGGCAGATGTCACCAGGTGGCAATGTTACACATTGTCTTACAAGTTTGTTTGGGGTTGTTTTTGTTTTTGTGTTAATGTGTGAACAAATGTTGGGAAGACATGCTGTGTTATCACTTATTTGGGTTTATGCAAGGTTCTGTGTAGAAGCTTTGGTCTTTGGAGATGGAGCTGTGTGACCTGCAGAAGAGTTTGCTCTCTGTCTTCATCTCTGATTAGAGTCAATTCTTGAAGCAGAGTTTCCCCTAGGAACAGGCATTGGTGTTGGACTGAGATTCCTGAAAGAAGGGGTTGTTGCCTGCATGTTGTGTGGCCATCTCTTTCAAGGACGTGTGTGTGTGTGTGTGTGTGTGTGTGTGTGTACCTGGACTCTGTATCACTGATTTCTCTTTCCCTAGGAAGCTGACCTACAAGGCCCCAGACTTCTGCTTGCTAGAGAGGCAACACTGATGTCAGAATGGGACACGGGTGTTGTAAGAAGGGGTGACAGTGCTTTGCTGGATCATGCTACTTATTGCTAGCTAAAGAGGCTTTCTTTTTGTTTACGAGGAACAGCCGTGTTAGTCTGTATTCGCAAAAAGAAAAGGAGTACTTGTGGCACCTTAGAGACTAACCAATTTATTTGAGCATGAGCTTTCGTGAGCTACAGCTCACTTCATCAGATGTTTCATTCATCTGATGAAGTGAGCTGTAGCTCACGAAAGCTCATGCTCAAATAAATTGGTTAGTCTCTAAGGTGCCACAAGTACTCCTTTTCTTTTTGTTTAAGCACAGGAGGCCTATGTTCTTGGAGCTGAAGCGCACAGGTTCGATTCCCCATTCTCAGCCAGCTTTGAGAAAAGATTTGAAAGCACATAGGCAGATTGTTTGGTACATAAAAAGAGAGAGAGAGTTCCAAGTGTAGGGGGCAATGTCAGAGAAGCATACAAAAGGGAGAATATAGAACAATACATATGGAGAGGGATGGGAGGTGCAGAAGAAGATAAAGACCTAGGTAAACATGGGATTGTGCAAGTCTAAGAATGTCACAGATAAAAAGGTTAGACTTTACGGCCTCAATTCAGCCAAGTACTTAAGCATGTGCCTAAGTTTAAGTACACATGTAGACACATTGACCTCAGGGAGTACTCGCATGTTTACTGTTAAGCAAGTGAGTAGGTGCCTTGCAGAACTGTAGCTTATATGCATCTTCAAGAGGAAAGGCCGGGGGAGAGGATGTGGGGGGAGAGGATGGAGTCATTCATCTCAGGAGCTCACGTACGGGATATGCAGCAGAAAAAATCCATAAAACTAGTTATAAATAGAACAAATGAGTAAGTGAAGTATTAATATTCTGCAAGTTGTAAATGTCTGATTGTGAACAGTTTATAAACTCATACATTTAAACCATGAGCATGAAGGCACACATTTCTGAAAAGCATGGCTTGGGGAAATTTTGTTAATGCCCATCATAAACATCACCAATTATCACATTCAGAAATGCCCTCAGTATTAAAAAAAATATCTAGCGTAAGTGCATGACACTGCATATATTATTTTCTCAGCTGTTACGGTTAACACAGATTTGTTTCCCTTGATTTCAACACAGCAGGGTTGTGTGTGAGTGGCAGAGACCAGTAGTGGTGGGGAGAAGAGAGAAGATGGCTCTTCTAATATTTCATTGCTCATCCAGCATCAAGAACCTTTCCTACACTGTGCCCATCTCCCTCTATGGCTCCACACTTAGGTGTCCTCGTCCCCTATATGATCATATCTTCTAAACTTGCATAGATGGAGATGATGGAGATGACACTTTGAACTCTTATTATTCAGGAGTAGAAGTCTCAGTATTTGTATTACTCCCTCGAGGTCTCAGTCAGGGATCAGAGCCCTGTTGTCTGTGAGCTCACGCATAGTGAAAAGATAGTCCTAGTCTCAAAGAACTTACTCATTAGGGTGATAGACAACAGATGGATACAACAAACAAACAAGGGAGCACAAGGTGACAGTGAGACAACTATGTTCAGTGTAATTATCAGGGGTCTCAGAACACCAGCTACCTAAGCACCTATTACACCTTCTCGTGTATGATCCTGTAACACCTTCCATCTGATGATGTTGATGCACTTTACAGACTTTAATAAATGTAACCGACATCAGCCCTGTGATGCAAATAAGTATTATGAGTCCCATTTTACAGATAAGGACCAAGGTTTTCAAAAGTGACTAGTGATTTTGAGTGCCCTGCTTGACACTTCTTAGGGTTACCAACTTTCTACTCGCACAAAACTGAACACCCATGCCATGCCCCGCCCCTCCTCCGAGGCCCAGCCCCTTCTCTGAGGCAGTTCCCAGCCAATGGGATCTGCAGAGCAGGCATTTGGGGTGGGGGCAGCATGTGGAGCCCCCTGGCTGCTCCTATGCCTAGGAGCTGGAGTGAGGGACATGCCGCTGCTTCCGGGAGCCACACAGAGCCACAACAGGCAGGGGGTCTACCTTAGCCCCTCTGCGTCACCAACCGAACTTTTAATGGCCTGGTCAGCACTGCTGACCAGAGCTGCCAGGGTCCCTTTTCGACCAGGCGTTCCTGTTGAAAACCAGACACTTGGCAACCCTATTAAAGAGGCCTGATTTTCCAGAAATTCTGTTTAAAAAAAAAAAAACAGACCCCACAAAGGTCTACTTTTGCACCCAGAAAATGAGGCCATCATAATGACTAGTCAGTTTAAAAAAAAAAACAGGCCCAAAAGCCTGAGATACAAAGCAGTTGAGTGATTTGGTCAGTGTTACAGCCAGCAATAAAATGCAAGTCTCCTGAATAAACAATCAAACATCCTTGCTCCACTCATCTGTGCTCAGTCATAACTGCAGTTCTGTTGTTCCCAGCACGGAGTTAAACTATTAGAATGGTCATATATCTCCTGCAGTAAATTCCACACACAGTGATATGTTTGCGCGCAAATGGGTATTTGCCTAGGCAAAACAGGTGAATAACTGTCTCTTTATGCACATATATGTGGATCTTGGTGCATGCCATGTCAGTGGATATTTGCAGAAATTGTTCAGGTGCTATTTAACAGACTTTTGTGCATATTTAGTCCATAAGCTTTTTTATTATTATTATTATTTTCATCCCTCATTGCCAAGGAGTAATGTGCCAGCTTCTCTTTTCCACTGTTTTATGAAAATCCATAAGTAAAATGCATGATCACAATTCTCTGTCTCGAAAGGGACTAGTATGACAATGAGATGAGCCCAGGCTCTTACCCATTGAAAACCATGGTGGATACTTTTTTCACACCACTTCCCCCATTTTCCAGAGCTGCCATAGCATAATAATTTCTTTATTTAAAAAGAACACACTTGTGCAAGACAGCAAAGAATAATAGCACCCGATGTATCGTTCTTAAGTGTTTTTTTTCCTCCCTGTGCATGCTGCAAGTATTTTGAGATGAAACCACTTTGAAATGCACAACTATAATTATATTCATTTCACTGTGATGGCTATGACATCTCATGAAACAAACTGGAGAGTTTATTTACAATAAGTTCTATCCCACTGCTAGTTACAGACATAACACAACATACAGAAAAGATATATGAACAGAGTACAGATTTAATTCAGCTTCTGGACAATCTAGAGGGATTTGTCTCATTTAAAGGCTGCCCCAGAGACCAGACACAGAGCACAAATGCATATCACAAAAAAAAAATGCAACAAAAATCATTCTGAATCTATGAGTTTTCTTCCCCACTCATCACTATGGTATCAGAGTGTCTACTCTGTGCACACACTCTGTGAAAACATAAATAGGTAATGTAAGCAATATCCTGTATATCTGTTTCCCCTAAACTACTGCATGAGTGACTATAAAAAAATGTGCCCTCGTGGTTTCTGGTTAGTAATAGAAGTGCTGTAGGCAATTATTTTGGAGAGATCTCATGTTCTAGAAACAGAGCTGTTGGACAAAGAATTTCAGACTGACACATGAAGCTGGTGCACACACAGTTGTTTCTATCTAAGTTATTATAGCATAAATATCAGCCCCTTCCATTACTGCTTGGCCATCTCCTTTATAGTCATTAGAAGAATTCCATCTCTTCTCTCCTGCAAGAGACAATACAGCTAAATACCAAGACTGGATATTTGTACATTGATCAGGCATACTAGGGATGCATGCTAGGGATGCCTGTCTGATCACATTTAGGTGCAAATACCCAGTTTGCCCATGTACCTATGATATTTGCATCTGTAATGTAGGCAGGATTTGCATGTTTGAAAATCTGACCCTTAGTAAAGAAATCCTGCATCTTTTCATTGACTGGAACCCACACGAATATTCTACCAAGCACTTTTGTTTTTCAAAAGACAGACAGGGTAACATTTGTAAAAGCATCTAAGAGATTTGGAAAGTCAATGAGGCTTAGGCTGCTAATTGCCTAAATTGCTTTGAAAATGGTTCTTAGGTACTTTCAAAAAGTGTATCCTTAGGAATAGTTGTTGTTTTTATTATTGCTTTATACAGAGCCATACTAGGGATGCATTCACACTTAAGAGACAGAAATGGAAGATCATTGCCCTGAAGAGTATACATTCTAAATTCCCAAATCAGAAAAAAAACATTCCCTTTCAGGATAGCCCATAAACAGGTGTTTAATTTTAAGCACTGGCTTAAATGCTGTCCTAAATAAGGACGGATTTAAGTACATTCTTAAGTGTTTTCCTGAATCTGGTTTTAAGATTCCTGTTCCACCGGATGATGAGCATAAATTATAGTGCTACTGTCTACCTCTGCAGAAGGAAATACTGGACTTCTTGAAGGATTAGAACCCTAGATTAAACGCAGGATAGCAAGGAAAGTCGCACAAAGGGTGGAGAGTAGGGGGAGTCCTGTAGAATCTTGCTATGCAAATTAAGATAACTCTTTGTGCTGCACAAGGCACTTAAACTGCAGCAGACATTGTCACAAACACATGTGGGTTTTTTTGGTATTTTTCAATATTTTGTGTACTTTCCGTGCTTAGTATATGTATAAAGGCACCCCTATCTGTCTAATTCTGGAATTGTATAGCCCTCTGACTGTTTGCAAACCTTTAGTTCCCACTGTGTAAGGCATTGCTCACACTGTTCAGAATCTCAGAAAGAAGTGATGCCCTTATCAATAGAAGTATATTACTACTGACTCGTGCACCGTTGTGAGTGGTTTTACAGACAAAAAACATCATACATTGCATTAGACTATCTGAATTAGAATATTTCCAATTTTGTTAGATGTTGTTTAGGATACAAGCAAAGTGTTGCCATCCCTGTGTATCTCTTTGCATGTCCTATGTGTTTAGTCCCATCTCTTTAGCCCCAGTTTTCCATCTCTGAGTACTGTTTGATGGAAAGATTCTTTCGGTTGGCCTGTTTAGCGTGTTCCTCCAGCTGCCCAATGGTCCATCTGCCATGGCAGATGCTCTGGCTTCATTCTTAACCCAGGTCTCAAATATTTCCATCTTTTCTGGGTCACTTTAAAGATAAGAGGTTGTTGAGCATTCTGACAAAAATCAGCAGTTGTTATAAATTCATTCCATTTAATTCCTGGTATGTTTCTAAGGCATTTGATTTTGAAGGCATTTAGATGTCTGTCAGTACTTTTGGAGGATTTTCAGCTTTCATACCTGTAAGTTAAGATGGAAATAACATTTGAGTTGAAGATTCATAGTTTGGTCATAGAATCATAGAATCATAGAATATAAGGGTTGGAAGGGACCCCAGAAGGTCATCTAGTCCAACCCCCTGCTCGAAGCAGGACCAATTCCCAGTTAAATCATCCCAGCCAGGGCTTTGTCAAGCCTGACCTTAAAAACCTCTAAGGAAGGAGATTCTACCACCTCCCTAGGTAACGCATTCCAGTGTTTCACCACCCTCTTAGTGAAAAAGTTTTTCCTAATATCCAATCTAAACCTCCCCCACTGCAACTTGAGACCATTACTCCTCGTTCTGTCATCTGCTACCATTGAGAACAGTCTAGAGCCATCCTCTTTGAAACCACCTTTCAGGTAGTTGAAAGCAGCTATCAAATCCCCCCTCATTCTTCTCTTCTGCAGGCTAAACAATCCCAGCTCCCTCAGCCTCTCCTCATAACTCATGTGTTCCAGACCCCTAATCATTTTTGTTGCCCTTCGCTGGACTCTCTCCAATTTATCCACATCCTTCTTGAAGTGTGGGGCCCAAAACTGGACACAGTACTCCAGATGAGGCCTCACCAATGTCGAATAGAGGGGAACGATCACGTCCCTCGATCTGCTCGCTATGCCCCTACTTATACATCCCAAAATGCCATTGGCCTTCTTGGCAACAAGGGCACACTGCTGACTCATATCCAGCTTCTCGTCCACTGTCACCCCTAGGTCCTTTTCTGCAGAACTGCTGCCTAGCCATTCGGTCCCTAGTCTGTAGCTGTGCATTGGGTTCTTCCGTCCTAAGTGCAGGACCCTGCACTTATCCTTATTGAACCTCATCAGATTTCTTTTGGCCCAATCCTCCAATTTGTCTAGGTCCTTCTGTATCCTATCCCTCCCCTCCAGCGTATCTACCACTCCTCCCAGTTTAGTATCATCCGCAAATTTGCTGAGAGTGCAATCCACACCATCCTCCAGATCATTTATGAAGATATTGAACAAAACTGGCCCCAGGACCGATCCCTGGGGCACTCCACTTGACACCGGCTGCCAACTAGACATGGAGCCATTGATAACTACCCGTTGAGCCCGACAATCTAGCCAGCTTTCTACCCACCTTGTAGTGCATTCATCCAGCCCATACTTCCTTAACTTGCTGACAAGAATACTGTGGGAGACCGTGTCAAAAGCTTTGCTAAAGTCAAGAAACAATACATCCACTGCTTTCCCTTCATCCACAGAACCAGTAATCTCATCATAGAAGGCGATTAGATTAGTCAGGCATGACCTTCCCTTGGTGAATCCATGCTGGCTGTTCCTGATCACTTTCCTCTCATGCAAGTGCTTCAGGATTGATTCTTTGAGGACCTGCTCCATGATTTTTCCAGGGACTGAAGTGAGGCTGACTGGCCTGTAGTTCCCAGGATCCTCCTTCTTCCCTTTTTTAAAGATTGGCACTACATTAGCCTTTTTCCAGTCATCCGGGACTTCCCCGGTTCGCCACGAGTTTTCAAAGATAATGGCCAATGGCTCTGCAATCACAGCCGCCAGTTCCTTCAGCACTCTCGGATGCAACTCGTCCGGCCCCATGGACTTGTGCACGTCCAGCTTTTCTAAATAGTCCCTAACCACCTCTATCTCCACAGAGGGCTGTCCATCTCTTCCCCATTTTGTGATGCCCAGCGTAGCAGTCTGGGAGCTGACCTTGTTAGTGAAAACAGAGGCAAAAAAAGCATTGAGTACATTAGCTTTTTCCACATCCTCTGTCACTAGTTTGCCTCCCTCATTCAGTAAGGGGCCCACACATTCCTTGGCTTTCTTCTTGTTGCCAACATACCTGAAGAAACCCTTCTTGTTACTCTTGACATCTCTGGCTAGCTGCAGCTCCAGGTGCGATTTGGCCCTCCTGATAACATTCCTACATGCCCGAGCAATATTTTTATACTCTTCCCTGGTCATATGTCCAACCTTCCACTTCTTTAAGTTATAGATAGTTACTGACCAAATCTTGTTTTAACTGGTAAATGCAACTGCCGCCTCGTCAAGTTGAAACACTCTTTCTAGTAATTCAGATTGGCTCGCACTTCATACTCCGTTCAGTGATAGGTAAAGTCTTCTGCAGTATTATCTTAAGCAGAGTAAAGGAAGCAGTTGAGGAGAAGCTAAGGGAAAACCGGGCAATATTTCAACCCAGATTTTCACCCTAAGAATTATCATTGAAGAGAGCACTGAATGGCAAAAAAACACAAACGTTGTGGATTTCAAGCAATCCTTTGACAGCCTCCATCACGATTTAGTCTGGAACATCTTGAAGTGTTATTGTATGCCAGCAAAAATAGACAACATCATCGAGGCTTTGTATCAAGGTGCACACTTAAAGTAAATGCAGACTTGAGTGAATGGTTCAACATAGACACAGCTGTCAAACAAGGATGCATTCTCTCATTTCTACTGCTTGGCATAGGCATTGACTTTATTATGGGAAAAGTTGTAGAGCGATTTAACACATGCATTGCATGGTTCAACAATGTACACTAGAAGAGAGAGATTTTGCTGAAGAACATAGCTTTTCTAAGTGACAGTTCAACTCATGTTCAAGTAAAAACTGTCCAGCATCACAAAAAAGACAGGTTTAATAATCAGTTATGAAGAAACACCTCTAATGAGAACCCTAGCAACTCCCCACTCAAGCATTGCATCAGACTATGAATAAAACAAAATCTTATAAAAATGTAGGGCTAGATTTTCAGCTAGTAGAAACTGACATAGCTCCATTGAAATCAATGGAGCAATATCAATTTACACCAGCTGAGTATTTGGCCCTGTTTATATACTGTGTACAGCAAACATTATGCCTATCAACCTATTTATAAGCCGCCTATTATCTTCAACCTATGTATCTCCTGTGATGCGTGTGCCCTTATGCATGTGAAAGTTTCCCAGCCACTGGGAATCATCCTCCTCCTCCCTCAACTCCCATTAACTTCACTGGTAATTGAAGGCACTCAGCATCTCTAAGGGTATGTCTACACGACTAAATTAGGTCAAATTTGTAGAAGTCGATTTTTGGAAAGCGATTTTATACAGTCGATTGTGTGTGTCCCCACTAAGTGCATTAAGTCGGCGGAGTGTGTCCACAGTACCAATGTCGACTTTCGGACTGTTGCACTGTGGGTAGCTATCCCACAGTTCCCGCAGTCTCCGCCTCCCATTGGAATTCTGGGTTAAGTTCCCAATGCATGATGGGGCAAAAACATTGTCACGAGTAGTTTTGGGTATATGTCGTCAGTCGCCCCTCGTCCGTGAAAGCAACAGCAATCGTTTTGCGCCTTTTTCTGTGCGGGCACCATACTGCTTTCAGCAGACAGTGCAGTAGGACTGCTAACGGTCGTCATCGAACCACCACTTCTACTGCCACTCTGCTCTCCTGCTCTTGTCTCGATAGAGAATTTCTCCATGTTGTCTCTCATGGGCTACCACTTCTGCTGCAACTCTGCTCTCCTGCTCCCATGAATCCACCTCGCAGGTCATCAGCCACCACTTCCACTGCCACTCTGCTCTCCTGCTCCTGGTGGTCTCGCAGGGCCACTTCTGCTGCAACTCTGCTGAGCTGCTCTTGTCTCGCCATAACACGGCAAGCATGCAGCCCGCTTAGCTGTTGTGTCCTGGCAGCAGACGGTGCAGTAGGTCTGCAAACCATCGTCATTGAACGACCACTTCCATTGCCACTCTGCTCTCCTGCAGATGCCATACCTCGGCAAGCATGGAGCCCGCTCAGATCACCGCGGCAGTTATGAGCATTGTAAACACCTTGCGCATTATCATGCAGTATATGCAGAACCAGAACCTGCAAAAGCAGGCGAGGAGGCAATGGCAGCGCTGTGACGACAGTGATGAGGACATGGACACAGACTTCTCTCATAGCACGGGCCCTGTCAATTTGGCCATCCTGATGGCAGTGGGGCAGGCTCATGCCATGGAATGCCAATTCTGGGCCCAGGAAACAAGCACAGACTGGTGGAACCACATAGTGTTGCAGGTCTGGGTTGATTCCCAGTGGCTGGGAAACTTTCACATGCATAAGGGCACTTTCATGGAACTTTGTGACTTGCTTTCCCCTGCCCTGAAGCGCGAGAATACCAAGATGAGAGCAGCCCTCACAGTTCACAAGCGAGTGGCGATAGCCCTGTGGAAGCTTGCAATGCCAGACAGCTACCTGTCAGTCGGGAATCAAACTGCTGAATTGGAATTCATTTGCAAATTGGATACTATTAATTTAGGCTTAAATAGAGACTGGGAGTGGCTAAGTCATTATGCAAGGTAGCCTGTTTCCTCTTGTTTTTTCCTACCCCCCCCCCCCAGATGTTCTGGTTTAACTTGGATTTAAACTTGGAGAGTGGTCAGTTTAGATGAGCTATTACCAGCAGGAGAGTGAGTTTGTGTGTGTATGGGGGTGGGGGGGATGTGAGAAAACCTGGATCTATGCAGGAAATAGCCCGACTTGATTATGTAAAGAGTTGTCACTTTGCATGGGCTAGCACCAGCAGGAGAGTGAATTTGTGTGGGGGGGTGGAGGGTGAGAAAACCTGGATTTGTGCTGGAAGTGGCCCACCTGTTGATCATTTTAGATAAGCTATTACCAGCAGGACAGTGGGGTGGGAGGAGGTATTGTTTCATATTCTCTGTGTGTATATAAAGTCTGCTGCAGTTTCCACGGTAAACATCTGATGAAGTGAGCTGTAGCTCACGAAAGCTCATGCTCAAATAAATTGGTTAGTCTCTAAGGTGCCACAAGTAATCCTTTTCTTTTTGCGAATACAGACTAACACGGCTGTTCCTCTGAAACCTGTCAATTTGGAGTGGGCAAATCTACTGTGGAGGCTGCTGTGATCCAAGTAGCCAATGTAATCACTGAGCTGCTGCTATCAAGAGTAGTGACTCTGGGAAATGTGCAGGTCATAGTGGATGGCTTTGCTGCAATGGGATTCCCTAACTGTGGTGGGGTGATAGACAGAACGCATATCCCTATCTTGGGACTGGGCCACCAAGGCAGCCAGTACATAAACCGAAAGGGGTACTTTTCAATGGTGCTGCAAGCACTGGTGGATCACAAGGGACGTTTCACCAACATCAACGTGGAATGGCCGGGACAGGTACATGACATTTGCATCTTCAGGAACTCTGGTCTGTATGAACAGCTGCAGCAAGGGACTTACTTTCCAGACCATAAAATCACCATTGGGGATGTTGAAATGTCAATAATTATCCTTGGGGACCCAGCCTACCCCTTAATGCCATGGCTCATGAAGCCGTACACAGGCAGCCTGGACAGTAGTCAGGAGCTGTTCAATTACAGGCTGAGCAAGTGCAGAATGGTGGTAGAATGTGCATTTGGACATTTAAAAGCACGCTGGCGCAGTTTACTGACTCAGTTAGACCTCAGTGAAACCAATATTCCCATTGTTATTACTGCTTGCTGTGTGCTCCACAATATCTGTGAGAGTAAGGGGGAGATGTTTATGGCAGGGTGGGAAGTTAAGGCAAATTGGCTGGCTGCTGATTATGTGCAGCCAGACACCAGGGCAGTTAGAAGAGCACAGCAGGGCGTGCTGCGCATCAGAGAAGCTTTGAAAATCAGTTTCATGGCTGACCAGGCTACAGTGTGAAAGTTCTGTTTGTTTCTCCTTGATGAAAACCCACCCCCTTGGTTCACTCTACTTCTCTGTAAGCCAACCGCCCTCCCCTCTCCCCTTCGATCACCGCTTGCAGAGGCAATTAAGTCATTGTTGTTTCAAATTCATGCATTCTTTATTAATTCATCACACAAATAGGGGGATAACTGCCGAGGTAGCCAGGGAGGGGTTGGAAAGGAGGGCAGCACTGGGTGGGGTCGGGGAGGAGGGAAGGACAAGGCCACACTGCATTTCAAAATGTATTGAATGCCAGCCTTCTGTTGCTTGGGCAGTCCTCTGGGGTGGAGTAGTTGGGTGCCAGGAGCTGCCCCCTCCCCCCCCCCCCCGTGTTCTTGGGCATCTGGGTGAGGAAGCTATGGAACTTGGGGAGAAGGGTGATTGATTACACAAGGGCTGCAGTGGTGGTCTGTGCCTTTCCTGCACCTCAATCATATACCAGAAAATATCAGTTTGATCCTCCAGTAGCCTCAGCATTGCAACCTGCCTCCTTTCCTCATGCTGCTGCCACCTCTCCTGTTGCTCCAGCCATCTATCCTCTCACGTGTCCCTCCTGTCCTCGCGTTCATTTTGTGCTTTCCTGGACTCTGCCATTGTCTGCCCCCACGCATTCTGCTGGGCTCTTTCATTTTGGCTGGACTGCATGAGCTCAGAGAACATTTCATCGTGAGTGCGTTTTTTTCGCCTTCTTATCTGCTCTAGCCTCTGGGACGGAGATGCTAGTCACAGCATTGAAACATTTGCAGCTGCAGGAGGAAAAAAAGGGAGATTAAAATTTAAAAAGACACATTGGCCATTTAAAAGGAGGGGCTGATGTTTTCGGGTTAACGTGCAGCACAAACCCAACTAACCACCCCCGCCCCCACACACACGCCCAATTCTCTGGGATGATCACTTTACCCCTCCCCCCCACCACGTTGCTAACTGCAGGGAGGATTTCTTTTCAGCCACAGGCAAACAGCCCAGCAGGAATGGCCACCTCTGAATGTCCCCTGAATAAAATTTCCCTATTTCAACCAGGTGACCATGAATGATATCACTCTCCTGAGGATAACACAGAGAGATAAAGAACGGATGTTGCTTGAATGCCAGCAAACACCGGGACCACACACTGCCATGCTTTCTTATGCAATGATTCCAGACTATGTGCTACTGGCCTGGTGTGGTAAAGTGTCCTACCATGGAGGATGCAATCAGGCTGCCCTCCCCAGAAACCTTTTGCAAAGGCTTTGGGAGTACCTCCAGGACAGCTTCATGGAGATGTCCCTGGAGGATTTCCGCCCCATCCCCAGACACATTAACAGACTTTTCCAGTAGCTGTACTGGCTGCGAATGCATCCCAACTCTTCAGGGCAAAGTAATCATTAAACACGCTTGTTTTTAAACCATGTATTATATTTACAAAGGTACACTCACCAGAACTGCCTTCTCCGCCTTCAAGGTCCGGGAGCCCGGATTGGGATGCTGTTGGATCCAGGGTGATAAACAGTTCCTGACTGTTGGAGAGAATGGTTTCTCTGCTTGCTTGGTGTGCACTATCTTCAACCTCCCCCTCCTCATCATGTTCCTCATCCCCAAAATCCTCATCCCTGTTGCTTGAGACTCCCCCCTTGCAGGAGTCCACATACAGGGGTGGGGCAGTGGTAGGGACACCCCCCCCTAGAATTGCATGCAGCTCATCATAGAAGCAGCATGTCTGGGGCTCTGACCCCGAGCGGGCATTTGCCTCTTGGGTTTTTTGGTAGGCTTGACTAAGCTCCTTAAGTTTCACGCAGCACTGCTGCAGGTCCCTGTGATAGCCTCTGTCCTTCATGCCCTTGGGGATTTTTTTCAAATATTTTGGCATTTCGTCTTTTGGAACAGAGTTCTGATAGTACAGATTCATCTCCCCATACAGCGATCAGATCCAGTACCTCCCTTTCGGTCCATGCTGGAGCTCTTTTGTGATTCTGGGACTCCATGGTCACTTCTACTGATGAGATCAGCACAGTCACCTGTGCTGATCAGCTTGCCACACTGGCCAAACAGAAAATGAAAATCAAAAGTTTGCGGGGCTTTTCCTTTCTACCTGGCCAGTGCATCCGAGTTCACAGTGCTGTTCAGAGCAGTCACAATGGAGCACTGTAGGATAGCTCCCAGAGGCCAATACCATCAAATTGCGTCCATGCTAACCCAAATTTGACCCGGCAATGTCAATTTCAGCGCTAATCCCCTCGTCAGGGAGGAGTACAGAAATCAATTTTAAGAGCCCATTAAGTTGACAAAAATGGCTTTGTTGTTTAGACGGGTGCAGGGTTAAATCGATCTAATGCTGCTAAATTCGACCTAAACTCGTAGTGTGGACCAGGGCTAATATTCAGCCTATGTCAATGAAAGAGCGAAGTACAGAACCAAGGAGATTCGTCTCCCAAGCCCCTAAATAGTACACACCGCTCAGTGGAGAATAACACTTTTCCATAGCTACAGTTGATCTGTTTTTCCAATAGCCTTGCTTATTGCAGAATACTTATAACATAATCAAGAAGCACAAACAAGACAGAGGAGGAGAACAATGTGTATTTACAGTTATATAAACAGACTAATGGGGAAGTTTAACAAGCTTAAATAGCTTTTTTCGCCCTTGTTTTATTAATTTAGTTTGAAATAAAAATGAGTTTTCATTATGAGTCAGAAGAAAAATCACTTCTGACAAATTAACAGCTAAATTGATTTGGTGCAGTGCCTCCATGATTATAATGTGGAATATTAGTCATTGTTCAACTTGCACAAGAAGTATGACAAATGTCTTGTCAATCATTTTGCTGACAACTCTAGCATCATGAAAAACAATCTTGACTTGGTTATGTCAGTGCAGCCTTAGTGGCTGGTCTGTTTTTTGTTTTTTGTTTTTTTTTATCCTTTTGATTGCATATTGATTATATTGGCTGTATTGATTACTTAAGAATCCCCAATTAACAAATTAGACTTCTGCGGTTTGATAGGTTCTGGTCCCAGAATCAGACACAGAAGTATTAGAATGACTGGTTGGTTGGGAACCCTAATATGCACGGCTGCAACACTCACACTTAGGGAAATATTTTGAATTTTCAATAATTTTATTAACACTTGCAGTAAAAACACAAATGTTCTGATCCAAATAGAAATGTAGCAGTAGAGCAATATTAATTTGACATCCAGCATCATATCGTACACATACTCACACAGTTCTAAAGGTGACCTAAAGGTGGGAAGGTAGATGGTGGTCCATGAAATCCTGTCCTGTCTCTGACATGCCAATGAGTGCAATAGTCAAGGTTTCATGAGCCTTGATCATGGCTGGGCCTAGTATTGGGTCTGATGGACACCATGAATATTCGTAAGTGTTCTTCCTTCTTTGCTTATAACGAACTTCCTCACCCTAACATTGTTGGGGTCTCCTTATCTGATGGGCTAATATATTAATTATCTTACATGTCAGTTGGTTACTATGACAATCTTGAGGTAATACATCTGATATCCCATAATATCCAAAGCTGGTATCAACTGGTTCCTTGTCAGCATTTTATGCAAGATCTCAGCAGAACTCTACATTGCAGAATAAGCAAAATAAGATTATGTCTTCTTGTGACATAGGGTCACTATTGGTCAACTTACTTATGCTAAGGCTTATAGGCTTAACTTCTTTATGTTAACTGTTTCAGCAAATTTCTTACAGGTTTGGGCTTGTAGGCGACTTGCATTACTGCTATATACTAGATCTTATCTCTGTATTTAAGATGACTTAAAATCTGTAATGTATCCCATAGGCTACAGTACCTGGCCCCACAAAGACCGCAAGTGCAGCAATGGACTGAAACCACTACAGTTTACAAATGTTTGTTCTCAGTGTAGAATATAGTATTTTTTCCTAAGACACATGAAAATGTCTTAAGATATTTTTTCTAATATTCAGAGTAAATTTTCCTTTGCTCTGTAATTTCCCAATACTCCTAGTTGTGCCATACTGAGACAAAATGTTTTTATTTCCTGAACACTAGAGCAGAGCTACTCAAAGTGGTGGTCCACAGACTGGGGCCGGTCCGCAAGCCATCAGCTGCCGGTCTGCGCGCACATTGGGAAAAAAAATTGCCGGTCCCCCACATCAGATAGCTTGAGAGGCACTGCACTAGAGCACAGTGCTCATGTAGATCCACCAACCAGTTAATAATATTTCTGATGAGGGTATGCAAATGAATTCTGATTGGATTCATGCTGTCTATATCTGGTATGTCCCATCATATTAGCATTGTGCTGACTTACAATGTGATGTGATGAGACATCTCTTAATACTGCATGATGTGACACAATGTAATGTGACAACAATGTAAAGGAATACACTGCTTTTCAGATGGGCTTTCACCCTTCATTTCCGAAAGGTCTTAGACAATCTAATATAAACAAAGCTGATGGGATGAAAACAGAGAGTAAGGAATCATAATACCTATGAGAGAATGCACTGTACCAGCTTCCCAATGTATTTGCAGGCACGTCAGGCTTAAAACTGCCTATATACATGTGAATTTTACATTATGCAAACTTTTGCATTATTACTCCTTGTAAACTAATGCACCATGATGTCAATCAGCTAGACTTTCAGCTGAGAGGGACTTAGTTAAAGTGGTTATTAACTCATTTAGGGAAAAAATATTTCTTGCCTGGTGGAGCTGCTGGGATCCTACTTTGAGTCTACAGACTACAGCAGTATGTAGGCCTATAATATAGGTTCTAGGACAAATTGCCCTTTCAGAGTCCCTCCAGCACATTAGCCATTATCACTGCTACATGTATAGCAATGTCATCACATGGGAAGATACGATCCACAGCGCCTGCCCTACACTGTGACTATACTCATTTCTGCCACTTAAAAATTGGAAAGGGATGGCCTAAAAGAAGGTGTGGATTCCCTTAGTGTGTATCAGATTAAACCTCTACTTTTGCATATTCTACTATTCTTGTCCTATCTTGCGAACATAAAGCTTTGATCTCTCTCTGATAGATGTGATAAACATTCTTAGCACTTATATGGTGCTTTAGACACTAATTAATCCTCAGGGTACCTGGGGTGGAAGGTAATAAAGCGTTATCACTCCATTTTATAGATTGGGGAAATGAAGTACACAGAGGTTAAAGGGATTTACCCAAAATCACAAGAATTAGTGTCTGTCCCAAGATTAGAATGCATGAGTTCCTGGCCATTGCAGGCAGAGTCCAGAGTATCACACCATCCTTCAAGTAAATATACTGAACAAAATGTTAAAAATCAGTTTCTGAAAAATAGTGAAGCCCTCAAATAATAATAGTACTCATGTCACACTCAGAACACTGTGTTACTTTAGGGTGAAAACATGCACATGCACGTAGTCCATGGAGCCTTTCAAAAAACTGAAACTCTCCTGATGACAAAGAAATGTGCAAACATATGCCATCTTTTAACCTTTTGGAACCAGATCTTAAACTGGTATAAATCAGCATTGGGGCTTCAGTGGCATTGTGCCAGCTGAGGATCTGTCCCTTAATTTTCTGCTAGGTCTTTTTCAGATGAATTGGCTTTTCCATAAGAGGTTACTTGAGTTTCTGTAGTCATTCATAAAGCTCACTGAAGTCTTTTGAAATTGACCATCCGCACTATCATAGCCATCACTGTTATCTGCTGACATTGTTTGTTCCTACTGCTATTCATCAGTTAAATTGTTTTTCACTGTTTGCCCGCACCTGATCATTACATCAAAAAATCCAGTAGGAAATCTGAAGAAGGAACATTAAAAAAGAAAGTGAAAACCTCTTTTTCACTTCTCAACTGGAATGTCTTTTTCTCCCTGACATTGCTGCTTCACGTCTGTCATGTACTACTTGATACAAGTGCATTCATCAAATGCTGCCTGTTAGATCAATTGCCAGGCAGTTCACATTGTCTCAATTCATCAAAAACCTAAATATGTCACTTTACGGTGGGGGGTGGGAAATATAGGTTAACAAACCCAACAAAACTCAGCAAAATCTTTAACACAACTGTTGGCTTGAAATCCCAGAGCAGGAGTGGAAATCAGAGGGAGAAAAGTTGGCCAAACCACGGGGGCAGTCATGATGCCCACTGTTGATCCAGGATGCTTTCTTCTGCCATGTACCATTGCTTCTGTTTTTGGTGGATGAATTTAAAATAGCCAGTTTTAACCAAGGTGGATTGATTCTAACCAAAGCAATTTTTATCACTGATTTAACTCATGATTTAAAACCTTGATTTAAATCTGTTTTTAATCGTGTTTTGCGCTGGTTCTTTTTATATATTTTCCTGAAGACAGCTTGCCTTTCATTAGTTGGGAACCATTAACATATGTTGTTTGCAACCAAACACAAACATCTGGTGCTTCGTTTTGCTAACCAGGTGCACTATTTCTAGGGCCCTACCAAATTCACGGCCATGAAAAACAGGTCACAGATCATGAAATCCAGTCTCCCCTTGTGAAATCTGGTCTTTTGTGTGCTTTTACCCTCTACTATACAGACTTCATGGGTGAGACCAGCGTTTCTCAAATTGGGGGTCCTGACCCAAAAGGGAGTTGCAGGGTGTCACCGGGTTATTTTAGTGGGGTCGCAGTATTGCCAACCTTACTTCTGCACTGACTTCAGAGCTGGGTGGCTGGAAAGCAGCAGCTGTTAGCCAGGTGCCCAGCTCTGAAGGCAGCGCCCCGCCAGCAGCAGCACAGAAGTAAGGGTGGCAACACCTTACCCTGTCACCCTTACTTCTGCGCTGCTGCCTGCAGAGCTGGGCAGCTGGATAGTGGCAGCTGCTGACTGAGGGTCCCTCTTTGCAAGCAGCAGCGCAGAAGTAAGGGTGGCAATACCATACCATGCCCTCCTTAAATCTGTGCTGCTGCTGGAGGCGGCTCAGTCTTCAGAGCTGGGCTCCCAGCCTGCAGCCGCCGCTCTCCAGCTGCCCCGCTCTGAAGACAGCACTACTGCCAGCAGCAGCGCAGAAGTAAGGGTAGTAGTACTGCAACCCCCCCACACACACACACGCGCGCGAAACCCACACACACCCAACCTCCTTTTTGGATCAGGACCCCTACAATTACAACACTGTGAAATTTCAGATTTAAATAGCTGAAGTCATGAAATTTACGATTTTTAAAATCCTATGACCGTGAAATTGACCAAAATGGACTGTGAATTTGGTAGGGCCCTGACTATATCTATAGACATTTATTTAAGCAGTTTTATAACTTAACTTACTTTTATACAGATTCTTAATTTTTACCTTTTTTATTATGTTATGCATTTCTTATTTACCAGATGATTGATTTTTTTACTTTTGATTTGTGTCACGGTCTATTTTGATAGAAATTCAAATTGAATTAAAATGCACAATAGCCAGCATTTTTGTCATGTTTATATTTTATTAAATAAGACTACATTAAAAGTGCAGGATATATATTGTTTATCAAAGTTTATCAAAATATATTTTGCATTTAAAACCAACTAATTTGTTAAACAAAGGAAGTATTATCTGTAGTTAATTAATTGAACTAATTGTTTCTAATCACCATGTCCTACAAGTTTTTATAACTAATAGATATCATCCTCTCACATTCAGTTTTTATTCATAGATTGGAAGAGGTAAACAAACTTACCTGTTTTTTAAACTCCCAGTTGGTTTCTTAACTTTGAATGAACTAGTCATTGAACTGAACTAGTTAAATAAACTGAAATAAAGCAAATATTCTTTTTGCATCTGCAGATGAGGCTCCTGCTATCAAAAGCTGGTTTAGCACCTCATCAAACTCTGGTTCCAGGTGCCTAGCCAGTGACTTCAATCAATTCACTGATTTGATTTTCTTTAAAATTTGCCCGCAAACATGTACTGCTTAATATTATTTTTATATTTATTGTAAATGATTTGAATAGATTATAAGAAGTTTAGCCCTTAACATAGGTTAGCTTTGTTTCAAATTTAATTTTAAATTGGTTTATTTAAAAAAACTATATTTAATTTAAATTATAAAAAAGCATTTTTTAAATCATAGATTTTAATCCACCCTTGTTTTAAACCAGGATACTTATTCAGTTACCCAACTCTTAGCGAAAACTCAGAACTTTCCCAATTATACATACAGTTATATATTATACATATTGTTATATATACAGTATTTTAAAATACAACTGAATGTGGTGGGTTTCCTGTGTGTGTTTGTGTCAATAAATACTGCCTCATATCCATTACACACACAAGGGCCTTTGTACTTTCCTTTGCCCTTTGGTAAAGGTATTATGCTGGTCTCGTGCAGCTAAAACTAAGTCCCTGGCCTTTGCCATCAAGCAGCCTCCAACTCCAGATTACAACCAGGTGGGACATAAAGTAGGTGGCAGCTGTCAACTATGTGGGCAGCCTCATAGACAGTGCTGGAAGATGCTTGAAAGTTGCGGATGTGCATATAGCAGCAGCTGATACTATGTTGTGAGCCCTTCAGTGATCTCTGTGGAGATATTGTACCCTCAAGCTTGTTACAAAGCTGTTGATCTATAGAAGCACAAAAACATGGCTGTTGAGGAGGGCTAAAGAACACTGGAATGACATTTTAGATTTTGTTAAAGACTGTGTAGCAAAGACTGGTTAAAAAACAGAAATATGTATCTGGAAACTTGAAGATAAGGCCTTCATTCTAGGGTAATTGTCAAGGTAATTCATTGTCTTGTAACAGCCCTGACCATGTGTCTTTCAATGAAGACCATCGCCTACTTGACCATATCATTGTAACCCAAATTCTGGCAAGGCATGGCAACAGCTGACTTCTCAGGGTGTTTAATTTCTTGTGGGAGGGCAACATAAGGAGGGAGGAAGAGCAGCCAGGCCTCCACTGAAGCAGTACACTGTGCTGGACCAATGCCCATCCTTCGGAAGGGTGGTTTTTTGTTTTGGTTTTTCTGGCACGAGAAAGCTTTAGTCATAAAATCCAACTGATGTTCCACATGTAGAGACTAAATTTTTAGTGGAAAGCTTTAGCTGTTTCCCAAAGCATCAAAGCATATTGTCTGTTGTGGAGTTCTTAAAAACCTTGAGATTATGTAGAACTACTATGCTTCGGGCCTTCAGGGGAAGAATATAAAGCAAGTTCGATCTCTATGAAAAATGAGCACTAGGGATTCCAATACATAATAAGATATATAAATAAGTGTCACACAAAATTGCCATACAAAACTAAGAAACAAGGCTTGCAAAATTCTTCCACAGAATGGCTTTATAGAAACATGTGCAACATACATGGAGCTGGAGTATAATATGAACCCCTGCAGACTCTGAAATTTTGCAAGCTGTAGGATGCAGGAACCCACAGAGAAGCAAAAGCAAAGGTTTAATGGCATTTTAAATGTTCTGACTATACAGAAGGCAAAATCTGCAATATAATCCCTTTCAGAATTCTTTGTGCTGTAAAACAGGCAGGAGTTCTGCGTCCATCCTTTAAATCTAACTGTGACCCACCAAAGAACAAGTGCTGACAGTTTGGGAAAGGACAGCAGTTAAGGGAAATGGGTTGCAAAGTGAGGGCCTAGACTATAACTGAGGTTCAAGTCTCTTTAGTTCTCAGCTCTCCCATTATAAATGTGAATGGTTGACATACCTACAGAATCCACTTGCAATTAATATTTCTTTCTTCCAAAGTGATAATACTAAAGAACCATATTCTGCCACCTTTACTTGCATTAAATAGAATTTTACTCCTTAAGTAGTGGCTGCCCTTTAAGGATAAATTGGGCTCAGCCGCACCTGTGCTGGATTAGTTACACTCCCCTTCCCCTAGCTGGTCCTGATCATCCCAGAGCTTTCTTTAAAAGTTCTAAGAAAACTCCATTTGGGAGATGAACCACAGGGAATAAGTTGGGCTCCTGTGAAAGGCCCTGAAATAGGGTCTGGCAGGACTCCAGGGAAACAACTTTGGAGTGAGCACTGCATCCCTGAGCATAGAAGAGAAAAAGGTAACCAGAGGGACTGAGACTGTGAGGGGACCCGAGGGAAGAAGACTGGGCATCAGTGCTCTATCTCAGAGCAGGGAAATTTTAAGATAGGCCAGAAGGAGCTGGGAACTGAGCCCAATAAGGCAAGCTAAGGAGTCAAGCGGGGCAGGATGATTTCTTGTTTGTTGGGTCTTTTGTCACCCCAAAAGGGGACTGAACGTTGAGGGTGACCCAGCTGAAAAGGTGAGCTGGAGGAAATTAAGGCAGGGAGTGCCTGCAGCACCACACTCAACCAACAGGGGTGCTACAGGGCAGGCATGCCATATAACAGTAGTCGTTGAAATCAGTGTCCTGCTTGTAGAATTAGGCCCAGATTTTTAATGGTATTTAGGCCTTGCTATGCTCAGCATTGCAAGGCCTAACTGAGCTCAGAGCCTAAATCTCATTTGAGATCCCCAAAATCACTTTAATACCCTATGCTATTGATGAGGAATGTCTGAAATCTAGTTTGGATAAAATAAGAAAAGATTAACCTGAAGGTTCTGTCCTGCTCTGAAAAGTGGCTTTGGAAAAATGTCACCAACTTACTCAACAATATCTTCTCCCTGTTTGGGATCTGAGTCAAGGCTGTTGATTTTAATTGCCCAAACAATTTATTACTCGTATTTTGTCAGTCCTACAGAGCCAACAAAACTGTGAGGTGGGTGGTTGGGGGTTTGTTTGTTTCCTCACTCATCTTCAGTATAGTTATTAACTCAAGTTCCAATACTGCTGGTATAACTGAAGACCAAATATAGCTCACTGCGATAAGTGAACCAAAAAGGACACACCGTAGCCTTCAAAACTCCAGTTGAGTTTACAAGGCTGGCAGTTAAAACGAAACAAAACAAAACCTCCTTCTACTTGAAAACAAGGTCAAATTTGATCTGAAATTACTCATACGCTGTATATATAATATGTAAGGGGACTGATGCCCCCTTACTAACATTAAGTGGGGGCATTTTAGTTGCTAGCTCCCAGTACTAAAAGGGGGAAGGGTCGATGGGGAATCAGGACCCTGAGACTGCCAGTCCCTAGGAGCAATGGGGAGAGGCCAATGCTCCAGGTCAGCCTGAATGACAGGCTGGGCAGGCTAATCAGGGAGTCAGGAGGCCCGGGAGGTCCCGTCCTCCATGTGAGCTGAAATTGCCTGGGTCAGACAGAGTGGGGCCGAGCTAAGGAGAAAGCAGGGGCTCAAGCTGAGCTGGGGAGCAGAGCTGTGCCAGATCCAGAGGGACCAGAAAAGCCACCCAGAGAGAGCAGACCCTGTCCTGGGAGCAGAGCTGCAGCCCGAAAGCCAAAGGCATAGCCCAGAGAGAGAAGACCTGTCCTGGGAGGAGAGCTACAGCAACCAGAGCCAGAGGGGCCAGAGAAGCAGCCCAGGGAGCTGGAGGCAGAGCAGCAGCCATGCTGAGGCAGAGTGGAGCTGGAGCTGGGGCTGGAGCAGTCCAGAGCCAGGTGTCATGAGCAGCTGCGGAGAGCAAGGGGGGACGCTGGGCAGTGGGCCCAGCATAGGGCGACGCCTCAGCCAGGATGCTCTGCAGGCCAGACTCGGAGGGGGATTAGTAACCTGGACAGGGAAGGGGCAACGCTGGGAAGAAGGGCCCTGCCACCTAGAGCCTGAGAGCGTGTGGCCACCACCAGAGCAAGTGTCCAACCCACAGCATCCCTGAAGCACAGCCAGGGCCTGAGAAGGAGGCCTGGGATACACAAGGAAGAGACTGTGAACTGCTCTGACATTACAGAGACACTGTGATGTTCCCTGCCACAGAGCGGGGTGATGTGTTTCCTTTAACCTTTCCCATTTTCCCTTATTCTTTTTAAAATCAATTGTTGTTTAAATAACTTGCATTTGCTTTAAATTGTGTGTCATGGTCAGTGGGTCAGAGAAGTGCCCAGTACAGAGAGAGTACCCTGGAGTGGGGACACCCTAGCCCCTGTCCTAGGTGACCACAGCAGGGTTGAGGGTCGAGCCCCTCAGGAATCCTGGGCCCAACCTTGTTGGGGTTATGAGGACTCTGCCAGACAGGAGTGTGGAAGGGGAGTCCTCAAGGGCAGGGAGGCCACTGGGTAAAGGAAGTGGGAGTGAAGACTCAGATCCTTTCGCTAGCCCACTTCACCGGGGTGGTGCAGAAGCCAGGAAAGTTCCCCACAAAAGCGGGACTATTCCCCTGCTTACATATAGAACCCTACATATACCTTTTTAAAGAGTACTTTCATATAGAGCTGTTTTTTAACACAAAAACTGAACTGAACTTTTATGGCAATGTTAATAGGTGTTTGCTTGTTTCTTTGTTTTTATATGGGAGTTGAACTTTATTATTAATTTTTCATTTTCATATTACTGCTGGTAATTCCAGGTCTTGTGCAGGACCTGAAACACAAATGCTGAAATATCATGAGGCAGACTTGGGCTCCATGGTGTTTCAAGGCCGATATCTTCAGAGACCCAAGAGGCTGAAATAAACAGCCAGACTTTTGGCTGCTTATCCGGATTGAATCTCCAGATCTTTTGAGGGTCACTCATCATTGCAACACATGACAATTCACCACAGGGGATGTATTACTGTGCAGGGATACACAATGCCAGGAAATAAATATGTCTCTGCTTATCTTGGAGCTGGAAGTTGTGGAAATTCTTACCATACACTTTTTTGAGGTGGACATCAAAATTTGCCAACTCAAATGGTAAATATTCATGTCTGAGTAACAGCAAATCTCTGGTTTTCTTTAAAACACTGTATCCTGTATGTTGCATAGTTTCTTAGTGTCTTCATCAGACATTAAAAAACTTCTCAGTTTTGCTCATGAATTTGTAGCTTGTAGCAGTTTCTCTTTTAAACTAATGTAAAAGGACAGAAAATGCGTTAGCAATTGAGGCTCAGTAGAAATGGAGATTTATAGATGGATACAGTTATTTAAGTCCACAAAAATGTAGTATTCATCTTCAAGCCAGTAATGATCTATATATTTATGCGTACCACAGTACTGTACCTGATTGGCTCATTTTTTTTAACTCACAGGCAGCAAATCAGGATGCGGGCATTTGCTTAAATGAATTGTCTAGTTGACATTGCTCCAGGCCTCAGTATTGTTGTTGTTTTTGTTTTTATTGTTACTACGGAAACTTATTTGACTCATTACATGACACATGTCACCCAGTCCGGTTTATCTCCTTGTCTGTAATAACAGAAAATAGTTGAGATGGTGTCAGATTTAAAAAAAAAAAATCACTGAAAGGTTCAAAATATTTTAAAAATTGCTCCAATTTTGTGGATGCTTCTTCAACTTGAAATCAGATAAAATTAATTTAAGAAAAATACTTGTGTGAAAGATATTTTGTCCTGTCCTGCCCTGCCCTGCCAGACAGACAGACTGCTATTTGTCACATTGGCCAGATAAACCATACAAGTTGTGATATTTTCATTGAAAAGTAAGCTTTCCTTTGAAATCAGGTGAGTAGGAAGTTACTTGCATCATCACAGAGCAGTGAAGTAAAACTCCATTCAGTGTGATAGCACTTCCTCTTGAACGTGGGTATCATTATCAATTTACAGTTAACATATGGGAAGCGTGAGAATATTGTGCTTTTAATCTCTTCAGCCTACATATTCTTCCACATCTAGCGGTTTTTGCAATTTTTTTTTTAAACACAAAAATCTCAAGTTTCCTAGAATTGCTGCCTGAGCTCAGCAGCATGTTGTAAAGAGTGGGATATGGGGGGGAGAAATTCTGAAGAAACCCAGCTGTTGAGCACGTAGGGGAAACAAAACAAACAAAAAGAGAAACCCCCAAAAAACATCTCTTTGAAAAGACATTTATTGCATTGTCCTCAAACAAATCTTTGTCTGCTGCAAGTCCTGTTATTAGTCAGCTGTTTAGTTAACTGAAGTATTGATCGAGCCTGTCACACGTTCTTTGTCTGTCAGGAACAAGGGAAGGTGCTGACCCTTTTCAGGAAACTGTAGTGACAGGTCCGTAATTTGATAATCGCTTGTTCAGGAAAGATTTCACTTTGTTCCCTGATGTAAACTGCAGCTACTGTGATTTCCTTTGATTTTTTTGATAATGCCAAGCTTAACATCCTAAAAGCTTCGGCATATGATGAAGAAATGTAATACACCTGCTATTGCTATTCCAGCTGTAGTTCCATTGGATTGTGTGCTATTGTTGCAGAGAGGTTTTTTTGTTTTGTTTTGTTTTAATTTCCATTTTGATTCCAGCATGAGAAGAAATAAGAAAAATTGTCTGTCAAATTTTTGATTTTTCATTTTGAAATGCTACTTTGCAGCAGTTTTGTGCCGCTCTTGTTGTTGTCAGATGATCTAAAAAGGGTTCTCAAACTGGGGGTCAGGACCCCTCAGGGGGTCTCAAGGTTATTACATGGGGGGTTGCAAGCTATCAGCCTCCATCCCAACCCCCGCTTTGCATCCAGCATTTATAATGGTGTTAAATATATAAAAGTGTTTTTAATTTATAAGGGGGGGTCGCACTCAGAGGCTTGCTGTTTGAAAGGATTCACCAGTACAAAAGTTTGAGAACCACTGATCTAAAAGGACTTTGGCCCCTAAATACTTCTGCTGTTTGTTGCTGTTTATTTCTGTTGTGGTAGCAATTAAGGATGCTAAATAGCAATTAAACTCCAATTGTACTAATCACATGACCTAAAGCACCCTTTCTGCATAAGAATGCTCTTCTGAGTGAGGACCTCAGAAAGAGAGAGAGAGAGAGCGATGCTCAGGTGCCAAGACAGATGTTATATGCATCCCTACATAGATCAGATAAGCATCCCAATGGAATTGGATCTCCCCAAAGTATCTGAATTGGTTAGTCTCTAAGGTGCCACAAGTCCTCCTTTTCTTTTTGCGAATACAGACTAACACGGCTGTTACTCTGAAACCTGAATGGAACTGAATCTCTAAACTTTTTCAGCTTCATCAGCAGAGCTTGTAAATCCGTTGAACTACAGTAATCCAACCTGCAGTGCTTTTTCATCGACTCATAGAAGGACAGAAGGAACCATTGTGATCATCTAGTCTGACCTGTATAGTACAGGCTGTGGAACTTCTCCAAAATAATTCCTAGCGCATATAGTTTAGAAAAACATCCAATTTTGATTTAAAAATGATCAGGGCTGAATAATCCACCATGACCCTTGGTAAAATTATTCCAATGGTTAATTAGTCTCACAGTTAAAAATGTACGCCTTATTTCCACTCTGAGTTTGTCTAGCTTCAACTTCCAGCTTGTAAGATTCTCTTTTAAAATTAGCCTTAATCAAATAGCAATGATAGACGACACTCCCCACCAATTAACTTGTTCCACAAAAAGCTCCTACCTGCTAAAAATTAATGGTAGTCATTAGCAATAGGAGCATCTGTCCTCTCTTTCTATGTCCCTGAAATAATCTTCCTTATGCCACATATTGGTGCAGTTGACCCTGAAATACAGGTTGTAAACCTTTATTTGATGAACAAGACTGCCACCATTTCATGATTTTTCTGCACTTGTAGTTGGATCAAAAATAGTCATCAACTTTCTTTCGCCACTCCAGTCTGCAGGAACTATGCTTAGAGGTTATCCACTCCAGACATAGAAGTACTATACAAATCAAACACATGATGAATGCACCCACCACTGTGGAGGGTTGTAGCCAGTTCTTTCTCTTTTCCTCGCTTCCCTCTTGAGGTGAATTGCTTAATTGTCTTGATGTGGCTTGGGTCAGACCCACTTTGCTGCTTCCACACTGACCCTCCTTTTCTTTTCTCTGAAATACATAGGTTAATTGTGAGGGTTCCCTCAGTGAATAATGTAAAGTAGCAGAATGTGACGTAATGTAACACACTGCAGTTTGCAATTGGAGCTTGATATTTCTACTAGCACTTGAATCTACAAAGGTGAGCAGCACTATCTGAAGCGCTGCTCTGATGACAAACCATGGTTATCTCTGAGAGGAGATACATTTTAGAAAGACAGAGAAGGACGGATTGGTAATGGGTACATCGAGCTCTGGTATCAAAACAATGGCATGTTAATAGCACAGCCCCCCCCACCCCCCAATTCATTCTCTTGCTAATATTCTCCCTCTCTACTGGTTGATAGCTGATCTTAATTTTGATGATTGTTTTGTAGGTTGGAATTTTCAAATTCCTATTCAATTTCCATGGGATTTGGGTTCCTAACTCCCAATGGGTCCTTAATTAGTAAATACTACTACTTTCCACTTCTGTGGCAGCTTTCATTCCAAGGATTCCCCCCCCCCCCCCCCTCAATGTAAAGATTTTACTGATAGGTCAAATGAGATGCAGGGAAGTTAAGTGACTTACTGACAGCCCATTTCTGAATAGTATTTTTCACAGGTGGGCAGCACCGCTGATTCCATAGCAACTTGAACTGGTCAGAACTTTCTGACGGAGCATATGCCGTTTGTTGGAGACATATCATTTCATGTTGATAGTTTTTGGTGGGAAGGGATTTTTTTGGTTTTGTGTTGGATCCATGGCTCTCTGGTCACTTCGGATAAGTGAGATCCCAAATTGCAGAGCTCAGGTTTTCAATCTGAAAACGGACATTTCAACACACATTCATTTTGTAAAAATGTTCAACAGGTTTTATTTTTATTCCAATGGGGAACAAAACCCAATTGCTAAACCTCAGAAGTTGCTATGAAATGGAATTGTCGTCACCCAGACAGCTCTAATAGCAACCCCCTCTGATTTAATCTGTGGATTTATACCATATCGGTTTGCCAGCCTATCTATCTGATATAACCCTTGTCACAGAAGTTGGTGAATTCCTCTGAGTGTGAGTCTTTATGGGCAGTGTAGACCTGATTGCACACCCATTCAAATCAGGTGGAAGTTGTTTCACCCATATACAACTCAGGGTTTGAGTGAGATCAGAATCAGGGTTTATATTTCCAGCAGAATCATTTATGTGACTCTGGCATAGAATGCTGGCATTTAGGTGCTCGAGTGGTGCAATTAGTTAGCGCACAGTACTTATAGGGCAGTGCTGAGAGAAGATATGCTGAGGTTCTGAGTTCAGGCCTCACCTGGAGCACTGGTTAAGGGGGAAGGGATAGGAGCATGGACCTGCTAAACCCAGAGTTGTGAGTTCAATTCTTGAGGGAGCCATTTAGGAACCTAGGGCAAAAATTGGGGATTGGTCCTGCTTTGAGCAGGGGGTTGGACTACATGACCTTCTGAGGTCCCTTCCAACCCTGATATTCTAAGATCTCTTCTATATGTATGCTTTATTGTAAATTTTGTCCACACGTAAAAGATCCACTTTAAAAGGCATATTTACTGGGGGTAGGAAGAGAACATGGCATAGAGAAAGGGGTAAGATGCGTAGGTTCGTTGTCCTCATTTTTAAGTAACTGTGGGTATTGTTGTATTTTTACAGTAGGCTAAAAATAATACTTTGCACTTTTATAACATCTTTCTTCTGGGGTCCTCAAAGTATTTACAGACCTAAACAGAGCCTCACAACATAGTGAGGTAGGAAAGTATCGTTAGCCACACTTTACAGATGGGGAAACTGAGGCACGCAGGTCCAGCGGCATGCTAAAGTTCCCAAAGAGGGTCAATGGTAAAACTGGGAGGTGAATCCAAGTCTTATCTCCTAATGCCCTCCTATTACTACAAGATTGCATGCTGTGTTCATTTTTGTATGACAGTGAAAATGAGATTTTTTTCCCCCTGGTTCTTTTCTTACAATAAAATGCAGGGGGTGGGGGTATTTTTATTTTTGCCCAAAATTGCACCCAGCTTTCTGGAATGCATCTCCAGTATCTTCAGTGAGTAAGTACTTTGAGTAACTCAAGTAATAAATATGACTCACCCTCTCCCCTTACTTAGCCATCCTTAATATGTTTCAGAATAATGGGCCATTTTATTCTGAGCGCAGCCCAGGAGCTCGAGTGCTGTAAATATAAGGAGCTGTGACAACTATAGATGGCGCTGTGCAGTAATTCTTCAATTATTTAAAAAAACCAATATTGTTAAAGAGAGCATAGAGATCAGCAGCAAAGAAGTCAGTGAATGTAGTTTTCAGATCAAAAAAACTCAGTGGGTGATCAACAGCGCCTCTGCGTTCTAAATGTCTTTAATCCTAGAGACAGAGAGAGAAAGGGAGAGTTCCATTTTTACACTTCTGCTGATTTCATTCCCACAGCTCTGCTGTCAGCACCACCAGCACCAGCTGTCCTTTTCACTCTGATAATTACTGAGTAGCCTGTCTGTGGGTATATCACAGCTTGTTACCTTCCCTTCCTTTGCTCATGTTCAGAAAAGCATCATCATAACAGTGTTCCAGTTTGAGTGTCTGTTTTCTTTTTGGTGGTCTCAGATAGTTCTTCCTCCAATGTACATGAGATCTTTAGTCTGGCAGAGTGTGGGATCTGTCCAGTTCACTAGACTCTAGCAACGTGCAAACATCAGATGTTTGGGGTTGGATTAGAGATGATCTCTTAGATGGATCTCTTAGATGATGGGCTGTATAAATAGGAGCATTGACAGCAGATCGAGGGACGTGATTATTCCCCTCTATTCGGCATTGGTGAGGCCTCATCTGGAGTACTGTGTCCAGTTTTGGGCCCCACACTACAAGAAGGATGTGGATAAATTGGAGAGAGTCCAGCGAAGGGCAACAAAAATGATTAGGGGTCTGGAACACATGAGTTATGAGGAGAGGCTGAGGGAACTGGGATTATTTAGTCTACAGAAGAGAAGAATGAGGGGAGATTTGATAGCTGGTTTCAACTACCTGAAGGGGGTTTCCAAAGAGGATGGATCTGGACTGTTCTCAGTGGTAGCAGATGACAGAATGAGGAGTAATGGTCTCAAGTTGCAGTGGGAGAGGTTTAGGTTGGATATTAGGAAAAACTTTTTCACTAGGAAGGTGGTGAAGCACTGGAATAGGTTACCTAGGGAGGTGGTAGAATCTCCATTCTTGGAGGTTTTTAAGGCCCGGCTTGACAAAGCCCTGGCTGGGATGATTTAGTTGGGGATTGGTCCTGTTTTGAGCAGAGGGTTGGACGAGATGACGTCCTGAGTTCCCTTCCAACCCAGATATTCTGTGATGCTATGATTCAAGCCACAAAGTTTAGGCACTGATCAAGATTCTGGTTGGAATTTCTCCAGAGTTAGGTGTTTGACCATGGGATATCTAGTTTGGCTAAGCATCCAAATGTTCAGGTGTTTGTTTGAGTTCTGAGTGAAGATTTTGGTCAATTCTCATTCACTGTTTCTTCCATCCTTAGACAAGAAGAGTCTTGGGAAATAAGGTCGACCTTTTATGCGATGTGAAACGTATGCAAAGTGAAGTAACATCCATTTCACTTTTCCCACCCATGTGAAGGTTCACACCATTTCTGCATCCATGCAACACACATGCACACTGGTTGATCCTTGTATTTCTGTTTGGTGCTGTCCATCACCTGCTTATGTGTTATTCAATCCATGTTTTGACTCATACTAAGCCCTTGGTATCACTAATATTTTGTTGCAGCGAGTGCTGTAGGCTAATCATTTATTAGTTTTTAACACCATGCCTTTGATGTTCATTATACGTTTTCTTGCTTAATATTATCAAAAAGGGATTGGCAGCATCTTAAATAAGTGAAACTCACAGTCAATATCATAGCCCTGGTCTACACTAGGACTTTAGGTCGAATTTAGCAGTTAAATCGATGTAAACCTGTACCCGTCCACACGATGAAGCCCTTTATTTGACATAAAGGGTTCTTAAAATCGATTTCCTTACTCCACCCCTGACAAGTGGATTAGCACTTAAATCGGCCTTGCCGGGTTGAATTTGGGGTACTGTGGACAGAATTCGACGGTATTGGCCTCTGGGAGCTATCCCAGAGTGCTCCATTGTGACCGCTCTGGACAGCACTCTCAACTCAGATGCACTGGCCAGGTAGACAGGAAAAGAACCGCGAATTTTTGAATCTCATTTCCTGTTTGGCCAGCATGGCAAGCTGCAGGTGACCATGCAGAGCTCATCAGCAGAGGTGACCATGCAGAGCTCATCAGCAGAGGTGACCATGATGGAGTCCCAGAATCGCAAAAGAGCTCCAGCATGGACTGAATGGGAGGTACGGGATCTGATTGCTGTATGGGGAGAGGAATCCGTGCTATCAGAACTCCGTTCCAGTTTTCGAAATGCCAAAACCTTTGTCAAAATCTCCCAGGGCATGAAGGACAGAAGCCATAACAGGGACCCGAAGCAGTGCCGCTTGAAACTTAAGGAGCTGAGGCAAGCCTACCAGAAAACCAGAGAGGTGAATGGCCGCTCCGGGTCACAGCCCCAAACATGCCGCTTCTATGATGAGCTGTATGCCATTTTAGGGGGTTCAGCCACCACTACCCCAGCTGTGTTGTTTGACTCCTTCAATGGAGATGGAGGCAACACGGAAGCAGGTTTTGGGGATGAAGAAGATGAGGAGGAGGAGGAGGTTGTAGATAGCTCACAGCAAGCAAGCAGAGAAACCGGTTTTCCCGACAGCCAGGAACTGTTTCTCACCCTGGACGTGGAGCCAGTACCCCCTGAACCCACCCAAGGCTGCCTCCTGTACCCGGCAGGCGGAGAAGGGACCTCCGGTGAGTGTACCTTTTAAAATATTATACATGGTTTAAAAGCAAGCATGTGAAAGGATTAATTTGCCCTGGCATTCATGGCTCTCCTGGATATACTCCCAAAGCCTTTGCAAAAGGTTTCTGGGGAGGGCAGCCTTATTGCATCCTCCATGGTAGGACACTTTACCACTCCAGGCCAGTAACACATACTCGGGAATCATTGTACAGCAAAGCATTGCAGTGTATGTTTGCTGGTGTTCAAACAACATCCATTCTTTATCTCTCTGTGTTATCCTCAGGAGAATGAGATATCATTCATGGTCACCTGGTTGAAATAGGGTGCTTTTCTTCAGGGGACACTCAGAGGTGCCCGTTCCTGCTGGGCTGTTTGCCTGTGGCTGAACAGAAATGTTCCCCGCTGTTAGCCACGGGGAGGGGGGAGGGTTGAAGGGGTAGCCACACAGTGGGGGGGAGGCAAAATGCGACCTTGTAACGAAATCACATGTGCTATGTATGTAATGTTAACAGCAAGGTTTACCCTGAAAGAGTGTAGCCACTGTTTTATAAAATGTGTCTTTTTAAATACCGCTGTCCCTTTTTTTTTCTCCACTGCTGCATGTGTTTCAATGATCACAGGATCTTCTCCTTCCCAGAGGCTAGTGAAGATTAGAAAGAAAAAAAAAACGCACTCTAGATGAAATGTTCTCTGAGCTCATGCTGTCCTCCCATACTGACAGAGCATAGACAAATGTGTGGAGGCAAATAATGTCAGAGTGCAGGAAAGCACAAAATGACCGGGAGGAGATGTGGCGGGCTGAAGAGAGTAAGTGGCGGGCTGAAGACAGGGCTGAAGCTCAAATGTGGCGGCAGCGTGATGAGAGGAGGCCGGATTCAATGCTGAGGCTGCTGGAGGATCAAACCAGTATGCTCCAGTGTATGGCTGAGCTGCAGCAAAGGCAGCTGGAGCACAGACTGCCACTGCTGCCCCTCTGTAACCAACCGCCCTCCTCCCCAAGCTTCCACACCCAGACGCCCAAGAACGCTGTGGGGGGGCCTCCGGCCAACCAGCCACTCCACCACAGAGGATTGCCCAAAAAACAGAAGGCTGGCATTCAATAAATTTTAAAGTTGTAAACTTTTAAAGTGCTGTGTGGTATTTTCCTTCCCTCCTCCACCACCCCTCCTGGGCTACCTTGGTAGTCATCCCCCTATTTGTGTGATGAATTAATAAAGAATGCATGAATGTGAAGCAACAATTACTTTATTGCCTCTGCAAGCGGTGATCGAAGGGAGGAAGGGAGGGTAGTTAGCTTATAGGGAAGTAGAGTGAACCAAGGGGCGGGGGCTTTCATCAAGGAGAAACAAACAGAACTTTCACACCGTAGCCTGGCCAGTCATGAAACTGGTTTTCAAAGCTTCTCTGATGCATACCGCGCCCTCCTGTGCTCTTCTAACCGCCCTGGTGTCTGGCTGCGTGTAACCAGCAGCCAGGCAATTTGCCTTAACCTCCCACCCTGCCATAAACGTCCCCCCTTACTCTCACAGATATTGTGGAGTGCACAGCAAGCAGTAATAACAGTGGGAATATTGGTTTCGCTGAGATCTAAGCGAGTCAGTAAACTGCGCCAGCGCGCCTTTAAACGTCCAAATGCACATTCTACCACCATTCTGCACTTGCTTAGCCTGTAGCTGAACAGCTCCTGACTACTGTCCAGGCTGCCTGTGTACGGCTTCATGAGCCATGGCATTAAGGGGTAGGCTGGGTCCCCAAGGATAACTATAGGCATTTCAACATCCCCAACAGTTATTTTCTGGTCTGGGAATAAAGTCCCTTCCTGCAGCTTTTGAAACAGACCAGAGTTCCTGAAGATGCGAGCGTCATGCACCTTTCCCGGCCATCCCACATTGATGTTGGTGAAACATCCCTTGTGATCCACCAGAGCTTGCAGCACTATTGAAAAGTACCCCTTGCACTTTATATATTCGCCGGCTTGGTGCTCCAGTGCCAAGATAGGGATATGGGTTCCGTCTATGGCCCCACCACAGTTAGGGAATCCCATTGCAGCAAAGCCATCCACTACGACCTGCACATTTCCCAGGGTCACTACCCTTGATATCAGCAGATCTTTGATTGTGTGGGCTACTTGCATCACAGCAGCCCCCACAGTAGATTTGCCCACTCCAAATTGATTCCCAACTGACCGGTAGCTGTCTGGCGTTGCAAGCTTCCACAGGGCTATCGCCACTTGCTTCTCAACTGTGGGGGCTGCTCTCATCTTGGTATTCATGCACTTCAGGGCAGGGGAAAGCAAGTCACAAAGTTCCATGAAAGTGCCCTTATGCATGTGAAAGTTTCGCAGCCACTGGGAATCATCCCAGACCTGCAACACTGTGCGGTCCCACCAGTCTGTGCTTGTTTCCCGAGCCCAGAATCGGCGTTCCACAGCATGAACCTGCCCCATTAGCACCATGATGCATGCATTGTCAGGGCCCATGCTTTCAGAGAAATCTGTGTCCATGTCCTGATCACTCACGTGACCGCGCTGACGTCGCCTCCTCGCCCGGTATCGCTCCACCAGGTTCTAGTGCTGCATATACTGCTGGATAATGCGTGTGGTGTTTAATGTGCTCCTAATTGCCAAAGTGAGCTGAGCGGCCTCCATGCTTGCCTTGGTATGGCGTCCGCACAGAAAAAAGGAGCGGAACGATTGTCTGCCGTTGCTCTGACGGAGGGAGGGGCGACTGACGACATGGCTTACAGGGTTGGCTTACAGGAAATTAAAATCAACAAAGGGGGTGGCTTTACATCAAGGAGTATTTCAGGCAGGACTTCACGGAGGGTTCCAATAAGAAATGGTGCACCTAAGTAATTATTCTTATTGGAACAAGCAGGTTGGTCTGGCCTCTGATTGGTACATGGCTAGATTTACCTCGCTGCACCTTCTCTGAGTGACTGCAGTGTGACCTAGAGGAAGGAGTCTCCTAGACGGGGAAGGGGGGGAAAGCAAATGAGTACAAAACAAAGCTGGTCTATTTCTTGTTTTGATTCACTCCATCTATCTTTTACATCTTTGGCTGGCAGCAGACGGTGCAGAAGGACAGCTAGCAATCCGTATCGCCTGCCTGCTCACCATAAGATGGTTCAATAGGACTGACTGCAGGACTAAAGAGAATGACCTGGTCAAGTCACATCTAATGTAGTCCCTGCACCCATGTCTGCCCAGGCTCTCCTGGCCGATGTGGCCAGGAGCACCTCTGACATGACGATGACGGCTACCAGTCCTATTGTACCATCTGCTGCCACAAGGCAATGGGTTGCTGCTGCTGTGTAGCAATGCAGTACCACATCTGCTAGCACCCAGGAGACATACGGTGACGGTGAGCTGAGCGGGCTCCATGCTTGCCGTGGTATGGCATCTGCACAGGTAACTCAGGAAAAAAGGCACGAAACGATAGTCTGCTGCTGCTTTCATGGAGGGAGGGAGGGCGGGAACGGGGGCCTGACGATATGTACCCAGAAGCACCCGCAACAATGTTTTAGCCCCATCAGGCATTGGGATCTCAACCCAGAATTCCAATGGGCAGCGGAGACTGTGGGAACTGTGGGATAGCTACCCACAATGCAACACTCCGGAAGTCGACTCTAGCCTCGGTACTGTGGAAGCACTCCGCTGAGTTAATGCACTTAATGCACTTAGAGCATTTTCTGTGGGGACACACACACTCGAATATATAAAACCGATTTCTAAAAAAACGACTTCTATAAATTCGACCCAATTTCGTAGTGTAGACATACCCATAATCTCTGTCACTGGCTTTCAGAAAAATGCTAAGCTTTGAAAAAATGCATTTTGTTAATATAGGAGTTCTCAACTTGCCTCTATTTTTGCTCTGTGTTTAGCTAAAAATTTGTTTTTCTTCATCTGACTTTATGTAAAGAAAAGTTCCAATAAAACAGTTTAATGAAAGTCTTGGTAAAAGGACTATAGTAAACACCAACCAGCCCCTTGAGAAGACTTCTGATATTAATAAATGTCAGTTTTCAAAACCCATACAAATTAGGGCTGCATTAATGTTCCTTTTTTCCCCTTCTGCTCACGAACTCAGTTGTACTGAATTGGGAGGCAGAAATAGACTCGTAGACTTTAAAGTCACAAGGGACCATTGTGATCATCTAGTCTGACCTCCTGCACATTGCAGGCCACAGAAACTCACTTACACTCAGGCAGAACATCCTACACCATCTGTCCATGTTTGGTTTTATTGTGGTGCCCATCACCACAATATCTGAGTGCCTCCCAGGAAACAAATGGCAAAATGTGGTAGACTTCATGGAGTCTTTGTCTCTTCTCCGTTCTCAGGCTATATGAAGTTCTGCTTCAGGTAGGATTTTTATAGGTGTTGTGGTGGTTGTAACTTTCATTCTAATTTTGGTGGAAAAGTTTGATCAAAGAGGCAGGTCTTGCAGCATGGCCTAGAGATGTTCAGAATCTGGATTCATCTAACATCTTCTGGATGTGCATGCAACAGCCCAGTCCCATCCAGTGAGACTGCGTTGTCTCTGTGTCTCATGTGGTTCATCTTTTGGTCTCCTCCCACGTGCAGTTTTTTGCTTTATTTCTTGCTGTCCTCTTGTACTGGCCCAGCCATTCTCTTCCTCTGTGCTAAGGGTCTTCAGCCTGTGCTTCAAATCCCTTCACAAAGCCTTTTGTCTAAAGTATTTTCCATCACTTACCTTCATGGTATACACCAAGGAGTCCGGTGGCACCTTAAAGACTAACAGATTTATTTGGGCATAAGTTTATGCCCAAATAAACCTGTTAGTCTTTAAGGTGGCACCGGACTCCTTGTTTTTGTGGATACAGACTAACATGGCTGTCCCCTCATACTTGACTTCATGGTATCTATCACTCCCTTTCTACCCATTTCTATTCCCAGTGTAATTTACCAAATCTATATGCAGCCTAATTACCTTCACTTGTTGTAATCATTGTCTCTCCCTCCCACTTTCCTTCATCTCTTGTCGTAATTTCTTGTTTCTGTATTTTGGGCCAAAGATCATGTCCTTTTGCTCTTCCTGTGTAAAGTTTGGCAAACATATTGTGCTGTACAAATACTGAATAAAAACAATGATGACATCTGGGACAATGTCAAGTCCAAAACATGACCAACTGGGTTTTCTCAATTGCTTTGCCTTAGAAGGCTGTATCCTTTATAGGTCATTCTTAAGTGACAGAAAGCTGGGCATATGTCTCTTTTCTTCGGACTGTCAGGTTCTAGATTCTGCTTTTTGTTTTATTTACTGCCTTACTTAAAAGGATATATCTTAACTGAATTATCTGCACAGACATTTATTTACTGGCAGAAAATCACAGCAGCTCCAGAAACTACTTTTTCACATTTAGATGATAAATATGTATACATGGTTTAACAAACAAAATCTCTGTACCATAAAAAATACTCCTAAAAGCTATCCATCCATATCTGATCAGCCAGAATACTGGGAATAACTCAGGAAAGAAGAATAGCCTCTTTAAAGCACCTGAAAACTCAGTCTACATGAAAGAAAGTATAGGTTGTTACATCTCCAGGGTTTGTTTAATATAGGCCTTTAAAACATAACAAATAGGATTCCTCTTTGTTTTTTTTGTTTGTTTGGGAGCAATGCTGCACTGACAGGGATAGACTAGATAACATAATACTACATTTCCATCTGTAATTTTCAGTGAATCTCTGAATGTTGACTATTTTGGAAGGTATTTAATTTACCCATGTGGGTTGGTTTTATTTTAACAATGTTTTAGATAGCAGTCTGTGTGGTGTCTGTATTAACTTTAGTGTGCTTCCTCCCTCAGCCCTAATGCTAGTTCTTTTTAGTTTGGGGTTATTTTTTGAAGCTTTTTTCCATGTTGTATGTAAAAAGCTGACCATTTCTGCAAAAGAGCCATTGCTCTGGTTATGTCAGGTTTTGAAAATCCTTATTATTAAGAAAAATATCAGAAACATTTCTAGTGTCCTTAGTTTAAACATCTAACACTATACTATACTAATTTTACAGATGAGCAAACTGAGCCACAGAGAAATTAAGCAACTTGCTACAAATTACATAGGCCTTGATTCACCTGTTCAGTCCTATTTAGCAAAACACATAAGGACATGCTTAGATTTGTTTCAGTGGTATTTAAGCATGTGTGAAAGTGCGTTGCTGAATAGGGATGGACTTAAGTACATACTTAAATGCTTTGATGAACTGAGGTCATAGTGAACTATTGGCAGAGCCAGGAATAGAATTTAAAAATTCTGACTTATAGTTCCCCACTTTCATCCATTAACTCTGCCCCATAGTGTATTATATTACTGTGATATTAAGTACAGGTCCCATGGTAATCAGAAAGGGTGGATTAAAGCTAAACATAGCCATATCTACTAAGACGTACATTTCCTTCCATCCAAACTCCTCTTCCTCTCCTGCCCCATCAAACTTTTGCACCTCATCTCCCCTACCTAGACTCTTGTCATCTTTTCACTACAGTACTCTGGGAAAGAGGAGCCAACATATTTGGTCATACTCTGGCATCTGAGCATGATTTTGTTTAACATAATTTTTAATATAGATCTCCTCTTAGATTGACCATCTGAAGGCCAGCACTAGTCATCATCTGAATCAGAGATATTACTTGGTGATAGTCAACAGTAAAGAAGTAGCTTGTATTAGTGTTCAGTACCTGGGAACTCTAGGGTCAGCACTGGAGAAATATCTCAGCATGGTCTTCTTGATCTCCCTGATGTCCACAATGCATCTGCATTCACAGCACACATGTACCACTTGCTGAATGTGCAATCAGGTGCACGCTCCAGGGCCGTGTTTCTCAGCTAGCCGGTCTTGACTCTCAGGAGGGGTCACGAAAGGCAATCGGGGTTGTGAGATGTTGAACATTTTATTATAATCTAAAGCAAAGAAAATGTCCTCCCCCACTCCCTGCACAGGCTTACTTTTCAAGATCAAGTACTTTCTGTCAATCTTTTGAAACACATGTGCACACAAACACTGATTATGTGGGCTTATCATTATCACTGATGCATTTGTTTAGTCTTTATAGTAAATGAAAGGTGATCACATCATTTCTTGAGTTCAGATAGCTCTTGGCTAGGAAAGCCTTGACTGTTCTTCAGCCATTCGTAAAGTATAACACATGCCAAAACCCTCATGACCAGTGCCGCAGCTGGACTCCCATCACTCCACGGCTACGGCATTGCTAAACTGCCATGGACTCAGAGCGAATGGAGGCAGCGTTTTAATCCCCTGAAGCTCACTAGTCTCTTTAGGCCAGCCTTTGTCACAAGTACAGTTAATAACCATGACTGATCATGTGTCACCATAGCATCCCCTGCTCAGGGGAAAACAGAAACAACACAAGGTTACCAAACCAGCAAGTAGAGGAGCATGAAGGACGCCAGTCTGGTGATAGGCCAGTACGAAGTACCATTGCAAAATGTAAAAATTGAATATCCTTTTTAAAAAGGCACTTCCTTGTAGCATTACTCGCAATTTTGTTTCTAATAATGTCAGCAACATTATTTAAAATCCTTTTAGATAAGAACTGCCACCCCCGCACCCATCTCTTTCTCTCTCACTGTCAACTGACACCTGTCAAGGAAGAATTGTGAAGGGAAGGAATGCTCTTTACAAGGGATTTAGATAATGCTGATACATTGCTTAACTATATGCTGTAGACATTTTTTTCCAGTAACTCCCTTCGGTGACTCACGTACTTGGCTGGTAATCATTTGCTTTTGTGTATGGCGAAGTGGAAGAGCACAAGTGGTTTGATGATAATAAATTATTTAACTTAGCTTAGGAGAGATAAAAGTGTTGATATATCAAATATATTAAGTATTATAAATGATATATATCCTATTATTTGTCAATGGCAACATTGATCTCTTAATGTATCGAATGCAGAGGATGTTTGTAATAGGCTACTGTCAGAGAAAAGTACTGGCTGATGGCTTAGTTAATAACTTCATTGATGGTCTGGAAGGGGAGATAGATTCACAGATATTTTGGGGGCAGCTGTGAATACCAGTCAACACAGAGAGGGGGAAAAGACACAAAGAGACCAGGAGGGTAGAAACAGAGGCAGAAAGTAGCAAAATGAGATTCATCCTGGGGAAAAAATAGAAGATAAGATCATAGAATCATAGAATATCAGGGTTGGAAGGGACCCCTGAAGGTCATCTAGTCCAACCCCCTGCTCGAAGCAGGACCAATTCCCAGTTAAATCATCCCAGCCAGGGCTTTGTCAAGCCTGACCTTAAAAACCTCTAAGGAAGGAGATTCTACCACCTCCCTAGGTAACGCATTCCAGTGTTTCACCACCCTCTTAGTGAAAAAGTTTTTCCTAATATCCAATCTAAACCTCCCCCACTGCAACTTGAGACCATTACTCCTCATTCTGTCATCTGCTAATGTGCAATCAGGTGCACGCTCCAAGATAATTCATATGGGGAAAATAGGCCCTTAAAATGAACTAGAAGGAAGATACCGAGGGTGCTAGGGAATAGCAAACTATACATGAGTTTGCAATGTGGTGTGGCTACTGCACAGGCCAATGCAATTTTGGACAGCACATGCAGAAGCATTGCTCTTGTGCAGAGAGGCAGGGCTCCCTGTCTATATAGCCTCCATATGTCTGCGCTCAGAATATTGTAGTGGTTTCTGGATACCACATAACCTGACAAACAATGACTGAAAACATGCCTTTCTACCTCCATTTTGTCACAGAGATCCATACAAATTGGAGCGAGTTCAGAGAAGAACAACTAACGCAATCAGGGGACTGGCATGAAGGGCATATCGGGAAAGATTAAAGGAGTAAAATGTACACGGCTTGGCTAAGGGACAGCAAAAATCTTCCTGACAGAGTCTGCAATGATGCATTAGTGCTGCATTGGCCAATAACATTGGTGACGGGGGGTGGATGGAGTCTCCCCCAAAGGGATTTAAGGCACCAGTGGGTAGCTGGGACACTTGTTGAGAGTAGAGGTTCAGGATGGATGGCAGCATATGTGTGTCTCTTTCCCCTTTCTTAAGACTGCGGCCTTTTAAGACCAGATGTGTTTGCATCTGTCACTGATGGCCCTTTTATTGTCCAGTAGTATAGATGACAACACAAGATGGCTGCTGACTGACAGCCATGAGAGCAAATTCAGAATGGTAGACAGAGAAAGCAACAGCTCAGAGAGGCAGGGTGGGCCATCCTCACTGGAGTCCTGATAGTTTTCTTTTCGTGATCCTTTTTTGTTTTGCAGCATTACATAGAGTTGTGTGGCTGTATCCACAAAGAGGTTACTTCACTTAATCTGCCACTGAAATGCAGCCACCTGCATATTGTAATAAAACACCCATTAAAATTTCACAGTGGATGTACTTAAGAAGAATACCTTAAGCAATTGTAACTGCCAAATTCTGTGTATTTTCTCCTCTATTCCTTCTCCCTTTCCAGCTCTTCAACCCACTAGCTGACACAAGAGAGAGAATGATATTTATATCAGGTTTCATTCTTGTTACTGAAAGAAGGGACGGGAATATTGTCTAATAGCTAGCATAGAGGTCTAGAAGCCAAGAAGGTTTGGGTTTTACGCCGGTTCTACCCCAGACTTACAAAGTTACCTAAGGCACAACAATTGACCTCTCCTTGCTTTATTTTATTCCTGTGTAAAATGGAGAAAATCAATAAACTACTTTGCAGGGTGGGCTGAGAGAATTAATGTGTAATTTAAAGTGCATCGAGATCCTCAGATGAGAGGTACTATGTAAGCAAAAGCATTATATTTTATTAGCGTGGTGATCACAAAATGAATTACTCCATTTTACACCATTTCCGTTTCTCTTTACTTTGAGTATCACCCAAACTTGCAGATCAGCGGAAACATGCAGGCAGATGCTGTGTAAGCTTCCAGGCATCACTCTGGCACGCTGTCTTAGCTGGGTAAGTCACAATACACCTGCATCGTGATCTGCATGTCTGGGAACTGCTCTGCCAGATTCAGTTCCTGGCTTCCTCCAGAGCAGATGTTGCCAATAGTTTAAAAGGGTGCCAGATAGTCCAGTTTTGTGATGTAGAAAAGAATGGATTACATTGGTGCCATTTTCCTTCCTCATTATACTCTCTGTTGACACTGAATTTATGCTGGGTCATTTCCTGTTCTATTAATCTTTGTCATAAGAATCAGGTATTAAAATTGTAATGGCTCATGCAGTCTGGGAAAGATAATAGTAACCTGCACTACTTCGACTGTATCAGTATTCTGTAATTCAGTTTGCTGCACATTTCCATTCTCTTTGTTTTCAGCCTCTGTGATCTGCAAGAACCATAGGCCACAGTTTTCAAACGTGAGTGCCTAAGTTTATTTTGGCCTCAAAGTATATGGAACCTGGTTTTTAGAAATTCTGCAAAAAGAACGAGGAGTATGCACCCATAAATAATTTTTATGTTACTGTAATGCTTATGGGCCCTAACCAAGATTAAGGCCCCCAATGTGCAAGGCACAGTACACACACATAGTAAGACTCAGTCCGACCCTAAATCGACAAGACAGACAAAGCATGAGAGAATCGTATTATCAGCCCATTTTGTCTTTTGGGGGACTGAGGTACAGACAGACTCAGTGACTTGCCCAAGGTCACACACATAGGCTGTGACAGAACTGGGAATTGAACCCCTAAATCACAAATCAGTTCCTTACGCACAAGACTGTCCTTCCCCATTGAAGTATTAGGTGGCTAGCACAGGGCACTTTTATAGAGGAGCCTAACTTTAAGCACCCCTGTTTAGAAATATTGGCCATTGACGTTGCCACACTAGAAATTAATAGCAATCCAGGGTTTAAATTCAGCAGAGCTCCAGTAAATATTTTCAAACCTGTGGGAGCCCCCAGCCTTCCATGGGGCTGAAAGCACAAGCCCCAGCATTCTCTGTGGCGCAGAAGCCCCAAATCCTGGCATGCCTCACAGGGCTAAAGCGCCAAGCCCCGCGAGGCCCGTGGGGCTAATGCCTCAAGCCCCAGTGTCTCCTACCCCACTCCATCCGTGGAGCTAAAGCCCCAAGCCCCAGCACATCCCATGGGGCTGAAGCCCCAGCCCCTCCCCCCACTGCAGGGTTAAAGCCCCAAGACCCCCCACTTCGCATCTGAAGACTGGAATGCCAAAATGGGGGCATGTGCGGGAGCTCCGGGAAATAATCTCTGAGAATTTCTCTAAGTCCTGCAGCAATCCATATAGTCTGGTATGCCACCTTCTGTTGGTCCAGTAAAAGATATTACCTCACCCATCTTGTCTCTCTAATATCATGGGACCAACATGGCTATGACAGCACTGCAAACAACTTTCTGCCATGTACATGGTCTCTAAGAGGAAGGTTAAAGCCTTTCATAATGGGCCTGCCTAGGTGTGCACGGATGTGTATATGGGAAGGGTAAAGAATAGTTTTCAGTGCTATTTCTGTATTTCTGCTTTGGTGTACCTCCAAAGAAACAGATTTGATTAAAATTTTAGGAGGCAGGAAGATAGTGTGACTTTATCCATCCCCAAGAATCAATCTATCCCTCGCTGCAACAGTAGGTAACAAAATAAACCAATGAGAAGAAAGGATAGAGAAGGGTAAAGGTGGGGAAAACAATTAAATCAGTTATTTCTAGTCACTAGTACTTAAGATGTGTTAAGAGGAGGCCAAATCCTGCAATCTTTACTCCATAGAAAAACATACACTGATTCCAATGGAATTTGGCCTGAGTAGGGACTATGCCATATTTGCTTATGAAAGCCAGAAAGCCTCATGTCTGCTTGGGACTAAGAAAACTCATAAGATATATGAAGGGCCTGTCTCATAACAGCAGGGGGAAAAAACGTATTAAACAATATACAAATATACGATCTGCATGGTAAGAATAATTTATGCGGCTCTCTATCACTTCTGTTAAACATATAAAATCTATATTGCCCTCATTAATGGATCCCAAACCCAAGAAGAAGTGTTGGAAACCAGTGGAGTCAGGCAACCTTTTTATTGTGGAATCAATTAAGATTATGCTGCACTTTTAAAATGCACCACTTCATTGTAAGGAGCTTAAGGTGTGAATAACAAGGCCATAAAATGTTAATAACTATAATAACTGCAGCTTCTATGGTACTTTTAACTGTGTGGAACTGTAATGTGACAAGTAACAATAAAAAGGACTTGCTAAAATGACTTAGATTCGGAAGGGGTGAGTGGTTTTTATGGAGGAAGCCATGATCTTTCACCTCTCTGACCTTCACTAGAAAGAAATCTCAAGTCATAGAATCAAAGAAGATTAGGGTTGGAAGAGACCTCAGGAGCTCAAAGCAGGACCAACCCCAACTAAATGATCCCAGCCAGGGCTTTGTCAAGCCAGGCCTTAAAAACCTCTAATGATGGAGATTCCACCACCTCCCTAGGTAACTCATTCCAGTGCTTCACCACCCTCCTAGCGAAAGAGTTTTTCCTACTATCCTACCTAGACCTCCCCCACTACAACTTGAGACCATTGCTTCTTGTTCTGTCGTCTGCCACCACTGAGAACAGCCTAGCTTAATCCTCTTTGGAACCCCCCTTCAGGTAGTTGAAGGTTGCTATCAAATCCCCCCTCACTCTTCTCTCCTGCAGACTAAATAAGCCCAGTTCTCTCAGCCTCTCCTCATAAGCCATGTGCCCCAGCCCCCTAATCATTTTTGTTGTCCTCTGCTGGACTATCTCCAATTTGTCCACTCCTTTCTGTAGTGGGGGCCCCAAAACTGGATGCAGTACTCCAAATGTGGCCTCACCAGTGCTGAATAGAAAGGAATAATCACTTCCCTCGATCTGCTGGCAATGCTCTTACTGATGCAGCCCAAAATGCCATTAACTTTCTTGGCAACAAGGGCACACTGTTGACTCATATCCAGCTTCTCATCCACCGTGATTCCCAGGTCCTTTTCTGTGGAACTGCCGCTTAGCCAGTCGGTCCCCAACCCATAGCAGTGCATGGGATTCTTCCCTTCGAAGTGCAGGACTCTGCACTTTTCCTTGTTGAACCTCATCAGATTTCTTTTGGCCCAATCCTCCAATTTGTCTAGGTCACTCTGGACCCTATCCCTACTCTCCAGCATATCTACCTCTCCCCCAAGCTTAGTGTCATCCGCAAACTTGCTCTTCCATGTTATAAGCATGGCTTACATTCTTTGATGTATACATTTATATTTAGGCATATTAAAACACATATTGTTTGCTTGTGCCAGTTTACCAGCTATCTAGATCGCTCTGTATCAGTGACCTGTCCTCTTCATTATTTACCACTCCCCCAATTTTTGCGTCATCTGCAAACTATATCAGTGATGATTTTATGCTTTTTCCAGGTCATCGATAAAGTTGTTAACTAGCATAGGGCCAAGAACCAATCTTTGCTGGACCCCACTAGAAACACACCCTCTGGATGACAATTCCTTATTTACAGTTACATTCTGAGACTTATCAGCTAGACAGTTTGTAATCCGTCTGATGTGTGTCATGTTGATTTTATATCATTCTAGTTTTTTAACCAAAATCTTGTGAGGGACCAAGCCAAATACCTTGCAGAAGTCTAAGTAGAGTACATCAACACTATTACCTTTATCAACCAAACTTGTAATCTCTTCAAAAAAAGATATCAGGTTAGATTGACAGGATCTATTTTCCATAAATACAAGTGGATTTTTATTACTTACATTACCTTCCTTTAATTCTTTATTAACTAACTCCCATATCAACTGCTCCATTATCTTGTCTGGGATCTATGTCAGGCTGACAGGCCTATAATTACCCAGGTCATCCTATTTACCTTTTCAAAAATTGGCACAACGTTAGCTTTCTTTCAGTCTTCTGGAACTTCTCCAAACCTTCAAGACTTATTGAAAATCAGTATTAATGGTCCAGTGAGCTCCTCAGTCAGCTCTTTTAAAACTCTTGGATGCAAGTTACCTGGACCCATTGATTGTTTAAAATATCTAACTTTAGGAGCTTCTGTTTAACATCTCCATTGTTACTAATTGTTATTATCACCATATAATGAAACTATATCATCTGTTTTTTCCAAGTATAGACCAAATTATTTATTGAACACTATTGCCTCTTCTGCTTTATTATTGATAATTCTACCATTTCCATCGAGTAACAGACCAGTACTATTGTTGGGATTCTTTTTGTTCCTAATATATTTTAAAAACTCTTTCTTAATGTCCTTAACTCTGCTGGTCTTTGATTTCTCCTTGTGTTCCTGGCTTCTCTTATCAATTTTCTACAATTCCTAAATTCTGATTTACATTCATTACTATTGACTTCCCCCTTTCTTCCATTTGTTACATACTATTTCTTTTAATTTTTGTAGCTGCCTTGGTCTCAAGCTTTTTTAATAGGTGAACTGTTCTAAAGATCAGTGCCAGAGCTAGGAATAAAATCCTGGTTCCCCATTATGTGCTCTGTCCATTAGACCAGGCTGCACTTTAATTTGCTTATTGACTTTCCATATGCATATGCCCAAGGGCTATTTTGGCAAATGTAAGTAAAATAACAACAGATTATATATGCCTCTCTAATCACCAATTAGCCTCTCAGGACTATCAATACGTGGAGGATTCCAATATGTTGGAAGATGTCCTAGTTTTGGTGATAGAGGTCAAATGTACTGTTGCTCATTTCTATTACTGTCCAGAGCTATGGCACCACTGTGAAAACCCTGTATTCTTTTTTTTTTTCTTTTTTTTCTGTTCTGGTGCTCTGTGCTGATGTATGCATGACTCTGCAGAAGCAGAACTGGAAGAGCATCCACAGGAGAGGACTCACTCCTGCTAGCAGTGAGGAAAGTGTAGAACCAATGAATGATTTTTAAAGTTTTGAGTTTCTTTACTAGTTTTGCAAAAGAAAAGGAGGACTAGTGGCACCTTAGAGACTAACCAATTTATTTGAGCATAAGCTTTCGTGAGCTACAGCTCACTTCATCGGATGCATACTAGCTCACGAAAGCTCATGCTCAAATAAATTGGTTAGTCTCTAAGGTGCCACAAGTCCTCCTTTTCTTTTTGCGAAAACAGACTAACACGGCTGCTACTCTGAAACCTTTACTAGTTTTGTATGAGAATCTGAGAAGTGGGGAGGAGATGGTGATTCTTCCTGAGTGCTCGCAGAAGCCCTAAGCCAGCCTCTGCCTACAGCAACAAGAACAAATGGTGGCGCAGAAGGCCATTTACAAATGCAGTCATCCTCTGCTTAGAGAGCACAAGATGAGCAGGTAAAATATTGCTTGCATCATTCTTAAATAAATGCTGAGTCCTGTTACCAGCTTGCCGAGCATCGCATTCTAAACAAACAGGGAGAGGGGTGTGCTATGCTGCCACCACGTACTAAGACCCTTGCTTGGAGCAAAGGGAGTAAAAGAACGATACGTTCAAATTCAAAGGTGGTTTCCTCTGCCAGTGAATAAGGTAAAGCCACAGTGTCTAGTCCCACTACCGCCTTCCTCTTTTTTTTTTTTTTTGATAAATGGTAACTTTATGAACAAGCAACAGATCATGAGTTTTCAAGTGCCTATATTTATTTAGATTACGTTTAACAACATCTGGGCTTGTCTGTGAATTTGTCATGCGAGACAAATTTGAAATGCCAGCAATACAATCTAATATCATCTTTTACCACGGGCACAATGCAGGTTTTAAATACAAAAGTGTCTGAAACTCATGGGTGAGGGAGAGGCAGGGAAGAGATTTCAACAGCAAGATTAATCTGTGATGGCTTTCCCCACCCAATCTTGATAACAACTGTCAGACCCGCATCTCACCCAGTGCTGGTCAGACCCTCTTTTCCTCTTCCTTCCCCATCACAGTTTAAATCCTCATTGTTACGATGGTCACAACCCTTCATTCAAACCTATCACTAAATGTTGTCACTTGCTACTCTACAGTATTGCTTAAATCTCCTCTTCCTACCGCTCAGACTATAGTGCTGTACATGCCCATAGGAGTGCATCATCTCTTAGCTCAGCTGTAGCAATTTCCACATTTCTGACCTCATGCTTCAGAACTCTCGTTTTTCCCTCTAATCTTTTCAGTGGCATTCTATCTCTTTCACCCGAAGTTCAGCCTCCTTGTGTTCCACTTCAAAGTGCCATATAACTGCACCCTGCCTGGATCTCAGTTGTCATTTTCTCCTCTGCATTCATTCCAATCCCCATTTGTTAGTTTTCCCACCCAGCCTCAACTCTGTGGCTTTTATGTTTAGCTTTTTATGAACCACATTGAGGACTATGTTCTAGATAGACAGACAGATTTGTGCTGCACCCAAATATAAAATGTCCTCCATCTGTCTCTGCTCTGAGAAATTACCCACTTTTCCATTAATTCCTTCCATAAGCCTTTCAGCACTGATCTCTCCTCCACACCTAAGCCTTATTTCTCTGTAGATAGATAGAGAGATTGAGCCATGAAAGACGACCCTGTATAATGGTCAGAAAAAACAGGGCTTCTATCTGTGGAAAAATTTGATTTTTTTGTCAGAAACCTTCAAACTGAATTTTTTTCAATCTAAAACAAAAACAAAAAGTTCAGTTTTCAGCTGAATCTTTTCAGTTCTCAGCAATTTGGGGGCAGAAATTTAAAATGTTTCAGTTTACAGATGAAAGCGTTTTACTTTTTCATTTTGCAGCCAGATTTTTTGTGAAAAACAGACACTTTCTGTGAATATTTTTGTTTGGTTGAAAACCCAATTTTCCATTTAAAAAAAAAAAAGTTTTAATGGAAAACTTTTGGGCGCTCTTGCTTAATAGCCAGTAGGGGAAAGGATGGGCAATGAAGCTTTACCTTGTACTGCTGATCTAACAATACTAATAATATGAGGGTCAACTCATGGCGATTCCTGGGAACACTTGGAGCACATTTAGAATGTAAAGTATTCCAGAATCCAGGCAAAGACTTGGCCTTTTGTCTCTGTAAAGTGCTATCTATGTCTGTGAGTTGGCATGTTGGTAATAATAAATCCTCCCTCCCCCATGGAGATGGCAATCAGTGGGCCAAAATTTGAATTGTTTCTAAGGAGTGAATGAACAGTCCTAGGGAACCCTTCATCACTCACCCCTCTCTCTCTTACTAAGTCTTATAAGGCACCATACACATCAGTGCCACTCTTTGAGTTATAAATGATAATAGGTGGCACAATTCAGGCCCTTCAGTTCAGGCGGGATGAAGAGAATGTGTGTCACCCCTTATGTTATAAGTGCCCTCTCCTAAGGCCATATTCTCAGTCAGCCTCCAAAAATGATCCATTCATACTGGTCAGTGCTTGGACCTTATACAGTCCTTTTCATCTGTAGTTTCCAAAATGCTTTATAAAGGGAAGTGTCACTGTCCCCGTTGCATTCGGGAAACTGAGGCACAAAGAAATAAAATGACTTGCCTAAGGTCACACAACAGGTCATCAGGCTCCAGGTTTTCATGACTCCAATCCAGTATCCTATCCACTGGGCAATGCTGCTTTCAAGGAGTTAGGAACTCATTGATTTAAACCCATGATTTTAATTCTGCACATACTTCGTGAGTGCACCTTTGGAGAACAGTTGAAAATTTGGCACAAACATTTAAAAAATTCCACAAGCCAAATCCTGCTTTCACCTGAAGACAATGGGACCTACACCCCTATCACAGAGAGCAGAAGGAGATTAAAAATGCGGGGCAGGGCTTAAAATCAGTGTGAGACAAACTGACGAGAGAAGGGAAACTGGACATGGCTCATCATGCTGGGTCTAATTACTGTTGTGGTCTCTGATCGCTATGGGATGTTACAGAAAGTATTTGCTGAAACGCCAACACAACGAGACATGCTAAATATCCAATGCCAGCATTTAATTTTCAGTCTCCTGATTTTTACTGCTTTGTGTGTCTGGGCTTTAACATTATTGTACTGTGCTTTTTGTGTCCCTTACATAAATGAACACCCTCCAACTGTGATCTGTAATACACCTCATTAAGCTTCAAGGATAGTAACTCCTTATTTAAAAGTAATTAAGTGAGTTTATACTGCAGAGATATTAAAGCTAAACATTTTGGTATTTCTGTAATGGGAACAGGAATAGGAACAGTTGAACATTTCCTAGTTCTAACCATTCCTCATAGAGGGAACTGAATGGATTTGGGGACTGGCCAGAGGACACTAGAGCACCAGTTCAAACTTTATTTAGATGAGAAGCGACATGCCATTAACTAAAGGAGTACTTGTGGCACCTTAGAGACTAAGAAATTTATTTGCGCATAAGATTTCATGAGCTGCAGCTCACTTCATTGGATGCATGTAGTGGAAAATACAGTGGGAAGATTTATATACACAGAGAACATGAAACAATGGGTGTTACCATACAGACTGTAACAAGAGTGATCAGGTAAGGTGAGCTATTACCAGCAGGAGAGCGGGGGTGGGAGGACCTTTTGTTGTGATAATCAAGGTGGGCCATTTCCAGCAGTTGACAAGAATGTGTGAGGAACAGTAGCAGGGAAATAAACATGGGGAAATAGTTTTACTTTGTGTAATGACCCATCCACTCCCAGTCTTTATTCAAGCCTAAATTAATTGTATCCAGTTTGCAAATTAATTCCAATTCAGCAGTCTCTCCTTGGAGTCTGTTTTTGAAGTTTTTTTGTTGAAGAATTGCCACTTTTAGGTCTGTAATTGTGTGACCAAAGAGATTGAAGTGTTCTCCGACTGGTTTTTGAATGTTATAATTCTTGACGTCTGATTTGTGTCCATTTATTCTTTTACATAGAGACTATCCAGTTTGGCCAATGTACATGGCAGAGGGGCATTGCTGGCACATGATGGCATATATCACATTGGTGGATGTGCAGGTGAACGAGCCTCTGATAGTGTGGCTGATGTTATTAGGCCCTGTGATGGTGTCCCCTGAATAGATATGTGGGCACAGTTGGCAACGGGCTTTGTTGCAAGGATAGGTGCCTGGGTTAGTGTTTTTGTTGTGTGGTGTGTCACATCAGCCACACTATCAGAGGCTCGTTCACCTGCACATCTACCAATGGGATATATGCCATCATGCATAAGAATAACACATTCTATGGCACATGTATAGGGAAATCGTCATCCCCTAGCTGATGTCAGAATTCTGGTTGAGTGTGAATGGTTGTACATGTTAGACTAGAAAGAGAGGTGCATGCTGAGTAGTTGCATGTGAGCGTGTGTTTTGCTATTATGATACCTGCGTAGTAGAACTAGTGAGTGGTTTTATTCAGCGATTACATGGATAGGAAATGAGCTTAATTAACTTTAACTCTATCAACCATGGTTTTTTGAGGGGGATAGAAATACTACTTTGCCTTTTCATAGCATCTTCCATTTGAAGACGGATACCAACTGAATGAGCCTTGTAATATGCCTGTAAAGTAGACATAGTATTATACCCAATTTATAGGCGGATGAACTAAGCTCACATTGTGATTCAGTGGCAAATCCAAAAACAGGAACCCAGGACTCCTAGGTCTCAGTTCCCCACTACAAATACTATATCTTACCCCTCGGAGTAGACTTAGCTCATCACAGTTAGGCACTAGATTTTTTTAAGTTAAACTGCACTGCTGGGTTGTCCAGCTTGTTGTTGTTTTGTGGGATAAACCATGGAAGGGATGCAAATAGTTCCCAAGGGGTCAGCTATCCAATGAGCATCTACTAGCCTGCCCGTGTAGGCAATTTATGGATTATCTGCAAATGTGGGATTCCACGGTGTTGGCAAGGTGAAAGCTGGCCTGCTTCCCAGAGTTCTGCAGCAGTAGAGGGTTCAGATCAGTCAATGTGCCACAGATGTGGGCCAGGGCTCAAGCCCCTGTGATAGCTGTCATTATAGCCAACTGGGGACTTCCAGAGCTAAATGCATAAGTCTCTCTTGCTACAACTTGAGCTATGGTCTCATAGCTCAGAGCTGTAAGTCTCACATTCCTCATACCGCACACAAAGACCCCCCCACACACACACATTCTCCAGCCTCAGCAGAGCCCATACAAAGGGGTTGCTTGCTCCAATGAGGATCAGCTGATTAGATGCTTCCCTACCAGGATAAAAATGAATCCCGCTCTGCACGAGAAGATGAGATTTCTCTCTGACCTGGTTAATTTTATTTGTGTTTATTTAATTGCTAATATATACTTTTATAAAGATTATTCAACTAGGAAATTCATTAAACACAACAACCAGCACCGCACATATTAACGGCTCATTGTTGTCCTTCCTAAGCAGAGACTCGCTGTTCAGGCTGTGTGCATTCTTCTTACCAATTACTGGGCAAACTACTCAGCAACCACCAATTATAACAAACTTTTAATTTTCCATTTAATCAATCTTCTTAGATTTGCTCTTTAATATCCGTGAACCCATTCTGCCCTTCTACTTTATTCCCTGCTGCGTCTCAGGAAGATGTCTGCTGGAGAGGCCTGAGAATTAATGATGCATTCCCAAAGGACATTTAAAGGATGGGCGGGGGGAAGGAAGGGTGGTCAAAATGTGCTCTTTCAACTGAAGGGAGAGAGAGAAAAAAACCTCACCTGAAATGCTGGAAGGCAAAAATGAATAACTGCACCTTCTGTATAGAAAAATGCTCCCTTTTCTCATCATGTCTGATAGTACAGCAGCCTGTGCCTCAGAGACTTGGGTTCTCTTTCCTGCTTTGCCACTGACCTGCTGGGTGACTTTGGGCAAACTCTACTTCTTTGTTTCACCATCTGTAAAATGGGGATAATGATTCTTATATCCTTTGTAAAGGATTGGATGATCTATGAATGAAAAGGGTATCTAAACTTGGTATTATCATTATTACTGAATATTTCTAAAATAAAGTATTTGGGCTGATTATTTCCAAATATGATATTTAAAAATAAGTTTGTCTTTTCCAATATCAAATATCCTAGTAACTAGGTAAGTGTGACAGGGTCGGGCCAGATGGCTACAGGAGAGTGATAGAAGGCAGATATATTAGCCCCAGGTTAAGTAGGTCCCTTTTCCCTGATTCCAGAACAATCAGAAACCTTCTGGAGACAATTAAGACAGGCAGGCTAATCAGGGCACCTGGGTTAGGAGCTCACTTCAGTTTGTGGTGCGCATGTACGGAGCTGGGAGCAAGAGGCACTAGGAGTTGAGAGTGAGAATGTGGACTGTTGGAGGACTGAGGAGTACAAGCATTATCAGACACCAGGAGGAAGGTCCTATGGTGAGGATACAGAAGGTGTTGGGAGGAGGCCATGGGGAAGTAGCCCAGGGAGTTGTAGCTGTCACACACACAGCTATTCCAGGAGGCACTCTAGACAGCTGCATTCCACAGGGCCCTGGGCTGGAACCTGGAGTAGAGGGCGGGCCCGGGTTCCCCCCGAACCTCCCAACTCCTGGTCATACACAGGAGGAGTTGACCTGGACTGTGGATTCACGAAAACGGCCAAACTGAGGGCTGCCGTGAAGCTCCAAGGCGAGCAAATCTGCCAATAAGCGCAAGACCCACCAAAGTAGAGGAGGAATTTTGTCACAGTAAGCTTTAAGCTACTCCTCACATTGAAGGCAATGGGAGTTTGACAATTAACCAGAGACAACATAGCATTTCAGGGCAGGCCTGACTACTGTCCCTGTCCCTTCACAGGCAACTTACTTTTGAATACCATAATCACATCACTAAAAACAGGACAGGGCTGAGAATAATGAAGAGCATTAAAGAATTCTTAGGGACACTTCCACTAAATTTAACAAATTAATTTTATATAGAGCATGTGTATGGAGGATGGTGTATTATTGATAATCTTTAGATTCTATTGAAAAGAGGACCATGTGCATGTGAAAATTGATCCCTGTTCGGTTCTTGTACCACCCTTAGTACTTAAGCATCCGAGCACCTTCCTGCAATGCATTAAGCAACAACTAACAGCTGTCACATGTGACTCATTTTCTCTCTCCTCCTGTCCTTGCAGGCAGGAGAAGGGTATTGTGTGTGCAGTGTAGTGTTTTGATAGGGTTATTGTTTAATAAATGTATGTGCTGCTATGTGATTATATTAGGAAAGGGAAGTTTGAAGAACTGTGCCTTGCTCTTGGAGCGGAAGGTGGCGAGGTTTGTGATGGTCATTAGTTCCTGTGGGAGCTTGTTCCTCAGTCTCAGACTCAATCTCAAGCAAGTGCTGTCTTCTGCACAAGACTATCTTTACGCCTATGGTAAAAGTTCCATTGTGCCAAATGAGTGGGACTGTCCATCACAATTGCTTCCCAGAGCTTCAGGTGATCCTCTTAGGTCTGCTGGTCCCGGGCCATATTGTGCCTTGCAGTTAAGGGCCAAGACCTTGACTTGACTCCATATTTTATAGAAAGCCAATGTAGAAAGAGGAGGACAGGTCTGATGTGCTTGCAGTGGCTCATATTGAAGCATTCTGTACTAGCTGGAGTTTCCGCAGGGCTGATGGCTTCATACCCAAGTAGATTGCATTGCTGTTGCACAGCCAGGAAGCAACAAAGGCATGTATAATTGAGGCCAGGTCATCATCCACTGGGATTCGACAGAGTCTCCCGCCCAACTGGAGATGGCAGAAAGTGTTACGTGCAGATGCGGTTATGTGAGAATTTAGGATCAGTGAGGAATTAGAGAGCATTCCTAAACTACAGACTCAATTGATCAGTTATGGCAGTTGCATTGTGGCTGTAAAAATTGTTTGCAAAAGAATTCCTGTTTTGAGCATAAAGGTGGAAATTTTCCAGGTTGTTTTTTTTTGTTTTTCCTTGTTTTGTTGTTGTTGTTTGTTTTTACAGATCTGGCCCAGATTGCCAACAAAATTCAGCCATCTCTCATTTTGTTGTGAATATTTTGTCCACTCCTAGTTTTGCTCCCATGCACTATGTGATGTAGAACATAATGTGAAGCACTACAGTGCTCGAAAGCCTTGTCTAGTCTTGTGTGATTGATATCTCTGAATAGAGGTGCAGTTTACATTTATATAGCACTTTTCACCTTGAAGGATCCTAAAGCTCTTTTAAAAATAAAATCTTTAAATCTTCTTACAAAGAAAGGAAGAATAATTCTGTCCACTGCAGGAATTGCTGGGTGAAATTTGATGGCCTCTGTTATACAGGAGGTCAGACTAGCTGATTAAAATGGGCCTTTCTGGCTTTAGAATGTGTACGTCTAAAGTATACAAGAATCTCTTCACAGACATGATCCCACCCCCAGGGAGGGATGCAACGACTGTTTTATCAGCACAAATCAACCCTACATGACAGTTTAGGGCAGGAACTGTAAAAGAATATTGTATTCAATTGAAACTGATGGGATGAACTTTATACAGGGAAAAACATAGTTACACAAAATGGAATTTCTATGGCATCAGCTAGAACTTGAGTAAAGGGGATTGGAAAATGGTCAAATTCAAAACCTCACTGCAGAAGAGCTTTCTCCTGAAGCTAGAGACCATAAAGCAGTTTTACACATCACTTTCCACCGCTTCTCCTCCCAGTCTCCCCAACACTAGCCTGCCTGTTATCTGTCTCCTCTCAGCCTCCCCCACAGCCCAGCCATCCCTGTTCCTTCTCTCTCCCAAGTAGTCAGGCCTGTCTGGGAACAATGAGAAAATTTATAGTGTTATTTATTGTATTTACATTACAGCCCATCCTGTAAGATTACTACTTATATTGGAAGGAGACTGAATAATTAGTTGGGGATAACGAAACTTTACACGGGAGGGGGTGCATCAAGTGAGCCCCAGATGTCCTTGAATCAACCTTGGGTGGTTGCCATAGGGAAAGTTACTAAGCCCACATTGTAGAGTAGTAGTGTAAACCTACTCCTGTAAGAGTCAGGAGGAGGTCGTACCAAGCAATTTTTTTTTAAACTGTCTTTAAGTGTCTGGTCAATGTCAAATCTCACCTGCTCACCTAAAACCTTTTCGCATTTCTACTGTAAGTGTATCTGCTTATCATTCCGTGCCATAAATCAGCAAGATGGTTCTGGCTTCCCACCACAAGCAAGAAAAGTATTATTTGGATGGAACTTTGCCTCATTCCATGCTGCCCCCAAGCAGACCTTCAGTCCTGAAGGATTTTATTTTGTAGAGATGAACCATACCATTTTAATGTTCAGTTTTTGGTCTTTTTAATATGAACCACTGGCTACTGAGCTAAGTCAGTTTCAGCAAGATCTTTAGCCAAAGAAAACACAAGTCTACAATGGAGTAATGTTTTCTTCTTCTTGTTGTGTTTGCTTTCCCAGGGAAAAGGGATTATTGCATCTTTCGGAAATTACTTTCACAAGCAGTGTTTGTAGGAAAATAAAGCAGTGCCTTAGAAGAAAGGAGATGCTAAATAGGTTTTAACTTTTTCCCCCTCTCCTTCTGGCTGGGCTTAAATCTAGTCAGTGAATGGAAACATCAAATCCAGAAGCTGCACATAGCACTTGAGTAGATTAAGAAGCTGACTTGTTTAGGGGGGAAAGTATTGGGTATATTTGAATAAAGTTTCAATAATTGGATTTGGGATTAATTTTTCATCGCAATCCACAGGAATTGAGGTGGACTTTCACTGGAGTCATGCTTCTACATCCCGTGCACCATGTTCACCCTGCTGTATAAGCATACGAGGCGATGTCCAACCTCAGATACATCTCCCTAACCCTTAGCCTCCCAGCTGGAGCACAGGTTATTGCTGCAAGGGAATACCTCTAATTTACACCATTGCTATCAGCTCTCTCAAACTGTGCTGTTGGTTAAAGAAAGGCTTCTGTCCAAACTTACAGGGCTCTTTTCAGTACTCTGCCTCACCTCACTCAGGGAACACATCGGAGACACATTTAGATAGCAGGGAGCCATATGAGATCATCCCAATCCCCTGATCTCATTCCCAAGGGTCCAATCTGTGTATGAGATGATAGGGTATGGAGGAATCCCATACAGTACTCTCCTGCAAATAGAGTGGCCATTCCACAGCCAGTAATGTCAATACTTCCCCCTTGGATAATGGAATACTCTGGACAGATGCAGAAGCCAGGAAAGTCTGTGTTGGTTTTTTTTTTTTTTTTTTTGTGGGTCAGAAACTGAGGAGGCTGTTTTCTGCTCAATCAGCATATGACAAATATTGAGGCACAAGCTACATTTTAGAAAAGCACATCTAGATGTGTAGAGCCAAGTCGTGAAGGAACTGCAGCAGGAGTTTTGCACATTGTTGTACAAATATGTGGCTCAGCTATGTCAGTTTGGGCAGCTGATAACCAGTGTCTGACTCTATCCTGGGGAAGATTGAACAGTGATTGACTGGAAATACCTCTTCAGTCCCTGGTCTCATATAAAGATCATTTGAAACTCCCTGCATATTTTCTTACCATAAACACTCTCCTGCCCTCACTTTCAGGGTTTAATCCAAAGCCTATTAAGGTCAGTGGAAATGTTTCCATGGATGGGCTTTTGACCAGGCCTGTAGTGCTCCAACAAACTTTGAACAATCAGTGATAACCATTAATACTAAGGGAATCAGAGAGACCATTTTTTGGTACCATCTGGTGTCAAATCATTTTTCCTCGCCATAACAAGGAAACCTCCATCTGAAGCAACTCCAATTACAGTAATTAGGAATCAGACACCAAGTCCATCTGCTTCATGTTTTGGTGCTTTGGTTTGACCATCTGGCATGACAGGTAGTGCGTGCATTAAAAATGTGATCTTTAGAACAGGCACTGATCCTCCTTGGGATAAATTCCCTCTCCTGGCAATACCCCAGTTCACTTTGTGTTCATCATTCTCATAGTTATAGCATTCACCTTTCACGCTGTGAAGGCTGTTAGAGCTTCCCCTCACCCTCCCTTGGTTCTTGTCACACCAACAGAAAGTGGGCCAGAGTCCGAAGTGCAGGCAATGCAATGTTTCTTGTGGTTACCAAGCAAGCATAATCCACAGCTCTGTACACCAGTAGAGATTTTTCCTTCTCCCCCTCCTCTTTCTCAGTAGGCATCTCGTGTCTTGGCTCTGGGGAGACAGTACACTGTCCTGTTGTCCATCTGTCCCTTGCAGAATGTTCTTTTGATTCTTCTGAGTATTGAATCGTCAGCAAGGATTTTTTGTCTTCCCTGGACAGTCGGAGAACTCTCTAAGGTCAAGCTTGATTTTCTTACAGGTTGGGTCAAGCTGCCATCCACATGTGTGTTTTGTACATAGTTTCATAGATTCTAAGGCCAAAAGGGACCTTTGTGATCAACTAGTCTGACCTCCTGTATAGCACAGGCCAGAGAACTTTTCCAAAATAACTCCTAGAGCAGATCTTCTATAAAAACATCCAATCTTGTTTTTAAAAATTATGAGTGATGGAGAATCCACCACAATCCTTGGTAAATTGTTCCAGTGGTTAATTATTCTTAATTACATCTCTCCATTTCGTTGCACCTGCTGGATCTTCAGAAGCATCCTCCATAGTTTCCATGTTGAGGACTTGGTATTGATTTAAAACATCTAGGTGTGTTGAATTCCTCTGGCTTCTCTTTTCAGCCTGCCCATCCTGCCCTGTCTCCAGCTGTGTAGAATGTAGCTGTGACCTCTTGCCTCTGTGCTTACAAACCGCAAGGCCACCTTTCTGACTTTCTCTCTCTCTGACTCCTAGATCGCCAGCTCCATTCTTCCCTGAACCTTATGTTATGTGGCTGCAAGCAGTTCTTTGCTCATGTTCGGTGGCTGTATCTTTAAAACTAGATACCCCACTCTTCTATATATTCTTTTCTCTTCTAAACAAAACAGAATTTAACACATGCACATTGAATCCCCAATGAAGGATTTGATCCTGCTCCCATTGAAACCATAGCAAAAATCCCACTGATCTCAATGGGAAAAAGAATGAGAACCTCACAAAATCCATGAACTTCAAAACTAATGGGAATGCTGTGTTCCTTTGAGAAAGATTCTGATCTCATTTACACCAGTGTAAATACTTTTAGTCCACGGAATAAACCCATGCTTATTGTCTAAGACCTGTTTCTGCTTAATTTTATACACAGGTTGTCCAACTGAATTCCCCTAAAGTCGCTAGAATTATAGGGCTTGATTCTGATGTCACTTCGGCTCTAATCCGGCAAACAACTAAGCACTTGAATCTAGCAGGGGCTACATATTTTGTGAAGTTAAATAAGTGCATTAGTGTTTGCAGGATTGGGTCCTAAATGAGATCAGGATCAAGCCCTATACCTCAAGAGACGGTAAGAACAGACAGAAAGGACAATGCAGTGAGTGAACGGTGGCAAGTCGTCTTTCACTATGAATTTCTTAGCTTTGGTGAGTGTATATTATTCAACCTTATCCTTGTTAAAATATTTTTATCCAAAAAATGAATTGGTTATGCAGTCTTTGATATATTAATAGGAAAAGAAAATCACCACATCACTAAAAACAAAGCTCTGACTCTGTCTTGTGAAATGGCATAGTCTAGCATTTCTGACCATTCTCTTTTTAAATAGAATATGTAAATGCATATCTCTATGTACATATTGTGTTCTGAAGCTTTGTAATGCTTAGATTTTTGTCACGCCTGCCTGGAAAATAAAGTCCATCAAATAATAAGGAAGTGCATAAGTTAACGATACATGTTAGCTTTTTAAAATGGGTTTTAATGAAATTATCATCTGATTATACAGATTCAAAGAACCTTTTTAAGGCTCCGTTTATTACTTTTGCATCTGCCACTGTCCATGCCAAGAAAAGGTACCAAAAGGGTTTATCATCAAGCACTAGGAGCAGCATAAAGAGCAACTTTCTCCTCCTTCTCATGCAAAAATATTCACAAATTACCCAAGCATGGAGGCGCCGGGGAGAAGTAGCTCCCAGACTTTTGGTGCAACAGGATTTTAATCAAACATAAAGCAAGGCATGACAAGTTCTGGTGTTCTTTTATTGGGAACTTAAACACAGGTATTTTAGTTACAGATAGAGTGAGCTACATAAAGCGTTTGTAAATAGTATGAATTGAAAGAAAATATCAGCAGAAGAGGTTGAATTCAGAGAACTGCATTTGAGTTTAGATCAGTCTCAGCTGGCTCATGTCCTAGTCTAGAGAGAGCCCCTGTGGCAGGTGTTGGGGGGTGTGCAAGAAGTCTTCAGTCAAACGACCTCAATGGTGTTAGATTTGGTGAGATAAGCAAGGTGGACCTGTTCATTGCTTGGAACAGAAGCTCAGGAAAAACAGTGCCACTGGGAGTGGCATTTATGAATCTGTAGATGGTGTTAGGGGGCTTATTCCTTCACCCACTTACTTCCCTGGTCCTTCTCGCATGAACAGAGAGCAACAATACCCGAAGTCCAAAGGTGCAAACAATTCGATGTTTATTGGGGTGAACTTCCAGCAAGCATGATTCCAGTTTCCTTCCTTAGTATCCTCCTTCCCAGCTCTGACACCACAGAGCCTTACACGTGTGTCCCTGTTCCCATTCCTACCCTTAGCCAAACATGATTCCAACTTCCTTACTCCCATTCCCTGTTCCCATTTCCCCCTTTAGCAAAACATGATTCCAATTTCCTTACTCCCATTCCCTGTTCCCATCTCACACACCCACATGCCCACCCCCACCCACACCCCGTCACTTCCTCATTGACTATAGATTATATAGTAAAACTTGAGTTCTGCTTAGCTATACCTTAACCAATCATTTTCCTGAAATTTAACTAACCAATCCTAACATATTGTAACATGATTATGTAACCAATTATATCCCACCACCTCAATTAGTTTACACCCAGCAAAATTAATTATACAGCAGACAGGAACAATCACAGAACCAGACAGAGATTATACAGACAAACAACAGCAAAGTGGGAACTATAATGACAAAACAATACAGAAGTGAGGATTTCACATCCCAGCTATTGATAAGTGAGTTCTTGCCAGACAGGATGCTATCAAACTAAGTTTCCTTTTACATTTTCTAGGCACTTCCCTTTCTCTGGAGGTGATAGGAATACAGTCCTGTCCTGATAGTGCCTAACAGCCCAATAGCACCTTATTTCAATGTGACTAGTTTGGAATGTGAGGATATGACCCTTCGCTTCCCAGCTTATGGCTGCCTCTGCTGCTTAGCCAAAGGCCTGAGCCTAAGCACAGGGCCACAAACTGTCACAGTAAGAGAAGGCCCTTACACTGGCAGACAGTGGTTTTGATTCTCTCTTTCTTTTATACCTCTATCACTAGCCAAGTGATAAGAATACACCTAAATTCTTAGAGTATAGGCCTTTACAGACAGGCCTGAATATCTATATCCTAACAGATGGCATCAGGGAGTTCCACATATTGAAAGCTTGCAAGATGTCAGTGGAGTTACTCCTGGCTCATGTGGTCTACGTGAGTGGAGAATCTGGCACCTGATTTTACAGTGGGAAGGATACAAGAAATAGCCCCAATTACAAACTCCCTCAATCATTTCTTAAAATAAAAATAAAAATAATAATTCTGTAAAATATATGCTGTGTATAGCATAGCCATTTTTAAATTTAAGATTTGTTTAAATTTCACTTTATTATGAAAATTTTAAAAGGGTGAAAATTGGTGCAAAAAATAAACTTCACAATTTTATGGATAAATATTGGGGATAGAAAAAAAAGACAGCAAATAGAGAAATGTAAGAGTATTGAAAGTGAAAGCAGTTTAATGGTGTGGTTTATTTCATGAATGGTGCATTAACAGTACAAACACATATGTGCATGATCTTCCACTACATTGTCTTACTTTGAGACAGCCTCATATTTACACGTAGCCTGATTTAGTAACAAACACATCTACCTAATGTAATGGATTGGATTTTCTTAACATAATCGGTATTTTTATGTATTTGAGTGGTCCAAAATTTAGATGAAAATCAGTAAAAAACCGAACAATAGCTTTTGTAAAATCCAGGAATTTGGGGGTTAAAAAACAATCAAAGGGCCTTACATACATGATGGGGCTGCGTTCTGTCAAGGTTTTATTAGTTCTAGTTTGTGATGAACTTCAGAACTCCTTTGCAGCTTCACTATTCCTTAGTATGTAGCTATCCCCAAATCCTGTCACTATAAGCTTTATCTGGTACTACACCACACCAACATGTATTCCCTTTAGCCATGTAGATATGGTGGACCAGATCCTCAGCTAGCGTAAATCCATGTAGCTTCACTGAAATCAATGAAGTTATGTTGATTTACACCATCTGAGAAACTGCCCTGAAATATACACACTGTTTCCAAATAAACAAACACAATCCAGTAATTTGCATTGCATTATGGGAGCCATCCAGATAAAATGCACCATATAAATGTAAGATCATGATCATCATCTTTAATTTTTAACTGAGTCTTCAGGGTAATTATTCTGAAATGTAAAGAGAGACAAGGTGGGTGAGGTCATCTATTTTATTGGAGCAACTACTGTTGGTGAAAGAGACAAGCTTTCACCAACTGAAGTTGGTCCAATAAAAGATATGACCTCAGTCACCTTGTCTCTTGCATATCCTGGAATGAATACAGCTACAACCCTGGAATTTAAATACCTTCTCATGGCAGCAATGCAAAATGGAAAAAGTTCTAAACACAGAACTAAAAGTTTAAAAAGCTATAACCTCCCTTTCCTCCTCCACAAAATATAGAACTAAAACACTTGCCATTTAACTGTAATTTTCAAAATGAGCAAGATTTTTGTTCTTAAAAAAACCCCTTCTTAATACTCCTAATAATCCTATTCATATTCTTGGATGAAATAATAAAAGGGCTTTTTTCACAATGTTCATTTAGTTATCAAAATTCTGCACTGGAGAATTATCACAGAGATGCTGCCATGTTTGAGAAATGTAGGCCTCATTGTATTAAGATAAAGGAGGTTCCTATTCATGCCACAGATTGCTTGTCTTTTTGAAATATATTTTGGAGTCCATTTAGTCCATTTTCATAGCATGAAAAGAACAGCAAATTGTAATTAAGTGCAGTAGCGTATACAACACTATAATCATAATTGCCGGAATTATATTCACAATTTTCCTCACATATTTTGCAGATGCTTTCTCTTTTATCCACATGCCATGTAGTTCGTGTTCCCATTTTGGAGACGTTGCCATCAATTTGTTGCCACATGTTTTGTGTCACGGTGTTTTTACTCCTCCTTTGTGGAAGAGAACAAGGGTCTGATTGATGAAAAATGTCCTGCGGGTTGCATTGTTTCCATCATTCTCTAAGCCCCTGGGGGCACCTTTCATTCTACGTCTGGTTTGTCATTTGCTCAGCTGCGTACTGGATTATCCACTTAAAAAGAAACTGCACCAGTTGTGTGTTCAGCGTATCGGTCTGAAAGTTCAGAACATAACAAGCACTTCTCCCCGAGAAGGAAGAGCTTTGACATTGAAGTTTTTATTAATTAGAGCTGGCATTTGCAAGCAGGAGGCCATATTGCCTGTAAGTGACATCGTTTGTGCCCCAGGCAGCAGGGGATGCTGAATTGGAATGTGAGGGAAAAGGTGTCCATTCTGCCTTAATATGATAGTTTCATAGATTCATAGATATTTATGTCAGAAGGGACCATTATGATCATCTAGTCTGACCTCCTGCACAACGCAGGCCACAGAATTTCACCCACCACTCCTGCAAAAAACCTCTCACCTATGTCTGAGCTATTGAAGTCCTCAAATTGTGTTTTAAAGACTTCAAGGAGCCGAGAATACTCCAGCAAGTGACCCATGCCCCATGCTACAGAGAAAGGCGAAAAACCTCCAGGGCCTCTTCCAATCTGCCCTACAGGAAAATTCCTTCCCGACCCCAAATATGGCGATCAGCTGAACCCTGAGCATATGGGCAAGATTCACCAGCCAGATACTACAGAAAATTCTTTCCTGGGTAACACAGATCCCACCCCATCTAATATCCCATCACAGGCCATTGGGCCTATTTACCATGAATATTGAATTACCAAAACCATGTTATCCCATCATACCATCTCCTCCATAAACTTATTCAGTTTAATCTTAAAGCCAGATAGATCTTTTGCCCCCACTGCTTCCCTTGGAAGGCTATTCCAAAACTTCACTCCTCTGATGGTTAGAAACCTTCATCTAATTTCAAGTCTAAACTTCCTGGTGGCCAGTTTATATCCATTTGTTCTTGTGTCCACATTGGTACTGAGCTTAAATAATTCCTCTCCCTCTCCGGTATTTATCCCTCTGATATATTTATAGAGAGCAATCATATCTCCCCTCAACCTTCTTTTAGTTAGGCTAAACAAGCCAAGCTCCTTGAGTCTCCTTTCATAAGACAAGTTTACCATTCCTCAGATCATCCTAGTAGCCCTTCTCTGTACCTGTTCCAGTTTGAATTCATCCTTCTTAAACATGGGAGACCAGAACTGCACACAGTATTCCAGGTGAGGTCTCACCAGTGCCTTGTATAACGGTACTAAAACCTCCTTATCCCTACTGGAAATACCTCTCCTGATGCATCCCAAGACCGCATTAGCTTTTTTCACAGCCATATCACATTGGCAGCTCACAGTCATCCTATGATCAACCAATACTCCAAGCTCCTTCTCCTCCTCCATTACTTCTAATTGATGCATCCCCAGCTTATAACTAAAATTCTTGTTATTAATCCCTAAATGCATGACCTTACACTTCTCACTATTAAATTTCATCCTATTACTATTACTCCAGTTTACAAGGTCATCCAAATCCTTCTGTAGGGTATCCCTGTCCTTCTCTAAATTGGCAATACCTCCCAGCTTTGTATCATCCGCAAACTTTATTAGCACACTCCCACTTTTTGTGCCGAGGTCAGTAATAAAAAGATTAAATAAGATTGGTTTCATAGTCCTGGAGAGGACTCTCGGCTTCCAAACCAAAAAGATTTAACATGTTCAGTATTAAAGTTTTCCTTCTCAATTGCTAACCCAGGATTAGCTTTTTTTACCACTGTCTTCACGAACGAGGTCAGCTCCCAGACTACTGCACTGGGCAGCACAGTATGGGGAGGAGGTGCCCAGCCCTCTGTGGAGAAGGATGGATGGACTATAAGGCGGAAAGAAAGCTGGCTAGATCATCGGGCTCAGTGGTAGTGATCAATGGCTCCATGTCTAGCTGGCAGCTGGTATGAAGTGGAGTGTCCCAAGGGTTGGTCCTGGGGCCGGTTTTGTTCAATATCTTCATTAATGATCTGGAGGATGGTGTGGATTGCACCCTCAGCAAGTTTGCAGATTACACTAAACTGGGTGGAGTGGTAGATACGCTGGAAGGTAGGGATAGGATACAGAGGGAGCTAGACAAATTGGAGGATTGGGCCAAAAGAAATCTGATGAGGTTCAACAAGGACAAGTGCAGAGTCCTGCACTGAGGATGGAAGAATCCCATGCACCGCTACAGACTAGGGACCGAATGGCTGGGCAGCAGTTCTGTAGAAAAGGACCTAGGGATTACGGTGGATGAGAAGCTGGATATGATCAACAATGTGCCCTTCTTTCCAAGAAGACTAACGGCATTTGAGGCTGTATAAGTAGGAGCATTGCCAGCAGATCAAGGGACGTGATCGCGCCCCTCTATTCGACATTGGTGTGGCCTCATCTGGAGTACTGTGTCCAGTTGTGGGGCCCACACTACAAGAAGGGTGTGGAAAAATTGGAAACAGTCCAGCGGAGGGCAACAAAAATGATTAGGGGACTGGAACACATGACTTATGAGGAGAGGCCGAGGGAACTGGGATTATTTAGTCTGCAGAAGAGAAGAATGAGGGGGGAATTGATAGCTGGTTTCAACTACCTGAAAGGGGGTTCCAAAGAGGATGGATCTAGACTGTTCTCAGTGGTAGACGATGACAGAACAAGGAGCAATGGTCTCAAGTTGCAGTGGGGGAGGTTTAGGTTGTGTTGCCGGCACAGAGTGCCCAAGGCAAGCAACAGTAGGGGTTCGTTGCCTGGTGCGTGTCACCCAATAATCACAACGGGGTGGAGAAGCAGAGTTTATTTGCAGCTGCAAACAGGCCCAGGGAGACACAGCTGTCTCAAATCCTGCAGCCCCGACTGCAGATTACATCATACAATTTATACCTTTTTCTCCAACTTAGCTACAGAAGTATATACAACCAATTACCTATTGCCCTGTATAATAATGCAGCCAAAGCGGCCAATTAGATGTTTCCTCATTAGCATTATGTCAGCCCTGCCTTATTTGGTTGTATCCGTTCCTGTGTTGCAGAAAGCTAGTGCAAAACATTCCTTTCTTATCTATATGCTTACCCTGGCCAGAGCTATCTGAAGGCTGTCTCTGAGAGCAGCTTTTTGAGAAACTTTTTGCAGCTTTCTGTCTCTGTTTTTATACGAGCTTCCTCATAGTCTGGCAGGATTACAGAAAGTTCACGGAATGGAGAGGCTTTGGTTTGTCTGGGCCTAGCGCGGGGGGGCTTCCTCGGCACTCGTGGCCTTCCACCCTCCCGAATTACCTAGTATGATGCCCAGTGTCACCAACAGTTGGATATTAGGAAAAACATTTTCCCTAGGAGGGTGGTGAAGCACTGGAATGGGTTACCTAGGAAGGTGGTGGAATCTCCTTCCTTAGAAGTTTTTAAGGTCAGGCTTGACAAAGCCTTGGCTGGGATGATTTTGTTGGGGATTGGTCCTGCTTTGAGCAGGGGGTTGGACTAGATGACCTCCTGAGGTCCCTTCCAACCCTGATATTCTATGATTCTTTTATTAAAGCAAGATGTAGGTGATTTCACACACTGAGACACAGGCTCTGTTGCTACTAGTGTTTTTTTTACTAGCCAGCTGGTCAATTGACACCACCGTGGACTTCAGAAATTAACAGATTCCACTGTAAAGTGGTTCTGTGTGCTGCAAGACAGTGTCTATTCCTCAAACCAAGATTAGGCACAGGTGATTCTCAAGCACCTCACAGGCGCAAATCAGGAGAATGCTAAATTCAGTTAATCTTCCTCCACCCTCAGTGTGTGGGATTGAACCCCAGAGTCTTCTGCACTAAAAGTATGAACTGCTACCATTTGAAGTAAAGGACTACATCCATGTGCTAGTAGCAATAGTAGTTTATTACACTCCTGTAGGGACTAGTGGTTGACTAGAGGAGGACACATAACATACACCAAATCAATGGATTGCGTTAAACAGCTGTTAAGCACCAGCATCTTTCAGTGACTACACTCCTGGATTTGTGAGAGTTTTATGATCTTTTATCCCATAACTCTACAGAGCTACAAATGGGTGGCTAGATATACATGGGGAAAAAAGAGACTTCCAGCTTCCCAGTGGAGTGCACAGCAGTTGACTTCAGTCATAATTCTGGGTGCTTGGCGGACGTGCAGCACAACTCTCAGCATTTGGCCAAGCAATTGACAGCAGTTCAGATAGGCATCCAGGAGTTAGAGCCTTCTGTGGCGTTTATCCCAACTTCTTAAGAGTGCAGAAATGAGCTGGCACTCTCAGGACATGAGATATTTTGCAGGGATTTTTGGCACTTGTGCCCATCCCAATTGGAAGTAATGCACAGTGCTCTGTATGTTGGTATTTTTGCACTTCCAATCCCAGATGGAGTTCAAGAGTGAAAAATAACTTTCCACTGCAGTCAGTATTAAAGTCAGTGAGGGCTATGAGCCATTAGAAAGTCAGTCCTCTTCTGTTTGGATGCCTACAGAACAGTTTAGGTGCCTCCCTTTAGGTACCCAAACTCAAAATTTTGGGCTTAAGCATTTTAGTTTGAATAAACACACATTTGAAAGATTAAAAATGGAAATTTCATGCTTTGGATAATACAATACAAACGTGATGGTGCATTGTATAATATCTCTCATGCCCTCTCTGTTTGAAAATGCTTCAGAGAGTTAATTAATCCAAGGCCATGGACCATAAGTGGTATAGATCCTCAGTTATTATGTGGTACACTGAAGTATTCAGTGAGAGCCTAACACATCGTACAGAGAAATATTAATTTGAGCTCCTCACAATCAATAATTAATTGTATCCTTGCAACACCCCTAGGAGGTCGCTAAGAACTATCTTCATTTGATGAATGGGAAACTTAGGCACAAAGTTAATTAAGCAAGTTGCACAAGGTCACACAAAGAGTCTGTGGCAGAGCTGGTCTTCCCCGAACATAGACCATCCTTCCTAACATTATAGTTAAAAAGGGAATTTTTTTTCTGATGTAATTTCAAAATAGATGTAGAATGAGTGAAATGAGGCATTACCAGAAGGCTGCTCAAAATATTAGAACCTCTTGCAATTCCCCAGCTTTCACAATGGAATCAGATCCTATTTTGCTATCTGCTTACATGCATGCACCATGGGATAACATATAACAGCGTACGAATTTACACAAAGTCCAATTCCTTTTCTCTCCATATTAACTATGTGTAAACTGCTACCCAAACATTGAATTATTTTGGAACCATTATTTAATGACTGGGAGCACAGGACTTAGGTGTTCCAACACTGAGCATCACCATGCCTTTTAAATGCTTAGAAAATCTCCAGAACGCTACTGAGATCCACTAAGCCTGAGTTAGGTCCCTAGGTTCACTATACAATGAAAGGGAAGAGATAGGCACCTTGGAATGGGATTCACAAAAGCCAGCACGCAAGGCGGGGAGCACCTAAGCTAGCCAATTGAAGATGCCAATGAGAGCGGTGCATGCCAACCCCCACCCCTCTCTCAGGTAAGTGCCTAAGTCAGGGCTACAAGGAGGCACCTATCTCTGCTTAGAGCTCCATGAACGGGAACCAGCTGCCGGACTTAAGGCAGTTTAGGCATCAAACGCACTTCTTGCAGAAATGAGTCAGGTGCTTGCCTCACTCCACTCCTAGTGGCTGGAAGAGGAGGAGGAGGAGGTGGTGCTGTTCACCTTGTAGCGATTAGCCCAGTGATTGCTGAAAAGTGGGAGACTCCTGTTCAAGACTCCGCCCCTGACAGAGAGGCTAATCGAACCCAGGTATCCAAGGTGAGTGTGCAAGTCACTGGACTAAAATTTATACGGTAGGCACCACCACCTCCTCCTCCTCTTGTGGCAGAGGCCACATTTTGAATGAGACCCAATCCGGTATGCGGCCTCTGAGCACAACTACTGGACTGGGCCCTGCACACTAAATAGGCATTGCCTTGCCTGTCTTTCCCCATGTCTTGGATTGCTCTGGGGCTTAGGTGAGAGATGGACATTCAGATACCTACCGGGAGGCAGAAGCAGCATAGACACCTAGGGAATTTTACCCTGAAAACGTAAGTGCTGAGTGAATTTTTGCACCTACAGAGTTCAATGGGAGTTTTGTGGATTGCTAAAAGAAAAGGAGTACTTGTGGCACCTTTGTGTGCCTACGACTGGGATATAGGTGCCTAAACCTGAGACTTAGGCACCTAAGTACCTTTGTGGATCCCACCCTGGATAATCACAGATCCTGGGTTCAGCAAAGCTGTAGGAAAAGAAGTATATTCCCAGCATACAGGCTTCCTGCCGCACACACCTAAAACTGTGTGTGTGTTTCTGTCTTTTCAGGAAAAAAAGAATCACTAGCCCGTTACAATACCAGCCTCTTATCCATTTGGCTGGCAATATATTTTTGATCTCTTTCGGTACTTAAAATCACTCCTACAGCTACAGCTGAGAACAATGTCCAAGACATGAGCAATATACAACTTCTAAAATTATCTTCTTTTTTCTGGTTAAGATGTATTTTTCTCCCTGAATGGCAAAATATTTACTTGGGGGAAGGTGTCTCTTGGGGGCCTATAGGGACAGGTCTTAATACCGACATAATTGAATATCTTTATTGATTATGTAAAAGAGGAAGCAAATGCCATGTTAATGAAAGTGACAGGTGGTACTAAATTGGGAGGAATTGCAAACATAAATGAAGACAAACAATAAAAAGAGACCCAGAGGGATTAGAAACATTAATAAAATAAGATTTAGCTTGGAAAACTAATTTGAAAAACATATCCCAGTTGGAGTGTGTCACACTTTTGGGATGCAGTTCAGACCAGTAAGGGGTTATGTCTAGTGTTGCCAACTTTCTAGTCGCACAAAACCGAACACCCGAGCCCTGCCCCTTCCCCAAGGCCCCGTCCCCGCTCACTACAGTCCCCCTCCCTCGGTGGCTCGCTCTTCCCCACCCTCACTCACTTTCACTGGGCTGGGGCAGGGGGTTGGGGTACAGGAGGGGGTGAAGGCTCTTACTGGGGGTGCAGGCTCCAGGGTGAGACCAGAAATGAGGGGTATAGGAGGGGGCTCCAGGCTGAGGCAGGGGGTTGGGACTTGGGCTTACCTTGGGCAGCTCCCGGTCAGTGGTGCAGTGGGAGGGCTAGGGCAGGCTGCCTGCGTGTCCTGGCATCCAGTGATACTGATTTTTAGAAGTGAGCGTGCTGAAAGCCCCTGTCCATTTCCCCCGCCCCCCTCCCCGAGCCTGGGAGCAGCATTATGTCTCTGGGAGGGGGGAGACCTAGACGGGGTAAAGGGGCTGATGCCACAGCTGGGGGAGGGCACGGGGCCAGGAGCGGAGCCCTGGGCTTGGGGCCAGCAGCCAGAGCCCCAGGCCCAGGGCTGGTGGGCCCCGGGAGCAGAGGCCTGGGAGTGGGAGTGGGGCCGGCACGGAGCCCTGGGCCATCGGCCGGGACCTGAGCCCCTCCCACCGGGTGAGGTGAAGGGTCGGGGTGCGGAGGGCCAGGAGCAGGACATAGGTGCAGGAAGCACTCCCTGAACCTCTTCTTTCCACACCTATGCTGGCAACGCGCTGCGCATACCCCAGAAGCAGCGAACAGCCTGCAGGTCTGGGTCCTAGGTGGGGGGGGCAGGAGGCTCCACGGGCTGTTCTCACCCACAGGCACCGCCCTCCCCCCACTTTCTCCTGCTGCTTCCATTGACTTGTTCCCAGCCAATGCGATTGCGGAGCCAGTGCTTGGGGTGGGGCAGTGCGTGGAACCCCATGGCCTCCCTGCCTAGAAACCGGACTTGCTGGCTGCTTCCAGGGCACAGCATGGTGCCAGCCAGGACAGGTAGGGACTAGCCTGCCTTAGCACCGCAGCACTGCTGACCGGACTTTTAACAGTCAAGTCGGTGGTGCTGACCAGAGCCACAAAGGTCCTTTTTTGATTGGGTGTTCCCTTGCCCTGCAACCCTGGGTGCCTTACAATGCTTTGCTGCTCTAGCTCCCAATCTGGGTCATTCACAGCAAGCCTACAAGCATGCAGGTCACACCCTGAGTGTGTGCTAGACAGCCCTCAGTAACCCTGGCCCAGCAGCCTACCTACATCCCCACTGCCCCCACTCTGGCTTCTACCAGCCTTGGTTACAACCAACAAGGTAACCCCATCACACTCCCAGTTCCCAATTTCCTCTAAACCATGTGCCCCTGAAGTGTCAAATCCACCCCTAGACCACTCAGAGAAATAGAATCATAGAATATCATGGTTGGAAGGGACCTCAGGAGGTCATCTAGTCCAACCCCCTGCTCAAAGCAGGACCAATCCCCAACTAAATCATCCCAGCCAGGGCTTTGTCAAGCCTGACCTTAAAAACTTCTAAGGAAGGAGATTCTACCACCTCCCTAGGTAACGCATTCCAGTGTTTCACCACCCTCCTAGTGAAAAAGTTTTTCCTAATATCCAACCTAAACCTCCCCCACTGCAACTTGAGACCATTACTCCTTGTTCTGTCATCTGCTTCCACTGAAAACAGTCTAGATCCATCCTCTTTGGAACCCCCTTTCAGGTAGTTGAAAGCAGCTATCAAATCCCCCCTCATTCTTCTCTTCTGCAGACTAAACAATCCCAGTTCCCTCAGCCTCTCCTCATAAGTCATGTGTTCCAGTCCCCTAATCATTTTTGTTGCCCTCCGCTGGACTGTTTCCAATTTTTCCACATCTTTCTTGTAGTGTAGGGCCCAAAACTGGACACAGTACTCCAGATGAGGCCTCACCAATGTCGAATAGAGGGGAACGATCACGTCCCTCGATCTGCTGGCAATGCCCCTACTTATACATCCCAAAATGCCATTGGCCTTCTTGGCAACAAGGGCACACTGTTGACTCATACCCAGCTTCTCGTCCACTGTAACCCCTAGGTCCTTTTCTGCAGAACTGCTGCCGAGCCATTCGGTCCCTAATCTGTAGTGGTGCATTGGATTCTTCCGTCCTAAGTGCAGGACTCTGCACTTGTCCTTGTTGAACCTCATCAGATTTCTTTTGGCCCAATCCTCTAATTTGTCTAGGTCCCTCTGTAATAGTAAGGATTGTTTTTCCTTTAAAGAGACAAAAGCACATTACATCTTTGTAACTAGGGTAAATACGCCCTTCCCTTTAAACACTGCACTCAGTTGGTTTATAATAAAAATACACCAACATATACATAGGATTAAGTGAGTCCAAGTATAAGGAATGTAGATATGCTTTCTAGTGCTTCAGACTTAACGTACCAAGCTACAGTCTTTGTTCAAGATAGATTTCTTACTAATATTTTTTTCTTTCCAGCCATGGCTGACATTCCCTCCGTCAGGACCTTTCCCAGATGGATAAGGGGCTGGTTTCCCTCATCTTCCCATGTGAAAGAACTTTGCCTAAGCAGATTTCTCCCCTATATTCAGTTTCCAGAGATTTCCACTCCCCCTTGGTTGTAGGACCCAGATTTCTCCGCTTTCTAGATCTTTGTCCCCTAGTGTCTGTATGGTAATGGATGCCAAAATGGCTTTCTGTCTCTCCTTATATCTCTCAAAGTTCCATGATCTTGTTTCAAGAGGCAGGATGGCCTCATGCTGTTCTTCCCTTACTGTGGTCTTCCCATTCCCCTGCTGATTTTAATGTAAATGCAGCTTCCATTGTTTTTGGTCACACCTTGCTTAATTTCATTGGAGACAGGTAGATAGGTGTAACACTCCATTCTGTTTGCAAGAGACTTGTTTCTCCCTTTGATTGGTCAGACTGTAATGAGTACTAATTAATGAGTATCCATAATTCCTTACATAATGTTAATACATACAGTTCACAATGATATGAACCACTATTGTGTCACAAGCTTTCATAAAACACCTCACTCAACAAACTTTTATAATACTGCAATATTATATACAATCAGTTGACTCAGTTGCTTATCACTTGAGGTTCAGATCCCCTTTCTTTACAGACCAGTAGAACTTTGCAATACATTCTTTGAAAAGTAAAACTCATACCAAGTTTCTCTCTCCTGGTGGGTATACACTCCATGCTGTCTCCTCCCGCACTTGTTAGCGTGATACCTTTATTTATCGAATATGTAAATGGACAGTCATTGTCTCTGCCTGATGACCGGGCTGGTGAGAGAAACAAATACTCATTCCTTTTTCCAAGACAGACCTGTTTACCAACTCCCCCTCACATACCTGGCTTAAATACATTTTAGTCTTAATTCTAGCATATATCCATAACTCTATATACACTGCATACATAGATCACGCAAGAATATGTGTTTTCCAGTGGCACACTACATGATACCTTTTAGACCCAGGTTATAACTATAGTGAGTTGAGATACACTGAATTGGTCAGGCCAGCTGAAACTCATTACCTGATAGCAGTGAGCCCCTTGCCCTCTGACACTGGGATGCTCTTAGGATTGCAGAGTAATTTTAGGCAAGTTAACCTTTTTAATCTGATGGAAAAACATTTTTACATGGAGAAAATTCCCTTAGGGTAATTGTTCTTTGACCTTTTCAGCCCACAAGTACATGCAGAAGAAGAAGTATTTGTAACAAGGATCCTCCCAAACTGGTATAATGGGACCCATCACTTTTAGAAATTTCGGTAACTTGGATACCAGGAATGCAAAGCATTGCATGAGCACCTGATATTTCTGTTAGAAGAATGAGCCAGGAGCTGCTGGGTTCTAATTTTAGTTCTGCAGCCAATTTCCTTTGGGTAAGTCACTTAGTCAGCCTCCTCAGTTTCCCCTTTGGTAAAAGGAATATGAAAACTGATATTCCTGCCTATTTCATTAGGATGTTGAGAATTAATTAATACTTGTAAAGCTGTTTTGAATATGTAAACACCTACGTAAGTGCTACGTATCATTATTGCACTCCCGTGCTGTGCATTATTCCCCTATTTGTCCGTCTTTCACTAATTAGCCGCGGAGATTTCAAACTCTGTACTTCAGCACAGGTTGCTTTTCAAAGAGTATGATTCTAAAAAGTTCTGAGTAGCTGCAGCTCCCACTGGATCTGGCATAACGAGTGCAGTGTGGCCAATATTAAGGACATTTCAGATTTCCGTGGTCAATCAACAATAGCCTTATTTCCTCTTTTCCCCTTCCTGTGTACTGGTCAACTTTACGCAGCTAATAAATCCAGACATTACATTTCTGACATGTATTTAAAAAGAACACTGCCTTGTGCACATTGGTTATATTAATCCTGTATTAGTGACTCTGATTATTCTAATTGTGACTAGCACTGAGGCTCCTGGTGAAATGTGCTCTGTGTTTCAATTATTATGACCATGAAATAAATCCAATGTCTGTTCCTGGATGTTCTTTCCCCCATGCCAAATAGCCCTTTCATGTCCCTGTCCCTGAAGGATTCTATTTCAGTGTTAACACTGAATAGCATACAAATAAGATAAAGAAGGAATATCCGTATGGAAATATGAATTCATTCCTTAAGGATAAAATAACACAACAAAAGCAAAAATTGGCTTTTATTTTATTTTGACAAAATATTTTCTGGGAGAACAAAAGGTAGACTTGAGGAAAGTTCTGCCATTCCAAGATTTGAATGCGAAACAGTGCAAAAACATGCAAATCTTTAAAGATAGTTTTGCTTGTTATAGTACAAAGGGAAGTGCAGCTAATTATCTAGGCAAGTGGAACCAGGTTCAGTTTCTTCCCACTAAAAGATACTCAAATAATCGTTGATTTCTTTCTGACCTAAGTAAGGTTGAAAGAAGCAAAAGGTTAAGGGAATGTATCCACCTCAGCTTCTTGACTTCCTGTAGCTGGATGTCCTTTTCCATAGCCTCTTTGATTTCCATCACCTTCGCTGTTGAAATTAGGAGATTGAACCCATTAATATGCTGCACTCTGTCCTGATCTCCTTCCCCCAACTCACTAATGCTGGGTACACATGCCCTGCTCAAGGTGTCAGCTAACACTAGTAATTGTTCTGGACAATATTTGATCTGTACCTGCCATTGTTGCAGGCACAGCATGTGCGGCAGTGTCTTTGGAGCACTAAGACGAGACTTTGCTGTGATTGTCTCTAGAGATTTGTGGTCTCATTGTATTGGGTGACCACAGTTGTGGTCCACTACAAATACCACAGCCAGAAGCCCTTTTCCTATTCGGGCATACCCCTGTTCAGCCTCGGACAGGGCTCCACTGACACAAGCAACTGGCTGTTCCTGCAGGAAAGCTATGCCCAGTCATCTCTCTGATGCATCACACCGGAGTGTCAGTGGCTTTCCTAGCTGGTAGTATTTCAGGACAGAGGCATTCATTGCCATTTGTTTCACCGTGTCAAATGCTTGTTGGAGACCTGCCCAGTCTCACTCAACATCCTGCCTTGTGAGCTGATGTATGGGTTCCGCTACCACAACCAGGTGCAGACAGAACTTGGACAGAAAATTTATCTTTCCTATGAAGTGCTGTACCCCTTTAACATCCACAGGAGCTGGCATGTCTCTGACTGTCTTGATCTTGTTGGGCTCTGCTTTCAGTCCCTCTGCTCTGAGCAGCTGTCTAATGTATATCACTCATGCTGTTTGAGTCATATTTTTTCTGGGTTTAGTTTTATGTTCTTGTCCCTGCATTGCTGTAGAAAAGTCTGTCATGGTCTCGTTCAGCTCCTGTATCATTGCTCCCTTCACCTATAATGAGGATATCATCTGCAGTTATTTTCACCCCAGGCAATCCTTTCAGCGTTTGTGTGAGCCTTCTGTGTGTCACGCTGGCAGACCCCGGTTGTCGGTGGGCGGGATCAAACCTGGGACCTCTGAAGCTAAATACATGAGTCTCTGCTGCATGAGCTAAAAGCCACATGGTTCTTAGCTAAGGCTGTAGAGCAGACTCATTAATTTCTAAGTGGTCTTGGTGCACTAGAAGGACAGAACACCACACCGAGGAGGTGTGTGGGTTACATGTGGAACACTTCTAGCGTTGGGCTTATGCCCATCAGCATACCCAGCCACCTCTAGTGACCAAATACTGCTGCAAAGGTGGTCAGCATGCAGGACTCTACTCAGGCTTACATCCCCAAACCTGTTCCTCACATCACAGGCCATAAAGATTCTGTCTTTGGAAAGTTTTGACAAGATGTCATTAACTGTGGGCAGTGAATAGTGGCATCTTTTCAATGACCCACGGCGTGGGTTTGCGTCTATGCAGATGCATAATTTGCCTGATGGCTTCTTTACCAGCATCATGCTACTTACCCAGGCTGCATGGGTCTCTGTGGGTGCCACAGTACCCTGTTCTGCAGACTTCCAAGTGCCTTGCATACTGGATTATGCAGTGCCACTGGAGTTTTCCTTCATGGTGAGCATACATGTTCCATTGTGGGGTCTACTTCCAGTCGCATCCATTGCCTGGAAGGAGGCATCCATTGCCTTTGAAAAGATTCCCCATGTGCTTTTAAAATGGTCTCTGCTGTCCTTGGAACATCCCCTTTTGCTTCTTGCACTGCTGCTATAAAATTCTGATGCTGCAACCTGATCAGATCTATGGGTTGTATGGCTCTGTTCCCCAAGAGAGGTCTCTGGTCCATACCACACACTTCAGTTGGTACCATCTATTATTTTTCAGGTTAGACAGTATGAGGTCACTGTGATGGGTTGGCCCCCGTTAAGGTGCCACCTGATGTACTGAGATACCACTGAGCCCACCTGTTCTGCCAGCCTGGCTCCCTTTTACCCTGTCTTGCTGAGCCAGGCTCATAAGCCTCCTCTAGCACACACACACAGGCAGGGCCACACCCAGCTGCAGAAAGACACAGACACTGAGATCAGCTCTGTGAAGACTGAGCTTAAGGGACTTGCCCCGGCACTCAGGGGCTCACCTCCCTTGGAGTGCAGACCCAAAGGTATATTGTCTTGCGCTGTATAGAAAAATCTGCACAGTGCAAGCTCATAAAAATTCACCCTCTCCCTCAAAGTGGAGAGATATGCACAACTTCTTCCCTCCCCCGTTAGAAACTGCACAAACGGGGTTTAATAATAAAAAATGTATTAACTATAAAAGGCAGATTTTAAGTGATTATAAGAGATAGCAAACAAAATAAAGCACATTACTGAGCAAATAAAACAAAACACAGAAACTAAACTTAATACACTAAAGAAATTGGCTACAAATAGTAATTTCTCACCCTAAATGTCATTTCAGGCAGATTGCAAAGTTTCTTGGAAAGCCAGTTGCAATGGCCTGCAGCTTGAAACTTCAGGTATTATTACGCACAGGCTAGATACCCTTCCAGCTCAGGCTCAGCTCTTCTGCTCCCAGTTCAGTTCTTGTTTCCAGGTGTTTCCCAGTATCTCTTTGGGTGGGGAGGAGAGGAGAACCATGATGATGTCACTCCCCTGCCTTATATATTTTTTGTGTATGGTGGGAGCCCTTTGTCTTCCAATGGAAAAACACTGGCATTCCAAGGTGAGGTCCAGTACCAGGTGACTCAGTCAAATATCTCTTTAGGGTCATAGCAGCCATTACTCACAGGCTGTTCAGAGCATCCACAGAAAGACTAAGCTCATTCACACTCCATTGTCTTTGCTGATGGGCCATCAGCCCTGTCTGGCTTTTCCATTGTTGTACTTGAAGGGTTAGTTTTGTGTGTCACCCAAAGTAGCACATTTGAAATATAGATACATGGTCAATATTCCCCCGCTTCAGACACAAGAATGCTACATGTATACAAACTGGATAAACACATTCAGTAGATCATAACCTTTTCAATTATACTTCACATGACCCCTCTTGCATAAAACATATTTTAGTTATGCCATATTGATATCATAACAATATTTCTATGAAGAATATGGGGTATAACGTCACAGTCACATTTTCCTACATGCTGCATTGTGCTCTCATTGTATTATTAAAATATGCCTGCTTTTTGTAATGGGTGCGATCAAGTCCATAAGCCACCGTGGCGTATTTGAAGTTACTAGGGTGCAAGGGGAAGTTACACAAGTGACTTACTGCATAAAGCAAAATGTGTGTTACAGTATAACAAACTACAGAAAAAATATAGAAGGCCTGTGCTGCTGCATAAGTGATGTGAGGAGATAAGTAAGTGGCAAGAAGAATACAGACCTCTAATCAGAGAGATAAAAAAAGTGATAGAGGTAACAGGGCATATATTGACAGAAAATGCCAAGAGGTTGAAGATGCTAGTCATTCTCAGACATATTATAGAATAAAGGGCAGAGTGGCAAACACCTCTTCTGATAAATTTTATAGATTTCCAGAAGGCTTTTGCCAGCATACATAGAGACAGTTTTTGGAAAATTATGCCCTACCCTGGAATACCAGCAAAAATGATAAGACAAATCACAGATCTATATGGTAATGCCAAATGTGCAGTTAGAGACGGTGATAACATCAGCCAGTGGTTTTCAGTGGCAAATGGAGTAAGGCAAGGATGTATTATGTCGCCACTATAGTTTGCACTGTTCATTGATTGTGTCAAAGTAACCACAGAAATCAATCAAGGAATTTTATGGACAAATGATAAAGCACAATCAGATAATCTCGTTTTTGCTGATGTCATTGTTCTGCTCAGTTGAACACATTACTTAATGGAAGAAAAGGCCCAACTTTTGGCAGACACAGCAAAACAAGTTGGGTTGTTCATCAACAAAGGGAAGACAAAATATATGGCTATCAGTATTCCAGAAGCAAACATCAGAGTAGAGGGAGAAACACTATGTAAATTATTTTACTTGGCTGGGGAGTGAGTTGTGCAATGATGGTGACACCATGGTAGACATCAAGCAACGACTATCAAAAACAGCAAACAATTTTTAGAAACTTTACAATTGGAAAAGTACCTTGATCGTTATGATACAAAAGGATGTATTTTTAACACCAGCTTCGTATCAAGTCTGTTCTCCTCTGTGGAGCAGACTCGTGGAAATCCATCACACCAATTTATAAGACGGTCAACTCATACCAAAGTAAATGCCTGTAAACTCTATTGGAAAGAGTTTATTACAATGTCAGAAATTCAAAGTAAAGCACACCAACTTAAAGCATCAAACATGGCAAGACAACGACGATAGACATATTTAGGACACGCTTTAAGGATGCCACCAACATGACTTTCACGTCAAGTTATAATATGAACACCAGCTGGAAAGAAAAAAGAGGGTACTCTAGAGAAACATGTAGAGCAACAGAGAAAGAAGCTTATTCCATCAACATGCCACGCAGAAGCCTGAACAGACCAACAGAAGACCAAAATAAATGGTAGAACCTTGGTGGACGCTCTGTGCACTTGAGGGGAGTGATGATGAAGAAGGAAGTGCTGCTCCCTACAGAGGGGAGCTAGATGAGTCTGAATCTTGATTGGGGAAGAGAGGGAGCAGTCTCTGAAGCATGTCATCCATCTTCCCTTGGACCCCACTAGAACTGTTCCATTAGGGATTCACAGGGTTCCGTGCGAGCCCAAAGGTTGGGATAGGGTGGACTCAAGGAGCAGTGTCTACGCTCCAGAGGAGGCTGGTATCTGTACCTAGGTTGATGCTACTTTAGCATTAACTTAGACTCATCACCCTCACCCCATAGGCCAGTGCCAGCCATGTTGTAAAGAGGGAAAGTGCTGGTGCCAAAAGGCCTGTCCCTCATAGGACAGGAGCTTCCCTATTGCTACCGGAGTTGTCTATAGTTGCTAGATAAGGTGCTAGTAAATGGCTGTCAAGAACATGTAGCTTAGTTCTTGGGTTATATGGGACCAATAAAGCTGCTTGTTTTGCCCTACAAATGGCTCCCTTTGAGTGCTTGTTATATCAGCCCATAAAACATGTGGGTCTTTGGTGCCAGGAGGCAGAAGCCACACCCCATTGCCTAACATATGTTAGAAACGTGACAAAGATGAAACTTTGTAGATCATTTCTTCAGAAGGAACAGTATGGCCCATGGAAAGTAAGAGAGGAAAGCTGCATTTCTTAGTTTAGAAGTCATTGAATTTTCAGAGCCAGGGAACTGACTTTATGTGTTTAACAGGGACAGGTGCACTTCCCTCTGCTTCAGATGTAAAAATAAATACAGTTTCCTCCTTTCAAAAATTTGTTTCTGGTATATTTTGAATGTTGACAGATCACTGTGTAGCTGATGATCAGTTAGTTAATGTTTGTAAACCACTTTGGAGATGTACAACACTATATAAGTACTAAGCACGACTATTATTATAAGTACACTTCAAGATCCTTAGATACCTGCTGGGAGTGCAGCAGACACGATCTTAATCTATTAATAGCCCTCTATAAGTGCAGTTGCTCAGAGACTGCCAAAACATTGCTATTGTAGAATAATTCTTTCTTTTCCAAATAGCATGGGTGTCACGAATGTTAATAACACAGAGGCAGAATTGCTCCTCTCATCTTCTTCCCATTTTTATACATACAGCATGTGAGAGAGTCTGTCTCCTTACAATGACAGGAGAAAAATCTCGTCCCACTAAGACGCCAATCATCTGCGTAAAGTCTTTAATTTGGGATTTGAGTGCCAGATAATTAGTAACTGAGGTGGAATCACACTGCTTCGTGAGTCCCTTGGCCAAATTAATAAATGAGATTGTAAAAGGTTACTAGAATTGGCCTTTAATCTTATCAGCATTTTTCCTTTATAGAACGCTGTGGATAGTTATATTGTCCTATTTTGAGGAAGAGAGTGGAGGAGAAGGTCAAGAGAGTAAAATTTATGAACGTAGAGCCAGATCCTCAGCTGGTGTAAACTGGCAGAGCTCTGTTGACTTCAGTGGAGCTATGTTAACTTACACCGGGGCAGAGGATCAGGTTCATACTCTCTCGTATCAGCAGTGCCTGCAAATTGGTGTAAAGCAGTTTGGAAGAGTAGATGAAAAAATCTGCCCCATGAGCAAGATCGCATCTGTAAAAGAAAAATCACAAAACACAACTGCAACAGGCTTTGCAGGTAGAGTAAGCCAACAGAAGTTGAGTTAAAGTCAGTGGAGAATGAGGAAACAGCAAGTAGGGCTGTGAGAAATACATTTTTAACTCGTGCACGCGTGCGCACACACAACTCATTAGTGTAAGCTTGTGACATCTAAAAGTAGGTTGGGGAGATTGACATGGCATGGACTGGAGACGTACATTCAGCGCCAGAGGTAAAGATCATAATGTATCTGACCTGAAGCATAGTAGGCTCAGTCTGTCCTGAGAAGACCCCGCTGCTTGAAACTGGCCTAGCAGAAGCCAGAGGGGCTTGGTGCCAATCAGCACTAATGTGAGAGACAATGACTCTGCAAAGGGTAAAAGATCAACAGAATCAACAGTGATGGAACACTGTGGGTCGGGAGAGGAGTGAGCACGGTCAGTCTAACAGCAGGACATATGGTAGCATTTCTGGATGTACATGTGGAGGCTGGGCAAAGAGGATCTGGGTATCAGGAAATCTGGGTTCTGTTCCCATCTCTGACCCTGGTTTGCTGGGTGAATTCAGGCAAGTCAGTTCCCCTCAGTGACTCCATTTGTACAATAAGGACTATTGCTTCCTGGCTTTGTAAAGTGCTTTAAAGATACTGCTTCTAACACACAAAGCAGTAGTTATACAAGATGTTCTTCTGTTTGTAGGGTTGCCAGACATATCCGTGCCTACCTGCCCATGCCTCTCAGCATTACAGAAGCCCATTGTTATTCTTCAGCCTGTGTATCTAATCTATTTTTGTCTATATCACTGTGGTATCTGTGTTTTCCCCCCCAATAATCACTAACCTGATAAAAATAAATTTACCTATCTTGTTTCATAAATTAATATATTTCATTTCCCGAAGGGACCATTATACTAATTTATCCTGACCTCCTTCATAATATAGAATTCAGAATTTCACCCAGTAATTCCTGCATCAAGCCCATATGTTGGGGTTGAGCTATTTCAAATATATACATAGGTTCATATGCCAAAAGACTACAGTCAGGATCAGCACCCCATCATGACAGGTACTGTATAAAGACATGATAAGAGACAGACCTTTCCCTGAAGAACCTACAGTCTAACTAGATCACACAAATAATGGTAGAGAAGAAATATTATATATCTTTTACAGATGGGGAACTAAGATTAAGTTGCTAGCCTCAGTTTACATGGGCAGTTTGCAGCAGCACTGGGAAATGAACCACCTGAGCACAGCCTAGTACCTCAACCACACAATCATTCCTCCTGTCCTGACATAAGAAATTTTTTAAAGGGGGATTTTTTTTTCTTTTGCATCAGAAAAGCAATGTGTGAAAACTGTTCCTGAATTCCCGACATACTAGTCAGTCTCCATCTCCAATCATAATAGTCAAGGCTCTTAAAACCTGCTGCAGCGATGCCATAATATTCCTATTCATGGTTTGGTAGGATCTCTTCTGATATATAGCACTGCACTCGTCACTGCCATTGTCAGATAAGCAGCAGCATGAAGATGGAAAGTCTCCCATGTTAATTTTCAAGGGGCATGCTCTCAAGCTGATACACAGGGCATTAGCCCCCCTGTGTTGAGTCAAGACTCAAGCCCATAAAGGATGTCAGCCGTTGTACACTTGTGGTAATCAGATTTGCTGGTCATTTAGTACCAGCATTCCCAGCTGCACTTAAAAATGTGTTCAGAATAGAAAATGTTGGAAGGGAGGACAGCTTAAATACTTGACAGCCGTTTTTCAGGCCAAGCAAGATGTGCTTTTTATTGCAGAAGCCAGTGTGCAAGGAGAATCTTTCCAGAATGCTAATGTGGAGTTGGTATTTGAGTAGGCTTTTACCACAGCAGATGTTGGTACTGTCACGGTAATTAAACTTTCCAGCTGGGCTTTCCTGTGTGTGAGGAGCTACTATTATGATTATTATTATTATTTGTATTGCCCTCAGGCTGCAGTCAGGATCAGGCCCCCATTGTGCTGAGCGCTGTCCCTGCACAAATGAAGAGGCAGCCCCTGCTCTGTAGAGCTTACAGTTTAAAAATGAAGGCCATTACTTTTCAGCTCTGCGTCACAGGGCAAGAAGAAGCACCTGGATGGGGGGGGGGGGGAAATAGATGCAGAAAGAGGTTGGTTAATAACAGCTGGTCCTTCTCTCTTCACCCCCATCTTCTCATCTTCTCTGTTGTCAAACTGTGGTGGCTGCAAAGGCATCTGACCAGCAATGTCCTTCATCAGCTTCACCTTACATCTGAAAATCAGGCCCACTCTTATTTTGGTGCCTGAGTGGGGCTAGAGCTTCTGTATTTGGAAAAGTTGCTCTAAAGGTATGTGCAGGGCGACACCTGTTTCCTCAGCCCAGGAAGGACTTAGGGGACCCCAAAATCTCTTTTAGGCCCGTCTCTCAGGGCACGGTTTATTCATTCAAACAAAAAATTTGCAAAGTAATACAAAACAAGGCTATTTCCCTGACCAGCACAGGCTGCAGGGGCCCAGCAGCCACTCACTCTATTCTTCAGCTCTCCCTGCTCCGGGGACAGTCCGGGGACAGTCACAGCTTCTCTCCTTCCAGCTGAGCTCCCTCAGCCTTTATAGGCATCACTTGACCTCTTCCCAGCTGGGTCTGAAAATGGAACAGAGCTGGCTGGCCTCAGGCCCCTGGCCCTTAAGGGAGCAGACCACCCTGTTATAGCATATGTCACCCTTGGCTGAATGGACATGTTAGAAATGGTGGTCAGCTATGGAATTCACATCTGGATTCATATCAGGTTCCCAACCCCACCCCTAAAATGAAGTTGGGGGAGAAATTAAGGTCGGGGGGGGGGGGGATTGGTTCAGGCTCCTCCCTGGATATACATCAACCCAATTTCCTGGGCTGACCTCTGTGTTATACTTAGAGCTTAGAGCATCCATCTAAAAGTGTCTCTTTAGATTATTCCAGTCTGGCAGTAAGAGTTGATTGTTTATGTCTGATCAAGGGCTGAACGTACAGTACATGTTATAATCAGTGGTGTGAGAAATGTGGTGGTTTTAGTCACATCAAACTCTTGCGGCAGCTTCATTCATTATCCGTGTATTAGCCATTACATTTCATTTAGAATTTTACCTTGTCCAAGCCCACATAGAATCGTAGAACTGGAAGGGACCTCAAGAGGTCATCTAGCCCAGTCCCCTGCACTCATAGCAGGACTAAGTGTTATCTGGTATTATTATATGGCAAAGCTGAAATTCAGCTAAAGCTATACACCTTTCATTCAGGTCTATTGTATTGAGAATCAGATTGTGACATTTCTCTGGCTTCAAACAAATTTTCTGTGCTCCATTGGTGAGGCAATAAACTAATGCGCAGCAGGAAGACTCCTTCGAATTGTTCTGTTTGATGCAGTGGAACCACCGGTGGACGGGTGTCTGCTTGAAGCACTAGTGCTCTGTGGATCGCCAGCTGGGGGCATCCTGCACGGAGCTGTAAAACTTTACCCGTCCTGCTGGAAGGCAGTGTCTTTTTCACAGGGACTCAGTGGTCAAAACATTGAAAGGAGGATAATCAATTGGTTAGGGTGCTGCCCTTGGACTTGGGAGAGACCAATGTTTGATTCCCTGTTCTGCAACACACTTCCTGTTAGGGCATGCATAAGTCGTTTTGTCTGTGTGCCTCAGTTCCCCATCTTTAAAATGGGGATAATAATACTTCTGTAGTGCTTGGGGGTGTTGTGATGAGATTATGAGATGCTTGGGTATTACAGTAATGGGGGGCATATAAGTACCCTAGATACAGAGGAATAGAAGGGACCTCTAGAGGTCATCTAGTCCAGTCTTCTGCACTCAAGGCAGGACTAAGTATAATCTAGACCCATCTCTTACAGGTCTCTGTCTATCCTGCTCTTAAAAATCTCCAGTGAGGGAGTTCCACAACCTCCCATTTCAATTTATTCCAGTGCTTAACCGCCCTGACAGTTAGGAAGTTTTTCTGAATGTCCAACCTAAACTGTCCTTGCTGCAATTTAAGCCCATTGCTTCTTGTCCTATCCTCAGCCATTAAGGAGAATAATTTTTCTCCCTCCTACTTTTAACAACCCTTTATGTATTTGAAAACTGTTATCATGTCCCCCCTCAGTCTTCTCTTCTCCAGACTAAACAAACCCAATTTTTTCAATCTTCCCTCATAGGTCATGTTTTCTAGACCTTTAATCATTTTTATTGCTCTTCTCTGGACTTTCTCCAATTTGTCCACATCTTTCCTGAAAAGTGGCACTCAGAACTGAGCTGAGACCTAATCAGCATGGAGTAGAGAGGACAAATTACTTCTTGTGTCCTGCTTACAAAGTTCCTGCTAATACATCCCAGGATGATGTTTTCTTTTTTTGCAGCCATGTTACACAGTTGACTCATATTCAGCTTGTGATCCACTATAATCCCAGATCCCTTTCCGCAGTACTCTTTCCTATGCAGTCATTTCCCATTTTATACATGTGCAACTGATTGTTCCTTCCTACGTGGAGTACTGTGCATTTATCCATATTGAATTTCATCCTATTTACTTCAGACCATTTCTCTAGTTTGCCCGGATCATTCTGAATTGTAATCCTATCCTTCAAAGCACTTGCAACCCCTCCCAGCTTGCCCCTCAAATTGTATAAGTGTACTCTCTGTACTATTATCTAAATCAGTGATGAAGATATTGAACAGAACCATACCCAGAACTGATCCCTGTGGGATGATATGCCCTTCCATCTAGGTTGTAAAAAGAAAAGAAGTACTTGTGGCACCTTAGAGACTAACACATTTATTTGAGCATAAGCTTTCGTGAGCTACAGCTCACTTCATCAGATGCATTCAGTGGAAAATACAGTAGGGAGATTTATATACACAGAACATGAAACAATAGGTGCTGGTAATAGCTCATCTTAAGTGACCACTCTGGTTACAGTGTGTATGGTAACACCCATTGTTTCATGTTCTCTAAGTATATAAATCTCCCCACTGTATTTTCCACTGAATGCATCCGATGAAGTGAGCTGTAGCTCACGAAAGCTTATGCTCAAATAAATTTGTTAGTCTCTAAGGTGCCACAAGTACTCCTTTTCTTCTTGCGAATACAGACTAACACTGCTGCTACTCTGAAACCCGTCATCTAGGTTGTGTTTCCCTAGTTTATTTATGAGAAGGTCATGCAAGACAGCATTAAAATCTTACTAAAGTCAAGATATACCACATCTACCACTTCCCCTTTATCCACAGGGCTTGTTACCCTGTCAAAGAAAGCTATTAAGTTGGTTTGACACAATTTGTTCTTGACAAATCCATGCTGACTGTTACTTATCACCTCATTATCTTCTACATGTTTGCAAATTGATTGCTTAATTATTTGCCCCATTATCTTTCTGGGTACTGAAGTTAAGATGACTTGTCTGTAATTCCCCCAGTTGTCCTTATTTCCCTTTATATAGACTGGAACTATATTTGCCCTTTTCCAGTTCCCTGGAATCTCTTCCCTCTCCCATGACTTTTTGAAGATAATCGCTAATGTCTCAGATATCTCATCAGTCAGCTCCTTGAATATTCTAGGTTATATTTCATCAAGCCCTGGTGACTTGAAAACACCTAACTTGTCTAAGTAATTTTTAACTTGTTCTTTCACTATTTTATCCTCTGATCCTACCTCATTTTCACTGGCATTCACTATGTTCGCTGTCCAATCACTACTAACCGCTTTGCTGAAAATTGAAACAAAAACGTAATTTAGAACTTCTGCCATTTCAACATTTTCTGTTATTCTCTCCCCCCCACCCCCCAAGTAATGGGCCTACCGTGCAGAGCATTAATTCTTCTGCCAAGTAGGTGGAATTTTAAAGCCACAGCACTATAGGTACAAGAAAGTTAAAAATCCTTGGAGGTGTGTGCCACAGAAAATATTTTTACCAGATAACACTGGAAAATGCAGAACTCACCCGAAAGGGGTAGTGTTGCCATTTCCTTTGAACTGGTGTTTACCAGATCTCAGGCCTCCTGCGGTTTTTCCTTGATGAGGAAAGGGCTGTTCGTGGTCAGAAATGCAAGTTGTTGCTCTTTAAATCACTCACTTTTTTCTGTTGCAAAACAAAACACAATTTTCACAAAATTTTCCGACCTCCACTGACGGTGGGGAGACAGAACAGCAAAAAAACCCACCTGAAATGTGTGCTTCTTTACTTCCCTTGTGACAGTTTTCGCCTAGATTAGCATCAGAGGCTCAGGAGATTAAATGTAAACTCTACCACATAAAAAACAAAAAAATGGAATGGGGATTTAAGCTTTTGGGAGCTCAAATAATATTCTCCTCCTCCTTCTCTTCCCTCTCCTTTGCCACATCCAGCCTTCTAAATCCCTGCCTGTCTTTTTAATGGGCTTTAGTGTTGCCCAAGCCAGCAAAATGGGGGAAACGGGCAAGCATGAAGTTCTAACGCACAGATTGCTCTTCTGATGCTCAGTGCATGCGCCTTTCTTCCTCCACCATGTCTCAGATGTTCATAGGGAAATCGAGATGACTCTAAATTGCTCTCTGAAGGCTCAGCCCAGGCTCTCTCATTTCTTCTGAGTGTGGCTAACACTCCAGATAAACAAAGCACTTACAGGTTTCAGAGTGGTAGCCGTGTTAGTTTTCCCCCTACTGTTACTCACACCTTCTTGTCAACTGTTTGAAATGGGCCATCCTGATTATCACTACAAAAGTTTTTTTCCCCCCTCCTGCTGATAATAGCCCACCTTAATTCATTGGTCTTGTTACAGTTGGTATGGCAACTCGCATTTTTTCATGTTCTCTGTGTATATATATCTTCCTACTGTATTTTCCACTGCATGCATCCGATGAAGTGGGTTTTAGCCCCCAAAAGCTTATGCCCAAATAAATTTGTTAGTCTCTAAGGTTCCAAAAGCACTTACAGTTGTTTTGCTGGTATTGAGAATTTTTGGCCCGCAATACTTGCTGGGTCCTTTTCTGCTTCCTCTTTTAGTTCCAGAGGCTCCAGCCTTAGCTCACATGTGCACTTACATGCACGTTCCCAATAAGATTCTAAATAGCTTCCAGAGTTACCTTGTGGTTGCAGAAACTCTGCTCGCACCAGGTGACCTTTGAATGTTGTCGGCAACTCTGTTGGACTGCTGCTGGGGTCTGCTCCAATGACTTTGTACCACTCAGGTGGTGCAAAGCAGCCAGAAAGCTTGATAAGTTGGCTCACTGAGGATTTGCCTTTTATAAGGGGGAATCCTTGACAGTATAGAGCTGAAATAGCACCTCTTATGCTACTCCCTTCCCAGCCCCTGGTGCAAAGGACATGGCTGGACCATTTCTACACCATGGTAATCTCCAGCTTCTGAAATAGTCCCTTGGAACTGGGGGCACCTAGGCATAAACCTGAGCATCCCTGAGGCTTCTCTGAATTTTGCTGTGGACTGGACCCCCAGGAGCAGGGGATCACAAAGGTGGCTTCTAGAGTCTTTTCTCCACACAACTACTATGAGCATATTTTAGTTGCTGTTGAGGACACAGCCCAGTATTACCGGTTTCCTCAGGCCTGTTCTTTGACACAGGCGCAAGTAGGTGAATGACAGAAGAGAACTCGTTATGTAAAAAGCACACAAGCATGTAGGAGCCTATTTACCTGTTTGGTTCTTCAGCAAACAGCTACTTGCTGTTTATTTTTTGCTGCTGTTTGACAAGTCTTATAAATGTTAGTTGAAATTCGGGTCTATTTTCTAGGTTAGGAATATGTTGCATATCAGTAGTGAAGGGGAATGTCACTTCACTTGCTTACAACTACAGTCCATTAGCTTACTATTGTAATACAGACATGCTCAGCAGGGCAGAGGGCCCCTTAGGCTGTACAGAAATAGTCATAAATATCAGCAATGGACAAGAACAGCAGAGAAATTCTAGACAAATAAACTGGCTATGATCAGGCCAGGCCATTTTACAGTAAAGCATGAGACAATTTCTGAGAGTCTTTGAGTACAGAATTACAGCTATTTTGCTGATAGCAACTTTCCCTTTTAGTGTAGACAAGGCCTTAGACATAGCCTATATATGAAGACCTAAAGGGATGTCCAAGTTGAAGATGTGATGGTAGGGAGAGGAAAAAGGCAAAGTCAATCTAAGGTAGGCAATTTGATGTAGCTTAGATCTACTTACCACGGGGTCCACGCTATGCTGTGTCAACAGGAAATGCTCTCCCGTCGACTCCCCTTCCTCTTCTCCATCTGGTGGAGTACCAGAGTCGACATCCAAGCGATCAGCGGTTGATTTAGCAAGTCTTCACTAGCCCCGCTAAATCGATCCCCAGTGGATCAATTGCCACAGTGTCAATCTTTGCTGTGTAGTGTAGACAAGCCCTTAGTATTGCAGACTTTTTTCTGCATAACTTCTCTAAGGTACAGCCTTTCCTATCCCTCCATGCAGCTGAAACTCTCATCTAGACTCTCCTCCTCCTGCATCTCAATTACTGCAACATCCTTTTCTCTGGCCTTGACAAATTACATCTTGCCCCGCTCATATCAATTCAGAATGCTGCTGCATGGATCCTTTTCCTAGCTCATCCCTTTGACCGTGTCACCCCTCTCTTGGCATCCCTCCACTAGCTCCCCCTTCTTTACTGTATCAAACATAAGCTACTTGTCTTCACTTTCAAGTCCCTTCACAACCAATCCCTGCCTTTCCTATCATCTCTCATTCAGGTGATGAGGTCGACTCCCATCTGTGACTGGCCCATGATGCCAGCCTCCATCACCTGATTGTTAACATTTTTAAAAGGCATCTTTGGGCTTTCTCCCATGCTGCCCCTTGTGCTTGGGACGAACTCCCCATAAACATCTCTAAAACTAACTCATTATCCATTTTCTGCCCACTTCCCACCCACCTGTTCTAAAGGTGCATACACATCCCTACATGCCTGAACCCAAGGTCTGGGAAGCTGGTGTAAGATGGGGGAGTCTTACTCCCTTGTGCAGATATGTAGCCAGACTCTGATTTCAGCCCTTTGTGATTACAGTTTTGCTAGTAGAAATAACGTTAGAGTACAGATATGTTCCCCATCCCGTATACTAAGACCTTTTCGTAAGCCAGGGACATTGTAACATCTTAACTTGTAAAGAAGCAGCAGATAATCAATCTGGATAATTTTCCAAATATTTAGTATTGTGTTTGGTCAGTTAAGGTGAAATTCCCGGTGTGTAGATGGCCTTCACATTGCCAGTGTTTGGAGAGCTTAAATGATACAGAGCTTGATTGGGACCTCACTAGTGCCCGTGCTGTCTTTCTGCACCCTTATAGTGTCACCCATGGATATAGTGTCACTGTTTTTCCTTTCTCCTTACTGTACTGCAACCTCAATTTAATATCAGATAGCATGTGTGGTGTGCACATGTTTAGTGTTAGTCATGCATACAGTACTGTCATTTTCACTCCCCTTTTATACAATAAATCCATTTTAGTATTAAGCATGACATTGCTTGTGTATTCTGTAGCATTCAATATAAGGAAGGCAGTGGGAAAGGATTACCACCCAAAGTTCTCTGCATCTAGATACTACAATGATTGGAGTAATACAAAACTAGAGATTCATGCCAAAGTCCAATACAACTATGCAAGCAAACCTATTCCTGACTTTTTTGATGTAGTGTCTCATGAATATACCATAATTTTTCATTCAGCCCTCTGGATAATGCTACAACAAAGAAAACTCCAGTTATATGCAATTAACAGAAAAGTATTCAAGAATTTAAATGGTCTCCTTTAAATGATCTCCTTTAGGAAAGTTATCTTTGTGGGTATGTAATAAGGTGGGTAGGCAATATCTTTGAGGAAGCTGTGTTTGCCTGTGGGGGAAATACTTACGAAGGCTTAACAATCTAAAAATTCCTCTCTGAGATGTCTCTCTTGTTGGGCAATTGAACCTGCAGTAATTAAGCTGTGTTTTGTTCTGCTACAGGTTTGTTTACATTTGAGAAAATGCAATGGCAGAATTAAAATTTAATAATATGGTAAATAAGATCTGAATAATTTACTCAGAACTAATAAAATGAACATTGACGATTGCATTACTAAGACTGTAAGAAAAGCCTTACTTCCAAAATTATGTAGAGACAGTGTTGTCTTTTTATCGTTGGAACAAATGAATTACACAGAAATCATCACAAAAGAAAACGTATATTTCTATTCAGAGACTCTAGAAAAGGTAAAGCATGAACCCAGTTTTAGAGATAAATTTAAACAGTACATAACTTATGAATTGGTGAATAACGATTTTTAAATCCTACGTACCAACTTTTCCCTAAAAGTCATTTTGTACATTTGTGCACTGTTTTATGTTTATGCATTTCTTTGTCGCTCTTGCACAAAAAATAATACAGGGTCTAGTTCTTTGCCTTTGAAATCAATGGGAGTTGCACTACGTCATAGTTCATGACAAGGCCATTTTTATTATTTATGTATTTGTTACAAGAGCACCTAGAGGCCACCAATCAAGGATCAGGGTCCCATTGCACTAGGCAATATAATTTTTTTAAAAATTGCCTGCTCCCAAGAGTCTGCAATCTGAGAGCACAATTCATTAGGAGTGAATGATTTTTCCCTACAGTATGGTTTCGAGTTCTTTCTCTGAAACAGTTTTAAACAACTCAGATTCTGGGTCCCTCCACCCCCCATTTATTGGGGAAGATATTTTATATTAAAATTTCATAATAATTTAGTTATACTGCAAATAAAGAGAGGCTCATTAAATAAATTTTGCAACAGAAGAATTTAATTTCTTTTTCTTAAAAGAAAGAAAGAAAAAGAAAGAAACTTGTCCGATTTGCAGCAAGAAATAAACTACCAGGGACATCGGCTTGACTACAAACCATGTACTTCAGCAATTCATGAGCCAAAAATAAACAGAAAAAGTCTGTTTGATCCCCTTCAGCATAAAAGAATGAAAGCACAACTCTGTGCTGCAAACCAACATCGTATATACAACACCAGAACATGCCATCAGAACTGCCCCAATCCAGTTTTCCATAGAGAAGAGTGGCATAACTCTAAATTTGTAGCACAGCCATCCACACAAAGGTTGGAGGGGAAGCCTAATCCAACGTAGTAGAATCACTCTGCCACAACTCCAGAGTGTGACAGGCACAACTGCTCATCTCATATACATACAGATTGAAAGGAGTATTTCACTAAGGGTGTGTCTATACTACCCGCCGGATCGGCAGGCAGCGATTGATCCAGCGGGGGTCACTCCCCCCCGCCCCCGAGCACTCTCCCATCAACTCCAGTACTCCACTGGAGCAAGAGGCGCAGGCGGAGTCAACGGGGGAGCGTCAGCAGTCAACTCACCGCAGTGAAGACACCGCAGTGAGTAGATCTAAATATGTTGACGTAAGCTACGTTATTCACATAGCTGAAGTTGTGTAACTTAGATTGATCCCCCATCCCCACCCCACAGTGTAGACAAGGCCTAAGTGACAATAAGCATTTCCTGTGACCTATGGAGAGTGTGGTGCAGCACACGATAATGTCCTATGCCATGACAATACTGTATTGAAAAGCACCTCTCAGGCTCCATAGAGGTTCCACAAGAAATGGAAGGTATTGTTGGATATTGAAGAAGACAATCTGTATTCCATATACCCTGAACTTTGTTCACTTGCACAAAAACATTCACTATCTGTAATATATTCACCTTTAATGGTAAAATAGAAGTTATGGGGCCAGAATGAGTGTTAATTCTAGCCACCAATATAAAAATTGTGAGATTCTTGACATTTTATCTACTGAAATTTCTGAGTTATTTTCTTTCATTGCAAAATGGTATGGCATAAACTACCGATAATCCAGCACAACTAACAATGTGCAGTAATAGTTATTCTTATAAATAATGAAAGAAAAAATGATAGAGCCAGTGGGAGCAGTGCAAGATGATAAAAAGGAATAATCAAGATGAAGCCATAGAATCAAGGTACAAAGCAACAGAGTTAAAGAGGAAGAAAGAAAAGCTGATGTTCACATATCTGTTTGCCTCTCGTGGCTTGACTGAGTAATTCTAATAGTTTGCTACTTATTTGCCACTAAAGGAAATTAGATTAGAGGTTATAAGAGACTGTGTGGGGTGATGCTCCTTCAGTTTCCCTTACCACCACGCGGTCAGAGTCGGACTCCTCGTTCCTCCGTGTCAGTAGTCTGACTACGAGAACACTCTCATCCGTTGTCTGTAGTTAGCTAGGTCTCTGTTTTCTTTTTGTATAGATAGTTGATAGTTAGTGTAGTTAGTCTTGCCCAGCTCAGGGCCCACCCCGACCCCTTTGGGGAACCAGGCCCTGAATTCTGGGGTTCAAAACTGGCACCTCATGCCCTCACTCGTTCTCACTGAGCGACAAGCAGTGTCGCTGCCTTTACAGCCTCTAGGAGGAGCACCTTCCTGCACTCTGTGAGATCTACAACTCCTTTCTCCTGCAAACTGTCAACTATTATGTCTGTGGAAGTTCCTCATGAAGGAGGTTCTCCAGCAGCGAGCAGAGTCTTCTCTGGGACCAGCTCAATTGACGGTGCATCGCCCTTCACCAGCGATTGACGTTGGACGTTCTCCACTCAGGGGACAGTCTCCCATTGCACTGCCCATTAAGAACGGTATCTTCCAGCCTGCACTGGCATTTGGCATATGTAGGCCTCATGTACCTCCGCACCCAAAAGGGTGGAATGCCGGTACTTTGTCCCATCCAAGGGGACTGACTTTCTCTTTTCTCATCCCTCCCCACCCCCCGCTTCACTGGTTGTGCACACAGTGGCCAAACAGGCAAGGCAACACTCACGTGCCTCTACCCCCCGAGATAGAGCAGCAAAATGCCTTCACCTCCTGAGCTGGAAGGTGCACTCCTCCACGACACTGCAGTTCTGCTTTTCCAATTACCAGGCTCTGCTAGTGAAATATGACTTCAATAACTATCCCAAGCTAGCAGAACTCCTGGAGGACTTGCCGCAGGACAAACAGCAGTGTTTCCAGGACCTTGTGTGGGAAGGTTGCATGACAGCCAAGATGAGTCTCCAAGCTACAGTAGATACAGCGGATACATCCTCCCACTCTGTTGCCAGAGGCATCATCATGTGATGGAGTCCTGGCTTCAGTCCTCTGGCTTCCTGAGGGAAGTCCAAACTACCATCCAGAACCTCCCCTTCGATGAGGACAACCTGTTCTCTGCAAAGACATGTGAGTTCCTCCACTCCTGGAAAGACTCGAGAGCAACACTTTGGTTTCTCTGTCACCCCATCAGAAACAGCAGTGACCACTCTTCTGACCGCACTCCTATTCACCATACCAGGCCACCTATCTCTGGTACCAGGAACCTGAGCAACAGCGCCTTCAGTCACAGCATCCACGATCATTAGCCACCACCACCTCCTCTGCCTTACCATGGCATCAACCCCAAACCCAGTTCTGACATGTGTGTCAAGAGCTGCAAGGCCCCCTGACATCATCTTTGGGCCCTCCGTTACCTTTGGTGGCCATCTTGTCCTGTTTCCCCACAACTGGGGCAAGATCATCACTGATTGTTGGATACTAGAGATTCTGTGGAACAGTTACTCTATCAAATTCCTTGCCTTCCCTTCACACCTAGCCTCTCCCCAGATGCCTGCCAGGAGTCTCTCTCACCGCAACCTCCTACAGCACAAGGCAGACACCCTCCTTGCAAAGGGTGCAATTGAACCAGTGTCCAACCCCACTGCCGGCAAGGGCTTCTACTCCCCATATTTTCTCATCCCAAAAAAGAGAGGAGGATTCTGCCCTATACTCAATCTCCACCTACTCAACACTTTCATCAGGAAAGCCAAGTTCTGTATGGTGGCGCTCACATCAATCATCCCCTCCCTCCCCCAGGGAGCATGGTTCGCAGCTCTCGACATGAAGGACTCATACCTTCACATTGACATCCGTCCAGCTCACTGCAGGTTTCTTTGCTTTCACGTGGGCAACAACCACTACCATTTCAGAGTTTTCCCTTTCGGTATAGTACTGGCCCCAAGGTTCTTCACAAAAGTTTTTGTGGTCATGACATCTCAGCTGAGATGACGGGGGTACTGTGTTCCCTTACCCAGATGACTGGCTTCTTTTTGAGCAATCCCTTGCTGAGGCTAAGTAGCCATCTGCGCTCTCTTCTCATTGCTCTCAGCATCTATATCAACAAGGAGAAATCTCTGCTTGTTCTGACACTGACAAGACCACTTCATTGGTGCACACCTGGATTCTGTGGCAACTGGAGCCTTTCTCCTGGCAGATCGTTTCACCACCCTGACGGCCCTCATGGCAGCCCTATGCCACAACCCATGTACCACAGTATGCTGCTGTCTCGGTCTCCTCAGTCACATGGTGTCTTGTACCCATGTGATACCACATACCCACCTATGGATGCGCCATCTACAGCTGTGGCTCCTATCGGTCTGCAGACCCCACATCAACTACCTGGATGCCACATTGATTGTCCCAAAATTGGTCTGGGTCTCCCTCACCTGGTGGACCGACCTTTCCAAAGTGCTGCTAGGCACCCTCCTCACCACCCCTATCCCACCACCACCCTCACCACAGATGCTGCCCTACTCAATTGGGGTACCCACCTGGATGGGCATGCTGCCCCATGGGCTTGGACTCAGTGCGAGGCCTGCATGCAGATCAGTGTCCTGAAGTGGCGAGCAGTCTGCGTTCCTGTCCATTGTCCATGCCCACCATGTTCAGATCCTCTGACAATATGACTGTAGTGGCCTATATAAACAGGCCAGGGGGCACCAAGTCCCAGTTGCTTTGCGTGGAGTCCATCCGCCTCTGGGACTGGTGCATCTGCTACAATGTCACACTCCACGTGGCATACCTCCTGGGTATGCAAAACTCTCTGGCAGACACGCTCAGCTGGACCTGATACCTCAATCACGAGTGGGAGCTACATGACTCCACTTTCTGTTCCATCTGCCATGCCTGGGGCACCCCTTGCTGGGATTTTTCACCACTCACAAAAACCACAAGTTTCCCTTCTACTGATCCCAGGGGGAAAGGAGATGCAATTCCCAGGGCTTTCCTCCTTCCATGGAGGAGCGGTTTCTGTTATGCCTTTCCCCCCATTCTCCTCCTTCCACATGTCCTCCGCAAGGTCCATTGCGACCAGGTTATGGTCCTACTATTAGCCGCATTCTGGCCCCATCAGTTTTGGTTTCCAGACCTACTCAGACTCTCCACCCACCCCCCAATTCACCTCCCCACGCTGCCAGACCTCCTTACCCAGAACCAGGGCAGAATCTGTCATCCCAGGCCAGGCCTGCTTCACCTCATGGCCTGGTTTTTGCATGGGGCTCACATGTAGAGGACACCTGTTCAACACTAGTACAGCATATACTTACGCATGGCAGACGAGCTTCCACATGGACAGGCTATGCAGCAAAATGGAAACATTTCACTTCCTGGGTGCAATGTCATCATCTCCACCTCGATGACATCCCTGTCCCCACCGTCCTGGACTACCTCCTAGAATTTAGGTCTCGCCCTCAACTCAGTCTGGGTCCACATGGCAGCATTTAGTTCCTTCCTTCCACCGGTGGATGGCCATTCAGTGTTTACCTACCCCATCACCACCTGCTTTCTGAAGGGAATGATGAACAGCTTCCTTAAACTGGTCCTTAAACCTACATCCCCTGGGACCTCAATCTGGTACTCTCTGCCCTCCCCAGACCTCTTCTTTGAGCCTTTGGCCATGTGCTCCCGCTTCCACCTATCCATGAAGGTCATCTTTCTCATGGCCATCACTTCAGCTAGGCTGATCAGCAAATTGGTAGCCATGATGGCCAACCCCGTTGTATATGGTAATGATATAGTGTTGCTGTTGTTGGTTTTTTCCCTTCAACATAGTATTCTCTGACTTTTCATGATTTCCCGTCCTTTGGTCACCATTACTGGGGGAGCTGTAAAAAGCTGCCATTGTCCACTCCAATACCGGGAAGGCACTTAAAATGTGAGACAACAATGGCACTGTTTGCACCCATCCATCCCTAGTCATATTCCCCAGCTACAGCATCAATCAGAAAAGTTTGTAAAAATGTTACTGTGCTAGAGAAACATTGGCAGAGCATGTATTTAAATCTGTTAAACACATTGGCGGTGGCTTGTGTGACATATTTGTAGACTCCATTAAAACATGGCCATTTGTTCTAAATTTATTTGCAACCAGTGAACATTGCTGCAGGATTTTCAGTTTGTCATGGAATCTAACAATAATGGGTCATTGAATTGTGAGGGAGAGGAGGGGGGCTTGGATCCAATGTGCACCACTGGTTTCATAAGGTCTTGGCTGTAACTGGGCCCAGTTACCCTTTCCAGTAGAAAAACCCACACGAGGCAGCTAAGTGAGAGGAAATATATGTGAGAATAAGGGGGAAGAGGAGGAATAGGCCACAGGTATGGTCCACAAATCTGATAAATCCCACAAGTTATGCAGGAGGCCAACTTCATGTGCACTGAGATCTATGGATCACCAAACTTCCATTGTATCAGCACTACCAAGGCTTCCCCTAGCAAGCCCTGAAAGGGGCATCCACTTAACACAGAAGTGGGGGAATGTGGTCACCGGAAAGTAACCCCCACCTCCTAACCAGGCGCTGGAATAGAATTCTGTTACTAGGTTCAGTCTGAGCCACTCCAGCCTTAGATTTTTGTATCTAAGCAATCACTGCTGCACTTGGGAAGCTCATTATTTCAGGAATCCACAAATCTGAAGCAAGAACAGGTCTAGTTCTGCATTAAGGCAAGTCAATTGGGTTTCCATTAGCATTCCTACAGACTGTAGCATTCTTTCCCTGCAACACAAGTGATACACAACCATTGGTTCGACTTCTTCCTCTTGTGCATTTTGAAAATTCAATGAAATTATTCACATATGGCCAAAATTTTGAAACTCGAGTGACTAAAATTAGGGACCTAACTTATTAGGCACCTAAATAAGTGGTCCCGGATTCCCAGTTCCCACGGATTTCAGCTGGAGGAGCTGTTGTTCAGCATGTCTAAAATCAGCCCACTTGGGTATCTTATGTGAAGCTGGATGATTAATTTTAGGCATCCAAGTTGGAAAACATTGGCCATACAACCGTAACCCTCCTGGCAACTGAAACCCTTTCGTTAATGGGCAATCATAACTGTAAACTGCATAAAACAAAAGACCCAGCAATACATACAACTTAGGGGGCAAGCCACTCGCACTAATGAAAAGTTGTATTTGTAAAATAAAATGGCATGAATAATATTTTTTTAAACAAAAATCCCACAACCCACTATAAACAGTTATCAAGAAAACCAGCTCTCGCTGTAGTTTTTTCTCATCTTCTGGTTCTTGTATTTTATTCTACAAAACATTCCCTTTTTTAGCTCTGCCCTATCTGAGAGCAAAATGCTTACCACAGATGAGGTGATTTTTTTTTTCCTCCTCCTGCCAAGGCATTTCCTTTGCTGTGCTCTGGAAATTTGCCAAAAAAGGAGAAAACACTTCAGAATACATGAGGTGGACTGCATATCTAAATCCAAAGGAAAGATACAATACAGCAGCCAACTAGTGATGCAGAGATGTAGTGAAGGGTTTTTTTGTTTGTTTTTTATTCGAACTGAATTTGAAATGGTGTCATTTAGTGTGGGGGACCATTCAAATTACTTACAAAGGAAATTATAGGTTCATTGCAGAGAGAATGTAATTTGTCCTTTATTTTGTCTGCTTAACAAGGTTGAAACCTGGCCAATATATAGTACCTCACTGACTACAGAAGGCGGCTGTATAGAATGTTATTCGCCATTGTCCATTCTAATGTTATTGATAGCTCTGTTTAAATCACATGGCCAGATGACAGAAAATTCATAGATTCTATCTTAGGCCCTGATCCCACAAGCCTGGCGACCCACTGACTTCAGTGGATCTGGAAACAGGAGCAGGGTTTCATCTGTGCAGGGCACTTTTCAGGACAAGAACCTGTGAGGCTTTCTCGGGGTGCCCAGCACCGCAAACCGGTATGATACCTCTCTGCCTCAACAAGGGAGAGCTTTGCTGGGGCTTAAATTGTTTGCCTGTTCCCTGCCACAGCCATTGTGTCAGCCTCAGCAGCAAACTCCCTGAGACTCTGCCAGTTTTAGCCTTGCCGGTAACATTCAATGAACCCAGTTCTCCAGAGACATCTCTTTGCAGTGTCCAGGTCTCTAGCCCTTCCAGCAGGAGGATCCAGTGTTCACAGAATCAGAGGGTGCCACTGCCTTTGTCCCCTAAGTGATGGATAACTAAGGGGCTCTCTCCCCTTATTTTTACAGTCCAGTATATTTATATGTGCTTTTCTGAAGGGTATCCCCACAAAGTTCTTCTCCCTTGCTGTTTGTCACTACTTGTTGACTTCCTACTGCCCGCCTCCTTGCTCAATTTGCACTGGAGACACAAGTAAAACACCATTCCTTTGTCCAGGACAAACTTGTTTATCCAATCTGCCCCCAAAACAAACATATTGACGGCATCCATACGTTACTCTTTACAAACCATCCAGCCATCATGCAGTAATATTAAAGACCAGCATGTCACCAGTTTTTACATGACACCTTACAAGTCACTGTTTGGCTAAGTATTCTGGCAGCAGTGTGCCCTTTGCCAGTTGGCATAAAGGGAGCTGTTAGGGACACAGGAGCCTTGGAGGACACAAACATAAATCACTTATGTAATGGGAAGAATAGTAAAGAAGTTGAAGATTTCAACCCATGCAGTATCTTGTTTCAAAGGTACTGGATTCACCATTGCAAACCAAGTGGAATGGACACATGCATCAGTACTGAGCAGAGAATTCCTAGTTAATTACGATGCATCTGCCTTAAAAGTAAATGCAGGTGTTGGTTTGACAAAGTAGAATGTATTAGGCTGTGGTCACTAAGGCTCTGATCCAGCACCATTAAAGTCAATGGGAACTTTGCCATGGACTTCAGTGAGCGTACTATTGAGCTCTAATATAGGCCCTGATCCAAATACCAATGAAGTCAATGGACAGACTCCCATTATTGTAAATGCACTCTGGATCAGGCCCATAGTACAGAATTAGAATACTCTCCTTCACAAAGCAAGGGGGGAAACTCTAGAAATAGTTAAGGATGTTTGCCACAGGGCGCTTCCATCACTGCCCAGTTGTGACATTACCCAGGATACGCTCTGGACAGATAGACAGCTGTGTCCCCTCAATTCTCTAATGTGGGGTGACTCTTACACTGCTACACTGTGAGAGCAACCACTCCTGGTCTGCACTCAAAAGCCTCCAGCATGTAAATCATTCCCAGCTATATTGTATGAGTGCTATAGCCAGCCACTCATCAATTACATTGCAGGGCAACTCCAGCAAACTCCTAGTTCCAGACCTTACCCCAGAAATGTGTGCTTTGTACTGCCCAGCACCATCCTGGACAATACAAGCTCATATAAAGTCCATCATTTCATTAATAGAAAATAATATGCACAAATCTTGTGTGACAAAGTTCCTCCTTTGCCTTGGTGGGTTCTGCACTTTCTGGCGGATTTGTTCACCTCAGAGGTTTACAGCAGCCCTCAGTTTGGCTCCTTTTGTTAGTGGCACAAACCTGTCATTCACTCAGCTAACCTCATCATTGGCCAGCATGGAAAAAAAAAAAGAGAGAACAATCCCCGCAGTCTCTGCTGGTCCACCTAGTGGGTCGGGGGACAGGCCAGAGACCTTCCCCGCTGATGGGACCCATAGTCCAGATCAACTCCTCTTATATCAAATAGGGAGTTGAGGGGATGGGGGGAAACCCAGGCCTGCCCTCTACTCTGGGTTCCAGCCCAGGGTCCTGTGGATTGCAGCTGTCTATATCGTCTCCTGCAACAGCTGCGTGACAGCTACAACTCCCTGGGCTACTTCCCCATGGCCTCCTCCCAAGACCTTCTTTGTCCTCATCACGGACCTTCCTCCTGATGTCTGATAACACTTGTACTTCTCAGTCCTCCAGCAACACGCCCTCTCACTCTCAGCTCCTTGCACCTCTTGCTCCCAGCTCCTCGCATGCCCACCACAAGCTGAAGTGAGGTCCTTTTTAAACTCAGGTGCCCTGATTAGCCAGCCTGTCCTAATTGATTCTAGCAGTTTCTTCTTAATTGGCTCCAGGTGTCCTATTTAGCCTGCCTGCCTTAATTGGTTGCAGCAAGATCCTGCTTGTTCTGAAACTGCCACTGTTATCTTACCCAGGGAAAAGGGATCTACTTAATTTGGGACTAATATATCTGCCTTCTAACACTCTCCTGTAGCCATCTGGCCCGACCCTGTCATGCTTGTTATCTCAAATGGAGTTTCCCAAACACTTCAGTCTAAACACACTGGTTTGAATAAAATGAATGTATTAACTACAGAACAATATATTTTAAAGTGCTTACAAGTAATGAGGCATAAAAGTCAGAACTGGTGACAAGCAAGTAAAAGGTAACCTGCAATTAATATCCAACATAAGAAGCAACATGAATTCAAAGCAAAGGTTTCTCTTACCACATGCTAAGCAGTCTTAGTGGCTGGATTCCTTTCCTCCAGGACCCCGCCCCCAATTTCCTTGTCCTTCATGTGTCATTGATGCCATGGGCAGAGAGAAAGGGAAGAATATTTGGGGGCCTCTCTTCCCCTTTCTAATAGTTCCCTTTTTCTTTTAAAATCATCTCCAGCTGAGATTCAGGAGACAGAGAATTTGTGGGGACAAGAACCTCCCGCTGCTTTTTTTTTATTTTGCCAGAAATGCAGATTTCTTGCTCACACCCTTTTTCCTTCCAAAGAATGGCCACTTAACCAGCTGATAGTCCATTTGATTTTGTTGATACCTGGCTGAGGCATCAGTTTGTCTTTGAGAAACTGGTTTGGGCCTGTTTTTCTAAACTTGGTTTAGAACATGTCTCAGTAATATTATACAGCAGAATCTTATAACTTTACATACAGTGTCATGACTCATATTTTACCAGGACAATGATGATCAGCAAATTATGAGTTTTCAAATGATACCTCACAAGACATACATTGTACAAAATCCATCATAGTCTTGTTAAAAGGATGAACGTAAAGATACAGACTACCACATCAGTAAACCTCACAGCCTAGCCATTCCAGGTGGTTCTGCAGTCATGAAGACACACAAGGCTCTTTATCCTTGATCAAGGTGTGTATTTATTTCCCTCTTAGATCACAGTAACATGCAACACAGCCTTATAGCAAGGACAGGCTTCCCTACAGCCCTCACTCCCCAGCCTAGGCTCATCCTCTGAGTTTCCTCTTGAGCTGCCTTTGAGTCCTGTTTCCTCTCCTTATATTCTCCACAAATATCTTGTTACCCTAATGATTGTCACCCAGGTGCTCATACTCTCAGAAATTTTGTAACTGCCCTCAGCTGGACCTGCAACCTTCTCCAGGTTGCAGCCATGCCCGTGATCAGGCTGCTGCTGATAGCACCCTGTCACAACATTCTTCTTTTTTGTTTCTGAGGGCTGCTTTGGGCAGCATGTTAAACAAGTATATAAACACAACTTTTTGTGCATTACAATTGTTATATATTTCCTTTTCAGTTAAGTGTTGGCTTTCTGCCATAAATAGTACAAAGAGCTTAACTTTTTAAATATTATTCATTAAATGACGTGCAGATTGGTAAGCTTAAACATTGTCTTTCTTCTCTAGAGAGAAGTCTGATACAGTCATGTCCAAGGTGGTGTATCCCACTCAGATATTTTTGCTTGTCTACATTATGCCTAACTCAAGATTTGCATGTTCCTGAGCTTGGGCGAGCTGCTGAGTTGCTATCCAGTGCAACCCCTTCTGCACCATTTCAGTTCCATGATAGTGGTAGTCCAGGAAGTCTTTGCCCCCACCATGCACGTTGCAGAAGAAATCTCCACACCAGCCTCAAATAACCGATGCACCAATGGGCTAGGTAATATGCTGGATCCAGTGCGTTTCAGAGCCCCTGAGTAATGGCTGTGGAGCAGCAGAGGCTGCTATTCCAGACTAATACGTATAGTATACTTCAGGTGGGAGGGGGTCATTTCCATCCCCTCTCAATCATGCAGAGACACCCCCACAAAACCTAATGGTTTGGGCAGTGTTTTGGGGAAAAGGGGGTGTTTTACTTAGATTGGAAGCTTTTGTGGGCTGGGGTGGTTATATTTCTGGAACCAGCAGAGAAGGAGATAGACAGATGCAGAGAGAACTGATGCAAAAAGAAAAGGAGTACTTGTGGCACCTTAGAGACTAACCAATTTATTTGAGCATGAGCTTTCGTGAGCTACAGCTCACTTCATCAGATGTTTACCGTGGAAACTGCAGCAGACTTTATATACACACAGAGAATATGAAACAATACCTCCTCCCACCCCACTGTCCTGCTGGTAATAGCTTATCTAAAGTGATCAACAGGTGGGCCATTTCCAGCACAAATCCAGGTTTTCTCACCCTCCACCCCCCCACACAAATTCACTCTCCTGCTGGTGCTAGCCCATCCAAAGTGACAACTCTTTACATAATCAAGTCGGGCTATTTCCTGCATAGATCCAGGTTTTCTCACATCCCCCCCACCCCCATACACACACAAACTCACTCTCCTGCTGGTAATAGCTCATCTAAACTGACCACTCTCCAAGTTTAAATCCAAGTTAAACCAGAACATCTGGGGGGGGGGGTGTAGGAAAACACAAGAGGAAACAGGCTACCTTGCATAATGACTTAGCCACTCCCAGTCTCTATTTAAGCCTAAATTAATAGTATCCAATTTGCAAATGAATTCCAATTCAGCAGTTTCTCGCTGGAGTCTGGATTTGAAGTTTTTTTGTTTTAAGATAGCGACCTTCATGTCTGTGATTGCGTGACCAGAGAGATTGAAGTGTTCTCCGACTGGTTTATGAATGTTATAATTCTTGACATCTGATTTGTGTCCATTTATTCTTTTACGTAGAGACTGTCCAGTTTGACCAATGTACATGGCAGAGGGGCATTGCTGGCACATGATGGCATATATCACATTGGTGGATGTGCAGGTGAACGAGCCTCTGATAGTGTGGCTGATGTTATTAGGCCCTGTGATGGTGTCCCCTGAATAGATATGTGGGCACAATTGGCAACGGGCTTTGTTGCAAGGATAAGTTCCTGGGTTAGTGGTTCTGTTGTGTGGTATGTGGTAATAAACAATGGCCACATAAACACCACCCTATACCGGAAACCTACTGACCGCTATTCCTACCTGCATGCCTCCAGCTTTCACCCTGACCACACCACACGATCCATCGTCTACAGCCAAGCTCTGCGATACAACCGCATTTGCTCCAACCCCTCAGACAGAGACAAACACCTACAAGATCTCTATCAAGCTTTCTTACAACTATAATACCCACCTGCAGAAGTAAAGAAACAGATTGATAGAGCCAGAAGAGTTCCCAGAAGTTACCTACTACAGGACAGGCCTAACAAAGAAAATAACAGAACGCCACTAGTGGTCACCTTCAGCCCCCAACTAAAACCCCTCCAACGCATTATTAAGGATCTACAACCTATCCTAAAGGATGACCCAACACTCTCACAAGTCTTGGGAGACAGGCCAGTCCTTGCCTACAGACAGCCCCGCAACCTGAAGCAAATACTCACCAACAACCACATACCACACAACAGAACCACTAACCCAGGAACTTATCCTTGCAACAAAGCCCGTTGCCAATTGTGCCCACATATCTATTCAGGGGACACCATCACAGGGCCTAATAACATCAGCCACACTATCAGAGGCTCGTTCACCTGCACATCCACCAATGTGATATATGCCATCATGTGCCAGCAATGCCCCTCTGCCATGTACATTGGTCAAACTGGACAGTCTCTACGTAAAAGAATAAATGGACACAAATCAGATGTCAAGAATTATAACATTCATAAACCAGTCGGAGAACACTTCAATCTCTCTGGTCACGCAATCACAGACATGAAGGTCGCTATCTTAAAACAAAAAAACTTCAAATCCAGACTCCAGCGAGAAACTGCTGAATTGGAATTCATTTGCAAATTGGATACTATTAATTTAGGCTTAAATAGAGACTGGGAGTGGCTAAGTCATTATGCAAGGTAGCCTGTTTCCTCTTGTTTTTTCCTACCCCCCCCCCCCCCCAGATGTTCTGGTTTAACTTGGATTTAAACTTGGAGAGTGGTCAGTTTAGATGAGCTATTACCAGCAGGAGAGAGAGTTTGTGTGTGTATGGGGGTGGGGGGGATGTGAGAAAACCTGGATCTATGCAGGAAATAGCCCGACTTGATTATGTAAAGAGTTGTCACTTTGGATGGGCTAGCACCAGCAGGAGAGTGAATTTGTGTGGGGGGGTGGAGGGTGAGAAAACCTGGATTTGTGCTGGAAATGGCCCACCTGTTGATCACTTTAGATAAGCTATTACCAGCAGGACAGTGGGGTGGGAGGAGGTATTGTTTCATATTCTCTGTGTGTATATAAAGTCTGCTGCAGTTTCCACGGTAAACATCTGATGAAGTGAGCTGTAGCTCACGAAAGCTCATGCTCAAATAAATTGGTTAGTCTCTAAGGTGCCACAAGTACTCCTTTTCTTTTTGCGAATACAGACTAACACGGCTGTTCCTCTGAAACCAGAGAACTGATGGACACACAGCTTCTCTGCCAAGGTAGTTTTATTGTTCTGGCTGCAACCTGAAGCTAACACAAAAATGAGGGGGAGAGGGGAGAGTACAGAGCCTCCTGAGCATTTAAAGGGACAGGACGTCACAGGGGTCATCTATTTATTCTGGTTTGGAAGAGTGCCTCGCACAATGGGGTCCTGGTCCAGGACTGTGTCTCCAAGGTGCTACCACAATACAGATAAACAACAATAATAATAGTTATTTATAATAGTAAAGTATATTTATTTTAAGGTGTCAGCACTTAAATAATAATTTTCGAGAGAGAAGGGTGGGCGAAATGATATCTTTTATTGGACCAACTTTCTTGGTGAAAGACAAGCTTTCAAGCTCTTACTGAGTACTGGGTCAGACCTGTCCAATAATAAAATTAAATTAAATTAAAAAAGCAAAAAGTCCAATAAAAGGTATTACCTCACCCACCTTGTCTTTCTAATATCCTGGGACCAACACGGCTACAACCATACTGCAAGTAATAACTTTCTACCGTATACTATTGTGTAGTATCCCTATGAGTTGCTGAACAACTGCTGGGTTGCATTTTAGAGGTTAAGAGTTTACTCAGGGTGTGGCTGTAATAGCCAAGTTAGCTTTTTGCAGAAGCACTTTGCTTTGCTCCCCAGAATCTGACTCCTCCATCCCCACATTTTGCACAGCAGAACTGTACTGGTTTGGGTGCCAAGGTAGCCTCCAGGTCAAGATTTGCCCAGTTTATCAATTGCCATGGGCTCCTTCTGGACTGAACTGTAAATGTAAAAGTTCATTATGTAATTACCTCAAAAACATCTGCTGCTGCTCCTGCCTTTCTGGGGCTGGAATCAACCTGTCACTATATGCACTAGAAACTTTTGAGATTATCACCAGTTCAGTTTTCTAAATTAGAACAGAAGGGGTACAACACAGATTCTTGTCAAATTACACTATCGCCCTGGAAACTGTAGATAGGGTTCAATTCCCTTTTCTGATTGGAGGAGGGCAGGAGTTGCTTAGGTGAAATTCTTGGTTTCTTTAGCATCTTCATGCCAGAGAGCTGGCTGTATTTTAAAGAATCCTTATTGAGGTTACAGGGACAAACCATCCCGATGTGTCGAAAGAATAGTAAATATGGCAGGTGACCAGCTTGGCTTAACAGTGAAATCCTTGCTGATCTTAAACACAAAAAAGAAGCTTTCAAGAAGTGGAAGATTGGACAAATGACCAGGGAAGAGTATAAAAATATTGCTCGGGCCTGCAGGAGTGAAATCAGGAAGGCCAAATCACACCTGGAGTTGCAGCTAGCAAGAGATGTTAAGAGTAACAAGAAGGGTTTCTTTAGGTATGTTAGCAACAAGAAGAAAGTCAAGGAAAGTGTAGGCCCCTTACTGAATGAGGGAGGCAAACTAGTGACAGAGGATGTGGAAAAAGCTAATGTACTCAATGCTTTTTTTGCCTCTCTCTTCACGAACAAGGTCAGCTCCCAGACTACTGCACTGGGCAGCACAGCATGGGGAGGAGGTGACCAGCCCTCTGTGGAGAAAGAAGTGGTTCGGGACTATTTAGAAAAGCTGGACGAGCACAAGTCCATGGGGCTGGATGCGCTGCATCCAAGAGTGCTAAAGGAGATGGCGGATGTGATTGCAGAGCCATCGGCCATTATCTTTGAAAACTCGTGGCGATCGGGGGAAGTCCCAGATGACTGGAAAAAGGCTAATGTAGTGCCCATCTTTAAAAAAGGGAAGGAGGAGGATCCTGGGAACTACAGGCCAGTCAGCCTCACCTCAGTCCCTGGAAAAATCATGGAGCAGGTCCTCAAGGAATCAATTCTGAAGCATTTAGAGGAGAGGAAAGTGATCAGGAACAGTCAGCATGGATTCACCAAGGGCAAGTCATGCCTGACTAATCTAATTGCTTTCTATGACAAGATAACTGGCTCTGTGGATGAGGGGAAAGCAGTGGACGTGTTGTTCCTTGACTTTAGCAAAGCTTTTGACACGGACTCCCACAGTATTCTTGCCAGCAAGTTAAAGAAGTATGGGCTGGATGAATGGACTATAAGGTGGATAGAAAGTTGGCTAGATTGTCGGGCTCAATGGGTAGTGATCAATGGCTCCATGTCCAGCTGGCCGCCGGTATCAAGTGGAGTGCCCCAAGGGTTGGTCCTCGGACCGGTTTTGTTCAATATCTTCATAACTGATCTGGAGGATGGTGTGGATTGCACCCTCAGCAAATTTGCAGATGACCCTAAACTGAGAGGAGAGATAGATACGCTGGAGGGTAAGGATAGGATACAGAGGGCCCTAGACAAATTAGAGGATTGGGCCAAAAGAAATCTGATGAGGTTCAACAAGGACAAGTGCAGAGTCCTGCACTTAGGACGGAAGAATCCCATACACCGCTACAGACTAGGGACCAAATGGCTAGGCAGTAGTTCTGCAGAAAAGGACCTAGGGGTTACAGTGGATGAGAAGCTGCATATGAATCAACAATGTGCCGTTGTTGCCAAGAAGGCCAATGGCATTTTGGGATGTATAAGTAGGGGCATTGCCAGCAGATCGAGGGACGTGATCGTTCCCCTCTATTTGACATTGGTGAGGCCTCATCTGGAGTACTGTGTCCAGTTTTGGGCCCCACACTACAAGAAGGATGTGGAAAAATTGGAAAACGCCCAGCGGAGGGCAACAAAAATTATTAGGGGACTGGAACACATGACTTATGAGGAGAGGCTAAGAGAACTGGGATTGTTTAGTCTACGGAAGAGAAGAATGAGGGGGGATTTGATAGCTGCTTTCCACTACCTGAAAGGGGGTTCCAAAGAGGATGGATCTAGACTGTTCTCAGTGGTAGCAGTTGACAGAACAAGGAGTAATGGTCTCAAGTTGCAGTGGGGGAGGTTTAGGTTGGCTATTAGGAAAAACTCTTTCACCAGGAGGGTGGTGAAACACTGGAATGGGTTACCTAGGGAGGTGGTGGAATCTCCTTCCTTAGAATTTTTTAAGGTTAGGCTTGACAAAGCTCTGGCTGGGATGATTTTGTTGGGGATTGGTCCTGCTTTGAGCAGGGGGTTGGACTAGATGACCTCCTGAGGTCCCTTCTAACTCTGATATTCGATGATTCTCTGATTCATTAAGAACTAGCCGATTTTACTTCTATTTCTAAAATCAACGAACATCTTGAGATTGGTTCAAGTTTATTAACTAAAGGGAAGAACTGAATCATTTTGTGTATAAAAAAGAAAAATTTTATATTTAGACTTTTAGTGCAAATGAATGCCTCTTTGTAAATTGAAATAGAAAATCTTGATAACTTTTAGGACCCAATCCTCTTTCCATTGAAATCAAAGATAAAATAGTCCCAGTGAATACAGTTGGAGCAAGATTTGGTATTAATGTGCTTGATGGAATTTAAATACTTTGGGGTTTGTTTCCTTTTACTTCAAATAACTCTGAGAAAAAGACTTGTTAGTAGGGCATCAGAGTGGGTGGTCAATTGCCATTCTGCAAACGTAGCAAGAGAAATGTAATTACATGAATGAAATGATGTTTACATTTCCCCAGGTGACCTAGCCAGCTAGATCTGGGGCATATTTGGTCTCACGTTGTGAAGCTAAGGCATTTTGTCACACAGCAGACTGTGTACAACTTTCTCGACTCACCAGGGTTTCTCCCACTTAATAAAAACAATCAAGTTCCTTTATTGAAAGCTTTACTTCACTTAAGATAAGCATATTTATTTTGCCATTGGAATAATAAAATAGGCATTTAATTTATGAGATTGTCCTAGAAATGTTCATCGTTTGGTCAACCTGGTCTTGCATAGAGCCAGGAGAAATATAATAACAAAATTCCTCTGGTAGAAATAAGGCACTGGAATTGTTACTGAAGTAGTGTGCATGTGCTTAATGGGACAGAGTCAAATTCAGAATTGTAGGAAAAATGAGGAGTCCTTGTGGCACCTTAGAGACTAACACATTTATTTGGGCATAAACTTTCATGGGCTAGAACCCACTTCATCAGATGCATGGAGTGGAAAATACAGGAGCAGGTATAAATACATGAAAACCTGGGAGTTGCCTTATCCAGGGTGGTACATGCCATTAAGTAATGGTACATGGGTTTGAGGAAGTCTAAACTGATATAACTAAATCCTTGTGTACACTGTAGTTGTAACAGTTCTCAGATATCTTGGCAAAACAATAGATCGATATAGATAACTGAGGCAGGAAAGTTGAAGAGTGGTCCCCTGCCCTGGTAACCAAACAGTTAAAAGGTGTATTGTACGCAGGACTGAGATGTCTCACCTTCATTCCTTCTTACAAACTCCCCCCTGCATCTGTAACTCCCCTGCTGACTTCATCTGCCGTGGGTCATTATTCTCCTCCTTTAAAAGTCTCTTGTCAAAAAAAAAATCCCACTTGCTCAACTTCCTGCACAAACTACAGCTGAAATCTGATCAAAACAATTAATTAGCTTCAAAAAGTTGTAATCACCCACACCCATATGCTAGCTTCCTATGTGACTGTGTAACATCACTGTGCTTGACTTCATCCTGCCCTCCTCCAACACCCATCTGTGTTTTCTCCTCCTGTTTTCCTTTGTCTTAGGCTCCAATTCTGCAATCAGATTGGCTAGCCTGGAACCTGCACCCCACTGAAGACAATTTCTCACCATTAGGAAGTTTCCTCTCGTATTCAGCCTAATTCTTCCATTTCTTATTTTTATCACATGACTCTGAGTTACACCTCTTTGTACCACCCTAAACAATGGGATTCTACTAGGGTTGCCAACTTTCTAACGGTACAAAACTGAACACCCCTGCCCTGCCTTCCGCCCCGCCCTGAGGCCCCGCCCCTGCCCCACACCTTCTCTGAGGCCCCGTCCCCACTTGCTCCATCCCTCCTTCCTCCATCGCTCGCTCTCCCCCACGCTCGCTCGCTTTCACTGGGCTGGGGCAGGGAGCTGGGGTGTGGGAGGGGGAGTGTGGGCTTTGGGGTAGGGCTGGGGATGAGGGGTTTGGGGTGCAGGGGAGTATGGGCTCTGTGCTGGGGGTCCGGGCACCAGGTGGGGCCAGAAATGAGGGGTTCAGGGTGTGTGAGAGGGCTCCAGGCTGGGGCAGGGGGTTGGGGTGTGGGGGCTGAAGACTCCAGCTAGCGGTGCAGGCTCTGGGGTGGGGCTGGGGATGAGGGATTTGGGGTGTGGGAGGGGGTGCGGGCTGAAGCTGGGGGTGTGGGTTCTGGTGTGGGGCCGGGGATGATGGGTTTGGGGTGAAGGAGGGGGCTCTGGGCTGGGGCAAGGGTTGGGGTGTATGGAGGGTGTGGAGTGCAGGCTCGGAGAGGGAGTTTGGGTTTGGGAGGGGGTGCAGGCTCTGGGGTGGGGCTGGGGATGAGTGGTTTGGAATGCAGGAGGGGGTGCGGGCTCCGGCTGGGGGTGTAGGTTCTGGGATGGATCCAGGGATGAGGGGTTTGGGGTGAAGGAGGGGGCTCCGGGCTGGGGCAGAGGGTTGGGGTGTATGGAGGGTGCAGAGTGCGAGCTCGGAGAGGGAGTTTGGGTGCAGGAAGGGACTCCATGCTGGGGCAGGGGGTTGCGGTGCGGGAGGGGGTTCAGGGTCCCGGCGGCACTTACCACGATTCCCAGGAAGCAGTTGAAAGGTCCCTGGAGCCCCTAGGTGAATAGGCTGCAGAGCCGGTGCTTGGGGTGACAGCAGGATGCGGAGCCTCCCTGGCCCCACCCATGCGCCTAGGGGCCGCTAGGACCTTGTGGCTGTTTCCAGGAACCGCGCAGACCTAGGGCAGACAGGGAGCCTGCCTTAGCCCTGGGCTCCCGCTGTGCTGCCAACCAGACTTTTAATGGCCCGGTCGGCAGTGTTGACCAGAGCCACCAGGGTCCCTTTTCGATCGGTCGTTCTGATCGAAAACCAGACACCTGGCAACCCTAAGCCCTGCAGAGGTATGCAGGGTTCATAGATTCACAGTTTTAAAAGCCACGTGGGACCATTATGGTCATCTACTCAGAACTTGACAAAATACTGTCCATGTCTATTTATGCTACCTTGTAAGACAGACGCAACTTAGAATATAAAGTAAGACTTTGTTGTCTTTGATGCAGAACACGTAGGCTGTCTGCAGTTTTCAAGCTAAGCTTCTAACCATGTTGTTGCATTGCTGGAACATGGTCAATTCCATGGTGATGGGCACAGTGTAAGAAACACAGAAATCAAAGCAGGAAAAGACCTGTTATTAGATCATCTAGTGAGAATTAGCATGAGAAGAATTAATTTTATCTTCCTGGTGTAGTTAACTCAAGGATCATCATTTTAGTCCTAGCAAACCATCCATGTAATCCATCTGTTGAAATGGGATGCAAAATCTTAATTCATCACACAGAGGCTTTCTATATATGGCCAAAAAGGTATTTGCATAAGTTCCCTTAGCTACGTGTTAATTAAAACACACGCTTTGCAGGAAGTGGCCTGGGAGCTCCAGGGATTTCTCCAAGATGGGCTATGTTAGTACCAGCATCATCTAAATGAGATACCAGGTGCAAACTTGGTCATGTCTTCAAGGTGCAGGATTGGGAGTCACAAGAGCACAATTCCTTACTTCAGAGTAGCAGCCATGTTAGTCTGTATTTGCAAAAAGAAAAGGAGTACTTGTGGCACCTTAGAGACTAACAAATTTATTTGAGCATAAGCTCTCAGTGAGCTACAGCTCACTTCATTGGATCCATCTTTTTGCAAATTCCTTACTTGGCTCTGCTACAGGCTCCGTGTGTGACTTCTTTGTGATTCAGGTTCCACTTGTATGTTAATAAGTACCTGTCTCTTAGGAACATTGGATAGACAAGGTGGGTGAGGTAATATCTTTTACTGGACCAACTTCTGTTGGTGAGAGAGATAAGCTTTTGAGCTTACACAGAGCTCTTCTTCAGGTCTGGGAAACTTATTCAGAGTGTCACAGCTAGATACAAGATGGAGCAGTTTGTTTAGCATATGTAGTTAACACATATTTCAAGGGACCATTCAAGGTGAAGTGGCCTATTAACAGCCCTCCAATCATAAGGAGGAAAGGAAGGGGGAAAGCAGCTGTGGGTGGTTGTTAGTGGGTTATAGATTGTTGTAGTAAGCCATCAATCCCATGCCTGTGTTCAATCCATGATTTTTAATGTCTAGCAAAGTTATGAATTTAAGCTCCCAGGCTCATCTTTTGAAAATGTTGTGCAGGTTTCCTTTGAGGATGAGGACTGAGAGGTCAGATATAGAGCGATCGCTTTGTGAAAAATGTTCACCCACAGGTGATGCAGCGTTTTTCTCTTTTATCATTTGAGAATGTAGTGATTGTCTTGTTTTGTCCACATAGTTGCTATTGGGGCATTAATGCACTGGATGGAGTATACCACATGTTGTCATAGGCATGGGTAGGACCCATGGATCTTGAAAGCTGTGTTGTGGAGGGTGTTGATCATTGTAGCAGTGGAAATATGGCTGTGGAAATATTTGCATCTGTTGTTCTGGGAGGGTCTGGTGCTGCCTTGAGTTGGTGTGTCCTGGGCTGCAGGAAGTTTGCTTCTGATGGTGAGCTTGGAGAGATTGGTGGTTGTTTGAAGGCCAGAAGAGGGGCTTCAGGAAAGATTTCAGAATAGGGTCCCCATTAAGTGAGCGGTTTTAGTTGTTTGATGATACCCCCTATGGGTTCCAGTGTGGCATGGTAGGTGTGTGCGTTAGAGGAGGTTTTATTTCTGTACTGAAGCAAGTTCTCTTGGGGTATTAGGGTAGCCCATTCCGTGATGCGATCTACTTCTCTGGTGGAGTGTCCTTGGTGGTGGTTTTGAGTGTATTAAGGTGATTAATGAAGCGCTTTGTAAGCACTTTGAAATCGTCAGATGGAAGACATATGTAAATGATTATTATATTCGTGTCAAAATTACATTCTCAGAAAAATAAAATGTGGCTATATATAAACCATATATAAGTGTTCCTCACCTGGTGTAAATTGACTTCAGTGGAACTACAGATTACCCCAGCTGGGAACCCAGCCTTGAAACATGGATCTGGAAATCTTTCAGGAAAGGGTTTTTTTCCTGAGATTTCTAGCACTTCTGGTGTTTATTACTGAAACCCAGAAGTAACAAAAACTTATCAGAAGATTCCGGAATTGATTTCACTTTGAGAGTTAGGATGATTTTAAACAGAAAGTTCTGTAGGGCAGGTACCCACTGGCTGGCACAGTTTTCCTCTTTGATAGTGCCATGTATATATACAATGCTACATAAACAGTAACTTCTAGGCTATAGTAATAATAATATAAAATTGGTCAACAGTTTACAAGCCTTGAAATGCTCAGTGATTCTAAGTCCTATCATGGGTAGTCATAGTGTAAAAGTAAATGTCTTTCTAAAAGGTATAGTGCCTCAAAGCTTGATTAGAAAAAGAGTCAACATGTTTTTTGTAAAGGGAAATCATACCTCACCAATCTACTAGAATTCTTTGAAGGGGTAAACAGGCACATGGACAAGGGGGATCCAGTGCATATAGTGTACTAAGATTTTCAGAAAGCCTTTGACAAGGCCCCTCACCAAAGGCTTTTAAGCAAAGTAAGCTGTCATGGGATAAGAGGGAAGGTCCTCTCATGGATTGTAACTGGTTAAAAGATAGGAAACAAAGGGTAGGAATAAATGGTCAGTTTTCAGAATGGAGAGAGCTAAACTGTGGTATCCCCCATGGGTCTGTACTGGGACCAGTCCTATTCAACATATTCAGAAATTATCTGGAAAAAGGGGCAAACAGTGAGGTGGCAAAATTTGCAGATGATACAAAACTACTCAAGATAGTTAAGTCCCAGGCAGACTGCGAAGAGCTACAAAAGGATCTCTCAAAACCGGGTGACTGGGCAACAAAATGGCAGATGAAATTCAATGTTGATAAATGCAAAGTAGTGCACATTGGAAAACATAATCCCAACTATACATATAAAATGATGGGGGCTAAATTAGCTGTTACCACCCGTCATTGTGGATAGTTCTCTGAAAACATCCACTAAATGTGCAGCGGCAGTCAAAAAGGTGAACAGAATGTTGGGAATCATTAGGAAAGGGTTAGATAATAAGACAGAAAATATCATATTGCCTCTATATAAATCCATGGTACGCCCACATCTTGAATACTGCATGCAGATGTGATCGCTCCATCTCAAAAAAGATATTGGAATTGGAAAAGGTTCAGAAAAGGGCAACAAAATTATTAGGGGTATGGAATGGCTTCCATATGAGGAGAGATTAATAAGACTAGGAGTTTTCAGCTTGGAAAAGAGATGACTAACGGGGGATATGATTGAGGTCTGTAAAATCATGACTGGTGTGGAGAAAGTAGATAAGGAAGTGTTATTTACTCCTTCTCATAACACAAGAACTAGGGGTCACCAAATGAAATTAATAGGCAGCAGGTTTAAAACAAACAAGTAGTAGTATTTCTTCACCCAACGCACAGTCAGCCTGTGGAACTCTTTGCCAGAGGATGTTGTGAAGGCCAAGACCATAACAGGGTTCAAAAAAGAACTAGATAAATTCATGGAGGATAGGTTCATCAATGGCTATTAGCCAGGATGGGCAGAGATAGTGTCCGTAACCTCTGTTTGCCAGAAGCTGGGAATGAGCAACAGGGAATGGATCATTTGATGATTACCTGTTCTGTTCATTCCCTCTGGGGCACCTGGCACTGGCCACTGTCGGAAGACAGGATACTGAGCTAGAGGGACCTTTGGTCTGACCCAGTATGGCCGTTCCTATGTAATATTCTACCTTATTAAAATGCACACAGTTAATTATTCTATACAGTATTTGACATTACAGAATAGAATTACCACAGCAATTTAGGCCATGTTAGAATAAAAGTGCAGCACCAAACTTCCTGGCTTGATGGGTTTTACTCATGACAAGAACAAGTGTTTTTAGGACTTTTTTCCTGTGTGCATAATTGAACGGTTCTGTTCACCTTAGAATCACATGGAGAAATTATTTGAAGCTGGATATGAAGAAATGTGAGAAAAAGTTCATTTTCTCCTTTGCACTGTTTTTTTTTTAATTGTTGCTGAAGAATTAAAATATCAAATTAAATCAGATATTGCCAGAGATGTTGGTGACACAAACTGGTGAATGCTTTTTTTGAATCACTTGTGGCTTTTCAGAACTGAGTTTCTGATACTTCTCAATATGTTCTGTGAGCTCAGATGCTTTTTATATATAGATACGTTGTCCTCTTTACGTTTCTTAGCTAATTTAACACTTGCAATACTTACATTCTGATATGCGTAGTATGTAAGCAGAATGCCTATCCCAGGAGATAAACTGTCTGCCGTAGGTTTAGGAAGCTGTGAGTTGAAACCTTACTGGGTTTTCTTTATTAAATGTTCTGTGTATCTGTTTAACTCTCACTGTAATATGGATGACTAACTTCTCACCATGTAATTATCTTTATTGGCTATAAACTGGCTGCATCTGACTAGAATATTTCAGCTTTTTTTTTAAGAAGAACCAAAACCTATAGTAAATTAAATCCAATTTCCATGAAGTTTTGTGTACATTTAAATCTTTGTATGTATTTTGTTGGAACTTTGTAATCCTTGACTAAAATGCTTAATTAACATCTTTTGGCAGCATCTATACTATGTTTCCATTAAATTAATGAGGCTGTATGGGCACCAACTGCTGGCTAATTTACAAGAAAATGTTTGTTTCTGCTTATCCAAATGTGCGGTGTAAACTAGCAGATAATCCTGTCGGCTTTGTTGTTTCTAGTCCTCTTGGTGTGCTCACATTTAAAAAAGACCTCTCTATTATCCTCATCTGTTTTCCTTTCAATATGCTAAGCATGAAAAAATTCCCATCTCCTTAACTGTTTTTCTAAGATGCGCTGGGTAATAGCGTGGAGCTAGCCCCATTGTTATCATATTGCAGGCCTCTTCTCTCTTGTTCTGCGTTGGACCCATTTATAGCCACCCACATGCACTCTCAGTGTCTAGCACAGGGATTCTCAACCTTTTCCTTTCTGAGGCCCCCCAACATGCTATAAAAACTCCACAGCCCACCTGTGCCACAATTGATTTTCTGCATATAAAAACCAGGGCCAGCATTAGGGGGTAGCTAGCAAGGCCATTACCTGGGGTCCCACAAAGCTAAGCTTCTCAGGCTTCAGCTTCAACCTGGGGTGGCAGGGCTTGGGGCTCCAGGCTTCAGTACCACACGGCACAGCTTTGGCCTTCTGCCCTAGGCCCCAGTAAGTCTAATGCTGGCCCTGCTGGTTGGACCCTCTGAAACCTGCTTTTGGCACCCCATAGGGCCCCGTAGGGTTGCGAACTTTCTAATTGCATAAAACAGAACCCCCTGCCCTGCCCCTTCTCTGAGGCCTCGCCCCCCCCACTCGCTCCATCCCCCTTCCCTCCGTCACTTACTCTCTCCACCCTCACTCACTTTCACCGGGCTGGAGTAGCATGTTGAGGTGTGGGAGGGGGGTAAGGGCTCTGGCTGGGGGTGTGGGCTCTGGGATGAGGCTGTGAATGTGAGGGTTTGGGTGGGCTCTGGGCTGGGGCAGACAATTGGGGTGCAAGGGGGTATGGCATCTGGGCTGGAGGTGTGGGATCCAGGTGGGGCCAGAAATGTGGGGTTCAGGGTGCAGGAGGGGGCTCCGGGCTAGGGCAGTGGGTAGGGGTGCAGTGGGGTGAGGGCTCCAACTGAGGGTATGGGCTCTGGGGTGGAGCCTGGTATAAGGGGTTTGGGGTGCGGAGGGGTCTCTGAGCTGCTGCTGAGGGGTTTGGAGTACAGGAGGGGGTGTAGGCTCCAGATGGGGGTAAGGGCTCTGGGGTGGGGTTGGGGATGAGGAATTTGGGGTACAGGAGGGGGCTCTGGGCTGGGACAGAGTTGGGGTGTGGGGGAGATGAGGGCTCTGGCTTGGGGTGCGGGCTCTGGGTTGGGGCAGCAAATGAGAGGTTTGGGGTGCAGGAGGGAGCTCAGGGCTGGAGTAGGGTGCTGGGATGTTGTGGGGGTGCAGGCTCAGGGAGGAAGTTTGGGTGTCGGAGAGGACTCCGGACTGGAACAGGGGGTTGGAGTTCTGGATGCAGGGTACCGGCGGTGCTTACCACATCTCCCGGAAGTGGATGCCAGGTCCCCGCAGCCCCTAGGTGCATGGGCAGCCAGTGAGGCTCCGCACGCTGCCCTTGTGTGTTCAGGCACCTCCCCCGCAGCTCCCACGGGTCGCGGTTCCCAGCCAATGGGAGCTGCGGAGCCAGCACTCAGGGCACGGGCAGCGCGCGGAGCCTCCCTGGCTGCCCCAGCACCTAGGGGCCGTAGGGACCCAGTGACTGCTTCCAGGAGCCACGAGGAGCTAGGGCAAGCAGGGAGCCTGCCTTAGCCCCGGGCTGCTGCTGCACCGCTGACCGGACTTTTAATGGTCCGGTTGGCAGTGCCGACTGGAGCCTCCAGGGTCACTTTTTGACGGGGCGTTCCAGTCGAAAACCAGACGCCTGGCAAGAGATTCTTGGAGCAGCTTGCCTTAGTGCTGCATTCTCAACAACCTCCCTGAGCCCTCCTTTGCAGGTAACATGGAGGGGAATCTCCGCTCTCTTCCACATCATGCCGGAGGATTAGGAAAAGAACACGTGTTCCCCATGAAAGGGGCTATGGAGAAGGTGCCCCAATCCCTTTCCACTTTTGGTTTGTACAGAGAGGGAGAAAAGATCCACCAAAGAGCAACGTCTGTAGAGGTGTATGTGTGAGGGGAAAGAATGACTGTGGGGTATAAGGAGTGGGGAGTAGCTTAATGGTGATACCTGTGACACGGTACAAGGGCATCCTCTGATTCCCAGGAAATTGACAGTTCGTGCCAGATTTGGTTCCTTGTCCCCTTGTGGAGGGAAAGAGTTTTAAATGATTGGTGGTGAAGGTCACGCTCCGTGTTAGGGGCACAGGATTGGGCTAACTCCTAAACTGAGCTAGCCAGCGTTTCTTCTTATAAAGCCTATTGGAGGTAGTTATATAACCTCCATTGCATAGCTGGGGGCAAGGTGCCTTAAAATCTTCCATGTATTAATCCTCATAACAGGTAGGGAACAGCTATTACCCTATATTATAGATGGGGAACTGAGACAGAGAGACTAAGGGAGTTGTTTAGTGGTCGAGCAGTGAATTGAACCAGGGTCTCCTGAGTCTTAGGATAGCACCTTAAAGACCAGACCAGACCATCCTTCCTTTCTGCAGTGGCTCTTATTTAAAAGAAAACACCCTGCTGACTGTGAACGTGTGTGTATTTTTGCTGAGTCATTCCTCCTGCTTTCACTACCTTACCAAGCTACCTTTTAAAACTTGCTCTTATTTCTCATTATGGGATTCTGCTGTTTGGCCAGGTGTTGCTATGCTCCTGTCAATTGCAGCTTATGACGTGACTGTCTCTGTGCCTCGTCGTTACTTGTATGGAATATACCACACATACGACGGCTTTGCAAGCTGATCTCTCTCATCTGGTGTTTCATTTTCCCTTTCATGTGCTTTCCTCGCCTCCGCTTGTGTTTACAAGCTTTGAGGCTCCCACAACAAAATTGTTTCATCTTGATGTTGATGTCTTTTTTTCCCCATTGTCTAGTTTCCATAAAAGTTGTTTTGGCAGTTTTTTGAAAGTGCAATTTATCATTATTGCCCAAATAAGCATAATAGACATTCTAGTGAATTCCAGATCGGGACTGCATGACTCAAACCGCACACGTTTCCCCATGTCCTTTTTCTCTGACAATAACTACAACCACATAAACATACTTTGTGAACCCATGTTTTGTTGTTTGGAGGGCATAATTTCTCATTATTTGTTGTGATGCATAGAAGCTTTTACCTAGCTAATTTGGTTTGGGATTGTAAAGGCTTGCTATAAATAATAGTATTCATTAACTGCCTGGCTTGGATGGATGCGATAGCTAATACAGTAAACACAGACCCTGCCTTGTATACAAGTTTGGAGCAGTACAATGGGGACTGTATACACGAAATAACAAATGGCTAGGGACAGAAGATTGGGAATTTCAACACGCCCTCTCTCATAATACAAAAATAAAGAATAGTAAATATGGCAGGCGACCAGCTTGGCTTAATGGTGAAATCCTAGCGGATCTTAAACATAAAAAAGAGGCTTACAAGAAGTGGAAGATTGGACATATGACCAGGGAAGAGTATAAAAATATTGCTCGGGCATGTAGGAATGAAATCAGGAGGGCCAAATCGCACCTGGAGCTGCAGCTAGCGAGAGATGTCAAGAGTAACAAGAAGGGTTTCTTCAGGTATGTTGGCAACAAGAAGAAAGCCAAGGAAAGTGTGGGCCCCTTACTGAATGAGGGAGGCAACCTAGTGACAGAGGATGTGGAAAAAGCTAATGGACTCAATGCTTTTTTTGCCTCTGTTTTCACTAACAAGGTCAGCTCCCAGACTGCTGCGCTGGGCATCGCAAAATGGGGAAGAGATGGCCAGCCCTCTGTGGAGATAGAGGTGGTTCGGGACTATTTAGAAAAGCTGGACGTGCACAAGTCCATGGGGCCGGACGAGTTGCATCCGAGAGTGCTGAAGGAATTGGCGGCTGTGATTGCAGAGCCATTGGCCATTATCTTTGAAAACTCGTGGCGAACGGGGGAAGTCCCGGATGACTGGAAAAAGGCTAATGTAGTGCCAATCTTTAAAAAAGGGAAGAAGGAGGATCCTGGGAACTACAGGCCAGTCAGCCTCACTTCAGTCCCTGGAAAAATCATGGAGCAGGTCCTCAAAGAATCAATCCTGAAGCACTTGCATGAGAGGAAGGTGATCAGGAACAGCCAGCATGGATTCACCAAGGGAAGGTCATGCCTGACTAATCTAATCGCCTTTTAGGATGAGATTACTGGTTCTGTGGATGAAGGGAAAGCAGTGGATGTATTGTTTCTTGACTTTAGCAAAGCTTTTGACACGGTCTCCCACAGTATTCTTGTCAGCAAGTTAAGGAAGTATGGGCTGGAAGAATGCACTATAAGGTGGGTAGAAAGCTGGCTAGATTGTCAGGCTCAACGGGTAGTTATCAATGGCTCCATGTCTAGTTGGCAGCCGGTATCAAGTGGAGTACCCCAAGGGTCGGTCCTGGGGCCGGTTTTGTTCAATATCTTCATAAATGATCTGGAGGATGGTGTGGATTGCACTCTCAGCAAATTTGCGGATGATACTAAACTGGGAGGAGTGGTAGATACGCTGGAGGGGAGGGATAGGATACAGAAGGACCTAGACAAATTGGAGGATTGGGCCAAAAGAAATCTGATGAGGTTCAATAAGGATAAGTGCAGGGTCCTGCACTTAGGACGGAAGAACCCAATGCACAGCTACAGACTAGGGACCGAATGGCTAGGCAGCAGTTCTGCGGAAAAGGACCTAGGGGTGACAGTGGACGAGAAGCTGGATATGAGTCAGCAGTGTGCCCTTGTTGCCAAGAAGGCCAATGGCATTTTGGGATGTATAAGTAGGGGCATAGCGAGCAGATCGAGGGACGTGATCGTTCCCCTCTATTCGACATTGGTGAGGCCTCATCTGGAGTACTGTGTCCAGTTTTGGGCCCCACACTTCAAGAAGGATGTGGATAAATTGGAGAGAGTCCAGCGAAGGGCAACAAAAATTATTAGGGGTCTGGAACACATGAGTTATGAGGAGAGGCTGAGGGAGCTGGGATTGTTTAGCCTGCAGAAGAGAAGAATGAGGGGGGATTTGATAGCTGCTTTCAACTACCTGAAAGGGGGTTCCAAAGAGGATGGCTCTAGACTGTTCTCAATGGTAGCAGATGACAGAACGAGGAGTAATGGTCTCAAGTTGCAGTGGGGGAGGTTTAGATTGGATATTAGGAAAAACTTTTTCACTAAGAGGGTGGTGAAACACTGGAATGCGTTACCTAGGGAGGTGGTAGAATCTCCTTCCTTAGAGGTTTTTAAGGTCAGGCTTGACAAAGCTGGGATGATTTAACTGGGATTTGGTCCTGCTTCGAGCAGGGGGTTGGACTAGATGACCTTCTGGGGTCCCTTCCAACCCTTATATTCTATGATTCTATGAAAGGAGTATTCAATGAGACTAGATTTAAATCTCATAAAAGGAAATACTTTTTCACACAATGCAAAATTAGCCTGTGGAATACATTGCCACAAGATGTCACTGAGGCCATAAGCTTAGCATCAGAAAACAATTAGAAATTTTTATGGATAGTGAGAATATTCAAAACGAACAGTAAATATTGTAAAGAAAATACACACAAGTTTTAGAAGAGATATGCACCCTCATGCTTCTGGGCATAAGGAAAAACTCAACGAATTGGGACCCTGGAGGAAGGTTATTCTTTACCTGCCTGTTGTAGGGTTTCTTCCATCCTCCTCTGATGCAGCAGGTGCTCACTACTATCAGAGAGCCAGCATGGAAATTCCTATATTTCTATGTGCTGGAATGAATGTGTGTGATTTTAATATATTCTCTTTTCCTTTGTGTTGGTCTGACCTGGAATAATCCTGAAACAAGTAGCCTTCCTGTCTGGTGATGGGATTACATTTATGTTGCAAAGCCCTAACACAGATGTAGATGTTCTCCAATCATATGCCAGCTGAGTTTGAACTTGTAAGAGTTTGATGAAGCTGGGTAGATTAAGATGGTGTGAGTAAATTCAATCTCTAATTTCATCTCCAATCTCTGATTACATTGTCTACTATGTAACATATCTTTCCATGGCCATAGAAAGTGGAGGATATCTTAATGGTCTAAGTACCAAGCTTGTCATTGTTAGACTCCTCAGGTTCAGATCAACTCTTTGTCCTTAAGAAACAGATAAAGTGAGTACCTTATGGTTTATTATGTGTGCCTTATTTGGAAGAAACATTAAAAACAAAGGACTTGCTGTATGAACATTAAAAATGGCTGGCACCTTACAAGAGTGTAGATTCCAGTGTCCTTTGCCAAAATTTCCTCTGTGCAGCTTTTGTGAGTCACTCAGTTGTTGCCCTCTATGACATCTCAGGGTCTGCTCAGACCAGTAAGGGGTTCTGTCAGCACTTGCCCTGTAACTTTGGGGTGCCAGGGTACCATGCAGTTATGGTTCAGATCCCTGACATCAGTAGCCGGACCAAAAGCACAAGGTCTCACCCTGGCTTCCACCAGCCTAGTTACTCCTTGCAAAGTGATACAAACAGCCCTTGCAGTCCCAAGTCTCTCCAAATCGGTCCTCCTCGAGTTCTTAAGCACCAAACACGCAGACTATTCCCCACTGGTTCACCACCCCTAAAGGCGTGAAACCAGCCCCTCAGTTATCAGTTCACTTTGGGATACAGGCTCCACACAGTTCGCACAATAGAGACCTACTCAGAGTAAAACCAAACAAAAAGTTTATTTTCTAGATCAGTTCATAGAGGAACAAGTAAGGGAAAGCAAACACATAAGAATTACATGAAAAATCAGCATAAAGATGAAACATCAGGCTTTACACTTCCACTTTAGAGAAAATCCCTTTTGTAATACGAGTTAGAGTTACCGGTAGCCTTTGAACAGTCTCTAGCCCTCTAGCTGTGGGGAGGGGGGCAGGATCCAGCATTCATGGATAGCTTCCCACCTAAAGGCTGTCCCTCGGTATTTACACAGATTTCACTTCAAACCCCTTCTATTTTAAAAGAATTTGCAGCATAGGTAACCTGAAGGGGAGAGCATAAGAGGTAAAGTGCTGCCCCCCGATTTCTGCTTGGCTGCCGGAGGCAGGGGTGGGAGAGGGGATCTGTCCTTTTCCCTCAGTACCTGCCTCCCTGCACATTCAGCCCCTGTCCCTGGCAGCCAGGCCCGGGCAGGGAGAGGAAGGTGTGGGACCAGCCACACCTCACACTGGTCTCTCCTGGTGGCTGCTCTGTGCAGTACAACAGCTGCCTGCAAGAGCCAGGCTGGGGAGGTGGTGGCTTCCACTCCCCGCCTTGGCCTGGCTTTCAGGGACAGAGGCCAAGCAAACCGGTGTCCCCTCTCCGCCCCAGCAGGTTTCTGGCTCACTCAGCACCTGTCCCCAGCAACCAGGCCCGGGTAGGGAGCGCAAGCCGCTGCCTCCCCAGCTGGGTTCTCTCAGGGCTGGTCTACACTGCGGGGGGGGGGGGATCGATCTAAGATATACAACTTCAGCTACGAGAATAGTGTAGCTGAAGTCGACGTATCTTAGATCGACTTAGAATCCCTTACTTCGCGTCCTCGCGGCGCGGGATCGACAGCCGCCCTTCCCCCGACGACTCCGCCTCTCGCCCTGGTGGAGTCCCGGAGTCGACGGCAGAGCGATCAGGGATCGATCGCTACCCGCCAATCCGGTGGGTAGTGTAGACGTGGCCTCAGGCAGCTGCCGCGTTGCACACAGCAGCGGCCCTGAGCAGCCATAGGGTGACCATATGTCCAATTTTAGCCACGATAGTCCCTTTTTTAAGCCCTGTCCTGGCCGTCCCAACCTTTTTGGTAAAAGTGGGCATTTGTCCCGTTTGCTCTTGCTGACTCGATCAGGTGACAAGAGCAAATGGGATAAATGCCCGCTTCTGTCACAAAATAAAGTGGGGTGCAGTGCGGAGGAACATGTGGGAGAGGGCTCAGGCAGTGTCCCATTTGCCCTTTGGGAAATATGGTCACCATAGGCAGCCACCTTCAGCCGTGTGAGAAGCAGCTCCATCCCACTCCCCGTCCGGGCCTGGCTGCCAGAGTCAGGGGCTGAATGTGCCGGGAGAGGGGAGGCAGAGTGGGAGAAGGACAGAGCCCCCTCTCCCCACAGATAATTCTGGTGGGGCAGGGAGTGCATGGCAGTCCCTGGGCTGAGTGCAGAGCAGTGTGGTGGGGGTCACTGGGGAAGGTGCCGGGAGCAGGTTCCATGGCCTCTGCTCAGCCGGGCCATGTGCCTCTGGGCCCAACTGGGCCGCAGTTGGGCCCAGAGGCATGTGCTTCCCGCTCCTGTGCCCCCAGCCTCCCCCGGGAGCCAGGAGGATTGGCCGCCCTGGCCCAGGGAGGTGGGGCTGAAAGCTCCTCCCAGAGGAGAAACATGGGGCAGTCACGTATCCTCCCCTTTATATGGTGTGCCCCCCCACCCCCTGTCCCCCAGTATCAGGAGGCATGAGTCATCTATGGTTTGCCAGGGTTTTTTTAGATAGATATTCAAAGTGGGGAAATCCCTAGTTGTCTGAGTCTTTCCATTAATTCTTACTGGCCCATCATTGTCATTTCCTGGGTTTCCAATGCAACATTACTTGAGCCCACTTTTGTGTAAATACATAGCTTGAGAAGTACCCCTCCCTGCTATGAGGGGTAGCTACAGTTCCACCACACATTATGAGCAGTTTTCTATATACATAAATACATAGATTCATAGCCACAGATTTTATACATATATCTCATAATGACCGTCAAGTTCAAAAGCGTTCATAAAAGACCGTCTCAACATACTTTTATAGTATAACACAATATGCAATCAGTTGGTTTAATTGTGCATTTTGGGGGTTTAAACCTTCTGTTCTCCTTTTGGGGTGTCTGGACTTTGATTGTCACCCTCCAGACTGGATGTGCCTGTACTTTGTTTCAGTCATACTTTAGTTAATTAAACGATTTTGAATCCTTTGAGATGGCATGTGTTATGTAAATATAAAATGTAGCATTAATGCTACTCCACTGTTGAATTCTGATCATTAAAAGGTGAATTCCTGTGGGTTTCTCCCCCCACCCCAGGTTAATTCACTTTTTCTGGGTAGTCATAAGAATGTAAGAATGGCCATACTGGGTCAGACCAAAGGTCCATCTTGCCCAGTATCATGTCTTCCAACAGTGGCCAATGCCACGTTCCCCAGCGGGAATGAATAGAACAGTGATCCATCCCCTGCTGCCCATTCCCAGCTTCTGGAAAACAGAGGCAAGGGTTACCATCCCTGCCCATCCTGGCTAATAGCTGTTGATGGACCTATCCTCCATGAACTTATTTAGTTCTTTTTTGAACCCTGTCATAGTCTTGGCCTTCACAACATCCTCTGGCAAGGAGTTCCACAGGTTGACTGTGTGTTGTGTGAAATGTCGCATTATATCAGAACACCCAAAGTGTGTGTGTGTGTGACAGGGAGAGAGTTGTGCGGGGGGGGGGGAGTTAATAATTTTACATAAATTTTGTTCCAGATGCAAGAGCACTAGATAATAATGGACAGCTAATCAAGCTATGTGAAGAATCAGAATAAGGTTTGTGATCATGATATTTTAAAGACTTGAAAGAAAACTACAGTGCTTAGTTAGAATACCTTGTGTAACCAAAATGGTTATTTGATAAATAAGAATGTCTTCAAATTGATTTTGAAAGGACTGTCACCATTGTAGTGAATTGTATAAATGGCTTCACAGTGAGAGGTACCATTTAATGTTAATTTGCCCTGAAGCAGCAATCTGATGCTGGTTAGGACTATGATATTGGATATCTAAATTTAGTATCCAGTTAAATATTGAATTTATTTGCCCAAAACCGTTGTTTATTTTTAGCTGTATCGGTGTTCATGGCCCTTTAAAGACAAATATAAGCAGCCAAGTTCTATGCCTTGTGAAGCTTGTAGTGTGTCTGATCCTGCAAACTTTCAGGAACTACCCACAGTATTAAGACACTGTCTTAAACTTTAGTGGAATTACTCATGGAAGTAAGCACTACTCTTAGTTGTAAGTGTTCACAAGATCAGATATGTACCGAGAAAGTTATTCTGTGTTTATTACAAACACAAAACCCATATAGTTTCAGTTTATAATATTAGAAAATCTCATTCTAAATTAAAATTAATCCATGAGTTCAATGCTGAGGTTGAGTTTGGGGGTGGGGGGAGAGGAAAAAACAAGGCCTTCTGTGTTCTCTGGCACAAAACTGCAGCGATGTTCAGAATAAACATTCCCAGCAGTGGTAACTGCACATTCACTGTCCATGCTAAGTTGTGGGAGCTGCCAGGTAAGCATGTGCAGATTTAGCTAAGCATGGAAAATGCACCCTTGTCATGCTGATGGCTCAGCGTCTGAGAAGAGATTTTTTTTCCATATACAAGTTAAACTCTTCATATCGATATCAGTAGATTTGGATAATAAATCAACTGAGTTTAGTAGAATGAGTTCTGAATATATGGTGTTGTTCAGTTTTAACCAAGGTGCCTTACCACCTTGTGTTATCATTTAAACCTGTGTAAAGGATGCGAAGTGGGTGTAAAACGTTACTAGAGCAGAATGGTAGCTTTTTACCCTCATTCTGCACAGAAGTAAATAGCTGCACAAAGCCAAGATAGCGGAAAATCAGGCCCGAGATCTGGTTATTGGCTTAGCACACTGATTCCACCTTCTGTAAATAACCTTTGAATGAATAACAAAAGGATTTGGGGAAGATAATAGTTGGTTGTTCCCCTTTGACAACTAGATAATAGAAACATTATAATAATAATGTATATGGACAGGGATATGTTCATAGCCTATATACAATTTCAACATTAGTTGAATGTGCAGGTCAGTGTGTATCATTTTGTTTTTAACTGTTCTGTAAATATGTTTACCCCATTCCTGGTCATAAGAAGGTGCATTATCTAGGAGTTTGAGCACAAAAGTGGAATTTACGTTTCAAGGGTTCTATTCCAGCTCCTTCACTGATTCTGTAGGACTCAATGTACCCAAGTGTACAATAACATTTAGTCTACCTCACAGGGCTACAAGTGTATTGAGAGGCTTAATTACATGAAAGTTGGTCAGTGACTTTGAGATCCTAGAGCAATGGTGGGCAACTTGCAGCCCACAGGTTGCATGCGGCCCATCAGGGTAATCTGGTTGCGGGCCGCGAGACATTTTGCTGATGTTGACTGTCCGCAGGCACAGCCCCCGCAGCTCCCGGTGGCCGCAGTTTGCCATTCCTGGCCAATGGGAGCTGCGGGAAGCGGCAGTTGGCTGGAAATGGCGAACCGCGACCACTGGGAGCTGCGGGGGACCGTGCCTGTGGACTGTCAATGGGTTGCCCACTGTCCTACAGCTATATGGCCCAGCTCCCACTGGGTACAGCAGGACAAGGAAATGGGGTACGTCAGAGGAGCTACCTTGCTCTGAGATACATAATAGGAGACAGCGGACTGTTTTAAATTATGTCAGTTTGGAATAGCCAGCAGCCAGTAGCATCCTGGTCAAGTCCCAGCATTCCCCTTACTCTAAAACTAGCCAGGATTGATGGTATATTAGCAGGCTTCATTGTCTGTAGGCAACTGAAGACTCCCCCATGCAAGGGGAATTTTCAGCTGGTGAAATCTGGCCAGTTTCCTTCCCCCATATGCTGTCAGAGCTGCGCAGAGGCAGGATACAACCAGACAATCCAGTTCTATAAGTGCAAGGTGCCATTTCACCATATCATTAAGAGAGTGAGAGAAAGGAAAAAAAGAATGACTGGAAAATTCAGTAACAATGAGTGCTGTCTTGCTATGGCAGAACGCTTCCTGCCTAAATTGGAAGAGTTAGTGAAGACCTGCCAAGAATGGCATTGAGAGAAAAACATTGTCAGGTGAGAAGATAAAAACTCTTCAGCATGGTTCCTGTGTTGGGTCCTTCCTGGCACTTGGCAAAGTAGAGTGGACAAGTAATGAGAAACAACAATGATAAGTGCCAGCCATCTGGACTTAAGCCCAAGCTGCTAGTGATGTTGTGGAACAAAACAGACTCTCAAGCTAGGAGGTCTCTTACCTTCCCTAGAGAGTTTAGAAAGACTGAAAAATAAGGGAGGGAGCATTTGAACACAGTCTTTGGGGAAATATAAGATTTCAGCCACCAGACTTACTATTATCCGTATTGCTACTTCCATTCTATCTAAACAATAGAGTTAATAACCTTATAGTAATTTATTGTGAAATAATGTGTGTGCTTTAGTTTTAAACTAAGGGACGGATGGAGGATGACGGGATAAAACTGTGTATGAGGAATACATAAAACTGCCGGGCCAAGTTGTGAAATTAACAGGACTGTTTGTGTGAGTAGACGTTGCAAGATTGAGGTGTTAGCCCTGGCCGAGCTGTCCTGGCTGGGTTGCATCTTAGTTTATTGAATTCTGCTTCCCTAAATCTCCCTGCCATTTTCATTGGGTTCTATAGTTTTCTTCCATTTCTGGCCTATTCCGCAGACTAACTTGTGTAATTACTGGGGCTTTTTCCCTCCAGTGTAATACAGTTTGTATTTGTTATTATTATTATCTATCAGTAGTACATTATGGTGATAACCTTCCGGAGAACTCCTGTACTCGTTCTTGACTTTCCTTTAAGTTCTCTCAATACTTAAGAGCGTTGTCTTCTGGTGGTCAGTGATTATGCTGTCTTGCACTGTTAATGCTTTGAGCTGCTCATTCATACCCTTAAGGATCATGCCAGGTGATCCAATAAATCACAGGGATCATTTTTGTCCTAGTTTTACATAACTGATCCACTTTGTGGCAGAGTCCTTCATACTTCGCTCATTTCTTTTCTTGTTTCTTTGTTATGTTTGTCTGATGGTATGGCAATATCAATTAACATGGTCTATTGGTCTTTTTTCCCCTATAACTACTATGTCCTGTTTGCCTACACCATTTGGCCTGTAATAATTTAATGATTTAATTATTAATAATTTAATAATTTAATTCCATCAAATCTTAGCTTCTTCATTCTCTAGAGTCCTTTCAGTTCAGTGGCTGTCATACCACATGGTGTGTTTAAATCAGTTCTGGCCACAGAGGCTCCAGTGCAGACACTTGGCAACCGCATTGTGGCTGTTCGTATGTTCTCTCCCAGTCAGGCCCCTGCAGACACACAACACATATTCTACCATCTTTTCCTTTTCGTAACACATTCTGTAGTTCGGGGAGCAGATCTGTCGGTCAATTTTTGTTTTGAACATAGGACTTAAGGACTGCTGTTGTGCACTCATAATGAGGCTATCTTTTGCGATATCGTATTACAAGCCATGAGTTTGTTAATTTTCAATCAGTAATGAGTTTGATCTCTCTCCACCAGTGTCTATGCACTGAGTTCTATGTAAATCTTTGAAGTCTTCCTTGGATGATTTCCTTTCCTTTATGCTTTCTTCGGTTGGGATGCACACTTGGCCATCACTTGTTATCTTGACCAGATAATTTTTCATGCTGGCTGACTCCTAATATATTTTGATGTTATATTCTTCATTGTCAATTGCTTCCTGCATGGATAGAAGACCTTTTCCTCCATAGCATCTTTAGATGTATATCCTGTCCACATTTTGATTGATATTCATTACTCTATGTATCTCCAGGAACTTTCTTGTTTGGATGACAGGTTGTTTCTTCTCTTCTTGATTCCACTTGAGCACTTTGGCAGTGTACTGTACTGCTGGTATCACCCACATATTACAAACTCACAAACCCACTCTCCTGTTGGTAAGGAGAGTGATCACTTTAGATAAGCTATTACCAACAGGAGAGTGGGTTTGTCGGGGGGGGAGGGGGAAGAAAACCTGGATTTGTGCTGGAAATGGCCCAACTTGATTATCATACACATTGTAAGGAGAGTGATCACTTTAGATAAGCTATTACCAGCAGGAGAGTGGGGTGTGGGGGGAAAGAAAACCTTTTGCAGTGGTAAACACCCATTTTTTCATGGTTTGTGTGTATAATGACAGGTTTCAGAGTAACAGCCATGTTAGTCCGATGCATCCGATGAAGTGAGCTGTAGCTCACGAAAGCTTATGCTCAAATAAATTGGTTAGTCTCTAAGGTGCCACAGGTACTCCTTTTCTTTTTGTGTGTACAAGAATATCTTCTGTACTTTCCACAGTATGCATCCTATGAAGTGAGCTGTAGCTCACGAAAGCTTATGCTCAAATAAATTGGTTAGTCCCTAAGGTGCCACAAGTACTCCTTTTCTTTCTGCGAATACAGACTAACACGGCTGTTACTCTGAAACCTGTCATTTTTCAGATATTTATCAAGTTGTTCAAGTAAGCAATCATGGAGAGATGTTCGGTGTTTCAGGTAGAATTCATGCATCCCACCTGGTCTGGGTGCTTTCCAATTTTTCGTTCCTCTCAGTACCTCATCTATTTCTTTCTTTGATGATACTGCATATTCCTCTACTGTGTGGTTTTTAAATTTTTCTCTCAAGTTCTAATCCAGTCCACTGTCTGGTTATGTTGTACATCAAACGACCAGATTTCCTTCCAGTAGAGCAAAAACTCTTCCACATTGCCTCTAACTAGTGAATGCCAGTGAAAATGAGGTAGGATCAGAGGCTAAAATAGGGAAAGAACAATTTAAAAATTACTTTGATGAGTTAGATGTCTTCAAGTCACCAGGGCCTGATGAAATATATCGTAGAATACTCAAGGAGCTGGCTGAGGAGATACCTGAGCCATTGCTGATTATCTCTGAAAAGTCTAGAATCTCTCCTGTCTTCCATGAGGACTGGAAAAGGGCAAATATAGTGCCAATCTATAAAAAGGGAAATAAGGACAACTCAGGAAATTACAGACCCGTCATCTTAACTTCAGTATCCAGAAAGACAATGGAGCAAATAATTAAGCAATCAATTTGCAAACACCTAGAAGATAATAGGGAGATAAATAACAGTCAGCATGGATTTGTCAAGAACAAATCATGTCAAATCAACCTTATAGCTTTCTTTCACAGGGCAACAAGCCCTGTGGATGGCAGGAAGTGGTAGATGTGGTATATATTGACTTCAGTAAGACTTTTGATACTATCTCTCATGACTTTCTCATAAACAACAAGGGAAATACAACCTATATGGAGCTACTGTAAGGTGAGTGCATAACTTGTTGGCAAATCGTTCCCAGAGAGTAATTATCAGTGGTTCACAGTCAAGCTGGAAGGGCATATTAAGTGGGGTCCCGCAGGGATCTGTTCTGGGTCTGCTTCTGTTCAATATCTTCATCAATTATTTAGATAATAGCATAGAGAGTACATTTATAAAGTTTGCAAATGATACCACTCTGGGAGGGGTAGCCAGTCCTTTGAAGGATAGGATTAAGATTCAAAATGATCTGGATAAACTGGAGAAATGGTCTGAAGTAAACAGAATTTTAAAAATTTAAAAATTCAGTAAGGACAAATGCAAAGTACTCCGCTTAAGAAGGAACAAGCAGTTGCACATATACAAAATGGGAAATAGCTGCCTAGAAAGGAGGACTCTGGAAAGGGATTTGTGGTCATAGTGAATCACAAGCTAAATATAAGTCAAGTGTAACATTGCTGCAAAAAAACCAAACATCATTCTGGGATGTATTAGCAGGACATTGTAAGCAAGACATGAGAAGTAATTCTTCTGCTCTGCTCTGCTCTGCTCTGTTCTGTTCTGCACTGATTAGGCCTCAGCTGGAGTATTGTGTCCAGTTCTGGGTGCTACATTTCAGGAAAGAGGTGGACAACTTGGAGAAAGTCCAGAGAAGAGCAACAAAAATGATTAAAGGTCTAGAAAACATGACCTATGAGGGAAGATTGAAAAAACTGGATTTGCTTAGTCTGGAGAAGAGAAGACTGAGAGGGGACATGATAACAGTTTTCAAGTACAGTACATAAAACGTGGTTACAAGGAGGAGGGAAAAAAATTGTTCCCCTCAACGTCTCAGGATAGCACAAGAAGCAATAGGCTTAAATTGCAGCAAGGGCAGTTTAGGTTGGGCATTAGAAAAAACTTCCTAACTGTGAGGTAATTAAGCACTGGTATAAATTGCCAAGGGAGTTTGTGGAATCTCCATCACTGGAGTTTTTTAAGAGCAGGTTAGACAAAAGACCTGTCAGGGATGTCCTAGATAATACTTAGTCCTGCCATAGTGCAGGAGACTGGATTAGATGACCTCTCAAGGTCCCTTCAAGTCCTATGATTCTATAATTAAAATATTTATTGGCTCTGTGTTTTTTCCTATTCTGCATTTAATGTTGATCTGATCAAAGAATCTCTTAAGGTCTCTCTTAATTCTGACAGCTCATTATTATTATTTTTTAAAATTCAGAATGACTGTCCCCTGCTTAAATTCTGTGGGCAAATTGCACAGCCATGAGCTGATGCTCTGACTCTTTCTGGCAACACAAGGCACTGAACACAGTGTAAACACTTTTTAAAAATTATAGCATGAAAATGAAAGGTCTTGAATCACAATGGCTTGTTGCATCATTTAAAGGGCTTCTTCAAGAAGCAGGTTTTAGATCTGTGCTAATTAATATTGGAAAGTGGCATTAGATGTAAAGCATTCTGTTTAATTATGGATGAGAGTGCTCCTTTTAAGTGCACCTTCTGATGAAATGAAGAGATCATTATTATCATTATTGTTATTATTTTATATGCTGTCCATTAATGCACCTATCCCCTCTTCCCCCCAAACATCAGGTCACATTTCAACAAGACGCCCGTTGCTTTCCCACATTCTCTTTTAATTATCACTTTCTCTCTTCACCAATCCAGGGGGGTTACACTGGGACCTAGCTCAGTCTCACAGGAGTTGGAAGTATTGTGCAGCTGCTATTTTACTGAATCATTTCTCAAAGCTTGGTGGAAATTGAAACCCATCACTCCAGGGAGAAAGATCTCTGAGATGCTGGTTTGCTTCTTGGGCAACATATGAAGCCCGGATCTCAGCTTTCCTTTTCTCACTCCATTGTTCTCACATTTTTGGGTTGATTTTGGAGCCACCTGCTATATCATTTCACTTTATTCTCAATTTGTTGTTTTGCATTAAAATGGGACTGATTTCTATGGCAGCTGATCAGTGGTCATCTTTGGCTTGATGATTGTCACTGTGCTGCACACCATGGCTAATTGAAACTTTACAGCAGAAGCAGGGATAGAATTAATAGAGTCAAAGATTTTTAAAACCAGAAGGGAATCATTAAATCATCGAGTCTTACCTCCTGTATAACACAGTCCATAGAATTTTCCCTGCTACCTTTCTATTGAGCCCAATAACTTGTTTTTCACTACAATATATCTTCCAGAAAGACATCCAGTCATGATTCAAAGACTCCAAGAGATGAAAAATTCACCACTTCCCTTGGGAGTTTGTTCCAGTGGTTAGTCACACCTTCACCGTTAAAAATTTGTGCTTTCTTTCTAACTTGAATTTGTCTGGTTTTAAGTTCCAGCAATTGGTTATTGTTATGCATTTCTCTGCTACATTAAACTCACATCCCCTTTTTCTAAAAGTACAAGATCCTTCCACTTGAACTGAAGGAGAGTCCCAGTACTCTTAGCAGTATAAAACCTATGCCACGCAGTTGAGCAGGTCTAATTGCATCAGGTAACATACACAGTAGCCAGTGCCTCACATTGTAGTACTGGATTCCACCCATAACTAAACTTGTCAAGTCTGGCACTGGGAAGGTAGGAATTGAAATTGTAAAGGAACCACCTGCTTTCCTAACTTCATTTGCAACTGTCGCAGACCTACAGTAATGGACAGTGCTACATTCACACATTGTGACATGACATCATGGCATAATAATGCTGTGTTGCATCATGATGACACTATGTAATGAAGTGATGATACCCTGTACCCTGATGGCAAGACCCACCACCAACCGTGTCTTTGCATCGTTGTTAGCCTGAAATCTCCTAAAAGATGGGGCCACTGATTTGAACAAGATTCCCCTCCCCCTTCCAGCAGCTTCACACTGACATAACTGTGGATGTCAGCAGGCTTACTCTCTGCTGGGACCTGAATCTGAGAATTAATAATCTCATTTGTCACAAAGAGAGATGGGGCTGAGCTGCAAAGTTTAGATCGACAGTGGACGTTTACCAACATTTGAAGTGCAGTGTGTGTTCAGAGTTTTGTCTCAGCTCATTACGGTACCAATTGTGAAGTTAGATGTAGTCTTGAATTCAGACTCCTCTCCTACCCCCCCCCCATAAATACTTACTGGGGTTCCCTTTTCAGCAAACTTCCCTCTGACTGAAAAGTGCCTGTACTGGAACCCCTAGTATAAGCACCTGTCAGAAGTGGTCACCAGGCCTCAGTGGGTCACAGCCGTGGATGCCAAATTCAGGGCAGACCGCTGAGAAATAAGGCAAACTCACCCTAAACTGGTGGTTATTTTATCATTAGATCAGTGGTTCTCAGCCAGGAGTCAAGTAACCCTGGGGGTACACAGAGATCTTCCAGGGGGTACATCAACTCATGTAGATAATTGCCTAGTTTTACAACAGGTGACCAAAAAAAAAAAGCACTAGTGAATTCAGTACAAATTGACATTTCATACAGACAGTGACTTGTTTATACTGCTCTATATACACTACACTGAGATGTAAGTGCAATATTTATATTCCAGTTGATTTACTGGATAGTAAAAATGAGAAAGTCAGCAATTTTTCAGTAATAGTACGCTGTGACATTTTTGTATTTTTATGTCTGATTTTGTAAGCAAGTCGTTTAAGTGAGGTGAAACTTGGGGGTATATAAGACAAATCAGACTCCTGAAAGGGGTACAGTAGTCTGAAAGGTTGAGAGCCACTGCATTAGATTATACCAAGCCAGTAACAAAAGTAACTTCTGTCTCACCACACTGGATAACAAGAAGTCAACAAGAGTCTCCTTAGACATTCCACTCTTGGCTCACGACCCAGACACAAAACTTTATGGTGAGTGGTTATTGAAAACCAGTTTAATCAAATACCAGGTCCTTCTAATCCCAAGGAATCAGCCACTTAGCCAGGTCTATATAGAAGTCAGATTTTACCCAGTAATCACGCTGATGCCAATCATTTAGACACTAAAACTAAAAGTTTAATAATACAAAGAAGAGCGTTATAAATTGTGAATAGATCATACATATACAAGTGATTTTTCAGTGTTCATAGGTCAGGATCATAGCAGTGATGGAATAAACTGCTGGCTTGCAAAAGTCTCTCTGGTAACTTCCAAAAGATTGGAAGGTCCTCCGTCCAGAGTTCAAAATGCTCCTTTTAGTTCTAAATCCACAGTCCAGAGAATCAGAGCAGGAAAGAGGCAAAAATGGAGATCTCAGTGATCTTTTATATCCTCGCTGTGTGCCTGGAAATTTGCTGTCTCAAACAAAGCTTGCAGCCCAGGTGCCTGGAAAATTACTGGCCCAAGATGGAGTCCAGGGTCACATGAGCATATCACATGCCCTTACATGCTTTGATGACTCACAGAGGCAGCTATTGTCCATATTCTTTGTGAGGCATCCACAGGAAGGCTTACTGGGTGGGAAGAGTTCCTTCTGTGGCCCATTGTTAGAGTGAAGTGATCCTCTTGGTTTTGGAGCAAAGAACTGAGCTGGGAAGTTGAGCTCAGATCCTTTGCACGTCAATGGTTTTGCTGCTATTAGACCTGTGTGCTGAACCCAAAATACTACTTTGAACGTGTTTAAAAAAAAAAAGGAAAAAGTCACAAGTATCTCATCAAGACTAATATAACATCAAAGACTGCTGTGTGCCATAACAGATGTTCATGATGAAGAGGAAGAGCAACTTATGAGGGGAAGTATGGCCCACTGGTTAGGGCACCAGCCTGGGTTCAGGTCTCTCTAATGCTGGAAAAGACCACCATGCTGCTTTTCACTCAGACCCATAACCTGTCCGTCATCTTCAACTCGAACCTCTCTCTTGATCATCACATCCAGGCCATGTCTAAATCTTGCTGATTCTCTTTGCATAATGTCTGTAAAATGCAGCCTCCATCCTGGCAACTAAAATTCTCATCTAGGCTTTCTTCATCTCGCATCGCAATAATTGCAACATCCTTCTCTCTGGACTTGACAAATGCAACCTCTGTGCCTCAGTTCCCCATCTGCAAAATGGTGATAATTGTTGGGGTTACCCCAAGCCCTCTTCTTCTTGGTTCCCCAAGAACTCAGTTTGACTCCAGTCTCACCACTCAGGTTCCTTTATTGAGCATACAGCAAAGCTATGCTGAGTTGATCAGAGTCAAGTGTAAGGGGTGGGTATAGGGCGTACCACACATCCAAAGTTGCACAGAAAGCCCCTCCCTGTATAGATATTCACACATTACATTCCCTATACATCAAAACACATGTTTTGGGACTGGCTTGGTTCCTTTGTAGGAACCAGTCCCTGTACAGCAAGCTCTGTCTATGCATGCACGACTTACTCATCTTTACGGTCCTGACTTTTCTTATCCATTGTTATCTTGTCCATTGTAAATGGTTCCCTGGGTGTTCCCCCTTATCTTAGCTACTACAGACATTTTGTTTCCAGCCTGCTGATCCGTTTACCTTCCTAACCCTGTCTCCCAAGAAATGATGCCTCACCCATGTCCAATTACTCATGTCAAGCCAGGCCTACACTAATGACACTTCCTTAGCTCATGAGCCTGTTGCGAGGATAAATACATTAAAGATTGTGAGGTGTTCAGATACTGTTGCTATAGGGCCCATTCAAGTTCCTAATCTAGATAGCAATTTGGAAATGTTCACTTTTGTATCGAGGCTCAAATGGGAATATTCCTTTCTTCTTTAGAGAGAGAGAGAGAGAGAGAGAGAGAGAGAGAGAGCAACTTGAGCCCCTGGTAACATCTCCTGTAGCTTTTGCAGAGATGTGAAAAGTTGTACCATTTTCAGGTAACCTGAACCCAAGATCAATACAAAGCATTCCAGGCAGAAAATGTTAGTGTTTTTATTATAGATTTCTGCAAACAAGTCTGGAAAAAGGCTAATGTAGTGCCAATCTTTAAAAAAGGGAAGAAGGACAATCCTGGGAACTACAGGCCAGTCAGCCTCACCTCAGTCCCTGGAAAAATCATGGAGCAGGTCCTCAAGGAATCAATCCTGAAGCACTTGCATGAGAGGAAAGGAATCAATCCTGAAGCACTTGCATGAGAGAAAGCACTTGCATGATCAGGAACAGCCAGCATGGATTCACCAAGGGAAGGTCATGCCTGACTAATCTAATCGCCTTTTATGATGAGATTACTGGTTCTGTGGATGAAGGGAAAGCAGTGGATGTATTGTTTCTTGACTTTAGCAAAGCTTTTGACACGGTCTCCCACAGTATTCTTGTCAGCAAGTTAAGGAAGTATGGGCTGGATGAATGCACTACAAGGTGGGTAGAAAGCTGGCTAGATTGTCGGGCTCAACGGGTAGTGATCAATGGCTCCATATCTAGTTGGCAGCCGGTATCAAGTGGAGTACCCCAAGGGTCGGTCCTGGGGCCGGTTTTGTTCAATATCTTCATAAATGATCTGGAGGATGGTGTGGATTGCACTCTCAGCAAATTTGCGGATGATACTAAACTGGGAGGAGTGGTAGATACGCTGGAGGGGAGGGATAGGATACAGAAAGACCTAGACAAATTGGAGGATTGGGCCAAAAGAAATCTGATGAGGTTCAATAAGGATAAGTGCAGGGTCCTGCACTTAGGACGGAAGAACCCAATGCACAGCTACAGACTAGGGACCGAATGGCTAGGCAGCAGTTCTGCAGAAAAGGACCTAGGGGTGACAGTGGACGAGAAGCTGGATATGAGTCAGCAGTGTGCCCTTGTTGCCAAGAAGGCCAATGGCATTTTGGGATGTATAAGTAGGGGCATAGTGAGCAGATCGAGGGACGTGATCGTTCCCCTCTATTCGACATTGGTGAGGCCTCATCTGGAGTACTGTGTCCAGTTTTGGGCCCCACACTTCAAGAAGGATGTGGATAAATTGGAGAGAGTTCAGCGAAGGGCAACAAAAATGATTAGGGGTCTGGAACACATGAGTTATGAGGAGAGGCTGAGGGAGCTGGGATTGTTTAGCCTGCAGAAGAGAAGAATGAGGGGGGATTTGATAGCTGCTTTCAACTACCTGAAAGGGGGTTCCAAAGAGGATGGCTCTAGACTGTTCTCAATGGTAGCAGATGACAGAACGAGGAGTAATGGTCTCAAGTTGCAGTGGGGGAGGTTTAGATTGGATATTAGGAAAAACTTTTTCACTAAGAGGGTAGTGAAACACTGGAATGCGTTACCTAGGGAGGTGGTAGAATCTCCTTCCTTAGAGGTTTTTAAGGTCAGGCTTGACAAAGCCCTGGCTGGGATGATTTAACTGGGAATTGGTCCTGCTTTGAGCAGGGGGTTGGACTAGATGACCTTCTGGGGTCCCTTCCAACCCTGATATTCTATGATTCTATGATTCTAAGTCAAATGGAGCTCACTTAATATTACTTTTCCCATTCCATGGTCTTACAGTCGGTGTAGAAATATCCTTTGACAGAAGGTTTCAGAGGAACAGCCGTGTTAGTCTGTATTCGCAAAAAGAAAAGGAGTACTTGTGGCACCTTAGAGACTAACCAATTTATTTGAGCATGAGCTTTCGTGAGCTACAGCTCACTTCATCAGATGTTTACCGTGGAAACTGCAGCAGACTTTATATACACACAGAGAATATGAAACAATACCTCCTCCCACCCCACTGTCCTGCTGGTAATAGCTTATCTAAAGTGATCAACAGGTGGGCCATTTCCAGCACAAATCCAGGTTTTCTCACCCTCCACCCCCCACACAAATTCACTCTCCTGCTGGTGCTGGATGGGCCATCCTTTGGATGGGCCAGCACCAGCAGGAGAGTGAATTTGTGTGGGGGGTGGAGGGTGAGAAAACCTGGATTTGTGCTGGAAATGGCCCACCTGTTGATCACTTTAGATAAGCTATTACCAGCAGGACAGTGGGGTGGGAGGAGGTATTGTTTCATATTCTCTGTGTGTATATAAAGTCTGCTGCAGTTTCCACGGTAAACATCTGATGAAGTGAGCTGTAGCTCACGAAAGCTCATGCTCAAATAAATTGGTTAGTCTCTAAGGTGCCACAAGTACTCCTTTTCTTTTGACAGAAGGGTATTTTATGCAGTACAGTTGCTATGCAGTGATTATGGACTCTTCCTGACATTGCTAGGCTGCGTCTCCATGGCACTCTCTGGACTGCAGAAGAGTAAAAGCAGTATAACAGCATGTCACAAGACACACTGAACTGTGTTCCTCACAGACCGTTTAAGTGACTCTATTCCATCTCCTACCTAAAATGCCTTTTCTTTCATTCAGAGGGCCATATTCTCCATCCTGATATAACCTCTTTATTCCATTCTGGTGGCCTAAAAGGGCTAGTCAACGATTGGAAATGGCCTTCATGGAATACCTGAATGTTTGGCAGCGGACAGCTACTAGAGTAGTTCTTATGTCTCAAGTGCATTGGGTGTTCTGGGAGCAAGACGGGAGGGAGCAGGCATTGCCAGGATAGTCGGTGCTCCAGCTATTCTCACTAGCAAAACAGCTCCTGGGGGCTGTTGCAGCCAAGAAGTTAGAGCAAATTCAAGGTTGCTTAGCTGAAAGGGAGAATCAGGCTCATGGTATTTTTGGCCTAATTAAAGACCTAATTAAAATACTATGATTTCTTTTTAAAGTTTCTTTCACCCAAAGATCTCAAAATGCTTTACAAACCATAGATGAGCTGCCTAAGGCCCCTGTAACATACATAAATATTAGAGCAGGGTGGGCGGGCGGGAATTGACCTGTGGGGAAATTCCAATATTTCAACATTTGTTTTCACCACAAATCCTGAACTGAAACAGCAAAATTTTTCACAGAACAAAAATTTGCCAAAAAAAAAGTATTTGGAAGTGTTCAAAAATGTTACAACAAAATGTTTAATCAAAATGAAAGACTTCAAATTTTCCAAATTGAAATGTTTCATTTCAGTTTTGTTAACTGACCTGGAATGTTCCTTTGAGTTAGTCCAACATTAATCTGCATTTTCACATGGTGGTGCATTGCCTTGTAGAAATGGCAGTGTGGGTTGCTTAATGACCCTGTTCTCCCTAGCTGGAATACATCTCTCATCATCAATCTGTAGTCATAACTCATATGGTGCTCCATGCTACTTCATCAGAAATAAGACTGTTGCATCATGGGAAATACAGTCCAGTCAAGGAGCCTAGCCCACAGGAAAATGGAGGCCCAAATTGCAACTGCCATGAGGCAATCTGAAGTTAAGTATTTTAAGTCAGTTCAACAATCCAAAATATTTCACTTTGAGTCAAACCCACCTGAAACAAAATATTTCATTTTGATTTTCAGCAGGGGGGAAAATATCTAAAAATTTCTGTAAAATTGAAATTTTCCCACAAAAATTTTGATTTTGCAGAATACGCATTTGCTGTCCGGAAAACATTCCAACAGAAAATTCCCTACCAGTTCCAAAATGTTATTGTATCTGCTTTATGGATGGCTGAACCATGACTGAGTCAGAAACTGATTTCACTTACATGGGTGTAAAGCAGAAGTAACACCACTGAAGTTAACTGAGTTACATCACTGTAGAACTGGTGTAAATTATATTGGAATTAGGCCCAAACAGAAGCTAAACAATTTGGCTAAGATTCCATTGGAAGCCATTGCCTCCAGTGGAAAGAACATGTCCTCTTTTCAGTCCGACCATTCTAAAGGTCTTTTTTCTTTTCCCCGGGGTAGGTTTTTAATTGATGTAGGGAGATGCGTCATAAACCAGCACCAAGAACAGAAGAGCAAACATTCCAAGTCATCATTAGGGATGGCAGAAGTGTAGTGGCAGCATATTGCCTACTAAGCAAATAAAAGGTGACATTACACAGTAAAGTTTGGAGAACCTAAAAACAATCAGTATAAAGCATACGAAAATTGCCATAATTGTCAATTAACCAGCAGGGACCGAAGAGTGAAATTTATAATCATGAATAAAGGATGGTATATTTTTCCCTTGCAGTGATATTTAAGGGCTTAAAAGCATCACAGAGAAGAATGCAGGATTTAAAAAAAATTAATTTTGTTTGTTTTAAAACTGCATTAGATTAAGTGTTTTACATTTCAAAAATCCCAGCAATGCCAATTGCAATTAAAAGGCAGCTTTAATTTTATTTTATTTTTATTTTATTTTTTGTTTGTTTTTTGCTTTTGTTTGTGTGTTTAAGATTCTTCACCAAACTAATATAAACATGCAGACTTTTTTTCTTTAGCAGCTCGAGTTGGAATGTAGATCTGCTTGCTCAGAGTGAATACAGAGGTGGATATATCAAACTTACTTCTATGAGTGATCCATACTCCTATGACTAGTCTCATAAGCATTGTCTACATGTCACAATTCAGGGCAACTGCACCTGTATCCCCACTCTGTGACCCTATGAGAGCACCTGCTCCTGAGTCTTCAGCTGTTACCTTTCTTGGGTAAAGACCCGTGACTCCCTCCTTCCTGGCTCGTTTTTTTTCCAGGCTGTTGTGAATTCCCCAACAAGTCAGACTGCTATAAACAGTGTAATTGTCTATAGGTATCAGTTATCACACAGCCCTTTCTAAGCAAGTAAATTTATTCTTAAGGTGAAAGCATTAGAGAAAACATATTAAAACAATAAAAGAACCTACATGCATGCTAATAAGTTTGACAGAGATCACCCCAACTCCAAAAAGGGTCATGACAGGTAAACAGTCCTTCAAACCTTAGATGGGATTTTCTGTCATCACAAATTCATAACAGCTGATAGCTCAGAAGAAGCACCCCCAGGAATCTGTGAGTCACTCCTTTATACAGTTTGGGTATGAAATACTGCCTGATGCTGCATAACCCATACAGCTCATGCCCTTTGCTCCCCTCCCAGAGAAATTACATCCAATCTCACTATAAATACATATATTTTGTATTTTTAATACAACAAACTCCTAGGATACTTAAACTTAATTCAGTAAGATTTAACTTAATGCAATAATGTTTGTCCAGGATGTTGCAGAACAAGGCACATACACTAGGAAAAGTATCGACTGCTAAAAATGTGTGTCAGCAATGGGTGGAGCAGAACCAATGAAGAACATGGTTTAACTGCACAAGTAGCCAAGGACAACCCACGTTTAGCACCATTCAAAGAATATGCAGTTCTTCCCTGCTCTGAACTGAACAGTTTGTCATTGTAAACTCTTGTGATTAAACGGTGCGGTCAGCACCTGTCCAGCTTCTCCCTTTGTCCTCATTTATGTAAGGCATATACACAGTTAGATTCCAAATCATAGAAGCTGCTGTCCTGAAAGGTAGATGTGGAAAAGTTCCTTCACAACTTTGTTTTTGCACAAGTAGATCTAGAGAGTTGGAAGATCTACTTTATTATCTTTAGGATTGTAGAATTTTCCAGCTTCTGCGAGCATGTTCTTTTGTATAAAAAAAAATCTTTATCACCATCTCAAACAATAATGTTTTTAGGATTTTCTCAATCCCCGCTAGTAATCAAATCGGTGGCAATTTTTGCCCTTTTAGCATTGTGCTGAAGATGAGTGTTTATTATGTTCTTATTGACATTTTAATGTGTTATATGGATGTTGGTGTTTTAGATTATGTAAGTTTTGTTTTGGTAGGTGCAAGAGACAAATGTCATATGCAATCTAGTAAAATGTATTTGATTGATTGGTCCAGCTGCTCCCTTTGTCAGCAAAAGATGCTCTTGCTAATGTAGACAAGGCCATTCACTTCAGTTGCACTACATGAGTAAGGACTAGGAGCAGATTATTAAATTGCAACATTTTCTTCTGCAATTAGGACCTGACCCCAAACCTTTTGAAGTCAGCAGGGGTGTACCCTTTGGCTGCAATCACTTTAGGTGAGGCCCTCAATCTAACTAGAAATAATCAGATGTGAATTCATCGGGAGGAGAAAGGAGTTAACATATGTATTTCCTTGGGCATTCAATTTTACCTTTACCAAATCTGTTGTAATATTCATATAAAATAAAATATAATTTATAGCTTTGAGGTCTTCAAAAGAGTTACACTGAAGCCTTTTATTTTTTCATCTTAGCTTATTTCAAGGTTCATATGCAGTTAAAGCAACCCTTGTCCTTCTTAAGCAACCTCTTTTTACCAGTTATGCACGCTGCTACTTTGACCTTATTTGCTGATGGCATAATCTGTCTTATAACCCTACATAAATACACTACATCAATAACTTTTTCTCAAGGCTATTTTCCCCTGAACCATACAAGAGTAAATTGGTTATTTCTCTTTTCAGTCGTGCAGTAGAGGCCATTATAACCTTCCTTGTAAGATTCTAATGCAAAACAGGCTTGTAGTCATTTGCTTTCTTTAAGACAGAGGCAAGGTGGTAAACTGAAACTGAGATTCTTTTTTATTTTTTTTTTAAAGCTACATTTGAACATGACCTTTTCTACCCTCCTTCCATTTTCACAGAGGAATTGTTTCCAAACTAATGTTGGAAAGAACAATTAACGTTAAATGTTAATTTTCAAAATAATGCCCCCTTTGTTTCACGTCAGGTTTCCAGATTACTCCAGGATATAGTTCAGGCTCAGCCTCGTGGGGAAAGACATTGGAAACAATTCTCTGCAGAGGGAAGCAAGTTTGAGAAGCCCTCATTAAATTATATTACAGTGTTCTACAGTAATATTCTAAACCACGGCTACTTAATGACTCCAGCCTTCACTTTGTATCTTGTATATTTTGGGTGCTTAAACTGGACAAGATTCTAAACGACTTAATCATAGTGGGCCAAATCATGATCTGTGGCATGAGTAAAAGTATGAGAGGAGTAAAAGTGTGTAACGTACTCCCTTACTCTCCTGCCTGAGCTATCTTTATCACAGGTCCGTGAATGGGTGGGAAGAGGGCCAGCCCTAGGTGTTTTGCTGGCTAGGGCAGAAAACAGTTTCATAACCCCCTCAGCATGGCCAAGCAGAAGAAGAAAAAAGCCTGGCTAAGCAAGGCTGGCTCTGGGTGGGAGAGCAGCCTCCATAGGGCAGCAATTTCTGCTTCCGCACAGGTGTATGGGTGGCCAAAGGTTGACTTCAACTCCTCAGTCACCCCAACATGATGGGAGACACAGCTGAGCCAGAGAGTAGGGAGAAAGTATAATCTGTGCCAGGTAAAGGACTGGTGCATCTTACTTCTGTCTAAGGCTATGTCTACACTACAGCCTATGTCGGCAAAACATAGGTCGCTCAGGGGTGTGAATATTCCACTCCCCAAGTGATGTAAGTTACACTGACATAAGCACTCATGTGCAAAGCGCTATGTCGGCAGGAGAGTTTCTCCCACCGGCATAGTTTCTGCTGCTCGCGGAGATGGTTTTATTAGCAGGTGAGCTCTCTCCCATCAGCACAGAGTGTCTTCACCAGATGCACTGCATCGGTACAGCTGTGCCCCTGCAGCACTGTACATATAGACATTGCTTCTTGCTCAAAGGATATCAGGGACCAAATGGTTTGTTTCTCTGAGTTACAGCACTGTTCCCAGTCTGCTCTGGGGGCATTGTAACTATGCACTGCCCCTTTCTTAGTGCATATAGTAACTCCAGAGTCTTCATGGAATAAGCTACTGTTCAGTGTGAGTTGGGCATCAGGATCTGGTAGTCATTAAATCTGATCCCCTTGAAGCAGTTCTATGGACAAAAAAATAGGGGGATAGTACTAAGTTGCTACAATCAACCTTAATTCCAGCATTTCCTAACTTTGAGCAATTCACTTTGCTTAACATGTGTAACAAGTTTGTCATCTGATACATATGCAAATACAATATCTGTTACAAGCACTCAGAAATTAGAAAATGCCCTAATTATAGTTTCCCATTCAATCGTAAATCTGCCTCCTTGGGTATCCAATTTGTGAACCAAATGAGAGAGGGGTCCTGTGTAAAAAAAAAAAAAAAAAAAAAAAACAACCTAGCATGGGATCCTGTAACTAAAAGCTGCATCATGCATACACAAGGGGACAGAATCAAGATTGCTTGAGCAGTTGTAAATCTGGCATTTCCTAACTCTCAAGTGCTTACCCACACAAATTAAATAATGTTTTTAGCATGTAGGTAAAAAGAGAAATATATTATTTTAAACTACTGTCATGTATCATCATCAGGGTTTGAACCTGAAGAACAGACTTTTACCATTTGAGCTACAGGATTAGGTACAACGGCTTGGAAGAGGAAAAGATTGTTCTCTAGGCTAGGGAATGGGTCACTAGGGCAAGTAACGCTGACAGACCCTGGTTGTTGGTGGGTGGGATCCAGCCTGGGATCTCTGAAGCTTAGTGCATGAGCCTCTACCGCATGAGCTAAAAGCCAACTAACTGGCTGTTAGCTAAGGCTCTAGAGCAGACTCATTTTATCTCTCTCTCTAAGTGGTCTTGTTGTCATCAGATGGGACAGAACACCACACCCAGGAGGTGTGTGGGTTACACTAGGTCCAAAGCAGGGTGGTGAGGGGAAAACCTGCTCTCATTCTCCTCCCCTGACCCCACAGAAGGTGAGGGGAGCTCTTTCCTTATATGGGGCCCCAAAGAGGGCAATGTGCCACTGGGCTTGGGGTGGAGTCACAAGGAGCACAGTCCAGTTCTCTACTCACCTCTTCTGGCGAGGCTGTCAGCTCTTGGGCCTCCTAGTGCAGTGTGTGCAACTGCTGCTTTAGCAGCGGTGTGGGCCCAGCCCTTTAGCATATTACCATTCAGTTCTGTACTTGGCATACTACCAAATCTTTCCCCAGGAACACAAGAAAGAAAAGGAAAATGGTGATTTTTCAAAACTTTATCTCTGCCATACCTGAGCAGGATTTAAGGGAACAAAGAAAAGGTATTTCTCTAGCCTGAGGACTTCCCCCTTTAGAGCTTCTCAAAAGAAAGGTCACAAAAATCTCACTTTTGTAATGGAAAATGTTAGGCAACCTAAATATAGGGGTACCTATAATTATAGTGTGTGTGTCTGTCTGTGTGTAAAACTCATGTAGTAAATCCGTACAGTTTAGATTTACATCTTCTTTGTTACAAGGCATGAGATTATAAAAAGGTCTGTTACATTTCAAACTATCTCTTGTTTATCTCCTGCTTGACAACTAAGATTTAGAGTTGATTGTATAAAAATGCTAGTTTTTGAATAAATATTGAAATGATCCCTACAGACACAGACAGATGTATTAATGTTCCTGTAAGCCTCCTCTTGTTCATTGTTTTGTTTAAAAAATAATTAGTTCTATAAAATACATTTGAAAATACTGTATGGAATTAATATCAAAGCACAGAAGAAACAGTCAACAAAAAACAGACTTTACAAGTTATGTAGTTTAATGTAAGATCTTGAATTTCATGTTTAAGAGAAAAAGGTTTCAGTAACATGTCTTTATAAGAGAATGTTAATCAAGGCTAAATTACTTTCACAATCCCAAAGATTTACATATTGCATCCATATTCCTACCATAATAGCTGACCATAATTAATGTTAACATTGAAGGAATACCAGATATACCAAGTGATTTAGTAATGACTTGGCCAAGTTCTTACACAGTTGCCTTTTGCTCCTCTGCAGTTTCAGTTCAAAGTAATACTACTTAGTTCTGTTATGTCCTTGACACCTTGTGCCATCATGAGTTCCCTGGAAGAACATTCAATTAGCCTGGTACCAAGCAAACTGCAAGGTTTAGAAACTGGGAGTTGGGTCGTTTGCATAAGAAGCAAGGCTTGTCTTTAATCTGAACACATCTTGATTCTCGGTTACAATAAATGCTTTCAGTATTTCTGGTGTTTTTTCTCCATTGAGATTCCTCTTTAAAGAGTCCAGTTTTGGGCCCCCCCACACTACAGAAAGGATCTGGACAAATTGGAGAGAATCCAATGGAGGGCAATGAAAATGATTAGGGGGCTGGGGCACATGGCTTACGAGGCGAGGCTGAGGGAACTCGGCTTCTTTAGTCCGCAGAAGAGAAAGTGAGGGGGGATTTGATAGCAGCGTTCAACTACCTGAAGGGATTCCAAAGAGGATGGAGCTTGGCTGATCTCAGTGGTAGCAGATGACACAACAAGGAGCAATGGTCACAAGTTGCAGTGGGGGAGGTCTAGGTTGGATATTAGGAAAAATTATTTCACTAGGAGGGTGGTGAAGCACTGGACTAGGCTACCTAGGGAGATGGTGGAATCTCCATCCTTGAAGGTTTCTAAGGCCTGGCTTGACAAAGCCCTGGCTGGGATGATTTAATTGGGGTTGGTCCTGCTTTGAGCAGAGGGTTGGAATAGATGACCTCCTGAAGCAGACATGCAAAACCTGCAGAAAAAAAACACAGAAGCTGGGTTTGTTTTTGGCTTAATTGGCTTGTGAATTATTTGTTGGCTAGTTTTTGGCTTGTAGCTTGTTACTTCTTTTTTTGATCAGCTCCTGACAAACAGAGGCACAGGGCAAGCAAGGGAGAGTCAGGGGTGCTCAGAGGGCCCACCACAGTCCCAGACTGCACGCCGGGGGGGAATCTAGTCACACAGAGTGTTGGGGTTCTTAGAAATTGGCTTGTTTTGGCCTTGTTTTGAAATGGGATAAGCTTGATTTTTGGCTTATTGTGAAAGTTGGCAACTGTGTGACCTGAGGTCTCTTCCAACCCTAATCTTCTATAATTCAGTACAGGAAGAGTCCAACGACATGCTACATAGCATTGCTAACGTGTGTATGTGCAACCAATTACAATGTGTGTGAGACCAGGACCCGGGCAGTCCGGCCCAGTGGTTAGAGCAAGAGTCAGAAATTGGAGCCAAGGATCAGAACCAGAGCCCAGGGTCAGAGCCAAAGACAGAAATCTGAGCCAGAGGCCAGGTGCCAGAGCCGAGGGTCAGAAGTCAGGAATCGGAGACGAGGATCAGGACCAGGTTACCTGGAGTGAGGCAAGGCTGCGTCCAAGGCAGGTGCAGGCCTGGGTCCAAAGCCGGCACAGGAGATAGCACAGCTGTGGGCAGATGCTTTGAGCAGCCCCTGAACTGCTGCTGATTATTATTTTTTATGGTGAAGCAGACTCATCTATTGAATCTATAAACACCACTTACTGTATTCCTTGTACATCCATGCCACTACACTCTTACCCTGCTCTGCATTCTTAAAATAACAGAGGAGAGCCTTTTTCATGTTATCCCACTTCCCTGATACTCTCCCTAAATCCCTCATCTCATTGTATAGTCTGTCTCCTTAAAGCATCTAAGCTCTTCATAAAGAGTCTGTCTTTCCTGGGAACACTCCCATAGTAGGTGATCAACGTTTTCTTTAACCTCTCTTATGTTACACACCCCATCTCTGTGTCTACTCAATAAATATAAATTGTTGTTATAATCAGTGGCCAGTTAACATTATAAATATGAGCACTTCATTGATCCTCACAGAACCTTGGAGTATCACATTATCCTCTATTTCGGGGCGTGCGTCATTGAATCTACTTTCTCTTTTTCCCTTGGTTCACATTTCCTGCCATTCCCTTTTTTTTTTTTAACTAAACTTTTTAATTCCTGCCCACCCAAAGGAATTTTTATATCAATTTCTTCATTTTTAAAGCATTTTTCACGTTCTTATCTGCCATTTCATTAACAAATATCCTAACGTGTGCTGGAATCCATGCTATAGTATGCCATAGTATTATGTTCACACCTGAGCATACTAACTCTGTTCTCAAAAACAATTAGTCATTTCTCAGATTGCTTCTGCTTTCTGATTGCCGATAATCCTGATAGCTAATCCAAAAAGATAACAGCTGCCGTAGGCCATACATCCTTTATCCAGTTCAGTACTAACATTATTCCCACCAATTCAGCTGTCATGGTGGCTACAAAATTAGATATCCTTTTAGATTTCTTAAGTTACATCTCAGGTATGCCAAAGGCTGTCCCTACAGTACCAGATTTTTCATTTTTAGAACTGTCAGTATGTAGTTGGCAGTGGTGACTCTATTTACCACATATTAACTCAAACTTTATCCATCCTATAGGATGACTTTCTTTCCCTTTGTATTATTATAAAATTCTAAATCCATAGCCAGAGAGATAGGGTGACCAGATGTCCCGATTTTATAGAGACAGTCCTGATCTTGGAGGCTTTTTCTTATATAGGCACATATTACCCCCACACGCCATGTCTCGATTTTTTACACTTGCTATCTGGTGACCCTACAGAGAGATGATTTCCCAGATATAATTTACTGTCCCATAACTAAAGATTTTAATCTCTTCCAGTCCTCCCTTTTTACTTAACTCTTTTACCCATATTTTAACCCGAATAACGAGGGAGTTTATTGTGTCAGGCTACATTTAGTCCATTTAATTCCCAACATTCCTCATACATTTGTCTAGTACTCTTATCTGCACTACTTCCCTCAAATTTAGCCCAAAATGTCACATCTAACATTTTCATTCTTCAGTTAGTAGGCAGTTCTCCAATAGTTACCTGCATTACACACAGAGGTGTCGTAAGAAATGCACCACCTGTAATTTGTAGCGCTTGAGTTCGAATTGAATCTAATTTTTTGAGATCCAATCCAGATGCAGAACAAATGGCTTGACACCCATAATCTATAACTGAACTTATTAATGCTCTATATAGCATCATCCGCACTTTCTTAACTGCTCCCCAGTTGATCCCAGCAATACTTTTAAGCAGATCAATCCTACCTTTATTTTTTTTTAATACTTTGTATAGGGCCCTTCCAAGTTAGTTTATTATCAAACAATTCACCCAGAAACTTCAAACTGCTAACTACATATGCCTGTTCTCCAACAATTACACTGTTCTGTAAACTTTTCTAGTGAAGATCATTCCCTTTGTTTTAGTAATGGAACATTTATATCCCCAAGCATCCCTACTGAACTGCTTCTGCTGGTCTTAAGAGCCTGTCTGCTGCGTCTTCCAAAGACTCAGACAGCAAAGCCAATCCAGTAGCCTACGACAGGCCTGCTGTGGACCTTAGTTTGCCCAGAGACTTGCTCTCCCGAAGGCCCAGATTCCTTACATGATGCTACATTTCTGGAGCCTTAATATTCTGCATCTCCAGCTGGAGACTTCTTTCCCTGGGAAGTGAATTCCATTGAATTCTACTGCATTCCTGAATAAAATGATAACACAAGTGCTTCCTATAGGCCAATGGGAATCTGTACAGTAGGTTTGCATCAGTATTACAAATAGACTAAATAAACAGAAAGGTGGCTGATAGCTATTCTTATTCATTTACATTTTCAGAGCTATACAAAAGAGTTCTGTGTAAATGAGAATCAGGCCCATTCGCATGCAACAGCATATTTTACAGTGAGAGGCTAGAGAAGCTCAGTCTATTTCATTTATCCAAGAGAAGATTATTAAGAGGTGACTTAATCATGGTCTATGTCTGAGGAGATTTCTGTTAGTGGAGCACTCTTCACTGTACCATGCAAAGGCATAACATGATCCAGTGGTTGGTTGCTGAAGGTAGATAAATTCAGATTAGAAATAAAGTGCAAATGTAAAACATTTGAGGATAATTAGTTACTGGGAAAATTTATCTAGGGACATGATAGATTCTCCATCACTTGAAGTCTTTAAATGAAAATTGGATGTCTTTCAAAAAGATGTTTTGATGGGGTGGGACTCACCACTCTGGTGTCTCCTGTCAGCTGTCATAGGAATTAGTTCTACTCGCCAGGGTGCCTTCCTCTGGTGGTGCCTCGCCACCATCCCTTTCATTTCAGGATCCACCATTCTCAGTACTGCAGGGTCCTCTTCAGTAACACTGCCCTCTGACTATGCTACACTCTGGGGGACCTGCAATCTCCACCCAGCCACTACCTCAGTGGCAATTACAGTCCTTAGTCCCAGGGCCACTTCCCATGGGGCTCCAGCACCCTGTTCTGCCCTTACCTCAGGGCCTCAGCCTGCAGGCCCTAGCAGCCCACCCGGAGCTCTCTCTAGCTTTCCCGGTCCCTGCTTGCAGCACTGAATTTTCCCAGGTGCTGGGGTTCCTTCCTCCTGCTAGGAGCCTGTGAGGGGCAGAAAAGGGGTTAAAAGCAGTTCTGGGTTTCATGAAGGAATTACTAGATGAAATCTATGGCCTGCATGATGCAGGAGGTTACACAGGGTGATCATAATGGTCCCTTCTGGTCTTAAAATCTCTGGGTGAAATCATAACCCTATTGAACTCAGTGGCACAACTCCATTGACTTCACTAGTGCAAGGACTCCACCGTTTGAATCTACTACACAGAGTAGCTAAACTAAACACTCTTCAGTTTCCAATTTCTGAGCCTTTTATTCAGATAGTCTTTCACACTACAGTTAGGCTATGTGCACAGTATATAGACAGTCATATATACACAGCTTGTTATATTTGGTCTTGTTCAGTAGACACAAAAAAATGGTAACAGATTGCATAAGTTCTCTCTGAGCAAAGTCAAATTCATCATTCAATTTTCCCTCTAGTTACTGAATCTAATAGCCACTGAAGTGCACACTACTGGAAGAGTCTTTGAATGGTGAAATATGAACTATGATAAGACACAACTACAGAGAATTTTTTAAAATCTATAGATTCTTGTGACTTTTAGAATTACTATCCACAGTATTGGAAGAGGAACAGTGAAAAAGGACACATTGCCAAACAGAGTAGCATATGTTTATTTCTGCCTGTCCTGCTGATTGGTATTTGTCAAGCCCACATGGAGATGGTTTCTCTATTTGCGCAAAACACAAATGTCTTATGTTATATTAAATATCATCAGGTGTCCTAAGTGGTATTGAATAGTCACTGGTATATAAATGAATTCATAATAACCTGGGAGGGATAATCTTCAGAAGAAACAGTAGAGGATGTTAATCTTGACTTTTTAGAAAATGGAAAAGGGTTTTTTTTTTTTGGTTTTTTTTTTTAATATTTGAAATTCTGCCATGAGGGAAATAGCAGGCATTTCTGAATCAAGATGAAAAAACCTCCATTCCTAGTGAAAGCAGCTGGTTTATTTCTATGCAGGCATGGAAAGTGAATTTTCTATTAGCATCGTATTCATAATATAATTTGAACAGATTTCCTCTAGGTTGTACATTACTCCGTATATTGCAGGCTTCTTTACAGAATGGAAAAAGTCAAATCTGTTCTGTTTGTCTGGTTTTCAAAGTAGGGTTTTTTTGCCCTTGAAATGTAAACTGAACTCCTATTTTTCTTTGTTTGTGGATTACAGTTCCACTTGGGAGCAGTTTAAACAAGTCCTGATTGGACTGTAATCCAGAAAGAATTAAACCATGACTCCTATTCTGACTTGTGTGGCATAAAAAAAACCCACTAAACTCAAAATAGCCAACCTGCTTCTCAGCTGACTGTATTTTTAACAGATTAATTGCTTTTTTGCTCTGACATGGGAGAAGCCATGCATAAACACTACTGAGCGTGCATGGTGGGAGAACTCACAGAGGGTTCCCTAGTACGAGACAACTGATGGTAATATCAGCAAAAAGGTTGTAGGAGGATTCAGAAAATAGCAGGGGAAAAGAACTCAGTGCTGAAGCCGTAGAGCTTCCATATGTCGTTCCCCTTTCTGCCATATGATTACCGGGTTCAGAATGCAGCACCATGTAGACTCACCGGCAAGCACAAACAGGGTCATATCACAGCCACCCTGCGACAGACAGAGTTGGTCACGGATGCAGTATTCAGAGTCATGGTTGACAAATGTCATGAGCAATTGATGTTTTGTTTTTTAAATGTGCACTCTGATGCCACATCCCATCACTTAGATTGAGGTGATGGCACCTTTGCTATGTTGGGCCAATAATTATCGCTCCCATCATCACCATTTCCTTGCACTCCTTTTATTGTTTTATTTACTTCTATTTTTAGAAGGGGCAGGGTGATATGGCTAATGATTGTTCTATAAATAACACTATTATTGAAAGGTAATGTGTTCCAGTGGGAAGGCCATTAGACTAGGAGACAGGAGACTGCATTCTGTTTCCAGCTCTGACACTCACCAGCTGTGTGACCTTTGGCCAGTCACTTCACCTCTCTGTGCCTGATTCCCTTCCCACTTTCTGTCTTGTCTATTTAAATTATGAACTCCTCAGGGCAGAGAATGTCTCTTCCTGTGTGTTTGTACAGCACTTTGCCAGACTGGGACCCGGATTTTGATTGGGGCCTCCAGTCGCTACAGTAATATAAATAGTAATTGCTGACTTAGCTAGTGTAGTGTATATGGAACATCTATATTTTGGTAGCATTATTCTTCGCATTTAGCCCAGTGGCTTCTATTGCATCAGTCTCTTTGATTAGCATTTGAGGTGCAATTCCACTAGGCCAGATTTCCTCCAAAATAAACCGCCTTTGTGCAGAGGACCCAAAAGGAGTCTGTGGGAAAGAATCCAGGACCTTGGCTGGGAGCAGTCTGATGCTGATCCTACAGGTCCAAGGGTTATAGTCTCCACTAGCTCTCTGGGCTGCCCCTATGTAGAAGGTCTGAGCCTGCTGGAGCTGCTTAATGGTGGGTCCACTAGCCCCTCTTCTGCTCCACCACCACTTGTTCATGCTGCTGCAGAGACACATTGCAAAGCGGGGACGAATCCTTTCATTGCCCTCTCTTGCAATGGAACAACAGTGGTTCTAGTGGCCTACAGCAGAGAGTGTGGCAGCAAATGACCCACCGTTTGTAAAAGACGTTACGTTAAAAGCTGATCAGAATAAAAAAAAATCACATGAAAAAATTTTGTATAAAATTTTTAAAAAATGTTTTCATCAAAAAAAAAAATTGAAATGTTTTGGGGGGTTTCTGCATTGTGGCTTATAAAATTCAAAAGATACTTTTAAATCAATCTAGTATTTTGTCTGAAGAATCATAAGTATGGACTTGACTAGGAGAGAGCAACAAGGTGAACTGTACAGTGTCTATTCCAATGAGAAGCTGATGAAACAGCCTGCTGTTTTTTACTGAGTTTAGAGTGAGTGATTTACCAAAACTGATGGGCTCTTAACTGAGATCTCCCTTATTAGGGAGCTTGTTCTGAATAGTCAGTGAAGACAAACTCCTTAAAAAAAAAGGCATTCAGAGTGTGTCTTAGTACCGGATAATTTGGCTACAGTGAAACCCATCTCATAGTGCAACATGGACAGTACAATTCCATTTCAAGTGACTATCCACTGAGAGATTTGTTTGTATCATGAGTTCAGTTATAACCATTTATCCAACTCCTCATCTGATCTTATGGGAGTTTGAAATCTGATCTAAAATTTGCAGCTTTGGTATCACCTCAGCCAGAAGTCTCAGGACTCAAGCTCATTGCATTTGCAATGCAACAGCCTTTTGCTTGTGTGCAAACATGTAATTTCATCACCAGGAGGGTTTTGAGGGTTTTCTTGGAATTAGCACTGGGTTTTATGCCCTGTGCAGGGTGGCCCTCCTCATACATTTATCAAGCAAGCTCTAGACCTCTTGGTCCATGGCTCAAAGAAAGACACTTGCTGTGTGGTGAAAGTCAACTGCGAACAAAATATGGTCCGAGAACAAACATGTATAACGTTGGGATTCCCTCTGAGACCTCTTTCCACTTAGCTTCACAAGAACTCAGTTTGACTCCACTTTGGTATCTTTATTTGGCATACAGAAGTGCTACGCTGAATTGATCAGACTCAAATACAGGGGGTGTATGCGGGGTACATCACAGATCCAAAGTTACTCAGCACCCCTCGTCCGTTATATACATTTACACATTTCGTTGCATTTACTATACATTGCATCACACGTTTTGGGATTGCGTTGGTTACTTAATAGCAGAGGTGGGCAAACTATGTGGCCCGTGGGACCGTCCTGCCCGGCCCCTGAGCTCCTGGCCTAGGTGGCTCATCCCCGGCTCCTCCCCTGTAGTTATGCTGCCGCCCGGGCAGCAGGGCTGTCAGCTCCTGCCGCTCTGAGCGACATGGTAAGGGGGTGGCAGCACACGTGCAGCCGTGGGGGTGTTGGATAGGGGATCCCGGGGGCAGTCAGGGGACAGGGAGCAGGGAGCGGTTAGGGGCAGGAGGTCCCTGGGGGAAGTCAGGGGACAGGGGCCGGTTGGATGGGGCGGAGGTTTTGGAGCAGTCAGGGAACGGGGTGGGAGGGTTGGATAGGGCGTGGGAGTCCTGGGGGCCTGTCAGGGGGCAGGGGTGTGGATAGGGGTTGGGGCAGTCAGGGTACAGGAAGCAGGGAGGGGTTAGATAGGGGGTGGGATCTGGGGAGGGTGGGGGTTTGGGGCGGGAGGGTCCCAGGAGGGGGCAGTCAGGGGACAAGGAGCAGGGGGGGTTGGATGGGTTGAGGTTCTGAGGGGGACAGTCAGGGGGCGGGAAGTGGGAGGAGGCAAATAGGGGGTGGGGGCCAGGTTGTTTGGGGGGCACAGCCTTCCCTACCCAGCCTTCCATACAGTTTCGCAACCCCGATGTGGCCCTCAGGCCAAAAAGTTTGCCTGCCCTTGCTTTATCGGAATCAAACCCTGTACAGCATACTTTGTCCACACGCTGTCCATGTTTGACCTAGTTTTTACCTTATCTTTACATTCCCAAATTATCATGTCCATTGTTATCTTGTTCTTTGTAAATGGCTCCTTGCGTGTTCCCTCCACTTATTTTAGCCAGTTCAGACATTCTGTCTCTGAGCTCGCTGACCATTTACCTATCTGAGTTAGCACAGACATTCTGTTTTCAGCCTGCTGATCTATTTACCGCCCTAATCCTGTCTTCCAAGAAATGAGGCCTCCCCGATGTTTAATGACTTATGTCAAGCCAGGCCTATGTTCCACTGCCTTTGTTTTTCTTTTTATGTTAGCCTTCATTTCATTTGTATTCGGTCTTTCTGTGCTTTCTTTTTTAAGTGTATCCCCCAGCAACACATTCCCAAGACCACAGCAGTTGTACTCATTTGAACCACCATTAATATTAAGGTTCAAAGTACAAACGAAGGTCTGCAAGCTCACCTCTTCTGTATGGTCTACCTGCATGTTTTCACTGGCTGTTCAGTTTTTTCCCCACTTCCCTGATGCTCAGCTATTAGTTAGAGCAATTGTTGCCAGTTGCCCATTTTCCTTTCCAGTGTGGACACCACTTGCTTTTCACTGCTGTGTGTAGCTACACATTCCCTTCGCACTGCCAACTGCAGTGTGTTGTGTAGACACAGCCTAAGACTGGTTAGCCAAGTATATCCTCTGTGGCAAAAAAAAAAAAAAAAAAAAGCCTATTAAACAATATAGCAAATGTGTATGTGAACAAGAAGTAGGATGGGTTAGTGGTTACGCTTTAAGAGACCCCAGTTCAATTCCCTGTTCTGTCCCAGACTACTTGTATGACTTTGGGTAAGTCACAGGGGGCAGATTTTCAAAGGTGTGCAAGGATACAGAGAGATGTCCAGAGGGATTTTTTTTCAAAACCAGCTAAACAGGTTTAAAATCAATAGGAGTGAGGCAGCTAACCTGCTTAGGTGCTTTTTAAAATTGCAGTAGACACGTATCTGTATCTTTAGGTACCTAAATGCCTTTGAAAATCTGGCCCTTGGCCTTTCTGTAAAATGGTTCCCCAGCTGTAAAATGGCCCTAAGACTCTCTGTGACACAGTTCTCCAGCAGTAATATGGGGATAATAGCGCTGCCCTACCTCACAGGGGTGTTGTGGGGATAAGTACATTAAAGATTGTGAGGCCCTCAGACACTATGGTACAGGAGATCATGTAAGTACCTAACATAGATGGAGTGTATCTACCCTTTTCATAATTGCAAGAATAAATGTGTTGTTTAAAAAGTATTTTGAGCTCCTTGGATGGAGTTTGCTAGAGATTATACAGATTTATCACCCTGACCCCTTTTGTATAGTTGTACGTGCCGCTATCCCTGTGTGGGCTAGGGAATGGTTATATTCTTTCACTGGGCTGCAAGACTGCCTGAGCAATCACAATTGGAAGGAAAAGATGGCAGCTGTGGCTTATTAGGATGCTGCCTGATGGAGGGAAGAGAAGAGAAAGCATGAGAAGAGAGCAGCACCCAGTGCTGGGAAATGAAGGACAAAGAAAGAAAAATAGTGAGTTCCCTGTAGACTGGAAAGTAGGCTGCTCAGTGGCTACTTCTCAGTTTGGATACCCTGGCTGGGGAAAGTAATTGTCCACTCTTGTCCTGGGGAGGACTATGCTGGTCTCCAGAGACTGGAAACATAGTACGGTCTGTTTTTATTTGTTTACTCTGACTGGACCTTTTGCCAGAGGAAGTTGCCTTGGTTTGGTTGGTGGTTGCTTAAACTAGGCAGAAGAAAACTGCCCTGTGGTGTGTTTTAGTTCTGTCCTGTGGCCAAACGAAGTCACCCCATGACTGTTTTGTTTGTGCTTGGACTGAGATTAAATGGGGATGTAACACCAATGGGGGTCATCTGGTCTCATTGCAACTAGGAAAATACCATGCTATGTTTTGTTGTCTTTTTGGGGGGGGGGGGTTATGTAGACACAGAATGCTTTGCCTGGTTAGGCTTGCAAACAGTCTTTGTAAAAATGGATTTAACAAGCTTACAAGAAGTGGAAGGTTGGACATATGGCCAGGGAAGAGTATAAAAATATTGCTCGGGCATGTAGGAATGAAATCAGGAGGGCCAAATCACACCTGGAGCTGCAGCTAGCGAGAGATGTCAAGAGTAACAAGAAGGGTTTCTTCAGGTATGTTGGCAACAAGAAGAAAGCCAAGGAAAGTGTGGGCCCCTTACTGAATGAGGGAGGCAACCTAGTGACAGAGGATGTGGAAAAAGCTAACGTACTCAATGCTTTTTTTGCCTCTGTCTTCACTAGCAAGGTCAGCTCCCAGACTGCTGCGCTGGGCATCACAACATGGGGAATAGATGGCCAGCCCTCTGAGGAGAAAGAGGTGGTTAGGCACTATTTAGAAAAGCTGGATATGCACAAGTCCATGGGGCCGGACGAGTTGCATCCGAGAGTGCTGAAGGAATTGGCGGCTGTGATTGCAGAGCCATTGGCCATTATCTTTGAAAACTCGTGGCGAACGGGGGAAGTCCCGGATGATTGGAAAAAGGCTAATGTAGTGCCAATCTTTAAAAAAGGGAAGAAGGAGGATCCTGGGAACTACAGCCAGTCAGCCTCACCTCAGTCCCCAGAAAAATCATGGAGCAGGTCCTCAAAGAATCAATCCTGAAGCATTTACATGAGAGGAAAGTGATCAGGAACAGTCAGCATGGATTCACCAAGGGAAGGTCATGCCTGACTAATCTAATCGCCTTCTATGATGAGATTACTGGTTCTGTGGATGAAGGGAAAGCAGTGGATGTATTGTTTCTTGACTTTAGCAAAGCTTTTGACACGGTCTCCCACAGTATTCTTGTCAGCAAATTAAAGAAGTATGGGCTGGATGAATGCACTATAAGATGGGTAGAAAGTTGGCTAGATTGTCGGGCTCAACGGGTAGTGATCAATGGGTCCATGTCTAGTTGGCAGCCGGTGTCAAGTGGAGTGTCCCAGGGGTCGGTCCTGGGGCCGGTTTTGTTCAATATCTTCATAAATGATCTGGAGGATGGTGTGGTTTGCACTCTCAGCAAATTTGCGGATGATACTAAACTGGGAGGAGTGGTAGATATGCTGGAGGGCAGGGATAGGATACAGAGGGACCTAGACAAATTGGAGGATTGGGCCAAAAGAAATCTGATGAGGTTCAATAAGGATAAGTGCAGGGTCCTGCACTTAGGACGGAAGAACCCAATGCACAGCTACAGACTAGGGACCGAATGGCTAGGCAGCAGTTCTGCGGAAAAGGACCTAGTGGTGACAGTGGACGAGAAGCTGGATATAAGTCAGCAGTGTGCCCTTGTTGCCAAGAAGGCCAATGGCATTTTGGGATGTATAAGTAGGGGCAGATCGAGGGTCGTGATCGTCCCCCTCTATTCGACATTGGTGAGGCCTCATCTGGAGTACTGTGTCCAGTTTTGGGCCCCACACTACAAGAAGGATGTGGATAAATTGGAGAGAGTCCAGCGAAGGGCAACAAAAATGATTAGGGGTCTGGAACACATGACTTATGAGGAGAGGCTGAGGGAACTGGGATTGACTAGTCTGCAGAAGAGAAGAATGAGGGGGGATTTGATAGCTGCTTTCAACTACCTGAGAGGTGGTTCCAGAGAGGATGGTTCTAGACTATTCTCAGTGGTAGAAGAGGACAGGACAAGGAGTAATGGTTTCAAGTTGCAGTGGGGGAGGTTTAGGTTGGATATTAGGAAAACTTTTTCACTAGGAGGGTGGTGAAACACTGGAATGCGTTACCTAGGGAGGTGGTAGAATCTCCTTCCTTAGAAGTTTTTAAGGTCAGGCTTGACAAAGCCCTGGCTGGGATGATTTAATTGGGGATTGGTCCTGCTTTGAACAGGGCGTTGGACTAGATGACCTCCTGAGGTCCCTTCCAACCCTGATATTCTATGATTCTATGATTCTAAGCTTTATAGAGGTCCCATCCCAATAAGCAGCTCCTTATGCAGTCCACTGGTCAGTGTGTGTCATGCCTCCCCAATCCAGTCCCTACCCAGAGCTAAGAATCTGTAACCGTCCCTAGCTATGAGAGATAGCCACCTAGTTTGATCTCTAGAGGTCTTTAGTGCAAGCTCTGCCCTGCACAGCTGCCAGTTGCGTTGGCCAAGATAATGATAGTCGTACTGGCTTACCTGCTCTCATGCTGTGTTTTATTTATTCTGCTGTCCCGCTTGTGACTCTGCTTCTTTTCATCCCCTGTTGCCACAAGCTTCCTCTTAAGCTCTGGGGAAGCATAAGGTATGGTTGTGCTTCCAAAGTAACCATACCCAAATGCTTATGAAGCACTAATCTCTGGTTGTGGTGTTTAAAGAAAGTTATTCCATCAGAGACTTTTAGCTGTTACTTTTTATTAGTGGGTGGCCCTTTCTTTTTCTCTTTTTAAGGGCCCTTTTTTTCTCCCAGCGCACAGTTATAGGTTTTAAACCTTAGCTGAAGCAATATTTAAAAAGTCCTAATTTTGCTTTTTTTAATAACAAGTAGAAGTTCAAAGTCAGCTGTGGGTGAGCTCTGTCTGAAAGCTGCTGCTGTTGCAGACCTTACGTTTCAGTTTTCACTGCCTTCAAGGCAGGACTGGAAATTAGTACTAACTTATATAAATGACTTTGTGATACAGGAAAATTATGTACTTGCAGCCCTGGAGAATATACCGGAGAGGGAACAATCCTGCACCAGCAAGGAGCGATGGTAGATAAATGAGCCATAGGTGTCTCCCAGCTCAAGTTTCTATGACAGCTTTAAATCTATCTATATAGGCATTTCTGATGTACCTATCACCAGCCCTGCAGGTGAATTCCATTAAATACAATTGATTTCCTGTACAAAAGAAACTCCATTCCTGCAAGAGACTGAATTTTAAGTCTCCAATACATCACAAAAGGCTAAATTCTCCCTTGTGCAGATGGTCTGTGTACTGCTTAACTCTCACTTCAGGGTGAATTTCATCCAAAGAAACCCAAACTCTATATGTTAACCTGCTTTCCCAATGGAATAAGCCTCAGTGACTGTTTTCTAGGACATTTGTTGTTTTCTAGCTTCACTGTTAGGCAAGGGCTCTCTAAAAGTTCTTGTATCCTGTTCTGAAGTTAGCTAGTTTCAGTTTCATCTGGATTTCTAGTGGAAGCAACTTCTACAACCAAGGGCCCCCTGTTAAAAGTGCTCTGTCCACAAAAGAGCCACAGGGGTCAGACACTCAGTTAGTGTAAATTAGCATGGCTACATTAAAGTTGAAGGGCCCATGTCAGTTCACACCAGCTGAGGAACTGACAAAATGTTGCAGGCCAAATTCTCCGCTGGGTGTCCACGTGAGGTTTCAATGCCCTTGCCTGGGAGCCCCATCTCAGAGTAAAACTTTGCTCTCTGTGTTTGTTGCTTGGGCAGCCCCTAATTGTCTCAACAATTGAAATTTGAGGTTGTTTTCTGAGAATGTGAAAGTCTGGACAAAAGCAAAATGACACAATTTCTGCCAAAATGGCAGGGGACGGGGCGGGCGGGGGGGCAGGGAAGGGGAAGGGAAGGAAAGGAAAGGAAACACTCTCCACTCTGGACCCAACTAAGATTTTTCATACAAATGCACCAGGTAAAATGTGTTACGTTCACCATTTATCCTAACATTTCAGAGCAGGTTGGACAACCTGTCAGGTTGGACCCTGTCAGGGAGGGTCTAGACAATACTTAATCCTGCCATGAGTGCAGGGGACTGGACTAGACGACCTCTCAAGGTCCCTTTCAGTCCTACAGTTCTATGAAAAATGTCTTTCCTTTCTGCAGGAAACAATGAAATAATCCAAAGTGAAACTGTAGGATGTTTTACTTTGCACAAAATGAGCTTTGTTTCTTTTGTTTGCTCAGAAGAGGGTATTTTTGGTATACCCCCTAAATGCCTGTTCATATCATGGGAAACATTGTGGACTTGATCTTAACCGTCCCTACAGTGATCCCCCAAGCTGTAAAAGGCACAGTGAGTCTTTATCTGCATATTAGAGGCAGGGCTCAGTCCTGATCTGGAGCATGGGATGGGAAGTGTTCCCTTCTAGTGCTCTCAGCAATGCTAACTGCTTGGAAGGGGCTGGGATGAAGGGCAGTCATATCCTTGACACTCCAGCACACGGACTCTATAGCTCGCAGGCATGCTGGTGGGAGGGTGTACAAGGAACACCAGTTGAATCACAGTTCCCCATGAGCCCCAGGAAGGACACTTTCCAAGTCAGAATTCCTCCTGCATCATAGCCCCTCCCAATGGGCCATAGCTTAAAAGACACAATCTGGTCCTGTGTGAATTGCAACTATATGTAAGAATAAAGATGATATTTTAGTAAAGGAACTAGACTGGCTCTGCTACAGACTTTTCTGTGTGACCATAGGGCAAGTCACTTACTTTCTGGCTAAGGTTTTCAAAAATAGAAGCCTAAAATTTAGCTTCTAAATCTATATTGATGCACCTAGAGTTGAATGGTTTGTTTGTTTGTTTGTATTGTTTGTCTCAGCAGCTCCCGTTAACCTTGATGTTACTTTTGAAAATTAGGCTATTAGTTTAGATTATTAAATATGGATGTAGGGGTTTAACTTTAGCCTCCTCTTTTTGGTGCTTCTTGATTCAAGGCTCTTGGTCAGGGAGGAGAAAACAAACATGAAACTGAACTGTCACAAAATAGCATCTTCCATTTGACTGAAAGTCAGTTCACCCTTGAAAGCTAACCAGCAAGAGCCAGTTTCTGCAATCCTATCACATGCTCATAGACTTTAAGGCCAGAAGGAACCATCAGGATAATTTAGGTTTCAGAGTAGCAGCCATGTTAGTCAGTATTCGCAAAAAGAAAAGGAGTACTTGTGGCACCTTAGAGACTAACCAATTTATTTGAGCATAAGCTTTCGTGAGCTACAGCTCACTTCATCGGATGCATAAAGTGGAAAATGCAGTGAGGATGTTTTATACACACAGACCATGAAAAAATGGGTGTTTATCACTTCAAAAGGTTTTCTCACCCCCCACCCCACTCTCCTGCTGGTAATAGCTTATAATTTAGTTCGACCTCCTGCACATTGCAGGCCACAGAACCTCACCCACCCACTCCTGTAATAGACTCCTAACCTTTGGCTGATTTACTGAAGTCCTCAAATCTTGATTTAAAGTCTTCAAGTTACAGAGAATCTAACATTTACCCTAGTAGTTCAAACCAGTAAGTGGCTTGTGCCCCGTGCTTCAAAGGAAGGTGAAAAAATCCCAGATTCTCTTCTAATCTGAACTGGGGAGGAAACTCCTTCCTGACCCCAGCTATGGCAGTCAGTGAGATCCTGAACATGTGGGCAAAACCCACCAGCCAAACACCTGTGAAAGAATGCTCTGTAGTAACTCAGAGCCCTCCTTCTCTAGTGTCCCATCTCCAGCCATTGGAGATATTTGCTCATAGCAGTTGCAGATGGGCCATCTGCCATTGTAGGCAATCTCCTCACACCATACCATCCATAAACTTATCAAGCTCAGTCTTAAAATAAGTTAGGTTCTCCCCCACCCCCACTATTCCCTCTGAAAGGCTGTTCCAGAACTTCAGTCCTCTGATAGGTAGAAACCTTTTGTCTAATTTCAAGCCTAAACTTATTGATGGCCAGTTTATATCCATTCTTGAATTAACATTGGTCCTTAACTTAAATAATTCCTCTCCCTCCGTGGTGTTTCTCTCTCTGATGTATTGAGAGAGAGCAATCATATTCCCCTCCCCCCCCAGCTTTGTTTTGTTAGGCTAACCAAGCAAAAACTCCTTAAGTCTTCTCTCCCAAAGGGAGGTTCTCCATTCTTCTGCTCATCCTAGTAGACCTTCTCTACACCTGTTTGAGTTTGAATTAACCTTTATTAAACATGAGAGATCAAACTGGCAGACAGTATTCCAGATGAGGTCTCACACATGCCTTGTATAATAGAAATAACACTTTCCAATCTCTCTACTGGAAGAACTTCACCTGATACATCCTGGGATCCCATTAGCCTTTTTGACAACTGCATCATGTTGGTAGCTGATAGTCATCCTGTGATCAGCCAAAACACCCAGGCCTTCCTCCTCCTCTGTTGCTTCCAAGTGACATGTCCCCAGTTTATAGCAACAATTCTTGTTGTTAGTCCTTTAGGTGCATGACTTTGCACTATTAAATTTCATGCCATTTCTATTACTCCAGTTTTTGAGGTCATCCTTCTACCTCTACTTCTCATGCTGAACATAATTAACTCATTGTTAGTGAATGTGCACACTACTCAAAACATGAATGAGTGGCATAATCTGACCCTGAGCTAATAACAATGTTTGTTTCTATAGAAAGGTGGCTCTGTGTGTCTTCAAGGCAATATGAACCTTGAGATAGAAGTCATTCTGTCTTTATTGTGTACTCTCCTTAATATAACTTCCTGCTGATTAGAAATCTAGACTAAAAAAAGCTTTATTTATTCATTACAATACTTCTGCTCAATGCTGCCAGAAGGCAAAAGATGTAATGATGTATAAGGAACGGATGGAGAATAATATGGAAAATGTTATAATGCCATTGTATAAATGAATGGTACACCCTAACCTAGAGTACTGGTCACCCCATTTCAAAAAGCATGCTGCAGAATTAGAAGAGGATCACAGATGAGCAATGAAAATGACCAGGGGCATGGGGAAACTCTCACAAAAGGAACGGGAAAAGAATGGGATTTCTTTACCTTAGAAAGAAGAATAAGAGATAACAAGTGTATAAAATAATGAATGGTAGAGAAACTAGATCATCAGTTTCTGTTCTTTGGGTCACAACACAAGAACAAGGAGACTTTCAATTAAACTGAAAGGTGGTGAATTCCAAATGGATAAAAGGAGATACTTTTTCCACTCAATGCATAATTAGACTGTGCATTCATGGGATGTCACTGAGGCTAAGAATTTAGGATTAACAAAGGAATAGGATATTTATATGGATAACAAGAATATCAGTTATTGTATCTACTGCAAACAAGGAGTGGTGGAAATGATTAAAACCTCATGTTTCAACTAATGGGGTGAGGAGCACATAATCCAACATCTGTCTGCTATGGTGTTCTTGCACATTCCTCTGAATCATTTTCTGCTGGCTACTGACTGAGAGGGGATACTCGGCAAGATGGACCGCAGGTCCAATCCAATATGGCAATTCTTATGTTTCTACAATCCTCTGTGTCTATATGGGAGTTAGATAGTTCAGTGGGATTGTTCAGTAGACTTTTATCTCTGGAGACATGGATTCCAAAGCATGAGTCACACACACAACTAATTGAAAAAACTACATTTCCACCCGTGGGGAAATTATGGTATTTTGACATTTTGTTTTTGTCTCAGATGAGAATGAGTTTGGTGGGGAAATGTTTTGTGGGTTTTTTTGACACTTTTGGTCAAAACATTTTGTTCTTGTTTGTTGAAAATCTGTTTCCTAGGGAATGCTTTGATTTTGACGAAACTCCATTTTCCAATACAAAAATGTTTAATTTAAAAAATTTGTATCAGTCCTAATCCCAAATAAATTATTTTAATTTGGTGTCCTTCTCCCATCTATTAGCAAACCATCACACAGTTTGGTTGAAGGGAGCCACTTGGGTACCAAGTAGGAGAATTGCAAGTCTAAAGCGGGATTGGCTAACTCTGGAGACATTTGTACAGTATCCATTAGCACTGCATATTACTTTCTCTCGGCAGCCTTGCACTCATTGACAGCTTCTAAAATAAAAAGAAAAGTGACGCTAAACATATTATTCTGAACATGTGCATTTTTCACATTAAGGTACAGTGGGGAAAATAATTTTCCTAGGGAAAGTCGATGAAATTTTTCCATCTTCTTGACAGTGCATTGCAGAATGTTGTATGAACACTTGACTTCTCTCTCGGGGACAAAAATACTTCCTCTGCTGGTCTCTTTCTTCGTACTGATTTATTCATGTATTTGCTACAGACTTACATATGGTTTTCCTGAAGTACAGCAAACCACTTACTTGAAGTGAACTCAAAAATTAGTACAGTATCTTTGGTATAAATCATTATTAATTCCATAAAAGCTGAAGTTCAATGTTATTTGGGGCTATTGTTTTTAATACACTCATGGGAGTAGAGTAAGTCAATGTACCACACCATTGCTGAAGAAATGAATAAGAGAGATTTTTAAATGTGAAAATGGTCTTTGCGAGATACATGCCCAATGGGAGCTTTAGACCTTAGAAATGGAGAGAAGTAGCTGAAGCTGTTTGAAGAGAAGCTGTGAGAAAGAATCCTGAAAGAGGGGAGAAAATGGATTGTATAAAGTTAAATCCGAGGGCAGGGGCAGCAATTTGAGCTGCGGTTCCATGTGAAATCTCATGCCTCTGTGGATAACTGTCATCAGGACCGGCTCTAGGCACCAGCAAAGCAAGCACGTCCTTGGGGCAGCACATTTCCAGGGGCAGCATTCTGGACATCCTTTTTTATCCCCCCGGCCACGCTCAGTCAACCAATGAGCCCCTGCCTGGGGCGGGGAGGTGGGCTCAGCACGGGGGTCCCGCCTCGGGGGTGTTCCCTGTCCTGGCCCCCTGCCACTGGAGGAGTGGGGTGATGTGGCTCCTCCCCCCCGCCGCACATGTCACAAGCGGCGGAGGAGCCGGAGCCGAGCGGAGCCCGGGATGGGGGCAGGACCCGCAGCCGGTAAGGGACCCACTGCGCCGGGTGGCTTGGCGCTGGGCGGGCGCCCTTGGTCTGGCCCCCTCCCTGCAGCTGACCTGCCCCGCAGCCTCTCTGTCGGTTACTGTCCCTTCTGCGGAGGTGGGGCCGGGTCTGAGATCAGGCTGGGGAACCACAGGCAGGATGTATAGCCTCGAGCACCTCACTCCAAACACTGCTGTAGCATTACGCATTCTTTTAACATTACTAGTATCAGTGGCTTCTGGTGGCTTTCTGAAAACTGAAATTACTAAAAAATTATTTGAGGTCCACCATGTCTCAAAATCGTTTGTCAAGATTCGCATTAATTTCAATTGAAAGTACCATTGCAAAAAATTTAGATTTCACTGAATTATTAAAAGACTACACAAGTATAAAAACCAGAAAAATTCAGTTCATATAAATTATTTTAATTTATGAGAAACTGGGCGGAAGACACTAATGTTTTTCATTACAGTGTATAGCTGAACCCAAATTGTTTGTAATTGTGATTTTGTTAAAATTAAATGAGTACACTGGTAGGAAATTGTTTTATTTCACTAACTACAAATTCTCTGTTTTCATTTTTTTTTATTTTAAACAGTCAAAAACAAAACAAAACAAAAACATTGTGAAGTGCAAACATGTGTAAAAGCCAAAAAAAAAAAAGGGGAGGGGGGGAGAGGGCGGCCAAAAATGTTTTTGCTTGGGGCGGCAAAAAACATAGAGCCAGCCCTGACTGTTAGGTAGCTAATGACCTAATCAACAAACCTAAAGGAGGATTGCATAAGTGCTTGCATAAGGGGAATACATTGTGAATATTTGGATATCGATAAACAAATGTAATTTAATCCCACTTAGCCTGAGAGGAGAGGTGACCCTTGACTTTATAATAAAATATTTCAAACTTCCAGCAGGGTTGTCACTTATGAATAAGAATAACGTGCATATCACGATTCTATTACCTCATTGTTGCAGCACAACCTGAGACTGTGGCATTCAAAACACATCCTCTGACCTGTGTGCACATCCAGCGTGGAACCCAAGGGCCGAACCCAGGGAACGAACACAAAATTAGAAATTCTGAACTGAACAGCTGCTGCTTCTCTGTTTAATGGTCCAGACTGGAACCCCAAATTCAAACACATCCAAATTTGGAGAGTTTTATCATAATTTCAGCATCACAGTTTAGACCCATTTCAAAATTATATCATGGTCCAGTGAAATGTCATCTAGCAATTAGCTTTTGGGTTGGGTTTGTTTTTTTTTCCCTTTTAACATGTAGTTCTTAATCAGGTTCAGGCAAGACTCTCAAATCATACAGGTCAGCTATTAGTTTTGTCTGTTATCTCTTCAGAATGCCCCGAAGAAATCTGCCTATGTTACTGGAGAGCACAGGCAGGAGAAGTGCGTGTTCTGGTCTTTATTTTAATTGGGGGGGGAGGTGTTCAATTGCCTATACAACACGACATGTCTTTAATCCCGTCTTTTCATGTCCTGCAAAGGAGTCTATATCACTTCATAGTCACCTGTGTTAAAAGCTGCTGAATAAATAGTAACAATCAGCATAGAAAATTGACCTTTGTTCATCTCCAGGATGAAATGATGAACCAAAAATGTGACACTGGTCTCCCTTCCATTCCCAGACAGGTGGATAGGCTTGAAAGAAAGCAGTGAAATCCTTTTGGAGTGCTCTGACTACAATGTTATTGATACACTTCACTAGAAAGGGAACAATTTTGACTAAACACTTTAGCCTCGACTTATTCTAGCTGGCTTCTATTCTTACAGTGGGATTTACAACCTTCATCACTAAAGAACCCAGTTCTCTCTGCTGACTCTTATTAGCAATGATTGGCAATGATCTGGCTTTCTCTTTCTGATGTTTATTTGAGCATCACCAAATGTTCTCCAAACCAACAAGAGGGGATGTCATTTTAGATTTAATATTGGTAAGTACTGCAACTTTGACTTAAAGTATCTGAAGCCTGCATCTCAAGCAAGGGGAAAAAATCTGTAGGGAAGGAGGGTTGCAGGCCAAACTGGATGAACAAGCATCTCAAACAAGTTATTAAGAAAAAGCAGAAAGCCAACAAAGAATGGAAGATGGGAGGATCGGCAAGGAAAACTACCTCTTGAAGGTCAGAAGCTGTGGAAGGAAAGTCAGAACTGCCAAAAGCCAAGCAGAGTTGGACTTTGCAAAATAAATTAAAAGCACTAGTAAAAGGTTCTATAGGCATATAAATAAAAAGAAAACTAGGAAAGAAGAAATGGGACCACTGAGGATGGGATAGACATTAAAGATTATCTAGGCCTGGCCCAACACCTAAATGAATACTTTGCCTCAGTTTTTAATAAGAGTAATGAGGAGCTTTGGGGTAGTGGCAGGGTGGCTAAGGAAATGAGGATATAGAAGTAGAAATTGCCACATCCGAGGTGGAAGTCAAACGCAAACAGCTTGATGGGACCAAATCGGGGGGACTGTATAATCTCCATCCAAGAATATTAAAGGAACTGGCACATGAATTGGAAAGCCCAACAGCAATGATTTTTAATGAACCCATAAACATGGAGAATGACTATGACTGGAGAATTACTAATATAGTATCTATTTTTAAGAAAGGAGAAAAAAGTGATCCAGAAAACTACAAGCCTGTTAGTTTGACCGCAATTGTATGCAAGGTCTTGGAACAAACTTTGAAAGAGAAAATAGTTAAGGACATTGTGGTAAACAATAATTGGGATAAAATACAACATGGTTTTACAAAAGGTAGATCATGCCAGACCAACCTGATCTCTTTCTTTTGAGAAAATAATTGGTGTTTTGTTTTGTTTTTTAGACAAAGGAAATACAGTCGGTCTAATGTACCTGAATTTCAGTAAGGCATTTGATATAGTTCCACATGGGAAATTATTAGTTAAATTAGAGAAAATGGGGATTAATATGCCAGAAGATGTTGTGAAGGACAAGACTATAATAGGGTTCAAAAAAGAACTAGATGAATTCATGGAGGGCCCTTCAATGGCTATTAGCCAGGGATGGTGACCCTAGCTTCTGTTTGCCATCTGGGTGAAAGGGGATGGATGACTTGATGATTACCTGTTCTGTTCATTCCTTCTGGGGCACCTAGCATTGGCCACTGTTGGAAGACAAGATACTGGGCTAGATGAACCTTTGGTCTGACCTTAATTGAAAGGAGATAAGGAGCTGGTTAAAGGGCAGGCTACAACAGTTCATACTGAGAGGGGAACTGTCAGACTGGAAGGAGGTTACTAGTGGAGTTCCTCATCTGAAATACTGTGTGCAATTCTAGTTTCCAATGTTTAAGAAAGATGAATTCAAACTGGAACAGGTGCAGAGAAGGGCTATTAGGATGACCCAAGGAATGGAAAACCTACCTTATGAGAGGAAACACAAGGAGCTTTGCTAGTTTAGCCTAACCAAAAGAAAACCTTGGGAAGATATGATTGCTCTCTATAAATACATCAAAGAGATAAATACCAGGGAGGGGGAAGAGTTATTTAAGTTAAGCACCAGTATTGACACAGGAACAAATGGATATAAACTGGCTATCAGCAAGTTTAGGCTTGAAATTAGATGAAGGTTTCTTAACTATCAGAGGAGTGAAGTTCTGGAACAGCTTTCCAAGGGGAGCATAGGGAGCAGGGAGGTGTAAAAATTCTACCTGGCTTCAAGAGTGAGCTTGTTAAGTTTATGGAGGGGACAGTATGATGAGACTGCCTACAATGGTGCTTAGCCCATCTGCAACTGCTAGTAGCAAAAATCCCCAATAGCCAAAAATAGGACACTAGATGGGGAGGGTTCTGAGTTACTACAGAGAATTCTTTCCCAGGAGTTTGGCTGGTTGGTCTTGCCAACATGCTCAGGGTTTCATTGATGGCCATATTTGTGGGGTCAGGAAGGAATTTTCCCCCAGGTCAGATTGGCAGAGACCCTGTGAGGGGGTTGCCTTCCTCTGCATCATGGATCACAGGTAACTTGGTTGCTCAAACCAGAGTAAATGGTAGATTTTCTGTAACTTGAAGTTTTAAATCATGATTTGAGGACTTCAGTAACTCAACCAGAGATTATGGGTCTATTACAGGAGAGGGTGGGCGAGGTTCTGTGGCCTGCAATGTGCAGGAGATCAGATTAGAATAGATAAGCATGATGGTCCCTTCCGGCCTCAAACTCTGTGAGAGACAGGGTGGGTGAGATAATCTCTTTTACTGGACCAACTTCTGTGGTGTATGAAACAAGTTTCAAGAAGTTCTGTGTAGCTCAAAAGCTTGCCTCTTTCACAAAGAGATATTACCTCACTTTGATACCCTGTACCCCCTCTTCCTCGCTTTTTAAAGTTTATGGTATATTTTGTACAAATTATGCCTTGAAGTATCCTTTGAAAACTCATAATCTTCTGAATATTATCATCCTGCTGTCACAGGATGTTTCCGTCACTAGCCAGTTCAGGTGGTTCCACAATCATGAAGACACTCTAGACTGTTTATCTTTCAGCAAGGTGTGTATTTATTTCCCTTATATCAAATAACAGAGACTCATAGCAAGGACAGACTTTCCTGCAGCCCTCACTCCCCAGCCTAGACTCACCCTCTGAGCTTCCTTCTGAAATCTTCTTGAGCTCCCTCCTAAGCTATCTTTGCTTCCTGTTTCCTGTCCTTATATTCTCCCCCAATTACCTTGTTAACCCAGTGATTGTCACCCAGGTGCTCACAAGCCCCCACCATATATGCGTAATTGCCGTCAGCTGGGCCTTCTCCAGGCTGCAGCAATGTCAGTGATCAGGGTGTTGCTTGTTGAAATGTGTGTGACAACACTGTATGTCAAATTATCAGATTTTGCTATATGATTGTTACTGGAACATGGTGTAGTTCTGGGTAATGCCCACAAACCAAAGTCTCAGAGACAGACACCCTAGCGTGTCAGAAAAGTGCTAAAAAGCCATTGCTGGCTTAATCAGACATTCTCCCGCAGGAGGGCGGGTGGAAGTTGTAAACAAGAAATGTGTTGGGAGTATAAAAAGGGGGGGAATATCCCTAGCCACCCCATCCTCCTTCCATTTCTCTGCTTATGACAACAACTCTCAAATAACTGAACAAAGTTGGGGAGTGGTCCCAGACTGGAAAGGGACACAGCCTGTGAAATGTCTTGCAGCTCATGGTGAGACAAACTTTTTGCTTTTAACCCAATTAGCCTTGGAAAAGTTTAGGAATTAGCTTCCATGTTTACCCTTTTATTTCTTTTGTAACCAGTCCTGACTCATATGCATCTATATTTGTAATCACTTAAATCTATCTTTCTTTAGTTAATAAACTTGTTTTATTGTTTTATCTAAACCAGTGTGTTTTGGTTGAAGCGCTTGGGAATCTCTACTTCGGTCAACACGTCTGGTGCATATGCATTATCCATTGTTGGAATGACAGACTCTCTGTGAGCTTATACTGTCCAGAAAGGTCCTGGCCAGTATAAGACACACATTTCTGAGGAGCATGGATGGCTGGGAATAGCATTCGTGTATTCAGCTGGGAGTAACTTTGCTTGCTGGTGGCTCTGAGTGAGCAGAGCCTGGAGGGGCTGCTGTTCTTCAGCAAAGCGGTGTAAAAAGCATCCGAAGCTGGGGAGCTAATGGGACACAAGTCCAGCCGTTCAGATTGCACTCTGGGGGATGTCACACTCACCCACCTTGTTTTTCTAATATCTTGGGACCAACACAACTATAAGAATATGGGTGGATTTGAGGTAACTTATTACGTAACTGTAAACTCCTTACTAGTTACGTCTATCAATAATGTGCCTTCTCCACACTGGAAACATTCTATCATTATTTACATCTTCACATGTTTAGTATTAGCATCATTATGAACATTTCCAGTTATCAGAGGGTTTATAAACAGTGGTGGGAGAACCGCAAAATTTGGAGGTGAGGTTCACATTGCATGAGCACCTTGACAGGTTGGGTGTTTTGTATCTAATCAGCAAAATGGAATTGGAAATCTCATTGTAATACCCTTTTTAATGCAGGACTTCTGATGCTTCTCGCTTCCAGTCTGCCTTGAAATAGCATGTGCCTAATAGTGGATTTTACATTATGGTTCACTTTGGAGGGAGAGGAGCTGCCCTTCAACAGAAGCTGAGTGAGGAGTTCTAGCTGATTCAACCTGGGTTCCTCTTGGGGTTTTGGGTAGTGCTTCTTGGGAATTGTTTGACAAAACAGTATTTCACTGGAAAATGTCTATTTGTTGAAACTGAAATTTTTCATGGGACCATACTAGTTTAGGCCAAACTTTAATCAGGAATTTTTTTTTCATGGTCTAGGATGGAATTTCTGGTCAAAATGTGAGCATAACAGATACCCAGAGCAGCCTAGTGGTCTGGGCACTCATCCGGGATGTGGGAAACCCAGGTTGAAGACCCTGGTCTCCTATTCTCCCACATCCCAAGTGAGTGCCATAACCATCATGCTATTGATCAGGCAAGAAGACTTCTAGGGATGTATTATGCCTGCATGGAATCATAGTCTTCCTTAAGGAGGAGGTCTTTATTAAATTAAACAGCTACAACAACAGACAAACAGTTTCCACAGGCTTTGTTTCTTGTTTACCGGGGAATTGTGTGCAATACACAGACATCTAGTGGCTAAATAACTGCAAGTAAACATTTTATGAGAGCGTGGCTCAGTCTTCATGGCCATTTATTCCTTGGCTGCTTCTGAGAGTTGGTCTTGACTGCAGTGTTAAATCAAGATATAACCTGAGTGTTGCCCCTAAACTGACTCCCATTCTCAAACACAGCTCTCTAGCTCAAGTTAAATGGTGCCTTAACATTGAGCTAGCTCATCTGTCAGGGGCTGGGTTGAAGTTTGAGTACTGCTGATGCTCATGCTAGTAATGCAGTGGGGACTCAGCTACTCAGTGCTGCTGATCCAGTCATAGTAGCTAGGACATCAACACAGGAAGAGGGACAGACTGACTGCAAGAGAAGACAGACAGTTGTGCCAGCCTTCAGAAACTCAGGTACTCAGTGAAACATGTAGTCTCCATCAAACGCCTTTTTATTTGCTTTTTATGAAATAAGAAGAAATAAGACGTGGTTGTTCAGTATAACAAATATTCAACAAATTCAGATTCAGAAACATAAAAGTATCGATCTTAACATGAAAGTGCACTGTAACATAAAGCCAATTCATGAAACTAGTGCTCAAGTCTTCTTGGATAATGGCACCTGAATTTCTCCATAAAGATATCCAGGTTCAGTTCTGAAGTCAAATCACCTTTATATGATGGGAGTAGGGTGACCAGATATCCCGATTTTATAGGGACTGTCCCGATTTTTGGGTTTTTTTCTTATATAGACTTCTATTACCTCCCACCCCCATCCCGATTTTTCACATTTGCTGTCTGGTCACCCTAGATGGGAGAATTAGGTTTCTCTTCCTTTTATGGATCATGCTTATCCTCTGATGTGATAAAATTATTTTCAAATAAGAAAAGGAATTCTCACAAGCTCCCATTGATGCTCCAAACAACAAGACCACTATAGGCATTTCAAAAATACATGGGAAGGCCTCCGTTAATTCCTTGACAGTACCTAGAAAGTCTTCAAATTCTTTGCAATTTCTCTTATCTATCAGTGGTTTAAATACAACCATTTCAGCTTTCACCTTCTGAATATCTAATCCAAGCAAGTCAATCAAAGTACACACTGATTCCAGTTTCAAGAAGTCTGGATTGCTGATGGAATAGATTGCTGACAAGCTTTTACATAACTTGGAGGAGTTCTCAGCAAATCTGCTTTCCAATTCACCACTGGTTTCATCAATTAATTCATGATAAGTCTTGTACCACAGATGCTCACTTACACTTTGGAATCCTGGTAAGTGCTCAGTGATTATTGAACCTTGACATTTTGGGGGCAATAGCTTGGCTTTTTTGATGGCACATATTAGTGTTGATACTTCATTGCATGCAGCTTTCAAAACAGGGTACTTGGATGAAGTCTCTTCAGGAAAAAATCTTCAAACATCTTTCTTTGCTGAAGTTCTTCAGAGGCAACAATAATCAATTCAACTCTTTTAGCAAGATGCATTAGTTCTGTTTGAAGGTAATTGTTCACAGGAGCAAAACCTTTGAAAGTCATTCTCATAACCTCAGCTAAGAAGAAGATTTTGGATGATTCTGTAACTTCCAACAGATCTTGTTTCAATTGATAGATTGCCATATACATTCACAAAGTTTGACAGAATACTCTGAAACTCTTCCAAATTGAGGATGATTTCCCAAGTTTTCAGGTGACCAGTCCATCTTGTTTCTATGAGTCTTTGCAGGTGCTGGCTTTTGTACAGCACACTCACTTCATGTCTGCAAAAAAAAAAAAAAAGGTATCGACTTACAATTTGAGAACATAGTTGCCACTGCTGAGTTCTTCTCATACATGAGTACCCACTAGATTTAACTGGTGATTCACATAGTGTGTGTGTAAGGCATTTGTTTAATTTCTGTTGTAAATGCATTTATACACCTCCTTTGCACCCTGACATAACTTTGGTAACATCAAAGCAAGAACATAAGGTATTCTGAGGTCAAGACCCAGTTTGTGGAGGTCTTTCAAAATTTGTTGTGTAATATCTTCAGAAGTGAGGTCATTCAGTTGGGCTACACCACTAAGTCCCTTGTTGGCTTTGCCATCAACAAAGTAGTGTAAAACAGTGGACAAACTTTGTACATTCACAGCATCCCTTGTCAAGTTCTTTTGCCTGAAATGTGACATTACATCACCATTTTTCTGAGTATCTTCAATAATATCTTTCAAACTCATCTTCATAATATCAATTTATTTTATTCTGAATTTCAGCAGACGTGTACTTTGCATTTTTCAGAATGGTTTTCAGAGTGCCCTTGAATTTTGAATCTTGTTCTGCAGTAAACTTAAGTAGGTTGATGAAAATTCCCAGTGGATCATCCAGAGTATGATCTGTCCTTGAAGTTTATATCATCTTGATCTCTTCCTCTTAGAGCAAACTGAATAATTTTTGCAAGGTTTTTAAACAGTACCTTTTTCTTTCATTTGTGAGAATGACACCAAAGCAGCAGTTGTAGCACCTGAAAAATTAAGTTATGATAAAACCTCATAATCAAATTCGTAATTCAGTAATGTTATTGAGCAAAATAATAAACTTATAATAAAATTCATAATTTTTTTCTATGCTGGATCTACCACATGAAGTTTTGTAGCTTTTTCTCACAAGGGATTCTTAGAGGAGCTGAAGAGCCTGTTTTTAAAGGGTTTCTTTCTTTCTCTCTCTCTCTCTCTCTCTCTCTCTCAGCATGTTAACTCATGGTTATTCACGGTGGGGAAAATTCCTTCCTTAGTTTCCAACAGCTACGCTTTCTTTTCAGTTTCAAGTTATTTCAGTGTTTTCTCCCCATTAATTTTAATGGCCTGCCATTGTCTTTTCCAGGTTGTACAGTGCTGAGTACTTGGAACTAGTCTCCTCTGGCTGGGGAAGTGGCCCCTCCCTGTATGATTTTCACCTCCCTGTAGTGAGGTAGAGCTGAATGTTGCACCACAAATTATGAGCACAGTTTTATACACATAAATTCATAACCACAGTTTCTGTACATTTCCCATAATAGCCATCAGGTTGAGAACATTACAAGCTTTCATAAGAGACCTTACTTGACATATATTTATACACAGTAATATTGTACACAACCAGTTGATTCAATTGAATATTCTTGGGGATTCAGCCCCCGGGTCTCCCTTTAGGGTGTCTGGACCCTGATTGTTCCAGAAATTTAGAAAAAGCAAAATAAATTGCCTGTAACTTTTCTGTTCCTTGCTGCAGTCCAATCAGCCATTGCATTCAAGTGGACTAAGCAGTTTTCACATTTCATTAAACCTTTGACTTGAGAGAGTACATTTTTCCAATTGCAAAATCCAGATTGGATAGAAACCATATCAGCTCCCAGTCTGCAGGGAGGCTTACAAAGTATACAAAGTGGCAAAGTGGAGTGTCTGTGACTAGACCCTGTCTACCTGTTCGGAAGGGAGAGAAGAGATGAGAGAGTTCAGTTTGAATGGAGGGGGAAAGCTCCTTTTGGAGCATACGCGAGAGCGTGGATGGCTGACTAGAACTGGAATGCCCCTCTAGAACCCAGAAGAAGCCTTAGATAGAATGACTAGGGGACTGTGACACTACTGCTGTGTCAAGGGGAACTCCTCGATTGACTGCCAACAGGGTTGTGAGTACCATTTCTGTTAAAGCTGATAAGGCCTTTTGTTTTCCTTGTCAGTTGTATGCACACCCTGGCAATGTGCTTAGAATGCGATTCCTTCTGAGGACATGCTCAGTTGAGACGTAATAGTGACTTGGTGTCCAACAGACTGTAGTAAGAAAAACATGGAATGGATTTTATTAACACTATTGAGCTGCTTGTGAATGATTTTGTGACTATACTTGCCTGTGCGTGTGTGCGTGTATGTGTGTGTGTGTATGTGTGTGTGTGTGTGTATATAAATTCTCTGGACATTTTGTTTAGTGACATTTTTGACTCCTTTTGAGTGCTTAAACAACTACATCTCTTGACTTTTCAGGGTTTGTCTGGTGACTTCCTGCTATGTGGAGTTGTCTGCAGGCCCTCTCTGCAGACATTTTCTTACCAGGCTTACTCAATTTTTATTATAGCAGCAACAAACATGCTTAGTTCAAAGATGGACACGAATACCCTCTTCTTTCCAGGCTACTAGAATTGGGACACCTACTCTGTGGCTTTAGGACTACAGTCACTAATCTGAGGAAACACCGATTAAAAAACTGGAACACATCCCATTTCTACAGAGGAGGCAAAAGAATTCCTGGTGAGGCGATGTCCCCTTATATCCCCCTCCCCCAGCTACAGGCTATTGCTCTGTGCAGCTCAAGTGTTGTTCTGCATTATGACAGCCTAGCTCGAGTGAGAGTTAACTTGAGCTAATAGTGCAGTGAAGACCACTCCTGACTTTGACAACAAGGAGGTAGTTATCCTGATGGTGGGTGGGCAGTAGGTGTTTGTTCACTAGGAACTGGACGGAGGTCATCAACTCATCATCAAATGTCACATTGTGAGAGATATCATCGATCTGTGTGTAACAGTCACTGTAGAGTGTCTTTAGACAGCAGCTGATCTTACACCGTGATTGCTGTAATGCCTAGAAACAATGTGTCTCTGCTGATGTAAAAAAGTGAAACTCCTATGAATCCAACCTATTTTCACCTGCAGAAAATCTGACCACTTTGAGGACTCAGTTAGGCCTGATTCTCTTGTGCCAGTAGAAAAGGAGGACTTGTGGCACCTTAGAGACTAACCAATTTATTTGAGCATAAGCTTTCGTGAGCTACAGCTCACTTCATCGGATGCATTCAGTGGAAAATATAGTGGGGAGATTATTTTATATACAATCTATATTTATATAAATATATATATAAATCTCCCCACTGTATTTTCCACTGAATGCATCCGATGAAGTGAGTTGTAGCTCACGAAAGCTTATGCTCAAATAAATTGGTTAGTCTCTAAGGTGCCACAAGTACTCCTTTTCTTTTTGCAAATACAGACTAACACGGCTGCTACTCTGAAAGCTGTTCTTGTGCCAGTATAACTCAGGAATAATTTGAATAGATGAGACTATTGCAAAACGGAGATGAGAAGAAAATCAGGGCCAGATTTTCATCCTTGAATCTCATGCTACCAGCTTTTGTCCTAAGTCTGAGGTGTTAGGATTTGAATGTACCTATTTTTCTTTTCCCCTTCTGTGTCTGATTTAATAACAAAATGGATAGGAGAGGTTAGGTGCGTAAGTGAGAAAGCACCGGAGAGTGATCTCTATATATATACACCTTGATTTGCCATGTAATTATTTCCACAGCCTTTCAGTTTCATTAGGGATTCTGGTGCGAGTCAGGATGTCACTTATTTTTATTTAAAGGTTACGGGAAGGAAAATGAGTACTGACATCTTCTCCAAGCAGACCTGATTTATCAGCTATCTGCCGTAACTCCATCGTCATTCATTTCTATACTAGCTTGGCTTTCTAAATGCAAAAGGGATATTTTCAGCTTATTACAGGGCATTGGCCTCTCAGTTTCTATTGTTCAGCTGTTATTTATACTTTTTTAATTTTAACTGTCCTGCTCTAATTACCTGCCATGACCAAGTAGTAGGTACTGGAGCTCTTCATGGAAATGTTGACTTTGTCCAGCAGATGCAGCTTGTTAACCCCATCCTAGATATAAAATAGCATGTTTCAGTAGATAGTCTGCTGGTTTGGGAATCAGGACCCCTGGTTTCTTTTCTGTCTCTGCCACTGACCTACCTTAAGCAAGTCACATCCCCACTCTGTGCCTCCGTTTCCCCTACTACTCTTTGTTGTGTTTTTATTTAGCCTATAAGTTCTCTCAGGCAGGGACTTTCCTCAAACTGTGTATGCACAATACTTAGTATGAGGAGGGCCTGATCTTGGTTGAGGTCTCTAGGCACTACCATAATACAAATAATAAGGTAGGTGGGAGTGGCTCTTAGCACAGGTGGAACTAGAGTCTAGGGACGAGAGGCCCTGGAGGAAATTCCTGGGAATAGCACACCTCAGAGAAAGCTTAAGCTGAGCTATATTTTGAATTGTTGTTTCAACAGCCAATCTAAAGAACCACTGCCGGAAGAGGGGTGTGCTGTGTGGTCAGGATTTGAGGACATCTGCAATAAATTATCTTGGGACGAGACAAAGGAAAGATGTGGGGGATAGAATGGGGACCACCCCAAACAATGGTGGCATACAGCTGGATGCACTTTTGATTCAGCAAAACATTCATAGAGTTGCCCCATATACTGGACTAACTCCAGGTAGGTTGAGTCCAGTTTCTAGTGGCCAAGGGAACCACGTCACAAAATGACCACTGTAATTGGGACTTCATTGGTAGTCTCAGCAGTGAGACCATAGGAGGTAGGAGTTATCCTTCCCCCTGCTCCAGCACCTCAGGGTTGAGAAACAGTCTTATGGCAGTATCTGTGCTATGGAGGGAGGACTTCAATCCAGCACCTTTCACAATCACTGAATTCACAACAAAAGAATTAATCTCATATTTTCTCCATATCAAGCTCCACAATTTGTAATGTTGCTTCTGCTATGGAAGACCATGACAAAACTCCCATTCACTTGTATAGGGTTAAGTCTTAATCTCGCTAAAAGGAAGAAGCTGCTGGTAGGGTTTCCTCCCTGAAGGCACAACTTGCTTCCTTCCCTTGGTCTGAAATGCCTGGATTTTGTTTGCCCTTCAAGGCATGCTGGAAATCCCGTCGTCTTTGCTGGGGGGGCGGGGCGGGGAGTCTGAGATGCAGTATTTAGGGAAGGTGAGGTAGCTTTCCTTTTCTGGTTATTGCTGTAAATGGAAGGTTGCTGCTGATTTTGTACTTGGTGGGTTGTGTCTTTACATACAGTAGAACCTCAGAGTTACGAACACCAGAGTTACAAGCTGACCACTCAACCACACCCCTCATTTGGAACTGGAAATATGCAATGAGGCAGCAGCAGAGGCACCCCCCCAAAAAAAAAGTAAATACAGTACAGCCTCCATTCCTTAGGTGGTCCTAAGTCTGAGGTTCTACTGTAATTATTAAGGGTGCCTAGCACTTGAGGCCATTGTGCCTGTTTTACAAAAGTATCAACAGAGATTGAAAGCCTTGGGGGTCATGGGCAGTTGCTCTGTAGCTTGTGTGTGTGTGTGTATACACACACATATATAGCACGGTGGGTCTCTGATTCCCATTCAGGGCTTGTAGGGGCCACTGCACTACATTCAGTACTATATTTTCATGCGTCTTCAATTCTGGGTTCTTGCTGAGCCCAGAAATGCGGGAGTAGTTTGAGAACAGAGCTTTTTCTGGCTAAACTGGAAGTCAGGAGTGCTTCAAATCTTATAAAAGAACCTCATTTTTTGAGATATGCAACTCAGATTTGCAACTCCAAGGCATTCTAAAGGCTCGGATAAATATTTCAGCGTTTTGACACTTGCTTATCTGAATCGAAGATCCAAATGCTTTGAAGTTTGTCACCAAAATGCATGCACCTATGCAAGGTCTGTGAAGGACAAAAAGTAATTCATGCAACGGTAAACTATTTGGAATAGAGCCATTAGACTGACTAGAAAAGCGCAATCTAAAGACAGGAAACCCTCCAGCAACAGTGGAAACATTAGCAGGAACACTTTATCCTAAATAAAAAACATTCAGGATGACATATCAAAGCACAATAGCCTCTAGTGCTCCATGCAATGTGTTACACGGCTTTTAAAGTCAGGTTAAAAACAAGTGGCATCTCACAGTGTTCACAGCATGTGTATGCTTAATTTTTAACAAAAAAAAATTCAAAATATATGAATCAGTCTTGTTAAATGCCTGGATTTGTGGAAATTTGAAGGAAAACCGCTTAAATTAGATTCAGAAATATAGTATCTTCATTGCAATGAAAAAAAAACCAGCTGCATTAAAAGACATTGTTAGGTAAGCTAATCTCTTAACAGAGAAATCACACACATCTGTGTCCTGCAATTTACCTTCAACGTACAAGGGAGAAGAGAGAAAAATCTTGCAGACACACTTGAATGCATATCTTCACACAGGCAATGACTAAGTTCATTCTGCTATTCCACACCCCAGACAGGTGACTCCTTAATCTTTGTAGTTATTATTCGGCAACTGGATGTTGAAGCTGTATCACCCAATAACAAAGGTTGGGAGTATTTAGATCTGGCATTTAGGTTTTAGTCCTAGATATAGTCCTTTTAGTTCCTAGTCCAACTAGGAAAATGTGGAGCATGTTTGTTCAGCTTTTAACCTCCCTCCCCACCCCCAAATGTGGAAGCATTCAGATCCTGGCTTTTGATTCCAGCCCTTTTTTCAGATTTCTACCTGCTGTGACTAGTCTGTGAAAACCTTTAGCCTAATTGACCCCTGATGGCAATACCAGTTACCTTAATGAATAGGTTGACTCTAATCTCTAGTATCCAGCTTTTCTTCATATTGCCCTATGGGCCCCATTCAGCAAGTGTGTGTCTGGAAGGCTGGGTGTGTCATTTGCCTATGGCTTACAATGCAGAGAATGAAAACCCATTAGCTGGGAGTTGTCAAGCTATTTGGGAATTGGGACATGGAGGTGCTCAAATATCATGGCAATGGGCATGTTGTAAGAACCTAATCAGAATACGTCTGAGCTCACTGCCTCCCATGCGCCACTGCTTCCAGTATTTTGCTCCTTCCTTTCTTGTACTGCTGGGACTGGGCAAGTCAAGGAACATGTGCCAGTCTTAGGGCTGCAATAACTCCTATGCACTGTTCAGACAAGAGGTGGAGGATACATATTCCTGTCCCCAACCATGGAACTAGGTCTGCCATTAGTGACGGTATGCAGTGTTATAGCCATATGAATCCCAGGATATTAGAAAGACAAGGTCAGTGAGGTAGTATCTTTTGTAACCCTCTATTTTCTCGGAGTGGCACTCGGTCCCTGTGGTGGACAAGGCCCTGTGGTGGCACTCGGTCTAGTGGTGGCCAAGGCTGTAGCAGGCTCATCATTCTGAAGGGAGCCTAGCAACTACTAGAGGGGGACAGAGCATCACTCCGAGTAAGCACGCAGGGGGTTACACTTTTATTGGCCCAACTTCTGATGGTGAGAGAGACAAGCTTTTGAGCTTACACAGCTCTTCTGAAGGAGAGCTCTGCGTGGCTCGAAAGCTTGTCTCTCTCATCACCAGAAGTTGGTCCAATAACAGATATTACCTCACCCACCTTGTCTCTCCATTAGTGATGATGCCAGGCAGTTCTCTTGAGGCTCAGTGCTGTTTATTTTGGCCATCTGCTTCCTCTATGCATAATAGTGCTCATCACTAGTGTCTGTCGGGGGGTAGAAAAAATCTTAAACAGCTCTTAGGCTGAAGATTCTTCTATGGCCATTGAAAATAGATTGAAACTGGGATGGTCTTCAGCAGATAGATTGGGCTGTATCTGAGCAAGCATCCTATACCTTGTGAGATTACCTACCTACATATATTGGCAAAGTTCAGAAAAGTACATACAGTTATGCTCTCAAATAATATTCTACACGACGGCACTTGTAAGGTACTGACATTTACAGAGCATGTGTACACTACGTATGTTCTCTCTCAAAGCAGTGCTTTATGTGTCCTGCTAACGAATGAGGGGGGGGAGCTCCATGCTGCTTGTGAAAGCGCTAGTCAGCAGGCAGGCCCTACACAGACTCTCGTTCCACGAAGGAATCGAGGTCTGAGAGCGTCTCACGGTGGGCAAAGGGCCTGGATGTGGCACTGAAACTTAGATTGATTCTTCTTTCCTGCCAAGATGCCTGAGTGAAGGGCTTTCTTGGGTTTCTGTTGAATTTTCTGCTAATAAACAAGATACTCAGAAGGGGGCCCTGTTCAAAGCATAAAAGCCTTGCTGAAATTGACAACCCAATTGGGGAAATTAAGACATGCTGTTCCTGCAGTGCCACACCTGGCCACAAGGTGGTGCATGGGATGGCACACTGTTTCATATATTCACAGATTCATATATGTGAACCCTTTCACCAACACATGTGTCCCGCTGAAGTCAGTGGGGTTCTGCACCCAGTGCAATGGATCAGATTGCAGGATGTAACCAAAATACATGTTTACATTTTATCTTTCATCACTTACATATTTGTTGGGTTTTCTGCAATTCACTCAGACGGTGAAACTAGACTTCTTGTTTCAAATCTGTTTTGCTTGGTGCCCCGTGGGTTTGTGCTAAGATTTTCCAGCAATGTTGCTGATGTTTTCTAGTGTTTGTGGAGAGGAGGGGGCAGATGGACGGACACTTCTGTTTTTGCAGGATTTCTTGTCTTTCTGAACCTATTATTCAGTGTCCCTTTTAAAAAAATCATAAAACTGCACAGTTAACTTTCTTGGTTCTGACTCCAGTGCAGTATAAAGATCATAATCTCATTAAATAAGCTGATTTGCTCCAATTATTCTCTGCAGTTATAAAGAGACTAGAAAACAACAGCTGCTCAATTTTCCTTGTAGATCCAATTTTTGGGTATTCTTATGCCTTTAAAATAATTTAAATATGTAATTTTACACTAATATTGGAGTTGTGGCCCTCATTCATAAATGCTGCTTTGGGACATTATGGGTTGTTGTTTTTTCTCTCTTTCTATATAGGACTCGTCTGGGTGACAGCATATGAAATCACTAGGAGTTAGTGGTCTGCAAATATTGAATGGCGTATCTACTCAGCAAACAACTGAACTGGTAAGCAGGTTGCTTTATTCTTTTTGTTTTTCAGTTTTGAATCTTGAACTGTGTGAAGGGGTTTGCAATCAGAATCTGGTCAATTAACTGTTTCTTAAAATCAAAGGCTATTCTGAATTTCTCGCATCCTCTGTTTGCCTGAAGAACTTTAATGTCAGCAAATTACATTTATGCCATCTCTTGAAAGATAATGTTTTCACTTTGCAAGTAAGCTATTTTATTTCATGGTGCATCATGGGGTTATATAGACAGTGTTTTATCTACTGTTGGTCCCTTATTCAGAATCCATGGCACTGAGTTTCACCTATATTTGTGCATGAGTAAGAAATCATTCTTTGTTTTGTTTTTTGGAGTGTACTTGGTGCATTGAGTTTATTGTAAGTATTATATTGACAGTTAAGTTGATACTAAGAAAGTTTCTAGGTTTATAAATGCCAGTGCAGCTTTTATTTCTGTCTGAGCAATGCTATACAGAGATCTTAATGTGTTTAAAGGGACACGGTCAAGAAGTATCGAAATCTAAAGGAATGGCTGGTTATAGGGTTACGGTAACTGGCTTACAATGTGTCCTTGAATAAGTCATGTTGCTTCTCTTCTTCAGTTTCTCTATCAGTGAAGTGTGTGTGTGTGTGCATGGGGGGTGGGTGGGATTGTGTTTCTGCAAATAAATCCAACAAATGTGCGAATTGGGATCCTCCTTTTCCTTCACGTAACCAGTGAGCTCATCTGTCAGCTAATAAAAAGCTACTAAAAACTCATTAAATGTGCAAAGAAAGCACCCCTTCCAAGAAACCCACAGAAAGTGAAATAATTTAAGATGTAACTTTTAGTTCACTTGCTGAGTCACTGCCTAGGCTTGTGTCACCCTGCCGTTCCTCATCCATGCCCCTATTGTTTGCTGCACATGCTATGAATAAAATCTAGATCACAAGCTCCTCAAATCAGGGACTCTGCCTGTCTGACCCACGAAGCACAGAGCTGTGCATTGCACATGAAAGAGGGCTGTGGGGGAGTATCCATTCCATACAAGACCTAAAGGGGTTAAGGTGGCTAGGTAGGCCAATTAACTGCTCAGGCTGCACCTGGAGAAGGAACCAGGGAGCAGGGATTGATTAGAGATGAGACTCAGCTGGACAGGAACAAGAGGGGCCTGTATAAAGCCCAGAAGCTGAGAGCAGCAAGGGGCTGCAGGGAAATAGTATGGAGCTGCTCCTTGGGGGAAGGGAGGGATGCATGCAGTGCACGGTGCAGCTGGGAAGCCCAGAGCCGGGGGGGAGAGACAGAAAGGTAGGAAAGGCTCAGTGGAGAAGCAGCAAGGCATAGGATAGTGCAGGCCTTGCCTGCCAGAGAAGCAGCAGTTTTGGAGCTATGGCTTGGGTTAAACCTCATTGAAACTGGTGGGCATAACAGCCACCCTTGATTTGGGATAAATGTAAGAAACAGTTAAGCTCCTTTATGGAACCAGAAAGCAGGGCGGCCATCAGCTTTCACTCAAAGCACAGACACATGTGGATGGAAATGTCTTGCTGGCTATTGTTTTGTGATGGTTTGTGTGTCTGTGAAAGGGACATAGAAAGGCAGAGAAGCCGAGAGAAAGAAGCACCCGATACAGAGTGAACAAGCACTGTGAAAAAGCAGAGAGAGAGAGAGAGAGCACTCTTGAGCCAAGTGCTGTCTAGGAGGGGGTTTGGAGATGAGAGCAAAGAACTGTCTCCTGCTGCATTCAGGGAAACAGGATTTTTTACAGTCTTTGTAAATAAACAGGATTGCATCCAAGATACCTGTCTCCATTATCAGTTTATCCTCCAACTGTAACAACCTGCAGGAGCCTGAATTTTGGCTAATTGCTCAGATCAAAAAGGGGTAACAATATGCATGTTGTGTGTGTGTGTGTATAGTCATTTGAATCCCACCTTAACTTGGTGGTTCCTTTGTATTACATATCCTGGGTACGAAGCAAAAGAGACAGCACTCTCCTGCTTTCCTGAGGGGCCTTGGGACTGAGATCAAGGAGTTACGTGCTTAAGGACCTAACACCCAAGGCCGCGGCACTACTGGCTAAAATACTCTTGGATACAAAATTGTGATTCTTACAGAATTTTTTCAACTTCCATTCACAAAGATCACTCAAAAAGCCGCCTCTACGGATGAAAGTTTTCTTAAGCAAATGATGGGGCTGTCAGATTTAATTATTATTATTATTATTATATTATGGTGTCTAGCTCGTGGGGCCACCATCTGAGATTAGGGCCTCTTCTTGCTGTATGTATACATAGTGATCGAGCCTGCCCTGGACAGCCTACAGCCTAGATAGACAAAGATAGAGGGTGAGAGCTGAAACAGCCATGGATGTGAAGTGACCTGCCCTAAGTGACACATTTCCATTTCCAGCTCAGCCTATGACTTGCTAAAGTCTCCTGAGTCCCATGCCAATGTCTTGCCCTTTCAATCATGCTGCCTCTTGATTACAGTGAGGAGCAACCCAGCTTCCAGATGTTTGGATTCATTATCTCCTTCCCTACAGCAGAAAATAATGCTTGCCTACCTCACTAGCAGAGTATTTCTAATGATTGATTAATATTTGTGCAGTGCTCTGCACATTTGAATTATTATTTATATAACAGGCCTTACTTAGAATCATAGAATCATAGAATATAAGGGTTGGAAGGGACCCCAGAAGGTCATCTAGTCCAACCCCCTGCTCAAAGCAGGACCAATTCCCAGTTAAATCATCCCAGCCAGGGCTTTGTCAAGCCTGACCTTAAAAACCTCTAAGGAAGGAGATTCTACCACCTCCCTAGGTAACGCATTCCAGTGTTTCACTACCCTCTTAGTGAAAAAGTTTTTCCTAATATCCAATCTAAACCTCCCCCACTGTAACTTGAGACCATTACTCCTCGTTCTGTCATCTGATACCATTGAGAACAGTCTAGAGCCATCCTCTTTGGAACCCCCTTTCAGGTAGTTGAAAACAGCTATCAAATCCCCCCTCATTCTTCTCTTCTGCAGGCTAAACAATCCCAGCTCCCTCAGCCTCTCCTCATAACTCATATGTTCCAGACCCCTAATCATTTTTGTTGCCCTTCGCTGGACTCTCTCCAATTTATGCACATCCTTCTTGAAGTGTGGGGCCCAAAACTGGACACAGTACTCCAGATGAGGCCTCACCAATGTCGAATAGAGGGGAACGATCACGTCCCTCGATCTGCTCGCTATGCCCCTACTTATACATCCCAAAATGCCATTGGCCTTCTTGGCAACAAGGGCACACTGCTGACTCATATCCAGCTTCTCGTCCACTGTCACCCCTAGGTCCTTTTCCGCAGAACTGCTGCCTAGACATTCGGTCCCTAGTCTGTAGCTGTGCATTGGGTTCTTCCGTCCTAAGTGCAGGACCCTGCACTTATCCTTATTGAACCTCATCAGATTTCTTTTGGCCCAATCCTCCAATTTGTCTAGGTCCTTCTGTATCCTATCCCTCCCCTCCAGCGTATCTACCACTCCTCCCAGTTTAGTATCATCCGCAAATTTGCTGAGAGTGCAATCCACACCATCCTCCAGATCATTTATGAAGATATTGAACAAAACCGGCCCCAGGACCGACCCTTGGGGCACACCACTTGATACCGGCTGCCAACTAGACATGGAGCCATTGATCACTACCCGTTGAGCCCGACAATCTAGCCAGCTTTCTACCCACCTTGTAGTGCATTCATCCAGCCCATACTTCCTTAACTTGCTGACAAGAATACTGTGAGAGACCGTGTCAAAAGCTTTGCTAAAGTCAAGAAACAATGCATCCACTGCTTTCCCTTCATCCACAGAACCAGTAATCTCATCATAGAAGGCGATTAGATTAGTCAGGCATGACCTTCCCTTGGTGAATCCATGCTGGCTGTTCCTGATCACATTCCTCTCATGTAAGTGCTTCAGGATTGATTCTTTGAGGACCTGCTCCATGATTTTTCCAGGGACTGAAGTGAGGCTGACTGGCCTGTAGTTCCCAGGATCCTCCTTCTTCCCTTTTTTAAAGATTGGCACTACATTAGCCTTTTTCCAGTCATCCGGGACTTCCCCCGTTCGCCACGAGATTTCAAAGATAATGGCCAATGGCTCTGCAATCACAGCCGCCAGTTCCTTCAGCACTCTCGGATGCAACTCGTCCGGCCCCATGGACTTGTGCACGTCCAGCTTTTCTAAAAAGTCCCTAACCACCTCTATCTCCACAGAGGGCTGGCCATCTCTTCCCCATTTTGTGATGCCCAGCGTAGCAGTCTGGGAGCTGACCTTGTTAGTGAAAACAGAGGCAAAAAAAGCATTGAGTACATTAGCTTTTTCCACATCCTCTGTCACTAGTTTGCCTCCCTCATTCAGTAAGGGGCCCACACATTCCTTGGCTTTCTTCTTGTTGCCAACATACCTGAAGAAACCCTTCTTGTTACTCTTGACATCTCTGGCTAGCTGCAGCTCCAGGTGCGATTTGGCCCTCCTGATAACATTCCTACATGCCCTAGCAATATTTTTATACTCTTCCCTGGTCATATGTCCAACCTTCCACTTCTTGTAAGCTTCTTTTTTATGTTTAAGATCCGCTAAGATTTCACCATTAAGCCAAGCTGGTCGCCTGCCATATTTACTATTCTTTCGACTCATCGGGATGGTTTGTCCCTGTAACCTCAACAGGGATTCCTTGAAATACAGCCAGCTTGCATGACTAGTAAAACGTTGTCACACCTATATCGATAATCTACCGAAATTTTGGAACGAAACTTCTTGATAGTGTTCCATTACCTTTGCTTTCCTGTGTAGTCATTAGAAATTATCTTGGAATATTGTCCATACAGAACAGAATTGATACTATTACCTAATGCACTGGCACTGCTTTGTAATGCCATATGCAAGATGGGGCTAAACGTTTATCGTTTTGGTGTTTTGGCTGATAACTGGAAATGTATGTCGGGGTATGTCAAGGTTCCTTCCCCACTCTGAACTCTAGGGCACAGATGTGGGGACCTGCATGAAAAACCCCCTTAGCTTATTTTTACCAGCTTAGGTTAAAACTTCCCCAAGGTACAAACTATTTTACCTTTTGCCCTTATAATTTATTGCTGCCACCACCAAGCATCTAACACTTATATAACAGGGAAAGAGCCCGCTTGGAAACATCTTTCTCTCCAAAATCCTCCCAAACCCTACACCCCCTTTCCTGGATTGATAAAAATCCTCACCAATTTGCATAGGTGAACACAGATCCAAACCCTTGGATCTTAAGAACAATGAAAAAGCAATCAGGTTTTTAAAAGAAGAATTTTAATTGAAGAAAAAGTAAAAGAATCACCTCTGTAAAATCAGGATGGTAAATACCTTACAGGGTAATCAGATTCAAAACATAGAGAATCCCTCTAGGCAAAACCTTAAGTTACAAAAAGACACAAAAACAGGAATATACATTCCATTCAGCACAACTTATTTTATCAGCCATTTAAACAAAACAGAATCATAGAATCATAGAATATAAGGGTTGGAAGGGACCCCAGAAGGTCATCTAGTCCAACCCCCTGCTCGAAGCAGGACCAATTCCCAGTTAAATCATCCCAGCCAGGGCTTTGTCAAGCCTGACCTTAAAAACGTCTAAGGAAGGAGATTCTACCACCTCCCTAGGTAACGCATTCCAGTGTTTCACCACCCTCTTAGTGAAAAAGTTTTTCCTAATATCCAATCTAAACCTCCCCCACTGCAGCTTGAGACCATTACTCCTCGTTCTGTCATCTGATACCATTGAGAACAGTCTAGAGCCATCCTCTTTGGAACCCCCTTTCAGGTAGTTGAAAGCAGCTATCAAATCCCCCCTCATTCTTCTTTTCTGCAGGCTAAACAATCCCAGCTCCCTCAGCCTCTCCTCATAACTCATGTGTTCCAGACCCCTAATCATTTTTGTTGCCCTTCGCTGGACTCTCTCCAATTTATCCACATCCTTTTTGAAGTGTGGGGCCCAAAACTGGACACAGTACTCCAGATGAGGCCTCACTAATGTCGAATAGAGGGGAACGATCACGTCCCTCGATCTGCTCGCTATGCCCCTACTTATACATCCCAAAATGCCATTGGCCTTCTTGGCAACAAGGGCACACTGCTGACTCATATCCAGCTTCTCGTCCACTGTCACCCCTAGGTCCTTTTCCGCAGAACTGCTGCCTAGCCATTCGGTCCCTAGTCTGTAGCTGTGCATTGGGTTCTTCCGTCCTAAGTGCAGGACCCTGCACTTATCCTTATTGAACCTCATCAGATTTCTTTTGGCCCAATCCTCCAATTTGTCTAGGTCCTTCTGTATCCTATCCCTCCCCTCCAGCGTATCTACCACTCCTCCCAGTTTAGTATCATCCGCAAATTTGCTGAGAGTGCAATCCACACCATCCTCCAGATCATTTATGAAGATATTGAACAAAACCGGCCCCAGGACCGACCCTTGGGGCACTCCACTTGATACCGGCTGCCAACTAGACATGGAGCCATTGATAACTACCCATTGAGCCCGACAATCTAGCCAGCTTTCTACCCACCTTGTAGTGCATTCATCCAGCCCATACTTCCTTAACTTGCTGACAAGAATACTGTGGGAGACCGTGTCAAAAGCTTTGCTAAAGTCAAGAAACAATACATCCACTGCTTTCCCTTCATCCACAGAACCAGTAATCTCATCATAGAAGGCGATTAGATTAGTCAGGCATGACCTTCCCTTGGTGAATCCATGCTGGCTGTTCCTGATCACTTTCCTCTCATGCAAGTGCTTCAGGATTGATTCTTTGAGGACCTGCTCCATGATTTTTCCAGGGACTGAAGTGAGGCTGACTGGCCTGTAGTTCCCAGGATCCTCCTTCTTCCCTTTTTTAAAGATTGGCACTACATTAGCCTTTTTCCAGTCATCCGGGACTTCCCCGGTTCGCCACGAGTTTTCAAAGATAATGGCCAATGGCTCTGCAATCACAGCCGCCAGTTCCTTCAGCACTCTCGGATGCAACTCGTCCGGCCCCATGGACTTGTGCACATCCAGCTTTTCTAAATAGTCCCTAACCACCTCTATCTCCACAGAGGGCTGGCCATCTCTTCCCCATTTTGTGATGCCCAGCGTAGCAGTCTGGGAGCTGACCTTGTTAGTGAAAACAGAGGCAAAAAAAGCATAGAATCTAACGCATATCTAGTAGATTGCTTATTAACCCTTTACAGGAGTTCTGACCTGCATTCCTGCTCTGGTCCCGGCAAAAGCAACACACTGACAGAGAGAATGTTTGTTTCTCCCCCCTCCAGCTTTGAAAGTATCTTGTCTCCTCATTGGTCATTTTGGTCAGGTGCCAGCGAGGTTATCCTAGCTTCTTAACCCTTTACCGGTGAAAGGGTTTTTCCTCTGGCTAGGAGGGATTTAAAGGTGTTTACCCTTCCCTTTATATTTATGACAGGATAGTTGTTGGGGATGGGAATAAAATGCAAATTTCCCTGCACAAAACATTTTCTTAAGCGATACAAATGGTTAGCGAGAGTGGACTTAAAAGTACAAAGGCTTTCTGCAGAAGCCATGGTGAGCCACAGCAGATGGCCTTTCACGATTAAATCCATTGATCAAAGTACTTTTGCACATTCCCATTTTAATGCAGGTCAAACAATAATAAATGTTGGTCAAAGAAATTCAGGCTGCATCTGGAGCATTTTAAATAAATAAAAGAGTTAAACACAAACTAGGGCAGAGGCTGACGGCTCCTGCCAACTCTTGTTTGAGTACTACAAACTAGGTCCTATTTTGTAGCAGACCCCAGGTCAAGAGGAAAGTGATTAATCTTGCTTTTGCTGGAGGAAAAGATGTAGTCTGCCTCCGTGAATGTTTAAAAATGCAGTTTTACTCCAAAAAAGTTACATAAATCATCATCCACTGTTTTTCTGAAATGGTTTTGTAGTACTGTGCTACCTGCTGATTAATGGTCTCCTTCAGTTGTTCAGAACCACCTGTGGAAATGCTGAGCTTGTACACTTTAATTGTTTAGAATTTTACTTTCCACAGTTCCCTTGCATACAAGTGCATTTGGTTATATCAGGCTTAATAGTTCTTGCTGACTTTGTCATTGTGCATCCTTGAGACTGGTAAACAGTAGAGTGGTCTCCTCCTTCCTGTGGATTTACATTAAACACCAGGTGATAAAGTACTGTTTAGTTAGAGGGGGGAATGGGGAGGAAAGATGACTGTGTAGTGACAGGCACCAGTTAAAAGTGACAAGGAATGTGCCTGCTGAATCTTTCAGCATGACAGTGCATCTAAATTGAGTAAGTGCCTGGCTTGAGGCAGATAAAGAGAGCAATTGGTATTGCCACAAGGTTCAGAACTGAGCAGCAACATGGTTTTAGCTGCCTTTTCAAGGGAATGCTTTTGAGGCTTCTGCCTCTACCAGTTTCACATTTAAAGAAATAAATCCAGCACATCAAAGAGCCTTAATGCAACAAGGAGAAAATTGAACTTTTGTCTATTCCAATGTAAAATCTATGCAGCATGGCTAAGCATGTATTGGGTTGCATTACACATACAGAAATACTGTTCAGTCTGAAATTATGATTGAATGAATGGTCCAGTGTCGTCATCCTTTTCAAATATAAATGTATATTCAGATCTACGTTTTGGATATTGTCACAGGATAGCTGGCCCTTGAAGGGCAATAGGCCCTAGCCCCTGATCTGCTGAAGCTGTGAGTCCAAGGTTCTGGTGACAGCTTGAAGATCCCCTGGTCTTCATATATTAGAGAAGCAAGTAGGTCAGTTGAGAGCCACAAGAAGTAGGAAGACTCCTGCAGGAATCTATGGGCCAGGGTAAAGGACCCAATTTATATGTGACTCTCAGGCAGATGGCCTGCAGAGTGTAATCCTGTGGGAGTCAAGGCGAGCCTTTTTGCTCCGAGGTAGCTGGCCTGAGGAGTGTAATTCTGTAGGGTGTCAACAGGATCCTGCAGAAGTCAGGGGGAAAGGAGAAGTTTGATATATTGGACTGGCTCTGGAGAACTAAACTGAAGCCCTGAAGAAAGAAGGGACTGGGATCCTGTGGCTGGAGCGTGTTCTTCAGTGCATGGCCTCGTGAGTTAGTCCACTGGCTTATGGACACTAACACAAATGGCAAATGTCTATATTTCAGATGATTAAAAAAATGTGTTGAGCTAATCTGAGACAATCAGTGTCTGAATCAGTAGCAACTGATTAATCCAAATGGTACTTCAAAAAAAATGATGTAGCACTGTGAACCTGTGGCATCAAATGACGGACACTATTGCATTACCTAATAAAACCAATTTCATTTGATGCATTGCACCTGCAGTGGCGCTTCAGAAATGTAAGACTGAACCAAAAATCACAGGGCTGAAACCATGTGCTTTGCTGGCTTGCTTATCCTATTAGTCAAATAACAGGACACAAATTATTATGAATGGGATTGTTCTCTTTGTATTACAGCCATCTCTTTTTGCATCCAAGCTTGGTTGCAGAAGATATCTGTGCCACTTCAGATGCATCTGTAAAAATTTCCATGTAAAAATCGCTATTGAAATTTAGTGATATAACGCAATACCATCTGTAGATAACTTCATTCCCATTCCTGTACAACAGTCTCAGTCCCTTATCCAGTAAATGGGCATATCACTCCTTGTGCTCTAGCTCCCAACCCTGTTCACTGTCAGCTCAAAGCCTTGTTCCTGGTCTTCCCATTAATGGATCCTTTGGGACCATGCTGTTCGCAAAGCCCTGGATGAAGTATGTGAGAGGTGGAGATAGTGTTCTTGGGCAAACAGGTTCAGTTGTAGAACAAACTTCCAGAAGGGAATTGTATTCATTAAGAGTCCAGGCACTTTCAGGGTATGCTGCAAAAACTGTACCTTTAACCAAGCTTTCTCACTAGAACCAAAATCCAGAGTGACCTCTTACACACGCCACAAACAGATACTCTTCACAAAATGGGGAAGAAGAGGAGAAAATGTCATGCAATCCACTAGACCTAATTTATCTGCGAAATGTACATATAATTTAAATAGAGTGGTTCTGAAACAACCCGAAAGCAAGGGGTACATGTGTGCTGAGGGTACGTAGGTGGGTTAGCAGTAGAGTGGCTTCATGGTTTATCGCTTCAGAACTCTGAAGATCTGAGCTTGGATCCTGGGTTAGTTCATAAATATATATGGCTCCTCACTGGACACGTGTTTCTCAATTTAAAAAGCCAACAACTGCAAAATTCAGTGGCATTAGCAGTCTTTGTTTAATAGAGATCCATGATTCAAGCAGCTATGGGACTTAAAATCTACCAGGGAGCATGAAACAATAATAGTTCAAAGTTTTATAGCATCGTTTATCCAAGGACCTTGCAATACTTTACAAACATTAATTAAGCTTTGAACCACCCAACACCCCTATGGAATAGAAAAGTGCTACTTTTTCCCACATGGGGAAATTTGAGATGTATAAAGGTTAAGTGACTTGATGTCTATCACATAACAAGTTTATGGTGGAGATGGCAAGGAGACGGGTACTCTTCTACATCAATCATCCTGCACCTTCCACCAACTCTCATATCTTCGATTTGTCACTGCATATCTCCTTGACAGGGTTTGTTCCCTGAAGAGGGAAGACTCCATTGTCCCCTACTCTGAACACCAAAGCTGGGTAAATACCTCCAAAACACTTCCTGAAAATACTGGCTTGGGGGAAGATGGTAGGAGGAATCACTTTTTTTGCTCACGCCAATTCTGTGTTTGACTTCCGTGAATGCCCTAGTCACCAGGATCACTGGAAGGGATGTTTATGGAAATGATGGATTTAAAGCAAATATTGGAGAATATTTGCAGGAACTGAATTTTGAACCCATAACACAAGTATTTACAAAGGCAATCTGATTCTATGAATTATGCTCATCCAATCATGGAATGACAATCATAGCATGTGATCAATGTGTATCCAATCAAAATTAGGCAGCACAGCTCTCATTTCAGACCCTCACAATAAATTGATCACAAACAATTGAGACAGAGTTATCTGCCAATACTTTTGAGGAATATCTTTAAATAATAAATTCAATTGAGATGATCATAAGCTGATTTCTGTCCATCCAGCCACAGAAAAAGAGGCTAAACTGCTGAAATAAATTATTCACTATAAACAATTCACTAAGTTCTTCTGCATGCTAGATGTGGCACAAGTTTGGAGGCAAATGTTCTAGGTGTTCTTAGGCTCTAGTCCTCAGTGGGTTCCCCAGGACACATACACACGACAAGTAACAGAAGATTCCGTTGCTAATGTTGCTAGAAATACAAGGGACAGACTCCCTAGGCACATTTTCTTCAGTGATTATAACCAAAGCAAACCCCAAACCACTAGTTCCCAAACCAGTCTAGGAGTATCAAAGTAGCAGAATTGTAATGTAAACCCATCCTATTGTCTTTGTGCCTGCAGTCTGTAGCACCATGTCTTTCTGCTGCAGCTACCACTGGCTTTCTGACAGAAACAGGGGTTGTTTTCATCCAGCTCTCAGGAACTCCAGATTTATATCTCAGCCTGCCTATTATCCACCCTTCCCTCCATAGCCAGCTCCTGAGCACATGCAGCCTCTAGATCCCTCCACAGCCAGTTTCTTTCCCCTTCCCCCCACCCCCCACCTCAGCCTGGGGCTCCCTTTCCTGTGCTAGAGGAATTATGGAGCCCTCTAGTGGCTGGAAGCTGAACTCAGGGTTAACAGAGCAGTTAGCAATGAGTCAGCAGGTTCATTACACAACTGTTAAAGTTAAAATGAGAAGAAATCCAAATATACTCAGGTATGGAAATGCACAGTAAAGGCACTCAAACAACTTTAATTCCACCCAGGAGTGAGGCCATGCAGTAATCACCCAATTATTATTATTATTAGCATATAAAAATTGTAGTCCCAGATTAGATTACATTGATTTTTAAAGATTTTTTCCCCTCCTCATGGTTTCACTAGAGGACAGAGGTAAGGATGTTTGGGTGACCTTGACAGTGCAAAGCACCACCATCATCCCCAAATACAACTTAGTTTGGCAGTGGCCATTATTACTATTATTAAGGAGAGTATCTGTGGCCAAAGTCCCATTGACAACAAGAGGGGGTGGCAACCATTTTGAAAGGAAGGCAGTTCTCCATTGATTTCTCTTCAAATGAACACCATTTGTCAGTCTGTTCTGAAGGGGGTAGAATAATAGCCAAAATACCATTATTCCTAACATAATTTTTTAAATGTAGCCACTGCACAAAAAATGACTGAGTGTTAATGATACGGAGAGTTTGATTATAAGAATGGAATAATGCCAACTCTTCTTTAGGGATGACAGAAAAAAAAGTCTAACACCAGGTGCTAAATTTCTTAAGAGTCATTTTAAAATTATTTTTAAGTCCTTAACTAATTATTTGATTTACTTGTAAATTTTCATAAAATTCATTATGTACTCAAAGAGTCAGTACGGTCATTTTGGGGAGATACGTTGTTTTTCTGTATATATAACAATGTGGTTAAATCAGCTGTAAGCGCAAAACTCAACTTAAACATATTTATGGAATTGTGACCAATTCTTCCAGCATAAAGAAAAGGAGTACTTGTGGCACCTTAGAGACTAACCAATTTATTTGAGCATGAGCTTTCGTGAGCTACAGCTCACATCTGATGAAGTGAGCTGTAGCTCACGAAAGCTCATGCTCAAATAAATTGGTTAGTCTCTAAGGTGCCACAAGTACTCCTTTTCTTTTTGCGAATACAGACTAACACGGCTGTTCCTCTGAAATCTTCCAGCATAAAAGACTTCACTAATAACTGGCATTTATTAGAAAAGATTTTGCAATTTTGGGAGAACAACTTCCTTAACGTGGTCAGAAAGGCAGCAAAAAGTGAGTAACTGGTAAACTTTCAATGAAAAGGCTGGTCTTAATTTCTTCTGGGAACAGCACAAGTTTCCATTCTTATGAGGACTTCCCATTTCATGAAACAGTCACCGATTCCGGATTACCTTTTGCCTGTAGACAAATCCTAAATCTCAAGTTTGCATTCCTCCACTTATCTCCATTGTGACAGTGTCTCACAAGCAGGGATATGATCTCGCAAGCAGGCAGGTCCCAAATCACCAAAATTTCACACCTCAAACCACATCTATAACCCAGCCATCAACAGAATCTTCCATGGGTTGAGATGATTTCGTAGTCATAGTGAGCATATAAGAAAAAAAGCAGTGACTTTTGTGATGACAAAGTTTTATGATACATTGTGAAACTTTCAATGGTAAACCGTAGTACAAGTTCAGTACTCCAACAGATCAGTGCCACCACGGGCTGTAAAGGATATGCAGTTTGTGACAGATATGACAATATCCTAGACAAACCTTATGGACTTAAGAGAAGCATTACTGAATTAAGTTAAATGCTTTTGTAATCTGTTACATTAAAAATGCAGTTGTTTGTGTATTGTTGTGAGATTGTATGTAACTTTGGGGTTGCTCATGTAATTCCTTTGGTTATCCTTGGAGATGTTTGCATATACTAATTCAAACTGGATTATCCAGGGACCAACAGACAAAGAAAGGTTTTCTGAAGAAATAGCCTAGTTTTAAACTGACTCAGGGCCTTCTTCCTGATCCAGCAAACGGACAGGGTCCACAGAGGGCCCTGGTCCTTAAGGAAGGATTGGAGTGACTGGGCCTACTGAGACCCCATAAGACTGTGCTTGTTTTGAGCTGAAGCTGTGATGAATTTGAAACCACAAGGAAACCTCTTCATTCGGGGTTTTGAAGGACTGCTCCTGCCAGAGCCCAAAGCAGGGTTGGGGTGATCTCTGGAAAGCTTATTAGCACCTGTCTTTTTTTTTTTTCATTGTTTTAACATGTTTTCTCTGACGTACTTTTACCTTAAGAATAATATAGGCTTGCATATGAAGAGCTGGGTGGTACATTAAAACAGTGGACAATTACTCTGTTATTAGGCTCTGAAGAGAAAGTAAGCAGGCCTGCTTGGGCAACGTCTCTTGCTGAGGTATTGTAGTATAGTCAGGGACTGTGCAGCCTGGAAATACCCCCAACAGAAGGGTGTGAGACACGTGCCCCCACTCAAGAAAGATGACAGCCAGGCAGTGCCAGGGCTAAGCCCCAGCACCTCTAGGCTTGGCAGTTCATGGCCGTGGCACCTCTGTGCTTGCTGCATCAGTTATGAATGTAAAGAAATTGCTTGAGCCCCAGCACCTCTGTCATTACAAATTGAGCACTGCAGCCAGGGGAACCTGAAGCTAGAGTCTGTGCCTTTGCTGGACCATAGAAGAAGAATACAGGTGCCGTTCCCTTGAACTGTGACTGTTCACTCTGGGTCACAATCTGATTATCTTTCCAATGTTGCCTAGAACTTTACTTCATGAATAGTCCCCCAGAAGGCACTGATACCACTCTGGGAGTGAAGTGCTACAAATCACGAGTAAGGGTGTCAGAATCTGTCCCTTCATCAGAGACTTCAGAAATGTTGAGTGTAGATGGCTTGTTCTTTCGAGTGGAGTCCTTCTATAGAACGACCATCTAGAAAGAGCAAAATCACATTGGAATTCTATGATCTTATGTATTTCTGCTGAAGTTATAGGCCCAATCATAATGCTCATTAAGTCAATGGGAGTTCTGTCATCAACCTCAAGGGAAGCCCTGTATGTACACCTGGAAAAGAACATAAAATCCTTACTGTTCCAGTTTTTGTGTCATCTACAAACTTTAAGAGTGGCAAATAAAGAAGAGGACGGAGCAATCTGGATCAATTAGTGAGATAGGCACAAGCAAACAATATGCATTTTAACACAGTTAAATGTATATATCTAGGAACAAAGAATGTGTCCACATTTACAGGATGGGAGACTCTATCGTGGAGAGTAGTGACTCTGAAAAAGAGATGGTGATCGTGGAGGATAATCAGCTGAACATGAGCTCCCAATTTAATGCTATGGCCATAAGGTAGGGTGACCAGATGAAATGGAGAAAATATCGGGACACATGGGGGAAGCAAAAAAAAAAAAAAAAAAAGCAGCTGGAGTTGACGAAGCAAAAACAAAAAACACCGGAGCAGCCAAAGCCCATGCATCAGTCAGGATGTGGGACAAAGACCTAAAAATCGGACAGTCATGATTTTATCGGGATGTCTGGTCACCCTACCATAAGGGCTAATGCAATCCTGGGATGCATCAACGGGAAAATCTCGAGTTGAAGTAGAGAGGTTATTTTATTTTACATCTATATTTGGCACAGGTGCAACTGCTGCTGGAATACTGAATCCAGTTCTGGTATCCACAATTCAAGAAGGATGTTGATAAATTGGAGAGGATTCAGAGAAGAGCCATGGGAATGATTTAAAGGATTAGAAAACATGCCATATAGGGATAGACTCCAGGACTCACTCTATTTAGCTTTACCAAGAGAAGATTAAGTGGTAACTTGATCACTGTCTGTAAGTACCAATGTAGCCAACAAATAGTTGATAATGAGCTCTTCAATCTAGCAGACGAAGGAATGATAAGATCTGAGGGCCAGAAGTTGAAGCTAGACAAATTCAGACTAGAAATAAGATGAAAATTAACAGGGAGGGTAATTAACTACTGAAACAATTTTTAAACCAAGGCAGGGGGGGAGGGGTTGTTGTTGTTCGTTGTTTAAGATATGCTCTAGTTCAGAAGGAATTATTTTGGGGAAGTTCTCTGGCTTGTGGTACATAAAGAGTCCACACTAGGTGAACATAGTAATCCCTTCTGGCCTTGGAATCTATGAATCTTTAAATAAAATATAGATATATATGGAATTTATCTGGACAAGTCTGATCTATCCCTAGTGTAACTCTTCTCAAGCAAGCAAAATTACCCGAGGGATTAAATGAGCCCCGTGTTTGTGTAAGGCACTGTATTTGTGCTAAGTATTGTTAATACAACTAAAAATAATGGTTAGTACTCTTCATTTACAGATTGGGCTCACCTGGATATCACTTTGTGAGCTTTAATTAGATACCTGTGGAACATAGCTATACTTTCAGAGGCAAAACACAGCAGAAGCTTAGAAACAAGAACTGGAATATTTGGGAAGGTGTGGGTTCAGTGTAACTTATGTCTGAAACATGGTGGATGAAAAATCAAGGGAGCTGATAGAAAGGATAGGTTAGGTCGTGGGAGAGAGAGTTGCACTACAATGTAAAGGAGATCATAGGTGCATTACAGAGGGAAGATGACTTCTTGTAGGGTGAAAATGATCGTGGCATGAATTCAACTTGGTTTCAAAAAGAATTGAATAACAGAGAATACCACATGCCCCCAAATCAGAATAAGATATGCCGTATGTTGAGATAGATGTAAGATTGCATCTTTTCCCTACATGTCCGTGCAGAGTAGTAAAGAAGTAAATTATCTCTTACTTAACCTGTACGTGCTACTAACATGGCTGGTCTGAGCCAGATTGGGAGAGCAAGTTCTGCAAGATTGCGACTATCCCCTGTGAAAGTTGATGGGGAGAATGGTGGCGCCTGGACTCTGTCCACCCCAGTGTACCAGCCAGTGTAACAGAACTGGGAAGAAAGAGAGGTAGCAATATGCTACTAGTGTGGGTCTGTGATCTGTTACCATGCATTCATCTACTGTGCTTCCCCTGGGACAAAGGAGGAACTTGGTTTGTTCCTGGGATGGTTGTAGCCATACCCCATCTCTTACAGAGGGATAGATATAACATCACAATCTACCCCTAAGAAAATTGCCTGATCCACTGGTAGCATAGCAATGAGGGACTTCAACAATCCCACTAACTGGAGCATAGTTTGGTAAAGGGATGTTTTAGTACCATCAATGGCTGCTTGTTGAAGTAGTTGGTTTTGGTCGCAATGTAGAGGAGAAGGTTTTTGCTGTAAAAGTGTTGTTTGTAATTTGCTTAGCAGCAACAGTGTGTTTGAGCTATGCAAAGAATAAGGACAGAGGAGCTTAAATTTTAAATGGTTGAGATCTAGCAAAATACATGCTTGTGTAGAAATAATTAATGCTAATAGAAAATGCTTGGAGTTCAGTCAATGGGGATTACACCCACGTTTATGGGGAAGCAGGTGCTTACGGGATTTGTTGGATCACTGCCCCGTCACAGGGAAATCCAAAAGTGGGGATAACTTAGTGCCGATTGTTTTGTCAATTAACTTGCTTGTGGGCCTCGTGGAAAGTGGGTTTGTAAAGCATGTTTTTTAATGAAGCAATACACAGGCGTTAATAAGAGCTCCATTGGCTAGGAATGATCCCTGGTCAAATTTGATATAGTAGTACTGAAATCCCCTTGACAATAATTTTTAAAGGGCAGCCTTTTAAAACTATGAAGAAAATGGTTAATGGCAGCCTGAAAGGGCAGAATAAAACAACCTTAACCATCAAACCAGGCTGGCAATGATTTAAGGAAACTGGACCTGATTCTGATCTCATTTACCCCATTGCTGTTCAAATCAGGAGTCCTATTGTCTGCTGTTTATAAAGCAGAGTCACTGCACTGAAATCAGGGGAGATCTGCCACTTTTTGTCAGCGGAGAACTTGCCTCTGAGAATAACTCCCCTGAAGTCAGTGTTACATTGGTGAGAGATTGGAATCAAGCACACAGATGATTTGCCGTGCCTCCGAGGAAGAAAATGAAGACAGGATACTCTGGCTGGCTAACTAGAAAAGAGTGCAGGTTTATAAGGGCTGAACAAGCTTGCTTTTAAAGAATTTGAAATCCTACCCAAATGACACAAATATATTGGGATATAAACTACCTCAGCTAAGGTGCAAATTGGAAATAAAAAGGACAAGGTGATGATATGGGCCTAATTAAGAAGAGGATAATGCAGTACCTTGAGAATAGGGTCAAACTATCTTGCAGTCTCTTGGGGAAAATTTTCTAACCTGTTAGAGTTCTTTGAGACAGTTAATAAAACAGTAGATAAAGGTGACCCAGTGGACATAATTTACTTGGGTTTTTAAAATGCTTTTGATAGAGTCCCTCATAAAAGACTGTTAAGGAAAATAAATCTCCACAGGGTAATGAGCATACTCTTGCTGTGGATTTAAAAATTAAGTGAAATAAAGACTAGTGAATGATTCAGAGTAGAGAGAGGCTAGTGTTGGGTCAGAGTAAAGGATCATAGCTGTATTTATTGATGGTCAGAAGGATACAATGAACCGAAAACTGGCGACATTTGCAGATGACACAGTCCTCTTGATGAGTAAAAACTGCAGAGGCTTATGAGATAATCCTGATAAATGTAAATGTATTTATCATTTATATTGTGGTAGCACCTACAGGCCTTAACCACTGTTACCGCATTGTGCTAGACACGGTACAATATACAGTAAATGATAGTCCTATGCCAAAGGTTCTACAATCCAAAAGGGAATGGGCATCATGATGGCAGCTGAAACTCAGCTTGGTAGCCAACACAGTCTAAATTTCTCAGGGATGCTGGTGGGCTTTGAGCTTCTGGGGTCCTCTGAGGAAAAGGTGCACAGTGCTCCATTGCTTTGCACCTTGGGCACTCACTTCCACCAAAGCAAATTGAGTTTCAAGTGCTGATTCATTCTGATTTCTCTGCATTTTACACCCACTTTGTATTGATGAAAATGTGCAAGGTACAGGGCAAAAATTACCAGACCATAAGCTTAATTAGCCATCCCAACGAAGTGATGTTGAAAGTCATATTGAACAGATTGAAGCCACAAGCGGAGAATATCGTCGCTGAAGAACAGGCTGGCTTTCATGCTGGAAGAAGTACCACAGAACAGATTTTCAGCCTTTGTGTTGTACATGAGAATTACTTACAACACCAGCAGGACATCTACCATGTCTTTGTTGACTTCAAGAAGGTGTCTGACAGAGTATGGCACAAAGCTCTCTGGGCAACCATGAAGAAGTAGCATGTTGGTCATAAGCTTATTCTTACGGTTAAACAACTGTATGCCAAGGCCAGCAGTGCAGTTCAGATCAATGGCACAATTGGAGCGTGGTTTCGCACCACTGCTGGAGTCCGGCAAGGCTGCCTTCTTTCACCCCCACTGTTCAACATCTACATGGAGCGCGTAATAGCTGATGCCCTAGAAGATCACATACGCACAGTCAGCACTGGGGGAGGCGAACAATCTCAAACCTTCAGTTCATTGATGACATTGACAGCCTGGCAGGCAGCGAAGATGAACTTGCCAACCTTGTGAAACGATTGGATGAAATCTCTGCAAAATACGGCATGGAAATCAGTGCCGAGAAAACCAAGCTGATGACAAACAAACGTGATGGGATCAGCTCACATATCACTGTCAGTGGACAAGAGCTGGAGACAGTGAATCAGCTCAAGTATTTGGGGGCAATCATCACTGATAAAGGATCAAAGGGCTGAAATTCTGGCAAGAACTGCGCAAACAACAGCAGCAGTGGCAAAGCTAAAGCCAATTTGGAGGAATAAGAACATCTCCCTGGAATCCCAACTGAAACTGCTGCATGCATTGGTCATCTCCATTTTTCTGTATGCTTGCGAGACATGGATCCTTACAGCAGAACATGTACATAAAATACAGGTAGTAGAGATGAGATACTTCCATAAAATCCTGGGCATCTCTGACTTCAACCCTGTCACTAATGAAGAGGTCTTCAACATCATCACCCAATGCTCTGGGTCATATGAAGACCTCCTGATGACAGTGAAGAAGCACAAGCTGAAGTGGTACGGCCATGTAACAAGATCATCTGGCCTATCCAAGATAATCCTCCAAGGGACAGTACAGGGGAAGAGAAGAAGAGGTACACAGAAGAAGAGATGGATTGATAACATAAAACAGTGGACAGAAGTGGACTTCGCGGAGACTCAAGCACTGACTCAAGCACTGACTCAAGCACTCCATCGTCAGGGATGGAGACAATTGGTCGATTGCTCATCAGTGATGGTGCTCCAACGACCAATGCAGTTATGGGAGTCGTGATGATGATGATGACAGAGCAATGGAGAAGAAGATCCAGAGACTCAAGAGTTACCATGGCTTGCTCAAAGATGTTGGCCCAGTGTGCTTCGGTCGTAGTTGAAAATTATTTTTCTGTGGTATAGGGACAAGTCCTGAGAATTGCTGAGCATCCTCGTCTCTCATCGTATCACAATGGGAGTTGAGAGTGTTAGGCACCTATCAGATCTGGCCCTTGAGACTGTAAACTCTTGTTTATTTTTCTTCTGTGCCATGTATAGTTATAGGGTTCTATAAGTAAAAGTTCAACTCCCTTTAAAGTTGTTAATGGAAGGCTTCTCATTGACTCTAATAGGAGCTGGATGAGGCCCATTATGCTAGAGAGAGAGAGAACATACAAGATGTTTTTGTGTGTGTGCTAGAAAAGTTTTATTAACATGAGTTTGGATTTGCCACATCACCCACAGATTATGTATTATATTTTTAAGAATTACTTATATTGCAGTTGCACCCCAAATGTGCTAGATATGATTAGGCTGATCATCCAAGCAAGTGCAACTGAAACCCTTATTTGCAGAAACCTATTTATGAAATTGTTAACAATAATGAATAGAAGAAGAAGGAAACTCAAGGATGTTTCCACTCAGCAATCTTGCCATGAATATTTATCCTCCAGATAGGATTAAAAGGAAAACACTGGGTCTCATCAGAGAGAGCTTTCAATTAAAAAAAAAATTGCCTGATTGGAGATGGTAGCTCTTGGAAGGTCTAGTTTAGTGGATGCACATTCACGCTGATGGACGGTGGCCAGTGGGCAAGAAACAGGGCTGTCAGCAGACTCAGAAGAAATGACACTCAACTATAATTTATGGGCTGTGGACTTGGGCTGACAAATATGCTGTCTGTGAAATATGCTGTTAAATGCTCACATTCTTCAATTTAACTAGACTCAAACTGATGGAAAATTGTCTGGGGTGCCAAGATAGATGGTACAGAAAAGTCTAACTGAAGATGGCTAGAAAAAATGCAGGGCACAGAATTTGCTTTTTTAGATATTTTTATATATTTGCCAAGTGTCTTAAGATTTAACAAATCGTATTGGATCAAGGGCCAGGCACAATAAAATACTTGGAGGCTTTAAAAATAGATCAGAAACATGTGCCGTGAAATATCTGGTTAATAAGTGGTCTTTACTAGAGTGGGAAGGTGTTGCTAATAAAATTGACTTATATGTTGACATCTGCTGCCTCTGTCTCTTTTCACTTTTCACCCCTCGTACTCCTCATTCCTTCCCTGTTCTGCTTCCATCTTTTGAGGCCCTCTCTCACAAAGTTTTGAGAATTCTAGTGCTTCTGCAGCAAAGCACTCAAGCACATGCTAAACTTTTAACCACGTGAGTTGTCTCATTGACTTTAGTGCGTCGCTGGATCAGGGCAAGGGTGCTCAGCAGCTTTGAAGATCGAGCCCGTATTCCCTCTGATATTCTGCTTTATGCTACCTGTTGCCCCATCTACACAGGCCTAACAACCATGCTTAAGCTTAGTTTGAACACGTGTGTATGAACAGTCTTCAAACATGGCTTATGGACAGGGCCAAATCATGTTAGAAGACCCATGTTCTAGCCCAGATCTCTCTCTGCGTGAGTACAGCTCCCAGCCAAGCTGCTTTAGAACCAAATTCAGCTCCAGCAGAGTTAAAACTACCATGTTCCTGACTGATTGTTTATATGGATTGCAAGATGTGTGCTCCTCTATCTCTGCCGCTCCTCTCTCTGCTCTCTCTTCATCATGCTAAGGTCCCTGGATCTTTTACAATGGGTTCTTCAGCCTGCTTACAGCTTGGGTTCAGAACCAGACCGATCAGTCACTGGCAGCAGGGGAATGCCTAAGGTTGTTTCTGCCTCTGCAGGGGCTGGGAACTCAGCTACAACTCCCGGTTACAGAGATTTTTCTGAAGGAAATTCCAAACTTTATTTCAAGTCTCTGGTTAACAATTTCGCTCAATGTGTCTGCCTAGTTCCCAGCTATGTGCTGGCATTGCATTTGCCTTCTGGGATGATTGTCTTATCAGCTCCACTTCCCCTGGTGCCCCTGCTGGCTTCAGAGAGGAAGCTAGGCCCAGAAAAAGCCCAAAGCAAAAAGAAAGGTCTGTACCTTCTGTTTTAACTTCTTATTGAGTTTCTCATTGGAGATCTCAGCCAGCAATGTGGGCAGAGTACAGAATGTAGTCTACAGCCTAGTGCAAAGTCCGTAATTTAACTAGCATCTTAAACAAGTGATAAATAGCCTTGAGTTTCTCCAGGAGTGATTGATTGTGGGCAGGGCTTGATTAACCCTCCTGTTGGCCCCGGAGCTATTAGATTTTGTGGGGCCCCTGTACACAAATCTTTTTCCTAATTTAAAAGAAAATTATCACAATTATGGCATCGAGGCTATTAACGCTATACTGAACTTGCCTTTTAATTAACATAAAGCTGTACTGTGGTCACATTTCAGTCTTAAAACATGTAGAACATAGTTAAGTTAATTCAAAATAGCCTACTTCTAACCTTAGAACAGCTGTTATATTAGTTTCTTTCTGGGAGGGAGGGGGCAGAATTTTGGGCTGGAGGAGACAGTGAGGGGTGCAGGGTCTGGGAGGGAGTTTGGGTGCAGGAGGAGATTCTGACCTGGGGCAGGAGGTTGGGGTGCAGGAGGGAATGTGGGGTTTGGGTGCAGGAGGAGATTCTGACCTGGGGCAGGAGGTTGGGGTGCAGGAGGGAATGTGGGGTCTGGGAGGGAGTTTGGGTGCAGGAGGAGATTCTGACCTGGGGCAGGAGGTTGGGGTGCAGGAGGGAATGTGGGGTCTGGGAGAGAGTTTGGGTGCAGGAGGAGATTCTGACCTGGGGCAGGAGGTGGGGTGCAGGAGGGAATGTGGGGTCTGGGAGGGAGTTTGGGTGCAGGAGGAGATTCTGACCTGGGGCAGGAGGTGGGGTGCAGGAGGGGGTGCGGTGTCTGGGAGGGAGTTTGGGTGAGGGATTCTGACCTGGGGGAGAGGGTTGAGGTGTGAGGTGCAGGCTCCGGCCAGGAGGCACTTACCACAGGTGGCTCCCAGCCGGCGGTGCAGCAGGGCTCAGGCAGGCTGCCTGCTTGCCTGCCATAGCCCCACGCCACTCCTGGGAGCGGTCAGCTTCTGAAACATCTCTGCGCGCCCCTGGGACAACATGTCTCCGTGTGCTGCCTGCAACCGCCACCCATGCAGCTGCGGGGATGGTGGCGGGGGCAGCATACGGAGCCTTCCCCCCTCCACCCCTGCCAGGGGCCGCAGAGACAAGCCAGCAGCCAGCTGCTTCTGGGAGCTGCATGGATGCACAGCATGCAGGCAGCCTGCCTGAGCCCTGGTACGCCGCTGGACTTTTAGTGGCCGGAGATCACGATCGACTGGCAGAAGCTCCAGGATCGACCAGTCAATCATGATCAACGGGTTGGTGACCACTCAATTGTATATAATTATGGATTTATTTTTCTGGGGCCCCCCATAGCCCAAGGCCCTGGGCTGCAGCCCCTAAAGTCCCTGAGTTAATTTGGCCCTGATTGTGGGTGTATAATTATGTCCTAGTCAAAAGGTCAAGTCTCTGTAGTATAATGTTCTCGTCATGTGCTTAAAAAAAAGGAGTTTTTGTACAAATCCCAAGATTGAATTTTTCTCAAGGACAAAGCCCTTATTCCAGTCCATTCTATCCTCCACACCTCTAAGCCGCTCCCAAAGGTCATAGAGCATGACCTTGGAACCTCATTCAGCTCATTAGAGCACTACCCAGATTGTATCCCTACAGGAGTGTCATACTTTCTATCCATTAGAGTAGGCCTCCCAGTGGCTACTGTCTCCAATAAGATGAAGTTTTTGAAGCTGGAATCTTTCTCTGAGATCCAGTATTGTATTTTTAGTTCAGACAAGTAGTCCTCACAACTCTCATCATTCATTACAAAATAAATTTAAGAAATAATCTTCCTTCATTTAACCATCAAAATCTGGTCCTCAGTCTGATCTCCTAGGCACCCACGTGGCCATCATTACACAAGTTCACTAAATTCTAAATATTGATTTTTCCGTTCTTTAGCCAATGCCATTTTTTGGTAGAAGTGTTTTCCACACCATAGTGGCTGGGGGAGATGAAGGAGATATGATTGATATATATATATATAATGTAGTTTTGGATGCTCATCATTAAAGGATAACCCTGCTTCTTACCCTAGAGGTACATGATGTGACATATCTGTGGACCCCTTAGCATGATAAAGAATAGAAAAATCTATCTCTGTTTACCTGAAAATGTCCTTTCTTCCAGTAATAAGGTCCACAGATCCATCCAACCTTGCAGACATACGAATCATCCAGAGCAGAGGTGGAAACTGACATCCAAAGACTTGGGTTCCTGTTCACTAGGTGGAATCTCCCATGCTCCACATTAGGAGAAATTGTTGTGCCTTTAAGTACATCTAACACAATCTATAATTCAGGAAAGCAAAGCTGGTTTATTCTGGCTCTGCCAGTAGCCTCAATTGGAGGAGGTGTGGCATTCTCCTTCTGGCAGTGACTGATAGGTCTGGTTCTGCATCTAAGCAAGGAAGCTGAAGTACCTATGTAACGGATCTGTGGACCTTATTACTCAAAGGAAACTTTCAAGTAAGCACAGATAGATTTTTCCTATTCTCCTCTGGACACAGTTATCTATATTTTTAAAAGCGAGGTTTAGATATGGTGTATTACTCTAAGGAACTGAAATAGAACCTTTCATCAGCATCATAAACAAGCAATGGGCCAAATTCATCTTTAGCGTGACTCCAGTAGATCACAGAATCATAAAAATGTAGGACTGGAAGGGACCTCAAGAGGTCATCTAGTCCAGCCCCCTGTGCTGAGGCAGGACCAGTGAAGTCGCATCAGGGATGAATTTGAACTGCTCTTATTTTTTCCCTTTCTACCGTTTCTGATAAGAATGGCAAACATCAATAAAAATGATAATTGACATGGCTGTGGCAATTTGGACTAAGTAAGCCCAGCTGACACTAGGAAGAATTTTTTTTATTTTTTTCTTAGTTAGACTGACTGCTCATACAGTGACTTATCCTTTTGTGCTGGTGTAAAAAAATACAGTCTGCCACAGATATATCTGTAATGAAAGTCAGGAAGAAGTGAATCTGGCAAGTACTGTAAATTAACTGTGGGTTGTAGCTGTTAATTTTACCATATATTCTCCTTTTTTCCTTAGATTATAATACAAAGGAAACACAAAAGACCTATATTTTAGCAGGGCAACATCCAGGTTAATTTGAAGTCCTGAGAGCCTACCCCTTTTGCATGAATAATCTCTCAAACATTTCTACTATATGATGGTTTTCATATGTTAGGTGTAGTATAGTTCTGACAAATTAGCCAGCCTATGGGCTGAAAATTCTAGAGCAGGAGAATCAGATCCTAGTTACAGGGCTTAGAGGCTCATGCTTCTAAATTCAACAGGTCCTCAATTTAATCCCCAGCCACAACCAAGCCTGAAGACGTCATAAAAGCTGTTAGAGGTTGACCTACAGGACTAAATCCTGTAGCTGGGAGCTGTCAACAGACTATATTGTTCTTCTCAGTAAGGCACAAAGAGTTTGTATTCAACAGTTAAACTGTTTTTATCTAAACGTTGTAGAACAGTGTAACCAGAGCCTGCTGTCTTCAGTTCCTTGGTCTCCCAGAAGTCCTGAACTCTGACTTTCAAGATGGAGAATGACATTTGGTCTCTGTAGGCACACCCCACATCCTTATACAATTATAGCAACTGCTCTACGGACTATTCTCTATGGATCATTCACAGTGGAGAGTGTATAACACAAACTGAACCATGGGTTGCATTTGCACAGTCCACTGCTGGGGATGAATAGTAGCACTGACTAGATCATTATGGACCTAATAACTATGGCAGTCATGGTTTAAACAATTAGTGGAGAAATCAGTTTTAACAGAGGCTGATCTTGGCTGGGGTGCAGAAGCAGCTAAAGTACTAACAGAAAGAGAGAGAGACTGACAGACAACAGAACTTAGTGTCACACACAAATATGTCACTAATCCTCCCAGCATGCTCCACTCTACTTACCTCATCTAACAAAAAGGTATGCAGTTACAAAACCTAGCCACCAGAGGGCAGACAGTACCAGACATTGTGCAGTTTAATTGATAGATTCTGGTTTCAATTTCTGCTGATTTTTGGTATTTATTTTGTGCTCATTCTGTGCCTTTTTAACTTAAAAAATAGTTCTTCAGGTTCTTGCATATGTCCATTACACTGTAGATGTCTTGTGACATTGCACTCTATATGATTTTATGAAAATATGCTAATGAGTGGGAATATAATGTAACTGGAATATGCCTCATGCAAAAGGTCACTTGTAAAGTATCATTACAAAGCGTATAATCTACTGAGTGTGATCATCCATTTTGTATAAATGTATCATTCTTGTATCTGAAACTAGAAATATGAAATATAACTATGAAGTCCTATTGTAATTATGCAAAGTGTGGGCCATTAATGGTGGTTTGGAATCTTGATGGCTCCCATCAACTAGGACAGTTGGTTGTGAATAGCTCTGTTTACTTGCAAGCCTTCCTGTGAGTCAGGCCTGGAAAAATGAAGTCTTAGGGTCTCCCAGGACATGTGATCATGTCACCTGGTACTGGAATCCATCTTAAACCTGGTGCTTTTCCATTTAGAAGGAGGGGTGGGGACCCAGAGAGACCAAAGATTCCCGCCTTGTGCCAAAGTTATATAAGGGGGTAGAACAGAACAAAGAGGGTTCAGTGATGCACAGGAAAAAGCCTTGCCTGGTTTCTTTCCAGCTCTGTTTCCTGTGCAGCGTATATGGAGGTCAGCCTGCCTGTTACAGTACAGCAGCTCTCAAAATGGATTACCAGCTGCACCACTAGGAAGGCAAAATACCTCCTAAGACAATTACAGCACACTCGACCAGAGCACATTCAACCTCTGCAGTGTTTGTGGCACATGCCCCCACTGAGGATATCTGTAATGCAGCAACGTGGTCTTCTATCCACACATTTATGTGATGCTGTGCACTGACTGCTGCATCAAGAGAAGATGTGGTCCTGCAGTCCCTCTTCTGAGGAGACTCCAAGCCCCACCAGCAGGGTTAACAGCTTAGGAATCACTTACAGTGCAATGGACATGCAAGCACTTGAAGAAGAAAAAACTGTTACTCATCTTCTCGTAACTGGTGTTCCTCGAGACATGTTGCATTTGTCTATTAACAACTCACGCTCTTTCTCCAACGCATCACATATTTTGGTGTGAAGAAGGGGCGAGGTGGCTCGCTCCTCTAAACCCTCTACTCTGAGCACAAAGAACTGGGGTGTGGGCAGGGCTACCCCTGTGGGCACCACTAGGGGAAATTCCCAGACACAGGACATGCACACACCTACGGCGTAATGGACATATGCAACACAGCTCATGGAACTGTGTTAAGAGGAGGTGAGTAACCATCTTTTTCTGTGGCTTTATTTTAAATGAGACATGATTTTGAGCTGAAAATGGATATTGGGAAGTAAGATAGACAGTCACTGAAAGAGATTTAAAGTGAATAAGCTCCGGTGTTCTCCAAGACAATTGACATGCAGATAAAATAGAAAGCTGTGGTTGTGAGGAATTCCTGTTGGGACTTGAAACAAGAACCTCAGCTCTAAAAGTTAACCGTCTTTGTTCTTGAGCTAAAAAGCCTTCTCCTTTAGGCTCATATCGCAGTAGCACTTATTTGTGTCTGATTCCCAAACTTCCAGGCACTGGACATTGAGGCTACTATGTGACAGCGGATAGGTGGATATAAGATTGGGGAACTAAGATAGACAGTAGTTATGAATTGGATGAGTGGAAATGGAAGCAGTGGGGGTACTGCATCCCGTGAAATTCATGTAGTAGAAATTCAGATAAAAAAGAGGGAATTGCAACTGATGTGTGGAATAAGGCTTTTGGCAGCAGCACAGCAAGGGCAAGCTTTGGCAATGTTTCAGGGATTGTGATACGCAGAGAAACAGGAGGAGGAAATGTGGAAGAAAAAAAGTAACCTTGGGGTCGAAGGCTATTCAGATTTGCAGCCTTGAGAGCAAAGCTAAGAATAACAGTTGCAGAGGTAGGGAGGCTGGACAGGCATAACTCTCTACCCACACTGATGCCTTCAGTAGTACTAAGTTATGGTGTAGCCAGGACCTGACAGAGCTGAGACAGGCAGATAAATGGGAGGTAGCGAGATGAGAGAGTGAGTCAAGGAAGATATAGAAAGGGATGTCATCTGAGGAGAAGTGATGGCCAGAAGGCTAGAAGATACCCTCGTAAACTTTTCAGGATATATGATCAGGGGGCTTTTCAATAGTTTAATCAGATACCAAACCTGGATCTTCGTATTTCACAGTTTTATGAAAGCCTCAAAATCATTACATGTAACCATCAGCAGAATTTGCAGCAGCACATATTTTACAGTCTATCAAAAAGATGGCATAGGGGCAAAGTTCTTTCTTAAGGTAACTCTACTGAAGTCAGTGGCGTTACAGGCGGGATGGAACTGGCCCTGTGTGTCTAACACAAGGCACCGCAACTTACAACAGAGCGGAATGATGATACTTAGCTCTTACATGGGCTTCTCATCTTCAAAGTGCTTTATTGAAAGAAATTAATCCTAACAAAAATCCTTGTCAGGGGATTAGTCACGTTTGAAAAGAGGGAGACTGAGGCAGAGGGTGACTGGTACTTGTCCAAGATCAGAGAAGGAATCTGTGTCTGAGCCAGGATTAGAACTTGGGAATTCCTGATGCCCTGATCTCAGATCACCAGACCATGCCTTTCTTCAACATGATCCTCTGACACATGGCATGCAAATCCTTACTGACAGTGGACTAGTCCCATGTATCTCTGAAAAGATGATGGGTTCAAGTCGACTTCTTGCACCCCTGCATGGGGCCTAGTCATAATCAATCTGAATTCCCCACTGTGGCTACCCTCACATCTCTACCCAAATCAGGTAGAGTGTGAGGGAGGAGCCGTACCCTCTCTCTCTATACCACCCTACCCACAGCAATAGCCTGAAGACCTGAACCAATAGAGGAAGAGAGCCCATGCTGCCCCTTGTAATTGGCTATGTAGGGGATTGCTCTGGCCCATGGGTAGGCGACCTATGGCACGCGTGCCAAAGGCGGCACACAAGCTGATTTTCAGTGGCACTCACACTGCCTGGGTCCTGGCTACTGGTCTGGGGGGCTCTGCATTTCAATTTAATTTTAAATGAAGCTTCTTACACATTTTAAAAACCTTATTTACTTTACATTACAACAATAGTTTAGTTATATATTATAGACTTTTAGAAAGAGACCTTCTAAAAACATGAAAATGTATGACTGGCACACGAAACCTTAAATTAGAGTGAATAAATGAGGACTCTGCGCACCACTTCTGAAAGGTTGCCGACCCCTGCTCTGGCCTATGCTTCCCTGCTCCTCTGAGGCACTGAGCACAATTCTTCTGGGAGCTGCCATCAGGCCATGTAATTCCATGCACTCTTACTGTCGGGTTAGGGCTTTAGAGCCAAGTTGTAGCCCCAACGTTTGTCTAGTCCTAATCACTCAGTTTCAATTCAGGTCACACCCTGGCCCAGTCATTAATCTTCTTAACTTTGCCTTCAAAAGCTTCTTCACCTCATCCCCCACCTACGTGGTGATGTCAGTGGAAAGTCTGAGTAGGCTGCTGAGCAGGATTTTCTGATCCTCCGAAGGCAAGGGAAGCATCCATTTTATCTTTTTTTCTGCTGTTGTGGTTTGCTGAACCTTGTTTTCTTTCTGTTTAACCGGAATCATGTTCATGGCACCAGAGGATACTCGAAATAAATGTTTTTCATGGTTATCAAGTGACTCTGCTTCACGGCATCACATAATCACCCGCAAGAGCCAATTATCGGCTTGTAAATTCCTCCACCATGAAAATTACCTCTTAAAAAATAAGAGAAGCCCTGCATGTAACTATTTTTTAAAACACTCCCTGGACCTGCCACAAACGCCTTCATAGACTTTGTCTCACTTAGCTTTGAAGCTCTCTCTAGCACTGGCCTTATCTTTGTCCTTTTGTCTTATCACTGTTGGTGGGAATGGCTAGACTTCTGGAGGTCCTGTCACCTGAAGCAACCTTTCTATATTCCTCTGCCTCATAGACTTGACATTTCACTTCAGATCCACTCTGAAAATGTATTCCCCTCCACACTCTTTAGGCCTCATTTTGGTGCTCTAATTATTATTTATGATTTAAGATGATTTAAGAATGCACTTGTATTACTTACCCTAACCGTGTAAGGTGCTTGGGAGAAACTCGCAAGACAGAGCATCTGAAACAAATGCATACGTTTTAAGTACCTCTCAAATTCCTTGTGGGACATGGAAATGGATATAGTTTTATGTAGTGCACCTCATCTTTCTTCTTCCAGGGTACGCCCACACCTTGAATATTGCGTGTCACATTGCCCCATCTCAAAACAGATTATATTAGAAATAGAAAAGGTACAGAGAAAGGCAACAAAAATGATAAAGGGTTTGGAACAACTTCCATATGAGGAGAGATTAAAAAGACTGGGACTATTCCGCTTGGAACAGAGACGACTGAGGGGGAATATGATAAAGGTCTATAAAATCATGAATGGTGTAAAGAAAGTGAATAAGGAAGTATTACTTACCCCTTTGCATAACACAGGAACCAGGGGTCACCCAATGAAATTAATAAGCAGCAGGTTTAAAACACACAATGCATAGTCAACCCGTGAAACTCATTTCCAAGGGATGTTGTGAAGGCCAAAACTATAACTGGATTCAAAAAAGTATTAGATGAGTTCATGGAGGATAGATCCATCAAGGGCTATTAGCTAAGATGGTCAGGGATGCTACCCCACGCTCTGGATGTCCCTAAGCCTGTGACTGTCAGATGCTGGGCCTGGACGATATGGAATGGATCACTTGATTGCCCTATTCATTCCCCCTGGGGCACTTGGCATTGGCCACTGTCACAGGACACTGGGCTAGATGGACCATTGGTCTGATCCACTATGGCCATTCTTATGTTTAAGGATAAGATTTTATCAGTTATGTTTAGTAAAAGTCACGGACAGGTCACGGGCAGTAACCAAAAATTCATGGAAGCCCATGACCTGTCCCTGACTTTTCCTAAAAATAACTATGACAAAATGGGAAGGGAGGAGGGATCAGCACCCCCGGCTGCTGGGGCTCCCCCTAGTGGGGGAGCCCCCTAGGCGCCCGCAGCAGCTGAGAGCTGCTGGGCCCCTGCCAGCTGACACCTCCAGCCACGCTGTCCCAGAGCTGAAGTGGAAAATATCATGGAGGTCTCTGGAAGTCAGAGAATTCGTAACCTCCATGACAAAATCTTAGCCTTTCTTATGTTCCCTTATCCTGGGAATCTGAAATACAAACAAGACAAGAGTGCTCTGAGCTCAGGACTGGAGGCCAAGAAACTTCACCCTCACCTCAAGTTGTTGCCCTGCTTTCAGCACTGATTAATCCTGTGGCACTGGGCAAGTCATTTAAACTCTGCCTCATTTCACCAGCTATCAAAAGTTGGTAATACTTCCCTCCCTCACAGGAGCACCGCGAGTATTAATTAACTGGACTAGTAGCATTACCTACTTGCTGAGGGGTGGGGTTAGCATCAAAATCCATTCTGAAATTCTAATAAGGTGAGATATCTGCTAAAGTGAGCTACAGAAGGACCCACGGTGACAGTATCAGTATTCCCAGCCCCAAGTGTTCCAAATTCATGAGTGCAGCCCCCCAAAATTATGCGACTGTCTTAAAAATCATGGTTTCAGAGTAACAGCCGTGTTAGTCTGTATCCGCAAAAAGGAAAGGAGTACTTGTGTCACCTTAGAGACTAACCAATTTATTTGAGCATGAGCTTTCGTGAGCTACAGCTCACTTCATCGGATGCATACCGTGGAAACTGCAGCAGATATTATATACACACAGAGACCATGGAACAATAGCTCCTCCCACCCCACTCTCCTGCTGGTAATAGCTTATCTAAAGTGATCATCAAGTTGGGCCATTTCCAGCACAAATCCAGGTTTTCTCACCCTCCACCCCCCTACACACAAACTCACTCTCCTGCTGGTAATAGCCCATCCAAAGTGACAATTCTCTTCACAATGTGCATAATAATCAAGGTGGGCCATTTCCTGCACAAATCCAGGTTCTCTCACCCCCTCACCCCCCTCCAAAAACCACACACACAAACTCACTCTCCTGCTGGTAATAGCTCATCCAAAGTGACCACTCTCCCTACAATGTGCATGGTAATCAAGGTGGGCCATGTCTAGCACAAAACCAGGCTCTCTCACCCCCCCTTCCCCTCCCGGGGGACACGCACACACAAACTCACTCTCCTGCTGGCAATAGCTCATCCAAACTGACCACTCTCCAAGTTTAAATCCAAGTTTAACCAGAACGTCTGGGGGGGGGGGGGTAGGAAAAAACAAGGGGAAATAGGCTACCTTGCATAATGACTTAGCCACTCGCAGTCTCTATTTAAGCCTAAATTAATAGTGTCCAATTTGCAAATGAATTCCAATTCAGCAGTTTCTCGCTGGAGTCTGGATTTGAAGTTTTTTTGTTTTAAGATAGCGACCTTCATGTCTGTGATTGCGTGACCAGAGAGACTGAAGTGTTCTCCGACTGGTTTATGAATGTTATAATTCTTGACATCTGATTTGTGTCCATTTATTCTTTTACGTAGAGACTGTCCAGTTTGACCAATGTAAATGGCAGAGGGGCATTGCTGGCACATGATGGCATCTATCTTAAAACAAAAAAACTTCAAATCCAGACTCCAGCGAGAAACTGCTGAATTGGAATTCATTTGCAAATTGGACACTATTAATTTAGGCTTAAATAGAGACTGGGAGTGGCTAAGTCATTATGCAAGGTAGCCTATTTCCCCTTGTTTTTTCCTACCCCCCCCCCCAGACGTTCTGGTTAAACTTGGATTTAAACTTGGAGAGTGGTCAGTTTGGATGAGCTATTGCCAGCAGGAGAGTGAGTTTGTGTGTGTGTGTGTGTGTGTGTCGGGGGGGGGGGGGGGAAGGGGGAGTGAGAGAGCTGAGTTTGTGTGTGTATGGGGGTGGGGGGGTGAGAAAACCTGGATTTGTGCTGGAAATGGCCCACCTTGATTATCATGCACATTGTAGGGAGAGTGGTCACTTTGGATGAGCTATTACCAGCAGGAGAGTGAGTTTGTGTGTGTGGTTTTTGGAGGGGGGTGAGGGGGTGAGAGAACCTGGATTTGTGCAGGAAATGGCCCACCTTGATTATCATGCACATTGTGAAGAGAGTTGTCACTTTGGATGGGCTATTACCAGCAGGAGAGTGAGTTTGTGTGTAGGGGGGTGGAGGGTGAGAAAACCTGGATTTGTGCTGGAAATGGCCCAACTTGATGATCACTTTAGATATGCTATTACCAGCAGGACAGTGGGGTGGGAGGAGGTATTGTTTCATGATCTCTGTGTGTATATAATATCTGCTGCAGTTTCCACGGTATGCATCCGATGAAGTGAGCTGTAGCTCACGAAAGCTCATGCTCAAATAAATTGGTTAGTCTCTAAGGTGCCACAAGTCCTCCTTTTCTTAAAAATCATGAGGTTTAAAAAAGTACCACATTTGTAAGGCTGTCAGAAAACTGTGGACCATGATTTTGTTGGGGAAACTACAATTTTCAGCACTCACAACTTTTTATAGCTGCCTCTGACCTGAGTGGTGTTGAACCCCATGCTCCAGGTCAATACCCCACTCGCTGACAGGGTTGTAATGCCACTGAAATTTGGCCTGGCCGCCCTCATTCATGACCCAGTGTGGGCAGTGGCGGAGGTGGATGAGGAAGCGGACGGGGCCAAGGATGTGTGTGGGTTGGCTGCCAGGCTCCCCAGGGCGCTTGCTCTACTTTCTGCACTAGCTCCGCACCAAACACCACCACCTGCATGCAGTCCCGCTGGTGATGACCACACATACCACCCAGGTGCAGTTCTGTCTCCACCAGGTGATGCAGGCCCGGCCTGCCAAGCAACAGCAGGTCCTGCACAACCTCAAGGACTTCAAGTTCTATGGCTAACCAGCTGCGCTGGGGGATGGGCTGAGGGACCCCCGGGTGAATGGGGCCAGACATGTTGGAGCTTGTGCCTCCCGCAGGGCATGGCTGGGACAGAGAAGCCCCAGTGGTGCTGGCCCCACAAAGGGCACCCAGGGGTCTCTCAGCTAAAGCCAACTGTTGGGTGCAGAGGCTCAAGCCCTCCCACCCCACCTTAGTGGTTGGAGGAATGGGAGCGGATAACCAGCCCCCATTGGAGGGTAAAGGACCCTGCTGTAACTCAACATCTAGACAGTTACAAAACAAGATTTTGGGTCCTGAACCTTCCATACCACTAGCCCTGTGGTGCCTCAACATCTCTGTCCTGAAGCTTCCCCCTACCCTGCATCCCCAACACACCTCTGCCTTGAGGGCATTTCTCTACACACTTGCACATGCCTGTCCTGATGGAGGATTTGGCCCAGGTTTTAATCTCTTTTTTTTTTTTCTTTCTATTTTTTATGGTACTTGAACTGACCATGACAAAACAACTTTAACAAATGGTGGTCCCAACTTTTAAACCAAACAAAATCACCACTTTCTTACAGCCTTAAGGTTTTGTTTGCTTATTTGTAGTCTTTATAGTTTACATTTTCAAGCTCTTCTCTGCTACTTCAAGGGCTAGAAACTTTCTTTTAAACATCTGAAGAAGTGGGGTTTTTACCCACGAAAACTTATGCCCAAATAAATCTGTTAGTCTTTAAGGTACCATCGAATTCCTTGTTGTTTTAATAGTATGTTAGTGAACCTATTGCAAAAATAGCAATGGGGAAAGATAAAGATTCTCCCTATGGGCTTAAAATAAAGCTTGGATGACATTTTTAAAGGAACAGAATACCTGGAGTGAGCTATCCATAGGGAAACACTAGGGAACAGAACTTTTGCAGAGGAAGTAAATCAGTGAACCTTCCCTTTAATAACCAGGAAAGGAAGAAACTTGGAACTCATGGTTAGTAGAGTGTGAGTGATGTCCACAAACAATGATTCTCTGTCTGAAGCCATAAAGCCAGAACTAAAGCCATAAAACTGTAGTCCTACTCTGCAACCAGGCTCTCTCTGGATAAAATAGCCAGTCAAATCTATATCCATTTTAGGTATCCCATCATATCTATTATTATTCCATGAGTGAGAGAGAGACAGTGCAAGCTGTTTAAATTCTGACATTGGCTGAAGGGAAATACAGGGAGTGGGTGGCTGGAAATGTAGCACTGAATAGTTTAATGAGGCAGATGTACGAGCTCTTTGTACATATTATTTTGTTAATCTTCTGAGGTGACTCTCTGTAGAATGTCAGCATGTTGGAACAAGAGCACAGGAAGCAGAGACTTATTTTTAAGAAACCAGTAGTCCTGGCAATGGACTCCTCTTCCTTCCCACCCGGCTGTTGCTTATTGCAAATAATAACCCTTTCCACCTCCTCTCCTGCAAAACACATCCAATGTGTGGCAGAAGAGAGGCAGAAAGCCTTGCCAAACAATTTTTGTGGGTTTTTTGTTGTTGTTGAAATGGTAAGCAGAATCTGATTCTGCTGTTTTCCTATAAGTTATCTGGAGTGGTTGAGCCTTTACCACCAGAAACATTCATTCTATTGCAAAATACCGCCCATTTTGTTGTTGTTTGCAGGCATAAATTTAGTTTAGATTACTAGTGGGACCACATGATATGTACTGTTGCAATAACTATATATCATTTTCTAAATAAAGATACTAATCCCAGAGTGAAGAGTAGCAGTTCCTTTATATTGGGGTGAATTTCAACAGAATCATATTGTTCTATTCTTTCAAATCCAGCTGTTTCTTATAAAGGAACCATGTCTCATGGAATTTGTTGGGCTCTAATATATGTGCCATCTTCACTAATTTTGAATAATTAAATCTTTTTCCAATTTATTATGTTTGGTTTTACATTTGAAATCCAAATATTCAATATTTGCTACTTAGCTATTAATGAAAATGTAATAATAATATCTAAATCCAGTCTTCGTTGCAAACCTCATCTGTATTATGCCCAGGAAACTTAATAAAGGGGTAATATTTAATAAAAGGCCAAGATTTCCAACAGGGTCAAGTAATTTTTGGGTGCCTCCTGTTCTTGATACACAACTTCTTTAAAGGGGGCCTGATTTTCAGAAAGCACTGAGCACTCACCCTCTGAAAATCAAGCTGCATTAAGGTATCTCAAGTTGGGCAGCCCTATTCAATAGTCACATTTGTAAATCTTGACCATAGAATTTCTGCATAAAATTTGTGGATTTGGGGCTAAAATTTATGAATAAATTGGCAAAACCCGCCCCAAATAATAAAATATTATCTTATGAATAAGTCATTTAAGGCTGCTGGATGGTAACGTGAGCTATATTTTATTGACAATTGTGGAAAGATAATGTCATCTGCAGCTAATGAAATATTGCATCAGTATTGTGCATGTTGCATACCCAGTTTTACAGTATGTAATCCTGTTTAAGGCTCTTGTCCAGTCATCTTTTGGGATCACAATGTATCCAAATCGTTGTTTCTGCTTCTGAAGTCATGGTCTATTATCACGTGACCCTTGAAGGATCGAGTAAAATTTAAGTTTTTGGTAGAGGGAATGATAGTTCATTAATACTTTGATTCTCTTTCTCAGTCATAAGGAAAAATTGGTACTCAGCAGTGCTTTAATTAAGTCTCTAACCTATAGATTCACAAATAATTGTTTTTTTGCTCTATCATGTTTTTCCTTGGATTAGTATATATTAGGGCTGGAAAGCAATTAAAAAATTAATCATGATTAATCGTGTGGTTGAACAAAAATAGAATACCATTTATTTTAAATATTTTTGGATGTTTACTACATTTTAAATATATTAATTTCAATTACAAAACAGAATACAAAGTGTACAGTGCTCACTTTATATTTATTTTGATAACAGATATACTGTACAAAACAAAAAAATTGTGTTTTTCAATTCACCTCATACAAGTACTGTAGTGCAATCTCTATCATGAAAGTTGAACTTACAAATAGAATTATGTACAAAAAAAACCTGCATTCAAAAATAAAACAATGTAAAATTTTAGAGCCTACAAGTCCACACAGTTCTACTTCTTGGTCAGCCAATCATTCAGAAAGACAAGGTTGGTTACAATTTGCAGGAGATAATGCTGCCCACTTCTTGTTTACAATGTCACCTGAAAGTGAGAACAGGCATTCGCATGGCACTGTTGTAGCTGGCATTGCAAGATATTTACGTGCCAGATACTCTAAAGATTCATATGCCGCTTCATGCTTCAGCCACCATTCCAGAGGACATGCATCCATGCTGATGATGGGTTCTGCTTAATAAGGATCTGTCAAGGTTCCTCCCCCACTCTGAACTCTAGGGTACAGATGTGGGGACCTGCATGAAAAACCTCCTAAGCTTATCTTTACCAGCTTAGGTCAAAACTTCCCCAAGGTACAAAATATTACACCCGTTATCCTTGGAATGGCCGCTACCACCACCAAACTAATACTGGTTACTGGGGAAGAGCTGTTTGGACGCGTCTTTCCCCCCAAAATACTTCCCAAAACCTTGCACCCCACTTCCTGGACAAGGTTTGGTTAAAAGCCTCACCAATTTGCCTAGGTGACTACAGACCCAGACCCTTGGATCTTAAGAACAATGAACAATCCTCCCAACACTTGCACCCCCCCTTTCCTGGGAAATGTTGGATAAAAAGCCTCACCAATTTGCATAGGTGACCACCGACCCAAACCCTTGGATCTGAGAACAATGAAAAAGCATTCAGTTTTTTACAAGAAGACTTTTAATAAAAAATAGAAGTAAATAGAAATAAAGAAATCCCCCCTGTAAAATCAGGATGGTAGATATCTTACAGGGTAATTAGATTCAAAAACATAGAGAACCCCTCTAGGCAAAACCTTAAGTTACAAAAAAGATACACAGACAGAAATAGTTATTCTATTCAGCACAATTCTTTTCTCAGCCATTTAAAGAAATCATAATCTAACACATACCTAGCTAGATTACTTACTAAAAGTTCTAAGACTCCATTCCTGTTCTGTCCCCAGCCAAGAGCAGCATACAGACAGCCACAGACCCTTTGTTTCTCTCCCTCCTCCCAGCTTTTGAAAGTATCTTGTCTCCTCATTGGTCATTTTGGTCAGGTGCCAGCGAGGTTACCTTTAGCTTCTTAACCCTTTACAGGTGAGAGGAGCTTTCCCCTGGCCAGGAGGGATTTCAAAGGGGTTTACCCTTCCCTTTATATTTATGACAGGATCCAAAGCAGTGTGGACGGATGCACGTTCATTTTCATCATCTGACTCAGATGCCACCAGCAGAAGGTTCATTTTCTTTTTTGGTGGTTCAGGTTCTGTAGTTTCTGCATCAGAGTGTTGCTCTTTTACGACTTCTAAAAGTATTCTCTTGTCCCTCTCAGATTTTGGACAGCACTTCAGATTCTTAAACCTTGGGTCGAGTGCTGTAGCTATTTTTAGAAATCTCACATCGGTACCTTCTTTGCATTTTGTCAAATCTGCTGTGAAAGTGTTCTTAAAATGAACATGTGCTGGGTCATCATCCGAGACTGCTATAACATGAACTATACGCAGAATGCAGGTAAAACAGAGCAGGAGATACACAGTTCTCCCCCCAAGGAGTACAGTCACAAATTTAATTGACGCATTATTTTTTTAATGACAGGTTTCAGAGTAACAGCCGTGTTAGTCTGTATTTGCAAAAGGAAAAGGAGTACTTGTGGCACCTTAGAGACTAGCCAGTTTATTTGAGCATGAGCTTTCGTGAGCTACAGCTCACTTCATCGGATGATGAGGATCATCAGCATGGAAGCGTGTCCTCTGGAATGGTGGCCGAAGCATGGAAGGGGCATATGAATGTTTAGCATATCTGGCATGTAAATACCTTGCAACGCCGGCTACAAAAATGCCATGCGAACGCCTGTTCCCATTTTGTGGTGACATTGTAAATAAGAAGCAGGCAGCAGCATCTCCTGTCAATGTAAACAAATTTGTCTTAGCGACTGGCAGAATAAGATGTAGGACTGAGTGGACTTGTAGGCTCTAAAGTTTTACACTGTTTTGTTTTTGAGTGCAGTTATGTAACCAAAAAAAAATCTGCATTTGTGAGTTACACTTTCACAATAAAAAGATTGCACTTCAGTACTGGTATGAGGTGAATTGAAAAATACTGTTTCTTTTATCATTTTTACACTGCAAATATTTGTAATAAAAAATAATAATATAAAGTGAGCACTGTGCACTTTGTAGTCTGTGTTGTAATTGAAATCAATATTGAAAAGGTAGAAAAACATCCAAAAATATTTAATACATTTCAATTGGTATTCTATTGTTATAAGTACGATTAATTGTGATTCATTTTTGTAATCGTAATTAATTTTTTGAGTTAATCGCGTGAGTTTACTGTGATTAATTGACAGCCCTAGTATATTTGATATAAATTCACTATCTGAGGAATAGGCTGTGTTTGTTTTGGTTCTTTGAAGAAACATTATTTAAAGAAACTGTCTACAGCAGTTGGTGGGGGAGCCAAAGAAACTTTATAAAATGTTCTTAGTATTTCATTGGTCCCCAAATATGCTCAGTGCTATACAGACACATAACAAGGTCCCAGGCCCTAACCTGAGGAGATTACTATCCAAAGTCCTGGTCTTACAAGAGGATTTGCACAGACAGCCCCTTATGCCTACATGGAATCCTATTGACTTGAGTGGTTTGCCTGTGTAGATATAATTGCAGAAATGGGCCCTAAAATGTCAAGAAATAGAAATAGGTGATTAAGGTATAACATACGAGCACAGTTGTCCATAGATAAGGCTGCATGTCTGTCACGGAGGTCACAGATTCCGTGACTTTCCATGACCTCTGTGACTTCTGCAGCAGCCGGTGCTGGCTCAGGGGCTGCCGGGCAGCCCCTGGGTCAACAGCAGCAGTTTGGGTGTGTGGGAGGGGGCTTGGGGCTGGAGGAAGGGGGACGCTTACCTCGGGGTGGGGGGCTCTGTGGCTCCCACAGGTATAGGTGGAGGAGGAGCCAGGGGGCTTGGCGTGCTGCCCACGCCCACAGGCCCCGCCCCTACAGCTCCCATTGGCTGCGGTTCCCGGCCAATGAGAGCTGCGCCTGCAGCACCAGTGCTTGTGGCGGGAACAGCAATTGGAGCCCCCCCTGGCTGGAGCTGTGGGAACACATGGAGCCTGGTAGGGAGCCTGCAATCCCCGCAATACCCCACCCAGGATCAGTAATACAACGCCCCCCCCCCCGGACCAGCGGGGGTCCAGGACGCGTGCCGTGGTCTGCCCCGACCCCCTCCCAAAACCAGCAGGGGTCCATGTTTAGCTTGTGATCCACTATGACCCCCAGATCCCTTTCCAGAGTCCTCCTTCCTAGGCAGTCACTTCCCATTTTGTATGTGTGCAACTGATTGTTCCTTCCTAAGTGGAGTACTTTGCATTTATCCTTATTGAATTTCATCATATTTACATCAGACCATTTCTCTAGTTATCCAGATCATTTTGAATTTTAATCCTATCCTCTCTATCATTTCATGATCACAGTCACCCAAGATGCCTTCCGCTTTCAAATTCTCATCCAGTTCCTCCCTATTTCTCCAAAATCTAAAACAGCCTCTCCCCTAGTCACTTTCTCCACTTTTTTTTTTTGCGGGGGGGGGGGGAGGGAATTGTCTCCAATACATTCCATGAACTTGTTGGATAATTTGTGCCCCGCTGTTTTATTTTCCCAGCAAATGTCTGCATAGTTGAAATCCCCCATCACCACCAAGTCCCGTGCTTTGGATGATTTTGTTAGTTGTTTATAAAAAGGCTCCTCCACCTCTTCTCCCTAATTAGGTGGTCTATAGACCACCCCTACCATGACATCACCCTTGTGGTTTTTTTACCCCTTTTGTTGAAAGTCTCCGGTTAAGGATAAGTCTGTCTCCTATTTCCATCTCAATCTCAATCCAAGTGTATACATTTTTGATATATAAGGTTACACCTCCTCCCCTGTTTTCCCCAGCCTGTCCTTCCTGAGCAAGCTGTACCCTTCTCTACCAATATTACAGTCATATGTATTATCCCACCAAGTCTCTGTAATGCCAACTATGTCATAGCTGTGTTTATTAACTAGCAGTTCAAGTTCTTCCTACTTATTCCCCATACTTCTCACATTAGTATACAGACATTTATGACACTGATTTGATTTCCCTTCTATGTTCTCTCTTGTCTCTCCCTTATCCCTGCTGTAACAGCTGTAACAAAGTTCCTCCTCTACCTTGGTGAGTCTTGCACTTATTGGCAGATTTGCTCGCCTCGGAGATTCACGGCAGCCCTCAGTTTGGCCATTTTTGTGAATCCACAGTCCAGGTCAACTCCCCCTGTGTCTCATCAGGAGTTGGGAGGTTTGGGGGAAACCCGGGCCCACCCTCTACTCCGGGTTCCAGCCCAGGGCCCTGTGGAATGCAGCTGTCTAGAGTGCCTCCTGGAACAGCTGTGTGACAGCTACAACTCCCTGGGCTACTTCCCCATGGCCTCCTCCCAACACCTTCTTTATCTTCACCATAGGACCTTCCTCCTGGTGTCTGACAATGCTTGTATTCCTCAGTTCTCCAGCAGTCCACGTTCTCACTCTCAGCTCCTAGTGCCTCTTGCTCCCAGCTTCTCACACGCATACCACAAACTGAAGGGAGCTCCTTTTTAAACCGAGGTGCCCTGATTAGCCTGCCTTAATTGATTCTAGCAGCTTCTTGATTGGGTGCAGGTGTTCTAATCAGCCTGTCTTAATTGTCTTCAGAAGGTTCCTGATTGTTCTGGAACCTTCCCTGTTACCTTACCCAGGGAAAAGGGACCTACTTAACCTGGGGCTAACATATCGGCCTTCTATCACTCTCCTGTAGCCATCTGGCCGAACCCTGTCACACAGCCCATGCTCCCCCCAGATTCCAACCCTTTTCCCAGGTCTCCATATTTTTGACTTACCTGTGGGCTTTAGTTTCCTGCCCCCATCTGAACCTATATACAGTGGTGTTATGGTCACAGCCTAAAGAGAAAACATACAATATTCTTTTTGGAAGGTTGCAATGTAACATTACTTTATTTCTTAAAATCCAGAATCTTAATATGCAAGAACCAAAAACATAGCAGGAAAGCAGGCTGCTCCACAAGGCAAAGAGACACAACTCACCCCACCTTGCTCTCCGCTGGCTCTTTGAGACTGACTGACCACTGAAAGATCCTGATTCCAAGCTTCCCTACAGAGCCCCTTAGCTTGCAAGCAGGACCAGGAAGTCCCCTCAGACTTTAAAGTGACAGCCTACAGTCCCAACTCAGTTCTCAACCAAAACTAGAACTATGATGCAGCCAAGATTTCACACTCTGCGTGTTGGTTCCCAATCTGAAAAATGTAGGTAATACATCAACTTGTTGTAAGAATTAACTGATTAGAAATCTGTGACATGGTCAGATAATATGGTCATGAGGCCACACGTATACATAGATAGATTAGCACATGCAGCGCTCCACCACAGAACCTGGTGCTTTTTAGTCATGGGTGAATCTCCTGTGTCTGGTATACAGTTCTTTAACGCGCTTCGGGATTTCTGGAAGTGAAATTGCTATGAATCATCATCCTCATTATGCCTTCTCAAATTGTGACATGCCTACATACCAAGTCTGGAATCAGTGGAAATGTTTACTCGTCCAGATTTGTGCAAAGTCATTTGATAAATGGAGCGAGTTCAGAGAAGAGTCGCAAGAATGACTGAAGGATTAGAAAATCTGCCATATAGTGATAGAACTCAAGGAGCACAACATTATTTATCTTTAACAAAGAGAAAGCTAAGGGGTGACTTGATTACAGTCTATAAGTACCTGCATGGGGAACAAACATTTAATAATGGGCCCTTCAATCTAGCAGAGAAAGGTAGGACACGATCCAGTGGCTGGAAGTTGAAGGTAGACAAATTCAGACCAGAAATAAGGCATATATTTCTAATGGTGAGAGTAATTAACCATTGGAGCAATTTACCAAGGATTGTGGTGGATTTCCCTTTACTGACAATTTTTAAATCAAGGTTGGATGTTTTTCTAAAAGATCTGCTCTCAGAGTAATTTTGGGAAAGTTCTATGACTGTGTTTTACAGGTCACACTAGATGATCAAAATGGTCCCTTCTGGCCTTAGAATCTATTAATTTCTTAGGGTTTCTTATTGGTGTCATTTCCCCTGTTTTGTAGCTTGACAGTAGGAAAGAAGCAGCTACTTTGAAAAGGCAAATTAAACAAGTCTTTTTTTCTTTTACATCCAGCACCCCAGCATTGCTCAGGTGTCTTCAAATTCAGCAGACATCGGCTGCAGTAAATATCCTTTCAGGATGTTCACTGGGTTCCTATAGGCTAATGAAGAAAATGAGTCAAGCATATTCAAGGTGGACAGGAAATGGCAGCTCCGAGTAGCACGGGAAAGGTTACTGCAGTAAGCGTACTGTTTATAGCAGGATTCTACTAATTACTTGTCTAATTACTGTCTGCAGTAAAATAATTTGTTTTATGGCTAACATTCAGGACAGGAAGAGTTCTCTATATGTGCTGTACTTCCTGAGCACTCTGAGTGAACCTTATGTTAAAAAGAAAAAAGGAAATACCTTAAGAGCTCTATATAGATTACCCAGCATTAGTAAATTTGCATTGAAGGGGTTTATTGCCCTAGCCTTTGTTTTACCAGCATAATCTAGGAAGGGCTTAAAGCCTACAGAGGTTGTTTTTGTGTGTGCTGTGGTTGTCTTTTTTGGTAGTTTTAAATCATTTTTTATTGACCGAGCTGCATTGGTTGGGTTTTGCTGAGCTGCTGATATTCTGAACAATGTCCCCCAATTTCTGTATAATGCCATCACAATGTGTGTGTGTGTGTGTGAGAGAGAGAGAGAGAGAGAGATTCAGATGAATACACACAAACACCCCTATCCTAAGGTGTTCTCCTGTTACCAACATCTCTGTGTGAAGACTATAAGAGCATTGTTATCTTGTTTTATACTTAAACAACACGTTTCATTCCAGAATTTCATGGCACTTTACACCCATACATTAATTACAACACCCAGGAGGTATGTAAGGATTATCTTACCTATTGTAACATAAGGGATAAACAAAGGTTAAGGGACTTGCTCAAGGTAACACAGCAAGTCAGTGGCAGAAGCTGGGAATAGAACATATGTGTCTCCTGCCCTAGGCATTAACAGTATGAAATAAATGCAATCCCCTTTTGAATTAGGGCAGGTTCATCTAAGACCCTTTATTTTCAGAGGTTGAAGCCAGTGGAGCTAGGTGGACAATTATCCTCACAAAGTAGATGTAAAAATGACATACAAAGCGTGCCCTCTTTTTGCAATGTGCTGTGATTGCACGTGACACGAGTTTACTTTAAAGCATGATTCAATACCCTTTGATGTCAAAGGTAGCCTTTTCATTAACTTCAGTGGGTGTGGGATCAGACCCTTGAATATCAAAGAGGAAAATCTGCAAGTAATGGCCACTTCACACATGTGCAGGTTGGAATAGAGTTTCCACAGCCTCAAACGTTCCCTCTCTTTGGAAGCCAGTTCTTGTATTCACTGCTGCTTTCAGGGTAGAACAGAAAGAATATGAATTCCTTTTGTTCTGAAGTTTTCTCCTTGAATCTCATAGGCTGTGCACACCGTTTGAAGGAAGGATAGCTGAAACCTCCTGAAAGAAACCAACCTACCTTGAATTAGCACAATCAGGGGTGCTGGAACAATTTTTATACTGGGGGTGCTGAGAGCCATTGAACCAAACTGTAAACCCTGTATATGGTGGAAATGACATCAAGCCAGGGGATGCTGCTGTACCCCCAGCATCCCTAGTTTCTCCACCTATGAGTACAATTAAAACTCATCTTGTCATCAGACCTTTTTTTTTTTTTTTTGTCTATCTGATGGAGAGCAGTTTTTGTTCATTTTCTCTAACCAATTTTTCAGGAAATAGTCTTCGTTGGTGCAGGTATCGAGAGGAACAATATTTTGTTTATACAATACCTTTTATCTAGAAAACCATGTCCAAAATGTGACTTTTTCTTTGAGCTTATCTTCACTCACAAACTTAACAGTTGAGAAGGCTGATTGTGACTGACTGGAACAAGTTGTGTTCAGCATTGTCAGCTAGCCACTGGTGAGTCCTGATCTCTGTAGGGGTGACACAACACACAAAATTAGATGATATGATGCCAAACATGGCTTGTCTTTGTCCCACTGGTCAATCAGCATCCTGACAACCTGATGGTTAAAAATTGAGTGTAAAGAAAAGTAAATTTCCTGGTGAAGAGGAACCCTATATTATCTCCCTAAAAATACAGTCTTACCAACTATTTGAGAGTGGGGGGGGATGTAAAATTTGTGATCAGATATGAATAGAATCAGATATGAATAGAAAAGAAGGATTCATGGCTATTTGTGTACGGCCATAAAATGAACACTAGCAGAGTTTCTCCTAATCATAACTATTTGGACAGCAGCCTTACTCCAGACGCTTCCCTTCCCGCTGATTAACCTGGACTTTAATCAGTGAATTAAGTACTGAATGGTATTGTTCTTTTTATATGTAAATTTGTACTTGGAAAATCATCAGCTACTTTTAGTCTGTTTGGGCTGACATGGTCTGCTTGCCAAAAGTTATATGTGCGTACTAATTTGGCTTTTCTATGTCTACTGAAAAAATGATGCAAATATATCAACAGTCTGATAACTAGATGGGAGAATGCTGCTGTGTCACAGAATTCACACATGAAGTAGTCTGAAATGGGGATTTCACTAACTAATCACATCAGCAAAACACCTGATCGTTTATATCTGGGCCCCACTTCAGGAAGACTCCTTGATGTCCATGTTGTCACCAGTCCCATTAAACTGGACTCCTTACTAAATGTAGCCAATCCATACCTTAAAATGTGAAAATCCTGACTACTGTCACTGGTAGAGATGGTGCTGGATCCAAACATACCTTCATAAACCCAACCCCTAAACACTGGAAAAGTTTGGGTCAACATTCAGACTTTGTAGCCAGCCCCTCTGTTTGTGCCAGCATAGGACAGACTGAAACTCCTTTAATCACTTCTTGTATCATTTATTTATCTGGAGATTTTCAAAAAGTGCTTGAGGGATTTAGGAGCACAAGTTCCCATTAATTTTCAGTGGGATTTGAGGTCCTGAATTCTTTATATGCTTTTGATGAAAATCTTCCTCCTAAATGCTAACAATATGTTTGACACCGTTCAATACACAGAATAAACCATCCTTAGAATCATAGAATCATAGAATATCAGGGTTGAAAGGAACCTCAGGAGGTCATCTAGTCCAACCCCCTGCTCAAAAGCAGAACCAATCCCCAATTAAATCATCCTAGCTTCACCACCCTCCTAGTGAAAAAGTTTTTCCTAATATCCAACCTAAACCTCCCCCACTGCAACTTGAGACCATTACTCCTTGTCCTGTCCTATTCTACCACTGAGAATAGTCTAGAACCATCCTCTCTGGAACCACCTCTCAGGTAGTTGAAAGCAGCTATCAAATCCCCCCTCATTCTTCTCTTCTGCAGACTAAACAATCCCAGTTCCCTCAGCCTCTCCTCATAACTCATGTGTTCCAGACCCCTAATCATTTTTGTTGCCCTTCGCTGGACTCTTTCCAATTTATCCACATCCTTCTTGTAGTGTAGGGCCCAAAACTGGACACAGTACTCCAGATGAGGCCTCACCAATGTCGAATAAAGGGGGATGATCACATCCCTCGATCTGCTCGCTATGCCCCTACTTATACATCCCAAAATGCCATTGGCCTTCTTGGCAACAAGGGCACACTGCTGACTCATATCCAGCTTCTCGTCCACTGTCACCCCTAGGTTCTTTTCCGCAGAACTGCTGCCTAGCCATTCGGTCCCTAGTCTGTAGCTGTGCATTGGGTTCTTCCGTCCTAAGTGCAGGACCCTGCACTTATCCTTATTGAACCTCATCAGATTTCTTTTGGCCCAATCCTCCAATTTGTCCACGTCCCTCTGTATTCTATCCCTGCCCTCCAGCATATCTACCACTCCTCCCAGTTTAGTATCATCCGCAAATTTGCTGAGAGTGCAAACCACACCATCCTCCAGATCATTTATGAAGATATTGAACAAAACCGGCCCCAGGACCGACCCCTGGGGCACTCCACTTGACACCGGCTGCCAACTAGACATGGACCCATTGATCACTACCCGTTGAGCACGACAATCTAGCCAACTTTCTACCCACCTTATAGTGCATTCATCCAGCCCATACTTCTTTAACTTGCTAACAAGAATACTGTGGGAGACAGTGTCAAAAGCTTTGCTAAAGTCAAGAAACAATACATCCACTGCTTTCCCTTCATCCACAGAACCAGTAATCTCATCATAGAAGGCGATTAGATTAGTCAGGCATGACCTTCCCTTGGTGAATCCATGCTGACTGTTCCTGATCACTTTCCTCTCATGTAAGTGCTTCAGAATTGATTTTTTGAGGACCTGCTCCATGATTTTTCCGGGGACTGAAGTGAGGCTGACTGGCCTGTAGTTCCCGGATCTTCCTTCTTCCCTTTTTTAAAAATGGGCACTACATTAGCCTTTTTCCAGTCATCCGGGACTTCCCCCGTTCGCCACGAGTTTTCAAAGATAATGGCAATGACTCTGCAATCACAGCCGCCAGTTCCTTTAGCACTCTCGGATGCAACTCGTCCGTCCCCATGGACTTGTGCACGTCCAGCTTTTCTAAATAGTCCCTAACCACCTCTTTCTCCACAGAGGGCTGGCCATCTACTCCCCATGTTGTGATGCCCAGCGCAGCAGTCTGGGAGCTGTCCTTGTTAGTGAAGACAGAGGCAAAAAAAGCATTGAGCACATTAGCTTTTTCCACATCCTCTGTCACTAGGTTGCCTCCCTCATTCATTAAGGGGCCCACACTTTCCTTGGCTTTCTTCTTGTTGCCAACATACCTGAAGAAACCTTTCTTGTTACTCTTAACATCTCTCGCTAGCTGCAGCTCCAGGTGCGATTTGGCCGTCCTGATTTCATTCCTACATGCCCGAGCAATATTTTTATACTCTTCCCTGGTCATATGTCCAACCTTCCACTTCTTGTAAGCTTCTTTTTTATGTTTAAGATCCGCTAGGATTTCACCGTTAAGCCAAGCTGGTCGCCTGCCATATTTACTATTCTTTCGACACATCGGGATGGTTTGTCCCTGTAACCTCAACAGGGATTCCTTGAAATACAGCCAGCTCTCCTGGACTCCTTTCCCCTTCATGTTAGTCCCCCAGGGGATCCTACCCATCCGTTCCCTGAGGGAGTCGAAGTCTGCTTTCCTGAAGTCCAGGGTCCGTATCCTGCTGCTTACCTTTCTTCCCTGTGTCAGGATCCTGAACTCAACCAACTCATGGTCACTGCCTCCCAGATTCCCATCCACTTTTGCTTCCCCTACTAATTCTTCCTGGTTTGTGAGCAGCAGGTCAAGAAAAGCTGCCCCCCTAGTTGGCTCCTCTAGCACTTGCACCAGGAAATTGTCCCCTAATCCTTGACCCAAAACTCTAAGCAAGGCGCAAATACAGGAGGGTGTGACTAAGATATTTAATCATAATTACTGTTGATTTCTTTTTGTGTCATAGACATGAGCCTTTCTAAGCAATAGAGCAGATGGGTAGAGAAGGTAGGATTTACATAAATAGAGGCATTTGCACCTTGTGAGAAAAATGGACAAAGAGAATATTGGGGGAAAGGTTTGACCAGAGATGAGGTGTTGTGTTGGATTTTTTATTTTGATTTGTTGCCATTTTTTTTTGTTTTTAATCTCTAACAAACAGCTACTCACAATATTCTTGGGCAAAATATACTACATGAAACAGGATCTGTGGCTGAGCAAAATGTTCACAGTGCAACCTAAGACTGTGTGCAATTCTCCAAGTTTCATGTTTAATTACAAACTGAAAACGCGTCTCAAGTTCATGAAAAAGTTCACTAAGGTTCACAAAGCTTTTACATTTCATGGAAATGGGCCAATTTCGGAGGTAGCATCAAAATTCTGCTTCATTCACAGCTTTGCATGGGTTTGACACAAAGCCAGTTGAAATTCCGTGGTTTTGACAAGTTTTACAATGTTCATTTTCAAAACTCAAAGCAAAACACAAGGGAGAGGTATGAACCCACATGGATCAAAACCAAAGAAAATGTTCACACACACCCTTGCAAAGTAAGTATCTGAATTTGACACAGTATAAAAATAATGCCCTAGATAATTTGAGATGATCCTAGGTAGAGTTCTTGCAACAAAACACAGATTCATCTGCCAGGGAGATGGTGATGTTCATCACTAAAAAGATCAAGCTTCTCTGTACCCCAGTGCCAAAACCCCACATTTATCATCTGTAAGAGAATACTCCCAGAAGTGAAAGCTAATTTCCTAGTACCATAATATACTCATTTTGATATCATATACTTATAGTCTGAGAAGCGTAAATCTAGATACATTAAATAAATCATTTAGTTTGTTTTAACTCTATTTTCAGTGTTTTAATCTTGTTTTATTTAAGATCACTCTTGTATGGGTATCTTCATACAGACTTCCCCGGAGAGAGAAGAACCCCATAATATCTAATGAAAGATGCTGAAAGATAAAGTATTTCTGGAAACTATGCCCCTCTCACAGATTCAGTCAAGGGACATGGACAAAAATGCTCTCTGTCAGTGAGTTGTGTTGCCACAAGGCTGCAAATGATTGAAACCAGGGGGAGACACTGAAAGATAAAGTCGGAGACGAGGGATGGCGGTGATATTGGTCACAAAATGGAATTACTTTTAAAAAAATATTTAATTCTAAAATTTCAAAAGTGGCCTACATCTGAGATGTTATGAGGACATGTGTAATATTATCTGGGTTTAAACTTGGTTCCGGGACCCAAGAAATTGAGGTTGTTTGTGCAAAATTACAAAAAGGGAAGGTGTAACAATGTTTCCTCTGAAAATATTAGAAAATATGCTTTGGAAAAAATCTGTTGCCTTCTGACTTCATGTGCCAAATCTGAAAGCTAAAAACACTCACTCAAGTATAAAATCGGGATTTTAGTCTTAGGCTAAGTCTAACTACGGAGTCACTACCAATGCCTCCAGAATACTGTTGCTTTAGCAAAATCAATCAAATATGCGCATACAATTTCTATTGAAATCAATTTGAGTTGTGCATGAGTGTCTGAAGGTAGAATATGTTCCTGTAAAATTTCTCTTCGCTGTATACAAGCAGCTACTTTCCCAGAATAATAATTTTATTTATATCTCTTGGATCCTAACGTAGTCATATTTGATTTAATCTTTTCCAGGATGCTGTTATATTGGAAACCTTTTCAGTAGCATCTATGGGCTCAATAATATCTGCGCCCTGTAAAGATCTTACCTTAAACTACAAGTGAAAATTATATATACTGTTGTCTTATATGAATATATTGCCTTTTATTCACAAGGTTCCAAAGGCACTTTTAAACTTAAACACATTCATACGAGAAGGATCACTTCACCCGTCACTGAAACAGATTCTTCTGGGGTGGAACGCAACAGCTTTTTAACAGCACACAGCAACATTACAGACTAGTTTAGAGCAGGAAGTGAAGGAGAAGGAATCTATACTCAGTGGACAGAGGATACCAGTGCTTACCCACACATATGCACACTCTCTCTCTCTCTCACGCAGAGAGAGAGAGAGAGAGAGAGTGCTGTGGAACCTTTAATTACCATAACTAATCAGGACTTTTATTATAATTTTGCTCTGTTATACATCACTGTCCATGATATATAGCCCCAGAGCACCATGCTGGGACACTGGTTCAAGTCTGACTTTGAGGGAAGAATCCTGCTTGTTAAAGCAACATCATATTTGCAACATCTAAAGTGTTGCTTCTAAATGTTCCCTGTCACAGTACTGACTAATTCTGTCCCTTCTTAGCCGATGGTTTATGATAGGGTCATAATTCAACTTTATGGGTGCAGATACAGAAATATAGGAACATACAAATTGCCATATAGGGTGAGATTGTTGGTCAGATCATTAGTTTGCATATTCCAGGGTGCTCTCCCTAACAATGGCCAGTACCAGATGCTTCAGTGGCTAGTAATAGATGCAAAAATACAACAACACAAAAGCCAAACAATTATTAAATAACCTGGCCATAGGGAAAGTTTCTTCCTAACTCCCATCAGTTAGTGGTTGTCTTATGCCCTACAGCATGTAGTTTAAATAATCACTGTAAATTCTCTCTCCTAATTTGAATTGCATTGTGCTCTTGGCCTCAGTGATATCTGGTGGCATTATGTTCCACAGGCTAACTATGTTGTACAAAAACAAAAAATGCTTTTACAGCTTTAAATGTTGCTGCCTTTCAGTTGCATTGAGCATGCCTTGTTCTTGAATTATGATGTGAGGTGAATGAGCTCCTGATTTACCTTTTCAATACCATTTGTAATTTTTTAATTCTCAATTAAGTCCCGCTCTTACTTGTTTTCTCTCTAAACTAAGCATTCCCAATATGGATGAACACCATAATGAATGCACTGTAGGTAGCACATCTTATCAGTATCTGGGCTTATCCTCCTGCTCTTTCATACAGGACCTCCAAACATCTATGGCTAATGAGCATGTTCCCCAGCATTTTCTAATATTATTGATGATTCTGGTGATATGTACAAACCAGACTAATTAGTAGAAATGGTCAGGTATTTTTTTGCAGAAACATTTTTTGTATGAAAATGCTAGTTTATTGAAACGGAAACTTTTCTTGGAAACAGTTTCGATAAAAATTTCTAGGGAGGCAGAGGGCAGGTGGGTGGAGGGGAGAGAGAGTCATCCACCCTAGAATGGACAATTGACTAAACTGAGCAGAATCTGGACTTCTGTGTATCCCACATCTCAGGAGAGAGTCCTAATCAGTGCGCTATTTTTTTTCTGGAGTAGTATGGAGTCTCTTGTTTGTGTTTTCTTTTTGTTTCTAGAAAACAAATATTGAAAGATCTCCATTTCATCTTGATGCAGGAGAGACCTTGATAAAGCCTAAAACAGAACTTTGGCTGGTGGTTGGTTGCACAGCTGTGACTAAACAGTCAAATGGAAATATGATCAGAAAAATCTGACTGTACATTCAGTCATCAATTATTGAGACCAGGTTTGCAGCACTGAGAGCTGGAGTGAGTCTTACCCCACCTGTGGTTTACTGGCAGGAAAGTGCATCTCTTCCATCCTAAAACTTCCAGTAACAGAACCCCTCTGCTGAATGGCCAGTTAAGGACAAACCTTCAAAGATATGAAGCACACAGAATTATTTGGTAATATGGGCTCTTACAGTGGACAGGAATGGAGACAGGAGCATTAAACTGGGGTTGGAGGAAATTAATTGTGTAAATAGAATAAATGACAACTAAGGTGGGTGGGGAAAAGAGCCAAAATGATCGTCTACAAGAATGTAAAAGTGTAAACACTCAGGAGGGAGGGGAAGGATTCAGGGTCATCCATGGGGCTATAACAAAAAGTAAAAGCTTAACAAAAGGAAAATAATAGGCTGAATCTATGGAAAAGTATTCACAAAGGTGATTTTAGATAACACGCCCATGCTACAAGACAACTTCCTGAGGGATCTATGGGAAGCCTAGTCATTTAAAACTGCACTGGACAATGGACTTGAGAATAATTTTTGTGTAAATTTGGGTCATTCAGTAAGAGACCATCAGTTTAAGGCCCTGATCCAACAGAGCTCTTACGCACTTGCTTCAATGAGCAGTTCTATGGACTAGTTCACTTCAGCCAGCTATGTTTGCAGCCATCGTTCACTGCAATGGGACTGGCCACATGTGCATACGTGTTCGTGTTGAATCGTGGTCTTCAGTTGATTTGCCTTGGATCTTCCAGTCAGACAATTTTTAACCTGCCTGCCATGAAGATCATAGTTATTTGTTACTATTGCAGTAATGCCTAGAGGCACCAGCCCCATTAGGCTAGGTGTTGTACATCTGATGGCTGTCAGATTGCCCAGCACCCGGGACTGAACCAAGGGACCTCCAGAGCTAGAAGCATGAGTCTCTACAGCAGTGGTTCTCAAGCTATTTAGCATTGTGGGACACATATGCAGCTCTCTCTGTGTTATGTGGGCCACATCCACACAATATATATACTACCTGCATGGCCCTGAGGATGTCACATGGGCCACAGCTGTGTGCTGATTGGGCTGCAAGCAGGCCGTGGGTTGAGAACCACTGCTCTACAGCTTGAACTAAAGTGTTAGATTCTGTAGCTGGAGGTGGTAACACTCCCATCCTCTATGGATTACAAAGAGAGGAGATGCATAACACACCCTGATCGGTGTATTATATACACACAGAGACACATAACAATACAAAGAAGATAGTCCCTGCCCCAAAGAGCTTGCAAAATCTAAATATGAGACAAGAGAAAACAGGTGGGTACAACAAACAAATGGGGGAGCATGAGGTGGCCATTAGATTATGATCAGCGTGATAAGCTGCAGTCACAGCACATGAGCGCATACAAGATCCTTTCTGATATTTAGAGGCGCAAATAATCAAACATGCCCTGTGTTGTGTTCTAAAGCTTGCCAAAAATGGGCACTTGTGGACTGAGAGAGTGAGCATGCTCCTCAGGCGGAGGCTTCAGAACACTTGCTACTTATCTTGTAAAACAAAACTCTAACCATCCAAGTCAAAGCATCACAGAAGATCTTCAGGGCTGTTGACAAGACATAGGGAGAGAGGAAATCATAGAATATTAGGGTTGGAAGAGACCTCAGGAGGTCATCTAGTCCAACGCCCTCCTCAAAGCAGGACCAACACCAACTAAATCATACCAGCCAGGGCTTTGTCAAACTGGGCCTTAAAAACCTCCAAGGATGGAGATTCCACCACCTCCCTATGTAACCTAGTCCAGTGCTTCACCACTCTCCTAGTGAAATAGTTTTTCCTAATATCCAACTTAAACCTCCCCCACTGCAACTTGAGACCACTGCTTCTTGTTCTGTCATCTGCCACTACTGAGAACAGCCGAGCTCCATCCTCTTTGGAACCCCCTTCAGGTAGTTGAAGGCTTATCAAATCCCTCCTCACTCTTCTCTTCGACAGACTAAATAAACCCAGTTCCCTCAGCCTCTCCTCATAAGTCATATGCCCCAGCCCCCTAATCATTTTCGTTGTCCTCTGCTGGACTCTCTCCAATTTGTCCACATCCCTTCTATAGTGCAGGGACCAAAACTGGACACAATACTCCAGGTGTGGCCTCACCAGTGCCAAATAGAGGGGAATAATCACTTCCTTCTATCTGCTGACAGTGCTCCTACTAATACAGCCCAATATGCCATTGGCCTGCTTGGAAAAAAGGGCACACTGCTGACTCATATCCAGCTTCTCGTCCACTGTAATCCCCAGGTCCTTTGCTGCAGAACTGCTGCTTAGCCAGTAGGTTCCCAGCCTGTAGCGGTGCATGGGATTCTTCCTTCCTAAGTGCAGGACTCTGCACTTGTCCTTGTTGAACCTCATCAGATTTCTTTTGGACCAATCCTCTCAATAGTTTGGTCTTGAGGATGGAAAGTGATCAGCTGCGTTCTACAGTCACATAACTTGGAGCTACATACCCCTTGTAGAGCACACTGATTAATCTGGGCTGGAGATGAGAAAGGCACGGATCATTGTGGAACGATCCATAACAAAGCAGAGGGGTTGCAGCCTCCTGGATTTCGGGAGGTGAAAAACGGCAGGATGAGTCACAGCAGCTATCACGGAATCCAGATAGAGCAACAATCAAGTCGCCCTCCTATTCTGCAACCTGTTTCCGCGAGTGGTAGGCAACTGCAACTGAGAGTGCAGGGACAGCCACAGCAGTCACTCCTACTGATACTTTCTCCCTATAGACCAGGGGTCTCAAAGTCCCGGCCCGCGGGCCATCTGCGGCCTGAGAACCTCCCCACTGCGGACTGTGGAAGAGAGACGCAGGCAGACACGCTGCTGGCAATGTCTGCTGCAGGTGCCACCCCCCGCAGCTCCCATTGGCTGGGGGAGAGGGACAGAGATATCATCACTAGTCGCCAGGCAGAGTCAGCCATGGAGGCAGCATCATTAGTTGCTGGGCAGAGTCAGCCATGGAGGCAACATCACTTTTTTCCACAATAAATACAAACAAGTCAAAATACTGAACACAACTATCTGATGCCCACCTTGCCGCAATCCTGAAGGTTTCAATGGCTGAGTCACTGAGGCCAAACATCAACCAACTGACAGCATTGAAGCCTTGCCAGGTATCTGGCAAACACTCAAAACTCTCTGGCAGGCAAAGAATTGTATCAAGTTGAATGACAGTTTTATTATTTCTACGAAAATTCGAAATAAAAAATACAATATAAACGTTTTCTTTTCTGAACAACATCCTCAGCGACATTACTGGCCCGCCGGGAGGATATGAGGACTGTCACTGGCCCTAAGGTCAGCTGAGTTTGAGACCCCTGCTATAGACTGTCAGCTATGTCCCCACGCCCATCAGGCATGGGAGAGCGCATATTGGTGACAATGTAGAGAGTGCCACATTCTTTCCCTGAATGCTCTTGCCCTTATTTCCCCTCCCTTTCCCCCCCGCACCATGTTAATGCAGCCGTTCAGTGGGTGAAACTTACTTCCTCCCTTCGCAGCTTTGCTGGCTGGCTTGCTGGAGCAGCAGCACCAAAGCTCCTGTCACTGCTGAGGCTCAATTGTTTGTGGGAGACAATAGCCACCCCACAGAATCTGCTGTGCTCCCCATGTCCGGGCTCATGACCAGGGCAGGCATCACAGGGAGCCTGACACACTTATGCCCTCTCACTCCTTTGTGTGAAGGTGGTGGGACAAGTCACCATTCTGCTCTTAACTGATAATGACTGAGTAGACTGGATTGTAGATTATCCATCTACAAAGTGGAACTAGCAGTAATCACCCTACCAACTCTGCTTGTATCTTGTACCGTTCCTTCCAGACTTCTGTTACATTTTTATATTGTAAATGCTGTGGGGCAGGAATTGGGTTGGGTCTTCCTGTACGGGAGTACAGTGCCTTGCACGTTTTGGGCACTGCTATAATAATAATAAATAGCAGTCATGGCATCTGGACAGTTAAAGGTTCTCAGATATGGCATTAACTTAGGGACAACCAAGTTAATAGGGAGAGGAGTCACAGCTAATTTGCATTAAAGGAAACAAAGGGCCACTGCCCTCCTCTTTTCATAGAGGGGTGGCTTGCAGAGGCTGTATTCCCCAACATATCAGGCTCCATTTTCATCCCAGCCGCTTGGCCTTTGGACACTCAGGCTGCACTTTGTCCGTCTCTGTTCTAACCGATTAGTTCAGACATCGTAACCTGATGAAATTTGTATTTCAGGCCCAGTGGAAAACTAAGCCCGTTCAACCACCACATTTATCTTAGAAGTAAACTAACCATCCACCCTCTGTAAGGACTTGTGTGACAAAGAAGAAATAGTATCCATACCTGTAATATATAGAAAATTCTCTAGACCTCAATCCTCTCAGCAGTAAATCAAACCCACAAGCCACTAGGAATCTGATGCATTTCCTAGCTCTGAAGTAGTAAGATAAGTTGAGGATTGATGCTTCCATATTATCCAAGGAGCGACTGCTTTCCTGGGATGTTGCTGAAAAGGTTGCAAAAATAGCAGGAAAACAGTAAGCTGCATTTCTCAATTTTGTTACATATAATCCTTCAAATGTTCCTACTGGGACATTTTCCTCATCCATTACAAAAGCCCTCTCCACCCATGTGGGGGAGGGAAAGGTCACATATATAACTTGGGAAATGAACCTTTTCCACTGGCACAAACATAGATCTTAACCATTGCAACAAAATCAATTCTTTCCCCTGTTTGCACATGCAGAACAGCAAACCTGCCAACTGGGAAAGCAATCAGCCTGGTTCACACTGGATCAGAATCTGGAGGTCACTGAACTAATGAAAGGGTTAACCCTTACATAACCAGAATGGACACAGTTCCTACTTGATATCATTTCTTTTCCTTCCCCACCCTAGTCTCTCTGTATATTGTTAACCCAACTCTTCAAGTCGTGTCTGAAACTAGACTGTAAGCTTTAGTAAAACCAGGTCTTTGTATTTTTATAGCAAAGTGCCCAGTGCATTTTTGCAGATTATCATCACAGGTGGAATACGCACTTTAATGTGTCAGTGTATATAGAAAGAAATAAAGCCCAAGTTCAGTATAGTTTACATGGCATCAAATTAGTTAATACAGAACAGGCTTTCAAACATGACAAGCAATTCTTGGTTCCTCAACGTTTTGGGTGGATCACTTTTTCATGCTGTGTAATATCAATAATATTCCTTAGATAATTGTTGTCCTGTTTAGAGGACATTTGGGTAACAAATACATATTAATAAGAATAGAAAGACACCATTGGAACCCCACCACCTCCAGGCTCTGGTGGTTCAAATTAAAATAGAATTTGGATCCAAACCAATCCATGGTTTCAGTTCTGCAAAACCCCAAACCCAGCCTCTCCATCGCACCCCTATAGCTCACACCTGTGTACCCTGAGAGATCTTTAAAGCCCCTTACAAACAGAGATGGTTTCACCCCTCATGATATTCATGCAACCGATGTGGTGAAACACACTATCTGCTTTAGCATCCTGTAGCTCTGACTCCTGCTAAAAGGGTTTCAGAACAGGTTCCTGATGGTCAAAGACAGAGAGCATGTCTGCCCTCCATCAGAGGTGACTGAAGCGCTATGGACATCCCAAGCTAGCTTTGATCTGGCTAGCTCAAGCAATAGTATGGCGCAGTGAAGACGCAGCAGTAACATACGAAGAGCCCTGGGCAGGCTCGCATAGCCCATGCCGCTGCAGTTTCACAGCGATTGTTATTGGCACTAGCTAGATCAAAGTTAGCTCAGGTATGTGGATGCATGCTGCCATCACAGCTCTGACTGCAGTGTAGGCATCCCAGAGACAGAGCAAGAGCACAGGCAGTCAGACCTAGGACAGCTTTAAGAAGCCAACCTGTTCTGTGAAGGGCAGTTGTCACAGGAGAAGGCAGTGAAATCTGAATATAATTAAATCAGCAACATTGGAAGCAGACTTCTAAAAACGTATATGTGTACACATGTGCTGGCTGCAACTTGTCTGTTCTTCTCGTTCACTACCTGCCCTTTGGGTAGCATCAGTGTTGTTTCAGAGAAGAGGAGAAAGAGAATTGAAATAAGACTTCACAACTCTTTAATACCAATAAGAAGGGACAAACCCTGCTGAAAGTGCAAATAGCAGTTAGCTGTCCAATCTTAGGGGAGCCAGGACTATAGAAGTGATGGAAAAATCTATAAGGAAAGCCTGCAGGGAAGGGTGGAAGGAGTTCAAACACCCCAAGAGAATTTGAAACACTGGGACCTTATTACCATTTTAAGAATTGTAGGAGGAATGTTGCAATCAGACCTGGAAGGATGCAAATTTGTATTAATTTAAGCTAACATTTATTGATGTTGTCCTTTCTTTTTCCTTTGATCAACTAAGGCCAAAAATGCTCAAACTTGTGTGTCTAAAGTTAGATACCTAACCCATATTTAGGGGCCTAAATACATGGCCATATTTTCAGAAGTGCTGAGCAACTCCACTGATTACTGTTCACCTTCTGTTGACTAAACCTCTAGCCACTTCCTGAGGGGTAGAATCTTCAGCAGAGCCCAAGTAACCCAAGAGCACAATGTCCATTGGTTTTCAATGGCATTTGTGCTCCCTGTTAGGTCCAGAACCGGTGTCTACAACTACATCACCTCCATGTAAAAGAAAGTGAAGCTAAACTCCTAAAACCAAACTGAAAAATACAAACTAATAATCATTTGAAAATTTAATTTGTAAGAGCATGCATGCATGTACACATAGGCCTCACTACCTTCAAAACACTGTTACGGCTTTTGTTCTGAAGACCTCACTTGCACAGTATGTTACACTAAATGCTTGAATAAGGACACTTACCTGCTAACTTCAGTTTACTTGAATAATTTAACAATGAGCACACAGAAATATAAACTGTTCAATAAACAGTACACGTGCCCATTAGACACAAATGAAGAAATGAGCTTTTGAAATGATAGGCAGTGCAGGAGCAGCACCTATTAAGATTGCCCAAAACTTTTTTCCATTCTAAACCGCTGTTTTCAGTTGTTTGAAACTTTGTCAGAACTGAACTATGTAGCCTGAAGTTTTCTATGTTTGGCATTTGCCTTGGTTTGATTTTTTAAAGTATAATAATAACCTAAATAGGCTTGGAAAGATTTGATTTTTATAGACAAATGTCGATAAATGTCCATTCCCCCACACATACAAACTTCTGAAAAAACATTTCTATCTATAAATAATTGAAATTTACAGTAAAATAAGAAAGTAAGAAAAATGTGTCTTGAGAACTTACTAGAGTTTAACATAAGGATATTTACTTTGTATAATTTGATGTGATGTTGACCATTTGAGTTTTAACAGTTATAAAATTGTAACATTTTGAATCTCAACATCTACTGTCATTAAATAGTTGTCTGATCCCTACCCCCACAATTTCCCACAACTGTGAAAATTTAAATAGAAAAAATATTTAACAATAAGCATTGATATGTCTGCTGAAATTTAAAAAGAAATTCTGCCAAGCCTAAACCTAAAGCATGATAAAATCTAGATTTGGCATATTCTACTCTGCTACACTCTGGGGCTGAACCAAAGCCTTGTATTTGAACACCAGTAAATTTTGGTGTATCTAGCTCTACATTTAAATTTTGCTTCATGGGCCTATCTTTAATATAATCTAAACAACATTGTAAACAGGCTTTTATTGGGCACATGTTCTTTGATATACTTGAAGAACTAAAAGAGAGGGGCAAAAATAAAAGTGAATACATGGAAGGGATGTATATCAAACAGACTCAATGTTAGCCAGTTTGTCAACCTCCAGAAAGAGGGATATTTATTATATTATCAAAGAATGAATACATGGTAAAGGCTGTATTTTATATATATGACCCTGGTCTCTATTAAAAAGCACCCTGTCTCAATTGTAACCGTGCCATGATATCTGGGAAAATGCAATTATTTCCAGTTGTAAGTAAAAGGAAATGCTTTGTTATCCTAGATGTCGCTCTGTTGGTCAATATTGACGTTTTTAATAGTGAATGCTGTTTGTGTGTAGCATTTATAAGAAGCCTGATAACTCTGGAGTACTTAGATTCATTCAGCCCAGACTTGATTTCCTTACAGCTCTTATAAAAGCCTGGAAATAAGCTTTACAGAAGAAATGCTGACAGGCCCTTTAATTAGAGCAGTGCTCTTGAATATCAATATAATTAGCTGGGCAAATCATGCAAAGTGTGTGGCCTGTCAGTCCCTTCTGGCACTACTCGTGTGATCAGAATTACTGACTTTACACCTGTCCCTTCTGTCTTTTCAGATGAAGAATAATATTGTAAGTATTTTCACTTAAAAGGCTAAGTGTGACTGCCATGTAAGGAGTCCATATGGGAAAAAAATCCCATTGTCACCCTAACCATTGCTTAAGCTTGTCTTGCTCAATACTTGTTCTGACAATCAGACTGCTCAGGCTCCATTGAACTATTTTTGTTCTGAATTAAAGTTCACACAGTTAGGGATGATTGATGTCCCTTTTCTTCTTGCTGCTGCTTTTCCTTAATGGTTGGGTCTAATTTTACAAGAAAGCAATACATCTAATACAACTGGCCAAATGTCCTTCCATTTCAGGGAAACTCTAGAAGGTGGCATTTAATGAGTGTCAACACTGAGTTATCCAACTGGTTCTAAATGAATTAGTCTGAGAAAGTTGAAAATGACATAATCTAAAATGCAAAAGTAAAATGTCCCATCTGATAACTAGGGAAATATGGATTTTATATGGGCCTTAGAAAAGTTTCCTGCAATATTTTGGTTTTCTAATTCAGTGAACTGTCTGCTATGAATAGAATTAGACAGGGATGGGGGAGTGTAAACAGTGCCTCAGGACTGTTTTTGTTAGTTTGAAAAGTGATTTGGAAGGTTCCCTCCCCAAGCCACACGTACCCCTAAAATGGGCTGATAAATGTTTTCAAAAATTCAAAAAGGAAAATAGATTTAGGTCACTGAAGCAATATTTATCCTGTTTAACCTGTAACCTTCCTCTGCTAGTTTCCTTGCCAGCCATATTGATGCACTTTCTTATGTCTCAGCTTATGTCCTGCATAGTGTGGTTCTCAAGGTTTTAATTATACGAGTTTCAAGGTAAGGCACCTGATTATTAAGGGGTTTTATGTTCTGTAAAGTACTGAATACAATTATGGCATTGCATATTTATTGTAAAACATTATATATACTATATATATATTATATATATAGTATATATGGATATGATTATAATCTGTTCCACATCTAACCATTTTGTGAAGCCAAACAACTCCATTTTGAGATTAGTCTAAGAATTATGTTCCATTAATCCTTCTGCAAAAATCGAACAGAATGTAACAGAGAATTATAACCTTTCTATAAAATTTTAATCAGCCTTATAGAATTCAATTCTAAGGGATATAATTCTTTATTAAATTCCTTGGTCTGGTTTAAAATTTCCTATTAATTTCCACGAGTGTTTTTAGAGTCAGCTCTATATACCCCTATCAAATTTTATGGGACCTTTTTTTCCATAAGGGAATGAACTCCATAGACAGCTGACTGCTTGTTGTGCAAATGTCCTTCTATTGAGCTGTTGCTCAGTAGGATACCACTTTCCAGATTCTATTTCTTTCTTTAATTTCACAATGTTCCCCAAACAGCCCCACATTAATAAGGTTCACCAAGCACTTTCCATTCCTCTCCTCTGTGCATGGCTGGTCACATCTGAAATTGCAACACAAGGGAGATACATTTCTCTTCTCTCACTCTACCCAGGAATATGGCAGAGAACAGTCAGATTAATGAATCCTTATTAACTCCCTCTTCATAACAGTTTTTTGAAAGTTCTAGTACTGCGGCTGTTTTTGATTTCCACGTATGGTTAGCTGTAATTGGGCAAGTCTGAAAACCAGGGTTATATTATCTTTTGATAAACATTTGTAGATGATAACTTCTGGATGGGACATTGCAGATAGCAATAATTATACCCATTACCCTTTTGCACAGACCCACCTCCCAAGTATAATAAAAGTATACATTGCACGCTGCTAAATATCCAAGCCTCCTACACTTCTGGATTTTTTGACCACAAAGACTGTAGGGTTAACCATTTTTGACTGCACATGCTCTGTACTGGTTAGTTATTACTCCTCTCCAGCAAAGCACTACTTGAATCAACAGAAGTGGTTATCAAATAAACAGGCCATTTAGTACAGGGGAGTGGGGAGGGACGGGGAGGAGAAAGACTCAAAGAACAATCTAGCATAACAGATGGCTATTCCCTGGTTGAAACTGAAGATCTGTTGACACTCTACCTCTGAATTTAAACTAGACAATGCCTATAATTCAGTGAAGACTTTAGCTGCCTCTGTAACTCTCCAAATCAAGTAGAGATTTGCTTTGAGTGCTTAATAAATGAATGGTGCACCGATTGAATTAGGCTCCCTTAATGTTCATGATGTATTTCTTATTCATTTTCATGGTGATTTGTCATTTAGAAAGAGAGAAAGTTGGATATTGGCAAATATAATCTTACTTTATACAGGGTCTTCTGGCCATAGAAAATGTGGGTCTGATCTGAAAAATGACTATACACGTACCATTTTAATGTTTCAGGGACATGCATATTAAATTAGCTTTGGGCTTGTCTACGTTAGAAAAGGTGAATTGGCTTAACTAAATCAATTTGAAATTGAGCTAGTTAAACTAGTTCAAACCCCTAATGTAGATGCACTTAAACCATCTTAATCCTTGCTTGAACTGGTTTGCCTTGCATTGGCAAATTAGGGAACTAAATAAAACTGATTAAAGGGGCTGCTAATCCAAGTGCATCTAGTTTAACTAGATTGACTTTTATTCATTTAGTTACAAAATAAAAGAATGTCAAACAAAAAGGAAAAAAATGTGGATCTATGAAACACTGGCAAACCATCATTTTGTTCACTCTGCTTGTATATGATATCCCTTCTCCCCACCATTTGCTTTGCTTGTTTAGATTGATCTGTCAATTTTAAGGCCAGAAGGGACCATCAGATCATGTAGTCTGACCTCCTGCATAGAATCATGGAAATGCAGAGCTGGAAGGGACCTTGAGAAGTCATCAAGTCCAGCCCCCTTGGCTGAGGTAGGACCTAGTAACCTAGACAAGCCAGAGAATTTCACCCAGTTACTCCTGTGTCGAGTCCATTGTATGCTCTTTAAGGCAGGGACCATTTTTTACTCTGGACAATGCCTAGCTCAGAGCAGCTGTGAGGCCTATAGGTGCTACTGCCCTACAAATAATAGCAAAATAAATCAGTAAAACTTTTTTAATGTAGACCAGACCTCGACCTACAAGTAAAAAGAAGTGTGTGCTATGCAACTGCCTACCCTGTGAAGGGCAGCCAGAAGGCAAGATGGGTTATTTCTCTTTCATGCGTCACCACCAGTAATAAAAATTGGGCTTTCCAGATTTTGCCCCCCATTGACGCTTAATGGGTTTGCAGCAGAGCTATGACATGATTTGAAAGCACTGAGGTTACACAATTGTAGCTGAAAAGAGGTTCTGAGCTGCCAACCTTTATTACAGGTGATACCCCAAGAAGGAAAGAACTGGGAAGATCAAAAGATGTTAACTATTTTCCATGAAAATGAAGGAAAGGAGAGGGGGGCAAAAAATCAATTTTACTAAAAAAAAACCATACATTTCTGGGAAATATGGGGCAGGGGGGAAGAATTTGTCCTTCCTTTAAAAAAAGAAAAAGATCTTTCACAGAAAATAAACCCCATTTTTCCCTAGTTCCCCCTTCCTCTTTTTTATTAAACACAGTTGTACATAGTTTGAAAATACATTTTCATTTAAAAAAACCCACACACCACAGAAACTCCTTTTGACAAGTTCTAGGAAAGAAACGCACATGGGTCTCAGAGCCCAAGGTGAGTTTACAGGGCTGGCAATCAGGGGGAAAAAACCTCCTTATATAGTAATTTGCTTAGTTTACATATTATTTATTATTATTTTTATTAATAATTTGTGTTATCGTAGTGCACAGGAGTCCCAGATATGAATCACTTCCCATTGTGCTTGGAGCTGTAAAAACACAGAGTCAGAAGATGGTCCCTCCCCCAAAGAGCTTGCAATCTACGCATAAGACCAGAGATTACCTGTATGTCCATGAGACACAACAGACATGGGACCCCAGAGTGCCATTTCTCACAGCAGAACTGCACTTTATACATAAAGCCTTGGGAAGAATGCTGCAGCTAGCCAGGAAGAGTCCATCCATGCATTAAGATGATGGGTTACAATGACTCTTTCAGGAAAGCAGAATCGGGGGAGGGTGGGGAGGAGCTGACTGACCATTGCTTTGTGTACACAGCTGCAAAGTGGGTGTAAAACACTGCCAAGGCAGACTCATTGCACTGACTGCACAAGGTGCAGAGCAATGATAAATCAGGCCTAGAGTGTCCAATTTTGCCTTCACATGAGACTCGACCGCCAACCCCTTCTTTCTCCTCCCCGAGCAATAACTAATTTTGCATTCAGCAAGAGATACTGGAAACTTCCCTCAGTAAAACAACCAGCTTCAGTAACTACAGAGCCCTAACAGCTGGCATGGCAATTTTTGGCTGGATTGGGTCCTTAAAGCATTGGCATGTTATAGTTTCCAGGGGATACATTTCTCAGGCAAATGAATATCTGTCTCCCTGTTTATTCATGTGTGACTTTTGCAGGATCAACAAGTTGGAATCTTTAGATATATCCCATCTTTTAACCTAAATTACAGGGAATCCTTATTTCGCAAGTTTAATATTTAATTAGGGGGAAATGCTTGACTTACAAATGTTTCCCGTTATTCAGCAACCTCTACAATGGGCTCATCAGAGGATCAAGGAGCACTACCCAAGTCTCTGAAACCTGGGAAACAAAAGTTTCTCTGCTTACCCTTCCCTCTGCATCGAAGTTCAGGTCAAGGGCTATAGATATGGGTGTTGGGAAGGGAGAGAATGGCTTTGAGAAGATAAGACTCCACACCTAGGAGCACACAACTGAGTGGAAACTTACGCGAGGGAGCATTTCTGTTAAATTTCAGTTTACTTTAACTTGATTTTCTCATTGGAAAGGTGTCCACTTAAGTGAAAACCCTTGCTGACTGCAACTGCTTTCCCACCAAGTAATTTAGTATTAAAAAACATATTTGACATATAGTCTGCATTTGAGGGGGAAAAAACAAAAATATTAAAGGGGCCAGATCCTGCAAATTCTTATTCATGCAAGCAGTCCCACTGTCCTCTACACACCGTGTGAATAAGGGTTTGCAAGACCAGACTTGATTCTAGCCGTAGCACAAAGCATTGTTGCTTAATGCAGATGTATAGGCAAAGTGTCTGTTTAAGATCTCAGAGCAAGGAAAATGCAACTTGAACACATCACCTGTATTTGCCTTTCAAATGTGCCAAGAGTTTTATCTGTACATTCAGCGGGGAGGGCAAGGAAATGATCTCTTCTAACTTGTGATTTTCAAATGTTGCCACTTAAAATGTATTCAGGCATCTTTTCAAATTCTGTGTAAGAACGCATCCAACAGGGATAGAATGAATAAACTGCTACACTTTGGATGGCTTAGAGTTTTGCATGTCACATCTGCTTCCAGTCCTCTGGTAGTGATTTCTAGATTGATTCAGAGAGGTCCCTTTGTAATAAATTGTTTCATTCCTTATTCACTACAGGGGGCCAGCTGCTACTGGTTTTCACAGCACGACAGGCACAACTTGTGTGTTTCGAATGTGATGGTGGCAGATGGGAGGTTTCCAGGGGGTGGATGTGTGCGTTGATTGGTTTGGGGGGGAGGAGATCCTTGAGATTTGCTGCCAATTTGAGTCTTTGCTTCTATTAAATCTATTTTTCCTTTATGTTCATCTTCTGAATTTTGATTACGGAAGAGCCCCCCAATTATATAGAGCAAATGGCTCTGAACTTTCTGCAAACTTGAGCCGGTTATGGAGACCCTCTGAGTCTGCAGCATACTACATCTGTGTTCCCCGCTGTCCTTTTAATTATTCTGCAGCTCAAAACCTCTATTCCTCCATGACGGTAATGGCAAGCTGTACAGGCAGTGTGGAAGTGGGCTTGAGAAGGGGTCCTCTTAGAAACACTAATATAATAACGTGGAATTTAGAGATGTGTCCAAGGTACAGAGTTTGGATCCAAGTTGCCCCAGCGTTCAGGTGTGTTCGGATTTACTGGAGCATGAAGGAGTTTGGTCCTGTAAGTTAGCGGAATGACTCAGCAAAAAGAAAAACGGTTTCACTCAGCAAGGACTTTCCTTCAAATATTAATGTTTATAATAAGAAAATCAAGTTAACGTAACTTGAAAGTTAACAGAGGAGCTCTTTAATGGAAGTTTCCACCTAGCCCTGTGCTCCTAGGTGTGGAGTCTGATCTTCTCAAAGCCCTTCTCTCCCCTTCCCAGCTTCCATTTTTACAGTCCTTCCCCTGAATGTCCATGCAGAGGGAGGGATAAGCTGCAATGGAATTAACTCTGGTTTCCCAAGGCTTTTGATACTGCCCCCAGACTTTCTGACAAGCCCACTGTGTAGATGGGTTCAGTGTAGCATTGAGTGGTGTCCAGATTTCTAAATTTTGGGATTGTTTAGATCCAGGGATTTGGTTTAGATGTCTTTGTGTAAATTAACAAAGCTAACAATGATGGTCAGATCCCTAAAGTAGCAGAGTGCAAACCTGAGGCCGCCTCAGCTGGCTTTCAAGGTCAGGGAGAAGGTGGAAAATCAGAAACCGGTTCTCAAGTGGTGGCTGAATCTGTCTGGAGTCAATGAGGGGAGACGCAGGAACAGTTGTGGCATTTTATATAACTTGTTACATACAGGCAGCTCCCTTTCCCAGCCCCTCCAGTGGCCTGCAAGTAAAAACCCCTGTTTTTAATATATGAGTATTTGGAATATCAGAGTGTGGATGTCATGCAATCCTGTGCATATGAGGGTGTGAAAAGGCCATTTATAAAAGCAAAGTAAGAGTTAAAGTGTGGCCTTTGGAGCCACAGCTGAAGCAAAGAGGTGAGGAGGTGCAGTGCTGGCAGTCAGGGGACTGGCAGAGCAAGCATGGCTTCAGCAGCACGAAGGTTAGTCCTCTGAGCAGTGGAGCGAACACCTTTTTTGGTGTCACAGCACCCGTGCAGCGAGCGAGCCATGGCTCCATGTATGCAGACGTCATCACAGTATCAGTGGGGATTGAAACTGGGACCTTCACCACCAAAGCCACTGAGGTCCAGATTTCTACAGATATGTAGGCGTTGCTGCACTCAGCATTGCAATGCCTGACTAAATTTAAGAGCCTAGATCTCATTTTCAAAAGGGATTTAGGCACTTAGGAGCCTAAATCCCATTAGGTTTTGCAACACTGAGCACAGCAAAGCCTAAATACCCGTTTGAAAATTTGGACCTACCTCTCCTCCCCTTGAGCTAAGATCGCTGAATACTTGCTTGTGTGCTGGGATCAGCCTCTACAAGGACACTATCGTACACACTGAGCCAGTGTCTTCCATGTGCACACCCAATGCTGGCCTAGGGCTGCCAGCTGGTGCACTGGGCTTTCCATGGACTTGTTCCAGCTCAGCTGTGTCCTGTTTGGTGCATGCTCCCTTGCACTTAGCAGGCGCAGTGCCCAAGCAGAAGGTTTCCTGCGGTCCTTCATGTAGGATGCACAGAGGAAGGGCTGTCTGCACCCTCTCCCCACTTGTGCACCTGAGCCAGATCAGTCACAATCTGGGTGTTGAAGATGCGAGGAGAGAGGGCCTTTTTGATGAGATGGGAGAGAATTGAGGGGAGCACTTAACACCAAGAGCCCTTTCATCGTTAGGGCTGGAACCGTGTCTAAGGGACTCATGGTGACTTTAAAATCATGGCTGCATTCTTGTGTCCCTCAGCAGTTCCCATTCCTTTCTGCTCAGCTCCCAGGAGCTGGCTGCCAGTGCACTTATGCCCCCACAGGCATTGTGGACAGAGCAGCCATGGCCTCCACTCGACCTGGCCCAGAAGCCAGCTGCCAGGCTCTGTGAGTGGAAATGTCAGTGAGTTAGGCGCTCAAGGCAGGGAGGGTGAGCATATCAGGGATGGGTGATCGATGCAGATTGAGGAAAATTGGACAGCAGAGCAATTTTAAAATATATTTTATCTGTGACTTCGGCCTCCCTCTGCGGAATCTTGGACTCTCACTAGGATCCCAGCCACCATTGCAGAGGCTGCAGGACCTGATCCTGCCACAGGGTGCCTCCCACAAGGTGATTTTTAATTGGAGTAGAAACCGCTCTGAGCCTTGCAGGGAGCCACAGCAACTTTGCAGGATCAGAGCCTGGATTCAGCCATTGTCAACATCTTCATTAAACAGCTCTGTGGCCTACCTTGCTAAGGGAGCTATTAGATACAAAATCGGATGTATTTCAAAGCAGCAAATATAAATTTCTAACCAAAATAAGACATAAAAAAAAAAAAACTTTGATAAAGATCAGAGCAGGGAGTGGTACCTGGTGGTTCTGCCATATATTTAGCAATTTCCCTCTCCTCCTAATCGAGGAACAAGCCTGTGCAAGTGTTGAGAGGAAAGAAGGATTTTCGTGTTCTTCATTACTCACTTGTAGCTTCCCCTCCTGTGAGTTATGACTCATTTTCTCACTCCTGGGACATCTCTCATATAAACCGATCATACAATAATTCACCAGGGGGGTGAAAAATTAACTTGTCTTCTTAATACAGAAGTTAGGAAAATAGGCTAATAATTCATTCCCCTAGAAGAAACTGATATAATGGGAGCAGTCGGGTCACAGAATGTTGTGTAGCCCATGCCAAAGAAAAACCTCTGCTTCAGCTAGACTAGAGAGTTGGAAATAGAAAGCCTGGCGTAACTTGAGGGATGTGCATGCATTGCCTCAACACTTATTTTCTGTCTCTGGTTTTTCTTTGTTTTGTTTTAAGGGTTTTTGGGGTGGAGAGAGAGGGTGCTTTGGATCGGTGCTAGGTTGACAATACCATAAAGGGAGTTCTCTTTCTATGCATAGAACATGTATAACTTATTCAGCGGCATTGCAAACTTCCCCACAAGAGCCACCATCTCTGCATTGGAGAGGGTCATTGTGTTTCCATCCTCTTTCCTTGGCCTTTCAGCTGAGACTGTCAAAAAGGACGTGGTCTGCGCTGCTAACATGTCCGTGTCATTACGTGACTCGGGGGTGTGGAAGATCCTTGGTGTCCTGGAGGTGGAGTACATGCGCTGATGAGAGAAACTCTCCTGTGGCACTGTGTGCTGCTGTGTTGGAACTGAAGACAAGCCTTTAGTGCCACTCTCTGTGGAGTGTGGACATTTGCCTGTCAGGAGCTGCACTGAGATGACCAATTCATTTCACATCAGTCTCCAAAAAGTCATTGGAAGGTAATAATGATGGGCCATTGCTGCCATCCTAGGACAGATGTTTGAACCGCTGGCAAAGAGGTAAAAGGTATGATAACATGAAGTCTGTCTCCTGAGCCATCCAGAACTCCATGGATTAGTGCATAAGGCACAGGACTGTCAGGCAGGAGGACTGGCTTCAAAACCCATCTCTGCTATTGACTAGTGCTATGTTTACACTATACACCACTGGAGGCTGCGTGCAGGGGGATACATGTAGCTACAGTGAAATGAAAAGCAAGTTGCATCCATGCTACGGTTTGTAGCTACACCTGTCAGTGAAAGGCTCTGGCAGAGAGGAGGCAGTGGGTAAGGGGTCTAGGAGACGGGAAGCAGGAGGGAAAGGCTGAGCCTTTCCTCGGTGCCTCCCCCTGCCAGATCTTTCCCTGCTCCTGCAACAGAGAGCTGCCAGAGTCTTTCCCTGCGGCCAGTCTTTCCCTGTGGCAGGGGAAGGGTCCAGCAGCTGGGAGGCAGCAGGACACTACACTGCTAAAATTAGAAGTGTAGATGGGATGGCACAGCTTGGGCACATAGAGAGCATATACGGTATATATTTGCATTCATACCCACACCCTTCAGGCATGTCTTTGCTTGCCTAAGCCATGCCGCACTGGTGACACTGCTGTTTATTCCCATGCTAGGGCATATGCGGGTCTGTTCCCTACATGCCCCCAAAAGAAGCATGCACTGTAGACTCACCCTAGCTGTGTAACCATGAGATGGTCACTAAACGTCTCGGTGCCTCAGTTTCCCAGTCTATGATATGCAAGCAATACTCATCCTCTGATGTGGGTAAGTGGTAAGGCCATATTTTAAAAAAAAATTCCCCTAGTTATTTTAGGATGGTCCATTGTGCACAGTAAGTTATAACAAACAGTACATGCCATTGATACTAACATCAGCATTTTTGTAACATGCATTATTGCTAATAGGCATTTATAGTATGGTATAGCCCGAAGGCCAGGGCTCCATTCTGCTCGGGGTCTGGACAAACGTAGAGGAAGAGACCGTCCCAGTGCAGAAGCTCAAACAAGCAGACTGTTCACAATTCAGCTTATCATTCTGGGGCTTATCACATGGCTGTCAAGAAAACGTAGGCGGTATGAATATATTTCTGGGGAGGAGCATAGCATCTATTTAAGAGTGTCAAGCAATACTGTACAGCAGTTTAGGACAGGAAATGAAGAAAAATATCATATCCAATTCAAACTGCAGGGGGAATTTAGGTCAGCAGAATATCATTACTCAAATTGGAATTTATCTAGGACACCAAGGCTAATAACACTATTCTTGGGACAAGTGCTATGGAAACTTTAATGATCACCAGTTGTCATGACATTGCTTTTGCATCTGGTCTGAAAGACTGAGTCACTTGTAACTCTTAAAGCCCCAATTTTGGGCTAGGCTGAACTGGTTGGTTCAGTTCTGATTCTGAAAGGGGAGTGATAACTACGGAATCAGCAGCACCCCTTTTCTGCAGCACTCTGGGTGGGTTTCACGTAGCCCTCCCTCCCCATCGCCAAGTATTGCCAAGACTGGACCTTTCTAAGCTTGGGTTTTCTGACTGGACCACAGCCCCACTTGATATGACCTACATATTTTACTTGTTCTTTAGCATTTAATTGCGAAAAGTAGAAACTAATTTTCTTTTGTGCTGAAAGAACATGTTGATTTCATTGTGAGAGAATGGGATTGCTTGAGCACGCTATTGAAGGATATTTTTAGGTGTATGTAAGATCAAAGCTCTGATATCTCTTGGTGCAGTAATTCATGTATCAGTACTTAACAGCCAAAGAATCTCTTTTCTGTGTCTCCATTCATAGCATTTTCATTACATTTAAAGCTGCGGTTTTTGACATTTTTGTGCTATGGACAGCTCTTTAATGCAGCACTCGCTGATTTGAATTATGCCAACCCCACATAAGTAAAGAAATGTGCAGATTGAAAATGAAACAGGTTTCATCCAAGAGACAGGCAAATGTTAAGGTTTTCAGAGGCTGAGTTTGGATAAACCTTATCAAAACTTCATTGCTGTTGAAATTGGATAGGAGATCTTGCAAAAACAGACTTTCGCATGCAACGGTTGGTAGTGCCTGGTGTTCAGAATTCTTCACAAATGTTTTCCATGTACTAATTTGTTATGTCTATTTCCAATCCTCATTTAAAATTAATGTAAATAAATGGGTCTGAGCTGCCAAGTTTGGATCTGGAGGTGGTTTGGATCCAGGCTTTTGGCTCAGGCTGTTATTGACAGTATGTCTACATGGAGATGCAGGAGGTTAAGCTGAATTAATTGAAACTGTGACTTTGAAGCATATTAAACCCCTGTGTGGATGTTCAGTTGTTGTCAGTAACAAGGAACCGTCCTTGAATGATGAAGCAGCCTTCACCTATTCTTAAGGGTAAACGTAAAGATATTATCATATGCTTCTGTTTCCCATCAGGATTCCCACTTGTAACCTGAAACTGGGTGATGTTGCAAAATTCTATAGATCCAAAATCTGGATCCAAACTACCTAAAGCTCTGGGAATTTTGGATAAGGGACTTTTGCCTTAGCCCATCTATGTCAGTTAGTATCTGTATTACCAAGACTGCATGGTAAGAGATCAATAATACAGACTGTGTGACATTAACAATACTATTCTTCTTTCAACCTTTCTCTTTCTTTCCCCTGTCATATTCATGCAAGTTGCCTAGTTCAGTGTATGAGGTCAGCAACTCTGCCATTTCCTGGTGATTTTTAACAATTATTCTTACACTTTATCCACTGTGTAAATCGTTTTCTTCCAAGAACTGAAATTAAGCAGTAATTAAAGTTTCCCTGGAAGTTGTTTAGATTAGTACAGGTCCCCTTCACTTCACTTTAAGAATAACTTGATTTGCTATATTTGCTTCCTTTAATTTTAGCTTTTCTATTAGAGACTAAGTGCTGCCCTTGAACTTATGTACAGCTCCCATTGATATAAATGAGTGTATGCATTCAAGGACAAAATTTACCCTTAAGCATTTCCTCCTATCCGCCTTCCACAATCACGGAGTGTACTAGTACAAAATCACTTCTTTAATTACTATTTTTAGCACAAACATATTGTTAATACGACAGATGCCAGAAATAACTCACTGAAGCAATTGTCAGTGTATAAAAATTGGAAATACCCTTAGTATTCACACATCATGTCTGACCTCAGAGTGCTTTTACAAATAGTAGCATATTAATCATCAAAGCACTCTTTTGAATTCATTTAGGTAGATGAATATTATTAGCCCCATTTTATAGATATGATGACAGAGGTATCCACTGAAGACTGGCCCGTGGCTAGAGCCTCATAAGAAGTTTGAGAAATCTCAAAAAACTCAAAAATGGCAAAATATATATATTTACATTGTCCACAACTTTTCCCTGATTGACTCCCCCTACGCCGTCTCTGTTTTTACAGTTCTGTCCCACATCTACCTTTGTGGCCCCATTCTGACTTGGAGTCATTTACTTTCATGGACACTACTTGCAATTAAGTACATACGACCTTGCTGCTTTAATTGAGTTCAGTCCAATTTGTCACATTAGACTTTGAAAATTATGTGTAAGGAAAGATTTATGTCCCTTTTCGATTCAGCTAAAGTTGACAGAGGAAAACTTTTGATCATTCAGCCATTAAGCACATTTCAAAATGGTGCCAGGCTAATTGCTGTGGGTTTATTTTTATTTAACACAATCGGAGTGATTAGTGTACAGTGTTGTTTAAGACAGTATGTTTTTATGTTTCCTTAGAGTTTCTGAGCCCAATTCTGATTTCTCACACTGATGTAAATTAGGAGTAACTGTCTTACCTTCAAGGATACATGCTGGGAATGTGTGAATCCCAAACAAGTTCATAGTTTAGGGAAACTATCTGCCTGACTTCCTGATTATTTTGTGGTATTTGCTCAGAAACATGTGCCAGAAGCATGTCCCAAAATTGCTGGTGACTGGACTGGTGGCTTTATGGGGACTGGGTCAGCACTGATGGCCCCTGGTCTCTTAGAGGAATGCTGGCCTCTAGGCCTCTTTGGCCTAGCATTGCGATAACTGCTGGATTGAACCAGCAGGGTTAAAGCTGTGTTCTAGAAAAACTCATACAGGGTAGGGTTGGCTTTCATTCAGCCTTAAAATTAGAGCCGAGCCATATGGGACTGGTGACGCCAAAGATTAATGTTGGGCTACAGAGCCTTTGCCTCTAGGTCACTCATTCAAATCCGTCCCTGATTAGTAGTGACTTCACTGTGTTGCCATCCAAAAGCTGTGTGTAGGGCAGTGTGAAATGAGCTGGTGTGATCCATGGAACATCAAAACCACCACCATTGACCCCCTGTTTTAGCTCTCAGCAGAGAGGCCAAGGATTGTATGAGCGTTGAAGATCAAACTGCTGCTCTTCTCGAGCTGGTCCCTGCAGGCTGGGCTTGAGACACAGTGGCAGGAGAACAGGGGGCTGACCGTGCTGCCCTTATCTGTCAGATAGACTTTGGGCTGGGGTTTGCAAAGGAGCATAATGGAATTAAGCGCCCCACCCCCACTGAATTGCCTTTTGGTAATTCCCTTAGGCTATCTGAAAATCCCTGTAGGTAGGACACTAGCCTGGGACCTAGAAGAACTGAATGCAATTTTCTGTTGTGCTCCAGGACTTCATGGGGTACTTTGGGTAAACCACTTAGTCTCAGTTCCCCACTGGTAAAATGGGGATAATCTCACTGCCCTACCTGTGAAGATAAATACATAACTGGTGTGAGGGGCTCAGATTCAATGGCAGCCAGATGAGTACTTAAGAAAGACAGAACTGGTAATGTGGGAGCACCTTCCACCTCCAATTCAATTCACATGCCAAAGAGAAAAACAAATCAGCAGCTAATCTGAGCTGTTTAAGATGTGGAGCTGTTGCTGCATCTGTAGACTGACCTACTTTGCTGATAAGGTAGTACAAAGTCCAGCAAAAGACATGCTGCTTTATTGGCAGCCTTCATGCCATGCTGGCCCGCGGTTGACATGGAAGGGCATTGATACAGGCTCCACGGACATCAGATCTTTTGGATTCAGCCAGCTGCTGGTGGCCTCTATTTTTTCATTTTCGGAAATACAGCTTGAGGAAATCATGTACAGGGAAGGATGACGCTTGCTAATGAAGTTTCTATCCTATCCCCTACCGCCACCACCACCAAAAAAAACCCACAAGGAGTCAGAGAGCAGCTTCACTGGAATTTTAATTAGCCTCCCATTGGCATGAATATCATCCATAATATCACACACTGTTCAGAGACCACTGCAGGAGAATAAGCTAGTGAAAGTGGCACAGAATGGATGCCTTCACTTGGCATGACCTACATTTTGTCAGGAACGTTCCATTAAGTAGGGCTCTTAGTTTCTGTTCACATGGGTTCTGTGCACACACTTCCTTTATTTTCCATTTTTGAGGGGCAGCAGTGCACAAGGGACAACACAGGTCAAAGAACCTGGCCTACTGTTTCAGGCTCAGACTTACGCTTTTCTCATATTAAAGTTTTCTTTACAATTACAAGGGCTATAAGCAGTGATGAGTTGCCAAAATCTTAACAACCGGTTCCCTATAAAAGATTCTGATTTAAGGGATGTGCCCCAGTATGTATTTTTTGTACCAACAGGGTTACCATACGTCCGTATTTTCCCGGGAGGAATTTTTAAAATTTAAAAATTCCTCCCGGATGGCGATTTAAGAACCAAAAAGCCTGACCTGTCCGGGAAAATACAGACGTATGTTAACCTTGCCTAAAGTTCTTTTTTAAAAAGATGGGCCTGAACTAGAAATGAGCTCCCTTTCACATGTGTGGGTCCCCGCCACTCCCTGGGGGTGTGCTAGGGTGACCAGATGTCCCGACTGGCTGTGGGCAGGGGGTGCAGGGGTGGCTGGAGATGGGCTGGCTGCGGGCAGGGTGTGCAGGGGTGGCTGGAGACAGGGGCTGGCTGCAGGCAGGGCAGGGGGTGCGTGCGGCAGGGGCTGGTTATGGGCAGGGGGTGCAGAGGTGGCTGGAGATGGGCTGGTGAAGGCAGGGGGTGCGTGCGGCAGGGGCTGGCTGCAGGCACGGAGTGCGGGGGGGGCTGGAGGCAGGGCAGGGGGTGCGGCAGGGGCTAGTTGTGGGCAGGCAGGGCAGAGGGTGGCTGGAGACGGGCTGGCTGCGGGCAGGGGCTGCAGGGGGTGGCTGGAGGCAGGGGCTGGCTGCAGGCAGGGGGTGCGGGGGTGGTTGGAAGCAGGGAGGGGGTGCGGCAGGGGATGCAGGGGTGGCTGGAGGCAGGGCAGGGGGTGTGGCAGGGACTGGCTGGAGGCAGGGGGTGCGGGAGTGGCTGGAGACGGGCTAGCTGCGGGCAGGGGCTGCAGGGGGTGGCTGGAGACGGGGGCAGGCTGAGTGCAGGGGGTGGCAGGGGTGGCTGGAGGTAGGGCAGGGGGTGCGGCAGGGGCTGGCTGCAGGCACAGGGTGCAGGGGTGGCTGGAGACAGGGGCTGGCTGCAGGCAAGGGGTGCAGGGGTGGCTGGAGGCAGGGCAGGGGGTGTGGCAGGGGCTGGCTGCAGGCAGAGCAGGTGTGCGGGGGTGGCTGGAGATGGGCTGGCTGCTGGCAGGGCAGGGGGTGTGTGCGGCAGGGGCTGGCTGCAGGCAGGGACTGCGGGGGTGGCTGGAGACGGGCTGGATGCAGGCAGGACAGGGGGTGCATGCAGCAGGGGCTGGTTGTGGGCAGGTGGTGCAGGGGTGGCTGGAGACGGGCTGGCTGCAGGCACAGGGTGCAGGGGTGGCTGGAGACAGGGGCTGGCTGCAGGCAAGGGGTGCAGGGGTGGCTGGAGACAGGGCAGGGGGTGCGGCAGGGGCTGGCTGCAGGCAGGGGGTGCGGGGGCTGGCTGCGGGCAGGGGCTGCGGGGGTGGCTGGAGACGGGCTGGATGCAGGCAGGACGGGGTGCATGCAGCAGGGGCTGGTTGTGGGCAGGTGGTGCAGGGGTGGCTGGAGACGGGCTGGCTGCAGGCACAGGGTGCAGGGGTGGCTGGAGACAGGGGCTGGCTGCAGGCAGAGGTTGCAGGGCTGGCTGGAGACAGGGCAGGAGGTGCGGCAGGGGCTGGCTGCAGGCAGGGGGTGCGGGGGTGGCTGGAGACGGGGGCTGGCTGCGGGCAGGGGCTGCAGGGGGTGGCTGGAGACGGGGGCTGGCTGCGGGCAGGGTGGTGGGTGCTCATGGGGAGAGCAGCTCGGAGCAGTCCGAGCAGCAGGACGGAGCCCAGGCCCAGCAGAGCAGCCGGGGACCCACCAGGCAGCAGCGGGAGCCCCAGGGCCAGGGGAGCAGCAGCAGGAACAGGGCTCGTGCCCAGAGCCAGCCGGCAGCCCACATGGCTCCCGCAGTGCAGCGCCCCCGGCGGCCGGAGGAGGAATTACATCACTTCCCAGCCGGAGCCCATCAAAGCCTCAGCACTCCCTGCAGGGAAGCGGGTTAACGCCCGGCTCTAAAACTGCTTCAAAATGTAACAACCCGTTTGCGCGAACTGGCTCCAGCTCACCGCTGGCTATAAGCATTTTTCAGTCGCAAGTTTGATTCTGAAACACAACTGTGCATCAAATTGTTTTGGCCCAAACCCATAGAATACACTTGGCCCTGTGTATACCAGTTAGAAGAAGTTAAGTTCCTAGTGTGAAACTATTGTCCGGCAAATTGTATGAGAATCAAAAAGTAGATTACAATGCCTGAATCCACAAGCAAAAGGGATTGTTGTCTTTTGGAGGTTGCCTTTTGAACCCAAGGAAGAATTGCAAAGTGCCCGCTAAGATCTTGACAAGGTTTGCATTTTAATAAACCAAGCAAGAGCTTACAAGGAAAAAGGGAAGTAAAATAAGAGCCTGGCTCCTGCCCAACCCAGCACTCAGAACAAACAATTACAGATAAAATAAAAACACCGTGGTCTGGAAATCTTGTTAAAACAGTCTCTTGTTATTTCAACAAACATATCCCTGAATATTTTAGAATTCCCAGTATTCAGCCTGTATTTTCATTTTTTATTTGTGTTCCTTCCCACCCCCACCCCACCCCCCCACGCACCCATTTCAATCCCACTGCCGCATTCTTGATGGTTCTCTCCATCCTGGTTACCACACAGGCGGTCTATATTAGCATTGTTTTCCTTCTGTCTTCAGAGTAGGTCTACATGATCCAGTGGCTAAACTGCTGATCTTGTCTTCATATCTCTCCCTACTGTTATAACCACCAATAGAGCTACACCTATGAAGATAAGTGGGGAATTTGTAGGAAAATGCTGGTGTAGACAAGACCATCTGCTTTGACCTATAAAGCCCTAAATGGGTTGGGTACCTGATTACCTGCAACATCACTTCCCTTTCCATGCTTCACTGCCGCAGCTGAGATCAGCTGAGGCATTTAAATTAGAGTATCCTTACTGTAAACAGGAGAGAGCTGCTGGTGGGACATGAAATGAACTTGATTTGTTAACCTTCCAGACCTTCTGCAAAGTGCATCTTTACCCCCAGGAGGTATTAGGATTTATATATGTATTGTATTTTATTTCCTGGTGGATATTTAGTTGTGTGATTAGGATGGGAGGAAAAGTCCTTTATATTATTCTTTTACATGTTCTTAATTTATGTAATGGGTATTCATAGCAATATTCCTTTTTATCCCTACCAAGCAGGGCCTGCCATGTTGTCAGAAAAAGAAGGAAGGACAGGAAGAGCCAGCCATGATGTAAAAAGAAATGAGCCAGTTCTTTATTGAAAGTTGAGGTTAGTATATGTATGATAGGAAGTTGGAGGCATTTGGCTAAGTACAAGGTACCCTAGAATATGGAATAATAGAATTAGATAGGGCTGAGTTCAGCCCCTTGTGCTGAGGCAGGACCAAGTAAACTTAGAACATCCCTGACAGGTGTTTGTCCAGACTGTTTTTAGAAACTTCCAATGATGGAAATTCCACAACCTCCCTTGGAAGCCTATTCCAGAATTTTAGTACTCTTTATAAAGCTTTTTCCCAATATTTAACCTAAATCTCCCTTGCTGCAGATTACTTTTTGATTTCCCTCTATTGACATTCACCGCTTCTGGTCAACTGTTGAGAATGGGCCACATCCACCCACACTGAATTGGCCTTGTTAGCACTGACCCTCCACTTGGTAAGGCAACTCCCATCTTTTCATGTGCTGTATATTTATACCTGCTTACTGTATTTTCCATTCCATGCATCTGATGAAGTGGGTTATATCCCACAAAAGCTTACGGCCAAATAAATGTGTTAGTCTCTAAGGTGCCACAAGGACTCCTCATTGTTTTTACTGATACAGACTAACACAGCTACCCCTCTGAAACCTGTCCCAATTTCACAGCGAACCATTGATAACTACTCTCTGAGTACGGTCTTTCATCCACTTGTGCACCCACCTTATAGTAATTTCATAGACCACATTTCCCTAGTTTGCTTATGAGAATGTCATGTGGGACTCTGCCAAAAGCTGTACTAAAATCAAGATATATCATAACTACTTCCTCCCGCTATCTACTAGGCCAATAACCCTGTCATGGAAGTAAATTGGGTTGGTTGTGCATGATCTGTTCTTGACAAATACTTGTTGGCTATTTCTTGTAAACCCATTAGCCGTTAAGTGCTTACAAACTGATTGCTTCATAATTTGTTCTAGTATCTTTTCAGGTATTAAAGTAAGGCTGACTGGTCTATAATTCCTTGGCTCCTCTTTGTTCCCCTTTTTAAAGATAGGTACTATCTTTGCCCTTCTCCAATCATCTGGGACCTCATCCATCTTCCAGGAGTTCTTGAAGATAATTGCTAATGGTTCCCAGGTTGCTTCAGCTAGTTCCTTAAATACCCTAGGATGAATGTCATCAGGTCCTACTGACTTGAATACATCCAACTTATCTAAATAGTCTTTAACCTATTCTTTCCCTATTTTGGTTTGTGTTCCTTCCCCCTTTGTTTTTAATATTAATTGTGCTGAGTATCTGGTCATCATTAACCATTTTAGCAATGACTCCAGCAAAACATGCATTACACACCTCAGCCTTCTTGATGTCACCAGTTATTAGCTCTTCTTCCCCATTAAGCAGAGGACCTACACTTTCCTTCATCTTTCTCTTGCTCCTAATGTATTTAAAGAACCTCATATGTTGTTACAGTTCTGCTTTAATCTTTAAAAAAGAAATCTCAGTTCATTCTAGCCACTCTGCTGCCTTTGCTGGCTGCCTAAACAGCAATCAGTGAATGTGTTGACTTAATATCACCCATTTCTGAAAATAGTTGCTAAAGAAGTGGAAACTTGTCTCCTTTCCAGAAATTTTATTGTGGTTCTGTGACGATAGTGGTCACTATGATTAAGGTAGCTCATTGTGGATGGACCATAGGGGATGAAGCCAGGCTTCACAGCACCATCCTTTCATCGAGGATTCATAGATGGTGTGCAGTGAATGACACAAATGCCACTGTGAAGCCTGTGCTTCATACAGGGCTCAGTCCTGCATCAGCTGAAGTTAGTGGGTGCATTCTTATTTACTACTGGGTGGAGGATCAGTCCCTCATTACAAATCTTGTACAGTGGCAGTGAAAAATTCCTTCCTGCAGGTTTCATGCAGTGGGCTGGATAAGCTGTTATGGTGGTGTCTTATATAGAACATAGAGGAACGCATTTTCCATTGCCTTTTGCTAGTGAAAGACACCAAAACAACAGCCCTGGAGACTCAAGTCTGCTGTTTTTCCCAAGAAGAGGTGGATCATTGGCAGTGGAAGTCCCAGATTACTGACATGGCCTCACTACTGTGACTAAATCCCTGATCTGGAGGACCCACCTCAGTATGTCAGAGGGCAGTTCATTCTCCATAGCCCATGAGCTCTTGACCTTTTTGCTATGAGCACCACTAAAATTACTAGTTAGTGCCAGCTGTAGTGATTTTTTTGCTTGTGGGCATTTGGAAATGAGCTACGAATGGTGAACTCATCTCACACTGGCTACTGAAAAGCCACTATATGATAAAAGCTTTTGGTTATTGTCAACCTGACTCCGGTTTGATCTGCAGGAGGTGACAGTGTCTCTTATCACTTAGGGCCTTCTCTCTGTCTGCTTTAGCATTTAAAAAAAAGAAGAAGAATTCTTAATGATGATAAATACCAGAGTGGCACCTCTGCTACACTTTGTTGTGGTTCCTCGGTATTGTTCGCAGTCAATGGCCAGCCAGGCAGATAAAACAACTCTGCCTTTCATCCACATTCAGTGTCACTATTACTAATGCCCTCAACAGTTATGACAGCCTCTCTAGTCCTAAACTACCAAGGGCAAGCCTGATAAAGAAGTACAGGGTATGATAAGGAACCATATCTTCAGGATTTCTGAAGTCCCCCTCATTTGAAACAACACCACTTCTGTGATGAGGTCAAAAGGAAACACTTGACTACTAAGCAGTGTCCTTGGGTCTCCTGTGCTCGTGTTCAGAGTCCACCAGATCTATCCTAGCTATTTCTAAAGCACCTATCACTGTGATATCTAATAGCAGAGTAAGCCAGATAAGGTCACAGCCAATATAAAATTATGATACTTCTCAATAGCGCAACAAATTAGATAGTTGAAACTGTCAGTTCCAGCTCAATACCATGCCATGCTCTCATCATCCAGGAGAGAGGTTTTACATTCAGTGAGAAGACATATTTGCCTTTTTTTCAACTGTTCATTGTGTGGCAAGATGACTATTATTTTATGAATCCCAAAAGTGCTTGGCTAAAGACATGAACTCTTGCCCCAAAGAGCTTACAGACTAAATTTTACCCATGAATGGGTGAAGGTGATGAGCAGTATGAAGGGAATCCATCTAGGAAGGTGAGGATTCAGTTATACCAGAGGTTCTCAAACTGTGGTCCGTGCACCACCAGTGGTCCGCGAGCTCCATTCAGGTGGTCCGCGGATAATTCCCTCTGAGGTGCACGCCTGGGCAGACGTGGCTCCATTGATTAGGTGCCTGGACCCTGGAGAAGACGCACATGTAAGGTGAGGTGGTGGCTTTGGGGGGAATAGGGGTTAGGTGGGAAGTGGGGTGAGAATGGGGTGGGGGAAATTTGGGACGTGCAGGGCTGTGGCGGCCAGAGAAGGAGGCGACTTTCCCCAGCTCGGGGGCTGCTGTGCCGGGTGAGAGAGGGCACATCCATTGCATTAGAAAGTTAAGGCTACTGATATTAAAATATGAGTTGTGGGCTTTTATTTGTAGAACAAAAAAAGTTTATTATTACTTTTTTTTATATAGCGCTTTTATCCAAAGCGCTTTACAATAGTTAGCTAACGGTACAAACAACATTTGGAAAGATCATTAAGTGGTCCGCTGAGACCCTCAGTCATTTTCAAATGATCTGCTGAAAAAAAAGTTTGAGCACTACTGAGTAATACCATCACCACTCAGCCTGGGCACATCTTGGTGGTTCTGTTAGTTTTATATATATATATATATATATATGGAAAACAAAGACATGAGAGTGATCAGTATTGTTTTATTCTTCATGGACATGGTGGAAGAGGTGTTTCCAGGATGTTTTTCATGATCAGTTAACAATAACAGGAATATACAGGGCATTATCCAATGTGTGCCATTCCAGAGGTTCAATGTTACAGCCAAGCTGAAAATACAAGTATTCATCCATGCAGTGAATTCAGATATTAAGTTTTCCAAAAGCAGGAGCATCTGAAGACAGCCACATTTAGGTTTTGGCACTTATTTTTTCTCATAGGCTGGGGATACATGGATGGCACATGTCTGCTTCCCAAATTATTCATTCTTATAAGAAGGCTATGGACAGTCTGAGAATAATTGCAGTTGAGTAACGGGAGTGATGGGTGCTGTAAACATACCTCCAAACCGATTAAACCTTTGAAAAACGAATAGTGATCTCATTAATTTCATAGCTTTCCTGTGACTATAGCAAAGGCAGTAGCACTGGTGAAAGCAAGAGGAGAAGATGTTGCTGTGATAAGGAGCTTCAGGAGAGTTAAGGGGGGGCACATTTCACAGAGCTCTTTTTGAAACAGAATTTGTCACTTTCATTCTTGTGATATAAAGAGTCCAGCCCCATTTATCTAGATCTTGGGGTAATGACAATAGTGACAAATAAACATGAGGAAGGGAAATGGGAAGTGAATGCAGGAAGAGAAGGGAAAATGAAAGCTGGGGGAAGAGAAGAGAAATATTATTTAAGGACCCTCATAGACACGGGGTGAAATCCTGGTCCCTGTAAAGTCAATGGAAGCTTTGCCATTTACTTCAGTGGGGCCAGAATTTCACCAGTGGTCCCTGTTGCAAAGAGCTGAAAATCTGAGGGCTAGATCACCAGTTTGAATCAGCTAATGAGGGAGATTGTGACTCCCTCCTGATCTCCCTGGTGCTCTGGGGAGGGAGTAAATTGGGACAGGTCCATGCCTGATGCAGCCACACACTCCCCGCTCCATCCTCCCCAACTCCATGATGGGGAGACATAGTAGCTCTGCGGAGTCTGCTTCCCCTGCTTGCAACATGTTACACCAGTGAATAGGAGTCAATGGGGTGCCTTGTGTCCGTGCCCTGATCTGGCCCTAGAAAGACAGGAAGAACTTTGCACAAAAAGTGGGAGGGAAAGGGATAAAATCAAAATATATACAATTTTATGTAGATTTAAAACTAAATCAGCTATAGCCAACTCGCTGTTTCCACTATTATGGATTCATTTAAACCTTATATTATGAGTAGGGTTAAAACCTCACTGAAACGGATCAGCATGAATTTACCCATCATTTAAGAGACAATTAAAGAGCCCAGTTAAAGCAAGGCATAATGAAATCTGCCCAGAAGTTAGCACCAGGTGGCCAGAAGGCTCCACTGGGAATTGATTGAGGAGGAACATGCATGTGCCAGAGAAAGAAACCAAGCACCATCCTAGAAGCACACTGTGGACCTGGGAGAAGCCTAGAGAGAGCAGCTGGGTCTGGTGCTCGCCAAAGAGTCTTGGGGCTGTATGCTAAGAAACTGCTCCTTTTGTTTTGGATTCCTCCTGTGTTTGGGGAAGCAGAACTTAGTATGTTCCTTGTAAATAAACAAAATTGCATCAGAAAAAATACCAGGCTCCATGTCCATTTTGACTCCCCACTGGAACATATTTGGGGCCCGGAACTTTGACTAGCAGTTTATGTCAAAAAGGGGTCTCACTATTAAGCGGAAAGTATATTGCCTGTGTATTGTGATTTAATAAAGTACAAAATAAATGACACACAACTCTTTTATTCCTCTGACTTTCAGGGAGCATGACAGTACCATCTATTACCCAATTTATTTGGCATGTTGGCTTTAGTCAATGCAAAGAAGTGATCAGGTGCCTTCAAACTCTTCTATTCTATTAGTCATTTTCCTGGTCATCGCTTGTTTCCTCCCTCTCCCTCCCGCCCTCTGTGTACTTGATATGATTTAAAGAGTACAATTCTGTTTCCTTGGCTCTAAGCTGTGGGGTCTCACTTTCCCAGCTGGAAGGTGCACAGGATGGGAGCACACTCTGCCAATCTTTTCCTTTTTAATGGGTTTTGAAAACTGATTATGTGATATAACAGAGTTTTGCTTGAAGGCCTTTTAAACACAGTCTTCCAACAAACTTTACATTTGGGTGGCTTGGAAACAAATACTGTTACCCAGGTGATGTTATCCTAGAAAAATGTAGATTTAAGAAAAAAATGTTAGTAATTATTTTTAAGTTTGTTTTCTCTCCTGTGGCTAATTCACCTAATTATGAGCTGATTGTTTGCTTGGTTGAGGAAGTGAGGCAGTGTGGGATTTTTCTCGTGCATGAAGAGAAGAAAATGACTGTACTTACCGTCTGAATTGCTCTTCATTCAGATTAAGGAAAACAAGAGAGAAGATTATAGCCCCAGTCCTGCAGTTGGATCTGCATGGACAGACCTCCGAAGGATCAGATCTACCTTCCAAAGAACTTATTTAGAGTGCACACTCTTCAGAACCCCCTTTTTGTTCTGTGTTTGTAAGCAGCTAGCACAATAGGGCCCTGATCCATGAGTGGGGTCAGTTGGCACTACTGCACTACAAATAGTAAATCAGGCTTGAATGTCTGCATGTGAGACAGAGCGTGGTGATTCACTGTATAACATCCTGTATCTGAATCTGGAACACGAAGTGGCAGCTGCCTCTTTGGCAAGCGGGGAGATGCCTTTCCAGATAAAGCTACACAGGAAATAGAATTATAATTACAGGTATCTTGTTTCTGCTGTGTCTGTCATAAATGGAACTTAAGTTAAATATTGTGGGCTTTACGTTGACCCTGATGTCAGTATGAACCCGGAACTTGTCCTTGACACTGTGAGGTTCATCCAAGGACAAATTCCATGTGATAGAAGTACTGGCGGTTAGGAATTCAATAGTGTTTCAGAGTTATTTGGCTTCATTTGAACCTAAAAACTCAAAACCATAACTAACGAGTGCAAACCTATATGAACGAAAACCCAAAGTAGGTTTGTCAAGACCCTCGTTCCTGGCGGACCCGTCTCATCAGGGCTGACAAAAAGCTTAGTCTGTTTTCAAGTGGAGGATCATGAAAGAAATCAGTAGTTACAACCAACAGGGAGTTGGGAGGAGGGCAACTGTATGGGGGAAGAGGGTGAGGGACAGGGGCTCCCCTTAAGCACCCATCCCCCATTCTCTACTTTCCCCCTTGAAGCCCCTTTCATACTGTGGGGACTCACCAGTTCCTCTCCAGTTTGGGTCAATCCTTCCACATCAGTATGAGCCATGCAAATTCCTCCATCTCATTGAAATATGCCAAGGTGAAGGCAACTATAAAGGTATATACTTTACATTTTTAGTGTTTCATAAATAGTTGATATCCATTAATACTAGAATCTATTAATTTGCCAGAAGCTGGGAATGGGCGACAGGGGATGGATCACTTAATAATTACCTGTTCTGTTTATTCCCTCTGAAGCACCTGGCATTGGCCACTGTCAGAAGACAGGATACTGGAGTAGATGGACCTTTGTATGGCCGTTCTTATGGTCTTAGAATACCAACCTCCAGGCAGATTGTTAAGAAGCGGGGCACAAACCCCAAACTGAAACTCGAGAGGGACCTGTGAGTCCCCACAGTATGAGAGGGGTTTCAAGAGAGAACAGAGGTAATAGGTGGATGGGTGCTCAATTGGTGTTCAACCCGTTTCACCAACCAAGTAACAACTGTAAACTCCTCAGGCACTATACAGCTTTCACATGGAGTCACAGACAGTCCCCTTGGGCATTCCAATCTATCTTGCTACCCTGGCAAGCTTGACTCTGTGATAGATGGTCACTTTACACCAAAGATCACAAAATATTCAGGTTACTCCCAAACCCAAAGGACTTGTCACTTACCCCAGGTCAATTTGCATGTTAGATCTCACACCAAAGACAATACTTGTAGCCAACACTGTAACTAACTAATTTAAGTTCAAAAGCAAATAGAAGCTTCTGTAATAAGCAAACTTGTATGTCCTGTGGGACTAACTCAAACCAAGCAGTTTGGGAATCTCTTGTTTATGTTCATATAATCATAGAGGTGAAGGACTGGAAGGGACTCAGTAGGTCATCTGGTCCAGTCCCCTGCACTCCAGGCAGGGCTAAGTAATAATTAGACTGTTCCCGACAAGTGTTTGTCTAACCTGCTCTTAAAACCTCCAATGATGGAGATTCCACAACCACCTTGGCAATTTGTTCCAGTGCTTAACTACCCTAACAGAAAGTTTTCCCTAATGTCCAACCTAAACTTCTCTTGCTGCAATTTAATCTTGTTGCTTCTTGTCCTATCCTCAGAGGTCAACGAGAACAATTTTTCACCCTCCTCCTTGTAACAACCTTTTATGTACTTGAAAACTGTTCTCATGCCCACCCCATCAGTTTTTTGTTCTCCAGACTAAACCAACCCATTTTTTTCAATCTTTCCTCAGAGGTCATGTTTTCTAGACCTTTAATCATTGTTGTTGCTCTTCTCTGGCCTTTTTCCAATTTGTCCACATTCCTGAAATGTGAAACACAGGAATTTTTGCTCCTTAGAGTCCAAACACCATGAAAATACACAATTTTTTTCTGGTCAGGGATTTTTATTCCCAGCTCCCTAGAGTCCAAGCTGATGGGATGAGTGCTTTTCCATGTAATCTCTTCATGGGTGGGTTGGGGGAGCTATCAACAAGGTCTTTGTTCCACAATGGCCCATTTGGATTCAGTAGTTCTTCCCGATGGGCAGGAGATAACACCTTCTGTGGGAACCCAGTATTTTGCATTAGGAGATTTTTTTTCCTGTTTGGTGACTGACAGGTTCAGAACAAACATTTTACAATTATACCACAAATACTGAAGTATTACCTTATAGTATACAGATATTATAAGTAGGATTAATACAGGCAGCCTCATACAAGCATTCCATAAAGTTTAATAACACTCCTATAACAGGTTTCAGAGTAGCAGCCGTGTTAGTCCGATGAAGTGAGCTGTAGCTCACAAAAGCTTATGCTCAAATAAATTGGTTATAGTCTCTAAGGTGCCACTAGTACTCCTTTTCTTTTTACTCCTATAACACTAATATCTATTTTAATGATACTGACTGAAAATCCCAGCTCCCAGTAGAGGAGGAGGGGAGTGTTCTTAGGAGAAAGCATGATTGCGGCTCACAACTAGTAGGGAAGTAAGAGGAAACCATATCTTGTTGTCGCCAAGATGATGGTTGGGTAGTCTGAGCATCTAAATGTAGATATCTTGAACATATCATTTAGATATGCGTATCCATCACATACAGCTTTAAGCATAGGCACTGACTCACAGATTAGTGCCCACCAGCAGCCAGCTTACCCCCCGCACCTCCCATCCGCCGGCTACCCCGCCAATCAACTCCTCCCCCTCCCTCACAGCGCTTCCCACCAGCTGCAATCAGCTGTTATGCGGCATACAAGAGACGCTGGGTGGGAGGGGGAGGAGCAGGGAAGGGGCGTGCTCAGGGGAGGGACAGAACTGGGCAGGAAGACACAGAGCGGGGACAGGAAGAGACGGGGTGGAGGCTGGGAGAAGGGGTGGGATGGGGTGGAGCGGGGGTGGGCAGAGGCGGGGTGGGGTGGGAGTTTGGGGGAAAGGGTTGGATGGGGATGGAGCTTGGAATGGAGGTGGGGGTTGAGCACCCCCAGGGCCAGGAGGAAGCTGCGCCTGTGGCCTTAAGTATCAAGCAGCCATTAACTGGTTAAAAGGAACATTGGAACTACTATACCAAAGTAAACAATCAGCAGAGCCCTTAAGGCAGTTTGGCTGGGTCTACCATTGTTTCACTAACACCGGTGAATGCCAGTGCCCTGCCTTTGTTTGGACTCCCATTATGACTACCACTGGTGAAGGCGCTATTCAGACAACAGGAGACTTTCCGCAGAGACTAGTACCTGGCTGGCATTATATGACTTCGCTTATAACTGATCCTTCTCAAGGTCTTTTAAGTGTAAACAAGAGGGATAAACATTTAATTTGACATTTATGACCTTTAAATATTCATAAGCTATTGAATACTAAGGAAACACCTACTGTAGCATTCAAGCTTGAACAAACCCCTCAATATGTGATGTGCACATGAATTCCTTTCTGTGCTCTGTGGGGAGTATGGAGGTTCAAGTCTTGAGAATTCCATTATTACAAAAAATAACAAACTCCTTTTAACAGAGTCCTTGATGGACGAGGCGGCCTTACGGGTAGCATGCCCAGTGCCACCACCCAGTGGGAAGGTCTTTCAGTCCAGTCCCTGTTCTTACCAGAGGGGGAGTGAAGTGGGTTTCAGGCTTATGTCTGCCCCACCCCCGCCAGCATGGGCAGTTGGTAGGAGAGGCCAGGCCCTTCCACTCCACTGGGCTCCTTCCCAGAGCCCTACGAGGGTCAACAGTGTCTAGCACCCTAGTGTGCCCTCTGAGTGACCCTCCCTGGGTCACTTCCTGCCATCTGCTTCATTCCCCCAGCTCCAAGTCCTATGTAAGGGGAAAAGAAAAAGATAACAAAACTTTCAGCCCCAGCAGACACAGCATACAGTCTTATTCCTCTCAAAACGCTTGTCCAGTGCTCCAGAGACTCTGGGTAGGTCTCTCTTCCTCCCCAGCCTTCCACCTTCTGAGCTGAGTTGCTCCTTTTCAACTTCTTCTCCAGTTGGAGCATGCTCTGCAGGTCTGGAGGGGTGGGGCTACCTGGGCCTGATATCGTCCTTTATCCCCTTCCAGCCCAGTGTGCGGTTTGTACACCCCATCACACTCCCCCTCTTCTGGAAAGGCTGGCTGGAGTTTTAACATTTGTCAAGTACCAACGTTGCCCTCTGTGCAGGACCAGGCTGAGAAGACGACACCTCTCTGACCCAAGGAGTTTACAGTCTCTTGTTATTAGAGGATCACACGCTTTGTTGCTTCTAGTTTAAGACAAGCACATTGCACACACCAGGGCTTGCTTCCATGCCTCTTTCTCCCCCTCCCCCTCCAATCTCTCTGTGTATCACCCTCCCATCTCTTTCTAGTTCAGAAACTCACTGCAGGGCCCCACCATGCCACGCGCTGTGTGCGCTCCCCCATCCCTCCTCCCCCTGCACACCCTAGTACTACATTCCAACACATGCCAGGGGCTCTGTCCCCCAATTTCCCCCTATGCCAAGGGCTCAGTGTCCTCCCCCAGGTGTCCCTCCCTACAATACCAGGGTCCTCCATTCTCTACCCATTCCAGGGGCTCATTAGTGGCATTGAGGGATGATTTACTCCTGTCAATGGATAGACAGACATCCATTCTCATCCTCTGGGACATCTCTGCAGCATTCAATGCTGTTGACTGTGACCAATGCTGTCTCATCTGAGAGAGGTGGAAGGGTCTAGGGTAATGGTTTGAGTCCTTCCTGGAGGGACACATACGATGAAATTACACCTTCATCATAGAACTCTCACTTGTGGAGTTCCACAAGACTCAATTCTCTCTCATCCTTTTCGACCATCTGCATAAACCACTAGGTGAACTGGTGAGATAACATGGGCTCAAAGGTGCCTTCTCATTTGGTTGAAGGCACACCACCACAACTGGTCAATTCTACCCATAGTTTAGGAATACTCTTGAATTCCTCGCTGATGCTAAGGTCTCACATAGCAAGTAATGTTTTCTACCATCTCTGGTTGGCTATGAGACACCACGCCATCCTATAGGACAATGACTTGTCCTCAGTAATTCATGCCTTTGTCATCTCTCAGCGGGACTACAGCAATACAATAGATCTGGGCGTGAAGCCTTCACCACTTAGGAAACTCCAACTAGTACAGAACACTGCAGCATATGTCCTCACTAATACAGGTTATTGCAAGCACATCACACTTCTCTTCCATTCTCTGTAGAGGCTTCCCATAGAATTTTGAATCAAGTTCAAGGGCTAGGTCTTTATGTTAAAGGCACTCAATGGCCTGGGCCCAGGATATTGAAAAGGTCACCTAAAGCTCTGGGATGAAGACCATTGTTGACAGCTACCCTTCTTGGCACAGTGGACCTCTCTATAATTAGGGGAAAGCTTGTCTGTGCAGTAGCCAGAACTTTCTTGGGGGCCAGTCTGAGACTGTGAAATGAAGTATTCCAAGTATACTAAGGACCATCACAAACCTTCCCACCTTCCACTCCAAGTGAAAGGTATATTTCTTTGACCTGTCTTCTGCAACATAAACACACAGCAACAGGTTAAAAAACAAAAGCAAACCTCACCAAAACAATACATCCCACTGCCCATGCTTGTCTCCCTGGAGAGAGGATGAGGGAACAAACAACAGGGACATGTAATCCTGTTGCTTAATGCACTGCTGGAAGGTGGTCATGAGCATAACATAAGAACCTACAGAATAGGTCAGTGTGGCCCACCATTCCCCTCTACCCCACACCATGCTAAGGACCCCTATTGTCCCCCCTCAAGCCAGGGCGTCTGTGTTCTCCCTTCCATTCTCCTCTTCCTCCCCATACCCTTCCTTTCTTCCTCACCATTCTTACTTCTTTTCTTTCTGCTAGGAAACAAGTCGCTCAGACTGTCAACATTTTTAACCTATTTTGGGAGGAGGGTAGAGCCGAAATGAGGGTTATCGTTAAGACGGAACTCGATAATTCAGTGTAGTTGTAGCCGTGTTGGCCCCAGGATAGCAGAGAGACGACATGGGTGAGGTCATATTTTTTATTGGACCAACTTCTGTTAGTGAGAGAGACAAGCTTTCAGGCTTACACAGCACTCTTCTTCAGATCTGGGAAATGGCTGCCATCAGCTGGTTCTTTTATCTGTAGGGAATTACAGAGCTGGTTGAAGCTGCTGGCTCTGCTAACCAGATGCCAGGGGTTTTGTGGGTCCCTTGTTTTTCCCTTTTGTTTTTCCAGTTTTCACCAAAATCAGTAGGCCCACTGATACCGAGAACATTCCCTGATATTTTGGAATTGATCAGGTATGATGCTCATAAGTTATCCTGTTACAAGCCGGCAATTAGGCAAACACCAGCAAGTTGAGCGTAAGACCTCACTTTATTCAGTCAATTATTATAGAGGCACCTAAGGTCCCACTCCTGGCTCCATTGCACTAAGTGCTGTAGAGACCAAAATACAAAAAAAAAAGTCTTTGCTGGCTGGTAGTGGATTCCCCAAGCATTGGGGCATCTATAAGTTGCATAGAGTACCTGAGTCAAAGGAGAAATGTATGGGGCAACCCTAGGCCTTGGCAATCCAGCCCTGAGGCTGTTCTAATTTATGCTGGCAACTAGACCCATTCCAGAGGTGTAAAGGTGGCATAAAACCCGGTTTGCCTTGAACCCAGCCCCCACACAAGCAGTGCCAAATGCAGCTTAAAATCAGCCCAGGATTGGGGCCTATTCTATTAAAAATATCTGTGTGACTTTCATGCATCACTTTGATAGCATTTCTGTACTGGCTTCTCTTGTTATCTATCCGTCTTTTACTCTCTCGTGTTAGCTGTCCATTTAATAAAATGGTCTATCTTGTTCATAAAATCAACGTTTACAAGCCTAAGAGGTTTTTAATCAGAAAAACAAAAATAAACAGTAGTTGTTGGTGTGAAAGGCTTTCTTGCACCTTACATAATTGGAAACATGTGAGAAGTAAGATGAAATAAATGAAATGGTAATTTTTGTAGGTAGGAGAAAGGGTGGTCAGCTGGTCAGGGTGCTAACCTGGATTCGTTTCCCTGCTCCGAAGAACAGCTTGAATCAGTACCAGCGTGTATGTATACATTGAAAATTACTAGCACACTGAAATTTAGCAGAAACAGAAATCATTTTACCCTTCACTTAGTGGCCACAATCGGAGTTCAGGATTCCATGTTTCTAAGATTTGGTGGGTGTTCATAACCTTTGAAGCAATGCAGGGAAACATTGCAAGTGAAGCATTATAGAATCCAATGAAGGAGGAACGAATAGGCAACTATTTTGTTTTAACGTGTAATTATATGTCATTTGTCAGTCTAAATATTCTTTTGCTGCTTTGGGATCTTAGCATATTGTAGTTGTTTTGTCTTATTTAAAAAGCTTTTCCATTCACCTTTTAAATAAGCCAGAAAATGTTATGTCTGTGTTTCTCTTTTAAATGTATTTTTTTATGATGACTTGATTCCCATGGTTTAAAACACCTCAAATTACAAAGCATGTGCATGCTTCATAACACCCACACCCACACAACAGAGTATATCAGATGAAATTGGTTTAAAATAATCCTGTAATTTTTCCTTGAGCAATGACAGATTTTTTTAAAACCTATTCCCAGGAGACATTTTGATAAGAGCTTTAAGTTGATTACTTTTTATATCCTGTGGGCTGTTTGGCTGATAAGCTCCAAATCTCCATCACTTCACATTGTTTTTATCTTCCTGTGCCGAACCCATCTACTCAGTGTCATCTGTTCAGTTGTTGGCTTGAAGGTGGAGATGGAAGTGAACAGAAAGAGGAGTGGCACAGCCCAGAGCCATGTTAGAGATTAAGAGTCAGCCTACCCACAAAAATAGCTATTCTACAGTCAGAAATTAAACAGATAATCTCTGGAATGCTGGTCATCTTCCATTAATCATACAAGCTAGGACAGGGTCTCTGATCTAAATGCCGCAGCCAAAAACCTCTTGCTTCTTGTTGCTCAGATCTGTAAAATCTGAGGGTTTTCTTTTCCTTTAAACCTCTTTTGATCACTTGATGATGACCTGTTCTGTTCAGTCCCTCTGAAGCACCTGGCATTGGCCACTGTCGAAAGACAGGATACTGAGCTACATGGATCCTTGGAAAAAAGAAAAGGAGTACTTGTGGCACCTTAGAGACTAACCAATTTATTTGAGCATGAGCTTTCGTGAGCTACAGCTCACTTCATCGGATGCATACTGTGGAAACTGCAGCAGACTTTATATACACACAGAGATCATAAAACAATACCTCCTCCCACCCCACTGTCCTGCTGGTAATAGCTTATCTAAAGTGATCATCAAGTTGGGCCATTTCCAGCACAAATCCAGGTTTTCTCACCCTCCACCCCCCCCACACACACACAAACTCACTCTCCTGCTGGTAATAGCCCATCCAAAGTGACAACTCTCTACTCAATGTGCATGATAATCAAGGTGGGCCATTTCCTGCACAAATCCAGGTTCTCTCACCCCCTCACCCCCCTCCAAAACACACACACACAAACTCACTCTCCTGCTGGTAATAGCTCATCCAAAGTGACCACTCTCCCTACAATGTGCATGATAATCAAGGTGGGCCATTTCCAGCACAAATCCAGGTTTTCTCACCCCCCACCCCCACACACACAAACTCTCTCTCCTGCTGGTAATAGCTCATCCAAAGTGACCACTCTCCCTACAATGTGCATGGTAATCAAAGTGGGCCATATCCAGCACAAATCCAGGCTTTCTCACCCCCCCCCCTTTTTTTTCTTTTCTTTTTTTTCCCGGGGACACACACACACACACAAACTCACTCTCCTGCTGGCAATAGCTCATCCAAACTGACCACTCTCCAAGTTTAAATCCAAGTTTAACCAGAACGTCGGGGGGGGGGGGGTAGGAAAAAACAAGGGGAAATAGGCTACCTTGCATACTCCTTTTCTTTTTGCGAATACAGACTAACACGGCTGTTACTCTGAAATGGATCTTTGGTTGACCCACTATTGGGTGTTCTTATGTTCTCATGTTTTTTACACTTCTTCTGAAAAGTTTACAGGGTGCAAGGAATGTTTAGTGGTTAAGGCACAGGATTGGGGTTCAGGAAATCAGAACTCTATTTTTCAGTAATCGTGGGAAAGCCACTTAACCAACCATTCCTTGCATCTTTTTCCACGTCAGCATAATGGCAGTGATGAATTAGCTTGTGTGTGTATGTGCACCACTGTCCTCTCCTGGAAGAAATCAGAACTGCTCAATTTTGTACAGCAGGCCCCACACTGTTGTTTGCTTTGGAGTTTGTCCTTCAGCTCAAATGGCTCTGCTCTTGGAGTAGGAGCATAAGTGCTCTGTCCCCACTGATACCAAGTTCCCAGAGACCATAGTGTACACTACAGTGGTAAATGTAAAGTGTTCTATTTGGCTAATGATTTATACAATACTTCAAAGTGACCATGTGAGTTTAAGTCTTTAATGAGCTTACAGGTGATTGAGATTTTTGGATGGAGGATGCTGTAGAAGCTTCTTAGTGGTAGTAGTATTTATTTTATTATCAAGTTTATGCTTTTTTCCTTTGTAATTAAAATAAGAAGCTGATACCTATAGAGAAAATACAATATTTGACCTATCAGATTTTCCAGAACAGAACAGTAGTCTATCTGATCTGCTTTCCTGATTCTCTGGGCCAGCATCAGGCTGGTTTAGTGGTCTGTAGTTCAAATAAGATCCATAAGTCTCTATGAATTATGAATTCAGATCTCAGCACCATTTACCCAGCCTTCTGGCCGTCTGTAATTTTCAGTGCGCTAAGGCCAATTTGGACCAAAGACTTGTCAGCACTACATGGACATAAAAAAAAATGGCAGATACCTATACTGTGTAAATAAGTTTGTCTGACAAACAAGATGGGCCAGCAGTAGGACAAAAAGCTGAAGCCAATAGCTTTGAAAGGGGGGTCAGGGCAATGAACGCCTCTTGTGATCTACACACATCAACTGGAAGAGAGACCCAATTCCAGTACCTGAGGATTCAGAAAAACCTCTTCATCACCCCTTGCCAATTGTGTTTTGGGCTGAGAGGGAGGATTTCCTTCTGGATCTTCAGAATGGGGATCCCTTCTAGATGGAAGGAGAAACTGCCTCATCACGAGGACAGGAGATTTCCCCCTGCAGTGAAACAGGAGCCGAACCCAAATCACACGGCTCATAGTGCTGCGCTTTACTTATCTGCTGTGTCTTTTACTTTTTACGCAGCATAAATAATATGAAGGAGCCACTTGGGTAGAGCGAGGTCCAAATAACTGTTTCCCCTAACGATATACAAGGTGCAAGGCCTAACAACTACACTGCTGCTCTGGTGGCACTATACGCTACACTATCTATGGTACGTATATGGCCCCATCATCACACCGAGTTTATCCTCCACAACTCCCCTCTGTGAGGTGGGAGATTCATTCATCCTTATTTTACATATGGGTAACTGAGGGATAGAGAATGTAAGTGATTTGCCAAAAGTCATACAGAAAATCTGTGACAGAGCAAAGAATTGAGCCCTGCCTCCCAGATTCTAGGCTGGTGCTCTGACCAATGGCTCATCATTCCTCCAACCAGAACATCCCTCTCCACTTAATGATTTATAGATCTGAGTGCTTATTCTACTAACAAAATAGAATTGTGATATTTTTGTTAATACACCATTTAACTAATTTGATATAATCTGCGGGCAATGATATAATTATAGTTTTTAACAACAACTTTCCTTTGACCACATACAGTGGTCAAAATAAAGATTTATAAGCATGGGCTGTAGTTAGACCAGCAACCCATTACAAATATAGGGTCGGTTTCTCCTGATTTATAAAAAGACAGTAGATATTCCTTTTTGTACCATAAATTAGGGTTAATTAATTTGGTATTAAAGGGATGTCAAATGTATTTTGTTATGCATTTCAATCCCGTGAAACCAAAGTTGAACTGAAGAGCAGATATAATAGGTTCTGCTGGTACAAATGCAAAATACAGTCTTCTCTGAAGACGATAAAAATTCAGTAGTACTTTAGAACCACCAATGCACCTAGCAAATGTCAAAATGTCATATCTCATCAAAACATAGTTTAGATGTTATGCTGTGTCCTTGTAGTTCATTGTAAAGTGACAGAGGAGGGTGGAAAAAGTATGATCTAGTGGTTTGCAAGGGGGCCTGGGAGTCAACATTCTCAGGTTCTGCTCCTGGCTATGCCCCTAATCTTATTGAGTGACTTTTGACCACGTCAGTAAACTTCTCCAACACACGGTTTTCCAGCTCTAAAATGTGAAGGATGTGTACACCCGCAGCACACAACTGTTCTGAAGACAGTGTTTGCGAAGTGCTTTGTTAAAGATGCATGAGAGTCAAATAAGCCTGGCAGAATGTTTTGTTTTGTTGCCGTTTGCCTGGATATAAGAGAGAGAATACGAGATGAAGAACAGAGGTGTTAAACATCCTGCCTGAGGGCTGGATCCAGCCTGCTTCATGTGTTTATGTGGCCCCTGTGGCATTTTCCAATTTGGCAGAATCTACGCTGTTTTATTTTTAAAGTATGTTGCCTAGTTGTGAAGAAAAGCTTCCAAATGTAGCGTAAGTGTAACTGCTGCAGTGTTGCCTTCCTACGTTGGGGGAAAGCCTGAAAGAATGCCTCTGGGATATGGGCATTCTCCTGCCCCATCCCACCCCTCATGGAATGGGGAGTGTTGGCGCTAAAGGCCAATGACCCTCTTTTTCATGTGATTATTAACTATTTCTTTGCTGGTCATTTTGTCAGATGAGAAGGGCAACAAGGTGAAAGTACAAAGCCCACAGCGGGGAATTGGGAGGAGCTGGAGTGAAGGAAATGGAGAAGAGACATGGGGGAAAGAAGGGAAAGAGGAGAGAAACAGAAAGGAGAACGAGAAAGGGAAAAAATAGATGGCTGTGAAGGTGGGAGTATTTTGAGATATTCTGCAATTTAACTAATATTAACAGTTTAGGTACTACACACAGCCCATGTGCCACCCTTCATTGTCTCCCATTGACATTGGTAGATTACCCCTCAATCCATAGTGTACTGAGTCCTGAATGTATACCCGTGTCCATTTTCATAATAATTCCCCCTCTGTAATTCTGCGGTGTTTCAAATGTATGAAATTCAGCCCTCTCCAAATACAAGTTTGACAACGCTGATGAAGAATAATAAGTTCCAAGCACAGATGAAATTTATTCAACACCACATCTGTTTTGACGTTTGAAGGATGGAGTCAAGCGTACATGATTAAAATAGTATTTTAAATGTTGTGATGGGGGGGAAATCTCCACTGTGAACATTTTGGAATGATGACACAGCCATCAACCAAGGTTTAGCTCAGGAGTATTCACACACCTTGGAAATGTGTTTGAATGTATTAATCTATTCCTTCTATTTACAGAGCCTTCTTAATCTCTTCTTCATATTTACATATACAAGAAAAGGACAAAACCAAATCCATCATATTGGCTAGAATATGACATGTTTTATCATTGGATTTTTTTTAAAAGAAAACCCACCTTTTTCCCCCTCAGATGTTTCTAGTTTGCACTGCTTCCTTCCTTTCCTCCTATTCATAGATTCAAAGGCCAGCAGGGACCATTGTGATCATCTAGTCTGACCTCCTGGATAGCACAGGTCATAGAATTTTCCTCAAAATAATTCCTAGAGCAGATCTTCTAAAAAAAAACCCACCCAATCTTGATTTGAAAATTCCCAGTGATGGAGAATCCAGCACAACCCTTGGTAAATTGTTTCAATGGTTAATTACTCTCACTGTTAAACATGTATGCCTTATTTCCAGTCTGAATTTGTCTATCTTCAACTTCCAGCCGTTGAATCATGTTATACCTTTCTCTGCTAATTGAAGAGCCCATTATTAAATATTTTCCCTATATAGATACTTACAGCTTGTTATCAAGTCACCCTTTAACCTTCTCTTTTGTTAAGCTACATAGATGGAGCTCCTTGAGTCTGTCACTGTAAGGCATGTTTTCTAATCCTTTAATCATTTTGGTGGCTCTTCTCTGAACCCTCTCCAATTCATCAACATCTTTCCTGAATTGCAGGTACCAGAAGTGGACACACTATTCAAGTACTGGTTGCACCAGTGCCAAACATGGAGGCAAAATAACCTCTCTACTCCTAATCAAGATTCCCTTGTGCTAATCATCACTTTACCTTCAGCTGCAGAGAATGGTTGTAGTCTATTGGTCTGAGCACAGGCCTGGCAGCCAGGAACACCTAAATCCAAATAGTGCCTCTGACACTGACTTCTTGTGTGGCCTTGGTAATTTCACTGAACCTCTTTGCATCCGTTTCACCATGTGATAATATAATGAATGATCAGAGATCATACCTGCCTCACTGTGCTCTTGGGAGCACATAGGGGCTTGCAAAAATCCCAGTGCAAAAGAAGTGCTAAAAGCTAGCACAGTTGTCAATGCTAACTCTAGTTAGTATACTTGTAATATAAGTGGTATTTGGATTTTAGTAGAATGACAGAGTGGGAATTTTCTGTAATATTTTATATGAATATTGTGTGTGCCTCAGGTTCCCCTATATGCTGCATTGGTAACTAAGTGGAGGGGAAAGGTTATTTACTCTCTGCAGAGACCCAGAGATACAAGTGTGACTGACACCTAGTGTCTGGGCCCTGAGCCCCATGTGCATGGAGAAACTGAGAAGACAACGGCTGCTCCAATTCCCAGGACATTTGGTACCTAGCAACTAATGTCCATGGATGCCCCCTCCCCACCTCCCGCACAGGAAGCCAGCCATGTTTGCCCAGGAGCCAAGCATAAAGGATTGAGGAGGGGCCAGGTGGGGGTTGGGGTCTAAGTGTGGGCTGTTGGAAGCCTGAGACTTTCCTGACCTGGGAAAAAGGGGGCTCAGCAAGCTCTGGGCTCCCCAAGATGGACCATGCTGTAACTTTCTTTTCTCTATGCTAACCAAGGACTTCCTACACTGTGTTCCAGACCTCTAATAAACCCTACTGCTTTTACAACCCTGGCTGAGAGTCACTGCAGATCTTGAAGGTGGGGTTCATTGCTCCCTTTGGGTGTACAAGTCTCTCCCAGGTGTACAACTCAGGTAGACTTGCTGAAGGGAGCTCAAGTCATGAAATAGGGGTTGCTGAAGGCTCTGAGGTTCAGTCCAAGGAGACGGTGAAGGCAAGTGGCTTACCCTAATAAAAGACTGAGGCCCTAAAGGGGGTCTGGCATAGTAAATGGGTCCTTCAAGGGACTGTTACAGAGCTGTTACAGTGCACCTGACCTGTAGATCCCTTACTCACATTGAATAGCACCATCCTGGATGAATGGTCCCACTGAAGGCTATAGTAGATCACTAGGAAATCAGGGAGATTAGTACTACATTAAATAAAGCTGATGGAACAAGACAGTATCACTGTGAAAGAGGGTATCAGAATCCAGTCCTTACATACATTGGAAAGACTATATATTTATAGAGAGAGGGAATTATTATTAGAAGGAAAATGAGTCATTTCCATTGAAACTTATGTCTGTGTAGCCAGTGAACTGAGTGGCTAAACATGGTTACATTGAAAACTCTGCCAGCTGTATCTTTCCAGTTTATTGTTTGAAGAATTAACACATTAAAAAAAATACCCACATACTCCACAGGTCATCTTAGAAAAATCAAGCATTTAAGAAAATGATTATCAACAATGTAATACTAGCATTATGTTGCTCTTGAAAGCTGGATCAAAAAGTGCGAGAGGAAATGTATTCCTCATATATCTTAGGTATTAAAAGGAATTACTGCTGTGATTTATAGTATATCACTAAGGTATCAGGCAGTGTAGCACTGTAATATGAACACAGAACACATGGATGTTTAAATTGAAATGCTAGCAGTCTTGCTATTACCTCTTTAAGTAAATAACTGATCTTTTAGCACCCTTTGTTTTTTGGGAGGACAAAGAGGATAAAAAGGCAGGGAAAATTTGCTCTGAGCTGAAAGCTAGTTGCAGCCCATAATATACAATGCTAATCTTTTGTGGTATAACGGATTGGTTACTTATGTTCAGAAATCAGCTCCACCACATGAATGTGTTGGTTCTGAATCCGATATCTCTTATATCTGTTAAATTTGGGAGGAGATATGTTAAAGTCAGTGGAGTTACACCAATGCATGTCAGAATCAGGCCCAATGGCTTTGTTCTGTAGTGTATTTCAGCACACATCTGTTAACAAAATAGGACCTTTTTGTGTGATTTGTGGGGGCTTTATGTTTACAAGGTAATAACCATATCCAGGGCTAAATGAACTCGGAGTCTAAAAGCTAAGGACCAGAATCTCTCCTGCACAAAAATCCACCTGGCAGCGGGGAGGAAGGGGCTGTCAGGAAAGTGGGATTGCAGAGGTGAATCTCAAGTTGCAGCAGCTTCAGCCTGTACATAAGGTAGAGCAACCTAAGGACTGCACTGACTTATGACAGCTGGCTAGGGAGACCAGGTGGCCAGTTTTGGACTGGAACACCCGGTCGAAAAGGGATCCTGGCAGCTCCAGTCAGCACTGCTGACCAGGCCGTTGACTGTCCGGTTGGCGGCATGAGCCGCCACGCTGCATGGCTCCCAGTTCGGGAAGCAGCCGACATGTCCGGCTCCTAGCCTTAGGGGTGCCAGGGCAGGGGAGTCCAAGTTCTATCCCACTCCCTGCCTGCAGCCGCAGCTCCCATTGGCTGGGTCAGGGCAGGGGTGGAACTAGCGCGACCCACACTCAGCAGGCAGCTGTTGAGGGGTCGTGTGGGGCGTGCCTGTCCCACTGCTGCTGGCCCTCTACAGCGAACCTCAGCATGTCGCCCCATCGCCGGCACTTAGGAGTTCAAGGTACGTGTATCCCCATCTCCGAATGCTGGGAATGGGGCTGCACCCCCATCCCCCTCATTGCAACCCTCCCCGTCCCAACCCCCTTGTGCACCTATCCCATGTCACTGCATCCCTCTCCATCCCACCCCCATCACTGCATCCCTCTCCGTCCCACCCCCTGCACCCCATCCCCATAACTGCATCCCTCCCCGACACACCAGCTGCACCCCATCCCCCTCACTGCATCCCTCCCAATCCCAACCCCCCCTGTATCCCCATCCCCCTCACTGCATCCCTTCCCGTCCCAACTCCCTCACACCCCCATCCTCCTCACTGCATCCCTCCCAGTCCCAACCCCCCCTGCATCCCCATCTCCCTCACTGCATCCCTCCCTGTCCCACCCCTCACACCCCCATCCCCCTCACTGCATCCCTCTCTGTCCCACCACCTGCACCCATACCCCACACTGCATCCCTCCCTGTCCCACACCTCACACCCCCATCCCTCTCACTGCATCCCTCCCCATCCCCCCTTCACACCCCCATCCCCTCACTGCATCCCTCCCCATCTCCCCTTCACACCCCATCCCCTCACTGCATCCCTCTCCATCCCACCACCTGCATCCCATCCCCATCACTGCATCCCTCCCTGTCCCACCCCTCACACCCCCATCCCCCTCACTGCATCCCTCTCTGTCCCACCACCTGCACCCATCCCCCACACTGCATCCCTCCCCATCCCCCCTTCACACCCCCATCCCCTCACTGCATCCCTCTCCATCTCCCCTTCACACCCCATCCCCTCACTGCATCCCTCCCCATCCCAACCCCCCCTGCATCCCCATCCCCCTCACTGCGTCCCTCTCCATCCCACCACCTGCATCCCATCCCCATCACTGCATCCCTCCCTGTCCCACCCCTCACACCCCCATCCCCCTCACTACATCCCTCCCCATCCCACCCCCCTGCATCCCCATCCCCCTCACTGCATCCCTCCCCGTCCCACCCTTCACATCCCCATCCCCTCACTGCATCCCTCCCCATCTCCCCTTCACACCCCATCCCCTCACTGCATCCCTCTCCATCCCACCACCTGCATCCCATCCCCATCACTGCATCCCTCCCTGTCCCACCCCTCACACCCCCATCCCCCTCACTGCATCCCTCTCTGTCCCACCACCTGCACCCATCCCCCACACTGCATCCCTCCCCATCCCCCCTTCACACCCCCATCCCCTCACTGCATCCCTCTCCATCTCCCCTTCACACCCCATCCCCTCACTGCATCCCTCCCCATCCCAACCCCCCCTGCATCCCCATCCCCCTCACTGCGTCCCTCTCCATCCCACCACCTGCATCCCATCCCCATCACTGCATCCCTCCCTGTCCCACCCCTCACACCCCCATCCCCCTCACTACATCCCTCCCCATCCCAACCCCCCCTGCATCCCCATCCCACCCACTGCATCCCTCCCTGTCCCACACCTCACACCCCCATCCCTCTCACTGCATCCCTCCCCATCCCACCCCCCTGCATCCCCATCCCCCTCACTGCATCCCTCCCCGTCCCACCCTTCACATCCCCATCCCCCTCACTGCATCCCTCCTTTAAAAGAAAGTAGACACACGATGTAAATCCGTACTAAGCCCTTTAACTGGAGCAACACTAGTGGAAGCTGCAAGGTGTTTCCATGTCCTCTGGTGCCTGCATTTCTTTTGATGTAGAGTAGCATCTTGTGAGCAGCTCCGAGTCAGCGGGAATGGAAAGGGGATGACACAGTAATACTAAAAAGTGAGTCAAGCGCTGGGGAGAGTTTTATAAATTTATTATAAAGCTCTAGAACTCTTAATAATTAATTTTCCAGCATGAAGCCTCTTTTTTTCCTTATGGGAAGAACAACAAAATGTTTTAACATCCCCTCCCCCCACTCTATCAGTAAGATAAAGCAGGAAGCAAATAGTTTGGTTTAACCCTTAGTGCTCTTGTCCACACCCTATTATCTGCTGCCCTCTCTCTGTAATTATTTCAAACATGCTGCCCACAACTTTTCTGACCCCATGACATGAGACCCATCCTCCTCCCACCTTCTGGCTCTCCTCACTGTACTCTAAGCAGGCTTTAATCATGGTGCCGACCGCTGTTTTCTCCTTGACTACTTTCATAGTTAAACTATGTTCAGCTGCATCCACTTGCAGCAGTGAATAAATTTCATAGATCCATAGACGTGTAAGGCTAGAAGGGTCATTTAGTCTGACCTCCTGCATAACAAAGAAGATGGAATTTCACCCAGTAATGCCCGCATCATGCATTTCAGTGTGAATAAAGCTGGATTGTCCAATTCTACCTCCTTATTTTGCTCTTGGTCCTCTTAGTCAAGTTGAACTGTGTGGTGATTGCATCGCGTGGTTCGGGTTCTTGCCATCTACAGCCAGTAATTCAGTGTAGTCATGGGGATCCTGATCTACTGCCCCTTGAAGAAGTTTTTCCATTGACGTCAATGGGCTTTGGATCAGGCCCAAAATGATTTTCCCAAAGGGGAAAGAGTCCTAGTATTCTACCTGCCCATCAGGACGGGAGCATCTTTCTTTCACAGGAATTAATTCCGCAAAGCAGGGAAATTTTCTCAAGATGTGACATTTTAAAACTCCAGGCCTGAAAGTGAGTCGAATGGCTACCATAGCCTTTCATAACATGCAGTCTATAGGGTACAGCTTTTAGCATGTATTCACCTCCCAGCCAGAAAATGGAAAAAAATGACTGATGGAGGAGGAAAGATGGCTGAAATTGCAAGCACGGAGGCCTAAATTAGGCACCCAAATTCATGTTTAGGCACAAAAATAAGTGGTAGACTTTCAAAGGTGCTGATCATATGTAGGTACTCTTTGCAGTCTGTCTGAATGCTCAGCAACTTGGAAAATGAGGCCACTTAGTTTCATAACACCCCAGCCCTGCAAGCCTGTGTTTGATTTTATGCATGTGCTGTAGCTCCCTTGACTTAAAAAAATGAGGGTTATGGTGGATAATCAGCTGAACATCAGCTCCCAGTCTAATGCTGGGGCCAAAAGAGCTAATATGATGCCTGGATGTCTAAACAGGGAAATATTGAGTAGGACTAAGAGGTTGTATTACCTCTGTATTTGGCACTGGTGTGACCACTTCTGGAACGCTGTGTCCGGTTCTGGGGTCCACAGTTCAAAAAGGACGTTGATAAATTGGAGAGGTTCAGAGATGAGCCACAGGAATGATTAGAGGATTGGAAAACATGTATTATAGTGGTGGAGTCAAGGAGCTTAATCTAGTTAATTTAACAAAAAGAAGGTTCTGGGGTGACTTGATCATAGTGTGTAAGTGCCTACATAGGGAACAAAAAATTGATAATGTGCTTTTCAATCTGGTAGATTTAGGTATTACAAGATGTACCTTGCTGAAGCTCCAAAAATGCATACTGAAGTATGATGCAAATATTTAACAGTAAAGGTAATTAACAAATGGAACAATTTACCATGGGTTTTCAATCCGATGAAGTGAGCTGTAGCTCATGAAAGCTTATGCTCAAATAAATTGGTTAGTCTCTAAGGTGCCACAAGTCCTCCTTTTCTTTTTGCGAATACAGACTAACACGGCTGTTACTCTGAAACATCTCCATCATTGGCAATTTTAAAAGCAAGATTGCATGTTTATCTTCTAAAAGATATGCTCTCGTTCAAACTGGAATTAATTCAGGGAATTCTCTGTTTTGTGTTATACAGAAAGTCAGAATTAGGGTGACTGTACGTCCTGTTTTGGCAGGGACAGTCCTTTTTTTTTTTTTAACCCTAACCCTAACCCTAACTTTTTTCCGCAAAAGTGGGCATTTGTCCCGTTTGCTCTTGCTGACTTGATCAGTTGTTGAGCGTCTGGGAAATATGGGAAATATTTCCCTTTCGGAAATGTGGTCACGCTAGTCAGAAGAGATGAACACTGTGGGTCCCTTCTGGCTTTATAATCTGTGAAATGAGAATACTCACTTAAAGTTTTTACAGGATCAGGATCTAAATTTGAATTTAGGAGCCTAATTTAAGCACCACATTTTGATAAAAATTTGGCCTATTCTATACAATCAGTTATTTTGTATCTGAGCAGGGTGTATTTCTTTAGATTGTGACCATTTTGAGTTAGGAATTATGGCCTTTTCCCACTTCAGTTGTGACTGCCAATAAATAACAGTAGGCGAGGTTCTTATTAGAGAATGCACTGCAACAATAGCTGTTTTACTGTGAAGAATTACTTTGAGTTGTTTAGACACTTAAATGGCGATCACTTTCCATTCCAAAAGTATCTCAAAATGATGAGAACAATACAGAAGCGGGAATGAACCCTTTGGAACATAGGGCAACAAGGAAGGAACACCAGGGACAGTTTGAAAGCAGTGTCTTGATGAATGGAAGAGCTGTTAGTTAGCACCTATAAGTCAGTGCTTACCACTGAGGGAAATAGTGTCTGGGAGCTTGGACTATGTTCTGTGCTATCGCGATTTGTCTCTTATGGTGCTACAGGACAAAGGCCACTTCCTAAGAACTGTTTTGGTGCCCCCTAAGTTTTCTCACATGCAGTTTTCCAAATAATATGTTTTGAGGGTAGCTTTAATAAATTAACAGAACTGTTAATGGTTAAAATAGAAGCACAGAAACTTAGCAGCCTTATTCTCTAGAGGAACTTTTCTTTAGGATTCAGTTTCTCTCAATTATATTTAAGCTGTTTTATTATTTATTTGCATTACCATAGTGCCTAGAGGTCCCCCTGTGTTAGGTGCTGTACAGGCATAGAGGATGGTTTCTGTTCTAAAAAAGAGCTTTACAATATGAATAGATAAGACAGACAATGTATTTTACCTTAAGGCTGGTCAACAGTAAAGACAGTTTTCTTTCAATTAACAGAGTTAACACTGGAGTAGTTTAATCACTACATTAAGCACTACATTGTGAAACTAGAAGAGAAAAGAACCTAAAGTCATAGCTAATTATATAATTATAGTGTTTACAATTACATATAGTAATTGTGTGGCCAGTAATTTTTTTCCCTGAAAGCTGGCAATTCTATCATAGGCTTTAAATTAGAGGGAATTCAGAGAACAAGAAAGGATTGAGGCTGTAAAGATTGTCTTATGAGAGAATAATTGACAACTAAGTGCTTGGTGTTAAAGTATTTTAAAGCATGCATGTGCATAACAAAATTGTTACCTTTGATTAAATAAATAAATTTATTTATTTGTTCAGCATTGAGAACACGGCCAGCTATGTACAAGGCATAAAAATAAAGACAATTTCTGACCCCAAAGAGTTTACATTTTAAATGTATATTATTGCAACTAATGTTATAACTTGCATCTGGGTTCAATTAATTATTCAGATATGAGATAGAAGAGCAGGGAATCGTTACAAGCCAGAACACGACTTGTGGCAACACATAATTCTTTTTTTTTTTTTAAAGTAAACCCTTTGGTGGTTAGGGATTGTATTTTTTATTGTGTCTTGCAGAGCTGAGTACACCTCAGAGCTGAACAAATAATACAATAATAATACTAAGTGTCCAAAACACAGAGAAGGCAGGAAACAGTGAAAAATCTAGAGAAAGGAGTATTTTTTTGTTGTTGTTGTTGTTAAACCATAGTTGTTATAACCTTGTGTCTGTTAGGACCTTTTAGGTTTTTAATAATATGCAAGCTAAAGTGTTTTGTCTAGTTTGGGCCCCAGGGGGTAATTTCCCTAGACAACTATCTTCAGCTGAATGAATGTTTACCAGGAAATCAATAATTTGTGTCAAATTATTTTGAGACCTAATAAGAGAGAGAGCTGACCAACATTCACAACAGAGATTGCTAGTGAAGTGGAATGAGAAATGTAATGGAAAACGAGACTGTTCTGTTCAGGTTCTTATTCTGCCCTTATCAATGTAGTACCTGAGTGCCTACCGCATTAAACAGTGTGACTAACAGCTGTCCTGTATGGTCTGTTCTCTCTGTCATTCTCTCTGCAGTGGAGTGGATTGTTTTGGTAGGGTTTTGGGGTTTTGTTTGTAATGTACGTGCTGCTCTCTGTTTCTGTTAGTGAAGACAGGTCAAAGAAGTGTGGTTTGCACTTGGAGCAGAAGGTGGGGAGGTTTGTGATGCTTCTTAGTACCGGGAGGAGTTTGTTCTAGAGTCTCAAATCAGCCCCTCAGAAAACTCTGTTGCCTGCGGTGATGGGGCCGCTACAGGACTGGAAAGGGTTAATGTGGCCAGGTAGGCCTTTTAACTCTACAGGCTGCACCTGGAAAGAGAGCCAGGGAGCAGGGAATTGATTGAACGCAGGTTCAGCTGTGCAGGAGTAGGCAGGGCCTATAATGCCAGGAAGCTGACAACAGACAGGGGATGCCGGTGGTACTGGAACATTTTTAATAGTGGGGGTGCTGAAAGCCACCCCCTTTACCCCTGTCCGTGCTTCCCGCCCCCACAGTGCTGGGGCACTCCAAGAGGGGGGGACCTAGACAGGGATAAGGAGGCTGAGGCTGGGGGCGGGCACAGGGCCAGCAGTGGAGCCTCACCCGGGCGCAGGGCTGGCAACCGGGACCCTGGGCGCAGGGTTGGGATTCCCAGGAGCAGGACCAGCAGCTGGAACCTCGCGCGCGGGGCCAGGAGCAGAGCCCCAGGTGCGGGGCTGGGACCCTGCATGCGGAGCCAGGAGCGGAGCCCGGGTGCGGGACCATCAGCTGGGACCCTGGGTGTGGGGCTGGGAGCAGAGTCCCATGTAAAACCTTGGGGTGCTGCAGCACTCCCCACACCCTTAGTTCCCGCACCTATGAGGGTTGCTGCTGCGAAAGGACAGTCACTCCCTGGGAAGAGGGAGGAGAGTTTGGAGCTGGTACACCCGGAGAGAGCAGGGGAACCAGAGTGGTAGGAAGCAATCCAGGGAAGGACCAGGGAGGGCTGGGAGAGGATAGCCCAGAACTGCTGGGTGTAGGGTCCTTAGACTGGATCCTGGAGGAGAGGTTGGGCCCAGGTTCCCCTACTAACCACCAAGACGTGGCATAGACCAGTGGGGCAGTGAATGGGAAGACTGGGTCACTCTGGGAGTGACAGAGAATAGAATGACTATGTCACGGAAAGGGGGAAACACTGAGTGACATGGCCAGAGGGCTGAGTCATGAAAAGGACGCTACGGTTCCTGGGATGAGAGGAGCTGCAGACCTGAGAGAGAGAGAGAGAGATGGTGTGCGACCACAGGAAGGGGCATTGAACTCAAATAATCTCATGATTGTTAAGCCAGTTTTATGATTTTTGGCACGCTCTGATTCATGATTTTTGAATGCTTGGGATTGGCCATGCTGCGGTTGTTCAGAGCAATAAAAGGGCATGTGACGAAGAGTAATGGTGTGAAATTAGTATACGGAAAATTCAGGCTGAATATCTGGTAAAGCTTCCTGAAGTGGAGATCTTAGGTCCCTGTCCCAGTGTTGCTAACTCTCACAATTTCATGTCAAGTTATGTGATTATGGCTCCTCCTCAAGCCCATCTGTCCATAAGCTCAGAAGCTCCAGCCTGAGGTGATTTTGAGCTCTGCCCAGCAACTCTGATTGGCTGCCTTCTCCACTTCCCTGCCTCTTGGGGAAGAACAGCCAGTCAGAGCTGTTGCAGGAGGTAAGCAGCACTTGCCCCCTTTACTCACCTCTAGAACCAACAGAAGGGAGGGGAAGAATGGAGAACCAATAGCTGATACTCTTTTCACAGGAGTAGGGGAGGACCCCACAATATAATCTTTTAAAATAATTAAATCATGATTTTGGGGCCAGTTTCATTATTTTTTCTGGGGGAGGTGACTCATGATTTTTGAACTTCTGCGGTTGGCAATACAGCCATCCTCTAAAGACATAAGCACATGCTTAATATCATGCAGTGTGAGTAGTTCCATTTATGTCGATGCCAATACTTAGTGCATCAAGTTAGTTAAGCACATGTGTACGGCTTAGCAGGGGCGAAACAGTCTTTGAAAGGAAGTGGTGAAAGCTCTTATCACACGGCTCATTTACCTTGCCCTGGACAAAGCGCTAGAAAATATATAGGAAGGAATGATCCTTCATGACCTGGGCTTTAGACTAGGATATTTAGCACTGTAGGTCTTTTCCTTCTCTGATTTCTATGATCTCTGCACCATCTCTGTCAATCTGCTACGGATTCAGGTGAAGAATGCTGCAAGTAGCTTGAATAGATCTTCTCCTGCATAGCCGCCATTTCAAAGGGCAGGGTTTCTAGCATGGTGTTTTCAATAAAGGGACCTTGACTGTGCAATTTGTCTCCTCTTGCTTGGTCCAGCAGACCCCTAATTTGTTGATCTCCTAAGATAACCTATTTCCTCAAGTGTGTGGTAGGAGTAAATGACTGGGAAAGAAGAGTCTTAAGGTCTGACTCCCCCACCCGCGCCCGTGAGATGCAGAGCAGCTTCATGAGCTGGCTTCATGAGTGGGTTCTCAGCAGGTTTTTGGCACATCTCAACATTCGGCCATTGGACTGGGCGAATTGTGGAGGGAAACTGTGGACTTGGGTCCTGTTGTTCATTGTTTATATATTTTGTAAGTGCACCTAGACTTATAGCCACATTTAAAATATATAAACAAATAGCCTTTGTTACTGAAAGAAAGGTAGAAGTAAAGTAGGAAATATGTGATTATATAATTGGAATGACCTTTTAAGCACAATGGGATTTTTAAAATCTTTCTGTTAGGAGCTAGTGGGTTTTTGCATAAGCATGGTCTGTTGTTTAAGTGTTGTTTATTGAAACAAAAAATAAACTTAGATGTGGTTCACAATCTATGCAACGGACACATAAGTGTTAACACCATTGCTCAACCACGTTTTAAATGAATTCATACTTGACATATAATAACCATCCTATAAAGATCCCAGACAAATGAAAAAATTGGCTCTTTATAAGGACATTGTCAATATAATTAGGCAAATATTTACCATACTATAGATCCTATTTGCCAGGTCTCACCTTCTGGACTCCCTAGCTTAGGTACCTACTCTTTTCTAACTGACCCTGGCATAGGAAAATTTAACCAAAAAAATTCGCTACCAGCTTCTTTGGGGCAACCTCTAAACCAAATGGTGCCCCTCTAATTTCCTTCCTCTTCAGCACCATTGCTAAAACCTTCTCCATGGCATAATCTTCCCCCAGTCTGACTGCTGTAACCTCTGCCTCTCTGAGTGCTCCCCTCAACTCTGTCCAACATACTTCAGCTAAAATCATCTTCCTTGCTTGCTATTACAGTGTCCTTCCCTCTCACTCATGAATTCCTGCACTGGCTTCTAGCCTCTTTGCATCAAATTCAAGCACTTTGTCCTAACCTTCAGGGCTCTGCATAGCCCTCCCCCAGCCTGCATCTCATCTCTTGCCTCCTATTACTTTGCATGTGATCTATGCCATGCCCTGGACCTAGATTCACTTGTGCTGTTCTTGTGGCACAAGTAGCTCTATGCTAGGCAGCCTCACTGTCTTTTCTTCAAATCCCTCCTTTGCAGCTTGCTGCTTCTGGCAAGTGATCTCCCTCCCTCTTACCAGTCATTCCTCTGTCAGTGCTGCTATCCTAATAATTTACTAAGTATAAAAGCCAAATACCTAAAAACTGAAAGAAACTAAAATTGTGCACAATTAAAGCCAAACTCATGACCTTTTCTTTTCCTCACTCTTCTCCCTCCCATGCCTTCTTCCCCACATTTATTGCCCTTTTTGCTACTTTAACTCTTCATCTGGTCCTGCACACAGATCATACACTGGCTTTTATTCCCTCATGGAGATCCATTGCAGTCTGAGACTCTATATGGGAGTGTGTGCGGGTGTCCACATGTGTGTCTGTTTGTAGGATAAGGACCTTAGGTCTCAATCCTGCAAACTGCTCTGAGAGCTCCTGTGCAGCACCCCCTTTTAGATCTTCCCTTCCTTCCCCCGGGGCTCCCCATTGGCACAGGCCGGGATTAGCCTCCGTGAAGCAATTTGCAGGACTGGGGCCTCAGCCTGTAAATTCTTTGAGGCAGGGACCTTTCGTTTTTAGAGGAGCAGGGTTGGGAGAGTTGAGCACCTCTCAAGTGCCATGCACAGCTGTGGTGCTGTAGAAATAATGTGTGTTGTGAATAGAAGAGGACACAAGTGCATTATGAATAAGAGTCAGTGAATGTCCATTTGTTTGCTTTTTTGTTTAAACAGATAGACTGACAGGAAGCTGCATACCACGGTTTTGTTGAATTATTCCTGTTTAGCATGGATTGGTTGCAAAACAACTCAGTGCCCCAAATGGGAAGTATAGGAGCTGAGACTTGCCAGATGGAACAGCTGTCAAGGTCAGACAGATTTTTGTGTGCACGTATGTGGCCAGAATAACCCTGATGGTGTCATTTTTATTGAAACCATTCATTTCTTTTGATATAGTCTTTTGAAAATCTTGTAACTAAAAGAACCAAAATATGTTCTATAAATACCAACTCATTGGCATCTTTTAAACAAGTCATCATAGTTTATTTTTCGGACAGTGAAAACCACATATAACATGGCAAATTATATAAACTGGAACATCCATGTAAGAGAACAAGCTAAAGGTGGAATTGTCAAGAGAGCAGACTAATAGAAAGGACCCCAATGTTCATTATTTACAACCCCATCAATCTCTGTCCATGGGCAATGACAGCTGTCCCAAGACAACAGCGAAAGCTACTTAGAAATGCTGAGATGTCAGCACTCTCTGAATGGCTAACCTGCTCAGAGGACCTCTTCCTAATGACTTCTCTCTATCAGTACAATGCTTCCTTTATGTAACAGTGAAACTTTCCATTCGGATGTTCTGAGTCCTGTTCCCTAGCCGAAGAGCAGTATGTAGATTTCGACTCACGACTGTTAACCGCAATAACAGGGTCTTGACATTAGTGTAAGTCCTCAAAGTTCTTTTGACATTGCAGGTTCCTTTCATGACTATCAATCATTGTAATACTTTAGATATTTACTAAATGTGTGTGTGTGTGTGTGTGTACAACGTTTACATATAGATATATTTTGGTATTAAAGCAAATAGGTCATTGATGGTATTTTTAAAAGGCCGAGGTAGAAAAACAGAACACCGATTACTTTCTGAGCCAACATTTAAAGAAGTAAAACTCATTCAATTTGTATAACTGAGCACAAAGCTATTGGATCATCATATTTTTGAAGTGCAGATGCAGGCAAAAGTTATGGAGATAAAGATTGCATAATCTTAACTTTCTGATACACAGTCCAGTTAAGGCTGACCTGGGATTTCCAGGCTGATATCTGTCCTCTGGAAAGTCAACACTTCTGGTTTTTTTTAAATATGGCATTTTTAATGTGATGGTTTAGATATAGAACTAGAACTATTAATAGGATTTGTGGTTCATTAAAGTTATCATAACTGATTCAGTCTGAAGCCTGGTTATCACAGCCATTATAGTCTCCATCCCTTTCTTTCATGGGCCATGGGAAGAACAGGACTGGCTGCATTACCTTCAACATACATGTATATTTGCAGTTCTCCATAAAGACAATAACTGTAATTAAATCTGATGCTTCAGGGCCTGAGCTGGTCCCCTGCAGGGGTCAGGAAGGAATTGTTTTCCCTGACGCACAACTGACCATGTGAATTCTGTGGTTTTTTGGCTTTCCTCTGAAGCATCACATATTGGCCAGAGCTGAAGACAGGACATTGGTTGAGTGGTCCGGTTTTCTGAGGTGGTACAGAGAATCCTGTTAGATGCCTGGCTGATGGCCTGCTCACACGCTCAAGATCCAACTCCTCACACAGTTTGGGGTTGGAAAGTAATTTTTCCCCAGGTCAGATTGGCAAGGTATGACCCACAGAACCCCTCAATGAGAACTGACAAAAGGTTCACTGTTGTGTCAGCAATTCTTGAGAATCCTGAAAACTCACTACACCCAACACATTGCTTTCACATTATTTATCCAAAGAGGGTCAAGTTAGGTATCTAATAAAAGCTTATATCATATTGATCTTCATAATCATAGCAAGATGTATATACAAATGATATTTAAGGAGTCGTGTGTATGTATTGAAAACATGTTTCAAGATTGTGTCCCAGGCAGAGCTGACAAACAGGTTTCTTCCAGACAGGAGAGAAGATGTGTATCTCTGTCAGATGTAAATTAAGCATTGTAAGTCAATACAATGGGCACCAAATCTGCACATGGAACCAACAGGAGGATGTGAAACTAACAGGGAAGAGCACACAAGAGAACAAACAGGAGGGCATTTCAAAGGGTCACTGGACTATAACTGGGGGACAAGAAAGACATTTTGTCATGCATTCAAAGAGGGAACCCCTTAAAGGGCATGGAATGTTCATGAAAACTTGGATCCTGGTTTTGACCGAAAACCAGCGGCTTGGTCAAAGGCTGAGTCCTTGGCAGAAAATCTACTTTATGAAATAGGAAAGGTAACCATTGATAAGTGTAGACCTTGGATTGCGTTTTGTGTTTTGTTTTATATGTGTAACCATTTCGGTTTTCACTTATTGTCCTTACTTCCTGTCTCTTAAAACTTGACCTTTGATGATAAGCTTATGACTGTTTCACTTATATATATATATAAGTGAAAGAGAGAGAGAGAGAGAGAGAGAGAGAGATTTATAGATATATGTTTATAGATGTATGTATTTCAGTGTTGTGATGCTATAAAAGACTGATCCTGCATTGTGCCAATCAGGCTGTTTGCACACTGTCTCTTTGAGGACAGCTTACCTGTTAGTTTCCATGAGTTTCCAATGACAGGGGCTGGATACCACAAGGAACACTCTGAGGATTCGGGGTTGCTGTGTGCCTATCACTAGAATGCACAGAGAGGGCAAGGTCTGTGGAGATCTGGAAGTCAGCACTTGTGTGACCGGAGGCTGCTGGTTTCAGGGAGCTGAGCTACAGCAGGCAGAGGCAAGACTGTTTCAGGCTAAGGGCAGGTGGTGGTGAAGTACCTCACAACCCCGGGTACCCTTAGGGAGCATCACTCAAGGACTTTGGGGGGGGGGGTTTGTCTTCCTCTTCGGAACGGGGCATGATTCACCTGCTAGGATCATCTGAGTATATCTTACTTAATCAATGCCCTTCCTACAGCTAATCAATACTATTGTAGGAGCTCAGGCATAGGTGGCACCCCAGTCTCTCCTCTTCTCTGCCTCCTGTACATCACAGTTTAGTTTCCTGAGGACTGAAATGCTTTGGACTAACTAGATCCACTGGGCTCAACATTGGGGTATCTGGGTGAAATTTATTGGCCTGTGATATACAGGGGCTCAGACTAGACGATTTAGTGGTGTCTTCTGGCATGAAACTATGAATTGCAAACTACAAATATACATATATGAAGGAAACCCATATTATTTGTTCTGTATTTATATTAAAACTGGCCACTCTGTTCTATCCTAATTTTTATACCACACCAGTCATCATGGAATCTACAGCTTTTAACAAAGCATAACAATAAAACTCAAATCAAAAACTTTATTTGGATTGCATATAATGGGCATTCACCTATTTGCCTTTATCTGTCCAAAGGGCTCATACATGCATCTAGTCGCATAATAGATATCAGCCACACCAAGAGACTCAGACATTAGACGTTTTCTGAAATATACTCAAAACTACCAAATTTTACAGGGTTAGCCATCTGGGAGTTCTCCTCTGCCACATCAGAAAAGGCGGCCCACCTTGCTTAATGGTCAATAAATTTCACTTTCAGACAGTGAATGCATTTATCCATTGTTATAAGGTCTTTATTATGAAAAAAGAGTAAATTACAGGGAAGAGAGAGGTCTGCATACTTCCACTTTTTGACAAGAACCATTTTAGATGAGATAATTTGTCAAGAATGTTGATATTGATATATATTTCTCCATTCACAGTATTTGTGAATAAGTAAGTTAAAGGATCTAGAGGTAGTTCTAGATCTGTGATTTTTTTTTAATTGTTGAACAGAGATCTAAAAGATTTGGTTGTGGGGACAAGACCAACTCTGATATTACCGAATGATCCACCACTGCGACCATCTGAAAGCTTCAGGTCTAGATGTAGTTTCAAAAGAGCTTTTCAAATATACTTAGAAATTCAGCATTTTAGTGTCTCCACATCTTTGAGTAGTGCTGATGTGTCTGACTTTTTCCTAATTTTATCCCAGAGTCTACATTGAGAATGTGGTTTGACGTGAGCCCAATCTAGCCGAGGAAAATTAGCTGTGTTCAGCAAATGGGTTAGTTAATGTGTTAATTAAGATGTCTGTAAGCACCACTTAGCATTTACTATGTGTTAATTAAGATGTCTGTAAGCACCACTTAGCATCTAGTGCAGAAAAAGACAGCAGTGTTTAAAAATTTTAGTCTTCTGTGGTAGACCAAGATATTAAATCCCGTCTACACTAAGTGGTGTTTAAAACTTTGTTATTCAGCATGTGTTACCTAACATTTCCTGTACAGATCTCATTTTCCTATCCGACAGATAAACAGTCTGATGAAGGGTTTACCTACACTGTGCTGTAGTGCAGGCTACGGGGGTGTGAATTGCAGAGTGTACCAAAAAGCCTCACACTAATTCTTCCTTGTGGACACTGCTGGCGCGAACTAGGAACCTTTTAGTTGGTGCCAACTGCATACATATAAGGGAGTTAGAGTGGGACTCTTTGGTGTGCTCTACGATTCACATCCCCATAGTGTGCAGCACTGCGCAGTACAGGCATAGCATCTGAGTCCCACAGAAAGGAAAGACTGTCATAGTCAGAGATTGTAAGGCCATAAGGGCCCATTTTAATCATCTAGTCTGATCTCCAGGATAAAGTGGGCTAAAGAACCTCAGCCAGTAATTTTCACATGAAGCCCGTAACGTCTGTTTTAGCTAGAGCATAATTTTTTAAAAAGATAGCCAATCTTGATTTAAAAACTTCAAGTGATGGAGAGTCTATAATATCTCTTGGTAAGTTGCTCCAATGGTTAATTACCCTCCGTGTTAAATATTTGCATCTTATTTCTAGTCTGGATTTGTCCAACCACTGGATCTTGTTATGCCTTTTTCTGACAGTAGACAGCACTTTAATCTAACAGAAATCTTGTTTCCATGTAGGTACTTGTAGACAGTGATCAAGTCACCTCTTAAACTTCTCTGGAAAAAATTAAATAGATTGACTGTCTGTAACCTCTTGCTATCAGGCATGTTTTCCAGACCTCAGATCATTCTTGTATTTTTCTGAACCCTTTCCAATTACTAAACAGCCGTTTTGAAGTGTGGATGCTAGAACTGCACACAGTAATGTCTCATTATATATCAAATACAAAAATGGTACCACCTCCTCAGTCCTGCTTATACATCCAAGGATTGCCTTAGCCATCTTGGCTACAACATTGCACGGGGAGCTCATGTTCAGTTAGTTACCTGCCACAACCCCTAAGTCATTGCCAGTGTCATACTATTGCTGGTAGAGTCAGCCATCTTATAAGTGTGGCCTACATTTTTTTATATCTAAATGTATGACCTTGCCTTTGGTGGTGTGAAAATGCGTGTACAAATGAGCCCACCTTATCAAGTGATCCAGGTTGATCTGTATAAAAAACCCTGTCCCCATCATTACTTACCACTCCACAATTTTTTGTCATCTGCAAACTTGACCAGATCTGATTTTATATTTACTTCTAGGTCATTGATACAGATATTGAATAGAGTCGAGAACAAATCCATGTAGAAACCCCCCTGGAATCACTACCATTGGATGACTTGAAATTCAATGGAAGGTGACTTTTGAGAAACCTTTTAAGTTATTTTAACTGTGCTTAAAATCAGTGCCAAACTTCATTTCCTGTATTTCAAATGATGTAATCAGACTAATCAAAACTCCAGCTTCTAGCTTTGATTGATAGTTCCTGATTATTGTTAATACGAATAGTTTCATATTCTCCAGAGCCACAGCCAGTCTGCATAAAAAGTCGTGTTTCATAGCTGTGATATCAGAAGTGTGACTGGACTGACCCTCTCATGTCAACTGAGTAAATAAAACAAAACAAAAAGTTGTAGCTGGTGAAAGGCTTTAAACACATATGCCTCTGGCAATTTTCAAATTTTACTTTGGTTTTTTAGAAGCTTAAATGTGACCTATGGAAACTCCCTGTCAATCTTATTTTAAAACATACTACTTTACTAGTTGGTTTTAAATAAAAAATATCAGCTTGAATAGCAGGATTTTCCAAAGTAAATTAAACTATATCAAATTAAGGCCACTTTAATTCTGAGAGTGTCCACACAGTGATTTAATGCAATCTAACTAATCCACTTTATATTCACAGTGTTAGTTAATTTAGATTAATTTTCCAAAGTATCCCCATATAAACTAGCCCAAATTTATAAAGTGATATTGTTAACATGGATTTTACTATCTAAGTTCTCACCAAGGGACCTACCTTCCTTCCCGCCCCCAATTTTATTCTTTTCTCTTTGCTTGTTCAGCACACTTTAATTTGTTCCTTGTGATTCCTCTTCAATCCATTTCCCATGTTATTGGTGTTATGGGCGATTTCCCATTTCAGGTAGTATAAAGCTTGGCAGAGGCCATCTGTTCTGCACTTTCCTGCTCTGCAAGTTGATTGTCTGTGCTGGTGATTGGGACCAGTGGAATGTGTCAGGTCTTTTTTATTGCTCAGTTAAGATTTTAAGGGTCCAGTTCCATTCCCCCACCCACCCCTGCCCTCTCACAGGCATACTAGGACCTGACCACAGGTTTAGCTGTGCCACAATGGGCATTGACGCTGGGCCCCTGCTTAAAAGTTCTGCACTTCTCACGTAGCACGGAGCCGGGCTTGACAGGAACTCCCTGCACTCAGTTCAGTGCTGGCTGTTGAGAGAATGAGGATGGGACAAAGCAGAGAAGGCAAGTTGGAGGTATGGCAGAGTTTGAGGGTGTTGGACAATCAGGCAGGGATGAGATTGGGCCAGGTGAGGTCTGAGGCAGGCTGGTGCACCCTTGACATGAGTACCTCAACCATTCTCTATAAGGCAGGGTGGGAACGAAGTAGCCATGCAATCTACAGCAGTTCTGAGGAGGTGCAGGAAAGATTATTTCCCTATCTGGCTCCTGCACTACTTTCACATTAGTCGGTCACTGAGCTGGGCATAGGGTCTTGCTCCAGAAGGGACTGAGTGGGCAGTTTTTAATATATTTGTGTGGAGCCAGGGGAGAGACGTGATTTGTTTCCCAAAAGATTTGGGTCATTACACATATTGAATCTATTTCCCTATGTTAAGTATCCTCACACCTTCTTGTCAACTGTCTAAATGGGCCATCTTGATTATCCCTACAAAAGTTTTTTTCTCCTGCTGATAATAGCTCATCTTAATTAATATAAAAAGGAAAGGAGGACTTGTGGCACCTTAGAAACTAACCAATTTATTTGAGCATAAGCTTTCATGAGCTACAGCTCACTTCATCGGATGCATCTGATGAAGTGAGCTGTACCTCACAAAAGCTTATGCTCAGATAAATTGGTTAGTCTCTAAGGTGCCACAAGTCCTCCTTTTCTTTTTGCGAATACAGACTAACACGGCTGTTACTCTGAAACCCTTAATTAATATAGCCTCTTACAGTTTGTATGGCAACTTCCACCTTCCCTGTATGTGTGCATATATATATATATATATATATACACACATTCTTACGATATGTTCCATTCTATGCATCCGATGAAGTGGGCTGTAGCCCACGAATGCTTATGCTCTAATAAATTTGTTAGTCTCTAAGGTGCCACAAGTACTCCTGTTCTTTTTGTGGATACAGACTTACACGGCTGCTACTCTGAAACCTATCAGTGTGCAGTGGCAGTCAAAAAAGCAAACAGAATGTTGGGAATCATTAAGAAAGGGCTAGATAATAAGACAGAAAATATCATCTTGCCTCTATATAAATCCATGGTATGCCCAAGTGCGACCCTCCATGTAATAATCTTGTGACTCCCCAGAGTCCCAACCCCCAGTTTGAGAACCCCTGTTCTAAATCATTAGCCAGCATCTTCACAAAGAACAAAATGAAGGCCAAAAGGGAGAACAGAAAGAGCTCAGCAGTGTTGCCAATTATTAAAGAATTTCTATACCCAGCCCTGAATTTCTGTCATTTGAAGCAGCTGCATACTCAGAAGGAAACCTCAGGCTTTTTGCTCATGGGCTACTAGGGAAAAGGCAGCTTCTCAAGGCTATAAGTGTCTTGTCTTATCTTCACCACGGTCACTTCTATGCAGTCAGTATTTTTGAATTGTATAAATGGGGGCCACTCCTGCAAGGTGCTGAGCACCTTTAACATTCATTCACTTTGATGGATGTTAAAGGCCCATAGTGTCTTGCATGATCTGGTTTGTTATCTAATCATTAAGCATATATGAATTGCACCCTTTATAAAGTTGTTTATTTTTCTTTCAGTACTCGCCCTCCCCCCCGCAAAGAAAAAGAGGAAAATTGGGATCATTAATCTCAATTAAGGGAAATATCAGATGTCAATTTCCTTCCTGAGGCTCCTCATTATTCATACCTAAATATTTTGGAGGGGAGTGCACAGTGGCGTTGGAACAGTTTTTATAGTGGGGGTGCTGAAAGCTGTTGAACAAAACTGTAAACTGTGTATATGGTGGAAACCACTTCAAGCCAGGGGTTGTTGCTGCACCCCCAGAACCCCTAGTTCAGCACCCCCTGGGAGTGCATAAACAATCAGGAATGAGGGAGAGGATGAGAACTGGCATGACCCTTTTTCATTGAGCAGGTCAAAAGTTCAAGTCCTATACATTGTTTTCCCCACAAATCATTTTGTTGCTCGTTGTTTTAGCACATGCCAAATTCATCTTCCTACACTGAAAGCAGATTTTCCTGTTGTGCAATTAGCAACAGTCCTTCAACTCGATCCCCGTGTGTGTGTGCACGCATGCCTCTTTACCTATTTATGGATTTTCTTGTTAATTAGTGGTTCCCCTTTTTTGCTGAATAGGGCACTGGCAGCTGTCCCTTTGAATAAAATATAGCTCCTTAGCTGCATGGTTTTGATGTGGAAACAGGTGACATTGTGCAGTTCAACTTTCAATATTTGCTCTGAGTTTTTGCTAGAGATGGACTTGACATACAGCATCTGGGTTTCAAAGACCTCCATGTTCAGGTGTGTTCGCATCAGAGACTTTGGTTCGGCCCATTGTAGAGGCTGCAATGTTTGAATCCAGATTTGGGTTCTCATTTTGAGCTCCAAAAAGTTTCTGGGGATCTGATCAAGGCCCATCTCCCACTTTTAAGAAATGCAAATATGTAAGATATGTGGTATTAGCCCCTTACAATATTTTCTGTAAGTGAGATTAGTTTAAAAATGTGCCATAGAATCATCATAGGGCAGGATTGTTCCATTCGGTGTATTCATGGTGATTTCTAAACCTTTTATAATTTTTGTTGCTGTCCTCTGGACTCTCTCCAGTTTCTCCACATCTTTATTAAAGCATGGCACCCAGAACTGGACATAGTACTCCAGCTGAGGCCTCACCAGGGCTGAGTAGAACGTGATAATTACCTCAGGTATCTGACATACAACACTCCTTTAATACACCTTGGAATATTAACTTCCCCCCCACCCTGCCACTGCATCACATTGTTGACTCATATTCAATTTATGATCTACTAAACCCCCAGATCCTTTTCAGCAGGGCTACCGCCTAACCAGTTATTCCCCATACCATGAATATTCAAATAAGTATTTAATAGATTTTTTTAAGGCCCAAAGGGATCACATTATGATCACTAGTCTGACCTTCTACATAGCATAGACCATAGAATTTCACCATGGGGCTGGTTCTGGTTGAATTAGAGCACATCTTGCAGAAAAATATTCAGTCTTTATGCAAAGACTTACAAGTGATAAACAATCTACCACATCCCTAGGTAAAGTATTCCAGTGGTTAATTGCCTTCACTGGTTTGTTTTGTTTTTTTAAGGACCTTATGGGTAGTCTGAATTTGTCTAGCTGCAGCTCCCAGTCATTAGGTCTTGGTATACCATTGTCTGCTAGATTAATATCCGAAATCTTCCCCATGTAGGTCCCTCTACTTGTGAAGAGCTGCTCATGAGCAATCCATAGGCTTAAATGTGTTTACACAGAATGTTTGTGAAACAGTGTTAAAGGGAAAATAAATTGGATAAAACATAATGGTAAACTGTTGATCTGTTTGTGGACAATTCACCCCTTCTTCCTTGCTCTCTCCCCCCCTCCCCAAGTATTAAATGGTGATCAGCCCATATTTAATTTGGCTTTTCTGCTTTCCAGCTTTCAGCTTCCTGTTAAATAACTCCCCACACCCCCTATGGAGTTTACGTTGAATTATGATTTCCATGTTAAATCATGTTTTGTTATCAAATGAAAATGCAGAACAGAAGCAGAAATCAAATGATGATTTTTGCTCACATAAACTAACAGCATCGATGAGGCAATAAATTTGAATGAAACATAATTCATAAATACAGCCGGGGTCTGGTTTTCTGTCACTGGGGAAAGTAACTAAAATGGAGCTTTCATAGATATAAATTTGGAGTAGTCAAAATTTTCCTACTGTCACTGCATCTATCTTTTTGTTTTTATGGATGGCCCTAAAGCAAAGGGGGTGAGGGGCTGTATATTTAAACAAGTCTGCTTCTTGACTAAAGCATGCCACCCATGATAACAGTCTCCCTAACAAGTCCAAGTCACAGGAATTTTACCATTTACCATGAAGTATATGACCAGGACAATTCGTACCTATAGCTGCAGTAGTAAATGGTATGAACACATGCTAAGCCTTCCTGAAGGTAAATAACTTAACAGCAGATTTCAGAGTAGCAGCCGTGTTAGTCTGTATTCGCAAAAAGAAAAGGAGGACTTGTGGCACCTTAGAGACTAACAAATTTATTTGAACATAAGCTTTCGTGAGCTACAGCTCACTTCATCGGATGCAATGAAGTGAGCTGTAGCTCACGAAAGCTTATGCTCAAATAAATTGGTTAGTCTCTAAGGTGCCACAAGTCCTCCTTTTCTTTTAACAGCAGATGTTTATAATTAACACTGGCCCCATGTACACTGGCATCCTGTTGGTTCAGGTAGGAGTCAACCTTGGTTCACCCCAAACTCAATGCCTGATTCCTTTGCACAGACTGCTAAAAGGCATTCGATAGTTGGAAGACCAACAAAAATGATCATGGTGCTGGGGGTCTGATCCAGCTTCAGGACTCCGAGTGGCTAGAACGGGGAGTTGAACTGGGCTCTTATTTAGGAGGAAAGCTTTTTACAATCAAGATTTTGAAAAGCAGAGCAGAAACTTCAGCTCCTAAAAAAATGAGGTGTTTGGTGGCACCTTAAAGACTAACAGATTTATTTGGGCATAAGCTTTCATGGGTAAAACAACACTTCTTCAGATGCATGGAGTGAAAATTACAGATACAGGCAAAGATATACAGGCACATGAAGAGAAGGGAGTTACCTTACAAGTGGAGAACCAGTGTTGACGAGGCCAATTCAGTCAGGGTGGATGTGGTCCACTCCTAATAATTGATGAGGAGGTGTCAATACCAAGAGAGGGAAAATTGCTTTTGTAGTGAGCCAGCCACGCCCAGTCCCAATTCAAGCCAAAATTAATGGTGTTAAATATGCAAATGAATTGTAGTTCTGCAGTTTCTCTTTGAAGTCTGTTTTTGGAGGTTTTTTTGTTGATGGATGGCTATTTTTAGATCTGTTATTGAGTGTCCAGGGAGATTGAAGTGTTCTCCTACTGGTTTTCATATGTTACCATTCCTGATGTCTGATTTGTGTCCATTTATTCTTTTGCCTAGAGACTGTCTGGTTTGGCAAATGTACATGGCAGAGGGACATTGCTGGCACATGATGACATATATCACATTAGTAGATGTGCAGGTGAATGAGCCCCTGATGGTGTGGCTGGTGTGGTTGGGTCTTCTGATGGTGTCACTAGAGTAGATATGGGGACAGAGTAGGCAACAGGGTTTATTATGGGGATTAGTTCCTTTGCTTAGTGTTTCTGTGGTATGGTGTGTAGTTGCTGGTGAGTATTTGCTTCAGTTTGGGGACACTGGTTCTCCACTTGTAAGGTAACTCCCTTCTCTTCATGTGCCAGTATATCTATGCCTGTATCTGTAATTTTCACTCCATGCATCTGAAGAAGTGGGGGTTTTTTACCCACAAAAGCTTATGCCCAAATAAATCTGTTGGTCTTTAAGGTGTCACCGAACTCCTCATCATTTTTGTGCATACACACTAACATGGCTACCCTTCTGATACTTGGGTTCCTAAATCCATATTTAAGTTCTTAAATAAGTGGTCTGATTTTGAGAAGTGCTAAGCACTGAACATCTGTCATTGTAAAATGGGACTTCAATACAGGTGAAGGTGGATTCCCTTCCCTGAAGAGTTTACAATCTAAATAAGACAAGAACAGACAGGAGAAGACAAAAACACATGGAGGGGATAAGTAAAGGGATAAGAGAGAGGGCAATATGATTATGGGATTGCTTGGGAGGCTAGTGCACGTGTATTGAAGGTATCCCATCTCTCCACAATATCTTGCTGTTGTGATCCTGTCATCCACTGATCTCCCATTGATTCTTTTCAGTGGAGAGAGTGGACTTACTGGTTGCGCTGAGCCGTAAAGAACAGGTGTATTTTGCCAGTATGTACCTGGAATGGCTAGGAGCAATCAACATGAGCAGATTTTGCACTCTCTCTCTCTCTCACATGTGTGCACATATGTAACCCCTGCTCTCTTCCCATTTACCACCTTTCCCTAGACCATACACAGCAACATATGCTGCTAATTGTATTTGAATGGGGAAAAAAAAATTGGAATAAGGCTTTCGGGTCTTGTCATGAACATTCTTAAAGGACAGGATATTAAACCCTTGGATTATGAGCCTTTATTAACAGCTCACCTGTAAATCATGATGATTTTCTTTTGTATGGAATTCTGCTCACAGCTAGGCTGGCGCCTCCTCCTGGTCACTCTGGGAATTAGTTCTCAAGGCCAACACCCGCTTCCTCGGTTTGCAAACCGCTGTTCTAACTCTTTCTCTCTCTCTCGTCTGCATCCCCTCTCTTGCGCCTGGAAGTGCAGCATCTTCTTCTTGATTTAGCTGTCTGGCTAGGTCACTCAGAGCTCCCCCTTCTGGGATACACTCGTTCAAATTCTTTGTCACTCCCACAGTGACCCAGGCAATCTTCCAGTTTGCTGCCCTGCCGGTCTATGCCATACCTCAGTGGCTGGTAGGGGAACCCGGGCCCACCCTCTACTCTGGGTTCCAGTCCAGAGACTGGTTTCAGAGTAACAGCCGTGTTAGTCTGTATTCGCAAAAAGAAAAGGAGTACTTGTGGCACCTTAGAGACTAACCAATTTATTTGAGCATGAGCTTTCGTGAGCTACAGCTCACTTCATCGGATGCATTCCGTGGAAACTGCAGCAGACTTTATATATACACAGAGAATATGAAACAATACCTCCTCCCACCCCACTGTCCTGCTGGTAATAGCTTATCTAAAGTGATCATCAGGTGGGCCATTTCCAGCACAAATCCAGGTTTTCTCACCCTCCACCCCCCCACACAAATTCACTCTCCTGCTGGTGATAGCCCATCCAAAGTGACAACTCTTTACACAATGTGCATGATAATCAAGTTGGGCTATTTCCTGCACAAATCCAGGTTTTCTCACATCCCCCCCACCCCCATACACACACAAACTCACTCTCCTGCTGGTAATAGCTCATCCAAACTGACCACTCTCCAAGTTTAAATCCAAGTTAAACCAGAACATCGGGGGGGGGGGGGGTAGGAAAAAACAAGAGGAAACAGGCTACCTTGCATAATGACTTAGCCACTCCCAGTCTCTATTTAAGCCTAAAGTAATAGTATCCAATTTGCAAATGAATTCCAATTCAGCAGTTTCTCGCTGGAGTCTGGATTTGAAGTTTACTCTACACCCAGCAGTTCTGGGCTTTCCTCTCCCAGCCCTCGCTGCTTCTTGCCTGGAGTGCTTCTTTCCACTCTAGTTCCCCTCCTCTCTCTGGGAGTACCAGCTCCAAACCCTCCTCCCTGTTCCTAGGGCATGAGTGCCCTTTCCCAGCCGCAGCCCTCATCTGTTGCCAGCTTCATGGCTTTCAGTCAGCTCCCTGCTCCCTGGTTCGTACTCCAGGCCTACCTGCCTGGCCATCTTAACACCCCCCACATCAGTCCTACGTGGGGTGGACACCCCGTCACAGATTCTCATATAATATTTGCTCACGCTCACTATAAATTTTATAAAAGTAGCTTATAACTGTGGTTAAGATGCTGCATTAAAGCAGTTAAACAGCCTCCTTATTCGTATTATGCTGTAGCCACAACACATTATACTTGCCTAATAAATTTATTTTTTGTGTAATGAAATTGTCATCAAAGCATAGTTAATCTGAACTGAATTAGATTATAATTGGAGCTCTTCTGCTCAAGGAATTAAAATTATTCTTCATTGTTGTAGACTGACAATGCAACATTTGTTTATATATATATATATTCTTCTAAATGGCATCTGTAGCATTAGGGTGAGCTGATCAGTTTCATGTTTCTGAGCATCCTGCGGTGTAATGTTACTATGTTTTGGAACATGGTGCTTAATTGTTCTGCTGATAATTCATCACATTTTCAGCCTGTTCATTAAGATGTGCAAGTACTTGGGGAAACAGTCTCATACATAAGGGTACTCATTTTTTTCTGCATTGCTGGTCACGTGTGCTAGGGTGCGTGATGTCATCTTGGACCCCTGGGATGCGGGGTGGGGCGGCAGAAATCAACACTCCCTTGCAGTGTTAGAGGCTGAGGGGTAAATCAACAGCCCAACACTCACCCAAAGTCACCAGGCAAGGGAGAGAATCCTCTTTGGTTGCATCACTCAGGTAACTGAAATAACTCCCACAAGCCCTTATGCATCCCACTCATCCCTTCCACTGCGGTGTGGAGGATAAGGGGACGCACTCAGGAAACGATCCTCTGGTCTTTCCCCTCCCAGTGCCATCCTCTCATCTCCTGCATACTTTTTTGCAAAGAGCTTATGCTGGTCCGGGCACTGCACAGGAAGTGCACCCCTATTATGTATGTACCCCAGGGGCTCACTTTGTGGAGGTGACTGGCACTGGAATGAGGCACACAGGGGATGTCCTCTGCTCTTGTGGTGACCTATTGTGCATGATCTCCTTGTATGACAGCATGAAGAAAGTATGGTGGGAGGGCAGTGCCTGAGCAAGCTGGAAGAGGGGTCATTGTCAAAGGATCTACACCCTAAACTGATCCTCCTGTCATACTCACTTTGTTTCGAGGCAGGGAATCGGTGTAGGGGCCCATTGTGGAGGCTACTTCAGCCATTTGGGTTAAGGAGCTTCTGTGATGTAACTCCTCTGTGGGGAGCATTATTTTCTCTGCATGCTTCAGCCCTTTGTGTTATCTGACGGCATTTCAAGCACCATGTTGTGCAGAGCTAGCCTGAAGAGGGCCAGGAATACAGTGCTTAGGACACTTGTGGCTGCCCCGAGGTCTGTCTCCACTACTGCTCCCACCATCGCTATCTCCTGTGGAGCAGACCTGAGGAACGCAACAGTGGGAAATGTGGGGCAAAAAGAGCCGACAGTTGAAGTCCCTGTCTATCCAGAGCATTTATACCATGGTCATCATGATGGTATTTTAGCACATAGGGAACCCATGGTAGAATCCAGCTAGCAACAGCTGTGTGTAGACACATTTGCATTGTTATTGACATAGCTCTGGTCCCAAGGTAGATGTAAGCCCCATACAGGAGTGAGGGGCCAAGGAAAAAAACCTTTTCTCCTCCATACACTAAACCAAAATTTATGTGCACAGCATGCTGCGTTAATACTATTCCAATATCCATCAATTTTAAAAAATGCATGGAGAGAGAAAAAGTCGGGCAAATCCTCAGCTGGTTTATAATAGCATAGGTGTATTAAAACCAGAGGAGCTACACCAATGTGCACCCACTAAAGACACAGCCTACTGTCCCACATTTACTCTGTTGATACTTCTGTGTGCTTATAATCCATGAGAATTTGCAGCGTGACAAGCCACTAGGGTAATTTCCCCTGAAGATGGTATACCAGGACGGGCCCAATTCTGCAGGAAGAGTTGAAGATTCTTCATTCTTCTTGCCTTCAGTAGGAGCTGAGAGCATTCGGTGCCTCGCAGACCCAGGCCCACTAGGAATTACCTAACCAGCTGAAATATATTACTGACAACATAGGACCTGCTCCTATTTCTCTTCAGGTTCTTATCCAGCCCACATCATCACGGCATGTGAGCACCTTCCGGAAGTGCATTGAGCTGAAACTAGCTGAAACTAGCACTTGGCACATCTAGGTATCTCTCTCTTCCTTTCCCCAGGGGTAAAACCCAGATGGGGACTTATTTCACCATGAAATATACGTAGTACGTACAAAAAATTGTACTAAAAGAACGTTCTGAAGGTTGCAAAGTCAAAGCACTCAAAAGTTGAGAAATGCCAAGATTCAGCTTGCCCATGCAACTTGAATTTGACCCTGGGTGCCTATGCATTATGATACAGTCTTTAATCACTGATCACATACTATTTTTATTTCCACAGGGCCCCTGGCTCATTCAATGCACAGGATGGACCTTTAGGTAGCCTGGGCAATGCCCATTTAGTGCCTGGAAGATAAGGACCAAGACCTTGAATGTGACACAGTATTTTATCAGAAGCCAGTGTGGTTAGCAGAGGATAGTTGAACTGATGCTGAACACTTTCTGGAAGGCACTGAGTGCCAGGCGCCCGTGGGAGCTTTGCCATTGATTTGAATGGGTGCAGTATCAAGCCCTGAGTGTTTTCAATTCCCACCAACACCATGAGAACTGATCATGCTCAGCATCTTGTAGCAAGTGCCCAGCACTTCTCAGGATCTGGCCATAATGAGCCAGCCACATAAAGTTGTATATAATTTTCTGGAAAATATTTTACAATATGATTAAGCACAGCTATTAAATTATTTTCTTCTAAAGAAAATAGTGCTCATTCAGGGGCAGGATTGATTGATAAATCAGGGTTTGTGGGTTTTTTAATAGCTCAGTCTATAGAGGAAAACACAAGGTGATGCAGAAAGGGGAAAAAAAAACCCACCAAAATGAAGGCTCAGTCCTTTTTCCACTGAAGCCAGTGGCAAAAGTCCCATCAATTTCAGTAGGAGCGGGAGTGAGCCTTGAAAAAATATACCACACAAGTTCCTACCTACAATCTCACCATCTCCACAGTGTTTCTGAGCTATGGTCTGCCCGGGGCTGGAAAGCTCATGAGAATAAGATCCTTGCCTCCCACTCTCCACAGCTACCAGTTCTTCCCCATCTCTACCCCTTGCCATGGAACCGTGCTGTCCACAGCAGTAACTTGAGTGACTTCAAAAATAGTTGCTTTGTATATAAAATATTTAACAAACTTTCTTTAAAACCTTTTGCAAAAACTCAGGCAAAAGCTAGAACAAGAGAGTCTCTAGCAAACCCTATGTAACAGCCTGTGCCAAAGAAAGTACGGGGGGAAGGAATAGGCAGAAGCTGCACTAGATATCACATTGTTCCACACTGCTTGCAAGTCAGCGTGCTCAACTGTTTTGACTGTCCCTCTCTTCAGACACAAATTTATCTTTGCCCAACTTTCTGGTCATGTTAAATGTTAGCACCAGAAACACCAGGCCTCACACTGGAAAATTAGAAATTGCTACTGAAAGAAATTATTTCTGTGTTCTTTTCACTTCCTTCCTCCTCTGATTTTACAACCCCGATTTGTCCACATCACCTCCCTCATATTTGGTTCAGGCCAGGCAGGCAGTACACTCTTTACATTCTTCAGGGTAGGGGCTCTCTCTCTCTCTCTCTCACTGTATGTTCATAAAGTGCCTAGCAAATTGGGGCCATGATCTCAGTTGGCAGCTCAAGGTGTAATATAAATCTATTTAAATATAGCCAAAGGCAAGGTCCTACAATGAGGAACAATGAATGCTACAGGATGTGTGGGAATCAATTATTCTGAAAAGGGCTTAGGGATCTTGGAGAATAACATACTGAACACAAGATCCCAGTGTCGCTAAAAGGGCTCACGGGCTTAAATAAACAGAGAAATACTGAGTTGGAGGAAGAAGTTATTAACTCTTCATACAGTATTGGTGAGAGCACTGCTGGAATATTGTATCCCATTCTTGTGTCTCCCCTTTCAAAAGGTTGTTGAGAAGTTGGAAAGCATTCAGGAAAGAGCTACAGGGATGATTCAAGGTCTGGAAAATCTGCCTTACACAGAGAGATAAAGAACCTCATTCACTTAACTTATTGAGCAGATGGCTAAAAGGTGACTGTCTCTTCAAGAAGATTTCCAACAATGGAGGGCTCTTTAATCCAGTTGTAGAGGTATAACAAGATTCAGTGACAGAAAGCTGCATCTAAGTAAGTTCTGGAGATAAGGCAAAAATTTTAAGAGAGAGTGATGAACCCCTGACACAATTTACAAGGGGTGTGGTAGATTTCCCAGCCCTGAAATCTCTAAATAAAGAGCTGCCTTAGCTCCACCAGAAGTTATCGGGCTTGATACAGGAATTACCAGGTGTTACGCAGCAGGTCAGACTAGATGGTCATAAAGGTCCCTTCTGGTCTTAAAGTCTATTCATCTATGTAATAGCTTGGTGCCATGTTACATTATGTTCCAGCATGACCACTTGCATACACTACAGCATCTATGCCCAGGGGTGATGATGCTGACACACCTGAGTAAAGTGCTTTGACAGTTGGGTGAAAAGTTCTACATAAGAACTAAGGGTGATTATTATTCTCACGTAATTAGGTAGGGAGATTTCCCCCCATTCTCCACTCCTAGCCTAAGCCTCAATTACTGTTCTTGTTATTAACATGTGCTCCCCCAAATAATTCTAGTTCAAAGACCAACCCAGATCCTGCCTCTCTTGGGCAACCCGTGGTACTCATGGAATTGCCTCAGTAGTAGGGCTGCTGTAATTCCCATGAACTGGACTATATATCCTTGATGGAGCGTGTGGAGGCCAACAATTCAGAGTGTTGGAGTGAGTGGAGCACAGGGGGTGAGGAGCACACTTTAATTAACTCTTTTACTTTGTGCAGCTCAAGGAAAAAATAAATCACAGGAAGCAGTTCTATTTTGATTAATGAGGATGAACCAGGAGGCTTCTGCAGTAGTCAAACTTCTCTCTGCATATGCTAGCCTGCTGAAGAACCAATATCTACAGCCTACTTATGCTGCCCAGGTGATTACAGACAGATCCTAAATTACCATGGGAGAAGGAATAATGTAGTGTTTTTGGAGTGGTCCAGTTCTCGGTGGATGTTGCTAAGCGCTAGAGCAGTCAGAGTCTCTTTGTCTGTCATACGGTGGACTACACTCTGTTTTGCTAGGCATGTGGGATAGCCGAAGTCATCTGCACCGGAGGTGTATGCAAGTTGGCGGAAGCTATAGCCAGCCACAGAAAGAGAAGAGAGGTTTCAGGTGCTAGTAGACCTTAACATTCACTAGGGATTTTCTTAAGGGATAAATTTGAGGAAAATGGAACAAATATCTTCTGCCTGGGCTAAGGTAATGTTTTAAGAAATTATAGAAGTGGGTTTTAGAAGCCACTTTATTCCAGTATTTAACGAATCCCATATACTTCCTCCAGCATTGCACAGTGTAAGTGGCATTTCTGTAGGAATAGCAATTCGTTAGGGAGTACAAGCTAAAGTGCCATAAATTGGGTACATTGGAAAGTATAGACTGAATACTGGGAAAGGCTCCCTAATAACAAGATCAACTAAATGATGGTATAGTCTCCCAGAGAGCATGGTGGGAACTGCATTGCTTGAAGCAGAGAAAGGAAGCTCTTGTGGTTAAGGTAATGGATTGGGGGTCCAGAGTCCTGCATTCAGTTCCTTTCTGCAGCAGACTTCCTGTGGGACCTTGGGCAAGTTATTTAAGCTGTCTGTGCCTCAGTTCCCTATCTGTAAAGTGGGAATAACACTTCCTTTCTCCTACTCCGTGTCCAGTCTATAATAATAAATTATTATCACACCAGTAGAAAATATACTCTGGGAGGCACTTCACAAAGGTGGGTAAGTATCATTATCCCCATTTTACACATGGGGAAACAAAGGGACTTGCCCAAGGCTAACTAGTGACTCAGCAGCAGCTATTGCAAACAGCATCCAGGTCTCCCGATTCCTGGCCCTGTTGTTTGGGCCACATTGCTTCCGAACAGGAGACCTCACCTAATTCCAGTGATGATGATTAACAGTCTCCTTACAGTGAGCCTAAGCAAGTGGCATAAAATCAATGAATAAGCCTATTTTCCCTGATGCTCACCATTCCTGTGCAATAATTGCTCTGTGCAGACATTTTTTCTGAGCTCAATAAGTATTTTATTTATATGGAAACATCTCGGCTAACGCCCACAGTAAACATGAGGTGGTAGTCAAAACGCTACCACATCTATTATTGCAGGGAGTGGGCTGAGGAATTTCTGCTTCTGCTATGAACAGGCCTTAATTTATTATCTTTGTCATATACTCATTAATTGTAATTGGTGAGATGAGCAATCCAGTTCGAGATGATTGTTACCATTAATTAAGCGTGCCCAAGTCCCAGGGTTTTGTATTTATTTTAAAATTAAATTTACCATTAAAAATGCTCAGATCAAACTTATTGCTAAAAATGGTGCATAGCCAGTAAATCCTGAGCCTGGGACAAAGCACAGCACAAGTTGTGTAGTGTGCTGGAACTCTAACGAATAAATAGGAGTGTGGCAGGCAGCAGTGTTGTGACCCAGGGTTGCAGTGCCACTCAGGTTTGGCTCAAGCAAAAGTGGCTGGGTTGTGGCCTGAATGGCCCCCCAGCTCTGTAACCTGTGGTGCTGTATGTCTATCTCCAAGCATTGCCGTGGCGACAGTGCAATCTAACAGAACTGTGGGCAGGGAGCCAAGAGTTCTAGTCCTGTCTCTGCCACCAGCTTTCTGTGAGACCTTAGTCCCAAAGGACTTGCCTAAAGTTTCAAGTGACTTTATTTTGGGGGGGGGGCCTTCCATTTTTGGATGTCTGGCTTAAAATTCCTAGTATTTAAACAAAACAAGCAAGAAATGATCCTTATTGTCATAGCGTCTCAAGCTGGGCACTCAGAAATTGAGGATCGTTAAGACTTTATCTTGGTGCCTCAGTTTCTCCATGTTGAAAATGGGGAAAATCCTACCCCCAGTTTTGTAGACTCCTGCGGCGGAAGGGGACTGAGGCCTACATTAGCTCTACACCAGTGGTACAGCACAGGCAGCTTCACATTACCAGTCTTCACGGCAGGGAGGGGGAGTTTAGTTTACTAGCAAGCACAGTACAGGTGCATGGGCCAGTGGATGGTAACCACTGTTTTAAGCGATCTCTAAAGACTAATAGGAAATTTAAATTGAGACGTTTGAAAGCATAATGGTTTCCTAAATTTGAGAACACCTGCAGGAGGAAGTAGGGCTGCTTAGAAAGCTGCTGCTAAAATACTGCTTTATGATGTATGGAATGTGCCACAGAAGTGCTAAATATTATTATCATTTATTATTACAGCTGCACAATATCTCAGCCATTCTTTAGTTTACCAAGTCATCTTCTCTTCTGTCACGGCAGCTGTCACCAGGCTGCAGTTAATTTGCGGGGTGTTTGTTTTTTAGCAGTTTAACACAAAGAAAAAACAATGGGAATCAATTATATTACATGTTACAGGCTGGGAAAGGGGGAATGTGCCAGCAAACTGACATACAACCCAGTAAGATAATTTATAAACAAAAGAGAACAAAAACCTATTCCAGAATAAAGCAATACAGGGTATACGTGGTAGGCAGGGGTTAAAAGTTGGTGTTCTAATGAGATATGGAAAAGATCCATACTAATGAGAAATGACCTTCATAACTCATTTCCCAGATCCACTGAGTTTCATTTGTGGAATTTATTTTTACATATCTCATACTGATCCATCTTTGTTATCACAGTTACAGAGTTATTAATACATCAGATAGTCTTGCTGCAAATTTTTTTTTTACTTCTTCAGAAAATTGCTTTCCTTACAGAAATCAGTGTTTAAAAATTGTCTTTATTTTTAATTTCCTAGTATTTTATTGCTATAATTATATCTTAATGCTGCTTTCCACCACTGCAGCACTTTGCTTGCGAGGATCTCAAAAGTGCCTTACAAGTTTGTGTACACTACAGGCTCACACCGCCCCTGTGAAATTGAGAGGAGCGGTAATACTTAGTTCTTATAAAGCGCTTTTCATTCCATAGCTCTGAAAGCCCCTTTACAAAGGAGGTATCACTAGCCCAAGCTGGGAAACCAAGGCACAGAGAGAAGTGTCCTGCCCAACCTAGCTTAGTGAATTAGGGATAAAGACAAGTGAAACCCAGATCCTCTGACTCCCAGTCCCCTGCGGTCGCCACCATACGGTTAGGATTATAGAATATCAGGTTTGGAAGGGACCTCAGGAGGTCATCTAGTCCAACCCCCCCCCTCAAAGCAGGACCAATCCCCAATTTTTGCCCTGATCCCTAAATGGCCCCATCAAGGATTGAACTCACAGTGGTACATCTCAACGTTTGGAGGTTTTATTCAGTTCAGGATCCCCGAGGACAATGTTTACTTAAAACTTCTGGGTCTGAAAAACTGCAGAGAATCTTACAAGATTCCCACTGCATGCTGCTTTAAATTTAAAAACCCACATAATATGCAAACCATCTTTCTTGAGGAATTTTGGCAATTCCCCTCCCACCCCTGGCTGGAATCCAGAAGAGTGGTGACGCACATAAGTGAAGAAAAAAAGAAATAAAAATCAAGAAAAGTTTGTTTGATTTCATATAAAGAATTTGGTCAGTTCTCATTTGATCTCTTCCGATTTTCCCCATCCTTCTGTGTTGCTGGGGAGGAAGTATGGGTAGCTTCCACCCTGCACAGCAGAACATGAGAATGAGCACAGAGCACTTATGAGTGAGATAGGAAGCAGGGGACCATCTACTGTGCTGGCTCAGTGAATTATGATGACATCTAGCCTTCCGACCACATTGTACACGTGCAGCTGTCTGCAGCAGACAACAGCCAGGGGTGGACCCTGCTGCCTTTCAAGAGAGCCTTCCTGGGCCAGCCTGACCTGTGTCAGAATAGCAGAGCACTTCACAAACTGCATACAGGACATCACTGAAATGCACCCACTGCTGGTTCCCACTCCACCCTTCAGCCACCCCTCAAAGTGAACCCTTCTTCTGAGCTTTAAGCTGAAGTTAACTTTCCCTCCCATTATGTATTTGTTTTTGCACCTCTCTTCATTACATGGTTTGAGGCGGGGCTGTGAGAGGAAGGCTCAAAAGAATCTGTTCCCCATGCCATTTGCAATCCAGGTCTGACTGATCCACAACAGAACCATTCTCATGGAGATTTCCAACCTCATTTTGCAGGCATGAAGCAACTAAGCACCCAGCGCTTTACAGCGCTAAAACTTGCATCGCTCAGGGGTGTGTTTTTTCACACCCCTGAGTGAAGAACGTTTCAGCACTGTAAGTGGCAGTGTAGACAAGGCCTAAGCTTCAGTAGAGTTGCTCCTGGTTTAAGTTACTGTGAGAGAACCAGGCCCCGTGTTTTCAGTACTTGCGATAACAAGAACATCTTTCATTTACAATCCTCATCACTACTTTCTAGAAAGCTGCCCTTGGTATCAGGAATGGAAACTTGGGTGATCAACTTGTCCCTGGAAACTTTTGCCACCTATATATATCCCAGGTGTGTGAATCTGAGGCCCTATAAACATTGTCAGTATTAGACTCTATCTTGACCACTCTTTGTTCAAACTCTTCTTTAATTCCTTCACCCATCTCTATTCTCTCCTTTATGATTGCCATAAATCCTTGCTCACCAAACTTCAGTATGCCTGAAATGTAGCAGTTCATGTCTCTTCACCTGCATCTAGGAACAGAGACCTATAGTTCACATCCTCTGACTGTAAACCCTTTGGGACAGGATCTTTCTCTTACTATGTATATGTATAGTACCTATCACATTGGGACTCCAGTCTCAGCTGGGGCTTCATGGCACTATTAGAATATAAAAAATATCTTTAAGGCCTATATTTGCAACCCACTTGTGTCCACCGGATGGTCCTCTTGTCATTGCCTGGAGCTTTCCAGGATAAGTGTCAGACACTCCTGCCACAGCCCAAGGTTGTCAGCCTTCAAGGCACACTGTAAGGATTTTGGCTGGTCTTTTTTTTTTTATTTGGCTTTTGATTAATTTACTTAGTAAAGTTCTATTTATGCTTTACAGACGCAGTATTTTGTGTGTCGACACGATTGGTGCTCTAGAAATACCGAAACTGGATTAGATTTGATTGACAGACAGACATCTGGTTCCAAGTCAGTTATCCTGGTGATATAAATCCTGTTTATAGTGGCGGGAAAGCACTTGCTCGTTAATTGAGAAAAGTAGTTAGGAGAAGGGAGATTATCACATCTCATAAATGGCTCGAATCCTCAAGTGGGAAGATGGTCGTCTGGAAATACATTTAAGTTTATTTTTAGTACCTTGTTACAGTGCTAAAGTAATAAAATGCAAAGTACAGGAAGGCAGCAGTTTCAAATGGAGCTTTTAGAGAGAGGAGCTGAAGACTGCTCTTGCAATGTTTCCAAATTCTACCTGCCTGTCCAAACAATACTGGATTAATGTGGAAAACCAGCTTTTTGCTATGAAAAATGACTGTTGTATCCAAAAAGCTTTTATCCTACACAAATGATTGTTTTAGTCAGCATGGTGAATGGAGAGGGGTTTTGGAAGTTGATACAAATTAATATGATCATTTACTTGTTTGTATTAGCACCTAGAGACCCCCATTGAGATCAGGACCACACTGTGGTAGGCAATGTACCTGCACTTAGTGAGAGACAATGCTTGCCCCAAGGAGATTACAAGCTGCATAGACATGACAGACAAACAGTGGGGGAAAGTAATTGCTGTGATCTCAGTTTTAGAGGTGAGGAACTGACTTGCCCAAGGTTACCCAGGAAGTCTGCAGCAGAAATTGAGCCCAGGGTTTCCTGAGTCCTAGGCCTGTGCTTTTACCATAAGACCAGCTTTCTTCTATGATTCACAGATGAGGAACAACAAGGTAGGACAGAAAGGGGAAGGTGAAATAACTGGGGTGTTTCAGGGATCCCTTCTTTGGGGAAGATGCTGCTTCTCTTGTGCATTCCTGTTGAAGTCAAAGGAAGTTTTGTGGGTATAAAAATGCAGGATCAGACCCCTTGTTGCTTGGAGGAGTGTACAAAAGGCTATCTTTGCTGTTGACATGATAATAGGCAATATTCAGGAACAACTCCATATGATTTAAATTTAATTAGGCTTGTGGGTGTAAAAATGACTCATGCAGTGAAATGTAAGCTTTGTGATGTTAGAGACCAAACAATTGGTGGGGCAAATCATGAAGGCCTTACATAGTTTTTACTGAGCTCTTATTCAGGCAAACTCCCAGTGACTTCAATGGGTGATTGCTTTTGTTAGAACAAAGTTAAAACTGAAGGACATATAACCTACAGATCTGTGCCAGTGAACCTCTGCAAGGGGGGTAGAGGAGTTTGGAAAAAAATAACAGATCAGAAGACAGGTATAGAATAGGAGACAGGATTTTATCTCAGTAAGTAATGGTAACGATAGCATTGTGAACACAGGATGCAACGGAGCTGGGGGGAAATGGGAGGGAGACAATTCAACTTGTCAAGAAATGTAGTTACTGGCAAAGATGAGATGCATATGCGATGGGAAAAGGAGACAAAGAGAAAAATACTACCCTTATTGAAGTCAATAAGAGTTTTGCCATTGATTCTCAATAGGCCCAGGATTCAGAACTGTTGAGTTTTATTCCCAGCTCTGTCACACTTTGTGTCCTTGGGGCATTTTGAAATCCTTGGGTGAAGGGTAGGTTTGTGCATGTGCGTGTGGTCTGCTGTGAGCAGAGACAGAGTTGTAGAGAAGGCAGCACTGAAAGGTTCTGAACTCTAGAGTAGCTGGCGCAGAGGAAGCTGCTTTGACAAATCTAGTGCTTTAAGAAAGTCAGATGTCACCAGGATCAGTGCAGAAGCAGCTGTTTTAACACCACAAGGAGAGGGAGAGAGAACAAATTTAAGTGACTGGACTGTGGTATGTTCTTATGATGGATCAGCAGTAGGATACAATACAGGCAAGAGGAGAAAAAAGGGCTGCAAGATGGTGAAGAGAAATAGTCAAACTGAACTTAAAACAAATATTTTGTCTGCAAATGATATCTGTTTAAATCTCTCTTCACTGTTCATCCACGGATTGCAAGAGATTGGGCCTGATGTACCCAAGAAAAAGCTAATTGCTATGAGGACCAGATCCTCAGCTGGGAGTAAATGGGTGAAGTGACATTAAAGTCATTGCAGTTGCATGCATGTACATCAGCTGAAGACTGGCCCATATAATTATGCTACTGTTTTTGGTGGAGTGAACCTGGATTTTTTGCATCAGAATCAATGACAGTTCCTGGGAAACCTCCACAGTTGAAACCAGTGAAAGGTTCATGTGAACTACCCTGGAACCAACAATCTCAGCAGCCTTAATGTTATGGCTTAAATCAGCAATTCTGGTGCAAGCCTGTAGCAGTCCAATTTTTCAATTATTATCAGAACATCTGATTGCTGTTTTGAATGGTTGAATTTGGGATAGTTTATAATATTACACAGAAACATGAAACTCAGTATCTTCTGGCACCCAAAGTTTATTCCTGGGAACACTCATTAGCCTTTTAAACCTTGCAAAGCAGTTATTGTAACATACATTAAACTTCATCTTCAGCCTGAGAGAGATGCGGTAAAATCTGCCATGCCCTTGGTACTGATGTGTAACAGACTATTTTGAAACCACCTTGCAGAATAAATAACAAAAGCACAATAGATGCTAGCACTGTTTTGAGGAGCAGTGCAAACATAGCTAGCCCTTACTGCTTTGACAAGGGACGATTTAGGCTGTCAGACATTGTGCACATTGATGGGAAAGTCACATAGCCAAGCGATGTTCAAGCTGAAAGAAGAGGTAATTGCCAACACCTCTGGACTCCCTCTGTATGCTGCCGAAAGGACCAGCACTGATGTCAGCTTCAAACACATTAACCATTTGCAACAAAGGAGCTGAGAAGCAACCAGTCTGAAAGCAGATTGTCTCTCTTTTTTGCCCATCATTGAAAGTGGTGGGATAGGATGATTTGATTTTTTACATGCAAGTCTTGGATGGTGGCTGTTTTATTTCTGAGATCAGGATTGGGAGGTGTTTTTGTGCAGTCTAGTTAAACTTCTTATAATTATTTTATTACAAGTGTTTATAGTGGGCTTATCGCTGTTTAGGTTAGAGGAGGTTTTGGAATTAATTGATAAACTTAACAGTAACAAGTCACCGGCACCAGATGGCATTCACCCAAGAGTTCTGAAAGAACTCAAATGTGAAATTGCGGAACTAGTAACTATGGTTTGTAACCTTTAAATCAGCTTCTGTACCCAATGACTGGAGGATAGCTAATGTAACACCAATATTTAAAAAGGGCTCTAGAGGTGATCCCGGCAATTGCAGACCGGTAAGTCTAACGTCACTACCAGGCAAATTAGCTGAAACAATAGTAAAGAATAAAATTGTCAGACACATAGAAGAACATAAATTGTTGGGCAAAAGTCAACATGGTTTCTGTAACGGGAAATCATGTCTTACTAATCTATTAAGAGTTCTTTGAAGGGGTCAACAAACATGTGGACAAGGGGGATCCAGTGGACATAGTATACATAGATTTCCAGAAAGCCTTTGACAAGGTCCCTCACCAAAGGCTTTTATGTAAATTAAGTTGTCATGGGATAAGAGGGAAGATCCTTTCATGGATTGAGAACTGGTTAAAAGACAGGGAACAAAGTGTAGGAATAAATGGTAAATTTTCAGAATGGAGAGGGGTAACTAGTGGTGTTCTTAAAGGGTTAGTCCTAGGATCAATCCTATTCAACTTATTCATGAATGATCTGGAGAAAGAGGTAAACAGTGAGATGGCAAAGTTTGCAGATGATACTAGACTGCTCAAGATAGTTAAGACCAAAGCAGAGTGTGAAGAACTTCAAAAAGATCTCACAAAACTAAGTGATTGGGCAAGAAAATGTCAAATGAAATTTAATGTGGACGAATGTAAAGTAATGCACATTGCAAAAAATAACCCCCAACTATACATACAATATGATGGAGGCTAATTTAGTGACAAGTAATCAGGAAAAAGATCTTGGCGTCATTGTGGCTAGTTCTCTGAAGACGTCCACGCAGTGTGCAGCGGCAGTCAAAAAAGCAAACGGGATGTTAGGAATCATTAAAAAAGAGATACAGAGTAAGACGGAGAATATCTTATTGCCCTTATATAAATCCATGGTACGCCCACATCTTGAATACTGCGTACAGATGTGGTCCCCTCATCTCAAAAAAGATACACTGGCATTAGAAAAGGTTCAGAAAAGGGCAACGAAAATGATTAGGGGTTTGGAACGGGTCCCATATGAGGAGAGATTAAAGAGACTAGGACTTTTCAGCTTGGAAAAGTGGAGACTAAGGGGGGATATGATAGAGGTATATAAAATCATGAGTGGTGTGGAGAAAGTGAATAAGGAAAAGTTATTTATTTGTTCCCATAATATAAGAAATAGTGGCCACTAAATGAAATTAATGGGCAGCAGGTTTAAAACAAATAAAAGGAAGCACTTCTTCACTCAGCACACAGTCAACCTGTGGAACTCCTTGCCTAAGGAGGTTGTGAAGGCTAGGACTATAACAGGGTTTAAAAGAGAACTGGATAAATACATGGAGGTTAAGTCCATTAATGGCTATTAGCCAGGATGGGTAAGGAATGGTGTCCCTAGCCTCTGTTTGTCAGAGGGTGGAGACGGATGGCAGGAGAGAGATCACTTGATCATTACCTGTTAGGTTCACTCCTTCTGAGGCACCTGGCATTGGCCACTGTTGGTAGACAGGACACTGGGCTGGATGGACCTTTGGTCTGACCCAGTATTGCCATTCTTATGTTCTTCTTATGTTCAACTACCTGAAAGGGGGTTCCAAAGAGGATGGATCTCAACTGTTCTCAGTGGTAGCTGATGACAGAACAAGGAGTAATGGTCTCAAGTTGCAGTGGGGGAGGTTTAGGTTGGATATTAGGAAAAACTTTTTCACTAGGAGGGTGGTGAAACACTGGAATGCGTTACCTAGGGAGGTGGTGGAATCTCCTTCCTTAGAAGTTTTTAAGGTCAGGCTTGACAAAGCCCTGGCTGGGATGATTTAGTTGGGGATTGGTCCTGCTTTGAGCACGGGGTTGGACTAGATGACCTCCTGAGGTCCCTGCCAACCCTGATATTCTATGATTCTATGATTATGTGCTTTCTGATATTCTTGGGCTGAAGCAGAGCTGTGTCCAAATATCCCTGGGCCATTGGAAAGTTGGGTTTCGGATCCAGCTTTCTGATCAAAGACTTGGGTTCAAACACCACCTGATCTTCAGGAAAATCTGGATCTCAGCTACTTTCTCGGATCCATCTCTACTATAAAATCTGCAGGCCAAGAATAAGGCTGATTGCTTTATGTTGAGTATGTCTCTGCATAAATCAATATGAGAATGAGAGTAGCACAAATGTGCCTCTCTTTCTGTCATGCCATCGTTGATGATGTGAGGGACTACCCTCCAAAAGATACTGTCCATGCTCATTCCAAACCTCATTCCACCAATGACTGGAATTGCTAGAGTGTGTAAAAGTTTTTCGGTGATATAGACCCATTCACTGCAATAGGGACTGATCTTTGGCCAAGAAACATTTCAGTTATTGATTTTTTTTATTAAAAAAAAACCCCTATAGCATACATGGACGGAGGGCTGTAGATACAAATCTATTTGCACTGTGAAACAACCCATGGCAAAACTGTATCCCTATAGATACCTACAACATGCTCGTTTCCTGTACAACAAGGCTTCAGATCTATGATATTTCCATGCAAAGAAGCCAAGTAATAGTAGCAAAGTGAAAAAGAAACAACGACTCTGATTAGGAATGGGAAGAGGGATGGTCTCGTGTTGAAAGCTGAAGAGCAACAGTTAGAAGATTTTTGTTTCTCTGCTGCTCTGAGATACAGCCCTCCTTTGAAGATTTGCGCAGTCCCCAAGCCCTCTGGTGCAGTGGCAGTGAAGGGGGACTTCCACTCATCCTCTCTGGGAAACTCTAGTCTTGGTCCCAAAATAGGAAATTGTAGGGCCCAGTTTGTGTCCCATGTTTTCTGTGCTTCCTTTGTCCAAGGCCCTCTTCACACGCGGCTACATTGGCTCCTAGCCTCCCAAGCCCCTTCTGAGCCTTCTCCCCAGAATCCTTTCCAGGCTTTTTCCATCAGGGAGGCCCATCACAGGTCTTGCCTCTCTCCCAGGAACTGGGCAAGCTTTAGACAGCTTCTCTTTCCTTTTCTGTTAAGCCTACAGATCCTATGCACTGTATGAACCACAACTCCTAGGATGCCATTGGTCTTGGAGAAAACCAGGTAGAGGCATTAGTAGTCTACCTTTAAAGGGACAGCACACCCTGAGAGCACTCTGCCCCCAGAGACCTGGCTGAGCTCAATTCTTGTTAGTGCTAAGAGCAGGATGCATAAATTTTCCATTCACCTCTGAAGCACAGACCCACTTAGAAAGCTGGCCGCTCATTTGGTGGCAAGATTTGACAGCGGCGCAAAGGACAGAACTACCCTCTCATGTCTAGAAAGGGCTCCAGATGAAACCAGGCAGAGTCACTTTTTTGGGGCAGTTCAGGGATGTTTGCACTGCCAGTATCTGTGCATCATTACTTCTGTGACCAGACATTCTTCAGGGCTGTCAGTCTGATATGTTTCATTACATTGACTCTCAAAATAAACAAGAAAAAATGTATAAACCGACAACCGAAAAATAACGTAAGCAGCAAAGATGAAAAGTAAGGTACAGTAGGACACGGCTCGCTTGGGATTTTTTAGTGTTGTGTCAATATTGCTTAAATCTAAATCACATTAAATTCCCGCTGCACAGATATATTCCATTGCTTCTACAATGTTTATGCTTTATTTGCTGTCAGTTTTCCCCCCCTCCTTATATCAAAGTATTCCTTAGGTTCATGAATTGGTGAAGTCTCTACATGTGAATTTGAGCCAAAACCCCAGGGAGACGAGTGTGGCATTTGCACACCCTATTGACATTTAAAACAAAAGTCAAGCCCTGAAAACATCACAAAATTATGGGTTAGATTCCCTTTCGGTGCCTGCATAAATTAGCAATACTGCCATCCTTGTCATTTAATGCTACACCTGCACCCGTGTGGAAATTCATATGAACAGCACTGGCCCACCAATGTCACTTGCTGTCAAGGATGAGGAATAATTTCACATGGGCTGACGCTGTGTAGTAGGAGCCTCTTCAGGGCTGAGTTTTAAGAGCGACTTGCAGATTACATTGCAGACTTAAAACAAAGGACAAAAAACAATCTTGTCATTGTAAGTGTTTCACAATGTAGGTGCCATTGATTCATCTAACCTTTCCTAATCACTTGTCCAAACTGATTCCAAAGCTCAAGAATTGGATCTATTATATACCTTATGTTAGACTTGGGGCCAAATCCTGGACTTCAGGGGGCAAGATCCTTAGTACAGAATGGATCCCCAAAACTTCCTGATGTTGAGTAGAACCTGACTTTGTGAGAAGCCCATTGAAATCAGTGCAGGTGGCTTGCACAGCACTATTCAGTGTCGGTATCAGAATCTGCCCCTATGTAAATAGCTATCAAAAAACTGGTTTGTATTGACCTCTAGAGAGAGACTGGAAACTGTTTAAACATGGTTTGTTTCAGGTTGACTCGCATGGATAGTGACATTAGGTTGGGGTTTTCTTTAATGTTGTGGCCTAGATAGGGACCTCAGGATTTTAAGGGAATATTTTGTTTTGTTTTAAAATACTTCTAAGACAGTTTGGCTCTATCTATGTTAGTTGGCCAAATCACCTAGATAGCACTCATCAGCCATAAATCTCACAGCAGTTTTACAAAGCATCACTTTCCCCGTTTTCTAGGTGAAGAAACTGTGGGCAGGTCTAAACTGGAAGCACTACAGTGGCACAGCGGCGCGTCTGGTGAAGACGTTCTGTGCCAATGGGAGAACACTCTCCAGTCGGCATAATTACTCCACCTCCACGAGAGGTGCAAGCACATAGCACTGGTGTGGACAGCGCTTAGGCCACTGTAACTTGCATCGCTCAGGGCATCTTTTTTCACACCCACGAGCGACATAAGTGAGATCAACTTAAGCGGTACTGTAGACCTGCCCTGTGTCACAAAGAGGTTCAAGTCACTTGGCTACCAGCTTCTCAGTGGCAGAGCTATTAATAGGATGCAGGTCTCCAAACTCTAGGCCTGGAGGGTTATCCACTGGCAGGCAATACTCTGGCGCTGTTAGAAACCAGGTGATCTGGGACAGATTTCAACAGAACTACCTGATTTGGCATGAGCCCCATTGTGGCTGGGTCCAAAGACAGAATATGACTTTGCACCCCTAGAGCAGAAGATCAGAAAGGACACCTTCTTAAAAGGTGACTGACATACGTTATAGTCTTTCAATTCAATTCATGAGCCTGTTTGAGTGAGGATACTAATAATTCCCACCTGATTCTGTCTCTGCACTGATTTCTTACAAACCATCACAAATGTGGTCACAGGACAGAGCACAAAGAAACGCATCTGCAAGGGCCTGATCCTCCGAGGTGCTGCACTCTCAGGAATTGAGGGCACTCAGTGTCTTGCCAAATCAAGCCCAGGGTCACAATGGCTGTGAAAAAGTCTGTTTAGTTGTATTATTTCTTACAATTGTTAACAGTCCGTATTACTGATATTCAAATTCTGTGCAGCTCTTCTGAAAAAAAAAAAACAACAACTTTGACTGCAGAAGACCGCAGGTAGAAATGTGCTGTGGTAACAGTATTATACCCTAATATCTCTGTGTACCTGCGGTTATCAAAACATTTTGCAAAGTGGGGGGTGGGGAGGAAGAAGGGGTAATAATACTTCTCCTTTTACAGATGAGGGAAAAGGAGGCACAGGAGTTAAGTGATCTGGCTAAGGTCTTGCAGAGTCAGTTTGGTGTTCCCAGCTGTAGGTGATGCTGCCTGCCTGATCCTGGGGGGAGACAGGTCACAGTGGAGCCCAGGCAGGATGTCTGCTGGGCCTTAATGGACACAAACAGAAATAAGCACACGCTTGCTGCTAAGCATATGCCATATTATTTTGGGCTGTCATTCTATAAAGCATATCCAATTTTTTCAGATCAGCTTACAGAAGGAATAGCACCTTTGGAAACGAGATTAAGGTCACTGCTTCATCCCCAATCAGCCTCACAGTCTCATTCGTTCTATGGAGGCATGAAGGACTCGCGATAGTACTGCCAAACAAGGCAGTCCCCAAAAAGTTGCACGGTTATTTTTCTCACTGTCTCTGGTGTCCCCTCCCAGGCAGGGCTGTCATTTCAGAAAAGTTCTTTTGGGGGGGACATTGTCTAAACATCCACACTTCCACCTCCCTGCTGAGGCCGCAGCTGCTCGTGGCGAGGCTAGGGGATGGTCCCACCCTGAAGAAGGTGGGGCGGTGGTAGGCTGAGCCTATCCCAGGGAGTGGAAAGGGTGGTAGGCCAGTGTGTGTGGAGGGTGTCTGACCGATGGCTAGCCTGGAGCAGGGATCAGGGTCCAGCTCACTCTGTGCTCAGCACAGGCTGCCACTGCTGCTTCCTGTCCAGATGGTGCGGTGAGAGGGGGAGGAACTGATAACATGGCAATTAGGAAGCCCAACCTGGCCTAGGCTCCTTCCACCTACGGGGTATGACTGCACAGCAGCTGGGAATGAACCTCCCAGCTCAGGTAAACAGACGAGCGCTAGCTTGGCTCACACTAGTATGCTAAAAATAGCAGTGTGGATGTAGTGGCACTGGCTTGGACTAGACACCTGAGCATGGGCTCAGGGGGAGGGTGGGTCTGAAATTGAGTGGGTAGCCCAACCTGCTGACAGCACCACACTGTCCACACTGCTAATTGTAGTGTGCTAGCTTGGCTCAAGCTAGCCCAAGTCTGTCTACGTGGGCCGGGAGGCACGCTCCCAGCTTCAAGGTAGACGTACCCACAAGCAACCCCTGCAGGCCCAGGGGAGACACCACAGTGATGGCTGGCAGGGAGCTATGAAAAGTCTGGCAGCGACAGGGAGGAGACCAAGGGCGGCATGGGCAACTGCTCCGCCACCCCATAACAAATGATGTCCCTGGTCCCAGGCCCCTGCTTATTGTAAACAATAATGGAGTTTCCCTAACACTGAAAACAAAGTGCTTTTCTTTGCATTCCTGTTGCAAGGCAAATCAACATCCAATTTAGTTTGCCTTTGGATTTTACGTACAGGTGCATGATCAGTGTAGTCCTGGTAAAGCAGAAGTGACAAACTCACTGGGACGTAGGAAGGCAGCAGTTTTACAGGTCACATTTGCTGCATTACCGCCTGACTGCGGGGATGTGTAATCCTTATTGCCAGAAGAATGAATTCAGTGGGAAATAATCAGGGATTTCAGTTGTATACCAGATGCCATTGCACATAAAGCATCTGTCCTGTGGTCAGTTTGCTCTAACTCCTCTGCTTGTTTTTCCTTGCTTGAACTTAAGGGAATTCTGGTTTTCAATCAGGCAGCAAGAGGAAAATCTGTTCTTTTCTGCTCCCTCAGAGACCAATATACAAAGCTCTTTACAGCAAAAAGAGCACTGCCATTAGGAGCCATCACAGATTTTATACAATCCATACTTACTTGACAATTTTTCTATTACATTTCTCTATTTCTTCCATGCCACTGACATACAAGTTGTAATGGGCCAAATTCAGGCCCAGTGTAACACATCTGATTTCAGTAGAGTTATGCCGGGTGTGAATTTGGCCCATTATTGTCAAAAGATGACTCAGTGGGCCACATTTTTCTAAAGCATGGGCTTCTCTTTTGCCGGTGCAGTTTGTACCTATAGCTGAAATGCAAGTGCAAATCAGATAGCTACAAGTGGCAGTACCTGGATTTGCCAATGGAATTAATTTTGCAGGTGCGAATTTAGTGAGTGCAAATTTTGCCTGCAAGAAGGAAGCAGAAATGTCATAAAGAGGACAAGAAAATAGGTTAGATCATTCCATTCCCTCCTCCACCCCTCCTTTTCATTATAACATGCGTCTCTGCAGTGTTTCACTGATGGTGGGTTTAAGATTAAAGCTTTCATGCTAAGGGTAGGGCAGGCCTTGTTCTGCAGTGGTCTTTCTGGCTGAGTAAATGTGATATGGGAAACAACACGGAAATCTATTCTCTGGACTAGCAAAGGCATGTAGTAGAGACATGGTTCAGTCTTCAGCCGATGATGGCACAAACAGTCATCCTGTGCAAAACCAGGTGGTTCTGGGGAACGAGGTGGATGTATAAAAGAGCTGGGATTAAAACAATCTGGTTTTTGTCATCCAGTGACTAGAATCTTTGAAAACCCCACAACTCTTTGTCTTCTCGCTCTGCAATGAGCTAGAAAATGAACTTGTCAGTGAACACTCTGACTCCTACGGTATTTTTTATAAAGACGAGTGTATTTGTGAGACAGCGGTACTAAGTGAGGGCCTGGGAGCCCCTTCCTGCAGGCGGATTGTAACGGGGTCGCACTCACCTCTCGCGAGCGCCCCCTGGCTGAGTACATGTGCCTGCACTCACTCTCTCTGTGGTGTGTCTTCGGTGACTCATCCTTCTGGCCCAGTCACACACAGTCCGTCTGTCTGATGAAAGCAAAGCAAAACCCCTTCCGGAGTACAAGTCCAACAGGGGTCCCTCTCAGTGCCCCCTGTAATGTCTCCCACAAGTTGTCCCTGCTCTGGGACAGAGCAGTGTCCCAGGGCTCCCTCCCTGGTGACAAAGACTTCACCCTCGTAGGGCCTTTCTGGCCACAACTCTCCAGCTGGGCACTGCAGTGCAGTTCTCCCTTCTGGGGGTGCCTCAGTGTCCAGGCCACTTCTCCCACTGGCTAATGGGGTTTGGGCTGGACCCAGGCCCACCCACCACTCAGGGTTCCAGCCCAGGGACCCTGTAGATAACAGCCATCTGCTGTGTCCCTTTAACTACACAGAGTCATAGACTTTAAGATCATCCAGTCTGACCTCCTGCACAACACAGGCCACAGAATCTCACCCACCCACTCCTGTAATAAACCCCTAACCTATGTCTGAGCTATTGAAGTCCTCAAATCATGGTTTAAAAACTTCAAGGTGCAGAGAATCCTCCAGCAAGTGACCCGTGCCCCACGCTGCAGGGGAAGGTGAAAAACCCTCAGGGCCTCTACCAATCTGCCTGGAGGAAAATTCCTTCCCAACCCCAAATATGGCAGTCAGCTAAACCTTGAGCATGTGGGCAAGACTCACCAGCCACAGCTTCTCTAATTCCCTGGGCCACTTCCCTGCACTGTCTTCACCCTTACCCTTGTCCTAATGGCATTTCAGCAGCCAGCTCACAGCACCATCCACTCTCCTCCAGCTCTGGCAAGGAACTGCTCTCAGTCTGGCCCTGCAGCTCTTCTTATACTAGCCCGCTGGGCCCTGATTGGTTGCTTCCCACACAGCCGTTCTAAGCATCTTGGAGGACCTCTCTCCTGCCCTTTTCTGGGGCGGGGTATGGCAGGGCCACAAGGTCTCCAGCAGGGGCCTCGGGGCCTAATCTACCTCATCACACAGATGAAGAACCCTAGATTGGATATTAGGAAAAACTTTTTCACTAAGAGGGTGGTGAAACACTGGAATGCGTTACCTAGGGAGGTGGTAGAATCTCCTTCCTTAGAGGTTTTTAAGGTCAGGCTTGACAAAGCCCTGACTGGGATGATTTAACTGGGAATTGGTCCTGCTTCGAGCAGGGGGTTGGACTAGATGACCTTCTGGGGTCCCTTCCAACCCTTATATTCTATGATTCTATGAAGAAGAGGAAATTGTGAGGAGTCTTGGGGTAGGATTTGCTAAGGGATCAATGGGAGGCCTGGGTCAGTCACATGGAGATGCTGTCTCCCCTTGCCAGCTCTGGGTTACCAGATACTTCTTGGTATCGTAGGTCCAATGTAGCTGGACTGACAGGGCTTCTGGTGGCAGCCCATGGAAGCTTTCTGTAGGGTTATCCCCACAGTGGGTATGAGCCATGAGAAAGAAGCACAGGCCCACATTTCCTTCCTGAGCTCTGCAAGGTTGGTGGGCAGGTGGTGAGCATCTCCTCACTACAACCCTCAGCCCACTCACTTCTCCCCAGGCCTGCCCCCTCCCTACTCTCCAGTCTCTGGAGCCAGGGAAATCCCGCCACAGAGCCTGAAGGGAGCACTACCATGAAGGATGATGAGGTCCCTTTTCTCAAAGGAGACAGAAAGCCTTATGCAGAGGGTCCACCTTCTGCAGTGATCTTGTGCGGGATTGGGCACCGAGTTTTTAAATATATTGAGGATTGAGCAGCAACTCAGATTTCTTGTGGGGTGCTGCAACAAAATGGAGAGGAAGTATGGCTGAGTGGTTAGGGGCTGTTGTGACAATTGGGACTAAAAATTTACCCGAATTGTGAGCTCAACTGTGAAAAGTATGTGAAAATAAATAAAATGTCACAATAACCTATAAGAACAAATATTGATGGGACAAGGTACGAGAGGCAGACGGAGAGATTAGATTACTCCAGACAAAAATGCCACATTGATATAATTCAAGGACTATGTTGAGATCATGCTTGAAAAACAAGATGTGGAATCAGAAATTAATGAGCCAAAACTGGTGTATCAGATATTAGACCTAATTGGTGGACAAAATAATGAGGGCATGGCCTATTCCAGCTACCATTCCCTGGGTGGGTCCTTAAAGAAAGGGTGGGGGGAGAAAACTGAAAAAACAGGTGGAGGCTACTGGAGAGAGCTTCGCTATCATGGCTGCCACCCTCCCCACCTCCTGGGACCCCAGATCTTAACCCTAATTTTGAGATATCCTGACCATACTGGACAAGTGAAAGGGACCCAGATGACATCACCACAGAGTCAAAACCTGGGTTCAATTCCCAGCTCCGCCACCTTGGGCAAGTCTCTTTGTGTCTCAGTTCCCCACCTATAAAATGGGAATAATAATAATAATCCTTCCCTGGGGTGTTGTGAAGATAAATACAACAAAAGATTGTGAGGTGTTCAGATGCTATGGTAATGGGGCCCACATCAGTTCCTTAGATAGAAAATAATCAGTTTACATCTGGATGGTATCATTTTAGTATCTTTGGTTGGACGAGACAAATTAAATGAGGGGTGAGGTGGAGAAAGAACAGCAGTGCCTCAACCCTTATGATAATCTCCCTATATGTCAGTAATTCTATTGAATCACTGAATGATAGCTCTCTAATTCCACATAGGATAATTGATGGGGGAAGGAAAGAGTGCTTCAGAACAGAGTCTTCTGCTCTCTGTTCATTCCTTCTTTCCACCACTTAACCCATTGCCTTAGGCCTTGTCTGATCTTGCACGCTGTGGAGGGCTGAACCTGATCTGTTCACGGTTGACGGGTATGTGAAAGACAAACCAAAGATGCTGCAGAGAGTGTTAATGGTGATTTAGCAAAGGACACTTGTTCTCGTTTGTGTCTGGATTGAGCCTATGGCACAGCATGGCATAGGGGGTACTTTGCTTCTGGAGCATGCGCCCTTTGAGATGAGATGTAAAACTGTGCTCATTACAGATATCATTGCCCTTCTTGTAAATATTACCAACCTGAGCCCGGGTGCTTCAATAAATTTGAAATTTCCCAGCCTAAATTCTCCCTGATGTATCAATTGGATACTGTATTCTTCCCCACTTTCCGTTGTAAATTATTTGTTCGTGTTTCGGTGCACTATTAAACAGCTGCTGTATTCTGCCCCTCTGCCCAGCTGCATTTCAATGGGGAGGGGGTGATTTTGGTATGACTGGTTTGTGGTTGAAGTTTTCTACATAATTGCAAGATACTGTCATAACCCATGGCCACGATTTTTGCTACCCTGTACCACCCAGCCACTTGGGATTTCAGTCACAGCAGGGCTAGAATCTCCTACCACTTGAACAAAAGGACAGCCGCCATTAACTAAAACAATGAGGAGTCCTCGTTGTTTGTGCTGATACAGACTAACGGGGCTACCCCTCTGAAACCTGCCTCTATTAACTGTTAACCTTAACACAAACATGAGCAGTTCTGATTCCCTCCAGTAGAGGGCCGTGGAATGCATGCACATGAGCCATTTTATGAAGTAAATACTGTATTATGTCAGTATTTACTATTAGCATAGAGTGCAGTAGAGAGAGAAGAGAACTTGGCACTCTTTTCAGGACTGAACTACATTATCAGCTCTTGTTGTATTTTGCAGAGTTGAAATTTCTCCAGCCGACACAGGGGCCTATTTTAATTCCTTTTATTTCTTCCCTGAAAGCCTGCAACAATAGTAACCTCCAACAGCCTGGGGCCAAGAAATGAGCATCTCAAAGCTGACCCCTGAAAGAGGGCCTCCTGCAAAGCTACTGAAGTAGCTGGTGGATTGTCATTTCTACGTTAAGCATTGTAAAACACTTGTGCCGTTTGCAGTTTTAAATGTAGTGTCTTAACACTATATCCTAGACCAGGGGTAGGCAACCTGTGCCACACGTGGTTTCAGTGGGACTCACACTGCCCGGGTCATGGCCACCGGTCCGGGAGGCTCTGTGTTTTAATTTAATTTTAAATGAAGCTTCTTAAACATTTTAAAAACCTTATTTACTTTACATACAACAATAGTTTAATTATATATTATAGACTTATAGAAAGAGACCTTCTTCTAAAAACATTAAAATGTATGACTGGCACGCCAAAGCTTAAATTAGAGTGAATAAATGAAGACTCGGCACACCACTTCTGAAAGGTTGCCGACCCCTGTCCTAGACCCAACTTTTAATCTACTCTTTCCTTGGCCCCCACAGGAGCAGATTTGAGAGGGTTACACAGTAAACGTCTTGGCATTCGAGTTCATTTTTAGGAACAGTATGCACGCACCAAGACACATTCAAACTTACACATGTGCACCTCCCCAAAGGCCACCCTGTTATATGATGGCTGTCTTTCACACACCCCCTCTCTGCCAAAAGTCAGTCAGTCTCTCTCTCTCACATACATGTCTCCCCATCACAAGATCTGTCTCTCTCCAATGTGTACCCACACACACATGAAGAAAAGTGTGTCCATATCCCGTGTTCAGAGAATCCCCAATTCTTTTCAATGCTTTAATATTTTAAAGTGTATTTCACTTTTCCCTTAGCCGCTGACCCTCTGCCCACAGAAAGGCTGGAATTCCATTGGAGATTAAGCTCTAGGAAAGATTATGTCCCTATCTCACACTTCCTGAAGCTACCTTCCTACCTGTTTGCAAAGCAACCAGATGACTATGTATCTCCCTCCCCCACCCTTACCCCTCATATCTGCTACTGCAGGAAGGCAACTTTTTGCCTCAAGCTTCCAGTCTTTTGATTAATGGATTTTTCACGTTGAGCTACAGTATGTGGGTAACAAGAAGATCTTATTAAAATGACAGGTTTCAGAGTAACAGCCGTGTTAGTCTGTATTCGCAAAAAGAAAAGGAGTACTTGTGGCACCTTAGAGACTAACCACTTTATTTGAGCATAAGCTTTCGTGAGCTACAGCTCATCAGGTAGCAAAAGGACTGTCAGATCAGTAAAACTAGACCCATATACAGTCCCTGTCCTTCCTTCCAGCATTCCTTCTTGCCCTCTAAAAGAAAGGGAAAAAAACAAAACAAACAAACCAAAGATCAATACCAGCACTAGCAAGGCAGAGACTTTTCTTTATAGGAAATTAATCATTACCGCTAAAGACACCGTCTCTCTTTTAATGAACAGGCTGCTGCAATATCATTGCAACAACTAGCAACCCACATGTTCTATTACAACAGGTTGAGCCAGTGCATGTTCCCTTGTGCCATAGTTAAAAAAAATAAATAAATCAAATGCCTAAACCTGAGGCTCCTTCATTTCACATGCAGAGATCTACCCTAGCTTTAGCTTTCCTTTTGCTTTAGCTTTCCTTGCAGAGGAGAGCTAATGATGGCTTATTTACCTCCCTACCTGTCTTTGAACTATGTGGCTTTTATTTGAATAAATTAAATCAGCTGTTTCAAGTGATGCCTTTACCCTCCTGAGTCTGGAGTTAATTCTCAAATTAATTTTTGCTTAAATCCCCATATTTTAAGTTTTCAACCAAATATCTACAGTCTGCAGGATGAATTTCTATTAAAGGACCTTGAAGAAAAGAGAGCCTATGGGTAAGCAGAAACATCATAATGTCTGGGTAGTGCTCCTATTTTGTAGCTTTTATAAGTTATCTGTAATAGAATGAGAGGAAAATGATAGGTTGCTTGAATAGAGAAATTTGGTTTGGTCTGTAAATATTGGGTCAGATCCTGCACTGTAGTGGTACTGATATCCATTATGTTTATTTTTCATCTCTCCTATAATAGCCTTACCATAGAAGATATTTATGTTGCTTTTCACAAAACTTAAAGGGACAGATTCTGATTTCAGTGCCACTGGCATACGTTCTCGAGTGACTTTAATGGAGCTATGCTGGATATACACCAGTGCCACCTGTTTAAGAATTTGGCCTTCACACTTATTTCAAAAGAAATCTAGTAAGTGTCAGTCGCAACCAGTTTGTTCGACAAACTACAGCAAAAAACTAAAAATGGTTTTTGCACAGAGGTGGCTGAGTGCCTTCCAGGCAGGTGGTCATCAGCAGCAAAACTTCAATCCTCAGCCGGTGTAAATTGGCCGACCTCTGTTGCGGTTGATGGTGCTATGCTGAATTTTATAGATGCTGAGAATTTGGCCCCTGGCCTGGAAATTACGGAGCAGATTTTTTTATTGTATCCTTTTGGGAACAACATGTTGCCAGGAGATAAAAGAGAATGTTTTGCTTTTAAAAATTATGTGGAAAATCAATGCAATTCCTAAGAATTTACCTGGGTTAATGTCTTTCTTTTCTTCTGTAAATTCTAGAAAGCTTTAAAGAAGATCTCTGGACCAACCCTTTGGAACTTAACATGCTGTAAACATGGCATACTTTTAGATCAAGCCTATGTGATTCTATGTATCTTAGCTTTTTTCCTGTAGCACCCATTCCCATAGAATATTGTTTCAGAACCTTTGCACATTCAGAAATATAAGGAGTGCCGATGGTAAGAAACATTGCCCATGGTCTAAGGTTGCCAGGTGTCTGGTTTTGGCTGGAATGCCCGGTCATGAAGGGACCCTGATAGCTCTGGTCAGCACCGCTGACAGGGCCATTAAAAGTCCGGCTGGCCAAGGGCTGGCATCCCACCTAATTTGCCACAGTTGTTATTTAATCATCGGCAGAGGTACTTACTTGTTTGAATCCCATCAGTGTGCTCAGCAGTGTTCAAGACACAGATACAGATGTGATCCCTGGCTGAGGAGCCATAAGGGCCCCATTCTGTAAATGCAGTACAACGTTTGCTATTGTCAGTAGCTAACTAGGCTCCTCATGGTAGCAAACACTATGCTCCGTAGTGTGTGCAGTACTGGGCCCAAAATTAAGTTCCAACTGTCTCACTGCAATCTCTGTTATTTTGATGTAAATCTGAGATAACTATTGAAGTCAAGGGACTTACCCCAGATTTTTACTCATCTAAATGAGAACAGAATTTGGGCCTAAATAGGACGGATATTATTAATTAGTATTATGTATTATTTATTTTATTTATTATTATTATTTCTGTGTGAACAAAACACCAAAGACCGTGACGAAACTGTCATTTTTATCTCACTTTGTAATGCCTCAAATCCCATAATCTAATTGTTACACAGTCTTGCTCAGGAGAATGGCTCAAATATTAGCTTAAGGTTGTAATAACAATTAGCACTGCAGAAGCTTAAGCTATCTGGGTAAATCACAGGGTTTGCTTACCCAAAGGGGGCACCTTTTAATTTTATGTTGGAAAATTTTGAATTGTATTGATTTCCTCTCCTGGAGATATCTTTTGCATATTCATATAGCGTGTGTTTTTATGCTTTATTTGTATTTTAAGATGTGGACCAGGGTATGTTAAACACAACATGAGTCCACTGCACTCCAGAAAAATGATCATTGGGAATCAAGCATTCAGGGAGGTAGGAGGTTGTACCAAATAACACTGAGAAGTATTTGAGTAGCTGGACCCGGTGCACTGAGCATAGGGCTGAGCGAGGGACTAAGGATCTGAGTGTCCAATGCCTGCCAACCGGGGGTAGTAGTTTACTCCTGTGCACAGTGACTGTCAGATTCTCCCATCATTGTAAATGAATGGAGCACACTGATGTGGTGTCCATTTTGCACTCATTTTGCAAAGGTGCAAATTACTACACAAGGAGTTGGGCAACAGACAATCAGATACATGGTATTCTAATCCTGACAGTGCCACAAATTTGCTGCGTGACCTTAGGAAAGTCATTTAGACTGAAATTTTCAAATGTAGCCACCCCGGTTAGGCATGTAGGACCTACTTCTCATTTACACTAACACTACCTTATACTGTAACGGGGCTTTAGAGTGCCCATAAGTATAATTTAAGCCCACTTTAAGGCTCCTTTATGCTGCCAGAGAGAGGTAAAACGTAAGTGAGAATCAGGCCAGGAAATTAATATTTTAGGCTCCCAGTTTTGAAGATGTTGCTCATAACGGCTCTGTGCCTCAGTCTGTACAGCTGTAAAATGGGGATAACTGACACTTATCTCCCTCACAGGGTGGTTAGCGAGATGAATTAAATAATGTTTGCCCTGTGATCTGAAAATGTAAAATGGGTGATAACACCTGACTATCTGGTAATGTGGGACTGATTCTGCCGCCCTTACTCACAGTGCACGGCAGCTCACTCAGCGTGAAAAGAAAGGTGCTTAGTGTTCAGATACAGCCGTGGTGAGATCAGCCTAAGGACCTAAACACAATGAGACAAGAGTGTGACTGGCAGAGCTGGTCCCTGTATTAGCAGTAGTAATATAAAAGGCAGTGAGAGCTTTTCGGACCTGACACAATAGAATAAATAATATATATATTACAGAATAGACCCTGATCCTTCAAATGATAGTGCTCTGACAGACTTCTCTGCCCACGCAGCAGGCCACCTGCCCTCTGACAATTGCAGCATCAGGGCCTAACATGCAGCATGGGCCAATTAGTGCTAGAGCCAAAAGGCAAAGAGACCAAACACAAATCTGTTGCTCATCCAGCCCCATTTAATCATCACTTAAACTAAAAATGAAAGCAATGCAATTAAAATTCAGAGCCTGCTCTTGCAAACCCTTCTACATATGACTAGTCCTAATGTGATAAGTCCCATGGGCCTCAATGATACGTCTACACTGCAAGTGAAGGTGTGATTGTAGCACGGGTAAGTATATCTGTGCTAGCTTTAATCCAGGTAGCAAGGGTAATGGTAGTGTGGTGGAACAGGCTAGCAGCCAGAGTATAAACCCACTAGGGCACCTGGGTACATACTCTGGTTACTATTCCATGACACCTTGTCTACACTACTATTCTTACCTGTGCAAGCCAGATTAAAGCTTGCATGCATATGCCTACCCATGCTACAGTCAAACCTTCACTTACAGTATAGACATACCCAGTAGGACTATTCATGTGATTGAGAGTGTGCAAGATCAGCCGCTCATTTTGTTTGGTATCTTTCACACACCATATTCTGAAAATCTGTCACTGATTTCATTGTGAAGATTGGGCTACATAGCCTATTGCAGGATCAGGTCACTGAAATACAAACATTTCTCCAGGTAGTTTTGCAATTATTCTGATTTCAGTGGGTGTGTAACCTTATAATAAGTAGCCAGTGTCAGATAGTAAAGTCACATTTTACTCTGCCATGAGGATGTCACAGGTTGGCTGGCCTTTTAAGGATATCCCTACCTGTGACTAATCAGCTGCCTCAGAGTTGATACTGTGAGGCCAGGGATCTGCTGATAGCTTGAGGATCACCTTGGTGCATAGGCCAGTGTGTTAGCCCACTGGTTTACAGAGGGTCTTGCTGATCTCATTTACACTGATTTGTATCAGGAGTAAAGTCAATTGTTGTGAGATCAGGCCCTATAATCACTAAAAAGAAAAGTAACAAACCTCAGTCAACCTAAATTCCTGATATAATGGTATGAACAGCAATAGACAAAATAGTGAGTTTAAAATCCTGTTTGATGTTCTGTTTACTAGTTCACTTAATGCTTGTTTTTGAAAGTTGTCTGCAGTGCTAGACTCAGCCTTAAAAGGGAGAGAATAAAAGATTCAATAGTGTAATATCGCTCATTGCATTTTGAAATTGATGGCATTGATTGCATTATTATTTGGATTGGTAGCCTAGCTACAAACACCCATCCCATGCGATATGTGCATTTATAAAATAAGGAGCACACCTAATATTAGCACAGTACAAAACATGCAGAGATGTTACTGTAGCATTCAGGATAACGTTCACTGTATATTTCCCAGAAACCTGATGCTTCCTCAACATCCCGAGCATAGTAACCAGTCTTTTCTTCAGATATCACCAATTGGCAATGTTGCTCTTGCAAAGCAGAGGGTTCAGTCTTCCACCCCTATTGACGTAAGTGTAGCCACTGACTTCTAAAGGGTATTCATGAATATAAGGATTTGCATGATCAGATTCTTCTATTTTTGATTTTCAAGAGATTGCAGGAAACTTACTTATGTGGTGACAAGTTTCAGAGTGGTAGCCGTGTTCGTCTGTGTCAGCAAAAACAACGAGGAGTCCTTATGTGGGATACCATTCAAACTAACCTTATTTTACCTAAAGGTATATTAAGGTCCTTTCAAAACTCCACTGGGTTACAATTCTAGAGGAAGAATGTGTCTGCTCATGAAAACTCAGATATTCATGCATTTTAGATCTGATGCTGCAAAATGCCTAGTTAGGTGACTAATTTCAATTAGATGTTCACATATATATGGACAGATGTGAGTAAAGGTTGGCAGGATTGGACTCTGTTCTTTCTGTGACATCGTAGTGATAAAGTACCTTCTTCAACTTCAGGCAACCCTATTGACTTCCCTGTTTGTTTCAAATTACAATGAGCGACCTTCCACATTGGAAAATGTTATTCTTCCTCATTTAGACTGCGCCCGCCAGCCCAGACAACGTGCTCCCACTTATGCTGGTGTACAACTGGAATAAAACCACTGACTTTAGCAGACCTACTGCAGCGTCACTGAGAGCTGAATTTGGTCTGTTATCTATAAATTTCAGTGAAGCATAAATCAAGGAGGAGTATGTCTGCAAGCGGTGTTTTAAACTCCATAGGGTGGTTTGAATTTCTTTCAGCCCTGGTTTAAGGTTTATATACACAGGGATATGTATGTAATGTCCTTGAGTTTGTATCAGGTCTTTTATATCTATCTGCTTTAGGTTCTTATGGACCTCATTACTATAGCACAAAGGCATCCCACAATCTTTTACGCTAAGGAAGTGCTACTATCCCTCTTGTACAGGTAGGGAACTGAGGCACACGGGAGACTCAGTGGGTTGGCCAAGGTCACACAGGAAGTTTGTGGCAGATCTAAGAACTGAATCTGAATCTCCAGAGTCCCAGGCTAGCACCTTAACGGCTGGACCATCGAAACTCAGACCAGTGTAACTTAGGAGCAGAAGTTAGCCTGGTGTCTGTCTCCTCTGTAAAATGGAGATAATAATATCTACCGAAAATGGGGTATTTTGAAGATAAATTGGTTAATATTAATAATAAGTGAAGTGGAACTGTCAAGCGTTATATAAATGCTACATTTTTATGGGTAGTAATATTTATTAATGACACATGAGGTATATATTTCAGCTTGTTCTTCCTTATCAGTATTGGCTTTCTCAGGAAACTGAGATAATCTATCTGGAGAACACACAGGAGACATATATCATAGAAATGCAGGGCTGGAAGGGACCTGGAGAAGCCATCTAGTCCAGCCCTCTGGGCTGAAGCAGGACCAATGCATATATATTAGAACAGGGGCTCTCAACCTTCTTCTTTCTGAGGCCCCTCCAACATGCTATAGAAACTCCATGGCCCAGCTGTGCAACAACAATTGTTTTTCTGCATATAAAAGCCAGGGCAGGTGTTAGGGGGTGTCAAGGTTCCTCCCCCACTCTGAACTCTAGGGTACAGATGTGGGGACCTGCATGAAAAACCTCCTAAGCTTATCTTTACCAGCTTAGGTCAAAACTTCCCCAAGGTACAAAATATTACACCCGTTGTCCTTGGACTGGCCGCTACCACCACCAAACTAATACTGGTTACTGGGGAAGAGCTGTTTGGACGCGTCTTTCCCCCCAAAAATACTTCCCAAAACCTTGCACCCCACTTCCTGGACAAGGTTTGGTAAAAAGCCTCACCAATTTGCCTAGGTGACTACAGACCCAGACCCTTGTATCTTAAGAACAATGAACAATCCTCCCAACACTTGCACCCCCCCCTCTCCTGGGAAATGTTGGATAAAAAGCCTCACCAATTTGCATAGGTGACCACAGACCCAAACCCTTGGATCTGAGAACAATGAAAAAGCATTCAGTTTTTTACAAGAAGACTTTTAATAAAAAAATAGAAGTAAATAGAAATAAAGAAATCCCCCCTGTAAAATCAGGATGGTAGATATCTTACAGGGTAATTAGATTCCAAAACATAGAGAACCCCTCTAGGCAAAACCTTAAGTTACAAAAAAGATACACAGACAGAAATAGTTATTCTATTCAGCACAATTCTTTTCTCAGCCATTTAAAGAAATCATAATCTAACACATACCTAGCTAGATTACTTACTAAAAGTTCTAAGACTCCATTCCTGGTCTATCCCTGGCAGAAACCAGCATACCTACAGACACAGACCCTTTGTTTCTCTCCCTCCTCCCAGCTTTTGAAAGTATCTTGTCTCCTCATTGGTCATTTTGGTCAGGTGCCAGCGAGGTTACCTTTAGCTTCTTAACCCTTTACAGGTGAGAGGAGCTTTCCCCTGGCCAGGAGGGATTTCAAAGGGGTTTACCTTTCCCTTTATATTTATGACAGGGGGTAACAAGCAAGGCAATTGCCTGGGGCCCCATTCGACAGGGTGCATCGCCAAGCTAAGTTGCTCAGGCTTCGGCTTTAGCCCCAAGTGGTGGGGCTTTGGTCCCTGGGCTGCAGTCCTGCACAGCGGGGCTTTGGCTTTCTGCCCTGGGCCCTAGCAAGTCTAACATCAACCATGCTTCATGGACCCCCCTGAAACCTGCTCGTGGCCCCTAGTTGAGAACCACTGTACTGTATTAGAAGATGCTATTTGAGGGGAAGAGCCAAGGCTCTGCCTATTACCTTCTCCCCTGTGCAGGATGGGGAGTAGTAACTCAGTGGCATGACTCTTCCTCCTTCCCCTGCAGAGACTGGTGATGTAGGTAGCCCACGCAGCAGGAGTTTCTGATGCCCTTTACTCCCTTGAGTGGGCATTCAGCCAGGCTCAGGACTGAGGACTGAGCCCAGAGAGATTAGCAAGTGATGCAAGAAGTGTGTGTGAGTGTCAGTAATTGAATCCAGATCTTCTCAGGCCTAGCCCAGTGCCTTAACCACCAGCCCATCTTTCCTCTCTTCAATCAGATAACGATGTGCTTGCTTTGTCACCTCAGAGGTCATTAGTAAATTCATGTTTGTTAAAGCACTGTGAGATACTTGGCTGAAAGGTGTTTGTTATAGAAGTGCAAAGTATGATTCGTAATTCTCTCTCTCAGATGCTATCCTTTAAAGGAAAGAGTGTCCCCAATTCAGATCTATTCTTCTGATAATACTGAGACTGTTGTGAGGAGAAATAGTTGTTTCCTTCCCATGGCATGTAAATTGATGTATGTTATACAATGTTAACTGAGCCAGATTCTGTTGCATAATTCTGGAGTAACTGATTTAAAATTAGCAGAGCTAGGTATCATTATCTAAGAACTAGATGATATTACACTAGTGTATAAGACACCAGAATTTGTCCCAGTGAGCTAAAATCTCCTTTGCAATTAGTGTGTGCCCTAAATGGGAGGGGAAATTGGCCTTACGTTTACTGATAGGCTACATATTCCCTTATAATTTAACAGCAATTCCAACTCTCATGGCTTTTCTAAATAGATTCTTATACAGCACCCATTAGCATGGTAGCCAAGTGCCTTTATTAAAAAGACTCTGTATCAAACTATCTTTATTCATGATTCTGAGCCTGAAATCATTATTAAAAATAAAAGTGTTGATGATCTATTCTGTCCATTTTGTACAGTGAGGTGAGTAAAATCAATTGGATGTCATGTGTTGGTACAGTAAGAGTAATTATAGTTTGGGGACTGTTTCAATGTGCTTATGGCTAGTTACACAGGGGATAGCCTCTAAATTAGAGTTGTTCAAGGCTGTTCTGTCATATCCCATGGATTTCTTTTAAAAAAAGGTATTCTAAATTTTCAGAGAGGAAAACACATAAGTAGAGAGGAGAAATTTGATTCTCTGGGCAATTTATACTCCTTTTGACATGATCCTCATCTTCCTTAGGCAAATCTTCCTGCTTTTTGAGTAAGAAATGAGTAGGGTTTCTGGAGAAAAAAGACCCCTGGTTCCACGTAAATTAGAATGAGAGAATCACTCTCTCATTTTAAGTTGGCCCCATAAGGTCTGTGAAACATGTTTATACAATACCCAACCACTTTATCTGTAGAGTGAGCTCCTTTCATGCAAACTGCATTGCAAAATGCTTTCTGTAGTTTAAAACAATACATTTACAGAGTTAAATTATAAATAATTCAGAGGGAAAGAGAAAATAATAGGCCCAGGCGAGGGAGAATAGAGACCTATACACTTAAAGACCTTACATCTAATTGCCTATAAATAATTATCTTGTACATATTACCAGTAAGAATGCTGGTCCCTGACAGAATTATAGAACTGGGTATCAGCGGTAGAGCTCAGCTACTGTTTGGAAATGGTTTTAACTGTGCTCTTGATTTTACTGTGCTTACCGTATGTAGGTTTGTTTTATTGGCACTGTACTGTAAGCATATTCTGTGATACACAAATAAAAAGGTTTACAAGCGTGTGGGCCAAATCCTGTGATCCTTACCAAGGCAAAAGTCCAGCTGACTTCAGTAGGAGCTTTGCCTAGGTAAGGGTTAAGGGCCTGCTCCTATCTTCAGCTCCATCTCATGTGCATTGATTTCAGTGGCCATTGGATTGGGCCTTGTGGCATGACTGCAGAAATTGGTGCTTTGTAATCAAGGAAAGAGAGACATAGGGCATGGTGTTGCAGCTCAAGCTGTTGTGACAGACCTGCTATTTTGGGGCCAAATGCTGATGTCTATGGTCAGTCCTGTCCTCCCCATGTCATGGATCTAGTGGAGAACTGTGAATGTCAGGCCATGATGGAAGTGCATCATGCCGCATCCTCTAGCATCTGGCAGGAAATCAGCTGATAAAATCCCAGACATAACAACCCCTCCCCTTCCACTCAGTGGACCCCTCATCACAAAGCCACCGGTGCAATTTGAGCAGAACTAGGGAGAGATGCCAGGGGCCTTAGAATCAGGATGGAGGCACCAGAGCACAGAGCCGTTTGCTTCTTCACATAGCAATGGGGAAATCCCACTCGCCCTAATGGAAGGGTTTGAGGGAGCTCTCCCTATTATCCCCCTTTTTGTGGGTTTTCGCATAAAAACCTAATCTGGACAGGAGTCAAGAGTGCAGGATTTGGCCATAAAATATCACTGTGTTGTGCATCCTAAGGTAACTGGTCCTATTTATTGGGAGTCAGATACTGAGTGGGCTTTGAATCTTGATTACATCAGATCCGAAGACTTTGCTACCAATTTGGGTCCTGATCTTCATTCACGTAGACGGAGGGGGCTGCCCATGCATGATATGGTGTGGGATTGGGGCCTCTGCCCTTCAAAGACACATGCACATCCTTAATGTTTTACTCAATGAATAGTCCCATAGGGTCCTTGGAGTCTGATCCTATGTGCCTTATTCACATGGGTCACCCCATTAACTTTAACAGGATGACTCACCCAACTAGGGACTTTGGGATGAAACTTTTTACTATCCAACCCTGCAAACCCTTATGTTGAATAGTTCCATTGACTTTAATTATTCTCATAAGATTACTCTCATAAGATTAAGTGTTTGCAAAATCTGTTTAGTTAGGAACATTGTTTGCTCCTGTGGTGGAAAGAGAGAAGAATGGTGTATTTCTAAATTTGGATTGCACAGACCACAAAAGCTTTAAGGACTGTAGAAAGGGACTGTATGAATAAAACAATTAAGAATATGAAGGATATGACAAATGTTCCCTCTAATTTTTGACAGGCTGTCTGCACAAAAAATTTCTTCTGTGCAAATTTTTGACGCAGTGTTCAAATTTTTGAAGCAGAGTTCAAATTTGTGCACCATGAGGCAAATGCGCCCAAGCGAGTAAAATGCTTATCCATTTAAAAAGTTTTAATTTGCAATTTGTGATAATAATAGTTTTACACCATGTTATTTTATAAATGTCATTTTTGAATACTTAGAAAAAGGAAATTTAACCACCTTTCCCTTTCCTCCCCTTGCCAGCTAGTAGAATCTGGCTGTGTTGATAGATGGCGGGCGAACAATGTCAAAAGTTGCCCGTAAATGATTCTTTGGCCTAGCTCCGATGTAGTATTTCATTTTTTGTGCACACGGTGTTTCGGATCTGTGTGTGTGCACACACGAGCACAGCTTAGAGGGAACAGTGGATATGACTTCTCCTGTAAAAATATAAAGAAAAAATGGGGGCAATTTTAGTATCAACAATGGGTATGGACTTTTTATGTTCTATGAAAGGTGAGGGTTTGGATAGGGTCTGTGCAGTGTTTAACTATCACTGATTTAAAATACGTGCATCTATGCCTTTTGATTACCCTCCTGAAAAATACATTCTTTAGCAATGGCTGTCAGCTGGTGTGGCACCTATCGGTAAGGGCATACCTAATCAGCTAAAGACACCTCTGCTGCTGAACTTCTCCAGCAAGACACCTTTGACCACAGCAGATGTTGCTATTTTTGCTTGATGAATGAGAACTTTATGATCTGTGTTTTCATTGTTTTCTGGGAGCAAATGTCAGCGTGGAAACACAACCTGACATCAGGACCATTAAGTAATAATCTGAACAGCAGCTCCAGGACTTGATCTCCTTGTCCCCTGGAGCAGAAGGTCTAATAGGCTGATGCATTAGTCTTTTTAATCACCTTCTTGTACCCCAGATGTAGCCTCTTTACAAAATCTGCAAAAACACTGTGTTTCCATAGCCTGCATCTTGCACAGAGCATTGCAGTGCTGCATGTTTATTACATTGCAGAACATGTGCATGATATGACCGTCTGTGCTGGTGAACACAGGCATTTTTAAATGAAGAGCCTCATAAAAACATTCTGGAAATCTGCATGCAGCACACTTCTTCAGACACAGTAATTTGTTCTGAATTGAAGCAAGGGGATTTTCCTAAGCAAAGTACATTTCCCATTTAATTTACTATTGTTCAATTTTCCAAAAGCATCATTGTCTAGTTCAGTTAACAAGGAAAGGCCAATCATGTAAAGAATGCTGATCTGTTAAATTTGAATTTATCAAACACTCAGTGCATTACCATGCACTCGGGTGCACTAGTTTCTATTAATATTTTTTTTAAAATGTATTCAAAAATAAAATAGCTGCAGTAAACGTTTTGATGAAATAGAAGAACTTCAAAACTATGGGAAAGTATTACAAACCAGTAAGAGCAGTAAAAGAACAAGGGAAAGCAAAAGTTATATGCAATTGCAAGTGAAGATGTTCCATTTCCTTTCTAAAATCAAATGCAAGCTGCTCATGTGACTGATTTAGTATTGAACAAGAAGGGGGAAATTGCCTCTTGGCATTTAAATGGAAATGTTTCTTGTTCAGAAATTTTGGAAGCTTGCATACTGTACGATTTTTTGAAAGGCTTATACAATTACCATTGAATCTGGATGAGGCATATTTTGGTAGAAACATACATTTTCCTATTAAAATTTACCCTTCTAAAGACCCAAATTACCCTTCCCTTAATCTGGGTTCCTGGTTTGCATGTATTCCAGAATCGATAACATCAATGAAAACATAGTTCATTTTTAATATATACAATTTTAAAAAGCATTAATAACAGCAGCTCTTGTGCATAATAGATCTTTGCTCCATATAGCAGTGAGAGTCCTGCTGGTTTATGATGATACAGATTTGCAGTGTGCCGTTTTGCTTTGTTTTCTGGGTTTGGATTAACATACAGAACCGTTTTGCTCTTTCTGAGGGTTGGAAATGTTAGGATGAGAACTGGAGAGAAAGAAATGCAGGATGCAGCAATCTTGCCTCTATATAGTTTAAAGGTATCATGTGAAAAGCCAGTTCCAGTGTACACTGAATTGTTGCATTATGTATTGCAGTCTTAGTCTTCAGACAGTACAGTTTTAGGGCTCAGTCATTCTGCACGTTGGACTTCCATGGAATCTAGCCGTTATTTTGCACTACGTCTTTTGTGTAAACAGCACTGAGTGCTTTACATGAGCTCAGCATGATGTGAAGATACAGGAAGATGCAGTCCCTGTCCCGAGGATCTTCCATGTAAAACATTAAACATTTTAGACTTATATAGCACAGTGCAAGAGGCTTCTCTTCTGAGATGTTGCAGAAACCATTCACTGGTAATTACTGAAAGGTTTTGAATTTTGAGGAGAGACTTGACATGGGAGAGGATAGTTGTTTCATGAATGAGAAGATGACAAGTCCAAGTGTAGAAGGCAACATGGAATGATTAAACTTTTACTGTTAAATTTCACAATTACATTCATATCCTCTCGTTCCATAGTAAACTACTATTAGTATATATTTTATTTGTGTTAAAGTAGCATCTAGATGCCCCAGCCAAGATTGGAGCCCCATTGCATTAAGCCCTGTGCAAATACTTAGTATAGACAGCCCTTGCCTCAAAGCACTTGGATTCTAAATAGACAGATAAAGGGTTGGGGGAAAGGAAGGAGTATTGTACCCACTTTACAAGCAGTGATTCAAGGCTTAGAGAGATTATAAGTAAGGCCCTTCCATGGCCAAGAAAAATGTGTCAGGGACTGTGAAATCTGGTCTCCCCTTGTGGCGTCTGGTCTCTTATGTGCTTTTACCCTATACTATACAGATTTCATGGGGAGACCAGCATTTCTCAAACTGGGGGAACTGACCAAAAGGATGCAGAAGTAAGGGTGGTAATACCATACTATGGGACCCTTATTTTTGCACTGCTGCCTTGAGAGCCAGGCAGCTGGACAGAGGCGGCTGCTGACTGGGGGCCCAGCTCTGAAGGCAGCAATGCAGAAGTAAGGGTGGCAATACCATACCATGACACCCTTACTTCTGTGTTTACTTCTGTGCTGCTGCTGGTGGCTGCCTTCAGAGCTGGGCTCCTGGCCAGCACCCACCACTCTGCAACTGCCCAGCTCTCAAGGCAGAGCCACCACCAGCATCAGCACAGAGATAAGGGTACCAGTACTGCAACCTCCCCTACAATTACCTTGTGATCCCCTGCAATTCTTTTTTGGGTCAGGATCCCTATAATTACAACATCGTGCAATTTCAGATTTAAATAGCTGAAATCATAAAATGTATAATTTTAAAAATCCTATGGCTGTGAAATTGACCAAAAGGGATGGTGAATTTGGTAGAGCCCTAGTTATAAGTGACATGCCCAAGGTCACACAGGATGTCAGTGGCAGGGCTGAAAATTAAACCCCATCCAGTACCTTAATCACAAAACCCTCCTGCCTCTTTTAGGAGACTATTAAGTGGCAAAATGTTCACTTTGATTTGCTGCCACTGAAGTAAAGTTTAAAAAAAATTCCAGACTGAGGATGTTTTTAAAAAAATGCAACACTGACCATGTTCTTTTTTCCTCATCCTTAAGAAATAATCTTTTTTGAGTTATGCAACTAAACGTTTGCAGTCCACCCTCTCTCCCCCCCCCCCGTCATATTTGTGAAAGAGCAATATAATTATAGATGCCTAAATAAAAAAAAAAAATACCGCTTGACGGTGTTTCTATTTGTGGTCGCTGAGCAAATAACACAAAAGGCTCAGACAGGAGGCAAGTAGCAGAAACTAGCGGCTGGGAAGGAATCGCGGCGTGCGTGTCGGTAACTACACTGCTCCGCGCTGCCGGGGGACAGCCCCCGAAGTCTTGCCAGGGCGGAGGCCACCCCGAGCCGGAGCGGGAGTGGCAGCAGGGGGCTGGGGCTGCGTGCCGCGGCCAGGCGGCAAATGGGAAGCATCACCTGAGTGGAGCCTGCCTCCCCCCCCCCCCCCCCCCCCCCATCCTTTTTCGCCTGCGTGGTGCAGACCAGCTTTGAATGCCTGTGTGCTTGTCATTCCCAGGCATTGTAGGATTGGTTCCTGCCGCCCATTCATGCAACCTGTGCGGGGCTCTCTTCCTCGCTCTCCGTGTAGGGGTGTAAGGGAGCGAGCGAGGCAGGGGGAGGGGGCGCTTTAAATAAAAGCCTTTGGATTGCAGCTGCTTATTTTGGCCAGTCCCTGCCAGGCAGCCCTCTGCCTGGGCAGAAGCTGGACCAGCCTCGGCGGTGGCGTTGTGGAGCCGCCTTCGGCCGAGCCCCTGCGCCTGGCTGCCCGGCTTGGGAGCGCGCGGAGGAGCCGTACCGAGAAGTGGCATTCGCAGCCTGCAGAAATGGTAAGCTGGCGTGTTGCTGGGAAAAGTGCATGTCTCTCTCTTCCTCCTCTGTCTCTCTCTTTTCCCTCCCCCCACCCGCCGCACACGTACTCGGGGTTTGGGGAACACTGTGCATCCAGAGCTCTCTGAATCTGCCGCTCTTCCCCCCCCCTCCTCCCGCAAGAAAAACCCTTTTCGGGCAGCAAGACACTTTAACCCCCCCCCCCCCCCCCCGGGCCGGTCACTTTCCATGCCTTGTGAAAAGAGCCCCTCTGGCCGGCTTCCCCCAGCCTCTGCGTGGCTTGGCTTCCCTCTCGCCTTTCGCAGGCGCGTCCTCGCCGCTGCTCCAGCTCCCCGCTCCCTCTGCCCTGTTTGCAGCCCCAGTCCGGTCGGGCAGAGCTCGTGGCTCAGCAGAGCCCAGCGTCGGAGAGAGATGCTGGGCTGGATCCCTGCTGTGTAGCCGGGACCCTGCGCCTGTAAGACTTCGGATTCTTCTTGGGTGTGTTTGGGAGGGTTACCTCCCCCCCTCCACTCCAACGCGTCTGGGTCGGCGAGGGTGTCAGGTCCTCCCGGAAAGGCTGCCAGCGACTTGCCCAGGTTGCGAGATCTATTATTTATTATGTATGTTTGTTTGTTTATTTATTAATCAGTAATACCAGCCAAAGGAGGGTGCCGTTATATATGGCCACAGTCCCCTCTTCTAACCCCTACGCCCCTCTCCCCATCGTGGTGTGTGTGTGTGTGTGTTTACATTTGGATCGGTGTTAGAGTTGTGGTTGTGTTCCACATTTTCCAAAGGGTGGATTTCTCAGGTTTTTTTTTCTTTTTTTAAATCTGCCAGACTACAACTTGGGAGACAAATCCCTTTCTAGGCAATTATATTTAAACCCCTGCTCACCACCCCCCATGCCCCTCCAACATCCCCACAAATAGTTTGGCATTTTTGAAAAGATTTGGGGTGGGGATCTGGTTTTTTTTTTTCTTTTTTTCTTTTTTTTTTTTTTAAGATTTCTCTTTTAAACAACTTGGATATCGAAAACATGAAATGTGATTACATAACAGAACACACTGGCTCCTTAACCACATTTCTTAGCGCTATTTATGTATTTTGTTAAAAATCTATTAATGGTATAAAATTGCTGTGATATTTAACTTTGAAAGGGGCAACTGTTAGCATACACGTAGTGATTCTAAAAGAAATGTTGTAACGGTTACATGCGGAGCTGTTTATTTACAGGATAACACTGGACTATCTTGGGTTGAAAACGATTATGGTGTCAATCACATAAGAAATGGTACATATTTTGAAAATGATTAGAAAATATGTATTTGTTACTGTCTTTTCCAGTTTATTGGCTGGATTATGAGCACATTTTAACATATTTTATTCAAACGTTCAAAATAGATCTGCCAAAATATTTGATGCCAAAACTTTCCAGTCTTTGGGTTGCAGATTGCTCAGCTCCTGTGCTTTCAGGAAAGTTTTATTCATTATGGTTTTACACCTTCCTCACACCTGCCTCCCGGTCTTTTTCAAATGAGTTTTTAACAGTCCACTTTTAAAATAGAGTTAAGGTCGTGACGCAAAAGACAAGTTGAAGTTGGCTGTGTCCTTTACACATTCACTTGTGCTTTGGTGTTGCAGCTTATCACATGTTACAGTGCTTTGGACCATAGGTTGAAGAAATTGGGGAGGACAAATTAACATGCTCTAGCCAACCCAAGTCTCCTATTTTTCTGCATATCTGGCCCCAATCAAATAGTTTACTTTTGGGATAGCCCCTTCCCCTCACATGGAAAGTGTTCCGTTTCCAATGTGTACGCCATCTGTGTCTGCAGTACCCAGGATCCACCATATACACCTGTAAAATACCACAGTCACGTGTGCCAGCAGCAGCCAGGCACATTGTGCCCACGTTGGACCAAGGAACAACAACAGTCAAGGGCAGGATATCAGCCACAGTAAACACAGATTCTTATCTTTGGGTGGGGGTTGGGGGGAATTTGTGGGAGGATGGTCCTAAATCAGTAGTTTGTATTGAATTTATTTCATTGGCTATTTCAGAGTCAGATGCCTCCCCCTTCGTGTCAGCCTGTAACACTTTATAGGCTCTGATGAAGAAACCAGACTAGCATATATTTTTGTCTGTATGATAGAGGGGGAAAATCCCGCTGACCCATAGAGTTGTGTTTGTTTTTTTCCCCCCAGAAAGCAAGGACTGAGAAGAGTGGGGCTGGGCTCACTTTTGTGATGCTGCTTGTGATAAGGACATCCTGGTGTTTGCTATTTTGTAACAGTTGCAAGTCCGCCAGTTAGATTCTTCGATCCCAGCCTCTTATGTGCTGCTGGATAAATCCTGCTAGCTCAGGCTGTTCAGGGCCATTAGGATTTCCTGCTCCCGTGATCCTTAACAATGCTATTGAGAAGCAAATGCTTGTGCAAAGAAATGACTGGTGTTTGCTTCTAGCAGATTTGGGGTTTGTGTGAGAGGCTAGTGGGGAGGGCATGTGTGGAGGGGGCATTTGCTATAAGTGTTTAGGCACTACTTGTGTTTTTGCTCACCTCGTGTTGGGTCCACCGCTTTGCCATGGATCTTCCTGGAAAAGAGGCAGGAGGTCTGTGTAGAGCTGAGGTGAGGGGTGTTTGCAAACAACCTGTTTCCTCTTTGCCCCTCAGCCTGATTCCCTCCAAAAGCCACTGCAACGGGGAGCCCCAACTACGGCTCTAACATGTGCTCTGCTCATACAGGGGATCCTGCTGAGATCTCTTTCTGTAGCTCACCCCTACTTTCTGTGTGTGTGTTCTGTGGGAAGGAGATCCCCTTTTGGGGGGAGGGGGTGTTTTTCAGATACTTTTTTGGAGGGCTAGCGGTGGGGGGGAGAGCTGTCTTTAATCCATGGCAGGAGAAAAGGAGGCAAGTTTTCTTCATGGGTTTCTTTTTAATTTAAAGCTGGTGAGGAGCTGAGAGGGAAGGAGAAATTAGCTCTCACTAATTTTAGAGGGTATGGCAGAAAGGAAGGCTACTGGGAAAAGAAAAGGGTGGATGAGAGGAAAATTGCTTGTCTGATTTTTTGTGGGGAGGGAGTGGGAAGGGACGTACCCTTCTCTGACGATTTTGCTAAGCTGGTGGGAGAGGGCAAATGCCATCTCTCTTCTTGGCGGGTTACAGGAGGAGGGAGCTTGGGAGAGACGAAGTTGCATTCTCTGTTTTCTGCAGTACCTCTAACTTAATTCATTTACTCGACTAGTTAAAATGCAGTCACTTTATTTTTGTGTGCAGGTAGCATGATGATAATTGAAATACTGATTCTCATTGTGTTTAAGGGGTGTACTTGTGATGTGAGGTTTTTTCTTTTTTTCTCCCTAGGGTGCGTTATAACTGAAATGTCACTTCTCTCCTTCTCCAATGTGTGTAATTCTTCAATTAAAATAGGCTGCCCATAGTTTTTTCAACCTGGCATTATACCATTTTTCTACCCAAGAAAACAAAACACTGACTGTGGTTCCACTTAAAAATAGCTGAGATACTTAAACAAAACTATCCTCCTCCTTCCCAGGAAAGTCATTTCCAGTTTTGTTAGAATTTCTGCTTCAGTGGTTCATTTTCTGACAGAATCACATCCTTGCGAGGGAGCAGAACCACAATCTTACGTAACTTGATGTTTCCAGATCAAAAGTTACAAATATTCCAGTAATAGAAAGATGAGAGAGATTTGGCAAGATTAATGTTGTGTGACATGAATGATTTCTTATTAGGATTTAAAATCAATGCCATTTTTAACACTTACTGCAAAAATAATAGTTGAATAAGCAACAAACCTGTTCCTTTTCTTTCTTTATTATCACTACTTTCTCTGTTTATCTTTTGGCACTGGATGCTTAAACACTCAGACAGACCCCTATTTGTGTGTGTCTATGTGTTTTTAAATATATCATATATAAAATTGAAACAACAGAATTTGAAATTGCCTCTCCCTGGTTTGATTCAAAGAGATGAAACTCTGTAAATCAGTCCGTTCAGATTTAAAGACTGATAGTTACTTGCTCTGTTACAAGCTCTATAAATTTAGCTTATTATAACTAAAAGCTAAAATATTCTGTTTCTGCTTTGATCCGACAGATTGGCATTTCTGGGCGCTTTGACAGAATAACATGCGCCACTTGCCAGTGAATTGGATATTCATGGATCCTTCTTGACCAATATGTTTTCAGAGGAAAAGCTTCTAATAAAATAGTCTTTAAAAATGTTTTTCCACTTTGATATAGATTAAAAAAAATCAGAGTGAAAATTTTTTCTTTACCTAATCTCCGTCGTTCAGAAGAAGTGGTGTTATTATAGACTGTTATGATGTAGTTCTACACAAGCAAAAAAAGTCGGATCTGCATTCCTCTGTGCCATTCCACTGTCACTATGCTGATAGTCCAATTATTTTCCTATAAATATTTTCCTTCTCTGGCTCTCTTGAATAATTGTTTCCAATAAAAAAAACTTAAGCCAGCAGTATAGTTGAAATATGAATATTAGGGCAAGTTTCTTTGGCTATATTAAGTGACAAATATTTCTTGCAGAAAGTTTACATTCCTTGAGAAGTTTGATCCTGATGCACATAAAGCCTTATGCCTAGCATCTACACTTGCTGTGAACGAAGCTGCTTGTTCTAAAGGTGGATTCACGCTCCGTCTCACACCATTAACAGAAAACACTGGCAGAACTATTTTTTTATGATAAGATCCTCCCAAAAAGAGTTATTTAAATGTTTGTTCTTCATGTGTGATTGCAGAGCTGAGTCATAGGGTAGATGAATATACTGGCAATCGGCAGAAGGAAAAAAATGAATAAAGCTGACAGTTCAGATTTCTGATTCCAAGATAAGATTTGCTTTCTAGGTTTTGACACATCCCACTTTTAAACGAGATTAGAAAAAAACAGCGGGAGAAGTTGCTGATGGCCTATTTAGGTGGACAGGCCTGCTGAGCCACACTTACCAATTCACATTTATCCATCTATTTAAATTGAGAGAATTCAATTAGATTTCATTATCACCTCAAGCTTTTGTACACTGGTATTTTCTACAGTATAGGAAAACTGTCATGGTTCAAAATTCTGCTTCATGGCTACAATTAAGACTGGAGCACTGGCAGATATGTACTACTAGTACAGCAATATAAAACATGAAGTTGGTGGATGTGACTGTCCATTGATTTTAGGTTTGAATTTATTATTGAATACTACGGTGTCTTTTTATTTTTTTCTCAAAAAAAGCACAAGCTATGTTAAAAGGACATTATTGAACTTGCAAAGACAAGCACTCACACAATGAGAAATGCCAGAATTAAGGTTGCTTGTACACCCTTAATTTGGCCCCCATGTGCATTATGATAGTCTTTAATGACATGGTCACATATGGAACTTGGCTCTTTGTCTGATCTGCGTCCCCTCCCCATGCCATCATTCCCCACCACTGCCTCCTAGTCTCCATCTCCTTGCTCAGCTAGTCCCAATCTCCCTACCCCACCCAGCTCCTCATCTGATCCAAGTCTCATGCTGTTTCCTTTCCTGTCCTTGCCCAGCCAGTCTCAGTTTCTCTCTTAACTCTCCCCACCCTCAGCTCCTTGTCCCAGTCTGCTCCCCTTCCAGGTCTGGCTCTTCAACCCCCCCTTCCTGCATTTGACTCAGACAACTTCCTCCTCCATACTGCTTGGGCACCAACAGAGGGGGGTATAGAGAACACAGGCGAGATGGTCTCCCTGCACTCAGTTCCGGGACCTGGCACAAGCCTTAGCAGCCTAGAGCCACAAGGGAGAGCCATGCTCAGCCCCGTGCTGGACCCCCCCGCACATGGATGGGATCTTTGGAGATTTCAGCTGTTAAGCTCTAGCAAGTCTCTAGTGAACAATGTGTGAACCGTGATTTTTTTTTTCCAAAGGCTTATAATGTAACCAAATTTGTGTGGGTTTCTGTGGGAATAGCAATAAGGATGCCCCCAACACAAAGGCCTCTCCTAGGGCAAATTTCAAGTCCCAACTCCAAAACATCAGGAGCTAGAGCATTTCAAACAAAGAGGCCACCAGAATTTTTTAGCATGGCCAACACAGTATAGTTTTTCCCTAGCCTCCTTGTTGGAAACAGCTCAACTGTGCTGACGGAACAATCAGCCTCAGGCAGACACCAAGCATGGAAAGTTTCAGGCTGAACGGGTAGTTTGACCAAGTTATAAGCAACTGAAAATTTGGTTTTATAATGGGAAGTGTTGGGCAACCTTAATAGGCAACGTTACCAGACCCACCTATTAATCATATATATAAAATAAAATTTGACATTTTGTCGTCTGCCAACCTGTGTGTGTGTTTAATCTGTATAGTTTATATATAAACACACAAACACTCAGGTGTATATATATTAGCAGGTAACAAAAACTCAAGCTTCCTGGTGAAGAAGGGAATGCAATTAATGAGAATCAGACAAAGCTGCATCAAAGGGATCCAGCATTGCAGGATTTGTAGAATGGGATTAAAAGGAAAGAAATCCCAAGAGAAGCAGCATTGACATAGCAATCACGCAAATTGCCCAGCCTCACACCTCTGTGTTCATATGCCTTCTGTCAGAAGAATCCTCATTTAGATGACAGTGCCCTCATCTTACAATAACTTTGATGATTAGAAATCACAGACAAATGACAAAAATGTATGAAAGTATATCATTAGTTTTTTTCTTTTAATCTTCAACTTCCTGTTAAGGGTGGAATACTAAATCTTGCGGTTGGGCTTATAAATTTTCATGGCAGTTTTGCAAGCCTGATTCTGTTTACACGGAAGTTCCCTTCGCATGGCTCTGGCAGTGTAAAGGTGCCTTAAAATGAGCCGCAGTTACGTTTACACTTACTTTAAGGCCCTTATATGCTGCCAGAGTGGCGTAGTAGGACCTTAGGGTGGCTTAGAAGCAAGGCCTCAGTGTCCTCTTTGTATCTTCCCACCCCATCCGAAAAGGTGGCTCTCCTTGTGAAGTACTGAGGAAAACTTGCTTCCATTTTCTTCTGTGTTATGCCATTCATGGTTGAGGTATTTTTGTCACTCCCATAATGGCCATCCATTGCTTCTCCTTAACTAGCCAGTCTGCTCACTGTGGATCACTCGTACTCAATAGGAGAATGGACTGTCTTGGCCGAGGGGTTGAACCTGGTGAGTAGAAGCTTCTGGAGAGGATCAGCTGGCTGGGCAATGAAAAAGCAGACTCAGTTAGGCTTTCATTCTTGATTTTCTGCTTGCTTTCTGAACAGAAACATTATCAACAAAGCAAAATGTGATGAAAGTGAAAAGAAAGTGATCCCCTTCTCCCGCAGCCCACAGTACAACTCAGCTTGTAACCACTGGATGTAGTGTTCTGCCATCTCAAAAAGTTTTTTTTCCCCCCTTTCCTCCACTGAGTAGCTGGGTTTTTCCTTGGGCTTTTTGTTGCTATTGTTAAGCATTTCAGGTATTCCCTCTGAGCAGTGCATTGTGTCTGTAGCCTTACCTCATTACTTCACCCTGAACACCTGTGTGAGACCTGAATGGGGAGAAAACTTCTATAGTTACTGGTAATGAGCTAAGGCCAATTCACCCCATCATGATTACTGTTTCCATCTCCATTTGCTATGATTCACTCCCTCTTGTCCCAGGATTTCTGTGTGCTCTTGTAGCATTACTACTGTGGACTACCTCTTAAATACATTCAGATGTTGGGATTTTTCCAAGACGTATGATTCCTCAGCTGTGTATTGCATGCTGGGTCCCAGGACAGGTACGTGATGACCGCAAACTGAAATACTGAGAGAATCTCTTCTCTAAAACTAGGGGTCACATTTTAAACACATGTGGAAAATATGTATAAACAGGTACAGGAAGGAAATTGCTAATGCATGGAACTGTGCCGAGACACCCCTATTCCTTTGTAAACCCAGTTAATGTGATTCCACCATTCAAAGAATATTGTCATAATTATTTATATGCTTAGAAAAACAATGCTAAATATCATCTCTCGGTGACAAAGAAGTGGGAAGATAGCCTTGGTATGAAGGCCTGGAAATGGGGATCGGGAGATCTGGCTTGTATTCACCTCTCTGCAATACATTAGCTGTGTGACCTTGGACAAGTCATTTAAGCCTTTGTTTCCAAAAAGGGCCCCTAATTTTTGATGCCTCTGTTTTTTACTGAAGTGTTTTACTGTGGGTGTTTGGCACCTGTAAAGCAATAGGTCCAATGTGTCTTATGCTGGGGACCCAAAATTACTGGCCACTTATGAAAAGCATTGGGACATATAAAACCCTGGAATGCAGGAGGTTCAGTAGTACATGCATATTCGACTAAATTATCTAATGTAAAGGTGGTGCAAACTTTTAAAAGTGACTACAAATTTGGGGTGACTCCATTTTTGGGTCTACAAGTTGAGACACCCTACTTAGGTACCTAGCCTTGAAAATTTTGGCCTGAAAGTTTATAATTAATGTGTTTTGAAAATTCCACCATGATTGATTTAAAAAAAACCAAATCTTTTGAACATATCAACCCATTAAAATTAATTCTGCTAAACATATTAATCTGACGACTAGATTCAGGGTCAGCAGGGTTTGGAAGTTACTGATACTCTCCAAGATTCTGTTTAGGATCTTATCCCCCAGTAAGTTCTGATCAGGCAAACACTTGCTTTCACATGGAACCACAGTGCCTTCAGTGGAGCTGAATATGGGTGCCGGGGTCTGTCTCCATGGGGCTCATTGTAGGACTGGAAACTAGTATCATTTGGGGTTGGAGAGAAGAAGAAATGGTTCATCTCGTAGTGGCCCCCATCTGCCTCTCTTTTCTAGTGCATACCCCACCTAAGCCTTTAAATGTCAGCTGTTTGCAGACGTCTGTGGTGGAAGCTGCCGATCACAGGCTCCAGGGAATTGCGTTATTATGCACCTGCATCATTTGTTTTTGCATGATTTTATGTCTTCTGCATAATTAATGTTTTGTTGAAAAATTTTTGCTTTTTATGTCTTCTTCTGAGATAATCAGGCAGCAAGTGTCTAGCTGGAAGAAAGGAACAAAAAACAAATTAATCAGAGGCTGACTTTGGGGGGGTAAAGGGGGAAAGGATTTTATCAACTTCTGTCAAGTACTGGGATGCTAGTGCTGTTGAGATTGCCTGGTTTTCCATTTCGCCCCAAGAATGTGGAGCTATAAAAATAATGTAACATCTATGCTGTGCATGGAACAAAATGGCCTGGATTATTATTGTTATTATTTTTGTGTATTACTTACTTCCTCCCTACAACTTCAGAAACTCACGCTGCTGATAAAAATGAGTATGCACCCTCTTCATTTCACTGATGCTCAGATTTATTTCTCTGTCCCTCCCCTCTATGCAAATAAAAATACCTTGAGTAACCTTTGCAGAAATGGTACAGGTTACACAGTCGCTTACGTCATATTCCCTGGAATATTTCAGAAAGGCCCATCTTTCAGACTGTATATGGGAGTGGACAATATGACACTGAGGATTTTTATTATTTATTTATTTGGGGCGGCGGGGGTGGAGGGGGTGGCACCACAGGGAGTTGGTTGTAGTAATCCCATCACTCTGCAATGCACAATTTGCAGGGGCTTTGGTATTAGGCAGTTTGCCTAAATCAGGGCCAGATCAAAAGCCTATTTAATTCAAAGACTTCCATGGACTCTAATGGACTTTGGATCAGGCCCTTATCTTGTGTAAAGGAGCAGGGCTCTTTGCCTCAATACAGCAACATCAAATCGTTAGAAAATCTGAATGCTGGTGTGGAAATAGATGGGATTGTGAATGCCTGATTAATGAAGGGTGCTAGAATGGACTCGTAGTAGGGTTAGGGTGACCAGATAGCAAGTGTGAAAAATCGGGACGGGGGTGGGGGGGTAATAGGCGCCTATATAAGACAACACCCCGAATATCAGGACTGTCCCTATAAAATTGGGACATCTGGTCACCCTAGGTAGGGTGGGGGTTCTTATGTCTTCAAGTAAGCCAAAGTTCCTGTAATGAAAACATGTATAGTGTGGTATTTTGTAACTATTTTTATACCTACATCAGACTAGATGTTAGTGGCTTTGAATTATTTAACGTTTTTCTTCCTCCGCCGTCCTCTCTGGTGAGTTTCCATTGCAGGCGGCAAGAGTTGTTGTTGTGTAAGAAACAATGCAGTCAGACTGGTATTGTTTACAAGATTTTTTTTTGTTTTGTTTTATTTCTTTAAAACGATTTCATCTTTTTTGTTGCTGGTGAGGGGATTACAGCCCAAAGTATTAAATCACGCTGACCAATGTGGGCTGAAAATGAAAAGCGTGCCAGTTAAAGACACAAATGGGGAGTTTTCTGCTTAAACCACTGAACGTTCACGTCTGTCATAGGAGAAGCCAAATATTTAGCATTCAGTCCATTCAAAAAACATTATTAGGTCCCAAAGGTAATTTAAAACCACATCTGTTAGAACCATATGTAGGGTAAGTACACTTTTTTTTTTTTAAGTTCCAAGTTATCCTCTTTACAGGGTTATCTTCACTGTGGGCCCCTTTTAAAGTTAAACTGACAGCCATGAAGTGCCTGCAACAAAATAACAAAATGAATTGAACTCTTTATCTTTTCCCATTCGTAATTAATGTTGTAGGCTTTTAATGGATATTTGGAGGTAGACATCCAGATCTGACAGGGAGCCTTCTGTAAATCGAAATCCTGCCTCGTGCCCTGTAGTCTATAACCTGATATTTGTTTTTATTTCTGCTATGTTGGAGATTTCACATTGTTCTTGTCATTCTTTTGGCTTCCCTTCAACAATGTGTGAAATTTAAAATGGCTCTTTCAGCCGGTAAGAACTCCTAATTTTTACCTCACGGTTGGAGTATTCTGTGAAAGCTCTTATGCACAGCTCTTAAAATAAGCTGGGACACCTTTCTCTTAAAAGCGCCCCATCATTATTATTTCACTAACATTAATGGCACAGTCTTGAGGTCCTTACTAAAGGCTACATTGTGCTAATAGCACAGGGCCCATAGTCGGGGTGGCACGGCTCTGCACAGGGCCTAGGGATCAAGAGTGTCTTCTGGAGCTCTGCATTTGCACTGGGGGGAAAATAGTCTGTGCCACTCCTTTATGGAATGCAAGATACTTTTCCCTGCTGCGTGACCGGCCAGCTGGTATGTGAGGTAAGTGGAACTGTGTCTCCACATGTCCTTACTGCCTTCTTTCTAGCAAATTGCTCCAATTGGCAGTAACTTGCTAGTGATGCCATGCTCACCAGAGCACAAGGGCTGCAGTTCTGGACCCATTATGCAGCCTGCAGAAGGGAGAGAGAAGCTCCTTCTTCGCCCACATCTCCACCTTCTCCAACTGCACACGTATCTAAGGGGAGGCGACAGTTTTGTCTTTAGTTTCTGCTCAGTCCTTACTAAATCAAATTCCCAAATTGCTGGCAAATGCTGACTTTATCAGGGTGACTGCTGCTCATCAGTGTTAGGGGAAGTTCTACAATATATGGGCCCCGTTCTCAAAAAAATCCCCTCTTGGGCATTGATGTCAATGAGAGTTGTGTTTGAGAGATGGCTGTCAAAATGCAGCATTGAACATTGGTGTTCTGGGTGGGAATCAACTGAATTCAACCTTTGCACTTTGAAATTAATAGTATAACTGTTAGCTAACACTTGAGCTAATCGCAGTACCCTCACTACATCACTATAGTTACCACTCTTAACCACACTACCTTAGTTAACAGTGGGTACCTTAACTACCTTTTCCTGCCAACAGATCTGAATTTGTGAACCCTTACTCCTGTATGGAGTGCTGTTGGAGTCTGGGAATCGCCGCCGATTAATGGAACGCTCCATACGCATGTGGAAATCTATCTGCAGTTTTAGATCTTTTACTATCTCTCATACCTGTCTTCTATACCTACTTTAACTACACCATATTGAGGTATATCTGAAAGCAAAATGATGGGAAGTAGATATAGGTGGAAGAAGTTTCATTTGGGAAACCACCACAAGCTACAGAGCTTTCCTTTTGCATTTGTACAGTACATTTTACATCTCTCTCAAGCTCTAATATTTATCACTAATTTCATAACTAAACAAAATTTTAGTGGTGAGGGTGCGAAACACCTGGGAATCAGTGAGTGAAATACACATATGCAGATATAAATAGAAGATCTCCTTCCATGGAACGTATTGTGTTATAATTGTATCTCTAATTAAAGTTTGGTTGGTGAATATGTTGTGAGCTTGAAATATCTGTCTTTGAGGAACGTGTGTAAATCTCTGAAAATTAGCTTGGTTTTTGTTGTTTGAGTGGTTTGGCATAACTGTGCCCATTGCATATATAATTTTGAGTTGCAATATACTAACAGTGGTTTTGCATGTCAATGGAGCAGCATTTTTTCAATCCATTTCAGGTTAAACAGTGTCCAAGTTTAATGTGAGTGCATTAATTTTTCTCAATTTAAACACAAACTTCATTAAATCCTGGTGTCAAGTATCAGAGGGGTAGCCGTGTTAGTCTGGATCTATAAAAGCATGCATCCGACGAAGTGGGTATTCACCCACGAAAGCTTATTGGATATTAGGAAATTATTAGGTATTAGGATATTAGGTTGGATATTAGGAAAATCTTTTTCACTAGGAGGGTGGTGAAACACTGGAATGCGTTGCCTAGGGAGGTGGTGGAATCTCCTTCCTTAGAAGTTTTAAAGGTCAGGCTTGATAAAGCCCTGGCTGGGATGATTTAATTGGGGATTGGTCCTGCTTTTGAGCAGGGGGTTGGACTAGATGACCTCCTGAGGTCCCTTCCAACCCTGATATTCTATGATTCTATGATTCTATGATTCTTATGCTCCAATACATCTGTTAGTCTATAAGGTGCCGCAGGACTTTTTGCCGCTTTTATTAAATCCTGGGCGACTCAGGCCTTCCTGTTCCGAGTGTGATGTTGGAATGGATTTATAAGGTTGATCGTTTCCAGACAAGGAGTGGAAAAGTACCTAAGATGGAGGAATCCTTTTGTTTGAATAGTATGTGTGGTAGGTGTTGGAGGGACTGGAGAAATCTTCAAGAGAAGCTGAACGCTTTTTGTGTTGTTTTGCTTTGTTCAAGAATACCATTCGGAATGTAATTCTTTGGGTTCCATCCTTGTGTGATCCCTCTGACACCTGATGGATGAATAAGATAATTGTTGGTCAGCTCATGAATTGCTGCCAGAAGCACTTACCAAATACAATTAACGCTCCAATTTTAAGTTTTTAAAAATAAATTTCTCACCAGATATCATAGTCAGCCACTTTCCCGTTCTAGTCAACTGGTAGTAGGAGGGGTATTTTGGGTTCTATTTTCTTCGCTCACTGAGTGGTGCATGTGTTATGTTTAAAAAGCAAATCCCCATTTCTTGTAGCTCTGCTCACTTTTGAGGTTTTGCTGGAGTCTTTCTGGAACTTCAGCAGATTCTCCACAAATGATGTACTGATTGTTAGATTTCTGAGCACAGTGGAATTAGACTAGCTCCAGATAATTCTTGTCTCACTAGGTAACTTACCTGAAGGCTTCTACAGCTGCAACAGTGAGTAAGGGAAGTTTAGTGTAGTTCATCTCCAATATTAACCCTATACCTCTGCAATTGAGTTCAGACTAATTTCTTAGAAGACTTTTAGAATATTTGCTATAAAGCAGATGAATGCCATACAGAGTGCTCATTGCTCTACTCATAATACATAGAGCAACATCTCTGACCATAATCTGCTTTCACATTGGTATATAATCCCACTGAAAGTAAGAGCAGTATTTGGCTGTACATCTGTTTCCTATCATAAGCAAGAAGCTATCATTTTAGAATGGTGATAAAGGCACCCTGACTGGGAGGGACCCCCTCTAAACAAAGAAGACTGATGGATTGATATTGAAAAATAAATCCTGATGAGCATAGATTCTGTCTTGTACATCCTAAATTGTAGGGTTCCTACTAGTCTGGACAGGATTCCACAGGGACACAGTAAAATGCACTGTGCTCCCTGTGTGGAAATGAGTACCTGCTCCATTAGCTTGCACTTCCTTTGCTAGACAGTTTGGGGTGGGAGGGGGAGTGGGCTGGAAACCCCCAACCAGCACACAATCTCCCACTGGGGAAGTTAACTGGCCTACTTCCTTAGCTCTCTGGAGTGTTGTTATGGAGAGATCCCTGCCCTTCTGCTTGTGTGTGAGGAACCGGCTCCTTATGTCTCTTTCCCCCCACTTCCTTATGCGCTAGCACTGTGGTTCTTGAACCACATATGCAGACCTGCTTCTGACTGCTCTCTCTTAGCCCACCTCTAGTTTTAATTACACTAACAAGTCAATAGGGAGGCAGTGTGACCATAATATAGGCTAAAGGACTGAGAAGTCAGGACTTCCGTTTCCAGATCTCAACTGGTTGTGTGAGCTGGGGAAGTCAGTTTCTGTGTCTCAATTTACTCCTCAACTACTGTTTTCCAAATCTCATTGATATCCTGTCGTCTGTGTGTCTGTCTTCGCCCCCAGGTATTTATACCATAGCAATATCTGACTGCCACTCATTCTCAGATTAAATATATTATAGAAATTCAGAACATCGTTCTTTGCCTGAAATTATTGAAATAAGGAGTCATATTTGCAACTCTGATGATATGTAAAAATCTAGTCAATCTGTCTTTGCGGGTACTTAGTTTTATTATATTTCTACCTGTGATTGCATGGATCCCTTCCATGCCATTCCAGAAAAGTGTTCCAGGTCTGATTGTAAAATGTGAATTTCCTTTAAACACCAGCAAGGGAGTCCTTTCTAAATTTTTCTTAGATTTAGTAAATTGCAAACATATTGTTCTGCATTAGGCAGAGTGTTACTTCCATTTTGGAAAGATTAGCTATGTAGCTGTCATAGTGGCTCTGAAGATCCTGGATTGTTAGTTCATATAATACACTGTTTACCTGTTTTCAGTAGAGCTGTATTTCCAAGTATGAATATTTTAGCAGCATTGTATGTCACATTTAAAAATGAATTGAATTCTCTCTTTGATCTGCCACAATAGTTGAATCTTGGGCATTCCCACAGTTTATGTATGCATTTGTATCCTTTCTTTGGACCAGGATTTGTCGGCGATTAATAGCATGCTTTTGAACAACTGCCCAGTATATTCTGGACAGGACATTTTTTAGCTAGAGGTGATCCCTCTTCCTAGGAGGAAAGAGCAATCCAGGAATGGGTACAACATCACCCTGGAGCTAACTGTAGACCCTTTTCCTGCTTGTACCACCCCTTCCCACCTGACTACCTTATGACCAGAAGTAATGGTTTGGAAGACACCTCAGACACAGCAGAGACACTCAGAATCAGTAAGAGGAGTGAGGGGTATTTAACCACCATCATCCACCTGGCCATATTTTCTGTGTACCAGAGGTTCACCCAGCCTTTACACTCAGCAAACCTCACTCAGACATCCTGTACCCAGCTTCAACAATAATTCCCCGGGACCTTCTGTGCTAGAGACTGGTGCCTGAGGAGCCTTCTCAGAGTTCCTTTCATTCACCAGAGACCCAACGTCTGAGAATGGCTGACTCCCTAGGATCTCAGCTCATGGATCAGAGCCCTTGTTCTGGAATGCCCTGCTATGGCCCTTAAATCAACAGACTTTAAAGTTGAGGGGAGGTGCACAAGCAGCCAAACCAACGTGGAGAAATCTGAGCCCAAAATGGGAACATATTCATCCCCCAGGACATCCTTGGGTGGGTCCTTACACTCCAGAGCAGGTCATATCACTCACATCCAGACTTCTGTATTTTCCTTTCTGAATCTGAGCCAGGACTCAGCTGGGAGAAACATGTCCAACATGCGTGTGCCTAGGTACCTCACCCAACGGGGTGAAGAAAGAGCCCCATCCTTGTTGTCCCCATGAACCTTACGTTCTTTGGACCAAGTGAGGTGGAAGGCCCGTAGTGAGGCAGAAGCAGGAGCAGTCAAATTCACCCTTATGGGAAGAAGGTCAGGTCTCCAGATCAGAGCCTGAGTTACAAGGTAAAGGGATCTCAAAATAAGCTGATAAAAATCCTTAATATTTTAAGTAGGGCTGCCGATTAATCACAGTTAACTCACGTGATTAACTCAAAAAAATTAATCGCGATTAAAAAAATTAATCACAGTTAATAGCACTGTTAGACAATAGAATACCAATTGAAATGTATTAAATATTTTTGGATGTTTTTCTACATTTTCAAATATATCGCTTTCAGTTACAACACAGAATACAAAGTGTACAGTGCTCACTTTATATTATTTTTTATTACAAATATTTGGACTGTAAAAATGATAAAAGAAATAGCATTTTTCAATTCACCTCATACAAGTACTGTAATGCAATTTCTTTATCATGAAAGTTCAACATACAAATGTATTTTTTTGTTACATAACTGCACTCAAAATCAAAACAATGTAAAATTTAGAGCCTACAAGTACACTCAGTGCTGCTACTTGTTCAGCCAATTGCTAAGAGAAACAAGTTTGTTTACATTTATGGAAGATAATGCTGCCCACATCTTAATTATAATGTCACCTGAAAGTGAGAACAGGCATTTGCATGGCACTGTTGTAGATAGTGTTGCAAGATGCGCTAAAGATTCTTATGCGCCTTCATGTTTCAGCCATCATTCCAGAGGGTATGCTTCCATGCTGATGACGCTCGTTAAAAAAATAATGCATTAATTACATTTGTAACTGAACTCCTTGAGCGAGAATTGTATGTCTCCTGCTCTGTTTTACCTGCATTCTGTCATATATTTCATGTTATAGCAGTCTCGGATGATGACCCAGCACATGTTGTTCATTTTAAGAACACTTTCTGCCTCACTATGGGCCTTCCACCTCACTTGGTCCAAAGAACACTTTGCAAATTTGACAAAATGCAAAGAAACCAATATGAAATCTCTAAAGATAGCTACAGCACTCATCCCAAGATTTAAGAATCTGAAGTCCCTTCCAAAATCTGAGAGGGACGAGATTTGGAGCATGCTTTCAGAAGTCTTAAAAGAGCAGTGCAGAAACTACAGAAACTCTGATGCGGAAACTACAGAACCGAAACCACCAAAAAAAAAAATCAACCTTATGCTGGTGGCATCTGTCTCGGATGATGAAAATGAACATGCGTTGATCTGCACTGCTTTGGACTGATACTGATCAGAACCCGTCATCAGCATGGACGCATGTCCTCTGGAACGGTGGTTGAAGGACCAAGGGACATATGAATCTTTAGTGCATCTGGCATGTAAATATCTTGTGATGCTGGCTACAACAGTGCCATGCAAACACCTGTTCTCACTTTCAAGTGACATTCTAAACAAGAAGCAGGCAGCATTATCTTCTACAAATGAAAACAAAATTATTTGTCTGAGCGATTGGCTGAACAAGAAGTAGGGCTGATTGAACTTTTAGGTGCTAAAGTTTTACATTGTTTTATTTTTGAATGCAGGTTTTTTTTGTACATAATTCTACATTTGTAAGCTCAGCTTTCATGATGAAGAGGTTGCACTCCAGTAGTTGTATTAGGTGAATTGAAAAATACTATTTCTTTTGTTTTTTTACAGTGCAAATATTTTGTTTTTTACAGTGCAAAAATATAAAGTGAGCACTGTGCACTTTGTATTTTGTGTTGTAATTGAAATCAATATATTTGAAAATGTAGAAAACATCCAGAAATATTTAAACAAATGGAATTCTATTATTGTTTAACAGCACGATTAATCGTGATTAATTTTTTTTAATTGCTTGACAGCCCTAATTTTGAGATCTTGCTCTGGAGAGTCATTGTGGGCTTAGATCTCCCTTCTGATGAACCTCCCCAAAAGGAGAGAAACATAATAGGAAACTCCTAAAAATATTTTCTGTGCAGGTCAAAATTTGACCCCATGCATCCATCTCCTCACATGTGCTGTACTGGGAGATGTTGTAAGGACAGACTGGAAAAACTCTGTATAGGCCAAGTTCTTAGGCAGACAAGCTCTGAAATTGTACAGAGTTCATCCAGGTAAAGCAGACTTCATGAGCCTACAGTACCGACTGAGGGGGATTTTGTCAGCAAGGACACCAAACCACAAAGCTCACCAAGGACACACCAGGAGAAATCTAGAAACCGCTATCGCAGCCCTCAATTCCCTTCTCCCCTTCCCTTGTCTTGTTAGGGTGATTGTTCCTGTCAGAATTCATCAATCTAAAAATCCTGTAGGTTATGTTAATCTCTTCACAGGAGTTTTCTTGGAAGGGGTGTTTGCACTGGGTGCGTCCTCGGGAATTCTAGCTAATAAATATTTACATCTGAGGGAATGTTCATGCTTCCTGGTAGCCATACTAGTTAGGTTTTCTTCAGCAATTCAGGTCAGTCTGTGTTCTTGATATCAATGTAGGGCAGGCAGGTGGGACTGTATGATGTAGTTGTTTCTAATGTGTGGAATAAGATGGATTCTTAGATTGTGGGCAAACACTACATCAAATTATTGAAAAGAGGCATGGGGTCAAAACTGAAATAATGATAGTTACCTCTGACTTTCCCACATTGGCTTTGTATCTTGGTGACACTAACTAAAAAAACTTTACGACTAATAAGACTGATGACTGGGTTGGATGATATCAGAACAATCCGGGCTTCCTTGGCATATATTCTTCACACCCCACTTAATTTTGGAAAAAAGTTCCATGGGATCATTAATAACTACAAGGCATATTATTTCCCCCAGATAAACAGCGATTCAAAGATGGATGTAAAGACAGAGGTGCTGCTGAATAATCATTTGAAGAACAATATTCTGTATTTCAATTTTAACACCCCCCCCCAAAAAAAAAACACCACAGAATTTTGTTATGATAATGAAAGTAGGTTCCAGAAGTTCTTGCAGTATCTGACATGATAAACAACTTTTGCTGACAACATAATTGCTTTAGTAACCATACTGTAAATAAGAAGAAAATTGGGAGGTTTAAGACATCTTTGTGAGAGGAGCAAGTGTATATTAGTTTTAGTTTCCCTTGTCATATCTTTAGTCCTCTGTAGATGTCAGTTGAATCCTAATAACCTCAGTGCATTAAATTGAAATGTATTTTCTTCTTTATAAAGGATATAGGACGTAGTGGCATAGTAGGTCAGAGTTAGATGTACTAATCCCCATACAAGGGGGGCATTTCTAAGGAAAGTTTTATTGCATTAGATAGTTGTTTCCAGTGCAGTGTTTCAAATCTCTAACCCATTTTTTATTGCTGAGCACTGTCCCTTCTTAGATATCTTTCTCTAACTTTTTCCAAGATTATGAGGGATCCGTTCTTGGTCCTGGGCTATTTCACATTTTTGTCAGTGACCTGCAAGGAAAAACAAAATCGTTATTGATCAAGTTTGCAGATGAGATAAAGATTAGGGGAGTGGTAAATAGTGAAGAGGACCGGTCACTGATACAGAGCAATCTGGATCACTTGTGAAGCTGAATGCAAACAAACTGTGTGTGTTTCAGTACAGGCAAATGCTGGCCATACTTACAGGGTGGGGAGCTCTGTCCTGGAAAGTGGTGACTCTGAAAAAGATTGGGGATTCATGATGTGGACAATAAGCTAAACAGGGGCTCCTCGTCGCTAATGCAGTCCTTGGATGTGTAAATGGGAATGCTGAGTAAGAACAAGGAGAGGCTATATCACCTCTGTATTTGGCACTTGTGTGACTACTATGGATAAGGCTCTGAGAAAACTGTGATTTCACAGACTGCACAGAAATTATGAAATTAACCCAATCCTGTGATTTCCCTCTCCCCACACCCCCCAAGTGGGGAGGCAGAAGCAGGCATCTGCGCAAGCCAGTCTTATGGTTGGTGTAGCTCACAGTAAGTGGCTGTGTGATGTCGGAGCGGCAATAAAGGGAGGACTCAATGGCTGGTGTTTTTATGCAAGGCACAATAGCCAGCACCACTGCCACTTGGAACACGAGCAGCTGCGGCCTCAGCAGGGAGGTGGAAGTAGATATTCACGCTTACAAGTCTTCTCCAGCATGTGGCTTGTTCCATGTTCCAAGTGGCGGCAGCACTGGATGCAGGGACCTTTCACTGACTATGTTCTGTGCATGTTCTTTGAAATTTTGCTACTTTACCTGTGACACTACTGTGAATTTTCTTTAAAAGACAAACAAAAACAAACAACAAAAAAAGCCACGATTTTCTCAGGCCCCTAGTTACGGAACACAGTGTCTAGTTCTAGTGTCCACAATTCAAGAAAGATGTTGATAAATTGGAAAAGGTTCAGATAGGAGACATAAGAATGATTAAAGGGTTGAAAAACATGCTTTCTAATGATACACTCACGGAGCTCAGTCCATTTAGCTTAACAAAGAGAAGGTTAAGGGTGGCTTGATCACAGTCTATAAGTATCTACGTGGGAAATATAAACTTGAAAATAGAATGTGCTTCAATTTAGCATACAAAGGTATAACATGATCCAATGGTTGGAAGTGGAGGCTAGACAAATTCAGATTAGAACTAGGGTGCATTTTTTTAACAATGGAACTAATTAGCCATTAGGACAATTTACCCAAGGGTTATGGTGGATTCTCTTTTATTGGAAATTTTTGAACCAAGATTGGATGTTTTTTCTAAAAGAAAAGCTCTGGTTCAAACAGGAATTAATTCAGAAAAGTCCTATGGCCTATGTTATACTGGAGATCAGACTAGATGATCATAATGGTCATATGATGGTCATAATGGTCCCTTCTAGCTTTATAATCTTTGAATCTATGAATACATAATGTGGCAGAGCTCCAGCCTTGTCTCCGTGGGTCCCACGCTTCCAGGCAGTTTATGCTAGCTTCAGAGGCTCACTGCAACCCTCCACGTAGCCCTTCTCTCTCTAGGGCCAGGGATACAGTCTACTGAGCCCTTTTCTTCATAAGCCAGCAAGGAGGTTGGTGAGAGGATTCCCAGTCTTTATTGCTCCTACAGCCTTATACCAAAACAGTTTAGCCTCCTGTCCTGACAGGGGCCTGTTTTCCCCTCCCAGGAAGTGTTTCTGTAGTGGCAGGTTGGTGGGGGAAAGAACCCGGGCCCACCTTCTACTCCAGGTTCCGGCCCAGGGACCCTAATGGTAGCAGCTGTTGGCAACCAATCTTTCACTGCCAGAGTTGCTACATTTCCCTGGGCCACTTCCCCACAGCTCTCCTGCTTCTCCCTTACCAATGACTTGAGGGTGTCTTCATTAACCAGCCCTTCAGTCACACTTCCTTTCCTCTGGCTCCCCTCTGCCTGACTGGAGTGAGCCCTTTTATAGTATCAGAGGGGCCTTAATTAGAGTCAGGTGGTCACATTAGCTTAATGGCCTCACCTGACTCTTTGCAGGTTAATTGGAGTCAGGTGTTCTTATTAGCCTGGAGCAGCCCATGCTCTGGTCAGTCAGGGAACAGAAAACTTAATCCAGTGGCTAGTATATCTGCCTTCTGCTACTCTGCTGTACCAGACCATGCCAAGGAAACATCTATACACGCTCGTGCTCCCCACCCTCACGTCCCGTCCTGACACAAAGTGGCGGGACCTCCTGCCACCTCTTGAGGGTGAGGAGCCCCAGTGGGCCAGCCTATATTCCACCTTAGTCCGGAGGCCCGCCGGGGATATCAGTTGGCGGCTCCTTCACGGGGCCGGGAGCACGGGTGTGTACTTGGCGTGGTTCACCCCAATCCCGGACACCTGCCCCTTTTGCGGCGTGAGGGAAACCCCGGTGCACGTCTACCTGGAGTGCGCCAGGTTGCAGCCCCTATTCTGGCTCCTCACGAATATTTTGTTAAAGTTTTGGTTGCACTTTTCTCCTCACCTCCTTATCTACGCACTCCCTGTCCGTGGCCCCACTAAGTCGTGGGACCTCCTGGTCAGCCTCCTCCTGGCCCTGGCTAAAGTGGCCATCTATAAAACCAGGGTGAGGAGGTTGGCCAATGGAGTCTCCTGCGACTGCGGGGCCTATTTCTGATCCTCTGTCCGTTCACGCCTCTAGGCAGAGTTCCTCTGGGCTGCGTCCACTGACTCCCTTGACGCCTTTGAGGAGCAGTGGGTGCTGTCCAGGGTCCTCTGCTCGGTGTCCCCATCCGATTCCCTTCGTTTGACCCTTTGACCGCACTCCTGTCCCTGTTGTTCATTAGTTGTCCCCCGTAATTACTTGGTTTTCCAGGTCCTGTGGACCCCCCCCCCCTTAGGCTGGATCCCAATATGGCTACTCTGCTGTACCCAACTGGCCTGGGTCTATCACAATAATTTATGGGCTTTGATGCTCAGAAGAACTCATATTACCCCTTTACAACTTCTTGTGTGGTTAGCACTTAGGGTTTTCCCCCACCCTGTCAATATGATTCTGGATCAGCGATGAGTGATGTTTGAGAGCTTGGGTTTGAATTGCAAAACCATCCAGAAGATTGCTTGCTTATCAAGAGTTGATCTGAATTACTCACACCTCCTGTATCCAGGGGGGAAAAAAAAGCTGAAATGTTCTTGTGTAATCATTTACATCTGTGCAAAGTGAATGTAAATCTCTTGTGATTTGATAACAACTTATACCCACTCTGCCTACATTTTGCACAGGTGTGTGTAGCAACACAGAGTAGGGCAACAGAATCAGGTCTGAAACTTCTGGCCACAGACAATTTTAATGATGCAAAAATGAAGTTATTTCTGAACCTTGAAAAATGGTCAATTTAGGTCTGAAAATGGGCAACATTTTATTAGGTTATTTTTGGTGGGGGAAGGGTTGTAATTTTTATTTTTTCTGAAATTGGTTTGCTTATCCCTAATCCAGACAAATCAAGGTGGTAACAGAGGTTGCTCATTATGGGCCAGTTTCTGTTCTCAAATGTGTGCGTGGGTCCCATGTTAATTTCCTGTCCTCTGGCCCAGTGTGCAATGCTACCTTGACTATTTTAGTATTGAGTTCTGCATGGGTCCAAAACCTGAGCAGGTTGGCATACCCATCTCTCTCTTTGCTAAGTAAAGAGAGAGACTAGGCAGGGGAAACACTGTGTTCTTTACTTTCCTTCCAATTCTTTTTGTTGGAACAAAGACTGAGTACCAGACTTCATGCCTCATGTAACTCAGTTGTAACCTCTCTGTAGCTCTTAGGACTTTTCTACACTTGGGGTTGTTTCTGATGGTCTGTATGTGTAAACAAGTCCTTCATGTTACTCTTGATAATGTCAATGGAGTTGAAACAAGGATCAGTCTGACTCAAGAGACTCTTATCTCACATTACCCATGAGTTGTATGGGTCTATCTTTGGAGGAACCTTGGAAAGAGGGAAACATTTCTGATGATTGTGCTGTATTCAATAAATTCAGTAAAATCTGCAAAATTTAATGCACTGCTACATAATATGTGAAATAGAATTGAGTTGATATAGTAGAATTAATGGCTGGGCATGATGACAATAGAGTGTCAAGGAGCCTTCTGTGTTACCCAGGAGTTCCTCAGGAGTGGAGTGGGAGTGTGGGCGTCATAGTGTTGTAAGCAGTAGACACAATGTGGACAAAAGAAGAAGGGATGAAGCTTTACTTATGAGTGTGAATGTAAGTTCTTTGAACACCTGTTTGGGTCCATGGCCTAATCTACACACAGATTTGCACAGGTTTAACTGTAGATGTAATTTTAAACCAGTTCAGTTAAATTGGTGTGGCCTTGTGTTTAAACTTACTTATTTCAGTTTAAACTTGATTTATATTGGTTTAGCTTGAAACCATAAATTACAGTGCAGGCTAAGGCCCCGTCTACACTAACTGTCACTCAGGGCATAGCAGTGTTTTTACACTCCCTTGTACTCACTTTGCCCTATTTAAAATGATTACACAAGGTGCAAGGCAATGGAGAATCAGGCTGTTTGTGTGTATGTGGTTTAATGGTCTTATTCAGTGTATGCCAAACAAGGGGGCAGTATGTCCCAAATTTATCCCTGGTACAAGTGAATGACTTCAATGGAATTGCACTTGTTTGAATTTGTCCCCCTAACTTTAATGCTTTAAAGTCAAATGCAGGGAAGGACAGTCTTTTAATAGGCTGCAACACATAAAGAATGAGGAGAAGAGAATTCAGCCTGGCTTTTATTTGTATCCCCCTCTTAGTCCAGCTCAATCTTTCCAATTAGGACAGTGATTATCAAAGATTTGCTTTGTCCAAGGGTTAGAGACAGAAGGACCGGGGCCCTGGATAGATGTGAACAACTTGGCTGCTTTTGGAACCAGAGAGGCAGAGGTGAAGTGGCTATTCAGTGCTATGGAACAACGGAACCACATTATTTCTCCTCAGGAAAACTCTCAGGCCTTGGGAGCCTTAGCAGATCTTTATTTCAAATAGTTACAGGCAATGGTGATTCATGAGTGCAAAGTTACATGGGCCTTTGTTGTTGTTTGTTCTCAAACTGTTTAGTTTGGCAAGCGGTAGTATTCATTGTAGGCCAAACCCCTGACAATTGAGTATTGAACCAATAATTGGCATTGTAAAATCCCTATTCTTAGCACAAAAAGGTGGAAACGGGCAGCTTCTCACATCCCAGTCTAACCCACTTCGTTGACATCCACCAACTTTATGTACTTTAAACTAATTTTTTTGTTAATTTTTCTTCTTCCTTTTCTTCCTCTCTCAGATTGTTCCCAAAACACTTAAGGAATTGAAAGGAAACTTTCCCCCCTAATTAATGAAGAATAATACCTATGTTTTCTTCCTTTTCTGAGGGGTTTTATTACCAACTGGGACCCGAAATATCTAATGAGGTTAATAATGCAGAATTGTTTTAATGACTGAGGGCCATTAGCAATTTAAAAAGCGGATGACTCCTAATGAAACTGTGAAGTAATTATTATTTGTTTTCTGCGCTACTCTTAACCAGCTTTGTCATTGGCTTTGTCTTTTTCCTCTTCCCCTTGTCTCAGGCGTGGTAGCCTCTCATCCTAAGGTAAAGGTTCCCATGCATAAAATAATGGTAAAGGCTGTTTATTACCTGAGCTAGTTATCCCGTCTAGAATCGTAGAAGATTACGGTTGGAAGAGACCTCAGGTCATCTAGTCCAACCCACTGCTTAAAGCAGGACCAACCCCACCTAAATCATCCCAGCCAGGGCTTTGTCAAGCCGGGCATTAAAAACCTATTTTAATGTCTTACCTATTTTTATCTTTTTTTAATCTATGGAATTATACTCAATGGAGGCCTATGGGACCGTTAAGTGGCATAAGAGAGTGGAAAATCAGGCCCTATGTACCCGAATACTTAATTTTGGTGCATGCTAACATAGTGTGACTCTGTCATCACCCTCTAATGGCTAAACTGTGTGTGGCAGACCGTGAGTCTGTAACTGTCTCTGAGCTAATGGGCCTGATCCTTTCGTTCAAGATATATAGGCTCATGCTTCAGATCCACAGGTCCCTTATTCAGTCCCCACAGGTGATCTGATGAGGCATTCATTACTGGTCTTGATGGAATTGCTTTGGACTCTGTTCTCCTTCACTAGCCCTGGCCAATCTTTGGGGGCAGTTCTCAGTTTTTGCCAACCTCAAGAGATGAAAAATCATGAGTTTTACCTCAAAAAATCATGAAGTTGGCCCAACAGATCAGAAGGTTTTTTTTAAAAAAAGAATATATTGTATTTCCTGGTCTGTCTCTTGATTTTTGAACTCTCCATTGCCAGGATGTGTGCGGGGTGGTGTGTGTGTGACAATTTGTGTTGCCAGTGTTCTCAAATGTATTGGGTAAGGTGATTTTTGGCCTATGTTGAAGGAGCTTACACCCTGACACCTGCCTGTTTTCTGCTCAGCAATTAGTGCTGCCCCACCCAGTTCAGCCCTCCTCAACCCCTCCACCCCCATCAGTTCATCCCCCCTCACCCTCCTCTTCCAGGCCTGGGGGACTGCAATAGGATCCCCTTTGTACTTTCTCCCTTACAGGATGTGGGCGGGGGGGCAGCTCCAGGGACTCTTTACTCTTCTCTGCCCCTTCCCAGGCTGGTTGCATGTGGCAGGGAGAGGGAGTGGAGGTGCCCTGAACAGCTGGGCTCTTTAGCTCCGTCCTCCCCTTTTGTGAGATTGGCTTCATATTGTATGTGGGGGGGAGAGCTCTGCCTGCAGCAGTTCGGCCCCAGGAGGCGGCAAACAGAGTAGGCTGCCAGTCATAAGGCTCAGATTTGCTAGGGGGCTGGAGCTTCTTGCATCATGGCGAGACTGGGTTCAGTCCCAACCAAAATCCCATCACTTTGAAAAAAAATAATGTGCAAGAGTTGGCGACATTGAGACTGAACCGAACTGTGCCAGGGTGACTTCAGAGAGAAATTCTCCCTCAGGTAGTGCCTCTGGCTGCTGGGTGGTGGTGGGGATTGGGGCATGAGCCTACCACCTGTTAGGGTGTCAGATGCCTGAAGGGAGCACAGGGACTGCAATAACGAACAAGGTGGGGTGTGGTGGCTCTTTGTGACGTCTACTCCCTGACAGCTTGTGAAGCACCTGAATGGACACTGCAGCTCTGTACTTTCCTTGCTTCCTCACAACCTGCTGTACGTGGTCTGGCCACTAGAAGGGGACAGAGAGCCACACTGTTAGCATGAATTGAACATGCATGTCTTGAAACTGAGCACCCAGATACATAAGCCCTGGAGTTATCCTAGGGGGTGGGTTGAAGGGAGCTTTTGGCTGGGATAGGTTAGTGGTTGCAGGCATTGTGAAAGAAGAAGCGAGTCTGTAGGAGGAATATGAACGAGGGAGCATTGATCACCTGGAATGTCAACGTCAGAGAGGCTGGGCATGTGTGTCCAAGAAGCCACAACGCAGCAATCATTACACCAGCATACATTGTTTTACAAATCTCCAGTGCTTTTCATCTGGAAGGTGCTTAAGGCCTAGCTCAGCAAGTTACTTAAGCACATGCTTACCTTGAACAACCTGGGTAATCCTAGGCTACCAATCCCCTAGAGAGCTTGAAGCGGTGTAGCTGCACCAGTGCCGTAAGCTCTCTAGCCTAGCTGCTCTAAGCCCACAGGAGAGAGCTCTTAATTAATCCACCCCCAATGAGTGGCAGTAGCTATGTCAGTGGGAGAAGCTCTCCCACCAACATAGCGCTGTCCACACCGGCACTTCGTTGGTGTAACTCATGTCACTCAGGGAGTGTCTTATTCGCCCCTCTGAGTGACATAAGTTATACTGACATAAGTAGTAGTGTAGAAATAGAACCCTGTTAACGTCAGTGGGTTTGGAAATCTGTGATGTAGCCATTTGCTGCAGGCGAGGTAGGAATGGGATGAATGTGTAGTTGGGGAGAACAGGATAGCACTGAGTGAGCCAGTTCTGCAGGGAGTTTGGGCTAATCAGGTGGAAGCCTTTGAAGGCCAGAGCTGGATTCTCAGCTGATGTAAATCTGTGTAGCTCTATAGACTTCAAAGGAGCTATTCCGATTTATGTCATCTGAGGATCTGGCCCAGGGATGGAAACATTGACCTGGACATGAAAAGATGCTGTAGCAGAGTCCTGTTCAAATTCTGGTAGTGTGGCCCCAGTTCAGAAAGGTCCTCAAGAATGTGCTTAATTTCAAGCGTGTGAGTAATCCCATTTACTTCAATGGCACCACTCAAGTGCTGAGAGCTAGGTACCTGCTTTAGTACCTTGCCAAACTGAAGCCTTAGACAGGGTGAGCTGGATTCTGCTCTGATGCCATCTTAATAATCAGGATAACTCCACCACAGACAAAATGTTTCCCCATGTTTATAGTGGCGTGAGAGTAGAGTCTGGCCCAATACATGTGCTATGGATAGATCACTTCACCCAACTGCTGAAAACAAAACGTGGGAGCTGAGGAGGGTCAAAATGTTTGGTATCCTCGCTACAAGCCATTCCACATCACAGCCCTGCAGGCAGCAGCCATTGATCTGGCAGCTTGTGCATATGTGTACATTTGTGTCACATCAAGAGTGGAAGGTCACTTTAATGTTTTCCCCGAAGAGCACCCTCTGAGCTGATGCACGGAGATAAAGATACTGCTCATTACTGTGGTTGTGGTTTTTCAACCCAAATGGGTTGTGCGGGAATGTGGGGTTGGATCAGAGTTCGTCCCAGGAGTGTAGTGCAGTCTATAAGCTGGCCCCTTGGCTTGCCGCTCCTGGAAAGTAGCTCTCATGTTCTCTCTCATTTCAGGTGTGAGTTGTAAATAATAATACCAAAAAAAAAAAAAGTTCTGATTATCTTACAAGACATTTAAAGTGCTGGATATCATCACTGCATTAAAAACTCCAAACTGAATATCTAATTCTTGGTTCTGAGGCATCCAGTGCTAGAAATGAATGGCTTGCTGGGAGGGCTTGGGCAAGGAGGAATTTGTATCTGGATTAAGGGTGTAAAATAAAAAGCAAGTAATTCTGAGGATGTCCCAAACCATGGTTTTGGGGTTTTTTTACATCAAGATTCTATGCTAGGGACTGAGACTCAGCTGGCATACATCGGAAAACTCCTTTGAAGTTGATGGAGTTATGCGTGTTTGCATCAATTGAAGATCTGGCACTTGGTCTTCAAAGCACCCCTTGTGATTAGCCCAAACTACTTGAGCCATTGGCCTCCTACCAAACTGTACTCTGGTCTCACCTGCATGCTTGGCAGCAAATGATGACCTAATAGAATTCCAAACCCATCACCTCCTAGCAAAAGAAGAATCACCAAAGGAGATGCTGTGGTTTTTGGAGATAGAGTGGGAGTGCAGGGGAACAGTAAGTTCAGGGCAACAAAAAAGAGTAGGCACAGGATGGAAAAGTAGAGGTGGGGTTGGAGCAGTACCCCAGGAAGGATGCATGTGAGAGACTTGTGGCCGGAGGCGAAGAGGAGATGTAGGAGATGGCTGAGATGAGGAGACTTAGTGGGAAAGGACTGATGTTGAGATGGTAGGCAAAGCATGCTGAGAGAGGGAGGAGAAAAGATCAGCATTTGGAACTGGAGAGAGAAATGTAAGTGCTCAGCACTCAGCGATGGGACCATGAACACATAAGAGAAAGGAATAGACCCTTGGAAACCCAAGAGAATGAGAGATGTAGTGAGTGGGAGCTAAAACTGGACAGAATGGCTGAAGATTCTAATTGGCCAGGCTAAGTCAGCTCAGAGTTCCCATTCTTCAGTGCTAAAGCACTAGGACATGGCAGTGTGTTTCTGGGCTGTTACTGAATGCCTTATGTGGTATGTAACAAGGTACAAGGATGGACAATGAAGGCCAAGTGACTAAACATTTAAAGTGCAATAATTGCATTGAAATAAGCTGCTCAGGGAATCCCATTGCCACTGTGGAATGGAATTAGGACACTTAAAAAAACCAAAGAACTGTTAGATCCATAGATGTATGAGGCATTGCTACTTAGGTGCATGACGATCTAGAAATTATCCAGCAGTCACAGAACCTGCCTTGTGTCTAGAGTTCTAGAAAAATAAAATTTCTCAGTGTTCCTTTTGTTTGTCTTGAATGAGGGGTGGGGTGGGGGTTGAGGGGGAACCAAGCTAGACTATTCAGAGTTCTTCCTTTCTTAGCATGTTCCCTGAGCTGGTTTGGACAATCTTTCAGATGCTTTTGAATTCTTGAGACTTGGCGAATTCTTGAGAATGGAGCAAGTTCTTGGGATGCAAAGAATCCTCTTGGAGATAACTTGTGAAAGCAGAAAGTCTTATAAATGATTTTTTTCCCTTCCACCTAGAAATTAAAGCTGAGATTTTCAAAGGGAATTGTGGGATGTAACTGACATTGCTGCATTCAGGAAATGGCTGCAGAGAGGTTCATTTTAGAAGGCAAGAGGCTCTGGAATGCCGGGAGCTGCAGGATGCACTTGTTTGTTAGATAAGTAGTGTTTAAATACATAATAATTTAAGTATTTAGTATCAACTCTCCATGCATTAATACTATTAGCCCAGAAACTGGGCCTCCCAATCCCTTCGGCTGCTTTGAAATCTGTACTGTTTTCTCTTGCTTCATTGACTGGAAAAGACGGTGGATTCCACTAGATCTCATGCTACTCGAATCAAAGCAACTGAGACCCATCTTAAAGGTTCATCATCATTTTTGTTGATTGTGTCAGCACCTGCCGACAGTGCTGTCACAGAAGGTACTGGGCTTGTGTAAAATGCAGAATGGATGGGATGGAGGGTAGGCCCTCCTGTAGTTTGTTCCAAAGTCCCCATCAGTTAATCTACTGGAGACCTTCCCAGCTCATTACATTCTGCTTTAAAGAGTTGTTGCCAGTTTATTAAAAATGAAGGGGAAAAAATCTATTTAGAGGCAATTAACCTTTACAGAAGCAGTGTAGTCTAATGGTTAGAGCACATGTGATTGATAGTCAGGAGTATGGGTATTTCTCCTTTGTCTGCCCTGGCCTCGTGTATGATTTAATCCCAGGTCTTCAGTTTCATCTTCTGTAAAAGGCTTCTAACACCTGGCTCTTTCAAGTTAAATAAGTAGAAAGTATTATTTTTATCTCCTATTCTCTTTTTCCTTTCTTGTTGATCTTATCAAGGGTCATTTGAATTAGGATGGGTGAGTGGAGAGTAAATTCTGCTGGTATAAATTGGGAATATATAAAATTGAGTGCAGTTATTTCAGATTCACAACAGTGTCAGGGAAGCATTTAGCATAGCATCTTTTTTGCTTTGTTTCATCTTCTCTCTGTTGCTTTCCCCTCATTTGAAGCAAACAATCAAAAAATAAAGCCTCTGTGTGCAATGTGTGCATGCAAATAATAAAATGGAGGTATTTAATTCTCCATTCTTCCCCTGCACAGTGGGTACAGATAGAGTTGTGCGTTTCTCATTGACACATGGAAGGAATTGTGTTTAATTCACACAAGGAAAAGCACTGAGACAGAGGAAGGCCAAATGAAAGCATCTTCACGTTGGTTCTGTCCCATGTAAGCTTGTGAATATCTTGGAGGAAAAAGATGCTTATCTGCAAGATAGTTCAGAGTATAGCTTCGCATTCAAGTGACATTGAGTAAAACCATCTAAACCTTCATGGATGTGTTGGTACAGCTTTTATTTTTCCTAGTTGGAGCAAATATTTTTTTTAATCCATCCTACAGAATAGCAATTGAAAGGTATTTTTTGGGTTTTATAAAATTCTGGTAGTAATGCCTCTCCACTGAATATAAAAAGACCAAAATCAGCAAGTCTAAATAGGAGGGACAATACACTTTTTCAATATGATTAGCATCCTGCTGTTACTTACATGTGGTCCATATTGCATGAATGGGCAAAGGTAGTCAACCTTGAAATCAGTATGCAAACTTAGTCTCAATTAGAAGTTTCTAAGGTCCAGTTTACTAATCCAGACATTTTTTTTTCTGATTTGAAATTTTAAACAAAGTTAGGGGGGAATACTACCAGTTGTCATGTATTTGGATGCTTAGCAGTAGTATCCTATAAGAGCTATGTGGTGTTGCAAGAGAAAACAAATATGGGAACACAAAAGAAAAGATGGATTTATTAATTAGCTTATTCATTAACAGTTATAGTGTCTCACTTCTGTGGAACAAAGGAATTAGGATAATCCTTTTTGTGCATGCGGCCACAGAAAATCCCTGTTTTGTTCTTTGTTAGCCCTTCTCATGGAATTCCCACAAGGAATAATGCTGAAATCCTAAAAGGTGGAGAAGAGGACTGAACAGAGAAGTGGCACTAGTGTAGTTGAAAGGAAAATATATCAGATGTATATCCATTGTAAGGGACAGATGGGATTTCACTGTGATTCTTGTGTCTATATGTGTTTACCATAAATCCTATTGCTTTCATTTGGGGCTTGCTTTTTGGTGCCAAAGGACTACTGGGCTTTATTTTAAATCCTTATCTATTTTTATGGGTATCACTATAGTTCTCCCTCTCTCTCACACATCCACAAGGACCTTTCTCTCTATCTCACAGAAAATCAGCAGGTACAGAATACTATTAACACATTCTCTGCTGTCTCTCTTTCAAAGAAAAAAAAAAGTAACCCCTGAACCCAAGACACAGCCCAAATCAAATCTTATATATTTGCACTTACATTCATTTATATATAACTGTTCTGTCTAGTACCTTCTAATCTCTCATCTATATGAATAGGCGACTCCAGCCTATGTTGTCAGTAGCTACCGGTGTGGTGCGCCGCTCTTGTTCGATGATGATAACAGTTGGCTGCGTGCGTGTTCCCTCTGTGTGCTGCCCCAGCTCTGCGCAGGTAGCTAACACAGCAGACCCCGAGAGAACCCCCAAAAACCACAGACTCTAGTAAGGTACGAAGGAACCCGAGCCAGGTTTATTGTCAAACGAAGCACAGTAATAGTTCCCTATAGACTCTACAGGGCATAGTACGAATTTGTGCTCCCTGGCTCAGTCAGTGGCGGGACACTCCACTGCCTACTAGGCTGGACAAAGATGAGCGCTCCAGGACCTACTTTTATACCGTTGCAGGACAGATTACTCATCGTAGTTCAAACGAATCTATCCATCGTGTTGTCCTTTTGACCCTGTCTTTAAGATGCACCTGCCTGTTCCTTGTTATGTCTGTGGAGTGTTTTGATGCCGTCTTGGCACAAGTTCCTCTCATTAGCCCTTACGTGTGTGTGTGCACGTGCCTCTAACAACCTTTTCTTGCCAACTTCTGCCTCTGGCTCACAGCCCAGCTTTGCTTAATACTGCCTGGAAGTACTTTGGTTCAGGCTTCAGGCCTCAGACTGGGCCTCTGATACAAGAGTTTATGTTTCAGGGGCTCCTCTTACTACAGCCTGTAATACCTAGGATACTTTAAAAACAATTTGTATAGCAGGGGAAAAAATAGTCCTGCGTTCTCTCAAATGACTAGCATACCTTCCAGTCCATTTTTTTTCTGTGATTAATTAAATTCAAACAAAAAAAATCTATCCATTCAGTGACTGGTGATAGTTGTATAAGATTCTGTAGTTTTCAATGCTTTGTGTGTGTGTTTGTTTGTGTCACATGCACATGCTGTCTTTGTGGAAAGTTACAAAGGCCTGTAACTGAGAAGGGATTGTTGTTTTGTGATTTACATCGGAACATCAGGGTCAGTTCTTTTGTGCCTCCCTTAACCCATTTGTAAAATGGGGCTAATAATGCTTATCTTTAGGGTTGCCAACTTTCTAATCGCCCCCGCTCACTCCGTCTCCCCTCTCTCGGTTGCTTGCTCTCCCCCCACCCTCACTCATTTTCACCAGGCTGGGGCAGAGGGTTGGGGTGTGGGAGCGGGAGCGGGAGAAGGCTCCGGGGTCAGGCCAGAAATGAGGGGTTCAGGGTGTGGGAGGGGGCTCCAGGCTGGGGCAGGGGGTTGGGGTGCAGGAGGGTGTGAGGGCTTGGGCTGGGGGTACAGGATCTGGGGTGGGACTGGGGATGAGGAGGGGGCTCTGGGCTTGGGCCAAGGGGTTTGGAGTGTGGGAGGGGGCTCAGGGCTGAAGCAGGGGGTTGGAGTGTGGGAGGGAGTGTGGGCTCCCATTGGGGGTGTGGGCTCTGGGGTGGGGACAGAGATGAGAGGTTTCAGGTGCAGGAGAGGGTGCTGGGTGCAGGCTCTGGGAGGGAGTTTGGGTGCGGGACGGGGCTCAGGCCTGCGGCAGGGGGTTGGGGTGCAGGCTGTGGGAGTCAGTTTGGATGCAGGAGAGGGTTCTGACCTGGGGCAGGGGCTTGGGGTCTGGCCAGCTGCCACTTACCTCAGGTGGCTCCCGATCCATGGCGCAGCAGAGTTAAGGCAGGCTCCCTGCGGCTCCTGGAAGCAGCTGGCATGTTCGCCTCCTAGATGGAGGGGCCAGGTGGCTCTGTGCACTGCCTGCGCCCGCAGGTGCCATCCCTGCAGCTCCCATTGGCTGCAGTTTCCGGCCAATGGGAGCTGCGGAGCCGGTGCATGGGGCGGGGACAGTGTGCAGAGCCCCCGTGGCCGCCCCTGCGCCTAGGAGCCAGACATGTCGGCCGCTTCTGGGAGCAACATGGAGCCAGGGCAGGCAGGGAACCGCTGTGCAACCGACCAGACTTTTAGTGGCCTAGTCAGCTGTGCTGACCAAAGCCGCCAGGGTCCCTTTTCGACCAGGCGTTCCGGTCGAAAACCAGACTCCAGGCAACCCTACTTGTCTTCCACCCAGTGTGAGGCTAAGTTAACTAGCGTTTTCCAAATACCTTTGCAGTTGTCAGATGAAAGGGGTTATGTAAATGCAAAGTATTATTAATAAAAGCAGTAGGGGTAAAATGAAGGAGTAAAAATGATGATATATTCCAAAATATGAATAGTTTCCCAGAGAAGCAGCAAAGGCCCGTTCCTTAAAAAATTTCAAATCTGTCATAACTGTAGGAAACAAACCTGGATTGGGAGATGGATGGGCTAGATAACTTTGAAGGTCTTTGTCATCACATATTTCCATGATTCTGAGATATTCAGTAAGCTAAGGACTTATCTACACAGGGAAGTTAGGGTGGACACAGGCGCTGACTTTTGTCTTTGCTCGTGGGTGCTTTCTGCCTTCTGGTTTCATTGTGTGCCGTGTATGTGCTCCTGCCACCTTCCAGTGGATCGTGAGTGCTGAGCACCCCCTATTTTTTTTTTTGGTAGGTGCTTGAGCCCTGGAGCACCCACGGGTTTGGCTCCTAGGAGCGTGGAGTACGCGAGAATGTTTGAAGTGCACTAGCTATTCTGCACTAACTTCCTATTGTGCACTAGAAGTGCCTTTGTGTGGTTTAGCTTTCTGGACAAAGGCACTTTTAAGTGTGCAGTACGAGTGTCCATGCGGGAAGTTAGTGCAGAGTTGCTTGTGCATTGTAAATTCACACCCTAGCTTGCTGCACACTCGCTTCCCCGTGTAGACAGCGCCTTAGTTCATAAAGGCAGATGTTTAAAAATAAAACATTCATTCACCCACATAGGTCCCCTTTGTTTGAGTTACAGCAATTTTTTTTTTTTTTTGGAGATGAAGTTGAAGATGCAGATTACTGTGGTTGATTTGAGCCTGATGAGTTGTGTACTGTTGTCACAGATGCTGTTTTTAAAGAGCTCTGTGTTTGCCATACCTCTGCCCGTGCTTAACCTAATGCCATTCTAAAAGTTCCGAAGTATCTTATTTTTTTAAATAATCACTGAAAAATTGTCTCTGGTATTATTAATTTATTCCTAATCAAATGTATTTTAGGGAGAAGCTGGAGAGGGGTTTGAAACATGATAGGAAAGGTGCTAATTTGATAATGGTGAGTAAACTGCATTATGGTTTATGTGCATTTTTTCAATGTAATTCCTTCTAATCCCCCAGCCATCCTTATGCCAGACTGGGCAGCTGGGTAAATTCCAGTTGTCCACTTCCTACTGTAGTGAGATTTTTCTTTCGGACTCTTCCAAAAGATTGACCTCAATTCTTTTCTGTCCTGCTGCAACTGCCTCCAGATTTAACAAAGGCCTAGATTTTTAGAATAGCTGGTGAGCAGTTGTGTGCCCAGTCATTGTAGTTGTATATACAGTTATAAAACCTGGGCCACAGAGCTTTCAGGTTTCCTTGCTGCAATTCATATAGACACTGCATATCCCAGCATACAATGCTCCCTCTTCATTCAAGAAGACAAGTTAAAGATGAAGGTGACTGTAAGATGGGTACTAATGTCTGTCGGCTCCCTGGATCACATCCTCATATTGAAGAGGAGGAACTGCTGTATCCTGCTCCATTTTATTTAAATTAGGTGCTACCCTCAGGCTTCTGGCAAGTGGACAATGTGGCTCATCTTTGGGTGGAGTTCGGTTGCCACAGCATAACTAAAAAGTATAATTGGCTGTGGCAAAGAGCACACCTGGCCAATCCTAACTAAATGTTATATCCTCCCTGTTTAAGCCCAAGTGTTTCCCTTCCACTTGATATCATATTGAAGTGCAGATATTACTGGCAAAACTCAGCATGTGGCTTGGCTCTTGCTGCTGCTGCAAATCTGCCAAGGGTTTCCCTGGACATGACTGGACTAGTGGTACTGTGGAAAAGGCAGCAGATGTGTCCTCCAAATTCTACATGGTCCAGTGAACCTGAGGAGGAAAGACACTGGAAACATCTATACCCGGCTGTGGTGAACTCCACTAATGCCCTCCCTTCCCAAATAGTAACACCACAATTACACTGCTACCATTGGTTGCTGCTGTCGCAGCTGCAGTCTCTGATCCTTCTGATTGGGGCAGAGTATGAGTTAGTGTGGCATTAAAGAGCGTTTGCTTTGGTTCTTGTTGATGGTAGTTCTCAGATTTGGATGGGGAACATACCTCTGAGATTGGTTGTTCCAGAACTCCACCTCATCCTCTGACCAGGCCAATTTTCCCTTTGTAGGATGCATGCTGTACACAAGTTTTTTTCAGGTAGTTATGCAGTGCGGGAAGACAGTCCAGCAGACCCATCTGCATAAACCTCAGGCAGCTGAACTTGTGGATCTTTACCCAGACCATCCGATGGGGCTCCTGGATCTTCATGCCCTGCAGTAAACACTCTTCCTAATTTATTCACTGCAACAAATTGATGGCAAGTGAAAGATGGGCTGAGATAAAGCAGTCTGCACTGTGTGGTCTACATTATGGAGATGTGGGAACAAAGAGTGGGAAGTGTTGTCTTTTGCTCCTGATTGCACATTTCAGCTGTAAAACAGAGTAAACAGTAGTGAAAGGACTCACAAGACAGCCTTGTCACCCAATTAAAAGATGAGGGCTCTGCTTCTGGCCTTGAGCTCTGGGACAGCAGCACTGGAAGATTAGCCAGCCATGTGTATACAATAATCACTATTAAAAATCAGTGTGTTTTGTTAGCTGTTATTGTACAGTGGTATCTGTGAGATCTCATATTTCCTCCCTTTGTGCCAGAATCTGATGCTTTATACTGGGTGAAATCCTGGCCTCATTGAAGTCAATGGTAAAACTCCTCTTGATTTCAGTGGGGCCAGGATTTCACCCATTAATAACCTCACTCCACAAGCAGCCCCACTGAAGTGAATGAGACTTGTTGTGGAGTAAAGTGCTAACATGGGTAAGGTGATCAGAATTGGGTCCTAGATTTAAAATAAACAACAGTAGTTGTCTATCTGCAGGCAAATGTTGGCAGTTTAATAGCAACTACTCTAGCAATATCAGTGTGCTCTGAAGTGCTATGTGACGAGGAGTCTTTTGTCCAAGCTTTGAGTACCGTGATTCTGTTAATTACAATTTAATATGCTTGCTCAGCTTTCAGCTTCTCTTGTTACATATTTCTGTACAAGTGGCCTGTTAGCTTTGAATACACAACATACCACTGAGTATCGGTTTACTAGGCATCCTCTTGAATTTAAAAAGGCAAAAAAGTATTACACAACACGAGGGTAATGCTGTGAAAATCAATCTGTACGAGGGTGGATTGATTTAAATCAGGGCGATATAAATCAGCGATTCAGATCATGATTTAAATCACCAAGTGAAAATCTTCAATTTAAATATTCAGTTTTAATCATCTTTTCCATTTGAACTTCAGTTATTTTCTACAGAAAGATGCATTCTTATTGGTAGATCTAGCCATGAAAATATGTTGTGTTATAAATAAATAGAGCCTTTACACTAAATTTGGTACATCTTTTTGCTACCTAGGAGGGTACACTATAACTGTTGTGACAAAGTTCCTGCTCTACCTTGGTGGGTCTTGCGCTTATTGGCGGATTTGCTCAGCTTGGAGCTTCACGGCAGCTCTCAGCTTGGCCGTTTTTCTGAATTCACAGTCCAGGTCGACTCCTCTTGTGTCTGACCAGGAGTTTGGAGGATTTGGGGGGAACCCAGGCCCGCCCTCTACTCCGGGTTCCAGCCCAGGGCCCTGTGGAAGGCAGCTGTCTAGAGTGTCTCCAGGATCAGCTGTGTGACAGCTACAACTCCCTGGGCTACTTCCCCATGGCCTCCTCCCAACACCTTCTTTATCCTCACCATAGGACCTTCCTCCTGGTGTCTGATAATGCTTGTACACCTCAGTCCTCCAACAGTCCACGTTCTCACTCTCAGCTCCTAGTGCCTCTTGCTTCCAGCTCCTCACACGCACACCACAAACTGAAGTGAGCTCCTTTTTAAAACCCAGGTGCCCAGACTAGCCTGCCTTAATTGATTCTAGCAGCTTCTTAATTGGGTGCAGGTGTTCTAATCAGCCTGTCTTAATTGTCTTCAGAAGGTTCCTGATTGTTCTGGAACCTTCCCTGTTACCTTACCCAGGGAAAAGGGACCTACTTAGCCTGGGGCTTATATATCTGCCTTCTATTACTCTCCTATAGCCATCTGGCCCAATCCTGTCGCACTGTATATATTTATAGCTTAATATTTTCAGATTCTTATTGTACATTTTAGTATGTTAGCAAATGGTGAATGACATATTGCTTACTTACTACATAATTAACTTTTTGCTCCTGATTTGCATCAGGATGCATTAGGATGGTAACTGGAATTTAAACAGACACAAAAAACAGCATATACAATTTATTTTTATTAAACAAAACAACCTCAAATGTTTTGGATACATAAAAGTCTCATAAAAACATGTTTCACATTTACAGCTATGTAATTTATTTAACAGATTAACTGTATACAGTGAAAGAAACTGGTTATTTCAGGTCAGTTTGGGAAGTTTTTCAAATATGCCTGAGTAAAAGTGACTGGAGTTTAAATTCCTACTTGTCTAAGTCTCTTGACGATGAGACTGTCTCCTAAGTTACTTAGGCTGACCTATTGTGTCATATTATAAAGCTTGTTCTCAAAAGTTACATGTTTTCCCCCTGATTCATTCTTTGACTTAAAGGCTGCTTTTCTATATAAAGTTTTTGATAGCGGCTCAAGGGTTCAACATATTTATTTTTATTTAAATGTTTTAAGAGAACAAAGTTTAGGCCTTAACATATTTTGTATTACATTCAGATTTAATTTTGAACACGTTTCCTTTTAAAAAGAAAAACTTATTATAATTTAAATAACAAAAAATATCTGATTTTTTTTTAAAAATCACATTGATTTTTATCCACCCTGATCTGTACCATATGCCAACCTTTTCTAACCCCTGTATTGGCCTGAGATGTTTTATTCATGTGCGGAGCAGTGGATGAAGGAAGGAGAAAGTGCTATGGAGTGAATACTGAACATCCTGTTGCTGCTTGAGTGATTGAGGGTGGAAGGTGGTAGTGGTGAAATGTGGGTATGAGATTGTTGGCTTTTCAGTTAATGATGATGTTATATTGAGTATTCAATCTGCCATCCATCCCATTTACAGGGTATCATTTTTCCTTTTCTCTCTCCCCCACATCCAGGGTCTTGCCAAGTCTTGTTGTTTCTTCCTCTGTGACATCTCCAAAATCCACCTTGACTTCTGAAACACCCTGATCCTATGCCCTAGGTGTCTCATGTCTCAGCTGCTGCAGCTTTTCTCCCCTTTGGTCTTTCTGCATCTCATGTCTCCTTTAATCACTCTATGGCTATGGGTACACTAGAGAGCTAACAGTGGCGCAGCTGGACCAATGCCACACATTCTTTTGGGGGCACTGCGTATGTTCGGTGATGCCTCCCACTTCCTGCTATGCTAAGCATCATCCTTCTGCGTCTTGTTTCTAAGACTCCTTGAAAACTCACTTCTTTTCCACAGCCTTCCTAAATCAACCTTCATTGACTTAAACCAAAGGTAAGACTTCCGTGGTATTTAAACCCAAGCTGGGCCATTAGTTCTGTTGCTGAATGGGAAAAGTGCAACCTATGAAGTCATCACCCTTGCTTCCCCCAGAAACCACTCGTACCCACTGTCACTTCTTGGAAGTTCCCCATTCAAATACTGAGTCAGACTTGTATCGTTTAACTTGTGAGATAATGTGAAATCTATGACTGCAGACAATTCAGTGATAGCTTCTGGTATTAAATTGTGCCTATTCATAGGAGCTGTCATACTGGATCAGACCAGTGGTCCATCTAGTCGAATAGTCTGTCTTTGACAGTGGACATTAGTAGCTGGGTCAGTGGAAGGAACCCCACAATAGGCAGTTATAGAATCACCTTCTTCCCATCCCCAGTAGTTCTAGGTTACTTGTATACTGAAGCAAGAGAGCTCCCACCCTGTCCAAAACTCTTGTTTGTTTTTCTGAGAGTTTACCCTTATAACTCCGGGTGCATTCATTATCTATATAAATATTTAATCCTTCTGCCAATCCAGCTAAGCTCTTGATCTTTTGTTTGTCACCAAGTGGAGAACACATGTTTGTTGATGAAAACAAGAGGCTGTCCATTTGGGAAGAGGTAGTCCCAGTTTTATACCAAACAGAAGGTCTGGTGTTTATGGTTCTCAAGCTGACATGGGGCTTTGAAGTCCTTTGATTTCTCTCCCCCAAAGAACACCACAGGCATGCAGGAAAGTACTTAGGCCTAACGTGCTTTCATTACATTTTCCATGTTTTAATTTTTCTGAACTTCAGGGGCGCTGGCATCCAGTGTAATAAAAAAGTCTATTCTGTGAGAGGTCTTATTTCAGAGCTTCCCACATGATACGGAGATAAGGAGATAGCCATATACATAGTGGAGCAAGTATCATTCATCCCTATACATTGCTAAATTAAATATATAATAATACATTTGCTCAGTAAGTCTGGAAGATACTTGTGTTCTCATTATGCACTCTGCTTATATGTGCATTGAAGCACACGTATGTTCAGTTAAAGTGACTTGCGCATACGGGTTTGGCTGGTAGAATCTTGTGCTATGCACGTGGTCTGGGCAGGGGAGAGAGCTGTGATTCTGCCATGTCTTTCCAAGTGGTGCAATCAACCTTCAGAAGCACAGCACAGTAAATACCCAATGGGAACTTGGTGTGCAGCAAGCTTACAGATTCCGTCTTAGCTATGGCTGAATTTTATTTTAATTTTTTTAAATGATCGACACGGTCTCTTATTGACTCCCCACAGGTGCGGTGAGGTTGAAAACCCTTCCGATTGCTGTCTCCTGGCTTTCCAGTAGATACTTTTACACTGGTCGGGAGTCAGCAATGTGTCCCTACACGGACACAAGTGTCTGTGGTAAAAATACTGAGGTCTGTGGTAATTTTTCGAGAAAGGTCGAATGACTGAATGACATAACCCCCCCAGTGTCCGTCACTAAGTATGGTAATTTTGCCAAGTGTCCATCTTGCAACCTGGTAGTGCCGACCTCTGACACTGGCTCTTGCCATGACAGGAACTCAGGGTGAATCCATTGCTATTATTTGTCTTCGAGTGGAGGATAGACTCCCCAGTTCTGTTTCTATTCTTCCATTGTGACCCTGTGCAGCCTGAACTCTCAAACTCCCTTTGCCTCCACTTCCTCACATGTGAAATAGTGACAAGTGTGCTTACCCAACTTTGCAAAGTCCTTTGAGATCTGCAAATAAAAAGCACCATAAGTATTAACTAGTGGTTTGGTTTTCCTTGTCTTAATTTGTTGCCAAGAGTGTGCCCTGGTTAGATAGGCAATATAGTTATATACATTTCAATCTTGCCTGTTCTTTAAAAGACTCCCAATCACTTGTAGTTAAAGCCTCTGCCATTTTGTCGCACCAGCTTAGCTGCCACCATTTTGTCTCACTGGAGCACTAGTGTCAGGGGTGTGAAAGAGGACATTAAAGGAGAAGGTGGCCTAAGAAAACAATGAGAAATTAAGCAAGAGTTTAGCAGAAGTGCCTAAATGTTTTTGTTTTCTCCTTCTTCTTCTCTAAGATAGGACATTTGTTGAACTGCTGAAGTCGGCAGGAAGTGAGTTAGAAAGAATGCATCCCTTCTTCAGTATCCCTCCTTTTAGCATTCCACTTAAAGCTTGAGTGACTGCTGTATTGAAGCACTCACCTCTGTTCCTCTCCATTTCTTTGTACCCTATTTGTCAGTTGTCAGGGAAGGAGGGAAAAAAAAGAATGAAAGGACTGAAAGCAAATGGTAATCTCGGTGAGATGAAACTTTCCCTTCTGAACTCCTGAGAGCAGATGTCATAAATATAAAGGGAAGGGTAAACCCCTTTGAAATCCCTCCTGGCCAAGGGAAAGCTCCTCTCACCTGTAAAGGGTTAAGAAGCTAAAGGTAACCTCGCTGGCACCTGACCAAAATGACCAATGAGGAGACAAGATACTTTCAAAAGCTGGGAGGAGGGAGAGAAACAAAGGGTCTATATGCTGGTCTTTGTCGGGGATAGACCAGGAATGGAGTCTTAGAACTTTTAGTAAGTAATCTAGCTAGGTATGTGTTAGATTATGATTTCTTTAAATGGCTGAGAAAAGAATTGTGCTGAATAGAATAACTATTTCTGTCTGTGTATCTTTTTTGTAACTTAAGGTTTTGCTTAGAGGGGTTCTCTATGTTTTGGAATCTAATTACCCTGTAAGATATCTACCATCCTGATTTTACAGGGGGGATTTCTTTATTTCTATTTACTTCTATTTTTATTAAAAGTCTTCTTGTAAGAAAACTGAATGCTTTTTCATTGTTCTCAGATCCAAGGGTTTGGGTCTGTGGTCACCTATGCAAATTGGTGAGGCTTTTTATCCAACATTTCCCAGGAAAGGGGGGGTGAAAGTGTTGGGAGGATTGTTCATTGTTCTTAAGATCCAAGGGTCTGGGTCTGTAGTCACCTAGGCAAATTGGTGAGGCTTTTTACCAAACCTTGTCCAGGAAGTGGGGTGCAGGGTTTTGGGAAGTATTTTGGGGGGAAAGACGCGTCCAAACAGCTCTTCCCCAGTAACCAGTATTAGTTTGGTGGTGGTAGCGGCCAGTCCAAGGACAACGGGTGTAATATTTTGTACCTTGGGGAAGTTTTGACCTAAGCTGGTAAAGATAAGCTTAGGAGGTTTTTCATGCAGGTCCCCACATCTGTACCCTAGAGTTCAGAGTGGGGGAGGAACCTTGACAGCAGATATTATACATGCAGATTTCATTCTCCTCTTCACTTGGGAGTAACAACCAGCACGCATCAAGATCCATTCAGTTTCAGTGCCTACAAACCCTTCACTGAAGTGTTCAGCCTTTGCTAGCCTGCAGACTGTTTCTTCTCTTTGGCTCCCTTTGTTCTGATGCCTTTGGTTCTAGCAACCGCACCTCCCGCCAACATGGCAGCATCTTGGTTTTCAAAGAAGATGCATGGTCATACAGCATTTTATTTTGTCTTTTGGGAATTTGCTTGTTGTGCAGTTAAAAGAAGAGCTTGGGGGAGATGTGGGGAAAAAAAGGAAACCAGCTGTAGATGTGGGATGTGCATTTGATGGTAACTCAGGGATCCTCCTGCCAAAGTTTGTTTTAAATACCTTGTAATGAACTCGGGGGCAATAAATGCCTTGTGGCATGACATGTTTGAGACTGGGGCCACGTGTTCATTTCTTTCCACGTCTCCCCACACCCATGCAGGCATCCCCCTGCTGCAGGAAGACAAGAGATGGCTGAATTTCCACTGTCTGAGCACTGCACTTGCCTTGCGCAGCCACATGCAGAAAGCTTTAGTTGCTTCAGTCATATCCAGTTGCAGAAAGTGACTCGATTATTGCTGCTGTTAATCCTGCTCAACAGAGACTGGTAATTTGTGCAATCTAGAAATGCAGAACCCCTCCCGCAAAAAGACAGATAATAGCAGCCCAAATTATTGCCATTACCAGGCTTCAGGGAAGGACGTGAATTGTCATTGCCAGCAAACTGCGTGCACTTTGCTCTTGTTTTGTTTTTGTATCTTCTCCCAAGCATTTGGATCAAAAAGACACGACAGTAGCTTAGTTTTTTCCACAGAATGTCTCAGTAGGCTGTTGACACAAAGTATTAACATGAGTGCATTGTTACTAAAAACCCCAATATACAAACCCAAAGAAAATGATGAACACATAACTAATTACACCTTTTTTTGTTGGTTTGTTCCTCAATCTGTCATTGACCAAATGAAGGTAATTCCCACATCGCATCACATCGATAAACAGATGTGTTTTGGGGAGGGTGTGATATGCACTGTCTTAACCTCCAGCAGGGAGGAGAGAAAGTGTTTACGGGGGGAACAATTTCCTCTATAATTTGAATACTTAGTCGTGCCTCGTGTGGGAAAAAATAGTCTAGCACCACACTGTGTAAATATCCTCCCTTTGTCAGGCTCATGTTGGGATGCAGCTCCTGGGGCAGGGATGCTGTCTGCAGAAGGCCCTGGGTATCCTACGGCGTATGCATCTTAATGACAGAGCTATGGAAATATAGGGCCTGATTCTCCTCTTCACATCAGTGAAGTTTCTTTGACTGTGGTGGAGCTGCTCCCGATTTATGCTCATGTAACTGAGAGGAGAATGGGGTCTGTAATATCTCTCTAGATCATCTCCACAAGGCAGAAACTCAAATGATGTGTCTCAAATAGTATAACTCTGCATATATAGAGGCACGGTGGGGTAGAGAATTATAGGGAAATAGCATGGGCTGTATCTTTATGCCTGGTTTTCAGCTATTCAGCGTCTAATTCAATCTGTAAAATATATGCAAAGAGCAACTTCCATCTGAGGCCAGTTTGGCTTAGTCAAAGAGTGCCTCTTGACTCCCCTGGTTGGTCCTCTTGTTGCCCCGAAGCTCTTGGTTTGAGACTTGTCTGCGGTAACGTGCTTCCCCTACACACATGGGCCCCAGTCCAGCAGAGCACTTCAGCACATGTTTAACTGCACCTGCGTCGTCACACTGATGTTAATAGGATTATTCAGGTGCTTACATGCTGGACTAGGGACTTGGTAAATCCAGGGGAACTCTGTTAAAGCAGTCTTCAAAGAGCTGTGTGGGATTTTGTATAACTACTCTACTCTAATGCGAGGATCTGAGGAATGAGAGATTAGAGCAGCCTCCACCATTTAACAGACCTGCTGTGCCTCTTCTCACAGCAGTCTCCCCTTAATAGAGCTCCATTGACTTCAATGAAGTTAACTCTTGATTTACACCAGGTTGACTGAGAGCAGGATCAGTCCCATTGACTCTGGGCTCCATACATTTCCATAACCAAGTCTTGAACCAGGAACACGTAGGTAGCAGCCAGGAAATCAGTGAGTAGTGCACCCAAAGGCTGAGTCAGCTGAGGAAGTAGGTTAATCTCATCCTAGCCGATGGTTGCACATGGCACAGCTCGTACTTGTAACTTGCATCCAAAGATAGCACAGCACTTTGCAAACGTCACTCCAGGCTCAAAGCATCTTTGTAACATTAGTATTATTTCTATTTGACAGGTGGGTAAACTGAGGCATATAAAATTAGTGATTTTTTTCCACCAGTCAGGGCAGAGACAGAAATAGAACCCAGGTGTTCTGCCTTGTAGTCTCTTGCTCTTACTGCTAGACTACATGTTGTAGATAAACTAGACTATATATAAAATAAAAAGTCCTACAGTACTCTGCAGTTATGGTCCAAAATGCTACAGTAACTCTATTGTAGGGGTTGCTTGTTCAAAAAACAATCTACACCAACTTTAAGTTTAAATATTCAAAATAAATCATGAGTTTCTGTCATGTGGAAACAAAACTAATGATACAGTAAAAGACTACATTTCCATAACTTTGACTCTCATCTGCATGTTCAGCATTTGAAAGTCAATGGGAGCCGTGTAGCTAAGTGAAAATAGACAGCCTGCCTTTCTGTTGGCAGCCACAACACTATCCTGGAGCAGAGGAATCACCTGTGTGATTTGCATTTGTTTTCCTCACTAACCGATAAGCAGCCTGAATCCAAGCATAGGAGATGCATTAAAAAGAGCTTGTTACTGTAACGATATAGAAATGAAAAATATTCCTGACATGTAGAATGTGCACTGTCCCACTGAAAACCACCGGCTCTGTAAGTTGGGAGGGAAGAGGATGGTCTGGTGATTAAAACATATACCTGAGGGCTGAGATTGGGGTCTTATTCCTCACTCTGCCAATGACTTCTTCTGGAACACTGGGCAAAGTTCTTAAAGGGACAGTGTCAACTTAATTTATTTTAATTGACTCATTTAAAAAGTAAATCCATTTTCTGATGGCACACACTTTACATACCATGCTCTAATTCTTCAGTAGCTTTTGGAAAGCATTTGTAAAGGTTTCTCTGCTCCCTCTGTGGTTAGAAAGGTCTTTTCAGCAAGGGAGAAACAGCCTAAGGCCCTGATCCTGCAGCGAGGTCAATGTGGAGTCCTTTTGCTATTTGGAGGGCTCCCTGTGGGTATGAGGGTTACTGCTTAGGTCTCGTTGTTGGATTGGGGTCTAGCTGACTCTACTGAGGAATGTAGCAAAATCAGGTATACCAAAAGGTTTGTTGAATGCATAAAGATAGACATAAATATATTTTTCTTCTAACTTAAACCTCAGTTGCAGGCCCCTATTCTGCCCTAAGATGTGCCTGGAAGGTGGAGTTCCCCACATGTGGATCCTGCAGTGGCAGGACTGAGGCCATATCAAGTGCAACTTTTTCAATGTGATAACAGTGGCCTAATTTTTTACATCTGTGAAATGCAAATGCTTATCTGCCTCACAGGGTCTTGAGTTGTGCTGCATTAATTTTTGTTTAAGTGCTTTGAGATCTCAGCAGCTATCCAAGTGCAAAGTCATATTGTTATAATTCCATGTCCATGAGTTAGAAAACAATCCCTTCCTGTCTGCATCACTAAAGCTTTGAAATCAGATGCATTTACGCGATAGACTGAATGAAAATCAGAAATGCTATTGACTGTCACATCACCAGTTAGGAATTTAGTAGTGAGGATTGAGCCCAGTAAAGCTTTTTTGTGGTTATTTGTGGTGTTTTCTCCCAAATTCTGCTGTTTAGGAAATTGAACCAATATAAACATATAGTATTAAGGGTAAATGTGATATACACCAAAACTAGGGAAATCCAGAGTAAAGGCTGAAAATCTACACTGTGGCTTCATCTGTTATTCACTTTGTTATGCCTAGTCATCTGAGTACTGTAATATTGTGTGTAGGACAAGGCCTAGTCATCTGAGTACTGTAATATTGTGTGTAGGACAAGGCCATCTTCGTAGACCCTCACAGTGACCCACAGGGCAAAAAGAAAGTTGGGGAAGGGAACTTTACAGAATAAAACATACAGCTTCCAGTAGCTTGTGCTGTCAGGTTTTGGACGATTACATAAGAATACTCTGATATGTATTTATTTCAAATAAAGGAGGACAGCATAGTAGCCTAGATTTCCAACCTGAGATCTCTATTTCCGTGCTACTTTTGGGCTCAAAGTATTATTATTTACTGTTTGTGTTACCATAATGACTAGGAGGTCTAGTATCACTGGGTGGCTGGCCCCTTTAAGGGGAGCCTACCTGTGACAGGCTTCTTTAAGGCGAATGAACCCATCTTGGCCCACATTTAAGTAATTAACTGCCTAGGTGTCTGGTTGGTCGCTATTTGACTAACGAGTGCCTGGACCTGAGAAATGGCTACCAGTGCTCATTTGAAGGGGGTGGTCCTAGCGAGAGGAGGTTCCTAAGGAGAGGCGCTTCCAGGGAGAGTGACTTAGGGAGGGAACTCAAGGTAGTTGCAGAGGGACCAGACTGAGTAGCTGTGTGATGCTTGGGGAAGAGCTGCAGCCAGCAGGCAGGACCTGCAGAGCTCCTGGCTGCAGGGAAGGAACAAAGGTTGAGAGCACCTCCCGGGTAGAGGTCCGAGACATGGGAATGATAGACTCAGACAGAATCTGCCTTCCCTGCCGAGAAGCCTGGGTGAAGGTCCTTCATGTGTTTGTGTTGCACTTTCCATTCATAAATCAGACCCTCAGAAGGGGGCATTGTTGGATACCTGGAAGACTTGTTGACCTTATTGATGGCACAATTGGGGAAATGAAGGCATGAGATACCTGCTGTGCCACCCCTGGCCACAAGGGGAAGTGTGGGAGGGAATGCGCCTTTTACACGTAGTTCCCTGGTGCATTAGGCAGACAGAACAAAAAGACGGCCTGTGCTCCAAAGCACGTACCATCAAAGTCTAAAGGATTTTGACTGTTACTCCAGTATGCTACTTGTGTATATTTGTGGCTGATGAGAATTGCAGTTAATTCTTTCACATAAGATTTTGATGTGAAGGACCTTCCGCTGGAAGTCGGTGCCATTCAGGTCCCACACTGGGACTGCAGTCAGTAAAAGAGCTGCATTAGGGAAGAGGTGATCTGTGCACCTTCCTTCTAAGATGGGGAAGGAGTCTCCTTGCCAGTCCTGCAGAGAATGGTGTTAATTGCAGCCAGGGGGTCTGCTCCTGTATTGATCCAGTGGCCTTCACAGCATGCACATGGGAGCTATAGTCTCTATGTCAACCCACAGTCAGTCAGGAGTATTGTGTGGGGAGGCGCTGCCCTGCATCCTGATACTGGAGCGGGGTGATGGATTGCCTGGCCTTGGTGGGAAGGCCTGAGAGCCCTGGCTCTCTTGTATGCAGTTCATATTCTACAGATCTCTTCATTGCTGGATACTGCCTCACCGTTCTTTTGCATGTTAGGAGTGAGATTTTGGGGTTTTTTGCCTTCTGGAAATAAGGTCATTGTTAGGATCCGATCACTTTCCTTTTCAGTGCAACCCACTGTACCAGATGATGTTGTGGGAGGAAAGTGACAAACGTGAGGCTAATTAGAGCTATATGTCTACCTCCTGTGAGTGCTACAAGTGATGTTGGCACATTTCACCTTTCACTGGACTGGCAATGCAAAGGTGGGAAGAGGCAGGCTGTCTAACCCACAGTATGGACTTCTTCCAGTAGTGTGCTGTTCAGATCTCACCCTCTTCTCATTGCTGATGAGGCTGGGCAGGAGGGAAAAGCATTTCACCACACAGCCTACATCACAGTTAATCAGTCCTTTTTATATATCTGTTTTAAACTAACTTTATTGCTTAAAAGAATTAAAATGTGAAGTTGAATTGAAACCTCAAACTTGAGAACAAAATAGTGATTTTTGGAGAGCAACAGTAATGCCACAATAGCTCTGTGATCCTGCAGTCCTTATGTACTTATGGCTTCCATTGGAAGGAATGGGCATTTGGTATGTGGAAGAATTGCAAGGTTGGACCCAACGTTTGTCCAGCTGAGAGCCACATTTGTAACTTATCAGAAGCTCACGGATCACATGTGACTACTGTGACATTACCCAGGGTACAATCTGGATCATTGAACAGCTGTATCCCCTGAATTCGCTAGCCTGGGGTGCCTTTTACACTGAGTTGCTGTTAGGATATCCACTCCAGATCTGCTCACTGCCTTTAGCATGCAGAGTCACTCCCTGCTGAATATATGAGCACTCTGACCAGTCGCTCATGAATTACAGACAGGGCAACACCTGCAAATTCCTAGTCCCAGCCGTGTCCCCCAGAAATGTGCGTCTTGTACTGCTCAGTACCCCCCTGAACAAATACAAGCTCATAGAAAGGAAAATGATAACGCACCAGCCTTGTTATCCCAAATGGTGTTTCCGACACACTTTAACTCAAACACACTGGTTAAGATAAAACAATAAGATAAATTTAACAATTACAGAAAGCTAGATTGTAAGTGATTACAACTGATGATGCATAAAAATCAGGATTGGTTATAAAAAAAGATTGGCTAACTTAACAAACTACTGGAATCGAAAGTGAAGGTTTTCCTCACCATATGCTGCAGTAAATTTCACAGGCTGGGTCCCCTTTGAGCCTGGGACCCCTCCTCCCTAGTTCAGTGTCCTTCAGGTATTCACTGATGTGAGCAGAGAGGTGGGAGGAGAAAAGGCGAGTTGGAGGCCACTGTCTCTCATTCTTATACCCCTCTCCCTTCTTTGAGGATTGCCCCCAGCTTGGGCTGCAGGTGCAGGCAGTCTTTCTTGTGGACCTGTGATGAAATTTCTTGTTTACCTCTTCCCCCCAGATGGAGAATGGCCTCTTAAATAGCTGATAGCTCTTTAACACCTGGCTGGGGCTAGTGTGTCTTTGTCTCTGGAAAAACTGGTCTTGCGGGTGTTACCCAGAATTACTAAATAGTTCAGTGACATTCATACACTAGAATTTTATAATCTCACATACAGTGTTGCGACACATATTTCAACAGGATAATGATATTCAGCAGATTATGACTTTTTCAAATGATACCTCAGACGGTGTACTTTGTACAAAATGTATCATAGTCTTGTAAAAGTGGTGAACATAACAGTATAAACTGTCACAACTACCCTACAGTGCAACATGGGGATGGCACTTTCATATTTACTACAAAGGGACAATCTGTGGAGAAGACAGGTCCCAGCTATTAAAGTTCTATATTAGAACAAGGTGGAAAATTGCATTCTGGGGCATGTAATTACTGAAGGCCTCCACTGCATAGGAAAGACTAGATTGGACTGTAAGGCCCCAATTCACTAGGGCATAATAGTTCATAATTAACTTTAAACATCTGCTTGAATCCCATTGAAGTACTTAAGGTCTCAATTAACCCTAACTTTAAGAGCAAATTTTTTGAAATCTGTGGGACTACTCGAATGCAAAAATACCTCCCTGATTTGGGACCTAAGTGCTTTGCTGAATCTGAACCTAAAATTCAAAGGTCAAGTTTGGCTATTGTTACTTCAATATTAGGTCTTTAAGAATATTTATGATCTGTCAGGTTTAAAGGAAAGCATTTACTAAGTGGACTAAATAAATATGAAATGTGCGGTAAATTGGTTCATGGATTTTTTCCCATGAGTTGGTTCCTTTGCTCATTGTTCAGTTTCTATCAGAACCAAGGCGCATCTTAAAAAATTCACCTTAGCTATTTATACCATGCTCATCACCATGGTATCTGAGTCCCAAGCACAGACGTTATTATGATAGTGACTCTCTTCTTTTTCTTGTATATATGTATAACACAAAGTGTTAGAAAATGTAATTAACATTTGAATGTGGAAACCATTCCATTCCATCTTTAATTCACTTAATGCACGGTGATTAGTTTAGATATTCAAGGAACTGAAAAGTCCTAACATATTCAGAATGCACAATTTACCTGTAAATAAATGCCTTGGATCCATTAGTTTACAGCCCATGAATGGAAGGGAACAGTATTCCACCAGATATTTTCTCCCACCCCAAAGAAAGAGAAAGACATTGATGCAAATGAACCATTCTTCCAGTTGCTTAAAGGATGCAGCCAATTAAAATATATATGTGCATGCTGTAAACAGATATTTCTTTACCTCCTTTCTTTCCATTTTTAAAAATATAGTGGTTATTAGTAATTCTAAAAAAAATTCTAGTTGACTTGTCACTGTTTATGATCTGTAGTTGTTTTTTGTTTCATTCAGCTTGGCCAATGAAAATCAATAAAAATAATTTCACTTCTGTTTATAGTCATTTTAACTCTTCAGATTCTCAGTGCTGCAGAGTTTGAGTTTGCTGAACTACAAGGGACTATTTATTTAATAACTGTTTTGTTGGTATGTTTTTTCCAATAGTAACCTTTCTCTTGGTCTTAGATTTCATAACTTCTTTTTATGAAAAATAAATTTGGGGCCAGATTGGGTTCCAGTTTAACAAAATACCTTAAGCGCATGCTTACGAGCATTGTTGAATAAGGATGGACTTTACCGACATGCTCAAAATTGAACCATACATTCAGTGCTTTGCTGTATCAGGGACTTAGTATAATTAAAGGAACACTTTATTTATTTATACTGCAGTCGCTTCTAGATACCTCATTCAGAATCAGTGTCTCATTATACTGGCCACTGAAACACCCAGTAAGAGACAGTCCCTGCTGCTAGGTGCTTACAATCAAATATAACTTAAATTAGGATGTAGAAAAGAAACGACTATATAATAAAGATAACTTTATTATACAGACTTACTATGGCACTGACTCCCCTCTGGTCTTCCTCCTTTTCTCTCACAGCAGAAGATTAGAATGAAATTCTTTGTTATTTACAACCGTTCTCCACGAGCAAATGTGTATATGATAGAGAGAGGGTAATTGGGTAATGGGTCTATGCATGATCTTCAGAGGGGGTGGGGAAGAAAGGCAGAAAACCTCCTAGCTCCTCTGTGGTTGTGGGGTGGGGGAGCCCCACACAAAGTTAAAGTAAAATTCATTTTTAATCTGTCAAGACATCCTGAACAGTATTGTAAAATACAGACGAAAATGCTGCAGACCATAGCTACACTGGGCCCGTCTTCATAAAACTCCAACATGAGTATAATTCTGTTGGAGGCATGGGAGACCAGGGAAAAGCCATTCAACAGCATTGCCTACAGTTTAAGAAGCTTTTTACAGCCCTGGCTACTCTGACCTCTGCAGTTGTCTAGCTGTTATTCAGGATAGTACAGGTTTATTTTTCTCCTTTTGAACAGTTGTTCATGCAACGTTCTCTCTTCCTTTATTCTGGATCAACACTAGCAATTCCTGTGCCCCACAGGTGCCAAGGAGCTCGAAAAGGAAAAAATAAAGAACCTCACCAAAATCAAGGCTAGCCACTTGCTCAGGTATCTTGTGCATGCATGCTTGGATATACACACAAGCTCCTTCATGGGAGTGGAAGACTAAATTATTATTGTTTATAATGATGGTATTTCCAAGATGATTCAGCCAAGACCGGGGCTGTATTCTGTCGACACACAGCAGAAGACTGTCTCTGCCCCAAAGGGCTTATAGCTGAAGTCAGTCAAGATAGGCAAAGCTAAGAGTGGGAGAGGAAAGAAAGGCAGAGAGGTCAGGTGACTGATCCAACATCACATAGCAAGTCAGTGGCAAAACCAGGATTAAAACTCGTCTTGAGTCCCAGTCCAGTGCTTTAGCTACTGGATTATACTCCCTCTTTATAGTGCAGGTACTATGGTACCGCCGTGCAGGAGTGGTGGGAGTTCAGGTTATAGATTCCAAGGTCAGAAGAGACCACTGTGATCTTATCGGACGACCTTTGTAGCACAGGCCAAACAACTTCTCTGAAATAATTCCTAGAGCAGATCTTTTAGAAAATAAGGAAATAAGGATATTTTGAAATATTTAGAAATAAGGATAAGTGCAGGGTCCTGCACTTAGGACGGAAGAACCCAATGCACAGCTACAGACTAGGGACCGAATGGCTAGGCAGCAGTTCTGCGGAAAAGGACCTAGGGGTGACAGTGGACGAGAAGCTGGATATGAGTCAGCAGTGTGCCCTTGTTGCCAAGAAGGCCAATGGCATTTTGGGATGTATAAGTAGGGGCATAGCGAGCAGATCGAGGGACGTGATCGTTCCCCTCTATTCGACATTGGTGAGGCCTCATCTGGAGTACTGTGTCCAGTTTTGGGCCCCACACTTCAAGAAGGATGTGGATAAATTGGAGAGAGTCCAGCGAAGGGCAACAAAAATGATTAGGGGTCTGGAACACATGAGTTATGAGGAGAGGCTGAGGGAGCTGGGATTGTTTAGCCTGCAGAAGAGAAGAATGAGGGGGGATTTGATAGCTGCTTTCAACTACCTGAAAGGGGGTTCCAAAGAGGATGGCTCTAGACTGTTCTCAATGGTATCAGATGACAGAACGAGGAGTAATGGTCTCAAGCTGCAGTGCGGGAGGTTTAGATTGGATATTAGGAAAAACTTTTTCACTAAGAGGGTGGTGAAACACTGGAATGCGTTACCTAGGGAGGTGGTAGAATCTCCTTCCTTGGAGGTTTTTAAGGTCAGGCTTGACAAAGCCCTGGCTGGGATGATTTAACTGGGAATTGGTCCTGCTTCGAGCAGGGGGTTGGACTAGATGACCTTCTGGGGTCCCTTCCAACCCTTATATTCTATGATTCTATGATTCTATGAAAAGAATCCCCCACGACCCTTGGTAAATTGGTCCAATAGTTAATTACTTCTCTTGAAAGCAGCGTGGGGTGGGCCTGGCCCCTTACTGCTGCAAACCCTGTCCCTTGCCTAAATCCTCGCTTGCCTTTCCAGGTGTAATATCTAATATTAGATTCCAAGATCTCTGTGGCAGGGAAGTTGTTTTTTGCCTTGTCCTGTGAAGTGCCTTGCATGTTTTGGGGCCCCGTGGCTGGGATTTTGAAAGGTGTCTAAAGGCAGTTAGGTGTCCAGATCTCACTGAAAATCAATGCCTAAGTCCCTTAAATGCCGTTGAAAATCCCAGCCTGCCAAAATAAAAAATAATACCGCTGCCCTGCACTCCTAAGCTCTTTCTCAGCCTCTTGCAGTGAGCAGAACAAAATGCCATGTACAGCAAGGCTCTCCTTTGCCTGCAGAGATACAGTAGAGTTATAAACCCAAAGGCTGGTGCCATCCCTACTTATTTAGCAGACTATGGCTAACGTTTTCAAGCATGGGTGAGTAAAGTTAGGCACCTAAATTCATATTGGGGCACCCAATTAGTGGCCTGTTTCTCACAGCTCCCCTTAACTTGGATGACAACACAGAACATGGAATTTTTTTTTTAAAGGAGAAAATGTAAAGCCTGGATCTCTTTACCCCTGAAGAGATAAGGCTGAATTTACGTGAAGAACAGAAGTGAAGCAAACCCTCCTTTCTTTGACAGACCTGCAGGTGTGCTCAAGATGGAAAACTGAGCTCCCATTTACATTACCCATTATTTTGTTCCTGAAAAAAATGAAGGCGTGAAAAGTAACCAAAACAAAAGAAGTAACACGTTCCCATTTTGCAGTGTTCTTCTCTAGAATGGTGTCATGCTGTTGTTTCCACCCCACTAACTTAGAGAGAGCTATATAAATGCCAGGTGAGCTGGGTTGAAGAGAGGCTAGCACAAATCGAAGATTTTTTTTTTCTTGGAGTTTATGTCCCAGCAGTGGAGCAGTGCGTCAGTGCTCCATAAACACCTGCTTTTGTCTTGCACTGCTACTACCATGGGTTGCATCATACCTGTGACAGCGACATTCTGCCAGAGTTGTGCTGTTCATGTCCAAGGGAAGACATGAGCTTTAATCACACTTACCTGACAGTAATTTGTTAAACTAGGAGAGACATCAGAAGAGAGAGAGACCAAAGGAGGCTGCTTCTTCCGGAACAAGGGAAACGTCTCTTCTGCTGAGCAGAAGAAAAGTCGGGGGTTGGTGTGCGTTTTAACAAAAGCTTAAGTTTGTGACTCCGCTTGCTAATGCAATCTCTGTAATTAAAATTTCCATCAAGCTCATCGGCCCAAATATTTGCACATGGAAATTTGTTCAGCTGAGGCCCTTTGATCTGTCATATTCCTGCAAATCATGTTTTATGTTGGCTCACTCTTTGGGACAGATTGCCTACTTTTGGATTTGTTATTAAAAGATAATATTGACTTAGTTTCCTTTGCATTGAGCAGCAGCCTCATCTCCTCAGGGCTGGCTGGGATATATTTTTTGTCGCAAGCTGTTTTGCGAGGAATTCTATCCTGCTGCTGTTTATGACAACAATAATTAATGACACTTTCCCAGAGCTGCAAAGTGTCACGCATCTCACAGCCCTGTCATGCCTGCCAGTGGCTCAGCCTGATCCTCAGCATTAAGCTGAACTCTGGGCCAGCAGCAGGCATTTGCCTCCTCTGCTTGCTTCTCCTGAGGGCCCCCCTGGAGCCAGTCTCTCCTCTCTCCCTGCAGCACTAGGGACCTAATACTGGTCCCAGGATCCTTTGTCCCTAAGTCTCCTAGTGAGGTGCACAGGTTCCCCCATCACAACCCCCCTAACACCTGCCCACCCCCATTAGCCCCAGGCATCCCTGTCAGCACCTACCTCCAGCAGTCCTCGGTGCTCTTACCCAGGGCCCATTACCGACCCAGTTATCACAGTACCCCAAAGCACCCCAGCTCCCGCCCACCTACCTAGCGCCTCTATTTGGTGGCCTCTTACCCTCACTGCAGATAGGGCTCTGGGTGGGGGCTGGAGTTCCTGGAGTGCATCCTTTGGGCTGCTGGGTGGGAGGACAGTGGGGTGTCTGCACTGGGGGGCTCTGGGCAGCTGTGTGCATCTAGGGAGCCAGTCTGCCTGTTCTCTGACCATCTCAATACTCCCTACCCTGCCTCCCTGCTGGCTGGTAGGCAGGAGAGACCAGCCTGTGGTGGGAAAGCAGGGGTGCCTGCTGTGGTGACTGTCTCACTGCGTTCAGGCTGCAGGAGAGGAAGTTCCCTGCATGCCCACCCTTCTACCAAAACTCACCCGGGGAGAAATATGTCTGAAGGAGCAGTTCAGAATTTGGCAGATCTGCTTTACTCTTCTGTAGCTTCTTCCACATGCAGGTTGCTCTGCAAAGAGCAGTGCTTTAAACCCTGTGAGGCTTAAAGAAGAAGAACTCTCCGTGTTTTACAGACAGGAAAACTGAGGCTAATTGACTTTCCAGGGGCAAGCCAGAGGTGGGAACAGAACCCAAGGTTCCCGATTCCCTGAGGCACAAGATCATCCTTCCCCTTGAGGTTGGCCAGGTAAATGAAAGAGGCAAATGGCACATGGCCCTGAGTAAGGGCAGAGCCGCACTGCTCCTGGGGAGGCTGCAGCAGGGAAGCGTAATATCTGCCCCAGCTCTGTGCAGCACACACATGCCGTGCCATCCCTTTGGAGGAGCCAGTTCCACCCCACCTACCCTCTTCCCCGTCTTCCACCTTGTCTCGGGTCCTAGCTCTCCCTCTCCTGCTATTGGAGCCTGCTGTCTGCCTCACAGGGTGGAAGCGGCTGGGGCAAGTGGCTCGGAGGAAGCCTGCTAGGGTACCTGGCTGTCATGGTGGAGAGAGCTGGGGAGTGGGGAGCATGAGTGCCTGTTGATTGTGAAGGGGTTGGGTCTCTCTCACAGGAGCAGGTGGTGGAGAACTAATGCTACTGCTGGGTGAAAGAGGGGGAGAGGCAAGGTTGTTGCATAAGGGATGGAGAGATGAATTAACGCTGCTCTTGTCCCTTAACACAGAGCTGTAAGGTTGAGTAGTAAAGATTAAAGGCTAATGACTTTCTGCTCCATTTTAAGGGTATGTTCATGCAGTCACGCCAGCCCCTCCCTGAATTGCTCTGCAGAACATTGGAGAGAGGCACGGAGGTTAACCCCTTCCCTTCTCAGGAAAGCGATGATCAACCGTGTGTCAGCTAAATGGCCACCATGTTTAAAAACACACGGGCATGCACACAACATATGTCCCAAAGGCAAAGGGAATTAACTTTGTGGCACAAACTGCCCACAAAAACAGAAATGCCAAAACTCCATCCTTAATTCTCTGCCTTATCCTTTTGTGTCACTTTGCTGTGTCCTGAGTGGAGGATGGAAAAGCAGAGAGTTAGAGGAACTGTAACAAGGTAAGTGGCCCATTAAACGAAACTGGGCCCACCACTCCTGTTCCAGTCCAGGTGCTCCCTAGTTTGATGTAATGAGGAGGGTAGGTCTGCCCCTGGGAGTTATAAATAAGAGCCCAGAATCCTGAGCAGCAGCGTTTCGGACCCAGAGTTTAGAAAGGGAGGCAGATCAGAGTCCTGAGAGTAAAGAGAGCTCAGAGGAAGGGCAGAGCGGTGAGCGCTCCCTGGTTGAGCAGTGGAGTCACATCAGGCCAGTGGATGCAGAAAGGAAAGGCAGTCAGGGTCACATACAGACTTCCCCAAGCCATAGAGGGCTGAAGGCTGACAGCAGCAGAGGGAGATGCCTGCTGGCTCTCTGAGCTAGAGAGCTGAGCTGGAGGGCCAGAGAGGGCTGAAGGCTGGGGAAGGATGGCGGGATGAGCCTGCTAATGTCTCCGGGCAAGAGCTGGAACCATTTCTGGGAAGGAAACAGTGGCAAAACAACCCAGCTGGAGGATCAGTGTTGAGGTGTGATGAGAGACACCAGAGCCATACCTGAGAGCTGGGGCCTGGTGAGAGATGCTGGAGCTGTTCTTGGTGGTGGGACTTTCTGGTAATAGCTCCACAGAAGGGATATTTATAGCCTCAGAAGACTGTACTGAGTTTACATGAGGAATGAAGAAGAAAACTGAGATGAAGGGTCACTTTCAGGGCTGCCCTGAGGCCACGGGGGACATTGTTATGGTAATTTTCAAACATCTTTAAAAAATACAATAATTTATTTCCTTGGTTAGCATAGACTTTAGGCTATTTAAAATGGAACTGGATTTTGATTATCTACTTTTTACTCTCTTGCCTGTTTGTTTTGATTTATTTATATATATTGCATTTCATTCAGCTGGGACAGTGAAATGTAGCGTAGTCAGTTTCACTTTGCTTTGTAATTAACTCCTAGTCAGTTTCAGAAATGGAATGAAAAGCTGCTCAAGCTGAGAGCAGCAGGGCCTGGCCCAGAAACAGGATGGTCTGGTAGCTGAAAGGTGGCCCTGAGAGTTAGGAGCTCTTCCTCCTATTCCAGGTTCTGCTTCAGACTTGCTCTGTGACACTGAGAAAGTCACTTAGCATTGTTTGGAACAGTGTTCACATCAATCAAAGAAGAGATGTATAGTTAGCACAGGGGGCTGATCTGCTACCATCAAAATCAATAGGGAATCGCCCATTGACTTTCTCAGGGTTCCCTCCCCACTCTGAACTCTAGGGTACAGATGTGGGGACCTGCATGAAAGAAGCTTATTTCTACAGTTTAGGTTAAAACTTCCCCAAGGCACAAATTCTTTGCCCTTGGACAGTATGCTGCCACCCACCAAGTGATTTAACAAAGAATCAGGGAAAGGACCAGTTGGAGTTCCTATTCCCCCAAAATATCCCCCCAAGCCCTTACACCCCCTCTTCTGGGGAGGCTTGAGAATAATATCCTAACCAATTGGTTACAAAGTGATCACAGACCCAAACCCCTGGGTCTTAGGACAATAGAGAAATCAAAGAAGGATTTTATTTAAAAAAAAGGTAAAAATCACCTCTGTAAAATCAGGATGGAAAATAACTTTACAGGGTAACAAAAGATTCAAAAACACAGCAGAACTTCCTCTAGGCTTAGTTTCAAAGTTAAAAAAACAAGAATAAACCTCCCTCCAGCAAAGGAAAAATTCACAAGCAAAACAAAAGATAATCTAATATGCCTTGCCTGGCTTTTACCTACAATTTTTGTAATATGAGAGACTTTTAGGATAGTTTATAGGAGAAGGAGTTTTCTGACCTGATGCATCTCTGCTTCCCAAGAGAACACACAAAACAAAGCCTGCCCCCTACAAGATCTTGAAAGTATCTTCTTTCCCCATTGGTCCTTTTGGTCAGGTGCCAACCAATTTATTTGAGCTTCTTAACCCCTTACAGGTAAGGAGGAATTCTAGACTACCTTTAGCTGTATGGTTATGACAGACTTCAAGGCACAGGTGCTGAAACTAGGGTGGCTTGAAATGGTTTCCATTATATACAGGGTTTACAGTTTGGTTCAGTGGCTCTCAGCACCCCCACTATTCAAATTGTTCCAGCACCCTTGCTTCAAGGAGATCAGGACTGGGATGAAGGAGTCTGAAGACAAGTACACAACTTTTATCTGGAGATTTCTCTCCCTTCCCAGCTATAAGAGAGGTTCTGAAATTGCTTTGCCCTGAGAACTGTGGGCCTGGAGGACATTAAACAAGACAGAACAGACAGTCCCATAATAGTAATAAAAACAGTCAATTTTCTGTGCCTAAAAACTATCTACTCATACGTACACACTCACTGAGCCAATTATTGGCCCTAGCGTTGCAGATTGCCTTGGTGATATATTTCTAGGTTTGTAGAAATGTCTCATGTTCTTCCTTCCTTCCCCCATCCACAACTGCAATGGAAAACTGGGCCAGGGAAGAGGAGTATGGCTTGCTTTGCTTCACTGAGTGCCGAAAATAAATAATTGTCATTTTCAGCATCCATTACTTATCCTTGCTGTGTGTTTTTAACCTACCTCCTCCAAAAGAAGAAGCTAATTTATAATCTTGTTGTATATTGAGTGTTTGTTCACATCCGTCTGTCGGCAAGTTTTATAAATCAATTAGCCCCAGACAGACACACTGTGCAGCTTTCATAGAATCATAGAATCATAGAATATCAGGGTCGGAAGGGACCCCAGAAGGTCATCCAGTCCAACCCCCCGCTCGAAGCAGGACCAATTCCCAGTTAAATCATCCCAGCCAGGGCTTTGTCAAGCCTGACCTTAAAAACCTCTAAGGAAGGAGATTCTACCACCTCCCTAGGTAACGCATTCCAGTGTTTCACCACCCTCTTAGTGAAAAAGTTTTTCCTAATATCCAATCTAAACCTCCCCCACTGCAACTTGAGACCATTACTTTCTGGGTTGCCAAAGATGTCACTTACTCATCAGCTAGAAAAAGCACTAGCCTTAGCTATCTTTTAATTTGGGTGCATGTGAAAAACAATTAAGTTTAGTGTCTCTTGTACATGTGTATCGACAGGGTTCTAGTTACCTGGCAACCTGGGGAAATCATATTGGAGGGCCAAACACCTGTATAAAATAGAATACTGTACATATTCATATATACACCAAGAAATTTATGTTAAATTTTGAGGGTATTAAAGGAAAGGGGGCATAGGCACCGACTCTCTGGGTGCTCCAGCCCCAGAACACCCAAGGGGAAAAATTGGTGGGTGCTCTGCACCTACTGGCAGCCAAGCGTCCTGCCCCCCCTCCCAGCTTGCCTCCGCCTCCTCTCCTTTGCGTGGCATGTCCCCGCTTCTCCTCCCAGGCTTTCTGCCACGAAACAGCTGTTTCGCAGTGTAACAAGCTGTGGGAGGGAGGGTGGAGGAGCAGGAACGTGGCACGCTCAGGGGAGGAGACGGGGCCAGTGCAGGGATTTGGGAAAGGGGTCCAATAGGGGCAGGGAGGAGGCGGAGTTGGAGCGGGGACTTCGGGGAAGGGGTTGGAATGGGGGGCGGGGCAGGTGTGGGGGCGGGGCCGGGGCCGGGGGCAGGGGGCGCGAGCACCCACTGGTGCCAGGAGAAGTTGGCACCTGTGAGTGGGGGAGTCGGTTTATATTCAGGCCAGTATAGTTGATCAGTTGCAGTAACCGAGTTATTCCACCAGGTGCTGAATATAAGATTGGAAGCAGTAGAACTGGGGAAGTGGTGTATGAGGGCATGTCTACACTTACTGGGGAACAACATTGTGGTGATCGATGCACCGGGGATCGATTTAGCGGATCTAGTGAAGACCCACTAAATCGACCGTAGATCACTCTCCCATTGACTCCAATACGCCACCGGAATGAGAAGCGTAAGATAAGTTAACGGGGGAACATCTCCCATGGACCCAGCACGGTGTAGACACTGCAGTAAGACAACCTAAGCTAGGTCAACTCCTGCTACGTTATTCATGTAGCTGGAGTTGTGTAACTTACGGCGACTTACACCTATAGTGTAGATGAGGCCTGAGACTGGGAAAGTGGTATATGAGACAGGGAGAGGCTTTGAAAGTCTGCAGTGATGTAAGATAAGATGTCAGCGTGGAGATGAGAAGGGTTGTTGAAAAATATCAAGATAGCAGGGAAAGTTTACAAGCACAGTGCATATGACAACTGATCTTGGGTTCAGCAGGAAAAGTATTGCCAAATTTCTGTACTAACTTTACTAGTTTGCTTAGGGCATCACGGTAATATATTATTGCATTGTTACAGTCAAAGGCATGGTCACCCCCTGAGCTCTCTGTTATGAAGCAAGGGCTATAACAGTCCAGGTGAGTCCAGCTCTGCCTCTATGCACTGATACGGAATAATTGAGTGTGTAAGTTAATGGTTTATGGATAAAGAATAAATGGGATCCACTCTATTTAGAGGCAGGGGACCGGGTGTCAGGGCTACCTCACTCTGTCATAACTTTTCTCTGAGACCTTGGACTAGCCAGTTAACCTCTGTGCCTCAGTTTACACCCCTTGTCCAATGGGGAAAATATTGGCATGCCAATTACTTTTTCAGAGCATTTTAATATAGGTACAATAAGTGATTGGGAAGAGCAGCATAGAGAAAGTGATGTGGGGGTGAGTGATGAAGAGGAAGTGATAATGAAGGTGAGGTATGGAATGAACATAGAAAGAGTGAATTAAGGTGTAGGTGGACTGGGAGGGGAACAGAGTAGGAGAAGGAGGGAGTGAGAAGGGAAGAAGCTGGTCTCTCACAGGCTTTAAATGAGAGCTTGGGCAGCCATTTGTTCCACAGATGACTGTATATATATTATGTTGTTATAATAATGAGATCAACCATTGGCAGGAAGTGGGTTGAGCCACTGGGGTATTTTTCAGGATCACTTTGACACCAGACAATGAATCCCATCATGTATGATGAAATTAAATAGATCCAACAGTCCTTTCCAGGTACTTTCCTCACCGGTTCTTTAAACCTTAAATGTTAATTTCTTCACCTTCATGATACTGTTTTATTTCCATAGACCAGTAAATGGGTTAATCTTTAATACCTTGCAGTAATAAAACTGTTTTAATTAGCGTTAGCTTGGAATGACAAGACTACAAGTAATTAAGTTACACTGGGATCTAGTTGGAATAAAATTGATACAAGGGGATAGCATAAACATAAATCAGCATTTAAATAAAGTGAGATCAGATTGCTGTAATTAAAAGGAAAATCCATTGGTATTAAGATGTGAAAACAACTGATGCAGATATAATAAACATAGTAAGATAAACAGGCTAGAAAAATGCAAATCATTCCAAAAAAGGAAGGAAAAAAACAAAGTTTGGCTAGGGTTAAGAAAATACAATTACATAATGTGGGAGTGAAGAAGTTAGCAGAATGAATAAATGTTATGAGCGTCAGCTTGAAATGCCATTAAGGTTAACCGGATGCATTGCAAGTGAGTTCTAGATATAAAAGTAATTACAAGAAACAGAATCCATTTGGAATCCACAAACAAATGAGAAATATTGAAGGATGAGTGTAGAAAAGAGTCATTACCTCTTGGAAGTTATGAAAGGCACATGCAGTAGGAAGCTAGTAGGAAACTTCTGGCATGAATTTAATTGGACTATGGAAGGAGCAGCCCAGAATGCATCTATCAACACATACCGTTCTTTAGATTGCTTACCTGTCACAGGACTTGGCACTTTTAGATGATAAAAATGTAACTGGTTCATTAGCTTTTTGGATTAAAGGAACCATTGTATCTTCAAGTGTTTAAGTAATTAAAGTATAATAGTTTGAGTGCCCCATTTTTTTACAAGGCAATAATCTTCTGCAGAAGAACTACTGAGACAATGAAGGGTTTGGAGGAATTGACATAGGAGGGCAGATTAATAGAATTCTGAAAGAAGAGATTCAGAATTACCTGTAACCTCTAGGGAATGAGAATCCTGGCCCCAGTTGTGGCTAGCTCAGTGAAGATGTCCTCTGAGCACATGGTGGCGGTCAAAATAGTTAGACTGTGTGAGGAAAGAAGAGAATACTACATAAAGTACGACCACGCCATTCTATCCATTAGTGATAGGTCCTGTCTTGGAATGTGCTATCATTTTGGTCACATCTGCTAAAACAGGATAAGAAAATAGAACAGGTCCAGAGATCACTAGAAATTCTTTGAGAAACAGGGTGGTGTGTGGTGGAAGCTTTCTCTATGTGGAGAGATTAAAAAGCCTAGGACTGCTTAATCTGGAAAGGAAAAGAGAATACCAAGATATATAGTTGTGACTTTCCCCTGGTGTTATCTGGCCTGATGATCTGCTAGGTCACTCCAGTCCTCGACTCTGGGAGCCAGCCTTACCCTGCTTTGCTGTGAGAACCCCCACTCCCGGCCTGTTCATGCACAGCCCCTGGCATGTAAGCTGCTTCCAGATGTGTGAGTGAGCACTTTTGGCCAGCCGCTGCTTGGATTGTGCAACCGAATGACACTAGCCAATATCTCCAGTCCTAGACACAACCCTAGGAACCTCCGTCTTGCAGTGTCCAGTTATGCCTGCTGGACACTGCAATCTTGTATGAGTTTGTCATTTTAACAAAGAAATTGATATGTACCAGGCTTGTCATCCCAGGGGGAGTCTCTGACACGCTTCAAATCAAACCTACTGCTTCAGGTAGAATAAACAAACAAATTTATTAACTACAAAAGATAGATTTTAAGTGATTATAAGTCAAAGCACAAGAAGTCAGGTTTGGTCAAATGACATAAAAGCAAAATGCATTCTAAGCTGATCTTAACACTTTCAGTGCCCTTGCAAACTTAGATGCTTTTCACCACAGGCTGGTTTGTTGCCGTTCAGCCAGGCTCTTCCCTTTGATCAGCACTTCAGTCGCTTGGTGGTGGTGTCTGTAGATGGAAGCAGAAGAGAGAGGAAGAACATGGCAAACGTCTCTCCCTTTTATCATGTTCTTTCTTCCTTCTTGGCTTTGTCCCCCCTTCAGGGTCAGGTGAGCATTACCTCACCATAGTCCCAAACTGACCAAGGGAATGGGGGTGACTCACTCGAGAGTCCAACAGATCCTTTGTTGCTGCTTAGGCCAGTGTCTTTTGTTCCTGTGAGGCTGGGCTGGGTTTGTCCCATACAAGTCCTAATGAGGTGTGAACTGCCCCTCTGCTCCGAAAGAGTTTTGCCTGGCCTTGTTTTAAGCCATGAGGACACATTTTCAGCCTCATAACTATATACATTAAATTACAACAACAACAATGCTCAGTGCATCATGAGCCTTCTGAAGACACCCAACATGAAGAACTTTGCATTGGATAGCACACAATCATATTATAAGGATGAACATGGGGGCGCAGAGTGTTCCCTCGAGAAACAGTGTCACGATAGTACTATGTATACCATGAATTATGTAGTGAAGGCTTAAGGAGCACTTATTGAGAGCTTGTCTATATACAAAACTGCACTGGTTTAGCTTAAGATGTGGCAAACCAGTTTAGTTCAAAGGGTGCTAAAGGCTGTGTAGATGCTCTTAAATGGTTTCAAACCTGGCTTAGCATCACAGTTTAGCATAAATCAATTTGAAACTGGTTTAAACTGAATCAGAAGGAAGCCACTATAAAAATAAGATAAGCATATGCACACAAGAATTTGCACCAGTTTAACTAAAGTGGTGGAAATGTGTGTTCTGACAAGGCCTTAGTTTCATTCTGCTTCACATGCTGCTAGTGTAGAGACCAGGGATGTGGGATAATGATGTGTCAGGTGGGCATAAAGGAGTAGTTGTGTTTTGTGGACACTTATGACTAAAACTGGGATCAGACAAAAGGGAGACTCTAAGAGAGGAGGGATTAACAGTTGTAATGGTCAGGAATATGTGACAACACAGTAGGGTGACCAGATGTCCCGATTTTATAGGGACAGTCCCAATTTTGTGGTTTTTTTCTTATATAGGAACCTATTACCCTCCACCCCCTGTCCCAATTTTTTACACTTGCTATGTGGTCACCCTACAATGCTGCCTAATCTTCCTCTTTGATTTACGTTGGTATAAAGCGACAACAATACTGCTGAACACTGCAGAATGACACCAAGGTAAGTGAGAGGTGAAACCTTGGCCCCACTGAAGTCAGTGGGAGTTTTGGCATTGGCGTCAAAGGGTCTGAGATTTCACCCTGAGTCTTTAATCAGTGGAAATACCATTTGATTATGGATTAATAGGAGAGCAATTCTGCACTGCAGCTCACAGCCTTCACTTGAATACACCAAAGATGCTCCTTCTGTGTTGATCATGTTTGTCAGCACAAGATAATTAGCTTTAATAATGGCATTGCCATTTGCAAGGAAAGAGGTTAGGGATCAAACAGGAAAATTGACAGTATAACTTTCTGACATAAATGAAACCAGCATTGTTCAGGCTAACTTGACCACACATGCAGCTCCTCAAATGGAGTGAGTGCTGGTAAGACAGTGTGGCTAATTAATATTGGAGGATCAAGTCTTAATTGCACTTTGCAGATCACTGGATTTTTCTAGACATATTTGTGTGCCTGGAGGGAATGGAGCATAAAAATAATTGGAGGTGAGCCCTCGCTGTTTCTTTTTTAGGGGCCTCTGGCAGCTTGTTGAGCCATCGACTGAGAAACACCAAATTGGAGAAAAGACTGAATGATTCTTGCCTGGTTATGATGGTTGTGACCTGGCATTTGCATAGTCTCTTTCATCCATCTGGAACCCCAAGTGCTTTACTGATTTTATTGACTGTGATTGTAAAATGTGCCGAGCTCTGTAGTGCAACTACCTCTGGGCTGAAACAGCAACAGATGGACGGCTCACCACAGCATCACACAGCAAATTTGGAGAGGAATTGAGAAATACTGTTACCAATTGACAATACAGGGGGAGTTATAATAAATCAAGGTGAAATTGGGCCAGGACAATAAAGTTAACATCCCCTGTCATTATATGCAGAAAGAGGAATAATGAACCATCTCCTTAGAATCTCTCTCTCTTTTTCATTTTGGCTGTAGCTTGTTTCACAGTATGAAATCCTTTCTGTCACAGGATCTTTAATGACAAGAGGGTACGACTCAGTTCTGTGTTTCTTCTGGAAGGTGGCGCTGCCAGCAGCTCAGTCTCCCCTTTCCCTTGCACCATGTTTTCCATCCAAATCCTCGTGTAGTCTGACCACGCTTTTCTTAGGAGATACGTTACGAAATCACAGCTTGGAGTGATGTGGCTGCATAATGCATGGATTTGCCATTCGCAGTCTTTCCAAGTGGGCAAAGGCAGATGAATGTGCTGTGCAACACTACCCATTTCCCCCCCTTCCCCCAGCATAGGTGTGTCAAGCGATTCTTTAGTACAACATTGGTGTCTGGTTTGGCGAGCGCTTTTATTTTTCCCTGTGCCTTTGGAGGTAGCAGCTTAAGTTATTGCTGTCAAGATGAAAGCGTTCAAGAAGATGAAGGAAGCAGAGGACAAAATTGATATCAGAAGACATAAAGCCCCTAAAAATCTGTAGCTTTCTTTCCTTTCAAATGCAGCTTTTTGAATAGTATCAAATCCTCTTTGCCAAATGTCTCACGGTACACATTTAAAATAAATATATCGTGCCTACACTAAAAAAAAAAAACAAAACTGCCAAAAATAGACAAATCAGTTACCTTGACCAAGTGTCAGCAACCCTAAAAGAACCTTTCATCCCCAACGACACGCTAAAGAGGGAATGTCTGAATACACAGCTAGATCCTGAAATATGCCCCATTGGTTAGCAAGGCTCTGTTGAGTGAACGAATGATTTCCAAAATCAAGGATCTTTCCCCTGGGAAAACCTGCCTTATGGCATATAAATCAAGGCACTACCAACAGATCTTAAGTCAAGAGCAAGGTACAAGGAAGGAAGCAGCCTTGGTGGTAACCAGGAGAATTGAAACCATTGGTCTAAACAAATACCTTGAATTGCACCCAGAAATGAATGAGAAACCTGTGCAGTATGTGGAATGGGATGTAGCGTGGCCCATGTGTGAAACACCACTAAGGAAGAGGTCATCAGCGTGCTGCATTGGCTGAAATTTCTGGATGGGCTTCAGCTGTAGACCTGAATAGAATGCGTTGTATACTCTAGTTTGGAGGTGACAATGGTATATATATTCCTTTTGGATGCAGACCATACCACAGTCTGCTAGCCAGACGGAGATGGAGAAACTACCACGTTCTAGACACTGGAAGCAGCTAGGGATCCTACAGGACTCCTGTATTGCACACCTTTGCCACAAAGGGTAGGCATATCTGTGTTGGATAAAACAACGCGCACACACACACACACATCCTATGCACATAGGCTCGTTTATCTCCCTTCCACTTCTGGTCACTTCCCTCGCTCTGCTGACATCACCTTTCTTATTTGAGGTGGCCTCCTTCAGCCAGCTAGATCTTACCCTAGTCCCAATCTCAGCCAGCCTCCGAGGAAAGCCAAGTGACTGCATTCTCTGGATCAAATGAAACAGACAATACAGGGAGGTGAGTGCCACCGGCACGCTGATTGCATGCTGCCCAAGTCATCTCACTCGCTCGCCCAACAGTGTTACGCAGACATTGAGAACAGGAAGGGTGACAGAATGGAACCCTGAAGAAACAAAGAGAGCCATTCCACCACAACTCAGTCTGTCCCTGCTAGGCCTGTCTGAAATACCAAGATTATCAAAGGCATTTGATCGGTGTAAGGATCAGCATGCACACCTGACAGCTGCTAGAAAAATGGGTCTCTGTCTTTAGGGTGGTAGTTATTGCTGGATTTATTTATTTAATCATCCAAAGAATTGGGAGCCTATTTAGCACCTGCTTTCCTTCTGACATAAGAAGAACAAGAGAAGCCCCATCTTTTCCTAGTCACCTCTCATCTCCCACCCTGGCAAATACAGCGTGTAGAGTTGTTTTGCTACTGTTAGTGTTTCTTCCTCCTCTTTTTAATATGGGGGCAGCCTATGGGACTTGCAGCTTGCAATAAGCTTTGCAGTTGCAGTGAAGCTATCTGGCCTCATGGCTAGAGCACTGCAGTGGGTTTCAGGACACCTGGTTTCTATCCCTGGCTCAGCTGCTTGGTTTCTTTGGGCAAGTCATTTCACTTTTCCATGTCTCAGTTCCCCCTTTGTAAAATGAGGATAAAGACACTAACCTCCTGTGAGGTCTCTGAGATCTGTGGTTGAAAAGTGCTCTATAAGAACTAGATTTAGTTTTATTATTATTATGCATATGAGGCTGCGTAGATCAGGAGGTAGCATAGCGTGCGAGAACCCTGAATTCCCACTGGCTACTAATCCATGTTAAAACTATGAGCAGCTGTCATCTACTGCATTTTGTGCAATGTAGGGGCGGTGCTCTGAGCTCTAGCAAGTTATTGGGGGAAAGGTTGGATGCCCCCACTGTTGGTTGTGGTGTCTTCCCCCCCCCATACCCCCATAGTGATGACTGCAGCTTGTGGAAGTGTCTATGACAGTAAGGTATCCTGCTTTCTCCGGTCGGCCGCCTTGTCCAGGGCATCAGTTTATGACCAGGGCTCAGTGTTTGTTCCTGGCACAGTGTAGAACTGATTTGTGTGGCGTCAGTGACTCTTTGGAAAACAGCTGAGCAGGCATCAACAGCCTGCACTTAGTAAAATAAGTTCAGCGGCATGGCCGTACGAAGAGCGCATGCAAGGGAGAATCAATCCCTGTTGGGAAATCAAATTAAGGCTGCATTGAAATGTACAAGCTGCTCATTGAAAGAAAGTCTAGCTTGGGAGTGAGAGAAACGTGGGGGGGGGGGGGAGGACTAGTGTGAGGAAGTGACATGTCAGCAAAGCCTTTTAGTTAAACCACAAAGGTCCAGCATGGCAAAATATAAAACCTGGCCTTGCTCTGCTCTTGTAAATCTCTGGAATACAGAGGCCATGACAGCGTAGGAAGCATTCTACGAAGCAAACTCAGAATAGAGCCAATGTCTTTGTGTGGACTTTTATATCCTAGTGTGAGGAATGGAAGTATTATTTCTGTCAGAATTCAGTCTCCTGGCTGCTTCTCTGAGTTATTTAAAAAAAAAAACCCAAAGTCTTCCAATCAGGTAGTGCTGGTTCTGCTCCTGACCCTTAGTAAATCTTCTCAGGCAGGCCTGCTGACTCGCTCTTGATTTCCTTTCTGCGTGTGGTTGTTTGCGTGTTGATCCATGCCTTAGTATCGAAGACAATTAAATGAAGAAAAATGAAAATGTGGCATGATGCCAGGCGGTTTTGCTGCTGTCTTGCTGATCGTGAAGGATGAGTGTGAATCTGGGCAAACAGACAGAAATATATAACACTGTGTCCTTGATGCAACCCTCACTCAGCGCCCTGGCCAGGATGCTGTTGTATGCCTTATCCTCCTGCATTTTTCTGAAAATGGTGAGGAGATGGGAGTTAGTGTGCGCATTTGTTACTGGGTAGGAAGCTGAGGTGCTGAAAGATTCTATGGCCCTTTTCACAAGAAGATACTGTGATACTTGGCACAAGAGCTAGGATGTTAGCCCTAGTGTCCTGGCCAAATTCCATTTTGGATCACTGTTTTCAGTCCACATAAATTTCTCCTGCCGTTTCAATTGCATTCATGTTTTCCTTTAGACTTTCTGACCCAACTTGTTGTGTAGCGTGTCTGTGCACTGTTAAGGAGTTGCTCGGCTTCATCAGATGGCCACTTGTCAGTGGCGGGTGAAGTCATTTCTATGTATGAAAGTAGGTTTTGCATAGTCTTGGAAATGCCTTATAGTGATGGTTATTTGTTTGTATTACATGGGGGTAACATTTTCAATACAGGCGAAAAGACTTTCAAAAGTCACTTTTGAAAATGGGATTTAGGCTCTTCCCTGGCTTAGCTACTTATGAAAATGATACCTGTGGTTACCAAGTTGGGGGTCTCATTGTGCTAGACCATGCACATGTGTGCAGAAACAATCCCTGACCCAACCAGCTTCCAGTCTGAAGGTATGTCTAAGTTTGCAGGTGATTTTTCAAATGAAACCTCAAAGTTACTAAGTATGCATTAAAGTATCCATGTTGACAGTGTCTCCTGCCTCAGGGTCTGCTTGGTACTCTCAAAAGAGGGACAGTATTGTCCAGTGTTAGAGAAAATGGCTGGGAGTTGGGGCTGCTCTCTTCCTTGCTCTGACACAGATTCTTGCATGATTTTGGGCCAGTCGCTCAAGATGTCCTATCTGCAAAGTGGTGCTGCTGCTGATAGTGCCTTAGGTCACAGGGATGTAATAGTCATGTTTGTAAAACACCTTTGGGGTCATTGGATGAAGGGAACAAAGTGTTTCCTGGCAACAGCCCTGTCCAGAGTATCACAGCGATTGCTTATCTTGCGATCCTTTTGCATTTCCCCATATTTCATGATTAAGGCTACATTTTGGTCACAGGTATTTTTAGTAAAAGTCATGGACAGGTCATGGGTAGTAAACAAAAATTCATGGCCCGTGACCTGTCGATGACTTCTACTATATATCCTGACTAAAACTTGGGGGTGGGCGACTCTGGGGGCACCGCGGGTGCTGCGGGGGGAGTGCAGCCTGAGGGGATGCTGCGGGTACTGGGGTGGGGAGGCGAGGATGGTTGGTGGGGCTGGGCAGGTTCCCTACCCGGCTCCTGGGAAGTAACGGCCTCCATCTCTTAGCTCCATGTGCTGCCTCCGCCCCAAGCCCCGGTTCTGCAGCTCCCATTGGTTGGGAAGCACAGCCAATGGGAGCTGCGGGGGTGGTGCCTGCGGGCGGAGGCAGCACATGGAGCTAGGAGCTGAGGGAGGGGAGTTCCTGTAGCCCTTCCTGGGAGCCCCCCCCCAGGTAGGCACCACCCCGCACCCCAATCCCCAGCCCTGATCCCCACCACACACCTAAACTCCTGCTGCTGTGGGGCTCCTGGGCCAGCCACACAGGCTGCTGCAGAAGTCATGGAGGTCACAGACAGTCACGGACCATGACTTCCGTGACAAGCACCAAGCCTTACTCATGATACTCCCACTTCTGATACCAGCTGAAAACAGGAAGCGAGAGCCGTACAGAAATGGCAACTGAACATTAAAACACATCTCACTATTTTGCAGGCCACTAAAAATATTTAATTTCAGGCAGCAGTTTAGGGTAATTCTTGCTCAGACTTATGGTCAGACTGATTTATTCCTCCATACTCAGATGTGTACCGGAATCCAGTCCCAATGAAGTCAGTGACCGTTTCGTGCCGTGTGGCCTCATGGATAAAGCAATGGACGGGGACTCAGGAAAGCGGGGTTCTATTCCCAGCTCTGTCACTGGTCTGCTGGGTGACCTTGGGCAAGTCACTTCCTCTCCCCGTGCCTCAGTTTTTCCATCTATAAAATGGGGATAATGGTACTTACCTCCTTTGTAAATGCTTTGAGATCTACTGATTAAAAACACTTTATAAGAGCTAGGCTGTATGTATTATTATATGTTGGCATTGATTTTCAGTGGGAGCAGGACAGGGCAGTGGGTGAATGTCTAGAGATCATTCAGTTCATTCCAAACATATGCAGCACTTTGCAGCTGCAAATGCCACAGTAAAATCCATTTTGCTTCAACTTTTTGGAACAAACCTTTGTGTTCTTTTTAATTTTTCTAAAAATAAATCAAATAAAAATAAAAGTCAGCCATAGCCGTGCTAGTAAGCTGAGGGTGGTGGGAGGGAAACAACCCAGCAACGCACCATACAGCACCTGGGACACAGTAAGTGTCGATGTCATAGAGGAGAAGGAGGAAAGAACAGGTGTATTTGGGCTGCTGTCAGAGGTATACCATGGTATAGCATTATAGTGTGTAATTGTATTTTCATGCTGCCTAGGATGTCAAGTGCTTTGCAGAGACTTCTGAGTGCATTTGCTTCACAGCCTTGATCGAGGCAGCCGCTGCTGTGTGCCGTGACCAAAATCAAAGGCACAGGATTTTTTGTTTTCCCCCGGAAGTCTGGAGGGGGTTGTGGTGGGGAATAACACTGAGGTGGGGTGGGAGATAAAACCTTTGTCGCTTCTGCAGTGAATCCTCTCTCCGAGATTTTGGTTTATCCAGATGCTTCTGGGATTTTGATCATGTGGGTGTTTTTCTTTTGGTTTTGCCACCAAAACATAACTCCCCCCCCCGCCCCCAACACACAGAGACACACCATTGATAATTAATCTTTTTTAAAATACAATGTAAAAGCTCCAACTTGGCTTCTAAGCCTAATGTCAGTTGTTGTCACAGCCTGTGTTTAGCATAACCCACCACCTGCCTGTCAACAGTCACTCGTACTATTAGATGCATTTACTATTGATGAAAGATAGTGGATTCACAGCCCTTGAGACTGAAATCCTTTGCATGCAGTACATGGACATACAGTGTAAACTCACTTGCACGCCCCCATCAGTGTACTTAAACCCTGACCTGGAGAGGGACCACCTGGGAAGGGGGATTAGGAGGGGAGAAGGGCTGGGACTCAAGAAGATTGGGTTCAGTGCCTGTCTGTGCCATATAAGTCTATAAGTATCTACATGGGGAACAAATATTTAATAATGACTCTTCAGCCTAGCAGAGAAAAGGTGTATAACACCAGCCAGTGGCTGGAAGTTGAAGCAACACCAAATAGGGCATATATTTTTAACCGTGCAAGTAATTAACCACTGAAACAATTTACCAATGGTGGTTCTGGATTCTTCATCACTGACTGTTTTAAAATCAAACATGGATGTCCTCTGGGAATCATTTTGGAGAAGTTCTATGGCCTGTGTTATACAGGAGGTCAGACCCATCACAGTGACCCTTTCTGGCCTTGGAATCTATGAAAAAGAGACTCCCTGTGAACATGGGTAAGTCATTTAATCTCTCTGTGCCTCAAGTCTCCCAATGATAATAATACTCCCTTTCCCCCCACCCTGTGTCCGTCTTGCCTGTTTAGACTGTGAGCTCTTTGGGGCAGGGGCAGTCTGTTACTGTGGTATGTGCAACATCTAGCACAATGCAGCCCTGATCTGTGTTGGACATCTGCTTGCTACATGCAAATCATAAAAACAGTCTGCTCCCAGCCGCCCCATGTAATTTAAAAGTATGTGTAATTTCAGCTTCAGTAAAGACAAGTGAACATTTCTGCTCTGCATATCATGATGACATAGACTACACTTCTGACAATTCTGCCCTGCTTTCCAGTTTATGCTCTTCCATCCTGATGGGTGGTTGGAGGCACCATGATCTATATTCCACCAACAGTTGGTTTGGTGGTACTTTGGTGGTGGTTTCTATTACTGTGCCTAAGAATCCCAATTAAGGGGCACCGGTGTCCTAGGTGGGGTACAAACAAATTACAAAGAAGATCATTCCTGTCCCAAAGAGCTCATGGTCCACATGATGGCCAGGTCACAACTGGTGGAAGAAACAGAGGACAAAATGAGCAGCAATACAGCAAACAGATTTCTGCATAAAAACAAAAGCTCACTTCATCAGTTGCCTAACCAGAGCCATATTCCATTGGGATTTTCAGCCTGGCCATAACCAGGCAACCTTTGAAGAACTCACAAGAATTCTTGTGGGATTTACGTCTACTTTTATTTAGGAGTATTTTTATGTTTTATATATATTGCTCTCTTGACTGGTGTGTATGTGTCTCTCTCTCTCTCTCTATCCGCACACATAATTAAATACACACATCATCTATCCAAAGTCCTAGAAGGCTGGGCACAATTTACAAAACTGGAATTAGTCAGCCCACAGATACACCCATTCTGTCTAATCACTTAAAGTCAGTGAGAGTTAAGGGCACTCAGCCCTTTCAAAATTGTGCCCATCCTGAGCCCATGAATGGTATAGAGGACCATGGAACAACTTTAATTTGTCCTACATTATGTTGCAGATCAGCCTAGATGGTCTGGTAGTCCCTTCTGGTCTTAGAATCTTTGGATTTATGCACCAAGCTAATTCAGAAATATCCAACCCTGCTTCCCTCATTTTTCACACTGGTTTGTTTATTTTAAAATAATATCTTGAAGCTGATCCTTCCATACTAGGATCAAAAAGTGTTTAAGAACATTGAATTAGTTGAGCTTCACAGCATTCTTGTGAGGTAGGGAAGTATTATTACTGCCGTTTTAGAGGTTGGGAAACTGAGGCACAGAGCCATTCAAGCAGTTTGGTAGAGGTCATATAGGAAGCTGGAAGTAGAGCTAGGAATAGAACCTGGGACAGCCCTGTGCCTTAATCCAAAGACAGTCTTTCCTCTCCTTACAAGGGATAAGGCCCTGATCCAGCAAAGCACATTTGTAAACACCTGAGTTGTGATTTCAAGGAGATTACTCTCATGTTTGAAGTATTTTTAAGTATTTTGCTGGATAAGGACCTGACTGGAATAAAATGCCCCCTTCCTCCTCCTCAACCCTTCACCCAAAACTCCAACTGAATCAAAATATTTACTGAGATTCAAAAAAAATTTAGTTAACTTTGCCCTTTTTCCAGATTTTTTTTAAAAACTTCGCTCACGTCTGAACTCCTGGGTTCCAGCGTGGGCTAGGAGCAGAAATGCTGACTAGGAGTCTCAGTGTGGAAAGCTCATGTTCCAAAGCACAGGTGTGGTGAGGAAAAAACCAAGCAAACCTGGGCTTGGCTTCGGCGGTCTGCTGTGCGTGTCTGAGTGGGGTGAAGTGGATGGGAAATAGTCAGTAGAGAATTCTCAGGACACAGGCAAACGCTTTGCTGGCATTAATCAAACACAGCTGCCTCCTGCACCAGTTGCCCTCCGAACCCCTAGTGTGCTAGGCACGTTGAGGGAGGGAGCAGGGAAGGGGCATGCTAGGGCAGAGTTGCCCTGTGCTGTGCCTCCCCTGGCATAACTTGGAGCAGCCCTTCAGCAGCAGTAACGTGTGCCAGAACCAGGCACCACAGGATGAGGGATTTGCAGTCATCAGCCAGCAATCCTCCCACCTCGACCGCATGGGGTTCGGATACTGCGGAGAACTGAGCCTGTAGCGAGCTACCAAAGTATTCTGTCAATCCTGGCTGGAACAGAGCGCATGTTCAGCATCGTGCAGGCCTGGGGCTTTCTAGGAATGCAACTGCACAGTCTGCTTTCACATGAACGGAGAGAGTGCTCAGTGTTGCTAACTCTGAGGGAGAAAACACCAGCCTGGTTGACTCAATAAACCGAGCTAATTGGTCAAAACACCAAATTCAGTTTTCCAGTGATGGGTCTGTCTGTGTTGGAGTAAACAAATTCTCCATTGTGTGCAGCACAAACGGCCTTTTTTTCCCTTGCGAGCTGCAAGACCTCTTTGTTCCAACTATTTTTTTCCTCCCTAGAACAAACATTTATTGTCAACAGTGCAAGAGAACCCGGCTTCCCTTATGTCTGACTTCCCCTGTGTCTCTCTTACACTATCCCAGGGCATTGATAGTGTACAGGCTCTTGTTCCAGACCACTATCTGGCTTTTATTTCATTAGTGCCCTTGGAGTCTATTCCTATTCAGCAACTTACTAGTGTATCTTTGTGACCTTCTGCACCAGTAGCTCACTCCATCCTTTAAGCACCAAAATAGAGTTCCCTCCTTTCATCCGCCTGGCATGTGAAGCTCCAGACGTTGCCCCTACTTCCATGGCCGTGGAGTTTATATTGACACAGTGGCCTCAGCAGTGATATTATCAAGATCATTAGCCTGTGTCAAGGTTCCTCCCCCACTCTGAACTCTAGGGTACAGATGTGGGGACCTGCATGAAAAACCTCCTAAGCTTATCTTTACCAGCTTAGGTCAAAACTTCCCCAAGGTACAAAATATTCCACCCGTCGTCCTTGGATTGGCCGCTACCACCACCAAACTAATACTGGTTACTGGGGAAGAGCTGTTTGGACGCGTCTTTCCCCCCCAAAATACTTCCCAAAACCTTGCACCCCACTTCCTGGACAAGGTTTGGTAAAAAGCCTCACCAATTTGCCTAGGTGACTACAGACCCAGACCCTTGGATCTTAAGAACAATGAACAATCCTCCCAACACTTGCACCCCCCCTTTTCTGGGAAATGTTGGATAAAAAGCCTCACCAATTTGCATAGGTGACCACAGATCCAAACCCTTGGATCTGAGAACAATGAAAAAGCATTCAGTTTTCTTACAAGAAGACTTTTAATAAAAATAGAAGTAAATAGAAATAAAGAAATCCCCCCTGTAAAATCAGGATGGTAGATATCTTACAGGGTAATTAGATTCAAAAACACAGAGAACCCCTCTAGGCAAAACCTTAAGTTACAAAAAAGATACACAGACAGAAATAGTTATTCTATTCAGCACAATTCTTTTCTCAGCCATTTAAAGAAATCATAATCTAACACATGCCTAGCTAGATTACTTACAAAAAGTTCTAAGACTCCATTCCTGGTCTATCCCCGACAAAGACAGACTATAGACAGCCACACAGACCCTTTGTTTCTCTCCCTCCTCCCAGCTTTTGAAAGTATCTTGTCTCCTCATTGGTCATTTTGGTCAGGTGCCAGCGAGGTTACCTTTAGCTTCTTAACCCTTTACAGGTGAGAGGAGCTTTCCCCTGGCCAGGAGGGATTTCAAAGTGGTTTACCCTTCCCTTTATATTTATGACAGCCTGCATAAGCTGTATCACTGTAGTCCAGTATTATGACACCGGCCAGTTACTTTGCACTACACCTTGCAGAAGGCAGCTTTCTTGTAGCTGAGTAATAACTCCAGTCGTTGGTTCCAGACTTGCCTCCTGTGACATACAAAGGCAGTTATCGCCTTGTGGTACGTATGTTGAGCCTGCTCCTCCGCTGGCATAAAAGCTGTCAGTGGATCTATGCTGATTTATAGCACCGGAGGAACTGGCCCAGTAACTTGATTGCATGGTGGCTAGCTGCAAACATTATCATAGTAACATGACAGTTGGAGGATTTCAGCATTTGAAGTGGATTGTTGCAAGGCCATGCATTTGTCCAGGTTCATTCCAGGTGTGACTCCATTGAAATCAGCGGAGTCACAGCAGATCTGAATTTGGCCCATTGTGCTCATCGCAGCTGAGACGAAGGAGGACCGTCTCTGCGTGTGTTTGTGACTGTGAACTAGCAGTTCTAGGTAAATAGGGAAGGTGGCCTCAATGGTTAAGGCACTGGCCTGAGACCGGTGGCTGGGCTCTATTCCTGCCTCTGTCACAGATTTCCCTTGTGAGCTTGAGGAAGTCACATAGGCCTCGATTTTCAAAAACGACGAGTGATTTGGGGTGCTCTGACTTTGGGGTACCCATCCTGAGATGCCTTAAAAGGGGCTGTTTTTTAGAAAGTGCTGAGCATCAACATTCTAAAAATTAAGACTTTTGAAGATGTCCCAAAAGAGCGTAAAATGGGGACCCCCCCCGAGCCACTTTGAAAACACAAGCCTGAGTGTCTCTCTGCCTCAGCTCCCCACGTGTAAAAAGTAGCTAATACTTCCTTTTTCCCAGCCTTTGTCTGTTTTTATGGAGAGTGTAAGGTTTTTATTGTGTCTGTACAGCGCCTACCCCAATGGGGGTCACAGTACAGAGTACAGCAAAGCATTTGTTGGATGATGTGAAGATGACTCTATTGTCATTCCAGGCCACCAGAATGATCTGCAGTGAAAATCTTTTTAAGATACCCCTTCTCATCCCGCAAGGACACAGGCCTTCATGTTATGCTATGAATGGCTTTGGGTAATTAAGGCCTGATCTGAAAAGTCATTCTGGCATTTGCTGTGTCCACATGTGTGGCGGAGCTGCGGAAAGAGGTTTTTTGTTTAAGAGAGTGGCACTCATCATTAGATGATTAAGAGCTGAAGAGCTGCTTTATCATCAAATGATGTTGTGGAAAGCTGCAAAATTATTGCAGGACAATGTAACATTTCAATCCACCATTCTCCTGTACTGCCCTATGCCATGATGCTAAGATTACAGTTTGGTGTCAGGTTGTCACCTGTGATTATTTTTCAGAGTAACAGCCGTGTTAGTCTGTATTCGCAAAAAGAAAAGGAGTACTTGTGGCACCTTAGAGACTAACCAATTTATTTGAGTTATATTATATTTCGTCACGAAAGCTCATGCTCAAATAAATTGGTTAGTCTCTAAGGTGCCACAAGTACTCCTTTTCTTTTTGTGATTATTTTGTGTCTCCATGCCTCTCCATTTGGTACAATCTCTCTCCTCTTTTCTCCTAGCTTCTGGGAGGGATAGGCCAGAACCCCGGGGTCTTCAGCCCACTTTTTACTGTGCAGCCTGGCAGGTGCCAGACAGTTTATTCTTGGGGTCAGTATTCTTCTTGCCCTGCCTGAGGGCTCAAACCTTTTGTGGTTTTTGCAAGTATTTGCATGTAGTTCTAGAGTTTATATCCTGAGGCAATTCAAAGGATCCTCCTGACAAATGCCACAAAGCTTCTGGCTAATGATGGAGTTAATTGGCTTTTATCAAGTAGTTTAAGGGCCAGTGTATGAAATAAATTGAAACGCCCATAATTTGTGGAATATCATCTGACTTCTAGGTAGCTCTTTAAAAACAAAGGGCCATATTCCCGGCTGCAGCCAGTTTCTGGCTCTAATCCAGGCACAGGTCAGAGCAGGCAATGGGCTGGTTTAATATTTACCAGCTGGCAATGATCCTCACAGGACATCTGCCAACTGGGGATCGCCAGAGCGTAACATTCTCCAGCCACTCCCCCTCCCAGCCCCTAACATGTCCATTGAGCTGGCATCTGGTAGGAAATGGGTGTAGGCACCAGCTCTACTGGTTCTCTGCCTCCAGGGGACTCCCAAGCTGGGTAATCCTCAGATAAGGTTTTGTGGCCAACTCTGTTCCCTTTGTGCCACCTGAGTAGCACAAAGGGAGCAGAGTATACCAGAGAATCTGCTCCAAATACACCATTAAGGGGGAAAACTCAGTTGCCATTGTTTATGTGATACCGACATGAAAACAATGTTTTGTGCACTTTTTGGTTTAACAGAAGGTAATAAACAGCAGGTATTCCCCAAAATGTAGCTGACCGTAGTGATAAGGAAGCAAGTAAACATGAGCATTCATTTTGACTTAAGTTGTTAGAAGCATGGAAGGGGAGAAAATGAATTGCCACTGGTAAGGGACAATGGAAAGTAATATGGAAAAGTGGCCACAAACAGAGCTGTTGTCATGTTTCTTTAAGATCTTTTGGTTACATTTTAAACACCGTGAACTCTTGCTCTAATGGTCAAACCTCCAAGAGGCAATCTCTTCTCTAATATGACCATTTTAAACCGTCCCCCGGGTTTCTGGTAGGATTATGTTTGACCGTTAAAGATCAACGCTACGAGGCAGCTGATTTTTGCCAGTCCCCACGGGGGTTCCTTAAGACAGGTTTTACTGTCTATTGAATACGGCAGCAGGCCAGATGTTTTTGTCAGGCAGATGTTGCCTTACTTAACACCAGGCAGCATATTTCTTTGAGCTGCTATTTTGTGTGTACAAAGCAGTTGCAGCTGTGATTCAGAATGATTTTTTCCCCATGTCATTTGAATTTCCTATGCAATTCGTGGAACCCCAAATGGTTTCATATTTAAGAAGCACAGCTCTTAAGCAGTGACATTTGTTTAAAAAAAATACTGGAGGATTGTTGCTTTAGACAATGAATGCACCATGTTTTTGTAACAATTTTTAAAGGAAACCATTTCTCATTGCACAGAGCTTTCAATCTCCTTTGTATAGACAATTGAATCCAGGGTAGTCTTTCTGGAGCCAAGGCAGCAGTGTCAAAACAAGAGGGAACAAGGTCATTTGATGTGTCTCTGTGAGCTGCTGGCTGAATCCTTCTGATTTCCTCATTTTAAGTGTTAATTTTTGACTCAGCCGATTAAATCATAGAAATAACTTTCAAAACCTCTATGATACGTTCTCCGAGCACTATGAAAGACATCATCAAACTTCATTTTCTCATCAAAACTATGAGCTCTGAAAAGGTGGGAGTAGATTTGAAAGACAGTCAAGATGGTAGACCCACGCAGTGTGCAAGAACCCAAGGTCTAGCCCGTAAGATCCTCCAAACAGTGGACCACATTAATAAATAATATGTTTTCATAAATCCACATGATTCTGCAATCTTCTTTAGACCACCTCACCCAAAGGGTAGACAAATTTCACAAATGACATGAGTGAAACGAACAGCAGTGTTTGAATACACCAGTCTGCCACTCCATGATAACAAAATTAGTTACTCAGAGGATAAAACTAAAGAGACTGAAAATACTGGTAGAAACCATCATCTCTACCTTGTCAACTCAGTATATGACTCTTGGGTCTCCCTGAAGGGGCAGAAAGTTCTGATTCAAGAAGCTTTTTATGTTGAATGGATCACAAAACTTCTAGACCTACAAATAGATGGAGCATGAAATGGTCTTCGCTCCTGACTTGTAGGTCTCAGACTAGATACTTTATGGATACCTACTCCTTTTCAAAGCTGCCATGAAGGACATGGATCTTACTAACTGCAATGGGGACTCAGGAACAGAAAAACTTAACTCAAAAAAGTCTTGAAGGAAACTTTTGTATGTGTGTGTGTTAAATCTATGCAGCTATATAATTAAAATGGCAATATTGTTAAATGACAGAAATTTAAATAATTTAGTTTTTTATTAGTCATATGCATGTCTTTGGATTCAGTGATAATCTAATTAATAAGGAACCATTACAGTTCTGATTTAATAACAACCTTACCTTCGATGGTCTTGGTGGTGTGTTTCAGAGTAACAGCCATGTTAGTCTGTATTTGCAAAAAGAAAAGGAGTACTTGTGGCACCTTAGAGACTAACCAATTTATTTGAGCATAAGCTTTCGTGAGCTACAGCATCCGATGAAGTGAGCTGTAGCTCACGAAAGCTTATGCTCAAATAAATTGGTTAGTCTCTAAGGTGCCACAAGTACTCCTTTTCTTGGTGGTATGTGTATCTCTCACTTTTCTGTCAGATTTATTCAGCAGTTCCTTCCTTCTTATAAGTTCTGAATTCTTTCTCTGAGGAGATAAAACTCCCCCAATTTCCAGATAAACAAGATATGTAAATCGTTCAATTTTGCCTCGGTGAACAAGACTTTGTTAATATCTAAAGGGTGCAAAGCCCAGTTTGATAAAGATTTTAGTTTCCCTTTCCAAAGTTTGTGTTTCCTCGTCAAGAATAGGTTTGATACTTATATGGCTGAAACAGCCTCGAAATATTTAGCTTTGAAGATAGGTGTGATACTTAACTCAGATCAAACACTCACCTTGCTCGAAGCACATCTTGGCAAAGACCAGACACCCAGATGGAGAGTTAACTCTAATATAAAACGGAAATAACGTATTTGGTTTACCTAAGAATATATACAACAAGATTTTGAAATGAGTGACAGTCCTCACATGTTGTTTGGGAAGTATTTTAGGCAAATACTGGTGGAATGACCATTATATACGGGCACGTGATCAAAATCCAAAGCAAAATAATTCATCAGGGAAAAAAATTTATAGTCTCTTCAACAACAACTCTGTTCACTGTTGCTTCTGAAGAAATAAAAGTTTAAGCTGAAGAATTTGAGAACTGTATCATATCAATTTGTTTGTTGAATGTGGAAATAAAACCCTCTGTGTCCAGAAATGTCATCCCACTAATGCCCTGACCATTATACCTGTAATTGTAACAAAAATATCCTAAATAATGGGATTAAAATAAAAGTAATTACTTTTTAAGTTTCACTAAAATCTTTGTTTGTTTTTAGAAACCTCCTGCAGCAACACAAATGCACAATTTTTTGGAGACCCTAATAATTCCACAGATTACTGAAGAGCAAACATACAGTATGAAGCAGAGATACCAACTGAGGAAGTCCAAACGTGATAATGGACTTTCCAAATAACAAACCTGCAGGGCCTGACAGGTTTAGCAATGAGTTCTATAAATCTTTTCAGGAGTTTCTAATGCCTCGCATATGTCAAATATTCCTACGCTCCACTGAGCAGGGAACATTGCCCAATTCCTATTTTCAAACAGGATATTACCATACTCTTGACCATTATCATTAATTAATCTAAACAATAAAACACTGGCAAAAGTCTTAGCAGACCAGCTGTCTGGAGACCTGTGACTACTAATTTATGACCGACCAATCTGGCTTTAGTTGAAGGTTGAGCTACCAATCATTATGTTCAGTAAACACTAAACATCATTCATCACACTAAATGAATACAAGAAGCTTACTATCTTTAGATACAGAGATGGTGGATTCTTTGGGATAATCCTTTTCAAGCATTGGGTAAATTTAAAATTTTGGACATGATTGATTACCTCCATCAAACTCTTCTACAATTCTCCATGTGCTTTCCTTTGATCAGGAGCTGTTCAAAGACTTTCTCCTGAAAGAGTGGCACAAGGCAGATGTGGCTTTTGTTACCCCTTCCATTTGCTCTTTGCTTGCAGTGCTGGAGACTCAGGGCATCATAATCCATAGCAAAGAACATAAAATTGCTCTCTACACATGTGACATCCTGCTTTCTGTCAGAGAAGTACTTGTCTCCATCCAGTGCCTTAAAGTCTTATAGCAGGGGTCTCAAACTCAACTTGCCTTAGGGCCAGTGCCAGTCCTGAAATCCTCCCAGTGGGCCAATAATATCACCAAGGATGGTGTTCAGAAAAGAAAATGTTTATATTGTATTTTTTATTTCAAATTTCTTAGAAATAATAAAACTGTCATACAACTTGATACAATTCTTCGCCTACCAGAGAGTTTTTAGTGTTTGCCGGACACCTGGCAACGCTTCAGTTCTGTCAGTTGGTTGATGTTTGGCCTCAGTGACTGAGCAGTTGAAACCTTCAGGATTGCGGCAAGGCGGGCATCAGATAGTTGTGTTCGGTATTTTGACTTGTTTGTATTCATTGTGGAAAAAAGTGATGTTGCCTCCATGGCTGACTCTGCCCGGCGACTAGTGATGGTATCTCTGTCCCTCTCCCCCAGCCAATGGGAGCTGCGGGGGGCGGCGCCTGCAGCAGACAGAGCTGGCAGTGTGTCTGCTTTCGCCTCTCCTCCGTGGGCCACAGTGGGGAGGTTCTCAGGCCGCAGATGGCTCGCGGGCTTAGGCTTTGAGACCCATGTCTTAGAGACTTACAGCACTGTATCTGTGGTTGTCTTTTGGTTTCTGCTGTTGTTGTTTTGTCAGAGGTGATGTCATTAGGTATCAATAAAGAGACAGACTCTGTAATGGATTTTACATGCTGATAGTCCCCGAAGTCTTAAAATAAGTAGGGGTCCAAGTGTTCTAATATAACTAAACTAATAATGCTAATTTTGTATCTCTTTTGTAAACCCAGCATAGCTGCTTTCAAAAATGCAATAACTTACGATTACCTGTGTTTGGTCAAATCATCTCAGTAAAAATGGATCTCCTGCCCTAAGTGTTGTGCTTCCTACTGTTCTCCAGTCGTTTGGTATAAAAAAAAGAACTTGCAATTATTTAAAATGCCCTGAAACTGAGTATCAGCTGATTGAGTCTCCAAAGACAAAAAGCGAAAAGGAGATATTAATCCTTTATTGAGAGAGATCAGTACAGCTTCCCTTAAATAACCACGGTGTTTATTGGAAAGAAATGTTAATGGAAGCTTCTGGCAAGCAGCAAATTGCATTCAAACCTAGCTCAAGAAACATGTCTAGAAACTGGTATCCCTGTCAACTATTGCCCAGTCTCCAACTTCCCCTTACTTAGAAGAGTCTTTGAGAGGGCAATGGCAGGCCAGCTCTCAATTCACAGCAGCATTTGATATACTCAGATTCCTTGGACGCCAATCAGTCATGCTTAAGTCCTAGTCATGACACTGAAATTACATTAGTCGCAGTAGTTGCTCTTGTGTCTATTCTGTTTAAGTCCTATATTGTGCCCCAACACAAAGACTATATACACCCTTCAAGACCGAGGCCAGAGATCTTTGCTGGTATTGTGAGATTTCATTAATTATGGGGTGCCATTGACACAACAGCATAACCCTGCAAGAGTGAACTGAACTGCCTAAGAGTGGATTTGCTCGTTCCTATCAGAAAGATCTCTGAGGATGATGTTAGGAAACTTCTCCTCGCCTTGAGTCATCCCACAGAACTAATCCTTTTGTACTTTTTATTCAGTGTTTTTGTGAACTGGCTGGGGGAAGCTGAAAGACAGTGAGTGCTACGGTGTCGTTTTAAGGCTGGTGATACCCAGCTCCAACTGTCTCTGTGGTCTTCCAGTGTCAGGCGCAGACTGGGACCTGGATGAAAGTCGTTTGAGTTAAACTCATTCTGGATAAAATGATGATGATGATGATGACTGGCTACGGTAAACATTCTGAGAATATGGCAAAATCTCTCATATAATATTAATATTAATATCTAATATTAGATTAGATATTTTAAACTCTATAATAAAATTTCTAATATTAGTGAAGGGCTATGCGTACTTGCCTCTTATGAGAGTAGTTATAATCACAGAGTACTGGTACCCTATGGAAAAGTTCAATAGCAGTTAATAGTAAGTGTTATAAATATCCTAGTCTCTTTAAAATTCCACAGATTATTTTCCAAGTAATTTCTGTGGAACCTTCTTGGCTTCATCTCTATTAAATTTTATAGGACTTTTCCATAAAGGTGAGGACATCACAGTTTGTAGATTTCTTGTTTGCAACAGAGGCCAGAAAAGACTTCACTGGTCTTTGGATCAGACCTTTCGTGTTCTCATCACACTGTATGTTCAACTTGTACAGACCTACAGAGAACAATGTGGTGTAACATTCCCTCTAATAGGTGTCACACAGTTGTAGTGTCTGAAATGGTTCATCATTGTACTACTGTTAGCACTGGAATATTGATGCCATCTTCTTTCCAGTCTAAAATATACATTTTTTAATTGCTATGTATTCATTTAAGCATTTTGGCAGCTTGCTGATTGTGTGTGAGGAAAATGAGCTCAGTATTCTGAGGCTGGCAATTCCTGGCAAGTAGTATAAGGAATGTGTATTTAAAAATATACAGAAAATGAGCTGCAGTATTGTGGAGAGATATTAATAATGTTGATCTCCTTTACATAGCCATCAACAGATCTCAAAGCACCTTAGAAAGATGAGTAGGTATCATGATCCCTCCCATTTATAATAAAGAAACTGAGGCACAGAGAAGTGACATGACCTGCCCAAAGTCACACAGCAGCTCAGTGGTACTGCAGAGAACTGCATCCCTGACTTCCGTCAAATGTGCAGTGTAAGGTTTGTGGATATTGCATTGTTAAAAATGCCAAGTTTTGCATGAAATGTAGAACTGCGACCCTGTGCTCATTAAAGATCCCGTGACACTCTTGTTAGGGATGTGAATGATGGAATCCTGACCAAATCCCAACATGTTCTGGTTCCCAACGTTGTCGTTTGATTTGAATATGCGATATTCTGTTCTTCACATCACAACATTCACTGAAGTGGGGCAGCACTGCCGTTGTGCTACTTTGTGCACCTCACAGGCTTTACTGATATCTGAAGCGCTATTCTTCATCTTGGACTCAGACTTACCTTTCTGTTTGTTGTATTTTGTCGTGTTAAGAGTGACAGTCAAAGCTCAAAACCTTGGTTTGAGAACACCCTCCAATCTTTGGGATCTTTAATATGAACTTTTGAGACCAGGTAATTTTGGATGGAAATCAGAGCAAACATCCTTCCTGCTACAGCAACACAATCTACCTCTTTATGAAATTGCCTGCGTGCGATGCAAATCTCTCATTCTGATCTCAGTTATGCCGCCCAATCCTTGCTCAAGATCCAGTGCCTGAAAGCTGATGTCAGGAAAGTTCAAACTGTAAATAAGCCTCAGATTTTTAACAATGAGCTCTGTTCACCATAGGTGCAGGTCAAGGGGTGTGGTTAAATTCTCTGTCTTTTGGAACTGTTGAATCAAGTCTTTTTAAATGACATGCCATAGCTAAACCAAAAGTTAGTGGGCTCACTGGGTGAGATTTTGTGGCCTTTATCAGCCAGGAGGCCAGACTGGATGATCTAATTGTCCCTGCTGGGTATAAAATCTATGAAGGTTTTTGACTGGTCTGTTTCTGTTGATGTTGATAGTTACTCTGGATTTACAGCAGTATAACTTGGCTCAGAATGATGTCCCATTATTGTCAGTCAGTATATTGCCCATGTATATTTAAATCACACTTAGACTCTCAACTTGCCCACAACTCCACGTAATAAACCAGTGGGTTCTGAATGCTCAGTTATGGCATCTAACAGTCAAACTTTTGGCCTTGTTTGTGAATCATTTGTCAAAATGTATTTCTGACTCTTGTAGGAATGTTGCATCACTTTGCAAGCAGTTAGTTGTACCACATTAAAACATTTATCATAAAAAGCCAGACCAGGGGCCCTCCTCTGTTGCCTTTGTGCTATTTTGGCTGTCTCTCCCCTTATAGGCATTTTCCAGTGTGTGTCGGAAGTCCTGGCTCCTGTGCCACCCCCTTGAAGACACCAGCATAGTGGCTGTTTGGGTGGAGAGGGACCAAAATGAATCCAGCTCTGCCTATCTCCAGCATGAACAGCTTCTTGGAAGCCACTGCCAGCTATCTAAGCCATCTGTCTGTCTGTCTTAAGCAGTTACATGGCCCTTACCAGAGTATCTGAGTGCCTCACAACACCGCTGTGTTATAGGGAAGTATGATTATCCCGTTTTTACAAATGAGGAGCTGTGGCACAGAGAGGTTAAATATCTTGCCCCAGGTCACAGGCAATCTGTGATGGAGCAGGAATTTGAACTTGGGTTTCCTGAGTCCCAAGATCACCCTGATCCCTGGACCCCTTCCTCCCTTAGTTGTGATTAAGTTGTCAAGTCATAATTTATTAAGGACACCATTCCAGCCACGGGACCGTTGACTCTCCTGAGATATACCTAGAGGTTTGGGGGATGAAGTCGAGAGACATGGGTGAACTCTTTCGCCCAAATATTTTATTCAGTGCGTTTCTGCCTTTGCTGTTTGTGGGTTGTTCGCTGTCAGCCTTTTGAGTTTGATCATCTTGTTTCTTATTCCTGATGGCTTGATTAGGGCCTGCTCGTGATTTGGAGGTATGTGGATGGTAGGTATCTTGCACAGTTGAAGGCAGTGCTCATCCTGCCATTAACTGCAATGAGAGTGGGATCGGACTCATAGACGCCTGGGTCAAGGGCCAGATACTCATTTGGCGTAGTTCCATCGATTTCAGTGGAAGTGTGCTGATATACACCTGCTGATGATCTTGCCCAAACACTGACAATTAGAGCTTGCAGAGAGTCCTGTGGCACTTACAGACTAACAGATGTATTCGGAGCATAGGCTTTCGTGGATGAATACCCACGTTGCCGGATGCATGTCAGAGCATGTCAGTTAGAGCTTGGTTACACATCAGAGAAACGCAGTTAAGTTTATAAGGAGTTGGTTTGGGGGTAACATCTGTATTTCTTCTAGCTCTGACTGTTGCTTTTCCATGGAGGGGTGGGGAAAGTAAAAGTTAGACATCACCATTCTCTAATATGATGGTCTTTAACTTTATTCTCTCATCCGTTTCCAATATTCCATTTCTCCAGCATTTTGAGTCCATCACCTATCCTGACATTTCTTGTTTATCATCCATAGAGGAAAACCTAAACATTTGTGAATAATCCTGCAACAGGCCCTCTTCCTTTCGAGTTATGTAGATAAAGCATTGTGCCTGCAACCTGCTGTATAGTCTCCGTATTCTGCAGGTGATTAAAGGGTGTTAATGTGAAGTGTGTGCATTTCCTCTTTCTACCTGTCACAATTTGTGAATTTATCACTATTACCTGAGACTAAGGAGAGTCATCAAAGACAAACAAATTACAAGGTGTTTTCAGCACTGGACAGATTTCAAGTTTCCTGAGGGCTATGACTGTTTGTTTATTTCCCAGAAAGAATTAGGTAGTTAACTCCCCAGCATTTCTTGCTGGTCTTTTACATCAGCTTCTTTGATAAATCTTTTGGGACGGCACATAATCAAGTGTTGCCATAAAACCTTTATACAGATCTATAAACTAGATTACATTGTGTGGGAAATCATTAAACTGTTCTACTTGAAGTGGCTTTTTATATGAAAATGAAAAGCAAGGGGCTGCACAGATGTGCAGGGGTTCAGGACAGGTTCTCCAGTAGCAGCTTTCACATTTACCTCCCGGCTCAAGAGTTAAATCCATTACTCGGTGCCATGAGACATCAAGTTCCCTGATCCCCCTGGGGTTCCAAGTTCCCCGATCCCCCTGTTTTCTTTACTTCTAGGTTCTCGGCCGGACTGCTACCATTAGTCCACGGCAATGGCAGTCATTGCTGAATGATTTTAAAATGTTACATCATTTGGAGGCAATCATTTTAATGTAGTATTTCCATGCCATCATGCCCTGGGATAACCACGAGGGATATTCGGTAACTATGCATCGTGCAGTGTGTGTTGCAGCGACTGCCATCTTTGTGGACATCAATTATGTGGAAAAGACTATGTGAACATGGTCTTCAATGCAAATTTTGGATCAGTTGTGATGTGAGCAATTGCATCCCTCCCCCTCTTTTGGCACAAGGAAGCGAAGAGCCGACCATGGAGATGTCAGTTCAGCCTCGTATCACCACAGTCCAGAATGCTGCTGAGTATTTCAGTAGAATCTGATTCACCACTTTTACTACTGTTTACACCATTGAGTCCAATGGAATTATATCACTCTATTGCTCTGTCTTGGGGTTTTATACTGTCGGCCGTCGCTGTAGTATCTGAGTGCCTTCCACATAAAATCAATAAAAATATCAAAGTCCCTACTGGTTTCAAACTGGCAAACCCCAAAATCAAATAAATAAAATTAAAACTTGTGACACAAATAGACCAGTACCCCAAACAGACATTTTGCCCCCACAAGGGTGAAGTGCCAGACACTCCATGAAGTCCTCTAAGGACTTTGTTATGGCTGTTGATTGATTGATTGATTTTTTTGTGGGAAGCTATTGAGATATCACGGTGGTGGGGCGGCAGTGCAAAGACCCTCAGAAAGACAGAGTATTACTGTGGTGAATCAGGCCATTAATATTTATATTATTTGCAAATAATAATTTATTTTAAAATGTAGAGGCCTGTATAATCATGAACACCCCCTGAGGTAGGCAAATATGTTCCTCATTTTAAAGATGGGGGAAAAAGAAGCAGAGAGGCTGTGACTTGCCCATAGTTACATAGTTAGAATTCAGGGGGGTCTGCTGCCTTCCAGTCTGGTACTCAGGCCACTGGTGTTTTATGTTCTTAATAGGTAATATAATATCAGCATAGCGTAGCCTCCTTTTCGGTGGCAGATCTGCATAGAGATATTGGTTTGTACAAAGTGAAACATTATCTTGTTTATATAATAAAGTATTTCACAAGTATGGCATGCCAGTAAGCCCAGAGCTGGGCTGGAAATTTGTATCCGCATGTGGCATAAAAAACTAGGATTGTACAGTCGTGGCGACAAACAAGTGCCTCTTGGATTGTGTTTCTGAGCAGATCGGTTGCTTATCTCACCCTCGTGTATGTTATAGTAAGGAACAAATATTTCTTAATCCTGCTGATTCTCCACCAATCCTCATGCGGAAAGCAGCATAACAACCGATCTTAAACTAACTATTGACATTTAATACAGTATTTTTCTTAATGAACAGAGAAGGTTTGCATTTTAAAATAAAAATGTCAATTTCTTATTTTTTAACTATATTTATTTATTATTTTTGAAAAGGGAGCCTAAAAAACTCAAGTTCTCTCCCCTCCCTAATTCTCAGCCCTGTATTGATATATTTGCATTTAAGCAGTCATTTTTCTAGTTCCATGGATCCATACTGCTTTTGCTGTCATGGGGAATGATTAATCTGAGTGCTCAGTTTATTTTTACTTTACTGCACTGTTGTCCTGCCTATTCTTCAAGTATCAGGGGTAGCCATGTTAGTCTGTATCCACAGATGCATCTGAAGAAGTGGGGCTTTTTACCCACGAAAGCTTATGCCCAAATAAATCCGTTAGTCTTTAAGGTGCCACCGGACTCCTCACTGCCTATTCTTAACTATCCCAAGCGATGGGACTTTCACCACATCCCTTGATTTATAAAATCATTGTCAGGAATTATTTTAATACTTTGGAACTCTTTTAGCTTTACCATCCACTATGACATAGATTGCACAGGTGATAAAGAGTGTAGGGCCAAGTTTTATTAACTACTGGCATTAGTTGGAGATGGCATTTAAATCTTTCCTTATTAGAGTCCCACAAAACTGTTGGCTATTCTGTTCTACTGAAATTCATATCCAGCCCTCATCAGCATAGTATCTGAGCATCTTCCAGTAGTGCATTAAGTGGTGTGACTAGCATCTGTCGAAAGATTTTTTTTTCCTTTTCTCTTCCTCTCTGGGCATTGGGGTATATTTTGAGGCAATTTTAAAATTTAAAACATATACCATGTGTTATACCATTTATATTAGCACAGGCCAGGACAAAGAAGTGTGTCTTTGTGGTGGATCTTGGTTCCTGAGACAGTTGGTTCCATAGTCTTGGACCGGCACCCTGTCACAGATGAGTTTTAGCACACACCCCTGTTATGGTACAGTCATTGCCCACGGTCCTGGTTCCAGACCTATAGATGCAGCATCCTTTTTTACTCATAAGTCCTTGCCATTTTGTTTGTGCCTGGAAGAAATAAACAGAAAATGTCCCAGGCTTCATTCCATCCAGCCTTCCAGCACTGTTAATGTTCTCCTGCACAGTGATGAAGCCCTGTCGTTTTGAGTGATTGTTCTGGTTTAGCTGAATGGTAGACAGGCAACAGGCAGGCTGATACTCCCCTTCCATCAAAGGGCTGTAGTGGTTTTACATGCGGCTTGGGTCAGGATCTAGCCGCTGAGATTGTAGTAAAACTTTCAACAGTGGCAGGATGAACCAGCTGCACAAATTAAAAAAAAAAAAATCTGTGCAATTCGTGCTGGCTGGGATTTGCTTTGCGAGTGTTTGCCCACTCTTAAATCCAAATAGGGAAGACCTATTATTTGATCAGATCTGACTCTCAAACAGAGATCTCGCTATAGCTGCTTTCAGCAGCGTGGTCGCATTTTCAGATTTTCCTTGTTATTATGAAAGTGAGGAAAGGATGTTTGTTGGTTTCTGTAATGGCTGCTGAGAGAGAGCGTCCCACAGCTCTCTGCAAGATCAGTGGGGGTTCAGGGCACTTAACAGGGGGCTCATTTGTCCCAAAACTGAGTGCCTTCAACTCTCATCAGAGTTCCCATCAGACAGAGGATCCCCAGCCCCTTGTGGAAATGAGGTCACTGACTCGCAGCACCTCTATCACAGACTCATAGACTTTCAGGTCAGAAGGGACCATCGTGATCATCTGTCAGACCTCCTGCACATTGCAGGCCACAGAACCTCACCCACCCACTCCTGTAATAGACTCCTAACCTCTGGCTGAGTTACTGAAGTCCTCAAATCATGGTTTTAAGACTTCAAATTACAGGGAATCCACCATTTACACTATTTTAAACCTGCAAGTGACCCATGCCCCATGCTGCAGAGGAGGACGAAACCCCCCCAGGGTTTCAGCCAATCTGACTTGGGGAAGAATTCCTTCCCGACCCCAAATATGATCAATTAGACCCTGAGCATGTGGGCAACACCCATCAGACAGATACCTGGGAAATAATTCTCTGTAGTAACTCAAAGCTCTCCCTGTTTAGTGTCCTGTCTCCAACAGTTGGGGATTTTTGCATAATCTGGTCCAAAGTGTTCCCTGCTGGGTACCTTGGTTTAGCACTTGTCTACACTTGAAAGTTAATTTGGATTAAGGTAGAGTGTGGATTTAAAGTGCAATAGCTATTCCTGATTAATTTCATGGGTAAAGAGGCCCTTAGTGATCAACTATAACATTGAAGAGCCAGGTTTCAGAGTATGCATCCGATGAAGTGAGCTGTAGCTCACGAAAGCTTATGCTCAAATAAATTGGTTAGTCTCTAAGGTGCCACAAGTACTCCTTTTCTTTTTATTGAAGAGCCAAAATCTCTCTTTCCCCCTCCCCCTCAGTTTCTTTCCTCCTCTCTTTCCTCACTTCATAATTCACCTTTGCAAATAAAATCTGGATTTTGGGGATTAAAATCTCACTTGAATTTGGAAATCTATTTTAAGGTGTAACTCAATAAATCTAACAAGACAACATCTGATCCATCTGATCTTTAATCTATGTAATAGGTACAGGGAGTAGGTGGCTGGGATTTAGACTTCTTATTTCCACAGAGGCCTTCTGAGTATTTTACAAAGCTGCTAAAGTTCACATTCTAGGATAAGGTAGAATGTCTTTGAGGCATTGACTAGCACACATTTAATGAAGATAGAAAGCCAATCACTTAACATCAGATGAGGAACAGCAATTTCCTTCAGTCTGGCACTTTGTGTATTGAACAAAATTGCATGAGAGCTTTGAGCGCTAGGAGAGCTGTCAAGTGACCGTTTGTCTAGGGGCTGGAGCAATCCCCTTGGAAACAGCTTAAACCTCTTAAATGAAAGCATTACAAAATGTACATCTGTGTGTAATATATTGCTGGTAGGTTCAACTGTCAAGGGCTAAGCTACAAAATGTTTAATATTTTTTTCCTGGTAGTAATTTTCATGCTTTCAAACATGAACAGAATCCTCCATAGGACTGCTAGATTACTCAAGAATCAAGTGTTGTACATAATGTTTGCCCTTAAAAACTTTTCAATTTGCTTATCTAACTAAATAACACTTGCCTCAGTCTTTGCAGTATTCCCTAGGTGTGTCTCTGCAAATACTGAAGTTAGATAGGACAAAATCAGACTGTTTTAAGGTCACCCACTGTTTACTGAGGAGAGAATTGCTGATTTTAGGGATCTGTTAATGGATTTCCCTGATGGACAATATACCGATTTGTGTCTGCTATTATCCATGTCTATGGACCAAATCCAGGGGTCTTACTTATAGTTATAAGTGTTAGTAGATAATTAGGCCCTGATTTTCATAAGTGCTGAGCACCCTCAACTCCAACGGAAGTCAGTGGGAGACGAGATGCAGATGCTCTGCACCTCTGAAAATCAGATGTTTAGTGTGCATGCTTTTGGTGCACCTGGGAAATACATCCACGGCATATGAATGCAAACTCTGCTTAGATTTCTTACTGTCAAGGTAGGGCTCCTTAATTTTACATTTTGTTTTTTAATTGTTTAAAGCTTTTAAAACAATATTTTTGTGGGAGTTTATGCACCATATCCTTCCACTATGAAAATAATTCCTAGAAAAAGGCCAAAGAAAACAGGAGGAAAAAGAATACAAGGATAGAAGGACCAAAATACTTTTCCCTACTATTTTGAATATATTTATTTGGCCTGATTCTCCTCTCATGCCAGGGTAAACTGGGGGTAGCACTAGTAAAATCATTGAAGTTATACCAGTGTAAAATAGGTGTGAGAGGAGTGTTGGACTTTTTTTTCCCTAATCCTTTTCTCCCCCTCTTTTTTCTTGTTCCTTTCCCCCTCCTCTTGTTCCCTCAAAGCATAGCGGCTTTTTCACACATTCTGTAATGAACATGTTCTTTAAAGAAAGGTAATGCTGGACACTGAACAGTTCCCACTTCAGCTTTGATACCAGAAAGTGGATTTAAAGTGTCTGGCTGGGCCCCAAACTGCTGCTGATGGTTGGGGCGGGGCAGAGTGAGGGCAGTTGGATTCAGCAATGTTACTGAGCATGCTCAGTCCATGTGATTATGCTCAGTACATGTCAAGCAGCAAATCTGGGGGAGCATGTGACCCCTCATGACCCCCGCCGCTGATTGGGCCGTGTGGTACTTTTAGAGGATGGGGCTGTTAAACACTGTCACTTTCCCCCCTTCTTTAACCTTTCATTTTCCCCCTCACATATCCCATCTATTTTTTAGCCCCACATTTCCACAGACTGCCATATTTCCCTTTTCTCCCCCTCCACTGCGAACATCCCCTCCCACAGCAATGGGCATAAGGATATTCTGGCTGTATGGAAGTGATAAGATCCTAGCTGAGCACTGTTAGGTGTTGGTGCACCACCAAAGAGGTCCAGTTGGGCAAAGACAATGTGGCTTTGTGCAATCAGTGACCCCTGTCAGGTACTAATTAGTTGTAATCAGCCCCTAGTCCGAAGTCCCTGAGATATCAGTAGGTTTTCTCCAGGGATTTTTTTTTCTCCAGTTTTGGCCCATCAATGATAACATACATAGCACTGGTTTCAGAGTAACAGCCGTGTTAGTCTGTATCCGCAAAAAGAAAAGGAATACTTGTGGCACCTTAGAGACTAACCAATTTATTTATTATTTATTTATTAGCTTATGCTCAAATAAATTGGTTATTCTCTAAGGTGCCACAAGTACTCCTTTTCTTTTTACATAGCACTGTCACAGGATGCTCCCTCAGCTACCTGGTGTGCCACGCTGCCTGTCCTGTCTCTTATTCACAGTGCACACAGAGTCTGTTTCTTTCCCCCACATGTACCATTAATCTTTAGATTCCAAGTGAGCATTGCAGAATATAGCCCAGGCATGTGACAAGAAACACCTTCCCCCCAGCACGCTCGTTGAATTTTATCCTTTCCATTCCTGCAAATTAGGTATCTTCCCCTTATTGAGCTAATTACCTCATTAGCCCAACTGTAGCCCACATGTATCAATGATCCCCACCATAACATGTTAATTGATTCCAATTAAGTCTGTAATCTTCTCTGTTACACCTTATGTCAGTGACCCGGGTGCTAACTCGAGCACTTTCACAAGCACCTTTTGTCTGAAGATCTCAAAGCACTAAACTAGCAATAATACATTTAGTATAAACGAATTGAGACAACTGCCATCCCTTTGAAGTACGTAGGAATTGCCAGACTGTATTGACTTGAGATCCATCTAGTTCAGTATCCTATTTCTGACAATGGCCAGGGCCACATGCTTCAGAGGATGGTGTGCGAACCTCACTGTAGGCAGATGGGGGGGATAATCTGCCCCTGCGTAAATCTCATCCTGATCGCTAGTAGTTAGTGATTGGCTTGATCCCATTTAATAGCGCTTTTAATATTTTTATAATTACTTATAGCAGCTCTGGATATCCTTGATGTCTATATAGATGTCCAATTATTTTTTGAATTGTGATGATTTTGGCCCTAATGTCTTCCTGTGGCAATGAGTTCCCCAGTCTAATGGCACATTGTATGAAAAAATATTTCCATGGATCATTTTTAATTTAATTGCTTGTCCCCTTGTTCTTGTAAATGTATGTATGAGGAAATAGAGTCACAGAGAAGTTAAGAGACTTATCCAAGAACACAAAGTGAGTCAGTGGCTCAGCTGGAAATAGTACCCAAGTGTAACAGGTTGGTCTGCCCCTTTAGGGACCAGGGGGGCTGGGGCTAGCCAGTGCCGTTCAGTTCTCAGATGATCCCTGTAAATAGGGCCCTACCAAATTCATGGTCATAAAAGACGCATCACAGACTCTGAAATCTGGTCTTGTATGTACTTTTACCCTATACTATACAGATTTCATGGGGGAGATGAGCATTTCTCAAATTGGGGGTCCTGACCCAAAAGGGAGTTGCAGGGGGGTTGTAAAGTTATTTTAGGGGTGGTCATGGTATTGCCATCCTTACTTCTGTGCTGCCTTCAGAGCTGGGCGGCCGGAGAGTGGCAGATGTTGGCCGGGTACCCAGCTCTGAAGGCAAAGCAACCAGCAGCAGCGCAGATGTATGGGTGGTAATACCATACCGCGTCACCCTTACTTCTGCGCTCCTGCCTTTGGAGTGGGGCAGCCGAAGAGTGGTGGCTGCTGACTGAGGGCCCAGCTCTGTAGGCAGCAGCGCAGAAGTAAGGGTGGCAATACCGTACCATGCCGTCCTTAATTCTGCGCTGCTGCAGATGGCAGTGGTTCTGCCTTCAGAGCTGGGCTCCTGGCCAGCAGCTGCCGCTCTCCAGCTGCCCAGCTCTGAAGGCAGGGCTGCTGCCAGTAGCAACGCAGAAGTAAGATAGCTCTGTAATCCCCCGGCCCCCCGCAATAACCTTGTGACCCCCCCCCACACACACACACAACTCCTTTTTTGGTCAGGACCCCTACAATTACAACACCATGAAATTTCAAATTTAAATGGCTGAAATAATGTAATTTACAATTTTTAAATTCCAATGACTGTGAAATTGACCAAAATGGACCATGAATTTGGTAGGCCCCTACCTATAAAGGACTGGGAGAACTCACTTGAGAGGAGCTGTAGGAGGGAGAGGGATTCCTTTAGTAGGTCCTGAAACAAGGGGATTGGAGGGAAGAATGTGTCCTTTCAATGCTGAGAGAGGCAACGGGGAAAAAATCTGGGCGCTGTAGCCCAGGGTGGGCAGAGAAAGTACTTTTGTCTCGGAGGGAAAACTGAGGCAGTGGCCAGTCAGGATGAGGTGGAGCATCAGTCCCCTATTATAATCACTAAGACACAATTCATCTCTTGATAAGCACAGAATTCGCAGCAGTTAAAAGAATAGTAAGAGTGTTTAAAAACATGCTAAAAAAATAATGCTCCACTGAACACAATTGCCCAGCCTGTTTCTGTGACCCTAATTGTGTTGCTCTGCATGTTTGCTGATTCTGTCCTCCTCCTGTCTCCCTTTCCCCGGGCAGACTTTCTGTTGTTTCCCCAGAATCCTAGGGGAAAGCAGCACTGAAACGGGGGGGGGGGGGGGGGAAATGTAACGAGACTTGGTCCAATAGTTCAGAGAAGAACAGAGGAGCTCCTCTCCTCTGTTCTGCGAGTTTTCTTGATGATAGATGGGAATGCATTTGTTGTTTTGAAGAGATTATTCATGCCAGGACAGAGACCCATTGGGATCAAAATAAATCTACAGCAGTAAAATAAACAAGCATAAGAGAAGTGATTATTTGAAACAAGCTGGGGAGAAACTAATGATTATAAAATGATAGCAGGGCAGGTTTCAGAAGTTAGAAATTGGCAAAGATGCCAACCTGTTCTTTATAAGAGGACCACAACTAGGGTGTCCGATGTCCCGATTTTATAAGGACAGTCCTGATAGTCTGGGCTTTGTCTTATATAGGCGCCTTTTACCACCCACCCCCGTCCTGATATTTTCACACTTGCTATCTGGTCACCCTAACCACAACATAGGGCAGGAGTTTATAGATAGTGGAGCTGCCTTGAGATCGATTGCAGGTATAGTATTATGAATAATTCAGCAGCATTCATAGAATCATAGAATCATAGAATATAAGGGTTGGAAGGGACCCCAGAAGGTCATCTAGTCCAACCCCCTGCTCGAAGCAGGACCAAATCCCAGGACCATTCCCCTCTTGGGAAAGTGTTATGAGCTGAATTCTCCCTGAGAGTTACTTAAGACCAAGGGGAGATGTGCTGGAGTCTGGGTGGGAAGGGACAGAATACTTTGTCCAGACCCACAAGGCTACACATTGTACTTACTCCAGCAGCCTTTGGGCTGCCTTTGCCCTTTGCCTGCTGTAGCACCCTGAGCAGAGAGGGGTTCTGGCCAATGGATCCAAATGGTCATGGATTTACAGCAGTGAATGGTCTCCCTGTGAGACATCCCCACATGCTGCCCCACCCAATGAACTGTCTTCACGGTGTTCAGGCCCACAGTGCTCTCAGGCTGAGTTGCCGCATTCAGGGCCGCCTTCTCCCACAGGTGGGAAGGGTCACAGTTTCCCCCAGAGGGATGTTTGGGTGCGATCCCAGTGGAGGCCTCTGACAAAATGTAGAAGCAGTATGGCCTACGTTGTGCTTGGTGAGGGGTGGAAGCCTTCAGAAATGGTGGATTGCTGCCATAGACAGAGAGACTAGGCATTCCGTACCACAGCCGTCCACCCTGAGGCTGAGGGAAGCTAAGGCAAGAGGCGTCAGTGAGGGGAAAGAGAGAACCTTCACCCTTAGATTGTAAGCTCCTTGGGACAGGCAGCCTTTGTTGTTTGTGTGTACTGCCCAGCAGAGTGGAGCCTATTTTTCCTCTGGTTTTCCCAGAATCACTGAAAGGGGGTACAATGCAATGGGAATTGGTCCAGGAGTTCAGAGGAGCGACTCTGGGGCCCCTAGGTGCCACTGCACTAAAAAGAATAAATCATAACCAATAGTAACTTTTCCTTTCCATGCTTAAAAAAAGAAGTCACAGGAAGTAGCAAGGAGGAGCCTCCATGTTATTGCCTTGTAAAAGTCATTACGTTACATTAGAACGTATCATTACATCGTTAGAACGTTTGTTCACTTCGATTTTTCTAGCTTCCCCTCCCCCCCCTTTTTCCTTTAGAACTTCTTATAGTTTAGTAGTGAGTGAAGATAAGAACCCTGCTGATGTCCGTCATACCTGTGAAAGAGAGGCAGTCAAAAAGAGAATAAAGTTACATATGTAATCTAGTTCAGATGCATGCCCAATAAATGGTATCCTATGTAATAATAGCTCTTACATAGTGCTTTTCACGAGTCCATATCAAAAGTGTTTACAATGGAGTTCAGCATAATTATACCCAGTTTACAGATGGGGAAACTGAGGTACAGGGCGCTGAATGTCACCCAGTAGGCCAGTGACCAAGCCAGGAACAGAACCCAGATCTCGTGAGTCAGTTTAGTGCTTTATCCACTGGGCGATACTGCTTCTCACATGGGTACAAATTACTTCCACTGCTATTTAGGCTTGTGTTCTGCAGAGTGAGGGTAATTAAGCCTTATTATAAAGAGAAGTATTTTGTGGATCACTGAAGTTACTTGTACATTGTGTCATAGTGTGGGTGGTTTTTACAGTGTAGAGATGACATAACAAGGCCTTAAAGTAAAGAAGTTTGGGAGAGGGCCAAGGAAGGTTACACAAAGTAACATAGTGAGGTGGTTTATTTTCAACAAGGTGACATGGGTCACTGCTAGAGATTACACAGATTATTTGTATTGCAGTAGTGCTTAAATGCCCCCACTAAAATTGAGGCCCATTGTGTTAGACGCTGTACGGACTCACAGGGAGAAACCTCTGCCCCGAATGGCTTACAGTCTACGTAGACAAAGATGGGAGAGGAAACAGAGAAGAAGTGACTTGTCTAAGGCACACAGTAGGTCTGTTGTGGAGCTGGGAATGGAAACCAAGTCTCCTGACTCCCAGAGCAGTGCTCTGTACACTAGACTGTGCTGCCTTGCAGATATTAAAGATGTATAAAAGGCCATCCAGTCCATCTCCCTGCCAGTGAAGAACTGTTCCCTGTTGTACAATTATTACTCTATCATCCAGTTAATTCTGAAAGTCTTGCGTGAGGTGGATTCCATCTCTTCCTGTGGGAAGCTGTCCACATCCTGTAAGACGTTACTGTCGTGCAGTGCAGCCTGTGTTTTCTCATTCTTAATTTCCTCCCATTACATCTAGTTCTATACCCTTGAGCCACCCTAAATAATTCCTCCCTGAACCACTGTTCAATGATACAATAAGACAGCAAAGTTATGTCTTGACATCCTAACCAGAATAGTAAATGTTTAATATAATGCAGACCATGCAGTGCAAAGTAAAATTAAATGAAAAGTCTAATAAAGGGTACTTAAATGTAATAAATACCAGTTATTTTTCAGCACCTAGAAATAGTCTATTTGTTCCCTCTTATGTAGCAGTATCGGCAGCATGCATCGCTGTGGTTTTCAAATGGCAATAGACATCCATTTGTAAGTCTGCTTCAGCAGGGCAAGCATGTTAAAATAATAGTTTACAATATTAGCTTTATTGACTAGCTTCCCAATTTTCTTCATTAATAGACGTGCAAGATGTCATTGTGCTGCTGGAGGTCTTCCCTTTCAGGTGAGATGTAACCCTGTGGTTCCGTCCCCTTTGGTGGTTCAAAACCTGGTGGTGGTTCCGTCCCCTTTGGTGGTTCAAAGCCTTTATAATAAGGCTTAATTACCCTCACTCTGCAGAACACAAAAACTTTTTTGTTTTTGACGAATAGGAGTTTTAACTAGAAATGACCGAGCTGTTTTCGTAAACGTTTTTCCAACAAAAATTGGCTTTTCAATTAAACAGAAAATGTCATGCGAATGTCTGTTTTTGCCAGACGTTTTGGGTTTTTGTAAAATAACCAAAACATTTTCAGTTTTTCGGTTTGACAAGCACACAAAAAATTCTTAGAAAAACATCAATGAAACTGAAAAACTCATTTTCATCAAAAATTTACTTGGAAAATAAAATATATATTTTGATCAGCTTTAAATTTTAATCTTTATTTTGCTGATTTCAGGTCATTTAATTCTGGCTATTTAAATTCCCCTTGCAGTTTCAGATGAACATAGCATTCCTCACAGCAGTTTGGGGTAGTCAGTATACTGCTAGCCAGATGCTGTCTGCCATCCAGAGGAAGCTGTGTTTCAGCAATGGGTGAATTGATCCCTATGTACACCTGCCGTTTTGTAATACAAGATGCTATACCAGTGCAAACCAGTACTCTATCCGTTCAGTGATTAAAAGCAGTGAAATGGAAATGGAAGATGGAGGGCACAATATGAGTGAAAAGTATTATCACTGTTATAGTATAATTATTTTATTATACTGATATACTTTATTGTGATAAAGAACCTCTATTATTAACAAATTAAGACCATTATGGATGGCAAAATGTTGGCTTACAAGCTGGTTTAGAAGAGGTTTTCTGGGTAGCCCTGGTTTCCATTTGAAAATCCAAGATAAATAGTAGTTCAATTTTTGTCATTGTGAGAGAAAAATATTGTCCACAATTTAATTGCATGAGCTGCTGTCTAGCTAAAAGAGCCCAAGAGCCTTAGTTTATTTAATTATTCTAATGTTAAAACCATCCAAACATTGAAACAACCCTGCCTTCCATCCTTAGCTTAGTGCTTTAGCAGTGAATACTACAGGCTTCCTGTCTCAGCAGTTTTAATCCCAGCACGTTTTTTCACAGGAAAATAGACCATCCCATGTTTTGCCCTGATTGAATGGGATGGGAAATCACATTTAGAGTGTAAGCTCTTTAGGGCACCGACTGTCTTTCTTTTGTGCAGTGGGCCTGAGATTTCTAGATACTTCTGCAATATAAATATGAATAAGAGAAGTCCTGGCCCTGCCTTAGCCTTCCCTTGTGATATGGGTCAACTCACTTTACCTCTCTCTGCTTGCTGATTATACAATACTTGACTACTTCACAGGCTCGGTTCATTTACAATATTAATGGCAGACGCAGGGCACAACAGGGGTGAAAAGTATTGCTATTATAATACTGTAATCATATTACTGAGTTATCATACTAGTCTGTTCGAATGTTTGTTTCTGCTGATTTTGGCTTTGATCCAGCCAAACACAAAAGTTTGTGCTTAACTTTAAGCATGCGAATAATCTCACTGATATAACCACCCATTTGAAAAACGCGTATCCTTTCCTGGCGCAGGGCTACGAAGAGTAGAAATTTTGAGGTGCTGACAGAATATTTGGATTTCAGTTGGAGTACTCACAAGCTTCACTTTAAGCATCCTGCTTCCCTATTTTGCTGGGTTGGAGCCAATGTGCAGCAGTTCTGTCTGTTCGTTCTGTCTATCAAGCCAATGGAGGAAGTGAATTCCCACTGACAAGAATAAACCTTGTCAGATCTTCTCAACAAATTCACCGGTCTCTGCTCTGCCTTGTTGTTACATATCTACATTAAACCAAGCTCTCTATTTGTTTTGGTTGAAAGAAACCTGAGATGATAGAGAAAACCGGGGCTGATGTGACTCGTGGAGTGAGACTATGCAGATGCCCTGAGCAGGGTCCCTTCACCCAGTCTTCAGAGAGAGCTTCTTTTGCTCCAAAAGGAAGGCCATTAAGGCTACGAATCCAACAGGCTTACAGTTTCCTGGCTACAAATACAACGATCAGTAAAGATTTATATCCCCATCTGCGGCTTCTGAATCTTGACTCTATTGTTCAGAGCCAACTGCTTGCCTGGACTCAGTCATAGAGCGGGTTGGGAATTTCCTGACAGAACAGTGTGTCAGAAAATGCTGATTCCTCTACACTCAAATGTTGACAGGAAAGGGTTGGTTTCCAGGAAGTAATTTTACTTGAAATTTTTGGGGAAAAACAGTTTAGAAATTGTCAAAGTTTAGTTTTGACATTCTCAGAATGAAGAAAACTATTTTGGGGTCAAAATGACTTTTGTTTAGAAATTTAAGATAAGTCTAGTTTAAAAAAACTTTTTTTAAAGGTCAGTCGAAAGAAAGCATTTTGATTGTCCCTAACTCCATTTTTGTAGATTTTTGGTTCATGAACATTTTTGAGATTTCAGCTTTCTGTCCCAGTTTGGGTTGGGAAGATTTTTGGATCTCTTGAAAATTTTTGTGGGATGGAAAAGCATTTCCTATCAAGCTTTACGTAATCAGCATGTGAAAGAGGAAACTGGATCTAAAGATCTCTCTTCTCCTCTTGCATGAGCTGAATTTAGCAATCCCTTCACAAGAGAGTGGCTCTGAAGTGAGCTGTAGCTCATGAAAGCTCATGCTCAAATAAATTGGTTAGTCTCTAAGGTGCCACAAGTACTCCTGTTCTTTTTGCAGATACAGACTAACATGCCTGCTACTTTGAAACCTGTGAAAATACTGTGTCCAATGGCCCAGGGGCATGACGACTCTCCCACATCATACTGTGATGCCCGTATAAAGCAACAGAGCATACTCCTGCCAAAACAATGGCAGGCTCAGAAAAACTTCTCATCCTTAAAATGAGGCCCTAGTCTGTATAATGGGAATCCAAGTTAATTCTGTCTCTGTGTTTTCGGGATCAAATGCTCTCAATTGTTTGCTCAATGATTGTTACAGACCTGGCTGAGTCTCCCTGTGGACAGTTACCAGTCAGTTGTAATTCGACCCACCCTTTGGATTCCTCATGGTTCCAAGCTAGCTGGGTCTGTAAAGCGTCCCACTGTTACTAATTCGGCTTCTAAAGTACACTCCTTGGGGCAGACTTCCTCTCTGGCAGCCTTCCTGGGGGTGTGGGACTCCACAGTCCAATTGTCCTGGTGGCCCTGACACCAGTGCTCTCCTCTTCCAAACCTCCTCCCCTGGCTTACAGACATGCCAACTCTCACAAATTAATCGTGAGAGATGCGATTTCAAAGTAAAATGATTAAGCCTGACTCACGAGCTCTCAACAGAACTGCCGCGGCTCACCAAAAAAAAAAAAAAAAAAAATCCTGATGTTTGAGAGTTCTATCCCAAGATCATTAGTCAGGCTTAATAATTTTACTTAGAAATTGCTGTCAGCCCCGGGCTGCAGGGGCTCCCACTGTGAAGCAGCCCTGGGGCTGACAGCGGAAGCCACAGCTGCCCAGGGATGACAGTGGGAGCCCATCCTTGCGGGGTCCCCAAGAGGACAGGCTCCCCACAGCGCCAGCCCCAGGGTGGCTGGGCTTCCCCGCTGTCAGCCCCAGGGCAGCCAGGGCTCCCAGCTGTCAGACCCAGGTGGCCGGGGTTCCCCGTCAGCCTAGGAAGTGGGAGAGGGGACCCCACTGCAGCCCCCACAGGCCTAAGAGGAGCAGAGATGAGGTTGGAAGGGCTGAACTATGGCCTGGGGGCTGAAGTGAGAAGGGTGGGGGTTGATGGGATGGGAGGGCTGTATTGAGGTGGATTCTGAGCAGATGAGGTGAGTGCTGGGAGAGTGAACTGAGGGCATTGAGGGTCAGTGGGGTAGGGGGTCTGAACTGGTGGGGTGGTAATGATGGTGACTGGGGGACTGAACTGAGGGGGAGCTGAATGGGGGGGGTTAGGTGGGGACAGAACTGTTGGGGGACAGGAGACGGGCAGATATGGGGGTGAGAGCTCCTGCAGCAGGGGCCAAAATCACGTTATCCAGTACACGTGGGAGAGTGGGGAACATGTACACACCCTGGGGGTGGGCAGGAGGAGTTCAAAAATTAAGAGAGTGACCTAAAAAACACAATTACCATCTTTTTTTAAAAAAATCTCATGATTTTGGGGGATATGACTCTTGATTTCTGATCTTGTGAAGTTGGCAATACTGGACTTATGCATGCTCCCCCCGGAGTTCCACCTCTGGGGAGTCTCATGTGTATAGTTTAACTCTTTGGGGCCAGGTACAGTAAGAAACGAAGGCTTTGCCTAGAAGATTCTAAAATCACAGTAACTTTCACCTTCAAAGCGTACAGGAGTTACAGATCTTTAGGCAAAACAACAAAAGGCGACATCCTCTCTCCCCTGAGTATGCCCATCCGTTCTTGTAAGTCTGTAGGTCCAATAGTCCATGTCAGTTGTATAGGCCCCTCCAGCCCTCTGACCCAGTGACAGACACTCCTTCTGTTGTCTAGTGAGGTTTACCCCATGAGAAAGGTTTACCCTTTAAATAAGGTTTCTGTCCACTCTGTCAGTGAGTAACCAAGCATCTTCAGAGCTCCAGTCAGGTGGTTTGTGCCCCTTCCCCCCCCCCCGCCCCCCCCAAGAGTTCAAACTGGGAAAGCCAGTTTCTGTCAACTTGACTATTGCCTGTAGCAGAACCACTGTTAAGACAATCACCATGTGTGTTAGTCGCTTCAGGGAAGTCTTGGGCTTTACAAACTGCATTAGTCCAGCGTTTCTCAAATGTGGCTGCATGTAGAAAGCAGCAGATTTTTTTGCGGCCACAGTAGCCTCCAAAGCACGGGCAGAGATATGGGGGGGGGGGAGGCAAAGCAGCAGGGATCAGTGCCTTGCACTGCGCAGCCTCCTTGTGGGTTCCAGACGGCACCTCTAGACACTTGGGACTGGTGTGCACAGAGGCACCTGAGACTCTGCAGGCAGCCAGCAAGTTCCTGACCCACCTTCCCCAGGGCCCTAAGGCTTGGGCTTTCGGGCACCGGGGCTCAGGCTTTGTATTTTAGGAAAAATTGTCAGATCAGCCACCAGCAAGAGCTGTTGTGAGGCCACCAAAAAATTTGTTGTGAGAACCCCTGCCTTAGTCTGTCCTTGACATCTCTAGGTAGCTACAGACTACAAATATAAATCACAGTTTTCAAGATGGTGGTTACAAGGGCAAGTGAAGGTCATAATTTGATAGAGGTGTATGGACATACCAGTCAGTCACAATGATTTTATTTTCTAAGTGACTGCAAATACAATGTGCGCTCTGAGCATCAAGCTGGATTCTTATGGTCTCATAGAAGTAATAGATATTGAGGATTAGAAGGGATCTCGATAGGTTGTCCAGTTCAGTCCCCACACTGAGGCAGGACTAAGTATTATCTAGACCATACTTGACAGGTGTTTGTCTAACTTGTTCTTAAAACCTCCAATGATGGAGATTCCACAACCTCCCTAAGTAATTTATTTCAGTGCTTAACTACCCTTACAATTAGGAAGTTTTTCCTAATGTCTAACCTGTCTTGTCCTGTCCTCAGTGGTGCGGGAGAACAATTTATTACCTTCCTCTTTATAACAACCTGTTGTGCACTTATAGATTCATAGATATTTAGGTCAGAAGGGACCATTATGATCATCTAGTCTGACCTCCTGCACAACGCAGGCCATAGAATTTCACCCACCACTCCTGCAAAAAACCTCACACCTCTATCTGTGCTATTGAAGTCCTCAAATCGTAGTTTAAAGACTTCAAGGAGCAGAGAATCCTCCAGCAAGTGACCTGTGCCCCATGGTACAGAGGAAGGCGAAAAACCTCCAGGGTCTCTTCCAATCTGCCCTGGAGGAAAATTCCTTCCCGACCCCAAATATGGCGATCAGCTAAACCCTGAGCATATGGGCAAGATTAATCAGCCTGATACTGCAGAAAATTCTTTCCTGGGTAACTCGGATCCCACCCATCTAATAGCCCATCATAGGCCACTGGGCCTATTTACCATGAATATTTAATTACCAAAACCATGTTATCCCATCATACCATCTCCTCCAACTCTAAAACTTATCGAGTTTAATCTTAAAGCCAGATAGATCTTTTGCCCCCACTGCTTCCCTTGGAAGGCTATTCCAAAACTTCACTCCTCTGATGGTTAGAAACCTTCATCTAATTTCTAGTCTAAATTTCCTGGTGGCCAGTTTATATCCATTTGTTCTTGTGTCCACATTGGTACTGAGCTTAAATAATTCCTCTCCCTCTCCTGTATTTATCCCTCTGATAAATTTATAGAGAGCAATCATATCTCCCCTCAACCTGCTTTTAGTTAGGCTAAACAAGCCAAGCTCCTTGAGTCTCCTTTCATAAGACAGGTTTTCCATTCCTCGGATCATCCTAGTAGCCCTTCTCTGTACCTGTTCCAGTTTGAATTCATCCTTCTTAAACACGGGAGACCAGAACTGCACACAGTATTCCAGGTGAGGTCTCACCAGTGCCTTGTATAACGGTACTAAAACCTCCTTATCCCTACTGGAAATACCTCTCCTGATGCATCCCAAGACCGCATTAGCTTTTTTTTCACGGCCATATCACATTGGCAGCTCATAGTCATCCTATGATCAACCAATACTCCAAAGTCCTTTTCCTCCTCTGTTACTTCTAATTGAATGGTCCCTAGCTGATAACTAAAATTCTTGTTATTAATCCCTAAATGCATGACCTTACACTTCTCACTATTAAATTTCAGCCTATTACTATTACTCCAGTTTACAAGGTCATCCAGATCCCCCTGTAGGATATCCCTGTCCTTCTCTAAATTGGCAATACCTCCCAGCTTTGTATCATCCGTAAACTTTATTTGCGCACTCCCACTTTTTGTGCCAAGGTCAGTAATAAAAAGATTAAATAAGATTGGTCCCAAAACCGATCCTTGAGGAACTCCACTGGTAACCTCCCTCCAGCCTGACAGTTCACCTTTCAGTAGTACCCGTTGTAGTCTCCCCTTTAACCAATTCCTTATCCACCTTTCAATTTTCCTATTGATCCCCATCTTATCCAATTTAACTAATAATTCCCCATGTGGCACGGTATCAAATGCCTTACTAAAATCTAGGTAAATTAGATCCACTGCGTTTCGTTTGTCTAAAAAATCTGTTACTTTCTCAAAGAAGGAGATCAGGTTGGTTTGGCACGATCTACCTTTTGTAAAACCATGTTGTATTTTGTCCCATTTACCATTGACTTCAATGTCCTTAACTACCTTCTCCTTCAAAATTTTTTCCAAGACCTTGCATACTACAGATGTCAAACTAACAGGCCTATAATTACCTGGATCACTTTTTTTCCCTTTCTTAAAAATAGGAACTATGTTAGCAATTCTCCAATCATACGGTACAACCCCTGAGTTTACAGATTCATTAAAAATTCTTGCTAATGGGCTTGCAGTTTCATGTGCCAATTCCTTTAATATTCTTGGATGAAGATTATCTGGGCCCCCCGATTTAGTCCCATTAAGCTGTTTGAGTTTCACTTCTACCTCGGATGTGGTAACATCTACCTCCATATCCTCATTCCCATTTGTCATGCTACCGTTATCCCTAAGATTCTCTTTAGCCTTATTAAAGACTGAGGCAAAGTATTTGTTTAGATATTGGGCCATGCCTAGATTATCCTTGACCTTCACTCCATCCTCAGTGTTTAGCGGTTCCACTTCTTCTTTCTTTGTTTTCTTCTTATTTATATGACTATAGAACCTTTTACTATTGGTTTTAATTCCCTTTGCAAGGTCCAACTCTATTTGTCTTTTAGCCTGTCTCACTTTATCCCTACATGTTCTGACCTCAATAAGGTAGCTTGAAGACACTTGAAGACAGTTATTGTGTCCTCCTCAGTCTTCTCTTCTCCAGACTAAACAAACCCATTTTTTTCAATCTTTCCTCTCAGGTCATGTTTTCTAGACCTTTTCTAACATTTGTTGCTCTCCTCTGGACTTTCTCTACTTGTCCACATCTTTCTTGAAGTGTGGTGCCCAGAACTGGACACAATACTTCAGTTGAGGCCTTATCATTGCTGAGCAGCAAGGAAGAATTACTTCTCATGTCTTGCTTACAACACACCTCCTAATACATCTCAAATGGTGTTTGCTATTTTTGCAACAGTATCACATTATTGACCCATATTTAGTATGAGATCCACTATAACCCCCAGATCCTTTTCTGCCGTACTTCTTCCTGGGAAGTTATTTCCCATTTTGTATTTGTGCAATTGATTATTCCTTCCTTAGTGTAGTACTTTGCATATGTCTTTCTTGAATTTCATCCTATTTAATTCAGACCATTTCTCCAATTTCTCAATATATTTTGAATACTAATCCTGGCTCCAAAGCACTTGTACCCCTCCCTACTTGGTACTGTCCATAAACTTTATAAGTGCATTCTCTGTGCCATTATTCAGCTCATTTATGATGATATTGAACAGAGCTGGAACCAGGACACATCTCTGTGGGACCCCATTTGATATACCCTTCCAGCTCTACTGTGAACCAATGATAACTATTCTCTGAGTATGTTTTTCTAGCCAATTGTGCACCCACCTTATATTTGTTCATCTAGGCTCTATTTCTCTAGTTTGTTTGAGATGGTCTAGTCGACTCATAGACATGCAGGTCAGAATGGACCATCAGGATCATCTAGTGTGACCTCCTGCACATTGCAGGCCACAGAACCTCACCCACCCACTCCTGTAATAGACCCCCTAACCTCTGGCTCAGTTACTGTCATGTGAGCCAGTATCAAAAGCTTTATTAAAGTTGAGATATATGACATCTACTGCTTCCCCCCATCTTCTAGGCTTGTTACCCTGTCAAAGAAGGATATTAGGTTGGTTTGACATGATTTATTCTTGACAAATCCTTGTTGACTGTTACTTATTTCTTCTAGGTACTTACAAATTGATTGTTTATTTGCTCCATTATCTTTCTGGGTACCGAAGTTAAGCTGACAGATCTATAATTCCCTGGGTTGTCCTTATTCCCCTTTTTATAGGTAGGTACTATATTTGTCCTTTTTCAGGCATCTGGTATCTCGCCCATCCTCCAGGAGTTCTCAAAGATAATTGCTAATGGCTCCGAGATCTCTTCAGCCAGTTTCTTAAGTATTATGGGATGTATTTCATCGGACGCTGCTGACTTGAAGACATCTAACATGACTTTCAAGTTTAAAAAAAAAAAAAAAGCTAAAGGCTATATTATGCCCACTGTACCTGTGCAACCTCATAGTCTTGAGAGTGTGTTCTTAGTAGTACATGTGCTATCCTCAGCTCCATCAGTGGGTGTGCACAGGTGTAACTGATTCTGTTGAGGATGCATGAATTGGAATAGAATCCAGCTCACTCTCTTAGCTGTGTTAATTCTGCAGGGGTAACAAGAGATGTGTGAATCCACGTGTAAACGTTGTTCACTACGGTCAGTAGATATTCCTCTGAATACATAGAGGAAGCAGATCTGCTGAGTCAGGGAGCATTTTTGTATAGTCATTGTCGATATCAGAGCTACACTTAGAATCATAGAAACGTAGGGCTGGAAGGGACCTTGAGAGGTCATCTAGTCCAGCCCCCCGCACTGAGGCAGGACCAAGTAACACAAGACCAGGGGTTCTCAAACTGCGGGTTGGGACCCCTCAGGGGGTCACGAGGTTATTACAGGGGGGGTCGCAAGCTGTCAGCCTTCACCCCAAACCCCGCTTTACCTCCAGCATTTATAATGGTGTTAAATATATACAAAAGTGTTTTTAATGTATGGGGGGGGGGGTCGCACTCAGAGGCTTCCTATATGGAAGGGGTCACCAGAATAAAAGTTTGAGAACCACTGCCCCTAGATCATCCCTTGTGGGCATTTGACTAACCTGTTCTTAAAATCCTCCAGTGAAGGGCATTCCACAACCTGCCTTGGAAGCCTATTTCAGCCCTTGAACATCTACAAAATCAGGAGGCTATGAGGTAGCAAAAAGTATGCAGTTTATTTTGCAAACATCAAGAACTAAAGCAGTGTGAAGAATGGGATCCAGTGGACGTTACAGAGCTGCTCAACAGATTATGTTTGATGTGCTCCTAACTGGGAGAGGATGGGGGGAGATAGTAACAGATAATAGAGAAGTCATCCTGAGAGCAAAGAGAAGTGTTTTTAAAAATATATATATTTCTACTGTATATCCGAGGGTTTAGGAGCGACCGTATCTCTGATCTTTATGGAAGGTTCCATGTTGTTAAACAAACAGTAAAACTGAAAGTTACCTCTGTAACGAATCATAAAGAGACTTCTCTCCATGAAATAAACTTAATGTACAGTGTCATATGGTAGGCAAGTACCTGCAAATGTGGCAGGTTTAATAAGGGTTCAGAGACTGACATATTCGTTTGCAACAGGCTAGTTAGTTAATCTGAATTTCACCTTCAACCTCCTAAATAGGGGGTAGATTTATGAAGTTGAAAATTCCAGGAACTGCTGACTGTTTGCAGGAACTGCATGATTGCAGTTACAATCATGCTAATCTGCCTGACCTGCTCTTAATGCTATAATTGTAACAGTAGGAGACTGTTGAATTAAAGAACTGTTTCTCATAGTCTTTAGAATGGAAGGTGCGCTACGCTATGTAAACTTGTTAAGGCAGTAAATGTGACGGGTTGCATTTTTTTGTATTGCTGCCATTTTTCTCATTACTTCTATTCACTGGAGTCATCTAGTTTTTCTGAATAGTTCTAAGTATTTACAATGCCCGCGAGATACAATTTGATAATGAAGAGCATGGTGGTTAAATACTTTGGATTAAGTGACAAAGAATGTAAGACAACTGTGGGCATATGCCACAAGCTGTGAAATGGAAGAAAAAATAAATTCCTTGCACCAGTTACTGAGGAGTTGGATACAAGATATAGTATTCATGGGGTAGTTTAGCTACCTAGACAGCTGTTGAACAAACACAGTTAAACATGGATTGTCAGGGACATTCCTACATTACATGGAGGAAAAACTTTATGATGTGTAAAGTTGAGAATATAACCTAAAGGAGCCATTCTGGGTTTTCTTCTGAGCAACAGGAAGGAATTGAGAATGTGAAAGTAATAGGGAGGCTTCAAACAAGTAAGTGAAAACTATTTGAATTCCAAATGAATAGGTTCACAAAATGCAACAGGACATGGTTATTGGATTTCAGGAAAGAAATTCTGTCAGAATTCAGAAACCTACTGAATATGGTGCAGTGAAAGGCAATATTTAAAGTTCAGATTTGCTTGGATGTGAACTTGTTATACAGACAGAACTCCAGCCAAGGGACTGTAACTGAATGATTAAAAAGCAAAGTATGCTATTGCAGGGAAGCGGCCATTGTGGTGCTAAGGGTATCTGCTTTGGGCACAGCCCCATTTAATGTCTTCATTGATGATCTTAAAGAGCGTGTTAATTACATTTGCCGATAATATTAAGAGCAAGAGTCTGCCCTTGGCAAACTCAGGCTGCTGGGGTGGGATGCATAAATCATCTAAAAATTCTTTTGGTAGATTGTAGGGTGCTCATAATGGGGTGATACCACTGCTCTGCCACCCATTTAAGGTGTACAGCCAGCTCCCTGCTTTGTATCCAGGGACTAATATGTGGGGAAGAGGGAAGTTCTTGGCCTTGTCTCCTCCTCATCTCCTTTGGAGTTGCTGGCACCTATTCGCTCATCCTGAGAACAAAGAGACAGTGCTAGCCATGAGCTGGGACTACAGTCCTCAACAGGATTCAGCCAGCCCCAGCAGAAGAAGCAAGGGGATTGAATTCCTTGTGCCATTTGCCACCCCACATCTGCAAAGGGGCCAGCCGACATCCTCCTCAAAATGAGGAGAGATGACTAACCTCCAGGAAGGATATTAAAACAATGCAAAGGGAATGGAAGATGTCAGAAATATGGGCTACAAATAACAAAAGGAGATTTGACCGGGAAAAAATGCAGGCTAATGTATCTGGGCGAATGAGGGGGAGAATAATCTGAAATACAGATATTCAGTGAGACAAAGCTACCTGGAAAGCAGAAACATCAAGAGACATTGGAGGTTTCAGCAGACAGCAAACAATATATAAGCCTGAATTGTCATAGCATGGCAAAAAGGGGCACTATTATTTGGGGCTGCATATGCAGAGGCATCATTTCTTTGTCCGTAGGGAAGTGTTATTTCTCTCTAGATGGCACTGATGAAATTGCACCTAGAATACTGTTGATACACATTGGCAAATTGTTGGGAATTCTGAGAACAGCAGCAAAAATCATTAAGGAGCTAGAAGATTTGACTTGGAGGAAAAAGAAAATCGTGTGCTAGAAATGGAAGGGTGGAAAGGAGAGGAACTGTTTGTTATCCCAAGGTGACAAAGACAGGAGTGAAAGGATTGTGTTAAGCATAGGAAATTGGGCGGTATATCAATAAATATTCGCCAAATGGCGAGATTTTTTAGTTGGCCTTCCAAGAGAAGCAGTGGAAGCTGCTTGAGTTAGTATTTCTCATCTGAAAATGTGTACCTGTTTGTTACAGATAACACTCAAATATAACTGAAAGAGATTAGATTAATAAAAACTTCTTTGTCTTCAGTTTGTTCACTTAATGCATTTGACAGCGCTTTGTGTCTAGTTAGGTTTGCTGGTTTATTGCTAGTTGGACTACCTGTCTTGTGGCCTAGCATGAAGTCACACTGTGCTGGAAGGAAACAAGCATGTGTAACCCACGCTTACTCATTCTGGCTCTCTGTCCCTGGAAAACATAGAGGTTTAAGAATTAGCTACTGGCTCTTGACTACCAGAGCTTAGTCTTTTTGGATATGGCTACGCTGCAAAGAAAAACGTTATGGCGCTGAGTCTCAGAGCTCAGGTCAATTGACTCGAGCTTGGTCTGTGGGGCTAAAAATAGTGATGTAGATATTCCTGTTTGGGCTCTGAAACCTGGGGAGGGAAGAGGGTCTTGCAGCCAGAGCCCCACGAATCTGTCAGTTGACTTGGGCTCTGAGACTCAGTGCCACGTATTTGGTTTTTTTGCAATGTAGACATACCCTTAGTCATGCAGAACAGGCTCATGCTTTTAGATCCAGAGGTCCTGCATTCACTGCTTACCCAGGTAGTGCAAAAGGGTTTGTTTACAGCTTCCAGACTGGTGGAGTCCCCCTCTCCCCCCAGCAGAAAATACAGCGTAGCCACCTCACTGGTGACATGTTGTAAGGATGAATTAGTTAATGTCCTTATAGTGCTTTGGACACCTAAAGCACCCACTAAGCCCATACTTAACACATCACCAGCAGCAGCAAAGTGGAAACTGCAGAGGCAGCAGTCAGGTATGTGCACAGAAAGGAAAGGACGTGTTTGGTGGCTGTGCCAAGTCACAAGATTTCTAGTCATCAACAGGGGAGCAGAGAGGCTGTTGCGTTCTTTAAGTGTGTGTGTCATATAATTCCATTCACACTATTTAAAGGGCCTTTTGTCAGAGAATCTATATTAAATGATTCTGTCACTTAAAATTTTCTAATTCACAGAGTCCCTTTTAACCCTTGACTGAATAGGACAATTCCCGAGAGACTCTAGCATAGAGAACAATGTGCATTCACAAGGGGATGTATTAGTAGGTCTTTTCTAGCCCTAATTTCTGTGATTCTGTAATGAGATTTATCCACTGTTTTATGGCGGGTCTCTTCACAGCTGGAGTAGATGGGCCAATAATGTGGGAATCTCATTTCCTCTGCTGTTTTAGCTATGAAAAATTAATGACAATTAACTTAAACTCAGTTGACAGGAAATGGAACCTTAATGCTGTTAGAACCTTAAACTATGGAAGATGCACTTGCTTTTTTTATCTAGTAATCTGTTAATTTGCTTTAATATTTATGAGTAGTGATGCTAATTTTTTTTTCTTTCTCTCCCCTCTTCCTGTTATTAACCTGATCAGATCAGTTTTTTTTTTTTTTTTTTTTTAAAGAGTAAATAACTCTCTTTTTCTGTGGTCGTTTCCAAAGCTTGACTTCAAAAGTAACAATTTGAAATAGTCACCATACAAATGAACACTCTAGTAAATTAAACAAACTGAGACTTATTTGACTTTACATTTAGGCCCTTTTATACCACTCTGGCAGTGTAAAGGGGCCTTCAAGTGGGAGTGAATTACATCAGTGTATATCGGAATGGTTTTAGGTGATTTGTCCACATTACTAAGAAAAGTGAGCTGTAGCTCACGAAAGCTCATGCTCAAATAAATTGGTTAGTCTCTAAGGTGCCACAAGTCCTCCTTTTCTTTTTGCGAATACAGACTAACACGGCTGTTCCTCTGAAACCTTTAATTTAAAAGGGTCTCTTGTGCCCATTGTTTTAAATTTTGAATTAACCATAGTTTTGCATATTCAACCGAAGAAAGTGGAAATCTGAGCATAGACTGTGCAAAATTAGTGAGCATTGACCAGTCAGTCTGGCTCGGGTATGTTTAGTGGGCCCCTTTCATTGGTTACATGAGTCCAATCCCATTGACTTTAGTGGCATTACACAAGAGAAACTAAAACAGTTTGTTTCAGCAAATCTGAGTCTGATTCTCCATTGTCCTCCACCTCCTGTAGTCATTTATACCAGGGCAAAATTAGTGTAAAACATTGCCGTTCTCATCTGGTATATTTTATATTCTCTTTTCCTTTCCCTTTCCTTGGTGTAAATGACTACACAAGAAGCAGTGCAACAGAGAATTAGACCTTCTAATGTATTCACTTAGAAATTACTGTGTTCCATAATATGGTTAATTTCTATAGGATCTTTCATCTGATGATCCCATGCATTAAGTCACTTAGCATTATAATATTCCACCTGTTTTACAGATGGATAAAATAGTGCCTGGATATTGCCACCTAAATACAAAGGTGATGGGCTCTCTAGAAACACTTTAGGCCCAGATCCTGCAAACACTTACACTTGTGCTTTAAGCATTTCAGTACTCCCTCTGGAATCAGTAGGACTGCTGCAATTTAAGTATGTGTTCACAAGATCTGCACTTTAGGGTGCATCCACACCACACATCCCTGGTGCAGCATGTCGGGTATGTATAGCTACAAACTTCAGTGAAAAGCAAGCTGCTGGAGCCTTTCTCCGCTGCCTCTCATATGCTGGAGCCTTTCCCTACTTCCTGAGCCTTTCTCTGAGGTGGGAAAAGACTCCGGCATCAGGGAGGCAACGGGACACTATACTGCTAAAAATAGCAGGGTACTCAGGGGAGGCACTGCTTGAGCGAGTAGAGAGCTCCATATGGTACATACCCACAGTGTGCAGGTGTGTCTTTACTCACCTAAGCAGTGCCTCACTGTCTACGCTGCTATTTATACCCATGCTGGGGGGCAGTGGTGGGGCAGGCACTGTATGTGTTCTGCATGCTACCATCAAGCGTGTGCAGTGTAGATGTACCAGGCATAGAGAAGTTAAGTGACTTACCTGAAATCTCTGCACGAGACCTGGGACTGCAACCCAGGCCTCTGCTCAAGCCACTAGAGCGAGCGTTTGCAGTCTATGTTTATTACAGATTACGTTCTGTGTATTTATTACAGTGTGTGTTCTCTTGTAATGTAAAGTCCACTATTCAAAATTTCTTTTTACCTGTGACAAGTGGGGGCTAAATGTTAGCTTTTAAATGAAGCTATTTTAACTGAACAACTGCCATGTGGCTCTGTCTTGTTTAAGACTTAGGGCAGGGATGGTGTTTCTGTGTTGTTGTTTGGGTTTTTTTTTCCGCTATATTAACCTTAAGGAGGTTTTGTTCCCTAGATGACTGTTTTGACGTAGGGGAGAGGAAGGGATATCTGAAAAGGAAGCAATAATTCATAGGCAAAATGACAACTATAAAACTATAATGAAGTGCTGCAGTGTTAGAAAGATTTGCCCAGCAGACACAGTAGTTTGTCCCTGGGAGACGTCCACTGACTTCACCGGAGCACTCCCAGGCATGACTTTGGCCCAGCACACGTTGTTGACCTAACTCCAACGTACTATATCAGAGCACTGGTCGGTCAAGCTTTAGTAAAGTTGACCCTAATCTTAACAATTGTTAAGTGAATCAAATCATACTAACTTATTTCTCGAGCGCTGGTGCTTTAATATACAGCCTGACCAATTTCATTGCCCATGGCAAGAGGCAGTGGTTTTCAGATATTAAACTTCCATGTGGGTTATTTGTTCCATGGGCCGATCTTTCAGTGCCACTTAGAGAAGGGGTGAAAATCAGAGAGCTGAGAACAACCGTTGCTTATCAGGGACCAGTGACCTTAAAAAAAAAAAAAAGAAAAGAAAGAAAAAGTCAGTCCTTGTGAGGCTGTTCATTCTCAGGAAAGAAAGTACTTAAGAGCATAATTCTTCCACAGTACCAAGTAACAACCTTTTAATAAGCATCATTAAGCCTTTAGATTGCAATATGAGGCCATCCGCCCTTTTATCCCATATTAAATTGCCCAAATTCTTCTTTGCCCTCTTTGCTGTGGTTAGATGAAAGCCCTGTGTATTCATATTGATCTTTAAAAGCACTTTCTCTCCCCTTGTACCAGTTCACTGCATCACTTCTAATTGCAGTTTATCTGATCTCTCATACTTTGGCTCCTGCCCATTCAAGACTTTCGAAATTGTCGTTTCGTGCAGGTCTTGGAACCGAATGATCATGTTTCTTACATCATTCCAGCAGATAACATTAGGATCTTTGTTTGGATAGAATTCAGAAGAAAAATAACATGCTATGCTTTCTCTCCCCCACAGACCTCTCTTCCATAAAGGTTATTTAGAGCTAGATGCAGCAGAGACCAGAATGACTTTTCTGTGTGTTTTTCCCCCCTCCTCCCCTTTTTAGTTGGTATTAGGTTTTCCAAATGTTAGACATTATGGAGGTGTAGCTATGTTGAAATATAACTCTTGATGCAAGCTAAGCCCTTCAAGGCTGTTGGAATAAATGGTTCTCAGAGTTATTCTTTTCACTGGGAAAGACAAAAGTTGCTCTTTGATAGGGTAATGAAATGATATAGGCAACAAAGCTATCAGTCGTAGGGTTATCAAGAATGTGAATGTAAACAGGCCTTAGCTTAAGTGGCGCTGTATCCCTCTGGCTGTGTCTATAGCTTTTCTTCCTGATTTGCGGTTTGCGCTCGCACAGACTTACCAGCTTGAGAATCAACGTAGCTATTTCAAGTCCTATTTTCCCCCCTTCCTTTTTCCTATACAGTCCGGCCTGGAACACCTGGGTTCCTGTTGGTTCTAAGAATAGGTGATAGGAGCCAGGCCCACTGGGTTAGGTAGTTTAGAAACAGGCACTTAAAGTTTGAGTGGCTTGCTAATCAATTGAAGTGGGAAGCATGCATGCATATGGGCTAAGCAGGTTTGATGCTAGGAACAGGCCTTATTGGGCAACCGCAGACACTGCAAGCACTGTGCAATCTGCAGAACAAAAAATCATGCAATGCATTTGCCTTTCCTAAATGCTCTGAAACAACTACATTTTCTTATGGGGGATTTATTACCAAATTTGGACATGGTGGTTCCCCGTCTAGTGAACGTGCAGCACTCCTTGCAGCTTCACTTTAAAGTGACATTCTCAGCACTTCTGTCCAGTATTTTGTGTGTGTGTGTGATAGAAATGTCATTTTTGACTGTTGTCTTCCTCCTTCCCACAAGATTTAATTGACCAACCTGCTGTTTCATCATAGACAGCTTAATCTTATGCAAGAATGTGAAATGGGACATGATTTTCATCCTGGAGAGATAATTGACCCCTCTGTGATTTCAACCAAATGGGATGAAGCATTTCTTTCTGCAGTGGGGTTGCAGGAGTGAAGAGGAACAAAATTTCTTCTTCAAGTGATTGCTCATATCAATTCCAATCAGGTGTGTGCGTGCCGCGTACACAGTCGTCGGAAAGATTTCCCCCTGGCAGCACATGTTGGGTCGGCTGTGGAGCCCCCTGGAGTGGCACCTCCCTAGCGCTCTATGTATGACGCTGGTGACCTGCCACCTCCTCAGTTCCTTGTTACCGCCAGTGACGGTCATTGGACCTGTGGCATCTTGCTCAGCAAGCTCTCCACGTTCCCCTAGCTCTATTTACTTAGTGTTTGTTTTCCTTAGTTAGTTTAGTTCATTATTAGTTAGTGTAGTGTTAATAGTTCGCTGTCGGGAGTCGGGGGGATTCCCCTTCAACCCAACCGCGCTCTCCCTGGGGACTCAGCCTAAGTCCCAGGGGTTCAAACCCCGCAAGCCTACGCCACTGGGCGACCCTTACGACACTTGGTTGAAGTGTCTGGGGGAAGGAAACACATCAGGTGGATAAGTGCAGGATTTGCAAAGGGTTTTTACCTGAGAACGAAGAAGGAGCGGGACTTTAGACTGAAGCAGCTCCTCATGGAGGTGGTACTTAGACTGCAACCAGCATCGGCACGGCAGGACTGGGCACCGAGTGCATCGGTGCGTAGTGCCCCAGCAGCTGTGGACAGAGCACCACGGAAGGACTCTGGACAAGATCCATGGTACCGCCGGTTTCTGGAGACAACTCGGCACCGGTCCCGTTCCCTGGATTAGAAGCAGCACCAGAAACAAGGGAGGAGTGGTTCCCCGACTTCAGGACCCAACCCTTTGGAACCGGCCAATGGGGCGCATCTGGTTGAGTCCGGTGCAATTGGACTCACCGTGTCACGTAGTGGAGGAGGTACAACTGCCTTCTACCCCAGACACATTTGAGGCTGTGAGAGACCTCATACACATGACGGCACCGTGGTCCCCGGCCCTTCACACCAAGCCCCGATGCCACAGTGTGCAGCACCGTCCCGCGGAAAGCATGCAATGCTCCGCCCCTCAGCGCCGTCAGGGACAAGACAACGCTTGGAGTCCCTGCGCCACTCGGAGGCTCGGCACCAATCACACTCATGGCACCGGTCACACTTGCGGCGCCGGTCTGACTCACAGCACCGCTCCAGGTCCCGCCAGTGCTCCCGTTCGTGGCGTCAATCGCCATCTCACAGCAGGTCCTGGTCCCAGCGCAGTCCGTCTCGGTGCCGTTCCGGGCCCTCATGCAGACCCCGCTCGCGGTACCGCTCCAGGTCGTGGTATTGTTCCAGGTTGCAGCACTGCTCTCCAGCCTCACAGCACCACCCTCCAACCTCATGGCATGGCTCCCCAGCTCAGGAGCGCTCGGCACCGCCTTGGCCCTCGCGGTCTAGGTCCACAAATTCGAGCTCGGAGACGGGATCTAAATTCTTGGAGTGAGCCCGATCCAAGCCGGTGCAAGGTGTGGCAGACCAGGGTGTGGCACCATGGCCTGCATAATGGCAGGGGCCAGTGCAGTGGCCATTTTGGATCCCCTTGGGTTTACCACCAGGCCCAGGGCTCCCAGCGCAGGGGCTCCCGTTTGGTGGCATCCAAGGCTAGTATCCCGGAGGCAGTGGCCAGCCGTCCCACCCCGAGGAGTGTGGAGGAACTACCAGCCCTATCACCTCCTCTGGAACCCACCCCTGTTCCTGAGACTGACCCTGGGGTGGCTGACCCTGGATTAGAGGCAGGGCGGGAGATACCGGAGGACCAGGAAGGTCAGGTGGAGCCAGTCTCCCCTCTGGCCTCCTTGTCTTCCTCCCCAGATGGGCACCTCCACCTCTGGGTTTATACCTCCAATCCAGGTGTCTATACCGCTCATCCTAGAGTACCTCCTACACCTAAAACAACAAGGCCTGGCAGCATTGTCCATCACTGCCATTTTGGCCTTCCACCCAGGAGTATCTGGACGCTTTGTATTTGGGCAACCCCGTGGTGGGATGTTTTCTCAAGGGCCTGGAATGACTGCATCCGCCGATTAGATGGCCAGTCCCTGTGTGGGACTTGAACTTGGTCCTCTCCAATCTAATGGGGCCCCCCGTTTGAACCGCTAGCGACTTGCTCCCTCCTCTATCTGTTGTACAAGGTAGCTTTTCTGGTCGCCATTGCCTCAGCACGCAGGATGTCTGAGTTGAAGGTCCTCACCTCTGACCCACCTTACAGGATCTTCCACAAGGATAAGGTGCAACTTAGGCCTCTCCCAGCCTTTCTTCCTAAGGTTGTGTCATATTGTCACATGAGTCAAGACACATTCCTGCCTGTTTTCTATCCTAAGCTTCATATCAGTAACCATGAGCAGAGGCTGCATTCTCTAGATGTTCAGTGGGCGCTAGCCTTCTACATCGAACACACTAAGCCGTTCCGGAAGTCAAACCAATTGTTCATAGCAGTGGCAGACCGGATGAAAGGACTCCCAGTCTCATCTCAAAGAATATCTTCCTGGATCACGTCCTTCATCTGCATGTGCTACGAGCTGGCCAAGGTCCCAGCTCCGGCCCTTATAGCACAGTCCACGCGGGCACAGGCCTCATCCATGGCATTCCTGGCGCAGTTCCCAGTCCAAGAAATCTGCAGGGCAGCGACTTGGTCCGTGGTACATACGTTCACCTCTCATTATGCTATCATCCAGCACGCCAGAAATGATGCAGCTTTTGGCAGAGCAGTGCTCCAGTCAGCAATTCCATAACTCCGACCCCACCGCCTAGGTAAGGGCTGGGAGTCACCTAATTGGAATCGATATGAGCAATCACTCGAAGAAGAAAGAATGGTTACTCACCTTCTCATAACTGTTGTTCTTCGAGATGTGCTGCTCATGTCCATTCCCAACCCACCCATCTTCCCCTCTGTCGGAGTAGCTGGCAAGAAGGAACTGAGGAGGTGCTGGGTCAGCAGAGTCATATATTGAGCACCATAAAGGCACCACTCCAGGGGGTTCCACAGCCGACCCAACGGGTGCTGCTAGGGGAAAAACTTTCCTACGACTGTGTACGCAGCGCGTGCACACCTAATTGGAATGGATATGAGCAATGCATCTCGAAGAACAACAGTTACTGGAAGGTAAGTAACCATTCTTTTCACCTCTGAAGGACTCTTGGACAACAAGAGTCCTAAAAATTTAGGTTTGCTCCATGCACTTTCCTGTGCATCTCCTCTAGTTTATGATAGGCCTTGGACCCTTTCACTATGGAGTTGTTGCAAGACGATGGAGCATTGGCATGTGCCCTGCCACTCCTATCCCCATACTCACTGAGGAACTTTGCTGCTGTTAGTTGCCTAACTGCAGCTGCACAAATCTCTCCCGGCCAAGGTTTAGGTTTAGAGAGGATAATGCTGCCGGTGATTCCCTTCTCATTCTGGGCACCTACCCCACCAAACACCACTGGGTCTCGAGCATGCAGTGTTTTTATGGAGTCAGTGGGGAATGATCACAGGATCTGTAGCTAGTATTCCATCTGCTGTGCAGTTTCCTTTATGTGACCTTATATATGTGATGTACAGTGTACAAGGTTTGCGCATAACAGCTGAGAAGCTGTAAAATTTGTACTGTACACCTACCCATAATTTTTGTCTTCCACTGTAGTAAAAACATGTTTCTAGTGCTTATGCTTGCAAAGGTAACTTTTCCAATATACACAGATGCAGTGCCTTCTTCCAGAGTCTGCAGCCAGCCAGCCCAGAGGCCTCTGCTACTACTCATATTTTTGTACAGAGTGAAATTCATAATGTTTCTGTCAGTTTCACTGCTGCTATTCAGAACTCCTGCCTGTCAAGAATCATGTCAATATCTTGCAGCTGCTCTTTGGGGAAGCTGTGGCCAGAAGTAGGCCCTGGAGCTATCCTTAGGAGAGGAGGACCTAAACCCTCCCAGAGATTGTGAGCGAGGTGCACAGACTTCTTTCCCCCTCTACCTTCTCACATGAGCTAGAAGGAAGAAAAGACACACAAAACACTTTCTCTCTTCAAGAAGCTTGGGGAGTGGTTCTCTAAATGTATCATTTACCTACTACTAACACAAATGATGAAGCAACCAAGCCTGGGACAGCACCCTTCTAGAAACCCCAGCACCATCCCCTTACCGAGAAGTTAGAGTGCCAAGGCTGTGCTTTTTCACCAGGGTGTTGCTGCTGGAGTTCTGGAACCACTGTCCTCATCTGTCAAATTTACTTCGGCTTGTCGATTTTGCTCTCTGGCTCATAGGTGCCTGGTGAGTGTTTCAAGTCTTGGTTCTAATCAAATGGTGCTGAGCTCATGAGTAATACACTTCTGCGACTGCGCTGGCTGTTTCAGGCTCTGAAATCCCAGCCTTGTTTAGATGACCGTCCTAGGTTCAGTGGGGTTTTCTTTTAGGCACTCCTCCTTAGGAAGCAATATGACATGGTGTGACCGGTAATCACTCAGCTGTAAATTTACAAGCAAAATGCATCCTCTGGTGGGAAAAGGTTTTATAACATTTATTTGAAAACGTATTTCCCCACCTCCCAAAAAACCAAGCAGAATTAGCTGCTTTCGTGCTGATGTTAAAAAATCAGGGTGCTGGAAGAGAGGTCATCATTTGGAGTGTCACTTTTCCCATTTAGGATAAAATCGGGATCCCAATGCACACAGCACAAAGAAACGTTCAGTATGCTGTGGAGGGTGTATAAATGACAGTCCTTTCTTTCAGGCCATGGGGTAGCATCCATTTCACTCAGCATAATGGACCTGCACCAATTCTCCTGTGTTTGGGCCTTCCGCATCCATGATATATTAGGAGCAGTGGTTGCAGAATGTTCTCCTACAATAATTGCCATGGAATTTTTATAGTTGTCTGGAGTAATGATGGACAGAAAAACTCACTTGGAAGGAATGGCGTGTTTTCACTACTTGCAGTGCTTGGTAATTCCACAGCAAACACATTAGTATTTTGCCTCTTTTCCTATCCAGTATAGAGCCATCATATCCAGTCACTGCAGAGTGAATTGGGTTCTGTTCCATGGGATGACGGATATGAGTGTGGCACAGGGCCACTAATCTAAACTGATTGATCTAATACTTTGTGTTTACGTAAGTGCCTTTCAAAGTGTGATACGTGCGTTCATTAACCCCTACGGCACCCCTGTGATGTATTTCTTATATTATAGATAAGGTAACTTGAGCGCAGAGAGGCTTAAGGCTGTTGTTATTATTTATTTGTATTATTGTAGTACCTAGGAGCTCCGGCCCTATTGTACCAGGTTCTGTACAAACACAGAACAAAAAGACAGTCCCTGCCCCATGAAGCTGACAGTCTAAGGATAAAATGTGCAAAAGTGGACACCAATATAATGTGACACCATTTTTCCATGCCCAGTTAAAATCCTGATGCTCAGAAAATCAGGGCCCAGGTGTTTCCAGATGAGCCTGCAAAAACTACAGCAATCCGGATCAGTGGTCAATCTTGAACATTTACGTGTCTTGCCAGATAGAATGAATAAGTGGCAGATCATGGAATAGAATCCAGGAGTTCTGATTGCAACCCCTTGCTCTGGGTAGGCCATGATCTGAAAGCTTTGCTGGGCTTAAACCTTTTCATTTCTCTGCTGTTGGTTCCCCGATGATACAGAAGATGCACGTATCTGGGATAAAACACTTTATTCTGCAGGCTAAAAAATCTTTTACCCAAACTTGCCAATGTGTAGACATCTTAATAAGTGAGGTGTCCATAAATAATTGAGCTTTCTCAGCTGAAGCAAGGTGACCCTTGACCTTACTATCATTCATCTCATTCAGTAAAGGACACTCTGGTGGTACATTCAGAATCAACAAGAGTTTTGTCGGGATGGCACTGATATTGTAGCCGATTAATGCGCCTGTTCCTACTAATGATAAATGGGGCTGTTGTCAGTTCATGTGGCACATTGTGCCTGCAGCATTACGTAATCGTCTGTGAATATACCCCAGGGTTTCAGGATCTAACATTTCTGCTATTATAGATCATCGTAATTCTTCGAGGAAGATGGATTTGGTAAATAGTTGCTGAAAGATGGTTTATGTTAAAAAATAGCAAAGGTCAGTTATGCAGTTGTGATTGACTTAGTGATAAGTAGTGGCCAATGGGACCTGCAAGCCCGCACTTGGGGCGGGGGCAGCGCACAGAACTTCTCTGGACTCTGAGCCTAGGAGCTGGACATGCCAGCCGCTTCCGGGAGCAGCATGGAGCCAGGGCAGGCAGGGAGCAGGTTTTAGCACCACTGCACCACTGACCAGGAGCTGCCTGAGGTAACCGCCACTCGGCCAGAGCCCATACCCTGAACCCCCTCCCACACCCCAAATCCATCATCGCCAGCCCCACCCCAGAGCCTGCACCCCCAGCCAGAGCCCTCACCCCTCCTGCACCCCAACCCCCTGCCCCAGTCCGGAGCCCTCAAGCCCTCCCGCACCCTGAACCCCTCATTTCTGGCCCTACCCCGGAGCCCACAACCCCAGCCGGACCCTCACTCCCTCCCACACCCCAACCCCTTGCCCCAGCCTGGTGGAGTTGAGTGGCCATGGGGGAGAGCAAGGGAAGGGGGATGGGGTGAGTGGGGGCAGGGCAGGGCCTTAGAGAAGGGGTGGGGCAGGGGCGGGGCCTTGGGGCAGGAAGCGGAGCAAGGGTGTTCGGTTTTGTGCGATTAGACAGTTGGCAACCCTAGCTGGGGTGCTCTGATGGGCAGACTGGAAGGAAGTTTGGTGATACCTTCATTTATATGATTTATAAACAAAAAATAAAGATTTTGAACAAATTAAGTATGAAAACATGGTAGGAATGGGCTGTGAATAGTTTTAACTGTTAGTATCCTGGCCTTGGGAAGGCAGGCTATTGGAGGGGAGTGGGCAGGATAAAGGAAATGTGTCTCTTGGCCAACCTGCTCCCCCTACCCACCACTCTAATGTCTCTGGCCCATCAGAGTAGCCAGAGCTAGAGCTCCCAAAGAACTCAGCAAAGTATCCCATATCAACCAGGCTTCCTCAGAGCTCTTTCTTCTGTCCAATATAAATGTTTCCAGAATTCTAATTTAACAAGCCACAATATGGCTCATACCCAGGCCCACTGAATCAATGCACACATCCACATACTGACAGACAGCACAGGAACCACTCCCTGCTATAGAGATGGTATCGGAAAAGGTAACCAAAACTCGGCTGCAAAGACAGGGATAAGAGAGAGTTGATTGTGACTGGGAGGTGAGGCTGTGTGATTACTCCTGTACAGAACCCCTTCTGGCTGGTCCCCTCTCCATCTGGGTGACAGTCACCTTTCTCTGCATGAGATAATCCCTCTGCTGGGGAGCCAGTGGAGGCCATGGGTGGGCCTTTCTCTGGAAGAAGCAAATGAAACGAGCCAGGGGCTTGGGAATGGGAGGCGGAAAGGGACAGCAGCATGTGAGATAAGGGAGGGAGAGGAAGACGAGAAGGAAGAAGAGGGTAGAGATGGGGAGCCTGGCCAACTCAGCTGTTATCGCTCGCTTCAGAATTCTCAGGTCTGTACGCTCACCTGTGGGCTCCTGGTCAAATTCTTAGCGGGTGTAAAGTGGTGTCACTGAAGTCAGTAGAGCCAAGCAGATGTACACCAGCGATGGATCTGTCGCAGGGTTAATAAAACTACCACACCATCCTGTCAATTTTACAGAATTACCATCTGTCTCATTTTGCGGGCATTGGAGGTGGGGTAGGTGGGAGATGTGATAATCATTTTGCTTGTGCAAGTTAAAATATCCAAAGGACTGCAGCTGTCAGCTAGTGATCTCCTTGTGGCTGTGTAGTCTCAACCCTCCTTGGATTTATTCAGAGCTGCTCTATTGTTATGAGTCTTTTAAACACCTAAGCTAAAGATTGTGATTTTTTAAATATAATTTTGGCCCTTTTCTTTGGATTTATATAGAACAAGGGTTCTAAATGGGCTAAGCCTGTTAGATTGTATAATTTTGAGTATATAGGTATTGCCAACCCCAAACATTTAAAAATTGAGGCAGGCCCAAAAAACTGGGCAATGGGTACTGGCTTAAAATAATGGTTTATTTTAATTTGCCTTCCAGTTGTTGGACCTTTAGGGCCCACATGTTCTAGGTTTCTTCTGCAACCACAAGGGCTAGAAACTTCTCTTTAATTTTTAATGAAACCTGAGGATCTTACCTTATCACCTGACTCCAGTAACTGGGTCTTTACAGAAAACATCAGCAATTGTGTGACTCATGATATCTTAAGACTTGTGGTCCAAGCCTTACAGTTTTATATTTTGAGCCATTCAGGTGGAAATTGTTAAGAACATAAGAACCGCCCTACTGGGTCAGACCAAAGGTCCATCTAGCCCAGTATCCCGTCTTCTGACAGTGGCAAGAAGTTCCACAGGTTGACTGTGCATTGTGTGAAAAAATACTTCCTTTTGTTTGTTTTAAACCAGTGGCCTATTAATTTCATTTGGTGTCCCCTAGCTCTTGTGTTATGAGAAGGAGTAAATAACACTTCCTTATTTACTTTCTCCTCACCAGTCATGATTTTATAGACCTCAATCATATCCTCCCCAGTCGTTTCTTTTCCAAGTGGAAAAGTCCCAGTCTTATTAATCTCTCCTCATATGGCAGCCGTTCCATACACCTAATAATTTGTGTTGCCTTTTTCTGAACCTTTTCCAAATCCAATATATCTTTTTTTTTTTTTGAGATGGGGTGACCACATCTGCACGCAGTATTCAAGATTTGGGCGTACCATGGATTTATATAGAGGCAATATGATATTTTCTGTCTTATTATCTGTCCACTTCTTAATGATTCCAACATTCTGTTCGCTTTTTTGACTGTTGCTGCACATTGAGTGGATTTTTCAGAGAACTATCCACAATGACTCCAAGATCCCTTTCTTGAGTGGTAACAGCTAATTTAGACCCCATCATTTTATATGTATAGCTGAGATTATGTTTTCCAGCATGCATTACTTTGCATTTATCAACATTGAATTTCATCTGCCATTTTGTTGCCCAGTCACCCAGTTCTGAGAGATCCTTTTGTAGCTCTTCGTAGTCTTCCTGGGACTTAGCTATCTTGAATAGTTTTGTATCATCTGCATATTTTGCCACCTCACTGTTTACCCCTTTTTCCAGATGTTGAATAGGACCGCTCCCAGTACAGACCCGTGGGGGACACCAGTATTTACCTCTCTCCATTCTGAAAACTAACCTTTATTCCTACCCTTTGTTTCCTGTCTTTTAATCAGTTACCAGTCCATGAGAGAACCTTCCCTCTTATCCCATAACAGCTTACTTTGCTTAAGAGCATTTGGTGAGGGACCTTGTCAAAGGCTTTCTGAAAATTTAAATACGCTATATGCACTGGATCCCCTCATCCACATGCTTGTTGACCCCCTCAAAGAATTCTAGTAGATTGGTGAGGCATGATTTCCCTTTACAAAAACCATGTTGACTCTTCCCCAACGAATTATGTCCATCTATGTGTCTGACAATTTTGTTCTTTACTATAGTTTCAACCAGTTTGCACAGTACTGAACTCAGGCTTACTGGCCTCTAATTGCCAGGATCACCTCTGGATCCCTTTTTAAAAATTGGCTTCTCTTTAGCTATCCTCCAGTCATTTGGTACAGAAGCTGATTTAAATGATAGGTTACAGACAAGAGTTAGTAGCCCTGCTGTTTCACATTTGAGTTCCTTCAGAACTCTTGGGTGAATACCATCTGGTCCCAGTGACTTATTACTGTTTATCAGTTTGTTCCAACACCTCCTCTAATGACACCTCAATCTGGAACAGTTCTTCAGATTTGTCACCTAAAAAGAATGGCTCAGGTTTGGGAATCTCCCTCACATCCTCAACTGTGAAGACCGCTGCAAAGAATTCATTTAGTTTCTCTGCAATGGCCTTATCATCCTTGAGTACTCCTTTAGCATCTCGATCATCCAGTGGTACCACAAGTTGTTTAGTATGCTTCCTACTTTTGATGTACTTAAAAAAAAATTTGCTATTACTGGTTAAGTCTTTGGCTAGCTGTTCTTCAAATTCTTTTTTGGCCTTCCTAATTATATTTTTACACTTCATTTGCTAGAGTTTATGCTCCTTTCTATTTTCCTCATTAGAATTTAACTTCCACTTTTTAAAGGATGCCTTTTTGCCTCTCATAGCTTTTTTTACTTTGTTGTTTAGCCACGGTGGCTCTTTTTTGGTTCTCTTCCAATGTTTTTTAATTTGGGGTATACATTTAAGTAGTTTCCATGCAGCTTACAGGGATTTTACTTTTGGTGGTGAACCTTTTAATTTTTATTTAACTAACCTCCTCGTTTTTGTGTAGTCCCCCTTTCTGAAATTAAAAGCTACAGGGTTGGGCTGCTGTGGTGTTTTCCCCGCCACAGGGATGTTAAATTTAATTATAAATTATATAGGACCTGATCCTGTGCTCCACTTAGGACTAAATCAAGAACTGCCTTTTTTGTAGATTTTTGTATTATGCCTAGAATATATGTGTTCACTGGTAAACAGATGGCTCCTTATTAACATATACGTGTGGTATTCAAAGCACTCTATTGGGTATAAACACATCTTCCATAACTCCATTAATATACATGAAAGATGTGTCTGTATCCACTAGGCTGCTTTGAAAATCTCCATCTTGGTATTATTTCCATATATTTCCTTCCTTGTTTAACTTCTATTATAAACAAAACAAGGCAGTTGCTGGGAGGGTGGAAAAGGGAGGTTTAGATGTATCGGGCTAGAGTTTTAGCTGCTGAAATCAGCATTGTTCCATTTAAGTCAATGAAGCTACACCATTTTATCCCAGCTGAGGACCTCACCCTTAAATTCTAAGAGTAAACAGTTAAAAACTGGTTCTTTATATTTAAATTGTCCCTTCCTGAAGAGATTATAGGTGATCAACATTTACTGTTTTCTCTACTGGACTCCATTCATGTCAGCTCTCGCCAATCAAAACAGAACCATTTTTAGAAGTGCTGTTACTTTAATTTTCATGCAAAATGAGGACATTGTTTTTCTGATTTGAAAAGGAGCATAGGCCCAGATCCTACAAACAATTGTGCGTATGTTTAACTTTACACCTGCTAGTAATGCCATTACACAGGTCAGTAGTCCTACTGAACTCAATGTTACTCACATGCATAAGCGTATACAGGGATGGGGCCATGGGCCAGACTCACCCCGAGTGTAAGTACATTAATACAATTGGCATTACACCAGAATAAAACTCTAGGAACACAGTGATTGAATCCGCCTGTTTTCAAACCATGCCAATCCAGCATTTATACACTGTGGTGCTACATGAACTCCTAAAGACTGTATTTCCCACATCACACATGAAACCTAATGAGAGGGGGAGAAAAATCAAACATTTCTATTATAAGATTTCTTTTTAAAGATGAAAATGGAAGAGGAAATTGGTGCTTATGAAAGTGTTGGAGTCGGAGGCAGGAATGTGCTGTCACCCTTTACATGGCCAGAGAGTCTTCCAGATTTCTGACTCACAACACTTGAATCCCTCTCTATTGAATATTGCCAGGCCAGCCGTACTGTGCCTTGATTTTTGTGGATGGTGAACTCAAACGAGGATTGAGAAGAGACTGCCAGTCTCAATTTCATATGTGATTTTAAACAGGATGTAAGCACTACATACGTTCTGTTATTTTCTTTGTTAGGCCTGTCCTGTAGTAGGTGACTTCTGGAAACTCTTCAGAATGCCACTAGCTGTCACCTTCAGCCCCCAACTAAAACCCCACCAACGCATTATCAAGGATCTACAACCTATCCTGAAGGATGACCCAACACTCTCACAAATCTTGGGAGACAGGCCAGTCCTTGCCTACAGACAGCCCCCCAACGTGAAGCGAATACTCACCACCAACCACACAACAGAACCACTAACCCAGGAACCTATCCTTGCAACAAAGCCCGTTGCCAACTGTGCCCACATATCTATTCAGGGGACACCATCACAGGGCCTAATAACATCAGCCACACTATCAGAGGCTCGTTCATCTGCACATCTACCAATGTGATATATGCCATCATGTGCCAGCAATACCCCTCTGCCATGTACATTGGTCAAACTGGACAGTCTCTACGTAAAAGAATAAATGGACACAAATCAGATGTCAAGAATTATAACATTCATAAACCAGTCGTAAAACACTTCAATCTCTCTGGTCACGCGATTACAAACATGAAAGTTGCGATATTACAACAGAAAAACTTCAAATCCAGACTCCAGCGAGAGACTGCTGAGTTGGAATTCATTTGCAAATTGGATACAATTAACTTAGGCTTGAATAGAGACTGGGAGTGGCTAAGTCATTATGCAAGGTAACCTATTTCCCCTTGTTTTTTCCTCCCTCCCCCCCCCCGACGTTCTTGTTAAACCCTGGATTTATGCTGGAAATGTCCCACCTTGATTATCATACACATTGTAAGGAGAGTGGTCACTTTAGATAAGCTATTACCAACAGGAGAGTGTTTTTTTTGGGGGGGGGCGGTGTTGGGGAAGGGGAGAAAACCTGGATTTGTGCTGGAAATGGCCCACCTTGATTATCATACACATTTTAAGGAGAGTGATCACTTTACATAAGCTATTACCAGCAGGAGAGTGGGGTGGGGGTAGAGAAAACCTTTTGTAGTGATAATCACCCATTTTTTCATGGTTTGTGTGTATAAAAATGTCTTCTGTACTTTCCACAGTATGCATCCGATGAAGTGAGCTGTAGCTCACAAAAGCTTATGCTCAAATAAACTGGTTAGTCTCTAAGGTGCCACAAGTACTCCTTTTCTTTTTGCAAATACAGACTAACACGGCTGTTACTCTGAAACGTATCATCATTTGTTTCCTAATTCCATCCTTTCTTCTGTTTGTAGAAATGAATAGCACAGGAAACCTTGATAAGGATCTATAATTAATCGTTTCAGCCGTGAACGTTATATTTTTTTCTGTTTTGTTGGCAAGACGTCCAGCTAACTGATCTGCTTGACTGAAGAGGGAGAAAATTGCACACTGGGATATGTAGTTTTAATGGGCCTGTCAAGGTTCCTTCCCCACTCTGAAAGCTAGGGTACAGATGTGGGGACCTGCATGAAAAACCTCCTAAGCTTATCTTTACCAGCTTAGATCAAAACTTCCCCAAGGTACAAAATATTCCACCCTTTGTCCTTGGATTGGCCGCTACCAGCACCAAACAAATACTGGTTACTGGGGAAGAGCTGTTTGGACGCATCTTTCCCCCCAAAATACTTCCCAAAACCTTGCACCCCACTTCCTGGACAAGGTTTGGTAAAAAGCCTCACCAATTTGCCTAGGTGACTACAGACCCAGACCCTTGGATCTTAAGAACAATGAACAATCCTCCCAACACTTGCACCCTCCCCCCTTTCCTGGGAAATGTTGGATAAAAAGCCTCACCAATTTGCATAGGTGACCACCGACCCAAACCCTTGGATCTGAGAACAATGAAAAAGCATTCAGTTTTCTTACAAGAAGACTTTTAATAGAAATAGAAGTAAATAGAAGGAAAGAAATCCCCCCTGTAAAATCAGGATGGTAGATACCTTACAGGGTAATTAGATTCAAAACATAGAGAATCCCTCTAGGCAAAAACTTAAGTTACAAAAAAGATACACAGACAGAAATAGTTATTCTATTCAGCACAATTCTTTTCTCAGCCATTTAAAGAAATCATAATCTAACACATATCTAGCTAGATTACTTACTAAAAGTTTTAAGACTCCATTCCTGGTCTATCCCCGGCAGGAACAGCATATAGACAGACACACAGACCCTTTGTTTCTCTCCCTCCTCCCAGCTTTTGAAAGTATCTTGTCTCCTCATTGGTCATTTTGGTCAGGTGCCAGTGAGGTTACCTTTAGCTTCTTAACCCTTTACAGGTGAGAGGATTTTTTTCTCTGGCCAGGAGGGATTTTAAAGGGGTTTACCCTTCCCTTTATATTTATGACAGGGCCACTCCTCCGTGTTAATGTTTGAAATTCTGCAAAATCAGAGTATAAGCTCCAGATACAAATTTTAGCCTGCTTCCCATATTTTTAAACAATATCTATATCCCAGAAACCCCCATACCCCAAATGCTTATACATGTACAGGATGACCGCATTATAGCAGCCGATATTCTGTCTAATATATGCTTTATGCACTCAACTGCAGGTCCTCCCATTAACAATTTTCACCTTTAACTCACAAAATAGAGATCAAAGACCTGTCCTTTCCCCCCTGCACATTCACACCTTAGTCAACATACAATACATAAAGTTATGTTTTTTCTAGTTTAGAATATTGATGTAAAAAGGGAACTGTCCCAGGTTCTAGGTCAGAGGTGGGCAAACCATGGGCCGCCGGCCACATCTGGCCCACAGGACTATCCTGCCCGGCCCCAGAGCTCCCAGCCGGGGAGGCTAGCCCCCGGCCCCTCTCCCGCTATCTCCCCTTCCCCACAGTCTCAGCTCGCCGTGGCTGTGCACTCATGCAGGGCAGAGCATCTGGCTTCAGCCGGGTGGTGCGGCTCCAGAAATGCTGCTCTGTGCAGCATGGTAAAGGGGCTGGGGCTGGAGGGTTGCATATGGGGCAGTCAGGGGACAGGGAGCAGAGGGCAGTTGGATAGGGTAGAGGTTCGGGGCGGGGGCAGGGGATGGGGAAGAGGGGGGATTGGATAGGGGATAGGGTCCCAGGGGGCCTGTCAGGGGGTGGGGGGCTGGATAGGGGTCGGGGCAGTCAGGGGACAGGGAGCGGGGAGGGGGTTGGATAGAGGGTGGGGGTCCCGGGAGGGGGTGGTCAGGGGACAAGGAGCAGGGTGGGCTGGATGGGTGGGGAGTTCTGAGGGGGGCAGTCAGGGGGCAGGAAGTGGGAGGGGTCGGATAGTGGGTGGGGGCAAGGCTGTTCGGGGGGGGGCACAGCCTTCCCTACCCTGCCCTCTGTACAGTTTCGCACCCCAGTGTGGCCCACTGGCCAAAAAGTTTGCCCATCCGTGTTCTAGGTGCTCACACATCATAACAGAGACAAATAGTTCTTGATGTGTCTTTATAAACATAACTGCATTTTAAAGATTTTTATGATCTGGAAACACAGAAATTTCTTCTTTTAGCCTTTGCTCTGGTTGCTGCCATAGCTGCACAATGCCAGGCACTTCTGTTTTTATTTTGGCAGTCCCTGGAGATATTTCACTAAAGAATTTATAGCAAAGTGGGTGTGGGCCTATCCAATGTGTTAGAGGGGAAAATACTTTCAGGACCAGTGAAAAGTGTGGTAAGTAATAGTGGAACGCCCTCATTTCCTGTCAGGAAAGAAATGGAATACCTGTGGGGTGGCCCTGCCAAATTATAAAATGGAGCAGCTAGCCAACCTCTTAGACATTAAAATGCACAATGGAGGGGGTTGATACCATGAGGCTTGTAGCACCCCTGTTTTTCAAAGCCTCTGCATCATAATTCATTTAGCAACTCTTAAAATGTCTCATTTCTGGGAAGAATAAGCCCCCTTAAGTATCAATATTAACAATGAAAGATATAAAACTGGATTACCACAAAATGCAGTTTTCTTTGTTAAGAAATGTATCACGCTAATTCAGACTTTCTGACAGCTATGGAAATAAGCCAAGGTTATATTAAAAATGGGCATTTTGCTGTAGTAGCCATTTGCTGCCAGATGTGTTACACACATACCCTGCCATGTGTGTATGTATTTATATGTACAGGCATGTATATAATAGGTAGGATTCGCAAGCAAAGGACAAGAGATGTCTCTGGCAAGTGTACAGACAAGAAGCTGGGTGCATGGGGGCTAAAACACAGTGAAGCGCATTGAGACTGTCAGTGTGTTGTATCAGCAAAACAAAGGGAAGGGTGTACACTGTAATTCAGTCTTTCAGTAAGATGGTCATAGATATTGTACGGGTATCCGCTAGGAAAGAAGGAAAGGGGGAATTCATTCTTCCTAGGTCTCAGTGATTACACTGCTAGCTAGCAAGAGTCCGTCCTTTTGAGAAATAAAGATAACCTGAGGAACTGATCAAAATATTGATCATATTGTGTTGGGGCTGCCCACACAATCCTAGTGGATCATGGGCACCACTGTTGTCAGCTGTCTGCTGAAAGAACGTTAACAATGGTTGGGCGTCTGGGTAGGCAGAACCACACACCTCCATGTTTCTTGTCAGCACTGAGTTTTGTATTTCCAGGGAAGAAAATAACCCTGTGGAGATGTAGGGTAGTTATAAATGGGTTGGTTCAGAATGAGTCTGGCCAATTTTGAGCTCCAGCAGAAATGTTACCACATACAGATCTCATCTGAGGTGCTCAGATATTGTTATGATGAGTGTGGAACAAACATCTTGATGGACCTCTGCATTGCAGAACCCAACTCTGGAATAATAGAAGGCATAAATGTCTAATGATAACAAAATACTTCCGGGGGCATTCTCCGCCAAAAAATTAAAAATTCTGTGCACAATGTTTTAAGATTCAGCAAAATTTGTCAAAATAACACTACATTATCACAGCAGTTTCAATTATTTTGGTAATTTATTTAAAAATACCTGTCAGCAAGTATGTGTGTAACAATATGAACACTCACAAAAATTCCCCGAGAAGCAGAGAATTAAAGAAACCCCTAGGACAACCCAGTTCCTGTTAATCTGCCTCCTTTTTCCTCCCAGAGCCCTGCTGGGGTGCCAGATATCACACCCCCTCCCTCTCTCAGAGCCCAGCCACAACTATCCCCAGCTCAGACATTCACACCACCTTCCCCCAGAAGCCAGCTGCAGCTCCCTCCCCCACCTCCCGCAGCCCAGGCACTCTCACCCACTACGCCCCAGAGCCCAATCATAGGCCCCTCCAGCCCAGACACTCACACCCTCTACCCCTGCAGAGCCTAGGGATCCAGAATGAAAAACAGCCTGATGTTGGGTCCTGGGCTTGCATGGTATTTCCTGCACACTGCATCCTTCCTTCAGGGTGTGCTGGGAACTGCAGCTGCCGGGAACTCTCCAGCTCCCTTCCCCTCCCCATGTCTTCTATTTGTGAGCTGGGCTCAGCCATGTCCAACGGCCCCAGTGGCATCCAACATCTCTGCAGCCCATTTCGGGGGGGAGGGGGTAGGGGGGCCAGGAGGAAATTCTGCCTGAACAACACTAATTTCTGCAAAATTCTGCATTGTGCAGTGGCGCAGAATTCCCCCAAGAGTAACAGAAATATCTTAATTATTGTTTTACAAACAGCGTGTGCAAAGCACTTTGAAATCCTCAGATGAAAGATGCAGTATAGTTGTAAAGTAGTGTCATGCATTTATCTAATGCCTTTAAATCTGAAGAATCTCAAGCAAGGCTGGAAGGTGGTGGGGGAAGGGAAATCCTCTTTACTTGTATATTGAGCAAATTCAAAGTGGAATAATTGAGATTCCATAATAAACATACACAGGAAACCCCACACAGTGCCACTGTAGAACAAGCCTATTGTTTTGCTAGTACAGTGTTCTCGGAAACCTGGAATGTGAAAGGCACTCTCTAAAAGCAAATTCTGTTCCAGTTACTACAGGTAACAAGTTGAATCATCAGTAATCAAGATGGCTCACATTTGTAATACCTGGGCTCCAAAAAATCAGTAGGGCTCTGGACACCATCAGATTTCAAATCAGGAGGCTGAGCACATCTAGATGGAATATTGTCGAAGATCCTTACAAATGAGAAATGTGAACTTTGTCAACAGGATATTTCTCAGATTCCTCATTCTGGGTCAGTGATTCTCAACCTGTGGGTACCCTGGGGGTACGCAGACTTTGTCCAAGGGGGTCTGTGAAAAGTTGTCATTACCATAGAACAGTGGTTTTCGACCTGTGGTCTGTGGATCTTTGTGAGTCCTCAGAGTATGTCTCAGATTTCCAAAGAGGTCCACACCTCCATTTGAAATTTGTTACGGGTCCGCAAACTAGAAAAGGTTGAAACCCAGTGTTCTAACCAATTAGCAGATACGTACTGTCTCCCTGCAACTGTATTTCAACTTCATGGCCATTTCTGTGGCTTAATTAAGGGCGGCAGCATGGCCTAGAGGATGGAGCAGTCAACTGGCATTTAGGAGGCCTAGGTTTTATTCCTGATGCTGGTTCACTGGGTTACCTTGAGTAAATCCTTCCCTCTCTGTGTCTCATTTTCCCCATCTGTAAAATGGAGATAGTGATACTGACCTTCTTTGTAATGTGCTTTGAGATAAAAAGTGCTTAAGAGCTAGATTATTATTTACTATTACTTTATGTTATGTTTTTTCCAGAAAACATGCCTGGTCTGAGGGTGTGCAATACATGCAGACTTTTGCCACCACTGTTAGATAAATGGACTTCCACCACCCTGTCCTTTGGCTGAAAATATTAAAAGTGCAGTACCTGTTTCATTAGACATCTATCATTTCTACAGCACACAGCTGACATTGCTGAGTGGTAGCTGATCAGAAGGATTTGGGGAAGATGCAGAGCTGGCAAATAAAACTGATGCAGTTTTTACGTGTAGGAGAAGAAAAAAACCCAACATATTTGTTGAGATGGGCAGTAATTCTTTTCCTTGGATATAAACTCATTAGAGCTGCTAGATTCCCCAGATTGAAGTGTAGAGTTCTTGTGAAAAATGAAATATCTTTAGAAATATAGTATCTATAATTGATTTGAAAGGGTTCCAATGACATCAGATTGGGGACAGCTTCATGCTTCATCCCCCTGCCCTCAGCAAACTATTCACAACAATTTCGGGGTATAAGTTCTGTCATAATACTTAGCAGTTATGTAGGCCTCATAGGTTGTCCAGTTTCAGTAGCCATTTTTTACCAGTGTCGTGTGGGTAGAAAGTGCTGCCAAGTCAAATTTTTAGAAATAGAAAGAAGATGCAGAAGACAGAGAGAATGATGACTGAGCATGGGAGGGAGAGGGGTAAAGAAGAGAGTGGAAGATGGGCACTCAGCCATCCACAGACAGCCTTAGGGTACAAGCCTCTGGCCTCCTTGTGGAAACAGCACAGCTGTCGTGTCTGCTGCTTACCTAACATAACTTCAGTGGGGAATAGAGGTTCCAGACCCTTTATCATCCCTGGAGGCGACATCAGGGATGGGCAGCCAAGTCTTTGCCACCCACCCTGGAGTTGGAGCTAATCATCTGGTGTTTTCTATTCTCTCAGTCACCTCCAGCGCTGTGGTCAGGAGTTACAGTTGCAGGTTCTGGAGTACTGGGTTGGGATCTCATCAAGTGTCTTTGGCCAGGAGGCCTTTTCACCCTCATCTGCTAAGCAGACTCTTTCCCTCGTGCACTCCTCCCACCATATTTTACTCTGGGTTGGCTGGCTTTTTTTCAGCAGTAGTGACTGAAATGGTTCCAGCCACCTCTGAATACCCCAGCTACAGTAGGCCTCTGTCTCTTGGCCCCTGAAAATTTAGGGTCAGCTATCTCAGTGCTGTAGGCAGTGGCTTCTAGCTCACCAGTAGTGGCAACACCAAGAGCTTCATGGGACTAATTTAGCACCTCTTCCCAGCTTGTCATCTTAATGCTCTGTACCCTTCTTTCACCCCCACTTCCCTCTCCTGCCTTCAACAGGGATGATGGGAACAGATGGTTCTAGCTGCCTCCTTGCTTCTTTGTCAACTAGGGAGCCAGGGGTTGACTCACTTGACATGTAGCTCTTTAGGAGACAACTGTTTGAAATTTGGTTGGAAAGCTCCTTAAGGGTGTTTTATGGGTCCATTTTCCCTTTCCTGCCTCTACACCATCACCTGTTTCAGAAGTCCTGGGATCATACTGTTCAAAGCAGAGGGTCTTCTAAATTCTCCTTGCTCCTAACCTCACTGAGATGCTGGAGGCTCTTGTGAGCCAGATGGCTGGACTGGGCATGTCTGTAGGGCCTATGCGTGAAGGGGATTTCGACCCACAAAATCCTTCTTACATCTGGACCAGGTCAATTTCTGGTGGCCCCAGCAGCAGTGACTGTTTGTGATCCTATTTGGATGGATTCTTTTTCACCCACCAAACCCTTGCTGGCTGCTCTGAATTCCATGGTGTACCCAGAGTAGTTTGGGTATAAAATCGAGATAATAATTATTCTATAGGTTTGGTGTGCTTGGTGTTTGTGTGAGGGATGTGTTTGAGCCACCAACTTTGCTGTGTCAGTGATGGTTGTAATTTGGTGATGCCAGCTGCAAGCCCTGATTTGAAGTCCCATGTCGTTAGAAATAATTAAGGAGGATGCATCTGTGAGAGCATCTGTTGCAGAACTTGCAAAAAAGGGGGATGTGGCATCTCTTTTTTGATGATTTTTCTCCTGCATAGCCTAGATAGTGAGATTCATATTGTATCAGCAGATAAAGCAATTATGTATTTTAAGCTGGATTTCAAAATTAATACACTGACCTTTGTACAAACTCCTTTATTACATACATATAATAAAAGGCAAGCAGAAGGATTGTGAATCCTTATCTTCCCATTGCAGATAGGGTGAGAGAAAGAGGCTGCATGCCATGAAAAGATGAACTCTGTATTTGGCTTGTGATCTCAAGGACAGAAATGGTTAAATTTCTTTGGATGGATTATCTTTAGTGGAGATGGCTTTATAAACTGAAATTTAATGAAACACCAGTGGGCTTTTCATAAAATATGCAACAAAGAACTCTTGTTTGATAGAGTTTGTCAATCAGTGCTGGGCTATTGTTCCGTTTTTTTCTTTTTTTTCCCCATTGGCATCTGACTGGGAGGACCCAAACAAACCTGGCATTTTAACTATGGCATTGTGTAGTGGTTCTCCTTCAACATTTGAACTTCTCAGTTGGAATTTTTTTTTTGCTGCGCCTATCATCATGGGCACTGTGAGGAGCAAGGCAGAAAGGGTGAGGAAAAGGGGCAGAAAGATGGCTTCTTTGTTTTACCTGGATGCTTCCAGGAGCCTTTCTCATCTTCAAAAAATATGCTTTTGAGATATATGCACATTTCTGCGAAATCCTGGAACCATTAAACCATGCACATGCGCTAACAGTACAGTGAGCCCAAGTCTCTTCAATGACCAGTCATTTAACCTCTCTGCACCTCATGTTCCTCCTTTGTTTGACAGATTTTAATAATATCCACCATTTTTCACTTTGTGGAAAGCGGTTAACTGCTAAGTGTATTCTGTATCTGTGGATCTGGTTACCTATACCTAACAATTTAATTTCTTATTTAAAGGCTGTATCTTAGGCCAGCTTCACACTGACTTTTTGTCATTCATTTTCATGTTGATTGTGTTCTGGAGCATGAAAGCAATACCATTTTATTTTAGTTGTGTAGGTGGTTTCCATAAACAGCAAAACTGTTTACTGTTTAGTCATCAGCTCTTTCTTATTCTGCATCACAGCCAACAAAATCCTACATCCTTACTTTCTTGCCTGGAGCTGGTGCCTAAACTCTGGGTTTTTAGATGGGGTAAGATCCAAGTTACCCGGGAAAGAATTTTCTGTAGTATCTGGCTGATGAATCTTGCCCATATGCTCAGGGTTTAGCTGATCGCCATATTTGGGGTCGGGAAGGAATTTTCCTCCAGGGCAGATTGGAAGGCCCTGGAGGTTTTTCGCCTTCCTCTGTAGCATGGGGCACGGGTCACTTGCTGGAGGATTCTCTGCTCCTTGAGGTCTTCAAACTACAATTTGAGGACTTCAATAGCACAGATATAGATGTGAGGTCTTTTTTAGGAGTGGTGGGTGAAATTCTGTGGCCTGCATTGTGCAGGAGGTCAGACTAGATGATCATAATGGTCCCTTCTGGCCTAAATATCTATGAATCTATGAATCTCTTTGATATGCAATTTGAGCAGGAGCTCATAAAGGTTTTGGTAAAGTAAATCAAATAGTCTGAGGCAACAGTAGGTGAAAGTGTGAACATGTCCATCAGCAATCAACACAGTCCCAAAGGACTGCCAAATACTGCCTCTGGCATAATAATTTTTTACATGCCTGTGCTTTTTATGATGGTATTTTTGTCAATATTGTTGTGAGTTCAAAAAATTGGCATTATATTCACTCCTTACAGCCTGCCAGATTAATAAACTATATTTGTAAAATAATAACATGCCCCTGAATACATTTTTAACCCACAAGATTGAACCTTGCACTGATATGAAACAGGAGTCTGTCTCTGGGGTCGGGGTGATGTTCGGTTACATGCCATATGTGCTGCAATATTGGAATACATGAGTTTACGTGAACAACAAGGAGTCCAGTGGCACCTTAAAGACTAACAGATTTATTTGGGCATAAGCTTTCATGGGTAAAAAACCCACTTCTTTTTATCCACAAAAGCTTATGCCCAAATAAAACTGTTAGTCTTTAAGGTGCCACCGGACTCCTTGTTTTTGTGGATACAGACTAACACGGCTACCCCCGATAGATGAGTTTACATGCAATTTCATGAGGTTTTAGCTTCAAAATAGCAAGATTTCAATGCAGAATAATAAGTAGTCTCCGATCATAGAAGGTTCAGGAAGCTCAGAGAACCCCCTGTGACAAACTTGGTATAAGTCAGATTTTTTAACAAAACTTGAAACCTTGTGAGTTTAGCATGGATTTGGGCTTCAGTGTGAACATTTGCACCTTTTGTCATGACTCAGTTACTCAGATGTTGTAATTTTGCTTGACAATAGGAGAGTGGGGGATGGAATTGAGGCAGTACACCAGAACTTTCTTGGGGGCCTTGCCAGTTTTTCTGTTGAATTGAAGATTTCTTTTAAATGAAACAATTTTAGCCCCTTGTGGTTGAGAAGGAAACCTTCCAAATGTGACTCAGCGCAGTGCTATCTGATTGATTGAAGGCTTGGCTACATATCAATGTTGTACTGCTTAACCTAGACCAGTATAGTTAAAATGGTACAACCCTTCCCTAATATGGGCGTAGTTATGTCAGTATAAAGGTGCTTTGTACTGGTATCTCTATTTGCATGCGATAAGGGGAATAAGCTCTACTGGTGTAATAGCATCCATATGGGGATTGTACAGGTATAACTATCTGGGTAAAAATCACTCTCACACCCAAACTGACATAGTCATTGTGGTACAAAAGCTGTATAGACTAGGTCTGAGTCTGCACACAGCCTGAAATTGTGGCTCAGTGTGGTGTCTCATAGCAAAAAGAGTGAACTTCCTCGTTCATCTTAACAGGGGTTTGTTAAGTCTGGCCTAATAATTCCAATTTAAACGACAGTGTTAATTATGTTAGTGGAAACATTCCAGCTCTTCTGGGATTGTGGGAGGATATGTCGATTGTAGGCGGAGCTTGAGAACAGCACCATCCCCTCTGACAGCTTTCCAGTGTGGCGAGAATGGGAATCAGAAAGAGTAGCTATCAGAGTACACTAGCTGTGGTGCACGGAAAACATCAATCACCATAGTACCAAAAAGATTTTTGTTTCTAAAAACAAAACACCACATAAATATGTCTAAAGGACAAAGTGGCCTTGGGATTTGAGTGGCCGTGAAAGCATCACAAATCTTAATTAGTACTTAATTGTATCAAGCAACTGCATGGTATGGCATAACAGCAGGGTGATTGGGTTGTTTGTTTTATTTCATCAGGCTGCATACATTAATACCACTGACAGGTGATGAATACCAGAATTCCTATCTTTCCAGCACTGCCAGCCACGTAAGAAATAGAGAAAGCTGAGAAAACATGAGGGGGGAAAATGGGAAGATAAAAACACAGAACTGGAGAAGAGGCAAAGGGCAGAGATCAGGAGAGAAAGCATGGAACAGAAGGGTATTGGTGGTAAAAGTTGGAAAACTGAGTCACAAATCCACCCAATTTAGGTGTAGTCAGTTTTCACCTTTATATACTTTCAGGCAGAATTATTGTCACTTACAGTTAGGGTGACCAGATAGCAACTGTGAGAAAACAGGACGGGGGTCGGGGGTAATAGGTGCCTATATAAGAAAAAGTCCCAAAAAACAGGACTGTCCCAATAAAAATGGGACATCTGGTCACCCTACTTATAGTGTCTGAACATACAAATAATTACAGACAATACAGAATTGGCACATGGGCCCAGGTTACCACATTCTGAGACACTGAGAAGTTTTTCCACCTTCCATGATAGTTGTCATTTTCACTGATCCCTGGCTCTGGTCCTTCAGTACCATTCTTTTAATGACAGGTTTCAGAGTAACAGCCGTGTTAGTCTGTATTCGCAAAAAGAAAAGGAGTACTTGTGGCACCTTAGAGACTAACCAATTTATTTGAGCATAAGCTTTTGTGAGCTACAGCTCACTTCATCGGATGCATACTGTGGAAACTGCAGAAGACATTATATACACAGAGACCATGAAACAATACCTCCTCCCACCCCACTCTCCTGCTGGTAATAGCTTATCTAAAGTGATCACTCTCCTTACAATGTGTATGATAATCAAGTTGGGCCATTTCCAGCACAAATCCAGGTTTTCTCACCCTCTGCCCCCCCCCCCCCCAACTCACTGTCCTGCTGGTAATAGCCCATCCAAAGTGACCACTCTCTTTACAATGTGTATGATAATCAAGGTGGGCCATTTCCAGCACAAATCCAGGTTTTCTCACCCCCCCCCCCCGAAAACACACACACACAAACTCACTCCTGCTGGTAATAGCTTATCCAAAGTGACCACTCTCCCTACAATGTGCATGATAATCAAGGTGGGCCATTTCCAGCACAAATCCAGGTTTTCTCACCCCCCCCCATACACACACAGACTCACTCTCCTGCTGGTAACAGCCCATCCAAAGTGACCACTCTCCCCACAATGTGCATGATAATCAAGGTGGGCCATTTCCAGCACAAATCCAGGTCTTCTCACCCCCCCCCCCACACAAACTCACTCTCCTGCTGGTAATAGCTCATCCAAACTGACCACTCTCCTTACAATGTGTATGATAATCAAGGTGGGCCATTTCCAGCATAAATCCAAGTTTAACCAGAACGTCTGAGGGGGGAGGGGGGTTAGGAAAAAGTAAGGGGAAATAGGCTACCTTGCATAATGACTTAGCCACTCCCAGTCTCTATTTAAGCCTAAATTAATAGTATCCAATTTGGAAATGAATTCCAATTCAGCAGTTTCTCGCTGGAGTCTGGATTTGAAGTTTTTTTGTTGTAAGATAGCGACCTTCATGTCTGTAATTGCGTGACCAGAGAGATTGAAGTGTTCTCCGACTGGTTTATGAATGTTATAATTCTTGACATCTGATTTGTGTCCATTTATTCTTTTACGTAGAGACTGTCTAGTTTGACCAATGTACATAGCAGAGGGGCATTGCTGGCACATGATGGCATATATCACATTCGTGGATGTGCAGGTGAACGAGCCTCTGATAGTGTGGCTGATGTGATTAGGCCCTGTGATGGTGTCCCCTGAATAGATATGTGGGCACAGTTGGCAACGGGCTTTGTTGCAAGGATAGGTTCCTGGGTTAGTGGTTCTGTTGTGTGGTATGTGGTTGTTGGTGAGTATTTGCTTCAGGTTGGTATTTAAGTCTAAATTAATAGTATCCAATTTGCAAATGAATTCTTTTAATGATATCCCAACAAAGGTAAGAGAGAAGAGTCTAAACAGCCAGATGAGAGGAAGGGAAACAGAATGGGGAGGGAGAAAGGAGAGAAACAACAGGATGGAGTGATGGTGGGAGGAGAACATGGAGAGGCTCCTAGTTACTGCTATGATAATCTATATTAAACAAGCCATAGACAAGCTCATAGGTATGGGGAGAGGGAAGAAAGAGGGCAGTTAACTTGCTCCTCACGTCCTGCAGCCATTTTAAAATACATCGATCCGTAGATTCAAGCCAAAAGGGGGCATTAGATTATCTAGTCTGACCTGCTGCATAGCGCTGGCTGTAGAATTGCATTCAGTTGCTCCTGTATTGAGCCCAGTAACTTATGTTATCAACCCCCTGTTTCTCACAGCAATTCACCAACCACCATTACTCTTAACTCCCACTCCTATTGGCCAGCATCATGCTGGCTTTGCCGTCTACTGCACCTCCTTTAGGAACATGCCTGACCAATACAATAACAGAATTGGGTGTGACCAATGGGGAATTACTAATGTGGGGGAGGTAATTAAAACTTAATGGCCTGTTTGTCAGTCCTCCCAGATGCTCAGTCCCTGCATGAAGGCACAATTTCTGACTACCAATTTTCCCCTTCCTATTTTAGGTGCGTAATGACCACTGTTGAGATATGCAACATGCCAGCATTAACCCCGTGAGAATATTAACAAGTCAGGCTCTGCTTGGCCAGTGAGCAGAACCAAGCAGGCTGTTTACTTGGCCTCATTATTAAGATCATGCCTTCATTTTGTGCTGACAAATCAATTAGCACACAGTTAAGCAGACAGGTTTTTAAAAATATACTCTCAGTCCTAGCTAAGTGTGGTCAGTTACTCACCTACTCTTGCACTTCCTTTCTTTGCTTTTCCAAATGTTCTTCCTCTGCCCAAGTCATCTTTTCAGAAAAGAAAGAGAACAAGGATGGAGGTCTCTGAGTGGGTGATCTTTAGAACTTTGCCAAATTGAGGTTTCACTTTTCAGGGATTCTTCAATTTCAGTTCACTTGGGGGTCAAATCCCTTGATTTGCATGGATTTTCAGGTTCAGCATAAGTGTCATCTGTTTTTACATTGAAACCATATGAGGCTGCAGTTTTTGCACGACTTCAGTCCAAGGTGGGCTGCCCTAGAAAATCCTGAAACTTGAGGAAGTTTGAATCAGTGTCCGGGTCTGAACTTAATGGATGGTTGATAGGATGAACTAAAACTCTGGATCAAAACACCCATAAATTCTGGGAGAGTTAAGCTTTTGGTCTGAACTTTATGGATTTGAGTCCATCACTAATTTCAATGAAAAACCATATGTAGGATCAGGTTTGTTTGAAAGTTGTAAGAAGCTTTTACTGAACACAGTCTTATGGCAAGTCTGTAGAAATACCTATAGAGTTTCATGGGGTTTCTTGAGTTTTGTTGCAAACCTTTTATTGTGAAAACTTATCTCCTAAGATTCTATACCTCTAAATTATCCTTGTTGATCTAGATGACATGTCTCTGCAATGCCATTCTTCTCTTCCTATGTGTGACAAAACTGGCAACAAGAGATTTGCTGGGTGGATCGCAGACGCAGAGGATGGATTTAGCCTTAAAAATGTGTAGTGGAATTAGACTCTCAACTCTGGGAAGAGTGCCAATCTTTAGTATTAATAATAATTCAGTTGTTTTAAATTCATTTATAATTGCATAAATGTTACTTTGTTCTTTATTAAAGTTAATTAATGCTATTTAATTTATTTAATATAATACAGTAATGCTGCTGATTACGAAAAAACAAGAGATGCACTGTAGAGATGGCAATAAAGGAAACATGGAAATGATGCAGATTTCCCAGGTTTTTACCGCACTGAGGGCTGAAAGTAACAGTATGCCAAACAGTGCTACTTTTTTTTTTTTTTACATTGGCAGTTACCATTTTAAATGGAGCACGCCAAGAAAAAAAATTGCACGCCATTCAGAAGAGCTCATTGACTCTGCCCCGTACTTGCAATCTAGGCTGCATCATTCTATTTAAAGGGACCCTATTAAATTTAAAATGATATTTCTGCCTCAAACCTTTGCCTCCTGTTATCACAAGTTAAATCTAGAGTTACTATCATGGAAAGATATTTTTCTGTTTCTTGAATGTTTCTTGTGTATTTTAACAACACTGTGGTCCTGATGCAACGCTGATCACAATCAATTGGACTCTTTCCATTTACTTTAATGAGCTTTGGATCATTTTGTTCCCCTGCCCCACCCCCCATGTAATCACCTATTTAGTCAATCACCTATATGGAGAATGTTAGGGGTGTGTGTTATGTGTATCAGAGTAGCAGCCATGTTAGTCTGTATCCGCAAAAAAGAAAAGGAGGACTTGTGGCACCTTAGAGACTAACAAATTTATTTGAGCACAAGCTTTCGTGAGCTACAGCTCACTTCATTGGATGCATTCCTTGGGTGCATGTTATGTGTATGTTATTTTAGGTATGAAGTATGTGACAGATAAAATATGTGTGTGGAAGTAAGAAAGTTTTGAAACCTAAGGACTCTGTGAGGGCCCATTGGGTGGCTAGAGTCACACCTGAATGTTTGAAAGTTAGCCGTGGGAGGAGGACCATTGGAAAAGGGCGTGTGGGGATTGGCCAGCTGGAGGTGGTTTGGCCCAGGCTTGCTGAAGTTGCCAAAGAAGGTCTCTAGAGACTGGCCTATCTGGGGTCATAGATACAAGCTGCCAAGAGAGTTGCAGTGAAACCAGAACATCAGACTTCGTGGTTTATGAAAAGCAAAGCATGGACTGGGGGTATGATATAAGACTTTGTGGGCCTTAAGAAGAACAGTGGGCACTGCCCAATGATCAGTACTGGAGTTCATTCATCGGTTTTAATTGTAAATAATAAAGTGCAAGTTCATTAATTCAGGCTGGAGTGGAGTTGTGGTGAATGGGCATGTCTGCAGGAACCTTCGAAGAACACCTACCCTGCCTATCAGTGGACCTCTGCCTAGAACAGGGTCCTTATACTAGAGAACCAGGGTGCCCTGAGGTAAAATTTCCAAGTGAGAAGCTTGGTGATGAATCCAGGACTGGGTCCTAGAAACCCAAAGTCATGACACCCATGTTCTCTGAGTCTTACACACAGGTACAGGTCAGAGAAAAGCATTTTAAAAATAGTACTGTAAAGAGACAGATATTCATGTGTGAAACTATTTTAAACTTCTTAATTTATTAGATATCAAATAGACAGTGACCATTTAAAGTGTGTGTGTATAATTAAACAGCCTGTGTTATTAATAATCACAAAAAGGCTAAAACTGGAACAGTGTTAGCATTCTCACTTAATAGTTCCATAAATTTTGCAGCCATAGAATTTCATCCAGTTACTCCTGTATTGAGCCCAATAACTTTTGGTTAACTTATTTATTGTTTCTTATTTGTAATTTGAATTTTTCTAGCTTTAACTTCCAGCCATTGGTTATTATGCCTTCTTCCACTAGAGTAAAGAGCCCTTTAGGATCCAGTATTTTCTCCCTGTAAAGCTGCTTTACCCACCCAGGTCATGTCACATCTTGGTCTTCTTTTTGAATGCTGATAGTTTACGTTTTTGCATTTTGCTCATCTGGGACAGTGAAAGTACACCACTCTGTTATACTTTTATGTACAGTCTGATTTTCACATGCTAGTACAGCAATGTCCAGGCGCTGGGGATGTTTTTTTTTATTATTATTTATTTTAATTTAAACTTCACAAATTCATCTCAGTCCCTCCTCATTCCTCTGTTTTTTAGTTAGTCTGTATTCCAGTTAAAACTATGCCTTCAGCAAGACCTGGCCACAAACAAAAGCCTGTAATTTTTCTCATTAGTTACCTGCCTATTTCCAGTAGTTTGTTGATAACAAGCAGACGTCAAGAAGTTTGAATTAACCAGGTTTACGTTCTTGCCAACTGTTTTGTATTACTGTCGAGCTACTGATCCTATATTAAAATAATGATTTGCTTGTATGTCAGTGCTAGAACTACAAGAGCCATGATTTCATGTAGGTGCTTATTATATGTTATATGCAAAAAGAAAAGGAGGACTTGTGGCACCTTAGAGACTAACCAATTTATTTGAGCATGAGCTTTCGTGAGCTACAGCTCACTTCATCGGATGCATACCGTGGAAACTGCAGCAGACTTTATATATACACAGAGAATATGAAACAATACCTCCTCCCACCCCACTGTCCTGCTGGTAATAGCTTATCTAAAGTGATCATCAGGTGGGCCATTTCCAGCACAAATCCAGGTTTTTATTACCAGCAGGACAGTGGGGTGGGAGGAGGTATTGTTTCATATTCTCTATGTATATATAAAGTCTGCTGCAGTTTCCACGGTATGCATCCGATGAAGTGAGCTGTAGCTCACGAAAGCTCATGCTCAAATAAATTGGTTAGTCTCTAAGGTGCCACAAGTACTCCTTTTCTTTTTGCGAATACAGACTAACATGGCTGTTACTCTGAAACCTGTCTATATGTTATATGTTACAGATTTCTTTTCAAAGGTTTCCAAGCCGCACCTTAGTGGTCTTATTTTTGAAGATCCGTTCTTAATAATGGTCCCTTGGTGAACTTAAGAAATGAGGGAGGAAAGCATAGCTTTAAAGTGTTGAAAAATAAAATGAATTATCTATATATACACTGTAAGCTGTTTTCACTTCCAATAATAGTAATTCAATAGTGAAGGCTGGTATTTTCCTCACAACATGTTCAAAGACAGCTCCAAACATTTCTAATTTAAATTAGTCTGGTTTAGAATGTACCACAATGTGTCACATTATAAGAGCAACATGTCCATTATTGAGCCATAATTCCGGATAAGCTATGACATAATAATTGATCATTTACACCAATGGAATTAAACAGGGTTACATTGGTATGAATCAGAGGAGAAGCAGGACCAATGTGCTCTTCCAGGTTTAATGCATAAGGTACTACTTTTAAGAACTATGTGACAGGGAAACATAAGAAAAAGTAATAATGTATTAATATTTAATTAGTAAATAATACATTATTAATAACATACATGGCATTAATGAGGACCTTTCCATACATCTCTAACCCCCTCTGTGTGTGATTGTCCATGTGAGTCAGATGATAACCTCAATTATGAAACACTTTTGACCACGTCACTTGCATTCTGCAGACTAATCCCCTTCCTCTAGGGCTGAGTTTAACGTTGTCCTGATCCTTCAAAGCCTTAAGCATGTGCTTAATTTTATGCACTGAGTCAATGGATCTATCACAGTGCATAAAGTTAAGAACCTGAGTGATTATTTGCAGGATTGGGTCCCAAAAGCGTAAGATTTGTATAGATGGAAAAATATTTTAGGTAGTCTTTCTAGACATGTTTCAGTGTTTTAGTTTACTTTTCCCTCTCAGCTATGTGCAGTTGAATTTACAATAGATAACATTGTCTGGACTTCCAGGTGCAGGGATACAAAAAATATTCCATTAGTAAAAAGTTGTAAATATTCTAAAATAGCATTTGTTTTTTGTTATCACTGTGAAGTATATCTCATGCAGAACAGATGCTGAGCTGTTGTATAAAAGTGTTACTGGCACTTATTGGGGAAGACGCCTTTTGGCTGGTAAACCCTTTTGTGTTAGAGCCAATTTCCAGCCCTCTCCAGTAGCAACACCTGATCCTGTGCTTAGTTGTCCAATGACATGGACATGTCTGTAGGCTTTGTGATGCCCCAACGGGGAATGACAGCAGATTCTTTCTAAGTTCTTTATCGTGAAGTGATATTTACCTTCCTGTCTGTCTGCCTTCCCACCCTGTCCCTTGGGGGGAGGGATAGCTCAGTGGTTTGAGCATTGGCCTGCTAAACCCAGGGTTGTGAGTACAATCCTTGATGGGGCCATTAAGGGATCTGGGGCAAAAATTAGGGGATTGGTCCTGCTTTGAGCAGGGGGTTGGACTAGATGACTTCCTGAGGTCCCTTCCAACCCTGATAGTCTATGATTCTAAGGAAGTTCAATGGAGTGATTTTGACTAAAGCAGAGCAGGAACCTGCAAAGGGATCTCTCAGAGGTCATATGACAGAAGCAGGTGTTGCATTGTACAGAAGGAGCGTGGCCCTCAGTGATATTATCCTAGGAATTATCTCGGCGTGATTGACCTACGAATAATAATCAAGCCCTCAGGGATATTCTAACAGTAATTATCTGCTACATTTTCACTAGCTGTATCCTGTCACGTCAAAAGGCAAATAGGACGACTGACATTAGTGCTTCATGGCAAATTATCCTTCAGTTGCAGTGACTTTAGAACCCTGGTGAATACAAATTGAGTCATCCTTCCCGTACTGTTTTTTTTTTTTTTAATAATCACAAAGAATTAAAAATGTAAAATATAAATAATTTGGTTGGCAATGTTCTGCAGCATCAGGATCTGCAAGGAAGTGCATGGTGGAATTCCCATTTGGGCAGTTTAGACCAGGTAGGCCTTCACTGTAGAGTTAACTCAAGTTATCTACCCTCGGGTTAACGCCTAGCTCAGGTGACAACAGCTATACTATGAAATGACACTGGAGCAGCACAGAGTGATTGTATTAGTAGCTGATGAGTTGTGTGTGCTCACGCAAGCTGTAGCCTGTACACCAGCTCAAGGAGAAAGCAGTAGCACAGTTAACAGTAGCTACAGTCAACGTTTTTTGTGTGTGGCCAGGACAACACCAGGTTTATAACTCAAGTGAACTCTGCAGTGAAGACAAAGCCCATAGTCTGAATGCAAGGAGCACTGTGGTATCTGCCTTTCATGCCTATCTCTGGGACAGAACATTTTATTTTACTGTTAAGTACTAGCAACTCCCAGAGCCTGTGCAATATCTAGTTACATCTGATTTATAGCTATAGGGGTCAGATAAGTCTCTCTTTCCCCCTCTGAAAACACATTAAAATGCTGGCTTTAAAGGGACATACCCACTTAAAATCATAGGTTGTAAACAAGTTTATTAACCTGGGTTACTCTCTTAGCACCTGAGAACAAAGGAAAGGAAATCATTTTAAAAAAGCTCTTTAGTTGTCACTAGGTATTGATGCTCTTGGCTTGCTTTTTGCATGTGCCTCAGCTTGGATGGTGAAAAATCAATCAAGCCAGTTTCCCTTTTGTTTATAATCATTTCACTCTTGAGTTCTCCAGGCTGTGATGCTTGGGTTTCAGACACTGAAGGGAGAATGTTTGTTTAAGCACAGGTGTTTTCCATTGGAATTACTTTGATTTTGATTTGAGGTTTTAAAAAAGCTTGTGGGTATTTTTTGACTTTTAAACAAAACCAAAGTTTTACTCCCAAAGTGAAGGAACAGGCTATTTGAAGGAATAGTCTGTATTTAGTAATCTCAAATTTGCAGCTGGTTGAACTTTTTTTGTTGGAATAAAACTGTATTAAATTGTCAGTAAGTTAGCACAAGGACACATTAGGAAGTATGGGGTAGTTGTTAGGACACTAGCTTGGGGCTTCAGAGATGGGAGTTCAGTTTTTATTCTGCCAGTTGCCTGCTCTGCGGCCTTGGGCAAGTCTCAGCCTCTCTGTGCCTTGGTGTCTCCCCTGTGCAATGGGGATAATAGCACTGTCCTACCACACAGGGCTGGTGGTAGGAAAAATACATTAAAGATTCTGAGGTGCAGATACTGTGGTAATAGGGGTTATATAAGTATCACAGATGATTATAAAGTACAATACAAATGTAAATTCAAATGATAGCATTGGAGTTACATGAGTAAGGAAGGTATTTGAATTAGTTTTTAAGGCCCCTGTTCAGCAAAACACCTAAAATACATGTTTAATTTCAGGCATGTGCCTAAATCCATCCCTATGCAGCAAAGCACATGCTCAAGACCTATTGAGGTGCCTTGCTGAATCAGGACCTAAGTATTGGAATGTTGCAGGAAAAGCTAAAGCAAGCGAAAAGAGAGAATGCAGACAAAGAGAAAAGAAAGGACAGAGTGATGCAGAGATCGAACGATGCAGGATTCAGATGTGGAGCAGATTTAGATATTGTTGTTTGTTGTTTATTTTAAAACTGAGCTCTTTGGGCTAGGGACTACATCTTAATATGTGTGCGGGAAATGCCTAGTGCTTAATAATTGAAATAAGAATAGGAGTATTAAGAATAATCCCAACTGGGGCCTCAGGGTACTGCCAGGATGTAAATAAATAAACCCACCTGCTGCACATCCTGGTCAGGGAGATGACGTAATCATTGTCTGACTGGACTGATAATTGATAAGACTTGTGAGTCATCACTTACCATTACGATCTAATGGAATGTCAGAAATACTTTCCTTTTCACAGGGAAGGAAGGGGAGTGTCTAGCACACATTACCTAATAACAAAACATGTAATATTTGTGGTGGTGTCTTAAAGATACCCTTGCTGGGCTTTAACGCTAGAACCCTTACCCATTTCTCAAATTTCTTGGCTAAAAAATATGTGAGCATGACACTAGAAACCCCTGAAAATAGGAGGCATTTGATGGAAATAGTAACTGAGTTGAATTCTGGTATTTTCAGGGTGCAGCCACACAAACATTGAAATTCTGTGACCTTAAATGGAAATGCAGGTAGTTGTGAGAGTGAATTAGAAGGAGAGGAGTGAAAAGCAGAGTTAACATCCTCTGAGTGTGCTACAAAGATACCGATATCCTTGTCACTTATTAAAGTTTTATTTTGTTCCCCCACGAACATGGCAATTAATTATTTAGAATACCAATCAATCAGGGATTAGATGTACTAATCAAATACATTCCAGCTGCTAAGTATTGCTCACTTAAGACATTGATTAGCTGTGGGATGCTCTGTAGACCATTGAGATGAGTATTTTACAGACAGTGTGCTTTAAACCCCCCTGAGGTAAAATCTTTGACACCATCTGCTGGCCCATGTAGAAGGTTGAATCCCAGTCCTCTGACAGACTGTAATTATTTTCCATTCTGATGCCCTTTACTCAGTCATTAGGGGATCAAATTTCTGAGTGAGTCACGAAAGTTCCTTGAACAGCAAGCGGCTAATGGATTGAAAATGAGCCTCTTTTTGTTATGTTGATTATTTTTCTACTTGATGTTGTTGGAACCCCAGAATCGATTATTTAGGTCTGGCTTTAAGACCTGACCACTGGTAATGTCTCTTTTGGTTCTTTTTGGACAATCCGTAGTTGGTGCTATGATGGGCAGAGTTAAAGCATGGAATAACTGGAGGCCTTCCCTGTTGGTTTTTACCTTTAAGGGGCGCTATATCTATACTCCTTTCAGTTTTATGCAGGTCCTTTCTGAGGAATAGTGAGAACAATTTAAGAATAGATTCCTGATAAATAATTGAATAGGAAGGCACATTGTTTGCAGTCGTAATGTGATTGCAGATTTAGGCTACTGCATAGCAAGTTGCTATATGATTTCCCCCTATGTTGACCCCTGTGGTAATTGGAATTTCAATTATTCATTTTCAATTACAAGCATGGCATGTTTCAGAGTAATTAAATTATATCTAATGATGGATGGATACTTTTTTGGGGATCATTTCTTTATTTAATGCTATGCTTTTAGGGCAGAGCTTTTAAAATATTAAGAATTTGGTAACATTCAATTTATGTCCAGTAGCTGAGACCTCCTGTCATGGACACTACCCAAGATCAGCCTAATTTTAGTCTTAGGTGGTATTAATAAAAATGGTGCCAAACGTGTGTCAGATTCAGATACTTTCAGATACTTTCAAGTGTAATTTAACAAGACAAGTGAATAGTGTAAGACATTTGCTTTCTTCCTCACTTCAGAAGATGATGATACACCTCTGCCCATAAACGGGGCCTGCCTTTTACTGCCCACACACCGTTTTGGAAAATCAGCATGTAGTGTTGTGTGGAACATAAGAAGATAGGAATTCCCATACCAGTTTAGATTACTGGTCCACTTATGTCAGTCCCCGTTGACGATATGGGAACAGCATAGAGATTTAGGGCCCAATCTTCGAGTAGCTTCACTCCCATGGAAATTGATGGGAGTTGAAGGCACTAAGGAACTTGCCATATCAGACTCTCATCGACTACGTCAGATCTACAGTGTTCGCTATATTTGACTTTTTACTCTCTTTGCATTCTATGTATCCTAGGCACCCCTCATCAGAATGTCTAAGCACGGTTATAAGTAAATCTACTCCCTCTCAGCCCCTTTCCCTCAATAATGAATATCTGAATAACCAAGCTTTGTATCTAAGCAAGGTTTGGCTAGTCTGTTGAGCATGAGCATTGGAGATGGGAATTCCTGTGTCTAATCCCAGCAGCCACTGATTCACTGTGAGCAAATCATTATGGCCTCTCTGTGCCTCAGTTTACCCATCAGCAACATGGGAATAATGAGATTTACCAGCTTCACAGTGGTATGTGAGGATTAATTAGTCAGTGCCTATAAAACACTTTCAAGCTGATGCCATACAGATATTAATAAATAGTCTCAAATCATCACTGTGAAACAGGTACTATTGTCCCCGTTTTGTACAACAGAAAACTGAAGCACAAAGAAATGAAGTGACTTGCCCACGGTCGCACAAAGAGTCAGTGGCAGAGCTGGGAATAGAACCTGGATCTTACACCTCTCAGGCAGGTCAGTCCTTTCCCACCTTCCCTTAACTTTGTGTTTGTTTGGTGGGAAAGAAGGATTTGCTCTCCACTACTCTGTTAAATCAGGAGCTCCAGAATTTGGGAATGATTGTTTTATTATTCAGGATTTTTATCCCCTGTGTTTTGATTCTCTTAGCAGCAAGCATCTCTTTCACATACACCATCCATTCCACAGCCCTGGTCTTTGATTTCTGCCTTCCCTTCTCTTTTTCTTTCGTTCCCTTCTCTACCTGCATCTTCCTCCGCCCCTCCCACTTTATCTCAGGGTCTCTCCATGTCGAAATCGATGTTGCTATCCCTTTGATACCTCTACCTCCTCCCTCCCCAAGTTGGTTTGTTTATTAATTGGCTCCTTTCCTGGACCTTGGTTCCTGTCTTTCTTAAACCCGTTTCTCAGTGCCTGTAGCAGCAGCGGGGAATCATCCATCACTTTGATCGCACCTTTGCTCCTGCATGGCACTGCTTTACACAGCATTGCCAGCAGCATGATGAAACTGATTAGAACTGTACAATCCTAGTTAGTTTCGTGTTGCTGCCAGCACTTCCAGGAAATTGCTACTGTGCAGATTGCACAGATACAATCTCACCTTAGCTGATGAATGATTCTGCGGGATTTTTTTTCATTCAGGTGAGTGGCAAAACCACAGGATGGCAGGGGGGTTCCCTTAATGCCAAGGATCTTAAACAACCCTCTCCCCACCTCATCCCTCTCTGGTGTGCATCTCAGTGGTGCAGCTTCTCCCCAGCCTGCTGCACCAGGGACCTGCGATTTTATCTGTAGCTAAATTAAACCTCAGAAATCGTAGTGATAGGGCAATAAAAACAAGTGAGAGAAAGCTGGTCACAGTCTGTCTTTGGTGTGAGGCTCAAACTTTTGTAGGATCTGCAGGTGGTCCTGAATTATTAACAAAATCTGATTGCTGGTTCTAAATTACCTGCAATCAGTTACTAAAAAGACTTGGGTGTAATTGCAGATAGCTCAGTGAAAACTTGTACCCAGTGTTCAGCAGTGGCAGTCCGAAAAGCAATGCAAATATTAGAATGTATAACTGACAGGGTGGAAAATAATACAGAAAATGTTTTAGTGCCCCCATAGAAATGATTGGTACTACATTCAGGTCCTGTCTCAACAGACATGGCAGAAATAGAAGAGATCCAGAGAGAGATTATGAAAATGGCTAGACTTGAGGAAAAGAGATGGGCACTGTTTAATTTAGAGAAAATTGAAAGTAAGAGGGGAATTTGCTAGAGGTGTACAAAATAATGAATGGTATAGAGAAGGTAAATCTGGCTTTCCCTTGTAAATTTGCTCTTAACACAAGAACAAGAAGGTATCCAATGAAACTGAATGGCAACAAATTTAAGACTGATAAACTGACTGACTTTCTCACGCAGTATGTCATTTAACCCATGGAACTCGTTGCCACAAGATATTGACCCATTATACAGTATAATTAGAGCGTAGCTGTAGAGATTGGCTTCATATTTGAATGTGTCCCTAGTTTGGGGGTATTTGGAAAACAGGTTCAGATCTTTTCATCCAGGTACTACTGTAGTCTCCTTCACCATGGCATCTGAGCAACTCACAAACATTAATAAACATTCCTGTGAGGTAGGAGAATATTATTATCCCCATTTTACAGATGAGGAGCGGAGACACTGAAGGTGAAATTCACCCCCATGTAGTGGGATGGTATGTACTACTTATATCCCCAAAACAGAATTTCGGTGGGACTTAAGTGGTGCATAGACTTTATGCTGGCTTTTTCCCCAGGAGTGAATTTCACTCAGAGAGATTAGACTGGAGTCTCTCAGGAAGCCTGTGGCAGAATTGTGTATTGAATACAGATTTAATGAGTGTTATCTCAACACCTTAACTGTGAAGCTCTCCTCCCACTGTGTTCTCCTTTTGGAATAATGAGAAGTGAAAAGGCACAGTATGTTAGAGAGAGCAAGAGTGTCTTGGTTTTAATGTAAGTGCAGTGCATTCATCCCTCTCTCTGTCTGTTTTATGTGGTTGTGATCTGTAGTGTCTGAGTGCCTCTGGAAATTCAGGCTGCAGCTAGAAATTCAGCCTCGAGTGTGAGTTTGTTTGACTTTTTTTATATCATAAAGATAGGGCAATAATCCATTGTGAAATATGTTAATTACTGTCCTTCTGCCATGCTGTCTACAATTCCTGCTAGAAACAAGTGGTGCTTGGTGCTAAAATGCTTGAGATTCTTTGGAAGATCCCCAGTTTGGCCTTTGAGACGTCTCTTTGAAGTTTGGCTGTGCCAAAGCCAGGCCTTGGGTTTTGCCTTCTCGGTATTTTGCGATGTCCTGTGGCACATTCAGTTATTTCCATGGCTTTAAAGGGAATCTGTCATTGATTGTTGCCAATTAAATGTCTTTACAATATAACCTGGAAACTATGCTCCTGGCAACGTGGTGTTGTTAATAACATGCACTACAGGTAGGGAGGGCTGGTAGTTCAGGAATCACTCTACAGCATGACAGTTCAATCTGGTGCTTTGATGAGATATGTCTGCAAAGTTGCACAGAATATAAAAGATTCTGCTGGTATGATACTGATTGCAGCTTGTTAAGGGGTCCCTGGAGTTCTTTAACTATTTGAGAGTGCACATATTTAGAAATAACCCAAAATGCATATTTTGTAGATTATAAGGCCATTGTGATCATCTTAATAATAACAGTATACTTAGTTCTTACATTGCAAATTACATCTTCACTGTTCTTTGCAAACTTTAACTAATTAGTTATAACAGCTCCAGTGAGCTAGGGAAGTATAATTATGATTGTGATTGTAATACACACAGTATTTATGGAGCTGATCTTGTAGATTCATAGACCTTAAGGCCAGAAAGGGACCTATATGGTCATGCAGTCTGACCTCCTGTATAATGCAGGCCATAGATTTTCACCCAGTAATCCCTACTTGAACTAGTATCTTGTGGTTCAGCTAGAACATCTCACTTACTGTAGTGTAAATCCAGAGTAATTCCACTGTATTCAATGCATCTGGATCAGAATCTGGTCTGTATTCACTGTAGTTCTGTTGTTGGGGTTTTTTTTATTATTTGTATTGAGGTGGCACGAAGGGGTCCCAGTCCCATTGTGTTAGGTGCTGTACAAACATATAGCAAACAGAAAATCCCTGCCCCAAAATCTTACTTGGTCATCATACAAAATATGGCCACCTATGACTGGCATTTGGATAGCCATTTCCAGCATGTTAGTGGAAAGCTGACAATGAGTCTGAGTGGATCATTTGTAGGAACATGGCAAACTTGCACCTTTCCTGTTGGTTACCTTTATGTGCTTCAGAATCTAAGATGTCATTTAAACAAAAAGCTCTAGCCTTTTTAATTACAAAGATAACATCCAAAATGTGAACTGTGTCTGTGCTGTGACACTGATCTCTGCCTGAGTCTGCAGACAGCCTGAAACTAGAGCTCTGAAAGAAACATGAATTATGTCTATTTCTTTTCAATGGATGCTAATTCTGAAATCCAATTTAGCTGAGATTTCCAAGAAGCTGAAGTGAGTAAGGTGCCCAACTGCCATAAATGTTGAATGGGAGTTGTGTACCGAGCACCCTTTAGACATCCCAGCCTTAAATGTCAGCATTATTAAGTATTTCACTGCTGGTCATAGCATCAAGAAAGAAGGAAGATCATGCTATGAAGATCTGTACAATCTTCTGCAAATAGCACTTTGAAATGTGTTGTATAATGTCACAAGATGCCTGAGACTCCTAGGTGCTACCACAAAACAGTCATGCGGGCAGTGTTGGATTGCGGGCAGAGCTTGGAAGAGCAACAACTCTATTCTGTCAACCCCGGGCTGAGAAGTTGTAGAGGAAGAAAATGTCCTTGAAATATAACGAGTTGTACAATTTAATTGGAGACATTCCAGAGAAGAGAAGAGCAATTTGGACACCCTTGTCTGAAGGAATTTTATGCTAGATGGGAGCATTTTCACGCCTTGCATTAGATACGGTGTTTTTGAAAGTTTGCAGTGTGTCAGAATAAAGGCACAAGGGAGCAAATGAATAAACGAGTGGATGAGCTCTCCCTTATCGTCTGTTTTCTGAATGAATGCAGCTACTGTACTTATATTCCAGCTGGGAAGTGAAATTAAATTGTCTGGGTACTTGATGGCCCACTGTTTTTAGAAAGCTATTAAGATGCACTGCTATCTAGTAGACAACAGCCTCCTTGACCCTCTTTAGCTGGCTCATCTAGTCCCCCCCCGCCCCCACTCCCCCGCTTTATCCCTGGGCACAAGGCAGCACGCCAGAGGTGACCATGTTTAGCATTGTCTTCCACTAAGTGGCTATTTAGTGAGCAGCTGAGAGGAAACATGTGAGGCCGATTCCTCCATTCTCCCCCTGCCCCTCCCGCCACCCCAGGAATAGTTTGTGTTGGTTGCCTTGTCTCTCAGAAGTGCAGTGGTATAAGACAAAGTCCTACACAAGCAAGATCATCACTCCCTGGACACCCTCAAAGTGTGGCTGCAATTTTAACATAAAACCAGGTCAAACTTTCTGAGCCAGGTTGACCCAAGGGTAAATTACACCTCTCTGCACCTGCTGTTCCCACTGATTCACCCCAGCAGAGGGGTGGGAGCACTGGAAGTACTGCTCTTCTTCAGAGTAATCCCTCAGCAGGGAAGGGGAGCTTTATGCAGTGGGTGAGTCCCGAAAAGAGCCCTGCTGGTGGAGGCTGCTGCATCAGATCATGCTGCTTTCTTGGCCATGTCCCCTTCCCAGCCAGTACCTATGGCTTTTTGCACCCTGCTAGATCTGGGTGGCTCTTGGGAGAAGGAGAATCTGTGGCTGCAACGTGCCCTGGATCTCTGGGATAACCTTCCTCCACCAGGCTCTATAGGAAGCAGACAGAGCACCTGGACAGACCCTGGCCCTCTGTGTTCTTGTCTATAATTCAGGCATATTTCCCAGTCGGAATCAATTTTAACTGTGAAGGACAGAGTTCACCATTACTTGTTGAACATATCGCCCCCTTCCTTCACCATCATGTTATCAATCCTAACTGAGATATTGGTGATATAGCACAGAATTGCATTAGCATCCAGGCTGTAGCACAAAGCAACAGAAGCACCAAATTCTAAGTGCAGAAATGGAACCCTGAGAGTGCCATTGTGGGCTTCCATGCACATCCCCTCAATTACTCCAGATCAAGCCTATACAAGTGAGACAAAAATGTCAGCACTAATAATTCCATCTGGGATCTAAACATCAAGCTGCTTGCTCTGACCTCATCATCACGTATACAGGTTCTGCAATGGAAACTGAGTTAAAAATGGTTTCAGAGTAGCAGCTGTGTTAGTCTGTATTCACAAAAAGAAAAGGAGGACTTGTGGCACCTTAGAGACTAACCAATTTATTTGAGCATAAGCTTTCGTGAACTACAGCTCACTTCATGTATCCGATGAAGTGAGCTGTAGCTCACGAAAGCTTATGCTCAAATAAATTGGTTAGTCTCTAAGGTGCCACAAGTCCTCCTTTTCTTTTTGAGTTAAAATATTGTTGATGGTGCATGAGACATATAGAACCCAGATCATTCTTCTTAGCTGTATTGGCTTCCGAGTGCTGACAGCAGCTGACATTTGTATTTGCTACTGAAGTTAGTGGATCAGGCACAATAGGGCCAAATCCCAAGGGCCTTCCTCATTTCCTGCTGAGGGAAAATTCCTATTGAAGTCAGTGCTTTTGCCTGAGTAAGGACTTCAGGTTGTGAGCTGAGGAGCAAATACGGTGAGTAAGAATGTACCATTTAAGTCACAGCACTTCAGGCTGATATCACCTCCTCCTAATTTCACTCAAATTTCGGAGAATGCTCTGAATCTGTGTGAGCCATTGCAATCCACAGGCATTGTTCTGCGGAACTGTGGCTGCACAAACAGATGTCATATCACTTTGAGGGGTCAGTAACTAGAGTTCTCAAGTGTACTGAAATACCTTTGCTTCCTCAACGAGCTGAAGTGTGGAGACACCTCTTCTCAGAATCCCTACGCCAATGTTACAATTAACATGGCATTTCATTTCGTGTGCTGGACTAGAATAGGTTAAATGTAACACATCAGGAATGTTTTAGTGTACAGTCTTGTGATCCGCAGATGACTGATTGCTGAATCAGACTCAGGTTTTGTTGTCTTGAAGAGCCCAATACTTCCTGCCAGGGGTGGTTTCCTCTTGTTTCTTTATTTTTGTCTTCAGTCAATGCCGCTGAAAGGGCATAAAGGTTCACCTTAAGGGGAATGGGGACAGATACCAGTCATCTCTTAAAAAGCATCCTTTCTGGAGGAGGAGAGAAGAAAAGGCAAATGGCAACAAGTCCCTCTAGGCAAATTGCTGCTTAAATACTTCCAGGGGGCCAAGTTCAGACACTTGTGCTTGGAGCAAGCAGCCCTTTTCAAACGCCATTTTTTTCAATGTAGTTGTTTGCATTGAATCCACACAACAGCCCAGATCTTGTGATCTCCTGAGCGGATGAATGAATGGCTTCTTCATCTCTCTCTGAACCCTGCGCACAGAATTTCTGAACCATTATTTGCAAAGAGCAAAGCTGCCCCTTAGCACAATGTCATCTAATGAACCAAAAGGAAAACTGGCTTCACTCTGGAGTGAGCCCATTGTTGTGGCATATTGGAATGCTGCAACATGTGCTTAAGATGCTCCTTTATTTTATTCCTCCACAGATTGTTCTTTTTAAGAAACTAACCTTGATTCAAATCTCTTTAAAAATTAGTCTCATGCTCCAGGAAGAGGCTATGGAAGTTGCTTGTCTATTGTGTTTGTATAAATTCTCTTATCTTGCCTAGCTAGTCATCCATGCAAATGCACAGGAGTTTCATATCATCCTCTGAGCCAGATCCTCAGCTTCAATAGAGCTACACTGATTTACACCTGCTGAGGATCAGGCCCTTGGGCTTGGTAGCATATTGCTAATATACCAACTTGTAGGAAATAAAAGCATATAGATAAAGGTAGGGTTTTACTGCAAGTCAATATATACGTTGTCTATTTTATTAGAGCTTCAGCTGTACTGATGCACAACCCAATCTCACCTTTCTTCCTCTCTTTTCTTTAAGGCAGTCGGGATTCAATTTCACAGAGATAATAAAAACAAAACAAAGAAGAAGACAACAATGGTCCCCCCTATAATTTTATACAAATGCTGCCTTTAGAATAGAAGTTTTCTTGGAAACCCCGTATCACCCAGCTTGCACTGACATACGTTGCTTGAGTTATTGAAATGTTTTCTAAAGCTATGTATAAAATAAAATAAATTCCAGCTTGTTGAAATAGTGTATCTTTGTTGTTGCACATATGACAAAAATCTAAACATTTCCTTTTAATTAAACAGAAATAAATGGAAGTTATTGTAATATCCCAGTTCTGGACATAATTTCCTTTTAGCTCCAATGGGACTTCTGTGAAAGGAATGGCCGTATGGTCAGGCTTTGAAAGGGCAGCAATTGAAGCTAGCTGCAGAGAAGTATGCAAGCTAAGTATCTAACCACATAGAGATAGCCCTAACAAGAGGAGAGGAAGAATCAAAAGGAACTCGTAAAATATGAACCCAGTCCTGCGCGCCGATTGCACTCAGACCTCTCATGGACTTTCTCTGGTGTGTGCACAGATGGGCAGGGAGGATGGGGCATCACATCCTGTGGGCTGTGGTGTAGATTAGCATCAAAGGACTGATGCAGCTTTACACCAGCTGAAAATCTGGTGGAGAATCTTGTGATGGAGGTCAGTCCAGGCAGGGGTCCCTCTTCTGCCTGACTTGGCCCTTTTATCAATTGCCCTTTGTGTTAGCCAGGTGCCTGTTTCAGGGATCAGGATCACCCACTGAGAGCCCTGCTCTTAGAGGGATTGTCTTATTGGCTGACTGGTGAAACAGGACGACCTGTCTCGGAATCCTACGTTGCCTGGGAAGGCCAGCACACCTTTTTAGTCGTCTGCCTTGTCTTGGGATTCTCACTAGGAAAATTGCAAAGGAAATAAAACATCCAAGGCAACGAGGAAGGAAGTTAGGGAAAGCAGATCTTTCTGCTCCGTACAAGAAACACACACACACTTCACAAATATGCAGGTGAATTGACGGTATTCAGCAGAAGACTCACTGGTTTCCATGGCAGGTAGTGATGTGAAGTGCTGTTCATAATTCAGAAAGTCTCAAGTTCAGCCAAGAAGCAGCAGAAAAGTAAGGAAGGTGTTACGACAGCGCTTGGTGAGACGTTCTTCGGAAAAGTCCTTCTGCAGCTGCTTTCATGGGCACTTGTAATGAAAATGGAAACTCCATTCTGCTAAAAGGCGTGTAGGGATAAAATTTATAGCCATCTGTCTGTCCAGTCTATCCAGTGTATCTGTCTGCTGTACTGTGACCTTGTGTAGCATCTTTTGTCTGAAGGTTTCCAAACACTTTACACACATTTAATGAATCAAGCCTCACAAAACCACTCTTGGGTAACAAAATAATGTGTTAATTAATTAATCATCTGCATCTATCTTAATCTTTACTACTTGAATAGCTTTTCATCTTAAAAGATCTTCAAGTGTTTTCATCTTAAAAGATCTTCAAGGCTGTGGGCCCAGTTTTGAAAATAGGCACTTTGATCAGGTTCCCAAATCCTGCGTTTGGCTGCTCCAATCAACACTGAATCACTCCAGCAACCTTTCATTAATAATAAAATTTTAATCATCATGTTGTACTTACCATACCTGGAGCACCTTTCATGGATGGATCTCAGAGCTTCACAGAAATAGGGAAGTAGTATTAGACCCAGCTTCAGAGAAACAAGTCTGATTGCTATCCCCAAGAATTATTATTATTATTCCCCATTAGATAAGGAAAATGTGACTCCAAAAGTTTAAGTGACGTGCCCAGAGTTACACACAGTTGTCATCACCACGATAGAGAATATAATCTATGGATGAACTCCTGGTTCTGCTGAAGCCAATGAACAATTTGCCATGGACTTCAGTTAAACTAGGATTTTACCCTCGGCCTTCTGACTCACAGTCTTCTGCTCTAACCACTACACCAGGGTTTCTTAACCTTTTTCTTTCTGAGGCCCCTTCAAACATGCTATAAATACTCCACAGCCCACCTGTGCCACAATAACTGTTTTTCTTCATATAAAAGCCAGGACCGGTGTTAGGGGGTAGCAAGCAGGGCAGTTGCCCAGAGCCCCACGCCACAGGGGGCACCGTGAAGCTAAGTGGCTCAGGCTTCTGCTTCAGCCCTAAGTGGCAGGCTCAGGGCCCCAGGCTTCAGCCCCCTGCAGTGGGACTCTGGCTTTCTGCCCTGGGCCCCAGGAAGTCTCACACTGGTCCTGCTTGGCGGACCCCCTGAAACCTGCTCGTGGCCCCCCAGGGGGCTCCGGACACCTGGTTGAGAACCACAGCACTAGACCATACTGGTTGCCAAAGTGCCACGTTCAGGGCCTGATCCAAGATCCACTGGCACCAGAGTGATTGTTAGAGGTTCCCAGAAGGCACCATCCTCCTTCCTCTGCGCACATCCCTCCTGTTTCATTAGTTCAGTTCTTGAGATTATCTTACTGGGGAGGCCTAACTGTCTGTAAAAACCCATCCTGTCTCTTTTGTTTAAAAAAAAATGGGTGATGGATGGCAAGTCTGTTCCCAGTCTCTTTGATAACATTAAGCCTCCCACCTCCACTTTGTGTCTTTTTCCTCCTAATAATGACCTCCTCAACTTCCCCTCACAAGTCCTTGTACCAGAATTCTCTCTCTCTCCCCTACTTTGAGATCCCTAGAAATTTGTTTTGGGGAGTGATTTTCTATGTGACAAACACTTCCTGCTTGCAGCTGGCACTGGAAGTGCCAATTTTCCACAAAACCAACTATTCTTGTGATATATTGAGCCAGAATTGAGGCAGAAAGTAACAGGAACTTCATGGGAAAAGTGCCTCTTTCAACAGGAGTCCTTCCTAATGCTGTGGACTCAAAAGGCTTGGCTGATTGGGATAAGCTTCTGAATGTACCAGCTCTTAAACAAGTCAGCACTTAGGAGGTTTGTCCAGCATGAGGTGACCAGGATGTGGGAAGATGTTGTTTGTAGCTTGCTTTATTTTGATCCTCACCTCAGTTTTATCCCGGTGAAGCTCTATTGACTTCAGTAGAGTCAATCTCCAACTTTATAGTGGTATGAGAGGAGAAGCAGGCCTGTCATTTATAACCGTCCCATTTAGGATCCTCTCTTCTTTGACTGTCAGTGCCAAGAGCAGGGAATCAAGGTCATTCTCGGGTTTGTGCTTCTAATAAAGGTCCTTTTGCTGTGCAGTGGAAATCAGGAAGAAGGAACACAGGAAGGAAGTATAGTCCAGTGTCTAGGGTGTGGTGGTTGACAGGGTACCCAGGACTGTGAGTCACCTTCTTTCTCCCTGCCACTAGCGAGAGGTAGCCTGGCCTGCAGTGACTGGGAGTTAGCTCCTTAAAACTATCAGCCTATTAGCCACTCAAGCACTCTGGAGTCTGCCAGCCCTGTCTTCACCTTGCAGGTTAACATTAGCTACCCCCCAGAGTCCCTTTGAAGCATTTCCCTGTGATATCCAGCCCCTGACACTGGCTGCTCACAGAAATCCCAGATCCTCTGCCCACAAAGGAAAATTTACCCCAGTGTACCAGTTTCACCTTAAAGCACCGCTCCTGTAATCCACACAGTGCTTGTGAGTACTTATAATGAAACAAAAGTAGCTTATTTAAGAATGAACAGAAATTCAACTGGAAACAAGAGAGAATGGTGGAAGGAAATGGTTTCAATACAAAACACAATGATAGAATGTGAAGTAGGGCCTACACTTATTAATAGTTACGTTTTCTGTGTAATAAAGTAGATTCGCCCCTATCGCCCGCAAAGTTCAGTCTGGTGCAGAGCTGGCTGGCTTCCCAAGAACTAGGATCTGAAGAAACTTCCATAAAAACACCCCATCTGCACAAGATGTCTCCTCAGTGAATGGATCCAGAGCTCCTCTCCCTGCTCTGTATTATGCTGAAACAGTCTTTCGTCTTTATTCATAGACAGGGTGATCCCCTGTCTGTTGTAATGTTCCTTTTTTTTAAATCTCCAAGTGGTTTTGATGGTTTACAGTTGTTTCTGATTGGTTTTCATTGATAGTCTTGGGATGGAGTAAGGCTAGACAATTGAAGCTTGCATTACGTCACGAACTAACAGGTAGAATGGGCCATCTCTGAGAAGTATTATCCTCTAGTAACTTACTTTTACTTCAAGACCATAAAGAATACTTTCATTATAGTTACATTATTCCTTAAATAGTACCTGTGTGTTAATCTCACAATGATTATGAGTCTTGATAAATTACAAGCTTTCTGTAGATTCTAGCCCTTATGGATAAATACTGTTAGCGAGAGGTGTTTGGTGTAGTGAGTTTGTCAGGCCTGAGATGAGAGTTGTTTGCAAAGAACCCTTTGCAGTGGGGCCTCTATGTCACATAGGGCACTTGCCTGGGATTTGGAGGACCTGGATTTGATTCCTTGCTCTGCCACACACTTCCTTTGCAACGTTGGACAAGTCACTTTATCTTTCAGTGCCTCGGTTTCCTATGTGCAGAATGGCAGTAATAACACTTTCCTACCTCACAGGGGTGGTGTTATATTATGAAGCATGCAGATGATATAGTAATGGGGGCCATAAAAATAGCTAAGATCAGTAGAAACAAATCACAATTCCCTGACAATATTTCATGAGAGAATTTGATTTTTGTTTTTTGCCCAGTAATTGAATCCAGTTTGGTTTAGGTTCCCCCCCCTCCCTCACAGTGAACCTTTGAAATAAGAACACCACCCTTTTTTTAAATGCCTCCGTGAGAGGGACAATGGAAACAAATGCTCCTGTGCTAGTCATGGGCTTTGTATTTCAGATTCCTCAGACCTTTTTTGAAGGTTTCTGTGCTGTGTCTTTCAGCAGACATTTCTGCTGTGCAGTTCTAAATAACTTTACGACCTGTTTCTACTCACACGCACTCCACTCTACCAGGCCAGCGGTTACACTGAAATCAAGAGCCAGGCTTCTCAACCTCCGTACAATGGGACTGCTGCTTCTCTGCAGTACCACAATTTGACCTGGGAGTCCTCTGGAGCAGAGGCTACAAAAGATTAACATTTCAGTCTGCTGAGCCCACCAGTGTGCGCTTGCCTTATCTTATAAGCTCTGCCAGAGGAATGAATTACCCTAGTTCATTAAGACTGGTTTTGAACTGTGGCGAGAGGTCACCCCCATAAGTCACCTCCCGGCTATTTTGCGAAGGGTGGGGATTGCAATAAAAGCCTGCTGGGAGGCTGAAGCTCAAGGATTTTGTTTTCTTTATTCTTCAAGGTGGGCAGAATAGAGGGTGGGGAAACCCTGATCAGGACATTTCCTAACTCTGAATAGTAGACTATAGAAAATTCCTTTCTGTTCTTTTTTTAACCCATGAATGAGTGACCTCTTGATCTTCCTGACCCCTTTATTTTGCCATGAAAGAAGTAAAATTAGCTGTGCCCATACAAAATCTTCTTTCTTTTCAGTTTTCTCATGATTAAATTCCCCGCTGTGGTTTTTGTTGAAGTGCTCTGAATCTGCCTCTTGGAATTGGGCAGATGTTTGACTCTTTGAAGCAGCATTTTTTATTATTGTTATTATTTAGCACTGGGCCGCAATCAAGGCATGTTCATCCCCATCAAGAATGGATAAGTAAAAGTGTTTCTGTAGCACCATTCATGTCTAACCACCTAAAAGTACTTTGCAAGTGGTACATTTGGATACAGTAATTAGGAATATACATCAAAACATAGTCCGATGCACATAATGCTGCGCATAATAAAACAAAGGCTGTATCAGTGCTGAGTAGATTATGGAAATGCGCTAATTACAGCTTTAAACCTCTCCATACATCACCAAGTCAAAATAAGGCAATGGAGGATGAGGCTGAAGGCAGATGGCATATGGTGATCTGTTTTAGTGGCTTATTTAAAAGTGAGTGGAAACCAGGCACAAAGAGGAATACATGGAAATAAAGTTGAAGAAAATAGATGTATTTTAAAGATTGAGGGTCAGATGCTCAGCTGGTGTAAATTGCCGTAGTTCCATTGACTTCATGGGAGCTATTTGAGTTTACACCAGCTGAAGACCTGGTCCTTAAAGAAAGGAACAAAAACTTGTGTAATGCTTGGTACATGTTCTGGAGCTGTATGGCTAATATGAATGAGCCAAATCCTTACTCAGAATTTACACACAGAGCTATTAGAATTATTTATACTGCAGTAGCATCATTCAGGACCAAGGCAGCATTTAGATAAGTGCCATGCAAATACTGAGAGTTTTGTTTTGGAGGAATAGACAGACTTCAGAATTTCACCATGTCAGTAACATAAGCACAAATGTACTATAGTTTGTACGCACAGTTGTTTCCGCATGTTTTCAATCCCTCATACAGTCAGAGGGTTGGCTGAGTGACCTACACTCCTGGTCTGAAATACTGTAGCTAGTTTCTCTCGAACCATATGTTCAAATCCCATCAGGATGAAGCTAGTATTTCCATTTTTCTCAGACATGTAAACTGAGTCCCATGTGGTATCTCCTGTGTAGTCCTCCCAAAATGTGGGTGCATTTCAGTGGAGCTGTATATAAACAGTAGTGGAGATAAGGCATTATGGTGGCTGTGTTGTTGTAGCCAGGCTGGTCCCAGGATATTAGAGAGGCAAGGTGGGTGAGGTAATATCTTTTATTGGCTATCCAGAGGTTGCTCCAATAAAATATATTACCTCACCCACCTTGCCTCTCTAATAAGTTATTACCCAATTTACTTTTTATTACATAAACACAAATGTATGCTAAATAAATTAGGAAGAAATAATATACAGCATATTGTATACACATGCACTGACATAGTAACTTTGCACTAAAGGCCACCACTACCTCCAGTGGGAGACCATCTGTTTTAATCGACCACTTTAAAATGTCTCCAAGGTTTCCAGCTCAATTTTGTTTGACCTTTAGTTAAAAACCACCTTCCACCTGGTCACATTTTTTCCCTGATCCTTAAGGAAGGGTTCATACAGCAGCTTTCATACAGTGTGTGTAGTCCAAATATTTTAAACCGGAGAAAGAAGTAGATCTAATGTTTTATATACTCTGGCCCCAGTCCTTCAATGACTTGGGCTTAACTTTATGCACTATGGGGTCTTGCTGGAGAACAGAAGGTCAACTCCTGCTCTCCTTAGGCATGCAAATAGTGAGGCTAAGACTATTGGTATAGGTGAGTGGATGCAGATTTGCCCTGCAGCCTTGCTCCTCTCTATGCTTTTGAATAAGGATGCTCATTTTCCTTTATCAGACTCTGATCTGGAGGGAGAGAGGGACAGGGGGACGGTCTGAGTGCACCAACCTTTTCTGGGAGTGACTGCATTGAAGTAAATTATTGCTCTAACAGTGAATTATCATTTTTGCGAGATCTTAAAAACCAACAGCTGTGAAATTGACTTCTAACCGATTTTAATTGAGATGAGCCAAAACTTAAAATATCAGAAATAAAAATTTTGGATACCCATTCCTCCAGTTGAGATATGAATTTCCTTGTGGCATTTACTGTATGTCTGTTTCTTTCAGATAGTATATACGGAGAGCGTGCATTTTGTTATTAAGTGTTGCTTCATACAGAATCCCAGGATTTATGCTGAAGTTTAGAAACCAATTGACCAACTTTGAAAGAAATAATGTCAACGTGTCTTTTCCAGCTCCCCTATAATTCTGTACGTTTATCAGTCACCTGGAAGAAAACATAAAACCATCACCGATAAAGTTTGCATATGACACCAAAATTGGGGAGTGGTAAATAATGAAGATGACAGGTTGCTGATTCAGAGCAGTTGGGATCACTTGGTAAACTGTGTGCAAACAATATATGTATTAATAAGTCTAAATGTAAATGGACTCATTTAGGAACAAGGAATGAATTCCACCCTAGGATGCATCAACAGGGAAGTCTCAAGTAGGAGCAGAGAGGTTATTTTACTTCTGCATTTGGCACCGGTGTTACTGCTGCTGGAATGTGGTGTCCTGTTCTGGTGCCCACAATTCAAGAAGGATGTTGATAAATTGGAGAGGGTTGAGCAAAATGCCACGAGAATAATTAAAGGATTAGTAAACAGACTCAGAGAGCTCCATGTATTTAGCTTAATGAACAGAAGGTTAAGGGGTGACTTGATTACAGGCTGTAAGTATCTACGTGAGAAACAAATATTGAATAATGGGCTCTTCAATCTAGTAGAGAAAGGTATAACATGATTCAGTGGCTGGAAATTGAAGCTAGGCAAATTCAGACTAGGAACAGGCTTAAATTTTTAACAGTGAGCTTAATAACCATTGGAACAATTTACCAAGGGTTCTGGTGGATTCTCCATCACTGACAATTTTTAAATTAAGATCTGATGTTTTTTTCTACATGATAGGATTTAGCAATTATTTTGGAAAAGCTCTGTGACCTGTTATACAGGTGGTCAGACTAGATAATCACAGTGGTCCCTTCTAGCTTGGGTATAGATGCATTTGTTTATTTGGATTTGAGATAAGCATAAAAAAGCAACACTCTCAAGCTGTAGGCAACTTTTCTATAAGATAAGATCAGCATCTTTTTCTGATCCCCAAATGGGAAAGTAACCAACCAGAAGCAAAATTAGCCCCTGCAAAATATCCCACCTCCACTCGTAAATGCCAGTCCTGATCATACCCCTTCCTTCCCAACAGGATGGTTACTATTTGGGACTTGCAGACTTGGGACCCTGAAAGTCTACAAATTTGGGATATATCAGACTCAGACGGCAAGTAAATTCTAAAGCCAAGGGCCCCTCTCAGAGGGTCACCTTGTTGGCAGCTTTAGCTGAATCCTGGTTGCTCCATTGAGAGCATCTCTGCAGCTTTGGGGAGAAACCAAGACCTTAAACACCACTAGGAAACCAACAGGCAACCAATGCAGATCATAGGGCATTAGAGTCACATGCTTTCAGCAGAATATCTTGCTGAATAAACGATTTGCCCCATTTTGAACCAGCTTCCATTTTTAGGTTATTTTAAGGTATAGCCTCTTATTGCCTCAGGTCTTTCCAGTCATACATCCTGTCTCTAACAAAAGCCAGTACCAGATTCTTCATAGGAACATGTAGAATGTCTACCATGGACAATTATGGAGTTACCTGCATATAAGTTTCAGAGTAACAGCCGTGTTAGTCTGTATTCGCAAAAAGAAAAGGAGTACTTGTGGCACCTTAGAGACTAACCAATTTATTTGAGCATAAGCTTTTGTGAGCTACAGCTCACTTCATCGGATATAAGTGAAGTTCTTTTCAACCCTGGGCAATTAGTGGCTGATTTATGTTCAAGATGCTTGAGAGCAAATATCTCATAAATGTTTATTCTGGTTAACAACTCCAGATAGAAATGTCTAATCTCTTTTGAATCCTGCTAATCTTGTTACATTGTAAGTTTGTTTTTTTTTTGCGGGGTGGAGTGGGGTGTAGGTGCCACATCTTAGCATAGGTGCTGGACCAGGGATGCTTGGAGAGCTCCTGCACCACATGGCTTGAAGTAATAATAACAACCTAAATACATGGTTTCTGCCTTCAGCACCCCCAGTATAAAAATTGTTCCAGCACCATTGCATCTTAGTACAGTACCTTCCCCAATTTGGGCCTACGGGTGCTACCATACAATAAATATTAAATAGTGATTATAACTAAGTTTTTGGTCCCAATAATATCTTGTGGCAGTGAGTTTTTCAGGTTAATTATATGCAGTGTAATTTTTTTAATGGATTTCCTTATATTAGTTTTAAATTTGTTGTCTCTGCAAATTAGGCTGGAAATTCCTTGAGGAGGCTCTCTTAAAAATTTCACTTTCTTTTTTTGTTTTTTTGAGAATACAAAAATACCTTTTATTGTGGCATTTCAGCACTTCCACCAGAAATTGCAGAGAGATGGCTTTGGATAATAGAATGGTGCGTATGCTTATAAAATCTGCAGATGACACTAAGCTGGGAGGGGTTGCAAGCACTTTGGAGGTCAGGATTAGAATTAAAAATGACCTTGACAAATTGGAGAAATGATCTGAAATCAACAAGAGGAAATTCATTAACGATCAGTGCAAAGTAGTTCACATAGGAAGCAAATAATCAAATGCATAACTACAAAATGGGGAATAACTGGCTAGGCGGTAGGACTGCTGAAAAGGCTCTGAGTGTCCTAGTAGATCACAAATTGAATATGAGTCAACAATGTGATGCAGTTGTGAAAAAGACTAATGTCATTCTGGCATGTATTAACAGGAGTGTTGTATGTAAAACACAGGAATTAATTGTCACTCTTCTCAGCACTGCTGAGGCCTCAAGTGGAGTACTGCGTCCAATTATGGGTGCTACACTTGAGGAAAGCTGTGAACAAATTGGAGAGAGTCCAGCAGAGAGCAACAAAAAAGGATAAAAAGCTTAGGAAACCTAATTTATGAGGAAAAGTTAAAAAATCTGGACGTGTTTAGTCTTGAGAAAAGAAAACGAAGGGGAGGGGGGACCTGATAAGTCTTCACATATGTTAAGGGCTGTTAGAAAGAGGATGAGGATCAATTGTTCTCCAAGTCCACTGAGGTAGGGCAAGAAGTAATGAGCTTAATCTGCAGCAAGGGAGATTTAGGTTAGATATTAAGAAAAAAACATTCTAACTAGTTAAATTCTGGATTAGGCTTCCAAGGGAGATTGTGGAATCCCCATCATTGGAGGTTTTGAAGAAAAGATTGGACATGAACCTGTCAGGGTTGGTCTAGGCTTACTTGGTCCTGCCTAGTGAAGGGGGCTGGATTTGATGACCTTTCAAGGTCCCCTCCAGCCCTACATTTCTATGAATGTATGCCTAGATTAAATGCGTCAGGAAATAAACAAACTGAACTGAACTTTTGGGGAATGCTCCACAGAGATGTCAGTTTTGGGGTAAATGCCTGGTTCTGTCCTTCTCTTATCTAAATCCATTGGCTCATCCTTGGGATTAAATCAACCCCCTCAGGACATCCAGATAGCTACAGCTACTATCTATGAGACATTCTCTGTTTTGGTTTCATTACCAGGGGAATGAGTGGACTGTAATAGGACACAGATGGCAATTCACAAATTACTGGCAATGTATTAATCTGCGGGGGCTAATATCATAACATAATTACTACAACTCTGTCCCTGGCTTAATTGAAAACTCTCTGTATAAAAGGCAATTAATGAGAAATGCATGTTTTGGTAATTCGAAAGAGACAAAATTGTGGAACCTCTTGGGGATAGTAGAGAGGTAGGTTTTGTCTTCTGAAATGTGGAAAATTACCTAGACCTAGACTTTCACTCAAAGGGCTCGTTTCTATACAGCATAGAGATCTTTACCGACTTGGATTTTTTTCCTGTTCCCATTGAAGTCTCTGGCAAAGTTCCCATGCTCCTCAAGCCAATATAACTAGTTGCTTGAGGAAAGTTATGTGCATATTTTAATCTTTACAAGATCAGGGCCTAAGTGTTAGTTTTATTATAACGGATGACATTAGACTAAATTCTGCCCCTCTCACATGCATGTAACCTTGCTGACGATGTTGCATGAATGTGTGAGCTGAATGTGCTCCAGAGGGCCAAATTCACCCTGGTCTAAAATCACTGAAGGGATGTATTGTTGTTAAATATTTAAGTGTCTGGGAAGAAGTAAATCTCTTACATTACAACCTTCTGTGCAGTTAAGGAGGATAGAGACTTGAGGAAGGAGAAGATGGAGCTGGAACTGAGGTTCCATAGTTGGGACCCTCCTTCCAAGTGATGTCAAGGTATCCTCTCGCACTGAGGATGTCCCTCCTGGGGAGGCAACCCCAGTTACTAGGAAGAGCCAGGTAATAGTAATGGGGGATTTGAGTATTAGAAATGTAGATAGTTGGGTTTGGGTGTCTGGGGGAACTGTATGGTAAATTGCCTTCTGGGTGCGAAGGTATTGGATCTCACAAGACATCTAGACAGACGTATGTGCAGGGCAGGGCAGGGGCTGGTGTTTGTGGTACATGTAGGTACCAATTGTTGGGGTTTCGCCAAGACATAAGATAGATAGATAGATAATTTATATTATTAATATTTATGGTTGTATCTTTTAAAGTTATTTTATTACGGAAAAAGATTCTTTTTTATTTTGTTTTTTGGTAGGGTTTTTGTTTTCATTTTTATTTAATTTATTGTTAAGATTTAATTTAGAAAAAAAGCCAAACTTTGTAAAAGCATTGAAATACCTGAAGGGTTAACTAACAGAGTTAAGACAGCCAGGAAACACTGGCTGTTGACCAAGGAGTGTCTGTGCAAGCTTTGGATGAAAAATGTGGATGGAATTTTAGTGGAATTCTAAAAAAGCTAATTTGACACATACATACATTTTCAATTTTTTAAAAAATAGGTGCTTTTATAAATTTTGCGGGTTTTTTGTTATGTTGTAAACAGTTTATTGTTATAAGTTCATGGAGGATAGGTCCATAAATGGCTGTTGGCCAAGATGGCCAGGAACGCAACCCTAAAGCTCTTACTACCAGAAGCTGGGACTGGATGACAGGATGAATCACTTGAAATTTTCCCATTCTGGTCATTCCCGCTGAAGCGTTTGGCACTGGCCCTTGTCAGAGACAGGATACTGAGTGATTGGTCTGAGCTAGAATGGCAATTCTTATTGCTAAAAACCAAATTATGTTGTGGAAGGCAGTTTAATCAAGTGATTGGAATTATTGAGGAATTCCTAAGTTATTTCCTAGCTCAGTCACTGACTTGCTGTGCACCAATCTTTATCTCTCAACCTATCAGTCTATAGGATGGAGATAGTAAGACCTACCTACCTCAGTTGGGGGGACGTTGTGAGGATTCTTTACTTAGTCTGGGGATTTCAAAAGAGTGAAAGGGATTTAGGAGCTCAGATCCCATTGAAATACAAGGAGAGTCAGGACTCTAACTCCCATATTCGGTTTGCATAGTCCATTGGTTCGATGATGACGTTTTCATGCTATCTCTTCTTGTGGATTCTAGAATGACTCTGCAGTCCAAAGTGTGATGCGCATGCTCATGAGCAAATTGGGCAAAAAAAGGCATTAGTGAGTGTTAGCAGCTATAGCAGGGGTATGATGCTTTTCCCTTGCAGTTAACAGTCAATTATTTCTGTCCTCTTCAAAGGCTTGGAAAGCTCTGAGTGTTGTGTGTCACCATGCAGACCTATTTATCGCAGCTTTCTCGAGATCATCCAGTCTTATTGCACCGAAGCGCGTGCTGTTCTTGATGCTGTCCTTGTAGCGCTTTCTGGTGCAGCTTTGATTCTGATGTCCTTGTGCCCATTCTCCACAGAAAATCTTTCTGGGGAGTTGATGTTCAGGCATCCTAATGATGTGTCCAGCCCAGTGTAGTTGGGCTTGTATCAGCATGGCCTCAATGCTTGTTGCATTTGACTTTTGGAGAACCTCAAGGTTGATAATTTTGTCTTTCCAGCGGATCCCCATCATGGCATACAGAGACCACATATGGAAGGCCTCTAGCTGTTTGATATGCCATTTGTATCCCATAAATCCCCTGGAAAATGCCAGACTTGGTGTTTATAAAGCACAACCGACACGTTGGGATCACCACGTGATTTCAGATGGCTGTTGTTGGTCCTGTCTGTTGTTGTTCTTACTGTCCCATAGATATAATCTCTGTCTTTGAATCCTTATAATTACTGATAAAAGGACTCTGGCCTTGAGATTTTACACAAGTAAAGAATTTCACTGAGCACAAGACTCGATAGCTAACAATATTCAAGGACAGCACATACTTTTATGAAGACTAAAAAAATTTTCCATTCATTTGCTTTTGTTGTTCTGTTTTAGTGTAGATCATGCTGTCAGTTATGGACATCATATCCTTTTACCTGAGTCTTTGTCTGGTTCGAGGTGGGGAAAGATCAAGAGCTAGGAGTGGGTTTGTTTGGTTGTTCGGTAGTGGTGTTTTGTTTCTTTGTTTTTATTGGAGCTCTGTCTGGAAAAAACAGCACAGAATAGCCTTTGATATAGAAAAAGGGGCATTTAGACTGAATTTTATTGATTGTTCTGGGTATCTGATGCAGATTTCTAAGAGGCACTTGTATTTCCATACTCTACTTCTTTAATTTCATTGAGCTTGATTACCGATTAATGTCTGTCTATCTATCTATCTAATCTGTTTTAATGCATAACTTATATATGCATGTAAAAGAATAAATGGGAAGAATTTAATCAACATATAGTAAGTTGGAAGGTGAGCATGAAGGAGAAAAGGCTTCATAGGTGGATAGAGGATATAGAAGTGGGAAAATCATTTATATTTTTCAATATAGAAAAATGACCTGTATTTTTATTGTAGTGCATCTGGCCAATAGATGTTGTTGAACTTACCTGTAGTATCATTCTTGGCATCTTCATACCTCTGTGAATAATTATATTCTGTTAATGTACTCTCTCTCTCTCTCTCTCACACACACACACACACAAACACACACACAAAATCTGGGGACTAGCATACCAGAGAAGACAAATAAACATCTCACTTGCTTTCCTGTCTCTGATAGTTACCAAGCCTAGATGCTTCAGAGAAAAATATTGTGTGAATACTATGTGCCATGGCGCAGAATTTCGTCCTGACCACATCTGGTGATCCCCTTATTTTCCGCAAAAAGAAAAGGAGGACTTGTGGCACCTTAGAGACTAACACATTTATTTGAGCATAAGCTTTCGTGAGCTACAGCTCACTTCATCAGATGCATTCAGTGGACACTGAATGCTGTGCTCAAATAAATGTGTTAGTCTCTAAGGTGCCACAAGTCCTCCTTTTCATTTTGCGGATACAGACTAACACGGCTGCTACTCTGAAACCTTATTTTCCATGACCCTTATCCTTCATATAATTACTTGGTTTAGTTATAGGTGCTGTTCATAAATGTCTGCCCCTTTAATTTTTCAAATTCTAAGCTGCTTTCTACAATATCTCCTGTGGCATTTATTATTAAATGCAGAATAGAAGGTTTTACTCTAAAAATAACTGCATTCCCAGTGGATTTTATTTCCTGCCTATCTTCTTTTTGGGCTATGCACTTTTGCATGTTCTGCAATAACTACCATGGACAGCTGCTTGTTGTGGGTGCCAACATTTGAATATTTTTTGAAGGGACAGTTTATCAATCCAGCAAGGGGAAAATGGGGGCTGCGAGGCTCTCATATCCCTCACTTATCTGAAAACTGCCCTTTGGTTCTTTCATCCCTTCCTTTCTTGCCTCCAGCTCTCCCATCTTAACAAGCTGCAAAATGACCTCTTTTACTTCGTGCTCCAATTAAGAATACCTGAAATGCAGCTGGCAGGGAAAGGTGTTTGAGTGGCAGGTCGGAGGTTGCCAACAGGGTGCAGGAGGAATAGCTGATCATGGGTTCCCAAGCACCACTAATGATGTCACTCTGCCTGGCACTTTCCCTACAGCCCTGCCCATTTTGTTTGATTTCACTGGGTTCTTGGGTGGTTTTTTTTTTTTTAATGCTCTATGATTTTTAATATGGTCGAAATAGCAGGGAGGGAAAGATTCTAAACCACACTTAACGGTTATGTCTTGCATCAGCCGTTTTCCTTGTCTGCTTTTACGCACTGCCAGCAGCCAGCACCTTGCTACCTATAGTTCCCAGAATCATAGACATTTAGGACTGGAAGGGACCTCAACAGGTCATCTAGTCCAGTCCCCTCTGCTGAGACAGGGCTAAGTGTTCTCTAGACCAGTGGTTCTCAACCCTTTTGAGCTCAGGACCCATTTGTAAATGTTTACTGCCTGTCATAACGCAGGAAATACTCTGGGGTTGGTGGCCCTGGGGTGGTTTCTGTTGGATCCTGCACCCTGGTGGGGGCTTGGGTCCTGCCCGGCACTCACCCCACAGTGGCAGCTCTTGCAGCTTTAGTGCTGTGGGGCTGGCTCTTCGCTCTGGGAGTCGCAGCCTGCCCCCCAGAGTTTGAAAACTGCCACCTCCTGCCAGGAGCTGGTGGATTGGAAGCTGGTGGGAGCTGTCCGGCCCTCTCAGGCCCCTGGCTCTCTGTGCTGTGGGAGCCAGGGCATTGGCTGGCTGCCCAGCAGCCCTCCCCACCCTGCTTCCCAAGCTGGGTCACCTCTGCACAGCTGAGCGCTCCCCAGAGAGGGCTGGCAGCACAGCTCTGAGTTTGCATCACTGACATGCTCTTGCCTCTTCCCCGAAGGAGCCCAGCACCGTCTGGCAACGCCCCATGCCAGTGCCCTGGCTCCCACAGCATGGAGAGCTAGGGGCCTCAGCGGGCTGGGCAGCTTTGCACCCTGGGCGGCTACCCCACTCACCCTGCCCTGGTTACAGCCCTGCATCTTCATGATAGCGGGGCCAAACTTGAATGGTGTGGGGCCCCCAGACATGCACTGCCAGGAGCAGGGAAGCAAGCCCAGCCAGCCCCATATGAGAGGAGCTGCCATGCGACCCTTTCACACATTCTGACAACCCAATTTTCGGTCGTGACCCGTAGTTGAGAAACCCTGTTCTAGACCATTCTTGACAGGTGTTTGTCTAACTTCTTCTAAAATGCATCTGTTCACCACACTGTTAACCCTAGATTTGCACGGAAATACAATTAACCTTTTATTCATGATAGGATAATGTTATTAAATACTTTTAAACCAGGGTGAAGTTGCTATATATATGACTTGGATGACAGCTGCAATCAGTAACATGCTAAAATGAGGGCTGCTAACACAGTTCAGTGTTGCCGAAGTTCTTATGTTTTGCATACCAAAAAAATCGAATATGTACCAAAAAGCAATAATAATCCCACCGCAACTCTGTAAACCTGGGGGATTATTTTCAGTAAAATGGTTATTAGTATTTTATTATTTATTTGGCTGTGATGAAGCGAAATGTTAATGTTAATGTTTTCTCTGAATATTGTGTGGGTGCCTCAGTTTCCCCTATGCAGTTCTTAAGTATCTACATGGTGGGATAAGGGTGTGTGATTGTTGCAGAGCCCTAGAGGGGCTGCACAGAGAATGGCCAACACCCTGTCTCCTGGCAGCTGATGGCCTGGGCCCCTTTCCTCTGCAAAGGTGCCAACTGAAGGTGTTGGAGAACAAAGAGATCAGGAGACCTCCTGGTCCGGGAAAGAGACAAAGGCTGGAGGAGGAGCCGGGGGGAGGCTGGGGCAGACTGCTGGAGAGTAATAGAAGGCAGATATATTAGCCCTTGGTTAAGTAGGTCCCTTTTCCCTGGGTAAGGTAACAGGGAAGGTTCCAGAACAATAAGGAACTTTCTGGAAACAATTAAGGCAGACAGGCTGATTAGAACACCTGCAGCCAATCAAGAAGCTGCCAGAATCAATTAAGACAGGCAGGCTAATCAGGGCACCTGGGTTTAAAAAAAGAAAAGGAGTACTTGTGGCACCTTAGAGACTAACCAATTTATTTGAGCATGAGCTTTCGTGAGCTACAGCTCACTTCATCAGATGTTTACTGTGGAAACTGCAGCAGACTTTATATACACTTTATATACATATACTTTATATATGTATATAAAGTCTGCTGCAGTTTCCACGGTAAACATCTGATGAAGTGAGCTGTAGCTCACGAAAGCTCATGCTCAAATAAATTGGTTAGTCTCTAAGGTGCCACAAGTACTCCTTTTCTTTTTGCGAATACAGACTAACACGGCTGTTCCTCTGAAACCTGGGTTTAAAAAGGAGCTCACTTCAGTTTGTGGTGTGCATGCGAGGAGCTGGGAGCAAGAGGTGCAAAGAAGCTGAGAGTGAGAAGGCGTACTACTGGAAGACTGAGAAGTACAAGCATTATTAGACATCAGGAGGAAGGTCCTGTGGTGAGAGTAAAGAAGGTGTTGGGAGGAGGCCATGGGGAAGTAGCCCGGGGAGTTGTAGCTGTCACGCAGCTGTTACAGGAGCCACTGTAGACAGCTGCAATCCACAGGGTCCTGGGCTGGAACCTGGAGTAGAGGGCGGGCCCGGGTTCCCCCCAAACCTCCATTCCCCAACTCCCTACTTGATACCGGAGGAGTTGACCTGGACTGTGGGTTCCACCAGAGGGGAAGGTTTCTGGCCTATTCCCCGATCCACTAGGTGGATCAGCAGAGTCTCTGGGGATTGTTCTTCTTCCTTTTCCCCTTGCTGGCAGTGATGAGGCTAACTGAGTGAATGGCAGATTTGAGCCACGAAAGTGGCCAAACTGAGGGCTGCCGTGAACCTCTGAGGCGAGCAAATCTGCCAATAAGCGCAGGACCCACCAAGGCATTGGAGGAACTTTGTCATAGTATGCATTGATGGGTGATCAATACAGCAAGTCCAAGAACAGTGCAACCTTGGAGATTTTCACAAGAGCCTCTCCGCACTCTAACCCATCCTATTACAATACAACGTGATGACACCACAATATATCATCTCGAGGCAGCGACTTTATGTCCCCCAAAAACTATCATTAGGTTAGTTCAGTGTCTCCGCGAGCCCTGCTGCAGCACTTCCTGCCAGTGACCTGGGAATGATCCAGCAACATTAATGATTTTTGGCTGCCCTGCCATGGATATACTAGCTCAGGTGAACCACTTGTGAATTAAGGATAACAGACTTAAGAAAATAATGTGAATATTTTTGTTGACCCCTATGAGTCAACAGTGTAACACTGTTGTAAAAAAAGCAAACATTGTTCTGGGATGTATTAGCAGGAGTGTCGTAAACAAGACACAAGAAGTAATTCTTCCGCTCTACTCCGCTCTGATTAGGCCTCAACTGGTGTATTGTGTCCAGTTCTGGGCGCCACATTTCAGGAAGGATGTGGACAAATTGAAGAGAGTTCAGAGAAGAGCAACCAAAGTGATTAAAGGTCTTGAACACATGACCTATGAGGGAAGACTGAAAATATTGGGTTTGTTTAGTCTGGAGAAGAGAAGACTGAGAGGGGACATGATAACAGTTTTCAAGTACATAAAAGGTTGTTTCAAGGAGGAGGGAGAAAAATTGTTCTTCTTAACCTCTGAGGATAGGACAAGAAGCAATGAGCTTAAATTGCAGCAAGGGAGGTTTAGTTTGGACATTAGGAAAAACTTCCTGTTTGTCAGGGTGGTTAAGCCCTGGAATAAATTGCCTAGGGAGGTTGTGGAATCTCCATCATTGAAGATTTTTAAGAGCAGGTTAGACAAACACCTGTCAGGGATGGTCTAGATAATACTTAGTCCTGCCATGAGTGCAGGGGACTGGACTCGATGACCTCTCGAGGTCCCTTCCAGTCCTGTGATTCTATGAAGTGAATGCAAGATTGCCATGGTGTTTCTGTTCTCACTAATTTATGCCCTCACTCCCTCCGAAAAAAATTGTTGTTCATCTCATCTCCATTTTGGGGAGTGTGTTTTGTTTTGTTTTTCATTTTTGTTTTAAATGTAAGATTTTAAACCCAGTGAGAGGAAATAAGCAGGACTGGTGCAAAAATGGGGTGATGCGTTCAAGCAAACACAAACCTGTTTATTTCTACCTTATTGTTGTAATATATATATATTTACCTAACTGAGCAGTAAGGTGGCTGTAGGGAAAGTGTGAGATCAGGTTTGGGAAGCTGCTAGGGGGTGTGTATTTTAAATAGTAGTCCCACAGTAGGAAGAGGTTTGAGGATCTCTTGTACTGTATGTTGGGGTCTCTCCAAGGAGGCATATATTTATGGGCATATTCCCTGCACTTCACTGCATGCTCCAGAAAACAATATGCAGTAGCAGGGGACATAAGTATATTTATCTTGTTCACTTTAAAAAGCCAAGGAAATGCACATAATAAGAGTGAGGTGCTGTGGATTGTAGTCCATTGTGTCAGGTGCCATCAGGGTGTTGTGTAGTTTGCATCAGAATCTGGGTTATTTGCACGCACTACTTAATGTGGTTGGGCCTGTTAGCACCAAATGAGCTCTCATTACCTCAAATGGATTCTTAGTCATCAAGAACCTTCCCCTTTTAAGGAACCATAACATATAGAAGTTAACCAAATGCTCACAGCTGATGCACTCTTGGCTGTGAATACTGGTGTATAAAGCTTTTAGCTGTAACCTGATTCGAGTCTGCTCTGAGCACTTACACTGATGAAAAGTGACAGGGTTGAGTACTGTCACTGACCCAGATTCTGTTTTTGTTGGGTTTTTTTTTTTGTTAAGTAAATGGCACCGAATCATCCTAATTATTGATAACAACCTATAATTTTCAGACTCTTTACATCATTACCCAGGCCATTTTCTCTGTGTCTCTTTACATAAAATATTGGCTGGCAAGGCTGCGCACCAGTGAGTCTGACCTGTATTTAGCAGCACTAAGAGTTATATGGAGTGTGTGTGAAGTAGCTGAGATAAAAATCACACTTATTCCTCCCACGACTCCCTACAAAAGGAAACCTTTGCTCCAAACTTGAACTGAACTTGTCTAGAATTTTTGTGTGTGTGAGGTTGGAATAGTTCAGCTAACTTTAAAATACATATGTTGAAAATCTGGTCCATAATGTGGTCCTGTGAGAAGATGCTTTCTCTGCATGCACCTCTCTCATTGACTTCATCTGGGTGCTGAAGTGAGCTGTAGCTCACGAAAGCTCATGCTCAAATAAAGTGGTTAGTCTCTGAGGTGCCACAAGTCCTCCTTTTCTTTTTGCGAATACAGACTAACACGGCTGCTACTCTGAATACTGAAAAACAGGTTCTGTGCCTTTTAGGCTCTTTCCTGCGTGTGGGGACTGGGCACTGCTGCGCTATCCTAGAGGGAATATAGGATGATGCTGTGTGCCATGCAGGCACAGTGCCTCCTGTGGCTCTGTGTGGGGGTTTGCAAACCACACGCTTAGGCCATGTCTACACTAGCGCTTACATTGGCAAAACTTTTGTTGCTCCGGGGTGTGAAAAAAACACACCCCGAGCAATGTAAGTTTTGTCGGCATAAGTGTTCGTGTGCTGTGTCGGCAGGAGACGCTCTCCCGCTGACATAGCTACCGCCGCTGGTTGAGCTAGTTTTATTGTGTCCCATCGGCATAACGTAGCTTCACGAGCGCTCTTACAGTGGCACAGCTGTATCGGTACAAGTGTGCCGCTGTAAGCTTGTGAGTGTAGACATGGCCTAAGGCTAAGGCAAGAAGCGGGCTGGAGCAGTACTGGGCGCAGAAGGTCCCACCCCTCAGGCACTGCCAACCGTGCTCCTGGGGAGAAGAGCAGCAGCCCCAGGCAAGGTGGGGAAGAGGGTTGCCGTTTCTTGAAGGAGCACTGCTCTGCAGGAGAAGAAGTGTCTACTGAGGGGACGTGGCTGTGAGTCTTCCCCTCTGTCCCCAGACACTCTCCAGGAGGGAGGGAGAACCATGGGCAAGGGGCACAAGAGGGCTGCAGGCATCAGCCCTACCCATGGTGGTTTTGAAGTCAAGTCTTTATGTCAGCTGTGACCACGCCCCAAGCCTATATGCAGGGTGTGGCAGGAAGTCGCCCGGGGAAGGTGCACAAGGGGCCTTGTGACAGGTCGATCTACTCACCGCTGGACAGCACTGCCTCCTGGCGGTTCTGGGGATTAGTTCGGCCAGGCCGACAGGCCTTCCAGCAGTTCCACCCCCTCAGTTTCTCCTCTGTGTGCCCTCTCTCACTCTCAGTAGTCGCAGCAGTCCTCTTTGTGACTCAGCCCTACAGCCAGGTCGCTATGTCGTTTCCCCTTCCAGGAGCAGGGTGGGGAAAGAGGGAAGTATATCAAGGTTCCTGCTCTACAGCAGTCTCAGGCAGTCTTCTATTTCACTGTCTCATGGTGCCACTCCTGCAGTGGCTGGCAGGAGAACCCGGCCCCACCTTCTTCTCAGGGTTCTGGCTCAGGGACCCTGTACACATCGCCAAGGTCCATGCCCTGCACCTTTCTGCCTTTCCCTGAGCTGCTTCCATTCCTCCCAGCCCTCTCCACTTCTCTGGGTTTGCCAGGTCTCTTCACTCCTTCCTCCACAGGGAGCAACTTTAGTCAACTCATTTCTGCCGCCCTCCCCCAGAAGTGGTGGCAGATTTTCCCAGCAGCCCCTGGCTGCTGCCAATTTCCTACCTTTTGTAGAAGCCCCATCTGCTTCTCACAGGTGAGCTCTCTAATTCCTTGCCTCCAGCCTAAAGCACCTCTGTTTGCCGCCTAATTAGCTGAGTGGACACATCTGGACTAATTCCGCTCTTGCGGGGCCAGGGTGGGGAGCACCCTGCAAAGATGTCAGTCCAGCTGGAATCTCATCCAGAGGGCTGGGATGCTCTGAACCGATGGAAATACAAGAGTCAGACGCCCAGACCACTAGGCCCACTGCCCAAGCAAACCACCCTGCTGCAGGCTCCCTTGTGCATAGGAGGGATGTGTCCATGTTGCCACCCCTTAGGAGGGTGTAGGATGTTTTCCTTGCCATGGCCCCGCCTCCTTCCCTCCCCCTTTGGAATGGCTAGTGTTCCAGAGGTGCTAGCAGGGAGGAGACCCTGTATTCAGGACAGCAGAGGACTTCATTTGTGGCTAGCAGTACCTGAGTGGGGAGTACAATGGTTCTACCTCAACCCAATACTGCAGCGAATCCAATCGCTGAGGTCTTCAGGAACATATGCTGTGGATCAGAGCAGAGTCTAAAGAGAGACAGTGAAACTTTGTCAAATGTAACATTATATTCTTTGGAAAAGTGGCATGCTTATCACAGAAAATCTTTGGAGTATTTCTGTTCTACTCATTTGGATGTCAAGGATGAATGAGCTCCAGCCGTAGCTTGAACCAATTACCCACTGATACAGATAAAGTTGTGCAATCAGTAAACCATAATACACTTACCCTGCAAAATGGTTGCACGGTAATCTTACACTGGGACTATTTCTGGTGTAATCCCAACAGGATAATAGTTGTTCTAAAATTGTGACCTTGATCCTAATATTAGGCCTTTGCAAATAAACCAAGTTTTGTATTTTTTTTTAAAATGGCTTTAGTTAGAATCTGTGGGCAAAGTTTTCCTTCCTGATCAGCACAACACAATCCTTATCTGTACAGCGAGATTCTCAGATCTCTACAGCACACTCTGCACTTATCTCCTCCTCACATGGCCATCCATGGAAAATCCACGTGTGTAGCAAGAACATTTGCAATAGAAATACACAGTGCAGAGGAGAGTATGAGGAGGAAGGATTTTAGTGCAAGCTTTGGTTATAATGAAAATATATTTGTATTAAATTATATTACATCAAAACGCCATATCCCTGTACATTTAATTATTAGCGTGGCTCAGTTGTAAAACAGTCTAACCTCAAAAATACGAACACCAGAGTTACAGACTTACCGGTCAGTCAGACACCCTGTGGAGCTTGAAGTCCTTAATCAGGCAGCAGCGCAGACAACAACAAAAATGCAAATATTGTGCTGCCTTGGGGCTCAGGGCTTCAGCCACAGGGGTTGGGGCTGCAGCTGCAGGGTGTGGGGGTGGATCAGGGCTCCGAGCGGGGGGGTGTGTCTCAGGGCTTCTGACCCTTGGCAGCACCGGGGCTTAGGGCTGTAGGCCGGGGAGGAGCGCTGCGGCTCAGGGCTTCAGCCCCATGGCTCTGTTCCTGGCTTCAGCCCCGTGGGCTGGGAGGGAGGCGGGGGGGCGCTGGGCTCGGGGCTTTAGCTACGACGGGAGAGCCCTGGTGCCCCCCCCTCTAAAACCAGGAGCAGAGTTGTGGGAATCCCTGAGCCCTGGCGCCTCCTGCAAGGCTGAAACCGGGAGTGGAGCCAAAGCCCCGGGCCCTAGCATTCCCCCCCAGCTCTAAAGCGCTGAGCCCCGGTGCTCCCGTGGGGCAGAAGCCCTGAGCCCCCTGCCTGGAGCCTTAGCACCCCAAGGGTCAGATGCCCCAACTCCCCACCTCCTGAAGCCCTGACCCCCCCACACTGCGGCTGGAGCCGCGACCCCTCTGACCCCACCCTGCGGCTGAAGTCCATAACCTCCTCTTCAGACCTATGGAATATTTCAGAGTTATGGACAACCTCCATTCCCGAGATGTCCGTAACTCTGAGGTTCTACTGTACATATTTTGTATTGACAGCACCTTTTGAATAAGGTGTAAAAAAAGTGCTTTGGATGTGGATAGGTAATATCCCCATTTTACAGGTGAGGAGACTGAGGAACAAAGTGAGTTGCAGGCAGGTCAGTGGTAGAGATAACACAGAAGAGCTGGAAATAGAAACATGACCTCTTGTCTCCCAATATAGGGAAAACCGTTTGAAATCATATACATCATCTACGGGCTAGAAGACAAAAGAAAATTTTACAACTCTTCGCACTGCACAGAGGAAATCTGTGTTATCTCAGATACCACTCTGCAGAAACTATTGGCAAAGGACAGACTGTGAAAGTGGTGCATACTGCATCACATTAGGTTTCAGATTGTCTTCTTTTCTTTTAGACACAGTACAAGAAGGGATGAAAAGTCTTCTTTTACCCCATAAAGGCAGTACAGAATCTTTCAGACTTATTTATTTATTTCAACATGTTTAATTAAAAAACAAACAAAAAAATCCATAAAAATCTGAATTTCATTTTGGTTTATCCATAAGAATCATAGAATCATAGAATATCAGGGTTGGAAGGGACCTCAGGAGGTCATCTAGTCCAACCCCCTGCTCAAAGCAGGACCACCGGTCCCTGACTAAATCATCCCGGCCAGGCCTTTGTCAAGCCTGACCTTAAAAACTTCTAGGGAAGGAGATTCCACCACCTCCCTAGGTAACGCATTCCAGTGTTTCACCACCCTCATAGTGAAAAAGTTTTTCCTAATATCCAACCTAAATCTCCCCCACTGCAACTTGAGACCATTACTCCTTGTCCTGTCCTCTTCCACCACTGAGAATAGTCTAGAACCATCCTCTCTGGAACCACCTCTCAGGTAGTTGAAAGCAGCTATCAAATCCCCCCTCATTCTTCTCTTCTGAAGACTAAACATCCCCAGTTCCCTCAGCCTCTCCTCATAAGTCATGTGTTCCAGTCCCCTAATCATTTTTGTTGCTCTCTGCTGGACTCTTTCCAGTTTTTCCACAATCTTCTTGTAGTGTGGGGCCCAAAACTGGACACAGTACTCCAGATGAGGCCTCACCAATGCCGAATAGAGGGTAACGATCACATCCCTCGATCTGCTAGCAATGCCCCTACTTATACATCCCAAAATGCCATTGGCCTTCTTGGCAACAAGGGCACACTGTTGACTCATATCCAACTTCTCGTCCACTGTAACCCCTAGGTCCTTTTCTGCAGAACTGCTGCCGAGCCATTCGGTCCCTAGTCTGTAGCGGTGCATGGGATTCTTCCGTCCTAAGTGCAGGACTCTGCACTTGTCCTTGTTGAATCTCATCAGATTTCTTTTGGCCCAATCCTCCAATTTGTCTAGGTCCCTCTGTATCCTATCCCTACCCTCCAGCGTATCTACTTCTCCTCCCAGTTTAGTGTCATCTGCAAACTTGCTGAGGGCGCAATCCACACCATCCTCCAGATATCCTAGGTGAGCATAATAGTTCTGGGGCAGCATCAGGAGGCTCCTGCTTATGGAATTTTGGAATGTTTGGATGTCATCATAGGACCATACCCCTGACACCTGCCTTCAGATGGAAAACTAAAATGGATGGCTATAGCACTGCACTCTTCTCACAGACAGTCACAGTCTAGGGACACCAACCAAAAGTCGATAGATCAGAATTAAGGCACCATGAAACAATGCACATTGGGGCAGGGGAGACAATAGTAGCACGTGTGTGTGTGTTAGTAGTATCAGCAGTCTGTGTGGAAGTCGTATGTATTGAGAAGGGATTTCAGTGTTGCGAACTCATGAGATATCACAGGTCTCAGGATATTTGGTGTTTGTCTGAAGGCCTCAGCTCCTGGAGAGCGACTGTCAACTTTCAGTGGAAGTGGGGGAGAGAGTTAGTTTTAGTCTTTCTGGTTGAGGAGAAAAGCTTGAAAATGTGTGTGTAAACAGGGAACCCAAAATGTATCATTTAAAAAAATATTTTTAAGCCAATATCATGATTTTGGGGCGGAGAGAAGGGTGTGATTCACAATCCTTGAAAGCTGGGGTTTGGCAATATTGACATGTGAAAGAGGAGACCGGAAGTGTTCATTTTGTTATTCCTCAGTAACTGCAAACTCTGGTTGACTGTTCCCATTAGAAACCCACATCCATGTGACAACAACAAGAAAAGTGGCCTGCATAGCTCTTCATCCTCCTGTCTTTCCACATCTCTGCTCTCAGCTACCTGTCATCCTGCTGCTTGGGTGAATAGGATTACACAGAATCCATAAGTAATTCGTGAAACTGAAAGGCAGTGTGGCCTAGTGGCTAGAACATTGGACAGGGGACCTGGGTTCTAGTCTTGACTCTATGGCTGGCTGACCTTGGGCAAGTCACTTTACTTCTCCATGCCTCAGTTTCACCATATGTAAAATGATTACACTAATCTCTTTTGTAAAGTGCTTTGAGATCTGCTAATGAAAAGCGTTATGTTGGGGCAGATTCAGCCTGGCCTTTGTAAAGGGAAATCATGCCTAACCAATCTGTGATCATCCAAGTATTTTTACTGGGGCCAGTGCTATTCAACATATTCATAAACAATCTGGAAGAAGGGGTGAACAGTGAGGTGGCAAAGATTGCAGATTACGAAATTACTTAGTAAAGTCCAGAGCTGATTGCCAAGAGTTACAAAGGGATCTCACAAAACTGGGTGACCAAGAAAAATGGCAGGTGAAATTCAGTGTTGATAAACGCAAACTAATACTCATTGGAAAACATAATCCCAACTGGACATCCAAAATGATGTGGTCTAAATTAGCTGTTATCACTCAAGCAAGAGTTCTTGGAGAGTTCTCTGAAAACATGTGCCCAATGTGATGAAGTCTTATAAAAAGCTAAGAATGTTAGGAACCATTACAAAAGTGATAGGTTTTAAAGAAAATACCATAATGCCACTATATAAATCCATGGTACTCCCACACCTTGAGTACTGCATGCAGTTCTAGTTGCCCTATCTATGAAAAGGTTTATTAGTACGGGGAAAACTACAGAGAAGAGCAACAAAAATGGTTAGGGGTATGTAACAGCTTCCATATGAGGAGATTAAAAAGACTCATCTTAGAAAAGAGAAGACTAAGGGGAGATATGATAGAGGTCTGTAAAATCATGACTGGGGTGGAGAAAGTGAGTAAGGAAATGTTATTTACCCCTTCACAAAACACAAGGACCAGGGGTCCACCAATGAAATTAATAGGCAGCAGGTTTAAAACAAACATAAGGAAATACTTTTTTACACAATGCGCCGTCAGCGTTTGGGACTAATTGCCAGGGGATGTTGTGAAGTGCAAAATTATAACTGCATTAAAAAAAGAACTAGATAAGTTCATGGAGGATAGGTCCATCGATGGCTGTTAGCCAAGATGGTCAGGAATGCAACCCCATGCTCTGCGTGTCCCTAAGCTTCTGACTACCAGACAGGGGACTGGATGAGACGGGATGTCACTGGATAAATTGCTCTGTTCTGTTCATTCCCTCTGAAGCATCTGCCCTGAAGCATCGGCACTGTTGGAAGACAGGATACAGGCCGAAATGGACTATTGGTCTGACCCAGTAGGCCCATTCTTATGTTCTGATGTAAGAGAGAGGTTTTAATATTTATTTTAAAAGCTCATTTCCCAGATTTTCAATGAGAACAGCACTGTTGTGGCAGAGAAGGGTGGGAAACCAGCTCCAACCTCACCACACGGTACCTTCTAAAGAACTTTGGTTTAGTAGGATACTAATTTTTGGAGAAGAAAGGTGAGGGAGGCTGGGAGCTCTTAAAATACATAGAGCGTTCAAAAAATTAATTACGTATTGGGAAGGGGAATATGGATATCTGATCCTTGTTAATCCGCAGCGTAGGCTGAGACATGTGTGGGTGACTGAGGCCACATCTACACTACCCGCTGGATTGGCGGGTAGTGATCGATCTGTTGAGGATCTATTTATCGCCTCTAGTGTAGACGTAATAAATCAATCCCTGATCGCTCTGCTGTCAACTCCGGAACTCCACCAGGGTGAGAGGCGGAAGTGGAGTCGACGGGGGAGCGGCGGCCATCGATCCCGCGCCGCGAGGATGCGAAATAAGTGATTCTAAGTCGATCTAAGATACGTCAACTTCAGCTACGCTATTCTCGTAGCTAAAGTTGCATATCTTAGATCGATCCACCCCCCCATAGTGTAGACCAGGCCTGAGAGGGAAGGGAGTAGATGAAAAGAAGAGACTAACTCAGGCTATATCTACACTACTGCACCTACTCTATGCAACTCCAGCTATGTGAATAATGTAGCTGGAGTCAATGTACCTTAGGTCGAGTTACCACAGGGTCTACACTGCGGGGGGTCGACGGGAGAAAATCTCCCATCGACTTACCTTACTCTTCTCATCTGGGATAGAGTACAGGTGTCGACTGGAGAGCGATCTGCTGTTGATTTGGCTAGTCTTTACTAGACCCGATAAATCGACCACCAGTGGATCGATCTCAGAGCGTCTATCCCCTCTGTTGTGTAGACCTGGCCTTAATAAAATACCACTTTGAGGGTGATAACTCTGTAAAAATTTTATTCTGTGCTGATCAACTCAGAGGCCACAGTGTATATCAGCCCAGAATATGGATTTTGGGAACTACCCTTCATTTATGATCTAATTAGCGCCCTGCAAGGGGAAAAGAGAGGGAAGCAGCCCTGCATTCTCCCATCGGTAGCGAAGCACATCCTAGGTTGACTGCACTGCAGCACAGTGAGTATGCATGTCCAGGGGAGGTCACTTCATCCATCATGGCACCTCTCTTTCAGCCACTGGATCATGATATTTTCAATGTGTTAAGCACAAAACAAGCCCCATTTGCAGAAGCCTTTCACTGCAGAGCAGTCTCACCTGCAATCACTGCGGCACTAAAGTACTGCGTACTTCATGCTAGCGGGCTCTAACCACAGAGGACCAGTAAAAAAGCTCTTTCTGTCTGACATGAATTAGGACGCTCAGTTAAAAATTCATAGGAAGATTACACAAAACCATATGCTGCCTTTATTTTTCCCCTTTTGCATTAAAAATGTACAGCTGCTCTGCATTAGACATTCCATTAGCCTGTGAGTCTCACAATCTAGAGTTTATAGTTAACGACGGGGAGAAAAAAAAAGTGAAGTGTTTTAAGCACAATATTTGGGGCTTCCTTAAAAAGACAGCATCGTGAGGTGGATGGAGAATTTTACTATGGGAGGAGGAGGTCTGCTGATGAGAAGCTGTATGTATCAGAGGAGACCTGGGATCAGCATTATCAGCTTGCCCTCTGTGCCCCCAAGCAGCATCAGCAATAATTAAAATGATATAACCTGTTTCCTGTGGTCATTTGGGAACAAAATAAAAAATCTATATTCCAAATGGACTCAGGAAATGTTTAGACTCCTCTAACAGCGTTAAGTTGCACACAGTTTTATGGCCACTCCATTTCTTCTGCAGAAGACCCTTTAGTTGAGTTGGAACACTTGAAGAGTCCAGCTTTAGTATTAGATAATTGACTGTGTTGGGCAGGTAATTGCCTTGGATTGACTATATGGGCACTTAATGTATTGACAAAGTGAATTATTTCACTATAACCTTTCTATACATGGTAATGAGAAGCCTTCCAAAGGGTCCTCTTGATGATGGTGTGTCAATAAGTTGCTTAAAGAGTTCTATACATACACTTTGTTGTTTAGAGGTGCTGTAGGCTGTGATGATGTGGGAAATGGCCCAAACACAGCTCTGAGGTAAGCAGATGCAATAGCAACAAAGTCATCTGAGTTGCATCATTTTTTAACGAAGTTGAATTTGGTTCTATATTTGTCCCCAAAGTAAAACCAGATACTCAGGGACATAGTGTGTGACCGCTTTCTAGTGGACCAGGGGGTACAGGTCTTCTCACCATTCTCCACAGTATATTCTCCATTTGTGCCAAGTGATACACAGAACAAGGAGTAGAGAATTCACCCCACTGATCAGAGATCCCCAGTGGCAAATGGGAAGGAACAATTTGCCCGTTATTTATTAAAAGGGAAAGGATGGTTTTGATTCTATGCTTGGTGTATTTGAAGATTAAAAAAAATCACATTAAATACACAAACAAGACATTGCACTAAATCCTCTTTTCTAGTCCCTACACAGGTTCTCAAGGTAGCTATTCTGCTTTGTTTACATGTGTTGATTTCCTTTCAGTGCCATTATGGGTTCAGTGCCTGTAGGGATAGTAGAGTAGCCTTGAATGAATCATCTGTGTAGACAGAGAGGAGAGTCTGCTGTTCAGAAATGCAGATGATGCATCCTGACAGATTGACTATAATTCTGTACAATCATGAGAGATGAGAAAGAATAGAGATTTTCTTAAAGTCACATAAATAAAAGTTTAACATGAGACATCTCAGAATGTGTGGTGATAGTCACCATTGTTTGGCTATGTATTTAATTAACTGCTGTCTTCAGTACATTTCTAATCAAATGTAAATTGCTATCTAAAACAATGAAGCTGGAAGTACTAGGCAACAGGAACATAGGAGCATATTAAAATGTCTTATTTAAATGAGAGGCAGAATGGCTCGATTCCACTGTGTACAGGAGATACTCTCTTAGCTCTGTATGCCCATAGCCCTGATACCTTCTTCCAGCTGATGATGATCTAAATGAGTTTTTCATACATGATTTATTCACTAGGAAACACACTGCATTACACATCATGTGTTGGTCTAGTAAAATATAACACAATGTCAATTTTGTCCACATGAGCTGTTTGATAAGCGGACCAAAGAAATTCGCAGCTAATCATGCCAACTGCAGCCTCACTTCACAGATCCTAAGGCCAGAAGGGCCCACTGTGATAATCTACTTTGACCTTCGACATAACACAGCTATCCTTTCTTGAAATATGTGGCACTTCATGCACCAAATTGAGATCTCTGCACTGTGACCCAAATCCAGCAAAAGACTTAAGCACATATGTAACTGTAAGCATGTCAGTATTCGAGTGACTTTAATGAGACTTCTCAAATGCTTAACATTGTGCATGCATGTAAGTGCTTTCCAGATCATGGTTTCTATTTGTATTTTAGTGAATGCATAGTAAAGCCTGCTATACACTGGTCACAGTTAAACAATTGTCTTGTAGCCAAAAGAAGAAAAAGTAAGATGTTAGCAAGTGTTTGGGGAAATATCATGTGGCAGTTTAGAACTGATTATGGATGAAATTGACATAGGCTGCACGACTGATGTCTGTGTTGCAGCCTGGAGCAAGTTATGGCCAAGCTATAAGCCCTTGTTTCCTAGGGAATACAGGTGAAGTGCTGGAAATACTTAAACGACAGGGACAAGCTGTAAATAACGGCCCTGTTGTGTAGATTTTAAACAAGCGTCTTGAACTTCCTGTCTCAAGAATACATTTCATTGGGATTGTGGTTTGGTCTTTATAGAGTACGCCCATTGATATCAGTAGGAGTGCTGCATGTGAACAGCAAATACAGCATGGTCCCCTTGTATTTATGTTTATTCTAAGAGCCTTGATAGTGGCTAATGGACATGTACCTGCTTATATCAGGTATGAACTTGGTACAGGATACAGTTTTCACCATAGCCCCATGCCTGTAGCTGTAGTGGGGAATTGGCCTGTGGGGATGATGCGGGGAAAACAAACATTGGTACTGCCATCCTTTACCGGGGAAGGCAACTTTCAGCTCTGCTAAGGGTTTCATAGGAGCCCTGCCTGCAGAACGTGTCTAGGGGAAATGCTGAATCACCACATACTCTGGGTACCTTGGCCTTGGTTCTCTCCCGCCAGCCTCCCCCATTCTGTAGCCGCCTTTGCTGTCCAGCTCTGATCTCCTCCTGGCAGAGTGGAGGTTGCCAGTTGCATGCACCACTGAACTGCTGCTCCAGGCAGACTTTTTAGGGTCTGGGCAGTAAATTTGGCTGCTTATTTCTAACAAGCTTAGGGATGCAAATTGCTAAGTGTTATAATGGGGACTGCCGTGAGGGAGACAGCAGCTTCATTCACTGAATGGAGGTGCCAAAACAGACACAGAGTTTATAAAAACTCTATTGAAAATTCCTTCCTTAATAAATCTTACAGAAAAGCTAATGTTGTGCCAAAATTTAAAAATGGTAAATGGGACTACACAAGTAATTATAGGCCTGTCAGTCTGCCATTGATTCTGGGCAAAATAATGGAATGGCTGATACAGGACTTGATTAATCAAGAATTAAAGGAAGGTAATATAGTTAATGCTAGTCAACATGGGTTTATGGGAAATAGATCTTGTCAAAGTAACATGATATCTTTTATTGATGAGGTTGCAAGTTTGGTTGATGAAGTTATTAATGTTGATTTAATATACTTAGACTTCTGTAGGGCATTTGACTTGGTGCCACATGATGTTTTGATTAAGAAACTAGTACAATACAAAATCAGCATGGCAAACATTAAGTGGATTAAAAACTGGCTAACTGATAGGTCTCAGAATGTCACAGTAAATGGAATCCTCACTGAGAAGGGTGTGTTTCTAATGTGGTCCTGTGGGGACTAGTTCTTGGCTCTGTGATATTTGCTGTTTTTATCAATGACCTGGACGAAAACAGAAATAATCACTGATAAAGTCTGCAGGTAACACAAAGATTGGTAAACAGTGAAGAGGACAGGTTGTTGATGCAGAATGATCTGGCTATCTTGGTACGCTGGGCGCAAGCAAGCAACATGTGTTTAATATAGCCAAAAGTTGTTATACCAATAAACTAAAAACCAGCAGGATCTTATTAAAGGGGAAAAGGCAAAAGATCACGTTTATTGTGAATACAGAAAGGATCATAGTAAGCCGTTAGTTAAAGCTATAACATTCCATTCAATCTCATATTTATTCACACACACACACACACACACGTTCTGCAAGGTTGTTATCATAGTTACCAGCATGCCAAGCCACTGGCCAGGTGGCCTGGACATGAGGAGGGAGCAGGGCCTTGTCAGATGCTCATCTGATGCTCCTGGAAGTTGGTTAGCAGAATCAGACCCCAAAGTTCTCACTTTCTAGAGTCCATTTTTATAAGAATTTCTTCCTATGTCAGTCTCTGGGAATTGCTTCATCATGCTGTTGCTGAATCAATCAGCAGATGGCACATTCCTGACGGCTCCGTGCTGCCAGATGTTATCTTGTTCTTTGGTTCTCCCATTCTTGAGGCTGTTGGGTGGATTCCAGTCTGCCCTCCGGGAGTCCTCTGGTTATTTCCACTTGATGCCTTCTTCAGCCGATGGACACTGGATTCTTAGGCTGGCACCTCCCTGATCATTCAGTTATTATCCACACCAAGCATCCATCCACATATGTCCTCTAGCTCTATTTTAATCACATTTGTTAACAAAGCGAGATGAATACAACAAAAGGGCGGCGAGTCTCTGGGTGCTGTTTCTGTTATTACAGAGTATTGCTTTGAGTCTCTCTGTGTGAGTAGTTGTTGTTACAAAGAATTGCTTTGAGAACAGATTCTGTCTTAGAATGTACTAACTCAATTAGCAGCTTGCAAGTTTCACACATAGAGGGAGAGAAACAGTACCAAAGACCAAGAGACCTCTTAACCAGCAATACCCTAGAATTCAAACCATGGGGAATCAAATTTATTTGTGACTTTAATACAGAACTTTTTTAATATGATCCAACAAAGTAAAGTCATGCACCTAGGAATAAAGTATGTAGACCATACTCAGGGCTTCCAATTTTCAGTTTTAATGTATAAAACACCCTTGATGCAATGGATAAATAAGAATAAAATAATGAATTTGGTGTTTATCCAGTCAATATTGGAAAAACACCGGAAATGGTCACTTGTATCTAAGAGCTTGTCTACACGGAGCAGCAATGCTAACTATGAGGGTGTGATATCTAAAGCACGCTAATGTGTTGAACATTAATTGGTCCTTGTAAACCCTGCTCATGTGCCCTAAAGGTTCCCTAGTGTGCTTTAACATAGTGCTGTTTGAAACAGTAGTATATTGAAGCGCACTAGGGAACATTACAAAGAGATTGCTCATTGTAGTATATACTATTGTAATGTGTATAATATATACATTACATTATTCATTCCAGTATATACAAAGAGCCCTGAACGCCTCGATTTCCTGTCATCTGCATAAAACTCAAAAAATGCGAAAAAATACCCCCCAAATGAAATTAATAATCTCCAAAACGCAGAAACCCCTGCCATACTTACAGGTTGGGAGACTATCCTGGGAAGCAGTGACTCTGAAAAAGACTTTGGGGGTCATGGTGGTTAATCAGCTGAATGTGAGCTCCGAGTGCAACACTGTGACCAGAATGGCTAATAAAATCTTTGGGTATATAAATGGGAGTATTGAGTGGGAATAGGAAAGTTATATAAACTTAGTATTTGGCACTGCTGTGACTGCGACTGGAATAATTTGTCTAGTTCTGATGTCCACAATTCAAGAAGTGTTGATAAATTGCAGAAGGTTTGGAGAAAAGCCCCAAGAATGATTAAAAGATTGAAAAACATATCTGATAGTGAGACTCAAGGAGCTCAGTATGTTTAGCTTAACAGAGATGATTAAGGGGTGACTTGATCACAGTCTGTAAGTATGTAGACGGGAAACAGAAATTTGATAACAGAGGGCTTTTCATTCTAGCAGATAAAGGTATAACAAGACCCAGTGGCTGGAAGCTGAAGTTAGACACATTCAGACTAGAAATAAGGTGCAATATTTTGTTAGGTTAATTAGCCCTTGGAACAGCTCATCTAGGTTGTGATGGATGATCCATCACTGGAAATTTTTAAATCAAGATTGGATATTTTTTTAAAACACATGCTCTAGTTCAAACAGGAACTAATTCAGGGAAGTCCTATGACCTGTGTTATATAGAAGTTCAGACTGTATTATCATAATACTCCCTTCTGGACATATAAACTCTGAATTTCTGAATATCTGAATTTCGAGTCTGCTTGTACGGCCATGGAGTTAATATCAAAACTCTCTTTGACTTCACTGAGAGAAGGATCAGGCCCTCCTATCTACGTCACTACAGTCACCTATCTTTATGGTATCTGACAGCTAGAGAATAAGAAATACAAGATCTGACCAGAATGCCCTATTACAGATCTCTGTTGTCTGGAATTAACAATGCATTTCCTCTCAGCTCTGTGCTGAAACATTGCTACGGAGAGTGGACAGAGACCCTTGTTTTCCCAAAATGGTTTCTGCATCTAATGAATTCATTAGTTATGTATGTGTTTCAGCTGATTAGGGAAGGTGTGTTGGGGAAGATTGCTGCCTTTCCCATAACTCTAAAACCATACACGTTTCTGTGCTTTGCCAGAAAGGCTTGCCGCCCTGTCCATAGAGCAAAAAGGTCGGAGGACATTGAGGAGAGATCTTCAGAGCCTAAGGACATTGCTCATTCTTTGGAGTCCACTGCCATGGAGTCAGATTTGATTCCTTTCCAGAAAAGCACCATCACTCGTTTCCAATCCTGGTTGCATGGAAATCCCTTTGCTTCTCTAACTGGGAATCTGTGCTCTCGGGGTGTGAATCCGTGTTCAGTAATAACATTTAGCACTTACCTTACCGAGTGTAGCACTTTCCATCTCCAAAGCACTTTGCGAGTGTTAATGAATTAATCCTCAGCTCATCATGGGGTGGCAGGTATTTTCAATAGTATTCTCCTCACTTCACAAAAGCAGAGAGGTCATGGTTTGCAAGGCTGCAGCAGGAGTCAGTGTCAGAGCTAGGATTAAAATGCCGTCATTCCTTGCTCCCTGTCCTGTGCTCAGCCCAATATGTCCCTAGGGAGACAGGCTTTTGAAGAGAGAGTAAAGGAACTAAGTATGCATTCTTCAGTTAGATGATGGAGAGGCAGGAGAGAGGAACACAATAAGTCTCTGCAAATATTAGGAAGGCTCCTTACATCTGCTTCCTCTCTGGAGCTAATGATATGCATGTCTGACCACTTGAACCTCTGCTGAGACCACCAGTTCATTTCACGTAGGGCACCAAACAGCCAGCAGCTAGTAATGGCTTTTGATAATCACTGGCCTGACCTGGATCTGTAGTGGTGACCTCTGTCTCCCATTCTGACCCCTCAAGCCACTCTGTTCTGTGAGTACTCCACTGAGCTGAAAGTGTGTTTTTTGTATATAATTACTGTGAAAGGTAAATATACTGTAAGTGAGCACAGTGTAACATCTTGCTTGTGAATAAAGCAGTAAGTGGGTGACCTCAAGGTGAAAAGTTCTGCATTCTGTATGCCAATTTCTTGTGCTTACAAAATTTAAAAAGAGAACAGAATTTCAGTGCAGTGGTAGGATTCCTGGGTGAGTTCTACAACTGTATGCTTCAGTCGTTTGCATTCTAGCAGTCAGTCACCTTCAGCTCAACTCTTTTAGCATAATGCAGTGCTTCCTACTCTCTTTTTGTTGTTGTTGTTGGAAACTTCTTGTAGTGCAGTGGCAGATGGGCACCCTTCCTTGTGTCTCTTCCCTGTCATGACTGCTGCAGTCTGTCTGTCTTTCTTGGTGGCTACGTGTTTTTGTGTGTTCTCATGGCTGAGCTGAGCAGCATGGGAACACCTAGCATGGGTCTGTGATATCCTTGCTTGAACTTGTACACATAAGCTACTTCCGTGGACATCAGTATTAAGGTACTTATGCAAAAGCCCACTGAAATCAATGGAAAGACTCCCATTTACTTCACTTGGATTTGGGCTGGCACTATGGGACAGCTGACACACGAGCAGTGATAGAAAGAAGCAGTTTTCAAGCAGCCATCCACCTAAGCAATGACTGCTCTCCATGATTAACATTTAAATCCATAAGCATTGCAGGGCCTTACAGCCATAGTTAGTGACACATGGCTGCTGTCTACACTGTCACCCAATGTTTCAGCTTGACCTATGGTGACTCGCTGTATTACAGCACCAAAAGCAAAAGGCAGAATGAAGAACAACAAGCATGCCCATTGGATTAGCCAGACACAGCTCAGCTGCCCTGAACTGGTTTACCAAAGGGTTCAACTCTGTTTCCACACCGCAGTTGGATAGTGTCCCTTAGTAATTGATGCAGTATGGCCCATGTACAGTGGTGCATCAGCGAAGAGTACGTATTAGTGAAAATGAGGGCCTCCAGATGTTGAAATCTGGGTTTTATATGGTCTAGAAACTGTTGTCATAAATAGCATTACTTCTGTTGTTGTTAGTAAACCACTCTAATGTAATCATTATTTACCTGTCCTTTGTCCTTCCAGCAGCATCTCTGTGTAGACATATATGTGCAATTAGAGTTAACACAAAGGCACTTAAAATCTGAATGCCTAGTTTATTTCCAAATGGGAAGGTCAGCATCATTATTCTTGGTGGATTCAATTACGAAATCCTGCATAATCATAGCATTTGCTTCCTGTCTGTTAATCATGTCTAGCTGTGCATATAATATGTGCAAGTATAAGCAAAACAAGACATGGAATTTCCATGTGTGGCATGCCTGACATAAGTTCTTACCGGTTGAAATTTGGCTTTCCTAATATGATATAGATTTTTATTGTTTTTTTTTTTAATAAAAGGAAAACCCTGTGGCAAAGAAACGTGGGCAGGCATCTGTTTGCAGTTAATCCTTCAGCTTCATTTAGACTCCACAGGATCTGTGAATGTAAGTCAAAACAGTAGGACAAAGTTGTTAAACCCCAGCAATGGCAAAGCCTCTCAAAAAGAACAGCAATTATCATTAATGGCCCCCCAAAAGTGTTGTTGTTTTTGTTTTGTTTTTAGGGAGAGAGCTCTATTAAAGTGATGTCAAACATTCTTATTTCCTTATTTATTATAGTGCTATTTGCAACCATAAACAATAACCCTAAAATGGAGGACAGTCAATAAAGGGTAAAGTCTCCCATTTAAATGTAAACAGACACTGTCAAGAAAGAAACCATATTTCTGGTGGTTAGGGCTTGATCCAAAGGCTGTTGGAAACAACAGGTGTCTTTCCATTGACTTCAACTCATGCCCTTAAATGTTTTCCTTACCTGTGTTACTGCTCTAGAGTATTACAAATAATGGCAATAATGCCGATTTCTCACATAGAGTTTTTCATTAGTAGATTTCTAAGTGCTTCATAATCTTTATTTACTATCACAACTCCCCTATGTGGCAGGGAAGTACTACTATCCCCATTTTACTGATGGGGAACTGAACCATAGAGAGCCTAAGTGACTGGACCAAGGTCATATGGGAAGTCTGTGGCAAAGCACGGAATTGAACCTGGGTTTCCCAAGTTCTAGGCTAGTGCCCTAGCCACTGGACCATCCTCCATAAAGACCTTTTGAAAGTCTAATTCTCTTTATACCATTTATGCCGGGGGAGGGGGAGAGGGGAGAAGGCTTTCGCACTTTGCTGAGCTTGAACAGTGAACTAGAATGGTCAGTTTCATTTTCTGTCCTTGTGAGGTTCTTACCCCACATTGATCAATGTGGCATGTGAACACCTTCTGTTCTCTCGCACGGTGATAATGCTGCTGCTTGGATGGACAATGCTATAGGGGAACACTAAAGGGACTTGAATTGTTATTGGTTTAAAAATAATGAGTTAAGAGCAGCTTCAAATCCTACACCTGCCCCTGCATCCTACTGTGATGTTTGTGATGCTACAGTTGTGTTATTCTATCTCATTATTTTCTTTTCATCTCTTTGTTGCTATGTAAAAAGACCCACGCAAACAGCAGGGGAAACTGACTCAGACCACAATGCTGTGTTGTGACCTACCTTGCTGGACTGGGACCAACACAGAGCCCCACTGGAGTGAATGGGAATCCATGCAAACACAGCAATCCATAGCTACAGATTGCAGTTCAGGCCAAAAGACCTGGAAAAAGTCTCATTAACTTTAATGATGGAAGCTCAAGCCCTAATTAACTACACTGACTATAATATTTCTTTAATCCTTTGCACTGAAAGTAAATGTAAATGTTATCTGTAACAATAGTGGGTAAAATATATTCAGATGAAAGCATGATTTTGTTTTATAGTGGCCAATGTCTTTTTAAACCCTTCCACTACAAAAAAAAAATGTTTTCATTGTTATTTTGTTTTTAAATGTAAAAAGTTTGTACTCACATTAGAATTTGGTAAGATGCCTCTCCCCTTATTTATTTAATTAATATTGTTTATTTGGCTTATGTCGCTTAATTGTGAGCCTAAGCGAATGACGACGATCAAAGCTTACAATTGAATCATTTTAGCAAGAGAATTTCATCAGAGGGGAATTAAATATGTTTTAACTGTGCACATGAAAAACTAGTGTAGCAAGTCACAATTAACAAAATTAAACTAACATCAAATAATAGAGGCGCAAGGTGGGGGAGGTAATATCTTTTATGGAACCAACTTCGGTTGGTGAAAGAGACAAGCTTTTGAGCTACACAGAGAACTCTGAGTACCTTTCGCAGGCCTAAAGAGGAGCTCTGTGTAAGTCTGAAAGGTTCTCTTTCACCAGCAGGAACTGGTCCAATAAAAGATATTACCTTGTCTCTCTAGTTACCCTCCTTGTCTCCCTAATATCCTGGGACCGACCCGGCTGTAACAACACTGCAAATAACAAAGCAAAGGTGACATTTCACGCCAATATTCAATATATGAGCCATTTTGAGTACTGAGCATAGGGGAATCTTAGAAATTGAAGTGGAATGTAACGGGCCTGATTCTGATCTTCCTTTACAGAGTTAGGGTGTAAAACTGGTGTAGACTTCAGTGGAGTTGCTTACCCCAGTGTAAGTAAAATCAGAATCAAGCTCATTATTTTGTGGAAATTTGCACTGTGGGAAATTGGGTTATTTTCAGTAGGGAGCGAATTTTTTTTTTCTTTTTTAACAGTAATCTCACCTAGTTTTAGGCATGAACAAAGTGAGACAATCTGCATTTCATCAGAAATGTTCTTTGATTCCCTCAAAGGTATGTCGAACTTTGACATGAAATGTTTGATTTTAGGATAGTCATGATTTTTTCCCCAGTGTTAGTATTTTTTAGAGCTGTCAAGCAATTAAAAAAATTAATTGCTATTACTCGTGCGATTAATTGCACTGTTAAACAATAATAGAATACCATTTATTTAAATATTTTGGATGTTTTTCTACATTTTCAAATATATTGATTTCAGTTACAACACAGAATACAAAGAATACAGTGCTTTATATAAATATATATAAAGTATAAATATATATAAAATATATATATTATTTTGGATTACAAATATTTGCACTGTAAAAACAAAATAAATAGTATTTTTCAATTCACCTAATACAAGTACTATAGTGCACTCTCTTTATCATGAAAGCTGAACTTACAAATGTAGAATTATGTACAAAAAATAACTGCATTCAAAAATAAAACAATGCAAGTCCACTCAGTCCTATTTCTTGTTCAGCCACTCACTCGGACAAATAAGTTTGTTTACATTTGCGGGATGCTGCCTACTTCTTGTTTACAATGTTACCTGGAAGTGAGATCAGGTGTTTGCATGGCACTGTTGTAGCCAGCGTCGCAAGATATTTACATGCCAGATTCACTAAAGATTCATAGGTCCTTTCGTGCTTCAGCTGCCATTCCAGAGGATTACTTTTTTTTTATTAATTGTGATTAGTATTTTTAGTTAATCCCGTTAGTTAACTGTGATTAATCGACAGCCCTAGTATTTTTCACTTTCACTTCATAACAAAAATTTGGTGATGTTTACTGGAGTCACAAAGTAGGTCCTCTAGGATTTCAGGACATCTCACAAATCCCCGGGCAATATAATAGAACTGAAACATTTTGATCTTCTGTTTTCCCATATCTGTTTGGACAGAACTGGAACATGAGGGATACACTTTGTCTCTCTTAGTTTTGTAGTGTAAAAGACCCGGGAGTTAGGAAAAACAGATTCTGTTCCTGACCTTGCCACAGACTTACAGTGTGAACTTGGGCAAGTTGCTTAACTTCTCTGTGCCTCAATTTCCTCACCTGCAAAATGATAATAACAACACTGGCTTAACTCACTTAACTTATGGTAATGTTTAATTTAACAATATTTGAAAGTGATTTAAGTTGCTCAGATGAAAAATGAGAAAGGTGTAAAGTATCATTTTATTAAGCCAGTATGCCAGAAAGTTTAACAAATTTAGTCTGAACTGAACCAGCTGGGTTTCACACAACATTAGTTTCTTTATACTTTATTTGTTTACTTCATTAGCTTAAACTGTTACCTAAAAGTGTCTCTACTCATCTCCATAGGAGTCACCATTAAGAACATAAAAATATAAGAATGGACATACTGGGTCAGACCAAAGGTCCATCTAGCTCAGTATCCTGTCTTCCGACAGTGACCAGTGCCAGGTGCCCCAGAAGAAATGAACAGAACAGGTAACCATTAAGTGATCCATCTCCTGTCGCCCATTCCCAGCTTCTGGCAAACAGAGGCTAGGGACACCATCTCTGCCCATCCTGGCTAATAGCCATTGGTGGACCTATCCTCCATGAATTTATCTAGTTGTTTTTGAACCCTGTTGTAGTCTTGGCCTTCACAACATCCTCTGGCAAAGAGTTCCACAGGTTGACTGTGCATAGTGTGAAAAAATACTTCCTTTTGTTTGTTTTAAACCTACTGCCTATTAATTTCATTTCGTGGCTCCAGTTCTTGTGTTATGAGAAGGAGTAAATAACCTTCCTTATTTACTTTCTCCACACTAGTCATGATTTTATAGACCTCTATCATATCCCCCCTTAGTTGTCTCTTTTCCAGTCTTATTAATCTCTCCTCATACGGCAGCCATTCCATACCCCTAATCTATTTTGTTTTCCTTTTCTGAACCTTTTCCAAGTCCAATATATCTTTTTTGAGATGGGGCGACCACATCTGCACACAGTATTCAAGATTTGGGTATAGCATGGACTTAAATAGAGTCTGAGTGCTTTTCTGGATACATTAGTTCCAGATGGAGTCCACAGTTGTATGCAGATCTGCATGCAACATTACCAGTTTTTGCTTAATGATTTTTCACACATATCAGAACTTCACAGTTGGGTTGTAGCAAAATGTCACTATTTCCATCAATGAACATAGTCTTTGGAGAGGAAAACAGTGAAAAAACAGAAGTAGTATTACAGTAACCCCTAAAGGACCCAACAGACCTTGGGTTCCCGTTGTGTCAGATACTGTCCAGACACATAATAAGAGACTGTTTACAAGTGAAAAAGAGAAGACAAAGGGTAGCAGAAACAAGTATTATCTCCATTTTATAGATGGGAGGAATTTAGGCACAGAGAAATGAGAGCAAGATTTTAAAACATGGGTGACTAACATTAGGCCCCTGAGTTTATATCTGGTCACTATAGAATTGACTCCCATGGGAGCTCCTGGGTGCTCAGCCCCTTCAAAAATTAATCCATAAGTAATCATCCCAAGGTCACACATGGAGTCTGTGGCAGAGGAGGGAATTAAACCCAGGCCTCTGGAGTCCCCAGCTGCAGTCTTAACCATAACCCATCTATTCTGGTGTTCACCATGGCTGAAATTGGGTTTTGCATAAATTATCCCCCATGGAAGTGTTGCCATTTTCATAATAAAGATGAACATTTTTGCAGCAATAACAGCATTTCAGGTCTTCCAACCCGAGCTACCTTTCTGGAAAAGAGGCCAAGCTTTGAGTCAGAGCAACAACTTGTTCTGCTTTTCATTAGTATGGTCTAGTGTTTGAAGCACAGTACAGTAACTCCTCACTTAAAGTTGTCCTGGTTAACATTGTTTCATTATTAGGTTGCTGATCTATTAGAGACCATACTTGTTTAAAGTCGCGCAACATTCCGTTATAAGGTTGTTTGGCTCACCCTGCTCCACCCGCCCACCCGGCGCTCCTGCCAGAGAGCGGGATCAGGGCACGGGGACTCGGTCCGCCCGCCCGGCGTTCCAGCCAGGGAGCAGAGGCGGGGCGCGGGGGCTTATCCCACTCTGCCCGCCCGGCATTCCAGCTGGGGAGTAGGCAAGCCCCCGACCCTCGTCCCTGGCAGGAGCACCGGACGGGCGGAGTGGGGCAAGCCCCCGCGCCCCGACCCCACTACGCCCCGCCTCAACCAAGCTTCACAATCATCATTGGTGAGTACAGTAGTAAATAATTTATTTTAAGTTATTTAAAACTTATACTTTATATGTATATAATGTCCGTTATCTGGCAAAAAAAATTTCCCTGGAACCTAACCCCCATATTTACATTAATTCTTATGGGGAAACTAGATTCGCTTAACATCGTTTTGCTTGAAGTAGCATTTTTCAGGAACATAACTACAACGTTAAGCAAGGAGCTACTGTACTAGTTAGGAGTCATCGGAACCTCTGGGTTCTCTTTCAAACTCTGATGCTGATTTGTGTGTGGCTGTAAGTCTCTTAAAATCTGTGCTGTGGAAGGGGTATAAAACCTACCTCTTGAGGAGAGGGTGATGTGAGACTTCCCTGATGAATGAATGCAGATTTGAGAACCTCCGATGAATAGTGCTGTAGAGAAATGTAATGTATGGTTACTGTGTAAACCAGCAAAACTGTGGCATTTTGCCAAATGCCAGCTATGATTCCTTCTAGGAAATTCCTAGTCAGTCTCTGTCAAGGCTGAAGGTAGGCAGCCCTTCTTGGGCAGCCCTTCTTTGTCCTAAGCCATCTCCTGCTTTGTCAGAGCCGAGCTGCTTTGTTGAGGAACAATTCTCATGCCCCCAGGCCTCCCGACATCTTGCAGCGGCAGCTACTGCTCCAGAGCTTGACTCCTGCCTGGTTCCATCTCTTTGTCATGACTGGTGAGCTGCTATATTAATATCAGTGACAAACAGATGTCAGTGCAGCAGCCTGAGATCCAAAAAGCCCTGAAGTTATTTTGTGGGACAGTCGACTCTGCCCTCTTTTCTGTGGTGTCCTCCTTTATTTATTTATTTATTTATTTGGCCCCGCTGTCCTCTTCCTTCCCCCCTCAAGGTCTCAGAGCTTCACATGTCTATTGGGCTACCTATTCATCCAGCCGGATTCTGATCTCACTCACACTAGTGTAATTCCAAGTGTACTCCTTTTTCACGGTAAAAGAAGTCAGGATCAGGCCTGTTGTCTCTTCTCATGTTATCTGAGCCTGTTACACTCGATTGCCAGTAAACAAAAATATAGAAAGGAAAGGGGCATTGCTGTAATGCAGGTCACACAGGGTCTCTTGCTGGCAAAAATCCAGCTACGCGCTGAGCAGCAAACATTAGGACTTCAGTAAACCTGTGGATTTTAATTACCTTTGCATTTAGTACTTTATCCTGCATAACGCATTGATCAATGTGTGTTGCACCCTCTGCTGTGGTTTTATACATAGTGGATGTGAATCTGCTGCAGCGGGCAGCTGGAGGACTCATTCCTGTAGCTCAAGCTGGCAAGGCTAATGCTTTCAGCTTTGGAGATTTTCTCCCTGTTCTATCCCTAATTATGATCAAGATGATGACAGTTACAGCTGTGCTACTAGAATCAATGGGACATCTTTAATTGGGACTTGAGTGGAGAATCTTACATCTATATAGCACCTTTTATAAAGAAGGATCTCAATGCATTACAAACAAAGAGCCTGATTCTGAGAAGTGAGGAGCATCTGCAACTTGCATGGTAATCAGCATTAGGCAGGATCTGGACTGAAGCTCCTGGGGAAAAGGATTTGGGGCCTAATCCTGCACTCACGTCTCCCAGTTTTCCGCCTGTGTGACTCCACAGGCTTCAGTGTATGTGGATTTAACTCCAGATTTACGTTAGCATAAGAGGAGGATTAGGCCTCCCTATGTAGAGGATTGATCCTTCAGACACTTCCTGCCTTGTATAGTTCTGAGTAGTTCCATTGTCTTCATGGTTTTGCAGGCTAGGGCCCTATATTTGTAAAGCTCCGGGTGCACTTCTGGTGCTATTTAAATGATCATCCTTATAAAAATATGCATGGTACAGAGGAGACACTCTGATGCATCTGACACTACTGAAATGCATCTACTTTTGAGGCACGAAAAGCAGTTATGCCAGTAGCTCACAGCAACACTCTCTCACAGGTAAGGACAGAAAGTGAAGGCAAAGTACCATCTTCATCTGAAACTGCAGGGGAAATATTTAGGTATACAGAGTAAAAAGAACCAAAGTTGAATTTAGCCATGACAGAGGTCAAAATTCTCTACTTACACAAGAAGCAAGACAGGATCATTAAGGGCAAAATTGTCTCTTGCATCACACACTTGCACATGGAGAGGGGTGGCATCAGGACTACCCTTGTGGTTGCATGGGCTTCCACTAGTCCAGCAGTTCGCAAACTGTGGGTCAGGACCACATAGTGGGTCATGACCCCCTTTTACTGTGGTTGCCAGGGCTGGCTTAGAATTGCCAGGGCTCCGGGCCCAAGCCAAAGCCCAAGGGATTCAGCCCTGGGTGACGGGGCTCAGGTTACAGGTCCCCTGGCTGGGGCTGAAGCCCTTGGGCTTCAGTTTTGACCCCTTCCCCACCCGAGGCGGTGGGGTTTAGGCTTTGGCTTTGCCCTCCCACCCGGGGTGGTGGGACTCGGGCAGGCTCAGGCTTCAGTCCCCCCCTCCTGGGGTCGTGTAGTAATTTTTGTTGTCAGAAGGGGGTCACAGTGCAATGAAGTTTGAGAACCCCTGCACTAGTTTAACCATGATGGGGGAGCAGTCAGGGAAGCTAAGGTATCTGCAGGTGGGCAGGGGAGTGGACGGAGCCTTGTCTCTGACTTTCCCAAACATGTGCACCAGCCAACATGGAAGTGAAGTGATCTGTCAGTGGTAAAAGTCAGAAGAGTAGTTCTTCCTGGAGCAAGGTGGTAACTAGGGAAGGAATGGGAGCTGTGACTTTTCTTCCCTGTTCCTAAGGCGATGAAGCCACAATGCTACCTCTTACTTCTGGTGTTGGGCAAAGTCACAGTCTTGCTCTACATGATCACATGGGTCCAAGAGTTGTTTTGATATCTCTTCTGAGAGACAGCACCTCCAGTCTGCACAGTGCCTATAACCCCCATGCTGGGGCTTCTGTTCTTCAATAACTCCAAGGGAAGGAATGAATAAACCCCCAGCAAACCACAGCAGTTTTCATTCCAAATCTTTAGCTCCTTCTGTAAATTGGATTACAGCACCCTGGTCTCACCCATGGACAACTTTTGGAGTGTTTTCTACTTCCTTCCCATGATGAGAGACCATCCAGTGAAAGTTCACTCTCTGATGTGCTTTTTTGGATGGCGGGGGACACAGAGGGGTGCATGGTTTAGCTTTGCATTGTAATGTCTTTGGTTGATATAAAATGATCAAAATGTTTCCCCTTTTTTTACTGCTCTCACAACACTGCAGTGAAGCTTTTAAATTCCCTTAATGTTAGTTTGCTCCTGCAAAAAAGATTTCCCGTGCCTCCTACAAACTGCTTTGCCTTTCTGGGGTGCACCAATCGAAGGCATTTGCAAAATGCTCCTGTCTCCGTCTCTGAAAAGTGCCTCCCGATACGTTTCACTGATTAAAAAATTCAGTCCACCAAATGACAGAGTTTGCTCAGCTGGAGTTGACTGTTTGGTTGGGATTAATAAACTGTGTTCCTTTTTCTCATACATCTTCCTGTTTAGCATAAAAGAAAACAAATTACTTTCGGGCTTTCCTGTTCATTTGTTCTTACACAAAGTGTATTCTGGTTACTCGTACAGTACATCTAACTCTTAGAAACAGAACATTGACAACATGACTAAGACTTTCGGCCTGTCTAAGCCGGCCGTCATCACTTAACAAGGGCTGAGCCTGGGCAGTGTGAAATATGCCTCCTTAAGCACTGAATGCTGAGTGAGTCAGAAATAACTGACGGATCTGGGTTACACAAACTCGTGTTGGGATTTACTGGTAGATTTTCAGTTTTAAAAAAGGGAAGTGGGGGGGCTTTAGAGCTTGGATTGATAGCTCTGGAAGCTGAAAATCCTTTACGCACAGGACAGGTTCTATACAGGCTATAACAGAGCAAGTGTTCTTGCTGCTGCTCCTTCAGTGTGCCTCGCTCTTTTTGGGGGGTGGGAATATTTCTGGGGGTTCAAAGGGACAGTAATTCAGGCTCCAGGGCCCTTTCAAGCTTTGGCCTTGCTGCTTAGACTGCCAGGGAGGGTGGCAAGTGAAATAGTACCTCTTGTGCTGTAGACACACGTCCATCTGAAGTGGAGAGACCACCAACTTCTCAGGCCTCTGAACGGGCATCCAGTGGCAATGGCTTTTGGCCATTAATAACTCGGACTGGGGTTTTCAAAAAGACCTAAAGCCGTTAGGAGTCCCAAAGTCATTGACACTCGATAGGATTGGGTGCCTAACTCCCTAAGGCTCTGTTGACAATCCCAGCATCAGGCTGGATTTGAACCCGTGAAAGAGGCTGCGTTCTGTAATTGCTGAGCTACCTAGTCCCATGGACTGTTTCCTTAATACTGGGTGGTGATTGTAGGTGCGCCCCTGAGCAGAAGAGTTTCACCACCCTAGAAGTAGCTTGGGAAGGCATTAAGCTTCAAAAATACAGTTTAGAGGCACAATTCCTAGCTGCTCATTCCTTGGCAATAGTACTTTCCCGCTGGCCTATACCGTCAGCAAATTTCTAATCCCCTCTGCACTGGCACAGGTACTCTGGCCAGTGAGCAGGGGACATGGACCCACAGCTCCTCCCATTCTCCACCGATCTGTTCTGCCAAGGGAGTCAGCCGGTGAGGAGCCCGGGCTACTCCCCTCCAGATGTCTCAGTAGCTCATGTGCAGATGAAAAGGAGCCCTCTAGTACCTAGTCCAAGTCACAATCTTGGGTTTTTTCCAATGATTCCATGGCAACTTGACATTGAAATCTCTTTTCTTTCTGATTTTGTCATTAATTTATTTTAGATTTGTTCCCATGGCTAGCCTCAGTCACTGATCTTCGTGTTTTTCAATAGCATTGACACATTATATGTATTTTGCATTGGCCTGGGAGGGCCCCGTTACAATTAGATTTACAAATCAATTTTCATTGTAGTTCCCAGTTTTCTCCTGCTGATAACTTTCCGAAAAATCCACCACATGGGCTGAAATAGTGGTGGAAGAGCAAGGAAAGGAATGCAATATTCCCATTGTCTAAATAATTTAGCTCGGCTTTGTTTAAACAGACTACAGGCATGTAGTTAAATGCTTGGCTCAGGCGGGGCTGTGGATGAAAACTGAGTACTGAGCACACAGTAGGAAGTTTGTTGTAAGTACAGATGGACCTGAATGAAAACACCATATCAAAATATCTCTGAACTTTGGGAAGAATTCAGATTGGGATCCATATTTTTCATTAGGGTCCCTTCACTAGTTGTAAGGTCCACTCTTGGAGTGAGATTCTTCCTAGTGCAAAGGGCCACTAAGGCATAGGCCTTATACTGGCCCTCAGCAGAGGGGGGAATTTCATGCCTGTGAATGTGACTTGGGATGTGCACAGCTTTCAAAACAAATTTAAGAGGCATCAATTAGGGGAAATTAGGGGAACTGTTTGTCAGATGAATGATTTAAGAATGTGCCAATTAATGGCAGTGTTGGGAAGTATTTATTGCACTCTCTGAACCTGTATCTGACATATAGATATACAAGAGGATTCCAGTATAGAGAAATCTCAGTGCCACATTATACACTAACTAGAAGAAACAGGAAGGAATCCCTTTTATTAAAAGTTAGAGGAAAGTTCGTAGACATCTCAATTTCCAATTCCTGTTGTAAATTCCCAAGTTTAACCAGCCATTTTGGTGCATTCATATTCTTTACTGAACAGCCTTCCAGAGATGACACATTTCATTCTTTTTGACCTGAGAATCACTTGTTTTGTTGTGCTTCATTATTGAAGGTAGTATTACATGTGTGTTTTCTAATATCAGCTATGTTCAGGAATCTCTGTTGTACAAACCAAAGGATAATTTTCGCTTAAGAATTATACACTGCTCTTTTGAAAGGCTATAATAATTCCTATTTCATCTGTCTGTAGCCTGTGGCATTCTAGGGGAAACAAAAAACAAACGGCTAGGTAAACTCTGATTTATGAGCAGTTTTGCTGACAGTGTGAGGTAGGAAGTTTTATGCCACAGACCATATGCATTTACAGGGCTGGATGGCACAGCCCTGTAAATGCAGTTGTGAATGTGCAGTAACTTTCTTTATAAGAATATTTCAAAGAGGGTCAGAAATGAATTATATGAATTTTTCAAATAAATACCATGATGACCCCTAAACTTGTCTGTTGATTTTGATAAGTATGTGCACTTAAGTTTAGCATCTAGTGTTCGAGATATTTCCTATAGCAAGATTAGAGAAGTATAAGGGAATAACACAGATACCGAAGTAACCTTTTCTATTTATTTTAGGTCAAGTTGGCATGGATTTAAGGATCCCCACTGCACATTGTTATTCCAGGGCAAAGATTAAGTTGCATGGGTCAAACTAAGAACACTTTTGAAGTTTGCATAGTTTTTTTTTTTTAAATGTGATTTTTGGATGCTTGAGCGTTTGGGTGGCTAACTTGAGAGATGTTTAAAAGGCCTGATTATCAGGGGGTGGCACTCAGCACTTTCTGAAAGTCAGGCCTCCTCTAAGAAGCCTCAAGTTGAAAATCTTGGCCATTGGTAATATATATCACTGTGTGTCCTTATCCCTGTCAGCCTTGTCTTGCCCCTCATTGTTTTCTACTTATTTAAACTGCTTTTTAAGGTAGGGACTGTCATTTATTTTATGTTTGTGTGGCAACTGGCAAATAGAGGAAGACACCATGTACAGCGCTTTTCTTAGTTTTGAATCGGCAGGGTGCATTGACTCTACTTGCAATGGAAAATGATGCAGTTGTGTTACCAGTTTCACAAAGATAAATAGTCTGTATTTCGTCAAAAGCCAATGCATAAATGAACTCCAACTCTGAAATCCATTCTCCTCAATGGCATGTTTGGCTCTGAAGTTATCAGCGTAGTTGGAGCTGGCAGCACTTCCAATTTAAGAGAAACATCCTTAAAAAGGAGAGTTTAATGAGGCAGTGCAAGAATTCGCAATTTCCCCCTTCTTTCATTCTCAATCAGCTGTACGTTTTGTCTCCTTTTTCGTTCTTGAGGTGCATTGCTTCTCTCTAGCTTAGGGACCAGCATTTGAGACTTCCCTGGAGCCAGAAGCAACTGCGTGAATTGGCTGTTGTGTGGGAAATTTTAAATATCATAATTCTAGACATTGTCTTTGAGCAGATTCACAGTGTTATGTGTCAGGTTTCAGAGTGGTAGCCGTGTTAGTCTGTATCAGCAAAAAAAACTAGGAGTACTTGTGGCACTTTAGAGACTAACAAATTTATTTGGGCATGCTTGGGGATCGCCCAGGAATGTGGCTTATATATCTTGAGCTTGACAACTGGGTCATGTGGCACTGGGTTGGCAGCTGGGTGATATGGGGATGTTTGGGAAGCTGAGGTTGGCGTGGGTATGGTGGGGTTAAGTAGGTGATGTGGAAAGGCATTGAAAATCCTGTGAGTGGTTCACAGCTGTTAACACCTTCCAGATAAGTGGAGCAGCTACTCCAGTGTCCCAAACTGGGCAGGGCATTATTATCCAGTAAGAATGTTTGGTACATTGTGACATGTGTAATAAGATAACTTTCATCCTTTGTGATCCCAAGCTGCTCTGCATGCTTAGCAGCACTGAAATGCCTTCAGGCAAACAGGACATTGGAGAGTACAGGTGACATCTGAGCCATGGACACGCCTTTTCCCTTAGGGAAATACTCATGAGATCTTTGGGATCTCGGGCTCTTGAAGGGAGAGGGAAGTTGGCCAGGTCAGGGTTAAGTAAGGCAGTGTTGAACATAATGGCATCCCATATGTCAGGTTCTCTCTCTTTTTCTTGTCTCCATACTTTGGCTCTACCTTAGAGGTTGCAATCCTGCAGCAATCCTGATCAGCTAGATCAGTCGCTCTCAACCTTTCCAGACTACTGTACCCCTTTCAGGAATCTGATTTGTCTTGCGTACCCCAAGTTTCACCTCACTTAAAACCTACTTGCCTACAAAATCAGACATAAAAATACAAACGTGTCACAGCACACTGTTACTGAAAAATGCCGACTTTCTCATTTTTACCATATCATTATAAAATACATTGATTGGAATATAAATATTGTACTTACATTTCAGTGTGTAGTATAGAGCAGTATAAACCAGTCATTGTCTGTATAAAATTTTAGTTTCCACTGACTTCACTAGAGCTTTTTATGTAGCCTGTTGTAAAACTAGGCACATATCTAGATAAGCTGATGTACGCCCTGGAAGACCTCTGCGTACCCCATGGGTACACATAGCCCGGTTGAGAACCACTGAGCTAGATCATCATAGCCCTTATTTGACCCCCTGCTCAGAGTGTGACCCTTGCCATGGGGAGGACAGCTGCTCACCCAATACTCCCTACTGCAAGTAAGCTGGCAGGGAGGGGCAAAGAGATGGGGAGTGCTGGTTCCATGCCCTGCCCCCACACTCGCTGGCCACGGTAGGTAACCATCACACAGAAGGGGCAGAGGTGGTGAGTTATATGGGTGGGCCCATGGTGCCCATGCTGCAGCAATATTCAGGGCCTGGAGGCCCAGTTCCACCAGTGTTTGGGGCTGGGTCACTCCCGTGGCCTGCCGCCCCACGTGTCTCCCCCCGCCCCACCTGCCACCCCCGCACGCCTCTCACGGAGCGTCCCTGCCTGTGCCCTGGGCAGCGGGTGGCTGCCCTGCTGCTCCGTGCTGCACTCCCTCGGCTGCCGCTGCTGGCTACAAAAGGGAGCGGTGCTGGCGGCAGGCTGAGGAACCGCCGCCTGCGGAGGGAGGAAGGGAGGAGGCGCGCACATGATGGCAGCCCCTCCCGCCCCCGGCACCCGCCACAGGGGAGGCGAGGGGGCTTCGTGGACCTGAGAGGAGCCCTAGGAGCACTTGCAGCAGTGACAGTGATGCGGGGTGAGTGTGCTACTGGGGGGGGGAGCCCTCCCCCACAGCTCGCTGCTGCCAGAAGGGAGAGGGCTGGGGGAGTCCTCCTTTCTGGCCCCAACCCCGGGGCAGCCTGCCTGACCCCAAACGCCCCATCCCAGAGCCCGCACCCCCAGCCAGAGCCCTCACCCCCTATACTCCAACCCTATGCCCCAGCCCTGAGCCCCCTCTTGCACCCCTCATCCCTGGCCCCACCCCACAGCCCTCACTCCTGCACCCCAAGAACCCTCTGCCCTAGGCCTGAGCCCCTCCCACACCCCAAGCCCCTCATCCCCACCCCCAGCCAGAGCCCTCATCCCACCACACCCCAACCCTCTACCCTGCCCTGAGCCCCCTTCCATGCTCCAAACCTCTCAGCCCCACCCGATAAATTTTGTTATGTGCACCAATATGGAGGTGATTTGTCACACATCCCCTCCATATTGGTGCATATAACAAGATTCATTCCGCACATGAGTGGGAAAAATTAGAGGGAGCACTGCTGTATGCTGTATGAGTGCCTGAGGGAAAAAACACGCAACTTAAATCCGGCAGTCAGTTTGGGGTATGATCGTGTTTAGCACAATACGTGATTATTTTATACTCTTTAAAGTATAGAATTGGTTGTATAAGCGTACAACAAAATATAACGTATTGAAGCAGGCGAGTGCTGCTTCTCAATTTCCACTTTTAATTGGCCCTTATAATTTTGTGGCGCCAGCACATTGCAGCTTCATTTTATGCCAGCAACAAATACTTGATTCGTAGGACCAGTAATAATAATCAACAATGGATAAATTCTTAATAAAGTTACCCAGAGAAAAGAAGAAAAGGGTAATTCATCAAGTGGTGGCCTGAGTTCGACACCCAGCTTGCACGCTGAAGTTATACAAAAGAAAGATGCGGCAAATCTACAGGATAAGAAAAGGAGTTTTCAGCAGTCTTGGATATCAAGGTTTACGTGGTTGGAGTACAGTAGCGAATTAGACAGAGCTTTTTGCTCAGTCTGCAAAGACTGTTCTGAAAAGAAGATCTTAAATTTTCTACAAAGGCCAAACCAATGTTTATTTTGTCCGGATTTCAAGCTGGGAGACACGCATTACGTGGTTTTACATCACATGAAAAATCCTCCTGTCACAAGGAAGTGGTAATGAAGTCTGCTGCTCTGCCATCGCAGGTAAATGTTTCTGCCCTAGTGTTGGCCAGTTACAGAAAAGAATCACAATCAGCTACGAATGCTCTGCACAACATTATTACCAGTGTTCAGTGCCTAGCTCAACAAGGAATAGCATTACATGGCCATAATGAGAGTGATTCAAATTTGCTGCAGCTCTTCTTGCTACGCAGGACAGATTCAGAGGAACTGAGACAGTGGCTTAGTCGCACAAAATACAAGTGACTATCACACGAGGTTATTAATGAAATAATCGAAATGACGGCAATGATGGTACTAAGGCAAATGGAGCAAAAGATAAAGGCTTCTAAGTTTTATGCCATTGTAGTGGATCAGACTACTGATTTGTCAAGAAAAGAACAAGTAAGATTTTCTTTATGGTTCTTTTCTAGGGAAGACTAGGAGATTTATGAGGAATTGATTGGGTTTTACCAAACTGATGCAATGGATGCTGCTTCTCTTTTCAAAATTGTGGAAGCTACACTTCTCAGGTGTGATATACCCTTTTTGGGCTACGAGGCCATGATGAACTGCCTGGATGAATTTAGTTACTCTTCAGATGAATTTGGCTGAGATTGTATTCTCGAAGCAATGTCAGTTTTTTTCAACGTACTTTACACTGACAGTTCTTGTGAAATCCATGGGTCCTGTAGAAGAAGCTAACGCAAAAATTCAAAGCCCAAAAGTGTCATTGGCAAGTGTTGTTAAGAAAGTTGGCCTGTTGCAAGAGGTGTTGGGTGGGATGCGCACCAACTGATCATACAGTCACATCTGGGAAACAACGGTAGATAAGGCAAGAAACTTTTATTTAGGTGATCCAACACTCCCAAGAAAACGCAAGCCACCGAGATGGCTTGACCATGGAAGCCTTCCTCACGCCTTCAGTGACCCCAAAGAGTATTTTCATCAAATATATGTCGGGATCATTGATGCTTGCAAAGTTGCCATTGAACAGAGGTTTTCAATGGAAAGCCATTTGCAGTAAAATTGGAGACGCAAATGATGCAGGAAATGGCTCAAAACAGGCCATTGTCCTAATCAGTGAAGCTTTCCATGGTAACATTAACACGGAGAGGCTATCTCTTCATTTAGAAATGCTGAGTGATATTTGAAGATTGAGAAATTGCCAGCTTAATTTGGTGAGCAAAGTGAAGCATTTTCTGAAACAAAATGAAGGCTTGAGTAACAAGTTGGCAGAAGTTACAATTCTCCTGAAATTATTCTACACAATTCCGATTACAACCTGCACCACTGAGCGATCATTCAGTTGCCTGCGCAGACTGAAAAATTATTTGCGAACGACAATGGGCCAAGAACGTCTAAATTATTTGGCATTTCTGCACATTCATGAGGACTCTGCATCTGAATTGGACATTGTAAGTCTCCTGGATGACTTCGTTTCAAAAACCGAACAACGATGAAAAGTGTTTGCTGCCTCCTGAAGAACATCGCAAAAGAAGGGGCTATATTTTGTTTTAATTTTAGAAAGTATTTGCTTTTGAAGGTTATTGATCCAAGAGTGCTTGGTTGTTTCCATATTCAAAAGAGTATTAATAAACTTGATATTCTTAGTTAAATACATTTTTCTTATGATAGTGATATCTTGCAATATAGGGAAACTGTTAAATGCTTACTGTTTCCAGTCCATTTTTACATTATTTTAAAAAATATATATCGACTTACAAGGCAAGTGGGGGGGGGAACTTGGACTTGTTCTGGGAACCACCAAAAATTATACAAACCTGCTGCCCCTGGGAAGGGGGCAGTAAGCTGTATGTAAAAAGTTATAGTACACTGCTCACTCCCTATGGCAAATGGGAGCAGGAGAGGAGTTATAACTCTGAGTCACAATTCATTGTCTGGTCTACTCCTGGGGAGGTACAGCTATTCACTTTTCTTTAATCAGGGCAGAGTGTACAGTTTGGTCTGGTCCCAAGTAACTTTCCCTGTGTCTGGTCCAGTTCAACTGATCCAGAGAGCTAATGCAAACTCAGCTCCTTTGGTTAATAGTCCAGTTTAATTTTGTCCATCTAAGCTATACCCCTGGGCACATCATATTCATACAATTACTTCTCTGTGTCACAGTGCTTCTCCAACATTTGCATCTCCCAGCCCATTCCCTCCTAAACTTTCCCACTCTGCTCCCCCCTTTGCGCAAATGTCTTATTTCTAGCTTGCTTGTCTTTATTTTCTGCTGCAACATATCTTAGAAGTATTACTCCTTTCGTTAGGCAAGCATAAAAACTGGAGCAATATTTCACATTTTTTTATTGTTGCAGCTTTTATCAAATCTTCAGAAAACTGGAGTGTGTCTTACCCTTGCTGTGTAGGCAGCTGTCTCTGACTTTTCGACATGATGTGTCTTTCACTGAAGATGATTAGTTCAGTGGAGTCTCATCTTACGCGGGGGTTAGGTTCTAAAGTCAGCACATAAGACTAAAATCCCAGTCAAAATTACCCTTGAAAATCCCCTAAATCGCCCATAAAGTACAGTATACTGTGCATAGTTTTGTGTACACAACCCTGTGCAGTAATATGTATAAATGTATAATGTATACAGTATATAATAAAGAGTACATATTGTGACAGGGTCAGGCCAGATGGCTACAAAAGAGTGGTCGAAGGTAGATACATTAGTTCCAGGTTAAGCAGGTCCCTTTTCCCTGGGTAAAATAACAGGGACTATTCCAGAACACTGAGGAACTTTATAGAACTAATTAAGGCAGGCAGGCTAATTAGGACACCTGTAGCCAATTGGGAAGCTGCTAGAATTAATTAAGGCTAATCAGGACACCTGGTTTAAAAAGGCTCTCACTCCAGTTAGTGAGGTGCGCGCAAGGAGCTGAGAGTGAGGGCGTGCTGCTGGAGGACTGAGGAGTAGAAACGCTATCTGGCATCAGGAGGAAGGTCCTGTGGCGAGGATACAGAAAGTGTTGGGAGGAGGCCATGGGGAACTCGCCCAGGGAGTTGTAGCTGTCACACAGTGTTACACAAAATACTGTAGACAGCTGTGATCCACAGGGCCCTGGGCTGGAACCCGGAGTAGAGGGCAGGCCCGGGTTCCCCCCATCCCCCCCAACTCCCTATTGGATATAGGAGGAGTTGACTTAGACTGTGGGTCCCACCAGAGGGGAAGGTCCCTGGCGTGTCCCCCGACGCAGTAGGTAGACCAGCAGAGACTGTGGGGATTGTTCTCTTTCCTTTTCCCCATGCTGGCCAGTGATGGGATTATCTGAGTGAATGGCTGATTTGAGCCACGAAAGTGGCCAAACTGAGGGCTACTGTGAATCTCTGAGGTGAGCAAAATCCACCAATAAGCAGAGGACCCACCAAGGTAGAGGAGGAACTTTGTCACAATATGCAAAATATAATTTTACAGTATTGTATTTTTAATTACAGGGAGCAATTACAGTGGGGTAATTACAGGGGGTCATAAGGGCTTGATGTTGATCCAGGAGATGGAGGTGACGGAGAGCTTGGGTGACGGAGAGCGAGTTGTAGACAAAGTGGTTGGCTCTGGTTCAGCTCGAGAAGTTGATTGCGTAGGCTCATCTGCTGCTGGTTGTTTTTCCTTGAAAAACATGGTGAATGGCAGCTGTCACTGTTGTCTCTTGAGCTGCTTAAACATTTCTTGATATGGTCTCAAATCATCTTTAATACTTATGTGTGATTTTGAGGCTTCATTCCATAGAGGGATCGTATTCAGAAACTAAATCATTCTTCATTGGCAGATGCAGCTTCACCAGTAGTCTGCACGTTTTTGAGGTTGAAGCGGTTCCTAAAACTGTTAAGCCAAACTTGGCTGGCTTTGAATTCCTTCTCGTCAGAAGGCTGTCCCTCTTCGGTGGGAGGTTTGAACAGCACGTAGAGGCTAAGAGCCTTTTCTTGCAACATGTTGCCATCGATAGGCACATGTTTACGGTTCATGTCTTCCAGCCATAAGTTTAATGCCTTTTCAGTCTTCACTGAAGTCTTATCACGCACCTGGCTCGTCACCTTAGCAGTTATTGGAGCACTTGATGCCATGGCTTGACAAATTTCTCTCTCTCTCGAATCTTGATGGCACGGATGTTAGATTCGTTGTGGCCATATTTATGTGCCATGTTGGAGACCGACATACTGTCTCTCAATAAGTCCAACACAGCCAGTTTTTCCTCCAGTGTTGGAACAGATCACTGTTTCTTTGGTTGATCACCAGATGAAGTAGTTGGCTTGCCTTTAGGGGCCATGTTGTACGAAAAATACGTATCTTTAAACACTAGAATCACACTCACCGCGGTGAGATGCTCACACTATGAGAGGCACGCAGGAACTGAGACTGTCTGAGGGAACAGCAGATTCACGTCTCCCATCTCACACTCACTCACTCACTCCGCTCATTGAGTGGAATGGTGGGTGGAATCGCCTGCGCTATTTACAGGTATCTTGTTATTTTTCTTTTTTTTTTGCCGAGCACATATAGTTTAATTTGCATAAGTTAAATGCATGTATGATGCGACTCACCTGTATTAAAATCAGAGCAGAGTGTGTGTGCCAAGATGGAGTGTAATGCAGTGCAGTATATGGGAAAAGGTTACACTAATTTGTATCTGTGTGTTGGCAAAAAATGGTCATTTGTGATCTAGGTCAGAGGTCATTAAACTATGGTCCATGAACACGTGTGGTCTGTGGGAGCTGGCTGGTAACCTGCTCACTGTTCTCCTTATTTCCAGCTGCTAAGTAGCATTAAAAGACAGCTAATAATACATTAAGTATCACTCTTCCAAGAAAAGAATTGCTGGAGTTGGCACGGGCTGAGCTGGCCGTGGCCAATGTGATCATGAATGAGAGAAGAGGTAATCCAGGAGACGGTCTCTCTATTAAGATGTAGCCTGCTCTATGGAAAAGTTTGAGAACCCATGGTCTCTGTCAAATGAGTTTGGGGGTCAGTCCCTAGTAGACAAGATTCTACATCACAAAAAATACAAACACACCTGACACATGCCTTTGCCTTTAGTCTCAGCAGAAAGGCCAAGAACTACTTTTCCCTTGGGTTTGAGCCAATGCCCATTAACAACAGTGCGAGCCTTTCCATTGACTTCAGCGGGCATTGGATTGGGTCCTTGGGACTTGATTTTCAAGCATTCAACACGGTGTATCCAGATTTTCAAAATAAATAGCTCAGCTCCCATTTAGATACTTAAAGCAGGGCCATATGGTCCATAATGCTCAGTACTCAGCAACTCTTGCTGTGATTGATGCTGACACCCAGATTTTCCAAAGAGCTGAATAGCCAGTGTGAGCCCACAGTGCGGACGCTTGTTTGGGGGCCAAGATGTGAGCTGTGCTTCTTTGAAAACCTGGCCCCAGTTGTGCATGCTGAACACTTTTGAAAATTTGGGGCTGAGGGTAAAGTTTTAATCTCAAAGGGATGAGGCATTTTTGAAAATGTTACCTTTAGTCTCTCGAGGTTGGGATTGAAACTCACCAGTGGGGCAGCCAGGGGAAGCTTGCATAGCCATTGCCTGCACACTATAGCTGTTCTGTAGATAAACAGCAGCCTTCCTTCCACAGGCCTTTCACAAGACTCTCTGTTCATTTTTACACGGCAAGCTGCTTGGGGCTAAGCCTGTCATTCCCTATCAGTGTAGGCAGCACCCAGCGCAGTGGGGCTAGGTTGGGGCCTCTGCATGCTGCCACAAACTAAATGATAAACTGTAAATTTATATTAAAAAAGGGAGGTGAGAATGGGGCCGGGGGGGGGGGGGCTATCGAGAGGCAAGTGTGGGGAGCGGATCTCTGCTAGTTATGAGAGAGACGTTAATTTAATGTGGCAGTCAAGGAAGATCTGTGAGCCCTGATCGTTTCTTTTTAAATTAATGCCGAAATATGTATGTATTTATTTTACATCAAGAGACTGAGGCATTGCCTTTCCATAGGTCTGAAAGAAAACAAACCCTGACCTTAACTGACAGGATCTACTCCTGTTTTGATTGTATTGATGAATAGAACAACAGCAGGGTGGTGGTGAGTAGAGCCCCCCAAAGGAATATTTAGAAGGGACATTAGTATGGGAACATAAGCTAAAACAGCTATTGACAAGCATGAAGTTCAGAAGCTGCAGTTTTACCTGAAACCTTGTCTTCCCCGCCCATCCCTTGGAAACCTCTTGTCAAGACTGATCATTAGCAGATAAGGGGGCAGTAACAAGGTGCCATTTCCATGAAATTAATCCACGGATAAAGGAAAGGATGGAAAAGGGGACAGACCTATTTTGGGAGTCTCAATACTAATTGATAAAGAATTTCAATGATGGGGAGAAATTGGCTTTCATGTACATTGCCCTTCTTTATAGAAGAGCTTAAGACTCACTCTTTGGGGTTTGTTGGGAATTCATCACATATGGGAAAATCTGTAGGGTTAAGGAGAAAATGATGTTTTCCATAGTTGTTTTTTTATAAACCTTCCTGTAGAACATAATACAGAGATTTATATCCCTGATGTAGAATTTGCTAGTACGGTTCATAAAACCTATAATGAGGATTTCTTTTTTTCCTGAAAAATATATAGGGTTTTAGCATATTTTCTATAGACTCCTAATTAAATTTCTGTAGACTTTTTCAGTAAGAGAATGGTAGATTTTAATCATAGCAAAGGCAATACTGTTCCCTGTTTTTAGGAATCCTCTATCAGATATCCTGTAAAGAGCTATGCGCCATACATAAGCCTGGTCTAGTGGTTAAAGCACAGAAAGGAGAGTAAGGTGAATTTAGTTCTGCTGGTGAGGGTCCTTCTCTACTTGCTGTGTGACCTTGAGACAAGTCACTTAACCTTTCTGTGCCTCAGTTTTCCCATATGTAAAATGGAGATAGTTAACACCACCTCGCAGGTGAGTTATGAACCTTATTGAATTACTTCTTGGATTGAAGGTGCATGAGCAACACGAAATATTATCATTTAGCCAAACCCCTGCTTTACTTACTGTTTAAGTGAATTCCTGCAGGTATGGAAAACTATTTCAACCCTGTTGCACATTACAGTAGAATCTCACTAATTTTTTGCTCTAACGAGCAAGGGACCAATTCTGCAAGTTAGCAAATGATAAAACATGATGAAAAAAAATCAATGCTACTGCACTCAAGATGCAGTAATATTTGGATTAATTTTGGCAAGCATAGGTTAGTTTTAATTATTTATGTTAATACCACATAGATTGTTCGTAAATATTCTACATTGCCTTTTTTTTTTTTAGGAAGGCTGGATTGGCTTGTGATTTAAAGGCAGAGGAGTGGGAGCTGGCTGATTTGAGTTCTATTCTCGTCTTTACCACAGAAAGTGGCAAAACAGCATGTACACCGAATTCCCCAGTGACCCTGGAGAAAGTCACTTAATCATTGCCTGCCTCAGTTTCTTCCTTTGTGCAATGAATGTAATAATACTTAACTATATCTTGAGGGGTGTTATGGACTTTAAAGGTTTGGAAAGCTCTTTGAGATCCTCTCATGGAAGTCACTGTAAAAGTACAAACACATAGCAATATCAGAGTCTGCACAGTAAAGTGGAGTGAGGCCACTGGGGCTCTGTGAATATTGTTGGGTGTGTAGATTAACAAATGTGAATGAGCTAAAGAGCTTCATATGGGACCATCGTTTACTATATATTTATGCAGCACCCAGCATAATGTGGAGCCCAATTTGTTTGTGGCCTTAAGGTATTATTGCAATAGACATGAAAAGAAGTCCATGACTTCCCCCATATAATTGAACTCAACCTTTTGACCTCTAAAACTTCAGATGCCAAATGGTCTCATCAGCAAATATTTACATAACAAGTATCATAATGCAAAAAGAAATGAGTCTAACTATGAGTGTTAATAAATTCAACATTTTTACATTAATAGCATGAAAAGTAACCTAACACAAAACTTCCATGTAGCTGATAAACTCATTTCATTTTTTTACCTCATCCTGCCATCCTGTGTTTTTATCCACCTGTCACATCCTGTCTGACCCTTAGACTATAAAGTCTTTGCAGCAGGGAATGTTTTCTTTCCTATTAATCTGTACAGTGCCAAGCACAATGTGGCCCTGATCCTTGATTGGGCTTCCTAGGTGCGATCATAATACAAGGTGTGACCATAATTACAATATAATAATATTTTGTCTTAGATATTACAGTAATCATAGAATCATAGAATATCAGGGTTGGAAGGGACCTCAGGAGGTCATCTAGTCCAACCCCCGGCTCAAAGCAGGACCAATCCCCAATTAAATCATCCCAGCCAGGGCTTTGTCAAGCCTGACCTTAAAAACTTTTAAGGAAGGAGATTCTACCACCTCCTTAGGAAACCCATTCCAGTGTTTCACCACCCTCCTAGTGAAAAAGTTTTTCCTAATATCCAACCTAAACCTCCCCCACTGCAACTTGAGACCATTACTCCTTGTCCTGTCCTCTTCTACCACTGAGAATAGTCTAGAGCCATCCTCTTTGGAACCCCCTTTCAGGTAGTTGAAAGCAGCTATCAAATGCCCCCTCATTCTTCTCTTCTGCAGATTAAACAATCCCAGCTCCCTCAGCCTCTCCTCATAACTCATGTGTTCCAGACCCCTAATCATTTTTGTTGCCCATCTACAAGTATGTGAATCAGTTTCAAATCTCAGAGTTCAGGAGCATATTTGCCAGCAGGATCTGAGAGAAATGAAAAGGTTAGACTTACTGCTCCAAAAAAGTTTAGACTCATCTCCCACCCAGGAAAAAAAAAAAAAAAGTCAAAACGGGACATTTTGAAAGGGCCATAACACATAAACTACTTAACAGATTCTCTTGTGAATTCTCAGAAAATTTGTTTTGTACTCTGAGGAGAGATCTTACCATTTGCATAACAGAGAGATTTAATCCTTCGCTTTAAGCGCAGATATCAGGGGTGCCTTAGCTAAGGACCAGCTGTGGCGCCCTGGTACCAAATTATTGCAGAAATCACTCCATGCGCCACTGAAATGCCATATTGAATGAGGCAGGCATTTGAGCAGTGCATACACGGAGGTTGTACGGTAGTTCTAGTCATCCTCTGGAGGATAACTATCTTCCAATCCACCTAGTCTGTGTAGTGCTCTTAAACGCCCTCTAACTAGTCATCAGGTCTGGTTTTGTTCCGTGTTCCTGGGCAGCCTGATCCAGAACCCACTGAAGTCAATGAAAAGATTCCCATGGACTTCAGTGGACACTGGATTAGGCACAAGTGAGGTAGGATTAAAAAGGATTTGTCAGAGACTAGTAATAGGTTAGAGCTAATTCAAGACACATTGGTAACGAATTTGAATTTAGATAAGCAAGAAATTTGGGAGGATGCTATTGAAAACATGGGTACCTTGCTGTGCTGACGGTGAACATCGGTCATGTTTGATTGTATTTGCTCAGTCCACTCAGAAATATAGGACAGTTGGGAGCTACTGTATGTGCTGAGAAAAGAGAAGAAAAGGTGTTGTATTTCCATTATTTCCATTTCTAGTTAGTGCCTAGAGATCCCAACTGAGATCACGGTCCATTGTGTTGGGCACTGTATCAACATCTAGTGAAAGAAAGTCCCTGACCTGAAGAGTTTTTACTATCTGAATAGATAGGGGAATGGGTAGGAGTGAAAAGAGAGGCACAGAGAAGTAAAGTGACTTTCTTAAGGCCTCATACTAGGTCAGTGTGAGCAAAAAGTTTTGCTCCCCACCTTACTCTTGAATTGGTAGTTTGTTCCAATAGTTAATTACCCTCACAGTTAAAAAGCCATGCCTTATTTCCAGTCAGAATTTGTCTAACTTCAACCTCCAGCCAGCGGGTCTTATTATACCTGTGTCTGCAAGATTGGAGTACCCTCTGCTATTACATTTCAGTCTTTTAGACCTTATGTCATAGAATTGTTGGTGATGTGTGTAAGCCCTGTGATGAGGAGCTAAACTTTGAAATTGGCATGTAAGCTAGGAACTAGTTGCCAAGAGTCTTTCAGTGTTGCAGCCTTGCTGTTCTTTGCTGTTGGAAGGAATTTGACCATTGAAGTGAAGCTGAAAAACATGGACCATGGACCCTGGTACAGGGTTTCCTCAGCAGTCCAGACTGTATGAAAGCCACTGCTTCCCCCAAAGTGTCTGCGAAAGCCTCATGTCCTCAAGGTCTGAACAGTCAAGTTTTTCTGCTGATGTAACGCTCCAAGTTAGACATTTGGATCATTGGGTCCTGAAATTTCTGTGGCTCTAGACAGAACTCAAATCCTCTCTCATCCCTTCTAACTGGCTCCTGCCATTCCAGTTGGGCTCAGCTGGGTTAATCTCTTACTCTTCATAAAGTCAGTTCTTTTTTCTAACTTGCCTCTGGAGTCTTAGATAAAAATATGCCAAACAGAGTTAGTTCTGTCTTCCCTCTTCCCATTTGATAGTGGTTGGTATATGGTGAAGGCTGGTGGAATTTGCCCAAAAAGGGAAATGAGTAGAAAGATTTAGTTCCCTTGGACACCTAGAAGACGTTGCCTTTCCTAGCAGTGATTTCAATTTGCATTTGTTTGTCTCCTCAGAGCTATGAAACATGCTCCACAGACTACACATTTGAATGCCTAAGTACTGCGATTCGTTCTGTTAATCCTGTCCACTCGGGGAGTCTATGAATTCCTTACTAGAGGGAATCTGTTTAAGATTTGGTGTTCTGCCAGGATAATGCAAGATGACAAGTGCTTGGGGAGATGATAAATCTGGATTTAAGGACTTTTTTCATGGTAGGTGAAGAATGGGGTAGAAAATGTTCATTGATTAAGCCCGGGGGATCTTCTCAATGCTTTATGTGGAGTTTAGTCATGTGACTCACCAAAACCCATGTGAGACACATGGCTTGACATCCCTATGTAGCAGGTCTTTGAAAATATACCTGCGTCTTTCTGCTTTGGAGGGCAGGGTTTGAGTTAATGAGTGGGATTTAGGGCCATGTCTGTAACTGGTGTGGGGTTTCTGTAGGAGGAACGTACATGCTATAAAAGTGTTCACCAGCTGCTTCCCACACCTGGGGTTATGGATATCCTGGAGTTGCCTCTCTAGAGTCTCAGCAAACGGAAATTGCCAGAGTTTCGTTCCATAAGGCTCTTGTGCATTTGATATTGATAAGGAGATTGCTGCAGGGCCTCATTATCTCCTGTCTTGATCACAGCAACCTCATCTCTAGCATAGCCAACTCCCGCCTTGCTCTCTCCAGCCCACTCAAAAAACATGGTGCCTATCAGATAACGGCCAGGCAGAGGGCATGTGGGGATTGTTGATATTTCAAAAAGTGCCAGTGACGTGAGACCTGTCAAGCTGTGCAGAGAGCCAGCCTAGTTAAAGACAGGTTTCAGAGTAGCAGCTGTGTTAGTCTGTATTCGCAAAAAGAAAAGGAGGACTTTTGGCACCTGAGAGACTAACCAATTTATTAGAGAATAAGCTTTCATGAGCTACAGCTCACTTCATCAGATGCATTCAGTGGAAAATACAGTGGGGAGATTTATATACATAGAGAACATGAAACAATGGGTGTTACCACACACTGTAACCAGAGTCATCACTTAAGGTGAGCTATTACCAGCAGGAGAGCTGGGGGGAGGGGGAACCTTTTGTAGTGATAATCAAGGTGGGCCATTTCCAGCAGTTGACAAGAACGTCTGAGGAACAGTGGGGGGTTGGGGTGGGGATAAACACGGGGAAATAGTTTTACTTTGTGTAATGACCCATCCACTCCCAGTCTCTATTCAAGCCTAAATTAATTGTATCCAGTTTGCAAATTAATTCCAATTCAGCAGTCTCTCGTTGGAGTCTGTTTTTGAAGTTTTTTGTTGAAGTATTGCCACTTTTAGGTCTGTAATCGAGTGACCAGAGAGATTGAAGTGCTCTGCAACTGGTTTTTGAATGTTATAATTCTTGACATCTGACTTGTGTCCATTTATTCTTTTACATAGAGACTGTCCAGTTTGACCAATGTACATGGCAGAGGGGCATTGCTGGCACATGATGGCATATATCCCATTGGTAGATGTGCAGGTGAACGAGCCTCTGATAGTGTGGCTGATGTGATTAGGCCCTATGATGGTGTTCCCTGAATAGATATGTGGGCACAGTTGGCAACGGGCTTTGTTGCAAGGATAGGTTCCTGGGTTAGTGGTTCTGTTGTGTGGTGTGGGCGCTAGTTAAACAGAATGCTTTCATCACTGTTACTCTGGTACCCCACTCCAAGCCTTTCTCTCATACTGTTTGTTATTACGATCACTTGTTGCATGTTGCTGGATAGCAACCAGCACAAGACCCAGATCCTGATTATACATGTGCAGAATTCATTGGTTTGCATGCACATCATATAGGATCATATTCAGAGATGCCAAACACCCACAGGTCCCATTGGGATGCCATGCACCCGTGGAAATCATGTTTCTGGTTTCTAAGATCCCTACATTGGGCGTCCCAAAATCCATCTCATAAACTGATCTCCATGGTATTTAGTTCAGCTACCTCAGAAGAATCCTGCCAGGATTTGGACTTGTGGTTCTCAGGACTCAGTGTGTTTCAAAACCTGAGCCTTAGACTTTATAAGCCATTCCTTCCAGCCACGATACCACATGGGCCTCAGCTTCATTTACTTGTTTTATCAGTCTCAAAAGCCAATGATTTTTCTTGATACACTTTGCCACCCCAGACAGTTGTGCCTTCATAGCCACACTTGCTGCAAGCCTCTATTGACGACTGCACCTTCATTCCCTATGTAGAGCTTTCATTGATCTTGATGAGAGTTGTGTGTGAGGTTCGAGTGCAGGATATGCAGGCAGTGAGATAAGAATGCTTTTGATAAGAGTTTGCACTTAAGATAAGATTCTGTAGTGCAATGGGAGAGCTGCATTTTCACCTTAATTATCAGTCACCTTCCTCTGTGTTTCAGTGGTGGGTGCCCCGTTTAAAGAAAGAAATAGAAAAACAACAATCCAGGCACCAAGGAATGACCTGGAATCCCATAGAAACTGCCATCGATAAAATCTTTAAAAATGCATCGTGCTGCGGCTGTGAATCTTAAACAAAGCACTGTGCATCCTGAGCAGCGCTCAGGAAGGTGTGTTGAAAAACCCAATCATCAAGCCCTGTCGTCAGTGATAATCTGCAGCAAGACCGTTCATTCCCAACAAAATAAGGAGAGTCTTTGGGAAAGGTTTTTCTCTTTGAGAATGGACCTTTAAAATGCAGACCAGTCCTTCAGTTTGTACGACAGAAATGCCATGCTTTATAAAGGCAGAGATGATAACAATAGACTTATTAATACTAGCTCTATAATTATAATAAAACTATTGAGTCTCATCTCTTTTACATAGATGGCAGTATGCAAATAGGGAGGCATCTGCCTTGATAACTGCGGAGGCTATGAAAATCTTTATTTGAAGAATTTAAATCAGGTTTCCTGCTGCATTCAGTACTCAAAGTTAGAAAAGGAGCTCTCCCCCCCACCCCAGCCCTTTCTTTCTGAACATAACAATGCATTTTAAACTGCTCTGAAATTGCAAAGCTATTTCACAGTTTCATAGAGAAGAAATGGCTTGAGGGAACCATTTGCCTTTTATGCCTGGAACATCAAAATAAAATACCAAATGGGAAAATGAATTCTGTTGTGCGAAGGGTGGGAGCGATGCAGAACGGATTTTTGTTCCAGAGGGTTCATCGTCTGAGGGGTCAGAGCAGAGTTGCATGAAAGTGTAAAGTCATCCTCATTCACGATACTGTGATGCTGTCTGTGCGTGGTGACAGGATGAGTAAACCTGCTTTAAAAGTGTGAGGGAGGAGGGCATTCACCCCTGTTTCATTAGAACCACATCCTGTAAGATGTTGATCACAGAAGGAGTGCAGGCAGCATGATCTAGTGGAGAGGACAAATGCTCGTGTCGATTTCACCTCCGTGATCAGGTCCCTTTTCTACAGCGGAGGCCATCTCTCTGTGAACCTTCCTGCAACAAGCAGTAATTAATATACATAATCAGAAAGATCAGGAAGGACAAGGCACATGTGATACTCAGGCCTGGTCTACACTACGAGTTTATGTTGGATTTAGCAGCGTTAAATCGAATTAACCCTGCACCCGTCCACACAACGAAGCCATTTTTTTGACATAAAGGGCTCTTAAAACCGATTTCTGTACTCCTCCCCAATGAGGGGATTAGCACTGAAATTGATATCGCCATTTTGAATTAGGGTTAATGTGGACGCAATTAGAAGGTATTGGCCTCCGGGAGCTATCCCACAGTGCACCATTGTGACGGCTCTGGACAGCACGCTGAACTCGGATGCACTGGCCAGGTGTACAGGAAAAGCCCCGGGAACTTTTGAATCTCATTTCCTGTTTGGCCAGGCGAGCTCATCAGCACAGGTGACCATGCAGTCCCAGAATCGGAAAAGAGCTCCAGCATGGACCGAACGGGAGGTACTGGAGCTGATCACTGTATGGGGAGAGGAATCCGTGCTATCAGAACTACATTACAAAAGACAAAATGCCAAAACATTTCAAAAAATCTCCGAGGCCATGAGGGGCAGAGGCTACAGCAGGGACATAACACAGTGCTGCTTGAAACTTAAGGAGCTCAGACAAGCGTACCAGAAAACCAAAGAATCAAACGGACGCTCCAGGACAGAGTCCCAGACATGCTGCTCCTATGCTGAGGTGCATGCAATTCTAGGGGGGGCAGCCACCACTACCCCACCCCTGTCCGTGGACTCCAATGATGGGGTACTCTCCGCCATGCCTGAGGATTTTGCGGATGGGGAAGATGAGGAGGAGGAGCTTGAGGAGAGCACACAGCACACCATTCTCCCTGACAGACAGGATCTTTTTATCACCCTGACTGAAATACCCTCCCAACCCAACAAAGCCGGAGAAGGGACCTCTGGTGAGTGTACCTTTTTAAATATAATACATGTTATAAAAGCAAACGTTATTTTTAATGATTAAGTTTCAGAGTAGCAGCCGTGTTAGTCTGTATTCGCGAAAAGAAAAGGAGTACTTGTGGCACCTTAGAGAAATAAATTGGTTAGTCTCTATGGTGCCACAAGTACTCCTTTTCTTTTTAATGATTAAGGAACCCTGAGGACTTGGGATGCATTCGTGGCCAGTACAGCTAGTGGAAAAGTCTGTTAAGGTGTCTGGGGATGGAGCAGAAATCCTCCAGCGACATCTCCATGAAGTTCTCCTGGAGGTACTCTAAAAGCCTTTGCAGAAGGTTTCTGGGGAAAGCAGCCTTATTCTGTCCTCCATGGTAGAACACTTTACCACACCATGCTAGTAGCAAGTAATCTGGTGTCATTGCATGACAAAGCCTGGCAGCGTATGGTCCCGGTGTTTGCTGGCATTCAAGCAACATCCGTTCTTTATCTCTCTGTGTTATCCTCACACAGGTAACCTGGTTGAAATAGGGGAATTTAATTAAGGGGACATTCAGAGGTGGCTGTTCCTACTGGGCTGTTTGCCTGTGGCTGAAAAGAAATCCTCCCTGCAGTTAGTCCCGCGGTGGGGTAGGAGGGGAGGGGGGCATTGGCGCTGAGCTGTTCGCGTTTGGCTAGCAGGGATCTTCCCTGATACCAGCCACGTGGTGGGGGGAGGGGTAAAGCGATCATCCCAGAGAATTGGATGGGGGGAAAGGTTAGTTTGGTTTCTGCTGCTGCACATTAACAGGAAAACGGTAGCACTAAATGGCCAACTCAACGTGCTTTGCTTGGTATGGGAGAGGAGGGCGCTGCTGTTATGAAGGTTGCAGAAGCAGAAGCCGACTATGGCTTACCATGGCCGCCTGCAAGCCGAATTCTGTTGCCCGGCCCTGCATGTGTGATCTCTAACACCAAAGACGCAGGCACTCAATATAAGATGCAGAATGCGACCTTGTACCAAAATCTCATGTGCTATGTAATGTGAATAGTGTTGTTCACCGTGAAAGAGTATAGCCATTGTTCTGTAAAATGTATCTTTTAAAATACTTCACTCCCTTTTTTTCCTCCAGCAGCTGCAAATATTTCAAGCCTTCCTCCTCCATCCCAAAGGCTATCTCAGATAAGGCGGTGAAAAAAACGCACGCGCGATGAAATGTTCTCTGAGCTCATGCAGTCGTCCGGCACTGACAGAGCTCAGCAGAATGTGTGGAGGGACACAATAGCAGAGTACAGGAAAGTGGCTGATGAATGTGAGGAGAGATGGCAGCAGGAAGATCAGAGGAGGCATGAGGCAACGCTGGGGCTACTGCAGGATCAAACGGACATGCTCTGGCTTCTGGTGGAGGTTCATATATGGCAGCAGGATCACAGACTGCCGCTGAAGCCCCTGTTTTACCACCCTCCCTCCTCCCCAAGTTCCATAGCCTCCTCACCCAGAGGCTCCAGGCATCCAACCACTCCACCCCAGTGGACAGCCCAAGCAACAGAAGGCTGTCATTCAACAAGTTTTAAAGTGGCCTTTTCCTTCCCTCATACCCTACTCCCACACCCCACCCGGTCTGCCTTGTGAGTTATCTCCCTATTTTTATAATCAATTAATAAAGAATACATGGTTTTTAGACGATAGTGACTTTATTTCCTTTGCAAGCAAGCTGTGATCTAAGGGGGGACGGTGGGTGGCTTACAGGGAATTTAGAGGCAACCAAGGGGGGTGGGTTTTCATCAAGGAGAAACAAACAGAAGTGTCACACAGTACCCGGGCCAGTCATGAAACTGGTTTTCAAAGCTTCTCTGATGTGCAGCGCTTCCTGCTGTGGTCTTCTATCCGCCCTAGTGTCTGGCTGTGTCTATTCAGCGGCCAGGCGATTTGCATCAACCTCCCACCCTACCATAAACGTCTCCCCCTTACTCTCACAGAGACTGTGGAGCACACAGCAAGCAGTAATAAAAATGGGAATATTTGTTTCGCTGAGGTCTGAGCGAGTCAGTAAACTGCGCCAGTGACCCTTTAAACGTCCAAATGCACATTCTACCACCGTTCTGCACTTGCTCAGCCTATAGTTGAACAGCTCCTTCACGAGCCATGGCATTAAGGGGTAGGTTGGGTCCCCAAGGATAACTATAGGCATTTCAACATCCCCAACAGTTATTTTCTGGTCTGGGAAGTAAATCCCTTCCTGCAGCCATTTAAACAGACCAGAGTTCCTGAAGACGCGAGCATCATGAACCCTTCCCGACCATCCCACATTGATGTTGGTGAAATGTCCCTTGTGATCCACCAGTGCTTGCAGCACCATTGAAAAGTAGAATCATAGAATATCAGGGTTGGAAGGGACCTCAGGAGGTCATCTAGTCCAACCCCCTGCTCAAAGCAGGACCAATCCCCAACTAAATCATCCCAGCCTGACCTTAAAAATATCTAAGGAAGGAGATTCCACCACCTCCCTAGGTAACGCATTCCAGTGTTTCACCACCCTCCTAGTGAAAAAGTTTTTCCTAATATCCAACCTAAACCTCCCCCACTGCAACTTGAGACCATTACTCCTTGTTCTGTCATCAGCTACCACTGAGAACAGTCTAGATCCATCCTCTTTGGAACCCCCTTTCAGGTAGTTGAAAGCAGCTATCAAATCCCCCCTCATTCTTCTCTTCCTCAGACTAAACAATCCCAGTTCCTTCAGCCTCTCCTCATAAGTCATGTGTTCCAGTCCCCTAATCATTTTTGTTGCCCTCTGCTGGACTCTTTCCAATTTTTCCACATCCTTCTTGTAGTGTGGGGCTCAAAACTGGACACAGTACTCCAGATGAGGCCTCACCAATGTCAAATAGAGGGGAACGATCACGTCCCTCGATCTGCTGGCAATGCCCCTACTTATACATCCCAAAATGTCATTGGCCTTCTTGGCAACAAGGGCGCACTGTTGACTCATATCCAGTTTCTCGTCCACTGTAACACTTCAGTCCTTTTCTGCAGAACTGCTGCCAAGCCATTCGGTCCCTAGTCTGTAGCGGTGCATGGGATTCTTCCGTCCTAAGTGCAGGACTCTGCACTTGTCCTTGTTGAACCTCATCAGATTTCTTTTGGCTCAATCCTCTAATTTGTCTAGTGCCCTCTGTATCCTATCCCTACCCTCTAGCGTATCTACCTCTCCTCCCAGTTTAGCGTCATCTACAAACTTGCTGAGGGTGCAATCCATACCATCCTCCAGATCATTTATGAAGATATTAATAAAACCGGCCCGAGGACAGGCCCTTGGGGCACTCCACTTGATACCAGCTGCCAACTAGACATGGAGTCATTGATCACTACCCGTTGAGCCTGATAATCTAGCCAACTTTCTATCCACCTTATAGTCCATTCATCCAGCCCATACTTCTTTAACTTGCTGGCAAGAATACTGTGGGAGACAGTGTCAAAAGCTTTGCTAAAGTCAAGGAACAACACGTCCATTGCTTTCCCCTCATCCACAGAGCCAGTTATCTCATCATAGAAGGCAATTAGATTAGTCAGGCATGACTTGCCCTTGGTGAATCCATGCTGACTGTTCCTGATCACTTTCCTCTCCTCTAAGTGCTTCAGAATTGATTCTTTGAGGACCTGCTCCATGATTTTTCCAGGGACTGAGGTGAGGCTGACTGGCCTGTAGTTCCCTGGATCCTCCTTCTTCCCTTTTTTAAAGATGGGCACTACATTAGCATTTTTCCAGTCGTCCGGGACTTCCCCCGATTGCCATGAATTTTCAAAGATAACGGCCAATGGCTCTGCAATCACAGCCGCCAACTCCTTTAGCACTCTCAGATGCAGTGCATCCGGCCCCATGGACTTGTGCTCGTCCAGCTTTTCTAAATAGTCCCGAACCACTTCTTTCTTCACAGAGGGCTGGCCATCTCCTCCCCATGCTGTGCTGCCCAGTGCAGTAGTCTGGGAGCTGACCTTGTTTGTGAAGTCAGAGGCAAAAAAAGCATTGAGTACATTAGCTTTTTCCACATCCTCTGTCACTAGGTTGCCTCCCTCATTCAGTAAGGGGCCCATACTTTCCTTGACTTTCTTCTTGTTGCTAACATACCTGAAGAAACCCTTCTTGTTACTCTTAACATCTCTTGCTAGCTGCAACTCCAGGTGTGATTTGGCCTTCCTGATTTCACTCCTGCATGCCCGATCAATATTTTTATACTCCTCCCTGGTCATTTGTCCAATCTTCCACTTCTTGCGGTTTATGTACTGGCTGCCCTGGTGGTCAGGTCCCAAGATAGGGATATGCATTCAGTCTATAGCCCCACCACAGTTAGGGGAATCCCATTGCAGCAAAGCCATCTAGTATGACCTGCACATTTCCCAGAGCCACTACCTTTGATAGCAGCAGCTCAATGATTGCGTTGGCTACTCACATCACAGCAACCCCAACAGTAGATTTGCCCACTCCAAATTGATTACCATCTGACCGGTAGCTGTCTGGCATTGCAAACTTCCACAGGGCTATTGCCACTCACTTGTGAACTGTGAGGGCTGCTCTCATCTTGGTATTCTTGTGCTTCAGGGCAGGGGAAGGCAAGGCACAAAGTTCCATGAAAGTGCCCTTACGGATGCGAAAGTTTCGGAGCCACTGGGAGTCATCCTAAACCTGCAACACCATGTGGTCCCACCACCCTGTGCTTATTTCCCGGGCCCAGAATCGGCGTTCCATAGCATGAGCCTGCCCCCGTAACACCATGATCTCTGAATTGCTGGGGACCGCGGTTTTAGAGAAATCTGTGTTCATGTCCTCATCACCGCGCTTCCATCGCCTCCTCACCTAGTTTTTCAGGTGCTGGTTCTGCATAAATTGCACAATAATGCGCGAGGTGTTTACAATGGTCATAACTGCTGTGGTGAGCCGAACGGGCTCCATCGTTGCCGTGCTATGGCGTCTGCTTGGGCAATCCAGGGAAAAGGGCGTGAAATGATTGTCTGCTGTTGCTTTCACGGAGGGAGGGAGGGAGGGAGGGTTGACTGACGACATTTACCCGTATCCACCCATGACAAATTTTTGGCCCCATCAAGCACTGGGAGCTCAGCCCAGAATTCCAATGGGCAGCAGGGACTGCGGGAAAACTACCCACAGTGCACCGCTTGGAATGTTGACACTTGCCATGGTACTGTGGACGGACACCGCCGAATGAACGTGCTTAGAGTGGACACATGCATTCGACTTTATACAGTCTGTTCCCAAAAATCAACTTCTGTAAAATCGGAGTACTTTCATAGTGTAGACATGGCCTTACAGACTTGGATTTGGCTCAGTACTTTTTGGTACTTGCACCTTTCCAGCACTGCACATAGAGTAACAGTCATACCTTCATGCAGCAGCATTACTCTTGGTTATCATCTCTGCAATATTTAATGAGCACTCCTCAAGCCCCTCTTCCTTGGGGAATATGCTGCTAGTTAATCTCCCACCAGCAGTTGTCTGGTGGGATTGTTCTTGAAAGAGACCAAAAAAATAAAAACAAAAGCAAACCCATCACCTTGGCAGGTGCACTCTTCCCACCCTTCTACCTTCGTTGGAGTCTGCCAATGGATTTGGTATTAGAGGAAGGAACTAAGGAGGGCCAAATGTTATCCTTACCCTATATGTAGATCCAAACATTCAGATCTGCAAGAGGAAGCTCTCACAAACCCGACAGGCCTTATCTCTCTAGAGTTTCTGTAGCACAAGAGAAATGCATCCCCCACATGGGGATCTGCAGAAGCAATATTTCAGATCAGTGGTTCTCAACTCTTCTCCATACCTGGAGGCCTCCCTCCCACTCTCCTTCCATCTAGACTGGATGTGCCTCCAGTTTACCAATATTCATATATTAATACATTCATAATATGGGAAAGGTAGTGTCACTGTGACACCCTTTCACAACCCCCAGGTTTAGCTGTTGTTTCAGGCTTTCTGCATATTCAAGCAGGTGCCACTGCATTTATTTATACTTGGTCTACATTTTAAAAGTGATTTCTGCAACCATCAGGACTAAATAAATATAAATACACACACACATATGTATGTATATTTAAATTAAAGGATAAGAAAGGCGGGGAAATGGAGGGTATTCATGTCTTCCTTGGGGGAGTCATAAATCCGTAGTCAAGAAACCTGTGTTTAATAAAATGGGTCACTAGGAAGGTAAAGGTTTTTTCACTACACAGTTGGGAGTGTCATCCCAACCTTCTCCTCATGGTTTTACTTGTCTCTCTTCAGAGCACAGGATATAATTGTCTTTGAAAGCACCAGACAGTACTTTGTCCCAGAATAATATAATATAGCAGTTTTGTGTGGGTTTATATAACATATAATATATATATAATGTATATATAATATAATATAACATAGTGGGTTTGTGTATGTGCTGGGGGGAGGGGTGGAGAGAAAACCTAGATTTGTGCTGGAAATGGCCCACCTTGATTATCATACACATTGTAAGGAGAGTGATCACTTTACATAAGCTATTACCAGCAGGAGAGTGGGGTGGGGGGAGAGAAAACCTTTTGTAGTGATAATCACCCATTTTTTCATGGTTTGTGTGTATAAAAACGTCTTCTGTACTTTCCACAGTATGCATCCGATGAAGTGAGCTGTAGCTCATGAAAGCTTATGCTCAAATAAATTGGTTAGTCTCTAAGGTGCCACAAGTACTCCTTTTCTTTTTGCAAATACAGACTAACACGGCTGTTACTCTGAAACATAGCAGTTTTGATTGCCTTAAACAAATCAGGCTTCCCATAGCAAGTAGACTGAAGAAGTTAAAAGACATGAAAATATATAAGATGTTAAATATTAAGTGGAACATTCAACGTAATATAAGAATGACGATAATGGGTCAGACCAATGGTCCCACTAGCCCAAGATCCTGGCTTCTGACAGTGACCAGTGCTTCAAAGGGAATGAACAGAACAGGGAAATCATCAAGTGATCCCTGTCGTCCCGTCCCAGCTTCTGGCAGTCAGAGGCATAGGGACATCCAGAGCATGGGATTGCATGCATGACCATCTTGGCTAATAGGTCCACCAATGGCTATCCTCCATGAACTTATCTAATTCTGTTTTGAATCCAGTTATAGTTTTTGGCCTTCACAACATCCCCAGGCAACAAGTTCCACAGGTTAACTGTGCATTGTGTGAAAAAGTGCTTCCTTTTGTTTGTTTTAAACCTGCTGCCTATTAATTTAATTGGGTAACTCCTGGTTGTTGTGTTATGTGAAGGGGTAGATAACACTTCCTTATTCATTTTCTCCAGACCATTCATGATTTTATAGACTTCTGTCATATCCCCCCTTAATCTCTTTTCCGAATAGTCCCAGTCTTTTTAATCTCTCCTCATATGGAAGCTGTTCCATACCTTTAATAATTTTTGTTGCCCTTCTCTGTACCTTTTCTATTTCTAATATATATTTTTTTAGATGGGGCAACCAAAACTGCACGCAGTATTCCAGATGTAGGCGTACCATGGATTTATATAGTGACATTCTATTTTATGTTTTATTATCTATCCCTTTCCTAATGGTTCCTAACATTCTGTTAGCTTTTTTGACTGCCGCTATAACTTGAACAGATGTTTTCAGAGAACTATCCACAATGACTCCAAGATCTCTTTCTGGAGCGTAACAGCTAATTTAGACCCCATCGTTTTGTATGTATAGTTTGGATTATGTTTTCCAATGTGCATGTTTTCCAATCCTGTCTAGAGGTGTGGGACAGGAATTCATTATCATCAATGAATACAATTTACTTACAAAAAAATAAAAATAATTTTGAAAAAAAATATTGAAATATTCAAAGGTTTTTACCGTGGAGAAGTGTATGCAGGTGTGCCTTGTGGTTCTCTCTTTGTCTTGAACCACATGTGGTCAAACTCTGGTTGAAATTTCTAGGGAAAAAAACAAAAAAGAATTGTTGAAATTGTTTTATGAAACATTTTTTTTTAGCTGTTTTTCAACCAGCTCTAACTCTCATAATGGAGTCTCTGTCTCTTGGCTTCTGGGGAGAAAAGTCCTTCTTGACACAGGGACCCTGTTTGTAACAGGAAATCTTCTTTTGACCTTGCCCATTGGGCAGGTGATGGATGAAACTCCCAAAACATGGATTGTTGTGGCCGAGGTGTTACTACTGTAAGGGGCGAGCTTTGGAGGAGGGGTCTTCCAGCCAGAAAGCTCAGGGGCGGGAGAAGGGAACAGAGTGTTCTAAAGCAGTTATCAGAGTAGCAGCCGTGTGAGTCTGTATCCGCAAAAAGAACAGGAGGACTTGTGGCACCTTAGAGACGAACAAATTTATTTGGACATGCTTGGGGGTCGCCCAGAAATGGAAAAGAAAAGAAAAAGGTTTCAGAGTAACAGCCGTGTTAGTCTGTATCCGCAAAAAGAACAGGGAGTACTTGTGGCACCTTACAGACTAACAAATTAAAGTTTATGCTCAAATAAATTTGTTAGTCTCTAAGGTGCCACAAGTCCTCCTTTTCTTTTTTCTAAAGCAGTTAGTGACCAAAAACAGACAATGTGCTCTAACGCGGGCAGGCCAGTAGTATCTGATGCGAGGGTTCTGAAAAATGGAATTGCCTGGGTGCACTTTGTGACACTCTCTGTTCTAGATAAACAGTACTTATGTACATTTTGGAAATAGAGAAGTTACAGTAGAAAATACACCCTGACCCCGTGTCACTGTATTCTTGATCGATGGGAGAACGACTGGCTGAAAGGTCTCAAAATCTGTTGCCAATTAGAAAAGAGGATCAATATCGATTTTGCATTCAATCTGACCATGTCCTTTTTAGTTTGATGTCATAAATTCAAGCAAATCCTGTCACAAGCATTTAGAGGCATATCATGACACCTGTACTCTGGGTTAACAGCACCCTGCTCCATGAATTGCCCAAACAACTTTGTTGGAACCATGTGTGGAGGAAGGTACTTTTTATTTAACATTTGTTTGGGTATCAGAAAAATGTGTATAATACATAGTGCGTCTTCCTGACTTAGAAATCTTTGTTGACTTAGAGGTAAGGTTAGTCAAATGCATATCTAATTAATGTGATCAGTAAAAATGGAAGAAAACCCCTGTTAAAGGCTACATTAGCTGCCCACACATCACATAACATTCACATACACAGACTCTTCCCCTTTGCAGCTAATTTTCTTTTACTACACCCCCATCCAGTTCCTCTCTTAAGTCATACTTAAAAGCACAACCTTAATTATGACCTAAAGGAGATGAAGATATTTTGCAGACAGACATATTTCACAGAAGTATAGCATGCGTTACTACGAATTAAAAAATCCAAGATTCTAGTCTGGGCATTTCATTGTAAATTTCCAGATGCATAAGTGGCTGAAGACACTTGTCACGTCCATCAGCTTTCTTTGGCAAAACTCAATTCATTTATGGCAAATTACTGCAATAAATTTACAGCTTTAGTATTTTGAGCTCCTCCACATGGCCTGTATCTGAGATTGTAAAGATGAGTTATTGGGTGAAATTTGACGCTAATATAACATTTATGTTTAAAGTTAGAGAAAACCACAGAAGCATGAGGAAAAATAGGTCTAGATTTCCAAGAGGGAGCACATTAAAATGTTTTCTGTATAGAATTTACTAAAACTCCCTCCCGCACCCAAAAAAAAATTACATAGATTAAATTGTCTTATGAAGGATAACTGTACCAAATTTGCAAAGTAAATTCAGAGCCAAATTCAGCTCCACTGAAGTCCAGATGTCCACACAATTTTAACTTTCGAGTCATTACTGATGCTTCCATAATATACATATTCAACCATATAGGAACTATATATATTCTTATTCATGTGACTAGACTAAGGAACACCAACCACATATGGGGTACAGCCCGTTCATCAGCCTAAGAAAAGAGCAGGTCTTGTTGGGCCTCTTTATCTTTTCTTGCAGTTCCTAAAATGGATCATGTTACTATCTAAATGGATCTGTTACTATGTCTTCCTAGAGCTAAATTCTGGCTACTGCAGGGAGGAAAGTGGCATTAATACACACCTGTAGTTTTCCAGCTCAGCCCACTCCTGCCTGTATTGCTTCTAGTTTAAATTCATCCACGTGCAGAAGAACAGCCTAAAATCTATGTACCATGTAAGTCTCTCCTAAGGACTCTTTTTAAAGGCATAGGTTTTATGCTGTGCCTCTGCTTAGAGATGAATTTCAAAACCTAAGAATAAGACATAATTAGACTGTGCATGCATGTACGTGTGTGTATGTGTTGTTTGTGTGTATGTATAGACTGTTGTTTAGTTCTGGAAGCTGTATACGTACCTGGTCATTGTACCTGTAAATCATGCCCATTTGCACACAGTCAGTTATACCCCTCTGCAGTGTCAGTCCTGCAGACCGTGCAAACAAGCTCACTGCCATGGAAGAAGCATGGCCAACGTCTGTGCTGTGCTCCTGCTGCAACTTGCAGGTATTTTGGGAAAGCTGAATACAAGGTTCTTTAGTCTGTTTGTGAAGCACATGGAAGATGTGAGAGAGGCATCTGCTGGAGAGGAGAGGCAGTGCAGTCCAGTAGTTAGCGCACTGGACTTTGGGCTCAGAAGACCTGGATTCTGTTTCAAGCTCTGCCACGATTGAGTAGGGTGGCCAACTGTCTAACGTCTGAAAACGCAACCCCTCTTTCCACCGGGCCCAACCCCAATCCACCTCTTCTCTCGAGGTCCCACCCTCCACTTGCTCCTCTCTCCCTCTCCCCACATTGCTTGCTGCTCTCCCCTGTCAACTACAGCGTGAGCAGCCCCAAGAGACTTGCAAACCCCAGCTCCAGCAGGCCGCCTGGGAGTTTTGCACAGCAGCCTTCCGCCTCCCTCTGCACTGCCTGCCCAGCAGCCCCCTGCCTCCCTCTGCACTGCCCTCTCGAGCCCTTCCCGCCCCAGAGCTGCCTGAGAGCATGGCTGGGGGAAGCACCGGCTTGCAGGGCAGCTCACATTCCTTCTCTCCCAGGGAACGTTCCACGCCCGCTGGGAACCCTTTCCCCCGCTCTCCATGGGCCCCTGCACTCTGTTCTCAGCCACAGCCCTTGCAAACTGTGCTCTTCAAAGGCACTGCCCACGGCTGGAGCTGGTCGGCATGTGTGCTGCCGTGGGCGCAGCCACTTCAGGGCCAGGTGACAGGCTGCCACTCCCTACCCTCCACCCCTGCCTGCGGTAACTGGACTTGTAGTGTCCGGTGCATATATCTGACTGGACACTGCCAGGTTCTCTTTTCGACCCAACTTTCTGTTAAAAAAACGGACACCTGGCAACCCTACTGTTGAACAGTATGCCTTGGGGCAAATCTCTTTGTCTCTGTGTCCCCTCCCACCCTTTCTCTGTCTTGTCTGTCTAGACATTAAACTCTTCAGGGCTGAGACTGTATCTTACAAAGCATATGTAAAGTGCCCAGCGTAGTGGGGCCCTAACCCCACTTGAGGCCTCTGGGTGCCAACTGTAATATAAATTAATGACAATCGATAAAAAGTGTTTGTTTTCCTGACGCTGACAGACAGAATTTGGTCCACAGTTTTATCTTTTCTGCTGTTTCAAAACAAGCTAGTGGCTGCTATTTCCATCATATGGGAAGCTCAATTCTCTTTTATCCATCTCACTGGGCCCAGCATACAGTTCTGGCGGGGTCTACTGAGGGCGGTGGAAAGTGTTTTGAATGATCAGTATATAACAAGAAGGTCAATTATCAGCAAAACAGATCCTAGCGTTACCTTCCAGGCCACAGAATTACAGCTTGCCAGTTGCCTTTTGCAGGTCACCTTTTACAGAGTTGCAGACCCACATTAAAATGCTTCGTGACTAATGACAGAGCAGGTTTTAGTGTCTTTTTTTTATCACTCTGCAATGTGGGAAGGTCTCTTCTTTAATATTGCAGAAGAAATTTTACAATTGAGAGCTGGCTGGCTGGGATTTGTATGGCTAAAAGGAGAAAAAAAATCACATGGTTTATGTTTTTACATAATTCATCTCCCTAGTTTCTATTATTCATGTATATGAAGAAGTCTATTTTTATTTTATTTTTATTTTAGCTTTTGGTCCATTTCCTGCTCATGCAGACCCTTGCAATGTACATTTTGTAACGCACCGTTTAAGGAATCAGAGGAACATATGATGCATTTTAAGAAGTAGGTCAGTGATGCTGCTTTTTAGAATGTGTGTTAAAAGAAATAAATAAAAAATCATACACTTGCGATAAAGGAACACATCACGGAGATAAATCATGTAGGACTTTTCCCTACTTAGGCAAATCTCCCCTCAAAGAAAATGGCTTGTATCATGAGGGCTTGACAGTGTCCAATACAAAACTTGCATTTTTTTTGAAAGGTTAGGGCTAGATGTTTGGGCAGTTTCTGAGCTGGTGTGAATTGGCAAAGCGCCATTAACTTCATACACTTCATAATACAGTTTGATTGACTCAGTGGGGCTCTGTGGATTTCCACCAGCTGAGAATCTGCCCCTCTGACTTTATGCACATGCCGGAACAAGAGATGGTGCATACGCTGTACCACCCCGGGAGTAGCCCAGAAGTCATCATGATTCCCAGAGAGACCTCTGAGCCACAGGGCTTGTCTATACTATGAAGTTAGGTTGAGCTAGCTACATCACTTGACTTTGGGGTGTTGAAAACTCACTCCCCTTCGAGATAAGCTGACCTAAGCCCTGGTGTAGAAAGCACTAGGTCACCAGAAGAATTCTTCTGTCAACCTAGCTATTGCCTCTCGAGGAGGTGTATTTACTATAGTGACAGAAGAATTTACTGTCGGGAGTGCCTGCACTACAGTGCTACTGTGGTGTTGCTGTAGCATTTCTGGTGTAGATATACCCACAGTTCCTCTCACTGCCTGATTTTGAATGGCAGGAGGGACGAGTATTTTACTGCCAGCCTAAAGCAACAAATTACAACACCCCCATGCCAGCTCACCTGCACTGCCCATAAATGTTGGAGGGTGAAGTCAAGTCAAGGGTCTGTGCATCCCCTACCCCTCCCATGAGCTCCAGGAAGGCAGTAAACAGGCATGTAGCCTCACCTACTCCTGCACTGTCCAAGATTCGAGTAGCCAGTGCAGGGAGTAAAGGGTTCCCTAGTGCTTTTATTGCTGGGCACGTGTTGTTCAAGTAACACTCTGGCCATAGCACTAATGCACCGTCAACCTGTGGAACTCATTGCCAGGGGATGTTGTAAAGGCCAAAACTAGAACAGGGTTCCAAAAAAGAACAAGATAAGTTCCTGGAGGGTAGGTCCATCAATGGCTATTAGCCAGGATGGTCAGGGATGACACACCATGCTCTGAGTGTCCCTAAACTTCTGGCTGCCAGAAGCTGGGGGGGGACGACAGGGGATGGATCACTCGATGATTGCTTGTTCTGCTCATTCTCTCGGAAACACCTGGCATTGGTCACTGTTGGAGGACAGGATATTTGGCTGGATGGACCATTGGTCTGACCCAGTCGGGTCATTCTGATGTTCTTTTGTTATGTTCTTAAGTTCTAACAGCATTCTAAGGGATGTTATCAGGATTATAGTGAGACTTGATTAGCACCATTATTATCAGGACCATTCCAATATTAGGGCCTTTGTTTTATATATGCAACTATACCTAGAGTGGATATCTGCTCCGCGGATGCAGTTGTATTGTTTACCATCTTTGCGGATCGTGGATTGGATGTAGATCTACATTTTTGTATCCATGCAGGGCTCTAATAGTGAGATAGGGTGCAGGTGTGGATGCAGAAGCAGATACATATAAAAGGCGGAGTCCAGATTGTGGGTTGGATACAAGTTAATTATCGTGGATGTGGATCCAAATTTTTGTATCTGCGCAGGGCTCTAACTATACCCCTCTTCCCCTCCGAAAAAAAAGTTTACTGATTTTTCACATTTGCTATCTGGTCACCCTAGACTTGATCAAATAATCAGTGTTCGGTTCTTTTTATATACTTTCTCTTTTGTGGTTCACAATTTCAAGATTTTCTCTACAGTCGTGACAGCTAAAGACTTTTGCTTTATTTTTTTAAATGAAAGCTGAGGTTCTCATGTAATCCCAGGCCTGAGTAGTTAAGAAAAATTCCTTGCCTTGGTTATTAATAAGACCGGATAGAATTTTTTTAAACATGTACTGTTTGTTTGCTCTTTGCATTTCACTCCCCTTGGGCAGTGAAACAAAATATGTTGGTTTCTCTTTCTAGGGATAGTCAGTTTCACTTCCTGCTTCTCATCTGTTGCCGGGATATTTTAATTTAAAAGAAGGAAAATGTTTTAAAATCCTGACTATGTTTCTGGTCATGTTATGTTTCTCACACATGCCCTCCAAAGTTTCATTTGTTATAGAATGCTTCACTTAGTTTACTGTGTAGTGTTGCTGCGGCCTTGTACACGGTTGCCATGTTTCACCCCAAAGGTGCATTGTAGTTGTGGATGGAGGGATTCTTGTGTGCAATTTCTGTGCCCGTTTAAATCTGTAAAGTTCTTCAGGATACACTGAAATGAAAGGCACTATAAAAGTGTAAGCTGCTGTTAGCATTATTTTTACAAATCTGAAATTGTAATCCTAACACTGTTTGCCAGTGTCCTTGTAATACGTGAGAGATATGTGTTCTATTTGGATTTAAACCTGTGAGTTTCACAGATTCAAACAGTGGAATTAGAATGATTTCCTCATCTCTAAATCTCTGAAGTGCAGTTATTGTTTTATATCATTTGGAGAGGATGGAAAATACTTCAGCATAATGCCAATCAATTGCATAGTATTGCATTTAGAACTTGGTCTTAATTCAAATCGCTATTGGCAACAGGTTATTTAGGAAGCACTTTCTGGATTAAGTTGCCTGGGGAATTAAATATTAAAATCTTATCAATGGATAAAGTCACGAAGAAAGTGTAACCATAGTAGAATTGAATGCATGCCTTTCCCTGCCTGCAACCTGTGCTGTATTTATTTACCTGACTTTTCTTTAATGGTTGGCTTTTGGGTCCCTAGTGAAAGAGATTACTGTAAATACCATGCCCTATATGCACTTTATAGTGCAATCTTTGAGATCCCTAGCCTTTTGTTTAGAGTTGCTGACACACTTAAAGGGTTGTCACTTTCTACCCCACTGGTGGCTGAACTTTGTTGGTGGGAGAAGAGCTCCCTACATATCCCTCGACGCACTACGGTTAGATTCTATTAGCTAATGGTTTTTAAGTGCTTTGAGATCCTCAGCTGAAAGGTGCTCCCAAAGCTTGAAGTAAAAAGAAAAAAAAAGGGCCATCGTGATCCTCAATTAAAGGCATCACAGATACAGAATGGGCTCTTAAAGAGTGAAATCACAGGGACAGAGTTGTTTTTTCATTAATGCCGTTACCTAGAGCAGGGGTGGCCAACCTGGGGCTCCGGAGCCACCTGTGGCTCTTCAGAAGTTAATAGGCGGCTCTTTAAAGTTAATAGCCCCGACTCCGGGGCTGGAGCTACAGGCGCCAACTTTCCAATGTGCTGGGGGGTGCTCACTGCACAACTCCTGGCTCTGCCACAGGCCCTGCCCCCACGCCACCCCTTCCCGCCCCCTCCCCTGAGCCTGCCCTGCCCTCGCTCCTTCCCCCCCACCCCGAGCCTCCTGCATGCCACAAAGCAGCTGATCAGGAGGGAGGGGGAGGGGGAGGCGCTGATCGGTGGGGCCGTCGGTCGGCAGGAGGCACTGGGAGCAGGGTGGGAAGCTGATGGGGGGCTGCTGATGTATTACTGTGGCTCGTTGGCAGTGTACATTGGTAAATTCTGGCTCCTTCTCAGGCTCAGGTTGGCCACCCCGACCTAGAGTAATCACGGAGTTTGTATCAATAATAGTGTGCAGGGGACCTAGTGGGCATACATTGACCAGTAGAAGGTGAACTGCTGTCTTTTAGAGCTAGGTGAAGCATTCACATCCAGCTCTGAACCCAGCTGAATGAACCACGCCTGGATGGTTCAGAATATTTTATGACGTGAATGGTGAGGCTTTTTGCACATCAAGTGAATTAGAAAACCCTCCTGGAATGTTCTCACAAAGCCATTGGGCCATCGGCTCTCCTTCCCCATCCACTCTATTACCAACATGTCCAAAGCCTTCCTTCCTGCTTACAGCTGATGTCTTCTAGGAAGTCTTCCTTCCCAATTACCTCGGCCTCATGGGCCTGATGGCCACCTCTCTGGACCTTTTAGGAAGGCACATGGCTGCTTTCCTATCCTTCTTAGAGTGGCACCAGGTAAGTCACTCACTCATCAATCCCAAGGGGAGCAGTGGTGGATTGAACCTGGACTTCCCTCAGTAGGGCAACAGGAAAAATAAATACTCTATCTCCCACTGTGGCAGGTATGGAGAGAACATGAGGAAGACAGGAAGCAGAGACAATAGATACTGTATTTTAACCTCTTTCTGTGCAGGCAGCTGAGATTGTGTTCAGTTAGTCCTGAGGAAAGAAGATCTAGATCGGGTTTTGGTTGATTCCTTGGCTTGTCTTCTACCTGCTTTCTGAAGGTGCCGATTCCTATGTCTGTAGCGGCACACTTGTCTCTCCAGGTGCCACATCATCCGTTCTGTTGCACTGGGTGAGTTCACTATCTGCTTGGAGCAAATCACAGCATAGGCTTTGGATGTGTTGGAAAAGAGAATGACTCAGGCCCATAATCAAAAAGGGCATGAAATCTGCTGGGTTCCTGTAATTCCCATGGAGCGAAAAATCAGCAGGCTCAAGGCTGAAGTGAGACTGCAGCCATTCCAGAGACGTTTAAAGCCAGATTTAGATTTCAGTTACTCTGATGTAAATCTGAAGTAGCCCCATTGACTTTGTTGGAGTTGCTCTGGATTTATACGATTGGAACAGAGATCAGAATCTGTCTCCTACGTCTGCAGCATGACGGTGCACAAAATGCCAGTGTCTGATCAGCTAAAATAAAATCATGGTATTAAAATATAAAACAATGTCTGTTGATGTCTAACATGCTGTTTACACTGCCTCTCAAAATGCCTTAGCAAGGGAAGCACACTCCCTTTTAAGTACTGGTGTTAATGTCTGATCCATTTTTATATAAAGTATGTGGTGTCCTCCAGAAGAAGAGGCAGTAAAGAGCTTTTGAACTGCAGTTAGAATGATGGAGATCAGTTGACATTCCTTGAAGAAACAAAAGGACCATACATTCAATTAGAAAAGGAGAGCAAGGTAATAAATCAGCTACTTATTAATAATAACACTTAGCACTTTCATATCTCTTTTCATCTACAAAGGACTTTGCAAACTATAGCCAACTAATTCTCCTGTCCACCTTGAGAGGCAAGTTTGTAAGTAGTATCCCCATTTTATAGAGAGGAAACTGAGACAGAGAGGTTAGGGGACTTACCCTAGGCCACAGAAGTAGGAGTCAGAGTCAGTGTCAGAGCCAGGATTAAAATTTAGGACTCTCTGTCTCTCAGTATTCTTCTCAGATCACTAGAGAAAACATCCCCCACCTTATATTTACAATGAGTTCTTTTTATTGTGATTTCTGTGAGCTAGATTTTTTTTCTTTCTTAAATGACCTGATTTTATCGTTGCTTAACATGAAAGGACAAGCCCAGCAGCACATCTTTGCCATGTGAATGCAGAGTCATAGAGGAGCACTGCAAATGTGGGACAGCTGTGCCTGTAACCCTGTCTGATCCATGATGCCTCATGCCAGAATGCACTCAGATATCTCCTGCTTGCAAATCCCATGCAGGGCATCTATAGAATCACTGACTACAGGACAAGAGAAAAGGAAAATAAATACAAAGAAGCCCAAAGTGATCATATGTAATATGCATGCTACTGAAAGTGTTTTAAAAAAAGAAATCTGCTGTTTTATAGAAACTTTAGTGTGTTGTAAAGAGTCAGAAGCTGTTGCTTGATTAACCCCAAAGCTCCTGGAAGAAATTGTTTTATCTATATGATGTCTGTTTGCAGAAATGTGTACATCTTGCATCTTTAGTTTCTTGTCTATAGCTTCTTCTTTTTCATTTCCCTCCTTATCTCCCTTCATTAGATTATTTGATTCCTGGGGAAGGCTTTCATGATCAGAATTCTTTCTTTGTTGGAAAGTTTTCAGATGGCCCTAAAGCTGCTCTAACTTACCCTAGGGGGTATAGCCTGAAAAACACAGCCCAAGATCGGAGGAGCAAAAAGGAGGCTTTCACTCCCTCTGTGTGGTGTCCTTCTCAGTGACAGACAAGAATCGGGGCCTAACTCTTCTATAGTGGGAAATTTAGATCTTCTCTCCTTACTGCTTCATGGAGCCTCTTAGGTCTGTGCAAATAACAATTCTGCCATTTAATAGAGAGGCACAAAGTGGGTGAGGTGATATCTTTTATTGGGCCAGCTTCTGTTGGTGAGAGAGACAAGCATTTGAGCTTACACAGAGCTCGTCTTCAGGCCTTTTAATTTGTCATAGCAGGTTCCATAGAGGAACCGTGTTCTGTTCAGCAGTGTGGTGGTCTACATTCTGCTCCTCCCACTCTTTCTCCTTGTAGGTGGAAATGCAGAGTCTTCTCCACTCATTGAAATGGAGCATATTCCCCTGTGCCCCACTCCCGTGCACCTGTGCCTCTCGGAGACCCAGTGCAGGCATGGGGGCCTGGAACTAGCCCTATCTCTTTCTTGCTACCTTTTCAGCATCCCGCTAGAGAGAAAGCAGAAGGGCTCACTGCTATTGTGAGCAGTGCAAAGCAAGCATGCTTCATGCACCCACTTCTTCCCCTCTCTGGTCACAGTATTGCCCTAGGAAGAAATCCTATCTTATTGAAGTAAAGGAGAGTTTTACCACTGACCTCAGTGGGGCCAGGATTTCACCCCAGATATAAACCTGATTTCCAGTATTCTCCAGAACCAGACTTCAGTCAGGGTGAGTCATTTTTTTCCTCTGACAGACATGTAAGTTAGGATTCATTTCTTCATTGTCATCAATCACCATGATAAAGGGCAGGGGTGGATGTGTGGGGCTGTGCCTGCACTGATAATAGTTTTGCAAGGCTGACTTAAACCCTGTTTAGCTAAAGTTAGTTAGTGTCTGTGGGGCCTTTCAAAGCTGGCTGGCTGGAAACCCATTTATCTGAAGGCTTCTGGACATCTGAAAGCTTTGATAAGCAAAGTATCTTGTACTGCTCCCCTGAGTCTCTGGGGATTACTGAAATGTGGATTGTTTAAGTTACACCCCCCCCCCCCCCCCTTTAACAGGATGGATGTTTCTGCTGGGTAGGGATCTGGACTCCTGTTTCACTAGACAAGAAGGAACATGGTTTTCATGTGACCTGTTTAAGCCACAACGCACTGGTGTTTTGCTGTTGGACATGACTTTGGTGGTGGTGGGGATTTTTTTCCCCTGTTGCTAACTAGGCCTGTTTCTCAGTTGCTTGTGGTTAATTACGGGTCTCACTTGCTTTCCGGTGTGTCTTATCCTGCTTTGTTATTAGATCCAGAGAGGAAACGTGATTGAGGAAACTAAGCACATGACCAAGGAGCAAAAGATTTACTCCCCCAACCCCCTAGGGAAGCTTGAATTACTAGCGACAGCATTTGCAAGGCAAGGCAAGGCTAACAGAGAAATGGAAAAGTTAACAAAGGGCCTGTCAAATGCAAGGAGCAGGGAAAGGCGATCTGGGTAATTTCTGCTGTCTGTCCAAGCAATTACACTGTACAAAATTCAAGTCTTGTTATTTTTGTTACTTATTATTTGCATTACGATAACACCCAAGGGACTGGCTGAGATTGTGGCCCTGTTGTGCTGGGCGCTATACAAACACAGAGGCCTGGTCTACGCAAGTTTTACTGGTATAACTATGTCAGTTAAGGGTGTGACATTCTACTGTTATAGGACTACCCGTACAAGCCTAGTGTGGACGCAGTTATACTGGAACAGCTGATTCCTCTTCCCATACAGGTATAAGTGCTTTTATACCAATACAACAGTGTCCACACTGCGGGGTGGGTGGGTGGATTGTACCAGCTTGACTATAACTCTGTAGTTAGTGCAGTGGAAATTTTATGTGTAGATAAACCCATAGTCAGAGACTGTCCCTGTCCCAGAGTTTACAAGCTAAACACATAAGACAGCATCGCACATCATGTGAGTGGCCGTGGCAGGAACAGAACACAGGTCTGCTGGGTCCCCATGCGGGCCCTAGAACCATTTTGGAGAGGTGGCATTTTACTTGAAAGGCAATTGGATATACTGGGACTAACTCTGATTTTCATCAATGTAAACTGGGAGGGAACTCCCATGCAGTCAATGCAAAACTGGTGTAAGAGAGATCTGAATCACATAGTTCCTCCCAATTTAAACTGATGTGAGATCAGAAGTAGGCTCAGTGTCTGTTCTGCAACCTGCCAATGCATGGTTAGCCTGAGCCATTGCAAAGCATCTAAGCGTATGTCTACACTGCAATAAAATACCCACGGCTGGCCTGTGTCAGAGGATTCAGACTCAGGGGACTCAGGCTGTGGGGTTATAAAGTTGCAGTGGGGTCCTCACGGGTTCCCAGAGCCCAACCCAGAATGTCTACACTGCGGTTTTATAGCTCCACAGCCCAAGCCCCACAAGCCCGACTCAGATGACACGGGCCAGGCACGAGTGTTTTATTACACTGTAAACATACCCTCAGGGATCTAGTTCATGCAGAATAAATAAAATGAAAATAAGAGGTATCTTAATTATTGTTAGTATTTGACTTAGTCTCTGTCATGTTCTGGTCACAGGCAGAAGGACTCCAGACATAGGCAGGAAGTGGCTGTGAAAGCTTTGTGATAAGAGATGGGACCGTATGGCTAACCCCTACCCTGGGTGGATGAATTCCCTTATCTTGGTGCCTGGATTCTTAACTTTGAAACCCAGGTTAAAAAGTACATGCATGAGTCCCTATTAATGTTTATCATTTTAAAATGTTTTAGTTGAAGGCAGGATTTGTGAAAGTGCATGGCTGACAGCCCTGGAGACTGATGTCCTCAACTTTTCCACATACTGGATACTGTACAGCATGGGGACTGGCAACAAAAGCTTGCCTATATTGACCTTTGTGCCTCAATCTTGATTTGTTAGAGGCAGGGGTAGTTCAGCTTTCATGGTCCATTCAGTCCCTAATAATATTTATAGCACTTTTCATCCATAAATCTCAAAGCACTTTAAAAAGGAGGTCAATTATCATGATCTCCATTTTACAGATGAACAAACTGAGACACGGGGAGGTGAAAAGATTTGCCCTGGGTCATCCAGCAACCCAGTAGCAGAACTAAGAATGTTGCCCATGTCTTCCGAGTCCCAGTCCAGTGCTCTATTCACTAGGCCCCACTGCCTCCCTCCTTGTGGTCTACACTGAGTCTGTCAACAAAGCTGACGGTTTACACTGTCAGGGCAGGGTGGATTGATTTAAAACAAAGGGATTTAAATCACCAACTTTAATCACGATTTAAATAAGCAAGCAGGAAACCTTGATTCAAATCACTGGTTTTAATCATGTTTTGCATTTGTACTTTATAGTTATTTTCTAAAGAAAGGTTGATTCTCACTGGTTGGTAACCATTTAAAATATGTTGATTTACAAATAAATATAGCCTTTAGACTTAATTTAGTGCTTCTTTTTGCTAACTAGAAAGATAGTCTATATCTATATACATTTTTAAAGCAATTATGTAGCTTAATTTACATTTATTTGGATTCTTAATTCATCCATTTTTGATTATGTTAGAAAATGGTGAATGATGCATTTCTTATTTACCAAGATGATTAATTTTTTATCTGTGATTTGTGTCGAGGTCTGTTTGAATTTCCATACAATTAAAAATGCCCTAAACCAGCATTTTAAAAAATGAAATAAAACTATTTTAAAAAAAGAAAAGGAGTACTTGTGGCACCTTAGAGACTAACCAATTTATTTGATCATAAGCTTTTGTGAGCTACAGCATGAAGTGAGCTGTAGCTCACGAAAGCTTATGCTCAAATAAATTGGTTAGTCTCTAAGGTGCCACAAGTATTCCTTTTCTTTTTGCAAATACAGACTAACATGGCTGTTACTCTGAAAACTATTTTAAAGGTGATGGATACATTTTTTCATGTCAAAACATGTTTTGTATTTAAAACTAAATGATTTATTAAACAAAGGAAATATTATCTTTAGTTAGTGAATTGAGCTGATTATTGCTGGTCACCATGTGCTTCAAGATTTTAGAAGTAAGAGAACTCATTCTCTCAAAACTAGTTTTTATTCATAGTTTGGAAGAGGAAAACAAGATTTCCTGCTTTTCCAACTTCCAATTGGTTTCTTAAGTTTGAACGAACTAATCATTAAACAAACTAGTTGAATAAATTGAAATGAAGAAAATGCAGAGGATGCTATTGCTATTACACTTGCAGAGGATGCTATTGCTGTCAAAAGCTGGTTTAGCACGTCAGCAAACCCTGGTTTCAGGTGCTTAGCCAGTGACTTCTACCATGTCAGTGATTTGACTTTCTTTAGAAAGGGCATCAGATATGTACTGTGTAATATTTTTGTATTTAATTAAAATGAATAGATTATAATAAGTTTAGACCTTACTTTAACTTGTTAATTTCAAATTTAATTTTAAATTGGTTTATTTTTTTAAAATAACAATATCTGATTTAAATTATAAAAATCAGTGATTTTTATCCAAAAATGAATGTGGTGATCTGCCTAGTAGGAACTGACTTGAGACCACTATTCACTTTACATAAAACTGTTCTGTTATGACTTGAGAACTTATGGGCTCAGTGCAGGAATCACTGGATGAAGTTCTATGGCCTGTGTTGTGCGGAAGTCAGAATACGTGATCATAATGGTCCCTTCTGGCCTTAAAATCTGTCAGTCTGCACATCTACAAGAACAACTGCCAGAAACATTATAGGAGTAGATTTTCCAGTTCCAGTAAACATTCATTAGTAGCAACATAACGGGGCCCTTTTGCTATGTTGCTCCTAAGCAGGTGTTGCTGTTATGGGGAGTGTCGACAATTCACTCCCCCAGAATTGGTAGGGGAAGTAGAAGTGGGTGGCAACCTGGGCAGCAGTGACCATGCGATGGTCGATTTCAGGATCCTGACAAAAGGAAGAAAGGAGAGCAGCAGAATACAGACCTGAACTTCAGAAAAACAGACTTTGACTCCCTCGGAGAACTGGTGGGCAGGATCCCTTTGGAGGCTAATATGAGGGGGGAAAGGAATCCAGGAGAGCTGGCTGTATTTTAAAGAAGCCTTATTGAGGGTGCAGGAACAAACCATCTCGATGTGCAGAAAGAGTAGCAAATATGGTAGGCGACCAGCTTGGCTTAACAGAGAAATCTTCGGTGAGCTTAAACACAAAAAGGAAGCTTACAAGAAGTGGAAACTTGGGCAGATGACTAGGGAGGAGTATAAAAATATTGCTCGAGCATGCCAGGGTGTAATCGGGAAAGCCAAAGCATAATTGCAGTTGCAGCTAGAAAAGGATGTGGAAGGTCACAAGAAAGGTTTCTACAGGTATGTTAGCAACAAGAAAAAGGTCAGGGAAAGTGTGTTTCCCTTACTGAATGGGGGAGGCAACCTAGTGACAGATGATGTGGAAAAAGCTGAAAAACTCAATGCTTTTTTTGCATCAGTCTTCACAGACAAGGTCAGCTCCCAGACTGCTGCACTGGGCAGCGCAGTATGGGGAGGAGGTGAGAAGCCCTCAGTGGTAAAAGATCAGGTTAAGGAGGGTTTAGAGAAGCTGGACATGCACAAGTTCATGGGTCCAGATCTAATGCATCCGAGGATGCTGAGGGAGTTGGCTGATGTGATTGTAGAGCCATTGTCCATTATCTTTGAAAACTCGTGGGGATTGGGGGGAGGTCCTGGACGATTGGAAAAAGGCAGATATAGTGCTCACCTTTAAAAAAGGGAAGAAGGAGAATCTGGGGAACTACGGACCGATCAGCCTCACCTCAGACCCCAGAAGAATCATGGAGCAGGTCCTCAAGGAATCCATTTTGAAGCACTTTGAGGAGAGGAAGGTGATCAGGAACAGTCAAATGGATTCACCAAGGGCAAGTCATGCCTGACCAACCTGATTGCCTTCTATGATGAGATAACTGGCTCTGTGGGTATGGGGAAAGCGGTGGACTTTAGCAAAGCTTTTGATACGGTCTCCAACAGTATTCTTGCCAGCAAGTCAAAAAAGTATGGGTTGGATGAATGGACTATAAGGTGGATAGAAAGCTGACTAGATCATCACGTTCAATGGTTAGTTATCAACGGCTCGATGTCTATCTGGCAGCCGGTATCAAGCGGAGTGTCCCGGGGTGGGTCCTGAGGCCGGTCTTGTTCAACATTTTCTTTAATGATCTGGATGATGGGATGGATTGCACCGTCAGCAAGTTTGTGGATGACACTAAACTGGGGGGAGAGGCAGATACTCTGGAGGGTAGGGATAGGGTTCAGAGTGACCTATACAAATTGGTGGATTGGGCCAAAAGAAATCTGATGAGGTTCAACAAGGACAAGTCCACTTAGGACGGAAGAATCCCATGCACTGCTACAGACTCGGGACCAACTGTCTAAGAGGCAATTCTTCAGACAGTGGACAAGAAGCTGGATATGAGTCAACAGTGTGCCCTTGTTGCCAAGTAGGCTAATGGCATATTGGGCTGCATTAATAGGAGCATTGCCAGCAGGTTGAGGGAGTGATTATTCCCCTCTATTCAGCACTGGTGAGGCCACATCTGGAGTATTGCAACCAGTTTTGGGGTGCCCATTATAGAAAGGATGTGGACAAATTGGATAGAGTCCAGTGGAGGACAAGAAAATGATTAGGGGGTGGGGGCACATGACTTATGAGGAGAGGCTGAGGGAACTGGGCTTATTTAATCTGCAGGAGAGAAGAGTGAGGGGGGATTTGATATCAGCCTTCAACTACCTGAAGGAGGGTTCCAAAGAGGATGGAGCTCAGCTGTTCTCAGTGGTGGCAGATGACAGAACAAGGAGCAATGGTCTCAAGTTGCAGTGGGGGAGGTCTAGGTTGGATATTAGGAAAAACTATTTCACTAAGAGGGTGGTGAAGCACTGGACTAGGTTACCTAGGGAGGTGATAGGATCTCCATCCTTAGAGGTTTTTACGGCCCGGCTTGACAAAGCCCTGGCTGGGATGATTTGGTTGGGGTTGGTCCTGCTTTGATCAGGGGATTGGTCTAGATCAGGGTAGGCAACCTATGGCACACGTGCCAAAGGCGGCACATGAACTGATTTTCAGTGGCACTCACACTGCCTGGCACTCACTCCTGGCCACTGGTTCGGGGGGCTCTGCATTGTAATTTAATTTTAAATGAATCTTCGTAAACATTTTAAAAACCTTATTTACTTTACATACAACAGTAGTTTAGTTATATATTAAAGACTTATATTAAAGAGACCTTCTAAAAACGTTAAAATGTATTACTGGCATGCCAAACCTTAAATTAGGGTGAATAAATGAAGACTCAGCACACCACTTCGGAAAGGTTGCCGACCCCTGGCCTAGATGACCTCCTGAGGTCTCTTCCAACCCTAATCTTCTATGATTCACAGTAGGGAAAGTCTTCCCAGGGGAAATGTTGCTCGTAAGCGGCGATTGCTCTTACAAGGTGTTGCTGCAAACAAGTGTTTACTGTATTTTATGGCATACTGAACGTGGGACATGTTTTCCATTGAGCTGGATTTATTGAACGTCTTTTCATGCTGTCAAATTTTTTTTATAGATTACATTAGCTTATTCTAGACTGTATGTTGACTGCCTATTGCTGTGTTCAATATAGGGACTAGGAGGTGGTTATTCATCTCTGAACAGAATTCCACCCCAACATGAGTCTCTTAAGTGTCTGCAGGTCAGCACCAGGTTTGTTACTCACATGCAAAGTTTTGATGGTAGCATTCCCTGACAACAGAAATGTCATGGCACTCTGAAGGAAAGAAAAAAATGCTGCAGACAAATTGTTCCCCTTATTGTTAATAGGGTGATAGGAAATGTTTGACTTTGGGAAGTGTTCGAACTTGTTTATTCCCCTACAGAACTCCCTGTGTGTTTGAAATCTTCTGTAGAACACAGAATCATAGAAATATCAGTCTGGAAAAGTTTCAGAGGAACAGCCGTGTTAGTCTGTATTCGCAAAAAGAAAAGGAGTACTTGTGGCACCTTAGAGACTAACCAATTTATTTGAGCATGATCATGAAAGCTCATGCTCAAATAAATTGGTTAGTCTCTAAGTCTGGAAAAGATCTCCAGAAGTCATCTAGTCCAGCCTCTTGCGCTAGGCAGGGCCAAGTAAACCTAGATCATCTCTGACAGGTGTTTGTCCAACCTGTTCTTAAAAACCTCCAGTGACGGGGGCTCCACAACCTCCCATGGAAACCTATTCTAGAGCTTAACTACCCTTAAAGTTAGAAAATTTTTCCTAACATCTAATCTAAATCTCTCTCGTTGCAAATTAAGCCCCTTTTGTCTTGTCCTAATTTTAACTGATCCGTGTCATCTTTATAACAGCTCTTAACATAACTGAAGATTGTTATGAGGTTCCCTGCTCAGTCTTCTTTCCTCAGAATTAAACTTGCCCTGTATTTTTAATCTTTCCTCACAGGGTCTTTTTGTTGCTTTTTTCTGGACTCTCTCCAATTTTGTCTTTCCTGAAGTGCGGTTTGTACAAAGAGCTGTTGAAGTGGTGTTCTTGATATAAAAAGTGATTGTCGTGTCCTCCTTTTCCCCAGTGATTCTGTGAGTAATTGGATATGGGACCTGATTTTCCTGTCACATAGGTGTAAATCAGGAGTAAATGCATTGATGGAAGTGTGGTGGTAAATTGATGGCAGAATAGAATCTGGTCCCTGGCATCTCATGGGGTAGATCGCTACTTAGAAAAGACATTTACTGATTTTAAACTAATTTGGGGGCCACACAGTTTCCTAAATAGAATTTCTGGCAGCTTGGAGTTTTAGTACATCATAAATACACTGTACAAGCAGGAAGGAGAGGGCTATTCATTCTAAAGTCTGAGGTGCCCCAGGCTAGCTGCTGATATCCAGTAGAGGTACTCTAGGGTTGGTTGTAGAGAGCATTGTACTGCTGATCTTGTCAATGAATGTTGGTACTAAATAGCTAGGGCCAGATTCTGTTCTCATTTACATTGGTGTAAATCAGGAGTTATGAAATTATTCCACATTCATACAAGAGTGACTGCCAGGAAATCCTGTCTCTGGGAAGACAAGGTGGGTGAGGTGGTATCTTTTACTGGACCAACAACAACATCTGTTGGTGAGAGAGACAAGCTTTCAATATTACACAGAGCTCTTCTTCAGCTCTCATATCCTGGGGAAAACACAGCATACAAGATACAACTGACTCAGTTTACTGATACAGTAGGCCTGATATAAGCCTGGCTCACCACTGGCTTTATTCTGGTTTTATGCTGATGTAATCCCTTGACTTTGGTGCTGAATCCAGCCCATGGACTGTGAAAACTGTAGCTTACAGAGCAAAGAAATACAGTAATCTTACTACTGATTTCAGTGTGACCTCAGTGAAAGGGGGTGGCAGTATTTTCCCTAAAACAGATTATTTCTAACCAGGCATGTACTTGCTTGCTGGCACTGTTCAAACCCTTACTTATGGAAGTTAGTAGCATTTATGCATCATCATCATCCCACTGTGGGGAAAAACAGCCCAGTACTCCCCAGGTTAAGGTTCATCTGAGAGATAAAAGGCACACTTAAAAAGAGCATTTTGATAGATGATTTAAAAACAGAAACTTCTTCACATGACCCTCTAACTATTTAAACCACCCTCTCATCCCCCACCTCCAAGCCTTTTCCTGGACTCAGAAATGCCACTACTGGTAATATTGTTAGAAAACATTCCTGTCTGGAAATGATCTCTTCCTTATAGATAGATGATTCTGTATGGTTTTGTGTGTCATAGGTGGGGAGAGAGAGAGCATACCGGATGACTGACCACAGCTGGCAATTCCTGTTAGTGCATTAGGATAAATGTGAGAGCTCTACTGCATTGTGTATCCTAAGCAAACCATTTCTCCAAACAGGTGCTGTCCCATGGGTGATGCGTTTTTATGGTCCAACTTGCAGCATGCACGGGTGTCTTCCATTTTGTCCCCCACCCCTATTTTTTGCAGTGTAAACAAGACGTTTATAGATTATTTGCTTCTGCTCTAAGTTACACTAGTGTAAACTGAGAACAACTCCACTGACATCCATGAAATCATGCCAGGATGAACTCAGTGTAAATGAGATCAGAATCAGGTCTTTTTAATTTGGTGATGTTAGGGTTTTGAATTTCCTAATTCAGGATTGTTTAGAGGTGCAGTTCTACATGTCATATTTGTCCAAATAGTACTCATAGTGTTTCCATCCATTATAGTGCCTTGTTTATAGGAGGTTAAAATGAACCCATTTTTGAAAATTAAGAAAATGCAGTATCAAATCTTTTTCCTACCCAAGCCACTGTGCTCCTATCTTGGTGCCAACCTAAAATTTTGTGCTTTTTCACTCCATGTAGCAATTGCTTCTTTGGATAAACATGCTTCATTTTTCAGTTCGTCAAGCTAGCGGTCCTAATAGCTGTGGGTTAAATTACCTGTTGACTGATTTATGCAGTCTGTGTGGCTCCTTAGGAAATGGAGCAGACCATATCCCATCCACGTGTGTAATAAAACTGATCAATCTGTGATGGAAACAATCCTCGACTAGATTTTGACTAAGTAACCATCAGTGATTCCAAAAGTGCTCTGATGAGCTGTCATGTCAGTAGCATGCCTTGGAATCAAATGCATATTAAAAATAGTTCCTAATTATGCTGTTTACACTGCCTTTGTGGCTGTAAGCTACTATAGCCTTTAGAGGTAATCATCAAGCTAAAGGAAAACTCCCTTGCTGCTGTATATAATCTGCATTTCTGTGAAGGGACTAAGTCTCTAGTTTTGACAGCATCAAACTTTTAGTTTCAAAATAGCATTCAGGCTTTGGCAGAAACTATCAAACAAGCTAATTGGGCCTGATTGTGTTTTTCCTACTGGTTGTAGCACTGGTGTAACTCCATTAATTTCAATGTAGTTAGTCCTGATTTGCATCAGTGTAAATGAGATCAGAATTAGGCGAAAAGATTCCGCAGTTAGAATTTTGCTGATTATTTCTTTGATGAGCTGAAACACAATTCAAATCATTCTAGAGCTGTATCAAATGTTCAGTATCAAATGTTCAAAACAGCTTGTTTTGGATAGTGAAGTCAGAAGCTATGACTAAGTTGAAGTAAGAAGCTGTAGTATTTACACAGGGCCAAATTTAAACACCCTTGCTCATGTGGAAAAGCCCCAGCAAATAGTCTTATAGAGAGATATGAACAAGGATGGGAGAATCTGACCCATACCTGTAGTCAGTTGCCTAATGGGAGTCACATCTGAACTGGACATTCCCTTGCTTTAGATTGTGTGCGCCACTACATTCGTAACCTTAGTCAAGCATTCATAGCTTGTTGATGATAAGGTAGTTTGAAAAACAAGTTCTCCCTTGTGTCTGTGCGCTCAGTGGGCTGGGAGAGATTAAAAAGAAAATGGGAATGTACATGACGGAGATTGACGATTCTGCATTACCGTAAGTAAGAATGAGTGCCCTTTGTGCTTCTGATCTGCTGTTTGAAGAACCATTACGTAAGCCCAGCATTTATTTATCTATTTATTTGTGAGGATGTGAAAAGCCATTTCAAGGAAAGATGGTGCCTCTGCAATATAAAAACACAAAAGTTTCCGCTCAGTGCTGAGATGCTGGATGAGAAGGAGTTGCGCCCAATGAAAGCTTGTTCGGCTGGTAGGCTTTCAGTTCCTTCTGCTGAGATAAAGATGATCAAAGTGTTTAAATACGTTGATCCGCTACTGAGGGAAATTTCAGTGCTAGCAACACAGAGCAGCTGCACCATTGCTGGCATGTCTAAACTCACAGCAGGGAGCTAATTGGTCCTTTGGATGGATTGGCTGTGCAAAAACAGGTCTGAAGCAGGAGTGCTGCTTCCATGTGTACAGTGATGGGTATCTGTGCACAACCAGAGAAATGCAGATCTGCGGTATGCAGGATTATCAGGAGGGAAATAACAGTTGGGAGAGGAGGGTAGTGGGGGGGGGGGGGCGGCGGCACAAGGAGAGTAACTCTACTTGTATTCAATTTGTATTGCACGGAAAGAGATATTATCAGTTTACTCAAGATTAGAGCATTAGCTTTGAGCTCTCCTTGAGACACATTAAATAATGAAATGAGGGGATATAGCTCAAAGTCAAACCATGATGTTATTTGTACAGCATATTGTGTGCGGATAGAACGGAGAGGGGGGCTATACTAACCAGAGAATTCCTACTTTTTAATTAAAATTTAAATGTTATTTCGCTATACATTATTAATGCTCTTTCGTTGGGGAAAAAGTCACGAGGCTTGTTATGCTGTTTAAAAAATCCAATGTAATGTTCCTATTAAAACGATAGCTCTAGCAGAGAGAGAATACTTGTGTAAAGGCAGTCTATCTATTTAGCGTCTTATATGGTGTCATCACCAGAGCATCAGAGTACCTCACAAGTATTCACAAACTGATCCATCCAACAGCACGGTGAGGCAGTGTGATTACCCCATTTCACATGTGTGAAACTGAGGCAGAGACAGATTCAGTGACTTCTCCAAAATCACAGAGGAAATCTGCGGCAGAGCTGAGAATTGAACTAAGTCCTAGCTCAGTGGGGCTTAACAACAAGACCATTCTTCTTCTTCATGAGGAAGCTAAGGGTGCTGAAGAAAATGTGCTGATGGCTACTTTGTACATTTAGGTTGTGAATTTTGAGAGGCGCTCGGGGGCTTTTATACAGTGCATGCTAATATAAGCATGAAAGGCCAATGCAGAATTCCATTGACTGAGAGTCTGGCCCAGAGTGTCCTACATGTAAAAAAACACTGTGCTTAGACACTATGGCATCTTAGGATACACTCAGGAAGAGAAGACTGTGACCCAGTCAGCTCACTAACTCCAGGTGACAAGGAGAGATGTGTTGCATTCTCCCCTCTGGGTAGGAGTTATAGCCGCCAGAGGCAGAGTCATTACAATACATGCTTCCATAAAATCAGCCATATTAACTTAGACTGTTGGGCGCTCATATTTGGTAGCTAGCATATATGTCACTCTTTTCTTTTTCCCAAATCATCTTAACAGAATAACAGAGCTTTCCAGCTTTCCATATAGCTAATATTTGCCAGAAGCTGGGAATGGACGATAGGGCATGGAACACTTGATGATTACTCTGTTCTGTTCATTCCCTCTGGGGCACCTGGCATTGGCCACTGTCAGAAGACAGGATACTGGGCTGGATGGACCTTTGGTCTGACCAAGTCTGGCCGTTCTTAATGTTCTTATCTTGTGCACAGGCAGTATTTGAAGTAATTAGGTTGTAATTAAGCTAAATGAATGATGGTTGTATCTCATTGTTAAGATTATATAGGCTATGGAAAGGCTCAGGTAACTCTTAATGGGACCATCGTGACATCAGAGGTAACTCAACCAATCATCCCCCTTCCTTTGCAACTATTTTTCACACAACAACTTTATTGGTTGTAATAACTCAGTGGTCTGAGGGAGACTGGACACACATGTCAACAGTTCTCACTGGTAGATTAAATGGCCCAGTTATCACTTCTCTTTAGAGATTCTGTGGCTGCATGGTAGCTTGGGCATCAGTGGTTAGGCATCATGTCTGCACGGAACTGCTGTCTCAGTTACTTTATTCACTGAAGCAGAATTGCTGGAGGAACTGAGGCAGGAGCAGCCCTTAAAGCATAGAGACATTGTGATTCAGGAACTGGGTTCTCCGTATGCTTTCCCTTCACATAGCACTGATCTCACTAACACAGCCTTCAAAACCAATAAGTCAATTGCACGTGAAGAGCCAGAGTTACCCCATACATTCTGGCTGTATTGCACTGCTCTGGCAGTGTGGAGTAGCTGCAAATCAAGCTTACCTGGTTAGCGTGCTCTGCCTGCTTTGTGCTACTTTGGTGTACCAGTAAATTTACCCTTATCAGTTAATTTTTTTAAAAGATGATTTAAGGTTGATACTATAAAGAGAATCATTAGACATATCACTTGGTAGCATTTTCTTTTGTGTTTCCTGGTCAATGGTCATGTATGAAATTTTTAATATTAAAAAAACCTACAGAAATTCGCAGACCAAAAAAACCCAAAACCACCCTAATAAGGAGAGTTAAGGTTGAGAGTATTTACGACTAATTTATTGATTAAAAACTGTACAGGGAAGTTGTAATTATCCAAAACCCAAACATTCTAAATTCAGGAAATTCAGAGTTAAGGTTGCAGAGTCATGAGCATGGGCGGTGGGTATCACAGGCCAGAGGAGGCTACGCCTTCCCAAACAGCCAGGCATGGCCCCACCCACGCTCCGCCCCCAGACTCCCTCCTGCCTCCTTCTCATCCCCTGTGGCCCCAGCCCAGGCTGCTCCTCTTCCCTGAAGTGGGCAGGGGCTGGGGTTGGGGCTAGGGCAGGCTGGCCGGTGATCTGAGGTGGCTGGGGCCGGTGGTTGGGATGCTCAGGCCACTCAGCACTCCGGGGCTGGGGCTGCCTGGTGCTCTGGGGCTGCCTGGGGCTCCGGCACTGGGGCTGCAGCGCTGGGGTGGTCCAGGGCAGTCCAGGGATGGGGCAGGCCAGCCGGAGCGGGGCCTCCCCATATGGTGGTTCACACACCACACATGGTCATGAAACATGAGTCAAGGGTGGGCTAGGCCAGGATACCGGGATGTCAGAAACAGAAGATAAATTGGGGTCACCATGAGTCAGATGCCAGGAGTCACGCTCATCAGGATGCCAGGAAATCAAGCCACAGGAGCAGGGGGGACCCCAGGCAGTCAGATAGCTTCCTGTCATGTTGCTGGCTTAAGTAGGACCAGCATGCCAATCAGCCGCCCTGGGACTCTGCCAATTGGACTCAGGCGTGGAGCTTCACACTGGGGCTGGGCTTTATGGGTCCCAGGTAAGCAGTTGTCAGCAGGTTACCAGTTGAAGGGCTGGAGTGTGGCCACTCCCATGAACCCTGCAGACCCATGCTTGAGACCTGTGTGTCACGACACATCTGTTGAATGCACCCACTGCAGTATCTCCAAAATGTATTCAAGCCGATAAACGTAATTGTGACAGAAGAGAAATAAAAATTTGTATGGTTGATCTATAATTCTGAACAGTTTATTCTGTACATCAGGAAGTGAAACACAGTGGTTAGAAGAAGTAGCTTGGAGTCAAGAAACCTAGCATGAAATCCTGATCCCAATGAAGTAAATGGCAAAACTCCCATTGACTTCACTGGGGTCAGGATTTCAGTCCTAGGCTCTATTTCTGACTCTGCCACTCATTTGCTGTCCTACTGTAAACTCCTCTGTGTTTCAGTTTCTATAACCGCAAAAAACTGGGGATGGCGATTATCCTCCTTTGGAAAGCATTTTAACACCTTTGAATAAAATATCAGCACTAGATAAATGCAAATTATTATTACCTCCGTTTAATGCCCTTAGCTAAAGAAAACGCCTTTAGCTAAAGAAAACGTATGCTTTATTGTTGGGGGAACTTGTGTAAAAGACCTGAAACATTACAGAAAAAAAATCAAAATAACAATTATAACAACATCTGTTCCACAGTAGAGTGCATGTTCCCTTCATATTGTGGAGGATTTCTAGGCACCGCAGCAAGTTCGAGTTTCTTAACAAGATATTTTTGGTGTAAAGTATTAATGAGACAGAAGAAAATGTTTTTCAGTTAGGAGATGAACCTCGTAGTAAAGTGTTTTTTTCTTTTTCCACGCACAAAGCAATAGTTGGTTGTTGATCCAGGAGCCAAAAAGTGATTTTTTTTTTCAAAATAGGCCAGGAAAATGTTTATTTTGGAGACACCCACTGCACAAAAGACATATTTGAAAGTGTGAACTTGGTGATATGGATTATGAGAGCTTCAAAGCAAACTTGCAGTAAGCCCTAAAGAAAGGTTTTATGTGCGCCGCAAAGCAGGCTTTCTAAACTGCTTAGCAAGCCTTGATCCGATGGGTATGTTAATTTGAAAGTAGGCAAGAATATGACCAACTACAATTAAAGGGAGAAACCATTGACAAGGGTACATTTTTGGTTGAATCACTTCGGGAACCTGATTTCAAGATCTAGACTCAGGGGGCCGCATTCACCCAGCCGTAGCAACTCCATCAATTTGGTTGCACTTGTGCCTGCTTAGCCAGTGGCAATTTAGTTCTAGTCTCTCTACGGTTAGTTGGCAGAGTCTGGTCATGCTATAGAAGGTACACTCTGAATTCTTACAGGATGGTAAAACGAGCTTTCTCACGTCTCTGAACAGCACCACTTACTAGCCAGTCCTGAATGGTGTCATTAATGAAGCACTGCTTAGCGTGAGGCTAGTCATGGTGTCAGTAGGATCCTAGCTAGCAGGAGAAAGTGTGGCTATGTTTTAGAATATAGGGCCTGAATGAGGCACCTTTGTACTGTCCTGGCCGAATATGCAAATATAACTTAGCCTACCAAAATGGTGTCAAGGGGACCTTATATAAATGGGAATCTGACCCATTATGTATAAATATGGATCTTTGCGTCCAAATTTTTTTGCATAATATATCCATTTGTCTTGCAGTTATTTGTGATGTGTGGGGAGGATGGTGTGTACATGCCCCTTGGACCTCACGGGGAAGAAGGGGAACAATACTCTGAAGGATGTCAAACTGTGATACAGTAACCACTAGCAGAAGCATGTTACACAGCTGGCGCCTCTCAGGGGGTGTGGGATAGTCGGCAGAATTCCCTGCATCCAGTTTCCAGAAGTTCAATTTTTCATATGAGGTTATTGTGTGGTGAGAAAAAGGATGTAATTCTTAATGGGTATATTCATGTAAGCAGGTGCCTTCCCAGCCTGCTCTACAAACACACTGTTTAAAGTCCAAACTCAATTCCTACCCCTTTCATGTGATAAAAACAAACAGCCAAAAAATACCACTAAGATAAGATACCATAAAGAAAAGTTCTCCAGGGTTGGCTGCTTCTAGGGTTCCTCCCTCAGAACTGCTAGCTCACAGACTAGATCCCCTCTCTCTTTCATTAACCATTCTCCTCTCCCTTCTTTCCAGCTGGGATAAGGAGCCCTCAGATGAGGGAGCAAGTCCACAGAGACCCATGCTGCACAACCTTTCCCAGCACAATCAGCATCTATCAGTGGGGGGTTTTCAGGCAATCCCTGTCAGCCTGTTACAGCTGGGTTGCAGAGGACCTCCTGGTAGTTATCAAAGCACTATCCTATTCTCTCTAGCTATTTCAAGAAGCATTGATTGTGTGGATCATGGTGATGATGTTAATAATTGTACTACATTTGTTTTGCTGATGGCAAAGTGACTGTTAGTTTGTGGCAGAAAATGGCTAGGCTAAAGCCAGTAAGTATTTCTCTACACTGTGTTGGATGGATTTAAAAGGCAGAATGTGCATAGCTGAAATGTGCTGTGGCAGTGAACAGAACCCATTCATTGAAAAGGAATATGCTGACTTAAGGAAAGAGGTTCTTTGACTTGACTGTACCTTGAGAGAATCTCCTCGGCTCTAATTTGCTCCTACTTGGAGCATAGCTGTGACCTCTGAATTTATCAGCCATGTCTTTCCCTTCTTCCACAGGGGGACAATATAATGAGTGTTTTTACTGGGAGAAGCCCTAAATCTGGGGAATGCTTTGCAGCCTGGTCCTGTACAAGTTGTCACTACTCCTTGCAGTGCTCAGTTTAGCGATCACATTACACAGCTAATCTGTGGGAATCACTTAGAGCAGTGTTTCCCAAACTTGGGACACCGCTTGTTCAGGAAAAGCCCCTGGTGGGCCGGGCCGGGCCGGTTTGTTTACCTGCCGCGTCCGCAGGTTCAGCCGATCGCAGCTCCCACTGGCCATGGTTCGCCACTGCAGGCGAATGGGGGCTGCGGGAAGCAGCGTGGGGCCTGCGGACGCGGCAGGTAAACAAACCGGCCCGGCCCGCCAGTGGCTTTCCCTGAGCAAGCGGTGTCCCAAGTTTTGGAAACACTGACTTAGAGCATAGAAATAACTTAAAATAACAGCAATTATTTATTATTACAAAAAAAACCAATTCAGCTTTGTGAACGAGCCCCCCAGTTCATCAGTCTATATCGGTTCATCAAAGCACTTTAAATACATACTTACTTTAAGGCATATGCTTTTGTGTCGTTGACTTCAATAGGACTTCAGCACATGCTTAAAGGGAAGTAGGTGCCTAATGATTTTGCTGGGGCGGGATGGAGTTAAGCCTCCCTTCCCCCAGGAGCTGCAGGGACGTGGTGCCGGCCGCTTCCGGGAGCGGTGGTGGGCCATGGCAGAAAATGTGCTGAAATGCTTTGCCAAACAGAGTGAACTTTAGTGCTGGCTCAACAAGTCTAAGGACTAAGGCCAAACTATTCATACTTGGGGGCCTAAAGTTAGTCTCCTAAATCCATATTTAGGCCCTGCGTAGAAGTGGCCTGATTCTCAAAAGTGCTGAGGACCAGCAGCTGTCACGGAAATCAGCAAGTATCGGGGGTAGCCGGGTTAGTCTGTATCCACAAAAACAACAAAGAGTCTTCTTATCCACAAGATGGGTGTGGTCTGGTGAGCAGAAGGAGTGTAGCTCCCTATCGCCAGTGTGTCTCAGCCTTTGCTTGTGGAGAGGAGACCTCTTGTAGACATGTGAAAATGGATCGGTCTCCAAATCCTTGGCTCCCTTACCATGGCTGCTGAGGAGCGGGCAACCTATGGCCCATGGGCCAGATCCGGCCTGTCAGGGCTTTGGATCTGGCCTGCGGGATTGCCACACCCGTGGCTCTGCGGGCTTCATGCCGCACCCGGAAGCGGCCGGCACCACATCCCTGTGGCCCCTTGGGGGGGGGCAGAGGCCTCCGCATGCTGCCCTCGCCTGTGGGTACCTCCCCCGAAGCTCCCATTGGCCATGGTTCCCTGTTCCCAGCCAATGGGAGCTTTGTGGGAGGTACCCACAGGCAAGGGCAGTGCACGGAGCCCTCTGCCTCCCCTCCCCCAGGAGCCGCAGGGACGTGGTGCTGGCCGCTTCCGGGAGTGGCGCGGGGCCAGGGCAGGCAGGCAGGGAGCCTGCCCTGGCCCCGGTGCACACCACTGCCACCCCGGAGCCGGTGGCGCCGGGTCAGAGCCCGCAACCTGAACCCCTGCCTTGAGCCCCCTGCCACACTCCACACCCCTCCTGCACCCCTGCTCTGAGCTCCCCAGCCGGATGATACCACTTTGTGTTAATAGAGACATGGAAGTCTAGCAGTGACTAGCTCTGTAAGCCATTTCCAATATTCTGTACTATCTAGTCTCCCTCAGTCACAGCTTGAATAGATGATGCTTTTGGAAATATTTTGTTAAACGCAGTCTGGATTAAAGAGCAGAGCTGGCAAGGAATTACCCTCCCTTTGGTGTGATCCCTGATGGAGGACACACTGTTTTCAAAACACTGATAATGAAACCATTTATATTTTTGGATGCTCTGCAGGGTACAATGCAGTAAATGAAAATAAATCATGGCATAATACATCTGTTACAAATGAAAGCCAATGCACCAAATGTCAAGGTTGCTTGTTTTGATTTATCAATGACAATTACCAGCCTTGGTAAGAATATTTGTGAAACAAATGGTAATGATTAGAGAAATGCTGGTTGATTGATTTGTAGTCATTTCACGCAATCTGTCAGAGACTGGGAGATGGACAGGGGTCATACCTAGTGGTTGGAGCAAGTGTCAGTTCACAGAGCCAAGAGTCAGAACCAGGTTACCTGGAGTGAGGCAAGGCTGGGGCCAAGCAAGAGCTATTGCAGCCACAGGCAAATGCTTAGAGAAGCCACCAGCTGTTACTGGGCTTAAGAGCTGGTCTCTGCTGATTCTTCCCACCAGTCAGGCAGCCTACTACAGGCCAGGTGTGCTTCTTAGGTTGCCTAGAGACTGGATCTGCTGCAGGTCCTGATTCCTGGCACAACCAGTGCATATGTGCAATGGATTAGATGTTTTGTAGTTGGTGAACAGTAAGGACTATTTAGGGCTAGCTCAATCTCGCTCAGTAAGGTACTACTCAGTGCGTGTGTATAGGATCTGTCCCTTTTTAGTGGAGAAACATCAAATCAAGTTTCCCCCTATTTTAAAATTTCCAATTAATTTGGTACTCTTGATCGATGGGAAATACATGTGTTTGAAGTCCCATAGCTGCAGAACAGCTACAGCATGTAGGACTCCATGGTGCAGATGTTCACTCTGCAAACACCCCTTTCCAATATGCTTCGCTTCCGACCTGATGGAAACCACCTCTGTGATGAGATGGCCCACTGATGCATAAAGATGTTAAATGACATGCCCAGAGTCACAGAGGAAGTCTGTGGCAGAGCATTGAATTGAAACCAGATTGCCTGAGTCCCAATCCACTTCCTTAACCACAGGCCATTCTTCCTGCTGTCCAATAGGACATAAGTGGGTACCTGTTGGAAAATAAGTCTTCAATGCAGGATCACTTTTAAATTCATCCATCCTTGTAAAAGCTTTCTTCACTGCATAGAATGTGTTAATTAGGTTCAAAGTATTATTACCGTCTTGTCAACAGCCACTAGTTAGAAAGCCTCATGAAAATGAGGTAGAAATTCATAGGGGAACAACTTCAAAAGTCATGCAAAATTAGTTTTCGATAAGGTTTTGGGGAGCTTATCATATGCTGTATAATGATTTATGACAATTTGAATCTCACTGTTTCTGTAATTAATATTGCTGGATGCTTCCTATTCAGAGGGATGTTAATCATAATAATGCAAATGGAAGTATTATTGCTGCTATGCATCAGCCTTCATATTTCAAATTGAGCCAAAGGTTCAATATTCAGCAGCCTTCTCTATGGAGCATTCACGTTGTATGGGTAGATGAATGTGCGCCAAAGGTAAAATAACTGAATTAATATGAGCCAGAAGAATGTGTCTGGCTCATAGCTTCCCATTTTGCTTTAAGGTCCTGATTGTTCAGGCTTTTTAAACCCCAAATAAATTATTGCAATACATTTGCTAATTATGTTATACTGAAGTGCTATGTAGTATTAAATTGCAGCAGTGATGGATTTAGATGAAGTTTCTTATGCTTATTTTTAGTGATTCAAAGAGAGTTCAGCTCTAGCTAGGCCTCATTTGCAAGTTTAGAGGAAAAAGACATGCATAATCATTTCCCCATTTGGGTGGTGATATTGTTCGTAAATGTGGTGTCCTATATGTCTTTCAATGCTTAGTGTGTTACTGAAGAGGGCAGACGCTATTATAATTCCGATTAATTGTGGTGTGTGTTTAAAAAAATTCATTTGTGAAATTGGGTTCTGCAAACACCCTCTAATAGTATTCAGGCACTGCTCTTTTTAATTCTCTCCATGCTCTGTTATTCTCTCTCTTAACCGATGATTTCTTTTTCTGTCATAGTTGATGCTTCTTGAAATGGCTGGTTCTTTTTTTGGCTTGCATGGGTTTTTTTCCCTGCTGGTTCTTATTAAGCTGCATGCGATCTTGGAGTTTCCAAGAATATTTCAGAGCTGTTTAAGAAGCTTCAGTTAACATTTCTGCAAGAGTACAACCCAAACATAAAAAGATTGCTGTAGAAATTTAATTCTCAGCCTTTTGCCCTGTACCTGAAAGGACATTTTTCTGTAGTCACTGTTAGGGGCCACACCCACCCCATGATTTCTAGGGTTATCCTGCATCCTCTCAAATGCTTCTTCTCTCGTAGTATCAGTACAACATGATGCTGTCACCATGGACAGTAAGTGTTCCTGATTCGTGTAAGTGTGAACTCTTACACACTGCTGGCTGGTGGAGAGAGGTAGTATCTTAGGACTGTATCTTAGGACTTACAAGACCCAGGTTCAAGTCTACATGCTGCCACAAATATCCTATGTGATGTTGGGCAAGTTCCTCAAGTCTAGATTAACGAAAGCATTTAAGCACCACTTACGCTCTCCAAAGGACTGGTCAGTTTCTGCATGCATCTAAATCCCCATAGGTGCCCACTCACCTGGGATTTGGGAGACCTGAGTCTGAATCTCCATTGTGCCTGATTTGGAGCAGGGTTTGGGAACCCCGCTCTCTCAAGTGAGTGCCCAAACCACCAGGCCAGAGAGTCAATCTTTCACTTTTTCTCTCTGCAGCCCAGTGAATATTAAATTATTTTTACAGAGTAGAACAGCTCCAACAGGAGAGGCTGTGAGAGACCCACTCCGGAATAGCCAATAGCCCCATGGTTACAGCACACTCCTATAAAGTGGGAGTTCTGGGTTCAAGTCCCTGCTCCAAATCAGGGAGAGTGAGGATTTAAAAACAGGTCGCCTACTTCCCAGCAGAGCATCCTGACCACTGAGCCATTCGCTATAATGGGTTGGGGAGTGTCGCTCTGGTTTTCCACAAGGAAGGGCTGACCAGGCATTGGTGCCTAACTCCAGGAGAGGGCTCATGACTGAGAATTGCAAGCAGAGATAGGTGCCTCCCTAGCCCAGATCAATGGGAGTTAAGACCCAGATCCACGGTATCCAAATCCTGTCTCTTTCCTCAGCATTTCCTACTGGCTAACTTAGGCAGCTCCTCTCTCTACTTGCTGGCTTCTGAGAATCCTCTCTTCGATGCAAAACTCTCTCCATACAGGTTTCAGAGTAGCAGCCGTGTTAGTCTGTATTCGCAAAAAGAAAAGGAGTACGTGTGGCACCTTAGAGACTAACCAATTTATTTGAGCATGAGCTTTCGTGAGCTACAGCTCACTTCATCGGATGCATCTCTCCATACAATGCATGGGAAGCCTGGGTGTCAGAGCTGGGGCTCTGTATTTCACTGGGCTGTGAGGTGCCTAAGAATTGGGCATTGCCTGATCTATAGATTATGAATAAGAATTTCTAGTTATCACTTCAAGGGTAGGCAGGTTCTTGTCCCCAAATCAGACTCAGTATTATTAAGATTATTATATAGTTGGGAACCCCCGATGTTCACAGGTGCAACACTCACACTATAGGAACTCTTCTATATTTACAAATAAATAATTTATTAATATATTTCGCAAAGTCACACACACTCTAACCTAGCAAGGTAGATAGAGATAATACAGAAAGTACATCTGAATATCCATACTCACACCATCCCTTACAGAACAATGTGAAATGTTAGCCATTAGCTTCCTCATCACCATCACCTTCCTCATTTTCACCAGTGGCCATCATTCTGACCCCTCCTGAGGGCTACATCTCTCTCCTCCTGCCCACAGGCTGGGATGCCACTTTTATAATATGTTACACTGATGTTATCTATGTCTAATGCATATTCAGTAGGAGTTTCTTGCCTCTTATTTGTATTTCCTCCCCTTACCATTGTTGAGGTGTCCTTCGACAGGTTAGTATATTTATGATTTCACCCCATTATCATATACGTCAGTGCGTTGCCATGGCACTCTTGTGGTCGGATGTTCCGTCCAAAACCTACCAGAAGCTTGTATTAGTTTATGTTTCTGTGGTTGGCTGATGTCATTATGGACAAAATTCCCACCAACCCAAAACTTATGGGTTACCTAAATTTATCTAGGCCAAAGTTCCTAGGCCTCAAGCCTTATGCTAACTGATGAAGCTAGTGTCTTACAGGATGCAGGCTTGTAGGTTCCTTGCATTACTGCTAACAATAATAAAGCAGAATATAATACAAAGCAGTGAATATAACAGAGGTAAGCTGGCCCACCAGGCTACAAGCACCTCATTTCCACATTTGTACAATGGGGATAATAGCATTTTCTTTCCGCAGATCGGTATTGTGAGGATAAACACATTAAAAAATAGAGGCTTTCAGATACTATGGTGATGGAGCTCATATAAATACATTAGATATTCTGCTTCTGACAAAGGAGAGAGCTCAGTTTGATCGCAGCTCCTTTTATCATCAAGATCACTCAGTGGGGCATTCTTGTGACGAATGGCCTCTTCTACTTTTGTTTCTGCTCTTCTGAAATGAGCACCAAAGATAGAGGAGATCTCAAGATTAATTCAGATTGCGTTAGATAGAGACCCTGCAATGATGTTGATTAAAAACCATCTGAAGAGACACAAACAAAGGCTAATAATACATGAAAATGTATCGGATTGTGGGAGAAGTCATGCTAAATGCACCCAACCAACAAAAGGGACGGATAACTTAGGAAGGAGAAATGTTGAAAGAGAACTCAGGATATGTAAGCTGGAGGAGAGCGCAGGAGGGAGTAGGAGAACCATTTCAGTGCACCTTGGGTGGTCAGGTTTCAGAGTAACAGCCGTGTTAGTCTGTATTCACAAAAAGAAAAGGGGTACTTGTGGCACCTTAGAGACTAACCAATTTATTTGAGCATGAGCTTTCGTGAGCTACAGCTCACTTCAGAGAGTCATGGACACTAAGTTTGCAGTGTGATATGGCAACATAAAAAGGCCAGTGCAGTTTTGGTCTGTGTATTGCAGGGGCATTTTGTCACAGATAAGGGATGTGAAAGCTTGTCTGTATATTGATCTGGTGCCACATACTTGGAATATTACACTTGGTTTGGGGCACCTTGTTACCAGCAAAGACTGCTCCAGGGGAGACAAAATTTACAAAGATGAAATGAGTGTAACCAGTAAGGAGGGAGTGGAATTACTTAGTGGGTAAATAGGGATCTAACTCAGTGAATGGAACTGGATTAAAAAGGTTTGATTAGGCTGAATATAAGAAAAAAAAATCTTCCAAAGAGGGAGAACTATTAACCTCTGAAATTGTCTTCTAAGGGAAGGAATGGTGACAACATTGCTTTTAGGACACAGGCTGGAGCCAACACTGGGTACTTTACAGAACTGTCCTCTATTGGCCGTGGAATGGGATGGACTGGATGGTCTAACTGGTCTTTTCCATCTTTAATGTGTGTGATCCTTTAAGAAAAGGTCTGCTCTTAACCCTTGGTTTGCCACATAACATATTAACTGCCGGGGAACAATGGACTTCATGTTGTGTACCTGACAATCACGTTATTTACTTTTTAACAAAAACATTCAATCTAGTGTAATCCCAGCAGCAGTGTTCATATCAAGCAGTTGTGTGAGCAAAGGAGACTGGAATTATGTGACCCAGGTGGCTCATAAGTAGCTATTTCTAATTCTTGGTTTGTATAGGATTAAGATTATTTTTTTTAATGACCAATTTCTTTTTCTGTGTACATGTTTCAACAGGTAGACTGAGTTTAACACATGTCCAGGTTAAAATTGCATTCTTCAAGGAGTATTTGATGGGTTATTCCTAGATACTTCAAAAAGGTAAATTAAAAAGTGAGTGTTATTCATTTATTTTGGGGGAGGAGGTGGATTATTACAGTGTGTGACTGTTTAAAAGCAAATAATGCTATTTAATTGTAATGTTTCTCATTTTCTGGTGATAGGGTTAGGGTTAACAAATGCCTCTGATCAGAAAAGGGGGAAACATGAGCAGTTTTGCTATTTTCTCTTGGATCCGTCTATAAACTGATGAAAAGAGGAACACTATTTTATAAGCTTTGTAGTGAATGGGTCAAATCCAGAAGCCCTTCTTCAGTGTCAGTCCTTACTCAGGCAAAAATGCCACTGACTTGAATGGAATTTTGGCTGAGTAAATAGGAAGTAAAAATTAAGTAAAGTCTTTAGATTTGGGCCCAATCCTGTTTCTAAACTCTAAGTCTATCAAGTCCTCCATGTCGCCTGGTGTTCAGCATCTCACAGGAAATGCTCAGTAGGTTGCAGGATTGGGCCGTTAGGTCATCTTGTTCCTCCTCATGCGCTGTCAGTGTGCTTCCAACTGTACAAATGCCAGGCTGTACAAATGGAGTACTTCGCTCTCCATGCCTCTGCAATCATTGGACTCTATGGGAAAAATCCTGGGCCATTGAATCAGGGAAAATTCCAATTGACTTCCATGGGGCCAGGCAGGCACGCTCGCTCACTCTCTCCCCATTATTTACAGTTTGGAAACACTTTGAATTGGGATGGGGGCCCTGTCGTGCTAGGCGCTGTACACAAGCAAAATGCAAAGACAGTCCCTAACCCAAATACCTCAAAATCTAAATAATCATGAAAGACCTCTCCCCTTAGACTGTCCGCAAAGGTGCTAGTTCTGGTCACGGCATATGACACAATTCCAGTTAGAATTATACTGAAGGCACCCACACATTTAACCAACAATGGTAACAACTTGAGGAGGCTGCTGGCCTTATCCAGATAAGACCCCATAACTTAGAGGTGTAAGGCTCTGTACCACGTTAATGCCTTGTGCCATCCAGTCCCCTTGACAGCTATTAAAGTCAGATTTGTCAGTGCTAGCTAAATATAAGTGGATAAGTTGGCCACACTAGACTGTTTCATATCTTGTGTCTTTGGAAACCACACTCTCAGCGATACTAGTTCCTTTGACCTTCACAGTGTACCAGACATCATTGGGGAGGAGGAGCTCTGAAGTACTTAACATACTTTCTGTGAGTCCGTCTGATGAGAGAAGGATCCTTTGAGAAGAAGGATGGTCTTGGAGTTGAGATCCTAAAGTGGGACTCAGGAGAGCTGGGTTTAGTTCTTGACCCTGTTACTAAGTTTCTACCTGGGCAAGTCAATCAGTGTCTCTGTGCCTCAAGTGAGGATTATAATACTTCCTTTCACTGTTTCTCAGTTTTGTCTATTTAGGTGGTAAGACCTTTACAGCAGGAACTGTCTCTCGCTATGTATATGTACAGCATCTAACACAATAGGATTCTGATCTTGGTTAAGGCCTCTAGGTGCTTCTATAATACAAATGATAAATAAACAATCACCTAAATCTGCAGAGTCTCTGTTGGACCGATAAATGGGAAGACCAAAATACCTATAAATAAAAAAATACAAGTATGGGGTGTAGGGGGTAGTTGTAATATAAAGTGACGTTCAAATGAAACTGATGCAGAGTTACATTGACTTAAAGATATAATGGGAACGATGAGCGAACACCCGTGTTTTAATCACCAGCGCAGTATAGCTATTGAACATAAATAACAGGCGGCTGTCTCACAGAACTGATCACTTACACTGGCAGATTACGGTCAGGATTGTTTATTATTTATTCATTCTTTGGGGAAGCATCACTTTCTGGTATAAGGAATTCATTTGTTTCCCTCTGTAATAACACTGATCACAATGAATTAATTCGGCACTCAGAGGCTGTCTCCTATATATATATATATTCGCGTGTCTAGTCCACTGAAATGAATTATAAAACATGATGGGTCATAGATTATGGGGAAGCCCATTGGCTAGGAAGAGTTGAAGCCAGGTATCTCCTGCCTCTTAGAAGTGCAGTTCGGTTACAGAAAGCCAATGTCCCTGAAGGATCTAAATGGAGAGGTAACAATTATCAGAAAAACAAGGAGTTTTAGTTTCTATCCATGATGCAGAAAATGTAACAGCGTAACCAGGCAGCAGACTATAGAAAACTGAATGGGGGAAAAAAATTTTAAAAACCATGCAAGCTTTAAGTTAACATTTCCTAAGTTCTTTTGGGCAGGGAACATTACATAAGCTGTGTTTGCAAGCACTGTGTAAATCATAGAATCATAGAATATCAGTGTTGGAAGGGACCTCAGGAGGTCATTTAGTCCAACCCCCTGCTCAAAGAAGGACCAATCCCCAACTAAATCATCCCAGCCAGGGCTTTGTCACGCCTGACCTTAAAAACTTCTAAGGAAGGAGATTCCACCACCTCCCTAGGTAACGCATTCCAGTGTTTCACCACCCTCCTAGTGAAAAAGTTTTTCCTAATATCCAACCTAAACCTCCCCCACTGCAACTTGAGACCATTACTCCTTGTTCTGTCATCAGCTTCCACTGAGAACAGTCTAGATTCATCCTCTTTGGAACCCCCTTTCAGGTAGTTGAAAGCAACTATCAAATCCCCCCTCATTCTTCTCTTCCGCAGACTACAATCCCAGTTCCCTCAGCCTCTCCTCATAAATTATGTGTTCCAGTCCCCTAATCATTTTTGTTGCCCTCCGCTGGACGTTTTCCAATTTTTCCACATCCTTCTTGTAGTGTGGGGCCCAAACCTGGACACAGTACTCCAGATGAGGCCTCACCAGTGTCGAATAGAGGGGAACGATCCCTTCCATCGATCTGCTGGCAATGCCCCTACTTATACATCCCAAAATACCGTTGGCCTTTTTGGTAACAAGGGCATACTGTTAACTAATATCCAGCTTCTTGTCCACTGTAACCCCTAGGTCCTTTTCTGCAGAACTGCTGCCTAGCCATTCGGTCCCTGGTCTGTAGCGGTGCATGGGATTCTTCCGTCCTCAGGGCACTTCCTCAGAGTGGGTTGTACTGTTGACAAATTCCTATTTTTAAATATAATCTGAATGTTTCAAGCAGAACAGAGAGGGATGCTAGCCACCCACTATATCTAACCACATATTTATTTACTGATCCATTAATGCTGGTAACCAATTAGTAAAACTTTGATTAAATGACCAGTGCTAGGCTAGGCCCTAATTTTGCATGTGCTGTGGTTAGTGATAAAACTGCCGCTGTCTTCACTGGAAGCAGGATTAGGTCCTTCAAGTTGTGCTGTTGTCCTCTATAAATAGGTTCACTCACCACAGGACCACCTCTTTGTGCCCAGATGTGGTGTCGCGGCTGTCTGCCCCTATGATGCTCCAGCCAATGTTGCTCCATTGCTACAGTGGTCTCTCTTCGCCCAGGTCACACTTTAGCCCACCTCTTCCAGGGTAACTGAGAGTCCAACCCAGCTATAGTCCAGTGATCTTACGGCAGGTCTTCTGTCTGTCTCTGGGCTCCGTGGGCCTTACACCTGTAACTTTAGCATCCTCGTGGCCAAGATGGAATCTGCTCTGCAGGCAGCTCTGGCCAAGAGAAGGTGCACGCAGGAATGCAGCAGGGAAAGTCCTTTCCAGCCCATGGGCACCTGTTCTAACCCCGCCACAGAGTGAACACGCACCCCCCCACACACACCCACCACCCAGAAGAGTACAATGAATATAGGAAAGGGAAATATTTATTCACAGAGGGATGAGAGGGGAAAAACAACAGGGGGAAATATGGGGGGAGCGGTGAAACAGGGTTGCATTCAACACAAGGCCTCACAGGCCCACTGGTACCACAGTCTGAAAGGGCAGACACCAAGCAATGAGTCCAGGAGTCCTGGGCAGAGTTCCAGTCTGCTGATGAGTCTTGGGTGGTCCTGGTCGTCTTCAGCACCAGTACACTTTCCTCAACAAACCTCTCCGGTGCCCTCTTCTGCTGCTCTCTGCAAAGCCACACAGAGCGACCACCTCCCCACTTAGCTACCTACAACCTTCCTCCTTTTTCCCAATGCAGAGTCACCAGCCCCAGTACTCACAGCCCCATGCAGCTCTGGGCAGCAGTGATACTAGGTCCAACTCCAGTCTGTTATTCTCAGGTGATTCCTCCCTGGCACAGTGCTTCTCCTGGGTCCTGTTCTGGAGTAGCTCCGATCCTTTGCTCTGTCCTTCCCAGGCTTCAGGCAGGTTCTTGGTTGCTTCATTCTGTGAGGGCCTGCTTGCTGAAGCTCTTCTGTCCCGACTAGAAACACACCCTCTTGCTCTCCCCTCTCTTTCTGCTCCCCCTTCTTCCCCAACAGCACCTCCTCCTTCTGGAACAATCAGCACTGCCCCCTCCCCCCGGAAAAAGATTTAAAGGTCTATGTTCTGTGAACCCCAAGGGGGTTACACACCTCTTCCCTCAGGGGCTTCCCCCGCCCCTCTTCCTTGGTGGCTGATACAGGAACCCTGGCCCACCCTCTACTCTGGGTTCCAGCCCAGGGACCCTGTTGCTGGCAGCCAAGGTCTGCTCCCTCAGATACTTTGCTGCCTCCCTGGACTGCTTCCTATCTCTTCTGTCCCCCAGAGAGAGACTGTAGACTCTCCCTGCAGCCCCCTCTACTCTCAACTTCTTAACTTGATGTTAACCAGCCTGCTCCTGCCCTGCTGGGCTACATGATCAGTTAAGTCTGGATCTCTCTCCAGGTATAGCCAGACAACATTAATTGGCCTTGCAGCCCCTTGAAGGCCCGTGTGGGGTACACATCCCATCACACCTTGTAGCACACACTGATGAGTAGCAGGCAAAGTCTGATCAATGATCTCCCATGGGGCTGGCTGGCTCCCTGAAGTCTCCCACAAGGGAAACTGCAGACATCTCCCCACATTATCTCCTGCTGGGGAGTGGAGCCAACTGCCCCTCCAGTCCTTCTGGCTAGGGAGACTTGCTTCCTAGCTCTCTGCTTGCTTCTTCCAAATATCACCATCCCAAGAGGATGCCTCTCTCAACACGAGCCAAAGGCAAGAGGTACTGACGAGTCCATTCTGCTAGCCAACAAAGAGCTGGTGGGAGGAAATCTTTCTTCACTGGGTCTTTATAGTTGTCAAGACTTTAGCACATAAAAACGTGTAAGGATAGTGTGACGAAGTCAGTCCTGACAGAGATATAAGTGTGGTACATTTGTTCTGAAACAGTCAAAGAGCCCTAGAATGCCGAACGCCTTATTCCCTGTAAGCTGTGAAAGGGTTACCTCAGGTTAACTAGAGATGCCTGAGGCCAATTAAGGGCTGCCTTTGACCTTTAAAAACCCCTCTTCTGGTGAAACAGAGGAGGGGAAAGATGAGATACAAGCAGCAGCAAGGAAAGGCTTCCCCTAGGTGGAAGGCTGTGTGCTCTCCCTATAGGGAAAGAAACTAAGTTAACAGCTGCTTGGGGATGGACTAGCAACTAGGAGCCAGTGTAGTAGAGTAACATCCTGGAGAAGGGTCAGGGAGAAAGTATTTCTGTTTGCATTGTGAGTTTGGGGTTGGTTTGTTTTGCTTGAGAGAACTTCTTGGGCCTACCCTGAGGCCCACCATATAACTAGGACAAATAAAACCAGAGTGAAAAACCTTCTGCAGTCAGACCGATTTACTCCAGGCCTTCACCACCCAAGGGAGAAATGCTGAGCCCAGTGAGGGGAAGGAGGTACTCTGCCGCAACAGTAAAACGAATAGAAGTTGTCTCCAGGGGCAACTGTAGTAAAAAGAAAAATGTCTTTGGGTAAATAGGGTTCCCTCCATGGTGCATTTTGGCCAAAATGTTCACACTTGGGTGTCGAAGGTTAAGGAACTAAATGGAAGTAGCCTGATTTTTCGATGTGCTCCTGTGGATGTCAGCCGGAGTTGTTGTACACCTCTGAAAATCAGGCCACTTTTATTAAGGATCCAAAATATGGATTTTGCTGCTTATAAGTTAGGCGCTTACCTTTGAAAGTGTTGGACATTGCTCTTAGCCTTTCCACCACATATCATGCCACAATCTTTGGAATGGATTTCCTTCTTGGGTAATATTTTACTGTCATTGGAAGCAACGAGTATTTATTCTGTTTATAGCTACCTGTTTTAAGAGAATTTTGCTCTCATCTGGTGGCAACTAGATTTATTTGGTTTTGTGGTACTGATGTTAGATTTAAGTAAGTTCTTTTAGCTTCATTCGCCTTTGTCTCGCTAAAATAAATTAGAAACCGCTACTGGCTGGCTAGGAATTTTTTACGCCTTATCACTTTTGTTCTCCATCTTCCCACACACCCCCCCACCTGGTTCCCACCTTTGTTTGTCTCATCCACTTGTCATTGTCTTTTTACATTGTAAGCTCTTTGGGATAGGATATGTTTGTATGGCCACTAGCACATTCGGGTCCTGATCTCCTTCAGCCGTTACAGCAATATAAACAAGAATAGAAAACTGTGTTCTCTTCCCAGGCACCTTGCCTTGATCCAACGTTTGAAGAGATAGTGTTAAAAAATGTTCTATTTTTTATAGTCAGTATGTCAGCCAGTGTTAGTTAAGCATTAATTAATAGTGCTTCTTTCTGTGAAGGTCTTGGCCATCATTTCTCCACAATAACTCCTGCTGTTTGGCTCAAGACTATTCAGCGAAGACTGAAATAAGCTTGTCTTCTTGACTACTAAGGTCTCTCTCTCTCTCTCTTTTTTTGCTGTCAACTAGATCAGTCTCCATATTCCTTTCCATCCCCTTGAAGAAATTGACAAAATGATGTAACTGATCATTGATAAAACAGTATAAAAACCAGAAGGAAAAAAGGAGAGAAAAAAGTTTTATTTGTATGTTGTTGGTCAATCACTTCCTTGCTGTTCAGGTTTCTAAGTAAATTTCAGTGCTATCTCCTGGACACATCAGATTTTGTTTTTCTTTTACCACTTTGTGGTAAGCCTCTTTTAATATAAATTTTCATCTCTCCTGTTATGACAGGGAAAGTATGTGATTTCACACCCTGCAATAACTGATATGACAGTGAGGCTGGGGCAAAGATCCAGTGGTTACACTGTGTAGAAAAAGAAAGAACTGCATCTTAGAGCGTAGGTAATAGACTTTCCTCATTAAACCGTGTTAATAAATGCACTGGCAGTGTCCAAGTGGAACCTTCACTTCAGAGTAACATTTACCTTGCCTCCCATTAGGCTTAATAATACCCTACACTTCCATATCACTTTCCCTCTGAGGATCTCAGAATGTTTGGTGAACATTCATAAGTTAAGCCTCACAAACACCTTGGTGAAATAGGGAAACATTACTATCCCAATTTCACAAATGATGATACTGTGGCACAGGTGCCCAAGGTCACACGTGAAGCCTGTAACAGAACCGACACTATAATTCCGTTTTCTGTACTCCTGTCCTTTGCTTTAGCCAAAAAATCTTTACTGGTGGGCCATACCTTTAAGAGACCTGATAGTGGCCCACACTAGAAAGTGAAGCTGGCATTGTAGTTATGGCGAGTAGTCACCAGATACCAGGGTGATGAGCACACTGTAAATAGATAGAGACACAGCTGTTGTACCCCTTCCCCATTCCCTTTCTTGCTCTCATATTCAGTATTGTGTAGCTGTTTTCCACGGGATACCCATGTGTAACTCCTGTCAGCGTTGTAGCATGCTCACAGGGCAGAGTCAAGTCTGAACTCCATTGTAACGTAGCCAAAGATAATGTTTGTTTATGTTTCTAAATGCAGACTGAGAACCAGTAGTTCTTTCTCGTTCTCTACTTCTGATTGACTAATGCAGCCCCTGATGCCTTGTGCCACCCCCAAAGGGACTGTGCAAGTCCTGGCTTGTAATAGGCAGTCTTGGAGTGGATCGCTGACTTCATTATGGGTCTCAGCAGGAGCGATGTGTGTGCAACCAGGAAAGATTTTGATCCCTTTTTGCTTTTGCCTGTCTGTGTCAAGGCAAACACATCCTGGTCATGATGGAGCATTTCAAATGTTCTTATCTGTCACAGGCGAGACTTGATTTAATTTTGAGCTCTAATTAGATGTTGACTGATGGTGTGTGGGGGGGAATATGCTTTGGGGCAGGTGAGCATCGGTGACCAATGAGAGCCTAAAATGTTTCAGTACAAAGGAGATTGGGCTTTTTGATTTAATATTAATGATAATTTTTAATGTGTACGTGACTCTGTTCTAGACTAGGCTGTTGGGGGCATGTACTTTCTATGTGTTTTCTTGCCTGTGTTAAGGAGCATGTCCTCACTCAATATTATTTGGTAAAATAGTTGGAAATACAGGGCAATTTCGGGGGGATAATAGAGGTGTTCATTTTAAATGCAGAGGATCAATATTCAAACGTAATGAAGGTAAGATGTAAAATCTGTCGCTACCTGCTTTAGGATGGGCCTTCTTGGCCACAGTCTAACAAAACACTTAAGCACGTGTTTAAATTTAAGCATGTGAGTACTTCTGATGATTTAATTGGGATTACTCGCATGCTTAGAGTTAAGCATAGGATTAAATGAGACCACAGTCTATCTTGCTGACCAATATTGTCTTATTGTTTCCTTATACTCCTGCCTCTCTTTGTCTGTATCCATCTGTTTCATCTTGTCCTGTATTTAGATTGTGACCTTTTTGAGTCAGTGACTGTCTGTTTCTTCTGTGTTTGCACAACGCCCAGCGCAATAGGGTCATGGTCCATGAATGAGACTCCTAAGTGGTACAACAAGACAAATAAATAATAAATCAAATGATGATTTAAAAAAAAGGTTGGAACCAGGAGGCTAACCCTAAATCAGCTAAGGTCAATTGCACATTGAGGTCGGTGGAACCACTCACCTGCTTAAATTCTTTGCTGGGTTGGGGCCCAGAGGGATGTTATATTTAATGGATAACAGACATAGTGAGAGTTGCACTTGCACGGGTGTAAATGGAGAATAACACCACTGAATGCAGTGGTGTTACCTTGTTTTAAAACTGGTCTATAAAAATCATGACTGGTGTGAAGAAAGTAAATCAGGAAGTGTTATTTACTCCTTCTCATATCACAAGAACTAGGGGTCACCAAACAAATGAAATTAATAGGCAGCAGGTTTAAAACAAACAAAAGGAAATATTTCTTCACACAGCGCAGTCAACCTGTGGAACTCTTTGCCAGAGGATGTTGTGAAGGCCAAGACTATAACAGGATTCAAAAAAGAGCTAGATGAATGCATGGAGAATAGGTCCATCAGTGGCTATTAGTCAGGATGAGCAGAGATGGGCGACAGGGGATGGATCATTTGATGATTACCTGTTCTGTTCATTCCCTCGGGGGCACCTGGCATTGGCCATTGTCGGAAGACAGGATATGGGGCTAGATGAACCTTTGGTCTGACCTAGTATGGCTGTTCTTATGGGGAGCTGTGGGGAGCCACGGACCCTCCACCTGGCCTGGTCAGGAGCCCTGAGGGCCGGGACACAGGCCGGGGGCTGCTCTTGGGGGCCCCTCACCCTGCTGGGGCTTCCTGCTTGGCCGGGGGCAGGGCCTTGGGGGGAAGAGGAGAGGTAGGGGTGAGGTCACTTTAGGGCCAGGGGCCCCTGGCCCCCCACTTTTGGGTAGGCTCTGCCACTCCTGGTGTCAGAGAAGAACCAGGTCCATTGTTATAATATTTTTGTCGAATTGGTAGGGATGGACAATCTGATTCAGCTACAGAAAGAGCCACACTGAACTCAAATTTAACCCAAACTTAAAAAAAAGATGTATAGGTTTTAGAGAAATTAATAATAATCTCACATCGCAGTACTTCCTAGTTCCAGACAGACCCCAAAAAGCCAAGGAACATGAGGGAGCCTAATTAGAAGCGGGATATGCTAGACATCACCGTGAGATCTGCAGCCCCATTCTGCAGATTCTCAAGGCTTGATAAGTACTGATCTGAACTGAAGTGAAGTTTGCCCACCACCATAAAGCGATTCTCAAACTGTGGGTCAGGACCCCAAAGTCAGTCATGACCCTGTTTTAATGGGGTCATCAGGGCTGGTGTTAGTCTTGCTGGGGCCTGGGACCAAATCCAAACTGGAGCCCACCACCCGGGGCTGTAGCTGAAGCCAAAGCCCCACTGCCCAAGGCAGTGGGGCTCAGGCTTTGGCCCCCCGCCTGGGGTGGAGGGGCTTGGGTGGGCTCAGGCTTCATTCAGTCCTCCCTCTCCCATGGTCATGCAGTAATTTTGTTGTCAGAAGGGGGCGCAGTGCAATGAATTTTGAGAACCGCTGAGTTAGAACAATTAGTTTTCCAGAAGAATCCCTAGCAATCATGAAAGCTTATGCTCAAATAAATTTGTTAGTCTCTAAGGTGCCACAAGTCCTCCTTTTCTTTTTGCGGATACAGACTAACATGGCTGCTACTCTGAAACCTGAGTGAGGACTATAATCTGCATTGTCAGAACTCAAATTCTTTTGGAGTAAGTCTAGACCTTTACATCTTCCAGTGCAAGGTGAAAATGCATTAAAAGCCTTTGTTATTCCAGTTTTTGAATCTCAAGCAAGAAACTCACCACTTTCTCATCGCTCAGTGAAAGGTGAAGCTAGATGTTTAGGAGACATTTCTACTTCCTAGAAAGTTTGTTTTCCTTTCAGTCTCACTGAGGATAGTAGAATGCTGGCAGTCTTGGAAGTAGCTTTATACTCAGAGGTGATAAATTCTGCCTATTGCCACAGCTACTTAGTACATAAGGCTCATATTGTGTACAGATTATGCACAGGCCCGTGTTTGAGTAATGCAGAGTTGCAGTACCCCAAGTGGAGTTCCAGGTGGGGCTTCGCCTCATTGGGTTTGTGGGTATACAGGTGGGGTGTGCTTGCTCTTAGAGTATAGGTACAGAAATTATACTTAGGATGGGGAAACAATGAGGGGAAAGACTCTTTGGATCTTCCTTTACATACCAGGTCATTGGGTTAGTCAGAGACTGTCCATAAACATTTGAAAATAAAGTATCAAGACTTATTTTACCTTTTTTACCTTTATTTTTATCTTTTAACGACTTGACATTTTCTAATGTCAAAGGCATATAGCAACTAAAGCAAAGCCTCAACAAATACCCATTCCCTATGCTTGACTTTAACATTTCATAGCATGTGCGGCCAGAGAGGACCGTTAGATCCTCCAGTCTGACCTTCTGTTTGTCTACCTCACCATGTATGCTGAAGTCTGTCTTCCTGTGGGTTTCAGCATTGCAACGAGGAATCGGAAATCGGCTCATTTCCCTTAGTTACTTGGCAAGCAGCTCTTGTAATTTTAACCTGTTGGCAAACGCTACAACTGTACACAGATGAAATTGTGTGTTTTCACATTTAAATACATTTAAATAATTTCCACACTCCTCCTCCCTGTTTGAAACTCCTTGATTAACCAATTTTCTGGTGTGTCATCACATTTAACCCACAGTCGGGAGCTCCCAGCATTTGGGAATAAACCAGTTGGTGGGGGTGGGGGTGTTTTCCCCACTGACAATTATCCTGCTTATTCCCATCATCACACAGGGGCTTTTATTGTTCCAGCAGCAGCCAGCATCTGTGATGGATTCCAGCTGGCAACTGTAGAGATGACAGTCTCTTGTGCCTCTCATTCATTGTGACCCACTGTTGTGCTGTGGCAGAAGCAGAGATTAAATGTGCAACAGTATCATTGTTAAGCCCCAACAGTAACTTTCTTCAGTGACAGTAGCCAGCCTTGCAGGCGTGGGAGCGGGGACAAAAGGGAATCCACATCAGAGATGCTGAAGAGCTAAGAGCATCTTAGAACCCGTCCACAGGCAAAGCTGGCACGTTTAGCTCAGACAGGCCGGGGTGGGGGGTGGGGTAGGGATGGGCCACTGAAAAAGCAGCAAGTTGAGACATGAGATACTCGCTCACTGCAGTATATTCACCCTCCTTCCCAGAGCTATTGGAGGGGTTTTCCCTTCAGCAACCCACTCCCCCAAAGCCCCATCCTCCAATGGGTTTCTCTTGACTAGGATAAAGAATATTTACTAATTACAAAAGCTATAGTTAGGCATCTTGATTTAGAAACTAACTGAATTAATAAGGCCCATGCAATGAGTGTATAATTGAATATATTAAGAATTTTAACATTCAGAACTACTGTTCTGGTGCACCTTCAATTTTCCATGGATATGGAATTTATAAGGAGACTATTCTGCAGTCTGGTTGGATGTGCTGGGTTTTCCTTCACTAAAATACAGCTCAGTTGTGCCCATAAGACATAGGGATGAAGCAACAAAATACCCCAAGAACAGAGGAAAGGTTTGTTTTTTCACCCATTTTTCAATGCCTGCGATTACCTCCTGGGAGAAGACAACAGAGGATTTAGGTGGGACAGATATTGCTTTGTGATTACTGGACTTGTAGAAGTGATAAGATTCATAAGTGCTTCCTGCCACATGCACAGTCTTGGGGGCTGCTGATGAGCAATGATGAGTGGGAGAGCAAATGTTTGCTAACTTTGGGCTGGCTCCCTACCGTCTGATGCGGAAGGCATGTAGATCTCTCTTTGAAGTCTGTATTAGCTCTCTGTGTGCATAACGAGACAGAATCTGTAAGACACACAGTAAAGTTCTCTTTTTTTAAAAAAAACTCAACTAAAATACTGTGACCTCTGACCTAATTGGAACTATCCTTGGGTGTAGAAGGTCCACTTCGACTTAGACTTAATGGGGAGCCAGTGCTGGGTGGTCAAGTACTAGCCTGGCAGAAACATACTACGACAGCTTAGTAGTTGAGAAAGGGAGGAGGTACTGGAAATATCTGAGAAATGGTAGCTGTGAGAGCTAATCTGAGATATGGTCACATAAAAGAGCTAGGTTTCAGAGTAACAGCCGTGTTAGTCTGTATTCGCAAAAAGAAAAAAGAAAAGGAGTACTTGTGGCACAAGAAACTTCCTGAAAAAGCACAAGATCAAATCCGCACAGACACACCCCTGGAACCCCGACCTGGGATATTCTATCTACTACCCAAGATCCATAAACCTGGAAATCCTGGGCGCCCCATCATCTCAGGCATTGGCACCCTGACAGCAGGATTGTCTGGCTATGTAGACTCCCTCCTCAGGCCCTACGCTACCAGCACTCCCAGCTACCTTCGAGACGCCACTGACTTCCTGAGGAAACTTCAATCCATCGGTGATCTTCCTGATAACACCATCCTGGCCACTATGGATGTAGAAGCCCTCTACACCAACATTCCACACAAAGATGGACTACAAGCCGTCAAGAACACTATCCCCGATAATGTCACGGCTAACCTGGTGGCTGAACTTTGTGACTTTGTCCTTACCCATAACTATTTCACATTTGGGGACAATGTATACCTTCAGATCAGCGGCACTGCTATGGGTACCCGCATGGCCCCACAGTATGCCAACATTTTTATGGCTGATTTAGAACAACGCTTCCTCAGCTCTCATCCCCTAAAGCCCCTACTCTACTTGCGCTATATTGATGACATCTTCATCATCTGGACCCATGGAAAAGAAGCCCTTGAGGAATTCCACCATGATTTCAACAATTTCCATCCCACCACCAACCTCAGCCTGGTCCAGTCCACACAAGAGATCCACTTCCTGGACACTACAGTGCTCATAAACAATGGTCACATAAACACCACCCTATACCGGAAACCTACTGACCGCTATTCCTACCTGCATGCCTCCAGCTTTCACCCTGACCACACCACACGATCCATCGTCTACAGCCAAGCTCTGCGATACAACCGCATTTGCTCCAACCCCTCAGACAGAGACAAACACCTACAAGATCTCTGTCAAGCTTTCTTACAACTACAATACCCACCTGCAGAAGTAAAGAAACAGATTGATAGAGCCAGAAGAGTTCCCAGAAGTTACCTACTACAGGACAGGCCTAACAAAGAAAATAACAGAACACCACTAGCGGTCACTTTCAGCCCCCAACTAAAACCCCTCCAACGCATTATTAAGGATCTACAACCTATCCTAAAGGATGACCCAACACTCTCACAAGTCTTGGGAGACAGGCCAGTCCTTGCCTACAGACAGCCCTGCAACCTGAAGCAAATACTCACCAACAACCACATACCACACAACAGAACCACTAAACCAGGAACTTATCCTTGCAACAAAGCCCGTTGCCAATTGTGCCCACATATCTATTCAGGGGACACCATCACAGGGCCTAATAACATCAGCCACACTATCAGAGGCTCGTTCACCTGCACATCCACCAATGTGATATATGCCATCATGTGCCAGCAATGCCCCTCTGCCATGTACATTGATCAAACTGGACAGTCTCTACGTAAAAGAATAAATGGACACAAATCAGATGTCAAGAATTATAACATTCATAAACCAGTCGGAGAACACTTCAATCTCTCTGGTCACGCAATCACAGACATGAAGGTTGCTATCTTAAAACAAAAAAACTTCAAATCCAGACTCCAGCGAGAAACTGCTGAATTGGAATTCATTTGCAAATTGGATACTATTAATTTAGGCTTAAATAGAGACTGGGAGTGGCTAAGTCATTATGCAAGGTAGCCTGTTTCCTCTTGTTTTTTCCTACCCCCTCCCCCCCAGATGTTCTGGTTTAACTTGGATTTAAACTTGGAGAGTGGTCAGTTTGGATGAGCTATTACCAGCAGGAGAGTGAGTTTGTGTGTGTATGGGGGTGGGGGGGATGTGAGAAAACCTGGATTTGTGCAGGAAATAGCCCGACTTGATTATGTAAAGAGTTGTCACTTTGGATGGGCTAGCACCAGCAGGAGAGTGAATTTGTGTGGGGGGGTGGAGGGTGAGAAAACCTGGATTTGTGCTGGAAATGGCCCACCTGATGATCACTTTAGATAAGCTATTACCAGCAGGACAGTGGGGTGGGAGGAGGTATTGTTTCATATTCTCTGTGTATATATAAAGTCTGCTGCAGTTTCCACGGTATGCATCCGATGAAGTGAGCTGTAGCTCACGAAAGCTCATGCTCAAATAAATTGGTTAGTCTCTAAGGTGCCACAAGTACTCCTTTTCTTTTTATAAAAGAGCTAGAGTTAGGGTGAGTCTGATGTTCGTCAGGCACTTGTATGATTTTTGTGATAGATTCTGGTACGAAGATAGACGTTTAAAGTTCCTGCTCTCTCTGTGACTATGGGTCAAATCCTGAAGCCCTTAGGTAGCTCTCAGTCCTTACTGCAACAAAACTCCCAAAGCGGCAATTGGCAGAGTAGAAAACGGATTGTGATTCTCAGAGTCCTGGTTGGGTTCCTGATTCCCCATGGCTCCAGGAGGGGATGTAATCTACCCAAGCCTATTTGCTGATTTAGCTTTTTTCCTGCCCTGGTGCAGCTCTGGTGTGTAGGCCAGCAGATTTGGAAAGAGGCTGGGCAAAGGTTCCATCCACCTGCATGGGAGGGGGACAGCTAGCCTGATAGCAGCTACTTTCCCACCCACACAGTCTCTGGCAATGCAGGCAGCTTTTCTGGGTCTCTTTATCTCTCTTTACTGCCCTATCACAGGGACTTAGCAGGGCTCACAACTGCGCCCTAAATGGCCTCATTGGGAATTTTCCCTGAGTAAGGACAGTTCAAAGATTTGGGCCATGTTTAGACACCTTTAACGTACAGGCTGATTTTCAGAAGTGCCAAACACCCACAAATCCCAGTTCTATCCATGGCAGCTGCGGCTGTTCCACCCCTTTGAAAATCAGGACATGTAGATTTTGCTGCCAAAATATGGATTTAAGAGGCAAACTCTGAGCACCAGGTCTTCAAAACCTTGGCCTGGACCCTTAGGAAGTTTTCATGTCACTGTAATATCTAGGCACCGTGGGAACCTTAGGAGAATTGTCTCATCTGATCTGTGGTTTCTTGAGGTAGACTGAACTTCTGGTTACAGACACATCAGTGTTTTTCCCTCTTCATCCCTTCCCGCCTCAGGTCCCCCAATTATTTTCTTCAGCCTGGGTTTGAGGCTAAGGTCAGTTACTCCCTAGCGAGAGGAGATATTTGGAGTGTCGTCTGGAGAGCCAGGTCACACATTTAAAAAACAATCCACTTTAGCTGGGCCACTTGTGTTGCCTTCATTTTCTTTATGTTCTTTACACGGATTTTCATAAGAAAAGGTAGCGGGGCCCTATAGACTAATAACACTTCTCCTTTCTGTGCCTTTCTGTCAGACATGGCTACTAACGGCAAAAAGGGAGATAATTGTGCTTTAATTGGGCTCTGCTTGTTCAATGGGGGGAGCCTGCCTTTTAGTTCCCATGGCCTTCCAGATAAGTTTCCAGCATAATGCCAATTAAGAGAGAAATAAAGAATATGCAAAGCAGATGACAACTGCTGCTTACCAGGAATCACTCTTTTGTGACTAAAACAATGGGGGCCTTCAGTTGAGGGTGCCTTTTGCTGCTGCTGCCTCCCTGGTTCTCTGTCCGCATTTTGCATAGGATTTGCCGCTGAATGGGCTAAGCCTGGAAAGTGTAAGGATGAAGCAAAAGCAGGAGACTTCCACATGTGTGCACTCACCGCAGAGCAGAAAGGAAAGCCAAATTAACTTCTCTCTCCCCCTGGGTCTCTTCTATTTATTTTATTTTAAAGGGATCGAGGTGGGGTGTTTTTTTTTTATTCTTTGCAATTTTTTTCTTTCTCCCTGTTTGTTGGTTTTGAGGGTAATTATTCACCGGGATTTTTTCAGCTGTCACATATAACAAAAGGTAATCCAGCCTCTTGCCTCTCCCCCACCAACTCCTTTCTCTTCAACAAATGTGGCCTTTGTTGTAGGGAGGTCATCACACAAGGAGCCCTCTTCAATCCCCTGAGATACAAACACTGCTCTGCTTGGAATCAAGGCTACCTTGAGCAAATCTGGCAATTGGCTTCTCCGCCCTGTGAAACATTTCCAATGGACAGTTGCCAATTTGACAAATTAGGCTCTGATAGATAATCCAAATGTTTTCTTTTCTCGAGATGGGATTCTTAGACCTACTACATGAGCTGGTTATCAATTTATCTACAATAGATATGCTGGCATGAATCAGTCTCCATCTAACAGGTGATCTTTTGCCACTGACGTGGATTCACGGCTCAGATTGATTTGGTGTGAACCCTGCAATATATTCCAAGTCAGATGTTCTTTCTCTTCATGGCCTGTGGTTTGGTGATGTTGAAAGAGACACACAATGGAAACGGTACTGTTCAGCACCAACATATTTTACATACTGGAATGTACTGATCAGTTTAAAAGGAGTGAAACCCCATTGTCCTCCCTCATGTAAACATTTGCTTGGATGCTTAATGGGTCTTGCCCTGGATCCTAGATTTGTCAGTGGGGGCTGTATTGGAGACTCCTTGATAAGAAAAAGAACGCTTCAGTAATTATACTTACTCATTCACATCCATATACTCAAGACTGTGTCAGCATTTCACTGATAAACTCCTGTTTTCAATTAAACATACAGTGTGGGAAACAGTGTTGTCATATCTGGCTGTGGTCCATGGCAATTTTGAAGTTACATAGGTGCGGAGAGAGGAGAGATTTTTGAGGCAATTTTGTAAGCTATGGAAACTGGTTGAAGAAAATAGCCCTCCGAAACTTTGGTTGAAAACTTGAACTAAATCTTTGTAGAGATCGGCAAATGTTTGGTTAGCTTCCCCTCCCCCTGCTTCTTTGCTTCCAGGGACCAGAAGCAGAAGCACCACAGTGTTTTCTCTTGTAGGTATTTCAGGTCACTACAGAAAAACTGTGTTATCTGGTATGTTGGGGGAATGGGGGGGATGCCAGTAAGTCAAAAATTCTGGTTAACTAATTGGGACATACATTGGTTGTGGAAGGGGGCTTGGGGCAGGGGGATGGGAGGACGGGTGGTGTTTCGGGGCGCTGGATCTGGGGGACGCTCACCTTGGGCAGCTCCTTGCAAGCAGCGACATGTCCCTGCTGCTCCTAGGCGGAGGCGCGGCTAGACAGCTCTGCGCACTGCCTCTGCCCGCAGATGCTGCCCCTGCAGCTCCCATTGGCCATGGTTCCCAGCCAATGGGAGCTACAGAGCCAGGGTACAGGGCAGGGAGGGGGCAGTGCACAGACCTGCCTATCTGCTCCTCTGCCTAGGAGCAGCAGGGACATGTTGCCACTCGCAGGGAGCCACCCGAGGTGAGTGCTGCCCGGATCTAGCACCCTAAAACCCCTCCCACACCCCAACCCTCTGCCCCGAGCCCCCTCCTGCACCTAAACTCCCTCCCAGAGCCCATGCCCTGCACCCCACTCCCGCACTCCAAACCCCTTGTGGCCATTCCTAGGAGCAGCACAGACATGTCGCTGCTTCCAGGGAGACATGCGGAGCCAGGTAGGGAGGCTGCCGGCCCCACACCAATCGGACTAGAAACCAGACTTTCAATGAAGATCAGAAATGTCGGTTTATAGAGCTTTCTGGTTGGTAAAGGGCTGGATAGCACAGCTTTGACTGTATAACTATTTAGTATTTTCATTACAGTGGCACCAGTTCAGATCAGGGCCCTATTATGCTCAGCGCTGTACATGCACATTGTGAAAGACACTCCCTGTCCCACAGATTTTATAGACTAAATAGACAAGCCATACAGGAAATGGGAAGAATCTCTAATTTAGAGATGGGGAAAATAGGCACAAAGAGATAAAGGCCTAGATCCTCAACAGAGCAATAGGAGACTATAAGGTGGATAAAAAGCTGGCTAGATTGTCAGGCTCAACGGGTAATGATCAATGGCTCCATGTATAGGTGGTAGCTGATATCAAGCGGAATGCCCCAAGGGTTGGTCCTGGGGCCGGTTTTGTTCAATATTTTTATTAATGATCTGGAGGATGGCGTGGATTGCACCCTCAGCAAGTTTGCAGATGACACTAAACTGGGAGGAGTGGTAGATACGCTGGAGGGTAGGGATATGATACAGAGGGACCTAGATCAAGGGACGTGATCGTTCCCCTGTATTCGACATTGGTGAGGCCTCATCTGGAGTACTGTGTCCAGGTTTGGGCCCCACACTACAAGAAGGATGTGGAAAAATTGGAAAACGTCCAGCGGAGGGCAACAAAAATGATTAGGGGACTGGAACACATGACTTATGAGGAGAGGCTGAGGGAACTGGGATTGTTTAGTCTGCGGAAGAAAAGAATGAGGGGGGATTTGATAGCTGCTTTCATCTACCTGAGAGGTGGTTCCAAAGAGGATGAATCTAGACTGTTCTCAGTGGTAGCTGATGACAGAACAAGGAGTAATGGTCTCAAGTTGCAGTGGGGGAGGTTTAGGTTGGATATTAGGAAAAACTTTTTCACTAGGAGGGTGGTGAAACACTGGAATGCGTTACCTAGGGAGGTGGTGGAATCTCCTTCCTTTTAAGTTTTTAAGGTCAGGCTTGACAAAGCCCTGGCTGGGATGATTTAGTTGGGGATTGGTCCTGCTTTGAGCAGGGGGTTGGACTAGATGACCTCCTGAGGTCCCTTCCAACCCTGATAGTCTATGATTCTATGAGATAGGTGCCTAAATACCTTTGAGGTTCTGGGCCAAAGTGATTTGTCCAGTGTCACACAGGGATGGCAAAGCCAGGAATTAAATTCAGATCTCACAAGCCCCCTGTCTAATGCCTTAACTGCAAGACCAACCTTGCTCTTTGATGATTGATGTCTGATCAGACTCAATACCGTAACTGTATGACAAGGACTTGTTCCCATGAAATTTTCAAATTAGTTTTTCCAGACTGGGTTAACCTGGACAAGGTTTGGATGTGCTTCCAGATTTCGGGGTGCTTGTCTGAAATGAGAACCTTTGCATCTTTCGAGGTTAGTCCGATCACCAGTTTTTTATGTTGTTCTGGGCTAAAATTGGCTTTGTAGAGCATTTACTTTAGAAACCAAAAACATCCATCCAGATCTGTATTCTCTCATCAGACCCCAGGTGCTATACAGATTGGATGTGTATGTGCTCATATGTATCTGTCCACACATCACTGCATCCAGCACTGAAAAAAATGTAACCACACCTGGGGTGGAATACGGAGTATTATTACTTTGGCCACCCACACTAAATGAAGAATAACATATCTAGTTGAAAGTTTAGATAGGGCAGAATGTACATGAATCTAATGAACTGCGGTATAAGTAAGCCCAGGGGTTAGCCAAACATACTTATTCTTGTTAAATGTTCCTTGGGAATTTAATAACCACATGGTCAAGACCTGGATTTTATGACTCATTCAAAATACCTTCTGGCTTCACCATCCCCTTAAATTCATCCAAACCTTTCATCGCTGACAATTTTTTAAATCAATACTGGATGGTTTTCTAGAAGATATGCTGTAGGAATTATTCTGGGGGAAGTTCTCTGGCCAGTGTTATGTAGGAGGTCAGAGCAGATGATCACAATTGTCCCTTCGGGCCTTGGAATCTATGAATGTATGAAATTCCTTCCTATTCCACAAACAAATGGAGGTGTCTTAGGCTCATTGATATTTTCTGCATCACATTCCTTTCCTAGCATCCTAATCCAGACATTTACTGCCTAATGCCTTTAATAGTTCTGCCCAAGTTCCCTACAGTGTTACTTTGGTATACCTCGGAATCCCAAAGCATGTTAAAATAACTAATGAATTTATCTTAACAGTGCCCCTGAAAGGGTGAAAAGCAGAATTAGGCCCACTTTACAGAGAGGAAACAGAGATAAAGAAGTTTGGCTAATTTTCAGTTTGGGTGCCTAGAGTTAGACAACTACATCGCTGTTGAGAGGCCTATGACAGTGTAACCCATTGGTCAGTGTATATTACATGTCCCCAACATGCAGAGGTTGTGAGTCTGTTACCACCCTTCTGCAGAGCTTGGCTCTTTACCTGAAGCTATAGAGACACCCATTCTCTAAGCTCTGCAGGTCCCCTGTTCAATCCCCTAATCGCACTTAGCTGTAGGCACCCAAGATTGAAAATTATGCCATGAGTAAGTAGCAGAGTAAGTCCTAGCACTCAAGAGTGCCTGGCTCCTACCCCTCTCCATTGACCACAAGAACACAAAGACGTGATTTTTCAGGAGATCTCAGCCCCCACAGTTTTAACAGAAGTCAGCGGAGGCTGTGGGAATGCAACAGATCTCAGGTCCCTTTGAGGTGCTGCTTGATGCTGAAGCTGAAAGTGGTAGTTTGGAGGCTTGTATGCAGTGAAGTTGTAGCTGTGACAGTCCTAGGATAGTAGAGAGACCAGGTGGGTGAGGTAGTATCTTTTATTGGACCAACTTCCGTTGGTGAGAGAGACGGGGTTTTGAGGTGTGTGTGGCTTGAAAGTTTGTCTCTCTCACCCACAGAAGTTGGTCCAATAAAATACATTACCTCACCCACCTTGTCTCTCTAATTTTGCAGGCGTATCAGTAGTTTGTGGTGCAAACAAATGAATTTGGGAGGGAAATTGCAGCCTGTGGAAGCACTCCCTTACAAACAGTCTACAAAGTTTGTGCAAGTTGTTTTGTTGATTCCGAGAACAAATGGATATTTAGAACTTCGATTGGAAAATCAAAAAACACACACACCTCCATCCCCAATAAGTGACTTATGATCAGAGGCTCTGGAACCTCTTATTCCATTTTTTTTATCAGCAACATAGATATTGGGGCCCACTCTCCGCTCATTGGAGTCATCCATCAGGCTTACTTTCCACCTGTCTCTTGCTGCTCATAAAAGCTGGATTTGTAGTTTTCATTAAAAGTAAAACAAAATCTCTATTCCAGTTGCCCTACTAAGGTGCTGAGTTCATCTTGAAGACCCTGCCTAATATTAAGAGGCAACACAGAGAAGCTTCCATAATGACTCAAAATAATAACAATAAGGGAATAACTCTAGTTATGATAGGACTAGGTTTACAACTCATAGCACTGACATTAGTTATACCGTGCATGTGCTTTACCCCGCTGTGCATCATTGAAGGATGTGTTCTCGGTGCCTCTGTGGCACCAGAGATTAGCAACTCTGCTGCACATTAGCAGGTGAGAAGCTTTATCCTCTACTGGCATTAAAACCGAATATTTGAAAAATGATTGTTTTGTTCTTAAACTAGATTCTTTCCACTTGTCAGCAATTGCATGTGTGAGAGAGAGAGGGAGGATGGGGGGCAATCTTCCCTCACACATATGAGGTTATACGCTTCCCTAGGGAAGCTGCCACTGTCAGCAAGAACAGACCAAGAAGTAAGGCACATGCATCATCGGGACCATGATGCTCATTACCCCTAACACGACAACACCCTCATAGTAATGTGTTGCATGCTATGTGTATAGTATGTTTCTTCCATCCTATGATTTGTCCGCATTTTACTAATTAGCACCATGAGGAAGATAAATACAACTCCACCCATTTTATAGATGGCTAACATGAGGCATGTAGAAGTTAAGTGACTTGCCCAAGGTTGCAAAATAATTTAGTGCAATTTGTTAGGAATATAACCCTAGAATTTGATTTCCAGTCCACAGTACTAAACACACTCTTACACTCGTACAACAGATACCGTGGAGTAGCATAGCTAGTGCCTCAGGAATTTAACCCCCTGATTAATGTGATGGAAAATCATTTAAAATTAACGTGGAAATTTCTTAATGAGTGTTGCATGCTGACTGATTCAAAAGCTATATGTAAACTGTGGATAACATGAGCATTAATCATAGCAAGTTACACAATTTAAGGGCATTAGAAAGATAAAGGCCCCTTTCCCCCAAACACTGAAGGGATAAGGTCATCACTGAGATAACATTCTTAAAGAGAACCATATTGATACATACTGAAAGTTATAGTTCAAACCCAGGGAGAAATTTGCCACCCCTTCTTGGAAGATAATTAAAATGACACTAAACAAAAAGAAAAAAGACAAAAGACAGACCCATCTGCAAACTTGGGGTGTGATTCTAACCTTGGATGCTCCCAGGAAAATCAATGGGAAATCAAACCTGGGTTTGTAGTCACTGGAAGCTGTGTGCGTGTCCCACGGTAAAGTGTGGTCAGAATACATGGGATTTTTGAACATATTGCAGAGTTTCAGTTTTATCGCCTTAATCAAATAGTGCCTGATGTTTCAAGATTTTGCGTAACTCCTGAGAGTTTGTTGAGTGCTCTCAAGTCTCATCAAAGTCATTGGGAGCTAGAGGAATTCAGCAGTTCCCAAGAGGTGCTCAGTATTTTACAACATTGAGCTCATATATCTGTTGTTTGATTTAAGGTTCATTAGTATCATTGTATCAGATTCATAGGCTCCCCATTTCACATTTTCTTGAGTTACGTATCTTCTAAATAAATAAATAGTTTTAAGTCAAATGCAATTGGGAAGCTAGGTTTATAGGTTTGTTCTGCTTTGCCATGCAGAGTCTGCTCTTTCCTAAGTGACCTGATGCTGTAAATTGCTAACCTGCCTCACCTATTTAAATCATTGGGTGTTGAGAGCATTCATTGTCTTGCATTCTCAGGCTCCATGAGAGCAAGGGCCAGGAATTTTGTGGAGGCAGTACACTCATCCCTTGATGATCAATAGTTGCCACTGAACCACCGCTTCTTGCTCAAAGTTTTCACAGAGCTTTACAAAGAAACTCTTTTCAACCACACATCACCCTTGTTTCACAGATGGAGAACTAAGCGGTTTGCCTAAAATGGTCCACTGAGTCAGTGACAGACCTGGAAATAGAACCACAAAATTCTAACTTCTAATAACTAGCTCCCCATCCCTTTCTGATGACCATCTTACTGCAGCCAGTCCAGGGAAAGAATGCAGACTCAGATGTTCAAACCTGTATGCAACCACATTTGTACTAACCCAATGTGTGTGCACTTCTTGGTCCTTGTATGCATTTCCAAGGTGGGATTTGCATGCAGAAACACTGCTGCTTATTGCACATCTACAGAAAGGACAGTTGCAGAAGTGAGTTTGAAAATCTGGACTGTATTATCCTATCTGTTATTGTCTAATACACTACAGTAAATTCAAGTTACCACTTTGTTAAAAATGATTATATATAAAGAAGAGTTTGGGTAAAATCTCTTTAAAATGCATACACTGAAAAACCCTATTGGCACTTAGACAGATAAGGCCATTTTTACGGGCATATATTTTGCTTGGCTCTAGTTCAGCCCGTACTCATAGCTTAATAATTTTAATAATTATAATAACACACCCGTGAAAAATGTTACTGAACCAGACCCAATTATGTGTACAAAATGTAAACAGTTGTTGTCTCGTGGGAACAGCTACTGTATAGCCCCGGCTATAAATTGCATATGGTAGATTGCTCCAAATTTGTTTGTGACAAATGACCATATGACGAGGTTGTTTCTGGGCCTTGCCGCTGATGTGATGGCATTGTCAATGGAGTGTGATACCACCATGATTTTTGTTACAGCTCTTAGGCCAGCTTTACAAAGTGGGGCAGCTCTGACCTAAGTTTGGGCTGGTTTTCTGTTGATTGCTTTTGGTAGAAAATGCCACAGCCAAGTCATAACAACCTGGTTCCGGAACAGTATATCTCCTTTTCCTCGTTAGCCACAAATGGAGTGGTTGCTTGGACTGTTTCTTAACCTGAAAAAATGATATGGAACGGGCTGTGCTTGCAGTTCTGCAGCAAAGCTTTTAAAGCACAACAAAGCCTCTTCTTGCCTTCGTTGTGTTGACCATTTGCACAGTTGTATTATCTTTTGTATATGATGCGGGGGCACCCATTCAGCCACCCTAACTGAAAGCAATTCTGAAATTGGCTAAAAAGCCTTCGGAAGAACTTTGAGCGAAGCCCAGTCTGCAATTAAAGGACTGCAATGGTGAAAAGGGGGAGGGGACACAAAGATTTGGAGTTTCCTTTCAGCTCTTCTCAGAACTCTGAAATGAGAAGACCCTTCCAGCCAGCACCTGGCAATACCATTGAGTATGCCTTCCTGCAGTTTAAATTAGAGTAACGCTGCAACACAGCAGGCTCCTGCTAAAAGGGGGTAGTGGGGGACAGGGGGGGAAGAGTCTTTAAAAAAGCCCTTTCTGATGCATTCAGGTAGAAGAGTGTAAAGTAAATAATGAAGTCTGAAGCCGAAGGGCAGATACAAGAGCATGACTTTGCATTCCATTCAAGTGTGCTGCCAAGTTGCTGAAGGAGAGCTTAGAAAATGAACTGTTAAGCAAGGCACAGCTCTGTGCTCTAACTGAGCTTGCAAATGCAAACCAGAGTTCCTTGGGAAAGCAAGTTAGAGCGCAAGCCACTTGGAACCTAGGCCACTACCAATCATTGTCCTTATCAGACTTTTCCAGGGAGCCAGTAAACATGCATACGTCAGGAAATGGCATGTTATAAATGTGGGTGACTAAAAGCATTGCAGTGAAAAAGAAGGCAGACTATTATTTATCATCGCAGTTGCATAGCTACCATTCCCTTGTTGTGCTAGACTGGTTGTAGGGAGGGTGATTCACCAAACCATTGTGAAGCTTCGTATGAGGTAAGCCTAATTTTTAAACCGTTTTGTTTTATGTATTCCTACTGTCACCTAGTTTCCAGTGAAAAGTCATCTGCTCAAGAGGTCACTTCACCCCCTAGCTCAGCAGAGCACACTGCAATGTCCGTTTTCCCAGGCTTCCCCCAATGTGGATGGGATGAAGGGGTATTTTATTTGTGGTCGATTGGGAGATGTGTGCTGGATATTGACATTTTGTCTCTGTTTAATGATAAAGATGGTAAGGCAAGTTGAAGTCACCTTAAAATAAATAGATATTGGGATATGGAATCTGGCTACTTTTCTATGCCACATGTTCGATATTTTTGATCAAAAATGGGAATAGAAAAATAATCAATAGCTGTAGATTTGTGAGTTGTGGATTTACATGTGATTCTGGCTCTTAAGAGTATTAGCATTGTGGAGTGTTAAACCCAGGATGATCATAGTAGGATCTGATTAAACTTGAAGCCAAGTTGAGAGAGAGCGGGGGGGGGGGGGGGGGGGGACGACACACTGAAACAGAAATCCATGGACCATAAGAAGTAATTTTTTCTGGGTGCAGTTGAACTTGGTGACAGATCTGCCCCCCCTTCAGTGAAGTGATGTACCCCAGCTTCCAATAGTCCCTGCCCAAATGACTACCGTTGTCCCCTGAATCAGGCTAATAAAACAAACCCAATTTAAAAAGCAATATAGAAATGTATAACCTTAAACTGGTCTTTATTTTTGGTCACACCCTCCTGTTTCCTAGCATGGAGGGTGGGCCATTTATTTAGCTGAAGCACTGAAGATGCAGAAAATATAAATGAGTAGGTCAGAATTCCTATTTCTGCTTCCTTCAGCTTACCAGCTTGGAACTGATGGGATCTGAACAGCCGTCCTCAGTGCTCAGCCAGAGCTTGGAACAAGGGAGGGGCAGGGAAATGGAGCAGTTACTGAAGCTAGACGACAGCTCTTTTGAGCCTTCATCCAAAGACTGCACAGTATTGCCTTGAATATTGCAGGGGCGATATGCAGATTTGGCATTCAAGACAGGAATTTCGGGAGTGGGATGAGCAGGATCTCAATAGGATTTTAGATGAGCTGAGAGAGTCCTTTGCCTCTTGTGGTGTGACCAGAACGGAAATGTACATCCTGGTGGTTTATTTATGATATTCTATATTTTTAAAGAGGAGGAATTTGTTCAGGTTACATAGTGACTCCTGGTACAGCCTTTGTCATTGTTGTCAGTTGTTTTCAGCACAGGTCTGGAAAAGGGGTAGGTGCATTAATTGCAGCTGCGGAGGTGCAAAATCATATGATTCCAGTTTATGTGTTATGGAGAATTGCTGGAAAATTACACAAGAGGACAGAGAATTCAAGAATGCATGTAGCGAGAATTCTCACTGACTTCAGTGGGAATTGAATCTGCTACACCAGTGCCAAATTAGGGGGTAGGGCATTGTGAGGGGGGTGGGACTCTACTATAGTGCAGGTCAGTTGCCACTTTGGTTATCAGAGATTTTTAGATTTTATTTGGGTTACTATCAGAGTTTTCAGAAGCTTGAGTAAACCAGATTTTGTCAGGCCTGTTATTCCATCTGATGCTCCCCATCTGTCTCCCCTACCCCATCCCATCACTTTGAAGGAGTTGGTTTCACATAAGTAGTGTCTGATTTTTTAAAAAATATTTGGAATTACTTCTCATTCATTAGAACAATTGGTCCACATCCTGATCAGATTTAGCCTTCTTATCTTCACCGTCAAAGCTCTGCCCAGCTGAGTTCCTGCAGGCTTCTCTGTCCTTCAAATTCCTCCTTAAAACCCACTCCTTCTGCTTTGCCTCCCCTGCTGTCTGGTGCTATTTGCTCCTGTTGCCCAACTGACATTGTACTGAGTTTGTCAAAATGTAGAACATACCCTCCAAGGGTCAGGGACCTTTTCTTTATCTGTCCTTAAAAAGTGAAATGAGGATAGTTTGTAAATATCAATAATAGATGACAGCAAACAAACAAAAAACAAGAAAAGCTTAGATGTTTTTAAATTGGAAGATTTTCACTATCATATTGTACATTTCCAGGTAGCCCATGGTCTTGGAGCTTAAAAAGTCTCGAGAGAATCACTTTAAGGCCAACCCATAAATTAGAGTTACCAATATATTTAAATTAGATGCATACCATTGAGTTTGTCTTCTGTTTTTTGAAGTGCAGCATTCTACTCACTGAATTGTACTGGTTCGTTATCTTAATATTTAAAAAAATGAATGCAGGTGTGGGTGAAATGGTCTAATGGATTCTGCAGAGTGTTGGCAGTCAGGAGGAAGTGGGCTCTGTCACTGACTCTCTCTGTGACCTAGGATGAGTCACTTACCTTCTCTGTGCCTCACTTTCCCCATATGTGACAGTGGGATAATGACACAGAGTCCGTATCCAACCTTCCTGGTTTAGGATTAAAAAATGCTATGTAAAAGGATATTTTTAGGCCTGATCCTGACACCTTTCCTCAGTTTTTGTCCATTTACTCAAGCAAACTCCCAATGACTTTAGTAGAGGTCCGAGTGGAAACTGAGGGGTTGGGGGGAGCCTTGGGATCCGGCCCCAAATTTTGATTATGATTGCTGATTATTAGAAAACAGTGTCCTGGTTTCATAAACTCCACGTCCCCCTTAGCTGACAAATTGTTCTGCTGCCCCAGATCTCTCTTGCTGTGGTAAATTCTAACATTTATAACCAGCTAGATGAGCATATTTAATGAGAGGCTTTAACGAGCTCTCACAGGAATTCACAGAGGCAGGAGAACAGACTAATTTCTCCACACTGAGGTGATAACACTGAGTAAATGCCATTAGGTTGGCCACATCCTGTGGTAAATAACGTAACACCCAACTTAAGGATTTATATGTAGTCAAAGGGAATCACGACCATAGAGCCCAGTGCTGCCCCACTGTAGTCAATGGGAGTTTTGTCATTGACTTCATTGAGAGCCCGCCTGGAGCCACAATAACTAGTACGCTGTATTTATTACGATGCCTTTTATTTCAAAGGACACCCAAGTATGTGATACAGAAACTACATCACTGCTGAAATGCAACTCCCAAAAAATAGTTTTCAGAGTGGTATCCATGTTAGTCTGTATCAGCAAAAAGAACAAGGAGTCCTTGTGGCACCTCAGAGGTGCCACAAGGACTCCTTGTTCCTTTTGCAAAAAATAGCTGCCGCTCAGGGCACATGGGTCCATAATTTGTAAGTCCGCAGTTGGAACAACCGCAGTCAGTAAGCTGCATGCAACTGAGCTCATTCACCTCAGAAAGGTGAAGGTCAATTTAAAAGTCAACATTTGCCACTTCTGCTGTAGGATCTGAGATACCCCATTATCGCCTTTGCTTTAATACAAATTGGCTGAGCACATTGTCCCCTCCCATCCTTATTTTTTTAGGCCAAATTTCCCATTGAAGCCAATGGAAAGTTCTGCTTAGTTCTAAATAGCACAATTATTACCATTGTTTGTATTTCAGTAGTGCCTACGGGGCCCCATCATGCTAAGCGCTGTAAAAACCCAGAGTAAGATGAGACAGTCCCAGTCCTGAAGAACCTACCAACTGTACAGAGAAGGGATGGGACGGGGAAGAGAGGCACAAAGAGGCACAAAGAGATGCCCAAGATCACACACAAGGTCTTTTAAGGTCTCGTTCCACTGCATCTGGGTAGCTCACACTAGGGAGGCTCCAGCGGGCACACTGAAAACAGCTGTGTGGCACTTGCTGTTCCATCAGAGACTCTGGCTAGTCACCTGAATTCAAGCCTGCTCAGGTGAGCTGGAGCTCGGATGGCTAGCCTGCTGGAGCCACAATGCTGCTTTTTTTCTTAGCGTGCTGTCTTGAACCCAACTAGTGCAAGTCTGTCTCGCGGAACTGGGAGACTCGCGCTCAGCTGCAGTGTAGACATACCCCTTGGTCCAAGTGCAGTCCCCATCCACCAGACTGCATTGGCTCTCTGTATGCCCTGTTGAATTGATTGGTACAGGATGACGTTCATAATGGTGATCACTGTCTGCTGTCTTAACTTTTCTACCCATCCCATTCTGCATTTTCTAAAGAGTAAGACAATACAGCATGGAGTTTCATCTCTCTAGTGTTTTAAACAATTACAGTTTTCCTCCAAGCTATATAAATTGCATGCATTTAATATTTAGTTATCTCTAGTCTGTTTACACTAATTTTCATTTATGCAATACATCTAGTAACAGAGGTAGAGTGGATTTCTTTTCTATTTTTGTTTCATATTAAAGCCTTGAGGGAAGCTTACTGTTTTTGATCACTCTCTACTGCGATGTAAGCCTGAGTTTAAGTTCTGCTCCAGTAGAATGTCTGAGACTTATATTCATGAATGATGTTGGTTATTTCCTCTTTTTCTGGCTGCTCTATTTATAGTTACCACTGTTTGTATCTCCCATGCGGTCATGAGAGAGTGTGTAAAAAAGAAACAATAACAACTCTTCATTTGACTTGTCTTATCCAACTACTTTCTGTTTTTAGTTTTCTTCAGTGCTATCTAGCAGGATCATTGTTTCTTTTTGAAGGTAAGAGTGTATGGCTTTGTCCTCCTCTAAGGCTATGGGGACCCAGATTTTTGCTGCCTTATATGTGATATTGTAATTTATACCTGTGCAAAACGCTTCCAAATCAGAATAACAGCATTTCACACCCACAGATGTGCACAAGTGTCAATGGTTATCCTTTCATTTTCCAAACTCAGTTAGGATCCTTTGGGCCTGATAATGAGTTCACTTACATCAGTTTTAAACTAAGGTAGCTCTGTTGACTTTATTTGTGCCATTGAGAGATTTGAATAAGCCCTCCTTTATATAGAGAGGAGTCAAAGCCGCAAAGTTAGAGTTCTCAGGACATTCTGGGGTTTAATATCTAGGGCTTTGATTTGGTTTGTTATAGAAGGAAGTTCACAAAAATCAGGTGTGGATCAGAATTGCCTTAAAGCGGTACAGAATTCAGAGTCAGGGTTTTGTTGTACCTGAGCCCCAGGTCCTGGCAATGGAAAGCCAATATACAGAGGAGGCTGGTTAGCACAAAGCAGCTGCAGCCTGCCCTCCACTGGAGTGTAACAGAAGGCTGGTGCTGCTGAAGAAGTGCGCATTGCTGATTCAGTGCATCACCTCAGCAGTATCTGATGGCAGGGCTTTTGCTTATCATCCAAATTAAAACTGCCTTTCCTTGGCAGAAAAGCCAAAGTAGGGTAGGGAACTAGCTCCAATAAATCTGACCCTTTATCCAGCAAATCTCCCCCTTTTACAGATATTTCTAAGATTCAGGAGTGTTACAAATGCTTGCACTGTCAATATGTAGGAAATTAAAAAGCTGGGCTGGGCTATGCCATGTTGGGTTATTGAATGAGATGCATCATATAGACTTTTGGGAAGAGGGATGTGAAATGACAAAGCAAACAAAATGAGCAGCATTCTCTGTCAATGGAAGCACTGGCCGTCCTTAACAAATGCTGAAAAGGACATGGTTAGGCATATCCACAACATGGCTTTTGCTCCAGGATAGGAACAATGGGAAACAGACATTGGATATAAAATCCAGATGGTTCTTGCATGTCTACATTGTCAAGATCCAAGAAAATATGGCAAGCAGAACTCTGACTAGTGCTCGGCAAATCTCCAAAGATTCTGAGATCGAAGTCAGATAAACTGGGTGTTGGTCCCCCTGCAGGGTTCAGTTTGTAGTGGTTGTCACAAATAGAGTAAGGCTCTGAGTGGACCTGGCGGCCCTGTGTGAATCTGAGAGTGGACAGTTCTGTGCCTACTGGAAGGCAGACTTTTCTGAGCACACCTGAGGCTTGTGTGTGAATTTGTGTATCAAAATCTTGTGAGATTGGTAGATTCCACTGAGTTTTGCTTTGGGATTCTGGGTTCCCTTGATCTCAGTGCTCAAATCGAATTCTGTGACTGGGCAAGGTGGCAACCCATGTGGATCAGAACAGAAGAAAGCCACCGAGTCTCTCACAGCTTTGATTTATTGGGCCAGTTGCCAAGAGCCTCACTGGAGTTCCAGCTTTTCAGAAGAGGCTTGGCAGCAGCAACTAACAGGAGTTGAATTTTTTTTAAAGAAAAAGGACCAATAAATGGCTTATTGAGACTATGAACCTCCAGAGCACCTTCCATTCTAGAATCTCAATGTGCTAGTCAAAATGTAGGTATCTTTATTCAGTGCCTAAATGTGGACTTGTGTTTTCAAAACTGAAAATGTTGGCTGAATTTAGTGTTTCCGAAACTTTAGAAAGTTAATCCCCTACTCCTTCAGGAAAGTAAAGCCGATCACACTGCTGTCTCAGGTGTGCTGTGTGTTGTTTAAGGCCTACCCCAGGGATTGGCAACCTTTGGCACATGGCCCATCAGGGAAATCCGCTGGTGGGCCAGGACGGTTCATTTACCTGCAGCGTCCATAGGTTCGGCCGATTGCAGCTCCCACTGGCCGCGGTTCGCCGTTCCAGGCCAATGAGGGCCATGGGAAGTGGCGCGGCTGAGGGATGTGCTCGCTGCAGCTTCGTGCAGCCCCCATTGGCCTGGAACGGTGAACCACGGCCAGTGAGAGCTGCAGTCGGCCGAACCTCCGGACGCTGCAAGTAAACGAACCGTCCCAGCCTGTGAGCGGATTTCTCTGGTGGGCCGCGTGCCAAAGGTTTCTGATACCTGGCCTACCCTATCACAGACCAGGATGTGGACAGTCATGTCTAGTGGTCGGAGCCATGGCAGTCCGGTCTAGTGATTAGAGTAGGGGTCAGAGCCAAGGGTCAGGAATCAGGAGTCAGAAACTGAGCAGGAGAGCAGGGCAGGAGCAAGGCTAGCAAAGGAGCAGTCACAGCTGTGGGAATAAGTGTGGAGCAGCCAGCGACCTTCTTCTTTCGCTTGATGGTGAAACAGTCTCACCAGCTAAGTCTGTACCACCGGCTACATCCATCATTCATTCATGCCATGACACTTTCTTACCCTGCTCTATATCCTTAAACAAACATGGTAGAGCTTTTTTAATGTTACCCTGCTGTGCTGATACTCCCCCTAAACCCCTCATAGTACAGTCTGTCACCCTGAAGCATCTAAATTCTTCCTGAAGAGCCTGTCTTTCCTGGGAACATTCCCTACATTCCCAGAGCAGGTGATCAACTGTTTCTTTACCTCTCATGTGTTACACAGCCCATCTTTGTGTCTATTCAATAAATATAATGTATTGCTCAAATCACAGTGACCAGTTAACATTCTAAATATAGGTACTTCACTGATCCTCTCATAAACTTTGCAGTAGTGCATTATCCTCTGTTTTGGGGCCTACTTGATAGAATCTCTTTCCTCTTTTCTCCTTGGTCCATAATACTTGCCATGCCTTTTTCATTCTTTTGTAACTAAACTTTTCAATTCCTGCTTGCTCAAAGGAATCTTTGTACCAATTTATCCTTTTTGGAAGTATTTTTTTGGTTGCTTATTTGCTATTTCATTGCCAGGTATCCCAACATGTGCTGGAATCCATGCTAGTGCTTATGTTCATACCAAGCCTACTAACTGTTGTCAAAACCAATATTTCATTTATTAGATCATTCCTGCTGTCTGAGGTACCCGCTTTAAAGCCAGCAACCTGCTGCTGCTAAGCTTAAATGCAGACCTGTGGGCGCCTTGCAGCCAATTGCATAGGCCGGCCAATCAGGTGATTCTGCTACAGCCCAGCTGGGCTCATTTACCGGCCTGTGGACTGAGCCAGCTAGCCCCAGCCTTCACTGATGGAACTCAAGCCCATAGTTCCTGACATCCCCATCTTAATTGATAATTCCTCCTTCCTCACACTTTGGGAAATACTGGCCTACTTCTGTTTCACTTCTGTGAGGTGTCTGAGTATTATTATCCCCATTCTCCAGGTAGGCAAATAATAGGCACAGGGATAAATACAGTGCTGGCTGGGGCAAGTGAAACGGGAGTCTTTGGGAGTTATGGTCACTTATATCAGGGTTAAATTTATGCTGCAGGGAGGTCACAGTTCTTGCCATTTCCTAATAGCAGTAACTGCTGGTTCCTGTTGTAATTATGGGGACATTCATAGAATCATAGAATCACAGAATCATAGAATATAAGGGTTGGAAGGGACCCCAGAAGGTCATCTAGTCCAACCCCCTGCTCAAAGCAGGACCAATTCCCAGTTAAATCATCCCAGCCAGGGCTTTGTCAAGCCTGACCTTAAAAACCTCTAAGGAAGGAGATTCTACCACCTCCCTAGGTAACGCATTCCAGTGTTTCACTACCCTCTTAGTGAAAAAGTTTTTCCTAATATCCAATCTAAACCTCCCCCACTGTAACTTGAGACCATTACTCCTCGTTCTGTCATCTGATACCATTGAGAACAGTCTAGAGCCATCCTCTTTGGAACCCCCTTTCAGGTAGTTGAAAACAGCTATCAAATCCCCCCTCATTCTTCTCTTCTGCAGGCTAAACAATCCCAGCTCCCTCAGCCTCTCCTCATAACTCATATGTTCCAGACCCCTAATCATTTTTGTTGCCCTTCGCTGGACTCTCTCCAATTTATCCACATCCTTCTTGAAGTGTGGGGCCCAAAACTGGACACAGTACTCCAGATGAGGCCTCACCAATGTCGAATAGAGGGGAACGATCACGTCCCTCGATCTGCTCGCTATGCCCCTACTTATACATCCCAAAATGCCATTGGCCTTCTTGGCAACAAGGGCACACTGCTGACTCATATCCAGCTTCTCGTCCACTGTCACCCCTAGGTCCTTTTCCGCAGAACTGCTGCCTAGACATTCGGTCCCTAGTCTGTAGCTGTGCATTGGGTTCTTCCGTCCTAAGTGCAGGACCCTGCACTTATCCTTATTGAACCTCATCAGATTTCTTTTGGCCCAATCCTCCAATTTGTCTAGGTCCTTCTGTATCCTATCCCTCCCCTCCAGCGTATCTACCACTCCTCCCAGTTTAGTATCATCCGCAAATTTGCTGAGAGTGCAATCCACACCATCCTCCAGATCATTTATGAAGATATTGAACAAAACCGGCCCCAGGACCGACCCTTGGGGCACACCACTTGATACCGGCTGCCAACTAGACATGGAGCCATTGATCACTACCCGTTGAGCCCGACAATCTAGCCAGCTTTCTACCCACCTTGTAGTGCATTCATCCAGCCCATACTTCCTTAACTTGCTGACAAGAATACTGTGGGAGACCGTATCAAAAGCTTTGCTAAAGTCAAGAAACAATACATCCACTGCTTTCCCTTCATCCACAGAACCAGTAATCTCATCATAGAAGGCGATTAGATTAGTCAGGCATGACCTTCCCTTGGTGAATCCATGCTGGCTGTTCCTGATCACTTTCCTCTCATGTAAGTGCTTCAGGATTGATTCTTTGAGGACCTGCTCCATGATTTTTCCAGGGACTGAAGTGAGGCTGACTGGCCTGTAGTTCCCAGGATCCTCCTTCTTGCCTTTTTTAAAGATTGGCACTACATTAGCCTTTTTCCAGTCATCCGGGACTTCCCCGGTTCGCCACGAGTTTTCAAAGATAATGGCCAATGGCTCTGCAATCACAGCCGCCAGTTCCTTCAGCACTCTCGGATGCAACTCGTCCGGCCCCATGGACTTGTGCACGTCCAGCTTTTCTAAAAAGTCCCTAACCACCTCTATCTCCACAGAGGGCTGGCCATCTCTTCCCCATTCAGGTAGCATGGTGCGTTAGCTGTTGGCAAATATAGGGTGTCTCAAAGGCAACCCCTGTACATGACTTGTCCAGGGTTACATAACATGTCAGTGGCAGAGTGTAACAGGTCACTGATCTAGGAGAGCATACACGCAACCCATCATCTTGTTTCATAGCTCTGTCACATGACTGATCAGAGGCAGTGCCTCTTCAGATATAGAGAGTCAGGGGAAGGACCTGCATTTCGCTTTCCGCACCAGCTTGGCAGAAGGAGATATCTGCTGGGAGCAGAGAAAGAAGCTCTAATGCAGAGAGGCTCTAGGAAAGGCTAGGGAGCAGGTCCTGGGTTTCAGGAAGCAGCTATAGAGCCTACACACGATTTGTTTTGAGTTGAGTTGTCACTAAACTGTCTTGTTAAATAAAGAAAACCCCAAAGAAAGGGTCTGAAATTCTGCTGCTGTTGGGAAATTTTTTCCAGTCACTGGCTGACAGTTGGCCCACAGACTCAGACACGAAGCCAGGTCTCCTGACTTCCACCTCTCTTTTTTACGACGATGGCAAATACTGAGCAGAAAATAATGGCACATAAGAAAACAGAAAATGAGTGTTTCATTGCCATGAGGTGCGGTGGCTCCCCCAGCAGCTGTACCACGTGCAGACAGCCTCTAGAATTTGTCTTGCAATCCCGATGCATCATCAGAGTAAAATAAACTGCTGTGTTTTGCCATCACTGGGAGAATGGGACGTCGTTTTCCCTCCCTTTCTCTTCTTGGCAAAATAAAATAGAATAAAAAAATGAAAAGAAAAAGAAGTATGAAAAATAAAATATGGGGAGGGATGGGCACTGGGAACAGCTACACGGTGTAGTTTTATGAAGCCGTTCTCTTCTCAGCCACCAGATTGTAACTGCTGCAGCGTGAGTGTACTCAGTGACCAGGGTTCTCCTTGAGTTTCAGTTAATATGAGTTTAGACGCACTTTCAAGGCTATAAAAAAATCAGAAATAAGTCAAAGATAACCCAAGTGGGCTGATTTTACTTCTACTTGCTTCTGCTTAAAAAACCAGAACACACACATGACAAAGGGCCAGATTCTATTTTCACTTATACCAGTGGCATAAATCCAGAGTAACTCCACTGAAGAGAACCAGATTACGCCGGAATTTACAATGGTGCAAATGAGAGCAGAATGATATCCAACATTATGTTTACTCTTCTAATTTATATTGTTTTGAATATTTTTAACATAGTGTTTGATTAGGCTTGAAAATTGCACAAAATTGCAGCTCAGTAACTATCTGAAGCAGAGATTAGAACCATGCTAATACCAAATAAAGAGCCTGTTTTCATGGTCTCCATTAATCCATGGCATTGCATTAAGATAAAATTTAGGAATTAGGCCCTTTGGTGTTACACTGACTTCTAACTACAGTATATTCATAAGTGGAAGATAGCTATTTCTCTAAACCACCCATTCCACTCTGAGTTTAAAACCCTTCCCGGCAATGTTCAGTAGTAATTGCTGCTGTTGGTAGTTTGCTGAATAGTTTTGTTGATGTGTGGTAATATTTTGTTAATGTTTTGGAGAAGGCCCACAGAGTTGGAGATGAGTATATCAAATTTCATAAGAGTCAACAAACATGCTTGCTTATCTTTCATTTACTTCCCATTAATTGAACAAATTACCACTCTGTGCAATTGGATAAACTGCTGTGGATTCCACCATCAAGACAAAAATAAATGAGGGTGGATTTGTGTAATCGTCAAGGAATATGTCCAAACACTCCATTGGTGGTTTATTTTTTACAGTGTTTTTTTTTAATGCTGTTTCTATTAAACTTCCACTCTAAAAGTGAAAGCCACAGATGGTAAAGCTACATGATGAAGAAATATGAAGGCATGTGTATATCCTGGGGTCACATTGAGCCTGATTCTCCACTGCCTTGCATCTTCTGTGATCATTTACACCTGTGCAAAGTGGATGTAAAACTCTACCAAATCAGTGTGGTAGCTCTTTACCACCACTTTACAGGTACACCATCATCATTATTGTTATTAGTGCTGCAGTAGCACCTAGCAGCCCCAGTCATGAGCCACGACCCACCTAGGTACTGTACATACTCAAAAAAAAAAAAAAAAAGTCCCTGCTCCAAGAGCTTCCAAATCTAAGGCAGGTCTACACTACAAGTTACATTGGCATGCCGCAGTTAGTATGTCGCTTGTGTGCGTGCATACATGGCTCCTTGTGTCAGCGGTGCGTGTACTCACCGGGAGTGCTTGTATCGATGCCGAGTGCCATACACCTTCGTACATATCCAGTGTGCAATTCGCCACTGCCCAGCGCACTGTCCTTTAGGAAGCTTTGGCAATGCATGATGGGGCTGAAATGAGTCGCACGGGGTGACTAGGAGCATTGGTCAACTTCCCAGTTTGCAACTGTCTCCATCCCATAATGTTATATGTATCCCATAATGTTTGTGCCTTTTTTTCAAAATCCCACAAACACACATGGCCCGCCTCATGGTCCACTGTCTCTGACAAAAGCATGGAGCCTGCACAGTTCTGTGCTATTGTCATGAGCGGTTGAAGCACAGGGCATATCATCTTGCAGTATTTGCAGAGCTGCAAGAAGAACCGAATGAGTGGGGAATGGTTCCTTGGAGGACCAATTGCTGTGAGACATAGCAAGAATCAATTCAAGGTTGTTGGTGGCTTTCACAGAGCAGCTGCAGATGATAGAGCACCACTTCTGGGACCAAGAAACAAGCACTCACTAGCAGAACTTTCGGGTGGTGATTGCTTTGTGGAAACTTGCAATGCCTGATTGCTACCAGTCAGTCAAGAATCAATTTGGAGTTGGGAAATCCACTGCAGGGGCCATTGTGATGCAAGTGTGCAGAGCCATTAATTACCTCCTGCTACACAGGACTGTGACTCTTGGCAATGTGCAGGACATAGTGGATGGATTTGCAGCAATGGGGTTCCCAAACTATGGTGGCACAATAGATGGCATACATATTCCTATTTTGGCACCAGATTATCTTGCCACTGAGTACATCAATGGAAAGGGCTCCTTTTCTATGGTTATGCAGGCATTGGTGGATCACCAGGAACACCGACATCAATGTGGGCTGGTCAGGAAAGGGGCATGACTCTCACATCTTTCAGAACACTGGACTGTTCAGAAAGCTGCAAGCAGGTACTTTCTTACCTGAATGGTAGATTACCACTGGGAATGTTGAAATGCCATCAGTGATCCTGGTGACCCAGCCTACCTCTTCCTTCCCTGTCTCATGAAGTCGTACACTGGGCAATTCAACAGCACCGAGGAATGAATCAGCTACGGGCTTAGCCAGTGCAGAACGTCAGTTGAATGTGTTTTTGGTCATTTGAAGGGACGCTGGCATTGTTTACTCACAAGACTGGACCTCAGTGAGAAAAATATCCCCATGACTATAGCTGCCTGCTTTGTCCTGCATTATATTTGTGAAACAAAGTTTCCACCAGGGTGGAGACCTACTGAATTTAAACAGCCAGATACAAGGGCTATTAGAAGAGCTCAGTGCGTAGCTGTACAGCTCAGGGGAGCTTTGAAAGACCATTTTAACAGTGAGTCAGAATAGCGTCTGTTGTTGTAGTATGGTCTACCTGGCCTTGCTCTTTTGTGGCCTGGTAGGGATCGTGTGATGGTTGCTGTACATGTAGGATTATAAGATTGTCAGTGCACCTATTAATTTTGTTTATGACTGGTCCTATGAATTGTGTTACACTGTTCAGTAACAAGTGATTGTTCACTTTCAGAACTGCTAGGCGCTCGGCAGCACATGTTGTGAACTAGCAAAGATTGTGTTCCAAATACTATAATTTTATTTTGTAACAGAAGCAGTGCCTGCCGCCCCCCCCCCACCCCCCAGGAAAAAAAAACTGTGCAATTTTACAACAAATGCATTAAAAACATATTCAAACTTAATAAATTAAGAGAATAGAACTTATGAAGGGGAAGGAACATTGATGTCCATTTCAGCTACAGATACACCAGCCACGGCTTTCACAGGTCTGATTGTTGGCCTTCCTGGCCCTCTGGTATGCCTGCCGCAGCTTCTTGGCTTTCACACGAGACTGCTGCTGGTCCCTGTCTTATTGCTTCTCCTGCATCCCCTAAGCAATCTGCTTGTAGGTGTCCATGTTTCTACGGCTGGTTTGGAGTTGTGCCTGAACAGCCTCTTCTCTCCACAGGCCCAGGGGAGCCAGGACCTCCTGTCTGCTCCAGGCAGGAGTGTGGCTGGGGTGCAGAGCCGGCATAGTCAGCTGGGCAGTTGCACTCAACAATGGAGAGCTGCTAGGTGTGCTCACCAGGCCGAGCAATCAGGAAAAGGGATTTCAAAAATTTACAGGGCTTTAAAGGGGAGAGGATGCTTCTAGTCTCCCTGACCCCCGGGCAGTGACACAATGGTCACCAGAGCAGTCAGTGTGGGGCATTGTGGGACAGCTGCTGGAGGACAGTTAGAGTTGACATAAGTAACTCTGTCTCGATACTTGCACTGTGTTGACCTAACCATGGCTCTACTCCGCTTGGGGAAGCGGTGTTATTATGTCAGTGTAATGGGGGGCTTACATTGCTGGGAGACAAATTTAAATGTAGACACAAGCACAATTAGGTCAGTGTCAGCTGCCTTGCATAGACCTAGCTTTGTAGTGTAGACCAAGGCCTAAGATATAAATGACCACAGGGGGTGTCAGTCACTGAAGAGTCATGTGTCTTATCTTGCTTTTGTCCTCCCCCTATACTGAAAGTAAGGTCGTTGATTGATTACCTCTTAGCAACGGCAAAGGGGTTCAGCCCTCTTGTTACCTCTGCTGCCATGGACACACTCATTCATTCTCCTCCTACCTTGCTGACAACTCCTTCACTGTCCCCTGTGTGCACTGAGGAGTTTCAAACATATAATGAAAACAGTTTGAGCATCAAGCACCCTTGAATGAAGTCCATCCACTTTTCCTTTCATTCGCTTTTACCATCTGACAAGGATTCTCTTCAGGTGCTCTCCAACTTTTCTTAATAGAGTATTAGTGTTAAGTTCAAGTGGCTTCCTTAATTCCTCCCACAACGTGCAAAATCCTCCTCCTGTGCTTGGACTGTGTGCACACAAGTGTTGGTGCAAAATGGATCCACTATCACATTAAGGACATAGTTGTAACTAAACATCTCTCTCTGCAGTGGCTGGCTCACACAGAGAACAAGAGCTCAGTATTGCTAAGGGCTTTGACATCTACAGATGAAAACTGCTATATAAGAGTTAGGTATTATTGTTATTATTATTTTATTATTATTGCCAACATTCAAGGGATTACCTTTTGAGCTCAAGTGGTGACTGGTTGTTATACAGTTAGGTAATCTACTTGAAAATGTGATTCTGTATTCTCCTGCAAGATATGCAGTGTGTAATATTAGTGATTTGAAAAAGCAGTTAATTATAAACTAAATAGATACCATTTATTAACAATCAAATGCTTAATTGCAGCCAATCCTACCTGTCATATGCAGTGAAACTGCCATCCCTTACTGTCCCACGTGCTAGTTGTCCCTTTGATGAACAAACTATCCAGCAGATTTTCATGACGTGATGCTGAAAACACCTGAGCCCCATCTACACCATCACTTACACCACTATTTTTATTGTAGATGCAGCCCAGGGTTACACAGAGATACAGTCCCTGCACATACAGAGTAGGTAATAGACAAGAGACGCTTTCGTTTTCTTGTAAGCATCAATACCTCAGTGGTATAGCAGTACTATATTGTGTAGTTAGCTCGGTGACTTGAATTTGGAATAGTTTCATGACTGGGAACAGATTGTGTCATATACGTAGCATATTTAATCTGGGAGGCTGGAGAAAGATTGACTGCACAGGGCACTGGGTTAGAGGAAAACCTCTTCTTGTTCTTCTGACAAGAGATAAAGAGCAAATGTACAGTTATGTGTCAAGTTCTGCTCTCTTTTGCATTGGAAATTGAGTTACTGCAGATTTGCACCTATTTTAAAGAGAGCAGAATTTGGCCCATAATAATTAATGTGGAACATAGTGAATCTTTATAGTCCCTTTCTCCGGAAAACCTGAACTAACTTCAAAGAGCATATTTTAATTAACTGTTGTACTCGTTGCCGGAGGAGGGTGTAACATGAAAAGGGGATTAAACACCCTGCTGTGTTCTTGCCAAAACTTCAGGCACAAGCATACTGCAGATTGGATAATGCCTGCATCAACATTTACAAATGTAAAACTTCATTGTCTCCACTAGTGCCTTGGAATGCACCTCCAAATTAGAAGCCTCTCCATTCTAGTGCCTTTGCTGTGCCTTGGCTCACCAGTCACTAGTTAATTCGTGTCATTATGACCATACATCTTCATAGCCATCAGGAATATTTGCTTCCTCCTTGTGGTGCTGCACAGGTGACATGAAGCTGGCCAGTTCCAGATCCATGGTGAAGATGCTTCACAAAAGTAAGAGCATGTCCAAGGAACATGTTAAGGTGTGGGGAAGCTAGGTAATGGGTCGGATTCTCCACTGCCTTGCACCTTGCACGGTCATTTACACTTACAGAAAGTGTGTCTAAAACTCAGCAAGAGCTTCCCTCCTGGGGCCACTCTGTTCCTGGCCAGATCTTTACATAGATTAGAGTACCATAAACCTGGAGGCCATTAGGGCAGTTGGGGATTAGCAGTGTTTAGGGACCTGTAGCCATGCTGCCTATATCAGCAACTGGATGTTGGAGGGGTTATAGCCTTCAAGGCAGTTCTGTACCCCCTGAGTTTTTCCCTAAACCAGGGGTCTCAAAGTCCCCGCCCGAGAACCTCCCCACTGCAGCCCGTGGAGGAGAGACGCAGGCAGACACGCTGCCGGCAATTTCTGCTGCAGGTGCCCCCCTCCCCTCCCCTGCAGCTCCCATTGGCTGGGGGAGAGGGACAGAGATACCATCACTAGTTGCCAGGCAGAGTCAGCCCTGGAGGCAGCATCACTTTTTTCCACAATGAATATACAAGTCAAAATACTGACCACGACTATCTGATGCCCACCTTGCCACAGTCCTGAAGGTTTCAACTGCTCAGTCACTGAGGCCAAACATCAACAAACTGACAGAACTGAAGCGTTGCCAGGTGTCTGGCAAACACTGAAAATACTCTGGCAGGCAAAGAATTGTATCAAGTTGTATGACAGTTTTATTTTTTCTAAGAAATTTGAAATAAAAAATACAATATAAATGTTTTCTTTTCTGAACACGATCTTCAGTGATATTATTGGCCACTGGGAGGATTTGAGGACTAGCACTGGCCCTAAGGTAAATTAAGTTTGAGACCCCTGCCCTAAACAGAGGTGATCCTTGAAGGACTGGGTGGGGAAGGGGTCAAAACTGAAGTCCAAGGGCTTCAGCCCCAGCCAGGGGGAACCTGAGTCCCGCTGCCCAGGGCTCAATCCCTTGGGCTTTGGCTTGGGCCCCAAGCCCCAGCAAGTCTAAGTCAGCCCTGACGACCCCACTTTGGGGTCCCAACCCACAGTTTGAGAACTGCTGATGGAGCAATAAGACTTCAAGAAGTGGTGATGCTCCCTGACCATGAGTTGAATGGGTGAGCACGCTCAGCCTTTCCCCCTGAAGAGAAGCATATCAAGCAGTAACATCACCTCCATGCGCGGCCATGTCATATTGGTTAATTGTATTATTGTCACGGATAGTTTGGTCTGGTTACTCTGTAAGTATCTCACTGAGATTAGGTTCTCATGCAAATATACCTGTATTTAAACTAGTCCAGCAGGAGGTTCCCATTCAGTTCCCGCATCTCCTTTTTCAGTGTTCTCCATCTCAGTAGGACAGTTCTGTATGCCCAGAATATTGTACAAGGGTATGGCAATTTTGTTGTTGTGTTTATTGACGTTACATTATTGACAATGCACTGACTAAGAAAAACTCACTGTGATAGCATACATGGAAAAAATGATAATAATTATTTAATCTTACCTCTCAGCAATGTTCTTAAAAAAAATTTATAGCCCAAATTTTGTTCTCAGTTATTTATCCATTTAAATCCTTTTAAAAGTGATTCACCTGCAGCTGATACCTCACAGCCCCTAACATCTCACGAGAAGCCCAGGCAGGGACCTATTCCCAAGCAATCTGGGCAAAGACCCTCCATCCCCCGCCCTCTTCCAACTGTAACTGATTGCAGACCAGGTTGGTTTTATTCACACAGCATGGAGACATCCGTAAAACCAGACTCTCTCATTAAACAGCCATTACAATTGTTCAGTTAGCTTGCAGCATTAAACAAAACCCGGCTGTTCCCTGTTTCAGCTATTTGACGCCCATTTGGAGGGCTGGGGTCACAGATTGTTGGCAGATTTGAAGATTCAGAGGTAAGCCTTGAGTCTCCTCTTTCTCCTTATGAATTCAAGGCCCTGTAAAGGGGCAAATCTTGGAGAGGAGGCGGACTGAGAAGGGAGGAAGTGATGCCAAGAGAAAGAGGTGGAGGAGCTTGGTGGTGATGGGGAGATGAAAATGGGAGGAATAAGGACTTCCTCCCCAGGAAGGAAAACTGTCCCACAAGTTGCCCTGGGAGCAGAGGTGTGATCTCACTGACTGGCTACAAGTAAGCGAGTTTATGCAAATATATGAAAACATAATGCACATTTGATCTCAGGTTTTTCGATGGCCTGGTGTCCCCAGGGTTGAATAGAGAGTTAATTATTAACCTTATTTTCAGAAGTCCCTGGTATTTGTGTTGTGTCCTGTTCTCTGTTTGAGCTCAATCCTACATCATGCGGGAGTGGAGGGGGGGGTTGACATTGGGTCTGTTCTTGTTCCCGTTGAAGACAATGTGAAAATTGCCCTTCATTTTTCACGTTGGAGAGAAGAAATGTGTGTGTGTCATTTGCACACTGAGCTGTACATAAAATCATGGAGAAACTAAAAAATCAAAACAAATTAAAAGAAGCCCCACAGTCTAGCTCTGTTTCATTTAACAAGCAGTTAAACTGAGGAAAAAATTGTTTAAAAGCCAAACTTAAAAGGAGCATTGCAGAGTCTCCATTGAAACATCTACCGTCCTATTCACTGAATTCCTTTGCTTATTTGAATCCACTTAACTAAGTGGGGGAAAGTCAAATCTTGTGGCAAGAGGAGAGAGGAATTTTAGCAGTTGGGTCAATAAGCATGACAAGAAAATGTGTTTCCTGACAGAAAAACCCCCAAACAAATAGGGAGGTTTTTGGTTTTGTTCTAAATCTGTTCAAATGTAAGCTTTGGTTTTCTTTCATTAAACAAAGCACAGAACTCTTTCCATATTGCACTGTGCTCTGACAGGAAGGCATACATTATCCAGAAGTCTCTCTGAAATGGAAAGTTGATTATTCATCTAGATGAAATATGAGTGGTGATACCAAGCAGAAAGGCCTGAGAGTCCCCAGCTTTGCTTAAACTAGCTGTGGGACTGGGGGGGAAGTCACTGAATGTTTCTGTTCCTCGGTCCATCATCGTCAAAACACTTCTGTTCTCCCACCCTTTGTCCGTTTTGTCTATTTAGATTGTCAGTTCTTTGGGACAGAGAATCTCTCTCACTCTGTTTGTACACTACCTTGTGCCACGGGGTCCCATAGGGATTCATAGAATCATAGACTATCAGGGTTGGAAGGGACCTCAGGAGGTCATCTAGTCCAACCCCCTGCTCAAAGCAGGACCAATCCCCAACTAAATCATCCCAGCCAGGGCTTTGTCAAGCCTGACCTTAAAAACTTAAAAGGAAGGAGATTCCACCACCTCCCTAGGTAACGCATTCCAGTGTTTCACCACCTTCCTAGTGAAAAAGTTTTTCCTAATATCCAACCTAAACCTCCCCCACTGCAACTTGAGACCATTACTCCTTGTTCTGTCATTTGCTACCACTGAGAACAGTCTTGATCCATCCTCTTTGGAACCCCCTTTCAGGTAGTTGAAAGCAGCTATCAAATCCCCCCTCATTCTTCTCTTCCGCAGACTAAACAATCCCAGTTCCCTCAGCCTCTCCTCATCAGTCATGTGTTCCAGTCCCCTAATCATTTTTGTTGCCCTGCACTGGATGCTTTCCAGTTTTTCCACATCCTTCTTGTAGTGTGGTGCCCAGATCTGGACACAGTACTCCAGATGAGGCCTCACCAATGTCGAATAGATGGGAACAATCACGTCCCTCGATCTGCTGGCAATGCCCCTACTTATGCAGCCCAAAATGCCGTTAGCTTTCTTGGCAACAAGGGCACACTGTTGACTCATATCCGTCTTCTTGTCCACTGTAACCCCTAGGTCCTTTTCTGCAGAACTGCTGCCTAGCCATTCGGTCCCTAGTCTGTAGCGGTGCATGGGATTCTTCTGTCCTAAGTGCAGGACTCTGCACTTGTCCTTGTTGAACCTCATCAGATTTCTTTTGACTCAATCCTCTAATTTGTCTAGGCCCCTCTGTATCCTATACCTACCCTCCAGAGTATCTACCACTCCTCCCAGTTTAGTGTCATCTGCAAAGTTGCTGAGGGTGCAGTCCACGCCATCCTCCAGATTATTAATGGTTTGGCCCTACATTATTTAATATCTTTATCAATGACCTGGAAGAAAACATAAAACTATCACTGATAAAAGTTTGCAGAGGACACAAAAACCGGAGGAGTGGAAAATAATGAAGAGGACAGGTCACTGATGCAGAGAAATCTAGATCACTTGGTAAACTGGGCACAAGCAAGCAATAAGCCAATGTGGTTAAATGTAAATGTATATATCTGGAAGCAAAGACTGTGGGCCAGCCTTGCAGAATGGGGGACTCTATCCCGAGAAGCAGAGGCGCTGAAAAAGATTTCGCAAAAAGAAAAGGAGTACTTGTGGCACCTTAGAGACTAACCAATTTATTTGAGCATAAGCTGTAGCTCACGGAAGCTTATGCTCAAATAGGTTGGTTAGTCTCTAAGGTGCCACAAGTATTCTTTTTCTTTTTGCGAATACAGACTAACACGGCTGTTACTCTGAAACCTGAAAAAGATTTGTGGGTTGTGGTGGATAATCAACTGAATATGAGTTCCCAGTATGATGCTGTGGCTAATGAGCAAATGTGATCCTGGGATGCATAAATAGTGGAATCTCGAGTAGGAATAGAGAGCTTATTTTACCTCTGTGTTTGGCACTGATGTGACCATTGCTGGAATACAGTGTCCAGTTCTGGTGCCCACAATTCAAGAAGGAAGTTGATAAATTGGAGAGAGTTCAGAGAAGAGCCACAAGAATGATAAAGGACTGAAAAATAGGCCTTATAATGATAGACTTGAGGAGCTCAATCTATTTAGCTTCACAAAGAGAAGACTAATGGGTTACTTAAATAAAGTCTATAAGTATCTACACGGGGAACAAATATTTAATAATGGCCTGTTTAATCTAGCAGAGAAAGATATAACACGATCCAGTGGTTTGAAGTTGAAGATAGACAAATACAAACTGGCAATAAGGTCTATGTTTTTAACAGTGAAAATACTTAACCATTGAATAATTTACCAAAGGTTGTGGTGGAGTCTGCATCACTGACAATTTTTAAATAAAGATTAGGTGTTTATCTAAAAGATCTGCTCTTGGAGTTATTTTGGGAAAGTTCTCTGGCAAGTGCGATACGGGAGGTCAGACTAGATGATCACAAAGGTCCTTTCTAGCCTTAGAATCTATGAATGAGACTCTAGAGTCTAAACTCAAGGAGGTCTCTAGAGGCCGTTGCCATGTTAATAATTGGACGGCAGTCTTGTCAAGTGGTTAGCACGAGACTGGAAATTGAAAGACCTGGGTTCAACTCTCAACTCATGGCATTGTTTATAATTTTTGTTTACATTGCAGTGGAGCCCAAAGGGTCTGATCGGGATCAGGCTACCAATGAACAAACATTGGTCCCAGCCCTGAAGAACTCAAAGTCCACAGTACAGAGTTTTAAAGGTATTTAGGTTTCTAAACATGTTAGGCACCTAGCTCCCATTGATTTTCAATGGCAGTTAGACATCTATGTCCTTTTAAAAATTCCACTAGGTGCCTATTGGCATCTTTAGGCTCCTAAATACCTTTAAAACTCTGGCCCTTAGAGTCCCAATCCTGTAACCTGCTCTGCTGGGGCGAAACCTGCACCTTTGAAGAACCCCACTGACCTCAGTGGGGCTATATAAAGGCAGAGGGCTGTGTTCGTAAGGAGGTGTTTGCACGGTATGGGCCTGGCATAAGACAACAAAGTCCAGATCTAACAGTAGAAGGATTCCCAATGACTTCAGTGGATGCTGGATCAAATCCCAAGTGATTGTGACAAACAATAAGAGAGAAGCAGGAGGGAGGACAAAGAAGAATAGTAATAAATTAATGCAGAGCATAGGTTAATAATATGCACAGCTCAGTCTCTGGCTCCCATCCTGAGTAACTTTACAAATTTGTATAGTCAGACCACACTGGGTCTCCCGTTTTGCACTATTTAACAAGCAAACGTCCATTATTAATGAATGCAGGGTCCTTTATTTATGTTACCTCTCCATTTAACTTGAGTTAGCTATCTATTGATATTAGATCTCTGTGCAATCTTTAAAAAATAGGAAACATAGACGGACTTAACCAGCTGTTGTTTATTGGGATGATTAAGTGGAAGTGTTACACAGTAAATGTACCAAGGATTTTTTTGTCCTGAGCACAGAACTTGGTGCCAAGACTATATCTGTATAACTGACTACTCTATGGCCAAGGCAAGTCATTTACCTCTCTGTCTTCTCCAGTTTCCTCATCTGTAAAATTGTGATTACTCTTTAGTGCCAACTGCATGCCCGGTGCGCTACAGACATATGGGAACTCATGGTCACAGCCCTCACAGGGAACCTTCTTCCCAAGGGTGTTATGAGTATTATTTAATCTATGTCCTCCACTTTGAAGTTAAATGTGAAGGATGACTGTCATTATTGCTGTTGGGCTATCAAGCCCTGATTTAGAGAGTCTTCTGCTCAGAGTTCCCATAGAAAAATTTCCAAAGAATCTAGGTCTGACTATTTACTCTTTCTCCAATTGCTGGATCCCATGGCTACCCCTTTGTCCAGATTTCATCCACTAGAGAAATATCTGGATAATTGTGACCTCAATGAGAGTTTTGCTGGGGAGAGAGCTCCCAGGATCAAGCCCCCAGTTACTCAGAACAATCCGGCCCATGCATTTCTCGCCTCAAACTCCGTGCCAGCCTGAGTGAGTTGCTCCTTTTTGTTTTCACTGAGAGGTTTTTCACACTGATGTCTTGCCAGCGCTGGCAACAAGTTAAGAGGCAGGAATGAGCATGGCAGGGCTTAATTTCCCTTACTCCTGCAGAACTCAACATCTTCCTTGGCTTGTGAATCTGGACCTCAAAATCAATTGCTCATTTTTTGCTGTACCAAGGGTCCTGGGCTCCAAACCAAGAAACTTCTTGATTTGAAAAGGCACACATTTGAAAAGAGAGCGCTAGAGAGAGGGAGAGCGAGAAGACATCTGTTCTAGTGTGTAATGAAATCCTAATGCTGGGCAGACATGTGGGAGATCAAGAGATGCTTTTAAAATATTAACAAAATTGCAAAACAATCCCCGGGGGAGCTTTGGGAATATTTGATTTGACGACACCGAGATTCCAATTTGTTCTTCCCCAAGAGCCAGAAGAGACGGCATGCGAGTCAACTAATCCCTCAGAATGGCTTCTTTCTTAAATACTCCTTAGTTATCGCTCACATCGTTTACTCTGATTTGGAGGGCTTCATGTATTAGCCTGAAATCGGAGATTAGAGCTGGAATAGAAATCTGGTTGTATTTTCCTCTACCTAGTGCACAGTTATCCCTGAGCAGTGTGCCCTAAATTGTGGCTACTCCATGTACAGAAGCTGACTGAAAAATCAGTTCCAGCTAATTTATTATTTTTACTCCTTTTAATGAAGATTTTAATGCTGAAAGCGATGCTGACCAGCCTTAAAAATTAATCACAACGGAGGAAAAGCTATCTTTAGGAAATTCCTTGGGAATACCCCTCCTGCTGACCTACCATTGTAGTCACCGGTGATCCACTGGTTTAGATTCCACTTCTGCTTAAAGGGTATGGTCTGTTTGTTCCAATTTAACTGCGATACTCATAAGTAGTGATAGAGCAGAGGTTGCATGGATGAAACTAGTAAAATGCCCATTAATGTTCCTCTCTTCACAATATTGATAGGATAGCTCAGTCAGTGACAAAATCCTATAGCACTGCTAGGACGCAGCCTGTTTACACAACCACCTCTGGGTCAACACAGTGTTAGCCTTACCTCTGTTTTTCATTCAGACCTGATTTATTACATCACAGACATACTAACATCACGTTTTCACCATCAAACAGAATAGAAGATGACAGGCCAAATCCAGCCCTGGTATAAGCATGTACAAGTCTGTTGAAGTGGGTGGAGTTACCATAGGTCTGAAATTGGCCTTGTATAATGTTAAGATCACAGATTGCATGATTAAAAATAAATCACGTCTTTGAAATTACAGGAGCAGCAGAAATCAACTAGTAAATGCCCATCATTTCCCTTCTCACTTAGGCCAGCTGCACACCTTTGTAACTCCTTGATTTCCGTGGAGCTGCTCCTGAGTTACACCAGTGTGAGACCAGAATCAGGTCCAATGGATTCAGTTTTTTTACCTAAAATGTAACTTAAAAGATAAAGCAAATCCATCTTGCTAAAAAGCTTAAATACATTTCTTCCCAAGCTGACAAATTATTAAACCCCTTTCTTAATCCTTAACATAGATTCAACCTGGATTTACATAAAACCCTGCTGGTGGAAGGTCCACCAGCAGGAAGATGCAAATGGCAGAAATTATTCACAAGCCCCATTCTATCATGAAGGTGCCAGCACAGGCCCAAAAAGCGGGGTGGGGGGAGGGACGGGACGGGACGGGACACAGGCTAGGAAAGGGGTGCGGCTAGGACAATGTGCTAATTTAGCATTTCTCCTTGGGAGCTCCTCTGGCTGGGCCTGTGGCAGAATGCTACCAAACCTCTTCTCTCCCTCAACATATCACTGTTGCCAGCAGCTGTGAAGGAAATGCATATAAGAAGTCTTTGATCAGAGATTTCTGTTAGGTGGGAAACTACACATGGGAGGGGGGAAATTCGTGCCACCAGGAAAGAGATGGTAAAGGGAAATCTTATTCACACGTGTGTTGCCTCCCATCCAGGCATTGTTTGGCATCTGTGCATCCACTGGGACTGAGGCCAGTGAATCAAACAAAATTCTCCTTGTAATTAGATGCTTAATGAAAAACAAACCGGGGTCTTGTGGCCCAGCTTTGGAGAGGATTGTTTCTTAAATGTTGCCCATAAGGGGCATGTGAAAGCTGAAGTTGGGCAGTATGGAGGAACTGAAGTTGGACAGGCATTAGTCACAGTGAAAAGCATGTCCACTGTGTGAGCTTTGCTGTTCTCTCTAGCCTATCTGTACCAACAGCAGTCACTGGGGCCGCTAATAAGCCTTCTCAGGGCAGGTCTATGCTCGCAACAGTGTGTGGGGTACAGGCACTGCGAGCTAGCACGTGTATAAATAGCCGTGTAGACGGAATGGCTTACGCAAGTAGAATAGAGCAGAGTGCCCTGCGCACCTGAATCCTCAAGTTTATACCTTACGTGGCTCCCAAGTCTGCTGTTTTTAGTCTGCCGGAGCTTTTCTCCACCGCCAGGAAAGGCTCTAGCAGTGGGGAAAGGCTCAGCTGATGATATAGGTGCTGATCCTGCAGACATACACAGATGTGTAACTCTGTGCACTTGAGTAGTCCCAGCAGAGCCCAGAGGGCTACTCACAAGCAGAACGTGAGTCTTTGCAGGAAATGTCAGGATTGTAGCTGAGATCTTTTCTTAAGGGCAGCGTGCCCGTAATCATGCTGCTTCCCACTGTGACCTTCTCAGCTCTCACTAGCTGGTCAACGTATGCCCACGTCAGTGCTTGGGTGGGCTACTGATAAGAGGGGAGCAAGGATATGTTGGAGGACAGGAAGTGCAGTTAATGTAAGTAAGCATCTGGATCCAGGATTTTGGAAGCAAAGGGTGGCCAGAAAGCTGATGAGAGGAAGGATGAGCTAGGACTTGGACTCAGCCTTGGACTCAGGAGATAATTCAGGTTCAATTTCCTGCTCTGCCACAGACTCCCTGTGTGACAGTGGACACATCACTTAAGATAAAACTTTCAAAAGCACCTTAAGTTCCGTTTCCAGAAGCCGGTCTTACTCTTAGGACTAAATCCCGTTGGCTTTCAATGAAACTTTGACTTCTAAGTGCCCACCCCACCTTTGAAAATAGGACTTAGGCTCCTAAGTCATTTAGGTGCTTTTGTACATTTTACCCTCAATCTCTCTGTGCCTCAGTTCCCCATTTGTAAAACAGGGATAACAGCACTTCCGTACTTCACAGGAATGTTATGGGGACAAATACGTTAATGATTGTGAGATGCTCAGATACTATGATGATGGGTGCCATACAAATAGACAGTTGGTGGCAAGGCAAGTAGAAATGAGTGGTTTTTACATGATATGGGGAATAGATCTCTTAGAGCATCAAATTCATCCCCCAAACCAAGGCCTGATCTAGCAACCTACCTACCATGCTTTTTATAAGGTCACCCATCGCCATGATATCTGAGCACCTTGATATTGTCCCTGATTCAGCATCCTGGGGGAATTCTGCACCACTGCTCATGCACAGAATTTATGTCCCCCACAGATTTCTTTGCTTCCCCACAGAAAAATGACTTTCTGACAGGGAAGCAAAGGGAAGCCACAAGACCGACCAGTTATGTGACCCTCCTCAGCAGTATATTTCAGGTGCCCAGGGCAGCCGGCAGAGAGGTAAATTACTGTGGGGCAGCAGGTGAGACTGGGGAAGACCTGGCTGGTGGCTTCTACCCTGTGCCAGGCTCAGCTGCTAGTCCCGGCTGGGATGGGGAGGATGGGACTTCCTCTTTCCCTGAACGGCATCTGAGACTGGGTCAGACCCACCTCCAGATTTCTCCCCCAGCTGCAGGAAGCTCTGCAAACTCCCCCCGCCCCCACTTCCTGCACCCATCGCTCCTTAGCTTCAGGGGGAGGGATCCCTGTACAGAGAGCTGCTCCCCCATCCGCCCAACCCCCATGCATCCAGACACCCTCACATTCAGACCCTCCTGCCAAGCCTCACCTCCCGTACTTGGAACACCACCCCCCCGAGACCCATTCCCCCTGCACCACCCTGACCCGCCACCCACACCTGGATCCCCACCCCATCCCAACCAGTTGCACCTGGATCCCCACCCCACTGAGCCCCACTCCCCCAGCATCTGGAGCACCCACTGAGCCCCCCACTCCCAGACCTCCCCACTGAGCTTTATCTCCCCCACACCCAGACCCTACCCTGGTGAGCCCCAACCACCTTTACCTGGACTCCCCTGCAGAGTCCCATTACCGTTGCACCCAGAACCCCCCAACAAGCCTCTGTGCATCCAGATCCCCTCCCACACCCAGATCCCCCACTGAGCCACCCACATCCAGATTGCCACACACAGAACCCTCTCAACCCACACCTGGATCCTCCCACACTAAACCCCTCCACACTTGGATCCTGCTTGCTGAGCCTGCCTGCCCACACCTGGTGCACCTGGCACAAAGGGGCAGGACCCTGGGGGTTGTTTCTGGGGCAGACCCGGTACTTGCGCTGTGTCAGGGTTGGGTGCAGCCTCACCACTGAATCCGTGTCCCGAGGGAGGAGCTGCACAGTAATCTCCCACCTCTGTGCAGCCAATGGTTTGTGCTTCCCAATGCCATGCTGCAGCTTCCACATTTATTTGACAAATAACATTTGCAGATTTTTGCAGAATTTTAAGAAACTGTGCACAGAATTATTATTTTTTTGGCACAGAATTTTTAATATTTTGGCGCAGAATGCCCTCAGGCTTATGTTCATATTCAAACACCCTTCCATTTGTTTCACAGTACAGCATTCCCATTACATGTGACAGTAGGCCACTAAAGACAATGAGCCAGCTCCTGAGTGAATGGTGAAACCAAGGAATGTTCTACATCCTGTATGTATCCCTCATGTAGTAAGGCAGGTTTTAAATCATAGAATCATAGAATATCAGGGTTGGAAGGGACCTCAGGAGGTCATCTAGTTCAACCCCCTGCTCAAAGCAGGACCAATCCCCAACTAAATCATCCCAGCCAGGGCTTTGTCAAGCCTGACCTTAAAAACTTAAAAGGAAGGAGATTCCACCACCTCCCTAGGTAACGCATTCCAGTGCTTCACCACCCTCCTAGTGAAAAAGTTTTTCCTAACATCCAACCTAAATCTCCTTCACTGCAACTTGAGACCATTACTCCTTGTTCTGTCATCTGCTACCACTGAGAACAGTCTAGATCCATCCTCTTTGGAACTCCCTTTCAGGTAGTTGAAAGCAGCTATCAAATCCCCCCTCATTCTTCTCCTATGCAGACTAAACAAACACAGTTCCCTCAGCCTCTCCTCATCAGTCATGTGTTCCAGTCCCCTAATCATTTTTGTTGCCCTGCACTGGATGCTTTCCAGTTTTTCCACATCCTTCTTGTAGTGTGGTGCCCAAAACTGGACACAGTACTCCAGATGAGGCCTCACCAATGTCAAATAGATGGGAGCAATCACGTCCCTCGATCTGCTGGCAATGCCCCTACTTATGCAGCCCAAAATGCCATTTGCCTTCTTGGCAACATGGGCACACTGTTGACTCATACCCAGCTTCTTGTGCACTGTAACCCCTAGATCCTTTTCTGCAGAACTGCTGCCTAGCCATTCGGTCCCTAGTCTGTAGCGGTGCAAGGGATTCTTCCATCCTAAGCACAGGACTCTGCACTTGTCCTTGTTGAACCTCATCAGATTTCTTTTGACTCAATCCTCTAATATGTCTAGGTCCCTATGAATCCTATCCCTACCCTCCAGCTTATCTACCTCTCCTCCCAGTTTTGTGTCATCTGCAAACTTGCTGAGGGTGCAATCCACACCATTCTCCAGATCATTAATGAAGATATTGAACAAAACCAGCCCCAGGACCGACCCTTGGGGCACTTCACTTGATACCGGCTGCTAACTAGACATGGAGCCATTGATCACTGCCCGTTGAGCCTAACAATCTAGCCAGCTTTCTATCTATCTTACAATCCATTCATCCAGCCCATACTTCTTTAACTTGCTGGCAAGAATACTGTGGGAGACCGTGTCAGAAGCTTTGCTAAAGTCAAGGAATAACACTTCCACTGCTTTCCCCTCATCCACACAGCCAGTTATCTCGTCATAGAAGGCAATTAGATTAGTCAGGCATGACTTGCCCTTGGTGAATCCATGCTGACTGTTCCTGATCACTTTGCTCTCCTCTAAGTGCTTCAGAATTGACTCCTTGAGGATCTGCTCCATGATTTTTCCAGGGACTGAGGTGAGGCTCAGGTGTTCCCAGGATCCTCCTCCTTCCCTTTTTTAAAGATGGGCACTACATTAGCCTTTTTCCAGTCATCCGGGACTTCCCCCGTTCGCCACGAGTTTTCAAAGATAATGGTCAATGGCTCTGCAATCACATCCGCCAACTCCTTTAGCACTCTCAGATGCAGCGCATCCGGCCCCATGGACTTGTGCTCGTCCAGCTTTTCTAAATAGTCCCGGACCATTTCTTTCTCCACAGAGGGTGGTCACCTCCTCCCCATGCTGTGCTGCCCAGTGCAGTAGTCTGGGAGCTGACCTTGTTTGTGAAGACAGAGGCAAAAAAAGCATTGAGTACGTTAGCTTTTTCCACATTCCAAATCAATCTTATGTACTTTTTTGTGGGCTGAGTTTGCGGGGTGCTTTTGCTGTCACATGTTTCTAAGGAAACAGCAGCACTCTTGGTGTGTGTGTGGGTGTGTCTGTGTGTATGCACGCACACATGCACTTCAAGAGACCCACAGAGAAGATTACATAGTCAGCACCAGAGGGGTTGAAATAATTTAGGCCGTCTTGGGGATTCAGTAATTGACATTGCCCAAGTGAGCATGGTGAGCTACAAAGCAGTTTGTTTATTTTCCTCACCTTAAGCAGCCAGCATCGTTTAGGTGCTGGGTGATTTCTTTGCCTCTAGCCTGCTCAGCATACCTTCAGTGTCGGGGTTGTCTTTTAGATTTCTATTATTGCTGCTGTTTTGTTTTGTGAGGCATTTCTTTACATTATTCTTCTCAGTTCATTTCTCTCAGGGGAGCCACTTACTTGTCTGCACTAGCTCCCATCAACAGTAGTTGACGGGGGTAGTTATGGGTTAACCGCTCTGTTTAGAGCAACTGGCAGGTGCTGGTGTCGCTCAAGTTAAATGAAAATATAAGTATCTGTCTTCCTACCCAAGAAATCAGATCAAATTTGGGGGAACAGGCCTAAGAGTTTGGGGTCAATCTACTTATAAACCTAACAATTCAACACACTCTTGAATGTATTTACTGACAGATTGCATGCTTGACTGCCCAGGACCCCAGCATGATAAAATCATGGAGCGAGATTTTAAGAAGTGAGTTAGTGGTATTGGATGCCCAACTTGTGACAACTCAAAGGGGCCTAATTTTCAGAAAGTGCTGGGTGACTACCTTCTAAAAATCAGGCCACTTGGAGGTGTTTCTGATTAAAGCCTCAAAAATCGAGGCACCCAAACTCTATTTATTTTTATCCACTGTACTGAAACTTGTGGATGCTGGTCGATGGAATGGCATGGTTCATACCATATTGTTAATTTTGGATGTAAAGGAATTTGAGTTTTTAACAATATGTAGGAAATTAATCTGATAGGACCTACTCCAGTGCCAGGTAAGGTCCGGGGAAAGACTTCCATGGGTTTCAGGGGGTTTCGGATCTGGGCCATAGTGCACATAAAGTATTACGGGAGTAAATACAGTGTGTATTCCCTTTGTATTTACATTTGGAACTCTCATTACCACAAACTGGGAGATTATACATCTAAATTCCCAGCTCATCAGTGGACGTATACAAAAGTAAAAGTTTATTTTGTAGAATATCTTATATAGGGACTGTGTCCCCAAATGATTTGCTGACTAAATAAATAAAAAAGGGAGACAGTGGGCAGCATAGAGAAGTTTCATTTCTCCTACATAATATACAAATAATCCCTATTGAAGTAATAAATAAATGAGCTGATTGCTTGACTGATTACTTTGTTTTAGAATAAATGACTAAAAACAGTGGTGTAAAGACATTGCAAAGTGAATAAACCGAAGCATTAACCAATAATTCCAATTATAGAAGAAAGAGAGAAATTGGAGTTGTAATTAAGGAAGAAAAGATGTGTTTTGAAAGATGAAAATGAGTTGCAGACATTGCAGCAAGTCTGTTCCTAGAAGCAAGAGCTGTAGAGAAAGTGATAATCACTACAAAAGTTTCTTTTTCTCCTGCTGATAATAGCCCACCTTAATTGATGAGTCTCATTAGAGTTGGTATGGCAACACCCATTTTTTTATGTTCTCTGTGTATATATATCTTCCTACTGTATTTTCCACTGCATGCTCTGATGAAGTGGGCTGTAGCCCATGAAAGCTTATGCCCTAATAAATTTGTTAGTCTGTAAAGTGCCACAAGGACTCCTCATTCTTTTTGCTGATACAGACAAACATGACTACCACTGAAACCTGACACAGAGTGGGCCAGACAGGAGACTGCAGGTGAGATTCAGAGCTCAGGAGAAGATCTCCAAGGAAAGCTGCAGAGAGCAGAAGGCTGTCTGCAGGCCCTCCGTGGAAAGAGGGAGGAATTATCAGGAAGCCACTACAGGGACTAGCCTGCATACCTTCCTGAGCTACAGAGCCGTGCCCATGGAAGGCTGGAGAGGGCTGAAGATGGAGATATGTTTGTGTGCTATCTGAGCTGCAGAGCTAAAGTAGGAGGGCCAGAGAGCTGAAGGGTGAGGTGTGGTGAGAGACGCCAGAGGGAAGCCTGAGCATAGCATAGCCTGAGCTGTACCAGAGGGGCTGAGCATGGCGAGAGATGCTGGAGCTGTAACTGTACCGGGGGGTTGAGCATGGTAAGAGATGCTGGAGCTGAACCGGAGGGGCTGAGCATGGCAAAAGATGCTGGAGCTCTACTGGAGGGGCGGAGCGTGGCAAGAGATGCTGGAGCTATACCTGTACTGGAGGACCTGAGCATGGCGAGAGATGCTGCTGGGGATGTGGTGACAGACTGTTGGGACTTGAAGACTGAGAGTACCATTTGGACTATGCTAGGGAATTCTGGATTAAGGTTGTGGGACTTATTTTAATCTATTAACCTCACAAGTGTTTAATAGATACTTGGAAAGGCTTTGTGGACTATTTCTAGGAACCATCGGAGGGTGCCCGAGGCAGGGGCTGCCTTATAATAGACAGTCTCTATTTGACCTTTCCCATCTGGATCAGAAGAAGAAGACTTGCTTACTTTAGAGGGATAATGGCCAGCAAACTAAGTACATTTGCGCACAGCTTTGAAAATACAAAATGCTAAACGTGTGCTGTAACTAGCTCCTATCCTTCCAAGGTAGGATTATTCCCTACAGTACATTTTCTACTGCCTTATCCAGATCTTCTCTATGTGGGTTTGCCTTGGTAGACAAGGAATAGTGTTCAGACACTTGTTGCAGAGTGCACTTCATTTTAGGTACTACTTGTATGTCCAGGGCCTAGGACTGGAGCCTAAAGATTGTTGCAGCCAATCTGCATCTCATGGTCTTGCATCTTTCCTGAAACTAGGTGGTGTCACCAGATAAGCATCTTGTTAGACCCTCAGTCAAGGTCTTAATCCATCACATAGAACAGTATGAGTCTTATAGATTATGACTAATGTACTTTCATGGGATCTTTAAAAATATTAAGCCCCATACTACCACTGTGAAGTAGGTAAGAGTGATTAGTCCTGTTTTACATATGGAGGAAAAAGGAAGTTAAATGCCGTGTCCAGAATTGCACAATAAATTAGTGATACAGCCGAAAATAGAACCAACCAATCCTGTTTCCTGGTCTCTTGCTCTTAAGCACTAGACATAATTCCCTATCCACCTAAGGCATATGGGCTGTAATCAAGATGTTTTACTTGATACTTAAATCTACTGTCGTCTTAACTTAAATCCACTGCCTTTCGGACTTGTGCAAGGTCAGGAATGTACACAATACCGTGCAGAGATAGTGGAGTTAGGATAGCTATCTTGACTTAGCTCTCCTCTCCTTTTCTACCCATGGTAGAGAGAGAAATTCATGTTTTATCTTTCTCATCCTACAATTGAAGCTAGCATATTTCATGATTTAAAGGTGTCCACTGAACACATATGTTCTTCAAGTGCTGGTCCCTCTGTGTGTTCCACATGTGGGTACGCATGCACGCCATGGGCCATAGTCCAGAAATTCAACTAAGCGGTGCCCATTGGCCTACATGTGCGCAGTAGATCTCATGCTCCCGACTAAAGGCATAAGAGGCAGTGTGCGCTGACGCCCCTCCAGTTCCTTCTAATCACCGTGTGGCCTGAGTTGGAATCCTGTCTCCCCAGATTTCTCCTGCCTGTTTGATAGAACTTGTAAATAGATTTGTAAATAGTTTTTGTACTTCTTAGCCTATTAGTATAGTTGGAGTTTTATACTATCATTAGCATAGTTTGCTTTCCCCAGCTGGGGACTCCTGCCTCATCGTCTGGGATATGCCCGGAGTCCCGGGGTTCAAGAACTGAATCTTTTGCCCTCACTCCTTTTCCATCAGCAACAGTCACCAGTGCTGCCTCTACTGCATGAGATGTATATCTCTGCAAAGTGCAGTATTAGTTGCTCACTTCCACCAAGAATTCACAAAGCTCATGAGTTTTGCCTAAGGAAACACCTGATTGGAGAAGGCTATGAGGCCCATCTCTGATCTGGGCCGGTAAGATCCCCTAGTACATCGGCCCAAAAAAATGAGCAGACCCCTTCCAAGCACATGCTTAGGAGCAGAGTCGGCAGTACCTAAGCCCGAGGACTCTTCCTTCAGGGATTCCCATGAGAGTAGACTGCACTTTCATGGGCACAAAGACAGATTCCCATTGAGGACTGTCCAAAAGAGATGCAGTCCTTCTCTGAGCCCGTCGGGTAAGCCTTCGTGCTTAGACCCTGAAGGACCACCACCACTGAAAACCCCCAGACTGGAGGGTAAAGTGGGCAGGAAGAAAGATCTGTTGGTGAGTCTGTCATCCGCCGGTTCTGTCTACAAGGGGCAGTCTGGACTTGTCATCGATACGGACTCATTTGTGCAAGGATCGCACTACCTCCAGGGATGCACCAGTACCATCGGTTCTGACCGCTGGAACTCCCTGGACACTGGGACGTATGGAAACTTGCATAACACCGGAGGATATATTCCTTCCTTATCCTCACTCTCCCTTCCTCATCAGTCCGGTCCCCTGAGGGACACTACTACCCAGGAGGACGATACTACTTCAAGAAAAGGAGTACTTGTTTGCACTTTAGAGACTAACAAATTTATTTGAGCATAAGCTTTCATAGATTCATAGGTATTTAGGTCAGAAGGGACCATTATGATAATCTAGTCTGACCTCCTGCACAATGCAGGCCACAGAATCTCACCCACCCACTCCTGCGAAAAACCTCTCACCTATGTTGAGCTATTGAAGTCCTCAAATCGTGGTTTAAAGACTTCAAGGAGCAAAGAATCCTCCAGCAAGTGACATGTGCCCCATGCTACAGAGGAAGCCGAAAAACCTCCAGGGCCTCTTCCAATCTGCCCTGGAGGAAAATTCCTTCCCGACCCCAAATATGGTGATCAGCTAAACCCTGAGCATATGGGCAAGATTCACCAGCCAGATACCCAGGAAAGAATTTTCTGTAGTAACACAGATCCCACCCCATCTAACATCCCATCACGGGCCATTGGGCCTATTTACCATGAATATTTAAAGATCAATTAATTGCCAAAATCATGTTATCCCATCATACCATCTCCTCCATAAACTTATCGAGTCTAATCTTAAAGCCAGATAGGTCTTTTGCCCCCTCTGCTTCCCTTGGAAGGCTATTCCAAAACTTCACTCCTCTGATGGTTAGAAACCTTCGTCTAATTTCAAGTCTAAACTTCCTGGTGGCCAGTTTATATCCATTTGTTCTTGTGTCCACATTGGTACTGAGCTTAAATAATTCCTCTCCCTCTCCGGTACAGAAAGATCCACATCCACAAAGATGATAAACTTTATCTGACTGATGCTGGACTCTGTTTCCACAAGAGCTTTCCATCCCACAGAAAGGTTTCAGTTAATGAGCAGCCTGATCACATGGATTCCCTTCAGATCAAGACATACAGTGAGAATTTGCCTGTCACTGTTAGGCCATATGACCTTGTGAACTTATGTGATGGCGTTCACCAGGCTTCATATATGATGCCTACAGGCCTGGCTCCGCTTGGCCTACTCACTGGAGAAGGGGATAGTCAGTTATTTTTTTGTCAAGGACCAAATTTCTTGGTCAAGGTATTGTCAAAGTCCAGACTCCAGAGAAAATTAAAAAAAAAAAAAATGATAATAGAAAGTAAATAAAAAGATTCTGGGGTCTGTTCAAAAGCATCTGGTATCCCGGATTTGGCCTGCGGTCCATCTATTGACTACCCCGGGACCCCAGGATCATCATTCCCACCGGAATCATCGCCTCCCTCATTTGGTGGTCAAACCCAGAAAAGGTGAGAGTTGACATCCCATTCAGTACCCCCATCCTAGTGCCACCATCATAACAGACACATCCCTTCTGGGGTGGCATGCCCACTGAACAGCCGCACTACTCAAAGCATCTGGACCCCATGAGAGAGCAGACTACACATCAACATACTAGAACTGAGAGCAGTCCACCTCGCTTGCAAGGCCTTAATCTCGCTTATATGTTCACTCCATATCCAAGTGATGTCAGACAATATCACCATGGTCTTTTACATAAACAGGTTGGAGCAAGATCTCATCCCCTGTGCCTGGAAGCAGACTGGCTTTGGAACTGGTGCATCAGAAACTGCATCATCATCCAGGCTGCATACCTCCCAGCTGCTCCGAACTCCTTGGTAGACAACCTGAACAGGCACTTTTCTGCGGACCACAAGTGGGAGACTCACAATTCTGTCCTGAGCGAAATTTTCACACCGTGGGGTACACATCAATGGGATCTCTTCACATCCCAAACAAACAGAAAACTTCCCCTGTACTTCTCCAGAGAAGCCAGGCACTGCGGCTCCCTTGGCAATGCTCTCCTGTTGTCATGGACAAACAATCTCATATAGACTTTTCCTCCCATTCTCCTGCTTCCACGGGTTCTCAGAAAAGTATGTCGCAACAGGAGCAGGGTCATTCCCCTAGCACCCAATTGGCCCAGACAGTTTTGGTTCCTAGAGCTTCTGACAATGTCAACCTATTGTCCAATCAATATTTTACCCTTTCCTGGACCGCCTAACTCCAGAGTGGGGCAAATTTGGACACTCACTCTGCCTCCTGGCCTGGTGTCTGGGTGGTTGTCGGAAATAGAATGCTCCTGCTTGGCACCCATTCATGCTGTCCTTATCTAAAATAGGAAAGATTCAGCTAGGACTGGTAACCTAGCTAAATAGATTTCTCTGCCTACCTGCAACACGATCAACCTTATCCAGTCACTGCAGATATTCTGGTTGTTTTGGATTATTTCCTGTCTCTAAAAGACTCAGGGCTCTATTAACTCCCATTATGAGTCCACCTCACAATGATTAGCGCCTTCCTTCCTTCCTTCAGTAGATGGCTGTTGTGTTTTCACCCACCCAACTACAGTCTGATTCATGAAGGTCCTGATCAGGACTGGTCAACACTCACCAGATCATCATTTGAACTCTTGGTGACATGTTCCATGCCCTACTTGTCCTTGAAAGTTGCATTTTTAGTGGCTAACCCTTTGGCCAGGAGGGTCATCGAATTAGGTGCCATCATGGCAGACCCTCCTTATACATATTTTCACAAGGGAAAAGTATCCTTTCACCTCCTTCCTAAATTTCTCCCCAGGGTTGTGTCTGATTTCCATGTCCTCCAACTTACCTGTCTGCTTTGAAAAACCTCACACTTCTGCCAAAGAGAAGACACTTCCCTCCTTCAACAATTGATGTGCCCTTCAAACCTATCGGAAAGTCATCAAGACCTTTTATGGCCGTAGCAGAAATATTGTGAGGTCAAGCTCTATCCTCTCAGAGAATCTCTATGTGGGTTTCCGGGTGCATCATTGAGTGCTACAGGTTAGCACACATCCATCTTCATGGTCATGTCCCAGCTCACTCCACGAGAGCCCAGGCCACCTCTACAGCATCCCTCCAGGAAGTCCCAACACAAGACATATGCAGGGTGGCCACCTGGAGCTCCTTCCACACGTTCGATGGACATGACATGTTAGTTCAGGCCTCTGCTGCAGATGCAGCAGTAGGATCTGCAGTACAGCAAGCATCTTTGCTGCCAGCTTCCTCACACCCATTGCCGGTCTGAGCATTGCTTGTCAGCCACCCACGTATGGCGCACTTAGGGACCAGCACTCAAAGAAGAAATTAAGGTTACTTTCTGTGAATGGAGGTTCTTCGAGATATGTGGTCCCTATCTATTCCACTATCTGCCCTCTGTTCCTTTTGCTTTGAATCCTGCTGGATTCGCAATAAGCAGAGGACCTGGAGAGGTGTTGGCCTGCACTGTGTCTTATTCCCTTCATCGGGAATACAAGGAGACCTGTCAACATGAATTCACCAAGGGCAAGTCATGCCTGACCAACCTGATTGCCTTCTATGATGAGATAACTGGCTCTATGAATATGGGGAAAGCAGTGGACGTGATATATCTTGACTTTAGCAAAGCTTTTGATACGGTCTCCCACAGTATTCTTGCCAGCAAGTTAAAAAGCTATGGATGGGATGAATGGACTATAAGGTGGATAGAAAGCTGGCTAGATTATCAGGTTCAATGGGTAGTGATCAACTGCTCAATGTCGAGTTGACAGCCAGTATCAAGCCGTATCAAAACCTGGGGCCAGTTTGTTCAACATCTTCATTAATGATCTGGATGATGGGATGGATTGCACCCTTAGCAAGTTTGTGGATGATACTAAGCTGGGGGGAGAGGTAGATAACACTGGAGGATAGGGATCGTATACAGAGTGACCTAGACAAATTGGAGGACTGGGCTAAAAGAAATCTGATGAGGTTCAACAACGACAAGTGCAGAGTCCTGCACTTAGGATGGAGAAATCCCATGCACTGCTATAGGCTGGGGACCGACTGGCACTTCTGCAGAAAAGGACCTGGGAATTACAGTGGACGAGAAGCTAGATATGAGTCAACAGTGTGCCCTTGTTGCCAACAAGGCTAATGGCATATTGGGCTGCATTAGTAGGAGCATTGCCAGCAGATTGAGGGAAGTGCTATTCAGCACTGGTGAGGCCACATCTGGAGTATTGTGTCCAGTTTTGGGGCCTCCGCTACAGAAAGGATGTGGAAAAATTGGAGTGAGTCCAGCGGAGGGCAAAGAAAATGATTAGGGGGTTGGGGCACATAACTTACAAGGAGAGGCTGAGGGAACTGGGCTTATTTAGTCTGCAGAAGAGAAGAGTGAGGGGGGATTTGATAGCAGCCTTCAACTACCTGAAGGGGAGCTCCAAAGAGGATGGGGCTAGGCTGTTCTCAGCGGTGGAAGATGACAGAACAAGGAGTAATGGTCTCAAGTTGCAGTGGGGGAGGTCTAGGTTGGATATTAGGAAAAACTATTTCACTAGGAGGATGGTGAAGCACTGGAATGGGTTACCTAGGGAGGTGATGAAATCTCCATCCTTGGCGGTTTTTAAGGCCTGGCTTGACAAAGCCAAGGCTGGGATGATTTAGTTGGGGTTGGTCCTGCTTTGAGCAGGGGATCGGACTAGATGACCTCCTGAGGTCTCTTCCAACCCTAATCTTCTATGATTCTACTGCATGTGCTCAGGCCAACAGACACGGCTTGTTAGAATTTCTGGACTAAGGTACATGGTGTGCGTGTGAACCCATGTGTGGAATACACAACGGGACTGCAAATCTCAAAGACCTTCTGGTAAGTAATCTCCTTTTTTCCCCTAGGAGGTGCATGTTCTGCCTATGTACTATATCTGCTGTATTTGCCTCAGTCTCAGATGATAGAGAAGTGGTATATCTCTGTTATCTGTGGGGATTTTTTGTCTCTTTCACCTCATAATAAGTTTAAACTAGATCACTTTTGTTAGCTGTATTTAACACTAATTAATAATAATTAACACACAGCAGTTGACACTTCCTAAGCACTACAGAAATGTTAACCAATTACTCTTTTAGTTAGTATAAATTAATGTAATTGTGTGTTGCTTTATATTCTGTTTGCATCTTTTGTTGACCAAGAACTAGTTTAGTTAATTTCTAATCTTTGGTCAAATTAGTCATTAAGAAGCTAACTGGGGAAAAAAAGTATTTTTACCCACTATTCCTTACCGCACCTCCCAGTCTCTTTTTCATTTTCCTCCAGCAATTTCCTTTTTCAGTATTCTTCCAGACTAATGTCTTTTCTGGCGCTAAATTCTGGAAGCAGGATTACTGATTATGATACTGCAGCTGTCCTTGGGCAGACCAATACAAGGTTTGGGCCCAGTTTTCCTCCCCTAGATATGTGGTGCCAAGACTTCCGTGTTAATTATAGGCGTGTTAATAAATCTTTCCTTTTTGCCATGGAAGGAAACATTGTCTAGTGGTTAGATCAGGGATCTGCAAAGCAAGACTCCAGATTCTGACACTTGGACTTGGATAAATCACTTGAAGTTTTGTTTATCACATTATCTAGCAGTAAAATGTGAATAATGATACTTGCCTGTCTTCACTAGTGTCGAGGAGTCAGTGCACTCCAAAAGATAGGCCACTGGGCTGTGAATATGGGTCCTTTGTTGTTGTCCTCGCTTGATGCTGAATTGCTGTGTGACCTTGTTCAAGTCACTTTAACTGGTGTGTGCCTCAGTTTCCCCATGTGTAAAGTGAAGATGAGACGCATCCACCTTTCTAAAAGTGCATTGGGCTCTATGGATGGAAAGGTGCAATAATACAATTGCTAACGATTATCACTGGTGCATGTTAGCTATATCTTGCACCCAACTAACGAAGAAGTAATTGCCTGAATTTAAGCATAACCAGCGTGACTTCTGATTAAGATGTCAAGGGGATCAGACAACGTAAACTTGAGTTTGCAGGACATGTGGGGTTGGATGAGCAGAGGAAGATTACCAGAGTGCATTTTGCATGGACAGGTGCCAGGTACCGGGGGTGCCCGTGGCAAGTGTGGTTTGAGGATGTGGCTGACAGGACAGAATACCATACGGCATGCTTCTCAAGGCTGTAAAGCATGGAGAGAGATTGCTGGCCAATGACTCCCGTGTGTTGTGTTTCCCGTTTATTGTGATGTGACTTCATGGTGCTTTGCTCTATGAGAAAATAATAATCGCTATTATCATTAATGTGTTTATGAAGTCTTTTGAGATCCTTGGATGAAAGGCACTGTGTGCAGCAGCCTTTCAAAGCTTGCAGGGAAATTAACTAGCCAGGCACAAAATCTACTTTCCGACCCTTTACCATGATGGAATGGAAAGGGGAAAAAAGAACTAGTGATATTTTGCTGTCCCTTTGTCAAGCAGGAGGGTAGAATTTTGCAAAGCTGACATAAGTGCAAAGAATTACATTTTCAAATGAGACACAGTATCACTCTCCACCAGTTTGTTAGATCCTCTCTACCTGCATTTTCCAGTCCTGCAGCAATGTCAGAACTGTACTCTGCTGAGTTGCCCTGCAGAGATTTCAACACCATGCTGCGGCCCAACCATCAGACAGTATTGGTAAATCCACCTGTCAGAAGTTGATACATGTAGAATAACATTGATTAGAAGGAAATTCGGATGGAGAAGCAGTCCTGTGAAAAGGATTACATCTGCTTAAATTCCTTCATTGGAGGTGATGGCTTCCAAATTGGAATAACAAGAAGAGTATTTTTTAAATAAGGATTATTCTCTTTCTATTTAGCTATTTTTATCTCTGCATTTTCCCCCCATAGGCATTTTACCTAAGGAAAATATATTGCCTGCTGCATAAGCTTGAACTGCAATTGAAAGTTAAGCTTTGGACACAGTAGGAGTTGTGCTGATTAATCAGTCCCTAACATCTTTCAGTGCTTTCTGATTATCACAGAGAGAAGGCTGAAAATAAGTCTATAGAAAATCAGAAATCAATTCATGGGCCTTTGCAGTCTTTTTACAGATAATTCATATTTTAATAAACTTGGTTTGAAGTTTGACTCTTTGGGGGATTTTATCAGGAGGAAAAAAATGGGTTTATTTCTTGCACACTGAAGAAAGATGGGGGCAGATTATCCATCCAGCAACTTCAGGATCAGCTATATGAGCTAGGCTACTTTTGACACAATAGGCAAACTAGGGAAATGTGGTCTAAATGAAATTACTATAAGGTGGGTGCACAACTGGTTGAAAGACCATACTCAAAGAGTAGCTGTCAATGTTTCGCTGTCAAACTGGGAGGGCAAGGATAGCTCTGGTGTACTATTAAATATTTTCGTTAAGGACTTGGATAATAGAGTGGAGAGTATGCTTATAATATTTGAAGATGAGATGAAGCTGGGAGAGGTGGAAAGCAACAAAAAGGGTAAAAGGTTTAGAAAACCTGACCTGTGATGAGAGGTTAAAAGAATAACTGGGCATGCTTAGTCTTGAGAAAAGAAGACTGGGGGGGTACTTGATAACCGTCTTCAAATATGTGAAGTGCTGGTATAAAGAGGATGGTGATCAATTGTTTTCCATGTCCACTGAAGGTAGGACAAGAAATAATGGGCTTAATCTGCAGCTGGGGAGATTTAGGTTAGCTATTAGGAAAACCTTTTAACTATAGCTAAGAATTGGAATAGGTTTCCAAGGAAAGTTGTGGAATCCCCATCATTGGAGTTTTTAAAAAACACGGCCTGTCAAGGATGGTCTAGGTCAGCATTTTTCAAATGTGGCCACCGTGGCCGTATGCGGCCACCAGGAGCTTTTCTTGCAGCCACAGCCTCCTGGTGGTGATTGGGGGAGGGGCAAAGTGGCAGGTCCTCCCTCAGGGCTGCCAGCAAATGCTGGTCCAAGCCTCCTTCTGGAGCCACAAACACTGGAGGAGCAGGTGACCAGTGTGAGTTCCCCACCTTCCCAGGGGCGGTGGTGCTCAGGCATCAGCCCTGGGGTGGTGGGTGGCAGGCTCTGGCCCTGGAGATCCAAGCCCAGGCCCACCCGACCACATATCACTGCCGACCCCCACTGCCCCCCCTCACCGCTGGTCCCCCTGCCTCCCTACCCACCTCCCCATCCAGGGCTTAATTTGTAACTCAGCTTGCTGGGGTTGAGTAAGTCTGCTGTGAAAATTGATATTAACAAATATACAAATATCGTTTTTCACAGTAGCAAACTTACTAACTAGCAAGTCTTTAAAAAAAAAAAGCAAAACATTTGAAGCACCTTATTTGTGTTGCTATTCTGTTTAGGTCCAATAAAGAATAGAGACAACTGTACATTATTTTTATTATTGAGTCTTCAGTGTATAAATTAGAATGATTTGGACACATATATGTGCATAATTTATTTGTTTTTCCTAAAGTTAATTAAATATTTTAGGAAAAATTGTCACAGTGGCCACCAGCAAGAATTGGTGGCCGCACTCTTGAGGCCACCAAAAATTTTGTTATGAGAACCCCTCTAGGTATACTTTATTCTGCCTCAGTGATAGCCTAGATGACCTGTCGAGGTTCCCATCTGGCCCTACATTTCTATGATTTAGAAAGGAAAGGATGGTTTTGTGGCTATGGTGACAAACAAGCCCTCAGGAGGTAGGGGTTCAGTTCCTGGACTCTGCTACAGACTGCCCTGTGTCCTTGGACAAGTCACTTAATCTCCCTGTGCCACAATTCCCCATCTGTAAAATGTGGGTCACAATGCATTCTTTCTCCTTCTCAGCCTGTCTTGTTTGTTCAAGTCTCTGCTCCATATGAGGCAGCTGGGATATCGGAGATCAGGTTCCGGTCTTTCATATGAGGCAGACCAACAAATTCAGCTTGAGTCTCACATAGCACTAACCAGCTGGCCAGTCTGGGATGGGTCTCTCTCCTCTGTATTTTAGCAAAAAAATTCAAACCTCAAAATTTTTCACCAAATGGAATTGAGCTTTTCCGGCCACCCCAGGAGGCAGTAGACCCTGATCCGATGCCCACTGACGCCAAGGGAAAAACTCGTTTGACTTTACCTTCAGTGCCTGCCTTGTGGATGAGAAAGCTCCTGGTTCCCAAACCCATAGTTTGGCTGAGGGGAAAGGGATAAAAAATAACCTATGCTTAGATGCCTCTTCCCTTCACTCTTGTCTCCTTAAAAGGAAAATAAATAAATAAAAGTAGGAAGTAGGAAATAGTTTGAATGCCTTCAGAGCAGTTCTCCGCAACCCCTGCCCAGGTGGTGGTGGTGGTTTCTGTGAAGACCTTGATATATACAGAAGAAACTGAGATGCATTTTGTCCTCCAATTAGGTATGTAAAGTAGCACCATAGAGTTAACTTACTATAAAGAACAAGGGGCCTACAGATCTCTCTTTATGCAGGCAAAACTCCTCTTCATTTATGCAGGAGTGGGTAGCATTTCATAGATTCACAGCTTTCAAGGCCAGCAGGGACCATTGTGATCATCTGGTCTGACCTCCTGCATAACACATGCCATAGAGCTTCCCCAAAATAATTCCTGGAGCAGATCTGTTAGAACAACATCCAGTTTGGAATACTCAGTTTACGTTCAACCAGTCAAATGGCTGGATATAATCAACTGCCCTGACTGAAATTCCGAAGGGAGGACAGTCCATACTATTCAGGAGTGCCTGCAACAACAGGCCATTCTCTTCAGAGACCTTAATATCATAAACACACAGACAGGTCTTATCCATTCTCTGTGGACATGAAAGACCTCATGGCACTTTTTGTAAGAGCAAGGCTTTGTACCTGTGAAATTTTTGCTTTCTGCAGTCATCTCTGAGACTATCATGCTGTTCATTCAATGAACACCAAGGGAAGGGTGGCGGGAGTGGGGATGCATTTTATTATGAATACTGCAAGTGCCACATCTGCAATATTTTGTGTTTCCACCAGCCGAAGAGATAAGTTTCTAAACCTGAGCCATGTGCACTGCATGCCAGTGTGATTTGACACTCTGCGCTGTCAAGCTGACCCAGTCAATGTGTATTAATTAGAGCACTTACAGTATATCTAGTAAGTTGAGGTTCTGAATAACCCACTTTTAAAGACTGATTCTAGGGTGGATGTAGTTCACTACTATCTCATAAAAGGCCAGTTACATAAAGGATTGTGTGAGACTGCCTCGGCTGAGTGACTAAATAGTATTTAGATATTAAGGTAAAACAGTCTCCAGAAGTGCTAGCTTCTTTGGGAAACCGCTGGGTTTAACGAACAGTGTAGGGTCCCAAGTAATGCAACATTAAAATGCTTATGCTAGTCAAAAACTATTTAAAACCTTTTTATTTGTGGACCTATAAATCTTCCAGCCGTGCAGGCTGAGGGCTGCAGACCATGGGAGACTGAAGAAGATCTATGGGATTCCCAAACCAGATATAACTGGGGTAATTGCATTTTAGTCTCCTGCACACTACTTTTCCACCATGCTTTAAACTTTATCTGGTGTTTTAGGCTTCTCTGGATTTCAAGTTCATTGCACCTTTAGATTTATTTTTAGGAAGACCATAAACTGTATCACCTGAGTCAGAAATTTCTAGTTATCTGGCCAAGTCTGTTACCACTGAAAGAGTGCCTTTAGTCATCACAACTTTTGGTTTGAAACCTGTAACTTCCCTAGAGCAACAGATTCAGTTCTCATCATCAGTAACTCGGCTCTTCACCCTTCTGATATAGATACATGCAGCGTTTAATTGGAGCTGCAGTGACCAGAGTGCTGGCTTAGCTGTTGTTGCCCAGCACTGTGTCACAGGGGGTTAATCCTGCAGCCCGTATTAACATGAGTGGCCTCGAATGAACTCTGAGCGAGTAAGGTGCTATAGGATGAGGCTGTTGTTTTCTATACAAGCTGTATCCCAGGCAGCCATGCAGAGTTACATGACCCTCAGAGTGGTAAAATAAAGAGTAGGAGTTTCTATTAATTGGCATGGGAGAAGGGAGAAGAGAGATGTTTTCAGATGAGGTTTGAAAAGGGATTGTGTGGAGATGAATACGATGTAAGAACCTAACTGGAATAGAACCACAAGGCCATCTTGCTGTGGCTGGGGTCCATGCTGGTGGATGTTGTCCACCCTGACCAGACCTATGCTGTCCTGGGCCGTACCATCTGGGATCATCTCAATGTGGTCTGGGACCTCCTCAAGCTCAGGTGTAAGGATGGTCTGTCATTTGCCCTCCTGTCCCTGAACCAGGAGAAGGCATTCGATAGGGTGGACCACGGGTGTCTCCTGGGCACTTTGCGGACATTTGGCTTCAGGACCCGGTTTGTGGGTTTTCTCCAGGTTCTATACACCTCCGCAGAATGCTTGGTCAAGCTCAACTGGACCCTGACCCAACCCGTCAGCTTCAGGTGATGGGCACGTCAAGGCTGTTTGCTGTCATGCATGCAGTATACTCTGGCCATCGAGTCCTCCCTCCCTCTCCTTTGCAGGAGGTTTACGGGGTTAGTGCTCCGTGAGCCAGAGTTAGGGGTGGTCCTGTCAGTGTATGCTGATAACATATTCCTTGTGGCCCAGGACCTGGGTGACCTGGTGCAAGTAGAGACCTGCCAAGCTGTCTACTCGGCGGCCTCCTCCGCCCGGATCAGCTGGGTCAAGAACTCTGGCCTGATGGTTGGGGACAGGCGGCAGGCGAGCTCCCTCCCACCCACGCTCCACGCCATCCGGTGTAGCGCAGATCCGCTGCTCTATCTGGGTGTTTACTTTTCCGCCGCCCATCCTGCTCCGCTGGAGAACTGGCATAATCTGGAGGGCAGGGTGGCTGAGCGGCTGTGGAGGTGAACAGGACTACTCCAGTGCCTTTCCCTGTGGGAAAGGGCGCTGGTGCTCAACCAGGTAGTCCTGTCCATCCTCTGGCACCAGGTCAACACCCTGAGTCTGGCCCTGGGTACCCTAGCCCAGCTCAGAGGCTAATTCTGGAGTTCTTTTGGTCAGGGCTACTCTGAGTCTCTGCATCTCCCCCTGGAAGAGGGAGGACAGAGTCTGCTCTGCCCTCATAGTCAGCTCCATGTCTTCCGCCTCCAGGCCCTGCAGAGACTCCTTTATGGTGCAGGTAATCTGGTGTGGAGCACGCTGGCCCACACTTTCCTCTGCCACCTCCAAGGGCTTTGATATGATTGGCAGCTCTTTTATCTCCATCTAAGGGACTTTCTGTGAGACCCCTCCGAGAAGCTGGTCTTCTACCAGGACCTTCAGACCTGGAGACTGGTTTCGGTGACCAGGTCCATAGTGATTGCCAAGGGGGCAGATCTCCTCACAGAGCCCCTGCTACACAAACCCGAGCTTGGTATGCAGGTGATGGAGTCCCCCTCAGTGAACCAGAGGTTGGTCCTGGCAGGCATCCCCAGAATCAGAGACCTCCTGGACTACGACCAGGGGGACTGGGTGGATCCCCTGGTGCTCAGTCAGTGCATGGGGCTTTCCACCCCTCATACCCGCAATGTGTATTCCAGGAGGTAAGGGCAGCCTTAGCGCCCACCTCTTGGGCTTTCCTTGAGCTGGTCCTGTGGGAGGGTGTTCCCCGCTTGCCCCTCAGCCCTGGCCCTTTGGACCTTGTCATCGGACTCCTGCCCGTGAGCCCCCCACCCAACCTGAACTGGCTGTGCGACTTGCAGCCGGTTCATTTTTCAACTGTGCCTCGGAAACAGCTGTTCATGCTCCACACCTTTAATTTCCTCACCCTCGTGTCTTGCCCTGACACCAGGTGGCGGGACCTCTTACCACTTGTGGAGGGTGAGGAACCCCAGTGGGCCAGTCTATTTTCCAGTCTGGTCCCATGGCCTGCCAGAGATATTAGCTGGTGGCTTCTTCATGGGGCTGTGACCATGGGCATGTACTTGGCGCAGTTCAGCCATCTCCCTGATTCCTGCCCCTTCCGGTGCGTGACGGAAACCCTGGTGCACATCTACCTTGAATGCACCAGGTGGCAGCCCCATTTCCAGCTCCTCCAGAACCTTTGCCTCAGGTTCTGGCTGCTCTTCTCCCCACATCTCCTGCTCTATGCACACCCCATCTGTGGCCCACAAAGTTGCGAGACCTCCTCCTCGTCAGCCTCCTCTTGGCACTGGCCAAGGTGGCCATCCACCATCCCAGGAGGAGAATGCTGGATGAGGAGGTGTTCTGCGACTGTAGGGCCTACTTCTGTTCCTCTCTTCAATCATGCGTCCGGGCACGGTTCCTGTGGGCATGTCTGCTGGCTCCCTGGATGCCTTCGAGGAGCAATGGGTGCTGTCTGGGATTCTCTTTTCACTGTTCCCCCCAGGCTCCCTGCTTATGACCCTGTTTGTCATCAGTTGTCCCCTGAACTCGAGCCCTGGGTTCAGGAGCGCCTCCTTTTAGGCTTAGGGGGGAGGGGGGCGGAGGTCTTCAGCTGTTGGCAGGCACAACCCAGTAGGTATTGTTGCCCCGCGCTCTGTCACAGGGGGTTAATCCTGCAGTCCTTATGCACATGAGGAGCCCTGAATGGACTCTGAGTCAGTAAGGTGCTGTGGGATCAAGCTGTTTTCTATACAAACAGGGGTGGTGAAGGTGCCCAGGCTCCAGCAATATTCAGGGCCCAGGGGCCCGGCTCCACCAGTATTTGGGGCTGGGTCTCTCCCCTGGTCCCGCCTGCCACCCCCACGCACCTCCCCCGAGTGTCCTCAGGATCCTATTTGCTGCCCCCGCGCACCTGCCCCTGGCCCCTGAGCGTCCCTGCCTCTCCCCTGCAGCTCCCTGCTGCCTCTGCTCTGCTGGCTCCGGGCATGAACTGCCGCCTCAGGGTCCTAGTGCCCCCATCCACTAGTGGCAGGGCAGGCTGACCCTGCCCCTGCCCTTCCGCCTCGGACCCTTCTGTTTTCTGGCAGGACCCTCCACCAGCACAGGGGGGCCCCACGCTGGGCATGGGGCAGCCCCATTCCCCACCCCTAGTGAGGCTACAGTGAGGGGCAGCAGCAGGGGAGGAGGGACCCACGTGATGGCAGCCCCCCTGCCCACCGGCACCCACCACAGGGGAGGCGAGGGTGCTTCCTGGACCTGAGAGGTCCAAGGAGCATGTGCAGTGACAGTGGTGCAGGGTGAGTGTGCTGCCCGGGGGTGGGGGGGGGGGAGAAGGGGGCCCCTCCCCCAGAGCTCACTGCTGCTGGCGGGGAGAGGGCTGAGGGGAGTCCTCCTCTCTGGCCCCAGCCCCGGGGAAGCCTACCTGCACCCCAAACTCCTCATCCCCAGCTCTGCCCCACCCCACAGCCTGCACCCTCAGCCAGAGCCCTCAACCCCCACACACCCCAACCCTCTGCCCTAGCCCTGAGCCTCTCCCACACCCCAAACCCCGCATCACCAGCCCCAGACAGAGCCCTCATCCCCCCACACCCTAACCCTCTGCCCCAGCTCTGTGCCCCCTCCTGCATCATGAACCCCTCATCCCCAGTCCCACCCCACAGCCCTCACCCCCAACCCCTCACCCCCAGCCCCACAGCCCTCACCCCTGCACTCCCTCCCTCCGCATCCCCTCCCACCCCCAAACTCCCTCCCAGAGCCTGCACCCCCTCCCTCCGGACCCCCTCCACCCCCAAACTCTGTCCCAGAGCCTGCACCACCACCCCCTTCCCACACACCCTCTCCTGCCCCCAAACTCCCTCCCACAGCCTGCACCCCTCACCCCATCCTGCACCCCCACCCCTTGCCCCAGCCCAGAGCCTGCATTCAAACTCTAGCCCAGAGCCTGCACCCACATCCACTGCCCCAGCTTGGAGCCCCCTCCTGCACCCAAACTCCACCCCAGAGCCTGTACCCCAGAGCCCCTCCCCAACCCAAACTCCCTCCCAGAGCCCAACCTCTCACCCCTTCTGCACCCAAATTCCCTCCCATAGCTTGCACCCTGCACCCCAATCTCCTGCCCCAGGGTCCAGGGGGGCGGAGTTTAGGGGGCCGGTTCTGGGCACAACTAAAATTTCTACAAACCTGCTACCCCTGTATACAAAATATCCCAGACTGCCGTGCCGAGTTACATTTTCCTCAGAGTTGAAAAATAAAGAGTAGGAGTTTCTATTAATTGTCATGGAAGAAGGGAGAAGAGAGATGTTTTCAGATTAGATTTGAAAAAGGGATTGTGTGGAGACGAATACGATGTAAGGACCTAACAGGAACAGAACCACAAGGTCATAGAGCAAGGAAGGCTCTTCCGGAATGCACTGGGCTGCAGAGAGAAGTCTCTTGTGCCCAAAGGGGAGAGAGTGTGTGGAAGGATAGAAGAGAAGTCAGTGCTGGTTGCACTGCAAGAATGGGGGAGAAGGACAGAGACAAAAGGCATGGAGAACAGTTTTGACCTGGATACTGATATGAAGTAGTGGGAGAGTATGTAGCTGACGTGATTGTTCTACTTTACATTCTGTACATCTTGGGGAGCTAGGGCCTGGGGAAGCCTGCCTGGAGAAAGTGTGAAGTGAAGATGGCATTGATGAAGACTTCAGCAGAGGCAAAGTAAGACACAAAGAGTAACAGATAAAAAGTAATAATGTAGCAGAGAAATGCCAAGGGCCAGATTCCCTGCTGGCATTACTGAAGACAGCGTAGCTACATCAGCTGGGAATTTGGCCCTAAATAGAAAAATGAAATCATAGTAATTGCACATCCAACGAGATGTGCTGGAAATTCACTTAGGTCAGATAATACAACAGTTCCTCCTTTAAAAAAAATAGAACCCAGTTATGATCTTTTGGAGGGGGGAGGGGGACTTTGTATTTGAAAGCAACAGCTTACAAAAGCAAAGGGAGAGAGTGAGCTGAGGAAAGTTAAATCTATAAAGGCCTGAATGCACTGGGAATCTAAACACTGTGTTACTGAGGAATTCATGTGTGAAGTTTGCGAATTTATGGGGTTATTTTGACATACTGTATGAGAAACTTGAGTTTTTTGACACTTTTCTGTTAGAAAAAGCATATAAAACTCATCTGATGAAAATTCACCCCATTTCCTGGTGGTTTTTCTTTTTTTTCCTGTTTCCTATTTCATGGTTAGTGATGGTAATTACAGACCCCGTTTGTACCTTGTGGATTCTGACTGTGCCGAAGAGCTTTCTTGGCGTGTGATAGTCTCCTATAGAAGGTTTTTAAATAACTGGCCCTCGGTAGGCATTGTTGCAGCACTCTTGATTAGACAAGAAGCAGCCTCCCCTCCCGTCCCATTTTTGTACAGTATGGTAACTGCTTTTCTTGCACATTTGTCCCCACAAGGGACCGTAAACCAGGATTTAGATGTTCATTATAATATCTCCCAGTAGCACGGCTATAGTGAAGGAGCCTGTTTTTAAGGTGTTTTAATAAAAGTCATAACAAGCTTGCGCCGTTCTAGGACTTGCAGCCAAGTGCTTACCCTTAGAGTCATATAAAGAAAAGATATAAATAAAATAATAGTCAAAACAAAGGATAGCTATTTTTAAGCAAAAAGAGTGTTTTGTCTTTAAATAGGAAAACAATGAAATACAATTGAAGTGAGCAACAGTGAAGTCTCTGTTAAGTCATCTGCCCCATCCCCTGATCAAGGGAGAATTTTCCTTACAGTGTGACCACCACTGCTTTTGGCTGGTACAGTTTTAAATTACTCAAATGATAAGGGAGTTCCCCAGTTCCTTAGCAGAGCTATTCCACACAGTTAGGAAATTCTTCTTGATAATCAGCCTAAATGTTCCTTCGTGTAATTTAATCCCCTTTAGTACAGCTACAGCAGGGACAGGCAAACTTTTTGGCCTGAGGGCCACATTGGGTTTCCAAAATTGTATGGAGGGCCGGTTAGGGGAGGCTATGCCTCTCCAAACAGCCAGGCATGGCCCGGTTCCCGACCCCTATCAGACCCTCCCTGCTTCTCGCCCCCTGACAGCCCCCCTGGGACTCCTACCCCATCCACCACCCCCTGCTCCCTGTCCCCTGACCGACCCCAGACCACCCGCCCCTGACTGCCCCCTTCCGCCCCATCCAACCCCCCCCTCATTCCTGACTGTCCCCTTGTGACCCCCGCCCCCATTCAACCCCCCTGTTCCCTGCCCTCTGACCGTCCTGACCCCTAGCCACAGCCCTGACCACCACCCCAAACTCCCCTGCCCTCTGTCTAACCTCCCCTTGCTACCTGCCCCCTTACGGCGCTGCCTGGAGCACCGGTGGCTGGCGGCGTTACAGCTCCACCGCCCGGCTGGAGCCGGCCACGCACCGTACAGCACAGAGCACCAGGTCATAGAATCATAGAATATAAGGGTTGGAAGGGACCCCGTAAGGTCATCTAGTCCAACCCCCTGCTCGAAGCAGGACCAAATCCCAGTTAAATCATCCCAGCCAGGGCTTTGTCAAGCCAGACCTTAAAAACCTCTAAGGAAGGAGATTCTACCACCTCCCTAGGTAACGCATTCCAGTGTTTCACCACCCTCTTAGTGAAAAAGTTTTTCCTAATATCCAATCTAAACCTCCCCCACTGCAACTTGAGACCATTACTTCTCGTTCTGTCATCTGCTACCATTGAGAACAGTCTAGAGCCATCCTCTTTGGAACCCCCTTTCAGGTAGTTGAAAGCAGCTATCAAATCCCCCCTCATTCTTCTCTTCTGCAGGCTAAACAATCCCAGCTCCCTCAGCCTCTCCTCATAACTCATGTGTTCCAGACCCCTAATCATTTTTGTTGCCCTTCGCTGGACTCTCTCCAATTTATCCACATCCTTCTTGAAGTGTGGGGCCCAAAACTGGACACAGTACTCCAGATGAGGCCTCACCAATGTCGAATAGAGGGGAACGATCACGTCCCTCGATCTGCTCTCTATGCCCCTACTTATACATCCCAAAATGCCATTGGCCTTCTTGGCAACAAGGGCACACTGCTGACTCATATCCAGCTTCTCGTCCACTGTCACCCCTAGGTCCTTTTCCGCAGAACTGCTGCCTAGCCATTCGGTCCCTAGTCTGTAGCTGTGCATTGGGTTCTTCCGTCCTAAGTGCAGGACCCTGCACTTATCCTTATTGAACCTCATCAGATTTCTTTTGGCCCAATCCTCCAATTTGTCTAGGTCCTTCTGTATCCTATCCCTCCCCTCCAGCGTATCTACCACTCCTCCCAGTTTAGTATCATCCGCAAATTTGCTGAGAGTGCAATCCACACCATTCTCCAGATCATTTATGAAGATATTGAACAAAACCGGCCCCAGGACCGACCCTTGGGGCACTCCACTTGATACCGGCTGCCAACTAGACATGGAGCCATTGATAACTACCCGTTGAGCCCGACAATCTAGCCAGCTTTCTACCCACCTTATAGTGCATTCTTCCAGCCCATACTTCCTTAACTTGCTGACAAGAATACTGTGGGAGACCGTGTCAAAAGCTTTGCTAAAGTCAAGAAACAATACATCCACTGCTTTCCCTTCATCCACAGAACCAGTAATCTCATCATAAAAGGCGATTAGATTAGTCGGGCATGACCTTCCCTTGGTGAATCCATGCTGGCTGTTCCTGATCACTTTCCTCTCATGCAAGTGCTTCAGGATTGATTCTTTGAGGACCTGCTCCATGATTTTTCCAGGGACTGAGGTGAGGCTGACTGGCCTGTAGTTCCCAGGATCGTCCTTCTTCCCTTTTTTAAAGATTGGCACTACATTAGCCTTTTTCCAGTCATCCGGGACTTCCCCCGTTCGCCACGAGTTTTCATAGATAATGGCCAATGGCTCTGCAATCACAGCCGCCAATTCCTTCAGCACTCTCGGATGCAACTCGTCCGGCCCCATGGACTTGTGCACGTCCAGCTTTTCTAAATAGTCCCCAACCACCTCTATCTCCACAGAGGGCTGGCCATCTCTTCCCCATTTTGCGATGCCCAGCGCAGCAGTCTGGGAGCTGACCTTGTTAGTGAAAACAGAGGCAAAAAAAGCATTGAGTCCATTAGCTTTTTCCACATCCTCTGTCACTAGGTTGCCTCCCTCATTCAGTAAGGGGCCCACACTTTCCTTGGCTTTCTTCTTGTTGCCAACATACCTGAAGAAACCCTTCTTGTTACTCTTGACATCTCTGGCTAGCTGCAGCTCCAGGTGCGATTTGGCCCTCCTGATATCATTCCTACATGCCCAAGCAATATTTTTATACTCTTCCCTGGTCATATGTAAGCTTACACTTCTTGTAAGCCTCTTTTTTATGTTTAAGATCCGCTAGGATTTCACCATTAAGCCAAGCTGGTCGCCTGCCATATTTACTATTCTTTCGACTCATCGGGATGGTTTGTCCCTGTAACCTCAACAGGGATTCCTTGAAATACAGCCAGCTCTCCTGGACTCCTTTCCCCTTCAAGTTAGTCCCCCAGGGGATCCTGGCCATCTGTTCCCTGAGGGAGTCGAAGTCTGCTTTCCTGAAGTCCAGGGTTCGTATCCTGCTGCTTACCTTTCTTCCCTGCGTCAGGATCCTGAACTCAACCAACTCATGGTCACTGCCTCCCAGATTCCCATCCACTTTTGCTTCCCCCACTAATTCTACCCGGTTTGTGAGCAGCAGGTCAAGAAAAGCGCCCCCCCTAGTTGGCTCCTCTAGCACTTGCGCCAGGAAATTGTCCCCTACGCTTTCCAAAAACTTCCTGGGTCAGGCCAGGCTCTGCAGCTGCGCTGCCCCAGGAGCTCGCAGCCCCCTGCCCAGAGCATGGTGCCGGCGGCGCAGTGAGCTGAGGCTGCGGGGGGAGGGGAAACAGCGGGGGAAGTGCTGGGGGCTAGCCTCGTTGGCCAGGAGCTCAGGGGCCAGGCAGGAGGGTCCCGCGGGCTGGATGTGGCCCACGGGCCGTAGTTTGCCCACCTCTGAGCTACAGTTTATCATCTTTCTTTTAGACAACTTCTCATCCTCATTTCTCATTCCTCTCAGGTCTTGATTCAGCAAAGTGCTGAAGCACGTGCTTAATTTTAAGCAGGTGAGTAATCCCATCCTCGTTAAGCAAAGCACTTAACTATGTGCTTAACTTAAGTCACGGAGTTCAATGGGATTTAAACACATGCTTAAAGTTTTGTTTGTCTTAAGGGCTTTGCTGAATTGGGGCCTCATAAGAACGGCCACACTGGGTCAGACTAGTGGTCCATCTAGCCCAGTATCCTGTCTTTTAACACTGACCAATGCCAGGTTCCCCAGAGGGAATGAACAGAACAGGTAATCCTGTGATCCATTCCCTGGAAAACATAGTCTAGGGACACCATCCCTGCCCATCCTGGCTAATAGCCATTGATGGACCTATCCTCCATGAATTTTTCTAGTTCTTTTTTGAACCCTGTTATAGTCTTGGCCTTCACAACATCCTCTGGCAAGGAGTTCCACAGGTTGACTGTGCATTGTGTGAAAAAATACTTACTTTGTTTTAAATGCCTCTTAATTTCAGTTGCTGACCGCTAGTTCTTGTGTTATGAGAAGACGTAAATTACACTTCCTTATCTACTTTCTTCACCCCGTCATGATTTTATAGACCTCTATCATATCTCCCCTTAGTCGTCTCTACCAACAATAGCCACTATCGACAATATGATAGAGTCTAGGATCTAAATGCCAGGAAAACCCAGAATGTGGTTCCAACAGAGCCACAGTGGCAGACCCACAGATGGGTCCTCCCATTTCCTCCCTGGTTCTAGATGCACCTTTTCACTGCCAATCACTGGCGTGCTTCATCCAGTTGCCTCTCTCTGGCTCTAACTCGCTTCCACTGGACTGCTGATGTTGAAAGTGAGCTAACAGTAAAATGCCATCTTTGAACCACCAGGTTGTGCCTTGGTATTGTAAGTTGTCAGAACATGACTATAGGATGCAATTCAGGAGCACAGATGTTAGAGCTATAAATTATGTATTATACCTAGTCCACTTCGCTATGAGTACAAGACACAGAGCAGATATTAAACTGATAGTCCATACAGTCTTGGCCAAGAGGTTGTAGTTGTGTTGCAGTGATTAGACACCACTGGCTGAAATGAACATGGAGTGTCAGGCTTTAAATTTATTTTTATGGATTTTGTTGTTAACCTCAGTGTTTGGAGTTTAAATATTTGTCATCTGCCCCTCGCAAAACTTTCCCTGAGTGCTAGTACTGAAGGTTTTCCCTCAGTGCAAATACTTTGATTTTTGATTGACTTTTGCCCCTTCTAAATAATAATTAAATATTTCCATTCACTCTTTTAATCTTGCAATAAATACCAAACTGAGTGTAAGCCACAGTATGTTTTGATTTAAGAAGTATGTTAAACTCAGTATGGCAAGCCTTGGAAATGGGAGGTATTTATTTGTCCTTCCTTTGCTCTCAAAAAATAAAGGGAAATGAGTGGGTCTTTATTAACCACTCTTGGCCTGATATACCGAGGTTCATCTTCAGTGCCTATTGTATATAGTGTGAGATGTGATGCTCAGCTCCAGAGTACATCAGGCCATAATTGCGTACGCCTGTCTTCAATATTTGGTTTCTCTTGAGCACAGTAAACCAGTCTGGAAACATAGAGACATATTTTACAGCCATTGCAACAATATGCATTGATTTATTGCCCCCTGTAAATAATGTTGCAAGTAATTTTATTACAGTGAAAAGCTGATCTACTTCAATAATTAAGTCTTTTGACAAAATATTTTTCGTGTTTATTTCTCATACCAGTTTCTCTTGTATGTGTGCGCGTGCCCCCTTGTGCTTGTGCATATATATTCTGTCTGGCATAGTGAGAGGAACAACATCCACACTTACGAGCTATGAAGCAGTGGTACCCTCTCCTATTTGCAGCTTCTCAACTTCACTCAGTACCATAACAACATTTCAAATAAGGAAGTGAAGAGGAGCATCTGCCTCCACAGACATCTTTGTCTGGGCTCCTTCTAAAACTCACACTTCATTCTTCCACTCCCCAGCACTCGGGTGGCTTGTTTTCTTGCTCTTTTTCTCTCCTAGTCAGTCTCTCTAACCTAAAATACTCCATAAAGACCCTCTTAAAATATAGACCCATATATACAAATGTGACTAAGAATATGGGTGCCTCCTTTTTTTTAGGTGTCCCAAACTAGCAGAAGGGAGTAATGATTACTTTAAAAGGGAACCGTCATGAGGATGTTCAGAAGTAAAGTTTCAGTTTGCAGTGCAGATCTGTTATTTACGATGAGGTCTGGATTTATAGAATAGACCTGACGGAGGACTAGGGGGAGGACTATTACCTAGATACCAACAAAATACACATTGTTTCATTTTTATGTATGTAATAGTAAGCTGAGAGCTGGTGACATGGGCCAAACTGACAGCCTGGACTCTGAATTAGAGTGTCCACAGAGCAGGTACATCAAGAGGCTTCTACTAGCAGGGCAGTGTGCCGGAAGCGAATTTTCAGTGCTTAAGTGCTCAGTGCTTTCTGAAAATTAGGTTCCTGTAAGGGGTTTAGAAGTGGGCTGCACTAAAAACGAGGCAACCAAAATTGCTGATCACTTTTGAAAATCTCAGCCACGTTCACATTTGAAACATACTAATGCTAGGAACAAATGGTTGGTTTTTAAAAAGTATTTATTTGTTTATTTATTTTATTGCTGTGCCTAGCAGCAGTTCTTTTAGTAATTGCCATTATAAACAAGAGGTACAAGGCATGGTTTGGGACACAGATAACTGATACTTTCCTTTTATCAGTAGTTGTTATAAGTGAGTTCCCAGTGGTCCATTAGATACCCTTTCCTTTGCATATTGTAAGACTGAATAAAAAGCTGAAACTAAAAAACCCAACTCTTCGCTGTCTAATGGGATGAACTCAGGTCACCTCTCTTTTATATTCTCTTTCAGATTATTCCAATCTGATCACCACACAAACACTGTTACTTTAATGTTGAAGACGCAGACAAAAGTGCCATGGATGTGAAAGAGAGAAAACCATACCGATCTCTGACCAGGCGCCGTGACACCGAGCGACGCTACACTAGCTCCTCGGCAGAGAGCGAAGACAGCAAAATACCGCAAAAGTCCTACAGCTCCAGTGAGACGCTGAAGGCTTACGATCAAGACTCCAGGCTGACCTACAGCAATCGGGTCAAAGACATGGTGCACCAGGAGGCTGATGAATTCTGCCGAACGGGTAAGTACATTTCATCAGGTGCTGCTGTAAGCAGTGTGAGTTAATCAACTCTATGCTGAGGTCCAGAGGTAGGTGAGGGAATAACTCAAAGCTATAAAGCGTTCTGAGACACGCACAGAGGAATGCCTTTAAGACATTGCACAGAGCAATGAGAGAAAACACTAGAGGAAGATCAACGTGGCTTTGTTGGAAGGAAAGCCTCTGCCTATGGTATGCATGGGTAATGACATCCCTGGACAATGTGGTGGCAGTGACTGAACCTGGGACCTCTTGAGCATAAGCATCTATTCCCTGAACTGAAAGACCAGGTTCAGTCGCATGGAAGGAATAGCATAAACATCTTTACATGCTCTAGCCATTAGAGGGAGACAACGAGCCATACTGTGTGAGCATGGGTTGCACACAGATACTACACAGTCAACAGTGGAGCCCAGACAGTCTTAGGCTGGAAGAAACAGGGTTTTTTGTCAATCTCGGAAAGTGTGAAATGGGCAGCTAAAGTGAAATGGAACATGCAGTAGTGCAAATGATGAACAGAAAGATTGATATAGGCTGCTGTTAGTACACCCTGCTCTACTTACAACTCAGGCTACGTTGTAGTCATGGGTATTTCTAGTAAAAGTCATGGGTAGGTCACGGGCAGTAAACAAAAATTCACAGCCCGTGACCTGTTCATGACTTTTACTATATACCCCTGACTAAAACTTGGGGAGGCGGGTGGCAGATCGGGAGGGTAACCCTGGGGGCGCTGTAGGTGCTGGGGACGGGGGGGATGCCACAGGTGCTGGGGGCACGGCCCGGGGGGGCACCGTGGGTGCTCGGGGGAGGGGGAGTGCAGGTGCTTGGGGGGTGCTGTGGGGGGTGGGTGGGCTGGGGCAGGCTCCGTACCCAGCTCCTGGGAAGTGGGGACCCTAGCTCCACATGCTGCCTCCTCTCCACCGCAAGCCCCGGTTCTGCAGCTCCCATTGGCCGGGAACCGAGGACAATGGGAGCTGCAGGGATGGTTCCTGCAGGCAGAGGCAGCACGTGGAACTAGGACCTGACAGAGGAGAGTTCCTGTCGCCCTTCCAGGGAGCCTCCGCCGCCCCCAGGTAAGCACCACCTCGCACCCCAACCCCCAGCCCTGAGCCCCCCCACACCCAAACTGCTGCTGCTAGGGTGCGGGAGGGCCCGAGACTTCCCCAGCAGTGGCTGGTGGGCCTGGCCCAGCGGCTGCCCAAGCTGCTCAGGCGGCTCCCGACCCAGGTGCACCGGCGGCTGCAGAAGTCATGGAGGTCACGGAAAGTCATGGAATCCGTGACTTCCATTACCTCCGTGACAAACACGGAACGTTACTTGTAGGGCCAGATTCTCAAAAGTGGATGCCATCTCCACAACTTCACACATCTAATTTGTGTGTGAAACTATCACAATATTGCATGCAAATCTGGTATTATATGCATGTGCCCGTAGTCATGCTCTTTGTTCTGCAGAGAACTTGCAAGCGGCATAACTAACTAAATCATACTTAGCAATTATATAGCGTCCTCCAAGCTAGGATCTCAAAACACTTCTCTGTCTCTAAATATCTATGAAGTTTACAGGCAAAAGAAAGACCTGTTAGGTTATTAAATCTGTTCTACAGGTAGATATAGCTAAACTGAGTCAAAATGATGTTAAGTGACCTGCATAAGGTTGCAGAGGCAGGAACAGATCCTAGGAGTCCAGACTCCTACTTGCCTTCTCTAACCATTAGAGCACACTGCACCTACAGATTTTGTCCTTCTTCTTTGCGTGCTTGCTCATGTTCATTCCCTGTTAGGTGTGTGTGCACCATTGCTGGAGAGTTTTCCCTCAGTGGTATCCATCGGGCTGGCTCTAGCGCCCTTTGGTGCTGCACACATATGCACCAGTATAAGGGGTGTTGCCGACCTTGCACCCTCTCAGTTCCTCTTATCACGTATCAAGGTTCCTTCCCCACTCTGAACTCTAGGATACAGATATGGGGACCTGCATGAAAGACCCCCTAAGATTATTCTTACCAGCTGCAGTTAAAACTTCCCCAAGGTACAAACTTTGCCTTGTCCTTGAATCCTATGCTTCCACCAACAAGCATTTTAAACAAAGAACAGGAAAAGAGCCCACTTGGAGACGTCTTCCCCCAAAATATCCCCCCAAGCCCGATACCCCCTTTCCTGGGGAAGGCTTGATGAGAATCCTCACCAATTTGTACAGGTGAACACAGACCCAAACCCTTGGATCTTAAGAACAATGAAAAAGCAATCAGGTTCTTAAAAGAAGAATTTTAATTAAAGAAAAGGTAAAAGAATCACCTCTGTAAAATCAGGATGGTAAATACCTTACAGGATAATCAGATTCGAAACATAGAGAATCCCTCTAGGCAAAACCTTAAGTTACAAAAAGACACAAAAACAGGAAGATACATTCCGTCCAGCAGAGCTTATTTTACCAGCCATTAAACAAAAGGAAATCTAACGCATGTCTAGCTAGATTACTTACTAACTTAACAGGAGTTGTAAGGCTGCACTCCTGATCTGTTCCCGGCAAAAGCATCACACAGACAGACAAACCCTTTGTTCCCCCCACTCCAGATTTGAAAGTATCTTGTCCCCTCATTGGTCATTTTGGGTCAGGTGCCAGCGAGGTTATCTTAGTTTCTTAACCCTTTACAAGTGAAAGGGATTTGCCTCTGGCCAGGAGGGATTTTATAGCACTGTATACAGAAAGGTGGTTACTCTTCCCTTTATATTTGGACGTGGACACCGCCCATGATGATTGCTGGAGCAACAACTCTTGCTTCAGCAAGGCTTTTTTCAGTGGTTTCTTCTCTGTATCCCAGTTTATTAGTCTTAGTTTAATTGAAGTGTAAATATTGTAAATAATACTAGTATAGATAGTTAGAACCCCTCCTTTATCATTGAGGGACTCCCTTTGCCCCTTGGGCCAGGCATACTCCCCCCACACACAGTCCCTGGGCTTCAAACCTTGTTCCTCCTGTGGCACTGCAGTTGTCTGAAGTGTCTGGGAGCGCTGTCAGCTTTGTCAGGACTTTAAGCCTCATACAAAGAAAGACTGAGAGGCTTGACTGAGGGTTATCCTAATGGAAGATGCTCTTAGATTGGATTCAAAGCCAAGCCACTCAGATTCGGCATCAAGCACTTTGATCTCAGTGCAAAGTGCTCTTCTGACACCGCGCATATCCCGGCACCGTTCTCCATGTCCGGTACTGAGAAGAAACATAAAAAGAGGGCACTCACTGGTGCCGAAGAAAGGCAAGCAAGGGGAAAGCAGTGGAGTGCAACCTTTGTCGGGCCACTCCTCCACCCCCAGTCCCATGGTGGCACCATCAACTTCTCCCAGAATGTTGAGTCCAGTGCAGGACCCCCCGCCGATGCCAGAAAGTCATTGTGGCACCAGCGGAATCACGGTGCCTTCAACCCTGGAAACCTCTGCAGTGGCCAGGGACTTATTATTGCTCCCAGTACCACCGACTCCGATGAGACAACTGTTGGCTCCAACCAGCACGAGCAGGAGAGAGCATGGTGCTCTGAGTTCCTTCACCGCAACTGGATCTTCAGTACCTTCCAGGGGCAAGCCCCCCTGTTTTCTTCTAGGAGATCGTCCCCAGTCCAGCACCTCTACCCGGACCCTTGACAATAATCATCGGAAGTCAGGTGTACCGCTCCCCTGTGGTTACCTCAGGAAGATTCTTCATCTGAGTCCAAGATGGAGCTCTACATTCATCCAAAGAAGACTGGTAGCCATCTTACATGCCACCCGACCCTGGTGCGGGTCCCCCCACCAGTACCTGGTGGACAGTGACCTATGCAATGGCCATTCTGGAATCCGTTCTCCTGGTACTGGGCTCATCTTCTCAGCAGTCATACTTGGTTGCTTCCGTGAGGAGGGCCTCTGCACCACTCTGCTCGGCACTGGACTTTGACTCCAGTACCGAACCTGGTACCAATACACAGGACATGAACCCCATGGAGGTAGTTGAGGCTGAAGAAGAGGAAGAAGCCCCTTCTCCAGTGCAGACCTCTTCCTCTCCTGGCCTCCATCATCCCCTCCCTGGATCCAGGGGACTGGTATGCTGCCCTCCACTTGATGGACGCTTACTTTCACTTTTCCATCTTCCTTGGCCACAGAAGATTCCTCCGGTTCATAGTAAATCAGACTCATTACCAATTCATCATTCTCCCTTTCGGCCTATCTGCAGCCCCCAGGTTTTTACTAAATGCATAGCGCTGGTAGCAACCTTTATCTTAAGGCGAGGCATTCAAATCTACCCGTACCTCAACAACTGGCTGATCAAGAGTTGCTCAGAGGCCCAAGTAAAGAACAGCATCAGGTCCAAGCCACCTTCCAAGCCCTGAGCCTGTTGATAAACGAACAAAAGTCAACTCTCATTCAGTTCAGAGAATAGAGTTTATTGGGGTAGTGCTCGACTTGACCCAGGTCAGAGTCTTCCTTCCAGAGGCTCGATTCCAGACAATGTCGGACCTGATATCCAAGACCATGGTCCACCCAGTCACAACAGCCCGGGTTTTCCTCAAGTTCCTGGGACACATGGCCGCGTGCACTTACATGGTCTGGCATTCAAGGCCACCATCTCAGGCCCCTGCAGATGTGGTTAGCTTCAGTGTACTCACCAAACAGACACCACTTGGACTCAGTACTTGCTGTTCCAGCCCCAATCCTTGCCTCCCTCAACTGGTGGAAGGACCCCCCCCCAGTCGGCAGTGGTGGGCGTTCCCTTTGTCACCCCCCAGCAGTCAGTGTCCCTAGTGTTGGATGCTTCACTCCTAGGTTGGGGAGCCCACCTTGATTGCCTCAGAACACAGGGCCTATGGTCCCAAGAAGAGCTTTCCTTGCATATAAACATCAGGGAGATCAGTTCTGTCAGCTTAGCTTGCCAAGTGTTTCTTCCCCAGTTCACAGGCAAAGTAGTGTAAGCACTGACAGACAAAATCAACAAGCAGGGAGGAGTGTGCTCCTCTGCCCTGTGTCATGAGGCCATCTGTCTAGAGGACTTCTGCATGAAGCACTATATCCACCTTGAGGCTTCTCATCTTCTGGGAACCCAGAACATCCTGGCAGATCACCTCAGCAGATCTTTCTTCTTTCAGCACAAGTGCTCCTTTCTCCCAGAGGTCACCAGGTTCATCTTCTGAAGGTGGGTCTCTCCCCAAGGAGATCTGTTTGCGACCAAGCAGAAAAGGAAATGCCAACAGTTTTGCTGGCTGCATAGGCACAAGCTGGGCTCCCTTTCAGATGTCATCCTGCTTCCATGGTCAGTACTCCTATTCTATGCATTTCCTCCAGTTCCTCTGGTACACAAGGTCCTTCTAGAAATCAAATGGGAGAAGGCAAGAGTTATTCTTATAGCCCTGGCGTGGCCATGCCAACACTGGTTCGTCATGCCGCTAGATGTATCAGTAGCACCCTTGGTACTGCTCCTACACTGCCCGGAACCGCTCTCGGAAGATCACAGCCATTTACTCCACCCAAACCTCAGCTCCCTTCACCTGACCGCATGGAAGCTCCATTGCTGAACCCAGAGGAGCAAGCCTGTTTACAGCAAGTTCAACAGGTCTTGCTGAGTAGTAAGAAACTGTCCACTAGGGCTATCTACCTTGCCAAATGGAAGCTTTCTCAATATCGTCGTCCCAACAAGGCCTTTCTCTGACTCGATCTTCCCTTCAGTCTATTCTGGACTACTTGTTCCACCTAAAACAACAAGGTCTGGCCCTCACATCTATCAAGGTGCATCTAGCAGCAGTTTTGGCCTTCCACCCACCAGAGGGTGGTAGGTCAGTTTTCTCTCATGAGATGACAATCCACTTTCTTAAGGGGTTAGAGAGACTTTGCCCTCAGGTTCGCGAACTGATTCCCCCGTGGGATTTGAACTTGGTCCTATCCAAACTCACAGGCTCTCCCTTTGAGCCGCTGGCATTGTGTCTTCTGCTCTTTTTCTCCTGCAAGGTTGCCTTCCTGATCGCAATTACCTCAGCCAGAAGCGTCCCTGACCTCAGGGCACTTCCATCAGAACCCTTGTACATGGTGTTTTTAAGGACAAGATTAAACTGTGCCCCCCTCTGCCCTTCCTGCCAAAATGGTCTTGCACTTCCATGGCAACCAAGCCACCTTCTTGCCAGTCTTCTTCATGAAGCCACACCAGAATTCAGAAGAGCGGCGACTTCACTCATCGGATGTTAGGCATGCCCTCGCCTTCTACATGGAGAGGACTAAATCGTTTTGCAGATCCACACAACTCTTTGTGTCAATAGCAGAGAGGATAAAAAGCCTACTGGATAACCTCCTGTACTCAAGCATGCTACGAGCAGACAAATGTTCCACTAACTGCCATCTTGACCACTCATTCCACAAGAGCTCAAGTCTCTTCAACAGCATTTCTGGCCCAGGTCGTCGGTGCATATCTTCTCATCCCACTACGCCATTACCCAGCAGACTCGAGATGACACCAGGTTGGGGCAAGGAATGTTGCAGAACTCATGTCCATGAACTCTGAGTCCACCTAATGTGGAATGGACATGACCAAGCACTCAAAGAAGAAAAAACAGTTACTGACCTTCCGTAACTGTTGTTCTTCGAGATGTCTGTTTCACAACCCACCCTCCTGCCGCTCTGTCAGAGTTATCCTGCAAGAAGGAACTGAGAGGGTGCAGGGCGGGCAGCACGGCTTGTACTGGCACATAAGTGCATGGCACCAGAGGGCACTAGAGTGGGCCTGATGGACACCACCAAGGGAAAAATCTCCGGCAATGGTTCACACAGCATATACACACCTAACGTGGTATGGACATGAACAACGCATCTCGAAGAACAATATTTACGGAAGGTCAGTAACCGATTTTTTTTATAAATAATTTTCTTTCTTTTCCTCTGTGCTTGAACTTTCCTATCTCCTTAGCTCTATGATTGGCCTAGCTAATTATAAAAATTAGCCCATAGTTTTTATGGCCGGATTTTCAGTTGGTTAAATCAGTGTAATTCTGTTGACTTTGGTGGAGCTTCACTGATTTACACTAGCTGAAGACATCGCTCTATTAGCTTGTGACATTTTTGCTTGATACAAATAAGGCAAAGTGATTTTTTTCTAGAGCTGGACAAGGAGGCAGAGAGGAGGGAAACATTTCAAACTGACCAAATAAATTCAGTAAATAAACTAGTCAACATTTAAATGGTTTTACCCAGAGTGAGTGTGCCAAGAAAGCAAACAGCGCAAGTCAGCATAGCAAAAAATAGACCAGACCTGAATAAAAAAGTTTTATATATTTATTATCTTCCTTTTATTGACTTGAGTTCTCCCAGTTTAAAAGGCTATACTGAGCATAGAATATGAAAATCGATGTGTCTCATGCTGTTTATTGCAAATAAATTTGATTTTCAGTTAATTGTAGCAGTCATTTTTCATAATTTATGAGTTGCTGTTGCTGGAGAGCATCAATCAAGCTGCTCATTGATGTGTTTGAGGTTGTTGAGTGTGGATTGTTACAAGAGGGAGGGGGACTTGTGATCATTGATAAGTGGACTAAAATCTGCAATGTGGGGGCAAAAAAAAAAAAGGACTCAACTGTCTGGTGAGCCGTAGAGCGTAGGCTTAATCCTTACTCTGGGGTCTGGACCAAAGGCAGAGCTGGTGGGGTGGAGAGGGGAGATGCAGTTACATCTGTTATATCAGTCATTCAAGTCCACTTGCTGTTGAGGCTGTGGAACGGGAGTGCATGTTCTCCGGTATGATAGCACAGCAGTGGTATCTGGAATAATTTATCATAGGCTTGTTCTGTGCTCTCTGAGCTGGCTCCCAAGGTTTGGTGGTGCATCTGAGCCACGAGTATCCCTGCCTGTCAACTCTGTCAGAAAGCTTAATCTATTTTAGTTAATTACTTAGGTGTGAAGTTCACAAACAGTTTATGTACTCTGACCATTCCAGACCATAGTGCCTCAACCAACTGAACCATAGTTAGTTTCTTCTCACACTGAAAGGTGTTTTCTCTGCTTTTATTTGGAGCTGGTGTCAAGTTTGTTGGTCTATCGCTCTATCTCCTTCTGTGCACCCTCCTTCCTTCCCTCTTTCCACTGAGAGCTCCATAGCTAACTGAATTAAGCAGGTGTTTCCCTATTAAGAGAAAAAACAAAATGCCAGCTGCCTGTGGTTAGTGGATCATTCACTGTACAGAGGTTATTGCAGGAGAGAGTACCTGCTAGAAGGGGTCTTTTGTTGGGCTAGCTCAGCTGTAACCCACAAAAGCCAGAATACAGCTTAGAACAGTGCTGTTAGTTGTTTTGGCCAGTTTTGCATAACATCAACAAATGGAAACTTGAGGGAAATCACAAGCTTTAACATGGCTTTATAGTAGGGATGGGAGCAAAACTCAGCCCTGGATCCAAAGTCAAGGTCCAGAGTGGTATTTGGTATCTCTCTAATGAGCAGAACCAAATGCACCTGAACATAATGTTTCACAGTCCAGCCTGAGACACAGCTGTCTCTAGGTTAATGTGTTCAAATTCAAATCATTGGAGAAACAAATAGGAGCTAAGAACTCCCATGTGAACAGGGATCTGCAACCTGAGTTTAGATACGGGGTTTTGGTCTTAGCCCCTTTTGACAATAAAAAATAATGAGACAGGTTTTTCTGCCCCAATAAAATTTGGTGGCTGTAATAATTAGAACCATCTTAGATTTATTATAGAACTTCTGATAGTGCTTTTCTAAGTTAGTGTACAAACTATTTCCAGAGAGAGTTTGAAGTCATCAAAGGTACATTACACTGCAAAAAACCCAAACAAACCTGGCAACAAGGCCCAAAGCCTGGGTCAACTGACTTGGGCTCACGGGACTTGCACTACAGAGCTAAAAAGAGCAGTGTAGATGTTTCTGTATGTGCTGAAGTTTGGGCTCTGAAACTTGGCAAAGCTGGAGTGTCTCAAAGCCTGGGCTTCAGCCTGAGCAGGGATGTCTACACTATTTTTAGCTCTGTAACGTGAGCCCCACGAGCCCAAGTCAGACAATCTGGGCTGTGAGACTCACCGTTGCAGGGTTGTTGAGGGTTGTTTTTTTGGAGTGTAGACATTGTGATGCTGGCAGATCAGGTGCCAGCTCATGCCAGAGCCGCAGGCCAATTGTCTTGTGTATTAGTATAGATCAAAGTGATTGTCAAAGGTATGCAAATGTATTTGGTGTTAAAGCTTCATGGAAACGAGTGGAATGGTACTTGCATTGTTTTCAGTTGTCTGTATCCCATTATAATGTAGTAGCAAACATTTACATTGTGTGTACCCCTGTAACTAAATAACCCATCCAATGAGAAAGAAGCCTGATGGAATGCAAATGAAGAACTTTAACAGAAAAGTGCTAATTTCAAAGGAAGTGATCATTGTGTGTGTTGATTGGCGGTCAAAGACTAAAAATGCATTCCCCGCTCCGTCATCAAAAGAAAAGCCCACGTGTGTGGTGACACTGTCAGCTTGTTTTCTGTGAGAAGAAGCGATAAGTGTGAATTTAAGGAAAGATCCTGCATCTCCGGACTGTTTGGACTCTTACAGATGAGTGTACCAGAAGCAAAGCAGTGATCCCCAGAGACAATCTGGGTAAACGGAAAAGATGTTTTGGGAAACTGACTGTTTATTACATCGCTGCCACCGTTTGGAATTACGAACAGTGACTCACCTGTGCATGTTTTTTACCTGCTTTAACCTCTCAATAACCCTCATTCTTTTTTCATAGCTAATAAACCTTTAGTTAGTGTATTATAGAATTGGCTGTCAGTTTTGTCTTTGGTGTAAGATCCAGAGTACCAGCTGATCCGGGGTAAGTGGCTGGTCTCTTGGGACTGGGAACAACCTGATGTGTTGTGATTTTTTTGTTTAAGTGACCATTATCACAAAATTCAGTTTGTCTGGGTGGCAAGATAGGCTGGAGTGTCTAAGAGGATTGGCCGTGACTCCGTGTAAGACTGATATAATGATCCAAGAGTTCACATTTGTCACTGGCTTGGTGAAATCTAATTATAGAACACACCACGAGCTTGCGGTATTTGCCCTGTTTTCTGACAGACTGCCATGAGGTAGATGCTCACAGTCGTGAGCCACTCCAGAGAGCGTGACTCACGTATCCCAAGAGTTCAGCTAAGCAGAGAGGTCAAGATTGGCCTCCACAAGAATCACTTTGCCTACAACTGAAGTCTAACCACCTCTGAGGTGAAACATGGTAGCTGTATAACAGTTCATAGCAACAGGATGTGAGGAGTGCCATATCCAAGTGAAAATACAAGGGAAGTTAATTAGGCAGAATATAATTACCCAAGTTGGAGTTTGGCCAAGACACTGGGTCTAATGCCCCCTACTGGTCCAAAACATTCCTTTAATCCATCAAATTGTGGCATACTGTAGAGCAAAGGCAGGGGTGCATTATGTCAGGTAAATGCAAAGTGCGGATAAGGCCATTCACAGGATGCCAAAGTCTTTTAAAGTCTTTGAATGCTGAAAAAAGAGAATGTAAATTAATAAAAAAATGTGGATTAGAATGGAGCCAGTAATTGCTCCACTAATTGCTCTCCCCAGCTTTTCAGCACAACTTTCTGAACAGAGTGCTAATAACTGAATCCCCATTCACATTGCCTGGGACTGATTATGAAGCTCTGCAGGTAACTAGACGTGAACTCAGGAGTCATTTTCTGGTTATATTTTTAGCCAGCAAAACAATTGCATCTATTTGCAGCCCAATAACCTCTGCTGTGATTCTGTCAGAGTGAATAAACTAAGCTGGGTTGAGAGTGGTTAGCATTCGGAGGTGAGACCTCCGAAGGAAACATAGGTCCCACAAGATGTGGTTTCAATGATTCAAGGGGTGGCACACTCACCTCTGAGTCAGCGTTGAATCAATGCTCCAGGAATATTTGACAGTGTTGGATCAGTGGATATGGAAAATAAAATCCTAACCATTGCTGATCAGTAAATGTCCCATGTTACTTCTCCCAAGAGCAGGTGTGTTCTGGTCAAAATCTGTTTGGAGTGATTATATTCTCTTAACTGCCCTCTTCCCTCCTTTCCCCCGCTTTACTTTTAAACTGGATAAATTCGGTTGAGGCACTATTGTCTACTACTCAAAGGCAGGGGACAAAGAGGCAGGAATTTTATCACTATGTCACCTTGGGAAAGTCATCTAACCTGTCTGTTATTATCCTTATCTGTAAAATGGGATAATAATACTCAGCTATCTCTCATGGGTTAACTTAACTGATATTTGTAAAGTACATGGTAAGGCACTGTATAAATGCTGGGTAGGATTTTTCTGTAGTTCTTGCTGTGTGCTGCTAAGCAGTTGTTGTGCTTTGTGTTTGGCTACTTCACTCATTTGCTGGCTCGCTCACTGGGGATGAGGTTTCCTGATGCATGTGGATGTGAACACTATTTATTTATATCTTTGCAATACTTTGTACTACTACGGTGAACATTGTTCCCATTTTGCCAATGGGAAAACTGAGGCACAGAGAGTTTAAGTAACTTGTCTGATGTCACACTGGAAGGCTGTAATACAGCCAGGAAGCAAACCGCATCTTCCAATTCCCAGTCTTGTGCTTTAACCACAAGACCATTAACATTTTCCAGCTCTTCTTGGAGAAAGATGGACTAGTTGCCATTTATTTTTAAAAGTAAATGACAAAACCAGCTATTTACAGGTGAGTTAGTAAAGATTCCAAGAAACTGAAGATGAAAGAAATCAGTTACAAGAAATGCCAGAACCACAAGAAAGAGTATGAAAAATAGCTGGTGTGTTTGTTATCATAACTATTCAAAGTAAATTACAGGTGAGATGGTGGAGACGTGTGTTTTGTTCACTAACACTGAAAATTCACTGTTCATTATACCGCGGTGTACAGAGTAATATGTTAGGGCCAATAACAGGAGTCTCATCACTTCTTGAGTGACACTGCTCATAGTTAATATCTTCACAGTGTTTTTCTTACACATAGTACTGTTCAAACGCCTCACTGAATCCTCACAATATCTGAAGTGGGAGGCAAGGCATATCATCACCATTCTTCAAATGGTAAAGCTGGGGTAGAAGAGGGAAGGCCCTCATTTTCAAAAGTGGCCACCTTGGGTGCCTTAATTGCTGGCTGGCTGACTTGAGACACCTCGGGCCTGGTTTTCAATGGGAGTTGCAGTTGATTGTCACCACCTCTGACAATCAAGACCAAAGTGCCTCAGCTCACACATCCTACATTAGAAGCAAGATTTGAACACTGGGGCCTAAGTTGCTTGCCGAAGGCCACGCAGCAAGTCACTGTCAGGTAAGGGATTAGAACTCAGGAGTTGCTGTCTCCTGCTCTTGTGCTGAGAGCATTTGACTATAGAATCATAGAAAAGTAGGGCTGGAAGGGATCTCAGTAGCTCATCTAGTCTAGACTCTTGCGCTGAGGCAGGACTAAGTATTAGCTAGACAATCCCTGACGGGTTTGTATAACCTGTTCTTACGAACCTATACCATTTGCTTATCCACTAATCATTGAAATGCTGGACAGAAGAAATATTCCAGTTTGATTAAAAACCACAATTCCGTGTTCTCTCCTAGGAGCCAACTTCTCTTTGCGAGAGCTGGGCCTCGACGACGCCATGCCCACACACGGGACTTTATACAGGACTGATATAGGGCTGCCTCACTGCGGCTACTCCATCAGTGCTGGCTCAGATGCTGACACTGAGGCAGATGTCGTCATGTCGCCAGAGCACCCGGTGAGGCTCTGGGGACGCAATACCAAGTCAGGCCGCAGCTCCTGTCTCTCAAGCCGAGCCAACTCCAACCTCACGCTCACCGATACGGAACACGAAAACACTGAAACTGGTAAGTGACAACTCCAGATAAGCCTTCACAAACGCCACTCTTCATTGTCCAATTTTAATCTGCCTTGATTTTTGATCCGGCCAGGAGAAGGGAGGAAAATGCTCTTAATCATCCCAGGGTGTGGCCTTTTGCTCTGCCGTGCAAAATATTCATTAATGAACTGCTAGAGAGGCTCCTACTTATTCATCACAGAACTGGAGATCAGTAAGTGGCTGTGTAATACCCTATTTGCTCTTCATAGGAGCGTTTCAGAGAAAAAGCATTGAAATCTCTCTTCCCTCCATGCTTATCTCTTGTGCAGATTTCTGGGCCGATAGTTTTCCTCCCTTCCTGTCTGGTTCCTTGACAGTAGCTGGTTTATGGAAATAGGCTGGCTGCTCTCTGATGGAAGCAACTGTGAAATATTTTTAGAGATCTTTCTTTTGTGGGAACTCAAAGCTGAAGGTCATGAATTTTTAATCTTTGTAGCCTTCTCTCCCAAACTGCAGAGACTCCTGTAGGCTTGGTTGGTGTAGGAGCCTTTTGGTCAGCAGTTCTGCTAGTCCATGTGGGAAAGAGAGAGAATTTTTATAGAATTGTGGTTTGACCCCAGTGTTCACGCAGCCCTGTGCCTTTGCACCTTTAATTTAATTGCTGCGTCTTAATATAGCTGCTGTCTGCTAGCCCCTCTGGAGCTTGGACTCAGCAAAGAAGGCTGACATGAAGTGACTGCATTGTTTGTTCTCTTTATGCTTCTTGATACGAGTATTGTAGTGACAAATTACAATGATTTTTACTTGGGAAACCATGACAGGGTAAGACGAACGCCACCCACATGATTTTCTGTTTAATTCCAACAGAATTACAGCTGAGGCCTATTAAGGTTTTGTTAAGTGATAATGATACAGGTTAGACAAGGCTCAAAAATAACAACCCTCTGTTAATGGGATAAAGGAACGGTTTGATAAGTTTTTTTATTATCTTTACAGTACTTTTTTACTCCTTAAGTGCTGCATTCTCAGCAGGGTCACACCCATTAGGGCGGGCAAGCTTTTGCAATGGAGTGGCAAAACCAGCAGTTTTAGTTCCAGCCTTGGGCTGTGTTGTCTAGTGTTTTGCTAAGTGACCTGTGGAACTGTTGGGTGACTTATGGGATCTTGACTTTGGACACCCTGTTAGGTCTTTTTTCATAAACCAAACCAAACCCTTAAATCCCAATTTCATTCTCTTGTAGTCCGGTCCTTATACTGCGTCCCTCACCATGGTATCTGAGCAGTTGTAATCCTGTCCTTCAGCTTTCTCTTTTACTTTTGCCCACTAAGAAAAGCAAACCACCGAGGTTTAGTCTTTTTCACAGAAAGGGGGGAGGAACTACATTAGCCTCCGAGAGTGTTTTTCAGCAAAACATCATTAAAAAATTGATCCAGGCTTCCATAATGTGGTCTCTATTGATGCAAATGCAACTTTGCACATCCAAATCACTTACATGTGAAATTGTTACACGTTAGCACTGGTGCCCTAAATTGATAGGATTTACAGTCACATATGTCTATATACATATCTACCAGACCACTCCCATTACCAGGCTATCTGCAGGCCTAAAAGAACACAGCTGAGTTATGTGCATTCCGTCACTTGTTTGTTCAAATAAAGTGGAACATTTTCACTTGTATCTCTAATGCTGCAGTTGCAGAGATGAAAGCCTGCTTGAGGCCACTTTAAAAGTTTGGTCTAGAAAATATGAAGGTTGCTGGTTTTTCTTCTTTGGCAACTGGGCTTCTATATCCTAAACTATCAAGCAGGCTATTTTGAGAAACCCCAGATTTATGGGAGAAATGTTTCAGAGGACATGAGATGTATACAGCAACATAATGCAATGACTCAGTTTACAGGATACCTTTATTAGTCAATATTAATTGTTGACTGTATTGATAAAAACTATAGCCTTTAGCTGAACTCAATATGGAGCTTTATGAGGCTGCCATGAATAGCAGGTTTTATGGGGTTCATTAAAACCAGTTTTTCCATTGCAGGTTAATGTCAGCAATTTTTATGTTCATTAATTATCCAAAATAAATACGCAATATTGATGTCTAATGTTTGTAAATCTCAAGCCTTCTGGGCAGGTTTATAGTTAGGCCATAATAGTGTCTTTGCAAAATGAAATATTTGATTCTTCACATTCAGAAGCAGGTTTGCACAAGTGCCAGTGGCCTTGAGGAAATGGCCTTGAGGAGAAGGCTTACTTTGGTTAGTAACTACCTCCAGAATCCATCCTCTTGGCCGTGGGAAGACAGCTGCAATGGTGTTGGTTATGTGATATGTGTATAATAGTCACAAAACCACCTGCGCAGGCAACAGGCATGAAAAACCATGAGATGCCGTGACTCCGGTGGTTCCAGTCTTTTCAGGCAGGCAAGTGCATTTGCTAGACTAAGTGCTTATCTTCGCTGCAAAGTTAACTCAAGTTATAACTTGGCTGTTGCCTTGAACTTGAGACCTGTCCATGCACAAAACCCTTAGCTCAAGTGGTGGTTCTTTTAACTCAGATTGGCTGGCCTGTCAGGCGTATAGGCTACAGCTTGAGGAAGAGGCACTTGCTAAGTACTAACACGATCAGTTTGTGCTGTTAACCCATTCATCAGTGCAGCTCTAGTGTTATTTTATAGTGTGGCTGCTCTCCCTGGGGAGGAATTAACTACTACAGGGTAGAGAACGTGAGTTATCTCTGCTGTGAAGACCTAGCCTAAGGCTTTGGCTTTACAAGTCAGTAACTTCCTTATCCCTGTCTCCTGCAGCATCTCCCTAGCTTAGTGATGTACCAGCCTTTCCACTGCTGTCTGCCTCAATTCCATAGGATGTCCTATAACTCCGTTGGTTTGAATCCAGGAGCTGGGCATCCTGTGAAAGACTAGGGTTTTGAGCAGTTCAAGCTCCCCTGCAGGTTCAAACACTCACAATGTAGGTGTGGGCAGTGTTGGCGTACCACGGGTCACCCCAGAGGATCGATCTTGAGTTCATCAGTCAGGTCAGTACGAGAGCTGTAGTGGAATCTGTGGCCCCGATCCAAAAAGGCACTAATACAGCTCATTGTTAATGTTAAACGTGTGACTAGTCCCAATCCTGGATCGGGGCATATGAGATGAAGGGACACTGTTTTGCTAGGTAGCAATGGAAAAAGTGTGAAGTGTCTGTATGGATTCCCTTCCCGCTAGGTGGAAACCACTTCCTGGGGATAGAGTTTACTGTTTTCTACAGCGCATTCTGAGCAGGATTACGCTACAACTGGCTGATAACATTTTAAAAGAGGTCTATGTGAAAGGGGAATTCCATCCTATTTTAAAAGCAACAACATTTTTTTCAGCTTCTGGCTGTTGAAAAGAAGTCCAGGTAAATAAATATGGTGGGTGTTGTTTTTTTTTTAACTATAAGGATTTAGTTTTGGCTCTGTGTTATTCTGTAGCAAGGTACGCACGTGGTTAAACATGAGATAGAGAGAGTGCGAGAGAGCTCTTCTTCATTAGCAGTACTAGTCAGCGCTGATTAATGTCATACATGTGCAAAGTGGAGCTGATGTTTCTCTCTGTGATCATCTCCTCTGGGGAACAGTGTGGGCGCAGCATCAGGAGGCCAGAAGGAGCTCACAGGCAGGATGAGTAACATCAGATGACTCAGAATGGTTCAACATCGCCAGATACTGTACAGAATCAACTGCTCAATTATGATAGAGTCTACAAAGGAATTATTATGTGCTGGGGAAGAGGTACAGTGTAATTATTTTGTCTGTCTGACTTGGAGAATGGCACAAATAAAAATCTTAGATTCAGTCACCCTTGAACTTGGGAGGATTTCAGATCCAGATCCATAATTTGTGTCCTGGACTCATGGCTATGTAATTGTGCTTTATTGCAGAAGCCCATGCACGAAACCAGTGTGATTTTTTTTTCCTCTTTAAAAAACTGCATGTGAATTATTTGTTCACCAAAGGGGCCAGAATAACACCATTGGAGCTCAAAGTCCTAAATTTAACCAGGGAATGGATCCAGTATGATCAGTGTAGTGCAGCATTCCTCTTACACCACCCCTTTAGGGTGCCAGTTCTGTTCAGGAAGGGTAGTTGAATCTCAACATTCATTTAGCTTTTGGCTCCACTAGTGAAATTGCTGATTAGTGCCAAATATGGTGATGGTGGTTCTAGTGATATGGACACTTACTCTTTGGTGACAAGATTAAGAACACTGATTCATTCCATGCAGACGTTCCAATACCTTTTCGATAGAAATTAATTTTCTTTCAGTCATTACTCTGTTGGGTTGCATTTAAATAAACTTTGCGAAGCTCTCATGAAAATTGGCCAGGCAAGGAGCAATTCTGCTCTCCCAGCCTTACTAGAATGATGATGGTGAAAAAACAAATGATATTTTGCTTTCCCATCAAAACAGATGGCTCACTCTGTTTGAATATGTGAGTAAAATTTTGCAAAAGTGAGTTTTACTGGAAACTGGGAGGTGAAAAGTTTAGATATCCCCATTATCAGTTCCTTGAGCCATCCAGTGCCCTAACCTGTACTCGTTTAATTAATCCAAGAGATTGCTTGGCAAAGTAGGAATCAGTATAGTTTTTGCTAGTGAGAAAGGCTGATAAATGCAGGGGGAAACATCACTGACAAAAAAGTTAAAGACTAGCCTTTGAATTGAAAGAAAATAATGAAATTGTGTATGACTCCTTGGTATTTAAATAAGACTCATAACTACATCTTTTATTTAGTCATTAGGGGTGTGTTCCAATGTCCACTGAAGTCAGTGAGAAGACTCCTATTGACTTCAATGGGCTTTGAATCAGGTCCTAGATAATTTGGAGATATCTAAAGTGTTTTTGGGCAACAGCCAGAATGCCAGCTTGGGGAAAATTCGAGTATCTTTGGTTCAGTATGCTACACAGCCGTATTTACCACCACCAGGTTTCCTGTACATGTTTCTGTTCCTTTATGAGATCAGAAAGTTGTCATGATGATCAAACCACACACATCAAAATCTCATCTGCTTTTTGCAAACATTTTTCTCTTTAGAGCTACATTATGACAGCTAAGGCAACCGACGTCAAATTGTGCTTATTTTTGTGGGTTTTTCTCATTCCTTGCAGTGGTCTGTTATCCATCCGTCTGATGTAGTCCATAAATACCAGCAGTGGCTATATCCTTGATTCACACCTTCTAAATCATTCTGAATCTCTGAGGGGGGATAATTTTTTTTCAGATTTTGCGTGTGTGTCCATTTCCTTGTTTCCCAAATCGTGTTGACTCAGTTCACTGGCCCAAAATACAATTCAATACATTAGTATAATTAGCAGCATCAGAATTACTGTGTAATCTTAGCATTACAAATTATTTCTTAATACCCTTGTTGATTATCAGTGGTGACTTTTCTTTTTATTACCAAGTTTTGCTGACTAATTTCCTTTTAGGCTTCATACACTCTGTCGTTAATCTATTACTCTGATTGTAGCATCATCATCGTTTTTTCAGAATTAAATAATGCATTCTAAAGTACTTTCAATAAATGAGTGCGTGCCTCAGATATGTTTACTCTCATTTTCAAATGGCATAGGCAAAAATGTGATACTCAGAGTAGGGAGATTTCTAAAAGATCTAAAAAAATCTTTCTTCAAAACAAAAATGCCCTATAGTTTCTCATACTTTTCCTATACCTTTTGAGTAGATAGACACAAGAATAAATCAGAATTATGTAGGCAAGATTAGAGGCTTGCTGGCTGTCATTCATCCCTTGGTTCACCTAGCAATGACGTTATATTAACTAGACATCTCAGCTTGAAATTAAAACTGGCCAAAAGCCAGATACAAGATAAATTGCATAGGGTAGCAGGGAACATAGGAGAATTGGAGAAACAAATGGCCTGATCCAAAACTCATTGAAATCACTGGGAATCACTGACTTCAGTGAGATTTGGACCAAGTACAAAGGATCCTTCTCCTACATCCTCTGATACTAGCCCAGGAAATAAAGATTTCAAGAGCAGTTACCAATTCTAATAGTCTATTGGGACTGCCTACATATTGCAGTCTATAATACCCCTCTTGTGGTCCATGAAGCTGTTCTCAGTCATGGAGGCCCAGATGATGACCATGAATAGGGGAGATGCTGCCATTCTCTCAATCCTTGTGGCTGCTGATACTCTCATAAAGTGCACTCTGTCTTGAAGCAGACTTTAATTACATAAGCCTCCCAAATGCCATCTTATCCACTGGAAAATGGTTCCTTTAAAGGCTGTCACGCCCCCTCTGTTATTTTTGATCCAACTTTGTAGTTGCTGAAGTCATGTAAAGTAAATTCCTCATGCGTCCTTTGTGCCACTCTCATGTTTTCGTTTTTTCTTCCCCTTTCTCAGTATTGGAGTCTAGGCATAAGATAGGAGGAGAGTAGATACATCTTGAAAGATGGAAATGTGTGGAACTGTCTTAGTCTAATGATATGGAATAGTCTTTAACACAGCTTTATCTTGGAAGGATACTAAATTGGTTGGGTCAGAGACAGCAGAGCTATAACTAGAGCTGGTCGGGAATTTTGTGGCAAAATTTTTCATCAGAAAAAGACTTTGTTGAAACTGAATCTTTTTGTAGGAAAGCGTTGGCTTGTCAACTCAAAAAAAAATCAAAAAAGGTTTTGAAAAAGGATTTCAGCATTTTCAAAAGAAAATGTTCTGTTTTTCCAGTTTGAAACAATTTTTCATTTTGAAATTTAAGCAAATTATTTTTAAAATGGTCAAAACTGAAACAAAACATTTTGAAATTATCTAAATCAAACATTTTGATTGACATAAGCTGCATTTTTTTCAGAAATTTGATTCATGAAAATTTACATGATTTAATGCAGTAATAGGATTTTGATGTTTTTGTCCTGGATTCAGAATGAGAATTTTTTTTTAAATCTGAAAAAATGTCATGGGACAGGAAAACCATTTCCTACTTAACTATTATCTCCCTTTACATTCAACCAAAAAGCTGTCCACTAAGTAAAAAAAAAAAAAAAAACCCTTTAAAATCAGGAAACATTTGGATCTCTCTCTCTTTCTCTCTCTCTCTCTCTCTCTCTCTCTCTCTCGTTTTCCATTGCTGAATTAAGGACTGGGAGGCCAAAGCCCATTGAGGTCAATTTCATTGGGCTTTGAATCGTATCCTACATTCAGATCAGAAGAAGCCAAAGAGTCTTGCAATTGTAGTATCTGATCAACTAGTTTCCAGAAAAAAACGACTCTGAATGTGTCCCAATGGGAAAATTGTCCCACACTAACCTGTGTATTGCTTCTTGTTTCATTCTCTGCCTTTAAGGAACTAAGCCAACATGCCATAAGGATAGGCTGCATGACAGAGGATGGTTTGTTGGTTTCACATTATTTATTACTATTATTATTACTCTGAAACCAGTGAAAAAAATAAAATCCTCCAAACTCAGTAATAAGTCATGGATGCTGACATAGGAGGACGTATAGAAACCAAATATAAAACAATATATTTATATAAAATAATTATATTGATTAATATTGCTGGCAACCTGCCAACTATTCTATATGTAAAACTGAATATAATGAGTTTTGATACCATTTCCCTGTGCCTTAAATAACTTTCTTTTCTTGGTTCCAATGCACTTGAGGGAATACAGAGAGGTACCAATACAAACATGCTGAGGAGTATTTTAATATCCTGGTGGCATGTCTGACCTCTGAGAAGGAAGAACCTGTCATTGTGAAAGGTTAGATCAGGGCCCGTATCCATTGTCAGCTGGTCCCTCCACTGGAGACTGAAGTCTTCTGTTTATCCAAAATGCAGGCAGCAAACCACAGGCTTCCCCACTCTCTCCTCACATCAAGCCTCAAACCTGGGCTGAAGGATCACATCTAGTCATAAGATAGCAGCTCTGACTGCATGGCCCATTCATGGGCCTGGCACGTCTATTAGGATACCATTCTTGGTGGTGGTTTTGCCACTGAGGACTGAAATAAGAATAATTAGTATTGTTATTTATGTCGCAGTAATGGCCACAATGTGCTAGTGGCTATGCAAACATAGGAAGGTACAACCTCTGCCGTGAGAGCTTGTGATCTAAAAACCCATCACAGAGGCTGTGCATTAGCCGTTAGATCATAATGACACTGACTCCAATCCATAGTGCTGGTCAAAAACACAAGACTAGTAATACTGTGAAGTTTTAGGTGTTTACTGTAGTCATATAGACATTAGTCATATTTTGTAAGGCAATGCTTGGTCACTACTAACATGGACTAGTTTTGAAAGGCTCTATTGCCAATCCCCTCTATTAAAAAAGCCATCGAGTCCTCCCAGTAGAGAGTTTCTAAAAACAGCTTCAAGTGTGTTGAGAATCAGGGCCTGCAGCAGAGCCAAGCTCTGGACAACCTAACAAGCACAGCTGGCCTGTAGTAGGATGCCTAATTGTCTACACCGCCGGATTGGCTGGAAGAATCAGTGGACCTGTTCTTACGGCCAGCAGCAGCAGCAGCAGTTCAGTGGCTGCTCCAAGCATTTGCCCAGGGCTGAGATAGCTCCTCCCTTGCCTCACTCCAGATAACTCGGTTCTGACTCTCCCCCCCCAATTCCTGACCTCTGACTGTTGGCTCTCGCTCCTGGCCTCTGACTCCGGTTCTGACCATGGGCTCTGATTCCTGGCTATGGAGGCCTGCTGTAACCACTAGGCATGACCGCCCACATCTCGGTCACTGACAAAACGTGGCTTAGGCAACATATATCTGTTTATCATTAGCACTAAGTAAGAAGGCAAGTGTAGATGTTATATGTTGTTTATGTGAAAGAAAGGAAGGATAGTTTTGTGGTTAAGGCACTGGACTGGGACTCGGGAGATTGGGGTTTAGTTATTGGTTCTGCTACAGATGTCCTGTCTGAGCTTAGCCAATCACTTAGGCCTGGGTGCACAAAAGAAATTAGATGCCTAAGTTCCTGTCCCTGCGATGCCCCAAACTCCTGCTGAACCCTGTAGGTGCCTAAACTCACTCAGTGCCTACATTTTTGCAATAAAAGTTCCCTCAGCACCTATGTTTCTGCCACTGAGCTTGCACACTGCTGCCTCCCTCTAGGTGTCTGGGTGCCTATCTCCCACCTGAGCCCCAGAGTGATTCACAAACCAGGAAAGATAGGCCACCTCAGGAATGCGCAGGGCCCCTGAGGTGAGGTCACACAAAACAGCTGGAGAGGAGGAGGAGGAGAACAACCTCCCTCACAACTTTTAGCCGAGTGATTAGGGTACTCACCTGGGATGTGCGCAGCTTGTGTTAATCTAACTATGTCTCTGCTCTCTGCTGGGAGTCCTGCTGCCTCCCGGGTCCTGGTTCCCCACTCCCTGCCAGGAGCATGGCAGTTGACTGGACTCTGGGCATGGATCTCCCCGCCAGAGACAAGAAGCCCCGGGAGGCTGCCGCCTCGCTCCTGGCAGGAAACAGAGGGTGAGAAGCCTCAGGGATACCTGGGCTCCTGGCGGGGAGCTGTGCAGGGCTCTCAGCCCCCCACACTGCCCCTCTTCCATCAGTGGAAGTGCTCCTGGTGAAGATGCGCAGCTCCCACAGAAGGAGGTAGTGTGGACATCAGCCTGCGGTGGCTGTAAGTCGGCCTAACATAGGTCGACTTAAGATTATAGTATAGACATGGCCTGAGTCTCTCCTGTTGAAGATGTTACACTGTAAATAAATAACCAGAGTCATTTGATTTGTGGACAGGATCCTGCATCTTCCCCATCCTAGGTAAGTGCTCTAATCACCAGGCTATAGAGTCATTCTTGTGCTGGGTCTTGTTTTCTCTCTAGCCCAGCACTCCGAACCTTCCAGGATCTGTATATAAATCTGTACTGTAGGTAGGGTGAGGGCTTTTACACCAGGAACTTTAACCCAGGTTTCACACTGTCTTGGGTGGAGACTCACATTTCTGTCTCCGGACCAGGGATTGTCCAGGCTGTACAATTCCCTGCCTACACTGTGCTATTCCCAGCAAGGCTGCCTAAACAAGCCAGCGTATGTGTTTTGCTTTCTCTTCGAAGGCTATAAACAGTATAATTTTCAGCAGTTACAAGTTATCACACAGCTCTTTCTAAGCAAGCACATTTATTTTTATGTTGAAAGCATTGCAGTGAACATTAAACAATTATATAAGAATCTACATGCATGCTAATAAGTTTACCAGAGATCACCGTCCTCCCCAACTCTTAACAAGGGCTCTGATAGGAATCAGTCCTTCAAACACCACAAAGGGGTTTTTGTGTTACAAGTTTATAACAGCCTTAGCTCAGAGCTAGAATACCCGTGAATCAGTTAGTTTTTCCTTTTATACCACTTGGACCTTTGATTGTGAGACTCCGGGAACAGGTGATCAGCAGACAATGGTCCCTTCCTCACGGCTTAGCTTCAGAAAGCTGGGTTTTTGCATCACCGGAGATGGAGAATTTGCATTCACCTCCCCCTTGAGAGGTTACATACAATCCCAGCCCACAATAACACATAAACCATTCATTTAATACAATGAACCCCAACGCTACTTAGACTTAATTCAATAAGTCTCCCCAGGATATGGCAGGAAATCGCCCTGTCACAGTCTCTATGCTGATGACTCACACATCTGCCTCTTTCATCCACACCTGTCTATTTCTGTCCAAACTAAAATCTCAGGCTCTCTCTCTGAATCTCTCTGTGGCTGTCTAGCTGTCAGCTAAAGCTCAGCTTGGCTAAAACAGAGCTCCTAATTGTCCTCCCTGCCAAGGACTCCCCACTTCCTCATTTCTTGATTACTGTAGACAACATCACCTCCCAGCCAGACACTTGCTCCCATCAACCAGGCATCAGCTTTGACTTGGATCTCTTTCTGCATCCTCACATCCGGGCTTTGTGTAAATGTTGCCAATTCTTATTCTTTCTTTTTCATCCTCACAGCTAAGACTCTTGTCCAAGCTCTCATCATTCTGCGGCCTGATTACTGCAACATCCTTCTCTCTGGTCTTGACAAAGGCAGTCTGGCCCTTCTTATGTCCATTCACAATGCTGCTGCAAAGATTATTCTCCGAGCCCGTCACTGTGGCCATGTCACCCCTGATTGTGAATCCCTCCACTGGCTTTGCATCAAGCTGCTCGTATTCACTTTTAGCACCCTTCACAGTTAGTCCCCCCCTACCTGTCATATCTCATTTGCTATCGAGTTGTTGGTGCTCACTTCGATTAGCCCATGGGGCCAGCCTCCTCTGTCCATTTGTTATGTTTTCAAACAGACACCTTCATGCTTTCTTATGGCTAGGAGGTACTCCTCATGAATATCTACAGAGCTATCTCATTATCCACCTTTAATTCCCTCCTCTAAACTCTCCTTTGCCGTGATGATACAAAAAAAACTTAACAATAGTTAGGCTGCTAAATATGCAGAGACCACAGCCTATCATGCTGACCAATATTGTCTCATTGTTTTCGTGTACTCCCCCATCTGTCTCTCTCCATTTGTTGTCTCTTGTCTTATAGTTAGAATGAAAGTCTCCTGGAGCAAGAATCATTTTTGTGTCCTGTGTTTGTACAACACCTAGCACAGCGGGGTCCTGATCCTTAACTAGAGCGCCCAGGCACTTTGGTAATACAAACAAATAAATAATAATGGCTCGTAAATGCACTTTGAGATCATCTTGGATGAAACATGTTATATAAACATAAGCCATTAGTATTATTAATGCTTGAGACAGCAAAGTGCTTTTTTCTATAGTTGGTTCTAATCCATCTAGCCACTTAATAAGTTCTACAGGATCTGTGGACTCCCTTAAGGACGAGATGTTCTTATTTCTCAGATGGTTTGTTTGATTCTATGCTAAGAGAACTACTGTGTAATGGGTAGAAGAACTATATGTAGGAGGGAATTGGTATCATTACTAAACAAACCTTTTAAGACACCTAAAGCAGGGACTTGATTGTTAGAGCTGTGATTCTGACTCTGAATTTAACACCACCTCTAAACATCTTCATCCCCTGTATTGAAATTCAAGGTTAGCATTCTGAGGGCCAAGTGATGGCTGCTCCTGCATGAGTGCGCTAGGTGAAGGAGAGGTAGCAGGGAGCATCCCCGAAGACATCTCCAGTGGTACTGCCTGTTTTCCGTAAGTCTTAGTAAACAAAACATCTAAGCAGACTGGGGCTGTGGGTAGGGGGGAGTCAACAGTGCCAGAACCAGCATAGGACTGTTAGGCTTTTGGGACAGGTGGGACCTCCTGGTGCTCCTCATGGGGTGGGGCACCTGCATGTTCTCCCCCACTCTGTGTTGTGCCTTATAGGCACAATCTAGCCCCAAATGGTGCTCCCCTTGACACAGCAAACACACAGGACAATTTGGAGGTGTGCTCTGATGGAGCATGCTTTTATTGCTGTGGAAAACATCTGTTGTGTGATTTTGAAAGCTTCATCCAGTTTCCTTACACAGTTTACAATTATTAACACTCATTGCATGTTCAAAATCGTTTTTGAAAAAACATCAGCCCCATTTCCTACTTCCCTGCTCCACCTGTCTTCCTTCCCAAGGAACCGCTCAGGTGGCAAACCATCCATTTCCTTTATTCCTATCAGTGTCTCTGGTCAAAGTTGGCCACCCATATTCTTATTTTCTTCGCTGTGCTATAGTCAGCAAACAGATTTGTTTCTCTAAATAGAGAACAAAAGCATCTGCAAGCCAACTCATTTCCCTTCCAAAGTTCTTGGAGTGCAGTACTGAGGCAGAGTGGGAAAGAAAACACTTGTCAAATGTTAGAGGAATAAAGAGAACTCTTTTTTTCTCTACTATTATTATTGGGAAGGTTCTCTTAGCCTCCCTGCCTCTTCGGGACTAGTAACATATTGAAAAGATCTTTCATGCAGACAGATAACAAACACACTGAAGAGCTGCATCAGAAAGGAAAAAAAATACTTAGCAGTAATTATGTTTGTCACAATCCCTCCGACTTTCCCCATCCTCCAAAGGAAGTTCTCTCTCACATAGAGCCAAATTGTAATGCTCCTTGTTCTGGCAAACTTCTGTAGAGCAGATTCACTGAGTGCTAGCTTGAATGGTGGAAATTTTACCTCTGATATGGTGTGAATGACCATATAGGCTAGCTCCATTTAGTTTCTTCAGGTAGGGACTGATCTGTAAGATCACACTCCTCAGACACTAGGTCCCTTCCACTCAAAAAATTGTTGTCTTATCTTGTCTGACAACTTTTTTTTTTTGCCTCTGTTTTCACTAACAATGTTAGCTCCCAGACTGCTACGCTGGGCATCACACAATGGGGAAGAGATGGACAGCCCTCTGTGGAGATAGAGGTGGTTAGGGACTATTTAGAAAAGCTGGACGTGCACAAGTCCATGGGGCCGGACGAGTTGCATCCGAGAGTGCTGAAGGAACTGGCGGCTGTGATTGCAGAGCCATTGGCCATTATCTTTGAAAACTCGTGGCGAACCGGGGAAGTCCCGGATGACTGGAAAAAGGCTAATGTAGTGCCAATCTTTAAAAAAGGGAAGAAGGAGGATCCTGGGAACTACAGGCCAGTCAGCCTCACTTCAGTCCCTGGAAAAATCATGGAGCAGGTCCTCAAAGAATCAATCCTGAAGCACTTGCATGAGAGGAAAGTGATCAGGAACAGCCAGCATGGATTCACCAAGGGAAGGTCATGCCTGACTAATCTAATCGCCTTCTATGATGAGATTACTGGTTCTGTGGATGAAGGGAAAGCAGTGGATGTATTGTTTCTTGACTTTAGCAAAGCTTTTGACACGGTCTCCCACAGTATTCTTGTCAGCAAGTTAAGGAAGTATGGGCTGGATGAATGCACTACAAGGTGGGTAGAAAGCTGGCTAGATTGTCGGGCTCAACGGGTAGTTATCAATGGCTCCATGTCTAGTTGGCAGCCGGTATCAAGTGGAGTGCCCCAAGGGTCGGTCCTGGGGCCGGTTTTGTTCAATATCTTCATAAATGATCTGGAGGATGGTGTGGATTGCACTCTCAGCAAATTTGCGGATGATACTAAACTGGGAGGAGTGGTAGATACGCTGGAGGGGAGGGATAGGATACAGAAGGACCTAGACAAATTGGAGGATTGGGCCAAAAGAAATCTGATGAGGTTCAACAAGGATAAGTGCAGGGTCCTGCACTTAGGACGGAAGAACCCAATGCACAGCTACAGACTAGGGACCGAATGGCTAGGCAGCAGTTCTGCGGAAAAGGACCTAGGGGTGACAGTGGACGAGAAGCTGGATATGAGTCAGCAGTGTGCCCTTGTTGCCAAGAAGGCCAATGGCATTTTGGGATGTATAAGTAGGGGCATAGCGAGCAGATCGAGGGACGTGATCGTTCCCCTCTATTCGACATTGGTGAGGCCTCATCTGGAGTACTGTGTCCAGTTTTGGGCCCCACACTTCAAGAAGGATGTGGATAAATTGGAGAGAGTCCAGCGAAGGGCAACAAAAATGATTAGGGGTCTGGAACACATGAGTTATGAGGAGAGGCTGAGGGAGCTGGGATTGTTTAGCCTGCAGAAGAGAAGAATGAGGGGGGATTTGATAGCTGCTTTCAACTACCTGAAAGGGGGTTCCAAAGAGGATGGCTCTAGACTGTTCTCAATGGTATCAGATGACAGAACGAGGAGTAATGGTCTCAAGCTGCAGTGCGGGAGGTTTAGATTGGATATTAGGAAAAACTTTTTCACTAAGAGGGTGGTGAAACACTGGAATGCGTTACCTAGGGAGGTGGTAGAATCTCCTTCCTTAGAGGTTTTTAAGGTCAGGCTTGACAAAGCCCTGGCTGGGATGATTTAACTGGGAATTGGTCCTGCTTCGAGCAGGGGGTTGGACTAGATGACCTTCTGGGGTCCCTTCCAACCCTTATATTCTATGATTCTATGATTCTATGAACAGAATCATCTCAGTTGGTGCCACAAGTGAGGGGAAGAGTCAGGCTCATAGTGGACTGAACTATCTGGCAGAGTGAATTCAGCGTTTCATCCTACCAAGGTAGGAAAACTGACTTGCATGGTATTATGTGTGGCTCTCAAGATTTTGATCCAGTCTGTTTTGTGCAGACATCACACCAGCAGTGCTGTAATACAAGGATTTACCCCTAACCCAGCTGTCTCTGTCCAAACTTGTTTCTCCCTCCAATGCTATGTAGTTTGCTTTGTACCAGTTGGCTGCCACTTCCTACCCAAGAGATGGATAAATTCAGTGCTTAATTTGTGCCAGGGCTGAGCTCCAGCACCTCTAGGCTCGGCAGTTCATAGTCCCAGCGCTTCTTGGCTTGCTGCATCAGTTATGAATGTAAGAAAAAAAACTTACTTCAGCCCCAGCACCTAACTGATTAAGCCCCAGGACCCTTTTTATTACAAATTAATAGCTCTTGAGATCCTGTGAGATGAATGGCCTTCACGTCTTAACAGTGCTTTTCTGTCTCTAATATCTGTGATGACTACGCCTTACAAAGCTCCTGTGAGATAGGTAGGTGCAAATGAGCTGAGTGTGTGTGTGTGAATGAACAGCTACACACACCAAAATGTTCAGTTGTGCATGCAACTCTCCTGTCTGCAGTTGCAGTCATGGTAATTATGCCTACTTAATTTTGAAAATTGTGCCCATCAGTGGCTTGCCCAAAGTCACACATTCAGTCAGGGGCAAAATCTGGGACTAGAGACATCTCAGGAGATCTGACATCTAGTCCCCTGCTCTATCCACAGGCTTTGAGATGCTGAGTGAGATCCTCCACGGATGTCTATTGGCATCGCTCCGTTGCCTTCAACTGGGCTATTGGACTATTGGCACTCCTCTGATTTATCCTAGCTGAGGCTCTGGCCCTCTAAATTCACATGAATCAAAAAAAGGCATTTTTCTGGTGGGCATTAAATCTGATTTATTAAAGTCCGTGAAAAGGTACCTGTATAGCAATTGCCTTTTTCTGCGTTACGAAAAGATACTGCACTCTAAGGTAACTCTGTTAATGAAAAACAAAGCCAGCACTGCTGGTGCTTGAGGCACAAAGCAAAACAACGGTCCCATACAAGATGTCCACTTGGTCAAGTACTTCACCTAACGTCTCATGAGACGATGATTGAAATGTCAGGGTCAGTTGGGTTTAAGATGCTGAAAGACTTTGTCAGCATGGTGGGAACAACATGCAGGTTTTAGGGAGAAATTCACAGAATAAATCAAATGGTTGATTTAAAAAGAAATTCTCCAGCCAGTTCTGGAGATCCATACTCCGGAGGATCATAGTTCAGTTTTCACTCTCCCGCTGTTTGGATTATGTAGGAAATGTCAGAGTGCAGGAACTGAAGAGAAGGGGCTGGGATATAATGGAGAAATCCAAAGCAGGAAATTATCTTTTAAAAAGTGTGTCCCATTCATAAAGGAGAGAGAATATTTGTGGTGACATGCACATAGATATATGCTTTCTTTAGAGAGGGTGGGTAGTTCATTAGCCTCTAAAAATGACCCCCACCTAATCATATCTTTTATTTAAAAAATAAAATAACACCTCACACCTGTTAATCTGTATTAAAATATTGCAAGAGCACTATTTTATAAGATGGTCCATTTGTTTTCATGTATATATAATTGCACAGGTCACACACTCAGTACACTAAACTATTTCACTCTTGGGATATGTCTGCACAGCAGCTAGACACCTGCAGCTGGCCCAGGGGGCTGGGGTTGCGGGGCTGTTTCATTGCTATGTAGACTTCCGGGCTTGAGTTGGAGCCTGAGCTCTGGGACTCTCCCATCTCGCTGGGCCCTAGAGCCTGGGCTCCAGCCTGAGTCCCGAAGTCTACACAGCAGTGAAACAGCCCCACAGCCCAAGCCCCGCAAGCCCAAGTTGGCTGGCATGGACCAGCTGCAGTTGTCTAGTTGCTGTATGGACATAGCCTTGGAGTCTGTCTTCACTGAAGAGTGAGCTCCAGGTATTTTCTCTCAAGTTAGCCTAGCTTGAATGAGAACAGCCATGCTGCGAAATAACACCTGAGAGACTGTGACCACATTGGCACTGCACTGGTTCGTGTGAGGTGCTTTGACTTCTGGAGGCGTTTTCCGTGTTTCTTTGCACTGCAGAAAGAACTGCTCTATTAATTCTCTTTCAATGAATGGTGGGAGAACATGTCTGTTGTTCCTGGGCACATAAGGAGAACTGTGAGATGGCATTGGAGGGTTAGTGTCATCCAAGTGGTGCGAGCCTGTGTTCACACTGCAGTGGTCAAGTGAGCAGCTGATGAGTGGTGCTCTCTTGACTTTTACCCTCTACCGCCTTTTGGGCCAGCCAACGTGAATTCAGAGCACCACCGTGCTTGAGGTTAGGTTTTTTTGTGAGTGAACAGGACTGGAGTTATGGTCAACTCACAAGTTCAATTGGCAGTGGAGACAAGCTCTTACCTTAGAAAATAATTAAGCTGTCTTTCAGGCTCTAAACAAGGTCAACACAGTACTCACTGACCGTTGTGATTTTCCCCTGTTGCCTACACATTTGAGCCATTCCCTCTTAAAATTATCACAAGCCACACCTCTCAACCCCTGGACCCTCAGAAGGAGGGGCAGGGAGGAACAGCACACCTTGGAATGAGGGGCACAATGAGGGACAGCAGCTTTTTTTAATGAAAATTTCCAAAATAATAATAATTGGATCGATTCTCTACTAACCTCCCTCTATTCCAGATACCCCCTGCCCCCATGACAGCCCCAAGAGATGTATACATCCATATCATCCTTCCTCCCCCAGAGGAGGGAGGATTTCTCCTCTGCCTGCTCTGGTAGCATCACTGCCTTCTTCTGCATGGGGAAGGGAGGGGGTTGCTCTTTGCCCAGTCTGGCGGCAGCAGGACACCTTCCCCTCCTTCCCTGCCTCGACCTGTGTGGGGGTGGGGAGGAAGTATGGTTCTCCTCTTCCTGGTCCAACTGCTGCAATCCCCCTACTCCTCCCTTCCCTGCCAATGTGGGACTCCTTGGTGCCCATGTGGGGCCATGGGACAACCTTAAAAAACATGGCCGGATGGAAGATGTCCCACACGATGTGGGACCCTTGAGAGGTAAGCACTAAGCTATGTTTCCCCCAAACCTTGATTCCTATGATCACAAACCAAGAGAGCCTCTGAATTTTGTTTAGGATCTGATCTTAGTTGTGGGCAATACGGAAACATTTTCAGTTGTAAGGATAGTTGCACTGGGTTTATTCTATAATTTGTTAAAGATGAAAGAAAGTAAATTTTGCCTACACGCACAAGTTGTATTGCTTTAACTATACAGTATGATTAAAGTGGTACAACTCGTCCTTAGTAGTGTGGATGCAATTATGTTGATATAGCTTATTTCCATATGGACAGGACACATCCCATTCTGGACACTCACAGACTTTTGTGTTTGGGTCCTAGCATGATGGACTCAGTTCTTTAATATCCTGCAGACTCCCCAGTAGCTTAAACAAACCTTTCCCCAGTGTTGTGGGCAATCTGGTGTATGGGTCAGTGCTCCAGGGACACATGATAGTTGAAGAACCTTACACAGAGATATTTGAAAACCAATCACTCATTACTTTAGTCAGCACAAGAAATAGACAGTTCTAGCTCTTAAAAAAAATCCCTTCCTCTGTTTCCTCGCCACTCTGGAGTGTTCTTCAGGATTGGGGTCTGTGTCCTTTCAGGATTCCAAATCCCTTCTCCTGCACCTCTTTTTTCATGGCTTCTCTTGAACATGGAGTCTGCTCTCTCCTCCAGATAGCTTCCTTTGACTTTGGCTGCTGCCGCAGTCAAAAAAGTTTCCTCACCCTCCAAAAGCCTGTGCCTCTTTGTTCCTCTCTCCTGCCCAATTAAATTCTTGATCTAACATTGTCCCTGTGTTTTCCTGTTTACGGATTTGTATTTTCCATTCCCCTCTCTCTGCAGATAAATTTGGTTGAGCTGAGGCATCCATTTTGGCACACCCACTGTCTGGCTAGAGTACAGTCATGAAAATTAATGCCTCCTTTGGTTTGTTTTGTAGCTTCTTGCAGGGTGGGTGTTACGTGTCAGGAACATTTAACACTGAGGCATTTAATGACCCAGCAATTTCATAAAAGTAACCAGAGTTCGTAAATTGTACATAGATTCCCCCAAACTGTCACATTGGTACAAAGTCTATGTGTAAACCAGGCCTTGATTAAGTAGTAGTGATTGAGGTACAAGGGTGTCCATGGGGACTGATGACCTGCTGGGAGGAGTTGATGAAGATGCAATGGAGGGCCATTAACGTCAGCTCGCCATTGGTTCTAGTAATGCCCTGCCCCTACATCATTATTGCTAATATAGACAGAAAATGAAAATACAATATGTTTATGGATTTTTTCTGGGTGATACAGTTTGTTAGTTGTACATATTTCAGTATATAATAAACAATGACCCTGTACCTCTTTATCAGCAGGCAGATTCATAAAATATGTCATCTGAAATGGCTTTGAAAGGTGTTTCAGTACTAAGCTATCCATTTGTTTTGATATAACAGAGGTCCATACTTTATAGGATGAAAGGCAGTGTAGAATTGTAATGCAGTATTATTACTACATCAAATCTGGATCTCCCTTTTCTTACGGATGAGCAATCAAATGGAAACTGGCCAGAGTCTGAGCCTTTGAAGGAAAAGTAGAATTCTTTTGGGATAGTGTTACCCCAAGGCAGTATTTGTACTGGCAACTCTGAAATTTAACAGCAGTCATCATAATATTTTGAAAGTGCAGTTGAATTATCTTTCATTTCACAGCAAACAGCAATATCACAGAACTTTAGGACAGGAAGCGACACAGAATATACTATACCCAAATGAGTCTGCAGGGGGAAATATTAGTAGGCAGAAGTGTAGAAAGCAGTGTCTTGGTGAATTTCTGGGTGTTCTGTAACACAGTGACAGTGATGTACCAAGCAGCAGCTTGAGTGGAATCTTAAACAGAAGGAGTATGTAATAGAGTACGTTGGTGAGATGCTCTTGTGAAAAAGCATTCAGACACTACACGCCACAGTTGAACTGCTACCATGGTACCATGAAGCCTTTTCATGTTCTTGGAACCCTGCGATCTGAAAAGACAGTTTGACAAATGCAGCAAATTCAGCTGGGAAAGCTTTCAAAATGTCTTTGTGGTGTATATTTCTTTACATATAGGAAAAAAAATTAGGAAACCTGCTTTGGCCACTAAATCTAGCTTAGGGAGCAGGGAAAAGTAGAAGTGAATCAAAGTGACTGCCCCAAGGTTCATAAAGATTTAGCTCAAAGGTTGGAAGAGACTGAAACCTATTTTTTAAAATGTACTTCTGTATGGTTATTTTCTTAATATGCAGAAAGAACGGCAGCCTATTGATTAGTCGTACATTGCACTGGGCTGATTTCCTGAACAAGCTCAATATCAGTAACTCAGGATCTGGGACTAAACCAGTGAACATGGAGTGTTGTTGACCTTAACAATAACCTTCACACTATGTCTGTGGTAAAAGGGAAGAGCAAGCATTGAAGATGATAATGAAGGCACTTGTTTTAGTGCATATTAATATGCACAGCCATCAAACACTCTTCCTGCTAGATTTTCATTTCAGGAGCAAATTGGATGAGACTAAAGAGCACAGGGTGAAGTATTGATATCTAGATCCACATTTCTGATGCCTGAATGTCCTTTATTGTGACCAAAAGATGTCAACAGTAAAGGTAATAAAGAACACTGTGTTGGAGACCTGAATTCTCTTCTGACCTCTGCCACTGACTTGCTGTGTAACTTTGGGAAAGTCACTTCATCTCTCTGTCCCTCTATTCCCTTATGGGAATACTGATGTGTGGTCTTCTTTAGAATGTGTTTTGAGATCTAGGTTGCTTACTGTTGTAAGCTAAATCTCTGTCCTCTTCACTCAGTACAGTGTTCCATTCCAGTTTGTAGGTCTAGGGCAGGAATTTTAACAAGACCTCCATTGTAGGGCTTCCTTGCAGAGTTTTGGTCATTGCCCAAACACGGTCACAGCAATTCAGAAGGATGTATGCTGATGGCAGGGAGTCATAAAGCCAGTTGAACTCTAACTGACAAACCCCAGCTGTTATGGAAGATTCACACCTTCCTCTCCTAATGGGCTTTGTCCAGGGGGCAGGACTTGCCTGCAAAAAACCGCTCCCTCATATTCCTCTTGCACACACACCCAAACACACAACCTCCTTCCAGCTCCCTCTTCTGTTGAGCCCCTGTTCTGTGGTCTAGTTTTGTGACGTTACTCTGCCGGCCAAGGCAAAAACCATCATTTTTCTTTCCATGGTGTCATAGATCTGCACAGCACTACAGCTAGTGAAGCTGTGTCAGACAGGTTCCCCATACAAAATGGCACCAGCTGTTACAGTACAATACAGATCCAGTGTGTGAAGAATGCATCAAAGAATAGCTGTCGTTTAAAGTATTTTTTTGTATTTATAGATTTATTATAAAATATTTATTTATTATGGTAGCATCTTGAGCCATTCCCAACCAAGATCGAGGGCTAGGCACTGTACATACACATGATAAAAGATAATCCCATCTCCAAAGAATTTACATATAAATAGATAATATGTACAAAGGAAGGATTATTATCTCCATTTTACAGATCGGGAACTGAGGCACAGAGACATTAAGACCCATAGAAAGATCTAGGCGCTCAGCACCTCTGAAAATCAGGGCAATAGTGTCTGAAGTTGGGTGCTTAAAAAATGGACCATCCCAAAATCAGTTTCTATTGTCAAAAACATTAGTGGTACATCTTCTGACTCCAGGACTTGTGCTCCATCCATGTGAGCATATTTGTTCCCATGTAGCATTGGTTACTCCTCATAGCCGTGTAGTATTCACTCCAGTACTTAAAGTGAGTTAAGGATTTCCATGCAGGCATAGCAGTCTGCCCATGCACTATGAAATGCAGGCTCAAGGTCTAAATGTGGACCTCTGTTTTCATTTCTAATAAGGCTTTCATCCAGACCATCATTGTTTCATGTACTTCTTGTACTACTTCAATCCAGGCAGACTGTACTATTACATCTATTTGTTTTCAACGCTGATGCCTGTTGCTTATTAGTCTAATCTATTTTCCTTAGTAGCAGAGGCTTACTATTTATGCCTAACATTTGCCCTCAGAACTTTTTGACACTGGGTAGGGGATCAAAACAATTAAAACATAATATTCTGCTATATGATAATAATTCCCCTTCGTCAGTGAACATTAGGAAATGGCATTATTGTAAAGACCCAATTACCTTTTTTATGAGCACTGTATATTTGGAAAGTAATAAAACAGAGTTATAAAACCTAGATGGTTAAGAATCTCAGAGATGCTCTGCATTTTAAGAGGGGGGAGAATATTCTTTTAATTGTATCTGAGCTCAGACCGACCAATGATTCGTTAGTTTCAAAGCAATAACATTACCTGTGAGGCAATAAAAGGAAGCAAGGGAAAGTTATATGACAAATGATTCCCAGCAAACACAAGGGACAAGAAGGGAGTGTGGTTAATGGTGAGAGTAGCAGCCTAGGAGTCAGGACTCCTGGAGTCTCTTCCCAGGTTTGCTGCTAATGTGCTGTATGGTCTTGGGCAAATAGCTTCAACTTTTCTATATCTCACTTTACTCATTGTTAAATCGGGTCTAAATACCTACTAAAGGGGTGTTCTGAAGCTTAATTCTTTAATGCTTGCGAAGTCCTTTGAAAGGTTCGGATGAAGGACGCTAGCTAAGCATAAAGTAGAAGAGTTGAAAGCTTGGAGGGCATACACACACAGTATTTTGTTATCGAAAGAAGAAAAATGAAAAACGGCCAAATGTGGCGATAGACTGGGAAACATTCCTGTGACTTTATAACAAGGGACTGATCAGTTTTGTTTAACCAGGGCAGACATGACAGGTCTTCAGATAGATTTTGTCTTGGAGCAGTTAGTCAGACATTTGACTTTGAGCCTCATCATGCCCTCAGTGTCTTCAGCAATGGCAGGATCAGATTCTGTATGTCCTGTAGTGATGATTGTACGGTGTTTAGCACAACCCGAATCTGAATATCCGTAGCAGCCTTGTATTGCAGTCCTTCCTTGGCAATCACCAGAAACGTAAAACTCTTCCTTGCAGAGACAGTCTACCAATGTAGGATGATCCGAGGAATGGAAAACTTGTCTTATGAAAAGAAACTCAAGGAGCTTGGCTTGTTTAGCCTAACTAAAAGAAGGTTGAGGGGAAATACAATCGCGCTCTATAAATATATCAGAGGGATAAATACTGGGGAGGGAGAGGAATTATTTAAGCTCAGTACCAATGTGGACACAAGAACAAATGGATATAAACTGGCCACCAGGAAGTTTAGACTCGAAATTAGACGAAGGTTTCTAACCATCAGAGGAGTGAAGTTTTGGAATAGCCTTCCAAGGGAAGCTGTGGGGACAAAAGATCTATCTGGCTTTAAGATTAAACTCGATAAGTTTATGGAGGAGATGGTATGATGGGCTAACATGATTTTGGTAATTAACTGATCTTTAAATATTCATGGTAAATAGGCCTAATGGCCTGTGATGGGATGGGGTCTGAGTTACCCAGGAAAGAATTTTCTGCAGTATCTGGCTGATGAATCTTGCCCATATGCTCAGGGTTTAGCTGATCGCCATATTTGGGGTCGGGAAGGAATTTTCCTCCAGGGCAGATTGGAAGAGGCCCTGGAGGTTTTTCACCTTCCTCTGTAGCATGGGGCACGGGTCACTTGCTGGAGGATTCTCTGCTCCTTGAAGTCTTTAAACCAAGATTTGAGGACTTCAATAGCTCAGACATAGGTGAGGTTTTTCAGGAGTGGGTGGGTGAGATTCTGTGGCCTGCGTTGTGCAGGAGGTCAGACTAGATGATCATAATGGTCCCTTCTGACCTTAGTATCTATGAATCTATGAATGTACAGGCACAGCTGGGAAGCAAAGGGTGAAAAGGAGGGGCGGGGGGTTGAAAGTTACTTAGTTTGAACAGACTTGCAAAGACACCCGAAATCTTTGCATCTCAAACTTGGAGGCCCCTACATGCACAAATTTAGGCACCATTATTTTCAATTGCAATTGCAGTAGAGAGCATTCAGCCTGGTGCAAGACTTGAGGCCTGAACCAGAGACCATGAACCAAAGTCAGGCCATGTATTAAAGCAAATGCCTATAAGTAAGGCTAAGATTTTGTCATGGTTATTTTTAGTAAAAGTCATGGATAGGTCTCGGGCATAAACCAAAATTCACAGAGCCCATGACCTGTCCATGACTTTTACTAAAAATAACTGTACAAGCCACGGGGCAAGGGTGCACAGCCCGGCTCCAGCCCCTGGTGTAAGCCACGGGACAGGGGCACACGGCCCCAGCTGCAGCCCCCGGTATAAGCCGTGGGGCAGGGGCGCACGGCCCAACTCCAGCCCCAGCTTCAGCCACTGACAGCTGAAGCCAAAGAAGACATGGAGGTCCAGTAAAGTCACGGAATCCATGACTGCCATGACCTCTGTAACTAAATCGTAGCCTGACCTCTAAGTTCAGTGTCCAGTACATGAGGTTGGCACAGGTACTACTAGCATTGCTAAAATACACTGAATATGGAAACACATTCCAGCAGGCTAGCATAAGTACACCCCAACCTCGCACAAGAGAAGATGGTTTGACAGAAGTGATGAATAGTGATGTTTGGCTGAAACATCAGGAGAAAGAACAGGAGGACTTGTGGTACCTTAGAGACTAACCAATTTATTTGAGCATAAGCTTTCGTGAGCTACAGCTCACTGCATCCGATGAAGTGAGCTGTAGCTCACGAAAGCTTTTGCTCAAATAAATTGGTTAGTCTCTAAGGTGCCACAAGTCCCCCTTTTCTTTTTGCAAATACAGACTGCCACGGCTGCTACTCTGAAACCTATCAGGAGAAAGGTACAAGGTGGGGGGCAGTAACAAACACGTCATGAAATTCGTAGGGTGATACGTAAGTTGTTTATCACAGATTGTTTGTCTCAGTCTATAAATGTTGGGGTACCTGGCCTTAAACTTTGTCCAGCCTAGGGGGCAGCCTATGGGGCAGCTGCTGACTGAGCTGAGTCCTTGCCACTGGACACTCATGAGTTAGTGTACCTGTGGACATTATTCCAGGGAGCTAATAGTGTGTCTTGAGGACAGTAAACCTAGGAGAGTGCCTTCACCACTGAATGGAGTCTGCAGTCTTTCTGGGTAGTATCATCAAGGCTTGCTGAGCCAGCTAGCTGCACAGAGATGGGACAGCACATGGGGAGAGAGCACGGACGCACACCAAACTGACAATAGCAATGCGTGCCCGATGTGATTTAAACTGATCCCCTGGCAACTATTTTCAATTGGCTGATGTCTTTTCAACTGAGTCACCTGTACAGTTTGATGGCACAGTTCAAAATGAAGAGCCTCCCACGTCATTTCACAGTGATGCCCTTGAGTTCGCTTGAGAAGGGTCCAAAGCCAGTGTATAGACCTACAGATACAGTTGAGTTATGGGACAGTTCTCTTCTCATCCCCAAATGATGAGGGATGTTGCTTCTCTGGATCCATCCAAATCCTGAGAAGTAGTATTCCTTCAGTGTTTCAAAGGGAAACGCCAAGAGAAATTCAGGTCTGAATGAAAGAGTCTCAGTCTGTATTGCACTGAAATTGCACACATGTAGATTTTCAAGGGGACATTGTCAGGTAGGGTAGGCACAAAATTTGATCTTAAATTAAAAAACATTTATGTATCTTCCTCCTGCCTTGTGCATCAAGCAGTTAAAATAAGCATTAGAGATCTTTCTGCAGGATCCCCAAAAAACAAAGCAATGTTTAGGCTCTCACTGCTACTAAGCACTATTCCTAGAACTGTGCTGCCATCAATATAAAGAAGTGTTAACTGAATGATCTGTATCTGCTGGATCTGGAAGTTGAGAAGAGGAGGGAACAGATCAAAGAACAACCAAAGGGCTGAGTCTGTCCTCTGTTTTAGGCTCTCAAGTTTAGGGTCTTACAATTTTGGCCACCCAAGAAGTCTGATTTCCATAGACGAGTAGGAAGAGAATAGACTTCTCACTGCCCCTATTTGTGCACAGAGATCCCATTTACATGTGCAGTGTTTCTGGATCTATGAGTTACAATATGTCTGACCCTTAGCTTTGCTGGTGTGTACAATGGGTGCTGCGGTGTCCCCGTCAAGTCACACTGCTTCAGCAGAGAAGCACCCTGCTTTTCTCATCTGTGCTAGTCCAAGACCTGGAAAGAAACTCTTTTAGACTCTTAGGAACTGGTTGCCCTCATTTCCTCAGTCTTAGCCAGGGTTTGGTCAGACATCAGGCATCTTACATATTACTGTGCTGCCTAAGTTGTTTCACAGATATTGGGTCTTCCTTAGGACATGGACTGAGTCCCCAGCTGAGTGCCTCAGGGACACGTGTTGTCCAGTAAACCAGTTAGATCACTTCCTTACACCATCACAGGCAACAGCCCCCAAAATTCTAATTTTGTGTGCTTGTTTGGTTTTCTAGACACACGATTGCATATGTTCACAGCTGTCTGACCTTACTCATGCTACGGAGTGAACATACCAGCTCTCTTCTTTAACTTGTGTGAGGTTGCAGTAGCTCACTCTAGAATGTCTATTTGGCTCCTTCCAGGATTGCTTTGCAACATGTGTTGGTCAGATTTGGCATAAAGGGGGTCATCATGTTCCTCTGAGACTGCTGCTTGTACCATGGTGCAGAGTTGCAAGGTTCCAGACTAGTGATATTCCAAATTGTCTAGGGCAGGTCCCATTCAGCGGCATCCCTTTTCATGGCTAAGCTACTAACTTAGTTCCCAGTTCAAGGAAGCACTTGAGCTACTGACGTCCATAGGATTGAAGCAAGTGTTTAAAGTTAAGCATGTGCTTAAAGGCTTTGCAGAATCAGGCCCATGGAGTCCTATCCAGTGAAGAGCTTAGGGCCTCCATCTAACACCAAAGTCGGTGAGAGCAGAGGCCACTCAATACCTTCCAGGATTGAGGCCTTCCAGGGGTGCGGAACTTAGTGTTTTCTGTTTCCAAGCATTCGTGCCCCATGAGTTTCCATTTGAGTTTAGGATTTGATGAAAGCCAAAACCTCAAAGCCACACTCCGCTGGAAGCACCACATTTTGCTCAGTTACATTTTGAAATGAGAGATCGGCCTAAATTTGAACCTATGTGAGTACAGTGGTTCCCATTCAATCATCATTAGTTTTGAGTTCCATTGACTGTAGGGGAGACTGGGGGAAAGGAGGCAGGGAAAAATGAAGAGAAAATCAGCTGAAAATGCATTGTTAAAAACACAAATACAGAGATGGGGTGATAAAAGAAACAGAGTGGGAGAGGGAAAATAATGTAGGGCTTGATCCCGCGCTCAGTGAAGTAAATGGCAACTCAGTGGTGCAGGATCAGGCCTTTAATAAGCAAATATGCGCAGGATTAATATTGTATCTAAAGCAGCTACTTATGCCAGTCTAGCTTTCTGATGACTGTTCTATCCCTACCACCTAGCAGAGGCTAGAAAAAGCACATAGCATCTGATTCTCCCTTGCTTTGCACCGTGGTACTCCTGGGAGAATTCTGCACCAAAAAATTAAAAATTCTACACACAATATTTTAAAATACTGCAAAATACTACATATTTTATTTGTCAAAATGACACAATATAATCATGCCAGTTTCAATTATTTTGGTAATTTATTTCAAAATACCTGTCAGCGACTATGTCTGTATGAATACAGACAACAGAAAAGATTCAAGAAATGTTTTCTGATAAATCAGTTCCTTAGTAGGCATATTAATACAGAACTCTGAGTAATAATTCATTTAAACAACAATACAGAAATATATTTCCGTGCCCTACAGAAGCAGTGCCAAGGCTTAGGGGAGTCAGGGATAATAGAGAAGCTGAGGAAGAAGGAAATAATTGCTTGGAAGGAGACTGGGTATGAACTTGGAGGGTTGTTGTGAGGGGAGAAGTATGGAAGGTTTTTTTGGGGGGAGGAGGAGGAGGAAGTGTTAGGGAGCCTTCCCCGTGCAGACCCTGGCTGACCCCTAGCCTCTGTCATTCAGTCAGGCATAGCTATCCCTGTCCCCATGTGTCCCTGCACCCCCGCCATTTTCCCTGTGTGTCCCTGCACTCCCTCCCCTGTCTCTGGCCCTGTGTCCCCACTCAACCACCTTCCTCTCCCATGTATCCCTGCACCTCCTCCCCTCTGACCCTATGTGTCCCTGAACTCCATCTCCCATTCAGCTCCCATCCCAGGCTGCCCCCCACTAGCCCATCTGAACCCCAGTCTGTGAACCCCCAGCAGCCCGATGTGCCCCCCACTGTCCATCCCCCCATATCCCATGCCTCCTCCTCTGGCCCCACAGGCAGAGCGCTGTGAGGAACACAGCCTCTTCTCTTCTCTATCCACAGCTGCAGCTTTCCCGTCTGGGAGTGGCAGCTCTCTGTTCTGGTGCCACAGCAGCCCTAGAGGGCAAAAGGTGTAACTGCAGCACTTCTTGGCAGAATGTATTTTCTGCTGAGAAAAAAAAATTCTGCACGACACATGAATTCTGCAGGGCCAGGAGAGCAGAATTCCCCCAGGAGTACCCTTGGGTAGCCATTTACACTCGTGTGAAGTGAATACAAAGTGGGCATCAAGAGGTACTAGTCTGATAAAGCAGCATTTTAGTGCTGCTTGCACTCACTTTGCATTAATGTAAATGACTGCACAAGGTCTAAGGTAATGGAGAATCAAGCCCCTCTCTCTCTCTCTCTCTCTCTGTAATTGAATCCCTGGAAAGTCCATGTGCTATTCCAATTCATACCAGCTGAGAGTCTGGCCTATGGGTTTAAATTACAGAGGAAAAAAGTGTTCATGAACTGAGACTTGTTTTGTAGATCAACAAAAAAAAAAATGTTTGGCAGGTTTGCAGAACCTCAAAATCCATGAGGTTGAACCTTGAGATGAAACCAGATGAAACCACCAAACTTCGAATGCTTTGCACCCAAAGCCACAGATACTGTGAGAACAGATTTGTTCCAGATTCAGCCCAGGTTCTCAAATCTCAGTGAAATCTTTGGCAGTCATGGTCTGAGTTTGGGGTATGTAACTAAATTTTCTCTAAACTCCTCTAGTAATCCACATTATTTGCATTGTTTGGGTGAGGTTTCCTAGAGGCAGAAATAAGTTTTAAAAGCTTCAGAACCAGAGCGCTGGAGCCTGTATTTGTTCTGCAGGGCACCCGTATCCCCCCATTTCGTTGCAAGGAGTATCTGCAAGCTTGGAAATCATACAGTTGGTTTTGATTAAGTTGATAAGAGAATCTGTACACTTACTATTTCCAGGGTCTGTGATCTTCAAACTGCTGGCACCCTTCTAAATCTGAGCTTTCTAGTCAGATCTCTCTGTTGAAAAAATGCTGGAGCAATAGCGCTGTTGCTTTCATCCCTTGTTACTAGGTAAAGTAGGGGTGGCTCCTGAAATATTTTAATGGATGTGTAGATGGGGTATAATCCTTGGAGAGTGTCAGTCTCTGCAGTTGTATGACCCCATCACAGCCCTACATTGTTACATTGTTTCCTGGTTAACTTTCCACTGAAATGTCAACTGCCTATGTATTTTACTTCACTTCCCATTCTAATCTATAACATAGTGGTGTTGTGTGCTATTAAACAGGTGCTGTTTTCTACTCATAAAGTGTTGGTGGACAGTGAAGTGTTTCCTACGTGTTCCTGACCTATCTTACTAAGGTGTTGTGAAGTATTAGGTAGAGTATGGAAAGCACTATAAGATCTAAGGCCCTATAGCATATCTCTCAGCCGGCCAAGGCCCCAAAGTGGGATGAAGTGTATGACTGAAAATGTGGGGCCCAAAAAATTAGTCACGAAGGAAAATTATAATGCTGTGGGATTCATTCCTTTAGTGTAAACAGCTTTCTGTAACCCCACAATTATGCATTTCTGCATGGATTTCAACGATAAAGGAGAAGTTAAACCTAGTGTGTGGAACACAGGAGAGCTATGCCTTTTAGAAGTAGCAAATATTTTTTATTATTATGAATGGGATTGTGGTTTTATATACGCTAGCTTTATGCTTCTAATCCTTCACTAAATGAGAATATTTCCAACATACCAGAGGTTCTTCCTGGTCATTTAGTGTTTTCTGGCCTGTTAATTTTTGTTTTGTTTAAAATATTCATTATCTCATCACCAACAGAGTACGCTGAGAGTTGTTGAGAGCAAATTCTATGAAGTTGCCTAACATCAGAGGCTTTGAAAAGTTGAAGGCTTGTGGAAAACAAAATGAGAGCTACTATGGAGGGGGGCAGGGAGCAAATGCTGACCCAGAATTATTTGCACTGTTATTCTGACAATTCACATGTACTCAGGTACTGTATTCCAAATGCCCTGGCTTTTACGTAAAACTGTATGCAATGTGTCAGCAGTAAGAAATGCTGCTGTACAAGAATGCAGTCTATTTGTGTATGTCTTTCACTACTGGGGGAAGTGATATCTCTGTATAGTTGAAGGGATTTTGTTTTCATAGAATAATAGGACTGGATGGGACCTCGAGAGGTCATCTAGTCCAGTCCCCTGCACTCATGGCAGGACTAACTATTATCTAGAACATCCCTGAGAGGTGTTTGTCTAACCTGCTCTTAAAAATCTCCAATGATGGAGATTCCACAACCTCCCTAGGTAGGTTGACAAATGACAAAGTTGATTTCATCTAAATGCATATTGAAAATTCATCTTATTGGATATGTAAGCTGGTAAATTTGCTAAGCTTTGTTGAGCCTTGCCTGGGGGAAGCTTTCTCCCAGCTTTTTGTTTCTTTGTTTGTTTTGTTCTGAAGCTTAACATAAAATTGTTTTCAAGTCTCAGTGCTCTTTTCTAGAGGTGAACTGATGAGGTAGTGTTCTTATCTTAATCTAGGCTAGATTTATGGTAAGGAGTTTGTTTAGAAGCTGAATCAGGGCTAGGTGTTGGGTTTGGTTCAGGTTTGATGGCCCCAGAGTCTTGCAAGTGGTTCTCACAAGATTATTGCCTTCTGCTCAAGAGTCATAGAGTTTAAGGCCAGAAGGAACCACCAGATCATCTAGTCTGACCTCCTGTATATCACAGGCTACCAACCCCATCCAGCACCCACATACTAAACTGAACAACTGAAGAGATCTCAGACACCTCTGAACCAGAACTGGGAAGCATGCCCTTTCCAGTTCTGGATCTGACTTAGACCCAAAACTGTAAAGTTGGATTCAAATCCGAAGATTCATCTCCCAAAATAGAAAGTGATTTTGGCCCATCTCTCGTACTCAGATTCAGCACCCTAAAGTAAATCCAATCTTGCCATTCTTGAGATTTGGAAATTTTAAAATTCTGACCCAGTTCTAATTTCTGTTCACCTCTTTTTCACTACCAAGACTCTCCCCCCCCCACCTTAGTGTTTCCTGGTTTAGACTCTGAGCTCCTCATTGGTCCTTCATCCAGGAACCTGCCTTGTGAAGCTATCACTTATTAGCTCCCACTCTGCCTGGATCAGGAGGGAATTTATTTACTAGTTAAAACTTGGACCTGGGAGTCAAGAATTATGGGGTCTTTCCCTCGCTTTGCCACTGATTCGCAGTGTGACCGTGGCAAAGCACATAGTCCGTCTGTATCTTGGTTTCACTGTCTGTAACATGTCGACAAGAAGACTGAACTAATTGTCTCACAGGGTTGTTGTGAGACTGAATTCATGAGCCTGTTTGTAAAGTTCTCTGGAAGATGCAAAGGACGGGCTGCTGCATGCAGTCACAGAGCCTGCCTGCATTCTCGCTTTGGCTATCTCTATTGCTCACTTTAAAAAATCCAACAACACAGAGCAAGACCAGAATTCAATCCCGAGTAGAGAAAATAAACTGCTTTTCCCTGTCACCACACAAGGTGACAGGTGAGGCAGATGGTGAATGATGGGTGGGCAAGTCAGGTCACCTCTTCAGCAAAACGTGACAAAGTGATTCTGGGGGATGACAGAGTAACTGAACATGCACTTTGTCATTTCATCTGCCACTGACAACGAAACCCAAGGCACCAGAATTAATAGCAATTACCACATCTTAGACGCAAACTCTTTGCTATCCCTGCACTTTGCTTTTCCATTTCTCCTTCTGAGAGTTCATTTAAATGTCTGTGAGGCAATCAGCATTTCTCCTCAGTCCCAAAGAGAAGAGATTAGGTTCAAATTTCAGTAGTCACTCATCTCTGTTCAAAGCTTTTTGGGTTTTTTTTTCTTCCCCCAGCTGTTTTTATTTCGTTTCCCCACAAACCAATAGATTGATCTTTGTGTTGATGCCACCCTGAAAGTGGGGGGAAAAGAGACTGTGACTTGAACCAAAGAATCTTGCTACCTGTAGCCCATCAGTCCATACCCTGGTCACTTTGGTGTAGCACAAAAAGAGGAGCAGAAGGGATCATTACCTGAAACTGCAGTTGTGTGCCGGTTAGAGTCACGCCAGTTTCATTTCCCCTGGCAATATTCTAAGCCATTAAGATAATTTGGACTCTGTCCAGCCATCAGTTGGCACTGGGAGAATGCTGATTGCTGTCAACTGAAGCATTACTATAAGGTAAAAAAGCATTACAAGAATCAATGCATTTAAACTTGATTTTTTGTACTAGAAACAAGGCTCTGATATGTGGCAAATAGAATCCTTTGCACTAATCCATTTCTACGTGGGCAATGCTCAGAATGGCACTGTGGACCTTTCATTGTCTTCTATATGTTGCTTTACTATTGCTTTCTGCTTTCTTATATGGATCCATAATGGTCCCTTCTGGCCTTTAAAATCTATGAATCTGTGCCCTTCTTCTTCCCAGAGTCTTCCGGAACACGGGCTTCTCGTGAGAGTAAGGGGGAAATGAGCATAGTATAAATGCCTCAGTTAGAGTAGATAAGCAGATGTCTGGATAAAGAGATGGAGTCTGCACTCCGTGGGCCATTTATAGTTGTAGTCTGTTCTGATGGTCCAGGGCATTTCTATAGTATTAGTCAAGACATGACTGTACCTGGAGCTGTGTAGATGCACAAGGTGATAGAATACAAGGAAGCTCCATTCTCTCTTACCTGGCTGCCTGGGACCCACCATAACATGGTGCTCAAGGGAAGTGCAAATGCCATCTCTTGCCTCTCCAAATTAGGCAGGAAGTGGGCATGGGCATAATTTGGGTGTGGTACAGGGGGGTATTGCCTCCCCAAACTGCAGACCTCAGACAGACGTGGAATTTGCTCTCCCGCCACATGCAGCCCCATTGGCCTTACTGGAGCAGCCCCCCCCCCCCCCATCCCCCCCCCCCAAGTATAGAAATCAAACTGTGCCTATGGAAGTGGATGGGGCCCTGTCCACCATAATCAGTGAGATGGATGGGGGTAGAGGATCATGGATGCTGCATGCCCTTCAAAGGCAATGGAGCAGTTGTGTTCCCCTTCCTCTTATCAAAGCCCTGCAAAGATGCCTCCCAGAGCTCCCACTGTGCCGCAGTACCATCTCCAGTACAGGACTCTTCCTTAAAGGCACAGAGGAGCAGACCATAGTCTGATTTAGGAGTTAAATAAATGGATCCCAGCATGCCCACATAACAGAGAACTAGCTGCTGGAAGAGTGGGAGGGATGAAAGGAACACAGAAAGAGGTGGTTTTAGCTTGTAATTGCAGAGCTCAACAGTTCTTTATGGCTTGTACAGCACCTGGCACGTCAGAAGAAACAAATAATAGTCAGTTTACAGACACTTGAAATTGCTTTTTTGATAGAATTACAGCATTAGTAGGTGGGAGAGGAGCAATAGGTGCTCAAAACCTTGTAGGGTCAGTTCCTGAGGACCCAATCCTTCTCCCCTTGTAGTTTGTCAAAACACCCAGTTGAGGTCACTGGGAGCAGGTTCAGGATCTGAGGCTCTCATCGATTCAGAGAAATGATTATTAGGGCCCAATTTTCAAACTTTAGTGACTTAGGTTGGGCACCCAGAACCGTATTTAGGTTTCTAAAATATTGCTGATTCAGGTGCCCGCCTAGAGATTTTGGTCTGAGTTTCAACACTGAGGTTTGAAATATGGGGCATTCTTTGTGTAGACCACTTAACCCTCTGTGCAAATCCATGTGCATTTACAGCTCTCGATACATAATGATCGAGGCCATTGGACCATGGCAGTGCAACATCTCTCTTCCTGAGTCCTCTTTCTCCTACTCCAGTTTCAGGGACGACCCATGCACCACCACTGTTCAGAACTCTACTTCCCTGTTCCAGCAGGAGAGCGTCCCTGAGTACTCTACCAGTTTCTAAGGTCCAAGCCCCGCCCCCATCATTGAAAAGCAAACCTGGATTGCCTGCTTTGGTGCCAGATAACAGGTTCTTTTGAGGGGGAAATGAGTTAATGCACACAGAAAGTAACACAGATTGGCTGTCATTTTATTTAGGCTTGTTGTGTTTCAGTTGCCCTGAGGCGAAAACCGAACAGAAATCTTCAAACTTCTGCTCCATTAGAGGAAAGAAAAGGCAAAGCACTTTTTTTTCCCATTTTTTTTTAAACTGGCATCAACTAGTTTGTGGTTGTTAATTAAGAAATGATCCCAGAGAAAGCTGCTGCTGCCACTCTAATAAATCATTCATTAACAGTGCATTTCAGTGGGATTGTTGTATCCAAATACTGTATTCAGCTGTTTAAGAAGCTTTTAATATATCTGAGGAGAAAAGCAGTTAAGAATCCAGTCATTACCTGGTGTTTAATGAGCCAGGGCATAAGGAGCTACAAGCAATATTTATGGTGTTTGTTTCTGCAAATGTGGATTGTTTTAAGGGTGTAAGTGTGTGCAATAGTGTGGTGATGGGTGCTATCTAAGAACTTAGATGGATATGCAGGCACATAGAATCATAGAGTTGTAGAACTGGAGATACCTTGAGAAGTCATCTAGTCCAGTCCCTGGCACTTATGGCAGGACTAAGTATTATCTAGACCAGGGTGGCCAACCTGAGCCTGAAGAGGAGCCAGAATATACCAGTGTACATTGCCAAAGAGCTGCAGTAATATGTCAGCAGCCCCTCAGTAGCCCTCCCCACCACACCATTCCCAGCGCCTCCCACCCACCAGCAGCCCCACTGATCAGCGCCTCCCCCTCCCTCCCCACATCTCCCAATCAACTGTTTTGTGGTGTGCAGGAGGGTCTGGGGGGGATGGGGAAGAGCGAGGGCATGGCAGACTCAGGGGAGAGGGTGGGAAGGGGTGGAGTGGGGGCAGGACCTGTGGCAGAGCCAGGGGTTGAACAGTGAGCACCCATCCCCCCCCCCCAGCACATTGGAAAGTTGGCGCCTGTAGCTCCAGCCCCGGAGTAGGTACCTATACAAGGAGCCTCCTATTAACTTCTGAAGAGCCACATGTGACTCTGGAGCCACAGGTTGGCCACCCCTGATCTAGACCACCCCCAAACCTGCTCTTAAAAATCCCCAATGATGGAGATTCCACAACCTCCCTAGGCGATTTATTCCAGAGCTTGACCACCCTGACAGTTAGGAAGTTTTTTCACAGGGGTATTATGAGGATAAATCCCTTAATGTTTATGAGGCGATCAGATACTGTGAGGATGAGCCCACCTTCTGAACAAAACTGAAGCTTTTCAGGCTCTCCTATGACTTACCTAACACTCAGTCTGTTTAGACATTTTGTGTGCGTGTCCGTGCTGTGTTTTAAAACCTGCAGCAGCGAGTCTCACAGCCTGGGTCTGCAGACTTTGGCTCTGAGACTTGCTGACATGGGTTTTAAAACACAGAGCAGACATACTCATAGTGGCTTCCTCCATGTCTGTGTTATCAGTTTTCCAGTGCACTACCCATTTCTTGAAAGAATGCAGTTAGAATTTGCCCTCCTTTGTCTTGTACGTGATTCAATAGCTCGTCTCACCTAATGCATCTTTATTCCAAGAGGCCAGATTTCTTGAGCTGTATTCTGGGATTACTGAATAAAACGTGTGTCTTTGCAAAACCTTTTACAGTCTCTCCTAGCCTTATGAAACACACATGCCAGCATTCCCTATTATTAGCACCAAAGTTACTATCATCTGAAGCATTCCTGTCCACGTTTACAGTAATGGCTATCATGGCATTCTCTAATCTCCTTTACCCCTTACTGCTGATGCTGCCTTTCTTTTGATTAATGCAGGTAGTCATATGATTCTTTTTTTCTTAAATGCTGGACTGCACCATGATGTTTTCTTAATTCTTGAGTAGTTTGCCTCTCAAGAGACTTAAAAGCATAACACAGTTACAAAGAGAGGATCAAAGTATTATCCCAGCATCCTGGTTGGGGTAGCCATTTCAGCCCACTTGAAAACAGAGAAAATATGCTGTCTGTGATCGGATCTTACCTACTTTGGGGCCTATTCTTTTACACATATAATCTTTTAATAGTATTAGCCAGGCACTTATGTCCTTTTTTATTAAACTATTAATTCTATATTTGTTTTTATTGTGTATTTTAATTGATGCCAAGGTTAGGCATTCATGAACAACAAGGATTTCAGAGCAAGTTGGACCCTGTCCTGTTGATGATAAAAAGGCTTACATAACTTACAAAAATTAAGTCAGACTCTTTAAATAAACTTTTATTTCTTCTTTCAAGGGCCAAATTTTGGTGCCATTTGGACATCAGTGGGAGTTTAGTCATTGGCTTTAGTGGCACCTGTAGACTGATGGGTATCCTATGAAATATGTACATTTTTAAGATGTAAATTTGATATCCCTTCATAGAATCATAGAATCATAGAATATCAGGGTTGGAAGGGACCTCAGGAGGTCATCTAGTCCAACCCCCTGCTCAAAAGCAGGACCAATCCCCAATTAAATCATCCCAGCCAGGGCTTTGTCAAGCCTGACCTTAAAAACTTCTAAGGAAGGAGATTCCACCACCTCCCTAGGCAACGCATTCCAGTGTTTCACCACCCTCCTAGTGAAAAAGTTTTTCCTAATATCCAACCTAAACCTCCCCCACTGCAACTTGAGACCATTACTCCTTGTCCTGTCCTCTTCCACCACTGAGAATAGTCTAGAACCATCCTCTCTGGAACCACCTCTCAGGTAGTTGAATGCAGCTGTCAAATCCCCCCTCATTCTTCTCTTCCGCAGACTAAACAATCCCAGTTCCCTCAGCCTCTCCTCATAAGTCATGTGTTCCAGACCCCTAATCATTTTTGTTGCCCTTCGCTGGGCTCTCTCCAATTTATCCACATCCTTCTTGTAGTGTGGGGCCCAAAACTGGACACAGTACTCCAGATGAGGCCTCACCAATGTCGAATAGAGGGGGACGATCACGTCCCTCGATCTGCTCGCTATGCCCCTACTTATACATCCCAAAATGCCATTGGCCTTCTTGGCAACAAGGGCACACTGTTGACTCATATCCAGCTTCTCGTCCACTGTCACCCCTAGGTCCTTTTCCGCAGAACTGCTGCCTAGCCATTCGGTCCCTAGTCTGTACCTGTAGCTGTGTGTAGTCTTCTTAATACAGGGCAGCTTTCACACTTTCATATATGCAACTAACTTCATTGTGTGAGAAGAATAAACTTCTTTTCCACACAGAAGTAATATATTTCTCTTGCTAAACTAGAATCCCCAGACCAGAACTTCAAAGCAGAGTTAAAGCTGAGAATATATTGCCCTTAATAAAAAATTCTCATGGTAATAGAATAAAGCAACACTCCCCACTAAATACTTGAAATCCGGAAATTTACAACAAAGGTTCCAATACTACTTTAATTCTGTCCTGGTGTCCTCGCTTACCCTTCAGTTATAGGCAAGAGACTTTCTCTGGGTCTAGTCGTATCTGAATTTCCGATACTGGTCACTGATCCCACCATTTGCATACTGGCCAGTGAACCACCAACTGCTGTTTACTTAGACATATAACTCAAAAATATGCTATTAGAATTGCTTGCCTCTAAATTCTACTCTGGCCTCTGATAAATTGTGATGAATTTCAGGCTAAGGGGATGCTTTGTATATTATGGATTTTAAATGGAAGTTTTATATGAAGCTGCCAATTTAGCTTTAAATAGAAACTGTCTTTCAGCCTTGACAGTGGAATCGGTACCGTGGCTCCTTAAAATAGCAATGTGGTATCCTACCTGGAAAGCACCAAAGAGCCAGCAGGTGTGAGTAGCTCTCAATACCTGCCTACCAACTAGGAGTGCAATCAAACTCACAGTCTAGAGGTGAAAGTTTTTGTATCACATGAATAATCCCGTCTGGTCCCTGGGTCCTGTTGTGTAGGACAGTATCCACTTCAATTGTAAATAAAGGAGTTTTGGCCAATCTGCTTTTATAAAAGGTTGGAGTGGGGATGAGGGGGAAGAGAAGGAACCCAGCAAATAATTTAACAGAGAGAACTGGAGAAAGAGGCCCATGCCAGATCCTCAGATGATCCATGTAGCTCTGTTAATGTCAATGAAATGGCACCAATTTTTGCCAGCTGAGAATCTGACCCTCAAACATAGCAGATGAATTGGTCACTCTAATCAGAAAGCCTGCCGTACTGTTTCTGAGGTGGAGCTAGGGAGAATGATCAGTCCATTTTTCCATCCCATAGAACACGGCTGACACTTTGGAGACTGAAGCAGACCTTAGCTCTCAGAAAAGGCAAACTGCTGTCTCATTCCTTGGAAGGAAACTTCATGAAGTATTATGAAAAAATAAGTAAAAACTGTGTGAATAACCCAACAGCAGGATAAAATAGACATCTCTCAGCCTTCACCGTACAGTCTAACTGCCATCTTACACACTGCTTTCCTTGCATGGCCAGATAACATCTTATCGGAGATGGAGCATGATGTTGGGAGAGAAGTGGATCAGAGCAATAAAACAGTGGTGGGCATTGTTGCTTTACTTTGTCTATTGTTTAGACGAGAGGTAGCACAGAAGCTTGTAATTACTGAAGTAGATAAGGAAGGAATTTTGCCATCCACAGGTTGAAAGTGCTTATGGGAAGCTTTCTTTTTTGTTAAAAAGGCCATAATCAGTATTGCCCAAGCATTCAAAGATCTGGACTCTGGTCCCAAAAATCATGAGAATGGCTTAAAAATCATGAATTTAAAAACAAACATTTGGGGACTTTTTATTTGCCTTTTGGTTTTTGAGCCTTTAAAGTTATGTTTCCCAGCTATTCTCCACAACCATGAGGTCTTGAAGCTGACATAAAAAAAAGAAAAGAAAAAGAAAGAAAGCTGAGATCTTGACATTATTGAGTGACTGAAAACAATGTTTTTTTTAAAAAAATAACTAAATACCACAATACTTGCAATAAAATTGTGACAGATAGCAACACTGCGTCATCTGATGGATATTAAGTAAGAAGCTGAGAACGTCTCTGCCTGTTACAGTGCCCTAGATTTTGAAAACTGAAAGAATGTTTCACAAATCTAATTTTCTTTTCCCCATTTTGGGTCTGATTATAAAGGGGCTCTATCGATTTACACCAGATGAGGGTCTGGTCCAGTAATGGAAATTGGAGGTGCATAGCAGCTTTCAGGATCAGGGACATGCTGGCCTCCACTTCCCGCAACTCCTATTGGCTGGGAATGGTGAACTGCGGCCACTGGGAGCTGCGGGGGGGCCGTGCCTGCAGACGGTCAGCGTAAACAAAATGTCTCGCGGCCCGCCAGTGATTACTCTGATGGGCAATTGTGCCAAAGGTTGCCAACCCCTGCCCTAGCACAAAGTTGTTGTGTTTGAGTCTCTAAAACTGCACGGGAATATTTAATGTTTTAAAAAAATCCCCAAACTGTTTACATTCAAATTTTAAAAATGGTGAAAACATTTTTATTCCTATTAAGTTTGAACATAATATATTTGACCATGTTTCTTCATTATTCCTTTACTTACTTGACAGCGTTCCTTTTTTATGAAGAGTTAAGTCAAACAAACTACTATTTTCCTTGGTCTGTGACAGTTTGTTTTAACAATTTCAGTAAATGGAGGTAACCAATACCTTGGAGGGATCATTGTTTCCTGCAGTGAACACAACCAGACAGTTGAAATGCGGATCCAGACTTCTATGCTTTTCTGTTTCTCCTAGCTAGTGTTTTATATTTGGTTCTGACTTAGTGTGGATTTTGCAAGTGACTGTTTAGAAAACTAAATTACAAGCACATGTACTGGATTGTTTAGTAAACTCTGAGCTTTATCACAGCAGCCCTAGAGACTGCTGTTTGTCATTTAATACTTGGCTACTCTAAAACCAGCAAGAGATAGAGGTGTGTGGTGAGGCTGCATTTTATGATTTGTAGGGTCGTATACAGAGTGTATTTATTTATTTAGCTTGGGAAAGGGCATTGTTTGTTTCTACGGGTACATCTACACAGCAATAAAAAACACACGGTGGCAAGTCTCTCAGCCTGGGCTCCGAGACCCTGACCCCTCTTGCCAGGTTTCAGAGCTTGGGCTCCAGCCCAAGCTCAAATGTCTACACTGCTATTTTTTAGCCCTGCAGCATGAGCCCCATGAGCCCATGTCAATTGAGCCCATGTCTGAGACTTGCTGCCATAGGTTTTTTATCGTGCCCATAGTGTTTAAATCTCATGTATCGGAAATACTTCCATTTGATTTCTGCTCTGTAATGTAACACACTGGCTAAACACAAGCATTTGACAGCAATGAGCTGTGCATTAAGCCAGTATAACTCCTCTCTCCTTCTCTCCTCCAATGCTCCCTCCCAAAAAAACAAAACCTCACTACGACTGACAGGCTTGGGATCTCATGCTGATTTTGTCATTTAACTTGCAGCAGGATAATCAGAACCTCCTAGGACGATTTTCACTTTACTAGAGGGAGGATGGAGAGCCTTCAAGGCTGGAGTTGCATAAAGTATATCATTAGGGATGCTCTCCCCTGTCTATTTTCTTGCCAGCATTGTTCTCAGTGATTGGCAATTGACCATGGAATATTTGATGGTACCAAATTCTGTCATCGCCTGTAAAATCATATTGGATAGACTCGCTCCTTGTTTGTACTTTGTATTTTCTAGGTGAGATGAAGCTGATTAATTTTGTTGAGACCTCAAAATACTGTTTAAATAGATTTGAAGATTTTGTGTGGGATTTTTTGCTTTGCTTTGTTTTTCTTTAATGTGTTTAGGCCATTGGGAATTAATTTACAAAGTAGAGGACCAGATCAACTGGTGTAAACTGGCATGCACTGATGTCCTCATCAGTAGAGTTAGACCAGTTTATACCAGCTGAGGGTTTGTCCAAGTGGATTAAAAAATACCTGCAAATTCCAAAAAGGGCTGATGTCTTCATTAACATTCTCCTTGTCCTGTTTTCTCCTTTACTTGTCCTATGGGAAATGTTTATGATTTTATGTTTCATCTTTTAGAAAAATGAAACATCTAAACATCTTTTAGAAAGCAATTCTGATGCGAGGTGCTGGGTTTGATAGCCCTGGGGGCTGAACTACTTTGTGTTCACCAAATAGGTACTGAATTGGTAGGGCCCATGTAAGTTTCCCTTACTTCTCCACCATTTTGTCTCCCAACTCATCACGGCAGGAAATACCTCTAGAAAAAGAAGTTCAGTCTCGATTCCCAAGCAGTTCTAGCCTCTCTACTATCTAAGATACTTATATGGTCCTATCACTGTTGTACGTGGGGAACCTCACAATCTTTTAATGTATTTTTCTTCACAACTCCCCTGTGAGGTAGGGCAGTGCTACTGTGGCCATTTCACTGATGAGGAACTAAGGCACAGAGAGGCTAAGCTATTTATCCAAGATGACACAGGAGAGCCTCTGACAGAGCAAGAAATTGAACCCAGCTCTCTCAGGTCCCACTGTGACGGGTTGGATCACAGAAACCCCCTTGGGAATTGCCAACTGATGTGCCAAAAGAAAAGGAGTACTTGTGGCACCTTAGAGACTAACCAATTTATTTGAGCACGAAGCAGACTACTTCTGCCCCTGCTTTCCTGCCCTGGCAGCTTAGGACTTCAGTGCCCTGCCTGGTTTGAGCCAGACCCGCTAGCCTGCTGTAAACCCAGACCCAGGTCTGAACCACGTCTCCTAACAGCTGTAGACTTAACTGAAAGTAACTTACAGAAGGGTGCCTGTCTTTAACACTCAGATGCCCAACTCCCAGTGGGGTCCAAACCACAAATAAATCCGTTTTACCCTGTATAAAGGTTATACAGGGTAAATTCATAAATTGTTCCCTCTATAACACTATAGAGAGATATGCACAGCTGTTTGCCCCCTCCCCCCCCCAATATTAATACATACTCTGGGTTAATTAATAAGTAAAAAGTGATTTTATTAAATACAGAAAGTAGGAATTAAGTGGTTCCAAGTAGTAACAGACAGAACAAAGTGAATTACCAAGCAAAATAAAATAAAACACGCAAGTCTAAACCGAATACAGTAATAAAACTGAATACAGATAAAATCTCACCCTCAGAGATGTTTCAATAAGTGTCTATCACAGACTGGATGCCTTCCAATCTGGGCACAATCCTTTCCCCTGGTACAGCCCTTGTTCCAGCTCAGAGGGTAGCTAGGGGATTTCTCATGATGGCCACCCGTTTTGTTCTGTTCCACCCACTTATATATATTTTGCATAAGGCGGGAATCCTTTGTCCCTCTGGGTTCCCACCCCTCCTTCTCAATGGAAAAGCACCAGTTTAAAGACGGATTACAGTTCAGGTGACATGATCACATGTCCTGTGAGACCCCAAACCTTCATTCCTCCCAGACTGACTCACAAGAAGGCCTGCCTGCAAACAGAGCCATCCACAGTCAATTGTCCTGGTTGATGGGAGCCATCAAGATTCCAAACCACCATTAATGGCCCACACTTTGCATAATCACAATAGGCCTTCAGAGTTATATTTCATATTTGTAGTTTTAGATACAAGAGTGATACATTTATACAAATAGGATGACCACACTCAGTAGAATATAAGCTTTGTATAAGCTACCTTACAAGAGACCTTTTGCATGAAGCATATTTTAGTTACATTATATTCACACTCATTAGCATACTTTCATAAAATCATGTTGAGTGCAACATCACTATACCACTATAGCACCCTAGCCACTGGACCATCCTTATTCTCTGCTACCACTGCCGGTTCTGGTGGTAGTTTTTGTGACATGGACACCTGTGCACTAGGACCTGGGTCAAGACTTCCAACTTTTTTCACCGAGGTTCTGATGATGGTACCCTCAGAATGCTGCTGGGGACACAGTGTGTCCTAGTGGATTGAGTGCTAGACTGGTGCTCAGGAGACCTGGATTCTATTTCCAGCTCGATCGGGGCTCCTGGGTGGCAGTGGGCCAAGTCAGTTCCCCTCTCTATTGCAGTTTCTGAATCAGTAAAATGGGGCTCGTGATCCTGACCTCCTTTGTACAGCACTTTGAGATCTACTGATGAAAAGTGCTGTACAGGAACTAGGTGGTATTCTTAATACCAGTCGGAGGCCCAATCCTCAGGCCCCAATTCAGAAAAGCATCCCTGACGAGGACAGCACTTAAGCATGTGATTTAAGTCCCAGTGAGCATGAGCATGCTTGTTGTTTGTTGCTGTCCTAAAGTGGGGCCTTAAACACTTATATGAGGGGAGGCTGTTCTTGTGATTACAGCACTGGACTAGGACTCCAGAGCCTTGAGTTTGATACTCAGCTCTGTCTTAGACATCCTCTGTGACTTTGGTCGAGTCACATTAGGATAAGTCTGCACTGCAATAAAAGACCTGCGGCTGGCTTGGGTCAGATGACTCAGGCTTGCAGAGCTCGGGCTGCAGGGCTAAAAATTGCAGTGTCGATATTAACGCTCAGACTGGAGCCTGGGCTCTGAAACCCCGCAAGTGGGGTGGGTCTCAGGGCCCAAGTCTGCATGTCTATGCTGTAATTTTTAGCCCTGCTGCCTGAGCCCTGCAAGCCCAAGTCAGCTGACCCAGGCTCTGAGACATAGTATCCTGGGTTTTTTACTGCAGTGTAGACATACCCACAGGATCAGTCCCACAACCTACTGAAGTCAATGGAAAACTCCCATAGACTTCTGTGGGCTTTCGGTTCATATCCTGAATTTCTAAGAATGACTAGGGAGGAGTATAAAATGATTGCTCGAGCATGCCGGGGTGTAATCAGGAAGGCCAAAGCAAAATTGGAGTTGCAGCTAGCAAGGGACGTGAAGGGTAAAAAGAAGGGTTTCTACAGGTATATTAGCAACAAGAAGAAGCTCAGGGAAAGTGTGGGACCCTTACTGAATGGGGGAGGGAACCTAGTGACAGATGATGTGGAAAAAGCTGAAGAACTCAATGCTTTTTTTGCCTCAGTCTTCACAGACAAGATCAGCTCCCAGACTGCTGCACTGGGCAGCGCAGTATGGGGAGGAGGTGAGCAGCCCTCAGTGGTGAAGGAACAGTTAAGGACTATTTAGAAAAGCTGGACATGAACAAGTCCATGGGGCTGGATGCAGTGCATCTGAGGGTGCTGAGGGATTTGGCTGATATGATTGTAGAGCCATTGACCATAATCTCTGAAAACTCGTGGCGATCGGGGGAGGTCCCAGATGATTGGAAAAGGGCAAATATAGTGCCCATCTCTAAAAAGAAGAAGGAGAATCCAGGGAACTACAGACTCACCTCAGTTCCTGGAAAAATCATGGAGCAGGTCCTCAAGGAATCCATTTTGAAGCACGTGAAGGAGAGGAAGGTGATCAGGAACAGTCAACATGGATTCATCAAGGGCAAGTCATGCCTGACCAACCTGATTGGCTTCTATGATGACATAACTGGCTCTGTCGGTATGGGGAAAGCAGTGGACGTGATATATCTTGACTTTAGCAAAGCTTTTGATATGGTCTCCCAGAGTATTCTTGCCAGCAAGTTTAAAAAGTATGGATTGGATGAATGGACTATAAGGTGGATAGAAAGCTGGCTAGATCGTCGGGCACAATGGGTAGTGATCAACGACTCGATGTCTAGTTGGCAGCCGATATCAAGCGGAGTGCCCCAGGGGCTGGTCCTGCGGCTGGTTTTGTTCAACATCTTCATTAATGATGTGGATGATGGGATGGATTGCATCCTCAGCAAGTTTGCAGATGACACTAAGCTGGGGGGGAGAGGTAGATATGCTGGAAGGTAGGGATTGGGTCCAGAGTGACCTAGACAAATTGAAGGACTGGGCCAAAAGAAATCTGATGAGGTTCAACAAGGACAAGTGCAGAGTCCTGCTCTTAAGATGGAAGAATCCTACAGGCCGGGGACTGACTGGCTAAGCAGCGGTTCTGCAGAAAAGGACCTGGGGATTTCAGTGGACAAGAAGCTGGATATGAGTCAACAGTGTTGTTGCCAAGAAGGTTAATGGCGTATTGGACTGCATTAATAGGAACATTGCCAGCAGATCGAGGGAAGTGATTATTTCCCTCTATTCAGCACTGGTGAGGCCACATCTGGAGTATTGTGTCCAGTTTTGGGGCCTCCGCTACAGAAAGGATGTGGAAAAATTGGAGTGAGTCCAGCAGAGGGCAAAGAAAATTATTAGGGGGTTGGGGCACATGACTTACAAGGAGAGGCTGAGGGAACTGGGCTTAGATAGTCTGCAGAAGGGAAGAGTGAGGGGCGATTTGATAGCAACCTTCAACTACCTGAAGGGGGGTTCCAAAGGGGATGGAGCTAGGCTATTCTCAGTGGTGGTAGATGACAGAACAAGAAGCAACGGTCTCAAGTTGCAGTCGGGGAGGTCTAGGTTGGATATTAGGAAAAACTATTTCACTAGGAGGGTGGTGAAGCACTGGAGTGGGTTACCTGGGGAGGTGGTGGAATCTCCATCCTTAGAGGTTTTTAAGGCCCGGCTTGACAAAGCCCTGGCTGGGATGGTTTAGTTGATGTTGGTCCTGCTTTGAGCAGGGGGTTGGACTAGATGACCTCCTGAGGTGTCTTCCAACCCTAATCTTCTATGATTCTATGATAAGTGCCTCAACTCCTCACCTGTAAAATGGAGACTGTAATACATCCCTGTATGAAGGGGACATTGTGAAAATGAAGGGCTTGATCCTGCTCCATTGAGGTCATTGGGAGGAAGGTCAAGTCCCAGTTCATTAATGTTTGTGGGTTACGATGGAGAATATACAAATACCTAGACAGATGGGATGAATTCAGTTTCTTATATGAGTAATCTCTTGACTTCAGTGTGTCTGGTCACGTGAATTACTTTACTCACATGCCATAGGGGTTGGCAAGATCAAACCACTGAGCTGGATGCAAGCTAGAAATCTTTAAAGGTAAATCTGTATCTAATTCTCAGCCCACTGAGCTATCTTCGCCCCCTAGCTTGTGGCTAATTTAATCCACTTGATGAGGTTTCTGTCCAAGCCTATTTAACATTTTACGCTAGATATTCCATCCACATCTGTTTACATAATAGTGTTTTTAGTACTGGAAGCCTGAGACTGAGCAAGTTTAGCAGCTCTCTTATTTAGTGTCATTTGTTACACTTTGTGTTGGACTTTATTTGCCTACATGCATATTTATTTATGTTACTTTAGTACTCACCTCGCAAAAGAAATGCCTTACAACAGCTGAGTCTTCCTTTGTGCATTATCGTAAACTGCTCGCTTCTGAGTGGCTTTTCCAGCTCCCTACAGAGGCAGATGAAAATTAGTTCCTAAGCAACAAATACTAATTTTAAAAAGAAATTGCTTGTAAATTCCAATAGATGAGTGGAGATACTGATTGCATTTTTGTGGTAGATAAACCTCGGCATTTGCCTACAGCTCCTGGTAGGTATCAAATATATTGTGCTTATAAAATGGTATAGGCTCTAGGTGCATGTTTGTTGGACGTATGGCAGTATATAAAATGTAATGTTGTTGTTAAGTGTGCACCAGTAATGGATTAAACCCAGTTTTTATACTTAAATCTGAGAATTAGATTTCCCTATAAATCTTGGCACAGCCATCATAAGACTTCTGGAAGCCATGTTTTAGACTAATCACAGCATTTCAGGATTCTGGCTTCTATTTGTCAGGAGACGTGAGTAAAATACTCTGGAACCTGTTGCTCCTTGAAGACAAACTTTGGGAAGAAATCAGCATTATATGAGATGTTTAGAAATGAGCATATATTCCAAATATTCATCTAAAATAAACATTCTGCCTATTGTGATCTGGAAGTCCTGTCTGGTTTACCCACTGTACAGGATACAGTTGGAGGTGCATTAAACATAAATGGGGCAGCCTGAGGATTTAATGTAAGGTTAGGAGCTGGGAGAACTGGCTTCTATTCCAGACTTTTCCACTGACTCACTGGGTCACCTTTGATAAGTCTCTTTGACTCACATTTTTAAGTGTCTTCTAATTTTGGGTCCCAATTAGCAACTCCATTTAGGTGCAGATTCTCAGCTCCTCTGAAAATCCAGGTGTAAGTTGGACACCCAAATGGTAGGCTACTTGCTAAAGTTTGATATTTAACCTGTCTGTGGCTCAGTTCCCTTGTCAGTAAAAAAGGGGGGAAATAATGCTTATCCTCCTCTTTCCCACCCTTAATTAATCATTTTTACAATTTTTGCTGGTAGCATCCACTATGCACAGTGCAAACATAAAAACCATGCCTTCCCTAGCAGGCCTTTTTTTTTTTAAAGACAGAGGAACAGACTAAGAGAATGGTGATCCCCTACCCCACCCCCACCCCCCCGCCAAAAAACAAACAAACAAACCAACAACAGAGGGGAAATTGACTGAATAGGGGAATCAGTGAAACTGATTATACATACAGTGCAAGATTGGTGAACCAACTTCTGTTGGTTAAAGAGACAAGCTTTCAGTCTTACACAGAACAACAACTATACATACAGTGCTGGCAAGTAGGGCTGACAGGAAAACAAAATTTCTGTGACAAAATCCAAGGTTTTGATATGTGTTGGAACAAAAGCAAGACCTTTCAAAATGTATCATGGAAAAAATAGAAGACAGAAATAGTCATCTGGATGTGGGGGACTCCTGCTCTGCCTCTTTCTCGCTCCTATCTCTCTCTGGCCTAATGAATATTTAATTATTCATACAAAGTGGAACAGCTCCAACAGGAGAGAGTCAGAGAGCCCCACCCCAGAATGGTCAGTGGCCCAGTAATTATATTTTCCTCTAATCTCCTTCCTTGGTAGCCATTTTAAATCTTAATTGTAACAAGAATAGGTTAAAAAAAATTCAGACAGAAGTATGATTTTTTTCTATGGACTGTGTCCCTTTAATTCTGCCTCAGTGACTAATAAGTTGCAGCAAGGCGTTCCAATTCCAGCAAGTAATGTTTAGTGCAGCAACACAGCTGGGTTCTCCCAAGATTTTGTAGATTTTGTGGTGGGAGTAAGCAAACGGATGCTCTCAGGGTGGACTGTGGAAGTGGGGTAAGATTGACATAGGCGAATGAGGAGGCTCTCAGTAAAAGCAATGCGTTGGATTGAGGGGATGTAGACAATGAAGCCATGCTAGGGCGGCCCCCCTTTAGAGCTTTCAGAGGAAACTCTGATTTAAGGCCTAATCCAGTTGAACTGACGTAAATGAAGGTTGTTCAATTATTTCAGTGAGGGTCTGATCAGGTTGATGGGATCAACTTTTCAAAGGAGCCCAAGGACAAGGATGAAATCCTGGCCCCATTAAAGTCAATGGGAGGTTTGTCATTGACTTTAATGGGGGCAGGATTTCACTCTGGATTTCTAAGTGCACTGAGCACAAAATTGGGGCTGATTTTTCTAAAGTGCTTGACAAACAGCCGCTGCCACTGTGACACGTTAAGATTTATCTGCCAGCAATGCGGTTACTTCTCTGGGTGCCTAACTGGGAGTTGAGCTTTTCTGAATATTCTGGCTTCAGAGAAAGTGTTTGCACAATCTGACCTGCCTAATCAAAACCAGTTTTCAAATGCCATTTTTATTAACTTTTTAAAAAATAAACATCTTCAGACAAAGCAGTTGATGGCAAACAGATGTTATACGGCTTATTAGCATTTAGCTCTCCTAGGTACTCAAACAGAGATGGATCTAGACAGATCAAAACCTCCCCAATATTTGTTTTAATGGATGGGCTTTCTTGAATTTGTTCATCCACTCAGAGGAAAATGTTAAGAAGTGAAAATGATTAATGAAGGCAATTGAATACCTAACATGTATGTAATCTAATCCAAATCATTAGAGGTTTGTATGAAAAAAAGAATAGTGTCTACAGCTAAGCGAATCAGATACTGTTTGCAGTGGCTATAAATCCTCATGCATACAGGCCTGGAGTATTGCTACTGCCATGTGCCATCCGAGTTAGGTCAACAGGACTGCAAACAGTGGCAAATGTGGTGGCAAACAGTAAATCCACTCTCAAGTGTTTGTAGGATTAATCCCAAAGATAGTAGGCAGATGGGAAGAAATTCACTTTTGCTCCCTGTCACACGCTTAGAGTTTTGCATGATTCGTTTTATAATGGGTGTTTTATGCGTTACATCTGGGATTGGCCACTGTCAGATATATGATACCATACGAAATGGACCAACTAGTCTGCGCTGATGCAGTAATTCCTCTGTCCTTATGGTCTAAGAAACACATCCTCTACTGGATGTGCTTTATTCTCACTGCTCCCATTAACTCTGAGGGGAGTCATAGCTGCAAGTTCACAGTGTCTCCCTACTAAAAAGAGCCAGATCCAAAGTGTGCTGAACATCCACACCTTCCACTGAATTCTACTTACAAGTCTGCCCCTGTCTTTTGTAGCCTTTCTGCTAAAATTACTGTGTTCCACTCTCTTTGCAAGTGATAAAACCTCTTTCCCTTTGATGGAGGCAGCATACCCTGTGTGTTGAAAAATGCACAGGGGCCATAACCAGGACAGTGACATCTGACCACTGTATTATTCACACTGTTGTGAGGACAAAAGTGGGTTTTCCTAAACGTGATGCTCAGGTGGAATGGAAATTGCCTGCTTGTACCTAGTTCCCAATTTTTTAATAATGAACTGGGTGCACTGTCAGTATTCCAGGTATAAGGAACTCTCAGTACAACTACTTCAAAGTCACACTTTATTATTAATTAGGCAAATAATGTTAACACCTCCATACAGTGCAATGTATTAGTAGTCTTTGGTTGTTTAGTAGTGTTGCGGATTTATCTGCTTACTGTTGTAATATTCTCCAAAATTAAATCAACCACGCTATTCTCATCCCATATAGTCCGTCTTAAAGTGCAATTGTGGTAAAAAAAAAAAGACAACTAGCACCCCTTTTTTCAAGAGATCTTCTCTCTTCAATTTCATATCTGCTGATTTTACTGTCCAAACCAAACTTTTATTCCTATTAACCCTGCAGAGCCAAACCAGCTTTGTAAGAGGGAGCTGGATTCTATTCTACCTGTTGCATCATCATCAGAATTATCTGATACATTTGAATGCAGAATCTTTGGTGGTAATGAAGAAAGAACACAGCTGGATTTTCAGATCTAGCTTGAGTTTCCGGGGTTGGCTCTAGGGCTGAACGGGGGCAAGGGAAGATGGGGAATCTTTTGATTGTAAACTTAGCAAATCAGATCTGAAGTCATTGAGAGAGTGGGCCTAATTCACTTTTGCATTATTCCATTTTTATAGTGGAGTGACTTCATAAATTTGAATGGAATTATTATTAGACCAGTATAAAAACTGGAGTCCCACAGTGGTGAATCAGACCCAATAAATCCTGAACCCCACAATGCTGTTTCACAGGTACTTATCTGTCTCTAACTATCTTTGACTGTGTGTGTTAGCTCACGGTCTCCAAAGGGACACTTTGAGTCTAATTTTAAAATAGAGGAGCTCCTTCCCACCAAGTTAGCACCAGCTTTGACTTACCCAGAGTAAAATCTCTCTTCTTTAGTCCTAATTTTTAGAGGGTAAACATTCACCTGAGCATGAATGGTCATTATTTCCACATCTTGTATAGCACCAATCAGTTTGTAATTGCTAAACAAACAATAAATAAAATCTGTTACTTCCCTTATGGAAAAATATAGAACTGGATAAAAATGAAAATAAAAAAACCTTTCTATAGGTTTTGTATAAGATTGGATAGAACTTAGAGTGAGAAAAGAATATCCTTCTGTGTTAAATTCTGTGATTGTTCAGCGTTATTTCTGTAGCACCCTGTTGATTTCATTCCTGTTAACTTATTTCAGGTTTTTCCATAAGGGTTGTAACTCTGTGAATATGGGGTGGGGGGCAAAAACCCAAACACTGCCATGTTTTTTCTGCTTTAAAAAAATAAGTGTAGGTGCCCAGCAAAACATGGCTGTCAAACCCCAAGCGTCAATGACTGTTCTTTGTGTTAATCTGTCCATTCCCTGCGATTTCCAGTTCCAGGGTTAGCAGTTTAAAAAGAATCCTTAACTACTGTAAAATCATCTGTCATTTTATTTTCTCCCCCCAGACTCTTAAAGAGTGTCTGCAATGAATTACCTCTCTGTCTGAAATGAATTACTATTTCATCCCACACAAACACACCATCATTAGCTGCCCCAAGCAAGGTCTGGAACTATCTTGCTCTTGTAAGTTAAACAACAGACAAGCAACCGTGAGATGAAATTGATTATGTGAAAAATTAGAATGCTTCAGTAAATCGGTTTCTCTTATGTCATGGACTTTACATGTAGCTTTCCTTTAAAAAAAGAAAAGTCATTAAGTTTTTCTTTCTTTCTTTCTTTCTTTCTTTCTTTCTTTCTTTCTTTCTTTCTTTCTTTCTACAATTCTGCTGTCAGTTATACGGTACAATCCCATTGACTTCAATGTAGAGGGCACACAAACAATTGACCAAATACTTTGGGGATGTAGAACCTTTCATTACAACAATCTTGGCTCAAATCCAGCATAGTCTAGTAATGACTACATGTCCTTACAATCTGCCTGTTAGCCTGGGTGAAACAAGTGTCAAGGTCTCAGAGTCATCTTTATTTGTCCGGTGTTCACATCACAAAAAACACCACTGCAAGTTGTACCCTTAGAAGAAGGGCTGAGTACTGATTGGGCAGGAGTAGCTAGCCACCGTTTTGCTATTAGAGGTGGTCCCTCTAGAACAGTATTGAAGCATATCAGTAGGGCATTATAGGAAGTTGACTATGCTGTACCTGAGTTGTGAGTGAATAGAGGACTTCAGTTTCTTTGTTAGCTAGTCACCATGCCCAAACACTAAAACCTTGTTCACTTGGGAAAGTGGACTTGCACTTAAATCAGTTTTCAAACCAATTTAGCTAAACAAGTTCAAATGCCCATGAAGATTATTATTTTGGTTTACAAGTGGCTTACTGCAGGTTAGCTCTAGTCAATTAGGTTTAACTAAATCAAAATAAGCCTCTATTATCAAAAGAAGAGTGTCTATACGGGGGTTTTCACTGGTTAACTATGTTGGTTTAAAAGCTGTTTCAAGTTGTACTGGAGCAGCTTTAACAAGCCCTAAAAGCGTTCATACAGCGGTTTGCAGTTCACGCTTGTTTGATGAGACTGTTTGAAAACCACATTGGCAGAACTTTCTCATGTGGACAAGGCTTAAATTCCCTGTATACATGTCTGAATGGAAATGGTTTGGCATAGATGTTTGTGAGCTGCCAAGGCATGCATGCAGTGATGCTTTAGCACTCCTTCCTACTGAAATGGCTGTCACTCCACTCTCCTGTTCAGGAGTTGCTTCTCTTTAGGAGTGTGTGAGGGGTTTGTTTGATAAGCTGCTGTGCTGGAATATAGTGTAAATACGAGTGATCACTCCTAGAGCTGTTGTATGAGGAACATAAATCATGCGTATAAGAGATGAAGGCTAAACCGTGCATGTGTTATTTCCACTCAGATGTCACCCAAGCAATGCATAGAAATGAAAAGGGAATACATTACAGCAATTGAAAGCAAGGCTGTGGCCATAAAGGTAGATTGGTTTCATCGTTTTTGTGTGTACAGGCCTTGTCAGTCAGCAGCCAAAAACAATAATTATGCCTTAAGAATGAAAGCCAGGATCAGACAGTCACTGGTGCTGAGGTTGAGTGGGGCTATCATAGTAAGTATCTTCACTAGGTTATTTGTAAGCCGGGGGAAAGCCCTTTATATGGCTCTGGCTGAACCCTCTCTTTATAACTGAGCTTTAGATTTCATCAGTGATTTATCAGTGATAAATCAAGTGTCTCCAGAAGAGTTCAGTTAAACCACTGAGTATTAGAAATTCCGTTGTATCAGCCAACAAGAAGCAGAGTTTCTGTCCATAGAGTGGTGAATTACTTGGCAAAAGCTTAGTAGCTTAGGGTGATCCCATTCTTTTGGGACAGAACATAAGCAATGATATTATCAGGCTCCCATTCACATACCTCCTACAATGCTTACCACATTATTCCTGGTGGTCATGCCACCTCCACGTCAAAGTCCCATGTGCCCAGGTTTTTCCTATTATTGACTGTTTAAGGGAGAACAGAGTGTTGGTCTGCTGGACTGGGCATCTGGATTCCAGAGACCTGGGTTCTAGTCCTACCTCTGCCATGGGCCGACTGCTGGATGACCTTGAGCAAGTCAACTCACCTCCTTGGGCCTGTAGTTTCCCCATCTTCAAAATGGGGCTCTGATACTGATCTCCTTGTTAAACGCACTTTGAGATCTGCTGGTGAGAAGCACTCTGTAATGTCAAGTTGTTGTTCACAATGCTCTCTTGTAGAACTTTTCAGGAAAAGCATGTAAGACGTGTACAAATAAATCTGCAATTAACCATTCCTCTTCCTTTTGTCACACTGCTCTATTTATCGAGGTATATAGTACTTACTAACCTCAGGCCTGGTCTACACTGGCTGGGGGAGGAGGGGGGATTGATCTGAATTACGCAACTTCAGCTACGGTGTCTTGGTTAGTCTAAATTGGTTAGTCTCTAAGGTGCCACAAGTACTCCTTTTCTTTTTGCGAATACAGACTAACACGGCTGTTCCTCTGAAAGGTGTCTTCACTGCGGTAAGTCGACAGCTGACGCTCTCCCGTCGACTCCGCCTGCACCTCTCTCCCTGGTGGAGTACCGGAGAGAGCTCAGTGGTCGATTTATCACTTCTAGACTAGACGCTATAAATTGCCACCCCCCCCACCCCACTGGATTAATCGCTGCCTGTCGATCTAGTGGGTAATGAAGAGAAGCCCTCACACTAAATAGCTGCTCAGTCCCCAAGTGACCAGTTGTAAACCAATCTCTAGGCCCACCTAGTCTCCCATCCAAAATGGTTATCCCCTGTCTTTACCCAGTTTTGTGTAACTGGCATATTTAGGCATGCCCTAGAATGCTTAACTCCAGCAGGCACGGCTCTTAAGAATCCTCCCCCCGATCCTCCAGACCCCATCCAACCCCTGAATGTTGTCACAATATGCCACAGGTGTGCACTACACTGGAGCATTAGATTTTTGAAGGTGTTTACGTGAGCATAAATGCATTCATCCACCAGGCAAGCATTTTGCATTCCCAATAACTGTAGAGACACGGATTCCTGAACTTTAAAAAGGCTGCTCTTCCCTATCCTCAAAACAGAAGGAGAGGGGGCTAAGTTCTTGTAGAAGGAGCAAATTTTGAAAACAAAAAGGGACAGCTTCTGTGTAGCGGCTAGGAAACATCTTTCAAACTTAGCAAGTCACTTTCTCATTGAAATGAATGTCTGTATTTCTTTTGATGGGGGTTCTGTGGATATTAAGTTCTGGACATCTTTAATATTCACACTGAGTGTACAATAAGGCAATGTTCCTTTCCGGTTACTCCCATAATGACAGTGTCTGCTGAATCATCCAGTGCTTCTGTCTTAATCAATGCAATTCATTATTGAAGCTCATTTTTCCACAAACAGTACTTTATATACAGCGTAGTGGGGAGGTATTTTTGTGAAATTAAAAACCACAACATATTGATTTCTCCAGAGCTGTAATGGGTTTGCTGTCCAGCATATAACACAGTACCCCCTGCTTCAGTCCTAATTGTAGGGGCCTAGCAATCACAGAGGGGGAAATGCCCATTTTATTTTTTTATTTGGGGGGCACAGAGGGTGTGGCATAAATACCTTTTTTTAAAATACTTTAAAAATGACGATGTAATTGCTGGAGTTGATGAGAGGCTATCAAGGAAACAAAAAACATGTGGGCAGGGAGGCAAAGTACTGTGGTGGATCAGAAGCAGCGAAGAAACAGAGAACACAGATTAGGAACAAATGCTTAATTCTAACCACAAGAAAAAGTTAGGAGGGGGTGCCATTGTTGGTGTTTAATATATTCTTTAATTACTCATAAAAGGGGTGAGTGGAGAGATGGCAACATTAGCAGATAACACAAAGGTATTGAGACAGTCAAGACTAGAGATGAGCACGAGGAATTCCAAAGTGACGTAACAAAGCTAGGTGAATGGGAGATGAACTTCAGTTTAACACATTGTGCCTTCTTTGTAGGAGATCCCAGAATTGTCTTCTAAAAACAAAATAAACAGTGAATACCTCAAAAATTCACCAAGTGGGATTAATTCAGTAAAACACTGACCACCTTCCCGTTAATCTGGGGCTATAATGCCATCTGGTGTGAATCGGCCTGTTGAAGTCTATTTCCACCAACTGCAGATCTGACCCCAAGTGCTTTCTTTCATTTCATTTCATTTGCTATCTTGTTTTTTAGCTAGTATCGATTCTTTCCCTCATAGAAAAAGCATGGCTCTATCACTTCTGAGTTTCCTTCTTGCAGTGCTGGGTGATGACCGTCTGTAATGTGAATGGAGTGTGAGAGGAGATGCTTATCAATCCATTTTATTTCCTTCTCATAGAGACACCTGTTTGAGAGAATGATTTCCTAACTTAGCCAAAAGAAGCTGAAACCCTGTGGTTTTTCAATTTGGTCTTTGCTTGGTTTTCAGGAATAATAATTAAAGTTGAGTATTGTACTCACAGCCCATCAGCACAATAAGATCAGCATAGTGGAGACAAACATATTGATCAAACAGTTCAGCAAGAAAATCGTATTGGAGATGTTGTACCGTTGGCTGTAGCTAAAGCAGCCATGGCTACTATCTGTTTGAGAAACTTCCACCACCTGCAGGCTGTTTCTTCCGTGAGATGGGTCAGGGACCAACACATGTATTAGGTCTCTTTTTAAAGTGTTTTCCAACCTTGGGAGAAAGACCAGACTAGTCCAAAGAGGGCAGAGAATAGGAGCAGTTGGGTAAGTGGAAACTGTATGGCTTTTTGTGCCCTGGCTGTTGCAGCCAAAGCAGAGTAACATTTCTTGTATACCAGCTTATCTTTGTGCCCTTAACGCAGGCAGCTATGAGAGATGCTCATATGTAGTGGTTCATACAGCTGTCTACTGGCCCAAGCTTCTGAGGTCTGTTCCGATGCTACTTGGCTTAGCCTCTGGAATACTGGCAGTCTGGCATGACAGAACCAGTTGGGGATACCCCACCCTGGGGCCACGCAGCTGAGTACTGAGTGGGGAATTGGAGAAAGAGCTGCCTGGGTAGTAAAACACTGAAGGAAAGAAGGGAGGGAGGAACTAGACTAAGAAATATTAAATGAGCAGAGGCAGAAAAGGACAGTGTGTGGGTTGGGTGCTGGGTTCCAGATTCCGTTGGTACCCTTACTACACCGTGTGTAAAATTATTTGGGATCCTTCCGATTGGAAGACTCTGTAGAAATGGAGTGATTAGTAAAGGCTAAAACGCACTTCTGAGTCACTGACTGGAGTAGTCACTGTGGGTATGGAATTGCCTCTAGGCTCCAGTCCATATATGCGCACGCTTACACACCTAACCTTGCACACAGAACTAGGGTTACCAGGTAGCAACTGTGAAAAACGGGACAGGGATGGGGGTAATAGGTGCCTATATAAGAAAAAGTCCCCAAAAACGGGACTGTCCCTTTAAAAACGGGACATCTGGTCACCCTACACATAACTGCCTTTGTAGGACCTGAGTCTGGTCTCATGCACCCCTGTTTTATAGTCATGTAACTGCACTGACAGCTGGAGTTACTCCTGATTTATATTGGGGTGAGTGAGCCTTTGGATTTTTGTATATTTTAATTAAAAGTATAAGGAGCTCCATTTGAAACGCAAAGTATTTTAGACCCAAATTTGACAGCAATTCCTCTGTGCTTTAAATATCTAAGGAGAGATTTAACCCTAACAATCCTTTGCTTGTGGCATTTCCTTTTTTAAAAAGTGCTAGCTGTTATCTGTATAAGATCTTGCAAAAACAAACCGATACGTTGCCCTCCCATTGCTGGTCCCTTAGCAGCCGCTGACCAGACACCACAAATTTCCAGTGCTGTACTGATATCGTTGGTGTAACAGAGATATTTGGGCAGGATAAGGCATAATGGAAGCTTAAGATCTTGTTAACCAATGATAACAAAAGAGCTGTGTTAATTTTAGCTCCATTAGCAGCACAAGAAAAATAATCTGTCACTTTCTCTTGACTAGAAGGCTATATGGGGGAGGGCATATAAAACATTGACCTGGGTGGTGATGACTCAGCCTTCTCTATGCATCGTCAGGTTTTATAGACTCTAAATAAGAGACTGGTTGGTACTGGTGCGTAATTTGGAGAATTTATCCTTGCCAGTCCCCTTTTGAGGGAGGAATGTATTATTATGACCCTTTTACTGATGCGGGATCTGATGGGAACACAGAGAGGTTTGACTTGTCCAAGCTCACACAGGAGTCTTTGCCGGAGTCTAGACACTGGTGTCATAGTAATAATTAATAGCCCAGATCTGCTGGATCTCACTCCTGTGTGCTAACCATAAGGTCACCCTTCTTCTTTTGGGTTATATCTATTCTATTCAACTTTGCTTTCTCTACCCTGAATTAGGTATAGTGCAGTATTTTATTTTTGTGATCTAAAAACTTTTCAGAAATACACAGCTGCTGAGTGATGTTAATACAAATCTGATATTTAATAAATGTGTTCTGTTGTAAATTGAGAACACAGCCACTATAGAGGATAAATTCAAATAGTTAATCCCATGTAACATTTTAATGGTTATCGGGGAACTATTGGTATATACAAGATATGCCACCTTGGTCCACTTGATTTACAAATCTATGACCATTCCCTATCCCAATATGGTTAAAAGTCTGTGGGTTTTATTTTGTGCTCTGTTGCACTGATGTAAGCCTGGTTTATGCTACCATAATCAAGAGCAGAATTCATTCCTGTGCATTCATTTTACCCAGAAAAGTTGGTATTCCTTTGATGTAACAGGTACTCAAAGTTATATCCATAGCTGGAAATGAAGGGCCTGATTGAATCCGTAGTTGAAAAAATCGGGGCTCCTTGCAGGTGTCAGGGTCTGTTTGTTCAGGTCTGATTGCAGGATTGGACCTTAACGTGTAAAGGAAGGAAGGGAAAAAAATAAACATCAGAGTGTGTTTGGCTTCTCTTATAAGATACTGTTTCTAAAGTAACAACATTCAGAGATCCTGAAATTGAGTGAGGGCCCAAATTATTGGCTCTTTGGGTAAGAGGACCAATTGCTGGTAATGGGTTACAAAGCTTTCCCTCTCTGGGTGGCCCTTGGTCCAGTTCCAGCCCAGGTCAAAAGCGATCAAGACTTACCCACCATCTGGCAGCTGTTTGTTGGCTTTCTGTTCGAGTTATCAGTTGGTGTTTTCAGTCCAGACACCACTACAATATGCTCCGTGGCTGGCAATCTCCACAAAGGGACAGGGATCGAGCAGATCTGGAGCATGAACTCCACAAGTAGTTCTTCCCTGTCAGGATTAAGCTGAATTGGTGGGGCACTGTGAGGGGAGCCTGCTCTGCCCGTGTGCTGTCCCTGGTCTGCAGCTAAATAGAGATCTTCAATCTCCCAGGCTGGCAGCCTGGCATTTTTCACCTGGGATTTCTGCACTCAGTGTCCCCCACTGGCACCCGCCTCTTGTCTTCTCTGTTTTGTATTAGTTGACCACAGTACCTTTGTGACCCCTTCCCTCTCAACCCACACAGAAATCAATTAGTTTCCTCTTGTGGGGCCTTTTATGGGGCCTCATTTCTTCCTACTGAGGTCAAATATGCTGATGCTGAATTCACTTTTTGATTGGAGGGGGGAATCTTAGGAATGAAGGCAGCATTTAATATAGTTACAAAACAGGGACTAGATTGCAAACCTCTCATGCAGGCTGATGAGCAGTTCCTCAGGCAGTTCCTCCATTGTTCACCAGGCTGAGTAAGGTGCTCCCTAGCTGGCCCTCTGTGATAACCCATATGTTAGTGTAACCCACACACCTTCTGGTGTGTGGTGTTCTGTCCCATCTAGTGGCACCGAGATCACTTAAAGAGAGAGAGAAAATGAATCTGCTCTATGGCCTTAGCTAACAGCTAGTTGGCTTTTAGCTCATGCTGTAGAGGCTCATGCACTAAGCTCCAGAAGTCCCCGGTTTATCATCTAGCAATAAAACAAATGCAAGAATCTTAGGGGCCAGTCCTTTTAGGTTCTGAGTGCCCACAGAAGTCAGCACCTCTCAGGAGTCACTCAGTGCCTGTCATGATCAGCCCCCCACCAGTGAGCCTTTTGTGGGGCAGGCACCTTTAGTTAGGTTTAGCACTTTCCCCTGGGATTATTAAACAGAAATATTTAACCCGGAAAGCATTTCCAATATTAAGCCTAATTCAACAGCTCAATGTCAGCTAAGATAAATAGGGTATGGAAGGAGAGAAAGAAACTCTGGAAACAGGATGTGTGTACTGAACACACATCTGTTACTCAGGCCACGTCTGTCACTCAAAAAGACATCATCCAGCAAACCCGCTCAACCAGATCTCGTCTCCACTGATCAAGGAGAGCAGCTCTTTGGGTGGCATGGCTCTTGCTTGTCCTGTATAATGCCAAGAACCTGTTTTCACTCCCCACTGAAATCAGTGGATGGATTCCTGTTGCCTTCAGTGGGAGTTAGAGCAGGCCCCTAGTGCCTCCTTGTTTTATGCAAAGGAAAAACAGCCCATCACATTTATTTCTTCACTTCTTATTTTTAAAGGTTTGTGTCAATTTTCAGCCAAAGTGAATGGTTACATGCCCCAGACCATGTTTGTCCTTTGTAATTAACATAGACAACATGCTGTGGAAGTTTCAAAACTATGCTAATGTGAGGATTGATTTCTTATGTGCAGGTTGGAGCACAAATATCTTGTGCTTATTTCTTTTCATTTTCTTTTTGCAAGTAGTTTAGTATTAAAATAAAAAATACTTAGGAAGTAAATATTTTCAGAAGACTTCTCCATGCATTTTTACTTAAAGAAACCTTAGCTAACTGCATTTTCAGCCTGGTTTCTTGTGCCTTTCCTTACCTTAAAAATATCTTATGCTTTGCTATAAATAACCAGCTGAAAGGAAAGTGGTGCTTCATACAGAGAAGGAAAAAAACAGACATGGTTGTCCTTAATCATGTTCAAACACAAACGTCAAGAATGAATGGGGGTCCCTCCATGCATTTTCAGGCTGAGCAGAATGGCATAAATCCATGGGGATTTAGAATTGAGGGCATGGCGTCAACGTGTATTATTGTGGGGTCTGAAAGATGCTCTGAGGTATTTGTAAATAACCAAATGAAACAACTCCCTTCAGTGTGGCAGTCTATACCCCTGCTAGTACAATTTCTTGATGGGGAGGGAGTCTGGGGACCTGGGTTCCCTTTCCAGCTGTGCTACAGAATCCCTCTGTGACCGTAGGAAATTAACTTAAAACTTGATCTTCCAATGAGTCAGCTCTGTAAATCAGTGTGTAATCATATGTACCTACCCTGAACATGCAGTCACTGCAAATGTGCATGCAGATTTTGTAGCTGAATACATGATGACCACTTTTGAGTCCAGTTGACCATTTGCCAGGAGCTGCCAGTTAAGAGTCCCCAGAGAGGACATTCCTGGGTGGGGCAAGTACAGCCATGGCTCTGTCCTCTTCATTCTAGGAAGACTACAGTAGAGGGACTGCTGGGCAGACTCGTGTATTGTCATCGCAAGGGACCTTCTCTCTGTGTGCCTCCCTTGCCTCTGGAGATATTATGTGTGACAGCTCCAGGCATGGATACTCAGGCAAAACATCTTACTCAGTCTCCAAAGAATCATAACTGAGTTTTTACATGTTTAAAAAGCACAAGAAATCCTGTAATAAACATGCAGAGCATGCATGTGGCATTAGCCTCTTTTGCTACTGTGCAAATAACACAGTTGTAGCAGAGAATATCTACACAGATATTGTCCAAGCTACCATGTAAGATTTACTGCTAAATCTCACTGAAACTTTTTTTCCTCTTGAGTTTGAAACCAGATTCTAAGACAATTTTTCTGCAAACTTCACCGGGGTCTTTGCATGGGTCTTGTGAAACACACAACTGATACTATTTCATCTTTACCCGTTGGTTCATGTAGATCACTTAATTCTGATGAAGTTAAAATGAATTTTGCATCCCTTCAAATATGCAACACTTACCAACTGATTAAGGAAAACATTACCAAAGACCATTTAAATTGATTTGAATGCATGCGTGTTCTGTATTGGTTTAGTTTGAGGACACTTTTAAACAAATAGCATTGTCATTGTGAACCTTAATTAGATAAATTAATAGATAAATGGATTAAAAAGTTCAGTTTGGCTTTCAGAACCACTGCTAGTGGCATAAACATTAGGTGCTAGGTATTAGCAATGCTAATAAATGGCAAAAGGGAAAGCACTTGGGAAAAATGATGATGTGGCAGCTGAAGGGTCAATAAGGACAATTTTCTCTCCTTTGCCCAAGTGTATTTTGAAAATCAAGGTATTTCTGTGCTTTAGATCCTTCTCTACAAAAGATATGGATTGTGTTGATCCTAAAAGGTAAAAATGTCAGCTCCATTGCGCACCTGAAAGCCTGCGTATTTAATAGGTAATTCATGAAAAGTTCAGCAAGCACTGGACGTGTTCTAGGAGTGAGGCTACATGAAGACCAGCACGTACATCTGCAGACGCAAGCTTTAGGCAGGAATGGAAAAATATTAGTGATGGGAGAACTTCTTAAAAGGCATGGAGGTCTGTGTCAGTTTGGACAATATCAAAACTTCATCAGAACTTTTTGTCTCTCTCTGCAAAATGGTGTTAGGGGGCTTATTCCTTCACCCACTTACTTCCCTAGTCCTTCTCGCATGAACAGAGAGCAACAATACCCGAAGTCCAAAGGTGCAAACAATTCGATGTTTATTGGGGTGAACTTCCAGCAAGCATGATTCCAGTTTCCTTCCTTAGTATCCTCCTTCCCAGCTCTGACACCACAGAGCCTTACACCTGTGTCCCTGTTCCCATTCCTACCCTTAGCCAAACATGATTCCAACGTCCTTACTCCCATTCCCTGTTCCCATTTCCCCCTTTAACAAAACATGATTCCAATTTTCTTACCCCCATTCCCTGTTCCCATCTCCCTTACCCACATGCCCATGCCCACGCCCACCCCCACCCACTCACTTCCTCATTGACTACAGATTATATAGTAAAACTTGAGTTCTGCTTAGCTATACCTTAACCAATCATTTTCCTGAAATTTAACTAACCAATCCTAACATATTGTAACATGATTATGTAACCAATTATATCCCACCACCTTAATTAGTTTACACCCAGCAAAATTAATTATACAGCAGACAGAAACAATCACAGAACCAGACAGAGATTATACAGACAAACAATAGCAAAGTGGAAACTATAATGACAAGACAATACAGAAGTGAGGGTTTCACATCCCAGCTATTGATAAGTGAGTTCTTGCCAGACAGGATGCTATCAAACTCAGTTTCCTTTTACATTTTCTAGGCACTTCCCTTTCTCTGGAGGTGATAGGAATACAGTCCTGTCCTGATAGTGCCTAACAGCCCAATAGCACCTTATTTCAATGTGACTAGTTTGGAATGTGAGGATGTGACCGTTCGCTTCCCAGCTTATGGCTGCCTCTGCTGCTTAGCCAAAGTCCTGAGCCTAAGCACAGGGCCACAAACTGTCACAGTAAGAGAAGGCCCTTACACCGGCAGACAGTGATTTCTTTCTTTTATACCTCTAGATCTAGCCAAGTGTTAAGAATACACCTAAATTCTTAAAGTACAGGCCTTTGCAGACAGGCCTGAATATCTATATCCTAACAAATGGGCCTGGAAATCACAGGATGTCACGCTCCCTTGTGAGTCCAGCAATAATTGTAGACTCATGGGGCTAGATTCTGATTTCATTTGTACTAGTTCAAGTCTACAGTAACTCTACTGAGTTGAACTCCGGATTTACAGGGATGCGAATGAACTCATTGGAGTTACTCCAGGTTTAGAACAGTGTAATTGAGATTGGAATCTGAGGGAAGATTTTCAAAGACATAAATGGGAGTTGAATGCCTAAGTCTTGTTTGTGCTTTTGAAAATGAACCGCTGGTCCGTTGACTCAAGCCAACTCTTGTTTTAATTGGCGTTGATGCCATTTGAGATATAAGTACTTACCATGTGTATGGAACTCTCCTGTAGCAATGTCTCCTTGGAGGTAGGGTAAGTTCTTAGAAATGGTTTAAAGCTTGCATTACGTTAAACAAAAGCACTTTAAAAAGCTGAGAACTTGAGAACAGAGATTTTGTGCAGATACTTCTATTCTTCTATTTGAGCTTTGTCTGTAATGCAGATGGCCTTCAAAATGTGAACTTCACTAAAAATAAGTTTTAGTCCTTGTTAGAAAGTAGTCATTGTCATACAAAACCCCCTTGATATACATTTCAGTAACACTATATTAAATTCTTTCTTTTCCAAAGATGGACTGAATTTTGTTTCACTTCTGGAGGGGATTAAAGTTCCCTCAGGTCAGGGATCAAGGTTATGAAAAGTTAGCACAGTACTTACCCCCTCAGCTAAATCATTAACAGTCTGATTAGCAATCTGTCTGAGGTAGAAATGTTCAGGCACAAAATACTGTAATTATTGTATGGTGTGTTTCATCCTGGAAGTCTAGTCACTTGTGTAATTTAATGCTGGAGAGAACAAAGCACTTGAGAATATATTACAGGGTACAATCACAGTGGCTCTGAGGGTGGGAAGGGATGGGCAACCTGACGTAATAGGTCTTTTTCACCTCTATTATCAGTGACTTTTAGCTACATCATCTCTCATGTGTCAGATAAGTTTCTAATTAGTGCTCCCAAACCTTCCTCCCTCCAAAAGGAGCCTCCTCAAAAGATGAGTCAAGCTGGTTTAGAGGTTAACCTGCCATCCTTTCTGTCTTGTACTGTGAAGAGAAAAGTATAGAATACCTGTGCTGGGGGATTTGCCAGACAAATTACTCTGTTCAGAAAACAACCAGTTTTATGTTAGATTAGCAGGAGGGTGCTGGATGCTTACTGCTGCCTTAATGACACCTTGGCCCCTTAGTCTCAGAAGACTTGAAGAATGTGGTAATGGAATTATGTGTTTTTCTCCTTTTATTTTATTTCTTTTACTTTCAGAACACAGCTAGCACGCATTTAGGCTGGTTTTACATTCATTGTATTCATGCGCCTATCTTGCTTCTTCATTTTCTAGTGGGTTGAACTGATGTTAATCAAGAAGACTCCGGCTTGCCTTCTTCCTTGCTGTCTACAAAATTTTACATAAAGTAATAGAGTTGGAAGATAGGTTGTGGCCCAGCATGCAGAGATTGAGGTCTCGTCAAAAGGAAGAAAAGCTGAGAGAAACTTTGATCAGAGCTCAGTCTCCTGAATCAAAATGACAGCTAGCTTCACTGGATTTTAGAAAGGCAATAAAAAGCTATGGGCCCTATTGGGAATAAATTGCTTGCTTCTCTTCATGCATAGCAATGTCTATTGTGATGTCTATTGTAATCTCTCTCTAATTGTGTAACTTACTTGCCATGAAATTCTATACAAGAGAGCACTGGGGTAGGAATTGTTCTCCTGTCCAGTTTAAGACACATGCTTTCCTAAAAGGTAGTGTAAATCAACATGCATAATCATCATGTACCAGGTCCACAAGTGTTGTGCATGGCCACAAGCTCAGCTGTATCAGAAGGTGAACTTTGCATGTTCCATTTTATTTCTTTGAGTGATTTCCTCTTCTCAGAAGATATCACCTTTTCCTTCAGGGCTCACTCCTGCCCCACTATGAAGTCAACAAAACCCTTTTCCCCAGCTTTTAATTAGTGACAGGACCTGGACCCTTCATTCATAATGCAATATAACGTAGGCTTGACTGATTTATCACTTATTGTGCTGCTTGGGTATAATCACCTGAGTTGTATGCACCTGCTTTAATGAACATAGAATGACAAAGCTAGTGTTTCTTTCATGGAACTTGTGGTATAGAGTACAATCAATTAGCACTGTGATCACCTCAGTTTAGTTAGTCTATGTTCCCCCAAAAAACACTTTACAAAAGAATAAGGACCTACATGTATATGCACACCTAAGGGATTAGAGTCCTGTTACTGGAATTGAGAGAAACAGAGCGCCTGATCCAAAACACCATCATTGCCACCCCCATAAACTTGGAAAAAAGTGCTGGTTCCAACTTCAATCCCAATTTGAACTTCCAGTTTGGGCCTCCTTCTATAATGGATTGAACAAGAACCCTAGATCTGAACAGCCTTCAATTTTCACAAGGTTCATATTAAATTCTGCATCAGCGTTCAAAAGTTTGTGTCCAGTCTGAAAATGGACTGAACAAAGCAATGGAGAAAAATATCATAGCTGATCTAATAGGTCTTTTCCATTACTGATGTCTGTGGTTCTGTGAACCAGCAGCTAAGCATTCATGCTTGAGCCCTTCAATCAGTAGCTGCTTTGTAGCCTTCCATCTTTAGCACCGTTCTTCCATGCTCCAAGGATCTACAATTTTGTCCAACTCACTGAACTTAAACCACTCTTTTGCTATAAGACTTGGCTTGAGCTGGAGTTCATGTATCTCCCCACTATGCCAGTAGGGCATTTTTTCTGTCAGATGATTCCTAACCGTTTTCTCCAGCTGACCCTTGTACTGTCAGCACTGTGCATTCTGATGAGTTTGGCTGAAGGTTAAACCATTAACTTCTATGACATAACCAAAATGCAAAAACCTGCATTTTTCTGGAATAGGTTAGGAGTTAGACCTTTTCTGTTTAATATTTCTAGGTTTAACCTAATGTTCATAAATCTATCTATCTATCTATCTATCTATCTATCTATCTATCTTTGAGCTTTTGTTTGTTTGTTTTTTGTTTCCTCCTTGATGCCAAAAAATTCTGCTAGAGAAAACATAGGAGAGATCATTTGTCTTTGCAAAAGTGTGAGACTACCTGCTGAGAAGACTTCCCGCTGGGCAGCCCTATGTGGCAGGCTTCTGTGCTGAAAATTCTATCTTGCCACTTCTGAGGCTTTCTCTGAGGAAATTGCTATGAATGAAAACTCAGAAAACCAAGAAACCACCCAGGAACGTTTTCTTGAAGACACTGTCCCACCGACTCCATAATTCCAAGGACTCCAGTGCAAACAGTTAAATGTTGAGCACTTTGTATGCACTGTTATTATAGATGCTGAATAAAAACTAATATTAATTGAATCAGAACTATTTAAACGTTCTTCTTTAAGCATTCATCCAGAAGGTGCACCAGTTATAAGCTTGATAACTGTACATCTCATCATCTGTTGAATGAATAAGTACAGGGTTTAATTCTTCAAGGCACCTTCTAGGGATCCTTCCACATAACATCTGAGATCATTCTGTGGAAATAAAACCTGGATATAAATATTCTTGAATAACAGTATTTTTTCATATGTTTATAGAGAATGAAGTGCTGCTTGAAGGTGCTGAATTGATGGTCCTGGAACCCGGTATTTATTCAGAGTATGGGTACACACATGGTCGAGCTTTCTCACAAGTGTGTCTCAACCCTTGCAAAAGGGTAGCTACCACATCTGTCTAATTACTGATATATGAAAAAGACATGATTCCTGCCCTCACAGAGCTTACAGTCTATTTAATCCTTGATTTGTCTGTTGATATGGTCAACAGTCCCTCAGGTACTAGATTGTGCTACTGAATCCATTTCATATAGGCCGTTGAACTCCTGTTAGAAGGTAATAACTTCTGGTTATTGTTGACAGGTGCTGGCTTTCAACTAGTGACTCAGAAATGAAATTCTCATTATCTCATTACCAATCCACTGCATTCTTCCATCATCTTACTTGTACAAAACATCATGTTAAAATTCAGGCCTCCAGAAGAGTCTTGTGTATTTGTGTATCCTGCATTGAGTATCTATGTGAACAATATGTTCTTCCAGAAGGATTAATTGCAATCTTATTTTGATAAGTGAGCCAGAGTAGGGTGATGGCATGTGCATAAGAAGCAGGAAGCCTGCTAAACAACCAGTGGGGCTACTGGATGATCGAGCTACTAAAGGAGCACTCAAGGACGAAAACGCCATTGTGGAGAAACAAAATGAATTCTTTGCATCTGTCTTCATGGCTGAGATCTGAGGGAGATTCCCAAACCTGAGCCATTCTTTTTAGGTGACGGATCTGAGGAACTCTCCCAGATTGATGTATCATTAGAGGAGGTTTTAGAACAAATTGATAAATTCAACTTCAGTAACTCACCAGGACCAGATGTCATTCACCCAAGAGTTCTGAAGGAACTCAAATGTGAAATTACAGAACTACTAACTGCAGTCTGTAACCTATCATTTAAATCAGCTTCTGTACCAGATGACTGGAGGATAGCTAATGTGATGCCAGTTTTTAAAAAGGGCTCCAGAGGTGATCCCGGCAATTCCAGACCTGTAAACCTGACTTCAGTATCGGGCAAACTGGTTGAAACTATAATAAAGAACAATATTCTCAGACATATAGATTAACATAATTTGTTAAGGAAGAGTCAACAGGGTTTTAGTAAAGGAAAATCATGCCTCACCAATCTACTAGAATTCTTTGAGGGGGTCAACAAGCATGTGGACCAAGTCAATCCAATGGACATAGTGTACTTAGATTTTCAGAAAGCCTTTGACAAGGTCCCTCACCAAAGGCTCTTATGCAAAGTAAGTTGACACGGGATAAGAGGGAAGGTGCTCTCATGGATTGGTAACTGGTTAAAAGATAGGAAACAAAAGGTCAGTTTTCAGAATGGAGGGAGGTAAATAGTGGTGTCCCCCAGGAGTCTGTTCTGGGACCAGTCCTATTCAACATATTCATAAATGATCTGGAAAAAAGAGTAACCAGTGAGGTGGCAAAATTTGCAGATGACATAAAATTACTAAAGATAGTTAAGACCCAGGCAGACTGCGAGGAGCTACAAAAGGATCTCTCAAAACTGGGTGACTGGGCAACAAAATGGCAGATGAAATTTAATGTTGATAAATGCAAAGTAATGCACATTGGAAAGCATAATCCCAACTATACATATAAAATGATGGGGTCTAAATTAGTTGGTACCATTCAAGGGAGAGGTCTTGGAGGCATTGTGGATAGTTCTCTGAAAACATCCACTCAATGTGCAGTGACAGTCAAAAAAAGCGAACAGAATGCTGGGACTAATTAAGAAAGGGATAGATAATAGGACAGAAAATATCATGTTGCCTCTATATAAATCCATGGTACGCCCACATCTTGAATAGTGTGTGCAGATGTGGTCGCCCCATCTCAAAAAAGATATATTTGAATTGGAAAAGGTTCAGAAAAGGGCAACAGAAATGATTAGGGGTATGGAATGGCTTCCATATGAGGAGAGATTAATAAGACTGGGACTTTTCAGCTTGGAAAAGAGACAGCTAAGAGGAGATATGGGACCGAATTAGGGACCGAATGGCTAGGCAGCAGTTCTGCGGAAAAGGACCTAGGGGTGACAGTGGACGAGAAGCTGGATATGAGTCAGCAGTGTGCCCTTGTTGCCAAGAAGGCCAATGGCATTTTGGGATGTATAAGTAGGGGCATAGCGAGCAGATCGAGGAACGTGATCGTTCCCCTCTATTCGACATTGGTGAGGCCTCATCTGGAGTACTGTGTCCAGTTTTGGGCCCCACACTTCAAGAAGGATGTGGATAAATTGGAGAGAGTCCAGCGAAGGGCAACAAAAATGATTAGGGGTCTGGAACACATGAGTTATGAGGAGAGGCTGAGGGAGCTGGGATTGTTTAGCCTGCAGAAGAGAAGAATGAGGGGAGATTTGATAGCTGCTTTCAACTACCTGAAAGGGGGTTCCAAAGAGGATGGCTCTAGACTGTTCTCAATGGTAGCAGATGACAGAACGAGGAGTAATGGTCTCAAGCTGCAGTGGGGGAGGTTTAGATTGGATATTAGGAAAAACTTTTTCACTAAGAGGGTGGTGAAACACTGGAATGCGTTACCTAGGGAGGTGGTAGAATCTCCTTCCTTAGAGGTTTTTAAGGTCAGGCTTGACAAAGCCCTGGCTGGGATGATTTAACTGGGAATTGGTCCTGCTTTGAGCAGGGGGTTGGACTAGATGACCTTCTGGGGTCCCTTCCAACCCTTATATTCTATGATTCTATGATTCTATGATATGATTGAGGTCTATAAAGTCATGACTGGTAAAGGGAACGTAGATAAGGAAGTGGTGATTTCTACTTCTCATAACACAAGAACTAGAGGTCACCAAATGAAATTAATAGGCAGCAGGTTTAAAACAAATAAAAGGAAGCATTTCTTCACACAACGCACAACCAACCTGTGAAACTCCTTGCCAGAGGATGTTGTGAAGGCCAAGACCATAACAGGGTTCAAAAAAGAACTAGCTAAATTCATGGAGGATAGGTCTATCTATGGCTATTAGCCAGGATGGGCAGGAATGGTGTCCCTAACCTCTGTTTGCCAGAAGCTGGGAATGAGCGATAGGGGCTGGATCACTTGATGATTACCTGTTCTGTTCATTCCCTCTGGGGTACCTGGCACTGGCCACTGTCGGAAGACAGGATACTGGGCTAGATGGACCTTTGGTCTGACCCCGTAGGGCCATTCTTATGTTATTATATTATGTTCATTCTAGAAGTGAGATGAGGTGCCATTACCTTGAGCACCACTGAAATAAAAAGAGAGAGAGAAACTAGTAATTCCCTTGGATTAATTTCTAAGAACAACATGGATAAGGAACTCTCTTAGACATGACTTAAAATTACATATAATGAGCATGGGGAGGAAGAGATGGTTAGAAGAATGGGCTGGATGAATGGACTATACGGTGGATAGAAAGCTGGCTAGATCGTCCGGCTCAACGGGTAGTGATCAATGGCTCGATGTCTAGTTGGCAGCCGGTATCAAGCGGAGTGCTCCAAGGATCGGTACTGGGGCCAGTTTTGTTCAATATCTTCATTAATGATCTGAAGGATGGCATGGATTGCACCCTCAGCAAGTTTGCAGATGATACGAAACTGGAAGGAGTGGTAGATATGGTGGAGGATAGGGATAGGATACAGAGGGACCTAGACAAATTAGAGGATTGGGCCAAAAGAAATCTAATGAGGTTCAACAAGGACAAGTGTAGAGTCCTGCACTTAGGATGGAAGAATCCCATGCACTGCTACAGACTAGGGACTGATTGGCTAGGCAGCAGTTCTGCAGAAAAGGACCTAGAGGTTACAGTGGACGAGAAGCTGGATATGAGTCAACAGTGTGCCCTTGTTGCCAAGAAGGCTAACAGCATTTTGGGCTCTATAAGTAGGAACATTGCGAGCAGATTGAGGAACATGATCATTCCCTTCTATTCGACATTGATGAAGCTTCATCTAGAGTAGTGTGTCCAGTTTTGTGCCCCATACTACAAGAAGGATGTGGAAAAATTGGAAAACATCCGGTGGAGGGCAAAAAAATGATTAGGGGGCTGGAGCACATGACTTATCAGGAGAGGCTGAGGGAATTGGGCTTATTTAGTCTGCAGGAGAGAAGAGTTAGGAGGGGGATTTGATAGCTGTTTTTAACTACCCGAAAGGGGGTTCCGAAAAGGATGGATCTAGACTGTTCTCAGTGGTAGCAGATGACAGAACAAGGAGTAATGGTCTCATGTTGCAGTGGGGGAGGTTTACGTTGGATATTAGGAAAAACTTTTTCACTAGGAGGGTGGTGATGCACTGGAGTGGGTTACCTAGGGAGGTGGTGGAATCTCCTTCCTTAGAGGTTTTTAAGGTCAGGCTTGACACAGCCCTGGCTGGGATGTTTCAGTGGGTGATTGGTCCTGCTTTGAGCAGGGGGTTGGACTAGATGACCTCCTGAGGTCCCTTTCAACCCTGATAGTCTATGATTCTATATTTCAAAGAGGAGTTATCACGATTCTTTTTGATAGGCTCCGAATTTTTCAGATGAGGAAAAGAAATATTGCAAAAGAGGGTATTCCTTATTTAACATTCTCAGCTAAATTAGGTGGGTTTATATTCTCTAGCCTGCTCAGATTGTCTGCCAGCAGTATCAGCTGAAGAAGATCAAAGACAACTCAAACTACATTAATGATGTAACTAAAATCACCCACCTTTCCTGTATCAATTTGAATCTCTGCAAAACCAGATTAACTAGTTATCATGCTGCAACCACCATGCATTTTGGTACTATTCAACATGGCCACACAAGTCCCTGCTACATAAGGAGAGGCCCAAGATTCAAACACAAGGTGGTTACAGATCAGGGCTGAGATGCAGTGGTAGAAATAGGTAATAAGGTCTGTATAAAGACTTGCTGTGCTATGCCTGTTTCTACCCACTGTTTTAGTTTCTGATTTTTATGGGCACTAGAATTCAATTACAAAAATAAAACAAAAGACAGGGCCACATTTCACAGACATCGTTTGTTTCCCAAAGATGTTTCCTACCGGGTGTTGGATTCATTTTCTATGAGATAAAGAGAGGGCAGGCTATCATAAAACAACTACCGGTGAGAAGGATCTGTCCTTAAGATGCAGGTTCTGAATGTCATTTTGACAGTGTGTATGTCCATACAACAGATGTGTCTGTTTAAACATCCTTTCCTGGAAAGGAAATATTTGATTTTGATCAAAGATTTAAGAAACACCGTATCTACAGAGGGCCAGGCATCTTCCTTCTCTTTTCATCAGGAAGCTCTTCAAGAAGGAAATGTACAGCAAACAATTTATCTGAGAATGACCTGGCTTTGGTGAGCCTTGGAGAGGTCATAAGTTCCCCGTTACCAGCTCCATACGTTTTTTTTTTCTTCCTGCGATTTGATAGAAAGTGGTGGCATTTTTTAGGCTTGCTCATAACACCTCTCTGGTTATATACTGAAACGTTGTGTTTCCCAGACTCATGACGATTCTGACAGTAAGATTAAGACAAAAGCTTACTTGTTTATAGAACGCTGGTTAATTTCTTCTTATTATTTTATTTAAACTGCTTCTTTGGAAAAGTCACTCAAGACCATAGTAAAAGAGGATTTATTGCTAACAGCACACAGGTTAGTGATAAATTACCCTCTTGATATTTAGGCTATTTAGGGTACACTGGGGAAGAACCATCTTCCCTGGAGAATCATAGAATCATAGAATATAAGGGTTGGAAGGGACCCCAGAAGGTCATCTAGTCCAACCCCCTGCTCGAAGCAGGACCAATTCCCAGTTAAATTATCCCAGCCAGGGCTTTGTCAAGCCTGACCTTAAAAACCTCTAAGGAAGGAGATTCTACCACCTCCCTAGGTAACGCATTCCAGTGTTTCACCACCCTCTTAGTGAAAAAGTTTTTCCTAATATCCAATCTAAACCTCCCCCACTGCAACTTGAGACCATTACTCCTCGTTCTGTCATCTGCTACCATTGAGAACAGTCTAGAGCCATCCTCTTTGGAACCCCCTTTCAGGTAGTTGAAAGCAGCTATCAAATCCCCCCTCATTCTTCTCTTCTGCAGGCTAAACAATCCCAGCTCCCTCAGCCTCTCCTCATAACTCATGTGTTCCAGACCCCTAATCATTTTTGTTGCCCTTCGCTGGACTCTCTCTAATTTATCCACATCCTTCTTGAAGTGTGGGGCCCAAAACTGGACACAGTACTCCAGATGAGGCCTCACCAATGTCGAATAGAGGGGAACGATCACGTCCCTCGATCTGCTCGCTATGCCCCTACTTATACATCCCAAAATGCCATTGGCCTTCTTGGCAACAAGGGCACACTGCTGACTCATATCCAGCTTCTCGTCCACTGTCACCCCTAGGTCCTTTTCCGCAGAACTGCTGCCTAGCCATTCGGTCCCTAGTCTGTAGCTGTGCATTGGGTTCTTCCGTCCTAAGTGCAGGAGCCTGCACTTATCCTTATTGAACCTCATCAGATTTCTTTTGGCCCAATCCTCCAATTTGTCTAGGTCCTTCTGTATCCTATCCCTCCCCTCCAGCGTATCTACCACTCCTCCCAGTTTAGTATCATCCGCAAATTTGCTGAGAGTGCAATCCACACCATCCTCCAGATCATTTATGAAGATATTGAACAAAACCGGCCCCAGGACCGACCCTTGGGGCACTCCACTTGATACCGGCTGCCAACTAGACATGGAGCCATTGATAACTACCCGTTGAGCCCGACAATCTAGCCAGCTTTCTACCCACCTTATAGTGCATTCTTCCAGCCCATACTTCCTTAACTTGCTGACAAGAATACTGTGGGAGACCGTGTCAAAAGCTTTGCTAAAGTCAAGAAACAATACATCCACTGCTTTCCCTTCATCCACAGAACCAGTAATCTCATCATAAAAGGCGATTAGATTAGTCAGGCATGACCTTCCCTTGGTGAATCCATGCTGGCTGTTCCTGATCACTTTCCTTTCATGCAAGTGCTTCAGGATTGATTTTTTGAGGACCTGCTCCATGATTTTTCCAGGGACTGAGGTGAGGCTGACTGGCCTGTAGTTCCCAGAATCCTCCTTCTTCCCTTTTTTAAAGATTGGCACTACATTAGCCTTTTTCCAGTCATCCAGGACTTCCCCCGTTCGCCACGAGTTTTCAAAGATAATGATGTGGGTGAGTGTCTTGGAGTTGAGTTTGGGCATGTGCAATCTCCACTGGAGAATGAAGTGGATTTTAATATACTATTCTGGAGATAGGAAAGAGAAATAATAGTTATATATATGTATAAAACCTCTTTCATCCAGAGAACTCAGGACCAGATCTTGTCACCCTTATTTATGTTGCTTAAGATTGTACTTTTGAGGGCATTCAGCACCCCAAAATTAAAAATTCTGTGCACAATATTTTAAAATTCTGCAAAATTCTTCAAGTTTAATTTGTCAATAAATAAATGCAGAGGCTACAGCATGGCAGTAGGAAGCACAAGCCACTGGCTGCATGAAGGTGGGAGATCACCCTGCAGCTTCCTCACCCCCCAACCCAGGGACACGGACTCAGCAGTGAGGCTGCACCTGACCCTGACCCAGCACAAGGCCTTTGCCTGCCCCAGAAACACCCTGGGGCCTTGCCCCGCTGTGCTAGGTGCACCAGGTGTGGGGCAGGCAGGCTCCACCAGGCAGTATCCAAGTATGGAGGGGCTCACTGTGGGGGGATCCAGGTGTGGGTGAGAGGATTCTGTGTGGGACAATCTGGGTGCAGGCAGCAAAGTAGGGGGGCTAAGTGTGGGAGGATCTGCATCCACAGAGGCTCATTGGGGGGTTCCAGGTGCAGGAGCAATGGGACGCTGCAGGGGCTTCCAGATGAAAGTGGTTGGAGCTCAGCAGAGGGGTTTATGTGGGGGTTTATGTGGGGGGGAGCTCAGCAGGGTGGTCTGGGTACTGGGGAGTGGGGCTTCGTGGGGTGGGGATCTGGGTGCAGCTAATTGGGGGTTAGTGGCATGGGGGTCTGGATGTGGGGCCTCAGGGTGGTACAGGGGGGTGGGACTCGTCAGGGTGGGGGTTTCAGTGAAAGGATCTCAGTGGGGTGGTCTGGGTGCAGGGATGGGGTTCCAGAGGCAGGGCGTCTGGGTGCGGGGGGCTCCCGATGCATGGGCTGAGGTTCAATTCATGAGGTTTAGTTATGGAGAGCTAGGAGGTTCTGGGTGTACGGGATGAGCTTGGCAGGAGGTCCGGATGCCTGGGGCTTGGGCAAATGGGGGAGCAGCTCCCCATACAGTGAACCCTCCCCCTGCAGCTAAGGAGTGATGGGGGAAGGAAGGAGGGGAGGGTGCTAAGCTTCCTGCAGCTTGGGAAGGTTTCTGGGGGAGGGTCTGACACAGCCGCAGCCACTCCTTGCAGTGGAAGAGAAAGTCCTCTCCAGTGGTAGGAGCTACTGGCTGGGGTGTCCCCAGCTCTGCGGTGATTTACCTCTGCGCCGACTGCGCCGGGTGCCTGAAGTGATGTACCTGCGTAGCAAGGGAGTGGTCTGTGACTGCTGTTGCAGCTTCCCTTTGCTTCCCTGTCAGAAAGTCATTTTTCTGTGGGGAAGCAAAGAAATCTGTGTGGAACATGAATTCTGCACATGCGCAGTGGTGCAGAATTCCCCCAGGAGTAAGACTGTCAAAGCTTCAAAGTTGCACAACCATCCTCTGCCCTCCTGTGTGCATGCACTATGAGTCAGAAGTGTAATATGAGTTCATCTGTATGCCCTGTCTAAATATGAGGCATCTGCATTCTGACCCGTTTTCCAAAAGATACCCAGTGGCAACATCTTTGTTGTTGCTGTGGTTGGGTGTTTCACAAGTAGCAACTCTTTTCCAGGCTTACCCAATAGATTTTATCTGATAGCTATTATTACATTATGTAACGCTTTTTTTATGCCATACTGTGTACTTTTTCCATCTCCATGTCTTTTCAGGAAGCTGCTGTTTTTTTAATCACCCGCACCAGATAGAGTCTTTTCCTCAAAGGTTAGTCATCAATGGACACATTCCTCTTGGTTATCCATAGTTGGTTCTGCTTGATTTCTTGACAAATTCAGGTTCCAGGATGGTCCTACAGGCTCACTGTTGCAGTGTTGCTGCCTTTAGCGGAAGGACAGTTGCACAAACGGTGGTTGAGAGGGTTCAGGAGATACTTGTATTTAAAAATACATATATAAAGAGGCAGACAGGAAATGCCTGGCTATTAGATACCTAACTCAGACATTAATCAGTGTGGTGTCCGCTTTAACATTTTCCATGCGAGTTCATTTGGGGAGCAGATGCACAATTCTGCTTGATTTTACAAGACAGATAATTAGCATCTACAGGCTTATAAATAGGATTTTTACAGCACAACAGTTAAGCCTCAATTATTGGTGTTCAGTTCACTCTGGTTCTATTCCATTTTGAGGGAAATACTGGTCTATTAAACCAGACCGTGAAACCATATACATCTATGGGTAGCAGATTCTTATTAAAACCATGGTTTGAGGGGTAGATTAATTACTTTGGGTATTTCTTTTCAGTTGTGTTGCCTTTCTATTCTTTCTTTCTGATAACTCATTATTGCCAGTGCTGTTTTTCTGGATTCTCCTTCAAGTTCTGCAAATGACTCACTTCATGGCCTTGGTCAGGTCAGTTTACTGAACCTCAGTTTCCACATCTGTGAAATATGTTTTCCTTTGTAAAGCACTTTGAGATCCTTGGATGGAATGTGCTGTGTACATTCTATGCATGATTCCATTAACAAAGTTCCCTTGAGTTGATTCCAGTGCCATTTAAATGCACTGGTCAGCAGGTGACACAGAAGACTTATTGTTCATATCATGTTCTAACAACATTTACAGTTGTTAGATGAGGGTTTGCAACAAATCTCATGCTTCAGGGCATAAGCTGATCACCTGCCAGGTATCAGGAGGGAACTCATTCCTGCGTGTACAGCAGCGCACAGTTGGCTAGATGGATAATTTCTCTATAGATATTGGTATCAGCCACTGTCAGAGAGAGCCTGTTGGATTTAATGGACCAGTGAGATTGGGAAAAATCTTATGATTCTAACAATACTATGCTAAAATACTATATAGTTCCAGTTCCACCAGTGAGGGGCCTTGAAGTAATTTTTCCAATCCAGTTATCCCATGACATCATTTGACAGCTACCCTGTCCCATCAGGATGGATGGGATGATAGGTTAAAGGAAAAGGTACATTGATCGATCTCCTGGATGGCTTCACAGCACTCGAGCAGCAGCAGCAACAAGGCCAGACAGTAGAATATGCTGTAATAGCCTTCAGCCCTCCCGCCCCTTCTTCAATTGGTGTTTGCACACAGCATAGGCAGGACTGAATTATTGTGACCTAACAAAAGAAGCGAGCAATAACTCTGGTGCTTGCTGGCTGCAAGCCATGCAGGATTGAATACATTTTGAATACACCTCCTTCCTGAAGAGTTGTGGAAGTTAATCGCTTCCAGTTTTTCAAATTTAGGGAAAAATCCATAGTCGCCTCAGCTTCAGGTCTTAGTATTATTGGATAATCAAATACAATTATTACTGCTGAAATAAACTGTGCCCCTCTCTCTTCTGTGAACAGCAATGAGGGAAGTCACTGCAACCTTCGCTGGGGCTGGGTGAAGAGTTTCAATAATTGGGCCTACAAATTTACTTATCTGTTCCATCTAAATTAACCCAAGAGGGGACATCCATGGACAGATTGCTACTCTTTTACCCTAGTTAAGTGAGCTGTTTCGTTGTAGCAGGCAAAAGCTGTTTTCCCCATGATGAATTCACAAAGGCACACACATGCCTTATGGAATAAATGGGCAGGCAAATCATTTACAGGTGCTTCCCCTTCGTATCCAACTTCTGTGGTCACTTGAATCATCCTTGCTTCCTTAGCTCTCTTCCTACATTTAGCTGCCACTTTCCCTCTCTATCCAGAGCACTCCTGTAACTCTCACTTCTCTTGTTCTTTTCCTCTATTCCCTGCTTTCCAGAAAAATGTGCTCTCCACTTGGCTTACAGCTCTGAGCTGCTGTTTTCCCCACCTTGTCCATGACACTTCCACAGCTTCCACTCCCACACCACTCTTCCTTTTGTCAGCCCTCGCTTTGCCACCCTGATTAAACTAATTGAATGGCTCTCACCTCCAAGTCTGTGTTATATGGTCCTGTGACTGACTTTGGTGATACAGGTGCCTGGAGGTTGCAAATCACATATGTACATAATATATAGATATGTCTGTAAGAATATATTGAGAGACCTTTCGTGTTTCTTTATGCTTTATTAAGTCTGTGCTACAGTTATTTATTTTTAAAATCATAGGGCTTGGCTTTATTCTGTTTGTTTTTCATATCATATCAGACATGTCAGGCCCTCGCTTCCTTTTTGTTGCCAAAGATTGTTGCTCCCCACTAGTAAGCAATAATGGTGAGAAATCTGTTTGTGACGATCTTGCCCCCTAGTGCCTAGAGGCTGGAAAGAGGATATAAGTGCTATGAATACAGTGGAGATGTTTCTTTTGTTGAAATAGTAGAATTATTGCTTTTGGATTCCAGGGCCTCCACTCCAGTTAATTCCCGGCAAGGAGGGACTGCTTTCACAGAACCAGGGAGTGGTTTAGGGCAGTGTTTCTCAATCTTTTTGATATCAGGGACCAGCTTGTTGCCTTCCTAAACTGTGGCAGGGAGATCTTAGGGACCGGTGCCGGTCTGCAGACCAGTCGTTGAGAAACACGGCTAGATTGTCGGGCTCAACGGGTAGTGATCAATGGCTCCATGTCTGGATGACAGCCGGTATCAAGTGGAGTGCCCCAAGGGTTGATCCTGAGGCTAGTTTTGTTCAATATCTTCATAAATGATCTGGAGGATGGTGTGGATTGCACTCTCAGCAAATTTGCGGATGATACTAAACTAGGAGTGGTAGATACGGTGGCAGGTAGGGATAGGATACAGAAGGACCTAGACAAATTGGAGGATTGGGCCAAAAGAAATCTGATGAGGTTCAGCAAGGACAAGTGCAGGATCCTGCCCTTAGGACGGAAGAATCCAATGCACCGCTACAGACTAGGGACCGAAAGGCTAGGCAGCAGTTCTGCGGAAAAGGACCTAGGGGTGACAGTGGATGAGAAGCTGGATATGAGTCAACAGTGTGCCCTTGTTGCCAAGAAGGCCAATGGCATTTTGGGATGTATAAGTAGGGGCATAGTGAGCAGATCGAGGGACGTGATCGTTCCCCTCTATTCGACATTGGTGAGGCCTCATCTGGAGTACTGTGTCCAGTTTTGGGCCCCACACTACAAGAAGGATGTGGATAAATTGGAGAGAGCCCAGTGAAGGGCAACAAAAATGATTAGGGGTCTGGAACACATGAGTTATGAGGAGAGGCTGAGGGAACTGGGATTGTTTAGTCTGCAGAAGAGAAGAATGAGGGGGGATTTGATAGCTGCTTTCAACTACCTGAGAGGTGGTTCCAGAGATGATGGTTCTAGACTATTCTCAGTGGTAGAAGATGACAGGACAAGGAGTAATGGTCTCAAGTTGCAGTGGGGGAGGTTTAGGTTGGATATTAGGAAAAAGTTTTTCACTAGGAGGGTGGTGAAACACTGGAATGCGTTACCTAGGGAGGTGGTAGAATCTCCTTCCTTAGAAGTTTTTAAGGTCAGGCTTGACAAAGCCCTGGCTGGGATGATTTTAAGTGGGGATTGGTCCTGCTTTGAGCAGGGGGTTGGACTAGATGACCTCCTGAGGTCCCTTCCAACCCTGATATTCTATGATTCTATGAACACTGGTTTAGGATAAAGGTTCTCAATCTTTTTCTCTCTGAGGCACCCCCCAACATACTATAAACATGCCAGGGCCCAGGAGGGGGCTTCAGGGCCCTTGGCATCAGCCACCGGATGTGTGTTTGGGGAGGCTTTTGGGACTTTACACAAGCGGAGCTCAGGGCTTCAGCTGCGGGGGTGGGGGGCCCAGGGCTCCGGACTTCAGCCACCGGGCTGGGGAGGGGGGCTGGGGCTGCGAGGGTTGGGAGCTCGGGGCTTCAGCCCCATGGGGGCTCTGTAGCTGAGGGCTTCAGCCCTGTAGCTCTGTGCCCGGTTTTAGCCCCACCAGGGCTAGGGGCCCTATGCTTCAGCCGTGGGAATCCACGGCCCCCTGAAACCAGCTTATGGCCTCCCAGGGGGCCACAGTTGAGAACTGCTGGTCTAGGGGATTCATGATAAAATCATAAATGAGTAACAGAAAGGAAGAGTTGTGCCTTTTGTATATTTAGCTTTGTGGCTGCCTGACAGATATAGCACACGGTTATTCTGCAAACAGCCACTTTGGCCAACCAGAATTGCCTTTGAAATATCCTTAAATTAGTGATGCAATTGGGAATCTTTAGATGCAAGACGGCTTGCCAGTAGTGCCTTAACTTGCTTTGTGAGACATGGTGGGTGAGATAATATCTTTTATTGGACCAGATTCTGTTGGTGAAAGCAACAAGCTTTTGAGCTACACAGAGCACTTTGTCAGGTCAGGGAAAGGTACTCAGAGAAGTCCCCACTGTTTTATTGAGTCTGGGATGCAATAGTGATGGACTTTCTGTTGCTCTTATTGTCTTGCTGATTGCTCATTGTCTGTCATTGTTTTCTCCATGTGTGTGCCATGTTTTTTCTGTGCCCAGAGGAGTTGGGGTGGGGCGGCAGATGGAAATACCAATACTGCCCACTTCCTCCATCCCCTTTGTGTTCCCAGCTGCTTCTATTCCTGTTAAGATATGTGTGGAAGCAAAAAACAAGGTTTATAAAGATTTATTGCAACATTTTCAAACATAGGCACTTATCTGTTGGCACCTCAATCCACTTTGACTTCATTGGGAGCTGCAGGTTCTCAGCACCTCTAAAATCAGGTCACTTGTTTAGGGATGAAATCCTGGCCCCAGTAAAGTCAATAGTAGAACTCCCAATGACTTCACTGGGGCCATGATTTCAGCCTAGGACTTAGATGTCTCTTTAAGCATACAGTTTTGCAGATTGGGGCCGAGCGCTTTACTGCATGGGTATAGTTTACATTTATTTTACTCTCCCTTGGTGTTCTTAACACGTGTTGTGTGGAACTCATTTAACCATGTGTAAAAATATAGAGGGGATATGGTCGTACAGGGGTTATCGCTTCAAAACGTGCTTCTCTTGTTCATTTTAGTTAGTCTTTCATATCTCTTGGTCTAATGACAGCATATGCAGTACAAACAGATCAGAGGCAACTCAGAGATTAATATCTTAGATACAATAGCTAAATAAATCTACTAAATAAGGGTAAAGCTAGATATCCTAATAAAGGAAATCCTACTTATTTTCAATTCCCTAGCTGATACCCAGCAGGTGCTGTGCTTATTTAATATTTCTCAAGTAGATTTCTTAGCATTTCTCTGCAATCAGCCTGCATATTTCATCTTGATGACTGAATTAAATGCTTCAGAAAGGCTTGGTAAATGCATTTTGCCAGCATTTCTATAATAGTTTGGTAAAAGCATATTTTAGAGGTCCCAGTAGGTGCAAATCATGTACTTTGTATTTCCCAAGTGCAAAGGTCATTTCACAGGAAGTGACATTAGACAGGACGCTGCAGAAGGAGCACAGAGGACAGCACATTGCTTTCATGGATTGTCTCTGCATTTTTCTGTATGTAGGACAGGAAAGGTCTGTAATAAAACCTCTCTGAGAAGTTTAATATGTACAAGATTGTGTCTACGTCAGCTTCTGGTGAGAGTTATAACATAGCGTGACACTCTGGGGTTCAGCCCAGAGTAGTGCGCGGTTTTGTCACCACTTGCCCTGACACTACCAGACAGCGCACCGGTCACACTCCGGCTTCTGCCACCCAGTTACTTTTTGAAGAACAACCCCAACATCCTCCCACTTCTAAATTTCTCCTGAATCGCCTGCCAATATGACAATCTGCTGGGATTCCCAGAATTGTGAGATACTGTGCTGCTCCTCTGAGCCTCAGCAAGTGAAGGCTTGTCTACATTACCCGCAGGATCAATGGGCAGCGATGGATCCAGCGGGGGTCGATTTATCGTGTCTAGTCTAGACGTGATAAATCGACCGCCGAGCACTCTCCCATCGACTCTGGTGCTCCACCGGAGCGAGAGGCACAGGCGGAGTCAATGGGGGAGCGTCAGCTGTCGACTCACTGCAATGAAGACACCGTGGTGAGTAGACCTAAATATGTCGACTTTAGCTATGTTATTCATGTAGCTGAAGTTATGTAACTTAGGATTGACCCCCACCCGCACCCTAGTGTAGACCAGGCCTGAGAATTTTGCTACTCCTAAACTGTGTGACAACTCCTTGACACACCAGCTTGTCTGCCTTGCCGGCAAACTCTTCAGGACACTGCCAGGCCAAACCTGACCTTGCAGGTAACAAACAATGAATCCCGGCTCCTGAATTCCACAGAGACATCTCCCTGCAGTGCCCAGACCTCTCCTGAAATACGCACCGAAGTTATTATGGTTGTTGCTTCTTTAGAAAGACAATGTACTGCAGCTCATTAATTTAACTGGGATTTGACTGTCACTCTTATTTCAATCACAGCAATGAATTGGTTTTTAATAAAAGTAGTTTGTTTAACCAAAGGATGTGGGATTAAAGGATGCCACGTATAAGGAATAAAGAAAGAAGATAGAAATTAGAGATTGAAAGACCTCCTAAGTTACCTGTCCATTCACCAGCCAGTGCAAGAGTGTTCAGTACAGAGTATATGATGACCACTGTTGACAGTTGGAGATAGATTATTAAACTGTGGAATGATCTGTCAAGTGAAGTTGTAGCAGCCTCATTGATTGGGATATTATAATTAGACTTGATAAAGCATTGGACTGTATATTGTAGGGAACAATCATGATGGACAAGATGATGTAAGAGGTCTTTTCCTTCTCCAGTGTATCTTGATTCTGCATTCTGGAGAACCAGAGGGCACTCGATAAAATTAAAAGAAATACATTTTTAAAAGGAGAAAAGGATAAGTGAATGCAACATGTAAATAGGTTGTGGAACTACCTGCCACAGGATATTATTGAAGCAAATAGCTTAGTGAGATTCAGAAAAGGCTGAACCATGGATAAGAATAGAAATCACACCTGCAGTTACTTGAGCTATGAAAAAATCATAATGGCTATCAATCATCATGCTTCATTGTGTAAACTGATTACCAGGTGGTGTTAGGAAGAAATTTTCCCCTATAGTATAGTACAGTATAATTAAGTGTTTTATGAGAGAATTATGTATCCAGAATTGGCTACCAATGGAAAAAGAAGGATGGCAGACTACATGGGCCATTGGTCTGTTCTGGTCTGGCAATTCTTACAGTATGTTCGTGTGTACGGGTTTGTGGGGGGGTGGGGTAGTTTAACCTTATGACTATTCCTAAAAAAGGAAAGGACAGGCCTTGCTTTGTATAATATCTGGGAATAGGTCAGGTTTTTCAGTGAGTAGCGGATTTGACCAATAGTCTGACAAGAATGTAGATTAACTTCCTATTGGATAAAAGTTGTTTGAAAGCAGAAATTAAAGCGCTTACTTAGTTGCTTTAATGCTTTTACTACAAAGCCTTTGTTAAAGGGCATCATTGTAGTCTGTCAAATTGTGTGAAATAATGGTATCACATTTTGCTAGTCAGTGTGTTTTCCTACAACAGCCAGTTAAGTGATGTGTAGTCATTTTTTGGGAAAACATTTTCTCCTTTCTGTCATGGTTGTAAATCCCCCCTTAATAGCTTGAGAATATTTTCCTGTATTGATTTCATCCGTGCTTTTGTGGTTGGTTGGTTGGTTGGTTGCTAGTTATTTGTTCTAGGTTTGGAATGAAACTAAAATTAAAACAGAGATTTTATTTTTGGTCTGAAAACAACTTCTGCTGGCAAACTGTCTTATTATTCCAGTACCTATTTGGCAACATTGTCATCAGCACCACTCTGGGAATCTTTTCCAACAGAGAAAAGCACCATCCACATAACCCGTGACTATCGTTTTTCTCTTGATTTTCATACTAACACAAAGAGACGTGTTTAAAGATGACCAGTTTAGAGCAAGATTCTGATGATGAGAGTGGTGTCTCTGCTCTGCAGCTTTGGAGGAGTACCACAGCTGTGAACCGCAGCTAGGACTTCATTCCGACCCCAGACTGCATGAGTTGTTCTGTCTCCAGCGACACAGTAAGTCTCCAAGCCTCCAGCTCTCTTTAGCGCATTGTGACCAACTCTCCTTCCAAATAGCTACGATTTCTCAAGCGCAAGGGGCTAACCCTCTGTTCTGCATTGTGATTTATATTACGGTAGCACCTAGAGGCCCTAACTGAGATCACAGTGCAAACACATAGTAAGAGACAGTTCTTGCCCCAAAGATCTTACAGTGTATATACACAAAAGAGACACAGGTCAGTAGGGGAAACAGAGACATAAAGTGTCTTTCCCAAGGTCACACAGCAGGTCACTGGCATATCCAGGAATAGAACCTACATCTCCTGGCTCTTAAGTCCCATGCTGTATACGCTAGTGAAATAGAATATGGGGTGCTAGCCTATAGAAAGAAGAGGCTTAGGAAAAGAAAGCTTTCCCCTTTCCTAGATAATTCAGGATCTAACCCAAACAAAGGGAGCCTGCAGAAGGAGAGTCTCTGAGAGTCAAATGCTTTGGTCCTGCTCTTCTCAACTAAAGAAGGAGAATTATCTGATTCTGAACTTGATGGCTCCTAAGAAGTTTAAAAGAGGGTGTTTGCTTTCCATGAAGCTACTTGAAACTGTATTGGAAAAAGGAGATTAACACTGGATATTCTACTGGGTACTCATGTCAAGGACAAGAGCCAGGATGTAAAGGATGGTAAACTCACAAGTAAATGGCTTCAATCAAATTCTAAGACGCATTTATACTTTCTTCTCTAGTTGGTAATAGGAGACATCATCTGATCTGATCAAGAATGTCCTGATAAGTACAAAAGGCTTAATAAATAAGCTCAGAAACTTTGTGTAGTACCACAAAATATAAAGCCAAGATTGTAACTTTACCCAAAATAGCCTCTTTGTTAAAGGGCCCATTCATCCCATCTGAAGGTGATTTCCTCCCCGACAAGCCTGCTGATAGATGGGTAGGATTTTCTTCACATTCTAACTATCCCATCTCCTCCCCTGTGGCTCTCCAGGCATCAGAGACCTCTACTCATTTTGCATGGACTATACTTATTTAGGCAGATTCACTTCCTTCTAGAAAGAAAAATATAAGCTCATTGCTTCAAAGTATCTCCTTGGCTGCCAACTTCATTTCTGATTGATCCGTGAACTCTCTCTATTTAGCCTCTAGTCTCATGGTATCTAATGTGCTTGATACCACACTTCTGGCTACAGGCTAGGAAGGCAAACGTTAAGGCTGCACACCTGATGGGATCCATTAAGAATTTTGTAGGAAAGTGTTTGAAGAGCCACTGAAAAAAGGAAGGGTGGAAGCATCTCCATGAGATTGTCTACCATCAGTCATTCTCTAGACACTTTTATCCTATCTACGTTCATCCTTCCCCCAGAAGAGTCCTAGGTTCCTCCTGCAACCACCACCTTTTATCTTGCTCCCAGCTCTTAGCTGTCCTCCTAACAGAGAGAAGGGAATACACATCTCTTTCTCTTTTGGCAACATGATTTGGCCTCAAACATGTTTTCCAGACTTGCTTTAAACACAGTAAAGCTTCATCCACATTGGCTGAAGTTCACTTGGAAGGTTCATAAAACGTAACCAGCCCTTTGATGAACCTGGGCTGAGCTTTGGACTTGGACCATGTATCAAGTAAGTTTCACTTTCTGGTGCACTCATGCTAATGCAATGCAGTTTTGGTTTGGTTTCCAGCATTCCACTGGTACGTCTTCACTGGCATGGTTTTCAAAAAAAATCTGCGTAAACCAGCCTTGCATGTTTTCTATGGAAATTGACCAGCCTAGCCACAAAAGATTCTTACTATTACCCAGTGTCATAGAAAACAGACTAACCATCTAATATGCACCTGTCAAAAACAAACAAAACTTTGCCCCACACAAGCAAATGGCTAAAGTTTTGCAAGGCTGCTGTAAACCTTTTTATTAGTGTTAGGCTTAGTGAAAACAATTTCTACAAAGTCTAACCTTTGGTTCTAAATTATGGGAAAAAGTCCTTGTAAGCAGATTTGTATGTAATCATTTGCAGAGAACCTCAGACTTTATATTGGGTGTTTCTGATCAAATACAGCATTAGTGTCATATCGAGACAGGCCATTTCATGGGCAGCTCATCATCCTTCCTACTGATTACATTATGCTTTTACAAGTTGGTTTTGAGTAAAGCTGAGCAAGCCTTTGTAATGCTGATCCATAATTAGGCTTGTACGTCCCATAAAACTTTAGCAAATGTAAATGATTTGCATAAATATTCCTGAAGCAAGAAGCAAGAGCATGAATAGGCAAGAGTGATTTGGATTGTATATATTGACCCTCTTTATGGGAAGGTTATTTCATACAAGCAGTTTCTTGTGTAGCTGGAAATCAGATGACATGTTTGTATTTCATTGTAACTGCCCAATCTCAGTCACTGGGCTTGTTTTTTAAAACATTTCATGGCTTCCTTGCAACCGTTTCTGCTGTTGGGTACACAAATGACTCAGCTGTACAGTCCGCTCATGTAATGGTCTGTGTAATTTTCTGAAAATCTAGCCCATTGTTTCTAGGGTGGCAGAACCCTGAGAGGTTCAGACTGTAGTCACACATTTCAGTGAACCTCCAGCCATACACAGGGCTAAAATATCTCCCAAGCACACAGGGCATCATGACCATTACTGCACCACCATAGAGCATCTCAGGCCACAGGAGAAATGGAGTTTTAGGGAGCAGAAATTCCCTACCTGCTCCCCTCCGCTCCATCCTGGTTCAAGGGATAGTAATTTTTTTCTGGCTTGTTTTACTGCACTGGCTTAGCTGGTCTGGGGAGCAGGGGGAGCGGGAGAGAAGAACCAAGACTTTGTCCATTCCTCGTCTCTCCCCACCTCCACCCCACTCTGGCGGGGAGTAAGCGGGCATGGAATGTTACCCCAGCAGGCTCCAGCTCAAGTTCCAGCCTGCACAAGAAAGACATGGGGTCTGTCGATGAGGCGGTGAGGGAACAGGGAAGGATGTATGTAGTCTCCCCACCAGCCCCGTGAAACTTCCCTGGAACAGTTCATAGAGCCCTGACTCATATTCACTGTTCTATGGATGTCTGGCCCCCCACCCCTTGCTCCGGAAGAAGCCACAGCCAGATATAGCTCTACTGGGATTACACTAGCAAGTACTCCGTAACAGGGCTTCTGTGCAGATCCTGCAGATACCTGGAATCCTCTGAGCCACCTACCTTCTGCGGCTGCACCTCTCTAAGGAAATCACTGTAGCATCTTCCCCAGAAAGAAATGCCCTTTCACTGCACTGTTGTTGTTTTCATCAGGATGAACATCTGCCCAAAAGAACCTGCAAGGCACAGGTTGAGTTCAGCAAACTTGAACAGGGTTGTTCTCAAATTCCTGCCCATCCCTTGGCTATTTCATGCATGGGAAGGACTTTTTCATAATGCATATACCACCCTGGCAAACTACAGCATAAAACACATCATGGCAGTTTATAGCAGAGATTAAAATGTACTTCGGGGCCACAAAATCCTATGTACAACATCCACCATGCTGGTGATATCGGTAACATATTGTCCCCTAACTCTGAGGGAGTTCAAGTGAGGTTCAGTATTTCACCCTAACCTTTTATTTGTCCTGTTTCTAATACTCCAGACTTCTATGCAGTGCCCACCATTATTTTTCATTTTCAAGGCACATGTACTTAAATCGTTATTTTGGTGATGTAGTAACTGCCCAGACTTTTCTTGTTCAGATGATCTTCATTTGCCCCTTTTATTCCTCCCCTTTACTCTGCAGCTGTAAATCAACACACAAAATTATTAAAATAAAAAAAAACCCAAATCTCAGGTGAAACTTCAGGAAACAGAAATGATTAAGAATAGTTTTCAAAAGTGACTTTTAAAAATCAATTCTAAGTGCAAGATATATATTTCCTGTTGAACTAGCGCTGTTGTGACCACCTATTGTTAAAGAACAGCAATAAATTTCAATAACAACTTCTTATTCATATGATTCACTGACATATTTTGCCAGACAGCTAATGTGGCTTGCTTTTTTTGCCAGAGGTGTTTTATGCTGTCCATAGGAAAGGCATGATATGCTGCCCATAGGAAAGGTGTGACTGCTGTGAGTCCTCAGGAGAATTCTTTCTTTCTCTCTCTCCCTACCTCCCTTTCTGAGGAAGCCAGACTTCTGTAAGCTAAGAAAGAAGCATTTTTCCATGTGATAATCAGGGGACTGTTTCAAATAATATGTTCCCCTCACCTTGAAAATCAAAATGCCAGAAGGGCATAGATATTCTCCCACTCCCCTCCTCAAAGCAGCAGGGGCTCCAATGCTCTGAAAGGCAACCGGAGCAAATTACTGTATTTTATATTCTACAGAGAGAGCAAGTTAACTCTGTTAAGGAGGCAGGGCAGTGCCTCTCCTGCATTCTTCTACATGTCAGCAACCCATTTAAAATGCAGTGGTTGGAATGCCCTGATGCCAGCTCTGCTGATTCCTATGCAAGACGGGTCGTCCTAGCCTAGTGCACGGTACAGGTCTCACCCTTACTGCATTGCTTCACGCTGATCAGTTTTAGTCAATTAGGAATGGTGAGGGGAAACTGACTGACTCTTTGGGGTGGGGGAGAAGTAGATACAGGTACAAACATATTTCCGTTGTGTAAGCAGGTCATGGATTTCTCCAGCTCAAAACTAGATACATTTTTAATATAGATCAGTATGATTTAGCTTGGATGTCAAGAAGGATTGCTCAAAACCACTTTGTAATGAAGAAAAAAAGTGCATATGTTTAGATTCCCTTTTTGTTTGACAGGGTAATAAACTCATCCAGCAGATGCAGATTATGGAGTACACATTTTGTATCATTTATCCAGCCATGTTTTGAATCAAGAATGGCTACCAGCGTTATTTTTTAAAGACAAGGCTTGTGCTGTGTTATAATTTGATTATAATGGTGCTTGTCATTGCCAGTATAATTAAGGATCCCTCACATAACTGTTATAAACTTCGTTTTTAGGACTATGTAATAAACCAAGCACTTTAACTGGCATGAGGTAATCCACAAATCCTAATTTGTTTAAAGAGGACTATGCTCTAGGAATTATTTTGGGGAAGTTCTCTGATCTGTGTTATTCAGGAGGTCAGACTAGATGATCACAAATTATCTCTTTGGGCCTTGGAATCCATGAATCTATGATTACAAGGTCATAGATTCAAGGTACCTTTTAGTTTGCACCTGCAGCATCCACATGGGGGAGTTACAGTGTAGCATGCTGATGTACACGACAATTCACACCCCTGTGGTCTGAACTGCGGGGCCATGTAAACGTTAGACTATAGACTTGTAGACGTTCACTCTATAGCGAAGAGATCATACTTTTTTCTGATTACATATTTTTGTATTGTGCTAATTAAGGCAATATTTTTTAAGATGAGAAATGGTCAGGGTTTGAGGCCCTAATGTGATTGGTCAAATGTTTAGAACATGGAACTGATAGGAGTTTTGCATTCTGTTTCTGCAACTGACTCAGTGTGTGACTTTGGGCAAGGGACGTAAGCACGCTGTGACTCAGTTTCCTTATCTATAAAGAGGGACAGTAATACCCCCCCAACCTCACAAGAGTATCACTGGGCTGAAATCAGTGTTTGTAAAGCAACGTGAGATCCTCAGCTGAAAGGTTCTGTGGAAGGGACAATAGAAAGGTAAAAATCTGATGTTATTTAATTTCTTTATTGCAGACAATACCCTTCTGAGTATTTTGACCAACATTAAACCCTATTGAAACAGGTGCCTTACAAAAAAAAAGGAGTACTTGTGGCACCTTAGAGACTAACAAATTTATTTGGACATAAGCTTTCGTGAGTTACAGCTCACTTCAACTCCAGCAAAGCAGTTACACACAAGCTTAGTTTCAGACGTTTGTTTAGGCCTTATTGAAGGCAATGGGACTTAAACGTTTTTCTGAACATGGATGAACTATAATTGTATGTGGGTCTTGAAAGTAAAGCACACGTTTCAATGCTTTACTGAACTGGAGTTTGAAGCTTCTTAAAAAAATAACTCGCTATGCAAGAAAACTTAACACGTCCCTTGCTTTGCTAAGGGTATGTCTATACTTGGAGGGGGAGTTGTGACTCCTAGCTCAAGGAGCTATATCCACACCAGCTCTGATCGAACGAGTGTGCTAGAAATAGCAGCACAGCACCACGGTGGGAGAGCCTAGCCACCTTGAATACATACCTACCGTCTTAGACAAGAACTGTTCCTAGCACACTAGCTCAATCAGGAGGTAGCCCCAAGTTACCCACTTCCTGACAAGCCCTCTGTGGTAGAGGTGCCGTCCCTGCATGCCCCCTTATGGCACGGCGTAGCACTACAGCAGCTTTGCCTCAGTTTCCCCTACAGAGTCTTCTGGACGCTTCAGTTATGGATGTGTTTTAGCCTCCTGGCGAAGTCACTGAGAGAGGTCAACCCCTTCCAGGATAGCAGAGTCCCTAAGTCAAAGTCCAACATAAACACAAAGCAAAAGAACCTTTGGCCCTGCTGGGCTCAGCTTTTACCCCCTTTCCTTTCAGTCAGACCCCAGCTGCAGCAGCTTGCTTTCACACCCACCAACAAGTTCCTGCTAACAACTCAAACTAACAGGGTGGCCTTGGCAGACTGCAGTCTTCAGTCAGCTCCTGGCCCTACAGGCTTCTCACATGACATGGTTGCTGCTAGTCTGCGTGCAGTCCTTCCTCTTGGTCAGTCCCCAGTTCAGCTCACTCTCTCCTTCTAACCTCCCCGACTCAGCGTGACAGCTGTTTTAGGTGAAGCAGAGCCAAGCTGATTGAGCCCAGAGCAGCTCATTAACTCTTTGTGGCCAGTATGGGGTTTATATACGTCATCACCAAAAATTGGAAAACGTCCAGCGGAGGGCAACAAAAATGATTAGGGGACGGGAACACATGACTTATGAGAAGAGGCTGAGGGAACTGGGATTGTTTAGTCTGCAGAAGAGAAGAATGAGGGGGGATTTGATAGCTGCTTTCAACTACCTGAAGAGGGGTTCCAAAGAGGATGGATCTAGACTGTTCTCAGTGGTAGCTGATGACAGAACAAGGAGTAATGGTCTCAAGTTGCAGTGGGAGAGGTTTAGGTTGGATATTAGGAAAAACTTTTTCACTAGGAGGGTGGTGAAACACTGGAATGCGTTACCTAGGGAGGTGGTGGAATCTCCTTCCTTAGATATTTTTAAGGTCAGGCTTGACAAAGCCCTGGCTGGAATGATTTAGTTGGGGATTGGTCCTGCTTTGAGCAGGGAGTTGGACGAGATGACCTCCTGAGGTCCCTTCCAACCCTGATATTCTATGATTCTATGATATTCTATGATCACACTTCCAGTATATGTTAGAGTCAATGCAACCCATTTTGAATAACGTCTTGAGGTCCAGTATGGTAAAGTATCTAAGGGCCTGATCATGCAAGGTGTACCTTGCCTCTTAGGTAGGGTGATGATATTTCCCTATGCTGAATATGGGACACCTGGTAAAATTACTCTTATTTAAGTAAAAAGGAAAGGAGTACTTGTGGCACCTTAGGGACTAACCAATTTATTTGAGCATGAGCTTTCGTGAGCTACAGCTCACTTCATCGGATGCATACTGTGGAAACTGCAGAAGTCATTATATACACAGAGACCATGAAACAATACCTCCTCCCACTCCACTCTCCTGCTGGTAATAGCTTATCTAAAGTGATAATCAAGTTGGGCCATTTCCAGCACAAATCCAGGTTTTCTCACCCTCAGCCCCCCCCCCAACACAAACTCACTCTCCTGCTGGTAATAGCCCATCCCAAGTGACCACTCTCTTTAAAATGTGTATGATAATCAAGGTGGGCCATTTCCAGCACAAATCCAGGTTTTCTCACCCCCCCCCACCCGCCTCCAAAAACCACACACACAAACTCACTCTCCTGCTGGTAATAGCTTATCCAAAGTGACCACTCTCCTCGCAATGTGTATGAAAATCAAGGTGGGCCATTTCCAGCACAAATACAGGTTTTCTCACCCCCCCACCCCCATATACACACAAACTCACTCTCCTGCTGGTAATAGCTCATCCAAAGTGACCACTCTCCCTACAATGTGCATGATAATCAAGGTGGGCCATTTCCAGCACAAATCCAGGTTTTCTCACACCCCCCCCCCACACACACAAACAGACTCACTCTCCTGCTGGCAATAGCTCATCCAAACTGACCACTCTCCTTACAATGTGCATGATAATCAAGGTGGGCCATTTCCAGCATAAATCCAAGTTTAAACAGAACGTCGGGGGGGGGGGGGGGGTTAGAAAAAAACAAGGGGAAATAGGCTACCTTGCATAATGACTTAGCCACTCCCAGTCTCTATTTAAGCCTAAATTAATAGTATCCAATTTGCAAATGAATTTTTTGGAGGGGGGTGGGGGGGGTGAGAAAACCTGGATTTGTGCTGGAAATGGCCCACCTTGATTATCATACACATTTTAAAGAGAGTGGTCACTTTGGATGGCCTGTTACCAGCAGGAGAGTGAGTTTGTGTGCGGGGGGGGGGGGGGGGGGGGGGGCTGAGGGTGAGAAAACCTGGATTTGTGCTGGAAATGGCCCAACTTGATTATCACTTTAGATAAGCTATTACCAGCAGGAGAGTGGGGTGGGAGGAGGTATTGTTTCATGGTCTCTGTGTATATAATGTCTTCTGCAGTTTCCACAGTATGCATCCGATGAAGTGAGCTGTAGCTCACGAAAGCTCATGCTCAAATAAATTGGTTAGTCTCTAAGGTGCCACAAGTCCTCCTTTTCTTTTTGCAAATACAGACTAACACGGCTGTTACTCTGAAACCTGTCTTATTTAAGTGAGTTCAATGGCAATCAATCAGAACTGTGCAGTATGAACGTTCAAATTAACATCAAATTGACTGAGCCCCTGCTAAAAAGAAATACTGCATAGTTGGATTCTTTTTATTTACTTTCTTATCTTTAAGGCTTTAGGGTTCATATGGGGAGGGGTGATACACACACACTCCCATATACCTCTCTCACACAGGGAAGGTGACTAACCGATCCGACCCGACACTCCCTGCCCGGCGCAATCTGCCCTCTGTGCCTGGCTGGGCCCCTGGGATGGACCCGCCTCTCCTGGTACTTGGCACTACATCTTCCGGAAGCAACATGGGGGGAGGCACTCAGGGTCACATGCTCCACGCCTAGATTTCTGCCAGGGCTCACACCAGAATGTGGCCAGCAGCAGCCTTTTGGCACTGTGCAGAAGGGAAGGGACTGGAGCTGCTTCTAGTCGCAGGGGAGGAGGAGTGCGGGAAGGGATGACCTGGCCTGGGTCTTTGCAGAGCTCATCTCTCCCTCCACCCCCATCCATGGTGGCTGAGAGCAGCTTGTCCTTTCCTGCCCACACAGTGTTGAAAGGCAGCTAACACCTCCAGGATGTTGCTGGTCACTGAAATAACCCAGCTGCCTCCTGTCCCATGGCTACAGCACGGGCAGGAAGGGGTTAAGCCCTAAGGATGCACTGTGCACCAGGGCCAAGGGAAACTGACTGCAGGGGTTTCAGCAAACCCGGCCAGAGACGTGGCTCAGCAGAGGAGGGTGCCTAGGTCACGGAGCAGCCCCGCACTTTCTGGGGGCAGGACCCAGGGCAGTGGGGGCCGGTGAAGATGGTTCTAAACCCCTGCTTGGGGAGCTGCTGTGGAGCCCGCAGGGCTGGGGTGTGATCAGGGTGGAAATTGCTTCCCCTCAACACCACTCTGGAGCTTAACTGAGGGGTGGAGAGGCTTCCCCATGCTAGCGCTGTGCAGGTCTTGGCACATGCAGGGTTTGGCTCCTCCTGGCCATTGCCTCAGCCAGAGGGTCTTCAGCTTTCCCAGGGCACCAGCCCAGCCAGAGGCAGCGGGGGAAGGAAGGAGCCTGCCGGCCAGGCTGTTGGTGAGCTGAGCGCTCCGACCAGGGGCTGGTTCTCCACACAGCGCTGGGAGCAGGATGCGCCCCGCCGAGGGCAAAGCAGGGAGAGGACAGCGAGAGGGGGAGCACATAAAGGGCCGATGGGTGGCAGCAGAGATGACACGTAACCAGCTGCCGCCTGGCACCTGCCCACACTCACCGGCCACCGCAGCTCGCAGTGCGCAGACAGCACTGTCCGGAAATGGGACCGGGGGGCGGGGACACCTTGCTGGCCGAGAGCCAGCACACAGCGGGGTCTGCGCTGATGGACCAGCAGGGGGACCGGCCAGCCGGCCCTACGTGCTGCATCTTTGCACCACCACCAGCCTTGCACACCCATCCCCATAGTCGGCCACTGGAAACTTACCCACCCACCCACCGTTGGTAGGCTGGTGAGCAGGGATTTGGCTGCAGCAGGACCTGCCAGTACTGATGAGGGGAAGACAGAAAATATGGGACAATTTGCCTGTTTTAAAGAAAAAGTCGGGACACCTGCAGGAGGGCTTAAATATGGGACCGTCCCTTTAAAAAGAGGACATCTGGTCACCCTGCTCTTAGGAGACTCTTGCACCATGTTTTGCAGGATTATGGCCAAATGTATAGTGTAAACTGAAGTATTGCTTATTATTTGTTTTATCTTTTCCTCAAACTATGTTGTGTCTATTTTGGGCTGTTTTTCTCCTAGTGATAAAGCGGGTGTATACATTTTGCGGGGTTTTTTAGTTAAGTAGGGAAATAGAACATTTCTGTTAATCCATTTCCAAAGTTTGTGTTTCTTAATAACATCTCTAGGTCTGCTAGAGGTCTTAGCATATCTTTCCCTGATTGTTCCAAAAATGTCTTAATCGGAAATATTGGCACATTGGTAACAATAAGTTAGCTAGCTCTCTCTGACCCAGAGAAAGTAACATACCATTCATACATATCTATTCAAATTACATTATTCCTGCCTCAAATCCAAAGAGCATAATTTGACTATTCAATACAAGAGGATATATGGGATTGTTATAAATTGGTGCCAAGGGGCCCATAGTTGGAATATGGTTTTATTTTTCTGTTAGTTTCCAAATTGCAAGAATGTGCATAATGAATGGTTATCTAGTCCTTCTGTTTTATCATTTTTTGAGGGAGAAATAGCACATGTTGCAGACAGACTTGGCCTACATGCTCAGGTTCCATAGCAACCCAGTGTTGCTGCGGATTCATTTTGTACCAATCAATTAGAAATTTTGCTCTGGCAGCCAGAATGAAAGCATATGGGCCAAATCCTGCTTGCTTTACTCAGGCACGTAATCCCATTGGCTTTAATGGGATTACTTGGGTGAGAAAGTGGGCAGGATTTACCCCTATATCTTGGATTTCCTTCTTGCTTTAATTTTATTAGATTATTTATTTATTTATTTATTTGTATTACTGATCAAATTTTATTTTTTGGCTTTTTATCCATCCATGTAAATGTAGATAATTCTTTTTGATGAGGCTGTCAGATTATGTTTGATTCATATACATAATAATTGTTGATACGTGTAATATAAAGTGTTTATATGCCCTGTATAACAAGTCATACAGCTGTGAGTGTAAATGACTGGTACACATCTTCATCGTGTAGCTTGTAGAATCCTCTGTTGCATCCATATGCATAAGATGGGGTTTTCCAGGACACACAGCAATACATGCCAGTGACCTGCAAATTGCTGCATGATTTGAGTCGAATCTTTCGTATTAAAGGTCTGATCATGTACCGCTTAAGGCACGTGTAACTCCCACTGAAGTCTGTGGAAAGTTTAGTGTGTAAGCAGTAAGGCGGCAGACGATTAAAATCAGTGTTGTCAATGGGGGGGGGCGGGGTTTCCCCACGTTTTTCTTTTCACTAACCAATATGTCAGTATCAGAGAAAATAAAATCTAATGAACTACAGTATATTGTGTGTGAGTGTGTATAGTATAAAGTTATATGTATGTGTATATATATAACATTAACCATCTGACATAAACTGACAAAAATGTAGACATTTTGAATTTAGGACTTCTTTTCAGATCATTATGCCTACTGGTCAGTCTTATTGGGCTCTAGATAAAATGTATGATGGTATGTGCAACGTGTGCTGCCTGACCTAGGCACAGCGAGGAGACTTTGAGGCATATTGGTGTTACCCGGGTGAGTCCAGAGAATCATTATACTCTCGGATGAACTCAAACAGAAAAAGGGTAAAAGACAAGAATATCATATCACCCATCGGCGAACACTTCCACAAAAGGATCACTCCATATCTGACTTCCCAGTCCTTGTCCTCAAAGGAAACCTGCACAGCAGTTTCAAAAGATGAGCCTGGGATCTTAAATTCATAACTTTGCTATTCACTAAAAATCATGGATTTATGGCGTATTACAACAATCTGTAACCCATTAACGCCCCCGTGTGTGGTCCTGTGACTGCAGGGGTGTTAAAAGGTCACTTCATATTGAAAGGTCCTTTAGAATATGTTAACTACTGAAGATGCCACAAGTACTCCTGTTCTTTTTACTTATGCTAAACAATCTGTTTCACCTTGTATTTAGCTGTGACACTCTGAGTACCTTTCTCAGACCTAAGCAGAGCTCTGAGTAGCTCAAAAGCTGGTCTCTTTCACCAACAGAAGTTGGTCCAGTAAAAGATATTACCTCCCCTACCTTGTCTCTCTAATATCCTCTCAATACAGCTACAACACCACTGCAAACAACATTATGTTTACTAAGAAATACTGTGCAACCATGATGTGGCATGTGTTTTTGTTATGGTCAAGTAAAGCTTTTTAAAAACATTTTTTTAAGAAAGTTTGACAGAGTTTTCATGCTGATTTTTCAGCACTGAGTAATTTTGATGGATTTCTCATGATCGATTTCTCTGTTTGCCAGAAGCTGGGAATGAGCAACAGGGGATGGATCACTTGATGATTACCTGTTCTGTTCATTCCCTCTCGGGCAGCTGGCACTGGCCACTGTCAGAAGACAGGATAGTGGGTTAGATGGACTCTTGATCTGACCCAGTAGGGCCATTTTTATGATGATTTTTTACTATTTGGAAAATGTGACAGATTTATCATTATGACTTTCATATGAAGCGTTCAAGGAAAAAAATTCATTGTTAAATGCATTGTCCTGTATTTTAACTTATTATATGTCTGTGTTTATATTCCCTCTGTTTTTAGTGATGTACTGCACATATTCAGACATCAGGCTTGAATAAATATAACAGTCTTTCTTTTAGTCACTTGGGATTTTTGATTTGACAGTTTTGTTTGAAAATTTGTATGAAATATTTGTATTATCCATTAAGTATTAAGATCCAGAGCCTGCAAACTCTTTGCAGTGTGTTTGCAGAACTGGGGCCTAAATACTCACTTTGGGCCCAATCTAACTTCTTTTGATGTGAATAGGAGCTTTTCCTGAGTCAGGAGTGGCCCTATAAAAATACTACTTATTATACTGCCTCTCTCTTGACTTCATGAAATTATACTGTCTGGATTTACTTTTATTCTAGCCTGTTGCTAGTCAGTTTCATTGGCGTGCTGACATGCAGTAGCACATCACTGCAGCTTGAGTCTTTCCTGCCCCCGTTTTCTCATGTGAATAAGGGCTCTTTGGGTTATAAACAGTACAGGGGAATGATTAAATCCAAACCAAGAATGGTTCTGAATAATTGTTAAGAAATCACAAAAGCATATCTAGTGATAAATTTAGTAAAAAGTAAAAAAAGCCTAAATTTGGTGTTTAAATTTCTTGATAGTGTACATTTCGTTAGAGACCCACGTTCTACATTAGATTGGAAATGGCAGGATTTATAAGAAGCACACTGTACAACATATTCATATTTAAGTGTATGTATTTGTGTGTCTATATATATACATAAATATATAGACATGCATATGCAGTGTGTAAATTCACACACAGTGCATATGTACACAGATATGTTAATAAATATGTGCAGTATGTCCTGTTTTTGAAAGTCCCCCCCTCCCCCACTGTGCATGTTTTCTGTTGATTTTCTTTGTGTGCCTTATAAATTTTTATTTTTCTGTCTGTGTTTGTGTTTGTGGTTCACAGGTCCTCCTTTGCATTGTTCATCCGCTTCATCAACCCCTATTGAGCAGTCCCCCTCCCCTCCCCCTCCCCCTGCAGCCAATGAGAGCCAGAGAAGGTTGCTAGGCAATGGTGTGGCCCAGCCAACCCAGGACTCTGACTCTGAGGAAGAGTTTGTCCCTAATTCATTCTTAGTTAAAAGTGGCTCTGGAAACCTCTGTGTACCTGCCAATGGTGAGTTATTCTCTCTACCTACTTTACTGCTTGCTTGTCTTACAAGTTGTGTGGGGGCCTGTAGGATGCAGGTTTGGGTTGCCTCCTGGACTTTGAATAGTAATTCACCCTGTGTTTGATGACATTCTGCTTCAGTTTTACAGCCCCTGTGTGTGTTGTTTTAAACTCCTTGTGTTTCCTGTGGATTGTGTCCCTGTATCTCTGCTGAACGAAGCATTGCTGTGTTGGTTGGAACAAATCACCTAACTTGAGACAGCACCTGAGCCCAGCTCTGAAATGCTGATTACTGCTGAGGCAGTAGCTCCGCTGAAATGTCACACAACTTCACGTTAGTGTTTTCGCTGCGGGTCTGTAAAACTTTCTGAGTAAATTTTGTGTGTCAATGTCAGGAACATTTCCTTTCAAATGACCAGTTCGGAGATCAGATGGAATTCAGGCTTTGTGAAATGTTTACTTTGATTGAATTGTAAACAGGCCAGGGGATTGTGTCCTGGAGGACTTCAAGACTATGAGAAACTTTTCACTGGGTCTGCTTTTATGGTTTCACTGGGACTTCCACTCTCAGACTGGTACAGATGCGAGACAGTCTTAGTGGCTTCATTATGAGAATACAGATTTAAAAACTAATTTCTAAAGCCTCAGCCTGCATGTTTTAACCGAAATATGAGTTGTGACAAGTGACATCAGCATGTTACCTTCACACGCACAGGCCAGAAATAGGTTATGGATCCAAATTTCTGCAGGTAGCCTTGATAAATTTCCTAAAGGCAAAATACAAAAGCAGCAACAGGTCTCTATCCTACTAGGTACTGAAGGCTTCCAACTCCCACTTACCTTAGTGGGAGTCACCCAGGAAAGGGATCCCACTAAAAGAATGAGGATGTAAAGGAATGCAAAGGAAATAAAATGATTTGCTTTACAACTTCGCATCCTAAAGACAATGACTTGTAAAAAGGGAGACAAAGCTAATTGATAAAGCAATGTTAAATTCATCAAGGACAGTGCAACCTGATGTAGTGCAGATACCAGCAGTGAAACAACAAGGGCCAGTCAGCCCACTGCTATCCAGCCAGAATGATAATTGCAGGAAGGTCTGATTTATGGGGGTGAAGCCATTCACAGACATCTACCAAAAAAAAAAAAAAAAAGTGAGAGAGGTTTACAGCATCTGGTAACAGCTTAGCCCCATTTCTGTTGAGCTTTTAAGAAGGTTTCCTAGTATGGAAAGGGAAAAAAGTTTGACACTGAATTAATTCCTCCCCTCCTCACTTTCCTTTTTCTTCTCTTTCTTGCATTTGCTATGGTAAAAACTTCAGGGCTTTTCAGTGGAGAAGGTTATCTTTCATGAATTGTTATCATAAGGAGAACAGGGGGAAAATACAGTGGTGCATTCATTCAGGAAACTGTTTAAAATTCATATCCTCCTACCTCCCTTCAATCACTAGTATAGTCAAGCTTGCAGTGGTGTAGATGACCCTTTAGTGTTCACAGTAACACAGTGCTGGTTGGAGACAAAAGCTGCCCAATCTAACATCCTCAGTAATTCTTATATGAGCATAGTCTATCTATCTGTCCATCTATCTGTCTCGACACCCCCTCCAGGTAGAGAGAGAGAGAGAGAGATTAAACCCCTTAATCTCTTCTTTTACTAATTAACTGAACAACAGAAAAAGCATTGTTCAGAGTCTACAGTGAGTTGATGACATTATTGTATTATTGATGTGCTGGTGAGTTAGTGAGACTTTAGGCTCTTCAGCTGTCTGCTTATTTATACTCTTCTCCTTGCATCAGTTTGTCAAGGCTTTACATTCCCCAGGGCCTTCTTTGTGTGTAAAATTCTGCAGGTTGGTAATAAATATGTCCCACACAGAGACAGTGTGTCTGGGGTCTCATTTGCTTGGTGACTCGGGTTGTTCAGTAATGAGAGGTGCAGGTAAATCCAGCACATTTGTGACCTGCTACAATGTCACCCTCACTCTGCTATCAGCAAAAAACAAAGGTGACCTTTGAAAGCCTCATTGACTTATTATGCATCCTATCAGCCCATAATCTGGGAGTTCACCTGAATGAGAAGCACAGACCATACAAGTCCATCATGTCTAAAATGCTAAGGCTCTTCTGACCCCTCAAAATTGATTTAATTGCCTTGGTTCCTTAAAGTTCTGTTTCTATGAGGCTTAGTCAGCATAGACTTTAAATGACAAAGGCAGCTCTTTATGTCCCCTAAATGGGGAAAATTAGTAAAAGCTTATTTTGGTTAGGACTAAGTTTAATATAGTTAGAGCACTCATTCTCTGTGTATAGTGGCTGTCTCAACAGCAGGACTGCCTGAGAATGCCTGGCTAAGGATTTGTGTTGCACTTTTTAATTGATCCCTGCTAGGTTTTCTTTCCACAGCTGTGTAAACTCAGCTTTAGAGGAGTCCATCCAAAGTAAGTAACACCCATGGAGCTGCTGTTCCAAATCCCCATGTAAATTGCAAATATAATGCACATGGAACAAAAGGTATTTTTGGGGATACATTAGACTATTCTTTATCTGAGTTCCACTCCATCGAAAAAGGTACTAATGTAGTAGTATTTTTGTGAAAATGTTCAACTAAAATTTCAAATTAATATTGAAGAACTAAAGTAGTAGGTAAAGACCCACAGATTTTCTTTCTTCAACATTTTATTTTTGTGCTCCATAAATTGCAAACCCATCTTTTCTAATTAAAATCAAAGAGTAACCCCGTATCTCTGTTATTAATAGAAATTTTAATAACAGAAGGAATTTTCAAAATCACTTTTCACTTTGCTTCTTATTTATGTGAACTCCCAGATTCCTTTTTAAGGATATCTTTTAAGCCATATTTTCCAAAGTGACTGGTGATTTTGGGTGCCTCAATTTTTGGGTGCCCAACTTGAGAGACCATAAGAAGTCCTGATTTTTGGATAGTGTTGGGTGGTCAGCACTTTCTGAAAATCAGGCCCCTTTAAGGTATCTCTAATTGGGCATCCAGAATCACCAGTTAGTTTTCAAAGTTTCTCACCTTTAAGACAATCTTAAGAAAAATCAACTACACCGACATGCTGCCTAACAAGCAAAGAGGAACATTATGAGATGCCATAGTCAGAAATCTGTCTATCTGTGGTACTTATATGGCCCCCATAACTATAGTATCTGAGGCCCTTGCAATCTTTAATCTGTTTATCTTCACAACACCACTTTGAGGTGGGGAAATGCTGTTATCCTCACTTTACAAATAATGGGAACTGAGGTACAGAGACACTAAGGCCCAGATTTTTAACATTATTTAGGGTTTGCTGTGCTCGGCATTGCAATACCTAACTGATTTAGGAGCCTGGATCTCATGAGAAATAGGCTCCTAAATCAGTTAGACATTACAATGCTGAGTGCAGCAATGCCTAAATAGCTTTAAAAATTTGGATCTAAGTGACTTGCCCAGGAAGTCACACAGGAAGTCTGTTGCAGAGCAGGGAATTAAACCTGAGTCTTCCAATTCCCTAACTACTGGACATCTTTAGATATCTTTAGGTTTTTTGTTTTTATGAGGTATACAAAGCAGCATAGGCAGATAGGAAGGATAGATGAAGATACAAGAGAAAAAAAACATCTGCATAACCTGCTACATCTGTTCAGGAACTAAGATGGAGGCTCACATTTTTTAAAGTCACCTCTGATTTTGAGCCTCTCACTGTCTGGGTGCTAAGCTTTAGGGATCATGGGACAGAGCACATACAACTCCAGTGGAAGTCAATGGGAATGGCAGAGGTCTAAAGATGTTATCCAGAACTAGGCCCCGATCCTGAAAGGTGCCCCACATGGGTCTGTGTGCCTGTAGAGAGCCCCCCCACCCCAATGAAGTCATTGGGGCACTGTGAAGGCTCAGAAGTCCATCTGTTGCAATAATTTACAGGATCAGGGCCTTAGAGGCCATGTTTGAAAATTTGGAACCAAATGTCTTTTTGAATTCTTCCTGAATATTAAGCCTTTAATACATCACTGTTCGCAATGCTGCTTGTCCTTGCTGTCCACTCCTTTGCACCAGTCTTGTTTCATTTGCTGTCCGTGAGGACATTACTTCACAAATAGCAACATTACACCGTCTGCCTGTGTCACCCAAGGTGAATGTAGAAGAGTCCTAGAAAGGTCCTAGAAAAGCTAAGGGTAGGATTCGCTCTGGCACAATGTTGTTATACCTTTAATGCCAACAGCGCATTCAGTGCTGTGCAAGACATAGACAACATAGTCCCTGCCTCAGCAAGGTTTTGCAATCACTGAAGTCAATGAGACTGTTCACAGCGTAATGTTAAGTATATGTGTTAGTCTTTTAGGGTCAGAGACTGAGGGGCTGGGGCAGCTACAATTGAAATCAGTGGGACTCTTTCCATTGACTTCAGTGGGATCTGGATCAGGCCCTACAAGCTCCCCTCCTTCAAATCAATGGCAAAAATGTTCTTTCTCTTTAGAAAGTTACAAGAAAACCAATGCTCTTCCCGTCACCAGCTGGCTCAGTTCCTGTAGGTCCCCCAGTTTTACTTAGGATTAATTTGCTCCCCCTTTCCAATTCTTCTGTCTAAGCTAGGTGCTGGGTCACTTCACAGTGTTAACACTTTCCTAAAGCCTACCCTTTGGTCACTTTGAACTGCGGGAATAGAGACCGGAGTGGCTTCACATGTTGCCACAAGGCTTTGTTTTCCCATCCCTCCAAGCCGCTTGCCTTTCCTGTCTACACTGGCAGAGTTACATTGCCAGCTGTTACAGTGCCGCTGAGGGGAAACCGCTGTTGTGTGTTCACACTGTCAGCTGTCTGTGCAACAGCGTGTTCACACTTGCAGCGGTATTCAGAGTGGTGCACTCTGGGCAGCTATCCCACAGAGCAGCTCTTCCTCTTCTGCTGCTAAGAATTGTGGGAAGGCAGAAGAGGTCACAGGGCATCCTGGTTCCTGTCCCAGTGCCCCGTGATGCATTGCTTTGCATCCCAGAAATCCCTGTGCTTCTGTTCGCATTTAGCGCCATCTTTCAACAGTTTGTGTACTGCGTGCTCTGCCTCTTCGGTCTGCAGGAATGGATCCCGCACTGCTGACTAGTATGCTGCTGGCTCTCACTAACACGTCATGAGTGGCAGTGGAGTTATTCCTTAAACTACAAAGGCAAGAGGAGTTCGACATTGATCTTGCCACACTCAGTAGCTACAACGACAGGTTTCAGAGTGACAGCCGTGTTAGTCTGTATTTGCAAAAAGAAAAGGAGTACTTGTGGCACCTTAGAGACTAACCAATTTATTTGAGCATAAGCTTTCGTGAGCTACGCTCACTTCATCGGATGCAACACAACACGATGTAGCTACAACATGAGATTGCTTGTGGCATTCACAGAGATGCTGACCACAGTGGAACACCGCTTTTGGGCTCAGGAAACAAGGATTAAGTCGTGGGATCACATTGTCATGCATGTCTGGGATGATGAGCAGTGGATCCAGAACTTTCAGATGAGGAAAGCCACCTTCATGGGATTGTGTGATGAGCTCGCCCCAGCCCTGTGGCACAAGGACACGAGAATGAGAGCTGCCCTGTCATTGAAGAAGCATGTGGCGATTGCACTGTGGAAGCTGCCTACTCCAGAGTGCTACCGATTGGTCACTAACCAGTTCAGAATTGGAAAGTTGACTGTCGGACGCGTGTTGATGGAAGTGTGAAGGGCCATTAATCATATCCTGCTTCAAAAGACCGTGACTCTGGGCAACGTGCGTGACATTGTGGATGGCTTTGCACAAATGGGCTTCCCTAACTGCGGAGGGGCGATAGATGGCACGCATATTCCAATTCTGGCACCAGAGACCGAGCCACCTAGTACATTAATCAGAAGGGGTATTTCTCTATGGTTCTCCAGATGCTTGTGGATCACCATGGGCTTTTCAGGCTGGTCTGGAAGGGTGCATGATGCATGCATCTTTCGGAACACTGGCTTGTTCAAGAAGCTGCAAGCAGGGACTTTCTTTCCAGACCAGAAGATCACCGTACGGGAAGTCAAAATGCCCATTGTCATCCTGGGAGACCCTGCCTACCCCTTAATGCCATGGCTTATGAAGCCATAAACAGGGAACCTTGACAGCAGCAAGGAGTGGTTCAACAACAGGCTGAGCAAGTACAGAATGACTGTTGACTGCGCTTTTGACCATTTAAAGGCCCGCTGGCGCTGCCTATATGGAAGGCTGGACCTGGTCAGTGATAGTATTTCTATGCTTATAGCCGCATGCTGTATGCTTCATAATATTTGTGAAGGGAAGGGTGAAAGCTTCACTCAGAGCTGGATCGCTGAGGCTCAGCGTCTGGAGGCTGAATTTGAACAGCCAGAGACCAGGGCTATTAGAGGGGCGCAGCGCGGGGCCATAAGGATCAGGGATGCCTTGAGGCAGAAAATTTGAAGCTGAAATCCACTAATATTTGTTGCTATGCTTGGGAGTGCAGTGCTTTTAATGCTAGGAGGTGATTGTGATTGGTGCAGATGATGCACTGTGAAGGTTTAAGAAAATTGCCTGTTGCTTTGCAGGGCTCGGTTTGCTTTCATTTAATGGAATAAAGATTGCTTTCAGACCAAAACAATTCTTTTATTAAAAAACAACAACCGAAGGCGAGAGGCAAACAAAAAAAACCATCAGCACTGTGGGGGATGGGGGAAGGGAGGGTCCCAGGAGGAGGTGGGGTCCCGGGATGGTTAAAGATTTGTGTATGTCCAGGTATCATATGCAGCCTTGTCCTCTGGAGTACAGTGCAGTTGGTACTGTACTTCAGCAGGGCTAAGCTGCAGAGCGATGGGTGTTGCGTGCGGTGGGTACTGAGCGTCTGCAATGCTGGACTGTGACGGGGGAGGAGTGGAATGCAGCGGGTACAGTCTGGAGCCAGGAGGTTGATAAGAGCGTGTTGGTGGTGTCTGGAGAGCGCATGGGAAAGAGTTTTGTGACAGCAGCTGCAGGTGAGGGTGGGCACAGAGCTGTTCAGTTTGCAGTGCTAATAATGCCTGGAGCCTGTCCGCTTGGCACTCAATAACATTTAAGAGCCACTCCGTGACTTCGTTCTGGTGCACCGTATTCTCCTTTTGGTCCCTTTTCTCTCTGTCCTGCCACTCCTTCAATTCTTGTTTTTCGGCCATGGAGTGCATCATGACATCACGCAGGAAGTCCTCTTTAGTTCTTCATGGCTGCTTTCTAATTCTGCGCACCTGTTCAGCCGGCAATAACAAAGAGGGAGGCTGGGCTCCCAAGGTCATATCTCTGAAGCCAAAATGAAACATTTTACGAAGCAGTGTTGTTTGCAACACACAGACCACTGATTCAGTGATTTAAAACACAGCCACTATTCACATACCTGTCACTAACTGGCTGACCCCAGCCAAGCACACATAAGCCACAAGACCCCCAAAATGGTGAGTAACTGCAGGGGCAGGGCAAATCAGTGTTCCAGGACCATACTGTACACTGGGCACGTAGCTCTTGGGGAGACCCAGCACTGTAGCGGGGCCTTATAATCATTAGTGTCCCCACATTTTTCACAGGCTGTATTCATTATGGAAGACACCTTGCTGCTGAGGATGAGCTGGGAATCAAAGGAGGGTCTTTTCCGAGACTGGGGCTTCTGCCCTGGCCCTTATAAGGCTCACCTGTGTGCAGCAATGGCCCCCCCCCCATCACCCCCAGTGATGGCAGAGTGGTGTGGGAAAGTTACCCTTAATGGGGCAAGAAACAAAACAGCTCTGCCAAAGAACCTGCGGCAGCGGATTGCCCAGTATCTCCATCAGAGTTTCATGGAGATCTCTGAGGCAGATTCCCGAGAAGTGAGGGAGTCAATCAACACGCTGTTCCACTGTTCAGATTAAGCATGCGGTGGTACTTGCATAATACAGACACAAGCCTGCTTTCTGCAACCCTTCTGCCCCCAACAACTCACTTCAGCGATTCCCAGAATCAAAGCCACTTACCAGGGGCCTCCTCTCCTGTTTGCACTTCTCCAAGCTCCGACAGCTGTGACTGGCTAGCCTCCTCCAGGGTAGAGAAGAGCTCCTGGCTGCATGCATCTCTGACCTTCGAGTTGTCCTCTGCCTCTGGGTCCCCCTCCCCCACCACGTCCTCATCCAAGATTTCCTGCTTCTGGCTCGGTCCACTCTCGACTGGCACACAAGCCACCAAAGTATCCACAGTGGCCTTTGCAATGGAGGTGGTGTTGCCACCGAGTATCACATCCAGCTCTTTGTAGAACCAGCAGCTCGTGGGCGCAGCACTGGAGCGGCGGTTTGCCTCCCGTGCCTTGTGGTAGGTGTTCCGCAGCTCCTTCACTTTGACCCTGCACTGCAATGTGTCCCGGTCACAGCCCCTTTCTGTCATGCATCGTGAAATCTGTCCGTAGGTATCATAATTCCTGTGGCTAGAGCGCAGCTGGTACTGGACAGCCTCCTGTCCCCAAATGCTGATGCGGTCCAGCAACTCGGCATTGCTCTAAGCGGGGGATCGCCTGGTGCGTGGAGCAAGCCTGGCCACCTGGAAAGATGCGCTGAGACCACTGCACGCATCACTGAGCAAACAGGAAGGGGACTTTCAAAATTCCCAAGGAATTTAAGGGGTGGGGCTCATGGTTGGTCACCTGAGGGCAGGGCAGTAGTGTTCCAACCGATGACCAGAGAGGTGAGAACAGGCATTGTGGGACACCTCCTGGAAGCCAATCACAGCATTGTAATCGACCAGGGTGGCTACTCTGGCACCATGGCGCTGCAGCCCTGATGCAGAAAACTGTATGCCTCTCATCGGGGTGGGTTTTTTACAGCGCTGCAACTGCGCAGTTTCTGCGCACGAGGTGGCTTGGCAGTGTGTACACCTCAGGAGTTACACCGCAGAAAGCTGCTTTACTGCGCAGAAACTTGCCAATGTAGACAAGGCCATAGAGTGTATTTATCTGCAGTGTTTATCACTGAGGTGCTAAAGATCAGAAAACTTGTTTCCATCTCTAATTTACCTCCCCAGTCCCTCTCCCCCACTCCCTCAAACATATCTCCTTAGCCCCTGCGACAGCTAGCCAGCCACAAGTGGTCACCCAGGTCCCTCACACGTGCGAGCTAAAGGGGTAATTCATTTCAGCCTCACTCATGGCTTCTTAGATCCTCATCTGGCGCAAAGTGGTGTTGCTTTATTGAAGTCAGTGGAGCTGTGCCAATTTATGCCAGCTGAGGAACTCTTCCTGAGGATCATATTAGTTAAAGATAGAAAAGTCTGTTATTATCATTATTATATTATTTATTTATTATTTGTTTCTTTTAGCACCCAAGATGTGTAAGGCACTTTCCAAACAGAAATACGGCAGATTCTCTGCTCCAAGGAGATCACAGCTTCAGATGCATCTGTGATTATTATCATTAATTTTCATGATATGTTTAGATTTATGAAGGTGTGTTTGGTGCTGTACTAATGATATACAGACAGTCCCTGCGCCACAGAATGTCTAATCTTAGCACCTGATCCAAAGCCCACTGAAGACAACTGAAAGACTCTTATTGACTTCAGTCTGTTTTGAATCAGGCCTTGTGTCTCTGAACTTGCAGATACAGGTGTGCTTAAATTTAATAAGCATGTCCCGTTGAAGTCAAACATCCATCTTTTTAACCATGTGCTTAAATGTTTACAGAGTTGTTGGCTTAAAAGATAGTTACAAAGAAAATAGTATTCAGTGGGGGAACCCAAAATAAAGGAATAATTGAAGGATTTAAAACATAATTGTACTTTGCGAGACTCTCAGAAGTAGTGAATGTTGAGGGATTTGAATGAGAGAACTTTTGAGGACTTCAATAATGTAAATAGTAATAATTTATGTTTTGCAATCTAATTATTCATAATAAATCCACATTATATTAAATCTTCTTTCATGTAAAAACTAGATTCCCCCTCCCCATACACACACATACACACACAAAGAAAGAGCCACAAATGTAGAGTCCATTCTCTGTCCTCACAGTGAGTGCACAGGCAGCATGTCCTGATATTCCAGTGTTTCCCACAGCATTACATGTATTCAAAGTAAATGATAATTAGGTTTTGCTCCTATGTAGCATCTTACATCAAAGGATCACAGTGCCCTTTAGAAATGTATATTTAAATTAATCTCCCAGCTTCCCTGTGAAGTAGACATGATTCATGACCTTATAAGATGGGAAAGTGAGGAACAGGAAGCCCCAGCACTTTTTAGAGTATCATAAAGAGAGCTCATTTAAAAAAAAAAAAACCCTACAAAAATGTTTGAATGATTTTCTTTACTGTTTTAATTTTTATTTATTGTGAAAAATATGTTTTCGATCAATTGTTAATTTATCATTTTCCATTTTTGAAATAAGAAATATATTTTAATAATTATTTTTGGTCAGCTTAGTCACATGATCAGTTTTGTTTCCAGACCTTTTATTTCAAAATTTAAATGCAATTTTTTTCGAAAATTTCAATAAACATTTTAAATAAAATATTAGATAAAAAATTTAGTGAAAATTTTCAAAAAACAATTTTTGCCGCACAAAGTTGATGTAGAAAAAAGTATTTTTGCTCTATCCCATTCAAAATATTTTGACTAGAGTCACTAATTTTGAGGACTTCAGCTGTTGTATATCTAACCTGAGGCACTTGGGACTCGATTACTAGTGTTACTGAACATCGCCATTGCTCAGTTACTTCACTGAAGGCGTCCCAGATTGGTGGGCACATCTGAAAATGTGGGCCTGAGAGATTTGCTAAAAGATACACAGTAAAGAAGTTGCACTAGAACCAAAGCCTCTTGATTCCCAGCCCTTTGTCTTTACCATAAGACCATTGTTCCTTCAATCAAGAGAAGAGCCGCAAACTGCCAGGAATGAGGAGGATCAGACCTGAGCTCTTTCCTTCTCCAGTCCCCCTACCAAAGGGGGTGAGGGGGGGATAGAGCCTGTCCTGCTGAGTTTTTCCTCCCATTCCACGCCTGCTACCAATGGAGAATGATTAGGACAGGGCTAGCTTGTGAGCTGCAGAGCTTTTATAGGACATGGAGCCCTAAGTGGCTGCTTAAAATGAGATGACTTGTTTAAAACTGGCAGTTGTTTGGCTTAAGTATGAGCCAAAAATAAGAGGCAGTTCACTAAAGTCATATGCTCTAGGGCCTGATCCAGTCCCACTGAAGTCAGTGGGAGGCTTTTGGTTGATTTCATGAGGCTTTGGATCAGGCCCCTGTTGGAGCGAGGGTCAAATCCTTACCCCACTGAAGTCAGTGTGTTGTCAACAAGAAGAGGGTTTGGTCCAGAGTGAACAACCTGAATGGTGAATGCACAGAAGGTTGTTTTCCTGCTGATACTAAACATCACTAATAGAATAAGAACAAAGTTATGACTGTCACATTCAGTGTAGGGGAGCAGTAAAATGAGATCTATCCAGACTAGTAAAGAAACACAGTGAAACAGTTAAAGCAGATTTATAGCATTGTAGCTGTGATAAAACCATATCTCTGTGTAAGTAAATTTACAGAGGAGTGTTTTGGGTTTTTTTTTGTTTAACACAAGCCAGATTGAAACGTGTACACGACAGAGTCCCACTCAGAGGAAACACAACTGGAACAAATTATATGCATTCAGATTTGTTAAACTGAATTGGCAGCAGAAATATTCCTAGTAACCTGAGCATTACAGCAGCATTGGTGTAGTTAAAGTTATGTCCGCATTTTCATTAAAAATCCCTGCTTTCACGGGTTTATATCTGCAGTAAAAATTCATTGTGGGCTGAAACTTGACAAGCTGTATAGGGTCTCATCTCAGGAGAAAAAAAGATTTTTACAAAATTGAAAAAAACCCAACCCCTATTTAATGGCTTAAAACATCAGAGCACAAACAAAAATAGCAGTGATTTGGCTTTGATGCATGTCTGTGTTCAAAAACTGCTTCATTTCTTTGAACGTGTAACAATTAAATGCTCAATAAAATCTCACTCCAAAGACTGAATTAATCGCTATGGTATTAAAGAAAATGAAATATTAATGTATGGGGCCAATTTGTTACCTACTCACCACAGGATCACCAGTGTTTTGACCTACATCAGGTCATGCTCAGAGAAAGAGATTTCTGGGAGACTCCTAACTAACATGAAACACGGCTCAAAGTAGAATAGATCTGATTGAAAGGTCCTTCTCTGAACAGCTGAAGAAGGGTAATAAAGAAAAGGCAGTGTTCTCTAGTGGTTGGAGCAAAGCACTGGGAGTCACAAGTCATCAGAGATCCATATCTGGCTGTGCCACAAGATTTACTGTGTGACCTTGGGCAAGTCACTTCCCTTAAACAGTCTGTACCTCAGTTTCTTCATCTGTACAATGAGAACATAGAAAGTCAGTTGCAGGACTGGGAACATAATCATAGAATCATAGAATATCAGGGTTGGAAGGGACCTCAGGAGGTCATCTAGTCCAACCCCCTGCTCAAAGCAGGACCAATCCCCAATTAAATCATCCCAGCCAGGGCTTTGTCAAGCCTGACCTTAAAAACTTCTAAGGAAGGAGATTCTACCACCTCCCTAGGTAACGCATTCCAGTGTTTCACCACCCTCCTAGTGAAAAAGGTTTTCCTAACATCCAATCTAAACCTCCCCCACTGCAACTTGAGACCATTACTCCTTGTCCTGTCGTCTTCTACCACTGAGAATAGTCTAGAACCATCATCTCTGGAACTACCTCTCAGGTAGTTGAAAGCAGCTATCAAATCCCCCCTCATTCTTCTCTTCTGCAGACTAAACAATCCCAGTTCCCTCAGCCTCTCCTCATAAATCATGTGTTCCAGACCCCTAATCATTTTTGTTGCCCTTCGCTGGACTCTCTCCAATTTTTCCACATCCTTCTTGTAGTGTGGGGCCCAAAACTGGACACAGTACTCCAGATGAGGCCTCACCAATGTCGAATAGAGGGGAACGATCACATCCCTCGATCTGCTCGCTATGCCCCTACTTATACATCCCAAAATGCCATTGGCCTTCTTGGCAACAAGGGCACACTGCTGACTCATATCCAGCTTCTCGTCCACTGTCACCCTTAGGTCCTTTTCCTCAGAACTGCTGCCTAGCCATTCGGTCCCTAGTCTGTAGTGGTGCATTGGATTCTTCCGTCCTAAGTGCAGGACCCTGCACTTATTCTTATTGAACCTCATCAGATTTCTTTTGGCCCAATCCTCCAATTTGTCTAGGTCCCTCTGTATCCTATCCCTGCCCTCCAGTGTATCTACCACTCCTCCTAGTTTAGTATCATCTGCAAATTTGCTGAGAGTGCAATCCACACCGTCCTCCAGATCATTTATGAATATATTGAACAAAACTGGCCCCAGAACCGACCCCTGGGGCACTCCACTTGACACCGGCTGCCAACTAGACATGGAGCCATTGATCACTACCCGTTGAGCCCGACAATCTAGCCAACTTTCTACCCACCTTATAGTGCCTTCATCCAGCCTATACTTCTTTAACTTGCTGACAAGAATACTGTGGGAGACCGTGTCAAAAGCTTTGCTAAAGTCAAGATACAATACATCCACTGCTTTCCCTTCATCCACAGAACCAGTAATCTCATCATAGAAGGCGATTAGATTAGTCAGGCATGACCTTCCCTTGGTGAATCCATGCTGACTGTTCCTGATCACTTTCCTCTCATGTAAGTGCTTCAGGATTGATTCTTTGAGGACCTGCTCCATGATTTTTCCGGGGACTGAGGTGAGGCTGACTGGCCTGTAGTTCCCAGGATCCTCCTTCTTCCCTTTTTTAAAGATTGGCACTACATTAGCCTTTTTCCAGTCATCTGGGACTTCCCCCGTTCGCCACGAGTTTTCAAAGATAATGAAAGATAATCCATGCGCTTGATTCTCTTCTCACTCCTTTTATGGCGGTGTAACTCAGTTAGCATCATTGAAGCTCCCTCTGATTTACATTAGTCAGAATGAGAGGAGAATCAGACCCCCATGTCTCTTTACTCCCAGTCACAGGGCCCTTAAGAGTCTAGATTATTGTTTTTGTAAATGTTTCCAAATTCTTGGGTGAAAGGTACCTATACAAGTACCAAATATTACTGTATTATTTAACATATCTGAGCCTAGACCTGAAAGGGTTAAGGGCCTCCTGGGAGGTGCTATGTGTTCTCAACTCCCATTGGGTTGAGTGTTCTCTGCACCTGGCAGAGTCATCAGAAAGCTCTTTGAGACCTTCAAATAAAAGCCACTATAAAATGGCAAAGTATTGTAAAATCGTGTGAAGAGTTTGGTGACTATACACTCACAGCTGCCTCATGTTTTTATTGTGAAATTGATCTCCAGTTGGGAAGGAATTCAAAGTTTTTGATACCTTCCTCCATTAGTTGTTTTCAAGGCAGAAGCCTCCATTTTAAAATGACTCTGAGGCCTTTGAACTTTATTTATAAACTGAAATTTGCTAGCTATTGTAGGCCACTGATTGACTTGTAAGAGGGAAGAAGCCAGGAATAGCTTTCCCTCCAAACTATCTATTCCGTAGAACTAAACATCCAATAACTTCCCAGCCTCAGGGGATGTATCTTCCCCTCCTTTCTATTATTTTCTGTGGTTTGCACTGTCATTTGCCATATGTATTATGACACACTATTAATCTCAACCTACAGCTTGAAGTCCTTCATGTGGCTCTCTCCAGTTAAGAAATCCCCAAATAAATCAGGGATGTCTTTACATATCAAGGATGAAAGCTTCTTCTGAGCTTTGTTTTTTCATTCCAGTGTCCCATAGACCTGGGATCTATTCCTGCCTCAGCCACTGATTCCTCATTCAGCCTTGAGGAAATCACTTAACTTCTCATTGCTTCAATGTCCCCATCTTTAAAATGGATGTATTGTAATAACAACCACTTACTTCACAGGAAATGTGAGATTTATTACATTACTGTTGTAAAGCATCGTGGAATTATCAGATGATAGGTGCTATATATAATCCTGTGTCCCTAATATGCATGTTACTTATTACTGTCAGTGGGTGTTTTGCTGTGATATTAGGCTCTGTATCATTATATGTATTATTACAAATCATTCAGTCAGCCAAACAACTAGGCTTTAGATCCTCCCACACAAGTGGAGAATTGCGTTCTGTGGCAGGGTTCAAAAAGATAAGGTGGCAACACGTGCACATGAGGATGAGGAAGAATTTGGAAATATGCAAGTGGCAGCAGCACAGAATGGGTGACGTAGGGCACCACTATTCCTAGAGATTGTGAATTCCTGCACATGGAAGTGAAGAAAACTAGAAAAGATAAATTAACACAAAACAATGAACACACCCATAGCTTCTTTTCAAATGCACGTTACTTCCAGATGTAAATCTGCCTCTGCAACACACACAGCAACATTTTAATATGTTGGACGCCTTGAATGAATAGATGGCACTGATTGTTTTACTCCTTTTTTACACTTTACAGTTTTATTCTGTACCAAGATTTTTGGACTTGCAAAAAGGTATTATTGCAATAATGCACTTTTCATACTTGAAATTTCTTTATTTGTATGATATTAAGTTATTACTTTAAACAAAACAAAAAAAAAAGAAAAAACAACACCACATGTCTCATTAGCATGACAGCTATGATGATGGATAGGATATCTAATAATTAAAGTACTCCAAGACCTTGGAGTGCTTCATAGGTAAAGCTAACAACTACAAAATCAGTGATTTTGATACATTAGATGGTAATGAAAGAAGCACAGCACAGAAGTGGTGTGATCAGATGATTTAGTTATAGCTGCAAATCTGGTTGAGGTGTTGTGGCAGCATGAGGGAACACCGAGCATTGTATAAGAAATTCAGCATTAAGCCTCTTGCATTAATCTGGTCTAGTCGTGATTCATGTCTATGTGAGGGTTGTGACAGTGATGTGGGCTACAGAGTTGCTTATCTTGGCAAATCTAGATCATGTAATTTTCGGACCTTAACTCCTCCCTTAGCACCAGAGAGTCTCTTATCACCCTACCAATGCAAGATTGCTTCTCACATAGTAGATTTTGCAAGAGTTTTGTGAAGTCTAGTTTTAAACAATAGGACTTCTACCACTTCCCTTGGAGGCCTGTGCCACAGCCTAATATAGCTCAGATATTTTCCATGACAGTTGATCTGATTTTTTAAGACTTATCTCGTTACTCGTACTTGTACCATCCAAGCTATTTCTCACCTAAAAGTTTGAAGGATGCAAATTCTTGTATGAAATTACCAAGCCCCCACTCCACGAGGCAGTTGCTTATCCAAATTATACATATTTCCTTCATTTGTTCTTTCCTCATAAAGTACTGCCTGATCATTTTTATTGCTCTTTGAATTACATTGTTTTTCTATGCATTTCTACTATTGCAGGTCAGTGCAGGATGATACTGTTCCATATGTGGTGTTAGTTCTTGGAGAAAGAAGGATCAAAAAAGGATGAAGGGTCAGGGTCAACATGGAATTCCATTGTTTTGTTCATTTTATACTATTTTTTAAAGAAAAAATTATTAGGATCAATACAAAGAGGTAGCAAGTAAGAGAACTCATAGCCGACATTAGGATCAGCATACTGTATACTAAATTAGAGGCATCCTTGCAGTATTGACTAGTCATGCTTCCGCTGCACAAATGAAACTTGAAACAAGTGGTGGGCTCAAAGTGTAATCACTTCCAGCCAAAATTTGCTCCAAGGTACCAGACCACCCCTCCCTCTCTCACGTCAGTCAGGTCAAAATATCAGCAGTCCTTAGCACTTATGTAGTTCTTTACAAAGTTGGGTAAGATCTGTTATATCACCAACAGATCTCTCCAGAAACTTGTTCCACATAGTGCTTTTTAATAAAAGTAATATTTCTATTACTAGGATCTCTAAGTAATTAGCAAACATTGATTAAACCTCTTGACACCTCTGTGAATCAGATCAGTATTATCCCCACTTTACAAAGGGGGAAACTGAGGCACAGAGCATGTAGATGACTAGGCCTTAGGTCACACAGGCATTCTGTGACAGAATCAAGAATCAAATTTATCTGCCCATAAATCCAGTCCCCTATTTCCAACCACTAGGCCATTCCCTCTCCCAGAACAGTCAGAGACACATAGATGTTGCTTCAATAAAACCGATTTAAGTATCAACAAAGAAAGGTCACAGTGCATTTGATGGAATCAGCCCAGATCGTGCTTTTAACTGACCATTTCCCCAGCCTGATTCCAGCCTGATTCAACTGATTCTAGTTGAAAATGGCTCAACGGGAGCAGGGGTTTCTTTCAGAGCTTAGTTCAATTGCATGAATTGTCTCTGTAATAACGAGGAATCCGTGTGGCACCTTAGAGACTAACAAATGTATTGGGCCTAAGCTTTTGTGGGCTAGAACCCACTTCATCAGATGCATGGAGTGAAAAAAAAACAGTAAGCAGAATATATATCATAGCACATGAAAAGATGGGAGTTGCCTTACCAAGTTGGGGGTCAGTGCTAACGAGCCAATTCATTTAAGGTGGAAGTGGCCTATTCTGAACAGTTGACAAGAAGGGGTGAATACCAAGGGAGGGAAGATTACTTTTGTAGTGCTAACGATGCCAATGCAATCAAGGTGGCCCATTTCCAACAGTTGACAAGAAGGGGTGAGTATCAGCAGAGGGAAAATTACTTTTTGTAGTGACCCATCCACTCCCAGTCTTTATTCAGGCCTAATTTAATGGTGTCCAGTTTGCAAATTAATTCCAGTTCTGCAGTTTCTCGTTGGAGTCTGTTTTCGAAGTTTTTTTATTGAAGAATTCCTACTTTTAAGTCTGTTATTGAGTGTCCAGGGAGATTGAAGTGTTCCCCTACTGGTTTTTGAATGTTATAATTCTTGATGTCTGATTTGTGTCCATTTATTCTTTTGCGTAGAGACTGTCTGGTTTGGCCAATGTTCATGGCAGAGGAAAACCTAGTCCTTTTCGTCTTTACATGAAGTAAATTACATTGGCCAGTAACTATATAGGCCCAAATCCTGCAGTTCTTTCTCAGACAGTATTCCCATTGACTTCATAGTCTCTTAGGACCATCCATAACCGCACTGACTTCAATGGGAATTTCACTGGAATAAGGACTGAGTAAGAATTTAGGATTGTGCCAAAGGCTGTAAGCTGTATCTGGAACAGTTTTTCCATTTCTTCCCTATAAACTCTTAAGTATGTATGCCAGTGTGAGTCCATGCCAAAACTTCCCCCGAGTCTATAGTGAGGTAAAATACAAACAATTCTCCTATGACACTCTAAATTGGGGAGTGGTTAATGTCACACAGAAAACTGACTCGAGCCCTTTAGGTTATTAAATGCTACATGGTCCTCTAATCGTTGCCCAAATCCAATGCATCTCTACTTCGCCCCCTCTGTTGGAAATCAATTCCTATATTCACTACACTACACATGTACACTATACAATACACTGCACTATACAATAGAAACTCCTCGAATTTTTCTTACCTCTTAACTTAAGCCTATGTCCCCAAACACATGTGTATCCAATAACCTAGAATAGATCAGAGTTCTCTTCTAGCTATTTTACTTTCTGTCTCCATCTTTGTTTAGCATAGTGTTGATCTACAGGTTTCAGAGATGGCCTTCAGACACTCATTAAAATTCTTCTGTTGTTCTCTTTAGGCTATTGGAAGGTAGGTAACTATGGAAGTCTCTTTCAAGCATGTGAAATTTTTCCCTCTACTTTGTTTTAATATTAGTAGCTAGGCTATAGATGGTCCTAAGGATCAAGAATGTTTGTATGCTAGTTTGGTAAATTATCATCTTCCAGAGGAAGATGTACTGTACCAAGCATTATGGTAAGAATTTACTCAGAAGTTTTTCAGTACAATATCTGTAGGGAGTTTATTTCTGATAGATTGGGGAACCAAAAGAAAAAGAAAGGATCCTTAAAGATTGGCATAAGTGACTTGCATGTCAGAAAGATAATCCCTGAACACACCTGTGCAGCAGGAACACAACACATGGATTAGTGATGTACTTAATCTGTCATTATGGCATTCCCTCACTGAACTGCCCAAGGGGTTCGGCTACCCCAGCTCAAGTTCCACTTCCACATTGTCAGCGTCCACATGAGTTCCAATGGATTTTGATACTGAACAATGCATGTTTGTTCATTCATTTTGACTATGATTTCTGAGGTGGAATTTTAATGGAGCGAAAAATGAGGGGAGGAAAGGAAAGAGAAAATAATAACCTGAACACTGAAACTCAGTGCTTAATACAATTTCCCATGCTTTACATTCACATCTGCTTCTCTTTTCAGAAGAAACTCAACCCCCACATTTATAAAGTGGATTTCTGCCTCTGGTATTATTCTTCCAGAGAATAGAGCCTAGAGGGTGTCTTACTGTTCATTCCTGGGGTTTTAATCTATCCAGCTAGCATCCACACTTATTGAACCACAGTTTGTCTTATGTTGTGAGATTTCCTGTGCTTTGCAGCCTGAACCTTGTTCAAGTCTAAATCCTTATGCTGGCCAACTGCACATCTACAGAGCTATGAGTTTTTTAATTTCAGGAAAATGCCTCTCCATTGAAAATGTTCCCAATAGAAGGTAGGAAATAAAAGAAAAGAAAAGGAAGATGAGCATCTGTGATTTCTGCTACCATTGTCCATTTGTAGAACATAGCCCAGAAGTGTGGAATGTAGCTTTTTGCAGAAGCCAAGCTTCTGGCCAATAAACCTCTTTTTACAAAAAAAATAAAAAAGGAGGGAAGAGAGGTTATAATAGTAGGAGAGATCTAAGAACATAGAAACATATTTTGTTTCAAATACATTTGAGTTTCAAATTGACCTAGTGCACTTCCTGTGGCATTAAAGTGCCATAAATTGAAAAAGCAAGTTGGAAACAGCCTGGACAAAGCTGTAGTTACTGCCAAAGTGGTTTATTCGTCTTTCTGGATGGAAGCCAAAGGAGTTGACCGCTCTGTGGGCTGGAAACCATGCCAGCCAGCCAAAGAATAACATTGCTTTGACTAAGACGGCAACTGTTTGTGTGTTCTGCCCGCCAGAGGGGAAGAAAGATGGCTGTTAATACTGGTGATGGAAGAGGTTAAGAAGTGAAAGAAAGAAAATAAAATTGTTCAGGGAGGAGAGTAAAGGTTAGAGGTAAATTTCCCCCCCTCCATTACACTTCTCCAATGCCCGTTGTCTTCAATGGGATTGTACATGAGAGGAAACCTTGTCCTTAGTAGTTTAATGTATTCTTTTCTTTCCTGCAAAATATGGCAGGTTTTTTCCCCTCGAGCAGGTTAAAAAAAGAGCAATTGCCATTATCATGATTTCTGCACAGGACCAAGCTCGATGGGGATGCTAGGATGTCACCATGGCAATCGCATTCAAGAGAACATTATTCTTTTTGTGCAGATCTACAAACTCCAGTGTCTCATGGAAAAAATAATAATAAGGGAGTCCTTTCTTAAGTAAAACAGCAATTGGACACCTAAGATTTAGGTCCTGATCCAGTTGAATTCTGTGGGAGTTCTGGGTGCAGAAGGAATGCAGGATCAGGCAATTTGGAAACTGTTGCTAGATCGTTTGATATCTGGGCTGGCTTTCCTTCTGATGCTTTTGTGGTCTGTCAGATTGTGAGTTTGGGAAGAATGATTTCTCTTAACCTCTTCATTCTCTCTCTCTTGTTCTGTAGCGTGTAACATCCACGCGAACTCCTAATATGTTATAGCAGGTGTCCATTGTGGCCCTGTGTCTAGATCGGGCTTTGGTGTAAGTTCATGCCTGATGTCACCTTTTTACACGTGTCCTTTGATTTGCTCTGTTTTGTTATTTATTCTGAAAGCTTTAATACCATTTGAACTCTTAATAGGTGCCGTTTCAGAGGCTGTCTATATATGAAAGGCTTAAGTTCTTTGAGTTGCACTGATAGCATGAAGGGATCTTAGTTGGACCAAAGATCTGGCTGTAGTTATTAGCTATCTATCCATTTATCCTGCATTCATCCTCCTTGCCCTCTTATTGGTTGCACTGCCCCTGTGGCTGACTAGGTGGGTTTTTTAGCAAGTTATTTGTTTCTGATCAGCTGTAATTAAACTGAATAACCCTAATGAAAGATACTATTAGTGATAGTTATTAATAGCAATTTCTTCTCTATACATCCAGTGAAATTCTAGCTCGTGATATTTGGCATTTTTCTTAATGCCCCAACTCCTGGAGTCATGTGATTATATGAGAATTTTTGACTGTCGTTTAAAAAAGAAAGTAAGTTTCTAGTCCTCTTGACTATGGGGAAAAGCTTGAAAACAGAACTCAGGTGTTCCCTAAAGACTGAAAATGCAGAAGGCAAATCAAAAGAACCCCAAGTATATTACTTTAAAAAAAAACTCGCGATTTTTAAGTCAATCTCATGATTTGGGGGGTGCCTCTTGTTTCTGAACACTTGGGGTGGGCAACGCTGAATTATTTGTGGGTGAGGGGCCTTTTAATTATTGTTAGCATTTGTACACCTCTTTGGGCATGGCAAGCATTGTTTGTTATTCCTATTACTCTCACAAGACCACAGAGGGTGCTGCACTTCCAGACAGTGCATTTGCCACCCTGGAGGCATTGGGAGAGTTAGGGAGCAAGGAGCAGGAAGAGGCTGACCCATGTCACCCCTCCTGCCCTCTTGCCAATTGTCCAGGAAGGTCTTCATGTTGCCCACTCCATTTCCAGGCTATCTTCCAGATGCAGTCTGTGACCTGCTTGACCCATTCATTCTCTCCCCAGCTGTGAGCCAGCCAGTGGTTTAGAGGTGGAGTGGTTTAATGGCCATAATGTATACCTCCTCTTTCTCCTGGGAAACATGAATTCACCCCATACAAGGCTCTTGGGCCACATAGTGCACCATTAAGGATTAAATGGTGTATAGTTTCTCTGCACTGTAGTGAATTCCATCCAATATGGGGAGAGCCTTGCATTTGTGCAGTGTAGCTGGGCTCCGCTCCACATAAGTTGCAGGACCAGGATTTGACCTTCTGTATTTGCACAAAGTACAGTTTGATCATAGCCACCTGTTAGAGAAAGAGATCTCACCTCAAGCCAGATGTGTGCTGCTTTGGAATTGCCGTGTTGGGCATTTAGAGGGGAAATGGAATGACAGGCTAGCATTAGCATTGCTAATATCTTGAACAAATGTTTTTTTCTGATTAATTAAAATAAATTGGCATAACAAGAAACAGTGTGCGTTCTTAAAAGTGCAAAGTTGTTTTCTAATGCAGCTTCCCATTCGAGCAAGTCCCTTAATTATCTCTGTTTGTGCTCTAAAGCAAATTTGTTTTTTCATAGAAATCAGCGTTGCCTAATTCCCATTGCTGCTTAAAAGTCAGCAGCGCATAGGAGGAGTTGTGGTTAACTATGGAGTCTGCTGCCTCCTATGCACACATACTGCATCTCTCAGTATCCCCTTTGAATGGCCATAGGCATGTTAACATCCAAGGAAGAACACCTATGTTTGTATACAGTGCCAACTTCTCAGTTTCCATTATTTTATTATTTAAAAGTAGCCAACTTTAGAGGTTCTCTCTGTAGCAAGCACACTGAGAAATGCACAGCAATGGTACATAAGAATGGCCATACTGGGTCAGGCTAAAGGTCCATCCAGCTCAGTATCCTGTCCGCCAGCAGTGGCCAATGCCAGGTGCCCCAGAGGGAGTGAACCTAACAGGTAATGATCAAGTGATGTCTCTCCTGCAATCCATCTCCACCCTCTGACAAACAGAGGCTAGGGACACCATTCCTTACCCATCCTGGCTAATAGCCATTAATGGACTTAACCTACATGAATTTATCCCGTTCTCTTTTAAACCCTGTTATAGTCCTAGCCTTCACAACCTCCTCAGGCAAGGAGTTCCATAGATTGACTGTGTGCTGTGCGAAGAACTTCCTTTTATTTGTTTTAAACCTGATGCCCATTAATTTCATTTGGTGGCCGCTAGTTCTTATATTATGGGAACAAGTAAATAATGTTTCCTCATTCACTTTCTCCACACCACTCATGGTTTTATATACCTCTACCATATCCCCCCTTAGTTTCCTCTCTTCCAAGCTGAAAAGTCCTAGCCTCTTTAAACTCTCCTCATATGGGACCCGTTCCAAACCCCTAATCATTTTAGTTGCCCTTCTCTGAACCTTTTCTAATGCCAGTATATCTTTTTTGAGATGAGGAGACCACATCTGTACGCAGTATTCAAGATGTGGGCGTACCATGGATTTATATAACGGCAATAAGATATTCTCCGTCTTATTCTCTATTCCTTTTTTAATGATTCCTAACATCCTGTTCTCTTTTTTGACTGCCGCTGCGCACCTCGTGGACGTCTTTAGAGAACTATCCACAATGACTCCAATATCTCTTTCCTGATTAGTTGTAGCTAAATTAGCCCCCATCATACTGTATGTATAGTTGGGGTTATTTTTTCCAATGTGCATTACTTTATATTTATCCTCATTAAATTTTATTTGCCATTTTGTTGCCTGATCACTTAGTTTTGTGAGAACTTTTTGAAGTTCTTCACAGTCTGCTTTGGTCTTAACTATCTTGAGCAGTTTAGTATCGTCTGCAAACTTTGTCACCTCACTGTTTACCCCTTTCTCGAGATCATTTATGAATAAGTTGAATAGGATTGGTCCTAGGACTGACCCTTTGGGAACACCACTAGTTACCCCTCTCCATTCTGAAAATTTACCATTTATTCCTACCCTTTGTTCCCTGTCTTTTAACCAGTTCTCAATCCATGAAAGGATCTTCCCTCTTATCCCATGACAACTTAATTTACGTAAGAGCCTTTGATGAGGGACCTTGTCAAAGGCTTTCTGGAAATCTAAGTACACTATGTCCACTGGATCCCCCTTGTCCCCATGTTTGTTGACCCCTTCAAAGAACTCTAATAGATTAGTAAGACATGATCTCCCTTTACAGAAACCATGTTGACTTTTGCCCAACAATTTATGTTCTTCTATGTGTCTGACAATTTTATTCTTTACTATTGTTTCAACTAATTTGCCCAGTACTGATGTAGCAGAAGAGCCACCTATTTCCCCTGCATAAAAATAATGAAAAGACGTGACCAAATTACAAGCCAGGAAATAGATCCATCACTGACAATGAATTAGAAAAGTAATTTTGGTGGCAACTGTCTATCTCAAAAGATGATGATGTAAGCACCAAAGCAGTACAATTACTGTGTGTCATTCTGCAGCATCATGAATTGCTAAATAGTCAAGTGCTCGAGTGACAGTCCATGCCACAAATGGTATATGAGTAAGGCTCAGAGCCAGAGGATGAAGTTGGTGCACTACTAGTGCTTGAAGCGCGCTGTGCTTTCCTCTTCCCTCCCTTCACTTTCCTCTCTCTCAACCACCTCTCTTCAGTGTCTTTGACTTCCTGGAGCAGCGTAGCCCTCCAGTGTGGCCTGTTGCTAGCTACATCTTCCCAGTTTGTGGTGTCGATGTTGAAAGTTTTCAAGTCCCTGTTGTAAACATCCGTGAACCTGAGCCTAGGTCAGCCCAGTGGCCTTTGAGCATCTGCAAGTTCTCCATACAGGAGATTATTTGGAACATGTCCATCATCCACCCAGTGCAGATGCCTGAGCCAAAGAAGATTTCTGTGTTTGAGAGTAGTGAATAGACCTGGCAATTTTGCTTCCTCAAGCACTTGGGTGTCAGGAACATTGGTTTCCCGCTTGATATTGAGAATATAGTGAAGACTGCAGAGGTGGAAGGTATCTTGCCTTCTCTCATGCCTGCGGTGGGTGATCTAGGTCTCTTAAAATGCTTAAAATGCATGTCTAGTAAACCTGTATCTTGGTGTTTAAAGTTAGTTTCCTATTATCCCACGTGTACTTTGTCAGTTGGCTGAATGTGATAGCTGCCGTTCCGATCTGAGAATTAAGGCTGTCATCTAGAGATAAATTATCCTATACACTTGATCCTAGAGAACAGAGCTTGTGCACCACTTCTAGCATGGTGTTAGCTATTGAAAATTCTGGTCCAGTCAGCATACTTTGTGTGAGCATATTGTTATAAACATTGTTATTGGCAGTTTCCTTAGCACAAGAGAATAATACATTAATAGGAATGTATAATTCATATCATTACCTGATTTAGATCTTAATGAATATCAACACATTAATTGCTAGCTGCTTTTTAAACTGTAGCACATTCAGCAAGTTGCAGGCTACATTCCCACATACTAGGCAAGTGCTGGTTATGTGATTTCACAGTTTCACCCAATTGTCTGAGCAAGATAGTCCCCATGCTACGTTCTGTTGGGATGCCCTCAGATCTCTTAAGCTAAGTGTTGGGTTGGACCAATACTTTGATGGGAAAACTTCAGATAATACTTACATTGTGGCCTGAATTGCTGTAGATAGGTTAGTAGGTGACACTTTGCTAGGAGCCTGCACTGAATCAGTGCCCCAGCAATGTCTGATGTTCTCTTTGGAAGGATGAGACATAAAAACGAAAGCAGGACTGATTGTGGTCATTATGTCTTCACAGCAATTAACCACTCAAGGCTTTCCCATGGCAGCTCGACTTGGGCTTGTGGAGCTTGGACTGTGGGACTGTAAAAGTGCAGTGCAGATGTTTGGGCTCAGGCTGGAGCCTGTGATCTGGGACTCTGTCCCCTTGTGGGGACCCAGAGCTCGAGCTCAAGCCCGAGCCCAAACATGTACAACAGTTTTACAGGTTTCAGAGTAACAGCCGTGTTAGTCTGTATTTGCAAAAAGAAAAAGAGTACTTGTGGCACCTTAGAGACTAACCAATTTATTTGAGCATGAGCTTTCGTGAGCTACAGCTCACTTCATCGGATGCATACCGTGGAAACTGCAGCAGACTTTATATATACACAGAGAATATGAAACAATACCTCCTCCTACCCCACTGTCCTGCTGGTAATAGCTTATCTAAAGTGATCATCAGGTGGGCCATTTCCAGCACAAATCCAGGTTTTCTCACCCTCCACCCCCCTGCTATCACCAGCAGGAGAGTGAATTTGTGTGGGGGGGTGGAGGGTGAGAAAACCTGGATTTGTGCTGGAAATGGCCCACCTGATGATCACTTTAGATAAGCTATTACCAGCAGGACAGTGGGGTGGGAGGAGGTATTGTTTCATATTCTCTGTGTATATATAAAGTCTGCTGCAGTTTCCACGGTATGCATCCGATGAAGTGAGTCGCTCACGAAAGCTCATGCTCAAATAAATTGGTTAGTCTCTAAGGTGCCACAAGTACTCTTTTTCTTTTTGCGAACAGTTTTACAGCCATGCACTCCAAGCCCTGCGAGCCTGAGTCAGCTGATCTGGGCAAGCCTTAGGTGTTTGCTGGGTAGACCTATCCTTAAAGATCTTATGTCACTTTTTGTAGTAGCTGGGGTAATGGCTCTGGTGTCCTGGGTATATTCTAATTTGAGTAATTCCTCCCTAAATCTGTCCCGGAGTTGGTTGTAGCATTATTTTTCAATTTCTGTCCATAACTGTTTTTCAGTAGTTCTATGCAGTCTTAAACAGCTGCTGTGTTTCATTGCAGAGGTGGTTGCATGTCAGTGGTGGGTGAACTGATCCCTGGGTTTCTCTTTCTTTGTAGTGGTGTTGTGAGGCACAGTTAGTTAATGTAATAAAGCAATTTTAGATCCTCAGTGCCACCAAAATGCAAAGTATTTTTATTAACAATCTAAAAGCATCTGACTGTTGGGTTCCCCGTACTCTTTTCTAGACAGCCTCAATGAACCTACTCACTTATCCCACGGGCTACTTTTAATCTCTTTCCAAAGTTTCAGCGGAAGCTAGTGCTGGGCTTTTTGCTGAGAGAGCAATCCCATGATATAAAAGTTTTAGTCAAACAAAGTCAAATCATTCTCATGCTCATGATTATGCATCCCAGCTGTCCCTGCTTTGCAAGATCATTGATTTGATTTTTTTTAAATGTTTATTTTTTGTATTTGTTTCTACCCTCACACACTGGAAATTCTTTTCGTAGCATTCAGCTAAGCTTTTACTTCCAGTAATGTAAAATAAAATAAAACAAACCCGGTATAGTGGGCTCTTTGTTCTCAATTTTTTGACAAGTGACAAAAACTGAGATCAGATCAGTAATTCAGCCTGCAGTGGGTCGTATGGGGCATGAATTAGTGAATCTCATATTCCCCGTAGTAGGCAACCACTTCTGTTTGTGATGACTGTGTAGGAAGTATTTGTGCTTCCATGTACAACACCCCAAACAATTCCACTTACAGCTAAAGAGGGAACTATAAACAGACGAAGGTTGTGTGGAAAATAGCACTGAGATTTAGATTTAAATCCTTATTATGTGGAAATGTTTGATTTATTTTTAGCCATGCGGCTCTTGGTATGAAATAGGAGCTTTTATGAATTTATTGTAGGGAAATGGAAAGGTCTTGGTAGAACAGTTCCTTTTGCAGTCAGTAGGACACATGACTACATCGAAGGGCAGGATTTAGTAATCAAGCTTTTAATCACACAGGGTTTGATCCTGCTTTCCATCAAAGGTAAAACTTAGGGTTGTCTTCAACCAGGAACCTCCTCCAGTAGGTCATATGGCCTGTCCCACAGTGCCAATGCAGGATATAGTATATTTCAAGTTGTTTGTCCAGTCCCATTTTACAGGACTTGAGAGAGAGATTCCATTGCTTCTCTGAGAAGACTTTCACAGTCTAGTAGAGCTCATTACTAGGAAGCCTTCTCCTGACATTCTGCTGTCAGCTGAAGTACTGCCTCCCAAACATATTTGAAGTGTGTGTGTGTGTTTGTGTGTGTGTGCGCACGCATGCGCACACACGTGTGTATGTATAATAATAAAACATCTAATCTATATCAGCAATCTCTTATTTGCATTGAGATGACATTCTTTCTTGTTAATTTTGAAATGCTCTGCCATCTGCCTCTGGGAAGCTTGCATAACTACACAAGCAAACAATGCAGCTCTCCTGGATTTCATTCAGTAACCCTGCTCAAGTGGAGTCAGCCTTAGCTGTTGCATGGAAAGCATGAAGAATTTTCAACAATCATTCCTCACTCCTTTTTTCGTCACTTCCATTTCTGTCTCTTTTTAACCAGGAACCTTCTAGACCAAAATGGAGCTAATGTAAAGTTTTATGGCTTTGTGTGAGAGCAGGAGCTTCCAGTGCACAGCCAAGGCTTGCTTTACCTGGCATGCTCTCCGTCGTGATGTGCTTCTTTAATGAGTCCCAGGGTATCCTAGAGAAGGTTGGGGCTTCACTTGTCCATTTCCAGCAAACCTCATGCTGTAATTTCAGACTGCACCTTATCCTAGGGGACAATTTGTTGACCTACAGATTTGCTGCTGTAGGCCACATGCTTTGGTGTTAGATAACCCGGAAAAAAAGACCCAGGGGCCCACCCTGCCTTGTCCTGGCAGCTTTTCTAAAGAGAGAATTGATGAGATACATTTATTTTTTAACCCTTTCTTTCACTTACCTCTCTCCAAACTATTCTGTGGCAGTAAATTTGCTCTGTAGCTGAAAACAGTAGACAGTGCCTGCTGATGTGTAAATGGCTGATGGGGAGCTGAACCATTGTGCTTGAAAAGTCACTTTCAGTGCTCTGAACTTTATTCCACATTTATCCTCTGAGTAAACCTTAATATTCAGAGGAAAATCCTGGTATCTCCTGCTGTGTACAGCCACCTGAAATTAATTATGCACTGGGGGTTCTAATTAATAGCTTTAAGGTCATTCGACCTGGAAAAGAACTGAAATGCCTTAACACTGTGAGCCAAATCCCAGGAATACACTCACAAGCCAGCATCCCATGGCTCACACAGTGGGGTACATCAGTGCAAGGGAAATGCTGTGATTATGGTGCGCTGCATGGTGCTGGCTCAGTGCACAAGAAGGTACATATAAGGCTTCTTTAGCAGCAACCATATTCATCACTGTTATTGGTTGCACTTGCTGTGATTTCACTGTATTTCAACAGAAGCATGCCCTTGTGGTCATGATCAGATGTCATCAGGTGTGTCTGGTAGCACAGTGTTGTGCATCATGGCAGGATGCTTTCTGGATATGTGAAGAACTGTGGCTCTTTAAACTCAGGATTTTCCCCTGTAGCTGGGGTGTTCTTCCACCATTAGCTGCAAATTCAACTAGGACAATCATTGTACAACGCACTGTAATTTCAGTCATCACTAGCAAATTTGATTAACCGGCATATGTCCATATAGGCTTACACAGGGCCTCATCTTGCAAGGTGCTGAGCACCTTGTGTGATTGTTCTTGCCCTTGATTCCCATTGTCTTTAAATGGGAGTAGAGGGTACTCAGGAAGCACAAAATGCCCGATTTTAAAAGGTATTTAGGTGACCATAGATGCAGATAGGCACCTAGTGAGATTGTCAAAAGTGCCTGAGTAGGTTAGTTGCCTAGCTACCATAATTGTCAATAAGATTTAGGCTCTTAAGTACCTATGTCGCTTTTTAAAATGGGTATTAGGCTCTTAAGCTAGTGAGGCATTGCAGCACTGAGCAGAATCACACAGACGTACTTTTAAAAATCAGGGCCCAAGTGCCAAGTCACTTTTGACAACGGAACTTAGAAGCCCAAATCACTTGGATAAAATTTTCAAAAGCAACTAAGGCACCTATCTGCATCTTTAGGCCCCTAAATACCTTTGCTAGCGTGGCCGTAAACCTCTTGCAGGATTAGGCCCCTGTGAGGCTAATTTGTTATCAATATGGCGATAGTTAACTTCACCACACTGACTTTTCTCATACGCAAAATGCAGGTTTTCAACTGCTACTTGAAAACAGGAATGGTTTAGTGCAGTTAAAAGGATTGATGAAACACTTCCCTAAAAGTGCACCTCATGTTCTGGCCACAGAAGAGTTGTGTAATGTAGAGTGAGCAGTTTGAGGCAGTTCCAAAACACTGACCTTACCCTACTGAGAGAGAAGGTCAGCACACAGGAGAGGATTGCTCACAGCTATCACAATGATGAAGTGAAATTTAAAATTACATTAGATGTTTGCTTAAGGAACAACAGATGAGGAGGCCCTGTGGATTCTTAAATCCTCATTGCAGCACTGTAAAATGAAACCATGACCATTTGTTATCCTTCCACTGGCTTGTATGAAACCAAGGCAGAAAGGGAGAACCTTTTAATGATGCCTTCCTTGTTCTTAAGTGTGTGTTTGTGTGCCTTTTTAAAATGCATGTTTTAAACCATACCACCCTGTGAAAGTTCCTTTCCTTCTAAACCATTCTCTTCACTTAAAAAGTCTGAAGCATTTCTAATGTTTGTGTAAATTAGATTTTAAAAAGTATTTTTCCCTTCTCGGAGATTTTACAAGAATATCACTGAGTAGTTTCATGCTAATATGATGAGGGCTTACATTAATCCACAATAGCTAGAGAATTTGTAAATACATTTTAAAACAAACAGGACCTTGGATCTTGCTGAAATACTTTTCACTGTTGTGCTGAGCAAATGCTCCTTCCTTTTGTACTTTGAAGGAATATCACTGTTGACATAGCTTATGTTGTAAAATATAAATTAAGACTCTAAAGGATTTAAGCGGTTTAAGTACAAGTTTTCAGTTCCCCCAATGAGTGCAGTGTAGTCTTTCCCATCCAATAAGCTAATTTTAATTAGACTTGGAATGGAGCTTTCTCAGTTAAATAGAGTCCTGTGGAGGGCTTTTGTTTTCACTCAGTTGAGACTAAAAATGGCACATTTTGCTTTAAAGTGATGTATAGCCAGACATCATTTTCTGGGTTGTGAACTTTTGACACTGATGAGAATAATTCCTTCCAAACAAAAATCTATTGCTGTTCAAATTCTTTGCATGACTGTATTCATGCAAATGTTCCTTATAGTCCAACATGAAGTAGTGTATTATAAACCATTATAACACAGTCATCCTTTTCTCTGCAATTCAGATCATTAGCATAGGTCCAACAGCATAGAGGACCAATTTCCATAATAAAGGAAATCCTCTCCCATTTAATCACTTACCACCAAATGAACCATTTAATGCCACATTCAGACCTATTGTTTGAGGATTTCCCAAGGCTCCCCTTGATCCACTTACACTCCCTTATCTGCCATTTGTCTCTGGTTAACCTGCTTGCTTTTTTAAGGGGGAAAAAATCAAATCAATTGCAAGAGGCATGCAGCTGTTTAATTAAACTTTTTCCCCGCACAAAAGTTGCTTCAGATTTCTTTGGGCTTCTCCTTAGCAGTGTCTAATCACTATAATTTAACAGATTCTGTAATTACCTGCCTCACACGGATATAGCTTGATTGCTGTTTCTTTGTTTCATCCATTTCAACTTCAAGTGACAGCTGAATTTACTCTAGATGAATGGCTTGTGCAGTCGGAGCAGTACAGGGGTGGTCTAGATTTATATGCAGCCTTTAAGGCTTCCAAAACAAGAGCAAAACATAGTTCTAAGTTCACAGAGAAATGGATGTGTGAGACTTCTTTATTTATATCCTGAGAACCAGTTTCTGTAACTCTAACTTTTAAGCAGTGCTTATGTGGTGGCTCCCTTTGAACTCAGTGTAATACTATTCAGTGTAAGTAAAGCTTGTAAAATCTGGCCCTGGGCCAGCGTATTCCATTGTAAAAAGAAATATGGTAAAGGAGAGGCAGCAAATGCTAGGAAATTCGAAATTTGAGCTGAAACTGTCCTCAGCTCCCCCATTTCTGTGCCCAGATAGCACAACTCATGTTCAGTGGTCCATACCTGCCACCAGCATATTTACATAGAACTCTCCATTGATTTCAGTGGGAATTTCCATGCCTGGATCAGTAGTACCATATGGCCCATTAATTGGAGCTGGGTGCACAGAAGACTTGCAGGATCCTGTTTAGAGAGAGGTTTCTTTCTATAATCTCTAAATGAACAAGACGTACTTTTTATGAACACACAAGAGAGAGGAGATCTATTTTTTCCGGTGTATATTATTTACTTGGAAAACAGCAATGGTATAGCAAAGAAGCATAGGTGTTGGAAAAGATCATTTAAAGGAGGACTTGTGGCACCTTAGAGACTAACAAATTTATTTGAGCATAAGCTTTCGTGAGCTACAGCTCACTTCATCGGATGCATTCAGTGGAAAATACAGTGGGGAGATTTATATACACAGAGAACATGAAACAATGGGTGTTACCGTACACACTGTAAGGAGAGTGATCAGGTAAGGTGAGCTATTACCAGCAGGAGAGCCGGGGTGGGGGAGGGGAACCTTCACTACAAAAGATATTTTTCCCCCCATTCTCCTGCTGGTAATAGCTCACATTACCTGTTTCAGAGTAACAGCCGTGTTAGTCTGTATTCGCAAAAAGAAAAGGAGTACTTGTGGCACCTTAGAGACTAACCAATTTATTTGAGCATGAGCTTTCGTGAGCTACAGCATCCGATGAAGTGAGCTGTAGCTCACGAAAGCTCATGCTCAAATAAATTGGTTAGTCTCTAAGGTGCCACAAGTACTCCTTTTCTTTTCACATTACCTGATCACTCTCGTTACAGTGTGTATGGTAATACCCATTGTTTCATGTTCTCTGTGTACATAAATCTCCCCACTGTATTTTCCACTGAATGCATCCGATGAAGTGAGCTGTAGCTCACGAAAGCTTATGCTCAAATAAATTGGTTAGTCTCTAAGGTGCCACAAGTACTCCTTTTCTTTTTGCGAATACAGACTAACACGGCTGCTGCTCTGAAAGATAATTTAGTCCATCCTGCTCCTCTTGAGGATTGTTGCCTATAGTCTGTTTTTAAATACTTTGTATATCTCTTGTTTTTAATATCCAAAGTAATGAGGTTTCCTGTAAATGCACTATGAATTTAGTTAATGTTAAAAATACATATTCTGGGGATCTCAAAACACTACATTTTGCACTTATATACAATAATAATTATTTAAACAGTGCGCTCACTATGATTGCCTCATTTCACAAGGATCCCGGGGGAGAGCAGTCATACAGTATAATCTTATTAATCCAATATATATCGGTACAATGGAAACAATAAATACAGAGCACTCAGACTAAGAAATTGCAAGCAACTGTATTAAGCAATCACAATTTCAGTTCATTATCCACTGCAAAGCTTTTTAAGATAAAGAGATACTATTTTCTTAACCTCAAATAATGTGTCACATTTTTGTAATAATAATATTTTAGCACTTGCACAGCTTTATTCCTCTTCAAAACACTTTACAAATAAGCATCTTACTAATTCTAAAACCCAAAAGATGTAGTTAGGTAATAATTATTATCCCTGTTATACAAAAGGGAAGATGGAGACATAGAGATTAAATAACTTGCCACAAGCTCTAAAGATAGTCACAATCAGGGATGGGATTAGAACTCTTGGACTCCTGCCTCACAGCCTTGTGCTTCAACCATTCCATCACACCTTTGTTGATGGGTAGCTTACTGGAATATTCCCACGAGACGCTCAGTCTCTTGTGTGATTGGGCCCCAATTGGTAAATTCTGTACATTACTCACGTTTTTTTTTTCAAGCAAATAAACCTGGGTGTCACTCTTTTTTATGCCAGCTCAAGTGTTCTTGCAATGCCAACCATTTCTTGACTCTAGGTCAACCTTTAGGACGGGAGTTTAGACAGAAGAGGAGCTAATTCTCCTGCTTAGCACCTTTGAAATTGTTTTTATCTTGCTCTTGTAAGAAAAACCAGCTAGACCAAGGTTTCCTGTATGGACTGAGATACAATTTCTGGCCGAACACTTCTCTTTATCTTGTCTTTATCAAATGCTAGATTCAGACAAGTGAAATGTAGGGACAGGGTAATAAGGTGTAGGATGTCTGTTGAGCTTTAACCCTTCTCTCCCGGCAGACAGAATTCCAAATCATATATGCGGAAGATTGTTATACTTGGAGCTCTCTGTAAGTGAAACATTCTTTCTTACAATTCACACCTGTATCTTTGGGACATTGACAGGAGTGAGAAAACAGTAAACAGCTACAAACTGTTTTTGTACTTTTTTTTTTTGCTGTTCTTAGGAATCCTTTTGATAAAAATGCTTGTTGGAATAGTGCTATTGCTTAACCTAGTGAAAAGATGAATGCATCAAGGGCCAAGTTTTTTTGAAACCTTAGTGGGAGCTGTTGAGTTCTCAGCGCTTTTGAAAATCAGACAAGTGCTTAAGTATCAAGCCTAAATTTAAGATTCTAATTATCAGCTAAAGCACAGTTCTGGATTGTTTCCCTTTATTTTCTTCAGATATACTGCATAAGTAATGAAAGTCAGGTGGATGGAAATGACAGTGGGGGAGGTTTAGATTGGATATTAGGAAAAACTTTTTCACTAAGAGGGTGGTGAAACACTGGAATGCGTTACCTAGGGAGGTGGTAGAATCTCCTTCCTTAGAGGTTTTTAAGGTCAGGCTTGACAAAGCCCTGGCTGGGATGATTTAACTGGGAATTGGTCCTGCTTCGAGCAGGGGGTTGGACTAGATGACCTTCTGGGGTCCCTTCCAACCCTTATATTCTATGATTCTATGACATTTAAGATGAAGAAATTAATCCTACATTATTTAAAGGTTCCTGCTGTGGTGGGTTGGGTCACAGAAACTCCCTCAGGACTGTCACTAGGTGTGCTGGGATACCACTGAGAACAAACACCCCTGCCAGAAAAGGCTTCCCTCCACTCCTGTCTTACTGAGCTAGTCACACCAGTCAGTGTCAGCACAGAGCAAGAGGTTGGGCCATGCCCCCCTGCAGTTCACAGAACCTAAGATTCACTTAGTTCAGGGACTTCTCAGTTAACAGGGATTTTCCCAGCACCAGTATTCATAGAATCAAAGAATCATAGAATACCAGTGTTGGAAGGGACCACAAGAGGTCATCTAGTCCAACCTCCTGCTCAAAGCAGGACCAATCCTCAACTAAATCATCCCAGCCAGGGCTTTGTCAAGCCTGACCTTAAAAACTTCAAAGGAAGGAGATTCCACCACCTCCCAAGGTAACGCATTCCAGTGTTTCACCACCCTCCGAGTGAAAAAGTTTTTCCTAATATCCAACCTAAACCTCCCCCACTGCAACTTGAGACCATTACTCCTCGTTCTGTCATCTGCTACCACTGAGAACAGTCTAGAGCCATCCTCTTTGGAACCCCCTTTCAGGTAGTTGAAAGCAGCTATCAAGTGCCTCCTCATCCTTCTCTTCTGCAGACTAAACAATCCCAGTTCCCTCAGCCTCTCCTCATAAGTCATGTGTTCCAGTCCCCTAATCATTTTTGTTTCCCTCCGCTGGACGCTTTCCTATTTTTCCACATCCTTCTTGTAGTGTGGGGCCCAAAACTGGACACAGTACTCCAGATGAGGCCTCACCAATGTCGAATAGAGGGGAACGATCACGTCCCTCGATCTGCTGGCAATGCCCCTACTTATACATCCCAAAATGCCATTGGCCTTCTTGGCAACAATGGCACACTGTTGATTCATACCCAGCTTCTCGTTCACTGTAACCCCTAGGTCCTTTTCTGCAGAACTGCTGCCTAGCCATTCGGTCTCTAGTCTGTAGCGGTGCATTGGATTCTTCCGTCCTAAGTGCAGGACTCTGCACTTGTCCTTGTTGAACCTCATCAGATTTCTTTTGGCCCAATCCTCTAATTTGTCTAGGACCCTCTGTATCCTATCCCTACCCTCCAGCGTATCTACCTCTCCTCCCAGTTTCGTGTCATCTGCAAACTTGCTGAGGGTGTAATCCACACCATTCTCCAGATCATTAATGAAGATATTGAACAAAACCGGCCCCAGGACCAACCCTTGGGGCACTCCACTTGATACCGGCTGCCAACTAGACATGGAGCCATTGATCAGTACCCCTTGAGCCTGACAATCTAGCCAGCTTTTTATCCACCTTATAGTCCATTCATCCAGCCCATACTTAACTTGCTGGCAAGAATACTGTGGGAGACCGTGTCAAAAGCTTTGCTAAAGTCAAGGAACAACACGTCCACTGCTTTCCCCTCATCCACAGAGCCAGTTATCTCTTCATAGAAGGCAATTAGATTAGTCAGGCATGACTTGACCTTGGTGAATCCCTGCCGACTGTTCCTGATCACTTTCCTCTCCTCTAAGTGCTTCAGAATTGGTTCCTTGAGGACCTGCTCCATGATTTTTCCGGGGACTGAGGTGAGGCTGACTGGTCTGTAGTTCCCAGGATCCTCCTCCTTCCCTTTAAAAAAGATGGGCACTACATTAGCCTTTTTCCAGTCGTCCGGGACCTCCCCCGATCGCCATGAGTTTTCAAAGATAATGTCAGGGTCCTGCACTTAGGACGGAAGAACCCAATGCACAGCTACAGACTAGGGACCAAATGGCTAGGCAGCAGTTCTGCGGAAAAGGACCTAGGGGTGACAGTGGACGAGAAGCTGGATATGAGTCAGCAGTGTGCCCTTGTTGCCAAGAAGGCCAATGGCATTTTGGGATGTATAAGTAGGGGCATAGCGAGCAGATCGAGGGACGTGATCATCCCCCTCTATTCGACATTGGCGAGGCCTCATCTGGAGTACTGTGTCCAGTTTTGGGCCCCACATTACAAGAAGGATGTGGATAAATTGGAAAGAGTCCAGCGAAGGGCAACAAAAATGATTAGGGGTCTGAAACACATGACTTATGAGGAGAGACTGAGGGAACTGGGATTGTTTAGTCTGCAGAAGAGAAGAATGAGGGGGGATTTGGTAGCTTTCAACTACCTGAGAGGTGGTTCCAGAGAGGATGGTTCTAGACTATTCTCAGTGGTAGAAGAGGACAGGACAAGGAGTAATGGTCTCAAGTTGCAGTGGGGGAGGTTTAGGTTGGATATTAGGAAAAACTTTTTCACTCGGAGGGTGGTGAAACACTGGAATGCGTTACCTAGGGAGGTGGTGGAATCTCCTTCCTTAGAAGTTTCTAGGGTCAGGCTTGACAAAGCCCTGGCTGGGATGATTTAATTGGGGATTGGTCCTGCTTTTGAGCAGGGGGTTGGACTAGATGACCTCCTGAGGTCCCTTCCAACCCTGATATTCTATGATTCTATGGCCAATGGCTCTGCAATCACATCTGCCAACTCCTTTAGCACTCTCGGATGCAGCGCATCCAGCCCCATGGACTTGTGCTCATCCAGCTTTTCTAAATAGTCCCGAACCACTTCTTTCTCCACAGAGGGCTGGTCACCTTCTCCCCATGCTGTGCTGCCCAGTGCAGTGGTCTGGGAGCTGACCTTGTTCATGAAGACAGAGGCAAAAAAAATCATTGAGTACATTAGCTTTTTCCACATCCTCTGTCACTAGGTTGCCTCCCTCATTCAGTGAAGGGCCCAAACTTTCCTTGACTTTCTTCTTGTTGCTAACATATCTGAAGAAACCCTTCTTGTAACTCTTAACATCTCTTGCTAGCTGCAACTCCAGGTCTGATTTGGCCTTCGTGCTTTCACTCCTGCATGCCTGAGCAACATTTTTATACTCTTCCCTGGTCATTTGTCCAATCTTCCACTTCTTGTAAGCTTCTTTTTTGTGTTTAAGATCAGCAAGGATTTCACTGTTAAGCCAAGCTGGTCGCCTGCCATATTTATTATTCTTTCTACACATTGGGATGGTTTGTCCCTGTAACCTCAATAAGGATTCTTTAAAATACAGCCATCTCTCCTGGACTCCTTTCCCCCTCATGTTATTCTCCCAGGGGATCCTGCCCATCATTTCCCTTAGGTTGTCAAAGTCTGCTCTTCTGAAATCCAGGGTCGGTATTCTGCTGCTCTCCTTTCTTCCGTGTGTCAGGATATTCAGTCTTTCTGGGAGTCTAAACCCCAGATAAATCTGTTTTACTCTTATACAGGGTATAAGCTTATACAGGGTAAACTCATAAATTGTCTGCCCTCTATAACACTGATAGAGAGATATGCACAGCTGTTTGCTCCCCCAGGTATTAATTACTTACTCTGGGTTAATTAATAAACAAAAGTGATTTTATTAAGTATAAAAAGTAGGAATTGAGTGGTTTCAAGTAATAACAGACAGAACAAAATAAGTTACCAAACAAAATAAAACAAAAGACACAAGTCTAATCCTAATACAGTAGGAAACTGAATACAGGTAAATCTCACCCTCAGAGATATTCCAATAAGCTTCTTTCGGACTAGACTCCTTCCTAGTCTGGGCCCAGTCCTTTTCAGACTAATGTTGTGGTTTATGGCCTGGGTCCAGCAATCACTCACACCCCCGTAGTTACAGTCCTGGGTTTCAGTTTATTTTAGGCATCTCTTGAGCCAGCTGAAGACAAAATGGAGAGGCTTCCAGAGCCTTTTATATTCTCTCTCTCTTGTGGGCGGAACCCCCTTTGTTGTTCTGTGCAAAATCACAGCAACAAGATGGAGTTTGTAGCCACCTGGGCAAGTCACATGTCCATGGATGATTCAGCTTTTTGCAGGCCGATGCCATTGTTTACATGTTCCCAGAGAAGCTCAGATGTGGATTGGCGTCTCCCAAAGTCCATTGTCAATTAAGTGTTTCTTGATTGGGCACTTATTCAGAATAGTCCTTTCTCAAGAAGCTGACCAAATGCTTCCCTGATGCTACTTAGAATCAAACACATTGATATACAAGTACGTAGCCAATATGCATAACTTCAAATACAAAAATGATACACACATATGGACAGCATAATCATAACCAACAAATTACAACATTTCCATGGACACCTTATTTGACCTCCTTTGAACAAGATTTGGTGCAACTATAGGACTGCTACAGGTCAATCCAAGAGTAACCACCTACATGTGACTAGATAACAAATTCCACTTAAAAAAAAATTCATAGAAATAGCCCATAGAAATCTGCTCTGTCATTCCAGATAAAATCCAGCTTTCATCAGAGGAGTTACACCAGATACAGTGGCGTAACTGAGATCAGAATATAGCATAAAGAAATTCTGCAGATTAAAGAGCAAAAATGGGCCAAATTTAGCCAAAGGCAGCCTACAGTAAGGGGATACAATTCCTTTGAAAGGTCTGGACTGAAATCAAATAACAATATAGAAGTACTTGGTATAAATAACAGTCATTTTTCCATACCTTCTGAGCCTAATTCTCTATTGCTTTTGACCTTATCTAATAATGTACACCTTTGTAAAGTGAGTTGAAAATGCTGCATCCATTTTTTCACTGATTATACAGCGATGTAAATGATTGCACAAAACATTGAGAATCTGGCCTTCTGAAAGCTCATCTGGTGCAAGTTACACTACTGTCCTATACCACTTACATCCATTTTCTAACCAATTTACACCTGCTGTTTACCACCCCTTATGTCACAGCTAAGTGTGGCCCAATACAGATAATTTTCAGGCTATTAACATGTAGAAAACTGTGGGACACTTGAGCAGTGTTAAATGAGTGACATCTTCTAATTACATTGTGGTAGCCAGTGCTGCAGTTCCTTTCAGTGATCTATGTTAATTAATTATCAATAAGTTTGATGGGTTTGAATTTAATCAATAATTAGAGCGACCTCAGATAACTCATCTTGATTGAGTGTATTAAGCATAACAGAAAGGCCTACCTTACAAATATCTGTGGAACCATACTTTACAACCTGAACACAGCTATTCTTGATACTGCCTGGTTTTATATTGGGTCATAGCATAGCATTTTTTTACCTAACTTGTTTGCAGTTTTGTTTCTATTATTTTTTCTTTTCCAACTTTTAGAAATATTTTAGTATATTTCCTGTTTTTTCAGTATATTTTATAAATTTCTAACTGTGTAATCCAACATCTGTTGTTTGTCCTTTCACATTTTGTTATCTCTCACATCCGTTCATTATTGTGAAGTGTACGTTCAAAAATACTTATCAGCTCTTAGGAAATATTACAAAGCTCATCATAAGCGAGTACTTTCCCTCTTCTTAACATTACTACAAAGCATTATGGGATTCTTGCTCACAAACATGCCATAAGGCCTCAGGAGAGCCTGGTTAACAACCAACAGGTATACCTGACAGCTATTCAAAGTATAAATGTCAATTATGGCCAACTTCCCACATGTGATAAGTTTCACTTTCTAAATATATTATGTGACATTTTCTCTTGTGTGATGGAATTTAATGGCACACAATGTTGGTGCAATGTAGCAGAGGAATAAGACAATCACATATAGAAATATCATGGTTACTATGTTTTGTCTTTGCCTGTGCCTTGTTATATTAATAATAATAATATAATATACACTGATGAGCACAGTTCAATAAGGCAATATTTAAATCAGCGTTTGCTACACATAATTAATATTCACAGTTTGGATTTCCATATGGCCTGATCCATTGAAGTTCATTCACTGCAGTTTGGATCATGGCCAGAGTGAGTTCCATCTGAGGCTCTCAAAGCACTCGACAAAAAATTTCTACCTATCCTGTCTATTTACAGATGAATAAACTGGGTAGACAGAGGTTGAGTGACTTCCCCAGGATCAATATGGCAAGTGAGTACAGAGTGCAGTGCAGAAGGACTCACATTCCTGCTCTTAAGTACTTTCCTGCTTTCCTCCCCTAGAAAGTAAATTGTTCCTCTTTCAAAAATGAAAATATCTAGTGTCACCAATTTCAGAGTTGAAGGTTGCCAGTGGTTATAGGTGCGTAGCTCCCATTGACTTCAGTGTGAGCTTTTTAGTGCAGGTGACCAAAGGCAACATTTAGCCTTTATAATCTACATTACTCTGTCCTCTGCATCACCTTTTTCTGTTTCTTTCTTACAGCAGCTTCATCCTACCTAGTCATCTTAATCCCCAGATAACTCCCCTTGGTCTGTCCAAAATGCTACTTCTAATTACTTCTACTGCTGTTATTTAAAAATGCCACTGCTATATTCTTCACCACTTACCACCCCTTTAATCGCTCAGCTGGCTCCCCACTGTCCTAGGTTACGGTATGAAGTTCAAATGTATTGTTTTCACTTTCCAGGCCCTACACTGTTCTAACCTAGAGAGCTGCTCAGGCCCGTGTCCCTTGCCTTATTCTTTGTGGCTCCCTCCACTCTGGTTGTGATGCCAGGGACAATGCCACCTTCTTCTCCTCCCACTCCTGTCTGTGCCTACTTTCAGGCTGCCCCCGTGCATGAAATACCCACCCAGTATTGTTTGCCAAGCTACTTCCTTTGAATCCTTCCTAAACACTCACTTCTACCATCTTGCTTACTGGAAGCAGGTTAAGCCACCCACACTAGGTCAATACATTTATAAATATAGAAATGAAATAGTCTCATTAAGCTTTGTGCTTAGAGACTATGTGATGGTGTTAACGTCACTCTGGTTGTCATCCTCACAACTTCCTCTGAGTAACCCTCACTTGTTCTGCCATGCATAGAATTAGTCTGTAAACTCTTATGGGGGCTGAAGCCTGATTGTCCTCTGACTTACACCAGTGAAAAATCTGGAGTAACCCTATTTCAGTCAAACAGGTTGAGATTGGTGTGAGAGGAGAACCCGGTCCATTGTCTATAAAATCCCTTGCCTACTTTTGTGTGCTGTAAACATAATAAATAATATACAGATACATTTAATACAAGACATAATTATAGGTTCTTTAATTAAATTGTTGTTTAACCTTCCCGAAATCTTACAGATGGAGATGGTGTAAGAGATTTTCAGAAATTGGGGGAAGAGATCTAAACTGAAAATAATGCAACCCTTCAAAGGAAAAAAGCGTTCTACTTATGTGTTGATTTATTTATTGCTTAATTATGATTTACTGCTCCTAATTATAAAAGAGCCTTGTTAAACCAATGCAGACTGTTGTTTACTTTTTATTAGTATTTATTACAGTATTGCTGAGCTTTGGCAATGCGCTTGGCAGCCAGGCCTTGGGGAAATCTGGCTGGCAAATCTTCAATGCTCCGTGGGCTTGTGGAAAATGGAGTTCAGCAAGGAATACTGCACAAATCCAGGGGACAGGGACACCCTTCAGGGCTCCAAGAATTTTTGTTCAGCTGAGGAACGGTGCTGCATACATTATGCATTTAACAGAGACTGAAAAAGCAGATCCCACTGCTACTTGAACAAATGGAGAATCTCTGTTTATCTCTCTGTCCTATTTGTTCTTATATGGCCTCCATCACTGTAGTTTCTCAGCACCTCACAATTTTGAATGTATTTATCCTCACAAACACCCCTGTGAGGTAGGGAAATACTAGCAGTAAAAGTGTTAGCAACATAGGGTTGAGGAGTCCTGATTCTCTCCAACACAGAACAATTGTATGTGTATACACTAGGGGACAGATTCTGTTCTGAATTACAGTATTGAAGTCAGCGGAGTTACTTCTGACTGACACAAGTGCAATGCAGATCAGAAACTAGCTCTACTGCAGAGTTCATTACATTACTGATTTTTCTGATGGTTAAAATTGATAGTAACTGTGCTCTGGTTACTGTAAAATATGGTACAGAATGGGAAGTAGCTCCACAGTGAAAATTACAGCCATAACAGAGAATTAGTCTATGTATTGACACTGAATAATAGAAAGATGTTAAAACAAAATCCAAACTCTACAGGACTGTATATACTTAACGTCTATGAAAAATACCTTCCAGTGGCACTTGTCAAATTCCTTCTCAGCTGCTCTTTCCCCAGTGTGCAAACGGCATTAATTTTTGTAAAGAGCACTGTTGCTCAAGAGTCTACCTTTTAAAATGTCTTTCAGTGGATATTAAAAATAATTATGTCACTATCATTAGAAACTTGGAGTGTTGGATTCGAAATTGATTAAAATATTTAGAGCCAGTTGGAAGATACTTTTCTAATCACTGAAAACACTGGTATTTGAGAGGGTCCATCTTTATTGAAGCTTTTTATGAAAGTCAAATACCATGTCTTAATTTAAAGGGGGGATCTAGATAAAGGGCAAAATTTTGTTCTTAGTTGCTCCAGAGCAAACCTGGAGTTTCCGCCATGGAGGTCAGACCAACAGTCCTAATACTGAGCTGAGTCCATCCTGTGACCTGGGTGCAGTTCAGATGGATTTGGGTAAAGATACAGAGAGAAGGCAGGAAGGGAATGTCACGTTGGAGCATCTGGATTCTATCTATCTTTGACATTCTTAATAGAATTATTTACATTCATACAGATACACCTGGAGTGAGTAGGTTGTCCTGCCATTAACTTGATCACAAAAATTCTTACTGGTGCTGATGCATGTTCCATGTTAATTTTCACATCCCAGGCTGAGTTAGCAGGGTTGGCAGTAGGACTTGTGAACTGAGCACATTTGATGTGGGAATCAGTGAGAGAATAATAAATATGGGGCATCACCCACCCCTCTCCTAAACATGCACACAGTATTGCCAATATTACATAATAGCTTTTCAGAGCAGAACAACTCTTTCATAGTAATGTCTTTAAAAGGCAAATGGGTGGACATTTCTTGTCCCCAAAGGCACAAGACCAGTGCACCCAGGGATGTGGGCACTATGCACTAAAGCTTGGCAAAGCAAGCATTTTGTTCACTATCTACTGTTTTCCCCAAGACTAAATACATTGGTTTTTGAGGCTGGTGACCAACAACACATATCTCACTTTTGCTTGATGATATAAAGTTATAACAGATCTAAGCACCTATTTTGTAGAAACTCTTGCACGTCCTTCGAGTGGAGTCTTTGCTGTAAGAATTGGTAATTACTTTTGTCACGCTGTCATTAGACTACAGAGTGGAAAAGCATAATAGAGTAACTGGCTTATGTTTAATATAGCACTGACATCCTTCCTCCCAAAGGTCACCATCATTTAGTTGGGGATTGGTCCTGCTTTGAGCAGGGGGTTGGACTAGATGACCTGCTGAGGTCCCTTCCAACCCTGATATTCTATGATTCTATGATCATTAAAATCTAGAGCATGAGTTTTACTCATGTCACTAAGATGATGCAAATGAAGAAAATAAGTTAGAGAGGAAGATGTTTCAAGTGCTTGTAATTCCCCAAGCTTTTTAAAGCACTGATTTCACAGTGCTGAGTTAGTACGGTTTGTAGCTATAATGGTATCTGTGGCGGGGGTGGCCAACCTGTGGCTCCAGAGCCACATGCGGCTCTTCAGAAGTTAATATGCGGCTCCTTGTATAGGCACCAACTCCGGAGCTGGAGCTACAGGTGCCAACTTTCCAATGTGCCAGGAGGGATGCTCACGGCTCAACCCCTGGCTCTGCCACAGGCCCTACCCCCACGCCACCCCTTCCCACCCCCTCCCCTGAGCCTGCCGTGCCCTCGCTCCTCCCCTCCCCTGAACCTCCTGCACTCCATGAAACAGCTGATCAGGAGGTGCAGGGAGGGAGGGGGAGGCGCTGATTTGCGGGGCTACCGGTGGGTAGGAGGCGCTGGGGGGGGGGCTGGGGGGAGGCTGCTGACATATTACTGTGGCTCTTTGGCAATGTACATTGGTAAATTCTGGCTTCTTCTCAGACTCAGGTTAGCCACCCCTGATGTATGGTGTCAATCAAAGAAGCTGCACACTCCAGTGTGGAACCAAGTTGGCTGCCATTGAGCTTCAATGCTGGGACTGTCCCATGTTTTGTTCTTTTATCAGTAAAATTGTATTACCTGTTTGTTATTGTTATAATAACTTCCATATTTTACTTTGGAGAGCCTTCAAACCTTAGACCCACAGTTAGTCTCATTGACTTTATTGTGTGCACAAGGAGTACTCATGAGTATGGCTTTGCCGGGTTAGGCTTTTATTTTGGCAGTGACATTAGCTACCCATCAACCTGAGGATAATACATCAACCTTACTAAATGTATATAAAATTCTGCACACTTGGGTTCCCTTGTATTTCAGTATCTTGGTTTAGGTGTACATTCCCTCTTGTGCCATGTACTTTTTATATCTGATCAGTTGCTTGTCATGTCATCTGTGTACCATGAAGTAATCAAGTATACGACATTTTACATCTGGCCCCACGCTCATGAAATGCCTTCTCATATTGCCTTTCATTGCCTCTAATTCTCTTAGCACATATGAGATCAGATGAAAAAGGCTTGGTACTTAGCTGGTGTCGATCAACATAGCTCTCCATTTATTTCAGTGTTTCCACCCTCACAGGTTTTTTATTTCTCATGCTATTTTTGATCCCACATGTGTTTGTGCTGTAATTTATTAGCCAGTACATATAAAGGATGTTTTATGAATCAGTCAATCAATAATAATAGCACTTACATAGCACTTTACAAATATTAATTCATCAATAATCACGTAATTGAGGTAAGTATACAATATAACTGTGGATTCTGAGAGCAACGCCAGTATAATCAGGAATGGGGTCTAGTGGGGTTGACACATGACGAAAGATTAAAAGAGCTAATTTTGTGTGTTTTGGTTAAGAGGTGACAAGGGCGGGGGTACATAACAGTCTGGAAGTATTTAAGGATACAAACATGAAGGAGGGAATGGACATAGCATGGAAAAGGGAGGTGGGACTTCTGCTAATAGGATGAAGTTAAGAGAAGGAGAAACTAGTGTAATTATCAGGAAATTCTTCTTCACAGCAAGATCCACTGGACTAAAGCACCCACAAGGGAAGTGATGCTATGAAAATTAGGAAGGATAAAAAGCCAGAAACATCCTGTAGGGGGCAACCCTCCATTGGCAGAGAGATGGGCTGGATGCCAGGATTGTGCCAAACAGAATTTTGCCATTGATGTTCCTGGGAGCAGGATTGGGCCTGATGTGGTACCCCGACAAATGCTCTTTGATAGCGCAGTGATTAAAAGTCTAGGTTTAGAGAGAGAATACAAATGAAAGGAAGGGAAATGGCTGATCTGTTGTAGCCCTGTAACAAGTTATTTGGCTTGATGCAGGAACCTCTGGATGAAATTTTGTGGCCTTGTTATGCAGATAGTCCCAGTAGGTGAGTTTGTTGGCCCCTTCTGGCCTTAAAGTCTGAGTATCCATGAAAGGGAGAGGGAGGAGGAGGGTGTGTACATAAGAATATAATATTATAAGATTAATTTAGCTAGATTCTGATCTCAGTAACACCTTCGGCTTCAATGGGATGAGGTCAGAATCCCATCCAAAGTTGGTCCACTGAACCTGGTCTGTCCAAAAGAGATGTAGCTGGTGTTTCCTATATTGTGTTTTATATTATGTTGCTGTGGAGTTTGCTAAATCATATCTTCCCACCTGACTTTTATTCAGCATGTTTTGGAAGGAGTACAGTTAAAGTGGGAAGGGGGCAGAGAGGGAGAGAGGAGTTCTTTGAAATGTCATGTTTGATGTCTTCCTTTCAAGGGTGACTCCTAACCTGCATCAGATGGCAGTTTTATTCTAATTTTAAAGCATTAGATTCAGGGGAGGACAAGGTAATCCATCCTCAGGAAAAAAAAATCAATGCAAGTAAGTGTAATTAGCAGCACTCTCCTCTAGTAAGTCAATGGTATAGAGAGAACCTAAAAACCACTGCAGACTACATTTGTTCTTCCTAATGTATTGTGACTACCTCACAGCTTCTATAATGAAGTTGTTTAGAACTCCTCTAGGAATTATATGTCGTTTGTCTAGTTAAAAATATTGACAGGTTCTAATATGCCAGGGATAATTTTAGCTATCAAGAAAGACCCAGACATGCAGGCTCATGTGGGTAGCAGGAGTTTTAATATTCTTTTGTTGGGATCCAAAATAAGCCTCTGGTGAAAAGCTTACTGTTTTTTCTAATTCACCAAGTTTATTGCATGTAAGTAGAGGTGTAAATCCTCAGGGACATTCTATCCAAATCTGAACTTGTTTAAAATCCCCGAGGTGCCAAATATGAAGATCTGTGTGTTATGTATGTTGTCAAATGGTCCTTTGCAGTCTTCCTAAATTGCCAAGAGAGTTTTCTTTTCTTGACAAACCTGGCAGCATAAATTAGAAGCAGCAGTCAAAGCCAGAGGATGAAAATATGACTCCTTCATTTGGTTAAGTTTCCCCAGCAGCTGTGTTATTTGTTTCATAAACTTGCACTAGGTTGATTCGATTTTTTAACATAAATGGGAGTCTGAAATTGAAAGGAATCAAGTACTTCTTCAAATATTTGTCCATATATATTACACTCTTGGTGCACATGCTCTCCATGCACTCGAGAGTAGAATTTTCTGGCCAGCAGTGCATTTTGGTATCAGGGAGGTCCCCCAAGTGTCCTCATGCTCCCCTGCCAAGAGCATAAAAGGCAGTGTGGGCCCAAGCACCGTTCACTCAGTTCCTTCCAGCCACACAAGGCTGCGAGATGGAACTCCACAGTATCTATCTCGACACAGTTTTACAGAGACTTTTGTAGCTAGTTGTACTTATTAACACCAGTTCGGAAGAATTGTAGGCTATGTCCACGCTCCAGCCTATGTCGGCATAACTTACGTCGCTCAGGGGTTTGTAAAAACCACCCCCCTAAGTGACATAAGTTACATCTCCATAAGTGCTCCTGTGCGTCTCCTGCTGACGTAGCTTCTGCTGCTCATAGAGAAGGTTTTATTATGCCAACAGGAGAGCTCTCTCCTGTTGGCATAGAGCCTCTTCACCAGACCCACTGTAGCGGCATAGCTGTATCGGTGCAGCTGCGCTGCTTCGGCACTATACATGTAGAAATGGCCTTACTTAGGCTAGTTTGCCTGTTGGCAAGTTTTGGGTGGTTTATGTACCTTATTACAGTTTCATTTTTATATCTTGTTGGGAACTTTTTCCTAGTATCGGATCTTAAAGATGTCTTATAAGTCTCTGGGCTAGTTGCCAACTTTTTAATAACCCAAAACCGAACACCTAGCACTGCCCGTTCCCTAGGCCCCGCCCACTATGTTCCCCCTCCCTCGGTGGCTTGCTCTCCCGCACCCTCACTTTCACTGAGCTGGGGCAGGAGGTGTGGGTGCGGGAGGGAGTGAGGGCTCTAACTGGGGGGTGGGGGCTCCAGGGCAGGGCCAGAAATTAGGGCTCCAGGGTGTGGGAGGGGGCTCCAGGCTGGGGCAGGGAATTGGGGTGCGGGAGGGGGTGAGGGCTCCAGCTGGGGGTGCAGGCTCTGAGAGGAGCTGGGGATGAAGGAGTTTGGGGTGAAGGAGGGGGCTCCAGGCTGGGGGATGGGGCCATGGGATTCGGAATGTGGGAGGGGGCTGCGGGTTGAGGCAGGGGGTTGGGGTGTGTGGGGGGGTGAGGGCTCTGGGCTGGAGCAGGGGATGAGGGGCGTGGGAGCGGGCTTGGCTGGGGCAAGGGGCTGCGGGTTGAGGCAGGGGGTTGGGGTGCAGCAGGGCTCTGGGATGGGGGTGAGGGGTTTGGGGTGCAGGAGGGTGCTATGGGCTGGGATCAAGGGGTTCAGAGGGTGGGAGGGGGATTAGGGCTGGGGAAGGAGGTTGAGGTGCAGGGGGTGTGAGGGCTCTGGCTGGGGGTGCAGGCTCTGGGGTGGGGCCAGGGATAAGGGATTTGGGGTGCAGAAGGGGGCTCTGGGTTGGGGGGGGCTCAGGGCTGGGGCAGGAGGTTAGGGCGGGAGCTTACCTCGGGCGGCTCCTGGTCAGCGGTGCAGCACGGCTAAAGCAGGTTGCCTGCCTGCCCTGGCACCGCACTGCGCCCTGGAAGCAGCCAGCAGGTCTGGTGCTGAGGCAGGGGGGTCCAGGAGGCTCCCCATGGCGCGCGCTGCTCTCACCCGCAGGCACCATCCTCCCCAGCTCCTACCAATGGGAGTGTGAAGCTGGTGCTCGGGCAGGGGCAGCGCGCGGAGCCTCGACATCCCCCCATCTAGGAGCCGGAACTGCCAGCCGCTTGTGGGGCGCAGTGCAGCGCCAGGACAGGTAGGTACTAGCCTGCCTTAGCCCCACAGCACCGACGACTGGACTTTTAAGTGCCATGTCGGTGGTGCTGACTGGAGCCGCCAGGCTCCCTTTTCGAATGGGTGTTTTGGTTGAAAACCGGACACCTGGTCACCCTACTCTGGGCTTTTAAGTATTGTGTGGGTTGTGAAGTAGCAATACCAATTAGTGATATCTTTTTGCTCTTGGGGAGGGTCATACTCCCAACAAATGTTCTGTGTGGAAGGCCTTTTCTAAAAAGTGTTTGTAGGCAAGAGAGGCACACTTTACATGGTTTTTGTTAGATTGTTCCACATGACCTGCCTCTGATCTGGGAAGGGGAGACCCTCCCCAGGATGAGTGACCCTATGAGATTGGATCCAATAGCTTCCAGGTTCCACCTTTGAAGACTGTCCTACCTGTGGACTCAAGTAGAACTGAAAAAAGCAAAAACACTTTAAAAAAATGAGCATCTTACAGGAATTCCCGGTAAAAAGAGTTCCAAGTCCCCTTACTGCTTCCAAATGAAAGAGACTTCATGGCCTGAGCTGGGTACCGCTGGAGATCTGAGGGAGTACAGTGCCAGGTCTCTGACACTCTCTCAGGAATCAAAATTCACTGCTAGTACTGAGCTCAGAGCATCAGGGGGTCCCTTGGTACCAATCTTTTCAATACCGATGGCTTCAATGCCGAGTGCATTGGCACCAGACACTTTTGCACTGTTCACACGGCTCTTCACACAGTAAAATATCCCCACTGTGATGCTGACGACCTTAACCTCAGCAGTATCAGTTTCCTTCGTGATTCCAATTACAGCTTGGCTACCAATGTATCCTAGCATCCCAACCCTGCCCTTTAGATTTAGAATCTCCTTTCTCTTCATCAGATTCCCAGCACTGCAGGGAGGGACTCCCTATATATTCACCAAGGCCCGCCTCATTTCATCCTTACGAGTCTGAAAGTGAGCCTGAGACATGCTTAGATCATATATAGGATATAAGAGAAGCCATATGCCCTGATACCCCTTTCCCTGGCTTACAGGGATCTATACAATGATCTATCGTAGGCCTATTGGAAGCCCTGGGGTCTTCGCCAGACAAGGCATCACACATCTCACCTACAAAGTAAGAACCTCCTGCCTTTCCAGGCACCTAGGGTGCCTCAGCTTGCAGTCCATGAATAAGAGGCACCTGAGGTATTATCTGAGGAGGAGCCCTCACACCCGGAGCCGGAACCAGATAGAGGTTCAGACTATATTGTCTTTGTCCTTGGATGAGGCAGTGGTACCATCTACATTGTAGCTCTTAAACAACTACAAGAGCTTTCAAGCTCTGCTCAGATGCACAGCTGATTCTCTTGAGGTACAAGAGAGCTTACATACACTTTTGAACATTCTTCATAGCTCCGTGCCTGGTCATTTAGCACTGCCTACAATGAAGCCTTTTTAGAGCCAGCAAAGCATACTGGAAAACACTGGTGTGTCACAGGCTGGTTGGCCCTTTTAGGAGAGTCAGTCTCAGCTTGGCCTGTGAGGATGAGCTGCCCTTACAGCTGATCCTAATTGGCTGGGGATCGGATGGCCTTAGGTAATGATTGAACCCTGTTGAAAGAGTGAGATGGTTTACACAAAAGGCTAAGATAGCTCAGCTGTTGAGGGGAGCTTCAGGAGGGAGTTTATACCTGAGGACTAACCCTGATGGGAGGGGGCAGCAGGGTTGCAGAGAAGGCCAACCTACAGGCCTTGCATGTGGACTGGGGTTGAGGATCCAGAGTAGGAGCTGGCCTCTATGGAAAGAAGGCCCATGGAGGCAGTGATCCGAGGAGAGTGGTAAAAAACTTTGCAGAGTCCAGAAGGAGGTGAAGAGTCTGCAGAGGAGTGAGCCGAGGAGGGGGCTGAGGGAAAGGCTTAGAAACAGGCCAAGGTATAAAGTGGTCCAGGGAGGCAGCAAGGGGTCTGACTTGACAGACCACAACTGCTTTCTGTAGAGTACCTGAATTGGAGCCCAGAGAAGAGGGAGGACCTGGGCTCCCCTACAGGCTACCAAGGAAGGTGGCGTGAAACCCTTGATAAAAGGGATAAAGATTATGGAAACCCTGAGACGAGAGGCGTAATGATCACTGGACCCAGCGTCGGAGCTGAAGACCTGATGTAAAGAGTGTTGTGCTATTGTTTTCAGCAATTTCCATTACCCTAGAAGGGGTGGGACCAGTGATGAGATGCCAAAATCTTAACAACGGGTTCCCTCCTCATCCCACGAGGGGGTCGTTGCCCACCACTGCCCCCCAGGACTCCTCTCCCATCCAACCCCCCCGCATTCCTTGAGGACCCCTGCCCTATCCACCCCCCTCCCCTGTCCCCTGACTGCCCCCAGAACTGGGCAGGAGGGTCTCATGGGCCACCGTAGTGGGTGCCCACCCCTAAGAGCCAAGAGTAGGTGCCAGGGGGCGAGGTGAGGAGTCCCGGCGCTGCTTACCTGGGCCAGCTCCTAGGAAGCATCCGGCAGGTCCCTCTGGCTCCTAGGGGCGAGGGAGCATAGCTGGGGAGGAGCAGGGGGAGCAGCCGCTCCCACACTGATCACTTCAAAAGTGGCACCTTAGGCACCCACTCCCTGGGTGCTCCGGGGCTGGAGCACCCACGGGGAAAATTTAGTGGGTGCAGAGCACCCACCAGCAGCTCCCCACCCCGTGCCCAGCCCCAGATCACCTCACCTTCGCTCTGCCTCCTCCGCTGAACGCGCTGCCCCGCTCTACTTCTCCGCCCCCTTCCCCGACTTTCCGCGAATCAGCTGTTTGGCAGGAAGCCTGGAAGGGCTGAGAAGCAAGCGGCGGCTTCCCGCTCAGGCCGAGGGTGGTGGAGGTGAGCTGGGGCGAGGAGCAGTTCCCCTGCGGCACCCTCCACCGGTAACCTGCTGCGGCGCGGGTGGCCCTCCTTGCGTTCCCCGCCCCAGCTCACCTCTGCCTCCCTGGGCCTGAGTGTGAAGCCGCCGCTTGCTTCTCAGCCTGCCCCAGCTTCCTTCGCGAACAGCTGATTCGCGGGAAGCCTGGGGGGGCAGAGAAGCAGAGTGGGGCGGCGCGTTCAGGGGAGGAGGCGGAGCGGAGGTGAGGTGAGCTGGGGCCGGGGGTGGGGTGGGGAGCTGCCGGTAGGTGCCCTTGCGGAACAACCGGTTCTAAAAGGGCTTCTAAATTTAACAACTGGTTGTAGCAAACCGGTGCGAACCGGCTCCAACTTACCACTGGGTGGGACCAAACATGACCAGGCTGGAGGACTGAGTCATGAGAGGAGGCAGACCACTGTAGTGCTGGAGCTTCTGTTGGCAGGGGCTGCTAGCTAAGGAGAGCTTGTTATGGCACGAGGGGGAATGCCAGTGGTGAGTCAACTCTCCTACACAGCATCAGTAACTCCAGCCTCTAAAAAGGCAGATAAATGGTACCAGGTATCATCCACCAGGGCAGAGTATTTATACGCTCACCCAGTAGTTGCCTCACTAGAAATTCTGATGGCTAATGAAAGGAGCAAATAACCGCCAAAGATGACTCCCAGAGATAAAGAATCTAAGCAGTTCAATTTATTTGAGCTTAGAATTATTTGTCTGACAAGCTGCAATTCTGAAATGCAAATGATCAGGTGTTGGTGGCACGCTATGAGTTTTTAAAGTACCCATGAATTCTCATACTTTATTGACAAACTTGCACAGGAGAAAAGGGAGGCATTTAAATCTTTGATTTCTAAGGGACTTTTATTAGCCAGAATGTCCTTCCAGGCAGCTCTGGATGCTCTGATACTGCCTCTTGATCCATGGCAACATCCATCGATATGAGAAGGGAGAGCGTTCTGGCTCCAAAGTTCTGGCATCCCAGGGGAGGTGCAGTCGACTGTGGAAGATCTTCCCTTTGAGGCACTGGTTTTGTTTATCTCAAAAACCGCCAAGGCTTTTCATTCACTGAAGGACTCCTGGGAGACACTTTGTTCCTTTGAAGTTCATACACTGGCTCCTAAAAGAAAAAAGAGAAAACCACAATCTTATTGTAGGGAGAGACTGTCACCGCGTACCTTTTACCACCAGAGAACCGTGGCACCTCCAAGACAGAGGCAGTGTTTTTAAAAAGGAAACCTTCAGCATCTGCTATCTGGCTCCATCAAAACTGTCAGTTTGATGGATCGCTTTGGAGTTGCTCCATAATCAGTCTACTGGATTTCTACTGTTCCATCCCACTATTTGGGAAACACTTTACTTTTTTCCAAGTTTCAAGGAACGAAATAACATCAGACTAATGGGTTCTACAGAGAATCTCAGTTAGATATTCTTTTCTGTTCCATGCTATGCTCATCCTTGTCAATCCTTTTTCATGGACCCCACTCATAAGAGACTGTTGTGTCAGGAGGTAGAGTCACTTTTGTCTCTTGGAGCAACAGAAGAGATTCCTTTACAGGGTGTCGGGGAGTTATTCTGATTGCTTCCTAGTACTGAAGAAAAAAGAAAGATGATGCCCAATTCTGGACTTGAGAGTGGCTTAATGCCTTCATCCACCACTTCAGATTCAGAATGGTAACCCTGGCCCTCATAATTTCATCACTAAATTCACAATACTGGCATGCAGTGCTCAACCTGCAAGATGCCAACTTCCACATCTCTTTACAGCCAGCACACAGGTACAAGATTTCAGGTAAGACAGAACCATTATCAATACAGGGGCTTGCCATTTGGTATCATTACAACCCCAATGGTATTTGTAATTTTTAGCTGTTGCCCATAATAATAGTTTAATCATATCTAGATGACTGGTTCATCCATGAAAAATCATCACAAGTGGAAGTTCCATCACCAGATTCTCCAGCTTTTTCGTGTCTTTGGCTCAAAGCTCAACAGCAGAAATTCCTGTTGACACCTACATAGAGGATAGAATTCATAGGGTCAATATTAAATTCCAAAACAGCCAGAGCTTAATTGCTCCAAGACAGATTTGAAGCCGTGTCCAACCTCATACAACTGTCAGGACTTACCTAAGTCTGCTCGGGCTTATGGCCTGCTATATGTCTGTCACACCGTATACAAGACTACACCTAAGCGGCATGCAGGATTGGTTAAAGTCAGTGTACATGCCAAACAGACACCACAAGAATATGCCTCTGCTAGTCTCTCATAACATTCTTGCATCATTACATTGATGGAAAGACCCCAATCAGGTGTTCAGGAGAGTACTTTTTTCTCTACCCCTCTCAGCCAAGAACTTAGTGATGGATATGTCCCTCCTGTAATGGGGAGCACATCTGGTCCATCATCAGGCACAAGGTCTCCAGATCCACAAGAAGACTTGATTACACATAACTGTATTACAGCTCAGAGCTGTTCAACAATCTTCTGCAGCATTCCTACCAATGACCCAAGGACTGGCAATTCAAGCTATGGCAACACGACAGCCATGTTTTATATAAAGACGCAGGGAGAAGCCCAACTGTCTCCTTTACATCAGGAAGCAGTTCAACTATGGAACTGGTGTATTCAGCACCAAATATGTCTCGTACTAATGCATCTCCCAGATGTGCAGAATGTTTTAGGAGACTGACTGAGCAAACATTTTTTGTCAGACCATGAGTGGTCTGTAATCCATTGCATTTTGCAGGAGTGAGGACATCCAACAATAGACTTGATTGCAACAGACCAAGAACAAGAAATGTCTCAGTTTCTGCTTCAGGAGAGGTCTCTGACCAGGATCTGTGGGGGACACATTCCTCATTCAGTGGTCTTCATGGGTGATTTATCCTCCAATCTCTCTATTCCAAATGTGTTCAGAAAGATCAGACAAGATGCTGCCAAAATCATCACGTTAGTGACCACCTACTGAGGCAGTTCTGGGACCCAGAATGGATGTTCTTATCAATTCGTCCACCAAAATTCTTACCTCTTCTACCAGACTTAATCTCAAGATAAATGGGATATCTTTCATCTGATCCAGCCTCCCTCTGTCTCACAGCTTGGCTGCGGTCTGGGCATCAGACATAGCGAAATCATGTTCCTCAGATGTCTAGAACATTTTGATCCACAGCAGAAATGATTCCACCAGACTAACTTACACTGCAAAGTAGAAAGATTCAGGATTTAGTGTGAACAACCTCAGTTACAGCCTGTTGCCTCGCGGTTCCCTACTGTCTTGGGAAGAGCTCTCTTGAAAGAGCTCGGGACTGTCTGTTAGGTCTGTTAGAGTGCACCTGGGAGCCATTTCCGCATATCCCTTCCCCCCCTTTTGAAAGCTGCACAGGCTTTTCCCCGCCCCACTATAATTAAATATCTTAAAGGCCTTATACATGTTTTTTTACCAGGGAATCTCCTCCTCCTTGAGTCCTTAATGTAGTCCTGGAAGGCTTTATGCCCACCTTACCCTCATGAGAACCCCTATCCACCTGATTGCTGTTGCATTATCTGTGAAAACATCCTTTTCAGTGGCAAACACTTCATCCAAAAGGTCAGGGAAACGCAAACTCTCATAGCTGCCCTCCCTCTGCAAAATTTCATGAGGATAAAGGTATCACTCAGACCTCATATGAATTCCTTCCTAAGGTGATGACATTTTTCCATTTGAACCAAAGGATTCATTTATGAGGGGTTTTTTTCCCTACACCACACACGAAGCAGGGAGAAGCTAGTCCACATACTTTAGATGCTTCCAGGGCCTTATACTTTTATTTGCAAAGGACCAAATCTTTAGAATTTCCCCAAAGACTATTGATAGCTAGTACCCTACCAGATTCACAGTTCATTTTGATCAATTTCACGGTCATCAGATTTTTAAAATCGTAAATTTCATTAGTTCAGCTATTTAAATCTGAAATTTCATGGTGTTGTAATCGTAGAGGTCCTGACCCAAAAAGGAGTTGTGGGGTGGTCAAAAGGTTATTGTAGGGGGGGTTGTAGTACTGCTACCCTTACTTCTGCGCTGCTGATGGTGGCGGGGCGCTGCCTTCAGAGCTGGGCAGGTGGAGAGGGGCTGCTGCTGGCCGGGAGCTTGGGTCTGGAGGCAGAGAGCTGCTGCCAGCAGCAGTGCAGAAGTAAGGACAGCATGGTATGGTACTGCCACCCTTACTTCTGAGCTGCTGCCTGCAGAGCTGGGCCCTCCGTCAGCAGCTGCCACTCTCAGGCCGTCCAGCTCTGCAGGCAGAATGCAGAAGTAACGGTGGAATGGTATGGTGTTGCCACCCTTACTTCTGCACTGCTGCTGGCGGGGCGCTGCCTTCAGAGCTGGATGCCCGGCCAACAGCTGCCACTCTCCGGCCGTCCATCTCTGAAGGCAGAAGGGTGGCAATACCGCGACCCCCCTAAAATAACCATTTGACCCCCCCCAACTCCCTTTTGGGTCAGGACCCCCAATTTGAGAAATGCTGGTCTCCCCCATGAAATCTGTATAATATAGGGGGAAAGCACACTAAAGACCAGATTTCACGGTCCGTGACATGTTTTTCATGGTCATGAATTTTGTAGGGCCTATTTATAGCATTTGCTGATAGAATGAAAGGTCCAGCAACTATCTCTGATTCTATCCAGATGGGTTCAGGGTGTATTAGGGTTTGTTACTACTTCGCTAGTTTAGAGCCTTCAGCTCAGATTAGGGCTCATTCCACTAAGGCCCAGGCAGCTTCTTTTGGTAGAGTGGGGGTGCAATCTTTGTTTAAGCAGACTCTGAGCACCCATATCCTTACATTAGGTTACTGCTTGTGAGTCACCAAATGACATATAGATAAGCACTTGAGGAAGAAAGAAGAGATGCTTACCCTACAGTAACCGGAGTTCTTTGAGGTGTGTTGTCCATATATATATTCCACAACCCACCTCCTTCCCTGCAACTCTGAGTCCTATAATACCAGGATTCTGCAGTGGCGAAGGAACTCAGTAGCAGTTTGGCTCAAATCACCCTTTATGCCCATGGTATTGGAGCATAAGATTATTCAGGGTCCTCTGTGCCCCAGCAGAGAAAGTTTCAACTCTCAAATGCATGTGCCTCAAAAGTGGAATATACATGGACAAAACATCTTGAAGATCTCCCGTGACTGTAAGGTAAGTCACTTTTTAATAGCCAAGGAGAAAATTTGACTTTAAACGTAGATAGGAGAGGATTGCAAAATGCAAAGCGGTACTTGAGTTGGTGAAATTTGATTCATGATTGTTGTGAAATGGCAAAAAAGCAGGCATATGGCATATTCTCAACTCAGTGACACCAATGTGCTTCTGAGTCAATATAGTTACTCCAGATTCACAGTGGTGTCACTGAGATCAGAATATGGCCCAAGGTATTTGGTAAAAACAGTTCTGTTCTGCAGGATATTGCTAAGTTTAGCTCTTTAAATGTCAGTGCTCATTTACAAAGAAGCTCTTTTTCCACTCATGTTCCAGTGGAGAACATTAGGGAAGTCAACCAAGACCATAGGTCATGACCTCTGCTCTAGTATAAAAGAAAAACCATGTGCGCTCCAATATCCATGAAGTGGCTAGAAGCTTGTTTTATTAGTCAAATAGCAGCAGCTGGAACCTGCTGAGTGTCGCTCAGTTGGAACCAAAGCCGTGTGATCTTCTGATTTTATTTAATTGTCAGCTTTTATTTTAGTCCTGTCAATATAATCATGTAATCTTGAGAGTTTGGCCAATGGAAGTGAAATGCAGAGAGATTCTCACACTTAGGCCAACGATCCAGCAAAGCACTTAAGCACAAGTTTAACTTCAAGCATGTGAGTAGTTCCATTGACTTCAATTATTTAAAATTAAGCATATGCTGATTTGCTGGATTTGGCTTTATTTGCCTGGTGTGAGTTACTGTCTGTACCATAGAAAGGCTGATAACAAACAGGTATAGCCAGTATTGGTCTGCAGACATGCATTGCAGAAACCAGTGTTCATTAAGTCCCTGCATTCAAGTGTGTTTTGTTAGTTCAGAGTGCATTATTCTAATGTATAATTTGAGTGCAGGTTCCCTAATCATTTCATTACCTTTAATTATAATCACAATAATTTTAACATGGCATAGTCCTGTTATCCGATGCTCTTAACTAATTAATGGTTGTGAAGTACTTGGAGAGTTTAGGGTGAAAGTTGCTATATAATAGCAAAGTATTCTTTGTCTCTGCTGAAAGGCCAGGATCTCAAAAGAAATCCAAAATAACGTTTTAAAAATTTTACCTCACAAATAGGTGAATTATAACTTAACTCTTCAGGTAGGCACCTAGCACAACCTTGCACAATAGTTTCTGGAATTTGCAGTTCCGGTGTCACTACTGTAGGTTATAGGGAGCAGGCAGTGCAACTCCCGGATGTCCCACGTTTGTGAGGTCAGGCCAACTGCCACCCCAGAAGATATCAACTGGATTGGAAGGAGGCGGGGGCGGATCTGTGGATTTATCTAAAGGATCAGTCAGCTGGTGCCCCATGAGCTACCTGAAAAGGGGCGCAGGACTGTGTGCCCCACTTTTCAAAAGAGAGTAGATAGGATAGGGAGAAAAGTTCAGGATAGATTCCAGTTTCTTCTTCCAGTGCCCAGAAATGGAAATGGGCTTGCATTGGGTGGAGGGCAGGGGTTAGACCCAAACCTAGCAGATGGAATAGAGATTGGAGAAGAGCCAGATTAAATTTTAACTATATCAGAGAAAAGGCTGAATAGTGGAACCCCAATTTCCATAGAATAATATAAATGTAGATCTGGAAGAGACCAAGACTAGAGGGTCAAATCCAGCCCCTTGTGCCGAGGCAGGACCAAGTAAACCTAGACCATCACTGACAGGTGTTTGTCCAATCTGTTCTTAAAATCTCCCAGTGATGGGGATTCCACAACCTCCTTTGGAATTCTATTCAAGAACTTAACTACCCTTATAGTTAGAAAGTTTTCCCCCAATATCTAACCTAAACCTCCCTTGCTGCTGATTAAGCCCATTATTTCTAGTCATATCTTCAGTGGAGATGGAGAACGATTGATCCCCATCCTCTTTATAACAGCCCTTTCATATTTGAAGACTGTTATGAGCTCCTTCCTCAGTCTTTTCTCAAGACTAAAGATGCCCAGTTTTTTTTAACCATTCTGCATTCGGCAGGTTTTCTAATCTTTTATCCTGTTTGTTGCTCTCTTCTGCACTCTCTCCAGTTTGTCCACATCTTTCCTAAAATATGGTGTCCAGAACTGGACACAGTACTCCAGCTGAGGCCTCACCAGTGTTGAGTGGAGTGGGACAGTTACCTCCTATGTCTTACATATGACACCCTCTTAATACATCCCAGAATGATATTAGCCTTTTTCACAACTGCATAACGTTGTTGACTCATATTCAATTTGTTATTCACTAGAACCCCCAGATCCTTTTCAGCGATACTACCATTTCATAGAATCATAGAATCATAGAATATAAGGGTTGGAAGGGACCCCAGAAGGTCATCTAGTCCAACCCCCTGCTCGAAGCAGGACCAATTCCCAGTTAAATCATCCCAGCCAGGGCTTTGTCAAGCCTGACCTTAAAAACCTCTAAGGAAGGAGATTCTACCACCTCCCTAGGTAACGCATTCCAGTGTTTCACCACCCTCTTAGTGAAAAAGTTTTTCCTAATATCCAATCTAAACCTCCCCCACTGCAACTTGAGACCATTACTCCTCGTTCTGTCATCTGCTACCATTGAGAACAGTCTAGAGCCATCCTCTTTGGAACCCCCTTTCAGGTAGTTGAAAGCAGCTATCAAATCCCCCCTCATTCTTCTCTTCTGCAGGCTAAACAATCCCAGCTCCCTCAGCCTCTCCTCATAACTCATGTGTTCCAGACCCCTAATCATTTTTGTTGCCCTTCGCTGGACTCTCTCCAATTTATCCACATCCTTCTTGAAGTGTGGGGCCCAAAACTGGACACAGTACTCCAGATGAGGCCTCACCAATGTCGAATAGAGGGGAACGATCACGTCCCTCGATCTGCTCGCATTTAGCCAGTTATTCCCCATTTTGCATTTGATTTTTCCTTCCTAAGTGAAGTACTTTACACTTGTCTTTATTGAATTTCATCTTGTTGATTTCAGACCAGTTTTTTAATTTGTCAAGGATGTTTTGAATTCTTATCCTGTCCTCCAAAGTGCTTGCAATCCCTCCCAGCTTGGGGTCATCTATATATTTTATACTCATACTGTGACGCACTGTATATGATTTTATAAAAGTATTTAATAGAAGTATGAGTGTGAATATAATGTAACTAAAATATGCTTCATGCAAAAGGTCTCTTGTAAGGTATCAACAAAGCTTATAATCTACTGAGTGTGGTCATCCTATTCGTATAAATGCATCACTCTTGTATCTGAAACTAGAAATATGAAATATAACTCTGAGGGCCTATTGTAATTATGCAAAGTGTGGGCCATTAATGGTGGTTTGGAATCTTCATGGCTCCCATCAACCAGGACAATTGACTGTGGATGGCTCTGTTTGCAGGCAGGCCTTCCCGTGACTCAGTCTGGGAGGAATGAAGGCTTGGGGTCTCACAGGACACGTGATCATGTCACCTGAAGTGGAATCCATCTTTAACCTGGTGTTTTTCCACTGAGAAGGAGGGGTGGGAACCCAGAGGGACAAAGGATTCCTGCCTTATGCAAAAGATATACACCTCTACCCCGATACAACGCGGTCCTCGGGAACCAAAAAATATCTTACCATCCTAAAGGTGAGACCCCGCATTATATCGGGGTAGGGAGAGGAACTGTTCCGCACCTCAGCTCACCTCTGCACCCTCCCCCCCACACCCAGTTACTTGCTGCGGCCCTCCCCACACCCCCCCCGCTCCAGCTCACCTGCACTCTGCCTCTTCCCCTGAGCATGCCGCCACCGCTCCGCTTCTCTCCCCTCCCTCTCTCCCTCCCAGGCTTGCTGTGAATCAGCTGTTTGGTGCGGCAAGCCTGGGGGGGGGGGCGAGAAGCAGAGTGGCGGCGCGCTTGTGGGAGGAGGCAGAGCGGAGGTGACCTGGGGCAGGAGGGCTGCAGCAAGTAAGTGGAGGGCACAGAGGAACTGCTTGCGGTAACACAAATTCAGATATAACGAAGTAAAGCAGCCCCGCTCCCCAGAGCTCTGCTTTACTGCTTTATGTCCGAATTCACGTTATATCGGACCGCATTATATCGGGGTAGAGGTTTATAGGTGGGTGGAACAGAACAAGGAGGGCAGCCATCATGAGGAATCCCCTACCTACCACCTGAGCTGGAACAAGGGCTGTACCAGGGGAAAGGATTGTGCCCAAACTAGGAAGATGTCCAGCTCCAGTCTGTGAAAGAAACTTATTGAAACATCTTTAAGGGTGAGATTTTTGTCTGTATTCAGTTTTAATTACTGTACTAGACTTAGACTGGCGTGTTTTATTTTATTTTGCTTGGTAATTCACTTTGTTCTGTCTGTTACTACTTGGAACCTCTTAAATCCTACTTTCTGTACTTAATAAAATCACTTTTTACTTATTAATTAACCCAGAGTATGTATTAATACGTGTGTGGGGGGGGGCAAACAGCTGTGCATATCTCTCTATCAGTGTTATAGAGCCGTGGTCTCCAAACTTTTTGAACTGCGCACCCCTAGGGCCAGCTCTGGGGAAGAAAGAAGAAAAAAAAAAAAGAGTGGCCGCTGGCGTGCTGCTGAAGACGAAGACGGAAGAGACGGAGCGGGGAGAGCCGAGCAGGCGCCGGCATGCCACCGAAGACAGAGCGGGGAGAGCCGAGCGGCCGCCGGCGTGCTGCCAAAGATGGAGCGGGGAGAGCCGAGTGGCTGCCGGCGTGCCGCCGAAGACGGAGCGGGGAGAACCGAGCGGGTGCCGGCGTGCCACCGAAGACGGAGCGGGGAGAGCCGAGCGGGCGCCGGCGTGCCGCCGAAGATGGAGCGGGGAGAGCCGAGCGGGCGCCGGCGTGCCGCCGAAGACGGAGCGGGGAGAACCGAGCGGGTGCCGGCGTGCCGCCGAAGACGGAGCGGGGAGAGCTGAGCGGGCGCCGGCGTGCCGCCGAAGATGGAGCGGGGAGAGCCGAGCAGCCGCCGGCGTGCCGCCGAAGACGGAGCGGGGAGAGCCTAGCGGGCGCCAGCGTGCTGCCGAAGACGGAGCGGGGAGAGCCGAGCGGGCGCCGGCGTGCCGCCGAACACGGAGCGGGGACAGCCGAGCGGGCGCCGGCGTGCCGCCGAAGACGGAGCGGGGAGAGCCGAGCGGGCGCCGGCGTGCTGCCGAAGACGGAGCGGGGAGAGCCGAGCGGGCGCCGGCGTGCCGCCGAAGACGGAGCGGGGAGAGCCGAGGGGCTGCCGGCGTGCCGCCGAAGACGGAGCGGGGAGAGCCGAGCGGGTGCCGGCGTGCCGCCGAAGACGGAGCGGGGAGAACCGAGCGGGTGCCGGCGTGCCGCCGAAGACGGAGCGGGGAGAGCCGAGCGGGCGCCGGCGTGCCGCCGAAGAAGGAGCGGGGAGAGCCGAGCAGGCGCCGGCGTGCCGCCGAAGACGGAGCGGGGACAGCCGAGCGGGCGCCGGCGTGCCGCCGAAGACGGAGCGGGGACAGCCGAGCGGGCGCCGGCGTGCCGCCGAAGACGGAGCGGGGAGAGCCGAGTGGCTGCCGGCGTGCCGCCGAAGACGGAGCGGGGAGAACCGAGCGGGTGCCGGCGTGCCGCTGAAGATGGAGCGGGGAGAGCCGAGCGGGCGCCGGCGTGCCGCCGAAGATGGAGCGGGGAGAGCCGAGCGGGCGCCAGCGTGCCGCCGAAGATGGAGCGGGGAGAGCCGAGCGGCCGCCGGCGTGCCGCCGAAGATGGAGCGGGGAGAGCCTAGCGGGCGCCGGCGTGCTGCCGAAGACGGAGCGGGGAGAGCCGAGCGGGCGCCGGCGTGCCGCCGAACACGGAGCGGGGAGAGCCGAGCGGGCGCCGGCGTGCCGCCGAAGATGGAGCGGGGAGAGCCGAGCGGGCGCCGGTGTGCCGCCGAAGACAGAGCGGGGAGAGCCGAGCGGGCGCCGGCGTGCTGCCGAAGACAGAGCGGGGAGAGCCGAGCGGGCGCCGGCGTGCTGCCGAAGACGGAGCGGGGACAGCCGAGCGGGCGCCGGCGTGCTGCCGAAGACAGAGTGGGGAGAGCCGAGCGGGCGCCGGCGTGCCGCCGAAGACGGAGCGGGGAGAGCCGAGCGGCCGCCGGCGTGCTGCTAAAGATGGAGCGGGGAGAGCCGAGTGGCTGCCGGCGTGCCGCCGAAGACGGAGCGGGGAGAGCCGAGTGGCTGCCGGCGTGCCGCCGAAGACGGAGCGGGGAGAGCCGAGCGGGTGCCGGCGTGCCGCCGAAGACGGAGCGGGGAGAACCGAGCGGGTGCCGGCGTGCCGCCAAAGACGGAGCGGGGAGAGCCGAGCGGGCGCCGGCGTGCCGCCGAAGAAGGAGCGGGGAGAGCCGAGCGGGCGCCGGCGTGCCGCCGAAGACGGAGCGGGGAGAGCCGAGCGGGCGCCGGCGTGCTGCCGATGAATCAAAGGTCCAGGAGCGCTGCTGCCACCGTGCCGGCTGCGCTCCTCCTGCCGTGCACCCCCACAGATGGTGTTGCACACCCCACTTTGGAGACCACGGTTATAGAGGGCGAACAATTTATGAGTTTACCCTGTATAAGCTTTATAGAGGGTAAATCAGATTTATGTAGGGTTTGGACCCCATTGGGAGTTGGGCATCTGAGTGTTAAAGACAGGCACACTTCTGTAAGCTGCTTTCAGTTAAGCCTACAGCTGTTAGGGGACGTGGTGCAGACTTGGGTCTGGGTTTGCAGCAGCTGAGCAGGTCTGGCTCAAATCAGGCCGGGCACTGAAGTCCTAAGCTGACAAGACAGGAAAGCAGGAGCAGAAGTAGTCTTGGCACATCACGTGGCAGCTCCCAGGGGGTTTCTGTGATCCAATCCGTCACACATACTTTCCACTCCATTATCCAAGTCATTTATGAACATACTGAATAGTATTGGACCCAGGACTGACTCCTGTGGAACCCCACTGGATACATCCCCCCAGTTTGACAGCAAACCAACTGCTCTTTGAGTGCAGTCTTTGAACCAGTTGTGCCACGCACCTTATAGCAATTTCATCTAGCCCATATTTCCCTAGTTTGCTTATGAGCATGTCATATGGGACTGTGTCAAAAGCTTTGCTAAAATCAAGATAGATTATGTTTACTGTGTCCCCCATATTCACTAGGCCAGTAAACCTGTCAAAGAAAGACATTAGGTTGGTTTGGCATGATTTGTTCTTGACAAATCCATGCTGAGTATTCTTTATAACCCTATTATCCTCTAGGTGCTTATAAATTAATTATTAAATCATTTGCTCCGGTATCTTTCAAGGTATTGAAGTTACTCTGACAGATCAGTAATATCCTGTATCCTCTTTGTTCTCTTTTTTAAAGCTAAGGACTATGTTCACCCTCTTCAGTCCTCTGGGACCTCATGAGTTACTGAAGATCATTGGTAATGGTTCCAAAATTGCTTCAGCTAGTTCTTAAGTACCCTAAGATGAACTTCATCATGCCCTGCTGACTTGAATACTTCTAACTTACCTAAATATTCTTTAACCTATTCTTTCCCTATTTTGGCTTGTGTTCCTTCCCCTTGTTGTTAATATTAATTATGTTAAGTATCCGATCACCATTAACCTTTTTTAGGGCAGAGTGAAGCAAAACAGTGATTAAATACCACAGCCTTCTTGATGTAATCAGTTATTTGCTCTCCTTCTCTGGTAAATAGAGGACCTACACTTTCCTTAGTCTTTCTCTTGCTCCTAATGTATTTTAAATGGGCTGTTGATTAATCATAGTTAACTCACTTGATTAACTCAAAAAAATTATTGATTAACAGCGCGATTAATCACGATTAATTTTTTAAATTGCGCAATTAATCACTATTAATTTTTTTAATCGCTTGACAGCCCTAATTTTAAAAACCTCTTCTTCTTGCCTTTCATGTCCCATGCTAGGTGTAATTCATTGTGTGACTTAGACTTTCTGATCGCCATATCAATGGCCCTTCCATCCCAGCCAACCCTTCTCTGGCTCACATTTTCTTTTCTTTTCTCTGGTTAGGTGGAACCTTTGTGTTTTTTCGATTCGATGCTCGTGTCAGACTGCGGCTGACCTCTCCTCACACATCACATCTATAAACCCAAACTGTTTGGTTTACTGTAATACAGAATCAAATACTGACTATTCTCAATGCATCCACAGTTTCTAAACTGTTTCTAAACTGATCATTAAGAACCATATTCTGCCCCCTACTCTGTGTACATAACTACCATTGATGTCAGGCAGGTTGCATTGCAGATCAAGGTCAGTATTGATAGTAGAGGAGTTCTGCTACAGCTCACAGGCAGTATATTGCCCTAAGAGTTTCTATGCAATCTTTTCCAAGAGGTTATATAGATAAGACATAGGCTGTTTGATTAATAAACTTATACACAGATCCATCCCCACATTGTCTTGATCATTGAAATTAAAGGAAAGGGGAAGGCTGGGGAGGTAATCATGTAATATGTATTAAAAGTAAAACAAAGTCCCAGCTACTTGTTGATATTAAAATTCCCCTGGTACTTTTTACAAAACGTGAGGGGTGAAATTCTGACCTCATTGAAGTCCATGGGGGTTTTGTTATTGCCTTCAATGGAGCCAAGATTTCACCCCAGATGTTAGGCCCAATTCAACAGCTGTCACGTCTACTACAGAGGTGACTGAATTTCAGTGATGGGTTAAGTGATTCCTTTCTAAGGTTTTGTATATCACTTTGGTAAATGTACAAAGTGCTTTGGGATCCTTTGGGATAAAAGTAAGTAATTTAGTTTCAACAGTAATATTTCTATATATGCCATGAAGTTCAACCTCTATACATACAAAATTCCAGTCACGATTAATTTAAGTTACTTTATTCAATTATTGTACCTCCACTTTCTAAATGAATGTTCAAAAAAATTCCCTTACAACAGACTGAATTGCATGTATTACGTTAGGTTTAAAAAACCCTCCAGTCAGTTTATTCATCCTATTGCTAAATTTATAGGCTGGGTTTATTATGGGCCTATTCCGCATCGTGTTTCAGTCATTTTAAAGATAAAAGAAAGAAACCTGCACATGCACTTCTTGAGTTACAGATAATAAAATATATCTTTATTATCATCTCTGTAATTAAAGCAAAATTTTGTCACTTTCCCTGAGTGGTGCCATTTGGTGCCTGTGGCAAATAGTAAAGTAGTTTAATAAGATTGTTTCTAAAAAAGGGAGGCAATATTTTAATGGGGTTTAGTACTGAACTTGATTTATATTGTTAAAGGAAGTTAGAGGAGGTGTCAATTTTATAGCACGTTTCCGATATGAAAGTAAATTGCTTTGCACAACAAATAGCTACCAGTGTTGGGAACTGAATTTTCATATTGAGTTAAAATGCATACGGGGGTCACAGAATTCAGTGTCCCCTTCTCTCAATGGCTATTTTTTTAGTCCACAATCCTGCAAATACTTGCATATGGTTTTACCATTATGCATCTAATTAGTCCCATTGAAGTTACTCATGCACATAATATTAAGTATATATGTGTGTCTTTACAAGATCAGGGCCTTAGTTTGTAAACTGTTCAAAATCAACATTTTGCTTTACAAAATACTTAGAAAACTATTAACGTATTTCCACATTTAAGAAAGCTCCTAAATTATATTGGCAAATGTCAAGAGCTTTTACACAAAATAACAATATGAACCTGAGAAAGTTCACCTTTCATGGCAATCTGTCTGACCCTTTTAGCCTCATGTTTCATGCCAAAGTGTAATATGAGAGTGTCGCAGAATACATGACTATATTGAACAATCTAAATTTGCTCCAGGAGCCTGCATAAGCACTATTAAAATACAGGACTCAAAATTCCCATGGTGAGATTTTCAAACTTGCAGATGGCAGCTACGTGCCCAGCTCCCATTGACTTTCACTGGGAGTTAGCACCTAATTGCCAGGTGTGCCTCTGAAAATCTCCCCCTCCGTAGGTTCAGAGCTACCATTGATCCAGTGAGTGGTTCTGCATGTGATAGCTTGTAGGATTATGCCCATTACGTACCTTTCAAAGCATCAACTTCAAAAATTACATTGCATCTAAGTTTACTCTGAAAAACAGAAGAAAAAATTATTTTTTTCCTATTTTCCCCCCAGTTTTCTTTGTTAACTTGGCAGCACATTCTGTAAAGCCAGTTTCATTTTCCCTCAGTTTCTTCCTTGTTGTAAAGACCCTGATAAACATCAACAAAAGAGCTGAAAAATTCTTGTTTTATTTTAAAGGCACATTTAAAATATTGTCAGGACAGTCTGTAACAGGTGCTCTGTCAAAAACTAGATTTATTTTTAAATCAGTCAGTTCCCTAAAATTTAAGTTCCTTTCAGCATGATGCCAGTACATAGAGTTTGCAGAGGATTAAGGAAATGAAAGTTAGGAAAGATTAAGAAATATTAACTATTTCCTCTGTTCATTAGTCAATACAGATTTTGAAAAACATTTCATGTACATACTTATGTCTGTCTGTCTGTAATGAGATAGCTAGGTATACAAGCACATATTCAGAAGGAAAAGAGTAAAACCTTTAGCCGTCAGAGCATGTGTGTAAATATCCTTATGATCCCAGAATACAGCTAAGTGAGTGTGTGTGTATATTTATAGTTTATTGGTGTATATTCATGATATGCCAGAAATAATCACATGTTATATTACAAGAAGTGGAAACAAATGCAAGAACACGATGGATGAGAATAAATATCATAAATATTTTATATCCTGGATGGAAGGATTTTAGTTAGTTGGCACTCAGATGTTGTGGTAATGGGGACCATATAAATCGACAGATAGACCAAATAAACTATGCTGACCTTCCATCATGGCATTCTTTTCAGCAAAGCACAATATTACTGTGGGGTATCTTGACAGATTCATAGTTTTGATTTTCTTTTAGTGGCTTCTTCAAGTGTTAATAAAAATATAAACGTTTTTATATCTGTTTCAGAATTATTTGAAGCACAGCCTTCTGTCATTCATGGATCTGAGAATGTCAGATAGAACCTAAAGGGAAAGGTCACAGAGCCCAGTGCTCACAAATCAGATTCATGTGTCAAAGGGAATAAGGTTTTCCACCTGTGCAGAGAAATTTTACACTTAACTGCACCCATGGTTTTCTGCAAAGGAAATCAGTCAGGCTTTTGTGTATTTGGTGGATGGGGCGGGGGAGCTAGGTATTAATCACTGTGACAGACTTCACATCAGAGTCGCAGCTGTCAGACAGAATTGCCACTACTTTATGTCGGCCTTTACAGATATTTAACAAAAATGGCTTTGTTTAAACTTTTATGGGCAGCAAAATAAAAAAAGAGAGATAAAGAGGAGGTGACAACAAAATGCAAAGGAAAACTGATGAGCTGGAAAGCCAAATGGGCCAAATTCTGTCCTGAGCTGTGGGCCTGTGACTCCACTCAGCTTGGGTGGGAATCAAGTGTGTGCAGAATTTGACACAAAGTTCTGAGAGATTCCCTGGTTTCTAGCAAGGAGCTTAAATAGTTTATTTCTCTTGCTGTTGATGTGATATTTTCCCCTTTCTTTCTCAAGAGTAAATAATTAAAAGAGTTAGTGCTCATCAGTATTGTGCTACCGCACATCATGTCACATTATATAAGCACTTTCCGGTGAAATATGGAATTGTGTATTCCAGAGACTGCTTCATTCACAAGCCCAGGATACAGACAAATTAAAAGTGTGTGGTGGAATTCTGCACTTAGATGTGTGTACTGTGACTCACTGGCTTAATTGAATTCTGTGCACCTCGGAGGGCGAAATTCAGCCCCACTATTCCACATGTATTATTTAAATAATGAATACAGTAGTTTCCTTAAATATTTCTGGAGCACGTAAATCCTTCATCGTAAGTATTTGAGTCTAGACATTCAGCTGGCACACATTGGTATAGCTCAGTTGACTTCAGTTGAGCTGTTGCCCAAATTGTATGACCTGAGGATCTCTCCCTGGATCTTTTTGTTTTATGTAGTGAATTGATCCCTGTGCTGCTGTACACATTATACAATGCTGGGCAGATCCTTAACTGGCGTCAAAGCGCCATTGATGGAGCGATGACAATTTACACCTGCTGAGGATCTGCCCATACAATTTTATTTTAGTACTGCCAAGTCACAAGAGGGCCACAGAATTAGATGAGACTGTTAATGGATATATCAGTATGTAGACTATTGTTTTGCATATTTTTAGGGGAGGAAAAATTGTCTTGTTGTTAAAGGGACACAGACCTGGCCTACACTGCACATTTTGCCAGATTAGCTGTGTTAGTTAGTGGTGTGAACAAATCATCACTCTCGCCAACATAGCTATGCTGGCAGAATCTCTAGTGTAGACCTAAGTTCCCTGTAAGCTGCGCGGCTGGGTGGCTGCCCAGCAGACTATCAAGTGCTGTGCAGTTCAGGTGTCCCGCCCCCACTGCCATGTGCTGCTCCTGTCCTCTGCCTAGGAGCTGCTCCTGGAAGTCTCCTGCTTGCTGTGCAGAGTGCAGGGGAGGAAGAGGAGAGGGCTGCTGATTTCAGGGGTGTCCCCCTCCCCTCATCCCTTTACCCCATCTCCACAAAGCGGCATGGGGGGAAACACGACAGGGCTCAGGACGGAGGGAGCTTGCTGGCAGCTGCTGCTGTGTCTGAACTTCCTGATCTCCTTAAAAGTACAGCGTTCTTAAAGTGCAGTCAGCGCACTTAAAGGGGCAATGCGCGTCTCTGTCACACACGGTGTGTGTCTCTGTCACACTCACACACACCGTGTGTGTCTCTGTCACACACACACTCTCTGTCACACTCACCTCCCAACACATACTTGTATTGTTGTTGTTGTTACTTCTTGATAGTTCTTTTTTCGTTTTTTGACTGGTCTATGCATTTCATAATTTTTATTTCTCTCTTATGCTTAAATTTAATTCTTTGAGTAGTGAGTGCTAAAATGCCTTACCTGTCCTAGCTGGAATAATTATCCCTATGGTAACTTTTTAAAAATATATATTATATCTAGGTTTTTGGTTTCTACTGGGGGCGCACATTTGCACATTATCTCAATATGGTGCACATAACAAAATTCATTCCAAACATGGAGGAAAAAAATTAGAGGGAACACTGTTGTAGACACAGTTATACTGGCAAAAGGACTGTTGCCAATATAAGCTGTGTCTCCCCCAGGAGGATTTGCAGGTATAGCTATATCTGCAAACCTTTTCTAATGTAGTCAAGGCCTCAGTCAACCTTTTAGATTTTATTTATTGATATTTTGGATCATTTGTAATAAGACATTGTCTTGACATGTATGCGTACGTATCTTAATACAGAATTAACAGTATTTAGCAACATATTATGTATGGACCATCTATTGTTATATCATTAACATTTCCTTTCCCCCCCCAAAATTATTTGAATGCAACCTTAACATGATGAAGGGGTGTTGTTTAAAACCATTCATACTAACTTCTTTAACTTTTGGGGGAGGGAAGATGAATGTTTTCCTTTGGTGTCTGGGGGTGGAAGAGTCTCAACAGACTAGAAAGAAAGAAAAGCTAAGGGGAGAGGGGGATGTAATTCAATTATCCTTGCCACAGTTGACTTGAAACTGACTCCATTAAAAAAAAAGTTACAAATATATTCAAGGACTACACTACACTTCCCCTTAAATCTCATGGCATTTGTGTGCTTTTACAGTTACATTTTCCTATTTCGCTTCACATGTTGCTGTATGAAAGACCCTCTCCCAACCCCACCAAGCTGCTTATCAGAAGCAAGCTCCACACAAACCAGAACACAACTCAAAGTGGCATCAGACTCTGCCAGAACAACAGACGCATTATATATAGTGATGACTATAGTGATGAATACCCCCTCAACACATCTTTCAAGATTCCTGGGTCCTACACATACCTATCACAACATGTGGTGTACCTCATCCAGTGCATTAAATGCCCCAGTAACAACTGGGTGGGTGAAACGAGACAAATCGCTATGCTCTTAAATGAACTCTCACAGAAAAAGGATAAAAAACCAAAAACACCATATCACACAGGGGCCAATACTTTTCACAAAGTGGTTACTCCATACATGATCTTTCAATACTTGTCCTCAGAGGAAAACCTGCACAACACCTTCAAAAGACAAGCCTGGGAACTGAAATTCATAATGCTACCAGGTTTCAGAGGAACAGCCGTGTTAGTCTGTATTCGCAGAAAGAAAAGGAGTACTTGTGGCACCTTAGAGACTAACCAATTTATTGGTTAGTCTCTAAGGTGCCACAAGTACTCCTTTTCATAATGCTACCAGACACTGAAAAACATGGATTTAACAGCAATACTGGTTTCATGGCTCATTACACCAATCTGTAGTACACACCTGCCTGCTAATGGCCCATTTCAAACCCCTCTTGCATAACAATCTAATCCTTATTGCCCACTCTGTCTCAAGTGACCTCCTACAAAATGTGTTACCCCTTATGCAAATTATCTGTCCCAACTTGTATTTAGCTCAGATACTCTGATTTCTTTCCCTAGACCTGTGTAGTTTGAAAGCTTGTGCCTTCCACCAACAAAAGTTGGTTCAATAAAGTAACAACTTAGTTACTAAAAGTAGTTACTAAAACAGAGAACATTAAGGGTTGAAGTTCTTGGAATGTATTGGATGGAGGCAATTTTTTATTTCAGAAAGCGGAGAAAGCTACTAAGGGAGAGGCTGTTCTAGATTTGATGTTGACAAATAGGGAGGAACTAGTTGAGAATTTGAAAGTGGAAGACAGCTTGGGTGAAAGTGATAATAAGGTGATAAGTAACAGTTAGCATTGTTTTGCCAAGAACAAATCATTTCAAACCAACGTAATAGCTTTTTTTGACAGCGTAGCAAGACTTCTGGATACGGGGGAAGTGGTAGATGTTATATATCTTAACTTTAATAAGGCTTTTGATACTGTCTTGCATGACTTCATAAACAAACAAGGGAAATACAACCTAGATAGAGCTACTATAAGGTGGATGCATAAGCTTCCCGCAACTCCCATTGGCCGGGAACAGCGAACCACGGCCAGGACGGTCAATGTAAACAAACTGTCTCGCAGCCCGCCAGTGGATTACCCTGACGGGCCGCAGGTTGCCCACCATTGGTCTAGAGAATCTAGATAATACTTTCCTGCCTTGAGTGCAGGGGCCCTTCCAGTCCTACATTTCTAGGATTGTATTATTACAGTCTGTAAATACCTACATGGGAAAAATATTTAATAATGTGCTCTTCTGTCTGGCAAAGAAAGAGATAATACTATCCAGGGACGAAAAGTTGAAACTAGGCAAATTCAGACTAGAAATAAGTTGTAAATTTTTAACAGTGAGAGTAATTAATCATTGGTGCAATTTACAAAAGGGTCATGGTGGTTTCTCCATCACTGACAATTTTTAAATCAAGATTGGGTGTTTTCTAAAAGACCTGCTCTAGGAGTTATTTTGGAGAAGTTCTTGGCCTGTCTTACGCATGATGTTAGACTAGATGATCAAAATGGTCCCTTCTGTCCTTAGAATCTAAGGAATAATAATAAATAAGCCTCTGTCTTTTTTTAAAATGGCCTGTGGTGCACTTTTATTAACTTGTGTGATGAGCATCACTAGCTTGCAATCTGAATATCATTGGTTTCAAATAGCCTTTAAGGACACTATTTGTACAGTATGTGACATAATCAGTCACACTTACTCATGGACAAAAAATCATCCAAACTCCCTGTGAATATGTTGAGAGCAGAAGCCCGACAGCACAACATTGAAAAAAAATATTGATTGAAACCCAAAAAATCAATATTTTTCTTTTACAAAAGGCACTTTGCCACATAAGAGAATAGATTGTAACATACACATTTGAGTAGAGAAATACATAGGGAAGATAGTTGGACTGAACTTGGCATTGTACAGAAACTGTTTTCTGTAAGCACAAAAGCTGCAGATTGTTCCTCCCTGAAGCTAAGTAAAAACTAAAGCTAGTTTTAAACTTGCACATAGAACATCAACATGGGCCTGATTCCAGTGTCACTTACGTGTGTAAATCAGAATTATGTCCATTGAAGCCAATGAAATTACATCTATTTAGAACTAGCATGGAACATTTCAGAATGAGGTGCTCTTAGTTGATAAAGCCCTGAGTTTGTTGTACTAGAGACTAGTCTTGTCAATTAATGACATTATAGTGGTTCATATTGTTTCTCTGTTTTAGTCATATTGTCCACTCTAGGTTATTTAATCCATCCTCTTTTATTTGCCAGTGGTTGCCACCAGAACCTTCTGTCTGGAAGAAGAGAAAGTGGGAAATAATTATGATTTTGCAAATGGCGTGCTGCTGGAGATCAGGTTCAGCCTTCAGTAGTCAGAAAGTTTGTTCCATCTATTGTCTGCTGAATCTGGTATGTGTAGTTTTGCCAACAGTGTCCAAAATGATAGTAAGTGCTGGTTGGCAGCATTCACAGGGACACTAGTAGGTAGTTTCATGCAGAAAATTTACTGTATTTGTTACATTTTAACAACTTTTCTGGCATTTGGTCTTCCAAGCAACAGCTGTTTGAAGATCCCATGGCACCAACTTGGTCTCCAAGTTGCCTATTTAGATGAACATGTTGAACTGTACAAATGCCACAAGTACTCCTTTTCTTTTTGTACAAATCTAGTTCACCTTTCATTATTGTATGTATTTGTTTGTTATTTTTGTAGTGTATCACAACATGCTTAATTTGCACCTGCTTTCAGATGCTTGGGGTTTTTGGGAAGGACAAATTGATCATTTTGTAAAAGGCTACGTTTTATAATATTAGTGGGCACAGAAAGTTAATTTGTAGAGGTTTATCCTGCACAAAATGCCAGTGTGCTTTGTTGCATGTTTAAGCCCATAGTAAAACATGGTGAGTGAGACACAGGACTGAAAAGTGTTATTGGTAAAAATTCTGATCTGAAGCCCTTTGAAGTTAACTGGGGAATACTCCTGCAACTGGTAATATCTCCAGAAACAGAATGAACTTCTTAAGGGTGTGTATTTGAAAATGTAGAGGATTTAACTACACATTCAGAGCAGTAGGTCTCTGGCGACCTCCCTTGATGAGATGCTAGCTACTTACCATTTCATTACTTGACTTGTAAAACAAGAAAGTTGCTAACATTAAGGTAAACTCCCTTTTTGATCCGCTACTTAATAGAGCAGGGGTAGGTAACCTAAGCAGCATGCGAGCTGATTTTCGGTGGCACTCACAGTGCCCCGGTTCTGGCCACCAGTCCGGGGAGCTCTGCATTGTAATTTAATTTTAAATGAAGCTTCTTTAACATTGTAAAAACCTTATTTACTTTGCATACGACAATAGTTTAGTTATATATTAAAGACTTATAGAAAGAGACCTTCTAAAAATGTGAAAATGTATTACTGGCACTCGAAACCTTAAATTAGAGTGAATAAATGAAGACTCGGCACACCACTTCTGGAAGAAGAAAAGGAGTACTTGTGGCACTTCTGGAAGGTTGCCGACCCCTGTAGTAGAGGCTTAAGTCAGTTCATCTGATTTCATCTATGAAATTTCAGAAGGGTATTACTTTGTAGACTAGCATTGTGACAGCTAATAGCACAAATGCTGCTAACACAAAATATGTATTTTATTACACTGTGTAAAAACATATGTTGATTGGGGGAAAGAGTATGCTTTTAGGTAGCATTTGCTGTATCTGGTTTTTAATGAGAGGTTTAGGCCCAAATCCTGAAAGGAAATCAGTGGAAGTAACGAGCCTACATACTTTGAGGATCTGGGTCTTAGTTTCTCAAAACTTTAGGGGACCCTGAAGTTATATCACTGATTTGCAGTTCTCAGGTAACAATGAGGGAACCACAGAAGAACAACATTCATCACTGGCTAATCTTTCCCCTTGAGCCATGCCTGAGTGGCCAGGTTCTTTGTAGCTATCTAATCTATCTTTTTGTATGGTGCCCATCATCGGGGTAGCTGAGTGCCTCATTTGAGCAGATTGCTATAGGTCAGGGGTTCTCAAACTTCATTCCATTGTGACCCCCTTCTGACAACAAAAATTACTTTATGACCCCAGAATAGGGGACCAAAGCCTGAGCCCGCCCAAGCCCCACTGCCCTGGGTTGGGGGGCCAAAGCCTGAGCCTCACCACTCTGGGCAGGGGGGCCATAGCTGAAGCTCAAGGGTTTCAGATCCAGGCAGGGGGCCTGCAACCTGAGCCCCGCCACCCAGCGCTGAAGCCCTCGAGCTTTGGCTTCAGCTTGGGGTAGTGGTGCTTGGGCTTCAGCCCTGGACCCCAGCAAGTCTAACCAAGCTCTGGTGACCCCATTCAAAGGGGGTCCCAACCCACAGTTTGAGAACCACTGCTATAGGTGGTTTCTCTGGGGGAAGGAATCCACTGCCAAATGGCAGAGTGGCAGTGGAGTAACAACTTGGTCACTGCACTAGTCCTGAGGCAGACCTGCCCTGGGTCCCATATCGGGTGTGGCACTCATGCATGCAGCCCTCCCCTCATGCATTCCAAGTGTCACACATTCAGTTGGGCTTTGGGCAAGCAAGAGTTGGGCTGCAGTTCATCCTGGCTGCGCACAGCAGCTGATGTGACACCCATTGATCAGGCTGCCTCTTTGCCTCCCCCTCTGGCTCCAAGCCACTCCCATTTTCTGGCTCTCAGCCAAGAGCAGCCTGAGTCTTAGGCAAGCAGGTTAAATTTCACGTTTGCAGCCGCAGCCTCTGTGCTGCTGCCTGTGTGATAGGGAAACTGCATCTAACCAGCCCCCCACAAATGGCAAAAGCGTTACAAATAATATTTTATGGTTATTTATATTACAGTAATGCCTAGGGGTTCCGATTAGGGATCAGGCCCCCCGGCGCTAGGTGTTGCACACACAAGTAATTAAATAAGATGGTTCCTGCCCCAAAGAGCTCCCATCTTACCACATGGTGAAAGGCACCAGAGGGCTGCAGCAAATGAACAGAAGGGGAAGGGCCTGCTAACTATGTTGTGGATGAAGGGGAAGGGCCAACACTGGGGGTTGGTTGGGCAGAGCCTGCAAAGCGAGAGAGGGACAAGAGAGGAGGAGTGTGAATTGGAGAGAGTCAATGACTGAGATAGTGGAGGAGAGGGGAGAAAGGGCAGAAGCAGGGGACTTAGAGCAGAGGAGCAGTCATGGATGTTGATGGACTGGTAAGGAGCATAAGAAGAGACTGGTGTGAGCAGTGTAGAAGTCAACAGAGAATCCAGCAATTGAGAGTGCAGGTTCAACACGTAGGAGAGGATGATGAGACATGAGGCTGGGCCTCCTGGGTTCTTATTCGTCTTCTGATTTTATGAGCCTTTCGGTTCATGTTTGCAGGCTTTTCTATGCAATCATGAGGGTAGAAACTTAATTTTTTTAAAAAAAGAAAGCTGAGATTTTCATCTGGTCACCTGACTCCTGGAGCTGGGACTGTAAGAAAAACACCAAATATCATAAGAATCATGAAACCTTGAGAGTTGGCAATACTGAAATATATCTGTATAAAGTTCTAAGTCATACAATTGCTTCCCTCCCCCTGTCCCAGCCCCCTGCAATACCTTTGATAGCACAGAAAAGTTTCATTTTTTCTTCCTTGATTGGAAAGTTTCTGTGCATCATTGGGGGCAGCCAGTGTCTCAGCTGGGACATATTACATACAGAGCAGCAGGGCACAATCAAAAAAGGTCCTGATTCTTGTTAGCGGGACAATAATTCTACAAAGCCCAACAAATACAGAACCCTAGAAAATTCTGAAATGTACAATACAGTTAATTTTTATTTTGTTTCCCTTTGTGATTGGAAGATTTCTCTGTATATCAATATAGTCATTGATGTGTCAACAAATGTTTAATGGGAGGTGTGTGACACCCCCATTGTTCTCTCGTCGCTATACCCCTCATCTCCCTCTCTTCTAGAAGTGTTGGTTCTGCAGGACAAACAGGAGAAAAATGGTGAAAACGTTTTTGTCTCTCAAGTTTTTGAACACAATTACAAAGCCAGTCTAAAGTGTCAGAAGATGCCTTTTTAATATAGTCTCTTTTCAAAGTAGAACTGTATTGTAAAATAAAGATTTTTTTTAATACAAAAGGGACTTAGAGTTTCAAATCTGCTATTCAGATTCTCCTGTGTTAGCTCCTCATTGGGTTTTTTATGGTACACATTTATTGGATCCCTCTCATTCAGAGCTCTATCAAGTCTCTCTAAATTATCTCACTCTACAAGCTCCATTAGCTGAGTTATCTCTCTGTTCTGTTTTATCTGTGCTTACCAAGCCAGTGGTAGTCAATGACATTTTAATGTTAAAAAAAATCTACAACAGCAACTTGATTTCTATTGACATTTTTAGCAATCAGGTTTTTAATGTTTTATTACAATTAAATACCGTCATATTTCATGTATGACACACTTTAGAGATCCATTAGTGAAAATGAGGCTCACTGGGGACTTCATTAAGTCCCCAGCAGCTTAGATCTCCACACTGCCAGCCTGTCTTGTAGGAGTACTGAACTTTGTCATTCTGACTGGCACCCTGCATCTAAATGTGTGAAAAGCATATATGGTGAAACTATTGACAAATATTTCTTGCCATCCCTTTAAGGCAGAAGCACTAGACTGTTCTCAGTGGTAGCAGATGACAGAACGAGGAGTAATGGTCTCAAGTTGCAGTGGGGGAGGTTTAGGTTGGATATTAGGAAAAAATTTTTGACTAGGAGGGTGGTGAAACACTGGACTGCGTTACCTAGGGAGGTGGTGGAATCTCCTTCTTTAGAAGTTTTTAAGGTCAGGCTTAACAAAGCCCTGGCTGGGATGATTTAGTTGGGGATTGGTCCTGCTTTGAGCAGGGGGTTGGACTAGATGACCTCCTGAGGTCCCTTCCAACCCTGATATTCAATGATTCTATAATTCTAAGTATGATTTTCATCAGCATACTGACTGCACATAAAGGGCGGGATTGTCCCTTCTACTGTTGAAAGCCACCAAATGGGGCGCTGTTTACTTGGAATTCTTCAGAGTTTCACCCAAATTGTCTCACTGGTGGGCTCAGTATTGGCCACCTTACACCTGCACGGGAAGGGTGCCCTCAAACCTGGTGGATCCCTTGCAGTCCTTGAGAGGTTAGAACTATCCATTCAAAGGCTGTGAACCCCTAATATCCAGTGGCAGCACTTGGCTATACTGCTTGGGACAGCTTTTCCTGTCCCTGACTTTGCAAAACAGTTAATATCGGCTTAAGCCTGTATTAATCAGTGAGCATGTAAATAGGACCCCAAATATTATATACACATACATGATATATGCGAATCATTGCACCCAGAACTAAAGTCCTGCTGCTGAGGGGGTAAAAGATGACAGCTGTTTAACACACAAGTAGTATTAAACAAGAGTTTAGGACAAGGAGTGAAGATTACCATGTTCATTTGAAAGGACAGTGGCAATTTTAAGGTCTGTCTACACTAGAAATGCTACAGCAGCACAACTGCAGCACTTACTACAGCGATGAAAGGGGTTCTTTTGTCACTGTAGTAAATCCACCTCTCTGAGAGGTGGTAGCTAGACTGATGGAAGAATTCTTCCGTTGACCTAGCAGTGTCTAAACAGGGGCTTAAGTCAGCTTAGTTACATCACACAGGGTGATTTAGTCAAGCCAACCTAACTTTTTAGTGTAGACCAGCCCTAGTTTCTTACATGGGAATTCGGTCAGGACTCTCGTACCCTACCAAATGCAGGGGATCTTTAATGATCACAGGTGGTCAGACCCTTGATTTTGTGTCTCATCCAAAAGTCTTCCTCACCTGCGGTGATTTTCATTACCAGGATTTCACAGCCTATTTTTTCTACAGATATATTTTTTGTTAATGTCTCCAATTTGAGAAGAGAAAAAAAGATTGTAAGGCAAGAGAAATAAGCTGTGATCCTAGTCAAGGTATATCGAATTCAGTAATGCTCAGACATGACATAAGTGTTCAGAATTTGTATATGAATAAAATTAAGACTTTTCTGGGGGGAAAAGGTACCTGACTGTCAGAAAAAGGAACGTAAGCTATAAAATCCCGTGAAAAATCACACAGACAAGAGTTAGACAAATGTGCTGTCTTTACTTAGCAAAGAAATCACAGAGGGTATGCAAATAGAGAACAAAAATGTCACATTTTTACTTGGTTCAAAGGCATTATCCATAATAGCATCTGCGATGTGTCTGCAATAAAAGGGTGTAAATTGGAATTTACATAGCAGCTTTTTAGAAATAGGCTCTGACTCAGAGTCTTAAATTAATGTCTCCAATAGAAAGAGTCAGCCAATACCAGAGGAACCTTACAAAAGACACATTGTACATACCAGGATTCACCTGTTTGCCCTCCTCTGCCTCCTGCACCTTTCCATAAATGCCAGCCATCATTTGTAATGAAAACTGGAATAACTGGACTTGGAATCCCTTGGTATGTTGACCCTTGTTTGGAAAGTTCTTCTGAAAGGTGCTAGATTGAGAGCCCTAGAAACAGAAGTCCTCTATTTATGTTTCTCTCCCCCAGTCTGGGACTAATAGGCTGTTCCTTGTCACCTTGTATTCTTAAGTAAATGGATTCTCCTGCTGGCTGGATTTTTGGCTCCCAAGACTGCATCTGTTGGCATGCACCTTGCATGCATTCCTGTCTTCCTTCTACCTCTCAGTAAATTGGACATGTTCTTCTGCTGCAGATAAAAAGGAGGCTGCCTCTTCCCAAGAGGAAGGAGTGGGAGAAAAGTTGCTAGGCTGTCTCTGGGTTGTCTAAATCAGAGACGCAGTTTTTCTGGCGCCCTTTACAGCCAACCCATTCCCAGCACTGTAAACAAGTGGGATTCCCCAAGATCTACCAGGCTCACAGGATGCTCTGATGGTCCAGTCTGCATGGTACTACAGGACTTGATTCAGGTCTGGTTTGCATCTGTTCTTCTTCAGTCCCTCCTTCTTTTATACCTGGATGGCAAACAGGCCAGGACCATGGACCTTCCCTTTCCTAGAAAAATTCCTCATGATGCGGAGAGTCATATGGGACAGCCAGGCCCTGGCTGAAGATCTAGTTGTGGAGTTACCAGTTTTGGGTGAGTTTAAGGATAAGTCAGATTCCCTTACACTCAAACTCCCCAGACCTATTTATACCCACTCTACCCATGTGTTAGGAACACAAGTTGGCTTAACTTTTACACGCTGAGGATCTGGAAGAAAGTATAAGTTAAAATAGGGGCAACTACTTTAACTTACTCTTGCATCTGACTTATCCGTATATATGTTAGGCCAGCTTAAACTCCCTGGCACATTGGTAAAGTTGTTCATAATTAGTAGTAAGAATTCAACCAAGGAGATTTACAGAGTATTATAACTTTGACAAGGTAGACTGGGAAAGCTGAAAATTTGGATTGAAGATCAGCACAGAAAAGACAGAAATTATGGCAACTGGAAGACAAGAGAAAGAGATAAAGATCAAACTCAAAGAACTAGAAGTGGAAAAATGTGTGCATCTTGAAGGACTAGTATCAAAGAATGGGAATTGTGAAGATGGCATAAAAAGAAGAATTGGACTAGCTCCTTCTGCATTCAAAAAACTCTGCAAGAGCTGGAATGATAAAGACATTTCAATGAAAACAAAAAGCATATATATTAGTAAGGCTCTGCTTAATTTGCGATACTGCGGAACCCACAATATTAGGTTTCCACTGCAATTTTTATTTTAATTAGCTTACTTTGCACAGTCCACAATTTTGCATACATTCTGAGGTTTGCAACACACTTTTTTCCCCATTAGTACAGTAGAAACTCATTTATCTGAGCTGACAGTGGCAGGGCTTGGACTGTCAGCCCCGGGCAGCTGTCGGCCCTGTGGATGGCAGGGCTTGGGCTGTCAGACCTGCAGGAATCTGGGGTGCCTGCAGTCAACCCTGTGGGCAGCCGGGGCTCTGGCTCTCAGCCCCGCGGGTGGCCGGGGCTCTGGCTCTCAGCCCCGCGGGTGGCCGGGGCTCTGGCTCTCAGCCCCGCGGGTGGCCGGGGCTCTGGCTCTCAGCCCCGCGGGTGGCCGGGGCTCTGGCTCTCAGCCCCGCGGGTGGCCGGGGCTCCGGCTCTCAGCCCCGCGGGTGGCCGGGGCTCCGGCTCTCAGCCCTGCGGGCAGCTGGGGCTCCGACTCTCAGCCCCGCGGGCGGCTGAGGCTCCGGCTTTCAGGCCCGTGTGCGGCCGGAGCTCCGGCTCTCAGGCCCATGTGCGGCTGGGGCTCTGGCTCTCAGTCCCGCGGGCAGCCGGGGTTCCGGTTCTCAGCCCCGTGGGCGGCCGGGGCTCTGGCTCTCAGGCCTGCGCATTAATGACTGTAATATAGTTGCAGCAAAATGTCTGGTTATCAAAAAAATTAGCAGTCATAACATAATACTTGAATGTTTATATTGTTCCAGTAAATTTTTCTTAAACAAATATGTCTTCTCTGGCTTTTCCAAATTACCATAATTAATAAAGGTCCATTATTACTTTTACGTGATTTTCCATGTCTTATCCGCAACTCAGCCGAAATCATTTGATAGTCATCCCCTGATTCAGCTAGGGCCTTATATATGAGACAGCTGTTCTGTCAATACAGCTGCATGGGTTGGAATGCTAGAATATGAGGGAAATGAACGAATGAAAGATTATGATTGCAGACATGAACTGGGCTTGGGGAATAGTGAGAGTTTCAAGACTCAGCTACAAGGATCTCCCTTTCAGGGAGTGATAATGCAATGAGAAAAGGAGTACTTGTGGCACCTTAGAGACTAACCAATTTATTTGAGCATAAGCTTTCGTGAGCTACAGCTCACTTCATCGGATGAATACTGTGGAATGTGTAGAAGATCTTTTTATACACACAAAGCATGAAAAAATACCTCCCCCCACCCCACTCTCCTGCTGGTAATAGCTTATCTAAAGTGATCACTCTCCTTACAATGTGTATGATAATCCAGGTGGGCCATTTCCAGCACAAATCCAGGGTTTAACAAGAACGTCTGGGGGCCGGGGGGGTAGGAAAAAACAAGGGGAAATAGGTTACCTTGCATAATGACTTAGCCACTCCCAGTCTCTATTCAAGCCTAAGTTAATTGTATCCAATTTGCAGATGAATTCCAATTCAACAGTCTCTCGCTGGAGTCTGGATTTGAAGTTTTTTTGTTGTAATATCGCAACTACAACTACAATACCCACCTGCGGAAGTGAAGAAACAGATTGATAGAGCCAGAAGAGTTCCCAGAAGTCACCTACTACAGGACAGGCCTAACAAAGAAAATAACAGAACGCCACTAGCCGTCACCTTCAGCCCCCAACTAAAACCCCTCCAACGCATTATTAAGGATCTACAACCTATCCTGAAGGATGACCCAACACTCTCACAAATCTTGGGAGACAGGCCAGTCCTTGCCTACAGACAGCCCCCCAACCTGAAGCAAATACTCACCAACAACCACATACCATGCAACAGAACCACTAACCCAGGAACCTATCCTTGCAACAAAGCCCGTTGCCAACTGTGTCCACATATCTATTCAGGGGACACCATCACAGGGCCTAATCACATCAGCCACACTATCAGAGGCTCGTTCACCTGCACATCCACCAATGTGATATATGCCATCATGTGCCAGCAATGGCCCTCTGCCATGTACATTGGTCAAACTGGACAGTCTCTACGTAAAAGAATAAATGGACACAAATCAGATGTCAAGAATTATAACATTCATAAACCAGTCGGAGAACACTTCACTCTCTCTGGTCACGCGATTACAGACATGAAAGTTGCGATATTACAACAAAAAAACTTCAAATCCAGACTCTAGCGAGAGACTGTTGAATTGGAATTCATTTGCAAATTGGATATAATTAACTTAGGCTTGAATAGAGACTGGGAGTGGCTAAGTCATTATGCAAGGTAACCTATTTCCCCTTGTTTTTTCCTCCCCCCCCCCCCCCCCCCCCCCCCTGACGTTCTTGTTAAACCCTGGATTTGTGCTGGAAATGGCCCACCTGGATTATCATACACATTGTAAGGAGAGTGATCACTTTAGATAAGCTATTACCAACAGGAGAGTGTGTTTTTGTGTGTGGGGGGGGAGGGGAAACCTGGATTTGTGCTGGAAATGGCCCAACTTGATTATCATACACATTGTAAGGAGAGTGATCACTTTAGATAAGCTATTACCAGCAGGAGAGTGGGGTGGGGGAGGTATTTTTTCATGCTTTGTGTGTTTAAAAAGATCTTCTACACTTTCCACAGTATGCATCCGATGAAGTGAGCTGTAGCTCACGAAAGCTTATGCTCAAATAAATTGGTTAGTCTCTAAGGTGCCACAAGTACTCCTTTTCTTTTTGCGAATACAGACTAACACTGCTGTTACTCTGAAACCTGTCATAATGCAATGAGACTTTGTTCATTCTGATCTGCCATTCCTGGGCACGCCAGATGTGGGTGCTCATTATGAATCTGGCCAATACTCCTTTGAAGACCTATTAGGTACTAGGAACCCAAAGCTTGGGCAGTTAATGGCCTCTCAATCCTAGAACCTTGTATAGAAATGGTCCCTCTTGTTCCCAAGGCCTTTACAAAACTTAGCTAGAGAAGCTGGAGCTCATCCCTATAGCTCTTGGAACGACTATGTAGGACTTTCTACTCACAGCCGTTATGCCTGTCTCTAAGGTCCCCTGTTCCCTTCCATCTACCCTAAACCTCTCACCTCAGGACCCATGAAATATTCTATCAGAAGGTTTATCCACTAAACTGGGAGAAGTAGATATGCTGGAGGGTAGGGATAGGATACAGAGGGCCCTAGACAAATTAGAAGATTGGGCCAAAAGAAATCTGATGAGGTTCAACAAGGACAAGTGCAGAGTCCTGCACTTAGGATGGAAGAATCCCATGCACTGCTACAGACTAGGGACCGAATGGCTAGGCAGCAGTTCTGCAGAAAAGGACCTAGGGGTTACAGTGAACGAGAAGCTGGATGTGAGTCACCAGTGTGCCGTTGTTGCCAAGAAGGCCAATGGCATTTTGGGATGTATAAGTAGGGGCATTGCCAGCAGATTGAGGGACGTGATTGTTCCCCTCTATTCGGCATTGGTGAGGCCTAATCTGGAGTACTGTGTCCAGTTTTGGATGTGAGAAAATTGGAAATCGTCCAGCGGAGGGCAACAAAAATGATTAGCGGGCTGGAGCACATGACTTATGAGGAGAGGCTGAGGGAACTGGGATTGTTTAATCTGCGGAAGAGAAGAATGAGGGGGGATTTGATAGCTGCTTTCAACTACCTGAAAGGGGGTTCGAAAGAGGTTGGCTCTAGACTGTTCTCAGTGGTAGCAGATGACAGAACGAGGAGTAATGGTCTCAAGTTGCAGTGGGGGTGGTTTAGGTTGGATATTAGGAAAAACTTTTTCACTAGGAGGGTGGTGAAGCGCTGGAATGCGTTACCTAGGGAGGTGGTGGAATCTCCTTCCTTAGAAGTTTTTAAGGTCAGGCTTGACAAAGCCCTGGCTGGGATGATTTAGTTGGGGATTGGTCCTGCTTTGAGCAGGGGGTTGGACTAGATGACCTCCTGAGGTCCCTTCCAACCCCGATGTTCTATGATTCCATTGAATGATTGTATTATTAGACAGGGTTTAACTGCAAATTTGGTAGACACTTTACTAGTGTCTAATAAGTCTTCAATGTCAAGTGATTACTATAGGAGGGAGCAGCCTTATAGCCAAAATCCAGCCATTGGAAATATTCATCTGTCAGTACTGAAATGGTGAAAAGGAGCAGCCTGTTAACCCAGACTGGAAGAGACTCAACAAATTCAGTGTACAAATGAGAAGAGAACTTCATCTATCAGACTTATTATTATTTTTTTATTCATGTTATATAATGCCTAGGAGCTCCAGTTGTGGAATAGGACCCCATTGTGCTAGCCACTATACAAATGATCACTCAAAGATTGCCTCTTCTGTTCATTCCCTCTGAAGTACCTGGCATTGGCCACTGCTAGAACACCGGGTGCTGGGCTAAAGGGATCACTGGTCTGATCCAGTATGGCCATTATTATTTTAAACACAGAACACAAGAAAAGGTCCCTGCTGTAAAGAGCCTAGTGTCTGTTACTGAGCAAGAGTTCTCCTCTTCATTGCCTTGCCCTGGGCTTCAGTGACAACCTAGAAGTACCATGTCCAGGTTTCCATGGCTATTCAGTCCTTGAACTCTCCGAGACCATGAATTAATGGCATTTTTGGTATTTTTGCGTGATATGGATACCTGGCTAGCAAGATCTGAGCTAAGATGACCATCTCATTTCTCATAGGCCACCATACAATTATGATATGTTGATGACTTGCACTCGTTAACCTGTTGAAACCAGTGATGTAGAGGTTAAGCATTCTGTATCTCATTACCAAGTACCCTGAACTATCCATCTCCCACAAGATCCATTAGCAGTTTTTACTTTTTTCTTAATTTCCCAGAAAATATGGGCAAAATAAATTATCTACCAGTTATTTTATACCCAAAATCCTTATCTGTTCTAATCTTTCTTCATGTGTTTGTTCTTTTCTGGAACATTTGCTCTCGCTTCCCTCCTTTCCTAATCTCATCCTCACCAGATTTTGTTCACTAGCACATGACAATGTCTGGAATTTTAAACAAAGTAACCTTAACACGGCCCCAGTACCACCCTTCTTTCCTATCCTCATCCTTAACTGTTTCATTTCACTGACACCTTCTATATCTATTCCCCAAGCCTTTTTGTACTCCGTTTCAGTAGTTCTCCCTCCTTTTATGCTGTCTACATTTGTAAATTGTGTATCGATACAGTCTTATGCCTGTCTTGAAATCCAGAATGAACTCTACTATCTTTTACCCCTATCTTCTGGTCCGGTTAGAGAATTCAGGCAAAGCAGTGAGAACAAACTTCAATGAAAAGTGTATTTACCTTGCTTTATTTACCTAGGCTGGTTATATTTTGCATGCTGTATCATAAATCAGCATCACTACAAAGATGGCAATTACACCTGCAGTTGTGAGTCAGAACTAATTCGATGATAGGAACAGACCTCTTGCAGTGTTCTAAGCCTTTATAACATTCTTGTATGAAATGTATGTTCTGCTGTTCACTTTATACAAGTATTGTATGTTTCATTAGAAGTTATTGAACAGGACCATGTTTGTCTTTTGAGTTTGATTTCGTGTCTGTGGTCTTCAACGGTATGTATACACTGGAATAAAAGACCCACGGCATGACTTCGGGCTCACGGAGCTGTGTAGACATTCAGGCTTGGCAGGAGCCCAAGCTCTGAGACGCAGCGACCGGGGTGGGGGCAGGCAAAGCTTGGGCTCCAGCCAAGGTCAGACATCTACACAGCAATTTACAACCCCACAGCCAAAGCCCCGCGAGCCTGAATCAGCTGACCCCGGCCAGCCACGGGTGTTTAATTGTTGGGTAGACATACCCTTAGTCTTCATACTTCTTTGAACTGCTTGTGCGAATGAACATTGGCTGGAGTCCTAAACCTTACAAATACTTACTTATGTTTTAGATCACCCTCCAGGTCTTCAGAACCATTCAAGACTTCGAACTCCTCCACCTCCACTACCACACGCTCACACGCCAAATCAGCATCAAGCAGCCTCAATCAACTCCCTAAACAGAGGGAACTTCACGCCACGTAGCAACCCCAGCCCTGCTCCTACTGACCACTCTCTTTCTGGAGAGCACCCTGCCAGCACCCAAGAGCCAGCCCATGCTCAGGACAACTGGTTACTCAACAGCAACATCCCACTGGAGACTAGGTAGGGTTTTTTTTTAGTTATTTACAGTATTCTATATTCAGCTTAGTGTATGCCATAGAAAAATAGTAGAGAGACAAGGTGGGTGAGGTAATATTTTTTGGACCAACTTCTGGTGGTGAGAGATAAACTTCCATGCTTATACAGAGCTCTTCTTCAGGTCTGTGTAAGTTCAAAAGCTTATGTGTGTCACCAACAGAAGTAGGTCGAATAGATGAGATTACCTCACCCACTCTAATATCATGGGACCAACATGGCTAGAACAACACAGTATACATGGAAAAATATGTCTGTTTAGCCACCGGTTCAGTTTGTGAACTGATGTTTAATTTATCCATTCCAAGTTGTATGTATTATTCCTCCTGTCTTTTATTTGGACTAAGAGAAGAGGAAATTGCTCTGCTTCCATATACTAAAAATATCATTGGTATTAACAGTGGCTTATAATTTTTTTCCCCCATTTAAAATTAAAACCAGAATCATAGATTAAAAACGTTTATTCTTAATGTATTTTCTTCTTATGTGGTGGGATAAATCAATATCCTATTTATGAAACTGAAATCAGTCAATATATTGAAAAGATTTAGCCTTCTAGCTGTGCCTCATCCAGCAGATAATTATTGTAATATATAATGCAGGAAAGGTTGATCTTGTTAGACCTAATCAGAAAGGGGGGAATATGTTGCTGCATTTTACTATCCTCCAGTATTGCTTGAAGCAGTATGGAACACTGAATGGTGGCACATGAGTCAGTTAATATTGCTTCCATTAACTTCTCGTGTTCTTTTCCATGTGTCTCCTGCCTTTCTGGTACTGGATAATTGTATGTCTTAGTATCGTCCTTATTTATCCTGAGGAACTTGCTCCCTTTAAAATGTTTTTTCCTCAGAAAATTGGCTAAGATTTCAGCAAATCTCTCAAAGGTCTAAGAATGAAAGCACCAAGTTTCGTGGAAGTGATGGCAGGTGGTCTTATTTGGATTTACATCTAGACAATATTGAAGTTTCATATTTATGAAGAAATAAACTTTCTATAAATTAGAAATGGTCTGTAGATCTGTGTGGTACCTGGTAACAGATGTGCTCCTACCTTGTCCTAAGAAAGTACACACAATGGATAATGTGTAAAATTACCCACTCTTTGCTTGAAGAACCACAAACATAAACCTTTATGAATTCAGTTTAAGAAGGGCTTCTTCACAGAGTAACAAGAACGCTAAAATGAGGGTCAGATCTGTCTATAATGCATATAGACACTTACCATTGGACCCCACATAGTCTTAGGTTGATCCATAACCTTTGACTCTCTGTGATTTTGCTGGATATTCTGGATATGACTGAATTAATAATAGTATCCCCTGATGGTTGTTCATGCTCCCTGTCGTATTCCCCTGCAGGATATGCTACACACCCGTAACTACTTGGATAATGAAAAGGATGCTCGCTGGCATTATTTAATACCAGGCTGATTAGACCTTCCTCTCACCTGCTCTTGATATTTTGCTGCTGCAGCTTCTGAATAAGAGATGAGGCTGCCAGCTCTCTTGCCCCTTTCCCACTGCTTGTGTTCACAGTGGGAAGAGAGACACCGGTGAGAAAAAGTGAAAACACACACACCTGAACACACCCAATCTTTCTCGCATAGACACACCCACATACAATGAATCCTGAATATGTGCCTGCACTCACATTAAGGGCTTGTCTAGACAGTGAGTTAGTGCATGGCAAGCTGCAGTATAAATCCACAACATGCTAGCCTGCTGCACACTAATTGGTTGTGTGGGCCCTGATACCACACAGTGAAAGTTCCGTAGTGTTCTTTGGTCGACTTTTATTTCAAAGGAGAGTAGATCAAAGTGCCGTAGGGAACTTTTAGTGTGTAGTAGCAGGGTCCACATGGCCAGTTAGTGTGCTTTGTTTACACCCCAGCTTGCTGCACACTATCTCACTGTGTAGACATGCCCTAACACACACTGTCTATCACAAACAAACATGCACACAATTTTTCCAATTAACCAATTCTCTGCCCTCCCCACCATATCTGTTTGCTTCTAAGCTGGGGCTCATTATAGTTCCTCAACCCCACTTCCTCACACCTGGGCCTCCTCAGCAGTTTTGACTCAAGACTTCCCCTGATGACAGATGCCTCTACTCCTGTTCAGCTTACAGAATTACCTCCTCGTTCTCCAGAGATTGCATTCTTCCATTCCCTTTGCCCAAGGAGAGATCCACTGGAGCCCCAATTTGGTCCCAACCTTGATATCTGTTTCTTCCCCTCCCTAGGCCTGAGGACGTGTCTTCTGGAGCTAAACTGGGGCATATAAATTCACTTAACTGCCTCAGTTGGGATGAACAAACCACCAGGATAGATTCCAGACAGAAAACAACATTTACTAGATCCCAAAACCGAGCTAAGGGCCAAATTTGTCAGTCCATTACATTCATGGACTCTCATTGAGATCAATGGGAGCTGTATGCATCCACTCTAGGGCAGAATCTGCTCAGTTGAGTCACCAAAGCAGCACTGCTGAGAACATTGTTTTTAAAAGCAGGTGCATATTTTGATCTATCTGTGTCATAAATATAAAGGGAAGGGTAAACCCCTTTGAAATCCCTCCTGGCCAGGGGAAAGCTCCTCTCACCTGTAAAGGGTTAAGAAGCTAAAGGTAACCTCGCTGGCACCTGACCAAAATGACCAATGAGGAGACAAGATACTTTCAAAAGCTGGGAGGAGGGAGAGAAACGAAGGGTCTGTGGGTCTGTCTATATACTGGTTTCTGCCGGGGATAGACCAGGAATGGAGTCTTAGAACTTTTAGTAAGTAATCTAGCTAGGTATGTGTTAGATTATGATTTCTTTAAATGGCTGAGAAAAGAATTGTGCTGAATAGAATAACTATTTCTGTCTGTGTATCTTTTTTGTAACTTAAGGTTTTGCCTAGAGGGGTTCTCTGTGTTTTTGAATCTAATTACCCTGTAAGATATCTACCATCCTGATTTTACAGGGGGGATTTCTTTATTTCTATTTACTTCTATTTTTATTAAAAGTCTTCTTGTAAGAAAACTGAATGCTTTTTCATTGTTCTCAGATCCAAGGGTTTGGGTCTGTGGTCACCTATGCAAATTGGTGAGGCTTTTTATCCAACATTTTCCCGGAAAGGGGGGGTGCAAGTGTTGGGAGGATTGTTCATTGTTCTTAAGATCCAAGGGTCTGGGTCTGTAGTCACCTAGGCAAATTGGTGAGGCTTTTTACCAAACCTTGTCCAGGAAGTGGGGTGCAAGGTTTTGGGAAGTATTTTGGGGGGAAAGACGCGTCCAAACAGCTCTTCCCCAGTAACCAGTATTAGTTTGGTGGTGGTAGCGGCCAATCCAAGGACAATGGGTGGAATATTTTGTACCTTGGGGAAGTTTTGACCTAAGCTGGTAAAGATAAGCTTAGGAGGTTTTTCATGCAGGTCCCCACATCTGTACCCTAGAGTTCAGAGTGGGGGAGGAACCTTGACAATCTGGGTAAGAGCCATGTTCGCAGGCACCTCTGAACTGCAAATTATGTCCCAATTTAACATTTTTATGGCATTTCAGTCTAATTGATTTCTCAGGGACTGACTGATTAAGACCCAACTAAGAAGCTGGCCCTAAAAGATTAGGACAAAATTACATGTTAGTACTGTAAATGTGACTTGGCCACGGTTGCAATAATTTTATTAGGGTACCAACTCTGGTGCATATACACTCAGGCAGTGAACTTTACCTGTTGTTTCTTTATTAAGGAAATGTACATCATAGCTTATTCTGTACCCAATTCTGCAGCCCTTCTATGAGTAGTCCCTTTGATTTCTGTGAGGTTACTCCAGGATCAGGTCCTTAGCTATCAGGGATCTATGGGGGCCTAACCTATTTTTAAACATGCTCCTTCCATATTGTCTCAGGATTTGAGTACATAATATATAACTAAGGCCCTAACTCCTAGAAGAAACTGAGCAAAAAATGATGGCTAAATCGAACAGTATTCAGGTCTAGCAGACTGTACTCATTTTAAAAAAAGGAAAAGGTGGGGGAAAACACCTTTCAGTTGATTTACAGCAGTCCAGTTATGCACATTGTTAGCCTATGTAACCATGTTATTATAATGGCTTTCCTCTGCCCCTTCCCTCTTGCTATTTGTTACACTTCCTTGTTGCATCTTGTCTTAATTTAGATTGTAAGGCCTTTGGAGGAGAGGTCTTGTCTTCTTTTGTGGATGTACAGTGACTAGCACAATGGGGTCACCAAATCTACTTGGGGTCTCTGGGCACCTACTGCCATACCCAAAATAAATAATAACCTGGCTTTGTGGGATCAGTGGTGTAACCTCAGAGTTAAAGGCCCTCCCGTGAAAACATCCCGCTCCTAGATGTCCAAATCCATGGACCATGAGAGAGAGAGAGCGAGCATCAGAAATCTTAACAATTACAGTGATACATGGAGAGAAAGAGAAGTGGTCTGTTAGGTATCTAGAGCCCAGACTATACCCCGTGTTAAACTGAAAACTCTGACACATCCTTAACTATAGCATCAATACTGCTCCACCATAATAGATCTGGTGAATGTCTCTCCAAGTGTGAAGCAGTGTGTTTTATTTACATATTACTTAACTGTCATAGATATATTGAGGAATTCATATGATTGCTCCTAGCCAGACTGGTCATCTAGAATTTACTCACAAGAAGAAGTCTTTGTATGTAGGTTAGGGCTTTCACTTGCTTCACAAACTACTGTCATTGTTACTTTATCCTAGATGTCATCACACTATACATTGACATTGTATAGAAAACAGATTATTTGTTGCAGTTATGTAACTTCTGAAAGGTCAGCTGGAAGGGCATTATATTGCCTTTATAAACAGGTAAATGATTCTATGAGCTGATGCTGCATAACAAATTAGTAATTCAGTTGGTCATCATCAAGATATTATTGTTCCCCCACTAAACAAACTATTTGGATAATAGATATGTTGTAGAACTAGTAACAACATAATAAATAGAGACTGCACTGTATCGAGGATTAGTAACGTGTGGCTCATCTCCGACATCCACAGATCTTCCCTTTACTTCGGTGAGAGTTCTCAGAGACCAGACACCATTGTTCAGGTTTGTCCTTCAGACTTGAGAGCAGAATTCTTCCTACTATGTAGAGTAACTGTGTAGTTCCTTCCCACTGCAAAAATCTAGCTACTTAGGGATCAAAAAGATCAGTAACTAGTGGAATAATAAATAAGTAAACCACAAAAAGTTCAACATTTAAAAAATAGATTCCATCCCAGAGCAATTAATCCAAGAATTAAGACCTTTGAAGTATAGAAATATGGTATTGTGATAATCTCATGTCAAAAATGGAACTGTATTTCTGTTGAATATCCATTTTTGTAATTCCACACTAGCCAGCACAGAGAGATGACATAAAGAGAAAGCTATATCTTTTAAATAGAGACCAGCACAAGCTAGAAAATGTGTATAAAACACTGGATTGCAAACCTCTCCCATCCCAAATTTGAAGGTGTTTGGTTTTGATTTTTAATAACATTGGGACTATTTGCAGAATTCAGATCTGGGTTCAGCTTTTTAATGACCTTATCTAGGGATGTTCAGAGTGGAGGGTTGGGTGGGGACAGGTTGAGTTTAATGCAAAAGCTAACATAAATGCAAAGTATAGGTGCTTAAATCTTACAAATACTATACCCATCAGAATTTCATATGTTGCTGGAAGAGGAGCCCCTCTTCACATCTCCTCCTTCCCTCTTTTTCTTCATTTCTTTTTCCTCACTCCTCTCCCCTTTTCCTCTAGTTCTCTTTCTGCCTCTCTTTTCTCCACTTCTCCAGCCTTTGCTGCTTTAAAAGCAATTTATTGTATGAAAACATCTTTGCTCAGCAGTGAGATCTTACAGGTGAGTCATTTCTCCCCACGCTTTCTCTGCTCTTTATTCCTCCCTTTTTTTTCTGACCTCTCCTTTCTGTTCTGGTAAATGTGACCTTGCAGTGAGCAAATAAATGCCAGCTGAGATAGCCATTTGCTTGGCACAGCTGTAGCTTTAGGGCAATACTAGTCCCAGAGAATTTCAGCTGTAAGCACGGAGGACCAGATTATACCTCCCTGACTCATGTTGACTCAGGATTTTACTCCAGAATTAGCATATGTACCCAGAGTAAACCCCTACTCAGATTAAGTAAGTGGGTAGAATCTGGCCCATAGTAAAGAAAGAGTCCAGTTGCATAATAATTGCCAGTGTAGCCCAGTGTGTGACTGCTCTGTTCCTGACATGCATTAGAAGATCACATAACCCAGTGTTCTCTTCCATTTTATTGACAATTCACAACTGAAATACATGGAACCACCAGTTTTACACAAATTTTAATTATTCATGAACCTTTTCTGATTACTGTGTTGTTAGGTACGTTGCCTTTTATCCTTTAAAGGCTCTATGTGTGAGTGTGTAGCTTCCTTATTACAGTGAGTGAAACACCCAACTTTTCCTGCATTCTTGAGGAAGGAGAGGAAGCAGTAAATACTTTGAGATGGGTTGATATTTCCAGTGCTATGTCTCAGCTTAAGCATGTTGATCCACTTTACTTGAAAGCTATGAATATGAATCACACTCCTGTCACTGGGATCAACTGCAGATCTGTGCTGTCAGTGCAGCCCATAGCCAACAAAGGCAAGAGCTTGAACTAACACAAGTGCTGGCGTTAGCGAGAAGGAGAGATGAAAACTAAGGTTAAGGACACTTCATAGAGGGAGGTTTACATAATGCGGCAGGCAGCACTGAAGTTTCCCTTGGTATAGCCTGTTACCTGAATACAGCTTCTGTGATAGAGTTCACCACACGCCTCTCATATCCTGTAAACCCTTAATCCTGCATAAGTGATAAAGTGTCACAATGCTGATGAGTTTCTCTTCTTTAGTCTTGGCTTGGGAATTTACTGAAGTTTCAAGATACAGACTTAGATTTACTTTTGAAGTTTGAAAATAGAGAATGGCAAAATCAGGGATGGATTTGATTTTGCAAAAGATGAAAAGTATGTTCTTGTGTCTGGTCTTGTGGCACAGGAGTGCAGGCCAGGAGGTCTCAGTTCTGGTTCCCAGCTCTGCCTCTGACCGACTGTGGGACCTTGGGCACCTTCCCCTGTCTGTGCCTCATTTTCTGTCAACTGAGACTTAAGTGTTTGTAAAGAGCTTTGAGATCCTTGATGGTGCTATAGATGTTCCAAATGTAATTATAAAACATTTGAAGTTGAGTGGTTGTCTCTCGGTCACTCCCCATCCCCCCAACCAAAAGTATTAAGTAGTTTAGGATATATGGCTCTGGATTTGGCTGATCTCCATATATGTACAAACAAAACTGGGAAGGGGCAAGACTTTTCAAAACCCAAACCGGGGTATTTCAGACTAACGTGCCATTTGTTTAAGCTATCCATTACCATCAATCCATTATGAGAATTACGGATAACTTATTCAACTTTCTGCCACTCAGTAATTGAGAGAATGTTTATTTAAAACGTGCACATGAAAGAAAACCCAGATATCTCAACTTCTATATATCAGACTAACATTGCCTCACTAAAATAAGTAAGAAGATTAGATTAATTCAGTTGTTAATTACCCAATTCAAAGTGCAAAGTAAGGATTTAAACAAAACAGAGAATCATAGAATATTAGGGTTGGAAGAGACCTCAGGAGGTCATCTAGTCCAATCCCCTGCTCAAAGCAGGACAAACACCAACTAAATCATCCATCTGGTTAAATTTTGGATGGAGATATGTGATGATTAAGGCTACATTTATGTCACAGAGGTCATGGAAGTCACAGAATCTGTGATTTTCCAGAGACCTCCCTGACATTCTCTTCTTCAGCCCATGGGGCTTCAGGACTCTGGAGCTGTCAGGCAGTGGGGCCCTGGCAGGGTTCCAGAGACAGGCGACAGCAGCGACAAGCAACAGGGGGGCCCCTGCAGATTTCCAGCAACAGGTGACAGACTCCTGAGGGGGCCCTTCTCAGGGTTCCAGCGATGGGTGACAGCCTCACACGGGGTTGGGGAGGGAGTAGGATGCCGCGGGCGAGCGGTTGGGATGTACCATTTTCTCTTTGGGAAACATGGTCACCATGCAGCTCCCAGCTGCTGTGGGTGAAGGGAGAACCCCACAGCTCCCAGCCACAATGGTGGTGGGGGGAAACCATGGAGCCACAGCAGACAGGTCACGGCTTCTTTGAATTTTTGTTCATTGCCCGTGACCTGTCTATGACTTTTACTAAAAATAACCATGACAAAATCTCAACCTTAGTGATAACACAAGATGGAACCATGGTATTGACAGTATTTGGGCAGTGAATTCAGTCTTCGCACCTAAACAGACACTGATGCAGACTCATTATTGGAGTACAGCTTTACTAAATTAAGATTTGGTCTTTTGAATCCAGCAGATCAAAAAGTTTCATACATATTTTTTGCACTGTCAGCAAAATAATAAAGAATGTACATAGACATAAAAAACCTAACTTTATATATATATATGCACACAGGGATGTGTGTCAGTTCATATATATGTGTGTATACGCATACTTAGAAGTGAACATTCTTAAATGCTGTATATGTATATGTGTAATATCCTATACATATAAATATATGGTCCATCATTCTAATTCCATGCACAACTGCACTATAACCATTGTGGTTTATAAGATCACGCTTCATAGATGCATGACTCACTGGCTTCATTCATGTTTCCATATGTACGTAGAAACATAGCAAAGCAGACATTCCTAGAGACATTGCAGGACAACCTCATTGAGATGGACATTCTCACCTCCTCCCGACATGACGGTGCTTACAATGATGGGTATGTGACACGTATGTGGTCTTCCTGTTTACTGTACAGTCATTATGATCTTTGCATGAAAGCATTTGGTCACTTCAGTGGCGTTTTAAGGGCAATGCCATTTTTTGCCTCTTCTAACATGGCTTTAAAAAATGAAGTTCCTGAGCTTGGAGCACAGCATCCTGTACATATTAATGGCAGCCTCATTAATATGCTGATGATCCATAGCATCTCATTGGCTTTCTTTGCCATTTTGAAAATCATTTCATTAATAAGATGTATCTGTAGCAATTTACAGTCTTTTATAAACGAAGGTTACTAGGATTTCAGTGAAGACATTAAACTACTATGAGGCTGGCTGAACAATACTGCAAATGTTAAACTGATATTTTCCAGGTTCATTGCCTAACAAATCATCATCAGCTGCAATACTGCTTGTTATATTTGTACACTGCAGATGCAGCTTCCGTGGGGACCAAATAAAGCTGTTGCAAAATATAGTAAAGAAATGAATTAATAGTGGAGACACTGCTGCAAGAATTAAAGTTTTAACATAGATGAATAGTGGAAATAATGAGTCATGCTCTAGCAACCATTATTTTGTACAGTTAATGGGTTTGCCAGAAGTAGCATAAACGTTGTTTTAAAAGAAAATCCACATCACTTTATACTGCACAAATCGTTCCATGACTTTTCTTCACAGCAATGTTTCTGCATGTGAAAGTTTTTCCCTATTATTACGTGTGTGTCTTTGAGATGGAAACCTTGGGCCACATGCTCAACTGGCATAAACCAGCATAACCCCATCGACTTCAGTGGGGCGGTACTGATTTATCACTGCTCAGGATCTGGCCGATAAAATCATGACTAAAAATACTAGTTGCATTGGACCTGATTCTGATCCCACAGTAGTGGAGTTACTCCTGATTTACACTGGCCTAGAGAGAGGAGAATCAGGCCTACCACCCAAGCTACTACTGTTTCTCCTTCCTTTCCCTTCACTCCTGAAGAAAATCCAGGAAAAGAGGGATTCGGGTGCCTTAAAGTTCTCAAGAGCTTTTCCTGAAAATTGTAGTCTTCATTTACAGTTTGTCCTAACTCCCATAGAAATCAATGTGATTCTTCCCTCTGACTTTAGTGAGACTTGCTCAAGGTCCTTACATTGCTGTCTCCCAAGCCACACAAAAAACAAGTAGGCTAAAATATGGCTGCTGTCAAAATGTTGGGATGGAAAACTGGGAACACTGTGACATTTTGGCACCGTGAAACGACCTGATCTCCCTTTTCCCCATCTCCACACAGCAAAAAAACCCCAAAAAACGAAAACAAAACAAAGTTCTCCTGCAGCAATCAGTATATTTGGGTACATTTTCATGTTCTCCACCTCCAACTTGCTCCCATTAAAATTCAATTGAAAGTTTCAGTGGGAACAGGATCAGGCCCTCAGTCCTGCCTGCGTGAACTGATCTGTCCTAGCAGTGCTTGGGATCTCTCATTTCACTGTAATGTGAGCTTTCCCGTGGAGATGTCTCTTTCTGTCAAAGTGTTCTCTGCAGTATTGTTGGCGCTGTGACGTTTTTCTTTTACTCTGTGTGACTTGTCTGTTCTTTATTCTTCTCTTCTGTGCATGGCATCTGTGTATTTACAAATCATTGTGTGAAGCTGCTTTCTTCACTCAGGAAGCAGCCACCGTCCCTAAGCTTTGAATTCTGCCTCTGCTTTTATTTTTGTGAAGAGTCACCTACTCTTTGTCTTTCTTCCCTCAGGCACTTCCTGTTTAAACCCGGAGGCACCTCTCCCCTCTTCTGTACAACATCGCCGGGATATCCCCTGACGTCCAGCACTGTGTACTCACCTCCCCCTAGACCCCTTCCCAGAAGTACCTTCTCTAGGCCTGCCTTTAATCTGAAGAAACCCTATAAGTACTGTAATTGGAAATGTGCTGCTCTGAGTGCCATTATCATCTCAGTCACGCTGGTGATCCTGCTTGCTTATTTTATCGGTAAGCATATTTCACTTTTCAGCCTTTTTATCCTCTACCCTCAGCACCAGTGTTGCTAACATTTGGGAACTGCAAGACCAAGTTGGTTACACCCATAGTAACTAACAAGTAAGACCTCTTGGGGCTTGTTTAGATGGAGAGTTAGTGTGTGGTAAGCTGAGGTGTAAATCTACAGTACACTAGTCTGCCATGCGCTAACTGGCTGCATGGACAATGCAACTGCTCACTAAAAGTTTCTAGTGTGCTTTGACATATTCCAGTCTCAAATAGCAGCAAATCAGTGTGCACTAGGGAACTTTTAGTGTTCAGTGGCCGGGTCCATATGGACCATTAGAGCGCAGCCAGCTGGTGCACTGTGGATTTACATGCCAGCTTGCTGTGCACTAACTCTCTGTCTGACAAGCCCTGAAACCTGTGTAAGCCCATTGACTTTGATGGGTGTTGCAATGTTGGGCTCACTTCATTTAATAGTACCACCAAAGTTTAATAGAACCTATTCCATATGCTGTATGTAAAGAGTTTGAATTGTTCCTTTTTTGCTGGAGAAAGTGTTGGAATCAGCTAGAATGAGACAAGCCCACCTACAATAAAGCATAGTAATGAGACCGGGGTCCCGATTGTGCTCCCATCAAAGTCAGTGGGAGCTGAGTCAGACTCCAAATCCTGAAATGTTGGTCCTGTTCTTACTCCGGCAAAATCTCCACTTGGCTTGGAGCTAAATGTTGCTTGTCTTACTCACGCGAGTAATTTTATTGAAATCAATGGAACTACTTGCATGAATAAGAGGAACAGTCTGGGAGTTTTAGTAGACTGAGGAAATAGTTCAGGGGCTTTGGCTCAACAGGACATTTTGAGGGTTAGTGGAATAAATTAACTTTGAAATACAGAAGATATGGAAAATTTGCTGTCCTGTTGCAGCTGTGCAATGGCATTTTTGTTTGAATTTTGCCTGGTATTACCTTTCATTTCTCTTCCTTCTTCGCTGATAAACCTGGTATTAGTTTATATAGGTTCTTTGCTAGACTCCTCTTTTAAAAAGGCAATGATACAAACTGTTGTGTAGCCAGAGGTGAAAGTGCCTGTTCTGTGTGGCACAAACAAGCTGTTGTCTTGGATTTCACTGTAACTTCCTGTAGGCTAATGATCTGTAAAATATTGCGATTAGAGCTAGCAAATCGTTACCTGGATTGAAAGATTTTTCTCTTTCATTTCATACGTGTATAATTATTACTACAGTTACCACCAATGTTCAGTTTCACCATGTTCCCTTTATGTGTGCTGCTCTAATGACTCAATCTTTTCCACTGCTGACTCGTATTATACTTCAGTCACTTTTGTGCCTGCTATAATAGGAGCAGAAATGATTAATTAACCAGCATTAAATCAGTAACAGTTTGATGGAATGTACAGTCAGTTTTCATCATTTGCTACTTATGTTTGAGCCTGTCTGTCTCATTTATCTAGCATTCTCCTTATGCACTGAACAGGGTTCCATTGGACATTATCTCTCTGTGTCAGAGGTATCTCTTCATAGCTCACTTAAAACTTTGGTGTCCATTAATTATGACTGTGGATGTGTATATACTTTTGCTGTGTTACAGACAGGTCAGGAAGGCTGGCTTGCCTCTTAATGGTCTCCTGTTCAGAAAACTTTTCCAGCAGTTTTGAAAAGAGGAGAGTCCTGATTTAATTCATAGTTAATATGGTTAAAAATTATGTCCATGGGTTATGCTTTAGATCCTTTTTTTCCCATTTGGATGAGTCCTGTGGTATCTGCCAAGCACTGTGTGTGACTGGCAAGGTGCCAGGAATGCTGATCAGGTTGAAGTCGTAATTATGGGTCATTATTGCTAATTTCTAAAGGAACTATCAATTATTAAAAATAAAATGCATCAGTTCAGTACAGCATAAACATATTTAACAAAGAGTGTCACTGCCAGGCCCACTGATTTAATCAGCAGGCAAAAAAGCAGTTATTTAATTAGATTTTGATGAAAAAATGTGTTTAATTTGAAGTATAATCAATTATTAATTACTGTAATGAGAGACTCTGATTGGATTTACTAATTAACTCATATAAAAATTATGAATAACCTTTTCATTTGTAATTATTTTCTACATCCTGTCAAGTTGCAGATAAGAATTGTATCACCTACCAAAAAAAAATTTACTTCGACCAACTTCTGACAAGATGGGTTGTATCCTGATCAAAATTATGACGTTTTTAATAACAATGCATTTTTTTATTTTCTGGTCTGTTTACAAAATAAGTGCTTATTTATTGTTAGATCACTGATATGTATGTAGTTTTGTATTCATGCTGAGTAGTAGCTCACTCCTATTGATTTCCTTGAGACTGTTTGAATTGTTAAGGTATTGTTGAACATGAGTAAGTGTGGCAAAATATAGCCCTTATTATGTCTAGTGAATGTTGATAACTTGGCCAGTTGCCACTGGCTCTTGATAGTTAAAGTAATTATGGAAATTCTCTTTTATGACCATTGGCCCAATCCAAAAGAAGTTGAAGTCAATGGAAAGTCTCCCATTAAAGTGAGCAAGCTTTGGATCAGGGCCCATGGCAGTGATTTGGAGTTTAATTCTCTTTCATCCACCTAGCAGTTGGTACTAATGCTCCAGTCCACTGGGAAAGGTAGTGCATCTGAATGCCATTCACAGCACAGTCCTCCATTCAAATTAAAACAAAAACAAAAAAACTAGAGCCAGAGACTTCATGAACTCCATTAGGGACTTTGCTATTGCCAATATGTTTTACGTGACAGGTGCTCAGATACAATGGTGATGTGCAGCAATACAAAACAGACACACAGATATTAGAGAGACAAGGTGCGTGAGATAATATCTTTAATTGGACCAACTTCTGTTGGTGAAAGAGACAAGCTTTCAGGCTTACACAGAACTCTTGCTTAGGTCTGGGATGGAGGGATGGATAGATTGATCAGCATGAAAACAAAGAGCCATTTGGACCTTTTTGAAACTCTTTGCAGGAGACAGTTGCGTCTTTTAAAACACATCTGTAGCATCCACTATGTCATCTATTTAAGACTGAAAAGCCATAGAGCAGCAGGTGTATTTCCAAAGAGTTTATGCTCTTTAATAGTCTGTGGCTTATTTATCTTGCTGTTCTTTCATTTCAAAGATCTGGGGGTGGGGGGCAATCAGGAAAGAAGCAAGAGTCCATATAAACTTAATGACTGGCACCATGTGTAAACATTGTGATCTAGCTGAAGCTTTTGCAGGATTGAATCACTGGTTTTCAGAGATAATGGCAAACAAAATAGAAAAAAACCTATTAAGCATCAGAGGCTATTTTTCATTGGAATTAACCAGCTTTAAATTCACTTTCTACTATCTTTTCAAATATTCATTGAGACTACACTAAGTCAATTGCAACAATGCACACCAATAGCAGTGCACTGCATGCACTGACAGCTAATGCAAAGGAAGAGCCTTATAGACAAATCCTGAAGACACATCAGAGGCTGGTCTTGTAAGGTGCATACACCAAAGAGAAAACTGTATTAGGTCAAGGCTGCAACATGAAAACTGCTAGAGCAGTGAAATCAGAGCCACTAAAAGGAAAGACTTCGTTAGGCAGCCTGTAACTAATCTGCAAATTTGCTGTTCCTGGAGGTCATGGAAATACATGTTGTGGCTGTAATTTTAACAGAAATTTTCATTTGGGGAGAGTTTGTACTATTTTCAGTTATACAAGGTATGGCAGTAACAAGGATGACCAAATCCTATGCTCCAGAGTATTAAACTGTGTAGCTGGTTGGGGCAGTCAGGAAGGAATTTTTTTCTCCCATGTACAAAAAGGTACAAGTGGCCAAACTCCAAATCCTGCCTCTTTTTCTGCAGGCTTGGAGGGCTTTGCTTGCACTGGAACAAGTCTGGTTCCACTGTGCAGTAACTGAATAGAATTTGGGGACCCCGCAAGCCACAGGGCACTGCTCTGTAAGAGCTCCATATCTAGAGGCTTTTAGGGGCAGGGTGGAGTAGATGGATCTCCTGCTGTGCAGATATGCTGCCCATTGAGTCTGCATATGTGGTAGGATTGCCAACTTCCTAATTGCACAAACCTGCACACCCTTGTCCCGCTGCCTTCCCTGAGGCCATGCCCCTGTCCGCCCTTCCTCCAAGACCCCGCCCCTGCTCACTCCATCCCCCCTCCCTCCGTAGCTCGCTCTCCCCACCTTCACTCACTTTCAGCAGGCTAGGGCAGGGGATTGGGGTGCGGGAGGGGGTGAGGGTTCCAGCTGGGGATGTGGGCTCCAGGGTGGGCCAGAAATGAGGTGTTCAGGGTGTGGGAAGGCATTCTGGTCTGGGGCACGGGGTTGGGGTGTGGAAGGGGGTGGGGCTGGGGATGAGCAGGTTGGGGTTGCAGGAAGGGGCTCCAGGCTGGGGCCAAGGGGTTCCCTGGCCAATGGGCGCTGCAGAAGCAGTGCTTGAGGCGGAGGCAGTGCATGGAGACCTCCTGGCCATCCCTGCACCTAGGAGCCAGACATGCTGTCCGCTTCCAGGAGCTGCGCGGAGCCAGGGCAGGTAGGGAGCCTGCCTTAGCCCCGCTGCACCACCCACCAGACTTTTAGCAGCCTATTAAAATCTCCTGGATTGCTTTCAATAGCCCCCAGGAGATCGAGGCCAATTGTGGTAGACTCCCAGCCAATCCAGGAGGGTTGGCAACCCTAATATGTGGTAGGAACAAGGGTTTCTGGGACAGCTCTGTGGAGAAGCTTTGCTATCACTCCACATCTTGGGAGGAAGAATTCTGTCCCCATAGAGATCATAGGCATTAGAAATGGAAAAGACTTGTTAGATTATCCAGCTCTCTCATGTCCACCAGCTGCTTGGCTAGATACTAGGAATGGTATTGGCTTCTAAGTGAATTAGGGATGAAGAGTAGTTGCTTTCATCTGAAACAGAAGAAGTATCTTCCTGATCCAGTTACCAAGCCAGATGGATGTATAATTTGATGTAGTAAAGCACTTGCTATTTTCCTGCATTTTAAGCATGTGCTGCGGTTGCATTTCACAAACAGCAAAAGAGATGTGCATTTGATTCAAATTAAAGATACGGATGGAAAATGTATTACAGAGCCAAAACAGCCACTCATTTGATTGGAGTCAGATCTCTCTCTGCTATTTCAGCTCTCCATTTATTTAAACTCCTTACAAGCCACTTTTTCACTTAGAGCTGCATTGCTCACGACCTGCAAAAGGCTTCAACAGTAAAACGGTTCCAGCAGTGTGATGTGTTTATAAAGCAGCTTTCTTTCTGTTGTTTAAAGATTGTCCCAAAAGCTAGCTTGGGCTCCGTTTATCTTTGATCCTTTGACACTGTGTACTAACTTTAGTTCAACTCAGCGTTCCGAAGTTTCTAAGTATCTAGCTATGCATTTCTGAGGCAGCAATTACCATGGTGTCTGGGCACCGCCTGAGATCAATAGGAAAGTCACTAATGCTTCATTCTTCAGCTTGTGCTGGCTTTATTTAGCCTATGTTTATACTGAGATATTAAGGCTTTCTTTCACTCACCCTAAAATATAGGCCAATATTTTGCCCTACCAATACATTTCCTTCATTTTCTTTTTTCACTTTTCTTTCCTAATCCAGGATTAAGGGTTTTGTTTGTCTTCTTTTAATTTACAGGACCCTTTCCATTCCTTATTTCCATCTAATCTCAGCTAAGAAAGACACAAACAACACACCAAAGGATCCTTTCTGGCAAAGCCTTTATACATTGTGATCTGTTTTTTAGAGCAGGGGACTTGGCATCACAATTCAATTTACATTTGTGTCCTGAAATTATTTCATGGGTAGTGTGAGACTTAATTAATGAATATGTGCAAAACACTGAGACCTAGTGGTGAAAGGTGCAATTAAAGAGCAAGTATTATTATTATTCACCCACTATTATGGTATAACACCTATATTTAGACCTAGATTAGATTTTTATTGGTAAATTGCAGTAAATGTTGACTTTATTGTACACACACATTGAAAAAATATTTTCATTGATAATAATAGAAATCTACAGATAAACCAAGTGAGAAAAATGCTGCTTGAAAACTTATTAGAGTCAGAATCCAGGGATTTAAACTTTGGAATTAAGCTTGTTTATAAATGGATTAGCAAATGAATAGTAAAAAAAGATATGATTTGTTATTTAAGGATACTTACTCTGTGTATTTTGACGTGCGATGTTGATGATTTTGTTTTAACAGTTTAGAAAGCTTTAACTCTTGAATCTCAGCATCTACTGTCATTAAATAGTTGTCTTTTTGTGGGCTCTTCTCCCACCCCTCCCCCAAATTTCCTGCAAATGTGAAAATTTAAATAGTTAAAAATAATGGTTAAAAATGCTTAAAATCCATAGTTTTGCACAATTGTGAAATTTTAAATCTAAAAAATGCTTATAAATAAACAACAATATTATCCATTGAAGTTATAAAAAACATTGATTGAATTCTGCCAAGCCTACTTATAGTGCCTAAAGAGCACAATCAGGTTGGGCCCCATTGTGCTAAAAGTTGTACAGACATAAAATGAATGACAGTCACTGCATCAAAGAGCTTACAGTCTAAATGAAATGTGTTTTCTGTCTGTCTTTTCAGTTTTTTATACAGGTGCCCATCACCAAATCATCTGAGCACCTCCCAGAGACAAATGACAATAGATATTTTTTAAAGTATTTCAGAATAGCAGCCGTGTTAGTCTGTATTCACAAAAAGAAAAGGAGTACTTGTGGCACCTTCGAGACTAAGAAATTTATTTGAGCATAAGCTTTCGTGAGCTACAGCTCACTTCATCGGATGCATCCTTTTTTTAAAAGTATTGTAATTCATAACCTCCTGTATTATCAGTATGAGAATGATGGCCTGCTTCTTCTCTGACATACACCAGTATTAAACAGGATCAGCTTCATTTACAGTAAAACTGGTGCAACTGAGATTGAAATCAGTCCAGAGTATCCTACCCATGCTGTCTGGTCCCATAAAAATCAATGGCAAAGTCCCCATAGATTGCAGCAGGATCTGGATTGGGCCCTAGGAAAGTCTACAAACAAAAACTGTTCTGATTCTGGAAAGTGGTCTGACTGAAAGCATAATATATCAACTGGATGCTGACCCTTCAGTCTGGTGTTAAGTGATCTTGTTGATAATCTCACCCCTGAGATTCACATTTTACCCATGTGAATTACCTCTGGGAACCAGAGGCATGAAAAGAACTCCAACTAAATGGAAAGATGCCATCAAAATGGAGCTATTGACTGACCCTTGAAAAATGCTTCATCAAGACAATTTAGAGGAACCCCTTATGTTTTTTGTCCTACAGTAAGGATGGTGGGGAAACTCGGAGCCCTTTCTTCCTGTGGGCTAGCCACCTTCATACTCCGCTCTTATTAAGGAATAACACTTAGGGCAGCTGCTATGTGTAATGTGTACAAGATACAAGTTGAGTAGAACTGAGCAAGAGCAAGCTGCCTGCAGGGATCTGGCAATGGATGTTTTCACTGGGCAGTTCTAGGGTGAATCACTTTAATGTTTAAAGAAAAGGAAGACTTGTGGCAGGTCGTGAGCTACGGCGGATCCACTGAATGTACCCGATGAAGTGAGCTGTAGCTCACGAAAGCTTATGCTCAAATAAATTGGTTAGTCTCTAAGGTGCCACAAGTCCTCCTTTTCTTCTTGCGGATACACTCTAACACGGCTGCTGCTCTGTCATTATGCAAGGCATGTAATGTTTAAGTCACTTTATCAGCTTCCCCCTAAAGTTATATAAAATACATAAGGCTCTCTAAAGTGCAGATCAGTACATCACTATCTCAGAGAGCGCAGAGGAGGCTGCACTTTAGGACTGTACTTGTAAGAAAGGCAGCAATCATTAGGGAGAAGAAACAAGCAAAGGACAAAAATTTGCCAGGGCAAGTCCTTGTCAGTCATTCCCTTCACACTTTATCTTCCTTTGCTGGTGCTTTAGTAAAAAGGAAAAGGAGGACTTGTGGCACCTTAGAGACTCACAAATTTATTAGAGCATAAGCTTTCGTGAGCTGCAGCTCACTTCATCCGATGCATTCAGTGGAAAATATAGTGGGGAGATTTTATATACACAGAGAACATGAAACAATGGGTGTTACCATACAGACTGTAACAAGAGTGATCAGGAAAGGTGAGCTATTACCAGCAGGGGAGAGCGGGGCGGGGCGGGGGGGGGACCTTTTGTAGTGATAATCAAGGTGGGCCATTTCCAGCACTTTACAAGAACAGTAGGAGGGGAAATAAACAAGGGGAAATAGTTTTACTTTGTGTAATTACACATCCACTCCCAGTCTTTATTCAAGCCTAAATTAATTGTATCCAGTTTGCAAATTAATTCCAATTCAGCGGTCTCTCATTGGAGTCTGTTTTTGAAGTTTTTTTATTGAAGAATTGCCACTTTTAGGCCCTTAATCGAGTGACCAGAGAGATTGAAGTGTTCTTCGACTGGTTTTTGAATGTTATAATTCTTGACATCTGATTTGTGTCCATTTATTCTTTTACGTAGAGACTGGCCAACCTATCCTGAAGGATGACCCATCACTCTCACAGATCTTGGGAGACAGGCCAGTCCTTGCTTAGAGACAGCCCCCCAGCCTGAAGCAAATACTCACCAGCAACCACACAACACACAACAAAAACACTAACCAAGGAACCTATCCTTGCAACAAAGCCCGTTGCCAACTGTGTCCACATAGCTATTCAAGGGACACCATGATAGGGCCTAATCACATCAGCCACACCATCAGAGGCTCGTTCACCTGCACATCCACCAATGTGATATATGCCATCATGTGCCAGCAATGCCCCTCTGCCATGTACATTGGCCAAACTGGACAGTCTCTACGTAAAAGAATAAATCAGACAAATCAGACGTCAAGAATTATAAAATTCAAAAACCAGTTGGAGAACAGCAGCTTTAAAATAAAGGTATTAAAGATACAAGATCTGACTTTTGAGCTACTTTTGTGGAGTTCAGTTCATTCAGATGGGTGTTGGGGAACTAAATGTAGTCACACTGGTATAGATGGTTCACTTTATTTCAGCCCTAACCAATATCTGTAACCTGACATTAACAGCGTTGGAGTCATGGAATTATATGGTTGTATGTAAACTGTTAAAAGAAAAAATCTCTCTTTGTCAGAAAATATGGCTTAAAAAGAAATAGACGTTATCTTCTGTTTTAGCAGCAGCTCAACACAACAAATAATATAAAAATATTTTAAAATTAATCTAACAATGGAAGTGTTGTCCAAGAAGCCAAATGGCTCCAAGTATAAAACCTAAAAAGTGCTTTGAACTTTCATAATTATAATGCATGCTCATTTTATAGCTCAGATTCCAGAGTTTTAAAAGGATAAAATCTTGGCTTTTTCCATGTTCATGAAAGCCACATACGTTCCCAAATCATTGCACTGGAAACTGACAGTGTTCATGTGGTCACATTTTTGTGGGACTCTTCATGCGAGCATGTTGAACTGCTTACCAGATACTAAAAAGCAATACATTTTATAAAACACACTCTGAAAATGGAGGTGTAATATGCAAGGGCAGCAAGTTCTGAAACCAGGTCATTGAATTCCTACTTGCAGAAAAAGTCAACTGTCCTTCAGAAGTACATTGGGAAGAATGCTGATTAAGCACATCTCATTGAGCCTGATCCAGTGCTTACTGAAATCAGTGGAAGGACTCCCATCTTCTTCAATGGACCCATCTACAATGGGCTTTTCACAGAATTTAAGGCCACAAGGAACCATTACATAAACTAGTCTGATCTCCTGTATATCATAGACCATAGAATTTCACCCAGTTACCCCCGTATTGAGTCCAATAAGTTGTGTTTGACTAAAGCATATCTCCCAGGAAGACATCCAGCCTTGATTTGAAGATATCAAGAGATGGAGAATCCATCACTTCCCCAGTAGCTTGGTCCAGTGGTTAATCACCCTCACCGTTAAAAACGTGTGCTGAATTTCTAATTTACATTTGTCTGGCTTTAGCTTCCAGCCATTGGTTCTTGGTATGCCTTTCTCAGCTAGATTAAAGAGCACTTTAGCATCCAGTGTTTTCTCCTCTCAAAGGTACTTATACACTATAATCAAGTCACAACCAAATCTATCCGGTTCTGCTGATTTAAAAAGGTCTGTTCCCAGTAGAACTTGTATAACATCCTCTTTAGTTATTAATAGACTGAAAAGTACTTTGTCATCCTCATGTGATATGAGTGCATCATCCTGCTTGTTTTCAAATACAGAATAGAAATATTTATAGAATACTTTTGCCTTTTCTAAATAATTATTAACAATTTTACCTTCTACATCTAATAGTGGTCTATTCTATTAGTAGTATTTCTTTTGTTCCTAATATACTAAAAAAGCTCCTTATTGTCCTTAGCCCAGCCAGCCATGGATTTTTCCTTTACTATCTTTAGCTTCCCTTATCAATTTTCTGCTTGTCATAACTTCTGATTTTTGTTTATTCGTAACTATTTCCCCCTTTTTTCAATTTTTTTTATTTCTAATTTCTGCTTTCACTTTGCCACTGAGCCAGGATGGGCTTTTAGCCAAAGTTGTCTTGTTTCTTGATTGGAGAATTGTGGCTTTTTGACCATTTAATAAACTCTTCTTAAAGAACTCTCAATTTTCATTCATATTTTTGGGTCTAAATTTTTCCGCCCAATCAATTTTGCTCATAATTTTCTGCAGCTTTGGGAAATTAGTCCTTTTGAAACACCAGATATATATGATAGTGTTAGGGACTATCCTCTGCTTGCTCATATTGAACGTAATCAGGTCAATACCAGGTTTATGTGAAAGAGAGACACTCTACAGTTTTAATATAATAAGAATATGGTCCAGATCCTCCAGCTTGATCAGATGCACTTGGTGTCTTGGGGGAAAAGATGGCACTAAATCACCTTTGCCATTCCCCAGTATTGGGACTGTAGGGTGCTGGTCTAGTTTCCCATGCATGACACAGCAGCCATTTTAAAATCAATCCTACTTTCAGCTACCTCCTGATTAATTAACATACTACCTCTGTCTCAAGCATTTAGACTTCTGATCAATCCATCTGTTTATTTACTTATTATATGGCCCTCATCAACATAGTATCTGTAAAAGTCCTACTTAGCAACTTTGTCATCTCATGACAGACCTAAAAGCTACTGCCTCCACGCTTTAGAGGAAGCATCTATGTTTCTGGCCAAATTCAGACCCTGCATAAACTGTTGCAACAACATGGATTTGCAACTACTTACATCAGGTCTGAATCTGGCCCTTGATCAATGACCTGTTTTAAAAAGCACATAGTTGATTGCAGAAGATAGGAGGAGGCGGTTCAGAGTGGTATTTTTCATCAGTCTTCTAAAAACAAATGTAAGAAGGCTAGTTTATGGGAGCCAGATTAAGACGACCACTGTAAGTGCTCTTTCCCATATTATTACTGCCACTCGTTTTTCAAGACCTGCTCAGAATTCAGACGATACAGTTAAAAAACAATGGACCTGCTTCTCCGCAGCCTTGCCCTTTGTGTCGTCATTTATACCTGAGCAAAGTGAATGCAAAATGCCGCCAACAATGTGAGTGCATGGATGATTCTCATTTCATAGCATTTTAAACTCAATCCATACATGTGTAAATGACTAGTCAAGGTGCAAGGCAGTGGAGAATCAGACCCTATGTCTGCAGACAGCCCGAGCATTTTGAAGCGGAGTAGGGTTTAGTTAGCCCAGACCAGGTGGTAGAGAATGGCAAAAGGGTTTTCTATGTTAAGCCTCTGTAGCTTTTTATTATTATGACACATGACATCATTATGAGGCTCTCATCACACTTAGAGATTGAAAAACCATGCATAGTGCAGTTTTCACCAATATAACAGAGATCACAATTTGTCCCAATAGCAGCAGTAGCTAGAGCCTTGTGAAATTACTTGTTTTTGCTTAATGAGTATGTGTGTGTGCAAGCAATTATTTTTGTGAATGCAATGGGCCCTTGCTAATTCTTAGCTATAACAGAGAGACCCATTGCTAATGATCGAATTAGAAAATATATACCTACATAACACGAAGATGTGAAAATGCCACCCCTCCCTCCACCCCCTGCCCCTGTTATACAGGCAGTAAGAAATTCTGTGCATAGACATAGTAGAGAGAATGGCTTCTGTTTAGAAATAGCTCAAAACAGTCAAGTCTCTGGCTGATCAAGACCTGGGCTACACATCCATAAAGATCCCACTGGGTTTGGTATTTGCCCCGTGGCATTGTGAAACTCAGCCAGAGTTTATGGCTGTACTACAGGAGCGGGTGGGTGAGGTTCTGTGGCCTGCAATGTGCAGGCCATCATACTAGATGATCATGATGGTCCTTTTAGGCCTTAAAATTCGATGTAACTACATATCAGTGTCACAACATGAAAGTCAGCCCTTTGCATGCTTAATCCACCCCTGGGTTTAGGATTGTTTAATAAAAGGGGTTACCTGAATGTAATTTCCTCCTCTTGTAGTAAAAGAAAGGAAATGGACTCTCAGATTTGGTCAGTAAAGTTTACTTGTAGTGAGTTTTTATAGTTGTACTACCTTCCCCCCCCCGAAAAATACACATTTGACACTGCAAGTGTTGCCACAGCCTTTATGACAAGTGACACAGAGGTGCCGGCGTACTCTTCATTTCACAGCTCAGACTGACCTTTGCACACGAACGCTGAAGAGGAACAAATGTTACAGGTCTTAATGTCTCCTGGAAGGAGTTCTCTTCAAGTCTGTGTTTTTATTTCATACTAATTACTGGGGTATAATGTAATTTAATTACAGTTAAGAAGAGAGATAAAGAAACATTTCCCATAATGGATTTTCTGTCACTGTTTTTAAACACTATGCATTGGTGCGGGGGTAACTAGTCATAATAATAGGCTCAGATAAGGATGTCAGTGACACAGAAAAATACTCCTGAATTAGAGTTCAGTGATTATCTCTTCCCCCATCCCCCCCGCTGCCTTCCTTTTCTACTATAAATTAGAAAATATCTTCAAAACCTTATGTGCAGGGTTTGGTATAAATTTCTTTTGGGCTTTGTGATGGGTAGTATAGTGCTTTGAAGTCAGCCCACCCCTGGAAAGTGGCATGACACTTTAAATTTTTGAAAGATCTGATATAAATACCAGGACACAGAAGATATTGGTAGAGAGAGGAAGCGATCCCACGAATAAGTGGTGTTTGAGGAGGAAATCCCACCACTGATCTTTAAGTGCGTGAGGCCAGGAGCCTTGCAGAGGGGGCAGGGCAATACTCCCATCTCACCCAACCAATTGAGATGAGCTTTAAAGAACCAGCATATATGCTACCCCCTCCTTCGTAGCAGGAGAAGACTGCCTGTTGAACCCTCTGAGCATGAGGACTAATTGGAGGAAAAGAGCCACCTGAAAGAGAAGCAGGCTGAGGTCCTACAGCTGGCAAAGGCCCTACAGTTGGCAAAATTACAGCCTAGATCCAAGGAGGAGAGGTGGGAACTCCTGGCCTAGGAATAGAGGTAATAACTGTCTTAGTTACTAGCTCCATGAGGAGGGCTGTGGTTCCTGCCTTAAGGAGACACAAAGTGACTGTTTGAAGTAGGAGGAGAATAGGGGATTCCTGTTTTGAGAGAGTGATCATTTGAACCATAACCCCAGCTCCAGGAAGAGGGTAAGGGATAGCTGCTGAACAGGGGCATGAGAGTTGACCAGAACTAATGTATGGACCCAGGGTGGGGTGACCTGCGGCAACTAACAAACACAGTTATACTTTATTGAAAGGCTTGTGCAGTAAGGCATGAGGCAACCTAAGGATAGCAGAATCTGACCCTGAATGATTGGGTAGCAGAATTGATTTATTTTGGGAACGGCCCATGGTCTTCAAGTTAAAAATTAACAGCCCCTCCCCCAATTACCAGCCTTTCTGACATACCTCTTTGCTTGACTTTGTTGTGCCCTGTACTAGAGCCCACCCACATTGTGACCAGAAACATGCTAACTACAACCCAATCTAAAGAGAGGGTGGGAACAATGCATGGAAACATGTTTCAAACATGGTAGTACATAATACAGCTGGAGCAGGGTGCATACTCCACCTCAGACAGTTGTAGCATGGATGGTTCCAATATCCAGTGTAAAGGGACACTTACTTTATTTATTTATTTATTTATTTTAAAAGAGTGCCAGGAGGAATAATGCACTTGCCCATACTAAGGTTATGTCTCAAAAATTTCCCACTATTGCTTACACTGCTTCTACCAGAAGGTGCAGCAGAACCATTGTTAGCAATGGCTGGAAATATTAGAGAAATACGCTTGGCATGGCAGTGTAGAAAAGTCTTTATGTGGCTCCTGACATTTTACTGCCAAGTAAAACACATAAGCAGTGTTAGATTACCAGCGGTAAAAAATTGAATCAACACTTTATTTATCTAGTGCTCATTTCACTGCTAACACTCAGGGAGCTGAACCAGTATTAGTAATGAGGAAACGAGGCTAGTGTGGAGAAGGCCAGCATGGACCTCATCCCAGGACATCCCCATTGTAACTGGTTCCTCTGCACAGTTATGTTGCAGAGTAGATGGGATCAAATGGGTAGCCCAGATGGCCTCAAACATAATTATTTAAGCAGGAATAGTCATTCACCTGTGTGAAATGCAGCCATTCTGATTTGCTACCATTTTACACCCACCCTTCACAGGTGTAGATAATGACATAAGGTTCACGGCAGTGGAATCAGGTCTATAACAGTATGTCTACACTATACCTGGGAGTGAGGCTCTAAGCCTGGGTAGACAGGCTCACAGTAGCTTAGCTGTGGCTAGTGTGTTAAAAATAGCAGTGTGGACATGGCAGTTCAGGCAGCAGCTAAGGCTCTTGAGCTCACCTGATGCCTTGTATCTGAGCTTGCGTGGCTAGCCCCAGTCTCCACCAGAGCTGCAATGTCCACAGTGCTGTTTTTACTATGCTAGGTTAGCCTGAACTAGCATGAGACTCTCTGCTTAGGCTGGGAGGCTCTCTTCCAGCTGCAATGTAGACATACCCTAGATGTCCGTAAGTCACACCTGCTTGTAAGTGGTACAGGTAGCAATGAGCCTTTCGCCATCTCCCTGAAAACTGGCCCAAATTTGGCAAAATAATAAGCCTCTGAAAAATCTCAGTTCACACATAGTCAGTAGAGACTTGTTCGAGTCTGGTAGCTAAAATCTTGGAGGATTCCACCTGCAGTTAGCATGCTCCATCCCCTCACAACTCCTGATGCTGATCAGACTGTGCGTGCACCATTGCCACAAAGTAACTAAACATGCTCCATTTATGAATGGACTGCACATGTGGCATCTCCACAGAGTGCCTGAGTATGCTCCAACCTGGAAATGCAGGGGCTGAGCAGGCTTTCCTTGCAATTGCTCCTCCTATCAGGATTCTTGTGGGAAAAATAATATGGGATCATGTCATTAAAGACAGTTATCATGATACATATGCACAAGAGAGCCAAATTAAAGTTGCACAGGCAACCTTAATTCTGACATTTCCTACTTTTTACATTCATGACTTTGCAACCTTTGCATTCTCTTAACATTGTTTTGGGGATGTAATTAACTAAAAAGGTGGCTGTGGGCCTCATTATAGAATGCTGTGGGTTGCATTTGACCGGTTTTTGCCTTTTTCTGTCTGCTGGATTAGTCCTGAGGCTGGAATTAACAGGTTGGCAGGTGTGTTAAATTTTGTTATTGAGAGAGCTTTTAGCACTGAGCTGTACCATTCACTTAAGATTTATAGCTCCCTTGTGTCCTGTGTTGGATTCTGCCCAGGGTCTCTAGGGAGGTAGGGAAATTCCAGTGTCATTAATTGTGCTGTGTCATCCATTTAATCAGCTTTCCCAGATAGTACATTCATATCCATTTGCCAGGCTTTTGTACAGAGAAAGTGGGGTTTTCTGCCCAAATTAACTTTCATCATTAATAGCTTGTTTTTTCAAGTTTGTTTGGAGAGAGATAAGAAGGTAAAATAAAGTGCACCTTCATCTCCTAAGTCTCCTTAAAACAATGAAGTGCCCCCTTAAAACATCTACATAATGAAACCTTCACTTCCATGTGCTTAATGATAAGGCCAGGGGGAAGTGGGATACTGGGAGGAAACACAAGGAAGAGGGTGCAACAGGGGAGGCCTCCTGATTCATACTGAGAAAGTAGGGCAATCGGCTAGTTATCATAGGTGCCTGTACACGAACGCAAGAAGCCTGGGAAACAAGCAGGAAGAATTAGAAGTCCTGGCTCAGTCAAGGAACTATGATGTGACTGGAATCACAGAGACTTGATGGGGTAACTCACAAGACTGGAGCACTGTTATGGATGGGTATAAACTGTTCAGGAAGGACAGGCAGGGGAGAAGGTGAAGGAGTTGCACTGTATGTAAGAGAGCAATATGATTGCTCAGAGCTCCAGTATGAAACTGGAGAAAAGCCTGTTGAGAGTCTTTGGGTTAAGTTTAGAGGCGAGAGCAACAAGGGTGATGACATGGTGGGCGTCTGCTATAGACCACCAGACCAGGAGCCTTTCTTCGGACAACTAACAGATGTTTCCAGATCACAGGCCCTGGTTCTCATGGGGGACTTCAATCACCCTGACATCTGCTGAGAGAGCAATACATCAGTGTACAGAAAATCTAGGAAGTTTTTGGAGAGTGTTGGGGACAACTTCCTGGTGCAAGTGATGGAGGAACCAAATAGGGGCCTTGGTCCTCTGGACCTGCTGACCACAAACTGGGAAGAATTGGTAGGGGAAGTAGAAGTGGGTGGCAACCGCGGCAGCAGTGACCATGAGATGGTCGAGTTCAGGATCCTGACAAAAGGAAGGAAGGAGAGCAGCAGAATATGAACCTTGGACTTCAGAAAAGTAGACTTTCACTCCTTCAGGGAACCGATGGGCAGGATCCCCTGGGAGGCTAATATGAGGGGGGAAAGAGTCCAGGACAGCTGGATATGTTTAAAGAAGCCTTATTGAGGGCACAGGAACAAATCATCCCGTTGTGCAGAAAGAATAGCAAATATGGCAAGCGACCAGCTTGGCTTAACAGAGAAATCTTCTGTGAGCTTAAACACAAAAAGGAAGCTTACAAGAAGTAGAAACTTGGACAGATGACTAGGGAGGAGTATAAAAATATTGTTCAAGCATGCAGAGGTGTAAGCAGAAAGGCCAAAGCACAATTGGAGTTGCAGCTAGCAAGGGATGTGAAGGGTAACAAGAAGGGTTTCTACGGGTATGTTAGCAACAAGAAGATGGTCAGGAAAAGTGTGGCACCCTTATTGAATGGGGGGGGAAACCTAGTGACAGATGATATGGAAAAAGCTGACGTACTCAATGCTTTTTTTACCTCAGTCTTCACAGAGCTCACAGACTGCGGCACTGGGTAGCACAGTATGGGGAGGAGGTGAGCAGCCCCCAGTGGTGAAAGAACAGGTTAAGGACTATTTAGAAAAGCTGGACATGCACAAGTCCATGGGTCTGGATCTAATGCATTGAAGGTGCTGAGGGACTTGGGCTGATGTGATTGCTGAGCCATTGGCCATTATCTTTGAAACTCGTGGCAATCAGGGAGGTCCGGGATGATTGGAAAAAGGCAAATATAATGCCCATCTTTTAAAAAGGGAAGAAGGAGAATCTGGGGAACTACAGACCAGTCAGCCTCACCTTAGTCCCTGGAAAAATCATGGAGGAGGTCCTCAAGGAATCCATTTTGAAGCACTTGAAGGAGAGGAAGGTGATCAGAAACAGTCAACATGGATTCAACAAGGGAAGTCGAGCCTGACCAACCTGATTGCCTTCTATGATGTGGATATGGGGAAAGCAGTGGACATGATATATCTTGACTTTAGCAAAGCTTTTGATACATTCTCCCACAGTATTCTTGCCAGCAAGTTAAAAAGGTATGGATTGGATGAATGGACTATAAGGTGGATAGAAAGCTAGCTAGATCGTTGAGCTCAATGGGTAGTGATCAACGGCTCAGTGTCTACTTGGCAGCCAGTATCAAGTGGAGTGCCCCAGGGGTCGGTCCTGGGGCTGTTTTTGTTCAACATCTTCATTAATGATCTGGATGATGGGATGGAAAGTTCACGGCTGACACTAAACTGGGGAGAGAGATAGATATGCTGCCGGGTAGAGATAGGGTCCAGAGTGACCTAGCCAAATTGGAGGATTGGGCCAAAAGAAATCTGATGAGGTTCAGCAAGGACAAGTTCAGAGTCCTGCATTTAGGATGGAAGAATCCCATGCTCTGCTACAGGCTGGGGACCGACTGGCTAAGCGGCAGTTCTGCAGAAAAGGACCTGGGGATTTCAGTGGACGAGAAGCTGGATATGAGTCAGCAGTGTGTCCTTGTTTCCAAGAAGGCTAACGGCATATTGGGCTGCATTAGTAGAAACATTGCCAGCAGATCAAGGGAAGTGATTACTCCCCTCTACTCGGCACTGGTGAGGCCACATCTGGAGTATTGTGTCCAGTTTTAGGCCCCCCACTAAAGAAAGGATGTGGAAAAATTGGAGAGAGTCCAGCAAAGGGCAATGAAAATGATTAGGGGGCTGGGACACATGACTTATGAGGAGAGGCTGAGGGAACTGGGCTTATTTAGTCTGCAGAAGAGAAGAGTGAGGGGGGATTTGATAGCAGCCTTCAACTACCTGAAGGGGGGATCCAAAGAGGATGGAGTTCAGCTGTTCTCAGTGGTGGCAGATGACAGAACAAGAAGTAATGATCTCAAGTTGCAGTGAGGGAGGTCTAGATTGGATATTAGGAAAAACTATTTCACTAGGAGGGTGGTGAAGCACTGGAATGGGTTACCTAGGGAGGTGGTGGAATCTCCATCCTCAGAGATTTTTAAGGTCTGACTTGACACAGCCCTGGCTGGGCTGGTTTAGTGGGGTTTGGTCCTGCTTTGAGCAGGGGGTTGGACTAGATGACCTCCTGAGGTTCCTTCCAACCCTGATCTTCTATGATTCTATGGCAGAGAGGACTGAGTTTTAGGGCTCAGTATGTGAGTTATTGAGCATGTGGTCCTTATTCATTTAAGCACAAGAGTAGTTCTGTTGAAGTCAGTGGAACTACTGACGTTAAAATTAAACATGTGCTTAAAGTCCTTTGCTGGATCAGAGGGACCAGCTTTTTGTGCTGTAATTGCACTGCATCTATCACAACCGTGACTGGGGCTCATAGATGCTACCAAAATACAAATAATAAATAACAAGTGCTGAACTGTAGCTGATTTAACTTGGTGAATCACATTCCTTCAATTAGGGTTCAGCAATTATAGGTGCCTAATGAAACGGTATATGTAAAATTATATTGTGTGTAACAGGCTAACCCAGAATTTTAGTAGTTGCAAAGCCTCCTGTCTGTGCTCATTTCTCTAATTGAAGTGAATGCTCCAATGGGAAATTTCTATTGCTAATATTCTATACACAAATTAAAACACCATTTAGAGGTACGGTGGGACCATATTATAATTGACTTTGATGGTGAAGAAATCTCAGTAATATATATATTAATATGGCCTCTGTCATAAAGGGAATCTGGAAGGAGAAATATTATTTTACTGAGAAAGGCCTGAGCATGTATAGCACCAAATTTACTAGCATCTGTGGGACTGGAATAAGCTGCACAAGTGCAGGAAGCTGCCTAACAGCAGCTATATGTTGCTGAGGTTCATCTTTTGACTTCCTCTTCTGCTTTCTCATTGGCGCAAGTGCAGGGAGGAAACGATATTTTATACATAAGCAGACAGCTTCTTTGATAAGCCAGGACACCTTTACATATAAATCGTTTATTTTTTTTTCATAGGTTGACACTTGAAAAGAGCCTCCTGAGGAAATGAATATAAATATACTAAGCGTTTAAAATGCATCTTGCCCCTCTGTGCAGGAAATGACAAGCCTGTGAGTGTGCCACTATAAAGCTTATGGGGGTAGTGATCATCTATTAGCACTTCGAATGAACAGGCAATCACTTGAAATTCTTTGATCCTGGGGTAATTAGGGAGACCTTGAATAGGAAGTGCTGACTCTTTGTGTTGAACAAACATTGAGTTTAACCACTTCATTTCATAATATGTCTTTCTAGTCACTTCCTTGAAGCTTTCAAAGGGTGCTTCATCTGGAAGCTCTGTTGTTGCTTTCAAGAGCAATTGACAACTAAATGAAAATATAAAATATTCTGCTAAGAAGGAATTGTTACTATTTGCAGACCGTTTACTTGCACCTTGGAAGTCTCTGGTGTAGCTGCAACACACAGGAAAGACACATCTTGTTTAAATAAAAAAGTTAAGTGGTCAAAATGTGACCAGTATGTCAGATATATTCCTTGGTCACAATCTGTGCAAATGACCTCTTGGGGGGTGGGTTGTGTTTTGTGAAAACAACATCTGGAGATGTTTCCAGAGAAGATCCAAAAATTCTGCTCTGATTTCTTGTTGAAACGGTAGCTTGGAGCCCAACTCTTGCTTCTGGTCCTGCATAAGTTAAGGTTATCCCTGCCCAGTAGCTGCTCACATTTTTAATTTGGTACCTGTGTTGCATAGGTGCCATCTTTATGAGTCAACCCCCACTCCACCCCAGACCCCTCCCCCACTCCACCCCTTCCTCCAAGTCCCACCCCACCTCTTTTTCGTTCTGCCCCTGCTCCATTCTTCTCCCTCCCCCAAGCGTGCCCTGTCCTCACTCCTCCCCTCCTCCCCCCAGCACCTCCTGCATGCCACTGAACAGCTGATCACGACAGGCAGGAGGTGCTGGGAGGGAGGAAGAGGAGTTAATCCTCAGAGCTGCCAGTGGGTGCTGAGCACCCACTATTTTTTTCTGTGGGTGCTCCATCCCCGGAGCACCAATGGAGTCGACACCTGTGCTGTGTTGTATTCAGTTCAGTTCCGGGTAGAACAAAACATACAGGGATGTGTTATTGTCTTTGTCGCTGGTATGGAGCAGGGAAGCCAAGCCATGCCATGTACATGTGTGTTGTATTGTGCTGGAATGACATTGAGGCATCACATCCTGGGTATTGACCTCACCATGTGTTTATCTTTATATAAACAATGTGAGGAGCCATGATGTGCTGCATTTTCTACAGGGCCTAGTTTTGCAGTTGCCACCCTTACTCCCTACTGATACAGGCAGTGCCATGAGAGTCACTTGGCTCTTGATCTTCTGGCATGTTGTCAGCACACCCCTCAGAGCAAAGTAGCATTTCCCCTGCGTAAAGTGTCAACAAGCACTCAGGAGAGATGTGTTTGTTTGCTTGCTTCCTTTAATGTCTATTTTGCTGCTTTTATTCCCCTTAATCTTATGGGCCTTTTCCATGATTTATTGAAAGATTGACAAACTGGGTGATTATTTCACGTTGAAAAACTCCTTTTCATAACAACATTGAATGTCAGAAAAGTATGATTAATTCTGCAGCAGTCAATTCTTCCACTTCTTCAAAAATCATATAATTTCAGTGTAGAGAGAGACAGTTATTTAGATAATTACAGTCAAGTTTATCCCAGAGATAGGAGCGAAAGCAATACATTTACTTGAGTAAAAATGAGCCCTGAGTAATTTACTGGTGGAATCCAGAGTATTTGAACTTTAAAAGAAAATACCAGTTCTCACTTGAAAGGTGTAGTTGCAACAAAGGGCCAACATGATGTTTTGGCCCAAAGGCCAGAGAGTTTGAGGAGTACATTAGAAGAGGCTACATCCAGTTCACCTCTGGAGAAGAAGAGGGAGAGAGAGAAATGGAAGACAGAAGAAGAGTGAAGGATGGATACAGAGATTGTTCTAAAAGCCTTCCCATTCCATGTTTGAGCCCCAAATTTTTTCCTGTCTGTTGCCTGTCACTTCTCTTGCTGATTCCCTCCCTTACTCTTTTCTAACATGTTCCGTTTCTTAATAGTCTCATCCTCTCTCTCTAGTCTCATCCTCTCTCTCTCTCTCTGTGTATTTATATAGTGACAGGGCAAGGCCAGATGGCTACAGTAAATTAGTGAGGAACAGGTATGTTAGCTCCAGGCTAAACAAATCTCTGGTACCATGGTAACCAAATGGCAGTTGCTCCAGGTTAATCAAGACACCTGGGGTCAATTAAGATCCTTCTAGAAAGCAGTGGAGATAGCTAGGTTGATTGGGACACCTGAAGCCAATCAAGGGCTGGCTGGAATTAGTTGAAAGCCTCCCAGTTAGTCAGTGAGGCATGTGTGTCAGGATCTGTAGGAGGAAGCCGTGCTGTTGGAGGAACTAAGCAGTATAAATCCATATCAGGCTCAAGGAAGGAGGCCCTGAGGTAAAGGTGAAGGAGATATTGAGTGGGGGCTGCTTTGGGGAAGTGGCCCAGGGAATTGTACGTTTCCTATTTCCAAAAAGTCAGCTTCCATAGCTGCTACTATTAGGGTCCCTGGGCTGGAGCCCAGGGTAGAGGGTGGGCCTGGGCTTCCCCCTCCCTTCCCCTATTAATCACTGAGACTGGGAGACAAGAGAGACTGTGCAAGGGAAGGTTGTGTCTCCTCACCTCCCTTGCTGGCTTATGATAAAATGGCTCAGTAAGCTGTGACCCTTGCCTCTAGAGAGAGAAAGGCTACGTGGAGGGTCACAGTGAGCCTCTGAGGGTAGCGAAATCCACCAGGAAACGTGGGATCTGTGGAGACAAGGACAGAGCTTTGTCACAATATGTGTGTGTGTATATATACACACACACGCACACATATATATATATGTGCATATGTTTATGTATATATATTCCCTTGTTCCCTTTCTTGCTCTGTTTCTTCATTCTGTTTCCTCTTTACTCATTGTTTTTGTCCTGATTTCCTGTTCCTTTTCTTCCTGTTCTTCTCTACTCCCTCCCCATGGGCTGCTCCTGGGGGGAAGAGAGTACTAGCTTTCGAAAAGTGCTCCTTTCTCATGTGCTTTTGCTGAGCTATTATTAAGCCCGAGAGGTGCTCCATAGAAGCCAAAGGAATTGCTGTGCTTGTTTCCTCTTTTTTAACCAGTTACTCCTCCTTGAGAGGACCTTCCCTCTTATTCTCTGTCTGCCTACTTTGCTCAAGGGAGACAAGGTGAGTGAAGTAATATCTTTTAGTGGATCAGCTTCTGTTTGTGAGAGAGAAAAGCTTTCGAGCTACACAGAGCTCTTCCTCAGTTCAGATATTACCTCACTCACCGCTGGGACTGACAAACACTGCATATTTTGCTTAAGAGCCTTTGTCAAAGGCTTTCTGAAAGTCTAAATACACTATAACCAGTGGATCGCCCTTGTCCACATGTTTATTGACTCTCTCAAAAAATTATAATAGATTGGTGTGGCATGATTTTTCTTTACGGAGGCCGTGTTGACTCTTCCCAAACAAATCATGTTCATCTATGTATCCGATGATTCTTTTCTTTACTATAGTTTCAACCAGTTTGCCTGGTACTGCAGTTAGGCTTACTGGCCTGTAATAGCCAGGATCGCCTCTGGAGCCTTTTTTTTTTAAAATGGCATTACATTAGCTATCCTCCAGTCGTCTGGTACACAGACTGATTTAAGCGATTGGTTACATATCAAGGTTAGTAGTTCTGCAGTTTCATGTTTGAGTGCCTTCAGAACTCTTGGGTGAATACTATCTGGTCCTGGTGACTTATTACTGTTTAATTCATCAATTTGTTCCAAAACATCTTCTATTGAGCCCAGAATCTGAGACAGTTCCTCAAATTTGCCACCTAAAAAGAATGGCTCAGATGTGGGAATCTCCCTCACATCCTCAGCTGTGAAGACGGATGCAAAGATTTCATTTAGCTTCTTGCAAAAGCCTTCTCTTCCTTGAGTGCTCTTTACTTGAGTGCACCTCAATCGTCCAGTTGTCCCACTCATTGGTAGGCCACCTGCTTCTGATATACTTTTTTTTTTTTGCTGTTAGTTTTTATTGTCTTTTGCTAGTGGCTCTTCAAATTCATTTTGGGCCTGCCTAATTATACTTTTACACTTGACATGCCAGAGTTTATGCTCTTTTCTGTTTTCCTCAGTAGGATTTTACTTCTAACTTTTAAAGGATGCCTTTTTGTCTCTAACTGCTTCTTTCACTCTGCACTTTACCCATGGTTTTGTTTTTACTTACTGTTTTGTTTTTAATTTGGGGTATACATTTAGTTTGAGCCTCTATTATGGTGTTATAAATAGTTTCCTTGCAGCTTGCAGGCATGTCACCATCTCAGGCATTGGCACCCTGACAGCAGGATTGTCTGGCTATGTAGACTCCCTCCTCAGGCCCTATGCTACCAGCACTCCCAGCTATCTTCGAGACACCACTGACTTCCTGGGGAAACTACAGTCCATCGGTGATCTTCCTGAAAACACCATCCTGGCCACTATGGATGCAGAAGCCCTCTACACCAACATTCCACACAAAGATGGACTACAAGCCATCAGGAACACTATCCCCGATAATGTCACGGCTAACCTGGTGGCTGAACTTTGTGACTTTGTCCTTACCCATAACTATTTCACATTTGGGGACAATGTATACCTTCAAATCAGCGGCACTGCTATGGGTACCCGCATGGCCCCACAGTATGTGCTCCACTTAGGACTAAATCAAGAATTGGCTCTTCTCTTGTGGGTTGCATAACTAACTGTTCCAAGAAGTAGCCATTTGTGGTGTTCATAAATTTTATCTCTGCATCGTGTCCTGAGGTGACATGTATCCAGTTAATATAGGGATAGTTGAAATCTCCATTATTCTTGGGTTTTCTGTTTTAACAGCTTCTCTAATCTCTCTAGGCATTTCACATTGTCACCATCCTGATCAGGTGGTCAGTAGCATATTCCTACTGCTTTACTCTTATTATTCAAGCATGGAATTTCTATCCATGGAGATTCAATGGTACAGTTGGATTCATTTAAGATTTTGAATCTATGCTTTCTTTCATATATAATGCCACTCCCCCGCCATCCTAACCTACTCTATCATTCCTATATATTTGGCTCAGGCAAAGTGAAATGTAAGGCAGAATACAAATGCAGAGCATTTGGCTGGGATTTTCAAGGGGGCTATGGGAATTAGGCATCCAAATCCCACTGGATTTCAGTGGGAGTTGGGTGCCTAACACTCTTACACTCCTTTGAAAATCGAGGCCACTGTTCCGCCTCCTATTATCATTATTAGTATTTATTCATTGTTCCCATTGATCCTCTGTATATTCTGAGAAACGCTTTTTTAATCATTCAGGGCCAAATCCTGAAAGAGTTGTAATTTTTTTATGCATTCATTGGCTTTGGTGGGAGTTTTCTCTGAGTAAGGAATGACCAAACGGGGAGGCATGGCTTCAGGGGTCTGACTCTCAGAGAACAGTGCAGGAAGTAGCACGAGTTTGTGAGCCTATAGTGTAAATGCATTTTGCAAGTCCCCCTTTAAACACAATGGAAAGCAGCTGATGTCTTCAGCCATAGCCTTGCAATTGGGCCTTAATTTCAGACATCGTAATTGATTGGTTTGGTTATTTATTACACTTACCTTGCCAGCTTGGGCAAGTCAACAATCTAATAAAGGGCAGCAGTGTGGTTTTCACTGTTCTGCTGACTTCTGTGATTTCTGGGGGTCTCTTACGCTTCACTAAACATGTCTTGTCTTGTCTTCTCCCTGTAATCTATCACAATCATCTGCCTCTTTCTGCTAACTCCCTCACTCCATCAACCTTTCCCAAGAGATGTCCATTTTGTTGACCCTGTAAATTGCTATCCTTCTTTGTCTTTTTTTTATCTTAAATGTTATTCCAGGTTCTCTTTGTTCTGCTCTGCTGAGCATGATTTTTTGCCTGCTTTGTTTTGCTGTGTCGTAAGACAATGGCCGTAATGGAAACATATCCATAAGACTGTGTCTCTTAAAAGCAAACTTTGAACCCCTTTACCACTTTCTTGGGCTTTACAAGAACAGACAATGAAGCTCACAGCCATAGAGAAGAGCAATGTCATAGGAATAATGCCATGCAGAAAAGGGATGCTATTGTATAGAACAAAAATTATGAGCCAGCATCGTCAGTTCCACCAACATTGTACTTCATTTGAAAGGTAGCATTTTTCAACTATGAGAAATAAAAGGACACCAGCTGAAGATTCATGCTACTGGCCTCTCTTAAATGAGTGCCTACGAGTCCACAGACACATCACCGCTGCATTTTGGCATTAATTGGCACTCTTCCTGGCACAGTCAGCAGAGTAGCCAAGGCTTGAAAGGGCCATGGAGACTGAACTCCTTGCCACCTAGAGGCATCCCTTCAGAACAGGGTTGAGGCTTGCTGCGGGCATGGTGATAAGGAAGCTTGCGCTGCCACTGTCTGTGTGCTGTTACCTGGTCAGTGGATTTCAGCATCCAGGCAACTTTCACCAGCACTTACTTCATTTAAAAGTAGAGGATTTCATTTTAAAACTCAAGCATAATGGGCCATCTGCCTCCCTGGTGTGTCTTGATCTATGCATTGGGGTTGAGCTGGTCCAGTGAGCACATACACTGTATTCCCCCCTCCCCACTAGTATTTCAATTCCAAGAAAAAACAGAAGAGTTTTTTTAAATATGCAAAATGTAACCAAAGCTTCTCAAAAGCACATGCCACCTGGCTTCCTAGGCAGTGGAAGCTACATGCTAGTGCACTGAATGGTACATTTTAATGACTGTTAATTGCACTGTGCTCTTTTAATATCCAGGAGCCTTCAGTATTAGAGCATTTATTGAACATCCCATTTGGGGGGAGAGGGAAATTGTCAAGATGGAACGTTCACTGTGAGAGCCACGTCTCGCATCTTGCTGAGCAGAAAAAAGCCAGAGAAAATGTCAGCCATGGGTTCAGATTGACCTGGAGACGAAGAACATCAGGAGTCTCAGCTTCTTTTATGGCTTCACTTTGCATTTAGGAACCATTAACATTTCAAAGCGTACGATTGTGTCTGTTGTCCATGGTTTCAAGACCCTATTCTTTACCCTGTTTTTTACCCACAAGGCCTTTGCATCAATTTAGTGAACAACAAGATTGAATTTCCTTTCTTTGTGCTGCTCTCAAAACATTTAAACAACAGTGTGCATCAACAGTTATAAATATCCCACTGAGATTTACAAACCTAAAACATCCATTGCTGTTATTACTTGACATTTCAGCAAGAAGGTGGCCTTTATGGGAGAGCAAATGAGAGGCAGAATCTTCCTCCAGCTTCCAACATCATAAAGTTTTGGTATTTGTAAAATAGTAATAATAATCACATAATCACATGGTGAGATATTATGATTTCATGAGAAAGAACTTGAATCAGATCCAGTTTCTAAAGCAAACGCAAATTTTCTGTGTCAGTTTCAAGTAGAGTCTTATGGTTGGTGATATTTCCTATTTTATTTGAGGGAAAATCTGTGTTAACTAATAGCAAAAGCTGACTTTTTAATGAAGGCCTCTATGATAACTCTTCATTTCTAAAAGACTTTCCAGCCAAGGACCTAAAAGTACCGTACTTTACGAACATGCATGAACTAAGCTTCGTACCATCTATGTGAGGCAGATGAACATTAATAGCTCCCTTTCATAGATGGGGAAACTAGAGAATTCTTTCCCAGGTGTCGGGCTCATGGGTCTTGCCCACGTTTTCAGGGTCTAATGGATTGCAGTATTTGGGGTTGGGAAGGAATTTTCCCCCGGTCAGATTGGCAGAGACATAAGAATATAAGAATGGCCATACTGGGTAAGACCAAAGGTCCATCCAGCCCAGTATTCTGTCTTCTGACAGTGGACAATGCCCGGTGCCCCAGAGGGAATGAACAGAACAGGTAAGCATCAAGTGATCCATTCCCTGGGGGATTTTCGTCCTCCTCTGCATCATGGGGCATGGGTCACTTTCAGGTTTAAACCAGTGTAAATGGTGGATTCTTCTCTTGAGTGAGGCTCCCTAGTGTATTCTACTGTATGGCACATCGTTCTCTGTCACTTGAAGTCTTTAATTCATGATTTGAGGACCTCAGTAACTCAGCCAGAGTTTAGCAGGTCTGTTAAAGAGTGGGTGGGTGAGGTTCTGTGGCCTGCAATGTGCAGGAGGTCAGACTAGATGATCATGATGGTCTCCTCTGTCCTTAAAGTTTGTGTGTCTATAGGGCATTAAATAACCAGCTGCCTTGCCCAGGGACACACACAAAATCAGTGTGCAAGGAAGCCTCAGCAGTTCCTGGCTTCCAGTCAGTCGCTCATGTTTGTAGAACAAGGTATTCTGCTTCCATAATCTTTTCAATGTGCCCAAAACAATGCTCACTTCTTCAGCTTAGCTTTCTCACAATTATTATCCATAATAAATGAATTCCTGCTGGGGGACCGCGAGAGAGAAGGAAATAATGAACCTTAAGTGTATCTTAATTAGTAGGAATTCAAATACTGTGGCAATACACATGGTATAAGGCAGGAAGGATGGTCTGCTGGAGAGAGCACTAGTCTTGTATTTAGATCTCCGTTCAGTTCCTCACTCAGCCACATATGACCTCTGTGAACTTGGGCAAATCACTTCATCTACACTGTGCCTCAATTCCTCATCTATGAAAGGAGGATAATATTTTCCTATCTCATACAATGTTGTGAGGATAAAATCCATTAATAATTGTGAGGTGCTCAGATACTATGATGGTGGGGGCCATGGAAGTACATAAATACATAATGGATAAGCAGATTGATATCTAAGGCTCTCTGAAAGTTCTTGTCATCCATACTTGGGCTCCTTGATTTTTTTACCATATCCTTATGTAGCATTTCTGGAGAAACGCATGTTCCCCCTTTAAATCAAAACCACATGCCAGTCTGTGCTAAGTTTCCTGTTTGAATCAACAGCTATATCTGCAGCTTTCCTGTTAGTAAAGTTGCATGTGTGCCTGCATAAAAATGTCCTGGTTTTGAACACAGCCCTGAGTCTGTCCTTTCTGATAGGGAGTTTACATGAGTTTTTCTTTCTTAATAGATTCATTAGGGTTTTGATAACAAATCCAGTCCCTGTTTACATGATAAAGTGGGAATCCTAATTTCACTCAGCTTAGTGATCTTCCATTACCTGTTAGTGTGTGACACTCCTGTTCATGCTAGAAGATGTCCTACTTGATTATGAAATAGAAGAAAATGATAATTTTGCTATGTATGTCCAAACTACTTGTTTCAAAAGAGCTGTTCAGATGCCTTTTCAATCCACTTGAAATGGATCCTTTCCAATGTAAAGACTTTATAAACCCAGCACTCATCATTGGGATGTTTGACAAACTTGAGCATATATTTTTATAAATAAAATGATATCTATAGGCAGTGAGAATGTCCTGTTCTCATCCTCTTTGTTTATGTTAAATAGCTCTGATGTTAATATCACTGTATATTTCTTGGAGAAACTATTTTGTGAAATAGGAGTTGCTCCCTTAATAGGAAAATGTCATTACAAGTGCATTGAATATCGAATCATTTTGCTGTTGAGTGCCTGAAGGTAAACTGGATGGTGATTAAATATGAAATGTTTATGTTGGGGAAGAAAGGAATGATACAGGAAGCCACATTGTTTTCCTTCACGTTTTCAGGGGGCGTGTCTTAATTGCATAAGCATGCCTCTCTCCATACACGTGTTTGCTTTTTAAGTGTTCTGTCATGTTCCTTAACTTTCCTCGCCTTTCTGTAATTTTGTGGAACAGAGTCATACACTGGATGGCCTTGTGTAATCCCAGAAACCTACAACAAGCTGAGTCCTGGACTCATGCAAATCCAGTTGGTGTTACTCACTTTTAAACCCCCAGGATGATTAGCAGAAAGCTGGAATTGTACCAGCGAGAGCTCGGTCACATGAATTTGCACTCAATCCACATACAACTAAGACCGTGACAATAACAGAATGAATTATATGTGGCAGACCTCTAAACCACTTACTCAGTCAAAATTCCCACCATCTCTCCCTGTATAAGGACTGAATAAAAAAATTATTAAGGGCCTGGAGAATAGCTTGTGAATACAACAATGCACAGCAAAGGCTCAGTTTCTCTGGATTTATTGGTGCATAAGTAAATATAACATTCACTTCTTCTCAAGTGTTGTCCCTAAAACTGCTCACTGAATTTTCATCCCAACTTCAGGTGTATTCTGAGACCTGGGGTCCAATTCTCTTCTCACACTGGCATAAATCAGGAGCAATTCCACTAAAGTCAACAGTGCTAGACTAGTGTGAAACTAGTGTGAGAGGGGACCCAGGCCAAAGAAATTGTCATGTTCTTGATGGTATTGCGGAACCAGTGTGGGCTGTCCAATAACATAAATCCCATGCTTTTCTTTTTAGCAGTGATTAGTATAAAGCAGTAGGGTGAGAGTCTACCAAGTGCCCCTACAGTTATGAAGCTCTCCCCAGCAGAAAAAGATGACTTTTCTCATTGCTCACTACAGCCATGCACCTGTTTGGCCTAAACTGGCACCTGCAGCCGATGGAAGGGCAGATGTATGAGATCACGGAAGACACAGCCAGCAGTTGGCCAGTGCCAACGGACGTCTCCTTATATCCCTCGGGGGGCACAGGGTTAGAGTTACCTGACAGGAAAGGCAAAGGATCCAGTGAAGGTATGGTTGGTGTGTTTCCATGTTGTGAGTCCTCTGTGTCTGCCTTTAAACTCCAGCCATCCAGTGTCATACTCCATCACCCCCATACCGCCTTTCTTGCAGCACCATAATCTGGTGCTTTTCCAGTCTTTCATGTCTAGAGCTAGTAGTTGTCAGTTATGTTTCCAGATGTCACATCCTTTTAATGTCCATTAACATGAAGATAAGGTGTATGTCCTCAGCAAACCTATGAGGCCATTCTCAAGGAGGGGATATGGGCACCACATCTCGTATGGGTACAGTATTCCACCACAAAAGCCCTGCTTCATGTCGTCTATGGGCTATATTCCTGAGAAACCATGTTCATGTCTTAAGAGCTAAAGTGATGCCTTGAAGATTATCACTGTGCTTTCTCTACAGCAATACAACAGTGCTTACCCTAGTATTTCTTTTGGTTACTAGTTGGCATTGTTGTGGGTACCAAAATAGTCATTAAAAGTTGTTGGCATTGCAAGCTTTGGCATTGTGAAGATGGCCATGTACCCTCAAGGACAGCCAAATGAAGGGCCTAATCCTGCAAAGTCTGCATGGTGCTGACAGCCTTCAAGTCCCACTGAAGTTAGAGGCCCTGAGCCTGCTCAGAACTATGCAGAATCAGGGTCTAATTTAAAAAACACTACACTATTCCACAAGCAAGCAAGGGTTTTGCAACTTTGTGTTTTCAATGGAGGCATCAGTGCCAGAGATACCTATGGGGTCTGCAAAGCACAGGGTTTTCATCACTCTAAGATTCATGTAGGGGAGATGAAGAAATGAGGAATTCAGCTTTGAATTTAATAAAGCTCTTTATGCTGCACCGTCTTTTCTTCAAATTTAAGTGACCATGAGATCAAAAATCTCTCATTCCAGTAGAATTGGTGGAGTTGTAGTTGCGGGGGGGTGAAGGGGGGAGGAGAGGGCAGGCAAGGAATGTGGGCCTGATCCAAAGCCCAGTGAAATTGATGGAAGTCTTTCCACTGATTTCAGTGGGCTTGGGATCAGGCCTTATATAAGTAAGCTTATTTGGCATCTGTTAATTACAGAAATTTTACTTAATGGGATTATCTGTCTTTCTGAATGCAAACAAAGGCCAGAGTTACATATGCCTTAAAGCAACAAAGTTACTAATGACTGGTCAGTGTCAAATGAAATTATTACAATGTAAATCAATTAATCCAGAACTGTAGGACCCTGGACAAAGCTTGCTAGACAATGTAGTGAACTACTGAATATTTCTGCATTCAAAAAGTCCTCACGATAAAATTTATTTTTCTTTTGTCTTCCGTTTAAATTGCTATGTTCAAATCCCTATACACTGCATTTGATCTCTGCCTTCCCTATTCAAAGATCAAAATTAAAATGATATATCTAATAATCAAGGGGCCAAATCAAAGGTCTTTCCTGAGTTTTCTCAGTCCTTCTCAGTGAAACCCCCTCTGAAATCAAAAGGAGTTTTGTCTGAATAGGAGTGTGGATCTCTCTCTCTCTGTGTATACATACATGCGTATGTATATGCTCTCACAGTCTGTCGGCTTTTCTGCCAAATCCTCTCTGCACTGGGGAGGTTTACTTAGAGGGGGGGTCTCTGAGGACTACTGTAGGTAGAGAGCTGTGCAGAGCCTCAGCGTGATCTTCTTGCCTGTCTTGGGGAACCTGTGGGCGTGATCTGCTCCTGATTAAAAATTAAATGAAGACCTTGGATGTGTCTCTACAGGGGTGACAATGTCCACCACTGAAATGCAGCTACCTGTGTAGGGTGGTAACATGGTAGTTACCAGTCTGTGCTAGCAATATTACACAACAGCTTTTCTAAATAAGAAGGTATATCATTGGAATTATGAAAATTGACTGAAAAGTATCCTCAAAGAGACTACCTTTCCTATGGTGGAATTGGCTGGTTGGGGCTAACATTTCCTTCGTGCTGAAATGAATTTGTTATTGCTAGCTGTAGGCAGTTACCAGCTCCAGTCTGTCTCCAGTCCAGCAAAGCACTTTAGCATGTGCTTAAGTCCATCCCTGTTCAGCAAATATAAGCTTCTGCTTAAGTGCCATTGAACTCAGTGACGTTTCAGCATGTGCTTAAGGGCTTTGATGGATCAGGGTGCTTTACTGAATCAAAGCCTGTATCAGAACTATAATCAAACTCAGTTGGGCTCAAAAATGAAACAGTTCATTTTGATAACTGAATAAATTATGAATAGTTGCTTTGGAAACTAAAGTGTTGCATGTGCAAGGTAATGTGTTGGAAGAGCAAAGTAATTCGCAGCACAATTAGGAATTCAGATCTGAAATTAATTTTGCTTCAAGTTAGTTAGATAAAGTTTCGGATTAGAAATTGTACTGAAATTGCATTCTTATTTGAGTTTCTTTCTGGATAGCCAGTTCTCAGGCCCTGATCCTATTCTGTTTGGCGCCATTGACAACTCCTGTTGATGTCAGTGGGCGACATTTACTCCTGTGCGGAAAATCTTGCTCTGAACTTTTGCACTGGGGTAAATCTCACCCAGTGGGGACATGAAGCAGCTGCTTTGACTAGCTCCAGAAAAAAAGTACATCAGATATTTTCATATATATAACTGACAGTCAAGAAAAGACATATATCTGAAATCTTCACAATTATTTCTGTGGAATGGCCATTTTTGCCTCAAACACAGAACTTTTTTTTTTCTTTTCTTCATTTGAGCAAGCACCACTCACTCTACTACAAGGAATTCATTTCTTCTGAGGTATCTACTGCACAGCAGCATTTAGTATTTTAAACTCACCCTGCCTCATTTGTTGATATAAGATCTTCATTAATGACCAGTCAGAAAGAACACCATGTGCTTTGACTTTCCATTTTGAATTCCATGTGTGTATCAAACACATCAGTAATAATCCAGAAATGTACCTTTGATGTGGACCAGAAAAAGTCTTTGTATCTTTTTCTAGCTTCTCATAGCTCTCTTTGCATCCCATGCCAATAGAATAGGAAGTTTTGAAAGAGAGCCTTACACACACAAACTGAAAAATTTTCAGTATCCTGAAAAATGACTTTTAGGATTCACGCAAATTCTAATAATCCAATTTACAAAATAAAACTCATGGAATTAAACTAATTTGATCTCCGTTGTATTATTCTATGCTATTTGCAGTGTTGCAAATGGTTTAATTATAATTTCCTATTCCCCCAAAATGCCTCTGTTAATCTTGATTTTAAAACACGGATAAATAAGGAGTCTAGACTTTTCCTTGTTCCTTTGAGCGCAAAAAGGACAAAACTAAATTAGGTGTTGATAACAATAGCAGATCCATGTTTCTGTGAATGTGATTTTATTCCTTTCAAAATCAGACTTTTATTAATGAACTTTATGTAACAGTGTTTCTGAAAAATAATAATGATAATGAGGCATACGTGTTCCATAAGGTTCCAATCTAACAAAGCCTTAAGTACATGCTTAACTTTAAGCAGGAGTAGTTTCATTGGGACTGAAACTTAAGCATGTGCTTAATAGCTTTCCTGGATTAAAAAATTAAATGCAAACTCATCTCCATAATAAAGATAGAAACAGCATTGGGTGCTTTTTAATGTTAACATGAATTTTAACTTTTTTATCTATTTTTAATTAAGATGACATTTTTACAGTTTGAACCTGATGCTTCTGCTGTGAAGTTTACATTAGGATGATGATATATGGAGAAATTTAACATTTAAATGGATTTTTATTATTTAAAACAGCAAAATATTTTATTTAATTGCCCTATCAACCACCAATTCAGCATTAAATGTGCATTGTGAGGGTATTTGATGAGAATTCGTAATGGGTAGGAGGACATTGAGTTTCTTATTCCCCAAATGCAGAGTATATTATTTAAAAAAAAAAAAAAAAGTTCCTACAAACGTGATTTTGTTACAAATGACTTCATATTCCTGAAAGATTCTTTCTCATTTTGTTAGAATCATTTGAATCTGTGAAACATACAGTAATGGGTTTTAGTAGCAAAGAGATGAAATAGTAGGTTGATTTGAATATCTAAGGGTAATAAAGACAGCCTATGATGGTCCACATGGTGTTCTCTTGGCTCCTAATTGTTCCTATAAAAGCTGAAATCTGGGAGGTGATGGTAACATATACTTTTCAAATGCAAGTGTGTTTAATTATAAAATAAAGGCAGCCTCCTAAGCGATGACATTTTTCATCTCTATCTCTTTTCCTGTTTTGCTGTAATTTCAGGCGAAGCAGCATGGGCCAGTGATTAAAGCAAAGGCCTGGGAGTCAGCAGTCCTGGGGTTTTATTTCCCTCTCTGACCCTAATTAACTGTGCTTCCCTTGGGTCCCCATTTTCCAAAGTGCCCATAATTCTGAGAGCTTAAGTGTATGGCTGCCCAACTTGAGATGCCTAGGGCCTGATATCTAGAGGTGCCGAGCACCCTGTTGACTTCATTTGGAAGTGTAGGTTCTTGGCACCTCTGGATATCAGCCCAAAGTGTTTCAAGGTGGGCACCCAAACTCAGTAGACTCTTTCAGAAACGATGCCTTAATCGTTGTGTCTCAATTTTCCCATCTGTAAAACAGGGATAATAATCATAACCCACTTCACAGAGTTGTTTTGAAATCTAATAAAAACACCTTTGAGTTCTTAAATGGGAGTCACTGTAGAAGTGCAGCATATTATGGTCCCCTACCTTTGCTGAATGTCCCTCCTTCGTTTAGGTGTTTCATATTGGGAATGCCATCCCAAGCATCCCCACAATTGCCAACCATTAATTTAGCAGTGAATTTTACTTTTAGTTTTCCCCCTGCCTAATTCACCCTCACTTAAACAGATGTTCTTGACATAGTCATCTGACTCCATGGTGCATGGGAAACTCACAATCACTACATTTTTTGATAATATAATAATTACTTTCTCCATAAATAACTTAAATTAACGATGTGATGTGATGTAAGATTTATTTTTAACATTAACATGTAATTTAACAAGCTCTGTTGTTATGATTTAAGCAGAGGGCCATTTGGGAATCCATGTTGCTCTTCCAAGATACATGTTTTCATTAGAAAGATGGAGCGTAGCCAGGAGTAATCCTATCCATTTTTCTTTCATAGTCATAAAGACTTGATGCATAATGTATTCTGAAAAAGTCAGCACATTGGTAGATCAATGTCAGAGATACCAGTTTGATCAGATTACTTATGGGAGGCTAGGCTAATCCAAGGGGATTTTTTGTTCCTATGTCTCAGCAGGAAAGCCCCGTAGTTTCTTTCCGGAGGACAGTTTTATAGACTCTGGAGAAATTGATGTTGGACGACGAGCCACACAGAAGATTCCTCCTGGTATCTTTTGGAGATCTCAAGTGTTCATTGACCATCCAGTGCATCTGAAATTCAATGTGTCTTTAGGAAAGGCCGCTCTGGTTGGGATTTATGGCAGGAAAGGCCTTCCTCCTTCACATACCCAGGTAACAGGAACACATTTCAAGGAACCAACACTTATGTTAGAATTTATGTGCTTGTAGCTTGTACCTTGAAAAGGTAGATGGCCCCTCTTTTTATTTCAGTTACCTATCTCAAGAATTCTGTGGGTTCATGGAAGATACTGAGGTTCAAATATTCAAAAATAGATGCCTACATGACAACTGCAAAATATGCGTTCACCAACATTAAGCACCAATTCAGATCCTGAATAAGGATGATTTCCCAGGTTGGAGCCGTAGACAGATAATGTTATACGCCAAATATGCAATTTTATTTGCACAAGTGCTGGTTGCATGTGTCCCAAAGTGCTTGTATACACCCATATTACGCATGGTCTGTGTTTATTGGCATGAAGCCCACTTTCATTATTAGTGCCTATTATCAGGTGCTTCTGATTTGCCCATGAAACTTATTTTTTATACTGAAATTTCCTATCCTAAAGTGATTTTGCAGTATAATTTGAAGATTATTTTCTGAGAGTCATGAAAAAATGATGGATCTTTTTATTTTAGTAGTTAATACAAGTTATAGATAACCTACATTATTTGGATTTGACAAACTTGGAAAGCATGTTTTGCTAAGAAATGCTAAGAAATAAGGAGTGAAATCTTGGCCCCACTGAAGTCAGTGGAAAAGCTCCCATTGACTTCAGTAGGGCCAGGATTTTACCCAACGTCTATGTAAAGAGTGAAGCAAGGCGGGAAAAAAATGCAAAAAACTAACTTTATGGTTAAGGTTCTATACAAAAGTCAGGAGATTAAAAATTATTGTTACCATATTAAATTCATTTAGACTTCATTGTCTGTATATAGTAAGAAATTTAAAGTTAATGTCATATAAAGTATTTTTAAAAATTGCATTTGTACAGTATGGGCCAAGTTGAAAACAATGGCTGATTCAACAACATCAGAATTTAGCTTTACATGTGCAAGAGATGGTCCTTGTAATGAGGTGGGAATCACAATTTTTTTTTTTGCATTTTTTTTATTGGTTTTAAGGTTTTATGAATTTTAAAAAATGTGGCCACAGTGTGTTGGAGGCATTAGAAGAGCTCCTGCAGGTATGTGAGGAGCTGTGAGAGAAACAAGAGGAGAAGAATGGGTGGAGATCCAGCAAACTACTGTGAACAGACACAATTCCAGGCATCTCCTTATAGGTTGAATTGGAACATGTCATGACTTACCAGAGGAAATATCTTGTATGATGATCCATAAGTGTGGGTGTCATATGTTTAATGCAAAGCTCTTCTGCCCATCCTGAGACAGATCTGGACCAGGGAGCGTGATCATTTTCTGGAATCCTGAAATATACAATGAACATCTTTCCTTTGTGTTTCAGTTTGACTTTGTTGAGCTCCTTGATGGGAGACGGCTACTTACCCAGGAGGTGAGGAGTCTGGAAGGATCTCAGCGGCAACCTAGAGGCTTTGTGCCAATGTCCAGTCATGAGACGGGGTTTATCCAGTATTTGGATACAGGAATATGGCATCTGGCCTTCTACAATGATGGCAAAGAGTCCGAGGTGGTTTCTTTTCTTACCACTGCCATCGGTAAGGATTTACTATATTGTTTTACATAATCTATGTACCTTAGGGCCAGTTTCTCATACCCTTACTTACACTGAGTAGCATCTTACTCCTGGACCATCTCATTGATTTTAGTGAGACCACTCACAGAGTAAAGTACTATTTAGCGTAAGTGAGGATATTTGGGCAATGGTTGTTTTCTTGGGAACAAAACTGCACACAATATTAATGCTAAATACTGTAAGGATTAACATATCCATGATGGCCTGGATGGGGCATAACTGTATTAAAGCCCTATTTAAAAATTATGTTTTAGACAAGCTGCCTGCCACTGCAGATGAAGCCAGAGTTATTGATTACAAAGATGGCCCCTCCTCCCTGATCCTTCTATTTGAAAACTTTGATTCTATTTCTATTGGTCCTTTATTTTATTTTCTGGTGGAATTGGGCAGCTGTTCAACAGCACATAGCAGCATCAAGCAGCAGTTTGGGACAGGAAGTGAGGAATACCATATCTGATTGAAACTGTGGGTATCACATAATTACTTAAATTGGAGTTGGGCAAAGACACGAAATTTAATACCCCGTCTCTTGCAAAAAGCACTATGGGAGGGGATAGCCCATTGTATGAACCTGTTTTATGCCTCATCTAAAAGAAAGAGGCTGAAATATTCAAATGGATGGGAATTGGGTATCCAGAACTCACCCAGGCTCTCCATCAGTAAAGCAATCAGTTAGCACCAGGCACTGAGTAACCACCACCTCTTCTCACAGCACCCCAGGATTCTTCTTCCAGCATATACATTTCACACTGTATGACCTCTCCCAGGTCTATATCCCTCTGTTTGCAATCAATCCTTTACCAGAACCTATTTCTGACTCCTTCATGTTTAATTTTATATTTGACTGACCTCCTGAGCAGGTTCATATCCCCATATCCATTTTGTTGTAATTCAAAGACTCCTCCATAAAATCAGCACTTAGCTTTCTTCTACCCACAATGATTGTTTAATGGACCTTTTTTCTTTACTGCATAAAGCAGGCTCATTCAGTGTTGCCATTAATTCCTCTCCCCAAAGAGGCATTGGCATTGAGTCTCAGCTGTCTGCAGTAGTTACCTGAGAGCTATGGGTTGCAATTTGTCTTGGCAGGTTAATTAAAAGTTTAGGTCTTATTAAAGCAAAATCATTAAGGCTCCAATATATAGTTTTACTTCTCAAGTTTATTTAATACACTGCTACTGTAATATTGTGTTAAAATGAAAACTTAGAACATAAACAGACCTTCAGTGTCAGAATTCAATGTATTCAAGGCTGTTCACAATTAAGCAACACCAGAAATAATTGCTCTTTAACTTATTAAATGGAAGATTTACTCCACAATGTGGTTTTGTTAGTTTGCCTAGTTTACTTTAGCAAATTATTGTAACTGAAACAAATTTTACCTTTATCCGACACTCTCATCCAAAAGGATCCCCAAGTGCTTTTCATATAGTGGGTTCCATTTTAAAAAGTTTCTTCTGTTCTGAAGGATTCTACCTTCAGTTTGAGAGATTCCCCTGCAGATGGCATATGCCACTCAACCAGTAATAGCTCTCACAATGGAAGAGAATTTTAAGACATAATCACTGTACTTTTCAAACTGATTGCAAAGTACAAGCTGGAATCAGACTCTTCTCCCCACATCGCTACACTCACACTGTAGAAGGGCAAGATAACAGTGCTAGTACACCTGTCAGCACTGGGCTGAAGGACTGGGTAAGGCTCCTTTAAGTGCTCTGCAGCTTCAGGGTGGCCTGGTCCTCTGTGGTTAAGCTCACCCAAGCATGCATTGTGGTCAGCCACATAGCAGGTGGCACAGGCTGTGATCTTGTTTTAGACCACCTGTAAGGTGCCACCCACTATATTCCCCCATCCACCTTGAAGTATTCTGCCCATTGCTGGCAGGAAGGCTCAAGGCTTTGCACTTCCAGCTCTGCCCTGCTTCTACCAGCTTGTCTACATGGTACGCTAGTCTGCACTAGAAAGGTGTACATTCTAGGGCACACTAGTGTGTTCTACACTAACTGACCTGTGTGGACCCTGCTGGCATGCACTAAAGCAGGTTACATAGTATTGTTTGAAATGGGACTAAATTAACGCACACTTCCAGTATGCGCCAGCAGGGTCCATATGGGCCACTTAGTGTGTGACACACTCATGCACACTAGAATGTACACCCCCTGGTGCAGACCAGTGCACCAAATAGACCAGCTCTAATAAGATGGTGCAGGCAGGATTTTCCGCTGTCTGAGGAATCATTTCACCCACCAGCTGCCATATAATAATGCAAAGCCACAGTACATAGAAAGGACACAAATGACCCACTTTGGGACAGGATGTGAAAACTACTATGCCAGATGAGTCTAGAGTCTGAATTTTAGATAAGCATGATGTGACTGCCTGACAGGAATTCGGCCAGGACACCACAGCTAAGCTAACACCTTACAAAAAGTACTGTGAGAACTTTAATGGCCAGAAGTGGTCAGTCCCTTGCTTATATGTTCATTTCCAACAGCAGCCTTTAAAAATATCTGCTGGAGGTTTTCTGTGAAATCATTAAATAGGACACTATGTATAGGAGAATCTCAGACCCTTTTCAGTGTATTCATGAGCTCTGACAAGACACGGTTGCTACCCTTTAAGTCCATAAAAACTGTAGCGTCTTGTGTTGCAATTTCTGTTGACACCATAGCAAAGAGGATGCAGCAACCTGACATTCCAGGTTTATGAACCCAGGTGTAAAATTCCAGTGCCATTTAAATATATCAAGTCATATGTGATGGGCAGGTTACATTTATGTACAGGGGTGGGAGGTTTGTGTTTGGGTGGTGTTGAGCTCTGATGGCTGTCGTTTGATTTTATTTTTGTCAGAATTACACATGGAAAAACTCTGTTTGATTATTGCAGAAATCCAAAGAAATAATAAATACAGGGAAGAAGCATTTTGAATTTATAAGCATTATCAAGGAAGAGGCAGGGTCTAGCAGTCTCAGTACAGGACTGGGAGCCATGACTCTCTATTTTAATCCGAGTGCTGACACTGACTCCTTTTAGGCTTGTGTATGTTGTTTAATCCCTCTGTGCTTCAGTTTCCTAATCTGTAAAATGGGGATAATACTATTTATCTGATCCACAGAGGTGCTGTGAGAATGAACTGACTGAAAATGAAAAGTGCTATAAACCTGCTAATTGTTCACAATAATGGGTAACAGTTAATAACAACCGCAGAGGGCCAAATCCTGCAGCTTTTTCTTGGAAAAAACTTCCATAATTTCAGTTGGAGTCCTGTTTGAGCATGGTACATGTTCCAGAAACAAACGTTTTGGACGGATTCTGCTAAGTTCATCTCCTGCTTTCCAACTGACCAAACTGTCAATAAAATCAGTCAGCATAGGTCAGTTTCTCCATATTGCAACACTGACGGTAATTATTGTACACTACCTGTCTGGACTGATCATACTCTCCATTATTCATGGGAAAACAGGAGCAAAAGGCAAGCAATCTGTGTTCTCAGCTCGATGGCACATTTAATTTAGTAAAGCACCAGCCTGTGCCTAGTTAGAGTTTTGGAATCCTGCAAAGCTAGAAGGAAATCCACTCACTCAGTAGCATTGTAATTTGCTTTGATAGCACTTTCGCCTTCTCCTGTTTCCTATAAGGAGGTAGATTTGCCTACCATAGAAACATCACAGCCGAAAGGACTGGACTTTATCAACATCTTTTCCTGTATATGCATCCTGGCATCACATGTAAACCGTGGGAGAATGCGGCATTATAACTCCCATCAAAACTCATGCTGATCCTAAATAATGGCAATTGGGGGGGGGGATTATTGTGGCATAGTTTTCAGCTTTTAATAACCTTTTTTCATTTCGTTCCACTGAATTACAGCACAAAACATCATAAAGGAATGGAGAATCAGTGTCTCTCAGCAATGAATTAACCCTCTTGTAAATTACATTGGCAGCACATTCTGAAATTTTTAATAGAAACACTTCTCTGAAAAGCGCCTTGTGGATTCACCTCTGCCTGGCAGCAGTGATTTAGTCAGAGCAATCTGCTATAAGTGGAATAAAACAGGAGGCTAAGGGAGAGCTGGAGTCAGCACATCTGAGACAGAGATGTTGGCCAAAAATCTGTTCAGTGGAGGCAAGAAACATCTGAGAGCCTGAAAGCAACATCTATGAAGTCAGAGAGGGAGCCTGTCAGCAGCTGTTCCTGCTGAGCTGTAGCAGGCTGGGCTGTGTAGGGCCATGGAAAAATCAAAGGGAAGAAAGCTTTCAGCTGTGCGCTAGAGAGAGAGAGAGAGAGCATGTGGGAGGAGAGGTTGTCTGTTTACTGGTGAAACGTCATATCCCAGCAAGCAAGAGGAAGTGCATGCAGAACACCCATTATGAGATGGGGGTTTTTTAGCTAGCTTTTAGCTTCAGCAAGAGACACGATTTAAGATTAAGAAAAGTACTGTCATTCCTCCTTCCCCCTCCGCTGCCCATAAAGAAAACTGCCAGTGAGAGCTTTTCTCCATCAAAGTACAAAGAGACCTAGAGGTTGTATTTATAGAGCCCAATTAGTGTGCACAGCACTCTACAGTACATATCAAAAGGCAGGCTCCTTCCTGCAGGAGCCTAACGTATAACCAAGCCCAGTACATTCCCTGGGACAAGAGTTCAAACGCAAGAAGGTGTAGAGACATTGTCAGCCAGGAGATTGACATAGGAATACTTCACAATAGTAATGAGTGTAGACTAGGAGAGAGAGGGTGCATGACTTGTCCTGGGTGCAGGAGGTGGCACAAGAAGTGATATGAAGAATTCTGATGTAACCCTGTCTGAAAATTTCTCTGCACAGATTCCAGTATTTAGGTTGCTCCCAAGAAAGTCTAGTGGGAGTGTCTGTAACTCACACTTGCTTTCTGTACAGTCAGTGCCTATGTTCCACCGACTTAGCCACTTACAGAAACTGGGAATCCATGAGAGGTTCTCACACCCTCTCTCTCTGTTGGTGTCTGAGAGAGTCTAAATGTACATGCTGAGAAGCCAAAAGAAGTTACAAGCCAAAATAGGATGGCATCTGGTTTAACTCACCCCTTCTTCCAGCTCCTCAAATTCTGAGTTACACTAACTTAGACTCCCTTACACATCGAGAGAGTAGGTGTAAGTAGGTTTAAGGGAGCCTGGGTAGATGAGGATCTAGCTTACACCATCTGATCCTCCTTTCTGAGTTTGGCTGAGGCTCTCCTCCAGCAAAGCACTTTAGTGCATGCTTAAAGTTAAGGGCCCTCGAGTCTAAGGCCATTGACTGGTTTCATCCACCTCACGTTGCCAGGATGGGCCCAGCTATTAAGAGAGGTTCCTTTTCCCTTTTGTTTGCATGGTCAAAAATAAGTGTCCCTTTTCCTGAGTCACAGCAAGAATTGTGAGCATTTCTGCCTCATGGGGCTGGTGTCCGGGCACTTAGCTAAGAATCCTTCACTTCCTAGGCTCAGAGACATTTCCGTCTGCTCAACCTGTACAGAAAAAAATTTGAAATTAAAGAAAAATGATGGGTGAGGAAAGTCACAACTTTACTTTTGCTAAACTAATAGTGGTAGTTCGCATGGTCTGCAAATAGGTTTTGCCTTTAGCTGGGCGATTCCCCTTGCATGCCCTTGCTGACAGCCACCCTATTAGATGCCATTTTTTGATTAGCCTCAAGCCTTCAGTGCCTTCTTCCTGGTACTCCAGATTCCTCCTGTTCGGTTCAGATACTTCCCACACAGGTTTCTCACAGAGTTTTAAAGCCCTGTCAGATTATAGTTAGGAGCTCTGTTCAGTTAAAAGACAAAAAAGCCCTCTTTTTCATTTTCTTGCTACCCTGTGATCAATCCCCCTTCTGTGAAATCACAGAATCTTTATCCTGGGTTACCACTCAACACCTTTGTTACTTCCACCCACATGGAGCTGTTACTCTTTGCACAGACCCAGAGTCATCCATTTGTTGAGGATTTTTTATGTGAATTCAGTGCTCATGAAAGATTGACAGCCGTGCGCACTGAAATCTTACATTTATCCTGTTACTAACAGGTTCATAATAGGCAGCAGTATTGCAAGTGTCTCTGCTACCCCACCACTATGTCTTAAACTAAAGCAATTACCAGAAACATTTTCAGAAGCATCTAAGTCCCATTTTCAAAATTGATTTAGGCACTTAAGCCTAAATCTAATTGAAAGTCAATGGCACTTAGGCTTGTAGGTGCCTAAGTCTCTTTTGAAAATAGGACTTAGGGCATGTCCTCACTAGAAACGTAAATCAACCTATGTTAGGTCGAGTTACTGCGATGGTACATGTCCAAACTACCCTTCTTCTTCTCCTCACCAGGAGCACTTCCACCAACCAAAGAGGGGCAGTGTGGGGGCTGAGACCCTGGGCTCTCAGCTCCATATACAGCTCCCTGTCTGGAGCCTGACTGCCCCCCAGGCTCTCTGCTCCCCACCACCGGGAACCCAGCTGCCCCCTGGGCTCTCAGCTCCCTGACCCACCCAGGCTCTTGGCTATGAGCTCCATGCCCAGAGTCTGAGCAGCTTGTGGGAGTGCAGTTGCTGGGCTCCCCACAGGGTGCAAAGAGCCTCTGGGATGTACCAGGGTTCAAGGGGAGCCTCCATGTTGTACCAGAGCTCCCCATGGGGAGCCAGGAGCCTCCAGGCGGCAGCCTGGCTGGGAGTGGGGAGCTCAGGGGCAGCCAGGCTCTCGCTGGAGCCTTCCACATGCCCCAATGACAGCCCGGCTTTCTTGCCAATTTAGTTGTCAATGCTGGAGCAGTGAAATTGACAAGAATGACATGTGAGTAACACAGTGCTACATGGACACTGCGTCACCCTACACACTACACTGACAAAAGACACATGCCTCTTATGGAGGTGGAGTTACGTCGGCATAGTAGGGCACTTACATTGGTGGGAGCAAGGCTGTAATGTGTACACAGACATAAATAGATTGACATAAGCTGCCGTATGTTGACCTTATTTTGTATAGACCAAGTATAGACCAAGCCTTAGTTTCATAAATCACTTAGTACTTTGAAATTGCAGCCTAGGCTGGAGCTCAGGCTCTGAAGCCTGGGGATGGGGAGTCAGCTTCAGAACTCAAGCTCCGACTTGCCCGACTCTCAACTTCAAAGCACTGGCTACACCACTATTTCAGAGTGCTAGCACGAGCCTTTCTACCCTGTGTCTGTCAGCGTGGCCTGGGAGGCTTGTTGCCGCCAGCTGTGTAGATGTACCCTGAGGCACTTCTGAAAAATTTATCCCACGTCTAGAGCAGAGAAGGCAACTTGCTCTTGGCACCTGTTCAGTCTTTGCTGTCTTTGAAACATCGCAACTGGTGCCAACTAGAGTGGTGGTTTCTGTGATGTAAATAATTGTTAATGAAGAATTGGATTGACAACTGTCATTTACACAGACCACTGAGCAGCCCCTGATGGTACCCGCTTTTGGTCATTTCTAAACCAGGTTGAGTAAAAACTCTGGAACTAGAAGCTTTCTGTCCCATTACCAACCCTCCTAACCTAAATGGGGCTTAGCCCCTTTGTGCATATTGCTATCTATCTAGGTATTATAACTGTGTTTTAAACTGTAATGGATCAATTTCAAAAGGTTCACAATCCAGGTTTCAGGTCAGCTGCTTATCCAAGAATTACCCAGATCTCTTATCTCTGCAAAATTCAGCTTTAAGCCTTGCAAGAAAATACTTTCCCACACCTTTACAGCACTTCCAGTTACCCCTGATGGGTCAAAAGCAGTTGTGGGGGGGTGGGTTGTGGAATTAAAATGTAAATCCTTTAAAAAAAAAACTTTGGTTTGGATCTAGAAATGGAGTTTGTTGGGGAGGGAATGTGGGGAGGGGCTTGTGTTTTTCACACTGGATTACATTTCCTTAGTTGAAATCCTCAGTGAGGTTCTTGTATCTCACCCTCAGTAAATAAGTGACTATGTGTCTATCCAGGTAATTATATGGCCTTCCTCAGTGTAGCATCTGAGTACCTCCTGTGACTGTACCAAAGCCTCCATAACTCCCTAAATCCCATCACTTGTGCCCCAGTCCAGCAAGGCTTCCAAAAACTTCCTAACTGTCAGGGTGGTTAAGCACTGGAATAAATTGCCTAGGGAGGTAGTGGAATCTCTATCATTGGGGATGTTTAAGAGCAAGTTGGACAAACACCTGTCAGGGATGGTCTAGATAATACTTAGTCCTGCCTTGAGTGCAGGGGACTGGACTAGATGACCTCTTGAGGTCCCTTCCAGTTCTAAGATTCTGTGACTGCTGAGCATTCTGATTTCCCATTGAAGTGAACTGAGGATGCTCAGCATCTCCCAGTATCAAAGCCCATCTCTCTAGTTGCCCCTGTGTTGCCTGTGATTTCCAGCAGACTTAATACTTCTCCAGGTTTTTAAGTCCTTTTCAGCTTCAGTCAGTGGCCAATTCCCATCCTGCCATTTGGCTAGTGTCACTGCCAGACAACACGGAAAGCAGATCCCACACTGTTTTGATATTATTTCTTCCAGAGTTGTCATAGGACATGTGCTGCATTGTAGCTGTACCATGCAAATTGAAGTAGGCTGGCTGCACTCTTGTCTAACACCTGTTCCGACGGTGCGCCATTCTGTCTGCTAAATGGGGCTTTCTTAAACAGCTGGGGCCCAAGGTGCTTCCAAAAACCTGAAATGAGACCAGTCAGACCAAATCTAGGTCTTACATAGGATGACCTTTTTTTTCCTCTTTGTAAGTGTCCAAAAGAATTCAACCCTCCCTCCCAACTCTGATGGTATGCATAATGGTTATTTGCAGGACCTTTGAGTCAAAAATTTATGGCACCTCAAATAAAGGGGAAATCTGTGGCACATCTCAAAGATAATTAAGTAGTAAGAAACTATAAAGGTCAGACATGTGGCACTAACAATTTTCACAGCCTCTGTTTCTGCATACGATGCGTCTCTTCCTTGATTCCATGACTGGAAAGGCTACGTTTCAAAGTAACTTCTGGGATTGTCCCACTCTGTGTAAAGCTGGATTAGCAGTAAACCACAGATGGAATAATTAATTCAGCATCAGCTCTCAGGACAATTTTTTTGGCATGAATTCCTCTTCAGAATAGCCCTTGTAATTTCAGAAGACACTGCAGGAATGAAAAATAAATGTTGGTTAATGCACAAGGAATGTTCTCTCTATTTTTGATTAGTAGTTTGCAAAAGAAAAAAAAGAGGTGTTTTTTTTTTAATGAGCTCTGTCTACATCTGTACTAACGTGGACTGGTATCCTTGAACTCACTCTGTCACCCACTGCTTGTCAATGTGCTGTTTGCAGCAGACAAGTTCTCTTGATCTGATAGAGTTTGTACAAAAGGTTTATTGATTGGGGTAATTACCTCAGCTTTAGGGTCAAGAAAAGGTTTATTTAATTCTAAAGTTACTTTTTTAGTTTTGTTATGTTTCTTAGAACAGTGGAATTCTGCCTTAATGACAAGGCTTCTAGTGTTATCTGAAGCCTTCTGGAGAAATTTGCAAATCAAGGAAACTCCAGGACATATGGTTTTAGTTTTTGCACTTTTGTGTATAGAGCTCTGTCTGTATGTCCCAGGCTGCGGGCTAATGTAAGCACAGCTTGTTTTATTCCTGTGTCATATTACAGTGCTGCTTGACTATTAATTGCATTTATGCTCTAGCAGTAAAGAGCAAAAATACGGGTTCTAAGAGTTGCTTGTATATTTTGGCAAACAGAAGGAAAGCCGTCTTTGTGTTGGAACAACGGGCTTCTTAGTGCTTAATTTTCAAACGTCTGTGCTTAAAGGGTACCCATAAAATATGTGCTTGGATGCATGAGCAGGTAATTGAGCACATCCGTCGGGTAGAAGCCAACAGAGGGTCAACTTCTCCCGACAGTTACCAGAGATTTCTCTTGTTCTTTGTAGAGGGGGAAATGGTCACCAGCCTGCTCCCCGCCCCGCTCCCTACCCCCACTGTGTGGTAACCATTGGCCCATGGTGATGTTTTAACAATGACCACTTTTCTGCATGCACAAATTCATACATAGTGAACCTGTGACTCCTTTCTTTAATTAATCCCTACAGCACGCTCTGCAAAGTACATACAGTAAGTGGTGTTGAACCCATTTTATAGATGGGTAAACTGAGGCACAGGGAGGTGAAATGATTTACCCCAGGTCACACAGCAAGCCACCTGGAGAGCCAGAAACAACTAGGAATTCAGACACCCATCCCCCGTCACCCCACTCTAAAAATGTAACCCATTAAATGTTTGCCATTCTGGGTACTGCATCCATAATTTATTAGCCCAAGTCTGTGTAAAGTGAAAATGAATTTATTTTTAATGTACCTAAAATGGTAGCACTGCTAGATTTAAAGACAGTTATTTAACTGAATAAGTCCACATTTGAGGTCGTGTGTGTGTGTGTTTTTCCTAGAATACATACACACATTCACAGTGTCATTTCAAATGAGACTCAAAGCCAGCTTTAGCCTTGCCCCAAGCTACAAGCAAAGAAAATGTAACATACTGATCTTCCCATTTGCTAGTTTAAACCTTAAGCCTGAATAATTGTTGTTTCCTATATTAGTTTGCAACAATTTATATGAGTGAGAAGGGACAAAAAAATTTCAGTAGATTTATGCTTGCAATCCCCTAGGCAAATCAGGGATATGAGAATTTCATTTATTGGACCATAATTCAGATTTTGAAATACACCATTTGCAAAAAGAAAGGAAGGAAAAGAAACATTCCCAAGATATGGTCTAGAACAGCGGTTCTCAAACTTTAGCAACCCAAGGACCCCCATTTTGATTTAAAATTTTTTGCAGACCCCCAAGCCTCCTGCTCAGCCCCAGGCCCCGCCCCTACTCCACCCCTTCCCCCAAAGCCTCACGCACGCCCCACATCTTCCCGTCCCTGCTCCACCCCTGCCCCTCCTCTTTCTGCCCCCTCCCTCAAGCACGCCGCATCCCTGCTCCTCCCCTCCCTCCCAGAGCCTCCTGCATGCCACTGAACAGCTGTTCCCGAGCATGCAGGAGGCACTGGGAGGAAGGGGGAGGAGTTGATCAATGGGACCGGCAGCCCCGAACATGATTCCGCCCCGTCCCGTGAGTGCGCCCCGTCCTCTCTCCTTCCCCTCCCTCCCAGCACCTCCTGCATGCCGTGGATAAGCTGTTCCCCAGCATGCAGGAGGCGCTGGGAGGGAGAAGGAAGAGTTGATCAGTGGAACCCGGGAACCCCCTAGAGTGTACATACACCCCAGTTTGGTCAAGAGCACCATTGTCTTATTAGTTGCAGAGGTGAAAAGTACCCTCATTATGCATAGGACCTGCAATTTAAAGATTCCCTCTCACCTAAGTAGTGTGGGAACTGTATTCAAGTAAGTAGGCTTTATTACGCCCCAGGAGCTCCATTTTGCTGAAACTTCCTCCAGCTAGTTTATGACATGTGTGATAAATGAGTAGTTAAGAGTGTCTGAGATAGCTCAGAGATTTTGAAATGATCCCAGGTAATTCCTTAGGAACTATAATTCGCTGTCTCTTCTGTGACTTTCTTCAGTGTTCATGCGTCTCTTAAGGTATCAGAGTAGAAATTGTGTTTGTTGTGCATCCCTCAACAGCAGAGGCACATAGGGAGAGATTTTCCAAAATCGTGCAATGCTGCGCTAACTCTGGTCCAGGTCAAGTCAATGGGAGTTTGACCGTTGACTTCAATTAGAGCCGAATTACCATTGACTTCAGTGGGAGCAGAATTAGGCCACCGCTCAGTGCTTTTGAAATCCCACCCATTGTGCTTCCAAGCAAACAGTGACCTTCATCTATCAAGCATTCCTCGCTGGCAGGATTTCTCGTAAAAAGGAGAGTGAAAGGTGAGGGATGAACAGGAGAGATGAGCGTTCTCCCAAACCAAACCAAACCTTCCCCTATTTCCAAAACTAGACTCAGATCAAACCTCCTTTAAGCTTCTGAAATGATTAGGCTTCCCCCATCCCATTTCCAGATTCCAGCTGGGACTAGAACCAGAAGTTCTAAAAACATGCCACGAAAGGCTGTGCAGCTTTTCCAGCTTGGTTTTGGAAATAGATGTGCTGAAATACTGTGAAGAAGGTAGCTCTTGCACTAAGTGGGTATGGTGATGAGGCCCTATAAGTAACTAGAAAGTATTTCAAGCCAGGACTAGAAGCAGAAGTGCTGAAATCTCACATGATGTGCTGTCCACTTCGGTCCAGATAGTCTGGATAAGCAGCCCAAGCTTTTGGATGTTTATCCAAACTGATTCCAGACTCCAAATTTTGTGTGCTTCACCATTCTGCGTTTGAAACAATCCAGACAGCAGAGTCACTGCTGCATTGAGCAGGAATGTGCTGTCAGTAGGCTGATGGAAGTATGGGGTACCTGTCATTAAAAATTTGTTTCATTGGTTTCAGCAGAGGAGGAGTTTAGGGAGATAAAAATGAAACTGGATGGTGTGATTATGGTACTTCACACTGACTTTCTGGGGAAGCTGTTTAAAGGCATGTCTTCCCAATGCCCTTTTCCTACTTTGGCTTCCTGATACCTGCATGTGGAGATTAGACCTCCAGTGGGATTTGAGAGTAAAAAGGGGTTACATACATGGATCTTTAATTAAATCAGACCTCCCAACCTTCAGAAAAATATCAAAATCTGGCAAACCGTCATGTGGCATTAGCAGAATCAGCATCAAACTAGGCGTCCTGCAGATGAGGAAACTGAGAACGATCACTCAGAAATAATGACTGAGTTTCCATGATGCTGTCAAGACATTCACATTCCCAGCTGCCAGGTGTGGATGATTTGAACTAGAAAAGTAAAAGGATTCTAAAATACAGATGAAGCAGAATAATTGAAATTTCTGCAGGTGCAGAGAGGAAAGAACCAATCCTTTCAGACTTCAAATTGGGAAGGAAAAGGAGGAGCAAGAGACTATTGGATCCAGCATGTCTGCATTTGCTTTAGTTTTGGGGTCTTTTATTTACCCATAGTATCAAGTTTGAAATTTCTAGATGTCTGAAACCTTTTTTATCTCCTCTCTCCTCCATAATCCTGTGTTAGCATTATTATCAGAATTACTGTAGCAGCTGACAGTCCTTTCGATTTATAATTCCACCTGCCCTGCAGAATGAATTTAATTGAATAGCATTGTTTCCTTAGAAAACAAATGAACCCCCAGGAGCTCCCAATGTGCTGGACAGATGAAATTATGGGTTGTGTTCACTGAGGGTCAGAATCTTCTTCAGTTTTTACTGTCTTTTACTTCCCAAGGGCTGTTATAGTACCTGTTAAACAGGGAAAGCAGTGATGAGACTTACTGTGGCTGAGGACAGTTATTGCAGTGAGAATATTGGTGTGAATATTCCCCTGGGCCAGAGCAAGGACAGAGAGAAGGTGGCTTGCTGGGGCTGGCTGGGACCACAGCAGCAACACGGGGTTGCTGAAACATAAAAATGACCACACAAACACACACAGCACAGTGCTGTGCCAGGGCCTCCAGCAGCAGAGGAGGGCTGCGGAGACCCTCTATGTCAGTGTTACTACACTGGAGAGTGGGGAGGGTCTTATGCCTTGGCATCACTGGCATAAAAGGGTTCAAGGGGCAGCGACGAATTGGGCCCGCAGGCCTGACTCCCTGCTGCCCTTCCCCATGTGCAGTCATTCACACTGGTGCAAAGGGGAGGTAAAACACAACCAGATCAGAATGGACATGTTTGCTGCTCCCTTTACTCAGGTTTAAATTACTAGAGAGGGGGCGGGGCTTGTGGAGAGTCAGTCCTAATGGCTTCCTGCCTGGGCATAACTGAGTTTATTTACTTAACTTGTAAAAATCCATCTGCGGTAACCCTTGGATCACGTACAGCTGGTTGGTTGGTTGGTTGGCTTGTTTAATGAAAGCATTCCTGTTTGTAGCAAGATTGTTCAACAGGAATAGGATAGACAGGCCAAGCTTAAAAATCACTTTAACATGGGAAAGGGGATTTAAAACATGAGCCGAGATGGGTTTTCCTGCAAGTTCGGTGCTTTGGTATGGTTTTCTGTAAATGCTGTCTCTGCCCCTGGTTTGTTGGTTTTTGTCTGGCAGTCTTCTTAAGCGTCCAGGGCCACTGCTTAATGGGTCAGCCAGCCCAAGCAAGGGTTAAGTGAACATCTTTTTCTCTGAAAGTGAGCAGGTTGACATGCTAATTCACTCAACCTGCTGGAAACCTCGGAGGAGAGCAAACGTCTTTGAGCCCACTTCTTCTGGAGAGGCAGTGTGGACAACTAGTTAGAGCATAGGACAGGGAATCAGGATTCCTAGTCTTGTGCTGGCTTGCTGTGTGTCCGTAGGCTAGTCATTTAACCTCCCTGGATATGTCTACACTGCAGCTGGGCGTGAGCTGCTCAATGCAGGTAGACACATTGACACTTTCAGGGCCCAAGCTAGCACCCTAAAAATAGCAGTACGGACATTGTGGGACCGTCAGGGGCTTGAGCTAGACACCCAAGCTCAGGCTCATCCTGGACTCTTCAGTCCAGCAGAGAAAGGTATAAGACAATCCAGTGGCTGGAAGCTAAACGAAGATAAATCCAAGTGGCAATAAGTTGTACATTTTTAACAGTGAGGGTGGTTAACCGCTAGGACGTTTTACCAAGTGTCGTGGTGGATTCTCCACTGCCAACAGCCTGGGTTCAAGCTAGGGTGGCTAGCCTAAGTCCCTTCAGGTACCCCAGTGTCACACTGCTGTCTTTACTGTGCTAGTTTGAACCCTGCTAGCACAAGTCGGTCTACCACACACAGGCGCCGGCTTCCAACTTTCCCTGGGTGTGCTCAACCCCTGCTCAGCCCCAGGCCCTGCCCCCACTCTACCCCTTCCCCCGAGCACCCATCCCTGCCCCACCTCTTCCCGCCCCCACTCCACCCGTTCCCCCAAACCCCAGCCCCACTTCTTCCTGCCAGTCCTGCCTCTTCCTGCCCAGTTCTGCCCCCTCCCCGAGCACGCCCCGTCCTTGCTACTCCCCCATCCCTCCCAGCACCTCCTGCATACTGCGTTCTGCAGCAGGCCAGAGGCGCTGGGAGGGAGGGGGAGCAGTTGATCGACAGGGCAGCCGGCAAGTGAGAGGTGCTGGGGAGTGGAGAAGAGAGGGGAGCTCGGCTGCTGGTAGGTGCTAAGCACCCACTAATTTTTTCCTGTGGGTGCTCCATGGCTGGAGTACTATGCTACCACGGGTGGGCAGCTACCACGTAGGCATACTCACTGTGCCTTAATTTACCCAGCTGTTCAAAAGTTTGACCTTACTCACTGTATCTACTTCACAGGAGTTGGCACCAGGTTTGATTCATTAAATCATGTTTTTTGTTGATAAGATTAAAGGTGCTAACTTAGTGCAAAGTGTTATTACTAGATATAGCAAATGCTTTACAACCCCAGCTCAAAAACGCAGTCTGGGGATGTTACCAAAAGAAATTGCTGGAGTATCTGCATTGAGTGGAATTTAATCAGTAGTTAGAAAACAGCCCTGGTACTTATTAACTCCTACGAAAGCTACTACTTTCCATTGCCTGCTGGATAACTAGTTTTTCTTTGCCCGTAGATAATTCCCTCTAACTGCCTAGGGAGCGATGATGCTTGGTGGCTATCGTAGCTATAAAATATTTAACTTTAACATATAATTGCGTTACTGCAGCCTCTAATAGGATTTGGTGTCAGCTAGATGTCTGCCTTGGCCTCTGGCCCAAAGATATAGACCCGAGTTATTAAGCTGAATAAATAAATAAGAAAGATATACAGTTAAAGTAGCAATACTGCTGACCAACGAGCACGGTAATTGTCTGAAAGAAAAATCTATCCAGAGTCGAGCAATTTGTCCAGCTCTTTAATGTATTTATTGTATTTCATCCGAATAAAGATAATTCACATAGGTAATTGTAGGCCAGAGTGATAGATGTTATAGAGCTCACCACAATACATTTGGCCTTTGCACATCTCTTTGTCAGAAGCAAAGTGATCCACTGAACAGACCACCAGCCTGGGAGCTAGAAAACATCAGCTCAGTTCCTGCTTCTGTCACTGTGTTACTTTGTAATGTTTGTATAATTAGTATAACTGGTCTGTGCCTCAGTTTTCTCATCTGTAAAATGGAAATAGTAATGGACTGACCTTTACTAAAACCCTTTGAGGTCTTTGGATGAAAGACATGTATAGAATAAAGTCTTATTATTGGTACGGACAGCAAAATGGCATCTAGATTTTCTCGTTTAATGAAGAGAGGCTGCACTGGAAAGACAAGTAATAGGATGAAGTTATACAATGAAAAATTTAGTTTGAATTTCCAGTAACTTCCTAATTGTGAGCTCGCTCAGACTGACAGAGTCTCATATGAGACCTGATCAAAAAACCAGGGCCAGATCCTCAGCTGATATACATCAGTGTGACCAATGGAGTTATGCTGATGTACCCCAGATGGGGATCTGGCTTCTTATCAATTGAAACAATTAAAACTATACTGTAGAAGATGCTGAAAGTGTGCAGTAGGGGAGCAGTTTATCTCTGGAACAGGTGTGTTCTTATCTAATAGATATTTTCCACCTCTTGCTTTTATAGATCTGAGACACTTTTGCAAATCCTTCCCCTCTCCCTGAGCGAGGTGGGTTTGACTAGTGTGTATTGTGGGGTGAGGGTAACTCATGTCTCAGAGACGCTATTGCTTCTGTTGTTTCCCAACAATGCAGAACTACAGGCAGTGAGTCTCATTATGTCATTTATTTCTCATCTCAGAGGAGATCTGAATGTTTACAATGTTTATTCAGGAAATAACTTGTTTTTCAGTGGCTAATTAGATTTTGAAGATTTAATTAGGATGATTCAGCATGCTTCCACATTTGAGTTCTTGTGGTCTCCATTCCAAGGCAAGCCGTTTAAGTTTTGCTGATTTGCCCCGGCTGGGTAGGATCTGCTGGCTTTCTCAAAGTCACTCATGCTGCCATTTGGTTTTGGAAGGAGGCAAGGAAACAATGTTTTCAAAGTTCTCTTTGGCCATTATAGCAAAATCATAGGTTGGGGTTATGCATGGCTTGGCTGAGCCTGCAGTTGGTAATCTTGGTCCTCACTAGCTGGTGTAGTAAAATGTTGGGGAATCACTAGGAAGATATGGGAGACAGACTAAAAACAATAAATACATATATTTTTAAAAATGTGGCCAGGGTATCACATTGAACTTGGACACCCTTTAAGGAGAGCATTGCTACAATCTTCAACAAGGTTGCATAGAATTAATTAGAGCAGTGGTTCTCAACCAGGGGCACATGTACCCCTGGGGGTACACAGAGGTCTTCCGGGGGTACTCAACTCACCTAGATCAGTGTTTCTCAACCTGGGGGTTGTGATCCCCAGGGGGATCATGGGACAGGTTTAAGGGGGTTGCAAGTGCAGGGCTGGCGTTAGGGGGTAGCAAGCAGGGCAATTGCCCGGGACGCCACGCCAAAGAGGCCCCCACCAGGCTAAGTTACATACTTCAGCCCTGAGTGGTGGGGCTTGGGCTTCAGCCCCAAGTGGTGGGGCTCGGGCTTCTGACAAGGTTCCTGAGTGAAAAACTGGCTCAAGTGTCACACTGAAATGTAAGTACAATATATTCCAATCAATTTATTTTGTAATGATATGGTAAAAATGAGAAAGTCAGCAATTTTTCAGTAACAGTGTGCTGTGACACTTTTGTATTTTTATGTCTGATTTTGTAAGCAAGTAGTTTTTAAGTGAGGTAAAATTTGGGGTGTGCAAGACAAATCAGACTCCTGAAAGGGGTACAGTAGTCTGGAAAGGTTGAGAACCACTGAGTTAGAGTGTCAAGTATAATATTGTACATACCTAGGGATATGTGTATAGTTATGACAAAGCTGAAAAATAAGGGTTAGGATGGATACTGGAACTCAAACATACCCCTAACTAATATTATGGTATATGGGCATACTTAAGGGAGAAGAGTGCTTTTAAACACTTGCCCAGTGCAACTGGCTTTGGTGATTTATGGAGTTTACTAATGTAATTGATCATAGCAACCACTGAAGTTTTAGCCAAGTCCTCTCTTTTGCCACATGTGTGCAAACTTAGTTGTTTTATTTTCCATATTTCCAGGTGGTTTTGTTTTTTCCCATATTTTCTTAAAACAATCTTACTTCACCTCGTTTTTATTTTCCAGGCTATGGGTAGAATAATTTGTATGTGGAAGCTGTACGATTGTCACACTAACAGGATTTGAGCTGGTGCCATGGCTCAGGACACACACTTCTTATGTTTCCATGGTGTCAGCAGGCTGGCTTTAGGCATGAGCGTTTAGATGCTCTGTGGTCTTGTTCTCACTTGGCAACTCACATGGTGAGCCAATCTCCTCTGGCATTGGAATCAGAAAGAGATGCAGAGGGTGGCTGACATGCTGCCCTGTTCAGTCCTTCAGGAGCTATGGCTCCTGCAAACATTAAGACAATCCCTCACGGACTGAACTTAGTAAAACTTTACTTTAGGCTACTAGATTTTTCATGTAGACTTCTAACCCCTGAAACCAGATCCAGCCTTGTGATGCAACTGCAGGATTTCTTAGGAGCTTTAGGTAGATGTGATTTTTGTTGTTGCCTCCAAATTAAAAAGAGCACCCAGTTTAGGAGAGTTCTGGAGAACCTGAGTAGGTCCACATTCTGGAATGCATAGAAATGAAATGAATGGTGAATATCCCACTGCTGGGCAGCAGCTCTTAGACTTCTGCTGGCTCAACCCCCCAGTCACAGTGTTTGTTTGGTCTCACCAGAGATAGTGAAGGAAGATCATGTCCATTTAGCACCTACTGTTTGAAAATACTTTTTGAGCTACGTGGAAGCAGTTTCCTTTCCTACCCTGATTCGGGCAAACAAGATGATCGTGTAGCATGGATCTTTCTTGTTGCCAAGAAGTTGGTCTCAATTGTCAAAGAGCTTTTGGAAGAATGTAGGGACCTTAATAGCCCTGTGTTATACCAGCCAGGTTCATATTCTTGGCTGCCAAGCCACAATTACGTGGCACCAGCCACTGAGGGAACAATTTTTTAGTCTTCTCCAGGCCTTTCTGTCTCCCTGGAAGAGGTTACTTCAAGACAATGATGCAGAAAAGCTAATGTGCATAAAATGAGGGCATTATAGTAAGTGTCACTCTCAGACTCATTAGAAAAATTTAACACCTCAGATAGCATTTAACCGTGACAAAGTGATTTTAAGGACCTAGCTTCTTATTAGTGGAATGGGGTAGTCAACACATAATTAAAAACCGAGGGGGTACTCTACAGAGTATTTGCTATTGTGAATTTTCTCCTAAGTGTTGAATTATTGTCTGGCTTTGATTGCAATTATGAGGACTGTGTCCTTTCCCTTTGAAAACTGGAGCAGAATTTCAGTAATATGGTCAAGATGTAATTTGTGGTGAGGCCACACTTGCAGAGTAGCATTCTGGGAAATCAGAAGGTGGGAAATCATGATACCACTTTGAGTGTACATGAGAGGGAAAGGTTGTATCTAATACATGGGTCATTATGTATGTGTTTCCCTGCCCTCTGTTATGTGGAATGCCAGGTCTTTACAATTGTACGTGAATACTACATGCTGCCCATTAGTGTCAGTCACAGAGAGAATAGAAACTCTAAATACTACTGTAACTAATGGAGATTGTTCTTTAATTAATGGGTAAAGTGGTAGGTGCCTGTGGTTTTGGAGCAAAGGTCGTGGGTTCTAAGCCTAATGGTGCATTGCGCTTTAGATGCTGACTGTGCTCTTCGTAGTTTGTATTGATTGTTTTCTTACATGCAAAAGACTCCATGCCCCCTCACAGTTGTAAGGACCCATCTCCTCCTCCTCTGCAACTTCTCTGTTCAGTCATTGAAAATCATAACTTGAAAAGAATGGGAAATTTCCTTATTCCGTGGGTGTTTTATTAACATTGAGACTTGTATCATGCTGAATAATACTTAAATGAGTATCCCTGTTTCCCATTACCTTCAAGGAAAATGCATGTGTAAATACTGCTCAGCATGAATGAAGCTTACAGAATTGAGGCCATAATGGTAAGCTAAGATCTCTCTATCGGACCCTTATATGTATATAAAATATGTAAAAATCAGTCAACCTCTGTTCTAAGAAAATTTTACTGTAAACAGAAAAGGAGTACTTGTGGCACCTTAGAGACTAACCAATTTATTTGAGCTTAAGCTTTCGTGAGCTACAGCTCACTTCATCGGATGCATACTGTGGAAAGTGTAGAAGATCTTTTTATACACATAAAGCATGAAAAAATACCTCCTCCCACCCCACTCTCCTGCTGGTAATAGCTTATCTGAAGTGATCACTCTCCTTACAATGTGTATGATAATCAAGTTGGGCCATTTCCAGCACAAATCCAGGTTTTCTCTCTCCCCCCACCCCCCGCCCCACAAACCCACTCTCCTGTTGGTAATAGCTTATCTAAAGTGATCACTCTTCTTACAATGTGTATGATAATCCAGGTGGGCCATTTCCAGCACAAATCCAGGGTTTAACAAGAATGTCTGGGGGGGGGGCGGTAGGAAAAAACAAGGGGAAATAGGTTACCTTACATAATGACTTGGCCACTCCCAGTCTCTATTCAAGCCTAAGTTAATTGTATCCAATTTGCAAATGAATTCCAATTCAACAGTCTCTCGCTGGAGTCTGGATTTGAAGTATTTTTGTTGTAATATCGCAACTTTCATGTCTGTAATCGCGTGACCAGAGAGATTGAAGTGTTCTCCGACTGGTTTATGAATGTTATAATTCTTTACATCTGATTTGTGTCCATTTATTCTTTTACGTAGAGACTGTCCAGTTTGACCAATGTACATGGCAGAGGGGCATTGCTGGCACATGATGGCATATATCACATTGGTGGATGTGCAGGTGAACGAGCCTCTGATGGTGTGGCTGATGTGATTAGGCCCTGTGATGGTGTCCCCTGAATAGATATGTGGGCACAGTTGGCAACGGGCTTTGTTGCAAGGATAGGTTCCTGGGTTAGTGGTTCTGTTGTGTGGTATGTGGTTGTTGGTGAGTATTTGCTTCAGGTTGGGGGGCTGTCTGTAGGCAAGGACTGGCCTGTCTCCCAAGATTTGTGAGAGTGTTGGGTCATCCCTCAGGATAGGTTGTAGATCCTTAATAATGCGTTGGAGGGGTTTTAGTTGGGGGCTGAAGGTGACGGCTAGTGGCGTTCTGTTATTTTCTTTGTTAGGCCTGTCCTGTAGTAGGTGACTTCTGGGAACTCTTCTGGCTCTATCAATCTGTTTCTTCACTTCCGCAGGTGGGTATTGTAGTTGTAAGAATGCTTGATAGAGCTCTTGTAGGTGTTTGTCTCTGTCTGAGGGGTTGGAGCAAATGCGGTTGTATCGCAGAGCTTGGCTGTAGACAATGGATTGTGTGGTGTGGTCAGGGTGAAAGCTGGAGGCATGTAGGTAGGAATAGCGGTCAGTAGGTTTCCGGTATAGGGTGATGTTTATGTGACCATCGTTTATTAGCACTGTAGTGTCCAGGAAGTGGATCTCTTTTGTGGACTGGACCAGGCTGAGGTTGATGGTGGGATGGAAATTGTTGAAATCATGGTGGAATTCCTCAAGGGCTTCTTTTCCATGGGTCCAGATGTTGAAGATGTCATCAATATAGCGCAAGTAGAGTAGGGGCATTAAGGGACGAGAGCTGAGGAAGCGTTGTTCTAAATCAGCCATAAAAATGTTGGCATACTGTGGGGCCATGCGGGTACCCATAGCAGTGCCGCTGATTTGAAGGTATACATTGTCCCCAAACGTAAAATAGTTATGGGTAAGGACAAAGTCACAAAGTTCAGCCACCAGGTTAGCCGTGACATTATCGGGGATAGTGTTCTTGACGGCTTGTAGTCCATCTTTATGTGGAATGTTGGTGTAGAGGGCTTCTACATCCATAGTGGCCAGGATGGTGTTATCAGGGAGATCACCGATGGATTGTAGTTTCCTCAGGAAGTCAGTGGTGTCTCGAAGGTAGTTGGGAGTGCTGGTAGCGTTGGGCGTGAGGAGGGAGTCTACATAGCCAGACAATCCTGCTGTCAGGGTGCCAATGCCTGAGATGATAGGGCTCCCAGGATTTCCAGGTTTATGGATCTTGGGTAGTAGAGAGAATATCCCAGGTCAGGGTTCCAGGGGTGTGTCTCTGCGGATTTGATCTTGTGCTTTTTCAGGGAGTTTCTTGAGCAAATGTAGTTTCTTTTGGTAACTCTCAATGGGATCAGAGGGTAATGGCTTGTAGAAAGTGGTGTTGGAGAGCTGCCGAGCAGCCTCTTGTTCATATTCCGACCTATCATGATGACAACAGCACCTCCTTTGTCAGCCTTTTTGATTATGATGTCAGAGTTGTTTCTGAGGCTGCGGATGGCATTGTGTTCCGCACGGCTGAGGTTATGGGGCAAGTGATGCTGCTTTTCCACAATTTCAGCCCACCACGTCGGCGGAAGCACTCTGTGTAGAAGTCCAGTCTGCTGTTTCGACCTTCAGGAGGAGTCCACTTAGAATCCTTGTTTTTGTAGTGTTGGTAGGGAGGTCTCTTTGGATTAGTATGTTGTTCAGAGGTATGTTGGAAATATTCCTTGAGTCGGAGACGTCGAAAATAGGATTCTAGGTCACCACAGAACTGTATCATGTTTGTGGGGGTGGAGGGGCAGAAGGAGAGGCCCTGAGATAGGACAGCTGCTTCTGCTGGGCTAAGAGTATAGTTGGATAGGTTAACAATATTGCTGGGTGGGTTGAGGGAACCATTGCTGTGGCCCCTTGTGGCATGTAGTAGTTTAGAAAGTTTACAAAAATTCCTGACAAGGATCTTTTGCTGTGGCAATGGAATGGAATCACACCTATATGAACAAGCATCATAAATAAAGTTATGAAAAGCAACTATTCATAGGCTAAATTGAAATTTTAATTGGGGTCAGGATAGATATGTAAGTCTATCGGTGAAGGCTGCAGCAATGTCAAAACTGATAAAGATCCTGAGTGCCTGCATTACTACTGCATTACTCCCCTGGATTAACAGCATGGTGAATCAGACCGAGAGTGTTAACTAAAAACTGTGGTCTTATTTCCATACACCATAAAGTGGATGTCTGCTTAGCATGAGAACCTCAGTGTCAGAGAGTGATAAGTCTTTCTTTACCTGCACAATAAAGCTCAGGACTTACTGGAACTATAGGTGGAGTCCTAAACACAAATGCCTGAAACTCAGTTTTTGTTTAAAACTGCGATCGCACTCTATGGATGATTAAATTACACCTTGTCCATTACTGTGACCTTCAGGCGTCCCTATCAATCAGGGCAGAGCCAATCAGAAATAGGCTTCCTTTCTGTCTAGTTCAGAAACTAATGCCACCCTTGGCTCCAGATGTTTCAGCTGATTAGAAGAACAGGAAGTTTACAACTAGGTTTGCTACCACAAGGCCCTATGAATTAAGCACCTGAGAGTGCAGAGTTATTGTCAGTGCTCCACCATTCCCAACCTATATAACTGAACCCAATTATAATCCAGTATAACATGCATTTCACTTTGAGGAAATCTGAAATAGTAGTCTGGGATGAACCATGATATGTTGTCATCTTTCCAAGCAGGACACACAAAACTATACTACCTTTACACACACTTTAGTTCAGAGAAGAGTGGTTTTCATTTCCTTTGCCATTGAAAAATAAGGTTTAATAAGCCATGTGCTTCTTTTTATTAAAGACAAACTGTAAACTCTACGCTCTGAGCTGGCATTGTAACAAAACAGAAAGCACTAGACATGATTTTCCTCGCCTATTAACTTTTCTTGGAAGATGACGATCTAATGTTTTGTCACAGTCAGGGAATTTATGGAGTTAACTTGAAACCATATCAGGCTTGGAATTGTCTCCCAAGGGAAATAGTGGTAGTCCCATTGTGTGGGACTTTAAATAGCACCTTACACAACACACTAGAAAATGTACTATGGGAAGCAGGGAGATTGACAAGATGATCCTGTAGGCCTTTACCATCTCCAACTTCCAAATTTGCATGTGTAGTGCGCTTAGTCTAGGGGAAATTCCAGTTTCAGATCAACTCTGTTCTTTTCACATAAATACGTCCAAATTCAAAGGTTCTTAAATCTGCAAAATTGGTCTGGAGATCTTGCAAGAGAGCAAGTTCTGTCAGGAGGTTTCTGGTATTTCATGTCTCCAGTCAAATCATAAATAGGAAGTGCATAGAAAAATAAATAATAGAGGAAACCAGTTACCAGGAATTGTTCAGACTCTGGGTGAAGTTTTGACTTGTTTTAATGGGTTTGCCGATCCATATTTTTTATAGTATTAAATAATGCAGAACTGTTATTTTGTTGTTGTATCTTACCAGACTTTGAGCCTGATCTGGAGAGGAGCTGAGCAACCATAATTCCAGCTGAAGAGTTGTAGTTGATCATCAGTCTCCGAATCAGACCATTTAATTATAAAAAAAGCAGGGCTACAGTGTTAGGGTCAGAACCTCAGCAGGTGTAAATCAACATAGCTTCAAGAATCTGGCTCAGACGAGCGTTTCCCTGTCCACAGTCTGTGCTATTGTGTACACACTTTAAATTATCTGTCCTGCTGATGGGCTCTGTCGAAGACAGAGGATTTCTCTTGCCTAAAGAAAGTATCTCAATTCTCTTTTCATCTTCTAGAATCAGTGGATAATTGTCCCAGTAACTGCTACGGGAATGGAGACTGTGTTTCTGGGACCTGCCATTGCTTCCTCGGCTTTCTGGGTCCCGACTGCGGCAGAGGTAGGCATTTGTATCTGTTTCAGTAACTTCTATACATGTCATTGCCTCCGGTTACAATTCTCACAGCATGGTGGAGGTGTACACTCATGGTTCTGTTCTTCATAAGTAAACCTGCTGCAGATTGTGAGGGTGCAATAGAGTGGAAAATGATTGGCTTTGTGGGTTTGTTTGTTTATTACTTGCCATGCTTGTGGTAACCTTAGTGACACAAACCTCTGAGCCCCCCACTCCTCCACCCCGTAGCTGCATGTGAGCAAACAATGAGGATAATGACTCACCAGGAGCTCTCTCTTTGGGAATGTGTTGAGAAAAGGTGGCTTAGAAAGGCTGTACTATTTTTCTCCAACAGTCCACTTTATCTGTGGATTAGCAGGACTTTATAACGATCCTTTGTCCTCCACCATCAAGAAGGTGGTCCTTAAGCACCCTCATCCCTGCCTTTGGCCTCAGAGGTCTCCCTGGCTTACCATAGATGACCTGCAGCAACCAAAGTGTGGAGGAAGACAGACAAGGGTAGATTAAGGCAACCCCTGGCACTAGGAATGTGAGACCACATGTGGCCCCACCCCTGTTTTAGGGGGTTGACACAGGCACTGCTCACACAAGGAACCCACCTTCGCCCCTACGCCAGTGCTCCCTGTCTTAAGGTTGGTGAGAGGCGTTCCCAAAAGAGAGTGAGCAAACCTGCACCCAAAGGAGCACAGGGCTCTGTGTGAGACTCCTGTTCATATCACCTCCTCACAGCCCAGGGGGAAGGATGACTACAAGGGTCCCTTCACTTCTATGCACACACAGAGTTCGCTGCTCAGCTAGTTGGGCCCAGTGGGTTTCAGAGTTCACAATCCAGTAAAATGAATGGGACAATTCACACCTCTTAGAACTCTTGTTTCAGGCTGCCTGCAGACACAGGTAGATGTCAGTGTATAAGTTACAGTCGGTTCACATTAGCTTCTTAACCACAAGGGCTAGAAACATCACTGGAGTCTCTATACCTCCACCATGGCATCTGCAAAGTCTCCATCAGCAGATGTTCTTAGAGGGGTGGACATCTTAATTAATCTGGTTGTTTTGAGTCCTTCTTATTGTCAAAAAATGCTGTGGCTAAAACCCAGTAGATCCAGATCACACTGTCTGCCTCCACGTGGAAAGGAATATCTGGAGGGACTGCTGCTATTTGTGCATATGTGTGATGGGGTGCCTGCCCCACACTGGCTCTAAGGGGTTAATAGAGCCCTTGGGAGGCTGCGCAGGAAGCAGCCAATCAGAGAGGGGCTGCGAGGAGCAGCCAATCAGGGCCAGGTTGGCCCATATAAGAAGGGTTGCAGAGCAGAGCAGCTTCAGTCACTCCCTGGAGCTTGAGGAGGGAGGTGGACTAGCTGCCTTGCAGCCTGAAGGCAGCAAGCACCCTGGGCAGAGCAGGCAGAGGCCCAGGAAGATAAAGGCAGCTCCTGGTGGGCTGCAGGGATTTGCAGGCTGAGGCTGAGGCTCTGGGGCAAGGGCAAAGGCAAAGAGGGTCCTGGGGCTGGCAGGAAGTGGCACAGGAAGATCTACTGAGGAGCTGTAGGGGACACAGCAGGTGGTGGCCATCTACAGGGTCCCTGGACCGGGGCCCAGAGTAGTGGGCGGGCCAGGGTCCCCCTGCATTGCCACTGAGGAAGTGACCAGACATTAGGTCACAGTTGCCACTGAGAGAAGTGGCTGAACAGCAGACTGCAGATCTTCCAGAAGAGGGGAGCACAGAGTGTGGCATAGCTGGAGGGCTGGGTCATGAAGAGGGTGCCGTGATCCTGGGAGTGACCTGGATTCCTGGAGCAGAAGTGATGGTGGCAAGACTCCACCAGAAGAGGGCACACTGGCTAGCAGAGCTAATCCCCAGGACAGCCAGCAGGGGGCACCGCAGTGGTGAGTTGCACCACGTTAAAATGTGTTGTCTGTTGGATTTTCAGCCAGTGGTGTTCCTGCGGTACTTATTAAGTGGGAGCATCTTGCTGTGAGTCATGATACCAGTGCTCTGGGATCTGCTTGGCTGCCTGTTGGTTTCCAGCTGGAGTTTAAGGTGTTGGTTTTGGCCTGCAAATCACTCAATGGCTTGGGGACCCACCTACCTGAGAGACTACCTCTGTCTGTGTGCTGCTGTGGAGATCAGTAAAGATGCTCAGGCTGTAGTTCCATGTGTTTAATTCAGTTTTGGAATTTGCTTTTCAGCTTGGCCTGAAATTGTGGGGTCTGTTATTGCATGCTGCAAGGCTCATCTTTTGTGGGAAGGAACACAATGAGGCCTTATAGCAGCTCGAAGTGGGGATGAGGGGCTGAACCAAGGGGTCATTATTAACTTTTTCCTGGGTGGCTAGTTTTAGCCGCATGAGGGAGACTAGGCTTGTCGATTTATATTGCTGAGCTAGAATGTTGGATTGATCCCAGGGTCTCCTAGAGCAAGGGACAGGGGCTCTTTTATTTTGTAAAAATCCATGCAAACGAATAAAGTATTTTGCAGTGATATTCTCTAGTGCTGTGCTTTACAATGAGTGGTGAGTGTTTGGGTCATTGCAATCGTATTTGTTCAAGGGAATTACCATAATTTAAAGAGGAGCATCCTTAACACTGTGTGTTTGGCTAGAATCTGAATTATAAAGATTCCACATCTATAACGGTCCAGCTAAAATACATGGTTTTTAAAATGAGGTACAAAGGGAAGGGATTAAAGAATTCCAAAAATCCCTGCTTTCCCTATAATTGTGGGATGCAACAAAGGAGACTTTGCAATCACTGTTGCCTTGTCATTCTCAGCAGCTGTTTAGAGACAATCCTGGACGTGTTCTCACACAGGGCTCTTTAGCGCTCTAGCCTTCTCACATGTGGCCTGCAATTTATCTGATCTTGTACTGAGTGATCAACTGTCTTGTCAGAACACATGTAAATCCTTCTCAGCACCTGTGTAGTCTCACAGGTTAAAGGGGATTATTCTTTGTCCTTGTTCCGGAAAACCGTGGCTCTGTCTTCTCCCTGTACCTTGAAATAGGTTCCATTATTCAGGGTTTTAAATTTTAGACAGGTGAATGGAAACCTTCAGTCAGGTCAGCTAAAAAGTTAAATTACAGAGCTTCTTTTGTTCTGGGCAGTGTGTAGCACCTAATACATCTTACCCAATTTACGCCTTGTGCTGTGCACATAGATATCACCTTGCAAATGATGCACTTGACACATACTCTCAGTGTACCTTATTTCAGGCAAATAAAACACTGTTTAGTAGCAAGGAAGCATTTCCAAGGTCCTTTCCCTTGTAAATCTCTTGTATTTTAATCAGGAAAATATCTTCCATTGCAGATCAAGCAGGTTTAATACAATGTCAGTGGTGGTAACTTACTATATTGGGCCACTGCTGTCATGATGCTTTCACACACTCAGATTGGCTTGCCTGTAATGAGAGGCATGAAAGCAACACTGGAGAAGCATTGTGATACTATCCTGAGAGGATAGCAACAGATAGTGAGATGATTTCTTTAGCTACAATGAATATCTCTTCCTGTGTGCACTGAAATGCAGGAATAATGTAAAGTAGGGGCATTGTATTCAGCACAAGTGTAGCGCAGGTGGGTTACAATACAGACGGCAGTATTGTATACAATTTCTATATAGTGTTCTTCACTAAAATGTTCAGAAAATGCGTTAGTGAGTAACAGACGTGAAAGCTAATGCTTATCCAGCTGCTCTCATCTAGGATGACGTGGGCAAAAGAAAACCAGGATATACACGTGTCCTTGCAGCCTAATTTTATTCAGTGAAGAGAAAATGGAATGATGCAGTACTGTGGCAAAGAGGGCCCGGCTAAAGAGAATAGGTTTTGAGATGTGCAGTGTTATACTAAACTATCTGTGCGATCTTGTACAGTATTTAGCTCTTAGTACCTTTTCCCAGACCTGAAGAAGAGTTCTGTGCAGCTCAAAAGCTGGTCTCTCGCACCAACAGAAGTTGGTCAAATAAAAGATATTACCTCACCCACCTTGTCTCTCTAGGTTTTGAGATGGTATTGAAGAGAGGAAGCATCTCATTTCCAGTTAGACATGGCAGTAAAGGAGAGTCATGTTGAGGAGCATAGGGAAGCCCAAGACTGGAGCTGTGGAGTTCGTGAGCACCAAAGGAGCAGGACGTATATTCAGAGAGAAGCATTTTGAAAAACGAGAGGACAGTTTTGAATTTTATTTGGAGATGGAAAAACTAGTGAAACTGATGGCCATAAAAGGTGGCTGGGGACCGGGCGATGCGCTATCGTGAACTGAAGTGGGAGAATAATCGGCTGCAGAATTCTGGTTGCATCTCAGCAAAGAACTTGAAGACCATAAAATCAGGAATTATACAGCACAAAGGTCTGAGGGAACCAAGAGCAAAGAGATTCCAGGCAGACAGACAGACAGATGGGAAACTGATCAGAGAGTGAATCAGGGGCAATGTAGAGCTGAGTGTGATCCATATAAAAGTGTTGCCCTTGGTGTTAAAGGCAGAGTTGAGATACCCCAGAGGGAGAGTATATATGAAGAAGAGAATAGGTCCTTGAGCTATCCTTAGTGGAAGGAAAGAGGGGTATAGTTGGACCCCTCTTTCCTCACCCACATATAACATAGGTACAATATGTTTTAATGCTGTTTCTTTTCCATTTCCCTCAGCATCTTGTCCAGTACTGTGCAGTGGAAATGGTCAGTACATGAAAGGGCGATGTTTATGCCACAGTGGTTGGAAAGGGGCAGAATGTGATGTTCCAACAAACCAGTGCATTGATGTATCCTGCAATAATCATGGCACATGCATCATGGGGACCTGTATCTGCAATCCAGGGTACAAGGGGGAGAGCTGCGAAGAAGGTATTTGCAAGTTACAGTCAATTAGCCTTTTTTGCATTGATTGCTGATCTATAATTACATATGTAAAGACGGTACTGAATAGTTCTGGCACTTAGATACCACAGTAATAGGCACCTTAGAAATATAACAGATGGATGGAACACTAAAATCTTACGTTGTAATAGCTTGTGGTAATCTGTGATATTTGTGCAGTAATTGGGTGAAAAGCCATCAAATGTTTCAGATAGACCGACCTGGTTGAAGGGTCAGAACACCTGATCACATGTTCAAATGTTCTTATTAAAGCATCATTTCCATTTACACATCTAAACATATAATAACTTTAAGAGGGTATTTTTCTGGCATGCTATGCCAAGTGATCGTGGTTGCTTACATATATAAAGCGATGGAGTATGTGAGAGGCCCTGCTTCCTTTCAAGTTGCAGTGGGGGAGGTTTAGATTGGATATTAGGAAAAACTTTTTCACTAAGAGGGTGGTGAAACACTGGAATGCGTTACCTAGGGAGGTGGTAGAATCTCCTTCCTTAGAGGTTTTTAAGGTCAGGCTTGACAAAGCCCTGGCTGGGATGATTTAACTGGGAATTGGTCCTGCTTCGAGCAGGGGGTTGGACTAGATGACCTTCAGGGGTCCCTTCCAACCCTGATATTCTATGATTCTATGATTCTAAGTTTAAAAGCGTAGATGTGTTCAGGACATGAATTTAAGCTCAACTTCAGAACCGGATATGATTTCAGTGGATCTGCCATAAATTTCTTTCACTTCCCATTAGCCCTGAAACATTGTTCCCATTTACAGTTATTTTTGTGACTCCCAAGTATGGTGCTGATAAGCACTTTAATTCGTTTGTGCAGGTAATCATCATATCTGCCATCATGGAACATGAACAAGATAAATGTTCATCTTCCCCAGTTCATAACCACCTCTTAATGCAACAGTTCTTTACAAACACAAACAAAGAAAACACAAAATGGACAATTGTTTCCATATGTGCAAATTATCCCTATCAGCCAGTTTTAGAGATCTCCAGAAGGGCCGGACTTTCAGAGGTGTCATGGCTCCTGCTGTGACTTCATTTGAAGTTGTAAGTGTGTAGCACTTCTGAAAATTTAATGCAGGAAACCCCAAAGACAGTTCATTCTGGGTTTAATTCCTCTTTCCACAAATGCCACTCCAACCCCTTAAATGGTGCATAGGCTTCAGACATGACCTTTGGACAAGAGTGAATGTCACTCCATAATTTACCTGCAATTTGCTACAGTGAGTATGAGCGAAAGAATCCCCTCAGCTGGTTACTTTTTATACAATGGCAATGAGAATAACCTGAGCTGGAGTCCGGTACCCAAACGGCACTTCTTAGAAGCATAAAATGAATTCTGGGTTGAGCTTCTGGCATTAGATGGCTTGTGTCTCAGTGACAATTAGTTGGATACAGTGATGGTGTAAATTCCAGGCTACTAAGCCATCTCTTGAGAAAACTTACCTTGGCTAAAAAATGCTAACAGTGTAATAGATCTGGGAAGCAGAGAAAACTCAAGTTATTATTGCTGAAAAGATTTACTAAGTGGGTCACTGTATCTCTTCATTATTAAATCATCACTGGTATCTAAACAAAAGTGGAAAAATGGAAACTACTTAAGAGTCAGAGTCAGATTCTGCCCTCAGTTAAATGCATGAGTAACCCTATTGATGTCAGCGAGGTTTAATGTACGGAACACAGAGCAAGATCTGTTTTTTTTCCTAATATGAACCTCCTTTCCCCAGCCACGTTTGAAGCAGTGGAATAAATAAACCCAGTTCAGTTGTTTTATATTATCACTGTGGCAGGGGACAGTATCAAAGTCCCATTAGGTGGAAACATGAAAAAGAACGAGGAACAAAGAGAACATGATTTTTCTTATGAGGTTTTAGTATTTTTCTATTATACATTTGTTTTTCATATGCAAAATATAATTTGTATTATGCCACAAAGAGGAGCGGGGGAAATGAACCTAGCAATATGCCATGTAGGAAAACTGTAGGATTTTTTAAATCTAATTATATACATTTTTTTAAATTGTGTTTACTTTTTTATTTCTCTTTCATGAAAGGACATCTGGTATTGATTCCTTTTATTATTTCTCAGTTTCTTTGGTGTCGCTTCAATCCTTATTCCTTGTTTATAGTGAGTTTTCTTACTAGTGTTTCTTCTTCCTATTCCCCACCCCCGTAGAAGTTCAGCAATATGTATAAAACATCAGTTAACAATCTTACATAGGTTGTTCTCTTCACTCTTCTAAAGTTTTATTGCCCCATATTTTATAAGGCATAGGCCAAGCCAACAGGTCTTAAAGCAGGGGACGAACAAATTTAAGCAATGAAAAATGAGAAGTTACTTTTTGGGTACTAAATAAATAAATTACTTGCTGCTTGATTTATCTCACTGGCAAAGGTTATGCAAAAGGTTTAAGCTATAAATGGGACACTTTCTAAACAGGAATTAGACAATTCAGGCTGTTTTCCAACCTGTAAAACAAATATATATGCAAAACTCAACTGTTTGTGGGTTTTCTGTGTTTATCTTTGTACCCTCTTTCCCCACCCTCCCTCTCTTCCTGAGCTAAGTGGTGAAGTTTATCAAGCAGAACTCCCTGAAAAAAGTACCATTATCCTCAAACCACCAAAGCAAGAAAAGCAGAGAGCATAAGTCCCTATTCCTGTCCCAGGGTCCTTGCCACAGTGTAGAACGCTTAAAGAGAGATGGCTACTGAGGGCAAGATTAAAGTTTCCATTGTTTGTGACATCTTTTGAAAGGGCTCATTTCAACATGAAAAATGGTCTTGGGATTATGATAAATGGGGGGTTCTGACACACACACATTCCCCCTCTATAATCTTGTGTGTTAGAGCTGAGGAAGCAGAGTGCTGGCCTTCTGTGATGGAGCCTCATTTAAAACTTACCTTTTTTCCCAATCGACCTTCACAGGGAATGATTAATTGCTTGGAGGTAGCCTCTTGTCAGTTAGCCTGTGATCTTTGTTCTCTGTGTTCAAACCATCTGCTGAGAACCTAGGATTCTGTTAGTCTGTTTCCTAGTCTCTTTTGTACTTATTACTGCTGAGCAAGAACAGGGCCAGGGCTCCAAGGGTCTCCAGCTAAAATTGGAACCCTAGCTCCCAGCTCACTAATAGTGGAAGAGATTTATAGGCTCATCCTTTCCAGCATCTTGTGATTCTGAAAGGTTGTTTCAGCTATAAGCAGAGGGCCAGGAACCTATGAAACAGAAAATACCCTCGCATGCCTCAGGATAGTAATTGCTGAGCCATTGCTCGTCAGAGTCAGAAGGCTTTGTGAATCCAGGGAATTTGATCAGAGTAGCTTAATGGGCTGGTGTGTTTCCTTTCAAGGTGTCTGGATCTTAAGCAGGTGGTTGGAATTCTCATTAACCCTAAAGGAAAGAAAACAACCTCAAACTGTCAGTATCTGCTGTGACCACGTTGTGTTCTGCTGTATTAGAGCCACTAGTTGGGCAACTCTGCCCTTGCAACGTAGCCTGACACTTTTTCATTGATCCGCAGGGCACTGCCACCGACACTTTCAAGAGATGGGAATATTTTGAAGGGACATTTCTTCCTCTCACTTGCCCTATGTGCTTTTATATAAATAAATGATCAGTTCCTCCATTCCTTGTGGTTTTGCATGTTTTAGTTGGTGGATGAAATTCACCCAGGAGCAGTCAGTCAATAGAAGGCCTCTTTGCACCACTTCAATTAAGAGGCACTTTAGTGGCATAGAAGTCTTGTGCAATAGGATCTTCTTAAGTAGGACGCCCAAATGGATTGTCTGTCAACTCTATTAAGAGACTGACCTTATTAAAACTAACATTCAAAAAGACTAAATTAAATATTTGATTAAATAAAAGTACAGAAATAAAAAGATGGTCAATAACACTTCATCTTTCTTCTTTTATATCCTTGTTCAGCAAAGTAAGTAAGCATGTGCTTAACTTGAAGCATGAGCTTAAATCCCACTGAAGTTCACAGGACTTAAGCTCAGGCTTCAAGTTAAGCAAACGCTTATGTGTTTTATTAAATCAGGGTCTTAATCTTTATTTCGAAATTTCTCTTAGAAGCCCAAAGCTGAGAATTCCACAACAATGTAATGTCTGATTGAGTAACATCAACTTAATGGCACAATTCAAATGCATTCCCATTAAACAGAAATTATGTTAATACTGTCTCAACTAAGATGCTGTTCGTGCCATTCACTGTCACTGCCATTGGGCTACATTGATATCTTGAGAGAAATCCCAGTTAAATTGGAAATCCCTTTCAGTGGAATGGATTTTAATATAGTTTCTGAAAATTACCCTATACCAGAAAACAACATTTAAAAAGTCCTTTTAGTGTTAATGTGGCATTATACTGATGCTAACAGAACAGTATGAATGTTCTATCTTATTACTAGTGGCTCCTAAACACAAAGGTTAACCTTTCTGTCTACTAGCCCATGCTGATCACTGCCGCTTCTGAGCATCTAGCCATTCATGACTTGCATTAGAAATGGCGGGGAGGGGCATTGTCCATTTTATAGAAATAGATAAATATTTGGAATAAATATTGTAACTACTGTGTCAGACAAGAGTGTTGTAACCACATATTATAGTACATAAGTGAAACAGAAATGATTTCCATCTTGGGGTTGAGCGGATAGCCCACTTGATCTCACCTTTCGTGGAGGTGAGTGGAGGGAGTATCTGTTGTGTAGACAGGGAGGGTGGACATGTGGATTCATATTCCAAGCTCTGTAATGGTCTGAACAAGTTACTTATTCTCAGTCTCCCCATTGTAAAATGGGGATAGTGCCTAATTCACAAGGGTGTTGTAAGGCTTAATTAATGTCCATAAAGTGCTTTGAGATCCTTGAATGTATTCATAATAATTATTATTATTCCTATGATTATAATACAATAAAGTAAGATGCTATATAGTTGCAAAGTCTTTATTATTTTATTATTATAAACGTAATTGATTGCCTCCAGTTGGTACTAGACATGCTTTATTAGTATGAGCATAAGAATGGATTTCACCATGTAACATTCCTTTGTTTTCATTTTCGTTTTGTCCTTTCCAGAATCCCATCCTCTTTCTCGTGCAGAAATTTCTGAAGTGCAAAGTAGTTGAGTGCTTCCTGGGCCAGGAGCTGTCCTTGTCTCATTTGACTGCACAGCCTCAAGATGCTACTGCATTGTAAACTATAAATATCAAAATGGGTCATTCTGGAACTTTCTATCTCTGCTTTCCCCCTCAATGTAGTGGACTGCATGGATCCCACTTGTTCTGGGCGAGGAGTGTGCGTACGGGGAGAATGTCACTGTTCCGTTGGCTGGGGAGGAACGAATTGCGAGACACCAAGAGCTACCTGTTTGGACCAGTGCTCCGGACATGGGACCTTTCTGCCTGATACCGGGCTCTGCAGCTGCGATCCTAACTGGACCGGACACGATTGCTCAATCGGTAACTGCAGCAGTGACTTTTTTTTAAAAAAAAATTATAAAATATTAGCAGTTGGGTCTACAAACATGCACTGCGAATTTCTGGGTTAAACACATGTAGGGCATGACTGGAAGCATAACTGCTATCACTCGGCCACACAAATAATTCTGCTTTTATTGGTGAATTTATAGTAATAGCCCCATTAAAGCTCCGTAGGCATGCTATTGTTCATTATATTGCTATGAATTTAGTTTACAGGTTGCATATAGCTGCCTGTTGTGGTGTTAATTCTTGATAAAACTTTGTAGCCTCCAAACTTTGTAGTGTTTGGGGTTTGACTAAAGAATACTTAGTAATCTCACAATCATATAACAGTGAAAAGACAACAGAACCATTAGAGATAGCAGTTCTACTTTGTGTCTGTTCTCCCTCTAGTGTTTGCATGAAGCCTATGTCTACACTATGTGGTAAATTGACCCACACTACACAACTCGAGCTATGTGAATAACTCCTAACGTACCTTAGGTCGAGTTACCGCGGGGTCTGCACCACAGAGGGTTGATGGGAGAAACTCTCCCGTCGACTTACCTTATTCTTCTCATCGGGGGTAGAGTACAGGGGTCAACTGGAGAGCGATCTGCTGTCAATTTGGCAGGTCTTCACTAGATCCGCAAAATCGACCACCAGTGGGTCGATCTCAAAGCATTGATCCCGGCTGTAGTGTAGATACAGCCAAAGTATGTCATAGGCTGTGAACTAGAGAATAAGCCTTAATATGAAGAACTGTAGGCACTTGTAAAAGATCATGCAAGAAGGGACATAAATGACTGCAAGTATTTGAAAGGTGCAAACACCTACCAGAGAAAGCATTTTTTATGTGACATCTCCAGGTTTATTAACAAATTGGAGCTTAGACTTCTTCTCATTCCTCAGCTAAACAGGAAACTTCTTGGAAACGAGCAGTAGGTATCTGAAATAGAGACTCAAGAAAAAGATACACAGGCTTTTTCTCCCTTCTTTTAAGAATAACCCAGTCACTAAATGGCACCCTGGAAATACCATATGCACGTTAGTCTGGAACTCTGGAGCAACAGTCTGCTTGGCCTTTGTTCTGTATTCTGTGTTCACAAATAAGAAGTATAAAGAAGACAGCTGCAGACCACATCTGTAGTGGTTTCTTTACCCTATGCAGCTGTTGAGGAACTGAACCACAAATACAGAGTATAGTTCTGAGCAGTATTGTCAAGAAACTTAAATGAATTTGTAGCAGAGCAACAAAAAAAAAATCTTAAGAGAACTGAAAGGATTGATGTGGGAGTAAATATGACAAGTTGAATAAATAAGAATAGTTTAGCTAAGGGATTACTGAAGTGTGTGGAGAGTACGACCACGTTGACTGTCTACAAGTATTTCAAGAGTGTAAACTCCAAGGCTGGGGAGGAACTATTTAAGGTGGTTAATGAGGGTATAACCAGGAGTCATGGGACATAATTTAAAAAACTGACATCTAGACTGAATAGCAAGAAAATCCACTTACAAGTGAAATCGACTCGGTTGAAGAATATTCTCCCAAAGAAAGATGTGGAAGTCCGTTCACCTGTGACAATTAAAACTAGATTAGCCAAAGCTCCTGCATATGTAGTGTAGGGAACAATCTTGCACTGGCATGAGGACAGACTGGGTGATTTACTCTTTTTTTTTCCCCCAGCATTGACATCTTTGATTTCTTATACTGAAACATATGTAAGGGGGAGGGGAGAGGAAAGCTTTCAGCAGTTCTGCAACATGATTCACAACTGAATTCTTCCTCTGAGATTACATAGCGGTTTTAAGATTTTAAGGATGAGTATGGAAAATTTTTGCTTCTACATGCAAACATGCACACACCCCTCCTTTGGTTACATATGACCACCCATAAGATCATATATAAACCTTTGCTTATGCCACATTCATAAATCCTTGTAGGGTAAATTTTCTCTGGCAGAGGTTATACAGGAGAAACTTCAGCAACATCACTCCAAGGCTTCATTCTTCATGGAACCACATGTAACATTAAAGGTATTGTGCATTGCCTCACAGCTAAAGTCATTTATAAACACCCATTTATAACCTGGACCTCTCTAGTGGATTGATGCCTGAATTCTGAAGGACAGATTTACTCACCGAATGAGTGTGAGATTAAAATGTAGTGTGAAGGAGTATTAGTATATGTAACAGCACATGGCCATAACCAGGAACATGGCTCAAATTCTTCTTTGTTTCTTTGGTTAAATATTTTTTATAGTTCTATAATATAGAAACAAAAAAACCAGAAAAAATATACAGACTAGGGGCTGTATTCTGTGGTCAGTCACACTAGTATAAAACCCCAACGCAGCAAAACACTGAAACGTGTTAAATCAAATCCCTATTCAGCAAGGCAGTTAAGCATGTGGTTAGGACCCAATGAGATCCAAAGGACTTTGGCTGCAGAGACTGCTAATTCCTAAGGATAGCGTTTTTTCTGAGGCACCACACTGAGGAACATGGGGTGAAAACAGAGAGGGTGATTAACCAGTGGAACAAACTACCAAAGGAAATGGTGGATTCTCCATCTCTTGAAGTCTTCAGATTAAGACCAGATTTCTTTCTGGAAGAGACACTTTAGTCAAACACCGGTTACTGCACTCAACACAGGAGTAACTGGGTGCACTTCTATGGCCTGTATTATGCAGAAGGTCAGACTAGATTTATTGGTCCCTTCTGGCCTTAAAATCAATGACTCTCTAGGATTAAATAGGTAGACTCAATCTGACTTCTGTGGAAGTCTTGGGCCACAAGGAAAGCATGAGATGCTTAGTTCTACACGAGTCAGCAATATTGTCAAATGATTTGTGTTGCTCTGTTATATATTTAATGGTAGTTTGGAGTTTGTTTTTGCTGGCGTATATAAATAGTGCAGTACAGTTTGCAAATTCTGCCCTGTCCTATATGTTATGGGAAGAACAAGGACCTTAATGGCTTGTTCAGTGCCATATCTTCTGAAGTCTGTGCCAGCTGCAGGAGCACTCTTTGGAAAGGCAACTGCCACACTCAGGCCATTAACCTTTTAGAGGGGGAAAATTGCAAAACACATCTTAAACCAGTCCTTTTCTCTTTTTGTACTGGGGACAGTCATTCTGGGATCTCTTTCTTCCCAGGCAAGCAGGCAGTTCATTTCCCTCCGCAGGAGGATCGCAAATCAGTAGTTCTGTTTCTCCTAGGAAGGGAGGTAAACACAGGGATTCCCTTTTGATAGGGTCAAAAGGAGAAGGAAAACAAACCCAGACAACCCCTTCCTTCTCAGCAGGATAGCATAAACAAACATAAAGGGGTCCCTTTGCAGCAGGGTTCAGCTAAACAGCTCGCTGCAGAAGGGAAAATTTAGAAACCACGTATCAGGGCCTCACCAACTCTCTACACTTCTTAATGAGCCCCAGCCAAGGGCCCTTCTCCAAGCCTGGCAGCTAATGCAGTTTCATAGAGCAAGGTCTCTTAACCTCTTTGTTGTCTAGCCGGGGAAGGGAGAGATGGGGGAGGCACCTATAAGCTGATGTTTTATCACAAAATTGAATTTGACATGCAATGGACTCCCAGTTTTCTAAGCTATTTAGACATCATCAAATATGTTTGGATAATCAGGATTCAGCAGAACAGGGAAACATGGTGGCAGTTGCTTGAAAGTCAGATCCAAGTTATGGAAGGTCTACATAATATGGCTTCCACTCTTCTTGTAAATCTTTTCATATTTATTCAGATCCAGTTTTCCCTGAGAAATCTGTTCTGCTTCTTGATGGAATTCATTACATGTTATAAAATGAAAAGGGTGAGAGATACGATACTATCTTATGTATCGTGTATTTTGTGGGTAGCACCTTCCCAGAATCTTAATATTTAGACTTCTAGCATTTGTATACAAGCACTTATAAAATACTGTTTAGCTGTCTTCATGCAATGTAGTTGAATGGGACTCGTTTGTTTGTTTGTTTGTTTCTCTTCAGTTCCTACCTGTGTTTTATCAACTTCTGTCTTCATCTCTTTACTGGGATATAGAGTTTTCCCTTTAATAAATCGTCCCATAAGGGAGGTCTCTGTCTGAACCATGTGCTCCTCTGCCACCCATTGGCTTTCCCCGAGCCCTTAGTTTAAAAGCTCCCCTATAACCTTTTTAATTTTACATGCCAACAATCTGGTTCCCTTTTGGTTCAGTTGGAGCCTATCCTTTCTGTACAGGCTCTTCCTCCCCCAAAGGTTCCTCAGTTCATTATAAATCTAAATCCCACTGCTGAACAACATCATCTCATCCATGTACTGAGCCCCTGTATGTCTGCCTCTCTAAGTGGCCCTGTGTACGGAGCTTGGAAGCATTTCAAAAATGTTAACAAGAAGGTCCTGGACTTTAATCTCTTACCTAGCACCATAAATTTGGCCTCCAGGACCTCACCTACCTTTCCCTATGTCATTCATACCTACATGTACCATGATCACAGTCTCCACCCCAGTACATAAGTCTATCTAGATGTCCTGAGAGGTCACCCAGCAGGCAATTCCCCAGGAGGTTCTCCAGGTTATCACAAACCCAACTATCTATATTTCTAAAAATTGAATTCCCCATTACTTTTACCTGCCTTTTCCTAATAATAGGGGTCCCCTCTTCTGGAGGGGTAACCGTAGTGTGAAAGGATACCATGACATCATCTAGAAGGAGGGACCTAACTATGGCAATCATTTCTCTCTGCTCCAGCTTGATATTCTCCTTCCCTGAGACTTTCATCCTCCTCAATGGCACAAAGGCTGTCAGACTGGTGGTGGGACCACTATGCTGTGTCCCTGAAAGTCTTATCTATGTACCTCTCTGTCTTTCTTAGCTCCTCCAGTTCGTTCAATCTTTCTCTGTAAAATGTGTAACGCAGTGATTTGCACATTGTTTCCTGTTCTCTAGCTAACATCTGTGGGCTTCACTTGAGACATCTAAAACTAGACTGTAAAAAGCACCAATAAAAATGATGCTCTCTGGTCCATTTATTTACTCATGTAGAGTTGACGTAGCTGACAATGACTGCTACACATCGACTCGCATACAGTCAATGGACTCAATTTCAGTAACTAGAACATAATTGACCCATTGACTTGAATACGGAGTTGGCGTCTGTCACAATTACTTGAGACTGTTACATCTGGACTGGGCAAAGCAGTAAGAAAAATTATGCTGTGTCTATGGCAATCCAGAATTGATAGGGGGGGACATAAAATCAATGGTCATGAAGTTGTGTGGTCAGAGCAAGGAAATGGGAGCTGGGGCTCTTCCATTCCATTCCTACCTCTGCCACTGCCTAACAATGTTATTTGGGAGATACAGCTTGACCTCACTGTACTTCAGTTTCATCTTCTGAAAAATTGAGGTAAAAATGTTGCAAGGCTTAGTTACTAAAAGTTTGTAACAGGTGGCAGAGCTTTTTACTGACCCAGCCTACTAGAAACCTGCAGTCCTGGGACAAAAGGGAAGGGTGGTCGGGGAAGAGAGGAGACAGACAGAGACACGACCGACCTGAGGAGTTAGGTCATAAGACGTCCTGGAGGGAAACAATAGACAAGTGTAGGAGATAAAGGGGTAAGTTCAGATGCTAATTCAGAGCCTGTATTCTCTGGTGAAGAAGAGATGGATTGATAACATAAAAGTGTGGACAGGAATGGACTTCGTAGAGACTCAGGCACTGACACACAATCATCAGGGGTGGAGATAATTGGCTGATTGCTTATCAACAACAAATGCGGTTATGGGAGTGATGATGATGATTCTCTGTTGAGGGCAGGCTAGGGACTTAAAAGCTGATGCAGAGCCCATTGAAGGCAATGGAAAGACACCCGTTGCTTTCATTGTTCTTTCTTTATCCTTTTACAAGCACCCTGAGATTATTGGATTTAAGAGTCTATGTAAGGTGAAGGTATTATTAAAATATTGATTGGTTTCATTTATTATAGTTGAATCATACAAGTTAGCGATTCAACGACCTTTTGGGCAGTGGGCTAATTGTTTTTCTCCCACCTCTGACTTGTTTGGTTCATTGAAATACACCTCTACCCCGATATAACGTGGTCCTCGGGAGCCAAAAAATCTTACCGCGTTATAGGTGAAACCGCTTTATATCGAACTTGCTTTGGCCTTGAGCATTTCCGTTATTAATAGTCACTTCCCGCCCCTCCTGTCCCCTGACTGCCCTGACCCCTATCCACACCCCTGCCCCCTGACAGGCCCCCCGGGACTTCCACGCCCTATCCAACGCCCCCGTCCCCTGACCGCCCCGCTCCCAGAACCTCCAAACCATCCAAACCCCTCCCCCCCCGTCCCCTGACCGCCCACCGAGACCCTCTGCCCCTTATCCAACCCCTCGGCCCCGGCCCGGCACCCTTATCATGCCGCTCAGGGCAGCGTGTCGGAGCCAGACACGCTGACGTGCTGATCCGCAGGGTCACGCAGCCCCACCCTCCAGAACACTGCTTTACTGCGTTATATCCAAATTCATGTTATATCAGGGTAGAGGTGTACATGTATTTTATGTAGTCCAATTAGGAGAAATGGAGAATAGGAAAGAGTAAGTTTAAAAGAAGAAAAGCAAATAAAATGTCTCTTTGTTTTTCCTAATGGCTTTTTCCATCAGAGACTGCCGGGGATTATTACAGACAGATATTTTATGTATACACACACATACACACATGCATGCTTTTCTTGGAATATCAGCAGCTCTAATTATTTTATCAGACAGTGTCATATCTCATTGGTCAAACAGCACCAGGATTAACACAACATGTGAGAAAAAAATTAATTCCCCCAGGCTCAGTGGTGTCAACCTTACAAAACAAAACCTCATGTTAAACTCACATTATGCCCAAAGCCACCAAAATAAAAATCCGTCTCTACAAAATGCTTGCGTAATTCCACCTTTAAACCATCATTCCCTTCATTAAGGAGCGAGAATGTATCTGTATGAGACGGATGTTACATCAGCTGTCACATAAAATAGGCCTACACATCACTGCAGTGCAGAGCTATTCATGCAGTGCCCAGGAAGGCTCTGGTTTGCCTTTTTGCCTCTTTTTGGCTCCAAGATACATTGGCTAAAGCAAAAGAAAAAAATCCTGAATGATAGCCTCTGAAATTGATAAACTTCCATTCGTTTCAGATCTGAATGACTTAAAAAGAAGATTTCAGGCACTGCTGCATTTTCAGAAACTGCTTTAAATGATCCCCCTTCAACTTGTAACTTGTTCATCTCACTACTCTTGCAGCCCTCCTGTCTGTAAAACTCTCATAGAAGGCAATAGGACTTTGCTTGGCAAAAGGGCTTCAGAGATGGGCCCTGAAAGATACTGGCAGAGTCTGTTCTGATGCAGAACCAGTACTATAAGCCTACCCCGAAGATCTTCCTCCCATTGCTTTCAGTGGGTGTTTTGCAGCAGTCAGGATTTCAGAATTAGGCCCTACATAATCAAGACATGCTGATTCATGTAGCTCTGAACCTCCCTGTTTAACTATCTGCATAGAAGCAAAATCTCCATCTGAGAGAACAAAGCAGGTTCAGCGCAGCCAAGTTATATTTGGCTCTGACTGGCACTTCCTCCCCCAAGCTGAGGCTAACTTAAGCCACTGATGAGCCAAAGCTGCTCTGGGGAATGGTGAATATTGTGCATCATATGGACCAGCGGCCCTGGCTATAGCTATGAAAAGGTCAATCAGCACAGTCAACCAAATTGTGGTAGTGTCCTTTGTGAGTGCTCTTCAGAGGAGAAGAAACACAGGGCTTCCTGCACCCTCTGTCCGCAATATTGAATGGTCATAATTGGCCCTTAACCTGCAGTCTGAGAGGTTCTCAAAAAGGCAGGAGATTTTCCTGTCTTTTAAAACTCAAATAGGTCACTTGCTTACAACTGAAAGCCCACCCTGAGCAGCATGAACGGCAAACCAGTGACTTGGTGTCAGGAGTCGGATTTGACCACTATTGCTTGATACTCTCTCTTGTCTAGGGCGCTGCTGAGACATCTGGCAGACTGAGTATGTGGATGCAGCCAGCACTATCTCTGTGATCTACCCTGTTCTCAAATCCAATTGGGATGTGTTCAAGAGCAGTTTGAGACAGTTCTTCTCCAGTGGGGGTGATCAGATAGCAAGTGTGACAAAACCAGGACTGGGAGAGGGGAAATTGTTGCCTGTATAAGACAAAGCCCCAAATATCAGGATGGTCCCGATAATATCGGGATGACTGGTCGCCCTGCCTCCAGCACCTCACTCACTTTACTCAGCAAAGGCAAATTAGACATCAAGTGGTAGATGGTCTAGATCAGTGGTTTTCAAACTTTTTTTTGCATGGCCCACTTGAAAATTGCTGAGAGTCTCGGCGGACCACTTAATGATCTTTCCAAACGTTGTTTGTACCATTAGCTAACTATTGTAAAGCGCTTTGGATAAAAGCACTATATTAAAAAAAAAAGTTAATAATAATTAACATTTTTTTTCTACACATAAAAGCACACAACTCATATTTTAGTATCAGTAGACTTACCTTTCTAATGCGATGGATATGCCCTCTCTCCCACGCCACAGCAGCCACAGAGCTGAGGCTGAGAAGGAGGGCCGTCTCTCCCCAGCAGACGCAGCCCCGGAGCTGGGGAAAGTCTCCTTTTTCTCTGGCCACTGCAGCCCTGCACATCCTAAATTCCTCCCACCCCCTCTTCTCACCCTACTGCCCCCTCCCATCTACCCCCTAATCCCCCAAGGCCCACCTCACCTTGCATGTGTGTCTTTTCCAGGGTTCAGGCACCTAATTAGGTGGGTGGCCCTTCATTCTCTTGTGTGCTGCCGCCCAGGCGCACATCTTAGAGGAAACTATCCACGGACCACCTGAATGGAGCTCCCGGACCACTGGTGGTCCATGGACCACAGTTTGAGAACCTCTGGTCTAGATAATATAGTCCTGCCGTGAGTGCAGGGGACTAGACTAGATGACATCTCAAGGTCCCTTCCAGTCCTATGATTCTACGGTCAGGTCAGTTACATCAAGCAGAAGTTTCTTGAGCTCTTTTTGGACAATTGCTGGCTTCTGTCAGAGGACAGCTCCTCTAATTCTCTCCCTCAGTGGTCACTAGAGCATGAGGCTGCTGACTAGAGCAGGGTGGAGAAAGGTAATTCTGCATCTCAGAGGATTTGGACATTTGGACATTTGACATTTGGATTTGTTCTGATTTGGAGCCCAAACCAAACACTTTAAAATTCTCAGTGAAAGGGAGTGAAGCTTCTGGGCAGTCTGCCTGGTGGCTACCCCAGAGCCACAGACCCTGGAAGCCTTGGGGAACGCCACCTGGTGGGCTGCCATTGACTCTGGAAGTCCGAGTTGCCAAGGAGCCATGAGCCTGGCATCTTGGGAGCTTGCTCTCCCAGGTTCCCCCTCAGACCTCTTGACAAGCTGTGGAGGAGCTGAAAGCCACAGCTCCCAGGGCTTCCAGGCTTCTGGCTCTCCTTCAGACTACCTGGCAGACTGAAGATAAGCCAGGGGCCTGGAACCACTGGCACTTTGCTCTTCTCTGCTGCCAGACAAGCTGCAGAGGAGCCTGGTAGCTTGAGAGCCAGGGCTTCTAGGCTCTCGGCTTCCCATCAGTCCGGTTTCCCACCAGCTTACCTTCCTGCCTCCTTGGCAGCCTACCCAGTGTACCACTGTAACTTCATCAAAATCAAACTGTTTCACCAAAACATTTTAAGTTTCATGAATGGCACTTTGTGACAGACAAACCTTCCATTAGAGAATTCCCAACCAGTCCTTCTGTTGAGACTTCAGGCCCCCAGGGCAGGTGGAGCTGGGTTCCAAATGGTTGGCCTGAATGCACGAATCACTAGGCGGGATTCTCTAGGCCTGTGTTATGCAGGAGGTCAGACTAGATGACCAGAACAGTCCCTTCTGGCCTTTAAAATCTCTGGATGAAATTCCTTGGTTAAAACTCCATGTAGATTAATACTATATAGATACACTATTATTTCATTTTGTATGTGCACTTAGAGCTTGTGGAATAAGCACATTTTTATTAATCAGAAAACAAGTGACTGTATAAAAATATACTTTAAATCTGATTAGTTTTTCAGGAGGGAGAATACTTTTCTTCCTGTACTGGGGGAACTCCCATGGATGCCTATGGACATTGCATAGAAATTTGGTGTCTGATCCTTCATCACAGATGACAGGGAACTTTATTGTTCATGTCAGGCACAGGTGCAGGATCAGACAGTCAGCAAGGAGAATACAGCACACTGCCGGTAAAGCCAGGGAAGCAAGCGTTCTGCTTAAGAGACAATATGTTACTATGGAGATTGCAGAAGGGCTTGATAAGATGTCATGCAGCTTTAAAGGAAGCAAAAAGGAAGAACTGGAAGACTCAGGATTGATAATGGGGTATGGTTCAATGGACACCAGGGTATCAGTGACTGAAAATCATTACTATCTAACTACTGTTTCGTGATCTGTTTAAAGCGATTATAGTGTGCACTGACCGGTTATCAGTAGATTGATGTCCACACTGTAAAAACCACCATCAAAGTTGGCACTAATTGGTATCCTTTTAGCAGCATTAGCAGAGAGGTCAACATTTGAATGGGCCTTGGAGAATGTAGTACTCCCTTTTCCCATAAAGGTGATTTTTCTAGGTCAGGGTTGAGGAATATTAGCAGCATGGGGAAAGGAGGAGGGGAAGCTTTCAGTGCTGCTGTTGGTGTATACCAGCTGTGTGGGTAAATAAAGGACTCAGGGAGCTAGTCTGTGTATAGGTGTAGGTGTATTGATCTGGCACCTTTCACCAAAGCTAAATTTGCAGTATGTATTTATTTAACAAAGCAAAAAGAATGATAAAACTAATATTAAAAGTTCCAAATTGCAGAGAAGAAGCTTACCTGCAAAAAATACGCTCGCAAACTAAGTTGTGCCTGATCACACAACAATACTGAGATCTGAGCAATGAAATTACAGTTGATTCTAGCAGTTGCATCGGAGCATAGTTTGTTCAATTTTATTTATGAAACAAAAACGAATTGAACTGAAATTTGGAAGGGAGCAAAATGTAATTCTTACTAATGACAGAAAGGGTGAGCAAAATGCTTTACTGCTATCAAAGTCGTCTTATGCTTGTGGACAGGGAGAGGAAATTAAATTTAGCCCAGAAAAGAATCCCTGTTAGGAGCCTCATTTATGCAGTAGGAATTGTTCCTGCTCTGGGAAGCTTTAACCCACATCCCAGAAAAGGCTACAATCCAATTAAACATCAAAGGCTCAAACAAAATCCTGCGGGTTGGGATATTTAGTTTTATTTAACGAAAGTTAACCCCAGGAATAAAATCCTCGGAGACATGGCATTTCATGCCCAGCTATCCGACAGTAAGTGACCATTTAAAATAATGTTCAGAATAATAAATTTAGAAAAGATTGACAATGGGGAAGAAGTAAATCACAGCCATTTGGGAGAATCTGTAGACCATGTGGTGGTCAGCCCCTCAGGATGAAATTAGGGTATACAGAATCTTATAAATGTTACAAATGTTTAGGAGCATATATACAGCATGTTGAAATTGCTCTTGGAAATGTGATTTGTTTTTATGACCCTTCTAATGTCTCAGTTGGTAGTACTGCACGTTATATAGTTACCTAGAATTTACTAGACTGGCTTACAGCATTCATCCATTAAGTCTACTGTCTTTTCTCTTCATGGGAATCATGATTATTGTTTGTATTACTGTAGCACCTAGAGGCCCAAGCAGGGTTCCATTGTGCTGTTTGCTGCCTGTCCACCCAGTAAGAGACCGTCCCTGCACCAAAGAGTTTCTAATCTCAGTAAACAGTTGAAGGAATTACTATCCTCACCCCACCCCCAACCGATTAGGCAGGTGGAGAAATGAGGCACAGAGAGATGAAGTGACTTGTTCAAGATCACATAGAAAATCTATGGAAGAACCTAGAGTTGAACCCAGATCTCCTGAGTCACATTCCAGCATCTTAATCACAAGGCCAGCCTTCCTCCTGTGAAGGACAGTAAGATGGTCTTGGTGTTAAAGTCAGGAGTGGGAGCCAGGAGCTGTGGGTCCTATTAATGGCTCTACCCTATAGGCGCCAACTCAGTGGGTGCTCTGGGGCTGGAGCACCCATGGGGAAAAATTAGTGGGTGCTCTGCACCCACCAGCAGCCAAGCTTCCCTCTCAGCCCCCACCCCCCACCTCACCTCCTCCTCCGCCTCCTCCCCTGAGCGCACCGCGTCCCTGCTCCTCCACCTACCTTCCAGCGCTTGCCGCCTCCAAAGAGCTGTTTGGCTGTGTAGCAAGCTCTGGGAGGGAGGGGGGAGGAGCAGGAACGTGGTAGGCTCAAGGGAGGAGGCAGGGCCAGGGCGTGGATTTGGGGAAGGAGTCGGAATAGGGGCAGGGAGGGGGCAGGGACTATGGGGAAGGGGTTGGAATGGGGGCAGGGCAGGGGCAAAACGGGGCAGGGCTGGGGTGGAGTCGGGGCGGGGCCGGGGGCAGAGGGGGGTCAAGCACCCACTGGCGCTAACAGAAGTCAGCGCCTATGGACCATAGTTTTCTTGTGTGACTCTGAGCAAGTCACTTAACCTTAATGTGTCTCAGTTTCCCCATCTGTAAAATGGACGGAAATAAGTCTATCTCACAGGTGTGCTGTGAGGTTTAGTTCATTGAAATGCAAAAAGGGCTCAGGGATCCTCAGATGGAAAGTGCTATGGAAGTGCAAGAAGTGTGTCAGTGTATTGTTGTAAGAGACAATGCTTCAGACGACCTGGAATAGTGCAGATTGTGCTTACCAATGGGCCTTGCTTTATATCACACTGCACATTCTCTCCTGTCAGTTCAAGCTGAGTGCAGGCTGATTAAGACTAATGCTGTGGTAAGCAAAAGAATGCAGGGCGGGCCTCTTTTAGGACCATAGCCAGTAACGCTGAGTGTGTTGTAGTACATCAGCGCTAATCAAAAAGTCATGTGACCTTCAATTAATGATATTAACATAAATCACGTAACCATTATCTAGTCATTAGTGGGGTGGAGGGCTTTTTAAAGGCTTTACATTACAAATTTGGTAATTCAATGGCAAGGAAAGGGCTTCTAAAGTTCTTCTATTGGATTCTGCTTCGCAAAATGGTTCGAAAGGTTTTTAAAGTCTTTTTTAAATGAGTTAAAAGGTAGCACCTTTCAAAAGGCTAATTAGCTTTATGCCTTCCAAAATCCTGCTTTCACTATAGGTCACAATCAAATCATGGGAGTTTCTTGACGCAAAGGAACACCTTGGATAATGCATTGATGTCCAAATACTGTTAATTATGAAGCCTGATTCCCTCTGTTCCCCTACCCCCACCCTGGTACATCCCACTCCTACCTTTTTCCATTCCTGGCTCTGTAAAATGATCACGGGCTGTTTATACAGCGCTGCTCCCTTCACCAAGTGTAGCATTTAGTACTGTGCACTATCTCCACTCCATGCTTCATTTCTGAAAAAAATCTATACAGCACTGGAAATTGCCTGAGACAAGCCAACTTGAAACCAAAAAATCCCAGTTAAGACAGGTTTTAATTATTAAATTTTCTATTAATATGTTGAAGGTCAGTGGAACTGCCCCAGTTTTCAAGAAGCTCTGGGCAATTTCACCTGATCTTATATTTTAGCACTAAATCCATACTTATTAAAGGATTTAGCAGGTAGGTCAGAAGTGGCTAAATCTCTGACTCTGCTTCACATGAATACTGAACATTTTTTTTCTTCATCTGTACTGCTCCTCACTACGCTGGAAATGTTTAAAATTTTGCCATGTCCATATTAGGCACTTAATTTTTTTAAACATGTAGAAACCGATTTGTGACAAATTAAGTAAAAATTGGCATAATTATTCTTTACCTCCCACCTGATTCTGTTTTGAAACACAAGATTATACCATATGCTGCGGTGAAGGCTATTGTGTATGTAGTATCAATTAAAAGGGGTCATTCTGACGTTAAGATCTGGGAGTCCTTGAAGGAAGCATTCCGCAGGTAGCGAGGTGCATGGTGGGGTTTTCTTTCTTCTGGTGCATCATAGTCAGGGAACCAAGCTATTTACTTTCTAAGGGAAACACTGTGGTCAGCCTCTATGAGGATGTGCGTAAATGGAGAGGGATACAAGAATCATGCACTTTCGTCCTTACATCCTGCACAAGAAATAGCCAGAATCCCATTGGAATGAGGTGAGGACAGAGTCAAAGCTCCCTTTCCCCCATCTCACCTCAGTGAAAACAGAGCTGGTCAAAGAGAGGTTGGATCCTCCTCCAGGGTGGTGTAGCTGACACACTTGTGCACTGCCTGGGAGCCCCCAGGAATATCATGGCTGAACCACAGGACTGCACAGCCCATTCTCACACCTGATAATGCACTCGATAGCTCCTTGGATACAGTCTACCCCAAAACCCATTCAAAAGGTTCTGCGTGGTCACAGAAATCACCAAATGCCCCCACAATGTAAAATTAAATGAACTCAGTCCCCTAATGTTGCTTGACCTTCTCATAAACAAACTAGGGAAATGCAACCTAGAAGGTGGGTGTATAAATGGTTGGAAACCTGTTCCCAGAGAGTAGTTATCAATGGTTCACGGTCAAGCCTGGAAGGGTTATGTCGGGTGGAGTCCCGCAGGGATCAGTTCTATGTCCAATTCTGTTCAATATCTTCGTCAATGATTTAGATAATCGCATAGAGAATACACTGATAAAGTTTGCAGATGATACCAAGCTGGGAGGGATTGCAAGTGCTTTGGAGGATAGGATTAAAATTCAAAATGATCTGGACAAACTGGAGAAATGGTCTGAAGAAAATAGGATGAAATTCAATAAGGACAAATGCAAAGAATTCCACTTAGGAAGGCATAGTCAGTTGCACACATACAAAATGGGAAATGATTGCCTAGGAAGGAGTACTGCGGAAAGGGATCTGGGGTTATAGTGGATCACAAGCTAAATGTGAGTCAACAGTGTAACATTGTAGCAAATAAAGCAAACATCATTCTGAGATGTGCAGGAGTGTTGAAAGCAAGACACAAGAAGTAATTCTTCCTCTGTACTCCGCGCTATTAGGCCTTAGTTGGAGAATTGTGTCCAATTCTGGACACCACATTACAGGAAAGATGTGGACAAATTGGAGCAAGTCCAGAGAAGAGCAACAAAATGATTAAAGGTCTAGAAAACATGACCTCTGAGGGAAGATTGAAAAAATTGGTTCTGTTTAGCCTGGAGAAGAGAAGATTGAGAGGGGACATGATAACCGTTTTCAAGTACATAAAAGGTTGTTACAAGGAGGAGGGAGAAAAATTGTTTTCATTAAACTATGAAGATAGGACAAGAAGCAATGGGCTTAAATTGCAGCAAGGGAGGTTTCGGTTGGACATTAGAAAAAACTTCCTAACTGTCAGTGTACTTAAGCACTGGAATACATTGCCTAGAGAGGTTGTGGAATCTCCATCATTGGAGATTTTTAAGAGCAGGTTGGACAAACACCTGTCAGGGATGGTCTAGATAATACTTAGTCCTGCCATGAGTGCCAGGGACTGGACTAGATGACCCTTCCAGTCCTAGGATTCTGTGATTCCATGAAATAAACTTGACTTCTGCTGATCAGCTGGTTCATGCTAATTAGTGTAGCTGGTTCAATAGTGAGGGTGGGGAGCAAGGCGTAGTGTTAGTGACCTACAAGCCCCACACTGGTCAGTTGGAGAACTGGCTGAAGCTCTAGATTTTCCATTTCTTGATTCCCCCTGCTGCTGTAGAGGTTTGTAGGGTATTCCGCAGTTCTTTGGACAGCACCTTTGCTTTCTACCCAGCACTGAGCCAGGCCTTGGGAGCCAGCCACCACCTTGTTTTTTTTCTGTTATTCTGTTCCATAGGGAAGGGACATCAGAACTTTCCTGGGGCACAGGTAGAGGTGGGTCAGATTTTCCTCTCTGACATGCATAGACTGTTTGGAGCCAATAGGAGCCCCATTCAAGCTCAGAATTTGGCCAGCAGTTTGTCCACAAGCTCATTTGAATTTCTGCAAGGAACTGCAGGCGTCCCTGACAGCAAAGAAAGAAAAACAGTATGGAAAGGATGTAGGAATATACAATGCACCTAGGAATAGGCTGCGGAATAGCTAAGCTATTTGTACAAACAGTAAAAGAGATTAAAGATGAAAGGAAATATTTAGCCACCTTTTGGGGACAGCTGGTGTGAAAATAGTTGTTAACAGGCAGGGCTTTTATACTCAAGTGGAGTGTTCTAGCTAAGCTTAAATAGGCAGGAGTAGCATAATGCAGCTGGCCAGAGCCTATGGATACAATAACAGGAGAATTAAAAGCTTTTCTTCTACTGATTCACTCACACGACTCACATGTTAACTAATCACACTCTAATTTTAACAACAGAATTGGGAAACTTGAAAAAAAATGTGTCTCCGATTAAAAGTGGAGATGGCAAATTCTATCGCTCGGTCCAAATGATAAAGTAACAATTCACCTGCCCTCTTCAGTAAATTAGCCTTGCCTGTTTCAAGTTGCCTGCAAAGACCTGTATTTAAAAGAAAACCTAATCTCAAATCCCCTTTGATCATGTCTCTGAGGCCCACCATAAAAATAAAAGCTACTCTGGCTATTTAATCATCCATTAGACACCTGTGAGCACAAGAAGATCAGGTTATAAAGGGCTAGTTGATGTGTGGTAAGCTGTGTGCTGTAAGGCTATTTAAATTGTACAGTTCACAGCTATTTTTAAACTGGCTGTTAAATGGAAGATTTAGATTGGCAAATGCCTGGCTCTCCTTGTCAAGAATCATTAAATTACACATTAATGTGACTGTCTGAAGTACCTTTTTTTCCACAGGTATTGATATAGATTGTCAGCTGAGATTCTTTGTTTAGGGCTCTTTGGGACTAGAATCTTAGATATCTAGGGACAAATTCTCACCTAGAGAAATTCCATTGCGGTCAACACCATTTGAGGATTTGGCTTTTTTACACTAGAGGTGGAGAAGCTCTATTAGATCATGGGTTCTCTACCTGAAGGTCACAGCCACCCTGTCCTTGCCATGTTGCTAAAAGGGAGGAAGCTCTGACTAGATCCCAGCTAGATTGGAGGGTTTCTGCTGTGGAGAAGGAGGTTCTGGTGTAGAAAAGGTTCAGAATCACAGTTTCAGATCATCTAGTGCATGCCCCTGCCACTGCAGAGTTGTTCTCTACAGTGCTAGTGGATGTTCCAGTTGAGATTTCAATGTCCCAAGCAATGGGGCTTCCACCCGTTTTCACAGAAGACTTATTCCACAGAGATTCACCTTTGGGAGCTTTTTCCTAACACTTACCTGAATTTACCCTTTGCGTAGTGCCACTTCACTACTCTAGTTTCACACATTTAAATAACTCATCAGTTTCTCAAGATGGATTCATAATAGCCTCCTTTTGTCCCCACTTTCATTTCTTCTCAGCTTTTCTGTAGAAATATGACCTGCTAAGGGTTCCTTTCTCCCAGTCTTGTAGATAGAGAACAGGGTAGGATGTCAGGAGATCTGGGTTCTCTTTCCATCTCTGCCACTGATTTCTTGTATGTCCCTGTGCAAGTCATTTAGCTTCTCTTTGTCTCAATTTTCCTTGTCTGTGAAAATGAAGGTGATGCCTACTTACCCCACAAAGGAATGTCATCAGACTGTAACCCACTAACATTTGTTAAAGTGTTTTGAGATGCTTGGATAGCAGGCTCAATATATGTGCAAAGTATTATTGTGCGGATGTTTATATAGCTCATTGCAGTAACAAAAGACTCAATCCTATAAGATGCTGAATATCTCATTCTCTCTCTCTCTCTGGGTACTTAACTGGCCTTCTATTACCATAACATTTGAGCACCTAACCTTCCTCTGCAGCATGGGGCACGGGTCAGTTGCTAGTTTGAACTAGAGTAAAGGTGGATTCTCTGTAACTTGAAGTCTTTAGATCAAGGTTTGAGAGCTTTGGTAACTCAGCCAGAGGTTATGGGCCTATAACAGGAGAGGGTGGGTGAGGTTCTGTCGGTGCAATGTGAAGGAAGCTAGACTAGAATATCATGATGGTCCCTTCTGGCCTTAAAGTCTATGAGTCTCTGAACCTGTTAATGGATTTTATCCTCACAACACCTCTATGAGATAGGGAGATGCTGTTGTCCCCCTTTTACAGATGGGGAGCCTAGGTACAGATAGGGTTGCCAATTTTCTAACTGCACAAAACCAAACACCCTAGCGCCCCACTTCCCTGAGGCCCCGCCCCCTGCTCACTACATTCCCCCTCCCTCGGTGGCTCACTCTCCTCCACCTTCACTCACTTTCCCTGGGCTAGCGCAGAGGGTTGGGGTGGGGGGAGGCTCTAACTGGGAGTGTGGGCTCCAGGGTGGGGCCAGAAATGAGGGGTTCAGGGTCCAGGAAGGGGCTCCAGGCTAGGGCAGGGATTTGGGGTGCGGAAGGGGGTGAGGGCTCCGGTTCGGGGTGCGGGCTCTGGGGTGGGACTGGGGATGAGGGGTTTGGGGTGCAGGAGTGGGCTTCAGGCTAGGGGGTGGGGCAGAGGGATTCAGAATCTGGGAGGGGGGTACCGGCTCTGGAATGGGGGTGCAGGCTCTGGGGTGGGGCCGGGGATGAAGGGTTTGGGGTGCAGGCGGGGGCTCCAGGCTGGGGCTGAGGCCGAGGAATTTGGAGGGCAGGATCGTGCTACGGGTTGAGGCAGGGGGTTGGGGTACAGGAGGAGGTATGGGCTCCGGGGTGGAGGTGTGGGCTCTTTTGTGGGGCTGGGGTGAGGGGTTCAGGGTGTGGGAGGGGGCTCTGGGCTGGGACAGGGGGCTGGGGTATGGGGGGGTGAGAGCTCTGGCTGGGGTTGTGGGCTCTGGGGTGGGGACAGGGATGAGAGGTTTGGGGTACAGGAGGGGGGCAGGGGACTCAGGGCTGGGGCAGGGGGTTAGGGCATGGGCTTACCTCGAGTGCCTCCCAGTCAGTGGCACAGTGGGGCTAAGGTAGGTTTCCTGCCTGACTTGGCTTCACACTGAGCCCCTGAAGCGGTGAGCAGATCCGGCTCCTAGTTTGGGGGGCCAGGCGGCTCTGTGCTCTGCTCTCGCCCGCAGGCACTGCTCCTCCCACCCCTAGGTTCCATTGTCTGGTGCTCGTGGTGGGGGCAGCACACGGAGCCCTGGACTTAAATGCAAAAAGTCTTGAACTTCTTCAATCTCAAGGCATTTCTTCTCCTCTGGTTACGGGGTCTTTGCCATAAAGTGTTTAGTTTTTACTCTGTTTACTTTATTTTCTCCCAGACTTATCGTCTCACAGGTCAGCCAAAGAGAGCCAACTTTTTTCAGTGCAGGTGCTCAGCTTGACTCCTACATGAGTTAATTTGAACATCGAATGCAATCACATGATACCCCAATAGGCCTAGTTCCGTGACTGTGTAGTCTGCTGATTAGAGCAGCGGGCAGGAAATAAGGATTGCTGGGTTCTGTTCCCAGCTATCCTACTGATCTGAGGGGCATCACTTAACTGGTCTGTGCCTCGTTTTCCCAGTGTGCACTGTGGCGTGACAATACTCACAATCCCACATGAGAGTTGAGAGAATCAATTTGTTAATTCCAGAAACAAAGGGTAAAACTTTCAAAAACACAAGTGACTCAGGAACCTACAAACCTTTAAAAATCTGGGCCTTTGGCACTTTGGAGCCTGTGTTCCATTGACTCCTGAGGGCCAGATTTTAAAGATATTTAGGCACCTACAAATACAGATAGGCTCCTGGTGGGGTTTTCAAAAGCACCTAAGCACCACTAGCCACCTACCTGCATCGTTAGGCTCCTAAATACTTCTGAAAATCTGTCCCTAAGTCACTTTTGAAAATGGCACTTAAGGTCATGAGTCACTTCAGTGCTTCTGAAAATGGTAGTCCAAGTACATTATTAGAAATTGAATGCTGCATGATTCAGCAGAAAGAGTTCAAGGACAGAAATGAAGGGAATTGGCTGGAGGAGAAGGGATGGATCGTGGGTTTCCAACCCTCTAGGATTGGCCTGGAGTCTCCAGGAATTAAAGATTTAATATTTAATTAAAAATTATGTCACGTGATGAAATCTTCAGGAATACATCCAACCAAAATTGGAAATCCAAGGTGGATCACTTGATAAATTGCTCTGCTCTGTTCATTTCCTCTGAAGCATCTGGCACTGGCCGCTTTCAGAAGACAGAATAGTGGGCTTGATGGACCATTGGTCTAACCCAGTATGGTTGTTCTTATATACTTATGTTCTTACAATTGCAAACACATAAATTGTAGTATGTGGCAAGCAGCTAGAAAGTTTGTAAGGCATTTTGTGAATGAGGTGTGTTCTACAAGGGCTAAGTATTATTATTTCTTACAGTAATTACTCTCTGTAAAGAGCTTTGAGTGCCTTGAAGGAAAGGGTCCATTTAATTGTAAGGTCGTAAAACCCCTGCTGACTGGCTTTATGGACACACCAAATCTCCCTCTCCAAATCAAAATGAACTCAGCAGCCCCACCAAGCATAGCAGAAGCACCTCAAAGTCTCTGTATATCTGAAGATCCCTGTCACTGGCCATATTAATTAGAAAAAGACTAAGGCAAGCTTATATAAGGGTGAATTTCAGTCAGGTGTGATGTTAATGCAGGCTGAGTAGTCCTGAATTTTTTATGTGCAGTCAGTGACCTGAAGCAAATGTTTCATCTGATACCAACCCCTTCTTCACCCACAAACTTCTAGGACTAAATCCTGCCCCTAATATACTGAGACACACAAAAGGGGAGAGACTGAAGCCATCCTGGGCTCCTTAGCCACGCTGGTGGGACATAACAGGATGGCGTGAGGAGTGGGAGGGAAATGTGCTCCGTAGAGCACCTTACTGCACCTTAACATGAGAGTGTCATGCACAGTTCCTCGTGCCTGCTAGCAGCATACATGCTTAGGGCTGTGGGGGCCTCTTAACACCCCAAGCAAGCTGATCCTTCCCCACTCAGCTGTGGCCTGCTAGCTGGTACATTCGCCACTGCCCTGCCTGTCGAGTACTTGGCTAGAATTCTGCCCAGCTCTGCACAGGCGCACTGAAAGGAAAAATGTTCCTGTCCCCTCTCCCTATGCCCTCCTTCCTCTCCCCCCCACCCCCCGTGAGGGTTATAGCAGAGAGAGTCGTGTCCCTAGAAACGGACGGCAGCTAAGGGGGATTAAATACTGAACTGCTGGGCAGATTCGGCCCCGTTCATATGTGCTGTGCGGAACTGCCAGGGAGTAGAGGGAGTCATTAGTCTGAGAAGAAGTCAAGGTGTTTGAACTCACATGTGGCTTGAAAGGGGGAGAGTGTCGTTAGGTTTGTGTTACACAGATCGAAGGGAAGAAGTCAGCTGACCAGTCTGGAGTCCAGTGAAGCAGCAATGGAGGCATGTCATTTCATTTGCTGCGTAACACCACTTTGGGGTTTGTTTTCCTGTGAGCCAGTGTCCAATGATAACAGCAGAAATAGGCACTTACCATCTGTGTCATGGATATCTGGTCCCCTCCAGCCCTTTTTCTCCAGACCAATAATAAAATAAGATGTAGATGAAAGGGCCAGGTTTTAGGATTTTAGGGCCAGATTTTCAGCGATGCCAAGCACCCCACAGTCTCACCAGAGATCTGTGGGCACCTAGCACATCTACAGATAAGGCCTGCAGGGTCTGATCCTGCCAGGAGACGAGTGCCAAGGTATTGAGCATCCTCAGCTTCCAGTGACATCAGGGAGAGTTGAGGACACATAGCAGCCCCGCAAGCAGCAGACCATAAATCTCATCAGATAAGAGTATAGGCCCCTCAGTGCCCGGAAGAGGATTTTTAATGAGGGAGCGGTAAAACAGAGTCCTGGCTTCACCCACAGAGAAAACCTAATAAAAATGTTCTTTATTAACGTTAACCAAAACTAAAAGAGGTGATTTAATGAATCTCAGCTCCTGCATCATGGGATAACAAGCTGCAAATAAACTTTGCCAGCACTTAACTTTATCATTGGTGATTTATCAGTGCATTGTTTTCACACTTAACCAGTTTTTAATTAAATTTGACTTTTGTTCCGTTTGTTGGAAGAGCCTTTCCCTTTGGATGTGGTCAGCACAAAAGCTTGAGGAGTGTGATAGAATTTGAAAGCAAAGAGGAGGATCAATCGCAGCAGACCTCTGCAATCCATGTCCGTCTCTTTTTTCTAATCTATTTATTAGATTCTTATTGTCAGAAAGGATTAGTGTTATGAGCGGCAGGAATTCCTTTCATTCCCCGTAAGGCGAGGTAGTGAAGTGTGGCTGCTTTGTTAACAATAACATTCTGGATTTCTCCCCCGACCCCACCCTCTCTCTTTTCTCCTCTCCCACAGAGATTTGTGCAGCGGATTGCGGAGGGCACGGCATCTGTGTCGGAGGCACCTGCCGCTGCGAGGAGGGATGGATGGGCGCAGCCTGTGATCAGCGGGCGTGTCACCCACGCTGCAATGAGCATGGGACATGTCGGGATGGCAAGTGTGAATGCAGCCCGGGCTGGAATGGAGAGCACTGCACTATTGGTAGGGGGAAAATAATTTTAAAAGAATAATTGAGGAACAGGGAGAGGATGGGGGAGAAAAGAAGCATGCTTAATTGAATCTATGTGATTTAGTGTAGCATGAGCACCTTTGTTCTTGGATTTCAAGTTCTGACATCATACATTTTCATCTGGGAACAAGACAAAATGTCCTTTCATTTGGTGATGACCCGGTTAGATATATATATTTTACTATCAGAAGTGAAATATACATATATAGTGTTTGATCTGTCAGACACAAGCTGTCAAACCTTACCTAGATGCTTCAAAAATTGACTCTTGAAAAAGGTCTTTTCGTTGACCTCCAAGACTCCTCTGTACTGTGATATCAGCTTATTCAGAAACATGCAGCCTATTTTAAGTTTCTTTTACCCTGACTCACGCCATTATTTGCACAGTGACACGGAGAATTATATTCAGAAAATTTCTCGCTGATTTTCAAAGCTGTCTTGCTAATTCTCTCTCTGCCTTGCTGTCTCTCTAGGCATCTCACTTTTCTTTCTCACCATCTTCGTACATCTAATGCACCTGGCAGTTACCTTAAGCGCTGAACTTGTGGTGCACAGATCACTATTATTTATAAGGTACCATCAATCTGCTTAACATTATAGAAAGTGGCACTGTCCCTGCCTTAAGACATCTGTATGCTCATTAATAACATGGTTCAGATTTACGCTGCCTCTTCATCTGAGTTAAGTTTACTCCCTGCTGCACCTTGCCTTTTCTTCTGAGTATCACAACTTTGCCCATTTGATCCCAGTTCAGTGGAGTTGCCTACACAACCTGTCCAAGTCACACAACTGCTAACATTAGTAGTATCCAGCCTACACTTAGATTCACTAATGGGTCTCAGTGACACCAGAGTGGATCTGGCATAGCTCAGCTGATGCCCAAGGAGTCACTCCAGATTTACACTAGTGTCACCAAGTGCAGAATTTGGCCCTCTGTTTTTTATCAGTTATTCTTACATTCATTTGTCAACATAGCTAAGCATCCAAGTTATCAGCCTGGGCACCATTCACACATGCAAAGATAGTTAATAACTGAAGTTATAATAATAATAGTTAATAATCACAAATACTTTAATTCCAGCAATAGGATAATGCAACAAACCATGTTTGTGGCTCAGTTCTGGCTAATGTCCCTCTACCACATTATGGTTTTCACAGACATTCCTAAAGAAAAATGTCTGGCACTCAAAAACTCCCCACGACTCATTAGAAATTACATTCTGTTTTCTCTTCCACATGCCTAATAGCTTTCATCTCTTCCCATTAACAGTGGGTGAAATCCCTCTCACAAATGACTTTAAACTGAAAGGAAAGCAACCATGTGTTAATTGGGGAACTGTGGTTACGTAATATTGTTTCATAGTTCTATTTACAACACTGTGTTCACCAAACTGTAGACTTTGAGGTGATGGATAGCAAAAAAAATTCATCATTATCCTTGGGGAAAATACTTACATTTAGGGAAATGTCCTAAATCCAGAGGACAATTTAATTTGGGCTGTATTCATACACAAGAGTACCCAGTTCATACAGTGGATCTTATTCTATTAATGCTGATGCAAAAACAAAATATAAATTTCTTCGTAGTAATACAAAGAAAGTGTGTGATATTTCAGTCTGCAGCTGACAGACCAAGATTGCTTTCAAACAGGTTTTACCTTTCACACTAATTAAAGTGACCGTATTGTTTGCAGCACTCCTCATTCTTGGAATAGGGAGTCTACATTATCATGGCAAAGGCAAACACTGCAATGCAGCAAGCATCGAGATTTTAATGGCACCCACTGTACTTTCATACAGTACTACATTCCCATTGCAGTGCTGTCTGGGCTTTAGGAACCATCCCTTATTTTGAGTGCAGAAGTAATTCAGTTTCCTTTCCCCTCCGCCTTCCCCCCAGACACTGTGGTTTAACAACAAATTTGTACATAGACTCATGCCTCTGAAGCTGTAAACCATATTTCCTACAGAATATTCATTGGTAATTGTATAGAATGTAAAGGAGATTTGACAAAGTCATAAATATCCAAGGAAACTGAATGGCGTGTGAAGGAGTAATAAGCTAGTAATATTGGCACAGATGAAAGGACATTGACTTGGAATTACATTAAGTGTGTGGTAAGCATTCCCGTTGTCCTTGTGTAATTTCCCTGCATGGCAACTTGTTCTGTTGACAGTAATCCCTTATATGTCTATGTCGTTGCCCAGCCTGCGTTAGCAATGAGAAGCATAAAACCCCATTGCTGAAGTAATTCTTTAATAATATTGCCATGTGTGCAGGTAACAGTGGTAGAAATGGATGATACAAGTAAAGGAAGTTTCTCCTTCCATTTCCTGTTGAGCACATATGAGAGTAAGAACTCCTTTTATTTTCTCATTTACTGGGAAGGAATAAATAGGAAGCACTTTCTCATGCTACCAGGGAACTGTGATCTCAGTGGATTAATTTTGTTTGCTCATACAAAGAGTTACATTACCAAGTATAGTAGCTTGATTGCTCACGTTCTGAGATTTCATTAGCGTAACCTCAGCTAATTCCCAACCAGGAAATTGATGCAGAAGCTTGTGTTCATCATCCTAATTCAGCAACTTTCCTTCATTGAGGCAAGAGGGTGGAACATAAAGTTGATTATTTAACTGCAGGAATCTTTAAATCCTGCAGAATTGCTTAATTTATGTACTCTGAATTCTTAAAACAAGAACTAAGGAACGTACACAATGCAGCCCCAGTGCTTTTGCATAAACAATCACACGCACTCTGAACAGTCTGGGCTGTAATCAGTGCCTCTCAGTTTCTACTTGACCAGCTGGAATCCAAACAAGACACATTAAGCCAGGATTCTCTTCTCTTTGGGGTAAAAGTTCTAAGCTACTGTCAGACCAGAACTATAGGTGTTCAGATGTCTGAGCATGCTAGAGTATTTGGCCCTATCTCCAGTAGAAACTGAGCTGTGTATGACAACCAATGTCACAACTGAACACAGTTTGGTGTTTTCCGTGGAGAGGATCAAACCATGGTCAGCACCCAATGCACAAGTGTGTTTGATGCCTCATTCCAACACGCTTTCTGCATCAGCTTTAAACACAGGCTGGCCCCAGATGAGGCGGGGAATTGTAATTGGTATTGGATGCCAAACATGGGGCAGCTTCAAGGGCTGACACAGCCTTTGTCAGTATCACTATGGCATAAACTCATGTTATCTCCACTTGCTAAGCACATAAGGGCTGCATTCTGCCCTCTCACTTACGTTTATGTTAGACCATTTTAACTCCAGTGACTTCATTGAAGCTGTACCTGATTTACTCGGGTGAGAGGTAGAACAGGAGCAGGCCACATAGTATATTAGAGCACCCATTGCTCCAAAACCCTTTTATTTCCTAAGCTCATTCTGCATGCCCGTTGTACAGATTTCCTTTGCACCTTTCCAAAGGAATGCCCACAAGTGATCCAATGACACAACATGTACATGGGAACAATAGGAGTACAGGGAGAAATATTTATATCTGAATCTACTAGTATGGCATAAGTTTGGGGCCACATACAGGATATACTCATATGAGGCTGCATTGTTCTTCAAACCATCTAAGTTAAAAGGTAACATCTGCAAATAATTGATATAGCTGGCCTGGCAACTCCCTCAATTTTTTTCCTCTGTAAACATTTTCACATCTGAAAATTTCAGCTGTGAAGCAAAACTTTGGCCGAGGTTTTGTATGTTGGGCTGCTCTGAATTTTTAAACCAGAATCGCCCATTCCTGGACTTCTGCAGCCATCCGGGCTTGTAGCAAAGCTGTGCTGCATGTATTCAGTCCTTCTATGTGGGAGTGATTTGTGAACGACAGTCCATTGGTGTCTAACTCTGGGAATTAAGGCCCTCTTAGCTCAGTACAAAAGTGGGCTTGTGCTTCAACTAACCCATTAGACTCACAGGACTCTAGATTCAAAGGGTGGGGGAAAGAAATTCTGCTAAAGGTTTGTGACCCTCTGCTTGGGTGGTCTCCATGAACCGATCTGAAATGAGAAACTCCCCCTTAGGGTGCAAGGACTCCTCTGAGAGCAAGATCACAGGGAGCTTAGGAATAGTGCTGGAACTGGAGAAATAACATGAAACAGCTCTTACTTAACAACAGTTGTGGGAGCAAAGTGTTTGAGAGAGGGAGCAAAAGAGAGAAAAGCAGAAAATTCCCTCAAGCATCTTTTTTAACAGAGATCAAATGATGTTAAGAGAAGTAGTGTGGTCTGCTGGCTAGAGCAGAGAGCTGCAAGGCATGACTTCTGGGTTCTATTTTTGCCTCTGCCACTGACTTCTTCTGTGACCTTGGGCAGACCGATTAGGTAGCCATTTTCAAAGGCACTCGACTTCTTTTGACTTACAGTGAGAACTGGGCATACGACTGCCCTGTGTGCCTCCACAACGTCTCTGTACTTCACTTTATCTTTCCTTACAATGGGTGTATTAATATTTACCTTCCTTGCAGAGCTGTTGTGAGGTTAGTTTAATTTTCGAAAGCAATTTGAGATCTTGGACTGTATAAATGCAATATGTTACCATTAAGGAGATCCAAAAGTAAAAGACTTTCCAATTCCAATAGTTCCACAGGGGAACAAGACATCTTTGTTAAGAAAATGTGATACTGTTAGGCAAGGTGGAAGAATTTTAGAAAGATGCTGTTTCTCCTATCGCAGAGGTGGGTTGTTGCAAGCGATCAGAACCTTACAATGTTCTGCCATTTATTTTTACCTTCCTGTTTCTCTTGCTCAGCTTATTGAATCCCTGCAACCAGACTAAATGGATGATTGAACACAGCCTTCCTCAGTTCTTTGATTGAGAATAGTTTTGTTCCACCTTTTCTTTCTCCTCTCCACACAATAAAAGTTTTTTTCTTTTAATATCATAGCAAACTTTCCTGTGCCTTTCTTTGCACCTGCACAATCTCATAATAAGCTGTACTGCACTTATTCAATCCTACCTTAAATGTCCTGTCTTTTATCTCCCAAGCTCACTATCTGGATAAGGTAGTGAAAGGTATGGTCTTCCTTCCTCTTTTTTCCTGTTGTCTTTGTGTTCTTTTTAAAAAATGCACCGTGAACATGCTGTCTTGAGGTTGCATCTTTTACTCATTGTCACAAATCTTTTGTTAATACCTGGAAGGGTGAACGTTCCGGTCATTTCGGTAGGAAATGTGTCTGGAGCGTCATCCTTTGTAGATGCTGTGATCTCGTGTTAACATTATATCAGTGTTCCCTTCCTCTCTCCCTCCCCTCCACAACATCTCTCATCCCCCACCCCACCCAGCCAGGTAATCAGTCAGGAGGAAAAAAAACATGTCTGTCAATACAGCAGGTGCCCTACGCAGCGTTTGTTTTATTAAATGTATATGATCCATATGGTAACAAGCAGGTGAGTGTGTTTTCTGTATGAAGTTTCTAGATTTTGATCGCTAGGTGAGAAATGTTCCCGGGGGTGCTTAAGGGGAGATATTTTTCTTTATATGAAAATGCTATGGTCTTTGGGCCAAGTCCTCCAGTTGTGTAAATCAGTAAAATTCCATTGAAGTTCATGGAATTGTATTGATTTACCCTAACTGAATATCTGGCCCTACATGCCTGTTTGTATTGGTAAAACAAGTCTGGAGCCTGATTCTGATCTCATCTTGGTGTCAATCAGAAGGAAACGGAGTTACGCTGTCAGGAAACCAGTGCAATTGTTTTTCACATCAAATTCAAAACACTTAGTTGTTCCTATCTCAGAGCCACAATTCATTATCTGATTTAATTTATGAAATTGTAGCTGTAGTGGCCAAATTGACTTTTAATTAGAAATATTGACTGCAGTCCCAAAATGTGCAGTAACTATATAAGATGCCGAAACAATGAACATTTCCCAGATAAATATAACAAATGGACAATAAATGTGATTGTGTTGGACACAAATGTCCTTCTAGGTGGCTGCTGATACCACACAGAACAGTCAGTTTCCCATTTGAAAAAAAAAACAGCTCAAGGAAAGCTTTTTCTACCACTAAATTTAGACTTCAAAATCCTTTATGGTTGTGAGCAATCAGAAATGGTAACCAACCATTAGAGGTTCATGGAGAAAGACAAACATGCCAAAATATTGGTCCAGTGAATGGTTAAAAGGAAGGGTTTGTCTGTAGGCTTTCACTGTGTGACAAAAAACATGGTGGTCCTGACAGCTGCACTTCTCCAGGTGAATTTATGATCTGGCATCTGTTTCCTGCTTCATTTATTATTAAAGTGCATGTTCAAGTAGAACCACAAATAGGGAAAGTCTCTGAGTGGCCAGCCATGTCTTAATGATAAGGAAATGTCAATGGTTTCAACAACTAATTAGTCCTTTCGTGAGAGAGCAGCACCGATGAGCAGTGTCTTTTCTTGAATCTATGGCTTTAGATTGACTATCTGTTCAGTGGCAGTTAATTTTCTCTAATTGCACAGGGTCAATGAAACACTCTTGACTTGCTTTAAACTAAAAAAAAAAAGGGGGGGGGGTCTTTATTAGATTAAGGAACATGGCTCTTTGTCTTTCTTTATGGAGTAACAGTGTTGGCATTCTTAAAAGAATATATAGGTCAGCACCAGGCGGTGTGATCAGAACCTCTTGCTAATGTTGTACATGTCAGTGCTTTGCATTACAAAAACTCTCCGGATTTCTTCCTTTCATCTCCATTTGCACTGGAGAAGATTGGATCAAAGGGTAACAGATAAGCACCAAGGGGAAACAGAAGATGAAAAATCATCTTGCAGAGCCTCTCTCCTTGAGATTCAGGGACCAGAGGTAATGAGTAGCCCCGCACACTGTCCCATTTTTTAAAATGTCTTCTACAAATATACCCTCTTGCTCTGGACAGCCTTTTGACTGATTCTAATTGCCAGGAATAAAGTCACATTGTACTTACTGAATTTTGCAGTGGGTAATGGGTTAAGCAACATATTATGAATAAACCATTCACTTGCCATTTACATTGCATTCCCTCCTTTAGAAGGATTAGCAATAGCTGAATCTTTCAACGTACATGATTTTTACTTGGCTAAATGCTCGGTGTGCAATTTTCAGAATTACATTTCTCATGCCATTTTGGCTTTCTTAATTATTAACATATTTCTGGTTGAAATCCCTCCCCAGCAGTCCTGGCTTTTTGAGGTTGAGTAGGATTGACTGCTGACTTTCCTACTGTTTTAATGTAAACCAGTGAGTCAGTCAAGGCTCTAGAATAGGCCTCTTCTTGTTTCAAAGGGGGAGAGCAAATTTCAGGAGCGAACTTCAACGTGGGTAAAACCAAGAAGTTCTTCACTAACAAAGGGCTGTACTGAAATCAGTTCATCTTATCACTGGCATTGGGCCCTCCAGACTAAAGTCGCTTTTTCAAAACTTATAGTGGTCTTCCTTAAAAATTCATTCTGTTTGGAAGTTTCTCCTTGTTTGAGAGAGTTTCCCTATATCCTAAATGCCACTGGAACAGATAATATAACTCAGGATAATTCATACCTGGTTAGTGGTGAATAACTCTCATCTGAAAAGTTAATCACCTAAATCTGTAATAAGGCCCCTAAATAAATGGTCTAATATTAAAAGGTGCTGCGCATCCACATCTCCCTTTGAAGTCAGTGAATTTTGTTGAGGGTTCAGGTCTTCTGAAAATCATTTCACTTATTTTGGTGCATAACTCTATGCACCCAAGTTTGATGAGTGCTGAATTCACAGCTCCTGGTGCAGTCACTTGCCAAATCCTACTTGCCCAATTAGTATGGGTGTATTTACATGAGTGAGACAAGCAAGATTAAGCCTTAATATACTAGGAACCATCTGATTTTGGGCTCCTTCATCCCTCTCTTAGGAGCATTACTCTGCTGGTCCATTGGTTGAGTGGTTTTAAAACATTTTACTGTGTTCCCATTGTATGGAAAGATCTGTTAATGCCTTGCTTTCCCTTGGAGCACACAGAACTTTTCTAGATAACTTTAAAGTTATTGTTCTTGTTTGCAACTACTGGTTGCATTCCTCGGAGTTGCATCCAGCTGTGGCCACCTGGATTCAGAACTCCACTAGGTCTGGTGAGACACATCAGGAGGTGCATCAGTGCCTTTTTTCATAGCCTGATAGAGGAAAGACAAAGAAGAGAATAAATTAATTCTCCTAGCGCTACTTGAAGATCAAACCTGAGTAAGTCTTATCCCTTAAGCCAAATTTTATATGGCAATGAGGCTTAACTTGAAGGAAGTACCAACTACACTTAGTTTATAATTGAGACTAATTAGAGGGCCTTAATTTTTCAGATCATTAACAGGGTGTTATTCTGGCTACCAATCGTAAAATGGCAGGGTAATCTCTTGCTAGTTCTGGTGAATGTCCCTGTGATAGTATGACATTCATTTTTGTCTAGTTGAAACAAGTCCCTTTTTTTCCAGTGTACTCATGGTCGAAGCTGCTTTTTGCATCGTATGCTTGAAGTCCCCATGGATGGGCAAAGCTGCCTCCCCTTTTCTCTTAAGACCAGTTTTTATAGCAACATCTGCAAGTGTTTCAATTAGAAACCCACATAGGGCCCAGTCTTGCACTACCTACTCAGGTAAAGCTCCCATTGACTCTGTGAGATCTCCACAGATTTAGGGACAGCAGAAATAGGTCCTTAAAAGTTTTTTTTTTCTAAAGCCCCATTCAGATTTTAAATTCCCTTTCCCGTCCAAATTTCAGTTAATAAAAACTAGCAGGCAAAAGCACCAACCATCAAAAACCACAGAGCTTGCGAAACACGGTGGCCTGGATCTGAGGGGAATGTACAGAGCATGTATATTCCAGCCCTGCTGATAGTCAGAAGTGCTTCTCAAACACCGGATTATCTTGTGTCTTTAGTACATAGGTTTTATGGAAAGGTGCATAATACTGTGTGTACTCATATCCATGGCATGGTGACTGTAGCCACGTCATACACTACAGAGACACGTAATAAATAGGATGTATCATGCACTTTGCCTGCCCTCTGCCCACCAATCTGTCTCTTCTAGGTGCTAGTCCAACATTCCAGACTTCTGAGTCCCAGCAAGCAGCCCCAGTTGAGATTTTTTTAAGCCAACCTGACAGACAAATGTTTCTTTCTTTACCCCTAAATTTCCCCTCCCAGCCAGTGTCCCAGGATGGAGAGGATTGAGTCCTCCATCCCCATTTCAGTATGTTAAAACATCACAACCTTAGTGTCTGAAATCTTACAGCTTGGCAGGGGCTAGGAAGAGGAGCTTTATCCCACTGGGAAATGGAGATTCACAGCTTCCCAATGGAACATATAGCACTGGCTCCTGGCCCTGGAAGGGCCCAAGATACTATACGTTAGAACCGTGCTACTCAAAGTGGTGGCACCGGTCCGCGAGCCATCGGCTCCCAGTCTGCGCGCACATTGGGGAAAAAAAATGCCTGTCCCCCACATCAGATAGCTTGAAAAGCACTAAGTTAGAGTACTGACATTGTGTATATCATACACACACACTTTACTGGGGCGAGTTTTTCTATCCATCTTCTTTCCAAGCCACTTGTCATAGTTTCCTTGGATTCAACTGGACAAGGTTCAGTGGGAGTCATGAAAATCCATTCAGGTTGAGGTAAAATAGGTTTTATATATATAAACATATTGGAAATTTCATCCAAAAGATGGTTAAAAGAATGTTAAGGTTGCAAAGTCAAGCTCCCAAAAGTGAGGACATGACAGAATTAAGGTTTAATTACATGATCACATATTTTTTCTTCAGGACCCCTGCCTCATTCCGTGCACAGGACAGACTGTGCTCGCTGAATGAGCAGTTATTCACTATTTCTTTTTATCCTCACCGTTCAGTGTGTGGGCCCATTTGTTGTTTACTGTGCAGGATCCAAGCCCTGCACTGAATACAGAATTATTAATTTCCTCATGGAGTTTTCTATGAAATGTTACACACACACACACACACACACACACACACACACACAATCCTCTGGCGCTGGTCCCTCCCCTTCTGCAGGGAAATTCTTGTTCTCCACCCTTAGGGTGGAGCATGTGCAGTTCCTGTGGGGGGATGCAACATGTGGAGTCCAGTTGACACATAGTACCTGTGAGGGGGATGGAGCATACTCAGTGAGGCAGCATCTCTGGAAAATTTAGCTGCCGGACTTTACTGAGCATGTGCAGAATGTGGAATTTTTTGGTTAGAGCCTTATAACTTGGACAAATTTGAGCAGATTTTCATGGTGACAGCAAAATCCACAGCTCTGACACCAGGATGACCCCCTGCCAAATTTCAAGTCAGTGCTCCAAGGCATGGGGACACTAGAGTTTGTCAAAAAGAAATGGAGTACTTGTGGCACCTTAGAGACTAACCAATTTATTTGAGCATAAGCTTTCGTGAACTACAGCTCAATTCATTGGATGCATACTGTGGAAACTGTAGAAGATCTTTTTATACACACAAAGCATGAAAAAATACCTCCCCCCACCCCACTCTCCTGCTGGTAATAGCTTATCTAAAGTGATCACTCTCCTTACAATGTGTATGATAATCAAGTTGGGCCATTTCCAGCACAAATCCAGGTTTTCTCACACACACCCCCACACACACACAGACAAACCCACTCTCCTCCTGGTAATAGCTTATCTAAAGTGACCGCTCTCCTTACAATGTGTATGATAATCAAGGTGGGCCATTTCCAGCACAAATCCAGGGATTAACAAGAACGTCTGGGGGGGGGGGGGGTAGGAAAAAACAAGGGGAAATAGGTTACCTTGCATAATGACTTAGCCACTCCCAGTCTCTATTCAAGCCTAAGATAATTGTATCCAATTTGCAAATGAATTCCAATTCAACAGTTTCTCACTGGAGTCTGGATTTGAAGTTTTTTTGTTGAATAATTGCAACTTTCATGTCTGTAATCGAGTGACCAGAGAGATTGAAATGTTCTCCGACTGGTTTATGAATGTTATAATTCTTGACATCTGATTTGTGTCCATTTATTCTTTTACGTAGAGACTGTCCAGTTTGACCAATGTACATGGCAGAGGGGCATTGCTGGCACATGATGGCATATATCACATTGGTGGATGTGCAGGTGAACGAGCCTCTGATGGAGTGACTGATGTGATTAGGCCCTGTGATGGTGTCCCCTGAATAGATATGTGGGCACAGTTGGCAACAGGCTTTGTTGCAAGGATAGGTTCCTGGGTTAGTGGTTCTGTTGTGTGGTATGTGGTTGGTGGTGAGTATTTGCTTCAGGTTGGGGGGCTGTCTGTAGGCAAGGACTGGCCTGTCTCCCAAGATTTGTGAGAGTGTTGGGTCATCCTTCAGGATAGGTTGTAGATCCTTAATAATGCGTTGGAGGGGTTTTAGTTGGGGGCTGAAGGTGACGGCTAGTGGCGTTCTGTTATTTTCTTTGTTAGGCCTGTCCTGTAGTAGGTGACTTCTGGGAACTCTTCTGGCTCTATCAATCTGTTTCTTCACTTCCGCAGGTGGGTATTGTAGTTGTAAGAATGCTTGATAGAGATCTTGTAGGTGTTTGTCTCTATCTGAGGGGTTGGAGCAAATGCGGTTGTATCGCAGAGCTTGGCTGTAGACGATGGATCATGTGGTGTGGTCAGGGTGAAAGCTGGAGGCATGTAGGTAGGAATAGCGGTCAGTAGGTTTCCGGTATAGGGTGGTGTTTATGTGACCATCGTTTATTAGCACTGTAGTGTCCAGGAAGTGGATCTCTTGTGTGGACTGGACCAGGCTGAGGTTGATGGTGGGATGGAAATTGTTGAAATCATGGTGGAATTCCTCAAGGGCTTCCTTTCCATGGGTCCAGATGTTGAAGATGTCGTCAATATAGCGCAAGTAGAGTAGGGGCGTTAGGGGACGAGAGCTGAGGAAGCGTTGTTCTAAGTCAGCCATAAAAATGTTGGCATACTGTGGGGCCATGCGGGTACCCATAGCAGTGCCGCTGGTCTGAAGGAATACCTTGTCCCCAAATGTAAAACAGTTATGAGTAAGGACAAAGTCACAAAGTTCAGCCACCAGGTTAGCTGTGACATTATCGGGGATAGTGTTCTTGACGGCTTGTAGTCCATCTTTGTGTGGAATGTTGATGTAGAGGGCTTCTACATCCATAGTGGCCAGGATGGTGTTATTAGGAAGATCACTGATGGATTGTAGTTTCCTCAGGAAGTCAGTGGTGTCTCGAAGGTAGCTGGGAGTGCTGGTAGCGTAGGGCCTGAGGAGGGAGTCTACATAGCCAGACAATCCTGCTGTCAGGGTGCCAATGCCTGAGATGATGGGGCGCCCAGGATTTCCAGGTTTATGGATCTTGGGTAGTAGATAGAATATCCCAGGTCAGGGTTCCAGGGGTGTGTCTGTGCGGATTTGATCTTGTGCTTTTTCAGGGAGTTTCTTGAGCAAATGCTGTAGTTTCTTTTGGTAACTCTCAGTGGGATCAGAGGGTAATGGCTTGTAGAAAGTGGTGTTGGAGAGCTACCGAGCAGCCTCTTGTTCATATTCTGACCTATTCATGAAGACAACAGCACCTCCTTTGTCAGCCTTTTTGATTATGATGTCAGAGTTGTTTCTGAGGCTGTGGATGGCATTGTGTTCCGCACGGCTGAGGTTATGGGGCAAGGGATGCTGCTTTTCCACAATTTCAGCCCATGCATGTCGGCGGAAGCACTCTGTGTAGAAGTCCAGTCTGCTGTTTCGACCTTCAGGAGGAGTCCACCTAGAATTCTTCTTTTTGTAGTGTTAGTAGGGAGGTCTCTGTGGATTAGTATGTTGTTCAGAGGTATGTTGGAAGTATTCCTTGAGTCGGAGACGTCGAAAATAGGATTCTAGGTCACCACAGAACTGTATCATGTTCGTGGGGGTGGAGGGGCAGAAGGAGAGGCCCCGAGATGGGACAGCTGCTTCTGCTGGGCTGAGAGTATAGTTGGATAGGTTAACAATATTGCTGGGTGGGTTGAGGGAACCATTGCTGTGGCCCCTTGTGGCATGTAGTAGTTTAGAAAGTTTAGTGTCCTTTTTCTTTTGTAGAGAAGCAAAGTGTGTGTTGTAAATGGCTTGTCTAGTTTTAGTAAAGTCCAGCCATGAGGAAGTTTGTGTGGAAGGTTGGTTTTTTATGAGAGTATCCATTTTTGAGAGCTCATTCTTAATCTTTCCCTGTTTGCTGTAGAGGATTTTGATCAGGTGATTTCGCAGTTTCTTTGAGAGCATGTGGCACAAGCTGTCAGCATAGTCTGTGTGGTATGTAGATTGTAATGGATTTTTTACCTTCAGTCTTTTTGGTACGATGTCCATCTGTTTGCATTTGGAAAGGAAGATGATGTCTGTCTGTATCTGTACAAGTTTTTTCATGCAGTTGATAGATTTCCACTCCATATTTACATGGACAAACGACATATTTTGCTGCTAATCTTGTCCTTGGAAATTGCTGAACCTTTTTAGCTGAAACTTTTAAAAAAAAATCAGTCTGAGACAGACATTGAGCACAGACATTGAGCATGGAAAATTTCAGCTCAAATGTCTAAAGTTTGGTAAAGTTACAAGCTGCTGAAGACAGGGCTACATAATGGGACATGTCAAGCAGCCTTGACTGTAGGCAGAGCTGCCAGTTCTGGCTATAATAACATACACACATACACACACACATGCTTTAGAGGTGTGACATACTGTGTGTGTGTGTGTGTGTGTGTGTAAATGTAAAAAGGTCATTTTTAAAGAGGTTTTCCTGGCTCCCTCTGATGCTTGTTCAGTTGGACCCATGCAAAGTAAGGTAACTGCCTTTGAAAGCAGATGGATAGAAAAAATAGTGTCAGTAAAAGTGTTTAAATCTCTATTAAACAGATATTACAAACTGAATTGGTGCTTCTGGAACCTGTGCAGAGTACATGAGGGTGTGGTGTGGTAGGAATGCTCTACCAGCACTTGTATGGGATGACTTACATAACTCACTCATGGCCCTGCCTCTTGGGAACAATGCAGTCATCCCAAAGTCATGTCGATAAACTCTTCATAGTAAATCTCACCATCGTGTAGTCTCTCTTCACAGACAGATATGTACATATATATATATATATATGCATACATATGTAGAAGCAGAGTGGCCCATTGGAGAGGACACTAAAGTGGGGCTCAGGAGACCTAGGTTCTTTCCTTGCTCTGCTGTACCTTCCAGAGCCCACTGCCTCCCAGGCGGTGCTGAGAACTCTAACCTGCCATGGATTTGGGTTACTCCAAGTCCTGCTCTTGCAAAGCAACCCAAAGTGTAGGGTGGATTGCTGCATGCGCTGCTAAAGAATCAGGAAAGCAGACTGCATCCCCACCCCAGAAATCCATCTTTGCAGTAGAGGTGGGGTGCCTATAATATCTATGAATCTAATGTTTATGAATCTATGAGCCGTGAGTTGTAGTCACCAAAGCTTGAAGTACTTGTACAATGAATGTAATGCCCTTCTCTTATTCTACTGTCCCCATTGATTCTGGATGGCAAAAGAGGCAGGAAACCTTATCAATGGGAAAGAAGAGATAAGTAGAAGGCAAAGGAAAAAAGCTGTTTTAAGAGGTTCCCCAGCCCCGTTTCCAAGTCGTCTTTCTATGTCCCTAGTCCTCCTAACAACTTCCAGTGCATTAGAATGTGTGACTGTTTGCCTTGCAGAGGGGTGCCCTGGACTGTGTCATGGCAATGGCAGATGCACTCTGGACATGAATGGCTGGCACTGTGTCTGCCAGCTGGGCTGGAGAGGAGCGGGCTGTGATACTTCCATGGAGACAGCATGCGGCGATGGAAAAGACAACGATGGAGGTAGGACGAGAGTGTATGTGATTTATCAGGCTTCACGGAGCCTTACACTGCTTCTCTTAGCAAGGCCCAGAGCCAGCTGGGAGGACTCTAGGGTGCAAAAGATCCTTGTTCTTGTCAGCTGATGGAGAATGGATAGTGAACTTTGCCAGACTAATTCTGCCATATTTTATATGAATTTAAATTGAATGAATTGGGTGCAAGAGTCTGAGGTTTGTTTATTCTCAGAATAGGCACAGCACAGTCAGTGGCAGTGCAGGCTTCCCTCCACCCCATCTCCACCTTTGTGCCTGAGCCATGACACAGAGCGATGAGTTTCCCCGTCTGTTTGAAACATGGCCTCTCTCCTGAGACTGCCACCAAGGGTCCTTACTCACCTGGGATGGATGTGAAGAACCAACCTAGAGGCTTAACTAGCTGATCCACATGCCCCCCAAGCCACCCAGTCCCTCTCAGTCCACGTTTTATTGATTCCAGTTCCATACATAATGAGTCAGGCATGAGAATAATAGCTCAGCGTAATGCAAAGTTAATGTTCAGAGTTATCTCATTACAAAGGAAACTCTGGAACAGTGTGAAGGTTTGAATTAGAGGGCTGGAGATGAGATATTAAATTTGAGGCATAAGGGAGACTGCATAATTTGTTTTGTTGTCACTCAGCAAAAAGCTCTGTTAACCACAGTCCGGGCCAGGACCCAGACTGTGAAATGCAGACTGCGTTTTGCACGTGTCTTGTTTTATCGTATTAACAAGAACAGTACAGCTTTTTTTTTTTAAAAGGCCAACCCTGTGATTATCGACTTCACAGGGACCGGGCTTCTGATCGAATATTTAAAATGCCTTTGTACATCTGGCATGGTAAATGGACCAAATTGTCCCCTTAGAAAGATGGGGGGGAGGGGAGACACAGAGCCCCATACAAAGAGTACAAGCTGTAGAACAAAGGCCGCTTATTCCCTCAGATGAAACCAAATACTACTGTATTAGTTCTTTCTATTTACAGCTGACACAAGGCACCAATAAAGTTAGCCACACCATATGTGTAAAAATATGGTAAATATATCCAAGCATAATCCTAGCTTCTGTGGAAAAAAATTGTCGTTTCTTGGAGAGAGGGCCAAAAAATCTCGGAGGTAATCCAGGCCAGAGCAAATGGAGCCCATAAACATAACATCAAAAAGAGAGTGATCAGACTCTGGCTCTGTGGGAATGTAGTCTGAGATTCCATGGTCTGAGGTGTTCACTTCTTATGTGGTGACTCATTGGGTTATTCATTTCAAAGGAACTGTTGATTACCTTGTCAGCCAACAAGGCAACAGATGTAGCCTGGAGAAGCAAAAGGTGAGTGCTGTGTTTATCCTGTGATAAGTGCCGTCCCTTATCTGCAAAAAGAAAAGGAGTACTTGTGGCAGCTTAGAGACTAACCAGTTTATTTGAGCACGAGCTTTTGTCTCGCTTCATGGGATGGGACAGCTGGAGATCACTCGCTTGAAGATACCTCCTGTACCAAGAGCCCGAGGGAGGGTGGCATAGGCACTACGACAGTGGCTCCATGCAGGGGGATCCTCGGGGCTAAATCTGCCAGCTTTCCTGCTGCATTGTTGGGATGGTGCAAAGTAGCCAGAGTGATAGATCTCACCCGTGGTCTTTAAACCTGTTACTTGAAAAATCAGTTTCTACTCTGTACAGCAAGATAACTGGGAAAAGGTGTTCAGTCCCTCACACTAAAGGCTTGTTGCTCTGCAGTCCCTATTAGCAGCAGTGAGACCTACACCACCCCTGCGAGATCTCCCAGGGGAATTGTGTCTCAGGCAGTCACACTGACCTCCAAAAGCACTGAGGGAGCATGGGCCACACTGGCCCCTGCTTCACCCTTTCAGGGAGCACAATGTGCTGGCGTGGGGTGCCAGAGCCCTGTCTCCTACAGGAAGGATAGCATTAGTGCTCATAAATGATCTGGAAAAAGGGGTAAAACAGTAAGATGGCAAAATTTGCAGACTGTAAAAAACTACTTGAGATAGTTAAGTCCAAAGCACAAAGCAAACTGCGAAGAGTTACAAAGGGAGCTCACAAAATTCAGTGACTGGGAAACAAAATGGCAGATGGAATTCAGTGTTAATAAATGCAAAGTAATGCACATTGGAAAACATAATCCCAACTATACATATAAAATGATGGGGTCTAAATTAGCTGTTATCTCTCAAGAAAGAGATTCTGGAGTCATTGGTGGATAGTTCTCTGAAAACATCCACTCAACGTGCAGCGGCAGTCAAAAAGTGAACAGAATGTTAGGAACCATTAGGACAGGGATGGATAAGACAGACAATATCATAATGCCACTATATGAATCCATGGTACACTCACACCCTGAATACTGCATGCAGATCTGGTTGCCCCATCTCAAAAAAGATATATTAGAATTGGAAAGGGTACAAAGAAGGACAACAAAAATTATTAGGAGTATCAAATAAATTCCATATGAGGAGAGATTAAAAAGACTGGGACTTTTCGGCCTGGAAAAGAGGTGACTAAGGGGGGATAAGATAGAGGTCTATAGTAACATGAATGGTGTGGAGAACGCACATAAGGAGATGTTATTTACTCCTTCACATAACACAAAAACCCCAGTCACCCAATGAAATTAATAGGCAGCAGGTTTCAAACAAACAAAAGGAAGTATTTTTTCATACAACACACAGTCAACCTGTGGAACTCATTGCCAGGGGATGTTGTAAAGGCCAAAACTATAACAGGGTTCAAAAAAGAATTAGATAAGTTTCTGGAGGATAGATCTATCTATGGCTATTAACCACACTGGTCAGGGATGCAATCCCATGCTCAGGACGTCTCTAGCCTCTAATTGCCAGAAATTGGGAGTAGTTAACAGAGGATGGATCGCTCAATAATTGCCTGTTCTGTTTATTCCCTCTGAAGCACCTGGTATTGGCCACTGTCAGAGGACAGGATACTGGCCTACATGGACCATTGGTCTGACCCAGTATGGCTGTTCTTATGTTCTCTTGGGGTAAATAAAGTGGTTTATTTTCACCTTTCCTCACACGCCAGTACAGGGCTAATTTCAGTCTAGCCTTTAAATATTCATCTGTGCATGTGTCTAAACCAAGAGTCAGTTTGGGCCATATTTTTGAAGGTATTTTGTGCCTAACTCCCATCAAAATCAATGGAAATTAGGCATCTAAATGTTTTGGGTTTTTTTAAATCTGGCCCTTTGTTCCCAGAAGAGCTTCTGTATACAAGTTTCTCATACGAGAATTGTGATTTGCATTGAAACAATTTGGGGCTTTGACTCCTGTTCACAGTACGTGGCGTTTCACTCTGCCCGAGTTCACCATTCAGCTGGTTCTAACGCAATGGTACCGTGCAGAACGCTGCCACTGGAAATTCCTTACTGTAATGGGAGCTGGAGTTAAAAAGAATGTGTTCAGGTCCTGGGGAAGTCAGACTCCATGGGAGACAGGTAACAGAAACTCTTCAGTAAAGGGGAAGGCTGTTTGGCCCAAGAGAAGCAGTGACAAGCTATGGCAGGAGTAAGAGATGTGCTCAGTGAAAGAGAATCTTTGTCCCATTTAGAACAATGATATTGCCAGGAAAAATCCCAAGAAAAATGTGCCATTGGGCTGGCCTGGCAGTACTGTTTTAACACGGTGGGTCTAATCCTGCTTTCAGTTACACTAATGTAAAATTTAGACTGGATTGTCATCGCACCGGGTTTTACACCAGAGCTGGTATTTATTCCAGGGTCATTACAGGGAAAACAGCAGAAAGTGATTCACCTTTAACTAGGGTGGCGAGATGTTCCAATTTTATAGAGACAGTCCTGTTTTTTTGGGTCTTTTTCTTATATAGGCTCCTATTACCCCCACCCCCATCCTGATTTTTCACACTTGCTGTCTGGTTACCCTACCTTTAACAATCCAGCACAGTTAAGGTTACAAGGGTTGTGTAGGCTGCACCCAAGGAGTCACAAAATTTATTACAGCAAACTGCAGAAGTTTTCTAAAAATGTGCACAGAGAGGAAGATCCTAGAGTGACTCTCTTGCCATTGTTCTGTGTTACATAACCACTCCATTTCAGGAGTGCTGACGCTGGCAGCTCTGCTTCAGCCCACGTGCAAATAGCCGCATGCTTATAACAGTGCAGACCTGGATAATTGCCCTAAGTAGCCAAGGATAATTGCCCCTTGATAGGACCTGGGAGTAGATTTAAAGGCCCTTGTAAAACCTTGAGCCTTAAGGGAGAATATAGGGACCATTTCCTTCCTGGAAAATAGATTTCCTACCAGAAATCACCTCTGTCAGAGATTGAGTGTGGGGGAATATCCTACCCAACTCGCAGACATGCTGCATGTGAGCAAACCTGCATCAGCACTCTATTTCGGGGAAGCTTTCCCCCTGTACGAATCACTCTGTATTAACAGCTGGAGCTTTAGAAATGTTTGGCTAGTGGAGCAATTTTATTGTTTTAAGCATCTTCCAGTGCCCTGAGTTCTTAGGAGAACTATCAATATTAAGCTAGCTATCTCCTTTTTGCCAAAGTTTATGTCCAATTCACATGTTAACTTAGGGTTGAGGGATTCATCACGGTCCTGAATTTATCTGAGGAAGCTAGGTCAGTACCTGGGAAGGGAGGATTCTAGGGTCTGCAAGTAGAGGTGCTAGTTATTTGGAAAGTGGCTGTCTTTTGAGTCAATATTTAACCAATTTCCCAGTAAGGGACAATTCGATGCAGTTAAGAAGGAGGCAAAATCAAGGTCCTGACCATTTATGGTCATTAAAGATCCCATAATACTTTTGGCAAGGAGCTGTTTTTCCCCATTCTCCTTTCCTAATTTCTACTTCAATAATTATATCTTCCTACGGGCATTCCCCTCACAGTTTCAGTTGCATACAGAATTTTTCTTTGTTTTAAAGTATTATGCAGCCTGGCTGTGGGGTGTTAAATAGCTATTTTGTTCTCATCCAAAGAATGGTGGACAAAGTGATTCCAGTGTAGCACACTTAAAATTCAGAAGGGGGACGAAGAACATTCTGTAACTATAACACCTTATTTATAATACTATGTCTCAATCTTCATATGAATGAGAGAGATAAGTGTGTCTGAGCCTCCTGCATAAGTCCCAAGCACACTAGTGTGGGATCTCAATTTAAACAGATCTCCGTAGCGATTATGGTATCTGCAGGATATTTTAAAAATATCCTTCTTCAACTAAAGTAACCCTGGCCCATCCCAGGCTAATTAGCACACACAAGCAGCCTGCCGACCTTCTTTTCTCAAATGCCTTCTCCATGTCAGTGGGGCTGCCATATCAGCATGGTATTTTTCTCTGGAGAAATGAAAAAGGCACCATATGATTCTCTCTCTTCTGCAGCAATTCCTCTTTCCTCAGTTTATGTCTTATTCATGAGACCCTAGCGCAGTGTAGCCAAGTAAGAATGCAGAGTTCCAAAGTACACAGGACCTCCTCTTTGCCTTTCCAAGTGCAATTCCATACTCAACTAGTTCTTGCCCAAGAGCTCGCAGCCTGAAGACACAATCCTGTCTCCCTTTCCTCCAACCCCGTCTAGCAGAATAAGATTCTCTCCTTTTTTAAACTGCGGAGCACCAAACAATTGAGCTGTTGCATTTTGCGTTTTCGTCTTTCTCTGAGGCATCTGGAATGAGCCATTGCTGGCACAAGATACCAGAGTTGGTGCACCAGCACTCTGCCCTCCTCGGATGTAAATTCTAGGGCCAGGGTCTCAGCAATACACATTGTTGTATTGAGTTCACCACAGTCCACTGACTTCAGAGCTAGGCCAGCTTCCTCCGCTGATCACTCTGTTTGCCACCTTCAGAGGGTGTGGAAGCCCCTTGGCAGACTGAAGAGTATGTAATGATCAGAAGAAGGGAACTGAGGTGCTTTACACTCTTCCTCCAGGAGGAATCTGGCACCTTTTTTCACCATCCTCCCTGTTTTTCTTTGAGGATGAAAGTGTTCTCTTTGGCAAGCTGGTATGAGAACAAAGCGTGCTTTTGCAGTATGTAGGGCCAGAAGGGAAAATAATGGCAGGATTGTAAAAGAAAGAGTGTAAAGAAACTGACGGAATCCCAAAACAAATTTGTTGGCTGCGGACAAAGTGATGGGTGCTTTGCAGTGCTTAGTGATTTCAGATTTTTTGTTTCCTGCATGCTGTTTAGAATATTTACTTAATGCATGCAAGGCTTTTATAGCACAAGAATATTGTCTCCTGGACATGGTAGGGGAACTTTCCAATTCCCTGATCGCATAAAAAATGATACAGTAATGTGCTAGCTAAATTTACAAAGGCTAAGGGAAATATTAAGATCTGAATGCACCTGGGAAAACAGCCATCATAAATTAACATTTCTCGTCACGAACACATCCAATCAGACAACAGGGTCATCTTGGAAGAACTACAAACTTCTAAAGAGAGGAGGAAACGGCAAGCTTTCCCTGAAAAGATCTAACAGCTGTTACACAGTGATTTCTTATAAATTATTGGCTTTTCTTTCTTTGTCTTTGAGGAGGGCTGTTAGTCACCCTTCCCTCCAGTAAGAGACCAGCATCACTAGTTCACATTTTCAGGGAGTTCATTTCTCCTGTGACTCTCTGGTGGGACAGCAGTTGTTGTGCAGCATTTGTGCTAGGCAATCATCTTGCTGAATGTGTGAGTGTGATGTGGAGCCATACATCAGGACACTCAGAAATGGATGTCACTGAGCCACCTCCATAGCCTCTGTGTTGAAGCCAGGGAATTGGTGATCTAGGAGTGACCTTGGTTGTCTCAATTCACATCTGATGGCTGGGCCTTACCAAAATGCCTCTTGCTGGTAGATTCATAGAACAGCACTTGTCTTTACCTCAGAAAGAAGGCATAATGGCACTGTAGTGGTGCAGAACGAGGCAAAGGAAGGGGTGCACCTTCTCTCGACAATCCTCAGTAGAAGAAATGGAGAGATCCCATGTTCACATGACTTCACCACCACCACCACTTCCACCATAAAGAGGAAATCAGAGGATAAGGATAGCTAGACAGTGTGACTACCATTATTGTCTTCGTATTATAGGCAGTTAAAGAAACCCGAGTAACACATATTTACTGTTAACCCTCCTCCCCCTTCCATCCCACTTCATTGTCTCATACATGTGCTGTGATAAGCAAGAGTGTGAGCTTGTCCTTTTTATAACTTGCCTGTACAGCACCTACCACAGTGGGGCTCTGATCCTCTGAAAGAGGTATGTCTGGAGGGAGTTAACACAGCTTATTATTCTTGCTGTTTCATAGATTCTAGATGCTGATGATGTCCCTAGCCTCTGTTTTCCAGAAGCTGGGAATAGGCAACAGGGCATGGAACACTTGATGATTACTCTGTTCTGTTCATTCCCTCTGGGGCACCTGGCATTGGCCACTGTCAGAAGACAGGATACTGGGCTAGATGGACCTTTGGTCTGACCCAATATGGCCGTTCTTATGTTCTTATGCTATAATACAAATAATGATTGATTATTTTTTGAGCCCATACATGTGTACTGGGCATTTCAAAGAAGGAAGTAAAGACATAGTCCTGTTCTCAAAGAGTTTGGACTCTAACTTAGTACATAAACAGACAAAGTAAAAATAGGGCAGATGGGGAGGGAGGGGAAGAACAAAGGTTACAATACTAAGATGAGATGGTTGCTCAGGAAGGAATGGCCCCCTGTCCATCGTTCTATTACATTTGTGTTGAGTTTTCCTTTGACTCCTCACCATTTTTGCAAGATCATTCTAGTGTAGGTCCAGATGCTGCAATGTGTACACTGACTAGTGCTTGTCGGTGAAATTCAGCTCTGCACAGAGCTCCAGCACAAAGCTTATTGGCTGCTTAAGTCCCATAGTTGTAAGCTTTGTGCTGGCCCTCTGCAAGGGGTAAATTTCTTTGGCCTGTGCTGTGCCAGAGGTCAGACTACATGATCACAATGGTCCCTTCTGGTCATAAAATCTATGAAGCTATGAAGCAGCAAGAATAATCAGCTGTGTTTACTCTGGCCGCAGATGTGCATCTGTTAAAATCTCCATCTCTTTGCTCTCCACGTAATAAATCTGAAAACATTACAGGGCAAATAATTATCATTGCGACAGATAGACAAGCTGTCATTCTATGGAATGACGGAAAGACAGGAGTGCCTCTTACTCTTGTACAGGCAAAGGAAATGCTCCTTACTGCATTAGAAAGGCTAACAGATTTTTGTTGCTTCATATGTTACAAAAGGTTTTTCTTAGGCACTGTTCCCATTGAAGGTCTGCGGCAAAATTTCCATTGTCTTCAGTGGGAGCAGGATGGAACCTTGAATTTATCCCGTGTATGCTTCCAATATCAGGGTTCATCAGGAACTTGTACCCTCGTTCAACATGAAAGACTCTGTTTTCATGGTTTCTGGCTAGTATTAGAGGAGTCATGCTCCAGAATATTCAGTCTGTGTAGGTACTGTTCTGTCCTTTCCCGTGGCCCGTATGTTCCATCACAGTATTCCACATGCAGCACCCATCATAGTTTGCTTAAACACATAATAACACCTCTAGCTGAAGGTTATTTGCATTCTGCTTGTTGATGTTAGCATGACGGATTTTTGTTGCAGCATCCATAACTCTGTAGAAATGCTCCATTATTCAATCCTGGCGAGCTAAGACGCTGCCCATTAAATCACCCAACACAATTCTGGGGCCATGAAAAGTCACAGCTAATTTGAAATTTTATTAGCTCTCAGATGATCTTGTTTACTGCAGAAGCAGTCTCTCGAAACCAGCCCTTTATCTCTGTATAAAACTCTGATCCTGGCATTGAATGCTGAAGCGGAGAGTCTTGGAAACGAATCACTAGGCTGCATGAGTCTTGAAAGGGGAAGCAGATCCTGCTGCTCCTGGGAGCACTTTGCAGGCAGCAAACACTGAGGTGACCGAAAGAATTCAAGAAGAGGAGTCCCATTGTTGCTTGAAATGAATTCTCCTGCGATACACTTGTGGGTGTGAATGTGACATGTAGTTTTAGTACTGGGGAAAAAATACCTCACACTTATTTCATCAACATTAAGAAATAAATTGAAAAGTTTGCCTCTCCTTGTAAGCAATAATGCCCACCAGGCAGATCATTTCCTAGAAGCTAATGACTAGCTTTGTGCCTCTGGCTCTTAATCCCATCTCAGCAAAGAGGGCTTTGAGAGAAATTAGAGTACAGACAGGAAGCTCACAGGCGATGCTGTATAGCCACAAAGCATCTCTGTTTGCTCAACAGCCTAACCCTTCCAGAATGCTTAGAAGGGAAAGGCAGGTCATCAAAATCCAGGATTCTCCCCTGTCAAGTGCTCCATCCAGCTAGCCATCAAGGAGGTCAGTGTCCAGACTTGGAACTCCATGTTGTTATTATAAACCACCCAAAACATTTTTTAAAAGGAAATTACTTGTGGCCTTGTTTCTGTAAGTCTTCGCATGGTGAGCAGTCGGGAAAGCAAGGTGGCTGTGCTCCAGCTAACCTGGAAGCTGTCCCAGGGATGCAAATAAGGCACAGGGTTAGCATAGTCATCCACATTGAACATGGTGACCTAGATCTTCAAAAGTGGCTACTGATTTTGGGCACCTCGATTTATGGGTGCACAGTTTGTGACACCTTAAAGGGGCCTCACTTTTAGAAAGTACACATCACTGAAGCACCCAAAATCACTTGTCATTTTGAGAAATCTTGCTCTGCAGAGTCCATGCCCCTTTTTGTGTGTGCTCCCTCACTCTCACACAGGATAAAGAACCAGTGGGGTGAAATGGAGAAAGGGGTGTATGCGGACACATGGGTTTAAGTTCACCCCAGCATGATGGTGAGGCACCGAGGGGAGCACTCCCTTCTTTGTCACCTGTCTCATTGCTGGACAGGAGTAGCTTGGTGGCCTAATTAATGCAGGGTCCTGTGTATCTTTATTTGTAAGTCCCAGTTCTCCCTTGGATGAAAGTTTGCACTGAATATCTAAAACCAGCACGGCTGGAAGTTGAAGCTAGACAAACTCAAACTGGAAATAAGGCACACGTCTTTAATCGAGAAGTTGATTGTTATTATTATTATTACTTGTATTGAGGCCCCAGTCATAGTGCTAGGCGCTGCATAAAGACGGAATAAAAAGATGGTCCCTGCCCCCAAAGAGCATGTGGTCCAAGTAACCATTTGGAACAGCTTCCCAGCAAGGTAGATCCTCCATCATTTGAAGTCTTTAAAACAATCCTGGATGGCTTTCTAAAAGATGTATTGTAGCTCAACCGCAAATTAATTGGGCTTAATGCAGGAATCACTGAGTGAAATTATCTGGCCTGTGTTATTCAGAACAACCGGGCTAGATGATTGTCACGGTCTCTTCTGCCTTAAAGTCTCAGAATAGCGCCAGCTGGATGCTTTGGAGCGGCCTCTTTCCTGGTGCCAGGAAAGCAGAAGTCATGCTGCTGAGCAGACTGTCCCTCTGGCAATCTAGTTCCTCCTTCATGTCCCCCACTAGTTGAAGAGATTCATTGAAAGTTGAGAGTCAGGTGAGGAATCTTGTGGTTACTTTTGAAGGGGATGCACCATGTAGTGGACGTGGTAGAAAAATGTTGGTGTCACAGTCTCCACAGGCTACAACTTTAATTACCTGATGGAAACCTTTCGACAACAACACATGCCTCATGGTTTGATTACTGTAATTCCCTCCACATTCAGGATCCAGCAACAAACTCACTCACTGATCTGTGCAACCTGGGCATATTATGGCCACTGTATACCCTGCCCCTATGTCAGTGGATCGACTTTAAATTAGCACCCTTGGCTCATATTTGAGACCTCTTCCTTGAGCCTCCCTCTGATGGATAGTTATGCTCTTATACCATCCACCCTGTTAGGAATTCTGTCATACCTCTCAGGTCAGCGTGCCTTTTCTGCACTAGACTGTAGTGTGCAGTACTCATTTCTGTCTCAGTCCATCATCCCACCTTTAAAAAAACACCTCCTGCCATTGTATGTCTCGAAGGTGTTTTGGAGTAGGACCCATCTGGCCTTGTCAATATCTTCTTCCCCCATTCTCTTTGCCTCTCTTTTCATACTGGGCCCCTTCACTTATTTTCATCTCTTTTGGATTATCGGAGCATGGCTTTTATTGCATTTTAATTTGTTTTTATGCATCTGTGTAGCTCCCTGAGCAACTTGCTTTGTGGGGAGGGCTCTTCATAAATGTCACTTTATTCTTACGACTTTGACAAGGAAAGTAAGAGCTCACAGGATGTGAGGAGACACAGCTGTATGCAACATCATTTATTTCTTCTTACCGTTCACTGAAAGACACCACATTGATAACTGATTTTACAGTAAAAAACAAACGAAAAAGATATTTGGATGGGTGGCTGAACATCGTTATCTGTTATCGGGTTTAGTTTAACGCTTGCAGGTCTTTGGGATGTCTCAGACACAAGCAGCCCCTACATTTTCGAAGGTGAAAGAAGTTTAGCACTATAGCTTCCATTAAAGCCAATGAGAGTTGAGTAGCTAAATCTGTGTTCAACTCGCAGGGAACTTAAGGGCTATAAGATGTCAATGACAAGGTCCGTTGGTGTAGTTATAGCCAACTTGGAAAACATAGGGCTGAAAAGTATTAGGAGAAAGGCTAATCTGGTTCCTGGTAGCCTGGTTCCCAGGATTCCTGCATCTCATGAAGACAGAAATTCCTTGCCATCTTACAATTTCAAATCCCAAACTGCAGCTCTCATGTCTGAAATAAAGACAGGGTAATGAAAAGGTATGGTACAGCAGGTTTGCCAGCCTCTCACTACAGTGTCTGCAGCCTTAGAAAACATTATTAATGTGTGGGAGCAAATGACAAGGTGTCATCTCACTTGAAGCTGTATTCTCTACAGTAATGGGGTGGGTTTTAAAAAAAAACCTGCTAGATGTAGATAGGCATATTAGAGTTACACAGTTCTTTATTTTTTAAACTGTGTCTCAGATTCCAACTTAGATTCAACCTTGCAAAATCCTGCTAGCCCAATCATCTGCTTCTTTAGATGGGCAAGTAAAATATAATTAGTACTTTTGTCATTATCATCAGTCATCATGAGACAAGGCAGATGGGCAGATTTTGTGCGTGAGCTGGTGCATTGTCATGGCAATTTGGAAGGAGTTATAGAGAGAGATAGAAGAACCGACAGGAAGAGAGATAATAGATTGGATTTTCAGAAGCACTCAGCGGTGGCCTAAATGTGCTCCCATTAACATCAATGGCAATTAGCCAATGCTGACCACTTTTTAAAATCTCTCTCTCTCTGTCTCTCTCACTTACTCACACACACACACAAAATCAGCCAGATTCTGTTCCTAGTTACACTGGTGTGGATTCGGAATAATTGCTTTAAGTCAGGGGGATGTCTCCTGATTTATGTCCGTGCAACTGGTCTCAGACCATGACACCCAGTGTGTAGTAAAGGCAAGCTGATTTGGTTTATTTTGCAATAATTTCTTAGAAATTGAAAATATTCTGTCCTGCCACCTGAGGGACAGTTTTACTGTTCACACACATTCAGTTTTTGCCTCTGTTCTTAGACTGCAAATAGGATACTAGCTATTGAGGGTGGTTTGTCTGATACGGATCGCTTGTAGGGGTTGGACTGACAGTACCGTACATTTCACATAAGCCTCTGAGCAGCCATCATATGGTAGCAGTTTTCCTTCCCTATCAAACTGCCTTATTTGAACTGATTACTTAGAAGTGAAGGGCTCCATATTCCATTAACCAAGCCCCAAATGTCTAGTCCCTTAATCTGATTTAAGAATCCATCTCAAGTGCATGCTAACTACTTTTATTTTTGAACGTAATGCTTCACCAAACCCCCACAGAGCTATCATGCTTTTTCTTTGCATTTCCTTCCCTGTCGTTGTTTATTACCAAGATGTTTGTGATGAACTGTGGCATCACAGAATGTATTGGGGAAGAGAGGAAGAGTCCTGTGGAAATCGATGCTTCTGTTTACACATATGGTTGCTTGGCAAACAACAATACTTAATTCTAGTAAAATATGCTTAATAGGCTTTCCTCGTGCATGTGACTGCTAGTGCTATTTTTATCGCAAATTGAGTGCTGGTGAAAGGTACAGGACTGACAGCCAGGGAATGTGAAGCCTTCAGTTGATCTAGAGAATAGGTACAGCACAAGCAGACGCGGAGCACACTTTCCCTCGCAGGCCCGCTTTATCCCTTTCCCCACCACTGAATCTTGCAGGGACCGCTCCTTTAAGTGTCAAGCTGTAGTTCAGCTTTCCCGCATGGAGCTTTCGCAGGTGGCTCCACTGACTTCAATGGAGCTATGTTGACTTGCACCAGTTACGGACCTGGGCCTCGGTGCCTGTTTAGCCCTGAGTGTCTCTGCTGAGAATGGAACTGATGGCACCAGGTGCGGGGATAGAGTTTAGGGTTTAGATTCCTGTCTCTAGGGAACAGGCCTGAGGCACCAAACTCATTTCACATAAGCCAAGAACAGCCGTCAGAGGGTAACAACCTTCACTCACTACCAGCTGAGTCTGAATGTCATGGGGTGACCAAGAGCCAGGTGAAAAATTCTGTATCCTATTATCAATCCCCGGAGATTTTCAGTTCTCCTTCTTTAAAAGAATCTGCTATCTTGAGCTTCATCTTTTCTATTCAAATAGCTTTTAAAACAACAAGCCATACTCTGAGCTGGTGTAAATCTGTGTCACTTCATTGAAATCAGCAGAACTTCACAGAGGTCCACAAGCAGGGGATCTGGCCACTTGGATGTGTCTCATGCGCCTTGTCACTGCTGCTCTCAAATCTCCCTTTCCTTTCTGCAGATGGCTTGGTGGACTGTATGGACCCAGATTGCTGCTTGCAGCCTTTGTGCCATGTTAACCCACTGTGCCTGGGCTCACCTGACCCCCTGGATATCATACAGGAGACTCAAACCCCCACATCCCAACAGAACTTGCACTCTTTCTATGATCGAATCAAGTTCCTGATTGGCAAGGACAGCACTCACATCATCGCAGGAGAGAATCCATTTGATGGAGGGTAAGTGTTTGGGGGGATTTTAAACAAGAATTAAAGCTCAAGTCCTATGTTCCCAGTCAGAGGTGGAATGGGGAATTGTGTGCAATGAAATACTAATAAAGAACAGCAGAAAGATGCAGGAGACCAACACTATGTCATTACTAACATCCCACATGCCTGCCTATGGAAAATAGATATCTGAAGAATTTCATAACTAATATAAAGCTGCTGACTGTCCTCCCAGGGGTAAGGCACACACAGATTGAGAAATTAAAGGGACAGAGCCATTTTTCTGCACTATCAAATCCATACCCTCTCTATTCAGCTTTTCATTATACTCTTTCTTGTAATGGTAAGACTCTGTTGGCTCCGCTAATCTTTGTAGAGTAGTGGAATTAATTTACCTTGTTCATTCTATGTCTTTAATAGTTAGCCGTTTTTAGGAAACCTTTTTATCTCCCATCTTACATTTATCCCCAGGGTGTATTCCATGGGTCAGAATCCACTTGTGGATTCTGTGAGACAGTGCACAGTTGGCCTCAGAATTAATTCAGAAGTGTGTTCCATTTAGACTACATGCCCATGCCCCACCTTGGGTGAAAGTGGTTTTCCCACTCGGAATGTGCTCTCTAGCACCAAGGTTCCTTTGCAGTCACTTAAGCTTCCGCGTGCTCTGCCACAGTGGTGCAGTAAGACACTTCTTTCCTGTGCAAATGGCCCAAGTTGCTTTTTTCACAAAGCAGCCAGTGAATGAGTGCCACTAATCCAGTTTGGTCCATGGTTTGACTTCCCTTGTTCAAACGAATGTAGTTTTCCAAGAGTGCTCTGCAACAGTGACCTGAAAACGGCAATCCCAAGTTGACAGACTCAGCATCCCCTCCCATCTCAGTTACAGAAAGGAGGAGCTGTAACTAGGGCCGGATGAGTTGCATCCGAGAGTGCTGAAGGAACTGGCGGCTGTGATTGCAGAGCCATTGGCCATTATCTTTGAAAACTCGTGGCGAACGGGGGAAGTCCCGGATGACTGGAAAAAGGCTAATGTAGTGCCAATCTTTTAAAAAGGGAAGAAGGAGGATCCTGGGAACTACAGGCCAGTAAGCCTCACTTCAGTCCCCGGAAAAATCATGGAGCAGGTCCTCAAAGAATCAATCCTGAAGCATTTACATGAGAGGAAAGTGATCAGGAACAGTCAGCATGGATTCACCAAGGGAAGGTCATGCCTGACTAATCTAATCGCCTTCTATGACGAGATTACTGGTTCTGTGGATGAAGGGAAAGCAGTGGATGTATTGTATCTTGACTTTAGCAAAGCTTTTGACACGGTCTCCCACAGTATTCTTGTCAGCAAATTAAAGAAGTATGGGCTGGATGAATGCACTATAAGGTGGGTAGAAAGTTGGCTAGATTGTCGTGCTCAACGGGTAGTGATCAATGGGTCCATGTCTAGTTGGCAGCCGGTGTCAAGTGGAGTGCCCCAGGGGTCGGTCCTGGGGCCGGTTTTGTTCAATATCTTCATAAATGATCTGGAGGATGGTGTGAATTGCACTCTCAGCAAATTTGCGGATGATACTAAACTGGGAGGAGTGGTAGATACGCTGGAGGGCAGGGATAGGATACAGAGGGACCTAGACAAATTGGAGGATTGGGCCAAAAGAAATCTGATGAGGTTCAATAAGGATAAGTGCAGGGTCCTGCATTTAGGACGGAAGAACCCAATGCACAGCTACAGACTAGGGATCGAATGGCTAGGCAGCAGTTCTGCGGAAAAGGACCTAAGGGTGACAGTGGACGAGAAGCTGGATATGAGCCAGCAGTGTGTCCTTGTTGCCAAGAAGGCCAATGGCATTTTGGGATGTATAAGTAGGGGCATAGCGAGCAGATCGAGGGACGTGATCGTCCCCCTCTATTGGACATTGGTGAGGCCTCATCTGGAGTACTGTGTCCAGTTTTGGGCCCCACACTTCAAGAAGGATGTGGATAAATTGGAGAGAGTCCAGCGAAGGGCAACAAAAATGATTAGGGGTCTGGAACACATGAGTTATGAGGAGAGGCTGAGGGAACTGGGATTGTTTAGTCTGCAGAAGAGAAGAATGAAGGGGGATTTGATAGCTGCTTTCAACTACCTGAGAGGTAGTTCCAGAGAGGATGGTTCTAGACTATTCTCAGTGGTGGAAGAGGACAGGACAAGGAGTAATGGTCTCAAGTTGCAGTGGGGGAGGTTTAGGTTGGATATTAGGAAAACCTTTTTCACTAGGAGGGTGGTGAATCACTGGAATGCGTTGCCTAGGGAGGTGGTGGAATCTCCTTCCTTAGAAGTTTTTAAGGTCAGGCTTGACAAAGCCCTGGCTGGGATGATTTAATTGGGTATGGGTCCTGCTTTTGAGCAGGGGGTTGGACTAGATGACCTCCTGAGGTCCCTTCCAACCCTGATATTCTATGATTCTATGATTCTAGAGTTACAGCCTCATGTTACATCTGACTATTAAAGGCCTCCAAAGAGCTTGAAAAGGTCCTGCAGCTTAGAGAAGGCCTGATATTTCTCATGTAAAAAGTAAAGCAGAAAGCAGGTTGAAGTTTTTTAATGCTGAGACATTCATCATCATGAGAAGTAGGGAACAGCAAGAATCTGCAGTTCATGCCCCAAATCAGCAAAGTGAATGCCTAATTTTAAGCACCTGAATAGTTCTGTTGAAGTCCTGGGACGACTTGTGCTTACAGTAAAGCACATGCTTAAGTACCTTGCTGAATTCTTGATAATTCAGTGATCATTCACTATGTGTTGATTTCTGTCTTTCAGAAGTTATCATGCTGAGCTATGGGAAGGGTTCTAGACATCGCTGATCAAACTTGGCAGTGTCAGAATTTAAATTCAATCTGATTAATTATCCCTTATGTTCAGCTTTCCCAGAGAAAATAGCTGTGCCATGGAAATGCGTTGGAATTGTAAACACCTAACTTGGCATGCTCATAGGGCCAATTCAATACTTGCAATTTCCACAGCCACCATAGGCTCTGTTGAAGCTGATCCAAGGTTATTCCATGGATCAGCTGACAAAAGGATATTGCCCTCGGTACCCCATGCTCACCACACTCTGTGACTCTCTATAATGGTCCTGGAAGCTGACCTCAGACATGAGCCTCTTAAAAATACATCAGTGTCAGTGAGTCGGCTTGATATGCTGATGTCCATGATTTGACTCTCTGCCAAACCCAAGAAGGCTACCTACAGGGCTTTGGATTAAAGCCAAGCAATCATTATGTAGCAAACAATGTTATATTTATCAGTCTTCACAAGACTGTAAATTTTATAGCTGGATACTAAATAGTGCAGACTCTTGCCTAAGTGTTAGTTTAACAGATTCTCGACTGTCAGATACCAGCATTCTTAGTTATTGCAATAAAAAGCATGTACCAGAACATGGAATAAATTTATACTAGAAATTTCATTTTCATGATGATATTTTTGGGGTAGCATTTCTCAAGCCTGAGCTGTCAATCAGGAGCCTTATTATAGGGGAATCTGACATCAGATCATGTATAACAACATTTTTAAGGACAGGAAGATTTGTTATATGTAGATCCAACATCGTGTCTCTGTTTAATGAGCTTTCCCAATGACAACTGAAGAACTGTCGGATTCTACCGTCCATATATTACAATGCAATTTGTTTGTGTTCTTTAAGAGCCTACTCTGTTTTCAGTAACAAGCAGATATTCCAGGAATTACTCATGTCGCCCATTCATATAATGGGTGAAGCTGCCCAATAGTGTACTGGTATGACGAGAGCGAAATTCACTTCTGTGCCCCAGTACAAGATCTATGTTACTGCTTAAGTGCCACTTAATTCCTTAAAAACAGGGCTTAAATGGTTCATAGGCTTTGTGCTGGCTCTCTTCTCTGCTCAGGAGTGGATTTCATCTTGAAGTATTTAAATATCCTACAATTGAAAGATCTGAGCTCAAAAGAGACATCTGCCACCCAAAAGGCTGAGGTTTCATACATCCCTGGCACGTAAAGCTCTTCCTTTGCTAGAACAGGGAATGCAAAGATTAAAATTAGTGGGACAGGTTTCATAACTGATTATTTTTCGTTTATAACATTGGAACTGGTAAATTGGCCTTCCTGTTTAATCTACTTTCAGCATGAAGAGCTCTGCAATTACATCAGTTATTTATGACATTTTGCTATTCTTTAAATATCAACAGTGGGTGATTATCAATAAATATGGCCTGTAGACATGCCATTTCCAGCTGTGATATCACATCTCACACATTAAACAGCCTTGAGCTTAGCATAGGAGCTCGCTAAGGAAAATCCATGTGCTGCAGAAAGTGATGTTAGTGGCTCAGTAGGTGGGTACTTTTTCTTCTGAGCAAGTGCCAGGCCAGTGCCCCAGCATGGTATCAGGGACACTTGTGAAACTGAGCGGCTGGAGATGCTGTTATTCTGATGAGATGTAAAACTCGGGTCCTGAGCCCTTGTGGTCATTTAGGATCCCATGGCACTTTTCCCAGGAGAGGGGGGATATTCTGGACTAACTGGATACTCGCTATCCTGAAGTTTTGGATGCTGTTGCTGTGTGCTGTTTAAAGCTATCGCTTGTCACCCCAGAGGTGGCAACTCTTGAGCACTGCACTATCAGTAATTCCTACCCAGAGAAAATGTGTGTGGTCAGTAAAGTGTTCTGGGATCCACTCCACAGGGCTGATAGAGGGACATGCATGTGCACACCATTTATCATTAACATTCAGAAAACAGAACACAGATTCTTGTTGTTGAATCTTCCCCGCGGCTTGTGTCCAGTGTGAGATTGGCAGATAATAATCTTGCTGCTATCCATGAGACTGCTTGCAGAGGAAAGTAATGCTTAGCGTGAGCCAGGGTGGTAGCATTTGTTCCTAAGCGGTGACATATGTAGCCATTTCCTTTTTCCCTTTCACGGCCATACCCTGCCCGCACAATGGGGATGGGTGGGGAGAGGGTGCAGCGAGTCTGTCTGCTGCACTGGAGGTGATCAGAATTCTGGCCCCTGTTTTACCTTCTGCACTATCCAGGTAACTCCCATTTCAGTGTAGGAGGTACTCGGATCCTGCATGGGGGAGGTTAGCACCCCTGGAGTGCAGAGCAGGGGGGATTGGCAGCAGTGGGCATCCCAACAGGAGCAGGGTGGGGAGTGGGTCAAAGCTGAGGGTGGGGGTGTCCTCAGCGGCCTTTAAAAGTGTGCTGCAGTTGCTGTTTCTGTGTGCACTCCATGCCTTCAGTGCCCAGGAGAAGACATTCTGCCCGCCTGCTTTTGCCCTCCATGGGGAGAATGCCTCCAGCCCCTGTGGCTAGTGTGATGCCCCTCTGTGGCCCTCCCACTAACGCCGCAGCAGCTTCTAAAGCCACAATCTAGCCCTCACTCTCTATTTATTGCTTGAGTTTGTATGTAATGCTGTTGTTGGAAGGGAGGTGTTTATTATCCCTGGTGGAACCGTATCAGCACAGTACGTTTGCATTTCCTACATGGCCTGTGCAGAAGTGGCAGCAGAATGAAATATATGACAGAATATCTATACAATACATCCCCTGGGCTTTAAAGACTTGGCTTAGCTAGAACAGCAGTGCAGATCATCTAATGGAGTACAAATAAACGAATATTTCATGACCGCTAGCCTTTGAGTGAATTTATTATTGAATTACACTCTAGCTTTTTAAGAACAAGCTGAGCTGACAAGCCACCTCATCACCGCAAAAGGGGGAGAGAAAAAAGGACAGTGATAAATTACCTTGATGGATAAAGGTAAAGACCGTGTCTCCTCCAAAATACCAGCAATTATATAGTGTTCATGTCTGGGTAAAAAAAAAAACAAAAAAACCACTGCCTATATTGAAATGAGTGTTTATGATGATAAAGCAAGTAGCTAAATTAAATTCGGAATGCACAGAATGTCTTTTTGCATCGTTTTGATGAACAGATAACAAGTACTCTTCTGCCACTTGATCATTCTTGTATTGATTTCAAAACCACTTACTTTTGCTGTTTGCTTTGTATCTTTAAGCCGTTCTTAGTTGTCCATCATCATAAGGAGCAGTGCAAGATGCACTGATGTCAAGTTGTTGACTTTCAAGTGGGACACCTGATATCCTTGTTCTCTCTTGAGGGACAGTGTCAGACAGCAGTCTAAATTCATGGCCCGCGGAGTCTCTTATGTCAAGTGTCAGCATAGGACTAAGCTACCTCCGGAAGCCAGGCATAGAACAGACTTTCTTCTATAGTGTGTTTTAAAAGATCTCAGAGTGTTTTGAAAGAGTAGCTGCTTTTGACCCCCTGATGGATTATGGCACAGCTATCATGTAAAGCCATGATACTGTGCTGTCAGTATAATTAATTTTCCATGAACTCACTGTAATTTTATGGCCAGCTCTGCTACTGATTCCTGATATAACCTGAGGCTAATCACATCACCTCTCTATGCCTCAGTTTCCCCATCTATTCAATGGGGATAACAACATGTACCTACCCTAGAGGAGTGTTTGAGGCAAAGTTAGTAAATGGTTATAAAAGCATGCTGAGTTCTTGAGGTGGAAGGTACTACATAAATGGAACAGTTTGGTATTTTATAAAATATAGTGTATGTTTTTTATTTTTTTATTTTTTTTTACTTTGCAGAATCAAACCCTATCTCATACATTATCTAGAGCTAAAGCCAGTCAGCTGATCCTGGCCAGAAGGCAACAGAATGTGGAAGGGTTGGGGACTTAGTGCCATCCAAATCTCGTAGTTTAAGCCTTTCAGCTCAGTTCTCAGGGATTTAAAATGCAGATCTGCATGGTGCTTTCATAATACCCTTGGAAGGGGGCATTTGTTTGCCTTCTCGGTGTCTTTCTATGTCGGGTGATAGTCAGCTGCCCAGACAAACATGTAGGCCTTGTCTTCACTGTTAAAAAAGGTGTATTTGGGGGATGGGGGGGTGTAACTTAACACAGGGGAGCTATTCTGAGGTAAAAGCATAGCGAAGACCAGGCACTTTAGTTTTACTATGAGGTAACTAGGCAAAGTTAGCCTGAGGTAGGGATTTACTTTACCTACTTTACCTGGTGGTAAAACTAAGGTGCCTTGCCTTCACCGTGTTTTCGCTATGGAATAGCTTCCAGGGGTCTGTTACCGTGTGGTAAAAAATGCATCTTTTATAGCACTCAGGATAAAGCCTGATATAGGAGCCTGAAATTAAAGTGATCAATGCAGTCCCCAAGTTCACAATCTTGTGTAGTAATGACATCTCCACACTACCTTCTGTTGTTCTGGCTTTAATTGAAATATTGTAGTTAGGCCTCTTTGCCTCTGGAAGAGCTTGATGTGGACACAAAACACAGTGATGATGCAGTGATGCATCCACGAGCTGGCTTCTGCCTGAGGTCAATTTTACCATCTGCAGGAGACGGATGCAACAGAGAAGATTGTGAGGTTCTGCTGATAATCCCTGATGTCAGCTGATCCAACACATGGCTTTGGATTGGCTCCAGGAGGCCCGTCACTTCTCAGAGCTGTGTATGTTGGTCTGTAGTAGAATACCATACATGTGATGGAACTAATGAAATACAGCCACCTCTTGGGTGAAACACAGAAGCTGTTAACAGAGCACAGAAACTCTGTGTAAACCAGGGATCGGCACATGGCCCATCAGAGAACGCTGCTGGCGGGCCAGGACGGTTTGCTTACCTGCAGCATCTGCAGGTTCGGCCAATCACAGCTCCCACTGGCTCCGGTTCACCATTCCAGGCCAATAGGGGCTGCGGGAAGCGGCGGCCAGCACATCCCTCAGCCCACGCCACTTCCCGCAACCCCCATTGTCCTGGAACGGTGAACCGCAGCCAGTAGAAGCTGCAATTGGCCAAACCTACGGACGCTGCAGGTAACAAACCGGCCCGGCCCGCCAGCGGATTTCCCTGATGGGCCACGTGCCAAAGATTGGTGATCCCTGCTATAGGCAGTTTAGGGCAGGGTTTGAAGAAGAATACCTTATCTATTTGAACTGCATCATTATCATTAATAGGTTTGAATAAACCTTGATATAGATCTATTCAGTGTGCTTAATGGAGGGTGTGGCAGAGCTCCAACCTTGCCCCCCTGAGTCCCACGCTTCCAGGCGGTTTATGCTAGCTTCAGAGGTTCACTGCAACCCTCCAGGTAGGCCTTCTCTCTCTAGGGCCAGGGATACAGTCTACTGAGCCCTTTTCATCATAAGCCAGCAAGGAGGTTGGTGAGAGAATTCCCAGTCTCTATTGCTCTTACAGCCTTATACCAAAACAGTTTAGCCTCCTGTCCTGACAGGGGCCTGTTTTCCCCTCCCAGGAGGTGTTTCTGTAGTGGTGGGTTGGGGGGCGGGAACCCGGTCCCACCCTCCACTCCGGGTTCCAGCCCAGGCACCCTAATGGCAGCAGCTGTTGGCAGCCGACCTTTCACTGCCTGCCAGAGTTTCTACATTTCCCTGGGCCACTTCCCCAAAGCTCTCCCGCTTGAGGGTGTCTTCATTACTCAGCCCTTCAGCCGCACTTCCTCTCCTCTGGCCCCCTGGCACTCCTCAGCCTGACTGGAGTGAGCCCTTTTATAGTATCAGAAGGGCCCTTAATTAGAGTCAGGTGTTCACATTAACTTAGTGGTCTCACCTGACTCTTTGCAAGTTAATTGGAGTCAGGTGTTCTCATTAGCCTGGAGCAGCCCCTGCTCTGGTCAGTCAGGGAACAGAAAACTGCTAATCCAGTGGCCAGTATATCTGCCTTCTACTACTCTGTTGTACACAACTGGCCTGGGTCTATCACAAGGGTCATGGTGTGTCTAATACGTTACATATTGTTATAATATAATATAATAATAATAATATAGTTTCCTATCCCTAGCCTTGAGATTAAGGAGACATTTTTATGTTTTAGGAAAATACAAGAGGTTTTTACACCATCTCCTTGTCACCTTCTTTTATTGCTTTCTGCTTAAGTGGCCTCTTTAATAACTAAAGATCATGTTTTCTGAAACTGAAAAGAGCAAAGAAGAGGTCAGAAGGCTCAAAATAGCTTCTTTTACTTTGGTAATATTCCTCTTAAGCAAAGATAGAGCGTACTTTTAAAAAATCCTCTCTCCTCTCCAGAGGACAATAACAGTATGTGCCTTTGACTTCAGCCTTCCTTTTGACTTAAAAATGTAGAGTATGGTGACATTTCATGCCATTGTGATTTTTAAATGTCAATATAACTAATTCTATGCCATAAGCTACGGCAAAAATATACAGATAGTAGAAGGATTCATGTACATGAAAACAGGGCTGAAGTTCCAATCCTTTTGTAAGTTTCTTTCCATAACTTTGATAAAATGATCCATACCATGATCATTGCTCATTTGCAGATTCCTTAATTGAATTCAATGTGCATGGAGTCATCAAAAACAAATCCTGTGATATGATGGACATATCCAGTCAGTATTGGGATACAATTTGCAACCAAAGATTACAAAGTATTGGATACTTATTACCAATGATCCTTTGATTATTCTCCTGGGGTTTCCTAATGGAATTGGTTATATTCAAAGATCTGAAGAATTAAGATCTCATCTGCTAGTCACTGGTAAACTACTGATAGCCTTTCAGTGGGGAAAGAAAACTAGTTCAAAACTAGAGGACAAGTTAAAAAAAATATGGGAGCTGCTTGTCATGGAAAAATTAATGGATCAATTACATACCCAGCAAAATAAGCGTAGGACAAATAAATATCGGGTTACCATTTATTCAATACTCAGACTATATTGGCCTGAAAAAATCTCCACTCACCTGTCCAATTTTTTTAATATTAGTGTTTAATAGATGTGCCTGATTTGATAAATATGAGTAGAGTCAGTAGTTCCATTCAATTTAATAAAATTGCCAGAAACATCTTCTGGATGGTTTAAAGAGGCTCCCTCTCTATTATGGTAATTCTTGGCTAAATAAAAAGATTTGATTATTCTCTGGCCCCATAATGTCTCGTGGAACAAAAAGAAACCATGCTAACTGTTGTAAGGATTGTCATTTTGTTTGTGACATTTACATGGCAATGATTTTTAAACCTGCTAAAACTTCCTAAATAAATAAATCACTATAATACAACACCCTCCCCCCTGAAAAATCTCTATATTTTCTTGATCTACTCTCTTCATAAGTCCCACAACTCAAAATTGTATCATTACAATGCTAGCAAACAGCCTGTAGACAGTTTAATAATCTTTTTTCTGCAGTGCCCACAAGAAGTGAGCTAATTACATCATTAATGTTTAAACAATGTGTTCTTCCTTCTGTGTGCCCCATTGAGTCCTTCTATCACTGTGTCTGTCTTGTGCAGACTGTGAGCAGGAACTGCCTTTAGTTTGTGTCTTGTACAGCATTGAGCACCTTGCCGGAGCTTTCTAAGAGCTTACTAATAACTATTAGTAATACTAATTATAATATCTGTGAGATCAGGTAAGCAAATTCTTCCACAATTTGATTTCACAAGCCTCATGAGACGTGGCATAGGAATAAGCATATCATTCATTTTTTAAATTTACTGCACTATGACGTTGTTACTTCTCATAGAAATAATGGCTTGTAGAATCACATTTTTGTAGGGTATGAAATTAACCTAACTCATCATTATATGCAAAAATAGCTTGCACCATAAGAGCTACTAAAACCCTCTGCAGGGCTAAGAACCTAAACCCCTGACTATCTTTCCACTTCCACAAGTGTAAATCAGGAGCAACTCCTCTTAGAGGTGCACTGGTGTAAATGAGAGCAGAATCAGCTTTTAAATCTTTTTGATCTAAGGCATTACCAAAAGCAACGAATTCCCCTTAGACTTTACATCATAGCATAACATAACTTTATTTTGTGTAGCACTTTCTATGCAAACTGTGTCCAAAAGTACTTTTTCAGGGTAGAGTAGCATAGTAGGAGTTAAATATTATCTAATTACACAAGTCACTGCTAGTGTAACAGTCTTCTCTTAATTTCCTGTATTGTGGGATATCTTTCCTATATCCTGCTGCCTCATCTGCTCTTCTTCTCATTACCAATCTCATCTGAAAAGTCATTTTTCCCTGGAAATGGTGATTTGATGAGGCAGAGCGATCCAAGATATTATAGATGGCAGGAGGAGCAGCAGAAGCTTCTCCTTCCAACAGCAGCCAAATCGTTTGGCAGATCAGAGAGGAGAGTGTGCTTCCAGAAGAAAGAGAGCGAGCCTGGATTTGATAAATAGGACCAATCTAATAGGGATTCTATAACCAACAAGGCAGTTTAGAACAAAATCCTGACATCAAAGGAGTCTAAGTGGAATTGTTCTGTGGAGGTGGTTTTGTGATCATGGGGTTTTTACAAGTGGAAAGTGTACAGCTGTTACCTCACATAAATGTTATTTTGTTACTAAACTGGCATGCACCGAAGGTGCCTTTTCAATTTTGGAGAATTACAGATATGAATAGCTTACTGGCAATATTGCCAGTAGAATGGTGGCCAGTGGTGTTGGAGAAGATCTTTGTCAACTGAGAATGACTAATAACTAGTCCTATAAATTCTACGGTGTAAGTCTGCATTGAGCAGAATGATGGCAGAAATACATAACGCAGGGCTTGAAAAGCTGGGCACTTGCTAGCCAGGGAACTAAACCTACACACCAGAGGTAAATACAAAAGGAGTTCAGGAGAGCTGGTATCTTCTCAAAGAGACAATATTAAAGTGCAACAGCAAACTATCCCAATGCAAAGGAAAGAAGGGAAGAATAAGTAACAGGCCAATGTGGCTACACTAGGAGCTCTTTAATGACCTAAAAATTAAAAAGGAATCATACAAAAAGGGGAAACATGGATAAATTGCTAAGGATGAATAGAAAAGAATAGCACAATCATGTAAGGACAAATACAGAAAAGCAAAACACAAAATGAATTACACCTAGCCAGGGACATAAAAGGCAGTAAGGTGAATTGTAACTAGATACTTAACACAATTAATATTAACAGTAGGAAGGAACACAAGCCAAAATAGGGAAAGACCAAGTTAAAGAATATTTAGATAAGTCAGATGTATTCAAGTTGACAGGGCCTCATCACATTCATCCTAGAGTACTTCAGGAACTAGCTGAAGCAATCTCAGAACCGTTTGTGATTATCTGTGAGAACTCTTGGAGGGTGGGTGAGGTCCCAGAGGACTAAAGAATGGCAGACATGTACTATCTTTAAAAGAGGGAAGCAAAGAGGACCTGGAAAATTATAAACCAGTCAGCCTAACTTTGATACCTGGAAAGATACTGGAACAAATTATTAAACAATCAATTTATAAGCACCTGGAGGATAAGAGGGTGACAAGTAATAGCTATCATGGATTTGTCAAGAACAGATCATGCCAAACCAACCTAATTTCCTTCTTTGACAGGGTTACTGGCCTAGTGCATGCGGGGAAGCTGTATATGTCATATATCTTGATTTTAGGAAGGCTTTTGACACATAGTCCCACATGACATGCTTATAAGCAAACTAGGGAAATGTGGTCTAGATTAAATTATTATAAAGTGGATGCAAAACTAGTTGAAAGTCTGTACTCCAAGAATAGTTATCAATATTTCATAGTCAAAGAGGGGATGTAATTAGTGGAGTCCTGCAGGGGTCTGTCCTGGGACCAACAGTATTCAATATTTTGATTCATGACTTGGATAATGAAGTGGAGAGTATGCTTATAACATTTGTGGATGACACCCAGCTGCGTGAAGGACAGAATTAGAATTCAGAATGACCTTGATAAATTGGAGAATTGGTCTGAAATCAACAAGATGAAATTCAGTAAAGGTAAGTGCAAAGTACTTCACTTGGAAAGGAAAAATCTAACGCATAACTACAAAATTGGAAGTAACTGGTTAAGTGGTAGTACTGCTGTACAGGATTTGAAGGATCACAAATTGAATATGAGTCCGCAAAGTGATGCAGTTGCAGAAACGGCTATCATCACTCTGGGGCATATCAACAGGAGTGTCGTATGTAAGGCAAGGGAGGTAATTGTCCTGCTCTACTTGTCACTGGTGATACCTCAGCAGGAGTACTCCTCTGATGGTAGGACAAGAAGTAATTCACCTGATCTGTGGGTAGGACAAGAAGGTGGGACTGAAGTAACTGGCCTAATCTTCAGCAAGGAAGATTAGGTTAGATAATAGGAAAATTGTTCCAACTATAAGGGTAGTTAAGCTCTGGAATAGGCTTCCAAGGGAGGTTGTGGAATCCCATTGGAGGTTTCTAAGAACAGGTTAGACAGATACCTGTGAGGAGTAGTCTAAGATTATTTGGTCCTCCCTCAGCACAGGGGGCCTGATTATATGGCCTCTCACCGTCCCTTCCAGCCGTACATTTCTGATTCTATAAAAAACAAGGTAGAGAGATGCTCAGATACCATGGTGATGGGCTTGGTGTAAAAACCCAAATAGGGTACACTGTGAATCTAGAGCTGTTATTGTACATCTTGGTGAATAAAAGCTTTATGGAGATGCCTCAGATACCAGCTTCATTATCTGTTTTCCTAAAACTATGCCAGCATTATACTGTTGGTTTTTTCTCCAGTTTTCCTTAACCAGTTTAAGTAATGGGCTTTGAATATAACATTTTGATTAATTGCCTGCATTATTTGGGACTGTATATTTTTGAAGAATGAGTGACAAAATGTAGAGCATTTCTGCAAAATATTAACAATTAAAAAACAAACCCATAAAAGAACAACACGCTTTCCTGACGCTCAAGTGATGGGGCATGTACAGCTAGCCTAGAGGCATAGGCTAAAAAAAGAGAACCAGTCGAGTTTAGATCCTGCAGACAGACTAGATTTGACTTCCCTTTGCTGAGTTGGGTCGTTTTTGTTTTTTGCCTGACATTCCTTTTCGCCGGTGTCTCCCACTCCATCAGCTCCTCAGGAAGTGGAGCTGCAGAAGCTGTCGCAGACTCTGTCTGTCAGTGCCACTTCAGCAAATCTCTGAATGCACAGTTGATCGGATATCAACATGTTTAGGTGGTCCTCAGCCTGACACTGGCATTCTGGTGCTCCGTTTATTGGCAAGGTTCTCTGCCTAGCCTAATTAATTTGTTTTGAATCCCAGCTGTCTGACATATGCCAAACTCTTTCAGGAACTCACTTGTGTTATACATAGCTGTGTGGGAGCCTTTCTGGATGGCTACTTTTTAATTTTAATTTTCCTTGGGTTTTTTTTAAGTCTTTCTTGTTTAACGTCTCAAGAACCCTTCCATTTCCATTTTCTTACCAAACTTCATGATTCAAGCGACATCCAGAGGTTTGTTAAGTAGTTGTCAGCTGTCGACTTTCCCCACTGCTAAACTAAACAGGAGGAGCCAGGTTGTGGCTCACCCTGTGCAGGAAGAGAGTGTAAGGAGTCTTCTCCCTCGTAGCTGGGAGACAAGGGTCCAGGAACTGCGCTAGGTTGGCACTGTCATTGGCACTAGCTTCCGGGGCAGAGTGGGACTGTACGTTATACTGCATCCTGCGCTATAAATGAGCAAAAGGACGATAGAAGCAAGTGACCTAAGACCACATCTGTAATAACTTGCTTTACTAGTAGGATTTTTCTCTGGCGCTCATCACCAGGGTATCTGAGCACATCACAAACCAGTACCACAATACCATAGCGGTATAAGCACCTATGTCCAAGACAATAGAACATTACTCCATTTATCCTCACAATGTCCCGGTAAGATAGAGCAGTGCTATTATTCCCATTTTACAGATAGGTAGCTGAGGCACAGAGAGACTATGTGACTTGCCCAAGGTCACACTGGAAGTCTGTGGCAGAACCAGGAATAGAAGCTAAATCTCCTGATTTTGACATGAGGGCTTTAACAACAGAAATATCCTTCCTCTCGATTCACTTTGTGGAGCTCTGATGAAGCCCCATCTGGAACAGAATGTTCAGTTCTGGGCACCTCGGTACCAAAAAGATGTCAAACAAAGTTGGAAGTAACTTATAGAAAAGTAACAATAACAAATATAGGGACGTGGGGAATTCTGAGTGGAGATTAAAAATATTTAATACAAATAACATGGCCAAAGAATGACTAAGGGGGTGTGGAGAACATGTGAATCATCCAAATGTATTTGAAGCCTTTCAGCTTCCAAGAAAAAAGGAGCTAGGGTTGTGATACAATGGGTCATGAGTAGGAGTAATGGCGTAACACTAAGAAATGGAAAAATTAGCACGAACACCAGAAAATAATTCCTAACGGTGAAATATATGAGCCTCATCCAATGCCTTTTTTAAATCAGTGAGAGTATTTCCATCAATTTCAACAAGCATCAGATTAGACCATGTTAGACTATGGGATAATTTCCCAAGGGAAGTCCTTCAGGAAAAGGAATGCCTTTATTTTGTCTACTGTACAATGCCAAGCATGTTCCCAGCACTAAACAAATAATTATTAATAATAATGCTTTGGAAAGCCCACTGCCTGAGATGTTTAACATTAAACCAAAGAGCTAGGAAACACACTGTAGGGAGCAATCTTTCCTGGCATGAAGATGGATTAAATGACCTACTTGGGATTTTTCCTTTGATTTCTAGTATTTTATAACTGTTGGCATACTTGGATTTTTTTCCTCCCCCGCATGTAAACACAGGTCTTACTAAAGAAAACAGGACTTTCTCTATACCTGTGGAAGGGAAGAGTGAATGTGTCTCTACTTTTGATGGCACTGGGCCCTAGATCATTCCCAGGGGGACAGGTGGACATTAACTTAATCTTCTAGTGATTACAAATTACTTCACAAAGCAATGGTCTAAAATTACTTTGTCTCAGACTCGCCATCTAGCAAGCCACATGGTAGCAATTCAGCAATGATTTAGTGTTCCCTAATTATAGGGAAACCTCTATAGAAAAATAAAAGACCAGAGGGGTTGGGAAAGGCTAATTAAAAAAACAGACTGGAGAACTGGTTATTGTAAAACAAGGGATCTGCACAGCCACATGTAAATGCAGTCTTGAAAAAATATAGTTCAGCCAGTAGATGAAGTATGTTAATAATTCATTGGAAAGACAAGGCTACAGCAAAGAGACATTCAGTTTTGCTCAACTGCAGAAAACATCTTCAGTGCTGGCCAAACTAGACTGATGGAATAAATCTTCCCTATTAACATGAGAGATAATTTTATGTAAATATATTGGGAGACCTTCCAAGCAGGGCTGAGAGTCTTTGTGGTACCACTTAACGTGTTTGCACCGTAATTGCATTTAGACCAAGGTCTTCTGAAGGAAATGGCTGACTAAATTAGCATTAACCAGGTTCCTGGGGGGGCTGAGTGCATTGTGGGTAGTCAGTTTCGCCTCCAGAAAGGACACGATGACACTGGAGAGGCCAGCTGCTTACAAAGCACAGTGTTAATTGTTTTTCCCAAATGGGGCAAATTTTATCAGCTGGGAAAGTAGAAAATTTGAGGATCTGATCAGGCAAAGTCTGGGATTCAGTATCTTTCTCATCCCCATCCCACTTCAATTAAGTTCAGATATTTGTACACACTGCCCCAGCTTCTTTTTGTGACTATAATCTGGGAAGGACTACCCTCTGGGAGTAAAGGACTTGTTATAGCCCTCAAGGGGATTCCTGGGGGCCAGATAGGCTTTCCTGAGAGTTACTTGTCTCCTAAGATGGGCTGTCTTCATCCAAATCGGTAAGTAAATAAATGGAGATGGAGCAAAGAAGCTGAGCGTGACAATTTGAAGAGTTGTTGGGGGGGACATCATTCGATGGAAGCTAGAAGTGCAGATGTGTTTGTTAGAGTTTCCCCGTTAGAGTGAGTTCTTTTGCATATTTTTATTGTGCCTGTAACTGTGTGGCTGTTCTTTATCCCTGCAGACCTAAGTGCCCATGAACTCATGAAAGCTATGGTCCAGATCCTCAGCTGGTGCAAAGCAGCAAAGCTCTGTTTACACCAGCTGAGGATCTAGTCCAGTGTGTTGGCTGACTTTACTCATAGGCTTTCATCTGCTTAGACTCTGGGAGAGCTACCATCATAATTGTTAGTTTTTTGTCTAGGGCACCAGTTAAGGCATCTACAACATTTAGTCTCTTTGTTTCCTCTTTGCTTGTAGTTTGTGGGGAGGCAGTGGAAGAAGGTAGCAACCCTTCTCCATTATCTCATGAAAATGTGCTTTATTTGTATTTCTGCTTAACCACTTTAAAATGAGCAAGCAGTCATCAGTAATGCTTTTGGTGTTGGTTTGAATAGGTAATGGTAATTCAGCCTGCCGAGTCCATTGTTCCCAATAGCAAGAATTTCTTGGGCTTCGGAAGAGGAGTCCACAGTAATGCTTATCCTTCCACAAAAATGTAAGGATGATCAGAAGGCTCAAGGACTTGGTGACCATTCCAGACTCTCCTTCAGCTCTCACTGAAGAAGATGAGAAGAATGGTCTTGTGGGTAATGTAGAGGCCTCAGAATGGAAGTTATGGGTACTGCCTCTGGCTGTCCACAAACGTTACTACTTTGAGCCAAATACTTTCCTCGTGGTGTTCTGTCAACTTCAGCGGGGTTACAATAGGGTGAATGTGGTCCTCTGTGTCTTTGTTTCCCCATCTGTCAAACAGTGATGGTCATTTACCCAGTGTCCTCGGATGTCACAGAGCTGAATTGTTAATACAGTGCTTTTTGATCCTTGGATGGAAGGTGCAAAGGAATACAGAAATTATTATTGTCTTACTGATGGGACTGCTTTTCCTTCCACATCTGTGTGAATCAGGAGTAATTCTGTTGAAGTCATTGGATATACACCAGAGTAAAACTAATATCAGTGAAATAGAAAATCAGGTGCATTTTATCCTGTTTTTTCTGGGACTGACCAAAGGGGACATAGGAATCAAGTGAGTAGATACTAGAACTGAACCTTCAGAAGCTTTTGTTTCTGTGTACCTAAATGCCAAGTTTTGAGCCATACCCTTCCATCAGCATATACACAAAAATCCCTACTTTAATCAGTGGAGAGTTCTGCTATAACTGGATGGCATGACAACTAAAAAGTCTATCTTCTGTGTCGTGGAATAAATATCCAGTGAAATCCTTATTTGATACACATATTGGTTCTCGCTGTGCCATACAATCTTTGCCTTGTTGATGCACCCCTTAGGCAATAACTTGTGGACTCTGTGGTTTTCCATGGTAATAAGAGATTGTGTAAGTGCTTTTCTACGCATTGAGGGCCAGATCTTCAGCAACTGTAAATCCGTGTGGCTCCATTGAATTCTCTTATGACAGATTATAAATTGAGCTCTGGTGATTTACACCAGCAGGGGATCTGGGCCTAAAGCAGTAGGAACATTGGCTTCCAGTCTCTGCTGGCTAGCATGACATTGCCTGCAAAAATAACACGTCATATTATGCCAGCACAAAGATACCACAATTTATTGTTATCACTCAGAAAAATAAGTACCTTGAGATAGACACTGAGATCAGACACTATCAGATACACAAGATTGTTGTCTTTTTTGGAAGCTCCTTGCATAGCTGTATGGTAAGATGTACAATCTAGGGCTTTGAACAGAGACTTTGGAATAGAGACTTATGTGTTCTATCTTCGGCTTTGACATAGATTTGCTGAGCGATCCTGAGTAACTGAAAACCAACAGAATTCATGTTTCCTATCTGTAAAATACGAACCTCACAGAATTAATCGGTGTTGTAAAGCACTTAGAGATCCTTGGGGGAAAGGTGTCATAAAAGTGCAGAGTAGAATGGAGTAGGTGTAATCTACAAACAATCGGCAGTTCTGTTTTTGCATGCTCAATTGCTGAAACATTCTGTAGGGAATTCATCTGATCCTTGCAAATTTGTCATCGTTTTTTCTCCAAAGCAGTAACACTTCCTTATGGACTATGGAAGACCTGACTCATCAAGGCCAGCACATCTCTTTGATCATCAGAGGACTTAATTGCCATAAACCTGCCCATGCAGTATTTAGTACATTTCCATCCTCCTCTGTTCTAAAACATGTTTTGTCCTTAATCAGACCAGTACTGTCAAGTATATATGAAGCTGAGTGTGCTACAGCCATGTCAGTATATCGTGTGCCCTACAGGAGAAGATAGCAGAGAACAGTATATTTGCCAGTGGTTGAATATTACAAGAGTAGAAAAAAGGTGAAGCCAAATTCTGCCCTCAGATGTGTGTGCACAACACCCAAGTCAGCAAGAGTTATGTGCCTCCATCTGGGGGCATGATTTGGCCTACTGAATTTTATTGCTTATTGTATTAGGTATCCCTGTGTGCAGGCATTCACAGCAGGGTAAGTCGGGGATCACTCCCGCATCTTTGACATGATTCACCATTTCCTATCATTTCTTTCCTTCATGCAGCCATGCGTGTGTGATTCGAGGTCAGGTGATAACATCAGATGGAACCCCTCTAGTTGGAGTGAACATCAGTTTTGCCAACAATCCTCTTTTTGGATACACAATCAGCAGGCAAGATGGCAGGTATGGTTTCTGCTATACATTTTACAATATGTAAGTACCCAGAGCTGCAAATAGGGCAGCCAGCACTGGAGAGAGACTCTCCTAGCAAAGACACAGTCACGTCTGGGGCAGCCTGAAGACACTAGTGTTATTGTTAATATTGATACTGATATTATTACAGAAGTGCATAGAAGCACTGGGGCTCAGTTGTGCTAGGTGTTGCCCATGCATATAAAGAAATTATGGTTCCTGCCCCAAACTGCATATTCTTCATTGCTTTATATAGACATTATTGGGCAAAAATAATTAAACCTGTAAGATACAGTATTGCTAGAGGCAAGTGGTTAAAATTTGAACAGTTCCACTGAACCGCAACAAAATCACTGAATTGGGCAGTCTTTTGTCTCTCAGTACTAACTGGCTCTCTTTTAAAGACAAAAGCTAAATATAAGGAGTAAGTTTCTGACTGATGGAGCTGCACATATTCTAGCTAATGGTGATTAACACGAGCACTTTGGCGAGGATGACCTAGCTTTGCTGATTTTAACAGCTCTCCAGTCTGACACTAACATTAAGGATTTGGATTGACCTGGCTAGAATAGCCAGTGGGGTGATAATCAAGGAGATGAACACTTGCTAGAGATAGTGTGTGTTATGTAGTCTTGACTTGTTCCCCTGGGACTTGGTGCCTGCTGAACCACTGAAACTTTTCAAGATGTGTTCTCATGAATGTTCCATCTACTGGAAAATACAACAGTAGAATCTGAGTAATAGGTACGTTTCCATGGAAAATGGATTATCTCAGTTAAATGAGCATAACTTACAAGAGAAGCTGGTACTTTCACGAGTCTTGTGGTTTAGAGACTATTGAGAAAGATACAGAATCTCTCACATTTACACTGTAATGTAACTCCATTAATCTCAGGCTTGGTCTACACCTAAAATTTAGGGCAGCCTAGCTACATCGCTCAGGACTGTGAACAATGTCATGCCCTGTGCAACTTAGTGATGTCCACGTAACCCCACCGTGGACATAGTGAGGTCGAGAGAAGAATTCCAGCAACCAAGCTGCCGCCTCTCGGATGGGTGGAAAAACCACTTCCGTTGATTCAGGAAGCATCTGCACAACAGCATGACAGCAGCACACAGGTGTAGCAGCCCAGCTGTGGCACGGTAGCCGCTGTAGTGGAGCCATATACCTGCCTCATAACCTCCTGATTGGCAAGTGAGATCAGAATCGGGCCCTAGCGGTCAAATGCACTGCAGTGTAAAGGGCTGACACAAAGCCGACCCAAGTAAAAATAATAATGCCTACAAAAAACTTGACCATAGGTAGACAGCTGATGTGCTGGAACTCCCTGTTTTTCATGCTGACCAGCATCAGCTCATTACTTCCTTGTGCTCTGTCTGTTGGTCTCCACCTGCTGTCTACTGTCTATAGTCTTCCACTTAGACTATAAAAACAACAAGGAGTCGGGTGGCACCTTAAAGACTAACAGATTTATTTGGGCATAAGCTTTTGTGGGTAAAAAACCCACTTCTTCAGATGCGTGACTTTAAGCTCTTTAGGGCAGGGCCCATCCCTTTGTTCTGTATTTGTGCAGTGTGTTAATGCTATGCAGCCCTGATCCATCATGGGGGCTTATAAGCAAATAATGAGCCTAGCATTGCACAGGGCCTGGACAGGCATCACTTCTACCCCCTACAGAGCAGGTACAGTACGGGCAGCACAGCGGAGCAAGCTTCTTCCATACTACGCCAGGCTGTGCTTCAATAATTTTCTACAGGGACTACCCCTAGGAAGGATAGGTGAAACAGCGCTTCAATCCTGTGTTCACTCACAACCACACTCTCTGCCGCCATCTAGACCCTTTGCACCACTCCGGCATCTTACTCACCAGCAGAGAATGGCCCTGTTGGAGGGGAGTTCTCAGCTCGTGTTAAGCTAGACTTACTGGCTCTTACACCACATCCTTCCCACCCTCAGTGTAGCGGGGCAGGGAGAGGTGCGGCCAATGTGCCAGTGTGCTCCACCAATTTCCAGTTAGCTAATGTTCCCTAGGGAAACCTTGCCAGCTGGCATCGGATAGAACTGCTCCCAGGAGCTCACTGCCAAGGGCTGTAAATCCAGCACCGATCACAAGTACTAGATTCAGTTAAAGTAATAGAAAGGCGGCGATCAGCAGTGCCTGAACATAGAGTATATAATCAAAATAAGTCCCAGGACCAGGCCAGCATTCCTATCAGTAACTGCTGGAGCCCCCCAGTCCCAGAACGAGTGGAGTTAGACAGCTCTTGCAGTCAGGCATACTTCCTTATGATTTCCCCTCATTATGTTCTGCTTATGTGGTGCTGTCATTCAGGTCTGGTGCTTTGTGCTAACAACATTTCAGGACATGATATTCAACAAATAGTCTGATTACATTGTTGAGGATCTTGAAACATGAGAATGAGACTATAATTGGCCCCAAAATATTGTCTTTGACATGCACTCATCTATTTTCTTGCATGATCAGGCACAACACTACATCTGCGGGCACTGGAGGGAGGTAATGTATGAGTAGATGAAAGCATTCTTCCTTTAAAGAACCAAAAATTAGTTAATTATTCACTGATATGATATGAGAGCTATTTATAAAATCACTTGAAATATTGGAGGTACCAGAGTCTAAAGGTGGGAGTGCAAGGTGGGAGTCAAGAAATCCTGAGCTTTAGTCACAGCTCTGCTGCTGATCTAGTGTGTAGCTTTTAGACACATCCCTTAATCTTCCTATGCCACGGTTAACCTGCCTGTAAAATGAAGGTAACGCTTTCTTCCTGCCTCGCTGGGGTGTTTGTGGATGAAATACTACATGTGACGTGCTTTCCAAATGGAAAGCATTATTGCTATTACAATTGCTGTTCTGTACTTCAATATGTTACAACAGCAGGACCCTCTTCTAATAATCTTTTCAACAGAACAATTTTAGCCTGAGACATTGTCTACACAAGCAATTTGGGCCAATTTGACTGAATCAGTTTAGAATCCAATTTCGTTAAATCACTGCAACCCCCTTGTGGTCTCAGAATAAGAAGGTTCACACAAGGGAATTGGGCCTATTCAACTAAATTGGTTTCTAAACTGATCTAATTAAATCAGTGCAACTTTCTTGTATAGACAAGGCCTAAAATGAATTTCATTATAACTGGAATTCCAATTTTCAAATTGCAATGAACTGTAACAAATTAGGACTTGAATTCTACTTCACTGTAAATAGTTTCACTATATTCTGGTTTACTAGAAGTGGGTTTCATCCTGTTGTCACACCAGTCAACTGTAGACTCCAGGGGTGAAATCCTGTCCCCACTGAAGTCAGTGGCAAAGCTCTCATTGTTTTCAATGGATCCAGGATTTCATCCAAGTTTAGGCTGCATTAAATAACCCCAGAAAATGAGACCAAATTAAAGGCCCATATGTGTTCTCAAACTATTTATCATGAAACTTTCAGATCCCAAGGCATAAGGATAAACCAACTCTTGTCAGAATGTACTATTGTATATCTGACTTTTCTGTGACACAGAAGGACTGGAGGGCTCAGGACCTGGTAATGGATTATAAAATATATTTTAAAATAAATCTTTTCACCACTAGATTGCTGGATCACACTGGTAGTGGGTAGTGACAAGCAATTGTGACCATCTTATAGATGTTTGTGAAATGTGTTGGATGATCATAGTGCACTGCAGCTGTCTCTGCTGAGCCTGTTCTGGGGATAAATAGAGGACATCCTGGACTGGACTGTCCCTTGGGTGTCTTTCTAAGATAACCAAAACAATAAGTCCACGTAGGTAATATGACTTTTTGCAAATGGAAGAAAACCCATTGTGACAGTTCTCGGGGCACCCAGGACTGTGAGTCACCTTGTTATCCTCTGCCTCTAGCAAGAGGTGCCCCCCCCCCCCCAAAAAAAAAAAAGTTCAGTCTGTTGCAGAGCTGGCTGGCTTCATAGGAACCAGGAACCAATTTTTCATGGGAACATTTCTGCTCCCCAAGGTGAAAGGATACAGAGTGCCTTTCTCCACTCTGTGCTATACTGAAACAGTCTTTTGTCTTTTTTTTTTTAAGTTGCCTTTCCAGTATGAAACATGCATGAACTGTCAAGTATCCAGATGGTCAGAAGTTGACAGCTTTGAAAAACCAAAGCCACTGTTAATAGCTACAGGTCATGAGCTTGTGACTGGTGTACAGTACATCCAGATAAGGTCAACAGGGAAAAAATTTCAATTGACAACCATGTAGATAATATTTTATTGTTTTGTGTGTGTGTACATATATTGTGACAAACCCAGACCGGTTGGGTGTAGGAGTCTGGTCCTGCTGGGATCCTGGAAGTGGGAGGGCAGAAGCCCACTGCTAAGGGACCTCCCGCAGCCTAAGGGGAGGATCCACAAAGTCCAGGATGTCAATTAATTACTGGGGACAACTAAAGATATAACAGAGACAGGAGTGAGGTCACAGGGCTAAACGAAGGGAACCTGTTGGGGACACCGAGCAGAGAACCCTGGACAGCACTCTCTCCTCCTCGAAGGTGTCAAGGGAGCCAGCGGACGCTGCCCAGAGGAACTCTGCCCAGATGCGTGAGCAGACGGAGGATCGGAAATAGGCCCCGCAGTCGCAGGAAACCCCATCAGCCAACCTCCTCTCCCTGGTGTTGTAGATAGCCATTTTGGCCAGTGCTAGGAGGAGGTCGAAAAGGAGGTCCTGTGGCTTGGTGGGATTCTCTGGCTGTTGTAATGTTCCTTTTTTATTTGCAAGTGGTTTTAATTGTTTGCAGTTGTCTCTGATGGTTTTCCATTGAAAGGCTTGGGGTGGAGCAAGGCTAGACAATTGAGCCTTGCATTACATCGCTGGCTAACCAAGGCGGGGTAACAACTCCCTCCTGCTAGGATGGGCCATCGCTGAGATATTTTGTCCCCTGATGATTAACTTCTACTCCAAGTCCATAAAGTATACTTTCAGCATAATTACATTGTGCTTTAAATTCACCTGCACATACATTTCACAATGATTATGCATTTTGACCAGTTACAAGTGTTCTGTAGATACCGTACATGCTGCTCTTTATGGATAAGTTTCAGAGTAACAGCCATGTTAGTCTGTATTCGCAAAAAGAAAAGGAGTACTTGTGGCACCTTAGAGACTAACCAATTTATTTGAGCATAAGCTTTCGTGATCATCGGATGCATACTGTATGCATACAGTATGCATCCGATGAAGTGAGCTGTAGCTCACGAAAGCTTATGCTCAAATAAATTGGTTAGTCTCTAAGGTGCCACAAGTACTCCTTTTCTCTTTATGGATAAGTATCCCACAAAGCATGTGCTAGGTGCAGTGAGTTTGTCGGGTCTGAGGTGAGACTTGTTTGCAAAGATCAGGGGACACTTTGCCAGGGAGCCTCTGTGTCGCACCCCCCCATCCCTGAGATCAGCAGCCCACCTGAAAGCGTTATTTAGGGCTCTCATCCTGAAGAGAATTTTGATTATACTAATTTTTATTTCACTGCTGTGGGGTTTTTTTTTTAAATCTAGGCAACTTGGGGTATGTCTACATAGCATTTTGGAGCCTGTGGGAGCAAGCCTTCCAGCCCGCCTCCCTTCCCAAGCATCAGAGCCTGAGCTGCAACTTAAAATCGCTGTCTACACAGCTATTTTTAAAACACTAGTGCGAGCCCCGCTACCCAACTCTATCATCCCAAGCTGAGAGGTTTGCTGCCACAGGCTCCAAAATGCTCTATATTCATACCCTTCAAGGCTAAGCCACGTAACTCAAGAAACAGTAGCTGATGAGTGACTGTGTCTCTTGCCGTACAATGCAAGCCTCTGTGTTTTCACAGCTGCTTGAGTCTGACATTAGATCGATGCCTTCCCTTCTGGCTTGGGTTTCATGTCCACAGGAGAAGCAAGCTTTTTTTCCCTGCAGGCTAACATGCCTGACCAAAGCTCATTAGAGCCCAGGGCTCCTAGCAGCTCCACTCACCAATGACAGAAGCAGAGGCGTTTCTATAAATAAACCATTCCTAGTTTTCCAACCGTTGTTGAACATCATTTTTTTTACATTTATCCCTTCCTTCTTTCGCCCTCTTTAGTGCTCAGCCTTGTGTGAAGTGAGCTTTTCCCTTCTAGTAGCAGGGCTTGCCAAATGCTAATTGACTGTTAAAAATGTCCTCATCAAAGCACAAAGGCTGCTCATCTAGCTGGCAAGCCAGGGCATGAGTTACCCATTAGGCTTTTAAAAGCCAAGTTACATAGGTCTGCCCCCACTTGAGGTACAGAATAAACCCCTTACAAGTCTGGAGGTTTTAAAATGCTCTCCCCATGCCCTGTGGACTTGAATAACTTTTTTTTTCATAAAAAGAAAAGGAGTACTTGTGGCACCTTAGAGACTAACCAATTTATTTGAGCATGAACTTTCGTGAGCTACAGCTCACTTCATCTGATGAAGTCTGATGAAGTGAGCTGTAGCTCACGAAAGTTCATGCTCAAATAAATTGGTTAGTCTCTAAGGTGCCACAAGTACTCCTTTTCTTTTTGCGAATACAGACTAACACGGCTGTTCCTCTGAAACCTTTTTTTTTCATAACTACATTCACTAAGCAGCGTTTAAGAGCCATCCAAATGATGATCGTGGATGGAAAAACGAATTGTTACGGTGACCTGCTAAGAGTTTTTTTTAAAATGTCACTGAGCTCTTTTTTGCTTCTCTGTGATCTGTGAAGAAGGTTGGAAAGTTTTTTAATTAATTAAAAAAAGGGGGTTTCCTGCTTTTTTTTTTTTTCTCTCTCTCTCTTTAGAAATATCACCTGCACCAAATCTGGACTTTCTTGGTTTTGCCTGAGGATTTATTGGGGGTCTCAGGGCACTTTAGGGCTTGTCTTCACGGCCGTGCTACATCGGCACAGCTGCACCGATGCATCTGTGCTGATGTAGCATGCCTAGTGAAGATGCGCTGTCTCCCATCGATGCAATTACTACACCTCAATGAGAGGCAGAAGCAGTGTTGGTGGAAGAGTGTCTTCCGCCAACATAGCACAGTGTAGACACCGCTTTAAGTCGATGTAACTTATGTCACTTGCGGGGGGGTTCACACCCCTGAGCAACATAAGTTACAGTGATTTAAGCAGTAGCGTAGACAAGCCCTTAAGGTATTCAGGATGGTACTTAATCATGTGCTTACCTCAAAACATTTGAGTAGTACTATTGAAATCAGTGGGTTTATTCACATGCTAAAAGTTATGAACATGCTTAAATATCATCTTAACTCAGAGCCTAACACCTTAATTGAAGATGCACGGGTGTTATCTAACAAAGACTTCCTTTATCCAAAATGTTATTTAGGCATTGAAGTTAAATAGATGTTGAAACAAAGAAACAAAAACCCCAATGGCTTTAAAGTCTTACTAAAACCCCTTTCCATTTCAATTACTCTACTTTCACTTTCTTAGCTCTTGTGATGTCATCGTGTCATTACTTCTACAACATTTCATAAATCTTCCATAAATCTTCTGTTTCAGATGTGAAGTTCTAATGTAAAAAACAAGCAAGGGAAAAAATCAAACCGAAACACTTCCATGCCTTCGCTATAAATTACAAAGAAGCAAAGCAAGGGCAGTTTGGATTATGAGCTTTTTGGAGCAAGGACCATCTTTTTTTTTTCTGTGTTTGTACAGCACAGGGTCCATATTTAGGGATAAAAATTCCAAATCCATGCAGGGTCTGATTTTCAGAGATGTTGAGCTCCCCTTCGTGGAGCCGTGGGCATCTAGCTCCTCTGAAAATCAGACCATTACATTTTAAACCCAGTTATTGTAAAATCAGCTCCTTCTCCATCCACTCACCTGTCCCAAAATGATTTCTTTGTTGATTCATGTTCTCCCTGCCCTAGTGGGTGAGGCTGTCGCTAATACATAAAACAGTATGTTAGTGAGATCAGCAGTGGCTGCAGGGAAAACATAACCCAGACCTGAAGTCTGGGCAGGTAAGTGAAGGAGAAACTGCTTTCCAGATAGTTTATTTAAATGTGCAAGTCCATGCAATCTGTGACTGATATTGGATCGTAAACATGTTTTTAGAAATAGTAAATAAAACCTTTGAGGTCCAGTAACTCAGGAAACAATCACAAACATAAACTTTGTCTTTTAAAAAGAAGATAGTGTGCTTTAATAACTATATTTCTTGACTGAATGTCAAGACCCAGGGGTTCTATTCTTGTCTTTGCCACTTACTTACAGTATGACTTTGTCCAAGTCATTTAACCTCATTGTGCCTCAGTTTTTCCATCTGTAAAATAGGAGTGATAATACTTCTAGCTCACGGGGGTTTTGTGAGGGTTAATCCTTTAATATTTGCACAGTGAGGTTCCTGTTTGGAAGGCTCTAGACATGCCAAGTATCATTTGTTTTATTTTTATTTCTGCTTTCTCTCTTAAAAACAGCTTTGATCTCGTCACTAATGGTGGGATTTCCATTATCTTACACTTTGAGCGGGCTCCCTTCATCACTCAGGAACACACGCTCTGGCTGCCCTGGGATCGCTTTTTTGTAATGGAAACCATAGTCATGAGGCATGAAGAGAATGAGATTCCAAGCTGTGATCTCAGCAACTTTGCCCGTCCCAACCCCGTGGTCTCCCCGTCCCCCCTGACAGCATTTGCAAGTTCCTGTTCGGAGAAAGGCCCCATTGTTCCAGAAATTCAGGTATGAATTTTCTTTCTAAAGTGAAACATTTGCTCCAGGCAGTCAAGTGGAGCAGTGCATGTGGAGCTATGCGCATCCAGGAGTGTGCATCCTATTCTGTTTCTGTACTTGTTAAAACATTTTGTGACACTGATTTGGGCTTCACAGCTTTCCAGAAGCCTAGAGTCCTTGCCTAATTTACACAATACATTTACATACTTTTTAAAATCAAAAATAGACGCAAGGCCATAATGCTTGGTTTTGTTAATCTCTGACCAATAGATAATGAAGTGCTTATTCACCAGCAGCAAAAACTGCACTGGCTCTGCTTTGTCCACACCTCCCATCTACAGGAACAGGGTGGCCTTGGGACACATTTTAGGATGTAACAGACCTTCAGGGTACATTTCAGCACCCACTGCTAAAATGCTTAATGCTACTGTTCTGCTTTGGGGCAGAATTTTGGAATTGAACTTTCCCAAAGTTTGGGAACATAACTTTCAACCTTCAAACCTGAAGAAAATATTGTTGGGGTGAAATCCTGGCCCCATTGAACTCAATATGAATTTTGCCTTCATCTGCATAATCCCACATTGTGTAACATATAGTATAAAAACTCCCCAGTGGAAAAGTGCTTGAAATTCTACCATTGCATTCTATTAGACACACTTTTCAATAGAGAAATGTTAGATACAATGGACATAATCACATTTATTCCTTGAGGGATATAGGAATGCTTATTATATTGCAAAGCAGAGTCATAATACATTTACAGAGGATTCCAAAGTACTCAGTGGTCTGAAATGCCAGGGCTCTTTCTCAGAAATGCAGCAATCTCTGGAGTACAGTGTTGCAGCTATTTAAATGTACAGAACAGAATAACAGAGTCGTGCAACTGAAAGGGGAATTTAGGTAACCAGAATGGTAATTTCTTAAGTTAAATTTCTGCTGGGACATCAGGGCTAATTCCCAAGCAGTCAGGACCTTACTTTAATCTGTCATCCAAAAGGCATATTGACACTATTCAGATGTCTTTGTTTCTCATCAGTTTTTGGGTCAGAGTATTATGTGTGTCATGCTGAAGAAATTGGACAGAGTAATAGTTTCCTCGCTCAGTGGAGTAGGTGTGTGATGGAGGAAGCAGGATGCCTGGAATGCCATTTTTCTGTGGGTGAGCATCACCAGGACAGTATTGCTCATGAAATGCAGCAAAGCACAATATGCAACCATTTTGGAAGATCTTGTGATCCTTAAGATTTGAACCACCTCTTGAGGCAGGATCCTTTTAAATATATTCTTGGCATTTGTTTGATGTGTATTTACTACTCAGTTGACTCCTTGTCTGAAATGGTAGTCAATAGGGACAGAGAGAAGTCAATTGTGGCAGAGAGAAGTAAACATTTCATACACCGAATTGAACCAGACGCTGCAAAACAATACCTCGGTGGCAATTATTTCTAGCTGGTATTTTCCTATAGGGGTTGTATGTGAAGACAGATTGGATGAAAGGGACCACCTTCTTTGTACTGCTGCTCAGCTGGTCTCTGACTGAGCCTGCTGCCAGCATAGCTTGTTGCTAAACTTGCAAAATCTATCTTAAAATTCCTGGGTTTTCCCAGATCTGCCATTTTTCACCCTCGTAAGTGCATAGGTATGTAAATTGAAAAGGCTGCATTAGATAAAGTAAATATTTATGGATGTGGTGCAACAGTACTTTAACTTCCGTGATGCATAAGTTTGTCAAGTGCTGCTGTGCTCAGAGGTTGTGAGTTATCACTTGAAAAAGTATTAGGTCTTCGATAATAGCCCAAAACAGCCGCTCTTAGGAGCTTCATTTCCCAGATTTGTGGTTATTTATAACTAAAGCCCATATGCGAGGGGCATTCCAGCACAACTGAGGCTGTGTAAAGCTCTAACAAACAGGGGTCAAGTCTAGTGGTTAGAGCAGTGCACTGAAAAGAATTTCAGACTCCTGTGGTCTATTCTTGGCTCTGCCATTGACTGTGTACCTTTAGCAAATCCTTTCAACTCCTCTGTCTTTCACTTTCCCTATCAGTAAAATGGGTAGGGATCTTCTGAAGACTGGTTTTTATTTATAAAGCATTTTTTCAGATCCTTGAATATCCCAGGTGCTGTGCAAGTGCTAGAAGTATTGTTGTAGGCAGCAAAGCCTGTAGTTCACATTCCGTGACAACACTTTCCGTGACAAGACTCTGTTTTCAGTTGCTAATACATTTGCTATGCCGGCTATCTGTCTGAGACTGGTTTTTTGGAGGGAAGTTCCAGTTAAATGGTTCGGCCTTTTCCAAGAACAAGGCTGGGGGAAAATACACTGTTGTCCCCACGTTAAAAAAAAAAATCGTACAGCCATTTCACTGAGAAGCTCTTGCACCTTTGTGTTTTGGAGCAGGATCTGGAAATTTGGCAGGGTGCCCACCCTAATTTCGAGGATGTGCCTTTTGTCATCCCCAGAAAATCTGCCCTAAACTATCCAAGTTTTTACCCTCCCAAAAATCTCAGTTCATGTATGCTCTGTAGAGACTAGTGAGAGTTTAGCAGCCAAATTCTCTGAAGATTCCATTGGTACTGAGCACGCACAATCCCCAGGGCAGCTAGGGCTGAGCAAGACTTTTTCTGCAGTTTCTTGTCCCATTTGGCCGGGACTGCAGTAGTACTGGGCACTGGGACTGAGAGGAGGAAAACCTTCTCTCCTGGGCTTTCAGTGCTCCCCCTGCTGGTGCCCAGACAGCATGGAGGAGGAGGAGGAAGCAGGAAGCCTGTAATCCAAAGGGACAAGGAATAAGGTGAGAGGAGAGCTCAAGGGAGGGGGGGTAGGAGCAGGAGTTAGGAGGAGAGAACAGGGGCAGGAATGAGGAAGGATAGAAGCAGAAGGAAGACAAAGGGCAGGAGGGGAAGAAAGGAGCAGAGATGGCGGGACATTGGCAAGAGGTGAGGCTGGAGCTGGGGAGAGAGGGGACAGGAGCAGGGTGGGAGAGGATGGGCAGGAACCGGGTGAACTAGCAGCAGGAGGAGGGATACAGGGACAAATAAGGCTCAGTGTCTCACAAAGAGTCTAGGAGATGAAGATTGCCACCAACAGAACGCAGCAAGATATAGGGGCAAAGAGGAGAAAGGGGAGCATTGGCTGGGGGCAGGGCCGGCTCCAGGCACCAGCGAAGGAAGCAGGTGCCTGGGGTGGCCAATAGAAAGGGGCGGCACGTCCGGGTCTTCAGCAGCAATTCGGCGGCGGGTCCTGCAGTCCCTCTCTTCCTCTTTGGCGGTACTTCGGCGGCAGCTCAACCAGGCTTGGTTTTTTTTTTTTTTTTCCCTTCGCCACTTGGGGCAGCAAAAAAGCTGGAGCCGGCCCTAGCTCAGGGCATCTTGGTTACAGATGGCTGGAGCCTTTTTCTGCTTGGATCCCATTGTAAGCATTTTTAAGCCTCCTTTCCCACCTCACCGCCTGCAGAAATCACCCAGAGAGACATTCCTTGGCCTCCACGAATAACCCGGTACATCGTGAATATTTTATAGTTGATGCCTCGTAAATGGTTTAGAAACTTCTCAGAGAGCTTTGCTAATGATGTAAGAGTCTGATTAACTGCAACTTTGCTGCCTTTAGTGTCTGCTCAGTGGTGATTTAACACCACCTGGCTATTTTTCCTCAGGCCCTGCAAGAGGAGATTAACGTTGCTGGCAGCAAACTAAAGCTGAGCTACCTGAGCAGCCGCACGGCTGGCTATAAGTCAGTCTTAAGGATCAGCATGACTCATCCCACCATCCCCTTCAACCTCATGAAAGTCCACCTTATGGTTGCTGTAGAAGGACGCCTCTTTAGAAAGTGGTTTGCAGCTGCCCCGGACCTCTCCTATTATTTCATCTGGGACAAGACGGATGTCTACAGCCAGAAAGTGTACGGACTGTCAGAAGCCTTTGGTAAGCTCAGAACACATTCCTCTCTTTCCATCTTGCATGTAGGAAGTTGTTAAGTGGCAGTATACAAACCTTATCCTAGAATATCCTGCTCTTATGTTTTCTTCCCTTCACTGCCTTTTCCAGAATGTCATCCCAGCGTAACCGTTGTGGGCCTGATTCTCCATTGCCCTGCACATTGTGTGATCCTCTACGTCTGTAAAACAATTACACAAGGTGTGAAGCAATGGAGAATCGGGCTCTGTGTGTTCTTTGCACCAGCTCTTGAACCCAGCACCAACCGTGGTTTGTAGCCAGCTGGCTCTGCTGTTACAAATTACACCTGAGAGGACACGCACACAAATGCTGCGAATTACACCTGGTAGGACACGCACACAAATGCTACGAATTACACCTGGTTGGACACGCACACCAATGCTGCAAATTATACCTGATAGGTCACGCGCAGTTCGAATCTAGGCTGAGGCACATAAAGTCCACAACCGCAGAGTTCCCAAAAGACACTAAGTTTATTACGCTCGAGCATGGTGCCCCCCTGCTAGCCAGGAGGGGACCCTGAATACAGATTATACAAAGGTTATATACTTTTTAGCAAAATATGTTGCCCTCGTGCATCGGAAACCTTAACCAATAAACAAACCCTTTTCTTATCTACCACCTATCCCTGCTTGGTGCATTCCTCGTGCTAAACCAGTATGTTAATTACACAGCATGGTCCTAAAGCCATGCATCAGTAACTTTTATTATCAGGATGGGAGGCCTCACATCAAAGGCCAAGAGATGGGGTGTTAGAGACTGACAAAAAACAGATACTGGGAGTCAAGGCAGACTGGAGACAAGGAGGAGGATTTTCACAGGGATTCAGTATCTAAGGATCACTCCTCCTAGTGTATGATGTGCTTGATTTTAGACAATGGTGGGCCCCAAACCAAAATGGAGTCACATGTGCTAACTTTTCCTTAACAGTCGTCCCTTTTTTTTTTAATGTCAGTAAGCTATATCAGGGCTGAGTAACCGCGCTGCAGGGTTAGCAACTGCTGACAGCAGCTATTGCAGCATTGTAGGCATACAAAAATAACGCAAAAACAATAACAGTCAAAAAAAGTAAATACAAAATACGCCGTCCCCAAGTCCCCACATCCGGTAGCCATGAGGCGAGCCAGTCCCAGACCTCCTGGAATTCGGCGCTGGTAGTGTCGAGGCTGATGTGGTGGAATAGGGCTGCCTGTTGCTTGAGGATGTGGATGTTAGTTTCCACCCTATGGTGCTGATTTACAAATACACAACAGCTTGAGTTGACCAGAGCTCAAACCCCGCCCTGATTTGCAAGGAGATAATCCAGGGCTAGGCGGTTTTGCAATGTAGTTTGGGATAGCTGAGTGACTTCTATTTGAAGGGCAGAGAGAGCATCTGCAGTAGCATTTGCCATTAGTTCCAAAGCAGCTGAAATGTTAACTATAGCTTTTTCCAGCTCGCTTACTCCCAACCATGGCAGAAACCAACGCACAAAGGAGTGAAAGCCTTTGGGCCGTTGAGAAAGGGGGTTTAAAGGAATACTTTATCTGTCCCTCCATACTAGATTGCGGATCTCTCCCCGGGTCAGGTTCTGGTGTACTGTCACGGCGGGTACTATAGCCCCTAAGGTACATGTACCACACCATCCTGCTGGGAGAACCTTATAGGCTGTGTGATTGCATAACCAATACCAGCCAGACCCCTCGGGGACCGGCCACGGGGTCCTGGAGTAGGTAGAGGGGCCTCCCGCACCAGAGCTGATTTGGGTGGTGTTCTTGCACCCCACAAAATTCCCTACAAAAACTGTATTTTCTATGCCCTTACGTCATGACACACATAAAGCAGAATTACCCTGGGCCACCATATCAATAGACCATATTTGGATTGTAACATTCCAGTTAAATGTAGTGTCTGCCCATAGCTTAGTTTGGAGTGTTTGATTAAGGGGGATAGGTACCCCTACCAACGGGACCCCCTGACCAAAATATGTGGGGGTATGAATACAAATCCAACACTGCATTCGATTTACACCCTGTTTGATAGCGCGGGTTAAATTTAAGAAGCTATTGCCCTCCCATCCTTGTATTGGACTTGGGAATAGGGAGAGGAACCCCACAGGCAAACCATACCAATGTCGGCATCCTTCTTTATATCATACAAAAAACACTACCCTCAATGCAAGTCCAATAAACAGGAACACAAAAAGTCCTGGTGGGCTGTGAAGGTCCCAGTAGCTGGAAAGTTTAGTCCATGGGTTGGTCGTGGTGTTCATTCGTGAAGTGGCTCGTCCAATGGCTTGTCAGGGTCAGGTGGGGGTCCCAGCGCCAACTTAACGTAGCTATAATGGATCCAGGAACCTTTACCTGCAAAGGAGTGGTGGCAGATGGTGGGAGTAATGTTCGTGGCTGTAAGGCGTTTTTGGTATTTATACTTGCCTACAAGCACATGTTCCAGCCTCTGGAATAAACCCACCCCACCACTTCACTTCACATTCCCAAGAATACATCCCGCAACTTCCTCCCTGCCAATGTACAATGCTCCGTTTTTGCCATTAAGGCCAATTCTCAGTGTCTTTTGCAGTCAGGAATCCTTGGATTTTGGTGGTTTTAGCAGAGCAGGCGTTTTTTCTTTTTTCTTGGAACAGTCATGGTTTTGCATTATACAGGGGAGAGGTTACTAGCACGTCATCCTGTAGTGCTTTGGTTTCTTTAGCAAATACGGAATGCAGGTTAGCTTTGTCAGTGGACAAGGGCGAGGTTACTAGCACTTCACCTTGTTTTTTTTTTCTGCTGTTCAAAAGGAGGAAAGAAAAAAAAACCCAGGAGGGACAGGCTGATCAGTAGTCGAAGTGAAGTCATCTCAAGGTGGAGGGGTCTTTTTGCAGTAAGAAGCATGGGTCCAGGCAGTCACTCCTTGGCACTTCACAGCAGTGTTGGTAGTTAGCAGGACTTAATAAGGGCCTTTCCAGCATGGGGCCAGAGTAGTCTTTTGTTGATGGACCTTTATTTAGACCCAGGCGCCTGGTTTTAACAAATGGCAGGTTTGCTCAGGATTCTTGAAGCAAGACTTCTTTTACCTGTAAATACAGAGACCTAACACATTTCATTAATGTCTGGCAGTGTGTTGCAGATCTCACAGCTGCTTGGCACATTCAAGCCCCCCTCTTTCTTGGCTATTAGCCAAATCCTAGCTGTGAGTACTATCCTTGGGCAGGCCAGTGTCTTATCTTTGGACCGAGCCTGCCAGCTGCAGCGTTGAATTAGCTCGTCCTCCGTTTTATTTCTTTTCCCCTTCTTGGCTTTTATTAACTTGCAAAGGAAACTTTCACTTTTTACTCATACACCTTTGTTTAAAAAGGAACACATGTACATTGCCCATTATACAGCACTTTAGTCTTATTGTTTAATGTATGCCACATACACCCTTCCAGGAAAATGACTTTATTACAGAGCTTTGGAGCAACAAGCCAGGACAAGCACACCCACTTTTGAGGAGTCCACTTGGTACAACCTCTGGTGTCCAATAGCTTTCCTCCCTCCCCAGCCCTCTGGCTAGAAATGTGAGGTAGTCAGAAGGATCTCATGTATAATATGAGGAGTGGGTTAACCTTTCATGTCCTTGCTTCCAAAGACTGTTGGTGTGCAAATTTTAACAACAATTTTTTTCAATTAAAAGATCTGGCCAATGAAATTTTTTTTTTTACTTAAGCAAATGTATTAAACTTTAGTATATCATATTTTTTTGATATTATCCAAACACTTTGTATTCCAAGTTGAATAAAACAAGTATCTGCATTTTGATTTAACCCTTCTATTTAGTTTTAAACTAAACTGTCCTATGAAAAATTAAACACAGCAATTCTGGCCACAAGACAAACACCACAAGATAGGACATAGAACACAGAACAGAATTCCTATTGTGCCAGTAAATTCATGAGATGTTGAATTGCTTTTCAGCTGGCATCAGTTTTCTCTGATTTTCTGAAAGGCAAAAAAAAAACCACAGATATACCCCTTTTGTGCAGTCAGTCATTGCTTAAAATATTTCCTTTTTATACAAATACCCTTGTTAATTGCAGGCAAAACAGAGGAATTACCCATATTTTCTTGTATTTGTTTTATAGGCAGCCCAGGTTTCAGTGGCCTCTACCTTATCAGTTAGGTAATTTACATTAAAACAAATGCTTTCCAGCTTGCTTTTGGATCCACAGGTTAAAGATTCTTACTTTAAAAAGGGCACAATAAACTTTACCAGACTTTTGATTGCCTTTTACTTTTAACTCCCGCTGTCAAACACACAGTGACCTGAAAAGGAAGACACCACCTATTGTAGCCCTTTGGAGCCTAATAACATATTAATTAAGTAGCACTGTATAATTGCATTTCTTTGGAAAAGGGCCCATTTTTTCCAAAATGGCTGCAAAAAAGCCAAGAATTCTTTTTCTTTCCAGTATTTCACAAAGTTCAACTGCTTAATTCTTTCCAGCAACTACAGAGTTAACTTCTTACTTTCCTTTCTTAAATCACTTGCTTATTTCCCAAAACGACACCTAATTAACTTAGATTTTACCATTCCAAGTATTATTCCGGGATTTACGTTTTCCATTCCTGTAATTATTTACTCCTCTTTTTCCACTATGACCTCCAAGTTTCCAACGTGTTTTCCAGTCTCTCTATCTGTTGCCTGCCTGCTTGGGCCCGATCCTGTTTTTCTCTCTGAACTGTTCTTTCCATGAGCACCAGCTTTGTTTCAATAACAAATTAACAAGGCTGCCTAACTAGTCCCCAGCCCTCCTGGTCTTTTTTCTTAAATATTTTCACTTACAAGGGCTACCCGAGTCCTCCCCCCATGAGGCTTGTCACCTGAACAGAAAGCACGGCTAATTGGCAAGCAAGGAGGTGACGGGCATAAGTCAGAAAGCCGAGGGTAAGCCGGAGGAGGGGCAGAAGCAGGCATAGCACAGAGCGGGGCTGGAGACCCCTGAGATGAATAAGAAAAGGAGGAGGAAAGAGGACGTCCTTTCGCATGCGCATAAGCCCAGTTGTTCCATACATACCAATAATCCATCTGGGCTGGAGCTTTGTTTTCCAGCCTTTTCCTAAGCGCTGTTAATTTTTCCCCAGCAAAGGTGGCCAGTCAAAAGGTGGCCAGTCAAAAGGTGGCTGAGTTGTTAGTGCTGGCCACTCAACCTTGCACAAGATTACAGCTTTTTTTTTTTTTTACCTAACGCATGGGTACCAGAAATATTCCCCCAATTCTCGAGAATTTCAGCCTATGGGGTCCCCTTACTTACACTCTGCCCAGAACCCATAATGGGCTGCCAAAGGGACACCAAATGTGCCACCTTATCGCCTAAGCGACGGCTCACACCCCTCACACCCCCCCTCCTCGGAGTTCTCAAAGGTGAACTCACCCTGTGCCGGCTGGAGCTGTCCGAGAGGAGGAGTGTAGTCTCGCTTGTTGGGGCGAGCCTAGAGTCCCTTCGTGGTCGCTAAAACTGTTACGAATTACACCTGAGAGGACACGCACACAAATGCTATGAATTACACCTGGTTGGACACGCACACCAATGCTGCGAATTATACCTGATAGGTCATGCACAGTTCGAATCTAGGCTGAGGCACATAAACAAAGTCTACAACTGCAGAGTTCCCAAAAGACACTAAGTTTATTACGCTCAAGCGTGGTGCCCCCCTGCTAGCCAGGAGGGGACCCTGAATACAGATTATACAAAGGTTATATACTTTTTAGCAAAGCATGTTGCCCTCATGCATCGGAAACCTTAACCAATAAACAAACCCTTGTCTTATCTACCACCTATCCCTGCTTGGTGCATTCCTCCCGCTAAACCAGTATGTTAATTACACAGCATGGTCCTAAAGCCATGCATCAGTAACTTTTATTATCAGGATGGGAGGCCTCACATCAAAGGCCAAGAGATAGGGAGTTAGAGACTGACAAAAAACAGATACTGGAAGTCAAGGCAGGCTGGAGACAAGGAGGAGGATTTTCACAGGGATTCAGTATCTAAGGATCACTCCTCCTGGTGTATGATGTGCTTGCTTTTAGACAATGGTGGGCCCCAAACCAAAATGGAGTCACATGTGCTAACTTTTCCTTAACACTGCAGCTGAAGAAGTTGAAGTCGTACAGAAGGAGGAAGCTTCCTCTGTGCTGCCCATGTAACACTTGTATGGCTACAGCTCCTTCCCCTTTTCACGGACATCACAGAGCCCACCCAGGCCAAATGCCATGTCTGTCAATCGTTGCAGTAGAAAGGATATCAGAGTGGGGGCGGGGGAGCACTGAGCATGCATAGTGACTGCTCTGTGCCGCAGCTGGTTGCTCCCTGTCTGATCGACAGTCAGCCAGAGGAATCTTTAAAGGAGCCATGGTCCTTAGCTCACAGCTCTGAAATAGAGTTCAGCCAGGCGGAGTAGATCAGGCCTTGGCAATGGCAACAGCATGATGAAGAGCCCCCCTGCCCCCGTGTCTCCACTGTTGTTTTAAAACAACAGACATCCACCCCTGATCCTGTTCCTCCTTGTTGCCCTTGGAGCAATTCAGGGATAACTACAGCCCTACAACTAGACTCCTCTTTGCTCCCCTGTAGCCTGAGTGGAGATATGCCTCTCAGGAGGACAGCAGGGGGCTCTTTGTCTCAGTCTGCAGAGAGAGAGTGAGTCTCTTATTCCCACTTATACATGAGGCTAAGCTTCCTTGGGAGAGGCTGGTTGACGTGGCCTGCTGAGGCTTATGAGACCCTGTAACACTGCATAGGTGATGCTCTGGATGGAGCAACATGTACAGATAACACATAGTCAGGGTCCTACCAAATTCACGGTCCATTTTGGTCAGTTTCACAGTCATAGGATTTTAAAAATCGTAAATTTAATGATTTCAGCTATTTAAATCTGAAATTTCACGGTGTTGTAATCGTAGAGGTCTTGACCCGAAAAGGAGTTGTGGGGGTCACAAGGTTATTGTCGGGGGGTTGCGGTTCTGCTACCCTTACTTCTGTGCTGGTGCAGGCAGGGGCTGCCTTCAGAGCTGGGCACCCGGCCAACAGCCGCCGCTTTCCAGCCACCCAGCTCTGTAGGCAGTACAGAAGAAAGGGTGGCAATACCGTGACCCCCTAAATAACCTTGTGACCCCCCTGCAACTCCCTTTTGGATCAGGACCCCCAATTTGAGAAACGCTGGTCTCCTCCCAGGGAGACCAGATTTCACAGTCCGTGACGCATTTTTCATGGCCATGAATTTGGTAGGGCCTTATTCATAGAGAAATAATTACCTACCTAGTGTGACGTGGGGGCCAGATTTTTATGAAGGCCTCAACCTGTCCCCCATCTCACATTCACAGTTAGTTGCAGCTAGAATTTAGCTGCCTCCCTACCTGATTAGTGGGGGTGAAATTAGAGGCAGGGTCTGAAAAGGAGGCACTAAAAGGTTTATGCTCTTATATAATAAAGTTATTTCTGGCAGATACCTACAAGACACCCTTCACTTTGTACCTGTGTCTGGTTTGGGGTTTTTTTTGTATTATTCAGGAAACCTCCAAAGGCGCCCAAAGGTTTAAAATGCCACATTACTAGCTGAGTACACATAAATAAATATATTTTTTCGTCAAAAGAGCTGAAAACAGAATCTTTGCAGAAAGAGGCGGAAAAGGCCTTTTAATTGTTCAATGCAACTCATCCCCCTGCCAATGCAAGACTGTTCCCTGTACTGCATATTTCTCCTGTCCAGTCTGATCCTGCAGAATTCCTAATGTCAGTGCTCAGCACTTCTCAGGAGACACTGGGCCCCTTGCAAGATCAGACCCTTATTGTACCTGCCAAGAATTGTTCCACACCCTGCTTTTCCCTTGTCTCCTAAGCAATGTAAAACTGAAGATCCCAGCTCTGCTTCAGGTACTAGTGGTGAACTGGGTTTTGGGTCTTACTGCTCTTGAGGAAAGCATGTTTCACCTGAAGTCTTCTTGTAGGTGTTCAGTAAAATAATGGGCCTGATTCTCCTCTCACTCAAACTGATTTTACAGTGATGTAACTATATTACCTTTAATGAAGTTATTCGTGATTTACACCAATGAAAGGGAGGTCAGTGAGGCCTAAAGACTCTCTGAACATTATGAAAACCAACTCACACTCGCCCATTTTGTCTGTATTAGTGATCCTGCCCCAAATTAATCTCCAGTCTGTCTGTCAACTTTAATGGAGTTTACTGATTTCGACCTGCTTGGATTATGTTTTGTTTTCTAAGCTGGGCCATGTTTCTCTGCCTCAGCCCACTGCATCACTGCCAGCCAGCCTTAGGACATGAGGTAATGAACAGAAGCAACATACTATCATTTTGGAATTCTGGGACCATTTTTGCTAAACCCATGGGTCACCCATTGCTTTGAATTGTGTCTGTGAGTTGGTGCCTTTTGAATATTTAGCACATTTGTCCAACATCTACTGCTGTGTTGACCTTTTTTTATGCCAAGTGGCCTTTAAAGAGGAGAATATTAAGACTGCATTAATGTGATGGTATTTTAAATAGAATTGGCACTTGCCTGTAGAAATGGCCTTTCCCCCACCTAATCACCTAATTAAAGCTCTCAGCTGTGTGCTGAATGTGCATTTCTGAGGTTATTAACCTATGGGCTTCTTTTTTTCCCCTTTGCTCCCAGTTTCCGTGGGCTATGAATATGAATCATGTCCTGATCTGATCCTGTGGGAGAAGAGGACGGCAGTCCTTCAGGGTTATGAAATTGACGCTTCCAAACTTGGAGGATGGTCCCTGGACAAACACCATGCCCTCAACATACAGACTGGTGGGTTGGCTTTAACAAATGGCATGAGCAGGGTGATGCAGCAGTACAATGCATTGTTGCTTTTCACCATTAATAATTCAGCCAAAGGGAAAACACACACATGCACACGCTACTCACAAATTATTCATTGTAACCTACATTTAGTGGCAGCTTTTGTATGGGCAAATCTGAAAGGAATCAGCTGCTGTAAATCTGTTGTATATTTTTACGAAGTGTGCAGCCCCAGCTTTGGGCTACCTGTAAGGAATGGTATTGAATTGTATGATGTCCATCAAAAAAAAGTTCCAAGGCTGAACCCTACATAAGCACATGCAACGTATGCACACGGTCAGATAGGGTCCATCCTTTGTCGACCCCATTGAAAGTAAACCCACCGAATACAATCACACACAGCAAAGCATGGCATAATAATCACCCTTGCTGCCAGTGGTGAGAACGCAGCTTGGAATGTGGACCTGAGGAGAACCTGTCCAATATGACTTCCATCCTGCTCAAGCAAACCTAATTACTCAGATTCAGAAGGCTTCCCACCCCTCAACTTCTGTGGCCAGCGGCTCTGCTAGAGCGCAGCTCTCTTTGAAACGGTAACATCTCCATTCCTTAGTGCATGATGAGTATTTAGAGACGGGGCATTGAGCTGGACAGAATGACTAGAACATGGCCAAAGAATGGAAAGTTTGCACTATCCTGTGTGATTGTAGTGAGTATGGAGAGAGTTCAGACGGGACCACTAATGAAAACGTTCCTGGTCTTCTCACAAACAACATATCAGTTCCCGTGGGCCCTGCTAATGAAACCTACCCCAGTTAACACTCCACCCAGATTTTCCTAAGTGAATGTCCCTTGCCAGCAGACAACCCAGTGGATACCCTCTCTCACTAGTGACAATTATCTTGACCTTCCAATCTCCACAAGTGGCATCACAGTGTTTCTCAACCCATGGTCGCAACCCCCAGGAGGGCTCCTAATAGCAATCAGAGGATTGTGAGGCAGTGGACATTTTATTACACTCTAAAGCAAAGAAAAGCTTGATTTCCAACCTAGCCACTCACTCTTACCCTTCAAGTCATCTCTGCCAACCCCTTGAAACACCCACACAAATAAATTACAGAGGCTGATCATTGTTAGCATTGATATATCTTTAGAGTAAGTGCGGGGGAGGGGCGGCAACCTGAAAAGGCTGAGAAACACTGTGCTCTAGATGTTACAGCAACCTGGCACGGGCACTGGACATGTCATTTTTCATAGGATCCCATGAGAACGAGAGAAAACCCTGGAGAGAGCTCTTCGTGGTGTAGTGCAACATGAGTCTGGAAGCTGGGATGTCAAGGTTCTATTTCCTCTGCTGCCATTGATTCATTCTGTGTCCTGGAGCAAGTCACTTGCCCTCCATGTGCTTCAGTTTCACCATCTGTCTTTAACTCCCTTTCTGCTCTTATCGTTTTCTAGGCATCTTGCATAAAGGAAATGGGGAAAACCAATTTGTCTCTCAGCAGCCACCTGTCATAGGAAGCATTATGGGCAATGGACGCAGGCGTAGCATTTCCTGTCCGAGCTGTAATGGCCTTGCAGATGGGAACAAGCTCCTGGCTCCTGTTGCCCTAACATGCGGGTCTGATGGAAGCCTTTATGTTGGAGACTTCAACTACATCCGAAGGATCTTTCCCTCTGGGAATGTCACCAATATACTGGAGCTCAGGTACACCAGGCAGCTTGCAGCCCATGATAATTGTTCACCTTTGATTCTGCAGAAATTTTATGTACCCAGAGGGAAAATGACACCAAAACTCTTTTTTTCAAATGAACAGAATGGGCCAAATTCACCTCTGGTGCAAGTCCACGGACTTCGACTTCCACCAAGAAGGTGTGCGGCCTGGTGAATTCATCCAGGATTGAGTCACGGGCCCAACATAGTCTAGCGCATTTCTTACCAGCTAACTCAGACTGAGTTAATGTGTCCTCCTTAGTCTGGTGAGAGACTAGTGGGAATTCTAAAAATTAACAGTCAGCCTCCGGGATAACCTACACTTGGAAGGACATACATCACTAATGATGATATGTAGAGTACTCCATGAGTACTCAGGACAGAGGATCATTCATACCTAGAACAGTGAGCTCACCAAGGAACTCCCAGAGTCTGTGACTTCCGGGTGAGTTTTTTGGGACGAACATACAAACACCCCTAGCGAATTCTCCACTGAAAGGTAGGGGCTGGGTGAAGAAATTCTGTCATCTCCCCTGCAGGGAGATGAAGTGCTGCCACTCGCCCCTGCAGAAAAGTGAAGAGAAAACTTCCAGGAGGAAGAGGGAGGTTTGCAAAGCAGCATGCACAAAAGAGGGGAGGGAAGAAAATCGGGAGGGGACGAGACGGACTACAGATGCGTCATAAATTTTGATGAAATAAAATATATTGTGACTGAGTCAAAATTCATGTTGACTCATCTGTGATATTTTTCCCTCCCAGACATTTCATGACAAACACACTGCCTTGTTGAAGGCAGTGGATCTGATTCTGATCTCATGCTGTGGCTACCCAGGATTAATTCCATGGAAGTCAATAGAGTTAAACTGGTGTAAGTGACGTCTGAATCAGGCTCAATGACTCTGCCTTAAAAGCCTGATCTGAAACTCAGTGAAGTCAATGGGAACCTAACCAATGACTTCAGTGGGCTTTGGATCGGGCCCTAATACAACATGTTTGTAACGACTGGAGATTAAACTGTCCTTTGGGGAATAATTCTGTATTGGGAGTTTTACATGGATATGTGTGTCAAGATGTCTAGTCAGTGATATGCTTTGGTCCAAGCACTCATTAACCAGTACATTGCACACATGAGGATAAAGACAGGTTGCTACAGTTTTTTATGCTGACTAACCTATTGACAGAAATCCATGCAGTTTTTCTTTGTTTTAAATGGCATTTTGTTATCTGGCAAATCCCAGTCACAGACTGTGGGATGCTACATTATAAGATTTTATTTTTAACACTCTGAAACAGCACTCCACAGCTTTAGTGCCTACGTGCTCAATGCTTCCCTTTTGGTGTGCAGTTCCAAAATGCTTATTTCTCTGCTTTTCTTCTGGTGAAAGTATTCATTGCATTTTTGAAACCCAAACATACCAAACCCCTCCTGCCAACACACACAAACCGCTACCAAGAACTCATCCATAATGTACAGCATCCCAATGAGATGTAAGGGAAATGGGCATAGGTTAATCTTTTCACTATTAACAGGATACTTGTAAGAGCCAGTTTCTGAGACGCTCTGAGCACCCATAGCTCCCAGAAGATGCAGGTGCCTGCCATCTCCCAAGATTTGGCCTAAAAGTGTGATACTTCTCACTCCCCTGAGACATGACTGTAAAAATGGTCCCTACTTACTCAGCAGATTTGTATTTAGAGCCATGTCTGCTGACAAAAATACGGCCCCAGTCCTACAACGAGTTTCACATGGGAGGACCTTAATTGACTTAACTGCAGCTGATTGCAGGATCAGTGCCCAAGGTTGCATTGCGTTATACTCCTTTTCGCCCTGAGGAATCAACGCTTCTAAAAGAGAGTGTGCTAGAGTCTGTTTTTTCTTGCTCATCAGCAACAGAATTGTTTACTAGTCAGTACACCTGTGCAAACCCACAGACGTTCATTGGGTGCCACTGAGGGCATAATTTATTATGGGTGCTGATGTACAAGCAGAAAAGAATCCAGACTGAGATCCCAGGGCTGGCACTTAGAAGACATGGCGTTTTCTATGTTACCTGAGCTCATTCAATATGGAAATTATGGAGAGTCAACAAACAAGGAACTCCATGATAACATATTTACAGTCACTTCTCTGAGCAAGCCACAGCTTGAGTAAGATACCAGGAGTGGGACTCCAAATATTGAGGAATGATTCCATGGTGGCCTACATTAAGGTGCATAGCATCCTTCCAGTGCTGAAAGGTTATTTTAGTGGTGGAGGCTGTGATTTCCAAAGGAGCCTAAGGCAGATAGGTGCCCAAACCCCATGGTAATTGCATGGGAGTTGTGTGCCTCACTTCCTTAGGCATTTTTGGAAATCCTACCCTGAGTTCTTTTTGTATTTCAGCACTGTTAGAAACACCCTGTGCGTATAGGTTTGGTTGAACAGTCCCTGATTGCAAAAGAGCAAATTGGAAACCTTGAAAGAGTGACCTTGTTGGATTCTCCAAAGAGCCACGAAGTTTAATTTACTCCCATGTTAATCCTGGTAGAGCCATTACTGTTTTATCTGTGCAAACACTTAGGTTACGGGGGCCAAAAAAGCACTTCTTCACTCTGGTGTGCTATAAACTAAATGGGTACGGATGCAGGCTGACTAAAAGCTATGGGGGAGCAAGTCATTGTTTTGGCCTAAATGGATTGTATCAGAGCCTCCTCAAGCAGCATTTCCTTTGAGATTCATACCCCCCCTGTTCGGCACAGTCTCTCATTAGAGTGCAGTGCTCTTTTCTGGAGAGGAGAGGCAGCTGCACTGTGGCTTCCAGCTAATTACAATGGGGTATGTAACTTGGCCCAAGAAAAAAAAATCCTACTTGAATTCTCTGCCATGGTGTCTCTGAGATTCAGGCAGTGAACATAAAAGAAGCTGGCCAGAACAATTTTGCTGATATATTGCCTTGTAAAATAGAAAGAACCACAATCAGCGACAGTGAAAAAGCTGTAAAGCTTACTAAAGAAACAGGCTTCTATCCTGACATTATATTCCATGACAGATAATTAAATGTAGTGAGTGTCTGTGTGTCTGTGTGTGAAGTGTGCCTGGCCCCATCTCCTGCATAAATGAGTACCTCTGAGCTGGTGAGATCATACTTCCTGTGTGATATGCAGCAGTACATAAGTGAACTCACTGACAATTAATATCCAATATAAAGTATATCAGTGTCATGCCTGCTAAGTCTTTATTTATTATTGCATTGTATGGTACAGTTACTGTCAAGTTTTCAATCTGCTAATAATGCTTCTAACTCAGCCACTAACACCTCATACTTTCTTCTATTCCCTGCTTTCCTGCCGTCTGTCAGAAATAAAGATTTCAGACATAGGTAAGCCAACCAGTGGAGAATTTTATGTTTCTGCCTGTCTTGTTGCATGTTGTTATATGGTGAGCCACAAGTGCCATTTCCAGATGATTCAATAGCAAATGAAGCCAGTGTGATTAAAGCTGATGTAGGCGATCAGTCATCCAAACTAGAAGCCATTAATCATGCGTCAGGGTCATAACGCAATTCTGCTTGGTCTATAAATAGTCATAGTCAGTCAAAATAGACTATGAAGGTGGGAGGGAAGGGGGAAGAAGGCTCTTTGTCAAACAATTAAGTGAACGGCAAGACTAAGACAATTATCCATGTAACTTAAAAGGAGCTCTGGGTAACCCACTGGTTAGTGTGTGTTCCATGTTCTGACCCCCAGAGAACCACAGCTCTGATACACCTCCCAGCTAAGGGAGGTAGGCCTAGCTAAAGCTCTGGAGCGGGGTGGCCAACCTGTGGCTCCGGAGCCACATGCGGCTCTTCAGAAGTTAATATGCGGCTCCTTGTATAGGCACCGACTCCAGGGCTGGAGCTACAGGTGCCAACTTTCCAATGTGCCGGGGTGGGGGCGGGTGCTCACTGCTCAACCCCTGGCTCTGCCACAGGCCATGCCCCCACTCCACCCCTTCCCACCCCCTCCTCTGAGCCTGCCGTGCCCTCGCTCCTGCCCCCCCCCCCGAACCTCCTGCACTCCAAGAAAGAGCTGATCAGGAGGTGCGGGGAGGGAGGGGGAGGCACTGATCGGTGGGGCTGCCGGTGAGCAGGGAGCTGATGGGGGGCTGTTCACGTATTACTGTGGCTCTTTGGCAATGTACATTGGTAAATTCTGACTCCTTCTCAGGGTCTGGTTGGCCACCCTGCTCTAGAGGCTCATGCTTTTAGCCTGGTTTGATTCCCAGTGATGGTTGTTATAAAAATTGCGACTTGCCCCCCATTAGAATGGCTGTGAGCCTGGGGCACTAGGTGTGAACTTCCATTATTATGGGGAAGTATTTAACCCTTAGTGTCTGTTCTGCAGCCCTCTTTGTGTCTGATTCACAGTGGGTAGGAGAGCACTTTGGAGCAGACCCTGCAGGGATCGTCTGCAAGTTTCCAGCTTGTGCTGCATTCCAAATGCATGGCATTGTTGTGAGGTTTTATTTTCTGTTTAGCACAACTTGAAAGCTTGGGCATCACATGCCAACTGAAAGAGCTACAGGGCCAAGCATCAATTCTGTTTCCTGCAGCAGGTAGTTTCCTTCACTTAATCACGCATGAAATGTCACCCAGTACAAAAGACATAGACCTCACACAAGCAGCAGTAGAATTCATCCCGTTGGGATCTGCAAAGGTGTTCAGTGCTTTTGAAACAGCAACACTGAACTCCTCCTGCATGGGGACTCAGCACTTTATATTTGACAGCAAATGTCTGCGATAAGCAGTGGCCAGTGCCACAGTAGGAAGTCCTGGGAAAGAGCGGGAAGGAGGGCAATCATGTGGGCACAGCAGAAAGGGTGAGGCAGAAACTAGCACAGGGCGAGTGTTATGGAGATTGTTTCAAATGTTAAAGGAGAGAGATGAAATATGAGAGACATAGAAGAAAGTATAGTCCTTGTGCCCGGAGCCCTCACCTGACCTGCTTGGCAACACCTCTGCCTGTTCCTCCGAGGAACACAGATGTTGCCAGACTGGATAAGATCCATTGTCCATCTAATCCAGGATCCTATCACTGACAGTGGACAGCACTGAATGTTTCACAGGAAGGTGTAAGAAACCCCACAGTAGGTTAAGGAATAACCTGTCCGCAGAGGTGGTTTCCTTCCTGACCCCAATAGTTAGAAGTTAGCTTATATTATGAAGTGGGGGGGGGGTTTCCTCAAGGTCCTCCTTAAACACACCTCTTCTGACAAGCCCTAGTCCTTGCACAGGGAAGTGTTCACAATATAAATGTCCATAATATCATGGAAGCAATAAGTCTGAGTGTCACACTGCTCTACACATTCACCCTACTTTTTCTTGCCGGCCTTCCTCCCCCTTGCATTTGTATGTGGTCTGTCTAGAGCACAAGCTCTTTGGGGGCAAAGGCCATGTCTTTTCATCTATCTGTAAAGTGCCTGATACGTTGTTGGCACTATCCTGTCCTAATATTAAGAAAAGCTAAAGAACCACAGGAAAGGGAGGATGTATCATGAGAGAACATTTAGGACAAGCAAACCCAACGCAATTGGGGTATACAGTGAAGTCAGAGAGGAGGCCTGGTGGTTCATAACCACCAGAGGCAAGAGGTCACTGTGGCATTCTACATGGCTAGAGACAGATGAGAATGAGCAGACTGTGACCACCAGAGAGAAGAGGACCCGGAGGAATTCCACACAGCTAGAAGTTTCAAATCGATACCAGGTCCTCAACATAAATACTTTGGAAGATACATCTTAAGATCCGGTAGATCCAAGGGAATGGAGAGGTGTACAGGACACATACGTGGATGGCAGTTTGTCCCTACCTGTAAGAAAATCAAGCTTCCCGCAAAATTGTCATCCAACCATTCTAGGAAGAAAGATGATCCTTGTTGGGTATTCAATACTCAGAAGAACCAAAAGAACATTCTGCAAAGGACAAACAGACAACAGAACAGTGTGCTGCCTTCCCAGAGGCAAGACACTAGACATCACTCTTTTAAGATTGGATAGCCTTCTGAAGTCGACAGACCAGGATCCATACTAATGATACCATGTCATGGGATATCGCACAGATAGTAGATTACTGCAGGGAACTCAGCAATGTGATGAAGAAGAATATCCAAGCAATCTGCTTCAAGATTTTTCCTGTCCCATGAGTGAAAAAAGACAGATGATTCTGGTAGTGAACCGCTGGCAAAGTAAGTGGTGTAGGGTTTCATGGAACATTGGTCCACCTTCTATGGGTAGAGGGAGCTGTATATTTTAGATGGCCTCCACCGCAGGAGAAAGGGGACCAATCTCCTTGAGGACAGGCAGGCTAGAGTACTCAGAATGGGATTAAACTAAAAGCAAAAGGGGATGAACAAAGGGGGGAGATATGAGCAAAATAGAAAGGCTGAAAACAAAATTAGTGAAAGAACCAAATGACATAAAGAGAAGAAATTATTGAATTGTCTATACACCAATCTTAGGATTCTAGGTAATAAATACAATGAATTGGAATTGCTCATTCTTTAGCATAAATTCAATCTAATTGGTAAAAACCTGGTTTGATGGTAAACATGATTGGAATGTTAAAACCAATTTAGGAAGGATCAAGTGGGCAAAAGAGGAGGTGGAGTGGCACTCTATGTGAAAAATGGCATTACCTGTTTGACTCACTGATAACTTGGAAGAAAATGATCTTGAATGCTTATGGATCAGAGTGCTAACAGATAAAGCACAAGATGGGATATTAGTTGGTGTCTGTTACAGACCACCAAATTACACTATGAAACAGGATGACCACCTCCTTACGTACTTATTGATAACGTGTAGGGAAAAAACTTTGTGATCATGCGAGAACATCAATTTGAGAGACATATGCTGGAGGTCTCATGCTGCCAATACTAAAACTAAAACATCCTTGGAATTTCTAAACATTATAGATGACAATTTCCTAACTCAAAAAGTAATGCAGCCAACACAGGGGAATTTTTATTAGACCTTGTCTTAACAGATAAAGAGGAACTGATTACAGAACTAAAAATAAAGTTTAGCTTAGATACAAGTGATCATGACTGGTTCACATTTATAACGTGGAAGCAGAATAATGTTCAGTAATATATATACTTAATAGCGTGATTTCACAAAGCTGAATAGAATTATGAGCCAAATGAGCTGGGAGGAAGAATTTAATTTGAAAAATTTCAGTGATAACTGGGAATCATTTTAAAACACCTTACTAGAGGCCCTGAAAGAGAAAATCCCACAACTGAGAAAAAAGGCAGTGCTGGTTAAAAAACAACCACCTGATTTAGAGGTAAAGTGAAGGCAGCTATAAAAAATAAAAATAAAATGTATAACAAATGGAAGCAAGGGGAAGTTGATAGTAATGAATATAAATAATAAATTAGGGACTGTAGAAAATTGATAAGGGAAGCAAAGGAACACAAGACGAAAGCTATGGGTCAGAAGACTTAAAGACAGTAAAAAGGAGTATTTTTAAATATATTCAGGACAAAAAGAATTCTGTCAGTGGTATTGGTCCATTACTAGGTGGAAATGTTAGAATTATCAATAATAATACAGAAAAGGTGGAAGTATTCAATACATATTTCTGTTCTGTATTGGGGGAAAAACAGACGATACAGTCTCGTCCTATGGTGATAACACTCTTTCCATTCCACTAATCTGTCTGGAGGATGTTTAACAGAAGCTACTGATCTTAGACATGTTCAAATCAGCAGGTCCAGATGATGTGCGTCCGAGAGTTTTAAAAGAGCTGGCTGTGGAGTTCTCTGGACCGTTAATGTTGATTGTCAATAAATCTTGGAGCACTGGGGAAGTCCCAGAAAACTGGAAGAAAGATGATAATGTGCCAGCGTTTTAAAAGGATAAATGGGATGACCCAGGTAATTATAGACCTGTCAGCCTGACTTCGATCCTGGACAAGATAATGGAAAGGCCCATACGGGACTTGATTAATAAAGAATTAAAGGAGGGTAATGAAATTAATGCAAATCAACATGGGTTTATGGAAAATAGATCCTGTCAAACTAATTTATCTTTTTTTAATTAGATTATAAGTTTAGATAGGTAAAGTCAATAGTGCTGACTTAATATACTTAGACATCTGTAAGGCATTTGAGTTGGTTCCACACAACATTTTGATTAAAAAATTAGAATGATATAAAATCAAAATGGTACACATTAAATTGATTAAAAACTGGCTAACAGATGAGTCTCAAAACGTGATTGTAAATGGGGAATCATCATCTCAGTGAGTGGGTTTCCAGTTAGGTCCCACAGGGATTGGAGGCCAAGGATCCTGGCCCTTTGCTATTTAACATTTTTATCAATGCCCTGAAAGAAAATATAAAATAATCACTGATAAAATTTGCAAATAACAAAGATTTGGGGAGTGGTAAATAATGAAGAGGATAGGTCACTGCTTCAGAGAAATATGAATCTCTTGGTAAACTGGGCACAAACAAATGAGTTTTAATACATCTAAATGTAAATGTGTGCATCTAGGAATAAAGCATGTAGGTCATACTTACAGGATGGGGGACTCTATCCTGGGAAGCAGTGACTCTGAAAAAGATTTGGGGGTTGTGCTAGATAATCAGTTGAACATGAGCTCCCAACGTGATGCTATGGCCAAAAGAGCTAATGCGATCCTTGGATGCATAAACGGGAATCTCAAGTAAGAACAGAGAGGTTTTTTACCTCTGTATTTGGCCCTGGTGTTACTGCTGCTCTAAGACTGTCTAGTTGTGATGCCCACAATTCAGGAAGGATGTTGATAAATTGGAGAGGGTTCAGAGAGGAGCCACCAGAATGATTAAAGGATTAGAAAAGCTGCCTCGTAGTGAGAAGACTCAAAGAGCTCGATCTAATTAGCTTAACAAAAAGAAGGTTAAAGGATGGCTTGATTACAGTCTATAAGTATCTACATGGGGAACAAATATTGAATAATGGGCCTTTTAATTTAGCAGAGAAAGGTATAAAAAGATCCAGTGGCTGGAAGTTGAAGCTAGACAAATTCAGACTGGAAATAAGGCATACATTTTTAAAGGTGAGAATAATTAACCATTGGAACAATTTACCGAGGGTCATGGTGGATTCTCCATCACTGACCATTTTTAAATCAAGATTGGCTGTTTTTTCTAAAGGATCTGCTCTACGAATTAGTTTGGGGAAGTTCTATGGCCTGTGTTATACAGAAGGTCAGACTGGATGGTCACAGTGGTGCTGTCTCATCTTGGAAACTATGAATCTAGGGATATATGAATGTGATCTCTATCCTCATGTTTTCCTAACCCATCACTTTAGCATATGCTGTATAAGGAAACCAGACCTCCCTGGCTGCGTTTTGGGACCCAGGTCTTCAGCAGGTGTAAACTGGCACAACTCCAATGACTTTAGTTCAGGATCTGACCCTTGGTGTCCACGTGACATACTGAGATGACACTGTAGTGCTGTGCCACAAAGTCTTCCAAATTGAATCTCCCAAAGCCTGGCTACAGTTCTGTACACTCGATTGTGGCTGCTGCAGATTATAGCCCCAGAGGAGTAAAGTGCCAAAGCAGGCTCCCGTGTTTCCTCCTGAAAATAAGAAGATGTGCGGGGAGATATCTGAAAGGAAAATCAACTCATGCTCCCTGCTGTCAGCCCATCGCCAGTGGTGGCAGGATCCATGTGGTGGATAAATATCAGGAGGCTACAGCTGATTAAGGCCTCAGATGATTACAGAACCCCTTGTTTGTATTGCTACATTATATAACTCAGAGATGAGAGAGGATGGTAAGAGGGAAAGAACTCATCTGTGTTGCCCCAGGCAGACTTATTTCAGTTGTTGTTCAGTTCAGTCCAATTTGCTGCTTAAGTTTGCCTATTGTTTGGGACATTAAATAAATTGAAAAGACTAGTAACTGGAATTTCATGGGCCTCACTGCTCTCATCTTCTCACTGACGGAGGGAAATAGTTTTGAACTTTTTTAGTAATAACGTGGTTTATTCTGCACTTTTCTTCCTGAAGGATCTCAGAGTGCCTTTACAGCTGTATTCATCCACAACCACACTGGAAAATGATGCACAGCTGATTCCGGAGTAGAATGATGCATCTAAGTAGGTCGCAGCACAACAGTAGAGGTGGGAAATTTGGGCCATGGCCACTGAGGCAAAATCCTACTTGACATTGTTACACGATCTCCTGGAGGCACATGTCACTTTACATAAGGAATAAAGATGTGATCCGTGCCCTGAGAAGCTTGCAACTTAAAGGCCCATCTAAGTCAACGAGAGCCTTTCCAATGACATCAGTGGCCTTTGGATCAGCACCTAGGGGTTCAGTTATGCATGATGGGCCAACTGATACTATACTGCAGTGTAATTTACATGGGGCGCGTTGTCCAGGATAGTTGCGTTAACCTCTGCTTTTGTGAAACATGCCATAGGATCTTTAACTTCCACCTGGACAGCTACCAAAGGTGTGCTACTCTCTGCAACATCTCATCCACTGAATGTCACGTGTAACGATACCTCCTTTACTACCATACGTCTGTGCCATTATTGACTGCAGCCCCTAGTCCTGGTGGGTCAAAATCACTCTGCAGGTATCGACCACAAAGCCTATTCACTCTAAATACCACTTAATCCCAGTTCTAAGTGGATCTTAGGCCCTGTGCTGGCCCTTTGCACAAGGGTGACGGTTACCTGGGATGACTGTAACCATAATCATCTGACCTACTGCTACTAACAGAGACCTGCTTGCCACAGGCAATCTCCCTCCCGAGTGTAATTAGATCAAAGGAGAGGCACAGCTTCTGATTTTGTCTAGCAGCATAGCTCACTCCATCAGTTATTGTTGCTCTGCCTGCAGCTTTCTGTTGTTTTGAGAGTGCAAAGGGGTCAAGCCATAAGACTGAGAGATAGACTAAGACTTGAACCAATAGGAATTAACTAGATCCTTTTTGATCCCTGTTGTGGACCAGTGCAGTGCACCTGAAATGACAGTGTTTGGTATAAAGCCATTTGCAATAGTAACAACAAAGCTGGCTTTCGAAGGGTGATTAGTTGGCTGAGGCACCTTTCACTGCCGGATCACTGGTTGAAATCCAGACCCGGCTGCAAGTGACCCAAAGCGATTACCATCTGATGAGTGGTTTATTTAAAATAAATCTCTACCTCCTACCCTTCTGAGGTTCACTTTATTAGTAATTATAACCATGCTACTGTGATAACAGGCATTTACAGAGGAGTAACACTAGCAGCAGACAGCCCAATTTGTCCTTAGAATATGTGAATTAACACTCACTCACTCCAGGAATCTAAAACAAGAACCTAGATTAGTAACTCTTATCCTTGGGTTACCAGTAGCTGTTACCAATATTACATAGAAGGGACAGCTGCTAGAGTGGTTGATGAAATTTGGGCAAGTGGTGGCATTTTGATTTTTTTTCTGCTAATTGGAGCTGTTCTACTTGGTTCTCTGATCAATTGTTAAAATGGACTGGCATTGACTTTGGTGTTGATTTTACTTTCATTCTATGTGGGGGTTAAGATTATGGACTACTTGGGGCTCTCTCTTTGTGAGAAAGGTACAGCTAAGACAAACCAGGATACAAACCACCAGAGCAAGGCTATGAAGGCCAATAATAAATGACAATAGTCATATTTTGCAGGGACTGAGAGTGAGCACTCCTGGGTTTCCAGGCAAATGACATTACAAAATTGCAAAGTATTCTTATTAATGTCCTCCTCTGTCCACCTCTTTTCATATAGTAGAGATTATGAACAGCTCAAAGGCTGATTGACATTCCACTGAGCCTTGTAAAGGCAGTTAGCTGAAAACACAAGGGCCTGATCAAAATGGATGGTGGATTCCCATAGGGCACCTTTTTTTCACCAGAGTGGAAGCCACTTGCTTAATGTGAGTGACATGTAGGTAAATGAAATAATACCCTACCAGCCTGCTGTCATTGGAAAGGAATACAGATGGAGACTGAACTGCCAGGTGGAGCTGTCTTGAAGGTCAGAGCATTTTATTTAGCACAAATCAGTGTCATTTGTGGAAATGAAATCTGTTCAGACTTTAATAGGATAAATCACAAGGGATCTTCCAGGATAAATCAAAAAGGCTTTTTTCCAAAGCACTAAGTAATTTGAATGAAGAACCAGTGCATGGCTTTTAAAATTGAGAATCATGCAGTATTTTGAAAAGGAAGGTAGTGAGCAATTCCTGATAAAGTGGTGGGGGCGGGGGGGAATCAGCATTGCCACACAGACATCCCCAACTGGCTGCTCATAGAATAACTGATCACTAGGATGGCTTAATGCCCATTGAGTGCAAAATCCACCTCCTGTAAATTTGCCACTGAATTTAGTGGGGATCCGATGAATTTAGAGAAAGTGGAGTATGTGGGAGGAGAAATTTTCAAACATGTCCTGACAGTTACCTTGCAATTCCGAGAGGAAAGTAGAGCTGGGTTCATGCTATAGGTATGATTAGTTTAACTTTGTTGATTCCCAGGCTCAGAAGAGAGTGTAAATCAATAGCTAGCGGTAGCAAACACTTACGTTGAATAATAGAGAAATAATATTATACTGTATTTCTCCAAGGACCTTAACTTAAATAAATGTCTAAATTCAAGTCTACTGCTGTTTCCATCTAATTCTATTGTACAGTCTCTATTTAGACTCTGTTGCTTGATGCCAGTCTAGAGTCGGGATTCCTGGGCTGTATTCCCTTCTCTGCTGCTGGCCTGCAGTGTTACTTTGGGCAAATCATTCAACCTCTTTGAGAGTCATTTTAAGAGTTTGATCGATGCTCCCATTGAATTCAATGACAAAACTCCCATTTACTTCCACAGGCATAGAATAGGACCCTCAGGACTCTGTTAAGTAAATGAGAGTTTTGCCATTGAATTCAATGACAGCAGGATCAAACGCTACATGAATAATAATACTTAGCTCTTAGATAGTGCCTTTTACCTCTAGATCTCAAAGCACTTTACAAAAGAAGGGTTTTTTTTCATTAGGACCATTTAACAGACGGAGAAACTGAGTCATAGAGGGGTGACGTGACTTACCCAAGATCAAACTGCAATGACTCCCACTCCAGTTCACTATATATTGGGCCACATTGTTTCTCTTTAATTGGCTTGTGATGTACTTAGCATTAGTACTATCAGAGTGTATGCAATAATGAGCTAAATCCACTGGATGCAGAGCTGCAGTACTTCCCCTTCAACATTTTATTCCTCCAAACTATTAATGCTGCCTGGTGTGCTTAGGGAAACAAATACTGAAATCTACCAATGAAGATAACACTTCTGTATGTTTGTTTTTCAGCCACAGCCCAGCTCACAAGTATTACCTGACATCAGACCCAATCACTGGCTCCATCTACCTCTCTGACACTAACAGCCGACGCATCTATAAGATCAAGTCGACCTCCGTCGTGAAGGATGTTGTCAAGAATTCGGAGGTGGTGGCAGGGACTGGGGATCAGTGCCTTCCCTTTGATGAAACCCGCTGTGGAGATGGGGGCAAAGGCACCGAAGCAACACTCACTAACCCCAGGGGTAAGATGCAGCCTCTTCTTACAAGCATTTTAAAGTGGGCTTTGAGAAAGGTGCCAAGCCAACAGTTCTGGAAACAGATCTCCTCTGTCCACAGAACAGGGCAAACCACTAACATGTCTTAGCTCTGAGCTGGAGGGACCACCACTAGGGATGAGTGGATCATTCAACCCCAGGCCCTTCCAGTCCTTAGCCTTGTATTGAGACTGCTAAGAATGGTGCCAATTTGGAGAGGGGTGATTTTATAGACATGTGTCCAAAGGGAACTGTACTGAGAGGAGCAATCCATTTCATATACCACTTAGCCCCCAAAACACCATGAGAGAATTAAAACGTTTGGTCACTACCCATCTGGACTACATTCAGTTAAATTCAGTTCAGTTCATTGAGACTTTAGTGGCATAAAAGGCTCTGCAAGTGTTGCTGTATATAAAATAGAGACAGACCCCTCAGGTATCTCTCAGAGGTAAGTTGAAGCCAGGGTTACACACTGCAGTTTGGTCCCTTGTGATCCAGGGCTTGTCTATACAAGAAAGTTACACCAGTTTAACTACAAATATGATTTTAACCAATATAGTTAAGCCCATGCAAAAGGCTATGTGGACACTAATTCTGATACAAAAATGTCTTATTTCAATGTAGTTTTAACTTGTTCTGGTCAATTAAACTAAACTGAAATAAACCTGCTTAAACCAAAATAAGAGAGTTTACATAGACATTTACACTGGTTGAACTAATTTGGTTTAAAATCACACCTTTAGTCAAACCAGTGCAACTCTTTATGTAGCCAAGTCCTCAGACTGGCAATCTAAAGTTGACAAGCTCTGCATGCAGTTACCGACCCCGTGAGCCAGCCACTGCTCCTCGATAAATCCAGTCTTAAGCCTAGATTGCAGTGAGGCTGATATATGTAGGAGAGAGGGTACTGTTGGCTTTCACACCTTATTCAAACATTTCGACCAGAAGGCCCAGATACCTTTCCAATGACTAAACTAGGACATATGCTTGCCATGCATGTGTTATCTCACTGGGATGGTGGCCTTTACACTCATTTCGTTTTGCTCAGTGTTGACAGGCTCGTGTTACAAACACTTGTTCTCACTTTAACTATGGATTGTATTCAAATGCAACAACTGGGATGCGGCCCTGCAGCTTTATTTTTGTAGAGGAAATACCTTCATTCATACTATATGATGGACGGCTGCATGTGTAAAAGTGGGGGAAGATCCTCTGCAGAGACTGACCGATACTGCTGTTATAGAGGAGCTATATGCTCAAGGAGCCCCTTCTGCTGCTCTGGTTGCATGTCTTGTTGCCTGTTGGTTAGGAACCTAGGGAATTATTTACGAGGTGTTGGCTTTAAAAACAAAAAAATCACACTTGGGCCTCCTGCCCAGCTACATCTGCACATTTAGCGTCAATGTGTGGCAGGTTTCTCTCTCAATCACAGTGAGAGGTTATGGGACCCCGTTTTCCATCAGCACTCCCATCTCCAAGCCTGTGCACCTGGCTGGAATCTCTGGAGTGGGGGAACCTCCTGACAAAGACATGGGGCCTTTCGCCTGTCGCTTTCACAGTGGAGCAGTGGAGGCGGCAGGGCTGTGTCTCTCCTGGCTACACGGGTTGGAAAATTATTTTTCTTGACATACAGATGACATTATTGTTATGGCATCCAACGAACGAGAACCAATTTAGCGATCTTTTGTGTCGGCTCCAGTTGTGAATCTTCGTTATGCATGGGCTACTTATGTTTCCTGGCAGGATGCAGGGGAAATTAGCCCAGGATGCTTCGTGCTGCTCTGTACCAAAAAATACTGAAGCGTAACTGCTCCCTTTATAATACTCATAGGACTGATAATGGCTTCCTGGTGCACTCAGAACTCCCACTGAAGCTCCCATTACATGAGGATGACAGTATGTACAGTAGGCATAGGATTTACAAAGTCCATAGCTATGTGTCAATGGGTTGCTGAGGAGAAGTCAACCCATTTTACAAGGGGGAATGGAGTGAAAAGGGAAGTAGAGGGACAACATATGCTCTAATAGATCAGCATGGGACAGGGAGTCAGGAGACCTGAAATCCAATTTCCTGCACGACTTAGCTGTTGAACATTGGGCTCAAAAATCAGGTAAGCTCTCTGGGTCTCCATTTCCCCCCCTGGAAGGTGGGGGAAATCATACTTTCCTTTCTCCTAGGGTAATGACAGGTTTCAGAGTAGCAGCTGTGTTAGTCTGTATCCGCAAAAAGAAAAGGAGTACTTGTGGCACCTTAGAGACTAACAAATTTATTTGAGCATAAGCTTTCGTGGGCTACAGCTCACTTCATCTGATGAAAAATAAAACCGCATTGAGGGTGGGAACGGCAATCACAAGCAACAAACTGCCAAAACATGTCACGTGAATTTTCATATACGTTTTGTCTCCACTTTCATCCAGCTCTAATTCCACCCATGAATTTGTAGAGTCATCTGAGTTAATAGCTCCGACTAGTGTGACTTGCTCCCCATGCATCTCAATAAATTAACACTGAAAACTAATGTTGACAAAATAATGTCAATGTCATTTACTAGCTCACTACCAGTCATTCTAGCGTACCAGAGAACACGCTTTCATTTTGAACTATTATGAAATACAGCTGCAGCAAGAAAGTGACTTCTTAGGCTTGTAACCAGCAGTCCTCAGACTTGCCCCTACCTTCTCTATCTCTCTGGAGTGGATGGGCAGAGGAGAGTGGATGGGCAGAGGAGAGTAGAAAACTATTCTGTGCCCCAAGCTGGCTGAATGTATCCAGGAGTTCAGGCAGCTGCTGGCCAGGGAAGCTTTTGGAAGATTCATTCTGCAGCTAGCTCTGCAGGCCTCTACTCTTTCTAAGTCTGAAGCCACTTCTTGACCCAAAATATTAATCTTGGCATGGGAGCAGGATCTTTGGTTTGCAGCGAAGAAGCAAGGACCCCTTTCCAGCTTGTATGCAGCTACCAGGGAAGCAGAGGCCTTTGCTTACATGAATAGCTTCAGCAGCGGGATCTCTCCCACTTGCCAGAAAATACTCAAGAAGATGAATTTGACAGTCTTGCAGAGCTAGCTGTAGCCGATGGAGAATCAGGCCCAAGGTGTCAAAACCCTCACCTGGACTCTCCATGGCCCATTCCCTCCTTGGCTCCTCTGCTGAAACAGGGCATATTAGAAATACAGCAGATCAATAGATAAAACATGGGCGGCAGTTGCAGGATCGGTGGTATTTGTTAATCACTGGTCTGGCCCTTCCAATTCATTTGACACAGAGCGTGGCAGAGCTTTCAGATGCTAATGAATTTCAGTATACTCTGTACATTAAAGTGTTATCACTTTCTAATTATCATCTGCTAATACTGATCTTATTCTACAAGCAAGCTTTAAAAAAAATTATTAAAACTCCAGCTTGTCAGAGTGTTTTGTTTCCATCTAAGCACTCGCCAGTGGATCTTGTCACAAAAATGTTGTGGCAGTGAAATTGCCAAGAAACCTGCAATTAACAGAGATCCAAGTGACAAGACTGACACAATATGAAGATCGTTTCAGAAGGGGGAAAAAGAGTCCATCCATTCAGCACCACAAAGGAGATGCAAAATGAAGTAATTAATTTGAGGACAGATCATTTCTGTCGGTGTGTAGTACTGAATGCATGAGCAAAATCTCCATTGTTCACTAAGTGCTCATCAATTCTAGCAGAATAAAAAAATAACAGGAAAGACAAGCACTTATCCAGCCAGACAAGGAAGCTCCATGTATAGGTTTCTTCCGAACCTAACTAACTTGTATTCAGGATGTGAGGATTAGAGGAGAACCCATTCCTTTACATCTTCTCTGCCCTTGGACGAGGATCTCCCTTCAGCACCGTATGTACTGAGCTGTGCACCATGAGCTGCCTCATTCATTTGATATGATCTTATTGGGATTTTTTGTTAATAGGTTCCCAAGTGTAGGGTAACTACTTTTAGCTGTTCCTACTCTCTGGTGTCAGTTTGCCCTGCAGCTTTGTGCTGTCCTGTCACCAGGCCACGGGAACCTGATGTTACAAAAGAAATGTCCTCATGACACAGCGTTCCACCAGCATAACTCATTATCATGACACTTCAATGGCACCGCAAGCCCTCCTTGCTAAAGGATGTTGGACCACCCCAGAGGAACTAGGGTCATTTCACATTTGTCAGCCCAGATCTTAAAATTCTAAGGTGCCGTACAGTAGTCCTTACTCAGATAACATCAATGGGAATCTCATCTGATTAAGGTATCTGCACAACTGGGCTTTTGATTTGCAGGCCAACCATCTTTAATTCTAACTGTGTTGCTGTCGGTAAACGAAAGAAGGCTTGTGCCAATGCAACTTACACGTCCGAGGCCTTCAGTTCAGCATGCACAACATGCTTGTCTGACAGTGAACCAGCCTCAGCTGTGCTACTGTAAGTAGCCTGCCCAAAAGATGGAACTTCCTGTAATTAACTCCCCAAAAAGGGTTCCCTTCCAGAAAGGAAAAATGAAAATTCCTTTAAGAGTTGAAGGTGGTAAATTAAGCCCGAGAATAGCTCTTGACCACTTTAACCTGCTACACAGTAGCCATCAGTTACTTCTCTCCCTCCACACTGAAAATTACCCGTTTCAAAGGCATCTGTCTAAAGGAGGCTGGAGCTCCTCCTTATGAGAACATCAGAAAGTTTAATTCCAAGAAGAGCAAGTAAAGTGACCTGGTATGGAATATATACCAAACGAAGAGAGGCTGATGGCACTGATTTAATGCCTGTATCCCATCTCCTGGGTTTGATCTGCGGTGAGTTCATGGGGCTATGAGGGGAAGCTGAGAGGGCTCTAAACAACCTTCCTTTCTCCCCTGACAGCCCCCAGCCTAAAGAGCAGCCTCACAGTCTATCTGGACAGTCCACTAGGGACCATTCTGTTGGCCCACGATCACCAGAGGCACTGCACTGCCTTCGTACACAGCCTGCATGGCGAGCAGGATGGAGCAGGTGACATAATAGCAGCATTAGGATTTCCCTACATCAGGGGAATCCCCATCTACTCCTTTAGGGCAGCTTTAAGCCAGCAGGGAAAAGGGAACTCAGGCTAAACCAAGGATCAGGCCCTTTTCTTCCTTTGTCTATACCACTGAATTCTCTCTTCCTCTGTTACTGTTTAACTAGACAAGTATAATGTTTAACTCACAAAAGCATTTGGGGTTACAATTTTTAGGAAAGATACTATGCAAAATAAAGTTGCATTGCGTTGGTGGTTAGACCCAAGCCCTGGAAGCAAATATACACATGGCCTGGTTTTGCTGTAGCTGGCTAATCAGACCAGACTGCAATTGCCCAGACATCAGACCCAAGTGTCGACCGCTGTGAAGAGCTGTCAGCATACTTTGCTGATAAGCTCAACCGAAAACATATGGAAGTAACTAGGAAAGAAAATTCCAATCCTGACCAAATTGTATTATCCACCCCTACCGCTGATTGAGCTTGGCCCCATCACATATGCTGAAGCTCAAGAATCTCTGAAAAATATTAAAGCCCCAAGCTTTGAAATGGGTCCAGGCCCCTCTTGTCTGATAGAAACCAGTGAAGAACAACTAAGTCCATTCCTAATGGAAATAGTTGATACCCTTCTTCAGAGATGCATGCCTACTAAACCCTTTGAAAAGCTCAGTACCATCCCAAGTCCAACCACCCATTCCTGGGCAATATAACTGAGAAAGTAGTAGCCACCAAGCTATAATGGCATGTAACCTCCTGGTTGCCTCACAATCAGGGTTCAGACCACGGCACAGCACAGAAACTGTTCTAGTGGCATTAAAAGGCAACCTCCTTAAGTCCATGGGAAAGGCAAGATCTCTGTGCTCATATTACTGGACCTCTCTGAAGCCTTTGACACAATGGGGAACAAGGTGTTGCCAACCCATCTACGTGACATAGCAGGAGTAGATGGCCCAGCACTACAGTGGTTTCAATCATTCTTCTGCCGCAAAACTCAGAGGGTGGCGTTAGGTATCTGCTCCTCCTCTCCAAAGGCCCTCACCTGAAGATTCCCACAAGCATCCATAATGTACATGTCCCAGACTGGTGGGTGAGCTAGTGAGATGCCAAGGGCTCAGCTGCCAACAGTATTTCAGTATTATTCCACTAGATATCTCATTGTAACCCAATGCAACCACTGCCACTGCTAAAACATCAGAATGCGGCCAAGAAATCAACTCCTGGATAAAAAATGTCTGGCTCAAGCTGAACCCAAGCAAGACCAAAGTGATGCTAGTCAGAAAGAGAACACACTTCAAAGAACTGGCCAAGATGTTGTCTCCATCTTTCATGAAAGGTGTACAACCCCCTTCATCAAAGTACTGAGAAGCCTCAGTGTCCTGTTTTACTCCTCGCTAAGCTTGTATAACCAGGTAGCATGAGCATCACCTCCAGTTCGCTATGAATCTTTGTCCCATACGTTCAGATGAGGACCTGGACACAGTGATCCATGCATTCATGTCCTCCAGACTGGATTACTGTAATTCACTGTATCTGAAGTTGAATGTGAAGATGATGCCCAGACTTTAGCTGGTATGAGATGTGGTTGCATGCCTTCTCCATGGTTTGGGTCACCATGAGCTCATCAGGTCCATGCACAAATGTCAGGCCCAGTCAGTTTCTGATGTCAGTTTAAGGCTTTGGTCCTAATCTTCAAAGCAATTAATGGCTCAAGCCACAGCTACATCAAAGACTGAATGTCAAAGTATACTCTGGGGCAGTGCACATCACAAAGCCTGGGACAAAGCACGTGGAAGCTGAGGATATAGCGTTCTCAGCCAGGGGATCTGGTTATGAACCATACTCCCAGAGAAGATCAGGGGAGCCGAGAGTCTGACTGTCTTTAGGAAATACTGCAAAACCTTCCTCTTCAAAAAAGGCCTTTTGAGCAGTAGAATGACACTCCCGTCATTCTTACCTTCTCCTATCCAAAGAAACCCAAACCCAAAATACGAAATTAATAGAATCTAAAAGATGGAAAAACCCTTCCCCAAGCAGAGTTTTAACCTGAAAAGGGAGACCTGCCAGAGACTCCATGAGGTCCACTGTGGACTTTCAATATTGCCATTCATTTTATATTGAAGGGGCTCAGGTATTACAGTGATGGACAGCTGTATAAAACACTAAGATTGAGAATTCCATTAACTTCTACTCTTGATTTATACCAATATGAAAGAGAAGTGAATGGGGTCCTTGATTTCTGTTCCTGGCTTTGCCAGTGACTCACTGTGTGACCTTGTGAGAATCACTTTCTCTCTAATTTTTCCCATCTGCAAAATGAAGATGATCATGCCTGGCTCATAAGGGTGCTGTGAGGTCTAATTAGTAAGTATAAAGCCCTGTGAGAGCCTCTTATGACAGGGGCTTTAGAAATGCAGAGTACAGATAGCCTGGGAAAAAGAGAATTAAGGGAGGTTGTGTAAACATGGCAAGTGCTTGAGAAGTGATGCTAGACGGGGCCTGAGGGTGGTGAAACATGGAACAGTGGTCTGAAGCTAAAGATGCAAAAATTCACATCAGACATTTGGAATGTGTCTTATGAGAAAGGGGAATGAGATAATGCAATAAGTGGCCTACATGTGTTCAGAAACAGGTTAGTTAAAATGCTGTGGGATTAATATATGGAAAAGCTCTCCTCATTCCAGCGGATGGGACTTGGATGGAGCTGACTGGTCTTTTCCAGCATTTCTCATCCATAATTCTCTGATAAGCACCCTAGTATCATCTCTTCATTTAAACAATTTGGCACTGATTCAACAAGTAATATACAGTGTTTCTAAGTGATGATGCAGAATCACTTGGAAATCTTTTTCTTTCAGCAATTCATTGAAAATCCCATACTACGTTCAAAGAATGGACAGTGATTCCTAAACAAAATTGTAGGGCCTAGTTCTCTGCTGCGCTTAATTGCTACTGACTTCAGTGGAGCAGTGCCAGGTTTCATTGGCCCACTGGTTGGCCAAATCAAGTATAATTAACTTTTAATCCGTTAAATAAATTTCTCCCAATGTCCTCATTCACCTAAACCCTGAACTGGTGCCCTTTCACTCCAGTGGCAGTTGGCACAAGCCCTTAGACATCATCATTTATAAAGAGGCATATGTCAAGCAGTGCTAAAAACCATTTGTTGCCTCAGCAAAGTATTTTGTTATCCTCTGGTGACCTTTCATTTGTGATTTCCCTGCTCTTCTCCTTCCCAGGCATCACTGTGGACAAGTTTGGGTTGATTTACTTTGTAGATGGCACCATGATCAGACGTATTGACCAGAATGGGATTATCTCAACCATGCTGGGCTCCAATGACTTGACATCTGCCAGGCCTCTCAGCTGTGACTCCGCCATGGACATTTCTCAGGTACCAAAACTTGTATCAAATCAAAAGACCAGGCCAGTTTTACTCTGTGATGTTTAAGACTCGCTCTCCTCTAGCGATGAGGTGCGGGCTTGCTTTTTTGTCACTAGATAATGGCACAGCACAGTTTTAGGACTGAATCAAATTAACATCTGGGAAACAGTGATGGGATGCTGTGGTGCCAAAATTAGCATCAGCTGGAAAACAAGTATCTTGAATTGCATCAAACTGCAAATTGGTTGCAGCTACCGTCATCCTGGGCTTTTAAGTCCTGTTTATTAAATGCAAAATACCCAAAAGTTCTGTATTTGATTATTTCTTTCTTTGTGGCTGGGACAGTAGACAAACCTGTTCCTGGCCAGGACTCAATTTTCTGGGGTGCTGCCCATCCCATCAAATAGTGCCAGTTTGGAGGTACAGTCATTTAAAACCTTTTTTGCCATTTATTATTAGATGGCCAGAAGAATGTTACCCCATTGTGCAAAAATACAAATCCTAGCTGGTGGGCTAAGTACTATTATTCAGCCACAATGGATATCAACGGGGTTTCCCTTTTGTAACTACCTACATAATTTTCATGCTCCCATATGGAATCCATTCTTCATGTTTTCCCCCCCTAATTTGAAAAGATTACTCTTGCTTCTTTGTAGCAGGTTCCCACTGTCCGCAATTCATGAAAAGGCTAAAATTACAAGTTTAAAAGCTGTCGTGCCTCATACAGAGGTAAATTTTGATGGTTAAAGGCCATCTTGCAGCATAATGACCCCCATCTCACAAGCATATTCCTTTCTTTACCAGGATCTTAGTGCCAGCCAGAGGAAGTTTATTGTGGACCAGGCTTTTTAAACATATATTTTCAGCTTGCTTATAGCTTTTATATAATAATGTCCTCTTTAAACAGTTCTGAGATGGGTTCAAAATATGCCATCTGCATCCCCTGTCTCCCCATTCTTTAAAGTGAAAGGAGCTGTTCTCAGATAGTTCTGAGACAGAGAGACACAACAGACAAGTTTTAAAAAAAACCTCAACTTCGGGAACTATCTTTTCATCAATTATTGTGACTAGAAAAGTCTCAGCTGTCAGGCCCCTGAGGCACTGCGAGACCAGAGGGCATGAAATATATTTAGCTGCCAACATTGACAAGAAATGGGTTTTAAGGAACTGAAAATTCCCTCATCAGTTCAGAGTAAACTCTGCTCTTGATGCTAACTCAAGGCTACAGTGGAGCAATGCTCTAAAGACTATGGGAATGTATGGAGTCATGCATTACTGAAGGGAAAACCACAGCTATAATGTTGTACTCCAGGAAGGGTTAAAGTAGGCCAAGAGCCAAGAAGAGATGGGGATTTTTGAGAATGTAGCAGAGGGAGACTAGACAGCTCTCAGCTTGCTGTGTCTAGCACTGAGACTCATGCCTCACAAGCTAGGGTGTTAGAAGTCACAAGACCAACCTGTGTTGTAACTGGCACCCTTTAATAAATAAGTGTAGGAGGAGGTTGAACATGACTGAAGGATCAAAACCAGACCATATGGTCGATGCTCTCTAGCAGTGACACTTGGCCAGTGGCTCGAGAGTCATGTGGGGCTCTTGTGTTGTCTGTGGATCTGACAGGAGCTCCTCTAACTCTGCTTGATCTCATACAAAGGCAGCAATGAGAGTGAGTTCTCTGGGCCTCAGGCTACTGGGGTCCCCTTCACATCCTTCCAAAGAGCTAGAGAAGGTGGGGACAAGGAGAAACAGCAGCCAGGGATAAGATGGCAGAAAGAGCTGTATCAGAGAGGCAGAGTGGCACCCTAACATTGAACTGCAATGTCTCTGCCATGATATGTGTCATTGTGCAACATTATCTCCATGTATGGGGTATGTCAGGGGGAAGTAAGTGGCATAACAGGAGCAGGAAGGGGATGAGCATCTCCGCTCTGCAAATTCTAAATTGGCATATGGTCCCTTCGGGACTTTAGTCAGCTGTCATATGTTGTAGCAAACCTAACGGGTTACTCAAACTTACACCAGGGCCAAGGCTGGTGCTGCTGCAGCCTGGGGAATCAGGGAACTGGACCCTAGAAACTTTCACTACGACTAGGACTATAACCATGAGAGATCTTTTAAGAACAGTTTGCGAAAAGGTGTTTAAAAGCCTGACCTGGAGAAATTCTAAGATGACCAAGAACATCTTCCAGACAGACCTGCTCTCCATCCCTCCCACTGTAGAATCATGCATGTTGTGTGAGACCCTCTTAAAATTATTTAGCTCCCTTCAGCTCAATGTTGAACCACTTCTTTGTATGTGAAACAAAATAAAATGATCTCAAAGTGTGTTTCTGTGGCTCTTATTAACACTGAAATGGCTTGGAATATAAAAGGAATCCAAATTATATTGAAATTTTCATGTTAGAGCTATATGTTACCCACGTAGAGATAAAATTCTCTTAAGTTTGGCGTTATTCTTAGCAAATCAAACAGTATCCTCAATTGAGAGACAATACGTTCCATAGTTAGAGCAGGAAATTGGGATCGCAGACACTCACCTCTACGCCTGACTCACTGTGCCTTTAACCACTCTCTGCCTCAGTTTACCCATCTACAAAATGGGTTATAAGAATACTTCTCTTTTCAGCATTGTAGTGTTAGTAAATCATTTTGGGACAAAGGTGGGGCATACAAGTGTAAAGTATTATTATTACTTAAACTTGGTCTTTCATAATGCTTAACGCCATGAAAAAAACACTGTGAAGCAAGCAATTGATTTCATGCAGTGAAATAAATAAACTGAAAATTCATATTTATCCATGGTTGCAGAACCAATGCCTGGATCCCAAGGCCCTGTACTAAGTTTTCAAAAAGATGTTCATAGTTTGCGTACTCAAAATATGCAGTTACAACACAGCAGGTTTAGTAGCACAAACAGCTACCCAGGTTGTCTACAAGCCTATGTAGATTGCCCATGTAATTTAGGCACCTCTTCTGGAACACTTAGATTGTAATCTCTTTAGAGCAGGGGCTGTCTTTTGGTTATCTGATTGTACATCACCTCGCATAATGGGGTTTGGGGGCCTTGATGTGCTCCCACAATACAAATAAATATTTATTTAGTCCTTTCTCTTATTTCTCTTTTTAATCATTTCACATGCCAAACATACTACGCACCTAGATATTGGATGGATGGGTGGAAGCGTTTAGAGATTTGATTGATAAGGCTGATTTTGTGAAGCAAATAGAAAAAATAGACTTTTTAACAGTTTTTTTGTGTTCCATTGTTAGGTTCGTCTAGAGTGGCCCACAGATCTGGCAGTCAACCCGATGGATAATTCCCTGTATGTTCTCGACAATAACGTTGTGTTGCAGATCTCTGAAAATCACCAAGTGCGCATTGTGGCCGGAAGGCCTATGCACTGCCAGGTCCCAGGCATTGATCACTTCCTCCTCAGCAAAGTGGCAATACATGCAACTTTGGAATCTGCCACGGCTTTGGCCGTCTCCCATAATGGGGTCCTGTATATCTCTGAGACCGACGAGAAGAAGATCAACCGCATCAGGCAGGTCACCACCAATGGGGAAATCTCACTTGTTGCTGGTGCACCAAGCAGCTGTGACTGCAAGAATGATGCCAACTGTGACTGCTTCTCTGGGGATGATGGCTACGCAAAGGATGCCAAGCTAAATGCCCCTTCCTCCCTAGCCGTGTGCGCAGATGGGGAGTTGTATGTTGCTGACCTTGGAAACATCCGAATCCGCTTTATTCGGAAAAACAAGCCATACCTCAACACACAGAACTTATATGAGTTGTCCTCTCCTATAGACCAGGAACTCTACTTGTTTGACACCAGCGGTAAACACCTTTATACCCAGAGCCTACCCACAGGAGATTACCTTTACAATTTTACCTACACCGGAGATGGAGACATAACCTTGATCACTGATAACAATGGTAACTTAGTCAATGTCCGGAGAGATTCTACTGGGATGCCACTCTGGCTGGTAGTGCCAGACGGCCAGGTCTACTGGGTGACAATTGGCACCAATAGCGCCCTCAAGAGCGTGACAGCACAAGGGCATGAAGTGGGTATGATGACGTACCATGGCAACTCTGGTCTTCTTGCCACCAAGACCAATGAAAACGGATGGACAACATTTTATGAGTAAGTGCTGCTGGGATAATATGCCATTGGCACCATTTTGTATTCCATGTAATGTTAATGGAATAAAATTCAGTGGATGAAATTCACCCCAGTGTAGAATGGCCCAAGTGCAAAGCATCAGGTCCCATGTAAGCCCTTGATATAGGATGTAAGTGGTATATAGTGTGGACTGAGCTCTCTGTACTGAGTGAATTTTACCTATAGATTTAGGCTGAGATTTTCGAAGCTACTTAAGGGATGTGGATGCCCAGTTCCCGTTAATTTTAGTTGGAACTGGAAAGGTAAGATGCATATTGGAAAATTTTACTGAGCTTTGAAAATGTCAATCTGGGGTTTGGAAAAGATATCTTATCACCATCATCATCATCATCCAACATCACACCTAGGAGCCCTAGTGGGCACTGGTGTGTTAATGCATCAATGCCCCCTTTGGTCAGATGGAGCATTGCACAGACTCAGCTCAGGCTGGCGGGGCAGACAGTCAGCCCCTCTTGGCTGAGTGTCTATACTACTCCTGTTCTGGGCTATGGAGGGTGTTAGTTTCAGTCCCACTGGGATGTGCAGGTTTTCCCTTGTACTTGGTGGGGTCAGCTTGTTCTGGTCATCAGCGGGTCTGGAAACCTCTTTGCTTCTTAAGTCTCTATTAAGGGGTCTGTAGGGAGCTATGGCCCACCCACTCCTCTGGGTTCCAGCTCAGGGTCCTTAAACCAGACAGGCAGAATCAATACTCAACAACTCCTTCTATTGTGCCCTGAGCTCCTTCCTACCTCCCTGGGTTCTGTAGGCTTCTCCAGCCTGTAGATCTGGTCGTCCTTTCTCTGGGGTGTTGTCTCTGGGCAGCTTCTCACCAGCTTGCTGGCAGGACTTTACATCTCCAGCCTGCTTGCTCCTCTGCAAGGCCCCACTCCCCTCTGCTTCTCAGCTCTTTTTCTCCTACCTGTTGTGAGGCTGCCAGTCAGTGCTGGCTGGCAGTTGCTGCATTAACTCTGTCAAGGTTCCTCCCCCACTCTGAACTCTAGGGTACAGATGTGGGGACCTGCATGAAAAACCTCCTAAGCTTATCTTTACCAGCTTAGGTCAAAACTTCCCCAAGGTACAAAATATTCCACCCGTTGTCCTTGGACTGGCCGCTACCACCACCAAACTAATACTGGTTACTGGGGAAGAGCTGTTTGGATGCGTCCTTCCCCCCAAAATACTTCCCAAAACCTTGCACCCCACTTCCTGGACAAGGTTTGGTAAAAAGCCTCACCAATTTGCCTAGGTGACTACAGACCCAGACCCTTGGATCTTAAGAACAATGAACAATCCTCCCAACACTTGCACCCCCCCTTTCCTGGGAAATGTTGGATAAAAAGCCTCACCAATTTGCATAGGTGACCACAGACCCAAACCCTGGGATCTGAGAACAATGAAAAAGCATTCAGTTTTCTTACAACAAGACTTTTAATAAAAATAGAAGTAAATAGAAATAAAGAAATCCCCCCTGTAAAATCAGGATGGTAGATATCTTGCAGGGTAATTAGATTCAAAAACATAGAGAACCCCTCTAGGCAAAACCTTAAGTTACAAAAAAGATACACAGACAGAAATAGTTATTCTATTCAGCACAATTCTTTTCTCAGCCATTTAAAGAAATCATAATCTAACACATACCTAGCTAGATTACTTACTAAAAGTTCTAAGACTCCATTCCTGGTCTATCCCCGGTAAAGACCAGCATATAGACAGACACACAGACCCTTTTCAGAGTAACAGCCGTGTTAGTCTGTATTCGCAAAAAGAAAAGGAGTACTTGTGGCACCTTAGAGACTAACCAATTTATTTGAGCATGAGCTTTCGTGAGCTACAGCTCACTTCATCAGACCCTTTGTTTCTCTCCCTCCTCCCAGCTTTTGAAAGTACCTTGTCTCCTCATTGGTCATTTTGGTCAGGTGCCAGCGAGGTTACCTTTAGCTTCTTAACCCTTTACAGGTGAGAGGAGCTTTCCCCTGGCCAGGAAGGATTTCAAAGGGGTTTACCCTTCCCTTTATATTTATGACAAACTCCTTGGTTGTCAGGCCAGCATGGGTCTGTTAACACCTAGTGATACCTAGTCATGGACCAGAACCCCATGTGCTAGGTGCTGTACAAACACAAAACAAAAATAAACTCCATGTCCCAAAGAGCTGACAAAGACAAGAGACAACAGGTGGGGACAGACAGAAAGGGAGCACAGTGAGACAATATTGGTCAGGATGGTAGGTGGTGATCTCAGCACACCGGCAGTCTGACTGTTAAGTTTTTTGTAGGCTTCGTGGCAAAGAAGAGTTTTAAGGAGGGATCTGAAGGACAATAATGAGTTACTTTGCGGATGGTTAAGGGACAGCATGGGAGAAAGCATTAATATGCTTATTTGAATATTTTCCAAGTGGGCAAAGGAATCTGACAGTCTCTTGTTCACTCCCCTGCCAGAGCTCTAGTTTTAATCTAATCTAATCTATTTTTAAATGGCTCAGGATGTAGGGCTGACACCACTTCCCTAAGAAGACAATTCCACAGTCATTAGATTGTAATGTCACTATTTTTGTTATTGATATGCTTTGTTAAGTGCCAGCCGTGTGCTCAGTGTTGTATAGAACACTCCCTGTTCCGAAGGACTCACAGACACAGAGAAGACAGCCTGAGGCAGGGATGATTTGGGGAGGGTGTTTGGTTTAGTTTAGATAGTGCATCTCTAGCAGGTAATGGGAGAAAGGTTGGTGACTTGGCAAAGGCTGTCTCATACATTCACCTTGCACTTGGGAATTTTTTTCTGCTACGCAGTCTACATTTCCCTCTGTTTATTCCTACCCCTTTGTGATCACTCTTGGTATTCCATCACCACGTAAGCAGTGTCCCCGTAGAGAAAGAACAGTGTTCCCTCTGATGCACCTGCTTATTAGTCCATTTCCCCACGTTTTTAAATGGCCACGTGGAGGTGCTCAGGTACCGTAATAATGGCCCGGTATAAAAACCTGAATAGAATTGAATGTATATGCAGGATAAGCCTGAAACAGAGATTGAGAGTGAGAAAGAACCAAGAATAAACGTCGGCCCGATTAGCATGTGCTTCACTGAAGCTTTTAAACTTTGTTGACCCTAATTTACCCCAGTTGGATCTCTATTGTCTCGAGCTGAGTTAGACCCAGGATCATTTTGGCCCTTTTCATATTAACATGCTCCAGACTCAGGTTACGGGGTGATGGGTTTTTTTGCGTAATATTAAGTAATAATACCAAAGTCTTATATAGCACTTTTCATCAGTGGATCTCAAAGGGAAGTAAGTATCACTATCTCCCTTTTAAAGATGGGGAAACTGAGGCACAGAGTGACAGTGACTTGCCAAGCTTACCCAGCAGGCCAGCAGTGGGGCCAGGAATAGAACCCAGGTGTCCTGCATCCTGAGCTCTAAGCCACACAGCCTCCTGGTATGGCTTGTCTGCCTTGAAAGGGGCTGATGTAAAGCCTCTGCTAAATCAGTTGATGGATAATAGGTTAGTTAGGTTCTGTATCCTACATAGCAATATTCCTCAGTGAATCACAATTCCTATCTCTCCACCTCTCATACCAGTGTTGCTCTCTGGGGAGCGGGTTAGCTTAACTAGTTCTCCTTTTTCTCTAGGAGTGGAAGCCCACTACAGCATTGCAATGTTATGCTAAATCGAGGCGCTCTTTCCTCTCTCCACAGACATCGACACTTATGTCTAGCCTAGGGGGTCAGGTATGGTGGAGAGCCCAAGCTCCAGCCCGAGCCGCAGTGTCCACACTGCTCTTTTTATTATGCTCGCTCAAGCCCCTCTAGCACAAGCCTCTCTCCAGCGGCAATGGAGACAAACCTAGGGTGACCAGACAGCAAGTGTGAAAAATTGGGATGGGGTGGGGGTAGGGCGACCAGACATCCCGATAAAATTGGGACAGTGCCAATATTTAGTTGTTTGTCCCGTGTCCTGACCGATGTACGGTTAGGACGCCATTTGTCCCGATATTTTGCTTCAGCGGCACTCCGGCTTTTTTTTTTTGGCTTGGGGCGGCAAAAACCCTAGAACCGGCCCTTGTGGGGGGTGAGCCTGTGGCTGCCCCCCCCCCCATGTGTCCCAATATTTTGTTCTTGTCATCTGGTCACCCTAGTGGGGGGTAATAGGTGCCTATAGAAGAAAAAGGCCCAAATATCAGGACTGTCCCTATAAAATAGGGACATCTGGTCACCCTAGACAAACCCTCAGAGGCCCTGCACTTGACAACAGAGCTAACCATGGAAAATGAAGCAAACTAAATGTTAGGATCATTAGTGATCACATTTATCTCCACTTCCTCTATAGTTTTGGTCATAGACATAAATACAAGAGCAAATTTTTAAGTAAGAGGGGGAAAAAAGGCAAGCTACTGTGTTGGTATATTCATGACAGTCTTCAGTTATTTCTTGCTACACAACTCAACGGGGAATTTGTGAAACTTATTCTGAGCCAGATGCGTCTCTGGTGTACCTCTGGTCATTTCAGTGGAGTCACATGATAGCTTTTAACCTTTCGTAGCTAAATGGAAATCAGGATGGCTAGAGGTTGGCACAAAGGAATGGGAATCAGGATTGATCCGTGTTCCCGACTCAGCTACTGAATTGCCAGATTAAGGTGCACCAGAGTCTATGTACATCACTGTGCTTATACCAGGGCATGTTTCTCTAGTTTAGACAAATCCCACGTTCATTAATGATTGGAAAGTGCTTTGAGATCCTCAGATGTGAAACACCCTAGAAGTTGAAAGTAATTTAACTGCAAGTTACATAACACTCCAGGGGCCCCAGTGGACATTTCCGCTTTCTAAGCTTTACCTTTATTCCCATCAGCAAATGCTGGCACAGGATGACATTAAATGATCACCCTATAAGAAAAGAGAAAAGGTGCAGTACTGCATACTTGAGTGAAGGTGGAAAGGAACAGTGGATAGGTGCCAGTGTGGATACGTGGTGCTGCTTCAGGGGGAAGTTTGAATGTGTCAGAACCTGGGGACAGCCAGGAGGATCACATCTTACCTTTGACTCGTGCAAAGATGAATGGTGAAAGAGGGTATGGCTCTATTGGACACTTTCAGCCACTCACCATGCATTTGTTTGCAGGTCATTTTCTCCCTGTACTGTTGCTAATACTGGGGCAAATCACGGCTCTTATGCCACAAAGTGCCCAAGACACAGCTGAGTTGGTGCAGCTGTAGTGTGTGGAGGCGGAGGCAGGATGTGCGGATCTAGCATTGGAGGTCGGTCTGGAGCACACCATGGAATCCAGCTCCCATCCTATCCCAGCTCAGATTGGGGAGGGAGAGATCTCCTGCAGCACAGAATGACTGGCAGTTCCTCCCCACGCAGCAAGGGGACAGGAGCTGTGCAGACTGCTGTACTGGGGAACTGCAGAGCCACTCCAGAACCCTTGTAAGTAAGCTAATCCTTCCCCCCTGCCCACAGGGAAGCCCCCATGCAGCAAGCCTGGTGCTGGGTTTAGCATTGGGATGGGACATAGCAGGAGGTTAGCCTTTTATTTCACCCTTCTCTTCTTGGAGAGAGAAGCTCACTCCGGTGCAGCAAAAAGGCCTATGCCCCTCTGCAGGCCACTGTGACTCTGCCCAGCAACTGCATTAAATACTCACCTTCACGCTGAACCTTCATCAGTAATAATCGATGGGAAAGGAAACGAGTCTGGGAACTGCATCAGGCTAAAAATCTCTCGCCGTCCATCTCCTCAAGCCAGGGAGAAGGGATGCTGTATAGTTTGTTGGGTTTTCTTTAGCTTGACCTGAAAGAATTGCTACCATCTTGACGTAGCTTATTAGTCGTTTTTTTCAGAAACCAGGGCCTTGTTAATTTTTTTTTTTTTTTTTGAAAAGTCAGGACTGTAGTAATTATCTTGATTAGCTCATTGTGATGGTATCACTGTATGCTAAATAATTTAATTTCCCCCAGAGCCTAAGTCAACCCTTTCATGCATTATTTAGCCAATATAAGGCTTTTTAGTTCAAGTCTTTTGTCTGCTCAATTAGTTTTCAAGGTCACTTCCTCAGATGCAAACATAGGTGTTTACACATCACTGCAATTAATGCTTGGGATCAAATTGCCCAGAAACCCCAAACCCGTTTGTGCTGCTCACCTACAGGAGGTGATTCACAGACAGGGGGAAAAGTTTTCTTGAAGCAGATCTTCAGATTGAAGTTAATGGAACTATGCCCATTTATATCAGCTGAGTTTTTGGCCTTTACGTTGTATGGGGGTGATGTCTCATAAAGGACTAAAAGTTGCCAAGCCTCACACGTGCTCTAAAGAGCAGCTTACAAGAGCATGTTGGATGAAATGCACAACAAGGCCATGTGCTTGTCTTCTGCCCACAAGTGAATGTCACCCTCTGTGAATTAGCAAAGACCACAATCTAGTAATAACAGTAACTTTGTATTTGTGGGTAGTTTTTTTCCATTCACAGGGGCAGAGTTAAGGTTGTTTGCATGTTGGAAAGTGGAAACGCTTCCATATATCAATGTGAGTGAGTTTGGAGCCAAGGTCGGAGTTATAATTGCTTTCTGTTAACCTTCGTTTGCGATTTCCTTATTTCTTTAATGTTGGTTTTTGTGATGTGTATTACTGTGTGTCTAGTTTTGAATTGCATGTGGAGCCAATAATGTTTTGTGAAGTATAACAATATACATTTCCCTGAAATCTTTCATAATGGTCACCGTGGAAATTTAAACAATGGTATTCTGCTCAACCTTTGACCACAATTCCTGGGTAGTCCAATGTTTTTCTTACAGTTTTCAGCAGTGAAATAGTTAACAATGTTTAAGTTTAAATCAACATTATTAAGCTTCAGAGTTAAAATCTCTTTGTGCTATATAGGGGAGGTCACCTTCTCAAAATAGTGCTGTTGTTTGGGTGTGCTTCAGTCAGACATTGCTAGTGCAGGTCATGTGGAGAACGTTAGCTAAACACTAGAGACTTTTTTCAAATTCTGAAGTTTGGGGTCCTCCAGAGAGGAAACAGAGTGTACCACTCTGAGTACTGGCTCAATCTAACCCTTGCCTTCGATCCCCAGGTGCCGTACAAACATTACCAATTTACTGTGTCTTTTTTTATCTATATAAATGACAAGCATATTCTTTTCTGTGTGCACAGTTGGAGATGAAGGGTTTCACCAGCCACTGACATGCAACCACCTCTTGACTGGAAAGCAACATCTGTTATAACTATAACCATTGGGCAAGAGGGAATATACCTGCCCATATCACTGAGTATTACAGAGATTCTGGGAAGCCCTAAAGTAGAGCTGCCTCATCCCAGGGCTATTGCTGCAGCAACCTAGAATATGGAGAATTCAAGCCACCCTTGTCCCTTCTCCCCTTGCAATATCCCTTCTGTGCTCTTCCCCTTGGCAGTCATTTCTACATTAATTATAAGATAATTAATTAGACTCTCACCCTTGTTCCTTTAAAGAAGTTATAGTAAAATGCTGGTAATTGTAGAGATAAATAACACTTCTCCTGTGCGCCAGAATAAGTTCTGTGGACATGTTCTGTGCCACAGGGACGGCAGTTCTGGGAACCTGATACTAAAATATATATTCCTGGGGAATTCTGTACCACTGTGCACATGCAGAATTTGCGTCCCCACAGATTTCTTTGCTTTCCTGCAAAAAATGACTTTCTGATGGGTAAGCAAGGGGAAGTCACAAAAGCGGTCACTTGACTCTCCCCAATAGTGTGAGCATGTCATTTCAGGCGCCCAGAGCAGCCAGCGGAGAAGTAAATCACTACTGGGGGGGAGGGCTGGGGACACCCCAGCCAGTGACAGTCCCTGGACTGACTGGTTCAGTTGCTACTCCCTGCTGGGCTTGGGGTGGGGAGGACAGGACTTCCTTTTCCCCTGCGAGGAGCAGCTGAGGCCAGGACTGGGTCAGACCCACCCCCAGAAACCTACCCCATCTGCAGGAAGCTCTGCACTCCCCCCCCCCCGGCCCACTTCCTGCCCCCATTGCTCCTCAACTGCGGGGGAAGGGATTTGCTCCCCCATCCACCCAACCCCCATGCATCCAGACCCTTCCCTGCATCGAAAAGGGACCCTGGCAGCTCCGGTCAGTACTGCTGACTGGGCCGTTATAAGTCTGGTCTAAGGCAGGCTCCCTCTATCTGGCTCCGCGAGGTTCCCTGGAAGTGGCAACAACATGTCCCTCGGCTCCTAGGCAGAGGCGTGGCCAGGGGGGCTGCCCCCAGCCTGAGTGCCGGCTCTGCAGATCCCATTGGCTAGGAACTGCAGCCAATGGGAGCTGTGGAGGTGGTGCTTGGCAGCTCTCAGAACCACCTGGCTGCCTCTGCACCTAGGAGCTAGGGAGCCATCCAAGGTAAGCACTGCCCAGAGCCCGCGACCCTCATCTCCTCCCGTACCCCAACCCCCTCCCTGAGCTTGGAACCCCCTCCCACACCTCAAACCTCTCAGACCCAGCCCGGAGCCCCCTTATGCACCCCAAACCCCTCATCCCTGGCCCCACATCAGAGCCCACACCCCCAGCCGAAGTCCTCACCCCCCTACCCCAACCCTCTGCCCCACCCCAGAGCCTCCTCCCACACCCCGAACCCCTCATTTTTGGCCCCACACCCAGCCAAGAGCTGTATCCCCTTCCACACCCCAACCCCCTGCCCCAGCCCGGTGAAAATGAACGAGTGAGGGTGGAGGAGAGTGAGCGACCGAGGAAGGGGAGCTGGAGTGAGTGGGGAACAGGGCCTCAGGAAAGGGGCAGGACAGGGGCAGAGCCTCGCGGAAGGGGCGGGGAAGGGGGAGGGGCAAGCATGTTCAGTTTTGTGCAATTAGAAAGTTGGCAACCCTAGCCTGGCATGAAGGGACAGGGTCCCGGGGTTTTTCTGGAGCAAGCCCGGCCCTTGCACTGTATCAGGGTCAGGTGCAGTCTCACTGCTGAGTCCCTGTCCTGGGGCGTGGGCTACAGGGTGATCTCCCACCTCTGTGCAGCTAGTGGCCTGTGCTCCCCACTGCCATGCTGGAGCCTCCACATTTACTTACTGACGAATAAAATTTACAGAATTTTAAAATATTGTGCACAGAATTTTTTTTTTGGTGCAGAATTTTTAATTTTTTGGTGCAGAATTCCCTCAGGATTAAATATAGGGAATTGTTAATGTCATAAGGATAGTGAGAGCCCACAGTTCAAGTACATTGAAGTTTGTTGTTGTTTGAAGCCTGCATGATTTAACATTCAATGAGTAACATATATATATTGGCTCCTCTTTTCTGTTGGCCATTTGGGGAGCTGGCATGTAACAATAATAGGGTGGAATATATTGATTTTGTGTTCAGGCTGTTTTTAAGGAGCGGGTTAGTTTCATATATGTAAAATATATGGGTAGTTCAATAGGATTTTTATATATTTAAAACTGTGTTAAATATTATTTGGAAAGTTGTGAAGAGGCTAGATGTTGTGGAGTGTATAAACACACACAAAATATAGTTTGTGAGGTGCATTCAGAGCCTTTCGCACTAAATGTAACATAAGTATGGAGTATTTTTCCAACCTATTTGACTGCTAGTTGCAAAAGGCTGATGAACTGTGAAAAAACTAAAATGAGGAGCCTTCGGGAATCCTGGAACAAGTTGACTTTCTGAATAGACAGTACTTGTGACCCTGCTTTGATTCCCAGGGATCACGCTTCTATACAGCAGTAATGTGATAAATGAAAGCTCTGAATGTTTACAAGCTTAACAATTAGGTCTCGTAAGTACCAAATACCATTTTAATTCTGTGCATTGAACCTTAGCTAAAGAAATTTCCAGTTGGGGATGGATGGCAACAGCTTCCTTTGCCGGCCTAATAATTGTCACTGTAATTGTAAAAGCCGAGTCTTTGCAGTTGGTTTGAATAGGAGGCAGCAGTTCCATTATCAGGTGATGAATTCATTGCTCTGAGTGCTGCTGTGCTCATTCCCATGTTTCAGAATTTCCTTAATTCTGGTGCTTTTGTAGCATTTGGAGAACACAAAAGTCTTAGGCTGTGATGAAAACTGGGCCACCTCAAAATCCTGAGACTGTGGAAACAGGTCCATGCAGCTTAGCTTTTAAATGAATTGACTAGAGATTTATCTTACTACAAATACCAGGACACACCTGCATCTACATGAGAGCCAGTCACCTGGCCTTCCTCTCAGAGCTGGGAATCTGTCATATAAATGACTTTGTGGAGGCGGAGGTGAAAAGAGATGAAACATCCATGTCATTCACTGTGACTTGTTAAAACTTATTATCTATTCAGAAACACGGAGGCCTTAAAGTCAGAGGGACCCATGGGGTTGTGAGAGTGTATAATAAACTGCATCCTGTATGTACCATACACTCTAATCCAAGACAAAAGGGCAAAGTGCTCCAGTCATAAGCAAAATATATAATGAGAAAGGAGGAAAAGAAATGTGCCATGAGAAAAGCACTTTGTGTCCAAATGGGAATGTCGGTCATAACTCACATTTATATTGAGCCTTCTTTTGTGTTGCCATCTGAGTGCTAAAAGGCTTTTGTTTGGACATGAATTTTTTACACTTCGTCTGCCACTAATTAAAAATAATAATAAAAATGTTAATAGTGCAGTTGCGCTATCGTCTCACATTCCCCTCCGTCGGATGTGACCTTTTAACAGCTGTGAATAGGTGAGCTATCACCCCCAGAGTAAACTAGTACCATACCCACATCGGTTCCTAATGCAGATGGGATGGAGGTGGAATAGTCATTTAGAATACTTAAAATGCAGATGTTTGAAGTTATCTCTAATTCTCAACCCCAAATTCCTCTCTTAGCTTTTGGGTGACATTCAACACCATAGCTACAGTGTTTTATTAAGCTGCATGTGTGACATTTTATTTAAATTATGTTTAGCTTTTTTTATTCTGATGAAAATATAATAAGCCTGTATAAAGCTCTAGGTGCCCTGACATCTAAGATTTGCATATATGCAAATTAGCACCCATACCTGTGTGTGTGTATATATATATGTCTGAGTTACTTTGTGAATGTGTAAATTATTTGAAGACTTCCAAATCCTCCTGCCCCAAGCAGCGGCAAGGCCAGAATGTGTAGCTGCATAGAACTTGTCCTCTGTCAGTGAGGTAGATGAGATGAGAGGGAGTCTGGAGGCCAGCTAGTGTACATGAATGGGTGAGTGCTAGCAGGTGTCCGCGATGTGCAGATGGGTGGGAACTGGATGGTGCTTGTGATTAGTGGTTGGCTGAGTGCTGCAAAGTGTCGAAGATGGGGGAGTAGAGGGAGTCTGGAGTTGCTGATGAGTGTCTGAGGGGCTGGAGGAGCTCGGTTTAAAGCTGGTGACTTAGAGTGGGTCTACGCTTACAGTGGCGTGTGCAGTACAGACACTGCGTGCACCGCTAGCATAGGTATAAATAAGAGTGTGTACAGCAAGGCACGTGCCTGAACCCGAGGATATATACCCTACATGGCTCTCTTCATGCCCATGCAGTGCCTCCTATATATTGTTCAGGACTGCAAAATGACTCAGCTTCCAGGAGGTCTTTGTGCCTCGAACATTGTTGATAAGAACACTGTGACTTGGCTTGACCGGATTGCATACGCCAAATATGGTGTGTCCTCCTTTGTCTACACTGCTATATTTAGCAGTGTAGTGCTGGAGCCTTTCCCCTCTGCAGTGAAAGACTCTGGAAGTGGAGAAAGGCTCCGGTAGGGGGGAGGCAGCGAGTAAAGGCCTTTTGGGGCTGAATATCATTCACTTAGAATCAATCATAGTGCTCTTAGGACTTGGGTGAAATTGCAGCCACCTTTATTGAACCTGCTCTGTCCCTAATCTATGGTCCAGATTCTCTTCTCACTCACACCAGTTTTACACCGGTGTAACAACCCTTAGACTTCAGTGACTAGCCCCATAATAAGAGGAGAAGAGAACAGGGCTGTATCAGACCACCATCTCACATTTTTATACGTGACTTGACTCTTTAGCACCATCCTTGCCCTGAGGTTGTTGATGCTCCAGGTCTGAACTGTCGGGTTCAGAGACAGAAGTTCCCTGAAGTTTGGGTGGCAGAACGGGGGGACTGGATCTGAGCTCATCGCTACTTTTAGGGTGGCACTCTGTGTAAATACTGGTTTCAGAGTAACAGCCGTGTTTAGTCTGTATTAGCAAAAAGAAAAGGAGTACTTGTGGCACCTTAGAGACTAACCAATTTATTTGAGCATGAGCTTTCGTGAGCTACAGCTCACTTCATCGGATGCATACCGTGGAAATACTGGTGTCAGTATAAAAAACACTTGTGCTGTTATTTAACACACCACTGGGGACAGTGACCAGTGATGTGCTTCCTCCGTGGGACAAAGACACTAAATAATGTCCCTTGTTCACTGCCGCTGCAGGTGGCATAAGGATATCTGCTGGGACTCAGCTGATGGATGAAGTTACATAGTGTTTTCAAGTAGGAGACTCACATATATCCTTACAGGAGGTACAGTGACACTTAGCAACCAAAATGCTTGAGTTCCCGTCGTGGCAGACAAAACAACAACTAATGAGCAAAGAAAGTTACTCTGTATTCAGAGCACTTCATCTGACTTCCAGCTTTAAAAAAAAACAAACAATGCAGACCCAAATCCTGTGCTCCTAAAGTCACTTGGGAAAGGCTTAACTGGTCTATGCCAAACTCACAAAAACTGTCCTGAATTTATTCTCTTTTCCCCTCTCTTTTCACAACAAGCTAATTAATTACCAGGGCATTGTGCCCAGCTCTCCAAGTGTGAATAATTCCATGACTGAGAGTGTGACATGACTGTGGGCCAGACTCTCCTTCCCACCCAGGGGATGGGAAGATCATAACCTACGTAGACCTTGACTCCAGAGACTCTGGCTGAGGCCCAGAATCTAGAGACAACAGCCAGTTAACACTTTTGCTCACTTTCATTTATTCTAAATATTTAAGTTGGTTAAAAATAATCACATCCTTACACATGAGGGGCCAACTCCATCCCTTAGGTGTAAACAGCCACCACCCCACTGACTTCAGTGAAATGGGAGCCACTTGCCCCAGGGTTGAATTTGGTTTGTTCATATTTGGTGTCCCATGGAACAGAAGTGAATTTGGGCCTGCTGGTGTGAAATAGCGGGGAAAACGCATTTGGGGGTGAGCAGTTTGTTCTGTCATTGTTAGGGGCTCAGATACCATGGTGATGGGCATGGCCTTAGCAACAATTCCATGGCCTCTCTCAGGCTTCTGCTCTGGTGGATAGTGCTGCTGGGACACTTTTCCCTGTTCTTGGATCTTTGAGGGTGGGGGACATTCTGTCATTGTATTCTCCAGTTGCTGTCATGCTTTAGTGGGCAGGGGTGGGATGGCTTAAGCCCCATTTATCACTGGTTATTTTTGGTGTGGGGGAGGGCAGGATTCTTACTCTTTCTTCTCCCTGTCTGCTTCCATGACCCCATCGCTGTAGTATCTCCTCATTGGGCCCAAGGGCTCTAGGGAATTGTGCCACTTTGGTTTCCCATTGCTCTCCACTCCCAGCTTACACTTGGGAAAACCCTGCCTTAGGAAGCTCTTCTCCTCAGGGTATAGTCCCCTTGCTACATCCCTGCTTTTAGCTCATTTTCTGGCAGAGGGAACTGCTTGGGCAATGCCATGATGTTAGGGGCTGGTGGTATGTGGTCCCTCTTTGTCATGCTAGCCAAGGAGAGGTAATTTCAGCATGAGCACCCCCATTGGAGTACTCTTCTGGGGAGGTCCAGCCACAGGCTTTCTGCTTCCCCTGTTCATTGATAAACTAAAACCCAACTCATTCTATGACACAATCCAGGAAAAGCCAAGGAATGAATAGAGGTGGAGACCGAGCTACTGTCTCACCCATTTGTATTGGCCCCTCCAATACTGAGGCACACTGGCAAGGTGGTGTTGGGGGAAGCTTAGGCTGTGGTTACTGGAGCGGTGCACTTTATGTAAGTAGGGGACTTCATTTTCTAAGGCTATCAATCTGGCTTCTTTCACCTGCCCAAATCTTCACTTTTAAAATAAGACAGAAATAATCAGAGACTTGCCATAGTATAAAGGGATAAGAACAGGACCAAAGGGACTAGCTGTATGTGGTGGCACAAAGAACCTTCTGTGTGGGATAGAGACAGACTCATTGAATAGATCTGAGGAGATAGCCGTAGGGCAGCACATAGATCCTCCTCCTCTGTTAATAGTACTGATCACACTCCATCCTCCTTTTCAGGTACGACAGCTTTGGCCGCCTGACCAACGTCACCTTCCCCACAGGCCAAGTCAGCAGCTTCCGCAGCGATACCGACAGCTCAGTGCACGTCCAGGTAGAAACCTCCAGCAAGGACGACGTTACCATAACAACCAATCTGTCAGCATCAGGCGCTTTCTACACCCTCCTGCAAGGTGAGCCAAGCGACTGCCCCTACCCCAGGTTCAGCTGCACGCCAAGGATTACACAGCAGGAAACAGGCATCTTAATAATCCCAGCACCAGAAAAACCTTCCACCCAGCGCCCTGCAACATGCTGGTGCACACCACTTACACCTACTTACCAAAGCAACAGGAAACATTACAGGGCTCGCTGTTGATTCTGCAGCTGATTTCCACTTGGTTCTCAGTTGATTGCCGAGCTGTGCAGTGCTATACTCCCTCGTCATTACCATTATTATTCAAACCAAAGGGCTAGCTAAACCTGACTGCTCCTCTGGTAGACCTGTTACTTCACTCTTTTAATGGCTTCCCGCTTAAAGAGTCATTGTGTGTCCCACCAGAGTAGGTTTCAATTAAGGAAGCTGAGTATTGGGGATTGTTATTCTTTGTGCAATATGCACTGAGCACCATCCAGGGAAACGACCAGTACACGCTCCCTGCCCCCAAGAGTCTGTGCACAAAGTGGAGGGGGGGCAGCAGGAAGGAGGAGTGAGTGATGAGGGGATGCGTGCAAGGTAGTAAATTAGCACAGTGATTGCTGCATGTGCTGGGCCAGATCCACAGCTGGTGTAAATTGGCACAGCTCTGCTGACTTTGCTAGAAGGGACAAGTAGGGAGGGGTAAGGTTAGAGAAGTAGTGGGGGGGGGAGAAAGAGGTGGCAAGCAAGGGAGTAGAGAGAGTGGAAAGAAGGATGAGGTGGGAGGAAAGCAGGGGGTGCGGCACTGTGATCAAAGCAGAAGTTTACACTCCAGAAGCACTTGTAGATGTCAAGAGTGTTTTCCTGAAGCTGAGGATCTGAAGCTTAGCCCCGCTCCCTGGGGGCTCAGGCTGTGCTCAGTCTCGGTCCCTGGGGGCTGGCAAGCCCTCTGCATTCCCCACTCCCTGCTGGCTCGGTTGAAGGGCCAGCAAGCTCTGTCTCACCCCCACTCTGGTTCCTTAAAAAACAGATGTCTGGGTGGTTAATTTCCTTTTTTTTTCTATGGCAAAAGGTAATCTCCCGCATAGGAAACTGCTTCCTATATCTGTGAGCACCTTCCCTGGCCACGGAGAAAGCAGTCTGGGGCCCAGGCCCCGTCAGGCTGTACCTTACATTGCCCTAGGGCATAGCTGGTGTGCGGTGACTTTTCCTTGTGGACGACAGAACACAAACCAACTGAAACCATAACTAGCCCAGCCAAAAATCCACACGTGTCTGACAAAGGCTCAGATGTGAGGTTGGCTTCACCTCAGGAGCCTAATTAAGCAATAGAACCCGCGGTTGGGGGCTCTTTAGTGAGATAATTGACTGCAATGTGATTTATGCCTCCTGAGCCAAAGGCCAATAAATTGCCCAATAAATCTCATTGTGGCGTCCCCCAACAACACCGGACAAGGCAGGACAAAAGGCCATTTTTAATAGTTTGAAATGACAAAGACAGTGTTTTTGGCTCACAGAGAAGATTGAGCGGAGAAATGAGCTTTTACCAAATGAAGTGAACTTTCTGGTACGTTAGCTTTCTTGCAGAGTCAGGAAGGTGTGTGCAGTCCCATCAGGAACAAATCCTGATTAGCCATGTTTGCAAGGGCCGCCTACAGAGTGATTCTAGGCCAGGGCATAGTCGGGCAGCCTACTTTAAAAGATGCAAGAATACTTCTCCCTCGCTCAGCCAGAACTGGCTTTCTGCCAGGGGACAGAAAAGAGGCTTCAGGAAGAAATTGTTAGAGAGATCTAGTCTGCATGTTGGCCCATAAACCAAGCGTTTTAGCCTGCCAGATGCCTAACACACTCAGCTAACTCACAGCGTGGAGTGAGATTATATGGTAGAGGTGGTGTTACGCCTTCGGCCTAGTGGTCTCCCAGGTAGAGAGCACAGAAAATTCCAAAACAGCAAGTGCTCGGAGGGGGAACCACTCGTTCCAAGGCAGTGGGACAGTGATAGAGGGAGCAGCACAGGGGTGGCTGAACAGAGGTTTCTGGAGTATGCCGTGTGCAGATCAACCAGCGCTTGGCTGAGGAGCGGCAGCAATTTACTGTCTTGTGTGTGCCACTCCACGCTAGTGGGTGCAGCCAGATCTGCTCTGGGGTTTTAAGACTGTCTCTCCCTCTCAGTGGTTGTTCAGGAGAGAACGTACAGTACTGACAGAACTCTTAGCATGAGCCCTGGCATGGTTGGTTGGTGCAGAGCTTCATGATGAACCCCAAACTGGCTTTGAACCTCTCATGAACCTTTTCAAGAAACCCGGACTGAGCTCTGAGCAGACTCAGGCTGAACCAAATGCAAAACTGGGCTGATATATGGTTTGATGCAGGACTGACAGTGTGACACTGAGCAGAATCAAAACCCACACTGAGGCTGGCATAAAACCCTGCTCAGAAAGACAGCTGGATTTCGCAGAGCTCCAGGGAAAAGCCCTCTTGCTAGCTCTAGGGGAGAGTCTCCGTCAGGGTAAATGGTGGAGGTAAAAGGTCCAGAGTTTTATTCCCGGGGCTGTGTGCTACTGACGACCATGCTCTTGGGGTTGGATGCACCAGTGGACACTGCTAATGTGGAGCAGGGCGAACATAAAGTGTCCTGAGAGTCCCACAGATGGTGTCCCCATCTGTGCGGCATAAAGCTGCCAGAGGCAGCTCTGTCACTTCCTGCACCAGAACCCCCCCATCCTGGTGAGGAGGAGGGGGGATGTCAGATGTGAGGAGGGCAGAGGAGCAGAGTGAGTCTCTGCTATGCCTGATTCTCCACTGGCATAAGTTAAATTTGCTATGCTGCAGCTCTTACGCCAAGTCTGGGCAGCTTAGAATCAGGGAGCTCTGGCCAGTCCCCTGACAGGCCGTCTCCAATGTTCCTGGGGACTCAAGGCCTTGGTGTCTACGGGCTAGATCCAGAGCCTGTTGAAGTTCAGTGGAAAGACTCCTATTGGCTTTGACTGTGCAGTTGAGATATTCAAAGGGCTTTGGGTCTGCAGTCCTGGATCACTGCAGTACTTGGATATGCACTGGTAAATTCCAGTGTCACTGCAGTAATGGTGTCAGTCTATCACTTAGTTATCTGCATGCATGTGGCTTATCTGGTCCAGCTGAGATCGTTGGAAAACTCCATTTGGCTACAGAGGGTGCTGGATCAGGCCTATAATGAAAGAGACCAGCCAGCTTTAGGCTTCCTCTCCTAATTGTATCCTGTTGTGCCATTTGCCAATATATCCTAGGCTGAGGAGAGATGATAATTTTGCTCTGACCTGATTTCCCCTCGAGCTGCAGGAGAGCAGCTAGTGAACAAATGTAACTTGCTTCAAAATGGAAAAACGGTTTTCATTAATTTTTAAAGGAATTTTTGTATTCACAGTTAGGTATTTACAGCAGCCAGGGAGACAGAGATGGTAGCGTTCCCCAGCCTTCACTGCGTAATGGGTTTTGAACAACCCTTTCACACTGAGTGGAGCCCAAACCCTCCAAGGGCTTCTCCGCTAGGTGCTTGGAAACTGTGAATTTTGACTGATGGGGTTTCTGCCTGGTTTTCTCCTGGGGGAGCCTGGGGAGGGAAGGCAGGAATACTGCCCTTCCCCTCCACTTCTGAACTGGTGGGGTTTGATCCATGGAATCTGTAGATCTCCTAAGATCCCTTTCAGGATCCACTGGAGGCCATATGGAAGCACTGTGCCTATGCACTCTCACCTGACCCACAGCACTTGTTGGTGCCTCAGAATCCTCTTTCAGGGAAGACGGGAGCACGTCATTGGGCAAGCAGTTAGCATTGAGTGACAGTGAGAATCCCCACTGCTTGGGGTGGAGGAACAAAACTGAGGAGAGCAGCTGGCTCCACTTGCAGAACCTGGTCTCCACCGAAGGAGGTTGCAAGACTTAATATAAACAGACATATTTTCAAAATTACATATCTATGTACAGATAAATAGAGGCAGATATTTCAGGATTGTTTTAGGATGTAAAGTTACAAACAATGGACACACACGAGCTTCAGAAAGGATAGAATTCAGGACCTTCAGCAGCAAAATCCCACCAGCCCCACTATGTGAGCTAAAGGAATAACTCTGTTAGCTAAGAGAGAGTAGCAGGCTTTTATCCTAGCTGCAGCCAGCCCCTACAGGGGGGCCTGAACACACACGCTATGCCAGAGTATTACACATTATTCCCCTGTCATCTTGGTTAACCTGCATAACGGTTTTTGTGCAAGTGCGTGCAGTCCAGAAAGTGAAGCTTTCTCTAGCTATGAAAGAGAAATGGACAGTTTCCAAACAGACATTAATGGTGAACAGTAAAGGTGAGTGTTAAAAGGCATCAACAAGCTTGGCAATAACTCAGGTAAGGAAAATAATTAAATGTGGGTTTCTGTCATCAGTCACTGGCTTGAGCCCATCTCTTACCTTTCTCCAGACCAAGTCCGAAACAGCTACTACATCGGCGCTGATGGCTCTCTCAGGCTGATGCTTGCTAACGGCATGGAGGTAGCACTGCAGACTGAACCCCACCTGCTGGCTGGCACCGTGAACCCGACAGTGGGGAAGAGGAACGTGACCCTGCCCATCGACAATGGCCTCAATCTGGTTGAGTGGAGGCAGCGGAAGGAACAAGCTAGAGGGCAGGTCACCGTCTTTGGACGCAGGCTGAGGGTGAGCAACAGGCAGTACGGGTGACGCTTGATTTTATCTTTCAGGCATACTCAGTCTCACGGTAGAGCGTGGCAGGACCCAGTTGCAATGAATATAATGGGGATTTTTTATTGAGCCTGGAGGATGGACAGACCCTGTAGTTCTGTCTGTATCCCTAGCTGAGACAGCCTTTAATACTTCTCCCTATGTCCTGACTGAGCCATCGTGGATGGCACTGCTAGTTCCCTTGCAGTTCCTGTGTATTATGTGGAATGCCACACATCCAAACCACACATAACGGGCATGTTCAGTGCACAGATAAGAACGCAGGTGCACAGAGCTGCACATGTATTTCCAGTTGCACTAGGCCAGTGCTTCCCAAACTTGTTCCGCCGCTTGTGCAGGGAAAGCCCCTGGCGGGGCAGGCCGGTTTGTTTACCTGCCGCGTCCGCAGGTTCGGCCGATCACAGCTCCCAGTGGCCTCGGTTTGCTGCTCCAGACCAAAGGGAGCTGCTAGAAGCGGCGGCCAGTATGTCCCTCGACCCGCACCGCTTCCAACAGCTCCCGTTGGCCTGGAGCTGCGAACCACGGCCACTGGGAGCCGCGATCAGATCGGCCGAACCTGCGGACGCAGCAGGTAAACAAACTGGCCCAGCCCGCATGGGGCTTTCCCTGCACAAGCGGCAGAACAAGTTTGGGAACCACTGCACTAGGCACTTGGATTTGAACATAAGTCTGAACATGGGCAATTTGTAAACCTCATTGTTCATTCAACATGCAGTCTGAAAATCTTCCTATTTCCTTAAATTTGCCACTCTGCTGACTGCGTTGAGGAGCTGAGTCTATGGGATTCTTGGAACGTGCATTTGCGCACCTATAGAGAATGTCATGCACACCAAAAGCCCATCTTCTAACTCTTGTTCTCCCTTTCAGGGGGGCGCAGAGTTTCTGTGCTTGTGAACGACATGTTTGGAAAACACAGCTGTGCACACGACAATGTACTTTATGTACTAGTTGGAGCCTTTTAAAGATCTACCCAATAAGCCTGTAATTCCGTTGCTGATTAAGCTGTAATAATAATATTGACTACACAGCCATATAAGCAGCCACTCCTGGAGTCGAGCAGCTCAGAGGTAGTGCTCAGCGCTTGACAGGATCAAACCTTCCGAGAGTGATGCTCAGAGTGTTGGTTAATGTCACTAGAGAGATGGGATTCGAGCAATTATTTATGCACACTTGGGCTATGCAGTAAATAACAACACACAGGTCTCAGAATATAAATGTTCTGCTCCTTGCTTCTCATCCTCTCCTCTTTCCTGCTGTGTGCCCCTTGCCACTCCTGGGTCATTTCTACTCTTCACTCAAATAAACACACACTTGTTGTACACTCTGCCTGTATATAAAGCCACTCCTGACCTCGTCCTCCAACATGAACATTACCGTAGACATTCAGTTTCCTTCATTACCAAGAGAGAAAATTTTTGCAAGCAGAAGTCACTGGGAGCTGGGCATGTGCATCTGAACCCTCCTCATTAGAAGCTGCTTTTGTGCATGTGGATCAGTTGGCTCAAATGTTCTTTTTCCATGTAATACATAATGAAATTAGCAAACATGTTGTTCTCTAAGGATAGAAAGACTTGCAAAACTTACAGCTGTGTAAAAACCTTTTGGGGTTCACAGCAACTTTCACCGATTTCTGCCCCATCCTGGCTAATAGCCACTGATGGACTTATCCTCCAGGAACTTATCTAGTTCTTTTTATTATGCTCTCTCCTGTCAGCTTAGAGCATCTTCACCAGACGTGCTGTAATGGCCCAGCTGCATCAGTACAGCCATGCCACTACAGTGCTGTGTGTGTAGACATGCCCTAAATCTCTGCTTCCTTCCTTCTGTTTTCTTCTATTGTTCATGCAAGGCCAACAAGTGGAAGAGGAAAGTGTGTGGCTGGTGGATCTGTTGGGGATGGGGTGTAGGGGGGGAAATGTGACACTAACATGTTTGCTGCCATCACATAGATCACGCTGCTTTGTACGTTCCATCCCTGTCATCTACCTGTTGTCTGTCTGATCTGTTTAGATGGAAGCGCTTGGGGGTAGGGATTGTCTATTACTGATCAGACCGTACAGTCTATTACTGATCAGTACTGTACTGATCTGTACAGTGATTACTGATCTGTACAGTGCCCAGCTCAATAAAGCCCCCTTCTTAGTTGGTCCCTATGTTGATCCACGAGCCATAACAGCCAGCGTATTGAGGGGGAGAATTCACAGTGTAGGCTGCATGGTGCAACAGTATCCACAGACTAGTAGATCTACCCCTCTGTAAGTCTGTGAAAGGAAGAGCTAAGGAATCTATCCACCAGGGATCCTGTATATTCAGGCTTTGCACAGGGGAGAGGATTTGGCCCCTAACACGTGTTAATGTTCAGCTTCACTGATCCACTGCATGTAACAGTGTTTGTCAGCCTTCTTCGTAGTTCCAGCTTTGCTGACCTGGCTGTTTGTGCCTCATCAGTCTGCAGCCCTTGCAGCAAACCTTTACCTTTACATATCCTGCACAGACTCGATGAAAGCTTCCGTGCTCTAATTGGCCCTATCGGTGCAACAGATTGATGGTCTTGCTGGTTGGCTGGCTGCAAATTCCACTCCACCAATAACAAATGGAGGTGCGCAGGCTCCGTCCCAAATTGGAGTGTTAGCTAGAACACTGCTCCTGATAATGTAGCTCATTTTTTTCTTTTTACGAGCATGAACTTTTTAATAAAGAAGGATATAAAATAATCTCTGGCGGTGGAGCACGTGGGATGGCTGACAATTACAGAACTGTCTGCTTAATCAGTTTTATTTATGTAACCAGGGAAGCACCCACTGAGAATAGTCTCATATTCACCAGGATGCTGGCTGCAAGATAGCAGCCACGGAAACATTAGTTGTCACAACACTACCTCTCATCACAGCCTGCGTTACTGCAGAGCTCTTGGAGATGATGCTGCTAACCATTACTGAACAATTAAAACATTCTAACCTCGTGCCCAGAATATCTATAAAGAGAACAAGCCCAGACTTGGATACACCGATAACCACAGCTTATTTGCCATGGGAATTTCATGCAGGCAATACTTTTTCTCTGTCAGTTGTGTTCAGTCAACCCCTAGGGAAGGAGCTCTGATTACAGACGTGCCATTTGCACTCTTATAGTTAAGGTTGCCTCTGCATTTTCATTATGAATCCTCATTTTCAGGGCTTTGTGACTCACATGCAAAGGCTGGCTCCAGAGGATGTTGATGCTCATTAGTTTGACAATATTTTTAGCTACAGAAGACCCAAAAGAAGGTTAAAAGTCAATGCTGGTAATGAGTGACACTGCAATTCCAAAGCAGGCTCACCTGTTTTATTGATCTATTCTGGGCTGCGAGTCTGGGGTTTGTTAGTGTCCCTCACATTAACTGGAGGATATTTAATTATGTATAAAGATGGGAAGAGTATATTTGAGATTTAAATGTAGGGGTGCTCACCCAGATCTCAGTCTTGAAGACACTGGTTAAGTACATGGGACCAGATTTTAAAGGTAGCTGTGTGCCGAACTCTCATTGATTTAAATAAGAGTTAGGTGCCTTAATACCTTTAAAAATCTGTCCCATGATCAAGTGCTTTGATGGGCCACAGCATTCAGTATCATTCAGGGTCAAGCTCACAGGACAGACGGTTGGCACAAGATTTATATTTATAAATCTAAGGAAATGACATATTGTTACTGGACCACATCTAGAGGTCCGTATTTGGTCCTTACTTGGGCAAACTCCCATTGAAGCTAATGGGATGTTGCCTGTGTAAAGACTTACAGCAGTGGTGGGCAATCTGTGGCCCTCGGACCACACGTGGCCCATCAAGGTAGTTAGGGTAATCCGCTGGCGGGCCGTGAGACAGGGTTTACATTGACCGCCCACAGGCATGGCTGCCCGCAGCTCCCAGTGGCCGCAGTTCGCTGTTCCCAGCCAATGGGAGTTGTGGGAAGCGGAGGCTGGGCTTTTGGCTGATTTCCTGTTTCTCCCGTTATCCATTTACAGTCCATTTTAAATGCAAAGTAGGCTGTCATGGGATAAGAGGGAAGGTGCTCTCATGAATTGGTAACTGGTTAAAAGATAGGAAACAAAGGGTAGGAATAAATGCTCAGTTTTCAGAATGGAGAGAGTAAATAGTGGTTTCCCCCAGGGGTCTGTTCTTGGACCAGTCCTATTCACCATATTCATAAATGATCTTGAAAAAGGGGTAAACAGTGAGGTGGCAAATTTGCAGATGATACAAAATTACGAAAGATAATTAAGACCCAGGCAGATTGCAAAGAGCAACAAAAGGATCTCTCAAAACTGGGTGACTGGGCAACAAAATGGCAGATGAAATTTAATGCTGATAAATGCAAAGTAATGCACATTGGAAAGCATAATCCCAGCTATACCCTATAAAATGATGGGGTCTAAATTAACTGTCACCACTCAAGAAAGAGCTCTTGGAGTCATGTGAACAGTTCTCTGAAAACATCCACTCAGTGTGCTGCGACAGTCAAAAAGCTAACAGAATGCTGGGACTAATTAAGAAAGGGATAGATAATAGGACAGAAAATATCATGTTGCCTCTATATAAATCCATGGTAAACCCACTTCTTGAATACTTTGTGCAGATGTGGTCGCCCCATCTCAAAAAAGATGTGTTGGAATTGGAAAAGGTTCAGAAAAGGGCAACAAAAATGATTAGGGGTATGAAACGACTTCTGTATGAGGAGAGATTAATAAGACTGGGACTTTTCAGCTTGGAAAAGAGACAGCTAAGGGGAGATATGATTGAGGTCTATAAAATCATGACTGGTGTAGAGAAAGTAGATAAGGAAGTGTTGTTTACGCCTTCTCATAACACAAGAACTAGGGGTCACCAAATGAAATTAATAGGCAGCAGGTTTAAAACAAATAAAAGGAAGTATTTCTTCACCCAACGCACAGTCAACCTGTGGAACTTCTTGCCAGAGGATGTTGTGAAGGCCAAGACCATAACAGGGTTCAAAAAAGAACTAGATAAATTCATGGAGGATAGGTCCTTCAATAGCTATTAGCCAGGATGGGCAGGAATGGTGTCGCTAACCTCTGTTTGCCAGAAGCTGGGAATGAGCGACAGGGAATGGATCACTCGATGATTACCTGTTCTGTTCATTCCCTCTGGGGCACCTGGCACTGGCCACTATCGGAAGACAAGATACTGGGCTAGATGGACCTTTGGTCTGACCCAGTAGGGCTATTCTTATGTTCTTATTATCTACCTTGGTTCCACATTAGCCCTTTCTTTTCCTCAGGTCAGGCCCTCCATTTACCTTTGTTATCCATCACCTCGGTGTCATTGTCAACACTGCCCTCTCTTCCTCTTCCTCCTGTATCTTCTTTGTCTGTAAATCTTCATCTTCTGCCTGCACACGCACATCCCTGCCTCAGCTCCATCTTTGCCCATCCATGTCTTTTACTTTCTCTCACCTCAGCTAATGAGATTCTTTCTCCTTTACCCTCCCAGAGTCCCAGCTCTCCACACTCCATCAAGTGCAGAACATCACCCCCCACCTTCTCACACAAAAGCACCATCACATCATTTCCTTCTTCAGTCAACTCTTCTGTAGGCTGCCCATTTCACAATCCACTTTAAAAGTGCCCTTCTGCTTCTAAGAACCATTCATAGACTATCTCCAGCCTGCTTCATGGTCCTGGTCTCTTTCTCCTCTGTCCTCTCTGGCACTGGCCTTCTCTGCTTAATGCCATGCAGTATTGTCCCTGCTCATGCGATCTCTCACTGTTTGGAACAGCCTTCCTGTAGTTCTCACTTCTGCATTTCAAATTTTGACTAAGGACAAACTATATCTTGTCTCCTTTTACCTAGACAAAATAATTTCTCTTCCCTCTACTGTTAATTATTTATCTCTGTAGTCCCTCCGAAAAACAGAACCACAGGGAATTCAGAAGTGTACTGAAAAGTAACAGTCCAAGATCAAACCTAGGTCAGGGCTTTCACCACATCTCATTCAATTTAGGAGTCCTGATTTTATCCAGAGTAGGCTGGAATAACTGTCCCTACCAGCCAGCTCTCAATGTGTGTGTTTTTCGGTTTTGCACAATGCTTAGATACAATGGTAATGTGGCTTTATAAATTCTTAGACACACATAGCTAAACAGTAGTGTATAATCCGTTATTATCTGTAGTTCTTTGGGATACAGTCTCTGAACAAAGAAAAGGAGTACTTGTGGCACCTTAGAGACTAACCAATTTATTTGAGCATAAGCTTTCGTGAGCTACAGCTCACTTCATTGGATAGCTTATGCTCAAATAAATTGGTTAGTCTCTAAGGTGCCACAAGTACTCCTTTTCTTTTTGCAAATACAGACTAACATGGCTGTTACTCTGAAACCAGTCTCTGAACAAAAATACATTTCTCCTTTTACTTTTGAAATATATATGATCTGGCCTTCAACTAAAAGTGCAAAGGGAATTGAGGCAACAGGAATGTAATTACCCATGGTGGGATTGGCCAGGACATTGGGGTTAACAACCCCAACTCTTCTTGGCAATAGGGTCATGAGGTCTTTAATGACTACAGATGGTCAGGGCCTCCATATTACATTTCATAGGAAAGCCTGTACCACCAGCTGATTCAGGACTGACTCTCAAGGGATGAGTTGTACCTGATGAATAATCCATACTGTTCCTCGCAGCATTTGCAACCACAATGACTCAATACCATGTCCTTTTTTAAATGTATGAACTCTGACATCCATGGAAGTGAGGGACTTGGATGACCCCAGCACAGTGCAGGCAAGCACCTTGCAAGCTTCCCCAGCAAAGTTTTATCAGCATATCTTCATGCAGACTTACGTCATCTGTGAGCAGAGGATGTGTGATGGTTTTGCGGTACAGCCAACACTCTATGCTCTATGGCAGGACTTTCCAATGGACTCAACACTGTGCTAACTGTGCACCCCCTGACGTCACAGGTTACAACTCCAGTTGACTTGAGTGGAAGCAGAGTTGGGCCAATAGTGAATATTTTTGAAAATCTCGCCCTAAGACAATTCATACATAGGTCTGTGTAGTTCTGGGACTGATCCAAAGGAGTGTTTGGTGGGGAGGGGCTATAATTTGCCAAATAAACCCATTTGTGCCTTTCTAATTCTTTTTCTTCCTCTGCCCTCTAGGTTCATAACAGAAACCTGCTGTCCCTCGACTTTGATCGTGTGACAAGAACAGAAAAAATCTATGATGACCATCGCAAGTTCACTCTACGGATCCTGTATGACCAAGCAGGCAGACCTAGCCTCTGGTCTCCTAGCAGCAGGTTGAATGGAGTTAACGTGACTTATTCCCCAGGGGGACACATTGCAGGGATCCAGAGGGGAACTATGTCAGAAAGGATGGAATACGATCAGGCTGGCAGAATTATATCCAGGATTTTTGCTGACGGAAAATCATGGAGCTACACTTACTTGGAGAAGGTATGTGTTCTCTTGTCACTTACTGACGGCTACTCACTGTGTTTGCTGACTTAGGGCTAGATTCTTAGGTGGCGTAAATTGACTTCACTCCTTTGACTTCAGTGGTGTGACACTGATTTACACCAATGGGGATCTGACCCTTAGAGTCTAATACACAGACATCTATGTAAATCTACCTATTTTAAGATGCATATAACTGTAGAAACTAAGCCCAGACGACAGCTAAAGTTAGCACTGATCATCGCCCAAAGGGCAATATTCTCCATCCAACCCCATCCCCATCTGCATGTGTTTTAACCCTGCAAAGCTTTGATTATTTAGATACAACAGTCCTTTGCTGAGCTAGATGTAATATAATGTCTCCAGTAAAAACAAATTATATTCTAGTCAAATTACGGATACCATTAGTGCTAATAAAGATAAGAGTACAGTAGAGACTTATTTTGGATGTTCCATACAATGTAGAACCAACAGTCCATAAAGTCTAGCATCCCGCCTTCTGCAAAGCCACGTAAGAAGTATGTGTGGCAGGGGCAGGTGGGGAAGGAGAGAGACCAATCCATCTAGCTGGTTATGGAATGCTCTTTGGTGGGTGAGAAATGCCTTCTCTTTGCTGCAGGATCAGTAGGAGATTTAACCATAACATTATCCATCCTCCTTTTCATCCATCTTTGAGCTCTTTGGGGCAGGAATTGTGTCTGCCTATGTGTTTGTACAGCACCTAGGACAGTGAGGTCCTACATTTAGGCTCTACAATTATATAAATAATAAATGAGGATAAAGCATCAAACTGTATCCCGGTATGTGCATTACATGCAAGTGAGTTAGAGAACTGAAATTTGCGGTAAGTGGCTAGTAGCAGATGAGTTTCTTTTGTCGGCAGACGGACAGGGTTGCCTGTTTGGTTTTGTCAAGCTGTTTGCCCCATGGTGGCAAATGGGGACGTGAACTTGGGAGAGTTGGCTGGGGGTATTTTTATATCAATCCTAACCAGGGGTCCCTGGTTCTCTGCCTTCAGTGCAAACCTTACACCAGTGCCTATTACCCTTCCTGATTCTCTTCTGACCACATCTGATCACACTGAAGTGAGTCTCTCGCTGTGTGTGTACCTCTCGCTACTTAAGCTTATTGTTATAATAATTATGTGTTCTGGTGCCCACCGCCAGTGTCTTAAGTGCTGTACAGACATGAAAGAAAGTAGATTCTATCACCACCCCTGGGTGCTAGGTATTGTACAGACACAAAATAAGGTAGAAATCCCATCATGAAGAGCTGATGCTGAACACTATAAAACAGAGACAGAGGGAAGGGGAAAGGAGAGGATCAACCAAGTAAAGTGGCCAGATGGCGATTGGCCACATATTAGTTCCTCTGTGAGGTCTGCAGGTCACTTAAATTATGCTGGCCACATATGCACTATGAGGTGGAGGCTAGACTTCCCATGTCCTGAAATATTTTACGCTCTGAAAAATTGAGAATGATCATGACTTAAAATTAAGAAAATAATTCATTCATTTTCCCCTCCAATTCTAGTCCATGGTGCTGCTTCTCCACAGCCAGAGACAATACATCTTTGAGTTTGATAAGAATGATCGATTGTCATCAGTCACCATGCCCAATGTCGCCCGGCAGACCTTAGAAACCATCCGGTCCATTGGATACTACAGGAACATCTACCGGCCTCCAGAGGGCAACGCCTCAGTCATTCAGGATTTCACTGAGGAAGGGCAGCTCCTTCACACCTTCTACCTGGGAACAGGGAGGCGTGTCATCTACAAGTATGGCAAGCTGTCCAAGCTAGCTGAAATGCTCTATGACACCACTAAGATTGGCTTCACCTACGATGAAACTGCTGGTATGTTGAAGACAATAAACCTGCAGAATGAAGGGTTCACCTGTACTATCAGATACAGGCAGATAGGCCCACTCATCGACCGCCAGATTTTCCGCTTCACTGAGGAAGGCATGGTGAATGCACGCTTCGACTACAATTATGATAACAGCTTCAGGGTGACCAGCATGCAAGCAGTGATCAACGAGACACCGTTACCCATCGATCTCTACAGATACGATGATGTGTCAGGCAAAACGGAGCAATTTGGTAAATTTGGGGTCATCTACTATGACATCAATCAGATTATCACCACTGCCGTCATGACTCACACTAAGCACTTTGACGCCTATGGCAGGATGAAGGAGGTCCAGTATGAAATATTCAGGTCACTCATGTACTGGATGACTGTGCAGTACGACAACATGGGGAGAGTGGTGAAGAAGGAGTTGAAGGTCGGACCATATGCAAACACGTCAAGGTACTCTTATGAGTACGATGCTGATGGCCAGCTGCAGACAGTGTCTATCAATGACAAACCACTCTGGCGTTACAGTTATGACCTCAATGGAAACCTCCATTTGTTGAGTCCTGGGAACAGTGCCCGTCTTACCCCCCTAAGGTATGACCTCAGGGACAGGATTACGAGATTGGGGGATGTGCAGTACAAAATGGATGAAGATGGCTTCCTGAGACAAAGGGGAAATGACATTTTTGAGTACAACTCAGCAGGCCTGCTCATTAAAGCATACAATAAAGCAAGCGGATGGAGCGTAAAATATCGCTATGATGGTCTCGGAAGAAGAGTTTCTAGCAAAACTGCCCATGGCCACCATTTACAGTTCTTCTATGCAGACCTGACCAACCCCACTAAGGTCACCCATTTGTACAACCATTCAAGTTCCGAGATCACCTCCCTTTACTATGATCTCCAAGGCCACCTCTTTGCCATGGAGCTCAGCAGCGGAGATGAGTTCTACATAGCCTGTGATAACATCGGGACCCCTCTGGCAGTCTTCAGCGGAACGGGCTTAATGATCAAGCAGATACTGTACACAGCATACGGGGAGATCTACATGGACACCAATCCCAATTTCCAGGTCATCATCGGATACCATGGAGGTCTGTACGACCCCCTCACTAAACTCATCCACATGGGGCGGCGAGACTATGATGTGTTAGCTGGGCGGTGGACAAGCCCAGACCACGATATGTGGAAACATCTGAGCAGCAACAACATAATGCCTTTCAACCTTTATATGTTCAAAAACAACAACCCTATTAGCAACGCTCAGGATATCAAATGTTACATGACAGGTAAGACTTCTCTTGGTTTCTTCTTAATTAGTGTCTACACAGGCTAGTTTTTGCTCAGGTGGCGGATAGGTTTCTTACATTCAACGAACCAGGCATCGTCGGGTCTTCCAGCCTAGACAGGGACTGAATTTCTCTTTAAAAAGGAAAAGAAACACAACAGAGTCTTCCATACTAGAAACTGGCCTGAATTTCTAATGTAAAACAACAAACAGAATTTAAAAAAACAGAAACCCAGACCAAACTTTTCAGTTCTTCTTTGCGTATCAATAAACAAAAGAGGGCACAAGCCCAATATATTTTTCCTTTGCAGGTCACCTTTAACCCTTCCACAGCTGGATCACTGGCTGCATACACAGTACTCATGAAAAATTTAAGCCAAGAACTGCACATCTACCGAACAGGTTTTCTTTTTTTCTTCCTTCCTGCTCTTTTTATTTTTTCCTTTATTTTGTTTCCGATTGTTCATTTCCTCAAACAACGCCAGCTTAGTTGCTGATTAACTTCTCGATAACCCCTCTCATTTGTATATGTATAACTTTGTTTACACAGTTTTGCTGTAGAGACTTGCCTGCAGATAGGCTTGTTTCAGCAAAATGGCAACAGCAACCTAAACCTTTTATCATAGCAAGGCATTGTAGAGCCCCATAAAATAGTAATACATTTCAAAGTTAATCCACCCCACAGTGTGAACAATTGCCTGTTAAAAGCCAGCAGCAACAAATACTGTGTGTCTTAAATTTAATACTTAAATATGGAAAGGTTCAGGACTTTCTTTATGTCAATAAGCAGAACAGATCCACTAAGCAGGTGTTTAAAAGTGAGAAGAATGGCTCCCCAAAGTGAATTTATTTCAGCAGAAAAGATTCTAGGAGACCTGAGTCACTCAGACCAAATGATCATATGATTTCATCAGATGGAATTAATGAACTTTCTTCTCTAACATATATTGTGTTGTGTTTGTGTAGGCCATTCCAAACTCGCATAGACAAAATCTTTTTAATAACCCCACTGTTGTGTATTCTGCATGTGCCACATATTTGACAGGAAAGCTGTTTTAGAGGGTTTTATAATATTGTATCCAGACTCTTTTCTGTATCCTCGTGTCTATAAGAAAAGGGTGACTCAGTTACCATGAGTCAACTGTATAAAACTCTTAGGGAGAGGCAAATTATAATTAATTTTAAAAACCTCTAAAAAGTCCTAAATCCGCTTTTCTATATACAGTAACATTATTGGCTACCCCAGCATTCCAAATCAGAGGAGTCCAACCCCCTAAAATCATCAGTTGATTTAAAATCATGAGATTTTAAAAATAGAAAATTCTGGATTCTTTTTCAGAGCCTTTAGGATACATGTCTTCAAGCTTTTTCCCACAACCATGAGGGCTAGAAGCTTAGGTGTTGTTTTTAAATGAAAGCTGAGATTTTCAGGCAATCACCTGACTCTAGGAGTTGGGGCTTTAAGAACACCACCACATATTACAAGACTCATGAAAAATCATGAGAGTTGGCATCACTGTTAATGCCAAGATTTTAAGCTCTCATATTTCAGTACCTTTTAGAGCAGCAAAGGTGTGTCCATGGGCATGAAGCTTCCAATTTTCATCCACACAAGACCTTAAACCTGTTACTGGTGTATAGGTGACTATTGTCAGTTCTGGGCATGAGCCCAGTGTCCGTTTGCTTGAGTGAAGATGATTAGTTAAAGTTTTTGTACAAGTGATCAAAACCCATTTTTTATACCAGTATAACTATGTTGGCTATGGGTGTGATTTCTTACTAATACAGTTATACCAGTACAAGCCCTAGTGTGGACACAGTTATACTGGTATAAAGATGCTTTATACTGGTATAGTTTATTCCCCTCCCCAAACAGGACTGGATATACTGGTATAAGCACTTCTATACCAGTACAAGTGTGCTCACACCAGATGGGTTGTATTCCTTTATATTACAATAGTTAAAGAAGTAGAACTTTTGTATGTAGACAAGGCCTGCAAAGCTCTTTGAAAATAAAACGTCCTGTGTTAATGGCCTTTCCTGAGGAACTGGATCTTGAGGTAATGGGAAGATTTGTGTGTTCCAGTGATCCTAAGAGCTATGCCAGTGGGAGTTTTAACAATGCCGGACAGGTCAAAGGGTAGGGATAGGGTTGCCAGGTGACTGGTTTTCCACCAGAATGCCCGGTCGCAAAGGGCTCCCTGCCTGCCCTACGTCCACGTGGATCCTGAAAGCGGTCGCCAGGTCCCTGCAGGCCCTCGACGCATGGGCGACCAGGGAGGCTCTGCGTGTTGCCCCTGCCTCGAAGATCAGCTCTGCAGCTCCCATTGGCTGGGAACTACGACCAATGGGAGCTGAGGGGCTGGCACCTGTGGGCAAGGGCAGCACGCAGAGCCTCCCTGGCTGCCCACATGTCTAGGGGCTGCAGAGACCTGGCGGCCACTTCCTGTGAGCCGTGGAAAGTGCTGCCAGGACACAGCACCCCGAACCTCCTCCCACACCCCAACCCCCTGCTCAGAGTCCCCTCCCGCATCTAAGCTCCCTCCCGGAGCCCACCCCTGCTCCCAACACACCAACCCCCTACCCCAGGCCCCTCCTACATCCCAAACTCCTCATCCCTGGCCCCACCCCAGAGCCCACACCCCCAGCCAGAGCCCTCACCCCCTCTGCACCTCAACCCGCTGACCCAGCCCAGAGCCCCCTCCTTCATCCCAAACCCCTCATCCCCAGCCCCACCCCAGAGCCTGTACCCCCAGCTGGAGTCCTCTCCCCACCACACACACACACACCCTAACTCCTTGCCCCAGCCTGGAGCCCTCTCCCGCACCCTGAACCCTTCATTTCTGGCTCCACCCAGCGCCCACACCCCCAGCCCAGAGCCCACGCCCCCAGCTGGAGCCCTCACCTCTTCTCACACCCCAACCCCCTGCCCCTGCCCGGTGAAAGTGAGTGAGGGCAGAGGACAGTGAGCAATGGAGGGAGGGGAGATGGAGCGAGCGGGGACAGGGCCTTGGAGAACAGGTGGGGCAGGGCAGGGGTGTTCAGTTTTGTGCGGTTAGAAAGGTGGCAACCCTAGGCAGGGAGCTGACCAAAAAAAGCAGCCTGCCGCCCCTCCAGAGTGGGGGCAGCCCAACGACCTATCCTCATAAAAACGTTAAGTCCTAGAAACACAGCCAGGGAGCCGCTCCGCAAACGGCACGATGGACAGCGATGTCAGAGCCTTGTTCGTGTCCTCAGCGACATCTGACAGTGCCAAAAGGATTCTGACTATTAGGGGTCCAACCCTGCACATCCGTCCACGTCCAGAGCTCTCACGGACGTTCCCAGGTTTCTACGCTGCACGTCTCAAGTGGTGGGGATTCCTTGGCCATGGCGCACACACCTGCCAATACACTGTTGAGGGGTGTGGGCAGAATCCTTCCTCACCCCCTGGCATGGTCTGACTCACTTAGGCCAGGCAGGTGCACTCACACAGACCAGCGATACAAGCCTCAGGCTGTGTCTACACTTAAAATGCTACAGTACTTCAGTGTAGACACTCACTGCAGTGATGGGAGGGGTTCCCCCTGTCACTGCAGTTAATTCACCTGCCTGGAAGGCAGTAGCTGCTGTCTATACCGCGGGTTCGGGCAGCGTGGCTGCGTCTCTCAGGGATATGGATTTCTCACATCCCGGAAGAGACGTAACTTCGCCCATGTACGTTTTCAGAGTAGGCCAGCCTCAGTTTCCCAGTCAATGATTCCCAAGAGCGTGTCTAGGAATGGGGAGCGTGGGGTAGGGAGAGTGGGCAGAGCAGGCATTTACGTTCTGAGAGGCCCATTGTTCAGCATGAATATTTTAGCAATCGTATACTTCGTGATGCAGAGCTTTGCTGCCAACATTGGGAAGCCTGATGGATTGAACTGACATTTTCATTACACGTGTCTGCATTAAGCAGTCTCTTTCAGGGCCCTCGAACGAATGTCCTGTGAAATGTGTTGGCAGGGCTACTGTAGCTGAAACAAGCTGTGATTCGAAATGTACTTTTCTTTCAAAAAGGAAAAAAAGTGTCATTGCCACTGGCAAATTAATATTTCCCCCCATTCTCTTAACCTCTCCTTCCACCTACTTCATTTTTCCTGCTCCTTCCAATCCACCCTCTCCTCCCCCCCCACCCCCCAAAAAAGGAGCAACACCTGTTTACAGATGTTTTCAAAGTCAGATTTGGGAGACGCAACCGACAAAGACTGGATCGAATCTTTTCAGACATTACATATTTTCCTGCTGTTCAGCAGCCCCCTCTGTGCCTCTTTTGACATTGTTTTGAACATGTTTGGTGAATAACTTCTGCCCTATATAGATTTACTTTGTTCTCCTGGCCATCTGGTCCAAAATATGCATATCAAAGCTGTTAATTTCATATTAGGAGGATTTGGAAACAGGGATGCCTCATCACCAAATAAAAAAATAAACAAAGCTTTATTTCCCCCCCACACCCCCGCAAGCACACACCTCCCCTTCCCTCCAAAGACACTTCTAAAACAATCTGTGTGGAGAGAGAAAAAAAGTGTTTTTATTACAGAAATCCCCCTCTTTGCACACAGATTGATGCAAGGGCTTTCTGGACCCAAGCCCCAAACTCAAAATTTTGGATTGCAAGAAAACAAGCAGTAGATACTGTCTTTGTTTGGCTTCTGATTCCCCAATCATCTGGAAGCATGCTATTTCTCATTTGCAGCCCGAATGCTTTTCCAACGGTCTTCAGAAACACGTGTTTAAACTCATGTGAGGAAAAAGCCATGTTTTTTGAACAGATCCCCTCATCCAGAATGTCCCACTAGTGTCAGCTCAAGTTGATGAAATGAAAAGAAAACTTCTTGTTGATACACTGGAGCTTGAAACAAATGAATCACCAACACGATGCTAATTACAATATGGAAGTCCTAAACCCCTTGGGAGCTGACAGTTAATTAAACTTTGACCCTCATCCCCTCAGCTTTTCCCAGCAAAGGATGGTATTCAGAGGCTGGGTAAATGACGGGGAGGTTATTGGTAATTATAGTAGTGTCCATTTTTCCTTCCTTCCTTCTGGAGTCAATGGAGATAAGCGAGCTTGGAATCATCATACGCTGTGAAGTAGATAAATAGGGAAGTCTTTTATATGCTGCTCCCAGGCAGATCCAGGAGCTAGCCAAGTGAGTTATTATTTTCTCCAGCTAGCTCCTCACTTGGCTGTCTTTCCCGTTAGCCTTGGAATCAAAGATGTTAGAGACTGAAAAGACTTAGCAGGGTATTGAGTGCCTCTTCCTGCCCAAGCAGGAATGTTCCCTGTGGCTCATATAGTAGCGTGTTCTCCGGTATAATTTTCAGCTTCCCAAGCAATGGGCTTGCTATCACTTCCCTTCTGGTTCCAACATTCCCCCTCTATCATAGTACAGAATAAAAGAGCTTCGTGGACGGTACTCCACTGAGTCTGACCATCATATATACATGGATCTGCTCACGATGTAAGGGCAGGTCAGTTTGACTGTGGCAGGCCCAATGTTTGTAAATGGAATGATCATGTGGAGGCTGTTTTTTAACAATACTGAAAAAAAAATGTAACTATAGGAACCTACCTATGCTAAATTAAAAGTGTGGTTTTTACCTACACAAGCAGTGGATACACCTTTAAGAGGTATATCAAAAGCCCCCACTCAGCTCCTGCCCCAAGTGTCCAGTACGACTGCCCTGCTATTCCCTACCTGTATGTGCTGGCTCATGAGCACCTCAATTTATCCCATAGCCTGTAAACCACTTGGGATGCTTCCGGGTGACCAATATTAAAGCTGAGAATTTGCAAAGCCGCCTCGAGAATCTAAATCCTTAGGCAGGTTTGAACAGCTCGACCTTTGGTATTATATTTTTGTTCCTGTGCTTTTTGCTCTGCGTTGCACCATTCTTGTGCGTGGTGCCTTACAAACTCTGAGAAGTTCTGGAGACAGAAAGATTGCTTTGGCCTTTGACAGTTTTAACAAAATGTATATTTCAGCTGTGTGGAAAAGTGGAGGACTTGGACTGGATGCTGTTTGTTTTTTGTGGTTATTTCCTTCGTCCTCCATAATTTTGGAATGTGATACTTTAAAGAATCATTTCTGCTGGGGTTACTCATATACATGAAATGTAGTAAGCTCTTTGGGGCCAGGGCTGTCATCTTGTCCCAGGTTTGTACAGTGCCTCGCACAATGGGGTCCTGGTCAGTGGCGGGGACTTTTAGGCTCAACTGCAGTACAAAGAACAATAAAAGGTAATCCTACTTATGCTTCTCTCACATCCCAGATGTCAACAGCTGGCTGCTTACCTTTGGTTTCCAACTACACAATGTTATCCCGGGATATCCCAAGCCAGATACGGATGCAATGGAGCCATCATATGAGCTTATCCACACGCAGATGAAAACCCAAGAGTGGGACAATAGCAAGGTGAGCCATGTGACCACATAGTCTGTCTATTTTAGGCACTGGCCTGGCACATGTCACCACGGGATCCAGGTGCAGTATTCACTTTAGAAATTACAATCAATCTGCTATTGCAGATGCTCAAGGTCACCGGAGTGAAAGTCAGCTTCTGAGTAGCTGCTGTCCCTTCCCACTTCAGTAATGAAATGTGACTAAGTAATCCCATCTGAAGTTTTTTATCACCCGTGGGTCCTTTCTGTGATACTTGCTGGTGACTGCTGAACAAAACTGGTCTGCACTGTTTTTCTTTCTTTAAACATGTGATGTTACCACAGATCACTTGCTAGCTCCCTAAACCAAGGAATCAGAGCTGATAGAAAACACCTGTTGGATCATTCACCCATGCCCCAAGACAGAATTGTTTTCTAGAATATATTTTCTAGTGCTTTGTCCAGTTTGGTTTTAAAAGCAAACAAACTCCCATTACTTCCCTTAGGAGACTACCCCACAGTGTAAAAGCTTTCTCCATAAGAAAGCTGTTACTGACAGCTTAAATTTTACTTGGCTTGATTTTGTACCAAATCACTGTACGCTAATTCAGGCCTAAATCAGGATGTTTGTAGTTCATTTTTGGCGACCAATACTGCATGTACAAAACGAGATTAGCACCTTGAAAACAAAAGTCACTTAAAACCCAAGCGTCTTGCGTACTGCTCTCTTCCCAGCATAAACTCAGAGACAGCACTCTCCAGTGCATAGGACAAACTTCCTGCAAGTTAGACTGGTTAAACTGTGCAATGGCCTTCCAAGGTGTGTGGTGGAGTCCCATTGCTGGGCTCATTTAAAACTAGTCTGGGCAAGGCATGTGAAAATACACTGTTGCAGACAACTCTGCATTAGCTCCAATGGTATCAACTAGATTGGGTAACAGATCTTCCCTTTCTCTAACTCTTTGTATCCAGGACTGGCTCTAGGCACCAGCAAAGCAAGCAGGCCACCCTTATTTTTGGGGTGGCAAAAAACTTAGAGCCAGCCCTGCTTGGATCCCAGATCTCAGTGGGCCAGATACTTCCCTGAGTTACATCAATGTAAATTCGGAGTTAGTCCACGCTGCCACTGCAGTGATTTCTGATTCACATCACTGTAATGGTCTAACAGATCAGAATCAGTTCCCTTATCTGAGAAGGTTGAGGAGAAGAACCAGGCAGGTAACACTTCACATAATGTTGGGCTGTATTTGCCTTGCAGGGATGGGAGGTTGGAGACCTAATGCTGAGTTTGAGCATCCCCCAGCTTGGAAATATCCAGCATGCCATAAACCTTGCGCTACGTTCAGCTTAGCTTAGTTATCCCCCTGCAGCTCCAGAGTGACATTTAAAATCCAGTACTCTCTTGTGCTGCGCTTTCCGCCTGTGAGGCTGCCACTAAATGGTTTGTTGAACAAGTTCAGCGTTATTGGCCAGCAGGGGATGCGTCGTGACCTCTGGCATATTGCAGAGCTGCAGCACCTGAATCCAATTTTGCTTCTTTTCCCCTTTCGTCTTGTTGAATTACCGAGTAATTGCGGGCGGTCGTACAGCTCTGTTTGCGGGGGAGGGAGGGCTGGAATCAGTCATCATTTCATTAACTATACTGCTCTCAGTCTCATGAGCTCTGGGGCTCTGATACCTGCGGCTTGTTGTCTGCACCGTTGGCTGCAGGGGAAGGGTAGCCCAGCTCAGCTATTGGTTTTCGTCTGCACACTGAAGGAGGCAGAGGCTGATCTGAATTGTTTTGGCTGTGGAATGAAATAGGCTGTTGTGTATTCTAAAGTAACTTCCGAAGGGGAGGATCCTCCACACCCTCACAAGGCTTTACTCTTCCTGCCTTGCAAATCTGATTGATTGGGAGTGAATTCTGCTCATCCCGTCAGTTTTAAAATGGAGCCAACCCTTTTTTTCCCAACAAGAACCACCTTATTTTTCTCTGTCGGGGGTTAAAAACGGCAACAGCCTTGTAGTTCATGCACAGGGCTGGAATTTAGGAGCTCTGGGTTCTGTGCGGTGTCACGTGGGGCGAAATCCTCTCCCCAGTGCCCAGGCTGAATGCTAGGAATCTCTGTAGGGTGGTGCTGCAGTGCTCTCAGATCCCACAGAGCCGACTGCAGCCCCTGTGCCCCTAACACTTCTGCCTAGAGGAGATGGGGAAGGACGAGGGGGTTGACATAGTGACAGATCCTCGGTCCTGGCCTGCCATTGCTCCATCCTCCTCCATGTGGTCACAGAGGGCACCCAAATGAAGCTGGACTTTGCAGTGCAGGTGCACAGTCCCTGTACAAACTCACTGCATCCTGTCCCTGTCTCTCCTCCACACTGAAGCCACACCAGTTCCACCCCAAGTGAACCCTCTGTGCCTACCATGAAGGTGTATAAGTTGACCTTTCGTGCAACAGTTTCTTTCATCTACAAAGTGGGGATTGTAATGCTTCCCTCCCCCATGCGGGCGATGGGAGATTCCACTCACTATGTCTGTTTTAATTGGATTTAATGACTTAAGCTTAAAGGCCACAAACTTAGTGCCGAAAGCTCGGCAACTAAAACAGAGACTTGGTCAGGAATTTTCTGACAAAACGTGTTTTTCCTTGGAAAATGCCAGTGTGTCAAAACCAAGCCTGTTCATGGGGAAGGGTCAAGTTTGACAACTCTCCCAATTGCGGGGGGCGGGGGGGGGAATTGAAAAAAAAGGTTTTGAAACTCTTATAGGTAATTTCTTTCATTGTTTATTTTTTCTTGGTTATTTTAATTAATTTATACTAAAAAAAACAGGTTAAAAAATTAAAGGTCAAAGTTGTAATGAAACATTTTGAAATTATCAAAACAAACACCTTCAAAAAATCAGATCAGTAGATTTTTAAGATAAGAAAGAACCATAGCTCTACTCTCTGCCATCTTCAACTCAGATGGTAATTTTCTGTTTCTCTTCCTTGGTAGGTCATTAAAATGGGTTGTAAGATGAAACACAAATGATAGATCATCTCCTCTGATCTCTTGCGTAGCGTAGGCCAACAAATTACACTCAAGAATCCCTGCATTGGGCCCGTAACTTTTGCTTGACGTATAGCATATCTTTCAGAAAAACATGAAGTCCTGACTTACAGATTGCCAGTGATGGAGAATCCACCAGGTCCCTAGATAAGTTGTTCCTGTGGTTAAGTACCCTCATTGGTAAAATTTGTGCCTTCTCTCTAATCTTAATTTTTCTAGTGTCACCTGTCAACCATTGGATCTCATTATACCTTTCTCTGGTAGATGAATGAATTCTCTACTATCAGAAATCTCTACCCCATGTAGGTACTTGGAGAGCATGATAGAGTCACCTGTATATCTTCTCTTAGATAAATTAAACAGATTAAGCCCCTTTATTGTATAGCTTTTTTATTGACACTCCTCTCTTTCAGTGGATCACTACAGTTGCAGTCATAGCACAAAGCAAACTCAGTTGCTACCCTGTGACTGGGTCATTTTGTGTAATAAAGCCAAGCTAAGCTCTCTTTTGGTCACAATTTCTTTCTTGTGGGCTTCTAACTGAGCTCCTTTACTTACCCAGTGGCCACTTTCACCCCTCTCCAGTGTTGTCAGGGGCCATAGAGGAGGCAAGTCTCTGGTGTAGCTAATGCAAAGATGTTTTACTTGGGGTACTGGACTCAAACTGAGGTCTCAGTGCCTCTCCCCAGTTCTTGAGCTCCCATAATATACCTGCCTGAGTCTACAATGCTACTGTCACTCCATAAAGTTTCCTAAGTCATAGCCTAGACTCACCAAGTCAACAATAAGCCCATATTTTAGTAAGGGAAATATACACCCACGGTATATTGGTACAAGTAGAAACAAGAAAACAGGTTCGAATTTCTTTCACATCTTGGCTATTTATGATGGGAAATGAAAGCTCTAGGTATCACAGGGTAAAGCACTATTTAAAAACAAGAGATGATAGAAGCTAGCTGTGATATTTTAAATCCTCAAGAACTGCAGGCAAAATACAAGCAGCTATTCCAAGATCACTGTAATGTACTATTCTCTTGAGCCTGTACAGTAGCAAACAAACAATGAAGGTCAGTCTCTTCTCTCCAATGGGTCATTACTAGATAAAGTAAAATGTCACTTAAGGGCATCTGATTAAAAAAGATCTTAAGGAAAAACAAACCCAGATTAGAGATGTCAGTTGTGTATAGTGACAAATATTAAAATAAAATAGCCAATAAGTCCCACCACAACTCCCTTCTGCTTTAATGCTGTTTTTATACTGTACCTCTGGGTTACAGTTGCCAAAAGCTACAGCATTTTTAGAGAGCTCTGCTCTGTGCCATCTTCAGCTCAGATGGTAATTTTATGTTTCTCTTCCTTGCTAGTTCATTAAAATGGGTTGTCAGATGAAACAGAAATGATTTGAGTATTTCAAAGGCAGGGATACGCTGTCTCTTTGAACTCTGCATAATCTGTTTGCATTCCCCCTTTTCTTTTCACAGGGTAGCATACAGGCTGAGGTTTATATATATATATATATATATGAAGATTATTTAAATAAAAAAAAGAATACACTCTGTTATTAAAGGGATACACTCAAGGTCATCAGATCCTAAATTAAGCAGTTTTCAAAGTCCTCCCATATTATAGGACTCAGTTTCAAGATAACCGAGACATTTTTAATTATGAGTGATGATGCATTGCGCTACCATGTGGAAGACCTTAGTTTGCAGATTTGTGTCCCTGGATAGCGAAAGTTGGGAATGGTAGAGCAGCACCATAGCTAAGCCCCTCTGGGAGCCAGCACAAGTGCCTTGTGTTGCTCAGAAGCAACCCCTCAATTTACTTGGCTAGAATAATTATAGCTATAAGCAGCGTCCAGTGGTTAGGGCACAGGATAGGTAGTCAGGAGACCTGGTTTGTATTCCTGGCTCTGCCACCGACGCATTGTGGGACCTTGGGGAAGTCCCTTCATTTCTCTGCACCTCCTTATTGTTGATTGAAATTACTCCTGCAGTGAGGTGCTTTCTAAAGCTAAAGGAAGAGACGGTCCTTGCTAGAAATAGACAAGACAGACAAAACAAGCCAGATGTTTGAGGTGCTGTGGAACACTGTGATCTTTGGGTGACAGGTGCTAAGCACTAGTGCTGTTATATCCTGGGGACTCCCACTAAACCTCAGTCTAGATATTATGTCCAGGTGTATTTTGGGTTTTGTTTTTTATTTTTGAATGATGTTGGCCATATGAGTCGGTGAAGTATTCTGTCATGTTGTGAGCCGCACAAATGCGGTGTATTACTAAGTCAAGGAAAAGTCATATGTTTTAATATGGTGCCATGAAACACAAAGGAGGCTAAACACAGATTTTAAATCTAGTATTTAACGGCCTGAGTTGGTGACAAAAAACTAGGACATTTAGTCTATCTGTATCTTAACTTAGCCATCTGCCTGAGTATTCCCCGAGTCAAAGAATACATGCCCTGCTCTGCTACGGCAGGATGGGGCAAAGTTACATTTCAGCTGTGTCTTGTAGTGTCAGCAGAACCTCGGAGTTGATTAATAAGGGACCCAGTACTATGCCAGCTGGTAATCAGAGCAGCTGAGGAATGGAGAAGGGAAAAAATGCAGCTATGCAAATTCTCCAGGGCATCCTGATTCTGAAGGGCACGAGCACTTTGTCAGTATGGCACCCTTCATGGTTTGCCCAGAATTAAATGGCGTGGCCAGTGAAGGGGAATCTCATGTGGGGCTGCATCTGTAAAGGTCATGTTGTGGCTGGACATCAAGACCAGCACCCTTCCTCTCAGTGACATGCAGTAGGCTGCGCTGTAGTCTCACGAGGGAGGCCCGTCACCTGGCTGTTGAGAAACAGACCAGACCGTGCACTATATATAAGAGGACTGGACCAGCCCTGCATGGGGAAGGCTGGTCTAGAAAGCCCTTCGTCACCTTAAATTCTGGGGTACACACTGAAGAACAGGCAAACCAGGTCCTACCCTATAAAACTCCATGCAGTTTTGCCCAGAATTCAAAGGGAGCTTAAGCTTTTGGTCTGAGTCCCAAAAGGGGTTTAGCAATAGTGGGATTTACTATTCTTGTCCCTCTTCCCTCCCTAATCATGACAGGGATGGCAGCTGAAATAGCTCAGGACACAGGAGTAGCTTTTATTGCTCTGTGACAAGCCTGAGAAAAGGAGGGCAAGCTAGAACCTCCCCATAGAATCTCTTTCTCCAGACCAAAGCTATAGGACAAGCTTATCCAGCCAACTTTTCCATGGCCCATTCAAGCCATGTCAGATTTGCTCATTACTGGACCTGCTTGTGTCGCAGTTGATGTCAGTGGCAAAATCTCCTTTGACTTCAATGGGAGCAGGCTCAGCATGTGTCTCTCGTCAGTCCTCCTGAGCAGCATCCAGAATCTGAGGTTTTTTTTGTTATAACACAACACCCTCATCACAGAGCAGTCACTAGGAGATTCAGATGTTCCATGCCACTCAGGATCAGGCCCTCTGGGAGTTTATAGCATTTACATCTGTAGTGTCATGTTGGAGAAAGGGTTGTTTTTGTGCCTCTTTATCATTGGTCACGTTGTGTCCTAATGGAGTTTGCCTACAACCCCACTGCTTTCAGGTGCCTCGCACAGGCGATAGGTCAGTGCAGAATTTAGCCTCACAGGGCCTCCCACAAACTTCTAGTGACACATTTGGCAGGTCACTTAATCGTCTGTGCCTCGCTTTCTTCATAGCTAAAATGAGGCTGCTAATATACCCTCTTGGGCATCACGAGGCTAACCGTATTCATTGTTGTAAAAAGCTTGGAGATCCTTCACTGGACGGTCCTGTAGCAGTTCAGCCTCTCATTGCTAGAATATTATAAATCAAATATGTAACAGCAAAATAGAGCTCATAACAGCCCCATGTAAATTAGCATTGACTCAGCCAAGACGCCAAAGTTGGACTAACCATAGAGTCTGAATTGTCCTCTGTCACCCCTAAAAAAGGGTCTCGCCAGGAAAGGGCTAAGGCATATTAAGGAAAACAGGAGTGTTAGTTTCCAGGCTGTTAAGCCAGCACCTTTCACAGCTATTAAATTCACTTTAAAAAAAAGTGAGGGTGGCCCCCTTTCATCTGTAACCTATTTTTAATGCTGGCTGTCGTTACCTTAGTGAATTAAGCCCTTGGCCAAGACAGGAGACTTTTGTTACGGCATCGTCTCGCTTTTGTGAAATTTGAGCAGATAATTGTTCCTGGACAGGAGTAGGAAAGAAGACGGTACTCCCGTCAATGGATGAGTATGTTTCTACAGACATTTTTCGGTAATGATAAGCTGCTGAATCATTCAGAGCATTCGCTCCTTTATATGCTAACAGCAAAAGTCACTTTGCATTAAAACTGTCTACAGGTGATCAAAGGCTGTGGTCCCTATGCAGTTCTTACTCAGGCAGAGCTCCCATTGATGTCAATGGGAGCTTTGCCTCTGTAAAAATTGAGCTTCAAGATTGAGTCTTAATAGCTGAGGACCTGATCCCACAGAAAGACTGGGAGCACTGTAGCAGTGAGGGGAGGGGAGCGTTAGCACCTCACTTGACTGTTGAATGATCCATTTTGGCCAATGCTTCAAGTGGCATTGAGGGGCTCTGGAAAAGAGTGTTTTGGACAGAGTGAGGATCACACTGTGATGTGCGGCCTTGGAGGATGATGCAGGGTGGAATCAAAAGCAGGTTAAAACAGAAGGAAACTGCTACTATTTAAATACTTTGAGCTTATTGAACACCTTTTCTCAAAGCTTTTTACAAATATTAATCACTAGAAAATTCCCGGTAATCAGCTATGAATCATTTCTGATTTACAGATGAGGAAAACTGACGCATGAGCAATTAATTTTCCCAAGGTCACAGAAGGAGTGAGGTAGAATGCAACTGTCTCTCACTGTCACCACTAAACCCTAATCTCCCCTCCGTGCTGGGTCCCTCTCCACCCCAGTGTTCCACTCTGTCAGAGGGATGACGTTACATTCAGTTCGGTGTCTTGGCATGATGGCAGTTAGGGAGAATAGCCTGCAAGCACAGGAATCTCAATCAGTTGTTTCATTAAAAAGAAAGACTTTATTTTTCAGACCAACGTTAAGAAGTAGCTAGAGGAAGCAGAACCATTTGGCTCTTCTCACTGGATCATGTCATGTTATTTCTCTGCTCTCCAATGTGCTAGCGATACCTTTCAGTCCCCCGGCATCTCTTTCTAATTTGCGTCTCTCTCTCTCCTTCTCTCCCTTCCCAGTCAATCTTGGGAGTGCAGTGTGAAGTGCAGAAACAGCTGAAAGCCTTCGTCACCCTAGAGCGCTTTGAACAGATCTACAGTTCCAGCATCGCCGGGTGCCGGCAGCTCAAGGAGAACAAGAACTTTGCCTCGGGAGGATCTGTCTTCGGCAAAGGGGTCAAGTTTGCCATGAAGGATGGGCGTGTGGCCACTGACATCATCAGTCTGGCCAACGAGGATGGACGCCGGATCGCAGCTATTCTGAACAACGCCCACTACCTGGAGAACTTGCACTTCACCATAGAGGGAGTGGACACACATTATTTCGTTAAGCAAGGGCCGTCAGAAAGCGACTTGTCCATACTGGGCCTCAGTGGCGGGCGGAGAACCCTGGAGAACGGCGTGAACGTTACAGTGTCCCAGATCAACACAGTGCTCAGTGGAAGGACTAGACGTTACACAGACATCCAGCTCCAGCATGGCGCACTGTGTCTAAACACCCGTTATGGGACCACCTTGGACGAGGAGAAAGCCCGCGTGCTGGAGCTGGCCAGGCAGCGCGCCATAGCCCAGGCCTGGGCCAGGGAGCAGCAGAGACTGCAGGATGGGGAGGAGGGCATTCGCTCGTGGACAGAAGGGGAGAAGCAGCAAGTGCTGAACACGGGCCGGGTGCAGGGCTATGATGGCTACTTTGTGATCTCAGTGGAGCAATACCCAGAACTCTCAGACAGCGCCAACAACATCCATTTTATGAGACAGAGCGAAATGGGCAGAAGGTGACAGAGAGGGTCAATGCGGTGACTTCTTGCCAAAGACAGCTACTCTTTTGTGGCCACTTACCTGACTGTGTTGTACTCAATCCTTTTTCTAAACTGAACCTGGCTGGGGGAGGAAAATAAAGAGAGAAAGAATATGGTTGCACTGTAACTCATGCAACATTCTTTTTTTTTTATTTTAAATTTGGCCTTCACATGTTTTTTGCAATGAACAGAAGGTATATTTTGCCGTAGTGTGATCACAGTGAAATTTACTGTCTCTTTGTCCTTTTTTCCCTTTTGTGAGGAATTTAAAGTGGGGAGTTGTAAACGTACATCCATGGGTTACTTGGTGTGAAGTGAGAAATGGGTGTCTGTGCTAACTTGTTTCATCCTAATCCTTTCTTATTTGGGACAGGGACAGATAGCCTTCGACCCGAATAACAGCTCAGAAACGCTGGGCACGCTGGAAACGGAAGATGACAATGATTCCAAATCTCTCAAAGTGACTCTCTGAATCGTGTGCCTCAAAAGAGAACTTACAAGGAGTTTTCAGCTTTCACTTGGGACAGAAAGTGTTTCTTGGGCTCCTGCTGCACAGAAGTAGATTATAGAGGCAAAAGGAGCTGGATATATTAACTTGCAAGATGATTCTCTTCCTTCCTGAACTGGAATTAAAAAAAACAGTCTTTTTCATTATGATAGTAGATTTTTTTTCTCTTTCTTTTTTGGTCCATGCGCAAATCCTGTTTTTAGTTTAAAAAGCCAGTAAAGGCCAAAAAAGATCCTCCCACTCTATTGGAAAATATCCTCTCTCGTGCCTAGAGCTGTTCTCTAGGTGGGTTGAATGCACCGAAGTTGTAAACACAACCTCATTAAATACATAGTATTTCAGTACACCAGGTTGTGTGTTCAGCAGTCCACTGGGCTGTGTCCAATAAAGCAACTTCATTTTAGGAAGCTAATTTGAGTCTGTAAGTAGTAGGATAGTCTCCCACTGACGTACCATTGAAGAGTGCAGCAAATCCATACTCCAGAATTCTTGCTTTTGGGGGCTGTCTTTATTAGCCTGGAAACTGGCTTTCATTCAAACTAAATCATTTATGACTGTGGCAAACATGCCTCTCTGGGACTCTGGCAGCAGGGAATTTAAAACGTTTAATAAGCAGCAGGAGGGGAAATATTAGAACCAACCCTCTAACTGTTCCTTCCCCCTTTCGCCCCATTGGGACACCAAAAAGCTCAAATTATATGAGTAGCCCAGTGAGGGTTAACAGCGAACAAGGAGGCGTTTGAATAGAAATGCCCACTAGAGAGGGGCCCAAATAGTTTACAAGAAACTGCTGACAAAGTTGCTCGACATGGTAATGTAATTTGTACTCACATAAGCCCCGTGCTGTGGTATGTGCAAGAGTCCTGGTGATTCAAGTGAACAAGGAGACTGAGCTGAGCTTCTTTCTGAGAAAATTCTCTACCGATACGGGGCATTGCTGCAGTCAGAGAAACGCAGGTGTGATGCCATCCAGACCTCTGGATGACCTGGCTCTGACAGAGTCAGTGTTCACCCACACACACCCCTGAACTTTCACTGGCTGTCAGAGAGCAGCTCAGAACCTCTTACATGGTCTGAAATTTTTAACATCTTTTCATCTTCAGTTTTGGCTTCCAGGTTCTAACCAGAGACAGATTGAGCCATGCCAAAACACCACAACAAGAGAGGTTTCACAGCCGGCCCTTGGAGCATGGTGTTCTATAGTCCCCTAAAATCACGCCCTCTTCCACTGCACCCACCAAGCTCAGCAGACCCCACCACCAGCATCACTGCCTTGTGCCAAGACGGTATCCCCGGGTCTACTCAGTTACCGGATAGCAAGAAGGCTGGAAAGGACTCAGTGGGCACAAACTCCATGGATAGAGAAAATTGTGGTGGCCACAGTTCTATCACAGCTTCCCTGTAGATCCAGAACTTGTCTGTCTCTGTCCTTATGGCCCCCTCCTGGCTGTTCTCATGCTTTTGCCAGATGGAAGTGAAGGAAATCCCCCAAGAGAGCCTGTTATTCCTAAAATTTTTAACCTAATGTTACAGACCCAGTGAGAGGCACATTGAGAGTTTTAGATTCTGACCTTAACTGAACCCAAACACAGATCCATGTGAGGTTCACACATCTCTGATGCTTCCCTACCATCCTGCTGCTTTCATAATTCCTCCTGGCTTTCAGGAAAGGGAGTGTTTTTGATACAGTAACTCAGTGTTATTCTTTGAACTTCACCTTGCAGAGCAGGAAGAGCGTTGGCCAGGACTGAACTGGCAAGCATCCTTTATGGAGAAATACATTGGCAGGAGTAAATAGCAAGTAGTGGTAAGTCTTGAAAATCAGCACCAGTTCTGTCGGAGTGGCTTCACTTTCTGGGAGGTTCTGAAACAGAGCAGAGCAAATGCTGGCTGAAAATGAACGAGCTGCCCATCTTCAAGCCTAGTGTGTTATAAAACCGCTCAATACTCTGTTCCGTACACCACCTCTTCCTTTTAACGCTACTCTGTCAAAGTGTAGCAGAAAAGAGAGGGAAGCCTCATGTATCCATTCTCATCGGTTTGTTAAAAATGTAATGGGGATTTTTACGATGGTAAATCGGCTACATTTACATGGAGTAGAGGAAAGGAAATTCAAGTATGAAACACTCCCAATGGAAACCTTGCTGGACTGAGATGGTACCTTTATAGCCTTACCCAGAGTCTTCAGGTTATTACACAAGTAATGAATCCGGGTAGGTCTCCCATTTTTCATGAGTCTCACAAATCTGCCTGTAGCCGAGAGCAATCCAAATCCACATCGTGGCAAAAATCAGTGCAAATTAGATTTACTCTTTGTTCTCAAGCAATGTGATGGGTCTAAAACTGCTCGACTTCCCATTAAAGTCCATTAGTGTCCTGTAGTTGGAGTCTGTGCACAGCCTAGGAAATGGAGGAGTCATTATTTTGAATCTCTTCTCTCCTGACTATTAAATAGCTCCTTCAACAGAATGATGTTTCTCTAGCACTAACGAAGACAAAACCTAACCAATCGATCAAGGAGACAGTTGACTACTTGTGTCTGCAGCACTATTAGTAGCAGAGGAATAGTTTTAAGAGAAGTTTGGGATGTCTCCCACTCATCTTACTGGGGGTGAAAACTTGAAAGGCTATTTACTATCCTGACACCATAAGATTCCCCTTGTCCTGCCATAAGGGTCTTGTCTACAAGAGCCCAGTGTTTTTCTGTGGAGTTCAACCTCCAGGGTAAGGGGAATGTTAAAAAATCAAGGGCTGCATGACCATTTGTTAACTGTTGCCCTGCTGAACAACATACCACATGCAGCTACACATCATTGATTACAGTATATAAGTATCTACATAGAGAACAAATATTTAATAACAGGTTCTTTAATCTAGCAGAGAAAGGTCTAAGGCGGTCGAACGGCTGGAAGTTGAAGGTAGACAAATTCAGACTGGAAATAAGGGGTACATTTCTAACGGTGAGAGTAACTAACCATTGGAACAATTTACCAAGGGTCGTGGTGGACTCTTCCATTGCTGATCATTTTTACATTATGTTTTTGTAAAAGCTCTGCTCCAGGAATTGTTTTGGGGAAGGTCTATGGCCTGTGTTATACAGGAGGTCAGACTAGATGATCACAATGGTTCCTTATGAGTTTGGAATCTGTGAATAGATCTTTCCCGTATGGCATCTGTAGCCTGACATTCCATTTATATCCCACAATTACAGTGAGTGGCTCTGTCCCCCTCTTGGGGCTGAACCACACAGAGGTTTATGGGTCTGCTACTGACGTTTTGCTAAAAGAGTTTGATCTCAGGCAGTAGAGGTTTGTGTTTTTCCGGTGCAGAAGTCCTAAGCTCGATCCCTACAGCCTACCCTGAGGCGTTACCCTAAATATTCATTTTAATGGTAATTGTGTAGGAATCACTGCCAGGACCAAGGCTAGCATGGAACAGCCGGGTTTAGTTTCTGACTCTGAACAAGCACACGTCCTGCCCCAAAAGAATTCCAGCCCCTGGCACATTTCCCTCAAAATGTAACGAGTGCGACTCAGCAAATTCAAGTTACAATGAATTGTGTTTGAAGAGCGACTGCTGACCTTTAAATCTAGGTTTTGGAGGGTATACTAGACTAATCAATTCACAGTCTAGGTCAGCGGTATCAAGGACAAGCGCCCACAGGTCTTAGTCTGCACTCAGACAAAACTCCCATTGGATTAGTGGACGTTTTTGCCTACATGTCGACTTGAGGATCAAGCCACATGTGCTGAAATGTGTGTATTTTTAAGCAAAATTGGACCTGGCACCTGTATCATCTGGACCAGACTCATAGCAGGTCGGTCTCTGCAGCAGACAATTCTACTACACTCTTCAACCTTGTTTTAAATGATCCAACAATGGAGCTTCCAGCTGTGCCCATAGGAAATTCACATTGCAGGATGGATAGCTGCATCTTTTTCCCTTTTCCTGCCACTACAGAGAGGAATCAGTGCAGATTTTTGTCCTCTGCAGATTTGGCTCACTCCTTTCTCTGACTTTCATTATTCAGAAGGCATTGCATTTGTGTAGCAATTGCAGCCCCCGCTAGACTCATTTAGCACTGCAAGATGTACTGCAGTGTTTGTTTCCTCCAAGCTTTTTTGGACAGAAATTGTCTATCCAGAGCTTGGAATATATCATGAAGCACCAGTGACCGGAGGGACTCATACAGCGCATCGAATCTTTGTCATTACTGCTATTGATCAGAGCCATGGCAAAAATGGGCCAACAAATCTAAAAAATACCAGGCAAGAACAGAATAGATGGAGGCTGTTAAGCGACCTCATGCTTGATTTGCGTTTAAAAGACCGATGACTGAGAGCTGTCCTCAAGACATCATTTGGCTGTAGGTTAGGAACAGTGAGAGAATTCTGCCCTGTATCTGTGGTCGCTTTACTGAGCTGAGGGAACGGTAAGATTCTGCTCAGGCTGGTAAACGGACGCTGCAACAAGAATAAATCAAAATTGGTTAAAAAAAAAAGAAATCTAATAAAGCACCTTTTCAGCTGTGACTTGTAAGTGTCACCATGATAAATGACAGTGCAATCCATTATGCAAAGACAAGACTCCTAACCGGAAATTTTAGAATTTGATTTTCTGATTTACAGCGAGGGCCCCCGTCATATTTATAGCATGGCCGTCTGTTTTGATTCAATCGCAGAGTAAATGAAACCAGGGCCACAGATCTCAGCAATGCGGCTGCTCTTTAAACACCGAGGGGGCATAAACACACAATGTTAATAATGGAGCTAAAGATTGCTTGGCTTGTTGATGGGTATTTGGTTTATCTTTGTGTTTGGCAGTGAAGGGCTGTATCTCAGCACTGTTGAACCTGGGTAAGACACATAACAATTATGTTCATAACGGTGCACACTGTAACAGGCCCTTTGGTGAAATAAACTTTGGCCCTTGTTATCTTGAAACACACAATCCACCATCCCTGCATAGCATATCATAGCAAGCCTCACAGGAACCCAGTGTGTTAGCCACTGGCTTGTTCGTTTTTGTTAGTGTTAATACTGTCCTTATTCGGACTGAAAGATTTTCACCATTTCTTTTCTATTATAGCTCATAGTAAGTATTTAACTATATTATTTCCCCAAGTTACAAACAAGGTTTTACTGATTTTAAACAAAATTTAGCCAATGGACTTTAACTGTAGGGTACATTTAACTAAAATCCTCCAGGATTGGAGAGTGATATTTTAAAAGACACACTGTTTGCATTGTACAAAGTGATCAGTTTCAAAATTTATATCCTGTTTCAGAATGCCCCTCCCACTAAATGTACCTTGTTTAAGGAAGGCTATATCATGTCCTGATGGCTGTGATCTTATTTCCTATAGTGATATATCAAGCTGTGTTATTTGAACTGAAAACAGTCTGAAATGTGAAAAAAAAAAAAAGGTGGGGGTAGACAGCAAAATTATTGTCTCTCTCCTGTTTATAGCAATTTTAAAAAGTTGTGCTTATAATAAAATGTTACATGGCTTAACTGTTAACCCCCATCCAGGAGGGGAATGGTATTTGGGCAGAGGAGCCCTGAAAACTCCAAGTGAACACCAACTAAAACTGTTCTGGCAAAGAATAGGTCAAACTGCAGGACAGTTTCAGTGATGTGACTGAAGTAACAAATCAAAGCATCACACTTTTCTGTTAAAACAAATAAATCTGCTTATTTTGCATGAGGCCTTCTGAATGCAGCTACAGTCTAGAAGGAGGACTTTGTAGCAAAGCTCAGCTGTACGGCCAACCCTGGAGCCTCTTGTCATTACCAGGTGTGATCATTTTCCTGAAGTCTGGAACTAATTTTTGAGAATTTTTTTTTCTCAACACTTTGTGTTTCTAACACTGTATTCTTGACTGTGTAAATATGACAAGGCTGTACATAAGTGCAAATGTAGATACCTTCTAGAAAAACAAACAGAAGTGACCGTGTGTAGCCTTCGGTGACAAATAAAAGAATATTTTGTGTTTAAAGGGTTTTTATTTTTGCCATCATGTAAAGGTTAACTCTAGATATCATACCCCAGAGTCACTTGGCTAATGAGCAGGGTAATTCAGAAGAATAGAGTACGTAAGATGAGCTCAGTTCTAAAACTCTCTCCCCAAAGACACTGCTCCTTGTCTAAATGGATTTTTAGTGTCTAGTTTGTGAAGCAAAGAGGAATATACGCTCACTCTCTAACAGTGAATTCATAAACACCCGTCTACAAGATCAGGGCCTGGGAATCATAGTGCATTCAGGCCTTGCATGTAAGAGACAGTTGAGGCAGTTTACTTAAAATAGTTTTTGTAAATTCTGCTTGGTTCAGTATAAAAGTGGAATATTTCAGGCATAAAACTTGTGCCTACTTGATTTAAGATGACCTGAAATATGCCTGTTTTCAACAGAAATAGAAGCATCCACACAGACTTTTGCAATGTTTGAACTAAATCAGTTTGTGTCAAACCACTGCAGCTTTCTTGTGTAGATAAGTTCTCAGTTCCACTCCTGCCTTTGCCACCAAGGCACTTAACATGTCTCTGCCTTCTTGTGTGGAAAGGGTGTAATAATCCCTGCCATGGGGGAGGGAATGCGGGTATCTGGGCTAGGGGGGCCCTGCGGATAGGCTCGGGGGTGGGAGGGAGTGTGGGTACCTGGGCTGGGGGGGCCCCATGGCAGGGCTCTGGGGGGAAGGGAGAGGGTGTATTGGCTGGAGGGGGGGCCGCACGGCTGTGCTTTGGGTGGGGGGGGAGGAGTGGGCAGAGAACCAGGGACGGGGTTGTCATAGGGGTTTCTTTCACTCTCTACTCCTGGGAGAATTGTTGTGTGTGTCTGTATTGTTACAGACATACTTGCTGACAGGTGTTTTGAAATAAATTACGAAAATAATTGAAACGCGTGATTATGTAGTGTTATTTTGATAAATAAAATTTTCAGAATTTTAAAATAGTGTGTGCAGAATTTTTAATTTTTTGGCATAGGATTTTTAAATGTTTGGCGCAGAATGCCCCCAGGAGTATAACATGCAGGCTGTAGGACTAGCTGACATTAATACTAGAGCACTGGGTTAGCACTGAAAAACAGCTTAAACCATTAGCATGCTGCCTACTAACCTACATGAGGATACACAGCAGCCTGGGCTAAAAGGCCTGCTGGTTGCTAGGGCATACAGTGGTTTTCAAAGTGGGGTAAGCAAGCTCTCATCAGGGAATGCGGGAGAAAAAAAATCCTGTAATGGCGGACAACGCATTTTATTTAGTAAGACTTACACTAATGGGGCTGCAGTTTAACGGGAAGGAACTTGGCAATCTAATCAATGTTTAATTGCTAAGTGCCTTCCCATTAAAACTGCAGCCCCATTGGTGTACGTCTTCTGGCTGCTGTGCGACTCAGAATCAGAGGTTTTCAAACCATGAGAGGCGCACCCCCCACTCCGGACCATTGATGCGTCAAGCACCAGGAGTAGTATATGTCCAGCCATCACTCTACTCCTTGTCTGGTCAAAATGGCTGGTCTAGATTCAACAAATGTTTTTTACTAGCTAGTACAAGCATAGGCTTGTGGCTCCAAAGTCAGACAATGGGGCTGGCTTTGGATCAGATACACAAAGTTGCACTTCAGTCCATTAGCCCACAGCAGCTTTGTAAGATGAGGGGCTCTTGGTCAGAGCCATCCCTTAGGCAGGGAGAATTGGGGCAACTGCTCCAGGCCCTGCGCTTTAGGGGGGCGATCGGAAGACCCGGTGCAGCAAGTCCCCCACCCTGGCCAGAGCCCAAAGCTGCCGTGACACCATGGCCAACAATAGCCTCACCTAGGCGCCGGCAACAGCCAGCAGCAGCAGGCAGCCCAGCACTTGGCCGGATCCATCCTGCCAGCCCAGCTGCCGATGCAGAGTGGGGCCCCCACGCCGGAGGGGGCTGATTTGCAGTTACACTGGAACATTTTTAATAGGAGGGGGTACTGAAAGCCAGCCCCTAACCCCTGTTCAAATGCCACTCTTCCACCCACCCACCCCCAGCTGAGGCCAGGAGCAAAGCCCCAAGCAGCAGCAGAGCCCCTGGTGCGGGGTGGCAGCCGGGATCCCAGGCACCCAGGGCCGACAGCTGGGATCCTGGGCGTGCTGCAAAACCCCACCCCCCTAGTTCCCGCGCCTATGCTGATTTCTTCCGCCCCCCGATCCCCGACCCCAGGGATGGCCCTGCTCTTGGTTATTAGGATAGGCGTCCAGCCAGAGATGGGGAAAAAATCTCCCTCCTGGCCAATAAAATTGTGCACAGTTAGAAGAGTGGATGTCACATCTTGCACTTAGCATCTTTCAGCTGAGAATTTTAACGCACCAGCAGCAAAGGTGGGGAGGAGCATTGTCGCCATTGCCCAGCTGGCAGACACTGACACAGTGAACTTGGGACTTGCCTAGGTTTCTTAGGAAGACTGGCAAAGCCAGGAATAACCTTCCGCTTTAACTTCTAAACATGGGTTCAATGGGTTAAATTGCCAAAAGCACTCAGCTCCCCTTTAGGCACCAAAAGAAGTGGCCCAGAAGAGGGACACTTTGACAGGGGCAGTGATGCAAATAGGAAAGTGAGCGCTTTTGGAGAGTTGGTCAGCCGTGCCCCTTTGATGCACCTGGGCTCAGCCACGCTCCGGGACTGGACAGGCCCACTCGTCTGTTTTAGATTAGTCACTCTTATGTGCTAGTGATTTGTATAAATATCACCTTTACAAGGTTAGTGCCCTTCTACAAATCCAGCGTATTTCTTAAATGGTGAGCAATTGCGAGACTAGGTCCACGGAGTAGTAATTATATTAGCATATGTTTTAGCTGTTGCATGAGCACCATTTGTCACGAGGTAGCTGCCAAGTGACTCATTCACATGCATGTTCAAACTCTCTTATTGCTGAAGGATTTTTTCCAAAGAACGTCTGCAAACTGATTTGGCCCCTGATGGTGGCTGCTCCGAGACATGGCGCTTTACACATGAATTTCAGCCTTGTTTGCGCTCAGAGACACTATGTCAGTCCAAGCCATTTCCACATAGCATGGTGATGGGATTTGTTTAGGGTTGTAAAATCAGTCAGCCTTGCAATCGCTCCCTGGAATCTGACAGCGAAGCCAAGAGCCACGATGGCTCTAGTGGTTAGGGTGCCAGCCTGGGGCATAGCAGACTGTCCCGCCATGGGTGACCTTGGATAAGTCACTTTGGCCCAGCGCCTCAAAGGTATTAAGGCACCTGGGGCTAGCACCATCAAAGGCCTTAGACTTAGCATTATAATGCCTAACATTTAGGTACCCTGCTGCCGAGTGGAATCCACGGTCCCGAGTTAGGCCTGGTCTCCACGACATGGTTAGGTTGACGCAAGGCAGCTTATGTCGCACCCCTGCTGTGGCTATGGCTACACTTAAACTTCTCTCCCGCCAACGTAACTGCCCCAGTACAGAGACTTAATAACGCCACCCCCCCGCGCAACATAGAGCCATGGGCAATGCCGTGTCAGGGCAGACACTGCACTACGTACATCGACTGTTACTGGCCCACAGGAGCTGTCCCACAATGCCCCCCTCCCCACCTGCTCTGCTCACTGGTGTGACCTCTGCTGCCCAGGGGTGAGGCAGATAGGAAGCTGCCCATCCCTCCTTGAAATCCCCAGCAATTTTTGAAATTCCTTTTCTTGATTGCTCGGCTTGGTGAGCACACCTCGCTGCCCTCCATTATCGTGTGCCGCTGACCATGGCGGCTACACACTGCAGACACACCCCTGCCTGGAGAACGTGGGCGGTCCTGGCTCTCCCGGGCTGCAGGCACAGCTACTGACCAGCCGCAGAAACATCGACATCTGTGCGCAGGGCGCTCGGGCTGCAGGAGAAGGGATACGATGGGCACCAGGAGCAGCGCCACGTGCAAGCCAAGGGGCTGCATACCAGAAGGCCAGGGAGGCCATCGACAGACCTGGTGCAGAGCCGCCGACCTGCCGCTTTTACAGAGACCTGTCAGCCATCCTCAGCGGAGACCCCACCCCCACCCCCAAGAGCCTGTGGATACTTCCAAGGAGCCAGCGTCACAGGCCCCCGCCATGAACAGCGAGGAGGAGGAGGTAGACAAGGAAGAAGAGGAGGCGTATGGGAGTCAGGGGATCCAGCGGTGCAGCGAGCCAGGACCTGCTTTTGACTGCACTGCAATTCAGCCAGTCCCATCAGTCAAGCGCAGGCAACCCAGATGCAGGGAAAGGCAGCGCCGGTAAGAATGCCGTTTGCTTTAACATTACAGAGATTGCACCCCCCGCAAAGCAGCAGGACACATCTGTTGATTTACTCATTTGTATGTGTGTAGGAAGAGGCAGTGGAACAATCAAGAGAGGCAGAGTTGTTCTCTGCATCTCAATCCCCTCTAGAGTTAGGCAGTGGGGGCTACACAGAGCAGTTTGTTTATGTGCACGGGGACGTCCCATGAATCCTCTATAGCGATCTCCATGAAGCATCCATGGACGTACGCTACAATCCTCTACCGAAGGTTTCTGGGCCGGCTGCCTTATTTCTTCAGCCGCGTTAGGACGTTTTCCCACGCCACTCAGCGGTAACTTCAGCAGGCACCGCTGCAGTACACAGGCTGGCAGCGTACAGGCTCGGGCCCTCTCTGCCTCTGTTACCCTCAGGAGTGAGAGCTCAGCTAATATCACCACCCCCTGTGGAAAACGGAGCCAGTATTCAGTCCCATTGCCCTGTACACATGTACTCATGCTTGTGAGCTATCCCCGCTTCATTCCCCCACTCCCACCCCGCAACCCCAAGGGCCATACTCACCAGGGCTGGTGCTGCGACGTGCCGTATCAAACCCAAGGAGAAGTGAGAACGTAGTGCTAACAACTTTCTGGGATCAAGGGGAGTGAGTTCAGTATCTGACATTTCAATATCTGTCGTGCCTACACTGAGAGTGGTACCTCTGGGTGTTGTATACGCAGCTGCTACTATTGAGGCCTTGAGGGTCTCCCCCTACCCACCCGCTGAACGTCTGAGCCAGATAAGGAGGAGAATGAAGAGGACGTGGGATGACATGTTACAGGAGATGCTACAGGCTCGTGCTGCATCAGGGAACAAGCCCAGGGCCCGGAAGATACCCCTTGCAGACAGCCTGGAGAAGGAAAGAGTGGAGATGAGAAAGGCAGACTCAGGTAGCCATCTAGGTCCAAGAAGCCCGTGCTTGCCTCGCTCTCTACAGCTCCATGTCAGGACCTCCCTACATTCCCTGTGGCATCAGGAGTCACGGTACTGACCCGACCACTCCACCCCAGGGGACATTAAAGACAATCACAGCTACCCATTGGCTAAAGACACGGTTGGTGTATGTGTGCCTGAAATGGAAATGACCAGTCTTTCCCCTTCATAACTTGTGTTCTCGTAATTTATGAAGGGTTTATAAAGTTCTAAATGTTTTTTTTTTATTTTCCTGATTCATGTTACAGAATAAAATTCTATTTTTTGGACCATATGCTGGCTGGTGCTGAGTGGGTCTGATCCCCAGCAATTGCCTGTTATTTTATTTTTATCACAGAATCTATAGCATCATTCTCAGACAATAGTAATAGGTGCATTGGCAATGTCATATTCCTACACACACAGCACTCACTGCAACCTTCATACTGGGTTGCAAAAGAGCAGGGCCAGGAAGCACACACACGACTCCAGCACACTGTTCAAATGGTCTTTCAAACCCTCCCTGAACCATGTAATTCCGCATTGAGCTCTTATAGCTGTTATGTTTGGCTGTTCAAATTCAGCAGACAGCCACACCACTTCCGCCCGGCACCCCAGTGGAAATTTTTCCCCCTTTGCCTCACAGCTATTATGCAGGACACGGCAAGCAGCTATAACCATCCTCTATGTCCTGCACATTGCCCAGAATCACAGTCTTGCATAGCAGGAGTCAATTAATGGCCTTGCACATGTGCATGACAGTGACCCCTGTGGTGGTTTTTCCCAACTCCAAATTGACTCCCGACTGACCAGTAGCCATTGGACATTGCGAGAAGTTTCCACAGTGCAATCACCACTCACTTCTCAGTGGTGCTCTCACGTTGGTGTCCCTGTGCTGGATGGCGGGGGCGAGTTCGGCACACAGACCCAGGAAGGTGGCATTGCACATCCAAAAGTTCTGCAGCCACTGCTCGTAATCCCAAACCTGCATTGCAATGTGATCCCACCAGTCAGTGCTCGTTTCTCGAGCCCAGAACCATCGCGCCTTCTCTAGCTGCTCCATGTTTGCAGGGATTTTTGAAAAGAGACACAAAGTATTATGGGCTGCAGATGAAATTATGGGATGGAGAACACTGCTTTATGGGAAAGTGAACCCAGACACCCCCTGCATGACTCGTTTTGACCCCATCAGGCACTGCAAAAACTTCCCAAAACACCCTGCGCTGGATGGTGGCAAAGTTGCACAGTGGGATAGCTCTTCACGGTGCACCATGCTCCGCACTGATACAAGCGCCCCTGGTGAGGATGCACACGGCCAACACAAGGCGAGTGGTGTGCGCATACACAAGCGAAGTAGTAACTGCAGCGGATGTATGCCGACACAACTTAGATTGACGTAATTTTGTAGTGTAAACATAGTTTTAGGCACCCAGGCTCCCTGTACCATGCATGGAGCAAGATAAGTGCCTAAGAATGGGCGTCACAAAACCCAGCATGCTAAGCAGGAAGCCACTTATGGTAGCCAATCGGACATGCTGAGGAGAGGGGCAGGCTTCTCCCACCACAGCGGTGACCCTCTCCTGGCCTTAGGCCTGCCGTGGGTTAGGCATCTTTCTCTACTCCTTGCTCTACATAAGGCAGAGGAGGGCTTTGACCGCATGTCTCCCACATCCTGGATGAGTATTCTAACCCCTGGGTACAATGGGGACACCACCCCTGCCATCTCTTGTTTTGTGTTGGGCCCACTCCAGTAACCATGCGCTGAGCAGGCCTACTGGATCAGGCCCCTCAGACAAGCTAGATGGTGAATGCCTAGTCTGAGATCCCACCTGGGTTTAGGCATGAGCTAGGTGCCAGGCATCAGCACTAAGGTGGCTTGGCGCATGACCACCAGCAGAAATCTGGGCACTGTGGGAGTTTTGACACTTACAGCATTTCACGACAGCTAAGCGAGGTGGTTGAGGCCTTAAATTTTGTATGTAGGTGTCTAAACTGGCAATTGGGCACCTAAATCCCTTTGGGGAGCTGGTCCCGAGCTTCCATTGATTTCAGGTTCCGAAATACCTTTGAAGCGCTAGGCCTTAGTCACACTGCCTCCAGTTCTCCAGCTGTACAACAGAGATAATAACCCAGAGGAAAACTTACCTACCTCACAAGGTGCTGTGAGGGTTAACACAGTAACCTTGGTGAGGTGCTTGGGGTCTATTTTTGTATGGTGATAGTGCCCAGGAGCTCTGGTCGTGGACCATGACGCCATTATGTTTGGTGCTGTACAAACACAGAACAAACAGATGGTTCCCTGCCCCAAAATACTAGGGGTTTGGGAACCAGTTAAGTAACTAAGATAGGAGTGTTCTGTCCCATGCATCATTACCAACACTAAAGCTTCTGCAATTGGACCCTGTTTACTAGGTGTCTAGATGATAGGCAAACCAAATCAGAATACAACTCACTTTCCCAAAGTATGTAAGATCACTGTGGGGTCAGATTTACACAAACCTTGACTTAGTCACTAGCCTGAGCAGCGATGCCTCTGAATTTGCAGAGGGCGAACATCTGTGTAAAGTCAGTTTTACAGAGTCATTTTTCAGTACAGAGCAGTGCTTTCAGTGACCTTACGCAGCAGATGTGCTCCCTGTGCAAATTCAGAGGCACAGTTGCTGACATCAGTGACTAAATCAGTGTTTGGATAGTGCTGACACCCGGCAGCCGTACACAGCTTTGCTAACCTACTCCAACACGATTACACTGGCGTAGGTTAGCAGTATTGGTTTATTTATTTATATGATAAAGTTCAAGTTGACTCATAAGGCCAGAAGGGACTATTATGATCATCTAGTCTGAGCACCTGCATAGCACAGGCCAGAGAACTTCAACTGATCATTCCTGCATCTAGCCCAATAATTCGTGGTTGCAGTCGAGCACTGGCAACATTTTCAAGCATGCCTAAGTGACTGAGGCCTCTATGTCCCATTTTCAAAAGAGATTTAGGCACTTAGGAGCATCTCAGTGAGAGTCAATGAGACTTAGGCGCCTAAGTGACTTTTGAAACTGGGATTCGGGCGCTTTTGAACATTTTACTCCATCTTTTCAGAAGAGATCCAATCTCAATTTCCAGCCTAAGCGATAGACAACGCACTGCATTCCTTGGCAATTTGCGCCAATGATTAATTACCCTCCCCATTACAAAGATGTGTGAGGATCTAGTTAGTTGGTTCAACCCATTATTCAAAAAAAGAAAAACAAAAAACCAAGAATGGTCATTTGCAAAATATGGGTCTGAGTTTTGAGTTTTGAACACACAAAATTCAGCAGGTTTGGTTTGGGCCTCTCTCTCAGATCATAACTTTGAGTTTTTAACCTTGTCTTCAGAAAATGTTTTGTTACCTAAAGGGTTTTCTTGATACAAAAAATTCTATGGTCAGCTCCTTAGCGCCAACTTCCTAAGCGAAATGTTGTAAGCGAGTGGGACTGCACGGCCCCTTTGAGTTGTGCTGCTAACGGTATGGCATGAAAGGGGCCACATGGCGCTAAGTTGCTATCTTCTAGCCAGGAGATGCTCATATCCTCCAGGATTTTTACATAACCATGTCTCATCAGCCCCAATCAGTCTGAGCTCGGAAACCCTCCAGGCCTGAACTGAAAGTTGGAGTGTGACAAGTGTGACAGAAAAGTCTCCTTAATGAGCAATTCCATTCCTCAGCCATATGCAGACAGTCTAGGGCCAAGGTAACATCCCATGGAGGGTCATGGCTAAGCAAAGGATTACGGGAGTTTTGCAACTGCTGTGATTAAGTTGCTCATGGTATTTCCTTTATAAATCTACCCCCTTTACAGATAGCACCTGGTACAGACTGAAAGGGGCTTATTTTTACCGTTAAAGGGAATTAATACAAAGTAAACTTACAGTTGACAAACTCATAGAAGCAAGGGTGATACAATCACTTATACTTTGCCACTGTACTGCATCTTCCGCCCAAGGATCTTCAAGTATTTTATAAATATTAATGGCATGGGAGGTACAGAGAGTGCCACCCCCATTTTATAGTTGGGGTAACTGAGTCACCTAGAGGTGAAGTGACTTTTCTTAAGATTGCAGAGTTAGTTAGTGGCAGAGATGAATAAAGTACCCAGAAGCCTTGGATCCCAGGTCCAATCACAAGACAGTATTTCCTTTTCAGGCTGAGTGGGAAACTTGTTTTCAATGTAACCCAGTATGTCCAGTAAAGCCGAAGATTGTCCAAACTGTAGTAGACCTAATCTATAATATAAGCTGCAATTACAAGGAAGACAGTTTTAGAAATGTGGAGGCCTCATTTCAGATCACGTATAAGTGGACACCACTCTCATTAACTTCAGCAGCGCCAATAAAGTGTACCTGTTCACACCAGGTGTGAATTTGATCTGGAGTTTCAGCTGGATTTCAGACTTTCCCCTTGGCTTTGTGAAGGCAAACGAGCATTTCCACTTTCCTTTTAGTATATTTACAGAAGGAAGAAACTCTGAGAAATGGGAGGAAAAACTTCCTCTAAAGTAATGTGAAGATCCTGGTTTTCAAGTAACTTCTTAACAGGATGTCCAAATCCAGCATTTGGATGCTCTTACAACCAGCTAGCCGAGAAAGATCATTGTTGGGGCACTCCCTTGACTTAAACCGAAGTACACTGGGGAAGAATTTGACTTGAAATTCCCACTTGATGCACCTGGCTTGATTTGAGCATCCTAATGTGGCATTTGGATTTGCTATTAAAGCACCCTACCTTTGAAAACTAGGAACAGAACCCAAGTCCATCAAGCCAAGAGAGGTTTTGTCTCAAACCTTCAGCCTTTCCTCTTGAGGAGCATATCATCATCCAGGGGTGCATTTGCTTTAGCATTGCATTACTTGAATGGGAGGACAGGTTAACGGCAGGAGGATCACTGGCAGAATGCACCTTTGTATTTACACTGTTGCAATAATCTTTCTACAAAGTATGCCTTGTGAGGTACCATTTGAAAACGCCTTATTTGCTGTTCAGTAATATCATGGTAAAATGTGTGTAGCAGCATTATATGTAAAGTTATATTCCCCCCTGCATGATGTTAAAAATACATGTGCAGACTCATGAAGCACCAAACTGGGCAAACAGACCTGTTGTGAACAAAGGAGTACATGCTTGTCTTAATATGCATTTAAGCAGTAAATAGTCATTAAACAGGTCATCCCACCCCTAGTCATTCCTCAAAAAGAGATTGATATCAAAGTGATCAATCCTTAAGATACAGCAGTTCATCCTGTTGGAGAGACAACACAGGCCCTTCCAGAGGCCATTACACTACATGCAAACTAGGTAAATAATGGGAGAATAAAATTAGTATTAAAGCGGGATATGTTGCATCCCTGCTAATCCTGTATTAATGTAGCACATGGGCTGATTGCTCAAATCACACATGGTGTTTGCTCACAAATGGCTTTTGTGAGCTATTAACACTTCATTAATACCTAATGAAAGGCAAATTTAGAGAGTTCCCCAAAGTGGCTGAGAGCTCACAGTACCCATAAGTGAAATGATAATGCAGTGCAAATAAAGCTGCATTATACAAAGGTTGCAAATTAGCCCATCATCTAATAAAAGCAGCTTAGTCTTACTAGAAATGAAATCCCCTGCCCCCAACCTTACATGATTTCTGTGAAGGAATGATTGCAGGAATCTAAATAACAGCCACTTGCCCTGTCTCCTCCTCCTAAAGCACTAGGCTGAAGCAGAAGAGAAACACAGTGTACACCGAGCTTGACAAATCCTTCTTCTACTTGTGACCTTAGAGTCTAATCATCACATTAAGTGTTCTGCATCCCTCCTATGGGAAATCCCGTGGAAGGGATGTCAGTGTCACAGCCTGCCAACCCATTCAATTAAAGCTAGGCCAGACCATGTCCTCTTGTTTTAGCCAGTACCACAAAGAAAAATAATATAAGGGTGGACGTTCATTATGATCCGTCCCTCTTCTCCACCTCAGACAGCATTCTGCTTGGTGTGTTTCTATATTGTCATTTCTTTTTGTATGTAAAGATGGAGGAAAAGAACATACCCCATCCCCCCTCAAAATCAATCCCTCTTCCTTTGAATCAGCACCTCAAGCACATATCTGAGAAAACAGAGACATCTTGCCCCATGCTTTAAAGACCAACATCATCAGTGCACAAGTTGAGGACCCTCCATTGAAAACACTGCATCACCAGCCCCAGGATGTTTGGAGTCCCTCTGTGGCATTACCATCTTACCCAGCTGGGGTCCACAGGTGAGTTAACATAACCTCCTACTCAATGGAATGAAGAGTTGCTGCTGATCCTTTAAAGATGTATCAGACACCCATGGCCCTTGACAATGTCCAGTAGAAGCCCTCAACCAAAAAGACTTGCACCACCAGCTGAAGATACCAACTATCTTAGGCAATACACCAACTCCCTGAAGATGACTGCTGGAGAGAAGGAAACTACACAGCACCATGTGAAGAGTTCAGGAAAAGGAGAAACTCCTGACTGACTGGAATGAAACACTTCTGGCCATCTGGTAAAGTTGTGTGCACCTAAAACCAAGGTCACTATTCGCTCACTCTCTTCCATAACTTTCTGTCCCACCCTCCCATTCTGATTAACAAACTGCAAGTATGCACCTGTCTGACCTCATCTCACAAAGGCCTAAGATTATTCCTAGCTATGTGATGTTTGGTTTTCAGCTGGCAGTGGCTGAACATACAAAATGGCTGACTGCAGTACTGTCAAGTTCTGGGGTGCACACAGGAATGTCAAATTCCAGGGTAACAGGAGAGGGCTGGGAAAAACAGAATAACATCTAAGTATTACATAAGTCTGAGGCACTATGCTACTGGCCCATCCCTACTGACTAAGCAACCATCGCTCCCTCTGGTCTATTCAAGGGGTGAGGTGGTATATCCTTTCCCCCATTCACTTTCTGAGGGCAAGTGGCTGGCTGGCATCCACTTAGTCTTTAGGAGTCTAGTGGCTAGGCCCAGCTCCCCCACTTCCATCTTCTGTGGGCAATCCTTTCACAACCAGAAATTCAGTAAGAATTTTTTGCCATATTTGATGCTTCCCATTCAGGTTGTATGGGGAGATTTTGGCAAACCAGCAAAATGCCCACTACCGATAATTGGAAAATCGATTATCACACGCATGGCCAAAAGCAGCTAAATAAGTAGGTCTCAGCAGGCCTCTGAAATAGCTTTAGCATATCTAAGCAAGAAGCCAGGCATGTGGGGGCGGGGAAAGGGGAGTCAAGGCGGGAGCCGACCCTTTGTCCATCCTGATAAGATCTCTGTTGAAATAGCGGAGACGTGTTTTGGAAAAATGGGAAACTTATCTATGTCTGCCCTTTGGGATGTGTTTGTCAGGGTCCTCAAATCATGCGGGTTGTGCAAAAACACCTCTGTCTAATTAATGGTTTGTGGAAACTTCTCGCTTAAGCTTTGAAATTGTTTGCTTACTTTTTCTTATTGACATGTTATGTTACACGAACCCAATAAATAAGGAGAGAAAGTATGAGGTAGGTGGACTCTTCAGTGGCACTTAATGGACACAGTTTAGGGTTCACAATGGCAGTTGAAAGACGGGCCAATCAGACAGCTGTTGTTCTACCACTCAAAAACTGCTCCAGACTTTGGTAATTATTGATTTTTGGGGTGTTTAACTAATCTGTTGCGGACATATGTAAGCGCCTCAGACTAGAGTAAAGTGCAGTTCTAAGTGAATGCAGTCTTGTGCGGTGCTGTTTGTGCCAGCCCCCTATTGGTTGGATGGCCCCGTCTCTGTTGATTTATTTCCTGCTACCACCTCACCAAGACTAATCGCTACCAAGCGCTTTGAGCTTTTAGAACCACAGTAACAAGGTCACAGGGCATAAAAGGCACTTAATGACCTAGACACATTGGAGGATTGGGCCAAAAGAAATCTGATGAGGTTCAACAGGGACAAGTGCAGAGTCCTGCACTTAGGACGGAAGAATCCAATGCACCGCTACAGACTAGGGACCGAATGGCTAGGCAGCAGTTCTGCAAAAAAGGACGTAGGGGTTACAGTGGACGGGAAGCTGGATATGAGTCAACAGTGTGCCCTTGTTTCCAAGAAGGCTAACGGCATTTTGGGCTATATAAGTAGGGGCATTGCCAGCAGATCGAGGGACGTGATCATTCCCCTCTATTTGACATTGGTGAGACCTCATCTGGAGTACTGTGTCCAGTTTTGGGCCCCACACTTCAAGAAGGATGTGGATAAATTGGAAAGAGTCCAGCGGAGGGCAACAAAAATGATTAGCGGGCTGCAGCACATGACTTATGAGGAGAGGCTGAGGGAACTGGGATTGTTTAGTCTGCAGAAGAGAAGAATGAGGGGGAATTTGATAGCTGCTTTCAACTACCTGATAGGAGGTTCCAAAGAGGATGGATCTAGACTGTTCTCAGTGGTAGCAGATGACAGAACAAGGAGTAATGGTCTCAAGTTGCAGTGGAGGAGGTTTAGATTGGATGTTAGGAAAAACTTTTTCACTAGGAGGGTGGGGAAGCACTGGAATGCGTTACCTAGGGAGGTGGTGGAATCTCCTTCCTTACAGGTTTTTAAGGTCAGGTTTGACAAAGCCCTGGCTGGGATGATTTAGTTGGGGATTGGTCCTGCTTTGAGCAGGGGGTTGGACGAGATGACCTCCTGAGGTCCCTTCCAACCCTGATGTTCTGTGATTCTATGATTGGTACAAGAACCTCTGAAAGGGTTTTGTTCTAAGAATGGGTGATAGTTCAGGGGTAGGTACCTGGGGATTGCTTATATTATCTGGACCAGTTTGTTAGCCACCATCATCATCATTTGCATACCTATAGCTATACCCTACCATAATAAATTTAGTTAGAGTGAGCACTAATGTCTCCTACTGGTATCTGGCCCTAGCAGTGACAGTCTGCAGCTAACTGCTAGCTAATGGCATTCAGCTTTAACTCAAGGTCTGTGTTTTTGCTGTGAAGGTCCTTGGTTCTATTCCTACTGCAGGATTGTAATGATGGGGTGTACATGGCCATGGTTCATTAGTCTAGTATCCCGTTACCATTACAAAAATGCAGAATTACATTAGTTCCCTGAAGAAGAACAAACGAGGCTCCTTTTCCTGCTCTTCAGCTGCTTAATTATGATGAATCAAATCTACAGTAGGTGGCTGTCTTCAGGGCCAAGAGAGAGGGGTGCTGCATCACGTGCAGAAGTTGGGAAGACTGAATTTGCTGTCCACCCAAGTGTCTGCTGCCCTCCTTCCTCCCCCATTGGGATCTGGCAATACAAACGTGGTCTTCAAGATTTTCTGAAGACCCAGGCAGTTGCACCAGTTGACCCCAGGGCTGAATCCAGCCCATTACATACACATGGCTCTGATACATAATGCTACTAGAATTCCATTACAATTTAGCAGGAGCTAACAGCTCATGTATTCATCTATTTTCTGTGCATACACTACAAGGTTGTTAGAGCTACTTTTTACACCCAGAATATTCCAGGAAAACAGATTGCTTCTGACAAGGGTTTCTTCTTTTTTATTTTATTTTTGAAATATAGAGTTGTGGGGGGTTTTAAAGACCAGGTGGTTCCATTGTATTATATATTGCATATGACAAGCTTTCCAGCCGGAAATTTCTAATCATTTTGTAACACAGTGTACAGAAAGTCCATATTTTTATATCATACAATATAAAATTGAAATATGATGGAAAGTATAAAATGATATGTGGGAAACCGATAATAAATACATCTCTGTACATAGATACACACACACACACAAGAACTTTCTAACATCATAAACCAGACTTTTTTTGGCATAATTATGTCTTTTATCTATGCTCCATGTATCACCTTTCCAAGTCTCTTGCTGGGAGCTTGCTGCTGGGTAGTTGGCAAAAATGCACAATCTGTTTGGAACAGCTTCCACTAGGTTACAAAGACTTTTGCTGTCTTAGACTTGGCAAACCTCAGGCTCTCACAAAGCAATCTCTATTGTCATAAAAGTCTCTGATCTTCAGTTGACATTGTAAAGGTAACACTAGAGCACAGCACTTGTGTGTGTGTGTGTGTAAGAATCGAAGCAAAAAGCAGAATTTACCCCATAATCTGCTATGATGAAAATAACTATACCCTGATTTACAACCTGCGGGGCCCCGCTGATTACAAGGCACCTGCTCTAGAGTTAAGCACGGATCCTTCAAGTGCCATTCTAGTTTGTAATAAAAAGGCACCTTGGAGTTCCATGCTTATTGACTCTCAACAAAGGGATGCAACGCCAGTACTTGAATAAGGGCTTGTCTTTACGAGCTAAATCAGTGCTGCTGCGATCAATGCAGCGGGCATTGATTTAGCAGGTCTGGAGAAGACGCGATAAGTCGATGGGAGAGCTTTCTCCTGTTGACTTCAGTGTTCCGCCTCCCCGAGAGGCGGATGCTATATTGACAGGAGAGCATCTCCCGTCGACATAGCGTGGTGTAGACACTGCTGTAAGTTATGTCAACTTAAGTTACAAATTTATGTAACTTAATGAGTGTAATTTAAAGTGATTTACAGGATTAGTGTAGACAAGGCCTAAGAGGCTCTTAGATATTTCCCACCCCTCTGTACACTAGAGGGGCATGTGCTCACAGAGAGGAAGAGTGAGGCCTGGTCTAAACTTGGCGGGGGGGGGGGGGCGCTAAGTCGGTCTAAGTTATGCAACTTCCGCTACAAAAATAGTGTAGCTGAAGTCGACGTACTTAGATCTACTTACCACGGTGTCTTCACTGCGGTAGGTCGACTGCTGATGCTCCCCCGTCAATTCCGCCTATGCTTCTTGCTCTGGTGGAGTACCGGAGTTGACAGCAGAGCGCTCAGCGGTCGATTTATCACGTCTTCACTCGACGCAATAAATCGACCCCTGCTGGATCGATCGCTCCAGAGGTAAGTGTAGACATGCCCTGAGAGACACAAGGATGCATTTATTTGTTTTTCTCTCTAAACAAAAAGGTTTTTTTCTGAACTGTAACCGAGGGAGAGAGGCAGCTCCGCACAGCACATTAGCTCCTATTAAGTGAACTTGCTGGAAATGTTCCGACTCTGTACCTGAAAGTTCTACTGTCTATAGGATAGCCCAGCACAGTGTCCAACTTATGTAACAGCCCTCTCCTTATATGGTTCCATTATCTGTAGTAACTGAGAGCACCTAAGCTCCATTTATGTTTGTTACCTTCCTTGCCTCTCAGATGTAGGGAAGTATTAATAGTCCTATTTTAGGGTTGGGGAACCAAAGTGTGGAAAGATTAACTGATTTGCCATTTTCATAGAATCATATAAATATAGAGTTGGAAGGAGCCTTGGGAGATCATCAAGTCCAGCCCCCTTCACTGAAGTGTGACCAGTAAAACTATACCACCCTGACAGATGTTTGTCCAACCCGTTCTTAAAAACCTCTAATGATAGGAATTCTACAAGCTCCCTTGGAAGCCTAGAGCGTAACTACCTTTATAGTTAGAATTTTTTTCCTATCATCTAACCCTCAGATTAAGCCCATTACTTCTTTTCCGACCTTCAGTGGACATGGAGAATGATTTTTCACAGTCCCCTTTATAACAGCCCTTAACATATTTGTTATCAGGTCCCCCCGCGCCCCTGTCTTCTTTTCTCAAGACTAAACATGTCCAGTTTTTTACATCTTTCCTCAAAGGTCTTTTTTTTTTTTTTAAATTTCCTCTGGGCTCTCTCCAATTTGTCTTTCCTAGAGCATGGTGCCCAGAATTGGACAGATTGGACAGCTGAGGCCTCACCAGTGCTGAGCAGAGTGGGGCAATTTTGCTCAGCCTGCAAATGAGCGCCTATTGTGAACCATACAACACTCAATTTACATGTAGCCAGACAGATAGATAAACATTTCTCTTCTGAGAGAAAACTGTTTCTCACCTGTGGTGACCAGCGCCAAATCACAGACCTTAAGAATATAATGTTTCCAATTGTCACAGCGAGGACCCGAGTAAGAGGCTCTCTTTATGAGAGTCTCAGATCATACACTGAGTGCCACAGAAAAGCCAATAAAAAATACAACTCTCTATTCTTTCCATTTTATAGGCCTGGCTTCAGCAATGGACTTAAGTATGTTGTGATCCACTGACCTCTTCATGTCAACTGGCAGAGGACACAGGGGTGCATAAAGGTTACAATGGATCCACTGGGTCTGGTATCTACATGCTAGATAGATTCTCACCAAAGAATGTCAGGTAGGCCTCTACAGAAATCCTGTGTCACACTTGTCATCACAATCATTGTGAAATGTGTGGTGGATAATACATAGGAGTTGTGTATATATACTGAAAACTATGTTACCCCTTCCTACAGATGGGGAAAATGAGAGAGAGAGAAAGGCTAAGTGACTTTCCCAAAGCCACACTGAAAGCTTGTGGGAGAGCTGTGAATAAATTGCAAAACTCCCAAATTCCACTCCTCATGCCAGGCCTTAACTGCAAGATCATCCATGGGAGGCAGGGGGACACACTGTGCTGGCAATTAAAATGCTATTGAAAACATGGTGTTACGGAGGTTACTGAACATTCAATCTGAATAGGTTAAATCTACAATACTTTATTTTAGCTATGCAGCAGGATGTATGGCTATCGCTATCTTTGCTTGGGACTGATCATCTGATGAAATAGTTTAAAGAAAGAAAGTTTACAGTAACTTAATGTATACAGTTATTTTATTAAATAATTGAGCATGATGTTAACACTCTTTGTAGAAACCACTTGGGTTTTCAATAATGCTTTGAGTAAGCTTCAAGCTTCATCCCTTTTAAGGCCATCTAATAATAATAATAGTAATAATCCAGGGGATTTTCAAAAGGCACCTAACTCCCTTAGGCTCCTTTGAAAATCACAGCCAGTTGCCCCAGCACTGGATCATCTGTGATATCCCTGTGCCACCAGAGTAGAAAGACTAGTGGGCGGAGTAAGTGGTTCTCTTTACACTTAGAAGTGACCAGAATCTTTGCCCAAAACTCTGTCGAAACGTTTGTTTAAAGTTTGAGAAAGTTCTGATCAGTTTTTTTGTTGATTTTTCATGATACCTGTTAGGTATTTGCTGCGCTTTGCGCTTCCAGTTCAAGTTGGGCAATTGCCCTGTTCTAAATGGATTTTGCAAGATTGGGAGCCCAAGGGCCTGATCATGCATTCCTTTGTCATCCAAAACTTTCCATGGTGTCACTGGATACCCATGGGGGTCCAAATCTCGGTCTAACCCTTGATGCCCTTGGGTGCACAACGAATGCAAGTGCAGCCTCCACTCTGGCAAACTCCACTGTTTCGGATGGTTCAGACTTCGAAGTTCAACCTTTTCGATGCTTTGAAATTCTACAGTGGGAGCAGCTCTTCAGCTGGTGCACACTCCATTAACTGCCGCGAAGCTAAAGGCCTGATAGGAGCTGTGGGTCCTCCCCACCCCTGAAAGCAGGCTCTAAATTGACACCTGGTGTGAGCAGGCCGTCTGACAATGGTAGGTGCTGGCTGGGCTCACCACTACTTCTGGATGAGAATCGCACATACCGCTTGTCTGTGTAAACATACTCTTTTGTTATTGGTGTTGCTCCCTTATCCTGCCAACTCAAAGCAGCACCAGACCCTCCTACGAAACCTGCAGCCGTGTCTCCCCTCCTACAATGATCAACACCCTCCACCACAACATACCTTTCAAGATCCAGGGGTCCTACACATGCCTGTGACAACATGTGGTGTACCTCATCCAGTGCACTCAATGCCCCAATAGCAGCTAGGTGGACGAAACGAGACAATCACTACACTCGCAAGTGAACTCACGCAGGAAAATGATAAAAGACTAAAATGCCACATCACCTGTGGGTGAACACTTTTCACAAAGCGATCGCTCTATGTCTGACCGATCAGTCCTCGTCCTCAAAGGAAACCGGCACGACACTTTCAAAAGACGAGCCTGGGAGCTTAAATTCATAACTCTGCTAAAAATCATGGACTGAATAGAGACACTGGATTAATGGTTTATAACATTAATATATAAACCACAAACAACGTTGTCATCGTCCCCCGGCTACTTCCCCTTCATTTCCTCTCTATGACTGGGGAGGTGTTAATGGGCTACTTCACACTGCCTGCTGTGCGGTTTCTGTGCCCCACTACTCATGTGGGTTCAGAGAACAGAACAACTGCTATAACACTGAGCATCATATCTGCAGCAGGTCAAAAACAGTAGAACAATTTTGAAATTTTCTTGTGAAAACTTTTTGCCAAAATTTCAAATATTCAATTCAATTTCACAATGTCCCCTGGCCCAAGAGACATTTTTTTCATGAAAAATAACACAGAGGAAAGGAGGGCGGGGAGGGGGGGAGAAAGAAATGAAAAAAGAGAAGGAGATTCACCCCAATTAAAGGCTTTGGTGGTGCATAGAACTGACTGCAGCTAGGCAGGAAGTGAGCTGGCATCTCCGCTGTAAGAATTTCATAGCATTTAAATATATTCAAAAACCATGGTGTCTCCTTTTTTATCCACCTCCCATGAATTCTTTGTGAAATGTGACTGGATGCAACCCTCTTACAGCTGACCTTTTAATAACAATAAAATCACTCAGTGGTGCACTTTATTTTGATTTATCATTGCACAACATAAAGGGATTATCTATCAAAGGAGGCTCTAGAAATGATAAGGCTAATAGGAAGAGACCAAAGGAGGATGGGGAAAAGTACAGGAAAGGGCTGTGTTGGTATTTTCACTGAAAGGAGATAGGGAACTATAGTTTATCTCAAATGGCCCTAGGAAGGATTTTTTTTATTTATTTTTTTTGACAGCTGAAAACAGGGATCACTTCAGAATAAACTGTTTTTTTTTTTAAAAAAAGAATGTAGAGAACCCATCTTCAGTTATGGGGAAGCTGGTAATTTACAAGGAAGGGTTCAGCAGTTGTATTTAAATTTTGCTCACAAAGGGGATTGGACATTTAGCTGGATAACAAGACTATCCAGAGTTAGAATAGTAAATACCACACACACGCACACAAAAACAAGTTCTGGAAAGGTCACAAATCCTCACACTTTGGGGCTTCAGGCAGACCTACACTTGGAAAGCTTTGCTGGGCTAGCTATGCCGATGTACAATATTGGCAAAGCGCTCCTAGTGTGGAAGCAGCAGTAAGCAGTTGCCACAGAAGTGTAACTGAGAGCAGGAGGGATAGTTGTGTGGCTAAAACACTGGACTTAATCAGTTCTCACCTCTGCCACAAAAGTCTTGTGAGACCTTGGCCAAGTCACTTAAACTCTCTGCCTCAGCTCCTCATCTGTAACATGGGGATAATAATACTTCCATTTTTGGAACTGTCTAAATAGATTATAAGCTTTTTAGTGCAGGGACTGACTCTTACTATAGAATCATAATAATGTCAGGCTGGAACAGACCTCAACAGGTCATCTATTCCAGCCCCCTGCGCCGAGGCAGGGTGATGCGCAGGTGTCGTGTACTGCACAATGGGCCCTGATCTCAGCTGTGACCTCTATAATTTGTATTACAGTAACATCTAATTCACTTCAATGGAAGCTGGGGTATTCAAAGGTATGACAGTTCCTAATTCAACACACTTAAACTCTTCGGCTTTTTTTTTTTGGTAAGTGGGAAGAGCAGCCAGCTACGTTGGGTAATTGGGGCTGGAGAAACTTCTGCTGTCATAAGCATCAGAAATTGTCAAACATTAACATTTCAGCAGTTAAGGGATTTGGGAAGCAGCTTACACGGTAGCTGTCTAACAGCAACATTAACTGCATTTGAAATCACATCTTTTCCAGCGGTGTTTTGAATCTGCCTCCTAGGTTATATCTGAGAACTGTTTAATTCAGTCTGTTTTATCTTGTCATTATTGTGATTGTTTTAGACGGTGTGGTCCTCAAGTACCTGTGCAGCGCTTGTGTATAGAATATATGGGGGAAGGCATTGGCTAGAATTAAAAGGATTATTAACACAAATTCTTTTAAAAGCTTACAACTGAGCTAGTGCTAGAATTGTGCGTGGCACTGAGCAAACACACTAGACAAAGATCCTGATCTCACATTGGTGTAAATGCAGAGTATCTCAATTGAAGCTACTGGAGATACTCTGGATTTGCACCAATGGAAGGAGGCTATTCTATAGTCCCTGCCTTGAGAGGCTTACAATCCACAGAGAGATAAGTCATATTGGGACACTGGCTGATTACAGACACTAGAGCAAGGGAGAAAGGAGGCTGAGAGGAGCAACACCACAGTCCTGTGACGCTAGTTGTACCTTGTGGAGGTTCTGAGAGTTTATTAAGCACACGTGTGACACTTCCCAGCATACCCAGGGCTGCGAGGCTTCTTGCTACCATCTGCCCTTAGCGTGAGGAAGCCTCATTTGTGCCTGCCGTGCATCAGTTCCACACCACCACCACCAGCCGGTGACAAGTCGAGCACTGCCCTCCAGGGCTACACAGGCATCACTCTCTTTGTATAAAGAAAAGGAGTACTTGTGGCACCTTAGAGACTAACCAATTTAGTTGAGCATGAGCTTTCGTGAGCTACAGCTCACTTCATTGGATAGCTTATGCTCAAATAAATTGGTCAGTCTCTAAGGTGCCACAAGTCCTCCTTTTCTTTTTGCAAATACAGACTAACACGGCTGTTACTCTGAAACCTCTCTTTGTATAGGTTCACAATAGGCACACTCCAACCCCCGCGTCCTCTGAGCATCCCCTTTGCATGCTCAGCTCCTGTTCCACTGGACCCTCCTGGATTTCCCAGATCCTCTGCTCCTAAAGGAACTGTGAACCCCAGTTTACCACTGACACTTTAGATCACAGCTCCGCTCAGCACGTAGCTATAGCTACAGTATATCTCATACCCTAAACTTCTCATTTCTGGCTACACCCCAGAGCCCGCACCCCCAGCCAGAGACTGTACCACAACCCCCAATTTTGTGAGCATTCATGGCTCGCCGTACAATTTCCATACCCAGATGTGGCCCTCGGGCCAAAAAGTTTGTCCACCCCTTTTGTAGAGCCTAAACATAACTAACAAGACCGTCTCGTGTCATACAGAGCAAAAGCTCACCCAAAATCCTTCCAGTGTATGACAGCCAGGCATGACTGTGATTGTCCATTCATAAGACAAGTCACGCTATCCTTGTGCCTCCTCAGTGGAAAGATCACAGCATGTCTCTGTCCCTCCAGTTACAGTCCAAAAATCCATTGTCTTCTCTTGCAAACGGGAGAATCCCTGCTGCCTGTGTTTTCCTGGCTAGAGTATCCCCTGGAGACTTTGCAAGCACTTGATTACACAGAAAGTCCCTGGTGGAGCCCAGTTTTCGTGAGTCCTTTACCAGTGCCCTGATCACAGGAGCATTCTTCCTCTGAAACTGAGTGGGGGTGAGGACTTTGTAGGGGTGTCAGGTCAGAGCACTATCCTCTTCTGGACCTTCCTGAACACACTGGACAGTTGGTGCAATGTGGCCCTTTCCTTTGCTCTTCAGAGCCCTAGGAATTAGTGTTTGGCATCATTAGATATGATTTAGCTACAGCCAGGGCAGGGGAGGGGCAATTCCATCAGAAGCAAGAAAACTATCCTTACCTACATTTCAATATGGTACTTTCGGATTTTTAAAGAGGGGCTCACATGAGCCACAGATTGCGCCCTCCAGCATATGAGCATCTTCACCATGATGCCATAGCCAACGTTATCAGATTACAGGAAAAAAAGATACCTTTTCTGTACTGCAAGCCCTGCCAACTCCGCCCCTGCTCTGCGAGTCAAGATGGGCTCTTTCCTTGCTGAGAATCATAATCAGCAGCAATAAGAGGTTCTGCAAGCCACATTAGGCCCTTTGTCACACCTGTGCAGCCCCACTGCCTTCTAATGCCTCAGTCACATGTATGCGCCCCGAGGGCTGTTAGCGGGTGCAGGCAGGTGGTCTGGTTGAGCAGGGCAGTGCTGGTTTTACAAAGCCACTTTTCACGGCAGAACCACACGTTTAACAGATCTCTGCCTATAAGGGGCCATCCCATTGTCAGAGTGTAACCGTGCGGCCCTGGCTTGTGCACCTGCTGCCAATGCAATCATGAAAGAGTTGGCAGATGGGTTGTTCTCTCCCACCCACCCAACCCCCGCCCCCTCCAATGGCTGAAACAGCACCTCTGTCCTGGCGGTGGCACATACCTGATACTTTTGTGATACAGTCAGATGCTGTTGGGAGCCTGAAGTGAGCTGTAGCTCGCAAAAGCTCATGCTCAAATAAATTGGTTAGTCTCTAAGGTGCCACAAGTCCTCCTTTTCTTTTTGCGGATACAGATGAACACGGCTGCTCCTCTGAAACCTGGCTTTATTTAGAACACTCTCCACTGTTACAGTTAAACGGGGAGAGCGGTAAAGCGCCTCCCTTTCTGTGGATTTTTTGGTAAAATGGGAAAAGTGACAGCTCTTCAATTGCAGGGCGCGTCTCTACCTTGGCTGTGTAGATTGTAGCCCTGCCAGCTGGTAGAATTCCTCCAGCACCAGGGCCCCTGCCCTCCCTGCTGTCTAGAAATCAGCACACGAGAAAAACAAAAAATGACACTCAAGTCTACAGTCCCAAAGAAGGCATGCGGCTTGCTTGGACACCAACACAGCACTGAAAGGCTCAAAACAGGAAAAAAGGAGTTTATAGCCAAGTGTATTTGCTGAGTAACTCCATTTACAAAGAGAGAAGAGAGGGAATGTGATTTTCCAGAGTAACTGATGATTTTGGGTGTCTCAGTTTTGATCAACTCAAAACACATCAAAAAAGCCTGGTTTTTGGAGGGTGGGTCCTCAGCACTCTCTGAAACTCTTGCCAAGCCAGGCATCCCAAAGGAGGCACCCAAAGCCACTTTTCCCTTCAGAAAAACTTGGCACTAGATACTCAAGGTGCATTATTATTGGAACTGGATTTGAAAGACTCCTTCAAACCACCATTTCCCATTCAAGGGAAAAAAATCTTAGTGGAGCACGAGACAAACCATCTTGGGAGGCTTGGCTGGGATGGCAAGATCTTGCTTCCATTCTAGAGAGTTGGAACAACCTCTGAAGCCAAAAAAGGCCAAGCTCCGCTCTGGCTTAAACCTCACTGTCAGGCCAAATACTTCTATCCTTTACAAATCTAGCATCACTTGTTCACAAACAAAACTTCAAAACACTCTGGGAGTTATGCATATAAATAGTTAGGTATCTAGGAGTTTAACTCTCATTGAAATCAATCTGTTTCTTATTCTGTGTTTATATACTACCTAGACTAACGGTCCCTGATCTAGCCAGGGCCTGTGATGCAAAACAGGATAGTGGCGGTGCTTCTGGATGGTCAGAAGTAACACACATCTGCTCAGTCAGTGACAGTGAAAAACACCAGGAATAGCAAACAAGTGCCAGATGGTGGATCCACCTCAGCTGTTGAACAGACCACTGCACCATGAGTTGTTCAAAAACAAGTAGCAGCCATGTGGTCAGAAAATTATTGCAGTTCACAGATAGCTGCAGTGTTGCCAATTCTCATGATTTTTTTATTGCAAGTCTTGCATTATTTGATTTTTTCTTAAAGCCCCAGCTCCTGGAGTCACGTGGTTAGGTGAGAATTTCAACTTTTATGTAAAAAAAAAAAAAAGGATGTTTCTAGTCCTCCTGGTTGCAGAAAAAAGCTTAAAAACTTGACCCAGGTCATCCTAAAGGCTCAGAAACCTGAAGCTCAGTGAATGAGTCCCAACTTTATTTATAGTTGAAACCTCATGGTTTTTTTTTATTGCTTGGAGTTGGCAGTGCTGTAGTAGTTGCAACAGAGGCAGCCCAACCTTTAGGAGAACACAAGGACTGCAACCGGGCCCGGTCTCTGCATAGGGGGTATGAGCTCCTTGCACCCTCCCCACTCGATGTACCCACCCAAGGACCAAAAGCACCTTAAGCTGGCCATGCGCACCCATACCCAGAGTCCCAGGCAGGCTGGTACGGGCCGAGCTGAAGCCCGTGCTGTTGCTGCTGCTTCTCTGCTGTTTTTATCCATGTTAGTGTGTCTAAAGCTGCACGTGAGCGGCAGGCTCTCCTCTGACTGCAGGGCAGACATGCGGCAGTGACTTAAAAACCTACCTCCCATTGACTTTCAATGAGAAGTAGGCTTCCAAGTCATTTAGACACTTTTGAAATGGGACCCCCCCTCTCTAAATTTTGTAGCTTTCAGGCTAAAACATTTCCCCTGTCCCATATGTTAATCCAAGAAAGTTAGTTTTCGTGGGAGCTTACTGTTCATAAGGCATCCAGCCACTGAGATTTTGAAGGATTTTTAAATAAATCTATTTATTGTTGTGTGATGTTGGTACAAAAAGTAAAGTTAGTGCTAATGAGGACACAGGTAATCTTTACAATGCCTAAATGGGCCAGCCATTGGGCCAGATGCCAAGCTCAGTTTCACTGGTATAAAAGCCAAGGTAACTTAACGTAGTCGAGTTAGTCTATGTAACAGAGGAAAAAAATTGGCCCACAGAATCTTTTTGCGTGTGTGCCTTTTAGACGCTTTGATAAATCCACGGCTTTCTGAAACCAGTTTTACACTGCATGTAACCAACATACTGGAACCATTACTTTCTGGGCAGCCAGGGTAATCTTTCCTACCCATAAATCAGCACAGCGTAGTAAGGGAAGGCTGTAGCATGGTATTTTCTGATGTCTGTCACCAGCAAGCACATGGCCACATTAAAGGACATTTTAAAAAGAAAATTGAAAATAGCTTCAGAAAATAAAGAGAGCAGAAAACACAGGGTTTTATTTGGGGCTGGGAAAATAAGGAACTGAATATTACCAGTTGTGATTTATTGGATGCAATATGCACAGCTTTAAAAACGGCTTAGCGCTGCAGAGGGGTCAAAATTGTCCCTGGGATTTAGGATTATGTTATCTTCTGTTCTGCAACATGACAAAAGTGTCATGGATGTGCTGATAGCAGGAATTGGAGACTGAGGATTAAGCAACAGCACAGATAGCGAACTGCTTTCTTCTGTTTGCCTTCCACAGGTTATGAAAAGATGCTGGGCCTATCTGAAGAAGGAATTAGCTTTGTGTCCTGTGGCTGAGCCACTGAGTAGTACATAGTCACCTACCAGTAAGGTTGGGTTGTTTTATTATTTAAACCAGGAGCTGACATCTACTGAGGAGTACTTGGGTCAGACAATGACGGCCACAAAGATCCGGATGACATGGATCTTAGAGTGTAAATGGGAATAGAGTGAAAACTGGATATGCTTTAGCAGCTGTACATGTTCTCTCCAGGCTGGGGGAAAGCCCTGAACAATAAGTGTTCCTTAATGCAGCTTAACAAGCTACCACAAGTATCTACACCATCTCCAAAATTACAAACCATTTACATGTAGTAGCAGCCAGTGGAGGCTGCTGGCTCTGACATAGGATGGTACAGTGGAACAAAGAGAGAAGCATGACTTGATTAAGGACAGGCAATTATGGATGAAGACAATCAGGAATGAGGCTGGGTGACTGAGGGACATTGCTTGTATTATGGAAGCGGCTGGAGGCCTTGATCAAGGATCAATCCCCTGTTGTGCTAGGCATTGTACACACAAAAGAACAATGGTCCCCTCCCTGCCCAAAACTTTATACTCCAAGAGCTAGGCCATGAAAATGCTCATGCAGCAGCCCAGACCAGCTACCTCCCAGTCTCCCCACTGAAGGAGTAAACCACGCCAGATCTATACCCAGCATAGCATGGCTCTGCCGATACACCAGCGCAGCTAAGCTAACCACTGTGCAGGGAGTGGGTGGATCAAGGCTCCTCCCGTTCCCCATTCCTTCCCACTTCGCTGCTCTGCAGATATGACTTCCCCTTCCATGCGGTGAATGGCGGCGTGGGTAGCCAGTACAAGGTAGTAAGGGGACACCTTCTGCCCCCTGAGCACTGTGCATAGCCAGGCAAGCTGGGCCTCAAGCTGTCCCTAAGCCTAAGAGACGACTGCTGGTTACACCAGACCGGAAGAGTGCAGGGTAACTATGAGACAGTTATGATTAGCATAACAAACAGAGGTCACAGTGCACCAGCAGCTTAACGGTTCACATTGGCTTCCATCCTGCAAAGGCGCATGGCTGCCAAGTAGGCAGAGCTTGCTGCTTATCTGCTCCCAGAGAAACAAGCTGGAGCAGATCTAGTGCAGCTTGCTGAGCAACAGCAGAGATCTCCTGCTTATAGCAGTGTTGCACATGTGCCCATACAGACTAGCCTGGCGTTTGTTCAATTGGAAATGCTGGTTTTCCTGCATTCCCTTTGCCAGGAAGATTTGCCTCTTGCAAAAGGCACATGCCTACTCCGAGTACTATAAGGGACTTCTAAAGGCCTGTTCCTTAATAGATGGAAATCAGCAAGGGTAACACCCAGCTCTTATATAGCACTCTGCATCTGTAGATCTCACAGCACTTTACAAAGAAGGTTAGCTAGCCCCATTTTACAGACAGAGACGTAAAGTGAGTTATCTAAGATCACACACACTACTATCTACCTCAGGCCTCCTGACTCCCAGCCCAGTGCCCTCTCCTGCAGACCATGCTGGCTCCCAGACAGCTCACTTTTCAGCTTGTATCTGAGCAAGCCTCAATATTTTTGACCTACTAATGGCAGGCACAGGTTTGCACCTGTGAGTATTCATGACAAGACTTTCAAAACCCTGCCCCGCCACATTGCGAGCACACATTGGGCACACCATCATCAGTCCAGTTTTAGGGGCACCACTGTCTCCAGCAATGTTATCCTGCCCCCCCCCCCCCCGCCCCTCCTCTCCACATGCTTACATGGAAAGAATATTTCAGTTCCGCAAACAAGTTGCTTTGCTCACTTATGGCTGCAGCACTTTAGAGTCTCTGGGCTGGGTTTGGGGCGTTCTTTTCAAGATGCCCTAAGTCCTGCAGTTGAACACACTTCTGTGAGGGGTTACTGTATGGTATGGCTTGTACTAGCTTTGCAGCAAAATGGCTCGTGGCAGAAGTAGAGCAATGCATGTGTAACCCACATCCAGTCAGCACGACGGGTCTCCCATGGCGTGTGGTAGCTGGGACACATCAGAGGCTGAACAGCTGTTACAACCATCGCTAACAGAGCTAGACTCTTTAGCGTAAGTAAACGTGGCTCAGGCTTTTATGACTCAGAGATCACAAGTCAGGTGGTGCCACCGATGACTCTCCCAAGGGTGTGACCTTATGCCTGGGGTCCCATTAAGAAGCCTCCTACTATCGTCTTACCTGTTGCAGTAGCTGTGTCTTAGAATGGAGCTCACCTGGCTGACTGCACTGTGTGGCGTCTTCAAGCTTCCCCTTACGCTGCTTAGAGCCATACAGGGTCAAATGCATAACATGCTGGCTTTGCACCTTTGAGCAGCTGGGATCTTCAAAGCTCATCGGCATTCTAAAGCAAAGCTGTTTGGAAGTCACACTGCTTGGTCTCTAGAAAACATTTGTCCACGGCAAAACACAGCTCCACCCTACAGTTTGGCATAATCCAACACAATTAGCAAGCCTAGAGGTCAGGAGAAATCCAAGAATGGAATAACAAAGCATTTTTGCTGGTGACCAGAAAGGTGGGGTTATAATAATGTTTTGGCTTTTCTGGAGCACCTGTCATCAGACAACCTCATGGCACTTTACAAACACTGAGCTGCAGCATACTCCTGTGAAGCAGGTCAGGATCATTCTCTGCATCTTACAGATGGTGAAAGAGAGAGGAAGGGTGTGTTTTCACCTCAGGGTTAGCCCAGGCTGTTACTCAGGTTTTAGCACAAATCCCCTCACGGGCTGCACAAGCAAAAGCCTTTTACCTGGGTTTGGAGGTACTTTAAACCTAGGCTAGCTCACCCTGCTGGGCGAGAACCTGGTCTCAGTTTTAAGTCCAGTTGGAATCTGCCCACTTTGCAGTGAGGCTGCGTCATTCGTGTGCTGATAGTCCTCCAACACCTTCTCACCATTCCCCCTGAAGGACGGACAAGTTCTCTCACAATTGACTGGGAATAGCACAAAGAATCACAGGCTATGCCCACAGACACACACAGGTGAGTACAGCACCAGTCAGGACATGGTAACACAGGTAGGGGGTGTGTGGATGCTCACACCGGAGCTAACTGCAGTGAAGACATACCCAAAGAGATTAAAGTGATTTGCCCAGGTCACACCACCTGTTAGTGGCAGAGCCCAGAATAACACGTCCACTCGTCTGACACCCATACTGTGCTCTAATCACTAGACATGGCTCCCTCCCTGGTTATGAACAGAAAGGCAAGAGTGGAATAAGGATACTTTGTTACTGCACTTAGCTCCTTGTTCTTTGCTTTCCAAGGCACATCTGCTTACCATCCTGTCAAACAATCTCATTCAGGCTTCTGGGACCACTGGTGATATAAGACAGATGTGTAGTCACTCACGATGTTCTATTCTAGCTCATGCATGGTCTACCAAATTACCAGCTCAACTGATTCCAGGCTGGTTCTTGTTGATGATAAGGTGGAACGCAGCGAGAACACAGCTTGATCCTCTGATGCCAGGCGGACTAGCAGGGCCAGCAACGGGAAGAGTCAGGCTTTGATTGATAACAACGTGCTTATTCCAGACAAACACCATTGGTGGAGAGTAAGTCACCACAATGCCTTTTATAGAATCTCTGTCTCTGACATCCTGGAGTTGGGGTAACCAGCTGGTGAGTGTGGGTTCCAAGTCCCACACTGTGCTGATCCACAGAGGATATGAGGGGTTCCAGCCCCCAGTTACACAAGCCTGATTACTTAGCTCCAGCTGCAGTAGCTCATGCTTTTAGTGATCCCTGGTTCAGTCCCCAGTATGTCAGCCAAGAGGGTGGCCGTCACATAAGCACCGGTGGTGCACAATGGATGGGCTGGATACTGGAGGTTATTGGTAAGTGTTTGTCCCTGATTTTTTACTTTAAAGACGTTAGTAGGAATCACTGGGTTACATAAAAAGAACAGGAGTACTTGTGGCACCTTAGAGACTAACAAATTTATTAGAGCATAAGCTTTCGTGGGCTACAGCCCACTTCATCGGATGCATAGAATGAAACATACAGTAAGAAGATTATATATATATATATATATATATATACACACACACACACACATACAGAGAAGTTGGAAGTTGCCATACAAACTGTAAGAGGCTAATTAGTTAAGATGAGCTATTATCAGCAGGAGAAAAAAACTTTAATCAAGATGGCCCATTTAGACAGTTGACGAGAAGGTGTGAGGATACTTAACTTAGGGAAATAGATTCAATATGTGTAATGACCCAGCCACTCCCAGTCTCTATTCAAACCCAAGTTAATGGTATCTAGTTTGCATATTAATTCAAGCTCAGCAATTTCTCGTTGGAGTCTGTTTTTGAAGCTTTTCTGTTGCAATATTGCCACCCTTAAATCTTTTACTGAGTGGCCAGAGAGGTTGAAGTGTTCTCCCACCGGTTTTTGAATGTTATGATTCCTGATGTCAGATTTGTCCATTTATTCTTTTGTGTAGAGACTGTCTGGTTTGGGCCAATGTACATGGCAGAGGGGCACTGCTGGCACATGATGGCATATATCCCATTGGTAGATGTGCAGGTGAACGAGCCCCTGATGGCGTGGCTAATGTGATTAGGTCCTATGATGGTGTCACTTGAATAAATATGTGGACAGAGTTGGCATCGGGCTTTGTTGCAAGGATAGGTTCCTGGGTTAGTGTTTTTGTTGTGTGGTGTGTGGTTGCTGGAGAGTATTTGCTTCAGGTTGGGGGGCTGTCTGTAAGCGAGGACTGGTCTGTCTCCCAAGATCTGTGAGAGTGCAGGATCATTTTTCAGGATAGGTTGTAAATCTTTGATGATGCGCTGGAGAGGTTTTAGCTGGGGGCTGAAGGTGACGGCTAGTGGCGTTCTGTTATTTTCTTTGTTGGGCCTGTCCTGTAGTAGGTGACTTCTGGGAACTCTTCTGGCTCTGTCAATCTGCTTTTTCACTTCAGCAGGTGGGTACTGTAGTTTTAAGGATGCTTGATAGAGATCTTGTAGGTGTTTGTCTCTGGCTGAGGGGTTGGAGCAGATGCGGTTGTATCGTAGAGCTTGGCTGTAGACAATGGATCGTGTGGTGTGGTCTGGATGAAAGCTGGAGGCATGTAGGTAGGCATAGTGGTCAGTAGGTTTCCGGTATAGGATGGTGTTTATGTGACCATCGCTTATTAGCACCGTAGTGTCCAGGAAGTGGATCTCTTGTGTGGACTGGTCCAGGCTGAGGTTGATGGTGGGATGAAAATTGTTGAAATCATGGTGGAATTCCTCAAGGGCTTCTTTTTCATGGGTTCAGATGATGAAGATGTCATCAATGTAGCGCAAGCAGAGGAGGGGCGTTAGGGGACGAGAGCTGAGGAAGCGTTGTTCTAAGGCAGCCATAAAAATGTTGGCATACTGTGGGGCCATGCGGGTACCCATAGCAGTGCCGCTGATCTGAAGGTATACATTGTCCCCAAATGTAAAATAGTTGTGGGTGAGGACAAAGTCACAAAAGTCAGCCACCAGGTTTGCCGTGACATTATCGGCGATACTGTTCCTGACAGTTTGTAGTCCATCTTTATGTGGAATGTTGGTATAGAGGGCTTCTATATCCATAGTGGCCAGGCTTATGCACCAAATACGTTTATCACAGTTTATCACACTGTGTCTGAATTTCTAAATGCACACACCACAAACAATAGATCTATAATCAAACAATGGCTCTATAATCCTTTGACAACCAATAGTTCTTAAAAGTATAGCAAACCAGAATGATATGCATCTCCCACTGAACACATAAACACATGTTCATGAGCATATTGGCAGCAAGAAGAGCCAGGTAAGGTTTGTGAGTGATGCAGGCTCTCAAGTGAGACATCAGCATTATCTCATTGGTCTTCTGACTGAATTGCTGAGGAACAGGATATTTTCCTGTAAATTAATTGATGCTGTAATTTGTGAATTAAGAAAAATGTTACAATTGAGACCAAAAATGTCCAGTTCCAGTCCCCTGCCCATGGTTGGCCCTATATCTACTTCTCCAGACCGCAGAGGTAGCCACGCTGCTGCTAAGCAACAGACGGGCCCCTAGACAGCCGGTGATATAACTAGATGGGTAAGTATGTCTGAGGTGAAATATGGGCCTAGGAACAGTTTCTGGGTCTACAGTAGATTTCTTCCAGTTGGTTCTTTCAGCTAGTTCATTCATCTACTCAGATTGGTTAGTCAATGGGTGTGGTTTCAGATTTCCATTGTGGGATAAACATGCCCCAAAGTCATGTCTGCATGGATGTTTAGTTTACTGTGTAAATCACACACATTTAGGAAACTGGGACCAAACCCTAGCTTCCAGTTCAGAGGCCACTAGCACTAAAGGAGAGCTTCTTTACCTGATAGTAGTAGAGGTCTCATTCTATGTTGGGGCTAGCCATCCGATGGCACCTGCGCCAATTCACTCATAGCTGGCATGTTACAAGCAAACCTCCCAATATTCAGAGGTGGATGCTATTTCTATTTGGTCATCCTTGTTACACCACCTGCCAGGTTTTTTTCCCATTACACAAACAACAACCCTATTCTTGAAGTCATAATGGGCTGTAGTGAGAGAGCAACAAAACACAGGTCTGCATGAGAGCACGCAGTGTGTGTCCTTTGTAGCCAGGTTGCATGTGAGCACAAAATGGCTGCTTCCTCTGCAGCAGGGAATGGGGCTTTACTCCATGTGTAGGTGCAGGAGACAGCAAGCAGATTCATAACACGTATATGCCACTACACGCTGTGGCCCACATCCTCAAAAGGTATTTAGGCACCTAAGTTCCATTGAAATTAATGGGAAGAGTTAGACCCCTAAATACCTTTGAGGCTCAGGGCCCATGTCTTCAAGGGATGGAATAGTTGTGCACTTGTCTGGTCCATGCCTTCCCTTTCCAACAAGTGTAGGGTGCCCTCTCCGATCCATGTTAAGGGCTTCCATCTGCCTCTGCCCTTACCACAGCTACCAAATTCTTCAGTAGCAAAGCAGGAAAAGTCCTGCACCCACTGCATCTGGACCTGGAGCGTGGCACACCCCAGCAGGAGCTCTGCACAGGAACCAGAAAAACCCTGCTCAGAGATGCAGGCAAGCATCAAAGGCACGGAAAGGTGTACAGCGCACCAAAGGGAGCTGCTAAATGCAGTTCTGTATTGAGATATATCCAAGTATAGACACGCTCTGGGAGTGTAAGCCTGACAATTGGACAGGGATTCCGAAGGCCATACCGGACTTTCAGAGAAGCAGGATCTTTTCAGAGTTTTATAGGAAGTCAGGCTTTGTATCTCATCCCACATCCTGCAAACTTCAGAGACAGCTGTTTGTGCGATTGGAGAGACTAGTCTAATTGGAGAGACTAATTTCAGGGAAATCATACTGAATACGTGGATAATCCTGGAGATTGTATTTATGTTGGTGATTTTTGCTTCGGCTCCACAGTGAGCATGTGAGCTGCATCTTCCAGCCTCCTTTGCTAGTTGGCTTGTGGTGTAATTGTGATTTAAGAACTCACTTTTGCTCAAACTGGCATATATTTCAGGGTCTTTCCTAATACACAATGGGAACAAGCCGGATCCTGAAATCTCTACTCACATGAGTCACACCTGTTGCCCGAATGGTCAGCGGGCCTACTCGTGTGAGTAATCGTTTCATGATTAGGCCCAAATATGAAGGCTTGGTCTTTCTAGGGACCTCCTTCAAGTGAAATGAGTCCCAGTTTTTGATGGCCCAGACAAAATGTTCAAAACCAAAATCAGTCATCTACAGGGGTGGAGCCAGTGATGTGACAAGATTCCTAGTAACTTGAGTGCATCATCACACATAGTTACCGGCATGCATGCTCTCTCTGTATGGGTCCTGGCTGGTTAGCATGGCTAATAATTTAAGAAAGAAATTGGAAAGAGTGGAAATGGTGCAGATATGATCCTATCGGACAGTACAGATCCAACAGGAGATTTAAGGTAATGTGGACCAATTCCATATTTTTCCAGAAATGCGAATAAATATGATCAGTCAATCCTACTGAATGTATTTTTTTCTGTTTAGTGCTAGACCAATCGTTGGGATGCCTGTCACCTGTAACCAGAGCAAGAGATGAGGAATCCCTCTTGTGTTGTTGGTCATGAATCTTCCCTTCCTAAACTATTTGATTTTCATGCCCAAGGGAAGCCTTAGATCCTGAAGTAGCCTTGATCTCTGGAATCCTGCATTTAACAAGGAACTAGGCCATGACACGACACATGACTTATCTATCTACAAAGAATTTTGGGTTGGAACCCATCACAGTGGTACCCACGTGCCTTCCAGACTGGCATAGGAAGGGCCCTAGTGAACCTGATTGAGTCTCCAACTCTACTTCTCTCTTCCGGGTCATAGGACACTTTGCTTGACTTAGGTTCTTTTCGGGGAAAAAAGGAGAAGATGCAGCTCTCTTACCTTTCTAAGGGCATGGCTACATTACAATCAGGGTGTGAATTGCAGTGGGTGTAGACAGACCTGTGCTAGCTTTAGCTAGCTTGGGTACAGATAGCAGTGAAGCTGCAGCAGCCTGTACAAGCCTACCCAGGACCCTGGATAATGGTGTGGGTGGCGAGCCTGCGCTGAAGTCTGTGCTGCCATGGCTTCACGGTTAGTGGTACACAAGCTAATGAGAAGAAGCTAGCTCAAATACATCTACACGTGCTGCAAGTACACTCCCAGTGGCGGTGTAGACATACCCGTACCATAAGGCTATGTCTACACTGGCGCACGTACCCAACTACTGGATCACGTTCATGCTTGCAAGTACTTCACATACTTGCACCCGAGAGTCCACATAAACTGTACTGGGCCCAGGTATAAAGCTGTGTACATGCATACACACATGTCCACGCTGCTAATCTAGGTACACGAGGTTAGCGCTATCATTTCAGGGGTGATATCCCAGGGCTCTTTTCATCACAGGGAGACTCTCTAAGACCTGGCAGTTTCAGTTAACTTAGCCCCACATGTCTTTCCCTCAAAAATTTGGTTGAAGTAATGGACCAACTAGACAATGAAGTGTTCCTGCTCCCCATTGCAGGAGGGAGGTTTCTGCAGTAGAGGAGAGGCTCTAGGAGACACTGGATGATATTTTGGCAGCAATTTCTGATTCGTCAAGGATGGCAGGCCACGAGGAACAATGAACATTAATTTATGTCACAGTTGAGAGAGATGCTGATTGCTACTATTGCTGTGATTTTCCTATTGGTTCACGGTCATTTCTGGTGCAGGAAAACAAGCACGGAGTGGTGGAATCACATTGTCTTGGAAACATGGATGACCAGCAGTGGCTGCATAACTTTCAGATGAGGAAACAGATCTTCATGGAGCTGTGGGAGAAGCTTCCACCAACTCCCCAGTGCCAGAATCCTTGATTCAGGGAAGTCATACATGTTAAAGCAGGTTGCTATTGCTGTGAAAGCTGGCTACTCCTGGCAGCTTTCACAGCATTGAAAAGCACTCTGGGGTTGGAAAGTCAACTGTTGGGACTGAAGTTGTGGCAGTTTGTGAGGCAGTTAAATCCATGGCTCACCCATTGGTGGTTGCCATAAAAAACTTTCCAGAAATAGCTGGTTTTCAGAGGCTGGGTTTTCCCAACTGTGCAGGGGCCGTCGATGGCAATCAGAAGTCCCAACACTTTGCCCACCACAAGGGACAAGCGAGTATGTGAACTGAAAAGGTTACTCTTCAATCATTCTGCATGGCTTGGTGGACCACATATGCAGATTGATGAATACCAACATGGGGAGCACGGGAAAGGATCGTGACAGCAGGGTGTTGTGGAGAAGTGGGAAGCAGGGACTTTATTCCCCAGAAACTCAGTTGTTGTTTATGGTGTATGCCAATGGGTATTTTGTGACCCTGCCTACCTGCTCCTGCCTTGGCTCATGAAGCCATATCCCAGCAATGATGGCTCTGGAAAAGGGGAATTCAATTGCAAGCTAAGTAGCTGCAGACTGGCCTTGGAATGTGCTTTTGGTAGGCTGACGGCTCTTTGGCAATGCTTGCACACCCGTCTGGATGCCAGAGGCAAACACTGTTCCTGGGATCATGGTCTGCTGTGCACTGCACAACATTTGAGAGAGTCAAGCAGAATATTTTCATCCCGAGTGGGCTCGGGACCCATCTGCTTTACAAAGTCTAGGCAGGCAACTGGATCCCACATGTGCTGTATACAGGTCCCAGGTCCTAGCTTGCGAGGGAAATTAGGGACACCATATGTGCAGCATACTGGCACAAAAGCGAGGCACAGGCTGACTTCTCCTTGTGCCAAGGGACACCTTCACATCCTTTCTGTGAAGCTGCTTTAACTGCACCTGAGGGAAATACTCCATCATACTTACCTGCCTATACAAATTTTTAAGTGTTTTGTTCCCATCTGATTGGCTGTTCCTGAAGATTATTATCCATTTCTGTGTGTTACACTGCAAAAATTTACAAAGCCAATTATTAGCAAGCACCTGTGTTAACAGTTTTGGGGCTAGGTTTCTGCTGTGGAGGGTGGCAGCTGTGTGATGCACTCGTTGTGAAATGTTTTTGTCCATTTCATAATTAAACCTGAACGTAAACCAGTTAATCAGTTGTGATTCATTTTCAAAAAGGAATGGGGATTACTGATGACAGCAGTGGTTTCTGGCTCTTTTACATATGACTTGTAAAATAAAAAATAAGTCCTTAACTTAATTTACTATAGTATCCGCTGGCCTATTTCAGACAATGGCTTATGGTTTTGCATTAGAAGGGGTGAAGGACTCATTTGTACTTCTTTTTCAAAATACTGGGTTTCTAAGTATTGTGCCTGTTAACACAATTCACAGCTGGATTGAACCTCTCCTTTAAACCTTTCCAAAGCTGTTTACAGTTTGTGTCCCCACCCCATCCCAATGATGTTGACAAATGCTGTCATTGGGTGTCTGCCAAATATTTTGGTGCCTTAAGTGCATAACACAATTCATTCCTTTTTTGAAACCTCTGTTATCATGAGTTCCTGAAGTAATCAGAGTGTTCTTGATAGGTGGCCATGGTGGGTAGGGGCCGAGGAAAAATGCAGTCGTTGCGTTAATTTATCCACTAAGAATTGTCACCAGTACCGAGTGCAATTCACAGGTGTTAGGTTTCAGAGGAACAGCCGTGTTAGTCTGTATTCGCAAAAAGAAAAGGAGTACTTGTGGCACCTTAGAGACTAACCAATTTATTTGAGCATGAGCTTTCGTGAGCTACAGCTCACTTCATCAGATGTATACCGTGGAAACTGCAACAGACTTTATATACACACAGAGAATATGAAACAATACCTCCTCCCACCCCACTGTCCTGCTGGTAATAGCTTATCTAAAGTGATCAACAGGTGGGCCATTTCCAGCACAAATCCAGGTTTTCTCACCCTCCACCCCCCCACACAAATTCACTCTCCTGCTGGTGCTAGCCCATCCAAAGTCGGGCTATTTCCTGCATAGATCCAGGTTTTCTCACATCCCCCCCACCCCCATACACACACAAACTCACTCTCCTGCTGGTAATAGTTCATCTAAACTGACCACTCTCCAAGTTTAAATCCAAGTTAAACCAGAACATCTGGGGGGGGGGGGGGTAGGAAAAAACAAGAGGAAACAGGCTACCTTGCATAATGACTTAGCCACTCCCAGTCTCTATTTAAGCCTAAATTAATAGTATCCAATTTGCAAATGAATTCCAATTCAGCAGTTTCTCGCTGGAGTCTGGATTTGAAGTTTTTTTGTTTTAAGATAGCGACCTTCATGTCTGTGATTGCGTGACCAGAGAGATTGAAGTGTTCTCCGACTGGTTTATGAATGTTATAATTCTTGACATCTGATTTGTGTCCATTTATTCTTTTACGTAGAGACTGTCCAGTTTGACCAATGTACATGGCAGAGGGGCATTGCTGGCACATGATGGCATATATCACATTGGTGGATGTGCAGGTGAACGAGCCTCTGATAGTGTGGCTGATGTGATTAGGCCCTGTGATGGTGTCCCCTGAATAGATATGTGGGCACAATTGGCAACGGGCTTTGTTGCAAGGATAAGTTCCTGGGTTAGTGGTTCTGTTGTGTGGTATGTGGTTGTTGGTGAGTATTTGCTTCAGGTTGCGGGGCTGTCTGTAGGCAAGGACTGGCCTGTCTCCCAAGACTTGTGAGAGTGTTGGGTCATCCTTTAGGATAGGTTGTAGATCCTTAATAATGCGTTGGAGGGGTTTTAGTTGGGGGCTGAAGGTGACCGCTAGTGGCGTTCTGTTATTTTCTTTGTTAGGCCTGTCCTGTAGTAGGTAACTTCTGGGAACTCTTCTGGCTCTATCAATCTGTTTCTTTACTTCTGCAGGTGGGTATTGTAGTTGTAAGAAAGCTTGACAGAGATCTTGTAGGTGTTTGTCTCTGTCTGAGGGGTTGGAGCAAATGCGGTTGTATCGCAGAGCTTGGCTGTAGACGATGGATCGTGTGGTGTGGTCAGGGTGAAAGCTGGAGGCATGCAGGTAGGAATAGCGGTCAGTAGGTTTCCGGTATAGGGTGGTGTTTATGTGGCCATTGTTTATTAGCACTGTAGTGTCCAGGAAGTGGATCTCTTGTGTGGACTGGACCAGGCTGAGGTTGGTGGTGGGATGGAAATTGTTGAAATCATGGTGGAATTCCTCAAGGGATTCTTTTCCGTGGGTCCAGATGATGAAGATGTCATCAATATAGCGCAAGTAGAGTAGGGGCTCTGCTTAGAAGTGCTTAAGTTTTTGGGAGCAGGAGGTTTGCAGGAGAAGAGGGGTATTTGGTACAGAGCGCTGACAGATGCTGTGTGTAATTACCAGTATGTTACCTTTCTGTTTTCAGTTTTAGTTTTAGAACAATCGACCCATCCTATGTGTAAGATATCTGCAACGGAGAATGAGTAGAGGTTTTTACTGTGCAGAAACTACACTGCACTTTCCCCCCCTCCCTCCTCTATGTCCTTGTGGCTTCAGAGATTTGTGAAGCTTGGGCAGAGAGACTAAAAAAAAGTATTTCAATTGTAATGGTTCCAAAGTTGTAAATATAATACGATTACATTACTTAAAAAGCTTAAGGCCCATTTCCAAACTAAAAACGCACTGCCAGCGTTCACCAGAACCAGGTAATGTACGGAAATTGTGATGTTGAAGGGTTACTTTGTAGAAAAAGTTAAAAAGAACAATGAAAGCAACAACTAAACTCTTACACAATTGCAGTGAAATTTTCTATAGACCATTTTCTGAAGAAAAGACCTTTTTCTGAAAATACAAACAACATTTAGAAGGGGGAAAAAAAGTGTTGGTGAATACCAGCAATACCGCTCAGATTGTAATGACTCTGTGTCTGTCTCCTTCCTCTCCTCATCAGAAGGGGTGAATGACAAGCAATCATAGCACCGACTCTGTGGATGCTCCGGGGCTGGAGCACCCACGGGAAAAAATTAGTGGGTACTCAGCACCCACTGGCAGCCAAGCTCCCTCCGCCCCCTCCTCTCCTCCTCCAAGTGCGCCGCATCCCCACTCCTCCGCCTACCTCCCAGTGCTCACTGCCCAACTGCTGCCAAACAGCTGTTTGGCGGCGCTTTGGACTTTCTGGGAGGGAGTGGGAGGAGCAGGAACACGGCGCACTCAGGGGAGGAGGCTAAGACGAGGTGGGGCAGGGGGTGGAATGGGGGCAGGGCGAGGGCAGTACAGGGGCAAGAAGAGGCAGGGGCGGGGTCAGGGGCGGGGCGGGGGGGGTCGAGCACCCACCAGCCAAAGGGGAAGTCGGCACCTATGCAAGCAATAATGACAGGCTGTGACATGTAGGGACATCTCCTGCCAGAAGGTTATGGAGCTGGTACAAGCTGCTGTTCAGGACTCCTGCAGTCCTACCATTGTCCACCTGTTCAGTCAGGGGGGTATGATGAGCTGGTCCTATGGGCTCGACAGCAGTCAGATGCTGCACTCTGAGCAGGAGAGGATTCTGAACCAATACTAGAAGGAAGGAACGGGAGCATTCACTAATAGGGGTGAGGGCTGACAAAGAGCCTGCTGTTTCCTTTCCCTGAGGAACTCATATTGCTTCTCCATTGCCTCCATCCCTGCGAGCAAGTCCCCCCGGCCCTTCTCCCTGTCTTCTCGAGCATTCTGTTCCTGCCCTCTATGCAGAACTTTCTCACTCCTGGGAGCAGGCTGTTCTCACTCCTCTCTTTTCCAGTGCAAAGGGAGAGAAAGAGAGCACTATATTTTGGTCCTCAGGACCAAGCTAAGACATCCCCCGCCCCATAACTTGGCCACAATTTTATAGGCCACCATTTTGATACTTTTCAGCAATGCAACTTGTCTCAACAACCTTTGTTCTCATAGGCCATTTGCAGCCCATGAGCAGCACGCAGAGGCACATAATGCTGAGAAAATTTTATGAGTGGTTTTAAAAATTGTAACTGTTTTCGCTGTCTCAGGGGCAGGGCGGGGCAGGGAGCATTGAAGTCCTTCCAGGGGCTATGTTACCAGTTTACAAGTTCTTCTTTTAAGGCTGGCCAACATTTGGAGAATGTAGCAGTATTCAAAATACCGCACTGGAAATGAGAAGTGGCTTTCCAGTCCTGTGGGGGGAGGGGATTCAGCACTGTATGCTAGGGAAATATTTCTGCTAATGATCACCCCTCCACATATAGCTGAATGGAGGGGTTTGGTCAGCTACGAAGGTGGTCTGAGTACATTCACACCACCAGTGAACCTTAAGAACCAGCTGGAATTCCTGTTGCATGAGAAATTTGATGACATGTGCTTACAGAATTGAGCGGGTATTAGAATGGAAGTCGACTACATTCTGAGCTAGCATGTGGAGATTTCATGCCCCAGGAGATCTGAACAATGAATGCCCCCTCCCCGCAACAGTGCCAGGGAATTCTGCCCCTGTGCCTGCCCCACACTGGTGACATGGACAGGAAAATAAAGAAGTGATGTTTCTGTCCTAAGTGTTTTAAAAATCCAGCTCAGCACCACAAGCCTGAACCTCACACTACAGGAAAGGGACACAATACTGATTTGTCTATGACTGCCAGACAGAACACCTCCACCACTCAGTCTGGCTTGTCGCCTGGCTCTCTGTGAGGAGATGGCAGAGACGGATACTTTAACTTTGCAAAGATTCCAGAGGAGAGTTTGAATGTTGAATATTGAAACCACCTTTTCCTTACAGAAGTGTAAGTTGTCTGGACATGTGTTCCCCCTTCCCCAACCAGGACATTCTCTCTCTCTCACACTCACACACACACACACACCTGTGCTGCGCAGCCCTAGGACCCCTGCTGCCTGGCAGGGGACAGAGAAATGGACAGACATAAGGGACTTTGCTGTTTCAGAAATTTGCTTTAGAGGCCAAGGCACAGATCCTTTCAGCGTGGTTCCTCGGACGTCCATAAAGACGTTGCGTTGTCCCTCTGGGGTGGAGCAGAGGAGGGGCTGGACACAGGGGAGGAACGTTGGAAGGGTTTGGTGTTGGCACAGGTACCACAATGGTGTGGCTTCAGCAATGCGTGCCACACAAGCAGACAGAGAGCAATGGACGGCACGTTATCCAGCAATGAAAAAATAAGTGCACGTTACTTCAATCCTCTTGATCCTAACGTTGGAAATTTAGCCACACAAAGAGAGAGGAGGATATTGGTGGGGAGCTTGGGCACCATTGTAACTTACCAGCCGGGGCTTATGGTTCCTGCAAAGGCAGGAGGATACACATCCACAACCTGGATCTCTGGGTAAATGTGCAGAACAACCTCCTCCTTGTCTTCCGGGGCTCCTCCTTGGTCCCTCCTGCCTCACTGCCCTCACCTGCCTCAGCGGCCTGTTGGACAATGAGGCTGGCTGGGTTTAGGCTTAAATCGAGAGCTACTTCAAGCTCAATACTGCAGCCCCTGACTGTACCCGGTCCAGCTCCAGGGGCTGGTGCAACAAGCCCTCCCAGACCAACTGTCCTTGGCCTTCCTGTACAGGAGCCTCAAGTACTTCATTGGCTCCCTGCAGTCTGGTGAATGGCCAGCTCCTCCAGCCTCCATGAAATTTGCCAGTACAGATGAATGTTCCCCGCTGTTCAGGCCAAAGTTGTGGAGGGTGCTGTACTCCATACTCTGCCCAGACGTCGACCAGCTCCCTGCTCTGCTCAGTGGCCCCAGTGGCTGCTTTCAGGGCCGGACCCATAGCTGTAAAGAGGGCAGTTGGAAGCTGTTCTGATGTGATCAGTGCAGCGTGTTACTACCCATGCTTTATCGGGGGACAGGCACCTAGAGATTGGGTGAGAGCCAGTAAGAAAAGGGTTCAGGGCATTGTGGGAATAAATGTGGAGGGCTATTGATACTCGAGATGTGGTACCTGCCCTGCCCCTGTCCACACTGCAAACTGGCCTGCGTATGGGGCCATGCTACTAGCCATGCCCCACAGAAATGCTAGCTTGTTTGCCCTCTACTCCCCTGGAGAGAAATGCTTCAGGGGTTTAGGCACGAAGCCTCACACGGACAGTCACTAGTGCAGACGTAGTCTTAGAGTAGCAGTTTTCCTGGCAGTTTTCACATCTCAAGTCAAGATGTTTGATGTAAAAGGTCTTAGAAAAATCACGGCCTCAATGAAGTCATTTCCAGTAGCAAAAAGAGATTTGAGTTTCAACTGTTTTAAAAGTTGGACAAGGAGGTTGTTAGGTCCAGGTGTTTTCCATGAATTTTATACCCTGAATCTATCCAATGTTAATTGGGCCACCATCTGATGGCACAGATCTGGGGAAAGTGAGTAACTATCTAAGTTAGTGAAGATTCCGTTGAATTCTCTTTGGTCAAAGTTATCAGCACCAGCACACAGCAATTCATAGGGCTGCCTGGATTAATTGATAGCTTTGCTTTCAGTTGTAATTGGCCTTTTTTTTTTTTTGGACTACGAAGAAACATAATTCTTGATCCTTTCTGCTTTGAAACGTCTGGCTATGAGTTTTTCTGCCATGTCCCCTAGTATCTTCTTTCTATTAAGCCTATGAACCACTTGTCCCAAAGTGTTATCACACTGTCCATGCTTTGCGTTTATGAGAAATATTGGTAGACCTGTGAAGCTGAAGGATCTTGGATCTTCTGCTTGCTTTACTTAACTGCTTAGTTCCTCTGTTCTTTGTCCCTCCCGGGAGGTAAGCTTCATGCATTCTTCTCTAACCGAGGTTTTCAAAGCTTCAAAGGAAGTGCTATCTGTCTTGAGTGAAGTTAGAAATACTCTTTTTAATCACACCTCTGAATGGCCCTTTAACACTGAGGAGCGCAGCTCGCATCTAGTCAAAACAGTATTATTTGTATTGTAGTAGCACGTAGGAACTCCAGTCATGGACCAGGAGCCCATTGCGCTGGTGCTGTACAAACTCAGAACAGAGAGACAATCCCTTACAACCTAAGGATGGTTTAATGTATCCTTTGGGCCCAATTCTAAATACTTCTATAAGGGAGCGGAGAATAAGGCCTCAGTGCAATATGGCATCAACAAGAAAGAAATCAATCCTTGACTATAATAAATGTAGAGCAGAAAAAAAGTTAATAGCTGCTTTCAGAAGTGCTTCAATACTGATTTAATTGCTGTGTCAGTTACTTTGGTTGGCTTATTGATCATTGGTCACTTGAGCCCCAATTCAAGAAAGCACTTAAGCATGGGCTTGACTTTAAACATGGACTTAAATCCCATTAAAGTCAATGGAACTTAAACCCATGCTTAAGTGCAGCATGCTTTCCTGAATCGGTGACTCTCTGACTTGACTAAAGGCCTAACCACGATGGAATGTCAAACCCATCTCAATCTGCAGAGTGCATCTTCTTTGTTGGATGTGTCACTGTATGTCCTTAAAGAATCCATGAAGAAGCCTTTGTTTGACTGGTGTAGAGAAGGCAAAACTGTGTTCAGCACCCCAGAGCTGGAGCAGCCCCCTTTAGAATGAGGGAACAAGCCCTCTTTCTTCACCAGGAGCTGAACCACATTCAAATCACAGGGAAGGAGAGAGAGTGGGGAAAAGGGAGGCTGGGGAGCCATGTTTGACATCAGGTGTCAAATGCAGTTTCTTTTCTAGTGCAGGAAACCTTTTCCCTCTGTAATGTACTAAAGAAAGAAACCAGGATGCTGAGTTGCACTGCAAGAAGAATAGCCAATAAATCAGGGTGAACAGGATTTTTTACTATGTAAGGGAACAGTTAAGTCTCAACTGGAGAACCGTATATGTGATTACTGACCTTGTCTCAGAAACTCTATAATCACCCTTGAGGGATAAAGCCATGGAGAACGATACCACGTTTTCAAAATTTCCAGGCTATTAGCATTAGGCAAAGTTGAGGAAATAGGAGTTTATTTTCCCTGCAAAAGGCGATCTGGGGGCAGTGATCTCATCGCCGCTTTTGGAAATTATAAAAAGGGCTGAAATTGCTCCTAACAAACCTCTGCACACTGAGAAAATATGAGGAAAGAGGAGTGTGTGATGTGAACTTTGGTGTTACTTTCATGTGAAGGGTAATAAACATATGGACCACATTACCAGGGAGATCCATGGGCCGTAAAAAAGCATGAATAGGATCAAGGCGGGGGGAACAGGTGAGAAAACCCAACAGGCTAAAGTATATTGGGATGCCAGCAGCTTTTCCTTACTCCAGGGACTGGCTGCATAGTCTTATGTCAATGTTTTGCTCAGCTCGCTGTAGCCTTTCAAAGCAGTCTCGGAGCTTTCCTGCCAGCTTGAATTTTAAAAATGATTTTCAAAAGTGTTTCCCACATGTGCATGCACTGAAGCGAAATTCCTGCCCGTGGTCTCCTCTGAGTGCGCAAGAGAGAGTGGCTCTTTACAGAAGGCTGAAGCAATCGGTTCAGGAGAAAATCCAAGGACCGGGTTAGAGTCTGCTAAACCCCAACCTGATGCTGGGAGCGTGCCTCGGAGAGCTGTTTACTTTTTAAGGATGTGTGCATGGTGATGCAAACGTACTGTGTGAGGAAGAGAGGGCCAGGCACTTTCCAATGGCTGGCCTTAGAAGAGCTGTATGCCCCAAGAGCCGAAGCCAGGAACCCAGGAAGGACAGCAGCTGAGCCTTAGCAAGGCAAGAGGAATCCTGGGCTCCCAAGGCCCAGCCAAAAAGCACTGGGTGGACAGCACCAAGCAGGAATCCTTCACCGAAGGAGCCTAGGCCAACAGAAAAGGAACAGCTTGCGGCCAGCCCTCTGGAGAAGAAGGCAGCTAAGAAGAACCCTCTACTCTAGGAGCTATATGGGGAGCATGGAGAGTAGAGAGCCAGTCTCAGGGAAGAGCATCTACCAGGGAAATCACCCACTCCAGGGACCCAGTCCTGGAACTCTGGCTGGTAGAGGAGACTGGGTTAAAGGTCACAAAACTCGGTGGGGCTGAAAACCCAAACTACTCTGGGTTCTCATGCCTTGATTGGAAGATACCCCTCTTACTGGGTACCTAACCCTGTTCCTTGCAAAGGAAGCTTCCTGGCTGATGTCAGCGGGCAGAGTATCTAGCCCCAAATGGTCAATATTCGTTGCATCAGGTGACACTACCATATGGATTGTACCTTACAGTGGGGTGATTTTCCAAATAGCAGCTCGACTCATTTGCAGCCCTATTGCTACTGCCATCACAGGTGGCTCTTCCTCATAGAATCTGGAGCTCAAAATGCACTATTAGATCATCTCGCCCATTCCCCAGCCAGGGCAGTTCCCTGTTGCACCATTACTAACGCATCGTCCAGGCTGTTCCACAGCCTAATAGCAGCCATCACAAGGATATTTTTCCTAATGTTCAACCAGAGCGTTCCCTTTTCTTCATTTCATCCCACTGCTTCTCGTCAATATCCTCCTGCAGCACCCTAAGTAGTTTCTCTCCTGTTTGCTGCAGTCGCAGCCTCAGACCTTGTTATGTCAACCAGCCACTCGAGATGGACAAAGAGTCTCACTTTGCCAGAATGTGTTACACCTTCCCCCAGATCATGAAGCTCATCCTAAGCATCAGAGGTCGGCAGCAATTCAAATCCCAGGTGGGCCACCAATTGTAAAGGCATCCCTGGCTAGGTTATGTGTGGGAACCGAACTGAGAACCTCTGGATCGAAAAGCAAGAAGCTCTATAATTTGAGCTAAAGGCCCAAATCTGTGCTTTGCAGGCAATAGCAAATTTAAGCCTCTTTCTATCATCCCCACTAGAGGGAGACAAAGACCCACATTCTGCCAGCCTGAGTTACTGCATTTACGCTCGTCAAATACTCCTAGACATAACTTGATTTTTACCTGTTTGCATTAGTGTCACCACCACATGCTCCACACATTTCCTCCACACTAACTACCTGGCAGTGAAAAAGGGATAAGACTTACATTTAAAATTCCCCTTTCATGCAGGACGATCCAAAGTGCGTTACAGAAGAGGACATATAGGCCTTGACTACACTGGCGGGGGGGGGAATCGATCCAAGTTACTCAACTTCAGCTATGTGAATAATGTAGCTGAAGTCGATGTACTTAGATCTACTTACCACGGTGTCTTCACTGGGGTAGGTCAACTGCTGACACTCCCCCGTTGACTCCGCCTACGCTTCTCACTACGGTGGAATACTGGAGTCAACGGGAGAGCGCTCTGTGGTCGATTTGTCGTGTCTTCACTAGACAGGATAAATCGACCCCCGCTGGATTGATCGCTCCAGAGGTAAGTGTAGACATGCTCCCAGGGATTAACCATCTACTACTGAAATTCAGCCACTTCTGGGGAAGGAACATGACAACTGTTCTACGTACAAGTGCTTTGGGGTTTCCTCATCCTCATTCAGACTGAAGTTGTACAAACTAAATTAGAGCCAGCCTGAATCTGACTTACAGGAAGGCTGCTTTGGCAGCGGGAAGAGGTCTTTGTGCGAATGAGATGCGAGCCTAGCTCTGATGTTATATTTGGCACAGCGGTAACACCAAGTATGCCCAGCAATTATAATACTGCAATGATGAATATTTGTAGGTTTATTGAGCAACGAACCTGTTATGAATGTCAGATCACTGGCCGAGAAATATTTGCACCTCATGGGATAAATCACGGACAATGAAGGAGATCTGCTGATGTGCTTGTTCACATGGAGTTAGGACAGTAAATCTATTCCTTTCCTGCACTGGAGGAAATGCATTTGTGAACAGTGTGTGTACAAGCCTTTGGAGGGAAGTGAAGAAATATTCAGACTAAATTCTTTGGGGAAGGGACTGTCTCTATGCATTTGTACTATGCCTAGCTCACTGCAGCCTTGATTGGGCCCTCTGGGTACTGCCATAACAAATATTAGATGAGAGGAATAACTTTTCCAGTGGAAACTATAAGGGGAATTTAGGCAGGCACAATAGACTAAATACTAGCCCTAAACGCCACAAGAGTGCAAGATCAGCTGCAGAGTGCAGCTAAGCCACAGATGCAGCTGCTCCTCGCCCCTTTTCTGTGAACCCTTCCTACGTTCCTCCAGGTATCATAACCCCAGTATCCTTGTGACTGCTCCATGGTGGTCACGACAGACCAGGAATTGTGTTTATCTGTATATGTGGGAAGGAGCAGGAGCAAGCCTGTGTAGAGTCTCTGGGGTTAGGGAACTCACTGACATGAAACCCCATGCCTCGAGTGACTCCACATCCTGCTATTGTGGGTTGGACCTACAGCCCCTATATGCCACTCCAACCCTGGACTGGCCTGTCTCCAGGAATCAATTGGCCCATTCAGAACCTGCTTACTTGGAAAGCCCTAAATCCCATATAACCATGGGCCATGATTTGGCTCAGTGCAATTGCCCGAGATGGGACACAGCCAGGATATCAGGAAAGACAGCCCAGCTTTGAGGAGAAGTGCCATAGGATGTTCAGTGACCATAGAAGGGAAAGGTGGAACTCAATTTAACACTTCATATGAGAGGTGGTACCGTCAATGGCACAAAATCCTCAACACCATGGGCCACTGACATCTCCTCCAGCACCTGGGTTTTTACTAGAGCTCTCTCTCATATCCAGAGCCTACGAGATCATACACCCAAACAGCAAACCCATCATTCCCCACCTCCCAGGCCCTTTAGGAGAGGCCTTCACAGGTTATTTTTTCCTAATCATGAACATTCTATCCATCAGATCCATTTTCAAAGAAGCAGGTGAAAAGCAGTCATTAGGGACAGATCATTCTTCTCTGCTATTAGAGAAAAAAAGTCCCAGTTTTGCATGTAAAGCAAAAGAATACAACCTAGAGCTTGCTAGTAAAATGCTGCTATGATAGTCACGTTGAGTGCACTGGAAGCTGGTGCGGTGTGACTGTAATCTGCTGTGTCTTTACTACTAATCACACTTTAATGAGAGAAAATTGAATTTCCAGGCACACATTAATAATGGATGTATGAATTAACTCTTAGGAACCATCTCATGATGGCTTTGCTGTGCTGTAATGATTATAGACTTTACATCCACATTAGATGGTCTTTCCTAAGTGTGCACAGGTGAGACTTGAAGCTGGAATTTGGGCTCTAGGAGACTCAGAGACATCTGCAGAACATGGCAGTGTGACAACTCCAGGGCTTCTTGTGAAAGCCAACATTGCCTTGGCATTATGAACCATGCCAGCCACCTGCTATTCAGAGTGCACATCAGGGCCTTGCTTTTAGTATATAAAATCTGAAATATTATAGACCTGGTCTACAGCACCTCCTGTTATTGTAACCCTATTGGTCAGTGGGTGTCAGAGTCTGGCTCTTACTTCAAGCTATAGAGACTTTTGCTTTTAATTCTCATCCTGGAGGTCCCTGGTTCTGTTCCGTATGTATCAGCCACGATTGTGGCTGTCACAGCAACGGAGGTCAGCATCATTGGACCTGTTCATCTTGTGATACCACCTTTTTCACTAAGGGTATGTCTACACTACGGAATAAGGTCGAATTTATAGAAGTCGGTTTTTTAGAAATCGGTTTTATAAATTCGAGTGTGTGTGTCCCCACAGAAAATGCTCTAAGTGCATTAAGTGCATTAACTCGGCGGAGCGCTTCCACAGTACCGAGGCAAGCGTCGACTTCCGGAGCGTTGCACTGTGGGTAGCTATCCCACAGTTCCCGCAGTCTCCGCTGCCCATTGGAATTCTGGGTTGAGATCCCAATGCCTGATGGGGCTAAAACATTGTCGCGGGTGGTTCTGGGTACATATCGTCAGCCTCCCGTTCCCTCCCTCCCCCCGTGAAAGCAAGGGCAGACAATCATTTCGCGCCTTTTTTCCTGAGTTACCTGTGCAGACGCCATACCACAGCAAGCATGGAGCCCGCTCAGGTAACCGTCACCCTATGTCTCCTGGGTGCTGGCAGACGCGGTACGGCTTTGCTGCACAGTAGCAGTAACCCCTTGCCTTCTGGCAGCAGACGGTGCAATACGACTGGTAGTCGTCCTCATCGTGTCCGAGGTGCTCCTGGCCGCGTCGGCTGGGAGCGCCTGGGCAGACATGGGCGCAGGGACTACATTTGGAGTGACTTGACCAGGTCATTCTCTTTAGTCCTGCAGTCAGTCCTATTGAACCGTCTTATGGTGAGCAGGCAGGCGATACGGACTGCTAGCAGTCGTACTGTACCATCTTCTGCCAGGCAGGCAAGAGATGAGGATTGCTAGCAGTCGTATTGCACCATCTTCTGCCAGGCAGGCAAGAGATGGGGATGGCTAGCAGGCGTACTGTACCATCTTCTGCCGAGCAGCCATGAGATGTGGATGGCATGCAGTCCTTCTGCACCGTCTGCTGCCAGCCAAAGATGTAAAAGATAGATGGAGTGGGTCAAAACAAGAAATAGACCAGATTTGTTTTGTACTCATTTGCCTCCTCCCCTGTCTAGGGGACTCATTCCTCTAGGTCACACTGCAGTCACTCACAGAGAAGGTGCAGCGAGGTAAATCTAGCCATGTATCAATCAGAGGCCAGGCTAACCTCCTTGTTCCAATAACAACGATAACTTAGGTGCACCATTTCTTATTGGAACCCTCCGTGCAGTCCTGCCTGAAATACTCCTTGATGTACAGGCACCCCCTTTGTTGATTTTAGCTCCCTGAAGCCAACCCTGTAAGCCGTGTCGTCAGTCGCCCCTCCCTCCGTCAGAGCAACGGCAGACAATCGTTCCGCGCCTTTTTTCTGTGCGGACGCCATACCACGGCAAGCATGGAGCCCGCTCAGCTCACTTTGGCAATTAGGAGCACATTAACCACCACACGCATTATTCAGCAGTATATGCAGCACCAGAACATGGCAACGCGATACCGGGCGAGGAGGCGACGTCAGCGCGGTCCCGTGAGTGATCAGGACATGGACACAGATTTCTCTGAAAGCATGGGCCCTGACAATGCATGCATCATGGTGCTAATGGGGCAGGTTCATGCTGTGGAACGCCGATTCTGGGCTCGGGAAACAAGCACAGACTGGTGGGACCGCATAGTGTTGCAGGTCTGGGACGATTCCCAGTGGCTACGAAACTTTCGCATGCGTAAGGGCACTTTCATGGAACTTTGTGACTTGCTTTCCCCTGTCCTGAAGCGCATGAATACCAAGATGAGAGCAGCCCTCACAGTTGAGAAGCGAGTGGCGATAGCCCTGTGGAAGCTTGCAACGCCAGACAGCTACCGGTCAGTTGGGAATCAATTTGGAGTGGGCAAATCTACTGTGGGGGCTGCTGTGATGCAAGTAGCCCACGCAATCAAAGATCTGCTGATATCAAGGGTAGTGACCCTGGGAAATGTGCAGGTCATAGTGGATGGCTTTGCTGCAATGGGATTCCCTAACTGTGGTGGGGCTATAGATGGAACCCATATCCCTATCTTGGCACCGGAGCACCAAGCCGCCGAGTACATAAACCGCAAGGGGTACTTTTCGATAGTGCTGCAAGCTCTGGTGGATCACAAGGGACGTTTCACCAACATCAACGTGGGATGGCCGGGAAAGGTGCATGATGCTCGCATCTTCAGGAACTCTGGTCTGTTTCAAAAGCTGCAGGAAGGGACTTTATTCCCAGACCAGAAAATAACTGTTGGGGATGTTGAAATGCCTATATGTATCCTTGGGGACCCAGCCTACCCCTTAATGCCATGGCTCATGAAGCCGTACACAGGCAGCCTGGACAGTGGTCAGGAGCTGTTCAACTACAGGCTGAGCAAGTGCAGAATGGTGGTAGAATGTGCATTTGGACGTTTAAAGGCGCGCTGGCGCAGTTTATTGACTCGCTTAGACCTCAGCGAAACCAATATTCCCACTGTTATTACTGCTTGCTGTGTGCTCCACAATATCTGTGAGAGTAAGGGGGAGACGTTTATGGCGGGGTGGGAGGTTGAGGCAAATCGCCTGGCTGCTGGTTACGCGCAGCCAGACACCAGGGCGGTTAGAAGAGCACAGGAGGGCGCGGTACGCATCAGAGAAGCTTTGAAAAACAGTTTCATGACTGGCCAGGCTACAGTGTGAAAGTTCTGTTTGTTTCTCCTTGATGAACCCCCCCGCCCCTTGGTTCACTCTACTTCCCTGTAAGCTAACCACCCTCCCCTCCTCCCTTTAATCATTGCTTGCAGAGCCAATAAAGTCATTGCTGCTTCACAGTCATGCATTCGTTATTCATTCATCACACAAATAGGGGGATGACTACCAAGGTATCCCAGGAGGGGTGGTGGAGGAGGGAAGGAAAATGCCACACAGCACTTTAAGCACAGCACTTTAAAAGTTTACAACTTTAAAATTTATTGAATGACAGCCTTCTTTTTTTTGGGCAATCCTCTGTGGGGGAATGGCTGGTTGGCCGGAGGCCTCCCCACCGTGTTCTTGGGCGTCTGGGTGTGGAGGCTATGGAACTTGGGGAGGAGGGCGGTTGGTTACAGAGGGGCTGCAGTGGCAGTCTGTGCTCCAGCTGCCTTTGCTGCAGCTCAACCATACACTGGAGCATACTGGTTTGGTCCTGCAGCAGCCTCAGCATTGAATCCTGCCTCCTCTCATCACGCTGCCGCCACATTTGAGCTTCAGCCCTGTCTTCAGCCCGCCACTTACTCTCTTCAGCCCGCCACTTACTCTCTTCAGCCCTCCACCTCTCCTCCCGGTCATTTTGTGCTTTCCTGCACTCTGACATTATTTGCCTCCACGCATTCGTCTGTGCTCTGTCAGTGTGGGAGGACAGCATGAGCTCGGAGAACATTTCATCGCGAGTGCGTTTTTTTTTCTTTCTAAGCTTCACTAGCCTCTGGGAAGGAGAAGATCCTGTGATCATTGAAACACATGCAGCTGGTGGAGAAAAAAAAAGGGACAGCGGTATTTAAAAAGACACATTTTATAAAACAGTGGCTACACTCTTTCAGGGTAAACCTTGAAAGTTAACATTACATACATAGCACATGTGCTTTCGTTACAAGGTCGCATTTTGCCTCCTCCCACCGCGTGAACGGATTTTGGTTGAATGCCAGCAAACATACACTGCAATGCTTTGTTCTACAGTGATTCCCCAGTACGTGTTGCTGGCCTGGAGTGGTAAAGTGTCCTACCATGAAGGACGAAATAAGGCTGCCCTCCCCAGAAACCTTTTGCAAAGGCAGAACCGCAAATGCCAGGGCAAAGTAATCCTTTCACATGCTTGCTTTTAAACCATGTATAGCATTTTAAAAGGTACACTCACCAGAGGTCCCTTCTCCGCCTGCTGAGTCCAGGAGGCAGCCTTGGGTGGGTTCGGGGGGTACTGGCTCCAGGTCTAGGGTGAGAAACAGTTCCTGGCTGTCGGGAAAACCGGTTTCTCCGCTTGCTTGCTGTGAGCTATCTACAACCTCCTCATCATCATCTTCTTCGTCCCCAAAACCTACTTCTGTATTGCCTCCATCTCCATTGAAGGAGTCAAACAACACGGCTGGGGTAGTGGTGGCTGAACCCCCTAAAATGGCATGCAGCTCATCATAGAAGCGGCATGTTTGGGGCTCTGACCCAGAGCGGCCGTTCGCCTCTCTGGTTTTCTGGTAGGCTTGCCTCAGCTCCTTCAGTTTCACGCGGCACTGCTTCGGGTCCCTGTTATGGCCTCTGTCCTTCATGCCCTGGGAGATTTTCAGAAAGGTTTTGGCATTTCGAAAACTGGAACGGAGTTCTGATAGCACGGATTCCTCTCCCCAAACAGCGATCAGATCCCGTACCTCCCGTTCAGTCCATGCTGGAGCTCTTTTGCGATTCTGGGACTCCATCATGGTCACCTCTGCTGATGAGCTCTGCATGGTCACCTGCAGCTTGCCACGCTGGCCAAACAGGAAATGAGATTCAAAAGTTCGCGGTTCTTTTCCTGTCTACCTGGCCAGTGCATCTGAGTTGAGAGCGCTGTCCAGAGCGGTCAGAATGGAGCACTCTGGGATAGCTCCCGGAGGCCAATACCATCGAATTGTGTCCACAGTACCCCAAATTCGAGCCGGCAACGTCGATTTAAGCGCTAATCCACTTGTCAGGGGTGGAGTAAGGAAATCGATTTTAAGAGCCCTTTAAGTCGAAATAAAGGGCTTCATTGTGTGGACGGGTGCAGGTTTAAATCGATTTAACGCTGCTAAATTCGATCTAAAGTCCTAGTGTAGACCAGGGCTAAGGGTCTTGGGTCTGGGACCCGTTCTATCCTGAACATACCAGTGACACCTTTCTTTGTAAGGCTCAGGATTTTTGTTTCCTATTTAGTTTTGTGGTTGGTGTTTTCATAGCATGTTCTACTTAGACTGGCCTACCAAATATCAAAAGCAAGACTACTTGGAGCCTAAACTAGAGTCCACTGAAATCACTGGGAACCTTTCCATTGACTTCAGTGGGAACCTTTCCACTGACTTCAGTGGGCTTTGGGTCAAACCTTAGGTCATTAGGATGTGGTTTGTCAATCCACCAGAATGGCGTTCTGCTGCATGTGGGCAGCTTACCTCTCTTCAGTGCTCACCCTCCTCCTATACCTGCTGAATTTGTATCTCTAAGAACAGCAACTAAGCGTACTGTTTCTGGATCTGCTGACTCAGAGGTCGATTCTAGTCTCGCTTACTCCAGTTTCACACTAGAGTGGCTCCCCTTTAACTGATGAGACAAATTTGATACAGAGCATCCTTTCTCATTAAACCGTACGGGCCCACTTCCTCCCCTATGTGGCCGACTTTCATTTCTCAAAGACATTTTCCCCGTAGGCTGTGAATTGGATTTAGTAGCCCCACTAGAACATAAAGCATGTTTAGAACAGGAAGAGGACATATGGCTCCTACGTGCCTGGCCCTAGTCTTGCTTTATCTTAAGCTCACTTCTCCCTGCCCCCATACATCCCTCAGTCTACCCCCTTCTCCCAGAAACCAGGCTACATGCCTCTTGAATTTATTTATAGCCTTGGCTTCAGTCACCTTACTTGCTAACCTATTCCATATGTTTATTACCCTTTGCGTGAAACAGTTTTGTGTGTGTTCTCCCTTATTCTTCATTCTCATAGAGTGGACTTTGGATTTTTCCAGCACCCTCACTTGAGATTCTGCATTTCACTAGGGTGAACAAAAAGCTAGATCAAGGGTACTGTAGGAGGATCATAAAGGTCAACAGCTACACATGTAGGACTGGGAATATGGCTACTGTATTGCCAGCTGCAAGCATTCAGAAAAATCACGAGTCAGCCTGCCCCTATTATATATAAGATGGATTTTTTAAAAACCATGAGATTTTAGACAGAATAAATTCTGGATTTATTTATATTTAGTTTGCTTTCGGAGTCTTAAGTGTTCACGTTTGCAAGCTTTTCTCAACTGTGAGGGCTTGAAACAACTATTCTAATCGTCACAGAATAAAGCCTTGTCATCTGAAGCAGTTAACCAAGACACCCAACATCATGAGAGGTGGCCATCAAAGCAGAGGGGGTTTATTGTTGCTATTTTGGGGCACTAGGACAAAGGAGGCAATGGATGGAGTTGGCTGATGCTGCTTTGTTCCTCAGACACAAGAGGGTGGAACTTTGGTGAGAACAAAATAACCTGTTTTCCTGTAAAGCAAGTAGTGCCATGCCAGGGGACAGCCCTTGACAGACATGTGAGAGGTCGAAATACCAGGCCTTAAGCTTTTACTAAGTCAGAATTTCCATCACAAAACACCAGCCTGGCTCACTAACAAGGGACTCTGTCATCTTGCCTGCAATTCTATGGAAACATGGTAATGAACGCAGTGTCTGATTCTGTTGTAGGAGTCAGTCCCTTCTTCGCTATCTGGTCCCTTACAGGACTTGGAGCCCCTGCGTGGGCTGCTGTCTTGGCTGTTACCCTCTTTATTCTTTTCAAAGAAGTCCCACCTCTCGCCTGCTCTAAGGGACACTGCAGCACATTGCCAGCAGGAAAGCACAGATTCATGGAAAGTTTGAATCTAATCAAGTCAGACTAACCAAAACCAGTATTAATAGCAGATGGGGAAAGTGAGGAGAAAGCTTGTTGGAGGTAAGGCTAGTCCCAGGTATTTTGCTGCTCTAAGCGACTCTCAGCATGGGCGCTTTCCAGCCAACAATCCTCTCCCACCCCTTGGTTACTTTATCATCCATTTAGTTGACAACTGTAACATTACCCTTGCTCCTAAGTGATAATGTTTCATAACTTACCGAGTCTTCATTGCATCCTTTCCTCCACTTCTATTTCTCCTCTCATTGGCAAGGTTCCTTTCTCTCTGGCCCACCCAGACAGGACTGACATTGAGCTGTTTCCAGGCTGTTTCCATCAATCAGGACCTAATTACTCTGCCTAATGAGCCAGCAATGGGACGCTGCTGGGGGTGAGTGGATGGAGTTGAAGGAACTACAGCTGGGAACTGATGGGATAGTGGTATTGAGTAATGACTACTCAGGAGGCAGCAGGGAAGAGGGAGAAATAATTTGGCCCTTAGGTCCTGGGGGAGGTGCAGGGAGGAACTATAGTAGGAAGATGGGTTTGTGTGTGATTTGGCCTTGCTTATTTTCCAGTCTCCCCAATGCGGAGGCTTAGTATTTTGGCCAAGATGTAAAACTTAGTCCGAACCATTTAGCAAATGTCATGACACAGAATTCCTGCAAGGTGCAAGGTTTGCCTTTGGGCATCCATAAATACAGTGTTTTTACAAGTACTATTTGGCTCTCCATACTTTCACCTTTAAACTGGGCACATGCAAACAATAACAACCAGGAGTCTGGTGGCACCATAAAGACTAACAGATTTATTTGGGCATAAGCTTTTGTGGGTAAAAACGCCACTTCTTCAGATGCATGGAGTGAAAATTAGAGATGCAGGCATTATATAATGACACATAAAGGGAAGGGAGTTACTTCACAAGTGGAGAACAAGTGTTGACAGGGCCAATTTGATCGGGGGGATGTAGTCCACTTCCAATAATAGATGAGGAGGTGTCAATTCCAGGAGAGGTAAAGCTGCTTTTGTAATGAGCCAGTCACTCCCAGTCCATACTCAAGCCCAAATTAACGGTGTTAAATTTGCAAATGAATTTTAGTTCTGCTGTTTCTCTTTGAAGTCTGTTTCTGAAGTTTTTTTGTTCAAGTATAGCTACTTTCAAATCTATTACAGAATGTCCAGGGAGATTGAAGTGTTCTTCTACTGGTTTTTGTATGTTACCATTCCTGATGTCCGATTTGTGTCCATTTATTCTTTTACATAGGGACTGTCTGGTTTGGCCAATGTACATGGCAGAGGGGCATTGCTGGCACATAATGGCATATATCACATTAGTAGACGTGCAGGTGAATGAGCCTCTGATGCTGTGGCTGATGTGGTTGGGTCCTCTGATGGTGTCGCTAGAGTAGATATGGGGACAGAGGAAGCAACAAGGTTTGCTGCAGGGATTGGTTCCTGGGTTAGTGTTTCTGTGGTGTGGGGTGTAGTTTTTGGTGAGTATTTGCTTCAGGTTGGGGGGCTGTCTGTAAGTGAGGACTGGCCTGCCTCGCAAGGTCTGGGAGAGTGCAGGATCGTTTTCCAGGATAGGTTGTAGATCGTTGATAATGTGCTGGAGAGGTTTTAAGCTGGGGGCTGTACCTTACTGAGTCAGAGCCTTAGCTCAGGGCCCGTCTACACTTGCAGTGCTGCACCACTAAACTATCGTGCTTAGCAAAGGGGCTACTGATGCCAACAGGAGAGCTGCTCTCATCGACATACGTACTCCACCTCCCCAAGGGGCGGTAGATACATCTAGGGGAGATTCCCTCCTGCTGAGATAGCAGATGGTCCACACCCGGAGTTCGGCCAGTATAACGCCGTCACTCAGGGGTGTGGTTTTCCCAAAGTGATGTAGTTATACTGACATAAGTTTGTATTTTAAACCAGGGCTCAGTAATGATTTTCAAAGGCATTTAGGTGCCTAAAACTGTAGACAGTGTTTCTGAAAGCCCATCTACAACTTCAGGCACCGAAGTGCCTTTGAAAATCTGGCCCCATATAAATATGGATCAACAGTAATGAACGTTACCAACTGAATGACCAACACTACTTCATTCATCAATTAGGTTATTATTTTGGAGGGGTCCTACGCAAGTACCGACCATGCCCAACCCTGCTTTGGCTGAAATATGTAACATAGAATCATAGACTATCAGGGTTGGAAGGGACCTCAGGAGGTCATCTACTCCAAACCCCTGCTCAAAGCAGGGCCAATCACCAATTTTTGCCCCAGATCCCTAAATGGCCCCCTCAGGGATTGAACTCACAATCCTGGGTTTAGTAGGCCAGTGCTCAAACCACTAAGCTATCCCTCCCCCATGCAGACTGTTACAATGCCAGAGCAGCTTTAGAGACAGACAAGTTAATATGGTATTTGCTACATCTTTACCTCTGTCCTATGTGCTTATCCTCTGCTCTCCAGCATCTGTAGTATACATTGGCTGGCTTTTCAGGAAAGCTTGAAGGAGGTAGGTGCCCGGCTCCTATTAAGAGATCAGGAGTAATTGGGATAGGTGCTTTTAAGACTCCAGTCATTGCCTTCTTGGCCTCCACTTTTCTAACCAGCCCTGCTAGCCGCTTCCCACATTTGTCACCCAGCTAACTTCTTAGCAGCTTTTTCTTCCCACTCTGCCATGAGGCTTCAGTTTCCCTCATCATTATTAGCAAGATATATGCCACTGGCACTTTTCCGAGCATCTCCTTGATATTTTCATTCCTCATAGCTCATGCTCGACAGACATCTCTTTAATCCCATCATAAAAGTCATAGAAACTAGGAACAGACTTCATCTCCCCTAGCTGTTCCAGCAGCTGTTTATTCTTTTATCTGCCTAAGCAATCACAATCCACACTAAGAGACCTTTAACAAACACCTAGTGCTTTTCTAAGCAGGCCGATAGCATCCCATTTTCAGCCGTCTAGCCTTCCAAGGAGAGGGCTCTTCCAATGATAGCCAGCAATACCAAAAGAATACCAGGAATATTAAGTTTTAAGGTTAAACGTGCAGGAATAAGGCCTTTTCGATCTCCTTTATACACTGGAAAGCAGCAAAATAACATTTTTCCCACCCCCTTTCAGGTCACCTTTTAAGGAAGGGAAAAGGTTAGGCCAAAAGTGGTTTTGCCATCCAAGGGAAGTAGTAGAAGCTCCATTTCTTTAGACATTTAAGACTACCCTGGACAAAACACTAGATCAAAACACGCTCAGTGATCTGTACAGGCCCTTGGAGTTGGGAGGAATTGTTTTTAAGTAGTTCTCTCTAGCCCTAGATTGTGTGATTAGCTAAATCTATTCTTTGAGCAATCCCAGCACTGTAGTTAGATCCAGTTTTATTCCAAGGGAAAGAGTTTTGTAGTTACACCTCACTGTCCAAAGAGCTCAGAGGTGAAAGTAAGCTGGTATGTCCCGGTATGGAGTACCGGCAAGAGACCCCGGCCCTTTAAATTGCTGCCAGAGCCCCACTGCCAGAGCCCTGGGGTAGCGGCGGCCAAGCCCTGGGCCCTTTAAATCGTCCCTGGAGCCCCGCCGCTGCTTCCCCAGGGCTCCGGCAGGCTCCAGGGACGATTTAAAGGGCCCAGGGGCGGTAGCAGTGGCCAGAGCCCCATCCCCGGAGCCCTGCTGCCAGAGACCTGGGGAAGCGGTGGCAGGGCTCCAGGGATGATATAAAGGGCCCAGGGCTAGACCACTGATACCGCCCAGGGCCCTTTAAACTGCTGTCAGAGTCCCTGGCTGCTGCTGTTACCCCAGGGAGGGGGAAGGAGGCACTAGCCGGTACAGGGTGGGCCGGGGCTGGCTCTGACCCCCAGCCTTGTCCGTTCCACCCGAGGTCCCACCCCTTCTGGGGGCCAGAGCCAGCCCCAGCCCAGCCCCATACCGGTAGGTCCCTAGACTTACTTTCACCCCTGAAAGAGCTCCTTCCAATTTTATGAGCAAGACAAATCTGGTTTGTTGAATTGTACAAATGCTTTCCTTGAGATTCATTCTATCCTTTTTCTTGTTCCGAAGCTGCTTATACTGTACTGGATTTTGATCATTTCTACTTCTCAGGAATTCTATCACAACCAACAAAGTTGGCAGGGATTCCATTGCTCCCCTGCCCTCAACAAGTGTGAAAAATACAAGGCTTTAAGGATCTTTATTCTGGAACAATGCCATTGAGAATAGACTGGAAAAAGATCTTTAAAAAAAAAAGATCCAAAAAGCAGATCTGTAGACTCTTGTCTATAGACAAAAATACTTCACAGGCCTTTGGAACAGTTCCACGCAAACTTCATGTGCTTAAAAACCTGTGCTGTGCTGACATCTTCTGGAGAGATTTCAGAGTAACAGCCGTGTTAGTCTGTATTCGCAAAAAGAAAAGGAGTACTTGTGGCACCTTAGAGACTAACCAATTTTCATGCTCAAATAAATTGGTTAGTCTCTAAGGTGCCACAAGTACTCCTTTCCTTCTGGAGAGAGCGGCTTTCTGCGTCCTGCACTAGGGTGCAGGAATCTGTACAACAGATAAGAGCAAGGAAGATATAGATTCTATTTTTAAATGCAGAAATAGTTACCTTGCTGGGAAAGAGAACCAATGCCATAATCTCAGAGATAGCAGGGAGGTTTTATAGGAAGGCAGCTCAAAGTTTAAACTCACGGGTGGAATGTGAAATAGGAAACAGTTGATGTGTCTTTAGCAGAAAGTGGCAATACAAGTATATCAGTCGTACGACATGTTTTCCCATTTAGTGAGGCTGCTTTTGTAGTAGCAGTTTCCCCTGGTACAGTTCCAGCGGAATTTTTTCCAGAGATATTTGCTTTCCGCCTTTTCAGCTAAGCATCTCAAACTGCTTAGTGAAAGGGAGTATCAAGGAAACAGAGGCACTGACTGACTCATCCAAGGGAATAGATCTTCTGTCTGACTCCTAGTCACCTCTTATAACCGCTGGATTGTGCTGTGGTCCAGAAATGGTTTAGTACTCTGTTTGGATAAATCAGTGGAATGTGTTGTGTAATGAACTCCCCCTTAGCCCGCTATGGGTCTATACCTTTAAAATAGGTAAGTATATGCCATATTATTAAGCCACTCTCCGTGTCAAATCCATGTTAAACTGTTGGAGGCACCGATCCTGCAAGCTGCTGTGTGCAGGCAAACTCCTGTACCTCTGACTGGGAAGGGGGTTTCTTCAGGCACAGATGATCAATTGGCAGGATTCAGGCCTTACAGGCTATCTAGTCAAAAATTTGGGTTGGCCCTTGTCAAGGTTCCTCCCCCACTCTGAACTCTAGGGTACAGATGTGGGGACCTGCATGAAAAACCTCCTAAGCTTATCTTTACCAGCTTAGGTCAAAACTTCCCCAAGGTACAAAATATTCCACCCGTTGTCCTTGGACTGGCCGCTACCACCACCAAACTAATACTGGTTACTGGGGAAGAGCTGTTTGGACGCGTCCTTCCCCCCAAAATACTTCCCAAAACCTTGCACCCCACTTCCTGGACAAGGTTTGGTAAAAAGCCGCACCAATTTGCCTAGGTGACTACAGACCCAGACCCTTGGATCTTAAGAACAATGAACAATCCTCCCAACACTTGCACCCCCCCTTTCCTGGGAAATGTTGGATAAAAAGCCTCACCAATTTGCATAGGTGACCACAGACCCGAACCCTGGGATCTGAGAACAATGAAAAAGCATTCAGTTTTTTACAAGAAGACTTTTAATAAAAAATAGAAGTAAATAGAAATAAAGAAATCCCCCCTGTAAGATCAGGATGGTAGATATCTTACAGGGTAATTAGATTCAAAAACATAGAGAACCCCTCTAGGCAAAACCTTAAATTACAAAAAAGATACACAGACAGAAATAGTTATTCTATTCAGCACAATTCTTTTCTCAGCCATTTAAAGAAATCATAATCTAACACATACCTAGCTAGATTACTTACTAAAAGTTCTAAGATTCCATTCCTGGTCTATCCCCGGCAAAGACCCAGCATACAGACAGACACAGACCCTTTGTTTCTCTCCCTCCTCCCAGCTTTTGAAAGTATCTTGTCTCCTCATTGGTCATTTTGGTCAGGTGCCAGCGAGGTTACCTTTAGCTTCTTAACCCTTTACAGGTGAGAGGAGCTTTCCCCTGGCCAGGAGGGATTTCAAAGGGGTTTACCCTTCCCTTTATATTTATGACAGCCCTTTTTCCTTCCTGATAATTTATAAAGTTTTTACTACTTTAAACTTTGGCAGTAGCAGGACTATTAACTCATCTTGCTTTTTGGGGGAGTAGTTGGGGGTGGACTGGAGATAGTGGCATTGGAACAATTTTTATAGTGGGGGTGCTGAAAGCCATTCTGTAAACCCTGTACACGATGGAAACCACGTCAAGCCAGGGGGTGCTGCTGCACCCCTTGCACCTCTTGTTCCCGCACCCCTGAGTGGAGCGCTCCTTAGAGATCAGAGAATAGGAGTACTTCAGTAATTCTCAACTCTTAACTGAGGGGTGGGAAGGTTTGCTCTTAAATAGTTGAGAGCAAAATTCTTGTTTAAAGAGACATTTGAGTTGAGTCTTGGAAGAAAGGGTCCCTTACCCTTTGGATGGGTTCAGTTTCACTTCCTTGTACTTGTGAAGTCAATCCTACTAGTTCTCCAGTTGTCCATGGAATCTTCCAGGCCTAAACATAGCTTTGAAAAAGGCAAAGCCTTTTAAAAGTCTTCAAGTCTTTGTATATTGTAAGAAAACAAGAACAAGGGCAAACCCATTTGTTTGCCAGTTACCTTTAAGAGACAAACTTTCAATGTAGAGTAGCTATGCTTTCCAGGATCCTCCACTCACACATTCTGAACCAGATTTTCTTCTCTAATATTTCTTGCTGTGCAACTTGGAGACTCCAATTCTCCTGACTTTACTGCAATGAAGTTATACCATGTTACTCAAGAAACCCAATAATCTTCTAGCTCACGAGACTTGTGAACCTACAGAGGCTCCCACAGAGGAGTTCCTGCCAGGGGCATAGCAAAATAAACTGAGCACAGACACTCGCTCACGTATGGTCTTGCCAAGTGTAACCATATGGACTCAAACAAGGTGTTACATTAAGGCCTGATCCAAAGGCCATTTAAGTCAGACTTTCCACTGACATTGAGGAGTTTTGGATCAGGCTCTTATCTACATCAATTACTGTAGGTATCAGGAGTGTTTGCAAGACATCTACAGTATTGCCAACTTCAAGAGATCCAAAATGATGAGTCAGACATTGAAAAATCATGAAATCAGCTCCAAAGATGTAATAAGCAAAACAAACAACAATCTAATTGTGTTTTTTAATGCGTCTTTTGACTTTTTAACTCCCCTCTGCTCTTCTAGCAAGGTTGAAAAGTCAACCTTTCAGACACAAAAATGCACGCTGCTCCCCAGCTGCTCAGGCAGAGACTGCACTTATCTTCTCCTTACCCTTCAGATAGTAATAAGAAATGGATGGCAGTTTCCCCAAGGGCTTGTCTACACTTACGGTGCTGCAGCTGCACGACTGTAATGATTAGCGAAGATGCTGCCTACACCGAGGGGAGGGTTTCTCCTGTTGGCGTACATACTCCGTGAGAGACAGTAGCTATGTCAATAGGAGAAGCCCTCCTTTTGACATAATGTTGTCTACACCAGGGGTTAGGTCGGTATTACTGACATAAGTTTGTAGCGTAGACCAGAGTTCACCGACTCTCTCCTTTCCTAGTTTGTTTCCTTTGATGAAAGAAGGGCTGGATGGCTAGTAGTTTGAGAATCACTGCCTAATTAATGCATCATGATTCACAGGTTGAACTTCTATGACTTTTTAGGGCTGATGAGTTACGAATACACATAAAGAGCTTTTAAATGTATCTCAATCATCCATGTAAGTAATAATTGTCCTAGTACACACAGTATGGGACTTCCTGCCCCCTCCCCGCACTTCACTGCAGGAGACTGGGCAGCTCTCCTCCCCTGCCCATCACTGCTTCCAGACCCCACCCCCTTCCTTCCCCACCCCTCCAGCTTCCCTCTCCTCTCCCGTCCCCTCATACCTCCCTGCAACCTCTAAATCTGCTTCCTGCTCTCCCAGTGCTCTGCTCCCCCTCATCCTCCCCTCCCTCCTTTCACAGCATCTCCACGGACTCCGAGTCCTCTCCAGCCCCCTGAACCTTTGAGTATCAGCCATTTTGCCCATGGGCCTGGCTCCAATCTCATCAAAAATTGTGGAAGGTGGCAGCTGATTTTATTAAGGGCAGCCTCTTATGCCACTAGGCTAGAGGGAAATGGCGGCCAGCTTGCTGACTTCAGCCCCCTTGACAGGAATGGGAGGATAGTGGCCACTTTGAAGAAGGGAAAATTCACGAGTTACCCGCCTCTCATCATGTTTTCATGAGACAGGATTTTTTTTATAAAAAAGTCACTGGCATTGTGATAAAAATCATGAGAATTGGCAATTTCAGGCCTAGTTGAAAGCACCAGCATACAGAAGCCTGGGTTGCCCTGTAGCAACCAGGAACTTAGGCAGTCCAGCATCAGGTCCCAATGCTGCCTCCATCACACATACACATGCCTACAGCTGGAGGGTTTCCTGTAACTCGACTCCTCCGAGGTCTGGCTTTTTAATGAACAGTTCCAGTCTCTTCCTCAGGCTCAGCATTTCTCTCCAGCCCTTTCCCTGGGTTCAATTCAGTCCTGTCAGGCTTCCGCCCCTTCTCCTGGCTCAATGAACTCTTAGCCCTGTAACAGGACACACCATTCATACAGCCCACCCCATAGGAATTCATGGTCTTTTATGCCAACCTTTACTAGCTGAGGCATCTTCTCTAGGCCCCTGCTTCCTTGCAAGTCAAGCAGTTCCCCTCTCCATAGGCTCTCTACATGGAAGTACCAATTTACCCTGTTCCCAATTTCTCCCAAATCTCCACTGACTGTCCTCAGGCAGCCCTTATATTCCCCACCTCAGCAAGCCTGGTTCCTAATCCTATCACATGCTCCCTTCACGTGAGCCCTGGACTGAGAAGGAAACTACTCAGAGATGAGGCTGGAGCTAGGATTCCTTTAAATGGCCAGCCCATCCTGCAACATCATCATTATAACTTCAAGGGGGGCATATGGGGCCCTTCTTTTCTCTCTCCAAGGGCTCAAAGCATTTTATCAACCTTAGGGTGACATTCGCCCCTGTACAGAGACTGCCCCAGGGCCTGTGCACCACTTAAATGCTCAAGAAAAGGATGCATAGATCTTGGGTGAAATTCACCTCCAAGCAGAAAGCCTTCACAGGGGTGGCTTTTCACCCGTTGATGAAGTAAGCCTCCCAACACAAGGTAGGTAAGGATATGTTCAGGTTATTGCTTTTATTAGCACGGACAAGACAAAGTACAGACAGTCCCTGCCTTGCAGATTTTACAGTCTAGAGGAGACAGGACACTCTGGGAAGCCCAGAGATGGGAAAGATAAGGATTTTAATTATTTTTCGTAGCTAATATTGGCTTCTTTCTTGCAGGCATCACAGAAGGAGAGAGTCTTTAGGCAGCATTTGAATGAAGACTGGGTAGTGGCTTGAGAAACCGGAGAAGAGGGGGAAATGGAGGCACTGAGCGGTTATGCCCTGATTCTTAAGCATGTTAAGTCTCATTTAAGTCAATGACACTTAAGAGTATGTGCTTTAAGTTACACAGGGGCTTACGTGTGCTGCTGAATTGCGGCCTACGTGATTTGCTCACAGTTAAGCAGGAAGGCTCAAAGTATTTAGGCACTTAACTCCCACTGAAATCAATGGTAGGTGCAAGGCACCTAAATACCTTTGCGGCGCTGGACCAAAGGCTTCACCCATTATTATTATAGGAAACAAACACCTGAACAGGGACTGTAGGGACTTGGTACAATCATAAGGACTTCAGCTCCCTGCCATCCCTGCAGGTGTGCTTCTGCCTGACTCCAAGGAGTTTTACTTACTAGGAACAGACCACGACGCATCCCCATAACATTAGAGGCTCTCTGGTTTTGAGAGGGAAGAATTAAAAACAAATTAGAGGTAATGAGCTCTAAAATTGATTCTAAATCCAATCAGGGCCTCAGAGTTTTGGCAAGTTTGGAAAAGGAAATGAAGCAGGGACCAAGCCTTAGAGCAGGCAGACTTGGAGGTCTATGAATATTTGAAAACCACTTGGCAAGGTATGACTGGAACTAAAGGGCAGGCTCTCTCTCCCCCACCCCCAAACTACCGTGACCAGATGTCCTGATTAAGGACTGTGTCTTACATGGGCAACCTATTACCCACCCCTACCCCAATTTTTCACATTTTCTATCTTGTCAGCTACCCCAAACACAACAAAAAAGGAGCAAGAACATCTCAGATTTTTGGCGCTCTCAGCTGATATGGAAGATTCTGGGCCAAGTATCACATGGCTATTCAGATACACAAAACTTATCAATGTTAGGAAGAATCAGAAGGTCTGGAATTTGAGCCTGCATAGAAGATCGTCAAGGAAAATCCTTGTGTTGTAGGAAGCCACACTGGTGATTCAAAAGATAAGTCATCCCCCTTCCCTTTGAGTTAGAGGGAACTCTACCCCTGAATGGTAGAGGGCACCATGCTGAAGATAAACAAGATTAGAATTTGGCAAGTGCTGAGAAGAGAGACCTCCAAGGAAAGCACAGGATGCTATGCAAAGTGGCCTTTAATTTGAATTGAATAATGTCTTTAGCATTTGTGTTAGGGGTGCTGTGCTACTGGAGGTGGTGGGTTTTTATTTTTTTGGTGGTGGTGGGGAGAGGGTTATGAGTTATAAAGTGAAACCCTGTCAGCTCGTGGCCATTGAAGATCCAATGTCCATGGTCACAACAGTTAGTGTCCTGGCCAACATCCACCCTGGACGATGACATGATGCTTAAATGCCCAACCATCACTTCAAGGGGAACACACAGTATTCATGGTCACTTCCTGTCCTAAACTGTTGTAGAATTCAATTTTTATTTTTTAAATTTTGATGGGTAACATTGATGTTTTACCTTCAAGCATTTGTTTCTTTTTTAGTGATTTTAAATTTCACAGTTCTGGGAAATTGGGGGGGTGTGTCAATAATTATTTAATGACAGTAGATGTTGACAACTTGTGTTTTAATGATTAAACTTTTAAAATCTCAACATCATAGTCAAAATATACAAAGTAAAGAGCCTTAAATCAAACTCTAATACGTTTTCAAGCAGCATTTTTCTTACTTTGCCTATCAGTAAATTTTGATAATCAGTGGAAACATGTTTGGTCAGACTGTGTGTGTACAGTGAAACTGATGTTTACCAACATTTACCAATAAAAATCTAATCCTCCCAAGCCTAGGCATGGTGCTGCTATTCCTTTTTAACAACCATACAATAGCAATAATGTAGCTGAATGGCAGCTGGAATGCAAAACTTGTCTGAGCCACCCTAAACCCAGATGCTGGAACCCTGCACAAATATACAGAGTAATTACTGCAGGGTCAAGCTGTCTAGTGGATTGTGTTTGTTCCAACCAGGCTTTAAGAAAGGTTGGAACACCTTTCTCTGGGTTAAAGGGAACTATGAGTTGCAGTGGGGGAGGTGGCCTGCAAGGAAAACAGTATGTGACAAACTTGGGGGTGGCCGAGGTAGGGGGACAGCTTTAGCTTATGTTCTGCTTTTATTTCAATTAACTGTAAAACCAAACACCAGGAAGAGTATAAATTTGGACCGTATATAGTGAGCCCCATTCTCCCCCCACTTACACCAGTTGTAAAATGAGAGAATCAAGCCCTGTGTGTGTTCAGAGAAGGGTAGGAACCTCCTTATACTTAATAAATAATAATAAATGATAATAACAACAAATAATAAGGCAGCTGTCACATTCCACCCCATTGATGGGTGAAATGACTCGTATCTACTTCTGAAAGTGCTTTGAGATCCGTTGTGGTGAAAAATTCTATATCTATGCCTGGTATCAATGGTAGTGTGTGAGGATCCACTGTGTTAACTGTGTGCATCTTGAAGTTACCAGAGGAGAAAGGAGGTGTTTCTGGTGGAATTGGATCTCCAAGATTTGCTAATGGAGGAAGGAAACATATCTCGCAGGGTCAGGTCAAGGATGTCTGTAGCACAAGCACCCCTTATTCCTGTGCTACAGGCATCCTTGACCTGACCCTGGGTGACAGCAGGATGGCTCCGCCAGCTATATAGTGGCTGCAGTCCCAAGTGGTAAATAAGTGAAGCTGGATCGTGATATAGCGCGATAGATTTCATATTGTGGACATATTAAGGGAACATGTAAGAAATGAAATAAAGAAACAGAGTGGTAAATGAACTCCTCATATCTCCTCCTCTGCATTATGGTGAGGAATTTTCTGGTTGATGTTAAGGGTGCAGAGCAGCTGTACCTGGCACTGCTCACCTCCTGCAGGAGCCTCCTAGAGCAGGAGGTTTTCAAGGGCTGCTTTAGGGGCAGGAACGAGATGTGCCTAAACTCTAGCTAGACTGCCATGTGCCTCTTGTACACGGTAGGTTGCAGGGCTACTGCTAGCAAGTCAGGCTTCTGGATCAGATATATACTGAGCACAGAGCTTACGTCTCAAAAAAAACACACACCAGATGTGTTCACTCTAAGATCCTTTAATGACTGGCTAGGTATGGCTGAGGTTAGCTTAAATAAGATGTTTTACATCCTGCTCCACCTAGTGGCTAAACAGCACATTACAGTTTAGCATTCATTCATAAAGGCACCACTAAGAGGACTTGTGGCACCTTAGAGACTAAGAAATTTATCTGAGCGTAGGCTTTCATGAGCTACAGCTCACTTCATCGGATGCATGCAGTGGAAAATACATTGGGGAGATTTTATATACACAGAGAACATGAAACAATGGGTGTTACTATACAGACTGTAACAAGAGTGATCAGGTAAGGTGAGCTATTACCAGTAGGAGAGCGGGGCCGGGGCGGGGGGCGGAACCTTTTGTAGTGATAATCAAGGTGGGCCATTTCCAGCAGTTGACAAGAACAGTACAGGGGGAGAAGAGTACCCAGAAGTTACCTACTACAGGACAGGCCCAACAAAGAAAATAACAGAACGCCACTAACCATCACCTTCAGCCCCCAACTAAAACCTCTCCAGCACATTATCAAGGATCTACAACCTATCCTGAAGGACGACCCATCACTCTCACAGATCTTGGGAGACAGGCCAGTCCTTGCTTACAGACAGCCCCCCAACCTGAAGCAAATACTCACCAGCAACCGCACACCACACAACAAAACCACTAACCCAGAAACCTACCCCTAACAAAGCCCGTTGCCAACTGTGTCCACATATCTATTCAGGGGACACCATCATAAGGCCTAATCACATCAGCCACACTATCAGAGGCTCGTTCACCTGCACATCTACCAATGTGATATATGCCATCATGTGCCAGCAATGCCCCTCTGCCATGTACATTGGCCAAACTGGACTGTCTCTACGTTAAATAATAAATGGACACAAATCAGACGTCAAGAATTATAACATTCAAAAACCAGTCGGAGAACACTTCAATCTCTTTGGTTACGCAATTACAGACCTAAAAGTGGCAATTCTTCAACAAAAAAACTTCAAAAACAGACTCCAAGGAGAGACTGCTGAATTGGAATTAATTTGCAAACTGGATACAATTAATTTAGGCTTGAATAAAGACTGGGAGTGGATGTGTCATTACACAAAGTAAAACTATTTCCCCTTGTTTATTTCCCTCCCTACTGTTCTGGTCAACTGCTGGAAATGGCCCACCTTGATTATCACTGCAAAAGGTTCCCCCCACCCCCGCTCTCCTGCTGGTAATAGCTCACCTTTCCTGTTCACTCTTGTTACAGTCTGGTATGGTAACACCCATTGTTTCATGTTCTCTGTGAATATAAAATCTCCCCACTGTATTTTCCACTGTATGCATCCGATGAAGTGAGCTGTAGCTCACAAAAGCTTATGCTCAAATAAATTGGTTAGTCTCTAAGGTGCCACAAGTCCTCCTTTTCCTTTTGCGGACACAGACTAACACAGCTGCTACTCTGAAAAAAGGCACCACTGTAGCAGAGGCATAAGGCAGAATAATCTTCAGGGCCACTTTAACCTACCCTGGGGCCTGAGCCAGCCTCAGAAAGCTCCAGGAGAGGCAAGGTGCATTGCTTCTCCTCTCAGCCCTTGTGCTGGGCTCTGCATTGGTGCAGCAGTTAATGTGTCCCTTTATGTCTGCTGCGGTGACTGTGTCCCAAAGTTAGGTTCTAAGGCCCAGATCACTACCACTATTTAGGCACCTATCTTCCACTGGTTTCACGGGAAGTTAGGAGCCTAAACACTGTGAGGCGCTGGGCCTCAAGGGCCCAATCCTGAAAATGGTTACTTGTGGGAGTAGTGCCATTGACTGGAATTTTCAAACCCAGGATTAAAGCCTTGACTTCAGGGAGCCTCTGAGCATGAGTAAGGCTTTGCAGGCTCCGACTCCAGGCCACGATTTCAGACGGACTCCGAGGGGATGTGACTTTCACTGGGAGTTGGTGGCCTACGGGAATGGGGCACCTCATGCCTTTTGAAAACCCGCGCCTTAAGGGCTCCAGTTGTGTAGTCTATTTCCCCTGCACCGCAAGCCCTCTCAAATCCTATGCACCTCCACTTCCCAGAAGGTTTCAGAGTAGCAGCCGTGTTAGTCTGTATTCGCAAAAAGAAAAGGAGGACTTGTGGCACCTTAGAGACTAACCAATTTATTTGAGCATAAGCTTTCGTGAGCTATAGCTCACTTCATCGGAAGATGACTCACGCTGACCTGTGACCCCAACCTAATTGATATGTTCACATCCAACATATTTCCAGCACAAGCATATAAAAAGATACATCTGCCATCCACCTGCAATCTTCTCCTTCAATTTCTGACTCAAAACCCTTTGGGGCATTTCTTCCCCTGGCCCCCATAAAACAGGTTATTGGAACTACATTAATTCTTAGACCATGTTCATTAGGTGACATTAGAAGCATGCATACATTCCAGATGTATATAAATCGGGGCCCAAAACTGTTTGGCACGTTCACGTACACTGTATCTTGGTTAGGCCAACAGGAACGTGATTGTGAGCAGGTCATAAGCCAAAACCATTGAGATGTAGATATAGATTAGATACACACACTGAAATTCTTTGCCATTCCACCCCCATACGCTGCACCAAGCCACATAGGCAGAAAAGTGACGAGATCGGTTTTGAATGTCAAAGGACAGGTCTGATGTGCACGTCTCACTGTAAACAGATGGTTAAAGCTTATCTGTAGGAATTCATTTACTAATCAAAATCTGCAGTCTGTGTGTTTTGGAAGGGGACGGTAGCAGAAATTGGTATTTAAAAGCTGAACAGGATGGAGCCTAAGCCACTTAGCACAAACTTGTTTGCAATTCACTACTAATCCCCTCCTATCCTGTCTTCATTAACCTCCTGTGCACTGCACCTGGGCAACGGATAATACTGCTTTGTTTAGATAGAGGATTTCCTCCCCGCCAAAGATGGAGAATATCCAAGAATGCTTTGAAAGCAGGTTTTGTATCTTGTTGGAAGTTTCTCCCCCTAAAGTTCCATGTAACTAGAATGGCCTATTTCCAGAGGTAATGTATCATTTCCCCAATAGTCCCAGCATTCATTTCCTATGGAGAAGGACATTTTCAATTCTCTACCTGATATTTGGCACTCACCGAGGGCTTTTTGTCCACACAGCTCAACACACTTTGCAACAGATGATTGGTGTCATTCGCTCTCATTTTATGGATGGGGAAACTGAGGCACAGAGCGCTAGCTGCCAAAGAGTATCCAGCTGAGCTCCCAAACTGCTCTCCACAAAGTGTGCACACATTGTATTAGTGTCCAAGACTCACCCACCTTTGAATCATGGTAAACAAAAAACAAACAAACCTTACACTGAGCGTCAATGTCCAGAGACTTGTTCTTCCCACGTGCTCTTTTCACGTAGAGATTCTCCGCTTTTAATCATCCTGCGTGAGAGATGATGACACCTACCTGCTGTAACTACCAGGACAGCCCTGCATCTCTGGGCAGGGCTTTACAACCAGACACCCTGTCCCACAAAGCTATTCAATGGGGCAGGCATTGGAAATAGCATCAGGTCTCCAAATTCCTGGAACCACAGTCTCTTTACTGGAGCATGCTGCCTCTGCTAATCCGCTTAGAGTTTCATACCCCGATTGCCCCTGTTGTGCTTTTTGTTTTCTGTGGCAAAGTTAGTATTGATTCCTGGAACTGAAATCAATGAAACAGAGCCTAGAATGTGTTTTTTATAACGTTCCAACAGCACCCAGAGGCCCCATTCTACTAGGTGCTGGGCAAACACATAGTAAGAGACACTCCCTGCCCCAAAGAGTTTACAGTCTAAATAGAAACAGATGAAAGGCACAAAGAGGTGAAGTGACTTGCTCAAGGTCGCACGGCAGGTCAGCGGCAGAGTCAGGAACAGAACTAAGGTCTCCTGACTCCCAGTCCTGTACCCCATCCACTATAATATGATAATAGCATATTTAGAGTCCCTTCCATCTGAGGGTCTAAGTCAGTGGTTCTGATCCCATTTACCATTGTGGGCCACATATGCAGCTCTGTGTTACGTGGGCTGCAGCCACACAATATACATACTACCTGTATGGCCCTGAGGATGTCACATGGGCCGCAGATGTGTGCTGATTGGGCCGTGGGTTGAGAACCACTGGTCCAAATACTCACAAACATTAATTAAAGATGACTTGCAATTAATATCAATTGAGTTTTTGTGCTTCTTTAGGATGTATGTAAAGATGGCCTTGAAGGTTTTGATTGCGGGTTGTTTTATTTTGGGCGGGGGAACTCTTTTCAACATTATAAATTCAGCTCTTGCTACCCCCTGTTTACTTTTCCTGGACATCTCTATGGATGACAAGAGAACTAGTAGGATTGTGACAGAGACACCATGCAATTGAAACTTGATTAAATGTGGGGCAACATTTTTATTTAGACTCTTTAAAATTTTTGTTTGAGGTTTTGGGGTGTTTTTCATGTTCTTGTTAATACCTTTCTAACTCAAACAGTTCTTGTTAGCCCTGATTTGGGAAAGCATCCCTCCTAAGCATGTGCTTAGCTTTAAACAGGAGCGGAAATGCTTTTCTGCATAGGGCTGCTATTATTTGTGTTTCAGTAGTACCTAAAGGCCTCAGACAGGAATGGGGCCCCATTGTTCTAGGTGCTGTACAAACCCTGAGCATAGGACAGTCCCAGCCCTGAAGGGTGTATACTGTGACAAGGACAACACCACTCTTTGCAAGGGTTCAACATCCCAGTCCCTTCAGTTGCGGGCTGCAAAAGATCTCAGTTCACATCCTTGAGTCATCCAAAAAAATCTTGCAACCAAAACAAAAAGACAAGACAATCCCCTTAATTAATTAATGAAAATGACAAAGCCTTTCAGGCCTCCTTTATACACAATAATGAAGCAACAAAGGGCACAAATTCATTCCCTCTCCCCCGCCCCTCCCCCAGCAGCAGGTCACAGTGCCTCTGCAGATAGACGCAGTAAGTCTTGTGCAAGAGACTGGCCTTGGCCAAAGAGGGGAACACATAGCTAAATGTATGTCTCCTTAGACAAGTCCATACCCTGCCAAATCCTTGTAGCCCTGCACTCGCATGCCTTTAATGAAGCCAGTTAAAAGCAAAGGTACACTAAACAAAGGCAATAGGTTCTCCTTATTATTCATTTACAGTTGCATCTCAGAGGCCCCATTGTGCTAGGCACTGCACAGAGTCCCTGTTCCACAGATCTTACAGTTTAAACTGAGGTCTGATCCAAGTCCTATTGACTTCAATGGGAGTCTACTGCAGTCATAGAATCATAGAATATCAGGGTTGGAAGGGACCCCTGAAGGTCATCTAGTCCAACCCCCTGCTCGAAGCAGGACCAATTCCCAGTTAAATCATCCCAGCCAAGGCTTTGTCAAGCCTGACCTTAAAAACCTCTAAGGAAGGAGATTCTACCACCTCCCTAGGTAACGCATTCCAGTGTTTCACCACCCTCTTAGTGAAAAAGTTTTTCCTAATGTCCAATCTAAACCTCCCCCACTGCAACTTGAGACCATTACTCCTTGTTTTGTCATCTGCTACCATTGAGAACAGTCTAGAGCCATCCTCTTTGGAACCCCCTTTCAGGTAGTTGAAAGCAGCTATCAAATCCCCCCTCATTCTTCTCTTCTGCAGGCTAAACAATCCCAGCTCCCTCAGCCTCTCCTCATAAGTCATGTGTTCTAGACCCCTAATCATTTTTGTTGCCCTTCGCTGGACTCTCTCCAATTTATCCACATCCTTCTTGTAGTGTGGGGCCCAAAAGTGGACACAATACTCCAGATGAGGCCTCACCAATGTGGAATAGAGGGGAACGATCACGTCCCTCGATCTGCTCGCTATGCCCCTACTTATACATCCCAAAATGCCATTGGCCTTCTTGGCAACAAGGGCACACTGCTGACTCATATCCAGCTTCTCGTCCACTGTCACCCCTAGGTCCTTTTCCGCAGAACTGCTGCCTAGCCATTCGGTCCCTAGTCTGTAGCGGTGCATTGGATTCTTCCGTCCTAAGGGCAGGATCCTGCACTTGTCCTTGCTGATCCTCATCAGATTTCTTTTGGCCCAATCCTCCAATTTGTCTAGGTCCCTCTGTATCCTATCCCTACCTGCCACCGTATCTACCACTCCTCCTAGTTTAGTATCATCCGCAAATTTGCTGAGAGTGCAATCCACACCATCCTCCAGATCATTTATGAAGATATTGAACAAAACCGGCCCCAGGACCGACCCTTGGGGCACTCCACTTGATACCGGCTGCCAACTAGACATGGAGCCATTGATCACTACCCATTGAGCCCGACAATCTAGCCAGCTTTCTACCCACCTTATAGTGCCTTCATCCAGCCCATACTTCTTTAACTTGCTGACAAGAATACTGTGGGAGACCGTGTCAAAAGCTTTGCTAAAGTCAAGATACAATACATCCACTGCTTTCCCTTCATCCACAGAACCAGTAATCTCATCATAAAAGGCAATTAGATTAGTCAGGCATGACCTTCCCTTGGTGAATCCATGCTGGCTGTTCCTGATCACTTTCCTCTCATGTAAGTGCTTCAGGATTGATTCCTTGAGGACCTGCTCCATGATTTTTCCAGGGACTGAGGTGAGGCTGACTGGCCTGTAGTTCCCTGGATCCTCCTTCTTCCCTTTTTTAAAGATTGACACTACATTAGCCTTTTTCCAGTCATCCGGGACTTCCCCCGTTCGCCACGAGTTTTCAAAGATAATGGCCAATGGCTCTGCAATCACAGCCGCCAATTCCTTCAGCACTCTCGGATGCAACTCGTCCGGCCCCATGGACTTGTGCACGTCCAGCTTTTCTAAATAGTCACTAACCACCTCTATCTCCACAGAGGGCTGGCCATCTCTTCCCCATTTTGTGATGCCCAGCGCAGCAGTCTGGGTGCTGACCTTGTTCGTGAAGACAGAGGCAAAAAAAGCATCGAGTACATTAGCTTTTTCCACATCCTCTGTCACTAGGTTGCCTCCCTCATTCAGTAAGGGGCCCACACTTTCCTTGGCTTTCTTCTTGTTGCCAACATACCTGAAGAAACCCTTCTTGTTACTCTTGACATCTCTTGCTATCTGCAGCTCCAGGTGCGATTTGGCCCTCCTGATATCATTCCTACATGCCCGAGCAATATTTTTATACTCTTCCCTGGTCATATGTCCAACCTTCCACTTCTTGTAAGCTTCTTTTTTATGTTTAAGATCCGCTAGGATTTCACCATTAAGCCAAGCTGGTCGCCTGCCATATTTACTATTCTTTCAACTCATCGGGATGGTTTGTCCCTGTAACCTCAATAGGGATTCCTTGAAATACAGCCAGCTCTCCTGGACTCCTTTCCCCTTCAAGTTAGTCCCCCAGGGGATCCTGGCCATCCGTTCCCTGAGGGAGTCGAAGTCTGCTTTCCTGAAGTCCAGGGTCCGTATCCTGCTGCTTACCTTTCTTCCCTGCGTCAGGATCCTGAACTCAACCAACTCATGGTCACTGCCTCCCAGATTCCCATCCACTTTTGCTTCCCCCACTAATTCTACCCGGTTTGTGAGCAGCAGGTCAAGAAAAGCGCCCCCCCTAGTTGGCTCCTCTAGCACTTGCGCCAGGAAATTGTCCCCTATGCTTTCCAAAAACTTCCTGGATTGTCTATGCACCGCTGTATTGCTCTCCCAGCAGATATCAGGAAAATTAAAGTCACCCATGAGAATCAGGGCATGCGATCTAGTAGCTTCCGTGAGCTGCCGGAAGAAAGCCTCATCTACCTCATCCCCCTGGTCCGGTGGTCTACAGCAGACTCCCACCACGACATCACTCTTGTTGCACATACTTCTAAACTTAATCCAGAGACACTCAGGTTTTTCTACAGTTTCGTACCGGAGCTCTGAGCAGTCATACTGCTCCCTTACATACAGTGCTACTCCCCCACCTTTTCTGCCCTGCCTGTCCTTCCTGAACAGTTTATAACCATCCATGACAGTACTCCAGTCATGTGAGTCAATGGAAAGGGGTTGGATCAGCCCCTAAGGGCATGGTTTCACAGGGAGTTGAGATATCATAGTCCTTCAACAGGAGCACTACACCTGACCCCTAATGTCCTTGCACACTGGAGCTAGAGCAGAGGACCTTGGGCTCCCTGTTGTGCTCTGACCAAGGACTCCACTCACCCACTAACAGCCCAGCTGCATATGTATTGCTCAGAACATTTACACACCAAGAAGTCCTGCACAGCCAAAGGGGTCTGAGCCCAAGACCCACACCCTAACTGGCTTGTGAAGGAGAGAGTCATGAACTGGTGCCACTCCCGACCAAAACAGCCAATGTCTCATTCAGAGAAGGAAACTTCCCTTCTTACCTCAAACACACAATACTCCAATGAACACAAGAGAAACGCACGCCTGCTGCATCAGTTCTAGCCAACTACTGCCCAGCATCAAACCTCTCATTCCTGAGCAAGCTCATGGAGAAGCTAACCCTAGGCCAGCTACAAGCTCATCTAATTAAAGCAAACATTCTAGACCAGCACCATCTGGATTCAAGCCAAGACATGGAGCATTTTAGTGGCACTGAATTATGATCGGTTAGTAGACTGAGGACAGACATCAGTTCTTATCCTCCTAGATCTCTCTGCAGCATCGGATGCTGCTGACCATGAGATTCTGCTCTCTTGTCTGAGAGAGGTGGCAGGAATCCAGGATAATGAGCTAAATGGTTTGAGTCCTTCCTGGAGGGACCCAACCAGTGTGTAATGATGGGAACCTTCACCCTTCACCACCGACCCCTCACCTGTAGGGTCCCACAAGGATCAATTCTTTCTCTGGTCCTTTTCAAACATCTATAGCCAACAACTAAGTGAGCTGGTCAGGTGACCTGGACTCAAGTGCCAGCCATATGCAGACAACACACAGCTCTACCTAGTCTTCCCCACATCTGACCGCACCGCTACTACCCCGACGGCCCAGTGCTCAGATAAGATCAGCTCTTGCATGAAAAATAGCTGGCTGAAGCGGAGCATAGCAGAGGTGATGCTCATGGGCAGAAGAAAGTATTCTGAGGAATTTGCAGTTACGGTGCAGTTTCTGGTGGTTGAAGATACACACCCACAATTCAGGCCACAGTCTCGGAATACTCTTGGATTCCTTGCTAAAGCTGAGGTCTCACAAAGAAGCATCCATGAATCATGCTTTCTACCATCTCTGCTTGGCTAGGAAATTCAGTCCCATCTTGAATGGATGAAAACCTGGTCTCAGCTATTCAAGCCTTTGGCACCCCTCAGCTGGATTACAGCAATGCAAAACCCTCAGCATTTAGGGAACTCCAGCTAGTACAGAATGCCACCGTGCATCCCCTCAGCAACACAGGCTACCTTCGAGCATATCTTATCTGTTCTCCTCTCTCTACACTGGCTTCCCATAGACTGCCAAATCAAGTGCAAGGTCTCAACCCTTATCCTCAAAGCACTCCATGGCCCAGGTCCAGGTTAGCTAAAAGATCTAAAACTCCAGGCTGGAGTGTGGTCAACATCTACCCTCATCTGGCACAATAGAAATATCTGCAATAACCAATTTATTTGAGCATAAGCTTTCGTGAGCTATAGCTCACTTCATCGGATGCATACTGTGGAAAGTGTAGAAGATCTTTTTATTTTGTGTGTCTATAAAAAGATCTTCAACACTTTCCACAGTATGCATCCGATGAAGTGAGCTGTAGCTCACGAAAGCTTATGCTCAAATAAATTGGTTAGTCTCTAAGGTGCCACAAGTACTCCTTTTCTTTTTGCGAATACAGACTAACACGGCTGTTACTCTGAAACCTGCAATAAGAGTAAAGCTCATCTGTGCAGGAGACAACTTTCTTGGGCACCAGACCAAGGCTGTGGAGTGAACTCCCCAGGGATCTAAGGACCATCATAAACCTCACCACTTTCCACTACAATTGCAAAGCACGTTACTTTGATCTTGCCTTATCTAACACCCACATAGGTCTATTTAATCTATAAAATGAAAACCCTATCAAACCTAGACACTTCACTGCACACACTTCTCCCTGTTAGAGAGAGTGAGAGAACACACAGGTGACAGATGTTTAGTCATGTGGCTAAACGCGCTACCAGAAGGCGCTCAGGTACTATGGTGATGATCACTGAATAAAAATCTATATTTTTTCTAGGTCTGTAGAATAGACTTGCAGGATCCAGGCCTTTATGGAAGTTATGCTACTTTCCCAGTGTGGGCAAGAATTAATATAATAAGAGTAACTTCACTAGCAATGTATGTCACTAGCTTTTCCCCAATGTCACATAATCTCTGTTATCCGCTGACTGTGCGAGTGCCCTATTATCATTGCTGAGTAATTATGTGATTATTTCAGCCCTTTAAATTACCGCTGTCACCTGCACCCTTGCAAGTGCAGGTGACATGGCCAGGATGTGTTCCTCCACTGTTTGTTAATTATAATTATAAAAACTCAAATACTCTGCCAGAAAAATGGAGCCACTTGTTAGTACTTTCGCCTTAATATTTTATTGTCAAATCAAATGAGAGAGACAACCATTAATAAAACAATTCTTGGGGCCTCAGGATGCCTTAATAAAAGTGTCTAAAAGCAAAATTGTAATAAACAAAGGCTATATGTTGTTACTGCCATTATTACAGTAGCACGTAGAGCCTCCCTGGTGCTTGATACTGTACAGACACATCGTGAGAGAGTCCCAGCACTGAAAAGCTACCGATCTAAATAAAGATAATTGGTGGGAAGGGAGACAGGGGCACAGGAAGGTGAAATAAAAATAATAATCACATAACAGGTCAGGGGTGGAATCAAGAATGGAACGCAGAGGCCCTATTCACAGGACCATGCTGTCACTCACGTGACTCCTAAAACTCCAATGACCAGCAAGCTGAGAGGTAAATGAACTGCTCCTCACAAAAGCAGAGTCATCAGGCTTTGTGAGGGGTAGAGGATGGAGCCTACTCCTCAGTTTACAGGCAGGCTATAGGGCTGCAAGACTTCACACCTCTGCTTCTCCATGGCCTTCTGCTGGAGGTGGGCAAGCACAGATTTCCTGGCCCTAACCCGCTAGCCTGTTGAGCCAAAGTGGAGAGCCCTTCAGGGTGTGTAGGGTTAAAACTGGAGGGGAAGTCCATGAAAATTCAGTCAAAGAGGTTTTGTCATTTTTAATTTTGTTTACGTCAAACATTTTCAATGACACTTTGAACAATGGTGAGCAGCTCTGTAGCTGGGCAAAAATCCCTAAACATTTCATGAAATTTTACTTGTTTGCCAATTTTTGTCCAAGTTTGAAATTGATGAAAAAATGTTGTTGACATTTCAAAATCCAAAACAGTTTCAGCCAGCTCCGGTTTTGGGGAGGCTGAAACTGCCTGCATGGCCTCTCTGCCAGTGACCCCAGCACCTGCATACAGCTCCCCAACCCATGGGAGGGAAGTGGCACTGAGGGACTTGTGTAGGGTACATTTAATCCATTGTGACAACCAGAAAGGGAAGTCAAATGTCGAGCCTCGCCCTGAAGGATAATTCTCAGATGCCACAGGTGAACTTTGGCCTGGGGGCAGGGGGGAGAGAACATTTCAGTGTCATGATGATCCAAAGTCCACAGAATTCAGTGAAAAGACTCCAATTGACTTCAGTGGTCTTTGGATTAGACCCAAGATAATTTTAAATGGAGATGGACAACCTGCATTATCTTGACAGGGACACAGAACACGATCCTTCAGGTACTGCAGCAGAGTTACACCTCCTTAAACCAAGGAGGAGTTTGGAACACAATGGGCCAGATCCTCAGCTGGTATATATCCTTATCTGGCCCACTGTGTTCCAAATAAAACAGATAAAACACATCTGGCCCAGTGTTTTAATCTGGTCCCTGCTTTATGCTTCTCCTCTCTGTTACAGCATTGCTAAATCCCAGTCAGAGAATGATCCTCCATCACACTTATGTAATTGGTTCAGGTACCAGACGAATCAAGTTGTCCAGTCACTTCTGGGTACTTTAGGGGCTCCTGAAAGAGCAACCTATTGGACTGTGGCCCAGTCTAGAATAGCGTAATTGATGGGATTGGCAAATACAGAGTCACATTCAGGAGTGGAGGACTGTAAAAGGCTATTTGAAGAAGGAAATGGTTTTGAGTCAAATGCTTTCTGCCAGTAAAGAGCAGAGCCCTGCAAAATATCCAATGTGTCTCAAAGTACAAATGCGCCATGGATGGTTTAGATTTCCCCAAAAGTGACTGGAAGACACAATGTTATTGTTCAGCAACACAACATCATGGGGCGATAAAAAAAAAACAAAAGGAAAAAAAAAATCTGGTGATGAACTGCAAAATAAACTGGTCTTCCAGCAACCCAATAAAGGGAGAAGAATATCATCCATTTACAGAAAGGAAGATGGAAAGTGACAGGGCTACGCTTTACAGTCCATTCCACTGATGGCGGCTGGAGCCTTAGCAGACGTTAATTTCAAGAGCCCCCAAATGAAAATATAGCAAACCACTGTGATTTAAGAAGTGATAGCCAGACAATCTTTCACTGCAGGAAACAGCCATTAAGCATTAGTCTCTTTGCTGAGGCACATGGCATCCAGTCCTTAATCTAGTTTAGATAGTTCCTATTTTATCCTTTACCATTTATGATGAGAATATTTCATACATTTTTACAAAGGCTTAGGGCCTGATCCTCCATTCAAGTGGAAACAGTAGTTTCCACCACTAAACATATTTAGGAACATGCCACTTAAGCTCTGCAGGACTTTGCATGCTGCATCATGTTTGGTTTTAGTTGACAGCATTTCAAAGGAGCATGAGCGGAAAAGCTTTAACAGTTGCTTTTTCTAGTCTTGTTTGGTTTACATAAAACATGCTCTTTTTATTTCAGCTAATTGGCAAGTTGCTTTGTTTTGAATTAATGTTAATGAGAATAATAAGTATGATCATTTTCATGCATATAGTGCATGTCATCTGTAGATTTCAAAGCGCATTATTGTCCTGTTTTACTGTGAAACTGAGGCACAGAATGGTGACACAGCCATCAGATGAGTCAGTGGTAGAGCCAAGAATGGAATTCAGGTGTTCTGGTTCCCAGAGGTCTATAGGTACTTCTTAAGGGCCATTGTCCATGTTTAGGGCCCTACCAAATTCATGGCCCTGAAAAACACGTCATGGACTGGGAAATCTGGTCTCTCCCATGAAATTTGTACGTTTGTGTACTTCTATACTCAAACTGGAGATCAAGACACAAAAGGGGGTTTACAAGGCTATTGGAGGGAGGTCGTGGTGTCGCCACCCTTACTTCTGCGCTTTCTTCAGAGTTGGGTGGCTGGAGACCAGCAGCTGCTGGCCAGGAGCCCAGTTGTGAAGGCACGGTACGGTCTTAACGCCCTTACTTCTGTGCTGCTGCTGGTGGCGGCTCTGCCTTTGGAGCTGTGCATCTAGCCAGCAGCTGCTGCTCTCCAGCTGCCCAGCTCTGAAGGCAGCACAGAAGTAAGGGTGGCAATACCACCTACAATAGCCTTGTAACCTCCTTCTGGGTCGGGGCCCACAGGTTGAGAAATGCTGACTTAAGGGCTTTATAGGTTTCGGTTTTCAAATGCATAGTCATGCTTAGTTACAACATCCTGAAATCTAAGATTTAAAGATCTGAAACCATGAAATTCAATATTTTTTAAAATAATATGACCATGACTTTTACCAAAATAGACCATGAATTTGGTAGGGCCTTATCCAGGCTGGACCAGTTCTCTTGATAACCAGAGGTCTGTCAGTCTGGCTCCTTTTGCCGGGTCTGAGTTCAGATAAAAATTAAGACATGCTTAAAAATGGAAAATGCTTTGAAAGTGTTCCCAGCGCTGGTGAAAGCGTGAGAAGCAGAATGTCTTGTCATGGTGTCTTTTACTAAACCCCCCTCACTGTTGCGTGCAGCGTGGGACACTTGCACCTAAACAGCCCTCTTACAAATGTCTCCATATTCAGTCTTCTTAGAGAAGACACTGTGTACCCTTGGTCTGTGTGCTGGATCTTAGCAATGAAGGGCATACCAGGCCCCTGTCCCTCTACAGTCAGATAGCTGTAATGGAATGGGTTACCTAGGGAGGTGGTGGAATCTCCTTCCTTTGACCTTAGAGGTTTTTAAGGTCATGCTTGACAAAGCCCTGGCTGGGATGATTTAGTTGGGCATTGGTCCTGCTTTGAGCAGGGGGTTGGACTAGATGACCTCCTGAGGTCCCTTCCAACCCTGATATTCTATGATTCTATGAGCTATGGCTACAAAAGATGGGCAGGTGGGAAGTCTGCATACCCCATGCCCTGCAGTGTGGTGCTCTCTCACTATCCCTGCCCCTTTGCTCTGTTCCTCTTCTTCCCCAGTGGCTCACCTCCCTTCCTGGAGCTGGGTGAGGTTGTGAGTGGGGGCAGCTGGGAATATGTCCCCCAACTCCTCTCCAAAGATGGAGGCTGGGCCAGGAGGGATTTTCTTCATTGGGGAGCGGGGGGAATGACATGCAGCCAGCTGGGGAGCGGAAGGGCTGGGTGCTCCAGAAATCTACCTGGCCCTTACAGGAGGGAAAGGGGAGGGGAAAGAAAGAGAAAGCTGAGTTCTGCTGTTCCATGGGCCGAGGGGGTAGAAGTCCCTCAGCACATGAGGTGGCTGCCCCCCTCCAAGAGGCGGGGAAGTGAGCAACGCAGGCAGGTAGGCAGAGGAGTTTTCTCCCTTCACTGGTGCGTTTTCCCAGACCCTGTGGCATTGGCCAGTCGGAGGTGGGGTATCCTCCCCATTGTACAGAAGGGGAATGAAGGCACTGGGTGAATTAAAACTTGCCCCCGGTCACACAGGAGCATATAACAAAGCTGGGAATTGAACACAGATTTCTCCAAGTCCCACATCCATGCCCTTCCCATTAGATCAACTCTCCCACCCCTGGGGTAGGGCTACAGCATTGGAGCCACTGTTTTATTCAAGGCACTGAACTTGTAAGTCACAAGATATGTGGCAGAGCTAGGAACTGAACCCAGCCTTCCTGTGTGACCTTGGCCATTCACCCTAGGGACAGATTTAAAGGTACCTGGATACCTAATGCCCATTGATTTCAGGGAGAGTTAAGCACCTAAGTACCTTTAAAAAGCCAGCCCTTAGTCTCTCTGTCATCTGTAAAATGGGGATAACACGCTCTCTGCCTTGTCTGTACAGATTGTAGCTTCTTGAGGCAGGGATTGTCTATTACTATATACAATGCCTACAGCTGTGACCTCCAGGTGCTACCATAATACAAATAATCATTTCCCTGGTGGGTGGAGAGAAAAGGGGCCTCCTCAGAGTCACCTTACTGCAACCCTGAGGCTGCATTAGCAGTGGGGATTCCTTCCCCCATCCCATGTGAAAATCCTCAGTCCATAGCCCTGTTTTTTGGAGCAGAAGTTAGGCCCCAGTACAGCAAAGGACTTAAGCCAGGAGTTCTCAAACTTTTTTTGTTGGGACCCCCTATGAAAATATTTCAGGTTGTGATGACCCCTCCACCCCAAAAAATGACAACCCTTCCCCACCAAACCACCCTTACTTCTGTGCTGCTGCTGGCAACAGCGCTGCCTTCAGAGCTGGGATCCCCAGCCAGCAGCCATTGCTTTTGTGTCCCCCCCACACTAGTGTTGGAACCCTGTTTTGGGTCGGGACCGTCAGTTTGAGAAATACTGACTTAAGCAGATAAGTCATCCCATCTCTATTTGGCAAAGCACTTAAGCAAGAGCATGTGGAAAGCCAAACCCATACATAAATGCTCTGCTCAGTCAGGGCCTTAGCTCTACAAGCCCTCCTCCAACATGGCATGTGGCCACATAGGTCACTTCTTTTCTATTCAGCTCATATTATGTTTAAAAGATTAATGAGACATAGCTTCTTGATTTAGAATATATTTCAGACATTCTTACTTCAGATCATTTGCCCTTAGTTTGGTGGCTTGTGTTAGCAGAATGATTTATGGATATTTATTTCCCAAAGTGGTGTTTGAACATTGATGGAGTGAATGTTGATACTATTAAAGCCAGATAATCAATGCACATTTAACAGCGCGTAGGGTGTGCTAAACTGTCTGACAGTAGTTTGGGGCAGGGAGGTGGACGGCCAAGGATACTGTTGCTGGTTTCTTGAATACTGCATACACTTCAGCATTCACAAAGATCCTGATTGCTGCAGACGCATCAGCAAACAAAACAACTTAGAGCTTCATTCCATACGCGGTATCTGATTTGCTAAGATCTACTGACAATGTGTACAGAAGAGGAAGCCTGTAAAGCACCGCTGGAGAGGTCTTCTCCAATTTATTGCAGTATTCCCTCAATGAGGGCTATATTATGCTTGGCTCTTGCACAGGTACATGGGTGGTCACACAAAGAAACCCTTCCTATCCATTGTAAAGGTCAATCCAAAATAGTAACCCACGTGAACAGACCCTGCTCGTCTCCTTCTTCCACCAGCAAACAAATCATCCAAAAGAAGAGTGGGGAAGAAACAGGGGCATGGGCCCTGCTCCATTTCCATACTGGTCTGTGGAGCAGGAATGGTGCGCCATGAGGAGCAAGCTAATAGATTGTGAATTGCATGCCTCTCCTCTGAGCATTGGGGAGAACAGGAAGGATTGTGCCAATGAGGTGCAATCTCTCCTAGAGTAGCCCACAGGCAGTACAGGCTACAGCTTCCTCCAGACAAGGATAAAAACTAGGCCCCAGTATGTGCCTAATTTAAGACCCCAGTAGTCTTATAGTCCTAATCATTTTTGTTGCCCTCTGCTGGAGGTTTTCCAATTTTTCCACATCCTTCTTGTAGTGTGGGGCCCAAAACTGGACACAGTACTCTAGATGAGGCCTCACCAGTGTCGAATAGAGGGGAATGATCATGTCCCTCAATCTGCTGGCAATGCCCCTACTTATACATCCCAAACTGCCATTGGCCTTCTTGGCAACAATGGCACACTGTTGACTTATATCCAGCTTCTCGTCCACTGTCACCCCTAGGTCCTTTTCTGAAGAACTGCTGCCGAGCCATTCGGTTCCTAGTCTGTAGCGGTGCATGGGATTCTTCCGTCCTAAGTGCAGGACTCTGCACTTGTCCTTGTTGAACCTCATCAGATTTTTTTTGGCCCAAACCTATAATTTGTCTAGGTCCCTCGGTATCCTATCCCTACCCTCCAGCATATCTACCTCTCTTCCCAGGTTAGTGTCATCTGAAAACTTGCTGAGGGTGCAATCCACACCATCCTCCAGATCATTAATGAAGATATTGAACAAAACTAGCCCCAGGATCAACCCTTGGGGCACTCCACTTGATACTGGCTGCCAACTAGACATGGAGCCATTGATCACTACCCATTGAGCCCAACAATCTAACCAGCTTTCTATCCACCTTATACTCTATTCATCCAGCCCACACTTCTTTAACTTGCTGGTAAGAATACTGTGGGAGACCACATCAAAAGCTTTGCTAAAGTCAAGGAACAACACATCCACTGCTTTCCCCTCATCCACACAGCCAGTTATCTCGTCACAGAAGGCAATTAGATTAGTCAGGCATGACTTGCCCTTGGTGAATCCATGCTGACTGTTCCTGATCACTTTCCTCTCGTGTAAGTGCTTCAGGATTGATTCCTTGAGGACCTGCTCCATGATTTTTCCAGGGACTGAGGTGAGGCTGACTGGCCTGTAGTTCCCTGGATCCTCCTTCTTCCCTTTTTTAAAGATGGGCATTACATTAGCCTTTTTCCAGTCATCTGGGACCTCACCAGATCGCCATGAGTTTTCAAAGATAATGGCCAATGGCTCTGCAATCACATCTGCCAAACTCTCGGATGCAGCGCATCCGGCCCCATGGACTTGTGCTCGTCCAGCTTTTCTAAATAGTCCCAAACCACTTCTTTCTCCACGGAGGGCTGGTCATCTCCTCCCCATGCTGTGCTCCCCAGTGCAGCAGTCTGGGAGCTGACCTTGTTTGTGAAGACAGAGGCAAAAAAAGCATTGAGTACATTAGCTTTTTCCACATCCTCTGTCACTAGGTTGCCTCCCTAATTCAGTAAGGGGCCCACACTTTCCTTGACTTTCTTCTTGTTGCTAACATACCTGAAGAAACCCTTCTTGTTACTCTTAACATCTCTTGCTAGCTGCAACTCCAGGTGTGATTTGGCCTTCCTGATTTCACTCCTACATGCCCAAGCAATATTTTTATACTCTTCCCTGGTGATTGGTCCAATCTTCCACTTCTTGTAAGCTTCTTTTTTGTATTTAAGATCAGCAAGGATTTCACCATTAAGCCAAGCTGGTCGCCTGCCATATTTACTATTCTTTCTACACATCGGGATGGTTTGTCCCTGTAACCTCAATAAGGATTCTTTAAAATTCAGTCATCTCTCCTGGACTCCTTTCTCCCTCATGTTATTCTCCCAGGGTATCCTGCCCATCAGTTCCCTGAGGTTGTCAAAGTCTGCTTTCCTGAAGTCCAGGACCTTGCTGAACCTGGGCCCTAGCATTTATTATATAGATCCAAAATACCACTATCATACACATCTGCCTGACCATTATTCTCCTAATCTCAATGCATGTACTTGGATTCCCTCCATCACTGTAATATCAGAACCTCAGAGACTTAAATGTCACTATGAGGCAAGGCAGTACCCTGAACCCCATTTTATAGGAGGGAAACTGAGGCAAAGACTAAGGAGCTTACCCAGGTAACAAAGGAAGTCTGTCGTAGGGCAAGAAATTGAACGCTGGTCTCCTAAATCCCAGGGCAGTACCCTAATTCCTGGATCACCCTTCCTTTCCATTGGGCCCACCATTAATTGCTTTCCTGTAAAATAAAATGTAGTTCTTAAGATAAGTATCTGATTAGCAGCCCTGGAGACTGAAGACCATGCTCCCAGCACACATTAGCTACAGCATAAGAGGCCATCTGAGCCTGTCTACATGCCCCAGTCAATGGGTCTCTCAACCCTGGACTTCAGGGACCCCCTACAGGGCATTGTCCCATCTACACTAGAAAACTTTGCATCCATTTTCCAGCAACATTGAGGTACAGGTACTTTTACCAGTATGTCACGAACATCCTGTTAGAAGGAATGAGGAGAGAGTCCTTCAGGTCCCAGCTCCTTCTCAAACTCTTCTCCCAGGGGTCACCAGTGCTATTTTCTCCCCTGCAGTAGCATCAGCCTTACTCTGGGTGTACCAGCTCCAAACACTCCTCCTTCTTCCCAGGGAGTGACTGCACTGTCCCAGCAGTAGCTCCAGTCTGTTGTCAGCTTCCTGGCTTTATAAGCCCCGCCTATTCGTGCACAACTGAACTTGCTTGCAATCAGCTCCTTGGCTATCCTTCCAGGTGCAGGCTGTAGAGTTAAAGGCCTACCTGGCCACATTAATCCCCTTCCAGTCCTGTGGAGGTGGGGGTGGACATCCTATCACAAATACCAATAAGTGTGTCCATTTTGAATATTTTATTCTAAAACAAATTAAAACGTATCAAATTTTAGATGTTTTCTAAAAAGAGGATTTTAGAAATCTAACTTTATTCTTCTTCAAAACACATGAAACAATTATCCCTCCACCTCTCAAAGGATTAGTTCATATCTTGAAGTCCTCACATCAAGATTGGGTGCCTTTCTGAAAGGTATGCTTCAGCCAAACGCAAGTTATTGGGCTCGATACAGGAGTACATGGATAAAGTTCTGTTGCTTGTGAAATACTGGAGGTCTGACTAGATGATCGAACGCTCCCTTCTGGCTTTAAAATCTATAATTTTCCTTTGTCTTTTTCCCTTATTTTAGTGGTTAAAAGATAATGTTACAAGCAATTAATAAAAGATTTCTGTATGTCTTCAGTGATCCTGGCCTGTTTTACAGTCTGTAGATGGTCATATTTTCCCTTTGATGCTGTATTAGACACTTACATTAACCACTTTGTTTTAGATTATGGTGTTTTGCCCTTTCTTTATCTCATGACCTGTGGAGATGTGCTGAAAGGAGAACTATCAGGCTGGAGGAGGTTATTAGTGGAGTTCTTCAAGGATCAGTCTTGATCTTATTTAATAATTTCATTAATGATATTGGCATAAGAAGTAGGAATGAGCTAATGAAATTTGCTGATGACAAAGTTGTAATACAGAGGGAAATCCAAATATTGTACAGAAAGAATTGGATGACCTCACAGACTGAAATAACAGAAATGGGATAAAATTTAATAGTACAAAATGAAGGTCATTCATTTAGTGAACGATAAAAGTTTCAGCTATAAACTGGGCCTCAGGATCCCAAAAAGGGCATTCAGGACCAAGGGTCATAGTAGGGTCAAACCTGAGGCCGAGAGTAACAGAGGAGTTCATAGTCATGTTCCAGAGTGTGGTCGATACCAAGGATCAGAGTTCGAGTCAGCTTTCGGGGTCCAGGTCAAGAGGTAAGGTCCAAATCAAGCTGAGTTCAAAGCCAGGAGTTCAAGAGCAAGAACAGTCATGGCAGACACAGGAATGTTACAGTTGCCTGGACACTTCCTGGAATTCCCCAGCCCTTGGGTTTATATAGGGCAGGGAGCCAATCAGGAGCCATGATGATGCTGCCTCTCAGATCCCTTAAGGTGGGACTTCCCATGGTCTGTGTCCACAACAGGCGTGGAGCGCAAGCTAGTTACAGCTGCCACTGTGTGGCAGCTTGGAGGTGTTTACTGCCGGGTAGCTCTTCTGGCCTGGATTTGAGATCTATTGGGCCTTACACTGGGAGCCTTATGAATTGGAAGTGACAGAGGAGGAGAAAGACCTGCATGTATTGGTCAATCACATGATGACTATGAGCCACCAATGTGATGTGGCTGTGAAAAAGGCAAGTGCCATCCTAGAATGTATCAAGTGAGGTGTATTTCACAGGGAAGTAATGCCACTGTCCAAGGTGCCGATAAAACCTCCTCTGGAATATTATGTCCAACTCTGGTCACCCATGTTCAAGAAAGATGACTTTAAACTGGAACAGGTGCCAAGAAGCACTACTAGGATGATCCAGGGACTGAGGGTCTATCTTCTGAGAAGAGACTAAAGGAACTTGGCTTGTTTAGACTACCAAAACAAAGGCTGAAAGGGGATCTGATTGCTCTCTGTAAATACATCAGGGAGGGAGACGTGTGATTAAAAGGAAAATGTTGAGACTATAAGAAATGGGGATAAACTGGCCAGGATAGGCTGGAAATTAGACAATGGCTTCTAACCATCTGATGAGTGAGATTCTCGAACAGCCTCCCACCAGAAGTGGGGGCAAATAACCTAACTAGAGTTAAGATGGAATCTGATAAATTTATGAAAGGGATCACATGATGGGGTTGCTTGTGATAGCAGGGGGCTGGATTTGGTGACCCAACAGGTCCCTTCCAGTCAGTCCTATGTCTGTATGACGTATGCAAATTGTCCCATTGACTACAACAGAAGCCACCCTAAAAATCTACAGAATCAAACTGAGAACAATACCCTTTCTATAGCATTTTTGACCCAACTTAGAGTTCTGCAGCAGAAATATAGTTTTCTATTAATTTTGGTACTATGGTCCAAAATCCTATCAAAAAGTTATAATTTTCCTCTAGAATTGTACAGGGATTTCCCATGAGGGGTAGATCATCTGGTCGTCTAGATCATCATTTATTGTTCTTGTGTTTTACACAACAGAGTGGATACCAAGGACTCTGTCAGCTTCTAAAACTACTTTACAATAGTCCAGAAGACACAAAAGTAATGAAGATATTCAGCACACAAGTGTAATGTTTTTAGCACATGAGCGTAACGTATCTCCCATTAGTGAAAATCCAATCTCCACCAAGAGCTGCATGAGTCACCCTATATATACCAGCAGAAAAATTACGGATCAAGCAAGCTGCAAAGATGATAGAGTAGCTTTCTCATGCAGATAGATGTGCAGAATCCAAGGGAAAAACAGCTGTAAAATTGGTAGCATGAATAAGTTTCCACATAATGCAAAAAGCTCTGACTTGTAAAAAGTTTAGCAGTGCCTAACAACTGGACAAATCTTTTTCCTTTTCCTGATCACTTTTGATAGGTCATAATTAAAGTCTCTATGGCAACTTTCTGTGAAATCAAAAGAACTAAAGAGAGTCATCTCTCACATTTTCAGGCTTCTGAGCCCTTCCCTTCTCCCCATCTACCTCCACCCACATGGGAGATTAAATATAACAGTCCAGACAAGATGAAATGCAATGCTCACGCAGTTTTATTTGATTGATTAAAAGGAAAGAAGTAACCAAGTGGGAGTGAAATAGGTCAAATGTTCTAGTTCGTTATAAAAAGCTAATGGCATTGCTTTTGCTTTTTAACATTTCTAGTAAACACATGCCACTCGTAATGAGGAAAGTAAGGTTTTAAGGGGAAATAAATAGCAAACGGAAGGGACGAGGTGGACAGAGGGGATCACAGAAGGATGGCTCCTCGCTGGCAAACACAGAGTAGAAAACAGCTGAAAGGCACGTCAATGGCATGACCAGGAGACAGTACAGCACATGCCAAGCATAGCAGTTATAACAGCAGCAACGGCCATATTTACAGGTTGAAGTACCGTCCATTACAGACGCTTCCATTAAGTCCCAAAAAACATGGGCACTGGGAATGTTTTCTCCTGAACATAATAAGGACATAAGGAAGTTACTGGACAAGAAAAGGCTATTTCCCCCGCACGCACGCACACAAACACACACAGGCGCATGCCACTCCAGTTTCAGTGTCTCTGTCCCACCTCTCTAATTTGTTACTCTGTCCTTAGTTCCATCTTCCTCCATAAAAATATCTAGCGGTCTCAAACCTCTCTTTGCTGTTTGCTTCAGTGGCCTTATTAGTTGTACTACTCCAGCTATTCCCATCTGCAACCCCTCCAAAGAGTCTGTCCTCCCCACCGCCACTTAACAGACCATGTTGCAGTCACTTCTGGTTTCCCCTTCCACCCCTAGTCTGGAATGATGTCATTTGCTTCTAATTGGACTCTCCTAGGAAATAACCTGGAAAGTACAGCAGTTACAAGTGTCTCTGCCTATCCACTTCTTGACATAGGAAGAGATCAGCAGTAACACAAGCTTTCTGTGATTCACACAGCTATCTGTCTAGAGGCTTATCACACACTAACACCTGGCAGAAAGGCATAATGAGATCCAATGGTTGGAAGCTGAAGCTAGACAACTTCAGGCTAGAATAAGACACAAAATTTTAAGATTGAGGGTAATTAGCCATCAGAACAACCTACCTGGGGAATGTGGTGGATTTGCCATCAGTGAAGGCTTTAAATCAAGAATGGATTGCTACAGCCTGGCCTCATCCCTCTTCCAGACAATCACCAGTCTGTTGTGAGTAGATCCAACCACTAGATCTCAGGTGTGTCTAAGCTCCCTGGGTCTAGGTAGAGTTTAGTCACTGTTTTTAGCTCTGGGTCTATAGGGCACCCTCCCAGGTACAGACTTCTTGTCTGATCACTTCCTTGGGATATGGGACTCTGAAGTCCAGTCATCCTAATCCCTGGAACCAATGTCTCAGACCTCCCAAGCTCCTATTTGCTCATACTTGCTCCCCCAAATTTCCACCTAGCTGTGGTTAATCTGGGTTTTAGTTTACCCTCTTCAGGTACAAAGTGGCAGGCAAGCAAGGAACTCAGGCTTAGCAATGGAATTTCTGAACCACAGTCACTTTACTCTTAAAAAGCACTAGAGATATCTTTGCAAAACAACAAGAAACATGAGATGCACCCTCCCACTAGTCTGGCCCCTTCTGTGTGTCTAAGGTCCCACAAGCATTTCAGGTTAGGCAGAGTCCCTCCTGCCCCCTCTGTCTCTAGCCTGGTCTTCTCATATGTAGCAATGGATGCCTGTCCCACCTCCCATGGAAGCATCTGCCCTGAAATACTGACTCTGTCCCTTTTTGCTGACCATGACTCAAGAATGTATCATTTTAAATGTATCCTGGTAATGAGATAGACTGGCCCTTTAAGACTGCAGAGGGAAGTCTCCAGGGCCATACTTCCCTATTCCAGGGATTGGAGTGGAAAGACAGACCCATTGGACAAAGGAAACAGCCACTGAGAGAGAAGAACTGGTCCCAGGGTAGCAGTTTATGGTTTGGAAAAGAACCCAGACTGCCGATTCTGCATCACGCCCAGCACCAGAGCTTTGAAGTCTGGGTGGGACAAGGCTCTCCTCTCAGCCAGAAGGAATCATGGGAAGTATAATCTTTGGGTGGCTGGGTTTTTAGGCCTCCACAGAAAGGCATGCTGGGAAGAGAGGGTTAGATATAAGCATAACAAAAGAGACTGTGGAAGGATTTGGAGATGCTAGTGCTCTCTTCCAGAGAGGGGAACTCTACCTGCTTAGTTGGGGCTTTGTCTTCCAGATCTCTGTGGGGTGTCTGGATTCTAATCAGAAATGCCTTGCAGAAAGAAACCCACCAGTGAGGGGCCATTTATTTGCTTTTGAACTTTCACACCAGACTATTTTGAACTTCACTACCACTTATCTGGGGAAGTCTAGGTTCTCCGAAGAAAGAAACCCATGGAGAAGGGCTGTATTTGTTTTGTTTTGAAGTACTGCCTGAATGGGGTCTTCTGTGAAGAACCACAGTCCTACACTGACCAAAAGCCATTATCATCAGATGGCTGGTTTTGAGCTATGTTAAATGAAATTGGTGGTTCTCAGTTCACTTCCTGCTGAACAATGTTTGTATCATATAACTGATCACCACCAGTTAGCTCAGATTCAAGGGTTCATGGACCAGAAGTCAAAACAGGTTGCAAGGGGTCATGACCATCCATTCTTTCCCATATTGCTAAATGGAAAGTGGGGGGTGGTCTTGGGAGACCTGGCTGGAAAACTTCAGATGAAACTTCCATTTGTTAGAAATTGCCCATTCGCTGAAAACGAAACATTCAATTTCCATGAATTTCTGCCAGAATCCTGTCTGATTTCCCCTACCTGTCTCCTCAGCAATGCCCCCGGCAGGCCAACAGAGGGCTCAGACTTCCAGGCTTGCATGGCTTCCAGTGCTCATTGCCCTAGAGCCAGGCCTCCATTCCCTTTTGCAGAGAATTTTAAGATGTTTGGTTTTAGTTCCAAATCAGAACAAAACCAAACATCAAAACATTGAAATCCTCTATGAAATGGCAGAATCACCTTTCTCTGCCCAGCTCTAGTTCTAGCTATATGAAAGGGCAGGGAGGGGGAGAAGGTGTCCCCGTATGGAAAAGTTGGTCTACATATTGAAACATCTGAGAACTGATGCCCGAACTGACAATCTTAGCAGAGTGGCGGAGCACAAAAGAGGTGTGAACAACAACACTTTTGGGCAAATTCTGGCCTCATAGACTTTAAGGCCAGAAAGGACCATCATGATCATCTAGTCTGACCTCCTGCCAATGGCAGGCCACAGAACCTCACCCACCCACTTCTGTAATAGACCCCTAACCTATGGCTGAGTTACTTAAGTCCTCAAATCATGATTTAAAGGCTTCAAGTTAGAGAGAATCCACCATTTACACTAGTTTAAACCTGCAAGTGACCATGCTGCAGAGGAAGGTGAAACCCCCCCAGGGTCTCTGTCAATCTGACCTGGGGGGAAAATTCCTTCCCAACCCCAAATATAGCGATCAGTTAGACTCTGAGCACGGAGGTAAGACCCACCAGTCAGACACCTGCGAAAGAATTCTCTGTACTAAGTCGGAGCCCTCCCCATCAAGTGTCCCATCACTGGCCATTGGAGATATTTGCTGCTAGCAGTCACAAATCACCTACATGCCATTGTAGGCAGTCTCATCACACCATCCCCTCCATAAACTTGTCAAGCTCAGTCTTGATGCCTGTCAGATTTTTTGCCCCCACTGCTCCTCTTAGAAGGCTCTTCCAGAACTTCACTCCTGTGATGGTTAGAAACCTTCGTCTAATTTCAAGAATAAACTTATTGATGGCCAGTTTCTCTCTGTTTGTTGTTGCGTCCACACTGGTGTTTAGCTCAGGGGTGAAAGTAAGGCTTTAAAGGACCCTGCTTAAAGCGCTGCTCCTTTTGTGTCCCCCTGTTGGCGGCCCTGCTGGGTCCCTACTGGCAGGGCCGCCGAGGGGAGGGAGCAAAATGGGCAGCGCTATTAAAGTGCTGCCATGGCAAAAGGACCCTGCTTAAAGCAGCTGCGCTTTAACGTCCCTGCCCCCTTTTGCTCCCCCTTCCCTCCCCACCGGCTGCCGATGCGAGAGGGTGAAAGGAGCAGCTACTCCGAGCCTGGCGATTTAAAAGGGCTCGGGGCTCTGGCTGCTAGGGCAACTGCGGCAGCGACCAGAGCCCCAGGCCCTTTAAATCGCCACTGGAGCCCCAGCCCCACCCCTTCTGCCTGAGGCCCTGCCCCTTCCGAGGGGGGTGGGGGGAAAGCTGTCCCCTCACACCAGTAAGAGAGAAATTTTACTTTCACCCCTAGCTTGGCTTAAATAACTCCTCTCCCTCCCTAGTATTTATCTCTCTGATGTATTTAGAGAGAGCAATCATATCTCCCCTTGGCCTTCATGTAGTTAGACTAAACAAGCCAAGCTCTTTGAGTCTCTTCTCATAAGGTAGGTTTTCCATTCCTCGGATCATCCTAGAAACTTTCTCTGCACCTATTCCACTTTGAATTCATCTTTCTTAAACATGGGAGACCAGAACTGCACACAGTATTCCAGATGAGGTCTCATCAGTGCCTTGTATAATGGAACTAACACCCTATCGCTTCTGGAAATACCTCCCCTGATGCATCCCTAGGACTACATTAGCCTTTTTCACAGCTGCATCATATTGGTGGCTCATAGTCATCCTGTGATCAACGAGGTCTTTCTCCTCCTCTGTCTCTTGCAACAGGTAAATCCTGAGTTTATAGCAAAAATTCTTGTTGTTAGTCCTTAAGTGCATGACCTTGCACTTTGCACTATTCAATTTCACCCCATTTCTATAATTCCAGTTTTCCAGGTCATCCAGATCTTCTTGTACAATATTCTGGGCTTCCTCCATATTGGCAATACCTCCCAATGTTGTGCCTTCTGCATATTTTATTAGCACACTCCCACATTTTGACCTGTAATTATATCTGGTGAACTCACCTGCTATGGGTATAACTGAGGGTGGTTTAATGGTACTTAGTTCTTTATACCTGCAAAGCACTACCTTACCCAATTAATCCTCAGAACCCCCTGGAAGGTAGATAAAGGGAGGTGGGTTTGCATTCTTCAAGCACACCCCCTTGTGGTATAGCATGCCACTGGAATCCCCTACCTCAGTTTCCCTGAAGGTTCCTGGAAATAGAATCATAGGATTAAAAGGGATCGCAAGGGTCATCTAGTCTAACCCGCTTCCAAGATGCAGGATTCGTTATGTCTAAACCATCCAAGACAGATGGCTCTCCAGCCTCCTTTTGAAAATCTCCAGTGAAGGAGCTTCCACGACTTCCCTAGACACTGTTCCATTGCCCTACTGTTCTTATAGTGAGGAAGTTTTTCCTGAGATTTAATCTAAATCTGCTGTGCTTCTAGTTGGAACCCATTGCCTCTTGTCTGCCCTCTGTGGCAAGAGAGAACAGCTTTCCTCCATCTTTTTTATGGCAGCCTTTCAAGTCTTTGAAGATCACTATCCTGTCCCCCCTCAATCTCCTCTTTTCCCAACTAAACATACCCCGTTCCTTCAGTCATTGCTCATATGGTTTGCGTTCCATCCCTTTGATCATCTTTGTCACTCACCTCTGGATCCTTTCCAGTTTCCCTACAGCCTTTCTATACATTGATGACCAAAACTGGACACAGTACTCCAGCTGAGTCCTAACCAGCACCAAGTAGAGTGGCATGATCACCTCCTGTGACTTGCATGCTATCGCCTCTGTGATAAATGAAGGGGGCGGTAGCTACCTTTTATGGACACCCAGCCAGCCAGGTATCTATAAAATCCCCGTTAGTAGCTGTTCTCTACTTGCTTTACCTGTAAAGGGTTAAAAAGTCTGACTGCATGCATAGGTAAAGGGAAGTGAGTGGGCACTTGGTGAAGAGAGCCAATGGGAAGGCTAAAACTCTTTAAAATTGAAACAAGACTCCCATTTTGTCTGTCTGTGGTTGTTCTTCCTGAGAGGAGACACAGAGCAGCAATGCTGTAAGAAGCTTTGAGCCAGGTATGAAAACTCATCAAATCCTACCTAGGAACTACTCATTTGAAACCGCAGATATGTAAGTAGATCAGGAAATGTCTAGGAAGACATGATTAGGTTTCTCTCATTTATTTCTTTATGGCTTGTGAACTCCTCTGTGATAACCCCAGGTGTTTTTGTTTTACTGGTAATCTTTAAACGGGACCTCAAAGTTATTTTGAGGCTTAACCCTTATAAGTGGTTCTTTTTAAAATCTAGCAATAGTCTGAGGTTTTTAAGATGTATTTTCTTTCTTTTTGTTTTTAATAAAATTTACCTTTTTTAAGAACAAGATTGGATCTTGATGTCCTACAAGGTTTGTGCACATGTTGTTTAATTAGCTGGTGGCAACAGCTGATTTTCTCGGTTTTCTTTCTCAGCTCTTCCCCGGAGAGGGGGTGAAGGGGCTTGAGGCACAGGAAGGAATTCCCAAGTGCGTCTTCCTGGGTTCTCAAAGGGGTTTTTTTGCACTTGGGTGGGGGCAGCATCTACCCATCCAAGGTCAAAGAAAAGCTGTAACCTTGGGAGTTTAATACCAGCCTGGAGTGGCCAGTATTAATTTTTAGAATCCTTGCGGGCCCCCACCTTCTGTACTCAAAGTGCCAGAGTGGGGAATCAGCCTTGACAGCCTCTGTTAACGCAACCTAAAATTGCATTTGCTTTTTTTGCAACAGTGTCACATTGCTGACTCATGTTGAGGTTGTGATCCACCACAACTTCCAGATCCTTCTCAGCAGTGCTGCTGCCAAGCCCGTTATCCCCTATTCTGTATTTGTGCATGTGGTTTTTCTTCCCTAAGTGTAACACCTTACTTTGTCTTTGTCCAATTTCATTTTGTTGTCTATAGCCCAGTTCTCCACTTTATCAAGATCCCTGTGAATTTTAGCCCTGTCTTCCAAAGTGTTGGCAATTCCCCTTAAGTTTGTATCATCTGCAGATTTAATTAGTGTGCTCTCTGTTCCTACATCCAGGTCATCTAGTCCTAATCCAGTCACAGCCAAGATCTTTGAAACAATATCCCCCTTCCCCCTAAATCATTAAATATCACTCCACTCCCCAGTGGCCTCTTTCCACTCACCCTTCAGCTTTAGGGATCACAGTCTCCCTTTTCTGGGACTGTTTCCAGGCCTGGCCTGGCCTGCAGACTCTCTGCTCCGGTTCAGGCGTTTCACGCCCTGTTTGTTGGGGCAGCATCCTGCCTGAGTTCTGCCTCTCAGGAACACTTGCACCAGCTCCTTTTTTGACCGATCTTGGAGCTCCCTTTTTAGTTGCTCACCCAGTCAACTAATCACTCTTGTGACCTCCCCAGGTGGGTCTAATAACTCCAAGCATCTGTCTCCTCTGGCTGGGAGAGTGCGGATCCTTGCCCCCACCCATTCTCCAGACTCCTGGTCCCAGGCCCTTAAAGGGACATGTTCTGGGTTTTCCTATACTTCACCATCCCAGACACTATTCCCCAGGACCATCTTCTCTCCTGGCTTCAGTTGTTTCTTTTGGCTTCATTCACTTTCTCTAGACGCACAAAACAGGGTACATACCTTTTCTGCCCTTATCCATTACAGTAAGCTATATTATCCCCATTTTACAGACAGGAAAGCTGAGTTCCAAACAGGTTAAGCACCTTGCTTAAGGCCACTTTGCAAATCAGTGGTAGAGCCAGTATTAAACGTGAATAGTTGGTTAACTATCCAGTACCTAATCCTTCCTTGAGGTACTGAGGTATGCTGCCCAGCCGTGAGGGAAGTTTGCACACAGCTCCTACTTGGTCTGGGTGAGTTTTACTGCGAGCTAAAAGACTTCAGTCTCTAGGACTGTCAAGTCTTTAACTAAAACTGAATTGTAATAGAGCTTTTGCAGTTTCGCTTGGTTTACTTTGTTCCTTTGATGTGCAGGGATTTAGTGACATGCTTAGCAATACTGTAGCCTGAGAGACCTTGCAGAAAATCAAATCACTGCTAGTACAGAAGATTCCAGATGTAAAGGCTCACTTGCTACCACAAACATGTAGCTGCCTGACTGCAGGCTTTTGGCCTGAGACTCAGGCTTTGGGGGGATTTCTCTGAACCCTTTGCAGCACCGCAGCTGAAGGCACCAAGGCACTTGCACCATGCTACGACTGTGAAACTGACGTTGAATGGCCTAAGGGAGAAATATAGGGATAGCCAGGAGCGTCACTGCCTAAAAATGCCTTCTTGCACCTTCCGCTCAACAGGAAGCTTAGCCCCTTCTTCCTGGACAAAGACCTGGGCACAGTGGTCCAAGTATTTGTCACTGTCAGGCTGTATTACTGTAATTCACTGTCTCGGATGATGAGCATGTAACCCTTCTGCCAGGTAGAGCCGGCAGCAACAAGGATCGGGTTCAGTATTTAGGGGTTCCTTTTTAACAATACAACACAGAACTGAATCAAGCCCCTACCCAGTAACTTGGGCCAATTACACGCCATCCCGGGCACCTGTACACACTTCCCCTCTCGCAAACACTGACTGTGTGTATGTAGAAAAGAAACTTTTAACAAAAAAGGGGAAAATAACCCAGCATTAACTTGGGAAAACACCACAAGCATGGTTCCATAAGCATAAGACCATGAGCAAAACCCCCACCCCGGAGTACGTTGGGCAGTGTCTGTTGCCTCAGGTCCTTAAGTCCAACAAACAAAAGTTCCTCTAACCAGCCCTTCCCCACTCCCTCCACTGCACCCCACTCACAGTTGTTATCATTGGTCAGTGAAGACTCAGAGGTGCATTCACATGAATTCACCTCCCACCTAGAGATGGGGGGAGTAAAAGCACCTTGCTTGCTCCACCGCACACTCTAGGATGTCTAAAGGTCCCCCCTTCGTGACACGGCTCTCAGTACGTTCAGCTGTTACTGGGGGAGCCTCACTGCTGATGCAGGCTGGGCAGTCTCTTTCACCACAGGCACTGTCCCAAAGCAAGTCTAACACTTAGAGCTGGTTATCAGTTATTTCAACTCTATTAATGTGCCACAAAGGACTCTCAGTTGAGTCTTAATCAGCTCTATCGTTACACGGTAGAAAGAGGATGGGTTATATAGTGCCTAAGGCCCTTCAGCACCCCAGACACAAACACCTATCCCCACTCTCTCTCATCTCTACTGGCTTTTGGCACCCCTACCCCCTGCTTAGCCGTTCAGCTGAGGATAAGTCCCTCAATCAGGGCATGCCAAGCACCGTTCTGCTGCTCTTTAGTCACACACCAATGGTAACACACTTTATTACCCCTGCCCCACAATAACAAACTGACTTGCAATCCAACACCAGCCAGAAGCGATCACTTGGGCAAAGCAGCCCCATCATGCTGCGCACACAGGCATCGTGGGCGTGTCTATGCAAACAAGGTCAGTGCCTGAAGTCTTCCCTCCCAGCTCATTACTAGATGTCAAGGGCGAGCTCATTCAGACCCCGCTTACAGCTGTGAGGAAAGAGCCTGCACTGCAGATGGTGAAGGCTGCAGCTGTCTGCCTTCTCCAGGCGCAAGACCCTGGCGGCAAGTCAGCCACCAATGCCAGTTTAAGGCTTTAGTCCTAATCTGCAAAGCAATTAATGGATCAAGCCCCAGCTACTTCAAAGACCAAATTGTGACTTACGAATCCCTACAACAGCTGTGCTCCTCTGGGAGAATGCCCACCCCTAAGCCCAGGATGGAAGCTGGGGACAGATCGTTCTCCATGATCTCAGTGGGAGTTAGCACCTACCCTGCGTAGGTGTTTTTGAAAATCCTACTAGGTGCCTATCTGCAACTTCAGGTGCCTAAATACCTTTCAAAATCTGGGCCCTGGATACGATGGTGATGGGTGGCAGTATGAAACACTAAGCAGGACTGATCGTGTGCTGGTCAGGCAGGCTGCAGAGCAGACAGTGCTGCATCCTTACAGGAGGCAGTATAGTGATTTAAGAAGAATTCATTCTCACCTCCACATCCCAAATGGCACAGGAGCTTGGCTGTGGGTTGGAGGAGCTAGAGCAGGTCAGCTGAGAGGAAAATATCTCATTGGAGTGCATGTTAGGATATAGATATTCAGGCCTGTCGGTAAAGGCCTGTACTCAAAGAATTTAGGTGTATTCTTATCACTTGGGTAGTTAGAGATATAAAAGAAAGAATCAAAATCACTGTCTGCCGGTGTAAGGTCCTTCTCTTCCTGTGACAGTCTGAGGCCCTGTTCTTAGATTAAGGCCTTTGGCTAAGCAACAGAGGCATAAGCTGGGAAGTGAACGGTCACATCCTCACATTCCAACCTAGTCACATTGAAAGAAGGTGCTATTGGGCTCTTAGGAATACACTCCTGTCCTGATAGTGCCTATCGCCTCCAGAGAAAGGGAAGTGCCTAGAAAATGTAAAAGGAAACTGAGTTTGATAGCATCCTGTCTGGCAAGAACTCACTTATCAATAGCTGGGATGTGAAATCCTCACTTCTATATTGTCTTGTCATTATAGTTCCCACTTTGCTATTGTTCGTCTGTATAATCTCTGCCTTGTTCTGTGATTGTTTCTGTCTGCTGTTTAATTAATTTTGCTGGGTGTAAACTAATTAAGGTGGTGGGATATAATTGGTTACATAATCATGTTACAATATGCAAAAAGAAAAGGAGTACTTGTGGCACCTTAGAGACTAACCAATTTATTTGAGCATAATCCATGAAGTGAGCTGTAGCTCACGAAAGCTCATGCTCAAATAAATTGGTTAGTCTCTAAGGTGCCACAAGTACTCCTTTTCTTTTTGGAATACAGACTAACACGTCTGTTACTCTGAAACATGTTACAATATGTTAGGATTGGTTAGTTAAATTTCAGGAACATGATTGGTTAAGGTATAGCAAAGCAGAACTCAAGTTTTACTATATAGTCTGCAGTCAATCAGGAAGTGAGTGGGTGGGTGGGTGTGTGGGTGGGGGAGATGGGAACAGGGAATGGGGGGTAAGGAAATTGGAATCATGTTTTGCTAAAGGGGGAAATGGGATCAGGGAATGGGAGTGGGGAAACTGGAATCATGTTTGGCTAAGGGCAGGAATGGGAACAGGGACACAGGTGTAAGGCTCTGTGGTGTCAGAGCTGGGAAGGAGGATACTAAGGAAGGAAACTGGAATCATGCTTGCTGGAAGTTCACCCCAATAAACATCGAATTGTTTGCACCTTTGGACTTCGGGTATTGTTGCTCACTGTTCATGCGAGAAGGACCAAGGAAGTGAGTGGGTGAAGGAATAAGCCCCCTAACAGTGCATCTCCTCGCTAAAGCTCTGATCCTGCACCATTAATGCCAATGGGTGTTTTGACTTCAATGAGCTCTATCAAGCTCTAAAGCCCAAATCATCAGTGGTATTTAGGCTCCTAATTTCCATTAACTTAAACAGAAGTTAGGAGCCTAAATACTAGGGCTGTCAATTAATCACAGTTAACCCATGCGATTAACTCAAAAAAATTAATCACAATTAATCTCAGTTTTAATCACACCATTAAACAATAGAATACCAGTTGAAATTTATTAAATATTTTGGATGTTTTTCTACATTTTCATATATATTGTAGTCTGTTGTAATTGAAATCAAATTGTATACTATTTTTATTACAAATATTTGCGCTAAAAATGATAAACAAAAGAAATAGTATTTTTCAGTTCACCTCATTCAAGTAGCGCAGTGCAATCTCTTTGTCATGAAAGTGCAACTTACAAAGGTAGATTTTTTTGTTACATAACTGCACTCAAAAACAAAACAGTGTAAAACTTCAGAGCCTACAAGTCCACTCAGTCCTACTTCTTGTTCAGCCAATTGCTAAGACAAACAAATTTGTTTATATTTACAAGAGATAATGCTGCCCTCTTCTTATTTACATTGTCACCAGAAAGTGAGAACAGGCATTTGCATAGCACTTTTGTAGCTGGCACTGCAAGGTATTTACTTGCCAGATATGCTAAACCTTCGTATGCCCCTTCATGCTTTGGCCACCATTCCAGAGGACATGCTTCCATGCTGATGATGCGTGTTAAAAAAATTAGGCGTTAATTAAATTGGTGACTGAACTCCTTGGGGGAGAATTGTATGTCCCCTGCTCTGTTTTACCCGCATTCTGCCATATATTTCATGTTATAGCAATCTCAGATGATGACCCAGCACATGTTGTTCATTTTAAGAACACTTTCATAGCAGATTTTACAAAACGCAAAGAAGGTACCAATGTGAGATTTCTAAAGATAGCTACAGCACTCGACCCAAGGTTTAAGAATCTGAAGTGCCTTCCAAAATCTGAGAGAGACAAGATGTGGAGAATGCTTTCAGAAGTCTTGAAACAGCAACACTCCAATGTGGAAAATATAGAGCCTGAACCACCAAAAAAGGAAATCAACCTTCTGCTGGTGGTATCTGACTCAGATAATAAAAATGAACATGTGTCGATCCGCACTGCTTTGGATTGTTATAGAGCAGAACCCATCATCAGCATGGACGCATGCCCCCTGGAATAGTGGTCAAAGCATGAAAGGACATATGAATCTTTAGCGCATCTGGCATGTAAATATCTTGCGACGCTGGCTACGACAGTGCCATGCAAATGCCTGTTCTCACTTTCACGTGACATTGTAAACAAGAAGCAGGCAGCATTGTCTCCTGCAAATATAAACAAACTTATTTGTCTGAGTGATTGGCTGAACAAGAAGTAGGACTGAGTGGACTTGCAGGCTCTACAATTTTAGATTGTTTTATTTTTAATGCAATTTTTGTACATTATGCTACATTTGTAAGTTCAACTTTCATGATAAAGAGATTGCACTACAGTACTACTTGGCTCTGGGAAGAAGGATATAGGAGTTTGAGGTGCAAGTGGTGTTCTCGTCCATCCTCCCTGTGGAAGGAAAAGGCCGGGGTAGGGACCGTCAAATCGTGGAAGTCAATGAATGTCTACGCAGGTGGTATCGGAGAGAAGGCTTTGGATTCTTTGACCGTGGGATGGTGTTCCATGAAGGAGGAGTGCTGGGCAGAGACGGACTCCACCTAACGAAGAGAGGGAAGAGCATCTTTGCGAGCAGGCTGGCTAACCTAGTGAGGAGGGTGTTAAACTAGGTTCACCGGGGGAAGGAGACCAAAGCCCTGAGGTAAGTGGGCAAGCAGGATACCGGGAGGAAGCACAGGCAGGAACGTCTGGGAGGGGAGGGCTCCTGCCTCATACTGAGAATGAGGGGCGATCAGCAGGTTATCTCAAGTGCCTATATACAAATGCACAAAGCCTTGGAAACAAGCAGGGAGAACTGGAGGTCCTGTTGAAGGCAAGGAATTCTGACGTGATTGGAATAACAGAGACTTGGTGGGATAACTCACGTGACTGGAGTACTGTCATGGATGGTTATAAACTGTTCAGGAAGGACAGGCAGGGCAGAAAAGGTGGGGGAGGAGCACTGTATGTAAGGGAGCAGTATGACTGCTCAGAGCTCCGGTACGAAAATGCAGAAAAACCTGAGTGTCTCTGGATTAAGTTTAGAAGTGTGAGCAACAAGAGTGATGTCGTGGTGGGAGTCTGCTATAGACCACTGGACCAGGGGGATGAGGTGGATGAGGCTTTCTTCCAGCAACTCGCAGAAGCTACTAGATCGCACGCCCTGGTTCTCATGGGCGACTTCAATCACCCTGATATCTGCTGGGAGAGCAATACAGCGGTGCACAGACAATCCAGGAAGTTTTTGGAAAGCATAGGGGACAATTTCCTGGTGCAAGTGCTGGAGGAGCCAACTAGGGAGAGAGCTTTTCTTGACCTGCTGCTCACAAACCGGGAAGAATTAGTGGGGGAAGCAAAAGTGGATGGGAATCTGGGAGGCAGTGACCATGAGTTGGTCGAGTTCAGGATCCTGACACAGGGAAGAAAGGGAAGCAGCAGAATACGGACCGTGGACTTCAGAAAAGCAGACTTCGACTCCCTCAGGGAACGGATGGCCAGGATCCCCTGGGGGAATAACATGAGGGGGAAAGGAGTCCAGGAGAGCTGGCTGTAATTCAAGGAATCCCTATTGAGGTTACAGGGACAAACCATCCCGATGTGTCGAAAGAATAGTAAATATGGCAGGCGACCAGCTTGGCTTAACAGTGAAATCCTTACGGATCTTAAACATAAAAAAGAAGCTTACAAGATGTGGAAGATTGGACAGATGACCAGGGAAGAGTATAAAAATGTTGCTCGGGCATGTAGGAATGAAATCAGGAGGGCCAAATCGCACCTGGAGCTGCAGATAGCAAGAGATGTTAAGAGTAACAAGAAGGGTTTCTTCAGGTATGTTGGCAACAAGAAGAAAGTCAAGGACAGTGTGGGCCCCTTACTGAATGAGGGAGGCAACCTAGTGACAGAGGATGTGGAAAAAGCTAATGTACTCAATGCTTTTTTGCCTCTGTCTTCACAAACAAGGTCAGCTCCCAGACTGCTGCGCTGGGCAACACAGCATGGGGAGTAGGTGGCCAACCCTCTGTGGAGAAGGAAGTGGTTAGGGACTATTTTGAAAAGCTGGACGTGCACAAGTCCATGGCGTCGGATGCGTTGCATCCGAGAGTGCTAAAGGAGTTGGCGGCTGTGATTGCAGAGCCATTGGCCATTATCTTTGAAAACTCATGGCGATCGGGGGAAGTCCCGGACGACTGGAAAAAGGCTAATATAGTGCCCATCTTTAAAAAAGGGAAGAAGGAGGATCCTGGGAACTACAGGCCAGTCAGCTTCACCTCAGTCCCCGGAAAAATCATGGAGCAGGTCCTCAAGGAATCAATCCTGAAGTACTTACACGAGAGGAAAGTGATCAGGAACAGTCAGCATGGATTCACCAAGGGAAGGTCATGCCTGACTAATCTAATCGCCTTCTATGATGAGATTACTGGTTCTGTGGATGAGGAGAAAGCAGTGGATGTATTGTTTCTTGACTTTAGCAAAGCTTTTGACACGGTCTCCCACAGTATTCTTGTCAGCAAGTTAAAGAAGTATGGGCTAGATGAAGGCACTATAAGGTGGGTAGAAAGTTAACTAGATTGTCGGGCTCAACGGGTAGTGATCAATGGCTCCATGTCTGGATGGCAGCCGGTATCAAGTGGAGTGCCCCAAGGGTCGGTCCTGGGGCCGGTTTTGATCAATATCTTCATAAATGATCTGGAGGATGGTGTGGATTGCACCCTCAGCAAATTTGCGGATGATACTAAACTAGGAGGAGTGGTAGATACAGTGGCAGGTAGGGATAGGATACAGAGGGACGTGGACAAATTGGAGGATTGGGCCAAAAGAAATCTAATGAGGTTCAACAAGGATAAGTGCAGGGTCCTGCACTTAGGACGGAAGAATCCAATGCACCGCTACAGACTAGGAACCGAATGGCTAGGCAGCAGTTCTGCAGAAAAGGACCTAGGGGTGACAGTGGACGAAAAGCTGGATATGAGTCAACAGCATGCCCTTGTTACCAAGAAGGCCAATGGCATTTTGGGATGTATAAGTAGGGGCATTGCCAGCAGATCGAGGGACGTGATAGTTCCCCTCTATTCGACATTGGTGAGGCCTCATCTGGAATACTGTGTCCACTTTTGGGCCCCACACTACAAGAAGGATGTGGATAAATTGGAGAGAGTCCAGCGAAGGGCAACAAAGATGATTAGGGGTCTGGAACACATGACTTATGAGGAGAGGCTGAGGGAACTGGGATTGTTTAGTCTGCAGAAGAGAAGAATGAGGGGGGATTTGATAGCTGCTTTCAACTACCTGAGAGGTGGTTCCAAAGAGGATGGTTCTAGACTATTCTCAGTGGTAGAAGATGACAGGACAAGGAGTAGTGGTCTCAAATTGCAGTGGGGGAGGTTTAGGTTGGATATTAGGAAAAACTTTTTCACTAGGAGGGTGGTGAAACACTGGAATGCGTTACCTAGGGAGGTGGTGGAATCTCCTTCCTTAGAAGTTTTTAAGGTCAGGCTTGACAAAGCCCTGGCTGGGACGATTTAATTGGGGATTGGTCCTGCTTTGAGCAGGGGGTTGGTCTAGATGACCTCCTGAGGTCCCTTCCAACCCTGATATTCTATGATTCTATGATCCTTGTATTAGGTGAATTGAAAAATTCTATTTCTTTTGGGTTTTTTTACAGTGTAAATACTTGCATTCAAAAATAAATATAAAGTGAGCATTGTGCACTTTGTATTCTGTGTTGTAATTGAAATCAATATATTTGAAAATGTAGAAAACATCCAGGAATATTTAAATAAATGGTATTCTATTATTAACAGTGCGATTAATCGTGATTAATTTTTTAAATTGCTTGACAGCCTTACTAAATACCTTTGAGCAGTGGGTCTCAACCTTTCCAGACTATTGTACCCCTTTCAGGAGTCTGATTTTTCTGCATACCAACAAGTTTCACCTCGCTTAAAAACTTCTTGCTTACAAAATCAGACATAAAAATACAAAAGTGTCACAGTGCACTATTACTGAAAAATGGCTGGCTTTCTCTTTTTTACCATATAAATACAAAATAAATCAACTGGAATATAAATATTATATTTACATTTCAGTGTATAGTATATCGAGCAGCATAAAAAGTCATTGGATGAAATTTTAGTTTGTACTGACTTTGCTAGTGCTTTTTATGTAGCCTGTTGTAAATCTAGGTAAATATCTAGGTGAGCTGATGTACTCCCTGGAAGATCTCTGTGTACCTTCATGGATACATATACCTCTGGTTGAGAACCACTGCCTTTGAGGAGCTGAGTTGCACAGTCTACACTGAACAGAACACGAACTGGACAGCTGATCCCCTTGAGATTTAAAGTTATAGCACGCAGGAAAGAAAGGCATAAACATTACATAGCTACACCACAAACACTACAAGGAAAAAATGGTGACCCATAAGAAGAATGAACCTCATCCTCCAGTCTTGCACTAGGATAAAATGGTAAAATATTGCAAAATTGTAAAATGATTTCAAATTTCTACTGTGCTTTCTTTTCCCCCTTAAGAACAAAACACAGGATCTTATCTAAGAGCTGCGGGCCCTAAAAATTGTTGTTGGGGATTTAGGTTTTTGAATTTTTTAATGAAAACCTTCCCTACAAAATCTCCTATGAAATCATAATCTCCTGTGATGCATATTTGCCCAGAGTTTCATGTGTCTTTTCCATAGTGTCTTGGGATATTTTTCCCCTTCTGTTTCATTATCACCACCAGACGGACCTCTATTGTTATGTCTACACTACGAAATTAGGTCGAATTTATAGAAGTTGGTTTTGTAGAAAGCATTTTTATACAGTCGATTGTATGTGTGTCCCCACACAAATGCTCTAAGTGCATGTAGTCGGCGGAGTGCGTCCACAGTACCGAGGCAACCGTCGACTTCCGGACGGTTGCACTGTGGGTAACTATCCCACAGTTCCCTCAGTCTCCGCCACCCATTTGAATTCTGGGTTGAGATCCCAATGCCTGATGGGGCTAAAACATTGTCGCAGGTGGTTCTGGGTACATATAGTCAGGCCCCCGTTCCCTCCCTCCTTCCGTGAAAACAGGGGCAGACAATCGTTCTGCGCCTTTTTTTTTCTTGAGGTACCTGTGCAGATGCCATACCATGGCAAGCATGGAGCCTGCTCAGCTCACCGTCACGGTATGTCTCCTGGGTGCTGGCAGACGTGGTACTGCATTGCTACACAGCAGCAGCTCATTGTCTTTTGGCAGCAGACAGTGCAGTATGACTGGTAGCCGTCATCGATGTAGTCCTGGGTGCTCTTTTAACCTACCTCGATGAGGTCAGGAGCGCCTGGGCAAACATGGGAGTGACTCAGCCAGGTCATTTCCCTTTTAAGTTTCTTCTCATGGCGATTGAGTCCTACCGGCAGTGCACAGTCTTTTAATCAGCAGCCAGCAGAAGACGATGGCCAGCAGTCATACTGTACCGTCTTCTGCCGAGCACCCAGGAGATGATGATGGCTAGCGGTCGTACTGCACAGTCTGCTGCCAGCAAGATATATAAAGATAGATGAAGTGGCTCAAAACAAGAAATAGACCAGATTTGTTTTGTATTCATTTTCTCCTCCCTCCCTCTGTGAAATCAATGGCCTGCTAAACCCAGTTTTGAGTTCTATCCTTGAGGTTTTGAGTTCTATCCTTGAGGGGGCCATTCTGTTTCTTGCAAAGCCACTCCCTTTGTTGATTTTAATTCCCTGTAAGCCAACCCTGTAAGCCATGTCGTCAGTCGCCCCTCCCTCCGTCAGGGCAACGGCAGACAATCGTTCCGCGCCTTTTTTCTGTGCGGATGCCATACCAACGCAAGCATGGAGGCCACTCAGCTCACTTTGGCAGTTAGGAGCACATTAAACACCACACGCGTTATCCAGCAGTATATGCAGCACCAGAACCTGGCAAAGCGATACCGGGCGAGGAGGCGACGTCAGCACGGTGACGAGAGTGATGAGGACATGTGGACACAAACTTCTCTCAAAGCATGGGCCCCGGCAATGTGAGCATCATGGTGCTAATGGGGCAGGTTCATGCTGTGGAACGCTGATTCTGGGCTTGGGAAACAAGCACAGACTGGTGGGACCGCATAGTGTTGTGGGTCTGGGACGATTCCCAGTGGCTGCAAAACCTTTTTGCATGTGGAAGGCCACTTTCATGGAACTTTGACTTGCTTTCCCCTGCCCTGAAGCGCATGAATACCAAGATGAGAGCAGCCCTCACAGTTGAGAAGCAAGTGGCAATAGCCCTGTGGAAGCTTGCAACGCCAGACAGCTACCGGTCAGTCGGGAATCAATTTGGAGTGGGCAAATCTACTGTGGGGGCTGCTGTGATGCAAGTAGCCCACGCAATCAAAGATCTGCTGATATCAAGGGTAGTGACCCTGGGAAATGTGCAGGTCATAGTGGATGGCTTTGCTGCAATGGGATTCCCTAACTGTGGTGGGGCCATAGACAGGGATATGGGTTCCATCTTGGCACCGGAGCACCAAGCTGGCGAGTACACCAACATCAATGTGGGATGGCTGGGAAAGGTACATGACGCTCACATCTTCAGGAACTCTGGTCTGTTTCAAAAGCTGCAGGAAGGGACTTTATTCCCAGACCAGAAAATAACTGTTGGGGATGTTGAAATGCCTATAGTTATCCTTGGGGACCCAGCCTACCCCTTAATGCCATGGCTCATGAAGCCGTACACAGGCAGCCTGCACAGTAGGCAGGAGCTTTTCAACTACAGGCTGAGCAAGTGCAGAATGGTGGTAGAATGTGCATTTGGACGTTTAAATGCGTGCTGGCGCAGTTTATTGACTCGGTTAGACCTCAGCGAAACCAATATTCCCACTGTTATTACTGCTTGCTGTGTGCTCCACAATATCTGTGAGAGTAAGGGGGAGACGTTTATGGCGGGGTGGGAGGTTGAGGCAAATCGCCTGGCTGCTGGTTACGCGCAGCCAGACACCAGGGCGGTTAGAAGAGCACAGGAGGGCGCGGTACGCATCAGAGAAGCTTTGAAAACCAGTTTCATGACTGGCCAGGCTACGGTGTGAAAGTTCTCTTTGTTTCTCCTTGATGAAACCCCCGGCCCCTTGGTTCACTCTACTTCCCTGTAAGCTAACCACCCTCCCCTCCTCCCGTCAATCACCACTTGCAGAGGCAATAAAGTCATTGTTGCTTCACATTCATACATTCTTTATTCATTCATCACACAAATAGGGGGATAACTACCAAGGTTAGCCCAGGAGGGGTGGTGGAGGAGGGAAGGACAAGGCCACACAACACTTTAAAAGTTTAAAACTTATTGAATGCCAGCCTTCTGTTGCTTGGTCAATCCTCTGGGGTGGAGTGGCTGGGTGGCCGGAGGCCCCCCCATCGTGTTCTTGGGCGTCTGGGTGTGGGGGCTATGGAACTTGGGGAGGAGGGCGGTTGGTTACAGAGGGGCTGCAGTGGCAGTCTGTGCTCCTGCTGCCTTTGCTGCAGCTCAACCATACGCTGGAGCATATTAGTTTGATCCTCCAGCAGCCTCAGCATTGAATCCTGCCTCCTCTCATCACGCTGCCGCCACATTTGAGCTTCAGCCCTGTCTTCAGCCCGCCACTTACTCTCTTCAGCCCGCCACTTACTCTCTTCAGCCTGCCACCTCTCCTCACGGTTATATTGTGTTTTCCTGCACTCTGACATTGTCTGCCTCCACGTATTTTGCTGTGCTCTGGCAGTGTGGGAGGACAGCATGAGCTCAGAGAACATTTCATCGCAAGTGCGTTTTTTTTCGCCTTCTAATCTTCACTAGCCTCTGGGAAGGAGAAGATCCTGTGATCATTGAAACACATGCAGCTGGTGAAGAAAAAAAAAGGGACAGTGGTATTTAAAAAGACACATTTTATAGAACAATGGGTACACTCTTTCACTGTAAACCTTGCTGTTAACATTACATACATAGCACATGTGCTTTCGTTCCAAGGTCGCATTTTGACTCCCCCCACCACGTGGCCAGCGCCCCCCCCCCCCCCCCCCGTGGCTAACAGCGGGGAACATTTCTGTTCAGCCACAGGCAAACAGCCCATCAGGAACGGGCACCTCTGAATGTCCCCTTAAGAAAAGCACCCTATTTCAACCAGGTGACCATGAATGATATCACTCTCCTGAGGATAACACAGAGAGATAAAGAACGGATGTTGTTTGAACGCCAGCAAACATACACTGCAATGCTTTGTTCTACAATGATTCCCGAGTACGTGCTACTGGCCTGGAGTGGTAAAGTGTCCTACCATGGTGGATGGAATAAGGCTGCCCTCCTCAGAAACCTTTTGCAAAGGCTTTGGGAGTACGTCCAGGAGAGCTGCGAATGCCAGGGCAAATTAATCATTAAACATGCTTGCTTTTAAACCATGTATAGTATTTTAAAAGGTACACTCACCAGAGGTCCCTTCTCCGCCTGGTGGGTCTGGGAGGCAGCCTTGGGTGGGTTTGGGGGGTACTGGCTCCAGGTCCAGGGTGAGAAGCAGTTCCTGGCTGTTGGGAAAACTGGTTTCTCTGCTTGCTTGCTATGAGCTATCTACAACCTCATCGTCGTCATCTTCCTCGTCCCCAAAATCTGCTTCCGTGTTGCCTCCATCTCCATTGAAGGAGTCAAACAACACAGCTGGGGTAGTGGTGGCTGAACCCCCTAAAATGGCATGCAGCTCATCATAGAAGTAGCATGTTTTGGGCTTTGACCCGGAGTGGCTGTTCGCCTCTCTGGTTTTCTGGTAGGTTTGCCTCAGCTCCTTAAGTTTCACACGGCACTGCTTTGGGTCCCTGTTATGGCCTCTGTCCTTCATGCTCTGGGAGGTTTTGGCATTTCGAAAACTGGAACGTAGTTCTGATAGCACGGATTTCTCTCCCCATACAGCGATCAGATCCCGTACCTCCCATTTGGTCCGTGCCGGAGCTCTTTTGCGATTCTGGGACTCCATCATGGTCACCTCTGCTGATGAGCTCTGCATGGTCACCTGCAGCTTGCCACGCTGGCCAAACAGGAAATTGAAATTCAAAAGTTCACGGGCCTTTTCCTGTCTACCTGGCCAGTGCATCTGAGTTGAGAGTGCGGTCCAGAGCGGTCACAATGGAGCACTCTGGGATAGCTCCCGGAGGCCAATACCGTCTAATTGCGTCCACAGTACCCCAAATTCAACCCGGCAAGGCCAATTTCAGCGCTAATCCCCTTGTCAGGGGTGGAGTAAGGAAATCGATTTTAAGAGCCCTTTAAGTAAAAAAAAAGGGCTTCATCGTGTGGACAGGTGCAGGGTTAAATCGATTTAACGCTGCTAAATTCGACATCAACTCCTAGTGTAGACCAGGGCTAAGAGTATAGATCACATCACCTACGTGGAGAATCTGTACAGAGTGGGGATCTGAGCCAGAAAATATCTCTGCATGGGCAGGCCCGTCTGCCCATACAGAGCTCGTGGTAAAATCAGGGCTTAGCTGAGCCCACTTTAATAGCGTTCCAGATGCAGGAATCAACTTGTTAATTGACTCATGTTTCAAAATCCTAACCTTTTCTTCCTTGTTATCTGTACCTGGTAAAGGCATTCCTGATAAAGCAATCATTTGTAATTAAATAATATTTTAAAAGCCTGTGTCTGATCACTTATCTAACTCCTCTCAATTAACTAGTCCATATAACACTGTGAAAATGGTAATTACTGCAGGCATTAAAACCTATACATCTGCCTGTCTATCTAAGGTACTTACTGTAGTATTTAGGTACTGATTCCTGATTACTGCAGAAATCCCCCTGAGAGGCATCTACTACTGTAGTCCTCAGCCAGGATCAGGGCCCTGTGTTGCTAGATACTGTAGATATGCACACAGTAAGACACTGCCATTGCAGGGAAAGACTTTGCAATCTAAAGCTCTGATGCTGCAAATTTTTATGCCTATGAGCATTGCTACTAAGTTTACACCACACTTACCGGCATAGTCTCTGAGCACCTTGCAGTAGTGTTCTACGCCGTGGAAGAGAAGTGTGTGCAGTGGAGTGTCTTGTTCTGATTTTGAAGGTTGTGGGGGTGGTTTTGATTTGAATTAGGTTTTTTTTTTTTGCGGGGGGTGGGGTTTGTTTGTTTGGTTATTTTTTTAAATCTACATGTTGTTCTGTATTTATGTTGGAGAAGGCAGGCCAAAGAAATGTGCCTTGCTCTTGGAGTGGAAGTTGGTGAGGTCTGCTATGATCCTTTGTTCCTGGGGGGAGTTCATTCTACAGACCAGCCCTCGAGAACGTTCTGTCTCCCGTGCAGTCAACCTTTCTCTTATTGTTCCATTGGGCCAGAGGAGTGAAGCTGTCAATCACAGTCTTCATCCCAGAGCTTTAGGTGGTCTCTTAGCTATCCTGAGTCGAGACCAAGGGGACTAATTTAAGACAAGAATGCACCAACAGAAAATAAGGAACAGAGAAGATGAAGGTAACCAAGGCATGGCTACATAGACTAGCTATGAGAACAAGCAGGCAGTTCTGAGTCAGTTATTATGTTTATATATAAACTTCTTCTCCTTGTATGCAAACATCAGAGCTCAATGTCCAAGTTCCATAACCAGAGGGCAGCCTCTGTATCAAGGGAGGCTAGGGATTGTAGATTTCTGGTTGGGCACTCTTCCAGCACATGAGTTTTTGTCTGCAGTGTTGCCCCACGGTCTCAGAATGGAGAGGAAGACAGGCCAATCAGGGACATAGCTGTGGCAAATCTCTATGAGCCAGAGAGTAGCCTGTTGAGCCTGGGCCAGGATCTACAATCGAGGAAATAGGCCTACAATCGACAAGGAGGCTGGTGCAGCAATGGGCTCCTCGATTTACACTCTTGTGTTGGACTCTTTCCTACCAATGATTCCCTTCTTTAAGAACACAGTTTTCAGCTTCTGGTGGTGCCGATGATCTGTGCACGGTAAAGGACTAGTAACGCTCTTGTTCAAGAGTGCATGGGCTGCCATAGCAAAGGGCTGTCAAGAGGTCAGCTGTCATGTCACACTCTGGTCTGCATATTGGGATTCCTCCCCTGGATAAGACCAGACTGTCAAGTTGGCGCTGTGTATGGTTTCCTGTCTGAGAATGGGGCATCGGCCAACTGGAGACATAATAGGTTGGTTTCATCTGTCGCAGTTCTCCAAGCAGACTTAATAGCATTGGCATCTCATTGAAGGTCTGGCGGAGCTGCTAGCACATGCAAACTGGAGGTTGGTGTATAATTCAAGCAACCACAAATAATTCAAGTGGCTGAATTCACTTCCGTGTCAACAAGCTGAGTGTGGCAACTGCACCCCCAAACCACAGAGCGAACTCCAGGGCCAATACAGATGTATCGAAAGGTCTGCTCCCCATGAGCTTCCAGATAGTTTTGGTATCGAGGCAGTACGGGAAGAGATCTTTATTTTCAGGTGTTCCAGTTGAGGCCAGTATGTCAGGCTCTGGTTGAGCTTTTCTCCTACAACTATTTGCAATGGCCGTATGTGTTCTTGGACATGGATCAAGATGGGTCAATTGGCGAGACAATTGTTTAGATGGAAAGTAGTTGTTACTGTCTTGGTTTCATTGAGAATTAGCTTCCATTACTGTAAGTAAGGGTCAAAATGGGGAGTAAGTCTACTGCCTTCACATGGAGCCCCTGTCAGTAGTGAAAGCAAAGCTAAAATAGATGAAATGCAAAATTGGAGCTCACGTTCTCATCATATATAATCCATAACAGATATAAATAGCCATCCCAAATCCCTAAGGCAACGTTTAACATTTAACAAGATGTCAAAGGCATGAATTGCTATTTCCTTGGCGGTATTTGTAGGGTACGAATTTGAAATCAGAGTTTGGAATTATTAGCTGGTGTAGCATTGGTGGGAGCCCTGCTGGCACCGGGTGGCTGAAGTGTAGAAATGTGTAAAACAGGAAATGGAGAGGTGACCAGGTTTGGATAAAGGAAAGGAGAGGTTTATTGGGAGAGCCGGGGACTGAAGTTGGGAAGCAAAAAACCACTGTGCTGTGAACAGCTGGAGTGGAATAAACTACCAGCAGTGAGAGAGGATCTCTGCCATCACACCTTCAAGCTGATCACCCACTAAACGGACGGGGTGTCTGTGGCAAAGGGGGATTCCTCTAGCTTTTAGGACACTGTCTTGTGCTGAGACATCTTATGCCAACTGGGCAGGCCAGTCTCCTGGGTTGTGAGGAAGCTAGTACGGGGTGCTGGGCTGGGAAGGAGGGACTAGGTCAGGACTGCTAGGCGAAGTAAGGAACCTCCTCTCTGTTCCCCTGTTGGCCTTGTCTCCATCCCTGGTCCCTGATTCTTGCTGGGAAGCAGAAGCAGGTGGGGAGCTCAAAGTGGCCAGCCTGTAGGGAAGGCTGTTGTGATGGGATGTAGGCAGTCTGGCCTAGTAGTCACAGCAGGAGTCATGTCTAGTGGGCAGAGCAAGTGTCCAGGTTGGGGAACAAAGCTGAGTGCCAGGACCAGAGTCAACTGCCAATTACCAAAGCCAAGGGGTCAAGCCAGAGTCAGAAGCTGGGGTCAGAGCCAGGACTGGTAACTGGTGGCAGAAGCAAGGTAAGGGCAGGAACTGGAGGAGAGGCAAGGATCAGACACAGAGCAGGAGCACGGTGGGAAGAGGGGCAAAGGCAGGGGTTCGGCAGGAGCAGCGCAGGAGTCAGGAACAGTGTTTGGGTGCAGGAAGCAGGCGCAAGCAGAGTCCATTGCAGTTACAAGAGGAAACCACCTTATTGCTCAGACAACTGCCTGTGCCTCTTTCCGGCTTAAATAGCATGGCTGGACCAATTGGTGGAGCTAGGCAATCCCCCAATCACGGCTTCCGTGGGTGGTGCCTGGGCTGAGCCTGTAGTCCAACTGGCTTCTTGGGCCACCCCACCAGCTTTCAGCAACCATTAGGTGGAGGCCAGGATATGGTGGCTGTCTGGGAATGCCTAGACCTGGGCTCAAGACCTGGGATATCACAAAGGGTAGGCAGGTGGCTCTTCTTGTCTATGCGGTGAAGGGCTTCTTGGGTGTATGTGTGAGGGGTGATTAGCAAAGGTGGAAGAGCTTGTTTAGCAATTATAGAAGGGAGGGGTTGAGTAGTAGGAGAGAGACAGGAGATGTGTGGCCTGGAGGAATATGCATTAGAGGAGACATGAGGGGAGACTGAATTTTACTAGTGCCCCCAGCTCACTGTGTTGTGATCTATGGCAAGGCACCCATCCATCACCCTATTTCCCCCCCCCCCTACAAAATGGGGTATAATGGTTCTTAACTGCCTGCCTCACGTGAGTGCAGAGGAGTTGTGAGTTAATGCTTGAAGAGGTGAAATCCTGGTCCCTGCTGAAATCAACAGAGGTTTTGACATTGACTCCCCCCACAAAGGAATACCAATAACTGGGCTCTTTTCCCTCCCCCGAGAGTATCATCTTGCTCTAAGGGTTAAGAGGACTTGATTCCCTCCTTAGTGTTATTAGGGCTTTAGAAACAGATTCTGTTGGTTCCCTTTGTTTCTGGAGATTGTTTCTGTCTGTGATTTTACCCCTCTGCTGGAACGTGCTTGGAGAGAGGATATTTAATATGAAAATGTTTTAAAACTTCCCTGATTTAATATGTTGGTTACAGACCCTTGGTTTGTTCTTGAGCTCTATGAATCACTCAGTTATGTTCACAGATCTCCCAAAGGATATTTCAAAGATTTTTTTTTATCTGGGAAAATAAAATATGGAACACAACCAATCATTTCTGGTGACAGCTCCTCTATCTGCAAACCAATTCTCATTCATTAGGCGGCATCTGTTTGGAGGGGGTGGGGGAGAGGAACAGCTGCAATAAAACACCTCTTAATCCAGAGCCAGAGAGCAGTTGGAAGCAGGGAGTCAAAAACCAATATTTATTTTGCTTTGGCTTAGGTTTGGGTTCAATTGCATTCAGTGTGTTCTGGTTCAAGCCATCAAAAAAAAAAAAAAAGGCATGGTTCAGTTACTGGTTCAAACAGTTTCAAATCAAATGTCAAATGTTTTAGTCAGTGATGAACTGCCAGAAGCTGAAGAACCAGTTCCTTCAGTCACTCCGGGCCTTTGGTGGCACGTCCGTCACTCGCTCCGGGTCTTCGGCGGCACTGAAGGACCCGCTGCCGAAGTGCCACCGAAGACCTGGAGTGACTGAAGGACCTGCCGCCGAAGTGCCGCCAAAGGCCTGCAGTGCCCCCGGGTGAGTAAAACTTCTCAGGGGAGCCTCCCTGAGAGCTAGGCAGGATGGACAGGACGGTATGTGGCCCGCGGGCCAGAGTTTGCCCACCCCTTTAACAACCGGTTCTAAACCAGCTTCAAAATTTAACAACCGGTTCGTGTGAACCGGTGCGAACCGGCTCCAGCTCACTACAGGTTTTAGTGGAAGATGTGGTGAGATGCTGGCTGCATGTGTGTGTGTGTGTTCATTCAGTGTACTGTCCTAGCTCTGTGAAGATAGCAGAGATACCAGACCTCAATTAAACTGCCCAATAAATCCACAGACTAGGTTTTCAGCAAAGGCACTCGGCCAGGTTTATTGTCGACGAAGCACGGTCATAGCCCCTGGCAGACTCTACGAGGATATTGAGACGTGTATACTTGGGACAATGGACACAGCTCTGTCAGTGGCGGGACTTACCACTGCCCCCTAGGCCGGCCAAAGACACACCCTCTGAGATATATCTTTATACACCAATACAAACAAGGTACATATCGCTTCTGACATATCAGGGTGCCACCCTCTGACATATTAGGCCGTCACACATTGCCTAGTTCCTGTTGGTTTGATTAAAACATCTCTCTCCATCATGCTGTCATCCTGACCTTATCTTTAGGATGGGTCAGTGTGTTCCTGTTCTCTTTGGGGAATGTACTCGTGTCAAGGTGTTCTGGTACCGCCCTTCTGGAATGCGCTTGCGTGAGTGCTCTGTGCCCAGCACCTCTTAGGAATATGTTTTTATGCAATATCAGCCCCGTGCTTGCCAAATTCTGTGAGCAGGGCCTGCCTCTTGCTCACAACCTGACTTTGCTTCATATTAGTGAAGCTTTGACCACTACTTTAGTTCAAACCTCAGGCCTCTGATACAAGGGCTTATGTCTCAGGCTCTCTTCCTATTATAGAAGGAAGTTCAAAAAAGAGAGCGGAAGCTTAAAATTGATTTGATTTGTGACCATTTCCTTATTTTCAACTCTAATTTTACATGAGTTTTGGGGTCAGAAAGGAATTTTCCCCAGGTCAGATTAGCAGAGACCCTGGGGGGTTTTCACCTTCCTCGGCAGCATGGGTACAGGTCGCTTGCTGGTTTGAAATAGAGTAAATGGTGGATTTTCTGTAACTTGAAGTCTTTAGCTCAAGATTTGAGGACTTCAGGAACTCAGCCAGAGGTTAGGGGTCTATTACAGGAATGGGTGGCTGTGGTTCTGTGGCCTGCAATGTGCAGGAGGTCAGACTAGATGATTATGATGGTCCCTTCTGGCCTCAAAGTCTGAGTCTATCAATATATCTACACTGCAATAAAAGACCCATAGTATGGCCATGGCTGACCCAGCTCAGCTGACTCAGGCTCACAGGGCTCGGGCTGTGGGACTATAAAATTAGTGTAGACATTCAGGTTTGGGCTGGAGCACAGGAGACTCCAGAAGGGGGTGAATCTTTGAGCCTGGTCTCCAGCCCGAGTCTGAATGTCTATACAGTTTTTAGCCCTGCAACCCAAACCCTGTGATCCCAAATCAACTGAGCTGGGCTCTGAAACTTGGTAACTAAGTTCCCTCTAAGCTGCTCTCCCCTGTCCCTGGGCTGCTCTGATGAGAGAGGGCTGGGGGGAGTCCTGTTTTCCCACTGCAGCCCCAGGGCAGCCTGCATTGCAAACCCCTTATCCCTGGCTCCACCCCAAAGCGTGCACCCCCAGCCTTAACCCCCTCGCACTCCAACCTTCTGCCTCAGCCCTGAGCCCCCTCCCACACTCCGAACCCCTCGGCCCCACCTCCACCACACATCACCTCCATATTGGTGCACATAACAAAATTCATTCTGCACATGGATGTAAAAAATTAGAGGGAACATTGCTTGGTACCATGGGTTTTTTTGTGGCAGTGTAGATGTACCCTATAAGTTTTCCTAGTGTTTTTGTGGTGTCATATAAACACAATTTTTTTATGACTGATTTGTTTGAGAGAACTCAAAAAACATCTTCTAATGTTTGCTCTGTCATACAGGACCTCTGTGGTGAAAGGATACATTTGAGTTTGGGGCAACTGGAGAGAGGAGCTGCACCAGGGTTTGGAGATGGGTGGGAAGAGGCCTGTCTAAGGGGGAGAAGTGTTGGGGAGCCATTACCATTTCCCTTGAGCTTGAAAAGTTATTGTCAATTTTGGGACCTGGGAGCATCCACCTCTTCTCTCCCCAGGGGCGAGTCTCAGAGATGGTGCATGTATTTCTTGGGGCCCCTGGTCTGCAGGCAGCTCCTAAGCATCCCCTCTCCCTCCCTACTCTGGTGGGCTGGCCTCTTTCTATTCTCATTCTCTTCTCATTATACTGGGGCAGGCCTTGCGGGTAGCAATCACATGGCCTATTTGTTATTTTGTTGTCTTGTTTTATAATGAAAATAAAATCACAGGACTTTTTTTAAATATTGAGCTTAAAAAAAAATACAGAAACTTTATTTTAACCAGTAACCCAGTTTTTGATTTAGTTTAGTGCCAGTTTGAGTTCAGCAGGTAGGACAAAATTATGGGACAGGCTCTGGTTCAAGTAAAAATACTGGTTCCAATTTGGGGTCTGATTCAACTCCCTTGTCTGAAGACCTCATTCTCAACCACATGCATTCCCCACTCACTCCCCCTGCTTGGGAGATGAGTTCTGTAGATGGTGAACTTCCACACCAGATCACGGCTTCCTCGGGAAGGCCTCCTTCATATGAGAACACCATGAAAATTGGCTGTAGGTAGTTGAGTTGAAATGTTTTCTTCAATTTGCCCCTCCTTAACAAAGAATCATAGAATCATAGAATATAAGGGTTGGAAGGGACCCCAGAAGGTCATCTAGTCCAACCCCCTGCTCGAAGCAGGACCAATTCCCAGTTAAATCATCCCAGCCAGGGCTTTGTCAAGCCTGACCTTAAAAACCTCTAAGGAAGGAGATTCTACCGCCTCCCTAGGTAACGCATTCCAGTGTTTCACCACCCTCTTAGTGAAAAAGTTTTTCCTAATATCCAATCTAAACCTCCCCCACTGCAGCTTGAGACCATTACTCCTCGTTCTGTCATCTGCTACCATTGAGAACAGTCTAGAGCCATCCTCTTTGGAACCCCCTTTCAGGTAGTTGAAAGCAGCTATCAAATCCCCCCTCATTCTTCTCTTCTGCAGGCTAAACAATCCCAGCTCCCTCAGCCTCTCCTCATAACTCATGTGTTCCAGACCCCTAATCATTTTTGTTGCCCTTCGCTGGGCTCTCTCCAATTTATCCACATCCTTCTTGAAGTGTGGGGCCCAAAACTGGACACAGTACTCCAGATGAGGCCTCACCAATGTCGAATAGAGGGGAACGATCACGTCCCTCGATCTGCTCGCTATGCCCCTACTTATACATCCCAAAATGCCATTGGCCTTCTTGGCAACAAGGGCACACTGCTGACTCATATCCAGCTTCTCATCCACTGTCACCCCTAGGTCCTTTTCCGCAGAACTGCTGCCTAGCCATTCGGTCCCTAGTCTGTAGCTGTGCATTGGGTTCTTCCGTCCTAAGTGCAGGACCCTGCACTTATCCTTATTGAACCTCATCAGATTTCTTTTGGCCCAATCCTCCAATTTGTCTAGGTCCTTCTGTATCCTATCCCTCCCCTCCAGCGTATCTACCACTCCTCCCAGTTTAGTATCATCCGCAAATTTGCTGAGAGTGCAATCCACACCATCCTCCAGATCATTTATGAAGATATTGAACAAAACCGGCCCCAGGACCGACCCTTGGGGCACTCCACTTGATACCGGAGGTATCAAAGGAGGTAGTCTAGGTATAACCAGGGCTGGATTAAGGCATAGGCATTATAAGTCTCTGCCTAGGGCCCCAGCTCCATGTGATAAGGGCATAATCTCAGTTATCACTGGTGGGGAAAAAAAGTAAGTTTCTATCCCCCATGGTCAGAAAGAAAAGCTTGAAAATGTGACCTACGTGTAACCTGTTCAGGGACGTCTGTATGAGTTTACAAAGAGCCTGAAACAATAGCTCCAACGGGTTAAATTTACCCCATTGAGATGCATGGGAGTTAACTCCCAGTGATCTGTGGGAGGAGCGTGAAGCTCCCACTGGCCTGCCAATGCCATCCCAGCAGAGGACTCTGTGAATGACAGAAACAGCAGGCCTGGCCCACTCACTCAAGCAGATATTCCCTGGCAGCTTGGGTAAATGGTGGGGTGTTTCCCCATTTCTTCAGGCGTGAAGGGAGTCTGCTGCCATTCCTGGATGAAATTATAGGCGCCAACTCCGTGGGTGCTCCGGGGCTGGAGCACCCACAGGGAAAAATTGGTGGGTGCTCTGCACCCACCGGCAGCTCCCCACCCTGCCCCCTCCCCTTTCCTCCCCTCCCCAGCTCACCTCACCTCCACCTCCTCCCCTGAGCGCATTGCATCCCCGTTTCTCCTCCCAGCGCTTGCCACCACGAAACAGCTGTTTTATGGCATAACAAGCTATGGGAGGGAGGGGGGAGGAGCAGGAATGTGGTGCGCTTTGGGGAGGAGGCGGGAAAGAGGTGGGGTCATGGACGGGGATTTGGGGAAGGGGTCCAATATGGGCAGGGAGGGGGCGGAGTTTGGGCAGGGACTTTGGGGAAGGGGTTGGAATGGGGGTGGGGCAAGAGGGGGTGGGGCCGGGGCAGGGGGGCCCGAGCACCCACTGGCACCAGGAGAAGTTGGCGCCTATGGATGGAATAAAGGGGTCTTATGCTGCCCCTGCAAATCTATGAGGGGAGGCAGGATCATGGAGCGGAGGCAGGGCCATAGGGGTAGAGCCTAGGACCCATATTGCCTTAATTCTGACCAGGGTCCGTCTGCTTTTGTTTATGCATAATAAGACACCACATTTTCATAGCTGCATATCTACAGGCCACTAACTTCAGGCAAATATGCTGCAGCTGCATAAACATAATAAACATAGCACAGACTATCCAAAGTATAGGCTGTCCTGGAAACACTGGCAGCAAGCAGTATCATTTAGGGGAATCAGTTAAGAGTGACTGAATAAAGTGCAGAACTGCTGAGAGGAAGCATGATTCTGTGAGTAAGACACTGGACTAAGATTCAGATTTAGGTTTGGTTTCTAGCTCTGCCACAGACTCCCTGTGAGAGCTTGGCCAGGTCAGTCTCTCAGTTCTATATCCATAAAATGGGGGTGATTCCTTTCTTCTCTTCCCCCAACCCCTTTGCCAGTCCTGTCTCTTTAGAATTAAATACTTCAGAGGAGGCAGCATCTCTTACAGTGGTTTTGTACAGTGCCTAGCACAATGGGGCCTGTAAAGGATCCAAACAAGGGGGAAACCCAAAAGAAATGAACAGAATAAGTCTGTCCCTTTAATAAGGTCTCCAAGAAAGAGCCCAAGAGAGAGACTACCACCCACAGCAGCCTACGTGGCTTCTGGCCCCCAACTCCTCAGCTTTTTATAGAGAACACCTGTCCCCTTCTCAGCTGCATCCATTAGTGAAGCATGCTGGCTGGCCGGCCCCATGTCTCTGGCCCTTAAAAGCCCCCTGTTACAAGGTCCCTGTTTGTAATAAGAAATAAACTGAGGGGTCCAACTAGCCCTAGATTTTGCCAGTGCTAAGACTGGGGGAGAAAGTGATTTGACTCACACACACACCCCACACATACACACACACTAAAAAAAATGATGGCAACCACCCAACAGATCATCTTTTTGTTGTGTGTTTGTACAGCACCTAACACAATGGGGTCATGGTCCATGACTGGCGCTTACAGGCACTGCTGCAATACAAAGAATAAATTCAACTTTCCTATCCTTTTTTCCAGGTTAGCAATAGTCGGAACGAAGATTTTGGCCCCTCCTTTCAAGCATTAGATTTTATTCCTCATTGCACAACTCAGTCCCTGGTGGTTCATTTTGCTCATTTACTTATATGGTCTAGGTGCTTAGATTATGCTTCGCACTGTGGTATTTAATGTACAGATTTTATTTTTATGACACCCCCAAAAAACTGTCCAGAATTAAAGCAGCAGATAAGAGAAATTGAGAGATCAAGAAAAACACTTGCATGCCTTTTAAACAATACTTCCCTTCCCAGGCAGCAAGGGTAGTTTTATCACACTTCTCAAAAGGAAAGCTAAGCAAAGTCCCCAAGCCTCACAGCAGCGGGGCACTCAAGATAAGACAAGGAAAATATTTCACTCGTAAGGAAACTATGCTCATCTTCTTGTCATGGCTCTCTTCTTTGGAATCCAAGGCAATACTTACAGCAATTTGTAGATAATTATTTGTTAATTAGAAACAGGCTTGCTGGATATAGTTACCATTTCCTCCACAGGCTGTGTGGAGCTGTACAAAAAGACCCTGGGGGATTGAAGATTTCATAGATTCATCCATTTGTTCATTTTGAAAGCCATCTTTGGTGGGTCATCTGCTCCCTCTGTGACTCCGTGCATCATGGCAGGATGGATTAATTATCCCTATGTATCCCAGGTTGATGAATGCCCAGTTGTCCCTTGAATACTTCCAGTTAAGGTGATCTCACCATCTCCCACAGCAGCTTGTTTCACTGGATAATCTAATGAACTGTGCAAATACAGGTTAGTTTCTGCCCATCAGCATTTAAAGACTACTTATTACAGTGGCAGATCTAAGGGCCCAGTCTTGTAACAAGTAGTCCCATTAACTTGACTTCAATGGATCTACTCATGCTAAGTAGCCCACCCACCAGGAAAGTTTTGCAGGATCAGTCCTGAAGTCCTATACAACAATTTAAGTCCTACATGTGATCAGGGGTCCTACCATGACTGTCACTTCTCCATTCCACTCTACACCAGGTTTAACCTTGTATCAGAGGGGTAGCTGTGTTAGTCTGTGTCCCCAAAAACAACGAGGAGTCCGGTGGCACCTTAAAGACTAACAGATTTATTAGCGCATACGCTTTCGTGGGTAAAAAACCCACTTCTTCAGATGCACGGAGTGAAAATTACAGAAACAGGCATAAATATATATTGGCACATGAAGAGAAGGGAGTTGCCTTACAAGTGGAGAACCAATGTTGAAGGTCAATTCAGTCAGGGTGTATGTGGTCCACTCCCAATAATTGAGGAGGAGGTGTCAATACCAAGAGAGGGAAAATTGCTTTTGTAGTGAGCCAACCACTCCCAGTCCCAATTCAAGCCCAAATTGATGGTGATGGCCAGCAGTGTTCTGTTATTTTCCTTGTTGGGCCTGTCCTGTAGTAGGTGACTTCTGGGTATCTGTCTTGCTCTGTTTTTCAGATTGATAGAGTGAGACAGGTACCCAGAAGTCACCTACTACAGGACAGGCCCATCAAGGAAAATAACAGAACACCACTGGCCACCACGAACAGCCCTGAAGTAAAACCTCTCCAGGTCATCATCAACGATCTACAACCTATCCTGGAAAACAATCCCCCACTCTCACAGGCCTTGGGAGGCAGGCCAATCCTCACTTACAGACAGCCCCCCAACCTGAAGCAAATACTCACCAGCAACTACACACCACACCACAGAAACACTAACCCAGGAACCAATCCCTGTAACAAACCCTGTTGCCTTCTCTGTCCCCATATCTACTCTACTGACACAATCCTGGGACCCAATCACATCAGCCACACCATCAGGGGCTCATTCACCTGCATATCATATTAATGTGATATATGCCATCATGTGCCAGCAATGCCCCTCTGCCATGTACATTAGCCAAACTGGACAGTCTCTATGTAAAAGGATAAATGCACACAAATCAGACCTCAGGAATGGTAACATATGAAAACCAGTAGGAGAACACTTCAATCTCCCTGGACATTCAATGACAGATTTAAAAGTAACCATCCTTCAACAAAAAACTTCAAAAACAGACTTCAAAGAAAAACTGCAGAGCTACAATTCATGTGCAAACTTAACACTGTCAATTTGGGCTTGAATAGGGACTGGGAGTGGTTGGCTCACTACAAAAGCAATTTTCCCTCTCTTGGTGTTGATACCTCCTCACCAATTATTGGGAGTGGACCACATACACCCTGACTAAATTGGCCTTCAACACTGGTTCTCCACTTGTACGGTAACTCCCTTCTCTTCATGTGCCAATATATATTTATGCCTGTTTCTGTAATTTTCACTCCATGCATCTGAAGAAGTGAGTTTTTACCCATAAAAGCTTATGCCCTACTAAATCTGTTAGTCTTTAAGGTGTCATTGGACTCCTCGTAGGTTTAACCTTGGGGGTGCTACTTTTCAAAGCATCATTGGGTTTTATCCTGTGTTGGTTCATTTCTTGGACACTGCCAAGTCACTGAGGCCTGAAATCCAGGTTTTGGTTTATCACTGTGACTTTGGCATCGCTGTCTCTCCTGTTTTTTCCCAATGGTCTCTAATAGTTTATTCTCCTGAGGACTGAAATGCTTTGGTCCAACTAAAGTCTTTGGGCTCAACATAGGGGGATATATATATAATTTATACAGGAGATCATATTGGAAGAGCTAATGGTCCTTTCTGGCATTAAATTCTATGAAATCTATGATGAGTGTCAGGATAAAACCCTAAGGTAAGTACAACAGCAGCTGAGTAGTGCATGAGAACCACACAGTGAACCTAGTTAGAGACAAGAACTGAGATTGAGCAGCCTAGTTTCAGTGTCTGTGCTGACTGAGACCGTTGCCAGGAGTAAAAGCAGCAGCAAGAACAAACCAGCAGTGACAGTGAAAGGCAAATTAAAGTGTAAACATTTTCTCCATGTTTATAATCTCATGGGTTGTTAGTTACCCGGGGAAGGCTTTATCTCTTTAATTTGGTGTTCTACATAGGTTTTCATGTTCTGCTCATCAGCTGAGTACAGTACAATCTCCATTAGCCAAAGGGTGGGGTGTCATGATATACAGAATCACAGATCTGCTTCAGAAAGTTACCAAACAGATGAAATTAAAGATCAACACCAGGTTAATTAGTACTTTTAATTAACTCACAGTTATCAAATCCTTTCGGATCCTTAGACAAAATTTCTCTAAGTGCAAAGCATTAGTTAGAAACATTATTATTTATTCTCCTCTTTTCTATCTGGGTATGTGCTGCACTTGGAGTAGCTGGACATCCATCCTCAGCTCCATATGACAGCTGGATCCTGCCCTCCTCTTCTAGTGGAGATTCCCCAAGTCAACAGCTTGCATGAAATCAGGCCCTGGGGGACAATCTCAGATCTACAAGCGCTTTGGTTCTTTAACTGCAGAGCAGTTAAATCTGGGGCAGAGCAGCAGGAAAAACTGGCAGGAGGGGAACCTGCTAGGATTGAGGGAAAGCAATGACTCCCCCCGCCAGCACAGTTTTGACCTGGGCAAGAGCTCACGTGAAACAGCTAGCAAGGGGAAGGGAGAGAGTAATGGCTCATGAGTGAATGCAGAGAGTTAAAGGAAGATTTAGAGATGGCCCTTCACAGAACTTGGAAGAATTTAGTCACAGAGCAGTAAGTTTGTAGAGCTACCCCTGTCACTCCCAGCAGCTCGAGATTCTCCAGTGTCCAAGCACAGGTACCCTGTGGGGAAAGAGAAAAGAGAAATAACCATTGGGGGACAAGTGGAAATTTTCTCTTGCAGGCTCCAGGGCATTCCCCAGTGACTCCAACTGGCAGCCTCAGGGAGGGGAAATACTCTAGCAGGAATCAGGACATTCTGCTGCTCGGGGAGGCTCCTACTTCACCCCCAATGGAGGGAGCAAAATCTGCCTGATTCTCACACCACCTCTAGCCTCTCAATATTGTTCGGCCTGTTCTACACTACAGGGTTAGGTCGATGTAAGCTGCCTTGTGTCGAACTAGCTGTGGAAGCATCTCCACTTAAATTTGACTCCCGCTGACATAAGGGCCTCTCTACACTGATTAGAAACACCCAGCTCCCCGAGCAGCATAGTCACGGTCGATGTCAGTGTAGACAATGTGTTGCTTACATTGACTATAACTGCCTCCAGGAGCTGTCCCACAATCCCCCACACTGACAATACAATCGATACAAGCGCTCCTGGTGAGGACACACACCACAAACACAAGGAGCCAAGTGTGCACACGCACAAACGATTTCATAATTGTGGTGGCTGTATGCCAGCGTAAGTTAGATCAACATAATTTTGTAGTGTCGACATGGGTCTGAGTATATAAAGGATCTGGAGATAACAAATGGGGAGATAAGAGGAGACAATAGGGGCCCCAAATAAGGGCAGCTGAAGCGATACCCACTCAACCAACATCCTCTCTGCTCCTCTTTCCATCCCTACAGCACATTCATCCAGGGGGCTCTGATGGGGGAAGAGAGTATTTAATGGGTTGCAGAATGAAGTCTGAAGTTACTTTGAGTTTGGGTAATTTGGAACCTTGAAAAACCGAAAGAAATGTGCTCAGAGCCTTAGGCAGGCTAGAGAGCTGGTTCTGGCAGGGTAAAGTCTCCAGTCCCTGCTCCCCCATTCCTCTTAATTTAAGGAGAAACTGGTGTTTGGGAACTATTTTTCTAAGGCAGTGGTTCTCAGCCTTCTCCATACTGAGACCCTACCCACAGGTCCTGGTCCCATCTAGCCAAGACACCCACCCAGTAAACAATTTGGGATGGGCAGGGAGGTCATAACTGGAGCTGGCTGAAATTCAGGGATTTTGGTATTTACAAAGTTAATTTAATTTTGATCTGGAAGGAAAGCAAATTTACTGGAACTGGAGATCCCTGAAAATTTCATGACAAAACAGCAAAATATGGTATTTCTGAGACAAAATGTGAAATAGCAGCCATGAAACTGACAAGAATGTCAATTTCACTGCTGGTAGCCTCCCTGCCCAGAAACTTGGAGCCTAGCAGTGGCAAGAATCCTGCCTGCAGATGCGGAGAACCAGTCGTCCCCCAGAATCCTGGCTCCAGCTGGGCACTTGCAGGCTGGCTGCTGTGTTGCAGGGAACCTGCCAGTCTCCAGCTGGGTGTCTGGGGGCTCAGAGGCTCCCTGTCAGGGCTGTGGACCCTGGAATTTCGGTAATTTTCCAATTTAAACCTGCCTATGTTTCAACAAAAGTTTCACGGACACTATAATAGGCATGACAAAACATTTTGGTCCTTGGCCGAGGACCCCTGTTCTTAAGAGAAATAGACCAAGAATGAAGAACCTGCTAAGTTTGTTTGTTTAAGAAAAGAGGGAATCATTGGACAGGCTTAGGCTGGAGAAAGCTTGTGAGTGCTTGTGTGAGAGAGATCCTACCATCAGGATTTTAACCGGTCATTCTAGTTCATTTTAAGTGGAAGAACTTAAATTTATGTTAGTGTACTGAGATGAGAGAGAAGTTGGCAAAAGGAACAACCAACCAAAACTTTGCGGTCAAGAGTTCATAGGTTTCTTTTGATTTTAAAGGAGAGGTTTCTTAATTCTTTTGTACATAAATATGAATTTATCCATATCCAGACTAACTGTCTGCAATAAAGTGATGTTGCTAGAGTCTGTGGGGAAGAAGTGGAGAATTTGCCATAAGTGAGCACCACCACAGTCCAGAATTCAGATGGTCTGTTTCAGAGCTATACCAGGTCAGAGACTGATCTTTCAAGGCACAAAGGATGGCCCAAATGGTTCCTGGAAAGGTCTCTAGTCACTGAAGGCCCAATCCAATGTCTGTAGAAGTCATTTAAAACTGCCATTGACTTCAGTAGGTGTTGGCATAGGTCCTAAGAATCCAAAATGTGCTTGAATTTCAAGCTAACTGACTTGGTAAATCTAAATGATAGTGAAATCCTAAAGACTATCGGGCCATCTTACTGGGGACACATTTCACCTCCTTCGTTCACCCGCTACTCACCTTTCTTACTCTTCTGGTAGATGAGGAGTCCCATCACCATGAGGCTCAACCCCAGTACGAAGCCCCCAATTCCAATGAACATCTTGCTCTTGGCAGAGTCAGACTGTGCTACTGTCAAAAGAGGAGCACAGAGGACTAGGGCTCAGCCTGGACTCTGATTTCCCTTACAATATCTTTGTTGTCTTACTGAAGCGCGTGAGGAAGTAGGTATGTGGGGCACTGTGCCCCCTTCTAGATGGTTGTTACCCTGCAGCACCTGTTGCCTCCATTTCCCCCCACTTTCTTTGGCCTTCTCCAGCTGTAGGAGTGACCTGGCCCTCCAGCCAGCCCACTATACAGAGTCCAGTCCCTTCCGGGGCCTCAGAGTCCATGTTTGTTAGACTTTGGTGAAAGAAACAACCAAACCTTCATCCCAGCTGGGTTCAGCAGGCCACCTCTTCCTCCCAGGCATGCTCTGAGTGCTATAGTCTTTTCCCCATGCCGCACACCAGGTTCCTATGCCTCCAGCAACCCCACTCTCCAGGGGCTGGCACACTCCTCCCCTCACTCAGGGGCAGTGGCATTGGAAATATTTTTATAGTGAGGGTGCTGAAAGCCATTGAACCAAACTGTAACCCTTGTACAAAGTGGAAACCACTTCAAGTTAGGCATGCTGCTGCTCCCACAGCGCTCCTGGTTCCGGCACCCCTGCTCAGGGGTTCAGGAAGGCTGCAGCCCAGCAGTGTCCCTGCCTCCAGTCAGGCTTCCGGTTCACCTGCTTTGCTCAGCCTTCTTTCAGGCTGCTCCCTAGAGTGAACTCAGCCCAGTCTCCCTCAACTGGGCTCACCCATCTCTTTATGGAGGGGGAGGAAGAGGGGAAGGAGAACCCAGCTGGGCTTTATCTCCAATTAGGCCTGGCCTACCTGAACAGTTACAAGCAGGTGGGTTAATTGGCCTCTCGCGCACATATTAACCCTCTCACAGCACGTATAGGGCACACATCCCATCACAGTCTGCTTCACGGCCAGCCTCTGGTCGTCTCCATAGAGCTAGGAGTGACCCCAAGGCATCCTCCGGGGTTGCCCCAATGTCAGTCTCTTACCCCACTGCATGGTGATGGGCGTTTGCAGGCTGATGTGCTCCACTTGGCAGGTGTAGACATCTCCCCACCTGGGTTTCATTTCTAGTGTCACCTGGATCTGGAAAGTCCAGTCTCCATTATGTAGCAGCTCCCTGGATACAACTCCAGCTGTCTCCTCTTGCCCATTTTTGAACCACTTGGTCACTATCTCGGAAGGATAAAACCCTGTTGCGGAGCAAACCAGCAAGCTGGGGCGGTGGGAAGACTCTGCTTTCAGGGTGGAAATTTTCACTCTGGGCTTAACTGTGTGTGTGTGCGAGAGAGAGAGAGAGAGAGACACCTTGGCAAAGGGGACCCAAAGCACACACCTTCTCCTGTTCTGTCCTATCAGAAATTGCTCCTTGCTGGGACATGGGTGGGAATGGGCCCAGAGCGGGCCAGCTCAAGTCTACACCATCTGGATTTCTCCTTGAAACCCACCTGTCTGCATCTTCTTCAGCAGCCCTGACCCTGAAACGCACAGCCATGACTGTATTCTGCATGACACCCCTTCCAGTCACACTGGTCCCACCCTCATCACCGTCTCCCAGGTGAGGGATCCCTGTGGTACTTCAGTGCCTCCTACAGAGAGCTTTGGTAGGGGATGGGTGGGAGGGTTTCATCTGCTGCCCTTTGTCCCACTCCCACTGCCTGCAGGGGCTGGCAGGATGGGGAGGACCCTGTGTGGAGCTCTGGGGTCCTGGCCTGTCTGTGGGGCTCACCCAAATTATTTCCTTCAGTATCAGGTTTTGGGAGAATTTCCCTCAAAACTGGAATTTGGGGCCTAATTCAAGCTGAGAGCAATCCTTTGCTATTAAAGATTCTGTCTTCTCCAGTCCCGTCCTCCGACTCCCACTCTGCCCCTTCAAGATCAAACCCAGCCCCACTGATGCTCAATTGCTGCCTGGTAGGGAGTGTGCAGAGGGAGGCAAATATAACACCACCAGATCGGGGGCTGACTCAAAGTTCCCAGTTCCAATTTGGTCTCCTCCCCCTTCAGCTCACCTCGCCTATCCACAGTGATGTTTTTAAATCTCCTACGGTTATAACTGCAGAACTTCTCCACTGATGCCCACAAGTAGCTCAGCCACTCCAGCCTGTTCCAATACTCCGCGATCGGCCGACCCAGCTCCGTGCGGGCCACCGAGAAGCCCAAGTCACTGTCATAGTAACAGATCTCCTGCTGGCCCCAGATCAGTCTTTTCAGATACCTCACCCGCTGTGTGCTGTTGGTGTAGTGACACTCAGACTTCTGCTGCAGCAGGAAATGCTCTGAGAGGAGAGAGGAACAGGTCAGGAACCCACCTTCACCCACCTCTGCTGCAGCCTTTCCCCACCTCCAGTTGCTAGTCCCTTGCAGCCTTTCCCCACCTCCAGTTGCTAGTCCTCCCCTCTCACCTCCAGTTGCTAGTCCCTTGTGTTGATCCTGTAAGAGAATCTCTGAGCCTGAGCTGGGCAGGGGGAAAGCTTTTGTGTTCCCCATCCCGAGAGCCCAAAAGGGCTTTCCCCCCCCAGCACTGGGGTCTCTGCTCACCTGGAGGGTCTGTGCAATGAGTTCTGTGAGTTCTCAGTGCTATCGCCACTATTAGAGCCCCAGCCCAGCAGTTCCTGGCGACCCCAGGGATCCCTCTGGGGGCCATTGCTGCTCAAGAGGGGGAAGTTGATGGGGAGATCAAAGCTGAGAACAATAATATTTCACTACAGCTCTCGAAAATGGAAGTTCTCTGCAAAGTCCTGACCACAAAAACTCAGGAAGTTGCCTAATACCTAGGGGATTGGGTGGCCCCCAGCCAATACCACTGCCAGCCTTGGGCCTGGGCCATATCATTGGTCACTAGGCAGCAATAGGGCCAGCTTCTCCTTTGCGGTAGAGTCAACTTCCTAGAGCAAGACAGACCCAGAGTCCCAGCAGCAGCCAGTGTCCCAGAACACAATCACAGCAGAACGGGCAGCACAGCACCTGGGATGCTGTGACTGTTGCTCCGGCCCTCTCTCTCCTGGGACTGATGTCTCCAGGCCCTCCCCGTCCACACAGCCCATGACAGGAGAAGTGACCTTGGAGCACACTGGGCTGCAGGAGGACAGGGGTGAAAGTCCTATTTGCTGGGACCAGTCCTGCCCATCCTGGCCACCTGTTCCACTGCAGGCTTGGAGCATGCCAGGCATCAGCCCTACACCAGCAAGGACCCCACAGGCGAAGGGGGCTGAGAGGCAGCTGGGGGCAGCATAGATACCTTTGCTTCAAAGCTCATAATCAGACAGGGAGGGTCCATTTGTCTGACCCCTTCTGAGGGTGGGTGTCAGGGCAGGGAAAGGGCAGGGTGGGATCTGAGGAGAAACAGCCAAATGAAAAAGAGTCCCATTCAATTACATCACATAATGGCAGACAACTAAAAAGTGATAATATTTTAAGTGCTTATATACAAATGCTAGAAGTCTAAATAATAAGCTAGATGAACTTGAGTGCCTCATATTACATGAGGATATTGATATAACAGGAATCACAGAAACTTGGTGGAATGAGGATAATCAATGGGACACAGCAGTACCACGGTACAAAATATATCGGAAGGACACAACAGGTCGTGCTCGTGAGGCAATAGCAGTATATATGAAAGAAAGTGTAGAGTCAAATGAAATAAAAATCTTAAATGAACCAAACTGTACCACAGAATCTCTATGGATAGTAATTCCATGCTTAAATAATAAGAATATAGCAATAGGGATATATTACCGACCACCTGACCAGGATGGTGACAATGACTGTGAAATGCTCTTGGAGATTTGAGAGGCTATAAAAAAGAAAAAACTCAATAATAATGGGGGATTTCAACTATCCCCAGATTAGCAGCTCAGGACAGGATTCAGAGATAAAGTTTCTTGACACCTTAAATGATTACTTCTTGGAACAGCTAGTCCTGGAATCCACAATAGGAGAGGCCATTCTTGATTTAGTCCTAAATGGGGCACAGGATCTGGTCCAAGAGAGAATACAGCTGAACTGCTTGGTAACAGTGACCATAATATTAAATTTAACATCCAGGGGGTGGGGGAGAATACCACAGCAATCCACCATGGTAGCATTTAATTTCAGAAAGGGGAACTACACAAAAATGAGGAAGTTAGTTAAAAAGAAATTAAAAGGTACAGCACCAAAAGTAAAATCCCTGCAAGCTAAATAGAAACTTTTTAAAGACACACAATAGATGCTCAACTTAAGTGTATACCCGAAATTAAAAAACATAGAAAGAGGACCAAAAAAGTGCCACGGTGGCTAAACAACAAAGTAAAAGAAGCAGTAGGAGACAAAAAGGCATCCTTTAAAAAGTGGAAGTTAAATCCTATTGAGGAAAATAGAAAGGAGCATAAACTCTGGCAAATGAAATGTAAAAATAATATTAGGAAGGCCAAACAAGAATTTGAAGAACAGCTAGTCAAAGATTCAAAAAGTAATAACAAAAAAATGTTAAGTACATCAGAAGCAGTAAGCCTGCTAAATAACCAGTGAGGCCACTGGACAATCGAGATGCTAAAGGAGCACTCAAGGACAAAAAGGCCATTGTGGAAAAACTAAATGAATTCTTTGCATTGGTCTTCACAGTTGAGGATGTGAGGGAGATTCTCAAACCTGTGCCACTCTTTTTAGGTGACAAATCTGAGGAACTGTCCCAGAGTAAGGTATCATTAGAGAGGTTTTGGAACAAATTGATAAACTAAACAGTAATAAGTCACCAGGACCAGATGGTATTCACCCAAGAGTTCTGAAGGAACTCAAATGTGAAATTGCAGAACTACTAATTGTGGTATGTAACCTGTCATTTAAATCAGCTTCTGTACCAGATGAGTGGAGGATAGTTAATGTGACACCAATTTTTTAAAAGAATCCAGAGGCAATCCTGGCAATTACAGGCCGGTAAGCTTAACTTCAGTACCGGGCAAACTGGTTGAAACTATAGTAAATAATACAATTATCAGACACATAGATGAACACGATTTGCTGGGGAAGAGTCAACATGGTTTTTGTAAAGGGAAATCATGCCAAACCAATCTACTAGAATTCTTTGAGGGGGTCAACAAGCACAGGGACAAGGGTGACACAGTGGGTATAGTGTACTTAGATTTTCAGAAAGCCTTTGACAATGTCCCTCACCATAGGCTCTTAAGCAAGGTAAACTGTCATGGGATAAGACGGAAGGTCCTCTCATGGATCAGTAACTGGTTAAAAGACAGGAAACAAAGGGTAGGGATAACTGGTCAATTTTCAGAATGGAGAGAGGTAAATAGTGGTGTCCTCCAGAGGTCTGTACTGGAACCAGTACCGTTCAACATATTCAGAAATGATCTGGAAAAAGGGGTAAACAGTGAGGTGGCAAAGTTTGCAGATGATACAAAATTACTTAAGATAGCTCAGTTCAAAACTGACTGCAAAGAGATACAAAAGGATCTCACAAAACTGGCTGACTGAGCAACAAAATGTCAGATGAAATTCAATGTTGATATATACAAAGTAAAGCACATGGGAAATCATAATCCCAATTATACATATACAATGATGGGGTCTAAATTAGTTGTTACTACTCAAGAAAGAGATCTTTGAGTCATTGTGGAGAGTTCTCTGAAAACATTCACTCAGTGTGCAGCGGCAGTCAAAAAAGCGAACAGAATGTTGGGAATCATTAGGAAAGGGATAGATAATAAGACAGAAAACATCATGTTGCCTCTATATAAATCCATGGTATGCCTACATCTTGAATACTGAGTGCAGATGTGGTCGCCCCATCTCAAAACAGATATATTGGAATTGGAAAAGGTACAGAAAAGGGCAACAAAAATTATTAGGGGTATGGAGCAGCTTCCATTTGGGGAGAGATTAATAAAACTGGGACTTTTCAGCTTGGAAAAGAGATGACTAAGGGGGAATATGATAGAGACCTATAAAATCATGACTGGTGTGGAAAAAGTAAATAATGAAGTGTTATTTACTCCTTCTCATAACACAAGAACTAGGGGTCACCAAATGAAATTAATAGGCAGCAGATTTAAAACAAACAAAAGGAAATATTTCTTTACACAACGCACAGTCAACCTGCGGAACTCTTTGTCAGAGGATGTTGTGGTGGCCAAGACTATAACAGGGTTCAAAAAAGAACTAAATAAATTCATGGAGGACAATTCCATCAATGGCTGTTAGCCAGGATTGGCAGGGATGGTGTCCCTAGCCTCTATTTGCCAGAAAGTGGGAATGGGCAACAGGATCACTTGATGATTACTTGTTCTGTTCATTCTCTCTGGAGCACCTGGTATGGGCCAAGATTGGAAGACAGGATACTAGGCTAAATGGACATTTGGTGTGACCCAATATGGCCATTCCTATGGTCTTATGAAAGAGGGAAGAATCCAGTCCTTCCTACTGGAGATGTGGAAGCTGTGGGGACAGGAGGGCAATAACTGCTGAAGGCTAGAGAGATAGTGCCCCATTCCACAGTTGCTGGTTTATACCCCCATTCCCCTGTAGTAAGAGCCCAGAGAGGACCAGAGCCCCCAGCCCATTGTGCGCTGGACAGCACAGGGAGCCGTCACAGCAGGGCAGGGCTGGCAGAGGTTGGGACTATTTGCCCTTAGGCACATCACTTATAACAGCCAACAGCCCCATCCCAGCTTCAGACTCAGACCCCAGGGAGGAGAATCCAGCTTCACCAGTTGCTCACTCCCTGTGCAGGGACAGACCTGAGCTCAGCTACTGCGTCAGGATCTTCCCCCATACCATGCACATGGGGAGCTGCACCAGCTCTCTCACCCCGGGAGGCTTTGACATCGGATGACAGGACACCTGCAAAGAAAGAAAGAACCGATGTCAAGTCTCCCCAGGAGTGAGCCAAGCGTGTGCCTCTCCCTCTGCGAGACCCACCACCTGCCTCCCCTGTCAGCGCAGGACAAATGCACAAGAGACAACCACAACCCCGTCCCCACCCCAGCAACCCTCACCCCACACTCCTCCTCATTACAGTAACATTCCCATTTCCATCATCACCAGGCCCATGAGGGGCCCCATCAGTTCCCCTCCCCAGCAATCCCATCACCCCCATTTTAGTGCTGGGATCTCTCTCTCTTTAATCTGGCATCGCTGCACGGCAGTTTCTTCATTGTCTCCTTAGCCTGCTATGTAACGCTCCTGTACCAGATATGGACAGGCTACAGAGCTTGCTTATGCACACCAGATTTGTTCATCATAAGATACTTCAAAGCTCTGCCAGGTATGGCTGAGGTTTGTTTAAATAAAGTATTTTACACACAGCGCTCCCTGGTGGCTGAACAATATAATAGAGATGAGCATCCCATTACATCTCCCCCTTTAAGTTCTACATTCCTACCATATACAATATTTACACTATTGCACTATCTTTGAAGTTCAGTATGTATCAGTCTGTTAAGTGTCTCTGAATTGGACTGGCTTTCTAATTACATGACCCAAGCGCATGACAAAGTGGTCATCTGGCTGTCCATTAGTTGCAACAACTGGCTGTGGTTTGTTCAGAATTCTTGAGTCTTCTTCTTCTTGCTCTGCATCTGCTGTCTGTAGAGTTTTCTCGGTTGATTGTTTTCTGAAGAACAAACTGTAGATGTCTGGAGTTTCTGCTGAACTCTCCACTGTTGGTCTCGATCACACACGATCTGGGTGCTGAATTGTTTTTCTTTACGACAGCTGGGGCTGTCTGTCCCTTTTCTCCATCTATTTGATATGATCACAGTCTCCACGGTTCTAGACCTGGCAATTCTCTGAGTGACATCTTTAGTAAAAGTGTTCATAAGCTTTTTTTTAACCTTTTTATCTTATTTGGCTACTCTCTTCATGTCTGGCCACCTTGGAGATAGATGCTTTCCCAAAGTTGGAACAGTAGTTCTGAGTTGTCTTCCCAACAGGAGTTGTGCTGAACTATATCCAGTAGCTGCTGGTATGTTGATCTGTAACTCAGAAGAGCAAGGAATGGATCTTCCCACTGTAAGATTTTCTTAGCTGTTTGTACAGCTCTCTCAGCCTCTCCATTCGCTGGTAATGGGTAATGTAGGTGCTAGTAATACAATGAAAATAATATTTTGTTTGGAATTACTTAAATTCTGTTGCAATGAATGTGGTCCGTTGGCCTTTATTAGTTGTTCTGGAATACGGAAGTGAGCAAAAGTGCACTTCAGTTTCTTGATAACACTGTGACAGGTTATATCTTTTAAGTTATTTCTATATACCTGGAAAAATAGTCCATGACGACCAAGTAATGATGTCTTCTGAATATGCATGAATCTTCAGCTAGCCTCTTCCAAGGACTGCCTGTTAGAAGTGTTGTTATTAAAGGTTCTTTGTGCTGTGTTGGTCTATTAATTCTGCAGTATTCACATACAGATACTTTATTCTTTATGTCCTTGCTGATGCACTGCTAGTTGGCTAGTTGGTCCACTCATGGCATTTAGTTAATCATTAATGTCCTTCATGGGTGAGGCTTAAGATTTCTCTTCTCATTTCATCTAGAATTATGATGCCATTGTCTTTAATCATGAGTCCATTTGACTTGCTTAATTGTCCACACACTGCAAAATAGTCTCTTGTCAGTTCCTTAGTGTCTTTTAGATACTTGGACCAGTCGCCCCTAATGTAACGTAGAACTTCCTGAAGTTGCATGTGTGTCAAGGTTGCTTTTTGTAGCTGGAGTAGTCTCTTTTCTGACACTGGTCTCTATGTGTTGATAGCATCCACACACATCTTTACATCCTCTTCGAGCTCACCGGTAATTGAGTGTGATGCTGGGTTCTGTGACAGTGTCTGCTACTACCAGCTTTTTCCCCAGAACATATTTAGCAATTGGGTCTTTTTTGTTGATGAGGTTTGACATTATCCAGCATACAGTCTGGACTGATGAACAGCTGTATCCCCTCAGCTCCCCAACCTGGGTTGCCTTTTACACTGATTCACGGTGAGAGTTACCTCTCCTCACACAGCCAACAGCATGTACGTTACTCACAGTTATAATGTATGAGCACCATGCCCAATCACTCACGAATTACACAGCAGAGCAACACCAGCTAATTCCCAGTCCCAGACTTTCCCCCAGAAATCTATGTCTTGTACTGCCCAGCTCTCTCCTGGACAATACAAGCTCATATAAAATCCATCATTTTATTAATAGAAAATTATATGTTTATATATAATATAAAAATTATATATATATAAATCCTGTTAACTCAAATGGAGTTTCCCGAACACACTTGTTTAGATAAAACAATTAAACGAGTTTAATTAACTACAAAAGAGGGATATATTTTAAGGGAATATAATAATGAGGCATAAAAGTCAAAATTAGTTACAAGAAAAATAAAAGTAAAATACAACTAATGCCTAACTTAACAAACTAGAGTCAATTCAAAGCAAAGGTCTCTCTCACCACACGTTTCACCAGTTTTAGGGCAGTCCTGCACTACAAACTTGCATTGGTGACACTGCGTCGGTGCTGGTGCAGCGCTTCTGGTGAAGATGCCCTCAAGCAATGAGAGAGAGCTCCCCTGTTAGCTTAATAACTCCACCTCCGTGAGAGGCGGTAGCTATATCAGCGAGAGAAGCTCTCCTGCCCAGAGCGCTGTCTACACATAGGTCGGTGTAACAACGTCACTCAGGGGTGTGGATTATTCATACCCCTGAGCGACATAGTTCAACCGAAGGAATTCTGTAGAGTAGACCAGGGCTTACTGGCTAAACTTCTTTCAGTCAGGATCTCTCCCACAGTCCAGTGCTGTTTCCTTTATTCTTCCGATGTCACGGGCCGTGAGCAGAGAGAAAGGTAGGAATAATTTGGGGCATCTGCTCCTCCTTCTTATGGTTCTTTCTCTTCTTCAAGAAGCATCTCCTGCAGGGGTGCTGAAACAGGGGGGCACAGGTGGCCTTCCCACTTTTTACTGGCTGTAAGGGCAAGTGACTGGGGGGAGGGGGCAGAGAGGAGCCAGTGGGGGGCTTGGGGGGGGGAAGAGGCGGCACAGGAGCAGGGACTCAGGGAAGGGGCAGTGCAAGGGCGGGAGCTCGGGGGAATGGGCAGCTCGAGGGCAGAGGTTTGGGAAGAAGGGGTGGCATGAGGATGAGGGCTTGGAGAGAAGGGGCGGTGCAGGGGGTGGGGGCCTTGGGAGGAAGGGGCAGCACGGGGTGCAGGGCCACAGTGTGGTCACCGGTGGGGTCCCCCCATACTTTTAGGAAGCTTCTGCCTTTCCTGGTCTCCAGCTGAGGTTCAGGAGACAGAAAAATCTGTGGATGGGAACCCCCAGCTGTTTCTTTGTCAAAGTGTACATTTTTGCCCACATCCTCTTTCCTGCCAAAGAATGGCCACTTACCCAGGTGATGGTCCATTTGATTTTGTTGACACCTGGATGAGGGGTCAGCTTGCCTTTTGTCTCTGGGGAACTGGTTTATGGCAGATCCCCAGACCTGAAACATGTCTTAGTAATACCATACAGCGGAATCTTATAACTTTACATACAGAGTTGCCACACATATTTTACCAGGAAATAATGATCTGTGAATTATGAGTTTTCAAATGATACCTCACAAGGCATACTTTGTACAAAATGATCATAATCCTGTGAAAGGGGTGAACACAGGAATACTGACCATCACACCCTCCTCTGCACACAGCAACAGAGAGCACAGGAGGCTACCAAAGAGCTAAGGTTAACTCATCATTACCAAACACTTTCAGATACCTAGGTAAGTTGCCAGATATTAATTAGAGTCACTATTATTTATTCTTCTGGATATGTGTTGCACTCGGAGTATCTGACCATCTATCCATGTCTCCATGCAACAGCTGGATCCCCATGGCAAATCAGTTTCCCAAAGTCAATGGTTCCAGTGAAATGAGCGAATGGTACAATCCGGGATCTGCCATTTCTTTTCCCACAGATCAGTTTCTCTAAAGTTTCAGAGGGCAGTGGCATTAGCTATCTGGGGCTAACCTAGAGAAAAGTTCAACTACTGAGGAGTCTGCAGGAGGACAACCTTAGGCAGAGCCATATTGTCTCTGGGGAAAAGGCATGGAGGAGCCTGAGATGGGGAGGGACTCTTAACAAAGGATGATGGCTGCTGTATGCATTCAGGGAATTAGGGGAAGATTTACAAACATCCCTTCAGGGAGTGTAGAGGGATCTAGTTACAGAGCAATCAATCAACAGTATTGCCCCCATGAATCCCCAAGTTCTACACTGAACAGACTCAGAAAGATTCCATTAGTAAAGAATCAGAAATTCTTGACGTGATCCAAAGTCTCAGGAGCTAACTCAGGACCCCTGCAGGGAGAGAGAGATAAGAGACTGAAGCACTTGGGGACAGGTGGGGGAAAGGGGAATTTTCTCTTACAGGCTCCAGGAAGTACTCTAGCACAGTGGTTCTCAGACTTCAAGACTGAGCATCCCACAGCTAAATCTCGCAACTGCTTGGCCTATCAACTTTATCATTTAAATTGGTGTATCAAGAATGGATTTTTAGTTGATACTGTACTTCAAAACAATCCATGTCCTACCATCTGAGAACCACTGCTCTAGCAGCCCCTGGGTGGTTCCTGCCTTGTACCGAATCAAGGTTCCACCTGACTGTCCAGGGTCTGATTTCCACAGATGGTGGGGCATAGGGCCCCAGTATAAGGGGAGCTGCAGAGACACCAGCTACAACTTCATCTTTGCTGCTCCTCTCTCCAGCTCTACGGCACATTCAGCCAGGCACTCCTGTATGTAGGAAGGAATTAACAGAGTGCAGAGGGAAGCTGGAAATTACCTAGAGGCTAGGTGGCAGGATGTCAGAGCCCTGGGCCAGCTGGAGAGACAGTTCCTGTAGGGTGAAAATTCCAACCCCGATCCCCATTTTTACTCAGTTTAAGAAGAGTCTAGGAATCACTGTTCAAAGGAGAAAAGGCATCAGGGAGGTAACCAGTTCTTTATTTGTGGAACGATGGGGCAGTCATTCATGCTTAGGCTGGAAAAATATTCAGAGATGTTGTGTGACATTGTGCATCCAGCATTTTAACCTGTGCAATCCTCCTGCCAGGTGAAGTCGGCAGCAACCAGGACTGGATTCAATATCTAGGTGTTCCTTTTCAAAAATACAATACAGAACCAGCTTGAGCTCCCACCCAGTAACCTGGGAAAATTACACACCACCTTTGGACGCCTCTAAAAGGCAATACGTCCCCTCTCTCAAGCAGAGTCTGAGTGCAGAAAAGAAACTTTTAATGAAAGGACGGAAGTCACCCATGCAGGATTCACTCGGGGCTTCTCTGTGACAGAGAGGGAGAAACCTGGCAAAGGGGCACAAGTGCAGAGGAGGGCTGAGAGAGATGAGGTGACCCTCCTTCATCCCAGAGAAAGGTCCCCTGCTATTTGGGTTTTGTCCATTCCTGACCCATGTATTGCTCTGGGCTGGATCCATCAAAAAGCGCCAGTGGACAACCGTGTTTCATTCATTTCTAGCAGGAACAGAGGGATGTTCTAACCCTTGGGGCCCCAAGGAGATTGAGTCTCAAAACCACAAAGACAGGAAACCCTCCCAGCACCTATGCAGATCTTGAGATGGGATTTTGACAATATTCCCCCAAAGCTGAGAATGTAGACTAGTGCAAGGTTGGAGCAATGCTGAATTAAAAGCGAAAATAATTCTTGCCCTCTCCTGCCTTTTCCCATTTGATTCTGCTGCTGCCTGGTCCCTCCCACTGCTCCTGCACTTCCTGGCCACATTATTGCTCATCTGCAAAGCAGAGAGACTGTATGGTCCAGTGCTCCTCCCACCCCACTCCCATGCATGGCAAGACTCTCCTAGAGCAGTAGTTCTCAACCAGGGGTACATGTACCCCTGGGGTATGCAGAGGTCTTCTGCGGGTACATCAACTCATCTTGATATTTGCCTTATTTTACAGCAGGTTACATAAAAAGCACTAGTGAAGTCAGTACAAACTAAAATTTCATACAATGACTTGTTTATACTGCTCTATATACTATACACTGAAATGTAAGTACAATATTTATATTCCAATTGATTTGTTTTATAATTATATGGTAAAAGTGAGAAAGTAAGCAATTTTTCAGTAATAGTGTGTTGTGACACTTGTATTTTTATGTCTGATTTTGTAAGCAACTGGTTTTTAAGTGAGGTGAAACTTGGGGCAGGCAAGACAAATCAAACTTCTGAAAGGGGTACAGTAGTCTGGAAAGGTTCAGAGCCACTTTCCTAGAGAACTGGAGTAGTTTGGGGAAAGGCAGCTTGGTTTCAGCAGAAAGCAAATCTTGTCTGTCACAGACAATCTAACTAACAGCTGCCAGATGGACAAAGGGATGTGACCCCGCTCAGGATTCTGGGTTCATACCAAAACTAACTTTCTCTTGAGAAATTCAGCAGCTGGAGGTGGCTTTAACGCACTTGTTCAGAGAAGTTACTAGAAGAGAGTTCACGTCTCCCTGTGTGTATAACTGACCAATCCCCTTCAAGAGAGTGTCAGTGGAGATCAAGGCCCAGATGCTCAGCTGGTAGAAGTCAGCATAGCTCTGCTGAAGCCAATGGAGCTGTGCCCGTTTGCACTGAGTGAAGAGCTGACTCAAGAGTCTGAAGTTCATGTTAATATCTCATACGCTCCCTGTCTTTGACTTTAGGCAGCTCCAGGCTTCTCATCCATCGTACATAGTTTCTTACGTGCACTCAGCACTCTGGTATCTGAGCAAAAAAAACAAACAAACAAAAAACAAAAAACCCCAAACCATCCAACTATTCAGGGTTTAACCAGCAAAACTGTTAATAAACCCAAAGTCACAGTAATATTGCTGCCTCCTGACCCAGTGTCAGTGCTGAGCCTGCCTGCCTGACCCATGGTTGAGCTGAGGCAAAACTTCTACCTCAACACGAGGAGCGGATGAAGGATATGCCAGCAGGGACCTTCCCTGCCTTTCATCCAGGAGCACTGGAGAGACATCACAGGAATGGTCTCTGTAACAGTAGGACACAGGTGAGTAGCCTACAGACCCCTGGGGGACACCTCTATTTACCTCTCTCTATTCTGAAAACTGACTATTTATTCCTGCCCTTTGTTTCCTATCTTTTAACCAGTTACTGATCCATGAGAGGATACTTCTTCTTATCCCATGACTACTTAGTTTGCTTAAGAGCCTTTGGTGATGGATCTTGTCAAAGGCTTTCTGAAAGTCTAAGTACACTATATCCACTGGATCACCTTGTCCACATGCTTGTTGACCACCTCAAAGAATTCTAGTAGATTGGCGAGGCATGATTTCCCATTATAAAACCATGTTGACTCTTCCCCAACAAATCATGTTAATCTATGTTTCTGATAATTCTGTTCTTTACTATAGTTTCAAACGAGTAATTGCCAGGATCACCTCTGGAGCCTTTTTAAAAAGTTGGTGTCACATTAGCTACCTTCCAGTCATCTAGTACAAAGAAAAGGAGGACTTGTGGCACCTTAGAGACTAACCAATTTATTTGAGCATAAGCTTTCGTGAGCTACAGCTCACTTCATCGGATGCATAAAGCGGAAAATGCAGTGAGGATTTTTTATACACACAGACCATGAAAAAATGGGTGTTTATCACTTCAAAAGGTTTTCTCTCCCCCGACCCCACTCTCCTGCTGGTAATAGCTTATCTAAAGTGATCACTCTCCTTACAATGTGTATGATAATCAAGGTGGGCCATTTCCAGCACAAATCCAGGGTTTAACAAGAACGTCTGAGGAACAGTGGGGGGGGGGTGGTAGGAAAAAACAAGGGGAAATAGATTACGTTACATAATGACTTAGCCACTCCCAGTCTCTATTCAAGCCTAAGTTAATTGTATCCAATTTGCAAATTAATTCCAATTCAGCAGTCTCTCGCTGGAGTCTGGTTTTGAAGTTTTTCTTTTGTAATATCACTACTTTCATGTCTGTAATCGCGTGACCAGAGAGATTGAAGTGTTCTCCGACTGGTTTATGAATGTTATAATTCTTGACATCTGATTTGTGTCCATTTATTCTTTTACATAGAGACTATCCAGTTTGACCAATGTACATGGCAGAGGGGCATTGCTTGCACATGATGGCATATATCACATTGGTAGATGTGCAGGTGAACGAGCCTCTGATAGTGTGGCTGATGTGATTAGGCCCTGTGATGGTGTCCCCTGAATAGATATGTGGGCACAGTTGGCAACGGGCTTTGTTGCAAGGATAGGTTCCTGGGTTAGTGGTTCTGTTGTGTGGTATGTAGTTGCTGGTGAGTATTCGCTTCAGGTTGGGGGGCTGTCCGTAGGCAAGGACTAGCCTGTCTCCCAAGATTTGTGAGAGTGATGGGTCGTCCTTCAGGATAGGTTGTAGATCCTTGATAATGTGTTGGAGAGGTTTTAGTTGGGGGCTGAAGGTGACGGCTAGTGGCGTTCTGTTATTTTCTTTGTTAGGCCTGTCCTGTAATAGGTGACCTCTGGGTACTCTTCTGGCTCTGTCAATCTGTTTCTTCACTTCAGCAGGTGGGTATTGTAGTTGTAAGAATGCTTGATAGAGATCTTGTAGGTGTTTGTCTCTGTCTGAGGGGTTGGAGCAAATGCGGTTGTGTCGTAGAGCTTGGCTGTAGACAATGGATCGTGTGGTGTGGTCTGGGTGAAAGCTGGAGGCATGTAGGTAGGAATAGCAGTCAGTAGGTTTCCGGTATAGGGTGGTGTTTATGTGACCATCGCTTATTAGCACCGTAGTGTCCAGGAAGTGGATCTCTTGTGTGGACTGGTCCAGGCTGAGGTTAGGCTTGAATAGAGACTGGGAGTGGCTAAGTCATTATGCAACGTAACTTATTTCCTCTTGTTTTTTCCTAACCCTCCCCCCCCCACTGTTCCTCAGACGTTCTTGTTAAACCCTGGATTTTATGCTGGAAATGACTTGATTATCATACACATTGTAAGGAGAGTGATCACTTTAGATAAGCTATTACCAGCAGGAGAGTGGGGTGGGAAAAGAGAAAACCTTTTGAAATGATAAACACCCATTTTTTCATGGTCTGTGTGTATAAAAAATCCTCACTGTATTTTCCACTTTATGCATCCGATGAAGTGAGCTGTAGCTCACGAAAGCTTATGCTCAAATAAATTGGTTAGTCTCTAAGGTGCCACAAGTACTCCTTTTCTTTTTGTGAATACAGACTAACACGGCTGCTACTCTGAAACCTGTCATCTAGTACAGAATCTGATTTAAATGATGTTACATACCACAGTTAGTAGTTCTGCAATTTCATATTTGAGTTCTTCCATAAGTCTTGGTTGAATACCATCTGGTCCTGGTGACTTATTACTGTTTATCAATTTGTTCCAAAAATGTGTTTATTACCTGTATCTCTCCCAGAAAATTCAGTGGAACTGGAGAACTGACCTCTTAGGGAGGTCGGTTGGGCCAGATCACAGGACTGGCTACACTAGAATACTACGCCTGCCCCAGACTGATTCCCCTGCCCCAGATTCCTATATCCTCTTGTTGGTCTTTCAAGAGAAACTCAAAGCCCTGAATTCACCTGGGCCTTCTGTAGCATGTGGAGGCATCAGCTATTTGGGGGCAAATTAAGAGGAGGGGCTGTAAAGCAGCAGAAGAAGCTGGAGGGAGAAGAGGCACTTAGTGTGAGTGAAGGCATTACAAGAGAAACAGCAAATCATCAAAGCTGGGCAGATTAAAAGCTTTTCTCCTCCCCTTTCTCAGAGCCCAATGGGGCTTCTTTCCCAGTGCTGGGGACTCTGCTCACCAACTCTTTTCTCACCTGGAGGGTCTGTGCAATGAGGCATGTGGTTTCTCAGCACATCATCAGTAACTCTGTTAGAGGTCCGGCTCAGCAGCTCCCAGCCCCCAAAGCCACTGCAGCTCAGAAGGGGAAGAATACAGGAAAAGCGAGGCCAGGAAGACCTAGGTCTCACTGGGATTCCCCCCCAGAATGAGAACTTCTTTGCAAAACTCAGAGGAAGAAGTTTCTGTAGAGGGAAGTACAAACTGGGCCGAACAAGTAGCCAAGCAGCTCGGACACAAGAGGCGCGTGTGTTAATTTAACCCACTTTGTCCCACCCCTGCCTCTTAACAGCACTTGGCCCCTGGAGAGCTGCCTTTCACCCCAGGGGACTCAGAGCAGTGTACAGGGGTAGAGAGTCAAAAATTGTTAACTCCCTTGCCTAGGATGAGCAAGGAAGGCGCAGAGATGGGGTCTTCTTGCCCAGAGGTTAGGCAGGGATTAGTGGCGGAGCAAGAACAGAGCCCAGGGGTCCTGACTCCTGCCCTGCTCCAACAGGATCTCTCGCCCCTGCCTGGGCTGGGACCCAGGAGTCCGGAGCCCCGTCCCGCGCCCGGGCTCTGGGGCTGGGACCCAGGAGTCCGGAGCCCGCTTCCCTCCGAGCCCGCGGCGCTTCCACCAGCTCGAGCCCTGCGTCCTTCTTTTGCCTCACCACGTTACATATCATTTGCATATAAAGTAGCTCATTTGTATAATACGTCTCCTCTCGGCAACACCTGACCCGACCCCGCCTGGCCCTGGCCCCCGCCCCCGGCGCCGGGGTCTCCACAGGAGGCGGCCCCGCCCCGCACGCAACCCGGCCTCTGAGCCGCGAACTACACTTCCCAGAGCACCTTGCGCCTATGGGAGGTACTTCCGGACATCGCCTCGCCTCCTGATTGGTTCGTCGAGGCCCCTTGCGGCGACCTTGGCCGCGCGGGGTCACGTGAGCGCGCGGGACGCGGCGAGTGCTGCCGCCTGCTTGCTTTGGCCTCACGTGGGTAGAGCGGGCCGGGGCCCCGGGCGCTTTCCTCCCCCGCCCCCTCCTCCGGGCAGAGCGGCTGCGGCGGCCTGGGCGGGCCCTGGCCTCCTGGAGCCGCGGGGCAGGGCCCACCGCGAGACAGGACGAGTAGGGGCAGCTGGGCCTCGGAGCCCTGTGGAGATAGGGGGCGGCGGGGCGGGGCGCAGCTGGCCCTGGGGGTAGGGCGGGGGCACCTGAGAACAGGGCAGCGGAGGCTGCGTGGAGTCTCTTTCCGTTGCCCGGAGGGGCGGCTGTAGGGGGCTGGCGGGCGCGGTAGGGTGCGTGGGGAGACAGACGTGGGAGTGGCGTCGGGAGGCAGGAGGGGCGCGCCACACGCGGGCGAGGGAGCAGAGTCTGAGGCGGGTCTCGGCTGGGAGCCGCGGCGGGGCAGGTGCGGAAGGCCTTTAGCAATGTTTGGGGCCCGGTGTCTGCTCCTGGCTCTTCGCCCTTGTTCCTCTGCTCCTTGTCCCAAGCCCGCGCAGGCTGCGAAGCGGAGGGTCCGCGAGGCACTAGGGGCCCAGGAGGTGAATCGTGATATTAAAGTCCAGGTCGGTGGGGGTTTTATGTTGTTAATTCACGTAGTCATTTCTGTGAAGTTCTTCTTACTCCTGTAGCTCTGCCGTTTCTGAAGATCATCTTCTTGCAGAGGCTTCTCCAGAGTAGCTGGTTGGGCTCTGCGGCTGCCTGCGTGCCTTTGAACTGAAGATGTAAATTCCAGCTGGAGGAGACATACCCATGCTGGTTCTGGTCTCGCTAGTGCACTAAAAACAGTAGTGGGGCAATGGCAGGAGGGGCTTTGAGTGATGCCCCAATAAGCCTGTAACACATACTCACATTCTCCCTTTGCCCTATAGGGAACAGGAGTGCCCTATACTTAGCCTGCTCCACAAATTGAACACCGCATCTGCTACATTTTACAAGACCTTGAACTGTAGAATACCATTAAATGCTCTACTTTTGCTTCCCCTTAATAAAACTTCCGTGCCACACTCATCTCCACTGCACTGCTAATGATCTTTGGGCTCTTCTAATGACACAGCCTATATAACACAGTGATGAAATGAGATATATCTCCCAAAGTTCATATGCATTTTTTTCCTTTGATCACACATACAGGCCTCAGAAAGAGGAGCTCATGTACACCCCCAGAGGGCCACAGTCACCCAGATCACCTTGTATCACAATTAGAGCTCTTCTAAGCTGCTGTATCTTATTCCTTCACCACTCAGTACAGCCACACCTCACACAGTGAATGCAGCTGGAGTGCATGAAGATAATTCTTAAGGACTATTGCTAGCTCCAGGGGAACAGAATCAAGGTTTCATGGGCATTTATCTTAATTCTGTGATTTCCTTGTTTTCACAAATGTGAGTTTTGCTGAACTGGACATTCTGGAAGGGTGCATGTTATCACCAGGCAACTTTAACTCTGTGCTAACAAAGGTTTTGTCAATGTTTTAATTTTAAATTTAAGTCCAGCTAGAAAACTTTGTTTTAATTTGAGAACCACCCAAAACAGTGAAACATTTCTATGGATTCTGCATATGTAGAGTGCGTAGCACAATGGGTTCTAGTCCATGATGAGGTGCTATGATAATATAAATAATAGTAATATTAATTGGTTTTGATTTTTTTCCCTTAAACAAAGCCTACGTTCTGGACCTAATCTCCTTGATATTGGCCTCTTTATTAAGGCAGTACGTGTTCACAGTAGGTATGGACAAATAGCCAATTAGGAAACAGATTTCAGTTTCAGGCTTCCCGCAGATGGTTGTACATAGCAGTGAAGAATAACAATACATGAGAATTACCATGACACTGCCCTTTGAAGGAATGGTGTTCTGATTGTCTCTGTTGTTGCAATAAGGAGTGTTTACAAGGGACATAATGATATAGCATTTATGGAATGCTTTTCATCTTCAAAGTCTGTCACTGACTTTAATCTTCCCAGCTCCATGGTGACTCAGGTGAATCCCTATTGTGCTGAGGCGAAATGTTGAGGTGTCTCTCCCTCAGGATCTACTCCTACTTGCTTTGAAATCTATAGTAAAACTACCACGGATTTCATTGGAATCGGGATTGGGCCCGAAGGGAATCTTTCCATTGACTCCAGTGGGAGTTGGATCAGGCTTGAAATGACTTGCTCAGTGTCAGTTGGGTCCTGCTTATAACTAGATTGAGTTCAAACAAGGCAACCACCAACTTTTGTTTTCTTCCTCCTCCAGGGCTGGGTTCGTTCTGTCCGGTCCCAGAAAGAGGTTTTGTTCCTACACATAAATGATGGCAGTTCTTTGGAAAGCCTCCAGGTTGTAGCTGACCCAACCTTGGAACATAGGTTTGCAGATTTTACGTATTTAAAGAAATTTCTGTGCAGATTCTTGGTTGAAAAGGGTTGATGATGTGGTTGTAAGGCTCAGCTCCACCCTATCTTAGACTAAGGGCATTGATTCCCAGGCCTGGTGTCTGACCTGCTGTGGCAGCAGGGATGTGAGTGCTGCAGGGGCAGTGCGTTCAGCAGTTGCTGAGGGTGTTGCACTTGGTGGGTTCAATAGCTATCAGTTAAGGAGCTGGGTTAACGGGTTCTGAAGGGAGTAGGGGGCACTTGTAAATTGAAATTTTGTCTCCACTGAAATCAGTGGCAAAATTCCTATTGATTCATTGGGGCCAGGTTTCATAGTGTTTTTTCCATGGTGTGGCTTCCCATGCCGCTTATTCTTCCTGTGTAGGTCAGGCTGTACCTTACCAGAAGCTAGGGTTGCCATGTTAGCCTTTCCTCAACCGGATCTCTTCTGTAAGCTCCTTAGTCTTTTCCTGCCTTTTGCGCCAGTAAGCTGAGGCACCACTTTTGCAGGCTCAGCGCAAGAGAGAGCACAAAGGGGCTGGCAAACCTTGAGGCCTGTCCTTATGAACAGACATTGGGGCTCATCTTGGATCAGTCATGGAGAGCTTGCTTCTAATGAAAATAAACATTTAGACGTCATTAATTTTCAGCTACAGAAGAAGATTCTGTGCAGTTTATTTCTTGTATGATGGACAGCTTGGTGATTTATACATCAAATAATTTAAAATATCCAGACTTTTGGAATCAGGGGTTCAGATACACACATGCTGAGCTCAGATTCTTTCCATGGGGGATATATTGCATGCCATGTGAATAAAATATAGCAATCAAATTGTAACAAGCTGCCTATTTGTGATAATAGATACGGTAAGCGTAGGACTTGATCTAAATTAACCCAAATAAGTCAGCATGGGTTCCTTGAATTCAGTGGGCTTTATGTCAGGCCCATAGTGATACATTGTTGTTGTTGATGTTTTTTCCAGAGATCTGACTTTTGGAAGCGCGGTGGAAGTGCAAGGGAAACTGGTAAAAAGTCTTCATAGGATGCAAAATGTGGAATTGAAAGCTGAAAATATTCGTGTAGTAGGACCCTGTGATACTCTGGTATGTTATTGCACTTAACAGTCAAGCTCACAGGATGCCTTTTGGAAAATGACTAATTTCAAAATATTCCCATTTCTGACAGAGCACATTTCAAACTGTATTTTCTGCTATTTTTTCTAAAGTCATCTCTGTTTTTAAGGTGTTTTCTACTCTCCCATTGATGTGGACAAGGGCCTTTTCATTAAGGGAGAAACTGACTAATAGACTGGGCATGGGGAGGAAACTGTGAAACTAACTGGATACTAAGGACTGGATTTGCTAAAGAATTGCGGGCCAGATTTCCCAACTGCTCAGCACCCACAATTGGAACCAGATATCCAAAAGTGCTCTGCTGCCACTGTGAAACATATGGCAAGATGTCAGAAAGTGATTGGCACCCACCTTGCTGGGCTCTTTTGAAAATCTAGCCACTTACTTTGGCACTCAGTCCTGTTGAAATTCTAATTCTGTATAGGTGCTTATACGGACACCATCACGGTGGTGTCTGAGCATTTTCCAAAAGTGATCAGCATCTGTCCCTTGTGGTTCATTCTCTTTCTGCCTGTCTTTGTAAAATCCACAAAGTAAACTGGAAAAAAAATAACAAGTATTATTTTGCCTCGATTATTATTATTGAACTTTAATAGTCAGTGACAATATTTCATGGATATCTGTAAAATTATTCTAACTGCAGGTTCTCAGGGTTGGTTTTTTCCTGTCCTTTCTTTAGATGTTCCCTTTTAAACCAAGAGAGAGGCAACCTCTGGAATACAGCCGGCAGTTCCCTCACTTACGATGCAGGACGAACACACTGAGCTCCCTGCTGAGGGTACGCAGTGAAGCTACTGCAGCGATTCACTTATTTTTCAAGGTGCTCTGCTTCTTCACTTGATCTTGTTACTTGTGTTTTCACATATACAAATGATGGTGCCACATAACACTCCCACCTTCCCATTGCAGTTATGTAATGGGTGACAGTGGGAGACATGGAATCGGGTCTCTGAAGTTCGGTTCCTAGTTCTGACACTGACTTAGGACCGGCCTGCACTGGGAACTTATATCAGTATAGCTGCGTCTCTCAGTGGTGTGAAAAATCCCCACCCCTGCGTGACGTACTTACGCTCACCTAACTGCTACGCCTCCCAGCTGCAGAGTAGACATACCTTTACTATTCCAGATTCTATGTTTTGTGGGCAGAGGCCGGAAGTGTTACCACTATTCTCCCTCTTTCTCCCCCACATACTTTGACCCCTGAGGTCATGAAAATCATTTCAGGTCGAATGAAATGTTTTAATTTTGAGCACTTTCTAGGTTTTTTGAATAATATACATTTTTATTTTAAATCTCCAGGCCCTGTTATCACCCACCATGACAGCAGGTGGCGCCACACACCCAAATGAGCTACCTGAGTGCTTTATCTAAGCCACTCAAGGACAAACAGGAGACAACTGCCAATTTCCCAGCTCCCCAGCCTTGCACCCTTGCTGGTGTATAAACCCAGAATTATACCACCTTGCACTGTACAGGGATCTGTGTAACGCAAACTCATTAGTATAGTTTGCTTTCCCCTCAATGTGGGAAAGATATGCACAACAAGCTAGTGTTAACCAAACCTGAGATTTTCCCAGACATTTTACTTAAAGACACGCTGGTTAAGATAAAACATAAAATAAGTTTATTAACTACAGAAAGATTTTAAGTGATAGTAAACAGATCAAAGCAGATTACCTAGCAAATAAACAAAAACGCAAACTGAGCCTAATATACTAGATAGATAGGATTTGAATTAGCAATTTCTCTCCCTGCCTGATGATACAAGCAGTCCACCAAGTTTTTATACACAGGCTAGAAATCCCTTTAGCCTAGGACCAGCACTTCCCCCAGTTCAGTCTTTGTTCCTCAGGTGTTCTCTTGCGTGGGGAGTGAGGCCCTGAGATGTCACTCCCCACCTTATATAATTTTTCCATATGGTTGGAACCCTTTGTTCTCAGCTAAGTTCCCAGCCCAGTCTGTGGAAAAATACAGGTACCAATATGGAGTTCAGTGTCATGTGGTCTGGTTGCATGCCTTGCTGAGTCATAGCAGCCATTACTTATAAGATAGCTGAAAAGTTCACAGGAAGGCTCACCAGGCCGGGGGATAAACTGCTCCTAAGGGCTGTTGTTTCCCCTCATGGCCCATTACGTTGAAGAGGCCCTTCACAACCAGCTGTGTAGACTGGAAACATCTTGCCTAGTGGGTGTCACCAAGGTATAAGCACATTTGAGATACAGATACCTAGTCAATATTCACAACTTCAGATACAAAAATGATAATGCATACAAATATGATAAACATATTCAGCAAATCATAACTTTTCCAATGACCCCTCACATGACATAATTATAGGTCATAAAATATCATAATCATACCACTATGATGATTATGGGGTGCAGTGTCATGGTAGACACATCCAATAACTGTATCAGGACAGATAGAAATTGACGTGCAGGAGAACTCAGGCCATTTAAAAACTAACTCCTAACAAATACCAGTCGTTTCCAGTTATTATTGCCTTGCATTGTATGTAGAAACTTTTGTCTCTATATCTATCCTGACTGTAGAAAACTGGAATAAGATTCAGGAAATAAATCGGTAGGTCCATGCAAAGAGCAGCTAATACAGAGTAAAGAGCAGTCATTTCAGTCTCTTGAGATACTGCTTCCTTTTACAGCTCTACCATGGGACTTGTTTATGTTCCCTTTGAGCTGGGAGTCCTCCATGGAACAGCAGCATTCAAAGCTAATAGTCGGATTTCTACACACAGTGTACTAAGGAACCTATTTTCCCTGTGTAGTAATGGATTGTTCCACTTCAGCTGTCAGTGCAGTTTCAGTTGGATACACTGTTCTTCCAGTAGTGTAGCTAGGCAGGGAGCGGGGCAGCGGCCGCTCCTGCACCGAGCACAAGTGGTGCCTTTTTAATTACTTGGCGCCTTTTAAATTTTTACTCACCTGGCGGCGCTCCGAGTCTTCGGCGGCAGGTCAGGGGGAGCGTAGGTAAAAAAAAAGGCACCACCCCCTGGTACTCACCCGGCGGCGCTCCGGGTCTTCAGCAGCACTTTGGCGGCGGGTCCTTCACTCGCTCCGGTGTTCGGCAGCATTGCGGTGGCGGAGTGGGCAGTCCTTCAGAGCGAGTGAAGGACCCGACGCCGAAGTGCTGCTGAAGACCCGGAGCGCTGCCGGGTGAGTGCCACGGGGTGGCGCCTTTTTTAATCTCTGCTCCCACTGTTTTTTCCACCTGGCCACGTCACTGTGTTCTTCGCTTCCTAACCTGAATTTCTGTTGTAGTTGTGGATGCTCAGCACCTCTGAAAATGAAGCCCCTGTTCTCCTAGCTTGGATACCCAGAAACTGAGGCACCCAAATTTGGTGGTCGCTTCATTGGAAGCGTGGCCATTAGTGACGTGACCTAGCACGTACAAACAATGGCAATGTTGGGGTTAGAATTTGTCAGCTCCTGGCTCCCAATCCTAAACTCGGACCACAGCTCCTACTTTGTTAGTGGAGAAAAGGGTGGTGAGTCCTCTGGAGCCCTTGAGTTCTCCCTTAGCTCTCACTACCGCTGCCTGTAAAGCGCTGTCTTAAAATGAGCCTCCCTCTTGGATCCGTACAATATGTTTCCTTGGAGCCAATGAGAGGGATTCAGGAAGGGATTCTTCCCCCCCCCCCCCCCCCCATGCATTTGGTTTTGTTTTGTTTTGTTTATCTCCTTCCTCTCAAGCAGAGTTGGCCCAAGCTGGAGATGGGAGACTGGATGGGGAGGGCCAGGCTCTGAGGGGGCACCAGACTTTCTCTCTTTCAGGTGTTTGGCTGGCTGGTTCTTGCTCACATGCTCAGTGTCTAACTCATCACCATCTATGGGGTCAAGAAGGAATCTTCCCCAGCTCAGATTGGCAATGATCGGAGGGGCAGGGTTCACCTTCCTTTCCAAGATGTGGGTCATTTGCCACGATTGTCTGGATATATCTCACTTAATCATTTCCCTCCCATTGCAGGTGCCTCAGGCACTTGTGGACCTGGATCCCTCCTGTTGTCTGTCTGCAGCACATTATGGTCTAGTCTCCTGTGGGCTGTAATACTTTGGTCTCATTTCAGTTGTTGGGTTAATGGGCAAGTGGCCTGTGGTCTACGTGAGATCTGGTTATCCCTTCTGGCTTTAAAGTCTATGGCTTGAGTGAGTTAAAACTACATGCCAAGCACTCTTCCTCCAAAACTAGACCTGTGGATTATTAGGCAGTTTACTGTCATAAAAGGATGAATCAGACCTGCTGTAATTTGAAGGTATAGTTCCAGAGAGCCTTGGTATTTCAAATCTGATACTTAGATCACTAAGCCAAGCATAGCCTTCTCAAGAGAGTACTGTGCAATATCGTATGGATTTTAGGATTGCTTTAACATCAAAATATTGTGCCTGTTAAAGCTACTGTTAATTTCTGTACTGTAACAGCTGCTTATAGGTAAGACTACGTTTTTCTCACAGATATTTTTAGTGAAAGGCAGGGACAGGTCACAGGCAATAAATAAAAATTCATGGAAGCCTGTGACCTGTCCCTGACTTTCACTAAAAATATCCCTGACAAAATGGGGAGGTGGATTCAGCACCCACTCTTGCTGGGGCTCTCAGGTCCCCTGTTGCTGTGGGGAGTGGGAGTTCTGGGGTTCCCCTGCCCATGGGGGCTGGGCTACTACGTGGTCCCCATGGCTCCCCGGGGCAGCTGGTAGCTCAGGGTGGTCCCCTGCTGCAGCTGGGAGCTGTAGGGTCCTGCAGCCACCCGCCGCGTCTGGGCAGCTGCAGGGGGTCCCCACTAGGGTGGGGTCTGGGAACTGCAGGGTGGGGCGGCTGGCTGGGAGCTCCAGCCCCAGGCAGAAAGTGTCACGGAGGTCAAAGGAATTTACGGATTCTGTGATTTCCATCACCTCAGTGACACATTTGTGGCCTTACTTATAGGACAGACTTGGTTAAGAAAAAGCCCAGGGAGGTGAGCTTATATCTTTGATTGGACCGACTTCTTTTGTGGGACGGGTACAAGCTTTTGAGCTATACAGAGCTCTTCTTCCACCAGCAAAAGTTGGTCCAATAAAATATTATCTCACTTACTTTGTCCCTCATATCCTGGGACCAACAGCGCTACATCATCACTTCATTAAGGAAAGTCAGTACTGGTGTTTGCCCACTTGATGGCAATACCCACAATAGTTTGACTTCGGATGGTTGCAGAAGACGTGGATGGATGTTGAAGAACATCTTATCCTGAAGGAGGTTTTAAAGAGCAATAGGAAAATGCTGTTAGAATTACCAGTAAGCATGAAATTCTGGTAAGATGTTTATATCTTACTGTTGCTAAAGCAAATACCTCGCCTGTAGTTATTTTCAATATTGTGATATTTTTCATGTGGAGTTCTTCTGCTTAACGTGATATATATTTTGAAGCTAGATGCTTAATGATACTTGAATGGATTTTTAAAGGAACAATGAACGTAAGGTTAAATTTGGCCACAAACTTAGACATTTGTAAAAATAAGCTTTTGCAAAGGCTCAGACCAATAAGAACATGTCTAATTTATTTTATTTCTTTGTGATCCAGTGGAAATGACCTTTTTTAAAAAAGAATCCAAATCTTCCCATGCCGTACTTGCAGTCCAAACATTACAGCATTGTGCACAAGAACTGGAAAATGAAACTAACTAGTCTGTTTTCATTGTGCAAAACTGAAAATGAAAAAGAGCATAAAGCTAAAATGTAAACAGTAGATCTTTAACTAATCATGTAGTAGGCCAAGCTTCTTTTCATTTTTTAAAAATGCTCTTATCCCAAGGACTTTTTCACCTGACAGTGCCTGATTAACGCTATAATTTTTGCTTTGGATGTCTAAGGCTAGCAACCCACCTTTAACTTTACCCTTGGGTAGTTCAGTACCTGTGAGATGTGAATACTCCTCCTAGCCTTAAGGACCCTATGCTCCTAGACACAGGGGGTATATCTACACTGCAATTAGACCCCCACAGCTGGCATTTGCAAGCTGACTTGGGTTCATGGGGCTCGGGCTGTGGGGCTGTTTGATTGTGGTGTAAATGTCCAGGCTCAGGCTGCGAAGTGGGAGGTTCCCAGAGCTTGGACTGCTCCCCGAGCTGGAATGTTTACATCTTAATTAAACAGCTCTGCAGCCTGAGTCCCACAAGCCCAAATCAGCTGGCATGGGCCGGCCACAGGTGTCTAATTGCAGTTTAGACCTACCCAGTGAAGCGTATGCAGCATGAATATCTCCTCTGAGCTCTGAATTCCACTGCTGCTGTGGGTTCATGGCAGAGCCACTGATGTTACCATAATATTTTTTGCAGTTTGATAATGGAAACTGTGCTAAGTCTCTGGGGGGCGGGGGGAGACACTGTGGTTCTGGGCACCCTTATGATGAACCCTGCTTCTCAGGCATTTCCTAAACCAGGGAGGAAGTCTGCTAAGGTGAAATGCACTCTGCTGCCAGCTTAATGGTGGTAGCTGCCATAAATTACACTGGCCTTTAGAAACTCTACTCCCTACCTGTTACTTTAAATGTCTTCTTGTAAAATGTATTGTACACCAGCCCTGAACTTTTCGAATTCACGTGCCCCTGCCTTCCCCCAATTCTTTGGTTCAGATAGCCCCAATTTGCTGACATTTAGGGCAGGCTGCAAATCCCATTTATTTTCCCAGGCTGTGTGTGGGAGGAAGGATGTGCTGAAGGATGGGATTTATGGCTGGAGGGGTGGGTATTCTGCTCCCTGTTTCAGGGAGGTTGCTGTGTGTGTTTTTGTTTATATTTTGAAAGGCCCCTAGAGCCCTGCATAGGTGCACTCATAGGGGTTTGCATATGTAAATAATGTGGAGCTGACATTATTTTTATTATTGTTGTGTCAAGAGACCCAAGCACAGTTGGGCTGCATTGTGCTAGGAGCTGCACAGGAAGAGTGGTCCCTTCTGCCTACAGTCTAAATGTGCTCTTTCCATAGTCTCATTTGCCTGAGTGGCCTTTATTTTTCTCTCAGGCTTTCAGATGTAAATACGTGTTTCCTACAGAGATTTTGGCACTGTGGACTAGTAAGTAATGGAGCTCTCTATTCATATGGTAGAATTGTTGTGATTATAGACCCCTCTGCAGGGTTTGTTCTATAGTGTGAACACTGAAGTATCAGGCACTAAATTTGCATGCTCCAGAAATCCAGCTAGTGTTTAGCACATGCCATGGTATCTCTCACATAACGTAGAAGCGATTCTAAAATGTTACACATGTTGTCTTTGGTCCTGGGCTGGTAGATGCATCCTCACTTGTGCATTTTGAAATCTTCCTTGGATTTGACACATAATATCCTTGGACTGGCAACTTTCTATCTGCTTTCTGTTTCAGGATAATGGCTATGTGCACGTTCATACCCCTATAATTACGTCAAATGACTGTGAAGGTGCGGGGGAGCTCTTTCATGTCAGGGTAAGTTGTACTTACAAAACAACTTTGTAATTACTGGGTGTTAAAGGGACACAGTCAGTTTCGTATACTATATTTTTTATGTACTTCTCTGAGATTTAGTTTTGTCACCTACAGCTGTTCCTTGTGATACTTATAAAGTGATGATTCTAACCGGAATAGATTAAACAGCTGTTTTAATCCATTTCACTTTTATTCTGTACTTTCCCCAGCACCATATGTATTGATCAATTTCTCTATCCTGAGTTGTGTGGAAAAATTTAGAGAGAAATGGGGAGAGGGGGTCAAACATCTTCATAACCAGGAAAATGTGGCTGTAAAATTAAAAAAGTGGGAGGAGGGCCCTGGGTCAGGCACAGCTGAACTCCTGTGAAACTAAGTAGACTTCATGTTAATCGGCTCCTGCTGGAAACCGCAAAATGACTCCTGTTTTTTCCCCCACCAGCTTCTTATTTCTTGCTGCCTCTCTCACTTCCTTTTGTCCCTTCCTAAAAGCTGCCCCTGCTGTAATTATTGGCCCTTTTCTTCAGTGTTGCATAATGAAGTTCAGTGCTTTAAATTGTCATCCTGTTGACTTCAGCACTTGTAGAAATCATTCTTATCCCCCATCAAAAACTCCTGTGTGCATTTCAGAGCAACCCTAACTAAATTGCAGTATTCCCCAAATTTGCAGTAACACCCCCAACCCCCACGCACACAAAATTGTGTGCACTCCCATAAGCCCCTTTGCCTTTCACAAAGAAAAATCTATTCTTTGGCCACAGAATGATTGCGTCTACTTATGTTTATTGGCCACAGCTTTGCTGGTGAATCATCTCTAAGCAAAAAATTGTTGAGGTAGCGTGCAGTTACAGCTGCAGTGTCATTTCTACAGCTCCTTGCATCTTGCATTAATCTGCTGGTCAGAAACCTCCAGTATTGGTTCTTCAGGATTGAAAAACCTGCCCTGCCCTGCCCCACTGGCAGCACCCTCACAGACCAGTCCACAGCAACATGTGTGCCCCAGCTTTCTACTTACTCTTGATAGTACAGCCCAGCTAAACTGCTCCTGGCTAATTGAAATACCTTAGTGCTACCACAGTGTGCTCCTGGCTGTTGTTTGCAAATTAAGATGTGGAAACAAGTGACGCTTGACAGTAAACACATTATATAGTTTTCAGTCCTACAGCATATCTCTGTTTAGTCTTCTGCATGAACTATATCTATCTGTTAAAGTGTTCTGCTCACTGCAAGTGCACCTCCTTGTGGTTGGGTCTGGGAATTATCTCTTGACCTGTCTGGTGCTCCTTTCCATCACTTGCTTGCACCGTGTCCCCCCCCCCCCCCCCTCCGGGACTTGGGGTGCTTCCTTTTCATGACTCGGCCCTCCAGCCAGGTCACTATATAGTCATCCCCTGCTAGGGTAACAAAATCCCACTGGACTAGCTGTCCGGACTCTGCCTCAGATGGTCTTTGGTTCCAAGTTTCCAGGTCCTGTGCCACTTTCCTGGTGGCTGGTAGGGGAACCCAGGTCCTCCATGTACACTGGGTTCCAGCCCAGGGACCCTGTAACCAGCAGCCATGGTCTGCACAGTGCCATTCCTTCCTGCTCTTTCTTTAGGCTTCTTCCGACTCAATGTTCTCTGGTGTTCTTCCCCACAACTTCTCTGGCTTGACCCTTTATTCAGAAGCTAGGATTCCAGGGGCTATTCTCCCCACCTGGGTTTCCAACTCATCACCTTACTGCTCCCAGAGAATGATTGCACATGCCCTCACTGCAGCCCTCTTCTGCACTCAACTTCCTGGCTTTATGCTGACCAGCCTACTCCTGAGTTTCATGATCAGTTAAGCCAGGCTCTCTCTCCAGATGCACCCAGATAACATAATTGGCCTCTCAGTCCCACATTAGCCCCTTCAGGACCTGTCTGGGGAGCACACCCCATCACACCACCCCAAAACTTCACAGAACCTAAATTAGGTAGGACTGCAGTGTGAATGTCTTAAGTCACAAAAGCCCTTGTGCAAATGTTGATTGGGGTGGGGATGGGTAGCTGTGATCTAGCAGATGGGGCCTGGGAAACTCATGAAAACTGGATTTTAGTTGACTGAGGCCATGGGCACGTCATTTACATTTGTACCTTGGTTCCCCATCTGTAAAGCACTGTGGGATTTGTGGTTGAAAGGTGCTGTGTGAGTGCCAAGTATTAGCCTATTAAATAGTGTATATGGACGCACAGTGCTACAAATGTGGGGCTCTGAAGCCCTGATCACCACTGGAGAGGGGGAAGCTTCCCCTCATTCTCTGCTTTCTGCACTGGCTCCCCATTGAGCAGAGGATCCCAGCTCCTCTTTGGTCAGCTGCTTCATTGCTCAGTGAGTTTAAAGTGAAACACAGAATCCAACCTTTCACCCAGGCTTTCCCACCGCTCTACCTCAAATGCAGACTCCCACTCGTCTGTGTTCAGTAATAACTTGGTGAACAAACCATCTGCCTGCCGCTTGCTGTGGGAGGGAGCAAGATTTTTAGGGTGTGTCTACGCTACAGACCTTACAGCAACAGAGCTGTACTGCTGCAGCGGCATGGCTGTAAGGTCTCTTGTGTAGCTGCCCTGTGCCGGCAGGAGAGAGCTCTGCTACGGGCATAATTGAGCCACCCTCTATGAGCAGCAGTAGCTGTGTCAGCGGGGGAGCATCTCCCACTGACATAGCGCTGTCCGCAGTGGTGCTTTTGTTGGCGACGTTTTTGTCGGTCGGGGGCGTGGGTTTTTTTTTCCCACACTCCTGACCGACAAAAATTTTGCTGACCAAAGTGCTGGTGTAGACAAAGTCTCAGTCGTGGCTGCTGCTCAGATACCATGATGATGGGCTCCTGTATAAGAGCATAGAGAGATGAACCATTTGCAGAATATAATCTTTCAGTAAAAGAAAGTTCATAGTCTTTGATTTATGTTCCACATGTGACTGGGATATAAACCAATGTAAACTTGCTTCCTGACCCTTCCATCATCTCTAGTGCATCTGCTGTTGCTCATAGTCTTCAAGCAGTAGGCAAGTAAAACAGACTAGATTCTGCTCAGTTTCTCTGCTGTTGCTTAGATCCCTTGAGCAACACTTAAACTGGCAAAAATCCTATCGCTTTAGCTCTCCTGTTCATGGGAAAAGGTAGGAGGCACTGGAGCTGTGACCCCTGGACTCTACTGGAGGGTCCTTTTACCTCCCAATTCACCATCTTTCATATCTATCTTCCTCTAACTGGGAGGTTTAATCCTCTGACTAATGATGTCTGGTAGCTGACTAGGGTTGTGCATTCTTTCAGAGATGGTAGGGAGAATAGATACATTTGTAGGGGAGATTTTTAGAGAAAGGGAACAATAACTCCCTGCTTTAGAAAGAAGATCTGAGGAATTTGAAGGCATGTAGTCTTCGGGTTTTTAGACCTTCTTAATCCTGTTGGATTTGTTTACATGTTTAGTCTGGAAAAGAGAAGACTGAGAGTGGACGTAACAGTTTTCAAGTACATAAAAGGTTGTGACAAGGAGGAGGGAGAAAATGGTTGTCCTTAACCTCTGAGGATAGGACAAGAAGCAATGGGCTTAAATTGCAGCATGGGCGGTTTAGGTTGGACATTAGGAAAAATTTCTTAACTGTCAGGGTAGTTAAGCACTGGAATAAATTGCTTAGGGAGATTTAGCTAATTGTGACCCACATAAACGATCCAAGTACCGGTCATTTCAAGAACTTGGCCAGAGATTACATGCTGTCAGTGTGTATTGTCCTGTCAGGAAGTAGCCACCATATAACCGCTTCCCCATTCTCCTAGCAATATGAGCATGTCCTTAATTAACATGGGATGGGATGAAACCTATAATAAATATGCCTCTGTAACTCTAGATCTAGACATTAACTCCTTACCTTTCCTTCAGTACATCCAAAACAAACCCTATTGACCCCAGAGGGGAACATAGTCACAATTTTCCCCAATAGATTAACCTCAGCAAAAGTAGCGTAGTGTGGATGCAGTGAGTGTCTGCCAAATGTTTCCCTTCCAGCCAGTAGCGGAGCTGTAACACAGTCTGGTTGGGAACTGATTCCAGAGGTGAAGCTCTTTGATTATCGTAGACTCGTAGGACTGGAAGGGACCACAAGAGGTCATCTAGTCCAGTCCCCTGCACTCATGGCAAGACTAAGTATTGTCTAGACCATTGTCTCACCTGCTCTTAAAAATCTCCAATGACGGGGATTCCACAGCATCCCTAGGCAATATATTCTAGTGGTTAACCACCCTGACAGTTAGGAAGTTTTTCCTAATGTCCAACCTAAACCACTCTTGCTGCAATTTAAGCCCATTGCTTCTTGTCCTATCCTCAGAGGTTAAGGAGAACAATTTTTCTCCTTCCTCCTCGTAACAACCCTTTATGGTTGCCTCATGCTGGGATGTCGGAGGGTTTTCAGCAAAAGTTGGAGTGAATTGGAGCTCATGCCAAGCTCATATTCGTCTGTACCATTCCTGACGACCAAAATTTCTGCTTGATCCACAAGCTGGTAGTCTGTGCCTAACCCCTCTATACCTATACATCTAATTGGTACCTTAGAGAGATTACCTCAGCCAAGTCAGTGAACAAACGGGATACTGTTATGCAGTAAGATTCAACTGTTATGCAGTAAGATTCAACTCTCAGTCAGTTAGGCCTTGCCTCACATGCTCTGTTTGTTTTTTTTAAATAGCCCTGACTCTCTCAGCTTCCACTATAGGGATGTGTCTTCACTGCAGAGGTAACCTGGGTGACTGGCATCTGGGCCTGAGTCTCTGGGCTAGCCTAGCCCAGGTCTGAGCATTCCCACAGCAAAGCCCTACCCCTGTTACTGTGTCCACACCATTTCTGCACTCGCTCATCTGTGCCTAGGGGCATGTCTCATAGTTCTCTGTGTTGAAACAGCCTAGGATTCTTTTCCAGTCAATTGCAGAAGAACTTATCTGTCCTTTGGCGAGGAATTGCAGGATGGCATTGGAGGACTCATCACTCCAGTGATTTGGACTGCAGCCTCCCTGCAAAGTTGCAAACTTCCCATCTTAATTAAAGTGGATCTGGGATGCTGACCCACAAACCTAGCTGGATAAATGAGCCCAGACTTAAAGCACCTCCAAAGCCGGGTGAGAGGGTTTTCTTTGTGGATAGGAGTGGGGTTTGAGCTAGAGCCATGGTTAGCTGTGCAGTGAAGACATACCCTGAAAGGGTGATAGATGAGCAATTTAGGTAGGGATTAAAATTCTGCCTCTTGTCAAGATTTAATAGCATCTCATTTCTGGACTGGAGGAATGACTCCTGTGGTCCCTTCGGTTCTTTTTCTCTGTCCTCTTCTTCCATTAGAATTGTAAGGAGTCCATTGTAAAATCAAGTGTTTTATTGTTCCTAAAGCAAATAGCCTCTAGTCAGAGTAATATATCCAAAGGTCTCAGGGTAAATAAAAATTGATTTTCTTTTAATTTAAATCAGATTTTTTAATTAAAATTAAATACAGGTTTATTTTTTAAAAATATTTGAAATTGACAACATATGTTATGGCCTAAGTTTATAATAATCTGTTAAAATTATTTAAATTAAATTCCAAAATTCATGTTTGCTGCCAAATTTTAATGCAGTTCAGACCACTGAACTGGTAAAAGGCACGGGCTAAGAACCTGGAGTCAAGTTTGTTGAGGCTTTGGATGAGCTTTTGGCAATAGTAGCCGCCTCTGCGGGTGCAGAGAAAATGTCTACAGGTCTTCAATTCACTCCGTTCAATGGCCTGTTCATTCAAAATTAAGAAGCTGATTGGGAGTTGGAAAAGCAGAAAAGTTTGTTTTTCCTCTTCCAACTTATGAATCAAAATTAGGTGCGAGGATGAGATCTAAAAGTTCTAAAATCTTGAAGGACACAGTGACCAGAAACAATCTGTTCAGTTTGCTAACTACAGATAATATACTTCCTTTGTTTAATAAGTTATTTAGTTTTAAATGCAGAAGGTGTTTTGTTACAAAGTTTCTGATAAACTTTTTTCTTGTGTATCCATATTTGATACCTTTATTTATTTAACTAGTAAAAAATGCTGCTGTTGTGCGTTTTTAAATGAATTTGAATTTCCATCCATGGAGAACTTGACACAAATCGCAAGTAAATAAATTAATCTAGTAAATAAGAAATGCATTGCTCAGCATTTTTAATACTATAAATGTAAGTTAATTTACGTAATTGCTTAAGTAAATATGCATAAATATAGTGTGTCTTCATGGAAGTACAAATGCAAACCAAAATTAAAATTGATTATTGGAATTAATGTTTCTTGCTAGTTGACTTATGTCATGATTAAAATCAGTTATTTAAATCAGTCCATCCTGCCAGCAACCGCCCTCCCCCCGCAGACGTAACTGTGCCAATAGAAGAGTGCTTCTGTTGGCGTAGCTCGGGGGTTCTCAAACTGGGGGGTCAGGACCCCTCAGGGTGTCACGAGGTTATTACATGGGGAGTTGTGAGCTGTCAGCCTCCACCCCAAACCCCACAGCGTTTATAATGGCGTTAAATATATAAAAACGTGTTTTTAATTTGTAAGGGGGGAGATCCCACTCAGAGGCTTGCTATGTGAAAGGAGTCACCAGTACAGAAGTTTGAGAACCACTGGCGTAGCTCATGTCCGTTAGGGAGGTGTAGCTTTGCCCCTGGGATTCTGTCAGGGTATGCGACATCTCCAGTAGGGGGCTCTGCTGGCGTCGCTATGCCAGCTGAGGTTCTGTAGTGCAGACAAGCCCTAAAATGAAGATAACACCCAGCTCCTGTGGAGGGTGTGAGGGGCAGTGAATGTTCGCAAAGCTTTGGAGAGGTGAAGTGTTAAGTTACATTAATTCTACTCCGAAAATACCTGCTTGCTGAGGTGCTCAGAGGGTCCAATCTTACGCCTGTTGAAGAAAGTGGGATTCTTTCCATTGACCTCGGTGGAAGGTGGATTGGGCCTAGGGTGCTTCACGATAACTCCCAAAGCTTTACAGAAATACTCAGGGGATCAAAGAACTTCTTCAGAATGTGAACAAAGAACCAAACAGAAACGGGCGCAGTGCTGAAGAGAGGGTGGAGAGAAATAATCAGCATTTGGGTGAAGGGGAAGCAAACTGTTTGTAGAGGTTTAAGTGGATGTAGCCAGCATTTACACTGGGAAGGGCTTGAGGAAGCAGCGTTCAGCCTGAATTGTCAGTGGAATACAGGCTGATGGTTGCTAGCTGCATGCAATCATGTCTTGGAAGTTTTGTTCGTTTCTAAGATGGTTGTATGTATTTAAACCCTTTGAAACTATAGTTTGACCTCTGTAGTCTGCCCCCATACTCTTCTCCCTCCAATCTGCTGCTGTTTCTGCATCTTTCCCCTTCCCTCCCTTAATTGTGGTTAAATTTGTGGAGAAAGAGAAAGGAAAATGACATGAAATCATTATAAATAAACCAAATCACAGTCGCTGGAGGTGCAGAGATGCCTATATCCTGTTTGTGGAGAGGGAAGAGCACTCTGAGATTTCATCTCTGGCTTTCTGTCTCTCTCCTCCAGTTACTAGTCGGTATAAATCTCATATCCTACTGAAAAGGATTATATATAAGGCCCTACTTGAATTGCGGGATGATTATTAAAAAAAAAAAAATAGTGGCTGAGACAAGCCATGGAAAATCACAGAAAAGTAATAATGGATCTTATTTGCTGTAATAAGGTCCATAACCACTTTTCCACGATTTTTCTCTGTTGGCCACCCGGGGCTGAGAGTGGGAGCCCGGGGCCGACAGTGACTGGTCTCCCACTGTCAGCCCCACACACAGCAGGGTTCCTGCTGTCAAAATTGCGGTGAAAGCCTAATATTGTGGTATTCACATTTGCTACAATATCCCAAATTAAGTTGGGCCTTAGTTGGGCTTTTCTCTTTACTTATCCTTAGGGATCATAAAAGAGCAAGGGACATAATTGAATTGAAGTTTTTGTTCTGTTATGAAAATTGGGTAACTTATGGGTGATCTACAGCATTCACCTGTTTGAATTCTTATACTCAACCCATTGCCATGGTATAAGAGCGCCAGTTTGTGGGGGAGGTTTTTAAAAGAAAGCAGTGTTTTTTTATATTTTGTATCTGAGCGTAAAACACTTGGTTTGCGTGAAGAAAATATCACGGGCCTGATTTTGCTGGAACGGCAACCCTCTAGAATTGAGGTGCAGCTCCTCAATAATGTGAATTATCATAGGTCTGTTGATTTCAGTGGAGCAGTGCAGGTTTACACCCGCCGAGAATCTGGCTGTTTAAATATGGTGTAATGAAGCATGGTCTGTATGGAGGTAAACTATCCTCTGGTCTGAGAATGAAGGTAGCTGACCGTATATCTTAGAGGTGAACAGCAGAGCTTTAAAAAAACAAAAACAAAACAGGTTCCAAGCTAGTAAGAAAAATGGCAACTTGAAGAAGCTCAAAGGCTCTAGAACACTGAATGAGCTCAACGTAGCAACGCTCCATGAGGTTCTTCTATTTTACAAGCTGGGAACTGATGCAGGAAGTGACAGATCACGTGGCAGGTCCTTGGCAAAGCTGGGAATAGATGCAGGGGCCTAAATTTTGAGAGCTGGATATTGTAGGCATCTGAACCCACATCCTACACCCAGATAAGTGGTCTGACTTTTGTTTTCAGAAATGTTCTGCCTCCGGAGCGCCTTTTGAAGGCACTGGGAATCGTGGTTGCTCAGATCCTTTGAAAAGCAGGCCATTTATTTAGGTGCCCAGCTTTTAACACCCAGGTGTCCTGTCTTTCTCTACTTTGCACATTCTGGCAGACCATGCTGTCTCCCCTGAGTTCAAAATCTGTTCCTCTCGCCATAGGCATAACAAGCTGTGGGAGGGAGGGGGGAGGAGCGGGAACATGGTGTACTCAGGGGAGGAGGCGGGGAAGGGGCGGAGAAGTTGGTGCCTGTACCTCTTGCGCGTAGCTGTCAGGTTCTGAGCTCAGGTTCTGAGTTCAGGTATTTGTATTTCCTTTGTCAGTGCGGTCACTGCTAGGGTGAAACTTGCGAGCTGTTGGATGGTGCATAGTGACTGTACAAAGCAGTTTAGTTCAGGAAGTGTAGAACACCATGCCCAGCGACAGGAGAAATTTGAAGTCAAACAAATGTAACTAGCCTCGAGGGAATTCAGCCAGAGCACCCATATCTTGTGAAAAGTGCTCTCGAATCATTAATGACCACAAGCAGTTGAGCTTATGTGCCTCATCCTAAAGTTACCTTGGAGAAGGAATATTGTACTTTAGAATGAAATAAACTTCAGCAATAGGAGAGAAAACTGTCTGGATCTAGTGAGTAAACTCGAGGAAGGGGGTAGATGAAGAAGATCTTAACTAAGAATGTTTAATAAGAAACCTTGCATTTTTTACAAGGGTGGAGACACCCCTGCCAAGCCCCCTGCCCCCCAAAATTAGGGGTTACATGAACAAATGAAATACTGAGTTTGAAGCAGTTATAATTTCTCCATTTATTAGAAGTGGACATATGTAATCATGGCACAAAACCACTCATTAGAGCAATATCCAACAGCTTTTCTTTTCTTTTTAACTCTAGGCCCTCCCCCAATAAAAATGTTGTCTATGTCCAGCTAAATGTTCCAGGGTGTTTTTTTGTGTGCAAATTGTCCAATGACCTGGAAAGATACGCAAGAGCTGGAAGAAAAGGTCATTTGTGGCTCTGTGCCCCTATAACGTGTAATCTCCATATTGCTGGAGTTTTTTATTTTTTCAATGATAGAATAACAATGAAGAAGCGAGAGAATATTCCATTTTCTTTTTTTCTCATTACCATAACCCTTTTTCTAATAGAATCAAGTTCATTTCCCTGTGAAAGAAAAATAGCACTGATCAAAATTTTTTTAATAAACTTGAGCCAACCTGCCTTAGATGAAAAACACACCCATTCATCCCCTCCCCTACTTTCTTATCAGACTTAAAATTGAGCCTTTATGGCAGTGATGTGTGAAACTAAAGATATTCTATTGGCAGAAATTCTTAAAGATTTTATTTTCCATGATCTTTGTGGAGAAGAATGAAATAATGCTTAAGGTTCAGGACTAGATTGGACAGTCTGGGTTTGTTCTCCAGTATGGCTTTTCAAATGATTCAAACCTTTAATTTTGGATGCCTCAGTTTCTTAAAAACTTAGGAACTGATTTCCACTCCCCACCCCCTGAGGTTCTGAACATTTACAGCTCCGATTAGCTGTGTGTTCTCAGCTCCTCTGGAATTCAAACCCTAAATGTCCCAGTCTGAGCTCCTGAAATTAGGTTACTGCTGAAAATTCAGGCTTCCACCTCTTTGTGCCCGTTTCCCTATCTGTAAAACGGGTTGAGTAGAGGCACTCCCTCCCTGTGCTTTACATTGCATCTTGTTATACTCTTTTGTTGCTCTTCCTATTATAACCCTGCCCTTTGATTGCCTCACAATGTAAGTTATGCTCTCTTGCAATAACATACACTTCAATTACATGACCATTTGCATAGACTTCAAGCAAAATTCAGAGTTGCTAACCCACTTCTAGTCCTATAGGCCTGTATAACTGAAGTAAGAAGAGCTGCGTATTTTTAGCTTTCTCCAAGGACCCCACAGTGGCATATAAATGTGAATCCCCCACTTCTGTTACAAAGTAAATTTCTTCTATTGCTGTTTGCATTACAGTAATGCTTGGAGGCACCAACAACAATCAAGGCCCCACTGTGCTGTACACCTAGTAAGAGATTGTCTGTGCCCTGAAGAACTTAGTCTTACAAGACAAATGAAGTGCTTTTCTCCCCATTTCACTAATGAGAGACTGAGGCACAGAGAGATTGTGACTCATCCAAGGTCATGCCAGGCGTCTTTGGCAGAGCCAGGGAACTAGACCCAGTTCTCCTGAGTCCCAGTGCAGTGCATTATCCACAAGACCTTCCTCCCTAGCTCCTTTCTGCTGCATTCGATGGCTTTTTTCCCTTGTCAGTCTTTTTGCTTTCTGTTACCACATTAGTAAATTATTTCAGAGCCATATAATAACCTTAGGTATGCACCAAAGTTTAAGGGCCATATCCTGAACTTGATATGTATGCTACCATTGAAGTCAGTGGGAACCAGCCTTCAACCAAAATTTGGCCTACTCATGTGGTTATAATACACCGATCCTGTAAACACTTAAGCACATGCATAAATTGACTCATCTGACTAGTCCCGTTGACTTTGATGGGACTGTTCATGTGACTATTTAGACATGTGCAGGATCGAGAGGGAAATAGTTTTCTGTGTCCTTTTCTAATAGCTGAACACACTGCTGTCTTACAGAAAATTGTTTATAATGCAGTTAATTCTGTTGCTGGGGTCGGGGGTTGGGAATAGGAATTTGTATTTGTTATAAACCATGTTTCATGGCTTATATAAGCAGGCAGTCCAGTGTTCCCTCTAATTTTTCCCACCCATGTGGAGAATTAATTTTATATGTATCAATATGGAGGTGATGTGTGACACATCACCTCCGTATTGGGGCACATAACAAAATTCATGTGGCGGGGTAGGGCTGATGGGTTCAGAGTGTGGGAGAGGGTTCAGGGTGGGGGTAGAGGGTTGGGGTATGTGGGGGGTGAGGGCTCCGGCTGGGGATGCGGGCTCTGGGGTGGGGGATGAGGGGGTTGGGATGTGGGGGGGTGTGAGGCCAGGGATGAGGAGTTTGGGGTGCAGGCTGTCCCGGGGCTACAGCGGGGAGAGAGGCTCCCTGCCACGGCAGATCCGGCTGGGCTGGGTGGGGGTGGGGCTCCTCTCCCCAGCAGCTCCGGAGGGGCTGGGCCAGGCCGGGCCGGGTGACTGTGCGGCCTTAAATCGTCTGCTGCACGGCCGCGCAGCTTACAGGGAACCTAGGCAGGCACCCATAAATTGTGTGTCCCTCTCCACTCTCTCATATATGCAATTTATAACTAGTTAGTGACTTAAATACAATCACATGCCACTACTGTCTAAATCAGGGGTGGGCAAACTACGGCCCGAGGGCTGCATCCGGCCCTCCAGATGTTTTAGTCCGGCCCTCGAGATCCCGCCGGGAGCGGGGTTGGAGGCTTGCCGCACTGCATGCGGCTACGGGAAGCAGCAGCATGTTCCTCCTCCGGCTCCTACGCTTAGGGGCAGCCAGGGGGATCCGTACAATGCCCCTGGCCCAAGCGTGGCCCCTGCAGCTCCCATTGGCCGGGAACCGTGATCAATGGGAGCTGCATGGACGGCACGTGCGGACGGGGCAGTGTGCGGAGCTGCCTGGCCGCGCCTCCGTGTAGGAGCCGGAGAGGGGACATGCTGCTGCTTCTGGGAGCTGCTTGAGGTAAGCGCCACCTAGAGCCTGCACCCCTGACCCCCTCCTTTGCCCCAACCCCCTTCCCCAGCCCTGATCCCCCTCCCGCCCTCCGAACCCCTCGGTCCCAGTCCAGAGCACCCTCCTGTACCTCCAACCCCTCATCCCCAGGCCCACCCCAGAGCCCGCAGCTGGAGCCCTCACTCCCTCCCGCACCCCAACCCCCAATTTTGTGAGTATTCATGGCTCGCCATACAATTTCCATACCCAGATGTGGCCCTTGGGTCAAAAAGTTTGCCCACCCCTGGTCTAAATCCTCCTTAAGAGACAATTAAGAATCTCTTTTTGGTATATTTCCAACTTTCGGAGTTGGTTTCTCTCCCCTTCCCCCTCCAGATGTTCTGTGGGCTACTTCAGTGACAACAGGTGATACCATTTTAAATCACGCTGAGGCCCTGTCTAGACTGGAGATTAGCCCCAGGTTCTCATGCATATCATGGCTTTCCCTGTCTACATTAGGGGTTTCCATGGTGCAGCTATGCTGAAATAGGAGGTAATTGCCAAGTTAGAAAAGGCCCCAAACTGGTTTTGAAATGGAATTAGCTTGAACTACTTTTAAAACCAATTAGACAGTGCTCCTGGTGTAGACAAGCCCCTGGTGTATGGCTTTACTCCTGGAATCATAGAATCATAGAATATCAGGATTGGAAGGGACCTCAGGAGGTCATCTAGTCCAACCCCCTGCTCAAAGCAGGACCAATCCCCAATTTTTGCCCCAGATCCCTAAATGGCCCCCTCAAGGATTGAACTCACAACCCTGGGTTTAGCAGGCCAATGCTCAAACCACTGAGCTATCCCTCCCCCCATGGGAGGGATCATGGGACCTTGTCCTGTTCTTTTTTTCATTTGGATTGAAGCACCTGTAATTTTCTGAGGAGGGGCATGAATGATAAATTAGGAGCCAGGATCCTTAATTGTCGATTAATAGTCTGGCATGTTGTGTGTTCTTGACTTACAGACATCAAATAAAGTACAGGAACCTGGGGAAAACTCCCATTTCTTCAATGTTCCTGCCTTCCTGACCGTCTCTGGACAGCTCCATCTGGAAGTGATGGCTGGGTATGGAAATCTTTTTTCTTGACCTAAGGGAGTCTCATAAAACTCGGTCAGAGCTTCTGTCCAGTAGGCTTTGTTTCACATGTTCCACCTTCCATGTGCTTGCCAAACACCAAGTTGGGCATTGTTTTGTGGTCAGTGCTATAGAGTCCAAATCACTGTTTGAAGAAAGCTGGATTCCATTTGAATTCTGGAGAACGAGTCAGGGTGTAAATTTAAGATACAAACTCTCCTCCATCCCCCCTGGAAGAAGGTCAGTGAGAGGTTATCACAGAGATCCAGGCTGGGACGTGACTTTTATGTAATAACTTAGTTATTATCATTATCTGTTATTTGTCCAGGACCTTATCCAGCATCGCTTAATGGGGAAATCTGCTTCTCTTTAGGCCAATGCTGCTCCTGGTCTTTGTTTCTCTTCCTTCCCCATCCTCCTTTCTCTGTTTCTATCCCTTTTCCCGGTGTTTGTGTGCTTTCTCTCTTCTTCCCTCTGCATCTCCTTCCCTGCAGAACTCCCAGTGCTTACTATGCTTTTGCTCCCAACACCTCCCCTTTTCCAGCTGTGAAAGTAATCAGCAATTGAATAGTTGTTGATGATATTGCAGTGTTGTCATTAGCCTTCAGTGTTAACACCCCCATGAGATGTAGGGGATGTGAGAATTCACACCTATCAGTGCCACTGTTTCAGTCTCTCTGCAGACTCGGGTCTGGTCTACACTAAGCTTTCACAATGATTTAACTTAATTGTTAGATTAAACGAGTGGGTCCCCCTCCCCACATGTTGGTGTCATTCTATTGATACAAAGGTGTTTCTCTCGGGGCTTGTCTTCACTACTGGGGAGATCTACGCTGCTGCAATCAATGCAGCGGGTGTCAATTTAGCTGGTCTAGTGAAGACCCACTAAATCAACGGCAGAGTGCTCTCCGATCGACTCCAGTACTCTAGTCCCTGAGAAGAGTAAGGTAAGTCGACCGGAGAGCGTCTCCCATCGACACAGCGCAGTGAAGACACCGGGGTAAGTTGACCTAAGCTACGTCGACTCCAGCTACATTATTCACGTAGCTGGAGTAGCGTAACTTAGGCCGATTTACCCCAGTAGTGAAGACAAGCCCTCACTACAGCTGGGTTGCACTAGTTAAGTCTGTGCTTCTCCTGATTGAATGAAATTGTTGTAAAAACTGAGCAAAAGCCTCAGAAAGACAGCAGTGCGTCAGCTTACCACGCAGTGCACATTAGGAAGGTGATCCTCGTAACCATGGAGGAAAGAAACCTTTATTTTTTAATGAAAGCCTTGGTTCTGCAGAGTTGAATGTTCAGGGGCATCCTCAGAAATACACCGCCAGACAAGTCAGGTGTCTGAAATCTCTGAGTTAGAGAACAGGGTTGAGAGACTTAGGTGCTAGTGTGGTTTCTAGTGCATATTTGCTGTATGACCCTGGGCAAGAGTCACTCTTGCCTCAGTTTGCCCATTGAAGAACTGGGTATAATAACCTACTTCACGCTGCTGTTGCAAAGCTAATTGACTGTCAGTGAACAATCTCCCTCTGACAGAGTCCAGGCCAGGGAGAAGTAAAACTTGTATCGCAGCGTATATCCATTGACCGCTAAGGATGAAATCCTGATCTCAGTGAAATCAGTTGCAGAACTCCCACTCGCTGGAGTGGGGCCAAGCTTTCACCCCTAGAGACCGAGGATATAAGGTGCTGTGGAAGTTTTACTTCTCTCTGGCTTGGGCTCGAACAGCCCATCAAAGCACCTAAGGTCAGCTGAGGTGCTCATGCTAAGTTTTCACGAGAGTGGATATGCTTCGCAGGGTGTCCTTGACATGCTCTCTAACTTGCTGCCCTGACTGTTCTGACAAGAAGTGGAGCTTACTGACAGCCTAAGGCTATTATATCCTCCAGGGCAGTTGTCTGCAGGATGAGATGATGAGAGAGTTGAGAGAAGGTTGATAATTTGTAGGGGGGAGGTGTTTTTCTGCACCTCTGAAAAAGGTGGGATTTTATTTGTGTGTGTGATGAAATTACATCCATGCCCACTGACCTTTATTGGAGGACATACTCCTATAAATCAAATAAGGATGAAATGGTATTTTAACTTAACATCTCCATTAAATTAGTCTCTTTTCTCAGAATAGCACACCGCCTACTCTGGGACTAGAGAGAAAACTAATTGAATAAATACCAGGTCTTTTCTTCTAAATATTATTCCACTGGCATCATTCAGATGCTCCTCGTTATCTAAAAAGGGAAAAAATGGGGGGCCTTGTTGCACCTAGTACAGGATGTTATAGCTTCATGCTTTATTCTGCAATAACATGTTGTTTTTCCAAGCATTTTAAATAGACCAAACGCCAACTAAATTTAGCTGAGCTATATTTATTCTTGATCTATAGTTGTTCTGAGAACCTGCTCCTTTTTTTTTTTTTTTTTTTTTGGTTAAACGACATATTTCTGAGGTTTATAACCAAAATGCTATTAAATAGCTCAATCTTCAAAAACAGACCAAGTGAGAAGTCCCTGTGGGCTCAAAAATATCCATCATGGAGATGCATCATAGTTTCGTTGTGATATTAACTGTAACATAAGCGCTGCCATACTGGGTCAGACCGTGGTCCATCTTGCCCACTATTCTATCTCCATCAGCGGCCTATGCCAGAGCTTCAGGGTGGGTGTACAGAACAGAGCTATTAAGGAGTGATCCACTCATCTTCCACTTCTGGAAGTCAGAGGTTTAGGGTTGCTCCAAGCATGTGGTTGAATCCCTGACCATCTTGACTAATAGCCATTGATAGACTTATTCTCCATCTAGCTTACCTAGTTCTTTTTTCAACCCAGTTATACTTTTGGCCATCACAACATCCTATGGCAATGAGTTCCACAGGTTAATTGTGCATTGTGTGAAAATTTACTTTCTCTTGTTTGTATTAAACCTGCTGCCTATTAATTTCATTGGATGACCCCTGGATTTTGTATTGTGGGTAAGGGAAAATAACACTTCTCTATTCACTTTTTCCATACCATTCATGATTTTATATACTTTTATCATATGCCCCTTCATTCTCTTTTCTCAGCTGAGCAGCCCTAATCTTTTTAGTGTATCCTTGTAGGGAAGCCATTCCATACCCTCGATCATCTTTGTTGCCCTTCTCTGAATCTTTTCCAGTTCCACTGTATACTTTTTGAGGTGGGATGACCAGAACTGGACACAGTATTCAAGGTGTGGGCTCACTATGGATTTATATAGTGGTATTATGATATTTTCAGTCTCATTATCTATCCTTTTCCTAACTTATTGTTAGCCTTTTTGACTGCTGCTGTGCATTGAGTGAAAGTTTTCAGAGAACTGTCCATGGTGACTCCAAGATCTCTTTATTGGGTGATAATGGCTAATGTATAACCTATCATAGTATTTACATAGTTGGGATTATTTTTTCCAGCGCGCATTACTTTGCACTTATCAATGTTGAATTTCATCTGTCATTTTGTTGCCCAGTCACCTAGTTTTGTGACAGGTTTCAGAGTAACAGCTGTGTTAGTCTGTATTCGCAAAAAGAAAAGGAGTACTTGTGGCACCTTAGAGACTAACCAATTTATTTGAGCATAAGCTTTCGTGAGCTACAGCTCACTTCATCGGATGCATACTGTGGAACGTGTAGAAGATCTTTTTATACACACAAAGCATGAAAAAATACCTCCCCCCACCCCATTCTCCTGCTGGTACTAGCTTATCTAAAGTGACCACTCTCCTTACAATGTGTATGATAATCAAGGTGGGCCATTTCCAGCACAAATCCAGGGTATAACAAGAACGTCTGAAGGGGGGTGGGGGGGTGTAGGAAAAAACAAGGGGAAATAGGTTACGATGCATAATGACTTAGCCACTCCCAGTCTCTATTCAAGCCTAAGTTAATTGTATCCAATTTGCCAATGAATTCCAATTCAGCAGTCTCTCGCTGGAGTCTGGATTTGAAGTTTTTCTGTTGTAATATCGCAACTTTCATGTCTGTAATCGCGTGACCAGAAAGATTGAAGTGTTCTCTGACTAGTTTATGAATGTTATAATTCTTGACATCTGATTTGTGTCCATTTATTCTTTTACGTAGAGACTGTCCAGTTTGACCAATGTACCTGGCAGAGGGACATTGCTTGCACATGATGGCATATATCACATTGGTGGATGTGCAGGCGTTCTGTTATTTTCTTTGTTAAGCCTGTCCTGTAGTAGGTGACTTCTGGGAACTCGTCTGGCTCTATCAATCTGTTTCTTCACTTCCGCAGGCGGGTGGGTATTGTAGTTGTAAGAATGCTTGATAGAGATCTTGTAGGTGTTTGCCTCTGTCTGAGGGGTTGGAGCAAATGCGGTTGTATCGCAGAGCTTGGCTGTAGACAATGGATCGTGTGGTGTGGGCAGGGTGAAAGCTGGAGGCATGTAGGTAGGAATAGTGGTCAGTAGGTTTCTGGTATAGGGTGGTGTTTATATGACCATCGTTTATTAGCACTGTAGTGTCCAGGGAGTGGATCTCTTGTGTGGACTGGACCAAGCTGAGGTAGATGGTGGGATGGAAATTGTTGAAATCATGGTGGAATTCCTCAAGGGCTTCTTTTCCATGGGTCCAGATGATGAAGATGTCATCAATATAGCGCAAGTAGAGTAGGGGCATTAGGGGACGAGAGCTGAGGAAGCGTTGTTCTAAGTCAGCCATAAAAATGTTGGCATACTGTGGGGCCATGCGGGTACCCATAGCAGTGCCGCTGATCTGAAGGTATACATTGTCCCCAAATGTAAAATAGTTATGGGTAAGGACAAAGTCACAAAGTTCAGCCACCAGGTTAGCCGTGACATTATTGGGGATAGTGTTCTTGACGGCTTGTAGTCCATCTTTGTGTGGAATGTTGGTGTAGAGGGCTTCTACATCCATAGTGGCCGGGATGGTGTTATCAGGGAGATCACCGATGGATTGTAGTTTCCTCAGGAAGTCAGTGGTGTCTCGAAGGTAGCTGGGAGTGCAGGTAGCGTAGGGCCTGAGGAAGGAGTCTACATAGCCAGAGAATCCTGCTGTCAGGGTGCCAATGCCTGAGATGATGGGGCGCCCAGGATTTCCAGGTTTATGGATTTTAGGATTGAATAGAGACTGGGAGTGGCTAAGTCATTATGCAAGGTAACCTATTTCCCCTTGTTTTTTCCTACCCTCCCCCCCCAAGACGTTCTTGTTATACCCTGGATTTGTGCTGGAAATGGCCCACCTTTATTATCATACACATTGTAAGGAGAGTGGTCACTTTAGATAAGCTAGTACCAACAGGAGAGTGGGTTTGTGTGGTGGGGGGAGGGGGAGAAAACCTGGATTTGTGCTGGAAATGGCCCAACTTGATTATCATACACATTGTAAGGAGAGTGATCACTTTAGATAAGCTATTACCAGCAGGAGAGTGGGGTGGGGGGAGGTATTTTTTCATGCTTTGTGTGTATAAAAAGATCTTCTACACTTTCCACAGTATGCACCCGATGAAGTGAGCTGTAGCTCACGAAAGCTTATGCTCAAAAAATTGGTTAGTCTCTAAGGTGCCACAAGTACTCCTTTTCTTTCTAGTTTTGTGAGATACCTTTGTAACTCCTAGCAGTCTGCTTTGGACTTACAAAATTATTCAAGATAGTTATCATCTACAAACTTTTCCACTTTACTTTTCACCCCCTTTTCCAGACTGTTAATGAATATGTTGAACAGCACGGATCCCAGTACAGATCCTTGGGGGACCCTGCGGTTCATCTCTCTCCATTGTGACTGTTGATTCCCAACCTTTGTTTCCTATCTTTCAACCAGTTACTGATTCATGAGAGGACCTCTCCTCTTATCCCATGGCTGCTTAGTTTCCTTAAGAGTCTTTGGTGATGGAATTTCTCAGAGGCTTTCTGAAAATCCAAGTATGCCGTATCAACTGGATCACCCTTATCCACATGTTTGTTGACTCCCTCAGAGAATTCTCATAAATTGGTGAGGCATGATTTCCCTTTACAAAAACCGTGCTGACACTTCCCCAACAAATCATATCCATTAATTCTGTTCCTTATTATAGTTTCAACCAGTTTACCCGGTACTGAAGTTAGGCTCACCAGCCTGTAATTGCCAGCATCTCCTATTGATCCCTTTTTAAAAATTGGCCTGACATTAGCTACCATGTAGTCATCTGGTACAGAAGCTGCTTCTTCTTTCTCCGTTTTCCTTTATGCTGCTTTTCCTGGTGAGTGTTGTGGCAGCGGCGGCAGTATGGAGAGTAAGGAGGACTAGACCTCCCTTTGCTCCACAACAGATGTCAGCTCCTTCTGGGGGGTTCCCCAATGTTCTCAGGCCAGCAGGGAGATATAATCCCTCCAGCATGTGCTGGGTCAGCCTCAGGGCCTCCTCCCAGTGGGACGTGCTCAGTAGAGTTCCAAAGGAAGCCTCCCAGCAGGCATCTTTATCAGGTGCCCAAACTACCTCAACTAGCTCCTCTCAATCCGGAGGAGTAGTGGATCTACTCCGAGGCTCTCCCGAATAGCCGAGCCCCTCACCCTGTCTTGGAGAGTAAGCCCATCCACCCTGTGAAGAAACCTCATTTCTGCCACTTCTACTTGTAATCTCATCCTTTTGGTCATTACCCAAAGTTCGTGACCATAGGTGAGGATGGGGATGTACATTGACCTTTAAACCAAGAATCATAGAATCATAGAATATCAAGGTTGGAAGGGACCTCAGGAGGTCATCTAGTCCAACCCCTGCTCAAAGCAGGACCAATCCCCAATTTTTGCCCCAGATCCCTAAATGGCCCCCTCAAGGATTGAACTCACAACCCTGGGTTTAGCAGGCCAATGCTCAAACCACTGAGCTATCAGCATTGTCCTGGTTCCTAAGGGTTTTGGAGGAAAACCCCTGTTCCATCTACCCCATGTAGCCAAGTCCTGCCCTGACCTTCTTGGGAAACAGGAGTGGGCAGACACCTTCAGAAGTCTGTTAGTAGCTGGGGTGGAGCAAAACGGGGATGGAAGACCGGAAATAGCTCTGGAAAGCAGGGCTTATGCAGAGTATTGAAGAGAGCTTATTGAGAAGATGAGAGAGAGTGTGGTTGGGTTGAATGGGTAAAAGCAGAGGTTCCTCAGCTGCTCTTTCCAAGCATAGAGCCATAGGGATGAGCAGGCAGTTTGTTGGTAAATAGCCTTTGGGAACAGTTTTGGATATTTCTCTTTCTTCCCTGTGCCTCATTGCAAATTCTTTAGTGACCCCCAAGGTCATGCGTAGAGCTGGAACTGTATTTAGCTTTTGCTGCCATAGTATCTAGAAACTTGGTTTAAAAAAAGGTTTCAGAGTAGCAGCCGTGTTAGTCTGTATCCGCAAAAAGAAAAGGAGTACTTGTGGCACCTTAGAGACTAACAAATTTATTTGAACATAAGCTTTTGTGAGCTACAGATTCTGCAGGAACTGCTTTTACCCCTTGAGAAAGACTGACGTTGAGCACCGCCCCCTATTCACTCAGTATGATCCCACAGAAATGGCCTGCTTTTCAGTATAAGAGCAAAGTAACCTTTATAACCAACATTTTTAAATTGGCTCTTGATTGTATTTAAACAGAAGGCTGGTTGAGACCTTAACTGTAGGCGGCCCGCTATAGTTAGCCATAGCTTTTTTCCTAATTTCCTATGTATTTCCTGCTAGTTACTTTCTCTGAGGCATGGATGTTTTTTTCACACATTTTTCTGTTCAGGTTCATGTCTCTCCCTCATCACTATCGTAGTCTGTGTTTGTAAAGCACATAGCACAATGAGGTGCTGGTCAATGACTGAGGCTTCTTGGTCGTGCCACAATAGTTGTCATAATTAAGCAACCTGACTAGCATTTGTCATAAATTACAGAGACCTTACTAAAGCAGATGGGACTTCTGAGATTTTATTTGCAGCTCACCTTAGGGCACCCTTTCCCAAAAGGCTAGGTATGCCCCCCGGGAGGGTACGAAGTATTAGCTGCAGTGATGGGTGCAGATCAGCGTCTCAGTTATTCTCCAGAGCCCCAGCTTTAAGGTTAAGACTCTGACTGTTCTGGTTGCACAGAGAATCTCAAAACTGTGACCCATGTGTAACAATGGAACAATGTCTGCCTGTGTTTGCGGAGAGCCTGAAAAAAAAACAGCCCTGAGGTGTGAACTGCCCTATTCTTTTTGGTGGCTGCTCAGACGTCAGTAAACTTGAATGTCAATATTTCACTGCTCATCCGAACATGGAAGAAAGGAGTAGTATCACACTAGAAAGATCTACACTATCTGCTGGGACTGACCACTCGTTTTGGGGTAGGCTTTAACAACACAGAGCAGGGCTTCGTTTTCCAATTGGTATCATTTTCCTGAAGAAGGCTTAGCTTTCAGAAGGTTGGGAAATGCTGCCTTAAAGAATGATGAAATTCGATGCTTCTCAATTATGCAGCACATGAAAGGAGATTCCCTCCTGTATTCTCTTCATGCACATCACTGCTCTGCCTTGTACAGTCTTAAATACGTTTGGATGCAGATGCGTGAATGCTGTATAGGACCTATTCAGCACCCCTGCTGTTAAGAGTTACCAAGTGTAAGGGTAATTGGCTAATTTATCTTGGATCCTTTTAAAACAAAACTCTTCATGAAGTGTCTTGTGCAACATTTGTCTGAATCACCCTCATAACACAGACTCTTGTAATTAGATGGCAAACTAACTTCCATTAATTAGACTGGTACAGACACTTAATTGGAGCTATAAAAAGCAGCCATGACATGTCTGTTTTAATTCAATTACTGCACACTACAGTCTTGTTTGTAATTGCTCTAGTGATTTTTAATTACTTTTTTTTTTATTTGATGGGAGTGCGATTTTAGTGTTTAAAGCAGGGGACCTGGGAATTGGGACTCCTGCTCAGAGGTTTGCAACTTGCTTGGACAAGCTGTTTGACCTCTCTCTACTCATCTGTAAACTGGGGTGACATCCCTGGGGGTACAATCAGTACAAGAGATGTGCTAGGTTGACGGTCAGCATGGCGAGATGTCCTCTAGTTGAGGCACATGCTGTTGGGCTTGATGCAACGATGGTCTGAAGTAAATAGGATTAAATTCAATAAGGACAAATGCAAAGTACTCCACTTAGGAAGGAACAATCAGTTGCACACATACAAAATGGGAAATGACTGCCTAGAAAGGAGTACAGTACTGTGGAAAAGAATCTGGAGGGTCATAGTGGACCACAAGCTAAATATGAGTCAGCAGTGTAACACTGTTGCAAAAAAAGCGAACATCCTTCTGGGATGTATTAGCAGGAGTGTTGTAAGCAAGACACGAGAAGCAATTCTTCTGCGTTACTCGGTGCTGATTAGGCCTCAGTTGGCATATTGTGTCCGGTTCTAGGTGCCACATTTCAGGAAGGATGTGGACAAATTGGAGAAAGTCCAGAGAAGAGCAACAAAAATGATTAAAGGTTTAGAAAACATGACTTCTGAGGGAAAATTGAAAAAATTGTATTTGTTTAGTCTGGAGAAGAGAAGACTGAGAGGGGACATAACAGTTTTCAAGTACATAAAAGGTTGTTACAAGGAGGAGGGAGAAAAATTGTTCTTAACCTCTGAGGATAGGACAAGAAGCAGTGGGCTTAAATTGCAACAAGGGTGGTTTAGGTTGGACATTAGGAAAAACTTCCTAACTGTCAGAGTGGTTAAGCCCTGGAATAAATAAATAAAATAAAACCTAGGGAGGTTTATGAATCTCCATTTTTAGAGGGCTTTCCCTTCACCCTCCCACTTCCCTGGTTCTTGTCACACAGACAGTAAGGAGCAAAAGACCGGAAGTCCGAAGAACAGACAACACAATGTTTATTGGGGTTAGTTTCCAAGCAAGCATATTCCGAAGCCCTTCACACCAGTCGGGCTTATCTCTATACGCCAATAGAGCCTGTTCCCCATTGTCCCCAGCGTTTACCCCATGTCCCCCTTCCCAGCTCTGATGCTGCAGAGCGTTTACCTCGTGTCCCCTTCCCAGTTTTGATGCCGCAGAGCCTTGCCTGTGTCCCTGTTCCCCATTCCCATTCTCCCCCCTTAGCAAGCATGAGTCCAATTTCCCTTCCACCCACTTCCTGTTTATGTAGTAATAGTCTCAGCTATACCTTAACCAATCATTTTACTGAAATTTAACTAACCAATTATATTCCACTACCCTAATTAACTTACACCTAGCAACATTTATTGTACGGCAGACAGAAACAATTTGAGAACCAGACAGATTAACAATGGAAAAGTGGGGGCCATAAAGATAAAACATACAGAAATGAGGGTTTCACAACCATTGAGAAGTGATTTCTTGCCAGACAGGGTGATATCAAACTAAATTCTCTTTAACTGTCTTAAGTTCTGTTTAAAACTTCAGAAAAACCAAAAGTGTGAAAGAGGGGGTGGGGTGGAAAGCAACCAATTAACCCCGTGAAGTTGTTTTAAAGTACAGGATAACAGCAGCAAATTAAGCAAACTGAGGAGGAGGAGAAGGAAAAGAAGAAATGGGTATAGTTAGCTCTGAGCCAAAAGTAGGACTCCTGGGGTTGAAACAGTTGGGGACGGTTTCGGTTGGACATTAGGAAAAACTTCCTAACTGTCAGGGTGGTTAAGCCCTGGAATAAATTGCCCAGGGAGGTTGTGGAATCTCCATCATTGGAAATTTTTAAGAGCAGGTTAGACAAACACCTGTCAGGGATGGTCTAGATCAGTGGTTCCCAAACTTGTTCCGCTGCTTGTCCAGGGAAAGCCCCGGGCGGGCCGGGCCAGTTTGTTTACCTGCCGCCTCTGCAAGTTTGGCCGATCGTGGCTCCCAGTGTCCGCGGTTCGCTGCTCCAAGCCAATGGGAACTGCTGGAAGCGGCGGCCAGTACGTCCCCTGGAGCAGCTCCCTGTGCCAGCTGTATCTCAGGAACTGATTGTAGTTAGCTGAAGGCAGAAAGCAAACTCTTGCTGCTTTCCACACCTCCCTTAAAACAAACTGATTGCATCACAAAACAAACAACAGCAAGCATTTCTTTAAAGATGAACAGTGCTTGCACCCTAAGAAAAAGAAAGTGGAAGTGATGTGTAACAGCACTACCTGGCGAATGTTGCCATAACCACTTTTTTTCAGGATTTTAGCATAGTCGTTCATTTGTTTTGCATGCTGTAGGTTTTGAAACCTGCAGGATTTAAATACTTGGATCCAGACTTTTAAAGGGGCCTCAGCCGTATTTCCATTCGTACATCGGAGCAGCTGTGTGTGTAATTTTTGAGCACTGTTTTTGTGCTGCATGCAATCAGTAGAATACAGGGACTACACATAGTTTGAAAAAATTGATGCTTTAAAAAACTCTTTAAAGCCACTCCACTGCAATTTGAGGAGGGTGTGCATCCTCTCCAGCATAGAGGGTAAAGATGGGACACAACTGCTTTCATTAAAGTCGTGTTCTTTGCCCCTCTTATGATCAGGTTTTGAATGAGATCTTTGCTACATATTTTATCTCAGTTTGTGGAACATTTTGTGTCATTCCACTATGAAATGTCCCAGTTAGCTAAGACATGGGAATGGTTATTTGAACTAATGCCTAAAAACTGGTGTGCTGTCATTGCTAATCTGGAGGCTTTATTGATTTTTTAAAAAATAAAGTGATTTGATGAAAATCAAAACCAGGGAAAAACAAAACTCCACTGAAAATAAGACATCATATAGTAAATGCAGAGGAGTAGTGCTTAGGAGATCTCAGTTCTATTTGTGGTCCAGCCATAAGCTTGCAGTATGGCTTGAAGCAATTCATTTTACCTCTGTGTGCTGCAGTTTCCCCATCTGTAAAATAAGGATAATGCACAGGTGTGTTATGAGGTTAATTCGTATGTCACGTGCTTAGAGGGCCTGGGATGGCAGGTGGATGTAGAAATGCAAAGAATATGATTAATATTTATTTATTAGATGATATGAATATGCCTGGATCTGTGTCCATCTGACCTGGGTGACCCTATATTAATTTTGTTTGGTACCTCCTTCAATGTCTTTATCCCCAATTCTTTGCACCAAGTGCAGAACTGATGAAATTGTAACTGGAGAGAGCCAGGCCTCTAGGTATGGTTGTGCTATTGTTCCGGGCCCGCTCTTCATCCTGCAGCGGGTGCAGGGCTCCGTTTGCCCCTTGGCAATCACGGTGTGGGAGACTGCTGCCTGATCTGATTGACTGGTGGCAGAAGTTTGGCACTTCTCAGTCCGTGCCTGTCTAACCATCTCAGACAGCAGCTTGTTTTTGGCTGTATACAGAAGGAAGTATAGTTCTACCTTGTCACATCAAGTATTGAAACAGCAGCCACCAGCATCTCCTGCATAGGCCTAAAGCCACCCTTGCATTGCATGAGCAAATGGTCGAGGTGTATCTTTCCACGTCTATAGTTATCAGTAGAGCTGATCAAAAAGACTATATTTTACAGAAATTATTTCAAATGAATTTTTCCAATTTTTTTCAACAAAAATCCCCCAAACCTGAAAATAAATATATATATATATAAAATAATGGACTTTTTGTCACCCCAGTGTCTGTTTTTCAAATGAAGGCAGGGTGGGGACGAGGAAGAAGTTGGGGCAAAATCACGTGTTTTGCTTTTTCTCAAGTTTTTTAAAACAAATATTCATTGTAAATGTTTGTTTTCAAGAAAGGCCATTTTTCATCTTGAAAGGAGTTTCAGTTAAAGAGTGTGAGCCGGCTCCAGCCAGCAGCCCCGTTCTATCTCCTTTCCTCCCACTGACTTTCTTAGGATCAGTGGGTGCTCAGCTTCTCTGACAGCCTGGCCCTGTGTGCGTTGGCTCTGCCTGCTTGAATGAGCAGCGGCATTTAGTGCTTTGTATCCTGAAAGGTCCCACGGCCTGTCGCGAACCGCAGCATTGCTTAAAGACAGCCTCCCCTGAGTTTAGAGTGGCAGCCAGCTGGTGCCCAGTGGTTGAGGGAGGGGGAGTCTTGGCCTTGGACATTGGGGCAAAATCCTCCGTTTATGGAAAGTGCCTGGGGGGCAGGTTGGCCCTCAGTGATAAAAGCCTCACAAAATGAGCAAGGTCAGGTGAAATACAATGGAACTGTGTAAGAATGAGCCTTTTTTGCACTCCTCTTCGGCTTCCTCTTCCTCCAGAGAGGACAGCATGCTGAGGAAGCTCAGCCTCAGGTGCTTTCCCATCCTTATCTGCTGCTCCTACTCTCTCTTGACGTCATGTCTTGCTTACCACCCTTGGATTGAAACACTTTTTAGGTTTTTGATCTGACGTTTAAGAAAGGGCCTTTCATCTGGGAACAAACTGTGGGGGTGGAGGATCAGCAAAGAGAACACTATCTTTGTAGGTCACATTCTGTGTCCACTTACTCTTGTTTCAGAAAAGGATTTATTCCCACTCAGCACAGGTTGCCTTCTGGGTCAAACCTGCCCTGAAGACCCATTCCAGTGATTTCTTTGTGTTGGCAATGCACCTGCAACTTTGGGAGCACTGCAGCAAAACAAATAAGAAGTAATAAACGTGTGTATGTGTGGTCTAGTAGCTAGCCCTGAGTCAGGACTCCTGGGTCCTATTCCCAGCCTTGTCACTAACTTGCTGAGTGATGGTTATTAAGCTGACTGTGTAAAATGGCTCAGAGGTATATTTGCTTAGTTCGGTGACACAAGTAAGTCTTTATTATTCCTGCAGAGCCCTCGCTGTGAGAAGGGGAGCTGGATCCTTTCCTTGCCCATGAGTGATTAGCAGAATTGTTAACTAAAGTTGAATTGCAGCATAAAAGTCATCAATGGAGCTGGGTGGCTGAGCCCAAGTCTGCAATGTTGCTGTGCTGGTTTAAAGGTGTGCTTTTAAGCCAGTTTAAAGTGGTGTAGCTTTGGGCCTCTTATATTGGTTTAAACCTAGCTTTTACCATTTAACATGCTCCTGTAATAGTTGTTTTTTAAATCGACTTGAGTGAAACCAGCGTAACTTCTACATGTGGACAAGCCGTGAGAAAGGGAAGTGGGGATAGCCAGCCATCAGCCGCCTGGCTGCTCCCCACGAAATGGGTCAAATGGGAGAGAACCAGGAGGATTTGAGTAGCAAGGGAAATAGAGGTGTTGGAGTGGAGAGAGATGGTCATTTTCCCCGTGTCTTGGTTTCCCTTGGTCCTGGGAATATACATACAGGTCGGACTCGACTAATGATCTCTGAGTACAGTTCAAAGACCTGGATCACAAGGGCTCAGTCCTGCAAGGTGCTGAGCGCTGTGACCCCAATCCAACAAAGCACTTAGGCTCGTGCTTAACGTGGTACATGTGAGTAGTTCCATTGACTTAGATGGGGCCAGTCACATGCCTAAAATTAAGCATGTTCCTCAGCGCTTTGCTGGATCAGGGCCAGAGTGTTCAGCATCTTACAAGATTTAACATGCTGGTGCCATAGGATGTGTGCTTTGTGTGGTACAGTACAATGTTGGGCTCCAGACTGGGAGTGAATGAGAAGAGAAGTGAATGAAATCAAATAGCAGTTTTGGAGAGAGAGCAGTTTATTAAAGGTAGCGTTGCACTCTTTGCTAGTGCTGTTTTCATTCAGATAGTGTCTATTAGCTATGTGAACAGTTGGCTCCGGTGGGCTCAGTCCTGCTTTGTGTGAAATTGGCTACCGAGGGTCTTGTTTCAAAGCCTATTTTGTGTTCCTGTGGTAGCATATATCAGGACAGTATTACAGACAATAATGCCCCAGCTGCCACGCTTTGGCACACGTTAGGGTTTGTCTGGTATCTTACCCCCCCCCCCCTCGCCCCCGGTTGCATCTGAGGACATAAAAGGGCCTGATTTTCAGAGGTGCTGAGAACCATCAGCTCCCATTGACTTCAGTTGGGATTGAGGGTGCTCAGTACTTCTTGGGATTCTCCATCACTGACCATTTTTAAATCAAGATTGGCTCCGTTTCTAAAAGCTCTGCTCCAGGAATTGTTTTGGGGAAGTTCTATGGCCTGTGTTATACTGGAGGTCAGGCTAGATGGTCACAGTTGTCCTCGCTGGCCTTGGAATCTATGAATCTTATGAAAATTAAGCTCCTGATTTTCAGATGTCACTTTCAAATCTAAGGTTATGTCTGTACTGCAATAAACTCATGGCACGGAGTCCTAGAGACTGGGTCAGCTGGCTCAGGCTGTGGAGCTAAAAATAGGAGTGTAGACATTTGAGCCTGGCCTGGAGCCTGGGCTCTAAGACCCTCCCCGCACATGAGGTCTCAGAGTCTGGGCTTCACCCCAAGCCCAAATGGTAACTGGGATAAAATACAGCATGATTTTACAAAAGGTAGATTGTGCCAGACCAATGTGAGCTCCTTCTTTGAGAAGAAAAGTAATTTTTTTTTAGACAAAGGAAATGCAGTAGGTCTAATCTACTTGGATTTCAGTAAGGCATTTGATACAGTTCCACATAGGAAATTATTAATTAAATTGGAGAAGATGGGAATTAATATGAGAATTGAAAGGGGGATAAGGAACTGATTAAAAGGGGAGACTACAATGGGTCATGCTGAAAGGTGAACTGTCAGGCTGGAGGGAGGGTACTAGTGGAGTTCCTCAGGAATCGGTCTCGGTACCAATCTTATTTAACATTAACATAATGAGCTTGGCACAAAAAGTGGGAGTGTGCTAATAAAATTTATGGATGACACAAAGTTAGGAAGTATTGCCAATATTGAGGAGAGCCGGAATACCATACAAGAAGATCTGGATGACCTTGAAAACTGAGTAAAAGAAATGGGATGAAATTTAACAGTGCAAAGTACAAGGTCATGCACTTAGCGACTAACAACAAGATATTTTGCTATAAGGACTTATCAGTTGGAAGTGACAGAGGAGGACAAAGACCTGGGTGTATTGGTTGATCACAGGATGACTATGAACTGCCAATGTGATGTGGATGTGAAAAAGGCTAATGCATTCCTAGGATACATCAGGCGAAGTATTTCCAGTAGAGACAGAGAAGTCTTTATACCATTATACTAGTGCTTTGTAAGACCTCATTTGGAATACTGTGTGCAATTCTGGTCTCCCATGTTTAAGAAAGATGAATTCGAACTGGAACAGGTGCAGAGAAGGGCTAGTAGGATGACCCAAGGAATGGAAAACCTACCTAATGAGAAGAGACTCAAAGAGCTTGGCTTGTTTAGCCTAACCAAAAGAAGGCTATGGGGATATATGATTGCTCTCTATAAATGCACCAGAGGGATAAATACCAGGGAGGGAGAGGAGTTATTTAAGTTAAGCACCAATGTGGACACAAGAACAAACAGATATAAAGTGGCCATCAATAAATTTAGGCTTGAAATTAGCCGAAGGTTTCTAACCATCAGAGGAACGAATTTCTGGAAAAGCTTTCCAAGGGGATCTGTGGCGGCAGAAACCTAACTGGCTTCAAGACTAAGTTTGATAAATTTATGGAGGGGATAGTATGAGAAGACTGCCTACAATGGCATGTAGCCGATCTGCAACTGCTAGCTGCCGATATCTCCAGCGGCTGGTGATGGGATACTAGATGGGGAGGGCTCTTTCGCAGGGTGTCTGGCTGGTGGGTCTTGCCCACGTTCTCAGGATCTAACTGATCACCTTATTTACGGTTTGGAAGGAATTTTCCTTCAGGTCAGATTGGCAGAGATGTTGGGGTGCAGGGAGTTCACCTTCCTGTGCAGCATGGGGTAGGGGATACTTGCAGGTTTAAACTGGTATAAATGGTGGATTCTCTGTAACTTGAAGTCTTTAAATCATGATTTGAGGACTTCAGTAACTCAGCCAGAGATTAGGGGTACATTACAGGAGTGGGTGGGTGAGGTTCTGTGGCCTGCAATTTGCAGGAGGTCAGACTCGATAATCCCGGTAATTACAGGCCTGTAAACCTGACTTCAGTACCGGGCAAACTGGTTGAAACTGTAGGAAAGAACAATATTGTCAGACGTATAGATGAACATAATTTGTTGAGGAAGCGTCAACATGCTTTTAGTAAAGGGAAATCACGCCTCACCAATCTACTAGAATTCTTTGAGGGGGGTCAACAAGCATAGGGACCAAGGGGATCCAGTGGATATAGTGTACTTAGATTTTCAGAAAGCCTTTGACAAGGTCCCTCACCAAAGGCTCTATGCAAAGTAAGCTGCCCCAGGATAAGAGGGAAGGTGCTCTCATGGATTGGTAACTGGTTAAAAGATAGGAAACAAAGGGTAGGTATAAATGGACAGTTTTCAGAATGGAGAGAGGTAAATAGTGGTGTCCCCCAGGGGTCTGTTCTGGGACCAGTCCTATTCAACATATTCAGAAATGATCTGGAAAAAGGGGTAAACAGTGAAGTGGCAAAATTTGCAGTTGATACACAATTACTAAAGATAGTTAAGACCCAGGCAGACTGCGAGGAGCTACAAAAGGATCTCTCAAAACTGGGTGACTGGGCAACAAAATGGCAAATGAAATTCAGTGTTCATAAATGCAAAGTAATGCACATTGGAAAGCATAATCCCAACTATACATATAAAGTGATGGGGTCTAAATTAGCTGTTACCACTCAAGAAAGAGATTTTTGAGTCATTGAGGAGAGTTCTCTGAAAACATTCACTCAATGTGCAGCGGCAGTCAAAAAAGCGAGCAGAATTCTGGGAATAATTAAGAAAGGGATAGATAATAGGACAGAAAATATGTTGCCTCTATATAAATCCATCGTATGCCCACATCTTGAATACTGAGTGCAGATGTGGTCGCCCCCTCTCAAAAAAGGTGTACTGGAATTGGAAAACGTTCAGAAAAGGGCAACAAAAATGATTAGGGGTATGGTATGGCTTCCGTATGAGGAGAGATTAATAAGACTGGGGCTTTTCATCTTGGAAAAGAGACGGCTAAAGGGAGATATGATAGAGACCTATAAAATCATGACTGGTGTAGCGAAAGTAGATAAGGAAGTGTTGTTTACTACTTCTCATAACACAAGAACTAGGGGTCACCAAATGAAATTAATAGGCAGCAGGTTTAAAACAAATAAAAGGAAGTATTTCTTCACACAACACACAGTCAACCTATGGAACTCCTTGCCAGAGTGTGTTGTGAAAGCCAAGACCATAAGAAAAAAGAACTAAATAAATTCATGGAGGATAGGTCCATCAATGGTCCATCAATAGCCAGGCTGCGCAGCAATGGTGTCCCTAGCCTCTGTTACAAGAAGCTGGGAATGAGCGACAGGGGATGGATCACTTGATGATTATCTGTTCTGTTCATTCCCTCTGGGGCACCTGTCACTGGCCACTGTCAGAAGACAGGGTACTGGGCTAGATAGACCCTTGGTCTGACCCAGTAGGGCCATTCTTATGTTCTTATCACGATGGTCCTTTCTGACTTTAAAGTCTGAGTCTATGCTACAATTTGATATGTCTGGAGCCTGAGCACCACGAGCCAGAGTAGACTGACGTGGGCCAGCCACAGCCACGCCAGGAGTCTTTTATTGCAGTGTAAACATACGCTACTGGTCTTAAGGGAACTGGGAATGTTATTAATTGTATCGCAGTAGCGTCTAAGAACCCCAGTCATGGATCAGCCTCTTGTGCTTGGGAGGAGCTCCCCGTAAACATGCGCAAAGCTAGTTCCCTATTCTCCTTCAAATGCCTCCTTAAAATTTTCCTTTGCTGTGATACGTTAGGCCACTGGTGTACTGTCTATCATGCTGACCAATATTGTCTTGTTTCCTTGTGCTCCTCTGGCTGTCCGTATCCATTGGTTGTCTCTTATCTTGTAAGTGATGAACTAGGAAAATGATTTTTCCAACAGCATTATCATTTGTCTCATTCCTGGTCATTACTGGACAGTGGAAGTGCTCTTTCCTCCAAATAGTACTGTATAAACTTTTGCAACATGGAGATCAGAAGGAAGAGCTAACTGATCAATAACATGCATGTTCCTTTATTTGGAATCCTATGACGCTTTTGAAGCTTTTTAATTTTTTGTGGTCTTGGGTTTTTGGGGTTTTTTTTCTTTTTAACCCTTCTGTTTATCAGAATTAACATGAATGGAAACTTTTGTGATCAGATTTTTGTCAGCTGCACATCCTCTTTCAGTGTGTACCCTTACTGAGTTTGTCTCGGATTCCATGTACAACTCCTGCACTTCACTGCTTCGCGTGAATATCAAGCAACTCTTAATCTCTACTAGGAGAGTTTGTTTTCCTGTATGCTGCCTACCGTTAAAGATAGTGGCAGGTAAAGAATAAACCGAATGGCACAGCTAATCTAGACCCATTCTACTGTTCGTGATCACAGCTATATTCTGCTGAAGCGGGGGTGGCGAACCTGTGGCTCCGGAGCCACATGCGGCTCTTGAGAAGTTAATATGCAGCTCCTTGTACAGGCACTGACTCTGGGGCTGGAGCCAGGGGTGGCAGGTTTGTAGAGATTTTGGTGGAGCCCAGAACCCACCCCCGCCCAAACGCCGCCCACCACCTGCTCTGGGAGGGAGTTTGGGTGGGGGAGGAGGTCTGGGGTACGGGCCCTAGGCTGGGGCAGGGGATTGGGGTGCAGGTTCTGGGAGGGAGTTTGGGGATGGGAGGGGGTGCAGACGAGGGGTTTGGGGTATGGGAGGGGCTCAGGGCAAGAGTAGGGGTGAGGGCTCTGTCTGGGGCTGGGAATGTGGGGTGTGGGAGGGGCTCGGTGAGAGTAGGAGTGTGGGGGGTGAGGGCTCTGTCTGGAGCTGGGGGGTTTGGGGCTTAGAAAGGCTCAGGGCTGGGGCAGAGGGTTGGTGTGCAGGGGGATGAGGGCTCTGGCTGGGGCTGGAGATGAGGGGTTTGGGGTGTTGGAGGGGCTCAGGGCTGGGGGTAGAGGGTTGAGGGTGTGTGGGGGGGTGAAAGCTCTGTCTGGGGGTGTGGGATCTGGGGTGGGGCAGGGCTGGGGATGAGTTTGGGGTGCAGGCAGGCTGCTCCGGGACAGGGGCCAGAGAGGAGGACTCCCCCCAGCCCTTTCCCTGATGGCAGCAGTGAGCTCTGGGGGAGGAGCCCCCCTTTCCCGCCCCTCCAGCAGCATACTCACCCCCACCACTGTCACGGCATGTGCTCTAGGGTCCCTCTCAGGCCCAGGAATCTCCCCCACCTCCCCCGTGGTGGGTGCCGGGGGGTGCTGTGTGCCCCTCCCCTGCTGTTGCCCTGACTGTAGTCTCACTGGGGGTGAGGGATGGGGCTGCCCCTTGCCCAGCATGGGGCAGGAGTGGTGACTGCCGGCGTGGGGGCCCCCTGTGCTGGTGGAGGGTCCCGCCAGAAAAGGGAAGGGTCTGAGGTGGAAGGGCAGGCTCAGAGTCAGTCTGCCCTGCCAGTGGAGATGGGAGTTGCTGTAGGGAGGCAGCATGGAGCTGCAGGGCAGAGGTGGAGGCAGGGAGGCTCGCAGTGGTGGGCCGGGGGCAGCAAGCGGGGCCCGGGGGCACTCGGGAGGTGCGGGGGGGGGGAGGGGTGAATATGGTGGAGCTGGGCCCCTGGGCTCTGAATATTGCTGGTGCCAAGGCACCTCGTGGAGATATAACTCACCGCCCCTGGCTGGAGCTACAGGTGCCAACTTTCCAATGTACCAGGAGGTGCTCACTGCTCAACCCCTGGCTCTGCCACAGGCCCTGCCCCCACTCCACCCCTTCCCGCCCTGTCCCCTAAGGCTGCCATGCCCTCGCTCCTCCCTTCCCCCCCCCAAACCTCCTGCATGCCACGAATCATCAGCAGGTGTTGGGATGGAGGGGGAAGTGCTGATCGGCAGGGCTGCCGGTGGGTGGGAGGCGCTGGGACCGGGGGGCAGGGAACTTATTCGGGGGGTGCTGACTTATTACTGTGGCCCTTTGACAATGTACATTGGTAAATTCTGGCTCCTTCTCAGGCTCAGGTTGGCCACCCCTGTACTGAAGTGTAGGGGTGGGAGTGACAAGGCTGTTTAAGCCGCTGGCCTATTGCTGTGAAGCTCTCTCCTGAATTAGAACTTCCATGAATCTGGCAGTCTTCAGATCACAATGGAAAACTTGCTGCTTTGAATGTAACCTTCCCAGGATAAAAACAAATTAAACTGAAAGGAGTTGACTTTCGGTAGGAAGAATTTTCATGGAGGAAGATGGTGATCTGGAAGGCCCTCAGTTTCCATGCTAATGAGTGTGGCATAAGAGAGAGAAGAGATTAAATAGATTCCATGGAAGGCTGTTGGGCAAATACCAAACAATTAGGAGACAAGCTTTGAGCACATTTAAGTCACACAATGCCCCAGATGGGTCACTGGAAGTGGGGATTGAATGTGGGACCTATGGCTCTAAAAGAAGGAGTCTCTTACTCCCTGAAATGAATAAGACCCGGGTCTATTTATCTCAAAGGCTGTTGCAGACCTGTAAATCTCTGTGGACCAGCCATTAGAGGGCGGCAGAGAGCCACACTGTGTAAGAGAAGGTTACAGCGATACTACAAAATATTTCCTGTTGCTGCTAGCACCTGTTCAGCTGCATCGGTGATGGGAGCCCTCATGTCTACCAGACTGCAGTAGCTTGAGGCATTTTTACCACTACTATGTCAGTTAAACCTGTTGAAGAGCAGGTGTGAATAACATGGTCGAACAATAGTGTCTGGCAGCTGGAGCTTTGTCTGTCCTGAGCATTGTGATGTGCCAGCATCACATGCCATATGTTATCTGAATGAGGCTGACTCAGTAACAAAGAGGTGGGAACTGCCTCACTTATCTCAGTGTGTTATCTCTGAAGCATAATGATGGCAATTTTAAATGACAGTGCTGATAACTGTTTCGCTGAATCAGTTAATCAGTTTAACAGAAAGATCCCAGCTACTCTGGGATTGTGGGAGGAAAATGGGATTGTAGGTGGAGCTTGGGTAGAATGTACCCATCTGTGCTCCCCGTTCAAAATCTGCCGTCTTATCTTGTGTCTAAACTGCATCTTGTTTCTTTTTGCATTGCAGTGCATTTACACAGGTGTTCACCTTCGGCCCAACCTTTCGAGCCGAGAACTCTCAAAGTCGCAGGCACCTGGCAGAGTTCTACATGGTAGAAGCAGAGATGTCTTTTACTGAAAGCCTCCAGGACATCATTCAGGTAGGTACCAGTTTGTGTGTGATTTTAAAGGTATTGGAGCTTTCTCCTCCATTCACTGTGTTCAGCCTCACGGGCAGTGGAGTTGAACCTCCTATCTATATGTATATACATCTCCCCACTGTATTTTCCACTGAATGCATCCGATGAAGTGAGCTATAGCTCATGAAAACTTAAGCTCAAATAAATTTGTTAGTCTCTAGGGTGCCACAAGTACTCCTTTTCTTTTTCCTATCACCTACTGTAATCTCTCTAGATAAATCAGGAGTTATACTGAAGAGAGCTAAGCATTTAAGCTCTCTGTGAGCAGAGGAATGGCCATTGAGGGGAAATGAGGAAGGATTTGAGAAAAGGGCTGATCCAGTGTGTGAGCCATTGGCCAAACAGAGATATCTACGACGTGCTCCAGGACAGCGCTAATTTTTAATACAAAGGAACAACCTGCAGAGATTACTATTCCCAGCGTGTAATATTCCACCTTGATTTTAGCAGAAGGCTGGAACATGTAATCACTGCTGGTCTTACCTGCGTACTAAAGCTGAGATGAGAGCCATTTTGCACAGATGCCACCCTCTGGCTCTCAGAAAGCACAGTTTACACATTGCTGTCCTAGTTGTTCTGACGACCCCACCTCCTGGGGCTTGTGGGGAAGAGTCAGTCTAGAGGAAATAGAGAATTAGAATCTTTCAGAATTTCTCAGGTTGTGCAATTCAAAAATAATTCAAAGTTCTGAAAGGTTTATGGGTTTTGCTCTGTTTAGGGGGAAGGAAAGAACTTTTCCCCTTTGGCTTTGAGAATTTTTGTTGTTGTTAAATGTCTTGCAAAATCCTAATTTCTCTGGGTTCTCCCCTCCCCCCTCAATCTCTGACCACCATCAGCAGCTGTGAGAGAAATTCTTCTTCCTATCACAGTGGTTTATTCTACAGGTCACATTCGGGATTGCAAAATACTTATTCTTGTGATGTTCTTATTTAAAGAAGTAGAGTTCCTGTTTCTTGAAATCACTGGGCAAGCCATTAAAAAATATCTGAAAGCTGCACTAAGGCCTCAGTTAAGTTTCTGTTTCTCCATATGTTTTTAGAGAAACTGATCTAAATGCAACACCCTTGCACAGCTCAGTGCACCGTGCAGTTTTTCTGTTGAAAGTTTGTTGTCACTGGGTTTAGTGCTTTACAAAGGATGCCCAGTTGAAAGCCCTGGCAACTAATGGCCAAATTTGCATGCGTGGGTGTTTCAAGTTAGGTTTCTAAATCCATGTCTTGGTACCAAAATACAAACAGCCTGATATTTCCGAAGTGTAGACTACCTGCACCTCCCATCAATGCCAGTGACTGGGAGTTTTGGTTGCTCTGTTCTATTGGATATCAAGCCATTTGTATAGGGGCGTCAACATGAATACACAAGCCTTACTTCAGGCTCCTGCGTGTGAAAATTTTGGCCTAAGTCCTGACACTGCCCTATTGCCACTGAGGCTGACCTCTTACCCAGATGGGCTGGCTGTGTGTGTGTGTGAGAGAGAGAGAGAAAAGTTCAGGATCTCTGTCCATTCTATCCTTGACCTCTTTGATACAAGCAACGAGGACTAGTTATTGCCAGCACAGGAGTGGTGGCTTTGGGGCTGTAGACGCCTGCCCACTAGGAAACAGACTGAGATGGCAAAACTTATTTCGCATAAGCCACCAATAGCTCATAGCACTTTTCATTCAGTATCTCCCAGGATGTGATAGTTTTTTTGCTGTCATCCTGTAATGAAAGGTACTGTGTTGCATTACACAGTCCCCAGAGCCGTCCCACAATGTTGCCAACTCTTGTGATTTTTATCCCCCGTCCTGTGGTACTCAGCCTCTTTTCTTAAAGCCCCAGCTGCGGGAGTCATATGATTACATGAGACTCTCAGCTTTCATTTAAAAACCAGTCAGTTCCTAGTCCTCAAAGTCATGGAGAAGAGCTTGAAAACATGACCCAAGTCTAACCTGAAGGGTCAAAATCCAGAAGCCAAATAAAAAAGCACCCAAAATGTAGTATTTAAAAAAATAAACCCTCATGATGTGGGTCTTGACTCATGTTTTTTTATGCTTGGGGTTGACAATACTGCATCTGTTCCCAGTTGTTTTTCTTATGGTAGTTAGTGAGTATTTAATTCTGAATAATTATGACTTTCTGCTCAAGCAAGGGAATCACTTTAGAGCAGATGAAGCTAGGTCCCTGCTGCTCTGGTTGCTGTCACCTGGCCACTGACAGACAGACAGAGCTGGGCTTTGTGTGGGGGAGTTTTTGAGGACCCGAGTGCTAATAGTGTTCTCGACATTGTTGACACTATATGTGCTGCATTCACAATGCCAGACATCCAAGACTGAAGGGGATATATGCAATGCTTTAATAGCAACTTATGCACTTATTCGTCTGCTGTGATGGCTGCAGGCTCTTTAAAGACAGAGGTTTCGCATTCAAGGAGTTGTATCAGATCCCCTGATTAAGAAGATATCATGGAATTAAATCTTGTCAATGTCCACTATATCAGTGCAGCCTTAAGGTCGAGAGTTTAACCACACAAGATGGAAAATTCAGAATGAAGAAGTCTACATCAATGGGAACTCCACTCCCTTGGTCCTATCCATTATGACATATGATGACATCATTCTACTCCGTTTCAGAGCCAGTCCTCATCACCATGGTATCTGAGCACCTTCCAGAACTGCTCAGAACAAAGGCTCAGTCCTGCTAGATGCTGAGTAGTGTGATTCCAATCTAGCAAAAAACTCAAGTACATGCTTGCTTTTGAGCAAATGTGTCGTAGTCCCATTGGAGTCAATGGGGTTCCTCACATGCTCGAAGTTAAGCACATCCTTAAGTGCTGTGGTGGATTGGGGATCCTGCATGGTGCTGAGCACTCTAGCCAAGTCTCCTGATTACCGTGTCACATGTGGGTTATTCTATCTCCTCTTCTCTCCAAAGAACATTGGGCTATGTCACAGAATAGCTAGCAAATATTATAACAGGAAGCTATTATGCAGGCTACATGAGTAGGCTACTAGAAGCCTGTGGTGCATTGACAGGCATGATGCCGAAGGATACACGCCACTAACCACCAGAGAGGTGCACCAACAGCACACTAATATGCATATGGACATTATAGCTGTGAGAGTTTGGCTGAAGAATTTATAAATAGTTGCATGAAGAAAACCTTAGCACTATTTGGGGGAGCAGCATTATCCCCATACGCTTCTTCGAGGGAAGTATAGCTCCTCATAGACAGACAAACGCCTTTTCCGTTCTGTTATTTTGTTAACCCTTTCTGAGGTCCCGTGGGCAGTTTGAATTCCTTCTGCTTCCTCTGATTTTCTCCATGCTCTGTTGCTTTGTCAGCAGCACTTCATGGCCCAACGCCACCTTTTGCTGCTCTGCACTAGACACTGTATTTGGACTATTGAGCAGCTGGTGGAGGTTAGGCTTTACCCAGGAAGATGGGTTAAATTTGACAGATTGCTGATGAAAAGGCAGCTTTGCAGGAGCAGTCATGTCACTCTTTCATGCAGACCCTCCTTTTCTTCCTCCACGGATGCCGTTCCCCGCTCCAATGGCACTGAGTTCCACCCCCCCGCCCCCCACTGACTTTTTCCTTGCCCATCATGGGTCTGGTCCAGTAGTTCGTGTGCTAGGCTGGGATTTGGGAGACTAGAGTTCAGATCTCTGCTCTGCTCCAGGCTTCTTCTGTGATGCTCTGTCCTTGGCCTTTGTGCTCCTGATTTGGAGTGTTGTGCAGATAAATATATTACAACTCTGAGGCACTTGTATATTGCACTAATGGGGGCTATATAAGTACCTTAGGAAGAGCATCAAAAAGACCCGACCAGTCAAACAAACTGTAGCTTTGAACAATCAGTATCCACAGACAAACTCCCATACTGCCTCGGCATGATTCCACGTAAAAATAGTTTAATAAAATGTTAATGTTGAAAAAACTGAATGCTCTTTTTTCTTAGGAAACAGCTTCTTTTTGTATCATCATAAAGCATTTGTCAAGGAACGCAATATGTAATGTAGTACAAATGGTATTGCAGTTGTCCACTCTTATACATGTTAACTTAGTCATTCACAGTCCTATGATTTGGCTTGCTATCAGTCACTCTCAGTGAGATCTCCAAAAACCGTACAAAAATACTGACTTGGTAATGTTAAAGGTATGAATGGTTAAAGATGAATGACCTGCAAGATGAGATGGTCTCATCTCTTAGCTAATCACAGAGGTTGGGCAGGAGATAGTCCAGAATGTACACCTTCATTGCCTTTGTCTGCATTAGTGAAAGCTGGGGGAGAGAAGGAGAGGGGAGGGGCGAAGCTGGGACTGGCTGGGTCAGGGGACTGGGACTGGGATGGAAAGCCTGAGTGGAGACTGGGACTGGCTTGGTGGTGATAATGGGACTGGGATGAGGAGCCAAGGGTGGGGGAAGAGACCAGGACCAGTGGAGGGACGCGGAGTTATTTAGGGCAGAAGGGGTCGAGCTTGGAGGGAAGGGGCAAAAGAGTCTGTGCGTGTTAGAGCACACTGCCCTCCAGCACCTGGCATGGAGCTCAACGTCCATGAGTCCTCAGTTCCCCTGCTGGTGCAAAGCATCACTGATGTAAAGCATCCCATCCTCCACTAGTGCTGGTCCACATAGGCAATTACAACCTACTACTGCTGTCAGTTACTCCATTAACTCAAGTGGCAGAGGTCTGCGCAGTGCACCTAAAGGTTCCAACTCTTCTGATGACCCATGTGGGTGTTAATATGATACCCCATGATGGAATATTTCAGCTTGCTTTCATAAAATCCGACTCAATTGCACACACAAAAACTACATTAAAAGAACATTATTAGGGTTGCAAAGTCAAACACTCATTAATTAAGAAATGCCAGAATTAAGGTTGCCTGTGCAACCTTAATTTAACCCGCTTGTCCATATGCATTATGATACAGTCTTTAATTACATGGTTACATAATATTTTCCCACAGGACCCCTGCCTCATTCAGTGCACGTTGTGGCTGGTGCTCTGGGGGTGAATCAGTGCTATATAGTAGGGGAGGCTGTTACCTGCCTCATTTGTTACGGACGTCGGAAGGTGCATAGTGAATGAGACAGGGCATTGCAGGAAGAGAAAGGACAGTCTTGTAGTACAACTGAATGCTGCCCTGAAGAATTAGATTCAATTCCTGCCTCTGCAATAGAGTTTCCGTGAGATACTAGACAAACCACTTAAACCACACTTTTCACAGGTGGCTCCTAATTCTGTGTTCTTCATTTTCTGGGTGCCCAACTTGAGACACCTGGGGTCTGATGTAAAAGTGCAGAGCACTCACAGCTGCAATTGAAGTCAACAAATAAAGTGATATGTTATGCTAAGTGCACTGAAAAATCATAACCTAGGTATCTCAAATTGGGCACCCAAAATTAGTAGATACTTTTGGTGTTAAGCTCTGTGTGCTTCAGTTCCCCATCTGTAAAATGGGGGTAATAATAGCCTTCCCCTCACAAGGGGTGTAGTGATAATTAATGTTTGTGAAGTGCTCATATAACATAATGATGAGCACCATAGACAAGCCCTTGAGGAAATTAATAATTCTGTCTTCAGAGCAGGATTTGAATCATGTGTAGTAAATAAGGCTGTGGTCAAGGAGAAAACAAACTGTTAAGTAGCTCCTCATTAAGTGAGCACTGTTCATCCTGTGCACTTAATGAGGCAGGGGTCTTGTGGAAAAAAATAGTATGTAATGATGTAATTAAAGATCATCATGCATGTGCACAAGGGGACTGAATTAAGGTTGCATGGGCAACTTTGATTTGGGCACTTCTTAACTTGATTGCTTGACTTTGCAACCTTAATAATGTGCCTTTAATGTAAGTTTTGTGTTTGTCATTAGGAAATAGGTCATTGTCAACACAATGAGAAATATTCTCTTTGCAGCTGTTCCACTGACAAATTATTTCTGTGGGTCTTTCGGAGCAATTGTTTCTTGAGGCAAACATTTCCTGTACAAAAATGGTGAAAGAGCTCCACTGGGATCCCAGAGTTGGTTTCCGGGGTGATGTGTTTGCCTACGACGGTGTTCAGTTACATCATTCATTTGCACCAGACCAGTGTAGATAGCTGGGTGACACCGCTAACTGTTCTGTTGTGACACACCATGAGCACAGCCCTTGCTCTCTAGAAATGTCGCTCCTTACACAACAGCTATGCACACAGCGGAGGTGAGCGAGTATCTGACATGAATCTCACCATTTTGTGTGAGGAAGCATGAAGAGGATAGGAATATCAGTGCATGAAAACTCGGGTGAATCGTGACAAGTGCATGATTGTGCTTGAACATGTAGCAACCTGCAATCGACCGAAGACTACATCATCGTCATTGGGCATGATTCAGGGTGAACGTGAAGACAAATAATCCCATGCAGGAGTGTATCAGTGATTGTGCCTTAGGCTGACAGCAGAGATGCTCACACATTCTTCTCCATCGCACAGCAGCCCTGTTGTCTCAAACCTTCAATTTTGTTGCAAATACAGTGCTGCTTTGTTGAAACATCTACTGTTTTCATTTCAGATGTAGGCTTAGCTTGGGGATATCGAAAGTCACAAGCAGAGTACCACAAAGTTAAGGTCTGAGCTCAGAATCCCAGTTGGAGACCTTCAAGAAGTCCTCCAGCAAAATCAGGGAAGCCCAGGCTTGATGTTGTCAAGACTTTTAAAGTTTAAAAAGAAAAAAGCAGGAGAAAAATTTGGGGTGGAGGATGTTAAAACTACACCACCACCACCACCACCACTCCGCCGCTACCTCCCTCCATCTCTCCCCAGCTTTTATGCCTCCTTTATTAAGAAATAAAGGGAACAGACAAAAAAAATTTCCTTTGCAGGTAACACTTCTTCCAGGAGGTCTATAAACCTGGCCCCTCCAGTCCATCCCATCACCAAACTGCTAACAGAAATGAAATTAACAAGGCATTGGCTATATTCCTCCACTTGCTTTTGTGATATCCTATTTCCCATCCCTCCATCTTGTCCAGTTAAAATTATAACCTTGTTGGTATGTCTTCACTGAAAAGGAGGGTTTTATTGCAGCATGGGTAGGCATGCTGGCTTGAATCTAGCTAGCATGGGTAAAACAAACATAGTGTATACATGGTGGCACGGGCTTCACTATGGGCTAGCAACCTATGTATGCTCTCAGGGTAACCAACAGGCTTGTGGCTTGGGTTGCTAGCTCATGCTACCACGTCTTGACTACTATTGTTACCTGTGCTAACTGGATTAAAGCTAGAATAGGTATACCTACCTGTGCTACAGTCACACCTTCACTTTGCAGTGAAGACATGCCCCTTTAGAGCAGAGATCTTTCTTCTTGATTTTGCCTTATAAAGTACCTTGGCAATGCAGATATAAATAAGAGTAACTGCAGTTAGGAAGAGACAAAGTGTGAACCATGTGGTTTTGGTTTTTCCAAAATATAACCTCAGTCTCAAGCTTGGAAATATTTCTCAGCTTGTTTTTTCCCATACCACCCACTTTTTTTCCCGCAAGAAGAAAGCTGCTTATGTTGGATGCTGTGGGAACCTAATTCTTACTTTAGCACAAAGCAAAAACAAAAAATAGTGCTACTTAAACAAAATAAAGTTTTGGTTTCATGCACCAGATGGTACTTTCATTTCCTAGAAAGAGGAAGCTTAATGCAAAATCCCTTCGTTGCTGCCTGCTTGAAACTGGGCTGTTGTAATTATCAATGAATTTTCCTAATTTCATTTGCATAAGCCTTTTTCTTGCTAGTTTAAAGAGAGTGCAAAGTCAACTGTTGGGTCACTTGCTGCTCCGTCAGTTCAACTGTAGGAATGTTGGCTTTTAATTTATCCCGTATAGGTGTAGCAATAATGGTAACGGTCTTTATTTCCATGTGGTAGGGCCTTTCAGCCATTTGGATCTGCAAACTCTTGAGAAACTGGAGGACAAATTCTGTTGTTTATATCCAGGCATCCCCGTTGCTGTCCATGGAGTTGTACAGAAGTAACCGAGAGCAGCGTTTAGCCCTGTAGGACTCCATTTACCCATGGTGGCAATACAGCCCCCTCTTGGGAAGAAGGCAGCAAGTGTTTAATAATGCACAGCAGCGCTTCAACAGTTTGCGACAGGAGGTGAAGAAATACCTTCTCCGGTTGAGACTAGCTGGAGAACTTGGACAGAGTGCCTAAAAGCTGGTCTATACTGTGATTCCAATCCACTTTTAAACCTGCTTTAGCTGAACTGGTTTTAAATCCAGTTAGGAGTTTGGGAGGAAATTTCCCCAGTGTGGAGAGGCACTAGAAGAGAGATTTTTGGAGGTCTATGTTCACCCTCCCTGAAACACCTGTGTAAACCACACACACCTCAGCTCTGCAGCAAGGCTGTGTATGTCCCAGAAGCCCTTGCTGCCTCAGGTTCTACTGACCGGGAATTGCTGCACCTCAAATGTTCAGTTAGTCGCTGTTGGGCTAGCCAATGGCTACTAGTAACCTGGAGTAAATAGTAGATTCAGGACTCTGCTACTGAGGGCACAATCACCACTTGCGATCTGAGAGAATGCCTCAGAACATGTTAAAACCTCCCTTTTATTGGGAGGTGCTAAGCTTTAGTCCCTGCTTCAGCTGAGCTGCGGCCCGACTGCACCATTCTATCCCTGACACAGGCCTGCGGAGTTGGGACACTGCCGTGAGTTGGAAAGAAAGCAGGAGGCTTAGCAATTGTTCACACCCCATCGGTATCACATTCTCCTCTACATGTGCCACAGAAGAGCAAAATTCCAAAGGAAGGATATGCTTGTGGTTGGTGCACTGGGCTGGGACTCAGGAGCTCTGAGTTCAGTTCCCAACTCTACCACAGACTCCCTGTGTCATGCTGGGCAAGGCTCTTCAGCCTAGTTCCTGAAAGGTATTTGGGCACCTACCTCCCATTGAAATACCTTTGTGGAGATGTCTCTTAGTCTCTCTGTGCACCTCCTTGTCTGTAAAAATTGGAATAATGTTTTTCTTTCTCCCACCCTCTGTCTGTTTGGCTTGTAAGCTCTTCAGGGCCAAAACTGTTTCTTACTCTATGATTATACAGTGCCTTGCACAGTGGGGTCCTGATCTTGGATGGGTCCTCAAAATGCTACCGTATTACAATTCATAATAACAAAGCAGGAAAAGAACTGTTCATTAAAGGGCAAAACACCCCTCATGAACTGGCCCGAGACCAACAAATACAGGCGGTAACAACTTTGCTGCTGACCTGGGTTGCTGTTTGAGTGTTTTAAATACATATCTTTCATTGCCAAAACCTTAAGAATATCAGGTCATCAGAAGGGAGCAGCTCTCAAAGCCCACGCCTCAGCCTCTTGGGCTAAAAGATTAAGCCCTTTAGTTGGAAGCAGGAACAAGCTGATAGGCTCTTATGTAGTCCAGCCACTAGAGGGGGACAAAGATACTCTTGGTCTGCATGTGACACGTTTTATGTCTAGCCTAGGATATATAGGTGGTCTCAGTTTTCATGCTCTTCTGTGTTTTCCCTGTTAGGTTATGGAGGATCTTTTCAAGACCGCGACAAGCATTGTGCTCTCCAAATGTCCTCAAGATGTTGAGCTTTTTCATAAATATGTATCTCCTGCCCAAAAGGTAATAAACATGAGAGAAAAACTGCAATCCCCCTATATCTTGCAAACACTCTTGGTAGTGCGTAGGCCTGAATTTAGCAGAGTTCTCTTGTGTTACCCATTAAGAGTAGGTTTACATTTTTTTTTGTCTTTTGTTTTAACCAAGGGCAGGTTAGAACAGATGCTGAAGAACAAATTCATAACGTGAGTACTATTTTTGATTGCTGACATACGATGTGCTGCTGTTGGTCGAGCTCCTCGATAGTTATTTTCCCCCATCCTCTTGTCATACCACTGACTATTAATTCTGCACAATGTCTTTTAAAGGCACTAATCACAATTCCCTACCTGTATTTAAGCTGTTCTGTTTGCCCCAGGAATGGTTACTGTCTCCCTGACCATTTTGCTTGTGTGTTGCATCTGTTTCTCCTCCCCTTTGTTTTTGTCTTCCCAGACGCTTTGGCACAGGGACTGTCTTCCTGATGGGGTGTATGGCTGTGCAGTGCTTACCCCCACTCTGGGTGCTACTGCAAAATACATAGTAGTTCATAGGCTGTAGCCATGCCCCTTTAGGCGGTGAGATGCTCCTCTTTCCTCGAAATCCCTGCTGTCCTCTATTAGCTCTATAGCCCTTGACTGCTTTTAGTTAAGAGAGGACTTCAGTCCCCATTCTGGGCCTCCAAGCATCTCCTTTTTGCTTCACTCTCATCTGAGCCCTTGACTTCTGGTGGCTGTCCATTCATTCTGCCAAGCCATACCAGGCCACCTGACCACAACTCTCCCGGGTGTTGCACTTAAGCTAGCCTGCCACATCCATGCTTGATGACAATGGATTTGTGATCTATAACTTTCAATGTTGTTATTTTTCATCTGCACAAGCACCACAAAACATTGCTGAGAAGTGCAATGTGTGTGTATGTCTCTGTGTGTGTGTGTGTATGTGTGTCTGAGAACATGAGTCACATTTGAGCTATGGGCCACTTCAAAAGGCTTCAGGTAGCAAAAGTAGGTGAGATTCCAGCCAAGTTATTATGGAATCACATAACCCAAGCACATGGAACAGCGTATTCCTCACTAACTGTTTGTTTCAGAAAGCTTTAATGTGTTATTGAATCCTTGTGGATCTTCCTTAGGGAGCTTGGTCTAGAACTGGATTTAGCCAGTGATACACAGAGATTTGATTATTGTTACCAGGCTAATTTAGTTTTCCCAGTGATGGCTTGTTTATGTTGTTACAGCCTAGTATGTGGAAAATCCATCACGCCGCCTGCTTGGTTTGGTTTTGATTTCCAGTCACATTTTGCAGGTTGCAAAGGAGACACTGGGACAGATTCTCCACTCTGTTATGCCAATTTTCTCTGCCAGTTGCTCTATTGATTTACAGCGGTGGAGAATCTGGTGCCAGAATTGCCTTTTTGAGGACATGGACATGTTGATGAAAATAAGTCTGGCATTTTACATTGTGACAATCGTAACCCTTCTATTAATGTAAGCGCTTTATGGCATGATCTGTCCTCTTGTAGAGTACTATGTGGAGCACATGTTTGATGCTATGCTGTTGGGAGTTCCTTTCATCCTGAAGAGCCCCTTATACAAACTAGATTCTAACGGAATCACTTCACTCCTAGATGATATGCAGCCACCTCTAGGGTGGAACATGAAGTCTGTTTAACAGTGTGTTGTAACAATATAAAAGAAGCATCATATGAAATGAAGGCAAGCAGAACATAATCCTCCAAACTGGAATTTGCCTGGGCCACTGGGACTAAGCCCCAACCCAACACCACCACCTCTTGAGAAGAGTATCATGTAATCTTTGATCTCTCCAGATGCTCATTGTTAAGGCATCGTGTGGTAAAGCAATAAGCAGCACCAAGCTGGGACCTAGGTTCAATGAATGACTGACTCAGTGAGAAACCTGCCATCTACTAAGTTACCAGGAGCTCTTCCTTTGATATTCTAGGGTTCCTTTAGGAAAGAGGTTTCCATCCAAGGTACATAAGAGTTGACCTTGCTTAGCTTGAGAAATCTGAGATCACAACCTAAGGTGGCATGGCTGCACTGTCCCTTTCGTTTTCCAGTGCAATACTTAGGAAGGGACCCTCTTGGTACTCACATTTGCAATGTCAAATGCTTAGTTTTTTTCTGTTACAGAATTTCCTATACTGAAGCAGTGGAAATTTTAAAGCGAGCTCCTCAGACGTTCACTTTCCAACCAAAGGTCAGTGGGTACCCTGGCTGTGAGAGAGCCAATGCCTGGTTCCTGCTTCTGTGGTGTGGGTCTGCACAATTCTCTCCATTTCTAAATCCTGGGGAAGCCTCACTTCTCTTTCTTATGTTGCAACAGAGTTGTTAGTTCACTCAGTACATGTTAGTCCTTTTGTGTTATTGCACGGTTGCAAACCAGCCATAATCCAGTGTAACCACAGTAGTTTAGAAGATGAAGCATGGAATAATTTAGGAAACAAGTTGTTACAAGAGTGAAGTGTGCATAGTGAAGCTAAGCAATGGCTTAAGAGAAGTAGCACAATACCATTAGATTGTAAGCCCTTTGCAGAAGGTGCTGTCCCTGCCTGTGTGCATGGACAGTGCCTAGTGCACTGTGTATACTTCAGGAACACCTAATAGGCGAGAGGAATTTCGGTCGTACCAAGGGTTTAACTAGGAATAATGAAGTAAAACTGAGTCAAAACGCTGTATTGCGGAGATAGGTAAAGGGAGTCCTTTGTTCTTCTAAAAGACTACTGTAGCCAAGGAGAAAGCCGTTTACAAATTACAGTGTTCCTAAAACTCCTACTTCATCCCTGCTTCTAACAGATGCCACAGTAGGCAAAGTCCTCACTTGAGCACCTACTTCTAATCTCGCATACATAGTCATTAGTCTTAACAGTCCTCAGTCCACTGCTTTGAGGATAAGTCTGGCTGGGCCCACCTTCAGCGCAGATAGCCTAAGATCAACAGATAAACTCTGAGCCCATTTTTGTACGAATAAATTAATAAAGAGTTGTAAATCCTCTATCCGGATACAGCTGTCAGTTACACTAGCAGTTCCCCTGCAACAAATCATTCATGGCTCACACTCCTGCCACAATTGATACGGATACACCTGATGGTCTCTTCCAGGGGGCATTGGTTTTCCTAAGCGAGAGGCTGCAGAGATGGTGTGGCATGCACCAGAGCGCATCTGGGAAGGGAGGGAAGAGACAGGGAACAGGATGGATACAAGCAGTGGTTAGATAAATTCACTTTAGCTGGTTGCTAAAAATTGACCTGGTTTGTTGGGGGGCAGGTGGAACCTTTGTCCAGATAGTCTGTTCACTTAGACAACATAACAATCTGCTCTACTTCAAGCACAAGTTATTGGGAGAGATGCAGGGATTCCTGGGTGGGAGTCTCTGGCCCATGTTATGCAGGAGGTCAGACAGACCCTGTGAGAGGCGGAGCCCTTCCTAGTATCCAGCCTTTGAAAACGGTGCATCTCCACTGTATGGGGTCTTACTGTGTCTTCTAAAGTGTATGCACTGCACTACGCAGGGTCCAACTTCCCTTGCTCTCCATGTTGTTGTCTTTACAGTGGGGCAGCGATCTCCAAACTGAACATGAGAAATACCTGGTGAAGCACTGCGGCGAGGTTCCTGTGTTTGTAGTTAATTACCCATATGATCTCAAACCTTTCTACATGCGGGACAATGAAGATGGACCTCAACGCACAGTAAGTCCGTGTGTGTGCATCTCCATACTTTTTGGTCACACGCCCTGTCCTCCCTCATCCTACCTAGCAATAGATTATCATTGTTCTGGTCTCCAGTCAGGAAGCAGGAGATAAGATACATCAATCAATTGCAACAGTTAAGCCCCAGTCCAGATCCTTTCCTTCCTTTAGAGAGAGATCCAAAACAGGAGAGAATCCAGTCAGTCAAGAGAAGAATGGACAGCCTAGGTCTTTGGAAGGCAGCCAGTTAGGTTTGCTGTAGCCAGTTTCTTTTTAAGGGAAGTTCAAACATAAAATAAGGTAGCAAGTTTTTTTAAGAGGAGTCTCTTTAATGACAACCAATGCACATAATATTCATTGGCATTGTTCTCCTGCCTTCCCAGCCCAGTCTGTGAGTATTTTATCCTCCTACCAGCAGATGGGGACAGGAAGTAAACTCCTTCTGGGTTCTGCTTTGAGCATGGGGTCCCTGTGCTGTGTGACTCCAGGCACTCCGTCTGGAGGAATTCCTCTGTGCCTTGGACAGTCGAGGCATAATTGCGTTTGCCTGCCTCCCCACAGCTTGTTCTTGGGTTCTTCATACCCCTTGGGGCTTGGCCACACACAGACTTACCCCAAAATAAATGAATCTGTTTCATTTCACACTGTTTGTTATTTCGGTGTGGACACTTTTATTTCAGAACGAAAGGGGCCTACTTCGATTTGATTTTGGTTATCAGTCTGGTATTTTTTACCCTCACTGGCAGATGGCTGCTGCATTTAGTGACCCTGCCCCTCTGCAACATGCATTCTGCAAGTCCGAGGTAACGAAATGAAACATTTGCTGCTGCTATAAACAATCATGGCTGGAGAAGCTCTTCTGGAGTGTGTATATATTTACATAAGTGGTATCCTAGACTCAACAGAGGAAGCTTGAGTCGCAGTTGTAGTGACTGGATGGGAGAGCCCTCCCCACCTGACAAGAGGGAGCAGCATTTGGGAAAGGGTCTGTGAGGACCTCTGTAGAAGCCCATGTTTCCTCAGTGTGCTTCTTTGTCCCCCTCTAGAAACAAGAGTTCATGAGTCTGCTACAGTCTTTGACTCACACAGCTGGGTTTTTTAGCTCAGGCAGTAGAGGCTCCTGCTTTTCTATCCAGAGGTTCTGGGTTCAATCCCTGCATCCGATGACCAGCCAGAATATGTCTTCTGTGGAAGGTGTAACTTCCAGCTACAGGAGACATACCCTGTCTGGCTTTGATCAAGTTAGCATGCATAGAAGTGTAGCCACCTCTACCACATGGTTTCAGACAGGATTGTACTCAGGGTTGCTAGCTGCTTGCACTGCCATAGCTACCCTTTTATTTTTTAGCACGCTAGCTTGATTAGAATTAGTGCGGCTATGTGGTCTTGATCTGGAAATTACACCATAGCTCCAGGGTAGACGTACCCTAGAATTCCTGATCTGTTGTACACCATATAAGCTATGCCATCTGTTATCTTGTGCTAGTCACTACGATGTACAGCTGCCAATAGATTAGATCACTGTCTAGGTACTTGCACAGGGTCCATCTCAATAGTATCGGAGCCCCTCACAAACAGGAATGAATTTCTCCTCCTAGCAGCCCTAGGATTACTGTTGGACTGCACAGGTAAATGGCATGGCTCAGTTTATGGTTCTTTTTCCCCCAAGGTGGCAGCCGTTGATCTTCTGGTACCAGGAATAGGGGAGTTATGTGGCGGCAGCCTGAGAGAGGAGCGACCACATTTTCTTCAATCACGCTTAGCGAGGTATGGCGAAAACTTATGGCTGATTACCAGCAGTAGGGGAAGAACAGTCTGGCGAGGGAGAGTGTCAGAGGCCACTGGAGTTTGGTGGGAGAAGGAGTAGATGTGCAGACAGTAAATGTTCCATTATGTTTATTGGCTTTGAAGTATCTGTTAATCAGCTGTTTATCTATTAAGCAAAATATAGCTGTATCCCCAAATGATGACTTGCTCCTGGGGTAAACATGCAAAGTGCCTCTTTGTATCATCTCACCACAGAAGAATGTTGCATGCTACTCCGAAAGAACCTCTCCTATCACACGGGCTCCAAGGAAGCGATCTGTAACCATTAGGGCCGTCGAGTGATTAATCGCACTGTTAAACAGGAATAGAATACCATTTATTTAAATATTTTTGGATGTTTTCTACCTTTTAAAATATATTGATTTCAGTTACAACACAGAATACAAAGTGTAGTGCTCACCTAATATTTATTTTTGATGACAAGTATTTGCACTCTTAAAAAAAACCCCAAAAGAAATAGTATTTTTCAATTCCCCCCCAATACAAGTACTGTAGTGCAATCTCTTTACCATGAAAGTTGAACTTACAAATTTAGAATTGTGTACAAAAAAATCTGCATTCAAAAATAAAGCAATGTAAAATTTTAGAGCCTGCAAGTCCATTCAGTACTATTTCTTGTTCAGCCAATCGCTCAGACCAACAGGCTTATTTACATTTGCAGGGGAGAATGCTGCCCGCTTCTTGTTTACAATGTCACCTGAAAGTGAGAACAGGCATTCTCATGGCACTGTTGCAGCCGGCATCGCAAGATATTTACATGCCAGATGCGCTAAAGGTTCATATGTCCCTTCATGCTTCAACCACGATTCCAGGGGACATGCGTCCTTGCTGATGACGGGTTCTATTTGATAACAATCCAAAGCAGTGTGGACTGATGCATGTTCCTTTTCATTATCTGAGTCAGCTGCCACTAGCAGAAGATTGATTTTCTTTTTTGGTGGTTCGGGTTCTGTAGTTTCCGCATCGGAGTGTTGCTCTTTTAAGACTTCTGAAAGCATCCCTTTCAGATTTTGGAAGGCACTTCTGTTCTTAAACCTTGGGTCGAGTGCTGTAGCTATCTTTAGAAATCTCACGTTAGTACCTTCTTTGCATTTTGTGAAATCTGCAGTGAAAGTGTTCTTAAAATGAACCACGTGTGCTGGGTCATAATCCAAGACTGCTATAACATGAACTATATGGCAAGAATGTGGATAAAACAGAGCAGGGGACATACACTTCTCCCCCAAGGAGTTCAGTCACAAATTTAATTAATGCATAATTTTTTTAACAAGTGGCATCAGTATGGAAGCATGTCCTCTGGAATGGTGGCTGAAGCATGAAGGGGAATACGAATGTTTAGCATATCTGGCACGTAAATACCTTGCAAAGCTAGCTACAAAAGTGCCATGCAAATGCCTGTTCTCACTTTCTGGTGACATTGTAAATAAGAAGCGTGCAGCATTATCTCCTGTAAGTGTAAACAAACTTGTTTGTCTTAGCGACTGGCTAAACAAGAAGTAGGACTGAGTGGACTTGTAGGCTCTGTATTTTTACGCTGTTCTGTTTTTGAGTGCAGTGATATAACAAAAAAAAAAATCTACATTTGTAAGTTGCACTTTCACAACGAAGAAATTGCACTGCAGTACTTGTCTGAGGTGAATTGAAAAATACTATATCTTTTGTTTACAAATATTGCACTGTAAAAATGATAAACAAAAATAATATACATTTTGATTTCAGTTACAATACAGTATGTGTGAAAATGTAGAAAAACATCCAAAATATTTAATAAATTTCAATTGGTATTCCATTGTTTAACAGTGCAATTAAAATTGCGATTAATCATTATTAATTTTTTTAGTCGCAATTAATTTTTTTGAGTTAATCTCATGAGTTAACTACGAGTAATCGACAGCTCTAGTAATTGTGTCTGGCACATGGACTCCCTCCTTAGGCCTTGTCCCCACTCACCAACATGGTAATTCGCCACCAGTGGTAGCAAAGGTGGAAGCTGTAGTGTAGATGGGGCGTGGGTCTCTTTGACTACGGCCTGATCTACACTGCAGGGGGGGATCGATCTAAGATACGCAACTTCAGCTACGAGAATAGCGTAACTGAAGTCGATGTATCTTAGATCGACTTAAAATCACTTACTTCGTGTCCTCGCGGCGCGGGATCGACGGCCGCCGCTCCCCCGTCGACTCCGCTTCCGCCTCTCGCTCTGGTGGAGTTCCAGAGTCGACAGCAGAGCGATCAGGGATCGATTTATCATGTCTACACTAGACGCGATAAATCAATCCCCAATAGATTGATCACTACCTGCCGATCCGGCGGGTAGTGTAGACGTGGCCACAGTGTTGTCTAACCCTAAGGAATCATGCTGCAGTGAATTACAGCTATGAGCTTTGCTAATGTAGATGCAACCTCAGTGCTGTCATTTCAGAAAGTGTTGTTCTGTGCTAAGAGATGTTGATAAGTTAATTAGGAAGTGGAACCCATGTTAGTTTGTCACAGATCTCTGCTCTTTGACTCCACCCCACCCCACCCCACTCCCCTGGTCTGTAGCAGTCTGTGTGATTTCAAGGTGCTTTGAAGTCATCCGGAAGCAGCACTGTCTCCAATTATCAAAGCTGGCATTGAGGGTGCAGTCCTGTGATTCTTTAGGGGGGAAATCCTCTTCACAGGGTTAAACTCAGATCCAATCTCCATTTTCAATGGATCCTTCACAGAGTTCAGCCCTGCCCCTTTGGGCCAGTCACATACAGAAGGCATTTTTGGAGGATTTTGGAAATCCCAGTGTAACATTAGTTACATTTGGCAAATGCATTTAGTACTTAGAGCAGTCACCTATTCAGCTGAAACATGTCTAGTTAATGAAGTACAGTGAAGCCTACTTCAGCATAATGAACCAAAGAAGGGCACTGACATTCTGTAGAGGTACAGGATCTGGGTGGGGAGAGATTAAAACCAGAACTGTGTAATTTGGAATGCTGAGGAGTAAGAGCCCATACAACAGAGGTGTATAAATCAATGAAATGTATAACTTCAATGGGCTTAAAGTCCAGCAACTATGTGAAAACGGCATCATCTTACTCTGGGATCTCTTCCTTTTGAGTATTCAGGGTCAGATCTGCTGACTTGATCTGCTGAGTAAAGGAATTTTCATTGGTCTTAACTCATGTTTAGCCCTGAAGAGCTATTGTAACTAAGAGAGAGTTGGATTTTATAATACAACTGTATAAAGAAACTATGGCCCCGATCCTGCAAAGACTTGCACGCATGCTTAACTTCATTCACTTGAGTATCCCAGTTGAAGTCAATAGGACAATTCATATGTGTAAAGTTAAGCGTGTGCACAGGTCTTTGCAGGATTGGGACCTTACTGCGTTAGAATTGGTACAATACGTTTAGGAAGAGCATTGTTCAACACCACCAAAAAAGAACCATTTTGTATTTCAGAAACCTCTGCTATTGATTATGCTTCTTTCCTCTCTTCCCCTTTTTGTATTAATTAGTAGGGCTGTCAATTAATCCCAGTTAATTCTCGCGATTAACTCAAAAAAATGAATCGCGATTAAAAAAAGTTATCACAATTAATCACACTTATAACAATAGAATACTAATTGAAATTTATTAAATATTTTTGGATGTGTTTTTCTACCTTTTCAATATTGATTTCAGTTACAACACAGAATACAAAGTGCACAGTGCTCACTTTATATTATTTTTTATTACAAATATTTGCACTGTAAAAATGATAAACAAAAAATAGTATTTTTCAGTTCAGCTCATACAAGTTCAGAAATGCAATCTCTTTATCTTGAAAGTGTAACTTAGACATACAGATTTTTTTTTGGTTGCATAACTGCACTCAAAAACAAAACTGTGTAAAACTTCAGAGCCTACAAGTCCACTCAGTCCTACTTCTTATTCTGCTAATCGCTAAGACAAACAAGTTTGTTTACATTGATGGGAGATACTGCTGCCTGCTTATTTACAATGTCACCTAAAAGTGAAAACTGGCGTTCGCATGGCACTGTTGTAGCCCGCATTGCAAGGTATTTAAATGCCAGATATGCTAAACATTCGTATGCCTCTTCCATGCTTTGGCCACCATTCCAGAGGACATGCTTCCATGCTGATGATGCTCGTTTAAAAAAAAAAAAATTGTCAATTAAATTTGTGACTGTACTCCTTGTGGGGAGAATTGTATGTCTCCTGCTCTGTTTTACCTGCATTCTGCCATATATTTCATGTCATAGCAGTCTCAGATGATGACCCAGCACATGTTGTTTTAAGAACACTTTGACAGCAGGTTTGACAAAACGCAAAGAAAGTACCGATGTGAGATTTCTAAAAATAGCTACAGCACTCGACTCAAGATTTAAGAATCTGAAGTGCCATCCAAAATCTGAGAGAGGCAAGATGTGGAGCATGCTTTTAGTAGTCTAAAAAGAGCAAAACATTGATGCAGAAACTACAGAACCCAAACCACCAAAAAAGAAAAACTGGTGGCATCTGATTCAGATGATGAAAATGAACATGTGTCAGTCCGCACTGCATTGGATCATTATCAAACAGAACCTGTCATCAGCATGGAAGCATGTTCTCTGGAATGGTGGTTGAAACATGAAGGGACATATGAATCTTTAGCACACCTGGTAACTAAATATCTTGCAACACCAGCTACAACAGAAGAAAAAGCAGAAAGCATACAAGGAGTGGAAGAAGGGAGGGATCAGCAAGGAAAGCTACCTTATTGAGGTCAGAACATGTAGGGATAAAGTGAGACAAGCTAAAAGTCAAGTAGAGTTGGACCTTGCAAAGGGAATTAAAACCAATAGTAAAAGGTTCTAAAGCCATATAAATAAGAAGAAAACAAAGAAAGAAGAAGTGGGACCGCTAAACACTGAGGATGGAGTGGAGGTCAAGGATAATCTAGGCATGGCCCAATATGTAAACAAATACTTTGCTTAAGTCTTTAATAAGACTAAAGAGGATCTTAGGGATAATGGTGGCATGATAAATGGGAATGAGGATATGGAGGTAGACATTACCATATTTGAGGTAGAAACGAAACTCAAACAGCTTAATGGGACTAAATCGGGGGGCCCAGATAATCTTCATCCAAGAATATTAAAGGAATTGGCACATGAAATTACAAGCCCATTAGCAAGAATTTTTAATGAATTTGTAAACTCGGGGGTTGTACCGTATGATTGGAGAATTGCTAACATAGTTCCTATTTTTAAGAAAGGGAAAAAAAGTGATCCGGGTAATTATAGGCCTGTTAGTTTGACATCTGTAGTATGCAAGGTCTTGGAAAAAATTTTGAAGGAGAAAGTAGTTAAGGACATTGAAGTCAATGGTAAATGGGACAAAATACAACATGGTTTTACAAAAGGTAGATCGTGCCAAACCAACCTGATCTCCTTCTTTGAGAAAGTAACAGATTTTTTAGACAAAGGAAACACAGTGGATCGAATTTACCTAGATTTCAGTAAGGCATTTGATACCGTGCCACATGGGGACTTATTAGTTAAATTAGATAAGATGGGGGTTAATAGGAAAATTGAAAGGTGGATAAGGAATTGGTTAAAGGAGAGACTACAATGAGTCCTACTGAAAGGTGAACTGTCAGGCTGGAGGGAGGTTACCAGTGGAGTTCCTTAAGGATCGGTTTTGGGATCAATCTTATTTAATCTTTTTATTACTGACCTCGGCACAAAAAGTGGGAGTGTGCTAATACAGTTTGCGGATGATACAAAGCTGGGAGGTATTGCCAATTTAGAGAAGGACAGGGATATCCTACAGGAGGATTTGGATGACCTTGTAAACTGGAGTAATAGTAATAGGCTGAAATTTAATAGTGAGAAGTGTAAGGTCATGCATTTAGGAATTAATAACAAGAATTTTAGTTATAAGCTAGGGACACATCAATTAGAAGTAACGGAGGAGGAGAAGGACCTTGGAGTATTGGTTGATCATAGGATGACTGTGAGCTGCCAATGTGATATGGCCGTGAAAAAAGCTAATGTGGTCTAGGGATGCATCAGGAGAGGTGTTTCCAGTAGGGATAAGGAGGTTCTAGTACCGTTATACAAGGCACTGGTGAGACCTCACCTGGAATACCATGTGCAGTTCTGGTCTCCCATGTTCAAGAAGGATGAATTCAAACTGGAACAGGTACAGAGAAGGGCTACTAGGATGATCCGAGGAATGGAAAACTTGTCTTATGAAAGGAGACTCAAGGAGCTTGGCTTGTTTAGCCTAACTAAAAGAAGGTTGAAGGGAGATATGATTGCTCTCTATAAATATATCAGAAGGATAAATACAGGAGAGGGAGAGGAATTATTTAAGCTCAGTACCAATGTGGACACAAGAACAAATGGATATAAATTGGCCACCAGGAAATTTAGAGTAAAAATTAGACGACGGTTTCTAACCATCAGAGGAGTGAAGTTTTGGAATAGCCTTCCAAGGGAAGCAGTGGGGGCAAAAGATCTATCTGGCTTTAAGATTAAACTCGATAAGTTTATGGAGGAGATGGTATGATGGGATAACATGGTTTTGGTAATTAAATATTCATGGTAAATAGGCCAAATGCCTGTGCTGGGATATTAGATGGGGTGGGATCTGAGTTACCAAGGAAAGAATTTTCTGTAGTATCTGGCTGATGAATCTTGCCCATATGCTCAGGGTTTAGCTGATCGCCATATTGGGGTCGGGAAGGAATTTTCCTCCAGGGCAGATTGGAAGAGGCCGTGGAGGTTTTTCACCTTCCTCTGTAGCATGGGGCACGGGTCACTTGCTGGAGGATTCTCTGCTCCTTGAAGTCTTTAAACTATGATTTGAGGACTTCAATAGCACAGATATAGGTGTAAGGTTTTTTGCAGGAGTAGTGGGTGAAATTCTGTGGCCTGTGTTGTGCAGGAGGTCAGACTAGATGATCATAATGGTCCCTTCTGACCTAAATATCTATGAATCTATGAACAGGGCCATGCGAATGCCTGTTCTCACTTTCAGGTGACATTGTAAACAAGAAGCAGGCAGCATTAACTCCTATAAATTGTAAGCAACCTTGTTTGTCTTAGTGATTGGCTGAACAAGAAGTAGGACTGAGTGGCCTTGCAGACTCTGAAGTTTTACGTTGTTTTATTTTTGAATGCAGGTGGTTTTATTTTTTTACATAATTCTACATTTGTAAGTTCAACTTTCATGATAAAGAGATTGCACTACAGTACTTGTATGAGGTGAATTGCAAAATACAATTGTTTTTTACAGTGCAAATATTTGTAATAAATAAACTGAGCACTGTACACTTTGTATTCTGTGCTGTAGTTGAAATTAATGTGTTTGAAAATGTAGTAAACATCCAAAAATATTTAAAGTAAATGGTATTCTATTGTTATTTAACAGCGTGATTAATCACAATTAATTTTTTTAATCACTTGACAGCCCTATTAATTAGTAATATCTTCCCTTTTCTTTCTCTGTGTATTTCCATGCACCAAACTGTTAACAGATCACACAGCTGATACGGATCTGCTCTGCTGATTTATTGACAAGAGTTTGTTTATTCCACAGATTAGGACTTGCAGATGCCTACCAATGGTAAGTCTATAGCTTGGTCTACAAACAGTATCTGTTAAAGTTTATCCTCCGACTTCTTTAGTTGCAGCCAGAGTTGACTCTTTCATACCTTTCATTATTGCAGAAAATGGATTAACTTGCTGCTCATCAACAATTTTTAATATGAAATCCTTAAACTGTATGCAAAAAACCCAGAACGTTACTGAAAAATCCCAGGTGCTGTTGTATGAGATAAATAGAGCACAAAAACCACAAGCTATTTTTGATCTTTAGTGGCCACATGAAAAACTCCACTTGCAATTGGCAGGGTAGTAGTTGAAGTAATTACAGTTGTCCTCCTAAAGAAATAGAATGGAACAGTCCTTGAATTTAAGAAGGGAAAAATGGGCTCCCTGAGTTTTCTCCTATTAAAGTGACTGTCCAGACTGTGTCCCTTTTGAAAAATTATGAATTATTTGTATTATCATAATAATGCTTAGGATGTATCTGTTAATTATCTGGTAGAGGAGTAATGTTGCAAAGTGTTTCAAACGTCAGAGAGTTTATCAAAAAGTACTTGGGTAGCTAGAATAGCCGTTAGGGAGAAGAATGCTTTTTAAACTGATAACTTGGATTAAGAAGCTGTAATGAATGCAGGATTCCCTCCTGCATCCTGAAATTGCTTGGGAATAGCACAGCACAAGGTACCACAAGCTTCCACATCAGCAATGTGTAGGCAGGGCAAATGAAACTTCTTCCCATCTTTCATGGATTTGTAGGCCAGAAGGACCATGATGATGAGCTAGTCTGACTTACTGCTTAGCACAAGACATAGAATTTCACCCAGTAATTTTGGTGTCAAGTCCGTAAATTCTTTTGGAACTATGGCATATTGTGGAGGAATTCACTCACCGCAGGAGCACCTCCTAGTGGTCAGGCATGGCACAGTGGCTCTCTGCTCACTGAGTGCTGCCCCCTGATTGTCGCCCCAATGCTGCAGTAGTCTCTTTGCCCATCATTCCACCCTTCAGCCAGGTCATGATTTAGTCCGCCCCTTCTGGGGTAATAATGTCCCAGCTCAAAGGGACAAAAACTCTTCTATGCTTCCCCAAATCAGTAGTCAGTACACCCCCGGCTCTGCAGAGTTTCTCCTCACTCTGTCACAGAGAGCTGCTTCCCAGGGCTTTCTCTGGAGGCTCAGCTCCTCCCAAACCACTGACACTCATTCTGCCCTGGAGCCTGTCTTCTCCCAGGCCTGCTTTAGAAAGTCTCTTTCTCCCCAGCTGCCCTCTCCCTCCAGGAACAGTCTCAGGGTACCAGCTCCTTCCTGCAGGTCCTTCTATTGATCCTTTCCCTTAGTCTGGGCCTTCTTCCATTGCCAGCTTTCCTAGCCGTGCCCCTCTTTCAGGGCTTAACCCCTCTTTCAAATTTCTTACCCAGACCTGCCCTTCTCTTAGGGCCTGCTGCCCAGGGGTGTTCCCTTCCCGTGCAATCCAGCTTTCCTTCCCAGCCTTCCCCACATCTAGCTAGGATCCCAGGGCTTACCCCTCACTGCCTCGCTATTCCCAGAGAGGTATGGCAGACTCTTTTTTCCTCTTTCTCTCCATGGTGAAGCAGACTTAACTGAATAGTCTATAGCCACCAACTATAATTGCTAAGTACTCAGCCGCTGATATCCTTTCACTCTGCTCTGCGTCCATCAGGTGCCTTTCTGCTATGACCCCATTTCCCTGATATTTTTCTGAGTAACATGATATAACTTTTGTTACTTTAAGTTGTTTAAATTCCTCAAAAAGCTTTGCCCTTTTTTTAATCAAAGCTCTGACATACCCATAAAAGGTGATCAGTTTGTTTCTTTTACCCTACAGAATGCACATACTCCATCTTTGTTTGTTTGTTTTTTCAAGAGTTTTGTTTAAATCACAGTGTCCAGTCAGTACTCTAAACAAAATCACTTGATTTTTCCTATTCAAGCCCTGAAATATGTTGTTGTTCTCAACTCCACGGCACGGTTCAAAATATCTTCTACCTCTTCTTTCGTTGATCCAAAGATTTTGCCATCCTTCTTTGAAATTTTTCTGTACTACACTTTAGAATTCCCATTTATTCACGGTGTTTCTATGTCAATCCTTCCATTTCTTACAGTGCTTTTGGCTGCTTTGTCCCACCTTTTCAGTCCCTCTTTACCCCAATATGCACTGGGATTCAGGCTAAGCTACATGTTTCCCCATCGGTATTAACTCTGTCACTGGAAATATAATTTGATTGATTAAATCACTTCTGCGTTCGGAGAGGCCCTTTCTTATTGCCATAAGGCCTGAAACTGAGTCTGAAAAAATGACCGCCGCTGCTGGGCGTCAGCCCCTTTCTGCTAGAGACGTTCTCTCTTTATACTAACCATCTTTCTCCTGCCCAGTTAAGGCTGGCTTCTCATCCAGGTGCAGCTTGGTACTGTTAATTGGCCTCTCGGGCCCATATTAGCCCCTTCAGCGTCCGTGTGAGATGCATCTTTTGGAGACATCCAGTCATGACTTAAAGATTGCGAGTGAGGGAGAATCCTCCACATCCGTAGGTAGGAATGCAGGCCGAGAGCAGCTCATCTGCACTGCACATTTTGTCAGAAAGCTGCCACGGGCTCGGGACATGGAGGGTGCTCAAGTTCAATAGCTGTAGCCGGTCTCTTGCTTACTCGTTGCACCCATAGAGCTGAGAATGGTGATTGAGACAAATCACAGGAACACAGGAGTTGTCATAGTACATCAGATGATTGATCCAATTAGGCTGCTCTCCTGCTCTCAGAAGTGCCTGGTGCTTCTGAGGAATGTGGCACCTAGTTTAATTGCACACAGCTGTAGTGTGTCTGGAGAGTGGAGGGTAACTTCTTACTATTTCCCATAGGAGGTCACCTTAAGCCCTGCAGCATTCAACCTGATTGTGCATGAATAGGGTTCTGCTGTTTGGCTGGATTTTAAACAATAGCTCTATGAAGATCCATGCTGGGAGATTGTGGCAGGCTATTTATGTAATGGCTATCAACAGTAGCACGAAGGCTGTGCCATATCTTTCTAACTTTCCTTGGGGAAGCACAAGGAGTCATTGTCAACAGCCTGTCTGTGTTGGTGCATGGGGTTTCCATCATGTTCTGGAGGCACTTTCTATTCTGTCTCCACCCTCCCATCAACCGTACCTCCCATCAGGAAAAATGTGCCCTCAGGACACAGCATAGGGAGCCATTGACACTGTCGTAGCACTTGCAGCTCAACAGAGTAATAGCTTCTCATTTGGTACCTGGATTCCGCAGGGGCTTGTGCGCTGGAAATCCCTGGATAGGAGTGCACAAAAGTGCTCCTAACCCCTGATCTCTAAAGTCCACCCAAAGAGCAGGCAGTTATTGAGCTGATCTGCTTCGCTGTATCTGCTCCTAATTATCCATCAGTATTACAGCGGGATCAGTGGCGAATCCCCGAGTTGCAGTTGCACTGAGACTGACAATTCCAGCAGGACGGAACTTGCTTTCTTTACATTTTAATGATTGAATTTAGTCTCCAAATTCGACACACTAGCTCATTGGAGCGTAGTTGAAACTTCTATGTGATTTTTAAAGTAAGATATTGACTAACATTTGCACAGGAAATGCTTTAAAATGCTCCTTTTCTGAGATCCTGCATAGAACAGAGTATCTTTGTTTGCCTCTTCCTCCCACTGAGCATTGTGGGACCTTGGAAATCACAATCTGGCCGCTCCTCAGTGTGTTATTTAAGGAGTGGCTTGCCTCTAATGGACCCATTGTACCACTGGGAGAGGAGGGTGGAAGGAGAGAATCAGTGATCTGAAGCAGACAGTGTTTCTAGTCCCATCATTTATTCAGCTGACGAGTGGGCTTTAATAAGAAAATACAGTAAAGTTCCTGAACCCATCTTGATCTTTCAGTTAGATACATTGTGTGTGTGTTGTAGATTTTCCTTTTGATTGGCATTGGAGAGGGACGTTCAGCATTGGTTTGTGCAGTTATTGAGATTATTTCCACTGTCCTTTCTTTCACACTGTAACTTGCAAGGAACTCGGTCACCTCATTTTAATGCTACTGGTTATCAGATTTCGGTATAAGCATCAGAGGGGCAGAGTGGTCCAGTTTCTAGGACACTGGACTCGGGGGGGAATCAGGAGATCTGAGTTTTCTGGCTCTGCCGTGTCTTTGTTTCCCCTCCCACCCTTTGTCTATCTTGCCTGTTTAGATTGTAAACTTGTTGGGGCAAGGACTGTCTCTCGCTATGTATTTGTACAGCGCCTAGCACAATGGGGGCCTTTAGACGCTACCATAATAATAACAGGAACACTTTGTCCCCGAGCTGCTAGTTCTTGTACCGTGCCCACCCACACTGCACGTAGCAGCCCAGATACTCTCTAGATATTGGACTCGCTTCCTCATTCTGACTTTCATCGTGGACATAAATGTTGAAAGTAGCTTCACACTTGTCCCATTGGCATCTCTGCCCAGGGATCTGGATTTTCTAGCATTCGCTCAGTGGGATAGCGACAGAGCAGATGGGTACATGTGATCTGCTCTTTGGAGATGGAGTCTGTTCTGTCCCATTGGAATTCATTCCCTTTTTGACTGGAGGAGGGCTAGCCAAGCTGGGCATCTCCATGTTGTAATATACTCCTCTGAGCCTCAATGGCAAGTATGATCTTTCTATCAATATGCTGAATAGGATAGAGGTGACCCTCTGTGGCAACAGAATAAGGAAAGAATGTAATGCCATTAGAAGTAAAAACGATCTAAAGCCATGTCATTTTAACTTCTTTCTACCTTTGTGACCCACTGGCTCCTCACTCCCACTCCCCTCCTTTATTATACAGTGGGGAGCAGGGCAGCAGAGGTGACCTGAGATACAGCAGTACTCACTGGCAGCGGGTGAGCTTCATCTGTTCTAGCATTTCCAACCAATGGGTAATAGCAGCATTGATAGGCCGCATCTCCTCTTTGAGCCACAGTGCAAATGTTAAACTCACAATCCCCCTCTGAGGCGGGGAAATCATGTCTTCCTTATTTCATCGATGGGGAACTGACCTGCCCATAATTGCACGCAGTAAGTCAGTGTCAGAACTGGCTGATTTGAAGTCAAGGGGCACTTTTCCATTGACTCCAGGGAGTGCTGATTCAAGCCTTTGTCTTTGGTTCATGGAGCTAAGTTTTGATCCGACTGCCTCTCCAACACAGCATGTCCTGTGTGGAACAGAAGCAGACATTATACCTACCATCAGTACGTAGCAACAGAGCCTGGATTTTAACTGAAATATTCAATTTAAAATACGTAAGGCCAGAAGGGGACCACCACTCTGATCATCCAGTCTGGCCTCCTGCATGTGTATTTCACCCTGTAGGGTCCTGAACAGCATAGGAAACCGAGAGAAACTTTGAGATGCAAAACTGAGGTTGTTTGAGGTCAGCATTGATCAACCCAAAGGTTCAAGGCCTTTTCCAATGGGAAGAAAATCAGTTTCTTCCCAGATGTGAGCAAAATCTTTTTCTTTCTGCTCTCGTCACTCGTGGAGCGTTGGATCAGTCAACAAAGCAAGATTTCTTTCGGATTGTTGTAATTTCACTAGCACGTCTTTCAGTTTTACAAAGCATTTCCCCACCTTGAATGTTCAGGTGCGTGGGGTGCCCAGCACCTCTGTTCTTTCAGGTTTCAGAGTAGCAGCCGTGTTAGTCTGTATCCTCAAAAAGAAAAGGGGGACTTGTGGCACCGTAGAGACTAACAAATTTATTTGAGCATAAGCTTTCGTGAGCTACAGCTCACTTCATTGGATGCATTGAGTGAAAAATACAGTGGGGAGATTTATATACATAGAGAACATGAAACAATTGGTGTTACCATACACACTGTAACGAGAGAGTGATCACTTAAGGTGATCCATTACCAGCAGGAGAGCGGAGGGGGACCTTTTGTAGTGATGATCAAAGTGGGCCATTTCCAGCAGTTGACAAGAACGTCTGAGGAACAGTGGTGAGGGGGGACAAACATGGGGAAATAATTTTACTATTTATGTAAATGACCCATCTACTCCCAGTCTCTATTCAAGCCTAAGTTAATTGTATCCAGTTTGCAAATTAATTTCAGTTCAGCAGATGGACAGTGCCAGAAGATTAGCCAGAAGTCACCTACTACAGGACAGGCCCAACAAAGAAAATAACAGAACGCCACTAGCCGTCACCTTCAGCCCCCAACTAAAACCTCTCCAGCTCGTCATCAAGGATCTACAACCTATCCTGAAGGACGACCCATCACTCTCACAGATCTTGGGAGACAGGCCAGTCCTTGCTTACAGGCAGCCCCCCAACCTGAAGCAAATACTCACCAGCAACCACACACCACACAACAGAACCACTAACCCAGGAACCTATCCTTGCAACAAAGCCCGTTGCCAACTGTGTCCACATATCTATTCGGGGACACCATCACAGGGCCTAATCACATCAGCCACACTATCAGAGGCTTATTCACCTGCGCATCTACCAATGTGATATATGCCATCATGTGCCAGCAATGCCCCTCTGCCATGTACATTGGCCAAACTGGACAGTCTACGTAAAAGAATAAATGGACACAAATCAGACGTCAAGAATTATAACATTCAAAAACCAGTCGGAGAGCACTTCAATCTCTCTGGTCACTCGATTACAGACCTAAAAGTGGCAATACTTCAACAAAAATATTTCAAAAACAGACTCCAAGGAGAGACTGCTGAATTGGAATTAATTTGCAAACTGGATACAATTAACTTAGGCTTGAATAGAGACTGGCAGTGGATGGGTCATTACACAAAGTAAAACTATTTCCCCGTGTTTATTCCTCCTCTCCCCCCCCCCCCCCCAAACGTTCTTGTCAACAGCTGGAAATGGCCCATCTTGATTATCACTACAAGATTCCCCCCCCCCCCCCCCCCAGCTCTCCTGCTGGTAATAGCTCACCTTACCTGATCACTCTCCTTACAGTGTGTATGGTAACACCCATTGTTTCATGTTCTCTATGTATATAAATCTTCCCACTGTATTTTCCACCTCATGCATCCGATGAAGTGAGCTGTAGCTCACGAAAGCTTATGCTCAAATAAATTTGTTAGTCTCTAAGGTGCCACAAGTCGTCCTCCTCTGTTCTTTCAGGCTCACTTCTTTAACCAGCAGAGGGCAAGGAGATTTCAGTGTAATGAGGGGATTAAAAGGAATGGATTATGTTGTTTGGAAAGGAGACAGAAAAGGTAGAAATACATCCTACCGAGAATGGTAGTGAAGAGGGTGCTCCTTTTCGCTGTGCCGTGTAATACAGCAACAGGGCATGTGACAAAGATAAAAGGATACATGTTTGAAATGGATGAAAGGAAATGCTTTTTGAACTTGGTATATAATAAACTTCTGGAATTCACCACCCTGGGATGTTATTGCAGTGCATAGTTTAGCAAGATTCAAAGGTTACACAGGCTATCAACTCTTCAGCTGCAGGGCATAAACTGATTGCCAGCTGGGGTCATGGAAAAATATTTCCCTTCATGGAATTACATTGTGCAGTCAGCCAGGTGCAGGGGGAGCAGTTCACTTGCCTCTTAAGCTTCATGTGTGAGCCACTGCAAGAGGCAGGATGCTGGGCTAGTCTGTGGCTCTTTCATGGTGGAAAATGTGCAGCGTGCAGCTTGTTGAATAAAGAGATCCTCCAGGAGCATTTTCCAGCATAAAGGAAATTTTCCGTGCATCTGCCACAACCTGCCTTTTCTCTTGTCAGTGCAGTATTGAAAATGTCTCAGCTCCACCACTGGTGATGCGCTGACAGGGAAAGCAGTCATCAGAAATGGGTTAAGTGCCTGATCCAAAGTCCATTGAAGGCAGTGGGAGCTTTCCATTAACTTTAATGGGCTCTAGATCAGCGCCCAGGTCTGAATGCGTAGGTTAGCCTAGTGCAGGTGTGAGCAGCCACATTGCAAAGCCCTACCCAAACCCAAGTTGTTGTATCCTGTGTGTGTGTGTTGCTGCGGTTTCTGGGGATATATTCCAGGGTTGTTTGTGCTGTAGTACACTGAGCTGCTGTATGATTCTTTCCTAGTGAATTTTGGGAGAACTTGTCTGTCCTTCCGGGCACATGGGGAGAATTGTGGGAAGGCATTAGACATCTGCCGGCGCTTCAGTGTTTTAGCCTGCATCCTCACTGCAAAGCGGGTGTGTTAACAGCCTGTGCAAAAGCTCTAACCTGTACTCCGAGCTGGGCCAGCTAGCCTGGGTTTAAAACATTACCAACCCCAGATGTGAGAGGGTTTTGTGTGTGTGTGTGTGAACGGGAGAGGAGGGGAACGAGGGGCAACACCTGAGGAAGTGCCCGAGTGAAGGTGAAGACATACCTTTAATGCCAAGCCCTATTAGGCAATGGAATAGTGTGCCAGGGCACGTTTTGGCAACCCCATCACTTAGGACATTTAAAATGGGACTGGGTGGAAAATTAAAGAATCCCTGTAGGGCAAAATTCAGCATCAGTGGGGGAAGGACTAAATGAGCTAATTAGATGTCTTCCATTTCTAACTACAGATACTTTCGATGTTGCAAGAGTCTGGGTCAAGCAAAGTAATTAAGATGAAGGAAAAATTCTAAATGGAAAGAATCGCTTTCATTATCTGAGCATAACCATGTTGTGAATGTAACTATTTAAATTGCAGGTATCTAGATCTCCGGCAGTTTGGATCGGCCCCTCATGGAGGCTTCGGAATGGGGTTTGAGCGCTACCTGCAGTGCATCTTGGGAGTGGATAATATCAAAGATGTTATTCCTTTCCCGAGGTTTCCTCACTCCTGTCTTTTGTAGCTCCATGGCTGACTCACATGGACCTGTCTGCGCTGGAGTGTTTGTATGTATAATGTGTCTGCATATGACTGCTTGTGATGACATTGGGGAAAGAGGGAGAGAATTTTTGTACCAAATAATCTTGTGGTAAATTTAATGGAGGGAGTTTGGGAGCGAGACTTTTCTTGGGAGATTTTAGACCCTACCATTTCTTAGTATTATTTATATAGTACTTTAAATTGTCAAAGCAATGAATCTTGCTTAACTAAGGGGTTAAAATCCTCATGGGAGGAACAAAAGTTAGGACTATAATGAATAAACATTGTTGAGAGCTGATATTTTTTAATGCAAGATTGTTAATAAGGGGGTGCGACGCAAGGACAGGACTGGGAGCCAGGAGTGCTATGAGGCTTAATTGCATGTCTGTACAGTGCTTTGAAGACTGAGTGTGATAGAACTGCATGGTGTTACCATTACTGTGACACATTTGCTTTTAGGGTATGTCTACACTACGAAATTAGGTCGAATTTATAGAAGTCTTTTTTTTAGAAATCGGTTTTATATGTTCGAGTGTGTGTGTCCCCACAGAAAATGCTCTAAGTGCATTAAGTGCATTAACTCAGCGGAGTGCTTCCACAGTACCGAGGCTAGAGTCGACTTCCGGAGTGTTGCACTGTGGGTAGCTATCCCACAGTTCCCGCAGTCTCCGCTGCCCATTGGAATTCTGGGTTGAGATCCCAATGCCTGATGGGGCTAAAACATTGTCGTGGGTGGTTCTGGGTACATATCGTCAGGCCCCCGTTCCCTCCCTCCCTCCATGAAAGCAAGGGCAGACAATCGTTTTGCGCCTTTTTTCCTGAGTTACCTGTGCAGACGCCATACCACGGCAAGCATGGAGCCCGCTCAGCTCCCTGTCACCGTATGTCTCCTGGGTGCTGGCAGACGCAGTACTGCATTGCTACACAGTAGCAGCAACCCATTGCCTTGTGACAGCAGACGGTGCAATAGGACTGGTAGCCGTCATCGTCATGTCTGAGGTGCTCCTGGCCACGTCGGCCAGGAGCGCCTGGGCAGACATGGGCGCAGGGACTAAATTTGGAGTGACTTGATCAAGTCATTCTCTCAAGTCCTGCAGTCAGTCCTATTGAACCATCTTATGGTGAGCAGGCAGGCGATATGGATTGCTAGCAGTCGTATTGTACCATCTTCTGCCAGGCAGGCAAGAGATGAGGATGGCTAGCAGTCGTATTGTACCATCTTCTGCCAAGCAGCCCTGATATATGGATGGCATGCAGTCCTTCTGCACCTCTGCTGCCAGCCAAAGATGTAAAAGATAGATGGAGTGTATCAAAACAAGAAATAGACCAGCTTTGTTTTGTAATCATTTGCTTCCTCCCCTCCCCCGTCTAGGGGACTCATTCCTCTAGGTCACACTGCAGTCACTCACAGAGAAGGTGCAGCGAGGTAAATCTAGCCATGTATCAATCAGAGGCCAGACTAACCTCCTTGTTCCAATAAGAACAATAACTTAGGTGCACCGTTTCTTATTGGAACTCTCCGTGAAGTCCTGCCTGAAATACTCCTTGATGTCAAGCCACCCCTTTGTGATTTTAGCTCCCTGAAGCCAACCCTGTAAGCCGTGTCGTCAGTCGCCCCTCCCTCCGTCAGAGCAACGGCAGACAATCGTTCCGCGCCTTTTTTCTGTGCGGACGCCATACCAAGGCAAGCATGGAGGCCGCTCAGATCACTTTGGCAATTAGGAGCACATTAAACATCACACGCATTTTCCAGCAGTATATGTGGCACCAGAACCTTGCGGAGCGATACCGGGCGAGGAGGCGACGTCAGCGCGGTCACGTGAGTGATCAGGACATGGACACAGATTTCTCTGAAAGCATGGGCCCTGGCAATGTATGCATCATGGTGCTAATGGGGCAGGTTCATGCTGTGGAATGCCGATTCTGGGCTCGGGAAACAAGCACAGACTGGTGGGACCGCATAGTGTTGCAGGTCTGGGACAATTCCCAGTGGCTGCGAAACTTTTGCATGCGTAAGGGCACTTTCATGGAACTTTGTGACTTGCTTTCCCCTGCCCTGAAGCGCATGAATACCAAGATGAGAGCAGCCCTCACAGTTGAGAAGCAAGTGGCAATAGCCCTGTGGAAGCTTGCAACGCCAGACAGCTACTAGTCAGTCGGGAATCAATTTGGAGTGGGCAAATCTACTGTGGGGGCTGCTGTGATGAAAGTAGCGCATGCAATCAAAGATCTGCTGATATCAAGGGAAGTGACCCTGGGAAATGTGCAGGTCATAGTGGATGGCTTTGCTGCAATGGGATTCCCTAACTGTGGTGGGGGCCATAGACGGAACCCATATCCCTATCTTGGCACCGGAGCACCAAGCCTGCGAGTACATAAACCGCCAGGGGTACCTTTCAATAGTGCTGCAAGCTCTGGTGGATCACAAGGGACGTTTCACCAACATCAACGTGGGATGGCCGGGAAAGGTACATGATGCTCGCATCTTCAGGAATTCTGGTCTATTTCAAAAGCTGCAGGAAGGGACTTTATTCCCAGACCAGAAAATAACTGTTGGGGATGTTGAAATGCCTATAGTTATCCTTGGGGACCCAGCCTACCCCTTAATGCCATGGCTCATGAAGCCGTACACAGGCAGCCTGGACAGTAGTCAGGAGCTATTCAACTACAGGCTGAGCAAGTGCAGAATGGTGGTAGAATGTGCATTTGGACGTTTAAAAGTGTGCTGGCGCAGTTTACTGACTTGCTTAGACCTCAGCGAAACCAATATTCCCACTGTTATTACTGCTTGCTGTGTGCTCCACAATATCTGAGAGAGTAAGGGGGAGACGTTTATGGTGGGGTGGGAGGTTGAGGCAAATCGCCTGGCTGCTGGTTACGCACAGCCAGACACCAGGGCGGTTAGAAGAGCACAGGAGGGCGCGGTACGCATCAGAGAAGCTTTGAAAACCAGTTTCATGACTGGCCAGGCTACGGTGTGAAAGTTCTGTTTGTTTCTCCTTGATGAAACCCCCCCCCCGCCCCTTGGTTCACTCTACTTCCCTGTAAGCTAACCACCCTCCCCTCCTCCCTTCGATCACTGCTTGCAGAGGCAATAAAGTCATTGTTGCTTCACATTCATGCATTCTTTATTCATTCATCACACAAATAGGGGGATGACTACCAAGGTAGCCCAGGAGGGGTGGTGGAGGAGGGAAGGAAAATGCCACACAGCACTTTAAAAGTTTACAACTTTAAAATTTATTGAATGCCAGCCTTCTTTTTTTTTTGGGAAATCCTCTGTGGCAGAGTGGCTGGTTGGCCGAAGGCCCCCCCCCCACTGCATTCTTGTGCGTCTGGGTGTGGGGGCTATGGAACTTGGGGGGGAGGGTGGTTGGTTACACAGGGGCTGTAGTGGCAGTCTGTGCTCCAGCTGCCTTTGCTGCAGCTCAGCCATACACTGGAGCATACTGGTTTGATCCTCCAGCAGCCTCAGCGTTGAATCCTGCCTCCTCTCATCACGCTGCTGCCACATTTGAGCTTCAGCCCTGTCTTCAGCTCGCCACTTACTCTCTTCAGCCCGCCACCTCTCCTCCCGGTCATTTTGTGCTTTCCTGCACTCTGACATTATTTGCCTCCACACATTCGTCTGTGCTCTGTCAGTGTGGGAGGACAGCATGAGCTCAGAGAACATTTCATCACAAGTGCGTTTTTTTTTCTTTCTAATCTTCACTAGCCTCTGGGAAGGAGAAGATCCTGTGATCATTGAAACACATGCAGCTGGTGGAGGGAAAAAAAGGTATTTAAAAAGACGCATTTTATAAAACAGTGGCTACAGTCTTTCAGGGTAAACCTTGCTGTTAACATTACATACATAGCACATGTGCTTTCGTTCCAAGGTCGCATTTTGCCACCCCCCACCGCGTGGCTACCGCCTCAACCTCCCCCCTCCCCGTGGCTAACAGCGGGGAACATTTCTGTTCAGCCACAGGCAAACATCCCAGCAGGAACTGGCACCTCTGAATGTCCCCTGAAGAAAAGCACCCTATTTCAACCAGGTGACCATGAATGATATCTCACTCTCCTGAGGATAACACACAGAGATAAAGAACCGATGTTGTTTGAACGCCAGCAAACATACAATGCAATGCGTTGTTGTACAATGATTCCCGAGTACGTGTTACTGGCCTGGAGTGGTAAAGTGTCCTACCATGGTGGATGGAATAAGGCTGCCCTCCCCAGAAACCTTTTGCAAAGGCTTTGAGAGTACATCCAGGAGAGCCGCGAATGCCAGGACAAATTAATCCTTTCACATGCTTGCTTTTAAACCATGTATAGTATTTTAAAAGGTACACTCACCGGAGGTCCCTTCTCCGCCTGTCGGGTCCAGGAGGCAGCCTTGGGTGGGTTCGGGGGGTACTGGCTCCAGGTCCAGGGTGAGAAACAGTTCCTGGCTGTCGGGAAAAGCGGTTTCTCCACTTGCTTGCTGTGAGCTATCTACAACCTCCTCCTCCTCATCATCTTCTTCATCCCCAAAACCTGCTTCCGTGTTGCCTCCATCTCCATTGAAGGAGTCAAACAACATGGCTGGGGTAGTGGTGGCTGAATCCCCTAAAATGGCATGCAGCTCATCATAAAAGCGGCATGTTTGGGGTTCTGACCCGGAGCGGCCGTTGGCCTCTCTTGTTTTCTGGTAGGCTTGCCTCAGCTCCTTAAGTTTCACGCGTCACTGCTTTGGGTCCCTGTTATGGCCTCTGTCCTTCATGTCCTGGGAGATTTTGACAAAGGTTTTGGCATTTCGAAAACTGGAACAGAGTTCTGATAGCACGGATTCCTCTCCCCATACAGTGATCAGATTCCGTACCTCCCGTTCAGTCCATGCTGGAGCTCTTTTGCGATTCTGGGACTCCATCATGGTCACCTGTGCTGATGAGCTCTGCATGGTCACCTGCAGCTTGGCATGCTGGCCAAACAGGAAATGAGATTCAAAAGTTTTCGCAGTTCTTTTCCTGTCTACCTGGCCAGTGCATCTGATTTGAGAGTGCTGTCCAGAGTGGTCACAATGGAGCACTCTGGGATAGCTCCCGGAGGCCAATACCGTCAAATTGTGTCCACAGTACCCCAAATTCGACCCGGCAAGGCCTATTTAAGCGCTAATCCACTTGTCAGGGGTGGAGTAAGGAAATTGATTTTAAGAGCCCTTTAAGACGAAATAAAGGGCTTCATCATGTGGACGGGTGCAGGTTTACATCAATTTAATGCTGCTAAATTCAACCTAAAGTCCTAGTGTAGACCAGGGCTAAGAAACGGCTATTGCAAAGAGAGATTTTCCCGCCCTGAATTAAAAGCACGTACATGTTGAGGTTGGAAAGTAGATCCTAATCAGCTGAATCTTGTCAGGAAAAATGTCTCTTCTTTGTAACTGCCGGGGTGAGGGAGTTGGTGGCAGTTGATTTTGTGAGTCAGTAAAGATGCATGGTTGGCTTTTTCTCTCATGGTTTGTTTTTCAGTCAGAAGATTTTGGTGTTCATCATAATGGTGATTCTTTCAACCTGTTCAGCACCTGAATCCTTTACCTTACACCAGACACAGAGCTCTGTAAGAGGTGATCTATGCATACTGTCTTAAAGAGAATGCAAATTCGTGGGAAGAAAGAAGTGTTCGGTTAAGTGGAAGTACCTTTAAGCCTCTGAAGCCAATGTGTACTTTCCCATTTTTATTGAGAAATGATTTCACATTCAACTGGCCAAGCAGATTTACCTGTGTTTGTAACGCCACCCTACAACCAATACGCGCTCCCAGTCGTTGTATATCATGACTCTCGTCACTGCAGGATCTGATACAATTTTTGATAGATTTTTCCTCCTAATGCCCCTAGGTGGGTAGAGAAGAATTTCTCCCCGTTGTGCAGATGGGAACTGTGTGTAAATTAAGTGACTTGTCCAAGGTCACACAGGAAACTTGTGGTTGAGTTGGGACTTAAACCCAGGCTCCCTGAGTTGCAGTCCAGTGGCCCAGTCTACAGCGCCACCCTTCTTACCTTACACATACTGTCATAATCCTGACCTGTGAGCTCTCTGGGGCAGGGTTTTGTGTCTCTCATTTGTATAATGCCTACCACAACGGACCCTAAGCACTGCTGTAGAATAAATAATATGTACAGAAAAGGACTTAAAAAGAATTGGGTTATTTTTAATGACTACCATGTAAATAGCTGTATGGAGTGTGCAGGAAATGCAGCAGAGCTGAAATAATTTTTCTCCCACGCAGGTGAAAGAGAGTGAAAACCAATGATTAGATAACGTTACTCTCTCACAGATGTCACCAGTGTTGTGTGCAGCAGTTTTACACTATCAAACCTTGAGTATCCAAAAACTATTTCTCCAGGCCAAGGCCAGTGCCCCTCAATGTATCACACACATTGAGAAGTCCCTCTTGTATCTACATTCTTTTCATGTTTGATTAAACGAGTGTTTAGTGGGCATTTGTTGGTATATAGCTCCCAGTGTACTCCAGGGAATTATCCCTCTACATTTAGGGCCTGATTCAAAGACTCCCGTTGACATCAGTGGGCTTTGGGCCAGACCCTAATTTTGTAATTGCCCCTTGGTTAGCTGCAAGATTTGGAAAAACTCCTTCAGTCAGACAGCTCCATACTTGCAACATTACTAAGTAGCCTCCAGAAGTATATGGTATCCTTGCCAAAGTTATCAGTAACTTAAACTCACAAAATGGCCACACTGCCACAGCTGCAATCTTAGAGGCATTTGAACTAGTTCCCCAGCACACAGATTGTTTGTTTGTTATTGTTTAACATTTATTGGGCTGCCATAAGTGACAGGAATGAAGTGGGGAGTTGACAGCTCAATAAGCAGGCAGATCTGAATGACAGGGCAGGGTAAATGGAGAAGGGCCTTAAAGGCAAAGGTAAAGAGTTTACAGTTGATGCAGTGGAAGACACAAAGAAGGGGGTGATGTAGGCAGCCTGACAAGCCGGGAACAATGATTCTGGCAGCAGTGTTTTGAATGGGCTTAAGGGGAGCAGTGTGGTTAATACCAAGGCCAAAGAGGAGGAGATCACAATAGCATAAGATAACGATGGCCTGAGCCAAGAGCATTGACAGTCTGGACAAACAGAAAAGGTCAAACCTTTGAAATATTATGTATGTTGAAGTAGCAAAAGTTGGGCATATTGTTGAGAGAGCCAGGTCGAAGTTGCTGCCCGTATTAAGGCTGAAGGCTGGTGAGTGGTGTCCATGGTGATGGAGAAACTAGGGAGAGGTGAAGGCTTGAGATGAAGCGTGAGATTGATTGATAGATTTTGTGGCCGGAAGGAACCATTAGATCATCTAGTCTGACCTCCTGCATAACACAGGCCAGTTTAATCCAATTACCCCTGTATCAAGCCCAATAACTTGTTTTTCTAAAGCATATAATCCAGAAAGGCATCTGCTCTTCATTTGAAGACTTCAAGAGATTGTGAATCCACCACTTCTCTTGGCAGTTTGTTTCAATGATTAAGCGCCCTTATTGTTAATTTTTTTTTGCCTTATTTTTTATTTGGTTTTGTCTGGCTCTGGTTCTTGTTTTGCCTTTCTTCACTAGAGAACAAGATCAGAAGCTCAGTTGACCTTGAGGGCAATCTGTATCTCTCTGTGAAAGCTGTTGAAGAAGGAGGGACATTACCAGGATTGAGGCCCGGGTGGTGGTGCTGTCTGAGGGCATGTCTACACTTACCTCCGGAGCGATCGATCCAGCGGGGGTCGATTTATCGCGTCGAGTGAAGACGCGATAAATCGACCACTGAGCGCGCTCCCATCAACTCTGGTACTCCACCAGAGTGAGAAGTGTACGCGGAGTCGACGGGGGAGTGTCAGCAGTTGACCTACCCCAGTGAAGACATTGCAGTAAGTAGCTCTAAGTATGTTGACTTCAGCTACGCTATTTTCATAGCTGAAGTTAGGTAACTTAGACTTAGTCTCCCCCCCACCTCCCCAGGTGTAGATCAGGCCTGAGGCGAGTATTGTGACTGGCACTCCTGCACATTTGAAAGTTCCTGTGAGAGCTGAACTGCACGTTAGGCCTCCTGGTCCCTACTCCCTTGCAGCCAGTTTTCTAGGTATCTAGTGAGTGTGGGAGTCCTTTCCCTTCTGAGGCTGGCATTGTTAGCATCATGCCTGTCAAGGTTCCTCCCCCACTCTGATCTCTAGGGTACAGATGTGGGGACCTGCATGAAAAACCTCCTAAGCTTATCTTTACCAGCTTAGGTCAAAACTTCCCCAAGGTACAAAGTATTCCACCCGTTGTCCTTGGACTGGCCGCTACCACCACCAAACTAATACTGGTTACTGGGGAAGAGCTGTTTGGACGCGTCCTTCCCCCCAAAATACTTCCCAAAACCTTGCACCCCACTTCCTGGACAAGGTTTGGTAAAAAGCCTCACCAATTTGCCTAGGTGACTACAGACCCAGACCCTTGGATCTTAAGAACAATGAACAATCCTCCCAACACTTGCACCCCCCCTTTCCTGGGAAATGTTGGATAAAAAGCCTCACCAATTTGCATAGGTGACCACAGACCCAAACCCTTGGATCTGAGAACAATGAAAAAGCATTCAGTTTCTTACAAGAAGACTTTTAATAAAAATAGAAGTAAATAGAAATAAAGAAATCCCCCCTGTAAAATCAGGATGGTAGATATCTTACAGAGTAATTAGATTCAAAAACATAGAGAACCCCTCTAGGCAAAACCTTAAGTTACAAAAAAGATACACAGACAGAAATAGTTATTCTATTCAGCACAATTCTTTTCTCAGTCATTTAAAGAAATCATAATCTAACACATACCTAGCTAGATTACTTACTAAAAGTTCTAAGACTCCATTCCTGGTCTATCCCCGGTAAAGACCAGCATAGACAGACCCAGACCCTTTGTTTCTCTCCCTCCTCCCAGCTTTTGAAAGTATCTTGTCTCCTCATTGGTCATTTTGGTCAGGTGCCAGCGAGGTTACCTTTTGCTTCTTAACCCTTTACAGGTGAGAGGAGCTTTCCCCTGGCCAGGAGGGATTTCAAAGGGGTTTACCCTTCCCTTTATATTTATGACAATGCCATAGGTACGTAATGCTAGCAGGTATTGCCAAGGATGAGTTGATTTTCCCTGGGATTTCCATTTGGTATGTCATGCATTTCCCTCAAATTTTATCCTAGAATAAAAGGAAGTTAATTTAGAGGTTTGGGAAGGTCGTTCCTGTTGGATGTATAGTAAGTGAAGCATGCCAAGAATTTTGCTGGGTCTTCATTTAGAATCTGTCTTCATTTACTGGTTGCAGCAAAATAAAGACTTTTTCACTTTTGGAAGTAAGATCCTCTTGATTATTTACACTTAGCAATCCGTTCTTAATGTAAACATGCACTAAGGCAAGTTAAACTGGGGGCTTTTGAATGCAGTAAAGAGATTGGCTCTCATGTCTGGGTCTCCAGCCCAGACACTACATGCAACCACAAAGCCAGTCAGCGAGCCATCACTGCCACATCTCAGGTTTCTCAGCAATCCAGCGGCCTGAGATTAGACTTGATACATTTAATAAACTTTGCTTGTTGTCCACAAAAACTGCATGCATAGAAACTGGCACAGAATTGTGGGAGAGGAATTTTGAAGCACTGCAAATAACAATAATAATAATAAAAATGCTGTTGATTCTGAACACTGATGTACTGAAACTCTTTCAGCCAAGAGCTTCTCCATAGGAATATTGAACATCCGGAGATTCCAAGAAGGCTACAAACGTGAGGATACTGTGTTTCTTCCAAACTATCTAGAGAAGAGATACTTTTAGATTCAGTTTTAACTTTTAAAAAATAAAATACTTTAGCTTCCTCACCTCTAAATATTACAGGGGCCCAGTAATCAGCCTGGGAACTGGGGCCCATCTATCATAAAGATTAACTTCCTCCATTTATTATTATTTAGTATTTGTATAATGGTAGGGCCTGGCCGCTTCAGTCATGGACCAGGATCCCATTGTGCTAGGTACTGTACAAGCACAGGACAAAAAAGACAGCCATGGCCCCCAAATATTGACAATCTCCCCATGCAAAACTGCCACAGTTACCAATGGCAGGAACACCTGCACTAGAGTCCCACTAGCATATAGGGCAGCTGGCAGGGGACACGGGTTTGGAACCTATTCCCCTGCTTGGCCCATAATAGCTGATAGTTGATAGGCCATTGGGGCCCATTGGTTTTCCCCAGGAGTGAGGGGCTAGCAAAGCTCTAATCAGAGATCTTAAATATGGGTTTGGCTGTGGGCCAGTATTAGGTGTTGTAGAAGGGGGAGGGGAGTTACAGAAGTGATTTGTTCCATGGGGGTTTGAGAATTGTCATGAGCAAAGGACAGACAGACGTTCCCTTTTAATGGATGGTTGTGAGGTTTGAATAAATAATAAACGACGGTTCTGTGCCATTAAAACCCAATATCATTGGTTTATGGCTGTGGTCTTTGCCTCCCCCGTAGACCAAAAGAGAATTACAGTAGAAGCTCAGAGTTACAAACACCTTGGGAATGGAGGTTGTTTCTAACATTGAAATGTTTGTAACTATGAATAAAATGGTATGGTTGTTCTATCAAAAATTTACAACTGAACCTTGGCTTAACTCAGTTTAGAAACTTTACTATGCAGAATTAAAATGCTTATTTTAACCATCTTAATTTAAATGCAGCAAGCACACAGACATAGTTTCCTTACCTTGTCAAATCTTCTTTTAAACTTTCCCTTTAGTTTTATAGTCGTTTACACTTAACATAGTACTGTATTTGCTTTCCTTTTCTTCTTTCTTTTTGTCTCAGCTGCTGCCTGATAGCGTACTTCCAATTCCAAATGATGTGTGTGGTTGACTGGTCAGTTCCTAACTCTGAGGTTCCACAGTACAAAATTGGACTGGAGGGGAAAGGGGAGATATTTTATATAAAGACTGGCAGTCATAATTTCCTAGCTCTTCCCAAAGCTGTGGAGGCCACAAGAGATCATTACCTCTCAAGGCTGAGCTTATTGTTTTATTTCATCGTTCCTTGCAAAGCTGCACCTTTCAAAGGATCATAAAGTTTGATTGTATGATCCAGATGGGAGAAAGATGTGTTGAATTTCACTGAAGAGTTCTGTACCAGTTGTTTCAGAAGCAGGCCAGACATGGGTCTGAGCAGGAGTTCAGATACTGTTTAGCGGTTTCTACTCAAAAGTATTATTATAGTTATTTGTATTACAGTCGTGCTTAGATTGTGACATTGCACTCCATATGTTTTATGGAAATATGCTTATGAGTGTGAATATGATGTAACTGGAATATGTTTTATGCAAAAGGTCTCTTGTAAGGTATCATTACAAAGGCTATAACCTACTGAATATATTTCTCCTATTTGTATGCATGTATCATTCTTGTATCTGAAGCTAGAAATATGAAGTATAACTCTGAGGTCCTATTGTAATTAATGCAACATGTGGGCCATTAATGGTGGTTTAGAATCTTGATGGCTCCCATTGACTAGGACAGTTGGTTGTAGATGGTTTATTTACCTGCAAACCTTCCTGGGTACGTGTGGAATGGAGGCTGGAGTCTCACAGGACATGTGAACATGTCACCTGATACTGGAATCCATCTGAAACCTGGTGCTTTTCCTTTTAGAAGGAGCGGTGGGGACCCAGAGAGACAAAAGAGTCCTGCCTTGTGCCAAAGCTATAAAAGGGGGTGGAATAGAACAAGGGGGGTGCAAATTATGAGAACGCCCCTGCTTTCCACCTAAGAACTAACAAGGACTGTATCGGGGAAAGGATTGGGCTCAGACTAGGAAGGCGTCTAGTCGATGAAAGAAGCTTATTGGAACATCTCTGAGGGTGAGGTTTTACCGTTCAGTTTCTGAATGTATTAGGCTTAGACTTGCGAGTTTTTGCTTTATTTTGCTTGGTGACTTACTTTGTTCTGTCTGTTATTACTTGAAACCACTTAAATCCTACTTTTATACTTCATCAAATCACTTTTGTTTGTTAATTAACCCAGAGTAAGTGATTAATACCTGGGGGAGCAAACAGCTGTGCATATCTCTCTATCAGTGTTAGAGGGCGGACAATTTATGAGTTTACACTGTATAAGCTTTATACAGAGTAAAACAGATTTATTTGGGGTTTGGATCCCATTGGGAGCTAGGTGTCTGGGTGCTGGAGATAGGTGACCTGCTGAGCAGTTTTTGGTTAAAGTTTGCAGCTTTCGGGGTGTGGACCACACCTGGGTCTGTGTAGCAGCAGGCTAGTGTGTCTGGCTCAACAAGGCAGGGTTCTGGAGTCCCAAACTGGCAGGGAAAACAGGCTCAGAGGTAATCTCAGCATGTCAGATGACAGTCCCAAGGAGGTCTCTGTGACCGAACCCGTCACAGCAGGCTAGACATGGGTCTGAGCAGGAGTTCAGATACTGTTTTGTGGTTGCTACTCAAAGTATTATTTGTATTACAGTTGTGTCTAGATGTCCTATCAGCAATTAGGGCTCCATAGGGCTAGATTTTGTACTCGCACATAGTAAGGAGACAGCCGTTGCGCACATAGAGCTTGCAGTCGAACTAGACAAGGCAGACAAAGAGTAGGAGAAGGGCAAGATTAGGTGTCTTTCTGAAAGACATCCTCTAGCTCCACCAGAAGTTATGGACTTGAGGCAGAAATTGCTGGGTCTGTGCTATGCAGGAAGTCAGATTAGATGAGCCTAATGGTCCCTTCAGACTTTAAAATTTTCAAGTATTACTGTCCCCATTATATAGTTGGAGAACTGAGACACATAGAGACTAAGCACCTTGCCCAAGGAGGAAATGTGTGGTATAGCCAGGAATTGAGCCAAAACCAGTTGATTACAAGCCCTGTGTCTAGTCCACAAGATCATCCCTCTCCATTTACCTTTGGTTTGATTATGCTGCTAGGAGCAATGCTGAATGTTTGTAACTGATCTGGTTTAAAATGTGTTTTGTCCTATTATAATTTCTTGGTCTACGTTTTAATTATTTGTCTTCAGGACTCTTCTTGTTTCAATAAGAATGTGGCAATACGTTTAATAATTTTTTATTAATCTTACAATGAAATATTGTTTAGAATAATTGCTGCAAAGAAAATAAAAAGTAAACTTTCATTTATTTGCGAAGTCTGTTTTTTGTGGTTTTTGCTCTTCGGTTCACCAATAATTTTAATATACATTTATTTATTGCCATTCATTCAAGACTCTCAGGCCATTTTACAAACATTCCCGTTTGCACAGTATTGTGAAGGCATAGGCCTATATTTTCAAAAGGCACCAGTGATTTTGGTGTCTCATTTTGTGGGCGCCCACCATCAGACCCCCTCAACATGACCTGATTTTGCAGAAAGTATTGAGCTCTCTGAGTCTTGAGCAGTTGCATTTAGGAGTCCCAGAGATGGACCAGAACCCCACTGTGCTAGGTGCTGTACAAGCTCCACAAAAAGATGGGACCTGCCCCAAAGATTTTAAAATCTGAGTATAAGACAGGAGACAGCAGGTGGAGACTGACAGATGGAGCAAGAACAAGAAAACTATGAGACAATACTGGTGGACGCGAGAGGCAGTGGGTCTGAGTCTGCCAGCTTCCTACCCCTCAGCCCTAGCTAATTTGCCTAAATTCACAGAGCAAGTCAGGCAGAGCCGGGAACAGAGCCCAGAAAACTAGTCTTCTAGGTGCAGATCCTCAAAGGCATTTAGGCTCCTAACTTCCATTGAAACTAATCACAGTGAGGATTTTAAATTCCTTTAAGATTTGGCCCCTAGCTCCTTGGGCGATGTCTTCACTAGCAAAAAAGGGCACATTTTTAAACTGTTTTTAAAATCCTATGAAGATAAGGCAGTTGTAGTTATAACTTGTTATGACTCATTGGAGTAAACCTTCACCTCCTTGGTATCCTTTCTGTCTTGGATTATTCTTTAGAGTCCCCCATGATACCCAAGCCACTCTGGAATTCAAGTCACAGGGAAAGTAACTACATTTATAAAAGCCAGGGCTTTGTAATGACACCTCTCTAGTGCCTTTTGCCTTCAGAGGCCTTTGGACATTAATTAGTTAATGTCTGTGAAGCTGCTGAGCCTGTGGTAAGTGGTGTGGTTAGCCAGACACCCCTATGTGAAGTAGGGTTGTTATCTGTGTTTTACAGTTAAAGAAATTAGACACAGCTCAGCCTCACACAACCATTTTTCTTCACATCTCAGACATTGCTTTAACACTGGTGCAACTCTGCTGAGGGGTAGAGATATGTTTGTGCAAGATTATAATTTAGAGGCACTCCCTCATAAGGGGCACAGTATTTTATGAAGATAGGAATTCTGAGATGTGCCCAGCTAGCCGCGGTGGAGAACAAGTGTAGTTGGGTACAGTAGTTCACCACAGAAGCTCTCTAGTTCATTTTATTAGAAGTGTTATTCCTTTCTCATTCACTGGTTTGTTGTTTAACAAACCCTGAAAGTCTCACATAGTGTCAGAAGTGCTGAGTGAGAAGGAGACTACAGGAATTGTGAGGTTAACTCCTGTGTTTGAAACTGAAAGCAGAGGAAAGGGGAGCACATGGAGCAGCAAAGAGAGAAGAACAAAGACTTGTGTAGGAATCTTATGAGCACAGTAGTAGCTTGACTAACTTAAGAAGGGAAAAAAGCCAAGAATGGATGTGTTGCGAACTCCATGCAGTCTGCAACTGTTATGCAATGTTGCAGAGAATTGGAAAAAGAACCCAGAGATTTGAATTGTATTTGGCTGCTGTGGGGCAGAGGAGAAAAATGATAAAGTACCATCATCAATCTTTTTGCATGTTGTTGGGAGGAAGCATTAGATATTTATAACAACTAGGGCTGTCAGTCGCAGTTAACTCACGCAATTAACTAAAAAAAAAAGTATCACGATTAAAAAAATTTAATTGTGATTAATCACAGTTTTAATTGCACTGTTAAACAATAGAATACCAATTGAAATTAATTAAATATTTTGGATTTTTCTACATTTCCATATATTGTATTCTATGTCGTAATTGAAATAAAAAAGTGTACAACAACAAAACAACGTAAAACTTCAGAGCCCACAAGTCCACTCAGTCGTCGTCCTTGTTCAGCCAATCGCTCAGGCAAACAAGTTTCAGAGTAGCAGCCATGTTAGTCTGTATTCGCAAAAAGAAAAGGAGTACTTGTGGCACCTTAGAGACTAACAAATTTATTTGAGCATAAGCTTTCGTGAGTTACAGCTCAGAAGTGAGCTGTAGGTCATGAAAGCTTATGCTCAAATTTGTTAGTCTCTAAGGTGCCACAAGTACTCCTTTTCTTTTTAAAACAAACAAGCTTGTTTACATTTACAGGAGATAATGCTGCCCTCTTCTTAGAATCATAGAAGATTAGGGTTGGAAGAGACCTCCGGAGGTCATCTAGTCCAACCTCCTGCTCAAAGCAGGACCAACCCCAACTAAATCATCCCAGCCAGGGCTTTGTCAATCCGGGCCTTAAAAACTTCCTAACGATGGAGATTCCACGACCTCCCTAGGTAACCTAGTCCAGTGCTTCACCACCCTCCAAGTGAAATAGTTTTTCCTAATAGCCAACCTAGACCTCCCCTACTGCAACTTGAGACCATTGCTCCTTGTTCTGTCATCTGCCGCCACTGAGAACAGCCTATCTCCATCCTCTTTGGAACTCCCCTTCAGGTAGTTGAAGGCTGGTATCAAATCCCTCCTCACTCTTCTCTTCTTCAGACTAAATAATCCTAGTTCCCTCAGCCTCTCCTCATAAATCATGTGCCCCAGCCCCCTAATCATTTTTGTTGCCCTCCGCTGGACTCTCTCCAATTTGTCCACATCCTTTCTATAGTGGGGGGCCCCCAAAACTGGGTGCAATACTCCAGATGTGGCCTCAGCAGTGCCGAATAGAGGGGAATAATCATTTCCCTCAATCTGCTGGCAACACTCCTACTTTTGTAGCTGGCATTGCAAGGTATTTACTTGCCAGATATGCTAAACATTTGTTTATCCCTTTGTGCTTCAGCCACCGTTCCAGAGAACATGCTTCCATGCTGATGACGCTCATTAAAAAAAAAATGCATTAATTAAATTTGTGACTGAACTCCTTGGGGGAGAAGTGTATGTCCCCTGCTCTGTTTTATCCACATTCTGCCATGTATTTCATGTTACAGCAGTCTCAGATGATGACCCAGCACATGTTCATTTTAAGAACACTTTCACTTCAGATATCACAAAACGCAAAGAAGGTAGCAATGTGAGATTTCTAAAGATAGCTACAGCACTCGACCCAAGGTTTAAGAACTGAAGTGCCTTCCAAAATCTGAAAGGGATGCTTTCAGAAGTCTTAAAAGAGCAACACTCCGATGCGGAAACTACAGAACCCGAACCACCAAAAAAGAAAATCAATCTTCTGCTAGTGGCAGCTGACTCAGATAATGAAAAGGAACTTGCGTCGGTCCACACTGCTTTGGATTGTTATCAAATAGAATCCGTCACCAGCATGTGCCCTGGAATGATGGTTGAAGCATGAAGGGACATGAATCTTTAGCACATCTGGCATGTAAATATCTTGCGACACCGGCTACAATAGTGCCATGAGAACGCCTTTTCTCACTTTCAGGTGACATTGTAAACAAGAAACGGGCAGCATTATCTCCTGCAAATGTAAACGGACTTGTTTGAGTGATTGGCTGAACAAGAAATAGTACTGAATGGACTTGCAGGCTCCAAAATTTTACATTGCTTTATTTTTGAATGCAGTTTATTTTGTACATATTCTAAATTTATAAGTTCAGCTTTCATGATAAAGAGAGTGCACTACAGTACTTGTATTAGATGAATTGCAAAATACTATTTATTTTGGGTTTTTTTAGAGTGCAAATACTTATAATCAAAAATAAATATTAGGTGAGCACTACACTTTGTATTCTGTGTTGTAATTGAAATCAATGTATTTGAAAATGTAGAAAACATCTGAAAATATTTAAATGGTATTCTGTTGTTTAACAGGATGATTAATCACGATTAATTTTTTTAATCGTGACTGATTTTTTTAATTGCTTGACAGCCCTAATAACTTTTAAGTTTGAAGAAGGTAAAAACATGAAGTTAAGCAAAATACTGACTAAATTTGAGGAACATTGCATGTCAAAAAGGAATGAAACCTTTGAAAGAGACAATTTTTTACATGCATGCAAAAAACTGAAGACACCATAGAGCAATATGTCACAGAATGAAGGAGACTCAGTAAAACCTGTGACTCTGGTGAGGTGACAGCTTCTCTGATTAGAGATGGAATCATTTGTGGCATTAAAGACAATGTGTTAAGAGAGAGACTGCTCCCTGACGGATGCTTAACTTTAGAAAAAGCTCTCCAGATACGCAGAGCTGCAGAAACTGTGAAAGCACAAGCCAAAGAGCTGAATTCACCAGAAGGGAGGTATATCCATGCACTAAGTACAAAAGAATATAGTCAAAAAGGATCAAATCAAAAAGTGGAACCACTCCCTGTGAAAACCACTGCTGTGGGGGAGACTGGGTTTCAACAGTTATGTGGAAGGTGTGGATCACAGATGGCCCCAAACCGTGTTTTGCCTTTCGGAAACTGTTACGAATGTGGGGAAAATAATCATTTTGCAAAATGTTGCAGATCCCAAATGCAGAGAAGTCAAGCGCATTCAGCTGAAGGCAACCTGTTGAGGAGTTTTACATAGACTTTCTGAGATCGAGCCTGATGAGAGGGACTGGATACTGCCTATGACAGTAAATGGAACAATTATTCCACTAAAACTGGACACAGGAGCTCATGTTAATATTCTGTCTGAACAAGATTATGAGAGACTGAAAATAAAAGCAAAACTGGGACCAACAAAAATAAAAGTAACTGGTTATTCTGGAACAAGTACACCAGTGAAGGGGAAGTGCATTGTTAGCATCAACCATAAAAACAACATGTACAGGCTCCCATTCATTGTAGTGCCAAAGGAGGTGACACCAATTTTAGGCTTGGCTGCCTGTGAAAAATTCAGTCTGGTAAAACGGGTGCTCTCACTACAAGATACTGAACCTGGCTATAAGGTCCTCATGTGGGAACATCATGACCTGTTTCAAGGGTTGGGTTGCTTGGAGGATGAACATACAATCCAGATAAACAAGCAGGTCCTTCCAGCTATCCATGTAGAAAGTTGCCATTTGCACGCGGATAAACTCAAACTTGCAAGAATGGAAGCAATGCAATACAGAAAATTGAGGAGCCAGCGGAATAGGTGAGCTCCCTAGTCATTGTGGAGAAAAGTAATGGCCAGCTACATATATGCTTAGATCCAAGAGACCTCAATAAGGCTATAAAAAGAGAACATTTCAAACTACCAACAAGAGAAGAGAGTATGACTCAGCTTGCAAAAGCACAGTATTTCAGAAAATTGGATGCATCCTCAGGATGTTAGCAGCTAAAATTAACTGAAGTAAGCTCACAGCTATGCACATTTAATACCCCATTTGGAACATAAAGATTCTTATGCTTATCCTTCGGCATAGCTTCAGCACCAGAAGTATACCACGAAGCTGTACATATGATCTATGAACATATTAGTGGTGTCAACATCTCAATGGATGACATCGTCATGTGGAGATCAACGAAAGATGAGCATGATTGTAGACTTCAGGAAATCCTGGATGCAACTAGAGCTGCAAACCTCAAACTGAATAGGGAGAAATGTGTTTTAGGGGTTACAGAACTGACTTTTGTTGGGGACGTTATTTCCAATAAAGGTGTAAAATCTGACAAGAGGAAGGTTTCAGCCATTGAAATATGTCTCCAGTCAAAGAAAGATGTTCAACAGTTCCTTGGAATGGTTAATTATCTTAGAAAATTCAAACCTAATCTGCCTACCAAAGCAGTGGCTTTGAGAAAACTCCCGGAGAATTAAAATGAATAGCGTTGGGGTGCAGAACAGAAGGATTCATGGGAAGGTTTGAAACAACAACTGATAGAAGAGCCAGTGTTGAAGTTCTGTGCTCCAGGAAGACCTATTAAAATTTCAGCAGATGTGTCACAGTCTGGGTTAGTTGCAGTGATTTTACAGAAACATGAGGGTTGTTGGTAACCAGTGTCATATGCATCCAAATCACTGACTGAGGCAGAAACCATATACACACAGATTGAGAATGAGCTTTTAGGAATATTGTTTGCCTGTGAGAGATTCAGTCAGTATATTTATGGCCAGACAGCGGATGTTGAAATGGACCACAAGCCCCACATAGCATTAATTGGCAAACTGCTGAATGACTGTATGGTAAGAATTCAAAGAATGATGATAAAGCTGCAAGAGTGTGATTTCGTTGTGACCTACATGTCTGGTAAATTTCTATTCACTACAGATGCACTTTCTAGAGTGGTGACTCCCACTACAAAACCAGGGCGGACCTTAGAGTTGCAAGCCTACATAAAACTGATTGTAAAGTCCATTCCCATAGCTAACAGGAAACCGCAACAAATAAGAGGTGAAATGGAGAAAGATGTGATGATTAAAGAGTGTCCTGAAGAAATAAGCAATTGCTGTCCAAGTATAAGAGATTATTGGAATGCAGACATGAGCTTACTGGGATAGATGGAGTGATTTTCAAGGGCAGTAAAGTTGTAATTCCAATGAGCCTCCGAAAAGAAATGCTACAGAAGATCCATGAGGGTCATTTAGGTATTGAGAAGTGCAAACAATACACGTGAGAGGTGCTGTATTGGCAATGGATCAATCCTGACATTACTAATGTGGTAGGAAACTGCTTTTCCTGCTGAAATACACAAGCCATGCCAATAGGTGGAGCTACTGAGACCTCATCCAGTTCCACAAAGGCCTTATGAGAAGGTAGGCATTGATTTATTTACCTGGCAGTCAAAGGATTATTTAATAGTCACAGAGGATTATTCTCTGTATCCAGAAACGTGCACACTGCACAGTACTAACAGTCAGTCAGTGATAGCCGGCATGAAGAGAATCTTCTCCAGACGCGGAATTCCAAAGGAAGTCTTTTGCCATAATGAGTCACAATTTTACAGTGCAGATTTTAGGCATCTTGCCATAGATTGGGATTTTCATCACAAAATATCAAATCCAAATTACCCCAATCGAATGGAAAGGTCTATACAGACCCTAAAGAACATTATGAAAAAGCCTTCAACAGTGGGGGTGATTTGTATAAAGCTTTATTGGTTTACTGAAGTACACCCCTGGAGAATGGCTCTTCTCCAGCGCAGCTGTTAATGGGAAGAAGGATCAGATCTAATTTACTAATCACTCTTAACTTGCTGAAATCTCACGACAATGAAACCATGTGGAAATTGAAAGAAAATCAGAAGTGGAGGCAGAAATAATATTTTGACAAAAGGGCCCGTGATCTCCCATCTCATAACCCCGGTGATAGGTGTGATACCTCAAGCACACTCTAAAAACATGAGAATGGCCACACTGGGTCAGACCAAAGGTCCATCAAGCCCAGTGTCCTGTCCTCTGACAGTGGCCAATGGCAGGTGCCCCAAAGGGAATGAACAGACAGGTTATCATCAAGTGATCCATGCCCTGTCACCCAGTCCCAGCTTCTGGCAAACAGAGGCTAGGGACACCATTTCTGCCCATCCTGGCTAATAGCCACTGATGGACCTATCTTCCATGAATCTATCCAGCTCCCTTTTGAACCCCATTATAGTATTGGTCTTCACAACACCCTCTGGCAAGGGGTTCCAGAGGTTGACGGCGCATTGCGTGAAAAGTTGATAGTGCTTTGCATGAAAAATACTTGGGGTCAAAGGGGTGCCCTTAAAGAACAGCTGCATCCAAGGTCTTATGTAGTCCAGACAGACCAGGGGGACGCATTTCGACGTAATCGAAGAGATCTAAGAATAATCCCAGAAAGTTCCAAAACATTGACAGTAGCTGTGGACTCTGGCATTTCCCATCTGACTGATCCTTTATCGTCAACGCACAAAGGAGAAACTGTCACGGAACGAGAGAACAACTCTGAGTGGGAGATTAAACATCCTGAAAGATTCATAGACTTGCTAACCTGCCTAGAGAAGGGGTATTTGAGGAAAGTGAGTAGTAAAGACCCACTCCAGAGTGATGTGCTGGTAACCTCTCCTCTCTAGGTAGTTGATGCTTTGGGTTTATGGTAATGCACTAGATGGGTTGAGAATTGAATGTGTGTGTTATTAGATAGTTGTTAGCTGTTTATGTAAGAACTAATGGGGGAAGATGCAGAGGTACGTTTGTTCAAGATTATAATTTAGAGACATTCCCTCATAAGGGACAATATTATGAATATAGAATTTTGTGATGTGCCTTGGAAGCTGGGGTTGAGAACAAAGTGTAGCTTTTGGCAGCAGTTCACCCCAGATGAGCTCTAGTTTGTTGTATTAAAAGTTTTATTCCTTTCTCATTCACTGGTTTGTTGTATAATGAACCCCAAGATTATTATATGGGGAAAACACGGCCAGCAGCAAGCTCTCAATAGACTGGCTCAGAGCAAGTCTAGATGTGCTGATTTAAAACACTGGTGACCTCTCTGCTAGTGCTACAGTTGGTCTAGCCACATTGGGGGGCTGAGAGCAACAGTGGGAAGTCTAATGAGGAGTCCTTGTAGCACCTTAGAGACTAACAAATGTACTTGGATGTAAGCTTTCATGGGCTAGAACCCACTTCATCAGATGCATGGAGTGAAAATACAGGAGCAGGTATAAATACATGAAAGGGTGGGGGGTTACTTTACCAAGTGTGAGGTCAGTCTAACAAGATAAATCAATTAACAGCAGGATACCAAGGGAGGACAAATAACTTTTGAAATGGTAAGAGAGTGGACCATTACAGACAGTTAACAAGAAGGTGTGAGTAACAGTAGGGAGAAATTAGTATTGGGGAAATTAAGTTCGGGAAATCTGAAGCAAAATACTAGTGCAGACAAGGTCAGGGACAGCTTACGTGATTTGCCTGAGGCTATGCTGGGAAGCAGAGTCACAGCAAAATGGCGTTCCTAGCTCCCATTGCTGAGCTTAGAACACACACCAAGCTGGGAGGGGTTGCAAGTGCTTTGGAGGATAGAATTAAAATTCAAAATTGTCTGGACAAACTGGAGAAATGGTCTGAAGTAAGTAGGATGAAATTCAATAAGGACAAATTCAAAGTACTCCACTTAGGAAGGAACAATGAGTTGCACAGATATAAAATGGGAAATGACTGCCTAGGAAGGAGTACTGCAGAACGGGATCTGGGGGTCATAGAGGACTACAAGCTAAATATGAGTCAACTGTGTAATATCATGCTGGGATGTATTAGCAGGAGTGTCGCAAGCAAGACTCAAGAAGTAATTCTTCCGCTCTACTCCGTGCTGATTAGGCCTCAACTGGAGTATTGTGTCCAGTTCTGGGCGCCACATTTCAGGAAGGATGTGGACAAATTGGAGAGACTCCAGAGAAGAGCGACAAAAATGATTAAAGGTCTAAAAAACATGACCTATGAGGGAAGATTGAAAAATTGGGTTTGTTTAGTCTGGAAAAGAGAAGACTGAGAGGGAACATGATAACAGTTTTCAAGTACGTAAAACGTTGTTACTAGGAGGAGGGAGAAAAATTGTTTTTCTTAACCTCTGAGGATAGGACAAGAAGCAATGGGCTTAAATTGCAGCAAGGGAGGTTTAGGTTGGACATTAGGAAAAAATTCCTAATTGTCAGAGTGGTTAAGCACTGGAATAAATTGCCTAGGGAGGTTGTGGAATCTCCATCATTGAAGATTTTTGAGAGCCCATTAGATAAACACCTGTCAGGGAGGGTCTAGACAATACTTAGTCCTGTCATGAGTGCAGGGGACTGGACTAGACCTCTCGAGGTCCCTTCCAGTCCTATGATTCTGTGATAAATACCTGTTAAGTTCTGGGCCTAATTCTCACTAAGCTCATCAATACCTTTGAGGATCTAGAGGCCTTACTTCCTAAATTGAAGTCAGATAAGGCCAGATCCTGAGCTGTTGTAAATCAGTGTGAATCCTTAAAGCCAGGTGACTCCAGCTGGCCCATAGTATTTTTCCTTTGAAGAGGCTTTGGCACATCAGTAACTGGTAATGTACTAGTTCTTGGGTCAGAGTCTAGCAAGGGAGTAGCTCTGATGCTCAGTTTGAACAATATCCTGCATGCACAACAGAGTCACCAACAAAGGACTCTCCTTACCAATGGGGCTGCTCCATAACTATTCTCCATGTGGGTCCACTTAGGATATGTCTACACTGCCTTTTAAAACGGACGCCAGTGAGTCTCAGAGCCAGGCTCACGCTACAGCCCTAAAACAGCTAGCTAGACAGTTGGGCTTGGGCTGGACTTAGGGCTCTGAAGTGCAAGGACGGGGATGGGTTTCAGAGCCCAAGCTGTGGCGTCACCACGGCTGGTTTTCGGGCTGTAGCACAAGCCCCGTGAGCCTGAGTGTGTAAGCCCAGGCTCTAAGACTCACTGCCACCGGTTTATTAAATGCAGTGTAGACGTACCCCAACAGTCCTGAGCGGTGTTCTCTATATAGGTCGGAGCTTACCCGCTCTCAAAATACCAACCACAATGCAGGTCACGTTGGAGGACCTTGTTGATAGAGGTGGCATCAGACAAGACCGACGGTGCTTTCAAACCCTCTTCTTATCTGTGATGACTTATGGGTGCATAAGAGTTCAGCTGTTGAAACAGCAGCATGTGCGCATTTGGTAACGAACCTCTCAAAGGATTTGCGTGACAGGACTAGATTGTAAGCTCTCTAGGGCTGTGAGTGACTTTGTACAGCACCTAGCACTATGGGTCGCTGATCCCTGACTGTAGCTTTTAGGGGCTACCACAGTACACATGGCAATGGTAAGGAGGGATGAAGGCATATGCTAAACCCTCAGAGATTCAGGATGATGAAACTCTTGTTTCGCAGAATACTGGAGACTCAAAGTGTCCATCTGGTTGAAAAGAGGTATTTATATTCAGGCCTTCCTCACTTACCACTCAGCAGCAATAGCAACCATTGTCTAGAGGCCGGAGCACAGGGCTGGGAGTCGGGAGACCTTGGCTCAATTGACCAGCTGTATTCCCTTGAGCAAGTCATTTCACCTCTTTGGGTCGCTGTATGCCAGTCTGTAGCATGAGCACGATGATACTAACCACACACTGAAGATCATGTTGAGATCTATGGGTGAGAAGTGCTATGTGTAAGGGCTGCTTTTTAGGAATGAATTATTCCAAATTGCTATGCAAAATTATGGGGCCACGCGCAAACCGTGCATGTCCAAGTGAGTGAAATTGTACAGAGAAGCATCCAAAAGTCTAGCTCCTTACTCTAGCCTTGGCCTGAGCCTGAGATACCTTCCAGGGGCCTGATTGTCAGGGAGTGCTGAGCACCCGCTCAGTTTCACTTAAGGTGTGTCGCGTTGGGCACCGAAAAATTGAAGCCCCCACACTCAGATTTTAAGGTCAAAAAGGACCATTATGGTGATCTAATCTGCCCTCCTGCACCGCACATGCCAGAAATTTCTCCCAGTCACTTCTACATCAAGCCCATAGGTTCGTGCTCAATCAGAAGTTATCATTTAAAAAGAGATCTAGTCTTGAGTTAAAGACAGCAGGTGGTGGAGAATCTACCTCATCCCTAGGTAAATTATTCCCTCAATGTTAAAAATCAATGCCACATTTCTAGACTTTGTCTAGCTTCAGCTTCTACTTGTTGGATCTTGCTAAGCCTTGCCTCTTTGCACTTTCATGTCACTTCTGAAGGATTTGTCTGGCCATGCCATGAGAACAGGCTTTCTCACTCTAGAGTGGTACTTCTGCGTCTGTGGGAGCTGAGAAGGCTCTGACAATCAGGCTGTTTAAGCCTATTATAGTTGGTTTCAGTACACGTAGTGGCAGTGCTGACTCTGAGGTACCATTAATAAAGCCCTTACCTCTGGTGTGGCTCTCTGTCTTCCTTGCTCCTCCTGCCTGTGTTACAATGTGCCGTAGAACAGAAGATAGGACTCCTGAGACTTAATCCTGATCAACCGCTGACTCACTGTGTGAACATGGACTACTGTTTAGCCTCTCTGCCTCAGTTTCCCCATTATATAGTAAAGATAACAATGTGTACGTGCTTCAGAGCTTGTGAGCCTTAATTGATATTTGTAAACTGCCCTGATCTTCAGAGGTAAGGCCTATGTATGGTTTATTATTGAAAACAAATATAGAGAAGCATTTTCTAAATTATTTGCACTCTCTAGAAGAGGCCTGAACAGCAATGACTTCCTTTCCTAATAGAATTTTTAGTTCATTATGTGCAATGCACCGTGCAACCTCATATCCTGAAGGGGTGGCATTAAAAGAAAAAAAACCTAAGAAGCATCTGTTTTTATTCTGGCTTCTGTTTTGACCAGTAGATGTAATGGCACATGATCGTTGAGCTGACAGTAATCCAGTTACAAAAGTCTTCGGAGTTACAGCACCAACAAAATTAAACTTGATTAGATCCAATTATGCTGAAAAGCCAGACAACAGCTCTTAGCTTGGGGTGAAGCCACTTCTCATGATCACGTGCAGGGAGGCCTTGCTGGGTGTCAGTAGGGTAAATGCTTATTTGCTCTGCCACAGAGCACCGTCTGCTTCTGAAATAATGCTTAGGGATGTGAGAAATATACCGGGATCAGTTAAGAAGGCAGGAGAGACTTGCATGGATTTTCCTATCCTACTTTATTATTTGTATTATACTAACACTTTAGAGGCCAAACTGAGATCTGGCCCCCATTGTGCTAGGTGCTGTAAATGCACGCCGTCCTGGCTCAGAAGAGTGTACAGTTTAAAGAGAAATGAAGGGACCTTCATCCTTAAGGTCACTGTTAGAGCTGAGACAAGCACCAACTGTTGCCTGAGTGTCCCGGGCTAACGCTTTTATCCACTCCGCTTTTGCCTTCTACACTGATGCTGAGAGAACATTATGCAGGTGTCGCTTCCACATTTTTCCCGGTGGAAACAAGACAAGTGAAAATGGGATTGAATCATAGCTGCCAAGCCTGGATCTGCATCCAGTTGGGAGTGTCTGGGTCTGGAACTTTGGTTCCGCCCGTCACAGAGAGGGGGCACAAGCTCAAAGTTCTGATGCTGAGCCAAAGTTTGAGAGCATTTGCACTCAAGCAGTTGGTTCCTCTCGAGGGAAAATGATCTGAAATAAGTGACCAAAAAGGCACCCTATCCAATACAGTGATGGGTGCAGGACTGGGCCCTAGACTGGACCTGCTAAATCTTGATTTACAAATAGGAGGAGCAATTCAAATAGAGTGCGTGGGCAGCCTGGGCCAGCTTTATCCACAGAACGAGAAGAGCATAGCATCCTTCACATACTGCCCCACCAATGTCTGTCCTGTAGGGGATACCTCCAGTTCCATCCCAGAGACACAGGAAGTGGGCTGAGTCTGAGACCATCAGCCAGTGATGGCTTCCAGTTACCAGTGCCAGCCCGCATCAGGAAGCCTGTGGCAGAGTTGGTGACCTGGGCCTTGATCATAAGGCTGTCCTCTCTGTATGCAGTAGCCAGTGCAGCATGTGAGCTATGTCCTGCCTTGGCCTTTTTTAATGTCCTATCATGGGATGCTTTAAGCCATCCTGTTAGCTAATGGGCACTCAACATTAATTTTCCTCCACGGACAATGCTCATTGGTGCTGGAGCTGCTGCACGTCACTAGAGATGGAAGGATGGTCTCGTGGTTCCGGTCTGTTCTGGTTCTTATATGGCACCCAGCAGTATCTGAGGTGCCTTCCAGAATGTGGAAATGAATTAACCAAGGAGACTAATAGCTATCAATGCAGCTAGGGCTTGGGACTCGGTGCCTGGCTGTGTCACGGATTTGGACAAGTCATGCAGGGCCCCGGACTTGCTCCTGGGTTTGATTGCTTTGGACCATCTCAGCAATGCAGTGCAGCTGGAGAGCTACCACAAAGGGGAAGCAAGGATTGTCCCTGACACAAGAGAGTCCCTGTTTGGCACAGAGCCAGCATGGGCATCTCTGTGCTGCCTATCTTCCCCCCCCCCCACCATAGTAGGTGTGGATGGGGGCATGCTGGGGTGGAGCAGAGCCCATGGCATTCTGCCTGAGTCTCAGTCAGGTTGTTGTGGACCTCCTGCAGCTGGTGAAGATACCTTCGCTGGAGAGCATGAGGTCCACGGGGCCTGTAAACCCCCGGGGACAGGGCCCATCTCTTTGTTCTGGGAGGGGACAGGGCCAAGCACAGCACAGTCTTGATGCTACCGCAAGGTAAATAAATAAATAATACAGTGATGAGGACCATGTGAGTAGCTTGTGAGACCGTTCGCACGCTCAGAATCGGAGAGGGGGGAAACACTGTATGGCCTGACTGATTCTTGTCACCTGGTTCCTCCACTGCCTTCAGCATCATCCCACAATGATCTCCTCACAGGGCATTAGCGACTGAGTGGGGTTAAGAGCCCAAAGCACTGCAGCTGCCTGCTCCTTAATCTCCAGGAAATGCCCTGCGTCTCTATCCTTATTGCTTAAATAGTAATAACCCAGTGGAGAGCTAGAGGGAAGCTATTCTGCCTGAAGCATCAGCTTTCCTCCAGTAGATGGTGCAGCTCCTTGTTTAAATAATTTGGAAGTACAAATTGGAAGTGTGCAAGAGTTTATGGTTCCTAGAAGTTCGGATTTCCAGGCACGTCAGTTCCCATACAGCTAAATGCCAGGGAATAAGATCAGAGTGATGATACTAAATGAGAAAGTCTGTGCTAGAGGGTGTCATCCCATTTCACCGTTGTCTCAGCTCATTGGGCCTGGCACGTAGCACCGAGAGCGCCTGCTGTCCAGAGCAGCCTTCCTGTTACTCTGCAATCCACTGAGTCAAGCTCATCAGCTCGTCTCACATCTAGCCTTCCTTGCTAGTCCTGTGAGCTTCCTCTTCAACTGGATTTACTGGCAGATACTGATTCTCCACCGCCTCGGTAACCTCCCTGATCAGCGTGTGCGGTCTGTGCCCGCTCCACAAAGGCTACGAGTCTGTTACAGCTCTCAGCCAAGGCAGCTGGCTCTTCAGCTCAAGCTCTAAAGCTTTATGCGGCCCCTCGTTCAGTCCCCTGGCTGGCTGCAAGGGCTTCTGTAGTCAGCTCCACGTGCTGTAGTGTGGCTGCACACGCTTCCACATCAGAACAGCCTTTGCAAGTGTAAAGGGTAACAACACAAGGCAGTGGGGAAACCCAGTGTGAGGCCGTTATACCTGTGCTGTCTTACAACACATGCCACATACTCTCCTTTAACTCTGGCAAGTGTGTGGGGTTAGAGTTTGGGTCCATGGCCCTATAAACAGCTCAAAGCTTGAGTGCATGCATATTGCATCATATACGTATTGCCAAATTGCGTGCCACTCTCAGTCTTGCAATACTGAGTCACAGCAGGATCAGACCGGCATGTGATAAGAGCCTTTGCAAGGAACATCTTTGCTTTTGACGTGTATGTGCTTACGTCTGCATGTGGCCTGTATTTCATGTTAGGGATCCTAACATGTTCAATAGGGGAAAAAAGCAGTGCTTTCTGCTCTGTATATTCCACCTGGCTTGCAGATCACAGCTCTCTTGAGATGTGTGCTGTCAGATTTTTCAGTAGAGATGGGCAAGAAATGGGGAAATAATTCATCAGGTATCTCATCTGGATGGATTTTGCAATGAGTTCAAATGTATTTTATGATTTAACCAGATCAGTAAAGTGGATAAAAAATAGGGGAGAAATGGGATAATTTATCCATAAAATGTCACCAAATGTGTTGAATAATTTATTCTATGAATATTATTTGATCCACTTTAAGCCTGAGGCATCACTCTGTAGGTATATAATGGTACATATCAACACTATGTCTGATGGGGCTTGTTAACATAAAAATCCAGACAGGATTCTTTGTAATATCAGATTTAAGGCCAGTTAAAATGCACCCATGTCAATATGGGGTATGAATGAGGTCTTAACTCATGAATCATTAGCACAAACCCCATAATGGCTCCATATATTAGCAATAAAAGACACTGGGCCAGGTTCTGATCTCACTTATGCCAATGTAAATCTGGAGTAATTCCATCAACTTCATTAGAGTTAATCCAGATTTACCTAAACCTGTATAACTGAGAGGAGAATTTGGGCCAATGCAGAGCTGTTCTCAATAAACACCCAAAGTCCCATTGAAAACAACGAGAGATTACAGGCCAAATGCTGAACTACTGTAGATCAAGGTAGATCCAATGTAGTCAATAGACTATGCCAATTCACTCCAGTTGAGAATCTGGCACTACATGTTTTCATGGCCAAGGCGCCATTATACACCTTGGGTCTGATTCAAAGCCCATTGGGGTCTGTGGAAGGATTCCCATTGGCTTCAATGTGCTTTGGATCAGGACTGTAACATGGATGCTGAGTGGGGAGAAGACCCCATTTTTAGATGCTTACATTTCACAGAAGAAGAAAAATTGAGAGCCTGAAAACATCTGTTTTTCTAGATTGCTAATAAATAGCATAGATTGCCTTGTAGGTGTTCTCCTTAAGGATTAATAGATGCAAAACACGGTAGCCTTTGTTAATATAGCAATTCACTTAGCTGGGAAATGGGTGTCATACCTCCCTCAGGCAGGCATTGCAAGGTTTAATCACTGACTCTACAGCGATTGAAGATTCCTATATGAAAGGTGCTGTATAAGTGCCAAGTATTATTAGTATTTATTTGTATTACAGTCCCCAACTGAGCTCAGGGCCCTTTTGTGCAAGGTGCTGTACAAACATATGTTGAGAGACAGTCCCTATCCATAAAGATTAGAGGATGGAAAGGGAAACTGAGGCACTGAGCAGTGACATAATTTGCCTAAGCAGGTCTAAGGCAGAGCTAGGTTTAGAGCACAGGGCTGCTCTGCTCTACCCACTAGATCACACTGCTGCTCTGTTACTAACTTGGCAGGTATGTAGGACCAAGAGACCCCAGCAGCAGAGAATCAGGATCAGAGCCATTTCCATCTTTTAGCTTCTCAGTCCATGCAACCATCTTTATAACCATTTAAAAATTCCGAAAGGGGTGGGGGGGGGAGAGCAAATGAAGATTTAGGGCCCAATTCGGCTACCACTGAGGTGAAGGGGAGTTTCAATGGGAACAGGAACAGGCCCTTGAAGGTACAATATTTCCAGATGTGAAGGGCGTTGCTAATTTCAGGGAGGACATAATACACGGTAACATGACACCCAGCTAGCAGGCACCAGTAGCCGTCATATCCCCTTTCAATGGGCGCTGTGGCATTATTTAAAAAATCAATAATGTGACAGGTTATCGATCCCCTCCCCCGCTAATTGCAAGGGAGGCCGTCACAGGCCTCCCAGAGTCCAGACTCTTTGCTTGGTCCCCCGGTTGTTTGCGATGGCTCCCTCATTTCTCTCCAGCTGTTGGGCACAAACCAACCTCGACCTATTGGGGGTGATCATTTAAGGGAATGCCCCCTTCCCCTCCTGCCTCTGAAGCAGCTGGTCGTGGGGTCCATGGCAGGCCAGGCTCCTGCATTAGGCAGAGGATCCAGTCAGTCACCTGCTGCGTTAGTTGGAATCTAGCGCACTGTTACTGTCGGACCGGGAATCACTCTACGGCAGGGAGCCGGGTCAAAATCTCTGCGTGCCGGGGAGAGGGCGGGGGCCGCAACCCAGCCCCACCCGCGTCTGAGCATCCCCGCGCTGACCTTGCCTTGGAAGCTGAAGCTGCACCCCGGCCAGCCTGGTATCTTTGCAAACAGGCGGGCGGGAGGGAGGCGTGGTGTATGGGGAGCAAGAGGCGGTTTCCTGCTTCCCAGCTCCGAACAGCTGGCGGGGTTTGAAAGGGTGCGTGCGGCAGCCCAGCGGAGCCAGCCCAGGCTGCGACCGAGGATCTCTGGAGAAGACGACAAGCAGTCCCTGGCGTGCAGCGAGCGAGGCTGGGGCGGAGGCGCCGGCTGCTGCCACCCGGGGCCAGGGCAGGCTCCGGCTGAGCCGCGCCCGACTCACCCCGGCGCTCCAGGGGGCCCCGGCGGCGCTGCGCCCGGGGAGTTGCTCCGCGGAGGACCGGCTGGGCGCGTAGCGAGGCGGGGGCCGCCCGTGTGCATGCGGCCGGCGCCGCGGAGAGCCGGCGGGGCAGCCCGGGATGAGCGGCGGGGAAGTGGTGTGCGCCGGCTGGCTGCGCAAGTCGCCCCCGGAGAAGAAGTTGAGACGCTACGTGAGTAGCCCACGGTGCCCGGGAGTGGGGGGGTGCCGGGCTGGGGGTGCCCCGGGGCAGGGGAGCGGACCCAGGGGGGAGGGAGCTCAGCCGGGGCGTCGCTCAGCCGGGAGCGGACCCAGGGGGGAGGGCTCGGATCCGGGGCGTCGCTGGCTCCGGGCACCGCGGTGACCCCCTAGGAGCTCCGGGCTTGGCAGCCGCGGGGGAGGCTCCTGGCGGGGTGCGGGGAGCCCGGGCCAGCCTGGGGCTCATCCTCGGCAGCGGGATGCTCAGCCCCGAGCAGGGCGGGGCCCCGCCCGAGCCCACCGCCCCGAGCGAGACCCCGGCCCTGGGCTGTCCGGCCGCCCGAGCACGGCCCAGCCCGGGGAGCGATGCTGGACGGGACGGAGTCGGTGCTGCTTAGCTGGACTGACCCGCGCAGCCCCCCCACCGTGGGCACCCGGCTCCTGGCTTCCTGGCAGGCGGGGAGCCTACCGCAGGGGTGGAGCGGAGCGCCCCGCGCCGCGTCCCCGCACCTGCCGCCCCGGGTACGGGGCTGGCTCCTGGCTGCAAACGCCCATGCAGGCGGCAGGGACTTGATCTGCGGTGCGTGCTGCCGCCCGGGGGCTGGCGGGCGGTGGGGACCCTGGAGCCGCAGGGGCGGTGCGTGGGCGGCATCGGCTAGACACAGACCAGGTGGAGGCCGGTCCTGGGACACATTTGCAGGGATCTGCGGGGCGGGGCGGGGCGGGGGCCGGGGCCAGGAGGGTGACGCTGGGGCCCGCCTGTTGCGGTCTGTGACCCGTTCGTTCCGCAGCCTGCAAGCGGGGCCCTGGGGCTGCAGGAAGCCACGTGGACGGAGCCAGGAGCCCCGCTGAGACAAAGCCCAAGCCCAGAGCTCCAGGCCCAGGGCAGCGGCTGCTCAGCTGCTGTCAGTCGGGGAAGCGCCATTCAAGTCAACGGAGCCCTGCTCTGGCTTCATGCCCGCCGAGGATCGCGCCCGTCTTTTCTCGGAGGGATGCAGGCAGCAGGGGTGGGGATGTGAATGAGGCTCTGAGATCAGAGTGAGCTGGAGTGTCCATCTGGGGGCTACCGCTCCCCCTTCCCCAGCTGGGGCTGTGTCTCTGGGGAGTCCAGGACAAAGGAGGATTTAGAGCATCTGGGAACCGACCTCCTTGGGGGCAGGGGGACCAATGGCCATATAAAAAGCACTACAGATGTAGATCCTTGGCTCTTCCCATATCTTCTGCAGGCCAGGGGAGCCCCTACCCCCTACACACACTGCAGAGCACAGCTCCATAGCTACAGACCCTCAGCTGGGATCCTGGGACAGAGCCAAATTCCCTGCTGGTGTTACTCCATGGAAGTCAGTGGAATTACGCCAGCGGAGAACTTGGCCCACACCAAGTGCTGCAGATTATTATGTTGTCCACCAGGATGTCCTGACTGGTTAAAGAGACTCAAAACAGGGCCCGCCCCCAGTGAAGGTGCTTGGTGTTTCTGTGCCTTGCACAAGGAAACTATCCGAGCTCAGGACCAGATTCTCAAAGGCATTTAGGCACCTTAGTGTCTTTACACCTGCCAGAATGACTATATCCTCTGCAAGTGTGTGCTTCCAAGCAATGATCCTTCCAACCCGGTGGCTTTCAAGCATTACCAGAGACTCGCCCATCTCCAGTCCTCCACTGGAAACAAGGAGGACTGAAGGATGAGGGGGTTACGTTTCCATCCTGTCTTCTAAGGGAGGCTGGGATTTATCCCTTGTTGAGGAAGCAGCCATAGGAAAGGAACACACCAGCCAAAGGAGTAAAGGTTAGTTTAGATACTTCACAGTGAATGAACTGAGTCCACTTTAATTTTCTTCTAACACATGCTAGCTAACTTAGGTTAAAATAGCAGTGAAGACAAGGCAGCTTGGATTAACAGCTCCAGTTAAAGCCAGTAGGGCACCCTGGGGTTCAACTCAAGCTGCTAAACCTAGTTAAAAGCAGAGTTGCCATGTCTTCATTACTATTTTAACCCGAGTTAAGAACACACCTTTTTTGCAGTGTAGACATACCCTATCTCTTCATTACCGTTCACTCCAGCGTCTGCACAAAGAGCGGCATCCTTTAAACTCTCCCTTATCTTTCTTTTTAAGAACGGCTCTGAACACCTTTGCCCTGAAGTGCAGCGGTATTATATCTTGGTAGAACTGGTTCTATTTCCTAAGCTCCCCCCCTTGTCATTAGCGTTAATTATTTAACATTCGCCAAAGGCTTTGAAGACATAAAGGGTTATCGAAGTGCTATCATTAGTCGTTGAGATCAAACAGTTCCTGTAAGTTGTAAAGAATCTGAACAGCAGCTATGCCGCATTCTGGACTTTTTAAAATAAATCCCATTGCTTTTTGCTCTCTGTCTGAAGATGTCTCGGGACGGCACTCGTGTAACGGTGTGTCATTGCATGGCTCTGAAAAGTGGGTGTGTGAAGCTGCTATCTTCTGACTCGACAGACCCACTCCCTGGGTGAATTCAGAGTAAGATCTGCTGACTCTAGTGACAAAAATAAGTGTCCGCTGGCTTTTAGCACTTCAGAGCCAGCACAGCTTTGGGAGAGCAAAGTGGACTCTAGTCTGCCTTGGGCTGCCATCAGCAAAACTATTCCTAGCTTCTCATTGCTTTCACCTAGCATACATAAAGGACCATGGGTGTCACTGGGGCTTACCTTGGGCTGCAGCCCCTTTAATTGCTTAAGCGTCATAGCAAAGATGTGAAAATAGGCAGACAGTATTAGTCCCATTTTACAGAAGGGGGAACTGAGGAAATGACTCAAAATTAGCCAAGCAGTGAATGGGTGCAGCTCCATAGATTTCATAGGTGCTGCATCTACTTATGCTGGGGCTGAGATTAGATCTATTTGGGTTCCTGTACCATGCCTGTCACTGCAGTATGTCAGGATCAACCAGAGACCGTGTGATTTGCCCAAAGCTACTAAACAAATCCAGTGCCCCCAATTCCCAGTCCCATTCTCTAACCACTAGGCTTGTTACTTTGGTCTTAATATATTTAAACAATTGGATTTTTTTACATTAGACTTATTAAAAAGACTAAACTCTTAAAACACAATGCATTTATTTAGGCTTTTGAGCAGCTGGACAGATTTATTTTGTGTACTGAGCAATAGAGGCTGCCTTTAGGTTAATGGAGCAAAGCACCGTCCTCCTACAAAAATAAATTGCCAACGCTGAGTCACCAGTACCTTTAACTCATCAAATGTCATTAACTGTCCAATGAAAGAGCACTCACTTAGCCCTTGTGCTCTGGAATTCCAGCAAGAGCCGAGTAAATCTTTTAAATGGTGTGCACGAGGGTGTGAAATGCTGGAGGCTAACCATAAAGATTTGTGCATATAAGGGCACCTTTCATCCAGCTAGATCCCACAGCACTTTGCAAACCCCATATGTTTTAGAAAACACCTTACCCTCCCTTGGAAATACAGCCATCTCTGGGGTGAAATGCCTAAGCTTTTAATAGTTCACAGCAATGCTACTCAATGTTTTCAAGGTAGGATGTGACGAAGGAAGCTGTAAACAAATATCACTCAAGGGGATACCATGTACCTGGGACTGGAAGTTAGACGTGGATTCTAGTCCTGTCTCTCGCATTGGCTTGCCCAGTGTCATGCAGAGAGTCACTTTGGCCACAGTTGCCAAAAGTTGCCACTGTTTTGCCACTCTTGGGTGCCCATCTTGAAACGTTTGGGCCTGATTTTCAGAAGTCCTGAGCACTCACAGCTCCCACTGAAATCCAGGCCTTCAGGCCCAGACCCTCAAAGGTATTTAGGAGCCTAACTCTCATTGAAATTCATGGGCATTAGGTGCTTCCATACCTTTGTGGGTCTGGGCCTCTCTGTTTCCAGACGAGTGCTCAAAAGTCAATGACTGGCTTGGAAAACATTGGCCTTAGCTTTTATTTAATACTTCAGTTTTCCAACCCGGTGAAATGGTGGTGATAATGTTTACCATACCTACCTGACAAGGCTCTGAAAGGGGTAGCCCAATCATGCATACTCAAGATCCTCACACGGAAGGCGCTGGATCAGCACTAAGTATCGTTGTTTGTATAGGAGAGCGTCAGTGTGGTCAGGAATCTGAGGCTAACACCTGTACTCTTTGTGCAATGTGCTGTGGGCTCTGTAATGAAAACAAGCAGTCAGGACCTCAGTTTTCCATCTCCTCAGGAAGACAATAGGCCCCGCAACAGAGGTCCTCCCACTGCATTGGATTCTGTACTGAGTGAGAGGGAAGAGCGCCCCCTATTGAATTAGCTGCATCGTTCCCTCTATTACTGCCATGATTTGCGCTCTGAAGTCAAATCCCAGGAGGACCTCTCTGACCATGAGTTGCCATTAGCTGGGATTTGGCTCATTCAGGATATGACTGTATTAACACAAGAAACTGCACCGTAATGTTGGTTTATTTTTATAGTCCAACATGATTAGAAACCCCCTAGAGGTGCGTCCCTTCCATGGGTGTCTGGGTAGCCATGTGTTGCTGAAGTGCAGTTAGGAGGCCCAGTGCTGTCTTGTGGAAAGTGGTGCCGAACAAAGATCCTGATCTTTCTAGAGTCTGTGGCCCTCTTGCTAAGGGGGCAGGTGCCAAACCCGGGGACCTATCCAAAGTTCATCTTGTACACTTTCACAACCTCCCTCCAGATTCCTTGGGGTAATGGTGATATGCCTCTTCACATCCTGCCCGACAGCATGGAGCGTTGATGCTGTGCATTGTCCAGAAGCTGCTGTCTCGCTTGAGAGGCAGCTGCATTTCAGTAGCGGGGGATTTGATCCTTTGTGTGTTGTTTCTTTGTAAAGTGCTTTGAGAGCCCTTTACACAAAAGGTGCTGTATGAATATAAAAATCAGGATCAGAAGTTACGGTTCCTGTCTCCCATCCTTTGTCTTGCCTATGTAGGCTATTAGCTTTTTTGGGAGGGACTGTACCTTACTGTGTATTTATACAGTTTTTAGCACAATGGGGACCTGATCTCAGCTGGGGTTGATATCCTAATGGTAAGAATCCTAACAATTTCAGGTCAGAGGGAGTGAAGATACAGTATGCACTCCTAAAGTTACTGTGTTGCTGTGTAATTCTGGGAATAAACTATCTCTTATCCTCTAATCAAACCATTGCACTCCACCCTGTTTATCTTCATACTGCAGTGTTAATATCTGTGCTGGTTGGCTAAGCTGTCTATGTTTTAAACAAAAGTACGGGGCATGAGGCTCTCCTGTCACTGGTCTTGCATCAGTGTAGCTCAGGTCATTTCACTGGACTTGCACTGGTGTAAATGGGAGACGAATCAGACCTTCAGTATGTAAAATGCGTATCACAAGTCACTTCTGCACCAGGGGCACAGAATCGCACCAGATCTCCAGTAAGAAAAGGACCTGTTCTTCCCTCCTGATGCAAGCACATGAGATAAATGGGAGTGTAACAGGCTGGCAGGGTTTTCCTGAGTCACTGCAACCTGTTAGCAGAGATTGATCCTGCTAGGAAAGGGTTAAGTGTTGACTCATTGAGGCAGGTGGCTCATCTATTTTCACTGGGATATAAGAGAGGTGGGAGTGGCTCCTTGAAGAGAAGATCTAGGGTGTGGGCTGAACAGCACTGAGGTAAGAAACTGGGGAGCAGCCATGCCTGGGAAGAACACTTGAGCTGAACTTGATGTTAAAGAAGGCGGTGAGCTGTGACTCTGCAGTTTTGGACTATGTTTCAGAGTAGGGCTGGGGAAGGGACCCGCTTGCATAGAGCTATGCACTTGGGGAAAAACCTCCCCTGCCCCTAACTATGCAGCTCAACGCTAAGAAATGGGCATCTAGCAAAATATACATCATTTCCTGGCCTGGAGTCTTAATGGCTGCTCATGAAATTAGAGAGCGTTAGAGGTTGTAGTCTGCATGGAGGGGAATACAAAGGCACCTGAGAGAGACCTTGGTGTATTCTTGCCAACATGTGACCTGACTGGTGGCCATTTAAGCACATGTATGAAGTCTTCAGGCCCCATGTAGGGCACCACAGACATTGTTGGCCAAATTCCTCGCTGGTGGAAGAGATTCCAACACCGCTGGCGTTGCCTGAGAGTCTCCTATGTCAGCTGTGAATTTGCACTGCTATATCCAAATTGCCCCTTATGGACATATGGTTGGGATCAGAACTCTGATCCATCATGGGCTTCCAGCAGCTGCCGGCACTTGATGTTCCAGAGGAAGGAGAAACATACCTTTATAATCCTGTGCTGCAGCTGGAAAAGCCCTATCAGGTCAGCAAACACAACTCCTCCACCAGCAGAGAAGTGTTCCTTATCGTGTCTGTGCCGCACCACACCGATGATGCAATGCTGTATGAAGATGTGATTCCCAAGCCGGCCAGATAATGTGAGACACTACAACTGGCTGTTCTGCTCCCTTCTTCTTCTACTTGTTGGTCATAAAAATACCGAGGCCTTTTTTATAGCCAGCCATAATATTTGACTGGGGAGGACCTAGGGTTATAAAGTCTTATTTTGTTGCACTGGAATTTACATCTATAACTCCCCATCCTTGGAGACCAGGTGTTATATTGGCTGCATTTCCTGCACGATATATAATTGCCTCATGCTTTGGCTTTCATAACGTTGCTTTAAAGAATTTTTCTCTCTCTGTCAAGCCTGCATCATGACATCAGGACTGGCCCATGTCCCTGGCAAAGTCCACTGTGGACATAAAAGATTGATGATGGAAAAATATAAGTTGAACTTAAGAAAGACAAACAGCACTTAAGGAAAGTATAACAGGAAGCTGGATTAATTTTTCTTTGGAAGAGACCAGAAGTGATATTAAATGGCCTTTCACAAACAAATGGCACATGCAGTGTGTGATGTAATGCTGTTTACTGGACCAAAGCAGATATTAGTGACTTAGATGGAGCAAATATTACAAATTATTTATTTGTATTACCGGCATTGGGGCGTGGAGGGGCTGTCAGGATTGGGGGTCCATAGTGCAAGGTGCTCTAGAAACACACAGTGACAGACAGTCCCTGCCTTGGAGAGCTTACAGTCTAATGGACAAAAGAGATAAAAGACAAAGGAAGCGTTACTACCCGTGAGATCAATTGACTTGGCCAAGATCACACAGGGTTGTCTGTGGCAGAGCAGGGAATTGAACTGGGATCTCCTGGGTGCCAGCAGTGTCTTAACACACAAGATCATCCTTCCTTTCTGAAGTCCTGCTGGTCATTTAAATTACCCTTTAATAAAAGTAACCAATACTACTTAGTCATTGCATCCAGAGAGCTCAAAGCATTTTATAAAGGTGGGTAAGCACCATTCTGCCCATTTTACAGAGAGGTGTGTGACTTTCTCAAGGACACACACTGCAGCCGTGGTGATATTGAGTCCTAACTTAAGCCAGGTGACACTTTTTTGGACCAAAAAAATTTTTGAGCAAAAAATTCAGATTTGTTGACACCGAAATGTTTCGCAAATTCATGTCGGTTTCACAAAATTGTTTCAGGTGGGGGGTGGGAAGATAAATTGAAATGTTGCATTCTGACATTTTCAAAATGTTTCATTTTGATTTTTTTTTTTTTAGTTTGATACAAATTTTGTTTCAAAATTCTCTTTTTAAAATGGTCAGAATTGGAAATGTTTCGATGGTGTTAAAATGAAACATTTCGTTTGACCAGAAATGATTTTTTTTTTTTATTTGTTGGAATTGCCAGAGAACTGTGCAAATAGCAGCTTTTTCAGCTGTGGTTCTTAGAAAGATGATGGAAAAATTGGAAAGAGTTCAGAGAAAGAACGTTCCTTATAGTGATCAAATCAAAGAGCTCAATCCATTTAGTTTAACAAAGACAAGGTTAAAGGGTGACTTGATTACAGTTTCTAAGTACCTATATGGGGAACAAATATTTATTTGTGGGCTCTTCAGTATGAGCAGAGAAAGGTGTAACACAAGCCAGTGGCTGGAAGTTGAAGCTAGACAAATTTAGACTGGAAATAAGGCAAAAATGTTTACAAGTGCGAGTAATTAACCATTGGAACAATGGTTGTGATAGATTCTCCGTCACTGACAAATTTTAAATCAATACTGGATGTCTTTCTTAAAAGATCTGCTCTAGGACTTATTTTGGGGAAGTTCTCTGGCCTCTGTTACACAGGAGGGCAGGCTAGATGATCACAATGGTCTCTTCTGGCCTTGGAATCTAAGAATCTAACTCCTAGGTCCCTGCTTTGTGTACTAGAAAACACTTCTACAATTACCCTGACACTCCTCCTCCTAACTGCACTTGCTACGATACCCACACACTCCACTCACATCCCTCCTGCCCCCGCCATGGCATATACCCACTTTCCCCAAGAGGTCAGCTGAGAAGGGGTTAAAACAAGCATAAGAAACATACTAATGAATATGACACAGCACTGGGCTTTGGCTTTGTAATGTTATGGGATTTTAATTGCTGTGTCGTGTGACACACCTTGAATATCACTTGGGGGAGAGGCGTCCTATAAATACAGTCTGTTATTATTTCCTCATGTGAAGCTGCAAACTAAGAGCCCATTCTGCAGCCTTTGCTGATCTCAGTAGTGTTTATAAATGAAGTCCCATCAACCTATAATCTTTTCTTGCTTTCATGCCCACAGCTTTGTGTCCATCTGTCTGTCAGCTTTTTGCACGATTACCACTCAGTTGTGTATGTTCGTGGTCTCATTACCATGGGGTCTGAGCAACCTCATAAGCTTCAATGGATTTATCCTCCCAATACCCCTGTGACACAGGGCAGTGCTATTATCCCCTCTTTATAGCCGGGGGGCTGAGGTGCAGAGAGACTAAATGACCTACCAAAGATCACATAGGGAGTCTGTGGCAGAACAGGGAATGGAGCCCAGGTCCCCAACCACTGGACCACATCTGTGTCATCTTCTACATATTCCCACCACCAGGATGCATGTTGCCACCTCCCTGGGCTCATCTGCAAGGCTCTCTCTATCTATTCATATTTCAGCCCTCTCAAAGACCCACTCCTACATGGTACATACAGCGTATGCATGTAACTGGCTTGTATATAAACTGCCCCTTATGTTCCACTTCCCATAAGCTCTGTCTGTCTTCAGTTTATAAGCATCTCAGAGGAGGGACCATCGATGAATGTTCATGCCCTCCACATCATGGACGCTACTGTAACCTTACTGTAGCACTGAGAGGCCCTAGCAGAGATCAGGGACCCATTGTGCTAGATGCTGTACAAATAGATAGTAAGAGACAGTCCCCGCCCCAAAGTGCTCCCCTGAATAGACAAGGCAGGGGCTATGAGGGGAAATAGACACACAGACAGAGGCAGTGACCTTCATGCTCAAGGTCACATCATAGGTCCATGACGGAACTGGAAATGATGCCCAGATCTCCTGACTAGCAGTCCTGTGCTCTATAAGCTAGACCACACTTCCCCATGCCTCTTATTAACTTAATAAAAATAGATTTATGAAATAAACCTCCCATTCTTCTTCCACTGCATATCAGTGTCTAAATAAATCAATAACCGTTACAACAACTTTTTCCAGGCGCCAAGCAATGCTTACAAGGTAGCGAATTAAAACAGGCTGAGAGCATTTTTGAGGATTGGCTTTTACAGCCTCCCGTCCCAGCTGATGACTTGTTAGCACTGGGAATCAGCTTCTTTCCAAAACGCCATCATGCCCCATTATGTTAATATTGCGTTGGGGCTGGATGCATTTATGCAAAAGCTTTTTGAGTCAGAGCCCTGAAAAGGTTGATGTAAAATGTTCCAGATCCCCTTATTTGCATGAAAGGGCCATGCACGGTTGCTCTCTCTCATTTATTTTATTAAATCTGAGCAGGACTTTGTCTGGAGAGCATAATAAAAAACTCTGATCATCTTGCTACAAAATGAAATTAGATCCCAACTGTCGTTATAGCTGTAAAAAGTAGGCAGTTTGCCACTGGGCAGAAGCATGGAAAGCCAGATCGAAGTGGTCATTGGTGTAATGGTCCCTTTCTTACCTTCCTCTTATTAAGTGGGTAGGTATAGCGGGAGGAATAGCTCTTTAAAACTGATGAATGATAATAATTTAAGGCCAAGAAGGACCATTAGATCATCCAGTCTGACTCCTGCATGGCACAGGCCATAGATCATAGTATTAATTTGTACAGGGGCAGCACCAAATTAAGAGAGGGCCTGCCCCAGAGATCTTACAATCTTTCTCTTGTCAAAGACTCTTTCCAAAGCAAGCAGATATATGTTACCTTTCAGCTGCATTTTCAAAGGCTGAGTGGAAAAGACATGCCCTTTAAGCAGGTACTGTGTAAATGCACATCTTGCTGTCTAGGATGGACAAGGATGCCTGTTTCTCCGTGGGTAGCAATCCAGGGGGGATTTTGTTTCTGGAGCTGCCCTTTTTTATATTCATTATCTCCCTTCTTCAGGGTATTCAGCTGGTGTGCGATTTCACTGGAGAACCTGGGAGCATCAGGGAATCTTTGTATCAGTCTGGTGGTTCTTTGCTTTTATTACGCTAGTGCCTAGAAATTAATTTCTCTGTCCATAATGTGGAATTTCTCACCCAGAATTACTCCCATCTAAGGCCCAGGATGGGAAGATTTGGGCCAGTGATCAGTTTCCTACAAATAAAATTGCCATGGCTTTAAAGTCCAGTAATGCAGAGCCAATATTTAAACAATGGCTGCCTAAATTAAGGCTACAGGCCAAACCTTTCAGAAGTGTCTAGTGATTCTTTGGAAAAAGACACTCTCTGAAAATGAGGCCCCTTTAAGGTGCCTCCACTTGGCTCCCTGAAAAATCAAGTCAGCCATTATTTAGACTGTCGGATTGTTAGGGCAGGGACTGCCTACATCTCTGTGCTTTTCAGTGCCCAGACGACAGAGCCCTGTTCTTGGTTGATCTTTAGGCCCAACGGTAATAAACATGATTCATCATCATCATTAGTCACTTTTGAAAATTTTGTCCTAAGTTCTTATTGAGCCACCTGTTTTTTCCAAATTGCTGAAAATTTCACAGTTCCCACTCAACGGGAGATATGCCCAACTGGGAAGGTAAGATTCCCTACAGTTGTGGACTGTTCCCAGTTGTGACGTCACCATTCCTGGATAACGGGTGCCTCCCAAATTCATGCTGATCAGCCCTTTCTACCACGTGACTCCATCAGCTCTCCCATGTGTCTGTGGATACATAAACCTCCCCCACTGGTTGCACACTCCATGTTTAGGAACGATATCTAGCACATCGTGGGGCATACATGCTCACTGCCAATGGAAAATAGATTAAGTGCCTTCATTCTGTCAATATCACTTACAGCTTGCAGCTCTCTGGCATTTTTCAGCTGTCTAGTATGGTCCATAAATAACTCTATCCATACAGGAAGCCTATAGGAATATATCCTTTGTTTTGATTTAAGAAGAATCAATGTTTTGAGGGCTGGGTGTCTTTTTTTTTTCCTCCATGTTCCTCGCATACTGTTCACTGCACATAATGTCAGATCTGAGATTCCAGTGGGAAGAACGTGCGACCACATTGAATAGACCTGTCCATTTCTTAACAGGTCAGGGATCAGAGCCATGATGTCAGGATATAGAGAAGTGAAGCTGGAAGCTGAAATTAATCACTACCTCCAGTGCAGCATTATAGTATCCATAGCTATCAGCACACACGCAGACGCTGGGTGCACTCTGACTGTGGCAGGGTTGAGGTTTGTAGAACCCTTATGAGCAGGGGGGCGGGGAACAAACACAAACAGTGAAATACAAGAGCTGACTTTGAAAACAGGTATATGTGGCTGCATTGTAGACTTTGAAACCAACTGGCATTGCCTTTCTGTGAAAGACAACCTGCTTACAGCTCAAATGTGTGTGGTGTGGTGGTATTCAGGGCCTGATCTAAAGCCCATCGAAGTCAATGGAAGGGCTTACATTGATTCCAATGGTCTGGGGCTTATTTGTGTAGCAAAGACAGTATGCACAGCTGTACTTACAGACCATGTTGTTTGAAGAAAAGCTCCTTGCCATCAGTGTGGTATGTGGGGGTGGACCCTTGACACAGTTTTTTGGAGAAGGGCGACAAGAATGATTAGGAGCATGCAAAAACTTTCCTGGGAAGAGAGATTGAAAGGGTTGGGAAGACCCTGCAGCAGCAGTGGGATTTGAAGATGGACCTGAATGTAGAGGAAGGTTGTTTGCAACTGCAGCTGCAATCTCATTCTGTTCTTTGGTATATAAAAAGAGACTTCATGATGTGACTTCTATTGCATATGTATCTGTTTAACTTATTAAAAAAACCAAACCTGTTTCTCGCACGATGACTCTAACAAAACATGATTAATCTATTGTTAGTTGTGACTATGACCTAGCATGAGCAGTGAACTTATTCCTAAAAATAAACATTTCTGTACAGTGTTTTGAGGACCTGCAACACTATTGTAAATACAAGAAGCTAGTATTGGCATGTAAACCACTGCCCTCTACTGGACAGAAACAGAACTGCTCAGGTGTGGGTCGTAGCCTCTGTACTGCTAGTGAGTTTCCTTTTAGTGAAGTGATCTGGTCGTGTGCTGTTGGATCAGGAAAAGCTGGGTTTGATCCCTGTTGCTGCCATGGAGTTCTGAGTGGCTGCTATGCAGTGGCAACCATAATAGTCTACGTGGCTGCTGACCCGCTGCCATATTTTGAAGTCTGGACTCTTGGAAACTAGAACCCAGCTAGTAGTTAGATGATGTGATGTCCTGTGCCACAGTCAGACAGGAGAGGTGAGGGAGGCAGGATGAAAATACTTCTAAAAACGGAATGTTATAAATAGGATGTTTATGGGGCCACTTGGAATGTCATATAGTTCATGGCTAACTTGTGAAGATATAAGGAATATTTTCACTGAGCCCACATGACATCCTTCCTTCCTTCCTTCCTTTCCTCGGAGTAGATTTCAGTCGTGCTTCATCCATAGCCCTTTTTAAACTCACATTAGTTAAGAAAGCTAACTTGGGACCATTCCTGTGAGGTGATGAGCGCCCCCAACTCCTAATGGGATTTGGCTGATCCCTAAAGATTTAGCCCTTGTAATAAAAAGCTGTAAAGTCTGCTCCTTGCGTATCTGTGTGTCTCCAGAACTCCCACTAACTGCAGGATCAGGCTCTCCTGGATGCCTAGGGTTGCCAATCCCCCAGGATTGTCCTGGAGTCTTCAGGAATTAAAAATTAATCTTTATAATTAAAGATAATGTCATGTGATGAAACCTCCAGGAATTCATCCAGCCAAAGTTGGCAATCCTAGCTGAGGCTGAGAGAGAGAAGCAGGTTTGACACATCTCATGTTCAAGTGCTGGGAAGTTTATACGCTCCTATCTCCTTCTTGGTGTTCCACCCCCAACTCAGGCAGGCCACCAGAGTTTAGACCCCCTTTACTCACACAAACAATACTAGGAGTATGGCTGGTCAAAATCTTTCTGTCAAAACTGTTTGTCTACAGAAAATTGGGTTTTTGGTTAAATGAGATTTTTTTTACAGAAAGTGTCTGTTTTCACAGAAAGAAAAGGAGGACTTGTGGCACCTTAGAGACTAACCAATTTATTTGAGCATGAGCTTTCGTGAGCTACAGCTCACTTCATCGGATGCATTACACTTTCCTTGGTAAACCAAAAAATGCTGATTCAGAAATGCTATCACACTGTCTCGTGTGAGTCGTAGTTTGGAGGCCTCATGTCCCCACTCTCTAGGGTCTGGGTTTCCAGCCATACTACGGCTCCCATGATGCACTTTGGTGGCTCAACAAGAAGGGAGGGAGTGTTATACCAATAAAATAAAAACTAGCAGGATCTTATTAAAGGGGAAAAGGCAAAATGCCACATTTATTGTGAATATAGAAAGAATCATAGTAAGCAGTTAGGTTTCAGAGTAGCAGCCATGTTAGTCTGTATTCGCAAAGAGAAAAGGAGTACTTGTGGCACCTTAGAGACTAACCAATTTATTTGAGCATAAGCTTTCGTGAGCTACAGCATCCGATGAAGTGAGCTGAAGCTCACGAAAGCTTATGCTCAAATAAATTGGTTAGTCTCTAAGGTGCCATAAGTACTCCTGTTCTCTCAGTAAGCAGTTAGTTATAGCTATAACATTCCATTCAATTTCATATTTATTCACACATTCATTCATACACACACACACAGGTTCTGCAAGGTTGTTATCATAGTTACCAGCCTTAGAGTTGCTCATGCCAAGCGACTGGCCAGGTGGCCTGGACACGAGGAGGGAGCAGGGCCTTGTCAGATGCTCATCTGACGCTCCTGGAAGTTGGTTTGCAGAATCAGACACCAAAGTTCTCACTTTCTAGAGTCCATTTTTATAGGAATTTATTCCTATGCCAGTCTCTGGGAATTGCTTCATTATGATGTTGCTGAATCAATCAGCAGATGGCACATTCCTGACGGCTCCGTGCTGCTAGATGTTGTTTTGTTCTTTGGTTCTCCCATTCTTGAGGCTGTTGGGTAGATTCCAGTCTGCCCTCCGCGGGTCCTCTGGTTGTTTCCACTTGACACCTTCTTCGGCCGATCCACACTGGATTCTTAGGCTGGCACCTCCCTGATCATTCAGTTATTATCCACACCAAGCATCCATCCACATACATCCTCTATCTCTATTTTAATCACAATTGTTAACAAAGCGAGATAAATACAACAAAAGGGCGGGGAGTCTCTGGGTGCTGTTTCTGTTATTACAAAGTACTGCTTTGAGTCCTCTGTGTGTGAGTAGTTGTTGTTACAAATTATTGCTTTGAGAACAGACTCTGTCTTAGGATGTACTAACATAATTAGCAGCCAAAAGCCAAGAGACCTCCCTCTTAATTAGTAATACCCTGGAATTTAAACTATGGGGAATCAAACTCATTTGTGATTTTAATACAAAACTTCTTTAATATGATCCAACAGGAGGAAGAAGTAGTCCAGCCAGGTAGTCTACCCCACAAAAGACAATAAGGGGGATGAGTCACTCAAACTACAAATCCCATGAGGCACCATGGCAGCATTTCTGATTTTAAATGTTCAGGTTTCAGACAGAAATTTTTTTGGGGTGAGGGGGTATTATTTATTTATTTTTCACTGAAAAGCTGAAATTTTCTGTGAGGGCGTGGGATGGGTGAAGGAAATTCATTCTCTGACCAGCTCTAACCACGGAATCTTTAATGGCCACATGTGACCAGGATGTCAGTTTTGCCCAAAAGACATCTCAGTGCTCCTTAGCATGCCAGGACGTTGGTCCAATACTGTCTCAAAAGAAAGAGCACTATCTGTTGGATTACTAATACTGCAGGATCCTTTGTAAAGTACCTCCCTGGAGGTCTGCCACACAAGTAATCAGCAGCCACGTTGATGAATTGACAAACGCCCAGCCAAGGATGGGGGTGGCAGGGTTGCAACCATCAGCGCTGCTGGTACCATAAACTTGTTACCAAAGACCTGATTTTCTCTTTGCGTCGTATCTAAACTGGCCCATTCTGTGCTAGCTCATGAGGTTAACAGTAAAGTGCCCATTTAGGTTTACTGAGCAATGGTTCGGCCCTCTTGCAGAAACTTTCCTGGAAAGGGAAACCTACGTGCAACAGGCTTATGACTTTCTACTTTACATTATGCCTCTTCAACAGCATTGACTCTTGATTCCAAACCTTCATTGTTTCGACTGGATTCTGCCTTTGGTCAGAATGCAGGGATGGGGCCAAAAGACAGAGGAGGGGCTTTTTGTGTGTGTGTGTTTTTTTTCTCTCCTCCACTCCCCTCCTCAAGAGGTGTGTGTGTATTTATATAACAAAACACTAAATAAAATAACTGATTACCCTCCCTCTGAGCAGGGCGCATTGATCACCCTCCAGAGCTTTGCCAGCCTGACCTACGTTACTGACACTTTATGTCAGACGTTTGCCTCTTACCCTCTAATCCACCCTGTATGTGTCTGGGAGAGCATGCACATGGAAATGGGAAAACCAAGGCCCAAAAGCCAGCATGTTTCTAACCCCTGTTTCCCAGTGCAGTTAGTTGGATCCCCAGGCCATTCTCATAAAAGATTGCCCAGTAACGCTGTCTTTCATCCTCCGCAAGTATTTAATTAGCAAAGAGAAATAAAGCTCCTGATTGGGACGCCCTGATCAGGCTTGATTCCAAAATCTACCAGAGCATAACTATCCTGACTTGGCAGCTAGAAATTAGGCATTTCTTCCCTTGCTATACCCCTCCTTTCTCTCTTCCCCCTCACACTCATCTACAGGAAAGTGACTCCTCGCACATGTGGCAGGATTGTTTCCTTTGCATGCAGACTACTACGCAGGGCAAGCACTTGTTCAGCGCTTAAGTAATAATGCTAATGCTAAGAAGATCCTAATGCTCTCCCTTTACACTTTGGCATGCATCTGATGAAATGAGATTTAGCCCACAAAAGCTTATGCTCAAATAAATTTGTTAGTGACTAAGGTGCCACAAGTACTCCTCGTTCTTCCCTTTACACTGTTGTCTTTTCTTTCCCTCCTCTTGCAGTGTGGTCCTGAGTTTCCATCCTTGTATGAAATAACTCTATTTAATGTGTGCACCTAGCCACTATTTAATCCTGATGCATTTTTCTCTCCCTAGCCATTTACCATAACACAAAGGCTTTCCTATTCAGAGTCAATGATCTCAGCTTCCCAACCCCAAACTCTACCCCTATTATTTCCTATCAGCCTTTCTCTGATAATCTCAGGAGTTGTCTATTTAAACAACCCCAGAGTCCAATGATATCACATCTTTTAAATGCATTGATTGAGAGACCTTAGCATATCCCTTGACTTCATTTGTTATGACTAGTAAATGGGATGGCTAGTCCTCTGTGTCTGTTTCACCCTCCCCCACCATCCCTCTATACAAAGCTTTACAGCAAAGACCGGATTTTTTTTTTTTTTTTTTTTTTTACTGTTTCTCTCTGTCCTTCTTCTCCAGCTACCCATGTCATTAATACTCATCTCTCTACCTAGGTATTCCTGTCACCATAGCATTTTACAAATACTACCAACTTTACCCTTGCACCACAGGTTAGGGAGTTATTATCGGGCCACTCTTGCTGCAGGACGGTGATCCAGAAACTGACCTCTCATTTAAAGAAAATATTATGCTTCTAGCACTTATGGTTGCAGAGAGAGCTTCAAAAATGTGAACGAAGCATAAACCGAAGTAGTGCTGTCTGCAGAAAACCTGTTACGATACTTCTGAGAGGTGTTGACCTGCCCCGTTCCTTTCAAAAAGAGCTTCTGTAATTGATAACAATTTCTTATCCCCATTTTGCAGCTGGTGAACTGAGGCACAGGAAGATTGAATGACTTGCCCAGGAAGTTTATAGCAGAGTCAGGAATTTAATCCCAGATTTTTTCAAGCCTCGTTCATTGCCTTAGCCACAAGCTCAGCCTCCATCCAGCCCTTCTAATGTCTGTCCTGGAATGATGCATCCTGTGGTCCTGTATCAGAAAAAATTAAAGTTTTATGAGCCAAATTCACCCTTGTGTAGCTTCACTAAAGTCAAGGGGGTAATGCCAGGAATGAATTTGGCCTAGTGTGTGTGTGTGTTTTTAAAGATTTCAGTCTGGTTGCCAAACAGGAAAATATGATGACTGGAAAGTCAATCACAGATGGGAAAGGAGGGGGAAAGCGAAGCAGCTGGCACCAGTGTGTTCAGTATAGTGCTGGTGATGGGCTGCTGCCACATGGGGCATGTCAGCAGAGGGAGGTCAGTCCAAGATTTCACGTGCTGCGCTGCGTGTGTGTTTTGCTTGAGACAGCAGAAGCCTTGATTTAGCTGCATAATAAAAGTAAATCTGCCACCACTCTGTTTCAGTGCGGTGATGACTAGAACACTGTAGAATAGTGAGGAATATATCTGTATGGTAGCTTGGTAGTTGATGACAGTGTTTTGGCCATTAGAGCAACAGTTAAAGGCTGTTAAGGTAATTTACTGAAGGTTTGTGGTTGTAAATACATTTCCAGTAAATACTAAGGATTCTAATAGATGTTAAGTCCTGCCATTAAGAGTGTGATGGAGCAAGCCATGTGCTGCACATTGTTTTGCCTTTATAAAATGAGCATTACAAAGGAAGGAATGAGATTGAATCCAGTGTGGCGGTATGGATTGGGACTCATTCACCCATTTGCCCTTAGGTGTTCCAAGATGACGTGTACTTGATGGTAAGTGTAATACCCTTACCTTGGATGCACCCATTGGAAAAAACATACATTGACTGGAGAAGAGAAGAATGAGGAGGGACATGATAACAGTCTTCAAGTACATAAGAGGTAGTTATAAAGAGGAGGGTGATAAATTGTTCTCCTGCACTACTGAAGATAGGACAAGAAGCAAGGGTTTTAAATTGCAGCAAGGGCAATTTAGGGTAGACATTAGGAAAAACTTCCTTACAAGGTAGTTAAGTACTGGAATAAGTTACATAGTGAGGTTGTGGAATTTCTGTCATTGGAGATTTGGAGGTTTTTAAGAGCAGATTAGGTGAACACCGATCAGCCATGGTAGATCATACTTAGTCCTGCCTCAGTGCAGCGGACTAGACTAGATGACCTCTTGAGGCCCTTTCCAGTCCTACATTTCTATGGTTGTTATTGATATTGCAGTAATGCCCAGAGGGGCCTTATTAGGTCAGGCACTGTACATATCTATAATAACACAGGCTCTTCTCCCAAAGAACTTTACGTGAGTATTATTATACAGATGAAGAACTGAACCATAGAAGGAATAACTTGCCCACTGTCGCAGCTGCCATGGAATTGAATCATCCCCAGATGTCTGGGTGCTCATGTTCTGGTTCTGCCCCTTTGAGAGAGTGCACCTCCTACAGATGGGTGCAAAGACTTTATTTAGCTTCTCTGCAATGGCCTTGTCTTCCTTGAGTGCTCCTTTAGCATCTCGATCATCGCAAAGGTTAGTTCTGGATCCAACATTCCTTTAAAACCAAAGAGCACTTGGTCCTGGCATTCCTGCTACCAGCCTGTGTGTCTGTTAATAAAGCAATGAGCTTCTGCCTCACCTGCCACAGAATCAGAAGATTATTCCACAAGTCTCTTCATGTTGGCAGCTTCATTCCTCACAGCACACAAATCACGTGGGTGTCTGGTGCCACAACACACCTGGTCGCTTTATAATTAGTGAGGGACGACCAACAGAAAGTCTGGGGTTATAAGTACTCATGATAACAGGTGGCATAGGAAACCTGGATTCTACTCCTGGTTCTGCCACTGATGTGGCCTTGAGCAAATCATTTTGCCTTTGTCCGTCCTCTCTGTTTAGAGTATAAACTCTTCAGGGAAAGGACTGTCTCTTGCTACATGCCTGCACAGCACCTAGCACAATGGGACTTCTCTACAGCTCTCTGCAATACAAACGATAATACATGTTTGGAAGCTTATCCAGCCTACCCAAACCTGAGCAGATCTCATGGAAATACCTCTCCTATGAGATTTCTATTTCCTGCTGGGCTGGAATTACTGTCCTAACAGCCTCTCTCATAGAATTTGGGCATCTCCTAGAACCCTGAAGCATTTGTAAATGAAAAATAATGATAGAAAAACAGCCAACAGAACTTACTCAAACCTCAAAAAAGGCTTTGATTTGTGTTTTAGGCAGCTTTGTGCTTTATTGTAGCTGGCTGACCCATCCCTAGTGTTATTGCTGATGTAACATGAGGTACCCATACATTTTTATCCTACCACTACTAAATAGAGAGTTTTGAACCAAAAGGCAACATGCAACTACCCACTAACTTTATGATCTGGGTCTGATCTTCAAGGTTATTGGATGAAACAACAACCACTATTCCAACTCCAAACATCCCCCAAGTGTCTGGAAAGTTTGGACCTGAACCAAACTCTTGTGTCTTACATCCACATCTGTTGTAAAGCCTCTGCTATCACTTCCTGAATGTAAATTTGAGTTGCTGCCCTTAAATAACTTCTGGCATGTTAGCAAGGATGCCCGGGGGAAAGGGGCAGTTTGCTCCAGGCCCCGCATTTGAGAGGACCCCAAACCAAGAACAGCCATACAGGGTCAGACCAAAGGTCCATCTAGCCCAGTATTCTGTCTTCTGACAAAAAGAAAAGGAGTACTTGTGGCACCTTAGAGACTAACAAATTAATTTGTTAGTCTCTAAGGTGCCACAAGTACTTCTTTTCTTTTTGCGAATACAGACTAACACGGCTACTACTCTGAAACCTGTCTTCTGACAGTGGCCAATGCCTGGTGCCCTAGAGGGAATGAACAGAACAGGGTAATAATCAAGTGGTCCATCCCCTTTTGCCCATTTCCAGCTTCTGGCAAACAGAGGGTAGGGACACCATCCCTGCCCATCCTGGCTAATAGCCATTGATGGACCTATCTTCTATGAATTTATCTAGTTCTTTTTTGAACCTGTTATAGTCTTGGCCTTCACAACATCCTCTGGCAAAGAGTTCCCCAGGTTGACTGTACATTGTATGAAAAAATACTTCCTTTTATTTGTTTTAAACCTCCTGCCTATTACTTTCATTTGGTGACCCCTAGTTCTTGTGTTATGAGAAGGAGTAAATAACATTTCCTTATTTACTTTCTCCACACCAGTCATGATTTTATAGACCTCTATCATATCCCCCCTTAGTTGTCTCTTTTCCAAGCTGAAAAGTCCTAGTCTTATTAATCTCGCCTCATATGGCAGCCGTTCGATACCCATCAACATTTTTGTTGCCCTTTTCTAAACCTTTTCTAATTCCTATATATCTTTTTTGAGATGGGGCAGACCACATCTGCACACAGTATTCAAGATGTGGGCATATCATGGATTTATATAGAGGCAAGATGATATTTTCTGTCTTATCTAGCCCTTTCTTAATAATTCCCAACATTCTGTTTGCTTTTTTGATTGTTACTGCACATTGAGTGGATGTTTTCAAAGAACTCTCCAAGATCTCTTTCTTGGGTGGTAACAGTTAATTTAGACCCCGTCATTTTATGTTTTCCAGTGGGATTATGTTTTCCAGTGTGCATTACTTTGCATTAATAACATTGAATTACATCTGCCATTTTGTTGCCCAGTCACCCAGTTTTGAGAGATCCTTTTGTAGCTCTTCGCAGTCTGCCTGGGACTTAAGTATCTTGTGTAGTTTTGTATCATCTGCAAATTTTGCCACCTCACTGTTTACTCCTTTTTCCAGATCATTTAGGAATAGGTTGAATAGGACTAGTCCCAGTACAGACTCCTGGGGGACACCACTATTTACCTCTCTCCATTCTGAAAACTGACCATTTATTCCTACCCTTTGTTTCCTATCTTTTAACCAGTTACCAGTCCATAAGAGGACCTTCCCTCTTATCCCATGACAGCTTACTTTGCTTAAGAGCCTTTGGTGAGGGAGCTTGTCAAAGTCTTTCTGAAGTCCAGGTCTTCAAGGGATGAGAAGGGTGTCCATTTAATGCCTCTTGGCATGTCTTCTGTTGTATGCTGCATTACCCAGTTGATGGCAATGTTGAAGAGGATTGCAGACATGACACACCCCTGATGTACTCCTGTTTTGTCTTCAAAACTGAGCTCACTGTGATCAACACTGCATGCAAAGTTGAAATAGAAGCTTTGGATGATGATGATTATATGCAGAGGGATTCCATATGCCCGCAGAATGCGCCATACGCTGGTCCTGTGAATGCTTTCAAAAGCCTTCTCAAAGTCAATGAAATTTATGTAGAGTTGCCACTGCATTCTAAGCATTGTTCTATTATGTTTTGTAGAGTGAAGATCTGGTCTGTGCATCCACACCCTGTCTGACACCCGGCTTGCTCTTTTCTGAGAACTCTATCAGCTGCCTCTGATATACACTGGACTATGATCTTACACAGTGTGTGGCTTGGCACAGATAAAAGTGTGATACCGCACCAGTTGTTACGATCACTGAGAGTTCCTTTCTTTGCTATCTTCACTATAACCCCATTGGTCCACTCATCTGGCACTTTTTCCCTTTCCCAGAATGATGTAAATAGAGGGGCCAGGATAGATGCTGCTAACTCAGGATTTACCTTGGACAATTCTGCATTCAAATTATCCTTGCCAGGAGCTTTCCCATTTTTTAAGGATTTGATGGCTTGAATGATCTCTTCCTTAGTTGGGATGTCTGTATTGATATCAAGATCTTCTGGCTCCTGGATGTTTGCTTCCTCTTTTGGAGGCTCCCTGTTCAGCAATTCTTTGAAATGCTCTGTCCTGTGCATTTCTTGTTGTTTTCCAGTTATTAGCATGTGGCCTTGTTTGTCCCTGATGAGAGTGTTTGTTTGTTTGTTGGTGTCTGCTGTTTACCGCTGGTAAGCCACGTCATTTTGTAGACGGTTCCTTGTTCACCAGTGAGAACACCTGCCTGTAATTGTCGGGGTCACCTCTGGAGCCCTTTTTAAAAATTGACATCACGTTACCTATCCTCCAGTCATTTGGTACAGAAGCTGATTTAAATGATATATTACAGACTACAGTTAGTAGTCCTGCAATTTCACAGTTGAGAGCCTTCAGAACTCTTGGGTGAATATCATCTAGTCCTGATGACTTATTACTGTTTAGCTTATTAGTTTGTTCCAAAACCTTCTCTAATGACACCTCTATCTGGGACAGTTCCTCAGATTTGTCACCTAAAAAAGAATGGCTCAGGTTTGGGAATCTCCCTCACATCCTCAACTGTAAATTCATTTAGTTTCTCTGCAATGCCCTTATCATCCTTGAGTGCTCCTTTAGCATCTCAGTCGTCCAATGGGCCCACTGGTTATTTAGCAGGCTTCCTCCTTCTGATGTATTTTAAAAAAAAAATAGATATTACTTTTTGAGTTTTTGGCTAGCTGTTTTTCAAATTCTTTTTTGGCCTTCCTCATTATATTTTTACATTTTGTTTGCCAGAGTTTATGCTCCTTTCTATTTTCCTCACTAGGATTTAACTTCCACTTTTTAAAGGATGCCTTTTTGCCTCTCATTGCTTCTTTTACTTTGTTGTTTCGCCATGGTGGCTCTTTTTTTATTCTCTTACTATGTTTTTTAATTTGGGGTATACATTTAAGTTGAGTCTCTAATGTGGTGTCTTTAAAAAGTTTCCATGCAGCTTGCAGGGATTTTACTTTTGGTGTTGTACCTTTTTAATTTCTGTTTAACTTCCTCATTTTTGTATAGTTCTCCTTTCTGAAATTAAATGATACAGTGTTGGTCTGCTGTGGTGTTTTCCCCGCCACAGAGATAATATAATTAAATTTAACATGGTCCCTGTTACCAAGCGGTCCAGCTATATTCACCTCTTGGACCTCATCCTGTGTTCCACTTCAGACTGAATCAAGAATTGCCTCTACTCTTGTGGGTTCCAGGACTAGCTGCTCCATGAAGCAGTCATTTAAGGTGTCAAGAAACTTTATCTCTGCATCCCATCCTGAGGTGATAAGTACCCAGCCATACCACAGCAAGCATGGAGCCCATTCAGCTCACCGCAGCTGTTGTGAGCATTGTAGACACCTCACACGTTATCCTGGAGTATGTGCAGAACCGGGCTAAGAGACGCCAGCACGAGGACGATTGTGATGAGGACATGGACACAGACGTTCCTGAAAGCACAGGCTGTGGCAATTGGGACATCCATGGCGGCAGTGGGGCTGGTTGATACAGTGGAACGCCAATTCTGGGCCCAGCAAACAAGCACACACTGGTGGGACCGCATAGCGTTGCAGGTATGGGATGATTCACAGTGGCTGCGAAACTTTTGCATGCGTAAGGCCACTTTCCTTGAACTTTGTGAGTTGCTTTCCCCCGCCCTGAAGTGCAGGAATACCAAGATGAGAACTGCCCTGACAGTTGAGAAGCGAGTGGCGATAGCCCTGTGGAAGCTTGCAACGCCCGACTGCTACCGGTCAGTCGGGAATCAATTTGGAGTGGGCAAGTCTACTGTGGGGAGTGCTGTGATTCAAGTAGCCAATGCAATCACTGACGTTCTGTTATCAAGGGTAGTGACTTAGGGAACCCCATTGCAGAAAGCCATCCACTATGACCTGCACATTTCCCAAACTGTGGTGGGGCAATAGACGGAATACATATCCCTATCTTGGCACCGGACCACCTTGCCAACCAGTATGTAAACCGCAAGGGGTACTTCTCAATGGTGCTGCAAGTACTGGTGGATCACAAGGGACGTTTCACCAACATCAACGTGGGATGGCTGGGAAAAGTGCATGACTCTCGCATCTTTAGGAACACTGGGCTGTTCGAGCAGTTGCAAGAAGGACTTACTTGCCAGACCAGAAAATTACCATTGGGGATGTTGAAATGCCAATAGTTATCCTTGGGGACCCAGCCTACCCCTTGCTCCCATAGCTCATGAAGCTGTACACAGGCAGCCTGGACAGTAGTAAGGAGAAGTTCAGCTATCGGCTGAGCAAGTGCAGAATGGTGGTAGAATGTGCCTTTGGACATTTAGAAGGTCGCTGGCGCTGTTTGCTGACTAGGTTAGACCTCAGAGCAACCAACATTCCCATTATTATTGCTGCCTGCTGTGTGTTCCATAATATCTGTGAGAGTAAGGGGGAGACTGTTATGTTGGGGTGAGAGGTTGAGGCAAATCGCCTCAGGAGGGGGGAAAGACAAGGCGACACTGCTTATTGTAGCCACACTACAAGTCAAAACTGTTTGAATGACAGCCTTCTGTTGCTTGGGCCATCCTCTGGAGTGGAGTGGCTGGGTGCCTGGAGCCTCCCCCACCCCGCGTTCTTCGGTGTCTGGGTGAGGAGGATATGGAACTTGGGGAGGAGGGCAGGCAGTTATACAATGGATGCAGCAGGGGTCTGTGCTCTTGTTGGGTTTCCTGCAGCTCCAACAGATGCTTCTTCATGTCTGTTTGCTCCCCCATTAGCCTCAGCATCACCTCCTGCCTCTGCTGTTTGTGCTCACTTAATGCTTTCCTGGCCTCTGCCTCTGAATGTCTCCATGCATTAAGCTGTGCCCTGTCAGTGCTGGAGGACTGCATGAGCTCAGAAAACATGTCCATCGTGAGTGCATTTTTTTTTCTTCTAATCTGCGATAACCTCAGGGACAGAGATAACCGCAGGGAGGAGCATAGGAGTTTGCACCAGAGACATTAAAAGAGAGAATTAAAATTTAAGATGATACATTTCTGAGAACAAAAGGGAGACTCTTTCACAGTGAATCAAGCAATTCACAGCAGACAGCACATGTGCTTTAGGTACAAGGTCACATTTTGCCTTTTATATTGAGCGCCTGCCAGTGACACATCACACACAGCTGGGAAACAGAATTCAGTTTCCAGGCAGCTATGGTAAGTCTTTTCGTACGCGGGGTTGGCTTCTTATGCCTTCATAACATGTGGGAATGGTTTCAAACTGCAGAGCCTTCTTTTCCCATAGCAAGCAATGCCGGTTGGGTTTCATATTTAAAAGGAGGGGCTGCGGTTTTCTGTTGGATGTGCAGCACACACCTCCCCCACCCCACCACGTGGCTATTCTCTGGGATGATCCCTTCACCCCTCCCCGTGCCACATGGCTATTCTCTGGGGATAGTCCCTTTTAGCCAAGCGCAAACAACCCAGCATGAACAGTGTCCTTTTACTGTTCCCTTACAAAAATTCCTCTATTTCAACCAGGTGACCATGAATGATATCACTCTCTTGAGGCTAACACAGAAAGATAAAGACCGACTGTTGCTTGAATGTGACCAAAAGCCAGGACCATTCACTGCCATGCTTTGTGCTGCAATGATTCCAGACTACTTGCTACTGGCTTGGCGTGGTAAAATGTCCTACTGTGGAGGATGAAATAAGGCAGCCCTCGCCAGAAACCTTCTGCAAAGGCTTTCAGAGTACCTCCAGGAGAACTTCATGGAGATGTCCCTGGAGGATTCCTGGTCTGTCCCCAGACACGTTAACCGACTTTTCCAGTAGCTGCACTGGCTGCGTATGCATCCCAATTCTTCAGGGCAAATCAAACATTAAATGCTATTACTTTTAATCCCTGTACTGTAGTTACAAATGTGCACTCATCAGAGCTGCCTTCTCTGGCTTCAGGGTTGGGGATCCCACCTTGGGAGGGTATTGGCTCCAGGGTGATGAAAAAGTCCTAGCTGCCAGGGAGAATGGATTCACCGCTTGCGTGCTGCGCATTCTCCTCCTCCTCCTCTGCTCATCCACAAAATCCTCCTCCCTGTTGCGTGAGACTCCCCCCTTGCAGGTGTCCACAGACAATGGTGGGGTAGTGGTAGGGTGCCCCCCTAGAATGCCATGCAGCTGATCATAGAAGTGGCATGTATGGGGCTCTGACCCGGAGCGATCATTTACCTCCTTTGTCTTTTGGTAGGCTTGCCTGAGCTCCTTAACTTTCAGGTGACACTGCTGTGTGTCCCTGTTGTAGCCTCTCTCCACCATGCCCTGTGCAATTTTTGGCATATATATTAACATTTCTTCTTTCTGATCAGAGTTCGGCCTGCACAGATTCTTCTCCCCCTACAGAGTCAGATCCAGTGTCTCCCTTTCGATCCATGCTGGAGCTCGTTTGTGATTCTGGGGGGACTGCATGGTCACCTGTGCTGTTGAGCTCGCCACGGTGACCAAATAGGAAATGAAATTCAAAATTTCCTGGGGCTTTTCCTATGTACCTGGCTAGTGCATCGGAGTTCAAAGTGCTGTCCAGAGCGGTCACACTGGAGTGCTCTGGGATAGCTCCCGGAGGCCAATACTGTCGAATTGCGTCTGCACTACCCCAAATTCGACCCAGCAAGGTCGATTTTTGTGCTACTCCCCTCACCGGAGAGGAGTACAGAAGTCAATTTTAAGAGCCCTTTAGGTTGACGGAACGGGGTTGTGTAGATGCATTCATTTTAAAATTGACCTAATGTGGCTAAATTCGACCTAACCTTGTAGTGTAGACCAGGGCTAATTCTCATTCTGTGTAGGCTGTCTTCCATTTTGTTTCCTTTGGGGTTTTTTAATGTGGTTGGCCTTCCATTTCTCATCTCCTGTATGGTTCATGTCCTAGTTTTAGCTTTCAGGCTCTTGTAATCAGGAATCCAGATTTCCTGGTGTGAAAAAAAAACACACTGCTAAGAGGTTCAAGGTCAGAAGATTATTGTATTTTACCTGCTGGGGTCTAGGGAGTGTAGTTGTTTTACTCGTCTCCACACTAATTCACTGCAGGGTATGTTGTGCTAGCAGCATGGAATGGCGTTTAACAGTTCCGTTACTTACACTGCATTGTCACGTAGAGACCCCGACCTAAATCAGTGCCTGACTGTGCATCTGCTTAGCCAGAAACAGCTGCTGCCCAAAGACTTTTTTACAATCCAGACAGGCAAAAGGGTTATTATCCACATTTTACATCTTAAATGACTAGCCCAGGGTCACAGCGTTAAGGCCTTGGCTACACTTGCAAGTTAGAGCGCATTAAATCAGCCCCGGGTGCCCTAACTCCCGACCCGTCCACACTGGCAAGGCACATAAAGCGCTTGGACTCCACGGCTGGCACGCCCCTGGTAATCCACCTCCACGAGAAACATAGAGCTCGCCACGCCCTGGCTGAAACACCCGGGCGTCGGTGTGGACGAGGTGTTGCATTACTGCGCTGTGATTGGCCTCCGGAAATGTCCCATAATCCCCTGAAGTCAAGTGGCCACTCTGGTCATTGTTTTGAACTTGGCTGCAGGCATGCGAATATCCCCTTTCAAAGCTCCGTTTCTGACAGCCGGCTGCTTGTCTGCTCCGGGACAAAGCAACCATTACTGTGGAATGCTGCTGCTACCGAGGCAGGCGTGTGTGGGGGGGGAGTGAGGCTCATGTTGGGGTTTCCCCCTGCTGCTGTCTGAACTTACACTCTCTGCCCCCCAAAACACACTGTCTCTCCCCCCACATACACACAACACACTCCCTGTCACACTCCACCACCCCCCCCTTTGAAAAGCATGCTGCAGCTACTTGTACACTGGGATAGCTACCGCAATGCACTGCTCTCTGTGGCGTTGCAAGAGCTGCTAATGTGGCCACGCCAGTGCGCTTGCAGCTGACAGTGTGAACACACGACTGCGCTTTCCCTGCTGCTGTCTCCGAGGGCTGGTTTAACTCCCAGCGCTCTACATCTGCAAGTGTAGCCATGCCCTAAGGTGGTGCAGCTGCACTGGTGCTGCGCTTTAATGAAGACACTACTACTCCCATCGGAGAGCTTCTCCGGTCAGCACAGTCATCCACCTCCCCCAAGACGCGGCAGCTATGTTGGCGGGAGGAGCTCTCCCTAGTGTTGCCTACACGGGGGGCTAGGTCAGTATAACTGCATCGCTCAGGGGTGTGGATTTTTCATGCCCCCGAGTGACATATTTATACCGATTATAAGTCTGTAGCAGAGACCTGGCCTCAGTCTGTGCCAGACCTGGGAACTGAATCCACATTTACTAAGGCTTTGTCTAGTGCCTTACCCACAAAACCATCCTTTCACTCCGAATGGCTTCTCCGTCTGACGCCCCTCCCAGTATTCACCATGATACTGTAGTTGTTTTCCACCCCTCCTTTGCCATTACGTCTGTATTCCAAAGATCCATGTTAGTAATAGAAGTACAGGAACAAAGAATACCTTCCACTTTTCCTAACTTTCAGTTATCTGCTCCGCTCTGAGCAGCATTTTTCCTGCCATTTGGATCTATCTGTTTTGTTTTCTAGGCCTTGTGAGCTTTGGTAAACTATATTACATCTTCTGGCTATAAGGGAGGGTTGGGGGTGGGGGGCTGTTTGTTTTTGTTTTTGTTTTTAGTTCTGTGAAAGAAAATCTTTTTTTTTCTTTTTTTTTTTTTTGCCAATGCAAACAAAGTCTGCCCTGTCTCCTCTGCGGTAGCTCAAGATGCCACCCACACCCAGTCTCGCAGTGGGATGTAGACACAATTATTCCAACAGTAGCAAGTCCCACAGGGATTATCCTTGGTTGACTTCTCTGTGATCATCTTAAAACAAAACAAACATTGGTTGTTTTTCTTGTGCTTCTCTAGCGTTCTGCTAATATAAGGCCAGGTATTGAAGGACTTACTCAGGCAGAGCTCCCACTGAAGTCAATGAGAGTTTTGCAATTTGGTATTTCTGAGGTGCCTAACAAAGGCCAGGTAAAAGACTGGCAAAGACACTGGGCTTTGGTCCATTGATGTAATACTTTAATACCTGTCTTTTACTGTGAGTGGCTTATACAGTTAAAGAGATGCTCGTCTAGCACGACATTCAGATCCAGGTTTGAATTTCCCTAAATTCAGGATGTCTGGAAACAGGGTTGTGGTTCGGGTCTCTCTCTCTAGTTTCAGAGTAGCAGCCGTGTTAGTCTGTATTCGCAAAAAGAAAAGGAGGACTTGTGGCACCTTAGAGACTAACATGCTCTAATAAATTTGTTAGTCTCTAAGGTGCCACAAGTACTCCTTTTCTCTCTAGTTTGAAGCTCCCCCTAACTACTGCTTTGTCTCTTACCCTCTCACCAAGGCCCACCTCTGCTGTAACACCTTTAAGAAATCAGCAACTTTGTGACAGAGTCCGGAGACCTTGGTTCTGTTCCTACTGGCATGTGCTCAGTGTATGACTCCAGGAAAGTCATTTAAGTGCTTTCTTTTTTGCTGTCCCTATATGTAAAATGCTGGAGCAGGGTGAGATCCTACGATTGAAAGAGCTATATAGATGCCCAACATTATTACTGGCTGGGACTCTGCAGTCAGTCAACATTCTTCAGAAATGCCAGGTGAGTGCTCCAGGGTGTAGAAGATGCAGTAAACATTCTACAGAGCTCAGTGAGGTTCATAGTCATTAAGTTAAGCTGAATTTCAGTCGCATTCCTGACTCTGGAGGACAAATCCAGCAACTGAAATGGCTATAACAGTGACACAACGAGGCCCATCCTTTGTGTCCTAGTGAAACCAGTTAAGTCTGGGGATAGATCCCAAACACAAACATGCACCTACTCTAGGAGGATTCAGATCTAAACTTTGCAGTGCTCATTGGTACATATAACCTGTTGGATCAGAACAATCTCCAGCTGTGGAGAAGGGGGAGGGCTGGATCCTCAGCTGCTATAAACTGGCTTAGCGCCATTGAATTCACTGGAGCTTCACAAACTTACACCCCTGCTGAGCAACTGTCCTGGGGTCCTGAATCCATTTCCTTCCTACCCCCAGGTTGCTGTACAAAATAATAGCTGAGAAGGCCATCTCCGTGTTGCATGCGGATGCAGTCACCTAGTGTGGGATCTGTCACCGATCTGCCACCCATCCATGGAAATCTTTTGGGCTTGATGTGAGTATAGAAGCAGGCTCAGCATCTGGTCCTATAACAGTAATATTAACGAATGAAATCAAGAGCCTCACTGTTTAATTAGGAACTCTTGTTAATTTTGAGCTAAAGTCCTGGGGACTTGATTGTTGTGTCTCTGCCTTTAACATTGGTCATCCTTTCTCTGGGAAAGGAAAAAGCTTTCCTTCTTAGGCAGACACTGACTCAGTTACTTTAACATACCGTTGCTACACATAGGCACATCATACATCATTTGAAAGCTTATTATATCTACTTTAAGTTGAAGTACGATGTGGAGCTGTCAAGTGGTGATGTTACCCTAGAAACAGAGATAAACAATTACACCATCAACACATTAAAATGACCACTTTGAAATATTTGCATTAGTTTCTGTTACTTTAATGACTCCATGTATTATTTCAAGACATCAGTTTGGATTTCTTTTGATCTCAAAGCATCCTAACAATCCAAAGGGTAAAATAAAATCTAATAATAAATTTGTACATGTATGATTGAAATGTAACAGTGGTGACATTTCGAGTCAACATCATTATCATTTTGTTCTTCCTTATGATCTCTGTCAAGAGTGCCTGGGTTACCACAGTCGTCTTTGTCTTGGCAGGTACACAGTTCTGTGCAGGGAAGATTGTTCTGACTACACACATAGTTGGACTGTGCAGTGACCCTACTGGTACAGGCACTAATAAGGTCTTGTAGAACTCAGAGGTGATTGGGCCCTTGAGGAATACAGGAAGTAGTTCATCATCCACATTTTTCCATCATCCATGTTGCTATTGTGATCCAATATCTGGTTTACCTATATGCAAAGACCTCCAAATCCTTGTTTGCCAAGATGCCTATTTTACCTCCTCTTCAAAACTGTCCTCATTTGGTGGGAATTTGGCCAGTGACTTGTCCTTTTTTATGGCTAGATTGAGGTGCAAGCAATTTAGGTCTCTGTGGTCTCCTTTTCTTTCTCACTCTGGTCATACAGCACTGCTACTAACTTCCTAGCTGCAGAAACTGCAGCTTGTCATCACTCTCTCCAATTTGGCAAGCTCTCTGGAGCAGTAAGCTCCCTTTGTTTTGACATTAACACAGATTTCTCCCCAATACCAAATCAGGATGGCCAGAAACACATCCTGTTAACAGGTAGACAGCAAGAAGTATGTTGCAGAAGTCAGGAGTGAATGCATCACAAATTGCATGCATGGGTATGAAGCAATGCTTGTTGATGCTGCTAATGTTGCCTGTTTCAATCCACATGTTATCTATGTGTTCCATTATTGGAAAGTAAGTGATCAGCAAGGACCCAAACATCTGTATCAAGTGACCTAATCACTATGGTTACTTTGATACCAAGCAACTCAAAAGCCATATTGGCACACACAGCATGCAGAAGCCTCCTTGTATAGCTTCCTCTTGAGTACTGTACTAGTCTTGGGTTTCTTCAACGCCTCTAATGATGATGGAGTTTACTACTTCGTCACTGAGAGAGCCTCCAGCAAGGAGAGTTTGTGTTGGGTACGCTCCTTTACTCAGGTGCATTTTGAGCCATATATTTTTTACAAGTGACTACGTATTGGATGCCACAGTTAGAAACTTTTTTTCATGGAGGTAAAGGGTGTCCATCAACCACCTGGTATTTCTTGCATCCAACCTTAGATCCTTTCCAGCGCTGTCTCTCTGCAGTTTTCACAGTTACTGTTGTCATATCCATCAAAGACTTCAATTACAGAATTAGCTTTTAGGACCTGCTCAAGTACTTAGCAACCAATCCACTGAATGTGTGGAATTTGTCACCAGCCTTCATTTGTGTGATGGCCATGGCATCTCTGATGTACAGGGTGGTTTCTTTGTTGCATGCCCTTAGCTCATGGATTCTTGAGCTTCCAGCTGATCCCCCCCCAATTCAGCTTTGTCTGTTCTTCTCATTGTTCAATCAGCATGGAAGAGGGACAGAGGTGCAGGTCCTCTTGGGTGATTAAGAACAGTTGCCATTGAAACATCATCTCTGCATCTTGCTAAGGACGGGGGTCTGTGGAAAACAGTTTCTGGATGGATAGCTGCTGGGATTGTCCCTCCCTGGACAAACTTAAATTGGGCCTTCTTGGCCATGAGAGCAAATGTTTTGATGCTGGATTTCTTCACTGGGCTGAAGAAGTTGTCTCTTCAGAATCAAAGGCACCTCTCACAGATCTCTCCATTATTCTTCACCAACATCTGCTATTTTCAGTGGAGACTCTTGTAAATCTGATGTTACATGCAGTCCAGTAGATATGTTGACAAGTACCTCTGGTGCTTGAGTCAGATGGGTTTGCTTTATTGTTGATGACATGGCTGGCAAGAGCTGTAACATGTTCTTCGTCCCTTGTCCATATAGAGGCAAAGACTTGTCTGTGGACTTTTATCTCCACTACTTCTTGTTAAGCCACCTATTTCTCTCATAACTTTTGCATATTCACTCAGGCCACGTCTTGTGAGGGTCCATCAGACAAGGGTTGGCTTATTTCTGGTCAGTCCTACAATCCCACTTTTGCCCTCCGAGTCTTTGGCTATAGAAGCAGGTCTGCATGATGGACTCTGATCAGATTCAGAACCTGTTTTCTTTCCTGGATTCTAACGTGCCAAATTTGACTTGCCTGTGTATTTCTGAAAGCAACCCCTGTTATAGAGCACGGGTAGCACATCATCTAAATGAAAAAACTCATCCAGTCTCCACCAATTCAATTAATCACTCATTGTGTCTGCTGACAGAATCACAGAGTTCTCTCTAGCAGTGGTGGCTTTTGATAATTTTCTATTCTTTTGATTTTTGATTTTTTTTTTACAAATAATCCATTTTTCAGAGTTAGTGGAAAGTCTTTTTCTCTTTGATGTAAGCTTTACATCCTCTTTGTCTTCACGTATTGGAACTTCTCTGTAGAGGATAAAATTCCCAAAGTATATTGTTAGCATCACTATCACCATTTTTCATTTAGTGCAATATATAGACTTGTTAGACCTGTAGGTTAGTATCAAAATTGCCATTTTTTAGAAAGCACTTTGATTGAAACCTAATATGAAGCAGTGTATTGTCATCTTTAACACTAATATTGACCTGTGTGTAACTGAATTAAAAAGCTAGTTTCTAAAATATTTCAAAGGCTAGTAAGTACTGCATGCATAGACCATTACAAATTAAAACCTACCAGGCAGACTAGATCAATCATAGACTCAGGGTTGGAAGGGACCTCAGGAGGTCATCTAGTCCAACCCCCTGCTCAAAGCAGGACCAGTCCCCAACTAATGTTACATTGTATGTACAAAAGCTTACAAATGGAGGAGGAATTCACATACACTATAAACTATGGGCATGCAACCTTCAGTGTGAGACTGACCTGGTCAGCATATATCAACTGAAAATATAGAAACTATTAGAATCGCTTGTGAGATACCTTGATAATTAAGAATTTGCAATGTGAAAACACTTTGTGCTAATATTGCAAAATGCTGATATTTGCCATTTTTTGCCACATGCTAAAACAGCTTCATCATTTCTGAAAAAAAGAAAAAAAAAGTTGCCCATGCAAAACTAATAAAAATCTGTTACTATATCGTTGGTTGGTAGCTTTGACCAGTAAACGCCACATTAAGGTGTTGAAATTAACTTTAAACAGTAAAACCTGTTCCCCTTGTCCTGTTGCAGTGTTCCTGGAACTGTGCAAAATGTGACACTTGCATTTCCGGTGCTATTGTTTCATCTCAACAGCTCCACATCAGATTTCATCTAAACATACATAAAATTAGCTTTCAAATGATATATGATGTGGGAGTATGTAGCATGGATACCTTAAACACCAAAAATATGGCCCTTTTTGGAGAATTGCTGCATGCCTGTTTCTTAAAATCTTTTCCCAAAACCCATGTGCTCCAGACTCCCTGCCAGCTATAGTGGCCACACAACAATGACATATACTGGATCTATGTGTGCATCAAGTTCCCCAGAGTAGGGACTTCATTTCATGTTGTTTTTTGCGTAATTCTCCATAGAAATCACCATGTCCTCCTACAATACTGTGGAAATACTGTAATAAAAAATGTCCTCCGTATTGATGCAATGTCACTGGGCTGTGCCAAATAAATTGCCACTTCTGATTTCATCCTGCTAGTGGGCCAAATCCACCCTGACTTACAACATACATGGGGATTGCATGGGATGTGCAGCAGGGAGAGAAGGCCAGCTCTAAATGTTCTCCAGACAACCCCTGGAAATTCAAGACTGGCCCAGGGAATTCAGGCTAGATGGCAGCTTCACAGGTATCCAACATGACACAAGGCTAAGGTGGGGCTTGTTTTATTGTTGCGTTAACTATTTTTGTTCAATGGCAGAAGACGCATGAAGGTAATGGAAAGAATCCATCAGTAAAGAGGAATGAACACAAACGCAGACAGCACTGAATGTAGAAAAGGCTTTACGTGCTCCTAAGTGAAATCCCCAGTCAATAGTTAATTAGCGCAAAACAGAGGGATAGCTCAGTGGTTTGAGCATTGGCCTGCTAAACCCAGGGTTATGAGTTCAATCCTTGAGGGGGCCATTTAAGGATCGGGGGCAAAAACTGGGGATTGGTCCTGCTTTGAGCAGGGGGTTGGACTAGATGACCTCCTGGGGTCCCTTCCAACCCTGATATTCTATGATTCTATACGCGTCGTCCTGAATTCTGAACTGGAGGATAGAAAGGAATAACGGAGCAGACAACAACAGACAGTAGTCTTAGCCAGAGGGGTGTGTTGGGCAGTTGAGAGTCACTGAGATGGCCTTTAAGGATTTTTTTTTTTTTTTTGACATTAGGAGAGCCTGCTTTGCAGACTTGCAAGCTGGAAATATGTTTAATCAATATATGCTTGAGGTTCTAACTCTGGCTCCACTGTTTTGTGGGTGTGATTGATATGCATTGTGCTTTCCTTTCCAAGTGACGGGTCTCAAATGTTAATCTTCATGGGGTATGTGTGGAGGGGGAAATTTATAGTTCCCCAGCCTGTGCTGTCTGGATGAAATTCACCACTTGGTCCCACGTCAGCCTTATTTTCAGAACATAAGTGGGATGTAAGTGGCGTCTAAGCCTCGAGCTGACTCAATACACAGGGGTGAATTTCGCCTTCTGTGTTTTAAGTTAAAAGCAAAAAACGAACTCTTGTTGTTTCTGATGGTCAGCTGAGACCTGGTGAGCTGGTGCATCAGGACAGTTCTGAATTACTTCTAATTACCTAATAAATTACTCTGATTCCTAAAATGGCAGTACCTCTTCGATTTCCATGTGTTACAAACACTTTCATGCTTGCTGGGTGAGGATATCTGAGTGAGATATTCATACATTTTGAGAAGTGCCCATTAGATCATCTAGCTTGGACCTCAACTTATTAATCAGTGTTTTTGATTCAATGTCTATTCTCCTTCTGCCGCTGCTGTTTGCTTATTTATTTAAGATGTGTCCTTTCAGGATCTGTAGTGTTATATATTCATTGTTATTAATTAGCAGGTACATAGCAAATTTCATCCAGGAGCCGCAGAGTCTATTACCATTAGTATTATATCCAGAGTACAGCATAATTATCCCTATTTTACAGATGGGATAACTGTGGCACAGCAACCAAATGAGTTGCCCAAAGTCACACAGAAAGGTAGTGGTAGAGCAGGGACTTGATCCCAGGTCTCCTACATCCTAAAATAGGGCCTTAACTGTTGGACAATCCTGACCCTCCAGGTGCAACCATTCTTATTTGCCCCACCCAAGCTGTCCTAGCTCTGCCTACCCCTATATATCCTTTCCTGTCTCTTAGTGTGAAGCCCTCTCCCCACTTGCTAGCCAACTATAGCAGCCTTGGGCTTTCTCCCATGCTTCCCCTGATGTTGAGGCTTCCGTGAACTAATAAGGTCACCAGTCTCTCCTCTTCCAAATGTCTTCTCAAGACACACTTCACCCCTGGTGCCTACAAGGAATTGGTGGGTGCCCATAACCAGAATATAACTAGAGGGTGGACCTCAATAGCTTATTGTGAGTATGGAACAGATGAGTTTTTTCCATGCTGGGGTGCGTTGCCTGAGTTGACCATAATTCCCTCAGGAGATGCACACTCTAGCCCTAACGACTCCTAGGGCATGGCTGAAACCCACTGGGCAAGTATGCACTCCTGCCTGTGCTATACCAATGGCTACAACTTAATCATGGGTACTTTTCGTAAAAGTCATGGACGGGTCACGGGCAATAAAGAAAAATTCATGGCCCCGTGACCTGTCCATGACTTATACCATAAATACCCCTAACTAAATCTTAGCGGGTGGGGCTGCTGCTGGAGGGCATCAAAGGGGGGCCTGCTGCTCAGGAGGGCCAAGGGGCCGCTGCCTGGGTGGGGGCAGTGGCACCAGCTACTGGGGCCGCCAAGCAATGGCTGCTCCAGCCGCCCCCTGGGACCGCCCACCCGCCGCTGCTCCAGACGCCCTGGGACTCCTGCTCAGGGAATCCCTGGGGCCAGCTGCATTGGTCGCTGCTCAGGTGGTCCCTGGGGCCAGTGACTGGCCCCGGGGCTGCCCAAGCATCTGCCTGCAGAGCCACTCCAGGAGTGGCCAGAATGGCTGTCCCCCGGGCCACCTGAGCAGCTGGCCCTGGGGTCAGCCACACAGGGCGCTGCAGAAGTCACGGAGGTTGCAGAAAGCCATGGAACCTGTGACTTCCACGACCTCCGTGACAGACACGGAGCCCTAGCTGTACCTACTCTGTGGGTAAACGGAGGCTGCTTGTGTTTCCAGAGCTGTCAATCTGTGCGTCTCATGACCACTGGTAATAATGCTGGCACAATGATGCAAGCTGACACCACTGCCTTAGAAGATAAAAGGGGTGCTGCTCCCCCTTCCTAGGCAGGCAAAGAGGAAGCCACCAAAGTCTTTTAAGCCTTGATTTATATTCTCCCATGTCAAGCTGCAGAGAAGCCTTTAAATATCGACTGGGTACAATAGAGCCTTGTTTCCAGTAAATGCCCCACAGAAGTCAGCACACATTTCAGAGGGGATTTAAAGGCACTTCCAAAAGGGAAGGCAAAGCTTGTCAGCTCTCCGGATCACTCCTGACGCCTTCCCTTTCCCAGCTGAGCTGGGGGAGTTTATTTTTCCAAAGTTCCTACCCAGAAACATTTGGCAAAAGGGAAATTTGTGGAGGAGGTTTAGTTCAAATGAGCACAAAAACATGTGTCCCTGTAGTATATGGATGCTGAGTTTTGTAAAGCATAGCTGAGAGCTTGGGTTTTGGGAAGGGGGAGGGCAAGGAGATCTATTTACATAGATTTGAAAAGCAGGGGAGGAAATTATTTTCCAGTAGAAAATTCTCCCAAGTGTTGGTGGGAAGTCTCAGGTTTTTGGATGAACAGGTAGGAAGCAAAGCCGGGCTCTCGTGGGCGGGAGGCCCTGTAATAGCACAGTCTGAATCCTGATGCTTTGAAACACCTTTGAATTCTCACAGCTTTCAGAGCCTCCACCCACTCGTTTCCCAACCACACCCACATGTCTCTTAACTCGCTGGACCAGAAGGCTGCGTGGAGTCCTCTCTGCTCCAGCACCACCGGGAAAGGGCAGGACACAGGGAGAGCAGAGCTGGATGTTGTGCTTTTAAATGAGAAGCAAATACAGACTCTCTCTCATCTCCATTTTCTTTCTCTCACACACAGTTTCTTCCTCCCTCTCCACCCCCCCACGTTCTGCTGTATTCACGATTGTAGTACACCAGGATGCTGAGCCGACAGGCTGTGGAGTTGCTGCGTGCCAATGCCTTATGCGTTTTCCCACGACCTTTCTTCATGGCATGGGGCTGGTGCAGGGACTGTCCAGCCCCTAACACAAAAATACACGACCCTGCAGATGTGAGCTGTATTTGGCAGGCTAAGTATTTGCATGGGGAATGGATTTAAAATATGGACAGACAGATTCCGCCCTCCTAACTTGATATATGTCATATATAGTGAGGGTGGACAAACTTTTCTTTGCACAGCAATTACAAAGGGAGCCTCACTTGTCCAGGGCTGCTTCCATCTCTTGCCTCCTCCTCACTTCTCCAGGGCTGCCCCCTGTTCCCTGACTGCCCCTGGGACCCCCTGCCCCTTACCATGCTGCTCAGAGCGGCAGGAGCTCGCAGCCCTGCCGCCCAGCCGGAGCCAGCCACACCGCTCAGAGCGCTGGCGGTGAGGCGAGCTGAGGCTGCAGGGGAGGGGGGACAGCAGGTGCGGGGCCAGGGGCTTGCTCCCTGGCTGGGAGCTGAGGGGCCGGGCAGGACGGTCCCGCGGGCCATAGTTTGCCCATCTCTGCTTTAACTTATGCATGAACCTGTCTGCATTGCTGCTGCCATTGGGGCATACAGCTGCTGAGGGTACGTCTACATTTAAAAAAATAAACCCAGGGCAGCAAGTCTCCGAGCCTGGGTCTGCAGTGCTGGGCTCACGCTACGGCTCTAAAAATAGCAGTGAAGATGTTCTCGCTCAGGCTGGAGCTTGGGCTTTGAAACCCAGAGAAGGGGAAAGTTTCTGAGCCCGGGTCTCAGCATCTACATTGCCATTTCTAGTGCCATAGCATGAGCCTTATCTGTAGACCTGGGCTCTGAGTCTTGCTGCCTGTGGCTTTTTTTCTTTCTGCTGCAGTGTAGACATCCCCTGAGCGGCCAGGAGCAAGAGACCATTGATGGGAAAAGCTGACCCACAAGGCCACAGGGATCAGGAAAAACAAAGAGCAGAAATATTTGTTGTAGCCATATGGTGATGCTAAATTTGGACCAAGAGGCAGGAGACTGGCCCAAGGCAAATGTTAGAAGGGGCAAGGGGAGAGGATGGTTACCTGGCCTTATCCTTCCACCTAGCGCAAGCAAAGCAGTTGAGTGATTCGGTACCAGACCAATGAAGCTCTTTAAGTCACTGGGTCTGGCCCATGGCTCCACCCACCAGGCTGGGTGAAAGGAATCAGTGGGCTTAGTGTAGTTCCAAGGGAACACATGTTACACAACCCCCACTGCAGCTGGAATTAACTGGCAGCCACACAGGCAGGGTCCATGAAGAAGCCCCAAGTTTGAACAGAGATTGAGACAAACTGCCTCACTCTAAAGGTGGTCACTCCAGGGCAGAATTGAGGCACTGTATAGGTAAGAAACAACCAGAGGGTTTCTGATAAAGCCTTGATGCCATTCCTGGATGAATTGCATTGTTGTGATGGCTGATTGAGTGAACACAGTGCATTGTGGCGGAAGCATGTATCGTGCTGATACCCATGCTGTACCTGCTCTCTATGCAGAGGACTCCACTCCCCATTCATTTGAAAAATCCAATGTCTTGCGGGGAAAAATCGCACTCTTAACTCATGAGGCTCCCTATCTATTTGCAAATCTCTAGCTGGCTTTTCCCATCCAGCAGAACTGAATGGATTCTTTTTCGGTATTCACTGACTGTCAAGCTCCATGACCAAGATGCTGCAACTTGGCATCATGAAAAGCTCATGGTCCACGTAGGCACAGGGAGTGAAATCAGAGCACAGACATGCCATTGAAATTTGGCACAAAAGCCAAAAGTCCCTACCGAGGTCTCACTCAAATACGTTCTCTGGCACCTTTGTTAAAGAGTTGCCCTTGGGAGTATTCAGAGCTGGATTCCATGTTTGGTTAGAACGTTCTCCCAGAATTACGCTGCAGTGGTATCCATCTCACCTAGATGGTAAGCTCCTTGGGGAGGGTCTGTAGCTTTTCCCTCCCTCTCTCTCTCTCTCTGATTCCATGCCCTTCTCTGTACAGCACCAAGCACAATGGCCTTGATCCCTGATTGGGGTTTTCAGGCACTGCTGTAATAACAGGGTGCAATATACAAATTATATGCTATAATAATGCCTGTCTGCATTTCTAATATGCTCATTGGCGTGGTATCTAGGTGACAAATGTAATTTAATTACCCACAGTGCACACCCCAATCGCGTATGCGCTCTCCCCTTTTGGAATTAGTAGTGCTTCTGGTGGAATGTAAATTATTTTGGGACTTTGGCCCCAGTTCAGCAAAGCACTGAACTTTGAAGGCAATGACACTTAAGCATGTGCTCCATTTCTGGCTCTAGAGCTGCAGTGTCCTCAGCTGTGTCATCCATGCCTTGGGCCCATCATGTGCTATTGGATTAGGTTATTTGTTTGTTTTAAGTCAAACCATAAATTACAACACAGCAGGGAACTAGGGCACCTGATCCGATCTTATTACAAGGGAGCAGATAGTGATCTGAGCATGTTTGTAGGATCTGCTGCACTTGCATCTCTGTTTCCTTGTCCTGGCCATGTGGTGTTGGCTGTGATGGAGCCGAGTGCTACATCATCACACTAACACAGAGCCCTAGAACATAGGGGCTGCTAGCCAGAACTCTCAGTTGTGACCTCTAGCTTTGGTTGCCTCGCTTTCAGAGAACCTCCTTTTGAGCTGCCTAAGGCCTGATCTTCACAGGTTCTGAACACGCACAACTCCAGCAAGTCAGTGGGAGCTGTGGGGTCTCAGGTTCAAGGTGTCTAAAGTGGCACACCCAAGAATTGAGGCCCTTTTTGAAAACACAGGCCTAAGTAATGCTTCATGCCCACATGCAATGAGCTCTAAGATGGGAGAAACTGTGAACTAGTAGGTCGTGCCTTCTACTAGGAATTTTGAGGCCTGCGTTCTAGGCCTAGCTCTGCCCGTGACCTTGAGCAAGTCATTTCACCTCTTGGTTCTCTCAACCTGTATGTTTGTGCAGTGCCTGGCCTCACTAGCATAGTGCAAACAGTTTAATAATAAGGTAGCCCTGCAACTGTCTCTTCATATAATATTTATTCATATTGCAATAGCTACTAAGAGCCCCAGTCATGAACCAGGACCCTGCTGTGCTAGGATGCTGTATGAACATAGAACACAAAGACAGTCTCTGTCCCAAAGAGCAACATAGAGAAGTATACAGCAAGAGCAAGTATAGAGAAGTCTCTCTATTTCAGTTTGGGGGTTAATCACCTTTCTTAGTTTATTCTTCACCATGGCTAAAAGCTGTTCTCATAGGTTGCGGCTCAAGCGTAAGTATAGAAACTGAGCATTTTTGCCTGCCCATATTGACCTGTTTTTCCCTAAGAAGGTGCTTGATGGGCACTTGCTATTTGTACCCCCCAAAAAAATTATGGAAATTAAAATAAAACAAAATAGATGGGAAGAAGAAAGAGAAAAGCTTAGTATTGTGTACAGTTTCGATAGGGCAACGAATAAATAAGTTTGCACATCTACATGTAAGCAAACCAGACGTTTGGATCTAAACATGAGATGAAAGACTTGAACTGATACTATCACCTGAAAAGACAGAAGAGGATGAGGAAAAGTAGAGAAGCCTCAACCACAATATGATCAATATCACCAAGTGAAAGAACGTGACTGGTTGCGAGGTTTGTCAGTAGGGACTTCCACAGACCAGTTAATGATTGTGCATTTGTTTAAAATACTAAGCTTATCTCTGTTTAAGTTGTAGAACAAGTTTTATAAGATTTTTTGTTACAAAAGAATGGCTCAGTTAACATTTATATATGGAAATGAGAGACACGTTCCGTGAGGACCAGATCCTCCAGTTCTTACTCAAGCCAGAACTCCCATTGAAATCAATCGGGAGCTTTGACTGAGTACGAAATGCAGAACTGGGTTCTACATTAATTAATGGCAACACTAGAAGCTGGTTTGAGTAAGTCTGAGAGCTAATTCTTAGCTGGATATTTTTGTTTGTTTTTTGGGGGGGGGCGGCTTTGATCTCACTTAAGAGAGTAAAAAGCCTGTTATGTGGTATGTTGGTCCCAGAAGCTGGAGGTGAAAAAGATCTATTAGAGTATTAGAGTGCCACCCAGCACATCCTCAGCCCATGTAGGATTGCTCCGTATCATAGAGTCAGTATATTTTCTAGTGCTTTGTCCCGTCCAATTTAAATGTCTTGGGTAATGGGATTTTACCAGTCTAACAGATCTAGGAATGGATTTTCAAATAGCTTCAGGGAGTTAGGAGGCTGAATTTAAAATCTCACCCACACCAGCTAGGAAGATTTTTCCCTGTTGTCGCTGTAGATTTTCCTTCCCAGAATCGCACCCCATTACAATGAGGTGTACCCCCTTGTGTCACCCTAAATGTTTCTTCTCCAGCCTTGGTGTTTATAATAATAATACCTAGCTCTTATATTGCACTTTCTATCTATAGAACTCCAAGTGCTTTGCAATCTTTTAATGGATTTATCCTCACCACTCCGCTGTGAGGCAGGGAAGTGCTATTTTCCTCATTTTAAAGGTGGAGTGTTGGCTCTAGCTCTGCTCACAGCTTCTGAATTACAGACACGAGTGATGTCTGATTTTTTTAATGGCATGGCCTTTCGAGTGGGGAAAATTTTGGCAGAATATCAAGAAGAATTTCCTGATTGATCAGAATGTGGAAGGGACCAAGGAAAGTGATGAAAATCTGAACACTTTAGCCATTTAATCCTGCCGCAGCAGGGGCCTGGCTCCTGTGTTCTAACAGGTCTTTCGCCGAGAGTCTGTGATACACATAGTGGGAAGATAAAAGCTAGGCTTACTCTACAGATATATGGATACAAATCGGATGTCAAGAATTATAATATTCATAAACTAGTCAGAGAACACTTCAATCTCTCTGGTTACGCGATTACAGACATGAAAGTTGCGATATTACAACAAAAAAACTTCAAAACCAGACTCCAGCGAGAGACTGCTGAATTGGAATTCATTTGCAAATTGGATACAATTAACTTAGGCTTGAATAGAGACTGGGAGTGGCTAAGTCATTATGCAAGGTAACCTATTTCCCCTTGTTTTTTCCTACCCCGCCCGCTCCCCCCCCCCTCCCCCCAGATGTTCTTGTTAAACCTGGATTTGTGCTGGAAATGGCCCACCTTGATTATCATACACATTGTAAGGAGAGTGATCACTTTAGATAAGCTATTACCAGCAGGAGAGTGGGGTGGGGGGAGAGAAAACCTTTTGTAATGGTAAACACCTATTTTTTCATGCTTTGTGTGTATAAAAAGATCTTATATACTTTCCACAGTATGCATCCGATGAAGTGAGCTGTAGCTTACGAAAGCTTATGCTCAAATAAATTGGTTAGTCTCTAAGGTACCACAAGTACTCCTTTTCTTTCTACAGATATCAGTTACTTCACTGCTACAAAGCTGATGACTCATAAATATCTCCTGGTGTGACTAAAGCAGTGCAGAACCAGAAAAATCTATTTCCAATGATTCCATAGCCAGGTACCTACATCTAACATAACACAGCTAGTCTTTCAAAACCTTGGATTCCTGTCTAATGCTCCCACACTGACCTCAACACCAGCTCTAATCACTGTCTAAGAATGAGAAGTAATTTAGTTCCTAAGCAACCTCTCTCCTGGACTCCTGCTAAATTGTGACTTAGCATTTTCCAAAGCAAAAAGGAGACATTGATATTGATGTGTCAAAGCAGGTTCCTTTTATTAATACACTTAACCCTTAGGAACCTGGGCTAATACCCAACTACCCACTGTCAGCCAACTGGCTACCATCCTCGGGCTTTTTTTTGGCCACTGGGTGGTGCTGTGTCGTGGGGGGGAAAGGAGGGTTTCTGGGCTAATATGTAAATTGTGGTAAACCTACATTCCTTTGTCTAGGACAGACCTATTACCTTTACCTAGGCTAGGCTGTCTGGTCTTAAACATGTTCTAGTAACATTAAAGAGAGGGAATTCAGAACTTCAAGTATAAGGTAAACAAAGAAAGTAATGACCAGAGTGCTATGAGTTTTCACATACCTTGCAAGGCATATTTTGTGCAAACATCATTGCGTGTAGGATGTGGATACAGGGGTGCTTACGGACACACTTCCCTTACGGCTGATCCAAAACCCGTTGGAGTCTGAGGGAGCCTGCTGGGAGAAAGTTATTTTTTTTCCTTCCACCTTTCTCTCTTTTCAGCTTCAAGGACAAGGCGGTTCTCCTCGAATCGGGCCACTACCTGATGGAGGATATGGCGTCATTGGGGTCGGTTAGTGGCTTGCTCTTCCCAGCTTGTGATGTCCACAGCAGTTCCTCTGCAGATTTTCCTTTCCAGAAAAAGGTGTAGCATTGACCTTCATCTGGACACCTTGTCTCACTCGGGGCAGCGACATCCATGTTATATCTTGCAAGTTCCCTGGTCACGATAGCAGTTCTTCTTTCTAGTCGTACATTATCTTTGTTATCCATCAGGGTGAGAACGTTCCACGTAGCAAAAGTCTCTGTCTTTTTATAGCTTTGACCACAGGCAGAGAGATCCCACTGGATGCGGTATTTCAGCCAGGAGTGTATGAGACAGCCTAGGTTTAGGGTACCTTTTCTAGCCCTCTCCCCATGCAGGGTGAGCAGAGGGGATCCTGAAGAGGACTGCTCAGTCATGATAGTAGCTGCCAAATTGCACCCCTGTCTCAGGTAGATGCAGGTAGTGATGGAGAGAGGTATGGTCTGTCCAGTGGAGCTGGAGGCTTTTCCTGATAGGGAAACTGAGACTTGGAGAAGTCTGTGTTTTGTCCAGGGTCACATAATGAGGCAGTGGCAGCTGGGACTAACCCCAGACATACAGGCTCTGTTTGGAGCCCTGTCCGCTACACCCCTCTGTTGGTGTTTGGAGTATTAATAGGGTGTCTATCACTATGGTATCCAGGCACTAGGAATGTTATTTAAAGCAAATCGCAGTGTCGAGGACTAGTCCCCTGGCCCATTCTGGCCTGTTTGCTGTTACTCATTTCGGTGGCCTTCATCTGAGCGACGCAGGATCTGTTTGAATGAAGGCTGTTTGTTGCAAGTGAGTGGGGCAAAGCCAGGTGGTGGGAGGGGAGCAGGTGTGGCCTCAGGGCATGACTCGTGCCTCCGGCTCTTGAGTGAGATTGGCTGGTGGCGCTGACAAAGCGACTTGCTCTCAGAGTAAGCTGAACTGCAGCTCTCCCTTCGTACAACGTCCCCTCCGACATCAAGAGCAGACAGAAGCACAAGGTAACAAACTCATTCGCTGGTGGAACTGCCTAAGAAATCAGTGGAGCTGCCCGAGAAAGGCTCAATGTCTTGTTTATTTTCCTCTGTAACCGAATCGTCAGGAACCATACATCTCCTATTACCCTGACACCATCAAGTAAAATGGGCTTTTCTGTCCATTCTACCATATCCCATGCTATATCTGCATACATATCCCTGCAGACTGTGCCCACCATTTCCTAGGGATAGATGGCAAGACTGTGCATGAAAAAGACCTTCAGGAGCCCATATAACTTACACTGAATATGCAGGATAGAATCAGTTCCTTCTCTCTCCTCACTTTATTGGCTCTGCAGGGCTAACAGGAATAAAAACCCTTACTGTGACCACTAAAGCGTTCACAACAGGAGCTGTTCTGTTGAGTGAGATGCCATTTTTACTTAGTCAGTGCAGCACGGGATGGACGTAAGCAAGTGCTTTATGAATTGGGGCCTTGGCATTTAGCTGTTTCTAGCCCACAATGAAATAATGGCAGAGCTGGTTATAGAAACCTAGAGTGATCTAACAATAAATAATAACCTCTCACCTTTCCCCTCTAGCTACAGTAAATTACCTATCCTTGTTAGAAAGTGCAAACACTTAATTTTTGTTCCTCTTTATCTTAAAAAAAAAAAAATAAAATAAATAAAATACACTGGCAAAGATTCAGTGTGCCATAAAATGGCAGGAACACTGCTTCATTTGTTGGAAGTAGTTATACAGATTAAATTAGGGCTTTAAAAAAAGAGAGAGAGAACATGCATTTTCTATGGACAGAGTTCATTCACAAGTCAGTCATTTCTCTTGCTCCTCGGGAGTAATATTAGGCAATTAGCTAATTGGTTTTGGGAGGTGACCTGTCAGTGCCTCAAGGAGGAAATGTCTGCTGTGCTATTTGACATAAAGAATATATTTTAAGCCCATCGTGACAGCTGCAAGCACCCCCTCTATTAAAATCGAACATGTAATGGCAGTAATAAATGCAAACTAGGAATCCATTGTACTGAGCGAAAAGCAATGAAAAACCTGATAATATGTACTAAATTGCAATCACAGCCGGCATGTTACTGTGTCAGGTTTTGAAATATTTCTTTATTATCTTACCATTAGCACCACATAACCATCTGAGGCATTTCTGAGGGTTAAATCTTTCCCCAGTCGCCTTTTTTTATCGTCTCTTAATCTGGTAGCTCCAAACTGTGTGTGTAAAGATATTTTTAAAACAGATGGGTCCAGATCTGATCTTTTTCTAAGTATGGGAGATTTGAGTCCAGGTGTTTGGGCGGGTGCATCCTAGAAATAAGGGCCAGATGCAAAGCTTTGCTCCATTTCTGTATGCAAAACATTGCACAGTTTTCTAAATGTTCTCTGCTCCATGGCTCTGGAGAATGTTCCCACAAGCCTTCCCCTTTGGTGAGGGTGTGTTAAGCATTGTTCTGTTTCATAATATTCATAAACACTTTCCCCCTCTGTTTACCCATGTTTCCTTGTCCTGTGCTCTGAGTGAGGTTGTTGGCCCATGTGAGTCAGTTATAATACTGAAAGTGACAAACAGCCTGATGTAGCGGAGAACACTTAGGTATAGATCTGCAGTTCAGGTATTGTATTATTTGGGCATTGAGAGAAGCTGAGTTTCCACATTTTCCATTGTAATCAACAATGGTTGATCGTGCTCAGCTCCTCCTGCCATCAGGTCCACCGCTTGGTCTATGTTGGATGCTGCACTGAATTTGTCTAGCACTTCTGGGCTCACCTATAAATCTAGAGTGACTCCACTGCGGTCAATAGAGTTATTGCCACTTATGCCAGTGTAGCAGAGCAGAATTTGACCTTTATCCGAACTGTTGTGTCTGCAGGGCTGGTTGTGTCTGATAGGGTGGGCAGGTGGTTGCTTAGGGCAGCAAAATATTTATGTTGGTGACAGTTTAATTTGCAAGTAGCTGCTGTCTGTGAAGGGCCATGCTTTGTCCAGTTCATTTAGAGCAGCAAAATTCCCTCAAGTGTTGCTACGTTGCTTTGGGTTTGTTGATCTGTGTTCTCCACAACAGCCTCAAATGTAAAGTATATCCAGAGCTCTGCAAGAGCCATTTTACCCAAAATGATAACCATCAATAAAAGTCCTCAAAGGTTTTTAATAAAGTCAGTTGCGGTTTAAGTCACAAGTGGGATTTTAAAACATACGGGCTTACTGCTCGTCCTGGAAACAAAGCAAGATCGAAGTATACGCTGGCTGTCTTGTGGATGTCAGCTGATTGACACAGGGAAATGAAAGGATTTCTTCCCATTCCACAACTCTATGTATAACAGTGCAGTATTGGGGTCTGCTGGGAGAGAGAGGGGCATGGCAGGCGGATAAATGAGTGCTGCGGATATTTGATTGGATGGATTTGCAAAGCAAACTGTGTGTTTTCAGAATTCCAAGCTCCCAACTTACAAGACAAATTGACATTGATGATAATATTTTCATCTTTATGGACCTTTTACCCCAACTCACTTGACAAAAAAAAACCCTCTCACTGAAATGCAGCCACCTCTGGAGTGGGATGTGGCAGCAAAGGGTACTGAAGGTTTAACAGTGTTGCCAATTTGCATGATACTTGGTGGATTTTTTTTCTTAAAGCTCCAGTTCCTGGCATCATGTGATTATGTGAGAATCTCAGCTTTCATTTAAAAATAAAAGGTAGTTTCTAGCCCTGATGGTTGCAGAGAAAAGCTTGAAAGCATGAGTTCTTAAGGCTCCAGTGCCAGAAGACATAAAAAGACCCAAAATACAAGATTTTTTAATTTAAAAAAAAAACCCTTGTGATATTTTTTAAGCCAATGTCATGATTTTTTCAGGGCCAGACTCATGCTTGGGGTTGTAATTTAACATGTGCAAAGTACTTTTAAAGGTATCGAACACTCTGCAGAGGGGTCTAGACTTGGATTTTTCAGCAAATATTTCCCACCATTACTAATGCTTCTGCAGCTCCACTTGTGGTTGCAACAGCACTAGTGTAGATGGGCCTCCCAGGGCCACAAGTAAACTTCACACCATGCCATTTAATCCTGCCCACAGCAGGCACAGGTGTCATGGTGCTTTAAACACCAGTGGCCACCTGGAGCCCTGTCTACCCCAGCGCTGTTGCTGCTATAGTGGAGTTGTGCGGGAACTAGCAGTGGTGGGAAGAGGTGGCTGCATTTCAGAGACAAAAGCAGGGCAATGATTTCCCTCCCCACCACATAGCCAATCCCTTTCCAGGGTTTGGAGGCAGGCGCTGTGCAGGGAAAGTGTGGTTCTAGCCATTGTGCAGAGCCAGTCCTGACCTAGCCCACGTTGCCCCTCCTGCCTTGTGGGAAATCTCTTTATTTCTCAGCCAGGAGCTGGTCAGAAATTTTCCTGTGGTACAATTTTCCACTGGAAGATGCCAGTTCACTGAAACCATTTTGTCGAAGTTTTCACTGGACATTAGCAAAACGTTTTGTTTCGGTTTCATCGTTTTGACTTGGTTTATTATAAATTATGATATATAATAAAAGTCAAAGCAACTTTTCACCCTGATTCAATTTCTAAAAGCTTTGCTCTAGTTCTAACAGGAATTGTTTAAGGGGCGTCCTCTAGCCTGTGTTATGCAGGAGGTCAGACTAGGCGATCTCAGTGGTCCCTTCTGGCCTTAGAATGTGTGACTCTATGAAACCAAATTTTGAAATATCAGAATTTCCCTTGGGAAGGAAATTCCAAATTTCAACCAGTTCTACTCCCAGCCTTCACTCCTGAGGTGCCCGCTTCTCCCAGAGAGGTGTAAGGAGCTGAAGCCGGGGGCGTGGAAGCACCCATTTGGAGCTGGTAATGTGCAAGAGCAGGGAGTCAGGTCTGATGGCAGAGAGGTGGGGCACGCTGGAAGCGCTCTGGGTAGTTGGGGCCAGGGCCGTAAGGGTGATAGAGCGGGTATTTCTCAGCCTTTTCACGTTGGCCAACCCCATTCAAAGTCAAAAGTTGTCACAAACCCTCCCCCTTACATTTACTGTAAGAGAAATGCTAACAATGTAACGCTTATGTTATTTGTTTGCGTGTGTGCTGGAGAGACTGACAGAGAATACAGAAGGCTAAGGATGTATGGGGAGTGGGGGAGTGAGATTTTCTTTCTTTAGATTGCAATTCTTCAGTGCCCAATTGCCTTTCATTCCCCCCCCCCCCCGGGGTGGGGGGGGGTGTGTCTCATCAGCTGAGAAACATTGTTATAACTCTACAGGTCAGGCCCTAGTCCCCCACCTGCCCAGGAATGCCGTCACCCAGTGGAACAGCTTTCGAACCTGTACGTGTCTACAACATTTTTGTCTCTCACTGGAGTCTTCCCATGGAAGAATCTCCAAAACAGGTTGCCACACTCCAGAGCCCCTGCATGTAGCACAGTCAGCCACAGCCCAATGGGAATATCTCTGTTCAGCACAGCAAAGCTCTGCTTAGCTTCCTGGGCAGAGTCTAACCACTGCCACTTTGCATCCATTCCATGAGCGAGCCAGCCCTTCCCTTCTTCATTCAGAATCTAGGCAGCCAGGCCCTGCCTGCAGACAGCCGCTTCATCTCGTCGCTCATATTAATCCATCAAACCATACTGCCTAATGGATCTGTCTCCGGCCATGCAGAAGAGCCAGGATGGGGGCGGGGGGAGGGTGGGCGTGCTGAAGGGGAAATGAAATAAGAATGCTGTGCAGGAGCAAGTCTATCTTCTGTGCTGTCCCGCCGATCTTGCTTTTCAGAGAGGAGAGGAAGAGAGTGAAGTCCCCAAGTAATTCTGCTGCACTTTACACAGCATGTAGTTAACCCAGGGAGACCATTTCACCGGGATGACTGCCACGCAGCCAGCCTTAGCGTAATGAGTGACTGGAAACGAGTGCAGCTTCAGCATCCTTGTTATTAAATGTTTGTATTCAGTAAAACTTAGAGGCCCCCACCTAGATCAGGGCCCCAGTGTGTTAGGGGCTGAACCTACAGAAGGTCAGACTAGCTCTGGTGGTCCCTTCTGGCCTTCAACCCTCTGACTCCATGACTCTACCCTAAGAGGCCAGACCCTCTGTTTGCTGTGCAAACAGACTTAAACAGACTTGTCAACAGCTGAGCCAGCTGCTGGGAGGTGGGTTTCTAGAGACCATATGGGCAGGTTCCCAGCATAAGGAAGGCTGAGCAGGGAGGGACCTGCTAAGAACATGAATTTCAGCCCATCTCCCCGTTTGGGGAAAAACTCCCTCTGTCCCAAGACTATTGCCCTTACTCCCACTGGCCACCCAAACCTATAAAATGGCAGGTTCCCAGGGTGTCACCCATCTGGAATCTAGTCAGCACTCTAAGGGTTAATAATTCATATTCCCATTTCTGGGTTGGCCAGTTCATACGCTATGGGCTGGTCTACCCTGAAAAGTGACATCAGCCTAGCTATGTCTCCTGGGATGTGAAAAATCCACACCCCTGAGCAGTGTAGGTAAGATGACCTAAACCCTGGTGTAGACAGCATTAGGTCAACAGAAGAATTCAGCCTAGCTACCCCCTCTCAGGGAGGTGGATTACCTACAGTGACAGGAGAACCCCGCCCATCACTGCACTAAATGTTTACTCTGAAGCACTACAGTGGCGCAGATTCAACGTGGCAGCTATGCTGCTGTAGCATTTTCAGTGTAGACGTACCGTATGTACTTTCCGACCCACCCCAGTACCAGAACTTCCCCCTTTGCAGAACTATACAGAGACCTGGTAGCTCACTCGTCGGGCTTGATCTGCTTACCTCATTTTACACTGGTGTAACTCCACTGAAGTCATCAGAGTTACACTGATGCGAGATCAGAATTGGATCCACTGGGTTTCTTTTCTTTCGGTTATTATAAAGTCTAGCGGGAAATGGCTGGAAGTCTATGGAGAATAGCCATCAAAACTGCACCCCAGGGAATCTGGGTGTTCAGCATCTGGTGGCAGCTCTGGGACTGAAGCCCAGATGGATCACTGTGACTGATGGCCAGTGTTTTCACTGGCAGAATTTTAAGTGCTTGAATAAATACTCCCTGTTGGAAATCCTAGTTGAAAATTATTTTTAATCTGACTCCTCCTGGTTCTATCTGGCAACTAGGGTTTTGAAAAACCATAATGGTCTAGTACAGGGGTTCTCAAACTGAGGGTCGTGACCCTTCAGGGGGTCGCAAGGTGGTTACATGGGGTCGCAAGGTGTCAGCTTTGTGAGGCTGATAGCCCTGAACCCCCATTAAATTACCTTCCCCCAATTTTTAATTTATAAGGAGGGTCACGCTCAGAGGCTTGCTGTGTGAAAGGGGTCACCAATACAAAAACCACTGGTCTACTGTTTCCTGGGACTACTGATCCTTTAACAGAGACCAGTAGAAACCAATTAGAGACTGGTATAAATGAACAGAGACCAGTCAATGAGTTATTTCTAATACGGTACAACCCACTGGAATTTCCAGTAGGGCTACTTGTTCAGCATCCATGTTATTAAGCCTTGTAAGGAAAAGGCACTGCAGGATGCACGGCTGGTATCCAGCAGGCAGTACTCCTACCGAGCCAATGCCCAGCGTTGTGTTCTTGGTCAACGTACTGGTGGAGGTGCTGTTCTTTCAGGAATGGGTAAAACCACTCCAGATCATTACAGATCCCAGTGTTACTTTTCACATGGGCTGTTAAATCTGGGATCCTGACCAAAGTTCAGCATAGGCAATTCTGTCCTGTGGTTTCATTCAGACTAGTGTTCTTCACTTCTTATCCTAAATGGTTCACGGTTACTGTGCCCTGTTAAACAGCTGATGTGTTCCACCCAAGAAATGGCAGCATTTCAACACTTAGTGAGGTGGTCTCTAAAGATAGTTGTGAAGCTTTGGTATTCTTCATAATGAAAGGTGCTAAATAAATGTAAAGTTATAATAATCCCTAAACCTTAGATAGACAGAAAATCAAACTCTATCATCCAAAATGTAATTTCTTTCTTTTTCCCCCCCCCACACACTATATTCTTGGGTGCTGTAAGTGATATTTATATTCACAGATTCTGTGTTTCCCCAGCCACTCAGAGCTCTTTACCAGTTGACACCTAACTCATTTGTAAAATAGATTTTCAACTCTTTCATAATGGACCGCAGAGGAAACAGGACTCAAATGGCTCTTGTCTAGCCTGTAAATATTCACTTTGAGAAGTTCTTTATGCCACTCAGAGGAACATCTATCATACAAGGCTGCAGAACTTAAAGAGAGAAGAGGGTCAGTAAAGAGACAAACTTTAAAAAAGAGAGAGTTGCATCTGCAAAGTTTGAGGTTAAATGATTTGCCCAAGGTCACAAAGGGGTCTGTAGCAGAGCTGGGAATGAACCCCAGGCTCCCAACTCCCAGTCCCATGCTGACCTAAACAGAGGGCTCTGGTCTTAAGGGTTGCCAGTGTGGGACCCTACTCAATTCAGTGCAAAGAATATTAAAGAAGGGAAAAAAACAGATTTTGTGTTTCTGCTCTGTGGTTAACTTTGACCCAGATCCTGCAATGGGACCCACGCTGAGACCTGCTGATTTCAGCGAGTCTCGGGGACACCACATAGCTGTACAGCTCCATGATCAGTAATTACGGTTAATAAGGGAACATCTGCCCCATTACTCAGAGAATCAGGCTTAGTTGTTTACAGTCTCCCTTCAGTTACTCAATTCCTGTCCCTGGGTTTGGCTCTGTTTGATCCCTGAGGTCTCCAGGGGCCAAATAATTCACACTGTTGGTTTAGAGCTGTTTAGACTCTTTGCAGAAGTGCAGTGCTAACAGGAGGGCCTCTATACATGCTGTTGCAAAGGCCTGGGAGGAACACCTCCGTGTTGGTCATCGCTCCTGACAAGCCAGTCAAAGAGAACAGCTATAAGGGCAAACATCCTGACAGGAAGAGGAAACGCTTCCTCTTGGCTCCCAGTCACCGGATCACTTGCCTTCATATAGAAAGAAAATGTTATGTTTCCTGCCGGAGGGCTGGAGCATGTGTATTGGCCAAGGGAGGAGACCATGTGTTCTCTAGTTGTACAGTAAAGGGCTGATCCGAAGCCTACTGCAGTCAATGGAAAGACTTCTGATTTCAATGGTCAAGCCAAGCTTAAAGAAACTCCTTACAAGTACATTGTGTCAGGTGTCTTTAGGTACCCTGCTTGTTAAAAGGGGACACTAGCAAGAGAAAAATCATGGCTCAAACTAGCCAATATACTATAATAGCTGTGTGACTGCCAATGCAAGCAAAGGTCTGTTTTGCTCACAAAAAAGGAGGTAGAGGCTGGCAGAAGTATTGCAGCGGGGTGGAAGATGAGGACCCGGAACTTGAACCCAGTACAGAAGGCTGTTAGGTTATCTCCATAGAGCAAGAGCAGGCCTGGCTTCTCAGTCTGGATGACGTTGAGTGAGTTTTCCGGTGGCAGCAAATTCAAATATCAAAAGTCTCCAGAAGAGAGAGCACAGTGTGTGAGACTCGCTCTGTAACAGCACCACCTAGAGCTAACGCAGGCAGCACCCTGCAGGAAGGCTAGGGCCCCGCTTTACTTTTAAAAGAGCCCCACAATCCCACATAGCTGCATTTGCCACAAAGATAGGGGGGTGGAGGGGAGCGCTTGGCTGATGCAATGACATGGCCTGTGCGGTGGGAAGGGAACGGTTTCGTCAAGCTGACAATGAACAAAAGAGCTAACGCTGCATTGCTTCTAGATCAGCCTGTTCTCTGGCTCTGCAATGTTTACAGCATCTGCTGGGGCAAGCGGGGTGGGGTGAGGGGATACAAAAAGGATATTTGTATTCTGCTCCGGAACTTGTGATGAGACTGACCTACACGCACACATACACGCACACAAACTCAGCGTTGTGGTCAGTTAGCGGCAGCAGCAAGCTCTGTCTCTGGATAAAGAGAGACAGAGTGAAACCTGCTGACTGGATCCATCAGAAGACACGATACAGAGAGGAAGGCTCCAGGAAATGAGAGTTGGGGGTGGTGTGGGGGGTTGTTTTTTTTTTTTTTAAATGTCCAAGAAAAGATTTCCTGCCGCACTAAAAGGGCAGCAGAGGCGGGAAGCTCTTCCCCAAAATAAATAGGCAGCTGGATGTAGACAGCTCCGGCTGTGGAGCTGTCTGACTTGACAGGGAATGGATCAGGGTCAGTTCCTGAGGGTGCTCCCCTTCCAGACCCCCTCTCCTCCTCACATTATAGGTAGATCCAAAGCATACCATCCTTCGTCCTCCCCCACTGGGTGATTGTATCTGGCTAGCCCTGGAAAGGGAGGAGGGGGGAATCTGCCAAGTGATAGGACTCAGAAAGCCACAGGTTCCTTTCAGAACCATGCAGGGAGGGTGCAAATAAAGACCATGGATCTGATTCTCCTCCTACTTACACCAACATAAAGGCAGAATACAATGGCGTTATTGTGGATATTGTGCTCCCAGGGTAGCTGGGAGCAGGACCCAGAGACACCCAAGCAAAACTCCCATGACTTAAGTGCAATGACCATAATATTGGAGCTACTGTGAGAAATATTGAGGGAGGGGTAGAGTACAAGGGCAGGTTTACTGCCATTAGCTGGTGCAGATCAGGTATGACAGTGTATGGCACAGAAGGCCTGATTCTCCTCTCACACGCACTGGTGTAAGTAAGGAGTCACTCCACTGGAGTCCTGGCCATGTATAACTGAAGTAAGGGAGACCAGAATTGAAGTAAGGGAGACCAGTTTTTGACTGGAACGCCTGGTCAAAAAGGGACCCTGGCAGCTTGGGCCATTAAAAGTCTGGTTGGTAGTGCTGCGGGGCTAAGGCAGGTTAGTCCCTACCTGTCCTGACTCCGTGCTGCGCCCCAGAAGCGGCCAGCAGGTCTGGCTCCTAGGCGGGGGGGCCATGGGGCTCTGTGCGCTGCCCCCGCTCAGAGCACCAGCTCCGCACTCCCACTGGCTGGGAACTGCAGCCAATGGGAGCTGGCGAGGTGGGGGCGGGCAGTGCCTGTGGGCAAGAGCAGCATCCAGAGCCTCCTGTCACCCCTGCCTAGGAGCCAGACCTGCTGGCTGCTTCCGGGGCGCAGCGCAGAGCCGGGACAGGTAGGGAGCCTGCCTTAGCCCTACTGCGCTGCTGATTGGGAGCCACCTAAGGTAAGTCCAGTCCCCGACCCCAGCCCGGAGCCCCCTCCTGCACCACAAAGCACTCATCCCCGGCTCCACCTCAGAGCCTGCACACCCAGCCAGAGCATTCACCCCACCTGCACCCTAACCCCCTGCCCCAGCCCAGAGCCCCCTCCCACACCCTGAACCCCTCATCCCTGGCCCCACCGCAGAGACCACACCCCCAGCCCAGAGCCTGTACCCCCTCCTGCATCCCAACCCCGTCCTGCACCTCAACCCACAGCCCCCTCCCACATTCTGAATTCCTCGGCCCCACACCCCAGCCTGGAGCCCCCTCTTCCACCCCAAGCCTCTCACCCCTAGCCCCACCCCAAAGCCTGCACTCCCAGCTGGAGCCCCCTCCCACATCCTGAACCCCTCATTTCTGGCTCTACCCCAGAGCCAGCACCTGCAGTTACAGCCCTCTCCCCCTCCCGCACCCCAACCCCCTGTCCCAGCCCAGTGAAAGTGAGTGAGGTGGGGGGAGAGCGAGAGACTGAGGGAGGGGGAATGTAGTGAGCAGGGGGCGGGTCCTTGGGAAGGGGCAGGATAGGGGGCAGGGGGCAGGGCCTCAGGGAAGGGACAGGGCTAGGGAGTTTGGTTTTGTGCAGTTAGAAAGTTGGCAATCCTACTCCTACCTACCCCCCGCTGTTCATTCCAAACACTTTATGGCAGACTCTGTGTCTGGCTGGAACAGCCACTTTCACTCTTACTAACCTGGTGTTGTTCCTGGGGGTTGGCAGAAATGAAAGGCCCCGCAGCAATGTAACACGGGGCAAAAGCTGAAGCTGTTTCTCTAGCAGCAGCTGCTGCAAAGATTCATTTGGGTGTTTTGGGGTATTTTGTTTATTTTCATTTTCCACTCTTCCAAAACAAAGGGGCAAAATAAGGAGAGGGAGGAAAACAGACCATCAATCGCTTCTTCCATGGCTGTGCAGCACTGGGCACATGGAAAGAACCAGGGTCAGTGTGTTAGCTCTCGGGACTAGAGACCCAAAGAGACAAATTGCAGGCAAGTCATTAGGGGCCCATTTGTAGCCTGAACCGGATGCCCGTGCATGGGCATAAGGGGGAACAAGGCCCTGCTCTTATGCTGCTGCATGGTCTTCCTAGGTCCACGCTCACAGGAGTAAGAGGTTTTGCCTTCGTTACTGTCCCCTGCCTCCCAAGCAGGCAAAAGCAATAATATGAGTAGGGAAGGTGGTCAAGTATGGGTTGAAATGTGTGTCGGGGGGTGCCGCTCTTCGGCAGTCAGAGAGCACGAGATCAGTTAGTTTTCTGGGACTGTAGATGGCGTAGCAAAGCCCTGCACTACAGACACTTCCCACTGCTAGATCATCTCGTACACCTATTAGGACGGGACACTGGGCCTTCAGCTCTGAACATACAAGACTCTACCACTTGGATTAAAGCTGGTGTCCCTCAGCTGGCTCTGGTAGTAAGTCCTTTATCCTCTCTATGCTGCAACACCACTTGCCAATACACCCAGTGCAGTAAGGAGCTGAGTTGCAGTATCTTCCTCTTCAACTCATCCTCGTAATTTATAAAGTCAAGTCTACTTTTCTTCAGTGTCCTAAGGATTACTGATTCATGCTTTCCTAAAACCACATAAGTGGGTGTAGTTGTTTTGCTCAAGTGCCATCCCGAGAATGCGACCTACACTGGCAATTGTTGAATCAAAGCCACTTAACGAGGTAACCACATAGCCCAAGTAGGGAGCCTACATGCCTCAATCTAATGCATCAGCCACAAGTACATTAGATAGATTTAAACAGTAGAAGGGATATAAAACCTCATGCTTCAGGGCCTGAGTAAATCATTCCCTGGAGTTAGGATAAAACTTCCCCCATAGGCAGGGTACTCCACCATTATCCATTATGGGGTTTCTTGCACCTTCTCTGAAACAGCTGGTACTGGCTTTTGTCAGAGATAAGATACTGGACTGAAGGGAGTTGGGTCTGATCCAGTCTGGCAGCTCCTGTGTAATCCTAGATCTGAATGCTCTGAACCTTGGGATGTTTGCAATCCAGATCAGGGTCTGATTTTTGCAGCTTGAATCTGAGTCTACTTCAATAAACTCTAGTTTATTTCAAATATGGATAAAGCAAACACAAGAGACCTACATGTTTCAAAGTCAAAGCCTCTTTGTGGCAAGTTGCCAAATCTGTCCCTTCTTATAGCCCCCAACCACTACTGTAACTGACAGGTTTCAGAGTAGCAGCCGTGTTAGTCTGTATCCGCAAAAAGAAAAGGAGGACTTGTGGCACCTTAGAGACTAACCAATTTATTTGAGCATAAGCTTTTGTGAGCTACAGCTCACTTCATCGGTGAAGTGAGCTGTAGCTCACGAAAGCTTATGCTCAAATAAATTGGTTAGTCTCTAAGGTGCCACAAGTACTCTTTTTCTAGTTACAGTGGTGAAAATCTGGAGTAACTCCAGTGATATCAGAATTAGGGCAGAAATCTTCCCCCTCATCCTTTGTGTATTTAGCTGTACTACAGTTGGGCCCTAATCAGGACCCATCATGCTAGGTGCTGAGTAAACAAGTAGAACAAAGATAATCCCTGCTCCAGAGAGATCACAATTTAGGATGGTGACAAGACCCAACAGGTGCACAAAGCAAATGGGGACAAGGGACAAGTAACAGTAAAGATGAGTGTGTTTGCATAAATAAGTAGCCTCATTGGTTGGTCGTAGTAGTCATAAGCAGCCACCAGCTTAGCCAACCCCAGATAATAGCAGTCTGTAGGCATCACAACAGAGGTAGTTCTTAGAGGGATTTATACCTGTGGGGATGTGTTGGAAATAAACCCTAGTTACAGTATATAAAGCATGTGGGGTATGCATTTTTATGTGCATTCCTCCAGTGTCTTTGATTTTGAAGGACCTGAGCCAGCTCCTCAGCTCCGCACCCCCAGCCCAGAGTTTATAGGCCCCCTGCCTGGAGCTGAAGCCCTGGGATTTCAGCTTTGCCCCTCCATTCCTTGCTCCCCCCGGCCTGGGGCAGTGGGGCTCGGGCTTTGGCTTTGGCCGCCCCACCCCAGGGCAGCAGGGCTTGGGCGAGCTCAGTCCCCCTTCCTGGGGTCGTGTAGTAAGTTTTGTTGTCAGAAGTGGGTCGCGGTGCAATGACGTTTGAGAAACCCTGCTATAGAGTGTAAGTTCTTGGTGGCAGAGGCTGTTTCTTACTAGGCATAGAGGGACCCCAATATTGGTGGGAGCTTCTAGGTGCTAAAGTAATGTAAAATAATAAAGAAAATAATCTTTGTATTGCTGCCCGTGTGGGTACTAAACCTCACTGTGACAGCCTGAGGCAAACTTTCTTGGATAATGTATATGGATGGGAAACATGGAATAGGTAGAGTAGGGCTTTGAAATTGTCAAGCAATACTGTGAGATCTGATGTGTGTTAAATAGGGCTATGCATTTGGAAGAAGTGTGATTTAAAGAAGGAGTCTGAATGGGAATCTCCCAGAATGAAAGCAGAAACTTCCATGCACCTATGACTAGAACCTGCCGCTCACAGACCCAGCGCTTGCTGAAAATCAGAATTGCCTTTGAGGGAATTCAGCTTGGGCATCCAAATCACCTTTGAGAATTGAAAAGGAGGACTTGTGGCACCTTAGAGACTAACAAATTTATTTGAGAATAAGCTTTCGTGAGCTACAGGATGACCCATCACTTTCACAGATCTTGGGAGACAGGCCAGTTCTTGCTTACAGACAGCCACCCAACCTGAAGCAAATACTCGCCAGCAACCACACACCACACAACAGAACCACTAACCCAGGAACCTATCCTTGCAACAAAGCCCGTTGCCAACTGTGTCCACATATCTATTCAGGGGACACCATCATAGGGCCTAATCACATCAGCCACACTATCAGAGGCTCGTTCACCTGCACATCTACCAATGTGATATATGCCATCATGTGCCAGCAATGCCCCTCTGCCATGTACATTGGCCAAACTGGACAGTCTCTACGTAAAAGAATAAATGGACACAAATCAGACGTCAAGAATTATAACATTCAAAAACCAGTCGGAGAACACTTCAATCTCTTTGGTCACTCGATTACAGACCTAAAAGTGGCAATTCTTCAACAAAAAAACTTCAAAAACAGACTCCAAGGAGAGACTGCTGAATTGGAATTAATTTGCAAACTGAATACAATTAATTTAGGCTTGAATAAAGACTGGGAGTGAATGTGTTATTACACAAAGTAAAACTATTTCCCCATATTTATTCACCCCCCACACACACACACACACTGTTCCTCAGATGTTCTTCAAAAAGAAAGGGAGTACTTGTGGCACCTTAGAGACTAACAAATTTATTTGTTAGTCTCTAAGGTGCCACAAGTACTCCTTTTCTTTTTGCGGATACAGACTAACACGGCTGCTACTCTGAAACCTGTCAGATGTTTTCGTCAACTGCTGGAAATGGCCCACCTTGATTATCACTACAAAAGGTTTCCCATCCCCCCCCCCCCCCCCCGCTCTCTCCTGCTGGTAATAGCTCACCTTACCTGATCACTCTCGTTACAGTGTGTATGGTAACACCCATTGTTTCATGTTCTCTGTGTATATAAATCTCCCCACTGTATTTTCCACTGAATGCATCCGATGAAGTGAGCTGTAGCTCACGAAAGCTTATGCTTAAATAAATTGGTTAGTCTCTAAGGTGCCACAAGTACGCCTTTTCTTTTTGCGGATACAGACTAACACGGCTGCTACTCTGAAACCTTTGAGAATTGAGTTCCCGGTGACTTCAGTAAACTCATAACCTTTCTGTGCCTCAGATGTGACTGTAGCACTGCGTATGTGCCTTACAGCAGTGTTGTGAGGCATGATTAATATTTGCAAATTGCACTGAGATCAGGTGAAAAAATGTCTAATTATGATGTGTGCCCTTCTCTGCTTTGCAAGCAGATATAGCCAGGGGCACACAGGCAAGGCTGGTGATGGAATTAGATGATCAGTTCTGAGAAAACGACTGCTATTCAGTACAAACGTTTATGCTCGTCTCTTACAGTTACACACAACTGCTTTTAAATGCATCTCTAATCAGAGGATGAAATTAGATAATGGAAGCAATTAACTATATGCCAGTGTCATGCAGCTAAGAGAGCTGTATCAGTTAATATCAATATTCCATCCAAAGCAACCACACATTTTGAAACCAGTGATGAAACAATTGCAGGGAATTTTAATGCAAATAAGGAAAATCCAAGACTTAAAATATCTTCCTTGTTGTTTTTACTTTGCATAAGACAGAGGAACCTTAGAGAGGCTAGTGCTCTAGAGCCTCATTAGCTCCTGACACAAGAGCCTACCACCCACTCAAAGGCTCTTTCACAGCCCAAGAAGGCCTTGGAACTCCTGGGAACCATCTCATGAATAGCACCACATTGTGCAAAGTTGGATGGAGGGGGAGAGAAAGCCATTGTGGAGGGACGGATTCCATGTGACGATGATGGGCTCGGGAGTGCTATTCTCCATTCTCCATTGTAGTGTTTGCAGAGATGCATCGTCATGAGCACAAAAAGTAAGGTGTGGGAATACGCTGCATGTGCTCAACCACAGTCCATGGGTGGTGTTTTCAAATGCACTTAAGTAATAAAGGGCTTGTCTATAGGAACACTTAGTTCATGGCAAGCTGGGGTGTAAATCTACCTTGCACTAGCCTGCCACTCACTATGTGTCCGTGTGGACCTTGTTGCCGCGCACTAAAAGTTCACTAGTGTGCTCTAAATCTACCCGCATTTCAAAGCAGTGTAGATCAAAGTGCACTAGTTCATGGTAGCAGGGTCCACACGGACACTTAGTGAGCAGCAGGCTACTGCGAGGTAGATTTACACCTCAGCTTGCTGCAAACTAAATACTCCTTTAGACAAGCCCTTAGGAGCACCTGCCCCACTGAAGGTCAACGGAACTTGTGCTGCTTACGTCATTTAGGGTGGGATTTTCATAGCACCAGACCTGGCATTTACAGCCAAATTTTCCAAAGTGGACACTTTTGGATCCCTCCAGTGTTGGGTAGCCAGCCTCCTCCTTTTAGATGCCTAACGTCTTGGATTTTCAAAGGGGCCTAGGGAAGTTGGGCACTCAACTCTCTTAAAAAGAAAAGGAGTACTTGTGGCACCTTAGAGACTAATCAATTTATTTGAGCATAAGCTTTCGTGAGCTACAGCTCACTTCATCGGATGCATACTGTGGAAAGTGTAGAAGATCTTTTTATATACGCACAAAGCATGAAAAAATACCTCCTCCCACCCCACTCTCCTGCTGGTAATAGCTTATCTAAAGTGATCACTCTCCTTACAATGTGTATGATAATCAAGTTGGGCCATTTCCAGCACAAATCCAGGTTTTCTCACCCGCCCCACACACACACACAAACCCAAATGTACAATGCCCCTCTGCCATGTACATTGGTCAAAGTGGACAGTCTCTACGTAAAAGAATAAATGGACACAAATCAGATGTCAAGAATTATAACATTCATAAACCAGTCAGAGAACACTTCAATCTCTCTGGTCACGCGATTACAGACATGAAAGTTGCTATATTACAACAAAAAAACTTCAAATCCAGACTCCAGCGAGAAACTGTTGAATTGGAATTCATTTGCAAATTGGATACAATTAACTTAGGCTTGAATAGGTACTGGGAGTGGCTAAGTCATTATGCAAGGTAACCTATTTCCCCTTGTTTTTTCCTACCCCCCCCCCCTCAGACGTTCTTGTTAAACCCTGGATTTGTGCTGGAAATGGCCCACCTTGATTATCATACACAAAGCTTATCACTTTGGATAAGCTATTACCAGCAGGAGAGTGGGTTTGTGGGGGGAGGGGCGGGGGGTGAGAAAACCTGGATTTGTGCTGGAAATGGCCCAACTTGATTATCATACACATTGTAAGGAGAGTGATCACTTTAGATAAGCTATTACCAGCAGGAGAGTGGGGTGGGAGGAGGTATTTTTTCATGCTTTGTGTGTATATAAAAAGATCTTCTACACTTTCCACAGTATGCATCTGATGAAGTGAGCTGTAGCTCACGAAAGCTTATGCTCAAATAAATTGATTAGTCTCTAAGGTGCCACAAGTACTCCTTTTCTTTTTTCAAATACAGACTAACACGGCTGTTACTCTGAAACCTGTCAACTCTCTTAGGCCATTTTGAATATTTCAGCCTCAATCTGGATTTGGATGCCAAATTGTAGGCACTTAATTTTTCAAGTTTGAGCCTCAAGGGGTAAAAAATTAGCTTTAGTGGTTAGAGCAGGACTCCTGCTGGGCTCCATTCTTGACTCTGCCCCTGGTTCCCTGTAGGCAAATTGCTCCATTTCTTTGCATTTCAGATTTCCAACCTGCAAAGACAGTCCTAATACTTCCCTACCGGTTCAGGTATGCTGGGAGGCTGTAGCATGCTTGGAGCCCTACCACTGAGATAAAAGGAGCTATACACAGACAAAATGGTGTTGTATTTAACAAGAGCAAAGTGGGATTTTTTTTTAATTACATCCTTGTGAGAAGCAGACAGGAAAGGTTTCACCTCCCCCTGTTTTCTGAGCACCTGAAAAGCCAAATTCTCTTTTCTTCTAGTTCTCATCATATTCTACCTGAGCCCTCTCGCCTATGTGCTCAGGGCTCTCCATTGAGATGCATGCATCTGACAGCAGCATCTGGGCCTAGAATGTCTCCCATTCCAGAGCAAGCATTGGCTGAAATGGAGAGCAGGGAATTTAGTCCTCCTGCCTTTCATGTGTGGCTGCCTTCCATATCCATTACTCTTTATTACTTGTATTACAATAGCACCTGGAGATGCCATCTGAAATTGGGACCCCAATGTGCCAGGCATTGTACAAACACATAGTAAGAGGCAGTCCCCACCCCAAAGAGTTCATAATCTAAGTACATGAGACAAAGGGGAAGGGAAACTGAGGCACAGAGAGTGACGTAACTTACCCAAGATCAATGGCAGAGCCAGGAATAGATGCAAGAGCTCCTGCCACCTGGTCCAGTCCCACCAAACCATGCTGCCTCCCGTGTAATCATGTCAGGTCTCAAGTGAAATGAGTTTTAATCTAATCTTGGATTGCTAATGTTCTGGGTCAAAATCTGTGTTGGGCTATTGCACGGCACACAGCTCCCATTGATCTCAGTGAGCTCTGAGCACACATCCAAGGGCCAGATGTGGCCTTCTGCACAAGTAAGGTTTTGTCTGGTTAGCCTGTGCAATAGACACCAGCCGCAGTGAAGGCAGGAAATTACACTGTAGATGATGTGAATGTAACAGGGGAATGAGGTGGACCCCCCCCTTTGTCAGTATCTGACTTCATCGTGTGCTTGCCTAGAGCATTACTTCACCAGCAGACAGCCCCTTCCCACCCACTAGATCCACTGCAAGGGTGTCTCTGATCCCAGCTCAGGGGTGTGTCCAGCCAAGAATGGATTGCCCCCCCTTTACTTTGCAGTTCGCACATTCAGTGATCTACTGATGATTCAGCTGTGGATAATTCAATGCCCATTTACATCACTTGGGTCATAAGGTCCATAAAGTGTGAGTCATGCAGAAACCTTTCCCCTTCCCTTCTGGGGGCAATTTAATTAAAGACTCAACCTTCCACATCCAAACTAAAATGAATTCCAGCCTGTTTGTGTATGTAAGATAACATATATATAAAGCAAAGGAAGAGTCATATCATATCACGGACTCCAGTTTGAGAAACGCTTTAAAGGCTGAAACATGAATCTTCCTGTTGTAATCTTACCACTGTTTTTTCATTTCACATGCTATCCCCAGGGGTCCACTTGGTATATAGCTACAGAAGAGCCCTATGGTTCAGCAGAGCCCTCTCTCTTTGGCACAAAATAGCAACTACCTGTCCTGGCTGGCATGAGTCCATCCCATCAGAGATAGGGACCTTACAACAGTGATCTACTCCGCTCTCCCAGCTAGGGCACTACCAAATTCATGGTCCATTTTGGTCAATTTCACAGTCAGGAGATTTTAAAAAAAATACATTTCGTGGTTTCAGAGATTTAAATCTGAAATTTCACAGTATTGTAACCGTGCAGGGTCCCAACCCAAAACAGGGTCATGGGGACAGTGTCACGAGGCTATTGTAGGGGGTGTCACAGAATTGCCACCCTTCTGTGCTGTTGCCTTCAGAGTCCTGAAGGCAGTGCCACCAGCAGCAGCAGAGAAGCAAGGGTGGTATAACCATACCAAGCCACCTTTACTCCCGCGCTGCTGCTGACGGAAGCACTGCCTTCAGAGGTGGGCTCCTGGCCAGCAGCCACCACCACTTTCCGGCCATCCAACTCTGGGAAATCTGGCGTCTCCTACAATAGCCAGATTTCAGGGAGAAGATCAGATTTCATGGTCCGTGATGCGTCTTTCACAGCCATGTATTTGGTAGGGCCCTACTCCCAGCTGTCCCCTTGACATGGCAATTTCCTGTCTGCATTTGGATTAATAATAAATTAAGAGTCCCAAACTGGCTTCACAAAGAAGCTCAATTCAACAACATAAGCAGGATGTCTTTGCAGAATACTGAGTGATGGGCAACATAGTCAGTCAATGAAACACGAGCTAGAAACCTGACATCAAAAGTCTGGCATTGGCTGAACAAGCCTGAAGAGCAGGCTGCTGTCACCCAGAGAGCTGATTTCTTGGGTTTGTCTTGCACCACACTTGCTTCCACCCTGTATCTGCATTTCTGTCCCTAGGTCCCCCCACCTTGGAGTGCTGATGGAATTCAAACCTGCCTTAGTTCTCGCAGGCATCCTTTCATTAATTTAAAATAAATTATAAATGGATGGGAAGAATCATACCCTGCAAAGCCATACAGGTCGCCTTTCATTTCCTTCTTCCTCCAGGGATCATGGGTGAACGTTGTCTAGGGAGTGAGGTCTGATTTATTAAGCCATGGGTAATAGGGCTTTACTGAGCGCTGCTGTCAAGAAAGATGAAGAGGCCCTTTGAAGGCAAGTTCCTGGGAGATTGATGTTGCTGTTCTACTTTGTATAAAGCAGTTTAGACTCTCCTTAGAGCAGGGGCAGTTCTGCAGTCTGTATTATGGACGGGCTCTTTGGTCTGTACCAGACGGAACCATGGATAAAGGAAAGCTACCCAGATCCAAGTGCTGGCTGAGACTTCATACAAATCTGTTTAATGCCATATAAATACCAACCTTTAAAAATGTACCCAACCCTGCTAGCCCAAGGAATAAGCCTCTTAGCCAGGCTGCAACCCAGATGCCCCAAGCCATGCCCCCACCCCACCTCTCCTGCCCAGTTTCCTGCTTGTCAGGTATCCACTTGCTTGCGCCTAAAGGCTTTGGTCTCTTTCAAGCTAAACTCATAGCTCCAGGGTACGGTGTGTGCAGGAATTTAAATTTGACCCCCTTTTGGAGGGGCACATTCTGTGCTTCCCCCCCAAGAGCTCACTCTTCCCTCCCCTTCCCCCACAGCCCTGGCAGGAGCTTGTTCTGTGCCCCCAGTGATTATTGGGTGGCCCATACCCCTGCTTGCCCCCCCTTGTGCATGCCCCTACTTATCTCCCAGTGAATGGTGCCTCCAGGAGATATCTAAATTGGGGTTGAGGAGTGTCTTGGGGAGGCTGTGGGAAAGCCATAGGTGAGGTCTGAGAGTCGGTGCATGCTACATCAGTCCATATTCACCAGAAGTCCTGGAGTCTCTTGCTAGCAGTACCCAACTGCCTTAATGTGTGTCTTTGAGCCAGTCCCATAACCTCTCTGTGCCTCAGTATCTTCAACTGAAGAACAGGGATAATGATGCCCACCTACCCGATTGGCATGATGACTGATTAATGCTTGCAAAGTTCTTTGAGACCATCAGATTAGCAGGACAGAGCCTCATTATTATCTTAGCAGTTGTTAGTTCCAGGCCCTTTTTCACTCTTAGTCCAACTCGCAGCAGCAGCTAAAAGCTAATCACATTTACCATCTAACCTTTCTGAAGCTTGGCACAGTATGCCATTTGGCATGAGGTTTTCTTATTGCACGTAGATTTATTTTTAATATCCCCCACAACCCCCAAAGCCTAGACTCCACCACTATTCCCACAAACCATGCCCTGCTATTCTGCATAATATTTGCTTGATTTAAAAATAAAGAAGCCTGAGTGTTTACTGGAATAACTACAGAAACCAGATATTTAGTTCTACTATAAAAGGCAGGGGTACTTATGGCTGGGAGGCCAAAGGCATTTCCAGGCTAAGTGAGATTTATTTTCAGTTCCAGACTCCATTAATATGCAGCCAACAATTCTAAATTTAAATCCTCCCTTCCAAGAAGGTGCAGTGATGCTACAAGGGGTTTAAATCAAGGCAGAATTCGTACCATGAGATTTTAAATAGTCAGTCTTGGAAAAGAGGACTGAAATTTAGAGTTGTCTGTTCATCAGGGTTATTACAGTAGAGCTTTAGGATCAAGGGGCACATTGTACTAGACATCTTACAAACGCAGAGAGGTCCCTGAGCTTACACCTAAATAATGCCTAGAAACTCTCTCTTTCTTAACACACAAAGGGAAGGAACCAGTGAAAGGATTGTGTATGAGGGCCCAGATACCACAGTGGTGAGCACTGTAGAAATGTACATAGAATCATAGAATATCAGGGTTGGAAGGGACCTCAGGAGGTCATCTAGTCCAACCCCCTGCTCAAAGCAGGACCAATCCCCAACTAAATCATCCCAGCCAGGGTTTTGTCAAGCCTGACCTTAAAAACTTCAAAGGAAGGAGATTCCACCACCTCCCAAGGTAACGCATTCCAGTGTTTCACCACCCTCCTAGTGAAAAAGTTTTTCCTAATGTCCAACCAAAACCTCCCCCACTGCAACTTGAGACCATTACTCCTTGTTTTGTCATCTGCTACCACTGAGAACAGTCTAGATCCATCCTCTTTGGAACCCCCTTTCAGGTAGTTGAAAGCAGCTATCAAATCCCCCTCATTCTTCTCTTCCGCAGACTAAGCAATCCCAGTTCCCTCAGCCTCTCCTCATAAGTCATGTGTTCCAGTCCCCTAATCATTTTTGTTGCCCTCCACTGGATGTTTTCCAATTTTTCCACATCCTTCTTGTAGTGTGGGGCCCAAAACTGGACACAGTACTCCAGATGAGGCCTCACCAATGTTGAATAGAGGGGAACGATCACGTCCCTTGATCTGCTGGCAATGCCCCTACTTATACAGCCCAAAATGCTGTTAGCTTTCTTGACAACTTGAAACAGAATGCAGGGACCTGTTCTAGGGTTATATTAAATTCAGTTTCCCAGTTTACTACGTGGGGAAGAGCGAGAGGTCTTTCAGATGAGCTCTAAAGCCAAAGTGTAACAATTAGGGCTGGCTGAAAATTTTCTATCAAAACATTTTTTGGATGGAAAATTGTTTTTTGACAAGACAAACTTTCACAGGAAAATCTAGTCTACCTCTCTGTCAAAGAAGGATTATTCCCGAAAGCCCAGTAATTCCCAAACTTGTTCTGCCGCTTGTGCAGGGAAAGCCCCTGGCAGGCCGGGCCGGTTTGTTTACCTGCCACGTCCGCAGGTTCGGCCAATCACGGCTCTTAGTGGCCACAGTTCGCCGCTCCAGGCCAATGGAAGCTGCTGGAAGCGGCACGGGCCGAGGGACGTACTGGCCACCGCTTCCAGCACCTCCCATTGGCCACTGGGAGCCGCGATCAGCCGACCCTGCAGACGCGGCAGGTAAACAAACTGGCCCGGCCCGCCAGGGGCTTTCCCTGCACAAGCGGCGGAACAAGTTTGGGAACCACTGGCCTCGCCTATTGGTGTGTCCTGTGTAACTTTAAATGGTTTGAGGGACAGAGCTTCCACTGTTTCCCTTGGGAGACTATTCCACACTCTACTAGAGCTCACTATTAGAAAAGATGTTGTGATATTCAGCCTGAATTCTCCTTTCACCCCATTCTTCTTCATTATAGTCCCTAGTACCAATCTAAACCATTTCTCTTTCTCCTTAGTGTTTACACCCTGCAAATACTTAGACAGTTATCATGTCCCTGCTAAGTTGTTGTTTAGCCAAGCAAAACGTATTAGCTCATCAAGCCAGTCTCTCTGGCCCCTTAATCATATTTTGTGTTGCTCTCCTTGGAATGTTGTCCTGTTTATTGACATCTGTGTGGAATTGAGGTGCCCAGCACTGAACATAGTATAAAGAAACTAATCTTGCAGGAATAGGAGCACTCTACGGAAAGCGAAGCTACCTATTAAACAACCATTGGACATTGCTGCTTAGAAACAGCCCTTCCTTGTTGTGGCCTAGATTGTGTCCTTGTCTTCCTCACACGAATCTGGGAGGAAGGCTGCCCCCCCATCCCCCATCTCCTGCTCAGCCAAGTGAGACTTAGTTGCATCTTGGGTCTGGGTCTGATGCAGAACACAGTTCCTGCTCTCCAGATACTTCCCATGCCCACAGGTGGGTGGAGAGGGATGGGGAGTGTGCGGAGCCTTGTCTGATAAGGGGTTTACATGTCCTCACTGAGCTCCGCTTCTGTTTTTTTCCTCATCCACTAAGACTAAACTCCCAAATAAAGCAGTTAGCCAATAGCTAAACTTAATTTCCACAGACTCTTTAGCTTCTAGGGGCAATCAAAGCACCCTTCCAAGCTCTGCCTCTAGGTCCATAAGGTACATCATTGTGGGTGGTGCATTATTTTGACCAAGAACTTAGCTAGTAGGTAAAGGCTGAGATAACATTCACCTATAGCCAAAATGTAACCCAAACCAGCCACATTCCCAAGCTCAGTCATCCAGCCGAGTCCAACAGGAACTCCCACCAGCTCCTGCAACTTCTCCCTCACCCTGAGCTCTGGTTGGCTAAGGGAATGTAGAGACAAGTAGAACTGCCCTTAATGGCAGCTTCCTCCCTGCCTTCAAAGAGAGACTGAGAACGCTTAGTAACTACCAACCCCTTTCTTCTGATTCCTTGGGCTCTTGTAGCTGCTGTATAAAAGCATCTGGGTTACACACAGACCCACTACTAAAGGAACAGGCGTTCTCTGTATATTCACCCCAGATGATCATGATGATGGCGTGGGAACAAGAAAACTGTAATTCCTCATCTTTAGTGGGAGGGGGGTATGGATGTAGGGAGGCAGAGGAAGGATCTAAAATGGGTTTCAGCTCAGATCTATTTACTCAGCTGCTGAAACCACTTGAGCGTTCATTACTAGAAAAGGACATTTAAATGGTAGAATCAGCATACGCTCCTCCATCTCCCCTGCTCCTTCCTGGCATGCCAGTAAGCTGCACTACCTCTGAACACCACTGCCGCTTGCCAGTATCTTCATGTCCAGTCACTCACACCTCTCCAGATGTTTGCCTCCATGCCAAACAGTGCCCCAGATGGGGCCTAGCTCTGCTCCCCCAGGAAGTCTGCAGCGACTGAGCAGGTGCCAGCGGCACGGTGATTGCTTGTGATGTCGGAACTGCGCTCAGGCTGCCAGTTCATTTCACACAGACCTCCATAGAGCCAGTCGCTGCTGTTGATGGGTGCACCTCCAGAAAGTTCAGAGAGCTGGGCTGAGACAAGCTCTTGGAAATTAAGATGTGCATCTCCACCAATTGAGGTGTTTGAGAAACTCGTCCCTGTGCTTTTCACTGAGGCCCCCACTGCAGGGGTGGCCAAAGCTTCCTAACAGTGGGCAGACCACCGGCACCCAAACCTGGCCCCATCCCCTTGCACTGCCCCTTCCCCCCAAACTCCTAGCCCTGCACCACCCCTTCCCCCGATGCCCCACCCCCACACTGCCCCTTCTCCCTGAGCCCCCACCCTCTCTCCGCCCCTTCCCCACGAGGCCCCACCTTCACAGCCCCCTCCCCCCAAGGTCCCACTCCCATACTGCCTCTCCCCGCAAGATCCTGCCCCCTCTCCCCCATCGCTTGCCCTTATGGCCAGTCAAAGTGGGGGGCCATGCCCCCTCTCCCCCGTTCCGTGCCTTTGGAGTGAGGACAGTCTGCAGGACCTCAGCCTCAGCAGCAGCAGGTTGTGCCACTGGATTCCCTGCTGCCCCTGTCAAATGTCACACTTCTGGGGTTTCCTCTGTCGTGATGCCCTCCCAAGGGTATATCACACCTCAGATGCCCCCAGTCACACAGCAGGTTGTGTTCCCAATCAGCACTTAAGAGCCACAGCATCCACACTTTACCAGTTCACATACCATGACCTTGCGTGGCTGGAACATCAAGCTTGTGTACCACAGTTTGGGAACTACCCGGGAAGCCCCATATTGCAGCCACTCACCAACAGCAGATGTGGGGGGGAGGAACAGGGAGAGAAACATTAACTAAACTTTCCCCAGCTTTGAGCTCTGGGCAAAGGCTCAGGACAGATTAAAACCGGCAAGCAAGAGATGAAATTATTTGATTTCAGCTAGCAATCCCGAGCCATCCAATTCCCTGGATTGGTACCTAAAAGCATTTGGATAAACCGTGCCTGGCTATAGTAGTGCAATACGCTAAAGCCAGAGTGCTTCAAAAACAGACTCCAGTGAGAAACTGCTGAGCTTGAATTAATATGAAAAGGAGGACTTGTGGCACCTTAGAGACTAACCAATTTATTTGAGCATGAGCTTTCGTGAGCTACAGCTCACTTCATCAGATGTTTACCGTGGAAACTGCAGCAGACTGATGATGAAGTGAGCTGTAGCTCACGAAAGCTCATGCTCAAATAAATTGGTAAGTCTCTAAGGTGCCACAAGTCCTCCTTAATGTGTTAGTCTCTAAGGTGCCACAAGGACTCATGTTCTTGTTTCAGATCGTACCTGGACTCTCAGAACAGACGTGCCTAGAGATGTTAGGTTGCTAAGAGCGGTGTGATTTGTGCTCTCTCTCTCTCTCTTTCCCCTCCCTTGTGCCCTACACTCACCCCGATCCTTCAGGCAAAACCCGACAGCCCGGTCTCAGCCACTTACTGTTGCTGAGTGGCCCCAGCATATCCAATCAAGAACACAAGGGGCAGGGTGAGTCAGCACAACAATGCAAGAGCTGCTGAGTCAGGAGGAGGGTGAGCCATGTGCAGGCTGAGAAATCCTGTCTCTCAGCTAACTTCAAACACATGCCAGACATTGGCCAGAGAGCACACAGTGCTGCTGTGGGTGGAACGGCCTATGATACAGTTACTGCATACAACGGAGGCTGCATAAAACATGACTCACCCAAAAAAGGGCAGATCATCTCCATTCACTGACAGTGACAATGAGCCAAAGAATCTGCAGCTAGGATAGCCTCACCGACTTCCACTCACCCTGCTGCTTGTGCGGCACCGTGCAGTCGATACACATACCTGCCGCATACTTCTTTGTGGCCACAAAGCTACCCTGTGTGATTAATACTTAGCACGTATATATAATCGTGCCTGTCATATGAGGACTTTGAAAACACTAATTAACCCCTGAGAAAGCTGTGAGGAAATGTATTGGATCTGTGGCTGCATAAAGGCTGTTACCTGGACTGTGCTTCACATCTCACTTATGCTAATGTCAGCCAGGAATAATTGCACTGAAGACAATGGCATTACGCTGCTGTAAAACACATGTCAGTAAGTTCAGAGTCAGCTGAACAGGGAATGTCATAAATGGGGGAATGCTGGGAATGGGGCAACTCTTCCTCAATTGGCTGGAGAACACAAGCTCTTCTCTCCCTTCTGGTTCAGCCCCTGGCCCTTTTTACCATTGAGTCGCCTCACTGTCCATCTCCTGCAAATGGCAATTTACTCCACGTTTCCTGCATGGCAGGGCAGATCACCTGCCTCTCCTGGGTAGGAGCCCATTCTAGCCAGCTGCAAGGCAAGGTCCATCTGCCACGCTGAATTCTCTTAGGTGAGAGAACAGGGCTAGGGCTCCCTTCAGAGGTCTGGTCAATGCCCCTCCACAGAGAGTTTATGCTAACCCACAAAATAGCAGTCTGCAACAGCTGTGACCTGACCACCCAGCCTGGGAACAGATAGCAGCAAGGAAGCTCTTGACTTCAGCTCCCTTGTAAAGCATCTTTCTTGCTATACAAATCCAGGTCTCCTGCTGGATACCTCAGAGTGCTACCCCTGGCTCACCCGGTCAGACCCTTCAGAACATTATTCCCAAAGAACGCTTCCATCTGGCCTTACTATCATAGACACTGCACCCCCGCCCTGGTATCAGTCCCCACCATGATTTAACACTGTAAATATATCTCAAAAGCATCTTTTCCACCGGTCCTCCTGCCAGCTGCTGATTCCCCCACCCCATTTCTGTTTTGGAGGAATGATTAACACACACTGCAATAAAACTCATAATCCCCTCCTTCCATTCCTCTCAGCTGCAGGTACAGGTTCCCACAACCTTCAGAGTAACAGCGTGTTAGTCTGTATTCGCAAAAAGAAAAGGAGTACTTGTGGCACCTTAGAGACTAACCAATTTATTTGAGGATAAGCTTTCTCTAAGGTACCACAAGTACTCCTTTTCTTGTTCCCACAGCCCTTTGCTACCTCCCAGATCAGAGAAATGTTTCAAGCAGAGAAGTACTTCTCAGCCCATCATGTCGCAATGTGAAGCACTTTTCTGTGCTCAGAGTGTTTTGCAAACATCAGCGAAATCATCTATGCAACACCCCGCTGAGGTAGGAAAGGGTTGCCTCTATTTGGCACTGGTGAGGCCACATCTGGAGTATTTCGTCCAGTTTTGGCCCCCCCCCACACACACACTACAGAAAGGATGTGAACAAATTGGAGAGAGTCCAGTGGAGGGCAACGAAAATGATCAGGGGGCTGGGGCACGTGACTTACGAGGAGGGGCTGAGGGAACTGGGCTTGTTTACTCTGCCTAAGAGAAGAGTGAGTGGGAATTTGATAAAAGCCTTGAACTACCTGAAGGGGGGTTCCAAAAAGGATGGAGCTCAGCTGTTCTCAGTGGTGGCAGATGACAGAACAAGAAGCAATGGTCTCAAGTTGCAGTGGGGGAGGTCTAGGTTGGATATTAGGAAACACTATTTCACTAGGAGTGTGGTGAAGCACAGGAATGGATTACCTCAGGAGGTGGTGGAATCTCCATCCTTAGGAGGTTTTTAAGGCCCGGATTGACAAAGCCCTGGCTGGGATGATTTAGTTGGGGTTGGTCCTGCTTTGAGCAGGAGGTTCGACTAGATGACCTCCTGAGGTCTCTTCCATGATTCTATGGTAGGGAAGGCAGAGAGGAAACTGAGGACAAGAGAGGTTAAGAGACCTGCCCAAGGTTAAGAATTCCTGGCTCCTTGTTCTGTGTTCAGGCCAGTATTCTATTCTGGTTGTTGTACCATGCACACCACTTGATTATGTGAGAGTCTTGCAGGTTTAAGAATAAACAGAAGTAGTAGCCTCTGTCATGTAATCATTTAGGTAAATGTAATCATTTAGGTAGCATCTGTCATCCACTCATGCCAATGAATCTCGACACCGCCATCCTTGAGCTGTCTGGCTAGGACACTTGCCTCTTTCTTGCTTCAGCGCTTCTGACGTGTTTACGTTTGAATGGAAGATGTTTAAGTGGGTCAGCAAAGAGGTCATTTTCTAATGCAAAGTGCTGCATGTCCTTAATACATTGAACAACAGAGATTTTAATAATACATGAAGGGGGAAGAGGTCCACTGCCTTCTGAAATACTTTTCAGAGATTGATTGTGTCGGCAGATAGATCCATGGCCAGTCAGGATTCCTGTGGAAATATGCGCAGCGGAGCTAATGGAGTTTTTCCCGTTTAGACCAGCTGAGGATCTGGCCAAGGACAGTTAAAGGTTTTTTCAGTGCATATGAGCAGTGAGATATTATGAGCTAGATCCCCAGCTGGTATAAATCAGCTTTGAAGTCAGTGGGATTACTTTGATTCACACCAGCTATCTGGCCTGACATTGTGGGGGTGGTATTGAAAGCGCACCAGAGGTATACAAGGCACTTTAGAGAGGCCGCCAAAGCCAGATTCCAAGGCCACATGCTTCACAGTATGGTGTTTGTCTGTTTTTTTCAATTAGTGGGGGATGAACTGAAGGGTTGGACTTTGGTTCTGGCCCGGTAAGGATCCCAAAGTGTTTCGAATCTCACTCACTCCCTTGGCTCTCACCATGAGCCCAACGCCTCCATGTTTGGATTGCAGCATCTCAGGAAAAGTGTCTGAAATCTAACTGGGAAACATCACTCCAGAGAAATTTCACTGACACAGCTCTGTTGATCTAGGGCTTTGTAAAACCTGGGCCGGGTCCTCAGCTGATGCAAATCATTACTGGCGTCAATTGAGCTATGCTGATTTACACCAGCTGGGGATCTGGCCCCTTGTTTATACAGAAGATACCCCTGGGTATAAGTCAACCTGATGGTGTCTCTCAAACACATTTTCCTTTGCAATGTATGCAGTTTCAGGGGATCTTTCAATACCGGCTTCAGGCCAGGGCTAGAAGCATTTCCAGAGAGCCCATTCTCACCTCCTGGAAACTGGAAGGAGCGGAATCATTGTGAAGTTTCCTGCCAAGTTTTGCCATCTCAAAAGCCTCCAAATCTCAATGAACTCCAAAGCCTATCAAAATGGAGCACCTCATCCTGTGGGTGACATAGGGGTTGCCACTGACTTCAGTTGAGCAGGATTCATGAGTTCAGATCTTTAGCCCTTTGAGGATTGCCCATCACTAACTTGTACCCCCGGAGGGGTTGGCTATATCTTATTCCAGTTTACCAAGCTACTTCTCGTGCACATGGAAATTCTGAAGCAAAGCAGGATGCTCTGCATGCCAAGAGCCTCTTAACTGGAGAGGAAAGCAAGGGCCAATGATAGGCAGTTTAAAACAAACTAAAGGAAGTATTTCTTCACACTATGCACAATCAACCTGTGGAACTCTTTGCCAGAGGATGTTGTGAAGGCCAAGACTATAAAAGGGTTCAAAAAAGAACTAGATAAGTTCATGGAGGACAGGTCCATCAATGGCTATTAGCCAGGATGGGCAGGGATGCAAAACCATGCTCTGAAGTGTCCCTAGCGTCTGTTTGCCAGAAGCTGGGAATGGGCGACATGGGATGGATCACTTGATGATTACCAGTTCTGTTCACTCCCTCTGAAGCACCTGGCATTGGCCACTGTCAGAAGATAGGATACTGGGCTAGATGGACCATTGGTCTGACCCAGTATGGCCATTTCTTACATTCTTATGCGATTGGTTAGCAAAGCATTTCATCTTTGTGTTTATTTACTGCCCCGAGCAGCAGCCCTGCAGTGTGCAGATGTGTATTTTCCCCATTGCTCCAATGGCTCAGGCAGACAACTCCACTTCCTGCTGAAGAGAAGAGCCTCAGCCCCCCACAAGAAAATCCAGTGTGTGTCTTCAAATGCTTTGTTCCTTCCCTGAAGATCTTTGGTGACTCCCCCTCCTTTGACCTTCACTAATGAATTTTAAAACCTCTACTGGCTGCTTCCCCTGGCTCTTAGGGAAGGGAGCTGAGATCCTATCACTGATTCCCCCTGCAGGCTGGGAGAGGAGAGAAGAGAGACTAGATGATGATAATCCAAAGATCTCGAAGGGAATCATAGAATCATAAAAATGTAGGACTGGAGGGGACCTCGATAGATCCTCTAGTCCAGTCCCCTGCACTGAGGCAGGACTAGATATTATCTAGAAATTAATGAAGATCCTGATGGCAGCATTCCCATCCCCTATGCCCAGGAAGTGGGAGAAAAAAGAGATCATAGATCTGAAAAGTCAGGGAAAGAGAAGTTTGGGGTGATTCACATAAGGGCTGGGATTCATAATCAGGCATCCAAATACTTCCTGAATTGCAGGCTCCTGAGATCAGAACATCAGCCTCTGTGCACAGCTGTTCCATTACGAGGTATCAGAATAGCATCTCATAGTTTGGGGCATAAATGCTGATGTCATTTCTTTGCAATGAGGAAAGTTGGTCATAATCCTGCAACCTGCAAGCCCCAGAGAAGCAGGTGGAAAGGACTCTGGGAAGCATTGCTGCTCTTGAGAGCTATTGTGTTCATCCTCTGTAGAGTCCCCAGAGAAGAGACTTCTTTCCACAGGACTCAAAGCAGATCCCAACGAAATGCTGCCTTCTGGCTAGAGGGGAAATCTCTTGCTTCAAGATCTCTTGCTTCGATCCTGCCTCGGAATTGAAAGATGCTCACCTATTTTAGCTGTCTGTCATATACATGAGTCTATAGCAGCAAACTGGCAAGGTGTGGGTCTTTACTTAGGTTAACTTGGGATGGCAGAGGGATGTCCGGCGTCACTCTCACTGGCATTCACTATTTATACTCCCTGCCTCATTTACCCTGGAAATTGAATGGATGAATTGGGCCCTTCGTTCACTTTCTTGCTGTGCTGTAGCCCCTTTCAGGAGGCTGGTGAATTTCCCCCAGGAGAAGGGCATTTCCCAGGAGGCATAGAGCCAGTCTAACGACACTGCTGTACCAGTGTGTATGTTGGAGGCATTCGTGGGGAAGCAGGAGTGGACTTGTCCCTTAGCTCCAGCTGTTTCCCGCTGCTACCCCAGCCTTTGTGGGCCTTAGGCAGCTGGGCACCAGTAAGGGTAGCCCCTGAGACTGCTCTGACTTGTGCTGGGGTTTGAGCGTAAAACCTCCACAATGGCCTCTGGGCCCCAAGCTTGAAATCCAAACTCAGGAGGGAGTGTTGTGTAGCATTTAAACCAGGGTTCTGGGGGCCAAGACTCCTGATGATATTTCTCGCTGTGCTTTGGTTCTCTTTAGAAAGTCACTTAACTGCTCTGTGCCTCAGTTTCTCTGGGTGTAAATGCTGATTATAGGCCGCACCGGGGTACTGGGAAGCTCAGCTAATTGCTGTCTGTACAGTGCTCTGACACTCAGAAGGCGTGCTATAATGCAAAGCATTATTATTGATTAGACATCACTGTCCCCTGCGTGGCTCCATGCAGGGCTCTCCAAGGCTGTTGGAAATGGCTGCTTGCAGTGTAACCCACAACATAACGATTAGCTCATCCCATCAGCAAGTGCATCCTGGCTGTTCCAGTCTCATAGCAAAGATTCGTGCTTTGGAAATGTGCCCGCGAGGAGCAGCCTGGCTGTGAAGTCCCTGTGGTCTCCCGGTGTCCAGCCAGTTGTTTACTACATAAGGTCACCCATGCCCTGCAGGCTGCTAGAGTTAACCAGAGTTCATCATTTAACCTTTGCTCCCAAAAACCTTCCCAGACAGTCACAACACTGATTGTGCCGCCAGAACATGTCTTCTTGGCACCAGGGAAGAAACAGGAGTGCTGGCGGAGGCTGGAGAGAAGTGGCCGTTGCTTTGTGTTTTATTCCATAAGGCCAAAGCCTCCATGTTACAGTCCCCAGGCTTCCAACCAGCCCCTTCAGTGGAGCGTCTTACTCAGTGGAAGGCGTCGCAACTGAGCGATAGCCTTGTGTGAACCCCTCTATCTATTCATCGATCCATCCACCCTCCCATCTCTACATCTGCAGATTCTTATGCAGTGCCCATCAATGTAATAGCTGATTGTCTGTCTCTGTGGCACTCCCTGCTGCTGTCAGTCCAGGAGAGCTTGGAATAGGGTTATCACCTCTCCTGGCCATGCCATGCCCTTCAAGCTAAGCATACAGGATATCAGGGTCCCAAAACCTGGGGATGGTGCAACTTCCTGCTGGGAGGCTGTGTCATGCAAAACGTTGAGACTTCACAGTGCAAAGTCCACACCATCTTGATGCAGGCAGGGCTATAACAAATGGCCTTTGCTTATGGGGAGTCTTAGATTACGGCCAGTTCAGACAATGCTGTAGTAAGAGGAGGCCCTGAAACATAAACTCTTCTATCAGAGGCCCAGTCTGAGGCCTGAAGCCTGAACCAAGGTAAAGGGTGGTGAAACACTGGAATGGGTTACCTAAGGAGGTGGTGGAATCTCCTTCCTTAGAAGTTTTTAAGGTCAGGCTTGACAAAGCCCTGGCTGGGATGATTTAGTTGGGGATTGGTCCTGCTTTGAGCAGGGGGTTGGACTAGATGACCTTCTGGGGTCCCTTCCAACCCTGATATTCTATGATTCTAAACCTGGCTCGGGTTCCCTCATACCTTACTAGAGTCTGTGGTTTTGGGGGGTTCTCTCGGGGTCTGCTGTGTTAGCTACCTGCGCAGAGCTGAGGCAGCACACAGAGGGAACACGCACGCAGCCAACTGTTATCATCATCGAACAAGAGCGGAGCACCATACCGGTAGCTACCGACAACAAATGTTGCCAAACCTGCAACTGCAGGGAACACCTAGGTGATGGGGCAGCAGCTCACCAGAGACAGGCTGCAATGCAGGTGGGATGCTATTTGCAGCTAAGGCTCCTGTGACACATGCTGTGGAGTGTAAGCAGCTGAAGGAGAGCTGTCTGATGGTGGTAACTTAAGAGTCTGGAGCATTAGGCCAGTCCCCCTTTATCATGACCCTGAGACACTACCAGAATAGCTTCTCCTCCCATTTCATATGAAACCTCAACTAACTGCCTGCACCCAAACGCCCCGCTCCCCGTCTGTCCACTCTCACCCCCAGTTCTGGGAAGATTTGCTGGCATAGGATAGGAACTTTCCAGGAAGCAGCACACTGAAATTCGGGCCTTATCATAACAACTTACAGGGTGCTTTGTGTTTTTAGATCTCGCAGCACTCTGCAAGGGTGAGGAAGCATCTTTCTGCCTGTTTTACAGACAGGAGTGGGAGGCTCACTGAGTCACACAGAGTTGGAAAGAGACTAACCCTCCCCGCCGAAGTCACACGAACAAGTCAAGGGCAGAACCAACAGGATAAAGCCCACGTCTCCACTCACAACCCTGAGTTCATCATAGTTGCTGCTAGATGGGTGGCTCTGCTAGGATCATAGATTTTTCTGAACCAGCCCTGTCTGGTTCTCCCATGTGAGCTTAAGAGTTTTCTTTATGGTGGTTAATTAGTTTCTGGCTTATCAGCCTCTGTTCACATATAACAAGTATTATGGTTTGGGTTGTTCATACAGCCAGCGTGGCAACATATCTTCCACCAATACCTATTTCCTAGGTGCGGTACCTATATTTAGGGCTGGTACCAGGTGTATTGGTGAAGGTATCAGATTTCCTACCACTGGTTTTTGGTATCTACGTTTTAGAAGGTGCTTTCTACAGTGCAGGGAATTTCCTAGCCACATTCCCTGCTCTCACTGAAGCCATGGGAAGTGTTGCCATTGCAGTGTGTTCGGGAGCTGGCTGTAACAGACAAACATTTTCATGGAGGAGGAATTGCCTCTGACCCACTCATCAGCTGTTTGCTCACTTTTCCGGCTGGAAGCGTACCCGTTTCTTTCTCTGAAATGTTGCAGAAAAAGGACACATCCCACACCCAGTGTAAGTAACCAGAACTTTGCTGAGCCAACGAAGAAATTGACATGTGACATGGCTCCCTGGACGTTCAGGCTCCAACCCCAGCAGGGCTGAGTCAGGCCTTCACCGTCCCCAGGTAGATTAACCGAGTTCCATGAAGATACTCTGTGGGCGTCTTTCAGATCAGAAACCATGCTGTGGCTTTCACAGTCACAGTCAGGTGGGGCAGCAGGTGTCCAGTGCCACTGAAAATCAGGCCACAAGATCCTGCCTGCTGCATGTGCATGTGACACATCCGCTGACACTTTTCATACTGGAAGGGTTGCCACTCTTGGCCTCTCTGCTGTGCAGAGTGGCTGCATCCTCTTGGTACTATATATGACTATATTTTGTACAGTCCTTTGAGCTCAAAGTTCCTCCACCGTCTCCTTATTCCAGTCCCTCTGACAGGCTCCCTTCTCCTTGGCAGGCCCACGTGAAATGAGTCAGCAATAATATTAATAACCCTCAAAACAAATCCTAGCCAGTCCCTCCTCTGGGCTCCCTCTGGGCTCTGCGTCTGTCTTGTTTACGCTGTAAGTTCCTCAGGGCAGGGCTGTCTTGTGTAGGCATCAAGCTATTGCCCACTCTCAGCAAATGACAATCACCCCAACTGTAAATGAGTGTAATTAGACTGTTTCTGACATCTGAGCCACACCAGGCCTGCCCAGGAGTACAGTCCTGTAATATGCTCCTCCGCTCTAGTTTTGCTGTTACCAAGCTCATTTTTGGTTTGTGGAGGCTGCCTCCCAATTGGAACATGCTGTCCTTAATCACAGCACAGTTCTGGGTCTGAGTGACATGTTTACGCGCATGTTCTGCTCTGCTGCACTGACCCATCAGCTGTCAGCACGCTCACAGAGCCATGATAAGTGCTACATGCTAAAGCAGATAGAGCTGATGCAGGCAGAGGCAGTGAAATACAAACTGGTGTGTCTCAACTGTGTTGTTTTTCTTTATTTATTATCCCTATTATGGTAGCACCTTGATGCCCCAACTGCGATCGGACTCCATTGGTACAAGGGGTAAGAGTGAGTCTCTGTTGCGAAGAGCTGGCAGGCAGGGTGATCTAGTGGCTAGTGCATTGAAGTGGGAGTCAAGAGACCCCAGGTTCCGTTCCCGCCACTGACCTTTTGTGTGACCTTGAGTAGGTCACTTTGGGCTTGTCTACACTACAGACACCTATGCCAGCAAAGCCCCCTAGTGGAGATGTGGTGTATGCTGGCACAAGGAGTTCTTCTGTCAGTATAGGTACCCCGCCACCCTGAAGGACATTCGCTATCCCAACAAAAGCACTCTTCTGTGGGTAGAATTGCATCTATGCTGAGTGTGATGTCGGCTAGGAGGTGTGGTTTTTGTCATTCTCTGAGCTGACATAGCTCTGGCAGCAAACCTTTGTTTTGTACAATAAGCCTTCACTCCTCTTTCCCCTCCTATTCTTTGCCTGTCTTGTTTATTTAGATTTTAAGTCTTTTTGAACAGGGACAGTCTCCTACTATGTACAACACCCAGCTCAATGGGACCCTGTTCTTAGCTGGTTTTTACCATAAACAGAAATAATAATTTAAATAGACAAAGGAAAGGAACTGAGACAGAGAGAGGTTAAGTGACTTGTTTAAGGTCACACAGGAAGTCTGTAGCAGAGTCAGGGATTTAGCACAGATCTCCCAAGTCCTCACACAATGTCTCAACCTGAAGATCCCCCTTCTTCTCTAAGGATGATTGTGCTGAAAAAACAGTGCCATCTTAATTTATTAGCAGTGATATCTTGGTAGGATTTAATGTCTCACTTCTAGGGCAAGAGGCAAATCAGTATTTCATCCAAGCAGAGACAGGCATGTGCTATGACAACAAAACAGCACACAAGCCTTTTGCTGAATATTAAGGAGCCTTGGGATTTTTTCCGAGACTAAAATTCCTTCCCATGGAGCATGAACCAGTCCCCCAGGAAAATAACCCAGGAGCCCAGGCCATTATGTAACAGTGATGCTGTGAGAAACTTCCCATGGCTGAAAGCCTGATGGGTGGATCGTTCCTCATGATAACTTCCCTCTTTTTATTCCTTATTTCAAATTAATCCACGGACACTGAGCTGCATGAATGTTTGCTTTTGATGGGGCCCTTTAACTGCATCAACTCTGCTTACAAGGATTAAACATCACTTAGCAGGAACGATGCCTTTCTCTGGGTTACTTTAAAGAAGGAAGGATCACGGAGGCGGGGGGTAGTGTGCATTCGCTCTCTCGTTGTCTCTTAGTCCTCTGTTCCAACTCTGCTTCTGTCCCTGTTTGTTTTCCTTTAACCTTTTGTGGTTCCCTTAGCTCCTGAGAACCCCTTAGAAGTGCTGAGTGGAAAATGGTTTTCCTGTCCCATGAGTGTTTTCAAGGTTTTGATCTTTCTCCTCTGTCACAAATCAGGACGAAAAGTCAAAATCTCAAAAATGTTTGTGAACCGATAATCTGGGGGGAAAAAAATCAGTTTGGGTCAATTGAAACTGTTCAATAATTTCAATTTTTTTCCATTTTGCCCTTTTTAAAAAAACAACAACTTTTTCATAGTATAAATTAACTTCTCAAAATGAAAAGCTGTTTTGAAGCAAATGCCCAAATGTTTCACTTTAAAACCATCATTTCAACAACTTCAGAAAACACCCCCCCCCCAACCACGTTTGAATTGGGAGAGTTGTCAAAACTGACACCTCCCCGTGGACAGTTTTGGTTTCAACTGCAATTGCTGAAGCACTGCAGATGCCCAAGCTGTGAGTTGAGAACCAGAGGCACCCCGCAGCTTGCAGAACTAGGCCTGATCTGTGGAATGAAGTCCCACTATAATTCCCCACTTAGCTTGCCGCTCGTCCCTCCAACCCCATTACATGCCTGGAAATGCTAAGGAGGAAAAATAAAACCTGGGTGCACTATGGACTGATGATAAGCTGCACTTCAGAGCCCAGACAAATCAAACCTTATCCTCTCCCAAAACATCCTTTTGGATATCACGCAGGGGCAGAAAGAAGGGCATCCGGGAAAGAGGGACTCAGACAGAGGAAGAGGGATGGAGAGCAATGCAAACTCACTTCTGAACCCCCTGCCCTTTGTGGCTTTAAATCTCAAGTATCACATGGCAGTGGCAGGAAATATGTAGGCAAGGGGGCTTTGGCCTTTCTGAAAATCCCACAGTAGACTCAGATGGCCGCTATAGGGCCAAACCCTCTTTGCCTTACTCACGTACCTAGTTCCACTAATGCTAATGGGTCTGATTCCACTGAAGCCAATGGAGTTACACTCAGAAATGAATTTGGCCAAATGGGACTAAAACTCATGTGAGTAAAGCAAGCAAGATTCAGCTTGTGATCATCCAGTGGCCTGAATTCAAGACTAGGAGCCAGGAATTCTGTCTGTTTCTATTGCCCATCCCCACGGTAGCTAAGTGCCTCCCAATGATTAATGGATTTTACCCTCACAAATGCTCCTGTGCAGCAGGGCAGTATTATCCCCATTTTATAGATGGGGAACTGAGGCACACAGAAACTAAGTGACTTTCCCCCATGTCACACCCAAAGTCTGTATTGAAGCTGTGAATTGAACCCAGACCGACTGCCCTTTCTAATAGATCCACCTTCCTACTGAGAAAGCCTGAGTTTTAATCTCACCTGAGACATGGCTTCCTCTGAGGCCCTGAGCAACCCTCATAGGCCAATATCTTCAAAAGTAGACACTGATTCCTGAGGGCCCAACTTGCGACCCTTATGGTTTGATTTTCAGAGGTGCTGAGCACCTGCAGCTCCCGTTGACTTCAATGGGGTTCTTCCTGGTCGCAAAACTTGCATGGGCAACGTTACCTGGCCAGAACCTTAATTCCAGCACTTCCTGATATCTGCATGCTCAGTTGTACAAACATGTGCCCTGACCCTGCCAGGAGCTCTGCGCAGCTGGATCCAGCACCAATGCAGGGCCCCAGTGAAGTGAATAGGACAGTGCACAGGCACAGAGACCCATATGCCAAGAGCCCATTGCAGAACCAGGGCCAAAACGTTCTATCAGTTCATGGGGTCGGCACTGATAGAACATGATGGCAATTGGCTACAGCATGGATTGACAGGTCGGGGGAATTCCTTGAAGGTGCTTCTGTTACTGTTTTTAGGGATGTTTGTGTTACCATTTCATAGGACTACTGCTCTCTCCTGCAGCTGCTTATTGCTGAATTTGAGAGACCAAGAACACCCAAACAGTTGCAAAACTCAACCACAATTATCCAAGCATCATGGTCAAAAATCGTTTAATGATTAATCAAATGACTAAAGAACTGATCCAAAACTCATTGAGGTCAGTGGAAAAAACCCTATTGATTTCAGTGAGCTTTGGATCAGGCACAAACTAAGTAGTTTGATAAAGTGCTTTTTAGGGTACATAGTCTCTCAAATTAACTACTGACTGACGGGGTTGATAGGAAAGTTTCCCTGAAGACAGATTGCTTCATAACTGCCTGCTGCAGGGTTTCTTGTACTTTCCTTTGAAACATCTGTTCTGTCCATTGTCAAAGGCTACATGGACGACCGGTTCAATCCAGTAGGTAATTCCTATATGCATAGCACCTGTATCACACTCACGTACCACAGTGCTGGGTATGGGATAAGAAGCTAAATGGATGGGTAGAGTCATGACTAGGAGTAATAGGATGAAATTAAAAACAGGCTGAATACCAGGAAATACTTCCCGATAGTGAAGGGGAAGTGGTGGAAGCCCTAGAATGAGTCATTTAAATCCAGCTGGGACAAATCAATGGAGCAAACACTGCAATAGGCAATCCTGCACAGGTAGGGGAAGCTGGACTATCATAAGTGTAGTAGGGTTTTTTTCACCTCAACCCTAGATAGGAAGTTTTAATTAATCCAGGGCCACTTTTCATAGTTCTCTATTCTGAATTACCCAGGAAGGGAACCCGAAGGAGAATAAAACATTCAGCAACTGTACCTTTGTATTTACAGCACTGATGCCACAGCAGTGGCCATGAGCATGAATGCCCTTGAGAAGTGCTGTCATTCATCACAGATTTCCACAGTGCGGGGTCCCTAGGTCACGTTATACAGCTGAGCCCACATGACTGGCCCCATCATAAAGGACATGACTGATTAACTCTGACATTGCCTATGGCGCATACTGAGTGGGATGCATTTCAGTGGGCCGATTCTGAAGTGAGTGTCAGTCAATATTTGTGTAGTGTCTTCACTGAAAGACCAGAAGAAGGGGTAAATTACTCCAGCTTAGACTTCTCTGGAGCTCACTCCAAATCTGGCAGAAACTTAGTTGTCCGAATTCAGAGGTGATGTGCAAAGGGCTGTGTGTATTGTGCACATTGATAAGTGGGGATGAGTCTAAGCTGGTGTTGTACACACCTTGCGGGGAGAGGCAGTAGGTGTGCATTACGCCACCTTAGTTGCCTTCTAGGCTCACCAGTGAATTTAGTCCTCTATGTCTATGGGGAGTCAATGGAACCTGTGGGCATTCACTGAAAGTCAGACCGATGGTGCACTCACATTGCATCCTTCTACCCTAGCTGGATTTCTCTGTGATGTTTCAGTTTAACCTATGTACGTCTCTATATACAAGTACAGCAGACTCTCACTAATAGAGCTGGGTGAAAGATGGACTTCAGTTTGATGCCAATTCCAAAAAGTTAGAAAAAGATAGTTTCAAGTTGAACCAAAAATGAAATTTTTCAAAATGTTTGGCCAACCACTAAGTTGGAAAACAAATTCTTTCCGGTCAAACAAATGTTTCAAGCATTTTCAAACATTTAAAAAAAATTAAATCAAATTAAAGGAACTTCTGAAGTAAAAAGTCATTTTGAATAAAAAAAAACAGACATTTTGTTTTGAAAGTGTCAAAATGAAACATTTTGGTTTGGGAGAATTTTGGGTTTTGGTTTTTTATTTGAAATGAAGAACTTGGCAAAATAGACACAAATCTGCAAAATGTTTCAGTGTCACCATCTCTGTGTGTTTGGTTAAAAACAGTTTCAAGCACAAAATTTCACCATCTCCACTCACTAATTCTGACTTTGCTAATTTACACATCCCATTGTTTGTACTGTCAGCTACTCCCCACTTCTCGGCAAAGATCTTATTACTTTTACAAGATCCACTGCGCTGCACGACTTGAAACCGTTACAAATGAGTGACACTTGGAAAATGCATCGCAAAATGTTATTTTGCCAGGCATATTCTATGTTCTTTTATTGGTTTATTTTCCTTCTAATTTGCAGTAGGTCACCCAGACTGTGTGAGCTAGCAAGGTTCCATAGCATTTTGCCTTCCTTTTGCTTTGTGGCTACTTGTAAAAGGCCATGTGCTGCCCTCACGCAGGCCTTGCAAGCCTGGTGGGGCACTGCAGATGTGCAGCACCTTAATGTCCTAAAACTGGGGCATCAGTGCATTCACAATAAAGGTCTGAGTGAGGGGAAGCCAAAACCAACTAACAAAACAGCATGTCCACTTTATTAAGGTCTTAGGGAAGGAGCAATTGCCACAACAGTGCATAAAGCCCTCACCTCTGGACACTAGGTCAAAGCTCCCAAACTTAAACGCAACAAAATAAAGCCTCTGAATCTTGTGAGGCTGGTCCTCTGGAGTCTGAGAGACAGCCCACCAACTGCTGCAGCCTGCATGGCTCCTAATCCTCTCCCCCTTGCTCAGCTTCCTGTTCCTGTTTAAATAGCCCAGCCCTAGGGTGAGACAGGGCCCCCGTTGGTTATACCCAGGCTGTCTTGGTTGTAGACTCCACCCTGCCCCTTAAAGGGGCAGCACACTCCTTCACACTACTCTTTAATTACCTCTTATCTGGCACCCTTAGTTCCTTATTAGTAAAATCTAAAATGGCAGACACTGATTTTTGTACAGCTTCTTTCTGAGGCATACAACTTTAATGGCAGAATTCTCTCCTGTTCCGAGAGCTAGACACAGTCATCTCCTCAAAATTAGACTGAAGCAGGACATGTGTGATGCTCGGGCATGTAGGAATGATATCAGGAGGGCCAAATCGCACCTGGAGCTGCAGCTAGCAAGAGATGTCAAGAGTAACAAGAAGGGTTTCTTCAGGTATGTTGGCAACAAGAAGAAAGCCAAGGAAAGTGTGGGCCCCTTACTGAATGAGGGAGGCAACCTAGTGACAGAGGATGTGGAAAAAGCTAATGTACTCAATGCTTTTTTTGCCTCTGTTTTCACTAACAAGGTCAGCTCCCAGACTGCTGCGCTGGGCATCGCAAAATGGGGAAGAGATGGCCAGCCCTCTGTGGAGATAGAGGTGGTTAGTGACTATTTAGAAAAGCTGGACGTGCACAAGTCCATGGGGCCGGACGAGTTGCATCCGAGAGTGCTGAAGGAATTGGCGGCTGTGATTGCAGAGCCATTGGCCATTATCTTTGAAAACTCATGGCGAACGGGGGAAGTCCCGGATGACTGGAAAAAGGCTAATGTAGTGCCAATCTTTAAAAAAGGGAAGAAGGAGGATCCTGGGAACTACAGGCCAGTCAGCCTCACCTCAGTCCCTGGAAAAATCATGGAGCAGGTCCTCAAAGAATCAATCCTGAAGCACTTGCATGAGAGGAAAGTGATCAGGAACAGCCAGCATGGATTCACCAAGGGAAGGTCATGCCTGACTAATCTAATCGCCTTTTATGATGAGATCACTGGTTCTGTGGCTGAAGGGAAAGCAGTGGATGTATTGTTTCTTGACTTTAGCAAAGCTTTTGACACGGTCTCCCACAGTATTCTTGTCAGCAAGTTAAGGAAGTATGGGCTGGAAGAATGCACTATAAGGTGGGTAGAAAGCTGGCTAGATTGTCGGGCTCAACGGGTAGTTATCAATGGCTCCATGTCTAGTTGGCAGCCGGTATCAAGTGGAGTGCCCCAAGGGTCGGTCCTGGGGCCGGTTTTGTTCAATATCTTCATAAATGATCTGGAGGATGGTGTGGATTGCACTCTCAGCAAATTTGCGGATGATACTAAACTGGGAGGAGTGGTAGATACACTGGAGGGGAGGGATAGGATACAGAAGGACCTAGACAAATTGGAGGATTGGGCCAAAAGAAATCTGATGAGGTTCAATAAGGATAAGTGCAGGGTCCTGCACTTAGGACGGAAGAACCCAATGCACAGCTACAGACTAGGGGCCGAATGGCTAGGCAGCAGTTCTGCGGAAAAGGACCTAGGGGTGACAGTGGACGAGAAGCTGGATATGAGTCAGCAGTGTGCCCTTGTTGCCAAGAAGGCCAATGGCATTTTGGGATGTATAAGTAGGGGCATAGCAAGCAGATCGAGGGACGTGATCGTTCCCCTCTATTCGACATTGGTGAGGCCTCATCTGGAGTACTGTGTCCAGTTTTGGGCCCCACACTTCAAGAAGGATGTGGATAAATTGGAGAGTCCAGCGAAGGGCAACAAAAATGATTAGGGGTCTGGAACACATGAGTTATGAGGAGAGGCTGAGGGAGCTGGGATTGTTTAGCCTGCAGAAGAGAAGAATGAGGGGGGATTTGATAGCTGCTTTCAACTACCTGAAAGGGGGTTCCAAAGAGGATGGCTCTAGACTGTTCTCAATGGTAGCAGATGACAGAACGAGGAGTAATGGTCTCAAGTTGCAGTGGGGGAGGTTTAGATTGGATATTAGGAAAAACTTTTTCACTAAGAGGGTGGTGAAACACTGGAATGCGTTACCTAGGGAGGTGGTAGAATCTCCTTCCTTAGAGGTTTTTAAGGTCAGGCTTGACAAAGCCCTGGCTGGGATGATTTAACTGGGAATTGGTCCTGCTTCGAGCAGGGGGTTGGACTAGATGACCTTCTGGGGTCCCTTCCAACCCTTATATTCTATGATTCTATGATTCTTGTGGCTGGCCCCACTGCATGGGGGGGGTGAATTTCCCCTATGGGAATGAAACTTATGCCATGATCGTTCCTCACCCAGCAGAAAAAACACAGAAGAGGGAACACTGGTTTGATGGCACCGAGTGATGTACAAGCTTTTCTCCAGCAAGATTACTCCCACTGCTACCCCCACGATTCAGGCAGGGTATCTGCACATTGGTTGCACCACAGGAGGATTTCCCAATGCTTGTCGCCAAGCTGTTGTTTTCAGCTGGCTGCCGCTGACAACACAGTCAATCAAACCTATTGAACGCTAGGGTCGCTAGTGAAACAGGAACAAACATTGTGCGAGCCACAATGCCTATTGGGCACCCATAAAGACAGACTTTCCAGCTGCAGCACAACATTCACGCAGGAGGAATGGAAAAGGAAAACCGCAACGAACCAGAAGAGAGACTCTAATTAGGTAGAAGTGCAACTCACTGAAGGTTATTCAACGTCTCTCAAATCCAGCGCGTAGCTTTGCTGTCTGCCACGGCTCTGCTCCCACTCACGCCAGCTGAGGATCTGGCTGTGTGCCTTTTGAAAAGGCTAATCAGTCACATAGAAAGCTGCCACACGAACTGTCTGATGGTGCATTCACCTGGAATGCTGAAAGCAGCTGTCTGTCCCAAGGGTGAAGCTTGAGGGGGCCTGAGCAGGATGCTGTCAGTGGTGGCCGCTGGTCTCTGGAATCTATTCCTCCTGGAAACACATCTAGAAAGTATTGTACGGTTTTACCTGTTTCTGCAGGCTTTTGGCTAACTGGAGGCTCTGCAACACACTGGCATTCCACCTGCAGTCAGGGTTTTCTCTGTCCTTTTCTTTTAATGCATGGGGTGGGAGGAAGTCATGATCCACTTGTTCTCTGTGCTTGAACTAAGGCATGGACGATGCACCCTTCTTGAGGGTGCCAGTTCCATTGTTTCAGCGGGCTGCCATGGCTGCACAGTGGGATGCTGTTCCTTAGGTAACTGGAGTCAGTCCTGTGGAGGAAGGATACAGATGAGACCAAAACTTTGATTTGATTCTGTATTTCACTGGGAGCCTGAGCAGAGTGCCAAGGTGATGGGCTTTTCAGTAGGTGATATGCATTGTTCTGTTGCAATGGAAGCTTCATCATGGTCATCAGTTTAATTCCTAGATAACATGAATTGCAATAATCCAGTCTACAGGATACAAATCCATGGATTGCCATGGACAAATCAGAGTCTGATATGGTAGAGTGCAGACTTCTGCCCAGCTGTAGCTGGAAGGAAATTTTTTTTTTTTTCAGCCATAGCTATTTGGATACTTAAGGGAAATTGGGAAGTCCAGAAAGACCCCAAGACTGTGAACCATCTTGATAAAATTTGTATCTATATCCAATCTGCAAACATGGTCTGAGGATATCTGCAGATTTGCATGGAAGTGTAGGACTGGAAGGGACTTCGAGAGGTCATCTAGGCCAGTCCCCTGCACTCAAGGCAGGACTACGTAATAACTAGACCTTTCTTGACAGGTGTTTGTCTAACTAACCTGTTTTTAAAATCCTCCAGTGATAGAGATTCCACAACCTCCCTAGGCAATTTGTTCCAGTGCTTAATTACCCTGATGGTTAGGAATTTTTTTCCTAATGTCCAACCTAAACCTGCCTTGCTGCAATTTAAGCCCATTGCTTCTTGTCCTACAATTTTTCACCCTCTTCTCTGTAACAACATTTTATGTACTTGAAAACTGTTATCATGTCCCCTCTCAGTCTTCTCCAGACTAAACAAACCCATTTTTTTCAGTCTTCCCTCATAGGTCATATTTTCTAGACCTTTAATCCTTTTTGTCTCTCTCCTCTGTCATAATGTTTCTCTCTCCCACTAGTATAACCTCCATCTTCTCTGAGGCCAGTTTCAGACAATTTCTCTTCACCCAGATGCTGATGGCTCCCAGACACTGGGATAGATGGGACACTGGGCTGTTAAGGTCTGATCATAAAGAAATGCAGAGCTGGGTGTTGCCTACATTTTCCTGGCAGGGGGATCCACAGAGTCTCCTAAGGTCCCCCAACGGCTTCATATAGACATTGACTATGCTTGAGAGAAGGTTTGGGGCTGGTGGGATTCCAGAGGTGAGGGCTGTGGAACCAGAATAGGGAAGTTGCCCATCATGACCCTCCGGATTCATTCCAAGAGTAAAGATCGGCACATCTCAGCGCTTTCCTCCTTTTCACCCATCTCTGAGATGCGACAGCAGTAATTGGTGGTTGACTGTGTCAAATGCCGCAGGAGAGATTCAGCAGTGCGATTATGGATGGATGTCCCTTGTCTGTGGATAAGAGAAGGGCATCTATCATCAATGCAATCAGTAATGTCTCTTTCCCATGACGTAGCCTGAAACCTGACTGGGGCTGGGGAATCTAGGACATGGACAATGTACAGGCGGAGTTGGGTGACAGCTCTTCACTAGCTCTGAGCAGTAGCTAGAGAGATTGGTAGCACAGAGTGATGATTTTTTATATATTAGCCAGACTGTTGATGATTTGGGCTGGGAGGAAGGGAGCTTTTGCTTTCCAGGGATGTATGAAGGATGCTGTACCTGTATAGGATATATTAGTGGAGAGGCTGCTTAAGTCATTAGGCATAATTATAGCACCTCTAACTGAACAATGGAATGACATGCCTTTGAATCACTTGTCGCTCTTGCTCTCTGCACACTGATGATGAGCTGTTACAACTAAACAGACCAAAAGCAAACAAACACCACCTGCTGCTAGCCAAAGACGTGTTGGATTAAAAGGTACTCTAGCTGTGTAAACAGGAGTCAGCTGAGGACAAATTGTTTGCATGTAGTTTGGAGAACTGCCTTTTTGATTATGGGGGGCAGGGATGGATGGCTTAGGTAACTAGCAATTATCCTTTCAGCTCTGGGATAACAGCTGGAACCCAGACGATGCTGGAAGTGACTGAGAATTGCCATGGTCTATTCTATTGTAAAAGGAGTTGGTGGCCATAGTGAGTTTATGTCCACACGGTAGTAGGATGCTGCACTCTCATTCACCTGCCTGCACTGGTCCATCAGAAAGCCTAAGACATAACTGGCATTACATTGACATTAACATCTGCATGGATTTTCCATACTCACTGCTAGCCCTTACCCGTCTCTGTCTCTGCTCAGATGTGGTTCCTCTGAGTCAGAGATAAGGCAAATTAGTGGGAATGGAGTGATTCAGTGGGAAGCCTGGGCACTGCCACTGCCTCCATAAGTCGAGGACTTTTCTCTCCAGAGATGTCAGTTCCGCATCATCGATGATCATCAGAAATGTTGTGAACCCACAGGGTAAAAAGTATCCATACGCAATGAGCTAGCTCAAGGTCTATGCCCCATTTAAGCCTTAAAGATGTGGGACTTAATTGATGCCTAGACCCTCTGATGCTCTTCTGCACGGGGGTAAATTTCACCCAGTGTGAGCTATCGAAAGAAAGGCTTTATTTTCTTAGGAATTCAATGGTAGCTCAGCCACAGTTAGGTCAATATCCCTCTTAATGCAGGAAGCCTGGCTATAATCAACACTGTTGTTGTGGATGAAAGAACAATAATAGCACTTGATAAAAGCTTCGCTTTGATTGTCTAGAGTAGGCCAAGTCACCAAGGCTGGCATGAAAAACATAAAAGAAACAAAAGCTGGCTGATAATGTAACAGAGCATTCGCTTATTACAAAGTATTCTGTACAAAGCCAGATGAGCTCTGGACTGAGCCAAAGAACCAATCTCAGATTCCTCTGTGTGAGTCTTGGGGAAATGTTTTCACACACAGAGGCATGGCTTATACAGCTCGAAGAACTGTTCAACAATAATTCTGCTCACTTCTACACTTCTATGGGACCTGGTGTGACAATGCAACATCATGACTCAGTCTCATGTCATCGGAATTCAAGACATGTGAAAGGGCCCTGCTGACCTGATCTGATCTTCCCAGGCTGGATCAGCGTGAGCTTGGCTTTCCAGTAAAACCATCCAATTGGCTTGAAGAAAACTCACACTCAAATGTCTGTGGCCTTGATACACACACACACATACATACGTCTTGTGCCATACAGTCTTTATCTCTCCTTGCCTAAGCTAGGCCATAGGTCTATCATGTAATGGCCACCCTGTGTGTTAATTGCAATAAGAGGAAGGATGGTCCAGTGGTTAAGTCATTAGCCTGAGTTTGGGGAACACATGTTAAATTCTGTGCTCTGCCATGAACTGCTTGGGTGAGTCTCTGTGCCTTCATTCCCTGTCTATAACATGGGATAACATACTTCCCTCCCGCAGTGGGAGTAGTGAGGAAAAAGACATGAAAGATTGTGAGGTACTTAGAGGCTATGGTGATCATACCTATGTAAGTAACTTACAAACCCTGTAGAATGCCCTAGAGGGAGCAAGCTGGTAGAAGCACTGGATGATCTAATAGATCTTTTCCCGCCCTACCACCTATGATTCTGTGCAGAAGTCAAACCTGTGTGCCTGATTCTGTGAGCCCTCTGTCTGGATGTTTTCCCAAGAATCATGACATGTTAATGGGTGCTTAGGCCAGTTCCATCCCTGGTTTAACCAAGGATTGATTCAGCCCAAGCAGCATTCCTGAGTTGCTTCCAGATTAATGCCAGAGTTCATTTTGGAACCTGGAAGAAAACATAAAACCATCACTGGTATAGTGTGCAGATGATACAAAAATTGAGGGGGTGGTAAGTAATGTAGAGGACAGGTCAGAGATACAGAGTAATCTTGACCGCTCAGTAAGCTGGGCTCAAGCAAACAATATACATTTAAATACGGCTACATGTAAAATCATATGTCTAGGAACAAAAAATGTAGGCCATACTTACCAGAAGGGGGACTGTATCCTGAGAAGAAGTGATTCTGAAAAAGATTTCGGGGTAGTGGTGGATAATCAGCTGAACATGAGTTCACCATGCGACATTATGGCCAATAGGGCTAATGCGATCCAGGGATGCAGAAACAGGAATTTCAAGTAGTAGGGAGGTTATTTTTACCTCTGTATTTGGCACTGGTGCAACCACTGTTGGAATATTGTGTCCAGTTCTGGTGTTCACAATTCAAGAAGGATGGAGAGGGTTTTCAGAAGAGCCACGAGAATTATTAAACGGTTAGAAAACTTGCCTTCTAGTGACAGCAGGGCCGGATTTCCAATTAAGCACAGTAGGCACGTGCCCAGGGACGCCGGCGTTCTAGAGACACCTAAAAGTAAAAAGTGAGTTAAAAGTTTCATTTTTTATGGAAAATACAAAGGTCAGCTGTAGGCAGGGGTAGGGCACTGAAGATGCTGTGCCTAGGGGCACATAAGGCATAAATCTGTCCTTGAGTCACTGATTCAAGAAGAAAAGGAGTACTTGTGGCACCTTAGAGACTAACAAATTTATCTGAGCATAAGCTTTCATGAGCTACAGCTCACTTCATTGGATGCATCCACTGCATGCATCCAATGAAGTGAGCTGTAGCTCACGAAAGCTTATGCTCAAATAAATTTGTTCGTCTCTAAGGTGCCACAAGTCCTCCTTTTCTTTCTGCGGATACAGACTAACATGGCTGCTACTCTGAAACCTGTCAAAAGATTCAAGAAGCTCAATCTCTTTAGCTTATATAAGAACGGCCATAATGGGTCAGACCAATGGTCCATATAGCCCAGTATCCTGTCTTCCAACAGAGGCCAATGCCAGGTGCTTCAGAGGGAATGAACAGAACAGGGCAATTATCGAGTGATCCACCCCTTGTTGTCCAGTCGCAGCATCTGGCAGTCAGAGGCTTAGAATCATAGAATCATAGAATATAAGGGTTGGAAGGGACCCCAGAAGGTCATCTAGTCCAACCCCCTGCTCGAAGCAGGACCAATTCCCAGTTAAATCACTTAGGGACATCCAGAGCTTGGGGTTGCATCCCTGACCATGTTGGCCAATAGCCACTGATGGACCTGTCCTCCATTAACTTATCTAGTTCTTTTTTTAACCCAGTTATACTTTTGGCCTTTGCAACATCCCCAGGCAACAAGTTCCACAGGTTGACTGTGCATTGTGTGAAGAAATACTTCTTCTTTTTTTTTGTTTAAACTTGCTGCCTATTAATTTCATTGGGTGACACCTAATTCTTGTGTTATGTGAAGGGGTAAATAACATGTCCATATTCACTTTCTCCACACCCATCATGGTTTTATAGTCGTCTAGCGTATCCCCCCTCAGTCAGCTCTTGTCTAAGATGAACAATGCCAGTCTTTTTAATCTCTCCTCATACGGATGCAGTTTCATACCCCTCATCATTCTTGTTCCCCTTCTTTGTATTTTTTCTAATTCTAATGTATCTTTTTTGAGATGGGGCAACCAGAACTGCACACAGTATTCAAGGTGTGGGCGTATCATGGATTTATATAGTGGCATTATAATATTTTCTGTCTTCTCTATCCCTTTCCTAATGGTTCTTAACATTATCTTAGCTTTTTTGACTGCTGCTGCGCACTGAGTGGATGTTTTCAGAGAACTGTCCACAATGACTGCAAGATCTCTTTCCTGAGTGGTAGCAGCTAATTTAGACCCCATGATTTATATGTATAGTTGGGATTATGTTTTCCCATGTGCATTACTTTGCATTTACCAAAATTGAATTTTATCTGCCATTTTGTTGCCAAGTCACCCAGTTTTGACAGATCCCTTTGTAAATCTTCACAGTCAGCTTTGAACTGAGCTATCTTAAGTAATTTTGTATCATCTGCAAACTTTACCACCTCAATGTTTATCCCTTTTTCCAGATCATTTATGAATATGTTGAACAGCAATGGACCCAGCACAGATCCTTGGAGGACCCTGCTATTTATCTCTCTCCATTGTGAAAACTGACCATTTATTCCTACCCTTTGTTTCCTGTCTTCGAACCAGACACTGATCCATAAGAGAACCTTCTCTCTCATCTAATGACTACTTACTTTGCTTAACAGACTTTGGTGAGGGAACTTGTCAAAGGCTTTCTGGAAATCTAAGTATGCTATATCCACTGGATCCCCTTTGTCCACATGTTTGTTGACACCCTCAAAGAATTCTCATAGATTGGTGAGGCTTGATTTCCCTTTACAAAAGCTTAACAAAGAGAAGGTTAAGGAGTGACTTGATTATAGTCTACAAATATCTCCATGGGGAACAACTATTTAATAATGGGCGCTTCAAGGTTATAACACAATCCAATGGCCGGAAGTTGAAGCTAGACAAATTCACTGGAAATAAGGCGTACACGTATAATAGTGAGAGTAACTAATCATTGGAGCAAATTGCCAAGGGCCATGGTGGATTCTCCATCACGGACTATTTTTAAATCAAGATTGGATGTTCTTCTAAAAGATCTGCTCTAGGAATTGTTTTTGGGAAGTTCCATGGCTTGTGTTATACAAGAGGTCAGACTAGATGATCACAATGGTCCCTTCTGGCCATGGAATCTATAATTATTATTTGTATTATGCAGAGTCCCAAACTGAGATCAGGGCTCCATTGTGCTAGTTGCTGTGAGTCTCTGCCTCACAATGCTTAAACTCTAAACAGCTATGACAGACAAAAGATGGGAAGGGAACCAGAGAAGCAAAGTGACATGACCAAGGTCACACAGCAGATCAGTGGAAGAGTCAGGGTAGAATTCAGGTTTTCCTATTCCCATTCTAGTATCCTATCTACTAGACCACACTCACTCTACCACTCAGACTGAGCTGCTGTCTTCCTCGTGCTGTGTCTGGCTGAGTTTATGAGGCAGACATTACATATCCCCACCCCTCACAAGGGCCACAAGATGATACCCTAATTCACTCAGCACTTTGCTGTGTTCTTATACAGCTTCCTTAGGCCAGAGAACTCAGATACCTAGAGGCTTGCCTCAAATTACTAATGGCCCCATCATCAGCTAAGGTAAATGGATGTCATCTCAGTGGAGCTATGCTGATTTACACCAGCTCAGGATCTGGTGCTGAAGCTTGGTAAACTAAACACCAACAACAAACCTGTTACTAAGTTGTATTCAGTCAGGTCTGTTTTCACAAAGTGGTGCTGCAGTGACCTCAATGACAGTAAGAGGAAAGGCTTTGTCTTCAGTGAAATTCACCACTGTCTGTTTCTTTTGGTTTCCAAAGAATAATCCTGCCAAGACTGTGGAATCAGTGCCAGATTGTGAAGGGACTGAGTGTAGTTTGATAACGCGTGGATACTAATGCACTGAATAATAGAAAAGTTTCCAGACTATACAGCTTATACGTCCAATACACAGAGGCTTTGCACAACGTGACAAACCTCAGCCTCACTTAGCCTGAATTTCTGTGTCAGTTTCAGAAAAGTTTAGATAACTCAACAGGACTGAGACTAGACTTGGTTGCTGAAACAACACAGACCTTCAGGCCTGTCACTGGCACACACTGATTAACGTTCAAATGCAGAGCTATGAATGCAGCCAGTATCTTACCCTCCATAACCCAATGAAATCTCTCTCAAAACTGCCCTTCGCTTCCGTGATAAAGGCTCTGGTCATTTACAGCCTGGGACACACCCGTGTGAAGTCATGCCCTGTGTAACTACGGTATATGGGACCTTTTCCTATGGTGCTGCTGCCCAAGGCTCCAAGCAGCTATGGCAATGAAGGACAATCCCATTGTGATGTTATGAGCGCACATGGTGCTGTGACCAAATTGCTTTGTGATGGTGTTTGGCAATGTGGTAGGGGATGTTCTATTGGCCAGGGCACAGGTTTGTGGGTTCATTTCTCAGCTCTGCCCCTGACTCCTGATGGGTTCATGTCCAAATCCACACCACAGTCCTCCCAACTCTGCTATAATGGGCTCCCAACGGTGAAAGAACCTCTCCAGACTGGCTGACACCCAGGTCTTTGTTGTGCTGAACCTCTGTTTATTATTATTGGTATTCCAGGAGGTCCTTGAGGCTCCAAGAAATCCCGGAGCCCCATTGCACTTGGCATTGTACACACACATAGTAAGAGACAGTCCCTGTCCTGAAGAGCTTATAGTCTAAATAGACAAGACTGAGAAAGGGTGGGAGACAAAAGGATCATTCTCCCCTTTTTACAGATGGGGAACTGAGACACAGAAAGATTCAAGTGACTTGCCCAAGGTCATTCAGGGTGTCTGTGGCAGCTCTGGGAATTGACCCCAGTCACTGCCTTAGCTATGTCTTCTCCAGTGAGTCTTTATAGTGTTCCGCACCAAGGATGGAGAGGAGGCTCACCTGCCTGTCCTCCCCTTTAACTACATCCACACCCTCCAAGCAGTGACCTGTCCTCCAGAGAAGTGGCCGTACCCTGTTCCTTTTGGCGCGTGGCAGTGTCAGAGTCCCTAGAAGGCAGTGGGAGCAGCTCTCAAGGATTGAATGCCCTGCCTTTGCCCCAGAGCTGTGTTTTCCCACGTCTCACCTCTGCAGATGGAGCTGGAAATCTGGGGAGCCATTTCCACATTCCCTTTGCTGTACCACTGACCCACTGCCTCCTTGTGACACTGCGGACACGTCTCGAACTCCTCAACTCCTCTCCCCCATCCCCAAGTCATGCTGCTCAGCATCCCATTAGACGCGTCAAGGCTCTTCCAGCACATCACTGGAGTGTGAATTCCTCTGGCAGGGGAAACGCAGTCAGTTCTGCTTTCTGCCAAGCTGCTAGGCCAGTGGCTGTGGGCTGAATGCGTTTAATGGGGTGTTAGTCCCTTTATGTGAAGGGGTTTGTGACAGACACAGGATGAAAACGAGGAGGGGGTATTAGCGGCTGCTGCAAAGGAGACTCGTACAGATACAAAACCATTTACGTGCACATTAACTACAGAGCTAGGGGCCAGCAGTCATGGTGAAAGCAGGCAGGATTTGGAGCCCCATTTCTTTCTCTTCACTGTTGTCTACTCATATAGACCTGGGACCATAGGGCCTGATTCTCCTCCCACCTGTGCTAGGTTTTCCCCTGGTTATCAGTCTATTGACGTCAGTGGAGTTGGTCCTGATTTTACACTAGTATAAGTAAGATCAGAATCCAGCCCATGGCATCTAGAAGTGGGAAATGACTGTCCTAGGCCGTACTAGGCCCATCTCCTTGCCAGTTCCCTATAGGCTGGGTTATTCCTCCTTTTATAGGGTTCATTACATGTTGACAATGTGCTAAGCTCCCTGTGAGACACAAACTTCAAGAGGCTCCTCAGACACACACACACACAAGATATGCTGCATTATGAAATCCATTGCCTGACAAAAGGGTGCCGGGGCCAAGACGCAGCCCTGCCTGAAACCAGATACTGATTTAAAAGGTGCTGACATCCGATCCCCCAGATGTACACGGGCAGTGGTTCCATTATGCAGCTCGCTAATCAAGTCCAGCAGAGTGGTTGGGACACCCACACCCTTTAAGGCCTTTCATAGCACGACTCGGTCAACTGAATCAAACCCAGCCTTAAGCGTGACATACGTCACATGAAGGGGTTTCCTGAACTCACGCTGTATCTCTGACAACAAGCAGAGGGCCAAAATGGCGTCTAATGTGGACCTATTCCTCGTAAAGCCTGACTGTTGGGGGCGATGCTTCCAATGTAGCAGGGGCTCCAAACATGTAAGCAGAACATGCGCAAACCCCTTCCCTGGCATGGACAACAAAGAGATCAGCCTATAGCTCTTACCTTTGCCACACCACCTCTTCCCCTTCTAAAGTGAGAGCACAATACCATCCTTCTAGGCCGTTGGCAAGGTTCCAGTTCTCCACACCAGGCAAAAGATAGCCAGAAGTAATTCCACCACTGCTTGACTTAAAAAAAAAAGGGGGAGGAGGGGGTGGGAAGAGCCAACAGCAAAACTCCCACTGATTTTGATAGAGCCAGTATTATCCTTAAGTCCCTTAGTTGCCTGCTGCAGCGGAATCACACACCTCTTATGTGCCACAAGGGGGACAAAGGCCCATGGTCTAGTCCTAAAGTGGGTTACGCTCCCAGTGGTAAGGGCAGGACACTCAAGCCCTGAATGCAGTGAAGGCCATGCTGGCAATTCTGGTGACCACATGTATGGGTGGAAACAGTGCCTGGATCAGGTGGACCCATTCATTTAACCACGTTCTGCCCCCTAAGCAGAGCACATGCTCTCCTCTCTGATCAAATTTGTTTCCTTATAATGGCCATAGCCATGGCCTTCTTATCAGCAATTGCTGTGACTGAATAATTATCAGTGAATTCCTTGCGTCACCAGTAAAAGGCAGTTTGAATGCCCGGCTTCGATGCTATCAGCATCTTTTTGCTGCAGTTTCCCCCTTCATGTCAACTAGGACATGGGCAGGGAAGGCAATGTACTACGCTGAATGTGTCAGGGCAAGCTATTACCTACCTCGTGTTCAGAGTGGAAAGTGTACACTTGCATTAACCCCACAATCACTAAGGATAAGTGTGCTTCAGCTGGCTCCTCTTGCCTCCCTCACCTGTACCCTTACCACAAACACCCTGATTCTCTCCTAAACTGCCTATCCAAGAGACACACCCTCTCTTGCAAACATTCTTTCCTGGACCGCTGCCTCCTTCCTCTTAGCCTCCAGGTATCTGCTTCTTGCACCTACTCTTCACAGACATCTTCCTCCAAAATCCAGCTCCCCCTCCCTACTTCCCTGTTGCACAGTTCACAATCTGATTGTCCAGTCGGTGACAGGTCACATGGGGAGCACACCAAGGAGGTCCCTGAGAGCGAGGCAGCAAGATTCTTGACCCAGTCTACTTACCCACTGCCAGGAATCCTCCTCATTCACTCAGTCAAGCATGCCTCAGACAAATCTTTTCCTGTCTGTGGATAAAGCACCCCCCAGCCTAGAGCACTCGGCCCATAAAACCAGCGGAGCTTCCACTTGCTGGGGATCTGGCCTCAAACCCATAAAACAGCCAGTTTCCAAGTATCATCCATCTGGAAACTGGACAGTTCTCTGAGGGATAACATGTCCTTCCTCTGTTAAGAGGTTCAGTAGAATCCTCTTAAAGTAGGCACAGATCGGTCTTCATGTAACAATTAAGTAATCATCCTGATGATCAGAGGCTCAGATGAATACATTGTGCTGGGAGGTCTTTGTTATTTTTTTCTTTTTTCTTGAATTGCCTTAAAAAGAAGTAAGGTATGCGGAATCAAAATATTTTAAAATGATCTAAAGGCCATTAAACAGCCATAATTTAGTGGAGAAGATGCCTGATATGACCAAAGGACCACACAGTGGAAGTTTATGCCACACAAACATCATTTTACAGCTGTTAAGCTACTGGCCCTACTCCACCATAAAAAAAAAAAAAAAAGCTATTGAACAAATTTAACCCTTGGATCAAACTACATGGGAGTGAAATGAGAGGCTCTGGTATAGCTGAGGAAATGGAAGCAGGCAAAGGTTTCAAGCTGGAAATAGAAGGGACCAGAAATAAGTAAAATCGGAAAATTGAAAACAAAACTGTGAACAGGCAATGTTTTTAGTGAGAGACAGTGTGGGCCAGTGGCTAGAGCACAAAACTGGGATTTCAAAGGGCTGCATTCTTTTCCTGGCTGATGTGCTGTGTGCCCATCTTCTATGCTCTATAGGTGTTTATGCTGCACTCATTGCTGTGGTATCTGAGCTCCTTCCAGTCGTGCACTGAGCAACGTGACAATGCCTCTGTCACCTGTCGTTTGTTCTCTCATCCTGTCTCCTGGGTGTTGGTTTGGTAGGGGCTTGTGTTTAAATGCACACGTTGCTATGTATCCATATGAGAGAAGGCAAGGTCAAAGCAGCACACCTGGGACTTGGAGCAAAAAGTAGGGCAGCTGGGGAAGGTCCTTAGCTCATGGGGGGAATTTGTTCCACAGTTACAGACAGTCCCCGAAGAAGCTCTAGCTCCTGCAGAGAGGAGCTTTATTCTTATCGTGGAGTGTCACAACCCAGGGGTCTTGAACGCAGCCCTGCCAGGGCCATGGGCACAGCCACATTCCAGTCCTCCACCCTGCTAGCAATAGTTTAGCTCAGGCCCCGAAGCCCAGCCCCAGTGTGAGGCTCCACCCCGAGGTCTGATTGGCAGACTCCCAGAGTGGCTGATTGGCCCGCTGGCCCTACTGAAGCCAGCAGCAGGAAAAGGAAGCGGTGTGTACAACTAGGCTTCACTCTGCTGTGGAGTGTTCGCATGCATCTTGTGCTTCCTGCTACCCCTGCTATCTGCTCCCTGCTCCCGCTTCCCTGGTTTGAATTACTAGGATTCTGACCCAGATTGACTTGTGGTTCCACACTTTGTCTCCAGCCTTGGGCCCCCTGGTATCCTGACCTGTCCTCACTGTAGTTCCTATCTCCGGTTTGTCTCCTGCTTCTGATCTCCTGCTATCCCAACCCAGCTGACTCTTGACTCCTGTCCTGTCACTGAGGACTCTGGCTCTGAATACCAGGAGCTGGCTGTGGCAGAGAGTTCCACTGTGCCAGAGAGGCCAAGTTGTCAATCCTGGTCTTTATCCTAGAGCTTTGGGCAAGTCACTTCACCCCACTCTTTCCCTTCCCATCTCTCCCAGACACGACGAAGTTGGGGTGCTCTAAGAAAACCTAAGGTAGCTAAATCTGAACGGTAATAACCTCCAGCCCCATGAAACAACCAGATAAATTAACTGTTCAACACACCGGGCCAAACCTAAAAAGGCAGCATATGATACTGCTCTTTAACACTTCAGAGAGGCTTCGTTCAAGCAGGCTACATTACACCAGTGAAATACTCAAAGCAAAGGCCCTCGCCTAGAAAACACAGTCTGAATGCTCACACGGTGGAAACAGATACTGAAGCCACAAGGCACAATGGAAACTCAAGAGATAACTTTGCAAAGAATGTAACGGGGGAGAAATTGAAACAGAAGTTCCTTGACTTTGTTGTACAAAATACAAAGAAGTAGGAGAAAGATCCCTCCTCAGCCTATCAGAAAGAATGATTCCCACAAACAGACCAGCAGGAAAACTGTATCACCTCTGCTTGCTATGGACACTTCACTCACGATGGACACAATGGGCAAAATTCAAAGCCTAAGGGCTTGATCCAGCTCCACTGAAGTTAGTGGAAAAACTCACCCCAAAGTTCAAAGGGAATTAAATCAGGCCTGGAATAAGCATAAAGGAATCTCACTTATATTCCCTCTGTGTTTGGCCCATTATCCATCTAGCCTGATCCCATTAAGCCAATGGAAGGGCTCCCATTGACATTCAGTGGGGTTTAGAGCAGACTCTAAAGCATCAAAGCCTTTGCTTTTATGATACTTCAATGCAGGCATCGTTTTCCCTTCCAAGGACAATTGACACAAGGCATTAGTTCCCACTAGACCTGTAAAATCTGATAAATTGCTCTTTAGCTGGTGGGGACAAAATGTAACTTAAAGGAATTTGACTAGGAGGAGTACAGTGTAGTAGCCATGGTGATGAGCATTATGAATGCCGAGCTAGATTAGGTTACACAGAAACTGCAAACCGCTCCTTCTGTAAAAATATCAACAGACTTGAAGAGGAGCTCTGTGTAAGCACAAAAGCTTGTCTTTTTCACCAACAGAAGTTGGTCTGATAAAAGATACTACCTCACCCACCTTGTCTCTCTAATATCCTGGGACCGACACAGCTACAACAATACTGCAATAAACTGATTTGTAAGAATAAATGAAAAGGAGTACTTGTGGCACCTTAGAGACTAACCAATTTATCTGAGCATGAGCTTTCGTGAGCTACATGAAGTGATGAAGTGAAGCTCACGAAAGCTTATGCTCAAATAAATTGGTTAGTCTCTAAGGTGCCACAAGTCCTCCTTTTCTTTTTGCGAATACAGACTAACGTGGCTGCTACTCTGAAAAGAATAAATGAGATTCACATGCAGGGCCATGTTCTCTTTGTATGAGTAGATAGCAGGTTTTACCAACAATCTGAGGTTGTGTTCAAATTGACTGCAGGGGGCTTTGGATGGGTTTGTCCATTGATAAGATACAGAACAAAGTAGTGGAGAAGTTGTAATGGGTTTGATATCAGTGATGATGAGAAATTCTCTTTCTAGTGCTGCCGTATCTCACGCTAGTTGGTGTTTTTAATTAAAGCCTCAGGTCCGGGAGTCAAATGATTATGTGAGAACCTCAGCTTTCTTCTTCTTCTTCTTCAAGAACCCAAATGTATTGGGTTTTTTAAAAATCTTTTAAAAAAGAATGTCATGGTTTGGGGGGGGGGGGCTGAGTCATGATTTTTGAATGCTTAGGGTACACCAGGATTCTGGACTCAGCTCTGCTTCTGTTTCTCCATGTACTACATGGGGATAATAATCCCCCAGTATAGTGGTGTGAGACCTATGGCTCTTCAGTGCTAAGTATTATTACCCAGAAGCTAATGGAGTGTTCTCTTCATGGAGCTAGGCTAAAGGGATAAATGTTTGCAAGTATAGAAAGCTGTTGTAGGGGACAGTGGCGTGTGGTCTTGTTACTATAGAACCACAGAAATAGGAGATAAAAAAGAGCTATTCGGTTTTTTCTGTAATGGTTGCAGATGGGGCGTGCACACACACATCTATATATTTAGTTCCTCTAATAGCAGTCATGGCAAAGAGAAGACTGTGATTTTTTCCAAGCTTAATTGAAATCTGAAAGCCAGCCTGGTGAGTTGTGTATTGCTAAACAATTCGCTGCTCCACTGCATTTGTAAGATTGTACTGTGCCTGGTTTCCTGGCATCGACAGCCAGTTTGAGAATTAGCGCAAAACTAATTAGGTTACAAATCTTGGAGAAGCAAACAAAGGCTATTTATAAGTCTTTATAAGAAGACAAGTGAAAATCTGATTGTTCAGAGAAATGTCTGCAGAGGTTTCTCTTTCTTAATTGGGTCACTGAATTCTCACAGAGCTAGTCTAAATACCAGAACAGTCCTTCCAGAATGCACTACAATAGTGACCAGAATGAAGTGGACACAGTACGTGCTATTCTGAGATGTACAGTGGGTATGTGCGCCACTGTCCTCTGCTGGATGAAATCAGCACTGCTGAGTCCTGTACTGCTATAACAGCTAAGGAAGACCCTCCTTGCTTCTGGAGAAGACAATCTGAATTCTATACCAGCTGATGCTATCAGTTTCTAAGTCACTGCCTGATAAGGGCTAGCTCACAGCACATCTCCTATAACTGACATCATCTCCAGTGTACTGAGTGATGTTTTTGCCTTTATTATTAATTATTATTATTATTATTTATTTATAGCTACAGTACAATCATTATTCATGATTCATTACCAGCAAAGACAAGACTGGGTCCCTGGCCTGAATTGCTTCCAATATAAGTGACATGGACACAACTTTCTTATCAGTGGGGTGTTGATAAATGAAAGCTGATGTAATTCAAGTGTGAAGTATTATTATTTATTATGAATACACAGCCATGTAGGGTTGTGGCCATAGTTTCCTTTTGCTGGGATAACACGACAGCTGCCAAAGCAAATACTATTCCAGACTGGTTTTCGATGTACCTCTCCTGTTTTCTCATGATGCTGGTACCAGTTCTGCCCTGGCAATATTTAGATACCAGCATGATTAGGTTCCTCTACCATTCTAAGATAGACAGACTATATACAACCTAGTGCCTGCCCTCCAATTAAAACTTCTGCTTCCTTTCTCTTACTCTTGTTTTCGCTGGCTGCATGTAATTGGGTTAGATCAGTAGCGGCTAAGGTGCAGAGAATTCTATCATGCACACTATAGTCACCCTCATCATTTATATGGCTATGTAGCCTACTACAGGTCCCCGCAAATGATGTTCCATCTCAGTAGGTCACTCAGATCAGAAGCATTGCATGATCAGAGCTGTAGTTTCCATCCCTATATTAAAGATGACGGTGGCTGCAATCTCCTCCATGTTATGGAAATTAGGTTCAACCTTTGGGCTCCTGGCAAGCCACCAAAGTGGCCCTTGGTTGGACAAGTTTTGGGTACCAGCGGGGTCAAATTTATTTGAAACCTTTAGAGCCAGATTCTGCCACCCAGTACGTATGGTAATTAATATCTTACCTCAGGCCCTGGGCTAGGCCTTTGGTGCTGGAGGACTTGAGTTCAATCCGTGCAGATGATGCATTGTGTCTGCAGCATGGCCAATCCCAAGCATTCAAAAATCATGAGATTGGTTTAAAATTATGAGTTTTTTTAAATAATAAATTTGGGATTCTTTTTATTTGCCTGTTGGCTTCTGAGCCATTAAGGTTCACATTTTCAAGCTTTTCTCCATAACCATGAGGGCTAAAAATTAACTTTTTTAAAAATGAGAACTGAGATTACTATGACTCCAAGAGCTGGGGCTTTAAAAAAGAGCCACCAAATATCACAAGGCAGCACTGGGGCTGTCCAGAATGCATGTGGTCATGGGCTTTGTTATGTATGTGCCTATATTTTTTTCTTTTCGCCTGTTAAACAAAATATTTTGGGTGAGTTTGTGTTCACTGCCTGTGGTTTTTATAGATAAAACTGACATTTATTCAACAAAAAAGTATGTGAACCTCAGGAACAAAATGAAAACAATTCTACTTAGCTTGGCAAATGGTCAGCGAGCTATCTGCAATAAACCATTTATCAACAAATGCAGCTTTGTCAATGCAATGCAAGTTTGACACCAAGTTTATCTCTCACAAACACGTTTCTTCTCCTTCATGCATGTATGATGTAAATGGTTTTAATGCAACTAATTGAAGAGGAAGAGATAGATTTTCAGGCGGTGTAAACTCACAGAGTTCCAATAAAGTCAAGGGAGCTGCATCAGTTTATACCAGTCAAGAATCTGGCCCAACATTTTCCTACACGCATGAATACTAACAGAGACAGGTGTCAGGAGGTGTACCTCCAGGGGAAGAACACACTCAGAAAGGTTTAATACAGATTTGTTACAGAACAGAATTCACAGCTGGTTAAGTCTCTGAAGCTCCCAAGGAGGCATGGTCTCAAACTGGGACCATGGATCCAAACACCCCTGAACCTTAGGGAAGTTCAAACTTAGAGCCTGGATTCTCTCCTGCACCACAATCCACTCAGTGTAAGAGAGGGGGAGGGGACCATCACTGAGCTGGTTATGGCTCCCTGATTCTCTGGAACAATCCACACCAGCCCCAGGCTAGGTTACAGCAGTCTATGACCTACTGTAACCTATGTCAGCTGGCAATGGTCTAGTTGGAGATGCTGAAGCATACCATGCACTAATCAGATCCATACCCCCTCCTCTCCCAATATGCCCATGCATTGGAGCTGACTGAGACCTCCCCCCATGCAACAAAAATTCTCAGCTGTCCAGATCCAGCCAGAGCAGCACAAAGGGGTCAGAGCAGTCTGACCGAGATCTGAACTCCACAGCTGGAGCGTATCTCTGTAATGAACCAAACCAAAACCCTCCATCTGCCCTGGATCTGGAGTTAGACATTGCAGCTTGAGCCCAACTCTACTTCCAAGCATGGTGATTCCACACACAGGCCAGACCCTGAATGGTGCTGAGCATCTACTGGTGCTGACTGACTCCATGAGAGCTGAGTTCACCACATTGTAAGATCATAGCATACAATCTTAAGGAGGAGCCAGAAATCAATTATTTCCTCTCCTGAAGTGCTTTTCTTAATGCCGTGACATTTTATAATAGCAACAGGATACAGAAGTATGTGGGGATAGCACTGGACAAACTTCAGAAGGTCTATCTCTGGATGAAATCTATGGTCTGTGTTACATAGGTCAGACTAGAGGATCACAATCATCCCATCTGGGTTTAAATTCTGTTAATCGTAATATTTAGCACTTATTTTGTATGTTCAAAGTGACATACAAACATGAGCAAATCCACCTTCCCAGAACTCCTGTGAGCTGGATAAAGCAGGATTATTATTCCCCTCTCACAGAAAGGGGAAACTGAGGCACAGAGAGGGTACGTGACCTGCCCAAGACCACAGAGGGAATCAGGATTTGGATTTAAGAGTCCTCAAACTGGGCTGCAGCCATGAGATCACACTGCTTCTCATGGGTTTTATTTAGCTGGGATGAGCACCCAGCGCTTAGAGGAACTCTATACAAAGCTACAGTTTCTGCAAAATTGGGCTGGAATCAGATGAGCTCTTGCTGGACTGGGGGACTTCCGTACTGCCTCCCCAGAAAGACTATTGTTTAGAGCCACAATTTAGCCCCGCTAGAAAACACTAAATATAAGTAATCCTGTCAGGCATCCTCCAAGCCCAAGCAGCAGGCTGCACACCGGTCTCTTCAGAGCATATTTCACAAGATTGCTTCAGAGCTAACGTGACAGCCTAGTTTTGTTTTGGGGTTTTTAAATTCCAGCTCAGGTCACAGATTCCTGCTCTCTGCCTCCAGCCCCCGGGCCAATATGCATGCTGCAAACACATGTGCTTCTTGGCAAAAGGCATATGATCTGAAAACCAGCCCTTCAAACGTGTCTCACTCAGCGAGCACTTTCCTACATACAAAACAGGTGTTTGCTTAGGGGAGGAAAATATTGGAGGCGGCAAAATGTTCATTACGTGAGCGATCGGGGGGTCATGAGTCACATTTATTTTCCAGTTTGCCTAGGGCACCATAACTCCCCAGAGGCTGTTCAGGGAAGTAGCCTTGACAGGGATGGTTCTTTGAGAACCAGTAACATTTTCTTTGCTACGGAATTGGATATATTTCAGGAAACAGAAGATTTTGCAAACAAGTGAAGCTTGGATTCTCCACAGATCTTCCTGGCACGATTCCCAATATTAAAAAACAGCAGCTTCACGTTGGCTTTGTTTGCCTCTCAAATACTGGCATTTAAACATGCATGCGATAGGCAGCTCTCTGACGCATACCCTGCTACTGTAAAGCCTCGACAGAATGCATCTCGGAGACGTCTAAGAAAGGCAGCCTCCCTGGGGCATTGTGTCCAAAGGGAATGCGATGCTTTTGCATTACTGAAATGTATTTCATCGTGATTATTGCTGCTAATGTCTTCCCGCAGATCACTTGGCACCGAGAGTATGACTATGTTGCAGTCACAGGGTGTGAGTGTAGCTTGTGTAGACGTACCCTAGCTAACTTCAACCTAGCTAGCGTGGGCAGCGGAGCAGTAAAGCCGTGGTACCATGGACTTCAGCACAGGCTAGCACCCAAGTAACTACCTAGTGTTCTGGGCAGGCTTGTCCATGAGTGGCAGACACCATGATTGCAGTGTAGACATAGCCAGAGAGAACAAGACATTCATGGGACACTTAGCTGAATGGAGCAGTGAGATCAAGGACTTCCTAAATTCTAGTCCTGACTCGGAAACCTTCTGTGGTCTTTGGCAAGTCACTTGGGGCCCCATTGTGTGATGTGCGAGGCAGGACCTCTCAGGATCAACCCATAACCACTCTGTCAGATAACTTACGTCTCCCAGTTCAATCGCACTGCCTGCCCAATGCTGCCATGTGTTCCCTGGTGCAGTTTTAAGGGACTCGCGTGGTGGGGAATGCTGGCCAGTGGGGTCTCTGTATTCTCGGAGGGATAAGACTGTTTCTCTTTGGTCCTCAGGCGTGGAAGAAACGTTGGTTCCTCCTGCGCAGTGGTCGGATGAGCGGCGACCCGGACGTCCTGGAATACTACAAGAATGACCACTCCAAGAAGCCTCTGCGTGTGATCAACCTCAACTTCTGTGAGCAGGTGGACGCAGGGCTGACCTTCAACAAGAAGGAGCTGCAGGACAGCTACGTCTTCGACATCAAGACTAGCGACAGGACTTTCTACCTGGTGGCCGAGACAGAGGAGGACATGAACAAGTGGGTTCGCAGTATCTGCCAGATCTGTGGCTTCAACCAGTCTGAGGAGAATGCAGGTACAGTGAGAGTTATGTCTGGAATATGAAATACGGCCTCACATGTCAGACTGTGCTCTAGAAAGGAGGCTAGACCCAAACTCTTCCCCTTGGGAATCCAGCTTCTCTGTTAGATTGGAGTGTGAGTTAGAGGGCTTGAGCCCTGTTTCCGTTCCCACTGATGTCAATGGGAGCAGGAACGGACCTTTTAATTTCAAAATGGGAAGTTTTCTCCAGTGTTCCCCACCCCAGGAGTTCCATATTCCTCCCAGCCCTCCAGCACTTCTCTGACTTCCACAGCATGGCAGCAGGCACTGATCCTGCCTGCTCCCTAATTAATTCTCACTGTAGCTTTCTGTCTTCCATACTTTCCCCAACACTGAAGCTTGTTCAGCTTGCCATTTCCAGGAGCTGATGTTGGTCATTTCTTCAGTGGCAGAGTAATGGATGGTCTTGTGGTTAAAGGCACTGACTTGGGATTCTTGAGATTGAAGTGCTCTGCCACAGGCTTCCCAGGTCACCTTAGGCAAGTCACAGAATCACTCTCCATGCTTCAGTTCCCATCAGAAAGGCACTTCCATACCATGGTGACCTTATAAAACCATAGATAGCTAGGATGTAACTGACAGCATGGTTTTGAGAAGTCAGGGAGGTTTAATGGTTTAAGTCAGATGAGATGTAACGAAACAGGTAGTTCAGAATGGCATGCAGTAGAACACACCATTTGTAAGATTTTTGCTTTCCCATCTTTCTACCTCTCTGTCCAATGTTTGAGCCTTCTCAGGTGTATTTTCTACATTCTCAGTCATTGTCAGCAGTCTCTTCAAGGGCTTTGGGACTTGGCAGTGGGACGTCCTCTCCTTCAAAGGTTTCGTTTAGCTGATTGACATGGGTGGGATCAAATGGAGGAGGCAGGTTGATGGGGGAAGATTCTCCAAGAAACACTGTGTCCTGTCCACATCACAAAACCCACCTCTGCAGTTGGCAGGCTTAGCCAAGGAGTGATTGGGTCAAGGGGAATCAGTTACTTACCCATCCCTAAACATGGTACCTGTCGGACCCAGGCGAGACACTGGCAGCAGTTGACAGGTAAAAACTGGTGTTGTTCTGTGTAACAGGAGAGTCACATTTGATTCACCAGCACTAAAGGCATACTCAGATGCACACAATGCATCCGATGAAGTGAGCTGTAGCTCACGAAAGCTTATGCTCAAATAAATTGGGTAGTCTCTAAGGTGCCACTAGTACTTCTTTTCTTTTTACAATACTGTTGTTTTCTGGTTTGTGCCAGTGTTGCTGGTTTTCTCTGAGTTGCCCAAAGAGCGTCTACACAGACCTGCAGTGACAGCAGAGCCCCCGTCAGTGTTTCCCGCATGTCCTCGCTGAGCAGGGATATTTCTTTTCGGTGTCACATGGCACAACATCTGTTGCATGGTGAAAACATGCCACAAAACCCTTCAGGTTCCCATACAATGCAGGCAGCTAAAAGGGCAGTGTAAGCCAGGCTGGAAGAAAGGCAGTGCGGTCTGGAAAGGGGCACAGGCTGAGATACTCTGGCAGCAGCCAGGGGGTTTCTGCGAGTGTCTCCCAATTCCATTATTATTTATGATATCTGCTGTTGTCCCCTGCGCGGTGAATGCCTTTTGGGTACATATCTAACCCTGACCTAAGGACATTTGGGGAGCCCTAATATAACAATCAACTTCTGGCCCATATCTTGGGGTACAGTGGCAGCCAGGATTGTTGAACCAGCTAAACCAAAGAGCAGCAGGCAGATGAATTTCAGAGTCGATGCTGCCTTGAGTCCACTGCCAGTGATTATAGATTAAGGACAGTGGTCCCCAAACTGTGGGTGCGCCCCCCTAGGGGGGCATGGAGGAATATTTAGGGGAGCACAGCAGGGCCTGAGCCAGCCCCCACAGGCAATGGAGAGGGAGCCCTGCTCAGCCCCCAGCCTCAGCCCGCACCCACAGCCCTGGATTCCAGCCCCACTCCCAGTCTCGGCCCCCGGCTGCGGCTCCACTCCCGGCCTCAGCCCCACCCCCAGCCTCGGCCCCTGGCTGCGGCTCCACTCCCAGCTCCCAGTTGCGGCTCCACTCCCGGCCTCAGCCCCGACCCCAGTTGCAGCCCCAGTTTCAGCTCCCAGGCATGGCACAGACAGGGATAAGGTGGGGTGCGACAAGAAAAGTTTGGGGACCAATTCCCTGTCAGGATGTCACAGATCTGCAGGATTGGTGCTATGCCCCAGCTTCTAAACAGTCTCTTGGAGGAACCCCAAGTGTGGCAGAACCCAAGGGATCCCACTCTTCCGAATCATAGAATATCAGGGTTGGAAGGGACCTCAGGAGGTCATCTAGTCCAACCCCCTGCTCAAAGCAGGACCAATCCCCAATTAAATCATCCCAGCCAGGGCTTTGTCAAGCCTGACCTTAAAAACTTCTGAGGAAGGAGATTCTACCACCTCCCTAGGTAACGCATTCCAGTGTTTCACCACCCTCCTAGTGAAAAAGTTTTTCCTAATGTCCAATCTAAACCTCCCCCACTGCAACTTGAGACCATTACTCCTTGTCCTGTCATCTTCTACCACTGAGAATAGTCTAGAACCATCCTCTTTGGAACCACCTCTCAGGTAGTTGAAAGCAGCTATCAAATCCCTCCTCATTCTTCTCTTCTGCAGACTAAACAATCCCAGTTCCCTCAGCCTCTCCTCATAACTCATGACTTATGAGGAGAGGCTGAGGGAGCTGGGATTGTTTAGCCTGCAGAAGAGAAGAATGAGGGGGGATTTGATAACTGCTTTCAACTACCTGAAAGGGGGTTCCAAAGAGGATGGCTCTAGACTGTTCTCAATGGTAGCAGATGACAGAACGAGGAGTAATGGTCTCAAGTTGCAGTGGGGGAGGTTTAGATTGGATATTAGAAAAAACTTTTTCACTAAGAGGGTGGTGAAACACTGGAATGCGTTACCTAGGGAGGTGGTAGAATCTCCTTCCTTAGAGGTTTTTAAGGTCAGGCTTGACAAAGCCCTGGCTGGGATGATTTAACTGGGAATTGGTCCTGCTTCAAGCAGGGGGTTGGACTAGATGACCTTCTGGGGTCCCTTCCAACCCTGATATTCTATGATTCTATGATTCATGTGTTCCAGACCGCTAATCATTTTTGTTGCCCTTCGCTGGACTCTCTCCAATTTTTCCACATCCTTCTTGTAGTGTGGGGCCCAAAACTGGACACAGTACTCCAGATGAGGCCTCACCAATGTCGAATAGAGGGGAACGATCACGTCCCTCGATCTGCTGGCTATGCCCCTACTTATACATCCCAAAATGCCACTGGCCTTCTTGGCAACAAGGGCACACTGTTGACTCATATCCAGCTTCTCGTCCACTGTTCCTTCAGAGTAGGTCCCGCAGCCTCACCACCTCCTCTCCTCAAGCCTCTGGGCCCCAGCACGCCTGCTTCACACCTTCAGTTCTGCCCCATGAGTCCAACTGAGCTGGACGCCTGGCAGAGACATGTCCACTCCTGAGGGACTAATGTGCCTCAGCAAGCGTTTGCACTGACATCTCAGCAGCATTTTCGAAACAGAGTAGGATGTATTAGTCAACTGGCCCACAGCACTGGAAGCCCTTAGGTTAGCACAGAGACATTGAAGTTAAAGCATAGGCCATTCTGGTCAAGCCAAAGCAATTCACCAGCCAAGCTGAGGTGAATTCCATGTCAGGCTCGCTCTCTCTCTCTGACCTCCTTAGTCAGCCTCAGGAGACAGCCACCAGCCTCTTTCAGAAATCAATTCTTTATTCCCTGCCGGTCACTTCCCGGTCCTGTGTGTTCATGCTGAGTTCACAACCCCAGCTGAGAGGTGGGGAAAAGCCCCTTCCTCTGGGTCACTGATTGCTAGGTGTGTCAATGTTCTGGCTATTGGGGTTTCCCATGGTCTTCTTGCATTTTCCATGGCTATGGGTTGGCCTCAGCCAGTCCTCTTACTGACCCATTCAGCCTGCTCAGACAGCTGGGTGACACGCACGCACCTGAGGCCATGGCTACATCGATGCACCTGCGCCATTCTAAACTCTCTAGTATAGCCGCTCTAAGCCAACAGGAGAGAACTCTCCCATCAGCTGAATTTATCCACCCACAAAGAGCGGCGGTACCTATGTCGGCGGGAGAATCTCTCCCACCAACATAGCGCTGTCCACACCAGCGCTTAGGTCAGAGTGACTTATGTCACTCAGGAGGGTGGCTTATTCATACCCCTGAGTGACATAAGTTATACGGACATACGTGGTAGTGTAGACATACTCTATGTCGCTTGGTCTGCCCTGAGAGCAGACTTAATCCTGTTTCCCCCCAGGTAGCAATGCAAAGTATAGGGGGAAACTGAGGTACACATAAGCTTCATAAAAATATTACCAAAAATTTCCACTTTGTCCCACAGGAATCATGAAACCACCACCTTATCCTCTTTTAAATCCTCCTTAAAACCTACCTCTATTGTGATGACTACATTATCACTCCCCTATGGCATTATGTAAGCAAGTGGTGAGTTGAGACCACTGTTTTTCTGTTAAACTGTTTGATTGTTACCTCATCGTTTTCATGCCTCACCCCCCCCACACACACACACACCATTTGTCCTTTCTTTCCACTTCATGCATCCTATCTGATACAGAGATTGTAAGCTCTCCAGAGCAAGGACTATCTTCTTTGCTACATGTCTAGCACAAGGAGGCCCTGATGGTTGCTTGGGCTTCATAGACGCTATCGTAATAATGCAACCAATAATAGTATCTAACTTTAATTCATTTTGGTCAATAATGGAGCAGCTGCAATCTGCACAAACTAAAACCCTGCCAAAAGGTTGTCAGGCAGGATAGCAAACAAAGCGTCACAAGAGCACAAACCCAACCTTCAGCGGCTGACGCATGAAACAGGATGTCACCTTGGCAATGATTGTGTATGAGTGGTATAAAGAACCCTCGATAATCTTGCAAACATAAATTTACAAAGAAAGTTTAGGCTAAATAAATTTCATCCCCATCTGATGATAATTTCATGGCATCAGGATTCAGGCAGACACCTGTTTCAAGAGCTAGAGCAGACCCGATCACAGGAGCTGCTGTTTTGCTTGCATTAAGCTGGAAGAAATTTTATTGCAGCCAGAGTTTTTCTATTTAGCAAAACAAGCCAGAGATAGCAGAATCAATACTGGACTTAAGCGAAATATAAGTCTGGATATCATAGTGAAAAACAAGCCTGTGCTTACGAATAAACTCACCCCCAAGGGAGCACAAGGAGTGTTAAACTGCAGAGGTCCACAAGTAGGTCCCTGAAGGACCCTGGAGTGACATCAGCAGAAGAGGAACAAAAATCCCTTCTTGACACAAAATAGCTATTGGTGAATGCTGTAGGAAAGGAAGCCATTCAATGGAGTGCTAGGCTGCCAAGCACAATTTCTGAGTCAGTCTTAAAAAGGGCTCTGATGGTCTGCAGTGTCAACCTCAGCTGACACATCCCAATGCGTTAGAAAAGAGATGTTCAAATTCAGATTGCACCATGGAATTATTCAGAGCTTGCACTAAAGCTGCATTGGTGCTATTAAAAAAAACAAAATAAACCCCAGACTGCACCTGGTAATCACCACACCTGCTAACTGAAAGCCAGTGCACAATGATCTCCTGGCTATTTGGATCCAAGTTCTGGTTTTGAGCTCTTCCATCTCTGCCCATGGAGCTGGGCCCTTCACTCCAGAAGAACACAGAATTTGCATCACAATAGGTCATTGAATGCAATGCAACACTGTGATGTGCAAGCTTTATGATGCTCATCCCAGTCTCAGGCCTGATTAATCCATCCTAGAGCACAATCAAACCCATACCAAATTTACCCTACTTAATGATGAGTTGACATACAGTGAGAACTGTTACAGTGCACAGTTCACGAGACAGCAGAGATTTAGGGGGAGGAAGACAGTACAGTCCTATTTTTGCTACACTCACTCTGTGTAGCACATTAGCTCCATTTGTTGCACTGATTGATGGTACAGAGAGGTCATGGGACTTACCGAAGGCCATAGAAAAGTCTGATCCCAACTGGAAATAACCCAGGTCTCCTGGTTCCCAACCTTGTGTCCCATCCAGTAGAACAAACAGCCTTCCCTGACCACACGTCCGCCACCTCCTCCATCTCTGCTACAGACCCTGATTTATGTAGCACTGGAAGTAAGCTGAAATCCTCCTCTGGGCTCAGACAGTGCTCGCTGATACAGAACAAATCCTGATCATTAATCCGGTTGACTAGCAGCAGAACCCTTGGAGATGATGAGTAAATCACGATTCAATGGGTGGGAATGTTAGCTAGTGGTTAGATCACAGCATTGGGAGTGTCCTGGATCTCTTCCACTTCTCTAATGCACTCAGTGACATTGGGCAGGTCATCTGACCTCTCTGGCCCTCGGTTTGACACACTCGTGAAATTATTATTATCTGTTCTGCCACAGTGCCTAGGGTCCCTGCCAGGGACCCCGGGAGACTCTCCTTAACCTAGGTCAAAATCATTTCACCATATTTTCAGTTGGTGTAAATGGGTGTAGCCAAAGGCTAAGACCCTGGAGTTTTGCTGATTTTTGCTAGCTGCTGATCTGGTCCAATGGGGCTTAACTTAGGGTCATCAGGGTCTTGCAATAATTTGCACACACACCAAGATACTTAAAGTAAAATTCCCCTTGTGGGGTCTTGCTTATTAAGTCTGTTCTAAATACAGGCAGTTTAGGCCCTCACACCCAGATGCTTCCTCTCCTCATTTCAGGATTCCCACAGCTCTCCTGATTAGTGCCTATGTTGTGATTAAGGCAAGGGTTCCTCTCCTTGGTTCAGAAGTCCCACCACTCTCCTGCTTGAGGCCTGTGCTGTGACTAGGACCAGCTTCCCCCAGCCCACTTGTAGCCAGTTTCCAGCTCTGCTTCACAGTACGCCTCTTCTTCCCCTTGGTTCAGAGGGCTCACAGTCCTCCTTCTGGGGCCAGGCAGGCATCCTCCTCTGAGCTGTCCGCCCTCACTCCTCCTTTGCCTCTCTGGAGGCTTCTCCTTTATTATCAGGCCACAACTGGTTTAGCCACATAACTTACCTGTCATTTGGCTGTGACAGTTTTCCCCAGGCAGGCTGAATGAGGCATAGATAGGGCTGGACCCAATGAGGTCAGTCACCCTGCGACAGTTCCCTTTCTCATTTTATGGGGTATGTGCGTGCACAGTCAGCATGTGTGGGATGCCACAGGAGGTGTTTTGGAGCATGGAATAATACCATTTGTTGTACATTTTATGGTAAGGGTTCTTGGTTTTCACTCCATACCTATGCTGGTACTTTTTAGACTATACTGCCCTCCTTTATGTGAAAGTCATTCATTGCTATACTTCAGTAGGACTCCCAGGGACACTTGGACATGGCCTGCTGAAGAAATACAAGCTCATTGTTATTTTATTCTATTTCTAACCATCTGTATTTCCCTTGCCCCAGTGGGCAGGCAGCCTGATCTCAGCTGTGAACTGTACTTTCTCATGTGTTCTGTTTGTTGGGAGGGGTGGGGGGGAGTCTTGCTAAAGATATTTCTTGTGTCATTAACCCTCTTTAGGATCACATGAGGGCTCCAGCCAAAACCCAGCCAAGTTGTATTCTGCATATATGGGGGGATGCAAGTGCCTAGTTTAATTTTCTTTGAATATGTATCTGGAGATCTAACTTATTCACTTTTTATAAGTGGCCATGAGTATGCATGATACTGTATGGTGAGAGAGACTGGACCAGTGCAGAGCACTGACCTAGGACTTGGGAAACCTGGGTACTATTCCCAGACCTGGTACCGATTTACTGTGTGACTTTGGACAAGTAACTTTGCCTTCCTCTGCCTCTGTTTCAATTCCTGCCTCTTGCCTATTTAGATAGTAGGAGACAGTTGTTCCCTCAATGTATTTGTACAGTGCGTAGTGCAAGGAGGCCTGGATCTCAGATCGGGTCTTTCAGCTCTACTGTAATATAAACCATAACAATAATAATACATTAATGGAAGGAGATACGGTCCCTACCCCAAGTCTAAGGATCAGATTCCAGGAGAGAAAAAGTAGGGGTTTGGGAGATTAAGATTAATTTTTGACATTAGTCTGAATTTAGGAGCAGTGACCTCTCCCGGTCAGTTTTAATAATGAAGTAACACAATTAAAGAGTGTTGGAGGGGTTTTACATGTGATTTTATTTCTTGACCACATTGTCCTGTCATCTGTTGATGTCCTTCTCCCAAACCCTCCGACTTGTGACATTCCACTGATTTTATTGCAGAGACTGTGGCAACACTAGGAATAAAAGGCCAGGCACACCAAGAACTAATCTGAATGAACCCGGGTTTTCTGCCTTGTGTTGTCTTTTCAGAAGGGCACATGCCTGGGTTTCTCCCCCTGCTCTGCATGCAACAGCAAGTACTGCTGAGATGAGGTTGGGAGAGAGATGGAAGGCTCCCAAGTTACCTACGATCCCGACACTAAAGCTTCAGTGTTAACGTCATGGCATTTCAAATCAAAGGTCAGCTCAACCACCCGAAGAACTCTCTGTGCTTTTATTGTCTCACTGAACGTCACAGCCAGAAACTAACATTCACTTTTCATGGGGAGACTGAGTGTCTTTTGCTGGCACTGCTGGGAACAAGGAGACGATTAATGGGGAGAGAGTTGGCCTGAGAAAGCAATAGTGTCGAGCCCTCAAGCTGTCCCATTGAAATCGATGAGCAAAGTTCACTCCCATGGGCAGGGCTTCTAGGATCGGGCTCTTGGGCAGCACAGCATCTGAAGCCATTTCTGTCCAGGTGAGACAGGTTGTTAACAGAAATGCAACAGCAGCTCTTTTGTCTAAAAGAACTCATGGGCACTCACAGGCAGGCTGAAGACCACAGCCTGCAGCCATTCAGAATCAATGGCAAAGCTCCCACTGACTCCAAGGAGAGCTAGTCTGAGTCACTGAGGAAGGTCTGATGCCAGAGCACAGTGCAGGGCTCTGCCTTAAGCTGGTCCTCCAGCTCAAAGGGCAGGGCATTCCGATCAAGGAGAGCTGAGAATACCGGACTCTTCTTGTTGGGCTGTGTCTCCTCACAGCACCATGGTCTTAGCTACGTACAGATGTAACCTAAAAATGTCAGGAGCTGTTTCTGCTCTGAAAAATTAAGAAGTTTTCAGTCCCACTGTGCATTAAACTAAAAGTTTTGGTAGCTTCCTGCTCTAGCATCCCCAGCAGAAATTACTGTCTCTCTCTCCTTCCTTCTTGTCTGTATGATCTGGAAGCTGGATGCTCTTCTTCTTAGGAGTTTCTGCGAGGGCCTGTGAGATTATCTTGAATAAACCCATGGCTGTTTCCAGCTGGATATGGTATTCTTCACTGGCTGTCCCATAGCAGCGTATGGGAACAGCCGCTGTAGCCCAGTCCGAGTGGGCTGCATTTCACCAATGGGCTAGGCAGAGAGAGAGAGCGCATGCGTAAGTCACTTTCCCTCTCTATGCTAGTGTTCAGTGTTACCAAGTTTCCTCACAGTATTTGGTGACTTTTCTAAAGCCTCCGGCTCCGAGAGGCATGTGATTGTGTGAGACTCTAAGCTTTGACTAAAAAAGGAAGTATGTCTCTAGCCCTCATGGTTGCAGAGTAAAGGCTGAAAAATGTGACCCCTAATGGCTGTAACCAGATGGTCTATAACAATGATCCCAAATATATTGTAGGGTAAATCTCACATACGTGAATTCTGAGGTCCTAACTCCTGATTTTTGAGCAATCTGGGTTGGCAATACTGAGGGCTGCATAATGATAATAGCTGGCTCCTCACCTGCCATTGCGCTGAGCAGACGCTGACTGGCACTCGCTGAGTTCTTATGTAGCCAGTGTGGGCAGCCTCTGGTGGGCAATGACTAGTAGGGGTTAAGCGATACTAATTCAGTTACAAGCCCCACACAGGCTACATGAGCTCCTCACAGTTTCTCCCACAAACACCTTTGCTCTTTCTCCCAAACTGCCCCTTATACATACGGCAGTCTCCCAGTCTGTGCTAACCACCCCCTCATCCTCTTTCCAAGTCCTCACACCTCACCTCTGCCACAACATGTGCGGGAAACTGCTATCTGGTAAAAGCCTAGTAGGTGACAAACCCTAATTACTGAACCTGATTGGCTAAGAATTACAAACACGGCCAGTCTGTGCTAATTCATCTTTGCCGACTCACCCACTTGTTTGTCTCATCCGCCTCCTCGGTCTTGTCTTTCAGACTGTACGCTCTGGGAGGCAGGGATTGTCATTTAGCTCAGTGGGGTTGTATTATGAATGTTAACTAATAATAATGGTGATGAAGATATCTTTGCAAATGAGACTTGAGATGAGACAGGGAATAGATACAGCTAAGAGATCCAGGAAGACTCGTCCAGAAGAGCACAGAGGATGCATGGAGGGACCACAAGCAGGCTGCTGTTAGCAGAGCAGAAGGAGGGGTGTGAAGTAGGTGGGACAAGGTTGGTAGAAGGTTTCAGAATCCGGGAGAGGTTTGAACAGTTCAATGGATGGAGACGGAGCCTCCTCTGTTTTCCATTTATAGCCTCCCTTGAATACCTGACGGTCAGTGCCTTCAGAAATGCCACCCTCATACCTAACCCATATGAAAGAAAGCAGCTTCCGAGGGGTTCTGGGAAGGACAGCAGTGACAGGAAGAAAAATAACTCCCGCGGAGTCCTTGCTCTGTTGCTGCTGCCGCCTCTCGTGCGGCCAAGCTAAATTCAAATGCTGGGGAAACATTAACAGCTGCAGTGAAGTCCAACTACTTCCTTGCTTTTGTGCCTGGCACATGTTCATTTCTTTTCATGCTCGCACTCATGATGCAGGGCACTGGGTGATATGAGATGCGTGGTTTGAAGGGTGGTGGCCAAGGGTAGATTACATACACAGCAGATTACGGACTGTTTTTCAAAAGGGAGCAGAACAAGTGGACATGGAAAAATGCGTATGGTCCCATTGTGTCCCTATCATTATTTGGTCACCTGGGTGCAAGTACATTTACCCAGCTGGCATGCCCGCATTGGGGACCTGCAGACTAGTAATACATGCTTTGGTAAGTGCCACGAGCCTCCTTGCATTGTTTGCAGTTGCAGCACTGTGCCCGTGTTTGAATGTTCGGCTCTTATTGTCAAGGGCCTTTTGGCAGACGAAAGAGTAAAGGCCAAAGATTTTCACACTTAGAACCTAGCTTTGTATTTAGACACCTAAATAAAATCGGCCTGACTTTCTGGGGCATGGAGCATCACAATTTCCATTGATTTATAGCATTGTCAATGGAAGCTGGCTTCAGCTTGCTTCGCAGGTGCACAGCACTTCTGAAAATCAGCCCACTTCCATTTAGACGCCAGTGATTGGCTGACTTCTTCCCCTTTTGTATCATATATACCATGCGCCAGTATAACGCAGCCTCTTTACCTACCTTCTTTGTAATCTGTCTCCCTTTATCAGTCAACACTTCCAGCTGCTAAATTAAGTGGAGATCACTCTTCTGAACATTCCAAAGATCAGATCTGGGGGGAGAGGGGAGGAATTTGTGAATTTTGGATCTAGCTTTGGCTATAAAACATCCCCAAAATTTGGGGGTGTTCCAATATGGATGTTTGAGTCAAGCCCCTCCTGGCTCTCTAACATGTACTAGGTTTTCCTAGTAATGGGGACAGCTGTGGTCTCCACATTGATTCTGGTAGAGCAAGTGTTTGGGTTGCATTTCTGATGCAGGCCTGACCCAGAGTCCATTGAAACAGACAACAGAAAGACACCCACTGATTCTGGTAGGCTTTGGATCAGGTTCTTAGCTGACTGCCTAAGGATGTAAGAAATGTAGCCAAACTCTAAAAATCTAAGTCTCAGAGTTCAAAATCATTACTTGAAGTTATGCTGCCCCTTTAAATTTGTTGTAAACTTTGCTGACCCTGAGTTTCCTGAGTCACAAACAGCGAGTTATTTTAAGATCTTAGCACCGTTCAGTTTCATTTCAGTGTAAACAATACCAGAGATGGAACAGTTTTTGGCACAAAGGAGCTGCTTAAGTATATTGAAGTGCCATTGCTCGTTTGGTTTTCCCTTCAGGGATTAGATAGTTCAGGTGCTAAATGAGTCACAACACTGAAAAGCAGAGAGCACCACAAACAAGTGCGGTTTTCCCCCTGAAAAAAAGAAACAGTGAATATCGGTATTATTGTTTATTTATAATACCATAGCTCCTATGATCTGTGCTGTTCCAACACAGAAGAAAGTGACACTCCCTGTTCCCTTGCAATCTACAGGAGAGAACAGGTGGATGCAGACAGATGGGGGAATAAAAGGGAAACAATAAGATAATATTGATTAGCATGATAGGCAACGGTCTCAGTGCGTCAACAGCCTAGCCGTTGTCAAGGTTTTGGCATACGAGCCCTCAGAGCCTTTCTAACCTTTCAGCATCACTTTGATATACATTTCCTTTGCGTTCCGGAGAGGGATTCGCTTGACGGGATTTGGGCAGGCTGTTCTGAGAAGCATCCTGTTTATAATCTGGGCACTGCACAGTCCAGCACTCTGATACTCTGTGGAGAGTCTCTTTATTTTTGCTGCTCAGACCCTTACATTAGCATCTCCTCACAACAATTTATTTCTATGGCCCTGACTGGAAGCAAAGTGTATTCTAGCAAACTTGACCGTTTATATTTTTCCATGAAAAGAGAAATAGGCCCAGTATGCTGTGCTCAGATCTGGAATCCAATTTCCCCAGAGTTTAGTGGGTGTTTGGAGCTGGGGTTGTGGTTTGGGATCATCTCTAGTTAAATAGCTCCAAGAATCGCCAGTCTCAGTAAACCGAGACGCAAAATTGCCAACTCTTGCAATTTTGAGCATGAGTCTTGCAATGTGATAGAACCTCAGAGTTACGAACACCAGAGTCACAAACTGACCAGTCAACCACACCCCTCATTTGGAACCGGAAGTATGTAGTCAGGCAGCAGCAGAGACAAAAAACAACAACAAAACAAATGCAGTAGAGTACTGTGTTAAATATAAACTACTAAAAATAAAGGGAAAGTTTAAAAAAAGATTTGACAAGGTAAGGAAACTGTTTCTGTGCTTGTTTCATTTAAATTAAGATGGTTAAAAGCAGCATTTTTCTTCTGAATAGTAAAGTTTCAAAGCTATATTTAGTCAATGTTCAGTTGTAATGTTTTGTTCAGAGATATGAACATTTCAGAGTTACGAACAACCTCCATTCCTAAGGTGATCGTAACTCTGAGGTTCTGTTGTATTAGTCTTGTGGATTCTCAGCTGGTGTAAGCTGCCATAGTTTCATTACACCAGCTGAGGTTCTCCCCTGTGGTGTTCTTAAAGCCTCAGCTCCTGGAGTCATGTTGTTATATCAGGAGAGAGTCATAGATTTTAAGGCCTGAAGAGACCATTATGATCAACTAGTCTGACCCCCCTTCATACATTTCTTTTTTTAAAAAAAAGTAAGTTTCTAACTCTCCTGGTTGCAGAGAAAACTTGAAATCATGAATCATAAAGGCTCAGAAACAAGAAAGCAAATAAAAAGAATCCCAGGTATATGTTTTAATCACATGATTTGGCTTAAAAGTATGATTTTGGGGACTCATGACCTTGAATGGTTGGAGCTGACAATACTGGGACAGGATGATGTGGGATTTAATTATAATTTTTTAATGGAATGTCAAAAAATCAGGGAGTGGAGGTGGATAATATAAGTTTTGTAGGGTGGAAAGCCGTACCTTGAAGGGCCAGATCTCCACTGGTATGAACTGCCAAATTAATACAAAGCTCTGGGCCAAATATTTTAGGTTTAGTCAGTGATGGAGGAGAGGGGAATGGAATGGCCTTATTGCCCTTACTCATCAGTATTACTCAGAAGGGCTGCTCTACTCCATCACATACAGTCTATATATCTACACAGCGAACACATATTTGATAGTGGGCTCTTTAATGTAGCACACCAAAGTATAGGAAGATACAATGGCTGGACGCTGATGCTAGATAAATTCAGACGAAATAAGGTGTACATTTTTAACAGTGAGGGTAACTAATCATTGGAACAATTTACAAAGGGTAGTGGTAGATTCTCCATCACTGGCAATTTTTAAATCAAGATTGGATGTTTTTCTAAAAGACCTGCTCTAGTTCAACCAGGAATTATTTCAGGGAAGTTCTCTGGCCTGTGTTACACAGATGTCACAGCAGTCCTTCCTGGCCTTATAACCTATTAATCTTCAATGGTCCAGGGATCTGGACATGAGGGAGTAGGGGGAAGGAAACAAGGAGATGGAATAAATCAGGTGGAAAAAGGGTTTAACTCTAACAGAGGGTTTGACTCTTTGCATGGACCACTCACCAGATCACAGGAAGAGCTACATTTGGGGAGTTCGTATTGGGTTACATCTTGTGACAGACTGACAATATCTTGCAATATTCTGAAAGAACTTTATGGAATTAAGTTTAACATCTTTGGGTCCATTGTATTAAAAACACAGTTGTGTATGTGTTACTGTATATATGTACCTTCTCTAGGAGACTGGCTAATGCAATCTCTGGAAGGTATTAGGAACTTCACAGTTATTGTTCCAAAAAGTCCTTTAAAGTGGATTTCCTAGGAAGTATTTAGGGAATGCAAATGACCCTCTTCCCAGACCTGAAGAAGAGCTCTGTGTAAGCTCGAAAGTTTGTCTCTCTCACCAACAGAATCATAGAACCATAGGGTTAGAAGGGAACGCAAGTGGCATTTAGTCTAACCCCCTGCCAAGATGCAGACTTGAATGTGTCACAGTTCAGGGCAACTGCACTTGTATTGAAGTAGGTCCAATAAAAGATATTTCCTCACCCACCGTGTCCCTCTCTAAATTCTCCTTTCTGAAGCTATGCCCTGGAGAGGAAAACCCATTGTCTACCACTTATCTGCTCTGGGAAACTCCAGATCAAAGACCCCTGAACCATGTAAAGGGTGGCCTAAACCTGTGATGAGCATTCTTATTCTAAGCTGAAGCTATGATGAACTTGTAACCACCAGGAATCCCCCTTTGGGTAGGGGTTTGAGGGGCTGCCCCTACCAGAATCCACATTAAGGTTAGGGTGATCTCTGGTAAATTTATTAGCATGCACGTAGGTTCTTTTAGGGTTTTAATTTTTTTTGGTAGTGCTTTTCCCCTTAAGAATAAAGTAGGCTTGCTTAGAAAGACCTAATTGTGGGTGATTACACTGTTACTTGTCTCTGAGGAGAGAAACCAGCAGGTGCCCAAAGGGAAACCTGTCTGTGCTGGGAATAACACAGCGAAGGCAGGGAACTGTGCAGCCTGGAAATACTCCAGTCAGAAGGGAGCAGGACGCGGGTCTTCACTCAAGAGAGGCAACAGCTGGGGAGCTGGAAGCCTGAGAATGGGGGCCATTGCTGGACCACTGAGGGGAAATACAGGTGCAGTTTCCCTGAACTGTGACACTTTAAAGGCTGCAGACAGACTCCTGCAAGATGTGTACATAGGACTCCCACCCAGTTTTGCAGACAAAGACGTTTCTTATCAAATGCAAATAATAAGAGAGGCTACCAAGGGGAAGGCAAACTTATGCTCCACATTTAAAAAAACCCAACCAATCCTCAAATCCTCCTTCACCCTCACAAGGCCTTAGGGATATTGGGAGTTAGTTACATCAGGGACCATTTTGCCCCCAGGTGCCCCAGAATTGGGTGGGGAAGGCAGAAAAGTGGCTTAAAGACATCTTTCTCACCCTGCCCTCCTCTGAGTATAAAGTTGGTGCTGGTGAGAATTGGACCCATGAGGTGAAATCCTGGCCTTATTGGCCAAGTTCCCATTGAGTTCAGTGAGGCCAGGGACTCAGCTGCTATGTTTAAGGTCAGGACAGATTTTCTATGGAAATGTTTTTGTTTTAACTGGAAAAAAATTTGAAGTCTGAGAGCTTTGTTCATTTGAAAAAAAAAAAAATCAGTTACCAAGATTGCTTGGTAACGGCAGTTCCACTAAGGCTGGGAAGCAGCATTCACCTGTATTTCAGATCTGCCCAGAATTCACCCACCTAGAACCGGTGCAAAGATCTTCAGCACATTTTTTGAAAAATCTGTTATTTCCGAGCTTTGCATTGTCTTTTCTTCTCACAAGCTCTTTGCATGTCAGTACTTAACTAACCATGGGAAAGGGAGAGAGGCAGACACTATCAGTCTAAGATCAAACAACCAAAACCATACCAGTCTTTTGAAGCTAAAACAGCTGATAGACGTTTAGCACCAGAACTGGAAAAACAGCACTGCCTGTACAAAGACCAGAGTGAGAGGCACTTTGGGAATAATCCAGCTCATACAAAACTCACATTCCAATTCCCCTTTATTTCTTTCCATAAGGACGGATCCCCTAGTACCCAGAGCCTGTCTGCATCTCACGATGATATACCGCTCCCCTGGAGTCCGGCCTATCAAGAGAAAATTGGGGACATGGTAGATCATGGTTGCTGGGGCCCCACCTCCGTCCAGTTCACTTTATTTACACAGATGTTTCAGATATTTTTGAGGGCCCTGAGTTGGGGGCCTGAGTACAATTGTCCCCCGCCCGTACCCACCTCCCCGCTTCCCCTCTCTTGTCAGCCCTGAAGTGACCTTGACAAGGAAGGAACAGCTTCTACCACTATGGGAAGATGGCTCTTATGCACTGGATCCCTCCCATTCCACCTTGGCCCCCTCCCATCATGACACTGGCTTCTGGCTCCCTCTACAATGTTCCTGTATTCAGTCTTCATGAATCCATCTCTCTCCACTCCCCCAGTTCAGCAACTCTGATGTTTTGTATTTACCCCTTGAGCTCTCCTGGCATCCAGTGCATACATATCCCACTTGGCCCCAGTCAAGAAGCTGTACATTCTGCACTCTGGGCAGTCAAATGGGTATGCAAATTATTTAATGAGCTAATTTGCATATAACCATAAAACTGGCATCCGCATGCCTTGCCCCAAGCAGTGGCAGCAGTAGGACATGAAGCTGCACAAAACTTGGCAGCTGTATCTGGGGAGGGCATGGAGGGTGTCAGGGATGCTAGGTAGGCAGGTGGGGGCTCCAGTATTTGGGATGAGGAAGAGCTGGAAGGTGTTGAGGTATGGGGTGGGGGGAAGCTGGGGGATGAGTAGGGTTGTCTGGGGCCAGTACTGGAGTCCTCACCTTTTGTTCCCCTCTGGCTCATCTTGCTCTTTCTACTGCCAGGGCCTGCCCCTCCTCCTGGCTGCTCCTTCCCCACTCGGATCCAGCAGGGGGAGTAGCAGACACCAGCCCAATCCTTGGCGCCTGCCAGCCGCACTTAACAGCCCAACTGGAGGTACAACCCCTCAGCTGTGCCGCAGCAAGGCCTGACAACAGGGCTACCCTGACCATCACACCCGACGTACCCTGTGGTCTGTAATAGATGATGATTATACAGGGCCCAATTCTGATCTCAGACTGGTGTGAATCTGGAGTGACTGCACTGAAGTCAACACAGACACCGTTCAGACTTAAAGGCAACATGACAAACTTTACAAGTGTTGCTTGCTTAAGTATCACAAAGGGACACGCTCCTCAGGTACCTGCCAGAAGCAAGTAAAATCCATCCACAGTGGGTGAGGTTTGATCCTCTGTGTCCGTTTGTCATTCCTGTGCATGCCTGATCTGGGGGCAGTATGAAATCTCTACCTATCATTGCAGGATTGCACAGTGTAGAGAGATAGAGAGTGTGTGTGAGTGAGAGATATTTTGTAGATTAAATGACTTTGTATTTTTTAATCTAACAATTTAGGGTGGCTTTTCACATCATTACATTTTTTCAAGCTGCCTTATCTACCAGTTGATTTCCTCCATTTCTTTGTTTGTTTGTTTTTTGTTTTCATGCTGATCCTTTTAAGCCCTTAATATCAGCCCCTCTTTAGAGATCCTGAGCCTCATTCATTAAAGCGTGAGATGAAAGCCAGGACAGACTTAACTCTCATTTCCCAGACCTTGATGTATATTTGTTTGCTTTTTTTTTCCATTGCTTTCTTATTTCAGTGAGAAACAAACCTAACTAAAGAGGTAGTTCTCACAAAGCCATCAGACAAAACCACAGAGACCAGACAGACTGTGAAATAGTGGCTTCATGGGACTCCAGATTTGCATGAACTTTCAGCGACACCATTTGGTGTTCCATTCCAGTTTGATCTTATTTATGAATGTAATAGCATTTATTACTGATTTTATCTGTAAAGATAACATGGCTTCCCCTAGCTAGCTTCTGGTTCTCAGATGTAATGTCTGTGTGTTTCTCAGCTGAGTTCTTTAAAAAACAATTTTATTGACATTTCAGTGGTGTTGTTATTATTAATATTTATTATTTGAATTGCCATCATACCTAGGGGCTTCTCTCACAGACCAGGCCTCCATTGTGCTAGGTGCTGTATAACATAACACAAAGATGGTCCCTGCTTCAAAGAATGTACTATCTAGATATAGAATATAAGTATTAGCATTTTGTTTCTTCTGACACAATAATGCATTTTGAGCCAGATCCAATCACCGTGAGTGGAACTATGGCAATTTACATTCACTGAGGACCTGGCTCTTTGTGCCTAATCATTTACAATACAGCATATTAAATGAAGACATGGGGTCAAACTTTCAAGCGTTCAGCACCGATAATTGGGGTCGTATTTTCAAAAGAGCTCAGCTCTCCGCTTGGGCACCTACATGAGATCCAGATTTTGAAAAAGCCCCCAGCTGCTCCCACTTCAACACTTACATGCAGATTTTCCAAAGGACTCAGCACCCAACAGGCACTTAGTGTGCTGAGCAATTTGGCAAATCAGGCCATGTATTTGAGTTCCTAAATGGGTGCTGAGCAACTTATAGAATCATAGAATCATAGAATATAAGGGTTGGAAGGGACCCCAGAAGGTCATCTAGTCCAACCCCCTGCTCAAAGCAGGACCAATTCCCAGTTAAATCATCCCAGCCAGGGCTTTGTCAAGCCTGACCTTAAAAACCTCTAAGGAAGGAGATTCTACCACCTCCCTAGGTAACGCATTCCAGTGTTTCACTACCCTCTTAGTGAAAAAGTTTTTCCTAATATCCAATCTAAACCTCCCCCACTGTAACTTGAGACCATTACTCCTCGTTCTGTCATCTGATACCATTGAGAACAGTCTAGAGCCATCCTCTTTGGAACCCCCTTTCAGGTAGTTGAAAACAGCTATCAAATCCCCCCTCATTCTTCTCTTCTGCAGGCTAAACAATCCCAGCTCCCTCAGCCTCTCCTCATAACTCATATGTTCCAGACCCCTAATCATTTTTGTTGCCCTTCGCTGGACTCTCTCCAATTTATCCACATCCTTCTTGAAGTGTGGGGCCCAAAACTGGACACAGTACTCCAGATGAGGCCTCACCAATGTCGAATAGAGGGGAACGATCACGTCCCTCGATCTGCTCGCTATGCCCCTACTTATACATCCCAAAATGCCATTGGCCTTCTTGGCAACAAGGGCACACTGCTGACTCATATCCAGCTTCTCGTCCACTGTCACCCCTAGGTCCTTTTCCGCAGAACTGCTGCCTAGACATTCGGTCCCTAGTCTGTAGCTGTGCATTGGGTTCTTCCGTCCTAAGTGCAGGACCCTGCACTTATCCTTATTGAACCTCATCAGATTTCTTTTGGCCCAATCCTCCAATTTGTCTAGGTCCTTCTGTATCCTATCCCTCCCCTCCAGCGTATCTACCACTCCTCCCAGTTTAGTATCATCCGCAAATTTGCTGAGAGTGCAATCCACACCATCCTCCAGATCATTTATGAAGATATTGAACAAAACCGGCCCCAGGACCGACCCTTGGGGCACACCACTTGATACCGGCTGCCAACTAGACATGGAGCCATTGATCACTACCCGTTGAGCCCGACAATCTAGCCAGCTTTCTACCCACCTTGTAGTGCATTCATCCAGCCCATACTTCCTTAACTTGCTGACAAGAATACTGTGGGAGACCGTGTCAAAAGCTTTGCTAAAGTCAAGAAACAATACATCCACTGCTTTCCCTTCATCCACAGAACCAGTAATCTCATCATAGAAGGCGATTAGATTAGTCAGGCATGACCTTCCCTTGGTGAATCCATGCTGGCTGTTCCTGATCACTTTCCTCTCATGTAAGTGCTTCAGGATTGATTCTTTGAGGACCTGCTCCATGATTTTTCCAGGGACTGAAGTGAGGCTGACTGGCCTGTAGTTCCCAGGATCCTCCTTCTTCCCTTTTTTAAAGATTGGCACTACATTAGCCTTTTTCCAGTCATCCGGGACTTCCCCGGTTCGCCACGAGTTTTCAAAGATAATGGCCAATGGCTCTGCAATCACAGCCGCCAGTTCCTTCAGCACTCTCGGATGCAACTCGTCCGGCCCCATGGACTTGTGCACGTCCAGCTTTTCTAAAAAGTCCCTAACCACCTCTATCTCCACAGAGGGCTGGCCATCTCTTCCCCATTTTGTGATGCCCAGCGTAGCAGTCTGGGAGCTGACCTTGTTAGTGAAAACAGAGGCAAAAAAAGCATTGAGTACATTAGCTTTTTCCACATCCTCTGTCACTAGTTTGCCTCCCTCATTCAGTAAGGGGCCCACACATTCCTTGGCTTTCTTCTTGTTGCCAACATACCTGAAGAAACCCTTCTTGTTACTCTTGACATCTCTGGCTAGCTGCAGCTCCAGGTGCGATTTGGCCCTCCTGATAACATTCCTACATGCCCTAGCAATATTTTTATACTCTTCCCTGGTCATATGTCCAACCTTCCACTTCTTGTAAGCTTCTTTTTTATGTTTAAGATCCGCTAAGATTTCACCATTAAGCCAAGCTGGTCGCCTGCCATATTTACTATTCTTTCGACTCATCGGGATGGTTTGTCCCTGTAACCTCAACAGGGATTCCTTGAAATACAGCCAGCTCTCCTGGACTCCTTTCCCCTTCAAGTTAGTCCCCCAGGGGATCCTGGCCATCTGTTCCCTGAGGGAGTCGAAGTCTGCTTTCCTGAAGTCCAGGGTCCGTATCGTGCTGCTTACCTTTCTTCCCTGTGTCAGGATCCTGAACTCAACCAACTCATGGTCACTGCCCCCCAGATTCCCATCCACTTTTGCTTCCCCCACTAATTCTACCCGGTTTGTGAGCAGCAGGTCAAGAAAAGCGCCCCCCCTAGTTGGCTCCTCGAGCACTTGCGCCAGGAAATTGTCCCCTACGCTTTCCAAAAACTTCCTGGATTGTCTATGCACCGCTGTATTGCTCTCCCAGCAGATATCAGGAAAATTAAAGTCACCCATGAGAATCAGGGCATGCGATCCAGTAGCTTCCGTGAGCTGCCGGAAACTTGGGAAATCCAGCCCACGTAGCCGGATTCTCCTCCATTGACTCCAGTGGAGTTACTCCTGATTGACACCAGTGTAAGAAAGGGCAGGATCATACCCACAACAATCAATACTTTGCACTAGTCAGCACTCCTATAGCCACAGCTGGAAGCTTCCATGTCTGTGGGGACTGGAGGATCAAAATGAAAAGGGGACACCTGTCATTCCTCATTCCCCACACGCATCCCACCCCTCCTCTCCCCTCTCCTCCTGGGCTGGTCCTGCTCCTGCCAGCTGGGCTGGTCACTGCCGCCAGCCAGACCCCACTCTGGCCTGCTGGTGCCAGGGCCACCCGCCACCCACTTGTGGCATTAGCAGTGCCTCTCTGGTGCCATCACACAGCTCTGCCTAGAAGCACAGGTGTGGCGGCTCTCCCTGTGGGCTGAGGAGAATGAACGTGAGAGGGAACATTTAAGTGTGCTGTTTTAAGTCTCCAGATTCGCAGGACAGATTGCTGAAAAATGGGACCATCCGGGGGTGGGGAAACCCAAACAAACAAGCTTTTCCCATGCTCACAGTGATCTCAGACAGCTTTCTGACAGCCTGGGAAGGGGAACTGCAGCTCTGTGTCCTTAGACTGTTTGCCCGAGCTGCTACCACACTCCTTCTCCCCTGTCTATTCAGGTCAGCCAATCTTTCCTTTCCTTTCCTCCCTAGGTACCCGGCCATGGCTGTGCCCGAGCTCAGAGCAGCCAACACCACCACTTCCAGGGGCCTTAAAGAAAAGTAATTTAGCTTAAAGTAGGAGGGTCAGTGGTCAAGACACTAACTTGCGAGACTTGGGTTCAATTCACTGCTCCACCACAGACTGCTTGTGTTTCACCAAGGTCCGGTCTGCACTACAGACCTATATTGGTATAACTATGTCGCTCAGTGGTGTGAAAAATCCACCTCCTTGAGTGACGTTGTTATACTGACCTAACAAAGACTAGCCCTCAGTCTCTCTGTGCCTCAGTTCCCGCTGGGGATAATAGCACTTCCCTATCTCACGGAAGTGTTGTGAGGATCACAACATTAAAGACTGTGGGGCACTCAGGTACTACAGCAATGGGGACATATAAGTACCTTAGATAAAACAAAAATTATAAATGATGAGTTAAGAGCTAATTGATGCCTGTGTCAGGCCAGGTGCCCTGGGGATGAGGAGGCCTGATGAGTCCCTTTCTCCCCACTAATCCTGTGCAGGAAGCCACCAGGATTTGATCACCTGTATCCCCCAAGCCTGGAAAGAGATGCTCTGCAGGCAAGGTGTGCTGTCCCACAGGGCTGTGTCTGCACCAAAAGGGGGAAGGTGAAAGGCAAGATGGAAATTAGGAAGCCTAGGTGAGCATTTGAAGGTGCAAACAGCTTCAGCCATAGAACCAAAGAGCAACAAATTCTCCAATATTATCAGAAGCAGGAACCTGTGGGAGAATCAGTGGTTCTGCTGGAAGTCCAGGGAATAGATTCACTATGAGCACATGCTTAAATTCAATTGAAATCAGTGGGATTTATACACATGCTTAAAGGTCAGTACGTACTTAAGTCCATAACTGACTTGGAACCTAGAATGTCAAGACATTGCAGAGATGCCTCAGTCTTCAAAGGATGTTGGGGGGAAGACAGTGATGGAAACCCATTGGCTTCAATTGAGCTATTCCCAGTTTACACCAGTTTCAGTGAGGGGAGAATGGGTACAACCAATGTGAGATTAGACCCCAGCCCTATATTTTCAAAATTACATAAGGCATAGAGTCTCACTTTGCAGATATGGTTTAGGTTTTTTCAAAGGATCAAACAATTGAGTGGATATGAGAATAACCAAAATTCCATCAGATAAGTTTTTAGAACTTACTAGGGAATATATATGTATTAGTTCCTTAGGACCAGTTAGTCCATGATTGTGCACTATGTGGTTCTTCTCACACCTTTCTCTGAAGCATCTCTGATGACAGGACCTGGACTGAATGGACCACTATTCTGATCTAGCATGGCAAGTCCTGTGTTCCTATGGTTGTTGGTTGTGTAGCACAGTTGGGGTTAAAACTTATTACAACATGGTTTATTCTGCCCAGTGTTTGTGGAGAGAGAAAACTCCATTTCATTCTATCCATCTTAGGGATCCATATTTTTGCCCATTGGTGTAGGGGTAGGTAAGATGGATAGGTAAGAGGCACCACAGTGTCCCACAGCCAGGGACAGAAGCCAAAAATCATAGCAGCTAGTCTTCTGTTTTAACCATTAGACTATAACTCCTACCTTGATTGATAGTAAGTACCCCAGTCACAGAGTTAGGACTAATATGTATCTAATTTTTTTTTTTAAACTACGTGTCTTTCCGCTAACTAAGGGGGGAACAGTTCTCATGAGTTCCACATGTGGAATCTACGTTCTGTGCTAACTGAGTCAGTTTTGTGAAGAATGGGAAACAGAAAGATGTAGCTATCTGAGGAAAAACATTCCGATACCTTACATTGTATTTATTTCAATAGTGCCCCGTAGTACCAAAGCAGTGAACTTGTGAACTTCCCTAAATGTTACTGATTATCTCAACTTAATTGTTTTTGTAGCAATTGCTTCCATAGTTACTGCTGCTCCCTTGATTGTATTTTCCCACTGCACTTAGAGCTTGTCTACCTTTCTCTTAAGGAGACCATGACAATCAATTTAGACCCTAAGTCTCACCTACTTAAAATCCACTGGGGACTGGTGTCTGGATTCCACTGCTTTCCCTGCTAAACTCACAATTCCATTGCCGATGAATTTAAAAGGGAAAACAGCCACTATTTCAGTGTGACACATTCAAACAGCACTGACCACACTGCCCTTGCTGGGTATTCAGCTGCAGGTCAGAGCATAAGTATTCAAAGGGGCCCCAGAACCACAAATTTAAAGTGGGCCACAACTATATAATTTAATGCCCCCTTCCCATGGCTTCTTCCTTTTGCCATCCATCATAAAAGTCCACCTACACCATACTCTCAGCTCTGCATTCTCCCTTACATCTGCTTTGCAGCTCCCCAATTTGGCCCCAAGTGAAAGTTAGAGCAGTTCAGAAGCAAATTATTAATTATGATGAAGTTAGACTAGTGTAAAACCAATGCTAGTAAGGTCAGAGTCAGCCCCAATGAATCAATTTGGCCCCCAGTGTAAGTTAGAGCTGGTCAGAAGCTGCTCTAAATTACACCCAGCTGTCTATTGCCCCACAGGGTCATTTTGGCAACCAGGAATAGCCAGGAATATTCTGGGCATACCCCTTTTGGCCCAGCCACACCTTTACACCAAGGGCTGTGACATGGTGGCATAGAGCCACCTTGCCAGCTCTTTGCTATCCCAGGAATCCCCTTATGCTGAGAAATTACTAAGTGCATGAGTCCACTAGGTTTAAAGCCCCTTTGTGCCAGTGGAGTAGGGCATAGTAACCAAGCCTGATATTTCCAACACTTCATCAATTCCTGCTGATATCATCAGTGCTGCATATGGTCTGGCAAACAAACAGACAATGGAGTGAACAAATTTCAAACAACAAGAAAGCCTGGGGTTATCATTGTTGATGCAAACCACAATTTTGGAAGGGGTGTTAATCCTCATGCCTCAGGATTTAAGCCAATCCACTAGAAATCAGGAAAAGATCTAATGTGGGGGGGAAGGGGGCAGATTATCCCACCTCTGCTGCTGTGGGGTTCTTACACCTGGCTGCTATGCAATGCTGGTCCCAGAATATTCGATAGACATGGTGGGTGAGGTAATATCTGTATTGGACTAACTTCTGTTGGTGAGAAAGACAAGCTGGTGAAAGACACCTGGTGACTGCCAAAGCCAGGACATGGAACTATACAGGCCTTATGTCTGAGCCACTCTAGGGAGTCCTATTGGTTCTTTCTCTCTTAAGACCCCAATCCTGTGAGGTGCTGCACACCAACAGTTCCCACTGAAGTCTGTGGAAATGCATGGAGCTCTGTGCCTTGTAGGACTGGTGTAGGACAGAGACACAGCCCTGTAGAAAAGTCAATGGAAAAAGGATGCAATCAGTGGTTTTCTGGGAGAGAGCCATAAGTTATCAGCAGTTGGAAGTGTGTCCCCTTTAAAAAGTGCAACTCTCAACAGCAGCACAGCCAGAAAGTTAATGGAAGGGAGGCACTCACATACCAGACCCAGCAGGTTGACTGGAGCAGTCCCAGTTGTTGGAATCATCATCAAAGGGTGTGTCCACAGAGGAGGGGTGATGCAGATCTCCTCCTCGTTCTGTTAATTGCTTGCAGCAGAGTGGTGTGTAGCCCTGCATTTCTGAGTGCGAACATCATACTAATGTTTTGCTGCCTTGCTTTCAAGCCAGGCCAGCTTTTATCTTTGGCACAAACCTCAGTCCCAAATCTCTGCCAAACCAATACAGATGTTTTAACACCCACCAGCGCCCAGATAATTATAAACAGAGCTGATAGTCTGTTTGGGGATACTTTTTTCTTAGTTGACTGAACTTCCAGCCATTCTATGCATCCCCCCTTACATCAGAGCTTTGAAAGACCTTCCTATGGTCTAAATTGCTAATATTAATTATGTCATGGTAGCAGCCTAGCAGCCCCAGACAAGATTGGGATACCATTGTGCTAGGTGCAGTATCTAGTAAGAAACAGTCCCTCCCCCAAAGAGTTGATAATCTCAGTAGATAAAACAGACAAAAGAAAGATTATTATTCCTGGGGGAGAACTGAAGTCCAGAAAGGTCCAGATATTTGGGGCTTTTTCTTACATACAGGCCTTTTACCCCCCACCCTCTGTCCTGATTTTTCACGCTTGCTATCTGGTCACCCTATAGGCCAGTGTTTTGTGTTTGTACAGTGCCTAGCTCCTGGGTGCTACCACAATATCAGCCATTGATAATAATAAGTGACTTGCATCAGGGCATAGAGAAAGTCTGGTGGACCTGGAATTTGAACCTGCATCTCTTGAATCCTAGTCCACTGACTTAACCATAAAGCTATCTTTCCTCCCAGGGCTAAAGGGTGCACACTGGACATCCTACAAGAGTCCTGGTGAGACAATGCAGCCCCTTCTGTACTGACCAGTGGCACGCTTCTTGTGCGCAGGGAGTCAGGTGCTGCTCCCTTTTGAAGGGTATCACAGCTCATGCTGCCGTGTGTGCTCCCAGGGGCATTCTGCTGCTAAGGTAGAGCACCTTGGTATCCCTGTGCCCACAACTTGAGCTGTCTCTGAGAAAGGTTAGATGAGAGCCCTGTACATGACACCATCTGGGCCTTAAGGTGCATGGGAAGCTTTGGTGTATGAGGAAGGAGAACCAGGTGCATGGACTTTAATGGGATAATACCCTTGACTGACAACACCAGATTTGCTTCACCCAAGCTATCAAATGGCCACCTGATGGGAATGATATCTGACCGTGATCAGCCCAGATCTGATCACAAGCACTGCTCTCCCCCATATCCCACATTACTAATCCCCAGAGCAGCCTGAGAGTTTGAAAACAAAAAATGTACAATGTGGAATCTCTTGTCAGCACTTCTCAGGCTTGAAGGAGGTTTTCATCTGACATTATTCCAGTTTGTTTCCTGTTGCCTTGGAGACCACTTTAAATTAAACACTAATATTTTGAAAGAGAATATGATTCTAAATCACCTGCAATGCAACATTCCATTCTAATGACATTATCATATCATTAAGTGTGTGTGTGTGTGTGTGTGTAATGACTTTGAAGTGCTTCTGGTAACACTGCATTTAGGTTTAAAAAAACCTGTACTTTTCCCATGTCTCTAAGAAAAACCCTCTAAGTTCTTGTCTATAGTGAAGACGTTCTAAAAGTGTCCCCACCATTGCTAACAAAACTGAGAGTCGTAGAGTAGATAAACTTCTGTGGTTGCAGTCATTTTTAACCTCATGTCAATTAAATCAGCTCACCACCAGCCTAACTGATACAGTGTTACAAATGCCAGGAACCAAGGGCAGCAGCTACACCAGTGCAAGAAGCGGTGGGAAATTCTTGGCAGGATCAGGGAGAGAATTTGTGGGGGTGGGGAGAATATCCATAAAAGTGGGGGGAAAGCAGCTGGTCTAATGGTTAGAGCACTGGACACCTGGATTCTTCATTGATTTGCAGTGGGTCAAATCACTTAATCCTTCTGTGCCTCAGTTTTTCTGTCCACCCTTTGTCTGTCCTGTCTGTTTAGTTCTTTGGGGCGGGGACTGTCTCTTCCTATGTGTCTAGTAAGTCGGCCTTTAAGCACAATTGTAATATACATAATAATGATACATTCAGTTGTTGCCCTTTATGATGTATAAGGACAGCTGGGATGGTTGTTTGGTTTTTAATACTGATTATTTATATTGTGGTAGTGTCTAGAGGCCCCAATCAGGGATCCATTGTGCTAGGTGCTGTACAGACAGACTTAACAGGCTGCTACTACCCCAGATTTCTTTAAGCTGGTTTTCTCTTATCTGTTGCCTTAGATATCTTAGGAACATCAAGTCTTATCTTCCCTACTTTTGCTGCAGCACTTCCTGGCTGACTCTGACATCTAGACTAGGTACTTTCTCAACCCAAAATTGCATGGTTGGGTTGATAAACCTTCACAAGGAGGCCTTCTCTCCAAAGAGGATGCACTACGTAGGTATTAGGTTTCTTGCATTGACCTTTGAAGCCTCTAGAACTGGCTGCTATCAATGACAGGCTACTGAACTTGATGGACCACAGGTCTCAATCCAATATCCCAAGTCCTATGCTCCTGTAAACAGAGCACGTGAGCAGATCAGGCAGAGGAGAGCTTAACTTGCATCATCTAGATTTAAGTCCAAATAAAAAGAACCAAGCACAGCTAAAAATAAAAGCATTGCATAAAAGACAGTCACTTAATGGGAGAGTTGCAGCATAGTCTAGACAGAAGCTGTTAATTTAATTAGGTTTGGCATGGGGAGGAGGGTGTCCCTGTCCCCCTGCCCCCCCATGGTGTTGGGAAGAAAAATTTACCAGGCTGTTCTGCAAAACATATAGCCCTTGTCTACAAGAGATGTGAGCCCCAGTATGGCCCCTAGCAATACTGCAGCTCCACAGATGGTAGCAATGGAGGAAGAACTGCAGGAAACTAGGTTCACGTGGTGTTTGTATGCAGTCTCTGGCTCCACTCTGAGCAGCGTGAAGATGCTAATGCCCTGTCTACACTAGCTAGAAGCGGTAGAAGCAACAACTCTTCATCCCATTCCAGTGTGGAGGGGCTGATAGGAGAAAGCAGTCACAGTGTTCCTGTAACAAGCAGAAAATTGTAGAATCTGTGACTAAAGGACCAATGAATGGGCCTAAGTGTGTATAAGTGCCCAGGCACCATGGGTGGGTGCCTTAGAAGTTTGTATTGCAGTTACAGGGTAGAGAAGTGAAAGACTAGTCATGATCAAAGAAATGGATTCTGAATGCAGATGAAACTGTGGATGACTGAAATGGAAATCTGAAAAAAGGCTCATAGACTCTTGTTTCTAATTTGGTTTTGGGCTAAAATTTCCAAAAATCCTTAAGTGACTTAGGAGGCTAAGTCCCATTTTCAAAAGTGACTGTGATTGGCGTGAAAACAACAAGGAATCCTTGTGGCACCTTAGAGACTAACAAATTTATTTGGGCATAAGCTTTCATGGGCTAAAACCCACTTCATCAGATGCATAGAGTGGAAAATACAGTAGGCAGGTATAAAGATACAGCACATGAAAAGATGGGAGTTGCCTTACCAAGTGGGGGATCAGTGCTAATGAGGCGAATTCAATCAGGGTGGAAGTGGCCCATTCCCAACAGTAGACAAGAAGGGGTGAATATCAACAGAGGGAAAATTTCTTTTTGTAGTGCTAACGAGGCCAATGGACTGCAGGGTTCTGTTTCTGACTCTGGGATGCAGCGAGGTCTAGCCCTGACTAGAGATGGGGACTGTGGGTCAGGACCCCTGGGTTCTATTCCCACCTCTAGAAGGGAGTGTACTCTAGTGCTTAGAGCAGAGGACTGGAAGGCAAGGCACCTAGGTTTTACTCCTCTGCCACTGATTTTCTGTGTGGTCTTGGCCTAGGTGTTTAACATCTCTGTCCCTCCATTTACTCTATAAAATGGAAGCAATAATGCTTACCTCATAGGGTGTTTGGATAAACAAAACACGTTTGTAGAGCACTTGGAGATCTGTAGAGGGCAGATTCTCTATACAGAATATCTGTGCTTCTCATCCATTCACTTGAATGGAAATGGCAATACCTCACATTTAAATGAATCAGTTTGGAACAGTCTCACAACTCCACGGGGGTTATCATTTTCACACCCTCTCTCTGAGCTTTAAGACCCATTGCCAGTTTCTTTGAAACTGGCTGTAAGACACTGAACCTCCAGTCTCATTAATTAATTAATTCCCTGCTGAGCACTCTGTCATCAAGTTAGAAGGGCAGTGATGTTTGTTTAAGCAAGGAGAGACACCTGCTGTCTGCTTACTGTGTGTTCCTCACATCTCTGTGTAAAAGCCTCTCATCCATCCTTGAGCTCCCCATGCAGAGGACTTGGAACCAAGGCCCCCACACGCTGGGCGCTGAGAGGGTATTCTCTGCACCCTCAAAAAGGCTGTCATAGCAATAATGCTTATAACACATTACTCTGTAGTGCTTTCAGTGGATCTCAAAGGTGGTCACTATCAATATCCCCATTTTACAGATGGGGAAACTGAGGCACAGAGCGGTGCTGTGACTTGCCCAAAGTCACCCAGCATGCTAGTGGCAGAGGAAGGAATAAAACCCAGGCCCTTTCAGTCCTAATGTCTAGCCACTATCCCACACTGCCTCACACATACAGCTACAGAGAATCATAGAATATCAAGGTTGGAAGGGACCTCAGGAGGTCATCTAGTCCAACCCCCTGCTAAAAGCAGGACCTAATCCCCAACTAAATCAATTGGCTGTCACCTGCTCTGCTGGAGTTCTCATTTGTCTAGCCTAACCAATCAGGTCTAATGAATAGGTTCCATTCAGGTGCCAAGGTTTGGAGGAGGGGAAAAATGACCAACCCTTAATTTCTTGCCTACCCATAATAACCATGTAGCTGATGAGGCCTGCGTGACGCCACTCTCCATGGCTAATCTCTCGCCAAACATTTTTAGACCCACCAAAGGGCTGCTTGGAAATCAGGGCCCAACAAAGGTAGAAACTCACAAGCACTGTTCCCTCTAAGCTGTGCGCGTGTGTGTGCACACACAGATCCTAAACCCCATGCACACGGTGAAACAACATGTGCACAAAAAATGAAATACTACATTGGAGCCAGGCCGAAATATCATTTACAGGTGACTTTTGACATTGTTCGCCCGCCATCTATCAACACAGCCAGATTCTACTAGCTGGCACGGGGGGCAAAGGAAAGGAGGTTAAATTTCCTTTTTCTAAGTATTTTAAAATGACATTTATAAAATAACATGGTGTAAAACTATTATCACAAATTGCAAATTAAAACTTTTTAAATGTATAAGCATTTTACTCGCTTGCGCACATTTGCCTCATGGAGCACAAATTTGAACTCTGCTTCAAAAATTTACACAGAAGAAATTTTTTGCGCACACGGCCTGTCAAAAATTAGAGAGAACATTGCTCACAATCATAGATGATGAGCAAAATAAAAATCTATTTCTAGGTCATCTCCCAAAAGCAGCATGTTTCAGTGAGAGAATCCCATGGAGAGATCCTTCAATTTATTGGTACACTACTTATGTGTATGTATATCAATGGTGCCTAGAGTCCCCATCCCAGCCAGAAGAGACCCCGTTGTCCTAACTACTGTGAGCACACAGAGTAAGAAAGTCCTTGCCCCAAGGCTCTTACAGGCTGAACGGATAAGACAGATGATCAGGAACTGGAATTTCCATTCCAGGTGAAATTCCAACATTTGGATTTTTTTTTTTCATTCTAAATCAGAATGAAAAGCTGAAATTTCAAAATTTCCTGCAAAATGAAATTTCATTTTCAGTCAATCTCAGTGTTTGTTTTTGATTTTCAAGTGTCTTTCAAATGTTTTATTGTAAAAGGTAATATAAAATACATTTCTAAATGAAAAGTCACTTCCTAAGGAAAAATCAAAATGTACCATTCCAAATACATTAAATCACATTTCCACTTTTTTCCCCGAAATGAAATTTCTTTGAAATCGGCACATTCCCACAGAAAGTGTCTGTTTCAGTGGAAAGTTTTTGACCAGCTCTACTCATTATCCCTGTTTTTCAGATGGGGAAGTGAGGCACAGTGAGATCATGGCCAGAATTTTCAGAAGAGCTTGGCTTCTTGGATATCATAGCGCAAGCTAAGTTGACTTTTGGGTCCCTAAATGAGAGCTGAGCTCTGTTGAAAAGCTGGCCCCACCTGTAGCTATTGAAGGCTTGGAAATCTGACTTTAGGTGACTCACTTGGGCACACATAGTGAAATCCTGTGGCTGAGCCAGAAATATCAGCCAGCTCCCCTGAATCCCACCCTACTGTCATGACCTCAAGACCATCTCTTCTGTCTCATGCAATTCTCACTTCTTGTTTCTCTGGAAGTGGCACTAACTTCACAAGGAGTTTCCGGGAGGCACTGCATCAAGCCTGTGATATTTTCCAGCCTCTGGGGGGGAAAAAGCCCAATTAAAATAGAACATCATTAATTCTCCTTCTGGTAGAATAAACATCTCCAGTGGAAATGAATTTTGGGGCATGTTATTTACTGTACCTATCAAGCCTCTGCTACTCTGACAGGGCTGGGCTAAGGACTGGGTGAAGTCAGTTCTCCCTGGCCAACCAGGGAAGGCCACAGCCTATAGTGGTCCTGTGCCTGACCCCTTAAAACACAGCGACTGTACTTACTGTTAAGATGGCAGGAGAGGACAGGTTGTTAGTGCTACCATGGCTCTATTGGGGCCACAGAAGAGAAAAGAGCCTCTTTTCAACTTTTTCAATTTACATTCAGTAAATGTCTAATCCCTGTTAATGGTTCTTACCAAGCAATTTGCCTCAATAACTGTAGGCCTATCTTGACATGAGTTACATGACATAAGTATGACTTCATTTCTCAGTGGGCATGACTGGGAAGGTGAATGGAAGATTAATTTGTAACAAACATTAGGCTGGAGTCAATCTAGCTAAGAAAAGCAGGAACACCCTGGTTGGTACTAGGGACAAGATAACAGTACATGCTGTACAAGGATTGGTTCGTGAAAAGTAACCAAGCCAGTCATGAAACATATGATGCAATGTATAGTCAGGAATGCAAGTGTTAGTATAGATATATGTAAGGAAATGTTTTGCTGTGTAACTTTGGATTTGTGATGTACCATCCACCCACTGTGTTTAAACCTGGTCAGCTTGCTGTGTGCCAAATGAGTGCCCAGTTCCAGAGTCAAACTGATTTTTTGGGAACCAAGTGGAAGAGAGTCTCAGGGGATCCCAACAATAATATCCTGCAACAGGGAGTTCCACACATTAATAACACATCCAGCCAAATTCTGCTGCAGATACCAATTGGCTTTCCCATTGACTTCAATGGAAGTAGCACATGTTTATCTAAAGGCAGAATTTAGCTCATTCTGTAAAATGTATTCTCTTGTCTGTGTTTTAAATGACCCTTCATGTATTATGAGAAAGGATAAATGGGCCACTCATTGTTTTATACAGTTACAGTAGATCTCTTATCTCTGCTTTTTTCCTCTCCATTCCAAATTAAACAGATCTAGCCTTTTTTAAAAAAAAAATCCCTTCTCATCATATTGTTATTGTGCATAACAAAAATGATGATTCATGAAATGGAAAGTCATAAAAAACGTTATTTATGCAGAATAAATCAATCCTGCCTCATCCTAAATATTTTCCTGCGCTGTTATTTTCCCTCCTTGCAGGTCTTTATCCAACATGTGTGTTGTAAGATAAGACCACACGCAGGTTTGTCACTGCAAGGTTGCTTGTAAGTGCCAGGCTGCAGATGCTGATATTTGTCTGTCTTTTCCTTGAGTCCTGAAGCACTCATTTTTTAAAAATACCTACACATTGTTACCATGGGCCCTGCAAGCATATCAAAAGGGGGAAGGTTCTGTAGACCAGATGTTAGGTCTACAAACATTGGCATTATCCCTTTAAGGTTGATCATCACAGTACTGAGAAGCTGCTATTTATTTTTTTATTAAAATTAGCCCCAGCATTCAGGGGTATTTTAATAAGCCAACTTCATCACATCCCTTTGCTAACATAGGGCTTGATTCTCCACCGCTGCAGTCAATGGGAATTTCTCCGTGGACATCAATGGGAGCAGGAGCAAAAGCATGTGGGACCTTGTGTCTCCACTGCTTTGCACCTTGTGAAGTCAATTACCCTTGCAGAATGTGGGCGTCAAACAACAGTTGTAGTTTTGTGATGTTCGGACAGGTGCGAATGACCACACACAGTGTGAGGCCATGGAGACTCAGGCCTATCTATTTTTAAAGGGATCATTATGACCATCATTTTGATCATCTGCATTTGTTCAGCACCTAGCACAATGGTATCCTGGTTCATGATTGGCACTTCTAGGTGCTACCACAACACAAAGAATAAAAATCAGTAGTGGTCTGACCTCCTGCATAGCACATGCAGTGCAGTAATTCCTGTACTCAAGGGAATTAATCTACCACAGGAGAACAGAGAGAGTCCTGACTTGAGCTTTTGGATCTGAATCTAATCCTGGATCTGGATCCAAGTCTTATGACTCAAGCCTCGAACCCATCTCTCCTGTTAGAGGTCAGAACTAGCACCCCAGAAACACTGTCTGGTAACTGATTGGTAGCAAGCAACACAGTAAGCCTTCTGTGCAGTCCTAAAGCAGCTAGTGGGCTCTGTGTTTTTCATGTATTTTATATCTGAATACCAAGGAAGGCATTAGCATTTGGATTTGCTTCTTAGTCAGTTCGTGCTGGGGGATGGGGCAGGGAATCTCATATGAATTGCTACAAGGTAGATCAGGCACATTGCTTTGCCTTTTATGTTGCAGCCTCTCTCCCTTTTCCCTCTTTGTCCTTCAAATAATTGATTTCTGTTAAAATAACTGAGATATATAATGCTCTGAGGTCAGGATGATCTGACTTGGCTCTTTTCCCTTCTCTTTCTCTCTCATCCGTGCTGTGATATTTTCCCCTCATTCCCATGCTCCTCCGAGGCTATCACTGCTTTGGAAGGGTCTCATGTTTCTGTATTCTTTTTACCAGTCCGAGGAGATTGCTGACACTTCTGCACACAGGGATGTTATTTTATTTACATTGATCTCTCTCCCCACCTCTCAGCAAATGTTCACTTTGTAACACACAAACAAAACAGCAAAAGCCAAACTCACATGTGGCATCGCTTATTTATTGAAGAAAAATCTTATGTTTGGAAAAGGTGTTGAACTGACAGCCCAGGCGACAGCCGTCCTTTATTTACCCAAAGAATAAACACCGGCAGTGCAAACTTCTCACTGTCCTGTGAACTTGCTGATTGATGCACCTGAGAGGATATTTCAGTCATTGGCCTCTCTGCTGAGTGCCAATGACAGTGGAATGTGGACATCTCTCCACTGGGAACTAGACTGAGACCACCAGCTCCTTTTGCACTGGCCACCAGTTTGCATTCACTACTGAGGAAGGATGGTCATATGTTTAAGGCATGAGACTACACTTTAGTAGCTGTAGAGTCAATCCTTCCTCTGCCACAAGCTTCCTGTACGTACTTGGTCACATCACTTAATCTCTTTTTGCTCAGTTCCCCATCTAGGAAATGGTGATACTTCCTTTGTCTGACTTGTCTATTCAGATTGAAAGTTGTTTGTGGCAGGGACTGTCTCTTAGTTTGTGATTGTACAGCACCTAGAACAATGGAGCTCTGATCTCCGCTGCAGTTCTGGGCACTACTATCATGCAAATAGTAATAACCTGCCCTGCATTTGAACCAGTAACCTAGAGGTGAAAAGCTGTAGCCTGTTATCAGTTTCCTGTGGCACCTAGCTCCCTTTAAATACATGAAATGGATAGTGGTAGATTCTATGGGCCAGATCTTCAGCTGGTATAAACTGGAATAGCTCCATCGAAGTCCATAGAGCTGCACTAATTAGCTGCACTAATTTTCACCAGCTGAGGATCTGGCCCATAGAATCATTGTCAGCTATAACACAGAATGGGGAGCATCTTCAGCTCCCATTGAAACTATTAAGGTGCTCAGCATCTCACAACAGCGACCCTGCATGACCATCAGTTGTCCATTGTGCTTCATATTTCAACACAGAAGATTACTTGTAAGTTTTGAACTTCTGCTGTAGGTGAGCAGCCAATCCTAGCATTCAGAAACTATGTCTATGGGCTGGATGCTATAGAAAGCCCTAAAGCAGATGCGAGAATATCTTACTAGGAAATAGCATTCACTGTAACTTTGAAAATCTCTCCGCCTGAGATTAATGCAATGACTTCATGATTTTCCTCTAGCCTTGCACTCGGGGGGGGGGGGGGGGGGGGGAGGAGGAGGGGGGCGCTTGAGTTCAAGTTTCGACACTGCTGTTGTTTTGGGTTTAAAATTACAACAACCCAGTGACTTTCTAGGTCTTAATGGTCCCCAAAGAAAAGAGACAAGGGAGGAATTGTGATGTTAACTTTAAGGGGCATTGAGTTCGATGAGAGAATGTGCAGAACGAAAGAAGAGAAGGCAGTGATCAAAATCTGCCAGCAAGAAGTGGAGAAGGAAAAAACGTTGAGATCATCTTTCCCATTAAGCTGTTAGATGGACCTTTATAAGGTGACTTCACTTCTCTGCTCCAGAGCTCTGTCAATTTTCTGACGAGGAGAGATGGGCTTTTTTCCCCCATTTCATATTAGATTTTCCAAATGTGATAGTCAGAGGGAAGGTTTGGTAAATAAAAAGATCTCAGAAAGAGCATGCTCATTTGGCAGAAGCAAAGTGACCTGAGAGAGACTGATGTCAGGCAGCTGGTGTGCAAAGACCCTGACTGTTATGCTGACCAATATTGTCTTATTGTTTCCTAGTAGTCCCCCTCTCTGTAACCACATCTTGTCATATACTTAGGGTATCTCTACACTAGAAATGCTACAGCATTCTTCCATTGATCTAGTGGTGGCTACATTGGGGCTTAGATCAGCTTAATTACATTGTACAGGGTGTGAAATTTTTCACACCCCTGAGCAAAGTGGTTCTGCTGACTTAACTTTGCACTGTAGAATGCCCTTAGATTGGAAGCTGGCCCTGTTGAAGTCAAGAACAAAGTGCCCATTGAGGGCCCAGGATTTCACCCTATGATTTGGCACTATGCCTTCGGTGTCAATGGTGCGAGTGCTGCATTAGTGAACGTGACCATGACCGGAAGACGGATCCTTTTCAGACCGGAGGCAAAGACGACACCTCCTGAGCCTCACCACTGTCTGGATTCACTTATAGAAGGCGATATATTACTATCCCCATTAAAAAAAAAATACACATACTGTCAGTTTCAACAGGAAGAGACAACCGGGCAAGAGGTGAGCCAAGAGCCATGTCTCAGGCTTTGCAAGTTCCCATCGTAGGCATGTCATATGATCATAGTAACACAGGACTGGAAGTGACCTTGATAGGCCATCTAATCCAGTCCCCTGCACTGAAGCATTACTAAGTATTAGCTAAACCATCCCCGACAGGTGTGTCTAATCTATTCTTTAAAACCTTCAGTGATGGAGATTCTACAACCTCCCTAGGCAATTTGTTCCAGTGCTTAACTACCCTTACAGATAGGAAGTTTTTCCTAAATGTCCAACCTAAATCAACCTTGCTGCAATTTTAAGCCAATTACTTCTTGTCTTGTCCTGTCCTCAGTGATTAAAGAGAACAATTTATCACCCTCCTCTTTATATCAGTCTTTTACATACTTGAAAACTGTTATGTCCCCCCTCAGTCTTCTCTTCTGCAGACTAAACATGGTCATGTTTTTCAGTCTGTCCTCTCAGGTCATGTTTTCTAGACCTTTAATCATTTTTGCTGCTTCTCTGGACTTTCTCCAATTTGTCCACATCTTTCCTGAAGCGTGGTGCCCAGAACTGGATGTAATATTCTAGTTGAGGCCTTATCAGTGCTGAGTAAAGTGAAAGAATTACTTCTCATGTCTTGCTTAGAATCATAGAATCATAGACTTAAGAGTAAGAGTGCTTACAACACTCCTGCTAATACATCTCAAAATATTCACTTCCCCCCCCCCCCCCCCCCCCAACAGTATTACGTTGTTGACTCATATTTAGTTTGTGATTCACTATGGCCTCCAGATTGTTTTCTGCAGAACTCCTTCCTCAGAGGTCATTTCCTATTTTGTATTTGTGCAATTGATTGTTTCTTTCTAATTGGAGTACTTTGCATTTGTCCTTATTGAATTTCATCCTATTTACTTCAGACCATTTCTCCAGACAATTTTGAATTCTAATCCTGTCCTTCAAAGTGCTTGCAACCCCTCCCACCTTGGTATCATTGGCAAACTTTACAAGTGTACTCTCTATGCCATTATCCAAATCCTTTGAGGATATCAAATAGATCTGGATGCAGGACAGATCCATGCAAGACCCCACATGATATGCCCTTCCCGTTTAACTGACAACCATGGATAACTCCTCTTTGAGTATGGTTTTTCCCACCTTATAGTAGGTTCATCTAGGCTATATTTGCCTAGTTTGTGTACAAGAAAGTTATGTGAGACAGTATCAAAAGCCTTTCTAAAATTGAGATATATCATATCTACTGCTTCTCCCCATCCATTGGCTTGTTATCCTGTCAAAGAACGATATTAGGTTGGTTTGACCTCATTTATTCTTGACACATCCATGTTGACTGTTACTTATCACTTTATCTTCTAGTTTCTTACAAATTGATTATTTGATCCAGTACCTTTCTGGATATTGAAGTTAAATTGACTGGTCTATAGTTCCCTGGATTATCCTTATTCCCTTTTTATAGATAGGTGCTATATTTGCCCTTGGGATCTCTCCTGTCCTCCACAAATTCTCAAAGAATTGCTAATGGCTCAGAGATCTCTTCAGCCAGGTCCTTAAGTGTTCTGGGATATATTTTCTCAGGCCCTGCCAACTTGAAGATGTCTAGCTTGTCTAAATAATTCTTAACTTGTTCTTTCCCTGTTTTAGCCTCAGATCCTGCCCCACTTGCACCTATGTGCCATTATGGAGGCACATGAGCACAAGCCAAAAGCATGAAGAGCTGATGGCTTCATAGATCGATTTGATTGGTCACTCTGCTAAACCACATCTAGAGCATGAACCCTAATTTGTCTCTGAATTTAGCTTGCATTAAAGGGCAATTCTTGCCTCATCCACAAAACAGAGCTTGAAAGCAGGATCCGTATTCCCAAGGCAGGTTGGACCTGATTCTCCACTTCCATTTCACAGCCACATGATTCCATTGGCTCCTCTGAAGTTACCCTCACTTCACAGCAACATAAGCGAGAGGAGAAGCAGGCCTATGGTATCAGATGGGCGTTGCATCATTTAACAGTGACGTCAGGACCTGCCCTGCAAATGCCATCTCACATCAGCAGTCCTTTCTCATGCAAGCACTCCCATTGACTTCAATGGCACTTCTCACAGGAGTAAAAAAAAAAAAATTCACATTATATGGAAACCAAATCTGGCCCTAACTCTGTGTCCACAAGAAGCTCATGAATATAACTGACTGTGAAAAGGGATTACAGCTCTTCCATAGACGCACCTTTTCAAGTCAGTGAACATGGGAAATGTTTCAGGGCTGTATCTGGCTCTAGGCAGGGGAGAACTGTCATATCAACTGCCATGGTTAAAAAACTACCTTCTGAGCAATAATTTCCAAAGGAGACTGAGTAATTATTTTACTCAGATAAGCACGGGAACATTGTGTAAAAATGTGTACCCTGTAATAGTCAAGTGCTCTAAGCAAGGGAATTTAAAGCTGTCAACAAGGAGGGAAATACCAACTTTTTAAGATTGAAAAACAGTCATAAATTCCTGGCTCCCAGCCTAGTCAATACTGTAGCGAGCCACAGTTTCAGATTCACATTTTTGCTTCTGGGATGGCGTCTCAGTTGTTTGTTTCCTTACCATAACATAAGGCTTAACATGCACGTCTTAACTCTGAACTCTGCAGGGCCATAGCCTCAGTTGGCATCAGTCAACAACGTTGACTTTGGTGCCGCTACACCCATTTACACCAGCAGAGCATCAGGCCATGTTTCCTTAAGGGATCACTAAAGCATCTGTAGCATGAACTTGAGGAGCGGTTCACATGCAAAACAATACTGCTAACATGGAGTGAAGCTCATCGGCATTCAGCTGTGCCCTGTGCACCCCCTGCCTTGCTAGATCGTGAGAGTTTAACGCCCAAAACTGAAGGGCTGGAAAACCAGGAAGTGTGAGGTTAAAATGACACTTCCCACACAACCTTAACTCTGCCCCCGTGGGGATGGCATGAGGAACTGGGAGTATGACAGTACCTTAGCCCTCCATAACTACTCTTGATATTTGCCCTGCACCTGGCACAGTTCCAGTGTACCACACCTGTTCATAGAGACTTCACTGTGCTCTGTTTCAGAGTAGCAGCCGTGTTAGTCTGTATTTGTGAAAAGAAAAAAAGGAGGACTAGTGGCACCTTAGAGACTAACCAATTTATTTGAGCATAAGCTTTCGTGATGCATCTGATGAAGTGAGCTGTAGCTCACGAAAGCTTATGCTCAAATAAATTGGTTAGTCTCTAAGGTGCCACTAGTACTCCGATTCATTGATCCAAGGAATACCTGAGACTGGTTGCACACAAAGGTATAGTCCTGGGAGCTGCCTGAGGGACTCCTATGGGAAAGAATCAAAGTGTGTGTGTGTGTGTGTGTGGAGGGGGGCGAGGGAGAGGAGGGCAGACTCACAGTTGGGTGGCACAAGGAGTTTTTCATGGCCACCTGCCTCAGCATGTGGATTTAGGAGCACTTTCAAATAGCTCTAAACAGAAACCCTGCTGCAACATTAACTCTGGTGTTACTAGGCATTACCCCATAATACTGCAGGCGGGGGACTAGAGTGGGAGCCCTGCATGGTCTCTCCGGAGAATATAGGGCTAGCAAAGGTGGAAGCACCAGCGTTCTGGGATTAGACCACACAGTGGTTAAAGACACCAGTGCCCCATCTACACCAGCACTGCCGTTATTGCGGCACTGCAGAAGCTGCACTGGGCCTAGAACAATGGTAGGAAACAACATACTCCACGTAGACAAGGCTCTGGAAACTGATGTTCTCTGCCCATCCAGGAAATGGCACATCACAGCAAACAGGGCTGATGCTAGCTGCCCCCACTGAACAATCCCGAGGGGCAAGGTAGGCTCTACACCCTCCCGGCTCTGGAAAAGCAACCCTGCCAGCAGAAGTGTCCATTGCAATGACCTTGCCCACTCAGAACTGAGCTTGTCAGCTCATTTCTTACCACCTGATAACTGGCTATAGCTTTTGGAGATGCCAGCTGGGGCTGGCTTTGAACCCCTGGTGGAGAAAGCCAGGACTCCATCGCCTATTATCAATCCCTCCCTCCCATTCTCCGCATTGCATTGCCAACCATGCATGAGGTGTGTATTTTTAGGAGAAAGGGAATTCTATTCAGTTCAGCAGGTTTGTACTTGCTAAAAAATGAACCCTATAGCTGGTATTATTTGCATTTCAGTAGGGCCAAGAGATGCCAGCTGTGATCAGAGCCCCATTGTACTAGGGGCTGTACAAACCGTGCCTGTCCTGACGAGCGTACTGTCTCTGTAGACAAAGGGTGATAGAAAGGATGTGTTATCCTTCCCTTACAGATGGGGAGCTGAGGCACAGCGAGGGGAATGACTTGCCCAAAGTGACTCAGACCACTTGTGAAGAGCCAGGATTGGAATCCAGAGCACCTGATTTGCAGCCTTGTGGCATAATCACAAGATCAGCCTTCCTCTAACCTATTGCCATTTCCAGCCAGTATAGAAATGCTAACACCTTGGCTTTTCTTCAAGCGCTGGAGCTGTTAGCATGGATCAAAAGTAATCCCCATCATGTCAGGTGAATCTTAACACTGCATACTTTTCCCCCTCCCTGAAAGTACCCGTCACTGAGGTTTGACCTAAAGCACACTTTCCTATCTAATAACAAAAATATATCTTGGCAGCCTCATGGTGCAGCAGCTGGGTTTATTTTTCTGGCACTTGAAATACCCTACCAGACCCACAGAACAATCCATCTCTCACCTGCTATTTATGGAGTTCATCTCACAAACCTAATGGAGTAAGTGAGTGCTGAATTCACTCCCATTAATGTGCTTGGTGTCCAGGTCAGTGCGGGAAGTGTAATGGGAATTCATTTTGAAAATCAATGCGGATGTCAATGGAATGGTATCCCTTGAGGGAGCAGCATGCTTTTACTGGAGCTCCCCTGCCACCTGCTTTTTTGCCTTTTTTTATAAACATCTTTTCAGTCAGGGAGAGCTGTGGAGCCATTAGTCCTGCCTTAAATTGCTGTTTATTTTTTAGTGCATTTATCAGCTTCCCTACATCTTCAGTAGATGCCAAATCACTTTGGCGGAATGGCCCCCGACAATCAAATCTATTCCCAATGCCGTTGAATTCTAACATGCCTCATTCCCACGACTGTCGGGCAGCAGTAGCCATAGGGGAGATTTGGCATGGAGGTAGAAATGATAGATGAGAAGAGGCAGCTTATGGTATGACGTAAAATGGCTGCCTTAGCAGCTAGGCCTGTGCAACAATAATTAAAATACACCGTGGCCTGATGATGTGAATACCTATGAAACTGGGATCTTTTTTGTTTTTCATACAGGCATCTCCACAGAGGTGGGCAGCCTGCGGGGGGTGGCTGGGCTGAGGAGCAGATGGGGATGTCCGACATTTTACTTCTAACAGCAAGACTTGATAAATGCAAAGTAATGCACATTGGAAAACAATCTTAAGTACACATATAAAATGATGAGGTCTAAATTAGCTGTTACCACTCAAGAAAGAGACCTTGGAGTAATTGTGGACAGTTCTCTGAAAACATCCAGCAGCAGTCAAGAAAGTGAACAGAATGTTGGGAATCATTAAGAAAGACAGAAAATATATTGCCTCTATATAAATCAGGGGAGGGCAAACTACGGCCCATCAGGACTTTCAATCTGGCCCACGGGATTGCCAGCCCCATGGCGCAGTGGGGCTAAGGTAGGCTTTCTGCCAGTCCTGGCCCCACGCTGCTCCTGGAAGCGGCCAGCACCATGTCCCTGCGGCCCCTGGGGGAAGCAGTGGGGAGAGGGCTTCAAGCGCTGCCCTCGCCTGCAGGCACTGTCCCCCCCCGCAGCTTCCATTGGCCAGGAATGGGGAACTGCGGCCAATGGAAGCTTTGGGGGTGGTACCCACAGGCGAGGGCAGCGCGGTGGCGCCACTTGCTCCACCCCATGCCCAGGAGTCACTGCCAGACATGCTGGCCACTTCCAGGAGCTGTCAAGGTTCCTCCCCCACTCTGAACTCTAGGGTACAGATGTGGGGACCTGCATGAAAAAACTCCTAAGCTTATCTTTACCAGCTTAGGTCAAAACTTCCCCAAGGTCCAAAATATTACACCCTTTGTCCTTGGATTGGCCGCTACCACCAAACTAATACTGGTTACTGGGGAAGAGCTGTTTGGACATGTCTTTCCCCCCAAAATACTTCCCAAAACCTTGCACCCCACTTCCTGGACAAGGTTTGGTAAAAAGCCTCACCAATTTGCCTAGGTGACTACAGACCCAGACCCTTGGATCTTAAGAACAATGAACAATCCTCCCAACACTTGCACCCCGCCTTTCCTGGGAAATGTTGGATAAAAAGCCTCACCAATTTGCATAGGTGACCACAGACCCAAACCCTTGGATCTGAGAACAATGAAAAAGCATTCAGTTTTCTTACAAGAAGACTTAATAAAAATAGAAGTAAATAGAAATAAAGAAATCCCCCCTGTAAAATCAGGATGGTAGATATCTTACAGGGTAATTAGATTCAAAAACATAGAGAACCCCTCTAGGCAAAACCTTAAGTTACAAAAAAGATACACAGACAGAAATAGTTATTCTATTCAGCACAGTTCTTTTCTCAGCCATTTAAAGAAATCATAATCTAACACGTACCTAGCTAGATTACTTTCTAAAAGTTCCAAGACTCCATTCCTGGTCTATCCCCGGCCAAGACAGAATATAGACACACAGACCCTTTGTTTCTCTCCCTCCTCCCAGCTTTTGAAAGTATCTTGTCTCCTCATTGGTCATTTTGGTCAGGTGCCAGCGAGGTTACCTTTAGCTTCTTAACCCTTTACAGGTGAGAGGAGCTTTCCCCTGGCCAGGAGGGATTTCAAAGGGGTTTACCCTTCCCTTTATATTTATGACAGGAGCAGTGCAGGGCCAGGGCAGGCAGGGAGCCTGCCTTAGTCCCACTGCATGCCACTGCTACCCTGGTGCCATTCGAGGTAAGCGGTGCCAGGCTGAAGCCTGCACCCTGAACCCTTTCTGCACTCTACACCCCAACCCCCTGCCCTGAGCCCCTCCTGCACCCTGCACCCCCTGCCCCAACCCTACATTCATGGCCCTGCATACAATTTCCCCACCCAGATGTGGCCCTTGGGGCAAAAGGTTTGCTCACCCAATATAAATCCATGCTATGCAGATCCGGTCGCTCCATCTCAAGAGAGATATTGGAATTGGAAAAGGTAGAGAAAAGGGCAACAAAAAATGATATTGGGTGTGGAACAGCTTCCATATGAGGAGATATTAATAAGACTGGAATTTTTCAGCTTGGAAAAAAGACAACTAAGAGATATGACAGAAGTTTATAAAATCATGACTGGTGTGGAGAAAGGAAATAAGGAAGTGTTATTTATTCCTCAAACACAAGAACTAGGGGTCACCAAATGAAATAGGCAGGTTTAAAAACAAACAAACAAAAGGAAGTATTTCTTCACACAATGCACAGTCCATCTGTGGAACTTTTCCAGAGGATATTGTGAAAGCCAAGACCAACAGGGTTCAAAAAAGAACTAGATAGTTTCTAGAGGATAGGTCCATCAGTGGCTATTAGCCAGGATGGGCAGGGATGCAAAACCATGCTCTAAAGTGTCCCTAGCCTCTGTTTGCCAGAAGCTAAGAATAGGTATCAGGTAATCACTTTTCTACTCTCCTGAAATCACTTGATTACCTGTTCTGTTCAGTCCTTCCGAAGCCCCTGGCACTGGCCACTGTCAGAAGACCGGATACTGCGCTGGATAGACCATTGGTCTAACCAAATATGGTCTTTTTATGACTTGTCTGTATTTATAGACAATAGGATCAATTTGTTTGTAACCTTGTCCCTCTCCTTTAGTATGCTGCCTGTCTTCATTATCATTGCCATACAGCCCACTTATGTCAGCTAGGCTGGTGCAAAGGGGCTGTGAGGCAGGCATAAATTCCCCCCCTGAGGAATGCCTCTGGGCAGGGGCACCCAGTACTGCCTCTGCAACAGCCCCAGTTGCAGGGGCAGGCCAGAGAAGGGAGAGGATGGATCTGGGATGTAGCCAGAGTGGATCTGTGCTCTGCCTATTCTGTGCCTCTGTAAAGTGCCATACAGGCCATTGCAGCAGAGGGTGCAACTCAGTGAAGTCATCTGGACTGCCCTAGCCAGAGGCCACCCCTATCTCAGCAGGCACCGAATAGGGGAGGCAAAAACTGCATTCCCTCTGTGCTGGTGCGAGCACTGATGCAGCCAGCAACCCAGCTCAGATTCTCGGGGCTTCGGGGCAGGGACTGTATCTCCGGAGCCTACAATACAGTGGGGCACCAGTTCGGATTGGGGTCTTTAGCAACTATAGCAGCATAAATATGTAATAATAATAAGTGTCCAAGGACACTGAGGCAGCTGTCTACTGCCCTGAAAAGCACCAAGGGATTTTTAATATCCATGCAAAGAAAACAAGAGTTAGGTTTAAGTCCTCCTCTAACCCCATTAATGTCAATGTTAAATATTGATTTTTGTGTTTATCACAAACCACACAATAAAGTTGAGCCACACTCCTGGACTTTTACTAATGTGCTTTTTCTGTCTCAATAGAAGTTCACAGTATGATGGGGGAAAATACATCAGCAGTGAAAGATCAGCAGACAGATCAATTTGGTACCTTGACATGATTTAGAGGACTGAAAAAAAACCACCTCCTGAGGGGCCATTCTTCTCTCTGTTGGTCGTGTCACAAGGACCAAGAGCCACATTCTGATCTCAGGTTTCAGAGTAACAGCCGTGTTAGTCTGTATTCGCAAAAAGAAAAGGAGTACTTGTGGCACCTTAGAGACTAACCAATTTATTTGAGCATGAGCTTTCGTGAGCTACAGCTCACTTCATCGGATGCATACCGTGGAAACTGCAGCAGACTTTATATATACACAGAGAATATGAAACAATACCCCCTCCCACCCCACTGTCCTGCAGGACAGTGGGGGTGGGAGGAGGTACTGTTTCTCACGAAAGTTCATGCTCAAATAAATTGGTTAGTCTCTAAGGTGCCACAAGTCCTCCTTTTCTTTATTCTGATCTCAGTTTTACCAGTATAAATCCAGAGTAGCAGTATTGACTTCAATCTAGATTGGAAACTGGCCCAGATTTGGGGATCTAGAGAAGACAGATAAAATTCAAAGATCTTTCATTCGTCCTTCCAGTGATGTCCCAGGTGGAACATGATCTTTATAACAGCAACTTTCACTTACAACACCCAGTTTCTTACTTTCTCTTTCAATAGGATCCCATGGTCAAGTTAGGAGCAACAAACCTTACCTGTGATAAGTGATGGTTAAAGACAGTGGATTGTTTAGAAGGTGTTTACTAATAATCATGGAGGAAGATAAAAGGGTGTGGACTAATCAAAATCTCATTTTAGAGCTGGTGTAATGTCAGCACGCCCCAGTCATCAGCAGGCAGGATCAAACCCAGCATCCCTGAAACTTCGTGTATGAGCTACTCCTACTATATGAGCTAAAAGACATTTCGCTCTTAGCCAGAGGTTCTTAAACTGTGGGTCGGGACCCCAAAGTGGGTTGGGACCCTGTGACGGGGTTGTGACTCACCACCACAGCACCTCCTCCTGTTCAGGCTGGGAATTAGCTCAATTCATGCAGAGCGGCCTCTGCCGGTGGTGTCACGTCCATCTTGCCCTCGATTAGCATCTCAACCCATGTTGCACCCAGCTCACACCATCCTCTTCAGGACACTGCCCTCCAGCAGTGCCCCCAAGTCCACACTCACCCCCTCCCGGGGGGGGGGGGGGGGAGGGAAGAGGGTTAACAGCAGTCTTTCCAGTTCGCTCCTGCCCCAGTGGCCAACCACAACCCCTCAAGTCTAGCCCCTCTGTTCAATGGCTGGTTGCAGTCTGTCACAGCCACCCTTCCACAGTCAGGTGCTGTACAAGGAGTAAGGGGGAGGGGGAGAGAGAAGAGGGGAGACCCAGGCCAGCCCACTACTCTGGGTCCCAACCCAGGGACCCTCTAGTGGCAGCCTCCCTGCCCTCCTTCTCTCCCCTTGTCTAACTGTTCCTGGGCCACTTCCCCTCTGGCCCTTTACACCCTCTAGGCCCTTTCTATCAGGGCCCACAGTCTGGCAGGTATTGGGCCAGAGCCCTTCTATGCTTCCCCAAGCCTGCCCAGCACTGCTCCAGCCAAGGTACCTGTCTCCTTATCAGGAGACAGACCTTTCCCCACAAAGGTCTGGGACAGACTACCTGCTCCCCTCCTGGGCAGCCTTTATATAGGGCCTAGCCTAGCCCTGATTGGCTCCCAGTAGGCCTTTTCCTGATTGGCTGCCCTTCTGCACAGCCGCTCTGGCCTACTCTAGCCCTATCTCTCATGGGGTGGGGCAGCTGCCCCACCACAAACCCCATTTTAATGGGGTCGCCAGGGCTGGCATTAGACTTGCTGGAGCTCGGGGCTGAAGCCAAAGTCTGAGCCCCACTGCCTGGGGCTGAAGCCCTTAAGCTTTAGTGCCCCTCACAGCAGCAGGCTTGAGCTTTGGCCCCCCTGCCTTGAGTGATGGGTCTCGGGCTTCAGTCCCCCTTCCTAGGGTCGTGTTGTAATTTTGGTTGTCAGAAGGGGGCCAGGGTGCAATGAAATTTGAGAAACCCTGTTCTTAGCTAAGGCTGTAGCAGAGTCCTCAGTCTCTAGCTGGGCTAGGTGCCACGAGAGGGGGACAGAGCAGCACCCCAGGCAGGCCTGGGTTATACTGGGAAAATTCTGATCTCAGTTACAGTGGTATTTGCCAGCATAACGGAGATCAGAGTCTCCCTTTGCAGGTTTTATCTTGTACGTCGGAGCTGCACTCCAGCCACACCCCCATCTGCAGTCACGCCCCTGACACACACTCTACACCGAAGCTAGGAGGCTGGGGTGGCCAGTTCTCTGGTCTTCACTTTACCTGGACTTTCCCCAACACTGTGGGATTTTCAAACAGCTAGTTACACCTGCTTTCCGTCTGGTGCACACGACCAGAGCGGTACATAGGGTTGCCAACTTTCTGACTGCAGAAAACCAGCCACCCTTGCCCCGCCCCCAGCCTTGAGGCCCCACCCCCTGCTCACTCCAGCCCCTCTCCCTCCGTCATTTACTGTCCCCCACCCTCGCTCACTTGCTCATTTTCACTGGGCTGGGGCAGGGGGTTGGGGTGCGGGAGGGGATGAGGGCTCCGGTTGGGGGTGTGGGCTCTGGGGTGGGGTTGGGGATAAGGGGTTTGGCGTGTGGGAGGGGGCTCTGGGCTGGGGCAGGGGGTTAGGGTGTGTGGTGGTGAGGGCTCCAGCTGGGGGTGTGGGCTCTGGGGTGGGGCCGGGGATGAGGGGTTCGGAGTGCTCAGGCTGGGGGGTGCAGGCTGGAGATGAGGGGTTTGTGGTGCAGGAGGGCTGGGGATTGGGGTGCAGGGTGCAGGCTCTGGGAGGGAGTTTGGGTGCGGGAGGGGGCTCAGGGCTGGGGCAGGGCGTTGGAGTGCGGGAGGAGTGCGGGGTGCAGGCTCCAGGCAGCGCTTACCTCTGGTAGCTCCCGGCAGTGGCGACATGTCCCTGCGGCCCCTAGGCGGAGGCTTGGCCACGGAGGCTCTGTGTGCTGCCCTCGCTCACAGGCACCACCCCCACAGCTCCCATTGCCTGCAGTTCCTGGCCAATGAGAACTGCAGAGCTAGTGCTCGGGGTGGGGGCAACACTCAGAGCCCCCCTGGCCACCTCTCCACCTAGGAGCTGGACCTTCTGGCCAGTTCCTGGGAGTCGCGCAGAGCCAGGGCAGGCAAGGAGCCTGTCTTAGCCATGCTGCCCCGCTGACCAGACTTTTAGCAGCCCGATCAGCAGCGCTGACCGGAGCCACCAGAGTTCCTTTTCAACCGGGCGTTCCAGTTGAAAACTGGATGGCTGGCAACCCTAGCGGCAACCCTAGCGGTAGGCGGATCAGGGAACCAGGGTCTGAACTTCTGCCTTCTTACATGTTGCAAAAGGCCAGCTTTTTAACTCCCATGGAGAATTAGATGCCTAGACACTTTTGAAAATCCCACTGGGAACCTATTTCCATCGTTAGGAACCTAAACATCTTTAAAGCTCTGGCCCAGAGCACCTAACACACCTTTGGGTGCTGTGTAAATAATAATACTTATTATAATACTGTTATGAACTAGGTGAAACTTTGTTATGGATTGAGTTAAAACTTTGTTGAGATTAATGGATGTGAATGCACTCTTCAGTTAACATAACTGTAAGGATAAATTAATCACAATCCTCCACCTAAAACAAAAGGGTTATGTGACCCTGCCCGAGAGTTTTAAACTGTGTGGGCAGAAGAGTTTTTGCTGAGTATTGTAAATTCAAGCTGAGGCCTATAAGTACGGTACAGCCCTGGAAGAAGCTGGAGAGAGAGTTTTGGGGTCTGGTGCTGGCTAAAAGAGGTTTAGAGCTGTAAGCAATAAAGCTATCCCCTGTTTTGGGTTCCTCCTGTGTTTGGAGAAGCAGGACTTTGTACATTCCTTGTAAATAAACAAGATTGCATCAAAGAAATATCAGCCTCTATCATCTGTTTCTCGTCGCTGCTGGAACACTCACAGGCTTTGATTCGCCACTTGGGTCAAAACAGAGTAACACTACCAACCAGTGGGCTCCATTTCTTGACTTCACTGGGAGTTTTCCCTGGGCAAAAATTGCAGGCCGGGGCCTGTTACTTCTGCGTATTTATATGTCAGGCACATAGTCTGGCAGGCAGCTTGTTTGGTTCAGAAGTGATGCCATGTGTGAACTAAGGCTGTGATCCAAGTCCAGATCTTAGTGCACAGGTGTCCACTTCACAAATCCACCATCTCAACTCGCAAGGTTCAGGACTGAATGGACATGGAGACTGAGCTGTCCGTCTCTCCTCTCGCAAGGTACAAATTTGTAACAGTGGAACAATTAACCTTGGGCAGTGGTAGATTCCCCATCACCTGACATTTTCAAATCAAGACCAGATATCTTTGTAAAAGAGCTGCTGCGGTTCAGACAAGAAGTTATACCCTCGGTGTGGGAATTCGTGGGTTACGTTCTTTGGCCTGTACACTGCAGAAAGACAGACGGGCTGATCATAATCCTTATCTATGAATCCCTATGGGTGGTCCAGGCAGATCACAGTTGAGGCAAACGAGCAGTTTGCACTGTTGTTGACTGTGCTGTGCCGGCTCCATGGAGAGAGGATTTAATTCCCCAGGACTGTCAATCAGACACTTTTCCCATTAACACTACATTAGTTAAAATCACAGCTATAAAAATGGTGACTTCAGTACCATATGACTAGAGTTTTATATGTATTGTGATTACATGCCTCGCCTGGGAACTCTTGAAACCACTTTAACTAAACTGGCTCTGCTTTTCCAATATATATTTCCTTGTTTTTATGGGGCTTACAGCCTGGCTGTAAAAATTCATGCCTGGTTCAAGTGCTTGAAGCACATTTATCGGAGAGCTGGGATGGCTCTGGATCGCTGTAGAGGTATTGGGTGGAAATAGAGTTAGTATTTTAAAATGTATTTTCTCCTTCAGCAACAGTGCAGAGGCAGTGTTAGGTAGTGGCTAGAGAAGGGGACTTTGAGTTAGGTCTTGCATCTTTTCCCACTTCACCTGGTGTGAATCAGAAATAGCTCTCTTGGAATCAATGGAGTTACACCATAAAACCAGTAGGAGAGGAGAATCAGGACTCTGGAATGCCTTCCTGCTCTACCATTGACTCAATATGTGACCTTGGGCAAGACACCTCACTTCTCTGTGCCTCGGTTTACCCTGCTGTAACTAGGATGTAATAATCCCAAACAGGTGTGTGGTGAGGCATATTGAACACCTGTCTCTAACGCCTCTGGGGAGTTCTTTGGATGAGAAACACAACTCACTATTTAAAAGCTCCCATTTGTAAACTGGTGTTCCAGTGAGTTCATGATGATGTTAGGCCTGATTCCTAGCAGATTTGTGCCTTGTGTAGTCATTTACCCCTATGAAAAGTGAGCTCAAAAAAGGGTATAAAATGCTTCCACTGTATGCTGGTAACATGGTGGACTCACTGGGCACAGGTGTGAATGGCTGCCCCAGGCAGGGAAGAATCAGGCTCCCTTGCCTCAGGATGTCCCAGCAAGGCAAATGCAGTCAGCCACCTGCTTCTTGTATTCCCTCCTCAGGATCAATTGGGGCTAAGCTTGAAGGCAAGAACTTGGGAACTAAAGAACTTGTTTAAAGAGGCCCTTAGGAGCCCTTCAGTGGGAGCCTGGTTTAATTCTTTCCTATGCAGAGACCCTGAATATATTCTCCTCTCATGCTGGTTTGTCACCAGTGTGACCTTCTTGACTTCAGGGAACATTCTCCTGATTTTCACTGGAGTAAATGAGAGGAGAAACAGCCTCCTATTCCTGTCAAGTGCTGAGAACCTCCTGCTAGGTGACTTCCATGACCCGGCCCTCAGTCCATTTACTCCACAACCACTTAATTCCTTCTGTTTCCCCATATTCCCCTGCAGAGAAGGTGGCATTTGATGCTGCCAGTTTATAGTTGCACCATTGGACCCAGTTTCCAGTTCCTGGGTGTATTTGTGTGTGTACATCACTAATCGAATTGCCTCTATGATGAGATAATTGGTTCTGTGGATGAAGGAAAAGCAGTGGACTTGTTATTCCTTGACTTTAGCAAAGCTTTTGATACGTCTCCCACAGTATTCTTGCCAGCAAGTTAAAGAAGTATGGGCTGGATGAATGGATTATAAGCTGGATAGAAAGCTGGATAGATCGTCGGGCTCAACAGATAGTGATCAATGTCTCCATGTCTAGTTGGCAGCCGGTATCAAGTGGAGTGCCCCAAGGGTCGGTCCTGGGGCCGGTTTTGTTCAATATCTTCATTAATGATCTGGAGGATGGCGTGGACTGCACCCTCAGCAAGTTTGCAGATGATACTAAACTGGGAGGAGTGATAGATACGGTGGAGGGTAGGGATGGCATACAGAGGGACCTAGACAAATTAGAGGATTGGGCCAAAAGTAATCTGATGAGGTTCAACAAGGACAAGTGCAGAGTCCTGCACTTAGGATGGAAGAATCCCATGCACCGCTACAGACTAGGGACCGAATGGCTAGGCAGCAGTCCTGCAGAAAAGGATCTAGGGGTTACAGTGGACGAGAAGCTGGATATGATCAACAATGTGCCCTTGTTGCCAAGAAGGCTAACGGCATTTTGGGCTGTATAAGTAGGGGCATTGCCAGCAGATTGAGAGATGTGATCGTTCCCCTCTATTCAACATTGGTGTGGCCTCATCTGGAGTACTGTGTCCAGTTTTGGGCACCACACTAGAAGAAGGATGTGGAAAAATTGGAAAGCGTCCAGCAGAGGGTAACAAAAATTATTAGGGGGCTAGAACACATGACTTATGAGGAGAGGCTGAGGGAACTGGGATTGTTTAGTCTGCAGAAGAGAAGAATGGGGGGGGGATTTGATAGCTGCTTTCAACCACCTGAAAGGGGGTTCCAAAGAGGATGGCTCTATACTGTTCTCAGTGGTAGCAGATGACAGAACAAGGAGTAATGGTCTCAAGTTGCAGTGGGGGAGGTTTAGGTTGGATATTAGGAAAAACTTTTTCACTAGGAGGGTGGTGAAGCACTGGAATGGGTTACCTAAGGAGGTGGTGGAATTTCCTCCCTTTGAGGTTTTTAAGGTCAGGCTTGACAAAACCCTGGCTGGGATGATTTAGTTGGGGATTGGTCCTGCTTTGAGCAGGGGGTTGGACTAGATGACCTCCTGAGGTCCCTTCCAACCCTGATAGTCTATGATTCTATGATCACCTAGGTGGCTTTGTCAGCAGATACTCACTAATTTAACGCCAGCACCAATAACTGTCTGTGTTTCCCATGCTGAGGAATATGGTGGGTTCCTGCATGACTATGTCACTAATAACCATAAGCAAAACCATCTCCTGAGCATTTTCCTAAAGAATCTAAAGTTCAAATTATTAAGGACAAGGTTCATAGATTCATAGATATTTAGGTCAGACGGGACCATTATGATCATCTAGTCCGACCTCCTGCACAACGCAGGCCACAGAATCTCACCCACCCACTCCTGCGAAAAACCTCTCACCTATGTCTGAGCTATTGAAGTCCTCGAATCGTGGTTTAAAGACTTCAAGGAGCAGGGAATCCTCCAGCAAGTGACCCATGCCCCATGCTACAGAGGAAGGCGAAAAACCTCCAGGACCTCTTCCAATCTGCCCTGGAGGAAAATTCCTTCCCGACCTGAAATATGGCAATCTGCTAAACCCTGAGCATATGGGCAAGATTCACCAGCCAGATACCCAGGAAAGAATTCTCTGTAGTTGGCATGAATCATTAGTGCTTGTGAAAGGCACCAGATGGGCAACCCTGGAGAATTAAATCTTGTCTTTATCCACAGCCTGAGGGGCGGTGGGAACACAAGTTTGCCCTTGCTGCCCCGTCAATGTGTGTTAGTCATGATCTGGAGGTGAGAATACAGTTTAAACTCCCATGGCCCATTCAGCGTTCGGACTGCCTGCAAAGCTGCCATTGGATTGGTGGCGTTTGCACGGTTATTTTTAAGTGCATCGCAGCTGAGATCTCTAGACAGGTATAACTTTGATGACTGAAAGTAAGTGTCTAATTGAGTGGCAGTGGAGTGTGGCCTAGGGGTCGAACACTTGCCTGCAGAGCCAGGTGATGGTGACCCAAAAACACAGTGAGTGTTCTTGGGTAGGCCACTGTACGTCTCGCTTTCCTCCTCCGCCTTTGCATGGTGCTTGTAGAGCTATAGCTAGAAAGGGCTAGCTGTTTACATGCTAATAATCCTCACTGTATTTTTCTCACACAGATACTCTGAGGAACATTCCCTTGGTGAGCCATGGTCCGCGCTCCTCCCCAGCCGAGCTAAACAGCTCCAACCACCACCTGCTCAGAGAACGCAAGTCGTCAGCTCCTGCCCACTCCAGCCAACCTACCTTGTTCACTTTCGATTCACCTGCCAACCACGTCCAGACCACCTTGTCTGCCAGCGCCCCACAGGACTATCTCTTCCTGCACCAGTGTATGAGTCGAAAATCAGAAAATACAAGGTACAGTAGGAGGTCAATGGGCAAACGTAGGGGGAAACCCTGTAACATCAGCAATGATATTCCACCCTCAGAGCTATATCCAGAGGGAGCGCTGGCGGTTGGCTACAGACAACTGGAGTCTACTTCCAGCTCTGCCACTGACTGGCTATGTGATCTTGGGCAAGTCACTTAATCTCACATATCTATCACTGACATGAATGAGAATTGTGCCTTGATCAAAGGCATGATGTCAGCCTCACTGCATCAGTGAATCTAGGCAGCTGAAGAGAGGGCAATGCTGGCTCTAAACTGTCTTAATGTCCCCCCGATCCCAAGGGCTGATGTGGGGTGGGGTGGCCCATGGCATAATTTAGAGCAGCCTTGGGGCTCATCTACATTACACCCAGCTGTAAAGACTTCCAGGGGCTGTTCCAATGCTAGGGATTGCCAGCATGCAGCTGAACTGTGGCCAAGCCCTCTCTCCCTCTCTATGTCCATGACATGCCCCCTATGCTGGAGTGGCTGAGAGGGGGCAGCAAAAAGCAAAAAGAGCTGGCAGTGACTATGCCAGCTAAAGGAATCCTAAGCTGCCCAGCTTTTTAGTCCCTCTGCACTGCATGAATCTGACCCATCGTTTCCAGTTTTAACCTTTATGTAAAGCTTTCTGGACAAAATAACAATTTTTCTATTTCAAGGGAAGGGTAGATTTGCCTGCTGTTTGATACCCTTCTGATGTTTCATATGGTGACTGTGCAAACCTGCTGTACCCTAGACCTTGGTTTGCATCACAGCTGTCAGTCACGTTCAGTGAAGTATTTATGGGAGAATGGCAGCCATCCCACCTCCCAGCTGGAAGGGCTGCCTTAAACAGTGGAGAGCCGGTTTGCAGAGTATAAGCAACGAGGAGGGACTACTGAGAGAACAAGACGGGAGTAAAGGTCACAGCACAACTGGATTGCTGAGATCAGGGGCTTTTCCTGAGTCCCCACAGAATTTCCCTGCTGCATCTGTCTTTCACTAACAATAAAAAAAATTAACTTCAGATGGAATAAATGAAACATTATAAATAACCTTCCTCATGGTCCAGCTGTTAGACGCCTCTTGGAGACTAAAGACCATTTTGCACACATCCTCTGCAAGCCTGGTGACAGAGGAATCTGAGACAAGGAGGAAAGATAACAAGGGCTAGATGTCCTTGGAGTAGGAATAAGACGGCCCCTTACGCCAGTGACCTGGTCTAGCACTGTGCAAATAATGGATTTTTTGGTTCACTGATAAGTCTGAAAAATTGGAGGGGGGGTGAGGAAATAGTTTCAGGCTGCAGTGAAAACAATTTTTCAAATGTTCAGTTAATCGAAAAGTAAAACGAAACTTTGTTTTGGGTTGAACAGCATGTTTTGTTTTGATTTTGAGCCTTTCAAATTGGTTCTGAATTGTTTTTAAAAGTAAAATGATAGGAAATTTCTAAACAAAAAGTTGCTCCAGACTGAAAATATTGAAACATTTCATTTTGAAAAGGTTGAAATGAAACATGCCCAGATTAAGAATTTTTGTGTTTTGTTTTCAGCACAGGAATTCGCAAAACATTTTCATGTCACCAGATCGGCATTTTTCACTGGAAAAAATTTACACTCGAAAAATGTTGCCCCGCTCTAACCTGGACTCTATAGAAATAATTCGAATGCCCAGAGAAGCATCTGCAGGTACATTAGCTGGGATAAAAATAATAAGGGCTGTCAACCTTCATGATCATGGTATCAGCTGATCTCCAGTAGGGGTCTGGAAGAAAATTCCTTCCCTGACGCATGGTTACAGCCCTAGAGCAAGGTGTCAGGGCTCCTTGGTACTGTTCCCATGTAACCTCTCTGGGTCTTACCCAGCTGTAAAATGGGGATAATAGTCACTATGTGGCAGCAGCATTAGGGGGAACTGTCTAATTAACCCTAGCAAAGTACTTTCAGATCCTCAGATGAAAGGCAAAGCAAGGCTCTTTCTCTGGGGCATCTGATGTAAGTCACTGTCAGAGTCAAAATACCCGGCTGGGACCCAGGAACCAAATTCCAAGGGCTGAGTATCCACTTGGTGAAATTCAGCATTGTCTTGTGATGCTCAGTCTTTGTTCAAATGAGTCTATTTCTTAGCGCCATCTTGTGATGGTTTCTGTGAACAGCAGCACCTTTATCGGCACACATTGTGGGAGACATGCCTGGATCTTAAAATAGAAACAAAACCATCCTTTTGCTGGCCCTTGCCTACCCCGTGTACAAAAGTTACACACCTCAGAAACAAATTTCAGCTCCGCTGTGTAATTTACTGCAGGCAAAATCTTCCCTGGAACACTATTATCAGGGCACAACAAGGCCACACAGGACCCTGGTTGAAGAAGAGGTTAGGGACCCGTTTCCCAATTCTGAAATCTAAAATTTTCTTTGTCCCCAAACTACCCACCACCCCCCGACATCCCCATTTCCCCTACAACGCCCACAACTCACCACATTGCCCCCAACATACCCCACTCCCCTTAACCCCTCACCCTGCAGCCCCCCAACACTCACCACTCAGGGAATTGTCGTCATTGGAAATCCGACGAAAACAGTCACAAAAACATTTCCATTAGTCCTAGTTTTGGTAATTTCCTTTTAAAACACAAATATAAAAGCCAACCAGATTTAGTGCTTTTCATTTATAAATCTCAAAGTGTTTTGCAGAGGAAGGTCAATATCATTATTCCCATCTCGAAAATGGGGAAACTGAGGCACAGCGTGGAGTGAGGTGACTTCCCAAGAAACTGAATGGCAGAGCTGGAGAAAGAGCCAAAGTCTCTTGACTCCCAAGGCTCCCCCAGCTCCGGGGCTGCGGTGGGGTGAAAGGACTCCTCCGGCCCTGGAGTTGGGAGAGAGACGTCTCTCCCATCTCTGCCGCAGCCACGGAGCTTGGGCCAGGAGAGAGGCATCTCGTTTCCCCCCCCCCCACCCTCGTAGCCCTGCACTTTCCATGCTCCTCCAAACCCCCATCACCTCACCCCACTGCCCCCACCCACCCTACACGTCCTCCACGCTCCCCTGTGTGTATGCCAGCGCTGCTGATGTGCAGCCTTTGATGGGTTCCTGTGTGGCCGGGTAAGCGTGCATCTTAGAGGGAACACAGCTTGCTACCCCAAATGGAGTGACCCAGCTATGTCAACCTGAACACACTGGATTAGATAAAACAATAAAACAAGTTTATCAACTACAAAGAGATTTTAAGAGAGTACAAGTAATAAGGCATAAAAATCAGAAATGGTTACATGAAAAATAAAGATAAAACGCCTCCTGATGCCTAATTTAAGAAACTATATAAGATTCAAAGCAAAGTCTTCTCACCACATAATTTCAGCAGGCTTACTGCCCAAACTCTTTACATCAGGACCACTTCTCCCAGAGTCCAACAGCTGCTTCCTTTGTCTCTTCAGGTGCAGTGAATGCACTGGACAGGGAGGGAGAGAGAAGTGCTGGGGGGGGGGGGGTGTTGTCCTGTCCCTTTTTATAGTTTCAGTCCCCCTCTTGAAAAACATTTCCAGCTGAAACCCAGGAGACACAGAGTCTATGTGGAAGGATGTTCCCCACTGGGTTTTTTTTTCACCTGTTTGAACTTCCTTTGTTTTCCCTCCCTGTTTGATGACTCCGTTTACCACTTAAATGCAAATTTAGCAGAGCATACTTTCCTTTGTGTTAGGACAGACCTGTTTGCCAACTTCTGTTTGGGCGGGGCTGTGGGGTTTGGAACAGAGGGTAATAACATCACATAGGAAAATCTTATAACTTCACATACAATGTTGCCACACATATTTTATCAGGACAAGACTGACCTGCAAATTATGAGTTTCCCAATGGTACCTCACAAGGCACACTTTGTACAAAAATGACAACAATAGGGTGTGAACACAGGAGTGCATTCTGTCACAACCAAATCATACCTTCCACAGGGAAGGGCTCTGAATCGGACCATCAGGGAGGTGGAGTTTGTCCAGCCCTAGTACACAGCCAGGGGGCTGGCCCCCTACAGCTCAAATCCCAGGTTAACCATGAAAGCTCTGTGCCTCTGAATTCCCTTCCTGCTCCCCTCCTGTTGCTGCCCCCAGGTTTCCCCTCAGGGGATTTTGCTCTGTGGTGGAGCCAAGTGAGGCAGGTGTCTTTCTCCACTTGTACAGGCTGGGGAGGCACAGGGAGTGTAGCACGTGACTTGCCCATGATCACCGAGCAAGTCAGTGGCTCTCCAGATGCCCAGACCCCTGCTGTAGCCATTGGCCACACTGCCTCGGAGAGCTAAGCCACACCCTTTCCTCTTTCCTAGGAGCGCCAGTTTCTCCCAAGCCACAAGGTCCTCATTCTTCATGAAGAGCGACACGGCCGTTCAGAAACTCTCCCAGGGCAACGGACACTGTGTGAACGGGGTCGGCGGGCAAGTCCACGGATTCTACAGCTTGCCGAAGCCCAGCAGACACAATTCAGAGCTCAGGGACAGTGCCTACGACCTCCCGCGGAGCTTTGGCTCTTACACTCACACCAAAGCCAGCCTCACGGGCTCTGACACGGATAACGAGGAGGTCTATACCTTTAAGACTCCCAACAACACCCTGTGCAAGGAGTTTGGGGAGCTCTCCACGGACTCCTATGACATCCCCGTCACCCCTCTTTCTGTATACCAGATCCCAAGGACATTCACACTGGACAAGAACCACAACACGCTGGCCGTGGCCTCCAGTGATTCATCCGCTGCTCCCCCACCCCGGCCCCCTAAACCAGGGCAGATAGAGTCACGGTGGGGCAGCCCCCAGCAGCGCCCGCCGAATGGTGAAAGCATAGGTATGGTCTCCGTGGCGGCTACCATTCCCAGGAGGAACACGTTACCAGCAGTGGAGAACAGCAGACTACATCGAGGTAAGTGTTACATTTAAATGGGGGTGTGGTGGGGCAAGGCATCTTTTCCCCAGATATCAAGTTGAACAGTACAGCCAAAGATGCTGACTCCCTTAGAGAGAAGTGGAGCCAGATGCTCAGCCTGTGTAGATCAGCATAGTTCAACTGAAATCAATGGAGGTGCACTGGTTTATTCCAACTGAGCAGCTGGTGCTACATATTAAGGGGATGGACCTGTGGCATATATGAACACTCCTGAATTTTTGGGTATGTCCAAATTCTGTAGTTGGTTCTTGTCTGCATAAAGGGCTGAACCGAAACCCCAGATTCAGTCACCCCCAAACTTTGGGGAAGTTCAGATCTAGATCAAAACACCGCCTTTCAGGCCCATATTTTTCTCAGCTCCTGCCGGTACATTTGACTTTTAATTCAACGTATGGCCAATGTTTTCAAAAGCTGCCACTGATTTTGGAGGCCTCGAAGTTTGGGCGCCCAACCTGAGATAACTAAAGGTAATTTTCAGTGCTCTCCAGGCCTGATTTTCACAGCAGCTGCAGCTCCCATTGACTCTGACTGGAGCGGTGGTTCTTCAGCACCTCTGAAAATCAGAGTCGGTCCATCTCCAGCTGGACACACACACCATGCACTTTTTAAATGTTTAGTGTAAAGCTGCAAGGAACTAACTGGCCGAGGAGAATAGTTAATGTAAGGTGGGGCCTTTCCCTCCAGGACACCCATTCCAGGCTGAGCTAGGTCAGCTGCAGCCAAATGCTGTTACCACCCTCACTAGCCATCAGTGAGGATAAATGAATAAAATGGCTGTGGAGTACTTAGACCAACCTGTTTGAGATGGGATAGAAAAAAAAGAGAGAAGACTTGCACAGTTTCAGAACTCCTTGCGCAGATACCCATCCTCTGCTAACCTAAACACACAGCATTTACGGTATAGCAATAACCAGCCATAGTTAAAGGTGAGCTTTTGAGGGCTCCATGTGTCAGGGGCACTATTAGAACTAGAGGAGTCACAAGCAGGCGCCGTGTGTATTGTGAATCCATGATTTGTGTTTCAGCTTCTTCCTGTGAGACTTACGAATACCCCCAGCATGGTGGCAGCAGCACAGTTCAGTCAGCAGAGTCTGTGAATGACGGGTTCAACTCATATCTGGTAAGCTGATGCCACTATCACCCACTCGTCAGTGTGTGTCATGTGTCCCCCTCAGCCACAAAGGAAGTGAGTCTGCCATCCATTATGCAACACACACATTACATGCCCCAGGACTGGCTTTGCCTCCGGTACAATTCCGACCGGCCCCTGAATGCGCATGGAGGATGCCATTTTGTTCTACAAAATGACGTCCATACAAAGTACATGCCAGGTCATGCCTTCCATGGCAAGTGTAGAATTTTGTGCCTTACTGAAAATGTCACTGTGACTCCGCCACGGCTGCCAGCTTGGGGACCTAGGGCTTGAGCTGGCTCCATTGACTCAATGCAAGTTTTGCTTTGACTTCAGTGAAAGCAGAATTGAAGCCTTCGTCCTTCAGCTCATGCTGGAGCCCTGGAAGTCTGGTTCAATCCTGGTGATGACCAACTTAACAGTTGTTTCCTAGTAGCTAGATAAGCTCACACTATTGAGAACTGAGATTTGATTTGGATGCTTACACAAACCGTAAACATCCTGCGTTTTAACCATTCAAGCAAACTACCAATGGAAGTGGTGGATTCTCCATCTCTTGACGTCTTCAGGTCACGACTGGATGCCTTAATGGAAGATGTGCTTTAGCCCAGCACAAGTTATGCAGGGGTAACTGTGTGAAATGTAAGAGCCTGTGATATATAGGGGGTCAGACTATATGATTTAATGGTCTTTTCTGGAAATATAATCTATGAATCTGAATCTATGATTCTGCAGAGCTGGGCTGGAAATGTTGCCAACACAGACTCTATCATGAGAATTCTGATATTTCCTGCTTCCTTTTGAACTGGAAATACCATTAAACCAGCCTCTTGCACTGCATTTCTGTCATGGCTGGAGCCAGGACATGCAGAGATACATGAGAAACAGAGTTAGCTGAACTATTTTCTAACCTCCGAGAAGGTTCAGTTCAGTTTGAAGTTTGCGTGAGTTTATCTGGATGGATTCCACCATCCCATCTTTAATCCCCACCCTGAACTTGGAGCTCAGTGAGATGTTTTGATAAAGATCATTATCAGAGCTGTGTGCAAAATTCACAGTGGAAATGAAAAAGCTCATTTCTGAGTTTGCAGACCTTCTGCAATCATGCTCTGAGGCCACACAAACGGGTCCAGATCTGGGAATTCAAACCATCCTCCCAGCTCAATATCCTTGTGATACTCAGTGCCTAACTACAGCATCTTGAAAAGCCAGAGTTCCTGAGCTGGAGGAATTGAGATGCCGAGTTATTTACAGGCCATTATAGGGACACTGTAAATCCAGTCCACCTCACAGCAGGCTGTCCCAACCATCCCTGTAAGGGAGCCAGTGTCATGATGGGAGGTGGCTAAAGTGTAGTGGAAGGGCCAATGGATGGGCCCTGCCTTCCAAGAGAGGTAGAGGAATCTGATCATTCCTCATGTAGCGATGTCACATCCGGAAACTGGATAGAGTTGTGGTTGGAGACATGGTCACTAGAAATACTGATAATGGGAAATGTGGTGAGGTAGCCTTGTTTACTTCCCTACTGGCTGTGAAGTTGGGTCTCAATGGACATCTAGACGGACATCTAGACGAACATCCACAGAGTGCTGGGGAGGATCCTGTGGTTGTGGTACATATTGGTATAAATGACATAGGGAGGTGTAGGAAGGAGGTCTTGGAAGCTAAATTAGCATGCTGGGGTTAGCGCCACACCTGGGCCAGCTAGTCAGGGAACCATCAGGGTCTCAACGTGAGGATGAGAAGATGTTGTAGTGGGGAGGTTTAAATTTATTAGAGATTCCTTAAGGAAAGGAGGAGACCTGATACCAAAGGGATGGGTTTCACCTTAACCCAAGTGGAAACTAGCGCAGAGGGATTATTAAAACCAGGAGCTGGGGGAAAGCTGACAGGAGCTACGGAGCACTTGGGTCAAGCAAAGACACTCGCTAAGGAGGACAGAAAATGTCAGCTCCTTGGGGCAGGGATTGTTTTCTCTTTCCCTGTTTGGAAAGTGCCTAGCATACCTTAGGCAATGCTGGAAATCAATTGTAATATTAAAGGTAGCTCTGCTTCTCTCTAGCACTAAAGGCTAGCCCAGAAATTACAGCTGAATGGGAGCAAAGAAAGGTTGAGAATCAACACCAGAACTCCCCTGAACTGGGAACTGTTTGACGTTCAGATCCAAAGGCTGACGTGAATTTGGCAGCTTTGATCCCATCTCCAGTGTAAATGTCTGCTCACTGTGACAGGGAGGGATTCAGTGGTGAGCTGGAGCCGGTTCGCACCGGTTCTCTAGAACTGGTTGTTAAATTCAGAAGCCCTTTTAGAACTGGTTGTTCCGCTAGGGACAACCGGTTCTAAAAGGGCTTCTAAATTTAACCAGCCAAAAGTGGCGCCTTAGGCGCCGACTCCACGGGTGCTCCAGCCCTGGAGCATCCCCGGGGAAAATTTGGTGGGTGCAGAGCACCCATCAGCAGTTCCCCACCCCACCCCCGGCCCCAGCTCACCTCACCTCTGCTCCGCCTCCACCTCCTCCCGTGAATGCGCCGCCCCACTGTGCTTCTCTGCCCCCCAGGCTTCCTGCGAATCAGCTGTTCGCACGGGAAGCCGGGGCAGGCTGAGAAGCAAGCAGCAGCTTCACACTCAGGCCCAGGGAGGCGGAGGTGAGCTGGGGTGGAGGACGCGAGGAGGGCCACCCGCGCCGCAGCAGGTAACCCGGGGGTGGGGGGGTGCAGGGGAACCGTTCCCCGCCCCAGCTCACCTCCGCCACCCTCGGCCTGAGTGGGAAGCCACAGCCTGCTTCTCAGTCCTCCCCGGCTTCCCGCCAAACAGCTGATTCGTGGGAAGCTGGGGGCGGCGCGGAGAAGCAGAGCAGGGCGGTGGGTTCAGGGGAGGAGGCGGAGTGGAGCGGAGATGAGCTGGGGCCGGGCACGGGGTGGGGAGCTGCTGGTGGGTGCTCCGGAGCACCCAGGGCGTCGGCGCCTAAGGCGCCACTTTTGATGTGATCAGTGGGGAAGCGGCCGCTCCCCCTGCTCCCCCCCAGCTACGCTCCCCCGCCCCTAGGAACCAGAGGGACCTGCCGGATGCTTCCTGGGAGCTGCCCCAGGTAAGCACCACCGGGACTCCCTACCTCGCCCCCAGCAGGTCCCTCTCGCTCTTAGGGGTGGGGTGGGCACCCACTACGGTGGCCCATGAGACCCTTCTGCCCGGTTCTGGGGGCAGTCAGGGGACAGGGGAGGGAGGTGGATAAGGCAGGGGTCCCGGGGGGGCGTCAAGGAATGCGGGGCGGTTGGATGGGGCAGGAGTCCTGGGGGGCAGGGGTGGGCAACGACCCCTGCATGGGGTGAGGAGGGAACCCGTTGTTAAGTTTTTGGCAGCTCATCACTGGAGGGATTATACTCTGGAGTCTAGGCCACAGTGAGAATACTGCTGCTCGTATTCCATACCACACTAAATATCCTCTTGACCCTTGACTTCCCTGTGCTTTGCAGCAAGCCAGAGCCGCAGTGGCTCGCTCCCACAGTGCTGACTCCGAGGACAATTATGTCCCAATGAACCCAGGCTCCTCATCCCTGCTGAACATGGAGAAAGCGAATGACAATTCCCAGAATCTCTACATCCCCATGAGCCCTGGTCCACACCACTTTGACCTGCTGGGATTGTCCTCGACGACCCTCCCAGTCCATAAAGGAGGAGCCATTTCCCAGTGCCACAGGCGGCTGAGCGAAATCCAACCCCCTCCGGTCAACCGCAACCTCAAACCCGACCGGAAAGGTAAGACCAGTTCCTTGGACAGAAACTCCTGTACTTGAGGGGAATCTTCACAGGAACTCTGCCATGACTAATTATAATACTTCAGACAGCTGAATAGAAGTATCAGATTGTGCCACATAACCATGGGGGAACAGTGGTGCACAGCCTCCAGGCAAACACGGGGAAGGGCACTCACTGCCTTTCAGAGCCCTCCAGCACATATTGACTGCCACAGCCCTGTGCGGGGCACTGCTCCCTGCCCCAGCACAGCCAGCCGTCTGCACGGGCCACTATTAGAGCAACTCAGAAAACTACTTACGGAACAGAATATAAATGGCTAAAAAATTAAACTTTTTAACCTTTTTCCAAATCAAAATTTTGGGGCAAATTTTTGTTCCATGAGAAAGTTTGGTTTTTCAGTTTGAAGGGGCGGGGGGAGGGGTGAAGGGGGAACACTCAAGTTTTGGAATTTACCATGAAACAAAAATTCCAATTTCTGAGCAGCTCTAACCAGGATCTGTGTACAGAGCCTTAGCCCCAACCCCTCCCCACTCCTCTTCCATCTTCAGGGATGACACAACCTTCATAGCCCTTATGCACAATAAGTGGAGTTCTTCCTGGCCTTTACACAAGGCCCTATAATGGGGAAGGTCCTTGCTTCCCCCCTCCCCCCACATCCCCGCAGAAGAAATCTTTCCCATAGCAAGTAATCTGCATACCAAAAAATGTACCTTCAAATCATGTACTTGACACACCGGTCACGTGTTACTATGGGCCTACTAACAACCCCATTGTCTTCAAAGGGAGCTGGATCAGCGCTCCCTTTATAGCGGTGCATGGTCTCTCCCCAGAACCTGCCATTATACTGAAAGGTCCAAGTGGGAAATACAGAGCTCCATCCTCCTCATGTAGATTAGGCCACTGGGCACCACAGCTCTCTTTGAGAAGAAGGTGGTGTTGTGGTTAAGGCATTGGTGTCTGGCACTGTAGGTTCAAGCCCTGATTCTGTCTCCGGCTTCCTGTATGGGTAAGGCTCTTAGTCCCCCTCTGTGAAATGGGGATACCAGTTCTGTTTAGACTTGCAGCAGGGACTGTTTCTTGCTATGGGTACTTCTACCCTTGGAGCTGGCAGTGTAATTGAGGAAACATTCCCATGCTAGCTCTGACTGAGCTAGCGCACTAAAAATAAAGCGCAGCCCGTGGGAGGGGCTAGCTGCCCGAGGTACGTGCTTGTGCAGCGAACCAGGCTAGTTGCATTCTACTTTTAGCGCACTCGCTCCATCAGAGCTCACACGGGTATGTCTCCTTGTTCTGGAAGTTATACCTCCCGCTCAAAATGGAGACATACACTATGAGTATGTACAGCGCCTAGCACCATCTCTGTAGCCCCTGCCATAACACCAATAATCATCTGAGTTCAGGAAACAGCAGGAGACCTTTTAAGCTGTCATGTTTTTCGATTGTCGTAACTGATTAATTAACCATTTGCTTAAATTCACCATTTTGAAAATAAAAGAACAGACTGTAATTCAGAGCAACTTGGAAAGTCTCCTGGTTTCTCACACATTCAGATGGAAGCTGCAGCCTGGGTGTTGTACCGCCCAGTGCAGTGGAGATGAAATGCAGGAATTGCTGGGTAAATTCTCTTGCCTGTGTTACACAAGAACTCAGACTAGATGATCTAATGATCCCTTTTGGGTGTCAAATCTATGGCTCGGAGATACTGAATGTGTGAGGGTGCTGTTCAACAGGCATGAGGTGCCCAGAACATGACAGGATTAGGCCACTAGTCTGTGTTTTAAGAACATAAGAACAACCATACTGGGTCAGACCAATGGTCCATCTAGGCCAGTATCCTGTCTTCCAACAGTGGCCAATACCAGATGCTTCAGAGGGAGTGAACAGAACAAGTCAATTATCGAGTGATCCATCCCCTGTCGTCCACTCCCAGCTTCTGGCAGTCAGAGGCTTAGGGTCACCCAGAGCATGGGGTTACATCCCTGACCATCTTGGCTAATAGCCACTGATGGACCTATCCTCCATGAACGTATCTAGTTCTTTTTTGAACTCAGTTATACTTTTGTCCTTCACAACATCCCCTGGCAACAAGTTCCACAGGTTGACAGTGCATTGTGTGAAGAAGTATTTCCTTATGTTTGTTTTAAATCTATTGCATATTCATTTCACTGGGTGACCCCTAGTTCTTATGTTATATGAAGGGGTAAATACCTTATTCACTTTCTCCACACCATTCATGATTTTATAGACCTCTATAAAAGCGCGGGGGGGGGGGGGGGGGGGGGAATCATCCACATGGCTGTGGAGGCCTTTGCATTTTATTTTTTAAAAGATGGTGATTTAGTGTTAGGGAGAACTTAAAGAACATGTTCACTGATGAATAAATCCTCCTTCTGCGATAGCAAAGCCAACGCCTCTGGACCTGAGAAACAACACGGTCATCGATGAGCTTCCCTTCAAATCGCCCGTCACCAAATCTTGGTCCAGACCTATGTGAGTAGACTGGGGGGAGTCTTAACTCCTGCAACACCACCATGGGCCAAGCTCAGGCCGTGTCCACATTAGCTGGACTTACTTAGCTTCAGGGTGATAGATTGTGATGGCATAGCTAATTCACTAGGAGCCACATTCTAGTCTCAGTAATATCTATGTCATTCTGGAATATGGTTATTGCAGTCAATGGAGACGCTGGATTTACACCGGTGTGACTGAGAAGTAACTGACCCTAGATCTCCAGTGTAGTCAGCACCAAAAAGACCATTCGGGTTCTTGTTGTCCTGGTCTCTTTAACATCTCTTGCTGTTACGGGGATGTGTCTTCTATCTTGCAAGACTTGCATTTTGATTCTGAGCTGGAAATGGGCCCCAGCTGCAAAGTCTGGAGCCAGATCTGAACTTCCCTAAAAGCTTGAGGATGTCTGGATTCAGGGTTTTGGCTTGGTCCGTTTTATAAGCAGGGGCCAGCTGCAAAGTTTCAATCTGGATCAGACTTTCTCAAAGCATGGTGATGTTCAGATCTGAAATTACAGTCTTGGTCCCAATTCTAGCCCATCCAGAGAAATGCATCAGCATTTGCTAATTTTCTACCTGATGGTGTGATAAAACTCTGTGAATACAGGAGAATTGTCTCAAATTTGACATTGAAATCCAGTGCATTACAAAGTGCTAATTACTAACAAAAAGTCCAATGGTTAATCTCACTTGGAGATTGTTGCCTTTTTCAGAGTTGTGCATAACCCAAACCACACCTAAGTCAGTGACTTGATCCAAACTCAGAGCCAGGGTAGTCATTGGCTGGCTGAGGTTTACAAAATCTTTGAGTGAACCCAGACTCAGCTGAACCTGGAGTCAATATATGGTTTCATATCAAAACTAGCTGAAGCCCACAGTGTCAGTGCAAAACAGGATGGAACTCAAAAGGTTTTGACTGAGTTTTGCTTTGAGGGCCCTTAAAGCAAAGCTCAGCTGAGAGGAACTCTGCAAATTGAAACTAAAGAGCTTCATACCAAACCCTCTAAGCCAAAAGTGCCAGGATTCACACAACTCCAGTTCTGCCACTAATTCATAGTCTGACATTGTCCTATATGGGGACATTGGCTGTTATGACAGTTATAATAAATTGGATTGTTTGGAGACTGACTGCAGGGCATGAGAGCTGTGTGCTCAGATCACTACATTAGGAAACATACAGAGCTTGGGTTTTGATTGACAGGACGCCTGACCCCACAGCAGCTAATGGATTTTTCCCTTATCGACTAATTTTATGACCCTATTTTACTGCCTGGCAACCAATAGCTTTTTAAGATGGGAACTTCAGTAACAGACTCTGATTGCATTATGTTATTCCTTATGCAGTAATTAGATCTGGTTGACTGAAAACAAGATGAGGCCTTCAAGGTCTAGCCTGCCATCAAAATGCAAGTAGGCTACTGCACAGTAAACGCAAGCTTGAAGCTGTGATTAGTATGGAGGGGAAATGGCGCAAGAAGCTCGGGGGCTCTATGTGCCATCATATGGGGATTGCAATTAAATACATCCTGTGAGATAAAAGAGTTTATGGAGCCTGGACTCTAGTAATATGGTAGCAGGAGAATTGGGGCTACATAAAGAAACACGGTGATATTAAACAGAAATGAGGCAGAGCTAAAGGCCCAAATCTGGACCCTCCCTGGACTATGGGAAGGTTGGGTTGTGGAGACAAACTTTATAAATGGTCCTTCTTAAGTGGCACCAAAACCCTGGATTTCATTCATGAGCTGCAGGAAAGTTCAGACTTGGAGCCCAGCTCTGCAGCTCTGACCCATCCCTAGTAAGTGGTGAGCAGTGGGGTCCTGTGGCTGTAACTAACTCATTGGCACCTCTCATTGCAGCCAGACTTTCAACTCCAGCGCCTCACAATACTGCCGCCCGGTCTCCACCCAGAGCATCACCAGCACTGACTCGGGAGACAGTGAGGAAAACTACGTGGCCATGGTAAGTCCTGTTAGGACTGGCAAGCTACCTATGTCCTGCAGTGACTTGGGCTCTATAAATGCAAACCACGGTGTTTGCGACCGTGGTGTTAAAGATACTCAGATCTATGGTGATAAGGCCAGTATATATCCTTATACGGATTACAAGGTGGTTTTTTGTAACATGGCATTCTAACATGTATCTATATGAAACATCCTATTGTTTTTTAATTATTGTTTTACGTTGTGGAAGCAGAGAATGAGAGTGGACACAGACATACCGTGTGCTTCTCCCTCCCACACCAGAAAGCTCAAAAATGACCCTCCCTTTATTAAGTACTACTCTACATCATATCATGGTCCTCTCTGGGAACTGAAGGACCAAAAACTCTATTATTTTAATGCCATGCCACATTTTATTGTACCTGCTTATTTTTAGATTGATTTTTAGACCCTTCTCCCACAGGAAGTGCTGGCATTCTCTGACTGTGTGTGGGACAGGAGCCATCCATCTTGCCCCAGGCATGAAAAGACAGGTTCCCAGCTGCTATAACAAGTGACGTTGATGAGACAGGAGAATTTGTGTCTCTTACAACGCTGCTACCCCATGACCTATTATTAATCAATTGTATTAAAGCTTACACAGAGCTCTTTGTCATGCTGGGAAATGTATTCACAGTGTGTACACATTTCCCAGACCTGAAGAAGAGCTCCGTGTTAGCTCGAAAGCTTGTCTCTGTCAACAACAGAAGGTTCAATAAAAGATACCACCTCACCCACCTTGTCTCTCTAATATCCTGGGACCAACATGGCTACAGCACATTGCATACAGTTGTATTTAACACTGTTGATTAAATCTACCTGCAGTGCAGTGTAGCGAAGTGTAATGATGATTCTGGGCCCAATTATGGCCATGCTAAGGCCTCCTTCCAGCAAAGCACTTAAGCGTATGTTTAACTTCAGGCATGTGAGTAGTTCCACCAAAGTCAATGAGACTGCTCAGGTGCATCAAGTTAAGCATGTGATTTGGGCTATAGGACCCCACTGAATTCAGTCCACTGTGCTGTTCTCATGGCTCCTGACCCAAATTGCAGAGGGGTAAGTGAGGGGGGAATTCAGGCCAGGCTCTCCCTTAAAGTTCTACCAATGATGGATTTTGGTTTTAGGTCCCTTGTATTCTCCTTGTTTCATTAACCCTTTTTTCTCCCACCTCTTTCCCACATTAGCAAAATCCTGTTTCTGCTTCTCCGGTTCCTAGTGGCACCAACAGCCCAGCAGCAAAAAAGAGTTCAGGAAGTGTGGATTATCTAGCCCTGGACTTCCAGCCAAACTCACCTGGGCCACACAGAAAGGTATCTTGGTTTTTTAAAAAAATGTTTAATTAAATATTATATATTTTTAATGGTTTGAAGCCAGCTCAACAAACAACAGGGGCCCGATGTTCAGCGGCGATAAGGAGGCACTGCTTCAGTGATGTCAGTAGTGTTGGATCCATTTAATCCACCTGAGGATCTGGCCCTGTATATTATTCTAGGCCAAATTCTGCCCTTACTCACATACCTGCAGCTGCACTGGAGGTGTAACTAAGACCATTGGAGGCAATGGCTTTTATGGCTGTAAAGGAGAGCGGAATTTGGCCCACCTACTATAGATCCTATATTAGACTTAATTCAGCTTTCACTGAAGTCAATGGGAAGATGTCCCTTTCTATGGGAGCTGGATTAGATCCCCTCATTCCTTTCTTACATTTTCACATGCAGGATCTCCAAAGTGCCCTGGAGTAAATGATCCGAAATGACTTGTGATTTGGATGCCCAACTTGAGACACCTGGAAGGGGACTGCTTTTTAGAAAGTGCTGAGCACCTAACCATGGAAAATCAGGCTTCCCTTAAGGTGTATCAAATTGAGCATCAAAATCACAAGTCACTTTTGAAAAATGAAGTCCCTATCTATGAGCCAAATTCTGCAGAGCCAATTAAGATGCCGCCAAATGAGGACTAGCCAGATGGACCAGTGATGGGAAACATCAGCAAAATGGCTTCTAGGTAACATGTAATGGAGTTACTGGCTCTTCATTATGTTCAAATCTGCATCTTAAATACAACGCACCTGCATGGTGTATAGTGTCTTCCATGCCAACTACATACATTACAGAATACAACAATACACATACTAGAGAGGTGGCATAAAGCCACAAAAATCTAATCTGGATCCAGTTTAAGATTTTCTGAACCTCCAAAGTTTGGATCTGGGATTTTCGATTGTGTTTCTCCAAAAGAGTTACTCTGAAAAGCAACTATGTACAAACGGCATCTTCTCACTCAGCAGATCTGCTCCTTCTGTGAATTTGGAGCCACACCTGCTTCTTTGAATGACAAAAATAATCTTTTACTCCTTGTTAGCCCTGCAGAGCCAACACAGCTAAGAGATGGGGAGCTAGATTCTAGTCTTTCTACTGTGTCGCTAACAGTTGCATACTGAGAAGGAAAGAACCCAGTTGGACTCTCAGATCCCAGGCTGAGTTTGCAGCACTGGCAGTTAGAAAGCAATATTGTTTTGCTTGTAAACTGAGCACATTTGACACAGAGTCGCTGAGAGACAATAAACATGGAAGCCCATGGTATCATTTTTACACTCCTCTTTCAGACCAGGCTCTCACTTTGGGCCTGATCCAAAGCCTATTAAGTCAATAGGAGTCTTTTGATCAAGGCCTCATTAAAAAATAAGAGGGATCTTAAGAAGGCATTTGCAAGTAATGTAAATGAAGAGCTACCAAGGCTGAGATATAGGCAGGTGGTTCCAGATAGCAAGAGCTGCAGAGAAGAAGGCTCTTGCAGTACGAGTGGTGAGATTGTATGAGAGGACAGAGATGAGGCCAGCAGAAGCAGTGAAGTGGGCTAGATGTACTATCACTATGTCACTCTGTGTTCTCCTCCCCTGTACCCAGCCCTCCACATCGTCAGTCGCCTCAGACGAGAAGGTCGATTATGTGCAGGTTGACAAAGAGAAGACACAAGCCCTGCAGAACACCATGCAGGAGTGGACCGACGTCCGGCAATCAACAGAGCCCATTAAGAGCATGAAGCAGTAATGGACGGGGCAGATGGGGACAGCCATCCAGACAGGCAAATGTCCAACGGGTTTTCCCAGGCTGGGGTTCCCCTGGGTATGCGAGCTCACTTTGGGGTTGCATTTCTACAGTACAGTTGTTTGGGTCTTTTTTTTTTTAAGAAACTTAATTTCAGGGGAAGACTTGGCAGATATTGTTTGCCAGTGACAAAGACCAATTACTTGCAGTGGCTGGGTTTGTGCTGTTACTTTAGCGGCTGGATATACTGTTTAGGAACTTAAAACTTAGCAATACTGGGCTCACAAATGCCCTGCATGTCTTTTGCTTACAGCTGTTATTAAAGCCACCTTGTACCTGCTAACACTGTAGTATCTCTCTCAGTCTTCTTCCGTACTGTACACCTGAACTGTGCCGAACGTATACTGCTTTGGTGGCGTCCTTTACAGGACACGGATTCCCGCTCCATACCATATGGTGGTCCTGACCTCTTCAACCTCTTTAAAAACAATGGGCAACCGCCAGGTCTAATTTGTACTCGTTTTATTATCAAATCGCTTGTAAATAACAAACTGACATGCATTTGTAACCTGGCACGTCTCCATCAGGCGGCATGGCTTGCATGCCAATACCTGTGGCCATTCTGCAGCTTGTAAAGCACCCAGACTGACCGACTGGTTGAGACAACCTTAGACCTCCAGGGCTAATCGCCCCTCCCCCACAGCACACACATAATGTATCAAACAGCAAGATTTACTAAGGTGCCTCTTCTTTTTAAATGGGTATTGTTGGCGGGGTGGAGTTCAAAGCTCCCCAAAATTAAAGGGCTGGCAGGAGCAGCTTGTGAAAGCAGAATTAAAGGACTAGAGGCTTGAACCCAATGGGAGTCCTTTCACTGACTTCAATAGGCTCTGGATCTGGCCCTGAGGGCCAACTTCTGCCCAGGGCAGCAGCATTTGCAGCCCCATTGGGAGACAATTCTGCTGCCGTTGAAGTCAGCAGAAGCTTTGCCATTGATTGCAATGGGAGCAGGAAAAGGCTCCCCTGAGTCTGAGTGGAGAATTAGGCCCATGTGTGACTTGTATGGCTTAATGATGAGTACGAGGGATGGCATATAAGGCTGTCGACAAGGATCTGGAGAGCGTAAATACTGTACCAAGGAAGGAGTGGAACTGTTTAAGAGGCCCAAGGAGGTAGAGCTAGGTGTGTAATGCAATGGAGTTGAGTGAAAGAAATTTAGGCTACTGGTGAGATCTTCAACTGGGGAATAGTCTCCCAAGAGGAGTCAGGGCAGTCCCATCACCTGAGTAATTTAAAACTGGCTCAAATAAAGCAGTGAAGAACGTGCTGTAGGAAACAACTGTGCACTGGGCCCTAAGAACTGATCTGTGCCTTCTTCCCCCATCTCTAGTTGCCTCAGTCCTGTGGTTTGCACAGTGCGCTGCCTCAACACTGAGTCAACACTACAGTAGCAATTGATGTTGATGAAATTAGCAATCCTCAGCTCTAATGAACAATGAGCACCTAGAGACATAGGGCGGTGAGCTGCAGGGTCTTGTCTGATCCAGCACTTTGGGTTCATCTTCTTCTAAGCACTTGCCCCTCTGAGAGGAGTGAGAAGGAAAGGAGAATCTATTGCCTGGATAATAATCGGTAAACGCATGGATAACAATCCATGATGCCGTAACAATATGGAGGAACAACGATTGACATTTAATGGTCTGATTGCCAAACAAAATGCTAGAAACATGCTAACCACTGATTTGGACAAACAGCATTGCTATAAGCTAAGAGTTAACAGAAGGATAAACCAAGAGGTTAAGATAATAAACGCAATGATTAAAGAACTCAGAGTACCTATTCTGCCCCTACTCCTCCCCCCTCCCACTGGCGGCAGGGATGGATGACAAAGAGTGAGATTTTCAAATGGGCCTAAACAAGTTAGACACTACAGCTGGCCAGAAAATGGAAATCCATTTCCATGAAAAAGTTCATTTTTTAAATTTTTTATACTTGTCCTGAATTGGGATCAAAAGTCCAAAATAACATTTTCACAGGAAGGGATTTTCAGGAAATCAGAGGGAGAACTGAAAACGGCATTTTTTGGCTTCCCATCTGCCCACCCAGGAAGAAAGCGAAACAGCAGAAGCCTTCCAGGCCCACAGCCGGGGAAGTGACATTTTGATTTTTCCAAATGGAGAATTGAAAAATTTTGGCAAAATTGAAATTTTCCCACAGAAAAAAAAATTGTTTTTTGAAAAAAGGGCATTTTCCATCAGAAAACCATTCTGATGGAAAATTCTCAACCAGCTCTATCAGGCACCCAGTGCCCACCGAATGTGCTAACTCTGGCTGAGTAACATTTGTGGGGGATTGTCAAGAGAACATCACATATATATTGTGTGACACTGACGCAAAAGCAGTAGAATAGTGAACATTGCAAGGCTGGTTCTAAAGTCATAGTGGTGCCAATCCTGGTTCTTTGACTGTAGCCAGCACTACAATGATGCATACACAAACAGCATGCCTGTGAGGCAGTTATCATGATGGATGGCCAATATACCTCTATAAAATCGTGCACACATCATGAATACAAGTAAGAGCTGTGCATTTCCTTGCAGCCTCGTGCTCAAATGACTGCCAAGCTGTAGGTGTGCTGAACTAAAGCCACATACAGACACTGCCATCATCAGCAGGGGATAGAATGCAGAACTGCCAGCAACAAAAACACAGGTCCCTACCACGTGAGCAAGAGGAGTTTCTCCATTAATAGTAAGTAGCTGGCTACTCTAGTCACAAGGGCTAGCTATGAGATGGAGGCATGATAACACACATGCACACACACATAGAACCAGTGTATTACAAATGCACGGTCATACCATGATACTTGCAAACACTTTCAAATTGGAATGCCAATTAAAAACAAACCCAAAGCCCGATTTTTAAAAGACACACAGTGAAATGTACAAGAGCACACCACAAATAATATAGCCCAGGCTGACACTGTAACCGACGCCATTCACATTTCTCCAATGCCTTCATTACACGTTACACAGGCATTTGCCTGAATTGTATAACTCCTGGTGCAATCCTGGAAGCATCATTATGAACGACACTAGGCCAAATAAAATGTATCACCTGGTACTATGGGGCTTTGGGGTGCTCCCACTGTATGCAGAACAATACACATGAAGGCTGAACGCTCTCTGCTCCCCAGGTAGGGCTGAGGTCTGTTGGCAGGGCAGGATGGCGGTAAACCTGTGCCCCTGGCCCGTGCATCCATAGAGAATGTCTGTTTCCAGGACTAACCATCTGGAGCCTTTTAACAGACATTAATTAATTCTCCCTGAGCCTGTACTGACTTATTCACATTTAGTGTCTGCTCCAGAACGGGTGACAAACAGTGTCAAGCTCTCTCCCAATAGTCTATAGTCAGCGAGCTTCATCTCAGGGGTCATTCCATCCAAGGGCTTCATGGTAGCTGTCTGGGTGGAATTTGTCCCTGCGCAGAGGGCCAGCATGGGGGTCTATGTCCCGCCTAAGCCCTACTTTGAGATAGGGTCCTGCTGTGAAATTGAGGTCTAGCCTCGCCTCCTGGCTCCAAAGGGCAGGGATGTTTGGCTCCAGGTTTTTGTGAGCCCAGTCAATGTGCTCGCTATGAGGAATGCCTTGGAAGGAGAGTTAAAATACCAAGCCATGTTTACACATCGAGAGGGGGCTCATACAACCCAAACCATTGTCAACAGTGGAGCTACACCTGGTTATCGGCCAGTGTAAATAATAGGAGAATCAGACCCATCAGGTGCTTTAGCCATTCAACCCAGGACAGAGGACCCAGATGAAGGCCCTCAGTGGGGTGCAGGGCTTTGTCTGGACTTTCTAGTTTGGGGTGCATTGCACTTTGAGTGGGGAGCGCAGCATTGCCAACGTGTTTGTTCTTTTTCAGTTTTTAAATAAAGTTCCTTCAGCATCAACAAGAAACCAATGTCACTGCAACACTTTTAATAGTGGGGGTGCTGAAAGCCAGCCCCCTTTCCCCTGTCTGCCCCCCCATCCCACCCCCAGAGCTGGGGCCAGAAGCAGGGTCGTGTCTCCAGGAGGGGGGACCCAGACAGGGGTAAGGGGGCTGAGGCTGGGGGTAGGCACGGGGCCAGGAGAGGAGCCTAGGGTGTGGGGCCAGCAGCCAGGACCCTGAGCGCGGGGCTGGGAGCAGAGCCTGGCAGAAAACCTGGGGGTGCTGCAGCACCCCCTGCACCCCTAGTTGCCGCACCTATGCAAGCAACAAAGTAATTATTGCTTATTATTATTGTTTGGGCATTAACAGCTCTTCCAGATCTGCCCCTCCCCGCATCCTGCAATGAGCACGGCATGACCCAAATGGATCCCATTGTAGGATGCTGCTCTTTGAGAACATTGTGCTGCCTTGCAAAACTGTCCTGAAATTTTACCAACCCAGGCACATCGTCTACTCTCGTTCCCTTTACCCTGCAAAAGGCTGATGATCATGAAAAATCTATTAGGAAATTTTGCAAGGCTGCCATGATGGTATTTTACAGGAAAAATAAAGCAGGTGTCATAATGGGTCCAAATAAAAAGAATACTAATCACTGTGGTGTTGCAGGAAAAAGCTAATCGAAGGGGCCAGCGTAGATCTCTGTCTTTCATAGGATTGTGAGGGCTTTATTGCCAGCAAGCTACTCTGTCCCGGAAAAAAGCATCTGACTCTTTCTGCCATGAGACAATGCAAGAAGAGCATGATATGTTGCACTTCTCTAGCTCCTTTCATCGTAGAGCTCAGTGGGCTTGGTCCAAAGCCCACAGACATCAGTGTAAAGCTTCCCATTACATTCAATAGTCCCATGAACAGGATCTTGGCACCCCGTGTCGTCTAAACATTGCAGCACTGTGGTACTTCTTGAGACCCAGGAAGTGGAAATAAATGGAAACAAAAGCAAAACTGATTCAGCCCTTCTCATTGGGATTTGCAAAATGTAACAACAAAAATGGCATACACACTGGGAAGCATTTTTAAAATTCTTTCAATTTTAATGCTTTAAAAATATTATCATTAACACAGACAAGACTCTTTTTTTAACACGATATGATTATTGGCCTCACAATGTCCCTTTAATTTATTAACCCTTCAGGTTCATTTCACCCACCAGCAGACTGCAGCCACCGCTGGTGTGCATCATAACAACTATTTTAACAGCACACAGCAGTACCACCCCACATTTTAGGACAGGCAGGCCTCTCAAAAAAATGTGATTATTACAGAGCTGAAACTGAAGTCAGCTTCAGACAGGAAACATATAAACTATTGGGCCTGATCCAAAGCCCATTGAAGTCAATAGAAAGACTCCTATTGACTTGAATGGATGTGAGAACAGGTTCTATGCTCATAGTTAATGGATACACGCCCTACCTGTGTGACTTGTAGCCTGCGTGCACATATACTCAGAGCTTTGGGCATTCACCAGAGGATGCATGATCAGAAATTTATTTTCTTTTCACATCTGCGAGGCTGGAGAGAAGTTGAACTTGCCAGATGGCCACATGCTATTTGGATGCTACTGTATATACTGAAAGTCAGGGAGCTGAAACAGAAACAGCCTTTGGCATGTTATGACTGATGTCAGTGGCAGGACGGCTAGAATAGCAGCTGAGCTGTTCTGTGTGGCAGTCCCATTGTGCCAATGATTGCTTTAATTCCACACCAGAACATTCAGTCAAAGGCAAAAATCTCTAATGTAACACTGTTGTGACTGGGAACAAGACTTGGAACTGGTGATCAAAGTTTCCCACCTTGTCCAAGTAAATTTTTAGTACATATGTGTGTGTGTTCAGATTTACTTTTAAGGCAGCTACAGACATCCTGAAACTGCTGGGTGCCTCTGCTGCTCTGCTCACGGGTGAGCACTCATTATGTTCTCCCTTTCAAGTTGTTCAGGAAGGAGGCACGTTCCTCACACCTTCGTTGCACAGTACTGTGCACGTAGTCAGTGCATACTCAATAATAACCTGCATGCTCTGTACATTATGGTGCTCTGCCTTCAAAGAAAGGCACTTTTAGGGGCCGAAGTATGTTGACCTGCTATCGGTGGCTGCCTTGACAAAAGAACTCACTCCTGGTGTTCAATCCCTGGTGAATGTTTGTGCAGCATTTCTGCTTAACCCAGCCTGAAAACCAACGGCTTTAAATGCATGGGCATCAACGACGTTGCCCAGAGGGAATTGGTCTATTGCGTCCCATCTGCACTGGGACAGCCAAGGAAGAGTGGCTTCTTGGTTAGATCTGGGTATTTTAGGGAGCTCAATGCATTGAAAATAATTAATCTTAACTGCAAATGAAAGGCTTGGCCTGATTCTCATGCCAAGGCCTCCCGTCTTTGTCATCCCACCTAGAAAAAAATGACATGTGGTGATGAAGAGAGGTTGAATTTTTGTCAAGCACTGTGTCATTTTTCTTATTGTTATGATATAACAATATCCTGGCACAAAACCCTCAGCCATACCGTGCTCAGCAGATATTTTTTAAGGACGCATGTATCCGAAAGCACGTATCACTTCTCGCAAGTTACCAGCTATGAGCTATCCACGCCCTTGGACTCCATTAACTGCCTGTAGCTGATTTGCTTAGGGTTGACATTCAGTGTTGGGTGGGAAATGAATTGCTTGCTGCTAGAAATGGCTTTGGGTTATAGAGTTAGGCTTACGCTGAAGTAGGAGAAAGAAAAGGAGTGGGTGTATTGTACAGGGGAGGAGTGGCGTGATTCACAGACAGAGCCCAGCTCTCGCCCTGTACAGTGTGGTTGCTGTCGGCTGGGGTTTGGGATGATTTAAGTCAAGCCAGATGAATTTAGAATGCTGTGCTTAGTCATGGACACCAGCCATTTAAAGGGTTCCCTGGCCTGTCTCTCTGGGGAATTATGTAAGAGGAGGAGCAGGTCCTAAGGGTCTGAGAGTAGACCTGGATATTAGGCCCATCCTGGTGCTGACACTTAACCCCTTCCTTTGGGACCCCCTCTGCCTGAGTTTCCCCCAGGAATAATAAGGGGTCAGCAAAACATACCTGACTCACAGGGATGCGGTGAGGATTGCTAATGAGTTAAAGCCCTTTGAAAACACAGGCCCTGACTCTGCAAAGGGCTGAGCACCTTCAGCTCCACCATTGATTTCAGTGGGGAGCTGAACTTGCTTGGCATCCTGCAAGTTTAGCCCCATCCAGCTGTGGGCCCTTATCCCATGAAGTTCAGGTGAGCTGGTCCTACAGAACGCCAGCTGTAAGCAAGTGCACACTTGGTAACAGCCCAGAGGTGGCCAGTGAGGAGCCCTCACCAATAGACAGTATGGCACAGAGGCGCAGATTCTTAGAGGTGCTTTGGAATAGGGATAAACAGCCGCCCAGGTATCTGCATGGGAATGTTGTAGCATTCCAGGTGATCCCGTTTCTGTGTCCCCTTTGACTGTGAGGAGATAACATGGCTGAGACTCGGCGTGTAGTTCCAGAGCTTCGTTCCGGGCCAAGAAGGGCTCTTCTCCCTCTGCCCAGTCTCCTGTGAGGAAAGAGGCCAGAGGCCATGCAATTCCTTCAAAGCCACTGAGATGTAGAGGAGTCTTTCCACCCTCCCAGCAGTCAGCTCAGAGGGAGGAGAAGCCCCAAGCCCAGACCTGGCACAAGGGGAGTCGCCCCACAATGTCTGTATCAGCAAGATGAGCAGGGACTGGGAGTCAGGAGACCTGGCTTCTCGCCTCAGCTGAGCCAGCCACTCTCTGTAGCCTTGAGCAAGTCTCTTGGGGTCTGTATACACTGTGATAAAAAAACCTATGGCACCGAGTCTCAAGCCCTGGGCAGCTGACTCAGGCTCCGGCTGCTGAGCTAAAAATAGCAGTGTAGATGTTCGGGCTCTGAGCTCCTCACCCACTTGCAAGGTCTCACAACCCAAGCTCCAGCCCAAGCCCGAAGGTCTACCCTGCAAATTGATAGTCCCACAGCCAGCGTCAGCTGCCCCAGGCCAGCTGCAGCCATGCTGCGGCGTATTTGTTGCTGTGTAGACTTACCCTTACTCTTGCTGTGCTTCAATTGCCTGCCACATAAAATGGGAAAGGTGACTGGACGGGCCTCAGTAAAGTACACTGAGATGCACAGGCAGCTGGTGCTGTGGAAGTGCACGTTGTTATTATTATTGATTGATTGCCCGTTGCATTATTGGGTGACGTGTTGTGAGTGGGCAACTTTGGGATGTGATGTCAGGAAGTGGGGGTCACAGTTATTTCATGACCCCCCTGCAGCTCTGTTCAGTTACCCGGTGGTTCCCCTAGTTTTGAGTGCACATGGAAACCAAATGGTGAGAGACAGGTGTTAGTTAGTGTCTCTTGCTGTGAAGGGTTTTTGGTGCTTTAAAAGAAGCCAGAGAAATCTCCCAAATCTCTAGAGCATGCCTTCTGCCCCAGGCGCAAGAGAACAGGCTGGCTTCTGCAGAGGCAGAATTCACATGTTGATTCAATGGTGTTACACTCATTGTATCCCATCTTATGATGTAGCTAATCTGCTAAAAGCATGAAGTTCAGACCCAGGTGTTGTGAGTTTTACTTCCCTATTGCAGTGGTTACTTTTGGCTGATAAATTGTGCAGCTCCACGGGGGACGTGGACTGGATTACCCTGAAAGAGGGCAGAGACGGTAGTGTCCTGCAAAGATCCCAGCTACATTCCTGGCCAGGCCTTTGGAACAACCAAATAAAATGTTGGCCCCCAGTAAATCCTACCCTGGTTTTATACAGAACCAGGTGCATGCTGGACAGGACTCTAGTCTCTGCAGTGTGACTGCCCATGCAATGCTAACATGATCAATAAGGCTTCTACTAATGTACCTCACAATCAAGCCGCAGTGCTTTGTTTTAAGGAGCTCCCAAGAGACAGAAAGGAGTGGAGATTCCCCACTAAATATATGTGTATATGAGCTCTGTTTAGAATCAGCCCGAAGTCAGCACTGGCATCTGTACAGTACCTTATTAGGTTTCCTCAGTGTAACATGTATGAAAGAGGACCAATGCTGAATGGTAGCCATAGCTGTGAGTGGAGAGAATTCTGACCTACCCTCCCTCAAGTCATAGGGACTAAGTAAATTTGAGTTTGTAAATGTGAAGACTGAAGGTCCCAAGTTGCTGTCCCTGTATCAACCACTTCCTTAATTCCACTGCAGTTTTTCCTTTCAGTGCTCTCCTGCGCTATTTCAGTTCAAGTACTTCAGATCACAGCCGAAAAGCACTAAGATGCTCTTATTTATGCACTGATATTATGACTGTTAATGATATTCCTGCAGCTTGACAGCTGTAGTTTTATTAAATCATTTCTTCCATGGCCATGTCGGTGGCATCCGTCCCTCTGTTGGTCTGTCCTCTGTCTCCTGTCCTCTTGTCCATCTCTACAGTTCTTTGGGCTGTATTGTTGATAAGGTCACCACAGCGCTGGTTCCCATGGGAAAGACCCGATGTTAAGGCTTGTAGGGCTGCCAAAGCGTCATGAGATATTTCCCAAGCCAGCCCAACGTCACCCCATCGTAACATTTATTCCCCTGTGCATATAGACGGCAGGGTCACCAGTTGCAACACAAACAGATAGAACCCAGGACTGTCAGCTCTATCATTTGAGCAAAATTAGATTTTCTGTCAACTCACAAGTGGTAGAAGGGCTTTTCTATTCTGTATGGCCACTCATTAGACGGTAGTGATGCATAAACAAATTGGAGTGTGGGCTACACTCAAGAGAAGTGGTTCTCAACCTATTTACCATTGTGAGCCACATATGCGGCCCAGAATGTGTTATGTGGGCCGCATCCAATACTACTTATATGTCCCCCAGGATGTCACATGGGCCGCAACTCTAGAGGGCTGATCACAAGACTGGGCACTAAGACAAGTCATGAATTCTCAGCCCAGCTCTTCTGCTGACTCCCTCTGTGGCTTTGGATGAGTGTCACTTATCCTCCCTGGATCTCATTTACTTTCCCATTTGTAAAATGAGGATACTAGTATGCATTTCTCTATCTCACAAGGGTGTTGTGAGGGTTAATTAGTTAATGTCAGGAGATGCAAAGTGCTGTCAGTCGTCTGTACATTACTGGATCACTACATGATGATGCTGCACCTTAGTGTTATGACACCAAATGTCACAATGCCATCCTGGAACCAGGATGTCCTACTGGATAAAACCCGTTAGAAGCGCTAATCCTAAATTGACAGGTTTCAGAGGAACAGCCGTGTTAGTCTGTATTCGCAAAAAGAAAAGGAGTACTTGTGGCACCTTAGAGACTAACCAATTTATTTGAGCATGAGCTTTCGTGAGCTACAGCTCACTTCATCAGATGTTTACCATGGAAACTGCAGCAGACTTTATATACACACAGAGATCATGAAACAATACCTCCTCCCACCCCACTGTCCTGCTGGTAATAGCTTATCTAAAGTGATCAACAGGTGGGCCATTTCCAGCACAAATCCAGGTTTTCTCACCCTCCACCCCCCCACACAAATTCACTCTCCTGCTGGTGCTAGCCCATCCAAAGTGACAACTCTTTACATAATCAAGTCGGGCTATTTCCTGCATAGATCAAGGTTTTCTCACATCCCCCCCACCCCCATACACACACACAAACTCACTCTCCTGCTGGTAATAGCTCATCTAAACTGACCACTCTCCAGGTTTAAATCCAAGTTAAACCAGAACATCTGGGGGGGGGGGGGGGTAGGAAAAAACAAGAGGAAACAGGCTACCTTGTATAATGACTTAGCCACTCCCAGTCTCTATTTAAGCCTAAATTAATAGTATCCAATTTGCAAATGAATTCCAATTCAGCAGTTTCTCGCTGGAGTCTGGATTTGAAGTTTTTTTGTTTTAAGATAGCGACCTTCATGTCTGTGATTGCGTGACCAGAGAGATTGAAGTGTTCTCCGACTGGTTTATGAATGTTATAATTCTTGACATCTGATTTGTGTCCATTTATTCTTTTACGTAGAGACTGTCCCGTTTGACCAATGTACATGGCAGAGGGGCATTGCTGGCACATGATGGCATATATCACATTGGTGGATGTGCAGGTGAACGAGCCTCTGATAGTGTGGCTGATGTTATTAGGCCCTGTGATGGTGTCCCCTGAATAGATATGTGGGCACAATTGGCAACGGGCTTTGTTGCAAGGATAAGTTCCTGGGTTAGTGGTTCTGTTGTGTGGTATGTGGTTGTTGGTGAGTATTTGCTTCAGGTTGCGGGGCTGTCTGTAGGCAAGGACTGGCCTGTCTCCCAAGACTTGTGAGAGTGTTGGGTCATCCTTTAGGATAGGTTGTAGATCCTTAATAATGCGTTGGAGGGGTTTTAGTTGGGGGCTGAAGGTGACCGCTAGTGGCGTTCTGTTATTTTCTTTGTTAGGTCTGTCCTGTAGTAGGTAACTTCTGGGAACTCTTCTGGCTCTATCAATCTGTTTCTTTACTTCTGCAGGTGGGTATTGTAGTTGTAAGAAAGCTTGACAGAGATCTTGTAGGTGTTTGTCTCTGTCTGAGGGGTTGGAGCAAGAGTACCCCTCAGACAACCCCTCAGACAGAGACAAACACCTACAAGATCTCTGTCAAGCTTTCTTACAACTACAATACCCACCTGCAGAAGTAAAGAAACAGATTGATAGAGCCAGAAGAGTTCCCAGAAGTTACCTACTACAGGACAGACCTAACAAAGAAAATAACAGAACGCCACTAGCGGTCACCTTCAGCCCCCAACTAAAACCCCTCCAACGCATTATTAAGGATCTACAACCTATCCTAAAGGATGACCCAACACTCTCACAAGTCTTGGGAGACAGGCCAGTCCTTGCCTACAGACAGCCCCGCAACCTGAAGCAAATACTCACCAACAACCACATACCACACAACAGAACCACTAACCCAGGAACTTATCCTTGCAACAAAGCCCGTTGCCAATTGTGCCCACATATCTATTCAGGGGACACCATCACAGGGCCTAATAACATCAGCCACACTATCAGAGGCTCGTTCACCTGCACATCCACCAATGTGATATATGCCATCATGTGCCAGCAATGCCCCTCTGCCATGTACATTGGTCAAACGGGACAGTCTCTACGTAAAAGAATAAATGGACACAAATCAGATGTCAAGAATTATAACATTCATAAACCAGTCGGAGAACACTTCAATCTCTCTGGTCACGCAATCACAGACATGAAGGTCGCTATCTTAAAACAAAAAAACTTCAAATCCAGACTCCAGCGAGAAACTGCTGAATTGGAATTCATTTGCAAATTGGATACTATTAATTTAGGCTTAAATAGAGACTGGGAGTGGCTAAGTCATTATACAAGGTAGCCTGTTTCCTCTTGTTTTTTCCTACCCCCCCCCCCCCCCCAGATGTTCTGGTTTAACTTGGATTTAAACCTGGAGAGTGGTCAGTTTAGATGAGCTATTACCAGCAGGAGAGTGAGTTTGTGTGTGTGTATGGGGGTGGGGGGGATGTGAGAAAACCTTGATCTATGCAGGAAATAGCCCGACTTGATTATGTAAAGAGTTGTCACTTTGGATGGGCTAGCACCAGCAGGAGAGTGAATTTGTGTGGGGGGGTGGAGGGTGAGAAAACCTGGATTTGTGCTGGAAATGGCCCACCTGTTGATCACTTTAGATAAGCTATTACCAGCAGGACAGTGGGGTGGGAGGAGGTATTGTTTCATGATCTCTGTGTGTATATAAAGTCTGCTGCAGTTTCCACGGTAAACATCTGATGAAGTGAGCTGTAGCTCACGAAAGCTCATGCTCAAATAAATTGGTTAGTCTCTAAGGTGCCACAAGTACTCCTTTTCTTAATCCTAAATTGTGCAGGTGAAGAAAGGTGATGGGAGAAGGTTTTTTACACAGTTTTGAAGCTCTGCTATGATATCATTCAAAAAAACATCTGCCACTTTAATGAGCAATTAAGAGCTCCTAGCTGGAGAGCAATGAATACAGGGAATGTAACTAGGGACTTGATCCTGCATCCATTGGACTCAATGGGAGTTCTGCCATTGACTTCAGTAGATTCAGGATCAGATCCTTTGAATAATCAGTAAGGCCCAATCCAATTTCCACTGAATTCAACAGACTCTCATTAACTTCAGTAGTAATTAGGCTGGACCCATTTATGTTAGGATAGCTTTTTTAACGGCTGTGAGGCATGTATGACTGGCAGCTTTGAAGTTGTTGAATCTGCAGCGTATTCTCGGTGATATTTTGTGTGTTCCAAAGTGTATGACTGTTTTTAAACAGGATTGTGGGGTATTTTTTTCCATTTGTAGAAGTCAGAAAGGACAAAAAAAATCAGTAGCAAAATGTACAGTCTGTGTCTTCTTGTGGTGTCGCTGTTTGAGGTGGTTATTAATTTTTCAAATCACTGTGAACAACTAATCACTTAAGTTATTAATTTATTCATGGTTTTTTTTCTAAAAAAAGAATAACTTGAAACACTTATTTATCCTGTAAATTGCTCTTGAGCTTACCCTAGATAATACGTTTTTGCTGTTAATAAACATGGTACATGCCTGAAGCAAAGCTGATCTTGTTTTTAACTACTGTATCACAGCAGAGAAGCAACAGGAAAATAAATAAATAAAAAAATTGACAACCACAATTCCTGAGTTGTAATGTTATTTGAATCTGAGGGTAAAGACATCAATTAGTGGACAAATGGACTCAGGCACCATCTTTGACCTCTCATAAAATCATTTGTGTTGGAAGAACCCTTTTATGGGTTAGCCATAATTATGGATAGTTATGTGTTATTTGCCAGAAGCTGGGAATGGGCAACAGGGGATGGATCTCTTGGTGATTACCTGTTCTGTTCGTTCCCTCTGGGGCACCTGGCACTAGCCACTGTCAGAAGGCAGGATACTGGGCTAGATGGACCTTTGGTCTGATCCAGTATGGCTGTTCTTATGTATCCTGCACCATGGCGGGAATGAGACAGCACTGGCCTCTGGTGAGACACAATCAGCCAGTTCTCCAGCTGGAGTAAATTGGCATTGTCCTGTTTTAGTTAATAGAGATGTTCCTTCCCCACTCTGAACTCTAGGGTACAGATGTGGGGACCCGCATGAAAGACCCCCCCCCCAAGCTTATTCTTACCAGCTTAGGTTAAAAACTTCCCCAAGGTACAAACTTTGCTTGGCCTTGAACAGTATGCTGCCACTACCAAGCATTTTAAACAAAGAACAGGGAAAGAGACCACTTGGAGACGTCTTCCCCCAAAATATCCCCATTTATTCTTTTACGTAGAGACTGTCCAGTTTGACCAATGTACATGGCAGAGGGGCATTGCTGGCACATGATGGCATATATCACATTGGTGGATGTGCAGGTGAACGAGCCTCTGATAGTGTGGCTGATGTTATTAGGCCCTGTGATGGTGTCCCCTGAATAGATATGTGGGCACAACTGGCAACGGGCTTTGTTGCAAGGATAAGTTCCTGGGTTAGTGGTTCTGTTGTGTGGTATGTGGTTGTTGGTGAGTATTTGCTTCAGGTTGCGGGGCTGTCTGTAGGCAAGGACTGGCCTGTCTCCCAAGACTTGTGAGAGTGTTGGGTCATCCTTTAGGATAGGTTGTAGATCCTTAATAATGCGTTGGAGGGGTTTTAGTTGGGGGCTGAAGGTGACCGCTAGTGGCGTTCTGTATTTTCTTTGTTAGGCCTGTCCTGTAGTAGGTAACTTCTGGGAACTCTTCTGGCTCTATCAATCTGTTTCTTTACTTCTGCAGGTGGGTATTGTAGTTGTAAGAAAGTTTGACAGAGATCTTGTAGGTGTTTGTCTCTGTCTGAGGGGTTGGAGCAAATGCGGTTGTATTGCAGAGCTTGGCTGTAGACGATGGATCGTGTGGTGTGGTCAGGGTGAAAGCTGGAGGCATGCAGGTAGGAATAGCAGTCAGTAGGTTTCCGGTATAGGGTGGTGTTTATGTGGCCATTGTTTATTAGCACTGTAGTGTCCAGGAAGTGGATCTCTTGTGTGGACTGGACCAGGCTGAGGTTGGTGGTGGGATGGAAATTGTTGAAATCATGGTGGAATTCCTCAAGAGCTTCTTTTCCATGGGTCCAGATGATGAAGATGTCATCAATATAGCGCAAGTAGAGTAGGGGCTTTAGGGGACGAGAGCTGAGGAAGCGTTGTTCTAAATCAGCCATAAAAATGTTGGCATACTGTGGGGCCATGCGGGTACCCATAGCAGTGCCGCTGATCTGAAGGTATACATTGTCCCCAAATGTGAAATAGTTATGGGTAAGGACAAAGTCACAAAGTTCAGCAACCAGGTTAGCCGTGACATTATCGGGGATAGTGTTCTTGACGGCTTGTAGTCCATCTTTGTGTGGAATGTTGGTGTAGAGGGCTTCTACATCCATAGTAGCCAGGATGGTGTTATCAGGAAGATCACCGATGGATTGAAGTTTCCTCAGGAAGTCAGTGGTGTCTCGAAGGTAGCTGGGAGTGCTGGTAGCGTAGGGCCTGAGGAGGGAGTCTACATAGCCAGACAATCCTGCTGTCAGGGTGCCAATGCCTGAGATGATGGGGCGCCCAGGATTTCCAGGTTTATGGATCTTGGGTAGTAGATAGAATATCCCAGGTCGGGGTTCCAGGGGTGTGTCTGTGCGGATTTGATCTTGTGCTTTTTCAGGACGTGTCTTGAGCAAATGCTGTAGTTGCTTTTGGTAACTCTCAGTGGGATCATAGGGTAATGGCTTGTAGAAACTCGTGTTGGAGAGCTGCCGAGCAGCCTCTTGTTCATATTCCGACCTATTCATGATGACAACAGCACCTCCTTTGTCACCATCACAGGGCCTAATAACATCAGCCACACTATCAGAGGCTCGTTCACCTGCACATCCACCAATGTGATATATGCCATCATGTGCCAGCAATGCCCCTCTGCCATGTACATTGGTCAAACTGGACAGTCTCTACGTAAAAGAATAAATGGACACAAATCAGATGTCAAGAATTATAACATTCATAAACCAGTCGGAGAACACTTCAATCTCTCTGGTCACGCAATCACAGACATGAAGGTCGCTATCTTAAAACAAAAAAACTTCAAATCCAGACTCCAGCGAGAAACTGCTGAATTGGAATTCATTTGCAAATTGGATACTATTAATTTAGGCTTAAATAGAGACTGGGAGTGGCTAAGTCATTATGCAAGGTAGCCTGTTTCCTCTTGTTTTTTCCTACCCCCCCCCCCGAGATGTTCTGGTTTAACTTGGATTTAAACTTGGAGAGTGGTCAGTTTAGATGAGCTATTACCAGCAGGAGAGTGAGTTTGTGTGTGTATGGGGGTGGGGGGGATGTGAGAAAACCTGGATTGGTGCAGGAAATAGCCCGACTTGATTATGTAAAGAGTTGTCACTTTGGATGGGCTAGCACCAGCAGGAGAGTGAATTTGTGTGGGGGGGTGGAGGGTGAAGAAACCTGGATTTGTGCTGGAAATGGCCCACCTGATGATCACTTTAGATAAGCTATTACCAGCAGGACAGTGGGGTGGAAGGAGGTATTGTTTCATATTCTCTATGTATATATAAAGTCTGCTGCAGTTTCCACGGTATACATCTGATGAAGTGAGCTGTGGCTCACGAAAGCTCATGCTCAAATAAATTGGTTAGTCTCTAAGGTGCTACAAGTACTCCTTTTCTTTTTTCAAGATTTGAAAGTGTCTTGTTCTTTTATTGGTCCTTTGGGTCAAATGCCAGCCAGGTTAGCTGAGCTTCTTAACCCTTTACAGGTAACAGGATGTTGCCTCTGGCCAGGAAGGATTTTATAGCACTGTATACAGAAAGGTGGTTACCCTTCCCTTTATATTTATGACAGGAGATATACACCAGGACTGGGTGTAAAATGAGGCTCACATTTATCTCATGGTATGAGGTAAAGTGGGTCGCACTGGGAGCACAGGTTATTGTACAAAAGGATTCTCAACAGGGGAAAGGTGCAATGGGGCCCAACCTACCCTGCTTCCCAGCATGCTAAAACCCTGCCTGGTGCCTGCCACGGCAGCCCATCTGGAAGACCTCGCCTCAGAGTAATAAAGAACACGGGACTGGCCATTGGCCTATGGGTTAATATGTCTTTTCTTCACTCTCCTTCATGCTGCATTTTTAGAAGATCTCGTCAGCATGTTAATCAGGTTCTCTCTGCCACAATCAGTTTTTCACACTTATTTCCTCCCATGGAGACGTTTTTCCTTCTCAGTTTGTTTGTGCTTTTCCCCTCTGTCTCATTCCTATTAAACTGAGCTCAGCCCATGTCTGTGGGGAGGGATATTTTGGCCGAGCGCAGCAGGGCAAACCCCTGTTCTTAGGAATAGAATAAGAGTTGAAATGGGGATGCAGGCGCGGCGGTATTCGCCAAACCTCTGACTGCTTTTCATCCCAAAATGAAACAGTGTTGCCAACTCTAGTGATATTATCATGAGGCTCACGATAATTAATGTTTTCCTTAAAGCCCCAGCTCCTGGAGTCAAGTGGATATGTTATGATTTCAGCCTTCATTCTTAAAGAAAAATTAAGTTTCTAGCCCTAGTGGCTGTGGATAAATCCCATGATTTTAAAGCCAATCTATTGATGACATGCCACCCACAGCAGATTAGTGCAGAGCTTCATAATACAATTGGGTTTAGTCTTTTGGGCTTGCTACCACGACTGCCAAATACCATTTGGATTGGGTAACATTTTACATTGACTTGGTACAAAGGTAAATAGAAACACAAGGTGCAATGCAGTGCAGCATCAAGGCCTACAGGTCCCACTGACTTCAACTGACACTTCTGAAAATCAGGCCCTTTTATCTTTTTGTGGGAATGACCCTCTAAGCAGAATGGGACAGTGCAGAGAGAGAGAGAGAGAGAGAGAGACGCTATGTAAGAAACCCTTCCCATCACTAGCCTTGTCTTCACAACTAAAAATGTGTGTTTTTTATGTGGTGGGTAGCTAACACAGGGCAGCGCTTCTGAGGTAAAAACAAGACACTTTAGGTTTACTGTGAAGTAACTATAGGGTGCAGCCAGCAGTATTTGTGACTCACATCACCTAGTTACCTCGCAGTAAAGCTACAGTGCCTGGTCTGCTCTGTATTTTTACTTCAGAATAGCTCAGGCATGTTCGTTAGTTTGAGGTAAAAACACAACTTTTTAGTAGTGAGGATAAGGCCAGAGAGAACGTGGGAGGGAGCTGGAACTAGGGTTGCCAGGCGTCCGGTTTTCCAGAGGAATGCCCGGTCGAAAAGGGACACTGGCGGCTCCGATCAGCACCAGCAACCAGGTTGTTAAAAGTCCAGTTGGTGGCACAGTGGAGACCTGGGGCTAAGGCAGGCTCCCTGCCTGCCCTGGCTCTCCATGGGTCTTGGAAGCAGCTGCCAGGTCCCTGCGGCCCCTCGGAGCATGGGCAGCCAGGGAGGATCCATGCGCTGCCCACGCCCTGAGTGCCGACGCTGCAGCTCCCATTGGCTGGGAACTGCCCCCGCGCCTAGGGGCTGCAGGGACCTGGAGGCCACTTTCTGGGAGCTGTGGTAAGCGCCACTGGGACCCCGCACCCCCAAATCCCCTCCCGTACTCCAACCCCCTGCCTCAGCCCAGAGTCCCCTCCTGCACCCAAACTCCTTCCCAGAGCCTGCACTCCTCCACCCACACACCCCCAACCATCTGCCCCAGCCCAGCACTCCCTCCCGCAACCCAAATCCCTCATCCCCAGCCCCACCCCAGAGTATGCACTCCCTCCCACCCCCCCGCATACCAATCCCCAGCCTGGAGCCCTCTCCTGCATCCTGAACCCCTAATTTCTGGACCCACCCAGAACCCCTCCCTGAACCCCAAACCCCTATCCTAGCCTGGAGCCCTCTCCCACACCCCAAACCCCTCATACCCATCCCCACCCCAGAGCCTGCACCCCCAACCAAAGCCTTCTCACACACCCCCCTGCGCCCCAACCCCATGTCCCAGCCCTGATCCCCCTCCCGCCCTCCAAATCCCTCAGTCCCAGCCTGGAGCACCCTCCTGCACCCCAAATCCCTCATCCCTAGCCCCACCCCAGAGCCCGCACTCCCCAGTCCAAGCCCTCCAACCCCCTGAGCCAGCCTGGTGAAAATGAGTGAGTGAGGGTGGGGCGAGCAAGCGACAGAGGGAGGGGGGATGGAGCAAGCAGGGGCAGGACCCTGGAGAAGGGGCAAGGGTGTTCAGATTTGTGCAAGTATAAAATTGGCAACCCTATCTCTTTCTACTATACCTATATATAAGGAATACTAAAGTTCCTCTGGGTTTACAATCACACGTGGAATGATTAAATCAAATATGAATAATTTCTTCTTTAGTCAGACACAAACAAGTGAAATGCAAGAACTTAGCAGATGCCTTGCGAATATTTAAACACACTACGCATACATCCGCGTGATACCTGTTTCAAATGGAGAGAGGTAAATAGTGTGTCCCCCAGGGTCTGTACTGGGCCCATTCCTATTTAACATATTAATAAATTATCTGGAAAAAGGGGTAAACGATGAAGTGGCAAAATTTGCAGCTGATACAAAACTACTCAAGATAGTTATGGTCCAGGCAAACTGCGAAGAGCTACAAAAGGATCTCTCAAACCTGGGTGATTGGGCAACAAAATGTCAGATGAAATTCAATGTTGATAAATGCAAAATAATGCACATTGAAAAACATAATCCCAACTATACAGATAAAACGATGGGGTCTAGATCAGCTATTACCACTCAAGAAAGATCTTGCGGTCATTGTGGAGAGTTCTCTGAAAACATCCACTCAATGTGCAGCGGCAGTCAAAAAAGCGAAGAGAATGTTGGGCATCATTAAGAAAGGGATAGATAATAAGACAGTTGTGGGCAGGTAGGATCGAACCTGGGGCCTATAAAGCTTAGTGCATGAACCTCTACTGCATGAGGTAAAAGTCAACTGGCTGTTAGCTAAGGCTGTAGAGCAGACACAATCTCCCTCTCTAACTGGTCTCAGTGCCACTAGATGGGACAGAACACCACACCCAGGAGGTGTGTGGGTTACATATATAACAGGAGAATCCCTTCCGTCAGCGCAGGTACTGTCTACACTGAAGCACTACAGAAGCGCAGCCATGCCACCATAGCAGTTTTAAGTGTAAACCAGCCCTTAATCTCTGTCTCTGTTTCCCATCTGTTAATGCGGATGATAATACTTCATTTCTTCCACCCTGTTGTCCCTCTTGTCTATTTAAATTGTAGGCTCTTCAGGGCAGAGACTGTCTCTTACAATGTTTGTGTACAGCACCCAGCACAATGGGGGCCTGGATCTCAGATGACACCTCTAGTGCTACTGTAAGACAAATAATAAAGTGAAGTTTAGTAGAAGTCAAACATTTGGAATCCCCCCTGGACAGAAGGGTTACACAATAGACTGATAATAGCGGGTATCACTGTACTTTTTAATTGTGTTACTTTTAAACTATATAATTACAGAGCTTGGGCCATATTCTGTTCTCATTTGTAATGGCGTAACTCCACTAAAATGGTTGCTCTTAGCCAGTGGCTTTAATGGGGCTATACACTAGATTTACAACAGTAAAAAGAAAAGGAGTACTTGTGGCACCTTAGAGACTAACCAATTTATTTGAGCATAAGCTTTCGTGAGCTACAGCTCACTTCATCGGATGATGATGCATCTGATGAAGTGAGCTGTAGCTCACGAAAGCTTATGCTCAAATAAATTGGTTAGTCTCTAAGGTGCCACAAGTACTCCTTTTCTTTTTGCGAATACAGACTAACATGGCTGTTACTCTGAAACCTGTCATTTACAACAGTGTAATTCAGAGCAGAATTTTTCTATTGGATTTAACATGGCGCAGCTAATAACTTAGTATGAATACAATTCTTATTTTTGCAAGTCCTTTATTTCTGTTATGATATATATAAAAGCAGGGGAACAGAGATCCTTTTTTCAATTTGTGTATCATTTAGAGCAGTTTATTTAAACCTCTTCCCCCCTTCGCCCTATTGCTTGCTATAAATAACTGTAAAGAGCAAGGAAAATGGTTAATTCCTTAAAATCACTCAATAGACATAGCTGTCTACATAACGATTTGAAAGAAATAGATGACACCGTCAAATAGCAGCAATAATCCCACAGAAATGATCCAGTGAGGCTGTAGCAGAATTGTGGGGATAGTGGTCATAGTCCTGCATTCTTTGTCTTTTTTTGTTTTTTATCTATATTGATATAGATATACATAAAAAGAAAAGAAACTGACCGTAGATGCTCAGTATTTTACAATACAGCCTGGGTTTAATAATGATCTTTCCTTTGTGCCCTGGAGTTTCAAAGGATGAGATGCATCTGTCCTCCTAAGACTGCAAACTGCCTTGAGTTGTGTGCCATCTCTGTTCCTCCCTGCCTGCCCACTCATCCGCCATGTTGCTAATTGATCAAATGAGTGCCCAGAGTTGTTTTGGGAGTACAGCCCTCATCCATGGCTCCGATGCTATTGTAGTGCAGCATACCAGCAGGCCAGGGCAGGCTGATGAAGCATTACTGGAAGGGAACCCCAGCTAGGAAATTAAAAGCAGATTCAGATTAACTCTTAGGGCAATGTAATCAGCTTGTTCTGCACTGAGGTATCAAATGCTAGTGTAGAGCAAGCCCTCAGACACCCCCACTTCCTGTCCCTCCCCCAACAAAATGACACCTCCATAGACCCCCAACTGCCGTAAGCAGGCCCTGCTTCAGTGGGCAGAAACCACACTCCTAGCCCACAATACCCATCTCACACAGCCACTGATTGCACCTGCCTAATCAGGACCCTGATGATTATTCCCAAGACTCTGGCCTAACATGTGTGCAAGGAGCATGAGGGGCCTTGTGTAGCCCCTGTGCACAGTAGCAATGCCAACAGGAGGGGGTTCTCCCACCGGTGTAGCTAATCCATTTCCCCAAGAGGTGGTCGCTAAGTTGTTAGAAGTCTTCACTGCAAAGTTAGGTCAACCCAGCTACATCACTCAGAGGTTTGAAAGAACCACACCCCTAAGCATCATAATTAAACCAATTTAACCCCATTGTAGACAGTGGTAGGTGAATGGAAGAATTCTTCTGTCAAGCTAGCTATCACCTCTTGGAAAGGTGGATTATCTATGCCAAGAGGAGAACCCCTCCTGTCAGCGGAGGTGGGATCTACGCTGAAGCGCTCCAGTGGCCCAGTTGCAGCACTAAAAACACAAAACGATATAGTCCCATATGAGCAGCCATACTGCTCAGATCAGAGGTTCCTCTAGCCCAGTATCCTGTCTTCTGACAGCGTCTAGTGCCAAGTGCTTCAGAGGGAATGAACAGAACAGGGTAATTATTGAGTGATCCATTCCCTGTCACCCACTCCCAGATTCTGGCAGTCAGAGGCTAGGGATGCCCAGAGCATGGGGTTTGAACCCAAAGCATAGGGTTTGAACTCTGTTTTGAACCCAGATATAGTTTTGGCCTTCACAACATCCCCTGACAATGAATTGCACCGGCTGACAGTGTGTTGTGTAACGAAGCCTCATTGAAAGTCAACAGCTTAAATAGGACATGGACTCCTAAGTCACCTACAGCTAGATTTACAAAGGTATTTAGGCATATAAAGATGCAGGCAGGCCCTAGAGTTAGCTCCACCAAGGGATTTAGGTGCATAACTGACATTTAAGCACTTAAATCCAAAACAGAGCTTCTCAAAAGCCCTGCTCAGCTGTTGCCTAACTCTCTAGGCACCTACAGTCCCTAGATGCCTACATTTCTGCTGGAAAGCCCCCAAACGCCTAAAAAATCCACCTCTAGGCATGCAGCAATCTACATGCCTGGGCACCAAGCTCACATCTAAGCTCCAACAGGGTTCTCAGACTAGGCATGCCCCTGCCTAGCTCGCCTTTGGGATGTGATTGGGTGGGCATGCTCAGAAGCCACCTGACTGGGCCTTGTACAAAACAATGCTAGAGCCCAGAGGTGGTGGGGTAGTCTGGGGAAAATCTCTCTCAATCTCTTCTGTTTAAGCTGTTCCACTGTGTATAACTAATTAAATATGCATTGGAGCAGGGGGATTGGAACACAGGCCTCCCACAGGCGGGGCGAGTGCTCAAACAGTAGGCTGAACAGAGGGGCAGGGACCGCTACCACTACCTCCCCCTCCTCATATGAGACAAGGCTTAGGTGCCTAACTCCACAAGAGGGTTGGTGGCTGGCTTTGTGGATTCCAGTCCTAGGTGCCTAACTCTCGCCATGCGTTGTATAGGAAGTCTGGGCTCCTAACAAAGGGCCACAGATTCCACTCAATGGCAGGGTACTGTGATGGGGTGTGTAACCCACACAAGCCTTGAGTGTGTTAACATGGGCCAGGAAGGGCCAGTTATCCTTAGATGCTGCACCTGGAGGAGAACCAGCCTAAGAAAGGTTGGGAAGAAGCCCAGGGAAACAGTAGCAAGGAATGGGACAGTGCAGACCTTGGCTGCTAGTCACAGGGCCCCTGGGCTGGAATGAAGCATAGAGGGAGGACTGGGTTCCCCTACCAGCCACTGGCAAAGTGGCACAGACCCAGAGATGTGGAACAGAGACCATCTGAGACAGCATCCAGACAGCTTCTCCAGTGGGACTTTGTTACCCAGGAAGAGGAGGAACCATATAGTGACCTGGCCGGGGAGCTGAGCCACAAAGAGAGAGCGCACCTTGAGTTGTGAAGAGAGAGATGAGTCACAACATGAGTAATGGCAGGAGGAGCCAGATGGGGAGAGAGCTAATTTCCAGACCTACCTCCAAGGAGGTGGACCTTTGGCAAGTGGAACCCCCTTTAAAGGTACCTAAAGGTTAGGTGTTGCAATGCTGAGTTTAAGACCCCTTTGTGGATCTAGCTGCCACTGGGAAATTCAAACCTGCCTGAGTGGGTCAGCTGTCTAATGCCCAGTGACCGCAGGCGCCACTTTTGAAAATGCCACCCCAAATCTAAGAGTTTCACGACTAAAGCTTGATTGTCTTCCCATTATTTCCTGCTATTACCCCCCTAATACCATGAACTCTGATATAGTTAAATAGGTGTGAAAGTCCTGAATGGTTTCTAGGAAGCTTGAGATTTTCCTTCCCTTTATCAGCCATTTCCCCGCTTTTCAAATATTTTCAAAAGTGGCGACTGGTTTTGGGTGTCTTGGTTTGTTTAGGTGCCCATCTTAAAACCAGATTTTTTTTTTTAGAAGTCCTGAGCATCCACAGCTCCCATTGATTTCAGCTGGGCTTGTGCATGCTCAGCAGCTCTGAACATCAGGCCCACAGTTGGGCACCCAAAATGAAAATTGTGACCATCGTTTTACTCAACTTTAAGTTCCTTTGCCTGATGTCAAACACTCACTAAACTCTGCCTTCAGTGAGAGTCACCGCTGAGGAAAGACTAAGGAGGAATTCTGGGTTCTTGCTCTTCCAGTCTGTGTAAAGAGGAGCCAGCTAAATCTTGCTCCCAGCTGGAAATGAAGAGGAGCTGATCTTACTACAGATTTCTTTTCCTGGGAATTAGCATATGTATGCTATATATATTTATCTAGCTATAATATGGGGCGGGATTTCAGAGGTATCCTGCAGTTTCCAGAGCCCCCTTGCTACTGCAGAGATGGAGCGGGCCTGCCAGCGCTACACAAGGTGAAAGGGAGGAGAGACTTTGCCAGACAGGCCCTCTTCTCTTGTAGTGCAATTTCCTCATGGTGGAACAAAGATGCGCACACTTCACTCCAGAAAGGTGCGACATCCTAACTTTAATGGGAGTTTTGCCTGAATAAGAGCCCTGGAGTGGGATTGTGCATCTGCTGATCCTTCAGGAAAAACCCAATGAGGGCTAGAATGATTAGAAGTGAGAGGAAATTGTGCTAGTGGTGGGCAAACCTCAAAAGGGTTGGATAGTACTAATTAGAACGGAACAAACAACTCTCATTCCCTAATTGGTCTGCTGCATTTAGCCTCTCTAATAGATTTCCTGTTTTTGTCATTTGAATTTAATTCAGGATTTGGGGTTTTTTTTTTATTCTATGGATACACAATATTCACACACACACACCACAGTCAGCAGTAGGAATTGAACCCAGCCCCTTGGGCATAAACAGCACAACTCCATCCCACTCACACCAGAGGAGTCGGCCCTGCAGGGAGTGAGGAAGCGGCAGACTATAAGAGCTGTTGGGGACCAGCCGCTAGCGAGAGTTGTGATCACAGGCACCATGCCAACGTACTCTACTGGCATCCCATACTCCATCTTGAATCAAGATGCCTGAATGCTTGAATCCATGCCTGCTAGGATTAAGATGGAGCTGTGGCTGCTGTGATCTCAACAAGGCAAGATTTCCAGAAGTGACGAGCAATTTTAAGGTGTCTCAGATTTTGGGTGCCCAATGTGGGATGCCTTAAAGGGGCCCTGATTTTCTGAGGGCAGATACTCAGCACTTTCTGAGAATCAGGCTCCTTTAAGGGGCACGGCAAGTTGGGCACCCAAAACCTGAGACATCTGAAAATCTCTAGGCCCTTCTGGAAGACCTTGGCCATAGATTCCATTTCCATGTGGAAGATTTGGGGCTCTGCATTTCAGTCACTGGTGCTGCACTTGGTCTCTTCCAAAAGAGTCCAGTTTCCCTGCCCCTTTCCCTGCCCCAGTCTTGATCAACGGTGTACCCAGCAGGCAAGATGATGCTACAGTTAAGAAAGTGGCACTTCGCTTAGTTATCAGTCAGTAGCTCATCACCGCAGAGCTCAGAAGCTAGTAATATTATTTAAGGCGTTCAGACCAAGTGCATAGAAAGCAACGGGAATCTCCATGTGCTGGTGATTTAACTCCAGCCAGCAATGTGTTCCCTGAATCAGCAGCAAGTCCTTCTACTTAGACAGGATTCAGGGCCAAACTCCTCTCCTTGGTAACACTGACTTTAAAGGAGGTGAGAGGAGACTCTGGCCTCTGTGGGCCCCGCGGCTTGGTTAGAAATGAAGTTGAAGCGGGGCTTCTTGCTTGTTGTTTATAGTTAGTGTTCGTGTTCAGTGGCACCTTTAGAAGACTAGTCCATGAAACGAGCCGGAGCCTCCACCTCCAGCAGCTGGACCGCAGCCCCCAGAGGAGCCTTCGTCATCCTTGTCCCTGTCAAAATCTCTCCACCAGAGAGGGGATTTGGGCAAGGTTGAAATGTAGGCAGCTCTGTTCCTTGCTTCCTTTTCTTGTTCCTGGGAGAAAGGAAAAAGAAACAAAAACAAGCCAGTCCTGTTTATCTGAAGTCTAGTGATTCACGCACATCAAAGGAATGCATGTGAGAAAGGTGCTCCCAGATTCTCTCGAAGTAGAGAGGCTGGCTCTTGAGACTGAGCTGCTGGCCCTAAACCAAAAAGAACATGTGGTCTAGCAGATAAGGCATGAAACATGGAAGTGGAACTCCTAGGTTCTGCGTGACAGGGGGAAGTGACGGCTGATATTTCTAGTAGAAGCTCTGATTGAGGTGGCAAGGTGGCCCTGGCCACCATCAATGCCCGTTACGGTAGGCAGAAGGGAAACAAACACCCTCGCTGATCAAGCAAGGTGCCACGGTCCTCAAACACTTGTTTAAAGTCAACAGGAGCTGAGGATGCTCAGTGTCTGGCAGGCTTGCCTAGAAACCTGACTCTGCTTTAGAAGCCTGTAAAAGGTATGAAGTCCTTGGGGACATACCCCAACCAAGATCTCCTGTGCGTGAGTCTGCACCTCCGAGATACATAAGAAAGATATGTCCTTTCTTCTGACTGTTTGAGCGATCGTGGCTCAGCTATCTCAGTGTGTGAAGCACAGACAGCAGCGAGAGGGGGAAGAACCCAGACAGAGGAGCGTAAATGAAAAGCAGTGATTATTTCATATCGCAATAGCAGACAGAGAACAAGTAACAAGGGGGACAATTGCTAGCCGATGCCAACTGTCTAAGTGAGTAGAGGGAAGAATTCCCTTTCTTTGGGTTCTTCTCTTTGGAACGGGTCCTGTGACTTCTGATGGGATACCCCTGCTGCTTATGGAAGTTTAAACTCAAAATGTTTGTCTTGTTTCTATTCTGAGGTCTCACATCTTCTTCCTGCTTTCCAGCCTTCTTGGAGAACATGAGGGTCAGACCCTCTGCTGCTGTAAGTTGGCGCAGCTGATTTCAATCAAACTAACTGATCTGACACCCGCTGAGGAACTGGTCCTAACAGCATAAGCCCACTCTCCTGTTACATATTCTCAGTAAAGTCGCCACTGTTCCCTCGATGGGGCTAAATTCCTCTCTTTATGTCACACTACAAAGCAATGAGGAAAAGCTGTTGCTGACCCTGGGGGAAGGGTCATGTAATGTACAGACCTGCCATTACACAGGAGTGGGCATGAATGACAAATGGACATTGGGGATCAAACCTCACCCTGTCCTGGGTGGGTCATACCCACCTCTAACAGGAGACCCCCCTTTTTCTTGCCCTGTGGCAACCCTTGTCTGCCTTGCCCTGGCAGTAAAGTCTCATTGAATTGGTCTATGGACAAGGGCTCACAGCCCCAAAAAACCATCACACCGCCTTTGTATAGGCAGTCACAGCAGAGAGACCCTTGGAAGGAGGGTGACTGACCGCACTGTAGTGCGGAGGGGGCCAGCATGCAACCCTGCCTACCACTCAACCTTTCTGCGGACCATTCCACCCAAGTGAGCCAGGAGACTGAGCTCCCCTCCCATCCTTAGCCTTGATCTGGAGGGATCAGCCCTGAGGCATTATTATTACGGCAGGAAGCTTTATGCAGCCGTTACCCCGCTGTAGCCATTGCGTGTATGAGGAAGGTGTTCTGGCTGAAGGGCTGGCAGTGTAGCACCTCGTCTGAGGACTAAAGTCACTCAAACACCAAAACGAAGCCATGCCAAAACTTTCTGTACAATTCAGGCCAGGTCAGCAGCACTCTAGGCAGTGCAGTCAGGAGGAAACCTACTGTTAGTCCCAGAAACCAGCTGAAGTCTGGCTACAAATGCACAGACCATGCTCATAGGAAACCAGAAAACTCAAACAAGGCAGGCATGAGAGGGAGCAATGAACATGTAGCTGGTTGGGATGATTCTCCCCAAACAGTCATGGGGCTATAGCCACACTAAGCCAATGAGTCCTTATGCCTACTTTCTGTCTGGTATAAAAAACACAACACACACAACAGCAATGGGTGGAATGTACTTAAGGAATAAGACTAGGAGGCAGGAAATGGGTGTTCTCTGCCACAGACTTCTTATGTGACCTTGGGCAAGTCACTTCACCTCTCTGTGCCTAAATTTCCCTATCTTTAAATAAGAATAATCCTTACTTTACTAGTGTGTTAAGGGGTTTATTTTGCCGTGGTGGGCAATGCACTTAGATTTGATGATGGTGAATGAAAATGCTTGTCAGCATACATGTATATAGCATCCTTCTCAACAGTCCCAGGTGCTTACTGTACCAAGACCAGTTGAAAGCAACACATAAACTAGGCCCCTGGGTTAGGATTTAGGAGATCTGGGTTCTAATTATGTCTCTGCCAGCAACTTGCTGTGTGACCTTGGGCAAGTCACTTCCCCCTCTGGGCCTGTTTTCCCCCTACCACACTTTGACCTATCTATTTAGACCAGTGGTGGGCAACCTGCGGCCCGCGGGCCCAACACTGATTTAGACTGTAAGCTCTTCAGGGCAGGGAGTGTCTCACTCCATGTTTGTGCATTGCCTGACACAATGGCGCCCTGATCTCAGTTGGAGCTACTGTTATACAAATAATAATGAAACTCTTTACATTTGGATTTAAAAGGGAGATGAGATTCAGCTTTTGGGAACCATGAGTGTAACCTACAGGCCTGCTCCCACTGAAGCGAAGACAAAAGCTGACACTGATTTCGATGGAAGCAGAATCAGTCCCCTAAAACGTGGTGCAGAAGGTAAATGGAGTTACCTGCAAATACAGGATGTTATCTTTGGAAATGGCTTCCATCAAGTCTTTACTGGGAGAAGGATCCCCATGTAGCCGGACGGCGTCTGAAACGGCCTCATGCACGGCCCAGCTCTGCTTGCAAGGCCGCTGCCTATAGAAGAGCACGTAGGCCGTGTCTTTGGGGAAGAAAGAGGTCACGTTGCTGACCGATTCGAAGGAGGAAAAGGATACCCTGGTGTCGTTGAAGAGGTACCACTGGATTTCAAAGTCCATCTGCTTGTCTGACGTGCTTTTCTGTGCCCCGTCCCCTGGCTGACTGCTGGCACTAGTACTGGTACACTCTCTGGCATAACAATAGTAATGGCCACTCTCTGAGGAGACTCCAGAATGGACCACCACGCTGCAGAGATCATACACCATGGACACAAATCCATTCCTGTTCTGGCAAACTTCACCGGAGTCCTCAGAGGCAACCAGGACCGGCAGCTTCAGCACCAATGGAATTGAGACATTATCCAGGATCTTCTTCCTCTTCATGGTCCTCAAGTCAAAGGAGAACCTCAGCAGGGTGAGGACAAGGTAGTGTGGCCCCTCTGTCAGCTCGGCCACTTTCTCCGCATCTTGCAGGGAAGCGCACTTCTCACAGTGATATTTATTCTCGGATGTCAGCACCTCCGGTGATAAGAAATAGTTGATCAAGTCCGGGACAGATCTGGAGTCCTCAGAGCCACAGGTCTGCTCTCCAAAAGCCAACAGTGGATCTTTCACTGCCTCCAGACTGACGTGATCTCTGTCGGATCTCAGGATGAAAGGAGTCGCTTGTCCCTCTGCTTCCTGGAACCCTACTGTTTCTACTGGCAAGAGCCGGACGGGAGGTTCTCCAGACACGGGGTGCTTCCTTTGCCTCCTTGGAGATTCCATTGCCTGACTCTGTGGTTTTATGGGTGGCTCAATAATCTGTGGGCCGATTTCTTCCACTGGTAAAACTGCTGTGTAGCTCTGCAGACGCATGTGTCTGTTGGACGGTGGGAAAGCCAAGGACAGGTCTGTAAAGGCTTCTTCTCGGGAGGAGACATTTAGACACTTCAGACAGCGGATTTTTGTCATCATCTTACCCCCGAACATTTTCTCAATTAATGTCTTGTTTAAGTAGTGGCGCTCCTCAGCCTGAGGCATCAAGTTGGACTCTTTGAGCTTTTGGTAAATTCTTTTCCCAGTTTTCTCTTCTTCATGTAGCCTTTGGCAGAGGAAAAACACCTACATTAGAAATCACACAACAGACCAGTAACCTCCAACGTGTGGTCCCTCATCCACAGACAGCCTCTCCTCACTACTTATTTTTTCACGCCCAACTCCCTAGGAGGTTGATGTACTTTCAACTTCTCAACACTTTCAGCCAAAGACTATCACTTTATGGAGTTTCCTCTCCTTATGGCTGGTGACTCCCCACACGGTAAAGCTTGGCCTGGAGGATCCTGCCTGATGCGGTTCTTCTGCCTGAGTGGGGGTGAGGGGATGGGATTTGGGGCGCATACACTTTACATGTGCCACACACCCCATTTCTGCCAGAACTCCTTTGCGTGCCCACCTGCAGCTGGGATTTGAAGAGGATCTGTGGCTTTTGAGCTACAGAGAGAGACAGAAATTTTAGACAAAAGTCAAAATTTCAAACAGGGGTGCGTTTTTTTTAAATGCTTGTCATTCAGAAATAGTCAGATTTTCCCACACACTCGGCAGAGACAATCCCCTTTGCCTTCAGGGTGTATGTGGCAATTTTCAGGCCAAACTGATTTTTCCAAGCCAAAGTTTATATACAGGAGAGCCTAAAGTAGGGCTTTATAATTGAAGCTGCGACTAGAACCCTTCTCCTTCAGCTCCAAACACACAATGCTCCAGCCTGTGAACTAAAGAACCCCCTTGGGCCCTAGCTGACATTACTAGCTTCCTTATCCCCTCGGTGGGCGCAGCTAGTCCAGAGTAACCTCACTCACTCAGACCCCCATTGCATTACTCACCTGTGAGTCAATACAATGTTTAGAAAGCCTTGGAAATGATCACTGATATTAGTTGTCCAACTTTCTCTCTAGGGAACAATCCCACATTGGCAGGGGATGAGCACAATGACCCAGATGAACAGCTGTTTGCATCTCTGTTATCATTTATCATGTTGTGTTTAGGAGGCTCTGCCTTGTACAAACCCAGAACAGAGAGAGACCTGCCTGCTGCCCCAAAGACTTTACACTCTAAACGTGTACAAAGGCTGCCACTTACCGATCCAGCAGGTACTTCAGGTATTCAGAACAGTCCTGCTGAGCTCCAGGGCTAAACCAAGGAGGCCAGGAGGCTGAGAGGAAGCCTTCAGGTGAGATAGCAGGTCGCTGGCAACAACAAAATGAGAGGAAGAGAAGCATTTAAGGCTGGTCCCACTCCCACTGGGCATCACTTTGCATTCACTTCAATGAGAGTTGGGTCAGGCCCTTGCAGACACAGTCAGTTACGAAGACCTGTCGGGAGGCAGTGTAGCACACATCAGCGAACGTCGGGAATAGAGGTACCTGTGCCTTGTCCCTTTAAGGATTGAAGGTCTGCTGAGGGGTCCAAAGCAGACAGCTCTGGTTGCAGCAAAGTAGTATGTGCTCTGAAAGAACTGAGCGGGGCTTGTGCAAACTATGTTTGCTTGGAGGGCGGGGAGTTGATTCTAAGTTCAATAAAACTCCAGGTTTAAAACTGTCCCTGAAGTGTAACATTAGCAGGACAATAAAAAGAATTCTTTTTATTTGCTGGTACACTGCAAACTCAGGGAGTAGGGTGGCCGCTGACTCATCCCCAGAATATAGGGCATCCCCACTCCTGCCGGCGTGACCCCACATGTGGAAATGTTAGCAAATGAAACCTGTACGAAAACACTGCCACATTTAAAATGCCCAGCTCATTCCTTAGTATTATTGTAAAAGACTAGTCCTGATTTTTTGGCAAGCTCGACAGTGCAACAGCCTGCAAACCCTGCATTCAATTCTGTTTATGATTACACAGAATGGCATGAAATATTACAACGTCACTCAGAACTTTTTCAATAAAAGACGGTGTTCATTTGTGTGTAGGGAACAATGTGACAATGTAAAGGCAGTTAGGCTTGCTAGTGAGAAGCAGATTGTGTGGTGTGCCAAAATTCACAGAATACCATAGTCTTTTATCGGTGCCCATCCCAGCCCTTCAGAAGTTCTTTGTTCTTGTTCAGTGTACATATTCTTGCATTCCTCTGTTGAACTGACACATATATGGAGCTCCACTTTCATGATCTCTGTATCTTTTCATTTCTCCAAGATGTGATCATCAAAAAGAAAACCCTCTCTGTGTGAGCATTGCCATGTGGTACTGAAGAGATGTAACAGCTGGATTTTCTTCAAGTTCTTGAAGTTGCCCTGTGCTCTGGTGAAATTTTTTGGGTACCTCTCTTCATGAGGCAGGCAATCCTTTAATGCAAGAGAAGAGATTAGACTTTCTACCATGCCAAATTCTTCATTCTTTCATGCTACAAGTGCATACAGCTTCAGAAAAATTCTTCAAAGCTGATGGGTTTTTCAAGAGCTAACCGGAACACTTTGCTGTGAAAGCAAAGGGAAGTCATACCTGTCATGCAGATACTTCTTTGCTCTTTCATAAAGGTCATGAAGCCCTTTTTACACCTTCCAGGAATATTTTGAGTAAATCCCTGGAGCATAGAATTCACATGTATCCAAAGAATTTGTCCCTAATCCTTCCCTCCGGTTTCATATTCAGTCCCTTCGTGAGCTCATGCACTAAAAGAACACTAAAGCACTTGGCTTCTAAAGCATCAATACAATCCGTGAATAGCTTCAGAGCATGGCTCACAAAGAGCAAATATAGTTCAGCAACCTCACTGGTAGCCCCCTTGTTACCCAAGCATTTCCAGATTACTTTGGGACACTCCTCCTCTCCTAGACCCTAGAAATCACTGGGTGGCGGGTTCCAGCACTTCAGTAATCTATTGACTGCCAGCAAAAGAGACAGCCACCTGGTAACGTGTCTCAATAGATTGCACTCTTCCACCTCACGGTCACAAATCGCCTTTCATTGTTCTGTTCCAGGAGCAGACACGCTGAAGTGAGAATAAACCTTTAGAATTAAATGTTCTACACTGACAACGTTTTTTTGCAGCCTACTCTGTTGTGCTATGAAGAATGTGTGCTAAGCAACTGGCTGCTAAAGTGTCCCTGTTGGCATTTTTCAGTTTCTGGTAGGGTTGTCAAATGATTTAAAAAATTAATCATGATTAATCGCAGTTTTAATCCCACTGTTAAACAATAATAGAATACCAATTTCAATTTATTATAAATAGTTTGGGATGTTTTTCTACACTTTCAAATATATTGATTTCAGCTACCACACAGAATACAAAATGTAGAGTGCTCACTTGATATTATTATTTTTTATTACAAATATTTTATACTTTATACTATTTATATTATTTTATTACAAATATATTATTTGTGTATTATATATAATTCTTATATTATCGACATACGGATATTATATATACATATACATTATTTTTTATTACAAATATTTTATACTTTGTACTGTTTATATTATTATTTTTATTACAAATATTTGCACTGTAAAAAGAGATAAGAATTGCAATCTACAAGTCAAAGCATGAAGGGGTATATGAACGTTCAGCATATCTGGCACGTAAATAGCATGGAACACTGACTACAACAGGGCCATACGAATGCCTGTTCTCACTCTCAGGTGACATTGTAAATAAGAAGCAGGCAGCATTATCTCCCGTAAATGTAAACAAAAACTTGTTTGTCTTAGCGATTGGCTGAACAAGAAGTAGGACTGAATGGACTAGTAGGCTCTAAAGTTTTACGTTGTTTTGTTTTTGAGTGCAGTTATGTAAAAAAAATAATTCTACATTTCTAAGTTGTACTTTCATGATAAAGAGATTGCACTACAGATGATTTAACTGGGAATTGGTCCTGCTTTGAGCAGGGGGTTGGACTAGATGACCTTCTGGGGTCCCTTCCAACCCTGATATTCTATGATTCTATGATTCTACAGAACTTGTCTGAGGTGAACTGACAAATACTATTTCTTTAGTTTATCTTTTTTACAGTGTAAATATTTGTAATCAAAAATAATAATATAAAGTGAGCACTTTGTATTCTGTGTTGTAATTGAAATCAATATATTTGAAAATGTAGAAAAACATCCAAAAATATTTATAATAAATTTAAATTGGTATTCTATTATTGTTTAACCGTGGGATTAAAACTCCAATTAATCACAATTCATTTTTTTAATCAAGTTAATTTGTTTTCAGTTAATTGCTTGAGTTAACTGTGATTAATTGACAGCCCTAGTTTCGGGTAAACCTTGTTATGCCTCCCATAATTTACACTGGCATTATCTGCTGCATAGGCTGACAGCTTCTGCAAACTGAGGTCAAAAGCCACATGTTTCTGTGACAAAGGCTTGCACAGTTTCCTATCACTGTTAAATCCAGGAGAAAGTTTGAATCCCTTTTTCAAAACTGAAATACGTTAAGACTAAAGAAAAACACTTTGCTGCTCCCTTATTTAAAGAATCAGTGGTCAAATAGAAATATAGATCATTACTCTTAATATAGTCTAAATGCTTCTGAATTGAATATGGGGCTAAAATGTTCTTGCTCAATGCTTTTTGCCTTGCTTTTTCCACAAGTCAAGTCTTCAGCCACAGACGAGTCATGGTAAATAGTTTTATTAAATTTTACGCTACTGTTGATGCTTCGTTACGAAAGGTGACGCATAACAGCATGGACCACTTTGCAAAGTTCAGCAGCAGTCACATTATCGGCATGAGGTGACACGCTTGCTTTGAAGAAGTTCTGCATATTAGCAGAAGTAGCTGCACTGCACGCGTTCTGTTTGTACTTTTCAGAAGAAATGTGTTGATTCAAGTCTCCTTTTCGATGATTGCTGACAGCTACCTCACTCCTATACAGGCTGCAAGATGCGCGATGCTCTCCGTTCCTGCTTTCAGCAATGAACTCATATTCTTTCGGCCATTCGGGATTAAAAGACGTCTTGCGTTTCAGCGCGGTGACTATAAAAAAACTCAGAGACGATGTTGACTTTATTGATTACAGCTGAGAACTGCTTGTGAATCAGAGTTTGGAGGGAACAAGCTATCTGTATGGGCAGTGGTGTAGTCACCCTGATCATGGAGATTATTAATTTTCCACCAGGGACCAGGATTTTTTAAAAGACTCAGAGAATTCCCATGGTTCAGATAGACTGCCATGTGTTCCCCTACTATGGTGATGGGACAGGCACAGTATAAGAACCCAAAGAGCCCAATACCAAAAGGCCCAGCAGGGTACAGTAAAGAAGCTTCTTTTTGACTCTTATATGCAAAATACTGGCTTCAGTGAAGTTCACACCTGCTTCCCCTAAACCTGAATCTGACCCTCTGCTCTAAGTGAAGGAGCAGATGTTAGCAAACCTAGAATCCCACAGTCCTTTGGTTATGTTGCTACTTGCTACCCTTTTCTGCAACGAAGTAGCTACATGAGGGACCCACTGAGGTGATCATAACACCAGCCAGACATCCCAGCTGCTTTTGAATGGCCTCAGTGATATGCATTTAAGGTAAGCGGGTTATTCTGAGATACAGCCATATGCTGCTTCCACCCCTGCCCCTGGTGCCACACAAGTGCTGATAGCAGATGCAGCAGTTCTGCTAGAAAGGGTTTTCTCCCACCGTTTTCAGACAAGCCCCCAGGGCACCGTTAGAGAGAGACTGTTTCATTCCTGGCTGCTTATCCAGACTAGAAGTTGGCTGTAAACCATATACGATTCTCCTCTGTTTGGAGCATGAGCATCACCGATGTATTCGATAAACACAAGGCAGTGACGCGACCATGATGAAGTCACATGTTCTGCTTGGGAGAGTCAAGTGTGGCAGGCTTTGGAGTCTGGGTTTAAGAGCCTTTTAAGCACACTGTCTCTCACAGTTCTGTTCACACCCTTTACTGGTGCACCACCAGGGACAGACACACAGACATGAGTTACTGGTGCACTACCAGGGAACACACATGAGTTCCTGCTAGAGCCTGAGGTTACTTTTAATATCAGGCCCTCCATTCTAACAGCCTGTCAACCTCCCCCTCAGCCACCAGGCCCCGGTCCTTGGCCTTGATGCACAAAGTTACCTTTCCAATCCATTCAGTTTCAATCCTGTACTTCAGCCCTGCCCTCTCGATCTCTCTCTGACATCCCCCCTCGTTGTCTTCCCTTCATCTTAAATTTAACCTGATCAAAAAAATGGAACTCCTTTCTGCATTCGCTGTTGAAATATCACCATCTTCCCTATCCGCCACTCAGACCATTAACTTGTGAGTCCTCTTTGATTCTTCCCTCTCCCGTGCCGCCACATCCAGCTGTGTTTTCCTCTCTGCTGTTTCTAAAATCTGACCTTTTTCATCCTGTGCACCCTGCATAAACTCTGGTCCCTCCTCATAATCTCAAAACGTTGACTACTGTAACCTCCTTTTTGCTGGCTTCCTGATGCCTGACAGGGGACAGCACAGAGGCCAGTTTGGCCCCCTTCCTGCAGCGTCTAACCAGCTGTTAGCCCCGTCAACGTATCGGCTGGCTGCCTGGTGTGCAGCGTCTAGCAGCCAAGGAGAGGAGAGGGCAGCTGCTGCAGCTGACCCAGCTGCGCCGACTGAACAGCAGAATGCCATGGGCCCTCCCCGGCCACGCCACAGAGGCACCGCCCCCACTGGCGTCCTCCTCCAGAGACAGATTTCCATCAGACAAAGCCATGTCTGGTTTTAATCACTAGCAGAGAGTGACAAAACTAGGACAGTCCCGTTTTAAACCAGACGAATGGCCTCCCTACTCAGGAACCAGGGCAAACTTCATTGGTGCATTGCAATTAGGGAGCATTCAGGGGTTAGAGTAAGGGAATAGGCCTCAGAAAACATGTTTTCTAGTCCCACCTCTGCCACTGTCTTGCTGTGTGACCTCAGGCAAGTCGCTTAACCTTTCCGTGCCTCAATTTTCCCACCTGTAAAGCAGAGTCATTGAAATGGGCCTACATTTGTAAAGTGCTTTGAGATCCTCAAGGGAAAGGTGCTATATAAGTGCATGTTCTATTTGTGTTATATACTCTTTCAAATGAGACTTGAAATGAAGGTTTCAGCCACATACATGCCTTAAAATCTCACAGCACATTTTGCATAAGCAGGAGCATCTTAACAGCAGACTCCTGGCTACATTTCGTCTTGGATAATGTTATTCTGCCTCTCTGAGGGCTCATATGGAAGTGGTAATTCTTCACATTTCAACTCAGCCTCCTCTTCATTCTTAGGAGCATAGGAGTTGTTGTAATGGATCAGGCCAGTGGGTCCATCTAGTCCTGTATCTCATCTCCCACAATGGCCAGTACCCACTGCTTCAGAGGAAGAAACCCTGCTGAAGGAGATTACAGGATAACCTGGCCCAAGGGAAATTTACTTCTAATCCCCAACATCTAATTGTTTATACTATGATGTACGAGGGTAATTCTGGATATTTCTGTTGTCCATATAAATGCTTAAACAAACCCCTTTCCAAATCCTTCTAAGCTCTTGCCCTTATGGTACTTTGTGGTAGTGAGTTCCACAGGCTAATTGCATATTACATGGAAAAGTATTTTCTTTTATCAGTTTTGAACTGGCTACCTCTCAATTTCCTTGAATGTTTCCTTGCTCTTGGGAGCATCAATTTAACTGATCTACCTTCTCTAGCCCACTCATTATTTTATATATTTTCTTCATGTCCCCTTTTATTCATCTCCGCCTTCCATGTTTAAACTATTTATATACTAGTACAGAGACTTCCACTTAATTCATTCACCAGTTCATTTGATCCTCCATTAAATTTGATCCAAATCCTTTTATAAAAATAAAACAACTTCCACCCGTTATCTGATCACTGTAGGCAGGTACTATATTACTGAGCAACGTAACTAATGCCTTGAGGAAGCGGCTATCTAATTAATATGGATGGGGACACAGCTCTGCATGAGAAGAGATATTCAGAGCTGAAAGAAGATCAACATGAGAAGAGACAATAGCTAGAAGCTGTTAGGGAGTGTCATAATCATACAGCTAAGGGTAGCCTAGAATTCCTTCTTACCTGTATGGGGTTAAGAAGCTCAAATAACCTGGTTGGCACCTGCCCAAAAGGACCAATGAGGAAAGAAGATACTTTCAAATCGGGGGTTGGGGGAGGCTTTGTTTGTGTGTTCTCTGGGGAAGCAGAGAAGCATCAGGTCAGAAAACTCCTTCTCCTAAAATCATCCTAAAATGAGTCTCAATATTGCAAAAAGAGGAAGTAAATAAGGCAGGGCGCGTTAGATTACCTTTTCTTTTCAACTTGTGAATTTTCCCTGTGCTAAGAGGGAGGTTTATCCCTGGTTTTTGTAACTTTAAAGTTGTGCCGAGAGGGGAATCCTCTGTGTTTTGAATCTGCTTACCCTGTGAAGTTACCTTCCATCCTGATTTTACAGAGGTGCTTCTTTTACTTTTTTTTTTCTTTATAATAAAGTTCTGTTTTTTAAGAATCTGGTTTACCTATTTGGTTGGTAGACTATTCTCAAGCCTCCCCAGGAAAGGGGATGAAGGGGCTTGGGGAGATATTTTAGGGAACAGAAACTCCAAGTTGTCCTTTTCCTGAACCTTTGTCCAACTCACTTGGTGGTGGCAGCAGTACCCATCCAAGGACAAGGAAGGATTTGTGCCTTGGGGAAGTTTTAACGTAAGCTGGTAGAAATAAGCTTCGGGGGTCTTTCATGCAGGTCCCCACATCTGTACCCTAGAGTTCAGAGTGGGGAGGGAACCCTGACAGGGAGACAGTGTGATTGACCATATAAGCACTGCCACATGTTATGCCCCCGGGGCCCCAGGGTCAGATGGATAATAAGAGTAACCACGTATTTTAGTCAGTAGGAATGCAGCTGATTGAATGAGAAGGAAGACAGTATGAAGCAGCAAGCTCTCAGGCAAAGTGTGACAACATTAGCTCTTATCCAGCATTGACAGTACATCCGGAGTTATCCCCAATGCTGGACATTCAAGTGTTTTCAAAGCATGACCACATCTTTATATCCATTGGTTTGTGGACACCACCCTATCCATGCAATTGTGTGGAGCCCATGCCCTTCTATTCATAACTGTGAAGACCACTTCCTCTCCCACTAGCCGTTGAATAACCCCCTTGTGGCAACCACAGTAGTTGCTAGCATGGAAAAGCAACAGCAGAAAAGTACTGATGCATTCTCATCTTCTTTCAATGCATCTAGAAATGAGGAAGAGCCAGCTCTCTACTGACCCTGGCTTGGGAATTACTACCCATCACCCTTCAGTGGCCTCTCTCAGAGGCTTCAAATTGGCCATCCAAAATGGAAGCACCCAAAATCACTGATCAGTCACTTTTGAAAATCTTGGCCTTGATCTTTTATGGTTGTGAAAATAACCTTCAAACTATGAGCCATGTATCACCACTATTATGATCATAGAATCATAGAATATCAGGGTTGGAAGGGGGTCATCAGGAGGTCATCTAGTCTAACCCCCTGCTCAAAGCAGGACCAATCCCCAATTTTTGCCCCAGATTCCTAAATGGCCCCCTCAAGGATTGAACTCACAACGCTGGGTTTAGCAGGCCAATGCTCAGACCACTGAGCTATCCCTCCCCCACGTTTGCCTGAGTCTACAGGCAGCCTGAAACAAGAGTTCCAAAAGCTGCCAACTCATTCATCTCTAAGCCCACTGAATCGAATGAATATTTAAATGTTAATATTAACTATTACACTGACCATGCCAGGGGAGATTATAATCTGAAGACTGCCCATTCTCATGAGTGAGAAGCTTGGGAGAGACCACCACGTATATTTTTCCAAATCTGAACCCATAATTACTCCTGGGGAAAATCTGCACCAAAATATTAAAAATTCTGTGCACAATATTTTAAAATTCTGCATATTTATTTGTCAAAATAACACAATATAATCACTCCCGTTTCAATTACATGGGTAATTTTTTTTAAAATACCTGTCAACAAGTATGTCAACAATACAGACCCCAAGAAAAAAGATTCCCCCAGGAGCAGAAAATTAAAAAAAAACCCTATGACAACCCTGTTCCAGTTGCGGGGTACTGGAGAGGGCTGCACGGAGCCCCCCAGAGCCCAAAAACTTGCACCTCCCTCCCCTCAAAGTCCAGCCATAGGGCACCCCTGCCCGAGACACCTGCACCCCATCCTTCCCAGAGCCTTTACTCCCCACCACTTCTTTACTGTCCTGCCGGGGGAAACAGTGCAGTGCGGCCCTGCCCTTCCTCACCCTTTACCAGAGCCAGGTCTCCCATGCCTTCTCCCATCCCCGGGCAGATGAGGATCAAGCCAGGCAGCCAGAGCATACAGAGTTTCCATCCCCACCAGGCTGGGCACGCCGCTCACTGTGAGCTGGAGAGATGGGCTCTGCAGAGTACAGCAGCCCCTAATGGCAGCCAGCAACTTTGCAGTCCCAGGTCTCCAGGGGAAACATGAAATTCTGCACAGAACATTAATTCTGCATTGCGCAGTGGCGCAGAATTCCTCCAGGAGTACATAATAGAAACAGAATTTGGCACTTTATAAACTGCACCAAGACACATAGGCCTCTTATCAGCAATTGAACCAGGCAGGGTGTAGCACCCAGATGAGCCTTTCTGACGCCAACGGTACAAACAAGAATGTGCAATAATTACCTGACTGTGCTCCAGAAATGCAAAGAGCCACTGGAGCTTTGTCATCAAGGGCTGAGAATTGCTTTCGGTTAAATTCAGCACTGAGTGCCTAAAGCTTTAAAAGCAAATCAAAAACACAGAGAAAATTAGCCATTGGGGAAACCCAGTTTCTGTAACAGACAAACTCACAGCACTATTGATAGAGGAGAGGGAAAGGAAACCTACTCAGAGGCCATGAAAAGAGCCTGAATGATGCTGTTCATGTAGCAGGTGTTCCCCAGGTTAATTAACCCAATCTTCCCTGTGTCAGATTTGGAAGCTAGACGTGGGTAGAAACAGGCCAGCTCATTCTTCTGGGAGGTCCAAGCATTTTGTCCCAATAAATGTTTAATTCGGTCTTCATTTGGAATTGGAAGAGCCTTAGAAACAACCAGAGATCTTTGTCAAAATCAATTTTACTTCCTATGATGTAATAAAGAATCACTGAGAGGTACCAGTGAACCTCATCGGCAAAGCTTCAATTGGAAATTCAAGTCACTGGAAACTCATAGGGGGCAGTATCAACTCCCCACTATGACTTGCTTAAGCATAGTATAATTTATTCTATTTTATTTGGATTAGAGCGGTGGCTAGAAGCAACACTTGTGATCAGGACCCCACAGTGCAAGGCACTGCACAGACACATAGTAAGAGATGGTCCCTCCCCCAAAGACAGGGCCAAGCTTTTCAAATAAGATCCAGATTCAGAATCTGAAGCATCCCCTTCCCCGCAGAGTGAGGAGAGCTCAGATATGATTCAGGCCCATCTCTAATGACGACAAGGTCGATCTGTATTGAACAGCAAACTAAAGATAGTTTATATGCGGTTCAGAGGACGAGATTAGAACTGCATGCCTTACTTTGACTGCTTCCATGACCGGCTCATAGAGATCTGGAAATCCTGAAAACCGGAAGAACATAGAGTGGATCAGCTCGGCCAGCTGTTCCAGGCAGCTTGTTGCTGAGTTGGAGTCTTCCTTGTTCAGAGAGGCCACCAGTCTGGGAATGTGGGGAAGAAGCTAAAAAAGCAAAGTAAATTCACTGACATAAGGCTCAGACTAGTTATGCATCTACTACACCACGCACAGCACCCTGGATTAAGATATCTGTGTGAAATTTCACCCCTTCCAGAGGGCCAGCACACAAGACCTGTGCATCACTTAAATCCCACTTCGGGCTTGACCTTGAATCTATTGAAGTCAACAGCAAAGCCTCCGGTCTTCAGTGGTGCAGGATCAGGGTCTTAACCCTTATTTTGAGGGCTTAATTGGGGCTTAAGTGTGTTACCTAGGCCCTGTGTTAGCCCTTTGCGCAAGAGTGAATTTCACCCTATTAGTCTGTGCGATCTGTTCATACACACTTACTAGGGAATGGAATGTTGTGTGCGGGAATGGAGCACTAAGTAGCTTAACCTTAAACTATGAGCTACATATATTGCTAACTGAACCTATCTTGACTAATCTGTGATTTGTATCATTTTATTGCAATCTCTATAAACTACACTACAGTTGTTATGGCCGGATGGGTGGGAAGAGATGTCCAAATAGCCAAATTGATTATTTTGTTTTAAATCCACTCTTTATAGAGGAAATTAAAGCCGCTCTTACGTTACAGACTCCAAACCCAAAAGAATTGTACACAAGTGCCCCCTGCAGGGTCGGTAGCAGAACGGAACTAATATATCGTTCCAAAAGGTATAAATGTGCTAGACCCTGGTTTTAAAATTCCCATGCAAATTCATGCAACATATCTCACTAATTTGTTTCCTGTGATTTCACCTCATCTGTCCTGAATTACTGGTTTTGAATGAAATGATCTCTAACGCCGCCTCTGCCTTGGAAACCAGGTGCATGCTTCTTTCATTTCAAGCTTGAATCTTTTTTGCTAATCTGTGGCGATTTCATTAATTGAGAAAAATGGGAAATGTTGTTGGGGAGGGAACCAAACACCTTTTTGCAATCAATAGTTTTCTAAGCTCTGGTATGAACATTTCTCAGATCTCATCGAAAGACATACATGCCAATATAAACAGATAGGAAGCCAGACATTTTTGCCTCCTATATTTGTCAAGCAAAAGAAGGGAAATCAAGGCCAGGAGGAGTTGTCAGGGAGAAGGTAGGAACCGCCTTCCAGTCTTCATCCCTGGTCTCCTGCTGTAGCATGTTTGCTTGGTCCCTTGCAATCAACTCCTTCTTAGGCTCAGAGCACCCCAAATACACCAGCTCTGGTTCCCCTAGTGCCACCATCAATCTGCTGTAGAGATGGATGCAAAAAGTTCTGCGGAGCAGCTGAGGAAGGACTGGGGACAGATTTGTGGCAAGCCATGAAAATAATCTTGAGAACCTCTGGCCAAGGAAGACGATTCTCTAGTGCAGTAGTCACCAACCGGTCGATCGCAATCGACTGGTCGATCCTAGAGGATCTCCTAGCTGATCGCAATCTCTGGAGGCACAGCGAGGCTGCCGCTAAGACAGGCTCCCTGCCTGCCTAGGTCCCACGCCGCTCCCGGAAGTGGCCAGCACAGCCCCGCAGCCCCGGGGGAGGGAGGGTGGGCAGAGGTCGCCCTCTGCGCGCTGCTCCTGCCTGCAAGCACCGCCCCCGCAGCTCCCATTGGCTGGGAACAGGGAGCAGTGGCCAATGGGAGCTGCAGGGGTGGTGCTTGCAGAGAAGGGCAGTGCGCTGAGCCATGTGCCACCACCACCCCGCTCCCAAGGGGCCGCAGGGGGCACGTTGGCCCCTTCTCCCCTCCCGCACCCTGAACCCCCTCCTGCACCCCAAGGAGCAGCCCGATCCCCCTCCCAGAACCAGCACCACCACCCCCTCCTGCACTCCAACCCCCTAGCCCAGCCCAGCCTCCTGCACCCAAACTCCCTCCCAGAGCTTGCACCCCCTTCTGCACCCCAACCCTCTGCCCCAGGCTCAGCCCAGAGCCCCGTCCCACACTGCGAACCCCTCTGCCCCAGCCCAGAGCCTGCACCCCCTCCCAAACCCCAGCCCACTACCCCAGCCCGGTGAAAGTGAGTGAGGGTGGGGGAGAGCGAGTGATGGAGGGTGGGGGATAGAGTGAGCAGGGCGGGGCTTTGGGGAAGGGGTGGGGTAGATCCTGGGTTGGCCTTAAATTCAAAAACTGATCATGGGCATAAAAAGGTTGGAGACCACTGCTCTAGTGTCTTTGCTTCCAGGCTCTTTTTTAGCTACCTTAGCTATTACATTCATCGTACTGAACTGAGGTATGATACGTTCCGTACGACACACTTGTTTAAGTCTGGATTTAGCCTTACCAAGTGGAATGCTTCATGCGAGTGCTGGAAACTCAGCAGCATGTACAGCAGAACGGACAGCGCTCCCTCCCTCACAATGGGGTACAGCAACTTGGAAAAGACCTATGGAGGGAAAAGCACAGAAAGGCAAGGTGCACACACTACCAAGGCACCACATTAAACATGGTGGCCTCACGTCTTATTAAGATTAGTGGAAACACCTCTGCATGACTCAGGAAGCTCTCTGATCTGCTCTTTTAAGACAAGTAGGGTGAGGCTTGGTTGGTGCATGGATGGGGAGAGTGCCATGGAATACAACTTCAGACTGTACAGCATCTAATAACAGCAGAGATAGAGGGATGTTCTGGAGGTGCAGATCAGGAAGATTAGGGATAATTCCAGTTTGGGATGATGAAGGACCATAACCCAGACTCCTTGGGCTAGTTGAGGCTGAGAGACAATCCCCGCCCTGAAGAGCTTACATTCTAAACAGACACGATATGTACGTGCCACCCCAGCATTGCAAGCCTAATCCCAGCTAATCCCGGTGTGGAGGAGAGTTGCGGGAGGACGACTGGAGTCTTGGAGAGTGGGCCCACCCTGCATGCACCCTGCAGGGACAGCTCCTGTCTTACAGAGCCAGGCTGGCTCCCTACGACCAGGTGCATGATGGGATTGCAGAGCCACTCAGGTTCGGCCTGGCCAACCCTCCAAACTAACAGGAGGGAGGCAGGGCCAAATCTGAGTGAGTGGTATTGCGACCAGACACCAACTTCTGGCTGGGCCAGACCTGTGTGATGCTGTGACCCTGAGCACCTGGCCACAGTGACTGGAGAGGAGAGTGGGGTTCAACCCCATGAGACAGAAGCCATCGCGGTCAGCTGAGTGCAGGGCAGGCTCGCTGTCCAAACCCCACCCCTCACCCCACAGCCTCCCCTGTGTACTGGGCCAGAAGTGTACGTTTGCCTAGGCCAGTGCCCTGTGATGGGTTAATCCAGCCCTGGACCTGGCAACCGTTCTGCGACCCAATGGTGGGTCAGGACCCACTGTTTGGGAAATAATGTCATAGGGAATCTGTGGCAGAGCCACGAACACAAGGCTCTTGGACCAGCTGAAGTCAATATTAGGGGAGTGATGAAAACAGAGACAAGGCCCCGGAGGGAGGCTGGAGAGTTTTAAAAATCAAGACAGCCGTCCTGACGTGGAGACCTCTCTGCATTGAGCTGGTGGGGGGCAGCAGCATGGGGAGCCGAGCCAAGTGCCGGGGAGACTGTGAGGGGAGACGAAGGCACAAATGGTGACTGCAGCACAGCTGGACTAAAAGGGATCCCATTAACGTCTCGCCAGCTCCCTGGGCACAGTAATTAAGAGCTGCTCCAAGAGGAAACAGCTTCTGTTCCCTGCACCCTCCAGATTCCTACTGCTGGACTGGAAGTCAAGTTCAAGTGTATTTATGGCAGAAGCAGCCTTGCCAGCACACCCGACTTAGTCCCAAGTGCTGCGATTCTAGGTGCGTCGGCTGACGGCGGCTGGGTGAGATGAGACAGAGGCTGCTCTCTCCGCTCAGTGGCAGCAAAGCAAGGCACACAGAGCAGCGGGGTGTGGTCGGTCTCTTTATCCTCCTCTCCACGAGACAGATGCTGAATCCCGCATCCCCAAGCTTCAGCAACCCCAGAGGCCAGTGCGTGCCCTGGCTTCCTTTCCTTGCTGCCCCGCCAGCCCTGAAGCGGTGGCTGGTGCTGAGCCAACACATCTCCAGAGCACCCTGTCTCTCTCCAGTACCAGACAGGGAATGGCTCACTTGGCAGGCAGGCGAAGCGGGGAAGGAGGGAAGGAGGAGCATGTACTGGCCCTGGGCATGGCAGGGAAAGACACCTTCAATGCTGAAGATGACGGAGAGGAGAGAGGTACAAGGCAAGAGAAAGGGAAGGTCTGGGTGGTGGGGCTTCCTGTCATCAGGACCTAGACTGGATAGGCTTAGTGGGAAGGGATACTCCTGAGACAAGAATCCCCTGTTCCTGGGATTGCCATGTGGGAGGCTCCGCAAAACTAGATTTGATGGACAGGTCAGGGCAGGGGCACAGAAAGCTCTTCGAGAGGTTTTCATACTGTGGTGAGGAGTCTCTCGCAAAAAGAGAACATAATGAGCCTGTGGTTACAGCAGATGCGTGAGAGTGAGGAGATCCACCTTCTACTCCTGGCTCTGCCATGGACTCGAAGCTTGAACCCTGGCAAGTCATCGGACCGTTCTGGGCCAGGAATTTCCCTCTCTGTAAGGGGAGGATAACAGCTTCCCAGCTCACAGGAGTGTTTGGAGGCTCACCACTCCACAAGGTGCTGGTGCTGCTACTCAGGATGCCAAACATAACTGTTTCGCTTGCACATTGCCCTGCCCCCCGTGGCCAGTTGCGTGCACCTGCTGCGTCTCTCCACCCACCATGACCGTGAGCTCTTTGGGGCAGAGACTCCCTGTTGCACACGTGTAGTGTGCCTCGCCCAATCCCTCATCAGGGCTGGAAGTGCTGCCACAAGGCCAAGATGAGTTGAGCTCCTCAGATGGGAGGCGCTAAACAAGTGTAAAGCCATGTTACCGTTTCTAAATTAGTCTTCACTTTCTTTGCCATGACGTTTCCAACGTCTTCAGCCCCTCAGACAAATCACTGGAAGCTGTGCGTTGAAAGCAGAGGGCTAGCAACCATATCCTCCTCTTTCAAGATCGGCATCTCACAAGGTAACGGGCAAAAAATGCCACCACTCCCGAAGCTAATCTATAACCCATCGCTACCATAATCCCAGCAGCTAAATGCATCACAAGCTGTCATAAATATAAAGGGAAGAGTAAACACCTTTAAATCCCTCCTGGCCAGAGGAAAAACCCTTTCACCTGTAAAGGGTTAAGAAGCTAAGATAACCTCGCTCGCACCTGACCAAAATGACCAATGAGGAGACAAGAGACTTTCAAAACTGGAGCGGGGGGGTGGGGGGGGTACAAAGGGTTCCCTCTGTCTGTGTTGTTTTTTGCTGGGACCAGAGCAGGAATGCAGGTCAGAACTCCTGTAAAGAGTTAATAAGCAATCTAGTTAGATATGCGTTAGATTCTGTTTTGTTTAAATGTCTGATAAAATCAGTTGTGCTGAATGGAATGTATATTCCTGGTTCTGTGTCTTTTTGTAACTTAAGGTTTTGCCTAGAGGAATTCTCTATGTTTTGAATCTGATTACCTTGTAAGGTATTTACCATCCTGATTTTACAGAGGTGATTCTTTTACTTTTTCTTTAATTAAAATTCTTCTTTTAAGAACCTGATTGCTTTTTCATTGTTCTTAAGATCCAAGGGTTTGGGTCTGTGTTCACCTATGCAAATTGGTGAGGATTTTTATCAAGCCTTCCCCAGGAAAGGGGGTGTAGGGCTTGGGGGGATTTTGGGGAGAAAGACGTTTCCAAGGGGGCTCTTTCCCTGTTATTTTTGTTAGACGCTTGGTGGTGGCAGCAGTAAGGTCCAGGGACAAAAGGTAAAATAGTTTGTACCTTGGGGAAGTTTTAACCTAAACTGGTAAAAATCATCTCAGGGGGGTTTTCATGCAGGTCCCCACATCTGTACCCTAGAGTTCAGAGTGGGGAAGGAAGCTTAACACAAGCCAATTTTAAATGGCTGTCAGGTCAGTTTCTAATGGATTGACATTGGAAGGAAAGAACAAAAGCAGCAGCAGGAGAAATAGATATGTCCCTGCCACTCTCAGTTTGGTTCATTCAAGAGGTATTTGCAGTTAACAATAACACTTTACACTTTAAAAGTGCCTTCCATGGCTGATTCTCCAAGGTAGGTAAGTATTGTCCCTGTGACGTTGCACTCCATATGTTTATGGAAATATGCTTATGAGAGTGTGAATATGATGTAACTGGAGTATGCTTTATGCAAAAGGTCTCTTGTAAAGTATCATTACAAAGCTTATAATCTACTGAGTATGGTTATCCTATTTGTATGTATGTATCATTCTTGTATCCTAAAACTAGAAATATGAAGTATTACTCTGAAGTCCTATTGTAATTATGCAAAGTGTGGGCCATTAATGGTGGCTCAGAATCTTGATGGCTCCCATCAACTAGGACAATTGGTTGTAAATGGCTCTGTTTACTTGCAAAACTTCCTGGGTAAGTGCTGGCCAGCCTTGGAAGAATGGAGACTAGGGGTTTCACAGGACATATGACCATGTCAAATGATACTGGAATCCATCTTAAACCTGGTGATTTTCCATTTAGAAGGAGGGGTGGGAACCCAGAAAGAAACAAACGATTCCCGCCTTGTCCCAAAGCTATAAAAGGGGGTGGAACATACCCAGTCATGTGGACCCCTGCTTTTCATGTAAACTACCTGCTGGAACTAACAAGGTCTGTACGGAGAAAGGATTGGGCCCAGACTAGGAAGGAGTCTAGTCTGTGAAAGAAACTTATTGGAACATCTCTGAGGGTGAGATGTACTTGTACTCAGTTTCTTAATGTATTAGGCTTAGACTTGCGTGTTTTCTTTTATTTTGCATGGTAACTTGCTTTGTTCTGTCTGTTATTACTTGAAACAACTTAAATTCTACTTTTTATACTTAATAAACTCACTTTTGTTTATTAATTAATCCAGAGTAAGTGATTAATAGCTGGGGGAGCAAACAGCTGAGCATATCTCTCCATCAGTATTATAGAGGGCGAACAATTTATAAGTTTACCATGTATACGCTTTATACAGAGTAAAACAGATTTATTTGGGGTTTGCATCCCATTGGAAGCTGGGTGTCTGGGTGCTGAAGACAGGAGTACTTACTAAGACATTTTCAGTTAAGTCTGCAGCTTTGAGGATGTGGTTCAGACCCTGGGTCTGTATTTGCATCAGGCTAGCATGTCTGGCTCAACAAGACAGGGTTCTGAAGTCCCAAGCTGGCAGGGAAAAGGGAGTTACAAAGGTAGTCTCAGCACATCAGGTGACAGTTCCAAAGGGGTCTCTGTGACCAAGCCCGTCACAGTCCCCCATCATACAAATGGGGAGACTGAGGCAGAGAGATGCAGGGGTAATATTTTCTAAAGTGGCCATTGATTTTGGGTACCCAACTTGAGACACCCAGGGCCTGATTTTCATACTGCGCTGGGCATCCACCACAACACTTAACATCAATAGCAAATACGGATGCTTGGCACTTCTGAAAATCAGGTCTTAAGTGTCTCAAGTTGGGCCCTCCAACAATGAGGTATCCAAAATCCATAGTCACTTTAGAGGTGGCTGTAATTGTCTTGTCTGAGGAAACACGTTGAGCCAATGAGAATCAGACAACGAGCTTCTGACTCGCAGTTTCCTGCTCTAATGACTAGGCAGCTCTGCCTCCCAGTTCTATAGATCCATTGTATATGGAGGGAAGAACTGCTAGCTAGAAAGCCTTACAAGGCAGACTCCAGTCTACCAGTTCTGTAGATAGTAAGATAAGGTAGGTGCAAACTCCAGTGGGTACAAGCCACTAGCACAGCTCCAATGCACCAAATATCCAATTCTACGATGACCCCTTTAATCACCTGGTTGCAGCACTAATGTCAATATAGGTCTCAGTCAAATTTGATCAAAAGGCAGGACAGAGAAGCTCCAGTACTAAAGGGGAAGGAGAGACTCTGACTGCAGCCATGTCTGAAGGGCACACTGACCTTTTCAATTTTCAAAAGAGTGACTTCAATCAAGATGCTGAACTTTTTCACTGCAGCCAAACCCTTCAGTAGAGCGATGATCCATTTGTCTATGTTCTTCCCTAGGGGCCAAGAGACCCAGTCAATCATCCTACAATGGAAAACAAATATGTGGAATAATGACTTAAAATATGCATTATAAAATCCATGATGTCTCGGACAACCCCGTCCCCTCCAAAATCCTATCCAGGAGCTTGGGACAACCCAAGAAGAAACTGCCCCAAATAAATCATCCCATGTTTTACACCAAGACCAGTGACTGCTGGATTAGGATTTTGGTAATTCAGTCAGCACTACATAGCTGGTAAGAAGGCCTGATCCAAAACCTATTAAAGTGGATGGGGAGTCTTTACAGTGGTGATCGTATAGGATCATAGAACCGCAGGGTGAGAAAGGACCGCAAGGATCATCTAGTTTAATCCCCTGCCAAGATGCAGGATTCGTTGTGTCTAAACCATCCAGACAGATGGCTCTCCAGCCTCCTTTTGAAAACCTCCAATGAAGGACCGTCCACAACCTCCCTAGGCGTCTGTTCCACTGTCCTACTGTTCTTACAGTAAGGACATTTTTCCTGCGCTGGGTTTCAATGAGTTTAGGATCAGCTTACAGTTGGGCTTGGCAGAATTTCATTATTTTTTATTATAACGTCGACAGATAATATTGATGTTTTTCTTGAAGCATTTTTTTCTATTTTTATCTATTTAATTTTGTATAGTTGCAGAAAATTATGTGCGGCACAGACTAATTATTTAATGACAGTATCTGTTGAGATTCAAAATGTTAAAGCTTTACAATTGTTAGTATTAAAACATCAATGGTCAATATCACGTGTTGAAGTATACAGTACAAATATCGTTAAATCAAACTAATAAATTCTCAGGAAGCATTTTTCTTGCTTTGCCTATTTGTAAATTTAGATTATTATCAATGGAAATATTTTATCATCATTTGTGTGTGTTCGTGAAACCATCTCGGGTTCAATGAGCTTTCATCCAATCACAGGCAGGTTTCCGATGGAACCCTGCATAGGTTCCTGGCAGGTGATGGGGAGTCCAGGTTTCCAGGTTTCACAGCTCTGGGGCAGCCCCACCATGGCAGAGTTTCCTGGCTTCCTGCCATGGAGCTGAGGAGCACAGAAGCCCCAGCTCCAACTGGGCTCTGTCCCCATAGTCACAACCTGGAGCCAAAAAAACCCTGAGAGACCCCACTTGAGCAGCGGTGAAGGGAGCAGAATCATGTAAATTTCAGTCAGCAGCCACAGGTCCCACAGGAACACATTTTGTCTCAGAACACTATGTGTCTGTGGTTCTGAAATGAAATTTTTTGAAATTTCCCGCCAACCAGAAATTCTAAGTTTCAGCCAGCTCTACATAGAACTCCACCTAGCTCTTAGGCCTGGTCTACAATACGAGTTTAGGTCGAATTTAGCAGCGTTACCTCCATTTAACCCTGCACCCGTACACATGACGAAGCCTTTTTTTCGACTTAAAGGGCTCTTAAAATTTATTTCTTTACTCCTCCCCCAACGAGGGGATTAGCGCTGAAATCGGCCTTGTCGGGTCGAATTTGGGGTACCGTGGATGCAATTCGACAGTATTGATCTCCAGGAGCTATCCCAGAGTGCTCAGTTGTGACCCCTCTGGACAGCGTTCTCAACTCAGATGCACTGGCCAGGTAGACAGGAAAAGGCCAGTGAACTTTTGAATCTCATTTCCTGTTTGGCCAGCATGGCGAGCTCACCTGCACAGGTCACCATGCAGAGCCCATCAGCACAGGAAACCATGTAGTCCCAGAATTGCCGAAGAGCTCCAGCATGGACCAAATGGGAGGTAGGGGATCTGATCGCTGTATAGGGAGACGAATCCGTGCTGGCAGAACTCCGTTTGAAAAGACGAAATGCCAAAATATTTGAAAAAATCTCCAATGGCATGAAGGGGACAGAGGTTATAACAGGGACCCGCAGCAGTGCTGCGTGAAAATTAAGGAGCTCAGGCAAGCCTACCAAAAAAACAGAGGCAAACAGACGCTCCAGTTCAGAGCCCCAGACATGCCACTTCTATGATGAGCTGCATGCCATTCTAGGGGATGCAGCCACCACTACCCGAACCCTGTGCTTTGACTCTGTCCAAGGAGTTGGAGGCAACATGGAAGTGGGTTTTGGGGCGAGCGAGATGATGAGGAGGAGGAGGTTGTAGATAGCTCACAGCAAGGAAGCGGAGAAACCGGTTTCCCCAACAGCCAGGATCTGTTTATTACCCTGGACCTGGAGCCAGTACCCCCGAACCCATCCAAGGTGGGCTCCCGGACCCTGAAGGCGGAGAAGGGACCTCTGGTGAGTGTACCTTTGTAAATATTATACATGGTTTAAAAGCAAGCGTGTTTAAAGATGAATTTGCTCTGGCATTCGTGGCCAGTACAGCTACTGGAAAAGTCTGTTAACGTGTCTGGGAATGGAGCGGAAATCCTCCAGGGACATCTCCATAAAGCTCTCCTGGATGTACTCCCAAAGCCTTTGCAAAAGGTTTCTGGGGAGGGCAGCCTTATTCCATCCTCCATGGTAGGACACTTTACCACGCCAGGCCAGTAGCACATAGTTGGGAATCATTGCAAAACAAAGCATTGCAGTGTATGGTCCCAGTGTTTGCTGGCATTCAAACAACATCCATTCTTTATCTCTCTGTGTTACCCTCAGGAGAGTGATATCATTCATGGTCACTTGATTGAAATAGGGTGGTTTTAGTAAGCGGACATTCAGAGGTGCCCGTTCCTGATGGGCTGTTTGCCTGTGGCTAAACAGAAATCTTCCCCGCTGTTAGCCACGCGGTGGTGGGAGGGGTGAAGCCATCATCCCAGAGAATTGGTTGTGTGCATGTGTGTGTGTGGGGGGGGCTAGTTGGGTTTCTGCTACACGTTAACCCGGAAATCACAGCCCCTCCTTTTAAATTGCCACCCCATTTTAAATGGCCAACGCAATGGCTACTTCGTATGGGAAATGAGGGCGCTGCTGTTTGAAGCCATTCCCACATGTTGTGAAAGTTAAAGAAGCCAAAAGACTGTGGCTTACCATGGCTGCCTGCAAGCCGAATTCTGTTGCCCGGCCCTGCGTGAGTGATCTCTCACACCAAACCGGCATATCCTCAGTAAGAGGCAAAATGCGACCTTGTAATGAAAGCACATGTGCTATGTAATGTTAACAGTAAGGTTTACCGTGAAAGAGTGTACCCATTGTTCTATAAAATGTGTCTTTTTAAATACTACTCTCCCTTTTTTTCCTTCCGCAAATGTTTCAACGCTCCCACTATCATCTCCTTCCCAGAGGCTAGTGAAGATTAGAAGGCGAAAAAAAAGCACTCGCGATGAAATGTTCTCTGACCTCATGCTGTCCTCCCACACTGACAGAGCACAGCAAAATATGTGGAAGCAGACAATCTCAGAGTGCAGGAAAACACAATATGACCGTGAGGAGAGGTGGTGGGCTGAAGATGGTAGGTGGCATCAGCTTGCTGCAAGAAGGCAGGAGTCAATGCTCAGGCTGCTGGAGGATCAAACTCATATGCTCCAGCGTATGGTTGAGCCGCAGGAAAGGCAGCAGGACCACAGACCACCGCTACAGCCCCTGTGTAACCAACCACCTCCTCCCCAAGTTCCATAGCCTCCTCACTCAGACGCCCAAGAACGCGGTGGGGGGGGCCTCCAGCCACCCAGCCACTCCACCCCAGAGGATTGCCCAAGCAACAGAAGGCTGGCATTCAATAAGTTTTAAAGTGCTATGTGGCCTTGTTCTTCCCTCCTTCACCACCCCACCTGGTGCTTCCCTCCTCCACCATCCCTACCGGGCTACCTTGGCAGTTATCCCCCTATTTGTGTGATGAATAAATAAAGAATGCATGAATGTGAAGCAACAATGACTTTATTGCCTCTGCAAGCGGTGATCGAAGGGAGGAGGGGAGGGTGGTTAGCTTACAGGGAAGTAGAGTGAACCAAGGGGCGGGGGGGTTTCATCAAGGAGAAACAAACAGAATTTTCACACAGTAGCCTGGCCAGTCATGAAACTGGTTTTCAAAGCTTCTCTGATGCGTACTGCTCTTCTAACCGCCCTGGTGTCTGGCTGCGCGTAACCAGCGGCCAGGCGATTTGCCTCAACCTCCCACCCTGCCATAAATGTCTCCCCCTTACTCTCACAGATATTATGGATCGCATAGCAAGCAGTAATAACAATGGGAATATTCGTTTCGCTGAGGTCTAAATGACTCAGTAAACTGCACCAGCGTGCTTTTAAACGTCCAAATGCACATTCTACCACCATTCTGCACTTGCTCAGCCTGTAGTTGAACAGCTCCTGACTACTGTCCAGGCTGCCTGTGTATGGCTTCATGAGCCCTAGCGTTAAGGGGTAGGCTGGGTCCCCAAGGATAATATAAGCATTTCGACAGGTTTCAGAGTAACAGCCATGTTAGTCTGTGAGCTGTAGGTCATGAAAGCTTATGTTCAAATAAACTGGTTAGTCTCTAAGGTGCCACAAGTACTCCTTTTCTATAAGCATTTCAACATCCCCAATGGTTATTTTCTGGTCTGGAAAGTAAGTCCCTTACTGCAGCTGTTGAAACAGACCAGAGTTCCTGAAGATGTGAGCGTCATGTACCTTTCCCAGCTATCCCACGTTGATGTTGGTGAAACGTCCCTTGTGATCCACCAGTGCTTGCAGCACTATTGAAAAGTACTCCTTGCGGTTTATGTACTCGCTGGCTTGGTGCTCTGGTGCCAAGACAGGGATATGGGTTCCGTCTATGGCCCCACCACAGTTAGGGAATCCCATTGCAGCAAAGCCATCCACTATGACCTGCACATTTCCCAGAGTCACTACCTTTGATATCAGCAGCTCAGTGATTGCGTTGGCTACTTGCATCACAGCAGCCCCCATGGTAGATTTGCCCACTCCAAATTGATTCCCAACTGACCGGTATCTGTCTGGCGTTGCAAGCTTCCACAGGGCTATTGCCACTTGCTTCTCAACTGTGAGGGCTGCTCTCATCTTGGTATTCATGCGCTTCAGGGCAGGGGAAAGCAAGTCACAAAGTTCCATTGAAGTGCCCTTACACATGCGAAAGTTTCGCAGCCACTGGGAATCGTCCCAGACCTGCAACACGACGCGGTCCCACCAGTCTGTGCTTGTTTCCTGGGCCCAGAATCAGCGTTCCACGCCATGAACCTGCCCAACTGACACCATGATGTGCACATTGCAGGGGCCTGTACTTTATGAGAAGTCTATGTCCATGTCCTCATCACTCTCGTCACCGCGCTGCAGTCGCCTCCTCCTCGCCTGGTTTCACTTTTCTTGCAGGTTGTAGTGCTGCATATCCTGCTGGATAATGCGCGCAGCGATTACAGTGTTCATAACAGCCGCGGTGATCTGAGCGGGCTCCATGTTCCCAGTGCTATGGTGTCTGCGCTGAAAAAAAGGCACAAAACGATTGTCTGCCGTTGCCCTGACGGAGGGAGGGGCGACTGACGACATGGCTTACAGGGTTGGCTTACAGGGAATTAAAATCAACCAAGGGGGTGGCTTTGTACCAAGGAGAAACGGAACAGCCCCCTCAAGGATAGAGCTCAAAACCCTGGGTTTAGCAGGCCGTTGATTTCACGGAGGTAGGGAGGGAGGGGGGAGAAAATGAATACAAAACAAATCTGGTCTATTTCTTGTTTTGATCCACTTCATCTATCTTTATACATCTTGCTGGCAGCAGATGGTGAAGTACGACTGCTAGCCATCGTCATCTCCTGGGTGCTCAGCAGAAGACGGTGCAGTATGACTGCTGCCCATATAGTCGACTCCTGGCTGCTCACCAGAAGACGGTGCAGTACGACTGCCGGCAGGACTGAATCTCCATGAGACGAAACTTAAAAAGGGAAATGATCTGGCTGAGTCACTCCCATGTCTGCCCAGGTGCCCCGACTGACCTCACCGAGGTCGGCTAAAAGAGCACCCAGGAGTACGGCGATGATGGCTACCAGTCATACTGCACCATATGCTGCCAAAAGGCAATGAGCTGCTGCTGTGTAGCAATGCAGTACCGTGTCTACCAGCACCCAGGAGACATACGGTGACGGTGAGCTGAGCAGGCTCCATGCTTGCCATGGTATGGCGTCTGCATGGGTAACCCAGGAAAAAAGGAATGAAACGATTTGTCTGCCGTTGCTTTCACGGAGGGAGGGAGGGAAGGGGGGGCCTGACGATATGTACCCAGAACCACTCGCGACAATGTTTTTGCCCCATCAGGCATTGGAATTTCTACCCAGAATTCAAATGGGCGGCGGAGACTGTGGGAACTGTGGGATAGCTACCCACAGTGCAATGCTCCGGAAGTCAACGGTTGCCTCGGTACTGTGGACACACTCCACCGACTACATGCACTTAGAGCATTTGTGTGGGGACACACACAACTGACTGTATAAAAACGCTTTCTATAAAACCGACTTCTATAAATTTGACCTAATTTCGTAGTGTAGACATACCCTTAGACAGCACTTTTCATCAGTAGATCTCAAAGCACTTTACAGAGGAAGTCAGTATCGTGAACCACATTTTACAGATGGAATAAATATAATGCCACTGAAAGGCAGCCACAAAGAAACACTTATGTGGACAGAGATAGAAATGATCCACTGAACTGCATTGTATAACCAGAGGAACAAAAGTCCTTACAGGTACTGAAGATCCAAGGACAATTTTTGTAAGAGGCATTTCTCTCCAATGTCCTTGGCCAAAATATCCCATTCCTCACTCCCACTTTGCTGTTGTACTGTGTGCTGATTATCCCCTAACTACAACCTTCCCACCCCAGAGGTGGCTGCCTTCACCCATCACGGAAAGATTTTGCTATGTATGTAGTTTCTAGAGCATTCTGAGATGAAAGGGGCTGTATACACATGTAAACTATTACTATATTTGCTATGTGTTGAGCTAGATGGTTCCATGCACAAAAATAAAAACCCTCTATGTGACTTTCAAAGTAATTCCATTTCGAAGAAAGAATGATGTTAATGTAGCTCTCTGGAGTGCCATCAATTTTTAAACAGTCCACCAAAACTTCCGCTGGCTCCTAAGTGAGCCTAATGACATTTCACAAGCTCTGCTTAATGCTTCGGTAGCAATGAGTAATCATTCATCGTAACAGAGGATTTTAAAGGAAAGAGGCAATTGATTTTGCGACGGCTATTTTTGGAAGCAGATGCTCTTAGTGGAATTATCGATTAGAGTCCACAGCGGCATCTGGGATTAGCTCCCCATGAAAAGAAAGAAAAGACCATGGGGGTTGGAAACGGCACTGAAATACAGACGCGCTTTGACTTGGATCACTTTAGATTTTATGAAAACAAACCCCACCCCAGCAAGTCAAAGATAATTTTGTGCTGGTGGAAGGGACGTATATGCGGAAGCCTCTTATTTCTCCACAGTCCAGGTATAACGGCTATGCCAGTGAACAGTGCTAGCTCCCAACATGTAGCCTGGGGTGGGATGGACGCACGCAGCACTAAAACAGGTAGGGAAGGGATTAATGCTCTGCATAGGGAGCCAGGGAGAAGACCAGCTCCACTTAAGGGAACCGGCTCAGCCTGCCCTTTATGGAGGATTGTTTGTACTTGGACTCATGAGAGCACACACACAACTTGAAGGACAAGGTGAATGTGGGTATCAAAGAAAAGCAGGAAGTAGCCTCTCTGAGGAGCCCAGAGGATGAAGACTCTCCTAGGCCAAGCCTGCTCAAGGAACCTGGGACAGGGAGGAGTTTTGGGACTTGGACACAGGCCTGCAGAGGAGGCTGGTGACCTCAGAGAGGAGACTCTATCCCAAGCCTGACCTTGAAGGACCACCTCTAGAATGCCTGATGTTCATTCAGCCCTGTTAGCTGCCCCTGTTCTCTACCTCCTCTGGTCACTTAGGAGCTGGCTCTTTAAACCCTTGTTCTCCCTGAGTAGCCCCGCCCCCGGGTGAACGGGTGCTGAAGCGATTAGGGATCAAAGCCTCCACAGCTCATTCACTCCTTGGCATCTCCATTGAGTCTGTTAACAAGGCGGCTACCTCTTGTGTGATGCCAAAATCTGCACTGAGACCACCACCGATCACCATTAGACGGCAGCCAAGCACCATTAGATTACAGCTAATTTCCATTTCACCAAGTTAGGACACATCCGTACCACTGTCCTGCAGGAGAAAAAGGTCCTCTGGCATTTTACCCATCCAGCCCCTCTTCATTCCACTACTGGATCAACCAAAAGAGATAGCTCTGCTAAATCCTGCCATGTAATCTGCAAACTAGAGTTAAAAGCATGTCCAGGCAACATACAGGGAAGTTCTACCCTTTGTTCTTTTCAGCCTTGGCTGCTGTAAGCCTTATGCTACATACAGACTTTGGCTGAAGGGAGCCTGGAATCCATTTCAGGAATAAACACAGCTAGGAAGATTGATTTTTTTTCCCCCCTTGTGCAACTGCTATTTAGTCAACTTGCCCGGATATAGGCAGATACCATATAGCCAGATACTGCAAAGCTGGGACCCTGAGTGAATGCTGGACATCAATTAGAGAGAGAGTCTGACAGACCAGACAAGCACTCTTGTATGCTGGCCGGGAGACAGTACAACTTTGGTGTTCCTTTATAACCTCTCTCAAGCTAGGTAGTTCTAATGCATCCATCGGGGTGGGATCTGGGTGCTACTCAGTACCTGAGCTATGTCACCAACTGATCACTAACCAGCCCACCGCCTTCTGTAGTTCCTCCGCGCTCCAGGCTTTCCAGGCATGCGGAGCTCCCTGTTCTATAGCTGTGACTTTCGCAGGAGCTTGGGTAGAAGGGAACTGCTGCTCCAGAAGTGCCAGCTGTGCTGCCCAGACCCTCCTGATAGCCCCCGTAGGGAAAACAGCAGCTCTGAGGTCAGGCTGAAGCCATTTTCACAGACAGGCATTCAAGGGATGTGTCACGCAGTTAAATGAAGATCCAAAGCACCGGCAGTTGCACTCACCTTAGGCAAGATTTTCAAAAGTGCCTCGTGATTTTGAGGGACTCCACTTCAGGTGCCCAGCTTGAGACACCTTAAAGGGACTTGATTTTCAGAGGGCAGGTTCTCAGCACTTTCTGAAAATCAGGCCCTTTTAAGGGGTCTCAAGTGGGGAACCTAAAAATCACAAGTCCCTGGTGAAAATCGTGGTCTTACTCCCAGAGTCCTGCATGCTTGGAGGGTAGTGAGGAGGGATAGCAAAATTCTCCTGTCCCCAAACCCCTCAAACCTCCACACTAGGGCTGTACCACACTAGGATACCAGCAAAGAGCATTCTGCTCCTAAACCTGAGTCCTGGGATGAAATTGCTAGGAAGGGTTGAATGTAGCTATTGGGCAGGTCTTTCTCTGGCCTGAGGCACAGCAAGAATCCTTCCAGGATGTTCAGCAACCGGTACCTCCCCACATCTCCTACCTACTGATCGCCGTCATCATCTGCATATCCGTTATGCTGTCATCGTTGGTTAGGTTTCTTATGACACCATCCATGAGCTCTAGTGGAACGTATTGGACCACGCTGGCCAAGGCATTCGATGGAGCTTCCTGCTCCTCTGCAAGATATTAGTAAGAACGGACAGCATTAAAGCTGGTAGTCGCTGGGAAATCTGATTTACATTATCCTGTCTCTATGGCAAAGGTCGGATCCTTTCTAGCTACACAAAGGGCTAGCTCATCAGCTAGTCTAAATCAGCATAGCTCCATCGACTCAACACTGATCTGTTCTGGGATGGCAGTTCCTATGTTCTTAACGGCACACAAGGCACGCGGTTGTGGCAGACTCCCTGTGTGCTTTGTGAGGCACATAGCTGAAAGAGGGGCAGGTATCACATGCAAATGAATGCTAGCCCCTAGAGTGTGCTATTGCTTTTCTAATAGCTGGCTATATGGTCCCGACCCCTAGATTCCTATGCAAGCAAATTCTCTTTCTATGCTTGCTTTACACTACTCGTTCTCTATAACCTCCAATGGGACGTGTGACACTCTGCACCTCATATTCACCGTAGTAATATGATTATGATGCATCTTGTACAAGATATGCCTTGTGAGGTGTCTATGGAAAGTTAGGATAATGATATTCAGCAAACCATTTTTATATAATGTATCATTTTTTTATCTGGCGTTATGAATATTAACTATGTATTTGTGTTTTAAATGTGGTTGTACCTGGGTAATACTCATAAAGCTTTACATACAGTCTGTGAGCACACTGTGAATGGCCTATTCAAGTTGAATGGCCCATCAACAAAGACAATGAGCCATGAGAAAAGCTAATCTTCATCTGATGAACTGTCCTGGGGACGCTTCAGTCATCCTGTGAACAATGGCCGCCATAACTCATCGGGAGCACGCAAGGGCTTGTGACCAGATCACATGATACTGAACGCAATTTTCGTACATGTATTTTTCCACAAACTGGCTGGGAACTTGGCTTGGAACAAAGGGGTTCCCGTGATATGGAAGAAACTATAAAAGGAGGAAGTGACATCACCACGGGGCCTCAATTCCCACACCAGAGAACACCTGGAAATATCTGTGGAACAAAGACTGAACTGGGGAAGGAGGGTCCCAGGCAGGGAAGAAGGAAGCCTGCCTGTGCATGGAAGCTTACTGGATTGTTTATACTATCTAACAGGGTAAGACACTGCTTGATTGAAATCCCATCTAGTGTTTATTTCTTAGGTAACTGTCTTTGATCTGTTTGCTATCACTTATAAGCAGTTGAAATCTATCTTTCTGTAGTTAATACATCTATTTTATATTTTTTACCCAAAACAGTGTGGTTTGCTTGAAGTGTAGGGAAAACCCGCAATTAACAAAAGCTTGTGCATAGTCCTCTTCACATCAAGGGTGGGGCGGACTGGGTAATAAATTCATACTGGTCAGGCTTTTGACCAGGGCAGGACGGTACAGCTCTGGGGTCTTAGGCTGGGGAGCTGGGGGTATTTTGGCTGGAGCCTCTCTATTGTTGGTTCATGCAGTGACTGGCAGAGCATTCATGAACACAGCTGGGTGTGCCCCCTGCCTGTGAATGTTTGTGTGAGGGCAAGCTTGCGGGGCTTTGTAGCTTGTCACAATGTCACAGTGTGAGAGGGAACCGAGATTGGTAAAACAGAGGGCTCAGCAGTACCCCAGTTCCAGGTTGCACCCCAGGGGGGCCCATCACAGGATGATCCAGGATATTCACACCCCTGGGGCATGCTTCAAGGCACAAGGCCAAGGGTGAGGTTCCAAAGCACCCAGGGCAGAGAGATGCCCAGCTCGCACTGGAGTTTGTGGGAGTGGAGAATGGGCATTTACTGCCAACAGGGAATTGGGAGCCCCACTACCCTTTGAAATTCTCCCCCAAGTGCTTTTGTAACAACTCAGTGGGGGCCACAAGCACTGGAGCAATCACTTCTACCACATAGCATGGCTTAATGGACATCACAGAGAACACTGGAGATGGAATTTAGGGCTAAAGCCAGACAGCTTCAGCACTGAAAGCACAAGCCCTTCCCACTTGAACTGAAGGAGTAACATCGTTAGCCATCAGTAAGTAGCAGACCCACTGAGGCTGGCCACTAGAGGGAGACATCATCAAATGTTTTAAAGACTCACTCTACCTCCCACTGTAGTCAATGGCAATCTTTCCACTGGCTTTGCCTGCAGTTGAGTTGGACGCTATATCACTGGTTTACACCAGCACGCTGGTCAAATTTCAGCTTGCGTAATTAAAATTCTGCCTAAGTTTCCTCTGCAGTCTCAACTGTATAATATATTCTTCACTTCCTGGCCTAAACGATTGGGTAGGGTTGCTGTGGACTTACTGTTGCATTTCAGTAGCAGATGATCCCTTTCCTATTTATTATCGCCTGTGCAACTGTGTATCTGTTTTATTAAGTTCCTGAAATGCCAGATCTTTTCGGACAGTGTAAAATGTAAGATGGGGTCAGCAACCTTCGGCACGCAGCCCATCAGGGTAATCTGCTGGTGGGCCACGAGACATTTTGTTTATGTTGACCGTCCACAGACACAGCCGCCCACAGCTCCCAGTCACCACGATTCGCTGTTCCTGGCCAATGGGAGCTGCAGGAAGCGTGCTGAAGGTTGCCAGCCCCAGATGTAAGACATTCTATTTCATTAGTAGCACACGGCTGAAAACACACTGTACTGTTTTTACCTGTCGAAGAAATGATAGTAAAAAGCTCCTTCAAGGATGGCAGAATGGAGGAAGTCTGAGCTCTCCAGATCTTCTGTAACAGTCCGCTCACTTTGTTCACGTGGTCTAGAAACTCCATGATGTCATCTTCTCCTTCTGAGATGCACTGGAACTGCCCAATGCACCGTATTAGCTGCTGGCAAAACAAAGTCTGGTGTTTGCCTGTGGGAACACACTGAGGATGCTGGGATAAGAGCTTACTGATCTTAGCACACTGCTTGGGCCCAGGCCGCTCGCAGACTTTGCGGAGCACTTCAATCCTCAGCAAGCTGAAAATGTCACTAGCTGACGGGCTCTCCAAGATGAACTGCAGTCCCAGGTGGATATAATCTAATACGTAAAGGCTCCTTTTCCCCGCAGGCCCGTAACCTTCCTGGAGGAGACTCAGGAGGAATCGGACATTGAAGAACTCCTCAAACTCCTCCGGGTGGTAGTGGCCGTAAACTTCCAAAACCTCTTTGCCGATCTCTCTCTTAAACTTGGTGTCACCCATGAGGTACAGCTTGGTGGAGAGTTCTAGCATGGACCAGCACTGTTCGCTGTCCATGGGCTGCTTTATTGCCTCTATGACGCGTCTCACTAGCCCTTGTTTCACATTGTTGGGGTAGGAAGACATCATCACAGCTTCTAGTATCTTGTCCATTTCACCTTTTAGACTCTGAAACAGTGTGAAACAGCAGCATGTTAGTCCAGTTTTACTTTACCACCCAAAGCTTCTGAGCACCCATGGCTCCTGCTGGCTTCAGCGGGGATGGGATTGGGTGCTCAGCACTTCTGAAAATCCAGCCACTTTTATTTAGGTGCCTAATTCTCGATTTTGGAGCAGCGTTGCCAGATTGTAAAATTTGAGCCTGTGTGCCTTCCCTGGCTCCCACTCCTCACCCTCCCATGTTAATCTTTAATATTACATGTCGAGAGTCCTATTAGAGGACTAATAGGCAGGGTGACAATCAAGCAATAAAGACACAACTCAGAGCTGATTCTGAGATACAGGGATGATCCTCAGATTAGACAGGGCCCATTTGTATCACTAGAGCAGGGCCATAAAGCTGGCTTAATCAGTTCCCTGCGGATTCCTCTGGCAGAGTGTAAAACTGGCACTATGTAAACCTTCCCCTGCTCCTGGTGTAAGGGGGTTTGGTTTGGGGAAAGGGGCGTGGCCAGAGCACCACTGCACTTCAGCAATCCGTGGGTGCTGTAACAGCCCCTTTGGGCTGTGGACAGCCAGCTGCAACTAAGAGCAGCCTTGAGGTGTCTCTTGCCAGGAGCCAAGTTGGCCCCAAGATCAGGCAGCTGTGAAAGTGACCTGGGTCCTGCAGCAAGCACAGCTCGGCCAGATCCAAGAATTGGAGAGCTCTGCAAACAATTTACACTGCTGTAATCTGCATGACTATCGACATCTACTCCCTGGACAACACGGACGATCTTGTGTCATTTCTACCCCCTAGAGGTGCCTGGCTCTGGTTATTGTGCTGAAGTGTCTTTATTGTGGCTAAAGATATCTGCGGTCTTTTTGGGTGTGTCAGATGATTAAATTGCCAGATATGAATTTTAAGGAGCGGCCTGGGATGACAGAGGTGAAAACACTCCCAATTTTAGAGACTCTTATACTCTTTTTGAGTTTACACAGCCTCCCAGCCCCCACAATTGGAGGCCATTTTCTATTCATTCCTGCAGACCGACTGTTCCAGATCATCATCGCAACTCCCCTGTACAGCTTGCAGTGACTCACTCCCCGTCTCTAGCTGTCAGCCTGGGAAAATCTCAGCACAAGACTGAGCGAGGGCCTGTTAGCTGCAGATCTGTCACATGTGATTCTGCGCTTGGGCTTGGATTCTGCGATCTCATTTCCTCTCATTTGTTTGGTTAGGAATAATACCATAACAAATCCATGGCTACTTGTTGTCTCTGTGCCAGGCACTGCGGCCACTTGGAACGTCACAGCAGGGAAAGAACCCAGATCTCCCTGCTCCGGAAATATGGGCCTCTACCACCTGAACTAAGATGAAGCTTCTTTCGCTCTCTGCAGTACAGGGTCCAAGAGATGCTGACAAACAGTTCCCATTGTAGCCAGTCCTGGGGCTTTAGCAGTGGCTGACGCACTGGGGTGACTAGAGTTGCCAAGTGTGTAATTGCAGAAAACAGAACACCCTTGCCCTGCCCCTTCTCCAAAGCCCTACCCCTTCTCTGGGGCCCCACCCCCTGCTCACTCCATTCCCCCTCCCTCTGTTGCTCACTGTCCCCTACTCTTACTCATTCGCTCATTTTTACCGAGCTGGGGCAGGTGTTTGAGATGCAGGTGGGGTGAGGGCTCCAGCTGGGGGTGTGGGCTCTGGGGTGGGGCCAGAAATGAGGGTTTCAGGATGTGAGAGGGGGATCCAAGCTGAGGCAGGGTTGCGGGGGGGGGGGGGTGTGTGCAGGCTCTGGGAGGGATTTTTGGTGCGGGAGGGGGCTCAGGGCTAGGGCAGGGGTGTGGGAGGGGGTGCAAGCTGTGGGAGGGAGTTTGGCTGCGGGAGGAGATGAGGGGTGTAGCCTCCAGGTGGCACTTACCTTGGGGGGCTCCCCAGAAGCAGAGACATGTCCCTCATCTCCAAAGCATAGGGGTGGCCAGGTGGCTCTGCGTGGTATGCGCTCCCTCCATGGATAGGTGCTGCCCCCGTAGCTTCCATTGGCTGCGGTTCCCAGCCAATGGGAGCTGCGGAGCTGGTGCACAGGGCAGGGGCAGTGCATGGAGCCCCCTTGGCTGCCCCTGCACCTAAGAACCGCAGGGACATGTCGCCACTTCCGGGAGCTGCCCGAAGCCAGGTATGGAGCCTGCCAGCCCCACCAACTGGACTTTTAACGGCCTGGTCAGCAGTGCTGACCAGAGCTGACAGGGTCCCTTTTCGACCACGTGTTCTGGTCAAAAACCAGATGCCTGGCAACCCTAGATATGACCCTCAGAAGAAATAGCACAATGGCATCCATGCTGAGGATGTTAACCTGTCCCACGTAAGCACAAGCATTTCAGGCACTGTTGGGGTACCCTGAGGGGGAATATGGATATTCAAGCCCTGCACTCTCAGAACTACCCTCCCCCCATTGCGGGATATGTGCCATTCCCCCACCAGCCGCCTCCCGTGCCACCCACTGTTCCCCTGATCCTGTGGGGAAAACATCTATGGGTGCCTTCCATGGATCCATGCCTCTTCCTCAGCCCTCTGACTGCGTGAGGAGCTTCCTCCTTTGTGTCTCCCAGCCAGTACACCAGAGAGAGGTCACGGTCACCAGCCAGAGGAGCTACCAGGAGAGAGAGGCTGGTACCTCTGCTCCAAAGAGAGACTCCCTCCCTACCCCCGTCTAACAGATCAGCAGTTAATGATTTAGGAGTGTTAGTAAGTTCTTGCAGAGAGAAAACACAGACTAACCCACCTTGCTGTGGAGTGGCACGAAAGGAGACCTGCTCTGAAGCCTATGCTTGGCCTGCATTGATGTAGGGCCTGAAAAGTGAGGCCAAGATATTTGAATCTGAGAGGCAGTGCAATGTGGAGAGAGTGACTCTGTGATGTTCTGGGTCTCGAACCCAGGCCCAGGAGTCACCAGGCAGCTGCCACATCCAATGGATACTGGAACTGAGCGGGCTGAGAAGCTACTAGGGCTATAACCTCAGCCAAGGCACCACCCATGGAAGCTCTGATGGGAGGATCACCCGATCCACTAATTGGTCCAACCTCGCTCCTTAAGCCAGAAGAAGGAACTGGCTGCTTGTCTGAGCAACAAGGTGTTTGCCTCTTGTAGCTGCATTGGACCCTGCTTGTGCCTGCCTCCTGCTCTGCTCCTGGCTCCTGTTCCCACTGTGCTCCTGCTCTGTTCTTGATCCTTGCATCTCCTCCTGCCCTTACACCTTGCCTCCAATCCTCAGTGATCGGTGCTCTCTGACCCTGCCTCCAGCTTGGCCCTTGGCTCCGGCATTTGGTATCTGACCTAGGCTCTGACTCTCAGCTTCAATGCCTGGTTCTGACTCTGGCTTGACCCCTGGCTCTGGTAATTGGCAGTTGACTCTGGGGCTGACCCTTGGCTTCGTTTCCCCAACCTGGACGCCTGCTCCACCCACTAGACCTGACTCTTGTTCTGACTACTAGGGCAGACTGCCTACATCCCAGGCCATAACAGGTCCAAGGGCAAGGTGGCATGGTTGAAGTGAACTGGTTTTGTGACAACAGCATGTTGGATGGATGGAGGTGCGGGGAACAGAGTGTTAGATGGACCCGAAAGGAGGACACTGCAGTATTCGAGGTGGGGGGTGACTAGCTTGTAGCTCAGCCATCCATTGTGAGGGATGAAACCACAGGACTTGGTTCTGTCCTGGCTACGCAGAGGAAAAGAAGCGGGAGCAATCAAACACAGCCCATGGCTGCAGGCTTGGATGAGGGGAAGAACAGAGGTGTTGTCCGCACTAATGGAGGAGGAGGTCATGGAAGGGAAGTTGAGGAGTTCAGCTTTGGCCGTGTGAAGTTTGAGAGCATGGCCAGCCATCCAATGGGAGACGGCAGCAAGACACAAGACTGAACAGCATGGGCAGCGGGTGAACACGCCATTGGGGGAGGCTGGCCCCAGCGCCCCCAGCCCCAGGCCTTGTGTGCACCAGCCCCAGCCTGCCTACCCTAGTCTCAAAGGGCGGGGAACTGGAAGCAGGCAGGGGAATTCCCAGGGGTGGAATGTGGACAGGGCCATGACCAGGGCCAGCTCCAGGCACCAGCGTTCCAAGCAAGTGCGTGGGGTGGCAGCGTTTCCGTGGCCGCAGCAATTTGGCGGCAGCTCCTCCCTTTTGCCATCCACGGCGGCAGTTTTTTTCCACTGCTTGGGGCGGCAAAAACTGTCGAGCCGGCCCTGGCCATGACAGGCTGTTTGGGGAGGCATAGCCTTTCCCTGCCTATGCCACCCGCCACCCATACTGGACAGGGTGAGACATGCTAAAGAAACAGCTCAGTGGTTTGAGCATTGGCCTGCTAAACCCAGGGTTGTGAGTTCAATCCTTGAGGGGGCCATTTGGGATCTGGGGCAAAAATTGGGGATTGGTCCTGCTTTGAGCAGGGGGTTGGACTAGATGACCTCCTGAGGTCTCGTCCAACCCTGATATTCTATGATTGCTGCTGTAGCTTTAAAAACAACTTCCCTGTCCTCATTTAAAAAAAAACTGAGCAAGCTGGCATTTTGAAAGATGGAGAGGGATTTGATCTTCCATTCCAAGCATGACACCAATAGGTGGGCTGTAAGATTTAAAAACCACCCAACTAAAATAAACACCTAGAATAAACAGAGCTTCCTACGAATGGTCATGTATTTGTCCTTTGAATAAATGCAAGATAAAATACTTAGAGCCTGATCCTAAGAGGGGCTGAGCGCCATCAACTCCCAACTCCCAAAGTTCAATAGACCTTGAGGGTGCTTAACACTTTGCATGAGGCACCGAGAGACAGACAGATGCATACACACCAAGACACTCCATGGTGGATTATGGGGTGGAGAGACTGAGCCAGATCCACAATTGGTGTAAATTGGCATCGCTGCGTGGACGTTATACTGCACCGTTTGATGCTCATTTTGTAAGTCCAAAAAAAGGGAGACAAGCAATGGGGAGAAAGACAGAGGAGTCAACTAAAATCCATGTCTCTGCACACATGCAGGGAAACTCAGAGGAGCCCAGAGATACCGAGAGGAGGGGTGTAGTAGTTACTGGACATGCTCTGTAGCGGTCTCTGAAACTAGGCAGAGGATTTCCATTGAAGGCAAGCAGTCTTGCAGTTTCTGCACATTTGATCAGAACTCGTGGGGGGCGGTTATAAATATGGGATTTGGAAACAACTCTGTGGACTCAGCCTCTAATCAACACAGGACTAACAGATGTCTCTGCTCAGATACTATGGTGATGGGGTGTCAGAGAGTGACTGGTCCCTTTAAAGGGAGGTGGGGCCAGTACCACCTCTGGCATAATTAATTAGCTGCTTCCCAGCCTGAAAGGGCAGGACTATGGGGGCTCTGGTGATACAATAGCCAGCTGCACCAATAAAAGGGCATCAGTCTGGTGTGGAAAGTCCTGAATTGGAGCTGCAGGAGAATGGTGCTCCAGGGGGAACCAGTACTCTATACCTGAGTAGCGGAAAGCCCAGGAAAGGGCTGGGAACAGGGTGCAGAGGGTGGGTTGAACTTAAAGAAGCCGTGCAAGGGCAGCAGAACCCTTTTGTTTATTGGGATTTTTTAGCTGGACTTTTGCTATGCTGGAAAGGGTTAAGTTTGACCAGAGGATTAAGCCATAGCACCAACTCCCACCTATGTGGGGAGGGAAAACTGAGACAGGGAGTGCCTGCAGCACCATCCTTGGCCAGCAGGGGGTGCTACAGGGCAGGTGTGCCCTATGACAGGGGGGTATAAGTATCTAAGATAAATAGATACATGGCTGCAGCCCTGGTACTTGGATGGAGGGGACTTCAGTCTCCTGGGCTGTCAGTGCAGCACCTGCCATGAACAAACTTACTTAGAAACAACCCCTCCCTAATAATTTATCATCGCCCTAACTACAGAACAAGGTGTCTGAGGTTTTTGAGTTCAGCTCTGTTTACCTTTAGCTTCTTTGGCTTCCTCTCTCCCTACCTTCAATGTTTAGAGCCCTCTCTAGCTCTCGCTGGATATACTCCCGCTGAGGTACAGCAGCCTATGTTGGGATTCTGCCCAGCTTGTGTGGATTCTCTGTTTTCCATAGTGCTGCCAGCCAGCCTTTACTGGAAGAGAATAATGCAAATCCTGGCTGCTCGTCAGGGAAACGCTGCATTTTTGTGTTATACAGTCAAAGTGACGGGGAGACAGAGAGCGAGAGATGGAGACTGCAGAGTCAGGTGGAGTTTGCCATTTGTCACTGCCTGAACTCACCATATATGGGATTAGAAGGGAGACCTGCTGAAAGAACAAGGATTTCACTGGAACAGTTCAGAACCACATTAAAGTCAGATTTGTAGCCAGGCACGGGATGAAAACACTGAGCAGGAAAACCCATGAATAATATTATTTAATCAAACAGATAGAAATAACTGTGTCTTTTAAGACAAATCTTTTACAGTGCCTTGCTGCTACCTGTACAAACACAGTAAGAGCCGGTCCCCAACCTGCAGAGATAAGTCTAGACAGACAAGACAGACACTGGGTGGGAGAAAGGAAGAATTATCCTCATTTCACAAATGAGGAACTGAAGGCGCAGGGTAGAGAAACCGACTTGCCCAAGGTCACAAAGGAAATCTGTAGCAGAGCTGGGAACTGAATCTAGATTGTTTACATCCCAGCCCAGCCCACCCCACCCCTAACTGGAAGATCACCCCTCCTTTCAACTTTTACCCAGCACTGCAGGTCTACATGACACAGCCGAGTTAAACCGTTTTCTACTGGTCAAAGCATAGATCTGGGAGCAAGAAGCGGAGGAGTCTGTTCCTGGTGCTGCCTCAGCCTTCCTGTGTGACCCTGAGGAAGACACCTAACCTCTCTGTGCCTCCGTTTCCTCATTTGTAAAATGGGGATAATAATAACTACCTACCTCACAGGTCTATTGCAAGACTTAATTCATTAATGTTTGTAAAGCATTTAAGCTCCTAAAATGAATGATGCTATAACAGTGCAAAACATGAGTGGGAATGGCACAGATATATACCAGAGAACAAAGGTTCTGAAGAGAGGGGTCATGTCAAATCTCCTCAGAGGGCACGGCGAGCCTTCGAGTCAGTGGTCTTGCAACCTGGCACAGATCTTTGCAGTGTCCTTCTCACTATTGGTGGAGGGAGAGGGGAAGAGAGGGGGCTTCCAAGTTAAAAAAAATCCGAAAGTGGGGTGTGATTCAAAAAAAGGGTTGAGCACCTCTGCCACAGAAGACTAGAAGACAGCACTGCAATAGCAGGGTTAGATGACGTAACAGGTCTTTTCCATCTCTAACTTTTATATATTGCACAGAAAAGGTGTCAGACTGTTTGACCCAAGTGATCTTTTCTGGCCATATTACAGAATCAGATTAGAACGGTGGATTTTTTCTGGACGACAGCCATTTTTTTCATAGATTTTTCCAGCCAGAAGAGACCATTATGATCACCTAGTCTGACCTGCTGTATAACACAGTCCAGAGAATTCCACCCAGTAATTCCTGCATCAGCCTATATCTTGTGGTCGAGCTAGAGAATGTTTTCTCCTAAATATAGAGTGACTGCTTACTAGTGGGAAAATGCCAAGCCAAAACACAAAGACACACACACACAAAACCCTGTCTCCAGAATTCTTAACCAGCAAACTAACAACCAAACCATTCCACTTATCCAAATTATTACCTACCCCCATGACTGCACAAACGCCAGGAAACATCTCCATGCTCATTCGGTTCCCTTTTGCTGGAAGCTGGCTGTTTTGCTCTGTGAAATCATACAAGGCAGTCCCAGCACGCGCATGACTGCGTCATTCCCAAATGTGCTTGGCCCTACAATGTGGCCACTGAGCCGTGATCATGGCCTTTCTGTTTTGTGCTAGTTGCTTTATACTGTCCTCTGCAAATACACTGGATTTTTTCCCCCTAGTGCACCAGTACTGTTTTGCCACTAAGTCCACACTCTAAACAAGAGACAGGTAGCTGTTGCTCCTAGTTTAAATGCCTTCAGCGACTGAATCACATCCATGGATCAAGCATGCATTCAGTTTGTAGGAAATGGGGACAGGGTAGCAGTAGAAAGTAAGAAATCCACAAGTGATGGTGTTTCAACAGAAAGTATTACAGTGAGAGGAAGAGATGCAGAGACCAAGGACTGGCTCTGACGACGGAACGGACCATCTTGTGGTAAGAGAGACTAAAAGCAGGGAGGAATGATCATCCTGCTGCTAAACCGCCTATTTTCACCATCCTTCCTGTCCCCTGACTGTTTGTTTCATCCACCTGTCTACGCTTTAGACTATAAGCGCCCTGGAGCATTTCAGGAGTGCACTCAAGGGCAAACTAAACTCCATGTTCCCCAGCTAAGGATAGTTTACTCACTTTTGTTTACCATTATCACCACTGGAGCATTTACTGTATATTTGTACAGAGCCCAGCACAATGGGGCCCCAAATGGATTGAAACCTCTATTGAAATATAAACTCTTATAAGCAATGCAGACACCTGTTGTTAAGGTTATCCAACACTTTCCATTCTAAGTCCCTGTTTTCAGTTGTTTATAAACCTTTGCCAGACTTTAACCATCTGGGCTGAAATTTTCCATGCCAGGAGTCTGCCTCACACTGAACAGTTCTGGAAAATTTCAGCTAAAACAGTTCTGCCATTCCTCAGAACAAGCTTAGTGGGAAATACTGTAAGGGGCTTCCCTCCCCCCACCTAGGTTGCTGGTAGTGTGGTTGGAGAGATTGGCTGGTGGAAGCGGGGGATGGAGGGAAGGGAGTAATGGATTGAAACAAAGTGTTCCTGTGGTAGGTGATGCTGCCTTTGGCAAGCTCTAAAGGAAGCGCAGGATGCATTAAAGTTTGTTTGATTTATCACTCACTGGAATCTGTGACAGCCAAAATAGTGGGCAAGAGCAGAGGCTCCAGATTAGGTGCCTTCTGCCTCAATTTGTTGGCAAGGGGAGCTGGGAGATTTGGATATAGCTTGGAATCACAAGCTGAATTGCTGGTCAAGGGAAGGGAAGAGAAGAGAGGGTATTTGGCCTTGGGGGCTGCTCTGTCAACACTCGCTTTAGTCAGCATGGACAAGCATTGCCTTAGTGTCCAACTGAAGCTAGGGTTGCCAACAGTTCCTTATTACAAGGGACGTCCCTTATTTTTTCAATCTCTATATAACAAGGTCAGGAATTGCTGAGTGTAACAAAAAGCAGCAAGAAAGACCCCTGGCAAATGTAGATGAGTATTGCTTATTATTATTAAGGATAATATTGGAAGGAGAGGTGGGGCAGGGGTGCTAAGAAAACAGGGCTCAGAAGGAGCCAGGAAAACACCTAAAAATGCCCTTAAATAGTTTATATTTATCTGTGTATTACACCCAAAAAAAGCCTACGTTAAAAGACCATCCAGGCAGCAATGTCAAGCAATCAAAAGATAGGAAATGCTAGAATTAAGGCTGCTTATGCTAACTTAATTCGCCCCCCTCATGCATCTACTTTATGGTCATCTTTAATTACATGATCAGGCACTATTTGTCCCACAGGACCCCTGCTCCATTCAGTGCACAGAACGGACTTGCTCTGGGGAAGAATCAGGGTTACGTACTGAAGGAGGCCGTTATCTGCAAGGCCCTGCCTCATTTGTTGCAACATTTGGAAGGTGTGCAATGCAGTGAATGAGGGAAAGGGCCTGCAGGAACAGAAAGGGATGATCTCAAAATTAAGGCAGTTGAATGCTGCCCTGAAGAACTGAATTATCTCCCTGCCTATGCCACTGAGCACCTATGTGATATTGGGCAAGTCACTTACACCAAACTTTTCCCACATGGTCACTAATAGTCTGTTCCTAATTTTCTGGGTGCCCAAATTGATCTGTAGAAGCACTGAGCCCTTACGGCTGCAACTGAAGTCAGTGGGAGCCATGCTCTGCACTTATAAAGCGCTGTATAATGCAATGTACTAAATGCCCCATGTGTACGGTGGACATAACACTGCACTCTGACCTCCATGGGGTTTTGTGAAGATAAATTTGTTAATGTGTGTGAAGCATTCAGATGCAATATTGATCAGTGCCACAGACAAGCCCGTGACAACATTAATAATTCTGTACACAGTATAGAGTTTGGATGGTGTACAGTAAACAATGCCTGGGGCTACACATCGGAGGTTAAAATAAATAATAAACAGCTACTCTTTCAGGGAGCACCATCCTTCTTGTGCAGTGAAAGAGGCCAGGTGATCATGCGATTAAAGCCTGTATCATAATGCATATGCTCAAGAGGTTGAAATAATATTGCACAGGCAACCTGAACGCTGGCATTTCCTAACTTTTGAGTGCTTGACTTTGCAACCTCAACATTCTTTTAATGTAGATTTTTGATGTGGTAAATGAGAACGGTGGTTTTGATGGCCTGGAGTGCTGGGTTTCAGGCCCAGCTCTGCCATTGATTCACTGTATGATCTTAGGCAAGTCATTTTGGGAAAAACTAGCCACTGATTTTGAGTGTCTCAATTTTAGGATGTCCTGCTTCTCATAATTGGGGCCTAATTTTCAGAGGCACGCTCAAGCTGAGTATTCAAAAAACAAGGTGCTCAAAGTCAGTGGCTACACTTGAAAATGTGGCTCTTGAATTCTCTATACTCACTTCCCTGCTCAGTAATCTGGGAGTGGTAACAGGAGTGTTGTGAGGATTAGTTTACTCATGGCCGCAGCGAGCGTGGAGTTCCTGGGGTGAAAGGAAGATGCTACAGAGGTACAAAGTATTAATGATTATTAGAATAGGGGCCGGAGGTTCCCTTCCGCTAGGCGGCTCCAACATCAGGGAGAAAGGGCATGATGCAAACTCTGCAGCAAAAGTCACATAAAATAGGAACTGCCAGTCTGCTCCCCAGGCGAGCGGCAATGTGCAAAGAGCAGCACAGGTGTGACGTGCATAGAGAATGTTCCATGGACGAGGTAGGCACGGCCTGCAAAATGTTTTCTGTGCTTCCTGCTCTCCCCAGAACTCACTGTACTAAAGCCTGGAAAACAGATTTATAAGATGTCTGCCCCAGGTGGCTCTAAATTATGCCTCTGGCCATCCACCCTCTTTATGGTGGCATGATCAAAAGCCAAGAACATCCATGAGTGCAGCCAAACAGCAAGCAAGAATCAAAGAGAGGCACCTACCTCCCTTAGGCACCTTTGAAAATTCCAGCCCTTGTACTGTATCTCTCCAGCCAACATGCTCCTGAAATGTTGTTTAATTATGTATCTCCAAATCAAGATGATCGCAAGCCAAATTCTAAACATTTTATGCAGCCTTTACTCAGGGACTCCTGGGAGATGCAAAACACTGAACTTTCTCTGACATCAGTAGGAGTTGAGGGCACTCAGCACCATGCAGCTTGGAGACCTATGTTCCCATTTAGCCACACTGGGGTCTGTTGTACTCCCACATCTGCCCCCTTAAAAAAAAAAGATTGTTAAGGGGCATAGTTTAGGACAGGGGTGCGCAAAATTTTTGGCCCTAGGGCAACATCTAGGTATGGAAATTGTATGGCAGGCCATGAATTCTCATGAAATTGGGGGTTGGGGTTCAGCAGGGGGTTCGGGCTCCGACTGGAGGTGCAGGCTCTGGGGTGGGGTTGGAGGTGCAGGAGGGTGCTCCAGGATGGGACCGAGGGGTTCAGAGGGCAGGAGGGGGATCAGGGCTGGGGCGGGGTTCGGGGTCAGGGGTGCAGGCTCCAGGTGATGCTTACCTCAAGCAGCTCCCAGAAGCAGTGGCATGTTCCCCCTCTGAGCACTGCCCTGTCTGCAGACGCCACCCCTGTAGCTCCCATTGGCTGCAGTTCCTCCAGCGTGCGGAGCCCCCTGGATGCTCCTACATCTAGGAGCTGGAGGGGGGACATGCCGCTGCTTCCAAGAGCCACGCAGAGCAAGTCAAGCCCCTGACCCCACTCCCCGCCTGGAGTGTCAGAGCGGGGCAAGCCGTGGACCCCGCTCCCCGGCAGGAGCTCAAGGGCCGGATTAAAATGTCTGGAGGGCTGGATGAGGCTCCCAGGCCACAGTTTGCCCACCCCTGGTTTAGGACCTAAACGTAGGGTTTATATGAAAGCTAATATGAATAGACATGTTTTCACCAACATTTAAAATATGTACTTTGTTTACCTTAAAATGTGTCTCTGCAGTACTGGACACATACAAATACTGCACCTCTGCACTTTAAAAGTATGCCAGAACTAGAAAGGTAAATTGACTGTCAACAAAATAATGTAACTAACCAGCATCAATGGTGAACAGGAAGCTTGGATTCTTTGCCCAGCCTCACCGCCCACCCGCCCCCCCACCCCAGACCAGCTTTATTTTTAATAACCCAAGGTGATCTTTTTAACGTAGGTAAGGGATTCTCTCAGTGTATGATTTTTCACAATGGCAGTGTGTCTTTAACTGGGATTAATTTCAATTGAAGTCCCTCCGGCTGTTTTTAAATATATTCATCCCATCCCCCACTTTCTAGCAGTAGCTTTTCAGTAAAGTTTCCTTAGACCACTTTGCAGTGGTTCAGTATCAGCTCTCCTACTTCAAATATAACAAGGTTATGACTAGGATTGCCAGGTGTCCGCTCCCCCAGCCAGAGCCCTCACACCCTCCCGCACACCAGTCCCCTGCCTGGCAGCTCCGCTCAGCATCACTGACCAGGCTGTTAAAAGTCCGGTTGGTGGCACAGCGGGGCTGGCAGGCTCCCTGCCTGGCTCCACCTGGGTCCCAGAAGCAGTGACATGTCCCTCCAGCTCCTAGGTGGAGGGATGGCGAAGGGAGCTCTGCGCATTGCCCCTGCCCCATTGTGCTAGGAACTGTTTACACACAAAGGAAAGGAAAGTTCCTACCCCAAAGAACTTGCACTCTAAATGGACAAACAAACAACAGAAATATCATTATCCCTGTTACACAGATCGGAAACAGCAAGATGAAGTGATTTGGCCCTGGTCATACAGACAGTCTGCTGCAGAGTCAGGAATTGACTCCAGATCTTTTGAGTTTTGATCCAGTGCCTTGACCCTAAGACTCATCAGGTGGATTGATTTTAATCAAAGTGATTTACATCAGCAAGCAGGAAACCTTGATATAAATAATCACTTTTAATTGTATTTTGCAGGTGTACTTTAGCCTAGCAAAACGAAAGCTGAATGGGGATATGATTGCTCTCAAAAATCACAGAATAAACATCAAGGAGGTTGATTCTCTCTAGCTTATAATCATTAAAACATGTTGAATTGCAACTAAATGTACCCTTTACACTAAATTTTTTGCTAGCCAGGAGGATACATTATATCGGTACATTTATTTAAGCAATTTTTTAATATTTAAATTTTTATTATGTTAGAAAATGGTGAAAGATGCATGTCTTATTTACTAAATTATTCATTTTTTACTTGCAATCTGTGTCAAGTGCTACTTGAATAGAAATTCAAATTCAATTAAAAATGCACAAAAACAGCTGTAACGCTGTATGGACTATGAGTCACCATTTATAATGTTATGGATAACAACATTACAAAATTGCAATGAGTCATACAAGATATGCCATGTAAGGTATCAGTGGAAAAGTTATGATATGCTAAATATGATAAGTTTATTTATATGTATGTATCATCTTTTTATTGTGAGTTATAAATATGTGTGATATATTGATATCTCAAACTTGTGGTGTGTATCTGGGTGACACCGTCAGGCAGATTGGCATCAACACTATCCAGCCTGCTTCATGGCCCATCAATAGGTTCTTACCAAATTCATGGTCCCTTTTGGTAAATTTCACCATCATAACGTTCATGAGTGCAGCCAAACAGCAAGCAAGAATCAAAGAGAGGCACCTACCTTCCTTAGGCACCTTTGAAAATTCCAACCCTCAGGGAACTGATGGGCAGGATCCCCTGGGAGAATAACATGAGGGGGAAAGGAATCCAGGAGAGTTGGCTGTATTTTAAAGAATCCTTATTGAGGTGACAGGGACAAACCATCCCGATGTGTAGAAAGAATAGTAAATATGGCAGGCAACCAGCTTGGCTTAACAGTGAAATCCTTGCTGATCTTAAACACAAAAAAGAAGCTTACAAGAAGTGGAAGATTGGACAAATGACCAGGGAAGAGTATAAAAATATTGCTCGGGCATGCAGGAGTGAAATCAGGAAGGCCAAATAACACCTGGAGTTGCAACTAGCAAGGGATGTTAAGAGTAACAAGAAGGGTTTCTTCAGGTATGTTAGCAACAAGAAGAAAAGTCAAGGAAAGTGTGGGCTCCTTACTGAATTAGGGAGGCAACCTAGTGACAGAGGATGTGGAAAAAGCTAATGTACTCAATGCTTTTTTTGCCTCTATCTTCACGAACAAGGTCAGCTCCCAGACTACTGCACTGGGCAGCACAGCATGGGGAGGAGGTGACCAGCCCTCTGTGGAGAAAGAAGTGGTTCGGGACTATTTAGAAAAGCTGGACGAGCACAAGTCCATGGGGCCGGATGCGCTGCATCCGAGAGTTTGGCGGATGTGATCGCAGAGCCATTGGCCATTATTTTTGAAAACTCATGGCGATCGGGGGAAGTCCCAGGCGACTGGAAAAATGCTAATGTAGTGCCCATCTTTAAAAAAGGGAAGAAGGAAGATCCTGAGAACTACAGGCAAGTCAGCCTCACCTCAGTCCCTGGAAAAATCATGGAGCGGGTCCTTAAGGAATCAATTCTGAAGCACTTAGAGGAGAGGAAAGTGATCAGAAACAGTCAGCATGGATTCACCAAGGGCAAGTCATGCCTGACTAATCTAATTGCCTTCTATGACGACATAACTGGCTGTGTGGATGAGGGGAAAGCAGTGGATGTGTTGTTCCTTGACTTTAGCAAAGCTTTTGACACGGTCTCCCACAGGTTTCCGAGTAGCAGCCGTCTTAATCTGTATTCGCAAAAAGAAAAGGAGTACTAGTGGCACCTTAGAGACTAACCAATTTATTTGAGCATAAGCTTTCACGAACTACAGCTCATTTCATCGGATGCATTCAGTGGAAAATACAGTGAGGAGATTTATATATACACAGAACATGAAAAAATGGGTGTTAGCATACACATTGTAAGGAGAGTGATCACTTAAGATGAGCTACTACCAGCAGGAGAGTGGGGGGGGAGGGACGGGGGAAGAAAACCTCCCACAGTATTTTTGCCAGCAAGTTAAAGAAGTATGGGCTGGATGAATGGACTATAAGGTGAACAGAAAGTTGGCTAGATTGTCGGGCTCAACAGGTACTGATCAATGGCTCCATGTCTAGTTGGCAGCCGGTATCAAGCGGAGTGCCCCAAGGGTCGGTCCTCGGGCCGGTTTCGTTCAATATCTTCATAAATGATCTGGAGGATGGTGTGGATTGCACCCTCAGCAAGTTTGCAGATGACACTAAACTGGGAGGAGAGGTAGATACGCTGGAGGGTAGGGATAAGATACAGAGGGACCTAGACAAAATAGAAGATTGGGCCAAAAGAAATTTGATGAGGTTCAACAAGGACAAGTGCAGAGTCCTGCACTTAGGATGGAAGAATCCAATGCACCGCTACAGACTAGGGACCGAATGGCTCGGCAGCAGTTCTGCAGAAAAGGACCTAGGGATTACAGTGGACAAGAAGATGGATATGAGTCAACAGTGTGCCCTTGTTGCCAAGAAGGCCAATGGCATTTTGAGATGTATAAGTAGGGGCATTGCCAGCAGATCGAAGGACGTGATCGTTCCCCTCTGTTCGACATTGGTGAGGCCTCATCTGGAGTACTGTGTCCAGTTTTGGGCCCCACACTACAAGAAGGATGTGGAAAAATTGGAAAACATCCAGCGGAGGGCAACAAAAACAATTAGGGGACTGGAACACAACTTATGAGGAGAGGCTGAGGGAACTGGGATTGTTTAGTCTGCGGAAGAGAAGAATGAGGGGGGATTTGATAGCTGCTTTCAACTACCTGAAAGGGGGTTCCAAAGAGGATGGATCTAGACTGTTCTCAGTGGTAGCAGATGACAGAACGAGGAGTAATGGTCTCAAGTTGCAGTGCGGGAGGTTTAGGTTGGATATTAGGAAAAACTTTTTCACTAGGAGGGTGGTGAAACACTGGAATGTGTTACCTAGGGAGGTGGTGGAATCTCCTTCCTTAGAAGTTTTTAAGGTCAGGCTTGACAAAGCCCTGGCTGGGATGATTTAGTTGGGGATTGGTCCTGCTTTGAGCAGGGGGTTGGACTAGATGACCTCCTGAGGTCCCTTCCAACCCTGATATTCTATGATTCTATAATTTTAAAATCTTAAATTTCACGATGTTGTAACCATGTGGGTCCTATCCAAAAGTGGGTTGTAGGGGGTGGTCGCAAGGCTACTGTAGGGGAGATGCGGAATTGTCACCCTTACTTCTGTGCTGCTGGTAGTGGTGGCATTGCCTTCAGAGCTGGGCTCCCAACCAGCAGCTACAGAGCTTCCTGCAGCCGGGGGAGGTTCCTGGAAGTGTGTCTGACCTGGCCCTGGGAGTGGCCCTTGCAGAAAAAGAGGAATCCCGTTCCTCCTCAGCCCAGCCGGAACTAGCAGCTGGAGCCCAACACCAGTTAGGAGGTCCTGGCTGGGGTGTCCCAGCTCTGGCCCTCCCCAGTTCTGGGCCCAGCACTGGGAGGTTAAGGGGCCTTGGGCGGGCTGGGGGGCGGGGTGGCATGACCACAGCGCCCTGAGTGGTTGCCCACATCACCCACCATTAAGGCCGGCCCTACTCCCTGCAAAAAGTGATGACTCCTCCCATATGATGCCACCCTCACGTCTGTGCTGCTGCTGGTGGTGACACTGCCTTCAAAGCTGGGCGCACGGCCAGCAGCTGCACCTTTCCGCTCTTTGGCCATCCAGCTCTGAAGGCAGCACAGAAGTAAGGATGGCAACACCTTGACCCCCTCCTACAATAGCCAGATTTCATGGACGAGAGCAGATTTCACAAGGGAGACTAGATTTCACGGTCCGTGACCCTTTTTTCACAGCCATGAATTTGGTAGGGTCCTACCCATCAAGGGCAATCAGCTGTACAATGAACCCATTGAGAGAAGCCACGGGCCAGGGTGGATAAAAATTGGATTTTTTAATTTACATCAGATTTTTTTGATAAAATGCTTTTTGAGGAAAAAACCTATCTAAAGATAGTTTTAATTACGATACTTTATAGCTCAAAGATATCTCATCATGGAATAGGGATTATAAATTCTAATTCTTTAGTATGAGACAATATATTCATGTAATGTTTAAGAAAAGTGTTGTAAATGAGTTCCAATAGTTCATGGATTAGGAACCCAATCTTATGGGATTCCAGGGGCTTCTGTATAGACTATTTAGGTTAATCTTCTATCTACCCAATGGGACTCAGTGCTCAGTCTAGAAGATATCATCAGAGATGCTTAGTTTTGCAGTTCTCAAACTATGGATTTATATCTCCAGAGATAACATGCTTGTTAACAGCAAAAATGTTTTTAAATAAATACATAACATAGAGAGGAGAAATAACAGACCTCACTCCTATTTTCCCTCTGCAAATTTGTGTACACAGAGTCAATCCCCTACCTCTCTCTAAAAGTGCAAAGTTTCAAAAAGTTCAATGAATAGAAAATTGTTGGGGGCGGAATAGCTGGACAGGAGAAGAAGTCTGGAGATAAATGTGAGAAGGGAGGGACAGGCAGTACAAACAAAAGTGAAACTGTTTGAGCAGCATATTCCAGAAGCCTTGAGGTCTTTCTGAGTGTAGTCTTCATTGGTTTGAGATCTACCATACCATTCTCTCACTAGAAGGGAAAACCTATAATGGCAACAGGCCGTAAAAGAGACCCAGTTTGGGAATATTTTAATGAAGTTCCTCTACCTGTGGGTAAGACAGGCATGCGCACAAAATGCAAACAGTGCAACAAAGAAATACAAGGCCTGGTTGCCAGAATTAAACAACATCAGGAGAAGCGTTCCTTCTCAGGAGGAAGCTGCGTTGAAGATGATGAAAGGAACATGTCTGAACATTCAGGATCTTCAGGTTGGTAAACTTTTTTTTATTTCATACTTCTTTCTTAAGGACTGCCTGTCTTCCTTCTTGACTATTCTTGAATTCTCATGTTTGAGCAAAAAACATAGTTGTTACTCTATGGTGCTATCATTTTAGATACAGTTGTGATAAAAAATAAATAGCTGAAATAGGCAGATCTTCCTTTTACAATTTCACCTTTAAAGTAGTACAGAGTGTCAGTGAATGCAATGAGTAATACTAAATGAGCAGTATGGTAATAATAATTAAATAACTGCATTGACTTATTTTGTTTAGGAGAATCCGTCCTCAACATACAGAATTCTGAAGACTATCCACTTTCAAGATCACCATTATTTTCTATAGTTTCAGAATTATCCGCCAATGATAGTGTTTCAGTCACATCATGTATGTCACATAGCCACAGTATATCACCTGTAGCAAAAAGGAAAAAAAAACTCCAATCATCCAAAAACAACCATAGATAAGTTTGTGATAAGAACCACCAGATTACAAAAAGAGGTAATTGATGAAAAAATTTCCCTGTTTGTTTATGCAACAAACTGTCCTTTCCGTATGATTGAGAACCCACACTTCATTAACATGGTTCAGTCATTAAGATCAGGATACAGTACACCCAACAGAGCAGATGTCACAGGCAAATTGCTAAATAAAGTGTTGAAAGAGAAAATGAGCAGTGTGCAAAAGGTCTAGAGCAGTGGTTCTTAACCTTTACTGCAGCCTGCACACCTCTGGTTCTCAAAATATGTCCTCGCACCCCTTATCAATAATCAAAATATGTTCTCACACCCCTTATCAAAAATCGTTGAAGTAGGTCAGTTCTTTAAACCTGTTTGTATATTACAGTAATCATTTCAAAATGTATAATGTTAATAAGTATATAGGTTTGATGAAACAAAGTAGTTGTACTTAAGTGCCTGTGCTTAATTTGTGTTTTCTATGATTTACCTTCTAAAAAAATCTGGCATGTCTCGCACCCCCAGGGGGTGTGTGCACCCCAGGTTAAGAACCGCTGTTCTAGAGGGTGAAATTGTTAACCTGAGTCTTGATGGGTGGAGCAATGTCCACAATGATCCTGTTGTATATGCTTGTGTGACAACAGAAGAAGGGAATGTCTTCCTTACAGAAACAATTGATACATCAGGAAATGCACACACAGCAGAATACTTACAAGAAGTAGCAGTAAAAGCTATAACAAACTGTGAAAAAAAATTCAAATGTCTAGTATGCAGCTTGGTTACAAATGCATCCAAGATGAGAAGAAAGTATTTAGAAGAAAGCGAAGAGAGTCCCAAACTAATAATATATGGTTGCAGTGCTCATTTGATGCACCTCCTAGCCAAAGACTTCAGTGTTCCAGAAATGTTGTTGAAATTGCAAAATACTTCCATAACAACCACTTCGCAGCAGCTGCTCTGAAAAAAGTGGGAGGAACCAAGCTAACTCTCCCACAAGACGTGCGATGGAACGCAGCAGTGGACGGTTTTGAGCACTATATCAAGAACTGGCCTAATCTGATGACAGTTTGTGAGCAAAATCATGAAAAAATAAATAGATGGCACTGTCACAGCCAAAGTTCTCAACATTGGGCTGAAGAGAATGTTGAGCACATGCTGAGGACCCTGAAACCTATTTCTGTAGCCTTGAACAAAATGCAGGGAAAGAGCTGTTTTATTGACGATGCTGTTGAAATTTGGAAGGAACTGAGTGAGATCTTAAAAAGAGAAATATGCAATGACAGAGTTAAATTACAAGCATTAAAAAAACAAGTGGGACAAGCACTATCTCCAGCTCATTTTCTTGCAAATATTCTCAATACTCGGTACTAGGGTCAAACTTTAACTGCTGAAGAAGAGGAGCTGGCTATGATATGGACATCCGGCAATCATCCCTCCATAATGCCAACTATAATATACTTCAGAACTAAGGGTGGACCATTCAAGAAATATGTTTGCTGATGATGTTTTAAAGAAAGTCACACCAGTGAACTGGTGGAAGTCACTTAAGCGCTTGGATTCAGAGACTGTTGAAGTGATAATCTCACTTTTAACAGCAGTAGCTTCTTCTGCTGGTGTAGAAAGAATATTTTCTTCCTTTGGACTAATTCATTCCAAATTGAGAAATTGTTTGGGACCTGAAAAAGCAGGAAAGCTTGTTTTTCTTTTCCAGATTATGAACAAACAGGAAAATGAAGGTGAAGACGACTGAGTTACCTGCAGAAGCCAATATTTTAAGTTTCTCATGTTGACCTGGCTGACATAGTCGATTTAATTTTTTTTTAATATTTCATTTAACTGCTTTAGTTAAAAACAATTTTAACAAAAACAAACCTGATTTTAAAAAACTTGAATGTTTAACTAAATTCAAAAATGCATATGCTTGTTTTGTTAAAATATTATATGTTTTCCTGTTGAAGAAAGAAATCCAGAATACATAACGTTGTTGTTTTAGTTAAATAAAACAATTTAAATGTCTGTCTGGTGATGTTCTCCTCCTAATACAGCATGGCAAGAAAATCCTCCAAATATTAATGATTAACCTGTTGAATTAGAGATAGTTCATCTCCCAATGACTTCATAAATATCTGCTTCAATTACCTTTGGTAAACGAAATAACCAAACAATCATTCATTTTCTGATATAGATGTAAAACGAATCTGAAAAGTTTTCAAAATAAATCACTTTAAAAATGTGTAGTGTGTACCTTCTAAAAATGAAACCTACATCTATCTCTGAGTTGTGAAGAATATGTATTAAGGTTATAACAACCAACAAGAATGCACTTTTATGTAGAAATCCATGATTAAATCGAGTCTTCCTGACTAGTAATTTAAATCATGATTTAAATCAATTTGATTTAAATCAAATCCACCCTGCCACAGGCTATGTCTTGTTACGAATTATACCTGATAGGACACGCACACAAATGCTACGAATTACACCTGGTAGGACACGCACACAAATGCTACGAATTACACCTGGTAGGTCACGCACAATTCGAATCTAGGCTGAGGCACATAAACAAAGTCCACAACTGCCGAGTTCCCAAAAAACACCAAGTTTATTACGCTCAAGTGTGGTGCCCCCCTGCTAGCCAGGAGGGGACCCCGAATACAGATTATACAAAGGTTATATACTTTTTAGCAAAGCATGTTGCCCTCGTGCATCGGAAACCTTAGCCAGTAAACAAACCCTTTTCTTATCTACCACGTATCCCTGCTTGGTGCATTCCTCATGCTAAACTAGTATGTTAATTACACAGCATGGTCCTAAAGCCATGCATCAGTAACTTTTATTATCAGGATGGGAGGCCTCACATCAAAGGCCAGGAGATAGGGAGTTTAGGGACTGACAAAGAACAGATACCAGGACTCAAGACAGGCTGGAGACATTGAGGAGGATTTTCACAGGAATGCAGTATCTAAGGAACACTCCTCCTGGTGCATGATGTGCTTGCTTTTAGACAATGGTGGGCCCCAAACCAAAATGGAGTCACATGTGCTAACTTTTCCTTAACAGTCTATGAGTCAGCAGGACATGTAGGGAGATGCCTCTGGACAGGGGACTACTCTAAGTGCTTTCCCATACTCATGTGCTGTGAGCTTGTGTTTGGGACAGAGGATGTACAAGCCACATGGCTAACAATATAAAAAGGGAGCTGTATCTTTTCCATTTTTCTTCAATCCTTCTTCTCACCTCTGGAGTAACTTCTCTACAAACTGAAGCTCTGAACAAAGGAATGATAGACCCATCCAAGGTTTGGATGTGTTCCAGAGGGACTTTACAAGTCAACAATCTCACAATGCTGCTAAGAACCTGATATATGGACTCTGAAGTCACATGTATGTATCTGATTGCTTTGATCATTTCACAGCTCTCTTCTCTTTCTTTTCTTTTATAATAAAACCTTTAGTTTTAGATACTAAGGCTTGGTTGGCAGTGTGGTATTTTGGGTAAGATCCAAACTAGTATTGATTTGGTTATGTGGCTGGCCCTTTGGGGATCAGAAGAATGTTTTGTATATTGAACAGAGTTTTAAATAACTTCTCATTTTACTGGACCTTTTTGCTGATTGAGAGCCAGAGACTGGAATGCAATAAAGGGGGCTGTGTGATTTCTTTTTTTCAAGCTTCTTGATAACCAGTGTGGGGGATCAAGTGCACAATTTGTGACTGGTTGGTGAATCTAACTACAGTGTTAACCACCAGTTTTGGGAGAATCTGCTCTGCTTTTTGTAGCCTGCCTTGACCTTGACATTTTCATTGTGGGCTACCTTAGGCACTTTGGGTCACAACAGCATTTAATTTTTTTATTAAATAAAATTATCTTAAATGTGCTGGATACATCAGAGAAAAAAGTTTATCATAACACATTAGGCATTTAAAACTAACTGATTTATTAAACAAATGAACTTTACCTCTACGTAGTGAATTGAACTGATTATCCCTGACCACCAAGTCCTTCAAGATTTTAGAACTAGTAAATCTCATCCCCTCGCCCCTACCTAGTTTTTATTCATAGAATGGAAAAGAAAATGAGCTTGCTTTCTTTCTCAACTTCCAGTAAGTTTCTTAACTTTGAATGAACTAGATATTAATCTGAACTAGTTGAATAAAATTAAATTAAGAAAATATTCTCTCTGCAACTGCAGAAGATGCTACTGCTGTGAAAAGCTGGGTTCATACTTCAGCTAACTCTGCTTCCAGGTGCTTAGCTAGTGGCTGCCACCGTTTCTGTGGTCTGCCTTTCTTTAAATGTTGGCAGCAAACATGTACTTCTTAATATTATTTTTTGTATTTAACGTAAATGATTTTAATAGATATAATAAGCCTAGACCTTAACATAGGTTGTCAATTTCAATTAGATTTTTTAAAAATAAACCTGAATTTAAATGTTAAAAAATTGATTTTTTTAAATCATGATTTTTTTTCCACCCTGAGACCCACTGAATTAACCTGGATGAGCCATCTTGCTACACAAGTTTTATGCATTAACTTCATGGGCGTTGACCAGCATAAAGTGTTGTAAACAGGGTGGAAAATCAGGCCCATTATTATGAGATTTCTGAGCTGAAAGTCAGCGTTAATAAGCCTATAAGAGACCAGCTGGGTCACCCTTTGGGTGAGACATAAAACTGATGTTCCTGGCCATTAAAGATCCAGTGGTAGTTTTACATAAAAGAAGAGGACAGATTCTGCCCCATGTAATTACATTCTGCCTTGTTAAATTCACCTTTGAATTTCAGTTGGATACAGCAATATTCCTCACTTGCCATCCTAAACGTCTGTGTAGAGATGACAGGCACTGTTAAAAAGTTGTATGCCAAACAATGGCTGCATTTCAAGTGGGAGGGGTGGGGTGGCAAAATAATACCTATATAGCCTTTACCTATTTTACAGGGTGCTAGGCTTAATTAATCCAGGTTTGCAAAGCTCTTTGAGATCCTTGGATGAAAGGCCCTATTGAAGTGCTAACTGCTGTGGTGAACTGGCTATTGTTTATGTGTTTTACTGCCCTCTGCTGCATTATATGAGAATGGCTCTTGTGCAGCATAAGCCCTATACTGCAAAGAGCTGGTGGAGATTTTCTTTTAGCGACAGGGGTATGCAGCTTTAGGAGCAGGAGCCTCTGAGTGCCATGAAGTTCCAAAAATGCCAGGGGCAGCAGCACAGTAGCCATTGTAAAGGCCCTGGTGGTCAGAGATTTGTTACATCATTATTATCATCCATGCTGACTTTCAACATTTTGCAGGACCTCACTCTACATTAGGCCCACTAATGTTTTAGCTAACCTGTCCTCACATCTCTGCAGTGATGGTGCCATGAATCCTTGATACTGTGACTCACCTGGAGTCTAGCCCATTGCTTTACAGTTCTTGATGTTATGAACTTTGTTCTAACATCTAGCTGAAACTTTTTCTTTCATCCACATGGGTGTGATAACACTAAATAAAGCGCAGATCCACCAGCATTTCATCCTCTCGCTCCCTGGATATGTCCTCTCAGTTTAACCCCCGCATAATACATAATATTCTGCATTTACACACCTTTTCATAAAGGACCATTACAAATGTTGATGGAGTTAGTTTCCCAAAACCCCTATGAGAGATTATTATCCCATTTTACAGATAGGAAAACTAAAGCACAAAAGTGACTTGCCCAAGGTCTCAGAGAAAATCAGTGGCTGAGTAGAGAATATAGAACAGAACGTGCTCTAACCACTCGACTATGCTTTCCTGGCATAGTCTCTCTTTCTCACATCACCCAGATAGGCTAATTTTCCTTTGATTCCCAAGTCATAATTTGCCTCCCATCCAAGCAAAACAGTGGCACCAATCAAACTGCTCTGATTGGCTGCCGTGCCCAGGACCCCTTTGTGTCACTGGATGCTGCCTTACTGTGCCCTGACCTTCACACTGACATGCCCTCTGTTACTGTCCTTGGAGAATATAAATAATTCCCCTTTGTCATGCTTGTCGTTTCTTTAAGGTATTTATAGACCAAACATCTCTCCTTTCCTTTAAAATCTCTGTCTTCCTTTATCTGTATAAAACTCTAAGATGTAGGTGCCTCCAATGTTTTGGCTGAGAGGAGGAGACACACCTGTAAACTGTGCATTTATAACAATGACTTACGTCATTCATTTTAGACCCAGATTCACCTCCATCCTACACAAACCCTGGAGTTCTCTCTCACAATAGAAGTCAGATGTGCACATGGAGACCATAGCCAACTTTATAAAGACTACAGAAAAGATCTATATCATGTTCCCCCTATGACAAAACATAAAATAACAGATTAATATTTGATACATCCCTTTAGCTTCAGCCCTGGCAAAGTGGTAGATCTGATGGTCTATTTGGCCTTTTCTATCTCTCACAAAAAGAAAAGGAGTACTTGTGGCACCTTAGAGACTAACCAATTTATTTGAGCATAAGCTTTCGTGAGCTACAGCTCACTTCATCTCTCCCAAAGGACTCTACAAAGGCTCCAGATGTTTACATACAAACCATCGTACATCCCTAAATTCATAAAGCATTTTGAGATCCTTCATAAACTGGCAAACAAATTACTTGCCAACGCCTGCTTTTATTTCTCCACCAAAACTCCTATCAAAGTCAAGGAGAGTTCAGCCTGAGTATAGATTGGATCTGGACCAATAATGCTGTTGTTACAGAGCTCATTAGGGGGTACTTGTCACATACTGTATTAGAGAGTCCAGTGTCACGCCACAGAATGGGACTATCACCCATCTCCCTCTCTCCCCACAATCCCCTTTCGCTCAAAGGATGCAAGACAACCTCTTCCGCCCCCCAAGCTTTGTCCTGATGAAAACCTTTGCCCAAGTTAGCCACCCACTTCAAGCTGGCTGCTGCCTTGCCTACTGTCAGTGCCATGCGAGGCGATCATTAGAAAACACACACGCGCGCGCGCTCGCCCACCCTTCCAACGCCACAGTCGAAATATTTCTCAGCATCCTTATTACCCCACCCTCCGCAGCCCTGCCTGCCGTGCAAATAAATACCTTGCTGCACCGCAAACGATCCGCAAAGAAGGGGAGGCGGCGGCGGCTGCAGCAGAAGCAGAGTCCACAGCGCCAGGGCTGCTGCAGCAACCAGCCCTTACCCCACGCGCAGCCTCTGGCGCTGCTGCTGGAGCGGCTCAGAGGCAATAATAACAGCCTGCGTCTCCTTTAACACCAGCTGGCGAGTTGCCGGCTCTGCCCCGGGGCCTGCTGGGAGTTGTAGTTCCCCGCTCCAGTGGCCTGGCTGGAGACCTGGCATCCTGAGAACTACAAGTCCCAGGGAGGGCTGCGGGGCCTCCAGATCCTGCCTGCCAGCCGTTCTCCCTCTGCCGTGCCGACCCTCGCTGGGCTCGTCCCGCTTCCCCCAGCCCGCGCCGGGGACAGGGGCCCGCGGAGCGCGGGGGCCAAGGTGGGTGCCGCAGTCCCGCCGCGGGCTGGGGGGTCCCCGAGGAGCGGGATGCTTGCGGGGCTGGTGAGTCCCGGGGCCCCCTCCCGGCCCTGGGCTCTGCCCCCGCGGGGACTGACTGACTGGGGGCTCGAGGTCCCAGGCTGGTGCTGTGCGTTGTTGGGGACGGCGGCGCCCCGCAGCCCTGGACTCGCCCTTGGGATCGCCACAGCCCCGTGCCAGCCTGCGCTCCCCCCGCCCCCAGGTGAGTGTCCTCACCCCGCTCTCGCAGAAGGGGAAACTGAGGTGCGGAGCGGTGGAGCGACTCGCCCAGGGCCAGTGGCAGAGCGGGGAGTCGAGCCCGACTCCCAGCCCCTTCTGCAAACAAGCAGACAGCATTGCTGCTGGGTAATAGTAGCAGTTTGTAACGTGGGAAGGAAGCCTTAAGGCACTAGGGACCCCCTAATTCCCTAATAACGCTAGTGCTTTGGGGTCCTTATACACATCTCCCTTCTCAGTGACTGACTACCCAGTGTGGACTGAAATGATGATTGGGGTTCGTTAGCAGCAGCTGCCTCCATATACCAAGCTATGGACTATGATTCTCCACCCACACCAGTTTTACCCCAGTGTAACACCATTTGAATTACTCTTGATTTACACCAGTCTGTGAGGAGACTCACACCTTGGTTAGTCTCTAAGGTGCCACAAGTACTCCTTTTCTTTATACAGGGCTCAGTTTGCTTTGCTTAGTACTGGACTGTGCCCACCTTTGGTGGTTAATAACATATAGGTACAGGCAGAGAGATGTTGTCCATGTATAGAACCAAGTGCACTTTTTGTTGGTAAGGTTTAGTTTCTGATGACAACTGGCAGGTTAGTTTTGTTTTTTGTTTGGTCATCAGTTAACACAAAACTGCATCTCTCTCTCTAACTGCATTCATTGTGTCAGTGATAATCTTATCTATGATGGCAGGGCTGCCTCTGGAAATGATTGGGGTAGGAAGGAACTAAGTAACCACTCAATTAGTAGGTGTACAAACTTAATATGTCTACCTACACTCAATTGTCTACCCAGCAATTCAGCACAGGAGATAATATAGTATCCCATTGTAGCTACCCGGAGGATTTTAGATGGGTGGAATGCAGTTCCCTATGGGAAATTTGGCCAGGACTTTGAAGAGCATGTGAAATGCTTTATTAAGAGTATGCTTAAGTTGATTTGGGGGGGGTGTTGCTTTATTAAGAGTATGCTTTTGATTTGGGGGGGGTGTTCTTGAATATATCGAAGGTTCAGTTTGGCAGTTGGCTGCTTCCTCCCTAAATATGTGACTTTACAAACCAAATGGAATGGTCCCCTGAGCCCATTTCTGAGGGGTGGGTCACATCAGAGCTGTGAGTTACAACTCGGCTTTTGCCCTGATCCTCGGATCACTTTGCAATTGGTTCTTTTCTCTCTCCTCCATGATCTCTTCTCCCTGCCCTCCTCCCAACACCCTCAGCAATTCCTGAGCTTCATTTCTTTCTCCTCTTCTCCCCCATACACTGATTATTTCACTCCTCTGCCTCAATTTGACCCATTATTTTATCTCTGTCCTCTTCCCCCCCCCTCACCCCCAGTGGGCTCCAACCCTGTCTTCCTCTCCTTTGTCCCCCACCCAGGGCAACCCTCTGCTTGGTTTCAGTATCCTCAACCTTTATCCCTTTACCTTTAGCTCTACCTCTAAGCAACAAGTGCCAGCACTGTGGCGAGAACCAAGCGCTGCTTCTGACCGCTTATGGTGCTTTAAAGCAGTTTTCTATGCACTTCTTTGGCACTTGATAATGCTGAGCCACTCCTCAGTGTTAAATTGATGAGGGATTGAGGAATGGTGCAAAGCTGACTGCTAAAGGCAAGGAAGTTGGGGAATGTGATGAAATGAACATTCGTGTTTATGTTGCTTGTGTGTCTGTTTTGCAGAGAAATTTCTCCATGTCTACTTGGGGAAAGGGCTTTCCAAGATGAGGCCCTGATAATACCCACCATATTTTCCTCTAAGCTCTCCAGTCTCTTAGACCAGTGATCTCAACCTTTTCCAAATCGTGACGCTATGTAACAACAAAATAGAATGTGAGGACATCCCTTTCGTCTGGCCATAAAGAAAGGGAGGATGGTCATGACCAGCCCTGGACCTGCTGGGATCTTCTGATCTCCTCTTCCCCTCCCCCAGTCAGGATCCCATGTGCGAGGCTAGGCCATTTCACCCAGATACAGAGTGAGCAAGGAAAGAGGTGAAGGCCCTGAATTAGTGACTGCCTTGAAAATTCCTCTTGCACAAAATCAGACCTCTAGCAAAGACAGGGCACATGCAGGTTTAGCGAAGCAGTTAACTACTGGGGCCCTCTGTCTTTCAAGATAGATAGCTCTTGGTGGAAATAGTGCTCGTATTGTCCTCCATCACTGGTGTGGGTGAGCATGAGTCTTCCACAATGAGCTCAATCAAACTAAGCCCACGCAAATATATAGGGGAAAGCCTTCACTTCAGGACTTGAGGCAGATATGAGTGAATGGCCAACTATAGTTGCCTGCCATCCCCATTAAGCTATTCTCTGCAGATGCTGTTTTAAATCCTTGCTTAAAACCTACCTCTGCTGTGATACCTACAGATCACTGCCAGCTGGCATTGGTTAGGTAAGTGGTGAGCTGACACTTCTATTCTTCAGCTAAACTCTGCTCATTTGGGTACTTCTCCCACTCCTACCTTGTTGGTCTGTCTTGTCTACCTGTCACACCCTGCCTCGCACCTAAACTGTAAGTCTTTAGGGACTGGGATTGTCTTTTGTGGTGTTTGTCTGATGCGCGCCTAGCGCAATGGGGCCCTGATCCTTCACTGGGGATTCTAGGCATTGCTAATAATAATACTGTTTTGAATGGAGATGGGAAACAAAGCACATAGATGGACACAGTCATGGTGAGTGCTCAACAGCAGAGAGCATGAATGACAGGTTAGACTGAGCAACCAGATCTAGATTTCAAAGCAGGGCGCTGTTGATCATAGTATCTAGGTATTTTGTAAGTATGGGAATTTTTACCTGAACTTGAAATAGGGTATTGCATGGTCTCAGTTCTGATGCACAGTTTTAGAGCTCTGTTGGCAAGTGACATTTTTAATTAATGAATGCTAAAGCAACAAAATAAAGCATATAAGACCAAGTGAGAGCAATGCATTCTAAACATGAGAAACGTTGGCACACAGCCCAAAACAGAACAAGCATAATGCCTCTAATTATTGCCTTTGAACAATCGCAACAGCCCTAATATTTCATTTTAATGTACTCTAGTATGAGAATGAGACCAGAGCCTAATAATTGGAACAACCATGTTTTCTTGTAAAACCACCACATTTAAAGTCTTAGCTGCCCATGAACAGATGGTCAGAATTTTTTCCACAGCTACCTATTAGATGGAGCCAATCCATTCCTTGCTACTGCAGAATTATTCCCTGTAATACATTTCTTCGCTTTTCTTCTTTAAAATGACCCAGGAGATTGGGATTCCACCTCTTGAGCATTATTCCAAAGGCTAATAGATCTTAGTCCGGATGTTTGTCCTGATACTTAGCATAAATGTTCCATTTCTTACTTTCATTTTATAACCGCTAGTTATATACTCCATTGTACCACCCTAAATAATTCATTTCCCTTGCTGGTGTATATATTGCAGACTGTCTGGTACCCTGAGATTTCTCTTAAACTACCCATATTTAGCTCTCTTAACTTTTCATTATCATCCAATGCCACCAGTTCACAGATGCCTGTTACTTTACTGTTCTGAATTTCTTCCAGTTGTGTTAAACTCCTCCTGGTGAGAAGACGCCCACAGCCTGTTACTTCTCTGTTCTATGAGACAATGCCTCTGCAGCCCAAAATGCTAGTGGTCTTTTTTCCCTCTGCCATAACACATTGAAGATTCATGTCTAATGTTATCACCCCCTTTGTCTCTCTTAGCATGACTGCTTTTCATGGGTCTCTCTCCCAGTGATCACTCATATTTGTTCTCAGAGGTACTGATTTGCATTTTTTTCCAGACTGAAACCTCACTTTGATACTTTCTAATCTGTTTGGTTGCCTCTGTCTCTCCTCACTGGTATTTGCAATTCCTCCCTATCTGGTATCATGCAGATTTCATTAACGTTCTTTCTCCATAGCATCAGTGAAGATGTTCAACAGGACCAGACTTGTATCTTGTGGTATCTGACTAGGCACCTTCTCTGACTTGATAACATGCTGTTTTACTATTGTCCTTTGCTGGTCCCTTACCTAGTTTTAAGCCATATCACTGTGTTCTACCAAAGCTAATTTGAATGAATTTTGAGTAAGATTTTGTGGTCCACTGACACTGTATAAAATGCTTTACCAGAATCCAATGAGATTGCATGTGCCACTTTCCCTTTCTGCATTAAGGTGCAATCTGACCCATGTAAGAAGGCCCTTGTGCTAATGAGGTGTCCTACTGAATTCAGTGAGACTCTGGCTGCATTGATCAGATTGCTTTTCTTGCTAGAATTAAGCTCCAATAATGCAGTCAGATTCGTCTGGCAGTATGTACTTTTTGTAAGCCCATCCTACATGCAATTGCTTTAAACCATTTTGATTTGCTGTCTGCTAGTATCTAGGGGGTTGAACACAGTGTAATATGGCGGCCATCCCATCTGTGCATTTCCACACTGGGGCTGGCAACAGCGGAGTAAAACTGATGCAAGACTAGGCATTTTCACTCTGTTGCTCCTGCTAGATAGTGTAGTACAAGAGCAGTGGGGTGATCCACCCACAGAGCAATCTGAGTTACGCAGTTGGGAGAGAAGAGATGAGCTAATGTGCATCTTCCACTGGCTCAGCACCCTGCTGTTTCCCAAGCAGTAGAATGATATTCATCAGTGTCGCATGAGTTTCACTCTGCTCCTGTTAGTGATGATGTGATCCAAGAGTAGAGAGGGGAAGTGGGATACAGGGAAGGGGTGGAGATGGGAGCACACAAAGATATGGGGAGCAAAAAGACAGAAGGGTAAGCAGTGAGGATCAAGGATAGAAGATAGCTGGCATGGGATGTGAGACTTGTACAGAGTGGGGCTGGCCTGGTGGTCTATGACAGCACTTCATATTCAAGACCAAGCTTGCTCCCTGTCCCAGTAAGGACTGTGACCACTGCAAGGGCTGGGGAGAGGAAGAGATGGGCCTTTTTGCAGCTACCTCAGGCCAACTGCAGGAGCAGCAGAGGGAGCTCCACTATCCATGACAAGCCCACCTTGACCGAAGGGAGGGTCACATGACCTTTGGAAGAGGGAAAAGAGATGGGATGGGGCGGAGGAAGGGAGGAAAGGACAACTGACAGAAATAAAAAGGATATTTTTGGGGAGGAGTGGAAAAAAAAACACACACAAGGAATGGGAAGAAACTCCAACACAGAAAACACTGAGAAAAATAATGAAACAGCTTACTTTTAGGGGAAAGATGGGATCAAGGAGTCTGTCCCCCTGCAAGTACAGGACTTAGGCCTTTGATGGAGAATGTATTGGGTATTAAACTGATACTGAACTGATTATAGTCAAAGGAATCTGGGAAATAAACTCTTTCCTCTGCAACATTTGTAAACACAATTGCCAAGTCAAAAGCAGTAGGACTAGAAGAAAACTCCATGATATCAAAACAGAGACATTCAGGCCATTTTCTATCTAATAAGCTTTTCCCACAAACAGATTTTGACTTTGATTTGTTTTTGCTAAAGGAGGTCAATGTTCTGAAGAGTGCTCATAAAAACCCATGAAAGATGCCATTTCAAAACTCATCAGAGCTAGCAGAACTGGAGTGAGCTTCTATGGTTTTTTTGTATTAGCAGATCATGCATACCATATGTCCTGGCTCTGTTCAGCAAAGGGGCTGCAGTTCGGTATTACAGCCTACAATGGGCACTACAGATCCAGTGCATGTCTCAGTCATTCTGTTCCAAGAGACAAGCTGTCTAGTGACTTGAGCACAGGACTAGGAGTTGGGATAGAGAGATTTCTGCTATGAAATGCTGCATGCCCAAGGTCACACAACTTAAACTTTCTCTGACTCACTGTCCAAATAGCAAGTCTGAAAAATCAGGACACTTTTTTAGGGGGAGGGAGGGAGTGGAGAAGAGATGTAGTGGCATATATAAGACAAAGCCCCTAACAGCAGGACATCTGGTCACCAAAGTGAAGATAATGCTATTTACTTGCCTCCCTGAGGGTAGTTACTGATTGTACTGTGAAGTGCTTTGAGATCCTTGAATGGCAGGGGCCTATAGAAGGGCTAAATATACTGAAGTGAGATTCTGTACTGGTGTAACCCACTGTTCAGTGTGTGTTACATGTCCCCACCCCACTCTTTTGGCCCCCATCCACAGAGGATAGTGAGTCTGTCACAGCCCCCAGCTACCAAGCCTGGCTCTTTAGCTCAAGCTATAGAGACTCATACTTTAAGTCTGGAGGTCTCAGGCTCCATCCCCAGCATGTCAGCCAAGACAGCTGTTCTCACATTGTGTGCTGCACCTGCTGAGGTACATAGAGAAGAGGAGACAAAGGTGCTTTAAGACACCTTTGCACCTTCCCAGTTCTGGGCTGGTGTGACCTAGGCAGCCTAGAGAGCTGCTCTAAATTTCAGCAGTCTTGCCTAGGTTAGCTGTGGCTACTCCATGGTCTCTGCTATGGAGATTCCCCTCTACTTGATACACCACATGTTCTTGGCCTTGTCCAGGACGGCCGAAAGCTGTTCTCTGTCATGCCTGTCCTGATGGAATGCTCCCCCACCTGGCTAAGGGGCCACAGCGGTGTATAGACAGTGGGGACAATCTCTCTCTACGTTTTTATCTAGAAATCTTGAGCCCCTTTCTCAATCCAGTTGGACAGGCAGGGAGTTCTTTATTAAGGTGACTTGTCCCACGGTAACCTGGGTTCCATATTTCATTGTCTGCAAAAATACATGACTGGACTGAATATTTTCTTTTGTCATTGCTAAAATTAATTGTTGCTGTTTCTAAGGGTTTGTCTACATTGAGAGTTAGTGTGTGGCAAGATGAGGTATAATTCTAAAGTGCACTAGCCTGCCATGCAATAATTGACTCTGTGTACTAAAAGTTTTGTAGTGTACTTTAATCTGCTGCTGTTTGAAACCACAGTAGATCAAAGCACAGTATGGAATTTTTAGTGTGTGTCACCAGGGTCCACGTGGACAGTGAGTGTGTGGCTGGTTATGACACTGTAGATTTACATACCAGCTTCCTGCACAATGTGGCCATATAGTCAAGCCCCAAGTTGTGATGTGGTAAGTCTCTGACTCGAAGAGAATCTAAGCAGCAAAGAGTCTGTGGCACTGTATAGACTAACAGACGTATTGGAGCATAAGCTTTCATGGATGAATACCCCCTTCGTTGCACGCATGTCACTTAGTTATCCTGGGTGCATCTGCTGAGAATTGCTGCTGATCCAAGACTGAGTGCCATCTGCCCACCTCACTTCCTTCATAAATGCTACTGAATGGCAGTTAAGTCCTGCATTAGAAGTACTATATAAGAGCTAGCTATTATTTATTATTACATTAGCTACATGCATGATCCTGATAGTACAGGATGGGGCCCACACATCATGCCCGGGTGAGGAATTCAGCAAAGCAGCAGGCTAGACTGCCAAGTCATCCATTTCATCTGCCTTTAGTTAATGTTTACAGGGAAAGTGAGGCAAGAGGCCCATTTTCATTCTCAGCCTAGGGTCAGATGTGTTCGTCAATAAGGTCAAGTCAGTGGTGTGTCCAGCAGCTAGCAACTAATTAAATGTCATTTGCACTGGGGTTTTTGGTTGTCCTGGGCTGCCAGATAATCAGATTTGTCTTGTTTGTACAGCATTGCAAAGATAGGAAGCTTTATAAATGAAATGAAAAGTGGAAACAAAAGCAGACATTGGGCCTATTGTATGCAAATTCAATTTTACAAGACAACTGGCTACAGAGTGCAAAAAAAAAAAATCTGAAAACTTAATCCGCTTTGGGGTTTTTAAAATATTTTCATGTCTTAGTCAATCCAGAAATCTTTTTTAAATGAATCCAGTGTGTGCAAAAATTAGAATACCCTGGGAGACCGACATGCTCTATTTGGGATATAGCTGTTCTTCACGTGGACTTGGAAGTAACTACCTTCAGGGATGAAAGAGCAGGTTAGTTTCCATTCAATCTTTGGCCCCTTCCATTCAGACTAACAAAAAAGGGGCCAGTTACGTTATGTCCATTGGAACTGGACTGAGAGACCCTCCCCAAACCTCATATTATATAGGGTACCAAACCGCCTTTGTGTCAGTATAAACATGGGTTGGATTTGAACCAGGACCTAGAGAGAAAAGGGTCTATATCCTATCGCTAATTATCTGAACCAGCCACCTTCACTTTATAATCCTTGGTTTCAGAGGAACAGCCGTGTTAGTCTGTATTCGCAAAAAGAAAAGGAGCACTTGTGGCACCTTAGAGACTAACCAATTTATTTGAGCATGAGCTTTCGTGAGCCACAGCTCACTTCATCAGATGTGTACCGTGGAAACTGCAGCAGACTTTATATACACACAGAGAATATGAAACAATACCTCCTCCCACCCCACTGTCCTGCTGGTAATAGCTTATCTAAAGTGATCAGCAGGTGGGCCATTTCCAGCACAAATCCAGGTTTTCTCACCCTCCACCCCCCCACACAAATTCACTCTCCTGCTGGTGCTAGCCCATCCAAAGTGACAACTCTTTACATAATCAAGTCGGGCTATTTCCTGCATAGATCCAGGTTTTCTCACTTCCCCCCCACCCCCAAACACACACAAACTCACTCTCCTGCTGGTAATAGCTCATCTAAACTGACCACTCTCCAAGTTTAAATCCAAGTTAAACCAGAATATCTGGGGGGGGGGGGGGGTAGGAAAAAACAAGAGGAAACAGGCTACCTTGCATAATGACTTAGCCACTCCCAGTCTCTATTTAAGCCTAAATTAATAGTATCCAATTTGCAAATGAATTCCAATTCAGCAGTTTCTCGCTGGAGTCTGGATTTGAAGTTTTTTTGTTTTAAGATAGCGACCTTCATGTCTGTGATTGCGTGACCAGAGAGATTGAAGTGTTCTCCGACTGGTTTATGAATGTTATAATTCTTGACATCTGATTTGTGTCCATTTATTCTTTTACGTAGAGACTGTCCAGTTTGACCAATGTACATGGCAGAGGGGCATTGCTGGCACATGATGGCATATATCACATTGGTGGATGTGCAGGTGAACGAGCCTCTGATAGTGTGGCTGATGTTATTAGGCCCTGTGATGGTGTCCCCTGAATAGATATGTGGGCACAATTGGCAACGGGCTTTGTTGCAAGGATAAGTTCCTGGGTTAGTGGTTCTGTTGTGTGGTATGTGGTTGTTGGTGAGTATTTGCTTCAGGTTGCGGGGCTGTCTGTAGGCAAGGACTGGCCTGTCTCCCAAGACTTGTGAGAGTGTTGGGTCATCCTTTAGGATAGGTTGTAGATCCTTAATAATGCGTTGGAGGGGTTTTAGTTGGGGGCTGAAGGTGACCGCTAGTGGCGTTCTGTTATTTTCTTTGTTAGGCCTGTCCTGTAGTAGGTAACTTCTGGGAACTCTTCTGGCTCTATCAATCTGTTTCTTTACTTCTGCAGGTGGGTATTGTAGTTGTAAGAAAGCTTGACAGAGATCTTGTAGGTGTTTGTCTCTGTCTGAGGGGTTGGAGCAAATGCGGTTGTATCGCAGAGCTTGGCTGTAGACGATGGATCGTGTGGTGTGGTCAGGGTGAAAGCTGGAGGCATCCAGGTAGGAATAGCGGTCAGTAGGTTTCCGGTATAGGGTGGTGTTTATGTGGCCATTGTTTATTAGCACTGTAGTGTCCAGGAAGTGGATCTCTTGTGTGGACTGGACCAGGCTGAGGTTGGTGGTGGGATGGAAATTGTTGAAATCATGGTGGAATTCCTCAAGGGCTTCTTTTCCATGGGTCCAGATGATGAAGATGTCATCAATATAGCGCAAGTAGAGTAGGGGCTTTAGGGGACGAGAGCTGAGGAAGCGTTGTTCTAAATCAGCCATAAAAATGTTGGCATACTGTGGGGCCATGCGGGTACCCATAGCAGTGCCGCTGATCTGAAGGTATACATTGTCCCCAAATGTGAAATAGTTATGGGTAAGGACAAAGTCACAAAGTTCAGCCACCAGGTTAGCCGTGACATTATCGGGGATAGTGTTCCTGACGGCCTGTAGTCCATCTTTGTGTGGAATGTTGGTGTAGAGGGCTTCTACATCCATAGTGGCCAGGATGGTGTTATCAGGAAGATCACCGATGGATTGAAGTTTCCTCAGGAAGTCAGTGGTGTCTCGAAGGTAGCTGGGAGTGCTGGTAGCGTAGGGCCTGAGGAGGGAGTCTACATAGCCAGACAATCCTGCTGTCAGGGTGCCAATGCCTGAGATGATGGGGCGCCCAGGATTTCCAGGTTTATGGATCTTGGGTAGTAGATAGAATATCCCAGGTCGGGGTTCCAGGGGTGTGTCTGTGCGGATTTGATCTTGTGCTTTTTCAGGAAGTTTCTTGAGCAAATGCTGTAGTTGCTTTTGGTAGCTCTCAGTGGGATCATAGGGTAATGGCTTGTAGAAACTCGTGTTGGAGAGCTGCCTAGCAGCCTCTTGTTCATATTCCGACCTATTCATGATGACAACAGCACCTCCTTTGTCAGCCTTTTTGATTATGATGTCAGAGTTGTTTCTGAGGCTGTGGATGGCATTGCATTCCGCATGGCTGAGGTTATGGGGCAAGTGATGCTGCTTTTCCACAATTTCAGCTCGTGCACGTCGGCGGAAGCACTCTATGTAGAAGTCCAGTCTGCTGTTTCGACCTTCAGGAGGAGTCCATCTAGAATCCCTCTTTCTGTAGTGTTGGCAGGGAGACCTCTGTGGATTAGTATGTTGTTCAGAGGTATTTTGGAAATATTCCTTGAGACGGAGACGTCGAAAATAGGATTCTAGGTCACCACAGAACTGTATCATGTTCGTGGGGGTGGAGGGGCAGAAGGAGAGGCCCCGAGATAGAACAGCTGCTTCTGCTGGGCTGAGAGTATAGTTGGATAGGTTAACAATATTGCTAGGTGGGGTGAGGGAACCATTGCTGTGGCCCCTTGTAGCATGTAGTAGTTTAGAAAGTTTAGTGTCCTTTTTCTTTTGTAGAGAAGCAAAGTGTGCATTGTAAATGGCTTTACAACAATAAGTTGTAAATGACAACTGATACTCTGGCTGTAAAAAATTGTTATGAATGAAATGTGACATTCCAGAGATCTGCCCAGGATGAACTTTTTTTTTTTAAAGTTTAATCAAAGAATAAAATCACCATATCCTACTATATGGAACACAGAGAACAAGCCCATTCCTTTGTGTTATTACCACATTTCTCACCCTCTTTGCTAGTCCTGACTAGTTGGAAAGTCAAGAATTATAACATTCATAAACCAGTCGGAGAACACTTCAATCTCTCTGGTCACGCAATCACAGACATGAAGGTCGCTATCTTAAAACAAAAAAACTTCAAATCCAGACTCCAGCGAGAAACTGCTGAATTGGAATTCATTTGCAAATTGGATACTATTAATTTAGGCTTAAATAGAGACTGGGAGTGGCTAAGTCATTATGCAAGGTAGCCTGTTTCCTCTTGTTTTTTCCTACCCCCCCCCCCCAGATATTCTGGTTTAACTTGGATTTAAACTTGGAGAGTGGTCAGTTTAGATGAGCTATTACCAGCAGGAGAGTGAGTTTGTGTGTGTTTGGGGGTGGGGGGGAAGTGAGGAAACCTGGATCTATGCAGGAAATAGCCCGACTTGATTATGTAAAGAGTTGTCACTTTGGATGGGCTAGCACCAGCAGGAGAGTGAATTTGTGTGGGGGGGTGGAGGGTGAGAAAACCCGGATTTGTGCTGGAAATGGCCCACCTGCTGATCACTTTAGATAAGCTATTACCAGCAGGACAGTGGGGTGGGAGGAGGTATTGTTTCATATTCTCTGTGTGTATATAAAGTCTGCTGCAGTTTCCACGGTACACATCTGATGAAGTGAGCTGTGGCTCACGAAAGCTCATGCTCAAATAAATTGGTTAGTCTCTAAGGTGCCACAAGTGCTCCTTTTCTTTTTATAATCCTTGACACTCAATGGTGCCAAAGTGAAGATTGTCCCACAAACTAAGTGAAAACATCACACTTTTCTCTTTCCAACTAGTCAGGACTAGCAAAGAGGGTGAGAAATGTGGTAATAACACAAAGGAATGGGCTTGTTCTCTGTGTTCCATATAGTAGGATATGGTGATTTTATTCTTTGATTAAACTTTAAAAAAAAAAAAAGTTCATCCTGGGCAGATCTCTGGAATGTCACATTTCATTCATAACAATTTTTTACAGCCAGAGTATCAGTTCTTGGGAAAACTCATAGCTGTCAATTGAACTGCAGAGCCAGGGCAGGCCACCCCCTCATATAATTTTGACTCATCTCCTTGCTCTACATAAGCAGAAAGCTGTAGATAGAATTCTTCATGAGCAGTGGAATATGCTGACACTTCAGTGGAGAGCAGGGTTTAAGGTTGGGGAAAAAATAGTTTTATCCTAGGAACTAATTTTTTTTTCACGAAACATTCCATTGTAGCTAATAATGGGAATGTGCCACAGGCACTGTGGGGTTTGTAGTGAACTGTGTCTGTCTATATGCCGGAGTTCTTGCCCAACTTTATTAAATACGTGTGGGGCTGGTACTAAAGCTCAAGGTCTTCATCACGAGCTATACACAGGCATCTAACCAGTGATCTTATACGCAAAGAGCTCCGCAGGCTCAGAGAGCTGCTATGTGCTCAAGCAGATCTGATTCCTTCCACCCATTAATGGGTTAATGTACATCACGGGTTAATGGAATGTCAGGTATGAGGAGGAAGGCTATACTTGTGGTTTAGACAAAAGGCTGGGAATTGGATCTGGGCTTTTGCAATGGCTTCCTCTGTGACCTTCGGTAAGTTGCTTAGATCAAAATGTAAGTGTCCATTAATGAGGGGTGTCTCCCTTCTTGGGTGCTCAGCTTCAGATCCCTAACACCTTATCTTAATCAGAGGTGCTGAATGCCGGCTGCCCCTGTTGAAGTAATGCGTGCACAGTGGCTCTCCAAAACCAGGCTAAGTCTTGAGTTGAGTGCACACACATTTTAAAATCGAGGCTTTAGTTGCTCTGTGCCTCAGTTTCCTCCTCTGTAAAATGGAGATCACAATCACCTGTCTCACAAGGGTATTGTGAACCTTAACTTACAAATGTCTGCAGGTGCTTGGAGATCCTTGGAGGAAAGGAGAGAGGAGCACAGTTACTGTCTTTGGTATTAGCCAGTGGAGAATTGAGTTTACAGTGTAAGATCATGTTGTCGCTATGTGTATTAATATGACTACAGAGCCAATAATGGTGGCACAGTATCTCTCATTATTCCATATTTAATTACTGAAATGCCTCCACTCAGAGTGTATTCTACAGGGAGCAATGTGGCAGCTGTCTATGGAATGAACATACGTATTGCAGCATGAGCTTGTAGAAGACAGTTACCTGTATCTCTGGATGGGAGGGGGAGCCATTGATTAGACTGGACTGGGAACCCCCAGCTAGAAGGAACATGAAGCTGAGGAAAGGAAACACTAGATTGAGCACCAGATCCTCAGCTGCTGAAAATCCTCATTGACTGCGGTGGTACTACGCTGGGTTAAATTAGTTGGAGACATGGTCCGGAATGTTTCTGAACGATGAAACCTCTTAGACTGGGATTGTAATGAACCTTGAAGAACTGGAGAGCAACTTAATTATTGCATGGAGCCATATGTGTTTGGCAGCACAACATCCTGACTGTGCATTGCGACGTTTGTGTGATTAGGACTTGTCACCGTCGCACACTTGTGTAACATGGTGAAGACAACACAAAGCAGTGTTGTGATGTTCTGCTATGGTAACTTCTGTGGTTCTGGTAACACCCTTGCGCTCTAAATGGAGCACGTGCAGGGAACACCAAAGATATGCAAGTTTCCTGATCTCTTATTTCTTATGCACCCCAAACTTCTGTGTGGCTCAGTGGAAGTTTTGGGTGCATGAGGGATATGGGATTGGGTGGACCCAGGATGAAAACCTGGCCCTACTGAAGTCAGTGGGGCCAGGATTTTACCCTCATTTTGGATGGGAAGTGATGGAAGTACCTCACTTAAGACCATTATTAAAATGAACTGGACAAAGCCGTTGTGAATATCTGTTGGGAGCCAGAACAAAATTGTCTTTCTCTCCCATATGTCCAAGATGACCTCTAAAACTTTACCCATCTCTAGCTTCTGTGGTTTTCATAATGATATAGACATAGAAATAGATGTATATCCTTGTAAATCAAGGATATTCCCCAAAGTGGCTGTTCTGAACCCCTAAACATGTCTTGTTTTTCCCCCCCAGTATTATTCCCAGCATCGTGACTTTTTCATCATGTCAGAACCTATAACTCTCAATGTTGGAGGAAAACTGTACACCACTTCCCTGTCTACCCTGACTAGTTTTCCAGACTCCATGCTGGGTGCCATGTTCAGTGGAAAGATGCCAACCAAGAGGGATAGCCAAGGCAACTGCTTCATTGACAGAGATGGCAAAGTGTTCCGCTACATCCTGAACTTCTTGAGAACTTCCCACCTGGACCTCCCTGAAGACTTCCAGGAAATGGGCTTGCTACGACGGGAGGCAGATTTTTATCAGGTCCAGCCACTAATTGAAGCGTTGCAAGAGAAGGAGGTGGAGCTCTCCAAAGCTGAGAAGAACGCCATGCTCAACATCACCTTGGATCAGAGGACACAGACAGTTCATTTCACTGTTCGGGAAGCGCCCCAGATCTACAGCCTGTCTTCCTCCAACATGGAAGTATTTAGCGCCCACATATTCAGCACGTCATCTCTGTTCTTGAAGCTGCTGGGTTCCAGACTTTACTATTGCTTCAATGGCAACCTGTCTTCAATATCCAGCTACCTGCAGGACCCCAATCACTTGACCTTGGATTGGGTCGCGACTGTGGAAGGCCTGCCAGAAGAGGAGTACACTAGACAGAACTTAAAGAGACTTTGGGTGGTACCAGCTAATAAGCAAATTAATAGCTTCCAGGTATTTGTAGAAGAGGTGCTAAAAATAGCCATGAGTGATGGATTTTGTGTGGATTCCTCCCACCCGCATGCCTCTGATTTCATGAATAATAAGATTATTCGACTAATTCGGTACAAGTAGAAATAGCCTGTTATTATGATATCAGGATAGACGTAACCAAACACAGTGTTTCATTTTAAGACCCGCTTCAAGACACTGTAACAAACAGCCTAATATAAAATCATGTGATAATGTGTACTAAGACTCACTAACTGTGAGCTGATTTTCCTATACTGAATTTACCAGTGACCTTTCAGAATATGTCTATAGTCTAGATGGATGGAATGCTGTCTATTGGCTTGAGCAGGGTCTAGGAATTAAGGAGTCCTGGGTTCCATTTCTGCCTCCGCCACTGACTCGCTGTGTGATTGTGGGCAGGTCGCTAACTTCTCTCTGACTCCATTTTCCCACTGGAAAACAGGGATAATAATACTTAACCTACTTCAAAAGAATTCCGTGAGGCTTAACTAATGAGGTTTACAGATCGCCTTGAGATTATCCAGTGCACTGTTATAGAGCTGCAGAGTTGTAGTAAGTGCAGTGGATTTGATTCTCCACCATGTTGCACATTGTGTAGCCAATTATACCTGGCCAGAGTGGATGTAGAATGCTACCAGGTCAGCAGGATAGAGGTTTCACACACATTTTACACAGGTATAAATGACCATGAAAGGAAGCGGAGAATCTGGCTTAGAGTGTTTAAACTGAAGTCTTCTTTTCCCTGTAATGAAGCCTCAGTCCTATTCTTCTGTTGGAGTAGCCATGTTTCCACGGGGCAATTTGTATCACAAATGACAAAGGATGCCATGGCAAACAGAATAATGCTGTATACGTGGGTTTTGTTTAAACATGCTGTGGATACACTTAAACCCTTACCAATTATGCTCTAATGCATTAAAGATAACTAGATTTGGTCTTTCTCATAATGGTATGTGTGTCCGGAGGATACTGTTGAAAACATTTTTTGTTCTGGAGACAATTAAGAGGATAGAGAGTGTCAGCCCCAAATGTCTTCTAAATAGTTTGAACCACATCTACCCATACCCCACAGCTTCTCTTTGGGCACATGCTCCCCAGGGGAGATGGGTAATGAAGCATTAAGGGCTGAACGAAACATAGTTTGCCTTTTGGAATATAAATCATCCCTTCTATAAGATTATGCATGATGTTTTCTAATTACTTTTCTTCAATAAAGACCAGGGGCCTGATTCTCCTTTGCTTTGCACCTTGTGGATGAGAGGAAAGCAGTGGACGTCTTGTTCCTTGACTTTAGCAGTTTTTGACACGGTCTCCCACAGTATTCTTGCCAGTAAGTTAAAGAAGTATGGGCTGGATGAATGGACTATAATGTGGATAGAAAGTTGGCTAGATTGTCGGGCTCAATAGGTAGTGATCAATGGCTCCATGTCTAGTTGGCAGCCGGTATCAAGTGGAGGGCCCCAAGGGTCGGTCCTCGGGCCGGTTTTGTTCAATATCTTCATAAATGATCTGGAGGGTGGTGTGGATTGCACCCTCAGCAAGTTTGCAGATGACACTAAACTGGGAGGAGAGGTAGATACGCTGGAGGGTAGGGATAGGATACAGAGGGACCTAGACAAAATAGAAGACTGGGCCAAAAGAAATCTGTTGAGGTTCAACAAGGACAAGTGCAGAGTCCTGCACTTAGGACGGAAGAATCCCATGCACCGCTACAGACTAGGGACCGAATGGCTTGGCAGCAGTTCTGCAGAAAAGGACCTAGGGGTTACAGTGGACGAGAAGCTGGATATGAGTCAACAGTATGCCCTTGTTGCCAACAAAGCCAATGGCATTTTGGGCTGTATAAGTAGGGGCATTGCCAGCAGATTGAGGGACATGATCGTTCCCCTCTATTCGACATTGGTGAGGCCTCATCTGGAGTACTGTGTCCAGTTTTGGGCCCCACACTTCAAGAAGGATGTGGAAAAATTGGAAAACGTCCAGCGGAGGGCAACAAAAACGATTAGGGGACTGAAACACATGACTTATGAGGAGAGGCTGAGGGAACTGGGATTGTTTAGTCTGCGGAAGAGAAGAATGAGGGGGGATTTGATAGCTGCTTTCAACTACCTGAAAGGGGGTTCCAAAGAGGATGGATCTAGACTGTTCTCAGTGGTAGCAGATGACAGAACGAGGAGTAATGGTCTCAAGTTGCAGTGCGGGAGGTTTAGGTTGGATATTAGGAAAAACTTTTTCACTAGGAGGGTGGTGAAACACTGGAATGGGTTACTTAGGGAGGTGGTGGAATCTCCTTCCTTAGAAGTTTTTAAGGTCAGGCTTGACAAAGCCCTGGCTGGGATGATTTAGTTGGGGATTGGTCCTGCTTTGAGCAGGGGGTTGGACTAGATGACCTCCTGAGGTCCCGTCCAACCCTGATATTCTATGATTCTGTTTTCCTTGTTGGGCCTGTCTTATAGTAGGTGACTTCTGGGTACCCATCTCGCTCTGTCAGTCTGTTTCCTCACTTCCACAGGTGGGTATTGTAGTTTTAAGAATGCTTGATAAAGATCTTGTAGGTGTTTGTCTCTGTCTGACGGATTAGAGCAAAATCGGTTGTATCTTAGGGCTTGGCTGTAGACAATGTATCTTGTGATGTGTCCTGGATAGCAGCTGGAGGCATGTAGGTAAGTATAGCAGTCAGTAGGTTTCTGGTATAGGGTGGTGTTTATGTGACCATCACTTATTTGTACTGTAGTGTCCAGGAAGTGGATCTCTTGTGTGGACTGGTCCACCCTGATTGAATTGGCCCTGTCAGCACTGGTTCTCCACTTGTAAGGTAGCTCCCTTCTCTTCATGTGTCAGTATATTTACACCTGCATCCGTAATTTTTACTCCATGCATCTGAAGAAGTGGGATTTTTACCCACGAAAGCTTATGCCCAAATAAATCTGTTAGTCTTTAAGGTGCCACCGGACTCCCCATTGTTTTTTTGGATACAGATTAACACAGCTACCCCTCTGCTCCTTGGGAAGAACTCCCTGATGGCTCCTATCCTAGATAACATTAGGAGTGGAGTGGTGTGATATATCCATGGATTCTAAAGGAAGCTATGAGTCTAGGAATGGGCTGCTGGGCACCCTCTCCCCTATTTTCTTGCTTCTGGCTTTAGGATTTTCTAGTTGGCCAGAATTTGTCCCAGATTTGTTGAGAGCTATGCTTTTGACTTACTGCTTTCTGAAAAATATCATAATCTGTTTTATTTCCTCTAACTCTTACAGAGTTTATTGTGCATTTTAATTTTAAATTTGTTTCACTTTTTTCTGACTACAGCTATGTTCTGAATAATGTTACTAAAAGTGTATTTTAAAAATAAGTAAATAAAATGTAACAAGTGGTGCACCAAATTCAATGAGGGACATAAATTTGTTAGCAAATTAAAATGTAATGGTATTTTCTGAAGTTGTTGTTTTTTTCCCCCCTCTCTAGGACTTTACATAGTACATTATCATAATACTACCACCCAGGAATCACTAGTTCTGAGAGCTGCACTAGGAATTCTGCAATACCTACCCAGAAGGCAATGCAACCAAACTGGTTTAGCATAATCCTAGTGTGGACATGAAGCAGAAGCACAAGCCATTTTAAACCATAGGCTATAATCTACGCAAGTATGGATGCATTTGACCCTTTAAGGTTTGATCCATTATACTGTGAACAATTCTGTCCTCTAGCACTGATTCTTGCAAAGATACTGCAACACTGCTATTCAACCCATGGCTCTTCACAGTCTCTAAATTTGAACAACCACCTATATTATTTTGATGTAGCAGTTGCATTGAAGGAAAAGAAGTCAATTTAAATACTATTTATATGATTTGCACCCACTAGATGCTTTCTAAATGTGTAATAAAATGGTTCCCTGCTCCAGAGAGCTCACGAGATGACATGCAAGTGTCACCTTCACACAAACACACCCAGCCCTGTAACAGTTGGCAATTTCTTGTAGGCCTCCAAACCTATTAAAAACATCTCACAGCCACCTAGGGCTTTAGTTGTACCAATTAGTTGCAACTCCTGGGAATAAGTTCTTTAGCTCAGGTCCAACTGAACAGTTGTATTCCTTAGTGGTTTCTTTCTAACGATGACAGGAAGCTGTAAGCATTGCAGCTGCAGTGAGTTCACACGTAAATGGTTCTGGGCACATAGGATATTATCTGGGTGGGAAAAGGGCTGTTTTTTCCACCAGCTCGGGGGAAGGAGCATGCTGCTCTCCTGCCCAGTTCAGCTCATCATTATCCTCCAGAGCCTGTGCTGCTGCTGGGAAGGGCAATCACTGGAATTCTGGAGGCAGCTGCATATTAATCATTATTAATGCAGCCTTGCAAAATTGTTCTTAAAGTATACTGGCAGCAGGTAAAATATGATTGATTCTCTTCCTTTCCCAGGGGGAGTGATTATAATAGGGGAAGAGAAAACTAATTAGTTTTTAATCCAATAGACAAGTAGAATTTTGCAAAGGTGTAATAATTATTAGCACTTACAAGATGCCCTAATCACAGCAGGATGTGTTTATGGGTGTGGTTAGACTACATAGCTGCTGCCCCCCTCTAAGGGTTGCAGGCCTAATGTTTCATGGCTGAAATCCTTTCCTATCTCATCCTCATCTAAGTCAAGACAGTACTTGGGTGCAGTGATGAACTGCCAAAAGTTGAAGAACCAGTTCCTTCAGTCGCTCCCGGTCTTCGGCAGCACTTCGAGGGCAGGTCCTTCAGTCGCTCGGGGTCTTTGGCAGCACTGAATGACGTGCCGCGAAGACGCCGAGCAAGTGAGGGACCCGCCCCCGGAGTGCCGCCAGGTGAGTAAAAATTACAAAGGGATTCTCAGGGGAGCCTCCCCAGTCAACAGCTCAGATAGGACAGGCCCCCGGGGCCACCCAGTTCTAAACCGGCTTCAAATTTTAACAACTGGCTCCAGCTCACCATTCCTTGGGTGGGAGACCAGGTAAAATCCACGTGGTGTTGAAGAGTGCTGCTTACACTCCCCTTCCATGCATACTGGTCATTTAGCCCAACCCCCTGCTCAAAGCAGGACCAGTCCCCAATTTTTGCCCCATATCCCTAAATGGCCCCCTCAAGGATTGAACTTATAACCCTGGGTTTACCAGGCCAAAGCTCAAACCACTGAGCTATTACTCCCGCCTGAACCAATACCCCAGCCCTGACAGCACTGTCCATTCATTCAAGACTGAAGCACAACCCACACTATAGATACACATTAGCGCCTGCGCAGTAGACCTGTCCCCAGGGAGCGTTCAGCGCGAGACCGAGGGAACTCAAGAGCTAACGTACGCGTAGGGCGAAGTCTGCAAGCAGGGGGGGGGGGCGGTGGCGCATGCGCGATGTGGTCGCAAGGTTATTTTTTTTAAGACCATCTCGGCGGGCTGGCGGGGTCACTTTCTGCGCGTGCGCAGCGGCGGTACCGGCGCTGTCCGTGAGCGGCGTGTCATGGCGGCGGGCGGAAGCGGCGGGCGCTGGTTCCTGGCTCTGGCGCTCGGGGTTTCCCTTCTCAAATGTCTCCTCATACCGACCTAGTAAGGGCCGCGGAACCGGGCCGGTACAGCCCCCCCGCCACGTCTCTCTGTGTGTCCGTGTCCTGCCCAGCGCCGCCGCCGCCGCCTCCTCCTCTTCCCGCCCGCCCAGTCCCCGGGGAGCCGCGCTGACAGCCCCGGCCCATCCCCTGCGCGGGGGCCAGCGGGTCCCCCGCCCCGCCCCGCCCGCCCCGCCGACCTGCACTCCCTGGGCGGGGGGAGCTGTGGCGCCTCAGGGGTCAGGCGGGCGGCCCCAGGTTGCCTTGGTACCACCCGCGCAGTGTCGCGCGGCCCTAACGCCCTGGGGTGCCCCGCGGCGGCGCCGTGGCGTCAGGTGGGCAAGCGGGAGCCCCGCTGCCTCCCGGCGCGGCCTTGCAGGGCGGCCGCCGAGCCTCCCCACGCGGCGCTGTCCTGGCGCGTGGGGGCCGCTAAGGGGCTCCTGCCGGGGGCCCTGTGTTAGAGCAATGGCTCTTCGCCGTCCAGTGCAGCTGCCTCACACCCAGAGAACGGTGCCCCGGGGTTTATGAAGTCAGCTGGCAGTGAGGCTCCCCCACCCCACCCCACCCCCGCCAAAGCAACCCCTAAAGAGTTACATCTTGTACGAGCTTTTGCTGGTTTGAGCTGCAGATTCCCCCCCCCCCCCCCGCCGCCCTCTTTTCGTGCTGCTGGAGGGGCAGGGCATCAGGTCATCTGAGAGTCAAAAATCTTTTCCAACGCCCACCTTTGGTTTACTTTGTGCTTGACACTAGTGGCCTTATCTGTCACCCTTGAAAGTGATGCTGAATTTTGCATATGAGTTTCAAAATGTCTAGGCTTTTAGCACAGATACTGATGGCTCCAGCTAGGCTACCAAGCCCCCAGATGGAGGAAGGCTATTTAATAGGACTGCGCACTTATGTGATGTGGCATTGTGGGTGTGTTTGTTTTTCTAATACTGTACCTCAGTTATCATAATTTGTCTCAGAATTGATAAATTTTGAAAGTGAGAATCCATCTTTTTTCTTTGTCCTGATTGGGAATAAATTTGGGGTTGTAATGATGATGGAGAGTTGAAAGCAATGTTATCTGGCACCTTCTGTAGAGAGTATTAAGAATGTTCCTAAGCAACCTGATTGATGTTCTCACCTCTTAAAAAATCTCACTTCAAATCTGTGCTAGAGGATCAAAGTATGATGTCTGCTTTCCTCAAAGAAGAGCAAAATAAAGGTTTTGCTCAAGGCCGTCTGTGACCCTTTATGGGTGTGTTTTTTTAACTCTCTCAAAATAAGAAATTTGTTTTAAAGATGCAGTGTGAAGTCTCTTACTTTCTGTGAAAAGTTTAATAGTAAACAAAAGATGCTTCTACTGTTAAATTACATAGTTACAGGTTTCAGAATAGCAGCCATGTTAGTCTGTATCCACAAAAAGAAAGGAGTACTTGTGGCACCTTAGAGACTAACAAATTTATTTGAGCATAAGCTTTCGTGAGTACTCCTTTTCTTTTTATAGTTGTTTCAGACGTTTACAGAGTGGGATTTTCAAAAGTTTATAAATGACTGGAACACAGGTGCTTTTAACTCAAACTTAAAACTTAAGTATGAACACTGTCATTTGCTAAATATGAGCATATTCATTTCCTTAGTATGTTCATAAGTATTTGTTGGAGTAGCTCATTATTAATACTGTTTGATGCTTAGATCTGTTTTCATATTACATAAAATCTTTCTCATGCTCATATGAGGTTTGATTCTGCAATTATAAAACAGAATGGTTTGATTTTTTTAAACACGTCTCGTTAATTTTGTAACGTGAGCAAAGTACTAAAAACTGACCTTTTTATAACAGCACTGGAATCATAGAATCATAGAATATCAGGGTTGGAAGGGACCTCAGGAGGTCGTCTAGTCCAACCCCCTGCTCAAAAGCAGGACCCATCCCCAATTAAATCATCCCAGCCAGAACTTTGAGACAATTTACCCTTGAGGTAACCAAAAGCATTACATATTTATAATGCAGCTTTAATAATTTGGCAGATAGCTGTCAGATCAGAACAACATCAGACATGAATCTTCCAATATTCTCTGTAATAGCTTTTATATTTCTGAGTAACAGGAGTCAGCTTTTCTATAAATTGGGACGGTTTTCAGTTAGTCAGGCTCCCTGTACAATAAGAATACTCTGCAAAAAGAAAAGGAGTACTTGTGGCACCTTAGAGACTAACCAATTTATTTGAGCATTATCTTTCGTGAGCTACAGCTCACTTCATTGGATGTAGCTCACAAAAGCTTATGCTCAAATAAATTGGTTAGTCTCTAAGGTGCCACAAGTACTCCTTTTCTTTTTGCGAATACAGACTAACACGGCTGTTACTCTGAATACTCTCTGCAGTGAGTCTTTGCAATAGGTGTCGTTAAGGTGAGAATGGTGTTATCGAAATGTTTAAATCTGATGCCAATACTTAATTTTAAAAAGTTCTTTACACGTTCAAGTAATCTGGTAGTACTAATTGTTTGTTTGTAATAGTTTCTGTTGCCTAGCAACTAGAGTAAAGTTTGTAATAAGTACAAATGCTAATGGTAGAATATTATAAACTAAAATAAGCCCTATGCAAAGGAGATCTTTTTTAGCTTTGTATGTTCTCCATTGTTTTCTGTCTATATTTCTAACAATTGTTATATGACCTGGAGGATAACAAGATTATAAAGGAATGGCCAGCATGCATTTGTCTAGAACAAATCATTCCAAACCACCCTAATTTCTTTCTTTGACAGGGTTACTGGTCTAGTGGATAGGGGGAAGCAGTAGATATGATATATGTTAATATTAATAAGGATTTTGACACAGTGCCACATGACCTTCTCATAAGTAAACTAGGGAAATGTGGTCTATATGAAATTACTATTAGGTGGGAGCACAGTGGGGTGAAAGCTGTACTCCAAAAGTGTCAGTGGTTTGCTGTGAAACTGGCAGGGTGTATCTAGTGGTCCTGAGTCCAGTACTTTTTAATATTTTCATTAATTACTTGGGTAGTGGAATGGAGAGTGCACTTATAAAATTTTCAGATGACGACAAGCTGGGAGGGGTTGCAAGCACTTTGGAAGACAGGATTAAAATTCAAAACAACCCTGACAAATTGGGGAATTGGTTTGAATTCAACAAGATGAAATTCAATACAGACAAGTGCAAAGTACTTCCCTTAGGAAGGAAAAATGAAATGCACAACTATTAAATGGAGAATAACTGCCTAGGTGGTAGTACTGCTGAAAAAGATCTGTGTGTTATAGTGGATCACAAACTGAATGAGTCAACAATGTGATGGAAGTTGCGAAAAAGGCTAATATTCTGGGGTATATTAACACGAGTGTCGTGTACAAGATATGGGAGGTAATTGTTGTGCTCTACTCGGCACTGGTGAGGCCTCATTTGGATTAAAGGTTTAGGGTTTATTTAGTCTTGAGAAAAGAAGATGGAGGACCTGATAAGTCTTCAAATTTGTTAAGAGTTGTGGTAGAGAGGACAATGATCAATTGTTCTTCATGTCATCTGAAAGTAGGCCAAGAAGTAATGGTCTTAATCTGCAAGATTTCTACGAGATAAATTTAGGTTAAATATTAGGAAAAACTTTCTAACTATAAGGGTAGCTAAGATCTGGAATAGGCTTCCAGAGGTTGTGAAATCCTTATAATTCAAAGTTTAAAAAAAAAAAAACAGGTTGGACAAACACCTGTCAGGGATGATCTAAGTTTACTTGGTTCTGCCACATCACAGGAAGCTGGACTTGACTTGTCGAGGTCCCTTCCAGCCCTATATTTCTATGATTCTATTACTTTTAAATTGCTTTACTTAAAAATAGGAACTTCAGCTCCTGATGCCAAGCAAAACTGAGAACTATACTGGATCCTAATATTCCTGCTTGTTAGCAATTTGTAGAAACCAAGATGACTCGTGCTCTCTTATAGTTACTACTGTACTCAGGCTGCTTTTTTAGAATGGTCTAGTTACCACTACGGCTTTGATGCAGCTAAATTCACTGGACTAGCAACACAAATAGTTTCTTTCGGATTCTTTTCTGTGGTACCTGTAAATGGTTGAATATTTTGAAAAAGATTTTTTTTAATCTTTAAATCTGTACATGCCTTATTATTAATGTCCGTATTCTTTGCAGTCATTCCACAGATTTTGAAGTACATAGAAACTGGCTTGCCATCACTCACAATTTACCAGTTTCTCAGTGGTACTATGAAGTAAGTTCTTGTTCTGTTCATTTGCTTTTTAATTGTGTGTGAGTTTTGTACTTATTAGAGACACCAGTCTGACATTCCGAATGAAGTCCTTTCTTACAGAAAATATACATCATGGATACTGATGGTCAGTAGTTCGTGGTTGTTTTGCAGTAATGCCCAGGGATACCAATCATGGATCAGGACTCCATTGTGTTAGTGTGATACTCTCCTCAGGGCACCCAGAACCATAAGCTAGTGTGTTACTTTCTGTCTCAGAAATTTTGGGAGAGCTTTACTAAAGCTTAAACTGTGTCAGCTACCTGCCATGCCAGTCTGTTAGCTTAGCTGAGGGGACACGCTTCATTTTGATATATATGCTGAGGTGGCTTGTAGTCAAACTAAGAATAAGGTCATTACTAAAGTGTGTAGATTTAAGTGATACAAAGCAAGAGTAACAGAGACAGGAACAGTATGAAAGAACCTGAATGAAGCAGTTCACAGTGAACATCAGTCCACATCAGAAAAATAATTGGCACCCTTGTGAAGAGAGAGTTGTTTTGTTCTGTTATGGGTTCTTATACCGCCATCACTGTAGTATCAATGATAATAAAAATTTACAGGTAAGCAAAATAAGAAAAATGGTGCTTGAGAACTTTAGTTTGTTTTAACAATATTTACTTTGTATATTTTGACATTTGATGTTGATAACTTGTGTTTTAAGTTATAAAGCTTTAACTTTTTGAATCTCAATGCCTACTGTCACTAGATTGTCTGACAACCCCGCCCCAATATTTTTTTTATTTAAATGGATAAAAATTGAAAAAAATGCTTTAAAATGAACAATGATATTATCAGTCAGTTGTAAAAAAATAAATCAAAATGCGAATTCTGCCACACCTACCCATTGCCAACCCCAAAAGACTTCCAGTTCCTCCATAAACACTACTATCTCATAGGAGAGCTGCTGAAGTCATTTTCAGCATTGTACGTTTTCAGCATTCAGCATGTTCAGTTCCATTGTGAAGTAGGACTGAAATCAAAGTTTGTTTGATACTGGCTGCTGGAGTGAACATACCAATTAATCTCATATGACAAACTTTTCTATATAAAAATCTCTGAGCAGCTGTCTTGATCTTCAGATCTGAATTGGTAAATCTTATTTTGTTTTTAGGCAACTTCTGAGTGGACCTTGGATTATCCTCCGTTCTTTGCTTGGTTTGAATATGCACTTTCACACGTTGCCAAATACTTTGACCAGGAAATGCTGGTTATCCAAAATTTGAACTACTCCAGTCATGCAACAGTCTTCTTCCAAAGACTTTCTGTCATTTTTACAGATATTCTCTTTGTGTATGCAGCCCATGAGTAAGTCTCAGTGTTCTGTTCTTTGGGGACAATGGGGTGTCTGTTTAAAGTATCGAGTTTCAGAAATGGGCAAGTGGTAATCACAAAGGTGTCTACATAGAGACTTGTAAATGTCTGGAAAGAACACAGTTGGCTAAACCTATTCAAGGAACAAGTGTGGGGGGGTGTAGCTGAGAGACCTTTTTTCCTCTTTTATCTGGGGAGTCTAATGTTGTGGGCACAATTAAATTTATTTTAGAGATTAGTTACCTTCTGTCATATGTAATGTACTTGGCAGTTTAAGAATTCTGAAGGAATTCAGAGCTCAGACTGGATGACCTAAATCTTTTTTCACCCTGTTATGATTCTAAACATGAAAGAATCTCATTCATGTAATTTTGACATCTTGTCACATATTAAACCGTTCTTGTCTATTGGTCTTGTCTTCCAAATTTAACTTTTTATTGGCAATTAGTTAAGCAGTCTTAATAAAAGTTCATAGCATATTTGAAATATACCGTGGATTTGGGGGAGGGCAAAGAGTGTGTGTAATCTCTCACGTTGGGGGCGGGGAGTGAGAGCATATATTTTGAAGAAAAATCTGTTGCCCACCAGAGTGATTTAGAAATAGCGAAGTCTTGCAACAACACTCCACTCAGTAAAAGTATGGTCATAGGTTCTGTATTTTTTAAAGTACAATAGAAATAATTTTTAAATAAATACTACCTTGCATGTTGCATTCCAAACATGCTAATGCATGAGAATCTGGTAATGAAACTTATTGACTGTAAAGTAAATAAAAGTTATGCTGACTATTATATTTTCCTTCTCCAAGGTGAGAGAATGCAAAAAACAAATTCGATTTTAAAAATTCCTTGATTTAATAACAATATGTTATGGTTGTAATCTAGACAAGGAAAAAATCTTCAAAAATTATCGTTCTTAACCTTAAAGCCCTTATAATTTTCTAAATTCTGTTTGATACTTTCTTCTTGGGAAATTAGTCAGACCTTCAGAGTTTTGTGTTTGAAAAATAAAACAACTGTTCCTATTTTAGGAAAAACATATTTCCAGTTATACAATGTCATTGCAAATTAATTTTTTCTTTGATAATTTGAATGAATTATCAGAAATTTGCTATCACTTTTACTAACTGGCATATGGCAGAACTTCCCTGTAGGGATCATTTTCCGTGTTGTTAATATAAATAGGTGCTAAAATAAATAATTCTATATTACTGTTTGATTTCCTTCATTCAGATGCTGCAGATGTGTAAATGGGAAACGACCTGGAAAAGAACTTCTGGAGAAACCAATGTTTGTTCTTGCTGTTTTGCTCTTATGGAACTTTGGCTTATTAATTGTGGATCGTATCCTTTCAGTTAGTTATCAAAATCTAGCAAGACTTTAAACAAATCAAATACAATATACACAAAAACCACTGGCACTATCTAATATCTTAGTCAGAACTAATATTACTCTTGATTGCAACCTTTGTGTTACTGTTTGGGTTTCAGGAGGGTCTCAGCTGAGTAAAGTTTCATTGTAACAATATATTCAAAGTTTATTTGTAAAAGTTCTGTGATCATGATAATATAGCTCCAAAGAGTTGGATTACAGCTAGAGGTGGTTGGAATTTACTGGTTTGGCAAACCTAAAGTGTTTCACAGAGACGGTTAAACTTCTCCGGGGTTCAGAGGGTCCACAACTCTGGAGCAGTCAGCGTAGCAAACTCTCTTTGACTTTGATTTGTTAGTGTGCAACCTAGAACTTGAATTAACTTTCTTTGCCTTTAATTTTCAACATTTCATTTAAAAGAAAAGAGGAAGTAGAAAATGATAATGCTAACTAACAGATTTAGCAGGCATCAGTCAGTCTTGGCAAAATGTGCACTGATCTAGCTAGGAGCACTTGTTAGTGGCAGTTAATATACATTAAAAAATGAGCACTTCAGCAGCTTTATGAAAATCCAGTGCATCTTGAGAAGTATGAACTCTGTCATTATATTTTTAGCTGCAGTATTTGAACATCCATGACTTTAGATTAAAGTGATATTTTCCACCCTTCACCATGAATATGTACTCATCAGTGAGGTCCATTTCCATGCCATGTTTCTGACATGCCATTACCATTTTTTCAGTTATATGTGTAGTGAGGAAATATAGAAGGAGCATGGCAGCAATTATTTTTACAGCAGAAAATAACCATTTGTGACAGTTTTCCCCCAGCCATCTCCATAGGCAGCTCAAACACCTGAATATGTCTGCTTCAAACATTTAAGTCACTTCTGAAAAGACTAGCATTTAAAACTTCAGCAAAAAGGGGGGATTTTTCATCAAGTGAAAATGGTGGTGGAAGTGGATAGTGGATTATAATTGAATCCATTTAGCATAATAACCTTGTTTATAGCGTTTTTTGTTGAGTTCCATAATACACATAACACTTTGCTATATTACCTGCGTGTAACCAAGAATTTCTCAGTGAGGTTAAGCTCTGTAGCTTTTATATTTTCTAATTAGAACTGATAACAAAAAGGTAATTTTAGAGCCAACTTGGAGTAATAATTTAGGAATGTTTCCTTGATTATAGTTCCATTTGATCTGTTTGCTGATTGTGGACTTCAGATTCTGTCCAAGCAAACCAATGGTAAAAAAAAGCTTCTTCCTTGACACAAGTTCAGATATTCACTTTCAGTACAATGGCTTTTTATTTGGATTGATGCTTCTTTCTGTTGCTCGATTATTTCAGGTAACCGTAAAATCAAGTTGCAATGTTTCTGTTGTTCTGTGACATAACCTTTTACCTTAATCATGGTCCTGCTCCTGTTGTAATAAGTGGGAGCAGTTCTGAACTGCTGCCCGCTAGAATTGGATCTCTTAGTATTTGTTCCAGTTTTTAGTTCACTTGGCCATAAAATATTAGCTGTGCTGTGGAGACAGCATATCTGCCCACCCGGTGAGGGAATGAGCTCTATGTATTGCTGTTTAAATACACAGCTTCTTCCTAGTTGTTACAGGAGGGAACTCAGCTGTTTTGGAGGGAGCTACCAGTCCTTTGGCAGGAAAGATTACCCTGAGGAAGGGGGTTTATCTCTGAGGCTGGGGAGATATGAGGGATCCCCTGGGCTCCAAACACCCCTTAAGGTCAAGAAACTATCTTGTGACCTGAATCTACCCTGCTCTGGCCTAGTTGTTTATTCTAAGCAAATGGAAAAAATACCCATCCCTGCATTCATACATGAAATGTTTTGATGCTTTAGGCAATGGAGGAAGGCCGTCTTTGAAACTGCTAGTGTTAAGGTAGGGTGAGTTTAAATGTAGCTCTTGTGGGGTTTCCACCTCTACAACTTTTTTTTTTTTTTTTTTTTCATTTAGAAAAGGCATTTGGAGGGTGCTCTTCTTTTTGCTGTTCTCCTGCATTTCAAACACATCTACATCTATGTAGCCCCAGCCTATTGTGTATATTTGCTACGATCCTATTGTTTCACTGCAAATAAGGCAGGTAAGTTACTGATCCTTCCTTAATGTGTTTTGTATTAATGATGTGTGGGAAGAGGGCCCAGAAGGTATAGAAAGACATGACATTTACATTCAGTGCTAACCTGTCATTACTGTCCTTGAAATTCTCTTTTATAAGTCTGACATATTACCTTGCATGAAGCAGAATGGTGATGGGGTAGCGATAAGTCCACATTTATTCAGTGGATGCAAATGAAATAGAAGCTTTGACTTAAAGTATTTTATTGGAGACTGTTTTTTAAGTTGCTCTTGTAGAAGCTTCTCTTTCTTCATGTCATTTCCGTACTTCTAAAGACTCAAGTCAAGCCAAGACTAGCAACAATTTGAGTGTTACAGAAAGCTATTTTGGAGAGATGTAGGATGGCTAGATCAGTGGTTTTCAACTTGTGGTCCATGGATCCCGGGGGGTCTGCAGACTATGTATAAGATTTCCAAAGGGGTCCGCACTGTCGTTTGACATTTTTTAGAGGTCCGCAAATGAAAAAAGGTTGAGAACCACTGGGCTAGATGACCCAGCTGGTCCCTTCGAACCCTATTTCTATGGATTACTGTTCACTTTATAGTGTTCAAAGATATGCTAGATCTTTTTCAGAAGAAAAGGAAAGAATCATAGAATATAAGGGTTAGAAGGGACCCCAGAAGGTCATCTAGTCCAACCCCCTGCTCGAAGCAGGACCAAATCCCAGTTAAATCATCCCAGCCAGGGCTTTGTCAAGCCTGACCTTAAAAACCTCTAAGGAAGGAGATTCTACCACCTCCCTAGGTAACGCATTCCAGTGTTTCACCACCCTCTTAGTGAAAAAGTTTTTCCTAATATCCAATCTAAACCTCCCCCACTGCAACTTGAGACCATTACTCCTCGTTCTGTCATCTGCTACCATTGAGAACAGTCTAGAGCCATCCTCTTTGGAACCCCCTTTCAGGTAGTTGAAAGCAGCTATCAAATCCCCCCTCATTCTTCTCTTCTGCAGGCTAAACAATCCCAGCTCCCTCAGCCTCTCCTCATAACTCATGTGTTCCAGACCCCTAATCATTTTTGTTGCCCTTCGCTGGACTCTCTCCAATTTATCCACACTAGTCCCTGTGCCAAAGAGAAGACTATCTACAGTTTAAATACTATACAACAAATGAAGGTTACAAATAATAGAGCGGGGATGGGGTAAGAGACAAGATTAGAAGCAATATGATTTTATATCCTGGCATCTCATTGAAGATATTTCCTCATGCAAATGAAAATAAGGGGGGAAAAAAGATCCAGGAGAACAAATATAAACCCACTTATTGTGGGCGTAACAAAGAGGTGAGTTTTCAAGATCTAAATGAGATGGTACTGGCTATGCAGATTGGAATAGGGTGAATGCTTCATGCCTAGTGAACAGCAAGTACAAGGATATAAACCTTGCAAAGAATGTTCTTCACTTTAATCTCCAGAATTCCTCAAGTTAATGGGACTTATTTGAAAGCAACTGCGTCCATGCGCTAGGAGAGTTAAGGCATCCACAGACTAATTGTATTTTGCAGATGTCTATAAATTCAGAAGAGAGAAGAAGGAATGAAAAGTGAATAAACCAATAAGAAGTCATTAAATCCATGTCAATGCACAACATGCCTTGTTTAGTTGGAGCTGTTTTACCAGCAAAATGAAGATTGGTTGTCTTCCCAAACTGCTGCAGACTTGACTTTTTTTTTTCATCAAATAGCCTATTTGGAACCAGTTGGTAAAAAGTACAGTCTAAATGTTTAAAAGGAGATATTCTGACACTGGCCTCTAACTAATGGTCATAGATATTTACATTTTACTGGCAAAATGACATTTATGTTGCATTACCAGAATAAAGTCAATGATGATAAAGTTCAAGTTAGTTATCAGAAAGAATAGATGTAGGTAGACTGAATTTAATTTTTCCTGCTAAGACCTACTTTGAAATAATGGTCCATTTGAATTTATCATGGCAATAAATGTTCTTTTCCTCATGCATACACTAAATAGTGCTAAGGACTATCTCTGTTCCTTCTATTCTGTTGAAGATGCAAGCTCATAAAGTGGCAGCAGTTAGAGCAGTATTTCATAAGTGGTGTGTAAAAAAATGTAAGCATTTTAAGCTGAAAGTAATGGCATTCTAATTCTAAACCATAGCTGCCTAAGATTTTCTATAAATATAGCAAATCTATATATTTCACGATCTGTTCTAAACTGGATAACATTTACGTAGAGACATGTAAAAGAATAAATGGACACAAATCAGATGTCAAGAATTATAACATTCATAAACCAGTCGGAGAACACTTCAATCTCTCTGGTCACTCGATTTCTGATCTAATAGTGACTATACTTCAACAAAAAAACTTCAAAAACAGACTCCAACAAGAGACTGCTGAATTGGAATTAATTTGCAAATTGGATACAATTAACTTAGGCTTGAATAGAGACTGGGAGTAGTTGAGTCATTATACAAAGTAAAACTCTTTCCCCTTGTTTATTCCTCGCCACTGTTCCTCAGATGTTCTTGTTAACTCCTGGAAATGTGCTGGAAATGGCCCACCTTGATTATCACTTCAAAAGGTTTTCTCTCCCCCCCCACCTCACTCTCCTGCTGGTAATAGCTCATCTTAAGTGATCACTCTCCTTACAATGTGTATGATAAACACTCATTTTTTCATGGTCTGTGTGTATATAAATCTCCTCACTGTGTTTTCCACTTTATGCATCCGATGAAGTGAGCTGTAGCTCATGAAAGCTTATGCTCAAATAAATTGGTTAGTCTCTAAGGTGCCACAAGTACTCCTTTTCTTTTTATTTCCTTTTATTCCTTTGTCTGTATCCATCTGTTTGTCCTATATTAAGCTTGTAAGTTCTTTGGGGCGGGGGCTGTCTTTTTGTTCCATGTTTGTACAGCGCCTAGTACAGTGGGGTCCTGGTCCAAGACTGAGACTCCTAGGTGTTGTTATAATACAAATAATAAACTAGCAAATTAAAGTAGAGCTCTCTGGCAGTTGAGAAATGGGTATAACTTTGAGATTTGTAAACCTAGTTGTTGAACAAAACACTGATTACTCACTGAAGATATTCACTTAAGGGTGATACTCGCACTAGCTTCTTTACTACTCAGGTCAATTTGTTTGCTTCCCATTCCTCTTCTACCACCCCAAATATCTCTATTAATACGAATGTTAATTTTCTGTAGATGGATCCCTCGAGTGGAGCAGCTTCAGTTTTCTTCGCATTACTTTGCTGGGATTGATTGTCTGCCTTATTTCTGCTCTTTCATTGGGACCCTTTGCAGTTCTGGTAATGTCTTCTTATTCCCTAGCCCTCTAACCTTTCTTTTAGGGCTAGTCTACACTACTGTGCTACACTGGCACAGCTGTAGCACATCTGGTAAAGACACATTATGCCAACGGGAGAGCACTCTCCCATCAGCAAAATTACTCCACCTTAATGAGAGGTGGAAGCTATGTCTACGGGAGAGTCTCCTGCTGACTTAGTGCTGGTGGACAGTGCTTAGGTCGATGTAACTTGCGTCACTCGTGGTGGGGGGGGGGTGGCTTTTTAACACCCCTGAGCGACATAAGTTACATTGACTTAAATGATAGTGTAGACAAGCCCTTAGAAACAAAGTTGAACAATTTAAAAAAATTGTGAAGAGTCTCTAAACGAGGGTCCTCTTCTATTCTTTTTGTTCCCTACAGGGCCAGCTGCCTCAAGTCATTTCACGGCTTTTCCCTTTCAAGAGAGGCCTCTGCCATGCTTATTGGGCCCCTAATTTTTGGGCTTTGTACAATGCAGTGGACAAAACATTAGCAGTTGTTGGTACAGTAAACTAGTTCTGTATTTTCAGTGCTTACTTGCATATAATGCCCCTGTGGTACTCAAATTCCCTTTCTGAATTCATGTAATGAATGAAATTTTGTTGCTTGTTTTTAAGATTCATTTAATCATTTGCTTTTCAGCTCTATGCATTGCATAGTGTTAGGTTCCCAATTGCTGTAGAAGAATAGCTTGATTATTGAAACTTGCGTGAAATCTCTGCCATATCTTTGTGTTCACATAACTGTTGCCGTTTATATTGATTTAAATGTTGTTATATACATACTTAATTTTTATGAAAAGTTATAATACGTATCTGTAGCTGAAAATGTACCTATGCAATTTGACAAACATTCTGTTCACTTGCAGGTATAAAATATAAATTCCTTGATCCTGAAAAGATTCCTAAAGCCTCAATGACGGGTGGATTGGTTCAAGAATTCCAGCACACCGTCCTTCCTTCTGTGACTCCACTAGCAACACTAATTTTTACCTTCATCTCCATATTGGTAACTTCAAAAAAATGATAGTCTTCGATATGTTTTTAATTTCTGTGTCCCCTTTGCCCTTGATTGAATAACATAAGTGTACCCGATTCATATACTTTTGCTCTGGAACTAGGTAAGTATCTTTGTATTGGAAAAGAGCAGTTAGGGTGGATGTTGAGGTAGTAGTAATTTTGCATAACAAAGCATTCTCTGAGTATTCCTAGAATCCATAGTCTCTGTCAGCTATAGAGTATTCCAGAAACAGACAGACCTATAGCAGGAACTCTGTCAAAACCACTTTGATTACTGTGCTGGAAGTAATTCTGTAGATAGTGATTTGAGTAAAATTCAAGGGATGTATCAAGACTGGACTGAGATGCATTGTCAGAGCTCTTTGGAAAACTTGCTGAGCTCCTAATAGCATTATCTGGAGACAGGAATAATGGCGTTGGTCCCTCACTTTTCAACACCCCACCTTTTTTAATGGAGTGAGGAGCAGAAGGCTCAGGTGACTGGTAACTGGATCATAGAATATCAGGGTTGGAAGGGACCTCAGGAGGCTATCTAGTCCAACCCCTGCTTAGAGCAGGACCAATCCCCAGTTTTTGCCCCAGATCCCTAAATGGCCCCCTCAAGGATTGAACTCACAACCCTGGATTTGGGAGGCCAGTGCTCAGCCCACTGAGCTATCCCTCCACCAAAGTAGAAAGGATATAGAATCCTTTCATCCTAGACTGTCAATTAGTATCCTTTGGCCACCAATATACTGAATGGCCATTAGATGTTCATTTATGTGAAGTGGGTTGGTGGTTCCAGTTAAATTCCCAGAGGCAGATCCCCACAATCAGAAAAACACCATTTGTTTGGCAGTGTGAGTGAAGTTTGCATTTCTGCTGCTCATGTTGTTACTGTTATATAGATGGAAGACTTCAATCTCCAGTGTTGTCTATTTGACAGCTTCCTTCAGCACTACATATACACACCAGAAATATATACCTTCCTGGGATGCTGCAAAGCAGTGCTGTGGTAAAAGCAGGAGCTGGATGCTCATTTGTGTATTTCAATAATAACATCATAAAGCTTCATATGGGTGCAATAGCTTATATACAGGATTGTGAAATTGTACACTGAAGTCTTATTTTTGCCTGTTGTTTCTAGCCCTCTGTTTTCTGTCTTTGGTTTAAACCCCAAGGGCCCAGAGGCTTTCTTCAATGCCTGATACTTTGTGCACTGAGCTCGTTCATGTTTGGCTGGCATGTGCATGAAAAAGCAATACTCCTCACTATTCTTCCTTTGAGGTAAGTGACCTGTTAAGTGGTAGTTGCTCAGATTCATGTGGTTGCAGGCTATGATTGAGGAGCTTTTCAAAGGAGGATTGTCACTTTGTTTTCAGTATGATAATTCAGAGAATTCATATCTTATGTAAAACCTCTCAAACTAAAGCATCCTAATTCACTTTACATATAAGAATCATTTCATCCACCATTTAAATATAGCCCCCTCTGAGGTGGAACATATTAACTGATCGAGGGTGCAAAATAACACACACCTGCTCTAAAAGGTAGCATTACTTTTCAGGTGCTCCTAGCAATTCATCTCCTTTTAAAAGATACCTTGCATTCATGGAAAACCTTTTATCCAAGGACTTCATCATGCTTTATTAATGGTAGCTTATCCTCACAATAGCCCTTTGAGGTAAGGACTATACTAACTTTACAAATGGGCATAGAGGCACAAAGAAGCTGCATGGCTTTCAACAAATTGCTTAAGTCAAGAGTGGAATCCAGGAGTCATGACTCCTAGATAGAACTACTACATGCTTTCCTATCTTTCTTTCCATTTGAACATTGGGGGCATGTGTATTGTACATAGCATGACAATAAATTAACTTGTTTAGCTTCAGATACTTAGTAAACTTTGTGTAGGTTAACAAAAAATTAACCAGGTTGCCAAAAGCAATGCTAGCTGGCAAACTGAACCTAAATTCAGTGGCACTCTTGTGCATTCAACTGGAAATCCTGTGGCAGTTTCCATTAAATTTAAAATGGAGCTTTTAGTTGGATTAAATCTGAAAATCAAAACTACAGCCACAACATAACATTCATTGTGTGCTACAGGTTTTTATATTCACACATACCTGCATCATAGAAACTGTTATGGGGAAATCTTGGTAGCTGGAAACAGGGATATTTGGGACTTCTGGTATCCAAGAAGGCATGGTCAGTGATTTAGGATTACTGAATAAGCATGACCAGGAACGAAATTAACATTTGGCCTGTCACCTTCAGGTTTTAGAATTAATGCATTAAGATGACTGGGATAGCTCACACTTCTGAACAGTTGTTTCAGGATGCCTGCAAATTCAGACATGCATCACTGCATTGGATTACACTTACTTCCATGTTTGCTTCACAAACAGGATTTGAACATTCATTTTTACAAAGTTTAGATTCTGTAGCACAACTCTGTGGCCTGGAGTGGATTCTGTAGCTATGAAATACAGGGATCCCTATCCATAAGCATTAGTAGTTGATTAAGCAGATCTTCTCTTTAAATTGCTAAGATTTGAGATTCACTTTGTAGTATGCTATATTTGTGAAGGCCAGTCTTTTGGCTTCTGAGCCTCACTGTCACTTGACAGATGAAACAGCAGTTTGCTGTTTACCATCATTTTGTTTGTTAGGACAGTGCCTTGAGGCCAATTGGAGTCAGGGCCCCATTGTGCTAGGCCCTGTACAGACAGAGACAATCTGACCCCAAAGAGCTTAAAACTAAATGCATAAGGTAAAGGGTAAGGGAGAAGGATAGAACATACAAGCAGAGTGAACAACATGATGGCTGCAAACTTCAGTTAGTTCCTCAGTTTTTTGGTTCTGTTTAAATTAGGGCTGTCGATTAATCTCAGTTAACTCACCTGATTAACTCAAAAAAATTAATTGATTTAAAAAATGAATTGCGATTAATGGCAGTTTTAATCACACTGTTAAACAATAGAATACCAATTGAAATTTATTAAATATTTTGGATGTTTTTCTACATTTTCATATATATTGTATTCTGTATTGTAACTGAAATCAAAGTGTATATTACTTTGGCTTATAAATATTTGCAGTGTAAAAATGAAGAAGAAAAATATGTTTCAATTCACCTCATACAAGTAAGTAGTGCAATCTTTGTCATGAAAGTGCAACTTACAAATGTAGATATTGTTTTGTTACATAACTGCACTCAAAAACAAAACAATGTAAAATTTCAGAGCCCGCAAGTGCAGTCCGTCCTACTTCTTGTTCAGCCAGTCACTAAGACAAACACGTTTGTTCGCATTTACAGAAGATAATGCTGCCCTCTTCTTATTTACAGTGTCACCAGAAAGTGAGAACAGGCATTTGCATGGCACTTTTGTAGCCAGCATTGCAAGGTATTTACATGCCAGGTACGCTAAACATTCATATGCCCCTTCATGCTTCGGCCACCATTCTAGTGGACATGCTTCCATGCTGATGATGCTAGTTTAAAAAAAAAAAAAAGCGTTAATTAAATTTGTGACTGAACTCCTTGGGGGAGAATTGTATGTCTCCTGTTCTGTTTTACCCACATTCTGACATATATTTCATATTATAGCAGTCTCAGATAACGATGTGATGGGTTGAGTCACAGAAACTCCCTCAAGACTGTCACTAGATATGCTGGGATACCACTGAGAACAAACTCCCCCCCCGCCCCCGCCAGAAAAGGCTTCCCTCCACTCCCGTCTTGCTGAGCTAAACACACCAGTCTGCTCCAGCACAGACCAAGAGGTTGGGCCACACACCCCTGCAGTTCACAGAAACTAAGATTTAGCCCAGGGGCTTCTCAGTTAACAGGGACTTTCCCAGCACGTAATATTCAGTCTTTCTGGGATCCTAAACCCCGAATACATCCATTTTACTCTATATAAAACTTATATAGGGTAAAGTCATAAATTGACCACCCTCTATAACAGTGATAGAGAAAGATGCTCAGGTATTAATTACTTTGGGTTAATTAATAAAAAAAATGGTTTTATGAAGTATAAAAAATAGGATTTAAGTGGTTCCAAGTAATAACAGACAGAACAAAGTAAGTTTCCAAGCAAAATAAAACAAAACACACAAGTCTAAGCCTAACACATTAAGAAACTGAATACAGGTAAATCTCCCCCTCAGAGATGTTCTAATAAGCTTCTTTCACAGACTAGACTTCTTCCTAGTCTGGGCCCAATCCTTTTCAGACCAATGTTGTAGTTTATGGCCTGGGTCCAGCAATCACTCTCACCCCCGTAATTACAGTCCTTTGTTCCAGTTTCTTTCAGGCATCTCTTTGGGGTGGAAAGGCTGTCTCTTGAGCCAGCTGAAGACAAAATGGAGAGGCTTCCGGGGCCTTTTATATTTTCTTTCTAGTGAGCGGAAACCCTTTGTTCTTCTGTGCAAAGTCACAGCAACAAGATGGAGTTTGTAGCCACCTGGGCAAGTCACATGTCCATGAATGATTCAGCTTTTTGCAGGCCTACGCCATTGTTTACATGTTAGTTTGAATGTTCCCAGGAAAGCTCAAATGTGGATTGGCGTCTCTCCCAAAGTCCATTGTTAGTTAAGTACTCCCAGTTACTTGAATGATCCTTTCACCCTATGTTGGCCAAATCTGCCTTATGTGTTTCCTGCAGCAAACACTTTAAATACAAGCACAGAGCCAACGCTCACAACTTCAGATATAAAAACGATACATGCATACAAATAGGATGTATATATTCAGTAGATTATAACCTTTGCAAAGAAATGTTACATGGCATATCTAGCATAAAACATATTTCGGGTAAGTCATATTTACACTCATAAGCGTATTTATATAAAGCATTATGGAGTGCAGTGTCACAAATGACCAGCACATGTTGTTCATTTTAAGAACACTTTCACTGCAGATCTGACAAAATGCAAAGAAGTTACCAACTTGAGATTTCTAAAGATAGCTACAGCACTCAACCCAAGGTTTAAGAATCTGAAGTGCTTTCCAAAATCTGCAAGGGATGAGGTGTGGAGCGTGCTTTCAGAAGTCTTAAAAGAGCAACACTCCAATGCAGAGAACCTGAACCACCAAAAAAGAAAATCAACTTTCTGCTGGTGGCATCTGACTCGGATAATGAAAATGCCTCGGTCCGCACTGCTTTGGACTGTTATCAAGCAGAACCCATCATCAGCATAGATGTATGTCCTCTGGAATGGTGGTGAAGCATGAAGGGACATATGAATCTTTCGTGCATCTGGCATGTAAATATCTTGCAACGCTGGCTACAACAGTGCCATGAGAATGCCTTTTCTCACTTTCAGGTAACATTGTAAACAAGAAGTGGGCAGCATTATTTCCTGCAAATGTAAACAAACTTGTTTTTCTGAGGATTGGCTGAACAAGAAGTAGGACTGAGTGGACTAGCAGGCTCTAAAATTTTATAGTTTTATTTTTCAATGCAATGTTTTTTGTACTTAATTCTACATTTGTAAGTTCAACTTTCATTATAAAGATTGCACTAGAATACTTGTATTAAGTGAATTGAAAAATACAATTTTTGATTTTTACTGTGCAAATATTTATAATTAAATATAAAGTGAGCACTGTACACTTTGTGTTCTGTGGTGTATTTGAAAATGTAGAAAACGTCCAAAAATGTTTAAATGTATTCTATTATTGTTTAACAGCGTGATTAATCATGATTATTTTTTTTAATTGCTTGACAGCCCTAGTTTAAATCCATTTAGTGAGGTTGGGTTAGGTGGAGATTACGTAACTGGAAAAACAAAGTTGAGGGCAGGAGGTGATTGGCATGAACAACCACTTGGCACAGGAAAGAACTCTCAGTGAAGTCTGACATCAATGCCTGAATGTCCGTCCTTGAACTACTTTATACAGCTACTCAGCAGCTTCAGCCTCTGGCTGGCTGCTTCCTGTGGTTTATTTCCCCAAACCCACATAGTTTGGGGGAAAGATGCAATATGAATTCTGTGGAGGAGCGTGTCTCCCTTACACAGTTTCGGGTCTAGGGGTTGCCGAGTATAAGAAATGGCCCCTGCTGGGTACCATTTTACTTCCTCCACCGCTAGTACAGCAGTAGCTGCTTAAACTGCTCGTGTTGCTGTGGTGACTTCAGTCTGTCAACTATGACTTGTGTACTTTGGTAAAATTAGGCTTGGTTTCTAAGAGGCAAAAAGTAAATCAAAGTTCTTGTATTTTAGCTTGTTGTCTGTGGAGAGCCCAAAACATGCTGGCATTTATCTAACTCTGACAACTACAGGACATTTTTCACTCTTCCCATTGCTGTTTACTCCACCAGGTAAAGTCCCATGCTTCTGCTGCTTCTCTCTCTCTCTCTCCCCCCTCCCCTACTTCATTTAATTTTATTTCCATTTTTTCAGTGATAGCTCTGCTGCCAGAAACAGTCTAAGTACACAGTGTTGGGCATTATACTGTGTGTCCAAGAGCCACTTTCAGAAAGGTGCCATGTGAAGGAGGAGAAACTGGGTTTTGGGCAGTAACAAAAACACACTAAAGAGCAAAGTGTAAGGTTTGGGCTGTGCACATAAGTGCAGGATGGATGATTTAAATTGCTGATTTAAATCAGCAGGTAGGAATCATTAATTTAAATAATGTTTGTACTTTTTAGTTATTTTCCTAAACAGAGGCCAATTCTCATTCGTTGATAACCATTAAAACATGTTGATTTGCAACTAAATATAACCTTTACAATACATTTGGTGCTTTTTGCTAACCTGGAGTATACACTATAGCTATACGCATTTATTTAAGCAATTATATAGCTTAGCTTACATTTATTCAGAATCTTATTTTTTTCCATTTTTTATTATATTAGAAAATGGTGAATAATGCATTTATTTACTAGATTAATTTTTTACTTGTGATTGGCATCCAGCTCTATTTGGATGGAAATTCAATTAAAAATGCTCAAAACCAGCATCTTAAATGTACTGGATACATGAGGAAAAAAAATTATCAAAAAGTTTATCAAAACATGTTTTAAATGTAAAACAATTGATTCATTAAGTAAAGGCGGTATTATCTGTTGTTAATTAATTGTTTCTGGTTACCATGTCCTTCAAAATTTTCAGACTAATAGATCTCATCCTCTCACCCCAGTTTTTATTCATAGATTGGAAGAGGAAAACAATCTTTCCTGCTTTTTTCAACTTCTGCTTGGTTTCTTAACTATGAATGAACTAGTCATTTAACTGAAATAGTTGAAGAAAGTGAAATTGAAATATGCTCTCTGCAATTGCAGAGGAGACTACTGCTGTCAAAAGCTGGTTTAGCACTTCATTGAACTCTGGTCCAGGTGTTTAGCCAGTGTCTTCCACCAATTCAGTTTTTTGACTTTCTTTAAGCCATGACAGCAAACATATGCTGCTTAATATTTTTGTATTTAATTTAAATAATTGTAAAAATTATAAGTTTAGGTCTTAACACAAGCTGTCTGTTAAATTTAATTTTAAATAGGTTTATTTTTCAAAACTAAACCTGTATTTAATTTAAATTAGAAAATCCAGTTTAAATCAAATCTGATTTATCTTTTTAAAAAATCATGGATTTTTATCTACCCTGAACAAGTGTGATCTTTCCTCAAATCTAAAATCCCCAAGCCTCAAGAGAATTGGGGAATTACTTCAAAGGGCAAAAAATTTCAGTGATCAGACTACTACAGTATTTTAATAAAGATGGGTATGGAAAATTCTCATAGAATCATGTAGCCTGTCTTTGCTATCCGATCCTGGTTCTGCCACATTCCAGAGGTTCTATGCCTTCAAGTTTCCACATAATGATAAGCATCCTTCTACTGGGGGTGGGGTCTGGATTTGGACTCCCTTTGACATCTGGTGATGCTGCTCTTTAAAATGGAGGGGTTGCTGTGTTGAGAAGTGAGAAATTTCCTTTGCACTCTTACTTCCATTTATTACTTTGCCTTTTACATACTTTTTTTCCTAGTTAATCAGATAATTGGGCACTATTGGTTTTATGGAGGGTGCGGGATGGGTTTGTATAGTTTGTTTTCCAGTAGACTTGTTTTTTCTTAGTCAAACAAGGCAGGATCTAAGTATCAATCCACTATATTATATGGTTCTAATATATATTGCACTAATCACTGAAACTAATGATTCAATATGAAGAAATTTGTACAATAGATGTTATGAATGGGAAGGACCTATTGTGTCACTGATCATCATGCTGACTATGCAAGTTTGTTCCTTAACAAATAGTACATTCACTAGTCTAATTTTAGATGTTCCAAGAAATGGGACTTCTGCTACTCCCCTTTGGAGAGAGTGATTCTTATTACCTTTAATAAAAAATGCAAATTTAGTACTAAGTAGTTTAAATTATTGTATCTGTAATTTAAGGATGCTGAAACTTATAAAATAATAATCAAAAACATTGCAAGTTTGTTGAATTTTTAAAAATGTTCCTTATTTCAGAAATCACAACTAAAATACTGCTCATGCTGCTGTTCACAGTTTATAGCTTCTCTTCACTGAGGGCTCTGTTCAGGTAATAACTAAGCAAATATTTTATGTTTAGGCTATTGAAACACTTTTTGTATTACTGGAGGGTACTGTACTGTAGTGGTGGGGCTGGATGGTTTAGGAGGGTGGAACTGAGATACTACTAGTTCAGATCCAAGTCAGTAATGGCCAAACTGTGAGGTGTCAGTCCCTTTCCCAGTAGGCAGGTGTCCACATCGAAAACGTTTAACACTCCTGTTGCAAGAGAAGCCAAAGTTTTAATGAGCACAGAAACAAAACTATCCACTTGGTCCTGGAAACAGTCCATCCACATTGGGGGTTAATGCGTTGTCAGGTACAAAATTGTAATACCCCTTCTAAGGTGTACCTGTTATATAGCTAGAGAATTAGGATTTCAGTCTCCAAAGCTGTCATATGGCAGCTTTCATAATCACTGAATTTGGATGTGGTACTTTATTAACAATACAGTATAACTTGTCAAAGTGCTGAATGTTTTGACAAATACCAGCAAAGAGAGATCAACATTAATTTCTTGAAGACCCCACTATAGAGTATCTCCCAAGCCACTAACATATCTCTTAGCAATTCTAATGTGCATATCTCTATACAGTCTAGGGATGTACATGGGCTGTAGAAAACAGAAGAATCTGTGTGGAAAAGGCAATCAGTTCTCCATCTTACTCTTTGGTTTCTACCCTTTGAATGCTCTGCCAGGCTTTCTTCTGTTCTTGTTTTTTTGTTTTTGTTTTGTTTTGAAATGCTTTGAAGAGGAGAGATTTCATTCAGTCTCTGGCCCAAGGGGAAAGCTGTGATTTATGGGGGAAGTAGTGTCTTGGGTAGCAAGGGACCCTCTTCAGCAGAGGCAACTGTTATAATCTCAATGATAATGCTTAGTTCTAATGAAATCCCCTTAGCAGATGGGATGAAGCAGCATTTGTAGGAGTATGGAGGTACAAAACTGAGCTTGTTGCCAGAGGTAACCTTTTTCAACAGAGCACAGCAGCACCTTGATTTTTTTCTGAGTTGCAGTTAACTGATGGTTTGTATGCCCTCCAGGACAGTACTAACTGAATATCCACTTCTGCAAAGCTCTTCAGGGCTGAAGTTCTGTGCCTATACAATTTAGGGCCTCTGCTAGAGCTTAATTTGAGTTTCGTGGGGCTGATGCTCCTGATCATCTGAAACCTTGATTTGTTCAAGAAAGATGGTGTCCCCTGAGACCTCCCTCCCCAAATAAAGGTTTACCTGTAGTAAGAAACATATTTTAAAGAATATTTACAGTGGAAATATCTCTTTATGTAGGAATTATGAACCATCTTAAAGCTTTCTTTCTGTTATGGTGATCCAACAATATCTGGAAATATCTAGCCAGAAATAATGACCTGACATGTCCACTATCTGAATGTGGAAGAACTGGCATGCAGTGAATGTGCATCAAAGGCTGCGGAAGGTCTCATGGCTCATTTATGTTGGCAGGACGGGTGTGGGGCAAAGTGAAGTGAAATAATTACTGATGCGATTTCTGGTCTAGATTCAAGGCTGCTAAAACATGGAATCTTGTATTTGAGTTTTATAATCCAGGATTATAAAGAAATTAGTTTTTATGTTATGCTAATTACATGCTATCAAGCACTGTATTTCAGTAAGGGGCTATATCTGAAGTTCTAACTGGCTCATTATGCTGTTTAAAAACATGTTGTGACTTGGTGTATAGCAGATGGGCAAGACAAAGACTTGACAAGGGCAACATGCCTCATGTTCACTGAAAAAAAGAGAAAACTCTGAATTGAAATCACACTTAATATCTTTTTCTTTTTCTTCTCCCTCCTCCCCCCACAGAAAAGAGGGGCCTCTGCTTAACTGGCTGGAAACTATCTACCTCATTGAACTGGTGCCTCTGGAAATCTTTTGTGAAATTGTGTTTCCTTTGACCCCTTGGAAACTGAAGTTCCCTTTTATCCCTTTGTTGCTTACTTCTGTATACTGTGCTCTAGGCATCACATATGCTTGGCTCAAACTGTATGTCTCTGTCTTGACTGAATCGGTAACTGTCAGACAGAAGGCAGAATAAAGCAGCATTGGGACCAATTCCAAGTAAATCCTTTAGGAGGATTATCCAGCACTAGGGGGAGTTGTCTTCTAAGATCATGCACATTTTGAAAAGGCAGTATTACTGTGTACGGTTCATCTCTATGTATGCTGCTTTTCAGCATCTCTGAACTGTCAACTATTGTCCCTCTCATCAGAATAGCTCTTTGAAATATTGCACAGCACATGGTGAGATGCCACTTGCCCTGAATAAATTGTGAAATTTAATTGAAAAGAATATTGTATTAAAATTGTCTCTTTAAAATGTCTAGATTACTTCTCTGAAGAGAATGTGTATGGTTTCCTTGTTAATGAGTGATTTTGCCAGAAACCAGTATGGCTACTTATAATAAGGGATCACTGCTGTATAGAAGAGAACATAATGATAATCATGTACTGTGGAAAATGTAAATAAAATACTTTTTTATATTTCTGCATTAAAACCTCTTTCTGGCTGTCTTTTGAGCTGGAGGGGCATCTGTACAAATGAGGAGTAAAACTAATATACAGTGTGGAATTCGTATGCTGATCAGTTTTTTTTGCTAGACACATTTGTGAAACCCAGTGCTGAAATCTCATGAAGATCAGATACTTCTAGTTGCGCCACTATCTGACTTGTCTATTTCTGCTGCGCTGGTTTTCTCCATTTTATACCCCTGCCTCCCAAGTAATTTCATAGAATCATAGAATATCAGGGTTGGAAGGGACCCCTGAAGGTCATCTAGTCCAACCCCCTGCTCGAAGCAGGACCAATTCCCAGTTAAATCATCCCAGCCAGGGCTTTGTCAAGCCTGACCTTAAAAACCTCTAAGGAAGGAGATTCTACCACCTCCCTAGGTAACGCATTCCAGTGTTTCACCACCCTCCTAGTGAAAAAGTTTTTCCTAATATCCAACCTAAACCTCCCCCACTGCAACTTGAGACCATTACTCCTTGTCCTGTCCTCTTCTACCACTGAGAATAGTCTAGAACCATCCTCTCTGGAACCTCCTCTCAGGTAGTTGAAAGCAGCTATCAAATCACCCCCCCCCCCATTCTTCTCTTCTGCAGACTAAACAATCCCAGTTCCCTCAGCCTCTCCTCATAAGTCATGTGTTCCAGACCCCTAATCATTTTTGTTGCCCTTCGCTGGACTCTCTCCAATTTATCCACATCCTTCTTGTAGTGTGGGGCCCAAAACTGGACACAGTACTCCAGATGAGGCCTCACCAATGTCGAATAGAGGGGAACGATCACGTCCCTCAATCTGCTGGCTATGCCCCTACTTATACATCCCAAAATGCCATTGGCCTTCTTGGCAACAAGGGCACACTGCTGACTCATATCCAGCTTCTCGTCCACTGTCAACCCTAGGTCCTTTTCCGCAGAACTGCTGCCTAGCCATTCGGTCCCTAGTCTGTAGCTGTGCATTGGGTTCTTCCGTCCTAAGTGCAGGACCCTGCACTTATCCTTATTGAACCTCATCAGATTTCTTTTGGCCCAATCATCCAATTTGTCTAGGTCCCTCTGTATCCTATCCCTGCCCTCCAGTGTATCTACCACTCCTCCTAGTTTAGTATCATCCGCAAATTTGCTGAGAGTGCAATCCACACCATCCTCCAGATCATTTATGAAGATATTGAACAAAACCGGCCCCAGGACCGACCCCTGGGGCACTCCACTTGACACCGGCTGCCAACTAGACATGAAGCCATTGATCACTACCCGTTGAGCCCGACAATCTAGCCAGCTTTCTACCCACCTTATAGTGCATTCATCCAGCCCATACTTCCTTAACTTGCTGACAAGAATACTGTGGGAGACCGTGTCAAAGCATTCTGGCTATCCTTAACCATCTTGGAGAATGATAGGCACCAAATGGTAGCCAATTCTTCTGACAGAGTTGTCATAATCCCAATAAAAGCACAAGGAACATGCTGTTGGGAATATTGGGTTTCTTTATTGCTTTTGCATGATTTTGCGTGACTTTTTATAAAATAAAAATGAAAATTTTTAAAATGTTAGATATGGGATTACGTGTATCCACACAATGTGAATGTCTCCAGTACACTGCCCTAAAGAAAAGGCATTTATGATGTCTGGTGGTTCTGCAGTAGTAGAGCACAGGTTTATCTAACCTGATATGTTCACATCCTTGAAGATGCTAGTATGTAAACAGGTGATGGACTGTGCCAAACAGTCTCCTTTCTTTTCTTTTTTTTTTTTAACTCATGATGCTTGTCCTCACTACTTGGAAGGAGATTATTCCTTCCCTAAAATACCCTAATTTTAGTACCAGAGTCCCCCTGCACCAAACTTTGTAATCTCCTAATCCCTGATTTGGGGATGTGCAAGCCAATTTCTAGTTCTTCAATTAGCCTGGAAGAGGACTCTGGCCCTTATTTAGAGTGGAAACCTAAGTTAGTAGCTGATGTGGTAAGTAAAGGTGATATTTTTCAGCTATCGCTAAAAGTGTGTGTGTGTGTTTTATAAAGGTGGAAGGACATCATAGCAGTCACTAGAAGCACACACATCTTAATATATGATGAGAGAATAAATACTTCACTTTTATATATAGGTCTTGAAATGCTTTTAACACTTAAGGCTAGATTCCCAAAAGGCTTTAGGCTTTGTGATGCTCATTGTCACAACACCTGCTAGGTGTTAGGAAAAAATCACAGGACTAGCATTGTGATAGGGCCTGCGTTGGGTACCTAGGCTCCATAAACAATGCATCAGGGTGGGGGGAAGTGGTATGTGAACCACAGAAACTACCATGGTAGGTGGAGAGTTGCCTAAACTAGCCAATGGGAGATGCTGTTAAGAGCTGTATGTCACTTAATTCCCTAGACCCATTCCTTCATCCAGGTTGCAGGGAAGTGCCTGTCTCTGCTAGCAACTCACAAACAACTAGCAATTGCTTCTGAAGTCAGGTGGTTTAAGCACCTAAGTCATTTCTTGTGATGAGTTAAGCATGGGTTGCATGCCACACAAAATGGCTGGAAGTGGAGGTGTCTGCCTTAAAACTTCTTGCTCAGTGGTTAGAGCACTCACTTGGGATGTGGGAGTGAGGTTCAATGTTCCCCACAGCAGGAGTGGGGGAGGAGAAAGGATTTGAACAGGGATCTAGCTTTCAGGAGAGTGTTCTGATTACTGAGCTATGGGATATTCTGATACAGGCCCCTTCAGTCTTCTGATGAAGCTGTTCCATTGTGGATACATAGCCAGTGAAGCAGATGACCTTGGGTCTCCTGCCTCCTAGATACGTACCCTAATCACTGGGTTACAGACTAATTCTCTGCCCAATGACTCAAACAGTTAATACTGATCATTAAAAAGTTGTTGGGCCAGAAACAGCTCAGAAAAGGTAAAGTTGATGCCTTAGGAAAGGGGGGTTACATTCAGGAATTTGAGCACGATCTGTAGGGATTATTGTGTAGTTTAGCGGAATCGCCATGCTTTGGAGTAGGGGATTCAGCTAAACCATGTCTGGTCCACGCCCCCTTCTGTTTCAGCTGGGTGGGGCATCCAGCGACCCGTGGCTGCATTTCTGCGGGATCAGGTGCGATCTGGACACGGATTGAACCGCTAAGGCGATTGGAAGGGGAGGATGTTTCTGGTCTGGGTACTTGAAGTTTGAAGATTCATGTAGTAAATCTCGGGGGACTTAGAAACACCCTCCCCTGCAATGGGGCCCCAAACGAGGACCCACCCTAGTCAACCCCATTCCCTCCCTTCCACTGCACCCCGCTCTCTCCCCGTGCAGGGCGCCACTCTGGCTGGGGGACTGTCAGCGCGGCGGAACCTTGGTGTCGCGGCTGCCGCGGGCTGGCGGGTCGCTTTTCGGGGCGGTACCAGCTGTTGTCCTTGAGCTGGCGGGGCCGGGTGCGTCGCTGCGCGCGGTCCGGGCACCATGGTGTTCTTGCCCGACGAGTCGCGGGGGCTGCCCCCGCCGCCCATCGTGAACAGGAACTCGGTGTGGATGGGCCTGGTGGGCTGGGCGGTGGCCCTCGTGGACAACGCCTTCAACCGGCGCCCGGTCATACGAGCTGGTGAGGGAGGGAGCTGGCGAACAGGGCCTGCGGTGGGGCTGGGACTCGGACTGGGGAGCCGGCAGGGGCAGGAGGGAGGGTGGGGGGGCTGAGAGGCTAGTAGAGGAAGGGAGGCTGCGGGGGGGTTGGGAGGCTGTTGGAGGGAGGCTGCGGGGGGGGGGGGCTGAGAGGCTGTTGGAGGGTGGGGCAGGAGGGAGGCTGCGGGGGGGGGCCTGAGAGGCTGTTGGAGGGTGGGGCAGGAGGGAGGCTGTGGGGGGGGCCTGAGAGGCTGTTGGAGGGAGGGACAGGAGGGAGGCTGTGGGGGGGCTGAGAGGCTGTTGGAGGGTGGGGCAGGAGGGAGGCTGCGGGGGGGGGGCTGAGAGGCTGTTGGAGGGTGGGGCAGGAGGGAGGCTGCGGGGGGGGCTGAGAGGCTGTTGGAGGGAGGGGTAGGAGGGAGGCTGCGGGGGGGGTGAGAGGCTGTTGGAGGGAGGGGTAGGAGGGAGGCTGCGGGGGGGGCTGAGAGGCTGTTGGAGGGTGGGGCAGGAGGGAGGCTGCGGGGGGGGGCTGAGAGGCTGTTGGAGGGGGGGGCAGGAGGGAGGCTGCGGGGGGGGGGCCTGAGAGGCTGTTGGAGGGTGGGGCAGGAGGGAGGCTGCGGGGGGGCTGAGAGGCTGTTGGAGGGTGGGGCAGGAGGGAGGCTGTGGGGGGGGCCTGAGAGGCTGTTGGAGGGTGGGGCAGGAGGGAGGCTGCGGGGGGGGGCTGAGAGGCTGTTGGAGGGTGAGGCAGGAGGGAGGCTGCGGGGGAGGCCTGAGAGGCTGTTGGAGGGAGGGACAGGAGGGAGGCTGTGGGGGGGCTGAGAGGCTGTTGGAGGGTGGGGCAGGAGGGAGGCTGCGGGGGGGGCCTGAGAGGCTGTTGGAGGGAGGGACAGGAGGGAGGCTGTGGGGGGGCTGAGAGGCTGTTGGAGGGTGGGGCAGGAGGGAGGCTGCGGGGGGGGGCTGAGAGGCTGTTGGAGGGAGGGGTAGGAGGGAGGCTGCGGGGGGGGCTGAGAGGCTGTTGGAGGGAGGGGTAGGAGGGAGGCTGCGGGGGGGGCTGAGAGGCTGTTGGAGGGTGGGGCAGGAGGGAGGCTGCGGGGGGGGGGCCTGAGAGGCTGTTGGAGGGTGAGGCAGGAGGGAGGCTGCGGGGGGGGGCTGAGAGGCTGTTGGAGGGAGGGACAGGAGGGAGGCTGTGGGGGGCCTGAGAGGCTGTTGGAGGGTGGGGCAGGAGGGAGGCTGCGGGGGGGGGCTGAGAGGCTGTTGGAGGGAGGGACAGGAGGGAGGCTGTGGGGGGGCTGAGAGGCTGTTGGAGGGTGGGGCAGGAGGGAGGCTGCGGGGGGGGCCTGAGAGGCTGTTGGAGGGTGGGGCAGGAGGGAGGCTGCGGGGGGGGCTGAGAGGCTGTTGGAGGGTGGGGCAGGAGGGAGGCTGCGGGGGGGGCTGAGAGGCTGTTGGAGGGTGGGGCAGGAGGGAGGCTGTGGGGGGGCTGGGAGGCTGTTGGAGGGAGGGACAGGAGGGGGGCTGAGAGGCTGTTGCAGGGTGGCTGCGGGGGGGAGGGAGGCTGCAGGGGGGGCTGGGAGGCTGTTGGAGGGAGGCTGCGGGGGCCGGGGGGGGCAGGACTGAGGTTGTCTGTTGGGCTTTAGGAGAGACTGTTTGGGAGGCAGTAGGGAGAAGATGCCTGGGGTGAGCTGCTGGGGATTGTGTGTGTGGAAGGGGATTCTGTAGGCAGTGATCTAGGAGGGACCAGTGAATAACTCCTGGTGGAAGAAGGGATTTATTATTATTTTATTTATTGTGGTAGGTTCTAGGACCCCCAGTTGTGTACCAGGGCTCCATTGTGCAAAGCATGGTACAAACGCACAACAAAAAGATTGTCCCTGACCCAGGGCTGGAGCACCCACAGAAAAAAATTAGTGGGTGCTTAGCACCCACTGGCAGCCAACTCTTCCCCTCCATCCCAGCACCTCCTGTCCACCGCAATCAGCTTTTCCACAGCTTGCATGAGGCAGTGAGGGGAAGGAGCGAGTGTGACGTTCCCCTCTGGTGTTATCTGGACCGGTGATCTGTTAGGTCACTCCAATCCTTGACTTTGGGAGCCAGCCTGACCCCGCTCTGCTTTGCGAACCCCCAATGCTGGGCTGTTCACGTCCAGCCTTTGGTATGTAAGCTGTTTCTTGGATTGTGCAACCGAATGACATTAGCCAATATTTCTGGTCACAGACACAAGCCTAGGAACCTCCATCTTGTAGTGTCCAGTTATGCCCGCTGGACTCTGCAAGCTTATATGAGTTCATCAACTTAACAAAGAAATTGATATGTACCAGGCTTGTTATCCCAAGGGGAGACTCTGACACACCTCAAACCAAACGCACTGCTTCAGGTAGAATAAACAAACATCTTTATTAACTAGAAAGATACATTTTAAGTGATTATAAGTCAAAGTGTAACAAGTAGGATTTGGTCAAATGAAATAAAAGCAAAATGCATTCTAGGCTGATCTTCACACTTTCAATGCCCTTACAAACTTAGATGCTTCTCACCACAGGCTGGCTGGTTGCTCTTCAGCCAGGCTCTCTCCCCTTTGATCAGTGCTTCAGTCGCTTGGTGTGGCGTCTGGTAGGCGTAGGTGGAAGAGAGAGGAAGAGCATGGCAAACATCTCTCCCTTTTATCATGTCTTTTCTTCCCTCTTGGCTTTGCTCTCTTCTCTGCCCCCCCTGCCCTCTTCAGAGTCAAGTGAGCATTACCGCATCACAGTCCCATACTGACCAAAGGAAGGGGGGTGACTCATTCAAACAGATTCTTTTTTTGTTGCCTAGGCTAGCGTCCTTTGTTCCTGTGAGGCTGGGCTGGGTTTGTTTAATACCTGCCCTGATCAGGTGTGAACTGCCTCTCTGCTCTTGGAGAGTTTTTGCCTGCGCTCATTTTAAGCCATGAGGATACATTTTCAGCCTCATAACTATATACATGAAATTATAACCTATAACATTACTGTAACAGTTATTATAACATCACTATACCGACAGTGTTCAGTGTATCGTGAGCCTTCTGAAGACACCCGACATGACAAACTTTGCGTTGGATACAACACAATCATTTTACAAGGATGAACATGGGGGTGCTGGGTGTTCATCCGAGGTACAGAGTGTCCCAGCGGGGATGGGGTGTGCTCAGGGGAGGGGGCAGAACTGGGTGGGAAGAGGTGGGATGGGGTGGGAAGAGGCAGAGTGGGGGCTTGGGAGAAGGGAGGTGGGGCAGGGCCTGGGGCAGAGCGGGGGCGGGAAGAGGCAGGGCAGGGGTGGGGACTTGGAGGAAGGAGTTGGGTGTGGGCGGGGCCTTGAGCAGAGCAGGAATGGGAAGGGGCTGGAGCAGGGACTTGGAGGAATGAGTCAGGTTGGGGCAGGGCCTGGAGCGGAGCTGGGGGGTTGAGCACCCCCGGGGCCTTGAGGAAGCCAATGCCTGTGATGGGGTGAATCTATACCTCATTGAGGTATCTAATCCCCATACACCCCCAGCCCTGATAGTGCCCCTGGGCCTACAAAGCAGATGTGAGACTCTTACCAATAATGCCTCTATCTCTCCCCATTTCCTGTGGGGGGCTTTTCCACAACTACTGTCAGCTGACAGGTGTGGACTCTGATGGGAATCTTTCCATTTTCCACTTTGCTTATCCTGAACACTTGATAGTGACAGTCTCATCTGTATCATGTACCCCTGGTTTTATTCTGGAAGATGAATGTGATCAGACTCAGAGCCCGTCAAGACCTCCTTCTCTGTAGTCCTAGGGATCTAGGTGTATGTCTATCGATCTTGACTGAGGTTTCAGATGAAGGTGTAACACCGTCATTTCCACTGCCCAGTCCCTGATGGTACATGGGAAAATTCCTTCCCTCCACCCCCATTCCTGGTGATCCGTTCTGTGCATGTGAGCAAGCATTGTCCTAATCCTAGTTAGGCATCTACTTCCATCAATATCCTGAGAGCCTAAGTAATCATTTGTCTTTTTCTTGGGGATTCTTCCTGTATCCAAGTTACTAATCTCCAGACCATGGCTCTAATAATAATCAGATTGTGCGAAGTCACCTGTAATAAATATTCAGCAATCTGGGTGGCTTTAGTTTAAGTTGGAATCTTAAACATAGTGACTGTTGCAGCCTTCATGTTGAAGGCTGATACCTTCAGAATGCATCCCTAGCACCGATGAGACTAAGGCTGCTATTTTTGTGGGTCTGAATTTTTAACAAACACATGTTGAAAGCAGGGGGAAAGAAAAATCATAACTTCCATGTGTAGCAATGATATCTATAACATTACTTATCGTTTTCTCTGGATTTTTTTTCCACGTTGCAGGATTACACCGTCAGGTCCTGTATGCCACTGTGGGCTGGTGTGTTGGATATTATATCAGTAAACGTGCAGACTATATTCATGCTAAACTGGACAGAGATCTGATGGAATACATTAGGCAACATCCGGAAGATTTTAAGGAAAAAGGTATACTGAGTTGCTGTTTTAAGAAAGACATTGCAAACTAGTTAATAGGTGATAAATTCTGGTATGCCCAAGTCAGAATACAGTCTTTCAGAACAGGCCACAACTGGCTAGTATCACCTCTTTGACTGAGTCACAATTTAAAGTGATCTAGAAAGTCAGGAAAGTTATGATAGAGAAATGAACCTTTCTTACTCAACAGATCTGCTGCCTTGGTGGTTTTCTGTTGTTTCCATTTACTTCACTGAGAAAATAAGCTTTTAAAAGTAAGCACTGCAGAGGCAATATAGCTGTGGAGGAGCAAACTGAATTATAGATGTTAGAGATGTCGGAGACCTAGTTTATGATTTTTTGTATTTTGGTAACCAAGACTGGGGCCCTTCTTTGCTAGGCACTTTGCTAACTTATGGTGAGAGATGGCCCCTGACCCAAACAGCTTACCATCTAAATGATAGTAGGTTATCCATTGTGGGGCTGTTCTCCACAATATGTGTTGTCCCTTGTGTTTCTGGATTTAAACATCCCATTTAATGGGCTTCTACCACCTCCTCTGGAGGCTGTTCCATTGCTTCAAAGGTTTTACTAGATTCTCTGATCTTATCTGATACCAGTAGGAACTGTCTATTAAATTCCCACTACAGCTCTTGTGGTGATGATATGAGGCAGACCAAACCCAGCTTGTTTTTCAGATCCACTTTGTCAGCTGGGAACTAGGTAGGGGGAAATGACTTTGTATATTTTGTTCTGGAATAATTGAGAGAATGAATGTGGACCCTGCCTCCCTCCAGAGGCCTTTGTACCGAATCACACTTCAACTTAAATCTCCATGAACTGCAGTGTTTGCATCAACAGCATCCTTTGGCCAATTTTTCAGAGAACTATCCACAATGATTCCAAGATCTCTTTCTTGAGTCATAACAGCTAATTTAGACTCCATCATTTTATATGTATAGTTGGATTTATGTTTTCCAATGTGCATTATTTTGCATTTATCAACATTGAATTTCATTTTGCCATTTTGTTGCCTTGTCACCCAGTTTTGTGAGATCCCTTTGCAACTCTTTGCAGTCTGCATGGGACTTAACTATCTTGAGTAGTTTTGTATCATCTGCAAATTTTGCCACCTCACTGTTTATCCTCTTTTCCAGGTCATTTATGAGTATGTTGAACAGCACGTGTCCCAGTACAGACCTCTGGGGGCACCACTATTTATCTCTCTCCATTCTGAAAACTGACCATTTATTCCTGCCGTTTGTTTCTGATCTTTTAACCAGTTACCGATCCATGAGAGGACTTTTCCTCTTATCCCATGACACATTACTTTGCTTAAAAGCCTTTGTTGAGAGAACTTGTCGCAGGATTTCTGAAAGTCTAAGTACAATGTATCCACTGGATCACTCTTGTGTTCATAGACATTAAGGTCAGAAGGGACCATTAAGATATCTAGTCAGTCTGACCTCCTGCACAATGCGGGCCACGGAATCTCACCCACCCACCCCTGCAATAAACCTCTCACCTATGTCTGAGCTATTGAAGTCCTCAATTCATGGTTTAAAGACTTCAAGGTGCAGAGAATCCTCCGGCAAGTGACCCGTGCCCCATGCTACAGAGGAAGGCGAAAAAACCCCAGGGCCTCTTCCAGTCTGCCCTGGAGGAAAATTCCTTCCCGACCCCAAATATGGTGATCAGCTGAACCCTGAGTATGTGGGCAAGACTCACCAGCCAGATACCCAGGAAAGAATTCTCTGTAGTAACTCAGATCCTACCCCATCTAACATCCCATCACAGGCCATTGAGCTTATTTACCATGAATATTTACCATGCTTTTCTGAAAATCTAAGTACACTATATCCACTGGATCCCCCTTGTCCACATGCTTGTTTACCCCCTCAAAGAATTTTAGTAGATTGGTGAGGCATGATTTCCTTTTACAGAAATCATGTTGACTCTTTCCCAACAAATTGTGTTCATCTACGTGTCTGATAATTCTGTTCTTCGTTATAGTTTCAACCAATTTGCCCGGTACCAAAGTTAGGCTTACTGGCCTGTAATTGCCAGGATTGTCTCTGGAGGCTTTTTTTAAAAATTGGCATCACTTTAGCTATCCTCCAGTCATTTGGTGCAGAAGCTGATTTAAATGATAGGTTACAGACTACCAGTTAGTAGTTCTGCAATTCCACATTGAGTTCCTTCAGACCTCTTGGGTGAATACCATCTGGCCCTGGAGACTTTTTAATTTATCAATTTGTTCCAAAACCTCCTCTGACACCTCAGTCTCACAGTTCCTCAGATTTGTCACCTAAAAAGAATGGCTCAGGATGAGGATTCTCCCTCACATCTTCAGCTGTGAATACTGATGCAAAGAATTCATTCAGTTTCTCCACAATGGCCTTATCCCCCTCAAGTACTCTTTTAGCATCTTGATCGTCCCATGGCTTCAACTTTGTTCCACTGCTATAATTTTAATAGTTCTGGAATATTGTCTCCTCATGCAGTCTAAAACTGTTGGCATAGAGGTAGGAAAGGAGGGCAGTTAGTGTGCAGCTGTGACCATTCTTTTCAGAAACTGATGAGAAATGGCTATTGAACCCACTGTGATCCCATTAGAGGCAGGCTGGAAATTGTACTTAGATTAACATAGTGAACCATAGACTACTTCTCTGTGATTCAGGCTTTGTGTGCACTCATTATAGATTAGAATCATAGAATATCAGGGTTGGAAGGGACCTCAGGAGGTCATCTAGTCCAACCCCCTGCTCAAAGCAGGACCAATCCCCAATTAAATCATCCCAGCCAGGGCTTTGTCAAGCCTGACCTTAAAAAATTCTAAGGAAGGAGATTCTACCACCTCCCTAGGTAATGCATTCCAGTGTTTCACCACCCTCCTAGTGAAAAAGTTTTTCCTAATATCCAACCTAAACCTCCCCCACTGCAACTTGAGACCATTACTCCTTGTCCTGTCCTCTTCTACCACTGAGAATAGTCTAGAACCATCCTCTCTGGAACCTCCTCTCAGGTAGTTGAAAGCAGCTATCAAATCACCACCCCACCCCCCCATTCTTCTCTTCTGCAGACTAAACAATCCCAGTTCCCTCAGCCTCTCCTCATAAGTCATGTGTTCCAGACCCCTAATCATTTTTGTTGCCCTTCGCTGGACTCTCTCCAATTTATCCACATCCTTCTTGTAGTGTGGGGCCCAAAACTGGACACAGTACTCCAGATGAGGCCTCACCAATGTCGAATAGAGGGGAACGATCACGTCCCTCGATCTGCTGGCTATGCCCCTACTTATACATCCCAAAATGCCATTGGCCTTCTTGGCAACAAGGGCACACTGCTGACTCATATCCAGCTTCTCGTCCACTGTCAACCCTAGGTCCTTTTCCGCAGAACTGCTGCCTAGCCATTCGGTCCCTAGTCTGTAGCTGTGCATTGGGTTCTTCCGTCCTAAGTGCAGGACCCTGCACTTATCCTTATTGAACCTCATCAGATTTCTTTTGGCCCAATCATCCAATTTGTCTAGGTCCCTCTGTATCCTATCCCTGCCCTCCAGTGTATCTACCACTCCTCCTAGTTTAGTATCATCCGCAAATTTGCTGAGAGTGCAATCCACACCATCCTCCAGATCATTTATGAAGATATTGAACAAAACCGGCCCCAGGACCGACCCCTGGGGCACTCCACTTGACACCGGCTGCCAACTAGATACGGAGCCTTGATCACTACCCGTTGAGCCCGACAATCTAGCCAACTTTCTACCCACCTTATAGTGCATTCATCCAGCCCATATTTCTTTAACTTGCTGACAAGAATACTGTGGGAGACCGTGTCAAAAGCTTTGCTAAAGTCAAGAAACAATACATCCACTGCTTTCCCTTCATCCACAGAACCAGTAATCTCATCATAGAAGGCCATTAGATTAGTCAGGCATGACCTTCCCTTGGTGAATCCTGACTGTTCCTGATCACTTTCCTCTCATGTAAGTGCTTCAGGATTGATTCTTTGAGGACCTGCTCCATGATTTTTCCGGGGACTGAGGTGAGGCGGACTGGCCTGTAGTTCCCAGGATCCTTCTTCTTCCCTTTTTTAAAGATGGGCACTACATTAGCCTTTTTCCAGTCATCTGGGACTTCCCCCATTCGCCACGAGTTTTCAAAGATAATGGTCAACAGCTCTGCAATCACAGCCGCCAGTTCCTTTAGCACTCTCGGATGCAACTCGTCCAGCCCCATGGACTTGTGCACGTCCAGCTTTTCTAAATAGTCCCTAACCACCTCTTTCTCCACAGAGGGCTGGCCATCTACTCCCCATGCTGTGATGCCCAGCGCAGCAGTCTGGGAGCTGACCTTGTTCGTGAAGACAGAGGCAAAAAAAGCATTGCGTACATTAGCTTTTTCCACATCCTCTTTCGCTAGGTTGCCTCCCTCATTCAGTAAGGGTCCCACACTTTCCTTGGCTTTCTTCTTGCTGCCAACATACCTGAAGAAACCCTTCTTGTTACTCTTAACATCTGTTGTTAGCTGCAGCTTCAGGTGCGATTTGGCCCTCCTGATTTCATTCCTACAGGCCCGAGCAATATTTTTATACTCTTCCCTGGTCATATGTCCAACCTTCCACTTCTTGTAAGCTTCTTTTTTATGTTTAAGATCCGCTAGGATTTCACCGTCAAGCCAAGCTGGTTGCCTGCCATATTTACTATTCTTTCGACTCATCGGGATGGTTTGTCCCTGTAACCTCAACAGGGATTCCTTGAAATACAGCCAGCTCTCCTGGACTCCTTTCCCCCTCATGTTATTCCCCCAGGGGATCCTACCCATCCGTTCCCTGAGGGAGTCGAAGTTTGCTTTCCTGAAGTCCAGGGTCTGTATCCTGCTGCTACCCTTTCTTCCCTGTATCAGGATCCTGAACTCAACCTACTCATGGTCACTGCTTCCCAGATTCCCATCCACTTTGCTTCCCCCACTAATTCTTCCCACTTTGTGAGCAGCAGGTCAAGAAAATCTCCCCCTCTAGTTGGTTCCTCTAGCACTTGCACCAGGAAATTGTCCCCTACGCTTTCCAAAAACTTCCTGGATTGTCTATGCACCGCTGTATTGCTCTCCCAGCAGATATCAGGAAAATTTAAAGTCACCCATGAGAACCAGGGCATGTGATCTAGTTGCTTCTGCGAGTTGCCGGAAGAAAGCCTCATCCACCTCATCCCCCTGGTCCGGTGGTCTATAGCAGACTCCCACCACGACATCACTCTTGTTGCTCACACTTCTAAACTTGAGACACTCAGGTTTTTCTGCAGTTTCGTACCGGAGCTCTGAGCAGTCATACTGCTCCCTTACATACAGTGCTACTCCCCCACCTTTTCTGCCCTGCCTGTCCTTCCTGAACAGTTTATAACCATCCATGACAGTACTCCAGTCATGTGAGTTATCCCACCAAGTCTCTGTTATTCCAATCATGTCATAATTCCTTGACATCACCAGGACCTCCAGTTCTACCTGCTTGTTTCCAAGGCTTTGTGCATTCGTATATAAGCACTTGAGATAACCTGCTGATCGCCCCTCATTCTCAGTATGAGGCAGGAGCCCTCCCCTCACAGACGTTCCTGCCTGTGCTTCCTCCCAGTATCCCGTTTTCCCACTTACCTCAGGGCTTTGGTCTCCTTCCCCCGGTGAACCTAGTTTAAAGCCCTCCTCACTAGGTTAGCCAGCCTGCTCGCGAAGATGCTCTTCCCTCTCTTCGTAAGATGGAGGCCGTCTCTGCCCAGCACTCCTCCTTCATGGAACACCATCCCATGGTCAGAGAATCCAAAGCCTTCTCTCCGACACCACCTGCGTAGCCATTCGTTGACTTCCACGATTCGACGGTCCCTACCCAGGCCTTTTCCTTCCACGGGGAGGATGGACGAGAACACCACTTGCGCCTCAAACTCCTTTATCCTTCTTCCCAGAGCCACGTAGTCCGCAGTGATCCGCTCAAGGTCATTCTTGGCAGTATCATTGGTGCCCACGTGGAGAAGCAGGAAGGGGTAGCGATCCGAGGGCTTGATGAGTCTCGGCAGTCTCTCCGTCACATCGCAAATCTTAGCCCCTGGCAAGCAGCAGACTTCTCCGTTTTCCCGGCGAATTACATTTGTTTGCAAGAATGGAAACTTCGCTCTTGATTAGTCACTAGGGTGCCAGTGTGTGTGTGTGTGTGTGTGTGTGACAAAAGTAAAAGGTATCAAGCTAGTGACAGACCTATTCTGAGTTTTCTCCTTTCTGAAGGGTCATGGAGACGATAGGGGTGTTTTAACTCCTCCTATAACTTTTTCAAGACATACCTTTTGCCATCGTTTTATTTCCCTTCCCACTTAACACAACCCCATCTTCTGCTAGCCATGTTCACCAAAACCTGCCTGTCAAGCAGAGGGGAAAACTGCCACTTCAGAGGGTTTCTTCATTTCCCAGCCGAATCAGATATTAAGTGGAGTTTAGCCTGATTACTTCCTCCCCAATCTCTGGGTATTAAAAGCCTGATTCAAAGTCCATTGAATTAAGTGCAACATTCTTCATTTGGCCAGGAGCAGTAATCCTCAATTTACCTAGATTGCAACGTTCACTTTATCGACAAACATGCCAGGTGAAATAAGCCTTAGTAGAAACGTTATGGCTCCATAGTACAATAGAATCTTGCTAACTAGCTTTGCCTGAGAGAGCCATGGTGACTGAATTTTAGAAAATTAGCAATGATGGGAAGAGGGACTCAAGTTTACTGCCTAGCAAAATATATTTGGTTAAGTGGAGTTTAGTTATGCTTTTCCATTATGTGCCAGTAAATATTCTGTAGAAGTAATGAAGTTCTTGATAGTGAGACCTCTTTATAGGGCTCTGCTACTAAACCTTCACTGGGAAGGGGAGAGAGGAATGTTTAGTTTGTGAAGCAAAGTGCTACTGTAGTAAAGCCTGATCCAAAACCCACTGGAGTTAATGAAAGACAGGATCCCATTAACTTCAGATGACTTTGGATCTGGCCTGTAGCAAATGTTCTGATTTACTGATTATTGATCAATAACAAACCCTCTCTAAATGCTGAATAAGCTTTCGTAATTGTACTTGATTACCTTTTGTAGATAAGAAAATCCTAGCTGAGGTACTGGAGGACTTCCATCCAATTCGCTGAAAACTTCTCAAGAACTACAGACTTGTTCACCAGATCGTGTTTCGTGAGACCACTCCCAAATATATTTGAGCAGACTGTATGTCAGTTATTGTTCAAATGCCACTGGTTGAAAAACAAAACAAAAAAAACACACTTACTGTATTCTTATAATTAAAACTATGAATAATTAGTGTGTTCCATTTGTTGTTAATATTTATCTCAGTATTTTGCAATGCATTTAGCTCTTTTATTCTATTTAAATGTTAGTTTTGAGTTGCCTGTTAACTATTGTGAAATGAGAACTACTGTACCAAAGAAAATCGTGGAGGTCAGTTACTAGTCTGTTGATGTAGAGGAAAATACAGGTCCCCTTCTTCCTGAGAGCGAAATTTAATCCCTGCCTTCTGTTATTGTTAACGCATTCTTTGAGTCTTGGTCACACTGTGGCCTTGCCTATGCGGAGCTCATTGCAGGATTGGGGCCAAAGTTAGCCTTGCTAGGAAGGGTTTCCATACTGGCTGAGAGAGAACGCAGTATTGACAAGGCATCCATACTTGATCCCCTTTAGGATCCTATTCTCCACTTGCTTTCTCTCTGTTGTTATTACTTGGATCCAAATTTTTCCAGCTTTGGTGCCTAAAGTTAGGCCCACAAATCCATATCTAGGCACCAACGTTTGTTGTTTTTTCTTTTCCCCAGAGATGCTGAGATCCACAATTCCTCAACTTCAGTGGGAATTGCAGGGGCTCAGCATCTCTGAAGATCAGGCCACTTATTTAAATGCCTAAATACAGATGTCTCTAAAATTAGACATTGAAACAAAGTTGTTGACCTATAGGGTGGTGTGACCCAGTCTCTTTCCTCATTATTGAGTTGAGATCCAAGACAAATATCTGAAAAATTAGTTAAAGTTTAACTCCTGAATAAGCTTTTCCAAGTTTGCACAAACTGCTCTCTCATGCCCTTGGCACACATCCTGGTTTATAACTTTTGGGCCATTCTTTAAGCTCATGACCCTTGTTTGGTGCAGAATTTGTTGCTGTATTTAAACCTTTTATTTTGCTGCTGTTACTGTTCCAACTTTTCTTCATCCATGTATAGAATCCTGGAAATGTTGGACTGGAAGGGACCTCAAGTGGTTGTCTGTTCTAGTCCATCTCCTCACACTGAAGCAGGGTTAAGTATACCTACACCATCCCTGACAGGTGTTTGTCTAATCTGTTCTCTAAAACCTCCAGAGATGGGGATTTCGTAGCCTCCCTAGGTAACTATCCTAATCATTAGAACGATTATCTTAATATCTAACCTAAATCTTCCTTTCTGCAAATTAAGCTGATTACTTCTTGTCCTTCCCTTGTATGTGGAAAGCAATTGGTCACGATCCTCTTTATAACAACCTTCTACATATTTGAAGACTGTTATCAGGTCCCCTCTCATCCTTCACTTCTCTAGACTAAACATTCCAAATTCTTTCTGCCTTTCCTCATAGATCATGTTTTCTAAACCTCTTATCATTTTTGTTGCTCTCACCTGGACCCCACCAGTGCCAAGTACAGTGGGACAGTTACCTCCCAAGTCTTCCTGTTAATACAGCCCAGAATGACATTTGCCTTTTTCTCAACAGCATCACACTGTTGACTCATGTTCCATTTGTGATCACTAGAACCCCCAGATCCTTTTCTGCAGTACTGCTGCAAAGCCCGTTATTCCCCATTTTTCCTTCCTAAGTGTAGTACTTTGCACTTGTCTTTATTGACTTTCCGCTTATTGATATCAGACCCACTCTCCAATTTATCAAGATCATTTTGAATTCTAATCCTGTCTTCGAAAGCACATGTAACCCTTCCCAGTGTGGTGTCACCTGCAGATTTTATAAGTGTACTGTCCACTCCATCAGCCACATAGTTAATGAAAATACTGAATAATGCCTGATCTAGGAAAGACTTAGTGGGAACACCACTTGATAAACTAATCTCTCAAATTGGTTTCCCAAGATGTGCTGTTAACAAATTACTCCAACGCTACTAAATCCCAACGTACAGCAATCTTATCTAAGGCACTGCCTTTACTTCCTGCAGTGTCTGAAATTAATCTTCAGAATGCCTCTTGCCTAGAGGAGCCATTACAGTTTGATCTCTGCTGAGGTAGCATGCCCTCTGCTTTTGTCACTTAGCTCCAGTGTAACATGTCAGTAATCTTTCCTGCCTCCAGAGGACACGTGGCAGAGACTTGATTAACCTTCCTTAATCAGGTTGCCTCCATCACTGTTTCTGCTTAAAAGTGACTTTTAAATTTTGAGACTAAAATACTTTGTTCATTTTCTCTACCTTCTAAACATTACTTTGAGGGGGGAATATTTTGAATGATAAATATGCTGGGTAAGAAGGAATATGGGTTATTGTATAATAACTACTGTGCAGTGACCACCTAATGGGAAAGCAGAACCACTTTCTTCCATGTGATCTGCAACAATTGTTGTGCCTCTGCCCTAGCAGTGAACAAACAACATTCCCAGAGCTGTGTTGAGATCAGACAATTATGATGCACAACCCAAAAGCCGGGGTATACAGTGCAATGTACAGTAGTTTGGGAGTTTATAGAAGCAAACCAACTGACAAGTAACAAATGGTGAAATCAGCAAGGCGTACATTGGCTCTGTTTAAAACATGGCAGGGGAAAGGGAGGGGGCATACTTTTTGTTAAGTGATTGAAACCCCGTATTTTTATTCCCTTCCTTTGACTATCCCATTTGTCTGTTGTGGTATGTTTTGTACAAGCAGCCAGCTAAAGCTGTTAGTGAACAATAGGTTTATCCTGCACCCAGGAGAGTGGACAAATATCCTGTAGTAGATCTGCCAGTAACACTTATCTGAATCAACTAGCACTGTGCTTTCTGCTGGAAGCAGTCATCACCTTTCTTCCCAAGAGCTAAAGTGTTTCCCCTCCTGCCTCATTCCCAGACAACCTGACCTTCACTAATGGGTGGCGGGTATCATAGGATGCGGGAGGCTGTGCCTCCCTACACAGCCTGGCGTGGTCCTGCCCATGCTCTGCCCCAGGAGTCCTCCTGCAGTTCCCAGTGCTCTGCCCTGGATGGGGCTGGGGCTGGCCAGCCTGCCGCAGGGACTTGGGGCAGCTGGCACTGGGGTCACGCCGGCCATCTGGCACTCCGGGACTGGGGGCACTGCTGCTGTGCTGCCCGGTGCACTGGGGCTGGGGCTGCTGCGCTGCCCGGTGCACTGGGGCTGGGAGCCACAGTGGGGTGCTCTGGGCTCCTGTGGGAGGAGGGGGTACAGGAGGGGCAGGCCTCAGGTAGAAGGGGAGGGGCCAGGGGCTAGCCTCCCCCAGTGGCTGGGTCATTGGCTGCCCATGACTTCACTGGTGTAGGGAGAGGAAAAACTCCCATGAGTAAAATGCTGACCCCCTTGAAGTCATGACTAGCAATCATCACATGTCATTTTTTCTTTCCCTCCTCTTCTCTAAAAGGAGAAATTGAGTGGGTTTTTTAATAAGTAATTTAATGTGTTACATCCCCTGTGCTCTGTGGGTGTTAGAGAAGCAGATTGAAAACATGCACCTTTATGCTTGGAGTGGAACATGGTGAGGTTGGTGAAGTTTTTAGCTCCTTGGGGAGTTCATTCCATAGCCTTGGACCAGCCCTTGAGAAAACCCTGTCTCCTTCACCAGCAGCCTTTATGCTTGAGGTACAAAGTTACATGTGCCTGAGGAGTGGAGCTATGGACTTAGTTCCTCATCTTTGAACTCTCTCTGATCTTTCAGGTATCCTGGGCCTGAACCAGTGATGCCGTGAAGATAAGGACCAAAATCTTGACTTTGACATGGTATTCAATGGGCAGCTAGCATAGCAAGCGGAAGATAGGTTTGATATTGCTCAAGAATTGGCTTTATTAGGCCAGGTTTTTTAAGAAACCAAACAAACTTAAAAGGTCATTTCAATTTGTGATGTTTTATTACCAAGTAGTGGGTGGAAGCAGCCCTCTTTTAAAAGTACAGTTACAAGTAAGAAAAGAGGATTACCTTACCCATGATTTTCACCTCACGCAGCAGCAGCATAATACAATGATTTTTGCTCAGGTAGTTGAAAATTAACATGCACGTGATGTATTTGAGATGGACAATGAGTTCATGTTACAGCAAGGAATGATCACATTTATTCTGCTTATTACAAAACCATTGGCTATCAGATGGCCAGCATCTTTGGTGTCAGTCAAGTAATTCACCAGTTGTTCTTGCCGCACGACGTCAACTGTATGCAGCACAGGGGTGGTAGTTTGTCCTGTGGGATAATCACAAAATAGTTAGCAATTTTGGCATGTTCTCTTTGATGTACGTGTTTGAGGAAGTACTGATTTTGGTACTGCATGTATTGTCATTCAAAATAGCCAACACAGGAGGGCATTTCTAGGTTCCAGTGCTTGAATCATACCTAACTTTTTAAAGTACAAAGTACTGTTTTTCTTAAGTCTTTGCCACATACTAACCCCCATTAACCCTCCATTTATTACAAGAAGTACAGGAGATGAGGTTTCCCCCTGGAGCATAGCTCTGTTCCTATTAACCACATACATTGTGAGAGTCCCTAGAGGCCTGAATCAAAATCTTTGTACTAGTGCTGTACAAGAGCATGCGGACACATGCACAAAATACAGTCCCTCCCTCCAAGAGCTTGTCATTGAAGGAAGCATTTGAACTTTTCACTGATCAGTTAATTTCAAACTTGAAGCAGAATTTCAAGTACTTGTATTTTTCTAATGTCAGAAAAATTAATGTCATCTTTATAGAGCAGCTTTCACCCCAAAGCACTCTGCCAACTACAGGATGTATAGCAGCACTATACAGTAGCCAGTAGGGTCCCCAATATATGGCACTCCCAAGGATCCTCAGCCAAAAGACTAGTCTTACTACAAGTGTTCTGTGCTCTCTTCTCTGCACACAGAGAGAGAACCGTAGTTATTAAGGTCTCATCTGAAAGTTGGTGGACAATGTGAAGTGTCTGCCTTAAAACAAATAAGTAAATCCCTCTTTTAAATGATTTTTAAGAGGCAAGTAAAAGACCCCCATTTAGTAAAATGGATTCAGCGCAATTTATCTACCTGGAAGAAAGTGATTAATCCCCCCCTGCTAGGATTTGAACCTGTGGGTCCTGCTGTTTCTAGGTGGTGATCACATAATTATCAGTTAAACTAGACTGATAATCACTTAGATTTTGGAGAAAGGGGAGTGGACACTATTTGGCATCTCAGAAAACTTCAACAGAGATGTAACATATGAGGTCTCACCTTTTGAAGTTATTGGTGGATGTTTCACCAGGTATGCGTCATTTCACTCTGGTTGATCTGTCCTATAATTTCATTGTATTTTCTGGTCAGGGCATTGGCTTTTCTGGTCAGATGGGTCAGGACACGATACAAGCCTGTAAAGTGATGATAAAGCAGTTCTTCAAGATCGGCCTCTTCTTCGTTCTCTTGTACTTCCTCTCTGCTGGTGATTTGGTGTTTGCTTTCATTTAGAGGCTCCAGTCTACCCTCCACTGTAAGTTTGATGGATTTCAGTTGGATGTAATACTCATACAGGTCCCTGTTGCCAAAATCACCAGTGGATGTGTCATCCTGCTGTTCCATGTAGACGCCTCTGAGGAGGCTGGGAAACATAACCGCTTGTTCCATCTTGTGGATGGCAGAGAAGTACTCTTCCATGGCTGTGGTCAGACAGCTTCTCCGGCTCTGAATCTGGCTTCTGCAGGTCTTAACAGGGATGCTGGCTGATGGCGCTGAAGCCTTTCAGGCTGCTTGATTGTTATGAGAGTGAAAGGAGCACAGGTGACAGGTGGTTTTTAACAGTGGAAGGAAGGGGTGTGTATTACCAGCTAAAGACACTCCTCTATTTCCAGCTAATCACACCACTGAGCCTCTGCAGGTCTCAAAATCTGTTTAGTAATCTGTTCAGAGTCAGCATTGGGTCTGTATTTGCAAACTGGACCTCCCCCAAAATGATCCTTAACTAAATTTCAGAACTTGACCTTAAAGCAGGAATTTCATAGGTCACGTTATCTTTCAATGACCAGATAAGAAAATGGCCATGAGGATAACTGCTGTTTGGAACTGAGTTTTCCTGCCCCCCCCCCCCCCCCCAAAAAAAAAAAACTGGAAAAGCTGGTGTCTGAAAAGCTGATGCAAGACGTGAAGGCTGCATAGAGTAATGATTTCCCCTTTTGTCCTAATTCATTACATTTGCACATAGCTTGCCAGCAACGGCAGAGTTGAGTAACCTTGAAACCCATATACATATCTAGAACTTGAGACTCAACAAAGATGTGTCTCACAAGTGATCAGCAAACCAGATACATTTTATTAAGCTGAGGCCGAGAGAGAGTTGGAAGTTTGTCTAGATTCGGGGTGGGGGGGGGGAATGATGAGATGACAGAATAATATATCTAGTCAAAATCTGTATTAGCAGGTGGTCCTAGACTTCACTGTGTTAGAACAGACACTGGCAAACCATATTTTCAGCTGGTGAAGAGGATTTATTTTTAGCCATCTTGAAGAGACTCTCACTTTTTGAGGATTGTATTACAGTAGTGTGGTGAGGGCCTAGCTGAGATTGGAGCCCTATGGTGCTAGCCCCTGTTCAAATATACGCTATCAGACAATCCCTGCCTTAAAAAGTTACAGTCTAAATAGAGCAGGCAGATGAGGGGTGGGAAGGAAACAGAGGCACAAAGAGGTGAAATGCCTGTGATCAGAGCCAGGAATAGAACTTGTGTCCCCTGACTCCCAATGCGGTGCCTTAGCCAATAGATTAAGTTGCTATCCAACAAACCCTCCAAATGATCTTTAAGTGGCAGATGAAAGGGAAGCAGCCCAGTGGAGCTAACGCACTTGAAAATATGGATACCAAATTCATGGGAGAAATGAGCCCCACCTGGACTCCATTAATTAAACCCACTGAAACAAATGGAAAATAAAGTGTTGTGTAGTGTTTAGAGCAGAAGGCTGGGTATGTACTATTCTTGATTCAGTGCTTCCTTGGGCAAGTCACTGAATTTCTTTGTCTTTATTTCCCCATCTGTGAAATGGGAATAACAACACTTCACAGGAGTGCTAGGAGGCATTCTATGGTGTCCTGTATTTGAAGGGTATCCTTTTCATATTGGACAGCCTCTTCTTTACTTATAGTATCCCAGTATCCTGTTTTCGCTTGACTCGTTAGTTACTCCCTTCTCTTTGTGGTGTTAAGAGTGGGCTAATAAATTTAGTCCTAATCTGGGAAAGAATTTTACAGATGAACATGAATTGTGTGCATTGGATTGGATTGGTCTCACTGACAATAACAAAACCACTGCATGAATGACTCCAGCAAGTCCCCAAAATATCTCCTGCAAGGATTCTCTTGGAATTTTTATTACATCCATTCTTTTGAGGTTTTCTCAGTTATTTAAAGACACAGTGCTCTTCTCAAAGCAATCTTCCCTGTGATTTCCTAGCACAGGTGCTCTTCATGGGCCAGATCCTCAGCTAGTATAAATCAGCATAATGCCATCGATTTCACTGGTGCTATCTATGCCAATTTATATCCGCTGAAGATCTGGCCCAGTATTCGTAAATAAATATGCTTACTGATTACCAGCTGTCAAGGTTCCTCCCCCACTCTGAACTCTAGGGTACAGATGTGGGGACCTGCATGAAAAACCTCCTAAGCTTATCTTTACCAGCTTAGGTCAAAACTTCCCCAAGGTACAAAATATTACACCCGTTATCCTTGGAATGGCCGCTACCACCACCAAACTAATACTGGTTACTGGGGAAGAGCTGTTTGGACGCGTCTTTCCCCCAAAAATACTTCCCAAAACCTTGCACCCCACTTCCTGGACAAGGTTTGGTAAAAAGCCTCACCAGTTTGCCTAGGTGACTACAGACCCAGACCCTTGGATCTTAAGAACAATGAACAATCCTCCCAACACTTGCATCCCCCCTTTCCTGGGAAATGTTGGATAAAAAGCCTCACCAATTTGCATAGGTGACCACAGACCCAAACCCTTGGATCTGAGAACAATGAAAAAGCATTCAGTTTTTACAAGAAGACTTTTAATAAAAAATAGAAGTAAATAGAAATAAAGAAATCCCCCCTGTAAAATCAGGATGGTAGATATCTTACAGGGTAATTAGATTCAAAAACATAGAGAACCCCTCTAGGCAAAACCTTAAATTACAAAAAAGATGCACAGACAGAAATAGTTATTCTATTCAGCACAATGCTTTTCTCAGCCATTTAAAGGAATCATAATCTAACACATACCTAGCTAGATTACTTACTAAAAGTTCTAAGACTCCATTCCTGTTCTGTCTCTGGCAAGAGCAGCATACAGACAGACACAGACCTTTTGTTCCTCTCCCTCCTCCCAGCTTTTGAAAGTATCTTGTCTCCTCATTGGTCATTTTGGTCAGGTGCCAGTGAGGTTACCTTTAGCTTCTTAACCCTTTACAGGTGAGAGGAGCTTTCCCCTGGCCAGGAGGGATTTCAAAGGGGTTTACCCTTCCCTTTATATTTATGACACGCCCCCCAAATCTCAGCTAGGGTGAAACACTGGCTGGGATTTCTTCCTGGAGCTCTAGGAAAAACAGAGTTAATAAGACACATGCATCTCTAAATATACTACCAAGTACATAAAAACTAACAATATTTTCCACATCTCAAGGACGATTTTAACCAGTTGATTCTGGGAAACTTTCACGGGAGAGTGCATCAGCCACTTTGTTAGAAGCTCCTGAGATGTGTTGGACGTCAAAATCAAAATCTTGGAGAGCTAAACTCCACCGAAGAAGTTTTTTCTTAGTTTCCTTGACGGTGTGAAGCCACTTCAGTGCAACATGGTCGGTTTGCAGGTGGAAACGCCGTCCCCAAACATATGGGCGTAGCTTTTCCAGAGCGTAGACAATGGCGTAACATTCTTTTTCAGTGACTGACCAGTTGCTTTCCCTCTCAGACAGTTTTTTGCTGAGAAACACTACAGGGTGGAATTCTTGATCAGGTCCTTTCTGCATTAAAACTGCTCCCACACCACGCTCAGATGCATCTGTGGTTACTAGGAACGGTTTGTCAAAGTCTGGGGCCCTTAGTACAGGGTCAGACATGAGTGTCGCTTTAAGCTTCTTAAAGGCCTTCTGACACTTTCCGGTCCACTGAACAGCATTTGGCTGTTTCTTTTTGGTTAGGTCTGTCAGTGGGGCAGCGATTTGGCTGTAGTGCGGTACAAATCGTCTGTAATAACCGGCCAAGCCTAAGAAGGATTGAACCTGTTTCTTTGACTTTGGGACAGGCCACTTTTGGATAGCATCCACTTTGGCCTGTAGGGGGCTGATAGTTCCTTGACCCACCTGGTGTCCAAGGTAAGTCACTCTGTTTAGGCCTATTTGACACTTCTTAGCCTTAACAGTTAGTCCTGCCTCCCTTATGCGCTCAAGGACTTTTTGTAGATGTTCCAGGTGGTCTGCCCAGGAATCCGAAAATATGGCCACATCGTCAAGGTAGGCGACTGCATATTCTCCTAATCCCGCTAGGAGACCATCTACAAGTCTTTGGAAAGTGGCGGGTGCATTTCGCAGCCCGAAAGGCAGTACATTAAATTCATACAGCCCGAGATGTGTGATGAAGGCTGACCTTTCCTTGGCAGATTCATCTAGCGGTACCTGCCAGTACCCCTTGGTTAAGTCCAAGGTAGAGATGAACTGGGCCCGTCCCAGTTTCTCTAATAGTTCATCTGTGCGTGGCATTGGATAGTTGTCTGGGCGAGTTACAGCATTTAGCTTATGGTAGTCCACACAAAAACGTATTTCCCCATCTGGTTTGGGAACTAGAACCACTGGAGATGCCCATGCACTTTCAGAGGGGCGGATTACACCCATCTGTAACATATCCTGGATCTCCCGTTCTATAGCAGTTTTAGCTTGAGGAGACACCCGGTAAGGTTGGACCCTAATTGGGTGAGCATTACCTGTGTCAATGGAGTGGTATGCCCGTTCAGTCAGTCCTGGGGTGGCTGAGAACGTTGGCGTGTAGCTAGTGCACAGCTCCTGGATCTGCTGTCGCTGCATACGCCCAAGGGTCATGGAGAGGTTCACCTCTTCCACACCACCAGCACATTTCCCTTCGTAGTAAACACCTTCAGGCCACTCAGCGTCGTCTCCTCCCTGGGCTGTAAACTGACAAACCTTTACTTCTCTGGAATAAAAGGGCTTTAGAGAATTAATATGGTACACCTTAGGCTTCCGGTTGGAGGTGGGGAATGCTATGAGATAATTAACAGCTCCCAGGCGCTCCTGGACCATGAATGGCCCTTCCCACGATGCTTCCATTTTATGGGCCTGGAGCGCCTTTAAGACCATGACCTGGTCCCCTACTTTGAAGGAACGCTCTCTGGCATGTTTATCATACCAGGCTTTTTGCTCTTTTTGAGCATCCTGTAAGTTTTCTTTAGCAAGGGCTAAAGAGGTTCGGAGGGTGTTTTGTAGGTTGGTTACAAAGTCCAGAATATTAGTTCCTGGAGACGGTGTAAATCCCTCCCATTGCTGCTTCACCAACTGCAATGGCCCCTTAACCTCACGGCCATATACAAGTTCAAATGGGGAAAACCCTAAACTGGGATGTGGTACAGCTCTGTAGGCAAAGAGCAACTGCTGCAACACTAGGTCCCAATCATTGGAGTGCTCATTTACAAATTTACGTATCATGGCCCCCAAAGTTCCATTAAACTTCTCCACCATGCCATTTGTTTGATGGTGGTAAGGAGTGGCAACCAAGTGATTTACCCCATGAGCTTCCCAAAGGTTTTTCATAGTTCCTGCCAGGAAATTAGTCCCTGCATCTGTGAGGATGTCGGAGGGCCAACCTACCCTGGCAAAAATGTCTGCTAGTGCCTGGCACACACTTTTAGCCCTGGTGTTGCTTAGAGCTACTGCTTCTGGCCATCGGGTGGCAAAATCCATGAAAGTCAGTATGTACTGCTTTCCTCTGGGTGTCTTTTTCGGAAAAGGACCCAGAATATCCACAGCTACTCGCTGAAATGGAACTTCAATGATGGGGAGGGGTTGTAGAGGGGCTTTGACCTGGTCTTGGGGTTTTCCCACTCTTTGGCACACCTCACAAGACTGGACATAGGTAGAAACATCCTTGCCCGTTCCCTCCCAGTGGAATGACCCCCCCAAACGGTCTTTGGTCCTGTTCACCCCAGCATGGCCACTAGGGTGATCATGGGCTAAGCTCAAGAGCTTGGCCCGGTATTTAGTTGGAACTACCAACTGTCTCTGAGGATGCCAGTCTTCCTGGTGTCCACCAGAAAGAGTTTCCTTGTATAAAAGTCCTCTTTCTATAACAAACCTGGATCGATTAGAAGAGCTGAGAGGCGGTGGGTTGCTCCGTGCCGCCGTCCAAGCTCTCTGGAGGCTTTCATCTGCTTCCTGTTCGGTCTGGAACTGTTCCCTTGATGCTGGAGACATCAGTTCCTCATGGGATTGTGGACCTAGGCTTGGTCCCTCTGGAAGCGATATAGGGGATGGAGCTGTTTCTGTTGACTGTGAACCGCTCTCCGCTGGTGCACTATGTTGGGATTCAGGCTCCGGCTGAGCCTCTTGGGTCGGGTTATCGGCTGCTGCCAGTTCAGGTTCGGTGGGGCCCTCTGGTGTTGAGGTTGCAAGTACTGGATTCAGTGCTGACACGGGGTCTGGTGTTGGTTGTTCGGCTGGTTCCGGTTCTGGGACTGGTTCCGTCTGGGTCTCTGGGACTGGATCCACTACTGCTGTTGCAGACATTGGCCTGGGGTCCAGGTCCATCACCTCTGACTGGGTCCTGATAGAAGTTTCCGGAACAGAGCTAGGCCTCATGGCTTGTTTAGCCTGGCTGCGGGTGACCATTCCCACCCTCTTGGCCTGCTTCACATGATTGGCCAAGTCTTCCCCCAACAGCATGGGGATGGGATAATCATCATAGACTGCAAAAGTCCACATTCCTGACCAGCCCTTGTACTGGACAGGCAACTTGGCTGTAGGCAAATTGAAAGAGTTGGACTTGAAGGGTTGAATCGTCACTTGGATCTCTGGGTTGATTAAATTGGGGTCCACTAAGGAAGCATGGATAGCTGACACTTGTGCTCCGGTGTCCCTCCACGCGGTGACCTTCTTCCCACCCACACTCACAGTTTCCCTCCGCTCCAAGGGTATCTGGGAGGTATCTGGGCCTGTGGACCTCTGGTGTGATTCCGGTGCAATGAACTGTAATCTGTTGGGGTTCTTGGGGCAGTTGGCCTTTACATGCCCCAGCTCGTTACACTTAAAACATCGTCCAGCTGACGGGTCACTGGGGCGAGGAGGGTTGCTGGAGAACGGGGTGGTGGGACGATAAGGGGTCTGGAGGGTTCTTTGGGAGGTAGGTGGGGCTTTGGGCGGCCCCCGGTAATAGGGTGTGGTCTGGGGTGGTCCCTTCTGGTCTCCGCTCCAACTGCGACCAGTTTTCTTCTTCTCTGCCACCTCCACCCATCTGGCTCCAATCTCTCCTGCCTCAATTACAGTTTTGGGTTTCCCATCTAGGATGTATCTTTCTATTTCCTCAGGAACACCCTCTAAGAATTGTTCCATTTGCATTAGGAAGGGCAAATTTACTGGAGATTCAACACTTGCTCCTGATATCCAGGCATCCCAATGTTTTACAATGTGGTAGGCATCTCGGGTAAATGACATGTCTGGTTTCCACCTTAGGGCTCTGAACCTCCGACGAGACTGCTCGGGTGTTATCCCCATTCTGACTCTCGCCTTGGATTTAAACAGTTCATACTTGTTCATGTGTTCTTTAGGCATTTCAGCTGCCACCTCAGCTAAGGGTCCACTGAGCTGCGGCCTCAGCTCTACCATGTATTGGTCAGTAGAGATGTTGTACCCAAGGCAGGCCCTTTCGAAGTTTTCTAAGAAGGCCTCAGTATCATCACCTGCCTTGTAGGTGGGGAACTTTCTGGGATGGGAAGTGGTACCTGGAGAAGGATTGCTAGGGTTTGTTGGTATATTCTGCTGGGCCTTTATCCTCTCCATCTCCTCCACATGCTTCCTCTCTTTTTCCTTCTCCTCCTCCACATGCTTCCTCTCTTTTTCCCTCTCCTCCTCCACATGCTTCCTCTCTTTTTCCCTCTCCTCCTCCACATGCTTCCTTGCCTCCATTTCCCTCTTGTGGGCAGCCTCCTGTACCTCCTTCTCCAGCCGCATGAGTTCTATCTGTCTTTCATGTTCCCTTTGTCTTTCCTCAGCCTGAAATTTGGCTAATTCCAGCTGTAGTCGAGCTGAGGATTTGGTCATTCTAACCTCTCTGTTTTTAACTAACTTTACACCCGAGGTTTAGAAATAAACAAACAAAACTTGGCTGTAAAATTTTGCTGTGCTGGAATAGAATACCTATTCTCTGATAGTGACTGTCAGCCTACAGAAAAAGACAATTCCCTTGTCTCTGCTCTGGGCCCAAATTAAAGCAAAAAACCTCCAACTACTTGGAAACCTGCTTACCCAGCCCAAAGAAAAAGCAAATGGGTAGAACACACACCCCCTATTTACTTTTAGGAAGAAAAGAAAAAAAAAACCTCTGGGTTGGAAGACTGTGAATTTCCCTGCAGGAGTTAAGTACCCTGCCTCCAGGCAAAGAAAACCTGCAATTCACAAGATAATCCCCTTTTGTCTCTGCTTGGCCACAAAGCAGAGAGAAACCAAGCTGCTTTCAGTTTCAAAGCTGCTTTCTGGACTTCCTACAAATTCCTTTTTAAAATCTGTATTTCTAGTTCAAAAAATCTCAACTGGATCTCAAAATGATTTCAGGTTAATCCCACCACTGTGCCACCATGTCAAGGTTCCTCCCCCACTCTGAACTCTAGGGTACAGATGTGGGGACCTGCATGAAAAACCTCCTAAGCTTATCTTTACCAGCTTAGGTCAAAACTTCCCCAAGGTACAAAATATTACACCCGTTATCCTTGGAATGGCCGCTACCACCACCAAACTAATACTGGTTACTGGGGAAGAGCTGTTTGGACGCGTCTTTCCCCCCAAAATACTTCCCAAAACCTTGCACCCCACTTCCTGGACAAGGTTTGGTAAAAAGCCTCACCAATTTGCCTAGGTGACTACAGACCCAGACCCTTGGATCTTGAGAACAATGAACAATCCTCCCAACACTTGCACCCCCCCCCTTTCCTGGGAAATGTTGGATAAAAAGCCTCACCAATTTGCATAGGTGACCACAGACCCAAACCCTTGGATCTGAGAACAATGAAAAAGCATTCAGTTTTTACAAGAAGACTTTTAATAAAAAATAGAAGTAAATAGAAATAAAGAAATCCCCCCTGTAAAATCAGGATGGTAGATATCTTACAGGGTAATTAGATTCAAAAACATAGAGAACCCCTCTAGGCAAAACCTTAAGTTACAAAAAAGATGCACAGACAGAAATAGTTATTCTATTCAGCACAATGCTTTTCTCAGCCATTTAAAGGAATCATAATCTAACACATACCTAGCTAGATTACTTACTAAAAGTTCTAAGACTCCATTCCTGTTCTGTCTCTGGCAAGAGCAGCATACAGACAGACACAGACCCTTTGTTCCTCTCCCTCCTCCCAGCTTTTGAAAGTATCTTGTCTCCTCATTGGTCATTTTGGTCAGGTGCCAGCGAGGTTACCTTTAGCTTCTTAACCCTTTACAGGTGAGAGGAGCTTTCCCCTGGCCAGGAGGGATTTCAAAGGGGTGTACCCTTCCCTTTATATTTATGACACCAGCACTCAAAGATTTTAAAATATGCCAGTTTAAAAGGAAAAACAGGATCCATCCAGTTGTAGATCCCATAAAAAAATATTTTTTAATAGTCGTATAGACTGAGGTTAAAGAATGCAAAGATCTACCAAGTCACCCACTCCTTCTTGCCAGGACAGGCTTGTCCTCTAGCCCACGGTTTCAAACTTGAGAGCCTAAAGTTAGGCAACTAAGGGCCAAATCTTTAACTGATGTAAATTGCTGTCCCTCCCGTGAAATCAATGAGCTATGTTAATTTACACTAGCTGAGAATCTGTCCCCATAGTCTCTAGTTAGGCCCCTAAATAAAAGTGGCCTAATTCTAAGAGGTTCTGAGGCCTCACTCCATCCACTAGGGGTCCCTAAAGCCTCAGAATTTTAAAAGCTCAGCTGTTGACAGAAGTGAAGGCCTGATCCTGATTGTCAGAGGAACTAGAGATGGGCCTGGGCCCTCACAGGCACACTGAACTCTGCGGAAAGCGTATCTGCGATGAACTGGTGTTGGCTACAGCACAGGTTTAGTAACTTAGGCTCGGTCATTGGATCTGTTGGAGTGTGGTCTGCTGGTTAGAGCCCAAGAATGCAGCATTCCCAGTTCCTGTGGCTTTGAGTCTTGTGATACTTGGTGTCTTTTCTAAAGCCCCTGGAGTCATGTGATTAGGTGAACAATCTCATCGTTCATTTAAAAAATAAATATCCAGTCCTTGAAACGGTGAAGAAAAGCTTGAAAAAAGGACCCAAGTGCTCCCTAATAATTCAAAAAGCAGAAGGCAAGTACCACACACACACATCCATGTATTTATTTTAAAATCTCATGATGTGGGGGGGCCTGACTCACAGCTGTTGAATATTTGGGGTTGGCAACACTTAAGGGGGGGGGTCAGGACTTTGAGGCACAATTCTTGACTCTGCCACTCCTTTGCTGTGTGGCCACTGCCAAGCCCCTTGATGTTCTGTGTCTCCATTTGTCCTTCTGTGGAAAAAGTGGGGTGATAACTAATATTCAAGTGATTTGAGATCCTCCCAAGAAAGGTGCAAAAGACTAAACAAGGTGACTTTTCAGTTTGATGCACTAATGGCTCAAGCCTGCAGGGTGTAGACCACTCACAAGGAGGCACTCGGACCAAGGTGTTTCGGCATCTAACTCCTACAGAATTCAATGGGGGAATCTGGGCCTCAGTGCCTTTCAAGTCTGCCTCCACTACAGACTTAACAATGGGATAACTTTCACACCCCCAAGTGACAAATCCACATCTCTGAGCAACATAGTTATACTGACCTTACCACCACGTGTAGACAGCGTTATGTCGGCAAGCCTTTTACAGCCTCTCACGGCGGTACATTAGCAGTGCCAGTGGCCGAGTTCTGTCCTGCGGTGTAGGAGCATCTTTATTACAGCGCTTACAGCTACAGGGTGTTAAGTGTAGCCCTGCTCTCAGCAACTGGCTCTCGGCTGCCTGCTCTGCAGCCCATTAAGACTCATAGAGCAGCTGTAGTTTTTAAATCAACTGTTAATGTCTGGTGCAGACATGGTAAGGGAAACAGGGCAGCTTTGCAATAGAAACCAAAGCTCGGGTGCTGTGTCAATGAGGTAACAATGAGGTCCCTTTAACAGCCTGATTAAGAAGTCAAATACTCTACACAGATGTCCCTTTAATAAAGCCTTCTGAAAGGAGCCCCTTTTAAGCCAGAGCACAGATAAAACTTAAGTTCCAAACCAGAAGTCCCTGAGTGACAGCAACAGTTCCTTCTGGTGTAAGGCCACAGGCTTCCCTGCGGGCTGGGCAGCTCTGTAGTGTTTCCCCTGCTTGCTCAGGCTCTCTCCCTGGCCTCCCTGCCTGGAGAGCTCTGCAATCCTTTCTCTCTCTGCCCTTGAGCCAGGCGGAAGTGGTGCTCCTATCTCCCTGCCTTTAGGGGCATCCCTTCTTCCTAGTGCAGGCTCCTGGGAGCTCCCCTTTCTCCTCAGGAGCTTCCACCTAAGCTCTCTTGTGCCTTTTATCAGGTTCAGGTGCTCCTTGTGTGTATATAAAGTCTGCTGCAGTTTCCACGGTATGCATCTGATGAAGTGAGCTGTAGCTCACGAAAGCTCATGCTCAAATAAATTGGTTAGTCTCTAAGGTGCCACAAGTACTCCTTTTCTTTTTGCGAATACAGACTAACACGGCTGTTCCTCTGAAACCTTGCTTAACTAACTGTCTTCAAGCTGCCTCAGCAGTTAACCTATCCCCAGGCGGATCTGGGTTGCTCATTCCCTTCAGCAGAGCCTGTCCCAGGTATGTGGGATAGCTGGCTCCTTTAAAGATTTAGTTCTGAAGGGAACAGGATTAACATGGGAATGTGTTAACACTCTATATTCCGGTATGGGATTATTCCACTGGTTAGAGGGTAATGTAAGGTGCCCAGGGCCAAGGAAGGGTTACATAAAGACATTCTCCCGATGATTGGCACAGATAGGGAATGTCTGTGCTGCTGTGGACTAAGCGCTAATGGGACTGAGGTGTGTAAAGCCTTCATATAGCAATGAGCCCCACACAGGGTGAGCAGTGAACATACACAATAAACTGGGTGGGGTTTGGTAGCTGCTTCATCCTTCTGGGTATTTTTCTGCATAAGTCAGTGAGAGAGCACAGCGGGGGCTGGTCCAGCCTGCGATACGCTGCTCCACAGAGGACCCCAGGGCTATCAGTGAGAAGGCCTTAGCTTATATGCCAGCTCTAACCCCTAGCTCCACAAAGGCACAGCTCCATTGGAGCTCTACAAGGGTCTCCCTTGGGCTGCAATAGCCCCCTTCCCCCTCCCCCCAGACTCCAGGAAGAGCTGTATTATCTTTCCACCTCATTGCCATGGGGCTGGATGGGGCCCTTCCTCTCAGCCCATACTCTGGCCCACCCAGTCTCCAGTACCCTCCTCCAAAATGGACCCCAGCCAATGGAAAAATCATGGAGCAGGTCCTCAAAGAATCAATCCTGAAGCACTTACACGAGAGGAAAGTGATCAGGAACAGTCAGCATGGATTCACCAAGGGAAGGTCATGCCTGACTAATCTAATGGCCTTCTATGATGAGATTACTGGTTCTGTGGATGAAGGGAAAGCAGTGGATGTATTGTTTCTTGACTTTAGCAAAGCTTTTGACACGGTCTCCCACAGTATTCTTGTCAGCAAGTTAAAGAAGTATGGGCTGGATGAATGCACTATAAGGTGGGTAGAAAGTTGGCTAGATTGTCGGGCTCAACGGGTAGTGATCAATGGCTCCATGTCTAGTTGGCAGCCGGTGTCAAGTGGAGTGCCCCAGGGGTCGGTCTTGCGGCCGGTTTTGTTCAATATCTTCATAAATGATCTGGAGGATGGTGTGGATTGCACTCTCAGCAAATTTGCAGATGATACTAAACTGGGAGGAGTGGTAGATACGCTGGAGGGCAGGGATAGGATACAGAGGGACCTAGACAAATTGGATGATTGGGCCAAAAGAAATCTGATGAGGTTCAATAAGGATAAGTGTAGGGTCCTGCACTTAGGATGGAAGAACCCAATGCATAGCTACAGACTAGGGACCGAATGGCTAGGCAGCAGTTCTGCGGAAAAGGACCTAGGGGTGACAGTGGACGAGAAGCTGGATATGAGTCAACAGTGTGCCCTTGTTGCCAAGAAGGCCAATGGCATTTTGGGATGTATAAGTAGGGGCATAGCCAGCAGATCGAGGGACGTGATCGTTCCCCTCTATTCGACATTGGTGAGGCCTCATCTGGAGTACTGTGTCCAGTTTTGGGCCCCACACTACAAGAAGGATGTGGATAAATTGGAGAGAGTCCAGCGAAGGGCAACAAAAATGATTAGGGGTCTGGAACACATGACTTATGAGGAGAGGCTGAGGGAACTGGGATTGTTTAGTCTGCAGAAGAGAAGAATGAGGGGGGATTTGATAGCTGCTTTCAACTACCTGAGAGGTGGTTCCAGAGAGGATGGTTCTAGATTATTCTCAATGGTAGAAGAGGACAGGACAAGGAGTAATGGTCTAAAGTTGCAGTGGGAGAGGTTTAGGTTGGATATTAGGAAAAACTTTTTCACTAGGAGGGTGGTGAAACACTGTTACCTAGGGAGGTGTTAGAATCTCCTTCCTTAGAATTTTTTAAGGTCAGGCTTGACAAAGCCCTGGCTGGGATGATTTAATTGGGGATTGGTCCTGCTTTGAGCAGGGGGTTGGACTAGATGACCTCCTGAGGTCCCTTCCAACCCTGATATTCTATGATTCTATGATTCAATGCAGAGTGGCCTGCATTCGGTCTGGAGGGAGTCAGGGATTGTGCTGCAGGCTGAACCCCTGTTTGGACTGAACCATTTTGAGGCGCACACTATTCCTTATGCTGTGGGTTTTCCCAGTCCTGTCCAGATTGGCAGCATTAACGTGATTCTGATGTGGGACTGGATGTAGCCCAGGGTGTTAGAATACTCCTGCTTTTCCTAAAGAGGCTGGCAGGGAGACAGATCTCTTTCAGCAGCCGAGTTGGCTCATGTCAACACAGTTAACAGGGCTGCTGTGCTAGGGGGAGTTATAAATAATGACACCCACACAGCTACAGCTGCTAGAAAATGGTGTATGTCAGACTAATGGAAAGAGCGTGGGAAGGAAGGAAAAGTTGAAACAAAGGAGACTAGAAAATGCAAGACCAGAACAGACTGATGGTCTGTCTAGTCAGGGATCCCATCAGATCCTAGCAGATAATCCAGAGGAGAGCATACTCCTGATAATACACACTAAATGCCCCACATCTGTTGTAAAGATATGGGCCCTGCACCACTACTATAAACTACCCTGCGCCTACAAACTACGTTTAATGTGACACAAGTGAGGGAGGCATGTGGAGAAGCAGGTACAGGAAAGGACTTGGAGACAATAATAAACTCATCTGGTTTTCTCAGGCACAGGAACATCTTGATAGCTCAGCGGGGCTATTTATAATTGATCTCAGGAGTTAGTTTTGTATGCTCTCTTCCCCTCCCATGGGCTTCAGGGCAAGGGTGAGAATTTTGGAAGTGCTAAGGGAGGTGCTGGGTGAGCCGGCTCCGAAAGGGTGATCAGAAACCATAATGCACTTTGTATTAGAGTCACCAAGCAGTGACCTCTGGCAAGGAGATGCTGATAAGCAATTTCCATTGTGGGAGTGAAGTCCCTACATTCCAGGGCATCCATCACAGAACCTGCTTGGGGTGGATTTGCATTCCTCAAATGGGATTTGTGTACCTACAGGGTGGCGCTGATAAATGGCTGGGAAGCAAAGGGTGGGACCCACAGCAATGTTTGTGCAGGCTGAGGCAGCTTCTGTTTAATTTAGGAGTGTTTCACTGAGGATCAGACCATGCAAGGTGCTGATCCAGCATCCTTCACTAACTGCTGCAGTCAGTGGGAGTTGAGTGTGGCCAGCACCTCGCAGGAGTGATTAGGAGCTACCAGTGGTGACTGATGATGGCTCAGGGCATGACCCTTAATTGAGGAGACAATTAACTGCAGTGGGGTCAGTGTAGGGGGGTCTCCTATTGTTATTGCTGACCTGGAAATTTGCAGATGTCAGTAAATTGGATTAGGTCTCCCAGGCATTAAGAACATAAGAATGACCATACTGGGTCAGACCAAAGGTCCATCCAGCTCAGTATCCTACAGTGGCCAATGCCAGGTGCCCCAGAGGAAGTGAACCTAACAGGTAATGATCTAGTGATCTCTCTCCTGCCATCCATCTCCACCCTCTGACAAACAGAGGCTAGGGACACCATTCCTTACCCATCCTGGCTAATAGCCATTAATGGACTAACCTACATGAATTTATCCCATTCTCTTTTAAATGCTGTTATAGTCCTAGCCCTCACAACCTCCTCAGGCAAGGAGTTCCACAGGTTGACTGTGCACTGAGTGAAGAACTTCCTTTTATTTGTTTTAAACCTCCTGCCCATTAATTTCCTTTGGTGGCCCCTCGTTCATATATTATGGGAACAAGTAAATAACTTTTCCTTATTCACTTTCTCCACACCACTCATGATTTTATAGACCTCTATCAGATCCCCCCTTAGTCTCCTATTTTCCAAACTGAAAAGTCCTAGCCTCTTTAATCTCTCCTCATATGGGACCTGTTCCAAACCCCTAATCATTTTAGTTGCCCTTTTCTGAACCTTTTCTAATGCCAGTATATCTTTTTTGAGATGAGGGGACCACATCTGTATGCAGTATTCAAGATGTGGGTGTACAACGGATTTATATAAGGGCAATTAGACATTCTCCGTCTTATTCGCTATCCCTTTTTTAATGATTCCTAACATCCTGTTTGCTTTTTTGACTGCTGCTGCACACTGCGTGGACGTCTTCAGAGAACTGTCCATGATGACTCCAAGATCTTTCTCCTGATTAGTTGTAGCTAAATTAGCCCCCATCATATTGTATGTATAATTAGGGTTATTTTTTCCAATGTGCATTACTTTACATTTATCCATATTAAATGTCATTTGCCATTTTGTTGCCCAATCACTACGTTTTGTGAGATCTTTTTGAAGTTCTTCACAGTCTGCTTTGGTCTTAACTGTCTTGAGCAGTTTAGTATCATCTGCAAACTTTTCCACCTCACTGTTTACCCCTTTCTCCAGATCATTTATGAATAAGTTGAATAGGATCGGTCCTAGGACTGACCCTTGCGGAACACCACTAGTTACCTCTCTCTGTTCTGAAAATTTACCATTTAGTCCTACCCTTTCTTCCCTGTCTTTTAACCAGATCTCAATCCATAAAAGCATCTTCCCTGTTATCCCATGACAACTTAATTTACGTAAGAGGCTTTGGTCAGGGACCTTGTCAAAGGCTTTCTGGAAATCTAAGTACAGTATGTCCATTGGATCCCCCTTGTCCACATGTTTGTTGACCCCCTCAAAGAACTCTAATAGATTAGTAAGACATGATCTCCCTTTACAGAAACCATGTTGACTTTTGCCCAACAATTTATGTTCTTCTATGTGTCTGACAATTTTATTCTTTACTGTTGTTTAAACTAATTTGCCCGGTACTGACGTTAGACTTACCGGTCTGTAATTGCAAGGATCACCTCTAGAGCCGTTCTTAAATATTGGTGTTACATTAGCTATCTTACAGTCATTAGTGAAGACTAATAAGATTCTACTGTGCCCTCCTGACAAGGTTCCATCCTGCAGTCCTTAGAAAAAGTCCAAGAGGTGGCAGCCCAGCCAGAGATAAGCAGACTCAGTGGATCTCCCAGGCAGTCTTGATGGCAGAGTCCCAGCTAGCATGTAAAACCACCATCCCCAGGGTGAATCCCAACTCCAGCACAGCTACCCCTGCAGACACAAGGAGGGGCCGTATGCACCGCTCTGACCCACTGGGCTTAAATCTGACCCTGAATTTACATGCTGGGGCCTCAAAGAAGTTAGAATGGCCCGAGGAAGTGGGGGGTTGTGATCCAAATTGGGTTTAGCTGGGGAGCTCTGCTGAATTGGGGTCTTAGTGAACACCCTGTCAAAATAAAAGACAAAGCAGCAGGAGTCAAAAACAGGTATAACCTCCATAGAATTATGGATGCTAGACTTGTAATCTAGTCCCCTTGCTTTTCCCCTAGAGTCCATTTTATTGTCCAGTCCGACTTAAAACAACCCAAGCAACAGGGCTCCTGCTGGGCTTTTCATGGGAGTGTACAGCCGAACAGATCTCCCTGGTAGAAGATGTTTCCTGGTATTCAGTGTCTACAAGTTTTCCTTTGCTGACTTATTATATATTATTATTATTATTATTTCTACTGCGATAGGGCCTGAGAGCCTCAGCCATGGATCAGGATTCCATTATGCTAGGCACTATACACGCAGGGCAAAAAGCCAGTCCTCTGGCCCCAAAGAGCTGACAATCTAAGTACAAGATAAGAGACAACAGGTGGTTACAGAGAGAGAGAGAGAGGAATTCCCCCTAGTTATAGTTTACCCACTCTTCTATACTTTAATTTTCTTATTTCACTTTATGTCACAGCATCAGCTTTCTGTAAGTATTTAATTTTTACTAGGTCTTATTTTATTTTTAGAAAGAGCTATAAAATACTCATCTACTGTACTGTATTGTTTATGTTAAAATCCGGAACAGAAGAGGCAGTTCCAATCTATTGGAAAAATACATCTGCTTTAAAAAAAAAAAACACTTTTACAGCTGATGTTATTTTCCTAGCAGACCCACAATAATAGCTTGGAGCTGTTCCAGTTTATTGTTAAGTACATATTTTATACAATATAAAAACCACCTATTTATTCACAATAAAAGGCATTGCCAAGTTATTTATCACTGGATAGGCACCAGGATCCCATCTGTTTTCATCAGAAGATCTGAAAGCACTTTACAAAGGCGGTGAATATCATTATCCCTGTTTTATGAGTGGGGAAACCCAGGCCAAAGGTCACTCGGCACACCAGAGGCAGGAACGCAACCCAGCTCTCCCGAGTATCAATCTAGTGCTCTGCCCACTAGGCCATACTACTCTAATATTGCAGTAGTGCCTAGGAGCCTCAGTCATAAAAGGAACCCCCATTGTGCTAGGCACTGTACAACACAGAACAAAAAGACATTCCCTGCCCCAAAGAACTTACAATCTAAATACTATTCCTCTGCCTTGGAAAAGAGAAAAGCTACTAGTGAAAAGTCCATGAGGGAAGGGGTTTACAGCTCCATGGAGCAGATGATTCCAAGCATCATGAGCACCATGGATTCCAAGGAGCTATGGGGAAAGTGGGGCACAACCTAGAGATCTCAGCCCTTCTCCGCCTCACTGCTCTGTGACCATCCTGAGCAGCAAAGTTCCCTCATAAGTCTTTGGCTACTCCCCATTTGGCTACACACTAACCTCTTCTCCAAGATAGTTGATGATGTGGGTTTTTTACATACACAATGGTCATAGAAACAAAGGCAGCGCTGTGTAACTCCTGCTCCCCTACAAAAAGCTGGCTGAATGTCCAGGGGAGGGGTGGGGGCTGAGTTCCTAAGTCAAGATAGAGTTGATCTCATTTGTGGCGTCATCTGTTTAAAAGCAAGTGGAATTGGCTTAATTAACTAGTGGTGTCAGCATGGCACCATCAGGTCTCCTGAGGACATGTACACAATGGGCCTCACCTGGCTGCCGAGAACAGTTCTAGCACACAATACTCACGGTTCTGTGCAGAGACAAGGAACCAGCCAGGACACAAACACTGGCACAAAGGGGGCTAAGTTTGTGGGAGGGAGAAGGCAAAAGCAATATTCTATCAAGGATCACTCAGTTTTACCCATCAACAGCTGGCCACATCCTCAGGTTCCCATAAGAACATAAGAATGGCCATACTGGATCAGACCAAAGGTCCATCCAGCCCAGTATCCTGTCTACTAACAGTGGCCAATGCCAGGTGCCCCAGAGGGAGTGAATCTAACAGGTAACAATCTATTAATCTCTCTCCTGCCATCTATCTCCACCCTCTGACAAACAGAGGCTAGGAACACCATTCCTTACCCATCCTGGCTAATAGCCATTAATGGACTTAACCTCCATGAATTTATCCAGTTCTCTTTTAAACCCTGTTATAGTCCTAGCCTTCACAACCTCCTCAGGCAAGGAGTTCCACAGGTTGACTGTGCGCTGAGTGAAGAAGAACTTCCTTTTATTTGTTTTAAACCTGCTCCCCATTAATTTCAATTGGTGGCCCCTAGTTCATATATTATGGGAACAAGTAAATAACTTTTCCTTATTCACTTTCTCCACACCACTCATGATTTTATAGACCTCTATCAGATCCCCCCTTAGTCTCCTATTTTCCAAACTGAAAAGTCCTAGCCTCTTTAATTTCTCCTCATATGGGACCCGTTCCAAACCCCTAATGATTTTAGTTGCCCTTTTCTGAACCTTTTCTAATGCAAGTATATCTTTTTTGAGATGAGGGGACCACATCTGTACGCAGTATTCAAGATGTGGGCATACCATGGATTTATATAAGGGCAATAAAATATTCTTCATCTTATTCTCTATCCCTTTTTTAATGATTCCTAACATCCCGTTTGCTTTTTTGACTGCTGCTGCACACTGCATGGATGTCTTCAGAGAACTATCCAGGATGACTCCAAGATCTCTTTCCTGATCAGGCAGGAATGTCTGTGAGGGGAGGGCTCCTACCTCATACTGAGAATGAGGGGCGATCAGCAGGTTATCTCAAGTGCCTACATACAAATGCACAAAGCCTTGGAAACAAGCAGGGAGAACTGGAGGTCCTGGTGAAGGCAAGGAATTATGACGTGATTGGAATAACAGAGACTTGGTGGGATAACTCATATGACTGGAGTACTGTCATGGATGGTTATAAACTGTTCAGGAAGGACAGGCAGGGCAGAAAAGGTGGGGGAGTAGCACTGTATGTAAGGGAGCAGCATGACTGCTCAGAGCTCCGGTAGGAAACTGCAGAAAAACCTGAGTGTCTCTGGATTAAGTTTAGAAGTGTGAGCAACAAGAGTGATGTCGTGGTGGGAGTCTGCTATAGACCACCGGACCAGGGGGATGAGGTGGATGAGGCTTTCTTCCAGCAACTCGCAGAAGCTACTAGATGCCCTGGTTCTCATGGGTGACTAATTTTCCTGATATCTGCTGGGAGAGCACTACAGCGGTGCACAGACAATCCAGGAAGTTTTGGAAAATGTAGGGGACAATTTCCTGGTGCAAGTGTTGGAGGAGCCAACTGGGGGGGAGCTTTTCTTGACCTGCTGCTCACAAACTGGGAACAATTAGTGGGGGAAGCAAAAGTGGATGGGAATCTGGGAGGCAGTGACCATGAGTTGGTCGAGTTCAGGATCCTGACACAGGGAAGAAAGGGAAGCAGCAGAATACGGACCCTGGACTTCAGGAAAGCAGACTTCGACTCCCTCAGGGAACTGATGGGTAGAATAACATGAGGGGGAAAGGAGTCCAGGAGAGCTGGCTGTATTTCAAAGAATCTCTATTGAGGTTACAGGGACAAACCATCCCGATGAGTCGAAAGAGTAGTAAATATGGCAGGCAACCAGCTTGGCTTAACAGTGAAATCCTTGCGGATCTTAAACATAAAAAAGAAGCTTACAAGATGTGGAAGATTGGACATATGACCAGGGAAGAGTATAAAAATGTTGCTCGGGTATGTAGGAATGAAATCAGGAAGGCCAAATCGCACCTGGAGCTGCCGCTAGCAAGAGATGTTAAGAATAACAAGAAGGGTTTCTTCAGGTATGTTGGCAGCAAGAAGAAAGCCAAGGAAAGTGTGGGCCCCTTACTGAATGAGGGAGGCAACCTAGTAACAGAGGATGTGGAAAAAGCTAATGTACTCAATGCTTTTTTTGCCTCTGTCTTCACGAACAAGGTCAGCTCCCAGACAACACAGCATAGGGAGTAGGTGGCTAGCCCTCTGTGAAGAAAGAAGTGGTTAGGGACTATTTAGAAAAGCTGGATGTGCACAAGCCCATGGAGCCGGATGCGTTGCATCCGAGAGTGCTAAAGGAGTTGGCGGCTGTGATTGCAGAGCTGTTGACCATTATCTTTGAAAACTCATGGTGATCAGGGGAAGTCCCGGACGACTGGAAAAAGGCTAATGTAGTGCCCATCTTTAAAAAAGAGAAGAAGGAGGATCCTGGGAACTACAGGCCAGTCAGCCTCACCTCAGTCCCCGGAAAAATCACGGAGCAGGTCCTCAAGGAATCAATCCTGAAGCACTTACATGAGAGGAAAGTGATCAGAAACAGTCAGCATGGATTCACCAAGGGAAGGTCATGCCTGACTAATCTAATGGCCTTCTATGATGAGATTACTGGTTCTGTGGATGAAGGGAAAGCAGTGGATGTATTGTTTCTTGACTTTAGCAAAGCTTTTGACACGGTCTCCCACAGTATTCTTGTCAGCAAGTTAAAGAAGTATGGGCTGGATGAATGCACTATAAGGTGGGTAGAAAGTTGGCTAGATTGTCGGGCTTAACGGGTAGTGATCAATGGCTCCATGTCTAGATGGCAGCCGGTATCAAGTGGAGTGCCCCAAGGGTCGGTCCTGGGGCCGGTTTTGTTCAATATCTTCATAAATGATCTGGAGGATGGTGTGGATTGCACTCTCAGCAAATTTGCGGATGATACAAAACTGGGAGGAGTGGTAGATACGGTGGTAGGTAGGGATAGGATACATAGGGACCTTGACAAATTGGATGATTGGGCCAAAAGAAATCTGATGAGGTTCAACAAGGATAAGTGCAGGGTCCTGCACTTAGGACGGAAGAACCCAATGCACCGCTACAGACTAGGGACCGAATGGCTAGGCAGCAGTTCTGCAGAAAAGGACCTGGGGTGACAGTGGACGAGAAGCTGGATATGAGTCAGCAGTGTGCCCTTGTTGCCAAGAAGGCCAATGGCATTTTGGGATGTATAAGTAGGGGCATAGCCAGCAGATCGAGGGACGTGATCGTTCCCCTCTATTCGACATTGGTGAGGCCTCATCTGGAGTACTGTGTCCAGTTTTGGGCCCCACACTACAAGAAGGATGTGGATAAATTGGAGAGAGTCCAGCGAAGGGCAACAAAAATGATTAGGGGTCTGGAACACATGACTTATGAGGAGAGGCTGAGGCAACTGGGATTGTTTAGTCTGCAGAAGAGAAGAATGAGAGGAGATTTGATAGCTGCTTTCAACTACCTGAGAGGTGGTTCCAAAGGGGATGGTTCTAGACTATTCTCAGTGGTAAGATGACAGGACAAGGAGTAATGGTCTCAAGTTGCAGTGGGGGAGGTTTAGGTTGGATATTAGGAAAAACTTTTTCACTAGGAGGGTGGTGAAACACTGGAATGCGTTACCTAGGGAGGTGTTAGAATCTCCTTCCTTAGAATTTTTTAAGGTCAGGCTTGACAAAGCCCTGGCTGGGATGATTTAATTGGGGATTGGTCCTGCTTTGAGCAGGGGGTTGGACTAGATGACCTCCCGAGGTCCCTTCCAACCCTGATATTCTATGATTCTATGATCAGTTGTAGCTAAATTAGCCCCCATCATATTGTATGTATAGTTGGGTTATTTTTTCCAAAGTGCATTACTTTACATTTATCCACATTAAATTGCATTTGCCATTTTGTTGCCCAATTCCTTAGTTTTGTAAGATCTTTCTGACATTCTTCACAGTCTGTTTTGGTCTTAACTATCTTGAGCAGTTTAGTATCATCTGCAAACTTTGCCACCTCACTCTTTATCCCTTTCTCCAGATCATTTATCATTGTCGAGGCTTGGGCTGTGACCTTTGTGGTCCTCATAGATTGGGCCTGCTCAGTTAACAGTTCTAAGAATTCTCCTCTCCTTCAGGCTGGTGGACAGGGCGGTTGGGGAAGTGCAGGAGCAGCTTTCATTGATTTTCCGAGTGCTTCTTGCCAAGGCACAGCCCAACACTGAGATCCGGGCTGACGTTGCAGTCCAATACAAGGTAAAATCTAGGCTTCTAGGCTATACTTCCCCTAAAGGAGGAGCCTAACTAACTGCCCTAACAATGGTCGCCATGGCTTTTCCTGGGGCACATAGAACAGCAGCGACAATGAAGATGCTGATGGTGGGAAACCCATGAACCTTGTCACTCTAGACTATGGAGCCTTTCAAGCTCTCTGCCTTTTTTCCCTTTCCCAAGGGAGAGTGAGACGCAAACCAGCAGGCTGTGGGGAGCTATGGAAGAGCACAGTCAGTGTTTTGGGGGGGATGAGAGCCCTCTCTCAGCTCTGCCTCTCTCATCCCCCCCAAATCATTGACTGTGCTCTTCCAGGGCATTGTTTGCTCTCCCCACACCTTCCCCACTAGCCTCCCTTCGACGGGGAGGAAAAGAGAAGAGCACCAGGCTGCAAGAGCAACTGTTTCCATGCAGTGATAGTACAGAGGACTTTGTTCCGGAGTCAGACACTGACAGTTCAAAGCTACTTGCAGGAGTCAATTGCAGCCCCACAGGGTGGAGGGCTGCAGCCAAACAGGCCAGACCAGTGGGCCCACTGTCTCTACCGGGGCCAGTTCTAGCAGCTTCAGAGGCAGGTGTACAATGCCCACAACTCTGCAGTGACGTGCCCCCTGGGGAGAAAGGGTGGGGGGAAGGGATTCTTAAACCCATTTCAAACAGGAGTGATTTGGCAGTTGGAAATCAAAAACCCATAACAAAAAAAATCCAACTGGGAGAAGCTCATATACTAGGACCGTGAAACAGCGTCTTAAAACTAGCCATGCTGTCAGCAGGGTTCTGCAAGCTCAGCAGCAGAGCAACAACGATCCTACATCTCACAGACATGGCACCTTTCAGTCAGACAACTCAAAATGCTTCACAAACACTGGCCTTGATTCTTCAGGGTCACATGCTGGTGTAAGTGACCCCAGCATAAAGCAGGGATAAGAGAATGGAGGCTGAGGCCCAGGAACTGTAACCCGTTCAAGAGGCTGGTCCACCAGAGGAAATAGCCTACTACTGCTACCACCTTTGCTTAAGTGGGGGAGATCTGTGCTGTGTTGTTGAAGGGCCTGTGTTCAGATCCTGAGGCGGCCATAAGCACCCCTGATTTTGGTTTTGGAAAATCCTATTGATGAGCTTTAACAAAGCTAACCTCTCCCCTCTTTATTTGCCATGCTCTAGTTCAGGGGTTTTCAACCTTTTTTTGGGGGGGCCCCTAACATGCTATAAAAATTTCATGCCCCACCTGTGCCACAACGTTTTCTGCATATCCAGTAGATTAAAAGCCAGGACCAGGGTTCGGGGGTAGCAAGCAGGGCAGTTGCCTACCAGGGCCCCACGCCACAGGGGGCCCCACAAAGCTAAGCTGCTCGGGCTTCGATTTCAGCCCCCGGTGGTGGGGCTCGGGCTTTGGCTTTCTGCCCTGGGCCCCAGCAAGTCTAACACCGGCCCCTCTCTGGTTTACTTTGATTGACCCCCTGAAATCTGCTCAAGGCCCTCCTGGGGCTCCCGGACTCCTGGTTGAGAACCACTGCTCTAGTTAAAAGTTTGCAAGGGTAGAGAGGTGAGGTTCCATCCATCCAATCCTGCAACTGCAGGAACAGAGGCTGGTGACTCCAGTAACAAAAACTCACTGTACAGAACGAACTTTGAATTTATATCAGTCAACAGCTTCAGGTTTACAAGTGAATTAAATCCAGGATGTTCGAAAGGCATAAGTGAGTTGTCCCCATGTAAGAATGGGATTTGCAAAAATCAGTGACCTAGAAAATTCAGACCTGCCAACCCTCACTGTTTTCCAGTGAGTCTTGATTGTTTATGTGTTAAGAGGCTCACACAACCTCCTACCTCCAAGGACGTCTCAGGTTTCACTGCACTCAGCTCTGTTAACTCTTTAGGCCTGGCAAGAGAAAATCCAAGCACCGCACTAAAAAGAATGCATAGTAACTCAGACATGGATTATTCGTGAGGATCTCTGGGGAGAAATGGTTACAGCTGTGCAGGAAGCTCTGAACATAACCTAACAGGATGTCACACTCGTCTGGTCTGGGTTGCATCATAAAGTCAAGACTTGGGCCAAGTTCACTGAAAGGTTCATTCAGGTGCATGAGTCATTCAGTGGAATCTTGGCCTAGCTTTGATCAAGCCTTGGCTGATGATGGGTTTAATTTCAAAAACTAGTGACACGAGTCAAATTCAAATCTCTTTCACTTTGTGCTGCAAGCTTCTTTCTGGATCAAACCTTAAAGCCTGGTTCTTGCCGGGGGAGAGGGATGCAAACCCACACAAAGCAAAACCAAAAAAGAGTTGGCATGAACATTTGCAAACTGACACAGTCCAGCTGTGGGAATGAGGTACAAAGAGAGAAAGACAGACAGACTAAGGAGAGGATATACTGGCCTCTGACGTAACAGGTGAACCTCAAAAAATCTGGAGCAGAGATGAGGCTGTATTGCAAGATTCTGCTATGGATCTGAATTTCAGCAACGTTTTTGGGTCAGGTCTTGGATTCAGCACTCTCCCTCCTTTTAGGGTGACCAGATAGCAAGTGGGAAAAATTGGGATACTTTTTTTTTCCAGAGGATAGAGGGCAAATAGTTGCATATAAAAGACAAAGTCCCTAATAGTAGGACAGTCCCGATAATAGCAGGAGATCTGGTCACCCTATCTCCTTTAGAGTTCCTGTTTATATTCACTCTTATTTGAACCTCTGTGGTTTAAAAATCTGGCTGGAAATCTCATTAGCATAGATTCCCCTCCCCTCCCCCCACGAGTTTTCTGGTGCTGCCTGACTCCAGATAGGCTGGCAATACCACAACCAAGGAATTTCTGGTACTTTCCACCTTTGATCCCAGGTGAATCCAGGTGTATGAAAAATGCGGTGAGGCGAGGATGTTAACCAAACGTTTGTGAACTATCAAAAAAGGTTCAGGGTTGAATGGAGCTTCCGCTCTGATCTTATTTTACCTGCACCAATTAATGAATGTCTGAGCACCCCAGAAAAACACAGGCACGTATGGGCATCTGAGTCTGGACACGTTGGCCAAAGCGCATGTGAACTATGGGCTGTAAGGTTCAGACTAACCCACGTACTGTGTCTTTAAACAGAGTGAGAAGGCCAAAGGGCAGGGACAGCAGGGAGTAACCAGTTCAGCCAGAGAGTTGTCACACATGGCAGTGCTCCCGGACAGGCTCTGTGCATTGGGAGGGATTGTCTGGGGTTTAGTCACTGCACTGTATCACAGGCGGATGCACTGGGCACTCAGCCCAGGTCCACCCTGCCCCTCACAAGGTGTTGTGTGCGACTTGCCAGAGGGCTGATGAATACACACTTCCGCTTACAGGCTCAGCCCCCCGCTCTGTCACACCTGTAAGCTGTCGCACAGCAGCACCTGAGCACACTTGCGCCCTTAGGACAGCAGCTGGGCTGGAGTCACATATAGGAGCCGAGAACAGACCTGAGCCACTGCACAGAAGCTGAGGGAGAATTAGAGAAGGGAGCCTGGAGCTATCCTGTACCCCTTGGCAGAGGCCGGGAGAGTCAGAGAGAAGCCCTGATCTGAGTGCCAAGCAGCAAGTTCCTCTTGTACCTCTGAGCCTCCCGCTCCCTTCCTTTGCCCTGCAGGCCTGGGGGAGATGAGCATTTCATCTGAGCACCGATCCCTGGGGAAACAAGTCACGAGCAGTCTACAAACGGTGAGGGGGCTTGGCAATCTTCTGCCTGGTGGGGGTCTCAGCAGTTTGGGGGTGGGAACAGCATCCTCCTTTGCCCCATTCTGGATGTTATGCTGCTTTTAGCCTGCTTGCCATTTCTGAGACGCAGGGGTCAGCCAGCACCCAGAGATATGACCCAGAGGTGACTGTATGAAAAGCCTTTAGTTCCAGTTTGATCACATTGTCCATTCTGAGCATAATGGTGCCTCCAACTTAGACTCAAGAGTTCTGGCAATGACACGGCCTGCACTCGGCAGTGATTTCTGCTCCTGAACTGAAGGGTTTAACTTGTATTTGTTGGAAAATTTAAAAAAAACAAAAACGCAAGCTTTTCTTGCTCGATGGGGTATTATATAGTTGACAATTGCAAGGAAGTTATCCTAGCATTTTAGATTTGCAGAACATTGACACCAGACCAGAATAGCAGGTTTGCTAATTCACGCTAATGTTAAGGACACCTAGGTCAGGTCTACACTAGGAAATTAGCTTGGTATACCTACATTGCTCAGAGTATGAAAAATCCACATCCTTGAGTGACACAGTTAAATCGACCTAACCCCTGGTGTGGACAGCGCTAAGTCAGCAGGAGAATTCACCTCTCGGGGAGGCAGAGTACCTACGTGCACAGCGTAGGTAGCCTCTTCACTGAAGTGCTACAGTGGCATAGCTGGAGTGTTTTAAGTGTAGACTTGCCCTTAGTGAGAGTCCCCAATAATAATACCCAGCTGGTATATAACGCTTGTCATCAGGAGATTTCCAAGTGCTTTACAAAGGAAGTCAGTATCACAATCCCCATTTTATAGATTAGGAAACTGAGGCACGGAGCTGGGACGTGACTTGTCCAAGGCCAACCAGCAGGCCAGTGGCAGAAGCAGGACTACAACCTAGGTCTCCTGAGTCCAAAGCCAATGCTCTAGCCACTAGACCACATTACCAAGGGTTACTAATTAGTGAGTTGTAAAACGTGTTCATTTCCTTTGACAGAGTAGTTTGCTGTTAGTCATTGATGACAACCCTTTGTAAAGGTTTCTGTAAAAAGAGCGAAGGCTCAGCAGTACAAGACCTCGCTTCCCAGCCCTGCTGTTTGATCTTTGCTGGGAAGTGGGGTGAAATTGCTAGTTTTCAGGTGGGACTTACTGAGTTTGTGGGCTAGTGTAAAAACATTAAGTGAGGTTCCACTATATAAGTATTGTTGGGTCTTGGTCTCCTTTTCCTGCACCTGGCATAGTCATTTACACCTCTGTCAGGTGGGTGAAAATAATTCCCAATTGGAATGACACCATTGTACACCCACTTTGCTTTGGTGTAAATGACTGTGCAAGGTGCAGGGCAATGGAGAATCAGGCCCTTTTTATTTCACTGTTCCTTGGACCTAAGCTTATATGTAACCTTCATGTTCCCCCTACATTTTCTGGCTACAGGCTCAATCCTGAGCACCTGGGCCCTGACCTAGCAAAGCACTTTAAGCTTGCAGTTAGTTCTGCTGGAGTTGATCCTTACATGATCAAGCCCTATGTGGACAAAAAAGAGCAGATGAGCTACAACAGGAAATCAGTTTTGTGCCTGATGCTTTCCCAGCAGCTAGGTGTGGTTGTAGCAGTTTAGAGCACATGACTTGCATTCCAGCAGTAATTGTGTTAGAGAACACAAACCTGCTTGGTTCCTGACTTTTAAATAAACAAGAAAACCATCCTTCCCCCCACACACGCTTTGCTGCACTGAGCACTGAATAAAGTGGCTCTGCAGAAGATGTCACTTTTTCATCACTCAGCCCTGGGGATATTGTGCTGCTGGAGGAGCCATCAGAAGTAACTAGTCTACACTGGCAACGCTAAAGGACTGCCACGGCAGCACTTTAACGTGGCGTGTGTGGTCACAGCGCAGCACCGGGAGAGAGCTCTCCCAGCGCTCTGAAAAAACCATCTCCCCGAGGGGCACGGCTCCCCGTGCTGGTGCACTGTCTACGCTGGTGCTTTACAGCGCGGAAATTTGCTGCGCTCAGGGTGTTTTTGCCGGTGTAGACCAGGCCTAAGATTGTGACCTCTCTGGGCATTCAAGGATCCCATGGCATTTTTCACAAAAGTGATGACATTATGGCCTGCAGAAATTCAAATTTGAGTAAGTTCCCCTGTAGTGTTAGGTTGCCATATTCTTCTTCACTTCATGGCCTAAACGCTATGGGAAAGGTTTAGGCTGCCTTGATAAACAGCTGTTATCTTCCACCCCAGAAACGGCGGCATTTCAGTGGTGCATGATCAGCTAATCTGGTCCAGTTTTGGGATTTATAACAATGCCCCAAAATAGGTAAAACTAATTTGGGGTTTTGTTACTAAAATTTCACACAGCTCTTGTCCCAGCTCTTAAGGGAAAACCCAAATTAAGGGGAGAGGAAAATAAAACTTTAGTTATTAATACTGTAACAAATCCTTGGTTGTCCTCATGCTTGTTGCTATCACCTCAATGAAACTTCACAATAGCAGGGAGCGACCTCAGCACTTTCTGTTCCCAAGGCATAGGCCTCTATCACGTGAGCTAATGGGAAATGCAAAGAGACAGAATGGTCCAGCAGTTAGGGCACTCATCTGAAATCCAAGTTCAAGTCCCTGTGTGACCTTGGCCAAGTCACTTACTCTCTCTGTGCCTCAGCTTCCTAACTCTAAAATGAGGATAATGGCACTTCCCTACCTCACAGGGGTGTTGTGTGGAGAAATCCATTACAGAATGTGAGCTGCTTAGATATTATGGCAATGGGAATCATATAAGTATCTTAGACAGACTCTTGCTTAGCTATTAGCAGGATATGAACTCAGATGCAGAGGTGAGCAGTTCTGAGCCCATCCACTCGGGGGCAGTGACACACTAGCCAGTTAATTCCAATTCCCCACTGCTCTGACATGTAATGGGTGTGGTATTTTCCCACTGTGATTGCAGCTGTCACCGATCGTGGAGTTAAACATTGGCGGGGAGGTGTACACAACAACACTAAGCACCCTGAAGAAACACCCTGGCTCCAAGCTGGCAGAGATGTTTACTGGCCAGCCCAAGCTTAGGACTGACTCAGAGGGGAGGTTCTTCATTGACAGGCCAGGCACCTATTTTAAGTACATCTTGGAATACCTCCGCAGTAACCAGGTGCCCACCCAGTGCATCCAGGATGTGTATAAAGAGGCATTGTTCTATGACATTGAGCCTCTGGTCAAGCAGCTGGAGGACTCCCCTCAGATTTTTGGGGAGGTGGTGGCAAGGAAGCAGTTTCTGGCCCACGTGCCCAACTACAACGAGAACATTGAGCTGATGATTCGCATTGCCAGGGCGGAGGCGGTAGCCTCCCGCCAGTCCAGCGTCACAGTGTGTGTGGTCAGGACCGAGGAGGATGCAGCCAAGTGTCATGACACCCTGAACAGCTTGGACATGGATAAGAAATCTGTGGTGAAGTTTGGCCCTTGGAAGGCAACGCCGAGCATTTCTGACCTGTTGGATTGCATTAAAATGGACATTGAAGCCAAAGGATACAAGATTTCCTTCCAGCCCCACGTCACGGAGAAAGGCTTCCGGATCAAATCCTACGTCTTCTTCTACAAATTTCTGTTCACCTGGTGGTAGCAAAAGGGAAGGGTTGGCAGTGATTTTTAAATGGCTATTAAAATAAATAGACTTCTGTTGTTTAAATATAGAAAATCTCTCAGAGATCAGATTCTGGAATCTGGCCAAACTGCGCACCTCACAAGTTGAGATGTGTGTGCAACGGGAGTGTAAATCCTCCCCGCCCCCATGCTATTCCAAAACTGAGTCTATCGTGTACAGGCCTGGTCTTCCAGTGTAAGTCAGAGCAGCCTTAGACTGATTGCTAACAGCCCCAAGGGGCTGAAACCACATTCAGGGGACCAGAGCAGTAGAGGGTGTCATTCTCTTTACTCTGACCTCATTCTGTGTAAACAGCCAGAGCTGCGGGTAGTGTAGTCTCTACACCACCTCTGGGGCAATCGTCCTGGGACTGAGTTAACCCGTTTTACAGCCAGAAACAGCTGTCAGTGCAGTGCAAAGTAGCCACATTGGAGGATCTGGTACAGAATTTTTACTGTTGCTACACATATACAATAATAGGCAGAACGAACTTTGCTTGGCTTCCAGATCCCAGGTCATGTTTGCAGTACTGGGGGGAAATCATCTTTGTAAAAAGAAAAGGAGGACTTGTGGCACCTTAGAGACGAACCAATTTATTTGAGCATAAGCTTTCGTGAGCTACAGCTCACTTCAGATGCATACTGTGGAAAGTGTAGAAAATCTTTTTATATACACACAAAGCATGAAAAAATACCTCCTCCCACCCCACTCTCCTGCTGGTAATAGCTTATCTAAAGTGATCACTCTCCTTACAATGTGTATGATAATCAAGTTGGGCCATTTCCAGCACAAATCCAGGTTTTCTCACCCCCCGCCCCTCCCCCCACAAACCCACTCTCCTGCTGGTAATAGCTTATCCAAAGTGATAAGCTTTGTGTATGATAATCAAGGTGGGCCATTTCCAGCACAAATCCAGGGTTTAACAAGAACGTCTGAGGGGGGGGGGTAGGAAAAAACAAGGGGAAATAGGTTACCTTGCATAATGACTTAGCCACTCCCAGTCTCTATTCAAGCCGAAGTTAATTGTATCCAATTTGCAAATGAATGCCAATTCAACAGTTTCTCGCTGGAGTCTGGATTTGAAGTTTTTTTGTTGTAATACAACTTTCATGTCTGTAATCGCGTGACCAGAGAGATTGAAGTGTTCTCTGACTGGTTTATGAATGTTATAATTCTTGACATCTGTTTTGTGTCCATTTATTCTTTTACGTAGAGACTGTCCAGTTTGACCAATGTACATGGCAGAGGGGCATTGCTGGCACATGATGGCATATATCACATTGGTGGATGTGCAGGTGAACAAGCCTCTGATAGTGTGGCTGATGTTATTAGGCCCTGTGATGGTGTCCCCTGAATAGATACGTGGGCACAGTTGGCAACGGGCTTTGTTGCAAGGATAGGTTCCTGGGTTAGTGCTTCTGTTGTGCTGTATGTGGTTGCTGGTGAGTATTTGCTTCAGGTTGGGGGGTTGTCTGTAGGCAAGGACTGGCCTGTCTCCCAAGATTTGTGAGAGTGTTGGGTCATCCCTCAGGATAGGTTGTAGATCCTTAATAATGCGTTGAAGGGGTTTTAGTTGGGGGCTGAAGGTGACGGCTAGTGGCGTTCTGTTATTTTCTTTTTTAGGCCTGTCCTGTAGTAGGTGACTTCTGGGAACTCTTCTGGCTCTATCAATCTGTTTCTTCACTTCCGCAGGTGGGTATTGTAGTTGTAAGAATGCTTGATAGAGATCTTGTAGGTGTTTGTCTCTGTCTGAGGGGTTGGAGCAAATGCGGTTGTATCGCAGAGCTTGGCTGTAGACGATGGATCGTGTGGTGTGGTCAGGGTGAAAGCTGGAGGCATGTAAGTAGGAATAGCGGTCAGTAGGTTTCCAGTATAGGGTGGTGTTTATGTGACCATCGTTTATTAGCACTGTAGCGTCCAGGAAGTGGATCTCTTGTGTGGACTGGACCAGGCTGAGGTTGAGCATAAGCTTTCGTGAGCTACAGCTCACTTCATCAGATGCATACTGTGGAAAGTGTAGAAGATCTTTTTATATACACACAAAGCATGAAAAAATACCTCCTCCCACCCCACTCTCCTGCTGGTAATAGCTTATCTAACGTGATCACTCTCCTTACAATGTGTATGATAATCAAGTTGGGCCATTTCCAGCACAAATCCAGGTTTTCTCACCCCCCACTTTAGATAAGCTATTACCAGCAAGAGAGTGGGTTGGGAGGAGGTATTTTTTCATGCTTTATGTGTATAAAAAGATCTTCTACACTTTCCACAGTATGCATCCGATGAAGTGAGCTGTAGCTCACGAAAGCTTATGCTCAAATAAATTGGTTAGTCTCTAAGGTGCCACAAGTACTCCTTTTCTTTTTGCGAATACAGACTAACATGGCTGTTACTCTGAAACCCATCTTTGTAAAGCAGCAAATCAGGTCTGGAAGTGTCATTGAGAGAGGAATAAATATGGGAGTACACCAAGTCCTTAGTCTGAATATAGCTTCACTCTTAAGGGTACTTCTGCTCTTGGAGCTAGGGACGGGGTGTGTGATTCCCAGCTCGAGGAGAATACCCATGCCAGCTCTGATTGAACTAGCATGCTCAAAGTACAATGTAGTGAGAGTGGCAGAAGGGGCTAACTGCCCTGAGGACATGCCCCTCTGAGGCCCTAGAAACATTCTCAGGGCGGCTAACCCATCCCGCAGCTTGCCCTGCCATGGCTACCGTCTGTTTTTGGTGGACTAGCTCAGTGGGAGTTCACACAGGTATGACTCCTCGAGGGGGGAATCACACAGCCCCAGCTGCCAGGGCAGACATACTCACTGGTCTCTCAGCTACATCTGCGTATGATCAATTATATGACTTCAGTTGAAGGAGTTATATAAGCACATGCAACTCAGTGACTGATGGTGAACTTTGGGGCAAGTGGGGCATAGCAAAAACCCCCAGGGCTCCCCCACATCACAATGCTCCCCTTCCCTGACTTAGTCCCAGAACTCTGGGTGCTCTTCTCTTCCCCGTCATTCCCACCTTGCTTAGCCCTGGCCTCTTAAGTCTCCTCCCTGCTCCCTCCCTTCACCTGAATTCCTCCTTACTCCCCCAGCCACACTTCCCCATTAGTCCCAAGCCCCTGAGGCTTCTTCACCTCCTAGGCCTGGAGTGACTGACAAGATTTACCCACTCACCAGAGTGGATCTTCTCCTGAGCCTCTTGCCTTTCTTCTTGATTTTCTGGGGCCTCCCACAGCTCCTTGTCAAATTCTCCTGCCGCTTCTCCTCTCCAACAGACTGTGCAGTCAAGATCTGAGAGGAAGCAAGTGGTGGGGATTTTGAGTGGGGTTTGTGGTGCTGAATTCACTGCCCTTCTCTGAATAACTGCAGAGTGCTCTGAAGCCTTTGGTGGGGGTGGGGCAGCGCCCTGACGCCCTCTATACATGAGCTGCCACTGAACCCACTGGCAGCTGCGCTCGCTCATGCCAAGGCAAAATTTGGCCCTCTGCTGAGAAAACCAATGCTCTAGGACAGTGGTTCTTAACCTGGTCCATACCAGGACCTTGTGTTAAAACAGATAAGGTTTCAGGACCCCTACCTCTCCTCTAGCTGTAAAGAAAAAGGGTGTCAATGCCCAGGTTGACAACCCATTCTCTAGCAAATATTAATTATTATTATTATTATTATTTGTATTGTGGTAGCACTAGGAGCCCCAGTCATGAACCAGGTCCCCATTGAGCTAGGTGTTATACAAACACAGACCAAAAAGATGGTGTCTGCCCCAAAGGTTTTCCAGTTTAAGTTGAAGGTGTTCTACTTCTTAATGCAGCAGTGTTTAGCTATTTTTTGTGCCATCAGTTACATCTCTTTGAGTGCTACCAATGAATATATGCATCAGGAGACATAATGAAACCCCACAATGATTATTAGATGGAAGAGTCTCATAAGGTACTTCCAATAGTACAAACTACAGCCCAGTTCCTACAGTCGCTACTAAAGCAAAACTCCCTTCAACTTCCGTAAAATTTTGCCTGAGTAGGGGGTGCTGGATTGGGTCCTCTATTGTTTTTTAAAACCTTAATATTCACAAATTTATTTTTTATTTATTTTTATACTCAAGACAGCTGATGATTTTCAATTATTTACTACTCCAGGGATATCTGAAAATCATATTGGTTATTCTAGATCATGGTTATGTTTACTTTTGCTCTTGAAATATGGGTTGCCTCCTATAAAGGACAATATGTGTTTTGGGATACTAATTAAATACACTTTTAAAAGCCTCTTTGCATAGTATAAATTTACCTTCTTTATTATCCCCTTAAAAACCCACAAAGCTTTCCTTATACACTACTGGGTTAGAATCTATCTTCATGAAATGTAGTATAAAAGGCCTACATCCTGGTTATTGCTCTTCCAGTGGTGTAAATCAGGACTGACTTCATTGAAGTCAGTGCAGTTACACTGTGTAAAACTGGTGTAAGTGTGAGAAGCTTCAGCCCCCTAAAATTCTGAAGGCTTGGGCAAGATTTTTAAAAGTGACTAATGATTTTGTGTGCCCAAAATCACTTAAAGGGGCCTGATTCTCAGAAAGTGCTGAGCACCCACTATCACTGGTCACTTTTGAAAATTTCTGCCCTGATCCACTATGCTCTGCCTTATGCATTTAGTTCTCGGGGAGTTCCGTACCCAAGGCCTGTTCCAATGCCCATTGAAATAACAGCCTCCCTTGACTTCAATGGTCAAAGAACCCGATCCTGAGATGTACCACCCTCCTTCAACTCCCACTGTAGTCAATGGGAGTTGAGGGCACTCAACCCTTCTCTGGTTCTGGTTCTAGCTCAGTGCTAGTAAAACGTTTGCAAACCAAAGCCAAAAGCACATGAAACATACTCAGTTTGGGGTCTGATTACAAACTTAAAACACAGCTCAGGTTGGGGGATAACACATCCCAAACACAGAATTAAAACTGCTTTTTGGGGGGAAAAATTATTTCTAGACATTATTGGGCCAAATTCACATATCACTGGTGCAACTCTACTGACTTCAGTGGGTTCACACAGGAATGACTAGTGTATAGAAATCTAATCTCTTCAAAGAAAGAGAGAGAGATATGAGCCTGAATCAACCTCTCAGAACTGAACACCTCCAAACTTTGTGGAAGAAATGGGTTCAGAATCCGTACTCAGATCCAGAACTAATGTCTGACCCCTATTTCTTTGGGAGGCAGGGGACTTGAAGTCTGGGTCCCTTTTTAGTTCTTGTATTCACAAAAGGCTACAGTTAAAGATATTGAACTTCAATGGGAAGCTTTTTCCACCCCCTCCTGACTTCAGCAAAACCAAATGCATCCCCATGACATTTTGCATGCCACATCTCAGACCAGGACAGAATTTTTCTGGAAAGTTTGGGTCACTTTATATAACTTCAAATCTTTCCGTTTGGGGGAAAAAAAGGTAAACTCCAGATAGTTAAGTATGTCTAATTGCTGCCTGAACCTTTGCAGATGGGCAAGGCCAGGACAGCTCAAGCAAATATGTTTCACCCTTATTTACCTAACCTACATCAAATACTTAAGAAACACAATTAAAGATAGTTCTCCTGCCACAGTACAATAGTAAATCTCATAGACTGCTATCCTAGAATTTGAAAGGCATATTGTATAAAGAAATCAGTAAAACCAGTCTTGGCATGAAGCAAGGCAGTTTTTTATATATTTTAACATTTTTAACTGCACCTTCTGGCTACTCTCAGAGTACATTTGCAGGTACTTATGAAAACATGTTATTGAGAACAATAACAGGAGTGAATTTCCCTTCTATATCACTAAATTGAACTGAAATACTCTCCCCACAGAGAAATTCAGCCTGGAAATAAGGCTTACATTTTTAATAGTAAAAACAACTAGGAGTCCTTGTGGCACCTTGTTGTTTTTGCTGATACTGACTAACACGGCTACCCCTCTGAAACCGGTCATTTTTAATAGTAAGCATAATCAGCAACTGGAATAATTTCTCAAAGGTTGTGGTGGATCCTCCATCATTGGCAAAGTTTAAATCACAATTGGATGTTTTTTCTAAAAGATCTGCTCAATTCAAACAGGAATTATTTGTGGGACGTCCTACACCCTGTGTTACACAGGAGGTCAGATCAGATGATCACAATGGTCCTTTCTGGCCTTGGAATCTATGACTCTGTGACAGAGGTCCCCAAACTGTGGGGTGTAACCCCCTGGGGGGCAGCAGAGGAACACTTGGGGGTGGTGCGAAAGCTGGGCTAGTGCTCACCTTCGCTGAGCTGGAGTCACCACTTCCCCGGCCCCTGCTGATTCAGCCCTGCTGGGGTCGCTTTGTTTTTCCTGGGGCTCACGCTTCCGAGCAGTGTGAGTCGCATCCAGCCGCGTGTGTGAGCCGCACGTGGCCGTGCTGGGACTGGCACCCGGCTCTCCTGGCTCCCGGCCCAGTGCTTTAGCCCAGGGACTGTGCACCCTCCCACTAGCAGGGTGGCTTTCCTAGCTCCAGGCACTCCCAGTGAAGGGCAGCCCCCGGGCTGGGGCCAGCTCAGGGCACCGCCTCCTGGTGCTGGCCTGAGCCTGCCCCACTGACTTAAGGCCACTGTAACCCCGAGGAGTCTGGCGGCACCTTAAGGACGAACAGATTTATTTGGGCACAAGCTTTCTTGGGTGAAAAACCCACTTCTTCAGATGCACCCACCAAGGCCACTGGAGGAGCTCCAGCCCCACACAGGCCTCTCCCCAGCCTGAGAGTCCCTGGCCATAGAGAGGAGACCTCCAGGTGTCTAGGAAGGACAGTTTCCCTTCCCCGTCATCTTCAGCATCTCTATGGTTTCGTTTCCGGGTGAGGGGGAAGGAGAAGGAGGGCACGGCACGGCACGGCGGCGGAGGCGGCTCACGCCCTGCTGAAGGCGAACGGCGGCGGGGGTGGCGGGGCTCAGCATGGCGGCGCACCTGAAGAAGCGGGTGTATGAGGAGTTCACTAAGGTCGTCCAGGTAAAGGGCGAAGTCTGGAGCACGGAAGGGGGACTCCTCGGGGGAGGGGGCCGGGCCCCTGCCCGAGCAGGGCGACTCCTGGGCGGCCTGGGGTTGCAGGAAAGCCCGCTGGAAGCCTGAGGCCTAGCACTTTGAAGGGCCTCCCGGTCCCAACCCTGGATCCGGGAGAGGCCTCAGGGCCCGCAGGTGGCTACTGCTCCCCTGGAGCCTCTCTTGCTGGGAGGGCCGCACAGGGGAGCCGGGCAGCTGCCAGCCCCGCCGGGGACCCCTTCGGGGTGTGGGTGTGTGTGTGTGGGGGGGGTCCCCCCGTGAGGGCCCAAGGGACCCCTCCAAGCGGTGGGCCTACTGGCAAAGGGCGGCGGGGGCTGGGGTTAGCCGCACAGACCCGGCGGCTCCCCGCTGTTCTGGCGTCCCGCCTCACGCCGTGTCATGGCTCCGCAGCAGCAGCACGAAGAGATCTCCGCCAAGAAGCTGCGGCTGACCAAGCCCAGTAAATCGGCGGCGCTCCACGTAGATCTGTGTAAGGCCACTTCGCCGGCAGATGCTCTGCAGTATCTGCTTCAGTTTGCCAGGAAACCAGTGGAGGCGGAAAGCGTGGAAGGAGTTGTCAGGATCTTGCTGGAGCATTACTACAAGGTAGGGAAATAGGGTCTGGGGAGCAACCTGCATGACACGCGAAGCAGCAGGAAGTGGAAGCCCATTTGTACGGTTATATTTCCTGACATGGCTCTTGTTGGAGGGATGTGTGGCTCACGCATTTGAAGATAGCATGTGGAGTCCCTAAGAGGACACAGGGTTTTGGAGCGAACTTCCCCAGGCTGGGTTGACAGACTTGGGTTAGCCGGGCTCCTGCTAATAAAATAACTGTATAGATAGTGCTTTGAAGTTGCTGCTTGGGATCTGAAGTGTAGGGAGGTGGATGAACTTTAGAGCACCCTTGGTACTACTGTGTCCCATTGATTCTCATCAATCCACCAAGTTTCTATGATGCCTATTATATCAATATCCTCATTTAGTACCAAAAAGAGAAGGAGTACTTGTGGCACCTTAGAGACTAACCAATTTATTTGAGCATAAGCTTTCAAGAGCTGAGCTGTAGCTCAAGAAAGCTTATGCTCAAATAAATTGGTTAGTCTCTAAGGTGCCACAAGTACTCCTTTTCTTTTTGCGAATACAGACTAACACGGCTGTTACTCTGAAACCTGTCATTTAATACCAGGCACTCAAGTTCACACACACACCTTAGTATTTAAACTTCTTGTGTTGGTATAAAGAAAAGGAGTACTTGTGGCACTTTAGAGACTAACAAATTTATTTGAGCCTAAGTTTTCGTGAGCTACAGCTCACTTCATCGGACGCATTCAGTGGAAAATACAGTGGGGAGATTTATATACACAGAGAACATGAAACGATGGGTGTTATCCTACACACTGTAAGGAGAGTGATCAGGTAAGGTGAGCTGTTACCAGCAGGAGAGCGGGGCGGGGGTGGGGAGAAAACCTGTTTTAGTGACAATCAAGGTGGGCCATTTCCAGCAGTTGACAAGAACGTCTGAGGAACAGTGAGGAGGCGGGGGGAATAAACATGAGGAAAGTTTTACATTGTGTAATGACCAATCCACTCTCAGTCTCTATTTGCAAATTAATTCCAATTCAGCAGTCTCTCGTTGGAGTCCGTTTTTGAAGTCTTTTTGTTGTAATATTGAAACTTTTAGGTCTGTAATCAAGTGATCAGAGAGATTGAAGTGTTCTCTGACTGGTTTCTGAATGTTATAATTCTTGACATCTGATTTGTGTCCATTTATTCTTTTACCTAATCACACCAGCCACACTATCAGAGGCTCGTTCACCTGCACATCTACCAATGTGATATATGCCATCATGTGCCAGCAATGCCCCTCTGCCATGTACATTGGTCAAACTGGACAGTCTCTACGTAAAAGAATAAATGGACACAAATCAGATGTCCCGTCCCGCCCCCCGCTCTCCTGCTGGTATTAGCTCATCTTAAGTGATCACTCTCCTTACAACGTGTATGATAACACCCATGTTCTCTGTGTATATGAATCTCCCCACTGTATTTTCCACTGAATGCATCCAATGAAGTGAGCTGTAGCTCACGAAAGCATATGCTCAAATAAATTTTAGTCTCTAAGGTGCCACAAGTACTCCTTTCCTTTTTGCGAATACAGATTAACACGGCTGCTACTCTGAAACCTGTGTTTGTATACAAGCACTTATAAAATCTGTCAATATTTAGTTGTCTGCCTTCACGTGATGTAACTGAATGGAACTCTCTTTCATTTGACTGTTTCTCTTTAGTTCTTATCTGTACTCTATCAACTTCTATCCTCTTCTCCTTACTAAGATTATAGAGTATCCCTTTTAATCCTCCCCAATGGATGTGGTTGTCCAAACCGTGTTTTTCCTCTGCACCTGTTGACTTTCCCCTAGCCCTTGGTTTAAAAACCACTCTACTACCTCTTTAATTTTATATGCCAGCAGTCTGGTTCTGTTTTGGTTTAGGTGGAGCCCATCCCTCCTGTATAGGTTCTTCCTTTCCCAAAAGTTTCCCCATTCCTAATAAATGGAATCTTTCCTCCAAACACCATCAGCTCATCCACACATTGAGACCCTGCAGTTTTTCCTGTCTAACTGGCCTGTGCGTGTAACTAGAAGCATTTCAGAGAATGCTACCATTGAGGTTCTGGACTTTAATCTATTACTTAGCAGCCTAAACTTGGCCTCCAGGACCTCTCACCTCCCTTCCCCCATGCCATGGGTACCTACATGTACCACGACCGTTGGCTCCTCCCCAGCATTGCACATAAGTCACTCTGTCTATGTCTCGAGAGGTCCGCAACCTTCGCACCTGGCAGGCAATTCACCGTGCAGTTCTTTCAGTCATCACAAACGCAACTATCGGTATTTCTAATAATCAAATCCCCCCCATTACTATTACCTGTCGCTTCCCAATAACAGGGGTCCCCTCTCCCAGAGTGCTATCTTCAGTGAGCGAGGATGCCGTTACATCATCTGGAAGGAAGGTTCCAACTATGGGATTGTTTCTGTCTGCTCTAGATTGATGATCTCCTTCCCTGAGACTTTCCTCCTCCTCCTCAGTGGCACAGAGGTTGTTTGAATGGGAGTGGGATCTCTCTCTATTGTGTCCTGGAAGTCTTGTCTAGATTCCTCTTTGTCTCCTTTAGCTCCTCCAGTTCAGCCACTCTGGTCTCAAGACCCTGTACTCTGTATCTGAGGGCCATGAGCTGCTTGCACCAAATGCATATGCATTCCACCTGCCCACAAGGCAGGTACTCATACATGATGTATTCAGTGCAGTAAACTGGATAGCCCCCACTCTGTTACTGGACTTCTGGCTGCATTGTTTGTATGGTTTCTGGGGGGTTTTGTGTGTGTGGTTTTTTGGAAGGGTTGGGTGGGGAGAGAGTGTTTATTGGCCTAAATTTAGAGAATTTGTTAGGTGTATTTGGCTCTCCATGCTTGCTCTCTAAACTCCCATGCAAAAGCCTCCTGTTTGCTAGCTCCTCTGGTCACTTATAAGCTGGCTTTTTAAACCCCTGGTCTCTGCGTTAGCCCCACTCCTTTGTCAGGGCATCCTAAAGGGATTAGGGATGAAAGGATGGCAGGCTAGAGCCTTGTTAGGAAGTTCTCAGCTTGGCCTAGCAGGCAGCTAGGCTCAGCACAGAGCCCCCCAAACACACCACCTTATAAACTTCAATGAATCAGGCACACAGCAAGCAAACATGCACACAACGACAGACAACAAACTCACCCCAAGGTTCACGTAGTTGCTCCTCCTTCACCTGGAGAACTCCCTTGTAAAACTCTCCTGTTTGCTGCTCCTTTGGGCTGCTCGGTGTCCTATGTGAAAAGAGTTGGTGGTCTAAGCCACTGGTTCTCAACCAGGGGTACGCAGAAGTCTTCCAGGGTTACACCAACTCATCTAGATATTTGCCTAGCTTTACAGCTGGCTACATAAGCCCTAGTGAAGTCAGTACAAACTACAATTTCATACAGACAATGACTTGTTTATACTGCTCTATATACTATACACTGAAATGTAAGTACAATATTTATACGGCAATTGATTTTTTTTAAATTATATGAATAATTTGAAATGAGAAAGTCAGCAATTTTTAAGTAATAGCATGCTGTGACACTTTTTTTTATTTTTATGTCTGATTTTGTAAGCAAGTGGTTTTTAAGTGAGGTGAAATTTGCGGTACGCAAGACAAATCAAACTCCTGAAAGAAGTACAGTAGTCTGGAAAGTTTGAGAGCCACTGATCTAAGCCCCATAAAACCATCATCCCAGTTTTGTGGTTAATTAGCACTCTGGTTGGCAATTTCAGCAGACAGGCCAAGGAGCAAGTTGGCATGCAGGATGAACTACAGCAGAACCCTGTTTATCTGATCTAATTGGAACCGGGCCCAGATCGGATAATCCAATATTCGGATAATCCGGAGAATGGGAAGGTGCGAGGCTGCAGCACCGTCTAGTGGCCACAGATGAGATTGCTTACTTCTGGACCTGTGTGCGCTGGTTGTTCAGTTAATATGGAGAGCTGGATAACAGAGGGTCGGATAAACGGGGGTCTACTGTATGTTGTTTCTGCAGATTGTCCCTAAGGGTAGAGCCCTGTGCGGGTACAAAATTGGTATCTGTATCCAATCCGCAAACATGGTCTGTGGATATAAAGTGGATATCTGCAGATTTGCAGGGCTTTAGCTGTAAAATAGGATCCGCATCCATCCGCAAACATGGTCTGCAGATATCCGCAAGTTCACGGGACTCTACTTAAGGGTCATGGTTGTGTCATACAAGCAGGGCAGTGTGCAGGAAGCCTGTAAAGCTGCTCTGTTGCCCCGCTGTACCTGGTCTGTGGACATTTTAGTTTAGACTCTCTAGGCTGTCAGTTTGATCCATGTCACCAGCTCTCAGATAACTAATAAATGAATAATGAAACAATGTATACTTTTTTGGCATCTAGGTAATAGTCCTCCCCTTAATCCTCTTCCAGGTCTGTTCTATACATCCAGACCTCATTGTGAATAATAGATCTGCACTGCACACTGAAACTTTGCTTCTGAACATCCTCATGATGGTTCTCTTTTTAAGTAATCATTACTTCCCCTGTTGATGAAGTCACAAGGGGAATTGCTTTGGTCATTTTCAGCCAACTAACCTGATATCTGCCAAGGTATGAAATTCAGAACAATTCTTCTGAGATTTAATTTTGTGAATCCCATCCTGTTTTATCAAATTATGTGGGAGTTCCCTGTTATAATGGCTGTTACTCCCTTTCCAAAGTGCTTGGTTGAAGACTATTTCTTGCCCTCTTTTTGTGTATGTGCACAAGCTGAGAGTTAGCTTGTTCCTACAGTGTCCTCAAAAACATTAGCAATCGTACCAAGGTGGTAACTGCTTCATGAATACTTAGGTGGTTAATCTCAACATGCTTTTTTCTGTATTCTCTTACATTTTATCTTTGAGTTCAATATGGGATAGACTCAATCTAAGATTTTTAAGACATATAGATTTATTTCTACACTTTTCCTGCATTGCCATGCCAATTGAGACTATTTGGTGGCTTTCTCCTTACTCTTCACTAAAATCTTGATGGAAACTTCTTTTCCAAATATGACTTTCCAACAAACTGAAGGACTACGTAACATAAGAAACCTAACGTATCCTGGCCATGTCCCAGAAAAGCCGTTGGGACAGATTTCCCATAATGTGAATTTCTTTTGCTCATCTCTCAGAGGCAACAATTGCATGAAAATATGTCTGGGAAGAATAATTATCATTCTTTAGAATAGGGTTGGATATCATACTTCAGGGGTCTTACCCATGCATTGTCCAACTGAGGGTCATACTTCAACTTGATAGGAGCCACAAGGCAACATCTAATTATAATTGGACAACAAAAAGACAGAGATGAAATTCTGTGAAGACAATACAAGATAACATACATGGTTAAATCTACATATAAGCCTCATATTTCAAGTGCTCCACTGCCACAATTGGGGCCAGATTTTCAAAAGTGTTCAGACCCAACAGCTTTCATTGTGATTTTCTGGCCAGATTTTCCAAAGAGCTGAGTGCCCAACATGCTGTGCTCTTCTGAGAATCCTGTCATTTAAATAAGTGCATAAATGGGAGTTGTAATCTTTAGAAAATCTGGTCCTTAAGAACTCAGAGTCATTTACAGCTGAGCTGATCCTTGGAGCCTTTTCCTGACTTGTCCACTTGGCCAGGAGTAGGGAGCTGGAGGTTCCTCCTCTGTACTGGTCCATGAGGTAACGACGAGACCTGGAAGCTAAGGTCAGTTTCCCTAATCCACTGCTCACGGCCAAGAAGTGGGAGAGAGAGAGACACCTCAATAATCTTTTAAACTTGTTTAAAATAAAACTGCAAGACTCATTCATGTAGGATTAAAAAATACCTTTATTAGAAATAGTTAATTTCATTTAAATCTAGGTTAATATATCCTTTTAATATAAGAACATCAGAGGCATTAGAAATTTGTGTAAGCACATAGTGTATTCTGTGGAAATCTGTGCCTCACGTTATTCAGGTAAATAGTTTAGTTATACTGCATATAGTACTCCTGGGAGAATTCTGCAACAAAAAATTAAAAATTCGGCACACAATATTTTAAAATTCTGCAAAATTCTGCATATTTTATTTGTCAAAATAACACAATATAATCACACCAGTTTCAATTATTTTCAGTCATTTATTTCAAAATAACTGTCAGCAAGTATGTCTGTAACAATACAGATGACAACAAAAAAGATTCAGGAAACGTTTTTTGACAAATAGGTTCCTTACTAGGCATATTAATATAGAACTCGGAGTAATAATTCATTTAAACTACAATACACAACTTTATTTCCCGCACCCCTCAAAAGCAGTGCAAAGGCTTGGGGAAGTCAGGGGTAACAGAGGAGCTGAGGGAGAGGGGAGTAAATTGCTGGGTGTGAACTTGGAAGGTTGTTGGGTGTGGGTGGGAAAAGTATGGAACAAGTTTTTTGGGGGCGCAAGGTGGGATTGTTAGGAAGCTTCCCCCATGCAGACCCTGGCTGACCCCTAGTCTCTCCCATTCAGTCAGGCACATCTGCTCCTGTCTCCATGTGTTCCTCCACCACCACTCAGACACCCACTCCCACATCCCCATGTGGCCCTGCTACCCTCTGTCCCTATGTAACTTTTCACCCCCTCCCGCATCGCCATGTGGTCCTGCACCTCCCTCCCGCTGTGGCCCTGTGCCTCCACTCCCATTTAGCGCCTCCCCCACTAGCCTTTATGAGACTCTGTCTCCCCATAGCCCCTGTCTCCTGACCTGGCCTGACAGGCGCTGCGAAGAAGGCTCTGCAGGCTCTTTGTCTTCCCTTACTGGCCGGGAGTTGCTGCTGCGTTCTTTCTCCACAGCGCTCTCTGGTGGGCAAAAGGCGGAACTACAGCAACATTTTGGCGGAAGCCTTTTTCAGTGCAAAATATTAAAAATATGCATGGCTTATTAATTATGAATGCACACAACAGCGCAGAATTCCCCGAGGAGTAATATTGCAAGAGCACTAAGTCTTCATTCTTCAGGGCATAGGTTGCTCTCCAGCTAGAATTATGAAGAAATTGCTCTTCATTGGCCAATTGCATTATGGAGTGGATGCCTCTGACATTGGCCACTGTTTCAGGCAGAACATTAAACCATGTGAACCATTTGTGATGGAATCCCCAGGGTGCAGCCTGGGACCGTGGGACTGCTGTGCCCCCTTAACTCTCCAGCCTGGGCTCTCTCTCATAATGCTTTGCTAGTGACAAGCAGCAAACCCCTCCAGACACTGTTATTACTCAGTACAACTGCATGTGGAGCCCCATACTCAGCTAGATTGCATGAATCCTCCCAGAGCCACGCATGATCAAATACGTTTTCAAATACGTAAAAGGTTGTTACAAGGAGGAGGGAGAAAAAATGTTTTTTTAACCTCTAAGCATAGGACAAGAAGCAATGGGCTTAAATTGCAGCAAGGGAGATTTAGGTTGGACATTAGGAAAAAATTCCTAACTGTCAGGGTGGTTAAGCACTGGAATAAATTGCTTAAGGAGGTTGTGGAATCTCCATCATTGGAGATTTTTAAGAGCAGGTTAGACAAAGACGTGTCAGGGATGGTCTAGATGATAATTAGTCCTGCCATGAGTGCAGGGGACTGGACTAGATAACCTCTCAAGGCTTCTTCCAGTCCTATAATTCTATGAATCACACTGAGAAAGGCACCGGCCAAATCCCCACCCCAGCTTCTAGCCTTGTACCTCTGGAGTATACCATTTTGTACTGCTCAAGGCGAGCAGTGCAAATTTATTAATTGGTTGACCACTTCATTGATGGAAAGTGGATATACACCAGCCTTTGTAAACCTGAGCAAACACCCTTAGCAAACACTCTGAGCAAACTCACTGGTAAAGATAAACAGTTAAACAAGTTTACTAACTACAAAAAATAGATTTTAAGTGATAGGCCAAAAGTCGGAGTTAGTTACCAAAAGAAAATAAAATACAAGGACTAGGATTGTTGATTAGTCGCAGTTAACTCACGCGATTAACTAAAAAAAAATTAATTACAATTAATCACAGTTTAATCGCACTGTTAAACAATAGAATACCATTTATAAATTTATTAAATATTTTGGATGTTTTTCTACATTTTCAAAGATATTGTATTCTGTGTTGCAATTGAAATCAAAGTATATTTTTATTACAAATATTTGCACTGTAAAATGATAAAAGAAATAGTATTTTTCAATTCACCTCATACAAGTACTATAGTGCAATATCTTTGTCGTGAAAGTGCAACTTACAAATGTAGATATTTTCTTTTGTTACATAACTGCACTCAAAACCAAAACAATGTAAAGTGGCTTCTGCAGGCCCCTGTAGTGCAGATCATGATCCCATGCCAGATTCACAGCTGGGGCAAATTTGCAGACGTAAGTGCACAAGTCCACTCACTCCTACTTCCTGTTCAGCCAATCGCTAAGACAAACAAGATTGTTTACATTTACATGAGATAATGCTGTCCTCTTCTTATTTACAATGTAACCAGAAAGTGAGAACAGGCATTTGCATGACTTTTTTTGTAGCTGACATTGCAAGGTATTTAATTTCCAGATATGCTAAACATTCATATGCCCCTTCATGCTTCGGCACCATTCCAGGGGACATGCTTCCTTGCTGATGACGCTTGTTAAAAAAATAATGTGTTAATTAAATTTGTGACTGAACTCCTTGGGGGAGAATTGTATGTCTCCTGCTGTGTTTTATCCACATACTGCCATATATTTCATGTTATGGCAGTCTCGGATGATGACCCAGCACATGTAGTTCATTTTAAGAACACTTTCACAAAACGCAAAGAAGGTACCAATGTGAGATTTCTAAAGATAGCTACAGCACTTGATCCAAGGTTTAAGAATCTGAAGTGCCTTCCAAAATCTGAGAGGGCTGAGGTGTGGAGCATGCTTTCAGAAGTCTTAAAAGAGCAACACTCCGATGTGGAAACTACAGAACCCAAACCACCAAAAAAGAAAATCAACCTTCTGCTGGTGGGATGACTCAGATAATGAAAATGAACATGCGTCGGTCTGCACTGCTTTGGATTGTAATCGAGCAGAACCCGTCCTCAGCATGGATGCATGTCCCCTGAAATGGTGGTTGAAGCATGAAGGGACATATAAATCTTTAGTGCATCTGGCACATAAATATCTTGCAACGCTGGCTATAACAGTGCCATTAGAACACCTGTTCTTGCTTTCAGGTGACATTGTAAACAAGAAACGGGCAGCATTATCTCCTGCAAATGTAAACAAACTCGTTTGTCTGAGTGATTGGCTGAACAAGAAGTAGGACTGAGTGGACTTGCAGGCTCTAAAATTTTACATTGGTTTATTTTTGAATGCAGTTTTTTTGTACACAATTCCACACTTGTAAGTTCAACTTTCATGATAAAGAGATTGCACTACAGTATTTGTATTAGGTGAATTGAAAAATACTACTTTTTTTACAGTGCAAATACTTGTAATCAAAAATAAATATTAAGTGAGCACTGTATACTTTTTCTGTGTTGCAACTGAAATCAATATATTTGAAAAGGAAGAAAATATCCAAAAATATTTAAATAAATGGTATTCTATTGTTGCTTAACAGTGCGATTAATTGCGATTAATTTTTTTAATCATTTGACAGCCCTAATAAGCACGCAATCTAAACTCAACCCTATTAGACTGGGAAACATCTAGATCAAGCAGTTGTTCTCACCCTACTGGATGTTGCAGTTCATAGTGTCTCCTGTGAGTGAGTCATTGAATTGTAACTCTTCTGCTGGACAATGGCTGGTGATGTCTGTTCAGCGCCCACCTGGGCATTGATTACCTCCCTTGTCATTGTCTCTGGAGAGCTAGTATCTGGGCATTTCTCAAATCCACTGCATATTTTAGTGACAGCCATACAACATAATTCTCATAACTTCATATGCCCTAATGATACACATATTTAGATAGAACCATGGCTTTTAGTGGATTATAACCTTTCCCCTGATACCTCACATGGTGTGCTTTATATGAAAAATCACAATTATATATAAATGATGAATATGGGGCACTCCCCCAAGGTATAGAATGTCACACCATTAATGTGTGATATTATTGCAGTTCTGATATTCAGAGCCCCATGATTGCTTGGCCACATAATGTGACCTTATTTCTTACAGATCTTGTCTCCACAGTCTAAGGGCTTGTCTACACTGGCACTTTACAGCGCTGCAACTTTCTTGCTCAGGGGAGTGAAAAAACACCCCCTGAAGGCAGCAAGTTTCAGCGCTGTAAAGCGCCAGGGTAGAGAGTGCTCCAGCGCTGGTAGCTGCTCCCCTCATGAAGCTGGGGTTTTTTTTAGAGCTCTGGGAGAACTTTCTCCCAGTGCTCTGCCGCGACTATACAAGCCACGTTACACAGCAGCGCTTTAACGTTGCCAGTGTAGACTAGGCCTTAGTTAGATTTCTCCTACACCCTTATGGTAGGGAAAATTTCCAAGTATGACCTGAGACATAGTTGTCTTCCTAACGCTGCAGACAGCCTGAATCAGTAACTCTGAGAGATGTGGACTAATTTAAATGGAATGTTGATTCTGATGCCTAATGATGGCAACATGATTATCACCAGAAACTTTCACCATTGCATAAATTGGCAGAAATCCATAGCTAATACACTTACCATTATCTTTGGTTACAGTGAGGCAGCTTTCTCCTTTGTTTGTAGGCAGACGCACAAGACACACATCCTTCCCAGTGCGAAAAGGCTCAACTGCTTCCTTTGTGCTAAACCGCAAACTTCTTTTTGAGACGTTCTGGGTGCCAGAACTCCCAACTCCCTCTACTCGCTTTCTAAAATCCTCCATCTTTCTCGTCAATAATTGTTACAATACATTTGTGTTGTCAATAGAAAACTCTCCTGCATGCTGAAAACTGAAAATGTATGGTGTAAAACTGAAACCATTTGAGCCATCTGAATTTAGTATCAAAATAACAGGGAATACTTTCAGTGCGTTACTTATTTCATATTCAGTGAAAGAACTCTTTTGAAATGTTCTGGGAGCTACCACGGGAATCTCAGTATGCCATCGAATTTAGCGTTGCTGTGCTGCAGTAATTAGGGCCGGTGAGGGGGTGGCTGCAGTCTTGGTGTCCATGGTTTTGTGCTGTATGTGGGTCCTGGCCTGTGTTTCACTATTTTATGATCTTTAAGCCGAAAAGAGAGCAGAGGAGACCATCATTTCTTTCATCCCTAGGAGAACGATCCCTCTGTGAGATTGAAGATTGCTTCCTTGCTAGGTTTGTTATCGAAGACGGCAGGATTTTCTCCAGACTGCATTATGGATGATGCAATTAACACGCTTCAAAATGAGAGTAAGTCACACTTCAGATCTAATTTGAAATCAAGGCAGAATCCTCCAGACTTTGTACATCTAAGGCAGTGGTCTCTAACCTTTTTACACACAAGATCACTTTTTGAATTTAAAATCAACCCAGGATCTACCCCGCCCCCTTCCCCGAGGCCCGCCCTGCTCACTCCATTCCCTACTCTGGCTGGGAGTGTGGGAAAGGGCTCCAGGCTGAGTCTGGGGCAGGGGATTGGAGTGCAGGAGTGAGGCGTGCTAGCTCTGGGAGGGAGTTTGTGTGCAGGGGTCATACGGTCGCACTGCACCTAATCTCATAGAATCCACTGGACATTTCATGAGTTGTACTTTTTATTAGTCTCATTTGTGGTTTGTAGATCCAAAATCCTTCAGGGATTGTCACAAATCAATGTAACAATCTCAACTGTGGGGTGTGTATTGGTTGAGCCTGGGGCAGGAGGTTGGGGTGCAGGACTGAGGGGTGCAAGCTCTGGGAGGGAGTTTGGGTGCAGGAGGGGGCTCCAGGCTGGTGCAGGGGATTGGGGTGCGAGAGGGGGTGAGGGGTGCGGACTCTGGGAGGGAGTTGGTGCAGGAGGGGGCTGTGGGTTGGGGTATAAGAGGGGTTGCGAGGTGCAGGTTCTGGCTGGGAGGCGCTTGCCACAGGCAGCTCCCGGTCAGCAGCGCAGCAGGGCTCAAGCAGGCTGCCTGCCTGCCATGGCCCCATGCCGCTCCCAGAAGTGGCTGGCTGCTGGCACGTCTCTGTCGGCTCTGGGTGGGATGGGGGCAGTGGGTCTCCTCGCGTTGCCTGCGCCTGTAAGTACCACCCCTGGAGCTCCCATTGGCTGGTTTCCAGCCAATGGGAGCTGCAGGGGCGGTGCTGGGGGCTGGGGCAGCACACAGAGCTCCCTGACTCCCCTCCTCCCAGGGGCCGCAGAGATGTGCCAGCAGCCAGCTGCTTTTGGGAGCGGAGTGGGGCCACGGCAGGCAGGCAGGGAGCTTGCCTGAGCCCTGCTGCACCGTCGGCCCCGGAGATTGCGATCGACTGGCAGAGGCTCCAGGATCAACCAGTCAGTTGCCATCGACGAGTTGGTGACCAGTGATCTAAGGACTGTGGCAAGACTCCTATGTGAACACAAACAGCCTAAGTATAAGATTGGGGATTATTGCTCAGAGGGAACATTGTTTCCTCCCCCCCACCGTATTCTCTATTTTTATGACCATTGTAAAATCCTATCATGACATTCTCAAGGCAAAAAAATCTTTCAGCATCACTGTTATATAATGTCATTGTAGAACAGCAGACGGTACAGAGTGTGCGTTCCTGCTGTAATATCACAGAGGCAGAGACATTGTTTCTTAACTGCTCTGCGTTGGGGGACAGCCTTGTTTGCAAGTGGAACACTGTAATGGAATCTTTCCTCACCCCAGCTGCAGGATAATGGCAGAAGTTTATTTTTAATTTGCACAAAAACATCATTCCACGAGCACTGTTTTCATAAGAGGGTGAAGGACAAACTATCCCCCATTTCTTGCTGTAACAAAGTCTGTTTTAATTTTAAAAGAATTTCATCCCTCCAAGCACTTTATGTAAAAAACATTTCGTGGGAGGTGGGGATGCAGGTCACCAGTGGGATTTAGAAGCACAAGTTCAATTGACAGTTAGTGGGACTTAGGCACTTTTGGAAATTCCATCCCATGAGAACATCATTTATGTAATACGCACAGTGGTTTATCAGTTTACTTGCAACGTAGACAGTGAGATCTCTGTAGGCTCACGAAATTAGTAAAGAGATATGAAACCTTTCACTGTTTTGTTTAACAGAGTCCCACCAAGTTCTTGCTCAACTGCTTGATACCCTGTTGGTGATTGGGACGAAACTCACAGAGAACCCAGCTGTCAGAATGAGACTGCTAGACGTAGCCTGCAAGGTAATATAGTCTTATTGATGAAGTAAATATGCTTTAGAGGTCAAATTCTGCTCCCAGATACTCGTGTAGCTTGTGTTGAAATCAAAGGCAGTTGCCTGCACATATCTGGGAGGAGAGTTTCACTCTCAATTTTAAATATGCCAATCATAAAAATTCTGATAACATCAATGCAAAAAATCTACATAACAAAAAGTGTCCAGTATACTGAAACCCTCAAAATCTCTAAATCTGAATTAATGAGACTCTTGCAGCCTCAAAATAGCAGCTATGACCTACTTGTTAAAATCGTATTCATATCAGTTTTCATACTTTCCACTTACGTAACCCTGTTCATGTACAGATTTACAAATGGTTTCAGAGTAGCAGCCGTGTTAAATGTGGTTAAAAGTTGTTCCTGTTTTCCTGATGGCATTACTGGTGCATGGAGAAGCCAGGTGAATAGAACGATCTTAAATTTGGATATGGATATTGTCTTTCTACCTGTCTGCAATTCACCTAGCATCCCAATAGTTCTATGTAAATCCAGATTCCCTAATTTGTAGGCTTGTCCTCAATCCAGTAGACCACAGTTGCCTTTTATATTTAAAAAGCAAAGGAAATGAAGCTCAGAGTTCATAGATAATGTTAGCTGACATTAGTTTGCCCCATTTAGGGGGTATTATTTTTGAAGCTTGTGCAATTAATGTTATCTGACTTCCACACCTGCTAACTCTTCCCTCAGCACTTATGTCTCACATTAGAGCCCTATTAAAAGAAATAAAGAGCTCTGTGGAAGCTTGAAAGCTTGTCTCTTTCACCAGCAGAAGTTGGTCCAATAAACAATATTACCACACCCATCTAGTCTCAAGAAAACAGTGTCCGTTTATAGCTAAGGTAATCTTGTTGTTAAAGGGAGAAAATATACTGACTCTCATGCTTGATTTGACCAATAAGTCTTTTGCCCATTCTCAATTTGTTACAATTATGTTGGTAACGAAAGTACATTCTGTTCATGGAGTAGCCGTGTTGAATAAAAATCACAGAATGAATCGCCATGTGAGTTAATAAATTATCCATAATTACCTATTTCTCTTTTGGTATTTTAATGAAAAAATTATCTGAGTCAGTGAGTCACTCCCCTTCTTTAAATTTAATTTTAAAGTATTCTGCTTTTCCTTGGTTTATGATCTCCTCTAACACTTTAGTAGAGGATTGGAGAATATATAAGAAGAAATTGTATTATATTAAAAGATCCTTAAAATGTGTTTTTGGGAGGGATTTAATTGTGTGTGTTTCATTGATACAGAAGATTGGTAATTCATTGATTGGTGAAATGCTACCTAATTTTACTCACCACTTGAAAATATACCTGTAGAGGAGGATTTTCTTTCTACAAATTGTATTAAGAGGCAAGCTGTATCCACAATTGTTTTTCTGTGTGTGTACCAAATCAATAGGAGATTTCAGTGTCAATCTATTGCAGGATAGGAATCCTTGGTAGGATTACTAAATTTAAGGGTATCTTTTAAGTCATATAAACTCTGAGGCAGTTTTGGTATGAGCACAAGACTGGGAACTAGGAACTCTTGAATTCCAACTTGGATACTTTTATTCTTAATTGCAAAATGGGGAGGATGGTTGTAAGTGCCAAATATCCTTGCTGCGTGAGCAGTTACTCATTTTGTGTGTGCTGCTTAGGCTGTGCAGTATTTTGCCTAAATTACATCTGCAACTGTTTTTGAAAATTATGCCCCATGAGAAAGCTTATTTTAATTCTTTGCTGAAAAAGCTGTTTTCTATGGAGAGAACTGTAATGTATGTGTGTGTAAAATTTCTGATTAAACTTCTTCATGAAATTATTGTTCTGTAGGATTGATAATATATAGAATAAAGTAAGCATCAAATATTTGAAGGAAAGCTACTATTGGACTTTATCCCTGAAAACTGTTGTAACTGTAAAACAAAACACAAACTTTTGGGAGACTTCATCTCATGTGAAACAGTCTGCTGCTTGAAAGGATAAAATACCAAGAAAAACATTTCTTATTCTATCCCATTACGCAGTATCTGACGGACTCCTCCCATGGTGTCAGAAACAAGTGCCTCCAACTGATTGGTTATCTTGGATCTGTGGAAAAAGGTGCCACAAAAGAAGCTGAAAGCCTGGCTACCAAAGATGTCCAGAAGATAATAGGGGACCACTTTATTGATCAGGACCCTCGTGTTAGGACTGCAGCTATAAAAGCGATGGTAAGTGCTGCTGCACTCTTAAATGTATTAGGAGTCACTCAAGAAGACTTGTAAGTGGTTGTAAATTGAGTGAGAGAAACTCAGTCAGGAAGGTGATTTATTAAGTCATTTTGGTAAATGTGAAAATTAAAGTTACCCAAGTTTCAATTAAATTGGCCTTGAAAAAGTGTGAGGGGAATATCCAGATTCTTGTACAATAGATTAATAGAGGATAAATATATATTTTGGAAGTTTATCATTTTAGTGACTTCAGATTTTTTGGTGTGTGTGTGTATATATAACAAAATCAGGCACATTCCAGTTAGCAATAAATATGCTTTCCTTGCTTTAGCTTTCGTTATGGTCAATACTGACCACTCCAACTAATGCTTGTTGGGATGTAGCATCAGGAAGTTGCTGAGGGAAGAAGAAATACTTCAGTAACTGGAAAAATCCAAGAGAAAGTTTATGCTTAAAAATAGCATGTCTGCAGGGCTCAGTAATCATGTTAATTGGGTGTTCAGCAACTGCTAGTAAGGTAAACCCATTTCCATGTTGGGATGGGGGGTATTCAAATTAACACTCGTTAAACTTCTGAAAAAGAGGCAGCATTTAATACAGGATTTCAGTAGGGTCTGGTTGGGATCTCCCTCTGCTCTTCCCATCCACTTCTGTTGTATTTTAATGACTCTCTTTACAGATATTTTTTTTAAACGTGTTCATGTGACTTTTTATGGTTAAATTGAATGTCCAAACCTAGACTCTTATTGCCAGGACAATATACTATCACAACACAAAAGCCTCCATCGTTCTGTAGTTTGAAACCAGAAAGCATTCTTTGGAGGCACCAAAAAACCTTGCCCATGACTACTTTGCTACTGTTTTAATATTTTTTCTTCATTTGTAAATTGTAGTCTGCAGAGGCCTGTCTAGAAAAGATAAATGCTTTTCTTTCAGATGACAGCCTACCAGATAGTCTTCCCATGTATAGGGAACATATACAATTCTGTCTTACTATTTATACTTCGGAAACTCATATGGAGCTACATTATTCTGTGTAGAAACTGTCTGTAGTTGCTAGAGAAGGGTCTACAGCTTTGCTGGATCAGTAGTTGAGAATGTTTTAGGACAAGATTTTATTGAGAATTCATGTTGTGAAGCACAACTCTTCAGAAGACTGGAGAAAGGTGGTGTTATTGGTAGCACTAATGTAAAAACCAAGTATGATGGAGACAAACTTTATACCAAAGTCTAGATAATTATTTATTATAATAAGATGAGAATATTTAATTCAGCAGAGGCCGTGAAATGGTTGAATGTAGCAGAGAATCAACTACTGTAGCAAGCAATTATTATGGGATTCATGTCAATGGTAATCAAATGGTAGAGACAATAGTAATGAAAATAGACTATCTTATTTAAAACCATGTGATGATGCATCTGTTTGTTTTTTTCCTCCTTTTATAGCTGCAGCTACATGAAAGAGGATTAAAATTGCAGCAGACTATTTACAGTCAGGTAATGCCTTATTAAATATTGTGCAAGTTCTTTTTTAGTTTCTGTGACAAAGTAGTTCAATAGGAAAGGAAGTATGTTCAAGACAGTGAAGCTGTGGAGATGTAATTTGCTTACTTTTACTGGAGGAGGGAGAGGGTTGGGGAAAAGGTGAGGCATTTTAGTAATTATGGCCCTGATCTTGCAATCTAATCTGTGCAAGTGGAATCTTGCACACATGCAGAGTCTTCCAAGCATTCCATGGCCTAGGCCCAGGATATCTAAAATACTGTCTAAAGTTCTGGGACAAAGACCTGGTTGACAGCTATGCTCCTCTGGCACAATGGAACTCTCTACTTTAAGAGTAAAGCTCATCTGTGCCGGAGACAGAAATTTCTCCTGGGGTCTGAGACTGTGGAATGAGCTCCACCAAGAGCTAAGGACCATCACAACACCTCCACTTTCTGCTCCTAGTGCAAAGTGCATTTTTTTTATCTGCCTTCTATTATGTAAACTCATAGCAACAGGTATATTTATTAGGGGGAAAAAAATAAACCCTACCAAAACAAGATACTCCACTGCACATGCTTTCTCCTTTTGAAGAGAGGGTGAGTGAACAAACATCATGTGACAGGTGTGTAGTAGCATTGCTTAATGTACCTACTGGAAGGTGCTCATACTGTGGTGATGAGCGCAGCATAAGAACCTGAATAGAATTAAATAGTCTCATTGATGTTCCCATGAGGATGGGGTCTACCTTCATGGATAAGGTTTCAGGATCAAGGCCTATGAAAATGAGAATAATATGGATCATAGTCAGTTGTAGCGAGGAAAGGTGCTGTGCAACATTCTTCATGTCTCTGTGTAGTTCAGCCAGTCCTAGAGCTCACCTGAGCAGGGCTAACCAATCTGATAAGTACTGCACTGGGTTTGTCTAATGGACAAAGGTCTGGTAGGACTAGGTTGAGATAACCAAATACATTTTGATTCATAATCTCACCTAGCTGGTATAGAATCTGTACTTTGTCATATAAGAGAGTTTAATGGAAGCTTAAATGTAAACCTGGTGCAGGGGTTTAAGATTAATATTTGGAAACCTTCATTTCAGGCTTGCAGATTGCTCTCAGATGATTATGAACAGGTACGCAGTGCTGCCGTTCAGTTGATCTGGGTCCTCAGTCAGCTGTATCCTGAGAGGTATGTGCTGTATGCAGACTGATTCAACAAGTTATACAGGATAGGAATAAGCATGCTAGTTCTGAAGGTTTTTGTCTTAAACAAGTCTTCAACATTGTGGTTTGAAAGGCTATGTATATTAAATGCCTATAGCCTAAGCCAAAAGTGGGCATGTTGGACTAGGTGATATTTTTGTTTGTTTGTTCCTAAGATGCCTTATGTTAGCTCAGCACTGTTTATTTCATTGGCCTTTGCCACGAAGGAGAACACGTTTTATACAAAGTCTCAGCACAGTGACTTACAGTGTGTGCCTCTGTCTTATTCAGCATTGTCCCAATTCCTTCTTCCAATGAAGAAATTCGCTTAGTTGATGATGCATTTGGAAAAATATGTCATATGGTCAGTGATGGCTCATGGGTTGTTAGAGTGCAAGCTGCTAAGCTGTTGGTGAGTTTCCTTGGTGTTTTCATGTCGTCTTGGTAGAAGGTCACGGTATGTTGCCTTTTTTGCCTATATTTGGGAAGAAAGGATGTGGAGAGAGCATTGATGTTCTGACTTTTGTTTACTGGATTTGCTAGTTGATACTGTGTATGATATCAGTGTCTAGATCAATTGATTTCTGCCAAATTTCAAGGCAGTTTTGAGGGGAGAGGTGGAGCTAGCGTATATGCAGATCCATTAGAAAATAGCTTCCCAGCTATTCACAGCTGTTCTCTCCTCTGCGGGGAATGGACTCCTCAGCACAACCAAAATCTCATTTATGGCCCCCAACTTCAAGGCCAGGTTTTTAGATCCCTAGCTAGGACCAACTATATGGAGAGAGTGGGGTGCTGTGATGAATTTATATGCGGACACGCATAAACTCTTAAAAGCTCCTAAATACTGCAGTGATGAGCACTATATAAACCCCTTGAAATACAGAAATGAGTGGTCGCTGTGCTGGGGTGTGTCACTCAGCAGATTCTATTGGCTTACATTGATAACCATCTTGGTTCTTCACCTGATGTGGGTTTTTTTGTTTGTTTGTTTTTTCAGGGATCTATGCAGCAAGTTAGTTCCCATTTCTTGGAGCAGACACTTGACAAGAAGCTGATGTCAGATCTGAGGGTACATAAACCTTGTCTTTTATTATTTTGTCCCCTCCCGTTCCGTCTCTCCCCCCCCTTACCTTGCACTAAAATTGCACAACAGGTATGTTAATGTCTAACATATTTCTTTATCTTTTCCATGCCTCAGGGCAATTGAGAGTTGATTGATCGTGACAGGTTGACTTTAATCTAACAGAAAACGAAGGCTAAACTGCTTCATTAGCTTTTGTGTTCTTGTAATAAATCACTCCTGAAGCTGTTCAGGTTTCATTGAGGAGAGAGTGGGATTAGCATGCTATCTTGACACCATCTTGTTTTAGAGCTTCTCTCTTATTTATTGTGAACAGAAAGATTGTGTTCCAGTTTTGGGAACATGCTATAATACAAGATCTTACAGGATCTGCTTGGCAGTCATTTCAAATGACTTAACGCTTAGAATTGGGACTCTTGTTTGTTTGTTTGTTTTTTTATCGTGATTTTGTAGTTGATTCACATAGTGACCTTGGGCAAAATCCTTCTTCTCTTTGGCTCAATTTTTCCATCTACAAAATGGGATAACTCATCTGTGTCTCACAAGGATGATAGGGCTAAATTCGCTAATTTTTTTAAAGTGTATTGAGATCCTTGGTTGGATGGAAAGTGAATGTAAGGCTTTGTCTGCAGTGGGCAAATGAAGTGTGTTAGGAAATGTGGAGACATTTTGATTAACACGTGATTTAATGCCAGTTATTATCTAATATAGACACACAGTCATGTTAAAGTGGTAGGGCTTAACCCCAGTTTAACAGGGGTAATTACAGAATCGTGTTCAACAATATGTTAATTAAAACGTGTTAGATATTATTCTTTTCCCAGTGAAAACAAAGCACAAAATATTGAGTGATTTTTCACATAAGAGGAGGGTAGCTTTCATGTCTCTCAGCAATTACATCTCTTCCTCCTATCACTGTTGAAGTCTTTCGCTATAACCTTGTTATGGAACCAGAGCAAGTCAGTTAATGCACCAATAGTTCCTTTAAAATTTAATAGCCTTTATGATACATAATATTTATTTTCACAGAGGAAGCGCACTGCACATGAACGAGCCAAAGAGCTCTACAGCTCTGGGGAGTTTTCAAGTGGCAGAAAATGGGGAGACGATGCACCCAAAGAAGAAATAGACACAGGCGCTGTGAACTTGATTGAATCGGGAGCTTGTGGGGCTTTTGTTCATGGCCTGGAAGATGAAATGTATGGTGAGTGTTAACTTTGTATGTGGCAACCAAAGAAAGGAGGATCTGAATGTAAAGTCCCTAACAAAATTCATGCTGCCTGGAACAGATCCCCTTTTTCCCCAAAAAAAAAAAAAAAGAAAAGTGACTAATATATTGCAAGGTTGTTTTTTTTTTTTTTTTCATTACCATCTCGGTGAGGGTGAGCAAGTAGATTTTGTTCCTGGTTGGTAAATATTCATGATTTTGCAAGACTGAATTAATGTTAGCTCAGCACTTTGGACAGGCAAAGCATTCTGTATTAGGGTACCCGGAAATCAGTAATTTTTTAAAACAGTTAATTTAGGTAAGTGTGTGGGGAAAAGTGTCTACTTCTACTGTTCAAGGATCAGATCCAGCTCCCACTGGATGTGTTTTCATTGACTTCGATAAGCTAGATTGAATCCTAAATTGGAAACTTTAGTTGCTATTGCTGGAAATGGCCAGATTCTCTAGAGCCTAGAGAAAGGGGAAACCTACATTCATCTTACAACAGTTTAAAGCATGTTGGTCCTCTCTCACTGTAAATAGTTTTAACAGAGTTGGCCAGCAGTAGTTTGGAGCACAACATTGGGACCCAAGCCCTGGAGTTCTAAACTTGGCTATGACACTGATCTTGTTGATGGGACTAACCAAGGTCACTTCACCTCTATGCCCCAGCTTCCCCATCTGTGGATAGGGATAATTCTTACCCCTTGTATCTCCATGGGGCTATTGAGAGTGTTAATGTTAGTGAAGTGCCTTGAAGATGAACATTTCTATGAGCTGTAATTGCTGATTGTTGCTTTTAAAATTTACAGCGTGGATGGAGCAACATTAGAAAGTACAGGGTGTGCTCTAAAAAGTAGCTCTGTAAAATCACATTGTAAAGATTGGTTTGTTGCTCTATGACTTCTGTATTAGGCTTTCTCAATTTGCAATTAAAATTACATGGTGTTTTCTGTCAAAATCCTTCTGGGATGTGAAAAATAACCTTGATTCTTTCTGGCTTAATAATAAAGATTTTTCACTTGAAACAATTCGGATTTCCATACCATAATATCCAACTTGCTGTCACATAAATTTTCGCTCTGCAGTGCCAAAGGTAGCATTTCTATCAATGAAGAATGATTGGCTCGGAATACACACAGATCTGGTGAACTGATGTGGAAATTATTTATACAGTCACCCCTCTGACCATTACTGCACTTTAAATGCTACTGGCTACAGTTCTACCTTATACCCAGCACTGCAGCCTTCCCTTGTACTAATTTTTAATCTGTATCTTAGTCTGCCTTGTCAGAGCAGTCACTGAAATGTGTTTTAATCTGTGCTGCCTTAACTGAGTGAGTAGGTTGGTGGATGAGGGGAAAGGATCTATAACTAAATAAGCAGCGTCTTACCGTGATTGTATTTTTTCAAGTTAATCAGAGACATCTGGAATCACACCATGTTGTTCAAGAACAATAAGCCTAACATGCTACATTTGCAAATTTTAATTCACTGTTTTCAAGCTAAACTTTTTTGGATGAAAAATAGAAATATCTTATAACATGCCAGATTTGGTTCTGTTGTTTTTATGATCACCATTCACAAAAGCTTGCAGAAATTGGATGAGAAAGTCTTTTGCCTTCATTTAATGGATTACATGTGGAGGTACTTCAAATACCTACAGTGTTTTTTACAGCATGAATACATGTGGGCTGCTTGGCTATCCCTTCTGGTCTTTCCAATAACATGCATATTAATCATTCCCATGGTACCTCTTCCTTTCTGAGGGATCGCATAGCTCTAAACTAAGGGCTCTCAAACTTCATTGCACCGCAACCCCCTTCTGACAACAAATATTACTTCATGACCCCAGGAGGGGGACCGAAGCCTGAGACCGCCCAAATCCCACCACCCTGCGGGAGGGACAAAGTCAAAGCTCCATTTCCCCAGGCAGGGAGGCCAAAGCCCAAGGGCTTCAGCCCCAGGCAGGGGGCTTGTAACCTGAGCCCTCGGACTTGGGCTTTGGTCCTGGGCCCCAGCAAGTTTAAGCCAGCCCCGGTGACCCCATTAAAATGGGGTCCTGACCCACTTTGGGGTCCTTACCCACAGTTTGAGAACTGCTGCAGGGTTCACTTCTGCTATTGAAACACAGTTACCCTGGGGTGAAATGTAACTTTTATAGAGAACTACACAGCAAGTGAAGGAAGGATGTGAAGAACACTCTCGACAATTGAAATGGCAGGAAGTGTACAGGCAGGCAGAATGTAATTATCGAACTCCTACTCCTGCAAAATATGCCATGGCTCTCTAATAATCTAATAATAATCTTGGTTTTTTTGTCTCACCTGAAAATGCCTCCAGTGTCACTTCAAATGGTAGCTTGTGCTGTTCAGAACTGATAACTGGAGTGAATGATACCTAACAGAGACAGCTCTGGTGATTCAAAATTTTCCTTAGGGGTCTCCTATCAAAATTCTTACTCTTGCATAGCTTGAGGTCTGGCCACTAGGTGATACAGCTTTTGATTAGTATTAAAAATAACCCTAAATAAGATTCTTTTTTCCTTCTTTCAGAGGTTCGGATTGCTGCAGTTGAGGCCCTCTGTATGCTGGCTCAATCTTCACCTTCTTTTGCAGAGAAGTGTCTTGATTTTCTAGTAGACATGTTTAATGATGAGATTGAAGAGGTAAGATTGCAGTCGATACACACGATGAGAAAAATCTCCAACAACATAACGCTGCGAGAGGACCAGCTCGATACCGTGCTAGCTGTCTTAGAGGCAAGTGTTCTCTTTGGAAAGAGCTTCCCATGGCCACTGTCTTTGATCTCCTAGAATTTATTACCTGTGATTTTTTGTATGAAAAGTCAAGATATATGCTGATACAGAGTATGGCCTAAACTTTCAAAAAAGCTGAAGTTGGATGCCCAAAAATCAAGGCACCTAAAATCACTAATCATGTTTGAAAATTTAGTCCTACATCTTTTTTTGTTGTTTGTATTTCTACAATGATTGATCATTCATGTTATGTCAGCTGAAATGTGATAATTGATGCTTTATATAGCATCTTTGATCCTGAAGGATTTCTGAGCACTTTGGCTAATACTTTCTAACTTGGTAACTAAATGCCTACTTGGACACCAAAATAAGTGTTCTGTAAATCATGCCACTTTCGTTTAGGGAGCCTTGTTTGAAAATGTTGGCCTTTGCCTTTACCATTTTCTTTTTTAACCCCACTGCTTTCGCCAGCTGCTCCTACCATGTCTGTCTCTTCTTCTACTGGCTGCTTTTGTTATCAAACGCAAACTCCTTGTACTTGCTTTCAAGTCTCTGCACAACTCTGCTCTGGTTCTCATGTCTTCTTACACTTGACTTTCCTCTTCTCAAGTCACGCGCCTATCCAGCCCTTTATAATCTTCTCCCACTTTTGTTTCCATGCCTTCTTCCTTGCAATCCCTATGCCTGACCTTGCATGCGATGCTTTCATTGTCTCTCTCTCAAGTCCCTCCTTAGAACACACTTTCTTTGTGAAGATTTGTCCACTCAGCAGTTTTTATTTAAAAAAAAAACAAAAAAAAAAACACTCAGCATTCTGCACAGCCCTGTGATACTTTCACCCTTTGATCACCCATTGCACTATCTTATTTGTTTAGTTAGACTGAGATTCTTAACAGCAGGGCTTCTGTTTCTTCTCATGATGTTGGTGGTCTGCAAATCGTATATTTAAAAAAAAATAAAAATCTGCCACTGAAATGCAACTACCTCTGGAGCAGAACACAAAAGCTTTTTAACAGCACACAGTAACACTACATAAGTACTGGTAAAGAGGAAGAATAATGTGTGCATTTGAAACTACGGAGTGTATTTTAGGCAGGTAGAATGTAATTTTTCAAATTGGAGTTCAGTTATGGCACCATAGTAAACACTTGTACAAATAGAGCTATAGGACCTCCATGTTACAGTATACGTGAAAGGTGACACTTCTGGCAGCAAGGTGCCTCTTGAAGTGTTTTTCTGCCTTAAACGGTGACTGCAAAAATGACATTGTGGGGTTCCATATTTATTGTCTCACTGGATTCCAGTATCAAGCTTTGTGCACTTCAAAAGTAAAAAGATACCCCCACTGCCTGCCAGCCTGGCAAACTCAACCTAGGAACTAAGTCATGCTGGGCTCTGTTCATCCCATACATCATCTCCAGTAATAGATTTTGCAGGCCAGATTATGGCCTTCAGTGACACCTTTGCAAACCCATTTAAGGCTGCCTGGGGCATAACTTCTTCCACTGAATTGAATGGGAATTTTGCCTGATTAAGGGCCTGCAGGCTCTAGCTTCATATGCTGAATAAAGGAACACTTCTTCCTAAATGGCTAAATGTAGTTTTCAACCATCATCTGCTTGGCCATGCAATTGTTACCCAGCACCTCTAAATATCTACCAGATCCTTTGTGCCTGAGGATACCAGTTGATATATTTATCACTCCTAGTGATTTTCATTTGAGAGAGTGAAGAGTGGAAAAGTTTTCATCCGTGAAAGGAAGCGCATGTGTAAGTGAGACAGCTTGGCTGAGTTCAAAAGAGACAGAGCCTGCAGCAGTCGGGCTGGACTGATGTTCCTCTGGGTTTTGCTGTAACCTACTAGAAATAGACATTGGATTTAGGGAACCTATGGGAATAATTCTACAATCTTTAAAGTGTGTGTGTGTATGCATATATGTATGTATATATGCGTGTGTATAGTGTATATACATGCATGCTAATAGTTAAAGCGCTTGGTTTTTAGGATTCCTCCCGAGACATTCGGGAAGCACTTCATGAACTACTGTGCTGCACCAATGTCTCGACTAAAGAAGGCATCCATCTTGCACTGGTGGAGCTGCTGAAAAACCTAACCAAATATCCTACTGACAGAGAGTCCATATGGAAGTAAGTATTGCTTTTCTACACGCTTCTTGCTTGTCCACTTTTTTTAGCTTTCATATTTATTCTAATGACCAAGTCTTAAAGCCAGTAAATGTTTTATTTAGCTGAGGGGTACAGTTGCTACTTATATGATTTCTTGTTATCCTGTAAATATTCTGAACAGAAGTGGTACTAAGCATTTTTCACACTGACACCTGAAACAGAGATTCTTCTTCGAGTGCTTGTTCATGTCCATTCCAATCAGGTGTGGGCGTGCTGCATGCATAGTTGTTGGAAAGTTTTCCCATAGCAATTCCCTTCGGGTCAGCTGTGGAGCCTCCTGGAGTGGTGCCTTCATGGCACTCAATATATGACCCTGCCGACCCGGCCCCTCCTCAGTTCCTTCTTACCGCCAGTGATGGCCGATGGAACTGCCGTCGCTTGCTTAACAAATGCTTCCCTTAGCGTTCTTTCATATAGTTAGCTTAGCCTAGTTTAGTTGTAGTTAGTCTTAGTTATTGTCTATACAATATAGACGTTTGGGAGCGGGGTTTTCCCAACCCCTCTCCCCCTTGGGCCCCAGGGCATGCCGTGAGCCCAAGGCTTTAAACCCTGTGGAAACTGCAGCAAGCCTATGCCAACGAGCGACCCCCACGACTCGCGTCTGAAGTGTCTGGGGGAGGCGCACCAGACAGACAGGTGCAAGATCTGCAGGGCTTTCCTCCCCAGAACTGAAAAGGAGCAAGATTTCTGGCTGAAGCAGTTGTTCATGGAATCCACTTTGTCCCCAGTCTGCTGCAGACTGTCAGGACCCTTCACCGACTGTGTCCGTACGGAATTCCCCGGCATCAGTACATGACACGGTGCTGAGGAAGGACTCTAGTCTAAGAGACCCTTGGCACTGAAGTCTGGCACCGCAGGAGGCACAGACAACCCGGCACCCCTCGCATTCACCGATGCCGTACAACCAGCATAGACAAGCCGACAGGGGCCGCTCCCCAGTGCAGAAAACAGTGGGACCTGCAGGCGCAGTACCAGGGCATCCTGTGGGGGAGCCCTCAGCATTTAGGCAACAAGAGACGGCACCGTCGACTTCAGTTCCCACAGGGGTCCGTTGAGTGCGGCGCACAGCGACTCCCGGGATGGGCAGTGCCAAGTGGAGGAGTTGGAGTTACCATCCCCCACAGACACTTTTTGGAGCCACCAGACACTTGATAGGGATGACTGCTCCTCAGCCCTCGGTGATCAGAGATAAGCCCTTGGTGCCGTTGCAATTGACGCCATCTAGAGGCAAGATGGCCATGATGCCGCAGTCACTCTCTCCGGCCCAGTGCTGTTTGCCTCAGCACCACTCCAGATCACTATCCTCAAGGCACCGTTCTCCGGCACCAGACTCCCCAAAGGGTTCCCCAGCACCAAGGAGGGAGCAGCAGCAATCCCCGGCTCCAAGAGAGGACCAGCACCGTACCAGGACCAGTCCTCGGCACCAGATCTAAGGCACCGGTCCCCGATGCCAGATTCCCAGTTTTGGTCCCCGGCCCAGACGTCTCGGCACCTGTCCCCTGCATCATCAACACGGCGCAGTTCTCCAGCGCAGCACTATGTGGCGCCACCGTGGTCATCTCAGCTGAGATCCGTGTCTTCGGACTTGGATGGTGGCTCGCACTATTCCCGTCGCAGCAGGCATAGATCCAACAAGCAACGGAGGGAGGTGCCAATGGCATGGCAAGCCCAGTGGCAGCCTCCAGCACAATGGCCCTTTTGGAGCCCCCGAGCTTACCATCAGGCCCAGGGCTCCCTTTTCAGGGGCTCCCATTTGGTGGCCTCAAGCACCGACCACCCCAGACAGCCAAGGACCGGCCTACGCCCCGTGGTTCTGAGGCTACCTTGGCGCAAGCCCCACAGCCAGCCCAGGTCACCTCCGAGGCATGACCCATTGCAAGGCCAGGCTACTGCCACCTTGGCTACGGTTGCCACAGAGGCCACAGATGCTGAACAGGAGGAGTTTAGGGAGCCGGAGGGTCAGGAGGACCCCGGACCACCTCTGGCCGCCTCATCTTCGTCCCTGGACGAGGCAGTAATGGGAGCTTCAACCTCGGGCCCTCCCCCAATTGACCACATGGCCCACCAGGACTTTCTACAAAGGATTGCCCGTAACATGGGGTTGCAGGCAGAGGAGGTGGTCGAGTCCGAAGACCCCATGGTCAACAGCCTTGCTCCAGAGCGACCATTCAGGGTAGCTCTGCCACGAATAAAAACTATCCATAGCAATATTAAGACTCTGGCAGACTCCTGCCTCAATCCTGCCCACCGCCAGGGGGGTAGAGCGCAAGTACTTTGTTCCCTCCAAGGGGTATGAGTACCTGTTCTGTCACCTGTAATCATGTTCTCTCGTAGTATCAGCGGTGAATGAGAGAGAGAGAGACCCGGGCAGCAAGGGCCGGCCCCCTAAATCCAAGGTGTTGGAAAGGATGGACCTTTTTGACTGGAAAATCTATGCAACTGGGGGCCTGCAGCTGAGGATAGCTAACCAGCAAGCTATTCTCAGCAGGTACAACTTCAACTTGTGGGCCTCCATGTTGAAGTTTAAGGAGCTGATTCCACCAGGCTCCAGAGCCGAGTTCTCGGTGATCATTGATGAAGGGAAGGCAGTGGCGTGAACCTCCCTCCAGGCTTCACTGGACTCGGCGGACTCAGCTGCCCGCACCCTTTCCTCAGGAGTAGCCATGAGGAGGAGCTCATGGCTACAGGGGTCTGGGTTGCCCCCGGAGCTGCAGCAAACCCTGTAGGACTTACCATTTGAAGGCACAGGGTTATCTTTGGAGCGAACAGACTCCAAGCTGCACAGTCTCAAAGACTCCCTGGCAACTATGAAGTCATTGGGTATGCACACCCCGGCAATATTTCAAGCCCCAACTGCAACTGCAGCGCCTATATCCTCCTCAGCTGAGGCAGGATTTTTATAGGCGTAGGGGCAGGAAGAGCAGGCACAAACCTTCCAGTCCCCCTTCTGGGCAGGGCCAAGGCCCAACCAACCTTCATCAGGCTCCAAAAAGGTCTTTTGAAGGTGCGCCCGAGGATGATGCACCTGCCGTTACACTGGATCCTTCCCCCTGTTTTATGAATCGTCTGTCCCACTTCTACTGTCCTTGGTCCCAAATAACATCGGACCGCTGGGTCCTTCGCATGGTAGAAGTGGATATTCTCTCCAATTCTGCTGCTCCTCCCTACCCTCCCACCTCCCTTCCCCATCCCTCTTCAGGGGCCTTTCTCATGAGCAACTCCTTATCCAGGAGGTGCAGACGCTTCTCGCAGCAGGGGCAGTGGAGGAGGTTCCTAAGGGGCAAGGGATTCTATTTCCGTTATTTCCTAATCCCCAAAGCCAAGGGGAGTCTCAGACCCATCCTAGACTCAACAGATTCATGATGATGTTGAAGTTCTGCATGGTCTCCCTCAATACAATTATTCCTTCCCTGGATCCGGGAGACTGGTACGCTGCCCTCAACATGAAAGACACGTACTTTCACATAGTTATTCGACCTGCACGCAGACGATTTCTATGGTTTGTCGTCAACCAAAAACATTATCAGTTCACGGTCCTCCCCTTTGGCCTGTCAACAGACCCCCGAGTGTTCACCAAGTGCATGTCGGTTGTAGCAGCCTTCCTCCGGTATATCCCTACCTCGACACCTGGCTGCTACGGGGGCACTCCAGGTAGCAGGTAGAGTCTCAAGTCTGATCATCCTAATCTGATCACTCAGGACCACAGCTGTCTTCACTACCCAGACTTCCTGTCCCTCCATCTCACGGCCTGGAAGGTTCATGGTTAAACCCCATGGAGCTTCTGTGCTCAGAACCAGTAAGAGTTTCCTCTTGGCAAGTAGGACTTCTATCTACTAGGGCCACATATCTAGCTAAGTGGAAAAGGTTCATTTGCTGGTGTGCCCAGCAGTGTACACCTCCACTACAGGTGTCTATACCTCTCATTCTAGAGCACCTTCTGTACCTGAAACAACAAGGACTGGCAGCGTCATCCATCAAAGTACACATCGCTGTTATCTCAGCCTTCCACCCGGGAGCGTCTGGCAGATCCGTATTTGCTAACCCCGTGGTAGGCAGTTTCCTTAAGGGTTTGGAATGCCTACATCCTCAGACCAGACAGCCTGTCCCAGCGTGGGACTTCAATCTGGTCCTCTCCAAATTAATGGGGCCCCCTTTTAAGCCAATAGCGACTTGCTCCCTTCTCTGTCTACCATCCTGGTGGCCATCACATCAGCTAGGAGGGTGTCAGAGCTAAAGGCCCTTACCTCCAGTCCACCCTACACAATCTTCCACAAGGAAAGGTGCAACTCAGGCCTCACCCAGCCTTTCTTCCCAAGGTAGTGTCACTCTTTCATACTAGCCAAGACCTTTTTCTACCTGTCTTCTATCCTAAGCCTCATGCCAGTAACCATGAGCAGAGGCTGTACTTTCTGGATGCTTGGCGGGCGCTAGCCTTCTACATCAAACACACTAAGCTGTTCAGGAAGTCAAACCAGCTGTTGGTAGCAGTAGCAGACTGGATGAAAGGACTCCCAGTCTCATCTCAAAGAATATCTTCCTGGATCACGTCCTGCATCCGCACATGCTATGAGCTGGTCAAGGTCCCAGCCCTGGCACTCACGGCACATTCCACGAGGGCACAGGCCTCAGCAGCAGCATTCCTGGCTTAAGTCCTGATACAAGAAATTTGCAGGGCAGCAACGTGGTCTTCGGTGCATACATTCACCTCTCATTATGCTGTTACCCAGACGCCAGCAATGATGCAGCATTTGGCAGAGCAGTGCTTCAATCAGCGTTTCCTTAACTCCGACCCCATCTCTGGGGTGGAGCTTGGGAGTCACCTGATTGGAATTGACATAAGCAAGCACTCGAAGAAGAAAAAACGGTTACTCAGCTTCTCGTAACTGTTCTTCGAGTTGTGGTGTTCATGTCCATTCCAGTATCCACCCTCCTACCCCGCTGTCGGAGTAGCTGGCAAGAAGAAAATGAGGAGGTGCCGGGTCAGCAGGGTCATATATTGAGCGCCATGAAGGAGCCACTCCAGGGGGCTTCACAGCCGACCCAACGGGAGCTGCTAAGGGAAAACTTTCTGATGACTGTGCATGTGGCGTGCACACACCTGATGGGAATGGACGTGAACAACACATCTCAAAGAACAACAATTACAAGAAGGTGAGTAGCCGTTTTTTCTATCTGCATATGTGCTTGTCTGCTTGCATAAAGGAGAACCTCACTAAGGACCATCCTAGTGACCAAATTATAAACAGCCACTTTAAAGTATTCATGTGGTTTCCAGTACAGTTTAGTTCAACCTAAAAACTAACCTCTACTAAACCATATGTTTCTGGTTAGTTAAAAGATTCCACTAAATATTGGCTTTGTTACCTTGGTTTTTGGATCCTATTATACCAGTTGACAGCTATATTGTTTATGGGCACACTTTGCTTTTGGGCGTGGGGAGGGTTCTACTTGAGTTCCATAGCAAACATTGATTTTCATGTACAATACACAAGAGAGTTGCTTTGCACTTTTTAAAATGGAAGCAACAAGCAAGTTAATACTATAGAAAATGTGGATTCAAATTTAACTATTTTTATCCTTAGAAGCATTTATTTTAAATGGCTTTTTCTAAAAGCCTCTTATAGTATATTCTGAATATTTAACGAAAAAAAGGAAAGGATTGGTAAAGGTGGCATGGTTATTAATTTTTGTAACATAGCACCCCAAAGTGTTTGGTATTTTGCAGACATGTAGCAAGACACGTTCCTACTCCCAAAGTGATTACAATTTAAGCAGACCATGTTAATTGTTGCTCCCTCTTTTTTCTAGTTATGTTTTTCAAGTTATATTTTGTTTCATGAACACTTGGGGTCCAACAAAACTACGACTGTTAGTTCTTCAGACTGTGTCTTTGGATGTGTATGCGCAGTGCCTAACTCTCTGGGGCCCTGATTCTGATTGGGGCCTCTCAGGGCTATTGTAATATAAATGTGAAATAGTATTAATAACACCATTGTTTTGTTAAATCTTCCTTGATTCAGAGATGTTCTTAACCTGTGCATTTTCAGGTGCTTAAAGTTCCTGGGATGCAGGCATCCTACTCTGGTGCTTCCACTGGTCCCAGAGCTGCTGAGTACACATCCGTTTTTTGACACCCCAGAACCTGACATGGATGACCCAGCCTGTATCCTTTTTTTTTTTGCTATCTGAGAAAAAGTCCTTGCTGACTTGGTAGAATAATTATACATAGTTTTCTAATAATCAGATTCATTATACTGCTTTAGATTAAAGTAAACTCTTACAGCTATTTCAGTATGCAGTGTTGGTGTAGCCATGCTGGTCTCAGTGTATTAGAGAGACAAGATGGATGATAGTAATATCTTTTATAGGACCAACTTTCTGAGGTGAGTAAACTGGGTACATTGTAATTTGTTGTGTATGGGTCTGTCAGATAAGTCCTTTAAAGACCAAAGTCTGCATGAACCTTAAAGATCCATCAGCCCTTTCAGTAAGTGGAGGGTTTGCCATGGAGCATTTAACTAAAACTTCCCCTTCTTCCACTGTTCTGCAGTTCCGGTTGACTGGTGTCTTTCACTCCAGAGGTGACTAAATTATAGTGGAACTATAAGTTTATAGTTTGTGGGGCACTTTGGTTTCTCTCATAAATCTTGAATAAGTTAATGTTTGCACTGGGACATCTAAAGCACTGTATGTGCTAAGTGTTGTTGTCGTCATCATCATCCTTGGCAACGGAAGATGCAATAGAAATATAAAATTCTATTTTTCTTCTGTTCATTCTCCTCACTGCTCATCTCTGTAATCACACACACAATTTTGTTTAAAATGCCTGACAACAGTTCAACTGGAACTTCTCTCTCCCCCTCTACTTCTGCAAAGTATAGTTTCTGTCTCGTGCGCCATCCACCAGAGCTTCCTGTGCAAATATAACCCTTTTAGGAATTGAAGAGAATCTGAATTGAATGCAAGGAGGGGTTTATATCTAACCAGATGGCTAATGCAATTAATTGAATACATTTTCCTTTTGAGTAAAGGCTTGGAGAAAGTTGGGTAAAGAGGACTCCATTTGAGTTAAATTGTTTCTTACTGCAGTCCAAAATAGGTTAATTTACAAAATCGTCTTCACATTACTTCCTAACTATAACTGGTTGATGCTGGTACTCTCCTTGCACCAGCCTGTCAGTGGAGCATACTGTAACATAGTACCTAGTATCTAGGCAGAGAGCTGTTTGATTTTTTGCTCAGCATTTTTCTCCTGTTGTACAGAACTTTATAAATCTTCAGAAAAGGAAGTGTTCAATGTTTCTTTAACTTGCTACCATGAGGAAACTGAAAATGACCATTTTTTCCGTAACATCCCACTTCAATAGATATTGCTGTTCTGGTTCTCATTTTTAATGCTGCTAAAACTTGCCCAACAATGCCAGCATTGTTCTCGGATCATACTTTCAGACACTATGCCTATCTTCGTGACAGTCTCTCTCATCTTGTCCCTCCATTGAGAGTAAGTTGTTTTTGTGGTAACCAGTCATTCTCTCAGTTGCTGTGAATATTTAGTGAGAACATTGTTCACTTGCCACTGGTATAACTTTTTGTTTTCAGAAGACTGGCTTTCCGTCATTCACCCCAAATGCTGCTGTATCTGTGAAGTGTGTGTGTGTGTGTGTGTGTGTGTGTGTGTGTACGAAATATTAACTCATTACAGTATGGATTTTGTAATATTTTGGGGTGTCTGAGAGAATAATCAACTTATTTTTCCATATAAAAGAGAAGAGTATAATCTACTGGATAGAAAAGGTGACTAGGAGGCAGGACTCCTGAGTTCTTTTCACAGCTCTGCAGCAACTGGGTGAAATTCACCCCTTTGCAGAGGACCTGCAACAAGGCCCATGCTTGACTTCTGTTCCACTTAAGCCCTGTACTTACGGGTAGGATTGCCCCTTCATGCTGTATGCCCCAGTGTGCCCCCTCTACATGGGGAAGAATTTCACTGTGTGCGAACTTGGCAAAGACACTTCAACAAGCACTGTGCATCAGTATCCCTGTTTTATAGATGGAGAATGCCACCCTCTCAGGGGTTGAAGTTTAATTGTAGAGTACATTGAGATCCTTGGATGGGGAGGGGTCTCTAGAACTGCAAATTGTTGTATATTGAAGATGTGAAACTGAAGGCGTTGATGCAAATTCTGAACTAGAAAAGTATGTTGTAGTTCCCACTTTGTAGATTCTTGTTTAAATGGTGACACACAAAATTGTGACCATGTGAATTTTGTCATCTGGATTTAGCTTTTTTGTTTTTTGTTGTTTTCCCTTTTGCTCAGTTGCCAGGTAGAAAACTAGTATCCTCCCCTGTTTCCCCCAGTGTTACCCCTCATGAAGATCCTTCCCAGCAGTTCCTGCAGCAGAGTCTTGAGAGAGTTTACAACCTTCAGCACCTAGACCCACAGAGCACACAGGAGCTGCTTGAATTCACCATTCGGTAAGGCTGTGTACTTTTAAGCATTTTGAGATCTAGTGATGAAAATAAGAGCTAAGTATTATTATTACTAATCATTGTCAGGAAAATTGTTATAATTCCCAGCTCTCTGAAATGCCTACTGTGGTTCTAGATGTTGTTTAATTTCCCAGTTTGGGCTCTTAGACTGAACCTTCTGAAGAGAATGTTGTGAACAAGATTAGGCCTATATGAAGTGAAATGTGTGGTCCCAGACCTATTTCTGCTCAGATGCAGTTGGCTCCTTTGACAGTCTCAACAGGGGCCATAGCTTTAACAGGCGTGTAGAGTGAACTACCATCTTGTATTTAGAGAGGAGGTCCTTCCAGGACAGGATAACGTTGGGGAAACTTGCACTTCACAGAACAGGAGCAGCACAGACAGGCAGGGCTGGATTAATGCAGGGGCTTTAGGGGCTGCAGCCCAGGGTCTCGGGCTAAGGGGGGTGCCGGATGTAGCCCACTGCTTCTTTTCCTTCGTCCCGCAGCAAGTCTCTGTGCTGTGAGCCGGACACCAGTCCCCGAACCTCAGCACGCCCCCCTCACCACTCTGGGCTGGAGCCGCAAGCACCATCTCACTGATGTGCCCCTGCGGCCCCTAGGCAAGGGGCATTCAGGGAATCTCTGCCCACTGCCCTCAATACCAGCTCCGCAACTCCCTTTGGCTAGCCAATGGGAGTTGCGGGGGGCGGCGCCTGCAGGCGCGGGCACTGTGCAGAGCAGTCTGGCCCCTCTGCCTAGGGGCCGGACATGCCAGCAACCTCAGGGAGCAGAGCAGTGCAGAGCCAGGGCAAGCAGGAATCCTGCCTTAGCCCTGCTGCATCGCCGACCAGGAGCTGCCTGAGGTAAGCGCCTCCTGGCCGGAGCATGCACCCTGCACCCCTAACCCAGCCCGGAGCCACCTTCTGACCACAACCCCCTGTCCCAGCCCTGAGCCCCCCTCCTGCACCCAAACTCCCACCCAGATCCCGCACCCCAAACCTCCTGCTGCGCCCCAACCTCCAGTCTCATCCCTGGCCCCAATCCCGAGCTCACCCCCCCAGCTGGAGCAGCACCCCTCCCGCATCCCAGCCCTGAGCCCACTCCCCCACTCTAAACCCCCAGGGGTCTCACAAAATCTAATAGCCCTGGGCCCACAGGAGTGTTAATCCAGCCCTGCAGGCAGGGGATAAATAGGACTTCAGTCTCTAGAGCTGTCAATAATATCCATGGGTTCTCTGCTCAGTGGCCCACTCTGGGTCACTCATTTCGACCCTGTGACCTGCATACCTGTCCCTTTTTATTCAATTTTTGTCCCCTCTACTCCATTGATTTCTGAGTTCTGTGGCCCCTCACTTACTGGAGGGTACAGATTTCCGCTGCTTGGTGGGTTCTGCCCACCAGTCCTAATCATCAAATAGTTTGGTCATTTTCACCAATACTAAATTCACAGGAGAGATTTCTCCCCAAATAGGCAACATTATTATGCACCACGGTCTGCCTTGGTATAGATAAGGATTCAGTATGGCTTTTAAATGAAGGTTTTGTGCTGCCTTTTCCATTTCCAATTCATCTACTGATTGGTTGGTTTTGCATGAACAAAAGACTCAGAATTTTTTTCCATGTGCCTTGTCTCTTGGACAGGAAAAGGATCCTTAGTTGAAAGGCAGGAAAGTACTGGACAATGCAATGAAAAAGATCTCAAAGGTGGATGCAGCATTCCATATAGGTTTATTTTCTCTTCCAACTTATCTTTGCTGTGCAGCCATAAATCACCTTTACTACCCATTGTAAGGAATAAACAAAGTGGTATTCATTATTGAAAACGTGAGTGTGAAAGGTGGATGATGCGTTTCTGGTCCCCAGCTGTTCAGAAGCTACTGCACACAGAATAAAAATTATCTAGGGAATGTTTTAGGAATTAAATGTTGTAGCTGTATGTAGGTGATTTCTTAGCAGAACATCTGAAATCTCTGAAGCACAAAACAGCTATAGAAATCTCATAGGAGCTGTGAATGCTTCCCTAAGCTGGTGACGAGATGCACTTCTGGTGTGTATATGTGGCAGAGGGCCACATGTGCAGCTTGTACAAAGAGACAACTTAATCAGGAGACAGCATTGGGAATTATCTCCATATCTGCCTTTCTGCTGCGACTACAGGCAGTACCGCAGTCCTAGGACTGTACTAAACTCCTTGCCCTTTGGCTTTTTTCGGAGGGAGGGAGGGACTTCTGTGCTTTTTAAAAAATATATGGATACGACTTTGTTCTGTTCATGGGTTTTTTTGGGGTGGGCAAGAGGCTGCTACCTTGACTGTTGGGTGGGGTGGGGGTGGAAAGAGTTCATGGCAGTGGGCTTCCTCCTTTCTTGTAACTGCGTTTAGCTGGGAAAGTAATTTTCCTTTCAAGCCAGTGAGGTGGTGTTCCCTAATGCTTAGAGCACATGACTGAGAGTGGAGGTATCACAGGTTTTTTAGCCAGTCACTTAACATCTCTAATATGTTCCTCAGTTTCCTTATGTGTACAGTGGGGCTCATGCTTACCTTGCAAGGGTGTGGAGGCTTAAGAATGTTTATACAGAAATAAGTACAGAATTGTCAACCACAGAAGCTTTGAAGATGGTGTTCTAGTTATTTGGCTGACTATTCACCAGGGAAGAGCTCCCTTCCCTCCCATTAGGATGTTGGGGACAAATTGAGTGTGACATGGTGACGGGACAATAGGGAGTCTGCAGTTCTTCTCCTTTAATCCCTCCCTTACCAAGGAGAAGGGGGGACTTGACTTGCTTTATTGCAGTTGCATCTAAGGAAGAAGCTGCCCCTCTGATTCGGAAGTAGCTTCTCTGGGTACAGAGATTGGGATTCTCTCAGACCCTTTGTAGGCTGATGACTGCTGAGGCAAATTTCAGGTTCAGTAGAGCTTTAATCTGGGAACTACTTCAGAAATACAGGAGCAGCCTGGCTAAAATACGAGAGATGAAGCTTTCTTAGTCAAATAAGTTATTTCTTATTTCTATAGCATACCTACAGCAGGGGGATGCAAGAAAACAACACAGTGATTTTTTAAAAAACTGGAAAGACTAAATCACAAAGCAAAATGCAGAGTGAAAAATGAGAAGGTGGACTCTGCATTTTGTATCTCTGATTTCTACAGAGCTGAAGATAAGGTTTCTTTTTTAGTAGAAACCCAGATTTTGTTTAAAATTCCACACAAACTGGAGTAATAAAACTCTGCATATTCAATTAGGGTTTGTTTACACAAACATTTAATTCACAGCAAGCTGGGGTGTGAATCTGCCACACACTAAGTGTCCCTGAGGATCCTGCTGACGCGCTCTGAAAGTTCATTCATGTGCTTTGATCTATCCCACTTTGAAACAGGAGTAGATTAACGTGCAGTAATGAACTGTTATGCACATTAGCAGTGTCCACACTGACATTTAATGCATGGCAGGCTTGTATGGGGTAAATTTACACCCCAACTTATCTAAACAAAATGTGTTTGTAGATGTGCCTTTAGTTTGCCCTGTCAGCATAATCTAGGCAGTGGATGTGGCTGATTGTTCTACTGGTGTTTGAGCGATTACCTGTTGTGCGTTGCATTAAGTAACCGGCTCTCGTAAACTATACATCAGACTTACAAAATAAGTTGTATTTCAGAAATGCAGCTATGTTCCAAATATAATTGGCTACATGAATCCAATATGTTCCAAGGTATCTCTTCCAGCTAGCATCAGAAGAGAGATTTCCCAGCAGTTTAATACAAGTTGGTTGTTTGCTGCTCTACGAATATCTGGAGTGTTGGCATTAAATCTGGAGCCACCATGCTGTATGGTTCCCATAGGGATGCAGAGTAATGCAGGATGACAGACTAACTGCTGCTCATGTCAGCCTACAAGAAGGGGAGAGAAGCTAACAGGTCCCCAGGTGCAGGCTGCTCTGACATGCATGTTTTGCTGCTGTTAATGGGGGTGGTTATAGGGGTAGACAGAGGTAAAATACAGAAATAGGTATCTTTGGCCTTGCCACTGCTGCAGGATTTGGAATGTGTTAAAATTGACATATGTCAATTGACAAACTGTCTCTTTTTTACAGTGCTTTATGGTGGTGTTTTAGTGTATCTGAATTTTGCATTTTCTCTTATTTGCTCCAGTGATCTTCAGAGGCTTGGAGAACTTCAGTCAGAACTGGCAGGGGTGGCAGACTTCTCCGCAACTTACCTTCGGTGTCAGCTGCTCCTCATCAAGGTTAAGCTTCATCCGTGTTCCTAGGGCCTAGAATTATGTTGTAATTGGCTGTGTGTGTTTGCCAGCACAGTGCTGGGCAGATCTTGCACTTTCCATATTTCATGTGTGCTAGTGAGTCTAACCACTTACAAAGTCTGCTTTAGGAAAAGTGATTTATGGTGAAATCGTGGATCCAATGGTGCTCTGAGCATAAGACGGGGAGTAAAGGGCTCTTGAGTTTTGTAGCCTGATCCTATAATGGTTGCCAGTGTGATTCATTTAATGAGATGAGTGTAGTATGGTTCTTGCCCCAGAATCAGACACAACAGAATCAAAATTGACACGGTCAATATCTTTTAGGGAACCCTGGGGTGTATGGCCAGGGCATTCACACACACAATCAAAATGCAACCTTAACCATCTTTATTAATACAGTTAATAGAGAAAAGGAAGCCCCAAACCAATAGCATTAATAGAGTGTTAAAGAGATCTTAAATGTTATCTCTTGCATAGCATATATTCACAGGCTTATATTTGCATACCACCAGATCTCCAAGAAAGTGGTAAGAGACAAAGGACCAGCCCTGTTTCTGGCATGCCAAATGGGTTTGATGGACCTGATCCCTAATGCTTGAAGATAGGTGATAGATAATAGCTCTAAAATATTGAAGGGTGAAGGGCTAGCTTCCTCTTCATGTGGGTTCTTGCTTATATAGAGCCAGGGAAGCACCATGAATAGTCATACAAGTACCTAGCCTCCTCTGTCCATATCCAACTTCCTCGCCCTCATAATAGTGGGGTTCCTTTACCTGGTAGGCTAGCATATTAATCCCTATTTGCTCATTACTATATTGCTAAAGCAAGTTTGTGGTTAAACATCTATCAACGATCCTATCCTAAAATATCCAAGCTTAGTATCAGTTCAGTATTCCTGCGATTGCCTTGTCTCATTTTATGCCAACTTTTCTCTTAAGCAAGCTATTCCTAGTTCCCCAAACTCTAGGGTGACTGTTGGGCCACTTGATCTATGCAAAAGGTCATAGGCCTATGCTTCATTTATGCTAATTTGCTTAAGCCAATGTTTTACAAGATGCAGGCCTGTAGGTTCCTTGTGTTACTGCTAGATAAAATCAGTGCTAAGCTGGCCCTAAGGGCTAAGGTTTTTAGCCCAGCTCTCACACTACTTCCCCTCTGTGCCTTTGGGCAAATCAATTAGACTTTGTTTATACTGTGATTTTAGCCACCAATGTGGCTCCACTGGTATAAACCATGCACCAGGGGAAACTTTGTGTACACAAGGGGTTTGCACAGTGCAGCTACACTGGCTTGAAATCCCAGTGGAGACAAGATCATGGACCCTTTGCTGACGATGGTCGTTGGTAATGGTTCTAGCGAAACTGGTGCTGAAAGTGGTTTGCCTGCTGATGGAACAAAGCTGTTTTCAGTACTATACAGAAAAGATTCCTAAGACTTGGAGCAGTCTTAGATGTGCTCTCTGTTATCATATTGAAAACAGTTCCATACATTTTACAATAGCAAGTAAACTGTTTTCACCCACTAGGACAACTGTTGTCAACAGAAGGTCAGTTTCTTAGCATAGACTGGAACTTAAATTCTCTGCCTCATTTCTTCATCTATAAAACAGAAATAATACAATAACTCCTAACTTAACGTTGTCTCGGTTAATGTTGTTTTGTTGTTATGTTGCTGATCAATTAGGGAACATGCTCTTTTAAAGTTGCGCAATGCTCCCTTGTAATGTTTTGCAGTCGACTGCTTTGTCCACTGCTTGCAGGAAGAGCATCCCGTTGGAGCGAGCTGGTGGGGGCTTGGAACCAGGGTGGACTGGCAGCCCCGCATCAGCTCCCTGTTTCCTGTGCGGCAGCCACCTAGCAGGCTATACATTGCTGGGCAGTTCCGGTGTCCCTCCCCCCAGTGCTGTGTGCTGCTCCTGCCCTCTGCCTTGGAACTGCTCCCTGGAGCCTCCTGCTTGCTGTGCAAAGGGGTGGGGAAAGAGGGATGCTAATATCAGGGTATCCCCCTCCCCCCACACCTGCCCCCCATCTCCACAGAGCAGGGGGGACACAACAGGACTTAAGACGGAGGGAGCTTCCTGGCAGCAGCTGCTGTCTGAACTTGCTTATCTACTTAAAAAGGCAGTGTACTTAGATGGGGTGAGTGTACTTAAAGGGGCAATGTGGATCCTTCTCTGTCACACACTGTGTGTGTGTGTCTCTCTCTCTCTCTCTCACAGTGTGCGTGTGTCTCTCTCTCCATGCATGCTGCCTTGTAGAGTGTGAGGCTACATTAACAACAATGGGTTAACCCTTGAGGGCTCAGCTGAGGGCTAGTGCATCATTTAGCAGTAAGGCGTTCCCTGGGAAATATCCCACCCTCTGACTCCACCACCTCAACCAAGCTTCACAATCATCATCGCTGTGTACAGTATTAAACTGTTTGTTTAAAACTTATACTCTGTGTGTGTATATATACATATATGTATGTATGTGTATATATAGTCTTTATCTGGTGATAAAATTTTCCCTGGAACCTAACCCCCACTATTTACATTAATTCTTATGGGGAAATTGGATTTGCTTAACACTGTTTTGCTTAAAGTAGCATTTTTCAAGAACATAACTACAATGTTAAGCGAGGAGTTACTGTACTTACCTAACTTCCAGGGATGTTGTGAAGATTAATTTAGTGTTTGTACAGGCTTTGAAGATCTACTGTATAAGTGCAAAGCATGAATGATTTTTGAATGATTCCCTTCCAGAAAAATAACTAAATTGCCTAGTAAAATAGAGGATGGTTATAAAAATGTCATTCTTTGCTCTGTGAATTTTCCACTTGGCTTCTCTCAATGTTAGGCCAGGCAAATCTTCAAGTAAATTTGCAACCCAAAGACGGTATTACATATAAGCAGATACAGCTCAATGCACTAGTCAGTAGCTGGGACAGCAGCTTTTTGCAGAAGCAGTATGTGCTGCCCATGCAGAGTATCGGGGCTTGAGAGTTACCTTGACAGTTCCTCTCCTTCAGAGGGTTGATTGGCGTGAACCTGTTTAAATTGGAGAAGGGGATATGCTACCTTGTCCTCCTCGCAAAAATAAGTTCTTTTTGTAGGAGGTGGAAGGACTCTACTTGAAGGTTGTCTCAGGTGAGGGAAATGCTCATGCCGAGGTGAGAAGATCCATCGCAAAGCAACATGGAAAAGGCAGTGATCTTTCTAAACTACTCATGATTTCATAATACCTGGAAAGACCATACAATTTAAAATCCTAAACAGATTGGAAAGTGACCCTTCCAGTGCCACGTCAGCTCCTTTCATTAGGAAATTAACACTCGACTAAAGTATTTCCTGTGACAGAATAGAAGCACTTAGGAGCAAATCCTGTCCCTTCTCAGCCTCTCTGGGATCAAGGGGTCTCAAACATAGAACTAAAGCTGTTCCCTCATGCATGGGGCTGGTGGGCCAGGATTTTAAGAGCCGGTCCAGATAGTGGATACACTGCATGTTCTGAACTTTGGCTCCTGGAGTGTTGCTGTGCAGTCATATGGAAGGGAAGATGGGTTGGGAGAGGTGGACAGTGTAGGGGGTGGAGCATGGCAGTGGATCTCCCTTGCTGATTCTGTCACAAATCATCAGAAAACAGTAGATACTTTGGTTCCAGTGTCAGTAGCTGTGATTATCCAGTAGTCTTAGTAACTCACCAAATCTTCTCCATTGTTTTTTGGTGGGGATGGAACTGCCTACAGAGGTGTCCTAGAATATTACTGGCCTTCTGAGAACAGGCTGTTATGGTTGCCTGAAACCTGATGGTTCCTGATCTCAGTCTGAGAAAGTGGTAATCATCCAGGATAGGAGAGTGTTTCTAGTTTTCTCAATATCCATATCCTGTATCTTTTAAAGAATACTTTATACTAAAGATATTCTGGCAAATAGTTAATAAATTCATACTTGAAGTATAGCTTTCTACATGTGAAACTATGGTGGGGATAAGGCATATGTGTTTACTTTATTTTATTTTATGGAGTTTTCAGATTCCTCCATTTTCTATTTTGCTCATATTTTTAAAAGCACCCCTGCATCAGGCTGACACGTTCACCAGGAATGAAGAAACTGTGAATGCTGTCTTTTGAGCAGCAAGGAGGGGTTGTCTGGGAGACATAAAGCACTCCCTCTTCCTGTGTTGTTCCCAAGCCCTGTTAGCACAGGAATATAACTTCATTTTCACTCTCAAATTATCGTGTTGGACATTTAGCAGTATTCCATGGGTTTCTTTTGTAGGCCCTTCAGGAAAAACTCTGGAATGTGGCAGCTCCTCTCTACCTGAAACAGAATGCTTTGGCATCAGCTGCTGCAAAACAGGTGAGATTGTAGGATCCATGTCTTCATGAGGGCAAGTCCTCTGGGCAAGGACCTTCCCTCATGTGTTTAGATGTGCCATATGTCTCCGACTATTTTAAGTAAAATAGACTATTTTAGTAATCTTGGATTCCAAAAGCAATGTGAATTGTGTGTGAGGTGTGGGATGAATGCTAGGCTGACTTGTATGTAACTCCACATGTACCGAAGATACTCAGGATTGCTTGGATGCTGTTTGTTTGTTTTTTTAAAAGAGAAAACTACACACACAGCAGATAATTGGGTGATATCTAAATTATGAATCAACCATCTGATTGAAGATATTATAATTATGTAGCACTCCACATTCAACATATTTAAATGCCTGTGGGAAACTAAAAGTTCTCTGCATGTCGTCTTCAAATGAAGATCTACGTAGGCTGATTTTGTTGCAACTGAGTCTGAGACTAACTGGTCTGACAGTCGCTTACAAGATCAGCTGTGCTGAAGTCACCATAGAATCATAGAAATGTAGGGCTGGAAGGGACCTTGAGAGGTCCTCAGAGCCCGCCCCCCCCTTGCCTTAGGCATGACCAGATAAACCTAGACCATCCCTGACAGGTATTTTGTCTAACCTGTTCTTAAAAAGCTCCAAGGACAGGGATTCCACAACCTCTCTTGGAAGCCTATTCCAGTGCTTACTTTCCTTACAGTTAGAAAGATTTTCCTAATACTTAGCTTAAATTTCCCTGGCTGCAGATTAGGCCGATTACTGCTTTTCCTAGCTTCCATGGACATGGAGAACAATTGATCGCTGTCCTTTTTGTCACAGCCCTTAACATATTTGAAGACCGTTATCAGGTCCTCCCTCAGTCTTTTTACAAGACTAAACATGACCAGTTTTTTTAACCATTCCTCTTTGGTCAGGTTTTTCTAAACCTTTTATCATTTTTGTTGCTCTCCTCTGGACTTTGTCCAGTTTGTCCACATCTTTCCTGAAGCGTGGCGCCCAGAACTGGACACAGCACTCCAGCTGAGGCCTCACCAGTGCCAAATAGAGCAACGCAATTACCTGCTGTCTTCTTATTTCCTCGGATCTAGTACCATCTTGGCTGACGGTACTTCCAAGATACGTAAAATTGCCCACCTTCTCCAGTTTCTCTTCTTCAATTTTGATATCTCTCCCTTTAGTCCCCATGAACATGACTTAACATTTCTTTGCAGTCTATCTCAAACCTATCTTCTCCATTACTTCTTTTACTTGGTTTGTGCATTTTTGTAGTCCGTTGGCATCTTCACTGATAAGAGCGATGTTGTCAGCAAAGTCGAGCTCAAATAGCCTTGAATATGTATAGGCCATATGTAACACTGTTTTAAACCCGCTGCCTATTAATTTCATTTTGTGGCCCCTAGTTCTTCTGTTATGAGAAGGAGTAAATAACACTTCCTTATTTACTTTATCCACACCAGTCATGATTTTATAGTCCTCTATCATATCCCCCCTTAGTCGTCTATTTTCCAAGCTGAAAAGTCCCAGTTTTACTAATCTCTCCTCATACAGCAGTCATTGCATACCCCAATAATTTTTGTTGCCCTTTTCTGAACCTTTTCCAAGTCCAATATATTTTTTTAAGATGGGGTGACCACCTCTGCACTCCGTATTCAAGATGTGGACATACCATGGATTTATATAGAGGCAAGATGATATTTTCTGTCTTTATTATCTATCCCTTTCTTAATGATTCCCAACATTCTGTTCACTTTTTTGACTGCCGCTGCACATTGAGTGAATGTTTTCAGAGAACTAACGATAATGACTCCAAGATCTTTCTTCAATGGTAACGGCTGATCCAGACCGCATCATTTTATATGTATAGTTGGGATTATGTTTTCCAATGTGCATTACTTTGCATTTCTCAACATTGAATTTCATCTGCCATCTTGTTGCCCAGTCACCCAGTTTTGAGAGATCCTTTGTAGCTCTTTGCAGTCTGCCTGGGACTTCAGTATCTTGTGTAGTTCTGAATCATCTGCAAATTTTGCCGCCTCACTGTGTACCCCTTTATTGAGATCATTTATGAGTTTGTTGAATAGGACTGGGCCTAGTATAGACCCCTGGGAGACACCACTATTTACCTCTCTCCATTCTGAAAACTGACCATTTATTCTTACCCTTTTTTCCCTATCTTTTAACCAGTTACCAATCTATGAGAGAGCCTTCCCTCTTATCCCATGACAGCTTACCTTGCTTAAGAGCCTTTGGTGAAGGAGCTTGTCAAAGGCTTTCTGAAAATCTAAATACAAATCTAAGCTTTACCCATGTTTAATGTTGATAAGACCCATGATGCTGCTACCCTGAAAATGACAGAGAGCATGCACAGAAAAGCCAGAACCGGGGACTCCAAATAGAAATAGAGGAGAGAGAGAGCTATTCAGCAACCTGGAAACAAACCGAAGCCGGAAACAAGTGTCTAGTCCTGTTGAGAGAAGATATTGATTATTTGAGTCTCCAGTTAATTAAAATGTAGTAAAGAGACAGCTATCACTGTCTGTCAGAGCCCACTATGCTATAAACAGCTGTCTCCAGAGACTGGTGGAAACAAAAGTCTATTAGGCTTGTATAGCTTTCTCTAATTGCAATTTCCAGAGTAGCAGCCGTGTTAGTCTGTATTCGCAAAAAGAAAAGGAGTACTTGTGGCACCTTAGAGACCTACCAATTTATTTGAGCATAAGCTTTCATGAGTTACAGCATCCGTTGCAACCGATGAAGTGAGCTGTAGCTTACAAAAGCTTGTGCTCAAACAAATTGGTTAGTCTCTAAGGTGCCACAAGTACTCCTTTTCTAATGGCAATAACTTTACTGGCAGCTCTGCCCAGCAGTACACAGACCCCTCGGCTAAGATACTTGGTCTGATTGCACATGCAGCTCACTCCCAGAAAATGAGAGGAGAGGGCAACCTTTCTTATAGTGTAACTTGGTGGTACTTGAGTTCAATATGAAGTGCTACTTGCAGAGAAGTTAACAACCTTCTTTAATAATCTAAGCACTTCTCCAATTTATTTGTGCACGTTTTATATGTTACATTATTTGATTATAGTAGAACATCGCAAATGGGATAACTTATTGCCTAAACTTTGAACTATATATTTTAGAGAATCCAGAACGACATGTATATTTGGTTTTGTAGCTGAAGCTTGAAATTGAACGTGGAGCATTCCTGACTGTAAAGTTGATTGCAAGAGGATTGGACACTTTTTAAAAATCAAAATCCAGACAAACCTGAAACTGCCCATTTAAATCTTAAACTTGAACAGGGTCTTTGTGGGTGCTGTTTCCTGCTTACAGTAGGATAGCACAAGAGGTATCAGGACAATTATTACAGGAGTGGGTTAGTGGGCACAAAAAGCTTACATTGTGGGTGGTTTGAGATAGGATGCAGGGAGAGATGACATCAAGAAAGAGAGAGGGATGGGTAAACAGCACATAGACACCTTCTGTGAACATCCTTGTTTTTGGAAGGTTTCATGCATTGTATTTCTTTTAATTTATCTAGGGCTAGATTCTAATCCCCCTTACACATGTTTGGTACTACCTTATTCCATGAATGGTTCAAGTGAAATTATGAGACTGAGATGCATGAGTAAAGGTTTCTGACTCTGGTGACCACACCCACACAGCAGCTGAACAAAATCTGACCCCGTTAATCGCATGTTTTTTATATTGTAGATTATGGAAGAAACTTACAAAATGGAGTTTATGTACAGTGGCGTGGAAAATAGACAAGTGGTCATTATTCACCACATGAGACTGCAAGCGAAAGCATTACAACTTATAGTGACTGCACGTACTACTAGAGGGTAAGAATTACCTGCAGGGGAGGCTTCTTGAATTGGGTTAACTGTAAAAATCCAGTTCTCTCAAGCTTGGTTGCAAATGACAAAGATAACTTACATAATCACATGCAAATAACGGGTGTGTTGAGAATGAGATAGTTTCTTCATTTATCTTCAAAGCACCTGCTGAGCTACACAGCATAAAGTCAAGTTATGAACTTGCTAGCAGTGTACAAATCATTTGGGTTTTTTCCTCTGACACAAGGATATGAAATACATATCTAATCACTTCTAATTTGATGGGGCATCATTCATTTTAGATCTGAAAATTTGGAGTTTATTTAAATAGGAAAATGTCAGATGCATATTAAAAAAAAAAATACCCATCATGTTTATATTAATGGCTTACCCTATAAGCTTGTTAATGAGTCTTTTCTGTTAGAAAAGAAAAAAAAATCTTTTGACTGATTTATTTTTGCAGTGGATGTTTTAGGCACTAGTATTGCAAATACTTAAGCATGTGCATAACTTTGATCAGATGAGTGGCCCTGTTTAGTTCAATTTGATTATTCAAATGAGTAAAGTTACACACGAGTTTAAGTGTTTGCAGAATCAGAGCCTTATGTTATGTCTGTACTGGAGCTGGAAGTGTGTGAGACATACCTGCAGTAGCTCTGATCAAGCTGGTGCACTAAAAATGGAAGTGTAACTATCATGGCATGAGTGGTGGAAGGGACTAGCCATCCCAAGTACATACATGTTCAAGATGCTAACTATGTACTTGGGCAGCTAGTCCCTCCCACTGCTCAGGCTGACATGGTTACACTTGGATTTTTAGTGTGCTAACTCAATCAAAGCTAGTGCGGATATGCCTCCTCAAGCTGGCATGTACACCTTCCAGGTGCACTGTAGACATAGCCTTAGTTTGTCATGGTTAGGGCACAATATTAGGAGGCTGGGTTTTTAGTTTTTATTTCCAGCTGTAACACAGAGTTGCCTTGGGAAGTCACTTAACCTATTTGCTTCTCAGTTTCCCATGTTACAATGGGAAGTTAATACTTTCTTCACAGAGGTAAAGACTCTGTTTAAACGCAAAGATTAATTTTATGAAACTGTCATGCTGGCCTCTCATCTTTAAGATCTTGCGCTTTCCACAAGCACAAGATGTTCCAAAATCTCTAGATACTTTTATCATGCTGGTAGGATTATAGCCAGTTTTTTAATTGGGGGAGAAAAATAAAAGGAACCTTTTATCTTCATTTCAGAGTGGAACCCCTTTTTGGAATGTGTGAAAATTTTTTACAGGAAGTGGATTCTTTTCAGAGGTGAGTGTCCCATTGCTCTTTCCCTTTCTATTAAAATATATAATCTCAAGAACATTGATACAAAATCCTTTCTCAAGAAAGCTGAAAATAAACATGTTATATGTAATTAATAATCTCAAATAGACTGTGTCAAACTACTCTTAAACTTTTAAGATATATGTAATTCTAAAAAATAAAAAAATCCAAAGTTGCATAGTATAGAAATATTCTGCTCTCGATCTACACAATGGGTTTCATCTTTGATATCTGGCTTTCTTTGCAGTTCTTATTGCCACCAATGAGATCTGTGCATATAGGGCCTGATCCTGCACTTATTGAACTCAATTAGATCAATTGTGTAGAATTGGGGTTTTAGCAAAAACAGAAAAGAACCATGTAAGGAGAGAATCACTGGGCAGTTCCAAAAACAGAATCTCTCCTTCCCCCCGTTTTCATTAATGAATGCACCATGTAGATTATTGAAAAGCTTCTTTTCTTCATTCTTTTCTTCATATCTTCATAAATGATCTGGAGGATGGTGTGGATTGCACTCTCAGCAAATTTGCGGATGATACTAAACTAGGAGGAGTGGTAGATACGGTGGCAGGTAGGGATAGGATACAGAGGGACCTAGACAAATTGGAGGATTGGGCCAAAAGAAATCTGATGAGGTTCAACAAGGATAAGTGCAGGGTCCTGCACTTAGGATGGAAGAACCCAATGCACCGCTACAGACTAGGGACCGAATGGCTAGGCAGCAGTTCTGCGGAAAAGGACCTAGGGGTGACAGTGGACGAGAAGCTGGATATGAGTCAACAGTGTGCCCTTGTTGCCAAGAAGGCCAATGGCATTTTGGGATGTATAAGTAGGGGCATAGCGAGCAGATCGAGGGACGTGATCGTTCCCCTCTATTCGACATTGGTGAGGCCTCATCTGGAGTACTGTGTCCAGTTTTGGGCCCCGCACTACAAGAAGGATATGGATAAATTGGAGAGAGTCCAGCGAAGGGCAACAAAAATGATTAGGGGTCTGGAACACATGACTTATGAGGAGAGGCTGAGGGAACTGGGATTGTTTAGTCTGCAGAAGAGAAGAATGGGGGTGGCGGGTGATTTGATAGCTGCTTTCAACTACCTGAGAGGTGGTTCCAAAGAGGATGGTTCTAGACTATTCTCAGTGGTAGAAGAGGACAGGACAAGGAGTAATGGTCTCAAGTTGCAGTGTGGGAGGTTTAGGTTGGATATTAGGAAAAACTTTTTCACTAGGAGAGTGGTGAAACACTGGAATGCGTTACCTAGGGAGGTGGTAGAATCTCCTTCCTTAGAAGTTTTTAAGGTCAGGCTTGACAAAGCCCTGGCTGGGATGATTTAATTGGGGATTGGTCCTGCTTTGAGCAGGGGGTTGGACTAGATGACCTCCTGAGGTCCCTTCCAACCCTGATATTCTATGATTCTTATGGCTTGTAGCAAATGCCCCAAGATCATAATCATCTCAGATTATTAGCTAACGGATTTAAAAATCTTCTGCAGTTTTTGGCTTCTAATAGGCTGACAGTTGATTTCTCCACTTTTTAATGTGGCTATCACTGTGGTATCTGTGATTGTCCATATGCATTCCACTTCTGGTGTGCATGTGCCAGATGAGATTTTTTGGAGCTTGGGGTTGTGCCTGGATGCCCTTGCTCACCACACACCCATGGGCATAAAAACAGAATGAGCCCAACTGTCCTTTAGTTCCTTGTTACCATCCATGGCTGCAAGACAGATCCCCTGCAATGTCCACTTCTCTGCACACTGTGCAACTTTACTGAGTACATATAATGGGGGGGAGGGGAGAAGACACTACATTATGTTACATTAGTGTGAACAAAACCCCTCTTATTAGTGTTATGGACTTCCCTGTATGGCTGCAATCAAGCCTTTTGGGTTCAAAACTTGCTCCTGTTTCTGCTCCTTCAAGATGATACAGAAAGTCAGAGAGGCTCATCTTAACTTTTTCTCCTGGATGCTCAGCAAGCACCGCTGCAGATATGGAGAAGAAGGGCCTACTGGGCCTGAACAGGCTTCCTCTGTGAGTGCTCTAGGAGGAACACCGGCAAGTGGAGGAGCACTTGCCCCAAGGAGTGGTTTCCTTTCCTTCACCAGATGGAGTCAGTCCTCTCTACTTCCACTCAACCTGATGGTTTCAAAACAGTTCAGAAACTTGTGTGTCATGTGGTAGGTAGAGTAGGAATGCCTGTGGAGGTATTGCAGGAGAAATAGCATAAGCTTCTTGACATTCTACTCTCCTCCATGCCCAGAAGGCTGGCCTTGCCAATTAATGTCGGAACCAGCAAAAAAAAATTATGATAGACCCTGGCATCTATAGCACCTTCCTCAAAAAAGGCAGATATGCACTATAAAATATCTTCAGGTGGGCTTGAATATTTTTATGTGCACCCAGTTTGTGGGACTTGGTAGTAGCAGCTGTGCATGAAAAATCCAGATAGCAGGGACCCCCAAAAGTGCCTCAAAGAGAAGGATCTGAAAAAATCAGATTTACCTGGTAGAAAAAATAATCCCATTGAGCCTGCAAATTACCAGGTGTTCTTGTCAAAAGTAGATTTACATTAATTGGGACAAGGCATCACAATTGACTGAACACTTTCCTCAAGAAAATAGGGAGGAACTGTTATCTCTTGTAGCTGAGGGACATCGGGTGGCTTATGTATCACTGCAGGCAGCATTAGATACTTCGGATACTGCAGCATGCTCAATAGCCACCTTCATTGCCATGCACAAGAGTTCATGGTTACAGTCTTCTAGAATACTGAGGGAGGTCCAGACAACAGCTGAGGACCTCTTATTTGAAGGCTGTGACCTGTTCAGTGCTAGAACTGATGAAGTCCTGCGGTCTCTGAAAGATTTGAGAGCCACTGAGTCTCAAAGATTTGAGAGCCACTCCTTGAGTCTGCATGCCAGCCCCTAAGCATATTGGGTAACAAAACTTCTCTAGACAAAGGCCCTCCGCATGTTACAGTAGAGCCTCAGAGTTACGAACCACAGAGTTACGAACTGACCAATCAACTGCACCCCTCATTTGGAACCGGAAGTACGGAGTCAGGCAGCAGAAGAGATCAAAACAAAAACAAAAAAAGCAAGTACAGTACTGTGTTAAATGGAAACTACTTTTAAAAAAAAAAAAAGGAAGGCAGCCTTTTTCTTCTGCATAGTAAAGGTTCAAAGCTGTATTAAGTCAATGTTCAGTTATAAACTTTTGAAAGAACAACCAAGATATTTTGTTCAGCGTTACGAACATTTCAGAGTTCTGAACAATTTCCATTCCCGAGGTGTTCGTAATTCTGAGGTTCTCCTGTATAATTGACAAAGATCATCAGAGCCACTGAGGAAGAAGCAGAAGGCCTGCTGCCTCTTCCTCTGCTATTGCACACAGCATGTCCCCTTACAGCAACAAGATTAAAGCTCTTGACAGCAGCATCACAGAGCTTTGGAGGATCTGTACCCTTTCCCACCTGCCACCCCTTCTAAATCTGAGAGCACTGGAAAGAGTTGCTTCTGGAATTCAGAGGGGAGATGGGTTTTATGCACATTATTTTCTAGTCCCAAAGAAGGTGGGCTGTCATCCCATGCCACACTGAAGATCTCTCAGCAAGTTCGTCCATCATTTCAAATTGAGGATAGTAACTGTCGTTTCCATAATCCCATCCTTGGATCCCCAAGACTGGTTCGCTGCTCTCTATTTACAAGACACATACTTTCACATATCAGTGCATCCAGCACACAGAAAATACCTGAGATTCCAAGTGGACGCTTTCCACTACCAGTACAGTGTTCTGCCCTTTGGTCTTTCAACAACACCCGGGGTATTCATCAAGCGCTTGGCAGTCATGGCAGCTTACCTCAGGAGACAAGGGATCCCAATATATCCGCACGTTGACAATTGTCTCATTCAAGGAAGGTCACCACAGCAGGTGGTTGATTCCTTTCACCTGATCCTACATCTTTTCACCACACTGAATTTCAGGATCAACAAAGAAACGTTGTCACTGTTGCTGACCAAGAGAATGGCGTTTGTGGGGGCAGTGCTAGATTCCATATTGGCAAAGGCTTCTCTGTGTCACAGGGGAGATTCAGGACCAAGGAAGATCTCATCAACCAGCTGTAGGCTCACCCCCAAATGTCAGTAAGAATTTGCCTCGGACTCCTGCGTCACATGGCTTCCTGCACTTACATCACATAGCATACTAGACGCCTCTCATGAAAGGGTAGTTGAAATCTTTATATTTACGCAGCAGAGATCACTCCCCCAAGGAGTCCTCTCATTCAGTTGATGGAAACACTCTCTGCTGCTGTGCAAAAGAGTACTATTTTCTCCAACTCTGCCAACCAGGATGCTGGTTACAGATGCCTCAGTGTTGTTTTTGGGAGCTCACCTTAAACCACCTTCAGAGCTAGGGCTTCTGGATTGCCAAAGAATCTCATCTGCACAAAAATGTTCCAGAATGTAGAGCTATTTGTCTAGTGTGCATGGCATTCCTACCCATGCTACAAGGACGATCAGTACAGATGATAGATAACACATAGCAATGCTTTATGTGAACAGCCAAGGAGGAGCATGGTCATCTCTGCTTTGCCAAGAAGCTGGTTAATCTCTTGAACTGATGCATTCATCACCAAATCATGCCAGTAGGTATGCATCTACCAGGCTTGCAGAACTTCCTTGCTAATGGATCATCATATAATTGATCCTGCAGAGCATCTTCCATAGGTGGGGATACCCAACAGTAGACCCATTTGCTTCAGACTGGAACAAGAAATGCCAAACATTCTGCTCATGGTGCGGTCTGTGCCCAGGCTCCCTGTCAGATGCTTTACTCATCTCGTGGACTCCAGGGATAACTTGTGGCTTCCAAGATCCTGTTACTATCAAGAAAACTCAAACAATTCAACAGTAATAATCATGCTACCACTAACTTGACCCTGGCAGTTTCAGTATTCAGACTGAATGAACCTGTTAACTCAGCCCCCGACAACATTACCTGTCTTGCCACATGTGATCTCTCAGAACAGAGGTCAGCTCTTACATCCAGGCCTAGCATTGTTGCATCTGATAGCGTGGTTAACTACTATTAAAAGAAGCTGCTCAGCTGAGGTCTGGAACATATTGGTGCGTAGCAGAAAGTACTCTACTAAACTGACCTGCACAGGAAAACAGAAGAGGTTCTCTATTTGGGCAGCACAACACTGTTTCCTTTAGAAATCCTAATTCCTATTTATTTGTTATCCCGAAAGCATTCAGAGCTATCCATTAACTCTATAAGGATACGTTTAGAGCAGTATCAGCACATCTTCCTATTCAGAGTCACACCATTTTTTCCCACCACCCGGCAATAACTAGATTCTTTAAGGACCATATTCATGTGTCTCTTCCTGCCCTCCCCCATTCCTTTCGTGGAATCTTAATATAGTCTTAGTTTGGTTAATGGAGCCTGCTTTTGAGCCCCCTAGAAATGTGTTCTGTTTAATATCCATTTATGAAAATTGCCTTTTTTGCAGCTGTAATAGCAGATTGAAGGCTAGAGGAAATTCAGGCCCTCATGGCTGGTCCAGTCCAAAAGACAGTGACCCTTAAGCCTCATCCTAGGTTTTTTATTAAAATCGTCTTTGATTTTTCATTTGAATCAGATGTTCTTTCTTACACCCCATGCCAACCAAGGGGAAGCCAAACTGCTCACCCTTGATGTAGTTAGGGTTATTTCCTATTACCTTGACAGAAAAGACCATTCACAGAAGCTCCCCTAAGAGATTTGTAGCATTTGCTGATAGGGTGAAATGTCAGGCAGTATCTACCCAGCGACTGGTTTAAATGACTATCTAGTTGCATTAGGTCATGCGATGACTTAGCTAGATTAGATCCACACAGACAGGTTAGAGCCCGCTTGGGCCCAGGCAGCTTCTCTGAGAAGCATACCAATTTTTTCTAATGCTGAAACCAAGCTTGAAACTTGTCCATTTATTCTGATATTTTTAGAATGTTTCTGTTGTCATGATAGAGGTAATAAGGTAAAGCTGAAGCAATAAGTGGTTTGACTGAGCAGCAGAGTCTCATTGAATGACTGTAATAAGCATTTGATTTTTGTTCAATATATTTTTAACACGCACAGATGTTTTATTTCTGAACTGCCCCATATGCAAGACAGCTTTGTGGATAAGCTGCTGGATTTAATGCCCAGACTTGTGACCTCCAAGCCTTCAGAAGCGGTGAAGATCCTGCAAACAACGCTACGCCAGAGCACCTTCCTTCACCTTCCTCTCCCAGAGCAGGTCAGTAATCCATAGAGGAATGAAGAGCAGCCCCAGGTTCTAGAGTTAACCCTGTCCTGGTGGAGCAGGAGGCTTTTATGGCCTATTCGGCTGGCTAGTTATGAGGGATATTTCTTCAGATATTGCACAGTGTTTCTAGGACTGTCCTCAAAAAGTTAAGGAGCTTGAATAATTTTTAGATAGTGTCAGGAATTTTTAAAAGTTTACATCGTGTTTTCTTAGCTGTTTGTCTTGTCCTTTCCACCCTCCTCCCTTTTCCTCCCAGATCCACAGAGCTACTGCAGCTATTATTGAACCTGCTGGCGAATCTGATAACCCTTTGAGGTTTACGTCAGGACTAGTGGTGGCATTGGATGTCGATGCAACTCTGGAACACGTGCAAGACCCTCAGAGCACAGTTAAAGTTCAGGTAATGACTGATCCTTCCTAAAGGGAAACAAGAAAGTAAAGTCTTTGAAGAGACGTTTGCATTTTCCCTTGATGCGCACCATAGCAATATTAGTATTTCTAAATTATAAATAATTGTGTACTTTAGTAGCAGTGAGGAATTTTTTTGTGTAGCTAAACACAACAGTACATTTAGAGACTGGCCTGACCCACAGAGTCCAGATCTTCACTTACCCAGAGATGGTAAGGGTTTGGTTTGAGCCCATCTCTTCTTACATAACAAATATGTATGATGTGTCGGATCACAACACTGGTCTGTCAGGAACACTGTCATGCCGCTCTCAGATTGCAGACTCTTCAGATGGTGCCACCTTTTGTATTCAAAAAGCACCTAGCACATTGTGGACATTAGCAGAAACAACTAATAAACGCCAATAGAAAAATCTGTACATCCCAGTGGGATGAATGAAATTATGGAAGCGGAAGATGCTCTTCTCAAGTGTGTATATATAAAGATATAAGCCCATTGCTCTCCTTTGAGATAAGTAACTAAACTGCAGGAAGGGAATTATTTTTTTAAATGTCACCAAGAGGATGCGTGTGGAGTGATACTAAGTAGATTATATAGCCCTACAAAGTGTTCACTACTGGACGGTTACCCCCGTGTTTGGTGCAGGGGAGAGTGCCACCTTCACTGTATCTTTTGTATACCATGGTCCTGAATGGCTGGTGTACAGCCAGTTAAACTAGAGGATATGGAATCTCATCAACAAGGTAGGCTATGCATTCCTGCCTTCCTAGTGGTAGCCAAAAAGTACCCCCATAATGTGTAAATTCCAAGTACAGTAAATGTTGGATTGTTTTGCCTCTTTTTCCATAGGTATTATATCCAGATGGACAGGCACAGTTAATCCACCCTAAACCAGCTGACTTTCGAAATCCTGGTCCTGGAAGGCACAGATTGATAACTCAGGTTTACCTTTCTCATACTGCCTGGACAGGTAAGGAATAATCCGTGTGAGTTCATATGCTTAAATGTTGCTGTATCTTTATAAAGAGGAATGTATCTTGTTCTGCCTCAGTGATTTGGTACATAGAGTGCAGCTCACACACAGGAGAGAACCTTTCTGGGGGGTTTCTGTGGATTCTGCAATTGCCATTGCCTTCTCCCACTGAGCTTCCACATCCATGAGGAATCTCCTTCGTATCCGCTTGACCCTGTAGGTACTTGCACTCCTCTGGGTGACTGATACTATTGTTAATTAACCAGAGGGGCTGCTGTTTGACACAACACCTTCACGGACCTTATAGCCTTTAGAATGGGACACCAGAAGCTAAACTGGGGTCACCCCTCTCAGCACAGAGCATTGGCCCAAGACCTCAGAATGTACTGAGATCCTAGAAGACCGGAGAAGGGCTAACGTAGTGCCTGTAAAAGGGGGAAAAGGAGGAGCCAGGGAACTATAGACAGTCAGCCTGACCTCAGTACCTGGGAAGATTAAATCTCAGGAAAAATCTCCTCACTGTAAGAACAGTAGGACAGACACCTAGGGAAGCTGTGGAAGCTCCTTCACTGGAGGTTTTCAAAAGGAGGCTGGAGCCATCTGTCTTGGATGGTTTAGACACAACAAATCCTGCATCTTGGCAGGGGATTAAACTAGATGATCCTTGTGGTCCTTTCTCACCCTTTGGTTCTAGGATTCTCCTATTCTAATTTAAATGCAAGCAGTTGTGTTAAAATGATCCTAGTAATTCGTTGGTCGAGGTCATGGCAGACAACTTCTGGAACTGTGTGTACCCTACGTAGTAAATGTACGGCTGATTTATGTTTACACTTTTCTATCCCAGGGGTTCTCAACCTTTTTCTTTCTGAGCCCCCCCCACCCCCTCCCCAATCTATTAAAAACTCCGTGGCCCACCAGTGCCGCCACAACTGGTTTTCTGCATATAAAAGCCAGGGCTGGCGTAAGGGGGTAACAAGCAGGGCAATTGCTTGGGGCTCCATGCCACAGCGGGCCCCACAAAGCTAAGTTGCTAGGACTTTGACATCAGCCCCAGGTGGCAGTGCTCGGGTCCCTGGGATTCAGTTCTGAACAGTGGGGCTTCGGCTTTCTGCCCTGGGCTCCAGTGAGTCTAACACTGGATCTGCTTGGTGGACCCCCTGAAACCTGCTCGTGGCCCCCAAAACCCTGGTTGAGAACTGCTGCTCTATGCCATATAAAAAGGCATTTATCCCTGATGAGATCTGCGAGTTTGATATTAATGTTCACTATTACTTGGCTTTTCATTTGCAAAGTGCTTCAGCAACTGGCAATACGGGGCTCTCGTGTCTAGACCACCAGCACAGAGGTTGGATGTGTCCAATGTCTGACACCAATACAAGATCAATCATATGAAAATTCACTTTCTGTTTGGTATTTTGTTGTCCAGTAATCTGCTGACTGTGTATTACATGAGTTAGTTTGTTTTTTTCTTTTCAGAGCCATGTCAGATTGAAGTGAGGTTACTACTGGCATACAACTCCAGTAGGAGCAAGGCGTCCACTAGACTCTCAAAATCCACCTGGATTGACAGCATGGAGGCTCTTCCACCATCTGAATGTGGCATTGAGGGAACCATAGCATTCAGCAAACCTGTCAAAGTGTATATAATGCCCAAACCTGCCAGACGGTGAAGTCAATCACTAATAGACTTTATTTGCGGGATTGTTGGGTTATATGTAAACAAATTGCTATGTTCAAGATAGTGAATCAGACCAAAACAGTGTTACCTTTTAAATAAATTAAAAAAAAAGGGTACATCAGAAGAAGACAAAATAACGAATGGCATCCCCTATCAAAAAGCTGGTTGATTTTTATAAAATGTACCAGATTTTGCAGATGGTTGTGAATGGTTACATTGAATACACAAATGGTTACAGTCAATACACAGACATTTCTAAATCAAAGCAGCAAAAACAAGACAATTCCTAATTAAGATTGGCATTCCCTCCATTAATATTCTCACTGGGCCAAATTTTGCAGTCCTTAGTTCCTACCTAGGCAAAACACCCAGTGGCTTCCATGGGAGATTTTTCCTGAGTGAGTGGTAGATACAGCTGGCAATATTTATTATGCAAATCTATAGTAAAGATGTAGATGTGTATTACAGTCTTATGACAATGATAAATCAGGCAGAGTTTTAGGAATGTCTAGAATGTGTATTTGTGCATTGGTCCTTGTATGTCCAGTAAAAATCCTTCTCTAAAGAGCTGTCATCCTGGTGCAGGAGGTACTTAGTTATATAACTTGGGCTGGCTTAAACATTGTGCACCGTATTGAAGTTAGTGGCATTGCATGGAATATTAATCCATGCCACGTTTGGGGTGTTGTCTGTTTTTAAAACAAAAAATCTGTCACCAACAATGAGACTTTATTTTGCATACTTAGGTTGGTTACCTAACTTAGCAATGCAACAGCCGTGTAAAATCAGTGACTTACTTTCCTTTCCCTAACATGACAGGGAGGCAATATATATTTACCCAGTGAACTTAAACTCTTCTTCTCAACTTTGTTTTGTGTCTCTCCGTATGAAGAATGTGTGCCAGTGGCCCAGGCTTCAGAGTTAATAGCTGTTTTGTTCCAGTATAATGCAGACTGTTGCTGGAATCTTGTGCTGAGCTTATCCTGCTATGGTTAGATAACTAGCCTTTTAGTTTGTGCAACTCTGCATCAGTGTTGATAGTCAAAGGTGTTATACGAATAAAATAATAACCAGCAGGATCTTATTAAAGGGAAAAAGGCAAAATGCCACATTTATTGTAAGTACAGAAAGAATCATAGTAAGCAGTTAGTTATAGCTATAACATTCCATTCAATTTCATAATTATTCTCACACACACATACACACTCTGCAAGGTTGTTATCATAGTTACCAGCCTTAGAGTTGCTCATGCCAAGCCACTGGCCAGGGGGCCTGGACATGAGGAGGGAGCAGGGCCTTGTCTGATGCTCCTGGAAGTTGGTTTGCAGAATCAGACCCCAAAGTTCTCACTTTCTAGAGTCCATTTTTATAAGAATTTCTTCCTATGCCAGTCTATGGGCATTGCTTCATCATGCTGTTGCTGAATCAATCAGCAGATGGCACATTCCTGATGGTGCCGTGCTGCTGATGTTATCTTGTTCTTTGGTTCTCCCATTCTTGAGGCTGCTGGGTGGATTCCAGTCTGCCCTCCGGGGGTCCTCTAGTTATTTCCACTTGACGCCTTCTTCAGCCGATGGACACTGGATTCTTAGGCTGGTGCCTCCCTGATCATTCAGTTATTATCCACACCAAGCATCCATCCACATACATCCTCTATCTCTATTTTAATCACAATTGTAAACAAAGCAAGATGAATACAACAAAAGGACGGGGAGTCTCTGGGTGCTGTTTCTGTTGTTACAGAGTATTGCTTGGAGTCTCTCTCTGTGTGAGTAGTTGTCGTTTCAAAGAATTGCTTTGAGAACAGATTTTGTCTTAGAATGTACTAACACAATTAGTAGCTTGCAGGTTTCACACATAGAGGTAGAGAAACAGTACCAAAAACCAAGAGACCTCTTGATTAGTAATACCCTGGAATTTAAACTATGGGGAATCAAACTCATTTGTGATTTTAATACAGAACTTCTTTAATATGATCCAACAAAGGAACTCTAAGATCTGCTTTAGTAGCTGGTCATAGTCAGTTAAGTGCTACTGAGCTACGTTGTGCCTATCCTTTGAGCAGGTACGCAAGTGGTGGAATCAAAGGCATAAGGAGATTTACCTAAGGGACAGGCACAGTTTGCAACCCTTCAGTCAAGGAGCAGGAGGATTGTTCTTGGCTCGTGTCCACTGCCCCATGCTCTGGGAGGTGCTATACCTGCCTGAGAGATGCTTCTGTTGGGAAGGTGTCTCTGCACCGCTCTGTAACACAGGGCTGTGCCTCCTGTGATTTCCAGCTGTGTCGGATAGGAGTTACTGGAAGCACTTAGCCCAATAGCCAAATGTTGCCTGTGTTCATCAGTTATTTGTAAAAATGTGCATTTGTAGCAAGTAAACTGAATTGTTAAGAGATGCTTTTTCACTTGCATACAAATTAACATAAATAATTTTGCATAAAATACCCTTTAAGCGTGCTTTTCTACAATAAAACTGAAAACCCCAACCTAGCCAGTTTCTATTTATTATAATAGTTAACATGTATTGTTGTAGGGGTTTGTGCTAATGATGAGAGGTCACTACTTGTTTAGACTAAGATATTGGCATGCTTCAGGAGTTGAGGCACGAAGCCAAATGCCTGTAACCACTCAGCTGTATTAGGTATTCCTGAATTAAACCTCACTTCATAACATTATTGCTCTTACAAATTGTTTTTATATTTCACCTTTAGGGCCCTGGTTTGAAAACAGCCTGCGTCTGTAGCAACAGAGTTACCAGCTAACTGCTGTATGGCGGCCTAAGTTCAGTTCCCAGCGGACAGGGTTTGATGTACATCTCTTATTATGAAGCTGTATCCTGGGCAAATTCTTGATGTATTGAGCTACCTCCTTATGGATGTTCTTACACTTGTTTTACACTTCGGCAATATTTGTATAGTTTGTCATCCCAATAAAAAATTTGGATTCAATTTATGTCCATATTATAAAAGCCACCACAATTGATACCCTTTCTGGCAGTCAGAGCTGAGAATCCAAGGACTGAATGAGCCATGGAGAGTGAAGTACCCGATCAACCTTAAAAGCTGTCCTGCCATGTAAGGGTGAAGCCTGTTGTTGGGCAATAGAAGGAAGCTTTTGACAGCTACTGCCTCTTTCATATAAACCATCGTGTTCCATTGTTAGTGAGATGCCTTGCAGGAGTACTGTATTTAGAAAGGGGGAAAAAAACGTTATTTTGTTGTTCTGGGGCTAAGAAGTTCTGAGCTATGGATAGCCAACTGGTTTAGGACCATTGATTAATCAGGTTCTCTCTTCTGGAAATGTCATATTGTAAATGGAGAGCTGGGCATCCTTTTCTTATCGCTAAGCATTGTAATGAAAATGTTCTGATTAACTCAAGGAAGGTAATGACATGATGGAGAATCCCTTATTCTTACGTTGGGCTAATGTTAACAGTCTGCTACATGGTATGTAAAATATGAGACCAAAGTGTCCTTTCCTTCCCTCCCTTGCCCATCTTGGTAAGGAACAAGGGTCAGATTTTCAAAGGTATTTAAGCACTTAGGAATGCAGATAGGTGCCTAGTGGGATATACAAAACGCACCGAATATGTCTCTTTAAGCACCTAAATATCTTTGAAAATCTGGCCCTGAAAGACATTGGCAAAACTACGGATCTGTAAAATCATAAAACTTCAGAAGGAGAATTAAGATCCAATAGTTTTGTTTCCTTGCTTCCCACTGTATGTTCTCCAGTTCTGAATGATTCGACCAATGGGGCTTCCCCTGTCCTTGTGAGATTATTCCTTTTAGTCCTTAAAGTCTTCCTGGTGCTCATCTTCTATTTTTCTTTCATTTCATTACTCCTAGTTCCACCTCATTGCAAAATCCTAAGGAATTCTCTCTCTTGGGTGTCTTCTGCCATTCAAACAGATGGCAACTAATCTCCTTCTGTCATTGTTTGGCTCAGCTAGGGCTGGTTATACACAGGTCACCCTTTAAAAACCCAACTCAATTGCTGTGGCTCCAAACACTTTTTTGTTACATTGGAATTTAGAAAAGAGCATCTACGTCTTTCCTAGCATCAGGCTGACGGAACTGAGTATCGCCTATCATAGAGCGGGAGGGACTGTAGCATGCCTGTGATTTTACTTTTGACTCTCCTACTACCTTGTTTGCACTGCACACTCACTTTATAGTTTGCTATCAGACCTCGTTTTCTTTTGGTGCTGTTGCTTTTCTAGGCTTTTCCCTTTTAGTTAACCTGTTCTGAGGATTATTTTCACCCAGATGTTATCTTACACTTTTCTGCACAGATTTCTGAGCTGTCCAGGTCCTCCTACTATGTCTTTCATTTTATGGGTGTTCATTTTATGGGTTAACTCCTGCTAACTTACTTAACATATCAAACTATTTCTTTTAGGATATTGGCTCCATGTCTTTTTTTGTATTTGATACTATTCAGGGTAAATTTTTTCTGGATCCTTTTTCTCCTCAGCTCTGAGACATTTAGGCTCTCATCCTGGGATATGCTGGAGACAATTCAGACTTTTCCATGAAGCATTGGGACTTGGCCATACCACTTCTGGAGTCATGTCAGCTCTCAGACCTTATTTGTGGACCTTTCAGTTTAGGGACCCCTACCCTGGTGCAGGCTAAGAAAAGAGATGGATCTCTTCTGGGGATGAGCAGCCTTCCCATAAGAGGGAAAAGAGAACCAAAAAGGCCATGCATGCACACGTGTGTGCAGCTCTGATCCTCCTTTTCAGTGAGCTCTAGCTCCTTCCTGGAAGGAGGGGCACTTGTTTCAGATCACAGTAACACTGAGCTAGACAAGCAGGAGAAGGTTTTCCTGGGGTGACAAAGTTCCTTCTCTGCCTTGGTGGGTCCTGTGCTTATTGGCGGATTTGCTTGCCTCAGAGATTCATGGCAGACCTCAATTTGGCCACTTTTGCTAGTGGCTCAGACCTGCCGTTCACTCAGCTAATCTCATCACTGGCCAGCATTGGAAAAAGGAAGAACAACAATTCCCACAGTTTCTGCTGATCCACCCTGTGTGTGAGGGAACAGCCCAGAGATCTTCCCCTCTCGTGGAACCCACAGTCCAGGTCAACTCCTCCTGTGTCTGATCAAGATTTGGAAGGTTTGGGGGGAACCCGGGCCTGCTCTCTGCTCCGGGTTCCAGCCCAGGGCCCTGTGGACTGCGCTGTCTAGAGTGCCTCCTGGAACAGCTGTGTGACAGCTACAACTCCCTGGGCTACTTCCCCATGGCCTCCTCCCAACACCTTCTTTATCCTCGTCACAGGATCTTCCTCCTGGTGTCTGATAATGCTTCTACTCCCTCAGTCCTCCAGCAGTACGCCTTCTCACTCTCAGCTCCTAGTGCCTCTTGCTCCCAGCTCCTCCCATGCACACCACAAACTGAAGTGAGGTCCTTTTTAAACTCAGGTGCCCTGATTAGCCAGCCTGCCCTAATTGATTCTAGCAGCTTCTTAATTGGCTCCAGGTGTCCTAATTAGCCTGCCTGCCTGAATTTGTTCCAGCAAGTTCCTCCTTGTTCTGGAACTGCCCCTGTTACCTTACCCAGGGAAAATGGACCTGCTTAATCTGGGCCTAATATATCTGCCTTCTTACACTCTCCTATAGCCCTCTGGCCTGGAGGGAGAGGGCTGCTGCTCCTGCTGGCGCTGCTGCTAGGCCCTGGGCTCTCCCTGCTGCTACTGCTGCTGTTACTGCTCCAGCTGCTCCCCTGGCTGGGCCAGACGCCCCCCTCCCCTTCTCTGTTACCTGGTTGCTAGCCAGCTGCTGGACCCCCCACCCTCGGGGCTGCTACTGCTCCAACTGCAGCCCCTTGAGGGGGGAGCCTGCTGGTCCGCTCCCTAGAGGAGGGAAGTGAGGCACCCCAGCCCAAGCCGTTGCTGTTGTGGACACCATCACCACCTGAGAGGGGTCCTTTCTGCCTGCCCGGACCACCAGCTGGAGTTCCTGCTGTGGAGTCTGCTGCCTGGAGCTGCTGAAGCCCCAAGGAGGAGAAGAGGAGGACTATCTACCACTGGGGGAGCACCTCGAGACTCTGCAGACCACTGTGGAAGGGGCCTTTTGAACTGAGTGACTTTCGAACTGTGCTCTTGTGGTGGGGGGTGGGATTATTGTCTCCTGGTCATCCCCTGACAGGGCCCCTGACACAGCCCCGTGGCCCACCGAGACGGGAAGGCAAGGTGCGGGTGCCCGATGGGCTGGCACCACCCGGCCCACCTCGAACCCTGGGGTAATAGGGGGCGGCGGAGGGAAGATAGCAGCCCCTAGTGGGTCCGGACAGAGAAACACAAAGGCTGCTCCCTGGGGGTCATTTGCTGGAAAAGGGAAGGAGACAGCCCCAGGAGTGGCAATAACATCGGAGGAGGTATAGGGGATAGGGACAGGGTCGACAGCGTGGTAGGGCCGGGGTTAGGGACAAGGGCAGGGGCAGAGGTGAGAGTCTGGGCTCCAGAAACCAAGCAGCTGGGTGGTGGCACCTCCCAGTCAGCCCCCTCCCCACCCCCCAAACTCTTGAGCATCTCAGCAATGCCGGGTGCAAGCTCTATGGTGGGTTTGGCAGCCACGGCCTCAGGAGGTGGACTGTCTTCTGTAGGGCCCCCACCCGGAAAGATCGATTGCTCCACACCAACGAGGCGTGCCCCTGTGGCTTGGGTCCCGGCCGCGTGGCACTGGCCGTCGCCTCAACAGGCTCGGCGGCCATCAGCAGGGTGCCTTCTGCGGCCGGGTTGATGGAGGAGTCCAGGGGCTCCTCGGAGGTGGGAGCGGAAGCAACGGTTAGGGGGAGGGAGCATGAGGAAAGGGGGGCTGGAGTGAGGTCGCCCAGATCGAGGCCCGCTGGCAAAGGGTCATCCTCCCCCTGGGTGACCAGGGTCAGACCCAGGGCCTCGATTTCCTTGTAAATGGAGGGGAGATCACTTTCCGCCACCCCGGGATTCTCCCCGCCAGCACCCAACGCGACGGTCACCTCGGGGCTCACAGGGGCTTCAGATGATACCGTGGCAGGAGGGGCAGGAGGTGCTGCCTCGTCTTCCCCAGCCGGCACCGGTGGATGGATCGCACCTGTGGGCAAGGCAGAAGGCTCGGCATCAATGTTTCCCTTTCTGGTTTTTCAGGAGGCCTCCGCATCAGATGGGAGGAGCGGAGCTCGAGCCTTCCGCTTGCCCCACTTCTGCTGTACTAGGGCCCAGCCCTCCATGGCATCATCTGGGGGCTGGCTCGCAGAGGTCGTGTCAGGGGGCAAAGGCGATGGCTCAGGGACTCAGGAGGGGGTAACGGTGGGGCAGCAAGGGAAAGGGAAGATTCCCCCTGGGGTAGGCCCTCTCCTATGCCCAGCAATACCCCGCCACACCCTCCTCCACAGGCCCCGCCAGATTGCACGCAGCGGAGGCGGGGCTCTCCCGCTCATCTGGGCATAGTGGGGGAGGTGCCCTGTAGAGTAGTGCGCCCGGCAATGGGCCCCCTGGCAGGGGACCAGGAACGACCCCTCGAGCGCCTCCCCGCCACGCGCCGCCGGCGGCAGTTGAAGCTACACCTGCCAGCGGAACGAGAGGATGTGACGGCGGGCGGGGTCTTTGCAGCCCAACGGGAGAGGGCTGACAACAGAGATGGGTTTCCCCAGGGTGGAGAGAGCGGGTAATAAGGTGACATTGGGAAGAAAAGGAGGGACAGAGCTCAGGACTAACCAGACGCCCAGGTCCTCTAGCGGCTCTAGGGGGACGAACACGCCCCCCACCGCCAGGCCTTCTCTACCGCGTCCTGGGCGGCGGCCTACGATGCTAAGACGACGACCTTTCCGTACATTTTGGAGGTCGCCACAATGGCTGTGGGCCCCACCACCCTCGCCAAGGCCTGCACGCAGGTCTCCCCGAGGGGTGAGGCGGGCACCAGGAGGCAGCGGGCACCAGGAGGCAACGGACGCTGTGCTTCCTGGTCAAGGTCGGGAAGGGGCCCCGGCCGCTATAGATGGTAGCGGAGGAGGCAGGTGGGAGAGATGAAGTAGTGGCAGGCGGGGAGGCTGTCGCCACCTGGGCGTACGCCCTGGGGGCCGGGGCACCCATAGAGCTGGTGGAGGGAACAGCGGGGAGGGTGGGGCAATGGCGGGGGGGCAGCCCCTGCCATGGAGGGCTTGGTCTTTTTTGCTGGGCCCTCCCCGCTGGCTTGGGGGGCTTCTCCAGAGGCGGAGGGGGCGAGGGACGTGGCAGCAACGGAGGTCGTTCCGGTGCCCACGCCCCAGCAGGTGGTTCGGCTGCAGCAGCGGAGGTAAAGGCTCGGGGGGGGGGGAGGAGAGGGGGCAATGGGGCGGCAGGTGGGGGAGGGGCGGTGGGGTTTTCTGGAGGGGCCCCACCCATCTCGGTCCCCGCCATCGTGAACAGAGAGGAAAGGGGAGACACCAGAAGGAGAAGGGGAAAAAGAGGGACCACTCCTCCCTGCTAGGCTGCATGCAGAGGAGGAGGGCGCTAAAGGGGGTGGGCTGGACGGGGGGGGCAATCCGGGGTTAGGGGTCAATGACCAACACTGGGTGGGATTCTGGCTCCTCTAGCTGCACTAGGGGAGGGGGGGATACAACAGCATTGGGGGTGCAGTGAAGAGGGTTTAAACTAAAAGGGGGAGTGGCACAAGCGCATGGGAGGGGGCATGGGCGCACGGAGCGAGGGGCTAAGCGGGGCTGGAGTTAGGGCAGGGAAACCAAGGGGCTAGCTTCAGCAGTTGGGGTGGGGCAAACAAACAAAGGCTGCAGAGGGAAATGGCTGGGGCAGGCAAACAAACTGAAGCTAGTAAGGGGGGTGGGGCAAATGGGGAAGGTAGCAAGGGGCAAAGCTGTGAGGTGGGCAGTCCAGGGGCGGGGGCCCGTGCACCCACGTGTGCTTGCACAAAGTCAGTTTAGGCTGGCTGCTGCTTCTGGCCCAAATGGTGGAAATAGGGCGTGGCAAGCCAAGCAAGCAGCCGAGTCCAGAGGCAGGAGCAGAGGCAGATGGTATACAGCCGGTGGGGGTGATGGAGGGGGCAACAGTGGTGGTAGTGGTGGGGATTGGGAGCGGACACAGATGGATCGGGGGGCAGCTCCACGCCACACCCCCTGTCCCCACAAACACAGTCAAGACTCGTTACTCACCTACAGGGTAGGTCATGGTTTGCTGTGTGGCCCAATGGGGGCCACGAGTGTCCCTCCCAGCGAGGATCCCCCCCAGCCCTCCTCATGGCACCACTCATCATCGAAACATTGAACACCCAGGGCTGTAGGATGGGTCTTCGCAGGTCCCAGGTGCTCTCCTTCCTTCGGAGGAGGGGGGTACTCTGTGGTCTTCCTGCAGGAGACCCATACGGATCCGGCCGCCGAAGACAGCTGGCGGCTGGAATGGGGGGACAGGGTCTACTTTAGCCATCTCATAGTTCGTACAGCTGGAGTGGTGACCTTGTTCTCCTACGGCCCGAGATGCTGGGGGTTGCTGAGGCTGTGCCAGGCCGCCTGCTGCACCTCCGGGTCCGTATGGAGGGGCTCATGGTCAACCTCGTTAACGTCTATGCCCCGACATCGGGCCCGGAGTGGCTGAGATTCTATCAGCAGGCATCTGCCTTCCTCGGCACCTTTGATCCTCAAGAGTGCCTGGTCCTGGGCGGGGACTTCAACACCACCCTCGAGGAGCGGGACCGTTCGGCGACGGAGCAGTGCCCGGCTGCTGCGCACGTCCTCCAGGAGATAGTCGAACATCACTCCCTGGTGAACGTCTGGCGCAACCACCACCTGGATGACATTTCCACCTTCACCTTTGTCCGGGTGGAGGCCCATCGGTCGCGCCACTCCTGGTTGGACCACATTTATTTATCACACTTCCTCCTTTCATGAGCCCACTCCTCCAGCATCCGGCCAGTCCCATTTTCTGACCATCATTTAGCCACCATGACAGCCTCCCTCTGCGCGGAGAGGCCGGGGCTGGCCTATTAGCATTTCAACAACATCTTGTTAGAGGATGTGGGCTTTGTGGCGTCCTTCCGGGAGTGCTGGCTGGCCTGGCAAGGGCAGCAGCATGCCTTTCCCTTGGCTGAGCGGTGGTGGGACCTGGAGAAGGTGCGCGCCCGGCTCTTCTGCCGTGACTACACCCGGGGTGCCAGCCGACGGAGGGATGCGGCGATAGAGCAGTTGGAACAGGAGGTCTTAGAGCTGGAGAGGCGTCTGGCTGCCAGTCCTGAGGATCCGCCCCTCTGCGAAGCATGCCGGGAGAAGTGGGAGGAGCTCCGGGCCCTCAAGGACCATTGGGCTCGGGGTGCCTTTGTTCAATCCCGCATCCACCTCCTTCGGGAGATGGATCACGGCTCCCCCTTCTTCTACGCCCTGGAGAAAAGGAGGGGGGCCAAGAAACACGTCACCTGCCTTCTGGCAGAAGACGGCACCCCCCTCATGGATCCGGTGGAGATGTGCAGGAGGGTGAGAGCCTTCTACGCAAGCCTTTTCTCCCCGGATCTGACCGATCCTAACACTTGCAGAGTACTCTGGGAGGAGCTCTGTACGGTCAGTGTGGGCGACCGAGACCGGCTAGAGCTGCCTCTCACTCTGGCCGAGTTCTCGGAAGCCCTCCGTTGCATGCCCACCAATAAATCTCCAGTCATGGACGGGCTGACCGTGGAGTTCTACCGTGTGTTCTGGGACGTCCTTGGCCAAGATCTAGTCACTGTCTGGGCTGAGTCTCTGCAGAGCAGGGTCCTCCCTCTTTCGTGCAGGTGAGCGGTGCTCGCCTTATTGCCGAAGAAGGGGGACCTCCATGATTTACGAAATTGGCGTCCCGTCTCGCTCCTCAGCACAGACTACAAAATCGTGGCAAAAGCAATCTCGCTGCGGCTAGGGTCCGTGCTGGTGGACGTGGTCCACCCAGACCAGACCTACACCATCCTGGGCCGCAGTATTTTTGACAACCTGTATCTGGTCCGGGACCTTTTGGAACTCGGGTGTAGGGATGGTCTGTCGTTCATGCTCCTGTCCTTGGATCAGGAGAAGGCGTTCGACAGGGTGGATCACGGGTATCTCCTGAACACTCTGCAGGCATTTGGCTTCGGACCCCAGTTTGTGGGTTTTCTCCGGGCACTGTACACCTCTGCAGAGTGTCTGGTCAGGCTCAACTGGACCCTGACCGAACCGGTCAGCTTCGGGCGAGGAGTACGGCAGGGGTGCCCCGTCTCGGGCCAGCTGTATGCTCTGGCGATCGAGCCCTTCCTCGGTCTCCTCCGAAGGAGGTTGACAGGGTTGGTGCTGCGGGAGCCGGAGCTGCAGCTGGTCCTGTCGGCGTACCCTGATGACGTGCTCCTCGTGGTCCAGGACCCAGGCGACTTGGCGCGGGTGGAGGCTTGCCAGGCCCGGGTCAACTGGGTCAAGAGCTCTGGCCTGGTGGTCGGGGACTGCTGGCAGGCGAGCTCCCTCCCACCCATGCTTCAGGCCATCCGGTGGAGTGCGGGTCCACTGCTCTATCTCGCCTTTTACCTCTCTGCCACTCATCCCTCTCCACCGGAGAACTGGCACGATTTAGAGGGCAGGGTGATAGAGCGGCTCTGGAAATGTACAGGATACTCCGGTGCCTCTCCCTTCGAGGGAGAGCGCTGGTGCTTAATCAACTAATTTTGTCCATGCTCTGGTACCGGCTCACACCCTGGTCCCAGCCCCGGGTTTCCTGGTCACCCTTCAGACATCGATTTTGGAGTTCTTTTGGTCAGGACTGCACTGGGTCCCTGTAGGGGTTCTCCATCTACCCCTGTAGGAGGAGGGCAGGGCTTGAAGTGTCTGCACACTCAGGTCCATGTCTTCCGCCTCCAGGCCCTGCAGAGGCTCCTTTATGGTGCAGGTAGCCCAGCATGGAGCATACTGGCGCATGCCTTCCTGCGCCGCTTCCGAGGGCTCCGATACGACTGGCAGCTCCTTTTGTCTCGATCCGAGAGGTCTTCCTTGAGACCTCTCCGGGCTGCCGGTCTTCTACCAAGACCTCCACTGGACCTGGAAACTGTTCTCGGTGACCAGGTCTGTGGCAGCCACCGAGGGGGCAGATCTCGCAGAGCCCCTGCCACACAATCCCCAGCTTCGTGGGCGGAGTCCCCCTCAGTGCACCAGAGGTTGGTCCTGGCAGAAGTCACCAGGGTCGGAGACCTGGATTACGACCGGGGAGACTGGCTGGATCCCCTGATGCTCGCTCAGCGCATGGGTCTCTCTAAGCCTCGTACTCCCTGGCGCGTACTTCAGGAGGTGAGGGCCGCTTTGTCGCCCACTGCTCGGGTTTACCTCGACCGGGTCCTGCACGAGGGCGCACCCCTGGTTCCCTGCCACGTCACTGTGAGCCAGCTGCACAATCTGCGGCCGGTCTGCTTCCAGACCGCGCCAAGGAAGCATCTATACACGGTCGTGCTCCACACCCTTCACGTCCTCACCCTCGCATCCCACACCGACACAAAGTGGTGGGACCTCCTGACACCTCTAGAGGGTGAGGAGCCCCGGTGGGCCAGCCTATACTCTACCCTGGTCCCGAGGCCCGCCGGGGATATAAGTTGGTGGCTCCTCCACGGGGCCGTGAGCATAGGGGTGTACTTGGCATGGTTCACCCCTATCCCGGATACCTGCCCCTTTTGTGGTGTGAGGGAAAACCTGGCACACATTTACTTAGAGTATGCCAGGCTGCAGTCCCTATTCCGGCTCCTCTTAGACATTTTTTTAAGGTTTTGGTTGCACTTTTCCCCTCACCTTCTTATTTATGCACTCCCTATCTGTGGCCCCACAAAGTCGCGGGACCTCCTGGCCAACCTCCTCCTGGCCCTAGCTAAAGTGGCCATCTATAAAACCAGTGTGAGGAGGTTGCCTGATGGAGTCTCCTGTGACTGTGGGGCCTATTTCCAATCCTCCGTCCATTCACGTATCTGGGCAGAGTTCCTCTGGGTGGCGTCCAGTGACTCCCTTGACGCCTTTGAGGAGCAGTGGGCGCTGTCCGGGGTTCTCTGCTCGGTGTCCCTGTCTGGTTCCCTTTGTTTGACCCTTTGACCACACTTCGGTCCCTGTTATTTCATTAGTTGTCCCTTGTACTCATTTGGTGTTCAGGTCCTGTGGATCCCCCTCTTAGGCTGGGGGGATCCTTTAGCGGTGGGTAGAGAGACCTCCTGGGCTGGGTAGAGAGACTTGTGTTAGCTGCGCTCACACTAATGTGCTGAAAATAGCATTGTAGACGTGGCTTGGGTGGCAGCTCAGGCTTTGTCCGCCCACTTCCCGGATCCCAATAGGAACACTCTCCTGTAGCCATCTGGCCTGACCCTGTCACACTGGATATGTTTGAAGCAGTGTAGATGAAAGTAGTGGCCACCAAGGAAAGCCAGCCAGAGAGAGGCTGAGCGGCCTAAAGCCAAGGGCAGATAACCTCCTCTTGAAAACTAAACCAACAGGCTATCCCCCTTCCTAGAGGTCATTAGGGAGGAGTGTGAAGCAGCTGACAAAAGGAAATAGATGAACTGACCAGCTGTGAGATTCTACAGAATTCCTGGTAGTCCCGTCTGTTCCTTCCCAGGTTTGACGCACCAATGGCATTCCTTGTAAAATACAGCAATCTGTTGGGAGGAAGATTTTAGAAGCCCTTAAAACATCTTCAGCAACTCTTAGAACTTCCCTAGCAACCATGTGTTTTTCTAGAGCCAGGATGTCTTGGTGTAACTGCTTCCCAAGCCTTGCTCTCAAACCATGATGAATTCAAGTCAATAGTGAAGAAAATACTCACTCCTGTGGCTGTGGCAGATGGATCTGGGGGCTCTATGAGGCTGACAGCTAACAAATGTTCTTTTTCATTTTGCCTGAAAATAAACTCAAAAGTAGCGAGAGACTAAACCCTAGGTGCTTGGCTAGCCCTGAGCTATTCTCAAAATACTCCTTTTTCTCTTGGGTAAGAGGAGCCTTCACAGGGAACAGTGGTGCAGAGAAGGGATAATGCAGCACTGGTCCTGATAGGGCGTGCGTGCGTGTGTGTCCTGCCTCTCCCTGCTGCCTGATCCTGCGCCTTGCCTCACAAAGATAAGCAATGTGTGGGCTGAGCTGCTCCGTGGCAGTAGGAACTGGGATGGAGTCTTGCTGGCCCTGAGCCCAGAAGCAGCTCTGTGCTGAAGAATTTTCTGGGGTGGGTGTTCACAGCCTGCTGGGAGGCAGACTCTCTTGCTAGCTGTGGTGGAGAGGGGAGGTGGGAGGGAGCGGAGAAGCCGTTTGTGGTTGAGAGCCCTGCCCTGAGCCTTCCTACCTGTAATGTGGTATTGGAGCTGTTTGGCTTCTGAAATAGAGCCTGTCTTTTGGACAGACATCACGATTTAACAAAGCTGCCCACGTGGGATGTTTAAGGACGTGTGGCCTAATTAATTCTTCAACAAAAGCTCCAAAAGCGCCCTGTTCTCTACGCTCCCCCTGAAGCTTTGGTATTGGCCGCTGTCTGAGACAGGATCGGGGGGGGGCCTGCTGAACCATTGGCCTGACCCAGCGTGGCAGGTCTTACATTTGTAGTGTGCTGGTTAGTTGACACAATGGACATGTCCTCACTGCAGCTGCAAGTAACCCTCCTGGGCTGGGAAGAGAGACTTGTGTTAGCTGCCCTCACACTAATGTGCTGAAAATAGTACTGTAGACGTGGCTTGGGTGGCAGCTCAGGCCAGAGAGCCAGGGGATGGGATGGGTTTCAGAGCCTACACCTCAGCATCCACACTGCTACTGTTAGCATGTTAGCTCAAGCAGAGCTAGTGCCAATCTGTTTGCTGGGGCTGGGAGGCTCACTCCCAGCTGCAGCATAGACGTACCCAGTGGGGCCTGATCCAATGACAATTCAGCCAGGTGTTGGCTGGCCTATGTGTACGGGAGAGCAGGGAAGTTACAGATTCTGTGGCTTTATGAGACCTGTGACTTTGACTTCAGCTGTTAGCGACTTTGGCCGGAGCCGGGGCTGTGTCCCCCTCACCCGTGGCTTTGGCTGGAACCGTGTGCCCCTCTGCTCCCTGTGGCTTCAGCCGGGGCCGGAGCTGGGCTGTGTGTCCCCTTGCCCCAGTGGCTTCAGCCAGGGCTGTGTACCCGGGGCTTCGGCAGGGCCTGGAGCCAGGGCTGTGGCTGTCAGTCCCTCCAATGGGGATCCAGGTGTCATTTACCCCCTCCCGCCTCCTCTTCCCCGTTATTTTTAGTAAAAGTCACTGGCAGGTCAGAGCTCCTGTGAATTTTTGTTTATTGCCCACCACCTGTCCGTGACATTTCCTAAAAATAACTGTGGCAAAATCTTAACCTTACCTCTGAGGCTACGGAAGCTACTGAGGCAGAAGTCTGGCCTCATGAGTGACTGTAGCATTCCACAGAATTACTTTTTGTGGGGTTGAAGGTAACAGCCACCCACGCTGACTCACATCACAACTGGAATCCTAGAAGCTAGGGCTGGAAAAGCTCTACTAGACTGGATGACTTATGCATGACTTATGCTAATGCAGGGACATGGTCACAATGGCAGGGGATGCAGTCTAACTGTATAGGAAATCTACCTCCCTTTACTCATCACCAGATTCAAAGGGATGGAAGTTACTCAGAGAAGAAACTTAAGATGGCTGCAGCATAAAGGTACAGTACAGCGAAGGCATCTGATGGAAGTCAATCAGGCAAAAGTAAAAGGAGCTAACTGCCTCAAATACCATGATGGGAATGGAGCACACTGCAGCAGTTTGAGGAACCGGTAATGTGCCACCCCCTTAAATAAACAGGGCTGGCTCTCATCCAGCCTCACTTCTACAAATCTGGCTCCTGTCTGAAACTGGATTAAATATCATGTGCTATGTGAATGGGAAGATTGAAAGAAAAGGAGTCTAGGAATTGAGTTGCTCATTTGCATCACTTCTCTGCACATTATGGGCATCACCAGATGGAGCTCAGATTGTTTGGTGGTGGGGCTTCTGCCAAGTAACTACTACTTGAGGCTTTCTGAAGCTTTGGCAGCTCAGGAGATTGCATATCATGATGGCTGGATTTGGGCAGGAGCCATATCCTGGTCCAAGCACTAAAGTACAGCCTTGCATTAACAGTTTTTCATAATTTGTAGAGTCTTTGGAGAGAAGAGTTTGTTCCATTGACTTCTGTCAGAGAGCTAAAGCCTCTGGGTCAATGCTTTCTTTTATTGCTTACCACACCAACTATTCAGAATTATATTATAGCATTTATACTGAGAATAATCACCTACTCATTATACTGGCTGCCACATCAATGAATCCAAATAAACCCAGAAAGAAGCTCCTGCTATTTTAGTGAGCTACTGCCTCAACATAGCCCTAGTGTTGAAGGCTTCAAAACTAGGGCTACGTTAATAATATCAATTAAATTATAGTACAATATCAATATAAATACAATAATATCCTTCAACATAGCCCTAGTGTTGAAGGATATTATTGTAATTAAAGAGATGAAAATGAAGTTTGTGTTTTACAAACACTAGTTCTTCCTCTTATTTGCTCTATGAAGTCATTTACATTTAATTGTAATACAAAATGGAGAAAAGCCAACAGGGTAAAGGAAGAGGAATTCTTTCCAAAAAATAGGAATCAGGAAGAGTTGTTTCAACATGACTGTATAGCACTTAGAACAGTAGGACCCTTCTGATGTCCTCTGTGCCCTATTGTAATACATATAAGATACAGATTTAAGTAACAGCTAGCAGTCCCTGTGGAATGAAGCCTATATTACTTACTGTCTGAATTCTAGGGTACAGATGTGGGGACCTGCATGAAAAACCCCCTAAGCTTATTTTTACCAGCTTAGGTTAAAACTTCCCCAAGGTACAAACTATTTTACCTTTTGCCCCTGGACTTTATTGCTGCCACCACCAAGCGTCTAACAAACAGGCAAATTGAAAGAGTTGGACTTGAAGGGTTGAATTGTCACTTGGATCTCTGGGTCGATTAAATTGGGGTCCTCTAAGGAAGCATGGATAGCTGACACTTGTGCTCCGGTGTCCCTCCACGCGGTGACCTTCTTCCCGCCCACACTCACAGTTTCCCTCCACTCTGAGGGTATCTGGGAGGTATCTGGGCCTGAGGACCTCTGGTGTGATTCCGGTGCAATGAACTGTAGTCTGTTGGGGTTCTTGGGGCAGTTGGCCTTCACATGCCCCGGCTCATTACATTTAAAACATCGTCCAGCTGACAGGTCACTGGGGCGAGGTGGGTTGCTGGAGAATGGTGTGGCAGGACGATAAGGTGTCTGGAGTATTCCTTGGTGTGTAGCTGGGGCCTTGGGCTGCCCCCGGTAGTAGGGTGTGGTCTGAGGGTGTCCCGTCTGCTATCTGCTCCAACTGTGACCAGGGTTGTTCCTCTCTCCTCCCTCCACCCATTTTGTTCCGGGTTGCCCCGCCTCTCTGGCGGTCTGGGACTGCTCGTATTGATCAGCTTAAGAAGCAAGACTTTCTGCCGAGTCCACTTCCTTATCCCATAAACACTGTTTTATTTCCTCCTTGGACATATTCAGGAATTGCTCCTGAGCTATCAAATCACACATTCCGTCAAAGCTAGTGACACCCCTTCCTTGGACCCATTTATCTAACAGATCCTTCATCTGGTTTAGATAATCTACATTACTTAGTCCAGGCCCTCTCTTAAGGGTTCAAAATTTTACTCTGTATGTTTCAGATGTAATTTTAAATTGCTTTAAAACCAAGTCCTTGAACTTATTATAGTCAGAAGCCTCATCAATAGGCATCTTATTGAATATGTCCAGAGCTCTTCCAGTTAATTTTGCGACCAATGTGGTCATCTTGTGAGCTTCAGGAATTTTATGGAGAGTGCACAGTCTCTCAAAGGTGAGAAAATATTCAGCAATATCACTGGATTCATCATACTGTGGACATAGTCGCTCCCATTTGTGGATTGTTGGGGAAAGATTGTTAGGGTTATCCAGTAGATTCCGCTCAGCCTTTGCCCTCTCCATCTCCAGTGCATGTTTCCTCTCTTTTTCCTTTTCCTCCATTTCTTTTTCCCTTGCCTCCATAGCTCTCCTGTGGGCAGCCTCCCTTTCCTCCGCAACATGCTTCCATTCTTTTCCCTTTGTCTCCATAGCTCTCCTGTGGGCAGCCTCCCTTTCCTCCGCAACATGCTTCCATTCTTTTCCCTTTGTCTCCATAGCTCTCCTGTGGGCAGCCTCTTGGGCTTTTTCCTTTTCCTCCATTTCTTTTTCCTTTGCCTCCATAGCTCTCCTGTGGACAGCCTCTTTGGCTGTTTCCTTGGTTTCTGTCATGTTTGCCTCTCTGTTTTTAACTAACTTTACACCCGAGAGTTAGAACTAAAACAAACAAACAAACAAAAAAAACGTGGCTTGTCAAAACAAAAATAGGTTGTGCTGTAACCGGATACCGATGTTCTCTGATAGTGATTGTCCGCCTACAGAAAAATCCTTTAAAAAAAAAAACCTCCAAGCAGAGACAAAAAAAACCCTAACTGCTTTCAGCTTAAAACCTGCTTTCCAGCAGCCCAAAGGAAAAATAATATTTCCTTTTAAAAAAATCTGTGCTGCTGGTTCAAAAAAATCTTGAAATGATTTCAAGTTAATCCTACCGCTCTGCCACCATGTCAAGGTTCCTTCCCCACTCTGAACTCTATGGTACAGATGTGGGGACCTGCATGAAAAACCCCCTAAGTTTATTTTTACCAGCTTAGGTTAAAACTTCCCCAAGGTACAAACTATTTTACCTTTTGCCCCTGGACTTTATTGCTGCCACCACCAAGCGTCTAACAAATATATAACAGGGAAAAGAGCCCGCTTGGAAACATCTTTCCCCCCCAAATCCTCCCAAACCCTCCACCCCCTTTCCTGGGGAAGGCTTGATAAAAATCCTCACCAATTTGCATAGGTGAACACAGACCCAAATCCTTGGATCTTAAGAACAATGAAAAAGCAATCAGGTTCTTAAAAGAAGAATTTTAATTGAAGAAAAAGTAAAAGAATCACCTCTGTAAAATCAGGATGGTAAATACCTTACAGGGTAATCTGATTCAGAACATACGAATACCTCTAGGCAAAACCGTAAATTACAAAAAGACACAAAAACCAGAATATACATTCCATTCAGCACAACTTATTTTATCAGCCATTTAAACAAAACTGAATATAACGCATATCTAACTAGATTGCTTATTAACCCTTTACAGGAGTTCTAACCTGCACTCCTGCTCTGGTCCCAGCAAAAGCAACACACAGACAGAGAGAACCCTTTGTTCCCCCCCCTCCAGCTTTGAAAGTATCTTATCTCCTCATTGGTCATTTTGGTCAGGTGCCAGCGAGGTTATCTTTGCTTCTTAACCCTTTTCAGGTGAAAGGGTTTTTCCTCTGGCCAGGAGGGATTTAAAGGTGTTTATCCTTCCCTTTATATTTATGACACTTACAGATAATTTATAATTGGGCATATGCTACAGTAAATCCAGCACAAGATACAAGTGAAAAAGACAGGCACCATTAGGATTAAAATCTGCAGCTTTTATTAAAAATCTATGCATGTGTTTAATGTTCAACTGATAGTCTGCACCGGATCTAAATATTCCACCCGCCATTCCCCAGCTAGTTAGCAATGATCAGCTCGTCTAGTATGCTGCACACTAGCTTTATTTTTCATTAACTATAAAGCCAGGGTTTGAAGTAATCCCACTGCTCATACCATATGTTAGTTTTTTTCCTTATTGAGGTGTACTACTACATATCGCAATATAGGGCTCACTTTCTCACTATTAAGGCTATCTTTTCTTTAGCTCCCAGTGACTTGATTTCATGTAATGTAAAATTTACAAATCATAAGTTATTAAAAGAATATTCATCCCAAAGAAGCAAATCCACCATCATTTCACTCTGCATGCACAGCTAAGAGTTTGGACAGCTCAAGGGATTGGCAATGGAAGGCAGAGCTTTTCACTGTTTTTATACAGCTCTTAAAAATGTGCTGGGAGCTTTCAAAACTGGCACATGTTGGTACTGACCAAATGTGATCATCCAATAGCTATTGCAAATCGGAAAAGAAGTGAAGTCTCAGATCATTTCCTAACAGGTTTTTAAAGTGAATATTTTACTTCAGCAGCTGGGCCAAACATTAATGGTCAGAGGATGAATTACGCCTTCAGACCTAGAGGATTAGGTCAAAATCACAAGCGTAGGGAATCATGATTAAATAGTCTACCATATCCAGCACCATAGAAGAACATTTGTGAGTAATCAGATTCATTTAAATTCTATATATAAATCCACAATACTGACTACTATCATTTCTTCAGTCAAAAGGCACAAGACTTTTTGGCTAAGGGGGAAGAGGGCCATATTGTTTAATTCATTAGCACGTTGAATGAAAGACACCTCCCACTTTGACACCTTGAGCAACCAGTGCATTGTACTCCTTCACAGCCTTCTCTGTTTGCAGGACTAGCACATCAATCCCATTTTTCTTGAGATAGTCCACTGTAGATGCTGGTACCTGAGGAAGAGGAAAGGAAAAGGTAAGAACAAATGCTAGATTCTTTTCCTTGCAGACAATACCCCCTAATAAGAAACAAGTACTGGTTGCTCTTGTTCATAAAAATGCTTAATTAAATCTAGTTTCAAAGGCAGTAAAATAAACTTGTGGTAACAACCAAATTGGTAATATGCTGGGAATAAACTTTGAATTTGTTATAGTGGAGAGAAGGGGAATTTTATTTCACTATCTAATAATAGCTAAAGTATATCCATCTTGTATTCCTTCTTCTCTAACGTGTTCCTAAATACAATTTTGAACTGAACTATTAGGAGAAAATTCAGGAGATAGTGGTGGAAGTGACTGTGAATTAATACATGTAACAGAATGTAGACCTTCCCAAGTATGGAAAGTGCTACAAGGATGTCTCTGCCCATTTCGCTCAGCCAACCAAGTTCAAAAAGCTAGTGGACTGCTTCTCATGGTGAATGAAGCTTCCCTGAAGATCAACATTTCTTGAGCTTTCTGCTGATACAGATCATCTGCTGAAGTGACACTTGGCTATACCATTACTAGCAAGGGTAATCAATGACAGACATTATTACAACAGGCTGGGGAACTGGTTTACAAACAGTTTTAAGGGTTTAAAAATTAACACATTGTTTAAAGATTTTCATTGTTGCTGCTATTCCTGAAGGTTGTAAACCCACTTACAGTTTGACACTGGGCTGCCAATGTATCGGCATCAAATGAGGTTACTTTCAGCAAATGTCTCTAACCCCAAAATGCTGATTCTCCATTTTTACAACTTTTTTCATAAGTGTTTCTGGGCTTTATAAAAAAACAGGTTCAGATTACAGGGCTGAAAATGAACTAGACTGTTCTCTGTGAAGGTTAAAAATGATCTCTGTCTAAAGAGGAAACAAAATCAGCAGTTCCAAGGTGTGGTTGTCAGACCAAAAACCTACCTGCAAGGCCTCGTTCATGCCACGACCAATCACTAAAGTTTTAACTCCCTTCTTGACAACTTCTTCAAGATCAGCTGGCTGCACACCTGGAGAATGCTAAGTTTGAAGAAAAAAAAGTGCTAAGTTTGCATGCTGAGAGCATCAAACAGCAATGCTTCATCTCAATATTTTCAAGTGGCAGTATCCCAGGCTATAAGACAAAGCGTAACAACGTTACAAGAACTAATTGACATCCCTTTCTTCCCAACACCCATTTTATGTTACACTAGCCAGTCAAAGGATACTCAAACAAGATACACAAACAAGGGAACCCTGGTAGATCCATCACATCTGGTCAAGGCACTCTTACTTGGAATAGTGGAACTATAGAAGGAATAGTGGAACTCTCAGAACCAATCCTCAAACCACACCCCCCACAAAGGGCCAATTTCCTCCAGGACACAACTGACTGCCTCCAGTAACTCTGCAACAGTAACAACCTCCCTCAGAACACCATCCTTGCCATCAGACATTTCACCTCCCTATACACCAATATGCCTCACTTCCTGCTTCAAATATCTACAAGACAATGGACAACACTCCAGATAACCACCTCAAACATCGCTAAACACCCATTTCATTCTCGCCCATAATAATTTTACATTCAACAACAAACACTTTGTCCAAACCATGGGACCAGCCATGGGTACTAGGATGACTCCCTACTATGCCAACCTCTTCATGGGCCACCTTGAGGAATAATTTCTGGAAAACTGTACCCCAAAACTGTTGATGTACCCAAGAGCCATCAATGATATTTTCATCCTCTGGAAAGACGACCTAAACTCCCCGTAGATTTCCACCACAAATTCAATAACAACCACCATAATTCTATCTCTTGAACACTCCCACACCAGCATCAACAATCCTGGACACCATAATCAGCTTCAACAAGGGAATCCTAAAAACAATTATACACAAAACCCACAGATCGCCACTCTTACCTTCACACATCCACTAATCACCTCAAACACACCAAGAAATCTGTTTATCTGCAGCCTGGCACTGAGATAACACGGAATGTGCTCAGAAGAGAAAGTCTGGGATACACACCTTAACACAATTAAAACTGCCTTAATTAAACAAGGATACTCCCCCAGAGAAGTAGATTGTATCATGGAATGGGGCACACAAACCACCTGAGAGAAGCTACTTCAATGCAGAACCTCCCCTCCCACCTGCACACCTTTAGTTGTCACCTACCACCCCACACTGGAACCCATACAGCCTACCAAACAATTACAACCCATACTTGATGGGAACCACATCCTGAAATAAATCTTTCCTAAACACCATCTTCTGGCTTTTAAACAACCTCCCAACCTTGCGAAACTCAACAGCAGAAGCAAGCTCCATAGACCAGCACACACCAACTCAAAGCGGCACCAGACCCTGCCATAACAGATTCAAAACCGGTAGACATAGCTCCACTGATAGAATGATCAATATCCCCCCAAAAAACACTTTCAAGATCCATGGGTCCTACACATACCTATCACATCATGTGGTGTACCTCATCCAGTGCATCAAAAATGCCCCAGTAACAACTATGTGGGTGAAACAAAACAATTGTTATGCTCCTGAATGAACTCTCACAGAAAAATAAAAAAAACCACCCTACCACCCATAGGCAAGTGCTTTTCATAAAATGATCACTCCATATCTGATCTCTCAGACCTTGTCCTCAAAGGAAACCTCAAAGGTTCACAGTGCCTTCAAAAGATGAGCCTGGGGGCTTAAACTCATAACTTTGCTAAATGCTATAAGCCATGGACTCAAAAACACTGGATTTATGGCTCGTTATAACAATCTGTAACCCACTAATCCTCCTTTCTCCCATGACTGCAGAGGTCTTAACAGCCATTTGACCTTGAGTGGTCTCTTGCAATATGTTACCACCTCATGCTTTAATCTTTTCCACCCTGTATTTAGATGTGACACTCTGGCCATGTCTACACTACAATTTTTTGCTACCAAGTTACATCAGCCTAAAGCCACCAGAGTTAGTATATCGCTTGGGCACATGCATGCTTGGCTTCTTGCATTGGCACTGTGTGTACTCACCAGGAGTCCTTGTGTCGATACACAGTGCAGTGCACCGGGGTAGGTATCCCAGTGTGCAACTCACCATCATCTAGCACACTGTCTTTTGGGAAGTTTTGACAATGCGAGGTGGGGCAAAAACTAGTGATGCAGGGGTGACTGGGAGCCAGGAGGGGTCAACGTCCCAGCATTCAACTTTCTTCATCCCATAATGTCATCTATATCCCATAATTTTTGCACCTTTTAAAAAAAAATCCCATGAACCTGCACCACCCTTGCTGTCCACCATCTCTGACAGAAGCAAGAAGCCTGCACAGCTCTGCATTATTGTCATGAGCGTTGCAAGCATTGGAGGCATCATTCTCTGGTATTTGCAGAGCTGCAAGGAGGACTAAATCAGCAGGGAACATGATAATTTCCTGGAGGACAGATTGCTGTCAAACACAGAACCAATTCAGGGTAGTTGCTGGCATTCACAGAGCAGCTGCAGATGCTGGAGCACTGCTTCTGGGCCCGAGGAACATGCACCAACTGGTGGGATCACAGCATAATGCAGATTTGGGATGACGAGCCATGGCTGCAGAACTTTCGGATTTGCAAGGTCACGTTCCTGGATCTGTGTGTCAAGCTCTCCCCTGCTCTCCAGCACAGGCACACCAGAATGAGGGCTGTACTAACAATGGAGAAGTGAGACATTACTGCATGTCTCCACAATACAACACCAGATTGCTACCGATCAGTGGAAAAATAATTTTGGAATTGGAAAATCCACTGCAGAGGCCATTGTCATGCAAGTGTGCAGAGCCATTAATAGTGCCTGGCCATGAAGGACTGTGACTCTTGGCAATGTGCAGGACACAGAGGATGGATTTGCAGAAGTTGGGCTCCCTAAGTGTGGTGGAGTGATAGATGGCACACAAATCCCTATTTTGGCACCAGAATACCTTGCCACAGCGTACATCAACAGAAACGGCTATTTTTCTATGGTTATGCCAGCACTGGTGGATCACCAGGGACACTTCATTGACATCAGTGTTGGCTGTTCAAGGAAGGTGCATGACGCTCATATCTTTAAGAACACAGGACTGTTCAGAAAGCTACAAGCAGCATCTTTCTTTCCCAACTGCCAGATACCATTAGCAATGTTGATATGCCAACAGTGATCCTGGGGGAACCTACTGCCCCTTGCTCCCCTGGCTCATGACGCCATAAACCAGCCACCTTGACAGCTCCAAGGAACTACCAGCTCAGCAGGTGCAGAATGGCAGTTGAATGTGCTTGAAAGGAGGCTGGCATTATTTACTCACAAGATTGGATCTCAGTGAGTAAAATAGCTCAATGGTTATAGCTGCTTCCTGTGTCCTGCATAATATCTGTGAAGCAAAGGGAGAAAAATTGGCGCAGACAGACGTGGAGCAGCTGTCTGCTGAGTTTGAACAGCCAGACACAAAGGTTATTAGAAGAGCTCAACATGGAGATACGTGGCTCAGGAAGGCTTTGAAGGAGCCCTTTCACAGTAAGCCACGGTAATGTGTTGTGGTGTACTGTGCTCTACCTGGCCCTACTGTTTTGGGAGGAATTGTGTGATGCCTGGTGTACATGTATGAATATAACACTGTCAATGCACCTATTTAATGTTGTGGTGCTTGCTATACATTTGATTATTACTGTTTTCGTCACTGAGCCTATGAGTTTTGTCACACTATACAAAAACAAGTAAATGGGTGCTTTCAATTCCACTAGGCACTCTGCAGCATATGTTGGGAACTAATAATGAATTATCCCAAACAATACAATTTAATTGAGTAATGGAAACATGTCAGGTGCTATAATGGAGTTCTCTGTGGACTGCAATGGGAAGCAAGCCCGACTGTTGAACCTGTAGATTCCTAAGAGTCTGCAACAGCTGTGTTTGCTGCCAGAGAAGCCCCATTATGTCCTGGTGCATCTCCCTCTCCTTTTCCTGCCAGGACTCCAGAGCCTTTCTCCTGTCTGCTCTTTCCTTTTCCATACAGCCTGAAATATTCACACCCCCTTCCCCCAGGCCCTCTGCTTATAATCTGATATAGCTCTGGCTTGCAGGATCTGGCAGCCTGAGTCCTCCTTTTTTTCTCCTCCTTATCTGGCTAAGGCATGCTGCAGTTGTGGAGGGGAAACCCACAAGGGCAACACCAGCAGTACAGATAAAACACAGAGGTGCCACTGTCAGTATAATCACAACAGAAAACAAAAGTTCAGATTTATAACTCCCTTCCCTTGCTCTCCTGAAGTTTTACACAAGACATGCTCATTGCTACTTCTGCCTTGGAATGATTGTGCACGGCCCCAGCCACAGTAAGTATGGCATGGCAGGGGCAAGGAAAATGAGGAGGGAATTGCTTGGTTCCATGGAACTGAGTATAGGGCAATGACACTGAATATTGGCACCGTTTTCCACAGGCTGTGGTGATTTTAGTCAATATCTGACTCCTGAGGGTAACAAAGGCAGAGCGCACAGCTGTTGCTGGGGTCCTGAAGCCAGCTGGTACCCTGTGCTGCTAGCCTGTTTACTGCAATGGTGCTTAATGAAGTTTTATTATCAGCTGGCATGGGAAAGCGTCTTACTGTGGAAGAAGAAATTAGGCTACCATCCCTAGAAACCTTCAGGAGAGGATTGCAGAGTGCCTCCACAAAAGTTACATCGAGCTCTCTCAGGAGGGTGCTAGGGCCATTTCTTGATACATAAGCAAACTGTTCTGTACAGCAGTCCCCCTCCCACCTAACTACAAGGGTATAGGAAGCAGATAACTCTACTTCTCTTTGTTGTACAGCTACCTCGCCTAGTATAAGTAAAGTAGTGAAAAGCCGTGTCCTGTTAAGTTGGAGGTGTCATCAGTACAATATTGTAATGGGAAATCATTTACACACTAACCCAAGGTTCCTTCCCCTGCTTGCTTGTGCTCGACTGACTGGACTGTAGTGGAGTCTCAAACAGATCCTGGCTCGTGGCATAGTTCGATCCTTTCCTGGTTGCATGTCCCCCATCCTCCTCCTTGCTGTTTGCAGCAGCGACATGTCAGGCTCCTCTGAGGTACCCAGGGTGGTCTGCGGGGTGCTAGTGGGCTCTCCACCAAATATGGCATGCAGCTCTTTGTAAAACAGGCAAGTCTGTGGCTTGGCACCAGATCAAGTGTTGGCCTCCCTGCCCTTCTGGTATGCCGACAGTATACTGTGTGTCTTGATCATGTAGCCAGTACGATCAGCTGGGCACTTCCACACAACAAGAGAGAGCTGCTAGGTGGGCTCATCAAGCTGGACAATCAGGAAAAAGCACTTCAAAAATTCACAGGATTTTAAGGGGTGAGCGAAGGGCTTCCAGTCTCCATGACTGCTGGGCAATGGAGTTCAGAATTGTGACCAAAGCAGTCACTGTTGAGCATTGTGGAGCAGCTGCTGGAGGACTGTTAGGGTCAACATAGGTACTGCAGCGTCTACACTTCTGTGGCAGCGATCTTAGTACAAGGACACTCAGGGAGGTAGTGTTAATATGTTGCCATCAGGGGTGTTATCAGCGGCAGGAGACAAATTTAGGTGTAGACATGCACAATTAGGTTGACATAAGACACCTCTCCTCAACCTAACTTTGTAGTGTAGATCAGGCCACTGAGTACTTTCCCAGACCTGAAGAAGAGCTTAGTGTAAGCTTGATAGCTTGTCTCTTTCACCAAGAGAAGTTGGTGCAATAAAAGATATTTTCACCCACCTTGTTTCTCTAATAGCCTGGGACCAACATGGTTACAACAACACTGCACAAGGAGGATACTCTAGGTAGTTTAAATGTACCAGTGAAAGAGGATTGTCATCAACTGATCGTATGATTGATATGCTAACATACTATATAGACACCTATAAACTGAGAGGATGTGTAGCCCCTCTGTACATTTATATAGTATTTCAGTTTGGCAGCTAACGTCTAACATACTAAAAAATTAAATTAATACTGTCAGATTAAAATAACAGCAAAAGTTTAGTGTTAAACTCAACAAAACCTTACTGAAGTCAATAGGATTACACAGCTGTGACAGAGTAAAATTCACCCCCACCTTTAAAAAAAAAACAACCCAGATTATTAAAACTGAAAATGTTAAATGCAACTTTCTATTTGTTTATATTGTAGATTTTGTGAATTTCATTCAGTAGGGATAGTTATACCCGTCAGTTTTACTTCAGTTTATAGTCTGTTTCATTTTTTAGTTCTCCTGTACTATCCTAATGCTGCAATGTTTAGTAGAGGAATGTTTAAATCCAGACAATTATTTTCATGAAAGAGATTAATCTCCTTAAAATATCTATGGAAGATTTTGACAATTAAAAAAATGTGAATTTCCCCCGATCTACTCATTCCCTGTAATAACAAAAAACAAACAAAACACACACACCAAAACCTCCCACACTTTTGCAAAGGTTTTTCCACTGTTTTTCCTACATTAACTTTCCTGCTGCTTCTTTCTGTATAAGGTTAGCAGTAAATGTACTGTAAACACAAACAGAAGAACTATGCCTTGTATTTGGCTATAGTATGGGCTCTTTTCAGTGTGAAAATTGTTACCATTAATTTATTCAAGTCTTTAAAGAGTTTAAAATATTCTTTAAGAATGCGACCGAGTGACTGACCATGTTTTTCTTTCCTTACAAAATAGGCAGCACTGTAGCAGATCTTTGAACAATTCTTCTGGAAGACCACTATCAAAGGCACATAAATGTAATCAGACAACTTGCTAACTTGCAACCATTCCTTCCCTCCCAGAAAATATCCCATTCACTGTAGAAACTAAGGCCAAAGCATCAGCCTACAATTTAATAACATTGTTCTTGGTGTTTCATCAGTTTCCCAACTCCGCCATCTGGCAGATACTCTGATGGTTTGGGGATCTACGTTTCTTCCTTCCCCAATCTTTGGTATTACAGAGGACCAGACAACTCTTTTCATTGCATGTCACCCCTGTTCTTTAATCACTGTGTACTGTTATTGTCAGTTGTCAGATTTATTTTTTAAGCAGGAGTCTTTCCAAGCTGAAGGCAACTTTTCACCAGCTCTTTAAGTTCCAAGTGAAGGAAACCACCATGTTACAGCAATATTATCATCCCCATTCTGCAATGCCATGTGACATCTGGGTCTCATCTTTAGTTCCTCAGGCTAGGAACGTGGCATAAACACCAGGCTGCTCTAGCCCCCACAGGGGAAATAGAGAGTATCCCATCCCTTTAGCCTATGTAGGTTTGAATGTCCTCTCCTACACTACTCACCTGGGTGGATTTAACCGTTTTTAAAAAGTGTGTTTATGAAAGAGAAAATTCCTTATGGGCCTCTGAGGTATGCTAGAAACCTTTGTGTACTTTAACGATAGTCATTTAGACCTAAGCAAAAGGAAAAGATATGGTTTAATGTAATTACAATAATTAGATGCTCGTGAGGGTTCATTGCCTGTGATCAACACTTTGGAGACGTTAAAGCCTAGGATCCAAAAAAAAAAAAAACTTTTGTTTACACAAAGATTCTCTGAGGGGAGCGCTGTCTGTTTCTTAACAAACAAGCTTCATGGGGAGGGAGATCTAACATGGGTGCAAATACATTATCCCAGTCAATTCTCCTGATTTGGGGGCTCGGGGAGAGAGAAACTGCAGTAGAATTTCTTTGTCTGTTGTTCTCTGTTCTCCACTCTACCTCTCAGGAATCCTGTTCCTTTTTTCCCCATTAGCAGCTGGCACAGAAGTGCAGTCAGCCAGGGAGGCTGCCTTTTATCCCCCAGGGTTAAGGTCAGAGGGACTGTTAGTCCTTAAAGCTACAGAACCCCGCAGAGCCAGTTATGCAGTTTTCCCAAGGAGAGAATTACCTACAAGGCATCAATTTGTCAGCACAGCAGCAAAGGAAGCAATTTATTTCTAACGAGCACAGAGCACGAGGGGCACCCTTGATGACATCACCTGTTGCACAGGCTTCAGCCCCAGCCATGGAAACATCCCCAGAGGAAGCACACCCTTGTCTGGGTCATGAGGCAAGTGTTGTGACTATCACAAACGTTCCCAGTCTGCTAATCAAATAAAGAGAACCTTTTCCTAGCAGTTTTGGAGCTGGGAAACCTTAGTTCTATTCCCTTTTTTTGCTACTTGCTGTATGATCTTAGCCCAGTCACATAATTGCTCCTTGCTTGCTTCCCTATCTGCAAGAGGAAAATAATACTTAAGTACAGAGCTTTAAAAGTGACCTGCAAAGGGAAAAATATGGGTGTGTTTTTGCTTCTTGATAATGAATAAAGGTGGTCTGTTTTTTCTTGTATTTTTTTTTTAACCTTATAGATTTCAGGAATGTTGCATCTTATTTTCCCTGCTTTAGCTGGAGGAGTCCTCAGATGAGGCTGCTATGGACTTAAAGCTTTCTCAGCCTTCAGCTGAAGGGTGCTGGTTTGAATCTTTATAAACAGCATATTCCTCCCAGGCATATTGTAGGTGTTAACAAAACACAAGTTTGAAACAGTCTAACTAAAAATCACTTCCTGCTCAATTAATCAGGTTTCATTTGCATGACTTTTCTACTATTATAAACCTTCTAGTTCTCCAGTCATCCGGAGATTCTTAAAGGAAAAAATAGGGTAGATAAGATCTGAATTTCTAATGTAAAAAGAAAAAACAAAACTGACCCCTCACCCTCAGGCCTTTCTTCTCCATAATAAAGTAGCACAATAAAAAAAAGGAAGGGGGGGCTTACTAATCCACATTTTCCCCCTTTGCCAGTCACTTAAGATCACTACACAAAGGGTGCTGTATACTGTAAGTATCAAACTAATACTCAGTTTCTCAGAAGAAATTTCTCTAAAGATTCTATATTGAGCTCCTAAACAAGGGCTCCAGGCCTGCAACTGGGTTTGCACCAGACCATTTGTCTTCAGTGGGGTTCTGTGTGTACCCACACAAGATATAGTTGTAGGTTCAGGATCGAGAGCATCAGTCCTGGTCTACTCATAACTTTTGTACCCATTTAACTTTCGGTTAGGGGTGTGTGGGGTTTTTTGCTGATATAGTTATACCAGTACAACCTCTGCTTTGAGAACACGGTTATATTTGCATAAAGATCAGGGGTGGGAAAACCATGGCCCACGGGCCGCATCCGGCCTGGAAGGGCTTTGGATCCGGCCAGCAGGATTGTCAACCCCCACATTCCTGCGGCCCACGGGGGAGGGGAGGCAGAGGGCTCCATGTGTTGCCTTTGCCTGCAGGCACCACCCCCCGCAGCTTTTATTGACCGGGAACAGGAAACCGCGGCTAGTGGGAGCTTTGGGGGAGGTACCTGCAGGCAAGGGCAGCATGTGGAGCCCTCTGCCCTCCCGTCCCCCAGGGGCAGCAGGGACCTGGTGCAGGCCGCTTCCGGGAGCAGCACAGGGCCAGGGCAGGCAGGGAGCCTACTCTGTCCCCAGTGTGCACCGCTGCCACCCCGGAGCCACTCCAGGTAAGCAGCGCTGGGCTGAAGCCCACACCCCAAACCCCTCCTGCACTCCAACCCTCTGCCCTGAGCCCCATCCTGCACCCCAACCCCCTGCCCTCAGCTCCCTGATGCACCCTGCACCCCAACTCCCTGCCGAGACCACTCCCGCACTCCCTCCTGCACCCCAACCCCATGCCCTGAGCCCCCTTGTACACCCCTCCTGTGCCCCAATCACTTGCCCTGAGCCCCTTCCTGCACACTGCACCCTCTCCAACACATCGCACCCCCTCCCGCACCCCAACCCCCTGCCCCAGCCCTACATTCATGGTTCTGCATGCAATTTCCCCTCCCAGATGTGGCCTTCGGGCCAAAAGTTTGCCCATCCCTGATAAAGATGCTTTATCCTGGTATAAACTTATTTCCCTTCCCATAGCAGAAGAGCTATAGCAGTATAAGCACTTCATATTGATATAACTGCATCCACATTAGAGGGGTTGTACTGCTTTAATTGTATGGTTTTCAAACAGCAATCAATTTGCAAACACCTAGAAGATAATAGGTGATAAGTAACAGCACAGATTTGTCAAACCAACCTAATGGCTTGTTACCCTGTCAAAGAAAGCTTTGTAGATAGGAGGGAAGCAGTAAATGTGGTAAATCTTGACTTTAGTAAGGCTTTTGATATGGTCTCACATGACCTTCTCATAAACAAACTAGGGAAATATAACCTACATGGAGCTACTATAAGGTGGGTGTATAAGTCGTTGGAAAACCGTTCCCAGAGGTTCAATCAAGCTGGAAGGGCTTATCGAGTATGGACCCATAGGGATCAGTTCTGGGTCTAGTTCTGTTCAATATCTTCATCAATGATTTAGACAATGGCATAGAGAGAGTACACTTATAAAGTTTGTGGACGATACCAAGCTGGGAGGGGTTGCAAGTGCTCTGGAGGACAGGATTAAAATTCAAAATGATCTGGACAAACTGGAGAAATGGTCTGAAGTAAACAGGATTAAATTCAGTAAGGACAAATACAAAGTCCTCCAATTAGGAAGGAACAATCAGTTGTACACATACAAAATGGGAAATGACTGCCTAGGAAGGAGTACTGCAGAAAGGGATCTGAGAGTCATAGCGGAGCACAGGCTAAATATGAGTCAACAGTTTAACACTGTTGTAAAAAAAACAAACATCATTCTGGGATGTATTAGCAGGAGTGTTTAAGCAAGATATGAGAAGTAATTCTCCATGCTCTACTCCACTGATTAGGCCTCAACCTGGAGTATTGTGTCCAGTTCTGTATGCAATGTACTTACATTTGTCCCCGTTTCTCTCCAATCCCAGGTTCGGCTCCCACCTGGCCACACTTTGCAGTCCTTATAAGTTGTAGAACAACCTTTCACCATCATCTGACCCCATGAAAGGGAAGCGATTTCAGGAGAAGACATCGTCAAATTGAAAAGGTCTGAAATAAACAACGTTATCTACATGGCACCATAACATGTATGGCGCTTATCAGAAAAATAAGTGTTCATGCCCTGAGGAGCTTGAAATGTAAGTAAATATAGATGTTATTCACAATGAGTGCTGAGGAAGGAAGGAAGGATAGTCTTGTGGTTAGAGCACTGGATTGGGGCTCAGGAGATGTGTGTTCAGTCTTCAGCTCTGGCAATGGCTTCATTTGGGACCTCGGGTAAGACATTTAACCTCTTGGTGTCTCAGATCCCCATCCGTAAAACAGGAATGATACTACTTCTCTATCTCACTGGGGTTTTGCAAAGATAAAGCCATAAATTCTTGGGTGATGCTCAGATACTATGGTAATATCAACACTTAGATAGATGGTTATGGTGCCTAAGATGAGCTGGAGGAGGAAGATAAAATGCAAGATACTTGCCTTGTTAGTTTTAAATCAAGGTTCAAATGTATTCAGTAGAACAAGGAAAGACAACTGTATGCTATACAAAGGACTAACTTTTAAGAATGTTTGCGTACTGGATTGTTTCTTCCACCCTCGCTTTTTCCCGCTTGTGTGTGGGGTCATTTTGCAGAGAAGGGATGGCCGAAAGCTATTACACCATTCTTTTGTCAGTCTACTTTAGGCATTTCTAATGCACCTATCACAGTCTGATACAGGCAGTGATCAGGGACAGTGGAAGATACTATAAAGGAACAAAATGCTCCCTTTCCCACGAAACCAGGAAGGGCGGTGGGGGAGGGGGGGGGAAGCCAGACTGTCTTTACAGCACCAGAGATGGATCTCTGATATGAATCTTCCACCAGACCTCAGCTCATCACACAGATGATAGGGTGGCAGGTAAACAGAAATGCTTTAGACTGGCTTGATAGACATTAGACCACCATCCTAGAGATTTGTCTTTCTGTCCTTCAGTTCGCGAGTGGGGTGGGCTGAAAACAACCAGTTTTCTATTGAAATGCTATCTCTGCACTGAAGAGAGCTCTGTTCATTCTGTTTCAACTAATCTGAAGAGTGGACTCTCTTTATAAAGTGAATAGTTAAAAGGCCCCTTAATTAAATGTATGGAATTCAACCACCCACTTAAAAACTACATTCTCTTCTCTAGTCTATCCAGATTTCCACCCAGAGAAACATTTCCCCATCCTGAAGTTGTGTTAAATTATTCAAACTCAACAGCAAAATCCACTACAGAAAGCCTGGTGTTGCTAATTAATGAGAGAGTCCTCACAAAAGAGCAATCTCTGGATTAACAGATTTTCAGTCCTCTTGGAAAATCTTAAGGAAAAACCTGCTAACATTTGCACAAAGGCTCAAATAACATTACAGTAACCTTGCAATACAGCCCCTCTCCCCCCTTACATACACCAAGGCAAACTATGACACCAGACAGACAGTAGATACTCTTCTTTGACTGCCAAGAATGAATTTGAGTTTGCTGCCTCAAATGTCACATCAAGAGCAAACAGCACTACTACTTGAGAGTCGGCAAAGGCTTTAGACTGCCTCAGCATTTATGCTTATAGCATGATAATAGGACAACTTTTTTTTTTTTTTGCCTCCTTCCGAAGCTAAGGACAAAGTGCCTGATACTCTTGTTCGCAGGGGATGTCCCTGCATAACACTACAGCTCTACCAGATCTATGTTCTCTCAGTACATGTCTGCAATCAATGCCATGGAGCCAGCTTCTTTTCATGTGGAGACTCAAATCTTCATTTCTGAGAGGTATGTGAAGTGAGGCAGCAACAGAAGAAGAAAGGAAGAACAAGGACAAGTCTCAAGACAGAAAAGATCAGTCACTCACCTCTGTTCACCGACTCAGACCAAAGAATAAAAGCAACAGAGCAGACCATCTAGAAGTTAGCTCTGAACAGGAGAGTTTCTGCATGAAATATTTGTGAGAGTTTACTAAGAAACAAGTATTATGGAGTTGCAATAGCTCGAGATTATACAGAATGGAGCTATAGTTTTCTTTAGATAGGTAACATGTGATTGGGGGTATGAAAAACTTTCCATAGCAAGAGAGGTTGAAATAACTGGGTCTGTATAATCAAGCGCCAGAACATGATGTGAATGGGATACAGAACGTACATCAGGAGCTCCTATTTGCCTTTCCAATAACATAAGAATAAGGAGGCACTTACTGAATTTGAAAGACAAAACTTAAAACTAGTTAAAGGAAATATGTATCTATTTGGAATAATTACTCTATGGAACTTATTGCCACAAGATATCATTGAGGTAAACAGCTTAATACAGTTCATGAGGACATCTAAAGTTGTATCTAAAAGTTGCATTTAAAAACAATTATATTTAGAAGGAATATGTCTCCATTATTCTGGGCACTATCCCTTAACTGTCCACTATGGGTTGCCCTGTATGTTCTTTTGAAACATGAGGTACTGTCTAAGGCAGGGGACTCAAAACATGCGGCCCGTGGTGTTATTTCCTGCGGCCCGCCCGCCAAGCTCCCCGCGCGCCTCCCCTACCCTCCCGGAATTATTTCCTGCAGGCCACCAAGCTCCCCTCCCCCCAGCGCGCTGCATCCCCACTCCTCTGCCTACCTCCAGGCGCTTCCTGCTGCCAAACAGCTGTTTGGCACCACTTAGCGCTTTCCAGTAGAGATGGAGTAGGAGCGGGGAGCCGCATGCTCAGGGGAGGAGGCAGAGAAGAGGCGGGGATTTGGGGAAGGGGTTGGAATGGGGGCAGGGAGGGGGCGGAGTTGGGGTGGGGACTTTGGGGGAAGGGGCAGGGCCTCATGGAAGGGGTGGAGCCGTGGGGGGCTTTTGTACCTTCATATGAAAAGGTGTCAGTGATGCGGCCCTCGGGCCAATGTACTAGTCCTCATGTGGCCCTTGTGGTGATTTGAGTTTGAGATTCCTGATTTAAGGTCAGAGACCGGATACCAGGCCCCCTTCTGATCTTCTACAGCAATTCCTATTTTCCTATGAATTGCAACTGCCAAGGCAAGAGGTAGTGGAGGAATGGATGAGGATTCCAGCCATGACATGCGTAACAGGGGCAGTGTTAGGGAGCTGATTAAGTTAGGTAGATTAGCAAACATAGGCAATATAGGAAGAGAGAGACTTAAAATCAAGGATGATGCCTAGGTTACAGACTGTGTGGAGGCAATGTAAGAGGTTATGGCAGGAGACGTAAGTCAAGGAGGGAAATGGAGTTGTGCTTGGGGATGCTTTTCTTGCCCTTTCACGGTCTTTGAGACATTGAGAAAGTAGGTTAAGATGAAACCACATGTTCTGCATATTCAAAACAGGCAGAGACAGTGGACAGGAAGGAATCATTAGAAATATCAGAGGATGTGAACAGTTGGTAACATCAGCATAATAGTGGCAAGTACATTTAAAGTCTGACAGAAGTTCACACAAGAAGAAAATAGAAAGAAAACAGCAATGGGCCAGGAATTAAATCTAGTGGAACTCCAAAGAAGAGGTGTGGGACCAGATCTTTAAAGTTACTTAGGCACCTAAATATGCGGCTAGATGCCAAATAGGATTTTCAAAAGCACCAGGTGTTATACCAATAAATTAAAAAAGCAGGATCTTATTAAAGGGAAAAAGGCAAAATGCCACATTTATTGTGAATACAGAAAGAATCATAGTAAGCAATTAATTATAGCTATAACATTCCATTCAATTTCATATTTATTCACACATTCATACACACACACACACACTCACTCAGGTTCTGCAAGGTTGTTATCATAGTTACCAGCCTTAGAGTTGCTCATGCCAAGCCACTGGCCAGGTGGCCTGGACATGAGGAGGGAGCAGGGCCTTGTCAGATGCTCATCTGACGCTCCTGGAAGTTGGTTTGCAGAATCAGACCCCAAAGTTCTCACTTTCTAGAGTCCATTTTTATAGGAATTTCTTCCTATGCCAGTCTATGGGAATTGCTTCATCATGCTGTTGCTGAATCAATCAGCAGATGGCACACTTCTGTCGGCTCCGTACTGCCAGATGTTATCTTGTTCTTTGGTTCTCCCATTCATGAAGCTGTTGGGTGGATTCCAGTCTGCCCTCCGGGGGTCCTCTGGTTATTTCCACTTGACACCTTCTTCAGCCGATGGACACTGAATTCTTAGGCTGGCACCTCCCTGATCATTCAGTTATTATCCACACCAAGCATCCATCCACATACATCCTCTATCTCTATTTTAATCACAATTGTTAACAAAGCGAGATGAATACAACAAAAGGGCGGGGAGTCTCTGGGTACTGTTTCTGTTGTTACAGGGTATTGCTTTGAGTCTCTCTCTGTGTGAGTAGTTGTTACAAAGGATTGCTTTGAGAACACATTCTGTCTTAGAATGACAGGTTTCAGAGTAACAGCCGTGTTAGTCTGTATTCGCAAAAAGAAAGAGAGTACTTGTGGCACCTTAGAGACTAACCAATTTATTTGAGCATGAGCTTTCGTGAGCTACAGCTCACTTCATAGGATGCATACCGTGGAAACTGCAGAAGACATTATATACACACAGAGACCATGAAACAATACCTCCCCCAACCCACTGTCCTGCTGGTAATAGCTTATCTAAAGTGATCATCAAGTTGGGCCATTTCCAGCACAAATCCAGGTTTTTCTCACCCTCTGCCCGCCCCCCAAACTCACTCTCCTGCTGGTAATAGCCCATCCAAAGTGACAACTCTCTTCACAATGTGTATGATAATCAAGGTGGGCCATTTCCTGCACAAATCCAGGTTCTCTCACTCCCTCACCCCCATACACACACAAACTCACTCTCCTGCTGGTAATAGCTCATCCAAAGTGACCACTCTCCCTACAATGTGCATGGTAATCAAGGTGGGCCATTTCCAGCACAAATCCAGGCTTTCTCACCCCCCCCCTTCCCGGGGACACACACACAAACTCACTCTCCTGCTGGCAATAGCTTATCCAAACTGACCACTCTCCAAGTTTAAATCCAAGTTTAACCAGAACGCCGGGGGGGGGGGGTGTAGGAAAAAACAAGGGTGGTGTAGCATTTGCTCAAGAAACTTCCTGAAAAAGCACAAGATCAAATCCGCACAGACACACCCCTGGAACCCCAACCTGGGATATTCTATCTACTACCCAAGATCCATAAACCTGGAAATCCTGGGCGCCCCATCATCTCAGGCATTGGCACCCTGACAGCAGGATTGTCTGGCTATGTAGACTCCCTCCTCAGGCCCTACGCTACCAGCACTCCCAGCTACCTTCGAGACACCACTGACTTCCTGAGGAAACTTCAATCCATCGGTGATCTTCCTGATAACACCATCCTGGCCACTATGGATGTAGAAGCCCTCTACACCAACATTCCACACAAAGATGGACTACAAGCCGTCAAGAACACTATCCCCGATAATGTCACGGCTAACCTGCTGGCTGAACTTTGTGACTTTGTCCTTACCCATAACTATTTTACATTTGGGGACAATGTATACCTTCAGATCAGCGGCACTGCTATGGGTACCCGCATGGCCCCACAGTATGCCAACATTTTTATGGCTGATTTAGAACAACGCTTCCTCAGCTCTCGTCCCCTAAAGCCCCTACTCTACTTGCGCTATATTGATGACATCTTCATCATCTGGACCCATGGAAAAGAAGCCCTTGAGGAATTCCACCATGATTTCAACAATTTCCATCCCATCATCAACCTCAGCCTGCTCCAGTCCACACAAGAGATCCACTCCCTGGACACTACAGTGCTAATAAACGATGGTCATATAAACACCACCCTATACCGGAAACCTACTGACCGCTATTCCTACCTACATGCCTCCAGCTTTCACCCTGACCACACCACACGATCCATCGTCTACAGCCAAGCTCTGCGATACAACCACATTTGCTTCAACCCCTCAGACAGAGACAAACACCTACAAGATCTCTGTCAAGCTTTCTTACAACTACAATACCCACCTGCGGAAGTGAAGAAACAGATTGATAGAGCCAGAAGAGTTCCCAGAAGTTACATACTACAGGACAGGCCTAACAAAGAAAATAACAGAACGCCACTAGCCGTCACCTTCAGCCCCCAACTAAAACCCCTCCAACGCATTATTAAGGATCTACAACCTATCCTAAAGGATGACCCAACACTCTCACAAGTCTTGGGAGACAGGCCAGTCCTTGCCTACAGACAGCCCCGCAACCTGAAGCAAATACTCACCAACAACCACATACCACACAACAGAACCACTAGCCCAGGAACTTATCCTTGCAACAAAGCCCGTTGCCAACTGTGCCCACAAATCTATTCAGGGGACACCATCACAGGGCCTAATAACATCAGCCACACTATCAGAGGCTCGTTCACCTGCCCATCCACCAATGTGATATATGCCATCATGTGCCAGCAATGCCCCTCTGCCATGTACATTGGTCAAACTGGACAGTCTCTACGTAAAAGAATAAATGGACACAAATCAGATGTAAAGAATTATAACATTCATAAACCAGTCGGAGAACACTTCAATCTCTCTGGTCACGCAATCACAGACATGAAGGTCGCTATCTTAAAACAAAAAAACTTCAAATCCAGATTCCAGCGAGAAACTGCTGAATTGGAATTCATTTGCAAATTGGATACTATTAATTTAGGCTTAAATAGAGACTGGGAGTGGCTAAGTCATTATGCAAGGTAGCCTATTTCCCCTTGTTTTTTCCTACACCCCCCCCCCCCCCCCCAGACGTTCTGGTTAAACTTGGATTTAAACTTGGAGAGTGGTCAGTTTGGACGAGCTATTGCCAGCAGGAGAGTGAGTTTGTGTGTGTCCCCGGGAAGGGGGGGGGGGGTGAGAAAGCCTGGATTTGTGCTGGAAATGGCCCACCTTGATTACCATGCACACTGTAGGGAGAGTGGTCACTTTGGATGAGCTATTACCAGCAGGAGAGTGAGTTTGTGTGTGTATGAGGGTGGTGGGGTGAGAAAACCTGGATTTGTGCTGGAAATGGCCCACCTTGATTATCATGCACATTGTAGGGAGAGTGGTCACTTTGGATAAGCTATTACCAGCAGGAGAGTGAGTCTGTGTGTGTGGTTTTTGGAAGGGGGTGAGGGAGTGAGAGAACCTGGATTTGTGCAGGAAATGGCCCACCTTGATTATCATACACATTGTGAAGAGAGTTGTCACTTTGGATGGGCTATTACCAGCAGGAGAGTGAGTTTGTGTGGGGGGGGGGGGGCAGAGGGTGAGAAAACCTGGATTTGTGCTGGAAATGGCCCAACCTGATGATCACTTTAGATAAGCTATTACCAGCAGGACAGTGGGGTGGGAGGAGGTATTGTTTCATGGTCTCTGTGTGTATATAATGTCTTCTGCAGTTTCCACGGTATGCATCCGATGAAGTGAGCTTTAGCTCACGAAAGCTCATGCTCAGATAAATTGGTTAGTCTCTAAGGTGCCACAAGTACTCCTTTTCTTTTTGTCTTAGAATGTACAAACACAATTAGCAACTTGCAAGTTTCACACATAGAGGGAGAGAAACAGTACCAAAAACCAAGAGACCTCTTAATTAGTAATACCCTGGAATTTAAACTATGGGAAATCAAACTCATTTGTGATTTTCATACAGAACTTCTTTAATATGATCCAACACTAGGCACCTAACTCCCAGTGGAGTTAGATCTTGGTGCAGAGTAACAAGAGGCAGAGTGATCAGAAAGGTATGTATGGCAGGAGGGAATCAGAGATAACTGTGCATTGAGATGGTGTAGGAGAGCAAAGGGGTTCATAAAAATCCAAGTCTGGCCTGAGATCAAGGAGGATGAGAACAAAGGAGTCAGTCACCATCAAAGAGTTTTGACTATGGAGGAGAGCAGTTTGTAAGCTCTGATCAGAGGACAATAATATTTCCTCAAGACTGCTGAGAGAGGGGTGGATAAATAGGTGAGATAAGGTGACTTTTTTATGCACCTGTAAAAAGGGAACAGTAGAGATGGTGCAGCCGTTAAGAGTCAGGGTTATGGGAGGTTTATATCAAAAACAATGATTGGACAGTTATATAGGGAATGGGGGGGGGTAGGATTAAATTATAGAAAAGAAGGGGATCAGAAGAGGCGGCAGATTTAGTGTTTAAGAATCAAAAAGTTCTGGTTTAGGAAATGATTAGTTTAGCTTCATTGTTTAATCGGGAGAAAGTAAACTAGTGATCAGATTGCTCCAGGCATAAGGGGATCATGACAGAAGGCACAAAGCTGAGAATGGTAAAAAGAAGTGAAGGACAAAGAACTGGGAGGAGTGTATGGAGTGGGGTGGGGGTAATGGGAGAATCAAGAACAGAAACACAGTGGGGCAAGATTACATAAAGCCCTGTATGGGGAGGATAAAACACAAATTAATTCTTGAAACTTATTTAAAATATCTTGTTGGAATGATACATGGGACTAATTTCTGTCTCCTTCCTCTGACATTTGATGGTGTGTACTAGTTTTAGGACAATCACACATTTGGTATTTAGCAAGTTGAATCCTGGACCTGTCCTCGAGGTAATGGTCTAGTGATAGTATTACTGATCAAGAACCTATGTCCCCATGGGGCCATCTGGGAGAAAATAGTCCCTTCTTACTGCATCCTAAGCAGTGTATCTGAATGTCAGCACCCAGAAAAAGAGCCTAGTTATTGGGAATCAGCCAACTGCCCATTATAGGTGCATTCAAGCAGCTATGATAGGTTGCTAAAGCAGAAGGAACATACATTCTTTTTTCTACTGCTGTTTAACTAACATCTGATTCTGCCACCTTTATGCACAATAACTATTTATTGAACATACTTATAATTAAGGCTGCAAGTTTGTCACTGAAGTTACAGATTCCATGACCTCTGTGACTTCTGCAGCAGCCAGGCACCTGGACTGCTGGGGCAGTCTCAGGCCACTGTGCCCACAGCAGCAAAGTTTGGGTGTGGGAGGGGGAGGGTCTGGGGCATGGGATGGCGTGAGGCAGGCTCTGGGCGGTGCTTACTTGGGGGGCTTCCCAGAAGTGGTGACATCCTCCTTGCTCAGCTGCTAGGTGGAGGTGGGGTCAGGCAGCTCTGCACACTGCCTCCGCTCAGAGTGCTGGCTTCGCAGCTCCCACTGGCTGGGAGCTGCGGCCAATGGGAGTTGCGGAGCGGTGCGTACTGGTGGAGGCAGTGTGCAGAGCTGCTTGGCCACGTGTCTGCCTAGAACAGAACTGAGTGAGGGGGCTGTTTTTACTTCCAGGGAGCCTCCCAGCCAGGTAATCACAGCCCAGAGCCCTCCTCACCCTGTCCCATGCCCCTGCCCCCTACCATACCCAAACTAAGTCTGCTGCTGCTGGGGGAAAAAGGGGGAAGGCACAGAGGCAGGTATGCAGCCTGCCAGCACCGCCAACCCGCCCCCCCCCCCAGTACCAGTGGGGTCCCAGGCTCTGCACTGCTGCCTGTCCCCTCCTCCAGCACCGGTGGGGGTCCTGGGCTGCATGCTGCCCCCCACCACCACCAGCAGGGGTCCCAGGCAGCTCCTGCCCCAAGTTTTAGTCATGGATATTTTTAGGAAAAGTCAGGGACAGGTCATGGGCTGTGAATTTTTGTTTACTGCCCATGACCTGTCTGTGACTTTTACTAAAAATAGCCATGACTATAAGTAAGGCTACATTTTAATCACTGGACTATCCTTTCTTATAATCATATCTTACTCTGCTTGTAGCCCCACCAGCTGAGCAGAACACACCCCAGCATGAGGGTGGCAGAATCAGGCTCGCAGCAAGCAAGATGTTTTGTTGTTGTTTTTTTTTGGGGGGGGGGGTGACACCTCTGTAACAGAAGACCGGATGGAATGTTGGAAACAGGATGGAACATTGGCACTGGCAGATTCTGTGACAGTTAGCTCCTCCTGAGGGGGAAACCCCATAAATCCCTCCCCTTCAGCGCCCCCCCCCCGTGGAAACCCCATTTACCCCTCCCGCCCCAGCCCCCTCTATGGAAACCCCATTTACCCCTCCAGCCCCCTCTAAGGAAACCGCATTTATCCCCCACTCTGGGGAAGAGAAGAGTCCAATTTACCCCCACCCCAGGGACACGCCAGTTACCTCACGCCCTCCAAAGCCACGCGCAGGGCGTCTGTCTGACCGACCGACCGACCGCCCCCGGGAAGGAAGCTCCTACACACCCCTCCCCACCCCAGGGCAGCCCGTTCACCTCTGCCCCTGCCTGAGGGACGGGGATAGGCACGCGCCCCACCTCCCGGGGGCCTGTTCTTACCTCTCCCAGCCCCCGGCGGTGTGTTTACCGTCCCCTCAGCCAGCCTGCCCCTGCCCCGCCCCCGGGCAGCCCCGCCCCCTTGGCAACGCCCCGCCAGCGGCCCGCGCTCACGCAGCAGGCCCACCTCCGCTCGCCCCCTGCCGCGAGGCCGCTGCGCCCTGGGGGGGGGGGGACCCGCCCCTCCGCCGCTCATTGGCCAGCTCCCCGACACAGGCCGCGCCCCCCGCGCTCGGAGAGTAACAAGAGCCGACTCCTCCGTCTCGATCTGATTGGCTGCCCCGGATTCCGGCCCCGCCCCCCCTCCCATCCTCCCTCCTGCCCCCGCCTTGTTTTCGTTCCCGTGTCACACGAGGCGGGCAGGGGAGAAGGCGGGTAGGGCCGCTCTGGCCGGCGCCCCCTGTTGCATTGTGGGATAGTGGCGCCGGGGAGCGGGGTCCTCCAAGCGCGGCTCGCCAGCGCCCCCCTCTCTTCCCTCCCCGTCTCCTTCTCCATCCTCAGGTCCAAGATGGCGGCGGTGGCGGCTCCTACGGCTCCATCTCCGCCTCCCCCGCCCCCGCCGGGCCCGTGCTGCCCCGGCTCGTGGCCGAACTTCGCCGTGGTCTGCTCCTTCCTGGAGCGCTACGGGGCGCTGCTGGACCTGCCCGAGCTGCCCTTCCCCGAGCTGGAGCGCGTCCTGCAGCCGCCGCAGGAGCCCGGCGACCAGGGTAAGCGGCCCGGACGCCCCCACCCCTCACAGACCGGCGGGGGGGGGGCTGGGGCTATCCCCCCCCCCGCCCGTGGCCCCGGGGGAGGAGCGCACCGAGGGGAAGGAGGAGCCTGGCTTTCCCGGAGTGGAGCGGTGGGGGAGGGGAGAGTTCTGCTGTGTCCTTACCCCCCCCCCCACTCCCGGGTCCAGGGGGAGCAGCCGCTGGGGCGGGAGGTTTCTTTCCCCAGCCCCACCGGAGGGGTATGTGAGGGGAGAGCTTCCTCATTCCGGCGCCTGCCCCCTCCCGCTGGGCCCTGGGGGGGCTGGGAGTCCCTTCCCCGTGGGGCTTACCCCCTCCCCTCAGTGGGGGTCTCCCCCCACAGGGGTCGGGCCCCGTGTGCTGCTGCCCCTGCGGGCTCTGTGTGAGGGAGAGGCGAGACCAGACCCCCCCGTGCAGACGTTGCAGCCACCCCCCCCCCCGGTGTGTGATTTTCCTATTGGGTTGGGGGCTAAGCGAGTCCCGCTCCCCACCTGGACCGGCCGAGGGAAGGGTTACACGCTCCCTTGTCTTTCAAGCTGCTCCTCGCTCACACCGGTCTCCCCCCGTCCCGTCCCCCCTCCAGCAGGCTGCAGGGAATGGGCTGTTGACATGTTTGGGGTGCCGGACTCCCCTGTTCCCCGGTCCCTGACGTGTGAGGTGATGGCGGGGGAGGGGGGCAGGGCAGAGCAGCAGAAAAGCCGGGGGGGAGGAGAGACGCACGGATACCGAAAGGAAAGGTGCTTGTTGCTCTTGGTCTCTGTCTGTTATTGGTGCGGTGGTGGTTACTTGTGATCTCTTGCCACATAGAGACAGACGAGGAGCCTCAAGGCGCATGCTCCCCCGGCCCCATAGAAACTTCCTGCTGCTAGAGAATCCCAGCTCGGGGCTGCTGCTGGTCCAACAGCCCCCCGCCATAGAGCCCCTTCCATGTGTATATATTGTAAATCGGGTCCACGGCATCGGTCTGTTCTCGTGAGAATTCTTGGCTCATACAGTGCAAACATTGTATTTGTATGCTTATGGCACCCACAAACAAAACAAAACACCAGCCAAGGTTCATTTATTTACTACCTCCTTTACATGTCCAGTATCACTTTTTTTTTTTCATGCAACCAAGACACTTCTAAATGCAGTGGCCATTGCCTGGGTCTTGCAGCCTACACTACTACTTTCTCAAATAAAATAATTGTTCCTACCTCCCCAAGACTTCAGTGTGGTTTTTTTTTTTAGTATGTAAAGGAATATTTTTAAAAAGAGGCACTATGCTCAATCTGACTGAAGTACAAAAAGTAAACTAATAGCATTTGTGTTGAAAATTAAAAATCAAATTTAAAGTTTTCAGTTCTAATTTAAGATCTTGTAAATTCTGTATAAACTGACTTTTAACCTTACAATAGTCTTTAATTGCATGAGTAAAACACTTTTTTAATAGACAGTGATAATCACCAAGAGTTTTCTTTATAGTTTATTAATTGAAAGCTTCTAGCTGTGTCTTACAGGAGAGTTTATATATTGGATTGTATCTATAAGATGTTACATTATTTCAACCCACTCCTGGTCCCTTAGATCTGAAGGAAGAATGGGAAGCAAACCAATAAATATTTTTCATGTGTGACCCAACATTGAAAGAAATTTGAACACTTAAAAACACTATCTTAACTTTTTTTATTTTTTGGACATTTATTCAGACAAGGTTAAAAGGTGCTTGTGCTCATGTTTATGGTGGCGCTGTCTTTCAGGGAACGAAATGTGTGGAGATGGAAAACAAAAGCTTAGATGACCATCTTTTAGGGTTTTTGGGAAAGCTTGTGTGGTGCTTATATGACAAAAGGAAAAAACAAACCCTTGAACTACATTTGTGAGGACTATTGTCCTCTGCATGTGTTGTACTATTTTATCTTATCAAAAGATGCATCTGTATATTTTCTGTAACACTGTTGTGAAGACTAAATTTAATGTCCATTATTTTATAAAATTATTTTTGAGCCTTTGTAAACCCTTTTTTTTTTAATGACATAAGTGTAAAACAAATTTTGTTGCCTGTTACTAAATGGACTGTTAGAACTGGAAAATGTTAATCCTTTCCCCCTAATACTTGCTGTTTGTTTACTGTATGCAATTCAGCTTGGGTAGCAAAATTAAGCTGGCTAATTTAAATGTGTAATCAGTTTCACTTTTTATGCACTAGCACACTTGTGCAGTGTTGAGGTTTACAATAGTGCGGAGTGAATATTTAAATCCAAACAGTTCTAATGAAAAACACTTTAAATATGGGTTGTGTTTAAGAAGTTTTTACAAAACCTGTTTTTGGCCCTAACCTACCTGATAGTGTCTTAAAGGCTATTTCTACACTAAGCGCTAAGGGGGGATTCCCCACTCACATTATATGTACTTGTACTAGCTTCAGGACCGCTAGCGGGCTAAAAATAGTAGAGTAGCCATGGTAGCATAGGCAGCGGCGAGTGGCAGCTCGGGCTAGTCGTGGTTAGTATGTATCCACAGTGTTCTGGTTTGAGGAGACTTAGCGTGAATATGTCTAACACGAGCTGGGAATCATACCCTTACCTCCTAATGTAAACATTGCTGCTGTCTTAATTCAGGCGCTTTTAACACTTACTACTAAATCCTTCCCCCACCAAAAAGGAGAGAAGAAAGCAAAAAAATTCATAGGGAAAAAACAGTGGCAAAATGTCTTGTCTGCACATTTGGGGGGAGGGAAGGGAGGGAGGAGTTCTATTGGTGTATTAACAGTGATGCTGTAGTTTCATAGTGAGCACTCTATCACAAATCTCTCCAAAATTACTTCCAAGCTGAAATTTTTCATAGGCTTATGGCCTAAGACACAGAGCCTTTTGGAGCATATGTGTAAAACTTGTTTAAGCAATTTATTTTTCATTATATTACATACAAACCTTTATTCAAATATTCAGGTAGAACAATTATATATGAACTCAAGAATGAACTGTTCTACATTCTGTAGTTCTATAAAAGCAATCAAGAAAATCCTTCCTGCTAATGAGTGAGAATGGACAAGCTATAGGTACTTTTGTTCTAAGGAAGCAAGGTATAATTTCTACTTTCTGTTCCCATTATCAAAAAAGGATGATTTAGGGGTGCAGAGGAGAGATTTGGTAGTTGCCTAGTTGACTATCAAATAATATTGATTCTGATATGTTACTGTTGAAGTTTAAAAAGTTACTACTGCTCAGTCAGCCTTTGTGCAGTACTATATTGCCTCTGTATTTTACTATATCAAGAAATATATTGATCACCTCTATACCTAAGTATTAATAGCTTTCTTTTTGTAGTCTGATCTGGTTAGATATTCTAATTTACATAGCACCAACAGTATGCTAAGTGCTTTGAAGGCAAGTACTAAGACAAGGCCTTCCCCAAAGAGCTGACTTCTTCCTATATTACAGTATACAGGTGAAGGATGGGACATAATGACAAACAATGTGATTGAATGATGATGTTTTGAACATGCCAATTCAGTTTCATGATTGTCTCAGTTTTATTTTATATTTAGGTAGGATGATGAGGTGAAATGGTGGCCATGGAAATAGCCTGATTCTCAGAGAAAATATATGTTAAAAAAAAAAAATCCTTTTTAACTTGTACTGTTAGTGGCTCATTTGGAAGTTGACATTCATTGAACAAAATAATGAGACCCCTGGTGTTTTAGTGAATTACTGCTAAGACCAGGGCCATCCTTAGATGTGTGGGGCCCGGGACATTAGAAACTTGGTGTCTATCTGCCGGGGGATGCTCCCCACTGGCTCCACCCAGGCCCTGCCTCCACTGCACCCCTTCCCTGCTGAGTTCCACCCCCTCCTCTGAGCATGCTGCGCCCTCCCCCTCAGCACCTCCTGATGCCGCAAAACAGCTGATCTGCGGCTGACTGTGGGGACTGGGAGGGAGGGGGAGGTGCTGATTGTTGGGGCCCACCAGTAGGCAGGAGGTGCTAGGGGGAGGTTCTAATAGGGGGGCTCTGCCTTGCTAGTCTGCTGCTTGCCTCCCCGTTTGCCTCCTCACCCTGCTTGCCCTCCTGCCTCACCTCTCGGCCCACGGGGGCCCCCCAAAGCATGGGGCCCGTGGCGATTGCCCTGATTTGCCGTACCCTAGCGACAGCTCTGGCTAAGACAAATAATTTGGTCTTTGTTAAAAGGCTTTTCCCTCTTGTAATGCTATATCTAAGGCAGCTAGCATTGTGATCATAACTATAACCTTGAAAGCTTGGTTTCAAAAGAGGAGAGTGGAATATATAGCAGAATTACCATAATCTTGATAGCTGCTTTTAGCAGTTGCTTGTGTAGATGCTGCTGAGTGTGTAAACTGGTGTTTGTTTGCACTGAGATTCGATTAAAAAGAAACCCTATATTGGTTAATAAATAAATTCTTTATAAATGCAGGGAAATTTCATTAAACTTGATATAAACTGTAGTTAGTGGATGGGGATGGGGTGGACTCAAATCTAAGGTACCAGCTGTGGATCATCCTACAATGTACCTCAAGAACCTAGCCTTTTTAAGCAAACTGTTTTTGCTTCCAGTGGCAAAATTGTGCAGATTGAAATGATTTGTCGTACTGGAACTCTACTTGCAGTATTGACCACATCATACATTGTCTTACTAAGAGTTCCCCTTGCAAAAGGGAGATGGTGGTATGTTTTTAATGTAAAAAATACATGTGACTGGAAGGGAGTAAGAACACAGCACTATATCTAGTACAGTATTTAGTCAGAGAAATATCAGATACTCTCTATTGTGTTTGCAAATACTTGAGAGTCCGTATAAATGTTAATTATTCACTGAATCACCTGTGAATGAAAATATTAGTAGTGTTAGCTTGCAAAACAGAGATCAAATTTTACACATGACTATGCAAAAGACTTGCTGGTTTGCCAGGTTCCTTGGTGTATGAATGAGTGTAAATGGCATGTTTTGAATTATGTTAGCGATTATCAGCTTTATAAACCTTCCTTAGCCATACTATACTTGATTTGTACTTGATTGAAACTGTATCAGTAGAGGAATGAATACTCTGGATGTTCTTCCAGCAGTGGACTGGTAAGAAGTTACTGATGTAAGAGGTTGGTAATCTTCAAGAAGGATATTTGGAAGACAAATATGATAGGTACATGTTTGTAGTGTATTGCCCTTAAAATTGGGACTTACTAGTGCTATAAGAAAACTGTATAGAGACCTTGACTTCAGTAGAAATTTTGTGCTGCTGCTTGTGATTACATTCTTCTCTAGTCCTTGTTTCCTTCCCTGCTCTTCACATATTCAGGTGTGTAGGATGGCCTCTAAGTAGTTCTTCCATTTCTTTAAGTGCTGTAGAAGAGAGAGGTCTTTGAGGTGGATGCTACCATGGTGTGTCTTAAGTCTACTCCTTGTATATTTGCATTCTTGCCCCTTTCTGAACTCTTGTTCATCTAATTTCCTTTGTCTCTTTTGTTTGTATTAACTAGCTGGTCCAACCTTGAAGTCCCTCTTCTCACATGGGTGATTATCGGCATGTATCTGTTATATTAAGTGCTTTGATTTTGATAATTGTATAAGTAAAGTATTGGTTCAGAGTCCAGAAATGATGTAACATAAAAATGTGACAGATTTGCTATTGTGTATTAGCTTCAGGTGCAACGTAGTTACTCTTTTGCTTCCATAGACCTTTCTCTCTACCTCTGCAGTTTTTGCATTAAAGAGGGAATTTAAGGTAGAGATACATCTTGAAATAGCTAAAGATGTGACCGATAATCTCTGGTAATACATGAAGGGCCTATGCTTTAGTTTTCCTTTGTCTCCATTAGAGCATATCTTATACTATATATATAGAACCATAAAGCTGTCCTGACTTTAAAAAAATACTTATTTCAAGGAGTTGCCATGCTTCAAAGCAACAAGTAAGCTGCTTCACAGATTTCTGTACTCTAACCCCCTCTAGCTTCCCTTTAGCACTGGTTCTTCTTGAGAGTATCTATGGTAGGTGCAAAGGGATAAAACTTTCTGAGTTTTTTTCCCTCTGTATCCTAGAGTCATTTTTTGTGTTGGTGTGAAGGTTGCCATTCTTACAATTTTCACATATCTGGATTAAAGCTTGTGGAAAGGATTCTAGTTTAACCATCTGGATAAAACTAAAAGCAAGAGATGATTTGGCTGCTGTCTTGTAAGTACCTACATGGGGAGAACATTTCAGCTTCCAGCCAATGGATCTTGTTTTGGATGTCCTGCTACATTAATAAGTCTTCTAGTTTCTGAAGTTAGGCACGTTATTTCCAATTTAGACTTGTCTGCTTTTAACAATGAGGGTAATTAACCTTTGAAACAGCTTACGAAGGGATGGATTCACAATCACTTGAAGACTTTAAGATTGAATATCTTTCTACAAGATAAACCCAAACACTCTCTTGAGTTATTGTACCTGTTGCAGAAATCACAGGTTATAGAATTTCACCCAATCTTATATGGGAGGTCAGATTAGGTTGCTATAATGGTCCCTTCTATATTAATTAATCAATCAATATTAGCAGCAATTGTATGCAATGCTAGAAGCAGTAGCAGACAAGAGTGTCATACGTTGTGGCCAATAACCTGACTATCCACTACTGTATTTAAGGCACAGTGTTTATAGCATCAGTATAGAAGTCCCAATTTCTGATGGGCCCTGTCCTTTCTAGTCCATGAACAAGATCTGACATCTCATTGATAATACTCTAATGTTGGACAGGAGAATTGCTGTTAACATCTCTTTCTAGAAGCTTGTGGGATGCTTTTTACTGCTAGACCCTCTTGGGATGGGTAAAGAACTGAGCAGATGATTAAGGCAGATGACATAAACTTCATTCTCCTGGGAAACTGCACCAGTCCTCAGATAAAACATCTCTGTTACATTGGCTCAATCCTCCATCCACTGAGGATTTTAAACATGTGATCTCCAGATCAGTACACATTGCTGATCACATGCTGGACTGGGTCTGTGATCTAGAAGTGGTGTGACATAAAAAAGTTGGACCACTACCACTTTGAGGCAGCAACAGTATCAAAAAGCAGATTAAAAACTAGAGAACTGGTAGTTAAGGTCCCATGCGAAGAAAATCTTAAGGGATAAAGGAGTTTAGGAGAGTTGGCAGTTTCTCAATGAGGCTATATTAAAGGTGCAACTTCAAACTATCCCAGCACGAAGGGAAGATAGGAAGTAGGGCTGTTGATTAATCACAGCTAACTCAAGCAACTAAAACTGCGATTAATTTTGTTTAGTTAATTGCACTGTTCAACAATAGAATACCAATTGAAACATATTAAGTATTTTGGATGTTTTTCTACATTTTCAAATATATTGATTTCAATTACAATACAGAATACAAAGTGTACAGTGCTCACTTTATATTTTTATTACAAATATTTGCACTGTAAAATGATAAAAGAAATAGTATTTTTCAGTTCACCTGATACAAGTCCCATAATGCAATCTCTTTATCGTGAAAGCACAACTTACAAATGTAGATTTTTTTTGTTAAATAACTGTACTCAAAAACAAAACAATGTAAAACTTTAGAGCCTACAAGTCCACTCAGCCCTACTTATTGTGCAGCCAATTGCTAAGAGAAACGAGTTTGTTTACATTTATGGGAGATAATGCTGGCTGCTTTTTATTTACATTGTAACCAGAAAGTGAGAACACATTCACATGGCAGTTTTGTAGCCGGCATTGCAAGGTATTAACGTGCCAGATATGCGAAACATTCGTATGCCCCTTCATGCTTTGGCCACCATTCCGGAGCACATGCTTCCATGCTGATGATGCTTGTTAAATAATGTTTTAATTAAATTTGTTACAGTTCTCCCCCAAGAAGTGAGTATGTCTCCTGCTGTGTTTTAACTGCATTCTGCCATATATTTCATGTTATAGCAGTCGCGGATGATGACCCAGCATGTTGTTTGTTTTAAGAACACCAAAAAAGAAAATCAACTCATGGTGTATCTGGAGTCCATTCTGATTTTAGTAGCCATGTTGTGTGTGGGCCTTTAAGAGGTCCTGGATGTCCTTGGCCTCTGAGAAGAGGAGCAGGTCTAATCCAGTCTGAACACAAAATGTGAAGATACATAAGAGGCTATCAGACCAAATGTCTGGGGGGGCAGTCCAGGACTCAGTGCAGTTCCACAACGAAGGAGTGGAGTTCTGGCAGTGTTATAAAAGTACCAGGTACAGTAATGACATCTCTGGCAAAGGTCACAAAACTCTCACCTACTATGAAAAGCCAGGCTGGATTCTTGCAAGGGAGTCCATCACTGAACTCGAGCATGCAAAGACACCCAAACAGGACCTCAAGTGGGAAGATTGCCAAGGCCAGCCAAGATCTCGTCAACTTGCAAAACCCTGAGGCAGAGAGAATGAGGGAGACCCTGAAAACTCAGACAACCAGCCTGACAGTAGTTGTGAGGGACCTTTTCCAGTAAGGATTGTGTGCTATATTATAATACATTTATAGGGGATTTAAACAACTTTGTTCTGGATATCGTCAGGGTACCACCGTGTTGGGTGGATGTGAGCTGGTATCCCCTTTCCACTTGCTTGGCTTTTATCCTCTTAACCACCTGACATGCTCAAAAGGCTTCTTTAAGTTCCAAAGTGGTGTTTCTCTGAAATATCAAATCCCATAACCATCAGCCAAATGTGCCCGCCCCCTCTTTCTGTGCTGCTTATTGCTCCCTCCCTCTGTTCAAGATGGCAGCACCACAGGGATTAAAAAAAAAAATCATACACAACATTGCATGGCAGGCATATTTATTTTAGCTACAGATACAAAGTGAAAAAGCAGTAGGAAAAGTACTTTGGCTCACAGTTTGACCTATTCCCTGTAGTCTGAGGTAAATCTCCCACATTTGTCTACAGAGATATTTCAAAATGCATAGAGATTGTAATGTGTTTGTGGCTGCTTTTAATCACACACTCACTATTGATAATCCCTAGGGTTCAAAAGAATTACTGCAAAAGTATTTATTTTGCAGGGCACTTTGTGCTAGTTTGCAGATATTTTAAAAGAGAACTTAAGGAAAAGATAGTGCTCTAGTTTGGCATTTCCACTGCAAAAAATGCAGCTTTCTTGTGGTTGCCTGTATAAGAGGTGGTTCCCTTCTATTCCTGTACCAGATGTGGTGGGCACCATTCTGGCAAATAACAGCTTGGCATATCTTCCCACTTTGTCCATTGCCTTTTGAACAAGATCCTTTTCTGCCTGTTGGGGATGCTCCTTAGGGTAACATCCTCCAACCTAAGGAAAGCCCGTAGAGGTGCACATGCAATTACTAACCTGTTCTCTGCTGCTCAGCCCTGGCCCCCGCCCCCCCCCCCCCCCCCCCGGCCACCACCAAGCCAGCATTGGTACAGGGTTCCTGTACAAGGGGGTAGCAAAATGGAATACATTTTACCATCTCCAAACTCCCCCTAGACTGGGTTGAGCCCATGGGAATAAAATTCCAGTTTGAGGAAAAAGCGATAGTTTATCAGTGTTGTCATGAAAACTAGAATTGGGACAAAAACTACTTGTGCTGTTTCTCGGCCCTTCAGTACCTGACACACAGCAGCCCCCACAGACAGGAGCATTATCGGAGTCTGAAGACATGGCAAATCTTGGGGTGGGGCGGGGTCATCGTCTGCCTCTCCTGGGATGCAGCTATGAGGTCCCTAAAGAATGGAGGCAAGGGTTACTTCAATATGATACTGAGGAGGAGAGGGAACTGACAAGGGATCTCATTGCCAGTTCAGTAGTACAACGTGCAAGGCCATGCACTTAAGGTTTAATAGAATTTCTGCCACAAGCTGGGGCTTATTAGTTGGAAGTGACAGAGGTGGAGAGATACCTGGGTATGTGGGTTGATCACAGGACGACTATAAGCCAACAATGTGATGCAGCTGTGAAAAAGGCAATCTTAGGATGTATTAGGTGAGGTATTTCCAATAGAGAGAGAGAAATATGAATGCTGTTGTGCAAAGCACTGGGAAAAACCTCACTTGGATTACTGTGTACAATTCTGGTCATCCATGTTCAAGATAGATGAGTTTAAACTGGAACACATGCAGAGAAGAGCTAGGATGATTGAGGATTGGAGGACCTATCTTATGAGAGGGGACTGGAAGAGCTTAGCTTTTTTCATCTAGCAAAAAAGGCTGAGGTGGGATATGACTGCTCTCTGTGAATACATGTGCGGAGGAGCAGGAGAGGAGGTGAATACCAGGGAGGTTGGAGAGCTATGTAAGCTAAAGGACAGTGTTGGCACAAGAACAAACGAATATAAACTGGCCATGGACAAACTCTAACTGGAAATTAGAAGAAGGTATGTAACCATCAGAGGGTTGGAGTTGTGGAGGGCAAAAAACTAAGTTAATTTTGATAGCTGGACAAATATCTGGGTTGTTTGTGATGATGGGGGCTGAGCGTAACCATCTTGGGACTCACTCCTGGTTTACGTCTTGTGTTCCTAAAGCTCATGCTTCAGGATTTCAGCTGGCCACCGGCAGGGGGTCAGGAAGGGATTTCCCCACTCCTCCTAGAAACCGCCCCCCCCCCATTTATTCTGGAAGGGGTTTTTTTACCTCCTTCCTCTGAAGCATCAGGATATAGCCATGGCTGGAGATGGAACATTAGAGTGGGGGCTTCTGAGATGGCACTGAACAGTCTTTTTCTCTCAGGTGCTTGCCTGGCTAGTTCTTGCTCACGTGCTTAGGGTCTAACTGATTGATTGCTATATATGTGGTCAGGAAGGAATTTCCCCCCAGCTTAGATTGGCAGTGAACTTGGGTTTTTTCACCTTCCTCTGCAGCATGTGGGTTCGGGTCACTTGCCAGGATTATCTTTCTTAAGATCAGGTACTAGTATATTTCAGTTCTTCCTATTCTCTTTTTGTTGCACATCCTAATCTAGTCTCCTGTGGGCTGTAGTTCTTTGGTCTCATTTCAGTTGTTGGGTTAGTGTGCGAGTGCTGAGTGCTGTTGGTGGCCTTGATATACGGAGGTCAGACTGGATGATCTAGTGGTCCTCTCTGACCTTTACGCTCTGACAAAGAAAAGGCTATTCGGGCACAGATACTGGAGGAAATGATGCAGAAGCAGACAACCCTGGTGAAGAGCATGGTGTTACTATGTTCATGGCCATCACTTGAACCTAGCTTTGTTCTGCAGCTGCTTGAGAATACTGTATGCTGAACACCCCTTCCCTTCCTCTACTACAGGGAACAGGTCCTTTGCTCGCTGTCTCACACACCAAGACATAAAACAGTTTTGACCCATTTCCCTACCTACACGTGATTGTGACCTCATCAGCACAAACTTGTGCACTCAGCACTTCAAGCATGCCTGCTGCCATTCTGTTGATTTTATGTTTTCACTGTTATGCTCTGTAAGGATTTCATAATTTACAACTGTTAATTTCATAAAATGCTTGTATGAAGTATAATAAAACCCTTGCACAAAGGTGTATACATTTTTCACCACTATGCCCAGACCTCATAGTAGTAGCACGGTGTGTCACTGACCTACTCAGCCTCTCTCGTTGTTCATGATGGTCAGAACGTCTCCATCTTTGCGTGCCACCCATTGCAGGGGTTCTCTTTCTCTCTCAGATGTTGTGCAGATGCAGAAAGTACCTATCGCACAAGGCAAATATTACTCAACAGCCTCCAGCCTTGTCATGATGCACTTCCACCTTCCCTTCAGTCTTCCAAATGCACACTTCACTGTTTCTCTACAGCTACTCGGTATAGTTAGCACCTTTCTCCTGTCCAAATGCACAGTAAAAGGCTTTATAAGCAGGGTAGCAAGGGTCTCGCAGAATGACAGTAGGAAGTCACGATACCATTAATGTTCACAGTGGGTCTGGAGCAAAAATTTTATTTCCCACTGCAAAAAACAGATCTGAGTTTCTAAAGAGCCAAGTGTTATAGACCTTTCCAGAGCACCCCACATTAGTATAGGCAAACCTTCCACGGTGTTCAACCAGGTCTTGCAGCATCACAGAGAAATACCTCTTTCTGTTGACTAACTCTGAAGGCTGGTATGATAGGCAAAGAATGGGCATGTAGGTCCCATTAGTGGCCCCAATACAACTTGGGAACCCAACCAGAAAATCTTATCTATAATCTCCTGTGCATTGCCAAGCTTTGTGACTCAGGATAGCAATACCCTCTTAATAGCACACAAACAGCCCTGAGAGTTGATCTACTATACTTTTTAGCAACTGACTGGTAACAGTTGTCAGTGGTGAGCTTCCAGATAACAATGGCCATGTGCTTTTTCCATGCTCAGGGGAACCTTCTTATAGATGTTCTGTCACTGCATCTCTAGGGTGAGGTCTGCACAGACTTCTAGGAAAGTGTCCTATATCATCCAAAGTTCTGCTGCTACTGCTGGTCATCCTGGGTCTGCATAACTGTCCTGTCCCACCAGTCAGTGCTAGTTGGCCAAGCCCAGAAATGGCGCTCTACCAAGCGAAGCCATTCCAGAAAAAGTTCAAGTAACAATTAGATTTCAGGCTCTGCGTTCTCTGCCAGTATCACCACAGCACGACCATAACAATACAGATGACAAAAAAGATTCATTACTAGACATATTAATACAGAACTCTGAGTAGTAATTTATTTAAATTACAATACAGAATGGTATTTCTCTCACCCCTCAGAAGCAGTGCAAAGCTTGGGGGAGTTGGATAACAGAGAAGCGGAGGGAGAGGAGAGTAATTGCTGGAAAGGAGTCTGGGTGTGAACTTGGAGGGTTGTTGGGTATAAGTGGGGAAAAGTATGGAACAGGTTTTTTTGGGGGGTGAGGGTGGGGAGGGACTGTTAGGGAGCTTCCCCCATGTGGACCTTCGCTGACCCCTAGCCTCTCCCATTCAGTCAGGCACATCTGCTCCTGTCCCCATGTGTCCCTGCATCCCCATGTGCAAGGACCCATGTGTCCTTGCACCCCCATCCACATGTGTCCCTCCACCCCCACTCATGCACCCCTCTGCTCCTGTGTGGCCTGCACCCTCTCCCCCATCCCCATGTCTCTGTGCCCCCACTTAGCCACCCCCCTTCCTCGTGTAGCTCTGCTCCCTCTCCCGGCATGTGGCCCTGTGTCTCCACTCCTATTCAGCTCCTGCCCTAGTCTGTCATCCTCCACTAGCCCTTATGAGCCCCTGTTTGACCCCACCCCCAGCAGCCCCACGCTGTCTATCTCTCCATAGCCCCTGTCTCCTGACCTGGCCTGGCAGGCGCTGTGAAGAAGGCAGGCTCTTTCTGTTCCCTAGTTGGCTGGCTGGCAGCGGCTGCTGTTTTCTAGCACCACAGCACCCTCTGGTGAGCAAAAGGCGGAACTGCAGAAGTTATTTTCTACTGGGAGCTGCTGCTTTGCTCTAGCACTGCAGTGCCCTCTGCTGGGCAAAAGGCAGAATTGCAGCAACATTCTGGCAGAAGCTTTTTTTCGGTGTAAAAAAAGTAAAAATATGCATGGCTCATTAATTATGCACATGCGCAGTGATGCAGGATTCCCACAGGAGTAAAGTAATGTGCATTGGTGGAAAAAGTTTAAAAAGAGAACAAAATGTTAGATGGCATAAGGGAAAATCATGTAATGCCATCTATATAAATCAGTGTTTTTCTCTAATCTGGAATAGTGTTCAACACTGATCTCCCCATCTCCGAAGAATTAGAGGGAGTTAAAAGATGAGTGATTAAAATAATTAAGGACACGAAAAAGCTCTCATGAAGAGAAATTGAAAATACTGGCATTGTTTATTTTAGAGAGGAGACAAATGTGTACAAAAATGTGTGGAGTTGGGAAGGTATATTGGGAACTTGTGTTCTTCCTGTTTCCATAATAAAATGAGGACATTTAATTAAACTGAAAGGTGGCTAACTCAAACTTGATAGAAGGAAATACTTTTTCACAAAATACATAATTAGACTATAGAATTCATTGCCATAGCAATATATTTTTGAAGCCAAGATCCAACTCTGATATTCTATGAAACTTAGCAAGTTTTAAAGGGAATGTTGGTCATTTGGATAACTAATATCCAGAATTGCAATAAAAATACTTAACTTAGTGATATACATATGTACAGGCATAAGCCAGTCTCTAACTATTAACGGTTAAGAGGACTAGATACTAATCAGGTGGCAGGTTATTCCACATCTCCTGTGGGGCTTCTTGCACCTTCATCTGAAGTATGTGGGGCAGGCCATGGTAAGAGACAAGATACTGGACTTGATGGACTACAGGTCTGAATTCTTATGACACTTCCTACGTTCTCATCAAATGGAAGAAACACACATTGGCTACAACTATAAGCATGCCCTCTCTCACAGCTTGTTGTAGTTCTGATTTGTGTCAGCTAAGGTGAGAAGGAAACTAGATTTTTGTGATCTAAAAAAGATCAGAGGAGGAAATTCACTCTCATTCTGGATGTGTATTTGTATGGTGTGCTGCTGTCTTGCTCTCTCACCAGAGTTATTGCAGGGGTTGACGAGAAAGCTCTGATATGGCTCCATTTTTTTATTTTTATTTTCCAGGATATGCCAAATGGTGGTTAGCAACTGCTCCTCTACCTCCAGAACACTCATCTGTGGAGTCCTACACGGCATCATGCTCTTCTCCCATTCTTGTTAACATCTACATGCATTTATTGGGGGTGGGAGAAACTGTGAGAGACCATTGTCTCAAATACCAGCAATATGCAGATGATATCCAAGGCGTTCCCTTTCTTCAATGTGGATAGTGCCATCTCCCTACCTAGCTGAGATAAATGGCTGCATGGTAGGCAGTTGGCCGAAGCTCAACCAGGAAAAGAGATGGGATGTTGATGGGCATAGTGAAATACTTGTAAGACCTAGTATCCACTATCAATTTACCCTTCTGTGGAGGAGACTGCCTCTAATTTTTCAAATTGGTCTGCAGCTTATGGGTCCTCTTGGATTCTTTACAGATGCTGGATAATGATGCCCCCCCAAAAACATAGGCTTGGCTACCTCATGTGAAGTAGGGAGGAAAATTAGGTTATCAACCATTGGCCTGTTGTGACTCTGGTGACCCTCTTTTAGGAGGTGCTCTGAGACTACAATTGCACCATTGCAAGAACCTGGCTGAGTGATAGCAATGTGTTATAGGTGGACCATTGGTCTGACTCAGTATGGCCTTATGCTCTGAAGAAGAGTGGCAAGAGAACAAAGAGGAGGCTTACAAAGTGATGTGGAGGAATAGCAAAGATGAGGATATGATGCAAGAAGGGAGAGAATTTCAGATTTGAGGAAGAGAAAGTGAGAAGATAGAAAACAAGAAAGGTACACACAAGGAAAGAGAAACTTAGCTTCACAGAGACCATGCTGCTTAAATTGGAGAAAGCATTGCGGCCCGGAACGGCACATGAGACCTGTGGAAGCAGAATGATAGCTAAGGGACGTTCTAAGTACCTGAGTTAAGGCACAAAAAAATAGTGAGCCTGACACAGTTTATAAATTTGACCCTTATTAGATTTGCCATTGCAGTACACTGTTCCTCCATGTTTTTGATGTGGATTCTGGTGTGGTTCTTAACAAATCATTTTCACTAAAGACAGAAAAGAAGAGATTACTGGAAGTACAAGAAAAGCCTTATTTCAAACTTCATTGACTGGCTTAAAAATCTCTGCAAGAATTATCCTTTCCAATATTACCATTAGGAGACACCCTGGATAGCAGATATAGTTTCAAAATTGATTTGGCAAAATAACTTCTTACCAACATTTTCACACATGTTCCGCTGGCTTGTGAGTTTGGTACCTTGTGCACAGCCGTGTTCACTGCAACCTTAAATGTTTGTGTGGGGGAGTGAGGTGAGTGGGGTCAGAAGTTGGTTAAGGAACTGTGGCTCCAGTGGACCATTTTGTTTTTTGACCACAGAAGTTGAAACAGTCACCCTGTTCATGTCCTGTCTCTTTGCCTTGCCTTTGTCATCCTTGTTCTGTTAAATGGCTTTTAAAGTTCAACAACTTTGTGTTCATTTTGTTGTTGGGCCTGTTGTCCCTTCCGGTGGATTCTGGCTCTGTTTCTATGTCTCTGGCCCACTCTGTGCCTCGTTTACGGTTGTCAGCTTCTGAGCTGTGATGTATCACTTCAGTCGCCAATCGTGAAACTGACTAGGACTTGAAGCAAACACAAACGTTTTAAAACATCTAATGTTTTGTATCATTTTTGTGCTTACCCAAAAGTGTGGCTATTCCATCATCCTTTGCCAGTACTGCATTTTGAGAATTGTACAAAACCAAATTATGATTTTGCTGAAATAATTTTATCATGCAAATATCAAGTTTTTAAACATCAGTCATGTCCACCCATGCTATTTTTGGTCTATTGTGAAATCTGGTTTAGAAATTTTTTGCTTCTAAGTAATCAAAGTAGCTTCCCTTTATGGATTATTTTTTAGTGCACTGAGTAAAATAACAGTTGCCCTGTCCCTCCTCTCCCCTCTTCCCCCGCTTACCTCTGAAACTTCCTAAGCAGTTAACTTGATAGGATTACTCATTTTCATTGACTAGAATCATTTTAAAAATAAATTCTATCCGCAGTGGCGTAGTAGCAATCAGATAAATTGGATGCTTATAAAATGGTGAGCAAGCCTAAAATGGAAAACTGATGACCCGCAAACATTCTAGTTGCTCTAGAACCTTCTGTTGAGGAGGTGTGTTTCCTGCATTCAATAGGTGGAACAGAAAAAAGACATGAAATTTCCTGAAACAGAGATGCAAGTCAGGCTAAATTCCTTCAACTGCAGTGTCTGATACTGATTGATCTGTTTCTAGGGAGAATAGAAATAGAAGATCCTACTAGACCTATTCCCGAATGAGAGAAATTCAAGGTATAGTAGCACCTCAGAGTTATGAACATCAGAGTTACGAAACTGACCAGTTAACCACACGTCTCATTTGGAACCGGAAGTACTCAATCAAGCAGCAACAGAGACCCCAAAAAAAAAAGGCAAATACAGTACGGTACTGTGTTTAAACGTAAACTACTAAAAAAAAAAATAGGGGGAAAGTAACATTTTTCTTCTGCATAGTAAAGTTTCAAAGCTGTATTAAGTCAATGTTCGTTGTAAACTTTTGAAAGAACCACCATAATATTTTGTTCAGAGTTACAAACAACCTCCATTCCCAAGGTGTTTGTAACTCTGAGGTTCTACTGTATGTGTTAGATGTGGTCTGGAAGGACTAGATCAGTGGTCCCCAACCTTTCTGTGGGACTAGCATATTGCTATTCCCAGAAGACTGTGGCAGGTGCTGGACATCCTGCCGCCGAAATGCCACTGAGAAATGTTTCTCGGTGGCATTTCGGCGGGCTGTTCTCTGGCAGCTGCGCCTGGCAGTGGCGTTTTGGCAGCGCGCTGTCCTGTGAGTACACAAAAATGCCCCGGCAGGCGCCATGGCGCCTGTGGGCACCACGTTGGCGACCACTGGACTAGATGATGAGTTTGGCTAAATATTTGTCCAAGGATTCTAGCTCCTTCAGTGTCACAATATAGATGTTTGGAGCAAGTGCATGGAAATAGAACCTGTGCATTTGGTCATAGGCAGTATTTGACCCGTACTTGGTTATGTGATTTCCTTTTTTGGGCTACCCAAAAAGAATGAGTAGGTTTAGACCTAAAATCTTTCCAGAAGACTGCAGATGCAAATTTCCAGTGGAATCCCTGAAGATTATAACCAACTCTCCAGGGGAATTTTTGATTTTTCTGGTTTTCTGATGGATTTGGCAGAGCACTAACGAGTGAGTGGCAGAGGTTCCCAAGATTCCTCTGTCAAAACAACCATTACAAGAGTGCTATAGCTTAGCCTAACAACTGCTCTAAACGTATTCATGGACATGTTAATTCTCAATAGGAGCAAGCAATGAATAGTTATCCCTCAGTGAATCGCCTTTTAATTAGGAAGTTGACAACAATAGCTAGTTAAACAGTGAAATGCTTAAATGCCCATGGATTTGATTAATGCAAGCAAAGGCATTTCACGATCTACAGAGGCTGTGCCACCTAGGTGGGCGGCTCATAGACCAGGAAGATTGAAATTATTTCTGAGAAGAAAGGTCAAATATTTTTGTTTGACTGAAATTAATTGAATAAGAAATATAACGAAAGACCTAAGAAAGTGTCTGTCATATACTTCACCACTGGCAAGATTAGATATTCAGAACATGAGAAATATTCCTTCACTCCAAGAGCAGACATTTTAAACAACTTGGGCAGGGCAGTATTGATAACCTTAGAAACCATTCATAAACTGGTGACCTATAAATATTAGAGATAGTAACAAGAAAAATCAGCATCGAGGGAGGTGGATAATCATGATGTGCTGTGACTGGGTGCCGATGGGCCACACTGAGGATGTTGTACACAGGGCAGACTGCAAGGAATAGGGCAGAAGACAATCCCCCAACCTGGTGTTTTATTCTATACTTAGATTTACCAAGCCAGTAACAAAACAGCTTCTGTAATACCACACTGGTTTCCAAGAAGCCAGATACAGTCCCTTTTGAGCATTCCAGCCCTTGACTCCCATCTAGACCAAGTCTAATATAGTGAGAGGTTATTGAAAACCTGATTTACCGTATGTGAAGTCCACTAATCCCAAAGGACTGGACACTTTTCACTGGGTCAGTATGAGTTTCAGATCTTACCAATAATCATGCAGATGCCAATCCTTTAGTAACTAAAAGACTAAAAGCTTGATAATAAAAAGAAAAAGAAGAGAGTTGCTGTGGTCAAAAGATCAGTATACATACAGATGTGTAAAGTCCTTAGGTCAGTTTCATAGCAGAAATGTTGAGGTTGCTGATTTATAAAAGTCATTCTGGAATCAGTTTAAAAGGTTATAGTCCGATAGGCAGTCCTGGTGTAGAGTCTGTTCAAGTTCTTCCATGAGAATTCCAGAGTAATCCAAGGTAAACCTGGAGACTTCAGTCTTATGGCTTAGACCTTTCCTGTTAAAGTTTAAGCAGACCTGAGATGAAAAGGATCAGGCCTGAAGCTTTCTTTATTGTTTTATAGCAAGCTGATAAGCCTCTTGTCACAGTAGGACTTTCCCCTGAGGAAGAATAGGTAGTGCAGATAGTTGCTTTGAAGCTCATCTTCTATTTCCTATGCCTACACAGTTAAACTAGTTGTATTCATTCACATAAGGCAGGGGCTATCAACCTTCCTGAACTACTGTATCCCTTTCAGGAGTCTGATTTGTCTTGCAGATCCCCAAGTTTCACCTCACTTTAAAATTATTTGCTTACAAAGTCAGACACCAAAATACAAAGGTATCATAGCACACTATTACTGAAAAATTGCTTACTTTCTCATTTTTACCATATAATTATAAAATAAATCAATTGGAATATAAATATTGTACTTAGATTCCAGTGTGTAATATAGAGCAGTATAAACCAGTCATTGTTGTATGAAATTTTAGTTTGTACTGACTTCGCTGGTGCTTTTTATGTAGCCTGTTGTAAAACTAGGAAAATATTTAGATGATGTATCCCCTGGAAGACCTCTGCGTACCCCTAGGGGTACATGTACCCTTGGCTGAGAACCACTGACATAAAGCAATTAGCCGGTACTTCATTATAACATAGATAATCAAGTTGAAGAAGATTTAGATAATACTGCAGGAAACTAATAATATCTTACATCTTTGAGGTTAATTGAACTACCTGCATGCGTAATATAAGGCTATTAAGACATGAAAGGGAATTAGCATCTACAGGGTAATCTGGTTATGTTGTTAACTTCTAACAAGATACGGGTAAACACAGACAAATACACTTCGCATCTACCATTGATTTCTATTACTACAAATAAATGGGTTAATGATTGCTGATCTAGTACATCTCTTTGAAATTCAAATACAAGTAAATTGTCTTGATTACATTTCAGTGCCTTTTGTTGAGTTGTTGTGGGTCATACCCAAGTTGACCAGTCTGTTGGTGTCACAGGTACAAAGAACTGGGACATTAGAAACCCAACCTGGTTCAGGCTTTTAGATGCTGCTGCCATGTAAATGTTATATAATAACTAGAGGACAGCAAGAAAAATCTGAAGCTTTGAGGTGTTCATTTATTTTACATTCAGCTGCAGGTGTTTAACAAACAGTTTAGGCTCAAGGTATGCTAAAGAGCACTTTAACATTAAGATTACATTCAAGAAATTCAGTTGGAGGCATGTCTAATGTACAAGCCTCAGGAAATGACACTTGATTTACATCTCAAACTTGTGAAAGAAGCATCAAAATCCCTTTTGTGAGGACAGGATAAATTCTCAGACACCAAGAAAGAAAGAAGAATATACATTTGGATGATTTAGGATCTCTTATTGAAGATAACCTTTCCTGTTAAATATTGGCAATTATTGTACATTTTATGATTCTGTTCAGTTAAAAGGCTAAGTGGCTATTTAAAGTGCAGAAGGATGTCTTGCACTGGCCCCATTTTAAGTTTGAATTATGCTTTATAAACTGGGTTGTTTGAATACTTATGTAGTCGAACGCTTGCTTAAATGAAATGCTTGTCTTTGGATGACACCCATGTCACAATTCACAGTGCCAACGATGTGGCACTTACATTTTCTATTGAACTTCATAGCTGTTTTGACTGTCTTGCAGAGCATATGATGAAAATGCCTGCAATATGATCATATTTGCTATACAATTTTTGGGGCAACAGTCCTGTACTAGAGGGTAGACTTTAAAATTAAAAATGTTTAGTGTATGAAATCTTAAGGCTGCTGGACCAGGTGTGTAGAGGAGGCTGCTGCAGTATTTGTTAATTTGACATTTTTCCTGTAGTGTTAGTATCTAGCTAAATGTTTAAAAATCACATACACTTCTGCATGACTAGCAGACTTCCTAGGAAAGGGAGAAGTAAAGCTGTGGATATGTTTCAAAGCATGAGTGAGGATATGTTTCCAAGCATGAGTGAGGTGGATGAGGCAAACAGTAGTTCAGGAAAGTCACCACAAACACGGATGAGGGGAATTCTTTTTGCAGATGAATGCAAAAAGGTGCCAAAATGTTTGTGGCCAATCTTATTTGATGTCTGAGGAAATCAAGAAACTTTTTCAAACATTTTTAATCTACTTCTTCCTTTTCTTTCTCTTTGAAGATTATAGGTGACTAGGCTTGAGTTCTCTGATTTCTCACAGACAGGTTTCACTTTCTGGATCGTGACGAGATTTTAATTGAGGCTGTTGTTAAAGCTTTCTTTTAACATCATGTATTTAACTCAAGAAACACTTGGGAGTCAATGTCTTTGTAAGTAGGTCAACACCATTGGCTTCCCTTTTAATTAAAGGCTGAGAGAATTCTCAGCCCACATCTGAGACTGCTAAAGTTCTTCAGCAAAACCAAAGATCACCAGACATGGCATTCCCAAAACAAGCAGAAAAAGCTTTCAGACTGCCTTTCTTTTCATATAATGAAGCAAAATCACCACAAATCAATTTATTTAACATCTAACAGGGCATAGGAGTTTAACTCTGAATATAAATATTATTTTATATGTGAGGGAAAAGACTCTTTGAAATGAAGCTGAAACCTTTCCAGCTATTAACGTGTAACTTTATTTCCATGTATTAAATTCTTAATGTCCCCCTAAATACAATAGTTTCAGATTAGTGGCCTCTCAATAAGAAATATAATTCATCAAGGGGTTATAAGGTCTCCTCTTCCTCTCAAAGCTCAATAAAAGCTAAAAAATTTAGAGCCTCATATTGGGTTTATCAAGGATGTTTGAGTACTCAATGTCTTTGTACCCAAATAAACCTTAAGACCTATGAGTTGACTACTTGGCCAGGTGCCTTAGTTTAGCTTCCTTCTGAGGCATGAGACTGAAAAGATGTAGGTTACGTCTATAAGGCACCAACAAAACAAAACCACTGTGCGGCAGGTTGCATTACGGCTAAAAATAGCAGTGTAGAGGTTCCAGCCTGAGCGGTAAAGACGCAGCAAAGGCGGAAGGTCTTGGATTCCAAGGTCCAGCCCAACCAGGAAGATACAGACTGCTCTTTTTAGTGCCATAGCACATGCCCTGTGAGACCAAGTCAGTTGGGCTCTAAAACTAATTGCCTTTTTGTGTTTTTTTATTTTATTTTTATTTTTATTTTATTTGTCGTGTAGACATACCCGTAATGGTCTGCTCAAATACAGCTGTTTGCGTGTTCCCTATAGTTCATTGTCAAGACAAAGGATGCATGGTTTCTTCTTGTATTTTCTTAATAAAACCTTTATCTAGTTTAATCTTTACAATGCCTGTGTCTTCAGACTATTTTCCCCCTGTGATATTTCTATAACTTCACTCTTCCTATTTGGTATGATCACTCTGATCATCTAACTCAGAATTATTGGGACACCATGGCAGTTCTATGATAAAAACAATACCGAAAAACAAACTAGAGGATTTTGTGCTCAGAGGTGTCTTGGACATCCTAAGAAATCTCACTGTCAGGAAGTTTTCTTTCACCTGTAGTCCATTTTACCATCTTAAAGAATTCTTCTTCATCCTTGGTGTTTACCTCATTTCAGATATTTTCAGACTAATGATCCACTTTGCTATCCCTTTCCCAAGTACTTGCTCTTCCTAATATTTTCACTCTTTTTTCTCAAAAGTCACTCTGACTAGTTTTATTGCTGTTGTCTGATTTCCTCAGAACTTGTCAATAGCATTATAGTATTAGCACGCAGAACTGAATGCAAAATTGTAGGTGTGGCTGCACCAGAGCCTCTCTCCAAAGCTTGAAAATCCATGTACCTATGAAGAGTAGGAAGCTTTCCCAGATGCATGCTGCCAACTTCTACATAATCTAAGTGTAACAGGGTTGGCTGCTTCCTTCGTGCCCCTTTGTGGCTAGGGTTGGCTCTGTGGTCCTCTGCCTCCTTTTCAGTAATGCAATAACTTAATGCAAGCTCACCTCTTTCAATAGTACCTCTCTATGGGCCTGGTTTATGAAAACCTAACACAAATCCATTTATCACCCGCATTGTAAATATTCATTAGAATCATAGAATATTACAGTTGGAAGAAACCTCAGGAGGTCATCTAGTCCAACCTCAACTAAATCATTCCAGCCAGGGCTTTGTCAAGCTGGGCCTTAAAAACTCTAAGGATGGAGATTCCACCACCTCCCTAGGTAACCCATAACAATGCTTCACCACCCTCCTAGTGAAATAGTGTTTCCTAATATCCAACCTAGACCTCCTCCACTGCAACCTGAGACCACTGCTTCTTGTTCTGTCGTCTACCACCACTGAGAACAGCCTAGCTCCATCCTCTTTGGAACCCCCTTCAGGTAGTTGAAAGCTGCTATCAAATCCCCCCTCACTCTTCTCTTCTGCAGACTAAATAACCCCAGTTCCCTCAGCCTCTCCTCATAAGTCATATGCCCTAGCAACCTTTTGAAGTGATAAACACCCATTTTTTCATGGTCTGTGTGTATAAAACATCCTCACTGCATTTTCCACTTGAAGTGAGCTGTAGCTCATGAAAGCTTATGCTCAAATAAACTGGTTAGTCTCTAAGGTGCCACAAGTACTCCTTTTCTTTTTGCTAATCATTTTTGTTGCCCTCCGCTGGACTCTCTCCAATTTGTCCACATCCCTTCTGTAGTGGGGGGACCAAAACTGGATGCAATACTCCAGTTGTGGCCTCACCAGTGCCGAATAGAGGGGCATAATCACTTCCCTCAATCTGCTGGCAGTGCTCCTACTAATACAACCCAATATGTCGTTGGCCTTCTTGGCCACAAGGGCACACTGCTGACTCATATCTAGCTTCTCATCCAGTGTAATCCCCAGGTCCTTTTCTGCAGAACTGCTTCTTAGCCAGTCGGTCCCTAGCCTGTAGCGGTGCATGGGATTCTTCAGTCCTAAGTGCAGGACTCTGCACTTGTCCTTGTTGAACCCCATTAGATTTCTTTTGGCCCAATCCTCCAATGTGTCTAGGTCATTCTGGACCCTATCCTCCAGTGTATCTATCTCTCTTCCCAGTTTAGTGTCATCTGCGAACTTGCTGAGGGTGCAATTAATCCCATCATCGAGATCATTAATAAAGATGTTGAACAAAACCGGCCCCAGGACCGAGCCCTGGGGCACTCCGCTTGATACCAGCTTCCAACTAGATATTGAGCTGTTGGTCACTACCTGTTGAGTCCGACAATCTAGCCAGCTCTCTATCCACCTTATAGTCCGTTCATCCAATCCATACTTTAACTTGCTGGCAAGAATACTGTGGGAAATCATATCAGAAGCTTTGCTAAAGTCAAGATATATCACATCACCACTTTCCCCATATCCCCAGAGCCAGTTGTCTTATCATGGAAGGCAATCAGGTTGGTCAGGCATGACTTGCCCTTGGTGAATCCATGTTGACTGTTCCTTATCACCGTCCTCTCCTGCAAGTGCTTCAAGTGGATTCTTTGAGGATCTGCTCCATGATTTTCCAGGGACTGAAGTGAGACTGACCGGTCTGTAGTTTCCCGGGTTCTCTTTCTTCCCTTTTTTAAATATGAGCACTATATTTGCCTTTTTCCAATCATCTGGGACCTCCCCTGATTGCCACGAATTTCCAAAGATAATGGTCAGTGGCTCTGCAATCACATCAGCCAACTCCCTCAGCACCCTTGGATGCATTAGATCTGGACCCATGGACTTGTGCATGTCCAGCTTTTCTAAACAGTCCTTAACCTGTTCTTTCACTACTGAGGGCTGCTCACCTCCTCCTCGTACTGTGTTGCCCAGTTCGGCAGTCTGGGAGCTGATCTTGTCTGTGAAGACCGAGGCAAAAAAAGCATTGAGTTCTTCAGCTTTTTCCACGTTATCTGTCACTGTGTTGCCTCCCCCATTCAGTAAGGGTCCCATACTTTCCCTGACCACCTTGTTGCTAACATACCTGTAGAAACCCTTTTTGTTACCCTTCACATTCCTTGCTAGCTGCAACTCCAATCATGCCTTGGATCACCGTACATCTCTGCCCTCGATGCTCCACATAGCAGTGGCTTCAGCCACACCTACACTCTTTTTTTAGTCCTTTTCTCTCCCTGTGGTCCTGGACAGCTACCCCAGCCCTTCTAGCTGCAGTGCAAACCTGCTTCTCTCTCCCCTTCCTCCCATTCCCCGCCGCCCCCCCCCCCCCCCCACGCTTGGAATAGCGTTGCCAGCAGAATATCCCTCACACTCATTGCTTCTGCTGCTCAGAGCTTTCCCAAGTTGCAACTGCAGTTTTCAGTGCTACTATTGGGAATCTTGACAAGATTTAGAGCTTTACTCTGTTGCACTTGGCTTTTGCCATTCAAATTATTACCAACACTGGAGCTACACAGTAGAGAGGGATCCCAAAACCATAGGCTAGGGATGGGATAGCTCAGCAAAGTCCTACAGCACTAGAAGCCTTGAGGCTGTGGAATGAAGAACGGGGGAGGGACTCTGCATTTCAGATATCTGGATTAGCTGGAGATTACCAGAGACTAAACCCTGATAGGACTCTCCACATATTTTCCCAGAAGCTGGAGGGTGGCTTGATTTTTTTTTTTTTTTTTTTTAAACCTGGACATTGCCCTTGGACAAAAAGGCCCCTCTGTTTAGTTCTCTGGCTGTTAGGTGCCTATTACATTTTTCAAAATTGGGATGGTAGATGGGAGAGGGGTAGTAAGAGAAGGAAAGACTAATTTTCGCAAAACAGTAGAATTAGCTGAGAGATTTGGGGCAGAAGTAAAAAAAAAAAATCAGATAATATTCTATTATACTAAATAAAGAGGTAGAGGAGTGACAGAAAAGAGGAAACTGACACTGAAAACAGTGCAGGGCGGGGGAGGAGGAAGATAACCCATCATATATTATAGAAACTGGAATGAAGCCAGGAAGGGAATAAGGTAAAACAAAAGCAAGAGTTGCTGTTTTATAAGAAATGTATTAAATACCATACACGTCAGTTTACACCCTTTAAAATGGTAGGGCCATGGCTTGTAGGGGAAGGAGAAGCATGGTATCGCAGGTATTTTTCATCTGTCTAGTAGACATCAGGAAATCAAGACTTGAAAAACGTATCCTGTTCCATGAGATAAGCTGGGGAATATCACTCTGTAACATGCTAGTGTTAATAGTAGAGTAGTCTCTCCAGGGAAGGGATAGAAGACCTGGAGAATGTAGTAGTATGGATAATTTTGCATTGACTGGAAGATGGACTCAGATAAACTAATTGTTCTTTTCTATCACCAACTTTGATGACTGTATGATCGGGCGCTATGCAAAGTTTCCTACGTCACTCTGCCACAGCACCATGAGCTTTGTGTGCAGATAGAAACTTAATATTCCCATCTGATTCTCTTGAGTAGTGATGAAAGGCTAGTGAACAAACAGTGGGCCACCTGACCTAAGTGATAACTTATTCTTGGGCATTTAAAGGATGTTTAAATATGGTTGTCATATTTCCAAACGCATGGAACAAAAACCAAGGGTAATTGGGGTGGCCTTGGGATATGTTTCAAACTTTGGAAAAAATATCTGATGGTTAAAAGACTGTTGGGCCCAAATAAGATGACAAGGATTATAATACCCAGCTCCTAGATAGCACTTTTATCAGTAGATATTAAAGCACTTTATAAAGGCGATAAGTATAATTAATTGTGAGGGCAACTGTTAATTGTGACCCAATACTTAACAATACAGGAAAAGAACAGGTTAAAGAATATTTAGATAAGGTGTTTTCAAGTCAGCAGGGCCAGCTGAAATTCATCCTAAATTACCTAAAGAATTTGCTGAAGCAATTTCTGAAACATTAGCAATTATCTTGTAGAATTCATGGAGGATGGGTGATGATCCAGAGGATCGGAGGACAAACATAATATCCGTCTTTAAAAAGGAGCGAAAGGAGGTCCTGGGGATTATAGACCAGTCATCTTAACTTCAATACCCTGAAATATACTGGTACAAATTATTAATCAATTTGTAAGCACCTACAGGAAAATCAGGTTCTAACCAAAATAGATTTGTCAAGAACGAATCATGCCAAACCCACCTAATTTCCTTCTTTGACAGGGTAACTGATCTAGTGGATGGGGGAATCAGTAGACGTGATTTACCTTGACTTGTAAGGCTTTTGACACAGTTGCACGAGACATTCTCATAAGCGAACCAGGCAAATTTGATGGTGAAATTAATATAAGGTGGGTGCATAATTGGTTGAAAAACTATACCCAGAGTAATTATCAATGTGTCACTATCAAATTCGGAGGACATGTCCTGTGGGGGTCTTTCCTGGGTCTGGTATTCACTATTTTCATTAACATATTGGGTGATGGAGGAGAGAGTACGTTTATAAAATTTGCAGATGACATCTAACTTTGGAGGACAGGGTTAGCATTCAAAATGATCTTGATAAATTTGAGAATTGGTCTGAAATCCATAAGATAAAATTCAATAAAGAAGTGCAAAGTACTACAGCTTGGAAGGAAAAATCAAATGCACAAATACAAAAAGGGGAACAACTCTTTAGGCAGTAGTACTGCAGAAAAGGATCTGGAGGTTCTAGTAGATCACAGATTGAATATCAGGCAATGTGATGCATTTGCGGAAAAGGCAAATATTATTGTGGGATGTATTAACAGGAGTGTTGTATGTCAAACACAGGAGGTAATTGTCCTGCTGTACTCTGCACTGGTGTGGCCTCAGCTGGAGTACTGGGTCCAATTCTGGACACACTTCAGGAAAGTTCGCAAAAAGAAAAGGAGTACTTGTGGCACCTTAGAGACTAACCAATTTATTTGAGCATGAGCTTTCGTGAGCTACAGCTAAGTTGTGGACTAATTAGAATTCCAGAGGAGAGAAACAAAAATGGTAAAAGTTAGAAGACCTGACCTGTGAGGAAAGGTTTCAAAAAAGCTGAGCATGTCCAGTCTTGAGAAAAGAAGACTGGGGGGGGAACCTGATAAGTCTTCACCATCCTTTTTGTAACTGCCCTTAACATATTTGATCAGTGGTTTTCCACGTCCACTGAAAAAGTTGGTCATTAAGTAAATTGCTTAGTTTGCAGCAAGGGAGATTTAGATATTAGAAAAATATTCTAACTATAAGGATAGTTAAGAACTGGAACAGATTATGTAGGGAGGTTGTGCAATCCACATAACTGAAGGTTCTTAAGAACAGGCTTGGAAAAGACCTCTCAGAGATGGTCTAGGTATACTTAATCCTGCCTCAGCACAGAGGGCTGGACTAGATGACCTCTCAAAGTGACTCTGTTCCAGTTTTACAGATGGGGAAGTAGAGGCACAGACATGAAGTAAGTTGCCAAAAGTCACCCAGTAAGCCAGTGGCAGAGCAGGGAATAGAACCCAGGGCTTCTGAGTCCCAGCCCATTGCATCCCAAGAGCAAAATACCCATATCAATATTAAATAATATGACTAAAAATGAATATATGCTAGAGACTCTAGGCAAGCCAAGTGTTTTCTGACAGGTGTTTTTAACAATTGAAATAGTTACAGGAATGTGTTACTCAATTGTGCCTATGGTATTTTGTTTAGTTTTTTAAATGCATGTCAAGATCTTTCTAGGAACAAAAAAGGATCTTTAAGTGCTGGTAGGCAACTCTGTTCCATCTTTCTGAATCTTCCATCTAATTACAGCTTTTTTGCTTGTTCTTTTATGTTCACTTGGAAGCCTGGGCTGTTGCAGTTCTTTCATTTCTTGTACAATTTGTTTATGGACAAACAACTTGGAGGTAGTATAGAGTGGCTCAGCCAGAATATGTGAGCTTAGATTGTGAGCTCCTTGGAGCGAGAGCTGCTGCTTTTGCATGTTTGGAAGGGGCCTAGTACGTAGTGGGGCACTACAGTTAATTTGAAGGTTACATTCTTTGTTGCTTCTTTAAGCCAAGCACATTGCATACACCAGGGTTTCTTTGCATCCCTCTGTTCTCCACAAACTCCTTGTGTGCAATCTTTCCGTCCCCTTCTATTTCAAGAACTCGCTGCAACCTCCCCACCCTTCCCTTATTCCAGGGCTGTGTGCCCCTATTCCACCCTCCCCACATATTAGGGTTCCCCATTCTCCCATGCCAAGGCTTTGTGGCTCCCATTCCCTCTTTCTCCCTCCATTCCAGGATGTCTCTCATTAGCCCTCCTGCCTGGGGTTCTGTGTGACCCCCATCTTCCATATCAGGATCCCCATCCTCCCTTCCCCATGCCAGGGCTGTGTGCCCCCATTTCCCCCCCCTTGTGTACTCCTCCCCCAAACCAGAGGATCTGTGTTCTCCCACCCTTATAGCAGGATCCCCCCATTCTCTCCCGCATGCCATGGGCTCTCTATGCACACTCCCACCCCCAATTATTATTTCTATCCCTTCTATCTGGGAGCTAAGTCATTCAGGGTGTCAGCATGTTAAACTCTGAGACGATGGGCAGAGATGAGATGGGGTGTCAGCCAGTTCTTTGATGTATAGACAGTTGCTGAGGTGCATGAAGTTATTGCTCTGCTATATAGATGGCATGGGCTCTGTGTCCCCCACTTTCCCCCTTTTTTGATTTGGGAAAATAAAAAAAAGTAGGGTTCTCTCCATTGATGCCTCTGAAATTGTGGAATTGATGAGATGCAGCATTCAAAAGTTATTGCATTTTGTCCGTCAGACAACTGGAGAAATGGCGTCAAGTTGGTTGTAAGGCCTTGCAAGTTCTACCGTGCTTGTCCAAAAAAATAATTGCTAGTCTATGTAAGAATGGTGATACTGGGTCAGACCAATGGTCCATCTAGGCCAGTATTCTGTCTGACTATGGCCAGTGCTAGATGCCTCAGAGGGAATGAACAGAGCAGGGAAATTATGAGTCATCCATCTCCTGTCGTCAAGTCCCAGCTCCTCGCAATTGGAGGTTTAGGGACATCTGGGGCATGGGGTTGCACCCCTATCATCTCGGCTAATAGCCATTCATGATCCTCTGTGAACTTATCTAATTCTTTTGTGACCCCATTTATACTCTTGGCCTTCTCAGCATCCCCTGGCAATGAGTTTAACACGTTGACTGTGTTGTGTGAAGAAGTACTTCCTTATGTTTTTTTAAAGTTGCTGACAATTAATCAGGTGATCCTTACTTATTGTGTTGTTATGTGAAGGGGTAAATAACAATTTTCTATTCACTGTCTCCATACCATTCATGACTTTGTAGACTTTTATCAGATCTGCCCGTAGTCATCTCAGAATAGCTTAGCAGACAGCATAATGAAATTGTAAGTTAAATAAGTCTCTTTGATGGGAGCACTGAGCCTAGGGGTGGCTCTGGGGGATCAGATTGTTGCTTTGATGGGTGTGTGGGTGGAGGAGATGGGAACAGGGAATGGGGGTGGGGAAATTGGAATCATGTTTTGCTAAGGGCAGGAATGGGAACAGGGGCACAAGTGTAAGGCTCTGTGGTGTCAGAGCTGGGAAGGAGGATACTAAGGAAGGAAACTGGACACCGAATTGTTTGCACCTTTGGACTTAGGGTATTGTTGCTCTCTGATGCCAGAAGGACCAGGGAAGTAAGTGGGTGAAGGAATAAGCCCCCTAACACTCTTCCTTTAACATACCATGTGTGGTATTCCAAGTTTTGCTAGCACAGTGGCTAGAGTCCTATGGTTACTTCCTAACCCGTTAAGCTTATTTTAATCGGCTGTGCTCCCAGATGGCTTTCTCTTAGTTCAGAATCTAGAGGACTGTTCAAATTTGATTTATCTTAAGTGGTATAACATGGTGGGGAATGTCATTCAGATTTTAATTTTGGTTTTAATCCAGCACACTATGGCCAAAACTTTATGTACAGGCTGTTTCTTGTAAGATTGATTATATTTGGTTCCCTTTCTTTTGCTGCAGAGTGAGCTATCAGAGAACAAAATTACTACACTGTTCTTAGAGCAGAGCTTATCTCCTCAGATGCTGGTCCACAAACAATGAAAGTAAATGATGCAGAGCCTTGTTGGGTTGTGCTCCATAAGAAATACAGCGAAGAAAACACTTGTTGTGAAGGAATAAAAACATTAGTTCAAGCCATCATACTTTCAATCCTCTGACAGTGTTAAATGTGGAGTTACAGAAGCATTTTTAAAATGGTAATTAGTACCCCTCTGCATCTGAACAGGGCAGAATGACTCTCATATACTGGTCAAGAAAGGAGTAAGTTTGAAGATAGCTGGATCCCACAAATTTCAGACACCCCTAGAATTTTACCATGTAGCCTGTGTCCTCTCTCCCCCTAAACAGACTCTTCTTCCAACCTACTAGACACACACTTGTCGTCTTCCCACTCTTGACTCCTTGATTTTTCTCTCTAGTGAGTCAGCCCAGCCTGCCCCAGCAGGTACGTCTGGCACCTTTCAGGTGTTGGATAGGCATACCCATGCCAGCTTTATATAGCTAGCACAGCTAAAACCAACAGTAAAGATGCAGAGGCATGGGCTCCCATGTTGGCTAGCCGTGCAGTATAACAGGAGGACCATCCTGTGGTGCCATGTCTTGACTGGTAACTTTACTTGTGCTAACTAGATTAATGTTTTTGCAGGTATGCCTACCCAACGTGAAATCACACCTTCAATTGCCATGTAGACACCCTGTTAAACTCAGGTCCCATACAGCCCAGGATGCTACTTTAATCCACCTTGCTGTCATTGAATCTGAGTTGGACACTAATATTTAAACACAGTGACTCCACTTTGGCACTATTGTACTAAAGTATTTGGCCTTTTGGCATAATTTTTTAGAAGAAAAGCTTTACAAAAGTTATATGTAGATTGTCTGCTATAAATATGCAGTCTAAGTACATTATAAAACATTATTGGAAAAACATCAAAATATGGGGCTTTATAAAGTTTAACTATCATAAGGGCCTTGTGTACTCCTTTGTGCAATGAGTCCAGATTCTGTGAAGATACTAACTTATTGTATCTCCATGAAATACTCTTCATTCCTGTCCTTCCCATCCCCAAACATACAAACTATGGCTCACAGTTGAAAATATGCAGTAATGCGCTCGCGTGCGCGCACACACACCCTATTCCCCTCTATCCCCCCATGAATTATCTGTGCAGTTCATACATTTTATCACCAGTACTGTAGATTATTAGGATTGATGCTCTCATACCTTATGATGCATGTGGGAACCAGTGTTGCCATCTCTTAATGGAGATGGACTCTTCAGATAAGTTGTTTCCATAACTGTAAGCTTTTTTTTAAAAAAATGTGGACAGGAAGTTAGTCTAACTCGCAACCGTAGGTCCATGGCTGCTTATTCAATACGTTCAGAGCAGCCCATACCATGTATGGGGGTCCCTCATTTACCACCTCAGAGATCCACCTAGTAGTTTAGGATGCTCCAGGAATAGTGTAAGGATCTGGGAATGTACAAGGTAAATTTTCAAAACCAACTTACCTCTGGCCTTCTTGCTTTCTGGTTCAGCCATTCATATTAGCATGGTTTTTGAATGAAGTTCTGTGAGAATGATGAATAAATTAAGAATGGATTTTAAATGTGTTCTGAAGTCTATGTAAAGTAAGAACTGCATCAGTATGTCTTGCAGCTCCTGGGCCTGCTGACCCAGGACATTAAACATTGAGATGTCACAAAAATGGCAGGATATCAACAGGTTATTTTAAAATAGTAGCGGATGCCCACTGAGCATGCTAAGAATTGGCTTTCCAGTTACTTCTGTAACTTTTGGAGCTTTATAATTCAGCCCTGTTTCCTCAAAGAGCTGACTCCTCAACAAGGGCTGTTCAGAGTAACCATGAATTTCAGCATTCAGAAAAAATGTGAGACACTTCTCCAAGCTAACTGTCCTGCAGTAACTGTTTTTGTTTGTTTTTTTTTAAATGCACACACATTCTCTCTGCCTGGAGAATAGACTGATAGAAGAACTAAGTGCTTGATCCTGAAAAGTGCGGCACTCTCTGGTCTGATCCAGCAGAACACCTAAGAACATTCTCAGCTTTAATCAAATGGGTAGTAGAGTTGATTTCTGTGGAACTTGTTCTCATGCTTAAAGTGGTTTGTGCTAAAATATTATTTTAGTGGATCAGGCCCATAGTGCTTAGCACCTAGCAGAATTGATTCCTGAGATTGTATTTGTTTGTTCTAAAACGGGTGTTCAGGCACTACAGTGACATGGACTAGCTCTTCCAAGAAAACCAAATGGGAGCAGTACCTGACGATTCAAAATTAAGATAAATAATGGCAAACTATAAATGGACAAAAAAAAAATCAATAAATGCTAGAGATAATCTTGATACTCTCAGTTGTCTATATTTAAAGCAGATATTTTCCCCCAAAACAGGTGATTTTGTACATCTAATGTGGGACCTCTCTGTACTAAACTGGCTATAAGTTATGTAACTGATCTAGTGCCATTGCAATAAAACTTTCACACAAACTACATATTTTGAACTCCTTTGTATTAACCTGAATATCAAGGCATTTGGTTTAAAGACTCTTATTAGCTAGTTGAAGAATATAAGTGAAATGGTGAAGAAATTAACTCCATAATGTAAGTCTTGGATAAATGACAATACAACAAGGAACAACAAGGGAAGAAACAATATGTCAATAAAAGAAGCAGTGTAGACAAAGTGCAGTTGGAGCGAGTAAGCAGTACTCTTGTTAAATGTAGCCTGTGTAAGAAAACATCAGGCAAAATCATAAAATCTCTCATTTTGTACATTTTACGGCTGTTAAAATTAGCAAGGGTATATCTACACTTAAAATGTTACAACGGCCCCACTGTAGCATTTCAGTGTGGACGCTACCCACGCTGACAGGAGGGAGTCTCCTATTGGCATAGGTAATCCACTTCCCCAAGAGGTAGGTAGGTCAGTGGAAGAATTCTTCTGTTGACTTAGTTCTGTCTACACTGGAGGTTAGGTCGGCTTAACTAAGCTGATCAAGAGTGTGGATTTTTGACACCCTCCAGTGATATGGTTAAGCCAACTCAGTTTTGTAGTGTAGACCAGGCCTATGTGTGCATGTGTTTTGAAGTGACTAGCGCAAAATGCTTTTAGAAAATACACTGTAACGTTGTGTACAACCAAATTATTACAAGTAAACAATAGATGATCACATGTATTTTAAAAAAAAAAAAGTTGATCCTTGTGGTTCTTGGACAATAAATCACTAATTTTATGGAATCTCCTGAATACATAAATAAATAAGGGTTAGTTTGAGGGTCCTGTGGCATTGCATTACTAATAGTCAATTATATTATAATAATGGATGGTCTGAATTGTCTATAGCTTATTAAAATGATGATGCACAGGGGTTTTGCCGTGTGATGGTGCCAGGTTGATATATAAATCACAGATGATTTATGAAGTAGTAGTGTCCCCATAGGTGGACCACTCTAGGAGTCTTCATGTCCCTGCACCTCAGATCTGAAATTTTTGGTAGCAGTGTCCGTTTGGCCCTCACATGCGCTCTCCCCATCTCGTACTGTGCTCTGTTGCTATATAGCGCTATGTGGGCAAACCTCCCTCTGTTCTTTCTCAACTGCCGTTGGCCTGAAACTGAGCCTTAGCAGAGCCCCTTAAAAGAGATTCTACCCAGTGTTTTTCTTAATAATTTTTCCTTAGTAGTAATAGAGCTTCAGTTAATGTTAGTACTTCCTTCTTTTCTTTTTCTTTTTTTAAATATATAAATATATATTTTATTTCGCTTGTAGAATAGTTATCTCCTTAGTATAAATTAGATTTCCCTAGCTCTTCCTTTTTGGGAAGTAACCCTTGAAAAGGGTATGCCCAGGTTTAACTGCTGCCTCTCATGTCGGGAAGCCATTTCTGTCAGCGACAGTCATTTCTGCTGCATTTGCTGCCCTGGAGAGGCACACATGCTTCCAGAAGTGTCTCAAAGTAAAATTTGGAACCAGAAAGAGCCATGAACTAAAATTAAGACTGCTCATGATGGAAAGCTCACTCTGACCAGCCTCCAACCCTTGGCCCGGGACGCACTCCGGACAGCAGTCCCTGTCAAGACTGATCCCGTCTACATCGTCGGATCAACACTCTCTAATGACTTCAAAGACGAAATCCTCAGATTCCTCTCAGAAAGTCTTGAAAAAACAGGCCACAAGTTCCTGAACAGGGAATTGGCCAAGAGAAAGAGGTCCCTGGCACAGTCGATAACCTCTACTAACTGACCCTCGACCAGGTACCTATGAGGTTGCAAGATCCTCCTTTACCAGTACCATGGATAAGCCCAAAGGCCTTAAGAGGGTGGCTCAGGCAGAATGGTACTGTTGGGAGAAAGGAGTGATGAAGGCTGACCCAGTTCCTCTAAAATGGAAACGAAGGAGTCTTCTAGACAATCAGTACTGCATACACCAGCATCACAAAAGGTTGTGGCGACACCTGGTGGCCATTCCTCACAATGCAGAGAGCCTCTGGTACCAACAGCTCTCTCCACTTCAATGGCACCTACTCAACTGACCCCAGCGGGTGCTGATGGCTGTTCCAGTACCACAGGAATTTTGGTTCCCCAAAGACTTGATGGTCTCAGATACCTGAATCACCCTTACTAGGCACTGACATAACCATAGTATGGGTTATGCCTAGGTCCCTGGACTTCCATGCAGTACCAAGACATTCTACTCAACCTTCCATGACTGCTTCACCTGTCAAGTGATGATGAGGAAGATAATGGGGATGACCTATACTCAGTGTCATTCCAAGGTTCTCCATTACAGCACCAGGGAGCTAGCTGGGTGGAAAGTCATGTATCTTCAATCTATCTGCAGAGTTGAAGAGACCCACCCAGTTGGTATGGACATCCTTGGATGCTTCCACCCATGCCCTCTCTCACCACCTCAATGGCCATATTGGGACCCACAGGTGGCATATAGACAACAGTTTTTGAGGAACTCTAGTACTAGTCGTCCAGAGAGCTAGAGGAAAACAGTCTCCTTTAGCTTCAATAGCCAGACCACCTGATCCTCAAGAGGAGACCTTTGAGGAACAGGAGGAGAGACTAGACAAGGAAGCCACTCAGGTGACCAACATTTCTTCTTCATCTCCTGATAAGGTGGCCATGCTTCCCACACCAACTACAACAGACCACTTCAAGCAATTTCAAGACCTCTTTAATAGGGTAGCAGATTTCCTGCGAATCCTGCTTAATGAAGTCATAATCACAGTGCAAACTGTTTGACATAATCAGCAAATATTGCATTCCCCATCAATGAGGCACTGCTTGATTGGGTGAAAACTATATGGCAGACACCACCCACAATACCTCCAACGTGCAGAAGGGTAGACAAAAATATTGTGTCCTATAAAGATGGAGACTTTTTTTTATTTTTTTTCATCCATCCCCTAATTCACTAGTCATTGATGCAGTTAATGAACATGGCAGACAGCACCACGCTAAAATGACACCAATAAGGACTGGAAATGACTGGATTTATTTGGATGTAAATTATATTCCTTATCCACTCTAGAATTTAAGATCGCTAACTATCAAGCCCTCATGCCAAAACACAACCATACCAATTATTCGGTGTTTGCTCATCCTACAATGAAAAGATTTCTTAAAAGGTATGGGTAACCTCTACCTTTGAATCAGAGATCTTACACCAGTATGGGACCTTAATCTTGTCTTAAACTGTCTGATAAGGTCACCCTTTTAGCCTGTGGCCACTTGCTCACTTCTACACCTCTCTGTGAAAACTGCATTCCTCATGGCTATCACATCTGCTCGGAGAGTGGAGGAGAGAGGGGGCTCTCATGGTATATCCTCTCCCTTTACAATTTTCTTCAAGGACAAGGCCACATTGCGGCCACACCCCAAATTCCTACCAAAATACCTTCAGCCTTCCACGTAATCAACTTACTCACCTTCCAGCATTCTTTCCTAAACTACACCGGGATAAAAGGGAGGCAACACTGCACACACTTGATGTCAGGAGAGTGTTAGCCTTCTATTTGGAAGGGACTAAGCCTTTCAGAAAATCTCCAAGACTATTGCTCTCCATCGCAGACAGATCTAAGGGATCCCCGATATCTATGCAAAGGCTCTCTAGATGGATGTCGGAATGCATTAACTACTGCAATTGCACGCATGACTTACAGCCCCCTTTGAGAGCCTGAACGCACTCTACAAGATCTCTGTCAACTTCTATCCTTCCTCAATAATGTTCCAATCACAGAAATATGCAGAGCAGCGACTTGGGCATCTACTCATACGTTTGTCAAGTATTATGCAATCACTCGTGATTCAGCATCTGATGTGACACTTGGTTTGACTGTATTATCATCAATATTGGACTCCGCTCCGATGCCCCACCCTTCCATCAGGGACACTGCTATAGAGTCACCTAGAGTGGATTACCCATAGGGACATGAATTGAAGAAGAGGAGGTTACTCATCTTGTGTTGTAACTGAGCTTCTTCAAGATGTGTCTCCTTATGGGTGCTCCACTACCCACCCTGCTCTTGTCTGCTTTGAAGCTCTTATATATGAGCTGCAGTAAAGAAGGAACTGAGGGTGGTTTGCCCATGCAGCGCTATTCAGCAACAGAGCACAGTGCAAGGGCCAAACAGACACTGCTACCAAAAATCTCCAGTCTGAGGCGCAGAAATGTGAAGATACCTAAAGTGGAGAACACATAGGGACACACATCTCAAAGAGCCACAATTACTGCACAAGGTGAGTAACCTCTTCTTTAATGAGCAGCAAAGCAATTCTTTGTCAATGATGAAATAATAGTAAACCTCTCTCACTCATTAAGCTTTCAGCATAGCTGTGGTTTAGAAACCCTAGATCCTGTGCCACATTGCCACAGCTGCAGTCAGCAGGGGCATGCAAGCTGGATGGCCTGCACTATGAAAGAGGGTGAGGTGGAGGGCAGATTGTTCTCTTTGAGTGTTCGGAGTCTCAAGAACTTGGAGCCACCCCACTTGGTCCAGAATAGCTCCAATTTGGTGACCTTCCAGGCATGCAGCAAAAGACACCTGTTTGATAGGGTTTTTGGAGAGTCTGTGTTTCTCACAATGATGAAAGGGTGGCAATTAGTTTCTGTAGTTGTCTAGCTGGCGCATTTCCTGTAAAATGATTATTTTAATTCTCCTGGGATATTGTTGTATTTTCAATGATGTATTACGGTAACTGAAGCTTTGGATAGATGTCTTTATTTTAAATCTAAATGCAAACCTATTTCATTTATTTTAGATCTTGCTTTGTTTTTAGTTGTGGAACTCTTGTTAGTGTTTTCAAGTTGTTATGCACTTTTAAAAATTCTCAATGTATGGCTTCATCTCAATACCTTTATAATATTTAGTATTAAGATTTATGTATGTTGGTTATTTTTAACATTTGCTCTCCCTCTTCCCCCCTTTTAATACTGCAGTTCCAAAAGAGTTGGTAGAACTTCACTTGAAACTGATGAGGAAGATTGGGAAGTCTGTCACAGCAGACAGATGGGAAAAATACTTGATCAAGGTACAGTAAATGTCTGTTCTGTTGCTCTGAAATGCTGGGATCTGATGAAATCTTATGTCAGAAATCCCTAGTGTGAATTTTAGTGAACCTAGTGCTGTAGTCAAAATCTGTGTGCGCGTGCCCAGACGGAGTTGCTTAAGGTTCTAGTTTAACTAACTTTCAGCCTGCCTGGGTCTGCGCACAAATTTCTGAAACTAGATACCAACTTCTGCATCTAGAAGGCTGCAAACCTGCAAGCTCTATAGCATGTGCAAGACAGGAGCAGATTGGAGTATAAGAATTATAGTGGCCAGTCAGAGCAGAGAGATTTCCATATTAATGATACAGTAGTTTATCAGTAATTCTATGATGTAAATCCATGTACTTTAGCTGACAACCATACAGAGATTTGTATGCTGTGTGCTTATTGATAAATAAGGACACTGTGATTATGCTATCAGAGTACCCAGAATTGCATAACGGGGGAAAAAATTGTAGTTATGCATCAATAGTGGTACACCATTCCTTTGCTCTGACTCCGAGGTGGTTCTATGTTGGAATTATAAATCACTTACGTAATGTTATAAGGTGCTCTGTCAATGTGTGAACATATATAAGACATAGTCCTTGCTCCAGAGAATTTGCAGAGACTGAAAGGTCCATGTTTTGTTAAGAAAGCATCGTGCTAATTAGGAATACTTCAATTTGAACTTTGGTTATTCCCTTGTTGTTTTAGTAGTTTGGTTGGCTGTCACTGAGTGCTTTGTTTCAGAGGGGCAGCCGTGTTAGTCTCTATCAGCAAAAACAATGAGGAGTCCTTGTGGCACCTTAGAGAAATTTATTTAACAAATTTATTTGGGCATAAGCTTTTGCGGGATATAACCCACTTCATCAGATGCATGGAGAGAAAAAAAATAGGCAGGTATTAATACACAGCACATGAAAAGATGGGAGGTGTGTTACTAAGTGGGGGGTCAGTGCAAATGAGGCCAATTCAATCAGGGTGGATGTGGCCCATTCCCAACTGTTGACAAGAAGGGGTGAGTATCAACAGAGGGAAAATTATTTTTTCTAGTGACCCAGCCACTCCCAGTCTTTATTCAGGCCTAATTTGATGGTGTCAAGTTTGCAAATCCAGTTCTGCATTTTCTCATTGAAGTCTGTTTGGGGTTTTTTTTTTTTTGTGTGGGGAAGAATGGCGACTTTTAAGTCTGTTATTTAATGTCCAGGGAGATTGAAGTGGTCTCCTACTGACTTTTGAATGTTACAATTCTTGATATCTGATTTGTGTCCATTTATTCTTTTGTGTGGACTCTGTCTGGTTTGGCCAGTTTACATGGCAGAGGGGCATTGCTGGCACATGATGGCATATATCCCATTAGTAGATGTGCAGATGAACGAGCCCTTGATGGTGTGGCTGATGTGGTTCGGTCCTATGATGGTGTCCCTTGAATAGATATGCGGACAGAGTTGGCAACGGGGTTTGTTGCAAGGGCTAGTTCCTGAGTTAGTGTTTCTGTTGTGTGGTGTTTAGTTGCTGGTGAGTATTTGCTTCAGGTTGGGGGGCTGTCTGTAAGCGAGGACTGGCTTGTCTCCCAAGGTCTGTGAGAGTGAGGGATCGTCCATCAGGATGGGTTGTAGATCCTTGATGTTGTGCTGGAGAGGTTTTAGTTGGGGGCTGTAGGTGATGGTAGTGGCGTTCTGTTACTTCCTTTGTTGGGCCTGTCCTGTAGTAGGTGACTTCTGGGTACCCTTCTGGCTCTGTAAATCTGTTTCTTCACTTCCCTAGGTGGGTACTGTAGTTTTATGAATGCTTGATAGAGATCCTGTAGGTGTTGGTCTCTGTCTGAGGGATTGGAGCAAATCCAGTTGTGTCTGAGGGCTTGGCTGTAGACAGTGGATCGTGTGATGTGGTCTGGATGAAAGCTGGAGGCATGTAGGTAAGTTTAGTGGTCAGTAGGTTTCTGGTATAGGGTGGTGGTTATGTGACCATCACTTATTTGCACTGTAGTGTCCAGGAAGTGGATCTCTTGTGTGGACTGGTCCAGGCTGAGGTTGATGGTGAGGTAGAAATTGTTGAAATCCTGGTGGAATTTGTCAAGGGCCTCCTTCCCATGGGTCCAGATAATGATGTCATCAATGTAGCTCAAGTAGAATAGCAGTGCTAGGGGACAGGAGCTGAGGAAGTGCTGTTCTAAGTCAGACATAAAAATGTTGGCATACTGTGGGGCCATGCAGGTACCCATAGCAGTGCTGCTGACTTGAAGGTATAAATCGTCCCCAAATCTGAAATAGCTGTGGGTGAGGACAAAGTCACAAAGTTCAGCCAGCAGGTTAGCCGTGACATTATCGGGGATAGTGTTCTTGACGGCTTGTAGTCCATCTTTGTGTGGAATGTTTGTGTAGAGAGCTTCTACATCCATAGTGGCTAGGATTGTGTTTTCTGGAAGATCACCAATGGATTGTAGTTTCCTCAGGAAGTCAGTGGTGTCTCGAAGATAGCTGGGCATGCTGGTAACATAGGGCCTGAGGAGAGAGTCCACAAAGCCAGACAATCCTGCTTTGTTCACTTTTACACTTCTGGATTCCTGTAACAAGCAACAGTAATTAAGTCAGGAGGAGAACAGAGCTTGCATTGCAACACCAGGCACAGCGTCCAGTCATAAGGCCTGCTTTTTAAGCCTGCATTGCAACTTTAAAGTGGCTGTAACTATTAGCAGTGCTTTATTTTTCAATTTTGCTGAAATTTTTAATATATAACACTTTACACGTAGACCACAAATTACTGAATGGCAGATGGGTGATTCTTTTCTGTCCCCCTTGCTAACAGTGATCTGTTCAAATGGAAGTAATTGGGACACTTACTGAAGAGAAGATACTTGGTGTGCTTCTGCAGTCTCATTGGTGTTGTCTATGCAGGGCTCTCATGTGGTCATACAGAAGGTTCTGGCTTAGGCAAAGACACATTGTTTGTCCTCCGATATAGACTGCTTAGCCCTTTTGGGAAGTGCACAGTCTGATTAATGCAGACTGTTTTGTCCCATGAGTACTTCCTTCATTTGATCACAATCAAAAGTTTTTTACATTCTTATGCAGTTAAGATTTATTGGCTTTGGACTACTGTGGAGTCGCATCTTACGCGGCGGTTAGGTTCTAAAGTCAGTGCGTAAGGTGAAAATTCACGTATAGTCAAAATTACTCTTGAAAATCCCTTAAATTGCCCATAAAATACAGTATACTGTACATGGTTTTGTGTATACAACCCTGTACAGTAAAATGTATAATGTTTACAGTAATGTACAGTATATAATAAAGAGTACATATGAAAAATGTAATTTTACAGTACTGTATTTTTAATTACAGGGGGGTAATTACAGGGGGTCGTCAGGCCTTGATGTCGATTCAGGAGACGGAGGTGACGGAGAGCTTGGGTGATGGAGAGCAATTCGTAGACGAAGTGGTTGGCTCTGGTTCAGTTCGAGAAGTTGATTGCGTAGGCTCATCTGCTGCTGGTTGTTTTTCCTTGAAAAACATGGTGGTCGGTAACTGTCGCTGTTGTCTCTTGAGCTGCTCAAACATTTCTTGATATGGTCTCAAATTGTCCGTAATACTACGTGTGATTTTTTTTTTTTGAGGCTTCCTTCCATAGAGGGATCGTATTCAGAAATTAAATCATTCAAGTTTTTCGCAGCTTAGAACACTTCAGCAAATTTATGAAGATTCCAACTTTCTGGCTTGTTCTGTTCGTCGTCGTCATCCTCGTCTTCTGTAGACAATTTTATCAGTTCCTCTGACTCTTCGTTAGTCAGTGTTTCTCTATGGCTCTCAATTAATTCTTCAATTTCTTCCTCAAGGATGTCGACGAAGCCATCACTACCCACTTGCCTGGCCACCTGAACAATGTGTTTCATTTCTTTGTCAATTGTCGGGAAACGCTTAAAGTCATTCACACATTCTTTCCATAGGTTTTTCCAACGTGCATTGACTGTTTCAGGCTTGATTGCATCCCTTGCCTGTTTAATATAAGTGATGCAATCGGCAATGTTGAAGGACTTCCAACACTCCATCACATTAAGATTGAAATCAGCATCCATAGCGCTACGTATCCGTGAGAATGTAAGCCTCGTGTACGTGGCCTTGAAACAGCGAATCATGCCTTGTTGAGAGGTTGGAGGATGAGGTGGTATTGGGGGGGAGAAAGACTACTTCAAAGTCGTTATGCGCAAACCAGAGTGCCACAGGGTGGCGAGGAGCATTGTCTACAATCAGCAACACTTTAAAGTCAAGTCCTTTCTCTTCTAGGTACACCTTGACCTCCGGAATGAAACGCTTGTGGAACCAATCCATAAATAATGCTGCCGTCACCCAAGCCTTTTTATTTGATTGCCAGAACACAGGCAGGAAATTTTTGTTCTTGCCTTTTAAGGCACGGGTATTTGCAGCCCTGTAGAGCAAGGCCAGCTTTATTAAATGCCCAGCCGCATTGCCACAAAACAGCACAGTCACACGGTCTTTAGCTGCTTTGGCGCCAGGGGCTTGTCTTTCTGATTTTGAAGTGAAAGTGCAGATGGGCATTTTTTTCCAGAAGAGCCCACTCTTGTCAGCATTAAAAACTTGCTCCGGAAGATAGCCCTTTTCTTCTATGATTTTCTTCAATTGTTTGGGGTAGGCTTTTACTGCCTCTTCATTGGCAGATGCAGTTTCACCAGTAGTCTGCACGTTTTTGAGGTTGAAGCGGTTCCTAAAACTGTTAAGCCAGCCTTGGCTGGCTTTGAATTCCTTCTCATCAGAAGGCTGTCCCTCTTCGGCGGGAGGTTTGAACAGCGCATAGAGGCTAAGAGCCTTTTCTCGCATGTGTTGCCATCAATAGGCACACGTTTACGGTTCATGTCTTCCAGCCATAAGTTTAATGCCTTTTCAGTCTTCACTAAAGTCTTATCACGCACCTGTCTCATCACCTTAGCAGTTACTGGAGCACTTGATGCCACGGCTTGATGAATTTCTCTCTCTCGAATCTTGATGGCACGGATGCTAGATTCATTGCGGCCATATTTACGCGCCACATTGGAGACAGACATATCGTCTCTCAGTAAGTCCAACACAGCCTGTTTTTCCTCCAGCATTGGAACAGATTGCTGTCTCTTTGGTTGAGCACCAGAGGAAGTAGTTGGCTTTCGTTTCGGGGCCATGTTGTACGAAAAATACGTACAGTATCTTTAAAACACTAGAATCACACTCAGTGCGACGAGATGCTCACACTATGAGAGGCACGTGGGAACGGAGACCGTCTGAGGGAACAGCAGATGCACGTCTCCCATCTCATGCTCACTCCGGGGCATACGCTCATTGAGTGGAATGGTGGGCGGAATCGCCCGCACTATTTACAGGTATCTTGTTGTTTTTCTTTTTTTTTTGCCGAGCGCGTATAGTTGAATTCGCGTAAATTAAATGCGCATATGATGCGACTCATCTGTAGTCTCTCTGGACCCTTTCACTGTGAAATCTACAGGTTTCCAGTAGGCTGCTTCCACCAGTGCTGGTTTGGGATCCAGATGTCTGTGGTCCTCTGAGACTCTCACCAGCTGTGTGTTTGATTCCTTCCTATGTTTATTGCTTAAAGCAAGCAATTTGAGCATGGTGCCAGTAAGTAGCACTTAGATGCCAGTGTAAGGGCCTTAAGAAGTATTTTGGAGAGACCCATATCAGCACCCACTTTACAGATTGGTAGGGTATGGTCATACTTTCATGCGCAGAAATCAGCTGCTTCCTTAAGAAACCAACTCCTGTTGCTGAAGTGCCTGCCAGTTTCAAACTCTCCTTTTGAAAAGGCAGTGGTTCTAGCATACCAGATGTGCTTAAACCCATGACCTCTGTGGAAGGCTTCAGACTGGGTTCGAGATTTCTTTGGAGTTGAGACTGCATTTATCAGGAGTAAGAATAATCTGCTGGTTTTAGTTTATGGAAACTTGGTCATTGTGTTCATGAAAAATGGTTTCAACAGCTCTGATGCCACTGAGTAGTTGCTTGGGCAATTAAAAGGCATTTCCAGTGTTTCTGAAACTTCCCTCCATTGGTTTGAGTGATACATAAAACATAGGAGTTGGTCATGGATGTTTGATGTGTCTTCTCCAATGTTTGTGATATGCAGCATCCCCCAATGATCTTCATGTTTAGAATGTTGAATACAAGAGATAAAGTAGAATGTATTCATTTGTTGGCAATAAACAGTTGTATCTCTTGTTCTAAGTTTTGGCCTGTGCATTGGAAGAATGGACAACATAGCTTGTCCTCAAAACAGGCAAACTTGCTGCTGAGCAGAAGTCATTTTTATGAGATGGTACTTTTTTTTTGTTACCACTTTCTGAAGCAACTCATTCAGCGTTAGCTAGTGAAGTTTGGGCTCACTTTCAGCTGTGCTGCTCTATCGAAAGCTACATGCTGGATGTGGTTTAGAAGCTTACTTTGCCCTGGGTGCATCCTCTATTTAACAATAACATCTTGATCAGGAAGATTGATAATTCCCTTAATGCTTTCAAGAGAACTTCTGTTGATTGCAATTTGTTCAGGATGCAGCAGCACTTTGAGCCACTGATTTAAGCATCCATGGTACAACAGTGCCACTTTTAAAACGACCGTCCTTAACATTGTAGTCTCTGGGTATATTTGAGACTACCTTGAACTTTGTTGTAGTGGATACTTGCACTAAGATACCGCATACCTACTAGGGATCCCACTATTTGTATCTTAAATAAGTAAGCGGCCACTAGTGCCTTTGCTATTATGGGTCCTAGGATGTGAAACTTGCTCCCTCATGACAATTATTTTGACCCTCTCACTTAAAAAAAAATCTAAAACTTATTATCCCAACCCTGTTTTTCCACTGTTGATCCCATATATTCGTTCTCCACCACCACCCACTTTCAGTGGTCCATTTAGTCAGTGTTAGTTGTTTATATTTTTAAAGAAGGTCTTTTTATTATGTTTTCAAACACATTTTAAATGGTTTGAGGTATGTGCTCTGAGGACCTCAGCATTTTATATGTAATTACATCATTTTACAACATCAAATGAATGGTAGTCTCACTTACTATTTGTATTACAGTAGCAGTGCCTAGAGGCCACAACTGAGACTGGGATTCCCGTTGTGGGTACGTCTACGTTGCATTATAAAACCCACTGCAGCAAGTCTCAGAGCCTGGGTCTGCAGATACAGGCTCATGCTACGGGGCTAAAAACAGCTAAAAGACGTTGCTTCAGAACCCACACTACATTACAAGCCACAATGTTTACACTGCTGTTTTTGGCCCTCTAGCATGAGCCCCACAAGCCCAAGTCTGTAGACCCAGGCTCTGAGACTTGCTGCCATGGGTTTTAAAACACAGTGAGACATACCCTGTTTAGTGCTGTACAGATATGTATGAAGCAGTCTCTGCTCCATCGTACTTGTAGTCTAAATAGACATGACAGACAAAGGGAGATGGGAAAAGAAATGGATGCACAGAGGTGAAGTAACTTGTCCAAGGTCACATAGCAAGTCAATGACAGAGTTAGGAATAGAACTGGGTCTCCTGACTCCCAGTCTAGTGCCCTAGCTGTAGATCATGCTGTCTCTTAAGAGTTGCTCAGAGCTAGGAAAATGGAGGTGATGATAGTCCAGATCCTGGTGATATGGTCTTTCAGGACTTAGTGGAGACATGCCCAGTGCTTGCCTTCCTACACCTGGCTTTATCTCTGGTTTTTGTCTATGGCTTTTTTGCTTACAGAAGTTACAATGTTTGTAGATAAAAGTAAACATTGGTATTGCAACAAAATACTCTTCCTCTGTAGAGTTTTCAAGTGACATTAATCCACTAATACTAGTTAATTTAATATTTTGTTTATCTGACAGATATGCCAAGAGTTCAACAGTACTTGGGCGTGGGAGATGGAGAAGAAAGGCTACCTGGAAACAAGTGTTGAATGCAAATTGGGAATTCTGAAGGTAATGCATTTACTATTTTTTTTTAAATGACCCTTTGAAAACTTATACATTGCAGTAATTAAATGTATTAAATTTGGAGCTGACGTCAGAGCATGTAACAAATAACTATCACCAGTCATAGTTGCTGATGGTCTTGTTAATGGGGATAAGCCTCAACTAAATACGGTGTTTTCTGTTTGTTTTCATACTTCACTTGTTCGCACTGAAACATATTTGTAGTTACTGTTCTGCCCTTGGAGGGTGTTTACCCATGCGGTATTCTTTTTTGTTATGTGCATGAGCTAGTAATGAAGCAATTTTATCTTATCTTCAGCTTTTCAGATCATGAGAAAAGTCGGGAGTAATGAGCCTCATGTGTGCTGGCTTAAATTACATGGAGTTTTACTGTAGACTAATATACTAAATAAATAATATCCACTGTTTAGCTAGGTCATTCACAAAAAAGAAACTTCCATATACATTGCTTTCAGATCTATATAAAATACAGAGGTTAGAGTTTCAATGGCTACTTTTAAAAGAGGAAATAGAAACACCACGCTGTGTATGTATGCTTTGGTGGTGGCTTGATTTCATCCTGCTGTAGTAGCTGTTAATGTTTACTATAGTAGAACCTCAGCCTTGCAAACCGCAGTTATGAACTGACCAGTTAACCCCACACCTCATTTGGAACTGGAAGTACACAATCAGACAGCAGCAGAGACAAAAAAGAAAGAAAGCAAACACAGTACAGTACTGTGTTAAATGTAAACTACAAAAAAACAAACAAACCTGGAAAGCAGCATTTTTCTTCTGCATAGTAAAGTTTCAAAGCTGTATTAAGACAATGTTCAATTGCAAACTTTTGAAAGAAAAACAATAACATTTTGTTCAGAGTTACGAACAACCTCCATTCCCGAGGTGTTCGTAACTCTGAGGTTCTACTGTACAGTAAGGATGCCTTCATTCTCCACTGTTTAAAGTTTGCTGTTGAACAGGTTTAATGCCATTCTAAATGGCCACTAACAAGAAATTAAAAACTAATCTCTGATTTACCAAAAGAGTATAATCTGGAGAGGCCTATGCATTGTATCCCCCTTTCTCTAGTTAAGTCACAAAACTAATAAAGGCAAGTATAAAAAGAGAACCAAATAAATAAGTTTTTTTGGTAGTATCTTGGTGTTCTAAAAAAATCTTTCTACATTGCGATTTTTTTCAGTACCTCTGTGAGTGTCAGTTTGATGACAATCTAAAATTTAAGAATATCATTAATGAAGAGGATGCTGATGCTATGCGTCTCCAGCCAATTGGTCGAGACAAGGATGGTTTAATGTATTGGTACCAGCTGGATCAAGAACATAATGTGAGAATGTATGTAGAAGAACAGGATGACCAGGATGGGTCTTCTTGGAAATGCATTGTCAGGTAACTTTTTTTTTCTTGTTTGTAACTGCAAATTTTAAATGTGATTATCTGTGACTATGAAGTTCAGATGTTGACTTCAATAAGTATCCTCTTTTCAGAGAGCAGTATTCCTGTCAATTTAATTCTCTACCTTCAGACGTACACAGTACGTGCACAACTACAATTTATGAAGAAAAGCAGCTTGTTTATGGGATAATAGCCAATGCAGATGTCATTTTATGGTTTATAAGAGAAACACCATCTAGAGTTTCAAGAGCACAATGGTTATAGGGCAGTAAGATCAGGAGGAGAATTGTGCCCCCTGGAGAATGGTTCCACTACGTGCTGACAATGTGCTATCGGGAACATGGAAGAAGACTGTGTTAATTCTCTAACCTCTCATGCTATCGGTCACAAATTAGTAATAGACAACATTATGCTCTCATTAGAATTGCAGGGTTGAGTTCTAGGCTCATACAATGAAAAATAATTCCTTAATCTAGTACAGGAAGCCAAACACAAAAACCTTCTGAAGTCGAACTCAGATCCTGGATGACTAATGATTAACAGTCTACTAGTAACTGCTGAAATGCAGGGGCTCACTGCTCCTCTGAGTCTCAGTGAGCTCCAGCAGTTTAGCCTGGTGACCTTTTCATGATCTTCTGGACTCAAATTCCTTTCATCATTCTTATTAAAATGAAAGAAAGTGTCTTTGTACTATGTAAATATTTCATTTTCTAACATGTACCTTGTGTACTGTGGCATATTCTCCATGGAAGAGTCTTTTAATTTTGAATTTATTTATTTAAAATTTTCAAATGACTGATTTTTAATATATTCTCATGTAAAATCTTTATTTAAAAAAAAATCTAGTCAATTCCAAATGTGTTTAAAGCTGGACTCTGATCAAAAGAGAATCGGCATTGAGTAAAATGGTAAACAAATATGGTGAAAGAGATCTCATAAATGCCAAATACTGTCTGTAATTTAAATGATGTGTGTGTATATAGCTATAGCTTTAGCAATTAGGGTTATTGAACAAAAAGTTTAAACTGTAAAGTCAATTCTCAATGGGTTACATAACATGACCAGTGTTACCACTAAGGAGATTTTAGTAGCTGCTGTGTGTGAATAAAGTAAACACAACAAACCAAATCAGCCAAAAGGTAAACTATGCTCGCCTTGCATCATGCACCTGGGGACTGCCAGGTAAAAGACAGGCCAAAAATCAAAATAGGATAGTCTTATGCTGAGGGAGCCCTGGCACCATGTATCTCCCACTGGTAAAACACGGTAATTGTCTCTGAGATCTGAAGTGGTTTTAAAACCACCAAACTCCCCATGCTAAACTTGCGCATGCTTCAAGGCTTTGGTTTTCTGTGTATGTACAACCGAAATTCCTATCCAAAACAACTTGCTAGGTATTTACTTGAGAGCATAAATATGAGAGCCCTGACTTCTAGTCCTGTAGTGCAGCATTGCATCCGTTTAACCAGCTCTCAAAACAGATTGTCTGTTACTGCTCTCTACTTCCTTACTTAAACGTTTAAATTGGTAACTTTATTTTACTTGCTTGAGCATTAATTTCCCCCCATAATCTCTACATCAGTATAGTAACTAATTTTAAATGTTCAAGTTTTTCTAGCCTACTGTGTATTGTTTAGGGTGGGATTTTTGAAAGTACTTCAGTGCTTTTTGAAAATCCACTTTTAAATGATATAATTGCTCTTCTGTTTCATGAGTACTGCACTACATGAGTGCTACCCCTTTCAGTGAGGGAATCTGATAATTGCTGAAGGAAAACAGAAAAAATGGGCATTGATGATGATAGGTTAATAATTACAAAACTAATAAACAATATAAGCTTAGATCCAAAGCAGGATGTCTGGAAGGGTCAGCAAGGTAGTTTTAGTTTTACTATAGATAAAATGGCAAGTCGTTTAATCACAAAATGATGGCTATTCTGATTGGACAAAGCCGATCCGCTGGTCTTGTAGTTTGTAATGCAGCATTCATTTAAGCAGGTGGTGTGTTTTGTTTTAGATGGATGGCTTTGGGGAGAGCCAGTAAAGAGCTTTATCAAATAACTTATTTCTTTCCTTTGTCATCCAGAAACCGAAATGAGCTAGCTGAGACGCTTGAACTTTTGAAAGCACAAATCGATCCTGCACTGTTGAAAAAGAACAACCAGCAGGACAGCTCATCACGTGAAAGCCCTAGCATAGAAGATGAAGATAGCAAAAAGGAGGAAGAAATATCTCCACCAGGTTTTCTATCCTCTTTTTACCATTAGAATAGGCCTGGTTTTTTATTATTATTCTCTGAGCTAAAAATCTGTAATCCATGTATCTAGGATACATTTTAAACCTTTTCACACATCTTAAAATTCAAAATAATTTGGGTGTGTACTCAGTTTACTTTTAAAAAAAACAAAAAAAACCACCCAACAAATTACATCTACAACTTTCCATTCTTTTAAAAAACTTAACTTTGTTTTTGTGGTATTTTGTGTAACACCACTGACACCTGACATTTGCTTTTCTATCCATTATCTTTCTTTCATTTGTCATGCATTAGGTTTCAACCCAGCTTCACGTTTCTAATGGATATGAAACTCCTTCCACCCCCCAAATTTGTGGAGTGGCATAATTGATGTCAAACACCACACCCATAGTTGTGTTGACATTGTCTTTAGCTTTGTATCACAAAATATGGATTTTTCTTCACTTTAGTAATCTATTCTTTAAAATCAAGAGCAACACATCAGTTCAAGATAGTTTAAATTGTTGGATTTAGGTACAGTACTGTGAAGTAGCTTAATCCCAGTGAAGATCTGTGATGAGTTTTGTCTGATAAAAAGCCCTTAACTGTGCACATTTTATTTTTCTCACCAGTGAAGAAACATTACTTCGTTCCTTACTGCTTTGTCACTGCATATTTCTGATATGTTGCCTAACTTATTTGATGTGTTGGTTTTTTATTAGGAATCAGTTAATGTTAAATGCTTCTCCTTGTAGTAAAAGACCTAATTTTTCAGGTTCAAAGCAATTAAAGGCCTATCTCCCCTGGGGAATCTGATATTAAAATTGGTTTGCATTTTTTTGGGAAGTTTCCACAACGGGGACAGGCTTTCAGGCTCACATTGTGCCCTCAGTTACACCCATGCCAATAGTATTAAAGATAGTGGGTGTTATAGGTGTAACTATGGGCAGAATTTGGCCTAGAGTTCTGGCCTACAAGGGGAAGCGTTGCTGTTTCATTGACATTCTATGCATGTTCTTCCAAAGAACTGGTAAAGGGAAGAAGCAATTAATACAATGATACTATATTGTGAGGTTCTGTAGAAAAAGTTAAGAAATCTTATTGTACAATTGTATCATTGCTGATATCAATAATTAATACAGAGTGTGATCTGTATTGGTTGTTAAGTTTAATATAACTAAGATATTTTACAATGGCTAAAGTTGCAATTACATTGCAAATAAGAGATGATAAAATCTCCCCTATCATTGATACTACAGAGTTAATTTCAAGCATTGGTTCAGTAAAAACTGGTCAGACCAGTTTAAGCTACCTAAACTCAGGGCTATTTAGCTGAACCAGTTTTAAAACCTTTTAAAACAGTTCTCCAGTCTAGACAAGCCCCAAGACCGCATGGTACACCAATCCATCAAAGTTAGCTAATGTCACTACTCATGTTAGGCTAGCATCTGATATGTATTGCTTGTAGAATTTCTAGTGCTAGACAATGGGGTTGTGTCTATACCAGACAATGGAATTACTTGTAGCTGATTTAAGTACAAACAGTTCAGCACTTAAAACCATTCCAATTGCACTGCCCTCTGATACCTATCGCACAATCCAAGCACTGCTTTCAGAAACAGTACGTTCTGGGAGATCTTGAAATAACACCCTACCCCCAAATGTACTGTTTGTCCACATCTACACCGGCACTAAATTATTCCATACTAAAACAGTTTAAACTGAACCAGTTCTTAAATCTGTTGAACGTCTACTCAACTCAAATGCTGTTTTGAGAACTTGTAAACAGCTAACATCCTCTTTGTGAGTGGATGTGAATGCTTTGATGTAGGGAACTAAATTGGTTCTGAGAATGGAGAATTTGTCTAGCATAGACAAGAATTAGAATGGCTGCTGCCCTCTAATGCTAGAAACTTGAGGGACAGGCATAGCTGAGGGAGAGTCATAGCTAAGGGAAAAGGGTTGTGAAAGAACGAGGTCAGAGACAAGGGAAGAGGAAGCGGAAAAAGAGTAGACACAGAAAATGCATCCTACTCTTATCTCAGGTAAGCACTGCCTTCAAGAAAGCCACTTGCAGCATTGAGAAGTTACAGGGGAAAGCAGAGTGTAAATCACCTACGGAAGAAGGAAAATATGGGACTGGACCCTTTGAAATATTGTCTTTGGTTTTGCATTTGTGGGGAGTTGACTTCTCTCTGACTTCTGAAATGAACTAACTTGGTTTTGTTTTTGTTTTTTCTTTCAACGTCCCGTGAGTTTCTCCTCACCATTTTATTTTATCCTTCTATACAGTTTCCTGTTTGAATGTGAGTTAAGCTAGCTTTTGAATCCCCCCTCTTCATTTAGAACTAAACCAGCTTTCATCTGGGAAAGGGCTTACATTAGTGCAGGGGAAAGGAATAACTTGGTGCTGGGATTTACTGCCTTTTGGAATAGGAAGAGCCTTTCAAGTGTGGGAAGATCACAGTGCAGAATATGCAGTGCTATTACATCTCATTTTTTGTTGACTTACAATTTCCAGTAGGTATGTGATATACCTCAACTTCTGTGCAAAGACCATACCATCTAACTCTGGGTAGATCTGCTCCCTGCAGTTTTCTCTGACGTACTTGTACTCTGCACTTATTTTGTATGTGTTGGTCCTGTTGAAGTCAACGGGACTTTTGCGTGTGAAATGAATGCAGAATGTTATTTATTATTTGTATTGTGGTAGCACGTAGGAGACCCAGTCATGGACCGTGGCCCCACTAGAGTGCAACAAATCTGGGTGAATTTTGGTTCAGGACATAGTATTGCAGCTTCTCCTCTTCCCTCTGAAACAGAAAAAAATAATAAGTAAACCCTTCTGAAAATATCAGGGTGTATAAACAAGAGTGTGGTTTGGATGTGGACACATCACTTGAAATTCTAGTATAAGGAATTCTGTAAAATATTTTGTTATAGTGAAATAATTCAAACTGTTAAGTCAGACTTCTTTTAAAAACTAGTGTTTGCAGACCTCGTTCTTAAATTTTATGTACACATACTTTTAGAAAAACTGTACTAAAATTGATTAGGGAGCTAAAAGGTCAGCATAGAAAAGATAGATCTGGGGCTCTGCTGATATTTTCTGTCAAGTTTAGAATTATCTCTGGTTTTTAGTTAAACTGAACTGCCGTTCTGTCCTATTCTTTAGCTAGTATTTGTCAATCAGGTGGCAAATGCCAGTGTTAGGCCAAACCCTTAATTTCATTAGAGAGGATTCATTTTGATTGTTGTAGGATGCATTGTTTAGCTTTATTTTTTTTATCCTAGAATTCATCTGGTTATGTTATGTTGTTTTGTTTCTATTTTAACAGGAAATGAATTAAAAATAAAAGAAGAAAAGGAGACAGTGGAAGTACAGTCAAAGGAATTGGAAAGCCTTCCTCCACCTACAGTCCCAGCAGATGAAAACATGATGAAAAAGGAGAAAGTGGAAGAAAAGGAAATTATAAAACTGCCAGTCATAGTAAAGCTAGAGAAGCCTTCAGAAAACAATGAGGAAAAGCAGATTACCAAAGAAGAAAGTGATTCTTTTAAAGAAAATGTCAAGCCTGTTAAAGCAGAAGTGAAGGAAAATAAAGTAGAACCAAAAGATTTAAAAGAAGTAAAAAGCAGCACAGATAAAATAACAGTTCATGAGCCTGAGAGATTAGAGTTTTCTGTCAATGTCAAAACCCCTCAAGAAGTTGTGGAGAAATCTGCAGAAGAAAGTGAGAAACTTAAAAATGACCAGCAGGCAAAGATACCACTGAAAAAGCGAGAGATCAAGCTAACAGATGACTATGACAGTCCAGTAAAGGGGTCCTTGTGTAAATGTGTTACTCCAACAAAGGATGTCTTGAAAGAGGAAGGAAAACCAGAGGAGGAGGGTTTTAGACGAGTCCCTACAATCACTGCTTTATGTCCTGATGGGAAATTGCTAGTAAATGGAGAGGTTAGTGGTGAAAAAGTTACCCAAAATGTCACCCAAAATAATAAGTCAGAACATTCCATTAGCACAAAGGAAGACAGCAGCAGCTCATCGAAGGAGAAAAATTGCATAAGTGGGGGGAAAATATCAGACTCTTTAAACTCTGTTAGCAAAATTGTGAGAACATGTGAAGATGAGAAAAATGTGCCTACAGACAAAGAGGTAGCTGCTATGGTCTCTGAGGTTTCTAATCAGAAAGTGCCTTTAAAGGAGGAATCTAGTCCTATAGAAAAAGAGTCCCTTGACAGTATGACTTCTGAGATGGCAATGGAGGACTCTTGGAAAACAGGATACTGCCCCAAGAAACCTGAAGAGAAATTAGCTTTGAAAACTAGGAAGGACAGACGACCACCACTCAAAGAATGTTTAGAAAAGCTGGAAAAGTCCATGAAGACATCCACTCCTAAGGAGCCACCCAAGCTTGGTCTAACAGATGAAGAATGTTTGAAAAGTAAAATTGAACTGGAGAAGAAATCTGACTCTCCAAAAGCCGCTGAAACACCTCCATCGTCTATTCCTCCTGTTCCTTCTGAGAAATCTGCTTCAGAAAAAGAGGGCTCAGATTCCAAAAACATACTTGCTGATGAAAGCAAAGTACAGGAAGGATCAGACTTAAAAAAACAGAAGGAGGAATTTGAAGCTGCCCGGACAGAACCAGATAAACAAGATAATGCCCAAACCTCTAGTGTAGAGGAGTCTTCAGAGACTAAAACGGAATCTGCAGTACAAAAAAGCAAATTTAAATATAAACTGGTTTCTGAAGAGAACATCTGTGTAACAGATAACAAGGAAATAACCTCCGAGAGGCAAAAGGAAGGGATCAAGTTAACCATCAGGATCTCCAGTAGAAAGAAAAAGCCTGATCCACCTCCGAAGACTCAGGACACTGAGCAGAAGGAAGAGGAGGAAGTCAGTGTTGGTCGCACTTTAAGGAGGTCTCCAAGAATATCTAAACCTACTCCAAAAGTGGTGGAGACTCGAGATCAGAAACCTGACAAAAAACGAGGTGAAGAGGAAGAGGAGAAACTGGCAGTGCTGCAAAAGCAAGACCGAAGAGAGGATGTGAAAAAACAAGAGAAGGAGTCCAATTCTAAAGTGAGCAAGGTAACAGGAGGAGATGGTGGTTTTCGATCTAAGGAGGAGATGGTGGTTTTCGATCTAAGGAAAACACATTTGTGGAGGAATGTTGAGAAGCATGCCATTATGGTCAATTTATGCATGTTACTAGTCCAGTAACTTGGTTAGGGCAGTGACTGATCTGAAAACAGCCCCCAGGAGAGTGCAAAGATTGACTGTGTGATGTATATGTTGATGCTTGGTCAATTTGATGATGATGGTGGATAGATGGGAACAGGGAAAATGTTAGTGTAAAGTAGTAATGCTATATAGAATTTAACAGGAGTTTTGTTCTTGAGAGTAGCTGAACCACTTTTAGAGGGATTATGAGGGAATCTCTTATGTAGGTTTTATTTTGGGTTCAGAAAGTGTGTTTTGCATGATAAATTTGTCTTTCAGGCACAGTTTTAAAGTTTATAGAGTAGAAATGATAGTGAGCTTGCAGGTAGAAGGCACATACATCCTGCTATTAGCCCTGCTGTGACTTTGTGTTCTCTTTGTTTGACCTGTATGTCTTCCTGAAAAGCTAATTAAAATAAATTTAAAAAACAGGAAGATAGAGGCAATATTTTTCTTTTTAAAAGTGCCCTTGTTAAAAGAACAGTGTCAGCTTGAAATCTGGTTAATTTAAAAAATGAATAACTAGGTTTTTTTCAGGCGCTATTCCTGTTCTGAATCTCCGTACTAGCTTTTGTAGTTCTACAAACACCTTTTCCTCGGTTTAAAAAAAGTTTTCTCTCTTCTGTTGCGGTGTGAATAACCTTCACAAACAAAATGAGAAATTGACCTTATAGGGGACAAAGTGAAACTGTTATATAGTAAATGCTGTCAATTGCCTTACATAAACTGCAAAAGTACTGAGATTTTTTTCATCTTTCAGTTCTGGTAATAGGTGCTACAAGTAACTATGTTAAAATTGATACAAGTATGGTCTTACATGGACATAGCTTTTGAAAGACTTAGTGATCTAAATATGTGTAGTGAGATACAAAAATTAATATAATAGAGACTTTTGGGCCTGGCCTCTTTGTATAAAACACACACATGCACACAATCCTCTCAAACATCTTCCTCCTCCAACCCCACAGGCAGAGACCACACGTATTGATGACAGCAATTTATCTCTTACAATATGATGATTCTAAAAGTAAAATAAGTCACATTCTGTAATTTGTTTCTCAAAAAGCAAGCAATGTTAGAAATATATTCTCTTTGGATTGAGGAAAGGCAGCTTCAAAATAAGGTTTTATTGTACTCTGGAGGGGAAAAGTTTACATGTCAAAATTCTCATGTTCACTATGCAAAATTACCTTGTCAGAGTAGAAATTTTAGATTTTGATAGCTCAACAAAGGGGTGGAGTCACATTCTAAGGCTTTGTCCTCACATCTTTTAAACCTCATCTGAAGCATTTTCTTTGCCTATACCCTTTAATTTCTTTTTTCCTTTAGTTTTAATGAGTTCTGTGAGGATTTTTGGACTCAATGAAAGATCTACTCATTGAAGCTGCTGTATCATGCTATGTTTTCCTCTAGCTATTCTGATTGAAATGAATCCATTCATTTTAGAGAACATTTACTCAAACGTAAACGCGATAGTCTTTTTAACTTAGAAAACCCCTGGTGTAAATGACGAGGCAATGTAAGTGCCTTTTGCTGTGTTTTATCTTTGGAACACTAGGCCACACAGAGAAACAAAGTGCGGTGGACAGGTACTCGAACACGTGGCAGGTGGAGATATTCAAGTAATGAAGAGAGCGAGGAGTCTGAGACCGAAGAAAACTCTGAGGAGGAATCTGAGGGGGAAGAGGAAGAAGAGGAACCTGCACCTGCTGATGATGATGAACCATGCAAGAAGTGTGGCCTTCCCAATCACCCTGAGCTAGTATGTTCTTGATCTACAAAATAGCGTGATGGGGGAAAAAACTTCCATTAATCACCCTGAAAGCGATGGGTTTTTAGACTAGTAATGTGTAAAACATAGTTATTTCTGCCATGAGAGAGCTTTCTTCTGAGAGATGTGTAATAGTATTTTACAATAAACAATCCCTCCCTGGGAAAAGTGATACGGCAGGTTTAATAGGTATTAACAGTAAGGGGACATGGATGAGGCTGCAATATGTCCGCTATTCATCTTAATACAAACAGGCTTTTAATGCTGTGGGTATGCCTTGATGGCTTGAAGCTAAGATGAAATCTGCTTCCAGCATGGCCCCACTCACATCACTTGTCCTGTCTGCTTTCCAGTCTGGATCTTGCTGACTGACATAATGGTGGCCTGAGTAGGAGGAGGAGGCAGGGTTCAGAATCCAGCTTGATCTCTTCAGCCTTCCCCAACATTTTCTCTCTCTCCTTTCCTCCTACCAGTTCTGAGTCTCAAGCTGGGAAAAGGGAGGTTATATGAGTCATCATTATTCTTGGAGCAATTCTGCGCCAAAAAACTAAAAATTCTGCACACAGTATTTTAAAATCCTGCATATGTTGTTTGTCAAAATAACACAATATAATCATGCCAGTTTCAATTATTTTGGTAATTTATTTCAAAATACCTGTCAACAAGTGTGTCTGTAACAATACAGATGACAAAAAAGATTCAGGAAATGTTTTCTGACAAATAGATTCCTTAGTAGTCATATTAATACAGAACTTTGAGTAATAATTCATTTAAACTACAATACAGAAACACATTTCCCACACCCCACAGAAGTAGTGCAAAGGCTTGGGGGAGTCAGGGGGAATGGAGGAGCTGAAGGAGAGGGAAGTAATTGCTGGAAAGGAGCCTGGGAGTGAACCTGGAGGGTTGTTGTGGGGGAGAGGGGGAGTGTTATGGAGTTGGGGAGCCTTCCCCATGCAGACCCTAGCTGATCCTCTAGTCTCTCTCATTCAGTCAGACACAACTGTCCCTGTCCCCATGCAGAGGTGATGCATGGCGGGGGGGGGCATGCATATCTCCTCTCCGCTCCCCCCCTCCCCCGGGGATTGCTCAACCACATGGTGTGGCCAGCCCCCTCCCTGTGGAGCAGCTGAGCTGGCAAGCTGTGCCAGACAGGGAGAGGCAGAGGCAGGAGGAACAGATGGAATCTGTGGGGAGGGGTCCTGCTTTCCTGGAGGGGGGGCTACCTGGGGAGCGAGTGACTTGAGCTGTTCTGGGGTTGTGCCCCCCCTCCCCCACTATCAGCAGGTATGGGTTATCTCTGTCCCCGTATGTCCCTGTACCCCCACTCAGCTACACCTCCTCGCCATCCCCATGTGTCCCTGTACCCCTATCTGGCCTTGCATCCCTACTTCCATTCAGCCCCTGCCCTAGTCTGTCCCCAGCCACTAGCCCTTCTGAACCCCACTCTGACACCATCCCAGGAGCACCATGTGCCCCACTCTGTCTGTCCCCCCCATATCCCGTGCCTCCTCTCCTGGCCCCGCTGGCAGGGCATGGCACTGTGAGGAATGCAGCCTCTCTTCCACCCTATCAGCTGCTGACTGCTACAGCTGGTGAGCCATCTGCCCTCTGTTCTGGTGCCATAGCAGCCTCTGGTGGCAAAAGGCATAACTGCAGCACCTCTCTGGGAGAAAGTATTTTCTGCAGAGAAAAAAAAAAACCTGCATGGGACCTGAATTCTGTGCATGCACAGTGACGAATTCCCCCAGGAGTAGATCATTCTCTGGCCTCCTTTACTGGGTAAGCTGTGTGATGTTTTTGATCCCTTTGACATCACAGGCAGAGAAATGGGACCATTTACTTGGAACCAAGAGGGAAAAGTGCAAGTTTGTTTCGCCCCCTAGGATGTCTTACCTTTTATAGTGTATACTCTGTTATGTTTGTACATAGCACCATGAAGATCTGACCTGGTTGAGGCCTCTAGGTTACTAGAATATAACATAAGAACGGCCATAGTGGGTCAGACCAAAGGTCCATCTAGCCCAGTATCCTGCCTTCTGACAGTGGCTAATGCCAGGTGCCCCAGAGGGAATGAACAGAACAGGTAATCATCAAATGATCCATTCCCTGTCGCCCATTCCCAGCTTCTGGCAAACAGAGGCTAGGGATACCATCCCTGCCCATCCTGGCTAGTAACCATTGATGGACCTATCCTTCATGAATTTATCTAGTTCTTTTTTGAACCCTACTACTGTAATATAAATGAATAAATTACACACACACACACAAACTATTCTAAACGAACATTAAAGTTGCAAAATCAAGCCACTCAGAAGTTAGGAAAAGGCAAAATTAAGGTTCCCATGCAAACTTAAATGAGCACCTTTGTGTATATGCATTATGGGAGAGTCTTAATTACATGATCACATATTATTTTTCCGCAGGCCCCTTGCCTCATTCAGTGTACAGGATGGATGGTGCTCAATTAATGAGCAGCTATTCAATATTTTGTTTTATCCTCCATTCTTCAATATGTAGCCATAGACCTTATTTACTGTACCCTATTTAAACCCTGCTCAGGAAACAGAATTATTAATTTCTTCATGGACTTTCTATGGCACTCAGACTACATTATATCTGTGTGTTTCACAAATGTTAATTTATTTTCAGAACACCTTGTTAGGAAAGGGGCTATTATCATCACCATTTTATAGATGGGGAGCTAAGGCACGGACAATTTAAGGTTGAAAGTGTCCACTAATTTTGGGTTTCCAATTTCAGACTTCCAGCACCTGATTTTTCAGAGTATGTAGCATTATACGGTGCTTTGTGTTTAAAGCACAGCTCCCATTGACTTCAATTGTGTCTGTGAGTACTTGTTTCAGAGTAACAGCCGTGTTAGTCTGTATTCGCAAAAAAGAAAAGGAGTACTTGTGGCACCTTAGAGACTAACCAATTTATTTGAGCATAAGGAGAGTGGATTTTTTTTGGGGGGGGGAAGTGTCTTTGGGGGGAGAAAACCTGGATTTGTGCTGGAAATGGCCCACCTTGATTATCATACACATTGTAAGGAGAGTGATCACTTTACATAAGCTATTACCAGCAGGAGAGCGGGGTGGGGGGAGAGAAAACCTTTTGTAGTGATAAACACCCATTTTTTCATGATTTGTGTGTATAAAAACAAACATCTTCTGTATTTTCCACAGTATGCATCCGATGAAGTGAGCTGTAGCTCACGAAAGCTTATGCTCAAATAAATTGGTTAGTCTCTAAGGTGCCACAGGTACTCCTTTTCTTTTTGTGAGTACTTGGCACATCTGCAAATCAGAACCCAGGATCTCAAATTAGGCATGCAGAGGATGAGAAGCACACAGTTAGTGGCCGCCTGTTAAAAGTTAGGTTGAAGTGGCTTGCAGAGCATCACAAAGGAACTCTATGGCAGAGGCAGGGATAGAAACCAATTTTTTACAACAGACTTCATAGCCTTAACCATGAAATCATCCTTTCTCTTCCTGTAGTCCCCTTCCTCATTCGCTACACACCTTCCAACTTCTGCAAGAAATGAGGCAGGGATCCTGTGATAAATAAATATGTAACTAAAGACTTTATCATAAATACAAGAGTAGCAAATTAAAGTTTGGTAAGCAACCCCTAATTCTGGCGTTTCTTAACTTTTGAGTGCTTGCCTTCACAACCTTAATTTTCCTCGAATGTAGCTTTTTGGCATGTAATATTCACTTTAATTGCAGACTGAAGTTAGAACGCTTTCTTTCTCCACGATAAACTGAATAAAAAGAAACTATCAGGCTTCTCACCTGGTTCACTCTTGCTTTGTTTTTAAAAATCAGTTTGGATATTTATGAAGTAAGTGCACAATCAAGTAGTTTGAAAACTACTTGCAGCCCAGTATAAAAAACAAGTGCTCGGAAATCATCCAGCTTGGTGCCATTTAATGTGTAATAAAGTCCAGGCCCATAAAGGACCAGACCCAGAATGTAAACATTAAAAACATCTTTTATGTGAAATTTTAAATAAGACAGTTATGACTTATCCTTAATTTAAAACTCCAGGCAGTTTGGTGATGAAACATTGGGTTTTATATTCTGGATATGTCCTTTGGAATAATAAGGGTTGATTACTTTTTTCCCCCTAAATAAGCCATGGGCAACAATCTGTGTCTTTTAGAGGTCATTACTTTTTCTTTAACTCGAATGACATGGGGTTTACTGTGCGTGAACAGTAAAAGAAAACTCCAGTGCAGTATACGATCCTCTGATGATTACTTGAATAATTCACCAAAAAGCTAGGTCTTACATATAACAAAGAATGAATTAAATAGGAAGCTACAATATGGGGTATCTGAGAATGCAGGGTAGGACTTAAGAGAAACAGAGAACCCATTTGTGTGGATAGGAAAGGAAATGTAAGGGGTAAGATTTGAGAAAACCCACTGCTATGTTCAGCTTTGAAAGTCCTTGCTCTTCCATGTGGAAGCAGCAATCGTAGTCTCAATCTCCATCATCTGTCTAGAGTGCTTGCTGAGAAGTATCATCATTTGCAGCTTCATCTGAGGCCATTCTCATTTGTGAAGGTAATGTGACAAGTGTTTCCTAAAAACTGTTCTAGAGATCCATTTTGAATAAGTATATGTTCATATACAGTCAATTAACTATTTAAGGATCATAACTTATCACTGGAGTTTTCCTTTATTTTTTCAATATTATAAGATGCTGAATATTACAATATTTTAAATGGAATAGAATTTATAAGAAAAGTATAGCCTGAATATCAGGGAAGACTTCCTGACCTCGAGTTTCTTTAGAAGTGGCATTATCTGCTCAGTGAAGTGTTGAAAACCCCATTGCTTGAGATGCTTACCACTAAATTGAACAAAGGACTAGATAAAACACTATAGAGAATAGTCTTCTATCTCTAATTTCTACAGTTCTGATTTAACAACACTTGCTACTCATCTTTAACATTTATATTTATCTGGCAAATCATAATGCTCACTCCTGCCATTAATCCACAAAGTAAGCGTTCTTTTAGTTATGTGACAGACATGCCAGCATGGTTGAGCCCACTATAGTAGCTCCTTGAATGATTTGTAAACTCCAGTGGATGAGCACACAATTCACATCAACTTTGCCATCTCCTATTTGATGGAAAAGAGGCATCTAGGGTTTATCCTGATAAATCAGTATGCATTTTAACATTGTGTGTTCACCTATGATTCTAGGCAATCCAGATAGGGTTTGTTTGTGTCTGTACGCATGATAAACAATCCAGAGTTAAGTCTGAACATCCTGGTACACCAACTGTTCCATGAAAAGACATATTTCATCTTTCCATAAAACCCTACAAATAAGTGATTTTGGAGGTTCTGAAGTTTGTACAGATCAGAGTATTTATGCAGATGTTTCAACACTGCCTAGGAAATAGCTTTAGAACTTGTTACCTGCCAAGAGGTGCAAAGTGATGCTAATCTGTTACTTGGTTTCCACAGATTCTGTTGTGTGACTCTTGTGACAGTGGATATCACACAGCCTGCCTTCGACCCCCATTGATGATAATCCCAGATGGAGAGTGGTTCTGCCCACCTTGCCAACATGTATGCTTTCTAGTTGACTAGTTTTCGTCTCTGCTAGATGTTGTGGAGGATCATTGTTTGATTAACAAACTGTTTCTAGTATCCATCTTTCTCCGTTAAAAAATAACCCCTCATTTGGGATGCATTGCCTCAACCATCCCCCGGCTCTGTTATTAACCGAGCTCTGAGTGGAGATAACCTTTTCCTCATGCTTTTTTCTTTTTTTTTTCTTCATTATTGTAGATGGCAATTCTACTGCTTCACAGAATCCGTTCTTTCCTACCTTTGCAGAGGTTGCATCAAGGAAACAGTAGAATTGGAAATATTCATTCTCTTAATTTTTCCTGTAAGAAAGACTGAATGTGGGAAGTGTGGCACTAATCAAGGAAGCAGCATCTCTGGTTGAAACCCACTTCCCTCCCCAGACCTATTTGCTCAGAACCTGGTTGGAACATGCAGCCAGTTGCCTGTAGCAAGCCAGCAGGAGCATGTTTGTGATATGCCAGTCGGTCTTTTCTGAGAACAAGCACTGTCATTGCCTAGCGGCTGGCAAATTTCAGTGCTTCCTCTAATGAGGCTGGATGCTACTATAAAAATATTTCAGTGCAAACATATGGCTGGTCTTCATGTGAAATAGAAAGTGCAAAAATAGTGAGTTCTCCAGGTAGGTGCCTGGAGTTTTAAAGGCCGTAGTGTGACTAGTACTTCTCCTACTGCAGTGATTGGGGAAGAATTAGGCACATTATAGAGGCAGCCTTGTGGATCTCATACCCCATCTTTGCTTCCAAAACAGCTATATCACTTGCATGTCACAAGGCAGGGCTGCTGCTGTGCAAGAGGAGATCCTGATCAGTGATGATGTATAGTTGTATTGTGCATCAAAATTTGCCTGTTTCTGTGGTTTTAAGTATTTTTTTTAATTTAAATAATGAATAGGTTGAGTGTGTAAGATTTTTTTCTTTACAAATGAAGTTAGAAGTGCTACTTGTACCTGATTATATATGAAGCACCTCCTCACCAAGGTGCTAAGGGCAATGTTGACTAATTCCTAGTAAGTACATAATAAGAAAAAAAAACCCCTAAAATTACAAAAAAGTCCAATGGAAAGTATATGGTGGGAGAGGAGGAATGGATGGGAGAGAACAAATCACATCTGCGAAAGAGAAGTTTTAAATGTGATCAAAGGGGAAAGGTTCTACAGTGATTGCAATAACACTTTTGGGGAGAACTTTTGCACATATAACAAGTGTAATGGGAAAAGGCAAGTCTCATGTTGAGAGAGCAAAGCAAGTTCTTTTCATAGGGGCCACTTACTTGTAACAAAGATCAACTCAGTTGCTGACCTAAGACATAATGTTAGAATCCCTACAAAGCAGGTGAATAATAGCCACCTACATGATGACTTGATCATTATCTTGATATTAGATGTGGATATAGGGTCTTATACCATACAAAACATTTTTTTTAAAAAGCACCACAGTAGTAATCAATAGATGAAAACTGAGTGCTATGTGTTTTCCAATGAAATAATGAAAGTTTACAACCTAAAGATAAACAATAAATGAAGTGTGGGAAAGAGGACTAAAACGCACTGTATGTATGTATATAAATAAAATAAAATACAAAGTACCTCCCAGTTACCTTTCTGCTAACTATACAGATTTTAAAAGTTTAAAAAAGGGAAACATTTAGAAGTATGTTTATTCTAAACACTCATCTAATATGTACTAATATGTACACTGGGCAGACTGCTTTCTACAATAGATACCTCTCACCAGAAGAGTTTATCTGTCTAGCAAAATTTATGCTAAAGTGTACCTTAAATTTAGAAGACTGAACCTTCACTACATGCCCTGTTCTTGCCGGGTGGTATTCCAACAGAAGTAATATTGTGTTGTTACACCACTAAAGTCTCTGGCAAAGGTTAAATTAACATAATCTTAGGCTATATACAGGGAAATGCGAAGAAAACTAGGAATTTAGTTTTAAGTATTCCACATGTAAACACTTACCCTATTCCAGATATCACTAAGGCAAATGTGAAAACAGTGCATTAAGTGTCTGAATAAACTAATTAATGAAGGTATTTGCTTACGCAAGAAACTGATACTGTGTATTATCCTCTCAGAAATTACTCTGTGAGAAGTTAGAAGAACAGTTGCAAGATCTGGATGTTGTCTTGAAAAAGAAGGAGCGGGCAGAGCGAAGGTACTGAAACCTAATTGGTTGTGTTCACAAACAGCTCACAGTGAGTTGCTAGGCAAAGAGGTGGAAGTAATTGATCAAGTGTTAAATGGACCTGGATAAGTGTGTTAATGAGACCTTGAGCTGATACGTTTGTTTTTGATTAATTGAACTTCCTATTAATCAGGGAGTTTACTGCTGGCAGCAAATCTGGAGATACTTACAAGAGGGTAAAACAGAAGTCCAGTAGTTAAAGATGAGGGGATGGCGTTTACTAAGGTTCAGTCATGGCTCCTGAACACGGTTTGGTCCTGCCTACAATTGCAGTTAAACAATTTTCAGCACTGGTTCATCTGCACCCTTTGCTAATACAGTCAGCAATGTGTAAATTTCCTGGTGTAGGCAAGTTCTGAATCACCTGACTTGGCTACAGAAGTTTCTAATGTAATGTGCCTTACAGACTCCTGTTGCCATTTTCACCTAGATTAGTCTGAAATTTCATCTATACTACAGGATCACACAATTGCATGTTACAGTGGTCTCAAGTTGTAACTTGAGATGGAGCTCTGTGTCCATCCTAGCCATCATCCTGGTTAGTGTAAATCAACAGAATTTCTTCCAACTGTTGCAGTAACAGTGCATCGTGCATAGCAGTCCCACAGTTCCAAGTACAGATATCTGAAACAAGTTTGTGAGTAGCAATCAATAGTTGGGAGAGGTGCAGTATTTCTTAAAACATTGTGTGCCTTTAAAAATCAACTTTAACACATGCACAGTAAAGAAATTTTTATTCTCTTTTTATTTACGATATTGTATGTGGTACAAGTCAGAGCCATGGCTTTTGTTTTGTCTGTTTTTATAAAATGGGTTTTGTATTAAAGTTATATTAATGTAACATTAACAGTTGAAAACTTTAAAAGGTGGGAAATACAGAGAAGTTAAGGTTCCTTCTAGCAATGTTAACTCTTTCACATAGCTCATGTATAGCATTTTTGCATTCCTAAATGTTCAAGTAGCACACAATTTATTAATGCTATCAGATTTGTCATCTTCATCGCCAGTCAGTCTATCTTGCTTTTTAAATTTGCAGGCTAAGTGTTGCATTATTGTAGGTTTTGTAATTTTTACAGAACAGCATGCTGTTCACATGTTACATCTGTTTTATATGGTGAAAATTACTATAAGAACAAACAAAAAGAAAAGGAGTACTTGTGGCACCTTAGAGATTAACCAATTTATTTGAGCATAAGCTTTCGTGAGCTACAGCTGAAGTGAGCTGTAGCTCACGAAAGCTTATGCTCAAATAAATTGGTTAGTCTCTAAGGTGCCACAAGTACTCCTTTTCTTTTTGCAAATACAGACTAACACGGCTGTTACTCTGAAACCTATAAGAACAAACATTCCACGTCCTGATCCTCCAGCCAAAATAGTCTAGCTTCCTCTTCTACATTTGATTTTTGCTGCTTTTTGAAGCATCTGATCTCTATTGGTAGGAAAGGCAGTACAGTAAACTTGATGGCATAATTTTCTGATCTGGCAGGAGTCCACTGCCACTCTATTGTGTGTTACAGGGTAATCATGGTGAAGAGGGTAGGAATCATGACACAGTGGTGTTGAAGAAAGTCCAGGGGCCTGGTTTTTATCACAGTACAGGAACAATTCTTAGCTAAAATGGGAAAATAAAGGTTATTTGGGGCACAAGAATAGACCAGTATTAAGACACTATTTGCTATACGAGAGCTCAACTTTGTAAACCTATGTTAACTCTTCATGTTTTTTAGTCTTTTCCTTTGGTGGAAAAAGAACCCCCTGAAGGAATTAAAACTCTCACTAAGAGTACAATGGTCTGATCCTTTGTGTCACTTCAGTGACATTGCTGAGTCTCCTAGTTTTGATTATTTCCCATGCAGCCCAGGGTTTAATTTGGCAACATTCGACGTTCTCATTGAAATTGGTTTAGCTATTCAGCAACACTTCCATACACCTAGCCATAACCTGCCATTTTGAGGGACTTATTTTTAATGAAAACCATTGACCCCGTGGTGGCAATAACAGTTGTGACAAAAATGTAGACTTGGGTCAGAATCTTTCTCCTTCTACTCCAGGCATACTGAATTTCAGGTTTTTCATTTATACACCTACTAATGTTTATAACCATGTTCTGCCACCAGATGGAAGCAGAGGACACTGAAGATTTTGCTAATGCTATTTTGCATTTAAGTCAGGGGTTCTCAAACCTTGTCAGAGGTTGTACCATATCTTTTGACAGTGTCTCCTGGGACTAGTTTCCAGTTCCTGGTCACCTCTTCACCCATGCCCTGTCTCATGGATCGCCTCCTCTCATTCGTAATATCATATCATATATCCCTGTGGCAACTGCTGCAGTTAGTTACCCAGAAAAATAATTAAAAACTGATACAGACTAACATGGCTACCCCTCTGAAAAATAATGGTACGAGATAATGTGTATGTAGATTCTTTTAATGCAGTTTAACAGTTAGAGATAAGGAAAGTCAGTGCATCTCCATGGCAAGCAATTTGAGAACTGCTAGTTTAAATGTTGAGCCTTCATTTGTTCCTCCTTGGTGAAGAAGGTAAACGCTATTTCATCTGCCTGTGTAATATAAGACCTTTGCTACAACATTGCAGGCTCCATCCTTAATGCTATTTTTTATCTCCTAATTTCCTACATAATCTGTTGGGTTCCTGACTGTCAGAATTAGGAGCAGAACTTGAGACACTCTCTAGTAAAACCTGGTTGAATTTTACTGTTCATTCCCTTGTTGTACTTGATTTTTGCTTCATAGGAAATAAGTGGAAGAGGCAATGAATCTCCGTACAGAAGAAAATGTGATGATTATTAAAGCTTTTACATCTGTGTTCTCCCCTTTAGCAGCAGCAGCAGCTTCTCTTGCATCAACAGATTATTTTCATGCATTTCCCTTACTTTAAATCTGCTAGACAAATGAAGCAATTTTCTCTCCCTCCACCCAGGTCTCCTAGCACTCAGAGGGAGAGAGAGTTTCTTTTTGATTTATAAGGTTAGGGAACTGGCACTAGGATAGAAAAGTAAGTACTTTCAAATAAAGCCAAAAATGTCAGTGCAGGTGTTACCCTACAGTAATATAAAATCATGACCACATGCAGCCTCGTTACTACAGCTATAGGAGAACTATCCAGAATCCACTTTACTGTTTTGTCAGCTTTATTTTAAAACCAGTATTTGCTGCTTTTACTTAAGAAAAAGGTTGGGCGTACTCGTTCTGCGATCTGTTCATTGGAAGGGTACTGAGAGAAGGAAGTCTTGTGGAGATACCCCGTCACCAGAATGTTCGAAAATCTTGGTCTGCTATTAGACAAATGCAAACATTAGGAAACATATTTTTGAAGATAGATGCTTGTAGCTGTGTACATATATCAGTCTGTTCCTAACTAACACATGCAAATATAAAGTTAATAAGCATATCAGGTATTTGTGCATGTGTGTGAATAGTTAGGTCCATAGACAATGCATGCAAATGTGATTTATACATGCAGTTGCTTACTGCTAACTTTAAAAACTGGTTCTGATTGACAAAACAGCCGTCCAGGATCTGTTTCAGCTCATAAAAATACATAAGTCTAGCACTTTGGCTTTAATTCTTACTTTCTGTTTTAACAGTACTGTATAACCTCAGTTATGAACACCTCAGGAATAGAGGTTGTTCGTAACACTAATGTTTGTAACTCTGAACAAAACGTTATTGTTCTTTCAAAAGTTTACAACTGAACATTGACTTAATACAGCTTTGAACCTTTACTATGCAGAAGAAAAATGCTGCTTTTAACCATCTTAATTTAAATGAAACAAGCACAGAAACCGTTTTCTTACCTTGTCAAATCTTTTTTTCTTTTTTTAGTAGTTTATGTTTAACACAGTACTCTGCTGTATTTGCCTTTTTTTTTTTTTTTTTTTGGTTCTCTGCTGCTGCCTGATTGAGTGCTTCTAGTTACAAATGTGGTGTGTGGTTGACCAATCAGTTCGTAACTTTGAGGTTCTATTCTACCAATGCTTCGTGGAATATTGTAGTGTGGAGATGAAGAAGGACTATTAGTTTACATCTAGGCCATCCCTTGCCAGCATATAATTGCTCTCTACAGTATATTTCTTAGCACATTATATTGTCCAGTCTAGATTTAAATTCCTCAAAAGATGTGGCTTCCCTTGGGAGACTCTTCCACAGCCTAACAGCTCTGTTTTTCTAGATATTCAACCGTTTCTTTATTTTCTAAATTTTCCTTAATTTTGGTCTGTTACTACTAGTTACCCTCCCTCGTACCACAGTAACCCATTCCTCTCCTTCCTCGGTGTCTGTTCCCTTCAGAAACTTGTAGTTGTCTGAACTGTTTGTAAAGTCACCAGTTTCACATGTAAAGGAAATTGTGATCCTTCAAGACAAATAATACTTACTAACTTTAATCAAGGTCTGGAAACTTGTGTTTTGCAGTGAGACAACTCATAGGGCTGCTTCTGCGTGACTGCATGAACAGCTCTGAATGATACTGATTAGATCATTGTTTTAAATCTGTACCATTTTACAAACAGGCTTCTTGTGAACTATTTTTAATTTTCTTTCTCTCCCAAGGAAAGAGCGATTGGTGTATGTGGGTATCAGTATTGAGAACATCATCCCACCACAAGTAAGTTGATTCAGCTGTGTTGTGGTGGTCTTTCATTTCCTAAATGTGCTTACTGCAATAAGTGACTTACTTCAGTCTTCTTTTTTTAACAAAGATACTAACATAAGATTTGCATCATTTTTAAAAGGAAATTGTCAACATTGTTTAGGTTCAAAATTTTACCAAATAAAACTACTATGGTGTTTAAGCACATGCTTAAGTTCTTTGCTGGATCAGGGCCTAAGTACAGTTTACTGCCCTATATTGTAATTTGCTGTTTTGTGTATTGATAATGAAAATAATTTGAGTCCTTTTAGTATATCTAGCTTGGTGAAAAAATCATTTCTGGAACTGCTCAAAAGAGTGGCTTCGCAAAGATGTTGTCTACTCTGCATCATTACTCAACAGTCCCTATGTGGTCACAGGGAACGGAACACCGAAGTGTTAGGAGTGGCAAATGCTCTTTCAAGGCAATACATTAATTAACAGGTAGATGAGAATTAATTCAGTGGCTCACATTTTAGCTGGTGAGAGTGTAAGAATTAGGCAAGGATATTAATTGCTGTTGCTTTATTTTGGGATCAAGAAAATCTGTTCAAATTTTAAGAGCTTAAAGCCTTATTAATAGTGCTAAGTAAAATACTTCACAGGCAATTAAGACATTATTTACCTTTTTCAATTCTGATTATCACTTTCCTGATAATTGATAGGCTAAGTCAGTTGTGCACCCCCAAAGAAATTTTCTTGTCCTCTTTTAAAACTACACTGTTAAATAAATGAGCAGGTCTTTATTTTTGGTGCCAATGTAATTTGACATATTGGGACTTCCTGAAAGAAACCAGTTGCTGTCCGGAGTTCACTTTCTCTGCAAAAAGACTACAATAACAGTGTTTTGATTTTGGTTTTTATATTCACAAAAGTCAGAAAATTCCAAGTTATGGTGCCCACAGCATCCATAACTTCTCTCTTACTATAGGCAGGATCTTCTGATACTGGATATTGTATTAACTGTTTGTCTTAATACAAGTGTACACTGTGAGTTACAGCTGCTGAAGGAATCATAATTCTTTCCATTGCCTTGCAAGATTTCAGCCAGAATGTTGTGGCAAAAGTTTATTGACCCTCTCCCCCCCCCCCCCCCCCCCGGCCAACTCCCCAAATGGGAGAAAAATGGTGTGCTCCTTCAGAGCTTGTGCTTTTTCCCTCATAAACTCATTTCAAAGTGATTTTTTCTTATGCCTTCCTAACAGATGATTTAATCCAGGCCCAGTAAATGAGCTTTTACATTTAAACTTGTTCAAACCATAAATGTCAGGTAGACTTATCCACTGTAACTTATTGTGCTAAAACAAATTTTCTCCCTCCACACTTGGATAACAGAGAAATGGCTCAATGGGATTTCACCAAACTTAAAAAAACAAAACACCACAAGCCTCTTTCTCCCCAAAAAACAAACCATCACTACACCTCTTGATAAGAACAAAACATTCAGCCCAAAGGTCAATTTTTATTGAAAACTAAGGCTCTGGAAATAATGGCATAGAATTTAAAGCCCTGTCCAGAGTGGGACTGAAACTGTACCACAAAAAGGTATGTAAAGAGTGGGGACATAATATGGATCTTTTTCTCCAGAACTGTCAGCTGTCTAGAGGAGGTGATCAATATAATGGTACACACAGGAAAAAATCCCAGTTTACAATGGCTGCAAACACTTGTTGGCAACTATCTTGTTCAACTGTAGCATGGACAAGGCCTGAAAGTGTCACCTCAACTAGAATCATAATGTCACTACTGTAACTGTAATCTACATCCTCAATCCAGGTACTTACAGGATTATGTTGCTAGTAAATCTTGCCTTTGTTATCTGTAGTACCACAAAGAGAACTGGGTACCTGTGAACTAGGTACCTGTATATAAGTCAGCCACTTGGGAACTTGAAATGTTTTGCACACACCACTTATCTGTTTGACATGAAAATAGACAATTCCAGCTCAGTCTTCGTGAATCTTAAGAGGGGAGACAAAGCTATCTTATATCTGCTCCAGCATAATTAACACTTGTTGTCATACTTCAACAGGAGCCAGAAATACTGGAAAGTCAGGAAGAAAAGAAGAAAGACTCCAAAAAGTCAAAATCAAAACGGCTTGAAAGGAGGTCTACTAGAACACGGAAATGCATAAGTTACAGGTAGGCAGCTTGTTCTCCAACTGGAGAATAATAATAATAATAATATATTGCCATTTCCTCTGTCCATCCACTCACCTGCTTCTTAGAGGGTACTTTTATGGTTAGCCAACTGATCAAATTATAGTGTCTTCAGTCTTGCTTTTGAATACTATACATGATTACCAAGCATAGAGCAAAGGTGCCACTTTGGATGACCGACATATAAGAGCAGATACAGTGTTTAGCGTACTGATATGGGAAATAAAACCATCTTAGAAAATACTTTATTCTTCTTGCACTATATGCAAAATACTAATACTGGCCAATACATCTGTTCTCCCCTCTAATGGAGGACTGACTAATACAAATGTCTGAAAGCTTTGCGTTCCTATTCCTTTTTTCCCATTGCCCCTTTCCTCTGAAAACATCTGAAGGAATGTACAAATAAAAACCTTATCACAAGAGACAAAGTGAGAAAAATGAACTTTACTTCTGCAGAATAGCTGGAAACAGAATAGTCATGTCACCTGTGTTTCTAGACAGTTATTGCTAGCAGGTTCATAAGATTCCCCCCCCCCCCCCCCCCCCCCGCCCCAAGTATGTTCTAGAACTGTGCTGTAGATTACTTCCTGAAGTAGTTTGTCGTACAGCATAGCTAGTACTGCTTTTAAGTGATCAATGGCCACGTTGGTCCGCAAGAAAACTGTTTAAAACCATGCTGGCAACAACCATGTTTAAGCCAATAACTAATTTGGCTCTCCTCTCAGTGAATGATAGGGCATTAGTATAACATGATGAATTTGCCAGTGTGATGTTCACTGAGCACTCAGGAATTTTATCTTAATTAACTGTTGATATTTTTCAGTACCACCTACTCCTGGGGGAATTCTGTGCCACTGCGCATGCACAGAATTTGTCCCCCGCAGATTTCTTTGCTTCCTCGCAGAAAAGTGACTTTCTCATAGGGAAGCCACAAGAGCAATCATGTGACCCTCCCCAGCAGCATGTTTTGGGTAACCAGGGCAGCTGGCAGAGAGGTAAATCACTGTGTGGCAGCAGGTGGGACTGGGGAAGACCTGGCTGGTGGCTCTTAACCTGCACCGGGCTCAGCTGCTAGTCCCGGCAGAGCTGGGGAGGACGAGACTGACTTTTCCCCTGCCCGGCATCCGGGGCCGTGTCAGACCCACCCCCAGATTTCTCTGCTGGCTGTAGGAAGCTCTGCGAACTCCCACACGCTTCCTGCACCCATCGCTCCTCATCTGCAGGGGGAGGGATCCCTGTACAGGAAGCTGCTCCCCCCTCCACCCAACCCCCATACATCCAGACCCCCTCTTGCTCCAGACTCTCCTGCAAAGCCTCACCCTCCCCCCATACCCAGACACCCCCCCCCCCCGACGAGCCCCACTCCCCTGCACCGGGACCACCTCAACGAACCACCCTCATCCAGATCCCCACCCTATCGAGCCCCAACCAGCTGCACCTGGATCCCCATCCCACTCTCCCAACATCGGCACCCCGCCACTGAGACCCCCACACTCAGACCCCCATTCAGAGCTCTATCCCCCCACACCAGACCCCTCTATCCCTCCCGCTGAGCCCCAACCACCTTCACTTGGACCCCCTGCAGAGTCCCATTACCATTGCACCCAGAGCCCTCCAACAAGCCCCTGTGCATCCAGACTTACCCCCCTCCCCCTGCACCGGATCCCCCCACTGAGCCGTTTGCACCCAGATTGCCCCACACAGAACCCTCTAAACCTACACCTGGATCCCCCCACATTAAGCCCCTCCACACTTGGATCCTGCCTTGATGAGCCTGCCTGCCCACACCTGATGCACCTGGCATGGAGGGGCAGGGCCCTGGGTTGTTTCTGGGGCAGGCCGGTCCTTGTGCTGTCGGGATTGGGTGCAGCCTCACCGCTGAGTCTGTGTCCCGGGGCAGGGAACTGTACAGTGATCTCCCACTTTTGTGCAGCCAGTGGCATGTGCTCCCCAGTGCCATGCTGGAGCCTCCACATTTATTTGACAAATAAAATCTGCAGAATTTTAAAATATTGTGTGCAGAATTTTTAATTTTTTTATAACAGAATGCCTAAGGAGTAACCTCCCTTAGTTAACAACACATGCCACACTGAGGAAAATATTACTGCTGGTATATAAAATTCAGTATCGCTTGTAAGAGACATGATGCTAAGGGCAGGTTTTTATAGATTTGCTATCATGCTCCTGACAGTTGAGGCAGTCACTGAGCCAATGGAAAATGTTTTTGCCTCTAGGATATTTTGACAGTACTGCGATGGGTTTATAAAGTCCTGCAGGGCTTGCGATTTTTAAATGGAAATAATTTGTTTCATACAGCATTACGGAAATAATTTGTTTCATACAGCATTACATTTGATACTCAGTCTTACTATCTAAAATGACAGAAGTGTCTCTTGCACAGTACATGATAGATGTCTTTGAGTTTGTGAATGTGTGTGTGTGTATTGTCTGTACATGACTTCAAATTCACACATATACAATGGAAGTCTAGTATGTGTTAATGGGAACTGTGTAGGCCCTCCTTCAGTGAGGGAAAATAAATCCTAAAGTCTTATTTTGCTCATAAATGAATCTATAAAATATATGTTAGTTCTGTTCAGATACCTGCTTTCTGTGTCTTTGGAGTCATCGGCATCACTTACTGATGAACAGGTTAAAAAAAGTCAAACCTACTGAACTACTAAAACTGCAGAAGAGCAAGCTGTCCTGTGTTGTGCCTCATATATGGAAAGACAATTGTCAGCTAACACTTGATTCCAAAATAGTTATTAGTAGTGATATGTGGAATGGAAGGAATAGCTTAATTGTTCCAAAGACAAAATTAAGTGAAAAGATTTTTGTTAGAAGAAAAAAATCTTGTTTGGAAGTACCTTAGAATAAACCTCACAAAGATGGTATTTCAGAGTTGCTTATTTTACCATAAATGCACTTTAAAGGTGACATGCAAATGTGAGGATTTGCTTCTTTATGATGTACAAAGAAGGCCAGAAATCTTTTGTTATGAAGAAAATCTGCTGGTTTTCACCCAAAGAAATATTAGGAATAGTTTCCCTGTTTTGCATATAAGGTACAGAATGAGGATCTCTCTCGCTCATTCAGTTAAGGGCTGAACCTTTATTAAAATAGGTTTTCTCCAGCTGGTAAGCATTTAAATTAAAAAATATGAAGGGGGGAGGAAGTAGAATTTTATCTGTCTGTCAAACTGCTGAAGTCCCACAGGCTCTGTGTGGCAGGTGCCACTCATTAACTGGATATATGAAAGGTAGGAACACCCTTCTGTGAACACAGGAGGTCCTGGAAGCAAAACTTAGAGACAGTCAATCTCAGAGAGACAGCTTAGGTTGAGGTTTATAACCTGTTTCCCCTTGTTTTCCTAACCCCGCACCCCTCTTCAGACGTTCTTGTTAAACCCTGGATTTATGCTGGAAATGGCCCACCTCGATTATCATACACATTGTGAGGAGAGTGGTCACTTTAGATAAGCTATTACCAGCAGGAGAGTGGGGTGGGGGGAGAGAAAACCTTTTGTAGTGATAAACACCCATTTTTTCATGATTTGTGTGTATAAAAACAAACATCTTCTGTATTTTCCACAGAATGCATCTGATGAAGTGAGCTGTAGCTCACGAAAGCTTATGCTCAAATAAATTGGTTAGTCTCTAAGGTGCCACAAGTACTCCTTTTCTTTTTGCGAATACAGACTAACACGGCTGTTACTCTGAAACCTGAATAAAATGTACTTCTCCAGACAATTAATCCAATTTCATTTCCATGCATCAGATGTCATAGGCCTACTAGCTTTTTGCCCATCCATAGTGTCTTCCAGGGAAACCAAGGTAGACAAGACCTGAGTTTCCAACTGAAGAAACTAAACTAAACATATCTTTTTAAACAAAAACCTGTCGTCTTTTGTACATCAAACCAAAGAGGGAACAGACCCTGTTTTCTTCTATTTGCAGATTGCCTTTAAATTGCTTTCTCATGTACAAAGTCACATTCAAAATTGTAAAGGCTGCTATAGCAAACATACAAAATATGAAAAAATAATACTTTTGCTTTTGTCCTTCCAGTTTACTTTACAGCATATTTCAACCTGTAAATAATAGTGACCATAATATAATTAAATTTAACATCCTTGTGGGGGTGGGAAAATACCAAGAATTCCACCACAGTAGCATTTAATTTCAGAAATAGGAGCTACACAAAATAAGGAAGCTAGGTAAACGGAAATTAAAAGGTACAGTCACAAAAGTGAAATGCCTGCAAGTTGTATGAAAACTTTTAAAATCTCCATAATAGAGGCTCAAATTAAATGTGTACCCCAAATTAAAAAACATAGTAAGAGGACCAAAAAAATGCTACCATGGTTAAGGTGGTTAAGGAAAAGTAGGTAAAGGCAAAAAGGCACCCTTTAAAAATTGGATGTTAAATCCTACTGAGGAAAATAGAAAGGAGCATAAACTCTGGCAAGTCAAGTGTGAAAATATAATTAGGCAGGCCAAAAAAGAATTTGAAGAGGAACTAGCCAAAGACTCAAAAAGTGACAACAGAAATTTTTTTAAAGTACATCAGAAGCAGGAAGCCTGCCAAACAATCAGTGTGCCATTGGACAATTGAGGTGCTAAAGATGCACTCAAGGACAATAAGGCCGTTGTGGAGAAGCTAAATGAATTCTTTGTACCAATCTTCACTGCAGAAGATATGAGGGAGATTCCTACATCTGAGCCATTCTTTTTCGGTGACAGATCTGAGCAACTGTCCCAGAGTGAGGTATCGGTAGAGTACGTTGTGGAACAAATTGATAAATTAAATAGTAAATAAGTCACCAAGACCAGATATTATTCACTCGAGTTCTGAAGGAACTCGCATATGAAATTATAGAACCACTAAGTGTGGAATGTAACCTATCACTTACATCATTTTCTGTACCAGATGACTGGAGGATAGTTAATGTGACACCAATTTTTTAAAAAGGCTGCAGTGGTGATCCTGGCAATAACAGGCTGGTAAGTCTAACTTCAGTACCAGGCAAATTTGTTGAAACTATAGTAAAGAACAAAATTATCAGACACATAGATGGACACGATTTGTTGGGGAAGAGTCAACATGGTTTTTGTAAAGTGAAATCATGCCTTACCAATCTGTTAGAATTCTTTGAGGGGGTCAACAAACGTGGACAGGATGATCCAGTGGATATAGTATACTTGGATTTTCAAAAAGCCTTTGACAGGGTCCCTCACCAAAGGGTCTTAAGCAAAGTAAGCAGTCATGGGATAAGATTTCATGGATCAGTAACTGGTTAAAAGACAGGAAACAAAGGGTAGGAGTAAATGGTCAGTTTTCAGAATGGAGAGAGATAAATAGTGGTGTTCCCCAAAGATCTATATTGGGACCAGTGCTACTCAAAATATTTATAAATGATCTGGAAAAAGGGATAAACAAGGATGTGGCAAAATTTGCAGATGATACAAAACTACTCAAGATAGTTACATCCGAAACTGACTGTGAAGAGTTACAAGTGGATCTCACAAAACCGGATGACTGGGCAACCAAATGGCAGATGAAATTCCATGTTGAAAAATGCAAAGTAATGCAGATTAGAAAACATAATCCCATCTACACGTACAAAATGATGGGATCTAAATTAGCTGTTACCACTCCAGACAGAGATCTCGGAGTCATTGTGGATAGTTCTCTGAAAACATCCTCTGAATGTGCTGCAGCAGCAGTCCAAAAAAAAAAACAAAAAACCAATGTTAGGACCCATGAGGAAAGGGGTAGATAATAAGAGAGAAAATATCATCACGCCACTCTATAAATCCATGGTACGCCCACACCTTGAATCCTGCATGTAGTTCTAGTTGCCCCATGTCAAAAAAGATATACTGGAATTGGAGAAGTTACAGAGAAGGGCAACAAAAATCATTAGGGGTGTGGAACATCATCTGTGTGAAGAGATTAAAAAGACTGGGACTGTTCAGGTTAGTAAAGAGACGACTAAGGGGGATATGGTAGAGGTCTATAAAATCATGACTGGGGTGGAGAAAGTGAATAGGCAAGTGTTGTTTATCCCTTCACATAACACAAAAAGGAGGGGTCACCCAATGAAATTAACAGGCAGTGGGCTTAAACCAAAAAAAGGAAGTACTTCACACATCACACAGTCAACCTGTGGTTCTAGTTGTACGGGATGTTGTGAAGGCCAAAACTATATAAACTCATGAAGGATAGAAACATCAATGACTATTAGCCAAGGTAGGGATGCAATCCCATGCTCTGCATATCTCTAGTCCCTGACTGCATAAGCTGGGGGTGGACAAAGATGCATATGCCATCGGGGTAGGAGCGGGGTGTTTGGCATAATCAATAAGCAACTATTTCTTGTGAAAATTTTTGCTGAAATAGTTTTAAAACAAAATATTCACATTGTGTTTTTTTTAATTCAGTAGCATACCCTGTAAGAAGGAGGTGTTTTTGTGAATTTATCTAAATTATTAGTAAGTCAGCCCAGGTAGTAATATATATCCATCCTGCTAGATTGTGCTAGAAGCTGGACATGCTCTACATATTTTTAAAAAAACCCATTGAGCATCTGTCTAGTATGCTATGAATACGTATGATGATTTTCTGATTATTTTACCACTTTCCCTCACTTTTGGAATGTCTGAAGCACTCTGAATTCTTACAGCTATTTTAGATTTTGAGACGTGACTTCAAAATATATCTGAATTGTGCTCTGTTTCAAAGTAGTAAATAAAAGATACTATTTTTAGATTTGATGAATTTGATGAGGCAATTGATGAAGCAATAGAAGATGATATCAAGGAGGCCGATGGAGGAGGTAGGTTTCTGTTACTTACTATTTGTATAGTTAAAATGGGTGACATGTTGGGCTGGTATGACGCACATTCTATTACAATGCCAGAGGGAATGCACGTAGTCCTGACCTTTGATACCTCATCTGAATCTCTGCATAACTTGACATTTTTACAACTGGACTTTCAAATGCAAATACTGTAGCAATTTCCCTGGTTGTGGGGCAATGGGTATCATGTGTTGGAGAGTCCATGTAGAGAAAAATCATGTAGCTTTTGTTAATAATTTAAGTTTTTACTTTTTTAAATATCTAAACATAAAACTCAGCATCAAGAACCAAACATTTTATAATAACTCCCTAACTTTGGATGGCCAGATTAGGAAGCCACTGGGTGCTGCTGGTGTTCAATACCTCTGGAAATTGGGCTACTATGTGTTTTCACATTGAGGCACCCAAAGCTAGTGAACATCTTGAAAATGTTGGCCCTAATCTTGGTCAGTACTTCCGTACTGCACAGATGTGTTGTGAAACTTTATTCATTAATGCTTGTAAATCTCTTCGAGATCCTCAGATGGAAGGAGCTAATAGCTTAAAAAAAAATAAAATAGAACGAAGTTAGAAAATTATAACTTAATCTTATTATTCTAATTTGTCTTTCTTTTTCTTTTGTAAAAAGGAACAGGAGTACTTGTGGCACCTTAGAGACTAACAAATTTATTAGAGCATAAGTTTTAATTTGTTAGTCTGTAAGGTGCCACAAGTACTCCTGTTCTTTTTGCAGATACAGACTAACACAGCTGTTACTCTGAAACCTTTTTCTTTTGTGACATGGTGAAGATCTGAGGGAGATTTTTCCAAATATGCCCAAGGGATTTAGGAGCTCGGTGCCTATTGCCTGTCAGTGGGATTTGTGCTTCAACATCTCTTGCATGTTTAAAATGTTCAGATAATCCCTTCCTCCTGTTCTTTTTGAATCCTCAGAACTATGCCTGTTTTTTCAAAAGCCCTATGGATGTGCACAGGCAGTCTGAAAATCAAGCCTGATTATTTTTCTATTTATTTAGATTTAAAGTAATGTACTTATTCAAGGCTCTAAGGACCCTAACATAATTAATAATTCAATTAATACAAGTAAATTAAGTCTCTGTCCCACCAAGATAAAAACAACTAAACAAAATATTTTTAACACTAAAAGTGGTATCTATCTCCTGGAGCACTTCCATCCAGACGTGGTGTTACTTATCATGGGGAACACCCTGAGCCTTCAGGACCAGACGTGGTTAGGACAGCAGAGGGAGTGACCATGCTTCATCATTCTCATATGGTGTTGTGTGAGGGTATACGGCCTCAGGTTGTAATATCTTTCATTGGACCAACTTCTGTTGGTGAGAGAGCCACACACAGCTCTTTCAGGTTTGGGAGTGTGGGCATGTGCACACACTTTGTATTTATTTTTTGTTTTATAATTGCATCAATAAATGTCAGTATACCCTGACTGCTGCTCAGCTTAGCTATCTAAACGCTGCTAAGCTAATGTTCCCACTACTTATTTCCTTGTGGTAGGGCTCGTGTCACCTCCTAATCGGCCAGTTTCAAAACTAGTTCCCCAGTCAGGTTGTATGTGATAGGGTGTGCAACCACAGCCCACCTCTTGCATTCAGTTATGGCAATAGTTTGTTAGCATATGCTAATTACTGGTGCATAAGTGGCTGGAGTAAAATACGCCGGGTAGAAGGCCTATGGATATAGCTGCCTGGTGACTCCCATCTCCCTTGGCAGTCCTTTATAAATGATTGCCAAAGAAATCATCGGGACGTACACCATGCTCTGTAAAGACCATTGGTGCCATTGATTGATTGACTCTCACATCTCACAACTACACCTTTTGTAGGTGTCTTGCTATCAACTCAAATCTAGTCTCTCCAAAACAGGGCTGCTCATCTTTCCTCCTAATCCTTCGTCCTTCTCCATTCATTTGCTCTCTGGCATCACTAAGAACTCTGCTACTATCCGTTGTCTCCCAAGCTGCTAATGCCATCTCAGACTTCCCAACTCTCCTTCAGCCACACGCAGTTCCCTCACTAAGTCTTGTTACTACTACTTCTTTAAAATCGGTGTGTTCTTTCCTATCTCTCTCTCCGCCACTACAACACTTATCCATGACTTGGGCATCTCTCACCTTGATTACGAGAACCGTATCTCTAATTTTCCTGTCTCACCTCTTCCCCCACCGCACTCTTCTGTTCTGTCTATAACAATACTCTTAATAATACTGTTCCCTTTCAGTTATCCCAAGCACGTCATATCCTTGAATCTACTCCCTAGTTTTCCTTCAGTCCCACATCATATTCAGACTTCTTGTCGTCCAAGAACATTCATAATCTTGTTTTTGTGTGTGTCCCTGAGTTTGTCTTAAGAACATATTAAAATGCTATGTCATATCAGATCAGTGGTCCATCTAGCCCAGTATGCTGTCCCAGACAGTAGCCAGTATCAGATGCTTCAGAGAAAGGTGCTGGCATTCCTGTAATGCACAGTTTTCCAGTAACCTGCCCATAGGGAAACTTCTTTCTAACATCCCCTGGGTAAATAGTTGGTTTGTGCTCCCAAGTGTTAGGGATTATAGCTCTTCCAAAAAAATACTCAATATCATAGAATATCAGGGTTGGAAGGGACCTCAGGAGGTCATCTAGTCCAACCCCCTGCTCAAAAGCAGGACCAACACCAACTAAATCATCCCAGCCAGGGCTTTGTCAAGCCTGACCTTAAAAACCTCTAAGGAAGGAGATTCCACCACCTCCCTAGGTAACGCATTCCAGTGTTTCACCACCCTCCTAGTGAAAAAGTTTTTCCTAATATCCAACCTCAACCTCCCCCACTGCAACTTGAGACCATTACTCCTTGTCCTGTCCACTTCTACCACTGAGAATAGTCTAGGACCATCCTCTCTGGACCCACCTCTCAGGTAGTTGAAAGCAGCTATCAAATCCCCCCTCATTCTTCTCTTCTGCAGACTAAACAATCCCAGTTCCCTCAGCCTCTCCTCATAAGTCATGTGTTCCAGACCCCTAATCATTTTTGTTGCCCTTCGCTGGACTCTTTCCAATTTATCCACATCCTTCTTGTAGTGTGGGGCCCAAAACTGGACACATTAGTATAGCTGTGGATGTAAGAAAGCTGGGTTCAAGAACTTGAGTCTTGGATGATGAGAGGGGTCTCCTTTATAAAAGGAAGTTGAAATTAGCAGCAGGATGGGAAGGTCTCTGTGAAATTGAATATGAAATGCTATAATTAACTTGCAGCTTATTTTCCCCCTCTCCCACTAACACAGGTGTTGGCAGAGGCAAAGACATGTCTAATATCACAGGTCACCGGGGAAAAGACATTTCCACCATCCTAGAGGAAGAAAGGAAAGAAAATAAGCGGCCACAAAGGGCTGCTGCAGCACGTCGCAAGAAACGACGGCGACTGAACGACCTCGATAGTGATAGTAACCTGGATGAGGAAGAGAGTGAGGATGAGTTCAGGATCAGTGATGGGTAGGTAGCTGTTTAAACTACTAGTCTTCGGTTATTAACCACTGCAGGTTTCTGTGAATTTACAATGCCACTGGGTTGTCTCTTTGCGGTTTGAAGCTGTAAGAGTGGGTTTCCTGTTAAGGCCAGGTCTAGACTTAGAATTTTTATTAGTCTAACTCTTTCAGTTAGGGGTATGGTGTTTTTGTTTAAAAAAAAAAAATAGTCACATCAGTGAAAGCCCTAGTGTGGACACATTTATATTGGTATAAAGGTGACTTATACCAATAGAGTTGTGTTTCTTACTGTATGGGAATTGCAGTGCTAGTATAAGGCATCTTATACTATCAATATAGAAAATCTAGTCACAACTTTCTAGTGTAGACAAGACCTCATAGATATCTTAGAATTAAAGGAGGCTATAGAAATCAACTTTTGATTTTTAGCATACTACAGATTTGAGGTTCAGAAACCAGCAGAACTAGATGTGGAGATCAGGAAAAGGTAGAGTTTACCCTCTCAAGAACATGAAACCTAAAATGTTAAATACATTTTAAGCAGTCTGATTAAAAATCCCTTCCCCTTCTGAATTGCTCAGCTTTTCACTTTCTTGGGATGCTGCCATTTCATTAGTTTTTCAGTCATCAGAATTCTCCAGATCAGACAGACCTGAATTTCTAAAGTTAAAAATCCTTTCAGTCCTTTTTTTATGCCTCCTAAAGACTCACTAAAGGGTACAAGACTTTGTTCCCCCCCCTTTGCTGAGAGCCCGTAAAGCTGACATGCTGTTCATTACCCCTCTTGTTGTGTTTTGGAACTATCTCTATTTAAATCTCTTCAGCTCCATTTTCCACATGTGATGGTGTTGAAGGTTTTTCAGTGGTTGAGCAAGATGTGCTGGAACTTTCCTAATTAGTGAATTCAGCCCGTAAAAATCTCACTGAATTAGCGCTGCATTGATGAGTCCACGTATTTTCAACAATAATCTCTACTAATTACCTGTTGGCTGTTCGATGAGAGTTTGCATTCATATAGGAAAGTTGGATGCCTATTACTGTTGCATATGAACCTTTTTTTTCAGGTAGGCTGCTTAACTGTTATATAAATTGGCTCAGTCTTTATATGACAGGAGGGCTGAAAGACCAGTAATATAAATCAGTGAATTAGAAGTTTATTCATAAATGCATCAGCTTCATGGATATGATTCTTTCAACTCTCACAAGTGAATAGATTTGTATTTAGTCAGTGCTTGAATGAGAGATCTCAAGGGAACACCTACTGTAGGCGAAACATGAAACTGTTTCGCAGCTGGTGTTCTGCCTGAACTATTACTGAACCAGTATGACAGAAGGCACCGTAGGTGTGAGGGTGCCATATTTCATACAAGACACACAAACTGAAGTCTTGACCATTTGTGGGTACTTAAAGAATGTTTCATAAGAATAGTGGTGTTTATCCTGAAGTACTGAGCCAATTAGAATGCAGCCTAAATAAAGCCACCTGCAGTTTCAATTAGATACAGCATTTGAATTCACTTACTGTCCTAATCTACTGTGTAACGTTATATTCTGTAAAGGCACCTTCAGGTATGCAGCAAGTGTTTAATTTCAGTGTTGTGTATGTTGATCTCAGCGTAAAGATTTGATGCCTCACATTAGTTTTGAGAAGATTCATTCATTTTTGTGAAACACTCTTAGGCTTTCCAAACAGAGAGAGAGAGAGAAATGTATTCTTGAAATAACATCTAAATTTATTATAAGCTATATTAAATATATCTAACTCCTATATGTTACAGTATTTTAGTCCATTTATTTCAAGTATCTCTCTTTTGGCTGTAATTTTTTTTAACAGATCTCAGGACGAGTTTGTTGTATCAGAGGAAAACCCAGATGAAAGTGAAGATGATCAGCTGTCAAACGAAGACAGTGATACAGAGTTCTGTGCCCGTAGACCCAAGCGACACCACTCCAGGCCAATGAGACAAAGCAGGCGGTTACGAAGAAAAACAGTCAAGAAAAAATATTCAGAGGATGATGAAGAGGAAGACTCTGAGGACAATTTAAGTAGGGAGTCTGGTAAGCTTAACTTTTGAAGAGTTAGCTGTTGTGTGTCAGAGAAGAGGGCCCAAGCAAAAGGACAGGTGGCTTACACACTCCTGAGTTCTAATCTTGGCCTGGACTTTGAACTTGGCTATATGGATTCAGTCAAGTCATATGTCATCTGTGTTTCTAAGGTTCTAGCTGTAAAAATAGGGCTATTGCTTTTGCAATAGAGGTGTTGTGGTAGTTAATTAGATGTCTCTGTGAGTTGCTTTGGAAATGAAAAGTGTCATGCAAGTACTGTTTTTTAATAATTATGTTCCTTATTTAAGGTTTTCACTTGGTCTGAGTGTTCTGTTCAAAATGCACAAAAGGAAATTAGTGTTGAGTGTTAGGTTCTTTGGGTCACATTCATTTTTAAATGGGTGCTTAAGTTGTGAGGGCAAAACAGGCAATTGTATGCAGAATTGGCAGATTCCTGATGTTTCATTTCCAGTTGCATCTCTTTGCGTATTTTGTGGGTGCCCAATATTTTGTTTAAACTTAGCAGGAAAAGTAGTTCAAAGAACTATTTCATTGTGTGTACTCAGAGATCTGCTAATGCCTCATGGAAAACTTTCAAAAGCCCACTGCTTAGAGAAACTCAATCCCTGATTTCTTAGGAGGGAAGAATAATTTCCTCAACGGCAGGAATTATTGTACTATGATCTATGTTAAAAAGAGGACAAAGTAAATTACAGTAGTGATCCCTTCAGACTTTATAATCTATGAATCTATGGTTTCGATATTTCTCGCTTTTGAACTTTAATTACTAGGGACACTTGCATGACAACAGCGTCTTTGTTCCTTGCCTTATACTGCCTGTTCCCCAATCAAAATCCATCCTCTGTCTGAAATACAGCTGACTGTGTGAAAATGATTCCTACACAGAGGAATAAGCAGTGGAAGCAGATGAACTAAGGGGAGAATATATTTTTTTCTTGCGTGTATTTGTCCTTACTAATCAAGAAGAAATAAATCAGAGACTAGGTAAATTTTGTCTCTTAATAATGTATTCTCATAGCATTCCATGAGGAGATAGCACTTTTCAGGAAGAGCTTTCTCAGGAGTGTCACTTACTTTGTAGGACTGGGCCCAAAACTACCTAATGCCATTGGGAGTTGAAGGCACCAGCACCTTGCAGGATTAGCTCATTGCAGGTATTGAATGGCCTTTTCACTATTGTATCCATCTTTCTGAAGTCAGCTGAGCTGCAGAATGAAATGGAAAGGAGTACTTGTGGCACCTTAGAGACTAACCAATTTATTTGAGCATAAGCTTTCGTGAGCTACAGCTCACTTCATCGGATGCATACTGTGGAAAGTATAGAAGATCTTTTTATATACACACAAAGCATGAAAAAATACCTCCTCCCACCCCACTCTCCTGCTGGTAATAGCTTATCTAAAGTGATCACTCTCCTTACAATGTATATGATAATCAAGGTGGGCCATTTCCAGCGCAAATCCAGGGTTTAACAAGAACGCCTGAGGGGGAGGGGTTAGGAAAAAACAAGGGGAAATAGGTTACCTTGCATAATGACTTAGCCACTCCCAGTCTCTATTCAAGCCTAAGTTAATTGTATCCAATTTGCAAATTTATTTCAATTCAACAGTTTCTCGCTGGAGTCTGGATTTGAAGTTTTTTTGTTGTAATATAGCAACTTTCATGTCTGTAATCGCGTGACCAGAGATATTGAAGTGTTCTCCGACTGGTTTATGAATGTTATAATTCTTGACATCTGATTTGTGTCCATTTATTTTTCATTGAATGGCTGGTCTCCAATGTGAGTTTTTATGTATGGGCAAATTAAGAAAGGTGTATGAGCTTAAAATGATTGTTCCGTAAGCTGTCTTCCTTTTCTGCATGCCACTAAGAGACCAACAATGAGTGTAAGAAAGAAATGGTTAGAGTCTGAACGTATACAGAGATTCATAGTGGAAATTGTGGTAGTCTGTGATTAATGAAAATATGACAGCAACTGATGCAGAAGCTAAAGGATCTGAAGTTATTACTAATCTACACCTTAATGCAGCTAAATACTTGGGAGCAGTTCCTAGTGGTCATGTGGCCATCACAAAAAATACCACCTTAATTAATATATGCACTAATGCTCTTGACAGCTGGAAGAGAGGTCAAAGGCTCAGTGTGCCTGGAAGTTGAGCTCCCTTCTTATCTCTGGAAGTGATTCCTCCATGGCAGCTTGATCATAGAATATTAGGGTTGGAAGAGACTTCAGGAGATCATCTAGTCCAATCCCCTGCTCAAAGCAGGACCAACACCAACTAAATCATCCCAGCCAGGGCTTTGTCAAGCCAGGCCTTAAAAACCTCTAAGGATGGAGATTCTACCACTTCCCTAGGTAACCCATTCCAGTGCTTCACCACCCTCCTAGTGAAATAATGTTTCCTAATATCCATTCTAGACCTCCCCCACTGCTGCTTGTTCTGTCATCTACCACCACTGAGAACAGCCTAGCTGCATCCTCTTTGGAACCACCCTTCAGGTAGTTGAAGGCTGCTGTCAAATCCCCCCTCACTCTTCTCTTCTGCAGACTAAATAACCCCAGTTCACTCAGCCTCTCCTCATAAGTCCTGTGCCCGAGCCCCCTAATCATTTTTCTTTTTGGACTCTCTCCAATTTGTCCACATCCCTTTTGTAGTGTGGGGCCCAAAACTGGACACACTACTCCAGATGTGGCCTCACCAGTGCCAAATAGAGGGGAATAATCACCCTGAATCTGCTGGCAATGCTCCTACTAATACAGCCCAATATACCGTTGGCTTTCTTGGCCACAGGGGCACACTGCTGACTCATATCCAGCTTCTCGTCCACTGTAATCCTCAGGTCGTTTTCTGCAGAACTGCTGCTTAGCCAGTCAGTCCCCAGCCTGTAGCAGTGCATGGGATTCTTCCTTCCTAAGTGCAGGACTCTGCCCTTCTCCTTGTTGAACCTCATCAGATTTCTTTTGGCCCAATCCTTCAATTTGTCTAGGTCACTCTGGACCCTATCCCAACCCTCCAGTCTGTCTGCCTCTCCCCCCAGCTTAGTGTCATTTGCGAACTTGCTGAGGGCGCAATTAATCCCATCATTGAGATCATTAATAAAGATGTTGAACAAAACCGGCTCCAGGACTGACCCCTGGAGAAGCTTGCACTGCTGCTGCCCATTATTCATCTGTTTTGTGGACAAATAAAGAACCTCAGTCTTCAAGGTTTTCAGTCCTGTTCCTTTCCACAAGGCAGTGTATATCTCTCTCTCTCTCTTCCCTCCTCACCACCTCCCCACCGCATGCGCAAAGGGTGGTGGCCTTAACTATATGTTCCTTTCCTTACCCCCACAAACTCTCTTTCTGGAGAGCCTGCCTCGCCTTACTTTGGTTCTAAAGAAATAACAAACACGGAGGGTTGCTTTTTTTCTTCTCCAGATTTGAGGTTTCTCATTGAGCTCTCTTGTTGACTTGCTCTCACCTTTTTCCTTAATGTTTTTGAGGGAAAAACACGGCTGTTTTAGTCTGAGTCATTTCAGTTAATAACACGACAGGGCAGCTTGTGATGCAAATGAAACAGGGCAGCCCGGGGGGGGGGGGGCAAGTGGGGCAGTTTGCCCCGGGCCCTGCAGGAGCCCCCACGAGAGGTTTCAGGGGCCCCCACGAGAGGTTTCGGCGGCACTTCGGCAGCGGGTCCTTCAGTGCCACCGAACACACGCAGAGTGAAGGACCCGCCTCCAAAGACCTGCCGCCGCTTCTTCTGCTCTGGGTCTTTGGCAGCGGGGGTCCTTCCGCTCCATGTCTTCAGCGAAGTGCCCCGAAGACCCGGAGCAGAAGGACCCCTGCTGCCAAAGACCCCAGGCCCCCTGAATCCTCTGGGTGGCCCTGGAATGAAAAGGCAGCATTAATACTGTAGAATAATGTTTTTGACATGGTTCAAAGAAAAAGTAGCTAAACATGATCCCGCTACCACAGTTATTTTCAGCTGCTGGAAAAAGTGGCTGACAAGCTAGACCTTAAAAAGGCACTAATTCTGCAGAAGTCTGGTGCACCGAGAACTAGGAACGACTGGGTTGGTTGTTATAAACACTCTCATCTGGTATTCCGACCAAATGTGTAGCTGCAGCTTTGAAACCTATAGGACTGATCTCCTTGTTGCTGACTTGAGAACAATTAATCTGTACTTTCCTACCATCAGTAGTATAGTCAAGGGTAAACTAAGGTACACAGAGTTTAGGCACTTCTCGTTTGGGGAATTGAGTTTATCCACTTCATTTTTTACCACTGCTTACAGTTCACTGTTATTCTGTCAATATCTTTCATGGACTTCGTCTAAAAATGCTTGCATATAATAAAATTAGAGTTAAATAAAAATCAAGGGCCAGAGGTATTTTCCAGTGGAGATTGAAATGAGATTGTATCATCAATTCAGTTTCAAGCAGGTTGTTCTAGTTGGCAGGAGCTGTAGAGGAGAAGTATGTTTCACACAAGTAGGGGTAAGATTGTATAGAAGGATACAAGGAAACCAATGCTAGAGGAGGGTGGGAGAGGTTTGTGAGAGTAACTGGAAAAATCCATAGTGGAATTTAAAAACTGACGGCAATTTCAAGCTGGAAATGAATGGGGAGCCAGTGGAGTAGTATGAGGCTGGACCCAGTCAAGATCACAACCTTCCCGTTAGAGGCTTAAAGATTGAGGTTTTCCTGTGACTAGAGTGGTTGATTTTGTTCACTCAAGGTTGCACTTTGTTTGAACAAACATACCTTTTGGAAATGTGACAGTGGGTCTGTGCATTTTCATTTTAACAGAATAAAGCGTATGGCTGTTTTCTTCTTTGCAGAAAGTGGTGATTACACAGATTACAGTGATGATGATTACCTGGAAACTAGGCGGAGAAGATCAAGGCGGAATCAAAAGAGACAAGTTAACTATAAGGAGGATTCAGAAAGCGATGGCTCACAGAAAAGTGTTCGATATGGAAAGGAGCTAAGACGACTTCATAAACGGAGGCTTCCCAGTTCAGACAGTGAAGGTAAAACAAGCACTCCACCATTTGCAGGAGCTGATGTGTGAGTGATAGTGGAAAGGGAGAAATACGGGGCATAAAGTGAACACAAGATTTGCATTTAGTCAGAGATACACAGAGAATTCTTTTCTGAGATCCTTGATATTTCCCAAAATCTAAATGTATCCTTGTGATGCACCCTATCAATTTATATAACAAGGCATTATTACTGCTATTTGTCAAATTTCCTGGTTTCCCTTATCTTGACTTCCTGGTGTGAAATTACTCCATCTGGTAGTTAAATGTTGGGATTGCAAAGGAGGAAATGCGGTTATTGTGGAGGACAGGAGTATTTGTCACACTTCAGTTGTGGTCATTAAAGATCCCACAGCCCTTTCGTAAGAGTAAGGGCGTTAACCCTGGTGTCCTGGTTGTATCCAAATTGAGTAATTTTGTTCTGTCCCCCTAAATATGCCTGTAGTTGTAATTAAAACTTTAATAGAATCATAGAAATGTAGAACTGGAAGAGACCTCGAGAGGTCATCTAGTCCAGTCCCCTGTGCTGAGGCAGAACCAAGTAAACCTAGACCATCCCTAACAGGTGTTTGTCCAACCTGTTCTTAAAAACCTCCAGTAATGGGGATTCCGCAACCTTGTTTAGCAGCCTATTCCAGAGTTTAACTACCCTTATAGTTAAAAATGTTTCCTAATATCTAACTCTGGCTGCAGATTAAACCCATTACTTCTTGTCCTACCTTCAGTCAACATGGAGACATGTCCTCTTTGTAACAGGTCTTAACATATGGGAAGACTCTTATCAGGTCCCCCCCTCAGTCTTCTTTTCTCATGACTAACCATGTCCAGTTTTTTTAACCTTTCATCATAGGCCGGGATTTCTAAACATTTTATCATTTTGTTGCGCTCCGCTGGACTCCCTCCACTTTGTCCACATCTTTCCTAAACTGTGGCGCCCAGAATTGGATCCAGTACTCTAGCTGGGGCCTCATCAGTGCTGAGTAGAGCAGAAGTTAACCTTCCATGTCTTTCATATGAGACACTCCTGTTAATACATGTTGGAATGGCATTAATCTTTCGTATCACATTGTTGACTCATATATTCATTTTGTCATCCACTCTGTAACCCCCAGATCCTTTTCAGCAGTGCTACCACCTAGCCAGTTATTCCTCTTTTTGTAGTTGTATGTTTGGTTTTTATTTTCTAAGGGTATGTCTTCACTACGTGCCAGATCGGCGGGCAGCGATCGATCCAGCGGCGATCAATTATCGCGTCTAGTCTAGATGCGATAAATTGACCCCTGAGCGCTCTCCCGTCGACTCCTGTACTCCGCCACTGCGAGAGGCACAGGCAGAGTCGACGGGGGAGCAGCAACAGTCGACTCACCGCGGTGAAGACACCATGGTAAGTCGATCTAAGTACGTTGACTTCAGCTACCTTATTTACGTAGCTGAAGTTGCATAAATTAGATCGATTTCCCTCTCCCGCCCCCAGTGTAGACCAGGGCTATGTGAAGTACTTTGCACTTGTCTTTATTAATTTTTATCTGGTTGATTTCAGAGTAATTTTTCTAATTTGTCAAGGTTGTTTTAAGTTTTTAGTCCTGTCATCCAAAGTGCTTGCAACCCCTCCTAGCTTGAGGTCTTTTGCAAATTTAATAAACATGCTCTCCATTTAATTATTGCAGTCATTAATGAAAATATTGAATAATACCAGACCCAGGACTGACCCATTGGACCCCATTAGATACATCCTCCCAGTCTGACAGTAAACCATTGATAACTACACATAGAGTACAGGCTTTCACGCTGTGGTACACCCACTTTTACAGTGATTTCATCTAGAACACATTTCCGTCGTTTGGTTATGAGAATGTCATGTGGAACTGTGGGACAAAAGCCTTTCTAAAATCAAGATTATACCATGTTTTCTGCTTCCCTGTATCCGTTAGGCCAGTAACCATATCAATGAAGGAAATTAGGTTTGTTTGGCAAGATTGGTTCTTCTTCGAGTACTTGCTCATGTTGATTCCAATTAGGTGTGTGCGCGTTTTTTAGGTGTGTGCGGAAGGTTTTCCCCCTAGCAGTACCTGTTGGGTCGGCTCAGGCACCTGGAGTTGCGCCTCCATGGTGCCGTACTTTGGGCCCCGCCGACCTGCCGCCATTTCAATTCCTACTTACTGCCTGCGACGGTTAGCTGGAAAGCTCATTTGCTCTTGCTTCGGCAAGCCTTCTCCCGAGTAGTCCTCAGAATGTCTTTCTGTAAATAGTTAAACCAGTTAGCTAGTAGCTGTAGTTAGTCAGTCATTATATAGCTAGATTCCAGTGGGGAATTATTCTGGGGGACCTCCCCCCCACTTCCCTACCCCACCCCCCGGTACTGGGGCATGCCCCGGTCCCCGTGGTTTAAACGCTGCAGAGCTTACAACAAGCCTATGCCTAGGAGCGGCCCCCACACTTCCTGCTTGAAGTACCTGGGGGAATCGCATCAGAAGGACCATTGCAAGGTCTCTAGGGGATTTTGCCCCAGGACTCAAAAAGAAAGCCACCAACGGTTGAAGATCCTTCTGATGGAGGCCGTCCTCCATCCCTACGTGGAACCGACTTCGGCCGAACTGATGCCTAGCACCTCAGCATTGGTGCGCAGTGCTCCGACGTCGACACGGGAAACTTTGGTACCGAGAAAGGACTGGGATAGAGACGCTCAGCACCAACAGAGCTCGCTGCACAGGGGCTCCATGCATGGCAGAGTGCAGCACCGTTCCCAATCCCCGGTGCCCCTCAAGAAAAAGAAGCTGTATCGGGGGTGCTCACCTACGCTGAGGCCGGGACAGAAGGACTCTGGCACAGTGGGACCCGCATTGGGCCACGTAAGTGCAGCACCACCTAGCCCGGCGCCGTTGACTCCTGCCCCAACAAGGGGTCAGTGGAGTCCAACTCCTCAGGACTCCCCTCCCCGGGAGAGTCACGGAGAGGCTTTGCAGCTGCCCACCACGCCAGAGATCTTTAAGGCAGAGAGAGAGCTCATCGCCTTCACAGCACTGCCTTCCCCGCCCAGGCAAGACAGGGCACCAAGCTCAAGGGAAATGGCACCCCCAAGACTCTTGGTGTCGTCCCGAGGCAAGCCAGTGATGGTACCACATCCATCACCATCATCTGGTCCACCAGTCCCAGGTACCTTCTGGCAACAGACCAGCAGGGAAGCCGCAATGGTCACCAATCTCCCAGCATGGCTCCACAGCACCGGTGGGCACTGCTCTCCCATGGTCCTCCCAGAGTGAGACCTCCCAATTGGATTCAGAGGTGGAATCCTTTGTGTCCAGTTGGACCCAGCACAGATCGGAGCGCAGACACTCAAGGTTGGACAGGGAGAGACAGCAATTTCGCCCGATGCCATGGCCCGTGCAATGGTGAGCTCCAGCCCAATGGCTGTTTTGGACCCCCTGAGCGTTTCATCAAAGCCAGGGATCCTATTCCAGGAGGTCAGTGTTGGTAGCTTCAGAAAACCATGCACCTCCCCCATCTCCCTTGGTGCAGGACCAGCCATCCCACACGCTACTGGTCACCACACAGGCCAGGAGCAAGAGCTGGTTCCAGGTAGAACCTCGTCATCTTCATCATCAGATGAGACAGTGGCTGGTACCTCCACAGCTCCTGGACTCGAGGACAGTAGGGTCCACCAGCAGCTCCTGAAGAGAGTGACCCAGAAGCTGGGGCTCCAGGTCGAGGAGGTCTCTGAGTCATCAGACCCCATGGTGGACATCCTGGACCCCTGAGGACCCTCCCAAGTTACCCTGCCGCTCATTAAAACCATACAAGATACCACAAGAATGCTGCTGCAAACCCCCGTCTCCCTGCCCCTGGTGGTGAAAAGGACAGAGAGGAAATATTTTGTTCCCTCTTAAGGGTTTGAACACTTTTATTCACACCCACCACCAGACTCGTGGCAAACGAATGAGAACGGCAAGGGCACCAAGGTCCATCACCTAAAGCCCGAGATGCAAAGAATCTGGACCACTTCGGGAGGAAAGTCTATTCTACCAGGGGGCCCCAGCTTTGGATTTCAAACCACCAGGTGATCCTTAGCAGATATAGCTTCAGTTCCTGCGGGGCTGTGTCAGAATTCACTGAGCTTCTGCCAGAAGAATCAGAGGCAGAGTTTTCCACCTTGGTGGAGGAGGGCAAACTTGTGGCACGGGCTCCGCTACAGGCAGCCCTAGATGTTGCCCATTCAGCCGCTTGGACCATGTCTTCAGTGGTGGCCATCTGGAGGAGCTCCTGGCTGCAGGCATCAGGGCTCCCGTATGAGGTCCAACAGACATCCAGAACCTCCCATTTGAGGGCTCGAGCCACTCTCAAGTCCCTGGGCCTCCCTATTCCATCTATGCAGCGGAGGCATATTAAGCCCCAGCCCCTGCCTTGATTCTACTAACAGACTTTGGTAGAATCAAGGCAGGGGCTGGGGCTTAAAATGCCTCCACTGCACAGATGGAATATGGTGGCCCAGGGACTTGAGAGTGGCTCTTGAGTCCTTAAGGCTATGAAGCCGCAAGTCCTCTGGTTCAAAATAAGCCTTTTGAAGGTGCGCCCAAGGGCGATGTACCAGTTCAGACACCGGATCCAACTTCCCATCCTTTTCGTGTCAGCTGTCTCACTTCTACCATGTGTGGGCCTGGATCACGTCAGATTGCTGGGTGCTCCGCACGGTACTCCCAGGGGAATTCTGTGCCCTGCGGGGGGCACAGAATGCATACCGTGCGCAGATTTCTTTGCTCCCCTCATTTTAATGCCCGGGCACGTTTGCTGGGAGCAGCCAGCAGCAGAGCGCAGATCACCCTGGAGGGGAGGAGGGAGGCTGGTCAAGGAGGTGGGGTTGGTGCCTGCCTGCATGTGGAATGAGTGAGCAACCAGACGCTCTCTGTCCCTCTGGTTGCTGTTGCTGCACCCTGGGCTTGGAGGGATAGGGCTGTGTGAAGCAGGCTCTGTCCCTAAGGCAGAGCAGAAATGTAACAACTAAACTGGCAGGCTGCTAATGTTCCCATTGTTAGTTAATTGTAGTCAATTAAGGCTCCTTTACTTTGCCAGGTGGGGTAAAGGAGCCTTGTTGTAAATGACAGTAAGGGAATCCTCAGCTAGGAAGGGCTGTGTGGGCTTTCTCGCTTTTTTTTCCCTCTGCCAGAGAGGCACAGGGGGGTCAGATTACAGCTCAGGATCTATTTTACTTACCCATTTTTAAAAATGCGGGACCGTGATTAGCAAAACTGTGTGACTTTCTTGTGTGAAAGTCTGAGCAATTTAAAGCGTCATTCTACTTTACAGAACACCAAACAACAAAATAAAAGTCATGTAATCTAAATGAAAATCCAGGATTATAACTGGAATGCAGGGTCTTGGTTACCAAGTATTTGTAACTTAATTTTCATGTGTTTAGGAAATGCTGAATGGTTAGTATGATTTTTTTTTTCTCTGTACGGTAGTTTAAATAAATTACCAAAATAAGTGAAACTGGTGTGATTATATGGCATTATTTTGACAAATAAAATTTGCAGAATTTTGGATTTTTTTGGTGCAGAATTCCCCCAGGAGTAGCATGGTAGAACTGGGATATTCTCTCCTGTTCAGCTCCCGGTCCTTGCCTTTGGCTTGTCAGCAGCACCTTGGGTGTTCACCAAGTGCTTGGCAGTTATGGCCACTTTTTTTGCGGAAGTGCCAGGTGCAGGCGTTTCCATACCTCGACAACCGGCTGATCCAGGACCACTCCAAAACACAAGTGGAGGCACATGTAAGCCTGATAAGAGCAACATTCAATGACCTTGGCCTTCTACTGAACATGCAGAAGTCAACCCTGTCCCCTGTTCAGAGGATAGAATTCATAGGGGCAGTGTTGGACTCAAGACAGGCCAGAGCATCTCTACCAGAGTCACGGTTTCAGACCCTTTGTGACATCATACAAGGTCTCAGACAATTCCCTACCACTACGGCAAGGAATTGCCTGAAGCTCCTCAGCCACGTGGCCGCCTGTACTTATGTAGTGCAGCATGCCAGACTGAGGCTCCAACCCCTTCAGGCGTTGCTAACCTAGGTTTATTGACCAAACGGGGACAGTCTAGACAAGGTAGTCACTCCTTCCCAACCAGTTCTTGAGTCTCTTCTGTGGTGGTTCAACCCGCAAGCTGTGTGTGCGGGCATTCCCTTCTGCAGACCTCAACCATCTCTTTCCCTGGTCACAGACATGTCAGGGATGGGGTGTGGAGCGCATCTGGGGGAGCTCAGGACTTCAAGCCTCTGATCCCACGCGAAGCTCTTACTTCACATCAACGTCAGGGAGCTGAGGGCAGTCCGTCTGGCATGCCAGACCTTCCAAGCTCACTTGGAGGGGAGATGTCATCAATCATGACAGACAGACAGCAATATTTTATATTAACAGACAGGAGGGAGCATGCTCATCTCCCTTGTGCCAGGAACAGTCCCTCAAACTGTGGGACTTCTGCATAGCCCACTCAATACACTTGGAGGCACCTTATCTTCCCGGAGTTTAAAACGAGTTGGCAGACTATCTCAGCAGGTCCTTTCACAACCACGAGTCGTCCATCCACCCAGTGTCATGAACACCATCTTCCAACAGTGGGGAATTTCCCTAGATAGACCTGTTCGTGACAGGACACACTACGAAGTGTCTGCTTCTTCCTGAGTCACGCCCTGGGCTCTATCACGGTCACATTCCTTCTTCCTTGGAAGGATCACTTCCTTTATACATTTCCACCCATTCCACTCGTTCACAAGGTGCTAATCAAGATTCGGAGGGAAGAAGCCTTGGTAATATTGATAGCTCCAGCCTGGCCCCATCAGCACTGGTATGTGTCTCTTCTAGAGCTGTCAGTGGAAACTCCGATCACTGTACCGCTGCTCCTGGACCTGATAACTCAGGACCATGGCCGTCTTCAGCACCCCAACCTCGAATCTCTCCATCTCATGGCTTGGAAGCTCTATGGCTAAACCCAATGGAGTTTGCTTGCCGTGTTCCAGTTAGGGAAGTCCTCCTTGGCAGTAAGAAACCATCCACTAGGGCCACCTACCTAGCCAAATGGAAGAGATTCACAATTTGGTCAGCGCAGAAACACGTCTCCTACACACTCAACAATACCTCTTATCTTGGACTGCCTTCTGCACCTGAAGCAGCAAGGGCTTTCTATTTCATCAATAAAAGTCCACTTGCCTGCCATTGCTGCGTTTCACCCAGGCGTGGCGGGCTAGTCGGTCTTTGCCAACCCAATATTTGGATGCTTTCTTAAACACTTAAGTACGACAACCGATCCCACCCTGGGACCTTAACCTGGTTCTTTCCAGACTAATGAGGCCCCCCTTTGAACCACTCGCGACATGCTCCTTGCTCTTATGTATCATCGAAGGTAGTGTTTCTGTTGGCAATAACATCTACCAGGAGGGTATCCTAGCTTAAGGCCCTAACATCTGAGCCTCCTTACACAGTCTTCTATAAGGACAAGGTTCAGCTTCGGCTGCACCCTGCCTTCCTCCCGAAGGTCATCTCCCAGTTTCATGTTAATCAGAATATTTTTCTTCCAGTCTTTTACCCTAAGCCACACGCAAACAGCCAGGAACAGAAACTTCGCTCTTTGGATGTTCGCCAGGTGTTAGCCTTCTATATCGAACAAAGCCATTTTGGAAATCTACTCAACTATTCATTACAGTAGCAGACAGAATGAAGGCGCTCCCAGTCTCTTCTGAAAGAATTTTGTCACGGATTACATCTCCATGTCTGGAGAAAATACCTGCCCCCACGCTGACAGTGCACTCCATGAGGGGTAAACAGTGAGGTGGCAAAATCTGCATAAGATACAAAACTACTCAAGATAGTTAAGTCCAAAGCAGACCGTGAAGAGCTACAAAAGGATCTCACAAAACTGGGTGACTGGGCTACAAAATGGCAGATGAAATTCAATGTTGATAAATGCAAAGTAGTGCACATGGAAAAACATAATCCTAACTATACATATAAAATGATGGGGTCTAAATTAGCTGTTACCACCCAAGAAAGAGATCTGGGAGTAATTATTGATAGTTCTCTGAAAACATCCGCTCAATAGCAGTGGCAGTCAAAAAAGCGAACCGAATGTTGGGAGTCATTAAGAAAGGGATAGACAATAAGACAGAAAATATTATATTGCCTCTATATAAATCCATGGTACACCCACATCTTGAATACTGTGTGCAGATATGGTCTCCCCATCTCAAAAAAGATATATTGGAATTGGAAAAGGTTCAGAAAAGGGCAATAAAAATGGTTAGGGGTATGGAACGGCTTCCGTATGAGGAGAGATTAAGACTTGGACTTTTGAGCTTAGAAAAGAGACAACTAAGAGGAGATATGATAGACGTCTATAAAATCATGACTGGTGTAGAGTAAGTAAAATGGAAGTGCTGTTTACGCCTTCTCATAACACTAGAACTAGGGATCACTAAATGAAATTAATAGGCAGTAGGTTTAAAACAGAAGGAAGTATTTTTTCACACAATGCACAGTCAACTTGTGGAACTCGTTGCCAGAGGATTTTGTGAAAGCCAAGACTATAACAACAGGGTTCAAAAAAGAACTAGATAAATTCATGGAGGATAGGTACATCAGTGACTGTTAGCCAGGATGGGCGGGAATGGTGTGAATGGGAAGCTGGGAATGGGCGACAGGGAACTGGATTACTTGATGATTACCTGTTCTGCTCATTTCTTCTGGGGCACTTGGCATTGGCCACTGTCGGAAGACATGATTCTGGGCTAGATGGACCTTTGGTCTGACCCACTATGGCTGTTCTTATGTTTCAAAGCGCAGGCACTGTGTGTCAAGTTGGGCATCCATAATTAGAAGATATTTTGGCAAGTGTTGGCCTAAATTTATAAAGTGCTGAAGGATCCTTCAGGATCAAAGGAGCTTGACTGTATTATACAAGCTTATTGTCTTTTACAAACTGAGCCTTAAAATGTAATTTGCATTCTCTTCCCGTAAATTGGTTGTAGAGAGAACATCTCTGCCAAGAATCTGCTATATAATACAATAGCCTCACTGGGAACTTCAGTCCTTTGACTCCTAGACTTTTGGCTTGCCAATGGTTAAATAATAGTATTTGTTCTGTGAAATAATTTGCATAGTATTACATTTGTTACAGGCTTTTTGTGCAGTAAAAACAGCACAGCGATACCATTGGTATTCTCCCCAGGCATATCAAAGTACAGTGTGTAACAGTGTCACTGGATATATAATTACCTGGAAGATTTATTGTGGAACTGTGTGAGAGACTGCTTAGCTGTGTGAAAGACTTGCCTGTTGTAAACTTCCTGTGCAACAGACATACTTTCAGATGGCCGTGTACACGCATTCTGGGTAGTTCAAGATGGCCCAATGAGTCAAACTGCTTGGTGTTTGATTTTCTGTCCCAGCCTCTTCTTCCCCAGACTAGCAGAAGCTACAAGTGCTGAGGGGCTATAGCATACTCTCCCTATACAGGGAAAAGACATTACATTATATAGTAGCAAACCCTCCAGCTGAAATTTAAGGCAGTGTTGATGAGCTTTGAAAGGAGTCCTACAATTCTCTTTGGGAAGGCTTATGGCCATAATTTGGGCTCTCAGTGTCTGGAAGAGTGTAAAGTGGGTGTTAAGGGATTAGGAATAAACTTTCTCCACAACTCCCCTGAATGCATATTGTTACATAATTATCCATTATGTGGGATTACACCGTCCCCTCAAGCTGTCAGTGTCAGAAACAAGATACCAAGCAAGATGGGCCACTAGCCTGATCTAATATGGCAGTTTCTGTTTCTTTTATTTTATGTGTGAGTACGCTAACAAAGTTTCAGAATTGGTGTGAGAGGGGAGGGGCGGCAGGGTGCAAGACAGAAAGGATTGACATTTCAGAAGAGAGGGATAAAAGGGACAATATAAAGAGCAATTGTAAATGTTTTGCCTGCCGTCAGATTTTGCTAACGGCTTTAAGTCTGTTCCTCATTCCAGAGAGCTACATGTCCAAGAACTCTGAAGATGATGAACCAGCAAAGGAATCAAAGCAGTCTATTCGAAAACGTAGCCGAAGCACAGATGAATACTCAGAAGGAGAAGAGGATGGGGATGAACCAGAGGAGGGGAGACCTGTCCGCAAACGGCTGAATCGAATTGAAACAGATGATGAAGATAACTGCGACAATGCGAACAAAGATGCAGAAAAGCCTGCACCTGCAAATAAGCCATCAGCACCTCATGCTCCTCATGACAGCACCAAGAAGCCCTGCTACCGGATAGAAAGTGATGATGAAGATGACTTTGATAATGTAGGGAAAGTAGGAAGTCCGTTGGACTACAGCCTAGTGGACTTGCCTTCCACCAATGGACAGAGCCCAGGTAAAACTATTGAGACCTTGATTGGCAAACCAAGTGAGAAGACTCAAGCCCCCAAAGACAGCACAGCCAATGCCACCCTGGCACCCAATGGGACAGGGGGTGGGCAGGAGGTAGTAGGGCCAGAGGAAGAGGAGGATGAACTTTTGAGAGTGACTGACCTTGTTGATTACGTCTGTAACAGTGAACAGTTATAAGACTTTCTTCCATTTTTGTGCTAATTTATTCCACGGTAGCTCATACCAGCGGGCCAGTTATTAAAAGCTGTTTTATTTTTCCTAAAAGACTCTCCACTACAGTATCACTTTTTAGAAGCAAGAATTTCACCAGTTCTGCAGTCTTTCTGTGAAGTGACCAGTTTTGAACTTTGAAGATAAATTGCTGTAAAGTCCCTCTTAATTTTTTTCTCTCCTTCCAAGTCCATGGTCCTGGGTAATTTCATTCACAAAAACCTTATAACAACAAGAGATTTGTATATTTTTGACTTTATATTTCCTGAAAGCATACAAATTTGTTGAAATGTGTGGCCTATGAAAGCATTCCAAATCGGTCTGGGCCCAAAACGTAACTGGGGCAGGGGGCAGTGGGAGGCGGGAATGGGGGTGTGTGTGCAGAAACACTTGTGCTCTAGCTTTTTCATATGAGATATATATTATATTTAAATGTTCACAACTTAGATTACAATTTAACAGACAAGTTTAAAAATTAATGTCTCTACTGTTGCATTTTGTGAGTTGTAGGTTAACATACATAGCTCATTTTAGTAACCACCTTCATGAAAGCAGCTTGATTTAAGACTGGAGATAACCACGGTAAATAAAGAGGCCGAGAAAGTACAATAAACAAGAACTCTAGTATCCATTTTGACTTGCAGAGTTTCCTGATAAACATCCTTTAAAGTGTTTGTACAGTAAAGTGTACTGTAATGAAGTTTTGACGGTTGAAACGTGCCAGCAATGAATTTATAAAACAGGTTTTCCGTGCATATTTCATCAGATGGCCTTTAATGTACAGTATCTGGTGGGAGGGAATCTCAGTGTGAAGTTAGTTTGTAAGTGGGATGATACCATGTGAGTGCTGTAAACTTTTACAGATGCCAGAACCACTGTATAAAGTAACTGCCTGGCCATTTGAGTTTTAAACCATATATCAGGGTATTTTGAAAGGAATATGTTTGTACATACTGCATTGACCACAGGATTACAGCACATCTGATGATGGAGGGATTTTCAAATAAACCTTGACTGGTCCATTCATGCCCCTAATATCTACTTCAAATTGAAGTAAACAAATGGAGCAGTTTTCCTTTTGGAGGTTTTCTGTTTTGGATTTGCGTGTTTCTGTTTTGATTTACTTATCTGCCTGGATGTACTAGCAGGTTTTGAATGTAGTGTTGGCCTTTGGCCATTAGAATTTTCTTAAAATACATTTTAATAGTTGTCATGTGACCAACTGATTTCAAGAAGGCAGTATTTCTGGGAGAAAATGCTTGACTCCAAGACAATATCTCATCACTTTGAGTGGCATATACTTTAGCTCAAGTATATAGATTTTTTTTTAACAGTTTATTTGGCACATAATAGACAGTGAAGCTGAAGTTTGTTTTGGATAGCACTCAGTTTTCTCTTCGCTCTTAATTAAGATGCAGGCTGTAAAGTTTATACATGTTGTAGCCCACAGCTAAAACATAGCTGCCAAATGTTGAAATCGAATAAGGTCACATCTATTAAACCTTTCGCGCTGAGATTTGGATTTCCCCCCCCCCGGTGTTATGTCCATTGCCGGCAATGGATACACCAAATTTGCTGCTGGCACCAAGGAGAGAATTCTCCTTCCTACCCCCATCCCCACCTCCTCAATGTCGTATTGACGAGTCAGTCAGTAGTTAAGCACTTCTATTTCATTGTAATAAAGCTGGCATTAGGCCTTTACTAAATACCTCTCTAGAAAACCTAGATCCAAAAATACCTACCTTCTAGCCTTGAAAGTCCTTGTTTTTGTTTTTCCCCTCTGTCCATGTTAGTTCTGTAGAACCGACTGCATTAATGTTATTTCATTGGAATTCTAGCAGTTCATATATCCTCACGTATAAAACTAGAACCATCAAAGCTGCAAAAGGTTAGGACCCACTCATCGTTTGCTATGGTAAGCAAGGTTTGTAACTTAAGAAAATGAGAATTCACTCTTTCTTTCCCAGTGAGTTTATTCCATTTGAATTTTTAAACAACGAATTATTTCCACCATGTCAATTGATAGTTAACAGGTTTCATTAACAGATGTTTAAACAGGGTAGTGCGAAAAGCCACAGAAGTTTAGAAAGTGTTCTTAAAAGCCTATGTAGCATTTTAAGCTACTACACAGTATATGCTTTTTTTTCCCCCTTAGGTGATGCAACAATGTAGTGCTGCTACATTTCTAATATACTTGTGTTTCAAATGATCAATGACATGTGGCTCCCATTTTTCAATGTTAGTAACTGTGCATTTTTAATATTTGCAATGCAAACTGTCTGATTCACATATGCAATACTCTGCAGCCAAGACTTCTGTTTTGTTTAGGCAGTGCCATAACCCTTTTGCTCTCTGACTTAGCCTTTTAGTATCTGATCAGTGCTGTAGCAAACATTCTTGCTATTGCATTAACTCTAAATTATAGACACGTAGCGGGCAACTAATTTCAATGTAAGAAAAATACAAAAGAGTTGGAAGTATTGGATATGCAACCAGAGGAAAAAAATCAAATATTGTGGCTTAATTGTGGGAATGATGTAAAAGCAGACAATATCATAAAGTCCAGTCAGAACACTGGAACAGATGATCCAGTTATTTTTCAGGTACTGTCAGTTCTGAAAATATGTACATGACTTTGACACTGCTCGGAGCTTTACTTCCTGTATGTCAGTTTTGTAGACTGACCTTCTATTTGATTAAGAAAAAGTCATCTCTGGTGTTAATGTCATCCCAAAGAGTCCAAGCCTGAAACTCTCTTACACAGGCAAAGCTCCCTTTTATATCAATGGGAATCATATCTGAGTAAAGACTGCAACATTTGGCTCAAAGAGAGGGCTACATTTTCAACATGCTCCCAATCCCCAGTTTTGAAGATTTTCTGCTTGATGGGAAATGTATAGTATCTTCTTTGGGAAATGGCACTTCTTGATAAGAGCACAAGTGACCCCTAGTCAGATGTTAAGAATATTTTCATTAGTCCACACTATGGAAATGTCTTCCAGTTGATTTAGTGTCATTTGCAGATTGTGTTCTACTGTAATCTTGGTAAGGAATGAAGTGCAATGTTTTTGGATTATGTTAATGTCCACAATGAATACTAATCTTCAGCTGTGGCTTAAGTTAATAAGCAAAAGATCAAATAATTTTAGAAACACAATAGAGACTTGCCTTGGGTTATTTAACAGAATAGTTCCAATTGGAAAAGAATAAGCAGATATCAATCCTATATGTAAGGATTTGATTACACAAACAGCTGCCCATCAGGTTGTGACTAAAAGTTGCTATACGGGTATTGCAGATTTTTAAGTTGAACATTGTTTAGTGCAGAACTGACTGGGAAGAAAGTTAATTAAGTGCAGTTTAGGTTTTAAGCAGCATTGTAGAGTGGAGGAAGGTACAAGTTGAGGGAATGAAATGAGGGATGGAAATTTCTAATCCATTTCACAAAGAGAAGAGTAATATTTGCTGGCTTGCAAACCACTTGTATGAGCATTGTTGTCAAAAGTGTACAGTAAATTCACTTCACTCTAAATCGATGTGATGGATTACATTAACAAAGCCCGTAATATAGTAAGAACTTCACCATGGCTGTTTTTGTCGTCTTTGATTCTTCTAAATGAGTGTATTCCTGGTTTTAAAAAACAAATGTAGACACAGTTTATGTCTCTTTGTTTAATTATGAGTACAGGAAGATCAATACTAAACAATGAACTCTTTGAGCATTTGATAGTTGATTCAGAGCTGTGCACATTAAATTACGTGAACACATTGACACGTTTTCTTTATCTAATGGCTTTTGCATTGTAACTGCACTTGAGAAGAACAGTGATGCTTTTTTCTATATTTTGTTTATAAGGTATGTCACTGTCTTTAAGACTATCCTTTTGGATTAAGGTGCCTCAGTTGCTCTTCTGCTAATGGAAGTTGGCTTGTATTCCATTTGCTTCTGTTTTGTCTTCACTGTGTCTGAACACCTCATGAGAGACTGACTTATTCAGAGAACCTCAGGCAGCATATATGTTCATAAAAGAAAAAACCTTTGCATGGCAGTCCATTTGTTCTAATTTATCTTAGTATCTTTATCATTTGAACTATGTGACTATCCAAATGCTGTACTAGTTCAATAATTCTAATAGTACACTGTCAGGGTGTCCATTACAAACCTCTGTTTTCATGCATTTCTAATTTTGCATTGAAAGCTCTTCAGCATGAAGACTTGGCCCAACAGTCACTTTTTAAAACTTGCTTCCAATCACACAGTTTCACAAACTAGCTTTCTTAAAAGTAAACAAGATAAAGGCACCTGGGTTTTTAAAATCCCCTTTGTATACATTAATTAAATAATATTTTGCAGTCATGCTAGTCCAAAAATGGTCTAATCAAGATATGTGTCAACTGGCTCAAAATGGCACTCTTTAAGCCTTGAAAAAGTGATTGTGGAACATGTGCAGTGACTACTGTTCACAGGTTTGTATTATAGATTTTAATATACAGGATGCATCCTATGTGCGTATTTATGTAAGAACACTTCCAGTCCATTGGGTAAATAAAATCTTTAAAAAATTGTATATAAATAAATATTAAATCCTTCAAACAGAAACAAATCTTTACTGGAAAAAAAACTATACTGAATGGAGAGGGAAGAAAGAAAGCAGTTCATGTTAAGTAGTCCTGGTCTGCAAGTCCTTACGCACAGGTTTGTCTATGGAAGTCATTAAGACTGCTTTTAGCAATAAAGGTTTGCAGGATTAGGACTAGAATTCTTGATGCAATCTAGGAAATCCTGGCTGCCAATCTTAGCTTTTGTGTTTCACCCCTCACCTGGGGTGAAATGTTGCTTTTAACTGTTTTGGAAGGCAGGAAATATGAAGTGAGCAGAGAGAGGCCTTAATTTTAATTGAACTAATGTTTGCAATATGTATTGACCTAAATTTTCAAAAATTACGAATGATTTTGGATGCCTCCATTTTTGGGTGTCCAGTCAGAGACATGTTAAAGACGCCTGACTTTTCAGAAACAGCAGAATACTCACTCACTGAAAATAAGGCCCCTTTGAGGTGTCTCCTGTTGGACAACCAAAAATTGAGACACTGAAAATCATTAGTCCCTTTTTGAAAATTAAGTCACTTACTAAGCTCTTTTTATAGCATCAGTATAACTCCTTGTTTGAATGACAGAATTCCAAACAGCAAAAAACAAGGTTGCATGGGAATTGAAATAATTGCCCAAAGCTTCAGAGTAATTTAACTTATTTGTACATTCCAAAAAATTTATATTGCTTATAACAATACTTAAATTATGTACAGTTTCTGAAGGAAAGAGTAGAACACTCTAAAGTAGGTAATAGATTTTTACAATTGAGCATATAGTGTAAAGGCTCCAGACACAATTACAACTGTAAAAAGTCTGACAACCTGGGTTTTGAGCTATCACTCTGTAACTGCTTGCACCCAGTACCTGTTCTCATGAGCAGTAGAGACAAGGCAAATGCAGGCAGAGGGGACACATTGCTTAATAATGGTACTTGTGGCTGTAAATATATCTGAGATTGCTACAAATAACCCCAAAAGTTACTAACTAGAGCTGCAAGATTAGAGGAGGAAAACGTTGCTCTGTTTTTTCCAGTTTGTTTACTTTGTGCACTGGATAGCACTTTGTGTATAGTGAGCCTCACTGGTTCCCAGGGCTAGTCAGAAATTGTTTCCCCCTGTCGTTTTGAATGGATCTTTCAAATGGCAGTACGGGACAGGAAGAAAAAATAGCAAAATGTGATTGCAAACTCACGACCATTTGCAGAAGGGGATTCAGAAAGGCATAGTGTTGAAACAACTTGTAATTCACTCTTAAAAACTGACTATTTCAAATGGACTGTGCCCCTTTAAGACATTGAGGCTGACACCCTCGTGACCTCATTCCTGTCCCCACAGCTGCATAAAAATCTGTGTATGCTAGAAAAGGTGGTTTCCTACAACAGATGAATGAGTGCTATAGGGTAGGTGTGGATGTGGGGGGTTTTGGAGCAATACATTAGATATTTTAACACTGTTTGGCTTTGGCACAATCTGATGGAGGCCACTCTGTATGCTTATCCCTCCTCTTATGACCCAAACAGCTATGCTGATTTGTAATATTTAGCTTAGCCTGTTAGGACGTCGTAACGAATTGTTGTAGCCATGTTGGTCCCAGGATATGAGAGAGAAATGGTGGGTGAGGTAATATCTTTTATTGGACCAACTTCTATTGGTGGAAGGTACAAGCTTTCAAACTACACAGAGCTCTTCATCGGGTGTCTGAGCTAAATACAAGTCGGGATTTTTGTTTGTAGTTAGTCCCAACTTTTTAGCTCAGGCGCTCTGCTTCCTTCCCCAGACCTGAAGAAGAGCTCCGCATAGAACAGAAAGCGTGTACTTTCCACCAACAGAAGTTGGTCCAATAAAATAGATTACCCCACCTTGACTTTCTCAGGACTTAACAAATGATTCTACAGGAAAAAAGCTGTTCTACTGAAAGCCGTAATAGGCCTAGTACTGGCACACCATTTATTAGCTAGATGACTATAAGGTCCTTAATAGATATTAATCTGCTACTAAAGTTAATGTGGTAGAAAAGGAAATCAAATCATAAATCTTTTGCTTTTAATTTCATACTCATATTGACTCTGAAATCTTGTCTTATTCTTACAAGTACATTCATTAAAATGGTACTTCCCCCTAACTGACATTAAATTCTTTTAAATGCCAATGGTTGCTAATTTCTTTCTTGTTTCACAGCTCTCCTTTATAATACATAGCAGCTATCATATGCTTTGGTGTATAATGGCTGTCAAATGGGCACGTTCTGTGTGTTTATACCTGATGTTCATGTCTCTATTCACTGTCCCAGTAAATTTAGTACAGATTGCTTGCTAGCAGAATGGTTGTTCCAATACTCTGTGATAATTAGGTCAAAACTCCCCAATATGGTCTCTTAAATTTTAAGATATGCTTACATGAAATACAGTTTTTGTCTTACTTCTGTGTGCTGTTTAAATGTTGCAGAGAAACCTACAGTTCCTTAAAGTTTATCTCAAATTCACTGATGGCCTCATTTTTGTTTTATCTTACTCTTAAGAGGTAACATGGTAAATTTCCAAACGCTTAGCCGTTCTTTGTAGAGTTTAACCCTTGCTTTGCTTGAGTCCTAAACCTTGATTTTTAAATCTTTCTCTGAAATCATGGCTTGCTATATTTTGAAGGGAAAGGACTGAGGTGCACACACTGCATGTGTTGTGTGTGTGGAGGGGGGGAAATATGTTGAAAAAACTGGAAGTGTAATTCTTGTTGCACATAACTTGGGTGGTGCTTTCACTGTTTTGTTTCCCACCAGTAATTTCACCTGCATGTAAAACATGATACGTTAAAAACTTTAAAACAAAAGTCATGGTGGTCTCAGTGCTCAAAGGGGTTAACTGCAGTTTAATAACAGCTGATGTTTTTAGATTTGCAGTACACAACTGTTTAAATACTGTATTCCTTGTAAATGAAGTAAAAAAAAAAAAATGTTAAGGCTGGTGCCAATATTTTTGTTAATGAAATGTTCATTGTTGTCTGTCACTACAGTCTGGTCAGAACTCTTTGTGTATAAGCTGGGCCTGAAGCCATTTTATAGCTTGTAGGCCTAATTGTGTAACTTTTTCTTTCATAATGTTTTTGTTATAATATCTACTGTCATTTCTTTCCTATAAATATGACATGTAAATTGTCATAATAAAAAAATTAAATAACTTGATGATGTACAAAGTATAATGTGTTTGGGAGAAGCATGTTTGCTTTTAATTATCCTGGCACCTAAATAGCAAGGAGGGGCTTCTTTTTGTCTGACTTTAAGGTAGATAGTAGAAAATGGTTGTGCAAATCGGTCCAGCCTTTGAAAGTGACATTTGTTTGGCTACAAGTAGCAAATTGTGCTGTTTTGTTTATGGCAGTTTAGCCTGGGGGGGTTTCTCTTTGACCAGCAGTTGATGACAGTGAAGAAATTTTAAATTCCTATCTTTTATATAGCTGCGCTTGACTGGTCTTTGCTATCAGTTTTCTTTGTATATCTTCTAAATATACTATTTTTAAAAATAAATATAGGGCTGCTCTATTAGTTGATCCAGAGTGGCAAATTGAGAGACTAGCTGCTTAGGGCCAGATTTTTAAAGGGATTTAAGTAGGGTTACCATATTTGAATATTCAAAAAAAAGGACACTCCAATGAGGGGTGCAGGGGTGTATTTGCTGTGCCCCCCCGCTCCCGGCCCCCGCCCCAACTCCTCCCCTTCCCTGCCCCCATTCCAACCCCTTCCCCAAAGTCTCCGCCCCCTCCCTGCCCCATTAGACCCCTTCCCCAAATCCCCGTCCTGGCCACGCCTCCTCCCCTGAGCGTACCACGTTCCCCCTCCCTCCCAGCTGTGCAAAACAGCTGTTTCATGGCGCAAGCACTGGGAGCTGGGGGGGGAAGTGGGCACTTTCAAGTGATCAACATTCACTCTCTCTTTCTTGAATGATCAACTGTTCTTTGTGGGAAAAATAATAATGGCAAAATCCCGGACATTTTTAGATATTTAAAAATTCCTCCCAGACGGCAATTTAAGAACCAAAAAGCCAGACATGTCCAGGAAAATACAGACATATGGTAATCCTAATTTAAGTGCCTGGTGTGATTTTTCAAAAGCATCTGGGGCACTTACCACCCATGGAAAGCAGTGAGTTTTAGGCATCTAAGTGCTGAAAATCCCACTAGGTGCCTAAATATCTTTAAAAATCTGGCCCTTATTGCTTTAGCTCTGCTGCCACCTGCTCTCTTTGACTAACTAGACCCATGTTTGTACAAAATCTTTGTCATTGTAAGGCTTAAATAAGTTCCTCAAAGTGAGACATCTGAAGCCAGTCTGTCAACAGAGCCTGTCAGACATTTATGGGTGCCTTGGTCAGAGGTTCACAATCTCCTAGATCAGAGTTCAGTAATTGGATTGTAGAGGCAGGTTAAACATAACCTGAAAAAGGATCAACTTTGCTGAGACCTGGGGAATGGAATGTTGGTGCTTGACAAGAGGCCTCCTTAAAGAAACAGCTGCAGTTAAAGGTCCAGTTTAGGAAAGGAACCACATTTGATGATTCCTTAAAATCATGTTGATGGCAAGTAAATTGATTGGGAACCTTTATCGCTTGTAATGTTTTTTTCCTGATGTGGTTTATGGAGACTTTTGGAAAGGGGAGATCCTGGCTGGAACCTGTTGCTTTGTTGGAGTATTAGGAGGCAAAGGAGGAATGGACTGTGTAAGTGGTACACAAAAATGATGTTCAATGACCCTACACAGAGTTCCAAACCAACTGGATTTTGCCAAGCACTGACACAAGTGGAAGAAACGCCTAAATCTACAATAGTTCTTCTTTTTCTGCAGTACAGTGTGGCTATAGCGACCCTAATATTAAGAAGAGTTTAATACAGGAAGGGGGTCATCTTGAATTTGAAAGTGGAAACATCATTTTGTATGGACACGAAAGAACCAAACTCATGCATCTGAGAAGAAAATGTAGAGGATACAGATAAATGGTAGATTCTCAAGGTAGGCAGAGTAAGCTTTGTCTATGCAGTTCTGAGCTGGAGACAGCATGCCATTTATGTGATGCTGTAAATAGGCTCTGATCACTCCACATATTCATTTTTCTTAACCGCTTCAGCTTTGTCTGCCATAATCCACTTAATGGTGCAGCTCACCTAGTGGTGAAAGCGGTTTGGTTCAGTGTCTCTCTTACCACAGCATTATTGTGGTTAAAACACCTAAGCCATGTCTATGCTACAGCTCCCACCATTTCTGTTACCGGTGGAGCTGTACCAGTGATGAATTACAGCCATGAACTCTGTTTGTATAGACAAGGTTTTCCAGGTGTCGTCAGCATCTCCTGACATGGATCACAGCTTTTTAGCCATAACTTACAACCAGCAATATGATATCCAAGCCAGACAATTCCAGGCATAAGGCTCTGAAGCTTTCAGATGGGACTGCAAGAGCTCTGCTTCTTTGTTCACTTATTCATGCATGACAAGAGGTGCATCTGGGCTGAGCCAAGTCCTGCAGAGAATATTAGAACCACTAACTGCGACAAATCTATAGAGAAATGTATTTACAGCTTGTGATAGCCGGTCTGATAGGTGCTTATGGCAATGGGCAATCATAACATTAAGGAAAGGAGTTTTTAGTGGCCAACCAGGAAACAGCCCCAGAAAGTATGGAAGAAAGCAGGAGCTGAATTGGAGATAAATTTGAATTTAGCCTCTGTGAAGTCTCTCTTAACCTATTTCCTTCTACTCTCAGTATACTTTAAATCTAGGCCCTTATTTTTCTTGGGATACAGTGAAATTTACTTGCTGCAGGATTGTGCCAGGCTTGGATTTATTGTTGTTTATTATGTATTGGTATTGTGTTAGCATCTAGGCGCTTCAGTCATGGACCAGGACCCTAGTGTGCTAGGTGCTGTACAAACACAGAACAAAATGATGGCCCCTGTCCCCCAGATCTTAAAATCTAAATATAAGTCAAGAGCATTTAAAACAAACTTTGTTTCTAGCCCTTGCGGCTGGGAAGAAAAGCTTTCGACTATGAACTGTGTAAAATGGCTGCAATGTGTTTTCCTTACTGAAACTGTAGACAACCTAAGATGACTTCTCTGAAGGGTATGAACTTCCCATTTATCTCAGTATCTCAGTGTTGTAACACTGAAGATTAATAATGGTGAATGGAAATGTCAGTGTTGGCTTTCACTGATTATTTTAGCAGGAACCAATTAATGAGCTTATTGTTAGATCCAGCGGCAAATGCTGGCATATGGGTCAGCTGGCTGTTACAGGGAAAGATACTATAGATTTTTCCCCTCCCAAGTGCTAAAAGCCCTTAATAGCTGCCGTATCCAAACCATCTACCCTTCAGTTCCTATCCAAACTCTAACCCTCCCCACCCTCCGCCCCCATACCATCTTCTGCAAGGTAGTTATTCATGGTCAGCACAGAAATCTGTGGCACAATGAAAATAAGTGTGTGTATGGAAGGAGTGTAAACTTCAATTTAACACAAGTCACTGTACTGTTGTTTGGTTTAAATTTTGTACTCAATAAAAACCCTCCATTTAAAAAATTCTTCTGAATCTGATGCAGGATTTCCATTTTGCCCCAGAAGCAGTGGAAAATGCCTAAGGATGGTCTGTATATTAAGAAGCCGGGCAGGGGTCAAATTGAAATGGTGGCTTCATAACCTCTAGTTCATGATCTGTAGTGGACGTGTCTTGTGCAATGTGGAGGGGTCACCTCAAGAAGACAAGAAATTTGCGCTGGTGTAGCCCCACTGATGTCATTATGCTGGTGCAAACCCCTAATGCAGACACATTTTCCTGGTGAAACTTGATTTAGTAAGTTACCTGTATTGGTGCAAGCCCCCACTTTAGACCAGTACAGCATGTCTACACTAGGGACTTGCCGTGGTATAGTTAAAAGGGTCCAAACAAACCCAGTATAGACAGGGCCTAGTTCTGAGAGGGTAGTCTAGTCTTCCGAGCCACAAAGTCACTAACCTCAGTCCTGAGACTGCCAACAAGTGGGCTAAGTAGTAGAGGCTTGTGATGTAGTTAGCTTCCCAGCAGAATCTGATTCCAGGCCTCCAAACTCATATCTCAAGAAGTACCCACACAGTCATCAAAGGGTAAGTTAAATAGTAAGGTGTATATATGACTTTCCTACCTTTAGCTTTCAAGGTGGAATGCGGCCTGGGCCTCTGCCTATCTAACTAATAACTCAGTTTACATGCTGCGATGAAGATCACAGAAGAGCTACTTTGTTCTTTTTTTTCCCTCTTAAATTTGCCACCTTTCATGTTGAGGCCTCCATGCCTTAACTAGTGTCCTCCATTAGTTTCTCTGCATTGTCACTAAGGTGTACTGAGTAGGTTCATCTCTTGTATCTGAACTGGTGCTGACTGTAACACTTCTGTTTGCTTTTTGTTTTCTAGATGATAATGTTTTAAAAAAGAAACGGCGAAAGACACATGCTTTCTGAAACCCAGACTGGAGGTGTGTTTTGAAGTCAGGTCACCAATTGGTCGGGACCCTAAACCCAAAAGCAAGAAAACAGATTTTTCTGGGTGAAATCCCCCCTCATTTTATTTATTAAAGAGTTGTATATACTTGATGGAAGATCAGTGACTGTGCACTGGAAAATAACCTGGCTCAGTGGTCAATGAGTAGTGCAAAGAACCTCTTGAATCAAATATGGAACATGATGGATTGCTCTCTTCCCCATCTCCCTCTCTCTCTTCCCCCACCTCCATCCTGTTTTATGGAGGGTAAAGGAGCCAGATGCTTCAGAAATTGCTGTATGCCTAGGACAACCCCTCTGTCCCTGTAGAAAGGTAGGGGTATGTGGGGCAAGTACCTCCTTGGAAATGTTCATCTTCTCCCTCTCTCTGTTCCTGTAGCAAGTGTCCTGGTGCACAATGCAGTCTCATCCGCTAGCGTTCACTTTATAGGTCTATACCTAAAAAGTTGCCACTACAGTCTTCTACCCCCTGCCTGCCCTGGAAGCAGCAAGATCATCATGTATGCTTCCAGTGGGTGTGGGCACAGACAGTGGAAGGCATCAGCCAGCAGGATGGAAATAGGGACAAAACAAAAATCTTGCAGATAGGAAAGGAGAGAGGGTAAAAAGGGACAGAAGAACACAGGAGAGAGCAGTTGTGCTGGTGGATGGGTTGTAGGTACTCCTTTCCCAATCAACTGCAGAGTGTGGAAGGCTCAAATAGAAAAGTGTGCCAGCCGCTGCTGAAACTAGCGGCTAACCTGGGAGCAGCACTGGGCCCTCTCCCTAAACAGAGGCAACTCCAAAGCTGCATTGTAAAACTTTGCTTGTCACTATCTTTTTTGTGGTGTGTGCATGAAATCTCGTAAGTTCCGTCGTCACCACCACAATGGCTCTTTGCACCTGAATGAATAAATTTCCACAATGATTTTTTCCACCTCTGTTCGGAAGGACTGGGTGTCTTTAGGTCGAACAGATTGTTAAAGGTCCTCTGCTACTTTATGTTCAGAGTTAAGAGTGTTAACTGTCATGTTTTGGGATCCTATTTTCCTGCCACAGAATAAGAGTAATTCCTATGTAAGACAATAGCAATTATTTGTATTCTGTAGAAATAAAATCAGGCTCCAGGGGCTCAGCTTTCTCATTCCTTCATTGTTGTGTTTCACAGGAGTCTATAACATGCATTTCTCTTGCACATGTCACATCGGGTGGTTTCCTAGAGGGGTTGGTAGAAGGTCCCTGAATGTGCTATTGCCACAGGGCCTGTCTCCTGTTGGGTATACGTAATCCACGGTCCCAGGAGCTGATAGTTAAATCAACACAAATTCTTCTCTTGACTTAACCCTGTCCACGGGGGGAGGGAGGGTTTGAGGTCGTCTTAACTATACCACTCGTGTGGATTTTTCACATCCCTGAGCAATGTAGTAAAGCCAACTTATTTTTGCGTGTAGACCTGGCCTCCCCACTGCAGGGTTTATGTGTCTTCACGTTCCTGCCCTAGTTCCTGCGTACTCAGCACTGGCTGCTGCTGTGGAGACAGGTCTCCGAAGCATGACCCTCCACGGCGGCCGGGGCATGGGCCCTCCCCTGTTCCCGGCCGTTCCCCCTGCTGCCGGCACTGGAGTGACCCACCGCCTGGTGCGACCGCACGCCCCTAGCACCTTGGGCCAGTCTGGACCAAGCTCCGTGGGGTTTGGCCCAGTAACAGCTGGGAGACGAGCCTCCCCGGGCAGAGGCAGCAAAGCGCCCTGTGATACCGTACAGACTAACAGACGTGTATCGGAGCAGAAGCTTTCGTGGGTGAAGACCCCCTTCGTGGGATGCATGCACCCCTGTGTTCACCCACGAAGGCTTATGCTCCGCTACGCCTCTTCGCCTGTAAGGTGCCACAGACCCAAACGGCGCCCCTCGCAGGAGACCCTACAATAACACAGCAGGGCACGTGACGCCCCCGGGCTGGGGGTACTGGAACGCCCGCTGCCGAGCGCAAAGGGGCGGGGCTTCGCCGCGGCCGCCGTGCGGCCTCAGGGGGGGCGAGCGCTCCGCCTCCTCACCATAGAGCGCTGCCTAGAGCGGCTCGGGCCTCGGCATATCGATGGCCAGAGCGGCGGTTCCGCTTCCGGCGGCCTGGCTCGGAGCGGCGGGCGGAGGGAGACGGTTGCCATGAGCTTCCTGAAGCGGTTCCCGCCGCCGGCCGAGGGGGTCCGGCAGCAGCAGCCCGACACTGAGGCGGTGCTGGGAGGTCGCGGGCTGGGCACCGGGACGCTGTACATCGCCGAGAGGTGCGGCCCGGGGAGCCGCTGGGGGGAGGGGCGAGTGAGGCGCAGCGTCTGGCTGGGGGTGCGATGGGTGGGGCGGGCCCGGGCGAGGAGACCGGGCGGCGGCGGCGCGGGGGGGAGAGACCTGGCGGTGGGCCCCGGGGGGCGCTGGCGAGGAGACCTGGCCGGGTGGGGGCGAGACCTGGCCGGGCGGGGGCGAGGAGACCTGGGCCCGGGGGGGGGCGGGGGCGAGGAGACCTGGGCCCGGGGGGCGAGGAGACCTGGGCCCGGGGGGGGGCGGGGGCGAGGAGACCTGGTCCTGCGAGGAGATCTGTCCCGGGGGGGCCTGGCGAGGAGATCTGGCCGGGGAGCGGGGGCGAGACCTGGCCCGGGGCGGGGGGGAGGCTGGTGAGGAGACCTGGCCTGGGGGCGGGGTGAGCCCTGGCCGGGGAGCGGGGGCGAGACCTGGCCCGGAGGGGGGGGAGGCTGGTTTGGAGACCTGGCCTGGGGGCGGGGTGGGCCCTGGCGAGGAGACGGGCGGCGGCGGGTGGGGTGGGTCGAGACCTGGCGGCGGGGGGGCGGGCCCGGGCGAGGGGACCTGGCCGGGGCGGGCCCTGGTGCGGTGGGGCTGCTCCGTTTTCAGACTTCTACTTTCAGAGCTCCGTGCTCTCGCCCCTTTCAGGGTGTTTATCCGAGCAGTAGCGGTCTGCAATAGCGTGTCGGGCACGGAGGCTGTGTTGGGAATCCCATGGATGCCCAGTGCTGCTCTGGGGATGCTCGCTGTGTGCCTGAAGCCCACTGCTGGCTCAGAGCCTTGTGCCTGCAACCTAGACACAGTGTGGAGCAGCGCTTCCAGCCTGCCTGTCTGCTCCCGGTCCCTCCATCTCTAGGCTATCCCAGGATGTTCTCTCTCCCTCTGGCTAGGGCTCTCTTCTTGGACTCTTGTACAGCGATCTGCTCCTCTGCCTTTCTGGGCACGGCTCTTCCTCATTTAACTGCTGACTATGCCCAGTGCTGTAGAACTGCCCTGGGGAGCTTAGAGACACACTTCTTAAGTAAACTAGAAAAGGAGTACTTGTGGCACCTTAGAGGCTGTAGCTCACGGAAACTTATGCTCAGATAAATTGGTTAGTCTCTAAGGTGCCACAAGTACTCCTTTTCTTTTTGTGAATACAGACTAACACGGCTGTTACTCTGAAATAAGTAAACTAGCTATCTGTGCTGAAATCCAAGTTATAAACCAGGTAATTGTGCTGCCGTCACTGTCCTGAGCAATGTAGCTAAGCCAAGCTAAGTTTTAGGTGTGGACTAGGCCAAAGACATGTGCTGTCAATATGCATAATACTGAGTTGCGCCTTTTACTTTGCTTTCAATAGACTTTTGTCTGAGGTCTACACAAATATTTCTCCCTGCTTCCTCATATAGTGTGTTGGGAGGCTTCTACCAGAGCCATTTACTAGCAATGAATAGAATGAGCCAGTATGCACTCCAGTTACATTACTGGAGTTCCATAGTGTGGGAGAACCAGGCGCTGCTGAATACAATGAGGCATTAGATCCAAGTACAGACTCAGTGCTTTTACAGCTGTCAACATTTAAAACTTAGGAAAGAAACAGCTTGCCTATCATAATTAGGAAAGTGATTCCCCACCTCATCAAATCCTGTTTCTTCCTGATGTCCCATAGAAACTCATTTACACTCACTGATGTAAGCTGTATTGATGTTGCATTTGTTATCCTCACCACAACTTCTGGAAGATCTTATTTTATGATGATCTCTTTGTTTTGAAAGATCACAAAGCACTTTACAAACTGAGGTATGGACTATACTCCTGGATTGGTGCAGCTACCTCTGGGGTGCAAGATATCAACAGCACATATAGGAGTAAAGGACAGAAAATGAAATGTATCAGAATGTATTAATCCAAGATGAAACTTGTCCAGAACACTTGGATTCACACTCCATCTCTTGTTAAAAAGAAAAAAAAAATGTTATAGTATCTGTGACCATAAGTTGTCTCATTTTAAACACAAGGACCTGTTAGCATAGTTCTTGGGCCTTAGTTCAGTTCTAAGTGGGATGAGTGCTGCCTACAGTATCTCTTCCATAGATTTTATTGTTTCTGATTTGTTGAACTTCATCTGTAAGGTTGAGTCACATGACTCAGAACTTCTTTGGAGTTGTTTAATTTGACTTATTTTTTTTTTTCCAGTCGCCTCTCATGGTTAGATAAGTCTGGACTGGGTTTCTCTTTGGACTATCCCACCATAAGTTTACATGCTGTCTCCAGGGACCTAAATGCCTATCCATGGGAACATTTGTATGTCATGGTGAATGCCAAATTTGAAGGTATGGTATGTCTGTATTGTTACATACTCTTCTTCCTTCCTTTTGTAGTTCAGTAAACTAACTGAAATGAAAATGGTCTTCCTGTTGGGGTAATTTGTCACTTGAACTGTTCATAATGAACAGTGAGGAAATTGAGATTTAAAAGTGTCAATACTTTTGACACTTGGGGTTTTTTTTTTTTTTTGTTTTTTGTTTTTTAATTTTTAATTTTTATTTCAAACACTCTACCCCATTACTCTCCTTTTCTTAAAGGCTGTGCCTTTTCTGGAAGCCTGACTGTACACTTTTACTATTCACATTTTCTACCCTGCCTCTTGACCTGTTAAAATGTATAGCAGGAGAGTATTCTTATTAAACTTCAGTTTTTAGTTGTTCCTTCTCTCTTTGTCCTATTTAAACAGAATAAAAACCTGCTTATCTGCTCCTTTGATACTTGTGTTCATGCCCTTTTCCTCCACTGCTTCCCCTTACTCTACTCCTTCCCTTCCTCTGGGTAGTGAATGGGTGTTTGCATGCCTGCGATTTGAAATTACGCTGGAAGCCTTCATTCAGAATTCTTTCAGGTGTGTAAGAGCAATTCATGGTATGAAGCTTATTACTGAATCTTTAAAGCTGTCCCACAGAGGTTTTTAAGAAAACTAAGTCTTATGCTCTTTCTTGTTTCTTCATGATCTAGAAAGGAGACCTGAAAGTGGTGTTTTTTTTTAAACCCCTTTAGAAATACCAGGTTTGATAAGTCTGTCTTTCTCGAGGTGCTTTTGGGGATTTTGGAGCTCTTATATGATGAACTTCTGCTGAAAGGGTAGGGTGTTGTATTCTTTTAACAAAAACATTTTTTCTCCACAACACTCGTCCTTTGCAGTTAAATAAGTGTCAACGAAGACAAACTAAAAGTAAGTTTTAAATAAACTGACTAAAAATCTCTCCTCTTTCCCCACTCTCCAGTCACTTGCTTCAGCTTTCGGACTGTTAAAGATTCTGATGTCATAACTTTACTTGTAATAATGTAGTAATAAATACTCTATTTAACAGTCTTCCTGGTTAGACAAGACATGGATTTCTACTTATAAAAAAATGTTTTTGGGCTGAGTCTTTTGTGCTACTTTTATGCATCTTAAAGAAGCAACAGTGTGTGCACAGTTCATATTTTTCGCAAATTTCCTTTTAAAGTCTTTTTTTTTTTTTAGTGCTTCCTTAAGAAAGAAGCCCACTAACATCATAGTAGGTGCAGGTAGCAAATGAGGAGGGAAAGGAGCAGTTTGGTAGCTAAATTATTAAGTGTCCCAGCTTTGATAATGTCTGTTTAAGGTATATTTTAAGGAGCCTATTGCTTGTTAATACAAAAAGACAGTCATTCCACTGAACCTTGTTCAGATAGCGTGTGAGGGAGAAATGGACAATGTATATATTTTTTTATTCAAGTTCTGTAATCCTTCTCTTTCTAACTACGCTTCTTCCAAAATGTTGAGTGAATCTAGGTTAGAGAAAAAGCTTTGTAAACTTCTTGAATTAAATAAATAAATAAGGGTAAGCTCTTAGTTTTGGCATTACCACATGGGAACCTAGAGCTGCTTCTACCTGGAGAAAGAACAAGAGTACATGTGGCACCTTAGAGATTAATAAATTTATTAGAGCATAAGCTTTCGTGGGCTACAGCCCACTTCATCGGATGCATAGAATGGAACATATAGTAAGATTATATATATACACACACATGCAGATAAGTTGGAAGTTACCATACAAATTGAGAAGCTAATTAGTTAAGATGAGCTATTTTATTTATATATATATATATATATATATATATATATGTATATGTCTTACTATATGTTCCATTCTATGCATCCAATGAAGTGGGCTGTAGCCCACGAAAGCTTATGCTCTAATAAATTTGTTAGTCTCTAAGGTGCCACAAGTACTCCTGTTCTTTTTGCAGGTACAGACTAACACAGCTGCTACTCTGAAATCTACCTGGAGAGATTCCCCTGTGTTGTAACAGCAATTTGGCTATTTTTCCGTGCAAACTCAGGCTACAGTAAATCTTCTATAGCCTGTGGAAACCTGAACAATTAGTTTTCAAGTCCATTCCTGGTTTGTAACACCATATTGCTGCTATCTGCTGGTTGGAATTCAGGGCATTAAAGCAAAACCTCACTGCTTCAATTATTGCAGGAATTTCCATGTTTTGTGTAGCGTGGCTGGTTAAGATCCATAGTATTTTCTCCATGTTACAGCCATCTTCCTTATTTTATTTATTTCAGTAGATGTAAAAATGCAGCAGGCCTCTAACACGGATTCTCAACTTCATTGCACTGAGACCCCCTTCTGAAACAGAAATTACTACACAACAGCAGTAGGAGGGGAGACCAAAACCTGAGCCCCATGAGGGGGGTGAGGCAAAGCCAAAGCCTTACCACCCCAGGTGGGGCGGCAAACCGAAATCCAAGGGCTTCAACCTCAGCAGGGGGCCTGTAACCTGAGCCCCACAGCTGAAGCCCTCGGGCTTCAGTCCCGGGAAGTGGGGCTCGGGCTTCGGCTCAGGGCCCCAGCAAGTCTAACGCCAGCCCTGTGACCCCATTAAAACAGGGTTGTGACCCATTTTGGGATCCTGACCCACAGTTTGAGAACCACTGCTCTAACATGAATCTCTGTAGAGTTTCTCAGCACTGCTTCTTAGTTGTCCAGAGACTTCACTCATAGAAGTCATGAGGCACCCACCCACACCTGCTCCTTGGAGGCTGAGCATGCTTCCTACCCACCACTTCCACCACCTGTGCCTGCCTAGCAAAAGGAGCAGCGAGATCAGAAATTGAACATGGGTTAACTCTGTTGTTACTGGGCCAATCCAAAAAGCTGACTGATTTAATGGGGACTGTATCACAGCACTATAAAATAAACATGGTATATCAAGTAATTACTTACTGTCATTCTTATAATTGGAAATTATCATGCATATAGAGACAAAACCATATTTTGAACACAGTTGTTTTTAGGAAGAGTCTAGGTCAGTTTCCTTGACCAGACTGGACTGTGGTTTCTCTATAACCCTTGATGTTACAGTATAGGGGGAAAAAAATTCCCAATCCACATTGTTCAGGGAAACTGCTAGACTGGTGAAAACAAGCATTCCCATGTAGATGAGTATCTTTTTCTATTATCGTTTTAAAGCTATGCTATAGGCTGCATTTAGAAGAAGAGAAACCCTTGCCCCATTGGACACAGAGTGGGGACACTTGCAAAAAAATATGTAAGTATGGTTGTAACTCAGACAGTTGTGATGCTAGCATAGACATGGCCTTAGTCATTTATTTGGGCCTGCCTATACTACAAATAGAAGTAAGGCAAAGGGGCTCAATTACAGTGCTATTCCAGGATATTATGGTGATTGAAATCCTATAAATTCCTAAGAGGCAGGGCAGACAAGGGCCTTAGCTATGCTTTGCCTGTGTGTTCTTTATGTGACTTTAGTTCTATTATGGGACACTGGTACTGTTGCTTCATTTTGGAACCAGGTCCCTGATTCTGTTATATATGTAATATGTATGTGCATTAAAAGAACAAGTGGGCCAGAATTTGGGGAAATGCAAACATTTAGATTTCTTTTGAACACTTGAATTCCTTAGAGGAAGAGCCAAAAGAAACTCCCATGGCTGAAGGGGAAGAGGAGGAAGACAGTGATGATGATGATGAACCAATTGCAGAATTCAGATTTGTACCCAGTGACAAATCAGCCTGTAAGTAAAGAAATAAGATAATGGTATAGCTTTTTGTTAAGAGATTCAAAGCTCTTTATGAACACTGAGTTAAGCCATCCTACCCTTTTGAGGTAGGGACTTGACGCATATGGGGAGTTGAGGTACAGAGTGGTCAAGTGACATGACTCCCACTTAGGGTGACCTGACAGCAAGTGTGAAAAATTGGGACAGGAGGTGTGGGGGGGGTAATAAGCGCCTATATAAGAAAAAGACCCCAAAATCGGGACTGTCCCTATAAAATCAGGACATCTGGTCACCCTACTCCCACTACCCTTTGGTAACTATTAGACTTCTGCCTTTCTAGAAATAGCCTTAAGTAGATTGTGCTTAATTTATTGTCAGTCTTAGTATCTCAGTTAAGGCTGGGATGTGTTGGGCAGTCAGTTTTCAATGAGTATTCTAGTACAGTTGCAGTTTGTAGCTGAATAACATTTCTAAGAATACCCAGACTATATCTGATGAATAATAATTCTGAGAATAACCAGACTACATGTCTGCAACTCCTAATTCATCTACAATGCCATTTTACTAGTGTAACAAATGTGTTCATTAACTACTGTTAGTTTAATCTCTCTTGTGGCAGTCTTTCCATACCTCTAACAACTTCCATTGCCAATTTCTGAACCTCTTCTAGTTCCCCTCTGTCTCTTCTGAGATACGGTGACAATATATGAACACAACATTCCGGGTGAATGAGTGCCCTTGATCTATGGAAAGTGATTTCAGTATTTTTCTGTCATTCCTTATATGTCCCAACATTGTTTTTCTTTCTTGACTGCTGCAAATTGGGATGAAATTTTCTGTAGGGGTGAAACCTAGGCTTTCTTTTTGGGTATTTACTGTGAGTCTAAACTCAAAAATGCATAAGTGCAGGGAAAAAGGTTTACAGTATGCCTATTCTCCTAGTTTTTTTATGTCTCTCTGGCATTCCTTGGACGTCTTCTGTCTTGACTAAAGAGAATTTTGTGTTGTATGCAAATGTTGTTCTCCGCCTGTCCACTTTCAGATCATTCAAAAATATATTAACCTCCCTGCCCTAGTATGGGTTCCTGGGGCACCCCGCTGTTAACTTCTTGCCATGCTGGAAACTGACCTTTTATTCCTACTCTGTTCTGTGTCTCAGATGATTTCTAATCCATGACAGAACTTTTATCTCTCATCCCTGTGATGACTTTAGAGACTATCAAGGGAATTATCTAAAAAGCAGTAACTTAATTTGCTTGCGAGTTTGTAATCTTAGTATAGTGTAACTTTTAATTTTAATTCAGTGGCTGCTTTAGTGAAGGAGAATTCCTATTTTCTTCACTCTCTGATCTCCTCTTCCACCCCAGAACCTCCTGAGTGCTGTCATGGTGTATTGGGGTGGAGGGGTTCTGTTACTCTGCCCTTTCACCACTCCTGGATGCTGCCATGTATGTGATGAAGACCCCTCCCAGTCTGAAGACTTATATTTACTATCCATCCTTTTTTAGGGGCAGATATTTAGTGTTTGGTTAAAACAAGTATCTTTGTCACGTCCCTACTAATGTATAACTGCTCTAGGATTTATTTTGGGGAAGTTCTATGGTCTGTGTTACACAGGAGGTCAGACTACATGATCACAATGGTCCCTTCTGGCCTTGGAATGTGTCTATAGAGCTGTTTTGGCCATTCACCAATGGGAGAATTCTGTGTGATTTGTTTTTACAGTGGAAGCTATGTTTTCAGCAATGTGCGAATGCCAAGCCCTACACCCAGACCCTGAAGATGAAGATTCAGACAATGATTACGAAGGGGAGGAGTATGACGTGGAAGCCCATGGTTAGTGATAAGCTACCATTTAAATTCCTACCAACTTTTGTGTATCTGGAGCCTGTCTTAGAAGGCCTTTCTCAGGTTAAGAATTGTGTCTATTGTATTTTTAGAAGAAGTTCCTTGGCTGTTACTGGTGGTATCTACATTTTAAAAATGTAAATAATTTTTTATATTGTACTTTTGGGGCGTAGAAGCTCAGAAATGAGCAGAAAATCACTAATTGGACTGTAGCGTGTTAGTTGGAGTTCAGCAAAAATCCAAACACAGCCTTGTTTGTATTCTCAGAAGCATCAAGACACTGACAGCAGCCTTCCCAGTCAACAAGCTAATGTGATTTCAACACCTACCCTATGGCTTGGTCACTTGAACATAATGTGTAGTGGACTGTTAGTTTACACACACTCTTAGAGTCCCTTGATAGCACCACACTAGCTTTCTCTACTTGACCTGTCTAGCAGCTCTCCTCTGATTCAGGCTCCTCCTGCTTCCAGAGGTATGACCTGCAACTTGCTTTGCTGGAGATGGGATTCTACGTGGCAATAACTGCTAGGTGGTTCCAGCCATGTTGTGGAAGAGTCGGTGGTAAAAGGTCCTGATTCAGCAAAGCACTTGCTTAAAATAAAGCATTTGCTCATGTAAATAATGCCAATTGAAGTCTGGTCCAGAAATGGTAATAAAGGGAACTTTCAGGGAGTGTGTGTGTGATTGAAGCACAGAACGGGAAAGGTAGGTTCTGTTCTCCACTATTACACAGTTTTCCTGGAGAGCTTGGACAACTGATTTCTGTTTCCTCCTTTGTATACCAGGAAGTATTATTCCTAACTATTTTGTAAAGTTTCTAGCAGTTTGAAGTTTATTATAAGCTCGGTTTAAGTGACTTTCCTTGGATCACATAGGAACTTTGTGGCAGAGACTGGGATAAAATCAACTTCTCCAGGACAGCATTCAACGGCCTTAACCATGAGACCATCCTTTCTCTTCCTGAAATCCCCCTGTCTCATTCACTACACACCTTCCAACTTCTGCAACAAGGGAAGTGGGGCCCCTACAGACCACAGTCTCCTTCAATACACAACTCTGATTCATTCCCTGAACACCGTTAATCCTGTGCATCTTGTGTGGGGAGATAGTATGTGGTCATATAATTAAAGATTGTACTAGAATCCAAATGTGCAAGGGGCTGAATTAAGGTTGCACAGGCCACCTGGTTCTGGGATTTCCTAAATGTTGAGTGTTCGACTTTGCAACCTTACTGTTCTCTTAACATATTTTGTATGTAAAATGTAATTAAATGGCAAAAGACTTTAACACAGGGTTATGGTTGCCCAGTGATAGCTTGTGCTCTTTCCAAATGCTGAGTTCAGCAAAACTCAAACTTCTGAAAACAAGGACATACAGCATTAAGGTAAATGCCCACACAATTTAACTCTGCTCCCCTGGAGTTGGTTTTAGTCCCTGGGAATTTTATGCATTTACTGTTTTAGGTGTAACTGTATTGAATCAGGGAGGAATAAGTCAAAGCAGATTGGAAGAGCAATGATTGTGATATGAGGAGATCTGGAGCTGAGTCCCCCATGTGTGTGGTCACAGGAAATATACCTTGAGGTTTCAGTCTGCATTGTTTCAGTGAAGAACTGTGTAGGTTGTGTTAGCAACAGGGCACTGGGGCCTTTTTTTGCCCTGGGTATTGTCAGTAGTGAGATAGGGTACGAGAACAGTCTGGATTTAATGAGGAGTAAAGGAGAGTGTAGGTGGAGATGGTATTCTGTGAGTGAGTGGGAAGGGGTTATAAAATGGTATGAAATAGTTGTTAAATTTTACAGGTGTGGTATTCTGTCAGGGGAGTAGGCTCAGTGTTTGAGCGTATGGCAAGTGCAGGTAACGCCTGTCGTTTACAGTGAGAAGGCAGTGTGTATTCTGGGTGTATTGGGGCATCGCTGAAAGAGGGCAGAGTTAAGGTAGCCTGGGCAATTACCTTACACTCTCTTTCCTAGTTTTCAGAAGTTTGAGTTTTGCTGAACTCAGTATTCAGGAAGGGCATGAGCTATCACTGGGCAGCCTTAACTCCGTGCTAGTGAATTTTTTGCCATTTAATTTCCTATTTTTTTAAATAGAGAAATGTTGTGGGTAAGCATTAGTGGTCATTTAGGCAATTGTAGTTCTCACCAAGGTTTGCAGTTTGTATGTAGCTGTGGCTAGGTAATAATCAAAAGACCTAGCTTTTATGCAGTGCCTTTCATCAGTAGATCTCAAACAGCTTCACATCCTTATCCCTATTTTACAGTTGGGAAACTGAGGCATGGAGAGATGAAGTGACTTGCCCAAGGTCACCAAGCAAGCCAGTGGCAGAGCTAAGGATAGTCCCTGTCCAGTGGTCTTTCCACTAGGCCACATGGTTGCCATGTGATTCTGCAGTGCTCCTCCCCCTCCTACATGTTTTGTTATAGTAGAGTGGGGAGGTGGGCAAGGCCGGCAGCTGCGGAGATGAAGGGGCAGGGCCAGAGCTGGATGGGAAGAGGCGGTGGTAGAGCCTCTCCTCTTTCGGCCTCCTCTTCCAGCCCTGGTTCGGCACGCAGCGGCTGGACTCTCCCAGGCAGCCTCTGGCCACGCTGCTTGCCTGGGACGTGCAGGGGGACTGGAGCAGAGCCCCTCTCCCCTGCCAGGTAATGTGAGATGGGGAGAGTGCGGGGGTCCTGGACTGGAGGCGGGGCAGGGATGAGTCACATGGGGAGGTCACGTGCCCCCCTTTAGCTGGTGCCCCCTTTGTGTCCCTCTCACTAGTTGCCTCTGACAGGTTTCCTTTGAGGACAAGAAGTGAGAGGTCGGATGCGGAGTAATCTTTTTGTGAAATGTGTTCGCCCAGGGGAGATAGTGGTTTTTGTCTTTTACCATGTGTTTTATATGGTTATCACCATAACTTTAAGCATGTGAGAAAAGATTGGTGTGTGTCTCCTTCTCCCTGCCCCACCATTCCCCACAATGTGTAGCTTCCCCTCCTCCCCCCCGCCAACACTTCCAATTCCCCTCCCCTTCTCATGAAACCATTAGTTAGCAAGGAGCAACTTTTCACAGTGCAATCTTCTTCCCTATGCTGCAGCTTGCTGGAGGGCTGCATGCTACCTGGGTTATGTAGCATGCTGAACTGGGCAGTCACTCCCACTAACCTACCTCCAGTTGGGACTCCTGCCCCTGCCTCAGCCAGACTTTGCCATGCCAGCCGTACCTTGAGTCCACCCAGTTCACACCACCTCCAAACCGTTCCCCTCCCCGATATGCATCACTTGTGTGTGGGATGGGAGGGCTGGCCACAGTGTATCTTCACTATTTTTCTGGATTCTTATTTAACGTTATCTTCATTCCCCGCACATCAGACCCCAGTTCATATGGAGGGGCAGAGAAAGGGGCTCAGACACCCTAAGTGGAGCAGGGTGTCCCAGATTCCAGAATATGTAGCAGGCAAGCAGAGGTCTCAAACCGCTGCAGAGGGATTAGGGGTCTCTAGATCTCAGCACACACACACACAGAAGGGGAGAACTCAGGGCTGATATGAGCTCCTCCTTGAACCCCCAACTTCTGCTACCCTATGTAGTAGAATCATGGAAATGTAGGGTTGGAAGGGACCTAGAGAAATCAAGTCCAACCCCCTGTGCTGAGGCAGGACCCAGTAAATTCACACCATTCTTGACACATGTTTGTCCAACCAGTTCTTAAAAGCCTCGACTGATGGGGGATTCCACAACCTCCCTTGGAAGCCTATTCCAGAACTTAGTTTTTCCTAATGTCTCACCTAAATCTCTCTTGCTGCAGATTAAGCCCGTTACTTGTACCATCTTCAGTGGACACGGAGAACAATTGATCACCATCCCGTTTATAACAGCCTTTAATATATTTGAAAACTGTTATGAGGTTCCCCCCCTCAGTCTTCTTTTCACAAGACTAAACGTGCCCAGTTTTTTTAACCTTTCTTCACAGGTCAGGTTTTCTAACCCTTTTATCATTTTTGTTGCTCTTCTCTGGACTCTCTCCACTTTGTCCACCTTTCCTCAAGCATGGCGCCCAGAATTGGACACAGTACTCCAGCTGGGGCCTCACCAGTGCCGAGTAGAGCAAGACAGTTACCTCCCATTCCTCGCATATGACACTCCTGTTAATACACCCCAGAATGATATTAGCCTGTTTTCCAACTGCATCACATTGGTAACTTACATTCCATTTGTGACCCACTGTCGCCACCAGATCCTTTTCAGTGGTGGTACCACCTAGACCGTTATTCCCCATTTTGTAGTTGTGCATTTTTTTTTCCTTCCTAAGTGAAGTACTTTGCACTTGTATTGAATTCATCTTGTTGAATTCCGACCAATTCTCCAGTTTTTTCAGAGTTGTTCTGAATTTTAATCCTGTCCTCCAAACTGCTTGCAACCCCTCCCAGCTTGGAGTCATCTAGATTTTATAGGCATACCCTCCACTCTGTTATCCAAGTCTCTAATAAAAATATTGAATAGTACTAGACCCAAGACTGACCCCTACAGGACCACACCTTCCCAGTTTGACAGTGAGCCATTGATAACTACTCTCTGAGTACGATCTTTCAACCAGTTGTGCACCCACCTTATAGTAATTTCATCTAGACCATATTTCCCTAGTGTGCTTAAGCTTTACTAAAATCAAGATATATCATGTCTACTGCTTCTCGTCTGCTAGGCCAGTAAACCCTGTCAAAGAAGGAAATTGGATTAGTTTGTCCATCCTGTCCTATCTTCTCCCCTCCCACTCCAGTTAATCCCTAAATAGATTTATGGATTGTAGGTCCATCAGTGGCTTGTAGCCAGGATGGGCAGGGATGGTGTCCCTAGCCTCTGTTTGCCAGAGGCTGGGAATGCACAACAGGGAATGGATCACTTGATGATTACCTAGTCTGTCATTCCCTCTGGGGCACCTGGCATTGGCCACTGCTGGAAGACAGGATACTGAGTTGGATGGACCTTTTTGGTCTGACCCAGTATGGCCGTTCTTATGTTCTGACCCCTTCCCTCTGAGATGAGTCCCCCAAGCCTTCTTCCCTCCTCTACCATCCATTCCTATTTATCTTCTGCCCTTGCTGTAGACCCAAACGTCACTTCCCATATTACCAACTACTTTCGCACCCTTAATCACAACTCCCCTCCCAGTGAGCATTTGCGTGTGTAATTTATTTTCTTTTCAGATATGGTTTCAGCATCTTCTGAATATTCTGGTGTACTCAGATTACATTTTTCCAAAATAATAATTAAAAAACAACTTAATGAATATTTGGGAAAAATTTTTGTTCTCAGATTTCTGCCCAAGTTGCAGGCTCAGGGCAGCGTTAATAGGCCCCCTGAGATGTTCTCCGCTGAATACCCTATGGAGTTGAATACAGCCTGAAACAATAGCTCTGAGACTTGTGAACGGCTCCATTCATGTCCATGGATGTTCTTTTCCCCACTCCCCAGTGCCCATTCCCAGCTTTTCATGCCAGTCTCAGCAGTGTTGTCTTAGTATCTGTTCTGAGCATGCCCATTCTAAGCTCTCCATCCAGAGAGGCAGGGCTTCCTCAGATCCCAGCTCACATGGGGAGGGATGGGGGGGTTAGACCTTCATAGATGTGCTGAGGTGCCTTAAATACTGGCGCACAAACAAGGGAGAAGAAAGTGGGGCGCAAACAACTCTGGGATGCAGGAGACCAAGATCGCAGCTCACACTGGTGGGGCATGCACCGGGGGCTCAGACCCCCTCCCAGTAAGGCAAGCCCCTGCAGAACCTGGCTCCCATGCGGGGAGCTGAAAGAGGGGGGGTCAGACTCTTCTCACCCCTAATCCTTCCACTTCACCACCCTCTAAAATGCAGCTCCCTTGCCATCACGTATTTGCATATCTAATTGTTTTGCCAAAATAATTTTCCCAAAAATTAATATCTGACCGACAGATTTTAGCAATATGCCATCCAGCCTCTTCTAGTCTCTGCCCCATACTCTGTAATTTCATTAGCATCTCATTTAGCATACGATGGTTTTGATGTGCTACAGTACAGTAACAAAATCTTTGTCAAATAAAGTTTTAATGTGATTTTCCCCAATGGGCTGGTGGTTGCCAGGGAAACCCTTGATTGTCTGAGATCCTGGTGCAAGGATCTGCACCCTTGTTTGATCTCTATCTGTAAGCACAAATCAGTTGCCAGGATGTGTCAACTTTAAAAAAAAAAAAAAAGAGGCTGGGTTTTTTATTTTTTTAGTATGGGGGAGACCTGTATTTAGGGAACCCCTTGGTCAAATGTCCCCAGATTTGGTCTACTAATGGAAACCTGTGCTCTCATGAGGCACTGCAAATTTCAAGGCAATCTGAGTAACTGTATTGAATTTAGAGCACTTAAAAGATTCAGGCTTTAAACAGAAATCTGGTCTGAACCTTAACTATAGCAGGGCTGTCACCTGCTATAATGCCTTGCAGGAGCATTGAGGAGAAGTGTATTGATTGAAGTACGTTGAGATCTGCAAATGAAAGTGCAAAATGCTGTTCATTAGAGAGTTCTTTTAAAAGCATTTTAGACAGTGTATGGATTTCTTTCTAAATGGTCTGTTGTTTTCATCAAGAGATCCTGCTGTGTCGTCAATGCTAGTGAATCCTTTTCAGTTTGACTCTTACTATTGGTTTAAAAATAGCCTACCTGGTTAATAAATAAGTACACGTTACCTGATCCCTGTCCGGAAATATCTTTTTTTAAGGTGGTTTAGTATCTTATAACTTCATATCTGCTAAATACAAATTTGTCTTTGCAGAACAAGGACAAGGCGATATCCCTTCCTTTTACACATATGAAGAAGGGTTGTCACACTTAACTGCAGAGGGTCAAGCCACTTTGGAGAGATTAGAGGGCATGTTAGCTCAGTCTGTGAGCAGCCAGTACAACATGGCTGGAGTGCGAACAGAAGATTCAGTGAGAGAGTTTGAAGGTGAGACGTGCCCCTTTCCACCAGACTACAGGTAGTGAGGTTTCTTGACCCCTGCTGCATGCAGCTTTATGTGGCAGTAGCAATGGTGAAATTGGCTTGTGAGCAATAATATCATAAACTTCTGTGTGTGTTTGGGAAAAAGAAGCCGGTTTCATGGTATAAACAGTGAGTAATAACATTATTTGAAACATTAAGAAAAATTACATTGGTGTGTAAGTATTTCCATTATCATTTAAAATACCTATTTTGTAGGTCGATCACTGTTATACGCTTTGTGAATGCAATCTTAGCAACCTGGAGACAAATATTAGAAAACATGGGGGAAAAGCTGTGGGCTATTAGCCATTTAATCTTTAAAGGGTAGCACCTCTTGCTTTTTCCCTGGGTCAGAAATGTGCAGTGTGTGTGTCAGAATATAGGCTTGCACCAGTTCAGGTAAGGTTTTTAGAATTTCTAAATCAGGGGTGGGCAAACTTCTTGGCCTGAGGGCCACATCGGGGTTGTGAAACTGTATGGAGGGCCAGGTAGGGAAGGCTGTGCCTCCCCAAACAGCCTGGCCCCTGCCCCCTATCTGCCCCCTAACTGCCCCCCTCAGAACGTCCAACCCCCCCTGCTCCCTGTCCCCTGACTGCCCCGACCCCTATCCACACCCCCACCCCTAACCGCCCCCCGGGATCCCACCGCCTATCCAACCCACCCCACCCCGACTGCCCCCCATGACCCCCAAACTTCCACCCCATCCAATGGCCCCCTGTCCCCTGACTGCCTCCCGGGACCCTCTGCCCCTTACCCAACCCCCCGTCCCGACTGCGCCCCTGCCCCCCGAACCTCCACCCCATCCAACTGCCCCCTGACTGTCCCCCGGGACCCTCTGCCCCTTACCTAACCCCTTTTGAAACATTCTGTGAAACTTTGTCCTTAGCCCATCCTTTTTGTAGCCGAGCACAGCACTAAGGTAACTGGGTACGTGTGACGGGTTGCAATAAGAGACCCAGCTGAGTGACAACTCTATTTAGCGTTACCTTTGCATTTTCTTTCCTTTTTTATAGGTTAACTTAGTGTATATTTTTAATCCACAAACTTGTGGAACATTACATTTGTATTAAAATGTTTTTATATGATCTCATTTGTTCTTGTGAAATCTCCCTTCATCTCAAAGTTCAGTCTGGATTTTGAACCCAAAATTCTGGATGTTGGAAATAAAATGGACCGTGTATGGCACAGCTTGGACCTGTTCTGAGCAAGCTTAGTAGCCTTCCTGGATCTTGTTGGCTGTTGCTCTGTTCTTGAAGAGTGGGTTGGGTTGGGGTTTGCTTAATTCCATGATAGATCCTTGGCTGCTGATCTTCTGAATTTAGCTGCAGTGTCAAGAAATCTCAGAAAAAGTGACTAATCCTGACTTTGCTCAACATGATGGCTTTACATGAGAGACTAATGAGCGTGGTCAGACGTTCTCAGAACAGGCCCTAGATTGATTTTTATTTGAGACTAAACTACTTCATATACACCTGCAATGTTATGCTTTCTAATCATGTGTCCATCTCAGTTGCAGGGGTCTAATGTTCAAATCTGTGAAACAAATAAGGGTCTTGCTTTTTAAAAAAAAGTTTTCTTAGGAGAGTAATAGAAACTGCAGTTTAACAACCTTGCATCTCTTTATAACATGCAATTTAGTGACTTATTATTATCTGACTGACGTTTTTAAAAGGGGTATTGCTAAGAGTAGGTGAAATAGGTCTGGGGAGTTGCTGTGTTTTCAACTTGCCTAGAATACTGTCAACACAATATTAGTATCTCCTGCATCACTAATCTCTCACCAGCAGAGGGCACTGACTTTGTCACATTGTGTTCAGCTTGTGAGTGCTGCAGTATTTCATTGCCTTGACTTTGTTTTCAGATGGGATGGAGGTGGACACAGCACAAGTGGTTGCAGGGCAGTTTGAAGATGCAGAAGTTGATCACTGAGGAGGTTGGATGCTGCTGTAAGCTTAAACCTTTAGTTTTTTTTCTGCCTTCAGTGTGAGGCTCTTCAGTCCTGCAGAGCCGTATGCTTTGTAGTTTGATGAATTGAGAATTGACCATAAGTCCCTGTGTTAAATTACTTTGGAAACCATTGAGAGTTCTGTGAATAAACCAGGGATTGTATCTTCTAGTAAAAGAAGAAATATAGCAACTTTGAAAAAAAATTAACAGTGTTTATCAAAACTCTGGAAACGAGTTAAACTGTAAAATGAACAGCCAGATCAGGTTAAATTACCTTCTTATTCAGGCACTGACCTTACACACTTCAAAGAAAGGTAGATTAGGCTGTTGGTAGATCTAGATCCTTGGGTCACGTGAATTGTCTGATCTCATGAAGTCTCTTGGAAGCTACACAAGTACTGGGTCTGTTGCTGGGAAGTTATTGTCCCTGGTATCTATTGTTTTTCCCCTTAACATACAAGATTTGTCAGACTGTTCAAGGGGGTAGAACTCTGTGGCAAGTCTATCTCTTATTTTACTGTGGGTGGCACAGGACTTCTTTCTTAGTGGAGGTGTCATTGAAAGCTTTCAGCTTTGGAGCAGGTCTAGAAAAAAGTCTTTGTCCCCTCTTCTGCAATGTCACCCTTCCATCTGTTTGATCTTAGTGGGATAACAAAGTGTGCCAGTATTTCCCAGGAGGGAGGGGCAGCGGGCAGGCAGGTAGCAATTTAATCTGGGAAAAGATGAGAAGAATTGACTTCTGACACATACAGATTCTGCAGTGGGCTTGTACAGTTCCATGAAAGTTGCCTGTCTTCCAGCTTCTGCAGCAGCTATTGAGGTGGCCAGCCACAGGAGCAGCTTACACGTGCTGGCAGCAGTGCATAGGCTTTAGCATCTCTGGCCTGCTCAACCCAGAAGAGCACAAAATCCTGCCTCAAGAAGCCACCATTAGACAGCCTCACTCCAAGCAACGTGTCACCCTTTGGGGAGCGGGGGGAAAAAGGAGAGGAACAACAAACTAACCGAAAGTTAGTGCAAAAAATGGCTGAAAAAGGACAAGTGAAAATGAATCAAAAATAGTTAGCAAGTTTAGGAAGCAGGCAGGCAGCTGTCTCAACAGGGGTTGCACAAGGGGGAGGCTGGGAATCACTATGGGGTGCTGGTGTGTGGACAGTCAGTACATATGTGGCTTTCCCACCCTCTTCTCCCCTGCTACTACTTATTCTTCCTGTGTGCTGCTCCTTGTACATCTGACTCAGCTCTTCCTACTATCTGGGGGCTTTTGAATGTCCCCCTGGTCACATACTGATCCTGGGAGGCTTGGCCCTGAAGTAAGCTTTCATTCTCTTTCTTCTTTGCTGTAGGGACTCGGGCTCTGCCTCCCTTACTCTTTGCCACTCAGAGATCTGTAACAGAGCCCTGCCACCCTCCTGAAGCAATGAGTGGTTCAAAGAGGAGCTATTACGGGTACATCAAGATTCTTGTCACTCTTCCATCTATGTCCAGATTCCTCGCTCTGTATCAGGGATACCCATGGCATCTGCACCTTGAAGAGATCCGCTCTTATTACCATAGAGATGGAGTTCTGAGAGCTGTGTTTTCCCTCCAAGGGCTATCAACCCATGGATTAAGAATCCATCTGCCACATCTAAAGGCAGGTTTCCTTTGTGGTGGTAATATCACTGCAACCACGCTACTTTCTGTACTAACATTACCACCAAATGGTCACACTGTAAGCTGAGCTGGGTCAGGCTGGGTTAGCAGTAGAATTGGAGGCATCTAAGGACGCCTAGGAAGTGGTATTGTAGGGCTTATGGGTTGTTGGGTTTTTTGGGGGGAGGAAGGCGGTGGTGGTGGTGGTAAAGCTCTGTGTAGATGTCCAAAAATCGGGGGGAGGGCGGGTGTCATGGCTTTCTCTTTGTATACCTACATAGTGCTATTTGAAACAGTACTACATGAAAGCACCCTAGGGAACTTTTAGTTTACATGGAACAATTAATGTGCAATACATTTGTGTGCTTTAGAAACCACCCCCCACCTCCCCCGCCCGCCAAGTCTGCATTAGTGCTCTGTGAAGACTAGCCCTTAGGTAGAAGCCTGGGAGTAGGGACTATATAAACAAACTGCACTGGGAAGGGGGTGAAGTCAACACAGATTGGGTAACCAGTTCTGGTGTTTGTTGGATAAACACTGATTTAATTTTTTTGTATCCGGGTGTTTTATTGATGTTTATCAGTTAAAACCTAAAATGAGAAGCCTTGTGTATTGGTAATGCTTTTGCTGGCAAAGCACCTAGCATATGTTATGTTATAATATCTTCAGTTGGCGGTTCTCTTCCTGAGTCTACACTATACATGCCCCAGAATGCTACAGAACTTGGTGTTGCTGGTGTTAATTGGTTTTGCTATTCTTTGCTTCCTGTCCTAACCTCTGTTGCTGTGCAGTTAACCAGCTGCTTCAGTTCAGTGGTGGATAAAGTGATCTGTGTATGTAGTGCTAAGTATTACGTCACTTCATAAAGCACTTGAGAGCCTTTGGTATGAAAAGCCCTGTAATGAATGGGCCACCAGGTTGGTTTGCTGATGTAATTTTAACCAAGTTCAAAACACAAGAAATTATAAAATAACTCCCAAGTAATCACAGAATCCATGTGACAAACAAACAGCTCTTTGTCTCTGCTAATCACCGTGCTAACAAGTTTTTGGCTTGTAGGTTACTGTAATAAAGAGGAAGTTTACTGAGATTTTCATAGTACGCTATGGAGCAAATCATTTTAGATTTAATTCTTTTTAGTTTCATTAACATTGCAAGCAGACTGAGCAAACAATCTGCAGGAACATCATGTCCCAGTGATCCTTTAGAAAGCAAGGAACCACCATGCCTCTGAAGTGACACCCTCATGTGAAACTAACGTTGCATGTCCCTGTTCATTACGCAAATGAGATGTCACAGTTGCCTGAGGAAGCTCTTGGAGACTTTTTGATGATAAAAGTGTGAAATTTGTCAAGAGTAGTTTTTTATTTATGCCACTTACAAAAGTTCACATTTTATTCAAACAATTTTGTATATATGAAACTGGCAGTTTGGTGATATTGATTTTTAAAGAAGTAGTATGTGTATACAGCCTGATTTTTCAGACCAGCTGGCCACTCAGAACTCCCCCTGAAGTCCGTGTGAGCTGCAGGTGCCCAACCCTTCTGAAAATGCGGCCCAGGACATGTTGAGAGTGAATAGTTATCCCAGGCTGTTGCGAGCAGCTGTTCAGACTTCTTTGTAAAGACTTCTTTGTAAAGATTATTAACCTCATTAACGCCAATTATCTAAACCCCATGTCTTGTATCTTTCAGATTCCTCTCCTGGCACTTCCAGAATAAGCTGTAAAACTGAAGGCATTGCAGTGACTATTGGGAATTAACCTCTTTAATAACTTCTCTATTAATGACCTAAGCATGGACATCCATGTTTGTAAATGCTTTTATAGATGTGCTTAAAACAGAGTTTGATATTTCTGTGACCACCGTGGGGTTTTTATTTAAAAGATAAAAACAATAACACCTCTTATCTAATGCTTGAATGGGGCTAATCATGGCTCGTTTCTAGGAAGCCTTTGTAGGAATTCTAGGAATTAAGAAACAAAATTGTAATTAGAACAGAATTCTAGGTTGTCCTAGAATTTGTCCATATTTTTGTATCTGTTTATCCACTGAGTCAGCCATGTATGATAGAAACAGGAGTTTGGTAAAGAAAAGTAAAGTCAGCTGAGGATGCAAAGCAAAACTAACTAAATTTTTAGCCCTCCAAGTAACTAGCTTTATCTATTCAGATCTTTTGTCTGTCACTTTTTACTGACAGAGTCTGGGTAGGGGAGAGGGTAGAGTGAAGTCCCACAGATGAGACTTGTTTTGTGTCTTTGTAATAAACATTAACAAAATTGTTTAATAAACTTAGACTTTTGTATCTCACAATCCAAGCTTGCGTTGCAACCTTCAATCATTTTCTTTGGAAGACTCATTTAGTTGCTCAGGGCTCTTTTTGGGCAGTTCTTATTTGTGTTTTTTTGCGAGGAATGGGGTGGGAGGGGTATTAATTAAGTGCATTTTAAAGGGGATGTTTTCCTTGAACCCATTTAAAGTCTTGTCTACATATGGGATTTTTGCACTATTGTAACAACACTGATGCAAACTCCCAGTGTAGATGCACTGTACTGAGGTATGGTAGAGCTACCTTCACTGTGACTTATCCTGGGTTTAGGAGATTCTGGTTGCCAAGAACAATGAACAGATCTGCTGAGGCTGCCTTTCATCCCACTCCATTGTGCACTCTGATTTGTTAGACAGTTTTCTGCCAGATAAACTCTCCTCTCCATATTCTACTCCTGGGGGAATTCTGCGCCACTGCACATGCGCAGAATTCATGTTCCCTGCAGAAAAATGGCTTCTGATGGGGAAGCAAAGGGAAGCTGCAAGAACAGTCATGCAACAGCGCAGGCAGGTCAGTTTGGCTGCCTGGAGCAGTTGGTAGAGACCCATCTGTTCTTCTGAAGTCAACCTGAGAACCGGCTTCAATCACAACTATTCCCCTCTTAAACTTCTGGTTAGAATTTATGACACTTATAATTATTTCAGACGCAGTATTGAGGAGAATTTTTCTTTGAACTGGTTCTGCCCTCTCTGGATGACTTGTTTATTGTGGAATACCAGAAACTACCAGGTGGCATAATCACTGCTACAATGTACATAACATGCATTAGTTATAGCTGCTCTTTGTAGAGCATTCTTATTTCAGTAAAATTAATGGTCTTCTAACAATATTATAAACAATGTGCCATGTACTACAAGAAGCTTTGATGATTATTTTAAAATTATTGATGCGTCTTTTATAGCCTGTTCAGATAAAAATGCTGGCACAGTTGGAAAATAGTAAAGACCATTTACTGGTAAAGAACATAGGCAAGTATCTGGAAATTGGGAACACTTGTAAATCAGATTTTATATGTATCTTAGGCTGGTAAGCAAATTGGCTAATATGCTTTTGAAACTGAAAATTACTTGATAAGTCATGGAGAACTGGAAAGGCACAGAAGACTGGAGAAAAGGAGATAGGGTACCAGACTTCAAAAAAGGGAAGAAAGATTCTGGCAAGTAATTTCGTCTTCTGTTCCTATGATGCTTTGTAACCTTCAACTATTTGTCTTTGTTCACCTCCAATCATTGTGTTTTCACAATGAAATTTACCTGCTGCTGACAACAGGTGCAGCTGAACCAGTGCTGAACACTGTTTAACTGCAAGTGTAGCCACTTCCCTCCTTTCTATTCTATTTTCCACTGGGACTGCAACATGAATGTTAAATCTGTCCTCAATCAGCCTTTTTTTTAAATACAATCCTGGGTGGGGGGGCATATTTTAGATTTATTTTTAAGTCATCCTGTTAAACTTTTTCTGTTTTTCTTTTTTCTGTGAAAATTAATTTTCACAACACTCCACCTGTATGCAAGCATGTTATGCCTGTTTTAGAGATGGAGAAATTGAGGCACCATGAGGTTAGGGTGAATTGCCTTACATCAGTGAGTCAGTGACACAGTTGCAGATAGAAATTTGGAGTCCTGATACTGTGGCTGTCACCTACTGGCCAACAGGAAAAAGGCAATGGCCATGATCATTAAAGACAATGAATGGAGCTACACCCATTGATATTAACTGAGAATGTAGTCTCTAAATGTTATCACATTGTAGTTGAAAACTATTACCTTTTCAGCTACAGAACAGGAACAGCATGGGCAGAAGCTGTGTAATTGAACAGCTATCTAATGATGATTGCAGAGAAGTGAGTTTGTTAGAATAAGAAACACACCTAGTATTCATTTCTAACTAAATCCATCAGAGCTGGGGAAGAGGAGTTACCAGCATGGACCTTACTGATACCCTTCCACCATTCTTGCTCCCTCCCACTTTTTAACTGTGACCACGAGTAGGAAAGTGGGTACAATTGTCCTTTAACCCCTGAAATGAGAATTAACTAGTGTTAAATATCATGAAATTCAATGTGAAACCACTGCAATCCATAGGGTATGGAAGTTTGTTTTCCCTCCTCAAACACAGCAATGCAAGGTCTGGAAAACCACTGATCTGTACTTCTATTTGCACCTGAGGGATACTGATGTGCAGGTGTAAAACAGAGTTGCTGGCATGTGGGTTCACTCTCCAAATTGCACAATATGGTTAAGATGCTGGGACATTGGTAAAGTAAAAACTGCCTGTGCTGATATGTCTTGTGTGATGGCTGAAAAGGACCACTTCTGCTATGAACCCAGGGGATGATGTTTTAACTGGCATATGTTCTGTTTCAAACAATCTCCTATGGTGCTAAATGGAAAAAAATTTACATTTTGTACCAGGTTTTTATAATGTAATTAAAATAAAAGTAAAATTAAAATTACAGAAGCATGCTTTAAAGGGAGAGCAAGCTAATGTGGGATTATACCCTGGGAAGCTATGCCACAGAAGGTGAGTTTGCACCCTCCAGCCCCCCACCCCCTTTGTACATTGAGCCTAGTAGTAGTAGTGGTTTAACTTATTACAACTACTGTAGTCTTGGGGAATGTGTTGCTAGGTAGCAAACTTAAAAAAGCACAGAAAGCTTGGAATATAATACAAATAAAACACATGCTAATATAAAAGTGAGAAACAAAAGCAGTGGAATGTAGTAAATTCAATGTAATGTATATAAAGAAAAAGGTTTGCTCTGTAACTTTATCCGGTATGCTCTGTAACCACCTTCTATCCTGGAGCCTAATCAACTCAAGTGTTTGATTTTATGCAAATAAATAAACCTCAGTGATCAGTTTGGAGTCAAACTGAGTTCTTGAGAACTGAGTGGATAAGATCTTAGAAGCCTTCCCAACACTGGCACATGGCAAGCTAGGCTTTTTGTTTTTAAGTTACTGAATACAGAAATACAGCAGTGAATATTTTGTGTGCTGGGGTCCTATTGTATGAAAGTTTGGGCAATTAAGTTAGTAGTCATGTCATCTCATAGTGAGTTCTGAATACGTGTATCTAAAATGCAAGGAAAAATATACAAGCAAAGATTTTATTGAGAACAAAACACGAGATTTAAAACAAGTTATCTGAAGAAAGCATTAACAATATAGAATTTATCTCCAGAACACTTGTAAAAATAAGAGATTAAGAAAAATATCTGTTCAGTAAGGCTTAGTTCATTCAGTACCAAGTACTTTCGTAGTGAAAAACAATCTGATCTGGTCCTACAGCAAAATGAGGTCTGCAGTGTAATCAAGGCCAGGAATTTCTATTTCAATGTTTAAAGAGCAGATTTTATTCATCCATAGCTTTATATTTCTGAAATATTGATGAAATATTTTTTTGCTTTGTGGGCAATTTGATGCATCATCCCTTAAGTAATCTTGGTGTTAACAGATTTGTTTTGTTTATATAAGACTGTACTGAGTAGCAATTTCACTTTACCAAAGGACAGATTTAAAATCTCACAAAAAAAATAACTAGCAAGAATCAAATCTGTAAACAGACCAATATTATTAGGTCAACACTGATAATTTGGGAAACTCTAATCTTGAGTTTAGGCTACAGCTCAGAGTTCAGTTTTGCAGGTCTCACTATTTTTTTGTTTAAGATTTTAAATGAATTAGAGGTGAATCATCTTTGTCAGTCATCTTAAAGATTCTGGAAATCCCTAAGAGCAACGTGTCAAAAATAATTTCAAATGTCTCTCTGGCTGTTCCTAAATGTATTATATTGTGTGCTGGGAGAAAGATCAGGGGTTTGCAACATTTGCAGACCTGGACTAATGTAGACTAAGTATGTTGATGAGGTGACATTTGTTTTTCAGTTTTATGTCTTACTAACACAGCACTACTTGGATTGGCTCTGAAGTAAACCCACTCCTCATCTTAAGTCGAGAGGAAACTTAGCTGAGATAAGGCTAACAGCCAAGAGACTAGAAGGCCATTTGTAACATCTTACATATGCACAGCTATTTAAAACAAAAAAGGCAAAATGTGCTTATCTGTGGCAGTACCACTTGCTCTAAAAATTAATCAGAGCAGCTACAGGCAAAATACCTAATGGTATCCATAAAATATTCACCTTATAGCTTTTTAAAGTCTGGGTGGGGTTACTGTTTTATACCAGAATCTAATAGTGCAAAATCTGACTGCTTTGAGAGTCCCATACTTCAGTATCTCAATTACGTATAAAACTTGTTAACTTTATCCCCTTTCAAACCTGCTAAACATAAATGGAGAAATACAACCAGCCCCTCTACATATAATTTTAAACAATTATGTTTTTGCAGATGAGCGGGGGACAAAGTGTTTTCTATGTTAATGATATTCTAAAAGCATAGAGAGAAAAATGTCATATGACAATGCATACACTACTGTGGAATGCTCACATCCTGTGGGTGGTCTTCACCACAAGCACAGGTGTACTCTGACCAGTTTGGCCTGGTGTGCAGCAGGAGTCCTTTTTCGGAGGCAGCAGAGCTGCTCTGCTGGTTATTTTTTGTACGGCAGAGTACTGTTCCATGTAAAAGAAAAATACTAAAGCCTAAACATGCCCACTGAGAACTTTTAAAGAGACATAACAGAGTCACAAATGATTCAAGCTCTCTGAATAGTCATCAGTCTGACTAGTATTAATAAATTCTTCCATCAGACTCCTCATGCTCATAATACTGATTAGTCTTAGGCAAAGTTAACAATAGAAAATGAGCTCCTGTCAATCAGGACCAAGAATTAATTACTTAGTACTCAGAAGAAGAGAGGACAAAAATAATTGAAGTATGGGCCTGATTCTGCAACTTTTACTATCATGCAGGACTGGCCCCTAATGAGCCAATACATGATAGCGAGGTGGCAGGAGGCAGATTCGTCACAAGAGGAAAAGATGGGTTAGTACTTATCAGTAACTCATCTTTATCAAGTGTCACCTCTGTATGTTCACACTTGTGCGAAGTGGTGCCTCTGGTGTCAAGCTTTGGAATTTTTCTAGCAAGTAGCATCCTTTGGGGCCACATGCCCCACCCTGCCCCCTTGCAGAAGCTACATATGCCACAAGTGGAATATGCAAAGATCATTTGAAGAATGAAATTTTCAGAACCCATCCCCTCTCTTGTGGGTATTATATATGGATAAGAGCCTGATGTAATTAAACCAGTAGTGGCAGATACCTAACTACTTCAGATTGCTTTTGTGTATCTCTACAATTGACATTTTATGTAGGTTTGGAAGAAAGGTCAATGAATGGCATTTTGGATTAAATTTAAAGTGACAAGTTCATTTTGCAATAGTGTTTTTCTTCATATACATGGCTTAACTGAGAAATATGTGATAAACAGTTTCATTCTTGTTCTCACCAATTTGTTATGTAATTAAGTTCTACTGTAAAGTTCTAACACTGTATTTCAAAACATAAAATCATCTGGAAAGCCTGTAAGGAAATCAGCGTTCTCAACGCCTGGTATCCTGGTGTCTTCCCTCTATGTACTGTGTTGCTGCAATTCAGTTCTGTTTTTAAGAGTCTCTTTTTAACATATGTAGTTCTAGAGTTCACCATTTAAAAATATCTCAGAATATCAAAGGAAGGATTTCACCCCACACAATGGCCACAAGTACTGTACCTGACGGGACAAAATACAAAAAGGCAGTTAAGTAAGTACATTTGAGGAACATACAGTCCTGGTTCTATGTACAGTAAAAGCATATTTAAAATATGTTTGAGAGTCTAAAGAACAGTGGAGACTGGAGAAAAAAAGCAAAGAATCATAGCAAACATGGTTTTCTGCAAAGAGAAATCTTGCAGAACCTGTAAAAGATCGCAGCATTAATTAATTCTTCCGTGTCAGATTTCTTACCATAATAATAGATTATTCAAAAGACAGAAATTGTGTGGAAAACTCTACTTTTAAAAGCCAAACAGAGCATATATAGTTTAACTGACTTGAAAATACAACAATAATCCAAAAACTTTGAAGTTATGTGCCAACTGATCCAAGTAACAAGGCTTAGGAGCATTCAGCACACTGACTTAGTTTACTCTGCCTCCACACCCCATTTCCAGTTTTCCATACTTTGACTTGCCAGCTTCTTTTCAAAGCTAGTGATGTCACATTAAATCCATGGGGGAGGTGATGACTGACAAGTAGAAGTAGAATAAGTTAACAGGGTTTTTTAAAACGAGGTACTGTCTTGTGCAGTTTTGCTAAATTGCTTTTTTAATATCCTCATTTTGTACCTAAAAATGACATCTTACTACTACAGGCCAGTTCTAATCTCCAGTGGGGTTCCATGACAGCTGTATCACCACCAAGTAGAGCACATTTAGATTTCATGGAGTGGAAGCTGCCAAGTCAGGACTTTAATAAGGAGGAGGAAAAGGTACATTTTCACATTAACAACATACTGGATGTTCTCCTTTTCTTGTGATTTTGAGCAATTAGCCCAAAATTTAAGAAAAATCCATCTTTCTTAGTTTTTGTGTGTTGTAATTAAGCAGTACAAAATCTAACTGGATGGATACCAGCTGACCAATTTCTGTCCATTTTCAAATTCTCTCAGGCTATTTTTCACTTTCACAGCTCACCCTCCCTTTTAGGATCTGCCAGAGCCCAGCACATGCGGCTGATATTTTTCTAGAACCTGTACAGTCCTACAGTATGTTCCACATCTCAAACAACCAGAATTTTATAACCGAGGCACCAGGGCCAACTGAAAGACAGCTATATCAGATTGGAATATCATTCTGGCAGAGCCAAAGTAGATAAGGTATGTCAATTTAAAACTGATCAGTTAAAATGGATCCGCTTGTATTGCACACCAATTTGGAATTTTGCTGTTGTTCCTTTCAAAGCACCCTGTGAGCATACAGACTTTGACTATGTGACCACTAACTTACAAATTTAAAGATCACATAGTCAATCTCACTTTTTCTTATCAGAATAATAATAATAATAATTCCAACACCTATGTTAATATGGCAGTAAGGCTGAGATGTAAATCTCACAGTCAGGCAAGTCAAATTTATGTTCCCTACAGCAAACCTTACTAAATCATATGTATGTCTGCAGTATTGTAGCAGTGCTGGGCCCAGGATATTAGAGAGACAAAATGTGTCAGATAATATCTTTTATTGGACCAACTTCTGTTGGTAAAAGAGGCAGGCTTTCAAGTTGACACAGAGCTCATGCTTGTCTCTTGAACCAACTTCTGTTGGTGAAAGAGACAAATATGAGCTCTGTGTCAACTTGAAAGCTTGTCTCCTTCACCAACAGAAGTTGGTTCAATGAAAGATACAATCTCATCCACCTAAATCATATGTACTACTACTATATGGCATGAGATTAAACTCTCTCTATATATGCAAGGACAAATTATGATTCATCTGGGAACCATAACCTTGAATGTCTTGACTTGATTCAAGTTCTAACCTTAACATTGCATTAATGTAGCTTTTTGGATTCAATTTGAAATGAAAAACTAGTAGATTGTGAAAATAAAGGATTGTGATTTCTTTCCCTAAATCACATGTTGTTGCAATGTTTTTTTAAGTGCAAAAAAGCATAAAGGCACTTACCTAAGGAAGGTGCCATCCAATACACTACTGAATAATCCCAGAATTTGTCATGGAAACAACTTGCATGTAATGAAAAGGCCAGTGCTGGGTTAAATATTGCTCCAGTGAGGTTTCCTCCTGCAATAAATTTTAAACAAAATTAAACTAAACCATCTCTCTTGACTTGTATTTCTTTGAGCGGAAATATTTGGTATGGGGCCACAAATGTTAATCCATGATACTATATTAAATGTATGTTTTGTTACACTGGTAATAAACAGCACTAGCAGAACTGATTTTAAATACAGTTTAATTCTGATTTGGTTTGTCTGGTCAGGTGAACTGGACAGAACTATTTTTAAAACTATTTAAAAAACATGCTCTAACACAGGCTATAACTCAGCTCCCTTTCTGACAACATCTGAGTTTCCAGTGCATAGTGATAAGCCCTATCTCTGTGACTGTCCTTGATTGATACTATATAGTATCAGTTCTTCTACGAGTGCCCCCTGCATAGTCAGTCTCTCGGAATGCGCTGACCTGGTGCAGCTAGGACAGCGAAACCTTCTGTAGTAGTGCCTGTTAGAAGTGCCTTGTCCCTCCCCTCCCATCCCCAGATCCTGTGCCAGCAGTTAGGGAGGTGTGGCTACAGGAGGATCATTGGCGCCATTGCCACCTCAGTTCCTTCCAACTGCCACAACATTAGGACACCTTAGAGCTGTCTGTCTCCATAATTAGTACAATTGTCTACAAATAAATAAATTAAATTAAATGTTAGTTGCAGTACTGTAATAGTATAGTTATACTTAAATTAAAAAAATTAATTTTAAACATTAAAACAACATAATTAACTTACTGATCATGACAGAGGTCAAAGTGAAGAAGCATGGTTTCAAAAAATGTGCATTGTTTCTGGCAGTCTTTCTTTCCTTCCTTCCTTCCTGTCTAGCAGATCATTATCCTTTGATAGCGTAAATGAGTGGCTGCCACTGAGAGAACCTTGGAAAACACTGTTAGTGGTCGTGTCCCAGAGTGAATCTGAGAAATGGTCTATGAGCCGGTATGATCGAGATGTGAAAATAGGCATCCTGGAGATCGAGAGCCAAAAACCAGTCTCCCTGTTCCAGTGCTGGAATAATAATCAATAAGATGACCATCTCGAATTTTTGAGCCTTGACAAACTTGTTGAGAGCTCTGAGGTCTAGTATGGATCTCTAACCTCCCTTCCTTTTGGGTATGAGGAAATAACGAGAGTAGAACCCTTGCCGCATAGATGTTGAGGAACTAGTTCTATAGCTCCGAACTGGAGGAGGCAATCTCTCTCTTGTCATAGCAAATTCTCATGAGAAGGATCCCTGAAGAGGGAAGGGGAAGGGTGTTGTGGTATGGGTAGGGAGGTAAAATGAATGGAGTGTCTGGTTCGAACAATCTCTAGGACCTATCAAGTTTGTCAAGGCTCAAAAAGTCAATATGGTCACCTTATCGATGATCATTCCAACGTTGGAACAGGAAGACTGGATGTCAAAAAGCTGATGGTGGGTGTCCTTAACTTCCTCCAGTGGTATCAGGAGGGTGTCGGCCACCCTCTTCACCAGCTCCTGGAAGAGATCAAAGTCGTCTGCCAAAGATGGTGGGGGAGGCATGATGGCTTTATCTGGAGAAGAGGCGGATATGATCCTTGGTGTCACTTCCTCTTCAGTATTGGTTTCTTGTTCCTCTATGTTTTGAGGCAGTTCCAAATCCTTGGATGCTGTGGCTAAGAAGGTGTGCCTGGAGGATTCTCAGGCAAAGCCTGAAGCTTGAGGGGGTCCCAATATGGCCATTGGGGTGGCACAGTGCCTGGTGGTGATGCCCATGAGTGGCTGTACCAAGACGTTGGTGATGGGGCCATTTGTGGGTATTGGGCTCACTGTCTGAACCCTCGCTAGAGAGCAGAGAGACATGGCATAGCAGTGGGAATACTTCCCATGCTTGGTAGAGGCTCAGTGCAGAGGTCGCCGTAACAAGGTGTGGGGACTCTGGTGCGTCCAGCATGCAGAGGTCTCTGGAATGGCGAGATTCTGCCAGAACTAATCGTCCTGGCATCAATGGTGATGCTGGGGGGGGAAGGAGACCTTGTCCACACTGGTCGTTCTGGTGCCAGGCAAGCTGTTGCTGGCAGTTCAGAAGTGGACTTGCGTACAAGGAGCATCTTTTTAGAGTGCTTACTCTTGTCCTTTGGTACCCATGACCTGGTGCCCATGCCCATCTGGTCTATGGGCCTGTCAGCAGTACCAGTTGCCATCGGTCTTCATGAGGCATGGATGCCAGACTGAGATGGTCTCAATCCTGAAGATACTGAGCAAGATGGTGATCACTTACAGGTATTTTTGGGCTCACTGAGGGGATTTTCTGCTCTCTTCTTAGATGATTAGTGAGAAGGGTCCAGAGCCTGTTTCTTCAACTCACATCCCTAAGATGTAGAAGGCAGTGGGGAAGATGCATGTCTACCTGGCAGGTGGGGCCAGAGAGCTGCCTCCATGAAAATGATTTTCTGGTGGAGCTCTCTGTCTTTGTGCGATCTTGGCTGGAGTTGTTGGCAAAGACCACACTTCTGTTGTATGTGGCCTTCCTAGAGGCAGTGAATGCAGTGACAGTGCTTATCTGTAATTGGGATTGCCTCTTTACAGGGGCATAAGAACATAAGAATGGCCATACTGGGTCAGAACAAAGGTCCATCTAGCCCAGTGTCCTGTCTTCTGACAGTGGCCAATGCCAGGTGCCCCAGAGGGAATGAGCAGAACAGGTAATCATCAAGTTATCCATCCCCTGTTACCCATTCCCAGCTTCTGGCAAACAGAGGCTAGGGATACCATCATTGCCCATCCTGGTTCCTGGCTAATAGCCATTGATGGACCTATCTTCCATGAATTTATCTAGTTCTTTTTTGAACCCTGTTATATTCTTGGTGCAGCACTTCTTGAAGCCTGGTGAACTGGGCATACCCTGTTGGGGGAAAGGGTCCAGAGCAGGTAAAAAGGGAGGAAAGAAAATAAAGTCTCTTTTTTTTTTTTAAGGGTAAATAAGAAAGGGGAAAACTAAAACTATAAGTAGGAGACTAATTAACTATAGGTATGTAAAATAAGAAACAATAGTCTTAACAGACTGCTAATGGCTCTGTTTCTAGCCTGGGGCGGTTGAGAAGAAACTGAGGTGGGTTAGCTCGTGCATGCTGGCTAACCTGGTGGAGCAGCACGAGGAGAGACAGCACAGGCCTAAAGGACACTCCTACCAAAGTTCTCCAATCAGTAGGGCAGGGACACAAGCACATCTACAGTGGAACACTGTGATATTCTGTACCCCAAAGCAACACCCTGGCACCCCCATATTTACCATGGTGATATGATTCTGATACATTTTATATGAAGTATGTCATGTAAGGTGTTAAAGGAAAAGTTATGGTTTGCTGAATAGGATTATCCTATTTGTATCTGTTATACCAATAAAATAAAAACCAGCAGGATCTTATTAAAGGGAAAAAGGCAAAATACCACATTTATTGTGAAAACAGAAAGAATCACAATAAGCAGCTAGTTATAGCTATAACATTCCATTCAATCTCATATTTATTCACACATTCATTCACACACACACACACAGGTTCTGCAAGGTTATCATCATAGTTACCAGCCTTAGAGTTGCTCACGCCAAGCCACTGGCCAGGTGGCCTGGACATGAGGAGGGAGCAGGGCCTTGTCAGATGCTCATCTGATGCTCCTGGAAATTGGTTTGCAGAATCAGACCCCAAAGTTCTCACTTTCTAGAGTCTATTTTTATAGGACTTTCTTCCTATGCTAGTCTATGGGAATTCCCTCATCATGCTGTTGCTGAATCAATCAGCAGATAGCACATTCCTGACAGCTCTGCGCTGCTAGATGTTATCTTGTTCTTTGGTTCTCCCATTCTTGAGGCTGTTGGGTGGATTCCAGTCTGCCCTCTGGGGGTCCTCTGGTTATTTCCACTTGACGCCTTCTTCAGCCGATAGACACTGGATTCTTAGGTTGGCACCTCCCTGATCATTCAGTTATTATCCACACCAAGCATTCATCCACATACATCCTCTATCTCTATTTTAATCACAATTGTTAATACAACAAAAGGGCGGGGAGTCTCTGGGTGCTGTTTCTGTTATTACAGAGTATTGCTTTGAGTCTCTCTCTGTGTGAATTGCTTTGAGAACAGACTCTGTCATAGAGTGTACTAACGCAATTAGCAGCTTGCAAGTTTCACACATAGAGGGAAAGAAACAGTACCAAAAACCAAGAGACCTCTTAATTAGTAATACCCTGGAATTTAAACTATGGGGAAGCAAACTCATTTGTGATTTTAATACAGAACTTCTTTAATATGATCCAACATATGCATGTCTCATTTTTGTATCTAAAGTTATGAATACTATGTGCCAATATTTCAAATGTGTTTGCTCCTGGGTAACACCCACAAGGTAGTTTACATCCAGTTAAACCAGCTCATTGTGGATGAACCATTCAAGGTAATGGCCCATTAAGAAACACAACAGGCCATGAAAGAAGGGTATCCCCACCTTATGGGCTTTCCTGTGAACATTCTAGCCAGAATAAGGATAATGGCCCCTGCTATGACTCATTGAAGTATGCATGGATCTAGACTGTTCTCAGTGGTAGCTGATGACAGAACAAGGAGGAATGGTCTCAAGTTGCAGTGGGGGAGGTTTAGGTTGGATATTAGGAAAAACTTTTTCACTTGGAGGGTGGTGAAACACTAGAATGCGTTACCTAGGGAGGTGGTAGAATCTCCTTCCTTAGATATTTTTAAGGTCAGGCTTGACAAAGCCCTGGCTGGGATGATTTAGTTGGGGATTGGTCCTTCTTTGAGCAGGGGGTTGGACTAGATGACCTCCTGAGGTCCCTTCCAACCCTGATATTCTATGATTCAAGGGCATGTAACTAGATCATGTGATACTGGACTCCACCTTGTGCCTGTGCTTTTCCCACAAACTGTGCTGGGGAGTGGCGACTTTGCTTGGAACAATGAAGTTCCCTCCACATGGAAGAAGCTATAAAATGGGGAAGTGATATCACTTGGCCTCATTCCCCGCACAACTCAACACCTGCGAACACCTTAGGAACAAAGACTGAACAGGGGAAGGTGGTCCCAGGCGGGAAAGAGGGAATCCCAGCCTGTGTATGGAAGATTGCTGAACTGTTTGTACTATCAGAGTGAGACACTGCTTGATTCAAATCCTGTCTAGTTTATAGAACAGACTGCAGTTTGGTTTTGTTTCTTAGGTAATTACTTATAATCATTTAAAAACTATCTTTCTGTAGTTAATAACTCTGTTATATATTTTTTACCTATAACAGGGTGTTGTTTGAAGTGAAAGGGAAATTTGCTCAGGAACAGGGGCTGGTGCTTTATCCTCCCCACATTGAGGGAGGGAGGGGCAGACTGGGTAATAACTTACACTGGTCAAGCTTCTGACCAGGGAAAGACAGTACAGCTCTGGGGTCCTAGGCTGGAGAGCTGGGGGAAACTGGCTGGAGCCTATTGTTAGTTCATGAGTGGCTAGGAGAAGCATTCATGTAACTGTAGCTGGGTGTGCCCCTGCTTATGTATGGCTGTATAAGTGCAAGACCTAGAGAGGACTGCAGCTTGTCACAGCCCCACAGTATGAGAGGGGGCCCAGACTGGAATGCCAGAGGACTCAGCAGTACCCCAGTTCCAGGCTGCAACCCAGGGAAGTCTGTCACAAGCACTTATAGGGACACTACTCAAAGAAGAATCAATGTATTAGCTTACCCTTATTTTTTCCAAAACCTAATATAGGTAAGGAAGATGCTAGATTACATTCCTTTAGATAAAAAAAGAATACTCTCATATTACCTGGATAGAACTAAAGACTTCAGATCTTCTCCCAAGGTGTTTATCTCCTTATACCAGTTCTTCAAAGGGTAGGCCATTTCAGCTCAGTCATTATCTAAATGGGTCAGACTCTGTATTGAGGAGTGTTATAGGACAGCTTTACTTTCCTCTCCAGGTCCTGTTAGAGCTCATAGTACTAGAGCAGTGTTTCCCAAACTTGGGACGTTGCTTGTTCAGGGAAAGCCCCTGGCGGGCCGGGCTGGTTTATTTACCTGCCACGTCTGCAGGTTTGGCCAATCGCGGCTCCCGCTGGCCATGGTTTGCTGTGCCCGGCCAATGGGGGCTGCGGGAACAAGCGGCGTTCCAAGTTTGGGAAAACACTGTACTAGAGGAATGGCTATATCAACAACATTTTTCAAGCACATTCCCATTGTTGAAATTTGCAGGACTGCTACATGGAGAACAATCCATGCTTTTACAAGTCACTATGCACTAGATCTAGAATCTAGGACCAATGCTCATTTTGGCAGGTCAGTATTTCAATCATTGTTCAATTAGGACTCTGTCCCTCCTTTACTGAGGTACAGTAGGTCCTCACTTAACGTCTTCCCAGTTAATGTTGTTACACTGCTGATCAATTAGAGAACATGCATGTTTAAAGTTGTGCAGTGCTCCCGTATAACTTTGTTTGGCAGCCACCTGTTTTGTCCACTGCTTGCAGAAAGAGCAGCCAATTGGAGCTAGCTGATGGGGGCTTGGAACCAGGGTGGACTGGCAGCCCCCCATCAGCTCCCCATTCCCTGTGCGGCAGCCGCCCAGCAGGCTATCTATTGCCAGGAAGTTCAGCTGTCCCTCCCCTGACTGCCGTGTGCTGCTCCTGCCCTCTGCCTTGGAGCTGCTCCAGGGAACCTCCTGCTTGCTGTGCAAGAGCTGGCGGGAGAAGAGGGGTGTTAATGTCAGGTTGTCCCCCTCCCCCAGCTCCTTTACCCCATCTCCACAGAGCGGGGAGATGCGGGGGGGGGGGGACGGGACATGACAGGGCTCAGGATGGAGGGAGCTTGCTGGCAGCAGCTGCTGTCTCAACTTGCTGATCTACTTAAAAAGGCAGTGTACTAGAGTGGGGTCAGTGTACTTAAAGGGGCAATGCACGTCTCTCTCTCTCTCTCACACACACACACGGTGTGTGTCTCCTTGCCTAAGGAGGTTGTGAGGGCTAGGACTGTAACAGGGTTTAAAAGAGAACTGGATAAATTCATGTAGCTTAAGTCCATTAATGGCTATTAGCCAGGATGGGTAAGGAATGGTGTCCCTAGCCTCTGTTTGTCAGAGGGTGGAGATGGATGGCAGGGGAGAGATCTCTAGATCATTACTTAGGTTAGGTTCACTCCCTCTGGGGCATCTGGCATTGGCCACTGTCAGCAGACAGGATACTGGGCTGGATGGACCTTTGGTCTGACCCAGTATGGCCTCTTATGTTATATTCTCTGCCTCTCTCTCACAGACACACACACACACACTGTGTGTCTCCTCCCTCCATTCCTGCTGCCTTGAAAATTGAAACTACATTAACAACATGTTAACCCTTGAGGGCTCAGCTGAGGGCTAGTTCATCATTTAGCAGTAAGGCGTTCCCTGGGAAATATCCCACCCTCTGACTTCACCATCTCAAGCTTCACAATCATCATTGCTGTGTACAGTATTAAATTATTTGTTTAAAACTTATACTGCGTGTGTATATATATATAAATAAGTCTTTTGTCTGGTGAAAAAAATTTCCCTGGAACCTAACCCCACCCTATTTACATTAATTCTTATGGGGAAATTGGATTTGCTTAACATCATTTTGCATAAAGTAGCATTTTTCAGGAACATAACTACAACGTTAAGCAAGGAGTTACTCTACTGCTTTCCAAACTTTCCCAAGGCTGGAAATATGCAAAGCGCATTCTAAGAAGAAACGTAGGTTGGTTATTTGTAACTGGAGTTCTCTGATATACACTCTACATATTCACACTCCCTGCCCTCCTTCCCTGCTTCTGTGGAGTCCTAATTGTATCATTACTTGGTATTCTGCTTTAGCATTTATTCTCCAGTGCGCACTCTTGGTCAGGAGGAGAAAGGAGAGGACCAAAATGCTTCTAACAGGCTCTGCTACTGGAAGGTTTCATCACTGTAGCTGCACCGCGTCAGCACATCCCAGGAGTGTGAATATGCAGAGTGCCTACTGAAGAACTTCAGTTACAAATAACCTCCATTTCTAATGGCTGTTCAATGGAGGAACTTTATTAAAAGACTAATTTTATTCTATTTGTTGTTCCATTTCCTTAATGATTCATTATTGAACCTTTTGCCTTAGTAAGTAGGTGTTACTTTACAAAAGTTAATAAACATAACTGCATACATAACTTACAGTGAGGTAAATTTAAAAAACCAAAAACACCAAAAAACCTACTACCGCTGTTACTACCCAACCCCCAAACAATAAACCAGAAACCAAAGCATATAAATGTACTTTGCATCTTTCCCTGTAAACTACCCAAAAAACCTTGGCCAAATGCCCAAAGGGAGCAAATTCCAAAGGTTACAGACTATAGATTGAGAGATTCTGACCTCTGTACCTTGGGAATTCAGTGTAATAACCCATCAATTTAAGCTTCCATGAAATCTGAAACACAATGCCCAGACTGCACGTGACACGCCACACGCCAAATGATAACAGAACATGAAAACAGTGATCACAATTTTAATATTAGATTAACAATTACTTTTTTATGTAATTTTTAACATTCATAGAATCACAGAATTATAGGGCTCAAAGGGACTTTGAGAAGTCATCAAGTCCAGCCTGCTGCACAGTGGCAGGATCAAATAAACCTAGACCATCCCTGACAGGTGTTTGCCTCATTTGTTTTTAAAAGCTTCAATGATGGGGGCTCCACAACGTCCCTTGGAAGCCTATTCCAGAGCTTAACTACCCTTATAGTTAGAAAGCTTTTCCTAATAGCTAACCTAAATCTCCCTTGCTGCAAATTAAGCCCATTACTTCTTGTCCTACTTCCAGTGGACATGGAGAACAATTGATCGCCATCCCATTTATAAAAGCCCTTAATATATTGGAAGACTTATCAGGTCACCCCTCAGTCTTCTTTTCTCAAGACTAAACATGTCCAGTTTTTTTAACCTTTCCTCATAGGTCAGGTTTTCTAACCCTTTTATCATTTTTGTTGCTCACCTCTGGACTCTTTCCAGTTTGTCCACAGCCTTCCTAAATTGTGGTGCCCAGAATTGGACACAGTACTCCAGCTGGGGCCTCACCAGTGTCAAGTAAAGCAAGACATTTACCTCCTGTGTCTTACATACAACACTCCTGTTAATATACCTCAGAATCATATTAGTCTTTTTCACAGCTGCATCACATTGATGACTCATACTCAGTTTGTGGGCCGCTCTAATCCCCAGATCCTTTTCAGCAATATTACTACTTAGACAGTTATTCCCCACTTTGTTCTATGCCTTTGATTTTTCCTTCTTAAGTGAAGTACTTTGCACTTGTCTTCCCTGAATTTCATCTGCCTGAATTCAGACTAATTCTCCAATTTATCAAGGTCATTTTGAATTTTAAGCCTGTCTTCCAAAGTGCTTGCAACCCATCCCATCTTGGCGTCATCTGCAAATTTTATAATCATACTCTCTACTCCGTTATCCAAGTCATTAATGAAAATGTTGAATAGTACTGGACCCAGGACTGACCGCTGCAGGACTGCACTAGATATGCCCTTCCAATTTGACAACAATCCATTGATAACTACTCTTTGAGTATGATCTTTCAATAAGTATGATTCACACAGTTGTACACCCACCTTATAGTAAATTCATCTAGACCACATTTACCTAGTTTGCTTATGAGAATGTCAGAAGGAACTGTTTCAAAAGTCTTACTAAAATCAAGGTATATCACGTTTACTGCTGCCCCCCTATGCACTAGGTCAGTAATCCTATCAAAGAAGGAAATTAAGTTGCTTTGGCATGTTTTGTTCTTGACAAAACCATGCTGACTATTCCTTATAACCTCATTATCCTCCAGGTGCTTAGAAATTGATTGTTTAATAATTTGCTCCAGTATCTTTTCAGGTACATTATCTTATAGTAAGTAATTGCTAGGCAATAATGGGTGGAGGGAGGGAAATAACATCACATTTGCCTTATGCATTATTTTTTTCACTTTTTTTTTTTAAACACGTAGGCTAAACATAGGGATGATCTTGAGAGATGCCATGCACCTTCACCTCCTACGGACTTTAAATGCAAATGAAGATGCTCAGCATTTCTCAGGATTAGGCCCATAAAGACAAATGAAGTACATTATGGAAGCTAAATTCATCATTAGTGTAACACCACTTGCATCAGTGAAGTTATACTGGGGATAATTTGGCTTTTTTGTTTTTTTACTTTTGATGTGTGTTCTTCTGGTAGTGGCCATTTTGCTGAAGAGTGATATCTGCAAATCAGAATTTTCATGCTGCTAAACTGCCTGTGTTTAATCATGTGTGAGAGGGTTGTTTTTGCAGATTTTACCCAGGGTTAAGTCTTTTAAAGCTTGCTTCTAATTTTCCTTGGTTGAATAAATCAGCATGAACAATGAACCCTTACTGAATTTCAACTCCTATTAAATCCTACTAGAAGTGAAGGGATGTTTCAGAAAATGGACTGAATCAAGAAAAAGAGTTAAAACTTTAACTTAAAGATGGCTTGAGAGTTTCCTGCCACTAAAACAAAAGCAATATAACCAGAAAGTTGAAGAGTTATGTTACCTCTACAAGCAAGCAAACAAACAGCAACAAAACAGCTAATCCTCCCACCAGAGACAGTAATTGTTGATAGTATGTGTGTGTGGGGGGGCACAATTTAAAGGTTCTGGTGGTATGCAGCAAGGTTCAGGGCAGGGCATATAAACGCTGGCAGAAATCAGGGGAGAGGGGGACATCACGCAATGTGACCCTCCGTCCCATCCTCCCCCCCACATCACAGCATCAAGAAGCAACCTTCCAATCCATCATTGCTTCTGCAACATGATGACATCACTAAGATTTCAACATCATTGGTGAGATGGAGTTTGCAAAATTACTACCAAGTGTTTAGATTTTAATTGTTCGTGTAATAATGTTAAGATTTAATAATTATCCTCAGGACATTAAAATGCTAACAGCTTCTCGAGCTACACATCAGAAAAGAAAGAGAGGAATTTAATTGAAATGTAAGATTCTTAATATTCATTCGACTATCTGAAAACTGTTCCTTGAATGGTTTCTTTTACGTTACCAATTTAAATACTTCCTTCTATTTAACAGGACCTAGTTTATAAACTGTTCAGAGACTGTCCCAGCAGCAGGTAGTGTGGCTGCCCCAGGGACTGACTGCCTGACCTGCTCAGGTGGCCCCAGGGCCAGCTGCACTGGCTGCTGCAGAAGTCACAGAGGTCCTGGAAAATCACAGAATCCGTGACTTCCGTGACCTCCATGACAAACTCACAGCTTTAGTGACGATGCTTCCCAACTGGTGGTGGTGACTGAGGCCACGTTTACACTACAAAATTATGTCAACCTAAGTTCCATCGGCATACAGCCGCTGCAGTTAGTACATCGCTTGTGCGCGTGCATGCTTGGCTCCTTTTGTTGACAGCGCACAGACTCACCAGGAATGCTTGTATCGATGCAGAGTGCAGTGCACCCTGGGCAGATATCCCACTGTGCAACTCGCCACCACTCAGTGCACTGTCTTTTGGGAGTATTTGCAATGCCTGATGAGGCCAGAACAAGTAATGCAGGGGTGACTGGGAATATCGGGTCAACTTCAACGAAGAAGTGTTCTCCATCCCATGATTTTCATGCCTTTTCAAAATCCCACAAATGCGCGTGTCCCTCCTTGCTGTTCACCATCTCTGACAGAAGAATGGAGCCTGCACAGCACTGCACTATTGTCACGAGCATTACAAACACAGGGTGCATGATCTTGCAGTATTTGCAGAGCCGCAAGAAAAGCTATGGGGAACATGATGATTCCTTGGAGACGAGAAAGAAACAATTCAAGGTTGGGGGTAGCGTGCATGGAGCAGCAGGAGATGATGAAGCGATGGTTCTGGGCTTGAGAAACAAGCTCTGACTGGTGGGATCACATTGCAATGCAGGTTTGGGATGACGAGCAGTGGCTGCAGAACTTTTGGATGTGCAATGCCACATTCCTGGGTCTGTGTGCCAAACTTGCCCCAGCCCTCCAGTACAGGGACACCAAAATGAGAGCACCACTGAGAAGTTAGAGGTGATTTCACTGTGGAAACTTGCAATGCCCAATTGCTACTGGTCAGCTAGGAATCAATTTGGAGTTGGGAAAACCACTACAGGGGCCACTGTCATGCACATTTGCAGAGCCATTAATCAACTCCTACTATGCAGGACTGTGACTCTCAGCAATGTGCAGAACATAGTGGATGGATTTGCAGCTATTAGGTTCCTGAACAGTGGTGGTGTGACAGATGGCATGCATATCCCTATTCTGGCACCAGAGCACCTAGCCCCAGAGTGCAAGGTCTGGTGAATTACAGGGAACTCTTTACTGACATCAGTGTGGGCTGGTCTGGGAAGGTGCACGACGCTTGCATCTTTAAAAATACAGGACTGTTCAGGAAGCTGCAAGCATGAACTTTCTTTCCCGCCCAGCAGATTACCATTGAGAATTTTGAAATGCCTGTAGTGATCCTGAGCGACCCAGCCTATCCCTTGCTTGACAGCACCAAAGAGCTTTCAACTACAGGCTCAGCAGGAGCAGAATGACAGTTGAATGTGCCTTTGGTTGTCTGAAGGGTCGCTGGTATTGTTTACCACGCGGTCCACTCATTTCTCTGAGCCATCTGAGACTGAGGCCACCCAACTTATTTCACATAAACTATCAGATGGTAACAATTTCCTGTCACCTCTGAACTGACCTAAACTAAACTAGCAATGCAGAGTCCATAGGCGCTACATCCCTTTATTGGGGTTAATAGGTTATCATGAAAAGAAAAGGAGTACTTGTGGCACCTTAGAGACTAACCAATTTATTTGAGCATGAGCTTTCGTGAGCTACAGCTCACTTCATCAGACATACATCTGATGAAGTGAGCTGTAGCTCACGAAAGCTCATGCTCAAATAAATTGGTTAGTCTCTAAGGTGCCACAAGTACTCCTTTTCTTTTTGCGAATACAGACTAACACGGCTGTTCCTCTGAAACCTGTCATTAGGTTATCATGGTAATTATACAGAAAGTGATGGCCTAGTCATGGAGGATAACGGGTAAAAGTTACAAATTGATAGTAAAGGAGAGGGCCAAAAGTCACAGATGCATTATTTTAATTTTAAAATACTTCTTTTGTAATAGAATTGTGTAAAACTATTTATATCTGCTATCCAGTGCTTCCAGTTCAACTCTGTAGAAGCACCAAAGCAGGAAGGCAGACAGAATAGACCTGCTACTGTCATTTCTTCACCACTTTTCTGCTTCAGCCACTGCAGACACTTCAAAAACCAGCAAAGTAAATTCTGTGATGTCTTTAAAAAATCCAAAACCATAGAGATCATAAAATCTGTTATACTCACCCATCTTCCTCAAAATGGCACACCAGAAGCTCAAAACAAAATAGCAAACGGGTGCATTTTTAATGTAATTATAAATCAAACAAAATAAAATAGATGCTAGAGTTCCCATTACCTAAGGCCTCATCTAAACTAGCCTGTTTTCTGGATTTTAAAAAATTCCAACTGTTGCAAATACTAGTGCATCTCATCAATTATTACGATGGTGGGAGTGCTAGGAAAGACAAAACAACAACAGCCCATCAGCATTTTAACTTGTATTGTGTAAACATGCTTTCAAATGGTTGTGGGTGCGTGAAGCTTTGTCTATTCTAGTGGTCCCACCATTGATACCAATGGTGAAGTTGCACCAACTGGAAATTTTTCAAGGGAAAAAACCCAAAAACCTAGCAGAGATATGTTAGACACCCCGCCTTCCACGGCCCACATACCTGAGCTCTCAGTGAAACTGGTTTAACTATTTGTTATTTCATGCCAAAATTCAAGTTCCAAAATTACCATTTTTTAAAAACCTGGAAATCAATGAGTTTTAGACTCCCATGACAAAAATTCAGCCTTACCCATTGACAATCCTCTGAGCTATCATTTTCCTATGAAGGCTTATTTGAGAATTGCCTATAATATGGCTTGGCAATATAAAATGAAGTTCATATTGATTTTTATAACTTTAAAACATGGGCTGCCTTTTCTAGCTTAGCTATTCAGTGAGCTGGGGTGGTTTGATTTTGTAGCTCCCACAATGCACAGCTGAAAGCTGCAGGTACAGTACATATTTAAAGTGATGGCACTGTATTATTTCTTTATCTTCCAATATCTGCTGACAACAGACCAACATCACTGCTGATCATGAGGAAAAACAGTACTTTTTCTGTTTAGTATTTAAACAAAATGTTTAATCGTTCACAGTGAAGTTTTTATATCACCAAGCATAGTATTTATTTCAGCAAAGGCAAACTACTCTGACATCATAGTGTTTGATGTCGGGGGCGGGAGGAGGATAGCTCAGTGGTTTGAACATTGGCCTGCTAAACCCAGGGTTGTGAGTTCACTCCTTGAGGGGGCTATTTAGGGATATGGGGAAAAATCTGTTGGATGATTTAATTGGGGATTGGTCCTGCTTTAAGCAGGGGGTTGGACTAGATGATCTCCTGATGTTCCTTTCAACCCTGATATTCTATGATTCCATGTTCCAGAGCCAAAGTATTTTTAATGAATATTTCAGGATTATACCAGTATTTAATAAGAAATATTGAATTAGATACTGACAGTGAAATCCTGTCTTAAAATGTGTAATTCTAGGACTGAAAGCTGCAGCTTGTGGTAAAGACGGAAGGAAATGTGCTACTGGGAAAACACTGCCATTCTGTCAAAAAGCATGTATGCTAGCTGTCTTCGGGTTGCCATCATCTAGCCAGTAGTCTCTATGCCACTTCATGTGTTAAGTAGAGATCCTATCCTGATGTTGCGAAGAATGTGGCCTGCATACATTCTCCTCTTCCCTACCTACCTGTGCCATCATAATAATACAAGGCAGGCCCTTAAATATTAGATGGCCACCTCTGCAGACATGGAACTCTTGTAAATATATTACTAGAATGAAGTCTGCTATTTTGTAGATTATACAACATGTTTAGGCTGCTTATTGGGAACAATGGATAAATCAGATTGGGCAGAAAGGGTCAGGCAAGAAAATGAGACTTTTCCCCCCGCACTTTTATATTTAAAAAAGGAAGAAAAGAGGAGGAGCTAGAAGAGATATGTAAAAAGAGACACAGAAAAAGAGTGATGAAACTTTCCAACATACAAAAGTTTTTCTAAAAACACTGAACAGGTAGTTAGCTTATCATGCAAAAAGTACAAACATTTTTTTTATTTGCAGGGTTTTAATTTCATTTTTGTCTGTGAGGGGCAGCAGGTTTAAAACAAAAGGAAGTATTTTTTCACACAATGCACAGTCAACCTGTGGAACTTTTTGCCAGAGGATGTTGTGAAGGCCAAGACTATAACAGAGTTCAAAAAAGAACTAGATAAGTTCATGGAGAATAGTTCCATCAATGGCTATTAGCCAGGATGGACAGGGATGGTGTCCCTAGTCTCTGTTTGCCAGAAGCGGAGAATGGGCGACAGGGGATGAATCATTTGATGATTACCTGTTCTGTTCATTCCCTCTGTGGCACCTGGCATTGGCCACTGTCAGAAGATAGGATACTGAACTAGACTGGCCTTTGGTCTAACCCAGTATGGCCATTCTTATGTTATGTTCTTATGAAGAACTCAACAATTTTAGGGGCAGGAGTTATTGTGCAGGAACACAGCTCTCATTCCTCCACTAAAAGCTAAGAGAAATTATTCTTGGGGGAGCACTGCTCCCCCAAACCTCCCCCCTTCCTTTGAAGTGGGGACTCACAAACCAAAGGAACATGAAGTGGTAGCAGCACTAGGAGAAAGTGCCTTGCAGCCCCTAATGGGAAGAGGCAGGGGAAATAAATATATAGATTTAACATAAACTTTCTCTTTAAATGTCTTGATTTTCTAAATTGTATGGAACTGCATCGTATATTACAAAATTTTCTGGGAAAGTACCCCAGCTGCCACTTCTTATCTGTTTTTACATTAAAACAGATTGTCCATCATGGTCAGAATGGAAGCGTGGAAAAGCAGAGATGTGCAGCTGGGTAGAGGCGCACACATACTTTTACACTTTCGGTTTGCTGACCAAAGGTCTGCTTTTGGACATTTTTCCTGTCATCCTTATTCTCTTTTCCTTGCAGTGACTCACCACAACAAGGTGATGCAGCATTACATTACTTCACAATGTCCAGACCTGTGATGGTATCCACCAAAACTGGTGAACTCTCCAATTTACCTTGAACTATTTTAACTACTGTTTAGGGGGTAAATTATAGTTTGACCTTCTTTTGGCTGTTGATCTAATTAATGAAGAGACTCACCTGAAACAGTAAAGAAACAAAGAATGATTCTCACCCTAAAAGTTTGCTTCAATTTTTTCTTTGCTCTTTCCCTCCCACATTCTCAGTCCAGGGATTTTTAACCCTCCCCGCCTCTCTCCTATGTTCTCCTGTCTCCTCCATCCTTTGTTGCTTCTTTCCCCTTGTGATTTCTTTTGTCCCCTCCTCTTAACAATGTTGTAGCTGCTAAAACAACTTAATGTTCATAAAACAGAGGAGTAGGAGATTTTCTGACTCCTGTTCTCCTGCTATTTCCGAAGAGCATCAAGTAGCCAAATTTGGTGAATGAGGGATCAGCTCCTCTTCAACCCAGATAATAACGTAGTAGATAATGGAGTATTAGAAACTGAAGCAGTAGTCCTCCATAGCTAGTTTTGCATAGGAAACGGAGAACTTCTATAATCTCTCGTTATACAGATAATGATTAACACAACATTTTAAAAGGTTATTTTACATACAGTATAAATTTTAGATTAAAAAGTCTTCAAGGCAGTATCACCGTATTTCTGTTTGTTCTCCAAGGTACCTCACATGCTTTTGGACAGTTTTAAATATTGAGATATTTATTCTAAACCAAAAATGTAATTTGAACCTTAATAAAACACTACTTTAAAAAAAAATCTACAAGCGATAAAAATTAAAGTTATACTTTAAAAACAAAAACAGAAAGGAACACCAGAAAACATAGAAATGCAAAGTTAAGGTACCTTAATCAACCTTGAACTTTTCCCTCATATTTGTATCCCCCTGGGCTCCCTGCATTCAAGGATGATACATGTGTGTAGGTATCACAGCCAGTTCACATTTTGAGCTACTGGTCTCATAAGGATAATGCATCAAAATATTCTTTATTAATTTGACAAGTGTAGTTTTAATACTATATAACACTTCATAGTACAACAGTAAATATTTTGTAGTATATTTTTTAAAATAATGGTAATATTGCACATCACTTAATAAGCTCTTTGCACTTGAATTTTGATGGTCAGGGAGACTGGGAGTTACTGTGAAAATTATGGGCTGTGAAAGGTACAGAAGGTGTATTTCCATTTTTACACTATGCTTTTTAAATATAAGTGCCTTCCTTCAAACAGAAAATATTTAAAGACCTAAATTACATGGGACCAATTACTCATGTGTTTTTTGGTACTTCCATAAATACTATATGAAGAGTAACAAGGCAGAAAAGGTTAGTTTTTATAAAAGCTGTTTGTACTTTCAAAAAGTGAAAGAATATGACATTGAGGGCTTCCAAATTTATTCTCTCTCAATCACTCCCTATAAAAGTCATTCAGTTTACAAATAACAATGATGATTTTTCTAACTTTCTTGCACATCATCAGCAGTTAATTTGACCCATCTGATATGTATATTAGTGGTAGTTAAAATAAATTGAGGTGTAACACCACTCTTTTGGGTCAGGTTTACTGGTAATTATATATAAGGAAATAACCCAGCTAGACTTTAGGATCCTAGTGAAAAATGTTGGTGATAGCAGTTTATGCTTAAATGCCCAGGTGAAAATTGCCTTATAACTTCATAAACCCTGTTTATCTTTGGTATTGTCCCCAAGTATGCTGCTAGGTACTTTACGGCATGCAAGTCTCTGTCCAGAACAGAAAAAAATAGAGGAAAAAATCGTTTTAAAAAATGTACACAAAACAAATTTGTTATGGAGCAAATAATAAACATGTTTGTTTTTTTTAAAAAACAATCGCTTTTTAGAATATAGTCACACCTACACTTGCAGCACAAAGCTCTTGAACGTTTACTAGGTCATAAAACATTCACCTTAGGCTGAAGCCTGACATATAAGAAATGTACTCTGATATATCTGGGTCATTCATTACTGAAGCACATGTCAGTTTGAAAAGCACACCCACAATTTGGCTTTTAAAAACAAACCATCTAACTTGGTTCAAATTCACAGATTTAGTATACTTTTTATAACACATGTAAAATTTTAAAAATGGCAAATTACTACTCCATATTATGGTCTAATCCAGGGGTTCTCAACCTTTTTCTTTCTGAGGCTCCCCCAACATAACTACAAAAACTTCACAGCCCACCTGTGCCACAACAACTGTTTTTCTGCATATAAAAGCCAGGGCCAACATTGGGGGCAGAAATTAGGGCAATTGCCCGGGGGCCCCCCGCCACAGGGGACCCCACAAAGCTTAGTTGCTCAGACTTCAGCATCAGTCTTGAGCAGTGGGGCTTGCAGCCCCAGGCTTCAGTTCCATACCAGTGGGGATTCACCTTTCTTCCCTGGACCCCAGCAAGTCTAATGCCAGTCCCTCTTGGCAGATCCCTTGAAACCTGCTTGGGCCGCCCAGTGGGCCCCAGACTTCTGGTTGATAACCACTGGTCTAATCTATTTGGTATTTGTTGGAGAAAAAACTGAATGCTTGAAGTACATAACAATGAAAATGGCCCAGTTAAATAATTTATAAATATTAATCTGCAGCATTGTGAATTAGGATCTCAAAGCCTAAACAAGCTTTTGGACTCATCCCTCATGATTTTTATATCTGAGGATTATCTCATTCACCTATACATGATTTTCAGTAATATCTGAAAAGAACATTAAGGTTGCAAAGTCAAGCATTCAAGCTAAGAAATACCATAATTAAGTTTGCCTGGGCAACCACAATTCAGCCTCTTTTCATGTATGCATTATAACAGTCTTGCCCAATATAGGAAGACTGAGGCAGAAAGAGAACTCAGCTCTCCAGAGTCCCAGTCCAATTGCCTTAACAGCAGGAGACCATTCTTTCTCTTCTTGCAACCCACTGCTTCATTCAGTATCCATCCTGTGCACTAAATGAGGCAGGGATCCAGTAAAACAAATAGCAGGTAATCATGTAATTAACAACTATATCATAATGTTACATAAAGAAGGATGAATTACGACTGCTCAGGCAACCTTAGTTCTAGAATTTCCTAACTTTTGAGTGGTTGATTTTGTAACCTTAATGTTCTTTTAATGTAGTTTTTTTATACGTAATATTCCAGTATTTGTTTTTTGTTTTTAAAAAACAAATTAAAAAAATACAAACATTCCCTCATGTTGAGCCATTCTGATCTCCTGCATAGATCATCAGCAGGGCTGGAACCCAAGAGCATTAGATCCACAGTTAGGGTGACCAGATGTCCCGATTTTATAGGGACAGTCCCGATTTTGGGGACTTTTTCTTATATAGGCTCCTATTACCCCCCACCCCATCCTGATTTTTCACATTTGCTGTCTAGTCACCCTATCCACAGTGCAGAAGTCTACCATTTGAGTTAATTAACAGCAGTAACAGGCCACTATCCTCTATGAGGACCAGCCACTAAGGGAATAACATGACACATACTTTGGCTTACACATATATTTGCTAGACAGCAGAGGAATGTTAGTAATCAGGAATCTTGTGTTATATTTTATGCTGTCAGAATACTATAATCTAGTGCATATCCCTCTTCTAAGACTTTTGCTGAAAAATTCAGATAAGACACTTAAAATCTGTTAGGAATCATCACCATGTTGCATTTGTCCTCAAAATTTCACTTCAGAATGTAGTTCAAAATTGCTAAACTTTTTTCTGCAAATCTTTATGGACTTGCTCCATTCTTCCTGGTCTTGTTTAGATTAGAGTTGCTGGTTGTGCTGTAACCTGAATTAATTGATTGCCAATTAACACTACCGTGTATACACTTGAGACACATTTGTTCCTGGTCATCGTTAGAGTCCTGCACGGATACAAAATTTGTATCCACAGCCAATCCACGATCTTCAAACATAGTCCACGGATATCCGCCGATTTGCAGGGGTCTAGTCATGGTTTACCTGAAGTCTCAATGTAATATACCTAATTAAATCACACTGGTGTAAACCGTGCTTTACGTGTGAGTAGTATAACTATGTTAAGGATTTGCCCATTGATGTTACTCAGTAGTTCTCAATCAGGGGTCCGGGCCCCTGTGGGGAGCCATGAGCAGGTTTCAGGGGGTCGGCCAAGCAGGGTCGGCATTATACTTGCTGGAGCCCAGGGCGGAAAGTTCAAGCCCCGCTGTGTGGGGCAGAAGCCCGAGGCCCCAAGCCCCACCACCTGGCCCGGCACTGAAGCCGAAGCCTGTGCAACTTAGCTTTGTGGCATGGGGCCCTGGTAGGCAATTGCCCTGCTTGCTACCCCCTAACGCAGGCCCTGGCTTTTAATCTACTGGATATGCAGAAAAAGAGTTGTGGCACAGGTGGGCATGAAGTTTTTATGGCATGTTGGGGGTGGCTCACAAAGAAAAAGGTTGAGAACCTCTGATGTACCTGATGTATTATGATGTAGTTAAACTGATGCAAATGTATTGACACAGGTTGTATGAAAGATGTCATGTAATATAAAGTTGTATTATGAAAGGATTTTTCTGTTTGTTTCAGTAAAATATTTAAAAGAACCATCTGGAGAAATTCTTTATACTTAGTTTTACCCATTATAAAACTGTTATAGATTACAAATTCTTTAGAACAGAGATTTCACTTCACTTCATTCTCAGGCCCCAATCCTGGAATGGGATCTATGCAGGTAGACCTTTACATCTATACAGAGTCCAAATGAAGTATCCCTATCCTGTTCAGCTTACTGGATCAAGGCCTTTGTTCAGTGTTTTTTGTAAGCTGTAAAGCACAACAGCACTACAGAAACAATTTTGCATGCACACATTTTTTAACACATCACATAATTCATAAATATCTATAACTTGAGACCACCATTGACAAAAAAAAAAAAAAAGGGAACTAACCTCCATACACCAGCATAGTAATGAGAAGAGCAATTAGGTGGACTCTGAGCCTGGGTTTAACTGACTCAAATTGCAGTATGGTCAGCTGGAACACGGTGGAGAAGAGCAGCTCTATGCAAAAAGCCTGGGTCTCAGTGGTTTGGATGGGATTACAGCAGCCCTCGGACAGTGCCTCCGAGTGCACGTTGATGATCCCCATGGACCAGATGCAGTGCATGTAAGTTCTGGCCAGCACTGCACCAGCGAACTGGGCTCCAATCTTCAGCCCGCCTTGCTTGACTGAGATCCCACCATCCAAGATTTGATGCAGAGTGCCACAGGGGTTGCATGTGCTGCCAGTCAGTGTCAATCCATGCAGGACAGTAAAAATGTAGGTGAGGGTGAGGGCAACATGTGGCTTAGGCTGCACATTGGCCAGCAGCCGGAGCTCATTGGTGCAGGCACAGATTTGGAAAGTGGCAAACACCTCCAGGAGAAACGTGCGAGGGCGTCGGGTGTACATATGACCTTGGGTTAGCTTCCGGCACCCTCCTACCAACATCATGGTGCCAGCCATCAGCAGGAGCGAGATCCAGGTCTCATCCAGAACCATAGTGAGGCCCAGGCTGACAGAGGCCAGGACTTCTCCCAGCACAGGGGCAATTATACTCAGGTCCTGGGCTCAACCCTCTCCAGCCCTGCTTCCCCTGCTGCCCCGTGAGGAGGGGACTCTGCTTCTCCACAGCCCGTCAGGCGAGTGTCTCAGCTCTTCCCCTCTCCTGCCAAGCTCCCCCCACAGCCTGTCGGGGTGTGTGTGTGTGTGACTCAGCTCCCCCCTCTCCTGCCAAGCTCCCCTCACAGCCTGTCGGGGTATGTGTGTGTGTGACTCAGCTCCCCCCTCTCCTGCCAAGCTCCCCTCACAGCCTGTCGGGGGGGGGGGGGGACGACTCAGCTCCCCCCTCTCCTGCCAAGCTCCCCCCACAGCCTGTCGGGGGGGTTGACTCAGCTCCCCCCCTCTCCTGCCAAGCTCCCCCCACAGCCTGTCGGGGGGGTTGACTCAGCTCCCCCCCTCTCCTGCCAAGCTCCCCCCACAGCCTGTCGGGGGGGGGGGGGTGACTCAGCTCCCCCCTCTCCTGCCAAGCTCCCCCCACAGCCTGTCGGGGGGGGGTGACTCAGCTCCCCCCTCTCCTGCCAAGCTCCCCCCACAGCCTGTCGGGGGGGGTGACTCAGCTCCCCCCTCTCCTGCCAAGCTCCCCCCACAGCCTGTCGGGGGGGGGGTGACTCAGCTCCCCCCTCTCCTGCCAAGCTCCCCCCACAGCCTGTCGGGGGGGGTGACTCAGCTCCCCCCTCTCCTGCCAAGCTCCCCCCACAGCCTGTCGGGGGGGGTGACTCAGCTCCCCCAATTCCCGCTCGGGGGTCACTCCCAGCTCCCCCAGTTCCTGGCCAGCTCCCCCCACAGCCGGTCGCTAGCTCCCCTCCCCTCCGCTCCGCTCCGCAATGCCTATGTGGCAAAGCGCCCCTTCCCCCTCCCCGCTTCGAGGAGCCTCCACCAAACGGCAGCTGGCGGCACCGCGCTTGGACCCGGCGAAGGAACCAGCCTTTGCTCCGGGCCCGTGGCCGCCTGGCGGGATAGAAACAGACCGAGCCCGAGCCCGAGCCCGAGCGAACCCGGCGCGTGCGCAGGCAGCGCGTTGCCTCCGGTGCCTGGCGCCCGAGCCGGCGGAGCTCGCGCTGCCGCCTGTGACCGTTGGTCCGGTGAGGTGACGCTCACGCGCTTGCTGAGGGAGCCGGGTCCCCTCGGAGGGGAGGCGAGGGGCGGGGCTTGGTCCCCTGCCTATGGCCGGGGGCGGGAGCCGCGTCCCCTCACACGGATCTAACCCCACACCCGGGCTCCACCCCAGGGGCGCGCCCCCCGCAGCGTCATGGGGAGAAGCCTCCTCCCCACCTCACAAGTTGTCCGCGTTCCTCAGCCTGATTCTGCCCCCAGCCTTTACTTGGGCGTCTTGACAGCCCCGGGCATGAACTTACCGCATGGCTCTGAGGGCGCGACCTCGGCCCCCTGGGTTGCGGTCGCTGCCGCGCTGTCACAGGTCAGGCCCCTGCCGGTGTATTTCTCCTCAGGGGTCCAGCCGAGGGGCGCCCACTCTCCGGCTGCCGGCTCCCCGGCCCCCGTGATGTTTCTCGGGTGGAGACGCGCGTCTCGCCTCTGTCTGACCCAGAGTACTTCAGGACACTGTCCCCTGCCTTCACTGTGTCCTACCCAGCACAGGCAAGTTGCTTAAGGGCACCGCCTGCTTGCTGTCTCTTCAGAGGTGGGTAACAGTGTGACTGCCCACAGTTACCATTACCGCACAGGTCTTTCTAAGCAAGCCTACTTTATTCTTAAGGGGGAAAGCATTACAGAGAAAAAAACATATTAAAAACCCTAAAATAGGGTGACCAGATAGCAAGTGTAAAAAACCGGGATGGGATGGGGGTAATAGGTGCCTACATAAGAAAAAGCCCCTCAAATTGGGACTGTCCCTATAAACCGGGACATCTGGTCACCCTACCCTAAAAGAACCTACATGCATGCTAATAAGCTTACCAGAGATCACTCTAACCTTAGGTGGATCATGGTTCGGATAGCCCCTCAAACCTCCACCCAAATTGGATTCCTTCTGGTTATAGGTTCATCACAGCTTCAGCTGAGAACAAGCACACTCAGCCCACACTTTATACATTTCAGGGATCTTCCATCTAGAGTTTCCAGAAGCAGGTCATTAGTACACAGTGGATCTCTCTCCATGTGATGCATCTTCAAAAGTTTGGCTTGGGTAGGAAAAATGTGCATTCCCCTCACCCCAAGGTACTTTTTAGGAAACCCGCTTCACACATATTGTTCCAAAAAGCCCTTTGGCTTTCCTAATACCTTCCAAAGATTGCATTAACCTTATCATCCTGATAAAGAAGCCCCATACAACCTCAAAATAGTATATAAGCATTTGCATTTTTAATACAGTGAACTCCAACTGTCCTGTTTCTGATACAGTATGTACATTCTGGTTCACCTAAGAATGTCATGTGAGGTCTTAAACGAAAGCTGGGGTCACACTGCTTATTAATACTACTGTGAAATGTATGTAGAGATACTATGTAAGGAGTTATGTATACACACTGAAAATATGTTCTTAGCTTCTGTATCACAGCAGATGTGGAGAAGAAGGTTTTTTGTCAGATAAGAGATGTTTATTCATCTCTCTCTCTGTCGGATGTAAGTTAAGCATTGCAAGCTAACACAATGGATGCCTATTTACATATGACGTTATCAAACAGATGTGAAGTCCACAGGGAAGCAGCACACAGGAAAAGAAATCATGAGGGACAATCAGTGAACTTTGGGGATATAAATAGAAGGCAAACAACACACTCTCTTATCCTGCCCCTAGGAGTTAAACAGGCAGTGCCTTTACATTCATCAAAATGGGATCTCAACCAACCTTGGTTGAAACACTTCAGAGGACCTTGGAGGTGAAATAAATGTCTTTAGACAGGAGATTAAGCAGTTAAATTTAGTCTCTAGAAAGCATGTTATGATTTTATTTTATATGTAGCCTTTTGTTTCCAACTTCCTGACTTGCTGTCACTTGAAAATAAACTTAAGAATGTAAGAACAGCCATACTGGGTCAGACCAAAGGTCCATCTAGACCAGTATCCTGTCCTCTGACAGTGGCCAATGCCAGGTGCCCCAGAGGGCATGAACAGAACAGGTAAGCATCAAGTGATCCATCCCTATTCCCAGCTTCTGGCAAACAGAGGCTAGGGAACAAATTGTTGTTTTCACTATAAATATATCTCAGTGCTGTGATATTAAGTAAGGTGCTGATTCTCAGCTGAATCATATAAACTAGTGTGTATACTGTTCCTTTGGAAACAGCAAGCCTGGTATTTCTGTGAGTGTTCAGTTATAAGGGGCTTAACACTACAGGGGGAATGCTTCAAAGGGATTGGGGTGCACCCATTGTTAACCTACAAGGCAAAGCAAAGGCTGGTATAGGTCAGAGGAGAGTGCTTGGGTGGCTAAATAGCTGGTGATGTCAGGGAGCTGATATCCAGTTAAGCACAAGCAAGACTCCCTCATGCTGTAGGTTGGGGGGCGGGGATGTAACAAAATGACTTTCAGTCCTGGGTACCTCTGAGACCATTACAGGGCCCTGCCTTGATATATATAGAAGGCCTGCATTGTCTCAGGCCAGCCCTGAAGATAGGTATTGTCCCTCCTTTGGGATAGCTTCATGTTTGGTCAATTGAGAAGAAGGATGGTGAATTCTAAATTACTCAGCATAAATATAACCAGTTACTTTTACACAGGAAGATGGTTTCTTGCCTCCATTCTCACATACAGAATTAGTTCTCACTTGATTGGAGACAGTTCCTCCACTCCCCGAGAGTATTTTTCAGCTGCAGAGGGAAGAAGTGAAGATCTACATCTACCTGTTCCAGGCTGTGAGTGTAGGTGGGTTTATGCTGTTCACACTGGGCCTACAATTTTTATTTCTGGAATGTGTGGAGAAGAAACGTTTCTGATGGTGTCATATTTTTTTTTATCCTTCAGGAGGAATTTCATTATCTCAGCACTAGACCACTCTGTAGTATTGACACCTCCTCATCAATTATTGGGAGTGGACTACATCCACCCTGACTACATTGGCCTTCAACACTAGTTCTCCACTTGTAAGGTAACTCCCTTCTCTTCATGTGCCAATATATATGTGACGGGTTGGATCACAGAAACCCCCTTGGGAACTGCCAGCTGATGTGCCAAGACTACTTCTGCCCCTGCTTTCCCTGCCCTCCCAGCTTGGGACTTCAGTGCCCTGCCTGGTGTGAGCCAGACCCACTAGCCTGCTGCAAACCCAGACCCAGGTCTGAACCATGTCCCCTAACAGCTGTAGGCTTAAACTGAAATCAGCTTAAGAAATGTTCCTGTCTTTAACACTCAGATGCCCAACTCCCAATGGGGTCCAAACCCCAAATAAATCCGTTTTACCCTGTATAAAGCGTAAACAGGATAAACTCATAATTTGTTCCCCCTCTATAGCACTGATAGAGATATATGCACAGCTGTTTGCCCCCCGCAGGTATTAATACATACTCTGGGTTAATTGATAAGTAAAAAGTGATTTTATTAAATACAGAAAGTAGGATTTAAGTGGTTCCAAGTAGTAACAGACAGAACAAAGTGAATTACCAAGCAAAATAAAATAGAACACACAAGTCTATGTCTAAGAAAACTGAATACAGATAAAACCTTACCCGCAGAGGAATTCTGGTAAGCTTCCTTTTACAGACTAGACTCCTTCTAGTCTGGGTCCAGCAATCACTCACACCTCCTATAGTTACTGTTCTTTGTTCCAGTTTCTTTCAGGTATCCTTGGCGGTGGAGAGGCTATCTCTTGAGCCAGCTGAAGACAAAATGGAGGGGTCTTCCAGGGGTTTAAATAGACTCTCTCTTGTGGGTGGACACCCCTCCCTCCCCCTGTGTAGAATCTAGCTACAAAATGGAGTTTTGGGGTCACATGGGCAAGTCACATATCCATGCATGACTCAGTTTTTACAGGCAACAGCCATCGCCCACATGCTGTCTTGAATGTCTCCAGGAAGACTTCTTATGTGGATTGGAGCCTTCCAAGATCCATTGTGCGTTAAGTGCTTCTTGATTGGACACTTAACTTGCAAATTCCTTTCTAAACAAGCAGACCAGATCTGGTTATTTAAAATCAAACAAGTATACAGCCAATATTCATAACTTCAAATACAACAATGATACATGCATACAAATAGGATAAATATATTCAATAGATCATGACCTTTACATAGATATGTTACATGGCATATGTAGCATAAAACATATTCCAGTTATGTCATGTATATATTCATAAGCATATCTCCATAAAGCCTTATGGGGACCACCGTCACAATACATTTATGCCTGTATCTGTAATTTTCACTCCATGCATCTGAAGAAGTGGGTTTTTTACCCACAAAAGCTTATGCCCAAATAAATCTGTTAGTCTTTAAGGTGCCACTGGACTCCTCATTGTTTTTGTGGATACAGACTAACACAGCTACCCCTCTGACATTCTGTAGTTGTGATCATAAGGTAGAAAGCACATTGTCCTGACTTCTGAGTGGTTAGTAAAGATACTGGTTCCAGAGTCTTGTCTATCCTATAGCAAGCCGGGGAATGGTCCTGCTATTGTGGGGAACTTTCCTGGCTTCTGCACTACCCCGGTGAAGTGGGCTAGTGAAAGAATCTGAGTCCTCGCTCCAACTGCCTTTACCCAGAGGCCTCCCTACCCTTGAGGACTTCTCTTCCACTTTCCTGTCTGGCAGAGACCTCGTAACCCTGACAAGGTTGGGCCCAGGATTCCTGGGGGGCTCGACCCCCAACCCTGCTGTGGTCACCTAGGATAAGGGCTAGGGTGTCCCCACTCTGGGGTACTATCTCTGCACTGGGCACTTCCCTGACCCACTAATCATTACATACAATTTAAAGCAAATACAAGTTGTTTAATCAACAATTAATTTAAAAAAGAATAAGGCAAAATGGGAAGGTTAAAGGAAACACATCACCCCGCTCTGTGGCAGGGAACATTACAAACAGTGTCTCTGGAACGTCAGGGCAGTTCACAGTCTGTTCGTTTTAGGTCCCAGGCCTTCTCAGTCCCTGGCTGTGCTACAGGGAGGCTGCAGGTTGGACACTTGCTCTGGTGGTGGCCACACACCTCCGGGCTTTGGGTGGTGGGACCCTTCTTCCCAGCATCAGCCCCCCGTTGGGTTAAGGTCCCCCTCCCAGTCTGGCCTGCAAGGACCCTTGGCTGGGGGTGTCTTTCTGCACTTGGCCCTTTGTCCAGGATCCTGCCTTGGCTGGCCCCAGTTGCTCACCACACCTGGCTCTGTGGCTGCAGCTCTGCTCCCAGCACAGGATCTGCTCTCTCCCTGGGCTGTGTCTCTGGCTGCAACTCTGCTCCCAGCACAGGATCTGCTCTCTCCCTGGGCTGTGTCTCTGGCTCTGTGGCTGCAGCTCTCCCCCCAGGACAGGTCTGCTCTGTGGGCTGCTTCTGTGACTCTGCTTCCAGCTCTGACCTGCTTCCTGGGCTGCTTTTCTGGCCCCTCTGGCTGGCATGGCTCTGCTTCCCAGCTCAGCTTGGGCCCCTGCTCTTTCCTTAGCTTAGCCACACTCTCTCTGACCCAGGCAATTCCAGCTCACATAGAAGACGGAACCCACCCTGGCCTCCTGACTCCCTGATTAGCCTGCCCACCCTGTCAATCAGGCTGACCTGGAGCATTGGCCTCTCCCCATTGCCCCTGGGGACTGTCAGTCTCAGGGTCCTGATTTCCCATCGACCCTTCCCCTTTTGGTACCGGGAGCTAGCCAACCAAAACACGCCCACTGAGCTTTAGTAAGGGGACAAGAGTCCCCTTGCACTATGAAACTAAACCACTGCTGTCAGTGGTTATCAGTGATTGTTGCAGCTGAGCTAGTACTAAACAGAGTGTATCTGCAAGGGCAGAAAAGGACAGAGTTCAGCATACCTGGGCATATATACACATAATTTTCCAGAAGATGGCAGCAAAGATTACCTTATGTTTTCAAAACTTTCAGGAATTACTTTCTGACTTGCAATTTGTTGAACAAGGTTCATATAGACCAGAGGTTCTCAAACCGTGGTCTGTGAACCACCAGTGGTGCGCAAACTCCATTCAGGTGATCCGTGGATAGTTCCCTTTAAGGTGTGTGCCTGGGCAGCTGCACTCAAGAGAATGAAGGGCCACCCGCCTAATTAGTGGAGCCACGCCTGCGTGGCTCCACTAATTAGATGTCTGGACCCTGGAGAAGACACACATGTAAGGTGAGGTGGTGGTCTTGGGGGGGAATAGGGGGTAGATGGGAGGGGGCAGTGGGGTGAGAAGAGTGGGTGAGAGGAATTTGGGATGTGCAGAGCTGCGGTGGCCAGAGAAAGAAGCAACTTTCCCCAGCTCCAGGGCTGTGGCTGCTGGGGAGAGACAGCCCTCCTTCTCAGCCTCAGCTTGGGGGCTGCCACAGCAGGGGAGAGAGGGCACATCCATCACATTAGAAAGGTAAGACTACTGATATTAAAATATGAGGTGTGTGCTTTTATTTGTAGAACAAAAAAAGTTAATTATTATTAAGGTTTTTTTATATAGCGCTTTTATCCAAAGTGTTTTACAATAGTTAACTAACAGTCAAACAACATTTGGAAAAATCATTAAGTGGTCCGCTGAGACCCTCAGCAATTTTCAAGTGGTCCATAAAAATTTTTTTTAGAACCACTGATATAGACAGTAAATTTTTTGCAGAGGCAGTGCCTACTGGGATGAATATATTGCCTTCCACCAACAAAAACAAAACCTTACTTTTAGCTTAAGGTCAGTATAATGTTCAGAGCAAAGTTGCAAAATCATTTCAGAGTAAACAGAACAAAATAAATTTTCTCGCATAGCTGTGCCTTACCACCTGTTCTTTTGTTGATCCCTGCCAGTGCTGAATCAAGGATCAACAATTAGGAGCAAGCATGAACATAAGGGTTCCTAGGAGTTTAAAATGTGCTGCTACTTTATATTAAACAAACAAGGACATCAAAGTAAAGAAATAAATAAAATGCAGCACTTCATATGCTCTAAACACACATGTAGTTACAAGTTAACAATTGCCTCATATAGGATCAAAATTTTAGCCTTCGTCACAATTGTACAAACGTGTTTTTGCATATGTAGCTTATTATACATTCAAATATGCACTATACATCATCCCACTCCTAAGAAAATATGCCTTCCATTTGTCTTCACTTCAGGAAATAATAATAATTATTATTATTAATTATTTGTATTATAGTACAGTATTGTCTAGTGATTGGGCCCCATTATGGTAGGCCCTGTACATACTACACATAGTAAGAGATAGTGCCTGCCCCGATGATCTTACAGTCTACATCGGGGTGGTAAACTTTTTGGCCCGAGGGCCACATCTGGGTGGGGGAATTGCATGCAGGGCCATGAATGTAGGGCTGGGGCAGGGGGTTGGGATGTGACAGGGAGTGCGGGGTGTGGGAGGGGGTGCGGAGTGTACAAGGGGGCTCAGGGCAAGGGGTTGGGTGCAGGAGGGGTGTGGCAGGGGGTTGGGGTGCAGGAGGGGTGCAGTGTACAGGAAGGGGCTCAGGGAAGGGGTTTGGGGTGCAGGAGGGTTGCGGGGTGTGGCATGGTGCTCAAGGCATGGGGTTGGGGTGCAGGAGGGGTGCGGGGTATGGCAGGGTGCTCAGGGCATGGGGTTGGGGTGCAGCCCAGTGCCACTTACCTTGAGCAGCTCCGGGGTGGGAGCAGTGCGCGGCTAAGGCAGGCTCCCCACCTGCCCTGGCCCCACGCCGCTCCCAGAAGCAGCCGGCACCATGTCCCTGCGGCCCCTGGGGGCTGGAGGGGCAGAGGGCTCTGCGCACTGCCCTCACCTGTGGGTACCTCCCCCAAAGCTCAGAAAGGGCTTCTGTGGACTGTGGAAAGTGATCTGGGGATTGTAGTGGACCACAAGATAATATGAGTCAGCAGTGTAACACTGTTGCAAAAAAGTAAACATTCTGGGATGTATCAGCAGGAGTGTTGTAAGCAAGACAGGAGAAGTAATTCTTCCATTCTATGGGCATGTCTACACTATGAAATTATGTCAACCTAAATTATGTCAGCATACAGCCACTGCAGTACTTGAACAGTTTTTGCATGTCCACACTACAATCCTTGTGTCAGCGGGTGTGTGTCCTCACCAGGAGTGTTTGTACCAACTGTACTGTCACTGTGGGGCATTCTGGGACGGCTTCTGAAAGTGGTTTAGATTGGATATTAGGAAAAGCATCCTAACTGTCTGGGGTCGTTAAGCACTGGAACAAGTTGCCTAGGGAGGCTGTGAAATGTCCATCATTGGAAGTTTTTAAAAACAAGTTAGACAAACACCTGTCAGAAATGATCTAGTTATTATGTAGTCCTTCCTTGAGTGCAAGGGACTGGCCTAAATGACATACTGAGGTCCTTTCTTCTATGATGCTAAGACAGACAAATGGGGAAGGAGTGGGTTATCAAGGGCCAGCCTTACTATTTATGGTGTCCTAAGTTGTCATGAAGGGCAATTTGGGAATTAGTCACTGAGTTGCCTCCCACTTCTGTGGTCCTGCTATGGGTGAGATTCCTCACATTCTTGTCAAGTTGCCAGAGAAGAGGAAGATTGGACTGGCTCATATATATATATATATATATATATATATATATAAAAACATGAAATGATATACGGTTTGCTGACATATGGATCATCATTCATTCCTTTGATTTGCAGCTTGCTTGACATGTCAGCATGGAATTTTCCATTATATGCTCATATGACTACATGAAGAAAGGATCAAGCAGTCATAGTTCTCTAAAAGGTCAGCTCAAGGTCACCAGCTTGCAATTTTAATTGGAATATATAAATTCTTTACATAAGCTGTGTATATATAATTGCTTTTTATGACCACAAGATATAGCAGCATTCTACAAACCAATCATTTGTTGGGTAATCCTACAGCAGCTTTAATTTACGTTATCTCTGTTGGAAAAGATTACATATTTTCTAGAGAGAAGCCCAAACCATAAAGTTTGTGTGATTAAACAATTTTAATGGGTACCTAGTGTCTGTGAGTAGTTTTTTTCAACTTGTTTTTATAAATCCAATTAAATAAAGTAGTGAGGTGTTCGTGTAACAATCAGTGGCCACATACATGCAGACACCATGGTCCTCAGTGAGGCTGGGACTTTGGATTGTCAGCACCAAAAACACAGGCCTTTACTACTTGAACTCTTCTAGCTGTGAGAAATTAGCAGGCTCTTTTAGTCTCTGAGTCCAGCCACTAGACTGAGATATGGTTGATCACATACACTCAACCACTGTAATAATTTAGATCCACAGTTTTGTTTCTGAACCCATTGTGTTAATATCTTTGGACGGACAAATATACAGAATACTAGAATACATGGCTGCCATAAATAACATTTTTGGAAGAATAAAAATGCAAAACCAAAACCCTGACATAGTTTTTTTTTTTTTTTGTAGTGATGTGATGGGACATTCACCCCACCCCACTAGCCCTGGAGGGGTTAATATAGGCAAGAGAGGCTAATTAGCCACAGGCTGCACCTGGCAGGGAGCTAGAGTGCAATGAGGATTAATTGAGGATGAAGTTCACCTAAGCAGAAACAGGTGGGGCTTCTATAAAGCCAGGGAGCTGACAACAGAGAGGAAGGCTGAGGAAACCTACAGTCACACTCCCTGATACAGAGGGAAGAGAGGCAAGGCCTGTAATAGGCAGTGGTCCAGGGAAGTAGTAAGAGCTGGAAGAATAAAGACTTAAGCTGCTGGGTCAAGGGTCGCTGGATTGGAACCCAGTGTTGAGGATGGGCCTGGGTTCCCTTACAAGCCATTGTGGGAGTAGCATGCAAGGGGCAGCCTATTTGGAGACTGCTGGGGACAGTTTGGAATGGATTTTGATAATACTCTGGAATGGGGGGAACTTCAGTGTGACTGGCCTGGATGGCTAAGCTATGAGGAAGCATGAGTGAGACTTCAAAGTGAGTGGGACGACAGGCTGAGCAATCAGAAGGGGTGTCAGACCATATGATGAGCCAATCCCCAGATGGGCCACTAGGAGGTACCAGAGCCATAAGGGAGCTTCTTCTTACAATTGACTTCAAAGGATTAGGTTATACTTTTAAACTGTTCATAACAATCAGGTCATATAAATGAGCCATTCAACACATACAGTAGCAGAATTATGAGATGAAGGCTATAATCCATGTGACAGAGGCCCTATCTGATTTTCAGCAAGCAGGAACTTAGAGGCAGATAATGAAGTAGGATTGGGCACTGGACACTTGATCAAATTCTAAGGGGAATCCAGAAAAATCTGGAACTCTTCTCACAGCTTAATGCACATTAGAAAACATAATCCCAACTATACATAAATACAAAATGATGGGATCTAAATTAGCCATTACCACTTAAGAAAGAGATCTTGGAGTCATCGTAGATAACTGAAAACATCCAGTCAAAGTACAGTAAAAAAGCTAACAGAATGTTAGGAGCCATTAGGAAAGGGTTAGATAAAAGACGAAAAACAATATCCTAATGCCACTATATAAATTCATGGTTCACCCACACCTTGAATCCTGCATGTAGTTCTGGTCACCCCATTCCAAAAACAGATACATTCGAATTGGAAAAGTTACAGAAAAGGGCAACAAAAATTATTAGGGGTATGGAACAGCTTCCATCCAAGCAGGGATCAAGAAGACTGGGACTGTGGGGGGCATATCATAGAGGTCTATAAAATCATGAATGATATGGAGAAAGTTAATCAGGAAGTGTTACTTACCCCTTTACGTAACACAAGAACTGGGGATCACCCAATGGAATTAATAGGTGGCAGGTTTAAAACAATCAAAAGGAAGTACTTCACACCATGCACAGTCAACATGTGGAACTCGTTGTTATGGAATGTTGGGTTCAAAAAAGAATTAGATAAGTTCATGGAGGCTAGGTCTATCAATTACTATGAGCGAAAGGTGGTCAGGGATGCAAGCCTATGCTTTGGGTGTCCCTAAACCTCCAGCTGCCAGAAGCTGGGACTGGAAGATAGGATAGATCACTTGCAATTGCTCTGCTCTGTTCATTCCCTCTGAAGCATCTGGTACTGGCCACTGTCAATAGACAGGATACTGGGCTAGATGGACCCTTGGTCTGACCCAGTATGGTTGTTCTTATGTTCACCAGGCAGAAGAGTAGATAGCCTTTGAGAAGGGAGAGCTCTCATCCGTTTGCTGTAGAGATTGATTGTACATGAAGTTGGGTTTATTTATGGCAAACAACTTTTCCTTTGTTTTTCTGGTTGTAACCAATGCATTCTAACCTTCTTCAAGAATAAAACCTAGAGGATGGAGCCTTGCTGACCAGTGATTTTTAGTTCTGGCTGAACTCGGTGACCCACTGCACCAGCTTGCAGTAACATTTCTCTGTTTCATTTTCTTTCAGATTGTATTGCTTACTTTATTAAGCATATTTGTCATTAAAACCAAGCATAAAGGTTATTTTATTTATTTGTCACAGCATAAAACCAAGAAAAAGGTTATTTCTTGGGCAAAGAATTGAAACTTCTTTTTTCACATATTTCCCCCAACCTTCTCCTTCCCAGTGCTAAAGGATAGGATATAAGTTATATATAGCAATACATATACAAACATTTATCTGCATGAACACTATAGGTTTTTAAATAATAGAGGATCCTTGGTAGAATCCTGTGGAAATGGGGTTTTAAAATAAGATTTTTAATATGTCAAAAATACAATTGATTATTTTTAAATGAATGATGATTTGAAGACATGGGTTATTTGAAGAAGGCCAGATGTTATTTAATTTTGCCATTCATCGTGAATCTTGTGATATTTGACATTTTTCTTAAAGCCCTCCTAGTTGTGGCAAAAACCTTGAAAACATGGTCCAAGTGCATCCACAAGTCAGAAGGCAAATAAAAAGAACCCAACGTTTATTTTAAATCTCATGGTTTCTAAGCCAATCTCATAATTTTGCGGGGACTGACTCTGATTTTGGTAAGTTTGGGGCTGGCAATATTAGATTAGACATCTGCTTGATAGTGCCAATAAGGATTTCAGGATCTTTTGCGAGAGGATAAAATTTGATTTTTCTGGGTGGTGATGAATTGAAATCCTTCTCTTGTTGCATGCTGCAAGCTTAAATGGCACATAATCTCTGTTATAGCTAGGAAATCCCTCACCTTATTATCTGTGCACCTATATAAACTTCTATTAAACTGCACTCTACTTGCAAGAAGTTACTGAATGTTCTTCAAGAAAGACAAGGTATTATTTTGCATTCAGCATTGCATCTTAAGTAAAATGGAATGAAGCCTCTGCCCTCGGAATTGTAAATTATTATATCCATCTGTGCCTTTATATCTCACTCATCACCATAGTCTATATGCACCAAGTTCTCGAAGTCACGTCTCATTCTTAAAACTGTAAGTAAAAAGTAAAGGAAAAGAATTTTTTCCCCCTCCAATAACAAAGCAACATTTCCATAGGTACATTACAGTATATTCAAATATAGGGTATGCAAACGAACATTGACTGCATATCAAGACAGAGATAACTTATTCTAGGTACACTTCAGCGAACTAATGCCACCAAGAAGAATGTGTATACTAGACAGGTTAATATGTAGCTCTCAGAATCGATATCACACTAGCATGATTTTCCAAAACCATGTTCTCTCTTTATCCATCGAAGGAAGAGGGCTAATTACATTGATCTTAATAAGCTGCACTAAAGAATCAAAGATCCTTTTTTTTCCACTCTGCAAAGTGTCATTACATTGCTTACTTGTTACTACTCAAATGATCAAATACAAGAAGTAATATTATTAGCCAGTGATGGTGCCCAGCCATCTGGGTATCCAGTATAAATGCACAGGTTAGGACTCAATCATAATTCAGATGACTCCACTAAATTGGCATCATGATGTATGGCATGTCCATTTAATTGTTATAATTGCCAGGGAACTGATTCTGTGCAATGCATTTTAATTATTCTAAGCAGCTGTTACAACTCTATTTAAATGGCATCGCTGGTTAGGGATTGGTCTAACTTGAAACTATTTATCTGAAAGCCTTACCCCTTAACCTATGTCAAAGTTTGGATAAAGTGATACCTCTGTGAAAAACCTCTGTGTTTGGTTTTACAAAACTACTTTTGGCTATGCCTTTCATTAGGTTTGGTGTTAGCTACTGTAGGCTTATTCATGGTATTGACAAGAGAATTACTAGCATAAATAGCTCAGTGTGCAGTCCTTAGTCCTTTGTTCATGTTTTATGTTACTTCCCATCAATACAATGGGAGTCAAACTATTTAGATTAAAATGCAGTCATATTCTAAAATGCGACTCTGTAAAAATGACATAAAGGGACTCCATGTTTATTGTCTCTCACCATATCAGTTGTGCTCAGTTTAAAAGTAGAAAACTATTTTTCAGAGTTCCAAACCTGCAAACTCACCTTGGGATTTAAGAGTCTGGTTGGGTCTCTTCTGTCTCCTGGATCACCACTAGAAATAAAAGTTCCAAAGGCCACATTAAGCCTTCAGGTATACCCGTGAATCCCCATTGTCTTCAAATTATGCTGTCACTAACAGCTATGCAATCCTGTTGCATTCAATAGGTTTACACCTGTTCAGTTTATATATATATATATATATATATATATATATATACACACACACACACACACAAGTTTATATGCATACACATACACACATACACACACACACTACCTTCTTCAGGCACATCTGTAGTAATTCCACAACACAGTGTTCCCCTTCTTTGTGTTTTCTACTCCCAAGCAACTTGCTCCTCCCACAGAGACCAAATCAAGTTAAAATTTCACTTTGGTCTGAAAAGGGTTTACTTACTATAGTTATGACTAATACCTAAGATGGCTATAACACAGAGAGAGAAAAAAATCTCTATTTTAGTTTGTTTACTTTGTACAATGGCAACATGGGGAGAAAAACATTTAGTAATATAGTTAAATGTGATTGTAAAACCATAAAAATTGGCAGGACTCAGGGTAAATTGACTAGTTTCAAGTTAGCAGTGTCCATTTAAGGCAATAGTCTCCAAAATATTCTATCTAACAATCACTTACTACCAACCACAGTCCTATCGTTCAACAGAACATCATAGTCATGTATTGCTTTGCTTATGAGTTTCTGACTAGCAGATAGTGATGAATAATATCGTCAAACAAAATGCAATATTTTCTTAAGATTGAAATAGTACAAAAATTCGACTTCAGTTGTTTTGACTGAAAATTAGATTTCTCTATATTTCTGTAATGTGGTGTGGAACAGACTGACTGTTACTGGAATTTAAAGAGGCTCAAGTTATTTAATGGGCTGTAAACCTCTGGGTGCTAGGCTGACATGGAAGGCTGCCTAGGGGACTCTGATGTGTTAAGCAGCATTGACTCCTTTTAATATATCCTTTTAATATATCCACTTGGACAGCTGCATGTCTAACAGGGCTCTGAAACCTGTCAAGAGGGGAGAGTCTCAGAGTTCGGTCTCCAGCCAGAGCAGGAATGTCAGAACGAGGAGTAATGGTCTCAAGTTACAGTGGGGGAGGTTTAGATTGGATATTAGGAAAAACTTTTTCACTATGAGGGTGGTGAAACACTGGAATGCGTTACCTAGGGAGGTGGTAGAATCTCCTTCCTTAGAGGTTTTTAAGGTCAGGCTTGACAAAGCCCTGGCTGGGATGATTTAACTGGGAATTGGTCCTGCTTTGAGCAGGGGGTTGGACTAGATGACCTTCTGGGGTCCCTTCCAACCCTTATATTCTATGATTCTACACCGCTATTTTTACACCTGTCGCGTGAGCCCACGTCAGTTGACCTGGGCTCTGAAATTCATTGGCGCAGGGTTTTGTTTTGGTTTTTTTGGAGTGTAGATGTACAAAATCCAGCACTCCTGTTTTCCACTTTCTCTAGTTTCTAACCCCACTGTCAAAACCCTGCAGAGCCCATTCCACACAGATCAGATGTGCTGCTGCTATGGACAAAGGAGATGAGGAGAAGGCGAAGGACATAGAATCATAGTTATAATATTGTAGGACTGGAAGGGACCCCGAGAGGGCATCTAGTCCAGTCCCCTGCATTTATGGCAGGACTAAATATTATGTAGACCATCCCTGACAGGTATTTGTCTCTAACCTACTCTTAAATGTCTACACTAAGAAGCTTACAGTGGCATAGCTGTAATGGGTCGCTGTAAGATCACTCGTGTAGCTCTCTCCCACCGACATAATAAAACCTCCAAAACGAGTGGCAGTAGCTATGTTGGCAGGAGAGCGTCTCCCGCTGACATAGCACTGTGCACATGGGCACTTATGCCAGCAAAGCTTATGTCTCTCACAGGTGTGACCCTGACCAACATAAGTTTTGCCGACATAAAGGGTAGTGTAGGCAAGTCCTAATAAGTAATATTCCACCAATTAGAGCTGTGCCCATGTAGGGTTCCCTGTGCCCAAGTTAGCAGAGCAAATCCCCTGGCCCAGCAGAAGTAGCTACTAAACTACTATAGAGCTGAGGTCTAATGGCTAGTTCAAACCTTAGCATTGGCTCTGTGATGGTGGCACATTATTGCCAAGTGCCCTTTTGAGCCTGTTATCAGATGCTATATTCACTCAACAGATAAAAAGAGTTTGTCAGGCCAGTAACTGCTTTGCAGAGAATAATTAGGTTAGACTTTGTGTTCTCCCTCTCAATTGCTATGGTGATGATAATACATCTGGTGCTTTTTAAGGCCATAAACAATAGCAGCAGTTCAGAAAGTAAATGGGAGCTCTGGTTTTCTTTGTGAACATGTGAGGTTTCATAAGCATGTGGTGCAAGATTTTGGGAGAGGGAGGAAGACAACAATCCTCTTAAAAGGGATCCAACTAGCCAGTGTTATCAAAGAGCTACTGACCAAAGATGAAGAAAATAAATTAGGTGAATGATCCTGCCTTTCACTCCTGTGGTTATGTCTATTTGTGACAATAATTCAAGGGAAAAAGGATTGTAGAATGAGGAAGGAAGAAAATGACTCAGATTTATTCCTTATTTTATCTACAGCTTCTCTGTTTGCTCTGTACAATTAGTTCTATGAGGATCTTCCTAAAGAGATTACTTTGTAAGGCCAGCTTTATGCTTCACCCTCAGGGGCTCCAACAATTGTGCTTTGTTCCTCCTCTCTAGCCTGCAAAACTGTGACTGACACTGTTGCAGCGAACTGCTGTGAAGGCAGTACAAAGTGGAGTTACTCCCTTTCAACTTCAGGCAGTCAGTTCAGTATGGGTGAGTGGACGCCTATGGCATGGGTTTCAATCAGCAGAGTTGCTGCTGCAAGTGCAGAGAGACACCTGCTGCTTGTTTATCAACATATTTGTCTAATTGCTTTTGAAGTTTAATAAGATTAATGCTTTATTAACCTGATTGAATTTCTTTCACTTTATCTCTTGAACTGACACTGTGGTTTCTTTCTACCTGGGGTGGGGCATAGTCTTATTTTATCCAAATCTATCACCCAGTTCTGAATATTCAACTAAGTGATTTTTACTTAGAGCTGTTGGCTGGGATGGGAGCTGGAATTGCTGAAATTCTGTGAAAAACCTGTTTCCATTGCATTGATAGCCAGAAGTATCAGAAGTTATATGAAAAAACATGTTCTTGTGAGACTGACTAATTATTATTCTTATTTCATACGCTATTGTTTTTTGTTTTGGTTTTTTTGTCATTCATTCATTCAGGCTGGTAGTATTTTTTTTTTTTTTTTTTTTTAGCATAAGAAGAGCATAATACTTTGTTCCTCTATAGTGCTTTCCAGGTAGGGATCCCAGCATAGTTTCAGGAAGGAGTGCAGTCTGGTGACTAGAGTACTAGGTTGGGATTCAGGAAAGCTGGATTCTAATCTTAGCGGTGTCCCGAACCTGCTGGGTGATCTTGGGTAAGTCAAGTTACTTCTATGCCTCTGTTTCCTCTTCCATCCTTTCTCGTCTATTTAGGATGTAAACTTTTTGGAACAGAGATTGCTGCTCCCTATATGTTTGCCCAGTGTCTACTACGATAGGGCCCCAAACTCAGCTGTGACCTCTAGGCACTGTTGTAATACAAAAAATTATTATTATTAATAATAATATCAATCACTTTACAAACATTAAAAAATTAAGCTTCACAACACTTGTGAGATACAGTAAGAGAGTATTATTTTGCAGATGCGTAAACTCATGAATAAAAAGGAATGTGTGGGCCCCTTACTGAATGAGGGAGGCAAACTAGTGACAGAGGATGTGGAAAAAGCTAATGTACTCAATGCTTTTTTTGCCTCTGTTTTCACTAACAAGGTCAGCTCCCAGACTGCTACGCTGGGCATCACAAAATGGGGAAGAGATGGCCAGCCCTCTGTGGAGATAGAGGTGGTTAGGGACTATTTAGAAAAGCTGGACGTGCACAAGTCCATGGGGCCGGACGAGTTGCATCCGAGAGTGCTGAAGGAACTGGCGGCTGTGATTGCAGAGCCATTGGCCATTATCTTTGAAAACTCGTGGCGAACCGGGGAAGTCCCGGATGACTGGAAAAAGGCTAATGTAGTGCCAATCTTTAAAAAAGGGAAGAAGGAGGATCCTGGGAACTACAGGCCAGTCAGCCTCACTTCAGTCCCTGGAAAAATCATGGAGCAGGTCCTCAAAGAATCAATCCTGAAGCACTTGCATGAGAGGAAAGTGATCAGGAACAGCCAGCATGGATTCACCAAGGGAAGGTCATGCCTGACTAATCTAATCGCCTTCTATGATGAGATTACTGGTTCTGTGGATGAAGGGAAAGCAGTGGATGTATTGTTCCTTGACTTTAGCAAAGCTTTTGACACGGTCTCCCACAGTATTCTTGTCAGCAAGTTAAGGAAGTATGGGCTGGATGAATGCACTACAAGGTGGGTAGAAAGCTGGCTAGATTGTCGGGCTCAACGGGTAGTGATCAATGGCTCCATGTCTAGTTGGCAGCCGGTATCAAGTGGAGTGCCCCAAGGGTCGGTCCTGGGGCTGGTTTTGTTCAATATCTTCATAAATGATCTGGAGGATGGTGTGGATTGCACTCTCAGCAAATTTGCGGATGATACTAAACTGGGAGGAGTGGTAGATACGCTGGAGGGGAGGGATAGGATACAGAAGGACCTAGACAAATTGGAGGATTGGGCCAAAAGAAATCTGATGAAGTTCAATAAGGATAAGTGCAGGGTCCTGCACTTAGGACGGAAGAACCCAATGCACAGCTACAGACTAGGGACCGAATGGCTAGGCAGCAGTTCTGCGGAAAAGGACCTAGGGGTGACAGTGGACGAGAAGCTGGATATGAGTCAGCAGTGTGCCCTTGTTGCCAAGAAGGCCAATGGCATTTTGGGATGTATAAGTAGGGGCATAGCGAGCAGATCGAGGGACGTGATCGTTCCCCTCTATTCGACATTGGTGAGGCCTCATCTGGAGTACTGTGTCCAGTTTTGGGCCCCACACTTCAAGAAGGATGTGGATAAATTGGAGAGAGTCCAGCGAAGGGCAACAAAAATGATTAGGGGTCTGGAACACATGAGTTATGAGGAGAGGCTGAGGGAGCTGGGATTGTTTAGCCTGCAGAAGAGAAGAATGAGCGGGGATTTGATAGCTGTTTTCAACTACCTGAAAGGGGGTTCCAAAGAGGATGGCTCTAGACTGTTCTCAATGGTATCAGATGACAGAACGAGGAGTAATGGTCTCAAGCTGCAGTGCGGGAGGTTTAGATTGGATATTAGGAAAAACTTTTTCACTATGAGGGTGGTGAAACACTGGAATGCGTTACCTAGGGAGGTGGTAGAATCTCCTTCCTTAGAGGTTTTTAAGGTCAGGCTTGACAAAGCCCTGGCTGGGATGATTTAACTGGGAATTGGTCCTGCTTTGAGCAGGGGGTTGGACTAGATGACCTTCTGGGGTCCCTTTCAACCCTTATATTCTATGATTCTATGAAAAGTGTGATGCTTTTCAGGGCCACCCAGGGTTGTGAGGCACCTCACTACCACTTGTCCTTAGAGTGAGAGAGCCTGTCTGTGCCTGTTATGGGTCAGCTCCACCAGTGACAGGCAACACAAGCACTTCCCTCCATGCCCTATAGGCTCTGCTGTCACTGCAGGTTAGGGATAGGGACACTCCAATCCTTAAGCCCTCCAAACATCTCCCTGAAGTGTACAACCCCTGGTCCATTGGATGCTCACAATATTCACCTGTCCGCTGCTTCCAAAGAAGTAGTACCCCCCAGCTTACCAGTTTTACCTCAGATCACTACTCTGCTTAACTCATAGCTAAGGTTGCCACCCCTCCGGGTTTTACCAGACAGTCCAGTTTTTGACTTCTGTGTTCAGGTACCATTTAGGGTTGCCAGGTGCCTGGTTTTTGACTGGAAAGTCTGGTCGAAAAGGGGATCTGGCAGCGTCCGGTCAGATGTACTGACCAGACACCAAAAGTCCGGTTACTGTGGGGTGGGGGGAGGCGCTGGGTCATTAACCTATGCCAGCCCCTGCTCAGCTGGGGCCACCTCCTACCTGCAGACAGGCTCCTTGTCAGGCTGTAGCAGCTCCCGTCCCAGCCCCAAAGCAGAGGGAGCCCAGCTGGGGGTAGGGAGGGTGGTGGAGACGATCCAGCGAGAAATGGAAGGAGGTTAGAGAGAGAAGCGAGTGATGGGGGTGGGGCCTCGGGAGTCTGTTACCAGCAATTAGAAAGGTGGCAACCCTACCATAGCACTTAGTTTCATTTATAGTGAAATCAAGTATACTTTTATTTAACAAAGTATAGGGATTCAAGAAGTAGCAAGTAGAAGTAATGGAAACAAATGGTTGCATATAAAATAAGATCATAACATACAATCTAGAGCCCAGATTTAATTAACACAATACTTTCATGTCTAATGAACTGTTGCTCACCCAAAATTCTTGATTGGTGTCAAATACCACAGATCTTGAACCCAGGCCTACAGCATTGCCAAGCAAGACGCTTACCTTCTGCTCCTTCATACAGCAGGATCAGATGAGGGAACTGCAGCTAATGCCCCACCACCAGAGGCTACACCCACTGAGTCAGCAGGGTCAGGTAGCAGTAGACTGCTGATGGGACCCCACTGGGTATAAAGCTTCATGTTCCTGTCCCTCCCCTGTCTGAGCAACTAGTTGTTAGGCCTGTTGCTGTGTAGATGCCACTGACACCAAATCCCTGATTGGCTCTTACTCCTTGTCCCTATGCCTGGTACCATGTCCTGACCCCTGCTTCTGACTCCATCTTTGACCTTTGGTATGGCTTCGAGCTCGGGTTTGACCCATAATGTGACTTTGGGCTCTCACTCTGGTTCTGGTCTTTGGTGTGACTCCTGAGAGCGACCCTGACATCACCTCTGGTTCTGACCACTAGGTCAGACTGCACTGTTTTGGGCCCTGACACACTGCCTTACAGCCAGGCTGGCTATGGCCCTTCTTTCATGAGATATGCACACTGTCAGTTTGCCAGGTGAAGGATCCAGTGTGCCTCTCTTAAAGGCATAAGATGTGTCTATAGTGAAAATTAAGTATTATCCATACCTACATTTCACAATGATTAAGATGACCAGTGAGCTACTGGCTCTCAGTAGAGACTTCACATGCCACACTTTGGTGAAATATAATGCAGAGGATCCCTTTAAAACCCTATGCACACCCTGTTTCCTTTATCAGTTGGCACCAAGGGATCCCTGGGTCACAGAAAGGTTAAGTGATTTGTCCAAGATCACAAAGGAAAGCTGTGGCTTACTACCCAGAAATGTGGAGTAGTGTCCAGATCCCCTGACTCGCCAGCCTGTGTCTTAAACCCAAGATCAAGGCAAAGCAAACAATTATAAAATTGGTTTTGAATGTCCCATCACTGCAAATACTTGTCACTGCAAAATAAATGTCACTGCAAATACTTCCTCACCCCTCTTTCTTATCTATAAACAGAGTATTATAAATTGGAAGCTGGTGTTAGAAGATGTCACGCTATATGAGGAGCATGGGGAGGTATGGAGCGTAAGCGCTGCTCTGAGATGACTTCTTTCCCTTCCAGATGTTGCCATTTGAGTGTTTGTGGTCTTAAGACTGAGTCTTGGGATAGTTGTGAGGGTTGGAGACTCTAGACCCAATTCTACTCTGATGGAATAAATCGGAGTTTTGCAGGTTTCAGTGGGGGTGAGAGATGGACCTCTGTTACCATTAAACAATGGAAAGATGGTCTCCTATTACTGTTCTTCAGTTTTATTTTAGGAAAATCAACTAAATATATATTTAAAAAATTCTCTACTGGATGAGTGGGAGGTTAAGACTGACTTTGAATAAACTGCAACTTCCAGTCACATCTGGAGCGTTCTGCTTCCCCAACATGGGGTAGTGTCATACAGCCTTTATTCTTAGCCAGGCAGCACTGTGTTTCCAGAACATGAAGTTGCAGGCCACTCCCTGGCTATTGGTAGAATGGGAATTTGGCCGTTCCCTCACATTCTCAGGAATACTGGGTTCAGACTATTATTATTTTGATCAGAAAATGTCCCCTACAATATTGGCTACCAGACAAACATGGGTCAGTTGGTCTACAAAATTTAAATTCCATCCGTTCTCACATATTGATGCTATACTTTGGGGCAAGCCATTGTTGAAAATCTACAAGAAACATTAATATGGAGACAGTGGATGGATAAAAGTTTAATTGGGTCTCTCAACAGATCTTAGAGGACGAAGTTCTGCCATTCCAAGCACTGTAACAACAATACAACCTACCTGGTCCAGTTGTATGGCATTACATGCAGGTTAAACATCTCTTGAAAGACATATTTGGTCCTGATCTGCTTGGAGCATCAGAGACTCCAGAATTGCTTATGTAGAGAAAGGTCCATAGGTTCACACAACGAGCTGTTCTGATTTCCTGGCCTAAAAGACTCTCCCTAACTTAGATTGACTGCGCCAGGCTTGGAATAAAGATCTGTGTATATAAGATGACCATCTGTATCATTGTTGCTACCACTATTATGCAGTTGCAACAAATCTTATACAAAGTGTATCATGTAAGGTGTCAATGGAAAAGTTATAGTCTGTCAAGTATGATTATCCTGGTTAAATCCATGTAGCATCACTATATCTGAAGTTTTAGGAATATTGGCTATGTATTTGTATCTAAAATGTTTGTTCTTGGAGTGACACCCACAAGATAGTCCAGACCATTCTGAATGGGCTTTTCAAGCTTGATGGGCCATTAAGAAGAATCAACTCTCCAGATAGCTCTTCCTGAGAATGCTGCAGATATAGGGATGACAGGTGCCCGGTTTTCAACCAAAAAGTCCCATTGTTGAAAATCTACAAGATTTTTGACCGGACACCAAAAGTCCAGTTATTGCCTGCAGGGGTGCTGGAATGGAGGGGTGCTGCCTGCAAATGCTACAGCCTGGCCAGGGGTGTGGGGACTGGGAGGGGCCAGGGGTCAGAGCAGTGCAGGGGGGTCATCAACCCGTGCCAGGTCATCAACCTATGCCAGCCCTTTTTCACCCGGGGCTACCTCCATCTCATGGGCTGGCAGGCAGGCTCTGTATCAGCTTCCAGCCTGGCTGTGCAGATGGCAGGTGAGTCCCATGGGAGGGAGAAGTGGGGGGGAGCAAGTGAGCGGCTGATGGGAGTGACCAACCGACCAGGGGAAGGGGGAGAGTGGGGGGAGGGAGCAAGCGAGTGACTGGGGGAGGAGGGGAGCGAGTGATGGAGAGGGGCCTGTAGTGTCTGGTTTTAAGAAACTGAAAGTTGGCAACCTTAGACTGAGCACCTTCCAATCTTTTGGAAGTTACCAGAGAGACTTTTGAAAGCCAGCAATCTATTCCATTATTGTTATGATCCTGATCTATGAACATTGAAAATCACTTGTATGTATGATTCTTCAACCGTTCAAAAACTCTCTTCTTTTCTTTTATTAATAAATCTTTAGTTAGTTTACTAAGGATTGGCTGACAGCATGATATTTGGATAAGATCTGAAATATATATTGACCTGGGGGTAAGTGTCTGATCCTTTGGGATTGGTAGACCCACACATATGGTGAATTGGGTTTTCAGTAAACTCTCACTATATTAGACCAGTTTGTCTGGATTGTAACCAAGGTCTGGAATGCCTAAGGGGGACTATGTTTGGCTTCTTATTAACCAATGTGGAGCTACAGAAGCTCTTTTCTTACTAATCTGGTGAACCTAATTATAGTATAAACCAACAGTTTTGGGGATTGTCTGCCCTGTTTCTTTCAGTCTGCTCTGAGTGTGGCATTCTCATGTGGTCTACCCCATGCACCCAGTCACTCTTTGCAAAACATTAAAAACTCTGCTATTGATCTATGATTAAGAATGCTTCAGCAAAAGAATGCTTCAGCATTTTGTTCACACTGGTCCTCACATTGCATGGGTCTTCCCCCAGTAGACTGCTGCTGAAGATGCTGGTTCACGTATTCTGGGATTGTCCCAGGATACAATCCTTTTGGCTAGATGCAGGCAGGAAGATTAATATAATAATAGATACTTCCTTAAAAGTTACTTGCTAGAACTGTGTTTTGGGATATATCCCATCATCTTGGAAACTCTCCACCTCACAGAAAGCTCGGTTCTCTAGAACTGCGGTTGTAGCCAAATGGCATATATTGCTTAGAAGGGAGGAGCAGCCTGCCGCTAGGTATAGAAGCTTGGCACAGCGACTTGGTTGACCTGGCAGCTCAGTAGCAGGTAACATTCAGGAGAAGAGGAACTTCAGATAAATTTGAAAAGATTTAGTCTGACTTTTTAGAAATCTTGGATTCATTCTTAGTGGATAGAAACTGAGAGATCATTCTCCTTTCCACCTCCCTTTCCATTCTTTACTTTTTGTTTTTGTTCTTTCCTTACTTTCTGGGGAAGAATGAATAAAATATAACAAATAAAAAACAAACTAATGATATGATTGGGATCAGATTCAATCAGTACTGGGTGGTACACCATAGTAGCATGTTACCAGTGGTACCACTATTTTCTGCAGAATGTGAGCTTAGGTTGTTTTCTTTTTTGTTTTTGTTTTTTAAAGAAACATCTAACTCTTATGGTTGCAAAGAAAACTTTCTGAATGTGACTCAGAGGTATTTTTTCAGTCTGTCAGAAGAAAACTGAGCAGTGTGAACTGTTCCCTTTCTTCTGAGTGGGTGTTGTTGCTGAAGCCTTAAAGATGACAAAGTAAGTGTCAAGATCAACTATTTCACTGCTGATCATTTTAGGTTGGAAATATGGGAGGAGTTTAAGCAGAGTACTAACACCTTTTCCTCCCCACTGGTTATGCTACCCCTGAACACTGCAAATTTGTGTAGGACTTTAGGAAATCTACAATTCGGAGAAAATGACAGTGGCAACAAATAGCTAAACTACTTAGACAATCAAGTCTCTCTTGCTGCCTTTATGCGGTAGCGTTGCTTTGCTATGCATTAATAGCAAAACTACACACAGTGAGGGAAAGGTTGCAAGGAAAGGATATGAAACAAAGCAGTGCACTGATAGTGAGGTCATCCAAGGTGGCAGAGGGCTGACAGCTCTGAAGTTCTGCTGATCATGATCAGAAAATCCATCAAAAGATTGATTTAATACCTGCCATTCTCTCCCCCAACCCCCAAAATGGCAACTTTGAAGAAGCCCAGGAAACAGACTTGGGAGAAAAGCAAAAGTCAAATTACCTATTTGTATCAGGATTCACTAGACTGCTCTGATGTGGAATTGGCCCCTTACAGTTTGTTCCAGTACCAGGTAGAGAACAAGGACGTCTGCATAGGAAACCCTGAAGCTCCAACACAAAAACAGCTTGAAAAGAAATGCAGAAAGGCATAAATATCCATGCAGAACAGTTGACTTGTGTTCATAAAACAGTAAATTATATTAACTGCCTGGGATGGAGGACTTCCAAGAGAGGACTTCAAAGGTGGAGTGCCTGTTTGGATGCAGTAAAGACAGAATCTGCATCCCAAACTCAAATAATGAAAAATCAAAGATAGCTAGGATCTAGGAAAAAGTGGAAGACCTGAGGGATAGAACAAAAAGATTGAATCTGATTAGTATGTCTCCCTGAAGTAGAGGAAGGAGGAGATATGCTCTCTTTTATAAATAACTTCATCAAGGAAATCTGTGATACAGGATTTTGAGATAGAAAGAGCTAATTGCAGCCCATTTCCATATTCTTACACTGATGAACCACCAAGAACAGGGCTAATAAAGTACTTAATATTCTAAGGCAAAGAAAAGGCCTTGAAATTAGCTAAGGAAGTAGACTCAGTAATCTGCCACTCAGAAGAAGACTGCTGTTGATTCCTGCAAAAAGAAGGCTGAAGGAAAAGGGACTATCTTTTGCTCTTTGATATCCTGCTAGACTCAGTCATTTACATGAATCAAATGAAACTTTTCAAAGTAATCTAGAGCAGTGATTCTGAACCTTTTTCTTTCTGAGTCCCCCCTCAACACGCTATTAAAAACTCCAGGGCCCAGCAGAGGGTGGGGGACTCGGGGCTCCGGCCAGGGGTGGGACCCTTGGGCATAGGCGTAGTTTGACTTTTATTTGGGGATGGTGGGGGTGGCAAGGACTGGCAGGGCTCGGGCCAGCTCTGCACAGCAGGGTCCAGGGAGGCAGCGCCACCTGCACCCCTGACTCACCACAGCAGGCCACCCACTTGTTTGGGGCTACGTGCTGGTGGCTGCTCCCCGAGGGCTCTGCCGGCCCCGGAGCCAGGTCCCCACCTGGGCTGCTCTGACCGGCTGCGTGAGCAGTCAAAGGGGGCTGGGAGCTGAGGAGCAGCCAGAACCCCGGGCACCAGCAGCAGATGGGGGATGCCACAGCTGCCCATTCCATGGCACCACCAGCCAGAGGAGCAGCTGCCCCGCACTCCCTGGCTCTGGCTCCTGCCTAGGATCTGGCCAGAGGGTGGGGCCTGAAGGGGGCTGAGGGAGAGGAGGAGTTGGGGGTGGGGAGCTGCCCCCAGGACAGCCCCACTCTGGGTAAGGTACTGCAGTTTGTGGGGGCAACATCCTCGTGCCCCCTCAACTCTGCCCATGGGCTCAGGGATTCTGCCCATGTCGGGGCTTCGGCCCCACCGCTCCTGGTTTCAGTGTGGAGGAGCTCAGGGTTTCAGCTTCCTGCTGCTCTGACTTCAGGGTGGGAGGGGAGCTCAGGGTTTCAGCCCCACGCTGTTCCTGGCTTCAGGGGGAGAGGGAGAAGGGGAGCATGAAGTTTCAGCCTTGCGCCGCCCCCCAGCTTCAGCCCTGCAAGGGGGCACCAGGGATGGGACTTCGGCCCACATCTCTCCCAGCTTCAGCCCCATGGCAGCGTGCCAGGGGTGGGGCTTCAGCCCCATGCTGCTCCCAGCTTCAGGCCCATGGGTGGCACCGGGGTTCGGCGCTTCATCCCTGTGCCACTCCCTTTTTCAGGCTCAGGGAAGGTGTTGGAATGGGGGCAGGGAAGGGGTGGGAAGGGGCGGGGCAGGGCCTCATGAAAGGGGTGGAGTGGGGCAGGGCTGAGGGCGGTGGCGGGGGAGGTGTCAGTAATGCGGCCCTTGGGCCAATGTACTGTTCTTCATGTGGCCCTCATGGTCATTTGAGTTTGAGACCCCTGTATTGGACACCGCTGCTCTAGAGCCTCCATGATTTGGAGCAGGAACTTTTCGGGGAGGGGATGGCTTTTGTGTGAAGGATGTGCCTTAACTTGGCCAAATTTGGTGATCAGCCTCTGAAAAATCTCAGTTCACACATACTCAGTAAAGACTTCTTAGATGTTAGCAGCTAAAAGAAGCTATTGGAGTGTCTGTGGGGAGACTGAAATTGGATGAGGAGCTGGGTGGGAACATAGAGGCTGGCCTGGCAGGGAAACTGGGACTGAGAATCAGTGGGGTGGGGAGGAGGGAGTTTGGAAAGGGGAGTGGAGACAGACCTGATGAGGATCCATAGTGTGGTGGGAGGAATGCGATTGTCTGGGTGAGGCAGGGACAGTGATATTGGTTAAGAATCCCAGGGAGACTGGGAGCCAAAGGGGGTGGGGAACATGGTTGAGATGGGAGTAACTGCAGGTCAGGAGGGAGGAGAGACATATCTGTGGAGTGGTAGGGGGAGAACTGGGACAGGCTGAAATCTGTGGACTAGGAGGCATTGAGTGGGCAGGGGACTAGGACTGGACAGGCAAGGAAACTGGGAACAGTGTGGAGACTTGGACTGAATCTGGGGAGACTGGGATGGGGAGTCTAGGGGCGTTAGAATAGGATTTGCTGGGCAAGGAGACTGGGGTGGGATGAGAAGCCAGAGTGCAAACTGGGACTAGCTAGGTGAAGAGAATGGGACTGGGATGAGGAGCCATGGGTGGGGAAGAGACAGAACTGGAACAGGGATGGGTTGGAGGGAAAGGGGCAGAAAGGATTACATGTGAGAAGAATCTGTTCCACACCGAATCCCTGCCTCATTAAATGCATGTGATGGACCTGTTCTGGGGATGGTCAGCATTGTATAGTGAAGCTTTCAGACACAATAGTGCTGAAAATCAGAGAAAAGCCCATGATAAATCTAATAATCCTGTCTTCAGAGTAGGGTTTCTGTAGTGAGGAGTAATTAAAGTGTGGGCCCACACACTGAACGACAAGGAGAAAACTGCACATTCAGTGAGCACTGCCCATCATGTGCCCTGAATGATGGAGTTGTTCTCTGGGAAACATAACACACGATCATGTAACTAAGGACTGTATCATAATCCATATGCACCAGGGGGCTGAATTAAAGTTGCACAGGCAATTTGACTTCTGGCATTTCCTAGCTTTTGGGTGCTTGACTTTGCAATCTTAATAACGTTCTTTCAGCATAGTTTTGTATAATTTTTTTATGTAGCAATCCACCTAGAGGCACTGTAGTTATAGCACTGAATGGCCATCAGAAGCTAAAACTTTTCAGTTGCCACGGAGCTGGACTAGATTTGAACCAGTAAACAGGGTGAGTTAAATGAATGTCCTCAGGAAACATAATATTATGATGAGTTGCTCCTCAAGTCATAATAAAAATAGTCTTGTGTTGTATTACCCAGTATTTGTCTTGTCTGTTTAAACTGTAAGTGTTTCAGGGTAGGGACTGTCAGGATATGCCTACACTGTAATTAAACACCCCCACTTGACCCATGCCAGCTGGCTCAGGCTTGTGAGAATCAGGCTGTGGGGCTATTTCACTGCAGTGTAGTGTTCTGGGCTTGGATTGGAGACCAGGCTCTGGAACCCTCCTACTTCAAAAGGTCCTTGAGCCCGGGCTCCAGCCTGAGCCCAGACGTCTACACTGCAGTGAAACAGCCCTGTAGCCTGAGCTCCGCGAGCCCCAATCAGCTGGCAGTGTAGACATAACCTCAGTGTCTAGCACATTGAGACCTCATTCTTGGTTTATCACAGGGCATTGCCATAATAAACGTGATTAATAGAATAATGTAAAACATAACATATGTAACCCATCCCTGAGGTGTGACTACAGCCTTCTCCCTTTTCTCCTCAGGGTTATGGGTGCTGTGTTCACCTATAAGGGTGCTTGGTGCCTCCACTCAAGGAAACCCCTCCTAGTGCTGAGAACACAGAGGGCTTGTCACTTGGGAAATATTTAACACACAGTTTGTTACAGAGGAGTGTCAGTCAGAGCACACACAAAAATAGCTATCACAATTCCCAGAGTAATAAAACAGTAACTGGGGCCTTATTAGATATGGGGAATTCAGGATAGGTGACAATGGAAAGAGGAATCAGGATAGTAAAAGACAAAAACCAATAATACATAAACTCTGTCCCTACCAAATATACAGCCAGGACAAACCACCCTGTGTCCCCTCCTAGCACCTGCCTAGGCAAATAGTGAATTTAAGCTCAGTGTCTGATGCTTGTTGCAGTTCTGAAGTTGGTGGCCATCTTAAAACAGAATAGCAAAATAAATAAACAATGGTGTTCTTACAAAGTATCCACACTAAGGATGGGAAGATCAGCCTTGTGGCTCTTTAGTCTGGATTCCAATGTATGTTTAGGCTGGCTCTTGGTAGCTTGACTATGACTCTCCTCAGCATCCTTAGGTCTCTGCTGGGATGACACTGTTCAATGCCCCAGAAATCCCCAAAAGACTCACAAGTCTTCCCTTGGGTAGGAATGTGGAGGGGAGAAGGGTCCTCTCTGGCTGTGATGCTTCTCTCTCTGCTATGCTCAACACAGCCAAAAACTGAAAATAAAACCAATCCCTTTGTCTCTGAATTCTGGTTTATGATTGGTTCTAGTAATGTTGCTAGCCCATTCTATCTCTGCCCTGGACCACAGGCAGTCTGAGAAATAGAGTCCTGAATCTCTGCCAGAATTGCTGCTGTAGTCCTGGGGTGAGTCTCCTAGATGCTCCATGTGGTATTTTAGGAGCAGTCCCTCCAAAGGGGTTACACATATTTAATACGGTATTTGACAGAACTGCCCAACTGTATGTTATAGGCCTTATACTGCTAATAGATCATGGAGATTCCCCTTTTGTTCAAGTGGTAGGAATCTGTGCTTTTGGAGAATTCTCACCATAAAGTTGAGAGACCATGATATGCAGTACAGTGACAACAGTGACATTCCTAGACGACCGTGCATTTGTTACAATATCCATAAAACTGACCTGTCCTCCTAATATGCAAAACATACAAAATAATCTTGTCTCAAAGTACTTCAGTGACTGTCACTTGTCTCAATGGCCTTCCTGAGGAGAACAGTCTAACTGTCTTGTTCATCATCCCATGGTCCCCTCTGAATTAACAGGGAAAATAAGGCCTTCTCAGTTCAGGAAGCTTGTCTGTGGAACTCCCTCCCTGTGGAGACCTGCCAGAGTCCCTTTGTACTGTCTTCTAGTCTTGGTGTGCAGCTGTTCTAGTCGGCTCAGTACATCTTTGACAGTTTTGGCTTCCCTTTGTTGCCGGCTCTTTCTCTTTTGGATTATTTTCCTTTTTGCTTTGTCTGTCTATTATAGCGAGTGGGTTTCCTGGGTTGCTATGTCTGTTGTGGTTTAATTTGCTATACTATCCTAGATGCCTGGATAAAAAAATGAATTACATACAAATAAATAAAACAGTGGGCCAAATTTATCTTGGTGTGATTCTATTGAAGGCAATGGAGTTATGTCTTAAATGATTTTGGTCTGATATGTGTGGCAAAAGTGTGACTGACAGGAGAATTTGGCCAGTATTCAAGCATGTGGGTGAATATTACCTGCAAGAATTAAACTTTTTGTTCTAACTGAAGAAACAGTCACCTCACACTACCTGACAAACTTAATGACAGGTTTCAGAGTAACAGCCGTGTTAGTCTGTATTCTCAAAAAAAAAGGAGTACTTGTGGCACCTTAGAGACTAACCAATTTATTTGAGCATAAGCTTTCGTGAGCTACAGCTCACTTCATTGGATGCATACTGTGGCATCCGATGAAGTGAGCTGTAGCTCACGAAAGCTTATGCTCAAATAAATTGGTTAGTCTCTAAGGTGCCACAAGTACTCCTTTTTTTTTTGACAAACTTAAGTTATCCACTTATGCTATGCATATTGCTGCTGATCACACTTCAAAGGATGACTTATGGATATAAAGGCAGAAGTGCTGCTGTTGATGTTGCTAATTACTTTTTTCTGCCTTGAGAGGTGACACCACAACAAACAAAAATAGGGGGCAAAGCCAGCAAAAATGTTCCTTTGCAATCAAAGTGTAAGTAACACTTTGATTACTTTGACTCAGTGCTGAGCAACACTCCTTTGGGATCATACTGTGAGCAAAAAGAAAAGGAGTACTCGTGGCACCTTAGAGACTAACCAATTTATTTGCGCATAAGCTTTCGTGAGCTATTTATTTATTTGAGCTTATGCTCAAATAAATTGGTTAGTCTCTAAGGTGCCACAAGTACTCTTTTTCTTTTTGCGAATACAGACTAACACAGCTGTTACTCTGAAAACTGTGAGCAAAGTGTGTTAGCTGAAACAAAACTTGAACAAATGTAGAGGTGTCAAATTTATTGATGCATTTTTGACCACTATGCAGAAGGGCTGACAAACTGCAGCCTTACTGCTTTGTCCGGTGACCCTGGGATGTCTCATGTGCTTGGTAGGATTGGACTAGGTCCGTACTTGCATGGAAAATCTCCAAGGAAAAGAAATATGTAGGTGATTCGAAAAAGATGTTGGTGATTCAGTAGCTGGCACTCTTCCCTTGCAGTCAGTACTGAATCAGTATTCCAGTCCGGTGACAAGGGCTGTTGTACTGCTAGAGGTGGTCTTCCCTGAATGAAATGTAAAACTAAGGCACTCGCCAAAATGTGGTCTCTCCTGACAGCATAATTAAACTACCTTCAACAACCGGCAGTAGCCTGCACTCTTGCTATCCGCACTGTTGCTTCTGTCCATGTAACGTATATTGGTCAGGGGAGTGTTTTTTTAACCCTCTCCCCTCCCCGATCGACAAAAGTGTTAGTGTAGACCAGTGACTCTCAGCCTCCAGCCTGTGGGCCACTTGTGACCCAATCAGCACAGAGCTGCGACCCATGTGACATCCTCAAGGCCATAGAAGTAGTATTGGATGCAGCCCACATAACACATTGTGGGCCACATATGTGGCTTACAATGGTAAATAGGTTGAGAACCACTGGTGTAGACATAGCCTTAAGATCCTCTGGGCACTTTTGTTCTGGCCAAATTCAAACAAATAATTGCATTCTAAATTCAAGCAAACATAGTTACATCCTGCCTCCCTGAATTCCATCTGCAGTTTTAACCGGATAAGGTAATTGTCATGTCCTAAACAGCTGCGTAGTGTTTCAGTGCATTGTTAAACAATTGCTACATTTCAGTATTGGGTGAAATGACTCTCTGTATTCCTTACCTATGTCACAGGGATATTGTAAAGCTTTATTAATTCAAATTTATAAAGTGCTTTGAGATCCTCAGATGGAATGTGCTGTAGAAGTGCAAAGAATTATTTATTATTATTTATTATTGCAGCTATTGCAAAGTAAATCCAGATTTCATTAGCATGTGCTGGAGGTTGTCTGCAGGGCTGGGAATGAGCCAGGCTGATCAGAGGGGGGAGTCTGTATCTTTTTTTTTAAAATCTGTTTTCTCTGTCTAATCTAAAGCAGCTGTCACTGTGGTTTCTAGATGCATGTGGGAAGGTGCTGGAAGAAGTGGGCTGAAGTGGGCCAAGAAATTGACTTAATTGGAGTGAGAGGGGTGGCCACCCACCTTGGGATAGAGAAAAATAGGGCACACAGGCTGGCGGTATCAGGATGGAGAGGAGAGAGTTGGGCAGTTTGGAAAGGGAGGAATATTTTGTCACCAGTCCAACAAAGTTTGTCAGACAAAATAGCCAAGTAATGAATAATGTACATGCATTGTCTTCTGTGTAGCTATGAGTGCCTGACCAAAGAGGAGATTTCAACCTAGGGGAGTGGGTTTGGGTAGAGGAGCACTGTCTTGTCCCCAGTACACAAGAGGTTAATTCCAGCTCCCTTAAAAGGATGAGCTATAAAAAAAGTCTGCTGGGGAGCAGAAGGAGGAGAGTGCATGTGGGAAGGCAGGGATTCCTACCCAGTTGAGGGCTGGCTTACTTGTAAGGCTGGGAACGTTTTTTTGCTTAAATTATCTTGTTTGGTTTGTGTTTATAGAGATTTTTTCCTACTCAGCAGACTTTACAGCCTGTTGCTGTGTTATTTTCTGCTCTGTCATGACAGCATTTTAGAGTCTTGGGAGGGGGGAAAAAGAATTAAGCTTAAGAGATCATAGCCACTGATAATCTCTAATCTGAAGCTTCCTTGCTATAAAATCCTGCTTAATTCTCCCACACACTTCCCCACAAGTTTACTCTTCTGTTTCCAGTTATGTGTAGGGATTGTCTGGGAGAACCTCTGAGAGAACCTGGATTTGTGCTGGAAATGACCCACCTTGATTATCATACACATTGTGAAGAGGGTGGTCACTTTGGATGGGCTATTAGCAGCAGGAGAGTGAGTTTGTGTGTGTGGGGGCGGAGGGTGAGAGAACCTGGATTTGTGCTGGAAATGGCCCAACTTGATGATCACTTTAGATAAGCTATTACCAGCAGGACAGTGGGGTGGGAGGGGGTATTGTTTCATGGTTTCTGTGTGTATATAATGTCTACTGCAGTTTCCACGGTATGCATCCGATGAAGTGAGCTGTAGCTCACGAAAGCTCATGCTCAAATAAATTGGTTAGTCTCTAAGGTGCCACAAGTACTCCTTTTCTTTTTGCAAAGACAGACTAACACAGCTGTTACTCTGAAACCTGTCTTCTGCTGCTGAAGACTGTAGTAGAAAAGGGCACTGGGGAAATCTTACTTAAGCTAATAAAAGCTTTGATGTTAATATATCACAAGTGGAATATTTTATCTCCTTGAGCCTGAATTTCTATTGCCCTGCACCTTCTGTAATTATTTATATTAGGGGTAAAATGCTACCATTCTGATCTGATAGCATCTTACACTCTGGTTGTAGAAGTGTAAATGAGTGTACAAGGTGCAGGCCAATGAATACTCGGGTAGGGTTGCCAACTTTCTAATTGCACAAAACCGAACACCCTTGCTCCACCCCGCCCCTGTCCTGCCCCTTCTCTGAGACCCCGCCCGCTGCTTACTTCATCCCCCTCCCTCCGTCACTCGCTCTCCCCCACCTCACTCACTTTCACTGTGCTGGGACAGGGGGTTGGAGTGCAGGAGGGGGCTCAGGGCTGGGGCAGGAGGTTGAAGTGGGACTAGGGATGAGCGCACTGGGAGGGAGTTTGGGTGCAGGAGGGGGCTCAGGGCTGGGGCAGGGGGTTGGGGTGCAGGATGGGGTGTGGGGTGCAGGGGTTCCTGGCCAATGGGAGCAGGGGAGCTGGTGCTAGGGGATGGGGCAGCGCGAGGAGCCCCCTTGGCCTCTCCTGCGCTTAGGGGCTGCAGGGACATGCCAGCCGCTTCTGGGAGGAGCCTCGTGGAGCCAGGGCAGGCAGGGAGCCTGCCTTAGCCCTGCTGCACCACCGACCTGACTTTTAGTGGCCTGGTCAGTGGTGCTGACCAGAGCCACCAGGGTCCCGTTTCAACTGGGCATTCCTGTTGAAAACTGGATGCCTGGCAACCCTATACTGAGGCCCTGTTTGTTTATTTTACCTCCTCCACTATCTCCAGAGGCTATTCCCCCTGCCTGTTTCTTACCCTCATGGTAATACATTTTCAGAGTCTTCAGTCCTAAACTTTCCAATATAAAGGAACAACAACATAATATGTTTGCACACCATTCCTTAGGGTAGATATTGAAACACAAGAATTCTTTCTCTTTAATACTAATGGGCAGTTGGGAATTGTCTGTGTCTATTAGATGTCAGTTAAAAGGAACTCGAACCATGAACTCACTGAACATTAAATCTCACCAAATGAGGGTCAATCCATCCTCATCATCGCATCCACTCATTATACTCCACACCTGAACATAGCCATTATATGAACAACGTACCCCCATATCTCAGTGTCTGTACTTTGACCCGTTAACCTTTTACCCCCAATCGGGGAGATTGCAGCTTAGGTATTCCTTACGCCACCCGTTCCTGAACCGAACTTCACGCCCTTGATAATCTGTACCTTATTCCCTGATAACCAGAAACTTCTATGCTTAAACTCTGTACCATTTTCTTTTTATCTTAACATCATCTTAATAAAATTATTTATCTTTATTACAGTACAGCATGTAGGCCAGGGCCCCATCATGCTAGGTATTGTTAAAAACTTATCAGAAAGACACAGTGTCTGTGATCTGGCCTACGTAGTTAATTTGGTACATCTATGATCTGACTGCTCATTCACCAAGCTTTTTAGTTACTGTAACACCTAGGCTAGGTGGAGTCTGTGTTGAATTTTACACACTTTTTTCTCATCAATTTGTTGTTTGAATAGTGGTAGGACCTCAAATTGTAAATTAAGGATTGTGGCCCTTTTGTGTCAGACATTGTACGCACTTAACAAAAAGATGGTCCACACTTTAAGGAGCTTACAAGTTTGAAAGTATATGATGAGAGACAACAGGTGGATACGACAGACAGACATGGGACGCACAAAGTAACAATGAGTGATTAGGATCAGAATAAGAAGCAGCAGTCATGGTACCAACTGCCTAACCATTGTACAGTGCTTTGAAGGTATCGTGACAGACGGGAGTTTTAATGAAATGAGGATAAAATAGTGTTTGTGGATTTTGGGAAACTCTTCCTATGCATAAAGGAACACTGGAGAAAATGCAAAGGTGTTTGAAGAAAAACTGGGTGGATCAATGATAAATGCAGGCATCACTGGCAGAACTTATTCCCCATCTGCTGTGGATGTCATGGAGAGAGTTAACTTTAGGCTTCAACTTTTAAATTCCATCAACCTATTCTATAGCTCTCTCAGTATGATGATATTCCTGCATGGAGTATTTTCTGAACCCTTCCCTCTCCCACCTGGAACGTGTCTGGACTATCCATTCTCATCCCTTCCTCCTGCTCTGTCAAGCAATTAATTGGGAATTGGTCCTGCTTCGAGCAGGGGGTTGGACTAGATGACCTTCTGGGGTCCCTTCCAACCCTTATATTCTATGATTCTATGAATTATAATCCCTGCTTCAACACAACATAAGCGCATAGCAGATTGAGTGAGAAATTATACAAGATTTGGGGCCTCTCATACAGTAAACTTTTGACTGAATTAGGACATGCCAACTACATGTGCTCAGTGAGACCATGGTCCTAACCTTTTCATTCCTCACACTCTCCTCTTTCTCCCTTAGGCTATGTCTACATAGCAGCTGGGAGAGTGCTTTCCAGCAGGGGTAGACAGTCACTGTTAGTGGTGCCCAAGTTAGTGTGCTAAAAATAGCAATGTGGCTACGCAGCAGGGGTGGTGGCATGGACTACCCTCCCTGCTTCCCCCACAAGTACAATCCCACCCAGTCCCCTGGGCACATACTTGGACAGTTAGCCCTAGCCACCACCCATGCTGTTGCGGCCACACTGCTATTGTTATCAGGCTAATTCAAGCAGAGCTAGCATGTGTCTGTCTACCTGCGCTGGCAAGCATCCTTCCAGCTGTTTGATATGAGCAAGTACACATATAACTTAATTAGAATCCAGATGCTAATAATATACTTTTATTATTCCTTTCCTTCCTTCTGCAATTGAGACTACTTGTCAATAATGAAAGAAAATTTTATTTGCATTCCTTTATATTCTGGTTGTCTGGCTTCCCCATTCACAGTTAGCTGATCCCAGAATGAGATTTATGTCTTTCGGTCTGATTCTTTGAATGAACCAATTTTACAATTGTAAGGATTATAACTGTATTGTACATGGATTGCAAGCTGGACTTTGTTGGAGACAAATATAAAATGTATTTAGAAAACAAACCAAGAAGTGTTCTAGTCTTCCTTAAAGAAAAGGAGTACTTGTGGCACCTTAGAGACTAACCAATTTATTTGAGCATGAGCTTTCGTGAGCTACAGCTCACTTCATCGGATGCTGTAGCTCATGAAAGCTCATGCTCAAATAAATTGGTTAGTCTCTAAGGTGCCACAAGTCCTCCTTTTCTTTTTGCGAATACAGACTAACACGGCTGTTACTCTGAAATCTAGTCTTCCTTGTAACAGGCCTGCTTTAGCTGTTATATAACTGGCTTCCTTCTAGTTTGCAAACGTCGTGGTTAATATTAGCTTGGAAGTGCAAGAGTGCCTACTGCACATTTCATAAACAGAATGAATATTGTAGGATTTTGTGATATTGCTCCTTTCCCAATATCAAGCAAATTTAAGCATAGCAAACCTTGTACACTCGTGCTGAAACGTAGTAGGTCCTGAAGCAGCATCTTAAAACAGAAGAGCTCATAGCCAGATGCTCTCTGCTTTGGGATCAGCTGAGAATTGAGAGGTTGATGTGGATACATTGCAACTGGATACCCATGAGAATAGAAGAGCTGAACTGAGGGATGTTAAGCAGCTCATTGTACTTTTTACCCTGTGAAGTGTAAAGCACTGAAAGCTTCATTGTTTTGTAACCACTTAGAGGGGAAGAAGAGTTACTTTAAATACAATCCTCTTAAATGCAATGTATGTTTTCATTTATTTATTTATTTTATTTATTTCATTTGATTAAATGTGCTAATCCAGAGCTCTGGATATACATGCAAAGAACAATACATACAAATTTCACAGTGGAGCATTGTCCACCTTGCAACCACAGCTCTACAAACCTACTGTAAGCGGGTAGCTTCCTCACAGTTTCAGATGCAGTCCATTTCAGTCACTAGAGTGGGTCATCCCCTTCCTGGGGTTTGGCTTTATTCAGAAAAGAAAGGAAGCAATGCACCTTATCCCCCCAGTTCCCCAGACTGGCTGCTCCTTGAGAACTGCCCAGTTCATGACCCATGTCCTTTCTCTGAACAGAGCCACTCCTTCTTCCCTTATGTCCGGTAGGACAGTGAGCTACCTGCAACTGTGAGTGAACAGAAAAACATACTTAACATTTTCTAGCAGGACCATAGTCTGCTAGCAGGTGGAGATTTCAGATAAATGCTGCCAACCTGATGCACTCCCCCATAAATAAAAAACTTTCCTCCCATAAATCACTTCACACTTCAACTCACCGTTCTGGAGGATAGTAGTACATTATACTCTGCAGTAGTCTACCAAGTTACATTTGCTGAAAATGTGACGCTTTCAAAGATGTTAGCAAGAGAGGGTGCAATCTACAGGTCTGAGCACAGGACTGGGAGACATGAATGGACATAGAATGGAACATGTAGTAAGAAGATATATATATACATACATACAGAGAACATGAAAAGATGGAGTAAGAGGCTAATTAATTAAGATGAGCTATTATCAGCATTCTATGCATCCGATGAAGTGGGCTGTACCCCACAAAAGCTTATGCTCAAATAAATTTGTTAGTCTCTAAGGTGCCACAAGTACTCCTGTTCTTTTTGCGGATACAGACTAACATGGCTGCTACTCTGAAACCTGTAATTAATCCTTAAAGCATCCTGTGAGTAAGTATTCTTACCCTCGTTTTACAGATGGGGAAAATGAGGTAAGAGGTTAAGTCACGAATGTTTGTAAAGTGAATTATGGGCAAGAATTGGATGTCTCTATGTATCCCAGAAAAGAGGAAACAAGAAGAAAGCCAGCCCTGGGACTTATATGAGAAAGCCATACATTCTGTATTGCAGAACACATGGCCCAACCAATATCAGAGCCAGTGGAGAGATTATCATCAGTGTCAGAAAAAGTACTTCTGGAATTTGGACTGAAAAGAACGCCTAGGGTGAAAAGACTCAGCAACTAGTACAACATACCACACAAATGACTCCCAGAAGCAACCTTGGAATGATCTTGAATGGCATATTCACCAGATTTCAGAGCAGCTTCACCCCAAAATCTCAGAAGATCTAAAAGGTGATGTACTAGATTTGAGAAAAGCCCAGAGCAGGAGTCCAGCTTGTGACATTGTTTATCTTGTGGACCTTGCAGGTACATAACAGGAAGTAGTCTATAGAGAGACATGGAGACAGACTGAGTTTAGGGGTTCTCTAATTGACACTGAATCCAGTTCCATCCATCAGGTTTATGATATAGTTAAATAAAAGTGTTTCACTAAAACCTGAGATGCCCTGCTTCCCCAAGAATAATACACCGCTCATCAGCAGTTCCGAGAGAGCTGAGAGAAAGTACATCATATTAAAGGAAATCTCTAGCATCAGGTCTAAAACAATGTGCATCTCCAAAGTGGTTTTGAACCCCATGTGGCCCATTCTGTAACAATCAGTCTAGAGCTGATATAATTAGTTGCATACCACTGTCCTCTGCTAGATTGCAATACAGCTGTTTGTTTATTACAGTTCTCTCTGCTGGATTAACTATTGAAGTTGCTACTTTATCAGCCACAGATGAGGACCCCACTTCCCTTTTTTTTTTTTTTTTTAGAGGAGACCAGGATATTGAATTTGGATCCTCTTGCTGTTAATGACATCATATGGAGCAGCTATAAACTCAGAGTGTTACTATAGAAGAGCTATGCATTTGATGGATGAATTTTACTGCACTGATATAAAAAAATAAGTTTCATGAAACACAGATTTAATCTTCAATTATCAGCAATAATCTTTTCTATTATTATTTATACTGAGATCCACCCAAGAAGTGTTAGGTGGGTACAAATATATAGGAAAGAGACATCATGATTTTATATTTTTACAGCTTGCTTAAACTGCATGATATTTGTGAAATATTTGCACAACACTCACAAAGAATGAGTGTCTGTCAATGCTTTGCACCGCCTGGTTGTCACTCATGTAATGCAGCAAGACAGAATCACAAAGGCATGGAAAAAGATGCATTTGATCATCCAGTCAATTCCTTTGCCAGAGCAGGATTATTCCCTACATTTTATTTTCTAAGGCTTTGTTCAGTCCAGTTCTAAATGACTCAAGCTATGGATTGGTTCATGCGGTGATGTTTTGGCAGGGTATGAAATAAAATCTGGCAGAGATGCAATGACTAAAGGCTTGATTCTGTCCACACTGAAATCAATGGCAAAATTCCCATTGACTTCAACTGGAGAAGGACTGGGTCTTGAATAGGCACATCAATAAAGCAAAAGAGAAAAAAACCCTAATTCTATTATGCTGTTATATTCTCTTTCACTCTCTCCCGTGTATTTACAATATGCCTCTTCACAGGCAAGATTTTCTACATAAAAATGAGCTTCTTTGTTAGTGCTCAACGGATAAAATAGCCCTGGATTAATAGTCTCTCCTGATAGGTTTCAGAGTAACAGCCGTGTTAGTCTGTATTCGCAAAAAGAAAAGGAGTACTTGTGGCACCTTAGAGACTAACCAATTTATTTGAGCATAAGCTTTCGTGAGCTACAGCTCACTTCATCGGATGCATACTGTGGAAAGTAAGTTGCAATATTACAACAAAAAAACTTCAAAACCAGACTCCAGGGAGAGACTGTTGAATTGGAATTCATTTGCAAATTGGATACAAGGTTACCTTGCATAATGACTTAACCACTCCCAGTCTCTATTCAAGCCTATTTCCCCCCCCCCCCCCCCCAGACGTTCTTATTAAACCCTGGATTTGTGCTGGAAATGGCCCATTGATTATCATACACATTGTAAGGAGAGTGATCACTTTAGATAAGCTATTACCAGCAGGAGAGTGGGGTGGGGGGAGAGAAAACCTTTTGTAGTGGTAAACACCCATTTTTTCATGCTTTGTATGCATAAAAAGATCTTCTATACTTTCCACAGTATGCATCCGATGAAATGAGCTGTAGCTCACGAAAGCTTATGCTCAAATAAATTGGTTAGTCTCTAAGGTGCCACAAGTACTCCTCAGTCTCTCCTGATATCTCACTCAGGCTGGCTGTTGCAGTGCTTAGCTCTCTTTACACTGGTAATGGGAATGGGAACTCTCCAGAAGCATACTTTAAGAAATCAATAAAGAGAGGAAAAGCGGATTGATTTTTTAAAATTTTCTTTAACTAGAGGAAAGCCTATTAAACTTGTCCTGTCTATAATGAAAGACAGGTTTGCTGAGATTCAGTGTATAAACTTCAACCTTCACGACTTTCACTCAAAGTTGACTCTTCCTTTGTTATTCTATGGCTACCACGTCTTCTACTCATATGTATTGGGCAAATTATTCTATCATTTACACCTATGTAAATCTGGATTAAATGTAAATTTAAAGGGCATGAAACTGGATTTGTTAGCCCTGGTCTACACTACGGGGTTAGGTCGAATTTAGCCACGTTAGGTCGATTTTAAAATGAATGCGTCTATGCAACCAACTCCATTCTGTTGACCTAAAGGGCTCTTAAAATCGACTTCTGTACTCCTCCCTGGCCAAGGGAGTAGCGCTAAAATCGACCTTGCTGGGTCAAATTTGGGGTAGTGCTGATGGAATTCAACGGTATTGGCCTCCGGGAGCTAACCCAGAGCGCTCCGATGTGACCGCTCTGGACAGCACTTTGAACTCCGATGCGCTACCCAGGTACACAGGAAAAGCCCCGGGAAATTTTGAATTTCATTTCCTATTTGGTCACCGTGGCGAGCTCAGCAGCACAGGTGACCATGCAGTCCCCCCAGAATCGCAAACAAGCTCCAGCATGGAATGAACGGGAGACACTGGATCTGATTGCTGTATGGGGAGAAGAATCTGTGCAGGCCAAACGCCGATCAAAAGGAAGAAATGCTAATATATATGCCAAAATCGCACAGGGCACGGTGGAGAGAGGCTACAACTGGGACATACAGCAGTGCTGCGTGAATGTTAAGGAGCTCAGGCAAGCCTACCAAAAGACAAAGGAGGCAAACAGTTGCTCTGGGTCAGAGCCCCATACATGCCGCTTCTATGATCAGCTGCATGGCATTCTAGGGGGGCACCCTACCACTACCCCACCACTGTCCATGGACACGGGCAAGGTGGCAGTCTCACACAACAGGGAGGAGGAATTTGTGGATGAAGAAGAGGAGGAAGAGGAGAATGCAGAGCAGGCAAGCGGTGAATCCGTTCTCCTTGGCAGCCATGACCTTTTCTTCACCCTGGAGCCAATACCCTCCCAAGGTGGGATCCCCAACCCTGAAGCCAGAGAAGGCACCTCTGATGAGTGCACATTTGTAACTACAGTACAGGGATTAAAAGTAATAGTGTTTAATATTTGATTTGCCCTGAAGAATTGGGATGCATTCGTGGCCAGTGCAGCTACTGGAAAAGTCTGTTAATGTGTCTGGGGACAGAGCAGGAATCCTCCAGGGACATCTCCATGAAGCTCTCCTGGAGGTACTCTGAAAGCCTTTGCAGAAGGTTTCTGGCGAGGGCTGCCTTATTTCATCCTCCACGGTAGGACACTTTACCACGCCAAACCAGTAGCAAGTAGTCTGGAATCATTGCAGCACAAAGCATGGCAGCGAATGGTCCTGGGTTTTGGTCGCATTCAAGCAACATTCGGTCTTTATCTTTCTGTGTTAGCCTCAGGAGAGTGATATCATTCATGGTCACCTGGTTGAAATAGAGGAATTTTTGTAAGGGAATAGTAAAAGGACCCCGTTCATGCTGGGTTGTTTGCACTTGGCTAAAAGGGATAATCCCAGAGAATAGCCATGCGGTGGGGAGAGGGGTGAAGGGATCATCCCAGAGAATAGCCATGTGGTGGGGTGGGGGAAGGTGTGTGCTGCACATCCACCCGAAAACCGCAGCCCCTTCTTTTAAATGTGAAATCCAACCGCATTACTTGCTATTGGAAAGGATGGCTCTGCAGTTTGAAACCATTCCCATATGTTATGAAGGCGTAAGAAGCCAAGCTCACGTACCAAAAGGCTTACCATGGGTGCCTGGAAACCGAATTCTGTTGCCCAGCCATGTGTGATGTGTCACCATACTGGCAGGCGCTCAATATAAAAGGCAAAATGCGACCTTGTACCTAAAGCACATGTGCTGTCTGCTGTGAATTGCTTGATTCACTGTGAAAGAGTCTCCCTTTTGTTTTCAGAAATGTATCATCTTAAATTTTACTCTCCCTTTATCTCCCCACAGGTGCAAATGTTTCTACGCTCCCCCTATCATCTCCATCCCTGAGATTATCGCAGATTAGAAGGTGAAAAAAACGCACTCGTGATGACATGTTTTCCGAGCTCATGCAGTCCTCCCGCACTGATACGGCACAGCTTAATGCATGGAGGCATTCAGTGGCAGAGGTCAGGAAAGCATTAAGTGAGCGCAAAGAGCAGAGGCAGGAGGCGATGCTGAGGCTAATGGGGGAGCAAACGGACATGATGAAGCATCTGTTGGAGCTGCAGGAAAGCCAACAAGAGCACAAACCCCCGCTGCATCCATTGTATAACTGCCTGCCCTCCTCCCCAAGTTCCATATCCTCCTCACCCAGATGCCCAAGAACACGGGGGGAGCTCCGGGCACCCAGCTACTCCACTCCAGAGGATGGCCCAAGCAACAGAAGGCTGTCATTCAAACAGTTTTGATTTGTAGGGTGGCTACAATAAACAATGTGGCCTTGTCCTTCCCTCCTCCCGCACCCCACCCCACCTGGGCCACCTTGTCAGTTATCTCATTTTTTTTTAATAATAAAGAAAGAATGTGTGGTTTCAAAACAATAGTTACTTTATTTCCTTTGCCAGCTGTGATCAAAGGGGGAAGGATGGTTGGCTTACAGGGAATTAAAATCAACAAAGGGGGTGGGTTTGCAGCAAGGAGAAACACACACCAGCTGTCACATCGTAGCCTGGCCAGTCATGAAACTGGTTTTCAAAGCCTCTCTGATGCATAGCATGCTTAGCTGTGCTCTTCTAATCGCCCTGGTGTCTGGCTGCGCAAAATCGGCTACCAGGCGATTTGCCTCAACCTCCCACCCCACCATAAACGTCTCCCCCTTACTCTCACAGATATTATAGAGCACACAGCAAGCAGCAATAACAATGGGAATGTTGGTTGCGCAGAGGTCTAACCTAGTCAGCAAACAGTGCCAGCGAGCTTTTAAACGTCCAAAGGCACATTCTACCACCGTTCTGCACTTGCTCAGCCTAGAGTTGAACTGCTCCTTACTACTGTCCAGGCTGCCTGTGTATGGCTTCATGAGCCATGGGAGCAAGGGGTAGGCTGGGTCCTCAAGGATAACTATTGGCGTTTCAACATCCCCAGTGGTAATTTTCTGGTCTGGCAAGTAAGTCCCTTCTTGCAACTGCTTGAACAGCCCTGAGTTCCTAAAGATGCGAGAGTCATGTACCTTTCCCGGCCATCCCACGTTGATGTCGGTGAAATGTCCCTTGTGATCCACCAGTGCTTGCAGCACCATTGAGAAGTACCCCTTGCGGTTTATATACTAGTTGGCAAGGTGTTCTGGTGCCAAGATAGGGATATGTGTTCCGTCTATCGCCCCACCACAGTTAGGGAACCCCATTGCAGCAAAACCATCCAGTATGACCTGCACATTTCCCAGAGTCACTACACTTGATAGCAGAACATCAGTGATTGCATTGGCTACCAGGCTCACAGCAGTCCCCACAGTAGACTTGCCCACTCCAAATTGATTCCCGACTGATCGGTAGCAGTCAGGCGTTGCAAGCTTCCACAGGGCTATCGCCACTCGCTTCTCAACTGTCAAGGCAGCTCTCATCTTGATATTTCTACACTTCAGGGGTGGGGGAAAGCAACTCACAAAGTTCAAGGAAAGTGGCCCTACGCATGCCAAAGTTTTGCAGCCACTGTGAATCATCCCATACCTGCAACACTATGTGGTCCCACCAGTGTGTGTGCTTGTTTGCTGGGCCCAGAATCGGCATTCCACTGTATCAACCAGCCCCACTGCCGCCATGATGTCCCAATTGCCACAGCCCATGCTTTCAGAAAGATCTGTGTCCATGTCCTCAATCATCCTCGTACTGGCGTCTCTTAGTTCGGTTCTGCACATACTCCAGGATAATGCGTGAGGTGTTTACAATGCTCAACAGCAGTGGTGAGCTGAGTGGGCTCCATGTTTGCCGTGATATGGTGTCTGCCTGGGTAACCCAGGAAAAAAGGCACAAAACGATTGTCTGCCATTGCTTTCATGGAGGGAGGGAGGGGCGACATGTTTTTGCCCCATCAGGCATTGGGAGCTTAACCCAGAATTCCAATGGGCAGCAGAGACTGTGGGAACTGTGGGATAGCTACCCACAGTGAACCACTCCGTCAGTCGATGCTAGCCATGGTATTGAGGACACACTCTGCTGACTTAATGTGCTCAGTGGGGACATACACAATCGACTGTATAAAATCAATTTCTAAAAATTGACTTCTATAAAATCGACCTAATTTCGTAGTGTAGACATACCCTTCGTGATTGATCTATGAGCAGGATTTGGCCCACTGAGCTCTGATTATATCAGCCTCCATTATATTCCTTCAGAGGCTGAAAGACAAGAATTAACCACATCACTGGACTAAAACATGGATAGAATAAATTGAATAGAAAATGATTCATGGACATGGCAAGAACTTCTAGATGTATTTTATAAAATCATACTGGGCTGGTGGCAAATATTGGCCCTATAGGCCAAATTCTGGCCCTGTAAGAAAAGCTTAAATCAAATGGCTTTGCCTGTGGGAAATAGAGAGTTGCTGCTTGGAGCAGTCGGTTATTTAGATTTTACAGAACCTCGGTCTCTGGGTCCCACTTTATCTGAATTCTCTAGATTCAGGGGAAAGGGTCAGAAAAATAGTTCTGATTTTGATGCTAGTCTCCTTCCAGCATCCAGAAAAGTATCTGAAAGATGACTGAGAAAGTTTTACCAAATTAAATAATAGGATAGGGTTATTTGCTCATAGTGACAATGGGGTAAGAGACAATACTCCCCCCCCCCAACCCATTCTGAAATTTCCATTAAAAATGCATGTAAAGTGTGAAAAGAGGGATTTGAAACACAAATAGTGAAATGCACTATTATTACACCTGCTGCCACTGATTGCATATTATGCACGGTACATGTTCTTGGCTTTGGCAGGTATGAACGTTACACACAAGTGGATTCGTGGGTGAGATCTTCGCATGCCATTGCCATTCTGCTGATTCTACAGTCTGTCTTACCTTCCCCAATATTATCTTGTCATTCACAAATGTTTTTCTATAGCCATCCAAAGGCTCAATACATTGGGGAGCATGGGAGAGTTGTCTCCCCTTCTCCCCCCCCAACTTTTTCTCCCCCTCAGTGATATCCCCTTCCAACTGCCTCTTGGTACCTATTCCTGTTCCCTGGCTGCCTGTAATGCTGCCATGATGTATGTATTTTGCTATGCTCAGCTGCCATCGTGATTTCCAGCCAAAACAGGGTGGGGGACATTCTTGGATGATGGGGTTGTTCTTAGGCAATGTGTGGAATGAGGCAAAGATAGGTGTGGAAGTTGGCAGGGAGGGGAGTTCCTGGGATATTGTGTGGAAAGGAGCAGATATGGAGGTGGGGGGAGGAGTGAGGAGGAACATTTCAGATGGTGACCTTGGCTGGGGAGAGGGTAGAGAAGGGTGGATTTTAGTGGGGCAGAATCATGACTTTAGAGACACAGAGGCATAGATTAGATTAATGGGGTTGGGAGACTGAAGGAGAAGATTTTGGCTGTAATTTTTGTAACATGCCCTATGTGCACTCATTAGTTGAATTCTACGTTCAGTTAAAGACATAAATAGCATAATTAAAATTAAGGATAAAACTCTGGGTTTTTTGCATATCACTGCCTCCATTGATATTTGAGTGTAGGTCGATCTGCCATGCCAATCATTCATCTCCATAGAGCCTTACAAATTGTAGGATTAAAATTTAAAGGGCCAGATCCTCAGTTGTTGTAAATCAGCATAGCCCCATTGGCTGATCCAGGGTATTCAAATCCCACTTTAAATATTCAAATGTATTTTAATTTGTTTTCCACCTCAGGTTAACTATGAATATTCATAACCTTTTCAAGAAGCAAAAAACTTCAGATGACTAATAAACACCACAGATTCTATGCTAAAAATTTGGAGCAATGCTGCTCAGCAGAAACTGAGACTATACAGCCAACAAAAGCACCAACCTTCAGCTCAGAATCAGCAGCATGCCTTGATATTGTCGTATATGTGATCAGACTCACCTACTACTGAATCATCCTACTGAATCAAAGTATGATATCATTGCTAACCTATGGACCCCATTTGCATTTTATGACTTCCAGAGTTGCACAGTAAGTCCAAGATCATGTAATCATTGATGGCTTTACCTTATTTACCTTACTCCTCCATCAAAGGAAATCTTTGCTGTTATTGGAATATTTTCTGGCCAAAATTATCTGAGGTGTAAAAAGTGAATTAATTGCCAGAAGTTTCACCACATACCAGGTCTTCAATGAAGTAGGGAGAGATCATGTAAAATCAGAATGGCAGGAAGATTTCTATGAGCACCCAACTTCTTGGATATACTGACCAAGAAGAAAGGAACCTTTAAGGAGCAACTGAAGACTCCCAGAAGCTTATTAAGGGAGACTGTACTTGATTGTTTGTACCATCATGCTTTGTGCTATGCAAGTCATTATTCTCCATGATAAGTCTAGCAATATGGGGATGAAAGTATTAGGCAGCATTTGGAAACTTCTAGAATACAACCCAGAAATGAACTGATTGAAATATGTGGTTAAATTCTGAGAAATGATACTGTAGGGGCAGGGAACATATGAGGAGGGTTTTCAATTTTAATTGATAAAACTGCAGACACTGCTGGGATTGGGAGTGAGGTTTGTTGAACTGAAGCATGGAAATGCCTGTATTCAAGGGGCATTCTTGGGGTTTGTCCCAATATTTGAACGGAGTGTATAAGCCATAGTTAATAAAATTTTAGCATGTACTTCTGAGTTTGGGCTTGAGCTCTTCAAATTAGTTGGCTATGATTATGATGGTTGCTCTAGGATGACAAAAAAAGAAGTAGATCTTATAGTTAGGTGGAAATACTCCAAAACCAATGTTTGTGCACCTTTGATATATTTAGGGCCTGGTTCACCCCTCATTTGCAACAGTTAAACCAGTGTAACACCCATTTTTACCCCAGTGTAAGTGAGAGGAGAATTAGTCCCACAGTTCTTTATTAGTCTATCCCTTCAGTCCTTTAATTACCTTGTTTCTCTTTTCTGAACACTCTCTAATCAGTGTACACCTTTCTGGTAAGGAGGCAACCAGAACTATCCCAAGAGTTGTCTCACCAGAGTTGTACAGAGAGGGATTATTACCTGTATATTCTCTATCATGCTTTTGCATATGTAGCTAGGAATACATTGAACATTTTGCATCACAAATTCACATCTAGGGCTTGATTCTCTACTGCCTTGCACCTTATGTTGTCATTTACATCTGGGCAAGATGGTTTTAAAATGTTACCATTCTGATTTGGCAGTGTTTTACACCCACTTTGCATAGGTGTGAAAATAACTACACAAGAAGGAAGTCACTGCTGAATCAGGCCCTGAGGCTCTGATTCTTCTAACACAGAATTGTGCACTGGTGTAACTACATTACTTTCAATGGAGTTTCTCTTGATTTACAATACTTTAAGTGAGAGAAGAATGAGAGCCATAACTTGCTGTTCACTATCATCCACTGCTATCTCTTCTTAATGAGTTTTTCAGGACAGATATTGTGTCTTCATATATATATGAAATATGGGGCTTGTCTACACAGAGTTTCTGTACCATGTTAGCTATATTGTTTTAGAATCAGATATAATTAAAGCAGTACAAACCCCTAGAAGGGATGCAGCTATTCCCCTAAACTTGACTGAAGAACCAGGCCATGTCTACGATACGGGAACTATACTGATATAGTGCCTTAGCTGTTTGTCCATCGGTGTAGGAACTCCACCTTCTGGAGAGACTGTAGCTATGTTGATGGAAGCCAGACATAGACCAGGTTAAGGTTTAGACACTTTGTAATTAGTTTTGTGTTCTTCACATGTGGTAGTTCTGTAGGACATTCATAAACTCTGGTCTACTGCTCATAGAATGAGACCAATAGGGTTACAGTTGCCAATGTAGACTAGGATAAATAATGGCTGTTAACGCTCAAAGCAAGACCACTAGAGACTTATTTAGAGGAGGAAAATGGGTGGTAGCTGACATGTTTTAATTAACAAATTTTTAAACTCTACTTAGCACCTAGTGTAGACAAAGGTTTAACAGTTTTAAAGAGGTCTAAGATTGTTATGATCAGCCCTAGACTCCCCCTTAGAGCTGACCACTACTATCTAACATGTTTTGAAAGATTGCTAAGTGGTGTTTAAAATCCTGTTAGCTGCTACCTATTTTCCTAGTCTAGACAGGGCCTCAGGCTGCAAGCCAACACTCTTTGCTATTAGTCTAAAAAGGAGGAAATTTAGTTTCTCAAGTGATTACTCAAAAATCAATTAACAGAGTTGGTCTTTGAGGTTGGGGCCTGGTGCTCAATTCCTGCCCACAGAACACAAGGGACCCTTTTGAGGTAACGGTGGAAAAGAACTTTTTGGAATGAAGCCATATGAATTCATTCTCAGTACCAAGGAAAATCACAGTCTTTTCCCAAAGACTCTCAGTGCATCTGCTCTGCCTATTAAGTTCAGAACACAAATAAAAAAAACACATTGTTTGGCTTTCAATCAGTCACCTCTTAAGCAAGACTTATCTTTTACGATGAGAAGTCCATTTACTACTGCCACTTTATGGACAGACATCCCTGAGCATCTCCTCCTGTCTTTGGTCATCGAGCAGGTCTTAGATGCCCAACAGTAGGTAGGTATGAAGGACTGATAGAGTTTGTCTGGATTCAAGAAACAGGGTACCCAGCGGTGGAGCTAACAAAGGAACAAGAGTGGCAACTGCCCCCCACCCTGCCCCCAGCAGCCTTCAGGTGTATGTGTGGTCCTTTTTCAAGGCTTTTATGCAGTTGACAAAAGGAGGTGTAAAATTTTCACATGGGGATGGAGAGCAAGGAGGAACTGCTGTTCTAGGTGAGCATGGGGAAGGCTCACCCTCCAGCCTACCACCAATGACCCATTGACCCCTGCTTGCAAAACCTGGCTCTGCCACTAGGAGTACCATCACCACAAGGAACCCCTTTGGGGTCCCAAATTATGGCACCACCTGTCCTAAGCTCCTAATAATAATGGAGCAGAAGTATGCTCTATTCCTTTGGGGATACTTTGAAATGGTCTCTTAACGGCGATCTGCAAAGGGAAAAAGCCTTTGTGCCCCCTTTTTGCTTCCTTAGCTCTAATCTATACACAAAAATTGTACAGATTTAACTAAATTGGTTTCTAAATTGATTTAAGGCTTGGTTTTCTACACAGTTTTTGTATCACTTTAACTATATTGTTTTAGTAAGAGATATAGGTCATATCTATACTATAGCTGCTGCCATGGAATGGAAGGGATTTTTCTGTTGCTGTAGGTAATCCACCTCTCCAAGCAGCAGTAGCTAGGTCAACAGAAGAATTCTTCTTTCAACCTCGCTGCATCTACACCAGGGGTTAGGTCAGCATAGCTATGAAAATATTCACACCCCTGAGCGCCATAGCTGTGTCAGCCTAACCTAACCTAACCTAACCTAACCTAACCTAACCGTGTCAACTAGTTAAAAGCAATATAACCCCTAGCTGGGATGGAGTTAGTTTCCTAAACTATACCGATATAAATGCCTTTATACAGTATAACTCAGGATTTCTCAAACTTCATTGCATCGTGATCCACTTCTAACAACAAAAATTACTACATGGGGAAGGGGGACTGAAGCCTAAGCCCCACCAAACCAAAAGTCTGAGCCCCGTCACCCAGGGAGGGACAGAAGGGCTTCAGCCCTGGGCGGTGGGGCTCTGACTTTGGCTTCAGCCCAGGCCCCCAGCAAGTCTAATGCCAGCCCTGGCGACCCCATTAAAACAGAGTCCTGACCCACTTTAGGGTCCTGACCCACAGTTTGAGAACTGCTGGCATAACTACATCCAGACTGGGGGATGATTAAGTGATACAAAAACTATGTGTAGACCAGGTCGAGTTAAACTTGTGGAACTCCCTTGTGTGGACACATTTAAATTGGTTTAGGAGTGGTTCATGTTTAATTTGGTATGTATATTATCCCAATAGGACGAGAGGGGTGCTTCAGTGTGTTTGGGACTGATCATCTGCTTCAGGTCCTCCACTATAGGAATGGGGAGTAATCAAGGGGACTATGTGTTCTGATTCATCACTGAATTAGGATGCAGACACTAACAATATTTACAGGGTGCCGTTTCACACTATCCCCCTGCAATGGGTCATTCCTCACCCATCCCCCTTTCCTGGTGAGTGTGAAATGCTTTGGCTACTCCCTGCCATTTCAGTCTTTAAGGTCCTAGGTGTAAAATGCCATGTCCACTTCTTACCAGTCCCTGCCCACACATCTAAGGGTGTGTCTACACTGAGCTTTTTTGCCAGATCTCTCACTGTTGCAATGCATCATGCAGCTCCACTGATGCTAGTAACAGTGGGATTCCTAGTATGGGCCTGCTGTTGCTCTCTCTACCACCATGACAACAGATAGCCAGCTGGTGTTCTAAGACCACAGCTTATCATGCGAAACAGTGTGGTCCTGCTGTTTTTTGTTCCCCTTGTCTGTCCTATCCACCACTTGTCTCTTATCTCTTACTTAGAGCTTGTTCTCATGAGAAAGATGCACCTTTAACTAAAGCTGTGATTTTAAACTTGTGCAGTGGGATGTTTTTATTTTGGTTTAAACCAGCTTTCTTGTAATTTAACTTAAATAGGTTAGGAACAGGTTTAAGCTAAACCAAAATAAGAGGAAAGAACGAGGAGTACTTGTGGCACCTTAGAGACTAACAAATTTATTTGGCCATAAGCTTTCGTGGGCTAAAACCCACTTCATCACAAAAGCTTATGCCCAAATAAATTTGTTAGTCTATAAGGTGCTACGAGTACTCGTTGTTTTTGTTGATACAGACTAACATGGCTACCATTCCAAAATAAGAGGGTCCGCTTAGGGAGTTGCACCAGTTTAAAAACACATTTAGGATAAAGTCACACAACTTCTGAGATTAGACAAGGGCTCAGATTGTAAGGTCTTTTTGGACAAGAACCATCCTTGGTTATGTGTTTGTACAGTGCTGAGCACAATGGAGCCCTAGCTGTACCACAACACAAATAACATGAGAGAAAAGGGTGAGTGGGGAGCTAATATCTTTCATTGGACCAACTTCTGTTGGTGAAAGAGACAAACTTTTGAGTTTACACAGAGCCCCTAGTTTCAGAGTAGCAGCCGTGTTAGTCTGTAGCCGCAAAAAGAAAAGGAGTACTTGTGGGCACCTTAGAGATTAACAAGCCCCTAGTGGTAGTGAAACCATGGGAGATTTTATGGTAGCCCCAATACTATCGGCAGTTTTGCACAGGCACCCGATGTAACTGATCTAGTAAACAATTCAGCTGATGATGCACAAGAAGGACCAGAACCCAGCTGGCTCTCTGAGTCCCTTATGTGGCTTTGTGGGGCTAGCAGGAGTAAAACAAAAGGAGCAGGCATTTTTCTAGGCAAGTAGCAAAGGTATCTCTGGACAGACCCAGGGAGCAGGTTTCCTCACGAAGAAGGTGTGGTCATATAGTTTCCGAAGCAGAACAAATCTCCCGTTTCCCACACTGTAAAAGGGGGATGGGAGGTAATTCTTTCCACGTTTACCTCAAAGTGCCGATGGCGGGGTGGGGAGATCGATGAGTTGATGTCTGTGAAGGGCTAGGACGGTGAAAAGTGCTGATTCCCCTAAAACTCTCCCGAGCACATGGTGGGCCGGGCAAACTGCGGAAGATACTGCGGCGCAGGGAGCTTGGCTGGGGAGTGGGGGGGCGGATTGCCTGGGCTCCCGCTGCCGGCTCGCAGCCCCCCCTCCCCATCCCAGCCGCCTCTACCTCATTCCCAAATGACATCACCCTGCAAGCCTCCTGTCTGCTTCACCCTCACGTGTCCCGCTCCCACTCCTTACCTCCCAGGGGGGAGGGGAGAGGCCACCCCCAGCAGCCAATGGGAGAGGGACCCAGCCCAGGGCGGGGGGAAGAGCCGCTGGGAGGGCGGCCGGGGGCTGCCGCCTGGGCTCGGCGCGGCCGACAATAGGGGAAGCCGGCGCGGCGTGCCGGGGGAGGCGGGGCCGGGTCTCGGAGGGAGCCGCGCCGCGCCGCGCCGCGGGGCGTGCGAGGCCGGGCAGAAAGAGGGGGAGCGAACGCCGCTGCCGGGCGAGAGGCAGGGAGCCGCTCTGCCGCCGCGCGGTGAGTGCCGGGCGCTGGTTCGGTCCCCCGCTGCTCTGCGGCGCCCGGAGTCCCTGGCGGGCGGCAAGTGGCTAACCGGGGCGCAGCGCGCACGGAGGCGCTTCGAGTTTGCCGGGCGGGCGTGGGCGGCTCTGGCGAGCCGGGCTCCCAGCCGCGCCGGTGGGCGAAGCCGCGCGGCTGGGGTTGGGGGAGACCCGCTCAGCCCAGGGAGAGGGGCCGGCTGCTTCCATCCTGCGCACGACGCTGGTTCATTTAACAAAGGGAGCGTCGTTCCCAGCCCCCCCCTTAGCCTGGGCCAGCGTGAACCGAAGGGATTGTGTGTGTTGGGGGGGGGGGGGGGGGGTTGGGACCTACCCTGGAGCTGCAGCTTTTCCTGGCTCTGATGGGGCTCATTGACTAGAGAGAACCGGCGGGGGGGGGTCCCCCCTTGCTTTCTCATAGCTCGTAGTAGAGAGATCGGGGCACGGGCGCTTGGGTTTTGTGGGTAGGGGGAGAGCCGCCGAGGCAGTCGCGGGGTTCAGCACTGTTGGGCTTTTTGTCGAGTGAACTGAAGCAGTGGGGGTGCCTGGGGCTGGCAGAAGCTTCGGCACTGACTTGATGGGAGTATTTAAGGAGCAGGGCAAATGAAGATCGTGTCGCGATTCGGAGCGCCCTTCTGGTGGTGGTGAGCGGACTGAGAGCTGGCGGGGGGAAGGGGAGGTTGTGTGGGGTTTGGGGTGAAGACAGAGAATTGAGGACCAGGAATCCTGAGGAGGGGGTTGCACCTCCAGCCAGCGGGTTGTATGGCTAGTGACACAAGTGGGGAGGGGTTGGGGGAATGGAGATGCGACCCCTCCCGCCCCCGGCTTTGTATGCCCAGTGAACAGAGCCATAGGTGGCGGGGACAGGAGGTTGGTATAGCTTCTTGCAGTGTGTGTGTGTGTGTGTGTGTCGGTGTTGGGTGAAAATGCAAAGTGCAGCTCTTCTGGGGTTTTATTTTTGGTGCTTGGCGAGAACTCGGGCGGCAGAACTGAACTTTTTGAATGTGATGAACGGAGAGTTCAGGGAGCGTGGGTGTGTCTCAGTGGGTGGCTTTCTTCAAGGCTGTTCCTGGGGAGGAAGGGGAGCAGCCACAGGAGGGTTCTGCTGGAGGAATGACTTTATCTCATTCTGCAACTCTGCACATACTGCAATGTGAAATTGCCCGGATTCAGAAAGCCTCGTATTCCTACCTGATGTCTACTGTGATTCTGGCTACTTTCCTCTTCCAGAGGCTTTAAAAATCACAACCCTATGTGAGCTGTCTGGATGTCACAGAACATTTGTTCGCACTGGCAATTACTCAGTCCTTATTCATCCCCAACCTCCAGTAAGAGTTTCTCCTGGGGAGAAAGATGAGTAGAAACTGAATAAAAGGCTTCAGAATTTGGCTTGATATTTGAGAAACATCATCTGCTGTAAGCTACACAAATTTATTAGACTCTAAAGTGCCACAAGTACTCCTTTTCTTTTTGCGGATACAGACTAACATGGCTGCTACTCTGAAACCTATGATTATTATGTACATTATAATATGTGGTAATAATTGTGAGGACTGCATAGTTAAACTATTTAGTCTTACCCACACTTCTTTTGCTTTTAAAACTTGGTTGTTGTCACTAGGCAGGATTTCTTAGAGTGAGGTAATGTTTCTAAAAGATTTTCAGCAAGTCAAGGAGCAGAAGGAAGAAAGTCTGTTCCTTCCATTGGGAATTAGAGAGTAATCCCAATACAGTACTTAACCTCTGTGTACAGTGATTGCATTCCTCCCTCCCCCCCATATTTTGGGAGCTGCTTGATGAGTTAGGCCTTATCCCACGAGGTCCTGAGTGCCCTCAATCTTCAGGGACTTAAGGAGAAGTCGAGGATGCTTGTCACTTTTCAGGCTCCGGGCAGGTCGACGCTAGAAATGCTACATCGGTGCAGCTGCGCTGTTGTATGTTCTATGACCGTGCTTAGGTCACGGTAACTTGCATTGCTATGGGGTGTGGGTGTCTTTTTCACTCCCCTGAGCGACATAGCTTAGACCAACTTATGCAGTAGTGTAGACCTGCCCTCAGAAAGGCTTTGATGCAATCCCTATAGGTGTCCACTGAGCAGTTGAGGTTACTTGATGCCCCCCACCCTCCTTAATGCAGATTGCTCCTATAAACAGGTGTAATCTGTCTAGAGAGAGGACAGCCAGAATATAGGAAAACGTTAATGCTGCTATTCCAGTATTTGCTTTAGTTTATTTGAAGATTGATTATTTTTCTTTTGAACCTTGAGCCAGAATTTGGCCTTGTATACATACAACACCACATAATACTGAAAGTAATGGGTGGAGGGTGATAGCCAGGTGGATAGTTGTCATACCTGAACTCGGCAGGGAGACTGGATTTTTTTTTTTCTCTTTTCAGATGTGATGCTAAAGCTACTCAGGTACCCGTCCTATATGTGGCATTGAAATAAAAGTTAAACCTGTAGAATAAGAACGTTAGTGCACTGACCATCATGTATATCTGCTCAGTGAATGTTATGGATGAGACCAGGTGGAGGAAATGGCATCTTTTATTGGACAAACTGTTGTTGAGAGAGACAAGCTTTGGAGCTTACATAGGGCTGCTTTTCAGGTCTTCTTCCTAGATGAGGAAGAAGTGTGTCTGTGTGTGTGTGTTGGGGGGGGGGAAATATAAATAGAAAGATTTGAATTTTCTAATACCTTAAAGATGTCAAGCCTGGTTTCTCCTCCCCCCTCCCCCAACAATTAGTTATTTACAAAAAATGAATGAGAGTTTTCTTTGTATCAGTTTGCTTGCAACAGTTTTAAATTCAGTGCTAACCTTCTCATCAAATAGGTCAGAGCTCCAAACATCTATCTACCTCACTATTACTAGCTATTTGGGGTTTATTTTTGTTAACATCTAGCTGATCAGAAAAATCACCATTATGTCAGACACTTGTGGTGTTTGCATGGAGGAAATCACTGGTCCTATGTTTTGCTCTCTCTAGACACTTATATGGCATTCATAAGTGTAGTATCTGAGTGCCTTCCTTGCTGACTTAGAGCCTGCCCTTCTACTCTCATCAAAGCCAATTGCAATATTCCTATTAACTTGAGAGGGGGCAGGCTTGAGTTCTTAATCCTGTTTACGGAGACATGTTTTCTCATTTTTCCCTTTTGGTGCAGCTGTCCTGCAAAGCTTTTCTTTTGAAAGGGTAACTTTTAAAAATCACCAGTGCAAAGTATGAGGACTGGATCCCTGCCTCAAAGAGCTTATAGTCTAAACAGACAGTTTACATGAAGTACAGAGGAAGGGGAAGCAACAGCAAGTCCAGTGACAAAGTACTCTGTTCACATATTTCAGAGTAACAGCCGTGTTAGTCTGTATTCGCAAAAAGAAAAGGAGTACTTGTGGCACCTTAGAGACTAACCAATTTCATGAAAAAACTTAAATTTGTTAGTCTCTAAGGTGCCACAAGTACTCCTTTTCTTTCTGTTCACATAGGAATTGCAAGTTCCTTTATCTAATGCTTATTTGGGATGAGGAGAGGTAGGGTTTAGAGGCCTTTTGAATTCGTGTGTGTTTTCAGGAGGGTGTGACAGGATCCCTGGGGTGCAACTTGGAACTGGGGTACTGCTGAGCCCTCTGACCCACCAGCCTGCACTCCCTCTCACTGTTGTCTGGCAGTTACTGAATTTACACAGCCATCCACAAGCGGGAACACACCCAACCTAGTTACATGAATGCTTGTACCCAATGAACCCAACCAGCCACTCATGAACCAACAATAGAGAGGCTCCAGCCAATTCCTCCCCAGCCTTACACTCCGGGCTGTACCTTCTTGCCCTGGTCCGAACTCTGTAACTGAGCTGAGATTTCTCAAGCACTTCAAGCAAAATACACTGTGTTAGGTAAAGTATAAAACAGATTTATTAGCTATAGAAAGATAGATAGATTTTAAGTGGTAGGCATAAAGGATCAGAGAAAGTTAGCAAAGAAAATAAAATATAAATGTACAATCTAAATCTTAAACCTTATTACACAAGGCAGTATTTAGATCAGAATTTTTCTCAGCCCACTGGATGTTACACTTCTTAATGCACAGGCTTCTCCTTAAGCCCGGACCAATCTCCTCAGATTACTTTCACCTTCTCCACATTCCTGTTGCTTCTAGCATAGGTGTGGGGGAGGAGAAAGGTAAAGGCCTGCTGTTACTGTTCCCTATTTTATATCCTTAGTCCATGTGCCTAGACGCACTCGCCCAGACATGTCCTGGTAGGCTTTGCTGAGTGCCTGGGTTGAGCAATCAACCTGGTGTGGTCTGAGTCATAGAGTTGAGCAGTTCCCATTGTGTGGTGCTTGGGTAGCCTTCATAGAATTGTAAATCCCTGGATTACAACTCCCCTGCTAATTAATGGCCTTCTGGGTGGAGGTCCTTTGTATGTCACTAGTAAATGTACAGCATATTTCAGTAACACTGTACAGCAACTTTTATAACTTTATACACACTAATGATCTACATATTTGGCCAGAACAATGGGTTTCAGCAGATCGTGACCTTTCATATAGCATCTTACATGGCATGCTTTGTATGAAATATGACAATCTACGAATGATGAGTTTGGGGTTTTTTCAGGGTGCTATTTTGAAGTACAGTGTGTCACAGAGTCACTGAAGGAGAGGATGGAAGAATGGTGGAGGCATCCTGTTCTGTTTTGCAGATCAATTACGGTGCTTCAGGTAATCATCCAGACTTCAGAATGATTATGTGAACTGGAGCACCATACATTTGGTTTCTGTTATTAAAGCTAAAACAGGGGCTTTTTTGACCTCTTGCCTCTGATCTGGGGTGCAGATTAAGCAATAGCTTTTTCCCAGTGCAGTTTCTTTGGATGGTCTGTGCTCTTTGTACCTGCTTTAGTCCACTTCAACACTGAAATCAATGGTGTTAACATCACTGGAAGAGTGCAACAAAGTAGGGCTCTCAAATGATAAAATTAATCGCGATTAATCACGAGATTAAAAAAAAACGAATCCCACTGTTAAAGAATAATAGAATACCAATTTAAATGTAGTGTAAATCTTTTTGGAGGTTTTTCTACATTTTCAAATATATTGATTTCACTTACAAAGCAGAATACAAAGTGAAGAGTGCTCACTTTATATTATTTTGGATTACAGATATTTGCATTGTAAAAAAAGATAAACAAAAGAGAGTGCAATCTACACGTCAAAGCATGAAGGGGCATATGAATGTTTAGCATATCTAGCACGTAAATACCTTGCAGTGCTGGCTATCACGGTGCCATGCAAACACCTATTCTCACTTTCAGGTGATCTTGTAAATAAGAAGCGGGCAGCATTATCTCCCATAAATGTAAACAACCTTGTTTGTCTTAGCGATTGGTTGAACAAGAAGTAGGACTTATAGGCTCTAAAGTTTTACATTGTTTTGTTTTTGAGTACAGTTATGTAAAAAAAAAATTCTACATTTGTAAATTGGACTTTCACGATAAAGGGATTGCACTACAGTACTTCGATGAGGTGAACTGAAAAATACTATTTCTTCTTTTACAGTGCAAATATTTGTAATAAAAATAAAGTGAGCACTGTATACTTTGTATTGTGTGGTGTTAATTGAAATCAGTATATTTGAAATTGTAGAAAACATCCAAAATATTTATAATAAATTTCAATTGGTATTCTATTATTACAGACGCTCCCCGACTTACGCAATTGTTCCGTTCCGGAACGCCTTGCGTAACTTGAATTTTGCGTAAGTCGGAAATGCATACCCGACCGTTACGCCAACTCCCCCTCCCCCTTCCTATTTCTAGCTTATGGAACTTTTTCTGTAAATGCAGGTTTGCGTAAATCGTGTCTTGCGTAAACTGGGGAGTGTCTGTATTTAACAGTGCAATTAAAACTGAGATTAATTGCAATTAATTTTTTGATAGTTAATTTGGTTTGAGTTGATTGCTTGAGTTAACAGCAGTTAACTGGCATCCCTAGTATGGTGAATCAGGTGCTTTATTTGATTTTATTTTTTTAAGAGATTTAGCACAACACTCTTTTTCTGTCCCCAATTATGTGTATCTATCTTCAGCACAGGAACAGACCATGTCAAAGGCTGTAACAGCATAGCATGTGTACTCTGTTTTACTCCTGCATTTGAAATTATTTGACAGTAGCACCCAGAGACCCTTACTGGCAGTTGGACCCCACTGTGCTTGGCGCTGCACATAATATATAGTGCATGCCTTGAAGAGCTTACACTCTAAACAAATGAGAGAGGATGGGAGAAAGGAAGTACAATTGTTCCATTTTACAGATGGAGAACTGAGGTAAATGGTTTGTCTAAGCTGTTGCAGAGCTGGGAATTAAATCTAGATCTTCTGTGTCCCAGTCCACTGTCTTCAGCACAAGACCATCCATCATCCCTGATTGTGTTGATGAAACGTCAACTGCAATCACTGACTTTAAAAAAAACAGAAATACCAAAGGTCAGAACAAAGAGTTCCAGCTTTGGTGTGGTTATAACTCCTTCTACTGACGTGTTGTCTGTCATGGTGGCAGTGATGGATTTTGGATTATTATTATTTTTTTTTAACTTTGGTAGAAAGAACAGTCTTCCTGATGCAATAAAACTAAAGCTTTATGGTTGTTAAAATACCTGCTAGCTCAAATGACACAAGTGTTTCGTACCCCTATCTAGCAGGGGTTCTCTTTTACTTTCTGATGGATTATGGGTTATGTTTTATTCATGAAGTGGGGGATGGGGAAGAGAAATAATTTTCATTCAGATAGTGGGGCTTTCAGATAGTGGTGTTTGTTACAATGTGTTCTTATATTTGCATATAGAAAGCTTTGTGGCTTGTGAAATACATATGCCTCGTCAGATCTCTTTTGCAACTGTTTATGCTAAATATGGTTCCAGATTTTAATAATTCTCATTTTATATACATGCATGTGCCCAGACATGCACACACATTGTTTATTTTAAGGCCAGCAGAGATCACTATGATCCTCTCTCTCGCCTGTGTTAGGCAGGAGGTCAGACTAGAATTTTTACCCAGTGATTTTTCCAGCGGAGGGAATTAATGTTCACTCATACAGTACGGAAAACTATTCAGCACAGGAACTTGTGAATGAGTTAGAGCAGTGCTTCTCAAGTTATCTGATGTGGGGGACCGGCATTTTTTTTTCCAATGTGCACGCAGACCGGCAGCCGATGGCTCCGGTCCGCGGACCACCGCTTTGAGTACTGCTGAGTTAGAGCATGTCTTTTAGAAATACATCCAACCTCAATTTAAAGACTTTATGTGATGTTGGATTTACCTTTTTCCCTTTGTAAACTGTTTCAAGAATTTGTCTTATTTGGGGAAACTTCTATTTGGATCTGGAACTAAACAGCTCAGGTCCATCTTTAGTTCATACCAGTTCAGGATGAAGGAAAAATTAATTTTTTTTTTCTTTAAGATGGTATCCTACGCTTTAAGGATTTTTTTTCCTGCTATGAATTTGTTTACTAAGGCTAGGCACCAAATGATCTGTACTCTATTACACCAGTATAACCCATCGGAAGTCTATGCAGTTGCATGGGTATAACAAGAGACAGAACTTGGGCTGTTTTGGGGTTTTTAACAATTTGACAAGTATCTAGCTTTGTGTCTGTGATAGGGATTTAAAGTGCAATTCTTAGCTCAATACAAGGTGCAACTCAAAGTGAGTAGTCGTGCATGTGAAGGCATAATTGGGTTCTCAGACCCACGGGGTCAGGGGAAAAAAAATATAAAAAGACCCAGTGGATGATGTCCTGATGATATCCCTTCATACACTAGTTCATTAAACCAGCCTCCTGGGCATGAACTTCTGTGACCCTTCACATTCAAAGATAAAGCTAACAGTCAGGTAACAGCTTGTCAGTGAGGGGCATATAATCTAAAGAGATTTAAAGGCAAACGGACACATCGGGCTTTGAAATGTGATATTGATTAGTTTATTAAAATTAATCAGACACTCAATTATAAAACTCCATTACATTGTGCATCTTTTCTGGAAAGAGAGTAATTTGCATATAGTGACCTGAAAGTGATGCAAATAAATATGAGTGAAATGCTCATTTCCTTCAGAAACTACAGAACATATTAAATCTTGATGGAACCTAGATTTCCTGCTTTATAACACATTCTTCTTAATGGACCAGTGACACCAAGCAGGTTAACACCGGCAGCATTTGCTAGCCAACAGGCATTCAGTGAGATGGTGCCAAATGTGAGTGTTCTATTACTGGACCAATGATATTGTAGTTAAAGGTCACCAGCAGAAAGGAGGTGGGGGAGAAATGAGCTTGTCTGCTTTGCTGCTTCATAAAGCGCTCCCGGAAGGCTTTTATTTTATATATAATGCTTGGAGGATTTTTTTTTTTAACCACCGTAGAGTCAGGTCTTGTCTACCCTAGAAGAATCTATGGATGAATGGAGAAATGGTAGGATTATGATATTATGGGCACTGCAGAAGAACAGCCTGGTTAGAGAGGGGAAGGGATTTTTATTTGATTGTTTAAAACTTTGTCACTTCTGGTTTGGTTGATATTTAGTTAACTAAAACACTTGGGAGAGAAACTTTCTTTAAGGATTTGACAACCCTGCCTTTTCAACTAAAGTCATACAGGAACTTTTGGGGAAAAAAAAAAAAAAAAAAGCTGTCTTTAGGCACACTTTAAAGAAGGGAGAGAAAAAAGCAGTCCTCTTCTGCTTTGGAGGGCATCTTCAATACGGAAATGTTGCCTGTGAAGACCACTGGTCTTACTGTATGTTGCTCTATCTTGGTTCAAGCAGTATTGGTGACCTGATGGACCTTAGTGGTTAAAAAGATTTAGTGCTGGATTTCCAGCATGAATCCCTATCTATGCTTATCCCTATATTTTGTGGAGTTAAGTAACATCCTTAATGTTACGGGGTTTTTTGAGGATGATTTGAATTCCTAAACTCTGGAAGCCTGTTTCTAAAAATAGAAATTGTCCTAGGAATAGCCAGCTTCCACCTGAAAAAAAACGTAAGATGCAAAGTGAAAATGATATATTGGATGGATCACTATGTCTTTGGTGATTATCTTGTAGCAAATGATTATCCCCAGTGAATAACTTTTTCCTTTCACAAATGTTTGTATGAATTTTATTGCCAGATTCCCCAGGAGATTTTAAATTATTTGTTTCAGCACAGAAGTCCATTGATGCTTTCCTTACTCTATCCTGCCACCATGCCTCAATGCTGACCTCCAGGGCTAAGAAAATAGTTCAGTTGCTCTGTTTAGGGCTCCTGAATCCTAGTCACTGGATATCACAGGCTCCCAGATGGGAACAGTTTTTATTCTATACCGGAACTTAACTTGCTGAGGTAACCTAGATATAAATGCTGATGGCAATCTGATTTATGAGCTAAGGCAGTGGTGTGCAAACTGGGGAGTGTGAAGAAACTTTGGCCTTTCACCCTTTTAAAAAACAAACACACACACATCACTTTTTACAGCAGACTGACTTGTGCCCCATTACTTCTGTGCTGCTGTTGGCGGCAGCACTGCCTTCAGAGCTGGGCGGCTGGAGAATGGCGGCGGCTGCTGCCCAGGGTGTTCATGTTGTTTGCGGTGCAGGAGGATTATTTTTTTTTTTAATCCTGCTCCTGTCACACCCCACAGTACCCACTCCCACCTGCTCCCACATTGTTTATTGAAATTTTATCCCACTTCCACTACTATGGCTCTGGGACCTGCGGGATCCCAGTCCTGCTGTAGGGTGACATACATTTAGTAATAAAAACAAATTTTTTCATTCCTTCTGCCAACTTGCAAAAAACCTCCAGTTTCAGATTACAGGTAATGGGGCAGGGGTACGTGACAAATTCAGTGAACAGTAAAGGGGGTGTGACTATAAAAGTTTGCGCACCACTGACCTCTAAGGTATCCGCTCTTCCTTACGAGTACTTTTATTAGGAGTCTCTGTGATGTTGCTAACTCTTGCGATCTATATCCTGAGTGTCATAATATTTGGTAGCTTTTCTTAGTCCTGCCTCCTTGTCAAGGTTCCTCCCCCACTCTGAACTCTAGGGCACAGATGTGGGGACCTGCATGAAAAACCTCCTAAGCTTATCTTTACCAGCTTAGGTCAAAACTTCCCCAAGGTACAAAATATTCCACCCGTTGTCCTTGGACTGGCCACTACCACCACCAAACTAATACTGGTTACTGGGGAAGAGCTGTTTGGACGCGTCCTTCCCCCCAAAATACTTCCCAAAACCTTGCACCCCACTTCCTGGACAAGGTTTGGTAAAAAGCCTCACCAATTTGCCTAGGTGACTACAGACCCAGACCCTTGGATCTTAAGAACAATGAACAATCCTCCCAACACTTGCACCCCCCCCTTTCCTGGGAAATGTTGGATAAAAAGCCTCACCCATTTGCATAGGTGACCACAGACCCAAACCCTTGGATCTGAGAACAATGAAAGAGCATTCAGTTTTCTTACAAGAAGACTTTTAATAAAGATAGAAGTAAATAGAAATAAAGAAATCCCCCCTGTAAAATCAGGATGGTAGATACCTTACAGGGTAATTAGATTCAAAACATAGAGAACCCCTCTAGGCAAAACCTTAAGTTACAAAAAAGATACACAGACAGAAATAGTTATTCTATTCAGCACAATTCTTTTCTCAGCCATTTAAAGAAATCATAATCTAACACACAACTAGCTAGATTACTTACTAAAAGTTCTAAGACTCCATTCCTGGTCTATCCCCGACAAAAGACAGACTACACAGACCCTTTGTTTCTCTCCCTCCTCCCAGCTTTTGAAAGTATCTTGTCTCCCCATTGGTCACTTTGGTCAGGTGCCAGCGAGGTTACCTTTAGCTTCTTAACCCTTTACAGGTGAGAGGAGCTTTCCCCTGGCCAGGAAGGATTTCAAAGGGGTTTACCCTTCCCTTTATATTTATGACACTCCTGGAGGCGTTCAGTGTGCTGAGATTCTCAGCATTTGTTTAAAAAAACAAAGTAAGTTTCTCGCCCTAATGACTATGGAGAAACGCTCAAAAAAGTGGCCCAGGTGCACTCTAAAGATGTGAAAACCAGTAAGCAAGTACTAAGAACATAAAATGAGATTAAAAATATATATATATATATTACTTTTGAGAACCCAACTCATTATCTTTGTTGAATGTCTAGAGTTGGTAATACTGCCTTTATAAAGTATAATGAAGTTGCAGTAACAACATTGCTTAGTCTGCAAAAGCTCCATATATCCACTGAAATGTCCATTAGGCATCCTTGTGGGGAGAGAGTGAGAGATGTAAAACTGTTTGGGGGTGGGGAGAAGTGCTGCAGGACAATAAATGAGCATGTTGGATTGCTGTTGCATTGACCAAATAAAACCACTTAAATATTTCATTTCTGGTTTAAATACATTCTCAATCTACTGCACCAGCCCACACATCTTTCTAATAAAGGGATTAGTAAAAACCCACAATTCTTTTAAATATCTATACTTTGCTATTTTAACCCATCACTTGTATATTTCTGACTTCCTTTCTTAGGAATTTAATGAATTTCACCTCTTTGTAATGTATTCCTCCCTGTGCCATCAATCCAGTGCCAAAAGGCACTGAGAATAGGGACATAATTGTTCCTTTAGGACCTGTCCTAATCCTCTGCTGATGTTCCCAAACAAGATTAAGAGATTTTTAAGCACAAAATTAAGCTGACTTTGTATCTTCTTGTGTATAAGTATGTATATAATCTGTCAGGCTGGTTTCTCCCTTAAATCTAGAAGCAGTGCACTCACACCTTCTTGTCAACTGTTGGGAATGGGCCACATCCACCCTGATTGAATTGGACTTGTTAGCACTACAAAAAGTAATTTTCCCTCTGTTGATATTCACCCCTTCTTGTCAACTGTTGGGAATAGGCAACATCCACCTTGATTGAATTGGCCTCATTAGCACTGACCCCTCCCCGCAACTTGGTAAGGCAACTCCCATCTTTTCATGTGCTGTATATTTATATCTGCCTACTGTATTTTCCACTCCATGCATCTAATGAAGTGGGTTCTAGCCCACAAAAGCTTATGCCCAAATAAATTTGTTAGTCTCTAAGGTGCCACAAGGACTCCTCTTTGTTTTTAATGAAAGCCCTGACACTAATCACTTTAGATGTAACTTGCCTAGGAAAAGTGTTAGGTTTGTGACTGTTTTATGTAAGCACTCTTGTACCTTCTGCTTCCTTCTCTCCCACCCCAAGTTTGTTTTTGTGCTTGCTTTCTACATTAAATATTTGTTTTGTCTGCCTTGTTTTTTCTGAAAGACTTTAGACAAATAGAGAACCAATACATGAGTGATACTGGAGACGCCAGTCAAGCAAAACCAATTAATTGAGAAGGGAAATGATATTTGAGACTGGGTTAAAGCTACACACACACACACACATCTGAGAAACACTTGGGTGGAAAGATGTCTTAAATGTTCAACACTCTGACTCTCTTTAAGTCCAAAGCTTATAGTCCACATTTGGGATTGTCCAAGCAGTCTACCAGCAAAACTAAGCAAGGCCACACCTGATATTTCTAAAGGCAAAAAAAAGCAGACTTGTTTTTCTGTGCTGAAGAAAACCTACGCCCCTCCACCCCAACCTTTCACGCCTCCTGTATACATGTGAAAAGCCAAACATGACACACAACCAGTTTTTGTTTCCTTTGTAGGTCACCTTTATGTATGTTAAAAATAAATCAGCTCTGTGGTACGTAAGAACAGCAATAAGTTCTTCAAGCTGTGTGTCCCGGTGGGTGCTCTGCTTCAGGTGCACAGGTGGCCCCCTGTGTCTTCCATCAAAGGTGTTTGGAAGCAGTGACTCTTTGGCTTGCAGAGGCACCTTACACATGCTTGTGGCCCACACTGAGGCTATATAGGGTTGCATGGGCAGACTGCCCTCAGTTCCTCCTCCATAACCTTGGCCTGAGCATTCAGAGTGCTCACTTCAATTGTCAGTCTTGCTTCGGCTAGCCTTTAGTTAAGTGAGGTTAGGGTTTAGTTAAATTTGTTTTCTAAAGAGGATTGTAATCTCTTGTTCTGTCGATTTCACCCCCCCCCCCCTCCTGGGAGGTTCTCCCTCTGTTGAGGGGCTGTGCCAGGATCACCTGTATTCAAATGTTGTTTTACTTGCTAGGAGGCTATCCTGGTCCGCAGGGGTTAGTCCTGGTGCATGTATTGCCTGGGGGACACGCATGTCCCTCAGAAGTGCCCTTAAGAGCTGGGCCAGGAAGAACCAGGAGATTAGGTTGGAACTGCTTATGATGGAGCAACCTCTTCGCCTGATCTCAGACCCAGCTCAGGGGACCCGCCCCCGTACATCAGTCTCCGAGTGACCCTCGTGCCCTGTCCACCTTGATGCTGCGTTCACCTCAACCTTTAAGGGAAGAGTCAGAAGGTCCTGGGAAAGTCTCTGAGAAAAGGAGTTCTAGTTCTCCTCCGAAAGAGCCTACTTCAAAAAGATCTCAAGTCTCTACAAAAATCAATCTGTTCAATCTGTCCAAGCCCTCAAGTTCTGGGCTGGACACCGCTAAGTCTCCAGAATCCTCCAGTACTCCTAGCAGTCCTCAGACTCTGGCTCCTCCAGGAGCCACGACCCTCAGCATGCTTCAGTACCTAAGTCAACGTTGGTACCATAAAAAGTGACTGGGGCAGCAGAGAGAAGCAGCCTGTTTCTAGCAAGTTGATACTGATGGACCCCCTGTTACTTTTTCTGGTAGCCTGAATTGTGATTCCCCCAGTTACCACAGAAGTCCAAGCAAATGCTTCAGCCCACGATAGCTTAGAAGCAGTCAGCATTGTTGGTACCATTGACCTGCTACTGCAAGGGACCTAATTCAGTACTTCTAGTTCTGCAGGAATTTAGATATTGGAAAGACCTATTTTTGTCAAATGAACCGGAGCCTCCACTCTTGATGGGTACCAAGTGCCTTGGTAGCAAGATCCACATGGTCACTGGAATTACATGTCTCTCTGGTACCGCCTGATTTCCCCACCATTCTCTGGCAGAGCTCCCCTGTTGGATGATGAGCAGCAACTTTCCTCAGTCTCACACATCTTGGTGCAAGACCCTCCTACTTACCTTTATAGGAACCCTTTCCCTGACACCTACAAGGAGAGGGTTGACTCACAGGGAGGGGACACATCTGAGTCCCCATCACTGGTATAGGCAGCCATGAATTCCAGTCCATATTCCTTATTCCACTAAGTGGTCGTATTGGGACCCTTGGGGTGGCTGCCTACTGGTAGCAGTTTTCAAGAGCCCCCAGCCTCTCTCTTTAAGGTGCCACTGTCCTCCTTGTTGTTCTCATCAGGACTGCCATACTTCTACCCCATCTGTTCCTCCTTAACTACCTGAGCAGCTGGAGGAAACCTGTGAAGAGCAACAGGCTGTAGAAGACAAGGAGGCCACGCAAAAGACTAATATTTCTCTTCTTCCCCAGATAAGGCCATGATGCCTTCCCTACCCTCTCGGGCCGATGACTTCAAATGGTTTCAGGACCTCACTAAATGGAAAGCAGATTCTTTGCAGATACCCCCTGAAGAAGTCAGAGAGTCACAACACAAACTATTGCACACTTGGCAGACAGCACTGTCTCCTCGAGTGGCCTTGCCCATTAACAAGGCCCTTCTGCCAAGACCATCTGGCAGACCTCAGCAGCAGTACCATCTGTGTGCTGATAAAAATGTATTCTGTCTCAGCCCAACCAAGTATTGTCTGAATTTTTCCCCTCGCCACATTCCTAACTCCTGGAATGTTGAAGCTGTAAATGAATGTGAAAGATAGCCCCATGCTAAATCGGTCCCATGTGACCTCTTTGACCATAAGAACTATTCATCTGTGACCTGCAGTTTAGAATAGCAAATTACCAAATTCGTAGGGCAAAATACAATCACCCTGTCTAAGTCTCACATGTTTGTTGAACACCTTCCAGCAGAACATCGCAAACAGTTCCAGGCCATCCTAGCCCAAAGGTCATAACTAGAGCATTTTTATAAGCTGCCCTGGCTGCCGCTGATGTGACAGCTCACTCCATCTCCACAGCAGTTGTCATGTGTTGGACATCTTGGCCAGCTCTCTGGGATCCTTAGGAACATCCAAAATATAGTTGAGGATCTTCCTCTTGATGTTTTAAAACTCTCTGCTGGGACCACCAATGAGTCATTTTACACTTCAAAATACTCCAGAGCCACCTTGCAATCTTCTGGGATTTATACACCTGCAAGTAAATGGAAATATAATAAATCCCAAACATCCCAGAGATCCTGCTCTGTACAGTTTTCTGGTTTCGAAAGACCTTCATAGCCACCTGGGAAGAAACCAGGGTTTCAGAGAGAGACCACGTACTACATCTGGTTCAACCATTCAATCTTCCTCATCAGAATTTTGATGGTCTGGTTGAGGGACTCAATCAGTCCTGGTTTTTGTATGTTCAGCTGCAACAGTTTACCTCCTTCCCTTTTGGGCCTCCCCCCTCCCCCACACGCACTTTCAGCTGGCATGGGAGCAGATTACATGAGACAAATGGGTCTTGGAGGTTTATAACATTAGGCTACTCCATCCATTTTATCTCCCACCCTCCTTCCATGCCCCTCTTTAGGGACCCCTCTCACGAACACTTGTTGAGACAGAAAATTGCTTAAGAGCTGTAGAACCAGTTCCTAGTTAGCACAGAGGGAAAAGGCGTTTTGAAGTATCTTCTGGCCCCAAAAAAGAAAGTGAAAGAAGAAATTCAGGATGGTGACTCTTACAGCTATTATATCAGGGAATCCAGGGGATTGGCTTTTGCCCCTTGACTTTCAGGATGTGTATATCCATAGCATGAGTCACCCATCTCGCAAGAGACTCCTTCGGTTTCTGTTTGGCCAGGAGCACTTTCAGCGTCGGGTACTCTTTTATCTAAACCAGTGTGATTGTATTGAAGTGTTTGGAAAACTCCATCTGAGATAAAAGGATTTCTGCATATCACTGTCTATTAATAAAATGACAAACTTTCTGTGAGCTTATGTTATCCAGAAGGAGAAAGCTGGGCAGTAGAAGATGCACATCTCTGGGGGCAAGCCCGGGACTAGGAATTTGCTGGTGTTTCTCTGCAGTGTAATTCAAGAGTGGCTGGCTACAGCATTCATACAGTATAACGGAGTGATTTACATGCTGGAAGCTGTGTGTGGGCAGACCAGGAGTGGTTGCTCTCACAGCGAAGCAGTGTAAAAGGCACCCCAGGTTGGAGAATTGAGGGGACACAGCTGTTCAGTGGTCCAGATTGTACCTTGAGAAATGTCACCGTGTGCCCAATCATTGGGAGGAACATTGTAGTGTAGCCGCTTACACAGTTAGGTAGACGTAAGCTGCCTTACGTGAAACTAAATCTGTAGTGTAGACCAGGCCAGAGTCCCGCCTTGAGTGCAGGGAACTGGACTAGATGACCTACTAAGGTCCCTTCCAGTCCTACGTGTCTGTGTGTCTATGATTGATCAAGCACGTAGGCCTTGTCTACACTGGCAGATTTCTGTGCAGTAAAGCAGCTTTCTGTGGTGTAACTCCTGAGGTGTTCTCTCTGCCAAGCCACTTAGTGAGCAGAAACGGTGCAGTTGCAGCGCTGTGAAAAAACCCACCCTGACGAGAGGCGTAGAGCTTTCTGTGCCAGGGCTACAGCGCCATGGTGCCGGTGTAGACACCCTGGTCGATTACAGCACTGCGATTGGCCTCCGGGAGGCGACCCACAATGCTGCTTGTTCTCGCCTCTCTGGTCATCGGTTGGAACACTACTGCCCTGCCCTCAGGTGCCCTCTGTTTTCACTAACAAGGTCAGCTCCCAGACTGCTGCGCTGGGCATCACAAAATGGGGAAGAGATGGCCAGCCCTCTGTGGAGATAGAGGTGGTTAGGGACTATTTAGAAAAGCTGAACGTGCACAAGTCCATGGGGCCGGACGAGTTGCATCCGAGAGTGCTGAAGGAATTGGCGGCTGTGATTGCAGAGCCATTGGCCATTATCTTTGAAAACTCGTGGCGAACAGGGGAAGTCCCGGATGACTGGAAAAAGGCTAATGTAGTGCCAATCTTTAAAAAAGGGAAGAAGGAGGATACTGGGAACTACAGGCCAGTCAGCCTCACCTCAGTCCCTGGAAAAATCATGGAGCAGGTCCTCAAAGAACCAATCCTGAAGCACTTGCATGAGAGGAAAGTGATCAGAAACAGCCAGCATGGATTCACCAAGGGAAGGTCATGCCTGACTAATCTAATCGCCTTTTATGATGAGATTACTGGTTCTGTGGATGAAGGGAAAGCAGTGGATGTATTGTTTCTTGACTTTAGCAAAGCTTTTGACACGGTCTCCCACAGTATTCTTGTCAGCAGGTTAAGGAAGTATGGGCTGGATGAATGCACTATAAGGTGGGTAGAAAGCTGGCTAGATTGTCGGGCTCAACGGGTAGTTATCAATGGCTCCATGTCTAGTTGGCAGCCGGTATCAAGTGGAGTGCCCCAAGGGTCGGTCCTGGGGCCGGTTTTGTTCAATATCTTCATAAATGATCTGGAGGATGGTGTGGATTGCACTCTCAGCAAATTTGCGGATGATACTAAACTGGGAGGAGTGGTAGATACGCTGGAGGGGAGGGATAGGATACAGAAGGACCTAGACAAATTGGAGGATTGGGCCAAAAGAAATCTGATGAGGTTCAATAAGGATAAGTGCAGGGTCCTGCACTTAGGACGGAAGAACCCAATGCACAGCTACAGACTAGGGACCGAATGGCTAGGCAGCAGTTCTGCGGAAAAGGACCTAGGGGTGACAGTGGACGAGAAGCTGGATATGAGTCAACAGTGTGCCCTTGTTGCCAAGAAGGCCAATGGCATTTTGGGATGTATAAGTAGGGGCATAGCGAGCAGATCGAGGGACGTGATCGTTCCCCTCTATTCAACATTGGTGAGGCCTCATCTGGAGTACTGTGTCCAGTTTTGGGCCCCACACTTCAAGAAGGATGTGGATAAATTGGAGAGAGTCCAGTGAAGGGCAACAAAAATGATTAGGGGTCTGGAACACATGAGTTATGAGGAGAGGCTGAGGGAGCTGGGATTGTTTAGCCTGCAGAAGAGAAGAATGAGGGGGGATTTGATAGCTGCTTTCAACTACCTGAAAGGGGGTTCCAAAGAGGATGGCTCTAGACTGTTCTCAATGGTAGCAGATGACAGAACGAGGAGTAATGGTCTCAAGTTGCAGTGGGGGAGGTTTAGATTGGATATTAGGAAAAACTTTTTCACTAAGAGAGTGGTGAAACACTGGAATGCGTTACCTAGGGAGGTGGTAGAATCTCCTTCCTTAGAGGTTTTTAAGGTCAGGCTTGACAAAGCCCTGGCTGGGATGATTTAACTGGGAATTGGTCCTGCTTCGAGCAGGGGGTTGGACTAGATGACCTTCTGGGGTCCCTTCCAACCCTTATATTCTATGATTCTATGATTCTATGACCAACCGTGAGCCCCACCCCTTAAATTCCTTGGGAATTTTGAAAGTCCCCTTCCTGTTTGCTCAGTGATGCATGCAGTGGTCTCAGCGCATCTTTCCAGGTGGCCAGGCTTGCTCCAGGCAATCTGCCGCTTGGAGCAATGCCGAGTTGCTGGACCGCATCAGCATTTGGGGAGAGGAGGCTGTCCAGTACCAGCTGCGCTCTAGCCACAGGAATTATGATACCTACGGACAGATTTCACGATGCATGACAGAAAGGGGCTGTGACCGGGACACATTGCAGTGCAGGGTCAAAGTGAAGGAGCTGCGGAACACCTACCACAAGGCACGGGAGGCAAACCGCCGCTCCGGTGCTGCGCCCACGAGCTGCCGGCTCTACAAAGAGCTGGACGTGATAGTCGGTGGCAAACCCACCTCCATTGCGAAGGCCACTGTGGATACTTCAGTGGCTCACATGCCAGTCGAGAGTGGACCAAGCTAGTAGGAGGAAATTTTGGACGAGGACATGGAGGGGGAGGGGGCCCCAGAGGCAGAGGACAACTTGAAGGTCAGAGATGCATGCAGCCAGGAGCTCTTCTCTACCCCGGTGGAGGCTAGCCAGTCACAGTTGTCGGAGCTTGACGAAGTGCAAACAGGAGAGGAGGCCCCTGGTAAGTGGCTTTGATTTTGGGAATTGCTAAAGCAAGTTGTTGGGGGCAGGAGGGTTGCAGAAAGCAGGCTTGTGTCTGTATGATGTGCATATCACCATATGCCTAGTCTGAACGGCGGAACAAGGTAGTGATTGACTCCCTCACTTCATGGAATCTGCCTCAGAGATCTCCACGAAACTCTGATGGAGATACTGGGCAATCCGCTGCCGCAGGTTCTTTGGCAGAACTGCTTTGTTTCTTGCCCCATTAAGAGTAACTTTCCCAAGCTGCTTTGCTGTCATGGGGGTGGGGAAGTATTTCTGCACACAGGCGAGCCACGAAAGGGCCAGGGCAGAAGCTGCAGTCTTGGAGAAGACCCTCCCTTGATTCCCTGCTCACCCTCAGCAGCAAGATATCTTCCATAATGAACAGCCTGTGGAAAATGTGGCGACAGGAATGATTATAGCCCCCCCCTCCCGACCCCTTACAGTGCTGGCTGTCCCCAAGAGCCACATGTCCAGTGTCCAGCGGAATCTAGGGAGAGTGATTTTCCCTGCTCCTGCAGCTACTCACCATTTTGGGGGTCTTGTGGCTCATGTGTGCTTGGCTGGGGTCAGCCAGTTAGTGACAGGTATGTGAATAGTGGCTGTGTTTTAAATCACTGAATCAGAGGTCTGTGTGTTGCAACATTTTACGGACACGGTATTGTTTGCATTTTGGCTTCACAGGTATGACCTTGGGAGCCCGTCCTCCCTCTTTGTTATCGCCAACTGAACGGCTGCGCAGAATTAGAAAGAAGCCACAAAGAAAGGGGACTTTTTGCGTGACGTCATGATGCACTCCGCGGCCGAAAAGCAAGAATTGAAGGAGTGGCGGGGACAGCAAGAAGAGGGACCGAAAGGAGATTGTGGCACACTGGGACGAAGCCACGGAGTTATGGAGTGCCAAAGCGGACGCGCGTCAGGTGCTACTAGCACTGCAAACCGAGCAGCTCCGTGCCCACCCTCCCCTGCAGCCGCTGTCACAAAGCTCTTTCCCATGCTCCCCCCAGACACCACCAGCACACTCTCTTCTCCATCTCCTGGCTCCAGTCTGTACCCACGGCATTCCACTCCTCCCCGGTCACAGTCCAGCACTGCAGACTCCCAGTACTCACTGCACTCAACACCTGTCCCTCGGCAGTTTAGCCCTGCTGAAGCACAGTACCCGCTGCATTGTACTCCAAAGGAGAAGGTTGGATATGATCCCTGGACATACACAAATCTTTAACCGTCCCAGGACCCCACCTCCTCCTGAGACCTTCCCATCCCCCACAGTGCTGATGTGTGTTTTTTGTTTCTCTCTCTCCTCCAGTTGTTGTTTTTTAATAAAAGAATTGTGTTGGTTTGAAAGCAATCTTTATTCCATTAATTGAAAGCAGACACAGCCCTGCAAAGCAACAGACAATTATCTTAAACCTTCACAGTGCATCATCTGCACCAATCACAATCACCTCCTAACATTACAAGCACTGCATTCCAGAGCATAGTAACAAGTATTAGTGGCTTTCAGCTTCAACTTGCTGCCTCAAGGCATCACTTCCCCTCTTTCCTGTGGGTGCTCGAAGTCCCTGCCCCCTCCCTGCCCCTATTCCAACTCCTCCCCTAAGCGCACCATGTTCCCACTCCTCTCCCTCCCGCCCCCTGGAGCGTGCTAATGCTGTCAAACAGGTGTTTGGTGGCAGCTGGGTGGGAAGCGTTGGGAGGTAGGTAGAGGAGCGGGGATGCTGCATGCTCAGGGGAGGAGGAGGTGGGGCAGGGGGTGAGGGGAGCTTGGCTGCCAGTGGGTGCAGAGCACCCGCTAATTTTTCCCCGTGGGTGCTCCAGTCCCAGCGCACCTATGAAGTCAGCACCTATGGCCCCGCACTGCACCCCTCTAATAGCCCTGGTCTCTGGCTGTTCAAATTCAGCCTCCAGGTGCTCAGCCTTAGCGGTCCAGCCCTGAGTGAAGCTCTCACCCTTTTCTTCACAAATATTATGGAGCATATAGCATGCTGCTATATGCATAGGAATATTGTCATCAGCAAGGGCTAGCTTTCCATATAGGCAGCGCCAGCGGGCCTTTAAATGGCCAAAAGCACAGTCAACAATCATTCTGCACTTCCTCAGCATGTTGTTGAACCGCTCCTTGCTGCTGTCAAGGTGCCCCATGTACAGCTTCATAAAACATCAGCATTAAGGGATAGGCGGGGTCTCCGCGTTTTGGCCTCCCCTATGGTGATCTACTGGTCCAGGAAGAAAGTCCCTGCTTGCAGCTTCCTGAACAGGCCAGCGTTCCGAAAGATGCATGCATGCATCATGCACCTTTCCGGACCAGTCTGCGTTAATGTCTGTGAAACGCCCACGGTGATCCACAAGCGCCTGGAGAGCCACAGAGAAATACTCCTTCTGATTAATGTACTCAGTGGCTAGGTGGTCTGGTGCCAGAATTGGAATATGTGTGCCATCAATCGCCCCCTGCAGTTAGGGAAGCCCATTTGTGCAAAGCCATCCACAATGTCACGCACGTTGCCCAGAATCACGATCTTTCGAAGCAGGATGCGATTAATGGCCCTGCACACTTCCGTCAACACGAGTCCAGGGGTCAACTTTCCTGTTCCAAACTGGTTAGCGACCGATCGGTAGCAGTCTGGAGTAGCCACGCACTTCTCCAGTGGCAAGGCGGCTCTAATTCATGTGTCCTTGCGCTGCACGGCTGGGGCGAGCTCATCACGCAGTCCCATGAATGTGACTTTCCTCATGCAAAAGGTCTGCAGCTACTGCTCCTCATTCCAGACATGCATGACGATGTGATCCCACCATTGCCTTAATTGATTTGTCTTGTTAGAGTTGGTAAGGCAACCCCCATCTTTTCATGTTCTCCATGTGTGTGTGAATCTGTCTTATCTATCTATCTAATCTATGTATCTACCCCTACTGTATTTTCCACTCCATGCATCTGGTGAAGTGGGTTTTAGCCCATGAAAGCTTATGCCCAAATAAATTTGTTAGTCTCTAAGGTACCTAGTCTCTAAGTATTCCTAGTTCTTTTTATTTAAGTAAATGAGAACCTTAACGAGTAAAAAGGATTTTAAGAACTTAACGACTGCTATACAAGATCAAGCCAGTGGCCCATCTAGTAGTAGTCTGTCTCTGACAGTGGCCAGTATCAGATATTCTAGAGAATGGTTCAAGAAGCCAACTGTGTAGTAGCCTGTTCATAAGGGAAGATTCTTCCTAACCTCAGACAGTTAGTAATGGACTTGTGTCTTAGAGCATGATGACTTACACTGGCTATAAATGTGTAAGGGGTCTAAGAGCAGATGTTCTCATATATCCATATAAATGCCCAGTCACTTCTTAAATCCTACTAATCTCTTGGCTTCAGTATTCAAGAGCCTGATCTGGTTTATTTGCCTGAGACACACACTTTCATAAAACAACTTCCTCTTACCTACATTTTTTCAAGTAGTATTTACGTTATTCTTTAGCTGAGGCAATACTAGTATGTTTGGGTTTTTAGGCCAGAGCCATAATGTGTTTTGGCCCTAGAAAGTTGTGTTCCTTGTGTGAGCTCCAGCCTGGGAATCGAAATTCAACATAAGCTTAATTTGGGATTGCAGAATGGAGAAATTCTGTCGCTGACCTTGACTTTTTCATGTGAGCAAAATGGGCAGATGAAAAATGGTCTTCCTGTGAATCTGGCATGTGATTAGAGATCTTTAGCAACTCTAGCTGTGTATGTGCATATCTGCAGCTGCTGTCCTTCTGGTCTGTTTGACATAAACATAATATTAATGTACATTTTAATTTGAAATAACTCTTAGGACATTGTGTGGACAGTGAAGACCTTATAGTGTCAATTTCTCCTATCCAATGGAGAACAGTCTCAAATTAGGCTTTTTGGAAAGTCAGTGTCTGAGCATTATGCAGATTGCTTTGTAAAAGCAACAGAAGCCCATAGTGTTTTTGGTCAGTCGAGAAATAGCTTAAAGCATTTGCCTTTACAGTCGTAAGAAATGTACTAGTTGGGTAACGCACACATTTAAGGATTAAGACTACACTTCTAAATCCAACTTCATGTGCTTTTTGAGAGACAAGGTGGGTGAGGTAATTTTACTGGACCAACTTCTGTTGGTGAGAGAGAGAGAGAGAGAAGCTTTTGAGCCACACAGAGCCCTTCTTCATATATGGGAAAGGTACTTCGAGCGTCACAGCTAAATGCGAGGGGGAATAGATTGTTTAGACTAAGTAGTTACCACATATTGTAAGAGACTATTCAAGGCAGAGTGGTCCGTTAACATTTCTTCAGTCATAGGACAAAATGAGGGGGGTTCGTGGGTTACAGATTGTTACAATGAGCTATAAATCCAGTGTCTCTGTTCAATCCATGATTTTTAGTGTCTAGCAGAGTTATGAATTTAAGCTCCCAGGCTCGTCTTCTGAAAGTGGTGTGCAGGTTTCCTTTGAGGACTGATAGGTCAGACACAGCGATCGCTTTGTGAAAAGAGTTCACCCACTGGTGACAGGGTGTTTTTGTGTTTTATCATTTTCCAGATGCTCTGTCAGTAAAGTTTTATGTGATGTCCTTTACGGAGTTGAATAGAACAGAGGGACCTGCTACTTTCCTCATCGTATATCTTAATTAGCAGAACTCAGCTTTGGAGAATATTAAGACATATAGGTGAATAACATTAACAAATAAACTACAGGTGGTTCAAATCCAAAAGCATGGAACTACAGGTAGTTCAAATCCAAAAGCCAAGCATAGTGGATCCCCACGGCCTATCTTCCAGTAGCCCCAGCTTTCCCCTGGGACTTTATTTCCCTTTTCCTATCTCAAGGATTCTCTGTAGGACTGACGGGGAATGAAGTGTGATCCTATTGTACCCATCCTGTCTACTCCTGCCATTGGCCAGCCCATTCTCAGTACTTGGAACTAATTTTAACGTGCTCTTTGACACTGACTGTATTTTAAGTTGATTGGGTCTCCTTTGAAAACACTTAGCATCTTCTCCCTAAGGTACTTACTAACGATCATTGTCGGGCCTTGTATTATTACTTCCTCGAGTCTCCTTTCTTTTCCTGGCATTGGAGTGCCCTTCAATTTGTTTTTATTCATCTCAAATTCTGAGCCTGGATAGCTCTTGTAATTATTGGATTTGATCCTGGTTTTGAATGTTATGCCGGGCCCCAAGCACCTTGCCCAGCAGGAGCTTCGGAAATAAAATTATTATAATTCTTGGCAGAGGCGGAGCGCTGTGTGGTGCTTCCACTGCACCTGCCTGCATTATCCCTGAATCAATTAGTCCTCCTTTGATGGTAAGTAAATGGATTCTTCAATTCAAAAACCAAAAAAGACAATTTAGAATTCTCCAGTAAATTACAAACCGTGATCTGGGCTGGAACCTCTTACTGGTGTCCATCTGAAACAAGTTGTTCTTAAAGTGTGTAAATCAGCATTCTGAAGAATGGAGAGTTTGGGCCGATTCGGAGTGCTTGATTCTCCACCGGCTTCCATCTTGTGTAGTCACCTAAATCGGTTCAAAGTGGGTGTAAAATGCTACCAAACCAGCATGGCGGCATTTCTACAGCCACGGTGCACAGATGTAACTGATTACACAAAGGTGCAAACAGAGGTGACTCACACCCTGGAGAACAGCTTTCTGGTGTAATGTAGGAAGGAGGAATGGGCTGGGTGGAGGCAGTGCAAGGTTTGAGGCAGATGCATCTCTCTTCCCCCTCACCTCTTTCTGGCCCCTTGGGAGATTCTGTGCAGGAGGGGGGTGGAAATTAACGGAAGGTTGTGGCGTCTTCCATGGAGCTCTCGTCAGGAGTACGGAGATAGCCAGTGGTGGGAGAGTTTCTGATAACAACAGTTTCAATGTAACAAAGGTGTGTGGGGACAGGTTGCCGGGGACCAGAGCCAGTGCAGGGGGACTAGGAATCTGCCACATTTAGAGGTCGATTTTGCAGCGTTTTTTCCTACGCTGTGGCAAACCCCATCTCCCTTGCCCTCCCAAGAGGAGGATATGGAGGATCCTCACGGACCGTTCTTCCTCAGACCCCGCTTCTCAAGTTTTCCATGGGAGGTGATTATCTGGCCTCTGGTAGGATTAATACACAGCTCTACTGTGCATGCTTTAAGATTTTTAATTACAGGTGACATATCCCTGATTGATCCGATTTTAAATACTACCTTCAGCAATGTATGCATGTTAATTAAGAGCAAAGAATCTATTTTATATTGCTCGGTACAGGCTTTGCATTAGAAAGTGAAACTGCCCTGAGGGACAGCCTGAGGGGCCAGCAAAAATAAGTTGCCTGGTAGACACGGAGCCTAAATTTGATCTCTCTTAGGCTATGTCCACACTACAGCTTATGTTGGCATAGCTTATGTCCAATAAACCAGCCCCTCGAGTGATGTAAGTTACACCAACATAAGTGCAGTGTGGACAGCGCTATGCTGGCAGGAGAGCTTCTCTCGCCGACACAGCTACCGCGGCTCGCGGGGCTGGAATAGTTAAGCCGGTGGGAGAGCTCTCTCTCATCAGCTTAGAGTGGCTACATTAGAGCGCTTCCAGCAGTGCAGCTGCACCGATGCAGCTGCACCACTGTAAGCTCTCTAGTACAGCCATAGGCCTTATTTATACTGGGGATCTACTCCAATAAAAGCTTTGGTTGGCCAGCCTCTCTGGGGTAAAGCCACTGCAAGCAGCAATTTGCATCAGCAGAGCTTGTCTCAGCTTCAAGTACGTGTAAAGTGTACACATGCAGATTGCGGTTTATGGTATTGCCAGCCTACGTTGGGGATTTTCATTCATTGGTGGCTGGCCACCAATGGGAGAAATCCCTAGTGCAGACAAGGTATTACACCAGTGTAATTTCATTGAAATCAAAAGGTTAAAACTGGAAAACAAAATTGTACAGGAAAACTCAAAGGGACCTTTTAAAGGGGTTCCTTTAAAGAGATGCTGTCAACTTAAATTTGGAACCAGATTTAAAATTTAGAGCGGAAAAAAATCAGCAAGAGTTCATATAAGTTAATTTAAAATAAAATCCAATGAAATCAGTAATTTTTTAACAACTAGTTCCCCTGCAATTTTTAAAAGCCAAACATTACGCAAAAGTGAAACTAGCGTAATTGATTTTCATTGTTCACTGAGAGAAATACCAAAAGTAAACCATGAGCACAGTAAAGGCAAGTAAATTGGATTTGAAAAATTCCCTTACTTCTAATATTCTGAGGTATGGCTAGCACATTTTTACCGGTGGTGTTTGTTAATATATGATTAAGTTGAGTGACCATTTAAGACAGCGGGTTACTGATTGGAGGTGGCTTTTACTGCAGGTTTCACTCTATTTATTTACTGCCGGCAGGGTAATAATCCTATTAAAATGTGTGATACTATGTGCCAATGTCACCCAAGCTGGTGCAGGGGGATGTAATTGACACCGTGTTTTGAAAGTTGATCCTCGCACAAAGCTGAGTTTATCTATCTCTGTGTGTACATGTTTCACCGTCTTTCCTATTAAAAATAAATAAATAAATGGCACACTTGCTTAACCTAGGGGAGTGAATCGGAGCACTACATATATTTTATGGACGTATCCCCAAAAGCTTAGATCCTGGGCTGAGAAATCCAAGCAGCAGCTGTACTTAATGATTACTGTGTGCTAATAGATCAGCAACATCACTAATGATTCAATTGCAGGCTCAACAGATTTTCAAAGTGAAGAGCTAGAAGGATACGGCACAAGGAGAGAGGGCTCTCCTAGGGCCAGGAGAATTTTGAAACTGCGGGGGTGGGGAGAAATATGCCTTCTCCTTACTGTAGGAACACAAGTGGGCTAGGAGCAGCTCTGGGGAAAGATAACACAAGCAAAAGCAGTTTTTACGTAAACTGGGCTGTGATGTGCAGTGCAGTTACCACTTTGTTTCATGGCTGCTTAGTTTGAGAGAAAATACAGGGAGATTATATAGTGATTCTAGGCAATGCAGGGAGGCATTAGGCAGTTTTGGAGATGGATAGCCAAAAAACTGTAAGGTTGGTCTTTATCCTGCAGTTTACATGAAGGATCATTCTTGTATTCATTGCAACAGAATATTGGCTGTTCTCTGTCATGGGAGATGCTACCTGATGGGTCTAGAAACTCAGGAGATTATTTGTTTTCTGGAACGTCTGCTAACCCTACTTGGATGGGGAAGGCTAGTGATGTGAGACAGGTTTGTAGGAATGGTCCCTGAGGGGGCCCATGAGCTTAGCCAGCTACCTGACAGTTTTATTGGATTAGCAGATTAATGACACTGCTAGGATCTGAGTCTGCCTAAGATTACATAAAAACATCAGGATAAACTGGGATACTCTTTGTTTTCAGGGACATGTCCTATTGGAACTGTAAGTAAATGAGACTGAGCACCTGCCTTCAGTCACCCGCAAAAGTATGCAGATAGACACTGAAAAGTGTGTGTGCAAGAAGGGGCATCGAGAATAAGCAAATTGCAGTTCAAAAAGATATTCTTGGGATGTTTGAAACAAAGATGGGTAAATGAACGTATTTCAGCGCATGTTACATACTTCAGCTGATGATCATGTCGCAGCATGGGCCAGAAGAGTTGAGCTAGCATTGAACTTTGAGCTCATATTCTAAGTGGACTATGGAAAGCAGAATAAGAGGATCTGATTCCCTGTTGCCTTCCACCATGTACAGTCATTTACTCCAGTGTAATGCGAGTGCAAAATGGATGTTAAATGTGAATATTCCGATCTGGTGGCATTTTACGGTTGCTTTGTGAAAGAGCTTTTAAGGACTTTTCGTTGCTCGAAGTGCAGAAACTGTGGGAAATCTTCATGAGGAGAAAAGGAATGAATTGGAGCCGGGGTTTTGGGTCAGAACCCTCTCTAATTCTAATGGCTAAAATGAATATGCTTCCTAACATTGTAAGAATGTAGATCCGTACCTGGATTTCACAGTTCAGCATCACTTCTAGTCTGTACAGGGAAAAAATGTTGGAACAGGTTTATAATCTGATAACCACAAACTAACCTGCTTCTTTTGATGGGAAGTCTCTCTTGTGGAGAGGAGGAAAGGAGGGGCAGATGGCATGATCCAGGGGACAGGGCACCACACTGGGAGTCTGTAGATCTGCATTCTGTCTCCTCTCTGCCATTAACTTGCTTTGTGACCTTGTTCAAGACCCTTCATCTCTGTGCCTCAGTTTACACCACTGTGAAATGAGGCTATGGATAAATGCTATCCATTTGCAAATATTGTTGTTCTAGAGCAGGGGTTCTCAAACTGGGAGTCAGGACCCCTCAGGGGGTCATGAGGATATTACCTGGGGGGTCGTAAGCTGTCAGCCTCCACCCCCAAGCCCCGCTTTGCCTCCAGCATTTATAATGGTGTTAAATATATAAAAAAGTGTTTTTAATTTATTAGAGACTCAGAGGCTTGCTATGTGAAAGGGGTCACCAGTACAAAAGTTTGAGAACCACTGTTCTAGAGACACTATATTACCCTCTTGGAAAAACCTTATAGGGTTGAATGGAAATGAAACTAATAGTTCTATAGAAATTCTTGGTGTGGGTGAGAGTCCAATAAAAGTATATAGCAGAGAGAACTTTTGCTATAGACTGCTTTAAAAACTCCCCGGAAGAGTTATTCTCACGGTGACCGGTATTTACAAGTGCTGAAGGAATATCAACCGTTTCCTTCCCTGCAGTAATTTCTTCTATTTTCAAAAAGAAAAGGAGTACTTGTGGCACCTTAGAGACTAACCAATTTATTTGAGCATGAGCTTTCGTGAGCTACAGCTCACTTCATCGGATGCATACCGTGGAAACTGCAGCAGACTTTATATATACACAGAGAATATGAAACAATACCTCCTCCCACCCCACTGTCCTGCTGGTAATGTGGGGTGGGAGGAGGTATTGTTTCATATTCTCTGTGTATATATAAAGTCTGCTGCAGTTTCCACAGTATGCATCCGATGAAGTGAGCTGTAGCTCACGAAAGCTCATGCTCAAATAAATTGGTTAGTCTCTAAGGTGCCACAAGTACTCCTTTTCTTTTTGCGAATACAGACTAACACGGCTGTTACTCTGAAACCATTCTTCTATTTTGTCTCCCATCTATTTGGCTGACAGCTAATATGCCTTGCACTGATCCTGGAATTCTGAATCCACAAAAATGACAGGACAAAAGAATATGTGGAGTTCTTAACAGAAGTCATAAGTATTAGATGGAAAAGCTATATTGCTCGCAATAGGTGGTCTGTGTATATTTTCCTCTTCCCTTTAAACAGATCAATTTCCAGAGATTGCTTCACAGTTACGAAGCAATTCAGTTAATTAACGTTTTCAGTCAGAATGATCCTTATGCACTTGGGATTACGAGCATTTTCCTGCCTCATACAGAGCTTGGTGCTCCATGGAATGCTGTGTAACTGAAAAAATGATGCTCTCAGATTTTCCTCGTACAAAGACATCCAGAACCCCAATATCTCAAAGCAGAACTCAGGCAAAGTGCTCCGTTTGACCTGGCTTCGGGTGGCAGCCAGTGTGGGGGGCCAAGTACTCTGGAAGCCATTCAGGGAAACTGAGCAAATTTAGCAAAAGTATTGGGCTTGAAATGAGCTGAGTTGCGCAGCCCTAATTACAAATGGATGACCTGTTTCTGGCAGTTTGTCATGATAATGACCTTTGAAAGCTTGTTCAAACTGTTTTCATTGCACTCAGACAGGAATGTTGTGTTCTTTGCCCAATCCCCTAAAACCTTTGTTTTAGCTACTGGCAGCTTTATTTTTTTTGGGTGATATTTGGGGGTGGGGTCTGAAGAGAGAAATTAGAGATGAAACCAGGGATGGGCCTGAGCCAAAACCTTAACTCTGAACTTCTACAAATGGCTCCTATCTCTGTTAGGATCTGAATAAAACCCCAGATTTGAGTGTCCTTTAAGTGTATGCCTGTGTCTGTGTGCAAAATCCTAGAGAGGAACATTGCTGATCTCCGAGAAGGGTTCTGAATCTTGCTCTAAACTCCCGGGTTCAGGCTGGCCTCTAATAAAAATCACCCAGCCGCTCAACTGTGTTCAGTCAAATGTCAACTTTCTTCAAGCAGATCAGAATATAGGTCCAGCAGATACTGTAAATAACACTGACCCATTGGTTAGGCTGCCCAGCCCATCTTAAGGCATTTCTAAAGCCTGGTCTACAAACATTTTTGGTATGTTTTTGGTTAGGGGTGTGATTTTTTTTTTTAATAGAGAAATAGTTAATTTTCTAAAAAAAACTCCTAATGTGGGCATAGTTATACCGATATAAAGGTTCTTATATGGGTATAGCTTATTCCTGTAGAAAGATGCCTGTCACCTGGATGTCTAGATGCTGTACAATTAAGTATCTGTCTATAGAACAAAAATGCTGCAGTTTCGCTCTGCTCCCCAATAAACAGGGGTCTGTGGATGTAACTTTGTTGTAGGTACCCTTCCTATAGGAAGGCTCTCTTGAAAAGGCCTGTTTCGACTTAACACACTAGCTAAACACAATATTGTGGGTGTGGCAAAATTATAGGAGCATGCTCTTGAATTCACGTTTTACATAACTAGACACAAATCCCTGATTTAATGGACTGTGGCTTCAGACCTAAACCTATTCTTAAACTGTCACCCCCGACTTAACATTTCAGTAGCTAAAAGATGTTACTAAACGATGATGACAAAAAAATTAGGGTAACATTATAGATCTCATTTTAAAATCACAAAAAAGCCTACAGGAAATTCAGCTTTAAGGCTGGAAACCACACCATTGATGCATCATTGGGGTGATTTTATTTTGTCGTCAAAACAGGGCATTTTTGCCAGCAAAAGTTGCATCACAGTGTGTACGCATTCACTGTTTTGTTGACAAAAGCTGTCTTTTCCGGACAATACTCTGTAGTGTAGACAAGGCCTAACACTCTTGTCACTAGGACCTTGGCTACGCTTGCAAGTTACAGCGCAATAAAGGAGCCCCGGGCGCGCTAGCTCACTTCTCATCCAAACTGGCAAATCACGTAGAGAGCTCTGACTCCGTGGTACCAGCAGCATTGTAGCTCCACCTCAGCGAGTGGAATAACGTTTGCTGCGCCCCCACTGGAGTGCCGCAGCGCCAGAGCGGACGAGGTGTTGCATTACTGTGCTCTGATCAGCCTCCGGAAACGTCCCATAATCTCCTTAAGTCAAGTGGCCACTCTTCTCATTGTTTTGAACTTGCTGTAGGAATGCGGCTATGCCCTTTGGAAGCTCCGATTCTGACAGCCGGCATGTTTATCTGCTCCGAGACAAAGCAGCCATTACTGTGGAATGCTGTGTGTGAGAGAGAGAGGTGGAGGGGAGAGGGGGTCTGCTGCTGTCTGAACTTACAAGACAGCATGCTGACATGCTCTCAGCTGCCCCCAAACCCACTCCCTCTCCCTCCACATACACACAACACACTCCCTGTCACACTCCAACCCCACCCCCCCATTTGAAAAGCATGTTGCAGCCACTTGCATGTTGGGATAGCTACCACAATGCAGTGCTCTCTGTGGCCATTACAAGAGCTGCTAACGTGGCCACGCCAGTGCGCTTGTAGCGGTCAGTGTGGACAGATTGCAGTGCTTTCCCTACTGCGTTCTACGAAGGTGGGTTTAACTCAAAGCTCTCTACATCTACAAGTGTAGCCATGCCCTAGGTATGTAAAGATTCTCCCACGTCAGACTCCTGCGGTGTTCATCTTATTCACATGCGCATAGGTAATCTGTCGTACAGTGTGTTATGCATTTCCCTCTGAGCCTGATCCACAGAGGATACTAGACTGCTTCACCCATGGGTCTCAACCAGGGGTATGCGTACCGCTAGGGGTATGCAGAGGTCTTCCAGAGTTACATCAACTCATCTAGATATTTGCCTAGTTTTACAACAGGCAACATTAAAAGTACTAGTGAAGTCAGTACAAACTAAAATTTCATATGACTTGTTTATACTTTTCTATATACTGTACACTGAAATGTAAGTAGAATATTTATATTCCAATTGATTTATAATTATATGGTAAAAATGAAAAAGTGAGCAATTTTTCAGTAAAAGTGTGCTGTGACACTTTTTTTGTATTTTTATGTCTGATTTTGTAAGCAAGTAGTTTTTAAGTCAGGTGAAACTTGGGGTACGCATGACAAAGCAGCCTCCTGAAAGGGGTACAGTAGTCTGGAAAGGTTGAGAGCCACTGAGCCATACGGCTTAGTCCTTCAGCTCAAGCTGTAGTGGTCCTGCTCTTTGTTCTGGAGGTCATAGTTACAATCCCCGATGATGACTAGGTTGACAATTGTTGCACAGATAAATGTAGCTGTTACTGTTTGTTTTTACTCTTTCTAAAACTAATGATATAAAGTTGTTTTTAAAAAAGCTGCAATGATCTCTGAGAAACTAGCCTATTAAATCCTAGTGAGATTTACAGCAGGCCCTGTAAGTAATAACTTTTCTAAATGAAGTTATTTATATATTCCAAGGCACTAGATTAAATCCTAGATTACAAGAATCGGTAGGCAGGCCTGTTATTTGTTAGACCAGAGGTGGGCAAACTAAGGCCCGCGAGCCACATCTGGCCCACGGGACCCTCCTGCCCGGCCCTGGAGCTTCTGGCCCCTCCCCTGCTGCTCCTCCTCCTCCCCCGCAGCCTCAGCTCACTGAGCCGCCGGCGCCATGCTCTGGGCAGACGGCTGCGAGCTCCTGGGGCAGCGCAGCTGCAGAGCCTGGCCTGACCCGGTGCTCTGCGCTGCACGGTGCGTGGCCGGCTCCAGCCGGGCGGTGGAGCTGTAACGTCGCCAGCCACCGGCGCTCCAGGCAGCGCAGTAAGGGGGCAGCGTGGGGCGGGGGGGAGGGTGTTGGATAGAGGGCAGGGGAATTGGGACGGTCAGAGGGCAGGGAACCAGGGGGTTGAATGGGGGCAGGGGTCCCGGGGGGAGCAGGAAAGGGGGGGGCTGGATGGGGCGGCGGGGAGCAGTGGTTCTGGGGGCAGTCAGGGAGAAGGGGTGGTTGGATGGGGCAGGGGTCCCGGGGCAGTCAGGAATGAGAGGAGGGGTTGGATGGGGCAGCAGGGGGCAATTGGGGTGGGGGTTCTGGGGGCGGTCAGGGGATGGGGCAGGGGTCCCGGGGGGGCCATCAGGGAATGGGGGGGTTGGATGGGGCAGGAGTCACAAGGGGGTGGGCGCATCAGGGAGCGAGAAGCGGGGGTGGGGGGGAATAAGGGGCAGTGGCCAGGCCACGCCTGGCTGTTTGGGGAGGCACAGCCTCCCCTATCTGGCCCTCCATACAATTTCCAAAACCTGATGCAGCCCTCAGGCCAAAAAGTTTGCCTGCCCCTGTGTTAGACCCTGATTCAGCGAGGTATTTAAGTATGTGCCAAACTTTAATCATTTGACTAGTCTCAGTGAAGTCAATGCGACTGCTGATGTGCTGGAAGTTAGGCACATGCTGACATATCTTGCTGAACGGGGGGGTCTTGGGGTGGTACAGTTTCGAAAAGTGACTCTCAAAAGTGGCTTTATAGGGCTCTGTGCTTGTCTCAGTGTCTCCAGATCAAATGTACTCTGCTCACAGTTAAAGAGATGCTTTCTCTATCTGCCAGCCTTGCAAGCTCCGCCTGGGGATGGGAGTATCAAGTGAGGTCTTTTCCTTCTCATGGTTCATAGCTAGCACTAGACATTCTGCAGGACAAAATCTGCCCTCAGTGACACTGATGCAACCCAGTTGCTGTCAGTGGGTTTGCACAAGTGTAACTGATTGAAACTTAGCATACAATTTTGTTGATAATCCACAAGCAAGAGTACAGTCCTGCTCACTCTTTCAAGTGTACTGACTGTCGGGCTGTATGGAGTAATAAATAAGTAAAATCCTCTTTTTTTTTTTTTTTTTTAAAGGAGCCAGCAGATGAGCCTCAGTGTACTTGGAAACTTCTGCTGAGGTAAGAAGGTGCCATTTCTACAAAAAGAAAAGGAGTACTTGTGGCACCTTAGAGACTAACAAATTTATTTGAGCATAAGCTTTCGTGAGCTACAGCTCACTTCATCGGATGCATTCCGATGAAGTGAGCTGTAGCTCACGAAAGCTTATGCTCAAATAAATTTGTTCGTCTCTAAGGTGCCACAAGTACTCCTTTTCTTTTTGTGAATACAGACTAACACGGCTGCTACTCTGAAACCTGTCATTTCTACAGAGTCACTCTTTTCAGAAAAGAACTGCCTTTAAAAAATATAATCCCAAAAAGGAAGTGTGTGTATATTGGGGGAGGGAAGGAGAGGGCAGAGAATATGGAGTAGAACCTAAGACAAAATGGAATAAACATCTGAATGATAATGTACAAGTCTTTCATGTGATTCTCCAGAATCCTGTCCTCTACTGGTTGGCATGTCATTACTGGCCCTGATTAAGTGTGATCATGTTTACTTCTGGTGGTTGCATCCTACTGGGAGATTAGACCTGGGAAAGGAGGGGAAGAGAGACAGAAAATGAGAGGTGAGATGGGGGGGCCTGACTTTTTCTACTACTTGTGTAGTCACTTACACTCGTGCAAAATGGATGTACAGTTCTACCAGAGCAAAATGGTCGTTACACCCACATTGCATAGTTGTAAATGCAAGATATGAGGCAGTTTGGAATTCTATCCAGGGGAATACAGGGCAAGAATGGATTTGTGATGCCTTTGTTCTATGCAACCGAAAGTATAGGATTGCCTTTCCTCTAAGTTGTTGTTTGGAAACCCTCTCACATCTCTGGATATTCAGCCTTATCATCAAGCTGATATTTAAGATCATAAGCATACAAAGATGCATCTGCATCTGCCGGCTACTAACAAAAGTAGGTCTGAGAGAAGAGATGAACTTTTCTTCCCTTCTTTGTCACTGCCAACTTTTCTTCCAGATGGGTCTCATTTGGGAAGCTCCTGGGGCTGAAAGCTTATGTTGAGGAAGAACCGTATGCATTTGAAAGAAACTCCAGATAACAGGGGTAAAACTACTCAAGCTCAGTCTTCATATGCAGTATTACTGTGTGCTACTGTCACACAAGCTTTTGTACTTAAGGCTTTCTGTACCTAATTGCCATATTAAAACCTTATCTGCATTTTTCCTGAGGGGTGGTGCAACAAGTGAAATCCAGGTTCAGATGTGCTTTCTGCAAATTAGTACAGATGACTAGTTTAAAAACTTTTTTTTTTAATTTCTTTTTTAGAGAGGTAGCTTGGTTGTGTGTGTGTGTTAAACAAGATTAGGGCTTGATCCAAGTCAAGGGAAAGAATCCTAATAGGAACTGGATCATAGGTTTCATACAGAAACTTGGTGCTAGCTACATTGGGGAGCAGGAGAGGAAGGATAGTCCCCTGATTAGGGCACTAGTCTTTGGACTTGGAAGACGTGCATTCCATTCCCTGCTCCACCTCAGTCTTCCTATTTGACTATGGCCAAGTCTCTCTCTACCTCAGTTGCCTATCTGTAAAATGGGATAATAGCACTGAAGATGTTGTGAGGATAAATACATTAAGAAAAAAAAGTGTGGTGTTCTTATACTGTACTCATCATCATAGTGCTCATATGCCAGGGTTATTGGGGCCATAGAATATCCTGAAATAAGGGAGGGAACAAAATTTGGCTACCTGGTGCTTGACAGTAACACCCACAAAATCTGTGAAGAGGCCACTCTGCAGATCTTCCAACTGCAGATGCATTCTGGGTTTTGGCAGAGGGTCTGTATGCTTGTGAGTATGTTCCTGTTGATTCTGCAGTGATACGTAAAAATCTCCAAAATGGAGGATTGTATCAGGAACTGGTTGGGAGGGAAATGATATTGGTGGTGAGAATATGGATGAAAGATGACGCTACTCTTATATCTTACATTGTGTGTGCACACCCATCTGGAAGGCATTTTCAAAGGGGGTCAGAACCTGGCCCTTAATTTTAAGTATTGTGGGTCAGAGAGGCTAAATTCTGCTACACAGCTGATCTGGAGCTTTCAAAGATCTAGGTCTGTGTGGACTGTAAGAAATAGTGTCAGGTAATACAGCAATGGGCTACTCTGCAGATTTCTCAGAAGCCAAGTCGCTAAACTGACTCCTGGAAGTGAGCACACGGGGTTGAACATCCTCACTCTTGGCCAGTGCAGAAGAAAGTTCTGTTTGAAGCGGTGAGGGCATTGAAAGCAGTGAGCCTTTCTTGTTAAACTGTAAACTAGAAGCACTAGAGATGATATAAGGCGTCACAGGCACTAAGCTTTCAGAGGTTGCCTTTTAATTCACTTCAAGAGCTAGGCACCATTGAAGATACTGAAACATAGTATTATATAGATCCTGAAACACTGAGAGGCAACATGGTCCAGTGGATAGGGAGTCAGACTGGGATTCAGGAAACCTGCCTTCTGTTCCTGGCTCTGCTGCATGACCGTGGGAAAAGTAACCTTTCCCCCTCCTTAGTTTTGCCTTTTTAGATTGCAAGCTCTTTGGGGCAGGGACTGTCTATTACTAGGTGTTTTGTTCAGTATGTAGCCCAGTGGGGCCCCGATTTCATTTGGGGCTTCTAGGTGCTACTGTAATACAAAGAATAATAGTTTTTGGTGTATATGTTTGATACCTTTCTGTGACAATGACCAACTATTGGATTATGTCCATCTGATCTCTGAGTAAATAAAATATCACTGTATATTTCTCATTCAGCCTATTTCTTCAAATGTAAATTACTTATGGAAAAATAATCCTGCCTTCATGTGAGTTCTTTAATCCAGTGTTTATGTGGAAGTCTCTTTAGCATTTGATAACCGTGCGATTTTCAGCAGAAATGCTTTTGCTTCATTTAAATCAGAACCTGTCTTGTCATTTCAACAGTGCGCTCACATTCCCTCTTATGCCCCTGTTCCAAAATGAGTCCTAATTCAATCCCCAGAAGATCCACTGTCAAGTTTCCCCTTGGCTACTTTTTTTTTAAATCATTGTGCCAAGGACCTTTTCTGATAGCTGGAGATTCAGTGTTGAATATTACATATTGTTGCCTAGGCACTGCATTGATTACTTAAATGGCTGTGACCTGGTTTGCAAAAGAGGGGCTGATCCTGAAATGTGTGGAGCACCTGCTACTCCAGATAAAGGTGCACCTGAGGATCAGGCTCTCAGATCCCAATCCTGTGCTCATTGAAATCAGTGATTGCAGTGGGAGAATAATCGCTCTCTAAGGGGATACTGCGCTAAAATGCATTTCATACGAGTCAAAACATCAGCCGCCTGTCACTTTAGTCCTCACAGGAGGAGGGTTGGAGCAAGGCTAAACAGGTTTGTTTGAATGTTGCCCTGGAGGAAAACTGCCATCTATCTTAGACAGCCAAACATATAGTTACTACCTAGGAGTAGAGAGCATGGGCAGGTGCCCTCAAGCCAGGGGCAGGAGAGCTTTCCTGGGTATCAATAATGTTACAGTCTGTATGTACCCAGCGCGCCCATGCAGGAAAAGTGAATGTAGCTGTTGGCTCCCTGTTCAGAGGGGTAGATCAGAATGTCCCCCAGCTATGTCGTCTCTTTCCTATGCTGCTTCTCCTGGATCAAGCTGCTGGTGGCCATATTTATTCTTCTGTGGCTGCTTTGGGTTGCTCCGTAAGAGATGAATAGCTGTATACCAGTAATATATTCCTTTATGAATGAAAGATTCATTCCATCCCTAGGGTTTCCTAATGAGAACGTCTGTTAAGGATCTTGATTAACACACACTAACAATTCTACTATCTATACTAAAGCTCCATGAGTTGAATTTTCAGAAATTCAGGGAGACTTGTGCTCCAAACTCAGGTGCTTTTGAAAATCTCATAGCAGATTCCTACTTGCCAAGGGCAGGTGGGTTTTTCAGTCCTTGCTCAGGGAGAATCATGTATCCAGGTTGAATTCTTTTGTTCTGTATACTGTCCACAGAGTGCAGTCCTATATTTCCAGCCTATGTAATTTTTATTGTCAGTTATGGAAAGCGCTGTGTGAGCTTTCTGGAACGTACTGCATTATCTCTGCTTTGCTAAATGGCGGCAGCCTTCTGCAAACAGCTACTACTGGAAACTTAAAGATGCAGTACATAGAAAGGAGTAAGTTAAATGGCTAGTCATGGTTTGAGCTGGGCAAAAGTTTTTGGATGAATAGTTCACCAAAAACTGCAGTTTTGGGTTGACTGAACTTGGGAATAGTTCCAGGTCAAACTGATCAAATGGTTTCTTCCAGGGCGGAAAAATGACCTTCCCCCCACCCCAAGGGTGGAATGAAACATTGACTTTTCATTTCAAAATGAAATTTGTTTTAAAATTTAGCAAGATTTATTTTAAAAAATGAAGCCAAAAAATAACCAAAACCATGGGGGGAGGGGGAGAGGAGGAATTGTTTTGGGTCAAACAATGTCTAATATTTTTTTTCCAAAGTTCAGCCACCAAACTAAAAACTAAATTATTCAATCAGCTCTAGTTATGGTTAGCCCTGGAATAAATCAGAACCAGTTGATGTGACGTGAAATGCAACAGTCCTTTTTCTACACAGAATGCAAGTAATGTTTTAACATCTTATTTGTCACCTGTTCTAACACAGCATTTTCCAATGTGGGCAAGCAGGTTTTACATCAGTTGAGCTTTACCTTACCTTCAAACCCTCTTCCTGAAGACCTTCAAAACTCAACTGGTTACAGAAACAATTTTATTTTCTGGGAAACGGTCCTCCAAGAAGGATAGATACAGGATATAGATGTCCTAGTAGACAATTTCCATCTCCAGTGCTGTTCTTTGATCCTGTTCTTAATAGCTGACAGTTGGAAGGAAAGAATCTAAGCACCTTTAAAGAGACACTGGGGATTGTTGAATAGTTATTGATGACATGTTGCAGTTCTACTGATGTTGGACACAAACACTGCTGCTTGAGTTTGACTGTTGAATAGGTTTGCAGCATGCTGTTCTACTGGCTTGTTTCATGGTACACCTTTAAACAAAATCAGAAACAGCCACTCCCACGAATTTGGAAATTCCAGAATATTTTTTTAGCCGTTGAACTGAATAGCTGCAAAATAAACACACAGGATCTGCATTTCAGAAGGTATTAGCATGCCATCTTTCTTGTGCCAATAATAAAGGGACCCTGTCAGCTAGTTTTAGGCTCAGTTTCATGTTTGTGGGATGTAACGTAATGGGACAAATCGTGAGATGATTTCTTGGGCAAAATTTGCATTGCCAAGAACCTTTAAAATGGTGCACTGTTAACCTGACCTGGCAGGAAATTATCTCCAGCTAAGGTGGGAGAGCTCTACTTCTGGAGATGATGCTGCAGGTCAATGGCAGAACTGGGAATAGAACCTGGGGCCTGGCGTTCACCTAAAATTAGATTGACCTAGCTGCATTGCTCAGGGCTGTGAAAATGTTCTTGTCCGGTGTGATGTAATTACATTGCCCTAACCGCCAGTGGCAGCTAGGCCAACACAGGAGTTCTTCTGATGACCTAGCTACCGCCTCTTGGGAGAGGTTGATTTGCTACATGATGGAAAAGAACACTTCTGTCCATGTAGGAAGCATATACGCTACAGTGCTATGTCCTGACATAGTAAATTTTGTCTTTGTAGACTGGTTCCTTTGCAGAGCCATATGGATACAACACCAACTTGGAAAACTTGGTGGTTGTATTTGAAGAACCATATGCAGTGTTTTTGTTTGCCCAGAACCAGCTACTCTATCCAAAAGCAGTCCTTCTCCAGTGGTAGTTGTGATTGAGGGCCTCATGGTAAGAACCCAGTTGTACTCATTCATCAAACAGCCATGTGCTTCCTAGTTAAACAGTGGAGTTTGCATATTGTCACATTTCCAGTGACTGAAACTGTGTCAATCCAGTGTGATAGATGGGCTTGTAGCTTTTTTTAGGAGAGCATGCTTCTGAGGGTAAATATAGCGTGCACAGATGTTAAAAACTAAGGATGCTTCTCAGAGGATTTAAACAGCAGGTGAATGTTGCTGGTCTTTGTGCCATGACCCTTTTTTATTTCAACTGTTTAAATGCAAATTGCTTCCCTCCCCTCCTTTTAACACCATCTGTTATCCCACAGACTTAGACTATACTAGGGTGTACTTTTGAGAGGGAAGGGAAAACAGCTCCCTGGAGCTTCTAGAGAAGCATAAAGAATCTGATTTCATCCACCACAAAAAACTTGAGGTCTTGTTCTATTGATTGCTTTTATCCATATTTTACACAATTGGTTGTTGCCATTAGGAGATGAAAACCCAAGATGTGAATAAATATCATCTCCTCTTGAGGGCCTCATTACATCTTCCTTCAGTGTGCATTATAACATAGTATGTGGTGTTGGCATGATGACACACATGTAGCAAATGAATAATTTTGCAAATATCTGTGTCCTTTTGAGGCTTATTTTTTTTAGTGGAGTGCCAAAATATGGATAGCTATTTGATGAATTATGCCCAAACTTCACATACCTATCATTTGATTTAACAAGTGAACAAGAATTTTTACATTGTATACTGTGCATTTTTGTTCTGTGTGTTTTTCAGATAGGTTAGCCACTCAAAGTACTTCTGAGCATATGTGTTCTAATAACAATAAAACTTTCATCGTCCCTCTGGCAGTGTAAACGAAATTAGATAGGAGCTAAACAAACCCAGAAAACATGTAGCTAGCAAGCTGTGTACTCCACTACACTGATCCATCTCTTTGCTGTTCTGGTAAATCCCATCCCTGCTCCTGTTTAGGCCTCAGTAGAGCAAAACACTGAAGTGCATGCTTAAGTACTGTTGGAGTCCGATTCACTTACTCCCAGTGGAAATTAGGCATGCCCTTAAGTGTTTTGCTGACTCAGGGCCTCAGATTTTAAGCATCTTGGAGCAGGGGCAAGCTCTTAATCCTTGACTGTTGGGAAGGCACGTAGTGCGTGGTTGGCACTTTGTAAATAATACTCCAGCTTTTGAGTTGGGGCCAACTATCAATCTTAAGGCTGCACCAAGGCCACATAAGCGTCCCACCACATTGCTGATCACTGTCTCTGATATCCCGCTCATAAATGCTGCAGCCATTTAGGGTTAATTTTGCATTATATTGCAAAATGTTTAAGATATTTAAATGATGACTGTCTTCCTTTATTTATTTATTTTTGTTCTTTTCCCTTCTGTCATCTTCCACATGGCTAGACTCTCCCTCAATCTCTCTGCTTCCTTCCTCCTTATCACCTTAAACATTCCTTCATTTTTTCTTCTAACTAAAGATCAGTCTTATGCAAATGTTGAATCTCCCCAGAACTAGGGGTGCTGGAGCAATTTTTATAGTAGGGGTGGTGAGAGCCATAGAACCAAACTGCTGTATATAATAGAATCCACTTCAAGCTATGGGTTGTGGCTAGGTTTGCCAACCCTCCAGGATTGTCCTGGAGTCTCCAGGAATTAAAGGTTGTCATGTGATGAAACCTCCAGGAATACGTCCAACCAAAATTGACAACCCCCAGCACCTCTAGTTCCAGCACCTATGCCCAAAACTCAGTGCTGTTGTGAACTTGGGTTTTGAACTTGTCCTTTCCCTTCCCTAACCCAACATTTAATCATTCCCTTCTGTCCAGCCCTTCTCATTGCTTCAGTCCACTTGTAATGTCCTGGCAAGTGGGTTTGTCCATGTATCATCATACTCTGTTCCAGTGGTCCCCAAACTTTTTACCTCGCGCCCTGCCTTATCCCTGTCTGCACCCCACCCCTGGAGCAGGGCCCTGGCTCAGGCGGGGGGTGGGTCAGACAGGAGTAAGGGGGCTGAGACTGGGTCCACGGTGGGGGTGGGACTGGGAGTGGAGCCTCAGCCGAGCCTGGGTGCCAGGTCCCCAGGGCAGGAGTGGAGCTGTGTGGTGCTCCCTTCCCACCCCCTGTGGGGGCTAGCTCGGGCCCCAGCCATTCCCCTCTGAATGTTCCTCTGCGCCCCCCTAGGGGGGCACACACCCCAGTTTGGGGACCTCTGCTCTATTAGGTAGCTTGTTTATCCATGGTGGTAACCTACAAAAGGATATGGGGCGAGATCCACAATTGATGGAGCATAGCTCCACTGAAATCAGGGAGGGTCTGGCGCATGATATCTAATGCTAGTGACAGCTAAAGATGATCTGTGTGTAGTTGAAATTGTAACAGTCTGAGATTTTTGAGTCTGATCCTGGTTTATTACCATGAACTCTATTTAGCCATAGAAAACCTGCACAGTGTGCTTAGCAAATAGGAAAAAAGAGTGGGAATGAGATGAACTGGCTGAAATATGGTAAGTGGGTAGTAGGGAAAATATAAAGAGGGTGAGATGAGGACAGAAGTTTAATATTTAAGCTCCACGAGATGGCTCTTTTCTATTAATAATTCAGTTAATCAATTGGTAACTGAAAGAAACTAAGAAATAATCACCCTTTCTCTGTAAAATTTTCCTATCCCTATTTGAAAGAATAGTGTGCATGAAGGTAAAAAGAATCTGTTTTACAAAAGAAAATGTAGTTCTCATCAGTTCTCCATAAAAAAGTTGATTTTTTTTTTTTTTTTGGTTAACAACTAAAAGCAACAAGGAAGTTAGCTCACGTGGCATAATTCTTAGTAGGTAATCTACACTAATTAAATCAGACAAATAATCCTATTATAAAATTCATCTAGTTGTATTTTTTAATACTCGGTGCCATTTAGGTTCTTGACATTAATATAATTGTCTTTTACATTAGAAATACCAAGGTTGTATTTTATTCCATTTTTCCCTGCCGGACTCTGACATTAATGATGTGAACTGGACTATCACCATGCTTAAATGACATACACACCATGCCTAGATCAGAAAAATTGTCTGTTTTAAAAACTATTTAGTTAAAATGTTTTTAAACATGACCAATTTTCCTAGTTTAGACACAGCCTTGCAGATTAAACTGAATTGAAAGGTGTATAGATCCCCTTTTCTTATTGCTCTGGCCTGACTAGTCTTTTTAAAGAGTTTAGAAGTATGGGCAGAAAACAGCAAAATTAGGTTGTTTAAAAAGAGCTAACAAATCTGGAGGAAAGTAATCCAAAACATAGATAATGGGAGGGAGAAGACTGGAGAAGCAATGGGCCCGGGGACAGTATTTAGATTCAGATCTAGATTAGTTTATAGGCTGAGGTTTGGAGATTGGATTAGAGGTTGAAACAGAGAGATGATTTTAGTTGGGATGGCTCTAAAATTTAGTGATAGGTTCTGATGAGACTTCATATCAAAATGGTGGCATTTTGGAGCCAACATTCTTGGGCTGAAATCTCATCATGAGTCAGCCTCATTTGAATCAGAGCTAGAAGCAGCTTGGGATCAGACCAGGAACAAAATCATAGGGGTAGGTTCAGATAGCCAAACCCTTCTGAAAGGTTAAGTAGTATAGGGTTTCTGGTTTTGACCCATCTCTAAGTGACCTAGCAGTGACAGTAGACCATAAATTAGCTGTGTATTGGAAACATGGGAGAGTGGCAAAAAAAAGGCCAAGGCAGTTCTGTTGAGACTATGTTTTGAATATTGCTTTGAGTTTTGGGCTCCATAATACCAAAACCATATTGGACATTGGAGGGAATTCAGGGAAAACAACAAAAATTACTAGGGGAGCTGTAAGGATTCTTATAAGAAAAGAATTAAAAGTGCCAAATAGGCACAGCTTGGTTAATGGGAGGCCAGGATGACCACTGCAAATACCTGAAGTATGAAAACACCAAGATAAAGAAGAATTTGCCCTGGAAAAATCTCAGGAGAACATACTGTGGGGAATAATCCTACACTGGCAGCGAAATGGACTAGCTAACCTAGTAGGTTATGTTCCATTTCTGACTGTGCTTGGTCTGTAGATCACCTCCTCTAAGCACTCCTCCCATGGCCTGATAAGAGGGTTACTTTTAGATTTTTCTGTGGAAACTCTCCAGCAAGAGTAAGTAGCTCCTGCTTGAATCTTGCACGTTAAATTACACGTATAAGCTCCTCTAGGCTACGGAAGGGCCCTTTCAGAAATAGAGTGTCCCATTTGTATTTGAGGAGGCATTATATGTAGCATAGCTAGCAATAACTTTACATTCTGAACTGGACAGGATGTATTAGACATCCTTGAATCTCCGTTTCTGGCCCTTCCCACCAGAGCTCCATTGTACAAGAATACAGATAAACCTTGGGCAGAATGTGCAGAAAGTTCTGGGTCCTGGATCTGCCTGCTGGATGGGATGTGTGCTAATGCACATGCCTTTGTCACTCAAAGTAAGAGTAATCGGAGCCTCTCTCCACCTGTTACTGCCTAGATAGGTAATTGTATCCTCACGATGGGCAGCAGCTCACCTGGCTTGGTAGGGAGAACTGTTGCAAAATAAAACGCTCTTACTTGTAAATTGTTACAACCAACCCGTTTCTGTTATTCAATGGGGAAACCAGCCCTCGTCATCACTTCCCAGACCAAACATAGATTAGATGCGGAGCTGATGTTGGGGCCCAATGCAATGAGGATGCTTTCCATAATTTAGTAACAACAACAGCAGCAAAAAATATCTAGCCATCCTATGGTGAAGCAACATTATTTTCTGAAGGATTTAGAAGTGACGGATATCGAAACCCTATATGGAGGGTAAAAACATGCTTACTGGCTGCTTGTCCTTGTAATCCGAAGAGTACTGTGCCAGCCCTATTGTAATTCTGTGAGGTAGACATTGTCCACTAGGAATTGGATTGATGCAACCAACTCGTTTTGAATGGACACTGGTGCCGGGCTGTGTGTAGAAGTCTGCAGTGCCCCTGCTATGTTGTGCTTAGCTGCAGTTGGTGCCATTGTAATGCCAACAGACCCCGGTCGTCGGCATTGAACCAGGGGCCTCTGGAGTTTAGTGCATGAGCCTCTACCGCATGAGCTAAAAGCCAGCTGGCTGTGAGCTAAGGCTGTAGAGCAGACTCATTAATTGCGCTCTCTTAAGTGGTCTCAGTGCCACTAACTGGGACAGAACACCGCACCCAGGAGGTGTGTGGGTTACATACTTCCCCTAGCTGAGAAATCGCGTTCCAAGCTTCAGAGACTTCCCAGTTGAAATCCCAGATGAGCCCCAACTTGTAATGCTGACAGACCCCAGTTGTTGGTAGGTGGGATTGAACCGGGGACCTCTGGATCTTAGTGTGTAAGCCTCTACTGCATGAGCTAAAAGCCAACTGCCTCTTAGCTAAGGCTGTAGAGCAGACTCATTTAACTCTCTAAGTGGTCTTGGTGTCACAAGATGGGACAGAACACTGCACCCAGGCAGGGTGTGGGTTACACCATCACTTTCATAAGCATGGAAACTTAAATATAAATAACAGAGCTGTTGCCTTTTACAGGCATTAAGAAGGAATAAGTTAAACAAGATATTGGTGTCAGAAGTAACTGTGCATGTGAATCATGCTAATGCGGTTTTATCATAGATATTTTATTTATAAACATCTTTGTGCAGGGAGTGTGGTATAGTAGTTACGTGTATTGCAGTTAGTGCCCAGGAACTTCGGTCACAGACCATGACCCCATTGTGCTAGACGTTCTACAAACACAGAACAAAAAGATGATCCATGCCCCAAAGAGGTCACATGATAGGATTAGGCCTCTGTCTTCGGGGGACACCAGGTTCTATTTCTGGTTCCATTATTGACTTTGTGTTCTTTAACCACAAGATGCACTGAGGCATAGTATCTGTAAAATGGGCATAAACCGTAATAAACGCGTATGTGCTTACCACTACCCTCAATTGGATGGAATCTGAAGGGCCCAACTGTGTTTCATGGGGTCTACTGCTAACAGCTAATGAAGAAACACCTTTTGCTTAAATGGTGGGGGTCTGTGTTTTTTGAAGCAGGAGGTTCAGCTCTAAACCTTCTGTGGGGCTACAGGTTTTATTATATTTAGCAACTGCAAAAGAGAGATTTTTTGAGTTTAGGCATCTTAAAATGCTTTGATATCTTCGGATGCATGACACTATATACGAAGTATAAGTTATTGCAGTAGAATCTCACTAATTACTGGAAGACCTAATGAATATGACTAGTACCTTACTGTGTAAACTTCACAAGTCAATCCAGCAATGTGGTGTGTTTGGGTAGATCCCAGTTTCTATGTAAACTTCCATTGACTTTAATGGGGCTCCATCCACCTGCAGAATTGTGGTCTAAGTGAACAATACAATAAAAGGCAAGCTAATGTATCACCAAATGTACTTTGCTTGCTGACTGTGACAATTGTAGTTGAGTTTTTAATTATTTATTGATTAGGATTTTTAATGCACTAGTAAATGATCTATACAGTACACTTAGGAAAAGTAATAAAGTTTTAGTAATATGAGACTTCACTGTGGCATTCGGGTATCATATCTTAGCTTGTTCTTTCCCTCCCACCTCCCAGCAGATATTTTTGTGTATATGTGGATTATAAATTGTGCATATTGGTGAAGTTCCACTAGAATCAGATACAATATCGTAGTAAACATATATAGTTAATGCTGTAGCAGCAAGGACAGATTCTTAAAAGCTAAATTGGAGGAAACCCTAGCATATTTTAGAGTCACTTTAGCTTTGTTTATCATCTTCCATAAAATGCGGTTAGGATATTAATGCTGTGACAGTTGAAGGAATAATTGTTGCAAACTCAAAGAATTTAGATGCACAGTTTTTAATGAGTTTGTCTCCATTGACTCTAAATTAGCTTCTCCTTTTTCAGTTGGCAGATCCCTAAACTTGCTGCTATTCTTGTTGTTTTTTAATCTAGTTGCTGTGAAGTTTTGTAGATTTTGTGCAAAGCTCACTTTATATTGGAACATTCGTGATTCTTTCTTTTGTCTAGCTCAAAAGCCACGAGACTCAAGGAAACAATATTAAGCTAAAGCGATTGATATGATCTGTCAGTATAACAACCCTCAGTATGGCATTGATTAGAAACATGCATCCTGAACCTACAAGCACTTGTAACTGTGTGCTGTGCTTGCTCCCTTGACTGTTTCCTTTGCCTTCAGTGAGACTACTGCCAGTAGGAAGCACCGTATTCAGTAGGGTAACTCACTGGCAAAGATGTCACATCCCTCTCTAAGGGCTGGCCACTAGCGGACAACAGCCTAATGCTGTTACCAGCAAGTGGAGTTGTATTCATTTAACTCAAATGACAATGGCTGTACTGTGAGGCTAAAAGTCCCATTTTCAGAACCTGCTGCAGACCCATGCAAGGAGTCACTACGTTTCCAGGATCAACCTGTAATCTCCATATGCTCAGTGCTAGATTCAGTGTAGTGTGGTGCTGGGATGTGTTAACGGTACCTCCTCGCATCAGCCTCGCCCTGTGCCCCCAAGTAGCGCTGCTGCTCTCTTCTCTCGTGCTTTTAAATCTACTGTGGATTCCACAGGAGCCCTGCCGGCGAGGGGGCGGAGAGACCACGCTGAATCCAGGCATCCCTCTCAGCGCTGATTAAGCCAGCTCCCAGCCAACACCACCCAGCCTTTGGGCACTGCCGTTCCCCTGTGCACCCCTTTCCCAGTGGGCAGGAAGCTACCTCTGCTTTCCACTGTCACAACATCCCCTTGCCTCGCAGACTTTCCACCTCAACCTCTTCTTGCCCCACTTAGACTTTTTTCCCTCACGGACTCTGTGCTGGGACTGAGTGTAAACCCTCCGATTATAACACATTCTGGCTGCACTTAAAATGCCTGTTTATCAGTCTGATATGTTGTTAAATAGATCGAAACTATGGTTACACAAACAGTCGTGGCTAATGTGTTTTTTAGTCTTGAAAACTGCATGCCTCCCTGTGAAATTTATACTTTTGGGGATGGAGTTAAATGAGTTAAATAAGGGGGGAGGGATAGCTCAGTGGTTTGAGCATTGGCCTGCTAAACCCAGGGTTGTGAGTTCAATCCTTGAGGGGGCCCTTTAGGGATCTGGGGCAAAAATTGGGGACTGGCCCTGCTTTGAGCAGGGGGTTGGACTAGATGATCTCCTGAGGTCCCTTCCAACCCTGATATTCTATGATTCTATGAATGAGTGCTCATGAAAGATGCCTACCATGGAAAGTGAAATCTACTGTTATCAGAGCAGGTACATTATTGGCAGCTTTAGTGCAGGTTTCCCAAGACTTGGGTTCCATATCTTCTCACCCACCCCCTCGCTGTCTGGTCCACCATGCATTCTGTGATATCATTAGCCAGTGTTCCATCTTCATGGCAAGATGTTCATCTTATACTCGCACAGCTAAAATAACAATTGTCAAATTACAGTTTGTCTAAAAATAATAAAAACTTGAACAGAGGGCTCAGGGTTAATGGTCACTGGTTTGAAACTGGTCCGGGTTGGTAGTGACTGAAAGACTTTTAAACTCTCGTGGTTCATTGATCCGTGTGAAATGCTGGCACAAGCTGAGTTCTAAGTGAACAACTCAACATTTAGCATCAGTGTTGGAAGTCTCAACAAGGATGCTAAGTACTGAAAAAGAATAGAGACTAATAACCTTTTTGTTGTTGTTAAAGGTGGTGTCCCCATTTCAAGGCTGAAGCATTTTGGATCAGACTCTTTATCTTGGTTATGCCATGGGAATTCAAAGTGACTCTGTTGTAGTCAATGGAGTTACTCCAGGTTTAGACTAGTTTGAGATCCAGAGGGAAGCTTGAGTCTAATCTGACCTTTGTGGCCCAGGCCCATCCTCTGAACAGATTCCTTGCAGCAAAGAGCTAATTCATAATGCAGTTGCCTGTAGCGCAGTTTCAATTTGAATTATTGCTAAGTACCCCACAAATGTTCTTTTTATTTATTGTACATGTGGTTTAATATGTTAAGCACTCCCACCACTATCATCTTCTACATTCTGGGGCAGGGGGAATGAGACTTGGGTGAGGGATGAAGATTTTATTGAGCGGGAGGCTGGGGGGCGAGAGAGAGAGAGAGAGAGAGAGATTGTGTGTGTGTTTCTGCTGCCAGTTCTGGCTCCCCTCTCTACTCTGACTTTTGCAGCTGAAAGTTGAAACCCTACCCTGCCATTCTGTGAGCTCAAGCAGAACGAAAGCCAAGGGAGAGTTTCAAGTGTGGTAGCAAAAGAGGAGCCATCGCTGACGGCAACGGCAGCAATCAAGTGAGCTTGCTTGGTCTGGCGTAGAACTGGCATGGTAACAGCAGTTCCCCCTTCCCTGAAATGCTGAGGATTATTTGCTGAGTGAGATCATTTAAATTAGAAACACTTGGCTCCATCTGAGTGTCCTTTTGCGTTATGTCTATAAACAGAACGTATCGCTGAGATGAGTTTCTAGTAAAACTAAGAATACGTTTATTAAAAAAAAGAACAGAGATTTAAGGGATACTAAGCAAAGATAATAAACACAGAAAATGATTACAGATAAAACAAAAAGTATAACATGCTTTCTAGTGACTAGAACTTAACAGGCTGCAGTCCTTATCTACGGCAGATTCTCACCCAAAGCCACCCCTCTGTGTCACCAAACCATGTGGCTGTGATCTGCCATTCATGGATACAAATGTTGCTTTTCCTTTTTTTCCCCTCAGTGATGGATAACCACAATGTCTTTTTTCTCATTCTTCTCATAGTCCAGTAAACCTTCAAAAAGTATTCTTACTGTTTATTCCCCAGAGTGTTGGCACCATGTCCCCTTTCTCATCCCTTTGTTAATTTTCTTTTTCTGTTGACTGAAGATGCAAATATAATTCCCATGGTCTGTGGCTTACCCTGCTTCATTTACACTCAATACTCAGGCAGACAATCATTCCTTTGTCTGGGGCAAACTTGTTCACCAACCTATCTGCTTTCCCGGTGTGAGCATATTTTTAGTACATACCTACAACTTGTAATTGTTGCTGTCAAGGTTCCCTCCCCACTCTGAACTCTGGGTTACAGATGTGGGGACCTGCATGAAAGACCCCTGAAGCTTATTTCTACCAGCTTACGTTAAAACTTCCCCAAGGCACAAATCCTTCCTTGTCCTTGGATGGGTACTGCTGCCACCACCAAGTAAGTTAAGATTCAGGAAAAGGACCCCTTGGAGTTCCTGTTTCCCTAAAATATCCCTTCACCCCCTTTCCTGGGGAGGCTTGAGAATTACCAACCAAATAGGTAAACTAGATTCTTAAAAAATAGAACTTTATTATAAAGAAAAAAAAAAAGTAAAAGAAGCACCTCTGTAAAATCAGTATGGAAGGTAACTTTACAGGGTAATCAGATTCAAAACACAGAGTATTCCCCTCTAGGCAAAACTTTAAAGTTACAGAAAAACAGGGATAAACCTCCCTCTTAGCACAGGGAAAATTCACAAGCTAAAACAAAAGGTAATCTAATGCCTTTCCTTGCTTTACTTACAATTTTTGTAATCCTAGGTCTTAATTCAGGCAGGGTTTTAAGAGATGGTTTTTCCTGCCCCTGGTCCCTCTCTGGCTCCGAGAGAACCCCCACAAAAAGAAAAAGCAAAAACCTTCCCCCACAGACTTGAAAGTATCTTCTCCCCTTATTGGTCCTTTTGGTGAGGTGCCAACCAGGTTATTTGAGCTTCTTAACCCTTTACAGGTAAAGGAGGGATTTTATGCTACCCTGAGCTGTATGTTTATGACAGTTGCCCATACATATATCACACAGTGATTATAGTGGCCAGTACGATTTAAGAAAAGGAGTACTTCATAGGATATCAGGGTTGGAAGGGACCTCAGGAGATCATCTAGTCCAACCCCCTGCTCAAAGCAGGACCAATCCCCAAGTTTTGCCTTAGATCCCAAAATGGCCCCCTCAGGGATTGAATTCACAATCCTGAGTTTAGCAGACCAATGCTCAAACCACTGAGTCAAGTCCTTCTGGGTTTGTCCCTTTCCCGGGCCAGGAGGTCACCTGATTCCTTTGTTCTCCAACCCTTTAGCTATTACCTTGCAGGGGGGAAGGGCCCAGGCCATCAGTTGCCAGGAGACAGAGTGTCAGCCATTTATGTACACTGGCCCTTTGCTCTGCAACAATTACACCCCCTTATCCCACCACCTAGAGACTTAAGAAATTCATAGAGGAAACTGAGGCACCCCTACGGTATTCAGAGGAAACATTAAGAACAGTCCCACTTCGTCACACTGGGTAACCCACAGAATCAAACCCTTAATACAGTACATGACCTACTGTGCCATAGTTACAGAGCTTGACCTCAAAAGTTAGAAATCAGGGGGAAAACATCTTTCTTTACATAGAAAAGCAGCCTTTAACTCTACATTTTTTAGTAGAGGCTCATGGATTCAGCATATTTTTTATTGAAAAGTTTTGTGGTAGGTTTTGTATAAATTTGAATTTCATTTTAAACAGGTTTATTTTTCATATTCATTTTTATAATTTAAATGAAATAAAAAAATCTGATTCAAATTTTTTTTAATCATCAATTTTTATCCACCCTGCAGTGAAATAGTCATCAGTGTTGAAACTAATAGTATAATTACTGGCATCCAAGTTAGCAACATTGAAATGGATAGACCAGTTCACACTTCAAAGCTGTTGTTTCAGGATCTCTGAAAACATCTCTGCACCAGTTACCCTTGTATCACACTTTGAAGGTTTTCTTTGCAAATGTAACAGCTAGAGCAGAGGTTCTCAAACTGTGGTCCATGAACGTGCCTGGGCAGCTGCACACGAGAGAATGAAGGGCCACCCACCTAATTAGTGGAGTTGTGCAGGCATGGCTCCACTAATTAGGTGCCTGGACCCTGGAGAAGACACACATGTAAGGTGAGGTGGTGGCCTTGGGGGGGGAATAGGCAGTAGGTGGGAGGAGGCAGTGGGGTGAAAAGAGGGGGTGGGAGGAATTTGGGATGTGCAGGGCGGTGGTGGCCAGAGAAGGAGGCGACTTTCCCCAGCTCCAGGGCTGCAGTTGCCAGGGAAAGATGGCCCTCCTTCCCAGCCTAAGCTCTGTGGCAGGGGAGAGACCCCCCACTTCCCAGCCCAAGCTTGGGGGCTGCCATGGCAGGGGAGAGAGGGCACATCCATCACATTAGAAAGGTAAGACTACTGATATTAAAAGGAGGTGTGCTTTTATTTGTAGAACAAACAAAGTTTATCATGAAGGTTTTTTTTTTTTATATACAGCACTTTTATCCAAAGTGCTTTGCAATAGTTAGCTAACAGTACAAACCACATTCGGAGATATCATTAAGTGGTCCATTGAGACCCTCAGCAATTTTCAAGTGTTCCATAGGAGGGGAAAAAAAAAAAGTTTGAGAACCACTGAGCTCGAGACTTACTCTTTTTTTAAAATGAAAGCTGAGATTCTAGAGACCTGTCTGTGCCCTCCTACCATAGCAGACAGTTCTTTGCGCAATGCACATTTTGGGAAAACACTGCATTAGAATACGAGCACAAAATGTTCCTAGAACAAGGCCCAGATTGCCAATAGTATTTAGGTGACTAACTTCCATTGATTTCAGTGGCAGTTAGGGTCCTAAATACCTTTGAGAAGCTAGGCTTAAATGTCCATCTAACTTTCAACATAACCTCAAGCGAATATTCTGGGTCTCATTAGTCTGATCAGGTCTACTTTGGTAAGTGACCAAAACTCATAGCACCATAAAATGTATCCAGTGGGGGAATGCTTGTAGTCTACCTTCAGTGTAGAATAGGGTTCAACAAAGTATAGAAAGGGGAGGATTTACCTTCTGCCAGAGAGGAGTTTTGGAAATGTATCTTTTCCTGAGTTTTGTTGAAGATCAGTTTATATCATCATCATGAGTAAAGCATTCCACCTGAAAGTTTACCAAGGACCAGCAAACCCACATGGCCATGAAGGCTTTGGCAATCCGGTAGGAAACTATGTCAACAAGAAAATACCAATGATTTCAGCAAAAGCAGTGGAGTGGAAGGAAACCCAAACCACCACCAACAGCAACCCAGCAAAACAGTCTACTGTGCACGGCCCCCCCCCATAGACACGGACTGAGATTCAGGCCAAAGGTTCTCCATTTTACATATGCCAAGCTACCGCCTTAGGGAGATTGTCTATTTTAGACATTTCTGATGAGGCTGAGGGTGGATCCTGCTCGAGGGGAGGGGCTGATTCTTCTGTTGAGATGTTTTTGGATGGCTTGGCCAACCTCCATCTTTGCTATTTGACATTCGGCATTTCCATGGGTCTCAGCAACGTGGGAGCCGAGAGCCTTGTAACCGAGCTTCACAAGCAGGCCTGGGGAGGCGGGGAACCATCCTCCCCCCCCCCCCTCCCCGTCACAGCCGGAGAACAGAGGAACAGGACTGAGGGAATGACTTGCTCACGATCGCCCAGGGCTGACGGAGTGACTCGCCCCTGGTTGCACGGCCCGCGGCACAGCTGGGAAAGGAGCCCAGGGCTCCCCAGGCCCAGTCCAGAGCCCGCGCCGCCCTCCCCCCCCCCCCCCTTCCTCCCGCCATAGCGGAGGACAAGGCTCGTGCCGTGCGGTCCCGGGGCCAGATGGGTGCGCGCTGGCGTTAGCCGGTTGCCCAGCGGCTTCTAGCTGGGCTGGGGGCCGCGCTCCCCGCCCCGCTGCAGGGGCCCAGGCAGGGGATGGGACCGGACGCGGGGTTTCAGCAGAGGCGCCCAAGCGGCCCCACTGTGGCGAGGGAGCTGGAGCCCTGGCCTAACCGTCCCTTCCTTCACCTCACCTGAGTGCCTCCCCTTGTGGCACCTTAGAGACTAACCAATTTATTTGAGCATAAGCTTTTGTGAGCTACAGCTCACTTCATCGGATGCAAGTTTTCATTTGATACCTTACACAACATTCTTTATAGATAAATATTATGACAGCTATGTGTTGGGTGTAGTGAGTTTGTCAGGCTAAGAGTTGGCTGACACGGAGAAGTAAACCACCAAAAGATCCCCTCTGTCACATGGAGCTATGGCTGGAATGGAAAAGCACTCTGACCAGTCTGTCAATGGCATTTTGGAGAAATAAAGATTGTCTCTGCATCCGATGAAGTGAGCTGTAGCTCACGAAAGCTTATGCTCAGATAAATTTGTTAGTGTCTAAGGTGCCACAAGTCCTCCTTTTCTTTCTGATATGAAGGATACCTCTGCTATCTGTCCAGCCTTGAAGGACTTGTAGGTACCCTACTGAAGTCCTATAGTATAAGCACCTAACATAGTATTCAAATACTTCCGTGATGGGAGCCATACAAATACGTATGTTAATTCGAAGGAGAGAATTTAATGGTGTTGAGTAACCAATGGGTTTTGGTTAGTGTAACAACGGCTATCGATGTGCGGACATCATGGCAGTCAGCAGGGATTGAACCTAGGCCTTTATGAGAGAGAGAGAGATAACTAGGATCCTCTAATAAAGTGAGGTGATCATGTGCACTAATGTAATGTACCATGTAAGGGGCATGGAGAGGGGTGGTGCCAGCCGCTTCCCGGTGTTGGGTAGCTGAGCTGGGAGGGCTGCGCTATACATATTAATCCCTCCCCCCCCCCCACCTCAACACAAGGCCTCTTTAACTCTGAGCACTGGGTTCAGAGCTGGGGAGGGGTTGGACTGGGGGTGCTCTGGCAGGGGCTTCTGCTGCTAGTTGCAGCTGGGCGCTGGGGAGGGCTGAGACATCCTCTTCCCCTGCACAGGCTGCTCCTGGGGCCAGGTCAGACTAGGGTTAGCATGTCTGAAATATAAAAACACCAACATCTTTCCCACTCCCCACAAGGCAAGCCTGCCGCAGTCCCAACCACAACACAACTCTGCAACACCCTGCCCCCTTTAGCAGCCACTTATAGTATCTGAGAGATGACACATTAAGATAAGATTGATAACATCATTTTCTTACTTAAACTGCAGAAGAGCGCACACTGCAGCATGCTGGACACAGAAACTTTTACCTTTAGATATCCCAGTGTATTGTGGTGATAATGCAAATCTTTAGACCCACATGAAAAAACCAAACCTGGCAGATTAACTTATTTTTCTGGCACCTAGCAAAGCCATAAAAAAAACTGGCAAGGCCTGTCAAATACAGGCCCGGGGTAACCCTAAGGTCAGACCGACTGCAGGAAGTTCCCGCCCCACCCCTACTTCCTGCCCCTGTCGCTCCCCAGTCACGGGGAGAGGGTCACTATATGGGGAACTCCCACCCCCCATTCTCCCAGGGTGCCGTTTTCCCTAAGGCTGGTCCTGGACATCATCAACATTCAGAGCTGGGTGACTGGAGAGCACAGAAGTAAGGGTGGCAATGCCAGACCATGCCATCCTTACTTCGCATAACATCTGACCTTTGTGTGGGGAGGAATGACTATGGGGGGGGGGGCGCTAAGGAAAATTTTGGGGTAGCTATAGCCCCTACAAGCCCCTCCTAGCACTGCCCCTGGGCAGGGACCTTGTTATATAGAGTCTAAGGCTGGAAGGCATCCTTGTGGTGGTGGTCTGGCTTCCTGCGTAACACAGGTCATAGAACTTCACCCAGTTATTCCTGCATCAAGACCAATAGCTTGTGGTTAAACTAGAGCATGTTTTTAAAAGACATTCTGTCTTGATTTAAAGATTCAAAGTGGAAGAGACTCAGCCATTGCAACACCTTCCCAAGGGATTTGGTGAATTATCTTTTAGCGCTATATAAATAATAAAACTAGCAGTGGAGGAAAACTGCAACCAGTAGCTATAATCTAATGGAGGGGGGCGTGCACCACAGTTTGTGTAACGGAGAAAGAGTTCACCATTTTTAGAATGGTGCAAGAGAGAGTTAAGGGCGAGGGATGGTGAAACACAACTTCCATTGAGTTCTACTTTGCTAGAATTTTCATTAAAATGTCTAATCCTGTTGCCCATTCCCATCTTCCGACAGACAGAGGCTAGGGACATCATCCCTGCCCATCCTGGCTAATAGCCATTGATGGACCTGTCCTCCATGAACTTATCTAGTTCTTTTTTGAACCCTGTTATAGTTTTGGCCTTCACAACAGCCTCTGGCAAGGAGTTCCACAAGTTGACTGTGCATTGTGTGAAGAAATACTTCCTTTTGTTGGTTTTAAACCTGCTGCCTAGTTCTTGTGTTTTGAATCTCCTCTACGTATAGCATCCCAGCACCGTATGTGTCACAGCAGTACAATGTTTGCCCCTTTCCCTCCCCTTCTTAGCTGTGGGAACAATTGGTCTTATAAGGAAGAAGGAGACTTTAATGTGTGTGTACTCGTTTACTAGGATCAGTTATACTGCTGGGGATCAGAGTAGAATAGGAATGTTGACACAGAGGTAAAATGCATAACCGGGCTGATCGTAATCAGCGTAACAGTTAAGACTTCTTTGTTTTGGTATCTGGTCAAGATGACCAGTAGTTGTGGTAACAGTGGAAAACCAGTGCTTCAGCAGCAATTAAAATTTTGTACTTGCTGAGAGAATAACTGCTGAGTTAATCTCTCTTTTTAGTATGGTTTATTTCATCTAGAAGTTATAGTAAGTAATTCTCAGCTATTGTCTTCCCAGACTGCCTGAATTATAGATTTCAGAGGAGCAGCCGTGTGAGTCTGTATCCGCAAAAAGAAAAGGAGGATTTTTGGCACCTTAGAGACTAACAAATTTATTTGAGCACAAGCTTTAGTGAGCTACAGCTCACTTCATCGGATGCATTATAGATGGCTCTTTTGAGTTTCATGTTGACTCCAGCAATCCGTATGGACTGGACATAGTTATGTTTATGGCATCTACTTTAGGATAGGTTTCAGCTATAATACTGATTTTTCCCTAATTGCTTTCTCTTTAGCAATTAGATTTGCTAAAGGAAAATACTACAAGAAAATAATAATCCAGCTTGATGTTCAATGGTGGGAACATCAACTTAAAATGACTTGGCTTTCCAAAGGAAAACATTATTTGCATATCATAAATGTTTAGTGTAGAATTTCTATTAGATGGTCTTATTTTGTTTTTAATTAGGATAAAGCTATTACTTTTTATTTATATTAGAATAGAGCCTAGAGAGGCTCCATTTGAGATCAAAGCTACATTGTGCTAAGCCCTGTAGACATACATAGTAAGAGACAGACCTTGACCCATATAGCGTATAAGTTTTAAAACTAGAGGTAAGGTCCAAACCAAACTCCCAGATCCAAACACCCCCAAAGTTTAGGAAAGTTCCTCTCCAGACGTGAACTTTGTGGTTTGGGCCCATATTTGCTTAAAACAAACTGGGAGAAATTACAAATCTGTCTAGGTAGTTTTCGATATAGTGTTTTTGGAAACCATTCTTATGCATCTGTTAAGGGTACAATTCTGCTCTTAGGACGAACAGCATATCAAATCTGTGTTGGAGAGATGATCTGTTGGATCACCTCCTCTCCCATTCATAATTATTCATGTGGATAGGACATATACATTCAGTGAGTGCATTTATATTGGGCCACTGGGATCACTTACTTTGGCTGATAGCTGATTTGAAAAGGTAAAAAGAGATTTTAGGAGTACAGATACTAACTGTATTCTGGATTCACTGCGGACAAAAGTTTCTTACTATTCTTAGTATATACCACAGTGTATTTCCAGGACCTGCTGTGTGATTGAACCATATGGTTCTTTTGAAATGTAATGCTCCAGAGTGACCACAGAAACAATAGCTTTAGACAACGGAGATGCCCTTGTAGTAGTGACTGTGGGATTTGGTCTGAGTGCTGGCATTTTAATATATGGGAATTGAGCAAATTGTATCTATATCTAAGGGCTGGTCTCCACGGGCACTTTACAGCGCTGCAACTTTCTTGCTCTGGGGTGTGAAAAAACACACCCCTGAGTGCTGCAACTTTCAGTGCTGTAAAGTGCCAGTGTAGACAGTGCCCCAGTGCTGGGAGCCATTCCCTTCGTGGAGGTGGGTTTTTTTGTAGCGTTGGGAGAGCTCTTTCCCAGCGCTATGCCGTGACTACACAGCCGTGTTAACCTTGCAAGTGAAGACATGCTCTGAGAGGCATCCCTTATCTAACTTCAGATGAAAGGTTCGTTTGCTGGGTAATTACATTTCCATTGTTAGTCCTGTCATTGAAATATAAAATCCGTTTCTTGTGGAGTGTTCTGCCATTGCAAACAGAACAATCATAGTGTTGTGAAAAGTAAGGGAAATTAGGTTGATTGACGTTACTTTGACTGGCTTTTGCAATCTTGATTGCTTAGAGCAGAGATTATTCAGTGACTCACTTTGGTGTAATGGAGCTCTGACAACTGTGATGGTTTGCTGAAAGCAAGTACTTGCTGGTGCTACTGGAATTCAAGCAGAATGCAAATAAAACTGCTCCTTTATGTTTAAAGATGGAAAGGGCAGTGAGTTGGCTACAGATTATCATGGTAAGAAAATAATTTGCATAGACGCTGCACTTTGATGGGAGAATGCCACCTTCCGATACCTTCAGAATAACTCTGGCCTGGATCAGTGTTCACATCGCACTCCCTGCCAGTACCCAGCCTGGGCCAGGGAACAGGGCTGGTGTAATCACTACCCGAACTAGGCGGCCGCCTAGGGCTCCAAGATTTGGGGGCACCAAAAAGCGGTGCCCCCCCCCCAATTTTTTTTTTCGCTATTGCTGGAAAACAAATTAATAAAGAAAAGACAAACGTTGTTGAACTTGCATTTTAACTTGTCGTTCTCTTGTACATCACAGCTATAGCCTACGCCAGCTCTGCGTTGCAGGCACAGGTGTACTGCTTCACTACGGTACAAAGTGGCAAAGACGTCATTTTTTTCCTCGCGCGCGGCCGTTCCCCGTTCTGACAGGCTGTTTTTAGTGCTAAGTTGACTAGTTTACTAGTTTTCGGAGGTTGTCGACTGAGGCCAAATCAGATGTCAAGAATTATAACATTCAAAAACCAGTCAGAGAACACTTCAATCTCTCTGGTCACTCGATTTCTGATCTCAAAGTGACTATCCTTCAACAAAAAAAAACTTCGAGAACAGACTCCAATGAGAGACTGCTGAATTAAACCCTGGATTTGTGCTGGAAATGGCCCACCTTGATTATCATACACATTGTAAGGAGAATGATCACTTTAGATAAGCTATTACCAGCAGGAGAGTAAGGTGGGGGGAGAGAAAACCTTTTGTAGTGATAAACACCCATTTTTTCATGGTTTGTGTGTATAAAAACATCTTCTGTATTTTCCACAGTATGCATCCGATGAAGTGAGCTGTAGCTCACGAAAGCTTATGCTCAAATAAATTCGTTAGTCTCTAAGGTGCCACAAGTACTCCTTTTCTTTTTGCGAATACAGACTAACACGGCTGTTACTCTGAAACCTATTTTCGTTGAGTTATTTCAGATCTAAGACTCTGGCAATTGCTGCTGCATCAGTTTGCTAATACTTTGTGTCAATTGTGTGTGTATGTTCAGTATTTGAGTGTATATGTTTATCCTGTGCGAATATGCATGTGTAGGTTGTTGAAATTTGTCATATTGATATTGTCAGTTGTTGTATAACGGAGTATCCGCCATTCTAATTTTATAAATTTTATTAATAACAATAATTGGATATTCTAAAGGTAGAATAAAATGAAGTAGATTTTGATATGAAGGAAGGAAGTATACATGACTAAAAAGGGTGTATTTCCGATTACAATCAACATTGCTTAATTTTAAGGAAAAGTCATCTTGATCTCTTAATCAATGTTTACATCAAAAAGCTGATGAAATTCTAATAGTGACTCATAGTTAGTAAGTGACATGTGTTCTCTATCCTTTACTTTTACTAGTGAACAAGAAAAAGAACTGATAGGAATAAAATTTCATTTTTTTCGTTTTCAGTTGATGCAGCCTCATTGCAAATAGAGAAAAAAGCTGAATGTGTATTAATTCTAATGAACAATGCCACATTATGCAGTATTCATTTCTGAAAGTTTATAATAAGCGATGCTCTGGGGGGAGGGAGGGCGCAAGGTGGAAGTTTCGCCTAGGGTGCAAAATATCATTGCACAGGCCCTGCCAGGGAAGTTAATGCTCCAACCAGCGGACCAAATTTTGGCAATGAATCCTGGTCACCTGCCACCTGAGGCACGTTGTGCATACGCTAAGAAGAAAATGCAAATTGGGATACTCCGCTCGAGGCTCCTACCTATCCTGCAAAACCTGAGCTTAGTGGGATGTTGACAATAATGTACGTTTAGAATCTCTGTCCTATTGACTGTGTTCTGTATTTTAATCTTTGGACTTCAGAATATGTGAGTTTTCTTTCTGTTTCAGGCAAGTAAACATCCCAGGCTGATGTCCCAAAGTTCTGTGAAAACACCACCTCAGGTGTATGCATATGGAACGGGGCTGCTAGGACTGGGCTGCTGGAACTTGCAGGGCTTTCCAAGGAAGTTCCTGGAGAAGCCATGGAAGAGACTGGGGCCTTCAATCCTGAAACAAACAAAAAACCTGTGGCTTGGAGTGTTTCCCCCTTTCCCCCTTCCAAATGTTGTGGGGAGGAAGGAGGCTGACCATACACATTCTGTGTACTGGTTGGGGGAGCAGGGGAAATGCAGATTTTAATACAATCCTAGATGTTGTGTGGGGCAATCCCAAGGAAGGGTTTGGCTGGCTTGAATGGGAGGAGGAATCCAGTGTATGTTGCCTAGGTGAGAGCTGCAAATCTGAGTTCTCAAATAGATGTGAAAAACTGGTATCCACTGGTGAGCAATGTCACTTTTGGGGGGCGTGTGTAAAGTGAGTGAGCATTTTCTGATCACCCGAGTTTCCCCTATTTAATAAAATAGCTGAAACTGGCACTCCTGTAGCCCCTTCCATTTGAGGATCTTAAAGTGCTTCCATCTAGTGAGGAAGGGGGTATTATCCCCATTTTATAGATGAGGAAACTGAAGCACATGTAGATAAAGTGACCTCTCCAGAGTTTCACAGCAGGTGAGTGGCTGAACTGTCTCCTGGTCTCGGGCATTAGCCACAAGCCCTTTCCCCATTTTTATCTAAATGGTTCTCTCCTCTCTTTCCCTCTCTTCACCACTATCTCCCTCCTTTTCACCCAATGATCCTTTCTCCTCACTGTATCCACCAGCCCTGTCCCCAGAGCTCTCCTCAGTTTCCTTCCCTATTTCTTGTGGTCACCCCTCTGGTCCTGCGTCCCTTCCAACATGGCAGGAGATGGGTGAGTGAAGGGATCAGCTGGTGTTCACTGCCTCTTTTTTCTCGCTGTTTCCTGGTAGTGTGCTGCAGTAAGGCACAGCAAGAGAGAGGGAGTCAGTGGGGAGGTAGGTTTTTTTGCCTGGCTGCTTACCAGGCCAGGTACTAGTTCCTAGTAGCCAGGAGGCTGATTAGCAGCTCATCTGGGTCCAACTGAAACAGAGAAAGGAACAAGCACAGGCTGCCAGGCAGTCACTAAAGAAGCCCTGTGTTCATTGCCCTCACACACCTATGATCAGGAGGAAGCAAGTTATTAGGAGGCTGCTAGACAAAGATAGCAGCAGAAAGAGAGATAAATAGCCTCATACTTGTCCAATGCCACTCCTCGGGAGCGATAGTCACTTTTGTCAAAGCTTGATCATTCTCCCTCAACACTTCCTGACCTGGGATGAGTGGGAAAGAGGCAGCAGTGACAAAAGTGACTCTCGCTCCCGAGGAGTGGCATTGGGTAAGTATGAGGCTATTTATCTCTCTTTCTGCTGCTATCTTTGTCTAGCAGACTCCTAGTAACTTGCTTCCTCCTGATCATAGGTGTGTGAGGGCAATGAACACAGGGCTTCTTTAGTGATTGCCGGGCAGCCTGTGCTTGTTCCTTTCTCTGTTTCAGTTGGATCCAGATGAGCTGCTAATTTTATAGGCACCAGAGATGCTGCTGTATGCTAGACAGCTCAGTATAAGCATGGTCTCGGGTGTTTTCATGTCAAACAGGATATTTACTCACCAAAGGCTGTCAGAGTTACTGGTGTGTTTTCGTTTGTGCCAAAAGAAATCCCCCAAACTTCTTATGCAGCTCCTGGTCTCTGCATCTCCAGCTGTCAGCTTTGTTTTTACTCTTGCTCATTTTCACACTGGGGAATGGCATGGGGCTGATGGCCAGTGACCTGAATTATGGAGGAGGCAGGAGGTAGATGCCAGAACACGCCCAGACAAGTGGAAAGCTGAATAGCCCCACCTGGCTGCCAAAAATTATCCTCTGACATTCAAACCAATGTCCCAAATGAGAATCTTTAAACAAATTTCATTTCTAGGAGCACTGACTCCAGACAGGCTTGTGTGGAGTCACCACTTCTAAGTTAAACATGTTCGGTGAGGTGTAATAACCTGCCTTTGCTGTGGTTTGGCTTTCTTAGGTTCCAAATACTGGGTGCCATCAGCACCCAGAAGTCTCATTGAATCCAGTGGCCCAAGGTGTCTCCATTGTAACTGTCCAGCAGGAGGTACTCAAAATCAATGGCCACTCTGGGAAACTTAGGTCTAGGGCCTGATTTGCAGAGGTGCGGAGCATCTGTATCTCTGGAAATTAGGATCTTAGGGACTCTCTTGAATGTGTCGCTCAAGCTCTGCTGTGACTGCCAGACTAATCAATGAAGTTCTGCTTTGATACAGTAACTCCTCACTTAGTCGTCCTGGTCAACGTTGTTTCGTTGCTACGTTGCTGATCCATTAGAGAACGTGCTCATTTGAAGTTGCGCAATGCTCCCTTATAACGTCGTTTGGCAGCCGCCTGCTTTGTCCACTGCTTGCAGGAAGAGCAGCCCGTTGGAGCGAGCTGGGGGGTGCTCGGAACCAGGGTGGACCGGCAGCCCCTCCGTCAGCTCCCGTAAGTTCCCTGTGTGGCAGCTGCCCAGCAGGTGATCAATTGCTGGCAGTTCAGCTGTTCCTCCCCCCACTGCCGTGTGCTGCTCCTGCCTTCTGTCTTGGAGCTGCTCCAGGGAGCCTCCTGCTTGCTGAGGGGGAGGAAGAGGGAGGGGGGCTAATGTCAGGGTGTCCCCCTCACTCCTGCTCCCGCCCTGCCGCTTACCCCTTCTCCATATAGAGCAGGGTGGGGACATGACAGGGCTCAGGACGGAGGGAGCTTCCTGGCAGCAGCTTCTGTTTCAACTTGCTGATCTACTTAAAAAGGCAGTGTACTTAGAGCAGGGTCAGTGTCGCATCTCTCTCTCTCTCTCTCACATGCGGTGTGTGTCTTTGTCTCTGTCTGCTATACTGTCTCCCCTCCCTCCATTCCTGCTGCCTTGTAAACTGTGAGGCTACATTAAGAACAATGAGTTAACCCTTGAGGGCTCAGCTGAGTGCTAGTTCATCATTTAGCAGTAAGGCGTTCCCTGGGAAATATCCCACCCTCTGACTCCACCACCTCAACCAAGCTTCACAATCATCATCGCTGTGCACCCGTATTAAATTGTTTGTTTAAAACTTATACTGTGTGTATGTGTAATATAATATATATATATGTATGTATATAAATATATAATATAGTCTTTTGTCTGGTGAAAAAAATTTCCCTGGAACCGAACTCCCCCCATTTACATTAATTTTTATGGGGAAATTGGATTCGTTTAACATTGTTTCGCTTAAACTCGCATTTTTTTAGGAACATAACTACAACGTTAAGCGAGGGGTTATTGTACTTTAAAGCCCCCTGCTGGAATGTGGCCTTCTTACGCCATGCCCTGTAGCTTATGTTGGCATAATTTATGTTGATCAGAGGTGTGAATAAGCCACCCCCCAGAGCGATGTAAGTGACACCTACATAAGTGCTGGAGTGGGCGGCCTATGTCGGTGGGAGCGCTTCTCCCGCCAACTACGTAGCTACCCCTGCTCGCAGGGGCTGGAGTGACTCAGCCGACGGGAGAGCTCTCTCCCATTGGTGTAAACGTTTGCACCGTCAGTGCTACAGTAGCACCACTGTAAGCTCTGTAGTGTAGCTGTTGCCTCAGACTGGGTTGCAATCGCTGTGTCCCTGCATAGATTCACCTGCCGGAGCAACTCGGAGATTTGGAAGTTGTAAATTAACTTTGCTCTGATTTTACTGTATCACTTTTTGGAGCTGGGCTTTTCTTAGTGACAGAACCTGCTACCAAATAAAAGGACTCAAATCAGGAGGTGGTTTTTTTGTTTTTGTTTTTGTTGTTTTTAATTGTTTGTGAAATTTGGAAAGTTATCTGATTATTCTGAGGAATAGGGTTGGTTTGTTTTACAGCTAGAGTTGGTCAGAAATTGTTTGAATTTTTAATGAAAAATTTCAACATTTTTCAACAGGTTGTATGTGCAGTTGGGCTGTATAAAGATTGTTTTTGATCTCACTTGGTGAGAGGAATGAGTTAATTGTGCTGCTAATGGGTTATTCTGCAAGTACAGTAGCTTCTTTGTTTAAATCTGCACTTTAAGGATGATTTACATGAAGAGTTACTGTGTGCATGTGGAGGATCCAGTGTTTTTTTTACCAGCTCAATGAAATGAAATAGCCCTAAAAGGCAGTGCATGATGTCAGTAACTCTGAAAGAACCTTTAAACTTTGTCTTTGTATGGGAAATAATTATGACCGGATTAAGAGTTGTGGTCCAAGGGCCAAATCCTGATTGCTAGTGAATAAATGGGAATTTTGGCACCACTTCAGTGGGACTGTGCATTGGCCCCCATAAGAAATTTTTTATGCAAGTTTGTTATCTGCAGGTAATTAACATAAACTAAAAGACAGAGCTGATGCACAATTTATTTGAAGGATCAATTTGCTACTGTAATTAAAAAAAAATGCACAAAAGTGATTATGTCTTTTTCCTGGTCCTAGTAACAGCTTCTTTTGCTGAAGATGTCTAATAATGGTGTGGAAGCCGAAGACAAGCCTCCAGCCCCTCCAATGAGAAATACCAGCACTATGATTGGATCTGGAAGCAAAGACACTGGGACTTTAAATCATGGCTCAAAACCTTTGCCTCCCAACCCTGAAGAAAAGAAAAAGAGAGACCGATTTTACCGATCTATATTGCCAGGAGATAAAAGTACAGTATTTTAATCTTTACAATAGTTTCCTCTTTGCATGTTGCTGGGGAATGATGTTAATGATTCTTTAGAATTTAGAGGATGATTCACAAGGTCTAATAGTTCACATAAATTTTTTGGCCATACTGGGAATAAGGACTGCCTGTGGTGACTAGCTGGGTATCTGCTTTCCTAATAATTCATGCCATTACTCTCACAAACTCGCCATTCCTTCTCTTAGTCTGTTGGTGGATAAAGTATGTGTGTGTGTGTGTGTGTGTGTGTGTTTCTGTGAGATCTGTGATACAGTGTCTTTGTCCCTGACAACTGGGAATGTCCCTGTTCTCAGGGCCTGTCACAGCTGCCTTTCCAAAGTTCAGTGAGGTTTGTTTGTTGGGTTTTTTGGGGGTTTTTTTGGTCTTGGTTTTTGCAACCACTGCAGATGGGCCTTCTGAAGGAGCTCTGCTGGCCTTCTGCATTGGTGAAACTGAAAGCAGGCTGGAAGAGTGCAAGTATGCCTAAAAGACCATTTCTTACCAGTCCTGTCACATGTTGCTATGTGAGCCATAGCCCTGAAGAGCTTAATGTCTAAGATGAGTCTTTGTCATCCTATCTTATTTCAGAATTTTGGAACCGACATTGTCCACTGCTAAAAATAATCTATCCCTATAACTTCTTGCCCATTAACTTGTATTGAATGAATTCCTTCAGCTATAATAAGGAATATAACAGGCAAGATGGGAATAAGGGACAGAACTGATGTACTGTACATGCAATTTTAATTTCTTCCATTAGTATATTTTGAAGGTTGTACATTTATCACATGAATCAATGATGAAAGAAATTCTCTAGTCCTTAATTTGTGCTGCTTCCTTTTATATCTCTCTTTAATCTGTTTGTAAGGAACCCATTTCTGTGATATATCCCTTTTTCAGTCTCTTTTTAAGGATTCATAGTGTCCATCGCCATGGTAGTTGGGTGCTAAATAAATAAGATCTTTCTCTAATTTTTGTATCTACATTTTCAGCTGTTTCAATAAGGAGTCAGGCTCCTAAATCCTTGCTAGAAGGAAAAGACTAATCCTAGTTCTGTGGCCTAAGAGTAACTTAATTGCTGTTTATACTAGTTAACCTGCTCTGGGAAGCAGACAGTCAGTTTCATATCTATTACAGTGCCATTCTCCAGTAGGGGTGTAGGTATGTTAAGGATGCGCGATGCCATTAAACATGAATGCAAAGCACTTGGTTAAAAGTGAGTCAGTTCACATGCAGTTAGGTGAAAATAAGCCTTGGCTGTCATAACACGTCTGTAACTTTTCCCTATCCCCCCTTTACCTGTCATGCTCTCAAATGTTAATAAAACATCTACTTATTATTTTTTTTTAAACTGGCCCAGGTTTCTCTCTCCCACTGTGTATACAATGGTAAGTACAGTGTTGGTGTCTCAGCACCAGATACATAGTTTTTTTCTACCAATAGGCGACGACAAGGTAATAGAGCCTTTTGAGGTTATGTAACTTGTTCCAAAGGAGCTTTCCAGATCTGAGTCCTGCGTAGTTTTTGTCTCTAGCAGATAGGACAGCACCCTTGCTATTGGCTGTTGCAGGCTTGTTTGCTGACCACTATCTGCGTATTTCCCATAAAAGGGCTACGCTACCAGGTCTGTTTCTATACTGACATGATTGTTTCCTTCCCCACCAAAACTGGGAGCTAAAGAGGAGGAGTGCCATAATGTGATGCTTCAGCAGCTCTGGGTTTTCTTTGCATCGAGGGTGTGATCCAGCTCCAATTTGAAGTCCGTGAGCAGACCACCATTGATGTCAGAGGATGTTGGCTTCTTGTAGACATTCCAACATGGTAGTCACTCAGGCAAAAGAGAATCATTGCCAAGGCCAGAAGAGTCTTCTGTTGCAATGCACCTGCCCGAACCAGAGTGGCAGCTTTCTCCTGCTGCCTCTGTCAGAGGCCTTTTAGCCTGATTGCCACCCTGGCTCCTGGAAGGACGACTGACAGACCAATATGTGAGTTCATTCAAGTAACCTCCGACTGGCTACCACACTCCTGACGTGAAGTGCTGATGAATTGTCAATAGAAAATCCATTGGCTGATCAGCCTTAGAGAATCTCCTAATGCACGAACCTAATTACTACAAGAACCCAGCTTAATTAAGGCTTACAGTTCAGCTACTGAGTTGGCTGGAGTAAAAGAAGGGCTAATTAAGGTAGTGTATAATCTCTACTGTGATGGAACTGCATAAAGACTGTACAGCTCTGGCACACTGAGGAGCAGGCCTGACCAATAATATTGGACTTTAGATTGATTTTTTTATACTATTATAAATTGAGGATTGCAGAAAGCAGTATTGGCAAATACTTCGGTAGCAAGTCATATAAAACAATTATGGAAAGAACCTCATTGATTCAATGAGCTGAATGATGATGGTTTCTCCTTTGCAGAGCTGTCTGCTGTATGGCTACAATAGCACCACCTACTGAAATGCTAGAGGGGTAGGAAGTGTTCCAGGTGACTTTTCCAAGTGGCTCAGGAAGAGGTGGTAAGATGACTTGAGGTTCTGTGGGGTGAATCTGAAGCTGTCCCTGGTGGAGCTCCAACTTAGAATGCCTGGGAGCTATGGTGTTATGTGGCTAGCTTTTCCATTGTGCGGGTTGGGTAGCATTGTGGAATTCTGGCCTCATTACTGGGTAGTTCAGCTTCTGACATAATTCTGATGTTTGGATATAGACTTAACGGTGAGGGGGTGTCATGCCTAGACGTGCTGATCCACAGCTTCGTTGTCTTCAGTGAGATTTGTGGGTGCTCAGCCTCTCTCGGGAGATATTAGTTAGTTGGAAAGTCTGTTATTGTCTTGGAATTCTCAACCGAGGATTTTGAGTTAGCAAGTCCCCCTTGTATTGAGAGAGAATTATTATCTTCATCTGAGGAACTCATACCCAGTGTCTGGCACATTACAGAAAAAACTTGCTAGTTTATGAAAGGTTCACTGTGAGAATGTAATCATGGCCACTCACTGAAATTTTTCAAGCATACATTTCAGTTTACTTTTATTCCTCAGAACCTTACAGTTTAATGGGGGCATTAATGGAAATAAAGAAATCAACAATAGATGGGTATTTCTAGGAAGATTGTTTTTCTTCTGAAACTCCTAAAGAGTTTTCGTTTGTGCCATTACAAAGCCCAGGGTAAGAGATCCATAAAGTGGGATTAAAGTGTAGTGCAAGTGTCTTTAAATCTAATCCTTTTTAGCCTATACCTCATTCTGTGATATACAGTATCGTCAATGAAAAGCAATGATAGGGTTAATATTTTAATGCATTTATGCTTGGAGATCTGTTTCTCCGCTTTGAGCAAGCTCATTAGAATCAGAAAGCCTGTTTAAGCATTGAGTGCCTGTTTATTTAAACCGGGCCTAGAAGTAGTTACTCTTCTTTTTACCACCTCCAACGCTGTGTTTGGGGCTCTACTGGACAAACAGGAAAACGTGGGGCTTGATTCTAATCTTGCTCACATAGGTTAGGAATCGCACAAATTAAGAGAGATTAGAATCAGGTCGTTGGTGGTTGCCCCAAAGAGTTTACAATCAAATTTTAGACATGACATGACATGGCTGGTGGATAAGCAGTAGAAAGCTGGTGCTTTGAGGAAAGACCAATGTTACAGCCATAAGATCACAGGGTTACTCACTTCAGTTACGTGGGCCTCAAAAGAATCGTGAGATTCCTGACAAAGATTACAATTCACGTCCACATGTATACAAAGCACAATCATGTTTACTAGAATGAGCTAATGCGGCTTTATCTCCAATTTAATCTCTGCATGAGAGCTGGATATTGAGAGAACTATGAATTTTTAATGCAGTAGATGCAATTAAATTATTTAATTCATTATTGAAAACATTGTTTACCCAGTCAGTGTAACTTAGGCTTATCCAAGCTACAGCCCTGTTTTATTGAGACGACTTCTTGAATATGCATTTTTTTATTTAATATGAATTTGAAAGCAGTAGCTGCAATCAGTGGAGCAAAGCTTGACTTGCTCATTATGCTGTTTGAAAATGGATGCTGGAGATGTTGGTTAGTGAAAAGTTGTATCCTTACAGACGCAGAATTTAGGTGTTTAGCAGGATATCCTGGTATTCAGTAAATCCAAATATAGAAGTTAAAAAGTTCTGTGCCATGAATTCTCGACAGTAAATGTTCTAACATTCTTTAATGCTCTAGTACAGTGGTTCTTAACCTGGGGTGCAAGATGCCCTTTCTGGGGGTGCGAGACATGCCAGATTTTTTTAGATGGTAAATCATCGAAAACACAAATTAAGCACAGGCATGTAAGTACAACTACTTTGTTTAATCAAACCTATGTTTATATGTATATAATTCTCTCTCTCTTTCATTCTGTAATTATGATATATCTAGGTTTAAAGAACTGACCTATTTCAACAATTTTTGATAAGGGGTGCAAAAACATATTTTGAGAACCAAAGGGGTGCAGGCTGCAGTAAAGGTTAAGAACCACTGTTCTAGTACTTCACACATCCATTTCAGTTGTCTTAGAGTTCCTGAGCCTCCTTGATCTATTGGCTTTCTCAGCTTACCTTTGTCTCACTTTCCTTCTCCCTGCCCTCAGCTTCCTCTGTATTCTTGCCAATTGCGGCTGCTACTCCCCTCTTTGGTTGCCCTGCATGCTGCAGATGCTCAACATCTGTTCACCAGAAGATACTTCTGGTTCCTCCTAGTGTCTCTCTCCGTGTGGGATCCTCCAGTATTCCATCTGCCCTTCTTTCATTCCTCCCTTTTCCAAAGCTGTCACTATTTAACATTCTCTCCACTTACACTGAAAAATACCCAAGGACTTAATGTTGTTTTAGACAAACGTTTAAGGCTATGTACCTTATTCTGCTCTGTTTCACAGTACATGATCAATCTGGAGTAAAGCCATTAACCTCTATAATGTTACTCTGGATTTTTATGGATACAATTGAGAGCAGAATCTGGTCTTATGAGCACAGGACTCAAATAAGACTACCTGGTTAAACTTGGAAAACACAATACATGTTTGCAATATAATGGGTTAAAATGGTGGCTTTTAGGGTAGGTGGGTGTCTTTAAAACCTCCGTTTTGGTGATATGAATACTTTGGGGAACAAGGTCTGCCTATATAGCTGAGTAGCATTTGTTTTGCAGTTGACAAGACAGCAGCTGGAAAACATAAACTATGCGGGACAGTCTCTCCCATTTGTGTGTGGACTCATCACCCTCTCTGGGCTCTGTGTGGCCTACAAATGCAAATATCAAGAATATCAGAATATGGTTGTCCCATAACATTAAATCTTTATCAGTGTGAAGTCAGAATCTTTTTCACGTTGCCACAGATCGTATGTTTTTGTTGTGTATTTGGTTGCAGAGGATGTACTGTGAACTGCCATGGAAGTATTCTTTGTTCTTGATGTTCGTTCTCTCTCTCTCATATACAGCCAATAAAAAGAAGGAGAAAGAACGGCCAGAAATTTCCCTCCCTTCAGATTTTGAACACACGATTCATGTTGGATTTGATGCTGTCACAGGAGAATTCACGGTACGTGTTTCTGGGGGGAAAGGAGGATTACACAGTTGTTTATCATTAGTGGAGCTGGGACATATTCATCTTTCATAAAGTAATGCCAGAAGGGACTATTGTGATCATCTTGTCCGATCGCCAGCATAACACGGGCCAGAGAATCCCACCCAGTGTAATTCATGTGTAGAGTACTCCTGGGGGAATTCTGTGCCACTGCGTGGATGCAGAATTCAGGTTCCTCCGCAGATTTCTTTGCTTCTCTGCAGAAAATAACAAGGAAGCAAAGGGAAGCCTCAAGAGCAGTCATGCGCCCACATGGTTTCTGGTGCACAGAGCAGCGAGTTTGGGGGAGGCATTGCCCCTGCCCTCCAACAGAGGCAAGGTGTGGGGGAGCATGCGGGGTCACATGCCACTGCCTCCAGTGGGGAGGCCCCCCATTTCTGCAAGAGCAGACCTACCTGGCTGAAGGAAGGCTTCAGCTCCGGCTGCTGACTCTGCAGCTGGATGTTGCCTCCTAGGGCCTAGTGCTGGTTGTGCTCCTCTTCTGTGTGCTTGGGAGCCTTCCTGTTTTCTGTACAAGGTTGAGTGCCCACAGTGGGGCAGGGTAGTGCGGAAGTAAGGGGGGTGGGATAGGGCAGGGGGAGTGGGATAGGAGTGAGGGGAGGGGGATGGGGTAGGAGACTATGGGGAGGGGAAAAGGAGGGAATGGGGAAGGGGGAAGGAATGGGGGTGGGAAGTAGAAACCCGGCATGCGGTGTCCCCTCAGCAGCAGCACCCCCATCCTCCTGAGGCCCCCCCTCCCTGCCAAGCTCCAATCACCTTCACCTGGACCCCTCTGCAGAATCCCATTCCCCCTGCACCTGGAACCCCCCCAATGAGCCCTTGTGCATCCACATTCACCACTGAGCTGCCCACACCCAGATTGCACCACACAGAACCCTCTCAACCCACACTGAGCCCCTCCACACTTGGATTCTGCTGGGTTGAGCCTGCCCGTCCACACCTGGTGCGCCTGGCACAGAGGGGCAGGGCCCCGGGTGTTTCTGAGGAGGCCTGGCCCTTGTGCTGTGTCAGGGTCAGGTGCAGCCTCACAGCCGAGTCCCTGTCCTGGGGCAGGGGCTGCAGGTGATCTCCCATCTCTGTACAGCCAGTGGCTTGTGTTCCTCACTGCCTCCATTGCTGGAGCCTCCACATTTATTTATTGACAAATAAAATTTGCAGAATTTTGTGGAATTTTAAAATGTGCGCAGAATTTTTTTTTTTTTTTTTGGCACAGAATTCCCTCAGGAGTAATATAACCTGGTTGCTGGAAGTTTGCCAGTTGTCAAACCTGGCACCAATATGCTTCAGAAAGGTGGTCTGTGGGCCAGTTTTTCACTAGCTGTTCTTAGTTGAAGTGGACAGTGAGCCAGCTTTTTTTGCATTGCTGGGCCAGGGCAACAGAAAAGGTTAAGCTGTCCCTGACAGCTATGTCTCACTGAGCTTCAAAGTTCTCCTTTAGGAAGCAGCCAGCTCCCCACAAACACTCCTGTTCGTGTGCAGCATGTGCTTTCCTTAGGCTAATGGCATCTATTTCGCATTATCCTTTTTATTGATGTGCAGAATATTGGGAGGACAGGGTTATGCTGTAATCTTGCTTACACTCAGTAGTAGTTCATATCACTGCCTCTGGGGCTCTCCTGAGCTAACCAAAATGCAACAGTTTGTCACATCTGACTAGCAGATCCACCAATCTATCCTTGAATGTAGACTAGCTATTGGGGGAGGGGCGGCGGAGCCGTAACCTGTAAAGTCCCTAACACACCAGTATGAAAAACAATAATACCAAATTATTCAGTGTCTTTTGTGAGCTTGACAAATGCGGTCACCAAATTTATTTCACTTGTGGCTAAAGCCACGTTTCTGTGTTGAAATTCTGTATTTAATGTTTGGGAGACACTCAATTAGATGCTGTTAGAATTACCAAATGGTCACAACCAGCACTGGGCCAAAATATGATTTGGTGCCTATCGAACTACTGCATTACAATAGCACCAGGAGGCCTGAATCCGGATCAGAGCCCCGATTGTGCTGGGTGCTGTGCAAACGTGGTAAAAGAGCTTCCAATCTAAATTACCACTGTAGTCATTTTACAAGTGGATAGTCACATAATTGTACATTTCTTATATTGCATATAAGACTTTCCTGAACCAAAACACAGGGTCTGCCTCTTCCTCTTTTGAACTTTGGGAGCTGGATCTGAACTTCGGGATTCAGAGCTATGGGGCTATTCAGAGCCCGCTGATTTCAGTGAAACTCCACATGAGCATGAGGGTTCGCCTGCATGGATGGGACTGCACTATCTGGATTTAGATTTCAAACCTAGGTTGCTGGGCGAAGAGAAGGTGTGAATCCAATAAGCCTTCTCACAAACAATGAAAAATCCCAGAAACTGAGTGGCCGAACTAAATGTTTTAAACAACCTTAGGCCGAGTGTAGACTGCATCCAAGAGTTTGGTGCTAACTGCTTGGAATGTCTCAAACAGGGTATGCCAGAGCAGTGGGCTCGGTTATTGCAGACCTCCAACATCACCAAATCGGAGCAGAAGAAAAACCCCCAGGCAGTGCTCGATGTGCTAGAATTCTACAATTCCAAAAAGACCTCCAACAGTCAGAAGTACATGAGTTTCACAGGTATGTGGTAAATCTCTGATTCTGCATTACTGAATGTGACTCCCTGATAAGTCCTTGTGACTTTTCTTTTAAAAATTAAAATAAACGAACAAACAAATGCCAAAACACCTTGAGAGTTGTTTTTACAAAGGAAATGCGATTTTCTTCCACTCGGCTTCTCCTCCCTCCCCCCCCAGGCTTGCTGCGCGAAACAGCTGTTTTGCGCGCGGCAAGCCTGGGAGGGAGGGGAGGGGGAGAAGCGGAGTGGCGGTGGCGCGCTCAGGGGAGCAGGCGGAGCGGAGGCGAGCTGGGGCGACGGGGGCACATTTCTAGGGGCGGCATGGCCGGTGCCGGAATGCCGCCCCTAGAAATGTGTCGCCCCAAGCACCTGCTTGTTTTGCTGGTGCCTAGAGCCGGCTCTGTCTGTGGCAGTGAGGTTGGGGCTGAGGAAGTCATGGTTCTGGGGCCTCTTTTAAAAACTGCTCAAAGAAGCGAGAAATGTCTTGGAATTTGTAATAGCTTCCCCTGCTGGGGTCTGTGTGCTCCATCCTCAGTTCTTGAGTGCTTCTGCACAGACTTTTGTTCACTGGCATTTTTCACTCTTCTGGAAAAGCCTGCATAAGGCCCTGGCTACATGTATTGCGCCAACAGTAGGGGCTGGTTTACATAGAGGATCAGAACCTGCTGTTGCTACCAGCTAAGGTCACAGGTTTGTTACCCACCAAACACCCCTGGTGGTGGCTCAGCATCTGAGATGGCTGCATTCCAGTGCTGGGGGAAGTGACATGTATATCTTGGAAAGCACTTCTGGACTTTTTGGAACAAAAGGTGTCACATTAGTAGTGGGACAAAAACATGGAATATCTACACCTGGAACTATACTTTAAGTCTTCTTCATAATACTCTGTCCCTTTTTAATTTTTTTTTAAGTGCTAAGCTGTTCTTGATCATCTGCTACCCTTGCATTCTCTAGAGGCCAAAGATTGAAGAAAAACACCTTTGAGCACTTCTGAGTTTTCCATTTGTATTCATGGGGCTCAGTATGCTAGTCTGGTGTCTTGTGGCTAAGGCACTGGACTGGGACCCAGGAGATCTGGGTTGAATCCCTGGTTCTGCCACAGACTTGCTGTGTGATGCAGGGTAGGTCACTTAAACCCCTTAATCACTCTGTGCCATGAGTCACAATCTGTGAATTGGGGATAATACTTCCTTTCTCCTACCCTCTGTTTAGCTTGAAAGTTCTTAGGAGCAGTGTTTGTCACTATGGGTTTGTGCAGTGCCTGGCATGCTTGGGCAGTGATACAAGTAATTTATAATAATTCCAATTGTATCTGTTCTGTTTTGTTTTCAGATAAATCTGCAGAGGAGTACAGTTCATCAAATACACTGGTGAGCTTTCTGTTTCTTTTATTAATGTTTGTTTCATAGAATCATAGAATATCAGGGTTGGAAGGGACCTCAGGAGGTCATCTAGTCCAACCCCCTGCTCAAAGCAGGACCAACCCCAACTAAATCATCCTAGCCAGGGCTTTGTCAAGCCGGGCCTTAAAAACATCATATATTTTTTATATTTTAAGTTTAACAATGTGCATAAAATAAAACTATAGCTGGAGAGACATTTTTATATTTAAAATCAACATTCTCTTTCACTTCTAGCCTACCCAAAATATGGCTGAGCAGCTAAGTTCCCTCTAAGCAGCGAGGCTGTGTCGCCGTGCAGTTGTCTATCAAGCACTGCGCAGGTGCTTACAGCTGCGGAGGGCAGAGATGCCTCTCCCCCAGCCCTGGACCTGCCGGGGCTCCCCAGAGCCAGCCCGGCCCGGACAGTACCTGGTTTATCATGGCACCGGGCCCACGCTCGGCAGGGGCCCCGCAGCCCGGCCCGGTGCTCCACTTCACTTGTGTTGCGGCCCAGCGGCTGCAAGACTGGCTCCTCTCCAGCCCCTCCCTCACGCTTCTCTAGGCCCACTGGCCCAGGGCTTCTACGACCCCGCTCCCCCGAACCCACTTGCTCCTCTCAGGTGGCCGGCTGAGGGCTCCTCTCTCTGCCTCCATCACCAACCAGTAGGCAGCAGCCGCTGGCTGCCTGCCAGTGACAGGGAGAGGCGGGGCGGGAGGGGGCCGAAAGGAGCCCACAGCCGCTGCTGCTGCTCTGGGCTGCTGGTGAGGGACGTGCTGCGGCCGGCAGAGAGGCGCCCGATCCAAACCCAGCCCAAGCCCGGAGCTGCTGTGGGAAGAGAGTCCTCTCTCCTCACTATAGTCCTGGAGCCCCCTCCTACATCCCAAACCCCTCATCCCTATGTTGGTGCACATAACAAAATTCATCCCACACATGTGTGGGAAGAATTAGAGGGAACACTGCTAAGCAGAATTAATTGTCATCTTAACTTTTAAAAATTGGTATAAATTGGGGTGTCTGTCATTCTGGCCTACAAATGTTTCTTTTCCTTGTCCTGTAAACTCTGCTATTGAGTTTACTGCTTTATATTCCAAGTGATTTTTGTTAGCGAATATTGCTGCGTTCATAGAAACAGATCTATTTCTGGACTCTATATTAGTGAACAGCAGTTTCCCCTGTGCGAAATAATCTGGAAAATGAAAGCCAGCCTGTTTTTTATCAGATATCAATAAATGTCTATGGTCTGACCAAATTTAATTATTAGCATGCAAGGTCTGATTAGTAAACCACTGTTGATGATTAACTAAATTAATCTTGACAAATAAAATGAAAGGTCTTCTCTCTTCTTGACCTGTACTCCAACTATTCCAGCACATGTTCAGCACCTCCCTTTACTGAGAAGATACAATTTAAAAGTTTTGCTGTTTGTCGGACATTGGGTGTGTGTGTGTGTGTGTGTGTGTGTGTGTGTGCGGTATTTTTTAAGTAAGCAAACACAAAAGGATTAAACAAAATAATTTACAAAAATATAACCGCTCCATCATCATCTTAGATTCATAGATATTTAGGTCAGAAGGGACCATTATGATCGTCTAGTCTGACCTCCTGCACAACGCAGGCCACAGAATTTCACCCACCACTCCTACAAAAAACCTCACACCTATATCTGTGCTATTGAAGTCCTCAAATAGTAGTTTAAAGACTTCAAGGAGCAGAGAATCCTCCAGCAAGTGACCTATGCCCCATGCTACAGAGGAAGGCGAGAAACCTCCAGGGCCTCTTCCAATCTGCCCTGGAGGAAAATTCCTTCCCGACCCCAAATATGGCGATCAGCTAAACCCTGAGCATATGGGCAAGATTCATCAGCCAGATACTACAGAAAATTCTTTCCTGGGTAGCTAGGATCCCACCCCATCTAATATCCCATCACAGGCCATTGGGCCTATTTACCATGAATATTTAATTACCAAAACCATGTTATCCCATCATACCATCTCCTCCATAAAGTTATTGAGTTTAAAATCTTAAAGCCAGATAGATCTTTTGCCCCCACTGCTTCCCTTGGAAGGCTATTCCAAAACTTCACTCCTCTGATGGTTAGAAACCTTCGTCTAATTTCTACTCTAAATTTCCTGGTAGCCAGTTTATATCCATTTGTTCTTGTGTCCACATTGGTACTGAGCTTAAATAATTCCTCTCCCTCTCTGGTATTTATCCCTCTGATATATTTATAGAGAGCAATCATATCTCCCCTCAACCTTCTTTTAGTTAGGCTAAACAAGCCAAGCTCCTTGAGTCTCCTTGCATAAGACAAGTTTTCCATTCCTCGGATCATCCTAGTAGCCCTTCTCTGTACCTGTTCCAGTTTGAATTCATGCTTCTTAAACATGGGAGACCAGAACTGCACACAGTATTCCAGGTGAGGTCTCACCAGTGCCTTGTATAACGGTACTAAAACCTCCTTATCCCTACTGGAAATACCTCTCCTGATGCATCCCAAGACCACATTAGCTTTTTTTCACGACCATATGACATTGGCAGCTCATAGTCATCCTATGATCAACCAATACTCCAAGGTCCTTTTCCTCCTCCGTTACTTCTAATTGATGCGTCCCTAGCTTATAACTAAAATTCTTGTTATTAATCCCTAAATGCATTTCCTCACTACAATACCTTTATCTGGAGTGAGTTTGCTGTCTCTTCATCCAGAGGCAGTGCATGCCTATTCAACTATGTTTGGGTCTGCCTTATAAAGGAAACGGAAAACTTACATTGTAAGCTTTTGTAACTGTTTCCTCTTGTTGTAAAAATGTGTCTGTCATAAGTAACTTAAACTGTTTAACTGTGCTAACATCTAATAAGGAAGCGGGAAGCTGTCATCTTGCCCGGTTGTTGACCTGGGGCCTGATTCTGTGAGGAGCTCAGCAGCCTTATCTTACTAATTTTTGAGTCAGAACTTCCTTAGGTAACGTTCAATGTCTTGCAGAATTAGGCCCTCAAATTTTGATAAAGCAAGTGCCCCTCAGTTTTTAAATGTATGAGGAAGGCTGGAGACGTAGGGTCAGTTAAACTTACTAAATTTTACAGATGTAACTTTGGTTTAATATTGTCTGTCTCTCTGCCAGCTCTAAGGAACTGGTGGGAAACCGAACAATCAAAACTAAAAATGAACCCAAAGCATGAAGACAAATATTACTGTTGTGGTGATCAGGGGAAATATGCACTTTGATACAGTCACTATTTTGTAAAGTAATACTAGGATTTTTAAATCTAGTCTATTTCAAAATAATAAATAAAAGTAATTTCAGGTTCTACTCTTCTCCCTGAGTAGCCCTTGCTAATTTTTGTAGTTTTACAATCACACTTAAATTTGTCCTGTTTCTGTCCCACACGAACAGGCGAATGACAATAACAGGGAAACTGTGAAATTGACTGTATACAAAGTGTGCTCAGATAAACAAAGGAAACTGGAAAAATAGAGAAGTTTTGTTTTTACCAGTCTTTGTTATAGTCAGTTTAGGCTGTCACTTCTATCAATAGTAAGTTTACAAAAAATTCAGGCAGTAGTGATTTTGGTTTTTGTTTGTTGACTGTGTCCCTTATGTAGGAAGGGATTGTGAAGTGTATTATTTTTCAGTTATGAATATGTAGAAATAAGGAGACTCTATCAGATTTGAAAAGGCTTTCTAGATCCATATAGCTACTATATCCCATATGTATTACTGAAGTAGGACCTGTCAGTATTAAGCCTGATCCACAACACTAAATCTGATTTCAGCCTGATCCTTTAACTTTGGAAAAGTGTGTGGATTTGGATCCAAACTTCATGGCTTGGGCCCAACCCTGACCATAATATGGAAAGGGGGTGGCATGCAGACCTTCCACAGCATCAGTGCAGGGGACAGTGTCTGACTGCTGCTGGAGAATATGGTATCGCTGTAAGGATATAGAGGTGCTGAGGCCACAATGATCTCAGCCATCTGTTTAGGTGAGAACAAGTCAGTCTCGTTTCTCAGTAGGTGAGACCATAACAAACACCGTGCAACGGAAGTTAATCTGCACCCAGAGCCGTGTTATTTATTACTCTGGTTATTAAAATCAGTGCGGTGCTTCTGCCAACCCTTGTTTTGTTGGCACAGCAACATGCTTTAGCTGTGCTAACAATCTGCCCAGGATCTATTCCTGCCACTTAGGGTTGTCCCAGAATGAGAATCTACTGGAAAAGCAGGTTGGTTTCTTTTGCACGGGGGGCGGGGGGGCGGTACTGGTACTAATCACAGGTCTGGTCACTATTTTTAATAATATCTTTGGGAAAGAAGTAGCGAGCCTGTCTGTTTGCTTGCCATACTTGAAGAAAAACTCTCACAGTCCCTAGACTCAAAGTGGCACAAAACAAATCTGAGGACTGAAAACTACCTTCACCTGTAGCTGGGTGACATGATGGCTCAGGAGAATGGTAAATGAAGAAGGAGCCCTTTATTCTCTAAGAGCCCTGTTCAGATCTGTCCCAGATCATTACCATCTGATGACTGTTGGTAGACTTGGTTCAATTCCCAGTGGGACAGGTGTCCTAGGCACATTTCATAATGTCGATTTGGATATGCAGGTCACCACTAGTTGCTTTGATTTGGGAACATTTTATGCATAAATCATGCTGCTTTCAGGGACATAGGTATTAAGCACATATAGACCAGATTAAAAACAAGTCAGATATCCACACTGTAGGAGCTGTGTAAAATATGGGTGCTGGACATACTGCTGTTGAGTCCAGTCCTAAAATCGGAAGCCTCTTACCTAAAATTGCAGTGTACTTTGCACTAGATCAGATTTAGATGACCTGAACCAAAACATGGGATCCAAACACCCCTGAACTATGCAGTTTGGATCTGCACCCAAAATTTTGTTTCCTGGACACATCTCTAGATCAAACTGAATTCTATTAAATTCAGTTTTGGTCATTACAAATGTGCAGTGAGAGACAGTCCCCACCGGGAGCGCCTAGAACCTAGTCAGATGAAAGATTATTATTATTGTGGTGCACTGAGAAACTTGTTGGAATTGCAAGCTATCACTTTGAGTGGTATGGGATATTTCCTGGTCCTGCTCGTAAGTTAGGGGGTCTGTAGGGAAACATACAATCACTCATCAATCTGCAGAGAACAATTCAAGAACAAGGTGGGGTGAGTTGTGCCTTGCTGTCTTATGGAGCAGCCTGCTTTGTCTATCTCTGATTTTGGTTACTGTGTGTTATCATTCTGGATTCTAAGAATAAAAGTAATTATGTTGCAACCTTCCAGAAAGACCAAAACCCCCCCAAAAACCCACCATAAAATACTCTGATTTTTGTTTGTATGCCATGAGCATAAGTTATCCCCATTGTATAGAGGGGAAATCGAGGCACAGATCTCTTTAAATTGAAAACAAGCTTTTCCTGCTTCTAAAGATCAGTCTCTTCATACAGCCATGTGCAATTGCAGTCCCTTTTATCTGGCTTTGTGGTTTCATGTAATGAAAAAAATCATGTAGCAAAGTATAGTTTTGACTTAGCCTCATTCTGCAATCTGACCATGTGTAGAGCTTCATCGCCTTCAATGACACTTCATACCCTTGCTGATCTGAGCAGCTAGTCAAAGTTCGAGGCCCTAGGGCTTTCTAGTTGGGAATAGAAGTCAGTGATGGAGTCTGGTATTTTGCAACATTGTTTATTTACAAGGAATGTAGAAAATCCTGTTTCCCTGAGAATGAATCAAACAGGGTACAATGTTCTGGCTCTCAGCACCCAAACTACTCTTTCCAGACAGTACCCCAGATTTCTTTAGATTATTTTCAGGATTAAGTTGCCAGCTGCTTACTCAGTGTCTCTCCCATGCTTTTTGCATAGACACCTTTGGTCAAACCATACCCAGTGGATCTCTCCACCCACATAATGCTAATTTCTGGGCAGCCCTCTCTCTTAAGTGAGGGCTTGTGCTAAACCCATTTGAAATGGAATGTGTTGGTTAAGCTCTTAACAGGTTCCCTGCAGGGACATTTCAGGATCAGAGCCTTAGCTAGTAATTTATAGCGCAATACTATTTCTATAAACAACCAGAAATATCTGATATTGAGGCGTTGCTGCATAATGCATCTCAAATTACCTCCAGCGTGCATTACTATCCAACAGAGAATTTTGAGCAAGCCTTCAGGAGTCCAAGAAACCTGGTTAATGGATTTTTTTTAGGGCCTGATCTTGCAAACACCCATGTGCTCATGTGAATAGTTCCATAACTTTCCTAGTGGGTTTAAGTGTTTGTATGCGTAGGCCATCAAATTGTCACTTTATAGCATAATCCAAGAGATCTGACCACGGTTTCTTGTCAAACCCGTTTGATAATCATTCCAGTTGTGATTTGAAGGGCTTAAATGTTAGAAGCATGATTCCATTTCTGTGGGGAGTGATTTAAAAAAAAAATTATTCTGGGACTCCAAAGGCTATCTTTTGTCTTTTAACCAAAATGCAGAATGTGAAGGCTGTATCAGAGACCCCTGCAGTACCGCCAGTTTCAGAAGATGAAGATGACGAGGATGATGCTGCTCCACCCCCAGTGATAGCTCCACGACCTGAACACACAAAATCAGTGAGCAAGCTGGAAATCTTTGTTCCCTTCCTACAGATTTCACTACTTTGGGCTAGTCTGCAACTTGAGTCTGGCCAGGGTAAGGGGTGGTGCACAGCTGCACTTCCCCAGGAACATACTTGAGAACAAATTGTGACCCAGAGTATGTCTATATTTTGAGCTGGGGGTGTGATTCCTAGCTCGAGGAGACATAGTCACGCTAGCTCTGATTGAGCTAGCATGCTAAAAATAGCAATATGGCCGGGGTGGCAGGAGGTGTGGGGGTTAGCCTCCCCAAATACGTATCTATGGTCTGAGATGGGTACATACTTGGAGCGCCTACCCCTCCTGTTGCATGTCACTGCAGCCAAACTGCTATTTTTAGCATGCTAGGCGATCAGAGCCAGCATGAGTATGTCTTCTTGAGCTGGGAATCACACTCCTTTGCTCTGGGAGAGGAGTAAATTACTTCATGGCTTTTCATAGAGCAGCTTAATGGAGCAGCCTCCGTGCATCCAACCATGGAGCTCTTAATGTTGTAATGCTATTTACTGTAGTAATATTTCTTTCAGTGTTTGGCACATGCTACTGCTAAGGACATATGTCTTGTGCATAGAGGTCTTTTATTTTTAATCTTCCTTTAATAAAACATATTTGCCTCCCAACGCAAAGGTGTACACCCGTTCTGTGATAGAGCCCCTTCCACCGCCTCCTACCAGAGATGTGGCCACCTCGCCTATCTCTTCACCCTCTGAAAACAACACAGCATCCCCTGACACAATGACCAGGAATACAGAGAAACAGAAGAAAAAGCCGAAGATGTCAGATGAAGAAATCTTGGAAAAATTAAGTATGTCATCTTTTAAAATCCATATTCTGATTTATTTGGTGACTTAGAGGCAAATTCCGTTCCCAAATCCTTAATAAGCAGAGATCCTGTGACAGTTACATTCTGAGATCTTTCACTTCAGGCTTCATTTGATGACTCAATGTTTGTGTTATTCAATGACCAATTCAAGTGCAAATTTAAGCACCGAGAGACTTATTTTCGGGCATGCTGAGTATGATGATTACAAGTGAAGCCCAGTGGGAGCTGCAGATGCTCAAACCCTGTGGCAATTAAGCCCTGAATATAGACATATATATTTTTTTCAGTGTGAAAGCTGAAGCCAACCTAGATGTTGCTTTTTCTCAACTCTAGGATAATTATATTTAACTTTGTTAGGCTGAAGGTGAGCAAAGCGTGTTACTGTGACCCAAACCAAAAAACCACCCAAAAAACCTAAATAAAATCAGCAAAAGGATATAGCTAGAAAACTTCCACATTGCTCTCCTCCCATAGACACCATGGCCTAAAGGGACTGGTGCCCAACATGAGGCCGGCACCTTTTTGAAGGGGACTGGTGGTCAGAGGGTCGGTTGCTCACTCACCATTTTCTGTAAATCAGGTCCTGGTAAGGCATCTCAAAAATTGAGATGCCCCAAATCACTGGTTGTTTTGGAAAACATAGGCCCAGCTTTCCATCATGTCTCCCAATGGTTCAACAATTGCTTTCTATCTGTAACATTTTAAAAGCATTCTGGTACAGCTGAGAGCAGCAGCAACCCTCAGAAAATCTTCTCCCCTCTTCCCAACAAAACCAAATAAAAGGGACTTTCCCCACTAAAACTCCCACTCCCTTTAACAGAAGCCTTTACCAGGCCCTGCTCCAAAACCTGGGTAAAATTGCTATCCTGAAGGTCCCCAACCTCTGACGTTTAAGTAGTCAGTTGGCACAAGCAAATTTTAAAAATGTAAGACAATAAAACATGACTTGCAGATCAACTGTAACACAAATATGAATCAATGAAATCCAGGACCAGCTCCTCAACTGGTATAAATTAGGGTAGCGCCTCTGAAGGCAATTAGGAAAAAACTTTCCAACTCTCAGGGTAGTTAAGCTCTGGAATAGACTTCCAAGGGAGGCTGTGGAATCCCTGTCATTGGAGGTTTTTAAGAACAGGTTGGGTAAACATCTGTCAGGGCTGGTCTAGATTTACTTGGCCCTGCTTCAGCGCAATGGGCTGGATTAGATGACCTCTCGAGGTCCCTTCTAGCCTGACATTTCTGTGATTTACTGTTGTTTGTGTTACCGTGGTCCCTCTTCATGGATCTGGACCCCATTGTGCTCGGTGCTGCACAAATACAGGCCCAAAAGACAGCCCCTGGCCCCAGAGAGCAAAGGAGTGACTATTGTGTAACAAAAGGCTATTAAATAGAATCCGCTGAATAATTTAATTTAATTTAAGGCAATGTGAGTGCAACACTTGCAAAGTCACCACAGCTGTGTTGTGTTAAATGCGTCAGCCTTGCTGGATCTGCTTTAAAGGGCCATGTGTTCTGCATTGTGTTAATTCTTTCACATTGGTGCCTTTAGCAACACCCTCTGGCAGCTGCAAGATTGTTTTTTTGCTGGAAGCTTTGCCATCCATTGTCTCCCCAGTGTAATTCTATTGAAGAGAGCAGAGTTGAACTTGCTCATACTGGGGTTCAAGTTTGGCCCATAGATGGGTTTTCTGACAACCACTTAGAGCTCCTGCAAACATAATTAGGAACATAAGAACAGCCATACGGGTCAGACCAAGGTCCACCTAGCTCAGTATCCTGTCTTCTGACAGTGGCTAATGCCAGGTGCTTCAGAGGGAGTGAACGGAACAGGTCATCATCAAGTGATCCATCCCATCACCCTTTCCCAGCGTCTGGCAAAATTTAACAGCTTTTCTTGCACCTGCAAATATAGAAAGATTTTAAAGAACTTTTAGCGCATATGCAGCACTTTGCAAACCTTACTAATCTTGCCAACCTCCTGTGAGGCAGGGAAATATTACCCCATTTTACAGATGGGGACACTGAAGCAGAGATTAAGGCCAACGTTTAATAATATCCCAACTCCTCCTAAATCCTGTCATTACCCCTCTCTAGCAGTTATCAAACTTACAGTCTGAACCCAAGGCCCAGGCCTTACACTGGAAAAGAGGTGTCTTGAGCCCTTGCCTAGCAGTTCATCCTCAAGGAGCAATGGTCATTTTTATAATTGTGGCGTCAATTCTTGCTTTGTGTAGTTGGGCTGCCCCCTTGTTCCTCTCCATTACTTCTGTCTGCCCCAGATCCTGTGTTTTGGCTGCGCCCCAGTGGTGTCTGAAAATAGCCTGTTTTTACATCGCTTGCCACTGGGTTTCCAGGCCTCATTACTAAATGCAAAATGGTCTGCAAAGGCTACTATGCGTCTAGTTGGTATTTCTTGCTCAGCTCTGGGCACTTGTGAAAATCCCACCATATACTGACTGCTCAGGTAACTTGCAAACACTAACTTTGAAAAATGCTTCTGTTCCCAATTCCCATATTAACTCCTAGAATGGCACCGCTTTGGCTCTTTCCATCTGCCTGTGCTTTCAGAAAGGTTGGCTTTAATTTCCCCTCTGATTCCCAACCTACTCAGGGGGATGATGATACTTCCTTACCCCTCACAGGTGTTGTGAAGATCAAAGCTCTTTGCAAACAGTAACTGGAAGGACAAGTAATATTGAAATCGAAACACTCCACTGATTTTTGACAAAGGTCTTCTAGAAACCAGGAAGGTTTCTCTCAGAATCCTGCCTGGTTTCCTGCCAGGTTGCCAGCCAGGCAGACTGCCTTGGAACCAGGCATCCCAGGGCTTCCAGGGTCTGTGGCTTTGGGGCAGCCCACCAGGCAATATGCCCTGCAGCTGGGGATCCCCGTGGCTTCCAAGGTGTGGCACTGGGGCAGCCCCTTAAGCAGTCTGCCCCATGCGAGGGTTCTGTCCCCTTCCATGGAGAACTTCAACATTTTGGGGTTTTGTTCCAAATTGGAATGAAACCAGATCTCCAGCTATCAAAATCCTCTGTGAAATGGAATATTTTCCTCTGCCCAGCTCTACTAGGTACAAATCCCTATCCTCTACACTCAGCCCTCTCCCTTCAAGGGAGCTGAGCAGCCGTGCTGGTGGGAAAGTATGAGGATCCACCGCATGTTAACTGTGGTGACAGTGAAGCTTATGGCCTTCCAGCAAACGAGTTCTCTTTTGAGCCCTGATCCTGCAGAGAACTCCATGTGAGCAGCTCCTGCATCTGCCCAGTGCAGCCGCAGGCATTTACCCATGCAGAGCTCATTGTGAGGTTGGGGCCTTGATGCATAACGGATTGCTTTTGCATTGGTGTATAACAAGAATTTTAAATCACACTCTTCCTCCTTTTTTTTTTTTTTAAAGGAAGTATCGTGAGCGTGGGGGACCCCAAAAAGAAATACACACGGTTTGAGAAGATCGGGCAAGGGTTAGTATATGCTGCTTCCCCCCACTCACTATACACACAGCAGAAAACCCAAGCTGGGTTTGTTTGCTGGAAACAGTATCATAACATTTTCCTTCCTTCCCTCTCCCCTCATACTCTTGAGTCATAGTGACTGTGAGGTTTTGTGTGATTGTTTAATATTAAAATACATGTCATTAGATGACCGTGTTGCTAAATATATCTGTGTGCAGGGAAAGAACTGCTTATTTCTAGTGCGCATCTTCAAATTACAGATTTGCTTTCAGAATTAACCCTCTCTGCTCAGCGTTGGTTTTGTGTCCCCTCGCAATGGGGTGTAGGAGGAGGAGTATCAGATGTACTACCTCTTTCTTTACTGACAGTTGACTCCATTTTTTAAGATGGCTGTTGATCTATTGTACAAATGTTTTCTCCCTGTAGTGAGTATACAGATGGTTAACTTTTGTTCCATTTAAAACTATGCAGGCTTCTCTCTCTCTCTCTCTCTCTCTCTCTCTCTCTCTCTGGGCCATTAAAGACAATGGAAGATTTGCTACTGAATCCAGTGGGTGCAGGATCAAGTTTTTTGTCCCTCATTACAAATGCCATGACTGTCTTGCCTCGCTGATTCAGTCTACCCTTTAATCTCTGCCATGTTGCGGGAACCTTGGTGCTGTCATGTCAGTTTAGATGGGATCAAATCGAATGATGGGATCAAATGTTCCGAATTAGTGATTTTCCAGAACAAGGTTCAGTCCAAGACCCTAACCATGTCAAGAGATTGTTGTGTTCTATGTCACTTTTTAGCCATTGGGGTTTGCTCATAAATATTTCCGATTGCTATTTGCTCTTGGAAGTGTTGTGCGGAAACAGAGTTGAAATAAAATGTTCATTTAAGATAAAAATTTAATGGATTGGAAAATTCTTCTTTTATGTAAAGATATCCCTCTTGCTGCTTAGCACTAATCATGTGTTTTCTCTCCTCTTTGATTAGCGCTTCAGGCACAGTATATACTGCAATGGATGTAGCTACAGGACAGGAGGTGAGTGCTGCCAGATTACTTCTTCACTGGGCTTTGGAAGAGGCCCTTCAAATTCTAATTGACACTACCAAATATAGAGCTTATTTCAAAGATTCATGACATGTAGCTTTTAATGAGAACGCTTGGTTTAATTTAATGAGAGGCCTGGGCTAGTGGTCTGAGCATAAGACTGGAAAAAACGAGGCGCTCCTAAATTCTACACCCTGCCTAACTTCACATTTGGAAGGATTTTTTTTTTCTTTTTGCAGCCATGAGGATGGGGGTATGTGTGTAAAAATATACTAATTATATGTGATATTAACATACATGTTGTATATTAACCTGTATAGTTCAATTTCCCTGAGCTCTTCCATAGAGGGGCCCATCTACTCTATCCTCATTTAAGTCCCCCTTAAAGACCCACTTTCTATCCACTGCCTACAGGGAATCTAATTGACCTGCTCCGAAAATCTTTGTTTCCCTTTCCCAGTACAACCTCTGTCTACTTGCTTGTCTGCCCTAAGGCTGATAGATCACTGAGGCAGGTACGATCCCATTCTGAATGTCTAGAAAGCACCAGCACATCATGGGCAGTACCATAAACTAATGACGATGGGTTCACAGCACCTCAGAAAATAAGGTCCTATATATTACGTCTATTAGACAAATAAGAATTTTGCAATGATAGAATAATGTTCATTCTAATAATATTAAAGCTAGTGTTGAGATAAACAGGAAAGTTTGTAGTATTATTGGTACTTGAAATATGGGTCGATTTTGCAATTATACAAAGCCAACAATTAAATACCAGTAGTCTTGCAACTATCTGCTTTTTGCTGACACTATTAGGGACTGAAAAGGGGGGAGATGACAAAGCACTAATATAAGTTTGACTTCGCATTTTTGAAAAGGGGAACCATGTTGACTGCTGCTTGTTTCTTGCAATTTCTTTGGAAAAGTAGTATGAAAGTTCATTGTCCCTGTATGTTGCCTCTTAGGATCCCTTTGCTGAGTTCCATACTGATACTCAAACTCATTATACACAACTGCGTAACCCATGGACTTAAATGACTTCCAGTAATTCCTGGTTCTCAACTTGGTGAGAGCATGATCAAGCCCTAGACTTTACATTCCTGAAATCCTTCCTTGTATTCAGTTAACCCATTCCTTGCTACAAGGAGTTCAAGTCATTTTTGGACAGCGGTATCAATCTTTCCTATTATTCTGAAGTTCATCGACATTGAATGGCAGCACATTTAAAAGTAATAAAGGGAAATATTTTATTTATACAATGCATGTAACCTGTGCAACTGCTTGTCACAATATACAACAGGCTAAGAACTTAGTAGGATTATAAAAAGACTCTACAACTATATGGATAATGAACATCCAGAGTTACTAGTGTATGAATTAAAAATAAAAGATGAAACCAGAATTTTGGAAGGGATGGATGCTTCAGTGCATAAGCCACATACTGACTAATGGATTAGAAAGAAACTTTCCCAGTGGAGTATGGGGGCAGGCTATCCCATAACTATATACTAGAGGCCTTCTTTGCTCTGAAGTGTCTGATACTGGTTACTGTCAGACAAAATAGAGGGGTGGGTTAGTTGGACCACTGTTCTGATCCAGTCTGGCAATTCCTGTGCTTCTTGGTTCTCACCACTTCTTCTTTAGATCCAAGATGGCTTCTCCTCTGGCTGTGTTCTATATTCCATGTGTCATAAAACTGTCTTGTTTATAAAAGGAATCTCTTTGACTGTTAGGCTGTTTGTTATCTAACTGATATATGGGTGGTTAAAATTCCCCTGATCTAGGGATTTCTTGTCTTCCAGCTCTGTGAGGTCTGGAGCAGATACCCTCTGTTTTTCATTCCTCCTGTCCTAAGGGAACAAATGTTACCACTGCATGTTTGGCTGTCAAACTGTTGACAAGCAGCACGTTCTCTCTATTCTCACCTGTGTCAGGGTTTCCTCTAGCATCTATCACCATAATATCTAAGCGCTGATTGTATCTATCATAGAATATCAGGGTTGGAAGGGACCTCAGGAGGTCACCTAGTCCAACCCCCTGCTCAAAGCAGGGCCAATCTCCAACTAAATCATCCCAGCCAGGGCTTTGTCAAGCCTGACCTTAAAAACTTCTAAGGAAGGAGATTCCACCACCTCCCTAGGTAACGCATTCCAGTGTTTCACCACCCTCCTAGTGAAAAAGTTTTTCCTAATATCCAACCTAAACCTCCCCCACTGCAACTTGAGACCATTACTCCTCGTTCTGTCATCTGCTACCACTGAGAACAGTCTAGCTCCATCCTCTTTGGAACCCCCTTTCAGGTAGTTGAAAGCAGCTATCAAATCCCCCCTCATTCTTCTCTTCCGTAGACTAAACATCCCCAGTTCCCTCAGCCTCTCCTCATAACTCATGTGTTCCAGTCCCCTAATAATTTTTGTTGCCCTCCGCTGGACTCGTTCCAATTTTTCCACATCCTTCTTGTAGTGTGGGGCCCAAAACTGTCTATACTGGCATTTTCCTTGCTGGCTCCCATCATTAGAAATGCTGCCTTTTCTGCCATTAGCTCTTCGCCATAAAGGCACAACTACATTCCCTTCACTTTATCTTTGCCTAAATCAGGGGTCTCAAACATGCGACCTGCGGGGTTATTTCCTGGGGCCACCAAGCTCCCCTCCCTCCTGCTCTCTCTCCCCTCAGCATGCCGCGTCCTTGCTCCTCTGCCTACCTCCAGGCGCTTCCTGCCACCAAACAGCTGTTTGGTGGCACTTAGCACTTTCCAGGAGGGAGGGGGAGGAGCAGGGAGCCACATGCTCAGGGAAGGAGGCAGAGAAGAGGCGGGGCATGGGCGGGGATTTGGGGAAGGGTTGGAATAGGGGCAGGGAGGGGGCGGAGTTGGGGCGGGGACTTTGGGGAAGGGGTTGGAATGGGGGCGGGGAAGGGGTGGGCCTCTTGAAAGGAGTGGAGTGGCGACGGGGCCAGAGGCAGCAGGGGCGGCGGGGGATGTCAGTGATGCTGCCCTCAGGCCAATGTATTAGTCCTCATGTGGCCCTCGTGGTGATTCAAGTTTGAGATCCCTGGTCTAAATATTGTACAAAAAACCAACAGGACGTTAATACAGTCAAACTGATTCTGCCAGCTTATTCACACTGAGCAGTCCCATTGATTTAACAGTTAAATGACTATACTATGAGTAAGTGTGCCTGAATTGGCCTTTGTAAACTGGTATTGTGACTATTTGGATATAATGGCGAAGAGCACATTGCATGAGACCTCTGTCCATTCTGTCTGTTTATACACACACATACAGATTTGTGTATGTGCAGTGATGCACTGCAGAAAGATACAGACCAAGAGACTATAATAAGAGTCCACCCCATCCCCCAAGTTTTGGCTAGAGATGGGCCTGAACCAGACTCTCAGATCTAAACACCACCAAACTTTGGATCTGAACACTGCTGCTCACCATTGTAGCTCTAGTTATAACAGAGTGAAATTAGTACCTTGGAAAACTGCACTTAAGCTAAATGAATTTGTCCCACAAATTTCTTGGAGCCTGACTTGCATTTGAAAGAAGATGCTGATCCAAAATAAAGAGAGCTGGATTCCTTAAAGAATGAGCTTTTTAGAGAAATCAATCCATATTGTAGTAAGGAGCTATTTGTTATTTTGCCAAGAGCACTGCAAGGAGCAAGCCTGTCCAGCTATGACGCAGACTTCTAGTAGGAAAATACTTGTCTCTCTATATTTTTTTGCTTGCGACGCTGAATGCTTCTGGAAGTGGACTAGATGAAAGTACTTGCCCTGTTACAAAACAGCTGAGTACCCTGAGATAATAAAGTGGTGTTAAACTTTATTTGAAAATTGGACTTAAGTAGCAGAGACTAGCAACTGGCAGATTTTTAGGGATGTTAATATATGAATGCTTTACATATTTTTTTCTCTCCTACTCTTAGGTTGCAATCAAACAGATGAATTTGCAACAGCAGCCCAAGAAAGAACTTATAATTAATGAAATCCTTGTAATGAGGGAAAACAAAAACCCCAACATTGTCAACTACTTGGACAGGTATGTTCTGATTTAAAAGATGGGCTGTGTATAGCCACTGGCAGCCCTTTCACCTTCCTCGGTGATCCTGTTTGAATCCAACCCAGGGTGATGACAGTAACACTGTATAGTAACTATGTGCCATGAGTTTGGTGCTCTCAGTCCAGTTCTTAGTGGGCAGGTGTCTGCATCAAATAGCCTTCGCTGGCACTTGATTCACTGTAAAAATGCTGGCATGGAAGGCTTTAGTGCTATATAGTCAGGATTCCAAGTTGTATCCCTCTCCTTTGCTGCATTTTAGACACTGAAAGCAATTTCCTTCTGGCCACCCAAGGAGAAATGGAAACTAAGCCATGATATGTACATTTTCTTTCCTCTTGTACTGGTGCTGACATCCAGCTTGCAGAGAAATAAGCCTGCCAGGATCCCAGGGAACACTCTCCTTTAGCAGTTTCTTAAGATGACTGTTCCTCTCCGAGTCAGGATATAATAGTTGAGCTGCTGAATAGAAAACATACCCAGGGCTGGGCACAATCTAGGTATGAATAATGGAGTGCAAGTGGGTGCAAGGAGCCTTTCTCCCCATCCTATGCACCCCTTCTCTGGGGCTGGATACAATCCAAGCCCTTTCTGTTCAGGGAGCCCCAGGGCTGAGCAGAGATATTGCCCAAGGTGGCAGTAACCTCTCCAAAGGGAGCAGGGCTCTTCCCTTCACAGAGCTGGCCCTCCTAGGGTTGGGAGCACATGCTGTGCCCTTTGGAAGAGCACATCAGCTGCTGCTTTCCTGTTAGACCCCTGGAGGCACTGGCCTGCTTCAGACATGCCATCTCCTGGAGCTCCCACTGGACTGTTGTGCCCCAGCACCACCTCTTGTGCTTGTCCGCGGGTACTTTTGGTACTGATTTAGCTGTCTGTATTTCTAAGCCAATATTGTTAAATCCGTACAAAACTGTGTGTAGACAAGCCCTGGGGCACAACGTTCTGGCTGCGCTGTGCGTTCTGATACCACAGCCACAAAATCCACCTTTCCACACAGAAGTTAAGCTTTCACCTTTAAAAAAAAATAAAATGCTTCTAGTCCTCATGACCGTGAAAATCGCCATGTATATGTGCCCAGTGTATATATCAATGCGGCGATATTTCCCCGAGTCCGTAGACCAGTGGTCTTCAACCTTTTTACGCCCAAAATCACTTTTTGAATTTAAGGGCAACCCAGGATCTACCCCGCCACTTCCCTGAGGCCCCACCCTTTCCCTGAAGCCCCACCCCTCTCACTCCATCCCCCACTCTCTCTGTCGCTTGCTTTTCTGCACCCTCACTCACTTTCACCAGGCTTGGTCAGGGGCTTGGGGTTCAGCAGGGGGTGCAGGCTCTGGGCTGGGGCCGAGGGGTTCGCAGTGCGGGAGAGAGCTCTGGGTTGAGCCTGGGGTAGGGGGTGGGGTGCAGGGTGCAAGCTCTGGGAGGGAGTTTGGTTGCAGGAGGGGGCTCTGGGCTTTGCAGAGTGTTGGGGTGAAGGAGGGCTTATGGGGTGCTGGCTCTGGGAGGGGGCTCAGGGCTGGGGTTTGGGGTGCTGGCTCCCTCCAGGCAGCACTTACCTCTGGTGGCTCCCGGGTGTTGGCACAGCGGGGCTTAGGCAGGCTCCCTGCCTACCCCGGCCCCACTCAGGCACATCGGCACCTCCTCCCCATCACGAGCCTGGCCACCCCCCACCCTGACAGCCAGTAGTGCACCACGTGGCCACGCTGCTCCTGGAAGGGGACAACATGCCTCTGCAGCCCCTTGGGGGGGGGGGGGGGCATGGCTCTGTGTGCTGCTCCTCTCTGCAGGCACCGCCCCCGCAGCTCCCATTGGCCACAGGTCCCCGTTTCCATCCAATTGGAGCTGCAGGGGTGGTGCCCGCAGAGAGGAGCAGCATGCAGAGACCCTTCCCCCCGCGGGTCCATGCTGGCTGCTTCTGGGAGTGGCTTGGGGCTGCTGTGGCCGGAGATCGTGATCAACTGCGAGAGTGTCCAGGATCGACCAGTCGATCGCAATCGACCGGTTGGTGACCACTGCTGTAGACAGTTTGAAACACATCTGTGAGAGCCGTGAACTGCCTCTTTCAGCCCAACAGTGTGTTCACACTGAAACCTAACGATGACGGCAGAAACATCAGCATTGTCAATTGTTTTATTGTTGACCATTTTAGAAGGAACATCCAGTTAAAAGGCTTTTACTCTAATCCCAAACTACCTTCCCAATTGCCAAAAACTTCACTTGTTTCCTTCCCAGCTGCCAGAACCTCTAACCTCCCCCAGTAACTATTAAGATGCAATTATGAGCTGTCAGAACAAACATTTGTGGCATGTCCAAAACTGTGGGGACTGCATACAGTGACTTGAATTTAGTATCAAATAATGTGGAGCACTGTGTATTGGTTGCATGAGCCATTTTCATACTTCATTAAAGTTCTCCATATTTAACTTCAATGGAACTGCCACAGAATTAAGGCCCGGGTTGCTGCAGAGCATTCAGGGCCCTGAATACAGCCCCTTGGCTCTGGGCCACACACTTAAATCTTGACTTACTCCAGCCCTTCAAAAGCACTGTAGGTAAATAGCCATGAAGTTTTGTCTCTGGATCTCTCAGATTAGACTGTGTAACAGAATACGCATCTGCTCTGCACAGATATTAAAGTCCCCAAGATCTTTTCTTAAGGGGTCTGCCCTTCTTTACCAAAAAATGCTGCTCCTCACACTTTTGCATCAGTGAGCTGCAGTTCAGTGGAGCTCTATATACTGCAATCTTGTAAAGCATTTTAGTACCTTTAGGGATGACAGGTGCAGCTATATAAATGTAAATTGTTATGAATAAAACTAAGGGTGTGTTGAGATGGAGAAGTGACATTGCAAAGGCACTGGAGGGTTATATTACCTTCAGCTTTTTCCCAGTGTGTATCTGAGACAGACACCAGTCCGTTATTGATCAGTCTGGCTATTTTTGTGCCTACAGTAGGACCTCAGCGTTACAAACACCATGGGAATGGAGGTTGTTCGTAACTCTGAAATGTTTGTGACTCTGAACAAAATGTTATGGTGGTTTTTTCAAAAGTTTACAACTGAACATTGACTTAATTCAGCCGTGGAAAGTTACTATGCAGAAGAAAAATGTTGCTTTTAACAATCTTAATTTAAATGAAACAAGCACAGAAATAGCTTCTTTACCTTGTCAAATTTTTTTTTAAACTTCCCCTTTATTTTTTTTAGTAGTTTGTTTAACACTGTACTATGCTATATTGGCTTTTTTCCCCCAGTCTCTGCTGCTGCCTGATTGCATACTTCCAGTTCCAAGTGAGGTGTGTGGTTGACCTGTCAGTTTGTAACTCTGGTGTTCCTAACTCTGAGGTTCTGCTGTATCTGCTTCTCTCAGCACATCACATACAATAATCCTCTAAATCACATATTAATTTTATTCAAATAAGTCCTGAGAATCCTTCCCAACCACCGACACGTTCACCAGAACCTTCAGTCACACCACCCACCATACCCGGTTTGTACAGTTCTCCCCATGATTCCAGGAAAACTTGGGAGAGGAGTGAGCCTTGTAGCACATCCATATGGGATTCTGAATCCAGGTGAACCGAGGCAGGAGAAGGGGATCCAGACCCCTGCACCCTGCCACCAACCCTCTCACAATTAAAACAGAGCTGTTAATTCAAGCCCTGCAGAGGGCTGAACCTGTCCCACTATTGAATGGAGAACGTTCATAAATATTTGGCCATCAGTGACTTGTAATGTGACTTCTGGGAGTTAGTTCTTGACTGTTCTCTTTTTTGGTTTATATTTTAAATGTCTCTTCCCATCTGTGGAGAGTGTTGCAAAGAACACAAGATTAAATGCTGTGAATTTAACTTGGTTGATGGAGTGCAGTGTGATAACTTCCTTTGACAATAAGGTTGCTTAAAAGAGGCATTTATTATCTAATTAGAGAAGCTGTGCAACAGTACATGTATTGCACTTGCCTTCTCCGTTAAGAAAATCTGGGCTATAAGGTAATTACATGCCCTGTCGTATTATGTACTGGAGGCATTTAAACAAGCTGCAGCTTTTGTCATCGCCCTTCTTTCAAAAGACATCTTGAATAGAACTGATCATTCTACTGCTGTAGGCAATGTGCAAAGCAGCTCCCAAATAGTTCTGTAATACTTACAAGATGGGGGAATGCTATGTAGAGATTAGGTCTACTGCGGTACTTCAGTTTTACACCAATGTGAACCTGGGGCTCTGCTGGTGAGTAAAAAGGGAATAATGTAGTGGTGAATCAGGCCTGTCCTTTCTTGGACACTGAATGCATTTCCGATTGGAACCCAAATTTGCTTTAGCAAATCTATTATTACGAAAGGCAGCATGGGGAAGGATACCCTTGCAATTAGGCGACTGGACTGGGGAGAGAGGGATCTAAGCCCCTTATGGATCTATAGGCTTCCAGCAGCTGTGTGAAAACCAGATCATAGGCCTTTCTATTGCCCCAATTCCTCTGACTGTAAAATCATGCTTTATCCACGTTTGTACATCACTAGGAACTCCATCTGAAATGTATTTTATTACAGGAGTGCCTAGAGGTTCCAACCAGATTGGGTCCCCATTGTGCTAGGTGCTGTATAAAAATACTATGCAAGTGCAATGTATTTTTTACTTTGAATCCCAATCTTCTAGTGCTTTGCATATGGATGGACCCCTGTACCAATACAGAGCCCCAGTGAGGTAAACATAGAGGCTTTTTGTTTCTCAACTTTTGAGAGAAATCTCCTTTACAAACCAACCAACCAGCCCCACAGAAATAAAAACCTTCAGTTGTAGTCACCTATATGGAAAAGCCCTATGCAATTGAATAGGAGTAGACTCATAGGGCTACCAGGAATGTAATACTGTACTGTGCGCCTCTAAAAATTTAATAGCTAATGCTAATTTCTCTATAAGATTTTAAAACATTAATAGTGCTCTATAGTAGGAATATAACTTTGTATCAAATACCTTGTGATTGTCCAAAAACCCTGTGGAAGAGCTGTCATTTTCTACTGAATTCTATAGGATTTTTCACAAGAGTGGGTTTATAGTGATGGTTGGTGTTTATATGTTGTCTTCTATAGAAAAATCTCAAAGTACCTTGTAAACTGTAAGCCTGAGAAACACATATCACTGTTCTACAGCTGTGGAGACAGAGGTACAGAGAGGATCTGGGCCTGATTCTCCTACCCTGACTCTCGCTGAGTAACATCTCATTACATAAGGAGCCCCATTTCAGTAGGACTACATAGCATGAGTCAGGGTAGCAGAATTTGACCCCAAGTGATGTGCCCAAGGTCATACAGCAGGTCAGTGGGAGGGAACAGAACTCGGTCCTGTATCTGTAATCACAGTCCCCTTTCCTGTCTCACAAACTGCCAGGGGAAAAAAAAAAGTATTTGAAACATATCTGCAATAAACAATTCAGTGACTAATACTGGCCTCTGCTGTGGTTAAAGATCAAAATGAGCCTGGAGGTGGCACCAGCCTGCTTCCTCAAATCACATTTACTCAGCTGGAGCTGGCAGGAAGCTTGAATGAATTCTGCATCCTTGCAGGTTGTGTAAGATCTCTGTTATTTAGGTGCCCAGGCTCTGGCATGCACATACGGCTGCTGATGGCCTAGCTTCAGATTCCCAGCATGCTTCTTGGCTTGTACTGTCCGCTGCTCAAAATTACTTTCAGCTTCCAGCTGGTGCTCACTGGGTTGCGCTGTGTATGGTCATGCGGGACATGTGATCTCCCAATTTCTTGCCCATTGGGCAAGTTGAGTTATGCTGTTGAAGACACTAATGGCAGGGAAGGAAAGTGCCACTGATCAATTAAAGGTACTGATGGAATCTGCAAGGCACCCATGTCTAATTGTACTTGGCTGGAAAGATGATGATGATGGGTAAGACACAAAACCTTAAAAGTGGGGGGGGGGGGGAATTTGGGATACAATAGCTTTGGTGGTCCATTAGGAGGAGGATAACCCAGTTTCATAGGGTCAGCCGGAATATTCGTGAAGAAATTTGTACTGTTCCAACCCTATAGTCCCCTTCAAGAGGGAGTTATTGCACAGGCAGCCGAACCAGTCATAGCCCAGTTTCTATGGAATCTGTACTGCTGGGGAAGAGACTCCAAACAGAGCAGCAAAGGGGGCATTGCACCACCGCTTCCTTTCCCCATGGATGTCTGGTGTCCGGAGACTGTGTTCTCTGCACGTGCAGGGAAACGTAGGCCAGTCGGTGAATGTTCCTGGGCCCTGTGTACACTCCTGCAGGATTCTCAAGGGATTTGCCCAGTACTACTCTGAAAGACATTGTTGAGCTAGGATTCTGATCTCCTTGGCTCCTAGTCACGTGCTCGGACCACTAGACCATACCTGTCCTCATTTAACTAAAGAGTCTCCTTTAGTGCAAGTGTAAATGGTCTTTGTTACTTTGGAGCGAAAGCCCACACCCCGAAGCAGTCCTGTGTGGCCTCAGAATCATTACTGTCTATTTTAAAGCCAGAATATGCTTTAAAACTTCTTGATTCTCCTATTTGAAAGATTTTAGCTAATCGCTGAATGAGACACTCACCTTGCTTTCTACCTTTGACAACTTGGAGAATTATTCATTACTTTGAGACTGTCTATTACATTTTCCTCTGGCCTTCAAGATGCAGTAGGATTGATCATCTGATCAGGCTGAAGCGTCCTTTAATCGATGCTAGTGCACAATGTCAACACCAGCACAGCAGCTCTTAATCTGATTTGAGTTCTTGTTTTTCTGTCTGCTGTCCCAATGTCTTGTTTATAACCTCAAGAGCACATGTATTCCTTAAAGGGACTAGGATTTCACCACAGCCCCCTGGAAGAGGGAAATTGTGAACTGGCCAACAGAACCAGGTCATATGCAGCCATCTCCTTACCTGTCCCATTCTGTTGTGGACATACCAGGAAAGGGTCAGGACTGAGCCCTGCTGTACTAGATTCACAGCTGGCATTATGGTCCTTTAGGTAGCTCTAATTTAATGCCTGAGCCAGAGCAATTTGAGGATCAGGCAGCCATAATCAGCTCCCCAGTGGACATGCCCTTTGCCCCTGCACCAAGCAGATCTTGATGCAGGTGAGAATCTGGCCCAAGGATGTTCTTGTGATTAACCCACAGAACTAGGAGCCAGAAGCCTGGTCTGTAAGCTTGGCTCTGCTACTCTGTGATGTTGTTTGGGGAAAATTTGTTTAACCTCTGTGCCTTCATTTTCCCTCTGTGTAAAATGGTGATAATGCTTGCATACCTTGCAGGATACTGTCATTCACAAATTGCTTTGAGATCCTTAGGTGTCATAGGTGCAAGAAAAAAATTAATGATCAGACTTTAAGGATGTACAATATTTTCTAAAAAAATGACTCTTACACTGTGCACACAGCTGATCCATGACAAAACAGGAGCATATTACTATTTCCCCATCCTCCCTTTCCCCTCCCACACCTTTTATTTTATCTACATGTTCTCTCTTGTCTTAAACGAAGATCGAAGATCTTTGGGGCGGGTACATCGAATCATAAATCACTGGAGTACCAGAAATATTATCTGAGTAACTTAAATCTCTAGCACTGCTAAATTAACTGTCTGTTAACTAATAGCTGAAAGCCCATGCCGTCACAGGGTTAATTCATAGTCACATATGTCAAAAATAAAATAAAAGGATTAAAATGGCTGAGAACTTAATAATTGGATATAACAGACAGCAAATTCCATGTGTATGCTGGTTATGTCGTGTGGGTGGTTGTGTTGATTTGTGTCTCCAGGAGAGACTGTGCTAGAATATTTGTTGATTTGTACAAAAGTGGTGAATGAAGAGAGTGTGCTGCGGTTAAGCAGTGTGTGTGCGCATTTTGGGGTTTATTGTATGTGCTCGTTTTGGTGTTGTAGGGGTGGTTGTGTTGTGCTGGGAGAGTTGTGTGGGTTTGTGTGGTGGCAGTTAGGTACAGAGGTGTGGCAATTTGGCCACTAATCCATCATCTGCGCAGTTTCCCTCAGACAGCCAATGAAAGCTGCAAAGTAAGGGTGGAGATTGGTTGAGTTACCTCTCATATAACAATGGTCTGGGACTCTTGGCATGGCATAGATGCATGCATTACTATCGCTGTACACCACACAAGTGTAATGCATAAAGTAAAAATGGCCAAGAACTTAAAGTTGGATGATAACAGACTGAATCCCAGTGATGATTCAACCTGGTGATATGCTGAACAAAAAAGAGCTCTCAGCCATGCTTGTAAGCTGTTCCCATCACTCCACACTCTCTCTCCAGGCATTTTGGACTTTACAATGAGGCACAGATGCCTAGTGGCCCACTACATTTTAAAAATAGCTTTACTCAGAGTTTTTTTGGCTAAAGAAATACAACTACCGTCTGTTTTATTTTTTTTGGCCCTTTATAGTTACCTTGTAGGAGACGAACTGTGGGTAGTTATGGAGTATTTGGCAGGCGGCTCCCTGACGGATGTTGTAACAGAGACCTGCATGGATGAAGGACAAATAGCAGCTGTGTGTCGAGAGGTAAGATTATGCTCTGCTCGTCAGAACGAGTTCTTACCATGAAATGTATAAATAAAATTAAAGTTTCCATGAAGTGTCATGGTTTTACAGTATAACTTGGAATGTTCTTTGACATGGAACTAGATTGCTTTGACTTGGTACTAGATATTTAATAGTTCTGTTGGACATAGCTTAACTGCGACAGAAACATTTAAAAGAAATATCACCAATGAGTTGAGCACAGAAGTAGCATGCCACAGTGCTGTTCAAACATTAGCTAATGGATGCAGTCTTGTTAACAGAGTAAATCTTTAACAATTTGAATCTCTGTTACCTAAAGTTCCTTGTTTGAAGTAAGGCCTGCCTGCCAATGTCTGCCTAGGGACATGGTGGATTCTCCGTCACTTGCAATCATTAAGTCAACACTGGATGCCTTTTGAAAAGCTGTGCTATAACTCAAACAAGTTATGGGCCTGATGGAAATAATGCTAGGTAAGGTTCTGTGCTCTGTGATATGCAGGAAGGCAGACTAGGTGATCACAATGGTCCCATCTGGCCTGAAAATCTTGAATGTAAAGCTGCTCTTTTTCCACTTGTGGTGCAGTTCTTAAATCTCTCTCCTTTTCAAATGTTGTTTACAATTCAATAATTATACCGAAGAAACTTTGAAAAACATGCATCAGAGAGAAGAACTGTGGAAGCTCTGTTATTTCCTGGGCCTTTATGGGCCAGCTCACTACTACAGAGGAGTCTTCTGGGAGTACTCTTGTGATATTGCAAAACTATTTATTCCAGGTTGTGCCAGAGGAGCCCATACACAGTGTTTATTTTTTAAATTTGGTTTGACCTATTTCTTCACAGCCTCGTTAGTGGATCCATCATCTCAGTGTTAACATTCAGTTTGCAGACAGGCTTGCAACCTATTCTGGAGTTTCTAGGATAGTCCCTGTTTTCAGGGCAATCCCAGATCCCACATCTAGTTAATTTGGCTCAAAATCACTTTTAGGGCTCCCAACACATGATCCCTTGCAGCATGGTAACATTTTGATGCCTTAACCCTCAGATCTAGAGTTAGGCAAATTTGTCCAGAAGTTTCTTTCCTGAAAAACTCAGTTTTGGGTGAGTGAAGCTATTCACAAATTTGTGTTGAGTTCACCAACCAGTTTCAGCCAAACAGAAAAAGTTGAAATGTTTTCAGTACCATGGAAAGGAAATATTTTGTTTCAACCCCACAACACTTCATTTCAGTTTTTGGGCCTTTTGAAGAAAACAAAGCAAAGGCTTCACAAAATGGTGGTGGTGGTGCCTTCCTTATAATAGCCCTGTGGCTAGAGCAGTTACCTGGGATGTGGGAGACTTGGGTTCAGTTTCCTCATCTGCCTGATGCCGAACTGGGACTTCAACTTGGTTCTCCCAGCTCAAGTTTTAAATAAGTGCCCTCACTGCAAGGCTGAAGGTTCATTCTTGCTCTCTTTAGTCACACATGACGATATGAACAGCCCCTAGCCCACGAACAGCCCCCAGTCCTGAATTGTCCCAGCTCTGAAATGTCCAGTCCTTTCCTGGACTATTCAGAGGAATAATAAGGCTTGTTTGCTCCAACTCATCACTTTTTAACTGGAGTTAACTATCACTTCAGTTCAAAGGCAATGCCGGGTTGGGTTAGATTAAAAGTAAAACAAGTTTATTAACAAGAGGGGATAGGATTTTAAGTGAGTTCCAGTATAAAGAATAGAGCTAGAAGTGGTTACAGGCAAATAGAAGTGAAAAATGCTTTCTAGCAGCTAAGACTTAACAAAGCAAGCTACAACCATTGTTCAATGTACCAATCTACTTTCCAGCAAGATGGCTGACCTCCCCTCTGGTTGGGTTCTTCCACAAAGTCCAGGAAGATTGTCTTTTTAGATGGAAGATAACTTGGGATTTTTTTTGCCCCTCTCTTTCATAGTGTAGTGAACTGTTGCAATGGATTTTTCTAAAGGTTAATCTCCCCAAAGTAAAGTTCATTCAAGCTGTGAGGAAGGCACCATGGAGTCTCCTGGTGAAGGGAATTTCATGCTGTTTTCTTCCCCTGCTGGTGTTTGTTAAAATGCAAATTGATCTGTTTCTTGCAGTCCGTTCCCCCTCCCCCCGTGTTGTGATGCTGAGTGGTTATCTCCTCCCCTTGTTTACTTGATGGTCCTATTAACTTTCTGTGTAAATTGCATTCCCATTGTCACTTATTCAACCTTGGAAGTACCTTCAAGGTGGCAGAACCACATTCCTTTGTCTAGGGTAGGGTAACTTCAGCTCTGCCTGGCAGATACACTTTAAGAACATAATTCCCCATGTTTGTAAATTTGAATTTGTCCCCTGTACATACACACTCAATAATATTAAGAATCTGGCATTAGCTTTCTATTGATATTGTAACCTGTATCTACAAGGCGTCATGTATGTCATTAATGAGTTGGGGTACATCAACTCGTCAGGGCAGCTGAAACTCGCTCCCGGATGCCAGTGAGCCCCTTGCCCTGGGATGCTGTTGAGAATCTCAGGGCTCGTCTACACTGGCAATTTACAGCGCCGCAACTTTCTCACTCACGGGTGTGAAAGAGCACCCCCCTGCGTGCAGCAGGTTTCAGCGCTATAAAGTACCAGTGTTGACAGTGCACCGGCGTCGGGAGCTGCGCCCGTCGTGGAGGTGGTTTTTTTAGTGCTCTGCCGTGGCTACACAAACCACATGAAAGCGCTTTAGCGTTGCCAGTGTAGACTAGCCCTCAGTTTCCCACATCCCATGCGGCTGCTCTCACCTGTGGGCAAAAGCTTATACGGGAGGCTCCACCCAACCTCCTCCTCCCTGTTTGAGAATCCTTCCCTTTGCTTTTGTCAAAATGCCGGAAAACTGAAACAAGATGTTTTGGGTAGAAGTGAAACTTTTTGTTTTGACATTATTGAGACATTTTGATTAGTTTTGACTTAAAAAAAATTTTTTTTTTGATTTGCTAAAAAGTTTAAAAAATGCCTTTTTCGGTTTGACCCCAAAATAATTTATTTATGAATATGTTTATTTTGGGGGCAATTGCCAATGAACAGAAAAATCCATTTTTTGCTCAGTTCATGATGATTCATTCCAAGTTGGGTCCTTTGTTTCTACCCAGATCGGTCTCCATTCCACACAGATTTGAGATACTCTGACATATCACTTGTGTGTCACATCAGAAATGCGGTCATTAAACTGTGGAGATAGAATATGTTGCTTATAGTAAAGGAACTAAGGCCATGTTATTTAAAAGTGCATATCTTCAGATTCAACTAGTTGGTCAGTTGCACCTTTTTAAATGCAATTTTCTAGGTTGTTGAATGGCTTTATTAAAAAAATACCATGTTGTGAACTTTCTCATAGTGTCTTCAGGCTCTGGAATTCCTGCATTCAAGCCAAGTCATTCACAGAGACATCAAGAGCGACAACATTCTACTAGGAATGGATGGCTCCGTCAAACTAAGTATGCAGAAGGCAGCCTTGATGATGACTCGAACTGTGAGCTTGCAAATTAAAGGGCAGGTTGTCCTTCCAAGGCACAGTTGTGTTGTGAGGATAGCAATAGGCAGTGACACCTATTTGCGTTAATGGTAGCTGCAGGGATAAATAGCTGTGCACTGAGACCATAGCTTTAGATATGGTTGGGCTAGATTAAAAAGGATGACTTAGGATGGGCGGAAGAGATCTCGTTACTTGCAGACTGAGCACCATTAGTATGAAAAACAATGAACTAGCATTGAGGGGGTTCCATGTTTTCCATCTTTACAAACTGTCAGTCATGCCCACTCAGCCTGGGCTCTGAGAGTCAAGCTGAGTTCTTTCCTTCTTGCACATTATCACCAGTGGTAAAGATTCTGCATGCCACATTATGTCCTTAATGTCACCTGTGCAATCATATTGCTTTCCATGGGGTGGCACAGGGGTAATTGGTTGGAACCTAGTAAAGAACTCTGTTGATGGTGTACTGGATGGAAGAGAAACCTGCTCCAGGGTTAACAGGAGACATAAATAAATAAATAAACAAACCTCTGCTTTAGTCAGTAACATGAGCAGATATAAATCCAAATTCACTCTAGGAGCAGATCTGCTGAGTAAGAAGGTGTCATTTATATTTTTTACGTAATCCCTTTTCAGAGTAGAACTGCAGTTCAATATCCCACTGTTTTGACTTTGTATCAAGCTATGAATAGCTAGCCAGAGGCAAAGATGCCATGTGTGTTATAGAATTTTTTTTTAAACTGCATTCTGATAGCTGCCTAGTGTGGATTAAGTTAGAAAAGTCTCTCTGTGAAAATGGTGCAGTAAGCTTTCAGGCTGATTCTCTCAATGGCTCCAATACAAATGTACTCAGTTGTAACCCATAGATGATTTTTCTAACTATTAGCCTGGGTGCAAGGCTCAACCTGGGATCTAAAATTTAAGCTGTGTGTGTTCTTCCCCCTTACCTCAACCTGAAATAAAATTCTACCGGCAGAACTTTGCTGGTAGTTATGTTTCTTCTTTGAGCAGATGCAGATATGTATTCCACTTAGGTGTGCGTGCACCCAGTGCACCAGAGCTGAAGAAATTTGCCTAGCAGTACCCAGAGGGGGCGCCACTCATGCCTCATGGCCATAACCCCTCCCTTAGCTACATGAGGCAATGCTGTCCTGACCCTCCCTCAGTTTCTTCTTACTGCCTGTGGCTGGAGTCGGAGCCCTGTGTGATCTTAACCTCATTACCTCTCAACTAGTTTACTATTTTCCCTTGTGTGTAGTTAGAACATAAGAACGGCCATGCTGGGTCAGACGAATGGTCCATCTAGCCCAGTATCCTGTCTACCGACAGTGGCCAATGCCAGGTGCCCCAGAGGGAATGAACAGAACAGGTAATCATCAAGTGATCCATCCCCTGTCGCCTATTCCCAGCTTCTGGCAAACGGAGGCTAGGGACACCATCTCTGCCCATCCTGGCTAATAGCCATTGATCGACCTATCCTTCATGAACTTATCTAGTTCTTTTAGTTAGTAGTAGCCTTAGTGTTAGAGTAGCGTTAGTTGTGGTAGTTTGTTTCCTTGGTGATGACCCCATCAATGTTTAAACGTTGTCCTTTCTGTGGAGGAGCGATCTGCACATCCAGTGCTTGCTCTGTCTCGGTGAGGCCCACATCAGAGTGTTGTGGGATTGGCAACTCGTTTAAGAAAACAGACTCGAGGCGTGGGACCTTTGCCTGAAGCAGCCCCTGCTTGAACAGGCCTGCTTCGGTGCCAGGGCCCTCACTGGGTTGCAGATCACCCTGGGGTTCTGAGAGAGCTGCCACTTCATGTTCTGGAGCAGTCACCTCTCTAAAGAAACTGAGGAGCCCTACCTACTGACGGCGCTGAGGAAAAGGTCCCATGACACCAACTGAGATTGCTTCAGGTCTGGGGGTGACTCTTCCGCCTGACCCAGGAAAAGCGCGGACCAGCACAGAATTGTTGCCGGCGCGTGGGAGGGCACAGGTACCTCTAACCCTTCCCCGGTACCAAGAAGGAAGGCTAGAAACCCTGTGCTGTTGACTCCGGTTCTGGCATCTTGAGTCTGGTACCGACAAGGGAGATACTGAGACTGACTGTTTCCACATTGGTGGTGTATCAGGCAGCCACAGACCTCCTCTGCCTCTTGGTCCCAATCTCTCCTTTGGTCCAGGACTTCGCCAGGGCTGTGTCATCTGTAGCCCTGTTGACTGAATGAGCTGCTGAGCCCTCGGGTCTGTTGGCACCATACCCCAATGTTCCCCTTCCACAGGTGGTGGAAGCAGGGTCGGTGCCAGAATCAGTACAGGGACCTCAGTACCAGGAATCTCCTCTTCACTGCTACGGTTGGCTCTGCAAGTGCTTCCACGGCGGCTTTCACCTCCCTCAACGTCGGTACCGTCAGACAGTCCGGTACTGCTGCTGACTTCGGGCCCGACAACGCTTCCAGAACCAGCACGCTCAATACTGATGGTACCGTTTCCATGGATAGCGCCTCTTCCTGACTTGTTCTGGACGGGGGACTCATCAGACCAGTTACTTGCTCCCTCTGGTCTCACTTCACCCTTTTTTCCAGGATCCCAAGGCTCCTTGGCAACTGAGTCGGGGTCGTCGTTCTCCTGCTCTCCATGGCCTGACCAGCATTGGGGCCCTTTGATGGAATGTTACGAGTACCAGGATTGGTGCTTGTCTCATGATCAGGAGGGAGTCCTGTGGCCTGGCACTTACTGGCCATTATCCATGTCAACGGTCTCCATGGAATCCATGGGATGTTCCTCGGTTGCAGAGGTCCTGCTCTTCATTTTGCTTTAAGGCAAAATTGCTGGCCAGGTCTGCAGTGATGACCATCATGGTACACCGCAGACCCAGGCTCTGGGGGTCCTTCTCCCTGAGGAGCCTCCGTAGTCTTTCCATCTGGGTCCATCAGCCCTGGAACAGGATCCGGCTTTGGCTCAAGTAAGGGCCTAGTCTTCGTTTCTGGACAATTCTGTGCTGCCTGGCTCATCCTTGCCTTAGGTACCGGAGGATTTTAAGGCATACCGAGAGCTTTTGCGGGGCATAGCTTCTTCCCTCAGTATCCAAGCGGAGCTCTTGCAAGAGAATACCCACTAATTAGTGGATATCCTGCAGCAGTCTGCTCCTGAGAGAGTTGCCCTCCTGTAAAGTATGCGCTCCTTGAATGAGCTAAGGCCCTCTGGAGCATGCTGGCTTCGTTACCACCTGCAGCTAAGTGCATGGAAAAGTGCTGTTTCATTCCCATGCAGAGATTTGAGGGGTTTTACTCCCCTCCAGCCCCAAATTCCCTAGTTGTAACTGTGGTGAATGACAGAGCCCAGCAGGGTAGTCCCCCAAGGATAGGGACTCTAAACGATTGGACCTCCTGGGCAGGAAGATTTACAACTCCTCTTCCTTATGGATGCGAATTGCTAACTAGCAACCCTTGTGGTCCAAGTATGATTTTGTTAACTGGACAGCATGTCAGAGTTCACAGACCAGCTGCTCGAGGCCTTGAGAGGAATTTTGGGCATTTGTCACTGAAGGCTGCTTGGTGGCTAAGGTGTCCTTGCAGCCTGTGCTAGACATGGTGAACACTTTGGCCTGGGTGACGGCCTCTGCAGTCACCACGAGGAGGGCTTCCTGGCTGCAGAATCTGGGCATTGCCCCTGCTGTCCAGCAAGCCATTGAGGATTTGCCCTGCAATAGCCAACTGCTGTTTTTGGACAAAACTGACGAGAAGCTGTATTCCTTCAAGGACTCCAGGACTACCCTGCGGTCCTTGGGGGTGTACACACCAGTGGGGCAGAGGTGCGACTGAGGCGTTGAGCAGCAGTATTGTCCATAGCACACATTTGGCCAGCCTTGCCCTCCTCCAAGGCAATGGGACAAACCCAGAAAGAGGGATAGATTCAGCAGGAAAAAGCAGTTGGTCTTGGGGTTCGGCAAGTCCACACACTGTCCTCCAAGCGCCCATTGGGCCTCCTTGGTCCAGAGCACTGTTCCAATCATTGCTCCTCTCCTCATCTCCCTGCTTTGGGGACAGGCTGGCCTGCTTTCACAATGCTTGGGGCTTGATCACCACCCACAGCTGGGTCCTAAGCACCATCAGATGGGGTTATGCCATCCAGTTCCTCTCCACAACTCCTTCCCACCCTCCCTCCCCATCCCCCTTCAGGGCCCCTCTCACGAGATATTGCTCTTTGAGCAGATCTGCTCTCTGCTGGCTTTGGAAGTGGCATGGTTGTGGCACAGCTGAATGAGGAGGAAGAACAGTGTTTGGTGGCTGTCCAACAAGTCCTCCTTAACAGTAGAGGACCCTCCACCAGGGTGCCCTATTCAGTGAAATGGAAGTGACTTTCGGTGTGACCATTAGCCCGCAGAATCCAACCATTGGTGACCTCTATCCAGGGCATTTTGGAGAACGTGCCGCACCTTCTGTCATTGGGGCTTGTGTTTAGTTAATTGATAGTATATCTGGCAGCGATATCGGCATTTCATCCCCTCCCCTCCCTCCCCCCCCAATCATTCAGGGAAGATCAGTTGTCTTCAGTGCCACGGTAGCAAGATTCTTAAAAGGGCTTCTTCATCTGCATCCTCCATTCCTAGAACCAGTTCCCCTATGGGACCTTACCTCATCCTCGCAGCCTTAATGGGACCTCTGTTCGAGCCCCTGGCATCTTGTCCCTTCCCGCTTGTGTGTCAGAAAACTGCGTTCCTGGTAGTGATCACATCCCCAAGGAGAGTGAGAGAGTTACGGGCTTTGATGGCAGAGCCTCCTCATTCACAGTTCTCCAAAGACAAAGTGACCTTATGGCCTGCATCCAAAATTTTTTTCTAAAGTGGTTTCTCAGTTTCATTTGAACCAGGTGATGTATATACCTATGTTCTTTCCTAAGCCACATTCATCTCCAAAGGAGCAGCATCTCCATATCTTAGATGTCAGGCTAGCCTGACATCTGGACAGGCCTAAACCATTTCATGCTTTGCCTCATTTGTGTCATATGCAGATCGCATGAAGGGTCAAACAGTCTCTGCAGAGACCATCTCCAAATGGATAACATCCTGCATCAAGACTGCATAGGAAATAGCTCTGGTTACCCCCTCTCCACGAGTGCGAGCTCATTCTATGTTGGCTCAAGCAACATCCATAGCATTCCTCAGTGACGTTTCCATATTGGACATTTGCAGGGCTGCTACGTGGTCATCGATACATACGTTCATGAACCATTATGCCATAACCGCACGTTCCAGGGTGGATGCAGGCTTTGGTAGAGTGTCCTTGCAGTCATCGTTTAGGTAGACACGGATCCTCACCTCCTGGCGGGCTGCTGCTTGTGAGTCACTCAAGTGGAATACGCAGCTGTGTCTACTTGAAGAAGAAATAATGGTTACTTACTGTAACTGTGGCTCTTTGAGATATACTGCAGACATGTATTCCATGACGCACCCTCCATTCTCTCTGCATTTGAGTATCGTTTCCAGGCAGTTGGTGCTAAGGACCTGAGGGAGGGTTAGGACAGCGTGGTCCCATGTAGCCAAGGGAGGGGCTGTGGCCACAAGGCACAAGTGCTGCCTCTCTATGGGTACTGCTAGGGAAATTTCTCCAGCTCGGTGCACTGGGCGAATACGCACTTACGTGGACTATACGCATCTGTAGCACATCTCGAAGAATCACAGTTCCAGTAAGAAAACATTTCTTATGGTGCATGAGGCATGAAAGAAACCAGCTTGCTGTGTTGGCTTTGCAAGGCTAACAGGAGTAAACACTTGTTTTAATCAGCAAAATAAGCAGATGAGTTGAAAAGACATGGGGATCAGAAATCTTTGCTTAAAGGTTCCCTTCCTACTTTTGACCATAACTGAATTTAAATGTCTAAAAGTAAATTAATTTTAGTATGGACATAAGCGTTCACACTGTAAAGCAAATACAGCTAGATGGGATGACATATCTACTGTGGAAATAATACGACTGTGACACATCTGATGAGAAAAAACATAGACTATCCTAATCCCAGATTAGATTTAGCGTCAGTTAACTTTTCTGGCAGTGTCACCTTAGAATAATGACATTTAGAATGTACAGCATATATAGCACTTTACGCTTTCAAGGTGCTATAAGGACATTACTTTCTCAGGGAGGTTGTGAGACAAGAAATACTGTCTCCATTTTATACGTGGTTGTGGAAGTGTTCACTTGTCCAACGGCATGACAGTGAGTCAGTTACAGAATCCAGATGCCTTGTGTCTTAATCACATAACTATCCTTCCTTTCATAACTGCTGCCGTAACTTACATCAGCCAGTGCATAATATGAACTCCATTTTCAGCCTTGTTTTCAGTCAATTCTCTGGCATTAATGGCATTCTCATAACACAAGAACTAGGGGTCACCAAATGAAATTAATGGACAGCAGATTTAAAACAAACAAAAGGAAGTATTTCTCCACACAACACACAGTCAACCTGTGGAACTCTTTGCCAGAGGATGTTGTGAAGGCCAAGACTATACCAGGGTTCAGAAAGGAACTAGACAAGTTCATGGAGGATAGGTCCATCAATGGCTATTAGCCAGGGTGGGCGGGGATGGTGTCCCTAGCGTCTGTTTGTCAGAAACTGGGAATGGATGACATGGGATAGATCACTTGATGATTACCTGTTCTGTTCATTCCCTCTGAAGCACCTGGCACTGAGCACTGTCAGAAGATGGTCTGACCCATTATGGCTGTTCTTATGTTCTTTTATATCTTTGTGAACAAACTAACTTATCTTTAAAATGTCTCCTTGCTTCCCAACCCTCATTTTCTCTTTCAGCTGACTTTGGTTTCTGTGCCCAGATAACACCAGAGCAGAGCAAACGCAGCACCATGGTGGGGACACCTTACTGGATGGCTCCTGAAGTGGTGACGCGGAAAGCTTATGGGCCGAAAGTGGACATCTGGTCTCTGGGAATCATGGCTATTGAAATGATTGAGGGAGAGCCTCCTTACCTCAATGAGAACCCCCTGAGAGTAAGCCAATGCTGTGTCACTGCAGTGCCATGTGAGAGTCAGCCAGATGCGTCAAACCTGGCTTCACTTTTGTGATAGTTACTGTATAGTCATATGTTAATAAGGAAACCTCAGAAGTTTCTGCATTAGGGTGAACGGATGCATCCTGGATGCTTCTCTGAACCTCTCTGCTATATTAGGCCAGAAGCAATGCGTGAATGGCCTTTCGTGACATTTCTCTCTGTTCAGTCCCTATGCTGCCTAGAAATTAGAAATGAGGAAAATTCTGACCATTTCAGAGCCTTAAAAGTCTGAATTTGGTTCTAGATAGTGGAAACCCGTGGTCTCGGTTTTGTGAAGTGATTTAACTGTCCTTCGCAAGCTGTCTTTCCAGGAATACCTTTCCAGTGGCCACTTCAAAGCATGGCAAGCGCTTTCGTAGACTCACTCGTAAGATGTGGAGGGCCAGATTGTGGGTAGTTACTTCCTATCCCAAGTTATGAGCATGTGGCAGCAGGAGCACCGATAGGCATAGTGTTTTGTAATTGTGGCTGGCTTCTCAAATCCTCAAGCCCAGCCCCTCCTGTGCAATCCCACTCCATCATTTCACTGCCTGGTTCTCATACTGTGGCAGTGGTGGATGGGTTGCAAAGTCTGAGCCCAGGCAGTGGATGAGCTGCAAGCATTGCAGGAGAAGTTTCAAATCCAAGCACATTCATCAACTATTTAAAAAAAATAGAAAATGTTCCTGTTAATAGTTTCGTAAAACTTTGGGGTTTTTACATAATCTAAAAATGTTGGCTCTAACCTGCCTGACATTGTCCATATATGATATACACCATATATGATATACACCAGACCTTCCCTTATATGAGCTCTCCCAGCTCTGTAAACCACCCCCAGCCCGAGGGGAGTAGCTACCAGTGCTGGGAGCGGGGGTTGTTTTTTCACACCCCTGAGCGAGAAAGTTTCAGCACTGTAAAGTGGCAGTGTAGACAAGGCCTGGGTTTGTGTTTGCAGGGACATTTACAGGCATGACTATGCCAGTAGCGTTACACTGCTGTAATTATAGTGGTATAACTCCCTGTGTTGACATTCTTCTTGCAGAATAAAAGTATCCACTCAAGGAGTTATACCAGTATAAACCACAGTGGCATAATTATATTGATATAGTTATGCTAGTAAACTCCTCTGTATATAAAAGCCCTTAGACAAGGCATGAAATGTTTTTCTTCTTGCAAATCCCTCCAGATGGCTACAGGATCCAAACCTGGATTAAATAGGGTAAAATACTAGAGGACTGGATCCTGTCCATTTAAAAATAGGGCAGACAGCAGTGTTGTTTTATAATAAACATGGATGGACATAAGCGTGTATGAATCATGCAACAATTTGTTCCTAACGGAATGTGCAGGAAAAATAGAAGCCTGTGTAATCTGTAGGAGGAGGGATCTCACTCAAACAAGGGGTGAATCTGAATTGCCCCTCATTTCCTTTTGTTTCCTTGGTGCTCATTTCCTTCAGGCCCTGTATCTCATTGCTACCAATGGTACTCCAGAGCTGCAGAACCCTGAGAAGCTTTCGCCCATATTTAGAGACTTCCTAAACCGCTGTCTCGAGATGGATGTAGAGAAAAGAGGCTCTGCCAAAGAACTGCTACAGGTAACCACTGGGATGGGGGTGGAGGGGCGCGCTCAAGTCAAGCCAGCACTCTGGCCTTTGCTAAGGTTCCTTTTATGTTTAAAACGGCATGGCTGATGGCACACACATGCCTGAAGGGGCACAGGGAGTGGATTGATGAGGATTTTTTTACTTTAGGACTCTTTTCCTGGTTCCCGTCTCTTTTTGTTTTGGCCACCGCTGGGTGGAATATTCTGTAACCAAATTCAAAATGCTCACCCGGGGCCTGATCCTTCAAGATGCAGAGCCCCTTATTCCCATGGTTTCTCCACAGCTGGTGCCCAACCCTGTGTGTCTCAGCACTCTTCCCTCATTGCTCAGACTTCTCTCCCTGCTCTTCTTGGCCTTGTCAACTGCATGATTCCCCACAACAGCCCTTCTGCTGCAAGTGTCTTTTTATACCATGTCTCAGACCCTGCTGTCTCTCTCCTTAATTCACCTCAGCTTGGCTACAAAGGGGACTTCCTCCCTGTCCATTCTCTGCTAGTCTGCTTCCCCTGAGACACTGCTACTCATGCCTTAATCGCTAGCCATTTGTTGGGTACCATTCTCTCACTTTTCAGAGTAATGCTCTTCCTTAAATCCCTGCTGTTTCTGTTTCAGGAGCTCGGGTGCTCTAGCCAAAATGCGTCCAGGGGGCAGAACAGTACTGTCCTCTCACCCACTTCCCCTCTGTTTTCATGGATGTCCAGTTCCAGGACTGAGTTCAACCCCATCAGTTTGTGTATGTTCCACTCCCACAGAAGTCCAGTGGGAGTTGTGCATGTGTGACTGATGGCATGGTCATGTCCCTCAAGTGCTCAGTGGTTGGGCTGTACCTGACTTCCCTCACTTGAGATCCTCTTTGAATCTGTCTTCTGCTCTCCCCCCCAGACGTGCTATGGTAGGATTGGGCATTAGAAACTTTACTTGTTACCCACTATACATGGAATTATTTCCCCACTGCAGCAGGTATTTCCACTTCTTGAAATTTACCTCAAAACCCACCTCCTGCAGCTCAGGAGGATCTCTCCATACAGTGCTTTGTGGAACCACGTATAGTGATGGACGCACAACAGTATCTGTGTTGCATTGTAGTAAGTGGAAGGTGTCCTGCAAATGGACCCCTGGATATCTAGTAAATGACTTGGATTGTCAGTTTGACTATAGCTGTGCCAAACTCCAGTTCTGCTTTGCAGATATTAATAGATTGAAAGGCTAGAAGGCACTGTTATGATAGAGTCTGACCTCTTGTATAAGACAGGCCGTAGAAAATCACCCAGTGACTCCCACATCCAGCTCAATAACTTGTGGATGAACTAGAGCAGAGCTCTGTGACTTCATTCCATCCAGGACTAAGATCCTCTAACTTTCAATTTATATTTTTGAATTAACTCAGAATCCATGAAGAATTTCCTGAGTTTCAACTAGTTTTGTAAAAAGAAAAGGAGTACTTGTGGCACCTTAGAAACTAATCAATTTATTTGAGCATGAGCTTTCGTGAGCTACAGCTCACTTCATCGGATGCATCCCGTGAAGTGAGCTGTAGCTCACGAAAGCTCATGCTCAAATAAATTGATTAGTCTCTAAGGTGCCACAAGTACTTCTTTTCTTTTTGCGAATACAGACTAACACGGCTGTTACTCTGAAACCTGTCAACTAGTTTTGTGTCACAAGCCCATAAAGCTGGGAATTTAGCCTGATTTTGGTGCAAAGCTGGAACTCAGTCCAGGCTTGCTTGAAAGGTTTGTGACTTCAGCAAAACTTTGAGTTTAACCTGGTTTGAGTTTTGAGCTTGTAACTAAACTAAACTGAGCTCTACATGGTTTTGGTGCAAACGTTTCACTCTGTGGTGAGACTTGACCTCAAAGGCGTCATCAATAATTTGGTTTTCTCCTTCTCTCCTAGCACCAGTTCCTGAAAATTGCGAAGCCCCTTTCTAGTCTCACTCCTCTGATTATTGCTGCAAAAGAAGCAGCAAAGAACAACCACTAACACGGAATCATCATAGTCATTGTGCCAAGTATTTTCAATGTTCATTTCAGAGACTGAATACCTGCCTTTCTGCTCCTTGGGGGTGCCCAAAACTTTGATCCCCTGAGAGTGGGCCACAGAAGTAGTATTTGTTGAATGTTAAAGGAGGCATTGCTGATCTAAAGTCGTGAACAGCCTTCTCACCCGCTTGGTGGGAGAAGATTATTTTGTATGGTTGACAAGGTCTTTTTGAGAACCTCTGAGCCTGATGTAGCAAAGCCAGTTTGAGTTCATATCTCTTAATGTTTATTTTTTAACATAAGTGTGGAGCCTTAGACCATGTTTATCTTAATAAATTACATCTCTCGCTGGCCGCTTTTCCCTGCCTCTGCCCAGCTCAGTTATCACACTACTGAAACTCCTGCATGCTTCAGATTACTTGAATAATGGAGCAGCCAGCAGAAATCTGAACAGCTTTAATAATTGAAAAGGGGGATGCAGGAGTATACGGCACCAAACACTTCCTCAGTGCTGCCGGACGCCTTGACAGAGAGAGCTGAAATATTCTGAATGAACTTTCTGCAACCATCGGAGGATTTAATTCATGGATCGCCTTTGTGCTTCGTCTTGTGAATCAGCCTCTGATTAAAAGATCCTCTTTCTGTTTTCATCTCAGATGTGTAGGCTTCAGTTTTCAATTCTGCTAATTATTAGGTCACTTCCAAAAATAACATTTCTGGTGCGTTAGAAGGTAAATCATAGAAGAAGGTGACAGGCCTGTTTTTAAAACTATTTCATTTGTAAAGCACAGCTTGTGTTAAAGAAATCAGTGCTCTGTATCATAAAACACTGATACAGTGGTCACCATTACAGTATCACCATTTGCCCACATTGGTATTTGAGAAGGTATTATTTCCTATGCCAAGTTCCAGGAAAAATGGTCTTGTCTCAGATGCTAGTGTGTGTGTGTGTGTGTGTGTGTATGAAAGCTAAATAATCTGTTTTCTTTATCCTGTGACTTATCTGGAGGACCAAGAGGGTTAATAATTCCTCTGGTTGCCACAGTTTTTAAAGTATCGGGAAACTTGGAACTGCATCTGAGTGGAGAACTCTGTGGCCTAAACACTGGGCTATAACCAGCTGTATGTTGATTTTATTAAAACTGCTGCATTTCTGATCTCAGGGTGCGAGAGGGAGGATTTAGAGAATTAACTTCATAGTCATAAACACAATCCTCTCAAACTGGACTACTGTTCATGCTATTCTTTGTTTGCCACTGGGTGTCCAGAGGTGATGGCTAAAGTGGTACGTGCAAACTAGATTATTTTACACTGAGTTCCCTAGACCTGCTTATATCCAATTGCGAACATGATATGGAGTCTAAGCTGCTGTAATTTCCATACTGAGGAACCAGAAGATGGTGTAAAAAGGTATGCATTAAAGTCAGGTGGGAGCTGCTTTCTTAGACTCTGCTGTTGCTTTTCTTGCCAGGGCCCCCGCTTCTGTCCCCTTATGGTGTAAATTAAACCAATGTATGAGGGCTTAAATGATGGAGGAACCACTAGGCTTCCAGCAAATGGTAATAGTGCATAGTAGCTCAGTCCAACTCCTAGGCGAAACCTGTAATAGACCCTCTCTGCTTGGATACTGATGGATTTTTCTTCATCTTCCCCACTCTGATCTCTGCCTCTTCCCTTGTTGCATAACAAGTTACTGCGTTTAGCCACAATATCTGCCAGATGTACAGTATTTGGGAGATGGACAGAATAGGCTAACAGGTCTTTCCCATCTGTTTTACTTCTAATTTTCCAAGTGAACTTTAATTTCTGATGCCTCATCTTTTTAAAAATTGGTTTGTATAGTTCAGTCACCATCAGCTACATACACATATCTCCTGGTGCAGAGCACTTTTGCTTTCCAATATCTTATGTAAATTCACTGTCATATGAAAATGCAAGCAGTTCCTTTGGTGGTATGGGTGTATCTACACTAGAGGCTTTTGCCAGCACAAATTACACCTTGCACGCCCTTGTCTGACATAGCTATGCCTGCAAAAGTCTGTAGTTAAGATCTCACCTAAAATAACCTGGATTAAGCTGCTTTCAGGGCCTCGTAGCTTGACACAAGTTAAAACAAGTTCAACTAAAAGGATGGTCCGAGACACTATTTTCCCCACCCCACCAGCTCAGTGTTCACAGCATGTTCACAGCTCGCAATAAGATCGTAATTTTAAACTCCAGTCATTAAAAATCCCATTTGTTCACCTTTCTGTGACTAAGGATTTCCCTGGACATCTGTTTCTGACTAGCCTTGGATTTCTGGGTGAACCCCTAGGACGAAATGGGGTGACAATACTAGAACACACCAGCCCTAGGGGAAGTCGGATTGGATGATCAGATAGACACTCCCTGGGGAATTTGGACAGAGATTGAAGAGAAGTACCATTGCCTTGAGTAATTGTTGGATAAACGAGGAGTTTATTTATATTTTCCCTGGTGCTGTCTTATTGGCCCATGTAATGGGAAATGGACTACAGGCCACATCCTTAGCTGGTGGATATCCATATAGCTCCACTGATTTCAATGGAAATACATTGCTTCATGCCAGCTGCCCGACATCTCTAAGACAAAGCCCTTGTAAATAACAGGGATTAGAACCTGATCCATAAAGGCGCTGTGGGTCCTTGCCTCACAATGGGAGCCTGGGGGTTGAGGAGTTCTTTAGCACCTCACATGATCAGACTATATCCATGCTGGCTGCTACCATAATTGAGCATGGGTGCTGGTAGCAGGACTGCAGCACAACTTACCCCGACCAAGGATGATTTATAAATAACCATGTTAAATCCTGCTTCAGGCTATCCATTGCCTAGGCGGGCTACAGTCAGAAGGAACCATTTATTCTTTGGCTTCTATCCCTCAGCTGATTTCTAATCCATGGTGGTGCCTTGCCTAGGATTCCATCAGCACTACTTAGTTTTCTTAATAGCTTTGTGTGAGAGATTTTGCCAAAGGCTTTTTGAGGCCCGTTGATAAATTGTAGCATTGTGACATCAGAGCTATGTCATCTTCTAACAACTAAGTTCTAACAGTCTGGCTTCATTGCCCTGATCTATTGACATGAAAGTCAGTGGTGCAGAGTACAATGGCTGGCTGTCTTAAGTTAACTGCCTCAGGTAAGTCAGGTAAATTCTTCCGTTTTAGTTCTCATGTAGTTTAAAACTCTGGTATCTGCCTTACTTTTAGCACTTGGCTGGACTTATGTATCAATATGTTGCCTTTCCCATTCAGGTATCGCCTCCCATGTCCTGGGCTCAGTGCTGCTTCAGTTCATGCATATGATTGGCTAATGCCAAAGTACAGTAGAACCTCGGCGTTACGAACACATCGGGAATGGAGGTTGTTTGTAACTCTGAAATGTTTGTAACTGAACAAAACGTTATTGTTCTTTCAAAAGTTTACAACTGAACACTGACTTAATACAGATTTGAAGCTTTACTATGCAGAAGAAAAATGCTGCTTTTAACCATCTTAATTGAAATGAAAGAAGCACAGAAACCGTTTCCTTACCTTGTCAAATCTTTTCAAACTTTCCTTTTTTAGTAGTTTATGTTTAACACAGTACTCTACTGTATTTGCATTTTTTTTTGGTCTCTGCTGCTGCCTGATTGTGTACTTCTGGTTCCAAATGAGGTGTGTGGTTGACAGATCTCTTAGTAACTCTGAAGTTCTACTGTACTAGAGTAATAAATCTGGTCAGATTTTATGGCCATCACTCTCTGTCTTGGGAGCAATGCTCTCAGAACTTCAAGAAGTTAAAACTTCTTCAGTTCATTTTGAGAACATTTTCATTCCACACGTGTTTAAAAATTAAAAATCCTGGGAAAGCTCTTACCAATGGAGATAAATCTGCATCGTTTTGATGATCGCTTCTTTGGTTTTTACATACTATGGTCTTTTCAAGGTAAATGCTAGTCCTTTAACTGTATTGTCTTGTCAACGATCCTCTTGCCTGTTTGTGAGCCAGATTCCTCAATTTTGCTGCTTAATTAGTTCCCCATTTAATATATATTTATATTTAAATGGCTCCTTTATATTAGCTGCTTGGAACATAACTTAATAGGTTCTTTGCTTGCCTACTATCAGTCCACATCAAGGTGTCTCGATCGTGTCAAGTACATCAAAGAATAATAAGGAATGCTCACCACTGCAAATCAGCGACTCGCAAAAGCTTAACAAGAAATTAGGCTGACATCAATCTAGGCAATCAAGGCCCGATCCAGAGTCCACTGGAAGTGGTGGAAAGACTCCCATTGACCTCAGTGGATTTTGAAACAGGCCCTTGAAGAATAGTGAACCCAAAAGTTTATACCTCTCCCTAAAACATAAGAGGCAGATGGGAACTTTCACAATATGCTTAATTATTATTGATAAAATGTCTTATTCACTTAACTCCTCAATGTTTATAGAAATGATTTATTTTACTGAGTTTCTAGGATTTTGTACCCAAGAGGGAGAGAGAGAGAGAGGTGTGTGTGTGTGTGTGTGTGTAAATCCTTTGTGTGCCTTTAAAAGGGAAGGCTTGTAGCTGAGGAGGAGAATGGGAATGAGTAAATAGCCGCCCATTGTTATGGCTTTGATAGCACAGCTTCAGTCTTGGAATGTCTTAATTAAAGGGACATATCTGTATCGTTTCAGAACATAAATCTGCTCCATTATTTGTTACTGCTTGAAACAAGTTATTTATGTCCCTGGCAGGCTGGAATATCCCTTTAAACAAAGGTGGTGGGAGTTCTTCTTGAGAAGACCCAGGTTTCCATAGAGACACTTCTGCTCTTTTAGTTGCCTTTTTAACAGATCTTGGTGTGATCAAGGCCAAGTTTAAGTAAAGACATGGAGAAAACCCTTTACATCCACACAAAGGCCAAGATTTTACAAAGGGATGAGTGATTTGTGTTGCCTTAGTTTGGTAGGTGTCGCAACTTTAGACGCTGGTTTTCAAAAAGCTTTGAAAAAGTTGTGCAACCCAACATTGAGGCAATCGAAATCACTAGTCGCTTTTGTAAATCTTGGTCAAGAACACAATAGCTGTGATGATACTCATATCCCGCAAAATACTGCAGCAGTGCATAGAAATAGGCAATATTTACAACAAGGTATTTATGATGTTTGAGAACAGTCTGATTTTATGACCTGTGAGTTAGCTAGATTCAAGTTTTAAAGAATGTTTTGCCTGTCACTTGTTGACATAAAGCAGGTCCAGACAAAAATCCCAGAAAAATGCTCCACTTTGAATTTATTGTATGAAATAAAATGTTTCACAGCAAAGTATGTGAGCTAACATAACCCACTGACAATGTGTAAGAGCATATTTGATCATGTACATCTCCTAAAATTTAGTAAAGGTGAAGTCAGGCTTACAAATGACCTGGCTAACGTTTTTAGGCATGGTTTTTGAGTCGTTTCATTTCCACAAAGCCCACAATTTTATCTCTGCATCAGAGGACATCAGACCGAGCACATGGATAATTGCCTGATTCAGGACCTGACAGTTGCCAATGAAAGTATACAGAATCAAATATGGGATCTTAGAGAAACAGCTCCCAACCTTGATACTGAAAAGCAGGAGCTAATAAAATAAAATAATTGTATGACAGACCTGGACAGAAACTTGCAAGCCAAGACCGACTGTTTCAGAACAATGGTGGAAGATTGCCAAAGAGGTGGAGAATGTCAGAGAGATTCTGGGACTAGGGGAAGTAAAGATTAAACATTTGGAATTCCAAAACAGGAACTTGGAAAGAGCCAGTGACCAGGTGACTGATGAAATAAAGGGAATGTGCCTCCAGATTTCTGCATTATCAGGATTACAAGTCTTTTCAAGGAGAAAGATCAGGGATGGGAAACATATCTTCTGAAATCCAGAAGTGCTGAAACAACTGCATAGCAAGCTGGAGATTGCAGAGCAGCAGCATGAAGAGGAAAAATGCCAGGCATCCAAGTTAAGGCATGTGCTGGAAGGATTTGAGGAAATCTGGGAGCTTCAGAAAAATGCCATAATCCCGCTGGAAGGACAACTGGAAAATTCAGTGCAGGAGACTGGAAAATGAAGACAGAGTCCAGATTCATTCGTTGTTGAATAAAATTATGGAAGCAAAGCTGGTGCAGGATTCACTGGACAAGAGAAACTTTCTCAATTGCCTTTCAAAAGGTGTCTGGTTTGTATTCACCTTGGTCCTATGCTTTGGATTTATGCCCACATCGGTCATGCTATATATCTTTATATTCAACAAAAATTTTAAGTCCGTCAGTCGTCAGTTGCTGTTTTCTGATCACAATCTTGAGTTTGCTGAGAAACCTCCTGTCTCCAGATGCTCTCTGGAAATATGATGGCCTGTGGCCATTTTAAAGTCAGCTGTGTAGCCTCTCTTCCATCTCTTCATATCAGCTAAATGACCCTCCTTCAATGCCTGGATTGTTTCTTCTTGATGTATCAGCTCAATCATTTTTTAAAAAATGCTTCTTTAAAATAAAATCAAATCCAAATAGATTGTCCGCTGGTTCTCCTTTGTGTACTATTTGGATGACTGATTTCAAAGAGTTCCAATAAGTGAGAGAAGTGTAATTTTCCTTTGAGCATACCACACTCATTATTGTTCCTATTACTATATCATGTTTGTCTAGGTATTCTTATAACTCTTATTTAAACTAATTTACCTGCTATTGAAGTAAGGCTCACTGGCCTGGGATTCCCAGGGCTGCACCTATCACCTTTGTTAGTTGAAAACTTTTTGAGAGAAAATATAATTGCTCTGTTGGTCATGATCCTAAATGCCAGTATCTAATACAGAGGTACCAGATAAGAGAGAAGAAGGATGGGCTTGTGGTTGAGAAATGGGACCAGGGAGATCTGGGTGCAGGTCCCAGCAAAATTCTGCGTGACCCTGAGCAAGTCACTTTCTCTCTCTGCCTCAATTCCCCCTGTGTAAGATTCTTTCGTTGTCCCTCCCCTGTGTGTGTCTTTTCTCCTTAGATTGTAAGCTCTTTAAGGCGGGAATTGGACCCTGATTGTATTTGGGGCCTGCAGGTGCACAAATAATCGACACTGACAAAGATGTGATCTGATACTTGCACAGTTGAATAGGAAAGCAGTTTCTTGTATAATGGAAGCCAGCTGCAGCCTGGCCTGACCAAAGCAATGCAGTTAATATTGTGCATGTCTCACCATGGCATGCCTGAATGCTTTATCCTCCTGAAGTTAAATGAACCAAATGAAATGCCTTGAGGGATTTCACAGGCTTGACTCCTGTAGCAGCCGGTGAGGAAGGAAAGCTCTCATAGCGATGTCCTTACTGGTAAGGTTGGCAGTTCACAAAGCACAGGATGGAAACAGCTGAAGCCCAGTTGGAATGAATGGTGAAACTGACCAGTGTGGCACGAGCAATTCCTTGTAAACAAGCACATTGAGAAAACATGCTCATAGGGACCTACTGGCCGCTATGTAAATTCATACCGCACTATATAACTGGCACTTCCAGCTGCAGATTGCTTTGCTAATTCATAGAATCATAGTAGATCCGGGTTGGAAGAGACCTCAGGAGGTCATCTAGTCCAACCCCCTGCTCAAAGTAGGACCAACACCAACTAAATCATCCTTATTAATCATCCTTAATCATCCTAATTAATCCTTAACATGTGCCTCCCTCACTGGGGTGTTCATCTCCCTTCTAGAGATGGGCAGTTGTGTGTGTGTGTTGTGTGCGTGCGTATACACACATTGTTAGAAGTGAAACACCCAAACGTGCGTCCCACTCGGGCTAATCTACTCTACACGATGTGGCCGTTGTTCTTTCTCCACCTTGCCAGCTGAATCAGTGTTAGCTGATCCTCTTAACTTCCCTTCCTCTGAGAGGCTAGAGGTCTTACAAGGCAGAGGACCTTGTGTTACAGAGAATGCTGTATCCCCTGCAATCGTCTTGTGCCTGTGGGTTCCTGGCATGGCTAGTCCTATGTTACTTATATTACGGTAGCACCCAGGATCTGGCCCCAGTGGTGCTAGGTGCTGTGCAAATTTATGGGGAGATGTACAGTACATTTGTAACTGGAAAATATTTAACGTTTATATTGTGCCTAGTGCCAAGAGGCCAAACAGGTCAGGGCCCTGCTCTGCTAGGTACTGTACGAACAGACAGCTCTGATTGTAATAGTAATGGGGCAAAAGTACAAATCAACTCCCCACAGCAAATACCTGTGGATGAGAGGTTAGAAACTCTGCAAAGATCCCTCGCTGAGTTCCCTTCAAATTATTCCATTAATGTATGAGTGTGGGAGGTTGCTCCCCCTGTGCAAGAAGCACAAACCCTACTGATCCTGTGGGACCCACAAAACCTTGTGCCTCCATAAGCCTCTCACATAGATCTACGTCCTTCTTCACCTCCCATCCAAGCACATACTCGCCTGATCGTGCTTGGCTTAGAAAAGACACTGGCGCAGGATCCCAGCAGGAGGCAGTGTAGATTTAGAATACAAGGCCTGGGTCATGTCCTCTGCTGAAAACATGGGCATAAAATGAATAGGAGAGCAGCAAGTATCTTGCAGATTATTGCTTGTCAAATTTTCTGTGGCAGAAAGCCTGTGGGGGACTGGAGGGCAGTGGGGTAGTGCTCAGCAAACGATACCTGACTGCACTGAAACTGTGATAAGCTCCTGTTGGTGGAGCTTGTTCATTTAGGCTAATGCGCTGGAAGGAAATGGTAGCTAGCGACTTGTGAAGCATAAGTTACTGAAAATTCAGAACGGTTTCTGTTTCAGAGTGAGGTACAACTGGTGCCCAGTCTTTTCAGAAGCTCAAACACCTTCCACGGAAGATTAATCACTAAAACATCGAGCCAAGACTTTCAGAAGTGACTTGTGATTTTTGGGTGCTGCAAGTGGCAGTGACTCATGCAAGTGACTTGTGACTGCTGAAGTTTGTGGGAATCCAGCCTGAGACACCTTTAAAGGAGGATGATTTCCAGACAGTGCTGAAACTCATAAGACTGGCGATACTGGGTTAGACCAAAGGTCCATCTAGCCCAGTATCCTGTCTTCCGACAGTGGCCAGTGCCAGGTGCTCCAGAGGGAATGAACAGAACAGGTAATCATCCAGTGATCCATCCCCTGTCGCCCATTCCCAGCTTCTGGCAAACAGAGACTAAGGACACCATCCCGGGCCATCCTGGCTAATAGCCATTGATGGACCTATCCTCCATCTATCCGTCTAGAACAATTTATCTAGTTCTTTTTTGAACCCTGGTATAGTCTTGGCCTTCACAACATCCTCTGGCAAAGAGTTCCACAGGTTTACTGTGCGTTGTGTGAAGAAATACTTCCTTTTCTTTGTTTAAACCTGCTGCCTATTAATTTCATTTGGTGACCCCTAGTTCTTGTGTTATGAGAAGGCGTAAACAACACTTCCATACTTACTTTCTCCACACCAATCATGATTTTATAGACCTCTATCATATCCCCCCTTAGTCGTCGTCTCTTTTCCAAGCTGAAAAGTCCCAGTCTTATTAATCACTCCTCATATAGAAGCTGTTCCAGACCCCTAACTCACTCTCTGAAAATCAGTCCCCTTTAAGGGGTTTCAGGTTGGTCACCCGAAGTTGCTAGTCAGTGCTCTTTATATTCCTAGGCAGGTTGCTCACAATGTGTTCACTCTTTTCTCTTTTTAATTATTGGATTATATAGGGCACGTTCTTGATGGAATATTAAAACAGGGTATAAAAATGTACCCCATGGACATTACTGCAAGACTATCTTTCCATGCAAAAAGGCATGACCTGGGAGCCAGGAGATTCAGACTCTAATCCTAGTCTTGCCACAAAGTTCTTTGGACTTCATTTAGGGAGAAGTTTTCAAAACCATTTAACTCCTCTTGAGGCAGCCACATGAGGAGATCCATCTTTCTACTGTTCTCAGCACCCAGCGACTCTGGCTGAGAACAGGAGCTACTGAGTGCTGAGCGCTTAATGTGGCCTTTAATCTCTGTTGCCTCATTTCCCTCCCATCTGTAGAAAACAGTCATTCCCTGCTTCCCAGGGGCGTTGTGAGGCTAACTCGGTGCCCGTGTTTGTAAAGTGTGCAGAGACCCTTTGAGTGAAGGTGCTGGAGAAGGATGAAGTATCACAGGCTGGGTTTCCTTTATGATACTCACTGCTCCTCAGGTTTAATCACTAACTCCTGTTCAGGGTTGGTGGGAGTTCAGTGCAGGGAGTGAGCAGAGAATGTCTCCTTCGTGTTCAAGTTAGTGGTCCAATTCTTCAGTCCTGTAGTGCCCCCTGGCGGTCGTATGAAGTTTTTCCACACTTATTAAAGGTTTTGGCCCTTGCAGTTATTTATGGCTTCCTCTTTATTCTACCCTTTTACTAGGGCTCCTGTTAACCCTTCCTTTGAACTCTGGTGATTATTCACCCAATTAAGGGTGGGGTTGATGGGAAAGCACCCTGCTCTAGCAGGTAAAGCAATAGAATAGGAGTCAGCTAGACTGAGTCTGATACCTGGCTGTGTGACCCAGAAGGGGATTAAATTTTCATGGGGCCCTGGGCCAGAGCAAGTGGGGGGATCCCCCTTTCCCCTGCAGCCCCACCCCCATTCTGCCCCTTCCCCCATGGCCCTGCCCATGGCCCCACCCTGTTCTGCCACTTCCCCTGCAGCCCCGCCCCTGTTCCACCCATGGTCCCACCCCATTCCACACCCCCCCACACACACTATGACCCACAACCCATTTGCTCCTTTCTGCCCCCCCCCCTCCAAGACTGGAGAAGTTCTGTCCCTGCCACAGGCCCGGGGCTGGAGCGGGGCGTGAGTGCTCCCCCAGCCCTGAGGCGGGGTCACTCCAGCCAGTGACCTGGGGAAGTTCAGTCTCGAAGGGGGGAGAGATGTGACGAAGTTGGGGATTTTTGTACTGTTTTACATGAATAGCATGTGCACACCTCAGTTTCCCGGTACGTTGCATGTTTAACAAGGTGGTGGGAGAGGGTTTGTTGTTGCAGAGGACCAGGTGTGACCTCGCCTAGCAGCCGGGACCCCCGGACAACGGCCTGGAGATGGGGAACCCTAAAAACTGGTGACTGAGAGGCCCACCCCAGCTTGGCAGTCAGCTGGTTCTGGCCAGTGGGAGGACAAAAGGCTGAGGAGAGAGGACCCCGGTGACCTGACCAACCAGTTCCAGCCAGAGGGGAACAAAGGACAGAAGAGAGAGGGCCCCAGCGACCTGTTTACCTGGGATGGAAGAGTGTCAGGGAGCGAGAGCTCCTCCAGTCCCAGGCCCAGCGGGGTCGGGGCACGGGGGCTTCCCCCACCTGCCCAGCACAGCTACTGGGGTTGGGGCGCGAGGGCTGCAGAGCGCCTCTGCCGGGGAGTGGGGTCGGGGCATGAGGGCTTGCCCTGCCCCGTGCTTCTTCCGGGGCTCCGGACTTCCACCACCCGGTGGCGGATTTTTTCCGGGGTGGATTAGCCCCGTCGGCCCAGTGGCTAATCCACCACTGGTGTGACCCTTGGTTAAGTCACTTTACCTCTCTGTTTCCCTGCCTCTATAAAATGAGGATAATACTTATCCAGCTTTGGAAAGCGCTTGGACACACTGCAGAGCTGTCACTGACGTCCCCATGTCCAATCCCTGCAGTTAGGTCCAGGACTGGGAACCTGGAGAGCGGTCTGTGCTCTCCCATCCTGGAAATGGCCTCTCGAGGCTGAGACATCTTGGCGGGGGCTTGTGTGGAGGAACTTGCTCTGTTGGTATTCATGTTATGGCTTGCTGTAGATATACAGAAACTTGTGCTTTCAATGACTTCGCTCTTCATCCAGGGCCTGTGCACCACTCGCTTCTGGGGCTGCACAACCATCTGCCGAACTTACCCTTCCCCACTTCCTAGACTGATACTGTTTACGGCCAGAAGGGACAGCTCTGATCATTTAGTCTGACTTCCTGCACAACCCAGACCAAAGAAATCCACCCGTCTAATTGATCATACGGCCCATGTCTCGTGGCTGAGCTAGACGTATCTTTTGGAAATACTCTGTCTCAGAAAGACAGCAATCTTTTCGCTCTGGCCGACACACAAATCCCTGTTTAAGCTGTTCAAATATACAAAAAAGTCACCTCCAGCTCTTGAGCTTTTCTGTCTGCCACCTTGCTCCCTGTCCTCTTCCTCCCTGGCTGTGTTCTGTCCCAGCCCCAGTTCTGCTGGGTGGTCCCCCACACGGGGGAGCTCAGTGGCTTTCCTGCACCTGCTCCCGGGCTGCGGCTGCCCTTAGAGGAGCAGAGCAGAGCAGAAGGAGACTGAGGAGAGCAGCAGAGAGGCGAGGTGTTACTTGCCTGGGCCTCTCTGAGGCGGTGGAGTGCTCCCTGAGCTTTAATGGGTTGCTACACAACAGACCTGTAGCGGTTCCTGAGCGACTCCCCTCTGAGGGGCTCTAGGAGCACTGCAGGTGGGCGACTGTGGACCCAAGTAGAGGCGTGCAGGCAGCCAGCAGCAAAGAAGGGCCACAGCCACTACTGGTTGAGGAGGGGGAAGTGGCAATCTGATGCAGGGCTGGCTGGAGCTGGTTCCCCCCAGCTACCCCGCTGCCCCAGTGCCCCAGTGCGTGAGAGAGGACAGTCCAAACAGGAGCCGAAGCAAAGGTGACTCTTCACTGGTGTGGAGTTGAGAAGCTGAGCCCTCGCCCCACAGTTAAGCCTAGGCAGAGCTTCAATCTCCCGCCATCTGGCTTGACTCACAAAGCTGTAGGCAAAGCCCAGACTACTTCTGTTTCACCTCACACGCATGGGGATAGGAGAAGTCATCACTAAGGGCTTGTCTACACTTGCAATGGTGCCGCTGTAGTGTTTCAGTGATGCAGGATGGACACTAGCGATGTGGACGGGAGGGGTTCTCCCATTGCTGTTGTTCAGCGATTGTCAAACTTTAGCAACCTGAGGACCCCCATTTTGATTTAAAATTTTAGTGGAGCCCCAAGACCCCTGCTCAGCCCCAGACCCCGCCCCGACTCTTTCTGCCCCCGCCCGAAACCTGCCCCTCCTCTTCCCCGCCTCTTTCCCCCCCTCCCCCAAGTGCGCCCCATCCCTCCCAGTGCCTCCTGTGCACCACTGAACAGCTGTTCCATGGCGTGCAGGAGGCACTGGGAGGGATGAGGAGGAGTTGATCAGCAGGACTGATGGCCCTGGACATGACTTGCAGAATCCCTGGGGCCAGACGTGACTCACGGAATCCCTGGAGTACCCTTGTGAACCCCCAGGGGTCTGCGGACCCGAGTTTGAGAAACCCTGCTCCAGTTAATCCACCTCCCCAGGAGGCAGTAGCTGGGTTTGCAGAAGAATTCTTCCAGTGACCTAGCACTGTCTGCACTTAGGCTGGTTTAGCTACGTCTCTCGGGGTGTGTGTGTGGATTTTTCAGACCCCTAAGAGATGTAGCTATGCTGATGTAAGTTTTCAGTGTAGACAAGCCCTTTGCTGGGTCCCCCCATCTTTGTTTTTCTTTGACTTCGGTGGGGCTATTTGCGAGGTGTAGAGTTAAGTGTGAATATAAGTCTCTATAGGACTGGAGCCTGTCTATGTATATGTACAGTGCCTAGCACAAGGAGGCTGTGACTTGCTTGGGCCTCTCGGCACTACTGCAATACAAATAACAAATGCTACTCTGTGTTAATGTGACAGGTCACCTCTGCCTGTAAAAATCCAAGCCAGCTCTTGTGATCTGCTCGCTTTTGTGGGTGCTGACCTCATGGCCTCTGCTTTGCTTTCCAGGAGTTTCAGAACAAAACTGTCACATTCTGGGGTGCAATTCAGACCAGTGAGAGGTTGTCACCACTTGTATAATAGCCCTGAGTGCCCCAAAATGCTTCTGCTCCTTGTGCCCTCCAGCCTAAGGCACACACAGCCAGTATAGGCTCTGTGTTCTGTATGCTGTACAACTCGGATTCAACCACTTTGCATCCAACAGCCTGTCAGTAGTTATCACAGACGCACTCTTGACTTTTCCAGACTAGTTTTAAATTTAGTAGGTGACCCCAACGCAGCCCCAGTTTAGAACTTTCCCAAACCTGCGCACTCGGGAAAGTCCAGGCCTCTCCTGGAACATTCAGAAGAATAAGAAGAGAGAAAAAACCAACAGCTTGACACATGAACTGGACTTAACATTAACTTTACATCAAACACTGCACTGGGTTGGGTTAGATTAAAAGAAGTTGAGTAACAAAAGAAGATTGTGATATTGAGACATGGGCCAATGCTGGAAAAAGGCTGTCCCTTAGTTTGACTCCTGGGAAGTCCTTTTTGATGGCTGCAGAGTGGAAGGCGAGATCTGAATCCTTCCCCTGCCCCCAAACCATGGTTTGGCTTTGGATCCTGTTCCAGCTGTGAACTTCCCAATTCATGCCCCTCTTTCTGTCTTGCTCGTAACACCCCACCCCGGGGAGACCGGTGTGGTTTGAAATCCGACGTCACCTTTGTAAACATGAGAACACCCGCCCCCCGAGCTGTGACATCTGGGCTGCACAGTGGCGAGACGTCGCTGCCATTGACGTGCCCAAATAATGGAAGGTGAGGGGATTAGCAGCGTGCTGGCTAATGAGGTTCTGGGTTGAGTTATTGTCCCTATGGGAACTCCATGTCAGGATGGGCACATGTCCATGCCCTATTAAGGGTTTTTTAATATAGCGCTTTTATCCAAAGTGCTTTACAATAGTTATATAACGGAACAAATAACATTTGGAAAGATCATTAGGTTGTCCGCCGAGACCCTCAGCAATTTTCAAGTGGTCTGTGGAAAAAAACATTTGAGAACCACTGGTCTAGATAATACCTAGTCCTGCCATGAGTTCAGGGACCTGGACTAGATGACCTCTTGAGGTCTTTTCCAGTCCTCTGATTCTATGATTTCAGCCACCAGTTGGCAGATTCTCAGTTTTCATGCATTCTTCAACTGCAAGATTCCTTAAAGGTCCGGCTTACTTTGTTTTATCCAGTATGAGTGCCTATTCCTCCTTGGGACCTACATTTATTGCTTAACTCCTTAAAAACCCCTCCTTTTGAACCCATGGGGACTTTTGTTTCTTCATTTGTCCTTCAAACTTCGTTCCTCATAGCTATCACCTCTGCCAGAAGGCTAGGAGAGCTTGGAGCTTGTATAACTGATCCACCATACACCGTTTTCTATCATGATAAGGAGACATTGCATCCCCATCCTTGTTTCCTTCCTAAGGTATCACCAGATTTCCACATCAACCAGGACATTCAGTCGCTGGTGTTTTACCCTGAGCCTCATTCTTTGAGAGTAGAGGCCAGTCTTCATACCCTGGATGTGAGAAGAGCTCTGGACATCTACCTAGATAGGACTAAACCCTCAGGGCTTCTCATAGATTCTCTCTCCTGCTGAGAGACTAAAAGGTCACCCAGTTCCCACCCAACGACTGTCAAACCAGATTTCAGGTGACATTTTAGCATGTTACAAGTTTTCTGGGGTACATCCTCCCCTCCCCCTGTCCCGGTAACTGCTCACTCCACTAGGCTCAATCTACCTCAATAGCCCTACTTAAAAAGGTACCTGTCATGGACATTTGTAAATGCCACTTGGGCCTCTGCACGCACCTTTTCCCAGTGTCATGCTGTGGCGCATGCTTCCATGGCGAACGTGCCCTGGGGTGAATCTGTTCTCCAACCTGCACTGAGTCTGCCTCTTCCACACCCTCCTCCATATTGAGGGGCAGCTTCGGAATCTCCCGAAGTGGAGCCCGCAGAGGGACAATCACTTGAAGAAGACGAGTTCCTTACCTGGCCAGTAACTGGAGTTCTTTGAGATGTTTTGTCTTGATGGATGCTCCACCACCCACCCTCCTTCCCCTGCACTTCAGACTCCTGCTGGGCTTTGAGGCTGAGAAGGAACTGGAGCTGCAGTGGGTCAGCCCCTCCCTAGGTGCTCTTGGACTACAGCCTGAGGAAATGGAGGGTGCAGGTGTGAGCCCACAGGCAGGGCTGACAAAAATCTTTGGTCAAGAGTGCATGGATGGGCACAGCCTGAGATGGAGCACCCACAGGGACAAAACATCTTGAAGAACTCCAGCTATGGCATCAGTAAGTAACCTCTCCTCCTGCAATATTAATTCAGTGTCAGTGGATCATGATGCAGAAAGCCCCAAACTTGCTTATTTTTAATGACTTTTTTGATTATCTGATCATTTCTAACGCAAAAGGCTCCATTGGTAAGTGGTGACTTGTTGAACCAAGGGGGCATCTGAATTCTCGGATTTCAACGGCAAGCACAGGGGCCATCTAAAGTGGTTTGTCTATAAACCTAGCCTCCTTGTGTCTGAAATGTAAACTGGGGACACTGAGGGGTCCATGGCCAGTCAGCTGTGACATGAGGAATTGGGAAGTTGTACCACATAGCCACTACAGGGTATTGGGCTAGATGCAGAAATTGCTGGGTGAGGTTCTCTGGCCTGTGTGGTGCAGGAGATCAGATTAGATTGCAGACTTGTCCTCTCTGTGCCCCTACAATCTCTCCCACTGGAAAGGTGATCTGCAGTAAGGGCTCAGAGGTAGCCTATGATCTTGGTGCCCCAAAATAACCCAGTGAGTTTGATCCAAGTGACTGAGACAGGTGCCGTATAGCTTTGGGAGTGCCCTCTGCTTTGTAGTCTGACCTGACAAAGATGCTGCTTATTCTCACTGATCACTAGCTATGTGCCCAAACCGAATGTCATGGATCTGCATCTAGATCTGATGCTTCAGGTGCATTCCCATTGATCTTGGACTTGAGGGAAGGGTCCATGTAGATGCCTTGAGACCAACCAACCCTGTTTGAAAAAGCTGCCAGATCTAAGCACAGAGGGATGGGGAAGGGTAGGCGGGAGGGAGTGACCCAGTTTGGGAAAAACAAGAAATGAACAGAACTTTTTCTGGAGGTTCAGTAAGACTCAGCTGAGTCCGGGGTGGGGGTCTTGCGTGGGGAGGCGGGTACTGTGCATATCAGTGCTTTCTGGTTTGGGATGGGGGCAGGAGGAGGAAATGCTGGAAATTTCAAGAGATCCTGGTCTTCTGCCAGATCTAGCTCCATTTTCTAGGCTCAGAAAGCCGGGGACAGCATCTGAACCCCCTGGGGTTTGTCTGTCATTAATCCACGCACTGAGCTACCCTCCAAGCACTGTGAGCAGACAGAGCTATGAGCATCTTCCAGTCCGGGGAGCAGGGCGAGGCCTGTCTGCGCCAGCTTTGTCACCGTGCTGAGTTGTGCTGTGGCAGTGAGGCAAAGGGAGTTGAGTTTGTCACTCTGTGAAGTGTGGCTTCCAGTTGCAGTGTATAAAGCTCCCCGAGGCATTATGGGCACCGATATGAATTCCTGAACTAAAGCTGGCTGCATGAATCCTGCGTGGGCCGGTACTGCTTTGATTGTTGGGGGTAGGGAAATATTTCCGCTCTCTGTACTTCACTGCTGGGCCTTATAGATAAAGCCAATCGGAGCTCCTCCTCGAGCAAGCTTAGTCATCCCCAAAAGCTGAGGGGTTCAAAGCAGGGTCCCTTATCTGAGCAGAAGGGCTGCTCGTTCTCTGGTTCCTTACCTTTCTCACGATAGCAGTGCAAGGCCATCAAGGGGCACTCATTTGACAGCTCTGGGAAGGCCAGATTCTCAATGTAGAAATTACAGAGGAGACCCTTTGCTACAGCGTCGTTATCCCGGGCAACTGGCTGGTTGTCCCTGCTGCTTCGCACCACAAAAGGCCAAAACAAATGCAGTAAAAGCTGTGTTATCTGGCACTTTACCAACTGGAAAGCTCTAGAAACCAGCATTTCTGATTATCCATCAAAAGTCCAGTTGGTTGTGGCGCCGGCAGGCTCCCTACCTAGCTCTGTGTGGCTCCCCGGAAGTGGCAACATGTTCCTGATACTTCTAGGTGGAGAAATGGCCATGGGGGCTCTGTGTGCTGCCCCTGCCCCACCCCGCCCTGACTGCTTGCTCCACAGCTCCCATTGGCTGGGAACCACAGCCAATGGGAGCTGCGGGGGCAGCGCCTGGGGGCAGAGGCAGCACGCAGAGCTGCCTGGCCGTTCCTCTGCCTAGGAGCAGCAGGGACATGTTGGTGCTTGAGGGGAGCTGCCCAAGGTGAGTGCCACCCAGATCTGGTACCCCGCACCCCCTCCTGCTCTCTCTACCCTGAGCCCCCTCTTGCACCTGTGTCCCGCACCTCCCTCCACTCCAGCCCTGAGCCCCCTCCTGCACTCAACTCAACTCCCTCCATTGGTAAGTATAACTCTTACTTAACCAAAATTTTTGACTAACTGGCATCCCACATTCCCGCAACATGCTGGATAACAAAGCTTGTACTGTAATTTTCCAATCAGTGGGGTTTCTTCTCTCTCCAAATACAACTCACAAAGTTACAGAGCAGATTCTTGTCTCAAGAAAACCAGTGTTAATCTGGAGTTCCTCCACTGACTTCAGTGGGGTTAAATTCCTGGCTCTGCCAGTGGCATACTTGGGCAAGTCACTTCCCTGCCTGTGCCTCACTTTCCCAATCTGTAAAATAGGGATATTGATGCTGACCTTCTTTGTAAGGAGCTTTGAGATCTAAAGATGAAACGTGCCATATTTAGTTGGGGATTGGTCCTGCATTGAGCAGGGGGTTGGACTAGATGATCTCCTGAGGTCCCCGCCAACCCTGATATTCTATGATTCTATGATAACACCTGTGTATTTACTATTATTATTATTAATTTTTCTAGGCTTACACCAATTAGGAGGGAAATTTGGTCCACTGTCATGCAGGCCAAAATTTTTCAGAATTAGGTACTTAAAGGCAGGCTTCCAAGTCAATATTTAGGCACTTTGTTGTGACCAGATTTTCAGAAGTGCTGAGCATCCTTAGACTTGCCAGGCGAACATAAGAACATAACGGCCCTAATGGGTCAGACCAAAGGTCCATCTCGCCCAGCATCCTGTCTTCCAACTGTGGCCAGTGCCAGGTGCCCCAGAGGGAATGACCAGAACAGGTAATCATCAAGTGATCCACCCCCTGTCGCTCATTCCCAGCTTCAGGCAAACAGAGGAATCAAACTGCTTTATTTAGGTGCTTAAATGTGGATTTAGGAGCCTATCTTTAGGCACCCAGATGACTTACCCATCTGTCCTATTACTGTGCAGTATTGTTCTTGGTCTCTGCTGAGAGTCTCTGTTGAGATGGTAGCTTGGTGACATTTTCCTATTAGAAAGTAGCTCAGACCATAACCCATGGCACATAGGCCAGAAAGCACTCTGTCAGGGAAGAGGAAGGATGGTCCTGTGGGTAAGGCACTGAACTAACACTCAGGAGAACTGGGTTCAATTACTCACTCTCTGGATTCCCTTTGTGACCTTGGGCAAGACACTTCATCTCTGTGCCTCTATTTCCCTATCTGTAAAATGGGGAAGGTGACATTTGCTTTTTACCCACCCCTTGTCTTCTCATTTTGGCTTGTAAGCGCTTTGGGGGAGGGACTGGGTCTTGTGGGTAAGTACCGTAGTCAGCGCAATAGGGCTCTGATCTCAGTTGGAGCCTCTAACCACAACTGTAAAACACAGAATAAAGAGGTGGTTATTACCAGCCAACCTGGCCATTCTTGGCTATTTCTATGGCTAAAGCCACTGCACAAGCAGACTCGAAAGTCAAACTTTCAGTAACTGCAGTGCAACTCAGACAAAAAACAATCTTCAGACAAATCTTCTCTTGTTCACAGAAATCTAGATGTTTTCAAAACTCCCACTTATTGCTCTAAGGACACAGTTTTGAGGGTGATACCAGAAATTCTTGGCATTAATCAACAGTTGAGTCTTTTCAATATTGGGGTTTGCTGTGTATATTCCAGTGTTCCTCTCTTGGTTAACCTAGGGGCAAGTCCTTTACCATAAACTTTTTACGGACAGGAACAACACGATCCTGCAAACTCTTACACGTGCCTATAGTTCATCACCTGCTAGGATTTCTCCCCAGCCTTCAAACACGGAAACACCCACCTTCCTGAGAAGGACTACAGTCCGAAAGGCTTTTTTTGCAGTAAGATGTGCTATTATTAAACCTACCTCTACTGGGAGCTCAAAACATGAGGATCACGTGCGAGGTCATCCTGCCAGGGGCGGGCTCATGCCATTCCCAGTACTGGAATGTCCAGGATTCTGGAGATGCCACCTTCCTACTGCGTTTCTCCTCACTATTAGTGGAAAGACACGGCTGTCCCGTTGCTGCAATCGAGTCACAGGGTGGGTCGGTGGGTCGGGGGGATTGAAATTTGGATCAGTCTGAGTTTTTTATTACTATTTCTAGAAATCCAATGTGTGAGAACTGGTGACACTTTGGAGTTAAAGAGGGATGTTGGTACCTGTCGAGGGTCAGAGTCACCCATTGTTACAGCTTTGAATTAATGTGTTTGGGACTGTGCGTCAGCATGAGATGTAAATGCGGCACCGTGTCAGATTCTCCATGGTCTGTCAAGTCTGGTATCCTGCCACTGGCAGTGCCCAATGCCTGATTCCCCGCGATAACTCATAATCCTGCATCTCACACTGTGCTAATTGCAGGGGGTCACTGTCTCCTGGTCAGACACAAACCTGGACTAAAATCCTCAGAACTGAAGGCTGAATTGCTGCGGTAAATATGGTGCAGCATTAGACGTTCCACGTTTCCATGTTTAGAGCATCCGGCTTGTGTAAGCACCCAGTTTATGGCCTCATAAAGTCAAGGGCCAGATTCTCAGCTGGTGTAGATCAACATAGTTCCGCTGACATCAGTGGAGCTATGCTGATTTACACCAGCCAAGGTCTGGACCTGGCCCATAAAGTGAAGCAGGAAGGAAGCTGGTCATAGTGTTTGGAAATGGTTTATGGGAGCATCTAGGTCATCAGGTGCTTCTCTCTCCAATATCAAATGAATCAGCTGATCTCTGCTCAGCAGATACAGAAAGCCCAGAGTAGCCTGTGCCCACAGTGTATAGTCTGTACTTCGCACGGTCCTGCTGGAGCCGCTGAAAAGGCCACAGCACAGGATGCCTGATGACAACGGTACCAGAGGAAGAGAACTGGGTGTTTTGGGTTTGTTTGGTCACTCTCCCATTTAAACCAGTTTTCTTCTCTCCACGTTTTCAGGCCTCTTGACCTGGCTGTCGCTGCAGGAAACTTCTCGTGCTAAAGGTGCCCGTGCTGGTGGCGCTCCGTGCCACACCCCCTCCAAAGCTGCACATGCCATCAGAGGGATGTTCCAGCAATTGGACAAAGAGCAGCAGACTCACGCTGAACCTGGGAAAGGCAGCAGGGATGAAGCTAGAATGGTAGAAACACTTGGAAGTTCTTGCTGGAAGTGCAGGTCTCGCGTGGGTCTGGGCATGACCGACCACTCACCAAAGGCAGCGGGAAGCTCCAGGGCTTGCTGGATTTCATAGAATTCTAGAATATCAGGGTTGGAAGGGACCTCAGGAGGTCATCTAGTCCGACCCCCTGCTCAAAGCAGGACCAATCTCCAACTAAATCACTTTCAATTTCTCACTGCTCCTGGGTGATTGTGCTGCATCACTGGAAAGAAATGCTTCCGACTATCTTTGGCTGGTCGGAAGCTGCTCTTTTCCCCTTCTGAAGGCCTTAGCCACCAAGAACTCCATGTTCATCCCCTCCTGATCGGACAGCTGCAGCTGGCTCCCCCTTCAGATGAGCGTGACTGCCACCCGTGAGCTGAGATTAGTGTGATACGCCGGAGCCGCCTTAGTGCCTCACAAGGCAACTGATGACACATCACCCCAATGCTCTTCAAGCTCCGCTGGCCATCTGTTCCTTTCCAGATTTCAGTTACGGGCCTAGTCCTGATCTACAAGGCACTTACTGGGCTGGGAGAAAGCTCACTCAAAGACATCTGTCCACCCAGGGCTCTCCAAGGCAGTAGCATTCAACAGGAATGTTTTGACTAAACTGGCCCAGGAGAAGACTCCTGGGGGCAGGAGTCAGAGCATTTTCTGCAGCCCAGTTCCCTTCGTGGGACACCATGTCAGAGGACACAGGACATCAGGGAGTCCAGCCCTCACCATGTCTGGGTCTAAATGCAAGACAATTTTCCTGCCCAGCCCCGCTCCTCAACTTGGTGAGATGCTCTGATACCACTGTGATGGGCACGGTATGGAGTGTTCCAGGACCAGCCAGCAACTGGAGAGCCTGAAGATGAAGTTAAAAGGCAAAAGGAAAGGAATATGGAAAGGTAAAAAGCACCTCCCCCTTAAACCATGCACCTTGGGAACCAGGAGACTGTGAGAGCATGTAGGGCGCGTTCAGTGCCACTGTAAATTGTTGTGTGGTGCTTAGATATGCCACAGTGGGCAGCACATTAGATCTTTAAAAATGACATTTTAGTTCACAGAAAAGAGCTTGGTACATCCAGGAGCACTGTCAGAACTGCCACTATTGGGCCAGCCTCATCCCTGGTGGGTTTCCTTTGACTTCAGGGGTACAATGCCCAGGATGAATGTGATTTAATGATTTCTTGCCAACTTCCTCCTTGTTGGCTGGTCTTTTCTGATACACAATCCCATGTGGCTTTGCTTTTGCTTGCTTCTTTGGTCCTGTATCAGCATCAGTACAAATGTTAGCACAGACCAGTTGATTACTGCTATATGGTAAAAATGAGGGATCAAGTTATTTTTGTCTATTTTTTTGCCTCTTTGATATATAAAGAGAGCCTGAAATGTGGCTTAATTTTTCTTCTTGTTTATTATAACTCTAGAAATATCAGGAATGGCAGGAGTCTGACTAAAGATCATGGCTCATCTAAGGCCAGAGGGACCATTAGATCATCTAGTTTGACCTCCTATGTAACACCAGCCAGAGAGCTTCATCCAGTGACTCCTCAGGCAAAGTAATTCTGTTCAACTAAAGCCTAGCTTACAGAAAGGCCTCCAGTCTGGGCTTCAGGATTCGCTTTCTTGTTACTTGTGCTGACAACCCACTAGCACAGTTGCCAACTTTCACGTGGTAAATTAGCACCCCAAATTTCACAATAAGCCAAAAATCAAGCTAATCCCATTTCAAAACAAGGCCAAAACAAGCCAATCCCTAAGAACCCCAACACTATGTGACTAGATCCCCCCGGCATGCAGTCCGGGACTGTGGTGGGCCCGCTGTGCACCCCTGACTCTCTTCTCTCCTTGCCCCTGCTTGTCCCCTCTTGCCCCAGCTTCCCAGGAGCTGATAAAAAGAAAGAAGCAACAAGCTGCAAGCCAAAAACCAAGCAACAAGCAACTCACAAGCCAACAGTGCACCCTTGCAGCCAAAAAGGCTAACAGCATTTTGGACTGTATAAGTAGGAGCATTGCCAGCAGATCGAGGGACGTGATCGTTCCCCTCTATTCAGCACTGGTGAGGCCTCATGTGGAGTAGTGTGTCCAGTTTTGGGCCCTACACTACAAGAAGGATGTGGAAAAATTGGAATGAGTCCAGCGGAGGGCAACAAAAACGATTAGGGGTTGGAGCACATGACTCATGAGGAGAGGCTGAGGGAACTGGGATTATTTAGTCTGCAGAAGAGAAGAATGGGGGTGGGGGGGGGATTTGATAGCTGCTTTCAACTACCTGAAAGGGGGTTCCAAAGAGGATGGAGCTAGGCTATTCTCAGTGGTAGCAGATGACAGAACGAGGAGTAATGGTCTCAAGTTGCAGTGGGGGAGGTTTAAGTTGGATATTAGGAAAAACTTTTTCACTAGGAGGGTGGTGAAACACTGGAATGCGTTACCTAGGGAGGTGGTGGAATCTCCTTCCTTAGAGATTTTTAAGGTCAGGCATGGTGCCGGGGGGTTGGTCCCCAGAGCGAGGTGCCGGTCTGGGGCCCAATCCAGCACAAGGGCGCTGTTTACAAACCGGCAGCCACCAGATGCACACTGGCCTGCCCGGCTCTGCACTGTCTTTGGGGGCAGGCCTGCACTGTGTGCCACACCGCCTGCAGACGCAGCGCCCCTCAGACCTCTATGCTCAGTGCCCCCCAGACCTGCGATGCCCAGCGCTCCCCACCAAGACCCCCCACCACAATTGCACAGTGCCCTGCATACCCTCTCTACCCAGTGCCCCCCTGCCCACAGACCCCTATGCCCAGTGCACCTCTGCTGAAACCCCCCACAGACCCATATGCTCAACACCCTCCTGTCCAGAGACCTCCTATGTCCAGCGGCCCAAAACACACAAACCTCCCCCATTCCTCACTGCCCAGTGCTTCCAACCCCTCACTGCCTAGTGCTCCCCACCCCCCCAAGTTCCCCTAGAGACCCACTCCCCAATGCCCAGCCCCCTGGCTGCACTAACCAGCCCCTCTGGGAGGTGATCATGTCGGCTGGACTCTGTGGGGTGGTGAGCGGGACCTGCTGCCTGGGAGCTGGACTGTCCCAGGTGAGGGGCCAGACCCAGTATGAGGATGGGTTAGACAGCTCGGTAATGGGCCTGTCCCAGTGTGGCCCCGTGCCACGGCACCATTGTAAACTCGGTACTGACTGTAACAGTTTGAAAAGACAGTAGGTTGAATCTGGTCAGTTAACTAGTTGTTGCAACCCTAGACTACTTGAAATAGCAACTGCACTATTGTTCTTTCAACTTCATAGTCTCTCTCTAAGCTCACATTTTCCAGTCATGTTTATATCCATTTCCAGAGGTGAGACTTTAAAACAAGTGATTCTACTCAGATTCCATATGCAATTCCAAGCAATGACCATCGTCCCAAAATAGCTGGATGTTCCAGCTAAAATCATTTCCAATAAAAACACAGTTGCCAACCTGTTCAACAGACACCACAAGAGTCCCCACAGTTATGTACTATTCTAAGTCTAAAGGGAAACTCTGGTATCTTAGTAACCATTGCTGTGCTGTGAACAAATGCTACCTTTTTAATAGTACTACTCTTTACATGATCATCACTAGGTTTCAGAGTGAACACACAACTGAGATGAATGATGGCTGTTCAGCCCTTTCAGAATTACCATTTTAGTCTGGAGATTACATCAGGTTGCATTTAGAAGGTCTCCTTTGCAATCAGAAAGGGATAGCTTAACTATTTTATTTTTTTAAAAACAGTGGAAGCTTAATTTCTGCAGATGCTGCTGGGTCCACAAGAAAGGTGCATGCTTTCAGATTCCAGTCCCCTGCCTCCCCAGCTTGTGTGGTTTGCTTTAGAAAGACTGCTCCAGCTCTGTAAAAGAAGAGGAGAAACCAATATGTGTGACAACAAGGACAAGTACTGCACAATTAGGATTTCTAAAACAGAGCTTCAGGGCCAACAGGGTCAGATTGCCTTAGACTCTTGATCAGCGGCAGGCTGGCTGAGAGGAGGGGCTGGCAAAGGCTGCATAGCTTTCTAGTCTGAGAACCTTTACAAGTGCCTGTCTCAAAGGCCATGGCAAATTCAAGCTCAAAAACTCATTGAGGGATACAAAATGCCAGCACACAAATGGCTTTGTTTCTCTGATCCGTCCCTTGCCTCTTTCCAAACAAGGCCATTTGCTAATAGGATTTAGATATTAAAGCTGAAAACAATAAAAGTAATGCAAAATTCATGTTAAATTCTTAAAATCCGGTACAATGTATTCCTTCTTGAACATTACAAAGAGGGGTAAGATTTGCCAGGAAATATTATTATTTTGTTGTTATTCTGAGTTTGTAAGATCAGCAGTGACGTCTCTTTCCCAAATCTTCTTTGGAATATTACCTTTAGGCCAAGGGCTTTCGATGGCTCCTGTTAGCGCAGAATTTTAATACCAATCTTTTCATGCGTTGTGTGGGTGTGTGTGGGGAGAGAAAAGACTCAAACTCAAATTCGGCTGCTATCTCCCCTCCCTCTTCCCCCAGAGCCATATGGTTAGCAGCTGCCCACATTGGATAATTTAGTATGATTATATTTTAATTTTCAGCCTTTGGATTGAATTGATTTAAGTCACCGATGGCAGAAGGCTCCTCCCACTGTGGGCAGGGCTCTCCATCTTTCTTTCTTTAATAGTTTCGGAAATACTGTGGTGTCACTATTCAGTTACAGGAGTGTGGCATGTAAAGGTCACAGCAATTCAAGGGAATTCGCAGAAAAAGATAACACATGGGTTTGAAGAAGAGGTAAGTTGGCTTGTTCCTTGTGGCTGTAAAGATGCCATCTTGCTCGATTAAATATATAGATCAATGCTCTTTCCTGTCTGCTTTATGCTTGGAAGGGGGGAAATTTCCTTCTGATTTTTCCTTTACACTTTGAGTGCATTGGATGTGATCCGACAGCTAATGAGTGACCTGCCCCCTGCATGAATTGCAGGGAGAAACAATGCCTAGCAGAGCCAGAGAATGGAGGGAACCAGTGACAAAGCTTTAGCTAGAGGGTGAATGGATTATTTGAAAGCAGGGGGTTCTGTTAGGTCCCAAAGTAGCCCCAAACTGCCTTGTTGAAGTGAAAAGGACCTGTGCTTCATAACAGCCCGTCAGCTCCCTGCGTATGAGGCAGCCAAATTCTTCCTAACCTGTTGAGGATACAAAGGGGCATGGGAAGAAACTTAAGTGATGGGTGGATTGTATGATTCAGTTTGAGAGGGGGGTGATTGAGGGGGGGGGAGTTGTTGGTGGAGCATTTATAATGCATTGGATAAAAGACTGTTTCCATAGTAAAAAAGAAGCGGGGGGTAGGGAGTATGATAGAAAGACTCCTTCCTTTTTTTCTGCTTGCCCACTGTGTGAGCAGAGAGGTTGATGCAGGAATAAATAATCCATGAAATATTAACATCCAGGAATAGGTGTAAATCTCAGTACCTATTGCTAAAAGCTGAAACTGACATGTGAAATGAAGTAGCACTGTGTAACTTTCCCTACTTGGAATCTGTCTGCTCTGTGAGTTTTGATGTCCAACTATTTCTTTTAAATGGGTGTCTCAGCATTGCATACATTCAACCCACTGGGCCAAATTCTGCTCTATTACACAGGTGTAACGTTGTAGTCTGAAAGTCTTCAGTGGAGCTGCATCATGTTTACACCAGCTATAGCTGAGAACAGGATTCAGCCCCAGCTTTCGTTTACTTCTTATTGTCTAATTAGGCAGACTTTATTTGAAGGCATACATCAAATAAATGTACCCCCCTTTTTTTCACCTGGCCCTATGTTGACCTAAATCCCTAAATCCTTTGCGGCTCTGTGGGTTGTGGGACAACTTTTTGACCATCTTGTGGCTTGAAAAAGGCGGGACCCACGGGCTTAACTCACCCAGTAGGTCTCTTCCATCAGAATGTTATAATTCCTATGATCCCTTCATTCAACGCTCCACAGTAAATTCCAGCAGGCACCCTTACCCTCCGAGCCACTGCTGGGTGCTGCGGGCCTGCTGTTCCTTTCTTCAGTGGTGGAAGCACACTGCTGGCACAAAGTCTGCGCTAAATCAAGACCCTTGCTGTTTCCTGGGGCAGCCCCAAGGCTTCAGATTCTGGAAAATATAAACCCAGGTTTAGTGATGTGAAACTGGGCCGGCCTGGTGTACGTTTCGATACTGTAGAGAACTTTGGGTAGGCAGAGAGTCTTTGATTAATGACGCACACATGGAAAATGTGCCTTCCTCCCCCCCATGCTAATACTGCGACCGTACTTTGTTTTGCAGTGCTACGCACAGCCATTCATGATGCCAATTAGGAGGATGCAGATTAAGGGTAGAGCGGCGACTGTTCAGCGGCGCGCACTCTCCTCTCCGGGGTGTGAAGGGCGCTCTGCATGGACGCAGAACTGGGGGCTGGGAGCTGAGAACCTTTTGGCTAATGGACAAACTCCTTCCTTGAAATGTGTGCTCAGTGCAGCTGTCACTCCTGCGTGCTGCCATGAATGGGGGACCAACCCTTCTCCCCCATGCTGCTGTCCAGTCTTGTCCGGCTGACGTTAGCAGCAGGGACAAGGCACAGCTTAGCAATTCACAGGAGTGGGAAGAGAGCCGAGCTGGTATGTGCTGAACTGCACAAAGCAGGATTTATTATGAAGGCATTTTTTCCTTAGGAGGATTCCCTGAACTCTCCCTGCCAGGGCTCTATTCCACTCCCACAGCACCCTGAAAAATGTGAACACGGGAGGGGCCCTTTGCCTCACCCCCAGTGTCTTTTACCTTGGCAACTCTGAGCAATCACTACTCCTAGAAAACAGTGGGCAACCTGGTGAAAAACCTACTGTAGCAATAGGTGGGATTTAGAAACCTATTTTAAACACAACATACCTGGTTCTGGTCTCAGTCACACCTGTGTACAGCAGGAGTAACTCCATTGTAATGAGGAAAATGGTATTGGTGTAGGAGTGAGATGAGATTCAGGTCCACTCCATTCTAATTGGAGGGCTCAGTTCACACCTAGTGTAAACAGGGGGTAAAGTTTGCAGATGATACAAATTTACTCAAGATCATGAAGTCCAAAGCTGACTGCGAAGAGTTACAAAGAGATTCACAAAACTGGGTGACTGGGCAACAAAATGGCAGATGAAATTCAGTTTTGATAAATGCAAAGTAATGCACAGTGGAAAACATAATCCCAACTATACATATAAAATGATGGGGTCTAAATTAGCTGTTACCACTCAAGAAAGAGGTCTTTTATAGTTCTCTGAAAACATCCACTCAATGTGCAGTGGCAGTCAAAAAAGCTAACAATGTTAGGAACCAATAGGAAAACGTTAGCTAATAAGACAGAAAATATAATACCACTATGTAAATTCATGATCTGCCCGTACTTGGAATACTGTGTGCAGTTCTGCTCACCCCATCTGAACAAAGATATTTTAAAACTGGAAAAAGTACAGAGAAGGGCAACAAAAACGATGAGGGGTATGGAACAGGTGCCATATGAGGAGGGATTGAAAAGACTGGGGCCATTCAGTTTAGAAAAGAGATGAATGAGGAGGGATACGCTAGAGGTCTATAAAATCATGACGGGTATGGAGAAAGTGAATAGGGAAGTGTTATTTACCCCTTCACATAACACAGGAATCAGGGGTCACCCAGTGAAATTAAGAGGCAGCAAGTTTAAACCAACCATAAGGAAGTACTTCTTCAAACAACACACAGTCAACGTGTGGCACTTGTTGCCAGGGAACGTTGTGAAGGCCAAAACTAGAACGGGGTTGAAAAAGGAATTGTACAAATTCATGGAGGACAGGTCCATCAGTGGCTAATAGCCAAGATGGTCAGGGACACAACCCCATGCTCTGGGTGTCCCTAAACCTCTCACTGCCAGAAGCTAGGACTGGACAACAGGGAATGGATCACTCGATAACTGCACTGTTCTGTTCCTTCCCTTTGAAGCATCTGGCACTGGCCGATGCCGGACAATAGGATACTGGGCTAGATGGACCATTGGGCTGACACACTATGGCCATTCTTATGTTCTGATGTAATTGCACTGTAGTCTGTGGGCCTGATTCTGATTTCAGTTACACCCCTCATACTCTAATCAAGTGGACCCACTCAGATTTTATCCCAGTGTACCTGAGAGCAGAATCAGGCCCACAGCATTCAGTAGGGCCACACCAAGGATGGATGTGCCCATTGCCTATACCTGGCTGCTCTGTAGCTGGCAATAGGTATAGCATCCCTAAAGCCCTCTTCCCAACTGCAGCTCTACCTGTACCTGCTACGGTTTGATTGAGAGAGTCAGAAGATGGGTCAAAATGATCAGAATCTAGTGGTCAGGCAACCTCACTAATTGCAAAACTAGTGTCCACGTGCCAGGATTTTCTCCTTATGTGTGTCTGTCTATATAGCTAAGGTCCTTTTACCACACAGTATCTGAGCACCTCTCACTCTGTAATGGATTTCTCTTTAGCATATTCACTGCATGTCATTTTAATAGAGTGACTCTGCCACTGGGCTGCTGGGTGACCGTGGGCATGTCACTTCTTCTCTTAGTGCCTCATTTTCTCCCTTTATCAAATGGGGTTAAATGATACAGGCAGCATCTATACAGCACTTTGAGAGCTACAGGTGAAAAGCCCTATGTAGGAATTAGGTGGTATTAGCCTCACAACACCTCTGTGAGGTAGGGACAGGCTGTGATCCTCCTTTTACAGGCTGGCATCTGAGGCGCAGCATAACTAAGCGGCTTGCCCAAGGTCACACACAGTCTGTGGCAAAGCCAGGAACTAAATCCAGATCTCTTAAGTCCCAGGCTAGTACCCTAACCCCTGGACTATGCATTCTTGTTTCTGGGGTTATGGGACTTGTCTCTCTTTAAGAGACTCTTTGAATTTTGGTCCCTCTGATCCTTCTTCATACATTATTCAAAAGCATGAAGGACAGTGTGGCACCGAACACTCATTGAAAGTGAGTGAGGGTAAGTGGTTTAATCTAATGCGTTTGAGGATGCTGAGGGAGTTGGCTGATGTGATTGCAGATCCATTGGCCATGATCTTTGAAAACTCAAGGCAATTGGGGGAGGTTCTGGATGATTGGGAAAAGGCAAATATACTGCCCATCTTTAAAAAAGGGAAGAAGGAGAACCCAGGAACTACAAACCGGTCAGCCTCACCTCAGTCCCTGGAAAAATCATGGAGCGGGTCCTCAAGGAAACCATTTTGACGCACTCAGAGGAGAGGAAGGTGATCAGGAACAGTCCGCATGGATTCACCAAAGGCAAATCATGCCTGACCAACCCGATAGCCTTCTATGATGAAATAACTGGCTCTGTGGATATGGGGAAAGCAGTGGATGTGATATATCTTGACTTTAGCAAAGCTTTTGATACGGTTTCCCACAGTATTCTTGTCAGCAAGTTAAAAAAGTATGGATTGGATGAATGGACTATAAGGTGGATAGAAAACTGGCTAGATTATCGGGCTCAATGGGTACCGATCAATGGCTTGATGTCTAGTTGGCAGCTGATATCAAGCAGAGTGCGCCAGGGGTAAGTCCTGGGGCTGGTTTTGTTCAACATCTTTATTAATGATCTGAATGATAGGATGGATTGCACCCTCAGCAAGTTCGCAGATGACACTAAGCTGCGGGGAGAGGGATAGGATCCAGAGAGACCTAGACAAATTGGAGGATTGGGCCAAAAGAAATCTGATGAGGTTCAACAAGGAAAAGTGCAGAGTTCTGCACTTAGGACTGAAGAATCCCATGCACTGCTACAGGCTGGGGATCGACTGCCTAAGCAGCAGTTCTGCAGAAAAGGACCTTTGGGATTACAGTGGATGAGAAGCTGGATATGAGTCAGCAGTGTGCCCTCATTGCCAAGAAGGCTAATAGCATATTGGATTGCATTAGTAGTTGCATTGCGAGCAGATCGAAGGAAGTGATTATTCCCCTCTATTCAGCACTGGTGAGGTCACATCTGGAGTATTGCGTCCAGTTTTGGGCCCCCCACTACAGAAAGGATGTGGACAAATTGGAGAGAGTCCAGTGGAGGGCAATGAAAATGATTAGGGGGCTGGGGCACATGACTTACAAGGAGATGCTGAGGGAACTGGGCTTGTTTAGTCTGCAGAAGAAAAGAGTGAGGGGGGATTTGATAGCAGCCTTCAATTATCTGAAGGGGGGTTCCAGAGAAGATGGAGCTAGGCTGTTCTCAGTGGTGGCAGATGACAGAACAAGGAGTAATGGTCTCGAGTTGCAGTGTGGGAGATCTAGGTTAAATATTAGGAAACACTATTTCACTAGGAGGGTGGTGAAGCACTGGAATGGGTTACCTAGGGAGGTGGTGGAATCTCCATCCTTAGAGGTTTTTAAGGCCTGGCTTGACAAAGCCCTGGCTGGGATGATTTAGTTGGGGTTGGTCCTGCTTTGAGCACGGGGTTGGACTATATGACCTCCTGAGGTCCCTTCCAAGCCTGATATTCTATGATTCTATGGTAACTGCCCTTTGTGTCCTGGAAAATGTCTCCCCTCCAATATCCCAGTTGCTGCAGTACCTCATGCCGTATTTAATCAATGAGTGACTAAATAACTGCACTACATTTGGGCTGGGGAGACTTGTAGTATAAGTAGCCAGTGAGATTTTAAATTTAGTTGTGAGGCTTCATCATATCATCCTAGATTCCCTCCTTATCAGGCATGTTATTAATGATCATTATTATTAAGGGTACAGCAGAAGCAGTGGTGGGGCTGGAGCAGTAGACCTGGGGCTGCCAGAGCGGCACCTAGGGTTGGGTCAGCATCAGGCCCCTGGGACTGTAGCAGTGATGGGGCTGAAGCAGATGCCGGAGGTCAGCTCCTGGCAGTGCTCTGACTGACCACCCGCCCAAGGGTATTTTTAATAAAAGTCAGGGACAAATTGCGCACTGCCGTGCATTTTTGTTTATTGACCATGACCTGTCCCTGACTTTTACTAAAAATATTTGTGACAGAATCTTAACCTTAATTACTATTCGGATAGGAATTTATAAGACTCTCCTCACTGTGCTATCTGGATGCAGTTGTATAAAATAGGGTACCTCAAAATACTGCAAGAATTTTCCTTCCTCCCCTCCTCCTAGCAGAGTGTGAGAGGAGGGGTGAGCCGAATACAGAAGGGAGCAGTGTAGGAGTAGCAGGGCATGCTGTTCCTTTGAGAGAGGCCAGCTGGCAGGGTCTCACATGTTGTGGGAGGGGAGAGTGTCTCCAACCTGCCAGCACCTATCCTCGGTTCTCCCAGCTGGGAAGGACATGCCCAGCTCAGCCAGTGTAGGAGGTTTGACTGAAACGACAAGTGCTCTTTGCTGCAGTCTGTGCCAAGTAAGTGCTGGGTTGGGCACATGTATCAACTTCCTAATGGAGGTCAGTGACTTGGAGGTGGCTGAGGGCTCCTTGGCATTCCCCTGGGACGTTCCAGTTAAAGTGGCAGAGTCCTGGGAAAAAGCAGCTGTCTTGGAGGGTTTCATTACAAGGGGACGTTTGGAAAGTGACGTGACAAGGTGTGTGTTGCAAGCAGGTGCCTTTAACAAATGAACACAAAACATTGCTGGTTCATAGGACTGAACTGACCCTGGTTCTTAACCTGAGCCCTACACCAGGAAAGCCCAGATGTGTCTTTTATGGTGCAGTGCTCATGTTCCCTTCCATGTGATCTGTGAGAACAACATCCGTTCAGCTGCACCAAAACGGCGCCTGTGTAATTGCTCTTTCCAGTTCACTTCCTTTCTTGCCTCCCCTAGCTTTTTTGCTGAACGTCACCTGCTTCAGTTTCCATGTTGCATTTTTGCATCAGACTATTTTGCAAAGACATTATTATATGAATTTCCACTGCATTTTGGAGTCCCAGTTATGGATCAGAGCTCCATTGTGCAAGGCGCTGTACAGACACAGACCAAAGAAAGACAATTCTTGCCCTGAAGAATTTGTAATCTGTTATGTACATATACATCTCTATCTAAACAGACATAGGTTTAAAAATTCTTCTGAACCTTCTATAGCTAAAATTGGTCCTGTAGGGTTGTCTTACTGCATGGGGCTCTGTGGAGATGACCTGGGAAGTCAAAATCCTATGTGCTCAATTATTTCTTTGATGTAAGAGTTCAGGGTTACTCTGAGGTCCTCAGCCAAAATTTCCCTCACTCTTGTGCACCATAAGAAAATAAGAATGGCCAAAGTGGGTCAGACCAAAGGTCCATCTAGCCCAGTGTCCTGTCTTCCGACAGTGGCCAATGCTAGGTGCCCCAGAGAGAATGAACAGAATGGGTAATCATCAAGTGATCCACGCCCTGTCGCCCATTCCCAGCTTCAGGTGACCAGAGGCTAGGGATACCGTCCCTGCCGATCCTGGCTAATAGCCATTGATGGATCTATCCTCCATGAATTTATCTAGTTCTTTTTTGACATTCCAAAGGGTACTGAGTCTGACTACATGTTTCCTTCACCTTTGTTGTTGCCAGGATGCTAGTGAATGGAAAGTGCCAATCGCCTGTTAAGGTGCCTCTTCCTGCAGGAATGACCTAATGGAATCTTTAGGTTAGGAACATAATTTTTCACACACAGTATAAGTAGCCTGTGGAACTCAGTGAAACAAGACATCACTGAGGCCAAGAGCTTAGCAGGATTCAAAAAGGCACTACGTATTTACCTGGATAATAAGAATATCCAAAGTTAGAAGAGTAGATTTTTATTAACAAATAAACCATGTTTTGAAAGGGCTATAAACCTTCATGTTTCAGGGATTAAGCCAACCTCTAACTATTAGGAGTTAGGAGGAAATTTTCCCTGAGGTGGTAGGTTATCCCATAACTACCTCCTGTGGAGTTTCTTGCACTTTCCTCTGTAGGCTCTGGTGGTGGCCACAGTTGGTGATCGGACACTGGACCAGATGGACCCTGGGTCTAATCTGATCTGGCAACACCTATGTTCACACAGAAATGATTGCATAAGAAATTATCATCTTACATATGCACAAGAACCATTCAGCTTCTCTCTTTGGGTCTCATGGCCTTGCTCCTAAATTATGAGCCTTGATTTGTGAGCTGTAACTTTAGTTATATAAACCCATCAGGCAGTAAGCACTTACCTCAGTAAAAGAAAGGGAGATGGCCTTGCGTTTGCTTGATTATTGTCTCATTTTATGGCTGAGCCTAAAATTGTCCAAATCATTCCTGTGGCTGTATAAAGTGCCATTCCACAATTTAAAGTACACAGTATGAAGTGTGCAGTGTATTAACAACTGGGTAAGAAAGTCTCAGGATTGTGTTCCTAACATATCTAGCCACCATATTACAGCTGGATCTGCTTCTGCATTCTGGGAGGATGAGGGTATAAGGAGCCATAATTTGGCTGCAAGCATTGGATTGTGCAAGAGAGAGTCTCTGTTAGATCAGCTGTCTGGATTTACTTGTGTGTCTGGTGAGCAGGGGCTCTGACAGAGGAATGCATATGTAATGACTACCCTGAATAGGTCACCTGTGGGGATCAAGCTCTAGATCTAAAAGCAAGAATTGCTAGTTTGTACTAAAGAGCCAAGTCTATTAGTTTGGAGGTGGTGGCAAACAAACCTCTAAATGGGCCAGCCACTGGAGGGGGACAAAGACCAACTCTGCCACAATGGATAACAGAGGGATGATAGGAGGCTACATCTTTCCTACAAGTGGCGAAAGATACGCTGATGCTCATGTTTCCCATGCCCCAAGGAGCAGCATGGCCAGCCCCTCCCAAAGAAGGTGATTGTCCTCCCCCATGGCTCAAACTGGAGCTGGTCAACTGGCATTTGACAAATGCAAAATTTGGCAAATTTTAGCATTGTGAATCATTTGAAAGCCAGTCCCATCATTTGCAAAGGCTATGCCAAACAAACAAATGGCAGCCTATGGACTCTTCAGAAACCATGCTATGTCGGTATTGGAGTGTCACCCCTGAAGATGTATGTTTGACCATATCAGATTACACAATGCAGATGACACATGCCTCTACTTATGTCTTCATCACTTGATGATTACTGTTCTGTTCACTCCCTCTGGGGCATCTGGCATTGGCCACTGTCGGAAGACAGGATACTGGGCTACATGGACCTTTATGCTGAACCAGTATGGCCATTCTTATGTATGTTATGACTGTTCTTATATATGACCAAGATGGCCCGGCGTTTGGATGAGATCAACTCACGGATGAAAAACAGCTGACTGAAGCTGAAATCAAGCAAGATCGAGGTAATGCTGGTGGACAGAGGAAATGCCTTCTGAAGAGTTTGCCGCCCTGGAGCAGTCTTCCTTGGTTGAAGGTACACACCCACAGTTGGTCAGTTCAAGCTGTAGATTAGGAGTGTTCCCGGATTCCTTGCTGATGCTAAGCTCTTTCATAGTAACATCCACAAGTAATGCTTTATACCATCTCTGGTTGGCTAGGAGACTTGATCACATCCTGGTCTCTCTTTATGCACAGGTTGGTCCCTCCTCTGGCCTACAGCAACACAATATACCTGGGCACGAAGCCATCAGCTGTTGGGGAAACTCCAACTAATACCTAACATTGTAGTGTGTCTCCTTAGCAACATGGTCTACTGTGAGCACATCAAATCTGTCCTTCATTCTCTATACCGACTTCCCATAAAATATCAAGTGAAGTTCAAAAGATCTGTGTCCTTGTCTTCAAGGTGCTCAATGGTATGGGCTCCGGATATCTAAAAGATGAATTGAAGCTCCAGCATGAAGCCCACAGTTGACACCTTTGCTCCACTGACCCCACGAAACTCTTCAGAGTAAGGGCAAAACTCATCTGTGCAAGAGACCGAGCGTTGTATGGGCTGGACTGAGACTGTGGAATGAACTCCCCCAGGAACTAAGGACCAACCCAAACCTGACCATTTTCCAAGCCCAGTGCCGGGCACTCGTCTGTGACCTGCCTTCTCTAACAAACACAGAGCAGCATGTAAATTTATAAACCAAACCAAATCCACAGCCCTACCAAACAAAACATTGCACTGCACAGGCAATCTTCCCCTGGCCAGAGGATGTGCAAAAGAATGACCACACATGACAGATATTAGTCACTTAAGGCATGATTGGAGGGTGCTCAGAGCCTACCGTGATGAGGGTGATGTAAGAACTGTATAGAATAGAATACTGGTTAAAAGAAAGGAAATAAAGGCTAGGTATAAATGGTCGCCCCATCTCAAAAAAGATATATTGGAATTGGAAAAGGTTCAGAAAAGGGCAACAAAAATTATTAGGGGTATGGAACAGCTTCCGTATGAAGAGAGTTTAATAAGGCTTGGAATTTTCAGCTTGGAAAAGAGACGGCTAAGGGGAGATATGATTGAGGTCTATAAAATCATGACTGGTATAGAGAAAGTAGATAAGGAAGTGTTGTTTACTACTTCTCATAACACAAGAACTAAGGGGTCACCCAATGAAATTAATAGGCAGCAGATTTAAAACAAATAAAAGGAAGTATTTCTTCACACAACACACAATCAACCTGAGGAACTCCCTGCCAGAGGATGTTGTGAGGCCAAGACCATAACAGGGTTCAAAAAAGAACTAGATAAATTCATGGAGGATAGATCCATCAATGGCTATTAGCCTGGATGGACAGGAACGGTGTCCCTAGCCTCTGTTTGCCAGAAGCTGGGAATGAGTGACAGGGGATGGACCACTTGGTGATTACCTGTTCTGTCATTCCCTCTGGGGCACCTGGCACTGGCCACTGTCGGAAGACAGGTTTCAGAGTAGCAGCCGTGTTAGTCTATATTCGCAAAAAGAAAAGGAGGACTTGTGGCACCTTAGAGACTAACAAATTTATTTGAGCATAAGCTTTCGTGAGCTACAACATCCGATGAAGTGAGCTGTAGCTCACGAAAGCTTATGCTCAAATAAATTGGTTAGTCTCTAAGGTGCCACAGGTACTCCTTTTCTTTTTGTCGGAAGACAGGATACTGGGCTAGATGGATCCAGTAGGGCCATTTTTATATTATTAATAGAATAGAAAAGTTACACAGCCCCGTTTCAACGGTTTGTGCACACAAAGGACTGGAATGCAATTGAATCAAATGGAAACCCTAGCGCTTGTGAAAGTCTTAAAGCTAGTATTCAGCCAGCTGTATTCAAAACAGTCATTTTGCCCTTAACACGCAGTGGGGGAAATGTATTCTAGCCACTTGACACTCTTTTATAAACAGGATGATTTGTGCTTGCTTGTTGCCACACACAAGCTAAAAGCATTTATGTACAATCTGCCTCAAATGCTTAGTGCATTGACCACTAATTATCACCAACGAACTTTCATTACTACCCACTACAGAGTGCTTTGGAAGAGAAAATGGTCTATAAGTTCTAATGATTATTATTAAAATAGGCTCCTATAACCAATCTTACACTATGAGTCACTCTCATCAACAAGATTCAGGGAACAAATAAGCCCTAAACATGAGTTCCCATTCAGAGAATTGCCTTACAGGAATGCAGAGCAGTTCTGAGCCAAATTACAGTTAATCATGATGGTTTGGTTTTCTTGGAGGGATTACTTGTGGTTTGGCACAGTTTTGAACAGTTAGATCAGGAATATGGTCTGAGACTAAAACACCTTTTGTACTGTGTATTCTTAAGGTTCAATTATGACTTCATTTTACTGTCCAGATCTCTTATATGGCTTTGAAAAACTTGCATATCTTTGATGCTTAATACTAGAGTTAGTCAGGAAAAGATTTATTTTCCTCAGATGAAAAGTAATATTTTTCATTTTTGTTGACTTTTTTGGTTTCATCAAAAAGCAGAAAACCAAAAATTTGTGGGTTAAAACATGCAAACAAAAGATTGGATTTTGGTTGCTGAAAACGTGTGTTCATTCAATTTGGAGGTTTTTGGTCAAAACCTGAAGATTTTTGGTGAAAATGGGATTTTTTTTTGCAAACCAATGTTGTTTAAGGAAAGATTTTATTTTTTGTCAGAAACATTCTGCTGCCTCCTCTTCCCCAAATAAATAAATAAAAGCAGCCAGCTGTACCTAATGTCCCCTATGGCCTGGGGGCAAATGTGATTGGAAATGGCCCTGCATGCAGCCTACCCAGAAAGGATGTTTCTGGAGACATAAGTTCTGCCAGAAGCAATATTACCCATCTGCTCACTCTTCCACTGCACATCAGAGGGTGGCAGAATCTGCCCATCTCTGTATTGTGGAAAAGGTTCCCCCATCAAGCATTTCTTCCCCCAGTGAGGCATAATTCTGTCCTAACTCAGTTTTCAGAATGGAGAGCGGTAAATAGTGTGCCCCTCAGGGGTCTGCACGGGACCAGTCCTATTCCACATATTCATAAATGATCTGGAAAAGGGGGTAAACAGTGCAGTGGCAAATTTGCAGCTGATACAAAACTACTCAAGATAGTTAAGTCCCAAGTAGACTGCGAAGAGCTACAAAAGGATCTCTCACAACTAGGTGACTGGGCAACAAGATGGCAGATGAAATTCAATGTTGAGAAATCCAAAGCAATGCACATTGGAAAACATAATCCCAAGTATACATATAGAATGATGGGGTCTAAATTAGCTGTTACCACTCAAGAAAGAGATCCTGGAGTTATTGTGGGTAGTTCTCTGAAAACATCCACTCAATGTGCGGTGGCAGTCAAAAATACAAACAGAATGTTGGGAATTATTAAGAAAGGGATAGATAATAAGACAGAAAATATCATATCGCTTCTATATAAATCCATGGTACGCCCACATCTTGAATACTGTGTGCAGACGTGGTCGCCTCATCTCAAAAAAGATATATTGGAATTGGAAAAGGTTCAGAAAAGGGAAAGAAAAATGATTAGGGATATGGAATGGCTTCCATGTGAGGAGCTATTAATGAAACTGGGACTTTTCAGCTTGGAAAAGAGACGACTAAGGGGGGAATATGATAGAGGTCTACAAAATCATGACTGGTGTAGAGAAAGTAGGTATGGAAGTGTTATTTACTTCTTCTCATAACAGGAGAACAAGCGGTCATCAAATTAAATAAATAGGCAGCAGGTTTAAAACAAACAAAAAAGGAAGTATTTTTTCACACAACCCACAGTCAACCAGTGGAACTCATTGCAAGAGGATATTGTGATACTGACACACTATGGCCGTTCTTATTTTCTTAACTCTTTAGAAGTGGTATGGCTCCAGCTGGGGATCTGTCAAGACACACAGTGTATAACTTGGCTGTTTCTGCTGCGAAATACCTGGGCTTTGCTAGGAGTTTCCATTTGGATCATAGCCCCTTTCTCTAAGAGGGGAAGTCCATATCACAGAATTTCATCTCGTTTTATGTCAAAACTAGATGTGGGGCGTGAATCAAAATTGTCCACTCTTCACATCTTTAAACCTTGGGCATGTCTTTGTTTCAGCAACAGGCAGAACCCAGTCCCAGATCTGAACACTAAATCTCTGGCCAAGATTTTCCAAGGTGACTAGTGATTTTAGGCACCCAATCTTAAAGTCTTCACCCTTTGAAGATCAGGACCTCGTAAGGTGTGCCTAGCTGGGCAGCCGAGAAGTGAGACCTCTGTTCCAATCAGTGGCACGGTATGGATCTCGCGCAGGAGAATGGCCAGTTCTGGGTGTTGGCATTATGCTGCTCTTATTTCAGTAAATAGAGGGCACGTGATGTGGTGGCAGGTGTTTTGGTCGCGGCTCGTCACCCTGAGAAGGCGGCGGTGTATCTTGCTGTGGCAATGGCTCACGCCAGAGATCTACCAGAACCTTGATGCGGGCCGCTGGCCAGCAGACAGCACTCTGGGAGGGTGACTTACCAGGTGGCATTTCTGCTCAAGGGCTGTGTGTGTAGCTGGATGTGGGATTCAAAGGCAGAACGGGTAGGTATACAATGGTAAGTGACTTCCAGTGCAGAAGAAGGGAATAGGTAAGGACAGGAACAGATAGCCCCAGGGGAATTGTGAGAGGCAATGGAGGACTATTGGCACCGGTGTTAAGTAGCCTGCATCCACACTGCAAAGTGGCCACAGGCCAGCGATGCTGGAACTCAGGGTGCTGCTGCACCCCTGGCTTGAAGTAGTAATAACATACACCAATACATGGTTTCCATGTTTTCCATCGTCAGCACCCCCACTATAAAAATTGTTCTAGCACCCCTGTTGCAGCCTGAATTAAAAGCAGAACATGGCCTCCAGCTCACACCACCAGCTAGCCTAGACTTACAGCACCAAACTCAGGTCAGAGACTTTTGTGTCTGGATGATAGGCAGGTTAGGGACAACACCTGGGTAAGAGCCTGGATTAAGTCTGCAGTGAAGACAGACTCTCAGACACTTCTTTCCCTCCCTTTCAGATGCAAAAACTGAGGCTGCAAAGTCTCTGTCCCATGGCTATTTGCTGTGTGTGCATTTGTGTGGAAGGCCCAGAACATGTAAATACAAACCCAAGTAGAAAGGTGGCAGAGAGGCAAGTCATCTGTTTGTTTTTTTGGTTAAAGCTTTGTTAAAGCTTGCAACCTGTTCATGTCCAGCTCCCCCACTCTGTTTCATGTCCTTCTTTCCCTGAAGCATGGGGTCTGGCTCTGCTTAATTATGTAAAGAGGATCTCAAAGAGCTCTCCCATGACATCTGGTGTTGCACTGGGAGAAAAAGACTTCAGGAGCAGACTGTGTTTGCATAGACACACCTACTCTGCCTAGATATACAGCATGCTGGAGCTGATTTGCCAAAATGATCAGATCTGGTTGGGTTTGGGCTACAAATCACTCTAGTATTTGAATGCAGGAGCATTGAAATGTCGTTATCCCAATTATCTGAGTAAACGGCAGCAGAACTGTGCTTAGCATGCCCTGATTGAGGGGGTCACCCTAAACTGAACCTCACTTACTAAGCAGGGGGGGTAGGGATGCCAAATCCTACTGAAGGTGAGAGTAGGTGGGGGTTGGTGTACTTTCCCAAGGCTGTAGAGTATGCCTAAGGAGTTCTAGATACCATTAGACCTGTCTTTTTCTAGTGTGCAATGATAGAGAAGATTAGACTTAATTCAGAGTCCTTGTTTCCAGCTGGTGATCCCTCGAGCTGTCTTCATTGTTGGGCAAGTCTAGAGGCAAAGCTTTAGCCTGTGTATGGAAACAGTGAAATGCAGCACAGAAACTGCAGTAGCCATGAGGTTCCCTGCAACTTGCTGAAATCTCTGGAAGTTAGGTTAAGTGGTGGAGCCTCAGCAAGTGATGTTGCAGTGGCCAGTGGAAGCTTTGAGCCAGTTGCAGAAATGGTAGCAGTAGAGGCATTGTTCAACACACACACCCCCGGGAGAGGGGAGCGGGAGGTGAATCCCATGAACACAGCTCTGAATGTTGGGTTTTTGCTAACCAAGGACAGCCAGCTGTGAGGGGTGCAGAGAAGGGAGTGGGGAGTGATGTGTTAAAGGGATGTTTCCATGTGGGAAACTGAGGCAAAGGATACTGCCCAAACACACGGGTTTGCTTATGGTCGCATGCTTTGAATTTGGTTGTGGTGTTTTCCCAGATTAATGCTGGGTTCCCTTTCTGTTGTAATAAAAGTGCTCTTTTGTTATACACAGACTCAGTGCTTGCAAGGGGGAAGTGTTACCTCTGAGGTGCCGAGGGTGGTGTTATGTTTTCCCAGATCACTGGGTTGGGGCTCAAGCTGTTTCTGTTTTGTATTGTTAAGAGGAACCCCTAGACATTAAACCTGGCCCTAGTTGCTGCTGACTTCACCGGGCAGAAGGATTACAATTAGAAAGATTTTAAAGTCTTTTAACATTGATTCTCCTTTATGTGCAGTGCCATTGTGTGCTTTACCTTATTTCCTTCCACACATAGAATCATAGGACTGGAAGGGAACTCAAGAGGTCACCTAATCCAGTCCCCTGCACTCATGGCAGGACTAAGTGTTATCTAGACAATTCCTGGCAGGTGTCTGTCTAACATGCTCTTAAAACCTCCAGTGATGGAGATTCCACAACCTCCCTAGGCAATTTATTCCTGTGTTTAACCCTGGCAGTTAGGAAGTTTTTCCTAATGTCCAACCTAAACCTCCCTTGCTGCAATTTAAGTCCATTGCTGTTTGTCCTATTCTCAGAGGTTAAGAAAAACAATTCTTCTCCCTCCTCTATGTTAGATGTCCTTGTAACAACCTTTTATGTAAAAAAAAACTGGTATCATGTCCCCTCTCAATCTTCTCTTCTCCAGACTAAACAAACCCAATTTTTTCAATCTTCCCTTATAGGTCATCTTTTCTAGAACTTTAATCATTTCTGTTGCTCTTCTCTGGACTTTCTCCAATTTGTCCACATCGTTCCTGAAATGTGGCACCCAGAACTGGACACAACATTCCAGCTGCGGCCTAATCAGCGCGGAATAGAGCTGAAGAATTACTTCTCGTGTCTTGCTTACAGCACTCCTGCTAATACATCCCAGAAGGATGTTGCTTTTTTTGCAACAGTGTTACACTGTTGACTCATATTTAGCTTGTGGTTCACTATGACCCCCAGATCCCTTTCTGCAGTACTCCTTCCTGGGCAGTCATTTCCCATTTTGTATGTATACAACTCATTGTTCCTTCCTAATTGGAGGACTTTGCATTTGTTCTTATTGAATTTCATCCTATTTACTTCAGACCATTTCTCCAGTTTGTCCAGATGATTTTGAATTTTAATCCTATCCTCCAAAGCACTTGCAACCCCTCCCAGCTTGGTATAGTCCGCAAACTTTGTAAGTGCACTTTCTATGCCATTATCTAAATCATTGATGAAGATATTGAACAGAACCAGACCCAGAACTGATCCCTGCAAGGCCCCACTCATTGTGCCCTTCCAGCTTGACTGTGAACCACTGATAACTACTCTCTGGGAACGGTTTTCCAACCAGTGTTGCACTCACCCTATAATAGCTTCATCTAGGTTGCATTTCCCTAGTTTGTTTATGAGAAGGTCATGTGAGACCATATCAAAAGCTTTACTAAAGTCAAGATATACCATGTCTACCGCTTCCCCCCATCCACAAGGTTTGTTACCCCGGCAAAGAAAGCTATCAGGTTGGTTTGACATGATTTGTTCTTGACAAATCCATGCTTAGCTGTTACTTATCACCTTATTATCTTCTAGATGTTTGCAAATTGATTGCTTAATTATTTGCTCCATTATCTTTCCGGGTACAGAAGTTAAGCTGATTGGTCTGTAATTCCCCGGGTTGTCCTTATTTCCCTTTTTATAGATGGGCACTATGTTTGCCCTTTCCCAGATTTCTGGAATCTCTCCCGTCTTCCATGACTTTTCAAAGATAATAGCTAATGGCTCAGATATCTCCTCAGTCAGCTCCTTGTGTGTTCTAGGATGCATTTCATCAGGCCCTGGTAACTTGAAGACATCTAACTTTTCTAAATAATTTTTAACTTGTTCTTTCCCTATTTTAGCCTCTGATCCTACCTCATTTTCACTGGCATTCACTATGTTAGACATCCAATCACCACCAACTTCTTGGTGAAAACTGAAACAAAAGTCATTAAAAGAACCCCTGTCATTTCCACATTTTCTGTTATTTCCTACCCCATCATTGAGTAATGGGCCTACCCTGTCCTTGGCCTTCCTCTTGCTTCTAATGTATTTGTAGAATGTTTTCTTATTACCCTTTATGTCTCTAGCTAGTTTGATCTTGTTTTGTGCCTTGGCCTTTCTAATTTTATCCCTACATACTCGTGTTATTTTTTTATATCCATCCTTTGTAATTTGACTTAGTTTCTACTTTTTGTAGGACTGTTTTTTGTTTTTTAGATTATTGAAGATCTCCTGGTTAAGCCAAGGTGGTCTCTTGCCAGACTTCTGATCTTTCCAGGCAGTGGGGTAGTTTGCTCTTGTGCCCTTAATAATGTCTCTGTATAATAATAATAATTAGTTCATCTGTCCATCTCCATGCATTTTCTTACAGTGAGGCCCATAGCCATGTATCAGTACCACTTTCCTCAAAGCCCTCTTGGAAATGAGGCAGGTTGGTCGTTCAGTCACAGCAGGCAGTTCTGGGTTCTCTTCCTATCTCTGTGTCAGGCTTCCTGCATTACCTTGGGCCAGGTGCTTAGGCCAAGATTTTTAAACCTGGGCATCTAAAGTTAGGCATCGCAGATCCAGCCAAATAAGTGGCCTGATTTTTCGGAAGTGCTGAGAGCACCCGCAGCTCTGACTCCTATCTGTTATTGTCGAACATCCAACACTATGGCCACGTGTACTGTGCAGGCACGTTAGTAATGCCTACTTACCTGCCAAATGTTGTAGCATATGTGTGTGGGGACTGTGTGGGGTTGGAAGCCCTGGTAATAAAGCTGTCAGCATTCCTTTAACCCAATAACTGAATTCTGCCCTCATTTATACCCCTTCGACTGCACAAAGCTTGATGGGCCCTAAAGCACATACTGTATTAAAAAAAGGAGGCAGGTTTTTCTTGTAAACATTCAAATGGGTCCCGTTCATAGTAAAGTCTACCTTTGGCCTGTGTGGCTTAATGGATGTCTTTTGTTTCCCCCAGCAGGACTATTTGTCTTGCTTTTTATCACCTCACTCAAACTCCTGTTAAAAGGCCTGTAATTAAAGAGAAGCTCACCTGGGAATGGGTGACAAGGGATGGCTCACTTGATGTTTACCTCTTCTGTTCATTCCCTCTGGGGCACCTGGCATTGGCCACTGTTGGAAGATAGGATATTGGGCTAGATGGACCATTGGTCTGACCCAGTATAGCCGTTCTTATGCTCACCTTGAGCAAACAAAGTCCTTCTGTGCTAGGAAGAAGATTGGACTCGAGAGGTGTGTGTTGCCTCTTTCACTCCTCGATTTACTGAACATTCCTAAACTTTGCTCCCCTCTTGGCCACTTTGCCTCATGTTGTCTCAGTGAATGAGGTTCAGATTGTGCTGTCTCCCAGGTGGACCATTCTCTCCCAGTTTTGATGTACCCTTTGCTAGTAGAGATAGGCCTGAACAGCAATTCCCCTCTTCCCCCCACCCCAAATAAACTTTAGGAACGTTCTGACTCAGATATGAATCTGGACCCAAGTTTTATGATTTGGGCCTCCCTCTATTCCCTAGTGATGGCTGAACTGCTCTGAATCCTAGTTCACACTTTCTTTAGTTTAGGCCCTTTATTTGCCGTGCTATGCCATGGGCCACCCGTATAAATGTACAGGTCCAGGAGCCGTGATCGATTCTCCGCTAGGCTCAGATGCTTCTGAATTCAAATGCTCTGGAAACCTGGGAGGCTTCTTGTGTAGTCAGGGCCCAGGAAGGAGGCTTTTGCAGCTTCCGAGCCAAAGCAAAGACGTGTGTGGGGAGGTGGTGGGAGATGTTGGGAGTTTGCAAGGGTGAAGCTATGGGGAAGGAGGGTTATGGCGAACTTTGCTCAGGGCAAAGGCATAAGAGGGAGCTTGCAGAAGCCTGATGAAATAGGTGATACAGCATTGTAGGGAGCCTGCATATGAAGGGAATGTCAGTAGGAGATATAATCATGGGGTTCATGGGAGTGTGGTGGAAGGATGGGTCTGAACTTAGGAGGCGAAGGGGAGGGAAATGGAGCCAAAGGCTTTGCCAGGGAGGCCACAGTGAAAATGAAAGGTTTGGAGAAGATCCTGTTGAGGATTCATAAGTTCTGATACATTCTTAAGCCTAAAGGAGCCTTTCAGGCTGCCCTGGAATTTGCTCCTCTCTTTCATAGGAGCAGATACTGCAACTGTGGAGGGAGCTGGACTCTCCTTAGGAGACACTTTGCAGAACTGGGCCCATGCTTGGAGCTGTCCAGTTATTTATTTTTCTAGCCCCCTTTACCTCTTACCCCTTTGTTTCTCTGCTTGCATTTTCAAGCTTGAGTGTCCAGTATTGTACATGCCAAGCTCCCTCCCTTTCCTTGTTCAACAGACATCTAGAAGCCCACCTCTGCCATGAGGTATTCCAGCTCTGGTGCCCAAACCCCACAGCGTGCATGCTCTGCTTTCTGCTTGTTTTTAACATGTGCCTTCGAACACTGAGTTAGGGACCCATTGACTGGTCCCTGTGGTTCACCCACTGTACAATGCTGCATACACCCGTGGGGCTGTGTAATGTTACCCCTTTCGGTGGTCAGCCAATGTTCTGGGCCTTGCAGGGTTGTTTCTGCTTAGTAATGAGAAATTGATGCTGTGAGTCAGGTTTATTCTTGATGTAATCTTGCTTATTTACAGAAATGTACACACAGCCCTATTTCCCTGAACACAATAGAAACAAACGGAGGCAATTACCTTGCTCAGAAATCCCCAGGTCTGCGACTCTAGAGTGCCCTCTGCCCAAGAAGCTTCATTTTTGAGCTTCCTCTCAGGGTCATGTCCACAACTACTTCTCCTGGCTTTCTGCCTCCAACACACACAGGCTACAGCCAATATCCTAGTTCCTGAATTTGCTGCTAGGGAAATCCCTTAGTCCTACGCGGCTTACCTCTGTCCTGCAAACAGCCTAGTGCCTTGGGCAGCTTCAGCTATTTTTACTACATAAAGGGACTTGATCACACCTTCTTTTGAGACAGAAAGAGTGTGCTTGGCTCACACATTGGCTTTAACAAGGTCTATGGTTGTCTTTGGGTGCAAGACTCTGCAGATGTCAGCCATTAGCACCTCTCAGCATAATGAAAAGGAGTACTTGTGGCACCTTAGAGACTAACCAATTTATTTGAGCATAAGCTTTCGTGAGCTACAGCTCACTTCATCGGATGCATACTGTGGAAAGTGTAGAAGATCTTATTATATACACACAAAGCATGAAAAAATACCTACTCCCACCCCACTCTCCTGCTGGTAATAGCTTATCTAAAGTGATCACTCTTCTTACAATGTGTATGATAATCAAGTTGGGCCATTTCCAGCACAAATCCAGGTTTTCTCACCCCTCCCCACACACAAACTCACTCTCCTGCTGGTAATAGCTTATCTAAAGTGACCACTCTCCTTACAATGTGTATGATAATCAAGGTGGGCCATTTCCAATACAAATCCAGGTTTTCTCACCCCCCCCCCCCACAAACTCACTCTCCTGCTGGTAATAGCTTATCCAAAGTGACCACTCTCCTTACATTGTGTATGATAATCAAGGTGGGCAATTTCCAGCACAAATCCAGGGTTTAACAAGAACGTCTGGGGGGGGGGGGGGAAACTAGGGGAAATAGGCTACCAGAGTGGCTTAGTCATTATGCAAGGTAGCCTATTTCCCCTTGTTTTTTCCTACCCCCCGCCCCTCAGACATTCTTGTTAAATCCTGGATTTGTGCTGGAAATGGCCCACCTTGATTATCATACACAATGTAAGGAGAGTGGTCACTTTGGATAAGCTATTACCAGCGGGAGAGTGAGTTTGTGTGTGTGTGGGGGGGGTGTGTGTGTGAGAAAACCTGGATTTGTGTTGGAAATGGCCCACCTTGATTATCATACATATTGTAAAAGGAGAGTGATCACTTTAGATAAGCTATTACCAGCAGGAGAGTGGGGTGGGAGGAGGTATTTTTTCATGCTTTGTGTGTAAATAATAAGATCTTCTACGCTTTCCACGGTATGCATCCGATGAAGTGAGCTGTAGCTCACGAAAGCTCATGCTCAAATAAATTGGTTAGTCTCTAAGGTGCCACAAGTATGCCTTTTCTTTTTGCGAATACAGACTAACACGGCTGCTACTCTGAAACCTCTCAGCATAATATTATTATTGTTTATTTGTATTACGGTAGGGCCGAGGAGCCAGCTGAGAACAAGGTCCCTCTGTGCACACTGTACAAACACAGAGTGGTCGATAGTCCTAGTTCTGCAGGGTTTATAATCTAAGGGTATGTCTGGACTACAACCAGGCGGTGTGATTGCAGCATATGTGGACATACCCCAGCTAGCTCAAAGCCAGCTTGAGTAACAATAAAGTCCCAGTGTAAAGCTCTGCCCTTATGGGACCTAGGTACAGCCTCAGGAGACCAGCTGGTGCCCTGGCTTCACTGCTATTGTTACTCCAACTAGCTTTGATCAAGCCAGTTCGTGTCTGAATAGGCGTGCTAACCACGCCTTCCGCTTGCAGTGTAGACATACCTCAAAGGGCAATATCAATATAATAAAGAATTGAAGCCTCCATGTTACTAGTGCTGGCCCAGGTATTTGCAGCTGATGCTTCATGCAGGGTTCTGGAGAAAGCTGTAATGGGAGGATTTTGCTTGTGTGTAGACTAGACGCTGCAAGATCTGGCCATGACTGCAGTTAAAGTACTTTCACAGCAGCCTGCATTCATCTCTGCACTGGATTCATTCTTCAGATTGCTTTGTGAGACACTGTATGATATTCTCTCTATTAAAATCTATTAGAATAAATGTAACCATCTGTGATAACAACTTAGATAATGAAGAAATGCTGTTAGAACAAAAAGGGTGATCACTTTAATGGACAAAGCTGCCCTCAGGATTGCGGGGGATGCTTTGGAGTTCGGTACTGAAAGAAACTCTCCAGTTGGGTCTGTGAGTGGAGGAGGGGAGGAAGTTGTGGGGGAATGGACTTCAGTTCTTTAGGTATGTCATGGAGGAGCCATTCTGGCTTCAGTCCTCACTGTCTTGTGGCACCCGTGCAGTGGGCTAGAGGTTGATGTGATGCCAGCACTGTGGATTGCAGGGCATTTTGCTCACTTCCATTTTTATTTTGACCAGTGGTGGCTGTTCTGTTATTAGTCAAAGAATAAGGTCTTGAAAGGGAGACGTGCTGACCTCTATATTCTGTTGTGAGAGAGAAACTTCCCCCCATCCATGCCCTCGTATCTGCAAAGTGCAGGAGAGGGATTGATCCCGCAAACTGGTAGCAGCGCCATGGAACTGCAGTGCCCTAATATGGGTCCCAGGAGTGAACCCTACAGCAGCGCTTGTCTAAAGGTGTGGCGTACAACTCTCTCATACCTGTAAGGTAATACAGGAAGAGCAAATAGCAGGTGCCATTGAAGGGGTGAAGGTGGGGTGGGGCAGGTAATGTTCTCCTTTCTTAACATCGTCCAGGGCACCATTTTACTTTAGCCAATATTTTCCTAACATTAGAGGTCTCAATTCCTAGCTATGGAAGGCCCCAGAGTACTGGATGCCTGCAGCTAGTGTTGACTTTGGTGTACGTTGCACATGCTCAGCACTTCTGAAAATCAGGCCCCTCCCTTGGGGATTTCCATAAGCTCTCAGTGGTGTCTGAACTTTGCTCCCACTGAAGTCAGCGGTGAGAATATTTCAATTTAGGTGCCTATGTTAATCACCCCAGTTTGTGCTTTTATTTATTTGCCTCATTTTTCAAATGATAACTCTTTTTGATCCTGATTCAGGAAAACACTTAAGCATATGCTTCACTTTAGGCACACGCATAGTCCCAGTGACTTCCACTGGGACTATTCAGGTGGTTAACTTTAAGCATGTGCTTAAGGCAGGGGTAGTCAATTTTTTTTTTTTTGTCAAGGTCCAAATTTCTTGGGCAAGGTCTAATCAAGGTCCAGACTCCAGAGAAAATAATAATAAAAAACAACAATGATGATAAAAAGTAAATAAAAAGATTTCAGGGTCCGTTCAAAAGCATCTGGCAGTCTGGATTTGGCCCCCGGTCCACCTATTGACTACCCCTGGCTTAAGGGCTTTGTTGAGTCAAGGGCCTAGAGCAGTATTTCTCAACCTTTTTGATACCAGGGCCCGGTTTGCTGCCTTCCTAAACTGTGTCAGGGAGATCTCAGGACCAGCACCGGTCCACAAACCAGTTGTTGAGAAACACTGGCCTAGGGTACGTCTTCACTACCTGCCGGATCGGCGGGTAGTGATCGATCAATCGGGGATTGATTTATCGCATTTCGTCTAGACACGATAAATCAATCCCCAAATCAATGCCTGTACTCCACCTTGGCAGGAGGAGTAAGCGGAGTTGACGGGGGAGCTGCTGCGGTCGACTCGCCGCCATGAGGATGGCCAGGTAAGTCGAACTAAGATACTTCGACTTCAGCTACGCGAATAGAGTAGCTGAAGTGGCGTATCTTAGTCCGACCCCCCCCCCCAGCAGTGTAGCCCAGGCCCTAGAGTAAATAGATGGCTGGTGAGGAATTGTGGAGGATTCCCTTGCCCCAGCGTAATAATATTCTGTAGTCTTACATGCCTAACAGATGAAGTTGAGACTTTTCCCTCCAATTTCTCTGAGGTAATTGGTATGCAGCCATGGTCAGAGGCAGGCTTTAGGGCTAGAAAGAAGAATGACTTCTGTTGTGATAAATGGGTCTACAAGTTTATCCTAACTGGGAACTCAATGGTAGAAAATACATGAAAGTTCATGAGCTGTCACAATAACCTGTAATAACAAATGTCAATGGGAAAAGGTACGAAAGGGAGATAGACTGAACTCGTCCAAATAGGCTACTGATACAAGTCAAGGACTGTGTTAAGATCATGCCTGGTAAACAAGAAATTGTGGGTTTGGAAATGAGTGAAAATAAATAAAGGAAGGGGTTTGGCACCCACCACTTCCTTTGTGGGTCCTAAAAGTATGAGAAGAACAGATTGCACCTACTAGAGCAAGCTTCACCATCATGGCTGCCACCCCCACCCTCTCCTGGGATCCCAGCCCTTCTTTCTCCTAATCCCGAGGGCTATCCTGACCAGACTGAGCCAGAGAGACCCAGGTGATATTCGCAAAAAGAAAAGGAGTACTTGTGGCACCTTAGAGACTAACCAATTTATTTGAGCATGAGCTTTCGTGAGCCACAGCTCACTTGGCATCCCTACCAGCTCCAGCAGAATCCCAATCACCAACTGAGATGATATGGGATCAGAGTTAACAGCAGCAATAACAGCAGCTCCAGCTCATCTCAACCAACTTCTCTTTGCCTCAAAAGGACAGTTATTGCCATGTTGATACCATCTGAGACTGTCAAACAAGGAGGTTTTTCCTCCTATAAACTTTCTCCAGCTAAAGGGAGAGGGAAGAAGGGATGGTGTTAAAATGGGAGCCTTATTCCATACTTCACATTCCAAATGTTTTAACTATTTTTTCCTTCTTTTCTTTATCTTTAATAAAAGGTTAAAAGGATGCTGAAGGGTGTGTTTGCTGTGATACTAAGAAGGCTGCCTTCTCCGCATATCCAACCCCAAACCTTGCGTAACACTGGTTAATGTTGGACAGTGACTGGGTTATGTTAACACTGTTAGACGATAGAGTGCGTCTCAATTAATACAACACCTCTTCCATCATGGTATCTCTACTGCTCCTACCTAGAGGAAAATGGTTTCTTCCTATTTTGTTTAAAGCTTGTCAAAAGTTCATTCTTCTCCTCTTGGCTGCTGCTGTTCAGTTTTATTTTAAATCACTCTACTCTTCGTTCTCCTGGCTCCAAAAGCTCAGTTTTTAGTCATGTTATGGCCCACACAACTGCAGAATAAAGGAGCATGTAGAGCAGATTGGCTGAGCTGGGATCTGGACTCTAAAGGGCTACTCCCCAATACTTTTCAAAAGGCCTTCCCTTACCCCCTCCAGACTTTACAAAGGTACTCCAATCCCTGGAAAGAGGCAAACAGGGTACCCGCTGCTTTATTCCTACTGCCCTCTATTGATTGACTCAATATTTTGTTAGCACCACACAGATGTCCAATACATGACTAGGGCTGGATTTTTCTAAAGAGCTCAGTTCCGATTTAGCCATCTAAATGAAATATTAATGTAGGTACCATTTAAAAATCTAGCCACTTAATTTACATGCCAGTGGTTGTTGTTTGGCACTGAGCATGTTTGAAGATCTGGGCCACAACGGTTATCCTAATATCAAGGACGTTCATCTCAAACCTATTCAAAATGCTAAGGAAATTCCTAGGCAAAACATAACCTGCATGGAGTTAAGATTTGTGTTCTATTAAAAACCTCTGAGGGAACATCTGTCATTTTCTCAGAAAAACAGAAATGTTAGAAATGCTGGAAATTCCACATTAAGGTGACACTTAAAAAATTCAAGAACACCTAAATAACCTTAACTCTGCCCTATAACTCTTTCTACAGAAAACTGAAAAACAGGAGATGAGTTTGTAGAGTCGCCATTGGATAATCCATGACTGCTGGTCCTGGTCCAGACATAGACAGATCCTATGTCGTGAGTAGCCTCAGTTTTGAATCACCTTTATGTTTGGCGATTAGGAGTTAGGACAATGGAGTCCTTTCTTTGCTGTTAGTAGGGCCGATGATGGCCCCGTTGTAATCAAACCAAATGAAATCTGTCTGATAAAACTAATACTAGGATTGTAACAGGTGACTAAACGAACAGGGGTGGGGGACAGGTAACAATAAATACAAATAGGTTTGCATAACTTATAGTCTTGTAGATCACAATAGTTGCGGGTGGTCACCAGTCTAACCAATGTCTAATTTGATCAGTCTGAGAGGCGCAACAAATTCCATTCACAAAGGCTGCACAACTTCATTTAATCGGTAACACCAAAAATCTGCAGGGATTTATGTGGGTCACTTGACTCTTAGCGGTCAATCTGGTGCAAGTTGGCATATGTTCATTGACTTCAGTCGAGCTATGCCAATTTACAGCAGCTGATATTAGCTACTGGGTTTATTGCCCCTTTAGAATTTGCTGGCCCTTTAAGATAAGCTGATCTAATGCTTGATGACATTCCAGTAAGGGCCTTCCTGGAACTAAGGCTGGAAAGTTCTGTGTCCGTTGGGCGACAGGCACTGGGAAGTGAGAAGCAGGAAAGCAGGTCTCTGAGTTGAGAAAGAGAAGGGACAGGGCAGACAGAGACAAGGGCTGGGGGGCAGTTCAGTTTGAAAAGATTAGAGAGACCAGGGAGAGTGTTAATAACAAGCTGGTTTCAATACCAGGCAAAGAAAAACACATTCAGCCTGGAAAAATGAAGCTGAGAGATCCGGGGACAAATGGTCTGAAATACAGACTTTTACATGGGAAGAAGAAACCCAGAGAGCAGTAAGGTTGAAACCTAGGGGCAATAGGGGCTGGCAATGTGACGTGAGGTGGATGTGAAATGGTGAATGAAATGTTGCCTTTCATACACAAGTTACAAAATGCGGAGCTAAGACTCAGACTTAGTGAAAGTGCCTCTTGTGTGTTCCGTTCACTTCTGCTCACCCCAGGCCACTCGAGGGAGTAAAATTTTAATTTTGCCAAAAAATTATTAGCGGGTTGTGAGTGGGTTTGTGGAAACGATTTATAAAGAAAAACTAAGATTCCAGTTCATCAGGGCATTTTTGAGTTAAGTGTCTGCTTAGTGCTTTTGCTGAACTGGGGCCCAGACTAATTCTTTCCTTACCCCCAAGGGCATTGGAAGAGTAAATTCATTCATGTTTGTGAGATGCTCAGATACTGTGGTGATGGAACCAGATAAGCACCTTGATACATAGTAAGGGCCTGATTCTGCATTCCTGGTACATGTTAAACTTCCAAAGTCACTGGCATTGGATGCACATGGAGTGTATGTTCTGCCCTATGGGATACCTGTAGTTGTAGATTTGGGAGCTCTAAGACTGCTCTGGGAAAGTATGAAGTAAAAATGGCCCAAATCCTGAGGTTCCTATTTGGCAAATTCCCATTTTTGTCTAAATGCTGGATCCTGCTCGCATTGACACCAATGGCAAAGCTTCTGTTGCCCTCAGTGGTGTAGGATCAAACCCCAAGTAAGGACTGAATAAAAAACTGAGGAATAACCTGATCCCAAAATATCCAAGAACAGGAGCTGACCCATTAATGGAAAGATGCAAAATACGTAAGCTATGCAAATAGAATAGGAGCATTAGATCTGCTGTAACTCTCCTGGACAGAGGTAACAGTCAGACCTGTTTGTAATCCATACAGCACGTTTCTGATGTTATATAAATAATGACATTGAGTTCTGCAATTTTATTGTGATATTTGGTGTCTGTCTTAAAGCTGCAAGCCTTGGAGGCAAGTGATTGACTTAGAATCTCAGATTTATTAAAGAAAAAGTGAAGTTTCTAGCCCTTACGTTTGCAGAGAAAAGCTTTGAAAATATGACCTGAGTAATGTAATGTCTTAAAAACTGAGATTAAAAAAAATCCAGCACTTATTATTTTTTAAGCGATTTCATGGTATTATGAGGTTTGACTCATGATTTTGGAACACTTGGTGCTGGCAATGCTATAGTGATGTGTTAATCTTTTTCATATATAGATCTGCATGAAACACAGCCATAATTTACTCTCATTTGCATCACTGCAGAGGAGAGAATTTAACACAGAACATGTTAGATAGAGTATGGTAACTAATTTGACCAATGTCACCTCTTCTGTTGGCAAAATGTCTGTGAATGGCTCAGGAGATTTTCTGAATGTATCCATTGTTTCAAATGATTTATCAAATCACTTCAAATAAAAATATAAACTCTTGCTCTGTAGGTCATTCACAAGCAATTCATTGTGTGGAAACATGCATAAGGATGGAAAGTGTAAACTGCACATTTCTATTTTTAACTATTATTGTATTTTATAAATTAGGTAAAGAAGGCAGAGCCCTGTGCGACTTGCAGGAGACATTCCTGATTTCAGCTCCAAACAGGTAATATGTATCAAGTGACACTATCACTTCCCAAGCTCTGCAATATAACAAAAATCGCTTTTGCCAACTAACCCAGTGCTCATAAGAGGGTTTTTTTTTTTTTTTTAAAAACGGTGCTTCTGTTTTCTCCCATGGGAGGTTTTTCCCTACTCCTTGCACCATAATCTCACTACTTTCTTCTCAGGTGAATTACTTTTTCACTAGTTCAGACTGATGTGCCACTTGCACTGTCTGTTCCAAGTGAGCTCACACATTAGTTATAATTTATTTTGAAAGTTGTGTTTAAAACCTAATTACTAGATCATCTCCTACATAGTCCTCTTTACTGCTACTGAAAGTCCAGTCTACACTTGAAAGTGGTACCAATATAACTGGTTGGGGTGTGTGGGGGGGTGATAGTGGTAGTGGTAGAACTTCTGGCGTGGTTGCAGTTATACCTATATAAAGGGGTCTTATACAGGTACAGTGTTTCCCCTTTTTGACCCGAGTGGCTAGCCAAAATTTGGGGCTCTGTGTGTGATCCAGTAGGGAGTAGAAATTGGTAATAGGTATGTCTCTGATGCAGTTCTGTTTATTTACAAACAATGTATAAAGTCCTGCATCTCTGAACACAGAAGGAGTCAAATAGCAGGAAACACCTTTTGCTCACAAAACCAAGAGCACTCTTTAAAGCCTGAGCCCTGTAGCCTATAGGTATTTGCTAGGTAAGGCACAGACATAAGTTAAGGCAGTAAAGCAATGAGCCTACAAGCCTACATCCTATAAGACATTAGCTTGAGCAGTTAGCATAAGGCTTTGAGGCCTATGAGTCTTAGCATGAGTGAGTCACCCAACAGTGACCCTGGGTTATTGGGGATCTGGGAATATTATGTTTAGGGGATTTTTGTATATGACTAGATAACCACTGGAATATGAACTGATACCAGCTTTTGGATATTGTAGGATAGGAACATCCGCAGATGCATAACCACAAACTTGCCTTGGCAACAAATTGACGTACATGACAATATGTTGAGATCATTAATATGCTAACCTATGGATAAGGTCATGCCAGCAGTAGGAGGGTGAGGAAATACAAGTAAGGAAGAGGGGGAAAACCCCTGCTGAATATGCATTAGGTGTAGTGGTGTAAGTAGAACATATTATAAAAGTTGTTTGAGGAAGATAATGATTAACATTTCAGGTTGTTCTGCAAGGGATGGTGAGAGTTGGATGGTGGATGTTCAGATGTATATTTTGTATTATCTTTATCTACCTTGCTGGGTTAGTGTTGGTGACTTTGCTAACTGTATTAATATAACTATTACAAAAACAGAAGAGCTCCTATGGGCAGGTCTTCACTACCAGCCGGATCGGTGGGTAGTGATCCATCTATTGGGGATAGATTTATTGAGTCTCATCTAGATGTGATAAATCTATCCCCGAACACGCTACCCATCAACTCCGGAACTCCAGCTCGTGAGAGGTGGAGTCAACGGGTGAGTAGCCAAGTAAGTCGACCTAAGATACGCCAACTTCAGCTACGCTAGTCACATAGCTGAAGTTGAGTATCTTAGGTTGACACCCCTGCCCCCAGTGTAGACCAGGGCTAAGAGTGGGTGTTGCAACTGTGTACACTGTGGTTCTCAGCTGAACAGTAATTTTAATAATACTGGACCAGATCTTTGGACAGGAACCTAATCAAACCTCAGAGTGTTAACTGGGAATTCTTAAGTAATCAGTATAATTAATACACAATCCATAGCTCAGGCAACCCAAAAACCCTCTCCCCATGTTTCTTCCAGAGTCAGCTCAGCTACCATGGTTTCAGTTCCTCCTTCAGGTGCTCTCTTCTTGTTTCTTCTTATCTCATATCAATTTCTGTGTAATCTGTTTTCCCATTCCTCCTGCCCCCACACCCAATTACAATACTCATCCAAAATCTCCTGGACCAGTTTCTAAATACCTTTTGTCTTAGACGGGGCTTATCCTTACAGTTACATTAATTTAATGGTGAGTTCACACCTAGCAATCTCAATGAGGTGTTAACTCAACACATAACAAGGTTTCATCCAGTTCATATCAATAACTTATTCACCTTCCCATGCTGGAATTGCTATACAGGTATAACTTTTATAGTGAGCCCACAGCTAAGGGGTTGTACTGTTTCAGCTATATATACCTATAGTGATAGAGATACAACTTTTATGTCTAGACAAGCCCAAGTCTCAAAGCTCTGCTGGTTCATCGAATAACAGAGTTGGAAGGGACCTCTGGAGGCCATCTAGTCCAACCCCCTGCCCAGAGCAGGACCAATCCCAACTAAATCATCCCAGCCAGGGCTTTGTCAAGCCTGACCTTAAAAACTTCTAAGGAAGGGGATTCCACCACCTCCCTAGGTAACGCATTCCAGTGTTTCACCACCCTCCTAGTGAAAAAGTTTTTCCTAATATCCAACCTAAATCTCCCCCACTGCAACTTGAGACCATTACTCCTTGTCCTGTCATCTGCTATCACTGAGAATAGTCTAGATCCATCCTCTTTGGTTCCACCTTTCAGGAAGTTAAAAGCAGCTATCAAATCCCCCCTCATTCTTCTCTTCCGCAGACTAACAATCCCAGTTCCCTCAGCCTCTCCTCATAAGTCATGTGTTCCAGCCCCCTAATCATTTTTGTTGCCCTTTGCTGGACTCTCTCCAATTTCTCCACATCCTTCTTGTAGTGTGGGGCCCACAACTGGACACAGTACTCCAGATGAGGCCTCACCAGTGTCGAATAGAGGGGAACGATCACGTCCCTCGATCTGCTGGCAATGCCCCTTCTTATACATCCCAAAATGCCATTGGCCTTCTTGGCAACAAGGGCACACTGTTGACTCATATCCTGCTTCTCGTCCACTGTCACCCCTAAGAATGTCACCCCCATTCTTCTCTGCAGAATGGCTGCCTAGCTATTTGGTCCCTAGTCTGTAGTGGGGCATTGGATTCTCCCGTCCTAAGTGCAGGATTCTGCACTTGTCCTTGTTGAACCTCATCAGATTTCCTTTGGCCCAATCCTCCAATTTGTCTAGGTCCCTCTGTATCCTATCCCTACACTCCAGCGTATCTACCACTCCTCCCAGTTTAGTGTCATCCGCAAACTTGCTGAGAGTGCAATCCACACCATCCTCCAGATCATTAATGAAGATATTGAACAAAACCGGCCCCAGGACCGACCCTTGGGGCACTCCGCTAGATACCGACTGCCAACTAGACACGGAGCCATTGATCACTACCCGTTGAGCCCGACAATCTAGCCAACTTTCTACCCACTTTGTAGTGCATCCATTCAGCCCATACTTCTTTAACTTGCTGACAAGAATACTGTGGGAGACAGTGTCAAAAGCTTTGCTAAAGTTGAGGAATAACACGTCCACTGCTTTCTCTGCATCCACAGAACCAGTTATCTCATCATAGAAAGCAATTAGATTAGTCAGGCATGACTTTCCCTTGGTGAATCCATGCTGACTGTTCCTGATCACTTTCCTCTCCTCTAAGTGCTTCAGAATTGATTCCTTGAGGACATGCTCCATGATTTTTCCAGGGACTGAGGTGAGGCTGACCGGCCTGTAGCAAGCACAAATTATTTTAAAATATTTTCAGCTTCATTGTCCATTGCATAAATTGTACTTTGCCACAATCCGGGCTGTCTCCCAGGCTTATCAAACTGAAAGTCTTTGTGGAGAGTTGAAATCTGTTTCACGTGGGGGTGTGTGACAGGGTTGGGACTCACCACTGCAGCGCCTCCTACTGTTCACTCTGGGAATTAGCTCAGTTCATGCAGAGTGCCCTCTGCCAGTGGTGTCCCGTCCATCTCTTGCCCTAGATCGGCATCTTGACCCACGTTGCTCCCAGCTTGCGGAGTCCTCTTCAGGACACTGCCCTCCAGCAGTGTCCACTGCTCCAGTCTCACCCCCTTCCAGGGGTTTGGTGTTATCAGCAGTCCTTCTCTTCGCCCCAGCCACACCCCAAAGTCTAACCCCTTTTGGTAGGGGTCTGGTGCAGTCCATGATGGCCACTCCCAACGGCCAGGTGGAAGTGCAAGGGGGGGACCCAGGCCCACCCTCTACTCTGGGTCCCAACCCAGGGACCCTTTGGCAGCAGCCTTCCTGCCTGCCCTCCTTCTCTCCCTTTGTCCATCTCTCTCCCTTGGCCGTTTCCCCTTCGGCCCCTTTGCACCAGCTAGGCCCTTTTTCTCAGGGCCTGCAGCCTGGCAGGTACCGGACGTGAGGTGAGGTGAGGTGAGGTGAGGTGAGGTGAGGTGAGGTGAGGTCCGGTCCGGTCCGGTCCGGTCCGGTCCGGTCCGGTCCGGTCCGGTCTGCAGGAGACAGACCTTCACCCTCCGAAGGCCTGGGAGAGACTGCCTGCTCCCTTCCTGGGCAGCCTTTATATAGGGCCTAGCCTGGCCCTGATTGGCTCTCTAACAGGCTGTCCCTGATTGGCTGCTGCCTTGCGTAGCAGCTCTGGCCTGTTGTAGCCCAATCTGGCATAGGGGTGGGGCACCGCCACACCACAGGCGGGGAGAAGTTGATTTTTCTTTCTTACTGTGTATATTAAACCAGTTCAAAACAATCAGAGCTGGTTGAAAAAAGGTAAATTTTCTGTGTAATATTTTTGGTTTGGTGTGTTTTCCATCAAAAGCCTTTAAAAACAAGCTCTAAAAACAAGTGCCAGTGTATGAAGAATCACAGGAGACACTGTCTTCTGCCCCTGAATAAGGGACTCCATCAGGATAATGGAAACAATATTATCCACTCAGTTTCTTTTTGTTTGCTTTACTATAGAGCTTCTGTACAGAATCTTCCCCAGTTCCCATCCTGCCAGTCTTAAAGAAACAGAACACATACCTTCACATCCATTTTGTCCTGCCAGTCTTGGCATGCCAACAGAAAAGGCTGGCAGCTCATCCTTTGGAGGTTCCCTTTTTCATTCAGCTTTCTACATGCAGGAGAACGTATGGCCTAATGGGATCACACAGTAGGTCTAACTCAGGGCAAAATCTGGCGCAAGCCTGCTAGTCAGACAAGCTATGTGAAATGTGTTGTCCAGGGAGGCAAGAGCAGATATGGGACAAATGTCCCCTGATGATTTTCAGTTTCATTTCAGAGGGAAAATGAGATAAGCCTTCTCAGATGGACAGCAGTTCCGTCAGTCTCAAGAAGCTCAAGTTTGGGAAGTTGAAGGTGGTGCGTCGGCACTTGCTGCAGCGGTATGAACATCAGCCCTTCATCTCCTGCCTGGCAGGGTTCTACAGCTGCCGGTGGAAGCGATATCAGCGGAGAAGGACTGAGCCAGGAAAATTCTGCTGCAAGATGGTATGTTAGCATGTTGTTACTGTGAGCTGTTAGTTACGGGACAAGTCCATCACACTTGTATTCGAAAGGTGCTATGGGCCAAACTCTGCCCTGATTTATGCCTCGTGCAAACTTACTAGTATCTCTGGAGGATGTTAGCAGAAGCTACTGAAGTTAGACATTTTAAAATCAGCAGGTTCAGTTAACTTTCATCCAAGAGTTTTAAAAGAGATGGCTGAGGAGCTCTCTGGACTACTAATGTTGATTTTTCAATAAGTCTTGGAGCACTGAGGAATTTCAAGAAGACTGGAAGAAAGCTAATGTTGTGCCAGTATTTAAAAAGGGTAAACAGGATGACCCAGGTAATTATAGGCCTGTCAGTCTGAGATCGATTCCAGGCAAGATAATGGAGTGGCTGATACAGGACTCAGTTAATAAAGAATTAAAGGAGAGCAACGTAATTCATGCAAATAAACATGGATTTATGGAAAATAAATCCTGTCAAACTAACTTGATTTTTTTAATGAGTTTACAAGATTGGTAGAAAAAGGTAATACTTAGATTTTTGTAAGCATTTGACTAGGTACCACACAATATTTCGGTTAAAAGCTAGACCACTATAAAATTAACACAGCACACATTACATGGATTAAAAACTGGTTCATTGATAGGTCAGTGTAAACAGGGAATTGTCATCAAGTGCGTGTGTTTCCAGTGGGGTCTCGCAGGGATCAGTTCTATGAAATTTAACATTTTTATCAATGACCTGGAAGAAAACATAAAATCATCACTGATAAAGTTTCCAGATGACACAAAAACTGGGGAGTGGTAACTAGTGAAGAGGATAGGTCACTGGTTCAGAGCACTCTGGATCACTGGGTGCAAGCAAATAATATGTGTTTTAATACAGCTAAATGTAACTGTATACATCTAGGAACAAAGAATGTAGGCTATCCTTACAGGATGGGGGACTCTATCCTCTGAAAAAGTTTTGGGGGTTGTGGTAACTTGAGTTCCCAGCGTATGTTATGGCCCAACCAGCAATCCTGGGATGCACAAACAAGGTAATCTCGAGTAGGAGCAGAGAGAGGTTATTTTATCTCTGTATTTGGCACTGGTGCAGCTGCTGCTGGAATATGGTGTCCAGTTCTGGTGACCACAGTTCAAGAAGGATGTTGATAAACTGGAGAAGATTCAGAGAAGAGTCATAAAACTATTAAAGGATTAGAAAACCTGCCTTACAGTGGTTGACTCAAGGAGCTCAATCTAGTTAGATTAACAAAGAGAAGGTTTTGGGGTGACTTCATTGCAATCGGTAAATATCTACGTAGGGAACAAATAATTAATAATGGACTCTTCAATCTAGCAGAGAGAGGTATAACAAGATTCAATGGCTTGAAGCTGAAATTAGACAAATTCAGACTGGAAATTTTTGACAGGAAGAGCAAATAACATTGGAACAATTTACAAAGGATCCTGGTGGATTCTCCATCACTGACAATTTTTAAATCAAGATTGGATGTTTTTCTAAAAGCTCTGCTCTAGGAATTATTATGGTGAAGTTCTGTGGTCTGTGTTATATTGGAGGTCACACTAGATGATCCTGATGGTCCCTTCTGGACTTGGAATCTATGATTCTTCTTTGAGTGATGGTCCCTGTGTGTATTCCACATCTGGGTACGCATGTGCGGCATGTGCCTGAGGTGGGAATTTCTTCAAAGCAGTGTCCATTTACCCACACATGTGCAGCAATTCTCCCTGTGCTTCCGACTGAGGGTATAAGAGGCAGCGTGAGTTGACACCTCCCCTGTTCCTTCTTACTGCTGCATGGCCTGAGTTGGAATTGTGTCCTCTTCACTATTGCAGAACCTGTAAAATGTAGTTTTAAATAGTTTATATCTTAGCTTAGGAATTCTAGTTAGTATAGAATAGAATACTCCCACAGTCTGGGGAAATCCTCACTGGTCCCAGGACTATGCCCAAGGTCCCAGGATGCAGAATAACATAAGGATGGCCGTACTGGGTCAGCCCGAAGGTCCATCTACCCCAGCAATGCTGTCTTCCGACAGTGGCCAATGCTAGGTGCTTCAGAAGGAATGAACAGAACAGGTAATCATCAAGTGATCCATCCCATGTCGCCCATTCCCAGCTTCTGGCAAACAGAGGCTCGGGACACCATCCCTGCCCATCCTAGCTAATATCCTCCAGGAACTTATCTAGTTCTTTTTTGAACCCTGTTATAGGCTTGGCCTTCACAACATCCTCTGGTAAGGAGTTCCATAGGTTGACTATGCATTGTGTGAAGAAATATTTCCTTTTATTTGTTTTAAACCTGCTGCCTATTAATTTCATTTGGTGACCCCTAGTTCTTGTGTTATGAGAAGGAGTAAATAACACTTCCTTACTTACTTTCTCCACACCAGTCGTGATTTTATAGACCTCTATCATATCCCCCCTTAGTCGTCTCTTTTCCAAACTGAAAAGACGCAATCTTATTAATCTCTCCTCATATGGAAGCTGTTCCATACCCCTAATAATTTTTGTTGCCTTTTCAGTATCTTTTCCAATTCCAATATATCTTTTTTGACATGGGGCAACCACATCTGCATGCAGTATTCAAGATGTGGGCGTACCATGGATTTATACAGGAGCTATATGATATTTTCTGTGTTATTATCTATCCTTTTCTCAATGATTCTTGACATTCTGTTCACTTTTTTGACTGCCGCTTCACACTGAGTGGATGTTTTCAGAGAACTATCCACAATGACTTCAAGATCTCTCTTGCGTGGTAGCAGCTAATTTAGACCCCATCATTTTATATGTATAGTTGGATTTATGTTTTCCAATGTGCATTACTTCGCATTTATCAACATTGAATTTCATCTGCCATCTCAGAGGTGGAATTGTTACTGTTGTCTCAGGAGAGGTCCCATCTTTATCCATCAGGCAGGAGTGCCTCAGTACCAATAACGCCACTGTTACCGACAGAACCATACTCAGAATTGGAGGAGTCAGAGGAGGTAGCTGTACCAGGATCTCCCTGAAGGCACAGGAGCCCTGGTAGACAGCGGAGACACTATTATTCCTCGGGTTCTGACCCCACCCCAGACATCTGGTATAGATTCCTGTGGGGGCCACAGCGACTGATCCTTTCTTCTGGCCACATTGGGGCCCTTGGGACCCCTATGGCAGACGCCCAGACCCTTCTCAGGAGTTGTACCATTCCTCCCTCTTTCATTAGCCAGTTCCATCAGTGCATGAGATGGAACTGGTGTTCCTCTGGTACCACCAATTCCGACATGGGGCTCCTCAGCATCTCTGGATGATACTATCACTTCTTTATGGCCCTCTCTGTTGAATGACCACTGGCAATATCAGATGTTGCAAAGGGTTGCTAATGATCTACACATCCCACTAGAGGAGGTCCAGGACCCCTAACATCGGCTCCTGGATATTTTACAGCCACAGGGACCCATCAGGGTGGCCCTTCCAGTTAACGAGGCTGTAGTAGAAACAGCCAGATCAGTTTGACATACATCAGCTTCTTATGCACCTACATCAAAATGAACTGAAAGATGCTATTTTGTACCAGCCCAGTGGGCTGACTTCTTGTTTTCCCATCCTGCCCCCAATTCATTGGTGGTACAGGCAGCTATTGGAGAGAGCTTGGGTGCACAACCAAAAGTCTACCCTGGCAGATAACTGGTCAAAGAGACAGAACCTCCTTAGTAGGAAGGTTTTCTCCCCCACAGGCCTCAAATTTTGTATAGCTAATTATCAAGCTTTATTAGCAAAATACAATTTTAACACTTACATCAGGCTTGTGGAATTTAAAGACAAACTCCTCGTGGAAGACCAAGTCCAGTTCCAGTCCCCTCTGGATGAGGGGAGGTTGGTAGCAAAGTACGAGGCTGCGGTAGATGCTGCAGACACAGCATCCAGATCTTTGGCCACAAGACTGATCATGAGAAGGCACTCCTGGCTGTAGTCGCCAGGCTTCCCTACAGAGGTCCAAAATACTATCCAAGATCTCCCCTTCGATGAATCCAACCTTTTTAATGAAAAGACAGTTGAGTCTCTAGACTCTGCAAAGGACTCGAGATCCACCCTGTGATCCCTCGGGATTTGCACTCTTGCCCCCAGAAGGAAACACTAGAGAGAGCCACATTTTCAACCACGACTACCTCCTGCACCTACCCCATACTACCAGTGTCCACCTGAACCTCCTCGTAAGCAACAAAGGATTCAGAAGTCCCATTTCTGAGCTCCCTTCACCGCTACACCTGCCACGTACTCCCAACTGCAGGCCAAAAGCCATTTTTGACATGCACATCAAGACCCACGCAGATGCCACCTACTTCTTCTCCCATCATCTTTGGAGGCCGTCTTACTTTCTTCACCCAGAGTTGAAGCAAGATCACCATGGACAGTTGGGTTCTGGAGATTATCCATAGAATTTTTTTCTTTCCCTCCTCGCAAGCCACCTTCCTACCTCCATCAGGGACCCCCTCACCAACTGATTCTTCAATGGGAGTTGGAATCCCTGTTACACCAGGGGGTAATAAAGAGCATCCCACCTCAGTATCAGGGGAGAGGGTTCTACTCCCCATATTTCCTAGTCCCCCAATAAGACAGAGAATGGAGACTCCTCCTGGACCTTCAGTAACTCAAATCTTTATCCGAAAACTGAAATTCAGGATGATTGCACTGGCATCTATAATCTCCTCCCTTCAGGAGGGAGCGTGGTTCATGGCTTTTCAGATGAAGGAAGCCTATTTCCATATGGAAATTCACCCATCACATGGGAAGTTCCTGCATTTCAGGGTTGGCAAAGAGCACTACCAGTTCCTCATAGTTTCGTTGGACTTGCAACGGCACACAGGGTGTTCATGGAAGTTTTCACCATGGTAGCGGCCCAGACGAGACATCAGGGATTTAGGGTATTTCCGTACATGGACAACTGGCTCTTGGTAGGCCAATCTCGCCAAGAAATTATGTGAGCAACAGAGTTTCTTCAGTGCCTCCTTGCCACCTAAGTGTTTGTATAAACAAAGACAAGTCTGTTTTGTCACCCACAAGGACAATGCATTTTATAGGAGCATGGCTGGACTCAATCTATGCGAGAGCTTTCCTTCCCACAGACAGATTTTATGTGATCACTGATGAGCAACCTGATCTTTTGCATCACCCACAAACCTTGAACGACGATGCATCAGTTTCTCTCCCTGTTAGGCCACATGGCTGCATGCACCTAGGTGACACCTTTCACCAGACTCCACCTGTAGTGCCTACAAGGTTGGCTCCATTCGACCTACAGACCAAACAGGGATCACATCACCTCCAAAGTCACCATTCTCTCTGGAGTTCTCACCTCCCTCATTTGGCTGTCCAAACCGAACAAAGGCATAGTGGGGACTCCCTTCAGCCCTCCCATACTGAGGGCCACCATCTTGATGTACACCTCCCTTACAGGATGGGGTGATCACATAGACTGTCATACTGCTCAGGGTACCTGGACCCCATGAGAGGCCAGGATTCATATAAATTTACTGGAGCTGAGAGCAGTTGGCCTGTCGTGCAAGGCCTTTTTCCCTTCGTAGGCTCACTCCATGTACAAATAACGTCCGACAATATCACCACAGTGGCCTATATAAACAAACAGGGAGGAGTGAGATCTCATCCCCTCTGGGTGGAAGCAATCAGACTTTGGAACAGGTGTATCAGAAATCATATCTCCTGGGTGCTCAGAGCTCCCTAGCACAGAGATTAAGCAGAAGCTTCTCTGCAGACCACAAATGGGAGCTCCACCACACAAAACTAACCACCATATTTGCTCTATGGGGAACTGTGCTATGGGACCTCTTTGCATCCCAGATGAACAGAAAGCTTCCCATATATTGCTCCAGGGGAGCCATAGGCCAAGACTCCCAGGGCGATGCTTTCCCTGACAGATGACCTCAGATATGCCTTTCCTCCCATCCATCTACACCAGAAGTTATATGTAAGATTCGATGTGACAGAGCCACCATCCTCCTCTTTGCACCCTTGGCCAGACAATTCTGGTTCACAGAGCCCTGATGATGTCTGCGTGCCCCCTTATCAGGATGCATGCATTTCAGGATCTCTTAACTCAGGATGGGGGGAAAGTCAAGTACCCCAACCAGCACTCACTCCGCCTCACAGCTGGGTGTTTGGATGGGTGTTGGAGGTAGAACACTCATGCTCCACCCCTGTTGAGTAAATCCTGACCCCAAGCAGGAAGGATCCTACTAGACTCTACTACCTGGCTAAATGGTGGTGTTTTTTGACCTGGACGTGTCGCCACCAGCATACACTTGATATTGTAGGTGTTCCAGTTATCCGAGACTATCTCCTCTTCTCAAAGACCTCAAGTTCAGCCGTCAGTTCACTGTGAGTACACCTAGCAGCGATTAGCACCATCCTCCCCCCCGGTGGAAGGACTTTCTATCTTTATACACCCGACCTCGATTCGATTTATGAAGGTCTCGATGAGGACCTTCCCACTGGTCATTGGGGGAATGGCTCAATGAGATCTTAACCTTGTCCTCTCAACACCTATAGGCCTGCTCTTTGAATGTCTGGCCACATGTGCCATGACCCATCTGTCCATCCATGAAGGTCGTGTTCTTAGTAGCCATCACTTCAGCAAGAAGGGTCAGTGAGCTGGGAGCCATGATGACAGACACTCCTTATACAGTATTTCACAAGGAGATGGTTTCTGTTAGGTTAATTCCTCCTCAAGATTGTGTCTGAGTTCCACATCAATCAATCAATCAATCAATCCAGTTACCTGTATTCTTCCCAGAACCACACCCTTCTTCCGAGGAGAAGATACTTCACTCCCGGCATGCCCTGGCATTCTACCTGCAGAGAACCAGACCCATTAGAAAATCTCCAAGGCTCTTTGTTGCCATGGCAGAAAGGGCATGGGGACAAGCCATATCCTCATAGTGGATTTTTAAGTGGGTTTCAGGATGCATCTTAGAATGCTACAAACTAGCCAAGCTTCCCCCTCCTGGGCGTACCACAGCTCACTCCATTCGGGCACAAGCGGCCTCCACGTTCTGCTGCAGGACATCTTCAGAGTAGCGACTTGGAGTTCTGTCCCTGCTTTCACAGCACACTACTCTCTGACTCTGGAGAAGGGACCATGTTTTGGTTCTGTGTTTGTACAGTGCCTAGCACAATGGGGTCCTGGTCCCTGGCTGGGGCTCCTCTGTGGTACGGCAATACAAATAAAATAACAAATGTGACAACAGTAAAGAGTTAGTTCATTTTCTTCTCATGCTGAGTGCCACTAGAACAGGCGATAAAACTAAGAGTAGTGGGATTGAATGAAGAAAAGGAAAATTTAAGCTAAAAATCAGGGTAAACTACAAATGGTGAGATCCAGTAGATTGTGGGATTGTCTCCTATGGGAAGAGTGGAGGCCTCAATCACATGAGTTATCTAAAGCTCTGATCGAGAAAGCGCTGAAGAACAAATTGTAGGGAATGTTCCCCTGCCAGTACAGACCTGGACTAGGTGAGCTAATAAGGTCCTTTCCCTCTCTGACTTCTGTGATTCTGACACCAAGCCTCAGGCATCTGGGATAAATTGAGGGTCAAAAATATTCCTGCAGTGTATGCTGTCCGTCATTGTGTAAACAAGGCTTTAACCCCCTGGCCTTTCTCTCCATTTCCAGGGGGAATGTGTGTTCATCCCATTTCTCGTTGGAGCATTCTGCCTCTCTTTAGTCTTTCTGTACATGTGGGGGGAAGCAAAGAATGACTACAATAACTTCGACTGGTAAGTAGCACAGTCTCCCTCCTCCCCCACCCAGTTGAAATTAGGTTGTCAATAGCCAGTTGTCTGCCTGGAGAGGAAGGACGGGTAATGAGGCCAGGCAGCGCGTTCTAATATACTGAGCACAGGACTATGCATCAGGAAAGCCAGAGTTCTTCTCTCAGCTCTGGCAACAACCTGCTGTGCAAAGCTGGGTCCATCGCACTGGTCATGGTCCTGTGAGAAGCCCCCATTGCCTGTAAGGGGAACGGAGAATACTCAGCCTCTCACAGGAGATGCTCAGCATGTTGGGCTCCTTAACCAGTGTGTGTGGTGCCTTTCCTAATTGCAAACTGGGGCTAATTCATGCTTACCCTGGTCAGGCTGGGAGGATTCGTTAGTTAATGCACACAGGGCACCTGGGGGATGGAAAGTGCTGAGTTTTATTTTGAGGATATCATGAGGGCGCTGCTTGTTTACAAGCTAATGACCGTCTCCTGGGCTGAATATGCTCTGAAGCAGAACAGCGAGGTTTTTACAGAAAATACAGTCCAAGGCCAAAGGCTCTGGTGTTTGTTGCCACGGGGTAGTGTTATCCCCGGTTTATAACAGGAAGTAGCCTCAAGTTGTTGTTAGATGGAAATGCTTATTTAAATATTAAGGGCAAAATTTTCATATCCAGATACTTAAAGTCAGGCTCTTAAATCCATCTAAATTAAAGAGGCTTGATTTTCACCAGAGCTGAGCTGAGATGCTTTGGGTGGCTCGAGGTGTAAATATGTATTTAGGTGCCTGACTTTAGGCCCTCACGGGTGAAAATTTTGGCCCTAAACTATCTGTGAAATGAAAGACAACACCTACAAAAGTCAAAATGGGCTGTCCGCAAACAAAGAAAACACTTTGGTCTGTCATCCCTTCCTATGCTCATCCATTATCTCTCCCCTTCTCTTCACCCTCCCCACTTTCCTCCCTCCCACCACCTTCCCTTTTCTCCCACAGCTCAGTAAGGCTCTCGCCCCCTGAGTATCTATTAGACCTTTTATTTACACGGCTTCAAAACTGGGTGGGGTGGGAAGGACTGGCATTCTCCCAGAGTAGATTATCATTATCTGTATTACAGTAGTACCTAGAGCCCAAAGACTTCACAATCTAAATAGACAAGACAGACAAAGGGTGGGAGAACAGAAGAATTGGTATCCCCATTTTGAAGATGGATGAGCTGAGGCAAAGTGACTTGCCCAAGGACACATGGAAAGTGTATGGCAAAGCCAGGAACAGAATCTAGATCTGAGACTCGGTCTAGTGCCTTAACCACAAGAGCATCCTTCCTCTCCAATACAAAGATGTTTGTAACTCAAGCATAACAATTGTTCTGGGGACATGTGACCTGCCTGTCTCTAGGGAAAGGCACCATGGGAAAAGGGATGGGTTTTTAATTAAATGATTAAATGCAATGAACAAAAACACTGTTTGTTTTTTCCCCTGCTCCTTCTCTTGGATTTTTTCTGCTTCCTCTAAAAAGGTCAAGCTGGGAAGGCAATTTTGTGTTTGTCAAAGAGCTTAAATTTTGAGTACAGCAGAGCAGAAGGATTAGCATAGCCAATTGGAGTTGAGCAATTTGCTTGTTCACAGCAGGGATATTGAGAAATAATCAGCTGATGACTATGCAAATCCTTGCACTCTGAAATATGAAGTGATCATGCAAATTAGACATCTAGAACCAATCAGAGTTCAGTGAACTCCAAGATTGGGGGAAAAACTGTAACATTGTTATTTATTTGGGTCAGTAACTGTCTGTGCAGCACACCTCTCCTAATCTTAATCTGGGCATTTACAGCATATTTGACTCAACATTTTGGTCTCTGGGTGCTTTACCAGTTCTGAGAAGAAATAAAAGACCCCTGTGCCTTTCTCCACCCAGCCCCAAGCTGGTGCCTTTTTGGTTGTTTAAGGGGTGGGAATGGAGTGGTTCATTGTGGAAAGGCACTATCTAGCCCAGCCAGGAGTGCCATGTTCATGGACCAGTTGCAAAGAGAGTTGAATTCTGATATTGTGTTGTTGGGCCTTGTCTTAAAAAGCTAGTGCTAGAAACCAAGACTTCATATAACAGTGAAAACGAGGAATTCCAAGTGACACATAGCCCTTGTCTCTAAGGCAAGCAGTTTGTAAGGGATTGGCTAGTGAAGTAATGTCAAGATGAAGTGGGGTGTGGATGCTGCAGGGAAAGAAGATATTATTCCAAATGATGTAATTAATTTCCAACATTGTGTAGCCTGTCAGGAGTAGAAACACTTTGTTGGATCAATCCAAACACTCTCAGGACCAGCAAGCTTATCTGAGCGATGCTCTTGGACCAGTTCTCAGAAATACATTTTATCCCTACCTTGCCATTTGTGTTATGGTCACTCCAGTTTTATGAAGGTGGATTCCATTATATCAACATGTTTCCTCCTAATAGGAAATGCATAGCTGTGTTCCTTCAGGAGGGGAGTGTGGGGGGATGGAAGGGAATTTATTTCTTACATTTATTTAAATAGGTTTCAGAGTAGCAGCCGTGTTAGTCTGTATTCGCAAAAAGAAAAGGAGGACTTGTGGCACCTTAGAGACTAACCAATTTATTTGCGCATAAGCTTTTGTGAGCTACAGCTCACTTCATTGGAATGTATCCAATTTATTTGTTTAGTCTCTAAGGTGCCACAAGTACTCCATTTATTTAAATGTAACTCTTAATAATTGCAGACAGTTTATAAGATTTTATTGCATTTTAGGTACAACTACGGAAACACAGGCCACTGGTTTCTCTGGTCTGTTTTTCTTCTGATTCTAGCTGCAGTCTTGTTTACATACATCACACTGTTACTGGTAAGTAACATTATCTTTAAACAGCGCTGTTGCCTGACAGCTAGTTATGGACCACGCAATTGGTGTTTGCATCCGCATTTAGTCTCAGCTAACGTTTGGGTTTGACAGCACAAAAGTATTAAAAACTGAGTCAAGCATCAATGGTAAAGAATCACAGAAAGAGTCACTTTTCTTCTTCTAACCCTGAACAAGGACATTCGTTAGACTGCAGAAAGCATTATTATCCCTAAAACTGTTTTGCTTCTCTCTTTTACTGTAGACCTTCTAATTAGAAACATACCCCTCCCCTCCCCTGCCTGGTTTCCTGCTACAGATTTAAACAAAAAGGGCGCACATGCTCACAAACAGCTCTCCTGAAAATTATGCCCACAACTGCAAAAATCACACGGGATCTTACCTTTTAAAAATCTCATGAGATCCTATCTGATCTCCTGAGATTTTTGTCGAACAGCAGGTGGATATATGGCAAGAGGCACTGATCTTGTGTGATTTTCACTGTTCACAGTGGTGGAACTGTTACAAGAATAGATGTTGTTGTCCTGAAATTTCTACCATCTTCTCTCCCCATCCCTGCACTCTCAGAAAACAAAGCAAAAACCTTAACTACAAGACAGATTTGGAAAATGACCACCTTCTGGATCTAGAGCCAAAACTCAAGAAACTGGTTCAGTCTCAGATATTTGACTCTGAATTCACTCTTCCCCCAACCACACTTTGAAATTTGAGGGGGCTGGATCTGATCTGAGGTTACATCTTGGATTCATCTATGCCACTAATGATCTACATTATTCTTATCTCATTGTTTCCTTATGCTGGTCCCCATCTATTTGTTGCATTCACCTGTTGTCCCTCTCATCTTATACTTAGGTTGTTAGCTGTTCAGGACAGGGAGCATACTTTGTTCTGTGTTTACCCTGCGCCTAGCGCAATGAAGTCCAGATTCATGACTGGGCCCTGGGCACTACTGTAGTACAAATAAATTATGACATTTTATTCTAACGTAAATAAAAAAAGGCTGCAAATAGGGGCCCTACTTGCCTGTGGCCTTTAGGTGTTACCACAACATAAACGGAAAATGGTAACCATTCTCCTGCTTAGCAATGGTGCAAATATAAATACTTCATTAAGATGATGTTGGTGCTGGTGAAAGGCAACACATTGATTCCATAGATCCTGAGGTCTGTTACCTACAGAACAGATCCATCACAGGCATTGGTGGGTGAGAGCTTCACCCACCCCAGCATACCACCATGTGAGAGGACAGATGGCCTGGTGGCTGGGGTTCTAGCCTGGGGTTTAGGAAATCCAGGTTCAATTCCCTGCTTTGCCGCAGACTTCCTGTGCAACCTTGGTCACGTCACTTAGTCTTTCTGTGTCAGTTCCCCACTTTAAAATGGGGATAATAGCACTGCCCTATACACTGGGGACAAATTCATTAAAGACTATGAGGTGCTCAGATACTGTGGTAATGGGAGCTACAAGGATACTTAACATGTGTCTCTTCAGCTAGCCAGGTTACCAGTTAGGCAGAAGCAGTCCGGGACTGTATTTCTTTACAGAAGCCATAGAAAAGCTGCAGAGTGTTTCTAATGGCACTTGCCCTACTTGCTGCAGAACTGTGTCATTGTGTCTAATTTGGTGATGTTGCTCCATGCATCTATGTGGAGGAGTGGTGGGCGCCAGGAGGCAATAAGCCCCAAAGTAAATAGGATTAGGATAAGAAGGAAGCGAGAGCATAGGAAACACACTGCCATTTCTGGTGAGGGAAAGAAACAGCTCCCTGCGCCTTATCACTGCAATTCTGAAACCTGACTCCTTCTGTCAAGCACAGGATTGCTCCAGTTTAGTACTAACCTAGTGAAAGCTCTTATCGCCACAGACTTAACTCTGTCCAGAGCTGCTTCAGCCAGAGCCCACTATTAAAACAGACTTCTTCTGCCACCCCCCCCCCCCGACCCCAAAGTATTTTTCAAAGGGCATAATGCAGCTGAACCCCTGCAGGGCATAGGTCCCTGATAGCATCTCTGAGTGTGTGACCGCCCTATAAGGTGAGATATGGATTCCCAAGTTTTGGAAACAGATTGACTTGCAGTATCAAAGCCTTAGGCCTGGCCTACACAGGCTCTGTCCCAGTATGACTATGTTGGTGAGGTGGGTGACTTTTTTCTTTTTTTTAACTAACGGAGTTACATTGCTACAACCCCTAATGTGGACACAGTTGGATTGGCTTGGGCCTGGTCCACACCTAAAAATTAGATCAGCCGAGGCACCTTGCTCAGGGCTGTGAAAAATGTTGTGCCTTGGGTGCCATAATTAGGTCAAGCTAACCGCCACTGTAGACGCAGGTAGATCAACCTCTTGGAGGGGTGCACTGCCTACATGGATGGAAAACCCCCTTCTGTTGACGTAGGAAGTGTCTACGTTACAGCACTTCAGAGGCACAGCTGCTGCGCTCTTGCTGTGCCGCTGTAGTGTAGACATGGCCTAAGTGTGCACTTAAACGTTTTGTCTACACAGCTATCTCCCTTAGGGATGTGAAAAATAACATCCCTAACAACAGAGCTGTGCGGGCAAAAACCCTAGTGAAGATGCAGTTATACCAGAAAAAGTCCTTTTGCCAGTACAGCTTACTCTGTTCAGGGAACTGTTTTAAGCATCACTGCAAAGTGGGGGTTGCCGGTATAGTTCCTATCAGTATACTTACAGTATACCTTTTAAGTGTAGACAAGGCCACTGGTATTATTGCACCTTTGGACCCAAGCGACTAGTCAAAGTTTGGAGCCCTGTGGGTGTTCCAGGTGGGAGTAGAAATTGGTGGTAATCAGGTATGTCTTTGATGCAGTTTTGTTTATGTCTGAAGAGTGTACAAAGTCCTGTGTCACTGAACTCAGAAGGAACCAAATGGCAGGAAACAGCACCTAGAGCACTCTTTTAGCCTGCACCCCTCACCCAAACCCCTCTTCCCAGGTTTCTTCCCGTGTCAGCCATTGGGCTTTCAGCTGCTCCTTTAGGCTGTCTCTCTTTCCAGGCTTTCTTGCCTGTTCTTTATGTTCTGCCTTCCCACCCACCCACACAAAACAATACTCACTAAAAACTTGTGGACTGGTTCACACACCTTTTGTCTTAAGGAGGCTTATGCTTAATTGAAGTTCTGTTAATTGAAGGGTGAGTTCACACCTATCAACCTCCATCCCATAAGAAGATTTCACCCTAGAGGTGCCTTGTAGCGAAGGCTTTGTCTACACTACACAGCTTTCAGCGACACAGCCATGTCACTAAAAGTCGGGCAGCGTAAATGCTGTTTGTTGGCACTTTTGCCGCCAACATACTTCCACCCCCTACGAGTGGGGTTCGCGTTGTCGACAGGAGAGTGCTCCTGCCGACAATGAGCCGTTTACACTGCCACTTGCCATGGCAAAACTTGTGTCTTTCAGGGGGTTTTTTTTTAAGCACCTGTGAACAACAAAAGTTTTGTCGTTCAATTGGCAGTGTAGACAAAGCCTTATTCTCCTTCTCGTACAGGAATAGCTGTACCAAGTATAAGGTACCTACCTTTATACTGATATAACTGGATCCACATCAGGGGAGCTTTACCCCTTTAGCTATACCGATTTAGTTAAAATGTGGCAACTTTTAGTGTGGACAGTAAGAGCTGCGAGCCATTGCCAGGAGGCAACTTCTGGTCTTCCAAGTGGCCTGTGAAGGAAAATAAAATGGATTTGTGACCACGCTCACTTTTTGTTTTTTTGTTCTTTGAGGGTTTTTTTTTTTAACATTTATAGATGTAGTCAGTCGGGTTCCTTCCCAACCCAAAAAGCGTGAGGATGTTTTGTGTGGTTGCAGCTTTTCTTTTAGAGCCTAATGTCTCGCCTACCTGTTTTTCCAGGAAGAGATACTCTGGAGGACTGGAAAACTAGCAGAATGATGTTATCAGAGCTCCCCAGGAAGGTGAAGCCTGATTAAATGAAAGGGTTTTCTTCAAGAGCGTTAACCTCTGCATTTGCTGTTTTTTATTAATGCCTGTTTCACTCAAATGCCTAACCAACAGTTGGAAGAAAACCTCTCTCTGTTAAAGATGGATAAGCTCCCACAGCCATTCAGCAGGTTTTCCAAGCCAGGGAAGATGTGACATGACATTTATCACATGTCTAAGGATTTCCAGGATTAAAAAACTCGGGGAAAAATAATACTAAGAATTAATTCTAGGTTTTCTTTACAAAGCCTGAACACGTAAAAGAGAGAGCACCACCCTGATAGTTCCCTTTGCCAGGTCAGCTTTAAGCAACGAAGCTGTCTTGCTGATGCTGCCAGTGCGTGTGCGTGTGACGGGCCAAGATTTTGTCTTTTCTGTATGAAGGGGGATTCATTAGAGTGGCCTGAGAATTGGCTCAGGGCCTGGGGTCTCTGAAGCTGCAGGACGACAAGCAGTGCCTTGCAGTACATGTGCCGAAAAACAGGGCTGTTAAGCCACATTTTAACCCTCCAGAACAATGGAAAACACTAAACCCTCAGGATTGTCCAGTTCTCAAGAGTTTGAGGAGACCTACAGGAGGCACGGTGACAGGGAAGACAAAGAGTATATGGCCGGTCAGGGGAAGGGGCTTCATTGGGACTCTCAGCCACAGCCAGTGCAGAAATTCCCTCTTCTGCCTGCCCGCCTAATATACACCCCCTCTGGGTTCCTGCCCGTGGCAAAAGAAGCACCAGACGCAGCATGGGTGAGAGCAGCATCCAGGGGCAGAAGAGAATTGGTACAACAATGTAGGGTCCAGTTCTGATTTGGGTCTGGGTCAAGAGGAAACATGTGAGAGGACTAAAACAGTCCTCTGGCAAAGAACATGTGTTCCCATAAAGCTGTATTCCTGACAGTATGGTCCTGTTCTTTCACCCAGAGATCTCCAGTGCAGTTAATTAATCCCGACTTTCAACACAACAGCCCTGAGGGGTAGTTTAATATATTATGCTTGACGGGCAAACTGATGTCCAGGGAAGTGAAATGACTTGCCCAAGGACACACACAAAGTCACTGCCAGAGCTGCTCGTAGGCCCGAGGAGTTCAAGCTCCTAATATTCTCTGTAATTAGTGGATAACATTCCCTCCCACATATAAGGAACTATCCCTGTCTATCTTACTCTGACACCTTACCCTTGTAAATATCTTCATTGCCCTCATTTTGTGCTTGGTGGAAGGCAGTACGTGATATTTTGCAGCTTGTTTCCCTACCTGGGTCTGGTCTACTTCTGTACCAAGCTAGGTCAATGTGCTGATCAATGAAGAGATAGATCCAATAGATTTCATAGCTGGGAAGGCCAGAAGGGACCATAATGATCATCTAATTTGATCGCCTGCATAATACACTGGCTATAGAATTTCCATCCAGTGATTCCTATGTCTAGCCCAGCTACTCGTGGTTGAACTGTAGAACAGCATTAAGAAAATTATCCAGCCATGACATAAAAACTCCAAGGGATGGAGAATTTACCACTGCACTTGGCAATCTTTTTCAATGTTAATTGCCCCAACTGATGGGGCGTGGGAAAGTGTCTTCTTTTGACTTTGAACTATGCTGACTTGAATTTCCATGGTCTCTGGCATGGAGAAAGCTGCGAGATTTCTGTGGGAAGTGGTTTTGGCCAAGGTTCCAAGTAAAGCTGCCACGTTGCCCGTTTGTTTCCAATTATGTGATGTGCATGATTCCAGTAGGGAAGTGGCACAGCAAAGTTTCTGCCTTGATGGTCTACCTTGATGGCTTGTCCCATCCCAGGCCTGAACACACTGAAGCCCTTGTTTGAATGGAACAATTCTGTAGTGACCGGTAGCCAGCTCTAGTTGCACTGGTTTTGTTTGGAAGTGTTTTGTCATCTCCCTTAATGACTAATCTCGACCACAGCGCCCTAGCCTTCTCCTCACTTATTCTGAATCACTGAAGCAAACTTTCTTCTTTCCACCAGCCCCCTCTAGCTGAGCAAAGCCTCGCACAACAAAGCACTTACTGTCTTTGCAAAGATCCTCTCCATCTGTCCACTTCAGTGTAATTTTTCCAGACATCCAGCTTCAATTAATTCAACAGCCATCCATTTCCCAAAACAATTTTCTTACTCCCTCCACACAAAAAAAGTTGGATAGAGATGGTTTAATTGAAGTATAATTCCAGACTTAGTGGTGCTAAGGGCAGCAGATCTTATTTTCCTATATCCAGTACAAACCTGACCAACCAAAGGGTTTTGGAGATGTAACCACATGGTAACAGAGTGTGGCTATTTGTCCTCCTCTGGTGGCTACAGCACACAGAGAGGTTTATGATTCTGCTGCTGCATCGAAGATGGTGGACTAGGGCCTGTAGTTCAAGCAGTGCTTGGCTTTATAGAGCTGCTGTGTTCATGTGGGTTACTGAGACAGCGGGAATCTCCAGAAGCTTGTGGGTTTGGATGAATGGGTGTGTAAAGGACAGTGTACATTTGCTACCAGGGAGCATGACTGACTTTTGGTTAATAGGGAGCTGTAGTCAGCCAGATTAGGGCTGATTAGGGTCATATTGAACTGTGTATATCCCAACTCCAAACTGACATAACGGGAAGAAAATAGTGTTATAAGACTATGGTTGGGGGACAGTGAGCTGGTGTTGCAATAGGAGACAGCATGTAAGAATCATAGAATATCAGGGTTGGAAGGGACCTCAGGAGATCATCTAGTCTAACCCCCTGCTCAAAGCAAGACCAATCCCCAATTTTTGCCCCAGATCCCTAAATGGCCCCCTCAAGGATTGAACAGTGGGGGAGGTTTAGGTTGGATATTAGGAAAAACTTTTTCACTAGGAGGGTGGTGAAATACTGGAATGCGTTACCTAGGGAGGTGGTAGAATCTCCTTCCTTAGATATTTTTAAGGTCAGGTTTGACAAAGCCCTGGCTGGGATGATTTAATTGGGGATTGGTCCTGCTTTGAGCAGGGGGTTGCACTAGATGACCTCCTGAGGTCCCTTCCAACCCTGATATTCTATGATTCTATGAACTCACATAAACTGGGTTTAGCAGGCCAATGCGCAAACTCTGATTTGTATTTGCTATATTCTCTTGCTCCTCTTTCTGATTGCATGTGCATTTAAAATCCGCCCTTTGGCTAAAGAGCATTGATTTCCAAGCAGTGTCATCCTGGAAAAACTGAGGGTGGGATTCACAAGGATATTTAGGCACCTACGCCCCACTGAAATTCCACCTTAGGAGTGTTTTTCATTGGATCCCAAGTGACTTGCACTACCTTCTGATAGTAGGTGAGGTCCAGCCCCAATATGGTGCTGCCATAAAAGCTGTGCATTCAGCCAGCACAGAATTTCCCCCAGCCCAAGCCCTGTGTAGGACAGCTTATGGCTGTATTATCCATGTCCCCTCGCAAGCTCTAGTTTGGGGGGATGTGCACAGGGATAGAAGGGGATGTCCTTAAGCAGCTTGTGACTGCCATAGCTTAAGACTGCTCCCCATTCATCCGAAATGATCCCTAGGGGTGTGAAGGGTGGTGTAAAGGCATCCTGGTCTCCTCACCTGCTGGGCTGTGAGTTCTGTGCTCCACTTGAAAGACCTGCATAGAATCTTTCACCTTTTGGATCTATCCTGTAATAAAGGGCAAATATTGCACTGGCATTATGGGCCACAGACAAGTGTTTTTAACCAGTTTTAGAATAGCTGATACAAATGTTTCACATCAGAACATATTCTTTCCTTGGGTTTCTATCATGCTGCTAGAGGTGCCTGCTTTCTGATAAGATGTTACCCATTTGTGAGGCAGAATGTTGCTTCCCTTTTTTGACCCAAGTGGTGAACCAATATTTGTGGCCTTGGGGAGGAGAAATGGATGTTAGGTATTTCTTTGATGCAATCCTGTGTTACAAAGAATGTACACAAAGTCCTGTTTCCCTGAATGCAGTCAGAATCAAACAGGAGATTGTTTCTTTGCTCACAATTTCAAGCCCCTTTCCAGCCAGCACTCTGCCCAAAAGCTCTGAGCTTTTTTCCACAAAAGCGACTCTGGTTGTGTCTGGTGCTGCCTTGCCATCTTGTCTGTGTGCTGCTATGGTGTTCCTGCTTCTCTCTCTCTCTCTCACACACACACACTCTTCTGTCAAACAATATCCAGCACCCTGAATTTGCATTTCAGCCCCCAGTCAAAGCCCTCCTTCCCCAGAGCTCTGATTCCTGACCAGCCATGTTTATGGCCTATGTTTTGGGTGGTAGCTCCTATTCTTTCAGCTCTCTATTGCACAAAGGAACATAATTGCTTTTTACCTTTACCCTGAATGAAGGGCAGCTGTTGTCATGCTCACCAGCTTCAAACAGGTTCCACTCAATCCCATCACAATAACATATTTTTAAAATTTCTTCCCACTGGAAACTGATTGTATCCAAATCTACTGCATGGATAATGTGCCTCTAACCACCCTGGCGTTAAGCAATAGGACAAAGGACCTCTACATTCAGTAGAAGGGGAAAGAATCGTTCCAGTTCTGTTATCCTTATTTCTTAATGCTGTTGGTGTAGCACGTAGACGCCGGTTCTTCTTTGTGCAATATCAGCTTTGGAAAGTTTCATTCAAAGTGACTTTTCTATGCAATATAATTCTGCATCTGCCTTCACAGATCTATGATCCTGAGGCCTGAAGTCACTGGGCAGTGTTTAACCATGTTATAATGCCATGGTTTTCCATTTGATTTCCCAGGTTCTAGCCGTGTGTTTGCTGTCAGAAGGTCAGCAGTTGTACCTGCACTGGAGTCACAAGGTGGGATAGTTGAGTCATTCCAGAAACTTCTGTATCCACACTTTACAACAATTAAGGTCAATTATGGGATGGTTCCCTACCCAGAGACCAAAGCACATTTTCAGTCTAACGTGATGATTCTCTTCAAGGTTAAGGAATTTAAAAAACAAAAGCAAAAGCAAAGGCTTGGGGAGAGAGCACAATGTATGCATCCCCTTTGTAACTGGCTGCAGTGTCTCTGTAAACAAAATGGCTGACATCTCTGCCCACAGAAAGTGAGAATTAGTGCTCTTAAATCCACGAGGAAGTGTGTACTGCTGCTGATCATTTTTGTATCTGCTCCTGGGTAGACAGAGAATGCAATTCTCCAAGTCAGCCAATCTAACCCTAAAATTCACTGGTAAAATCACCCAGAGACAGAAAAAATCAGGATGGATTACAGGTGATATTAGCAACCCCTCATAATTTCAGTTTATGACATTGTGATGCCTTGAGCCAGCTAATAGAGGGTAGGTCTACACTGCAATGTAAGCCCAGGGTTAATAGAACCGGAGTCAGCAGCCCCTGGGTTTGTTAACCTAGGGCTTGAGCATCTACACTCATTTGTAACTCCAGGTTAGGAATTGTTGAACCCTGGGTTCCAGCCTGGGGCTCCAGCCTGTACACATTATGCAGGCCCAAGTCCAACCACCCATATCCCAGACTTCCTAGTGCCATCCCAAAATGTGGCCACTCTAGCCCTTTGTTTATAGTACAGGGAAAGCCCTTTGTTTATGGGAAAACTTGACTGTCCACCAAACTTGACTGTCTGGAGGACAAAGAAAGTTGCCCCATGGGATTATGGGATACTTTTGGCAGATTCCCAGAGCAGACTCCCAGTGGAGCGGCATCTATACTGCAAAGCAATAGGGCTTGAACCCTGGCTACCAGCTTGAATCAGGCCCTCCACCCCCATGGAATCCTGGGACCCTGGGTCCAAGCCCTGGGTTACTGTGATTAGGGTGTATCTGGAAAGGGGGTTAGGCTTGAGCCTGAGTTCAAAGCCTGCATTTACATTGCAGCACTGACATCCCTTAGGTGATTGACCTGAGACATGCTTGGCCAAAATCCATAGCATAAGAATGGCCATGCTGGATCAGACCAAAGGTCCATCTAGCCCAGTACCCTGTCTTCCAACAATAGCCAATGCCAGGTGCTTCAGAGGGAATGAACAGAACAGGCTAAATATCAAGTGATCCATCCCCTATCATCCAGTCCCAGCATCTGGCAGTCAGAGACTTAGGCACATCCAGAACATGGGGTAGCATCCCTGACCAAAGAGACAACCTAGCCATTATTAATGATGGATCTGTCACTCAGTGTTTCTCCTTAGTGCAGGTTTGGGCAAACTTTTTGGCCTGAGGGCCACATGGGGGGTTCCAAAGCTGGAGGGCCGGGTAGGGAAGGCTTTGCCTCCCCAAACATCCTGGCCCCTGCCCTCTATCCGCCCCTCCCACTTCCTGCTCCCTAACTGCCCCCCTCAGAACCCCTGACCCATCCAACCCCCCCTGCTCCTTGTCCCCTGACCGCCCCCTCCCGGGACCCCATGACCCTAACTACCCCCCCACCAGACCACCACCCCCCCGCGCCTTGACAGGCCCCCTGGGACTCCCACACCTATCCAACCGCCCCCTGCTCCCTGTCCCCTGACTGCTCCCCAGGACCCCCTACCCCTTATCAACCCCCCTGCTCCCCGCCCCCTTACCATGCCAGACAGAGCACCAGGACTGTCAGCTGCGCCACCCAGCTGGAGCCAGTCACGCCACTGCACTGCTCGGCAGGAGCTCGCAGGCTCGCTGCCCAGAGAGCTTGCGGCATGGTGAGCCGAGGCTGCGGGGGAGAGGGGACAGCAGGGGAAGGGCCAGGGGCTAGCCTCCCCGGCCGGGAGCTCAAGGGCCAGGCAGGATGGTCCTGCGGGCCAGATGTGGCCCGTGGGCCATAGTGTGCCCATCTCTGCCTTAGAGGTCTCTTTGCCTCTAAGAGTATGTCTACACTGCATTGTAAACCCAGGTCTGTGGAACCCACATTTGTGGACTTGGTGTTTCTAAGCCTATGCTTGAGTGTCCATACTGCATTGTAAACCTGGGTTTACGATTGTTGGACTTGGGGGTCTGACAGCCATGCTAACATCCGTAGTGCACTATGCAGACCTTTTCACTCAGCCACTTGAGCTGTGTCCACACTGCAAAATGACAGGGCTTGGATCCGAGTCACAGAGTGTAGACCTAACCTAATTCAGCTAGGTCAGTTTAGATGATCAAGCTCAGAAAGATCACTGCCACATAGAAAATACTCTATACCTTTGGAATCCAAGCCATCTTTATAACCCACATACAACAGTAGCTAAGGGTAGTATACACAGAAATACGAATTACAATTGTCCTACAGGTTTCAGAGTAACAGCCATATTCGTCTGTATTCGCAAAAAGAAAAGGAGTACTTGTGGCACCTTAGCGACTAACCAATTTATTTGAACATAAGCTTTCATGAGCTACATGCATCCGAAGAAGTGAGCTGTAGCTCACGAAAGCTTATGCTCAAATAAATTGGTTAGTCTCTAAGGTGCCACAAATTGTCCTACACTAATTCTGAAGCCAGGCAATACCCTATTTGTCTCTGCAGATTGGGACTTTTTTGGTATTGGGTTTCTCCATAGCTGCCATCGCTGTATTTTCTAAACTGTGGGGAGTTCGATGGAAAACCGTCCGCCTGTCATTTCAGGTAAGAACATGGAAGCTCTACATAAAAAAAAGACAACTTGTTAACAAAAGCCTTGACTGGAAATAGTTGGAAAATATGGAAACAGAGGCATTTTTTTCACATACAATTTTTCTGTCAGGGATGCGGTGTCATCAAACTCAAAATTTTCCATAAAATGTCAATTTTGACTACATTTTTTATTTTTTATTCTCAGGGGAATGGGGATGAAAAATTTTGTTTAGCTTCAGAATGTCAATCAGAAACTCCATTTTTCATTTTGAAATGCTGAATTGTTTTGATCAAAAATATTTTAAAAAGTTGTTTCAGTGTTTACAATTCAAACCTTTTAGAATTTTTCGTTGTGTGATATTTTTTATTTCCACTTTCTGTTCTGATTTGGAATGGAAACGAATTCTGAAATGTCAACATTTCCTGTGATAGGAAAATAGCATTTACGAGCCAGTTCTAGAAAATATCTTCCATCAAATGTCCTTGGGTTCAGAAACAGGACGGGATTAAACTTGTTCAAAAAAAATGAGCCAGCATCCGCTGTTACCTATTTCTGGAATCAAACTTGAACTAAAATGTTATTAAAAAGTTTTATCAATGTTTATGCAGTGATTCCTTCCACAAGCGGTCAGGAGAGTTTGAAACTAATGCTGGAGACACCTCTACGGCTTCAGCTAAAGGAGGAACTCCATTAGTTTTCATCCATAGTAGGCTGGTATTCTGTATATGGATTAGCCAGTAGAGGGATGCAGATGGCCAGTTCTAGGGGCGGGCAAGCAGGGCCATCACCATGGGTGCCAACTTCCAGGGAATACCACCACACCGCTGTGCTGCTGGGCATTTTTGACCAGCCTTTCTCCCCCCTCTCCTCAACATTGGCTGAGTTTTTCTTCTTCTTTTTTTGGTTTTGTTTTTTGTTTTGCTTGGCTGCTGGGCATGAGGAAGGTGTTAAAAACATTTTCTACCATGGCTGGCAAAATTGCTAGGACTGCTTTGGTGCTTCTGTGGATGCAACATACAACCATGTTGCATTTGGATAATGTTTTTTCCCTACCATATACCTTGGTAATTTCAGGTAATTTCAGTCCCTTGACTTTAATGGAGTCATACCAGCGTACAACTCAGCGGAAAATCTTGCCCAGTATCTCCCGTCAGGCCAAAAAACAGCATATTTCTTTCAGATTTCCATCCCACTTTTGCACATTTATGATAAATTCAGAGAAGCATCTGAGCTTTTGAGTGCTTGTTTAACCTTTACAGTGAAAGAAATCAATTACAATTTCTATAGCTGTCCTTCAAAAATAGTAATCTAATCAGTTATTTGATGTTAGTAAAACATGAAGAATATTCCCAAGGTTACAAATCTGAAGCTAAAAAAAAACAAATAAATTGAAATGCAATTGGATCTAAATACAATGGACCTAAACCCTCTAGTCTGAGATCAGGCGCTTTGTTTAAATAAATAAGAGTAAATACTTCTTATGAAGTACATTATTAATTTGTGGAACTAGCTGTTGCAGAATATTAGTGAGGCTAATCAAGTAGTCTAGCAAGATTGGAAAAAGGATTAGACACACATCGGAGTAATCAGCTGCTGCAATTATACTAACTAGTATGATAGTACAGTTGGATATTGAGCATTACCATTCAAGTGAGTTATCATGCAATTAGTGGTCTGATCTTCATAACTGGTGATGTTCATAATGAAGTGTTGAAACTGAATCTAGCTGGAATGGCCTGACTGTCTGGTGGAAGACACTCAGGTACTACGGTGATGAGGGGCCATATAAGAACCAAGACTAAGAGAAGAAGTTGAGTTCAGGATAGTGCACTCAGCTCCTGGGGGAAAGGCGTGCCTTGCATTGCTATCCTGCATCCCCTTTGGCTGACTCAGGAGCAGGGTTGATGGGCTCTTGAGGATCACATCAGTATACTTCAGCTGACCTGCCATGGGGCTAAAGAAAAATGTAGGGGACAGGGACTTTCTCGTGGGTTCCACGAAGTTCTCAAAGGGCCCAAGCCAAGTGTAAGATTGGGGAAAAACTGTCTGTACCTCTAGCAGAGCCCCATAGCTCAACTATGTCAGTATTAGGAGAGCTGTTTGTTTCCATAAACTGGCTTTTCACAGCAATCCTCTTGTCTCCCGTCCAGGTCACAGCTCCCTATCTCCACATAGGTGCAATAGCAGCCATGGTCCTTCTGTCTTGGCCAGTGGCTTTGCATGCCTTCCGAATGAGTAAAAAAGGTACAGTAGCTCTCCTTTATGCTCTACAGGTGCAGCTTCCACCTGGAACCTCTGTGCTCTGCTTTGTGCAAATGGGAGAGATGGGGATATAGGCCAAGACTTTCAAAAATAGGTAACAATTTTGGGCCTCACTTTTTGTGTGCCTTGAGACACCTTAAAATGGCCTGATTTTCAGAGTGCCCATAGCTCTTACATCAGCCTGTCAATATACTCAGTATCAAGGGGTGGACCCTTCCAGCTAGCACACTTAATGCACCAATGCTTGTTTGCCCAGTGATGCTGCCTCCCTTCCTTGCTTGAGGTTCTGACAAAGAACTTTTGTCTTAGGGAGAAAATGAATGACAAGGAGCCCCAGCTCCTCGCCCGTCCTTTCTGCCAACACCTGCGTCCTTGCTTCATGGGGCTTCTAAACAGCCTAAGGCACTGGGCCATGGGGACCAGTCAGAGCCCCACTGATTTTACTGCGGCCCTGCACTTTGCGGGGAGGGGTGGGATAGCTGTATCAGGGCTTAATGGGAGGGGTTGTCATGGGAGCCCTTGTTGCAACTTCAGCAGCTCATTGCTATGTACAAATATGCAATAGCAGCGGTGAACAGGACACGGGTCATCTCCTCTGCCCCATTTGTGCTTGCTGAGATGTCTCTTCTGGAGGCTGCCCTAGGCAGTGGCCAGGATAGAGTTCATGGCAGCACTAGTGCCCGGCGTGGCAGCTAAGGCAGCCCACCCCTCCCCTTCTCCAGGGACATCCTAGGGAGACCTTATGAAGCTAAGTTTAAGTATCTTTGGTGTCCGTTGTACGTAATTAATGGATTATGGATTATGGACTGTGCGTAACTTCTTGAGGGGGGAGGTGTGTCAGATGTGAGATCTGGGGGTTCAAACAACTGTACTGGATATGCTAGACAAGAATGGCCCCTTGGAACAAAATAGGTTAAGTCGTTTTTCCTGGGGAATATCTAGGAGGAGGTGAATGCAAATCCCCCACCTCTTGTTATGAACCGATCCCCCTGCCTTTTGAAATGGTGCTCTGAGGAGTGAGCCATTGTCTGCTGATCACCTGTTACTTGAGGCCAACGTCAAAGGCCCATGCTTTATAAAGGAAAGACTGAACTATTCATGGGGGTGCTACTTCTGAGCTAAGGCTGTTATCAACTTGAAACCTTACAAAAAATCCTTTGTGGGGTTTGAAGGACTGAATCCTGCCAGAGCCCATGGCTGGGGTTGGGGTTGGGGTGATCTCTGCTAAGCTTATTAGCATGCATGTTGGTTCTTGTATTATTTTTAATGTTTTCTCTGCAATGCTTTCACCTTAAGAATAAATGTGCTTGCTTATAAAGAGCTGTGTGGTAACTTGCTGGCAATTACAGCCTCTGGAGAGAAAGCCAAGTGCAGCCGTTGGCCTGTTTAGGCAGTCTGGCTTGCTGAGAATATCACAACATAGGCAGGGAACTGTGCAGCCTGGAAAACCCTGGTCAGGAGAGAGGTCTCCACCCAAGAGAAGTGATGGCTGAGGAGTCAGGAGACTAAGAGTGGGTGCCGTTGGTGGACTGTGGAGGGGGAATACATGTGTGGTTGCCCTGAACAATGACATTCATGGCAGCCCTAGTGCCAGGAGTGGCAGCTCAGGTAGTCCATTTCTCCCCCACACCCATCCTTCTCCAGGGACACACAAACACCAGCACGTGAAAACATGCTTCTTCCTCAACGCCTGTTAGCAAGTTAGAAATTCCATACATTTGAGCTAGTGGTGTCCAGCATGTACAATCTGTATTATCTCCAGAGGATCGATTCCTTGGAGGCTGGGCTGTCTCTCTAGCTTGGACAGATGGCACTGAACACATGACAGGCTCTCAGCAAATAACAACCTCGCTGTTTCCTGGGGCCTGAGGAGAACCTTGCTCCTTACATAAGAAACACTGTGATTGACATCATAAAAAACCAAACTGCTCTGTTAGAAATTAGGTCATCCAGTCTGTCCCCTGTATCTAATACTTGCGATGCTGTAATATTTGCAATCCCCCATGCCTGCCTTAACACACAACAAAGGAATAATTGCGTCTTTGAATTTGAAACCCCACAGCAACAATGCTTTCTCTCTCTGCCATGGTTTTCCTCACTGTGACGAGCATTAAGGTCATAATTGCCCCTTTGTTTGGCAAATCTTTCATGCCTGAGAGGGTTTAGCACAAGCCCTGATGTTCTTAGGCATGTACAGAAATGGAGCTAGAACTGTAAGTCTGGCCGGAAAGGCTGCCAATCCTCTTCCATGTCTGGCTCTTGTTTGCAGTCCTGTTTCAAGCGGGTTCTTCTGAAAGCCTGTCCAGTCACTCCACATCACAGAAGGGGCTTTCAGAAGAACCCACCTGAGATGGAGCAAGCGACTGAAGGTAGCCCTTAGTATGGCAGGGAAGCTTGATGAGCTAGCAAGGAGACTTTGTCCCCGTCTGTTGGAATGTTCTAAGGATTGATGTGCGGCTCAGAGAAGTGTTGTCTAGGAGCATAAGGGCAGGCCCAGGTGTCAATAACTCCTGATTATGAATCCTGGCCCTGGCACTCTCTCTCTCTGTCTCACCTTCTCCTTCTGCAAAATGGTTACACTTACTTGCCTCCTTGCCAGGGATGTTGTGAGCATTAATCAGCGACAGTATCCAAAGCAAATGAAGATGTTGAACATTCACACTGGAGCCTGTCACACTTTGCAGCTCTCACCTGTGCTGTTCAGTTTGACACCCAGAGTAGATGTTAATTTGTATCTAAAACAGTCGTTCCCAAACTCTTCAGCATCACGCCTCCTTTTTAATTTCCGAGAAACCCTCACACCCCACGCCTCTCCTTTACCATCATCCAACCCCCCCAATCCTTGTCCCCTGAACACCCCCTCCCGGGACCCCCCACCCCTAACTGTCCCCTCGGGTCCCACTCCCTATCCAATCCCTCCTGCTCCTTGTCCCCTGATTGCCCCCTCACGGGACCCCACCCTCTATCCAATCCCCCCGCCCCCATACCCTGTCTCCTGACTGCCCCCCCAGAACCTCCGCCCCATCCAACCTCTCCCTGTCCCCTGATTGTCCCCCTTGCACCTCCTGCCCCTTATCCAAACCCCCCTCCCCCCACTCCCTACCCCCTTACCAGGCTGCTCAGAGTGGTAGGACTGGCTTATTGGAAAGCCTGGGAGGTGGGTGGGCACAAGCCATGCTGCCCGCACGGCGGCGTGGCTGCAGGGGGGAGTGGACAGGAGGGGAGGGGCTGGGGGGCTAGCCTCCCCAGCCGGCAGCTCAAGGGCTGGGCAGCCTCATGCCCCCCTTGGAATTTCTTCACGCCCCCCGAGTTTGGGAACCAGTGAAAATGCTGTACTCATACAGTATGTGCAAACTCCTGGTCCACCTCTCCTGACTCTACTTCTCTGCAATGCCTCACCTGATGCGAGACTACGTGGAACACAGACATGGTTGGCTTGAATGTAGCTTCCACTGCACTGTAGGGATTTCAGTCAGTATAGTGCCTTTGTGGGAATCCCCACAGGGCACATCCAAAGCTGTCTCACTGTGACAGCATGCATGGGCTGGGGAATGGGATGCTCTCCAGGGTACTGTACCTCACGGGAAGCTTGGTCCATAGGCGAGAACGTCTCAGAGGCGCTATTTTCTTATCTTCTGTGAAAATCCCCAAATAGTTGCACACTGAGGTGCTCTGGTGCCATGGTGATGGGCCACATCTAGATGTATGGGTAGGCAGACTTCTGAACCACACAGCCTGCAGAAAACCATGGAGCTGAGATCTATAGCAGGCCAATCTACCTTGGTAAAAGTGAATCCTGCTGTGGAAAACCATTGTTAAGGAGCTGAAGTTCGCCCTCTAGGATGCACAAAGAGAATGGTGCAGAGAATGCTCCTCACTGCATCATCCTGCTTTTGAGTATAAATGAAATTTTTAAATGCCGCTTACCATATCATTCATCTAACAATAAATAGTATTTCGCCTTTACTGCAAACAGCATCGACCTTCTCAGGCTCTTTCCTGTGAAGCTGAGTAAATCTTATTACATCCATATTTACAGATAGGGAAACTGAGGCATAGACTGTGACTTCCTGAAGATGGCACAGCAAGTTAGGAGACAAACCAAAAATATGACCCAGCAGTGCTGGATCCCAGTTATCTGACCACTAGACAGACTGGTACAGGGCATAGTTTGGAGAGATGCATGGGGTACAGAAAAGAAGGGGATTGACTGATGGGAAGGATTTAGTGATTCAGGACACCAGACTTGGCCCAAGAGCCAAACAGCTCTGATATAAATCAAGCCCTGGGGCAAACTCATAAATTATCAAATGGATTAACTCTAGCCTTCCCCTTCTGCATTCTTTCAGTGATTCAGGCAATAATTATTGGTCCATACCTGGCTATCCTGGTCCTTCTTTTCTTGATACCTCTGGGGATGTACTCTCCCTGCATCAGAGAGGTGGGGACTCTGGGGCCCAAACCAGCCCTCATTGGACACAGAGGAGCACCAATGGTAGGTCTGGGGGAAGATGTTTGGTATCATTCTTTCATGATCTGTATTGTAGATTGCAGATTCCCTACCCTCACTCCAAGAGCTCTGCAGTCAGCCTCTGACAGGGAATCTATAAAGGGAATCTATTCTGTTTTGGATTTGTATGCAGAAAAAGCCCTCATGATTTCATTACCAAGCACCATCAGTGCACCAGAGCTTTCCGATGATTCAGGTCAAAGAACACAGGCATTGTGGGTAGCGTGGAATTGAGCGAAGGAGACAAGGGGAACAGTTCAGAGTGACTCTCAGGCAAAGTACTATCCCAGGATAGTTCACAGCATGAGAACAAGGCAGAAGCTGGAAGACTGTTTAAGGGGGTGATGAGAAGCTTAAAAGTTGTGTGGAAGAAGATAAGAAGCCAGTGAAGTAGGTGGAGGAAGGCAGAGTTGTGGTGCAAAGATGATTTTGGGTGTGTTGGGTGGCTGAGTGGTGGCTGAGTGGAAGGCTGGGGAGGTGCAGGTTATGGTAGTCAAGGCTTGAGATAACTAGAGAGCAGACTATCAACTTGGTGGTTGGCACTGAGAGGAAGGAAGGTATTTAAAAGAAGCACCACAATTTGGTGAGAGCCTGGATGTGAGATGAAATAGCCAAAGTTGACCTTTAGGCTACAAGCCTGTATAATGGGAAGAGTGGGGATATTGTCAACAGGAACAGAGAAAGAGGAAGGGTTAGAGGTATAGTCAAACTCTGCCTCGGATGTACTGATTTAAGGAGCAACGTAACGTGAACAAAGCCTCCCGCTCTGTTATTGACTGACTGAAGAGCTTGATGGTTTGGGGCTTGTCCTGCCCTCCAGCAGATTTGTAAATGATCCTGGATGCTCCTAGAGCCCTGATGGGACCTACAGGCATGAAGCAAGTAAAACAGATTTTCAGCTATTGGACAAAGTGAACTTTACTGGCAATCACAGTGGGGCAGGGCAGTGGGGGTGTTTACCAAGAAACTGAAAGTATTCTTGGGAGTCATCTGGCGCTTGTCGAAACTGGAATTCCTTTATGTCATCTTCCTAGCTGGCTCCAGAAAACACTGAGATGTCATTTCAGAAGACCATTGAACATGGTGGGGATGGTCTTGAGACAGACGTCACAATTAGGTAAGGGGGAAGCACCGTGTCTCAGTGTGCAACTTCCTCTGGCTAAGATTTCACTTTGCTACGACACAGATATGGGCAATCAATACTTGATGGGCTACGTCCAATCCTTTATCAACTAGTGTTTGACACATCTGCATGTCGGGCCTGCTCCTGTTCCCACTGTCACACTGTGACTTTGGTATTGATTTATTATTATTTGTATTACGTAGTGCCTAAGAGCCCTCGTCATGGACCAGAAGCCCATTGTGACAGGCACTGTGCAAAAATAGAGAACAAAGAGATGGCCCCTGCCCTAAAGACCTTACAATCTAAGCATAAGACAACAGATACAGACAGAAAGGGGAGTATAAGGAATAATTACTTTATCGTGCATCCGAGTATGTAGACAGATTACAGGAAACACATAGAAGGCAGATCTCTATCCTAACGATCTTACAAACCTCAGTGGGATTTGGATGAGGTGCAGAGAACACAGCCAAGTTGCTTGCAATTACAAATGAGAGCATTGTATTAGTTACTGCCAGGGTCTTGATGTGCCATTCCGAGTTGGAATCATTGCCCTTACACTGTTGGGTAGGGTGATCGGCTTTTCGGTGTTTATGTAGCACTGTGGAAAGTATGAATGTAGGCCCCCAAATCTACAAAGCGCTGAAGCACGTGCCCAAGTGCTTAGCTGAGTCAGGGCTTTGCAAAACTGCTCTCACTTACACCATTATAAATGCAGCATTGAAGTTGACAGAACTACTCCAGAATTACCCTGGTGGGAGCTAGAGCAGAACCTGGCCCATGGTCATTGCTGTATTTCTTCTTAAGATGTCAGATCGAAGTATCGTTATTTCCATTTTACAGATGGGGAAACTGAGGCACAGGGAGATGTGACCTCTCCAAGGTCACCCAGCAGGCCAGTGGCAAAGCTGGGAATAGAACCCAGGTTTCCTGACTCCCAGAGTATGTCTACACTGCAATCAGAGGTATGCCTGAAGCATATGTAACTACCTGAGCTCGCTTGAATCTAGCTAGTTTGAATAACGATAGTATTGAAACCACGGCAGTATGGGCAGCTGCATGGGTGAGCCACGCAAGTATTTACCCAGGGTCCCACATGGGCTTGTGCAGCCCATGCTGCTGAGGCTTCACTGCTGTTGTTGTTTGACCTGGCCAGATCAAAGCTAGCTTGGGTATGTCTACACATGCTGCATTCTCACCCCTGATTGCAGTGTAGACATAGTGTAGTCTAGTGTCCTGTCCCACGTGACTGCCTATGTGATAATGGATTCTACTCTAGGCGTTGTTTTCCAGAGGGTGTCCTTTTATTAATGTCCTTCACCTATAATTAGGGCCCTACCAAATTCATGGTCCATTTTGGTCAATTGCACAGTCATAGCCTTTTAAACTTTGTAAATTTCATGATTTCAGCTATTTAAATCTGAAATTTCACTGTGTTGTAATTGTCGGGGTCCTGATCCAAAAAGGGGCTGTGTGAGGGAGTCGCAAGGTTATTGTAGGGGGTGGTTGTGGTATTGCTACCCTTACTTCTGCTGCCTTCGGAACTGGGCACCCGGCCAACATCTGCAGCTCTCCAGCGCCCAGCTCTGAAGGCAGTGCAGAAGTTAGGGTGGCAATACTGTGATGCCTCTAAAATAACTTTGCGATCCCCCTGCAACTCCCTTTTGGGTCAGGACCCCCAGTTTGAGAAACATTGGTCTCCCCTGTGAAATCTGTATAGTAGAAGGTAAAAGCACACAAAAGACCAGATTTCATGGGGGGAGACCAGATTTCATGGTCCGTGACACAATTTTCATGGCTGTGAATTTGGTAGGGCCCTACATATAATTCTGGCCTTGCTGTACCGTGCTCATGTTTTGAATGTTGTCCATGTTGTGAAGAGCCCTCTCTTTTTATCGTAGCTATGATGGGATTCCCTTCCTGATGCATGACAGCAACTTACAGAGGACAACAAACATCCGGGAGGTCTTTCCCAGTAACTCCACTCAGAATGCTGCATTGTTTTCCTGGGATGCCCTAGAACAGCTGAACGCAGGAAAGTGGTTCCTCAAGGTAAGATTGTTCGGAGATCTTTCTTAAAGTGCCTACTTGAAGGGATATGTGCTATGGTCCTGATCCAAAACCCACTGAAGTCGATGGGATCAGTCTCAATAATTATGCAGAAGGCGGCAACAGAGAAGTGTATTTTTCTTTACTAGTTTATGTAACTGTGGTTCTCGATCAGGTTTTGCAATTGCATAGCAGAGATGGAGGAAAGAAGACCTAAGCTATTCATGCAAGGCATAGACACAACTCCTAGAGGGCAGGAGAGGGGAGAATGTCCACCCACTTTCTATGTCCTGATGATTTACTCCTTAGGGCAGCTGCAGAGTTAATTCCTTCTCAATCCCAGTCCATCTTTTTTAAATGTGGCTGCAAGACTGATATACAGAGTCAAAGACCTAGGGTTAAAATGTTAATTATGGGTGAAGGGAGAGAACATGGAGACTCATATGTTTATACCAACGACATATAGGAGATGAAAACGAGAGGAGGAACAAAGGAAAATGAACTCTTTTATCCCACTGAATGCCGACGTTAGCCTAGTTCCCCCTTAGAGAAACAGGAACTGTTTGTATGCAGCTAACTCAGCCTGACTTCTATTTATTTCCTTGTGTATTTATTTATTTTTAGGACACACCATTTTCATGCATGGGCTCACTGTCAAGTGCAGATCAAAAATTGGCAATGAATCAGTCAATTTACAAGCTAAGTAATTTCTTGAGACTTGCAGACAGTGCGAATAAACTTGTGATATTTGATCTCTACCGCCCTCCAGTGAAACATCCTTACAGGAACACCTGGATCAATACAACACTGGAAGTGATCCGTGACTCAAGGATTAACCCTCATCTGGTATGGTGCTGTCACTCCCCCCTCTCCTCTTTGTTGTGGCTTTTAGAATCGAGGTTTTGGGCCAGATCCTCATAAATCAGCATCACTCCACTGACTTCACCAACGAAAGACTTAGCTCATTACATTTTATTCTCCCACTGGTGGCTAGTTGACTCAGGGACCAGTCCAGCAAAATTATAAAAATGCATTTCCCCAAGGCCATATTGTAACACCCTTCCCCATGCTGGAGAGTTGCATCTCAAATCATCCCACTGATTTTAATGAGATTACTCGTGGGGGAAGGTGTGAATAGGGTACTGCAGTCGAGCTCCATGCTAGCTATAAGTGTTGAGTCGGAATGAATGGTTGCCAATTGCTTTGAGATCCCTCAGTAAAAGTCTCTGTACCAAAGGCCAGATCCTCAGCTAGTGTAAAGTGGTGTAGCTCCATTTACACCAGTTGAGGATCTGGCCCCATGATTGCAGAATAGCACTGCCATTGTAGCAGTGGGTCACCTAAATGTTGCTCCCCGTCTTTTCTGGATTATTCATGTTACCTTTGCGCCTAGGAACCCCCAGTCAGTCTCAGGACTCCAGGAACCATGTTCATGTAACACAATCAGAAAGGGCAACCCTGGGATTTAGATCGCGCCTCTCTGCCCCTCCCAAAGCAATCTCAGCAGTTGGGCCAAGTTCCCAACCGGTGCAGATCACAATGGGTGTAGCTCTATGAGCTTCAAGGGAGCGATGCCGATCTGTAAATCACCCTGGGTGCAGCTCCGCTGTGGGAAGCTTTAGTGTAGGTGGGGGCCTTTGTGCTAAGCACTTTAATGATATGGTCACAAGCCCTGTTGCCATCACCTGTTGAGACTTATGGCTACAAAGTTTGTGTACACAGGGCCCTGTGCCACCCCTCCCTGTCAATTTGGGATATGAATGCCATAATGAATTATCTAGCTGTTTACCACAGCCAGCTACTGTTTGGGGTTAGAACTGCCTGTGTGTCATAGGCCCTATAGTGCTAATGGAGATTCTCCATGACCTCATGTGATAAGGGACTGGTTTTAGGGGGTAGGAGGATCCAGGTTCTATCCCTGCTTCTGCCATCTGCAGTTAGGTATGGAAGTGCAAGCTTCCAAGGAGCCAAAGACATATTTCAATAGTTGCTCATCTCATCAGGCTGTATGGGGGCTAAATTCCATAGTTACCCACCTGAGCAGGCTGTGTGGGAGCTAAAGTGCATAGAGAGCTTTGGATGGAGGGTGCTACAGAAGTACTAAGTATTATGACAAATGTAATGTCTGTTAATGATCAATGTCTGAGGCTCCTGGGGGAGGTTAAAATCCCAGTAATGCTCCTGGCCAGATGTGCAGTGCTTTACCTGCAGCAGGGGGATTCAGTTCCTTCCTGACACCTGCGGTGATCATCCTCTGAGGTATTGTGTTTGATTTCCCTTATTTTAGCAGGTATAAATACAAATATTGGTGTGTAAAATTATCCAGTGCTTTTAAAGATCCAGATACAGTATCTGACTCCCTGGCCTCCTGTAGCAAGGAGTTCCACAGGCTCCTTCACAGAACAGTCTAAGTCATATCACTGTAGTATTTGACAGGTTTCAGAGTAGCAGCCATGTTAGTCTGTATCCACAAAAAGAAAAGGAGGACTTGTGGCATCTTAGAGACTAAAAAATTTATTTGAGCATAAGCTTTCGTGAGCTACAGCTCACTTCATCAGCTGTAGCTCACGAAAGCTTATGCTCAAATAAATTTGTTAGTCTCTAAGGTGCCACAAGTCCTCCTTTTCTTTTTGTAGTATTTGAGCATGTGTTTTCATTTTACATTTACCCACTGCAAAATCAGATCCTACCTGTATTTCAATGTACCTGGCATGTCACGGAGTGAACCCCTCTTTCCTTGTATTATGGGACTATGTAGAAGACAAGGGACTGTTCAGGAATATCCCTGTTAATTCACTAGCTGCTGTTGTTACTCACAGGTCCTGTGGCTGGACAACACTATGAGGTCCTTTGTTCAGTCTGTAGCTCCCGGGTTTCAGCACACCATGGCCAGTAAGGCCCCAGTTGATGAGCTATTGAGAGACAATGTTGCGAAGCTCAATCTAGTCTATTCTGCAATGTCCAGTGAAGATATCCGGTAGGTAGCTGTATAAGCCTCACATAGGAGGCAAGACACTTCAGTGGAATTGCAAAAAAACCTGCACAAGTAATATGCCAGTTTAGAACATGTGGTTATGTCTCCCTGTAGTGTCTGGCCCGAGTGACTACAACAGCCTGGTACTTACTCCTAACTACAGGAGTAGCTCCATAAAAGTCTCAAGCTCAATCCCGACTGATGAGCATCTGCGTAGGCTACTCCCAGGAGCACTGGAAGCTCCCTAGAAGTGGGGGCCCACCAGCGCCTGGACTGTGGTCCAGCCCCCCGATTGACTCCCCTGCCCCCATTGCCACACCTGCACTCCACCCTGAGGCCCTGCCCCACCCAGCCTGTTCCCTCCAAGGCCCCGCCTCTTGCCCCGCGGCCCCACCCCTGTCACTTTTAAAAATGGAGGGTTATGCCCTCCCATGTTTTTCTTGCCTTAAGGGCGAGTGACATGGCGGAGGGGGTGGAGAGGCACAAGTGGCGGGTGGGGCCTTAGGGGAAGAAGCAGAGCGGGGGCGGGAAGAGGCGGAGCAAGGGTGGGGGCTCGGGGTGGAGTGGGGGCTGAGCGTGGGTAGGGCCACAGGGGGAGGGGTGGAGCACAGGCAGGGTCTCGTGGGGGAGGGGTGGAGTGAGGGGGGCAGGGCCATGGATCCGGGTGCCAGCTGCCTCCCCGCTTCTAGGGAGCTTCCGACACTCCTGCTCCCAGGACGCAAAGGTGGCAGGCCGGCGCACCTCCGAAAAGAGGTGACTCACATCTGACATTTGCCAGCCTCTTTGATTTTGGGGAGGATTAGCCTCCCCAAATCTCTTATATGTGCAGACCATGAGCATTTGTATGTATGTGATCATCATCTGGTGCATGTAAGTCCAACCGTCACTGAAGTTGATGTCATAGTTGGTGAATTTTTGCTGAGATCCCAGTGAATCAGTGGTAGTAATGGAAGGAGAAGCCAGGAGTCATGACTCCCTGATTTTTCCATTGATTGCAATAGGTGGTGGATCATCCCCAGAATCAGAGAGTGCTGAATGTTATGTAAATTGACACTCAGCATTAGCAATTCAACTGCGGGTGTCCTTCGATTTTATTTATGTGCAGAGCAAAGCTCCCTCCTGATTATACTAAAGTGTCTTGTTGAATCACAGCTTTGGCACCTAATAGTTTTACCTTCATTTTCAGATCCCAAATCTATTGGACTTTTCCTCTGTACTTCAGAAACCGTGCTGCAGTTGTTCTAACAGTAATTAGATTCACCATGCAGATAACATGTAAAGGGGTGCCTTATTATAGAACAGGAGAAACTAATATATATGGCCTACTTCATTCACGAAATTGTGGATCCTGCAACATTTGGCTTCCACCGCAATTTTGATTTTAATTAGCTTACTTTGCATAGTCCACAATTTTGTGTGCCTTTTGAGTATGCAGTTAGTACTGCTCCAACATTCAATGCCTGCAAAATGTGAAAGGCTAAAGTGACCGGACTCGATTTCTACAGGAGTAGTTTTAAGACGTTTCGTCTTCTGAATTTTTTATTGTACCAGCCACTTTTTTTTTAATGACCGTAATTTATTTGCAGCAAAAGGTCTGGTTATCAAAAAATTAGCAGGGCATAACCTAATACTTGAGTGTTTATATTATTCCAGCAATTTTTTTCTTAAACAAATAGATCTACTCTGGCTTTTCCAAATTACCGCTGTTAATAAAGGTCCATTATTACTTTTCTGTGATTTTCCACGTCTTGTCTGCAACTCAGCTGCAAATATTTGAAGGTCATCCCGTGATTCTTATATATATTTATTTTTATTTATATGTGTATATATATATGTAATATAGATACTTATATATAATATCGTTGGCATGGCTGAATAATGAATTGGCAAGTGACCACTGCCCCCTAGTGGATGGTTTATAGGAGACATAACCCTCCAGTACTGGACTACCACTTCTAAAAGTTTACAGTACTTTGAAAATGTAAAATCTCAAATGGAAGGGCTCACATTTCACTCAGTATTTTCTAGAATGGTTCTGTCTCGTGAAAAACTCAGCTCTGCTCTTCTGCTTTTTCTCTGTGGCTGGAATTTCTGCTTTCCCCAAACTGCAAGAGCACTTCAGTTGTCAAAAAAGCAGCAGTTTATTGCTTTGAGTTGGACGGTGCTTCAAACTTTTCTAACAATGCTTGTTCCAAAATTTCAAGCAGAGTTACCAACAGTTTAGTGTTCCACTGTATTGAGTTAAATTGTACAACAAATATTGACACTGACAATATCTATTTAGAACAAGCACCATTTGCTTTAACAATCTAGAAAGAACGGTTACATTTTGTTAAGGTTCCATTTAGGAATGATTTATAAAGGGTTAGTAAATGATGAATAGCTGTTATAAGCATGTTGCAAACATGAGAACCAGGTGTTATAGATGCTTATAAGCCCCTCAGTAGAATGCGTTACAGATGGGTGTAAACTGATCTTATAAGTGACCTGTTAGACTTTATCACAATTCATTAACTATTGATTAAAACATCTAATCATTAACTCTTTATAAACTGAACCTTAATACAAAAGTATGACTGAAAGAATCCTGTTTTTACATCATTCTTCAAATGTGACTGTCCCCAGAGGATCAAATGTTCCAGTTTGGCCAATCATAACTGACACCAGTCTTTTCATATAATCAGCTGGTTGGCCAATCTTGGCCCCATCCACTCCGATGCTCTCGAACTCCCAAGGCAATCCTCCTCAAAGGACTCCTAGCACTCCACTGAGACGGCCCAAAGGGAGGCCATTTGCCCTTAAAGTTGCTTTTTGGTTGAGGCAAATGCGTCTTTGTATTTTAAAGGAAATACGCTCAGGCCAACATTACCACCAACCTCTATGTGATCAGTGAGCCCTGGCTCTTCTCCCTGGCCTGGTGCATCGGAGTGCACTCTGTGACCACCAATGCCGTACACTCCCTGAAGGACATCAACCGACCTCTCTTCCTCATGGTAAGGGGGAAAAACAGCTCTGCTCTCTGGGAGCAAAGGACCCAAAAGACTGTCTTGGGGCTAATGGTCATGGTCAGCTGTGCCTTTTGTGGGACAACTTCATCCCTGCAGTGGGGCAGAGGTGGAGGGGAGACCCCCTCGACCAGACACAAGCTAGGGCAATGTCCTAAGTGGCATCCCTGTTTAAATGGCCCGTGTGGGCCTCGGCAGGAGTCCAGGTTTGCACCAGCCTTGTTCTCCTCTGAACTTGGAACACCTCTGCCCCTTGGGGTGCCATGGTGGCAGTGCATAGGCCCCCCTGCACCAGTAGTCCCTGAGGGAAGGGGCGAGGAATCCCCGGCGTGGCTGAAAAACACAGCTGAGTCGAGGCCTGCTAGTGCTGAGAGACTTAGGCCTTGAGAAGAGAGAAAAGAAACCAATTTTAGAGAGCCCCTGGTGAGCTGGGGCTTGCACCTACTTGAGGAGACATCATCCTGCCTACTGAGGGAGGTCTTCTGTCTAGAACAGGGGTGGGCAACCTATGGCACGCGTGCCAAAGGTAGCAGGCAAGCTGATTTTCAGTGGCACTCACACTGCCCGGGTCCTGGCCACCGGTCGGGGTGGGGGTGGGCTCTGCGTTTTAATTTAATTTTAAATGAAGCTTCTTAAACATTGTAAAAACCTTATTTACTTTACATACAACAATAGTTTAGTTGTATATTAAAGACTTCTAGAGAGAGACCTTCTAAAAATGTTAAAATGTATGACTGGCACGCGAAACCTTAAATTAGAGTGACTACATGAAGACTCGGCCCTTCTGAAAGGCTGCTGACCCCTGGTCTAGAAGCCCCCTGACCGCGCTGGTGGTCTAGGCAGGGGGTCACCTCTTGCAGCACCCTAGCTTCTTGCTCATGCATGATCTGGAGGCAGAGGCCCAAGGAAAAGGAGCACTAGAATCACCTTGCTTGGGTGGGAGAAGCTTGGGTTTTCCTCCAGCCACTCCAAGAAGCTGGTCTGACAGGCCCATGGATCTCACCTTATTCATCCAGATCCCTCCGAATACCCCACGGGGCGAAGAGGGTCTCCTGTACTGTTGGTCCCATCCATAATCTGCCCACCCTGAAGATTCCTGTTTCACAGATAGCCACAGGGCTGCTTTCAAACTCACAAACTGGATATAATCCCAGATAGGCCAAATCTGCAAAGTTTAGACCCAAACTGGGACTTTCCCAATGGTCAGAGGCCTTAGATTTAGGGATTTGGTTGTAGGGATATGGACAAAGTTCTCATCTGGAGCTTCCTGGGATTCATATCCAGTGATTTGGGGTGGGCCTGTTGCAGTGTTCCCCAAACTTTTCAGGGTCGTGCCCCCCCCCCCGTTACCTGTCTGTGCCGGGCTGATAGTGGGGCCACGACTTGTGAGGGAAGGTGGGAATGCGGACAGAGGTAAGGGGGCCTAGGCTGGGACCGCAGCTGGGGGTTGGGGCTGGGAGTGAGGCCGGGAATGGAGCTGCAGCCAGAGGCCAAGGCTGGGGCTGGGAGTGGAGCTGCAGCCGGGCCCACGGCTGGGTGTGGAGCTGCAGTGAGGCTGGAGACGGGGCAAAGCGTGGGGCTGGGAGCCTGGGCTGTGGCTGGGGGGGTGACCTGGGCCCTGCCACCCTCCCCAATGTTCCTCTGTGCCCCCCTAGGGGGCACACCCCACAGTTTGGGGACCTCTTGTCTATTGAGTAGTCAGCAGGCCAGGATTTAGGCACGGGCTGAATGGTGACATCGCAGGTTGTGTTTTGTCTTGGCGCTGGTACAGGCTCTGTCTGTGTCCAGTCGCCTCACTAAAGGATCCCCATACTAGTCATTCCAATTGAGTCCAGGCTCCTCTCTGCTGCCAGGCACATGGCAGGCCCCATCTCTGAGTACGGGGGTGAGCACTAGGCCATCCAGCAGGAGGTAACACCAAGCGAGGTGGCTGCTCCTTTCAAATGTCAACACACTCTATTTAAACATCAGCAGGAAGGTATCATGCAAGGGTCAGTCAGGCTACTCATCCAAATTGCATACAAAAATCAGATGTTTGCAAGTATTATTTAGACTAAACTCTTGCTGGTGGACATGTTCTCTGTTGTTCTCTTCCAGACTCCAAAGGAGTACAGAATAATGTGGCTTCTCACAGATGCAGTCGCAGCCCTGCTCATCTCACTCATATTTGCTCTGCATTGGTAAATATCCTGCTGCTAAAATCTCTGGGGATGTTGGGGGCCGCAAACCTCTTAGGGATGATTCAAAAGCGATGATACGCAGGGCCTGTCTACACTACGAAGTTAAGTTGACACAAGGCAGCTTACATCGACCTAACTATGTGGTGTACACGCTGCCATGCTCCTTCCATCGCTTTAACTCGCCTGCTACGCCAACATCATAAGACTATCTTGACGAGAGGCGTTATGCTTAGGGTGACGTAGTTGAGCAACGCCGTGTCAGTGTAGACGTCGGCCTCCAGGAGGGATCCCGCAATGCCAACCATGACCACTCTGGTCACCGTTTTGAACTCCTCTGTCCTGCAGCCAGGTACACAGGTGAACACCCCTCCCCTGTTAAAGCCCCAGGAAGTTTTGAAATTGCTCTTCCTGTTTGCGCCGGTGGACAACTCAAACAGCAGCTGCCCCGCTGAGCAAGCCGGCTCCATGCAGCAAAGGCGCTCCTGCCTGGAGTACCCGGGAGGTGGTGGATCTCCTGGGTCTCTGGGGAGAGGAGGTTGTGCAGGCCCAGCTCCACTCCAGCCTCGGGAATTTACTTGGGGCATGGAGGAGCAGGACTATGATAAGGACGCGTAAAAATCAAAGAGCTGCGGCTGGCATAGCAATGCAAGGGAAGCAAATAGTTGCTCTGGTGCGGATCCACAGACGTGCAGCTTTTACAAGGACGGGGCTGGGATCAGGGTGGTATTATATGGGTGGGAGGCTGGTGGGGAGAGCAGTCAGGGTGGGGATCTGGGAGCTTAGTCTCAGGCTGTGGGAAAAGACAGTACGATTTTAAGGAAGGATGAAAAGAAACCGAATTAAAACTTTCTCTGGACAAGTGAAAACAGATACCACTGGCATTCACTTTTTCACAGAGATGTAAACTGTGCAGGGTTAAATTACTGATGGAGGATGGGAAATTGATACAATTTTTGTACACCTACTGTAGATTATTCATTCAAGAAAAGAGATTTACTTCTCCTGAGGAAGGTTTTTGTGTTAAAACAAAACCTAGTTTTCAAGGCACCTTTACTTTAGTAAATTCCTGGACCGCCCTACACTCCCTGCCCCCGGCCCCCATTCCATGTGTCTTCTAGGGCTGCAGCAGTACCAAAGGCACTCCACCCTTGTGGGAGATTAAACACAACAGCCACGCACACACCCAGCTGTGAGAGCCTCAATGTGCTTGTGACGTCCCTATTCCTTCCCCTTTAAAGACACTTTCCCCTGCATGTATGAAGTTTCCCTCAGCATTACATAGGGGTATGTTTGCCGGGGTGTGGAATAAAAATCTACTTATGGAAACAGAATTTATTTTTATTATTCTCCATCACGGACAATAGTAATAGGTGCATGTGCATTGCAAGGTTCATAGCACGGTGCAAACAAACAATGCCAGGCTCAGCACGCTACGGCTACACGCATTACTTTGGCTCCATGTTAAAATGCTCCTTCAAGATCTCCCTCAGAAGAATAGCTCCCCTGTCCCCCTGTCCCTCTCCTCTTAGAGTTCTGTGTTCATAACGCACAGCACAATACTGAAGAGCAGTGCGGGATCCATGCTTTCTGACAGAGATGGCTGGCTCGCAGGTTACCAGAGCAGTTGAAATGTGGCTGGAAACCTACAAGGATGCCCAAGGAATGATGGGATTGAGAAACCTGCATCGTGGGATGCTGAACTTGCCCCTATGAGGCATTGCAAACCCTTCCCAAAGCACCGTGTGGCCAGTTGCACAGTGGGATAGCTACCCATGGTGCACTGCTCATTGTCGATGCAAGAGCTGCTACTGTGGCTGCGCTCCCCTGACACAAGGAGCATCGTATGGCCATGCAACAGCGGCTTAATTACAGCAAAAAGAAAAGGAGTACTTGTGGCACCTTAGAGACTAACCAATTTATTTGAGCATGAGCTTTCGTGAGCTACAGCTCACTTCATCGGATGCATACCGTGGAAACTGCAGCAGACTTTATATATACACAGAGAATATGAAACAATACCTCCTCCCACCCCACTGTCCTGCTGGTAATAGCTTATCTAAAGTGATCAACAGGTGGGCCATTTCCAGCACAAATCCAGGTTTTCTCACCCTCCACCCACCCCCACAAATTCACTCTCCTGCTGGTGCTAGCCCATCCAAAGTGACAACTCTCAAATAAATTGGTTAGTCTCTAAGGTGCCACAAGTACTCCTTTTCTTTTTGCGAATACAGACTAACACGGCTGTTCCTCTGAAACCTGTTAATTACAGCAGTGGCTGTACATCGCCAGAGCTCAACTCAACTTTGTAGTGTAGACATAGCCTAATTCTGCCTGGTTGCCATGCAGGGGAGTGAACTAGCTGACCTGTCCAATCCAAACAGGCCTTTAATTTGCAGTGTCTCGTCCTTTTCAGCCAGTAGCCTGGCTTTCCCCTTCACATTTCTTAACCCAGCTCTTCCTTTTCATGCCGGGGCCAAGCAGTTTGGCCCCTTCACTGGGACCATGCGTCCCTATCACGTTGGTGAGTGAATGGCTCCTGTCTCACCTCCATCCCCCATCCCAGCCTCCAGCTCTTCCTCCTCCTTCCCCCTTTCTTGTCTGCTGTCCAGCTCAGCTTGTCACATTGCCTGAATGTCGATTGTAAGCTCTGCAGGGCAGGGGCTGCGCTTTTGATCATTTCCTGGGACACCTCACACACTTCCAGGTGTTCAGCTGACAGCAGTCTCTGCAGCTGGCAGCTGGAGGGACCCTCAAAGCCCTGCTAACATTCAGTCGGCGTTTAACAGCCCGGGACAGTCTTGGACTTAGGCTTCTAAGTCACCTAGGCGCTTTTGAAAAATGTGACCTTATTTGTATCGTGTTAGCACCCCGTGGACTCAATCATAGATTGGGCCCCTGTTGTGCTAGGTGCTGTACAAATGCAGAACAAATCCAAGAACCAACAGCTGGGCACATCAGCGACGCAGGGGTGGCACACAAGGAAATCCTGAGACAATACCGGGGAGTATGAGCCGCAGTGGGCTCAGTGCACCAGCTGCCTGACCTAGTGTTCAAGCTCATTGCTTCACTGCTGCTTGAACTCTTTCCAGGTGGAGAGAGAAGGGCTTCTCCTGTTGTTCAGATGACAGCGGCGTAGTGCTCGAGAACGGTACATACAACAAATTCCGAACAGGTGAGTCCCACGCTCGTGGGGGTTGTGGCTCCAGCACTCTGTACCGAGTCCAGCATGGAACCTGGCTTGGGGCTTGTCTAGATGAAAGATTAGTGCCTGGCCAGCTGGGGTGTAAATCTACAGCACCCTAGCCTGCTGCATGCTGACTGTCCACATGTACTCTGCTGCCACTCGCTAAACACTCCCATTGACCTCCTCCCGTTTCAAAGCAGAGTAGATCAAAGCACACTAGGGACCGTTGTGAATGGGGCAGTGAACAGCAGGCTAGTGCGCTGTGGATTTAGTGCCCAGCAAGCTGGGGGTATAACTATTTTCTAGACAAGCCCTTACGCTCTTCGTTCACTTACACCTTAACACTGGCCATGCCCATGGTTACAAAGCACTACAACGGTCTATGGCAACGGCTCAAATAGAAATAAGTCACCAGGACCACATGGTATTCACCCAAGAGGTATGAAGGAACTCAAATGTGAAATTGCAGGACTACTAACTATAGTCTGTAACCTGTCATTTAAATCAGCTTCTGTACGAAGTGACTGGAGGATAGCTAATGTGACACCAATTTTTAAAAAGGGCCTCAGAGGTGATCCTGGCAATTACAGGCCATTAAGCCTGATTTCAGTACCAGGCAAATTGGTTGAAACTATAGTAAAGAACAATATTATCAGACATATAGATTAATATAATTTGTTGGAGAAGAGCCAAAATGGTTTTTGTAAAGGGAAATCATGCCTCACCAATCTACTAGAATTCTTTGAGGGGGTCAACAAACATGTGGACGAGGGGGATCCAGTGTACTTAGATTTTTCAGAAAGCCTTTGACAAGGTCCCTCACCAAAGGCTCTTAAGCAAAGTAAGCTGTCATGGGATAAGAGGGAAGGTCCTCCCATGGACTGATAACTGGTTAAAAGATAGGAAACAAAAAGTAGGTATAAATTGTCAGTTTTCAGAATGGAGAGAGGTAAATAGTGGTGTTCCCCAGGGGTCTGTACTGGGCCCAGTCCTATTCAACGTATTCATAAATGATCTGGAAAAAGGGGTAAACAGTGAGGTGGCAAAATTTGCAGATGATACAAAACTACGCAAGATATTTAAGTCCCAGGCAGGCTGCGAAGAGCTACAAAAGGATCTCACAACTGGGTGACTGGGCAACACAATGGCAGATGAAATTCAGTGTTGATAAATGCAAAGTAATTCACATTGGAAAACATAATTCCAACTATACAGATAAAATGATGGGGTCTAAATTAGCTGTCACCACTCAAGAAAGGGATCTTGGAGTCATTGTGGGTAGTTCTCTGAAAACTTCCACTCAATGTGCCGCGGCAGTAAAAAGAAAAGTGAACAGAATGTTGGGAATCATTAAGAAAGGGATACTGCGTGCAGATGTGGTCACTCCATCTCAAAAACGATATATTGGAATTGGAAAGGGTTCAGAAAAGGGAAACAACAATGATTAGGGGTATGGAACAGCTTCCATATGAGGAGCAATTAACAGGACTGGGACTTTTCAGCTTGGAAAAGAGACGACAACTAAGGGGGGATATGATAGAGGTCTGTAAAATCATGACTGGTGTGAGAAAGTAAGTATGGAAGTGTTGTTTACGCCTTCTCATAACACAAGAACTAGGGGTCACCAAATGAAATTAATAGGCAGCAGGTTTAAAACAAACAAAAGGAAGTATTTCTTCACACAACGCACAGTCAACCTGTGGAACTCTTTGCCAGAGGATGTTGTGAAGGCCAAGCCTATAACAGGGTTCAAAAAAGAACTAGATAAGTTCATGGAGGATAGGTCCATCAATGGCTATTAGCCAGGATGGACAGAGATGGTGTCCCTAGTCTCTGTTTGCCAGAAGCTGGGAATGAGCGACAGGGAATGGATCACTTGATGATTACCTGTTCCGTTCATTCCCTGTGGGGCAGCTGGCATTGGCCACTGTCGGAAGACAGGCCACTGGGCTAGGTGGACCTTTGGTCTGACCCAATATGGCCGCTCTTATGTTCTCAAAGCACAGCCTCTTACATTGTCCATGAGCGCTATAGAGTACCCTAATATTTTGCAACCTCTTTAGTCTGCTCCATAATTTTGCCTGGGACACAGATTTACAGTGTAACTGGGTTGGTGGTTCAACGAGAACAGAGCTCAGGAGGTACAGTCATGTTGGACTTAGGTATTCTGTATAAAGCACACACTGATAATACAACATTAAGGCCATGACTTTCAATGCCTAGGAGTCAGGAAATGGGAAAAGTTTTGGTTAGCTCCTCCACACTGCACATACTGTACTCTACTAGTTAGAGGTGCATCTAAATGTACACACCAAAAAGCACCTGATTCAACGCTCATTTACACCGATTTTACTGCACTGTAAGTCCTGTGATTTTGATGGTGTTACATCAGTGAAAGCCTGAAGTTAACTGAGAGCTGCGGCAAACATTACAGCTCGGTGAAACATTCACAGCTGAATGCCCCAGACTGCCAGGAGCTTGGGATGGGAGAAATTGAGAATTGTAAGGTCTCTGCCAAACCAGCAAACCTCTGACACCTCAAATTAGCAGGGGCTTTTGCAGCCTCATTTGTCTTTTGAGCCCTCAAATGAAAACAAAATGGCGAGGGCTTGAAAACCTGGGTACAACGATGTGACTAAAATAACCCCCTGGGACACTCAGAAGAAAACGTTGAGTTGTTTTCAATGCCCACTGCTGATTGACCTGGGATGCCACCCACACATGTCCGTGGGCAGTTTCTGTGGTTGAACAAGTCTCCTCTTTCCAGAGCTCAATGATCTGCCAACTGTCGTGGCCTGAGAGAGCAAGGCCAGCGGCGTGGTGCTGAGGTCCCACCTGTCATCTGGAGACCAGCCCGTCCCAGGCTGGGAAGGAGCTATGGCACCATACAGACACTAAATTGGGATCAAGCTGGAGAAGCCAGGTGCTGCTGTGCCATTAGCTGGAGGCCTGTTGGTCAGAGCACTGCTTGTACATGACACTGGCGGTGGAGTTTGGATGAGCCTGAAAGGCCTTTGCTCCCACGCAGAGGGCAGCGAGCCTCTGGAACTCAGTTTGATGGCTATGAAGTGCCCTTCCCTTCAGAAATGCCTAAGACTCTTTCCGTATGCCTCTCCCCAGTGGGAGGCCCAGGGCCTGCTTGGGATGGTGGCTGGGTGGGCGAGCAGCTGTAGCGGCCGGCTGTTGACAGATACAAGGCAGGACCCTCCCAGCAGAACTGAATCTGTCTCTGTGCGATCGCTGGCCTTTAACACTGGGAGAGTCACCTGGAAACACGCCTTTTAATAAGTGGATTTAAAGCTGCTATTGGTTTAAGTATTTTTGTATGGAGGAAATAAAACCCACCTGCGGAGAGAGAGTCTGTCCGGCTCAGTGAGTTCACCGGGAAGGGAGAGTGGGGGGCCCAGTGTGTCGAAAAGAGCATGTCTTGCCCCCCTTCTCAGCAGTGAGGGGGGCCTGGATACAAGGGTACCACAGCATGAGGGATGAGGGGAGCCAGACACCCCCTGGCCTCCTGTGTGCCATCAGGGGGTGATGGTGGAATAATGGGCCTGACCCAAAGTCCACTGGAGCCAATGGGCCTCTTGCCAGTGATCTCATGAGGCTCTGGCTCAGCCCAGCCACAGAACATGGCTCCACTAGCCCTTCTCTGCTGCAGAGCTGGGAGCCAGGAGGGCGGGGTCCCAGCAGTGGCTATGGAAAGGCTCAGCTGCCACTTGGCTGCGCGCACACTCCCCAGGACTCAGCCCGGGGAAAGGGAGCAGCACAGAGTGCAAACCTACAGCCCGCAGCCGGACACCCCGTTACACGTAACAAAGAGAACCGGGTGTGTCAATCCCCTAGGCAGCTTACATTGGGAGGCTGGCCTGCAAGGCACAGTAACTGCTGCACACGAACCGTCTGTTCCGTTGGCTGCATTGTACACACAGTAGCTGGCGCTTGCTTGCTTTCCTTCCTTCACTGAGGCTCAGTCCCCCCACAAGCTGCCCGTGTTGAACCAGAGGGGCTGGACTTCGTCCCTGCGAGGAGACTTTTCTTTGCTCCTGGACAAACACACAGGCTTTACGGTGCATTTAAAAAAAACCAGACTATTGAAATACTATGATCAGCGTGGGTGTTGGTAAGACAAGGAGTTTCTCCAGGTAGTCAATAGCCCAGAGCCTGGGCTGCATGCAGCATGTGTGTCTGCCCCATCCAGCCTCAGCACATCCATGTATGGCTGCCCTATGCCATGCCGGTGGGGCTTTAACATCCTCTCTATGCTGCTGCTGGGAGGGGGCAGGGCGAAGATCTTGTGAGGGCTGGTGAAGGGTTTGCCAGGTCATAGAGTCCTGTATTTCTCACAGACAAGGTAGAGCACAGACAGGGGTGCCCATGGATGGTGCATGACCCTCCTGCCCTGCCCCTTGTGTCCGAGACCCCTGAAACCTCCACCCCCACAGCTGGAGCCCTGCCCCCTGAGCAGCAGGAGGTGTCCCAGCCCGTCCGCCCCATCTGCCAGCCAGCCCACCGCAGTCGCTCTGGCCAACCCAGCCACCCAGGCTGATGGCTGGCCCAAGCCCCAGGCCACCGGCTGGAGCTGAGGCCCCACTGGCTTCAGGGGAGCGAGGGCGGGGCCTCAGGGCAGAGCATGAGGTGAACCATGGCTTGGGTTAGGGGAGGCTTACTTCCCCTGGCCTATGATACCTGTGGTCCATGGGGGTGGTGTAAGGGGTTAGCCCATGCCAAGGTGCATCACCCCTGCTGTGGTGGGGGGGTTTGAGAGCTGGGGAGTTGGTTTCCTTGTCAATCTCAGGAGAGAGGCCAAGAAAGGTAGGTAGGGTAGCTGGTTGTGGGTTTACTGCAGTGGGGCCCACTCCGTAGCACTGGCCTTCGCTTTAATGGGGTCTGCTGTAGGGGAATCCCTTCTTCTCTGGCTCTCCTCTTTAGAAGGCATTTTATAACTGTGCCCCACCTCACCTTTTTAAAATCCAGATTGCTGATAGCACATGATGGGAGTCGCTAAATGCAGCTTTGCAATAATCTGACGAACCATGTGCACATTTCCCAGGTTTAGGCCATAACCGTGCATTTGAACATATGCTGATGCATGCTGTAAACTGTAATTGCTATTTTAAATAAACTTTAGCTCACACAGTCTGGTGCTGTTGCATTCGAAGTCAGCAGGTGTTCCACATACAAGCCTCAGATTGGGAGGAAAACATGGCGATACTTTATGGGCCCAACCTTGTGCTCCATAGGCAATCCCTGAATAGCTGCATGTTTCTGCTAAATAAAACTGCCAGCACTGAGAGAGTCAATATTATTATTGCTATTTTAGCATCAGTCATTAGGTTTCAGAGCCAATGCTCCGTTGAGCTGAATGGAGGAGGGCGCTGCACTATAGGTTCAGGCCTGGCTAACTGCACAGGGGAAATTTTTTCTTTGCCTCTTTAAGAACTATTTTTTTTAAAAAAAACCCAAACTATCAGTATCTATAGAACCAGATGGGGGCCAAAGGCCCTGCACTATGGCATACAAGTACATACCAGCTCAGTTTTCGGGCAGGCAGGAGATTGGTAATGGTGCTGGTTTTTCCCTTAGCCCTTCTGCTGTAAATGATGCCCAGAAGCCAAGGGGGTAAGTGTTGGATTTATTTTTATAGCAATCATCATTCGCCCCATTGTCACAGCTCTTTTATTTTTGCAGAGCAAGGCCCAATGAGACTGTTAAGCTCATGGATGGTAGGTTGACCTCCTGCTCAGCACAGGCCGTAGAGGTTCACACGCATAGCATTTAGAAAGCCATCCAAGCATGACTTAAATGCCAGGATCTAGCAGATCCACCACAGCCCTTTGTAATCTGTTCCAAGGGTTAATCATCCTCTGGGATGCTGGAAGCCCATGTGCCAGTGTAACACTGACAGATTCCGGTTGTCGGGATCGAACCTGCGACCTCTGGAGCTTAGTGCATGAGCCTCTACCGCATGAGCTAAAAGACAACTTTTATCTCTCTCTGCTCAGTGCCACTAGATGGGACAGCACACCACACCCAGAATGGTGTGTGGGTTACACCAGCTCATGCCAAGGCCCCTAGGCCTAACTGACCAATGCATAGCTGGAAACCAGTCTGGCTTACCTGTGTGTTAGCGTTGTTAGAATAGATGTTATGTTGCTAAGAATGTGATTAGTATTGAGACTTGATGAAGTGATTGTAGGATGCTGCACGCCTTGGTCTCACTTATAACGTCTGCAGTCCATGGTGCAAAGTGACGCAGAGAGTTTGCATTGTAAACCTCTGTAACCGTGTAACTCACCAAACAGGAAATAAGCATTACCGGTAATTAGCGTAAAGTGTTGGTCCTGCACGCACGACGTCACATTGCAACCAACCGAGCCAGTATGAAACGTCAGAGGACAAAGACTTTGGTGATTGCCGCCCCTTGCCCCCCCCGCCCCCTTCCCCACACACACACACACACACACACACACACTCTCTCTCTCTCTCTCTCTCTCTCCATCAGTTTGAACTGTGGGGAAGGGAATTAAAAAGGCCTCATAATATGTTTACCTGCTTTAACTGTGTACATAATTAATTAACTCAGAAAAAGAAATGAGCGTTACTTATTATAGGCTGTTGTGAAGGCCAAAACTCTAACAGGGTTCAAAAAAGAACTAGATAAATTCAAGGCAGCTAGGTCCATCAATGGCTATTAGCCAGGATAGGCAGGGATGCCATCCCCCTATGCCCTGGCTGTCCTTAGCCTCTGATTGCCAGATGCTGGGAGTGGATGAATCACTCGATAATTGACTTGTTCTGTTCACTCCCTCTGAAGCAGCTGGCACTGGCCACTGTTGGAAGAGAGGATACTGGCCTAGATGGACCATTGGTCTGATGCAATATGGCCGTTTTTAAGTTGTCTTTGGTGAGAGTTTTGGGGTGCCACTGACCTGAGATAAGTGACTGGTCCTATGGGACTGGGAGTACCCTGAATAGTGTTTGGTGTAAGGGACCATCTATCACAAAGGCAGCCTTACCTTGTGGGGAGAGAGAACCCGGAGTGCCCAAGGGGCCTGTTCGTGACTCCATGCTAAGGCTGTTGAGGAGTTCACACTTGTTACTTGGTTGGTGAACTCTTAAGTATAGAACTCACAACCAATTGGGGGCTAGTGTCGTGACAGTCTGCCCGAAGGTGGCACCCATGTTTTTGAGCCCCCTCCAGACAGCTTGACAACCTCAGTGTTAAAAATTTGCACCGTATGTCTAGCCTGAATGCGTCTAGTGTTAGCGTCCAGCTGCTGGAGCTTGTTTCGGCTTTGTTTGGTAGACTGACGAGCTCCCTACTCTCAGTTCTCTCTGTGTATGTACTTACAGACCATGAACAAGTCACCGCGTAGCCATCTCTTCAACGAACGGAACTGCAAAGAGCCTCTCACGAGTCCTTCTATTCTTATTTTTTTTATTAGCGTATTTCACACAGACGTAAGTTTTCATGTTACATTGCGTGTGTGAATATAAACAAACAGCCACTAATACACACAAGGTATGACACAGACCCACACACACAAAAACCCCAAAGGGACTTCTGAAACTGAAACACACGCTCAGGCTAATAGCTGCATGTTTGGGGTGAGCGCCAGGCTGCTGCTTGCATGACCCGCACCGTGTTGAATGAGTCGAGGTGGCACAACCGTGGTAGCGTTGAAACCAGTGATCGTCTTTTACGGAGTACAAACGGAGCAAGAGTAATGAATGGCTGGGGCCTACTGCAGCCTGCAGAGCCAGGCAACGGGAAGGGCAAAATAACAGGGGGCTCACAAGAGTGCAATACGAACCATTGCTGCTAGGGGTGTAGCGGAAAAGGGCCACGAAAGATTGATTTGGGTGACCTAGCAGGCTGAGTTCTGACCCCCATATTGGTCGTACTCCAGGGAAACGCCACTGACATCAGTGAATCGCCCCTATTTACACAGGCGGAAAGTGGTTCAGAACCAGGCCAAAGTTGCATCCTCTGCCTTCAGATGTCTATGTGCAGCCCCTCATGCATGTCAAATGCAGGAACAGTGGAACAACAGGGCCCAGTGTCACTGTTTTACGTATGGTCCTGGGCAGCTTGTTTAGGAGATAATGAAGAAGTTAATTTGTGCACTGCTGTGTGCGAAGTCCAGTGATGGACAGTAAGACAGTGCAAATGTCGTACCCGTGTTCTCAAGTGCTGAGCGAGGCAGAGAGCGGTGGGGAAGAGGGAAAGGTCAGAGGAAGACAGTTGAGTGTTGGGACGAGCAGCGTGAGAATGCAACACCGATTGTTCTGGATTGGGCTCGTATGAGGCAAATCAAAGGTGTTGAGCCAACTAAGCACATTTCTGCTGAGACCCACCCAGTGTTAGTGACACCAGAATCAAAACTCAACCTCAGCTGATTCTTGTAGGCCCAGCTGCTGTCACAGCCCCTTGAGATCATGCCTTTCAAGCGCTGGTTGCTGGGAACCAACCATACAACACGACTTAAATTTCATTCACAGCATCAGCCACATCCTCCCTTTAGTCGGCTACACACAACTCCCTGTTTGATGCCATGACACCCAAGTCTGGGCTACTGTCCTTTCAGAGCTGCGTGCCCAGGCTTGTCGATGCTGTGCCTGGTGGCGGAGCTGACTGACAGGTGGCGGCTTTGGGTTGCTAACCAAGGGCATGATCCAAAGCCCACTGAAGTTGATGGAAAGGCTCCCACACAAATGATCTGTTCGATTGAACCGTGGAAGCTACAGGCAGAAAAGATCAGTTGTGCCACTAACTGTTCTAGTCACCGACGCAGGAGATGCCCTCTTTGACTCAGAGTTCAGGGCAGAATTTTGGTCCAAACCACCTTGTTGAGCAGTGGCGTGGCCCTTGCTGCTATGTATGTTCTAGGGCCCAGTACAGTGAGCCTGGGTGGTTTAGCTGTGTTCATATCACAGCAGTGTAAGGCCTCCTAAAAACACACAGTGACTGTCTACTCTCAGCTGAAACGCAGTGATGCTAGGAGATGCAGCGGAGAGCGAATGCTGGGATCATCTGTCAGGCTGAGGTGGGCATAGCCTGTGATCTCAGGGGCGAGGCACTGAACACAGGAGCTGGCATCCTCCTAAGTTTCTCTGCTTTTCAGTAGCGTTCTCCTGCTAGCCCCCAATTAATGAACTTTGCATCAGGAACTAGGCCTATGTTTATAGCCAGGTCTAATTATTCAACCTTCCTTTGCCACAATGGGTCAGAGCTAAAGTTAAAAATCAGAGGTGGGGCCGAGCCACAAAGTTCAGCTCCTAGGGGGCTGGCCGGGGCCAAAGTTTTAGGTTAGTCTACTGCAGAGATGGGAGACGGTCCCAGAATTTGGAAGCTTCCCATCCCCATCAGAGCATCCCACCTGAAGCAAACCAGGAAATGCAGAGGGTAAATAGTAAGCAGCAACGTGACACAGAACACATACTTGTTACAGCCTAGCAGACAGCAGCGGAGGTGCAGAGGACGATGGGAGGTTTGTCTGCAGACACGGTTTATTTTTCTTATACACGGGCTCTGCTTTCCCTCTGGATGTCCTGCTATTGTTATAAAGTGGCTGTGGAACAAATCCATTCTGCAGCGTTTCACACAGCACAGAATGGCCTAGCCAACATTGTCCACCTCTCAGGACCTAAAGCCACAGTCAGGCTTCCAGCTAAATGCCTGATCCTGCAAGGTGCATTCTGCGGGCAGAGGGGGCAGGGTCAGCTGTCTTTAGCAGCCTAGTTTCCATGCTGCCAAGTAGGGATTTAATGCTGAACTTTAGGCCACCCCTAATTAGAACCGAGTGACCTCTGAACACTCAGTCTCATCCTTTTGACAATGGGGCGCTGGGTGTGTGAGCGGTTCTGTTGGGGGAAGCCTTTGGAGCTGTGTGGGGCCTTCCCCAGAGCCAGCCTCCCAGAAACCGTCGTTCTCTTTAAAAAATAAATAAATACAAGAATAAGAAACGAAACCTTTAAATATCTCCAACATTGTGCGCCCGTCTCCCATCATCGCTTTGCTGTGGTACAGGCTGTTCAATTAGGATTAAGAAGAAACAAACCAACCACTATTTTAAATGCACTTTTTCCCTCGGCTTTTTTTAGAACAAATGGATTTCTTTTTGTTCTGTTGTAATGTCAAGATACCCCCAGTAGAGTGGATGGGATTTCTCTTCTCAGTGAAGCAGGGTTAGGTGACTGATCTGCAAATCTCAGATGCCCAGAACTTCTCCAAAGCCCTTAACGGCACCCTGACCATCTTCCCCTTTTTAAAAATGACACTCACAACTTTTTCCTACAATCCTTTGCAAACTGCAGTCATTTGGTTTGATAGTAAACATCCCGCTGGAGTTTCTCTGTTGATCAGTCACTGTCTGTCACCTAGAAAGCTGAGAAGTTTAAAACAGGGCTTACTAGGGAGGAGGGGGGAATTGGAAGTCAGCATCACAGATAGTCATCCTCACTGGAAGGGGAAATGGGACTCGAGCCCTCAAGGTCAGAGTCGGATGAGCTTTCTGATGGGGTCCGGATCATCTTCCACATCTGGGCAGAAAAGGTTCGGCCCCAGCTGCAGGGGTATCCCACAGGCCTCAGCTGGTGAATTAGCTCCATGGCCACCTGCCAGTGGCTTCTTTCAGTTCACTTGCTGCTGCCCTTTGCACTCCTCTGTTTGCTCATGGCTGTTAACATCTGACTGATGTACGAGGTCAAGAGGTCATCCATCTTGTAGCCCTGGTAGGAAGTTATGAGAGATCAGACACATCACCCAGACAGCATAACTGCTGGTCGCCGGATCACATCCCTTGAATGCCTTTGGTATGAACTATTACCAGGCTCGTCAGCGACCCACCTCCGCGTCCCTACCACCACAACCTTGAACCTTGCCTGGTAGAGGCCTCGCCCTTTGACAAGAACCAGGGGACAGTCAGTCAATGAAAAGATGGCAAGTTCAAAATCAATACAAGGAAATACTTTTTCACACGCGCATAATTGGACTGTGGAAAACTCTGCCACAGGAAGTTGTTGTGGCCAGGTTCAAAAAGGGTTTTGATTATTATATGGATATCAAGAATCTCCAGAGTAATTATAATTAATGGTGATAAATATTGGAAGGGATATAAACCTCATGCTTCAGTGCTTAAGCTAATCTCTACTTATTAGAGATCAGGGTCAGACCTCATGTGCAAGCAGATTACCCCATGTCAGTTTACAGTGGGGTTCTTCCATCTTCCTGTGTAGCAGCCGGTGCTGGCTATGGCCAGAGACAAGATACTGAACTAGATGGAGCTCGGGTCTGATCCAGTCTGGCAATTCCTCTGCTCCGATGGGGGCAGAGAGCTAAAAACCAGACTGTGATGCTCTCCCGTCACCCAAAGCAAGCCATGACAGAGTATCACTGACTCTGGTTCACTATGGGATGGTGGGCAGAGAAGCTTGGTACTGGATTTAAGACCTGAACTAAGTCTAGAGCATGCTAGTCAGTTCCAGAGTGCACAGCACCAGATTGCTATGGTGGTGATGCTGCCTGTTCGGCTTGCTATAAAGCACCTGGTGACTAACCTGGCTGAACATTCAGAGCCCTCACCCACAGACAAGGGCCGTCAGTCGGGGTAACAGGCTAAGCCATTACTACTGCCCTGGGCAAAGCTGAAATGGACTCTATGTGCCAGTCCTCTGCTGGTGTAAATCGGTGCAGCTCCCCTGACACCAGCAGAGGGTTTGGCCCTTGTGAGTACGTAGCACAGCTTATGGCCTCTGTTCCTGCCCTCACAGCCAGGGAGTGAATAAATGAATTTATCCTGCACACTTGGCCACCTCGCTTGCCTTCTTCCCATCCATCCATCTCCACAGGATTTAGTCCAACATCCCAGGCCTTTGAGCAGCTTCAAACAGCTGCAGTTTCCTTTTCAATCAGCCGGCTCCAGAAACCTGCCCCTCCCCCTCCAAAATGCAGAATTACTTCCAACACTGCCCCTGCCTGAAGCCCGATTTAGTCCCGCACCAGTAACAGCTGTGCTAGACCCAGTGATGTCTTAGCCGTAGCTTGCAGGGAAGCAGGGACATATTTAGTGAGCTCACTAATTCTCTGCCGCACACTGCCGTTCTTCCATTTCAAAGCCCGTTGGCCCAGACGCTCGGACACAGGCAATGTGACACGAAAAGAGGATTTGAACCCAGGGTGCGGCTTTGGAGGCTCAGCCTTCAGTTAGATCCCCCCATCTTGCTCTCTGTGCTCAGCGACTGAGCGAGAGCCCTGAACTCTCCTTACCAGGGACGTTTCACAGAGCAGTTTGCTTCCCCGCACCAGGTTGCCAATGGTGATGTGAAAGTACGTGTTGCCGCTGCTCCAGTTGGAGATCTTGGTGAAGGGGTGAGTCGTGAGAATATCCTAAGAGGTGCAGAAGGACAGTCAGATACTTTGAACATATGCTGAATCCCCAGCGGCTAACCCCTCATTTCCCTCTGGGCTTCCCACCCCAACAAACCAAATGCATTTCCTGAGGTGACATGGTCCCACCAGAAACGGAGAGGGGGAGAGATCAGTGGGGGAGAGATCAGTGGGGGTTCTTGCCTTTTTCCTGTAACCCACAGTCGCTGTTGGAGACAGGCCCGAGGTCTAGAGGGACCATGGGTCTGAGCCACTAGGCAATTCTTATGCAGGGCTTACGCAGGAGGTCATCTAAGTTTGGCCCCCTCTCCGGGTCTGAGCCACAGCTCACTGCCAACAATGAAGGACTAGGAAAGGAACTGGTGCGTTATCCAGGCTAGGTTTCCATGTCCCAAGCAATGGTGCTCCTAAGCCAGAGGTGGGCAAACTACGGCCCGTGGGCCACATCTGGCTCGCAGGACCGTCCTGCCCGACCCCTGAGCTTCCAGCCGGGGAAGCGAGCCCCTGGACCCTCCCCTGCAGCCTCAGCTCACAGAGCCACTGTGCTCTGGGCAGCTGGCTGTGGCCGGGCATCGGGGCTGCCAATACTGCTGCTCTGAGCAGCATGGTAAGGGGGCGGGGAGCAGGGGGGATTGGATAAGGGGCAGGGGTCTCGGGACAGTCGGGGACAAAGAGCAGGGGGCAGTTGGATGGGGTGGAGGTTCAGGGCTGGGCGCGGTCAGGGGACAGGGAGCGGTTGGATGGGGAAGAACGGTCAGGGGATGGGGAATGGGGGGGTTGGATAGGCGTGGGAGTTCCAGGGGGGCTGGTCAAGGGGCGGGGGTGTGGATAGGGGTTGGGGCAGTCAGGGCACAAGGAGCAGGGGAGGTTGGACAGGGGGTGGGATCCCGGGGGGGGAGCAGTTAGGGGCGGAGGGTCCCGGGAGAGGACAAGGAGCAGTGGGGGTTGGATGGGTCAGGAGTTCTGAGGGGGGCAGTCAGGGGGCAGGAAGTGGGAGGGGTCGGATGGGGGCGGGGGCCAGGCTGTTTGGGGAGGCACAGCCTTCCCTACCTGGCCCTCCATACAGTTTTGCAACCCCGATGTGGCCCTTGGGCCAAAAAGTTTGCCCACCCCTGTCCTAGGCCTTCTGCTCTGGGATGACCATTACACAGCGTAATGTGGCTCAGCCTCCGGAAGCTCTTTCTGGTAGTCAGCCTAAATTGACCATGTCTTCATTTCATCCTATCTGGCCTAACTGTAGCCCCTGATGCCACCCTAAACAATCCCCTGCCTTGCTGTTTACAAACGGCAGCCGTCATTTGTCTCCCTTCCTCATCATTTAGCTAGGCAGGCTACACACTCCTGAGATGTGTGTACCTAACACCACTTTCCATTAAACATAAGAGCCATTTCGCTAGGGTGACCATATTTCCTAAAGTAAAAACGGAATGGCCTTGGGCTTGCCCGAGCTGCCCCCCCTGCCTGCAGGGCTCACCAGAGCTGCCCCCTCACTGCTGCCTGGGGCTAGGGACGATCCCCCTGAGCTCTGCGCCACCCATGGCTCGGGTTGACCCCCCCGTCAAGCTCTGTACCTCCCGCAGCTGGGGCTGAGCCCCCGAGCTCCTCTGCCTGGCCCCTCACGTCACTGCCCCTACAACGTTCCTCCGCGCCCCCCTAAGGGGGGCAGCGGACCCAGCTTTTTTGGTAAATTTGGCATTTGTTCGTTTGCTCTTCCCAACTGATCAGTTAGGAACAGCAAACAGGACAAAGGCCCGTTTTTGTCAAAAAAGTCGGAATGACCAGCACAGAGCTTAAAAAGGGGACTGTCCCGGCCAAAATGGGACGTATGGTCACCCTACATTTTGCACACAGGGCTAGCTGGGGCTGGGCCATGTGCAGCTGTTGGGAGGCACAAAAGCACAACATAAAGGGAACTGCCTCTGCACCAGGAGAGGGTTTGCACATCCAATCGCTGCAATCTTTGCACTCAGGAGAGCAAACAATCCCAAGGGGAGCAGGGAAAGAGGTGAGAGAGGGGGAGCAATAGCTCTGCCCTCTGTCACACTAGCCAGCTGAGCACACGGGGTATCATGCTGCAGCACCCAAAGGGATACTGCACATCAGGGAGGTCCAGGCAGGATTGTGGCTGGGGCAGAGTGCATCTGCACCCTCACAATGGACTCATGTGTGCAAACCTGGCCCATGGCACTTGCAGTGCAAACAATGGCAGGAGCGGTGAGTCCCACCTTGTGTCAGCGTGTCCCTTTCAGAAACCCCAGAGTCACGGCCAAAGTGTTCAGACTTCCACCCAAGTGGCCTGACTTTTCAAGGTGCTGAGTGCCCACAGCTCCTGGCGACCTCACAAGAAGCGGAGGAGACTCAGTACCTTCAAGAATCAGGCCATTGATTTAGATGCTTAACGTTACCCCCCCCCCCCCCAGGTTGCTAACGTTAGCCCTGGGAGGCACACCCGGCCCCGTTGCACATGGCTGAGCTTTCCGCAGGTAGTAACTGATGGTGTCTGGCTTACCTTGGTTTTGGGATCGATGAGGCTGACTCCGTGCTTGTTGATGGCAATTAAAAGGATCTCTGGGTAATTTGGCTCGGTAGTTTGCTGTTAGAAACGAGAAGAAGCAGTCACATGAAAAGGCCCAGAAGAGCGGACAACTCGCGGCTGAGGGCCCCTTCTGTCAGAGCAATGGAAGGAGCATTCTCATGGCAAGAATTCCGCTGCGTTTTAGCTCGCCCATGGGGCGCGCTCTAGTTTATCCTTTTAAGGAAGCTCAAAATAAATCATGGCCTCTTCACTGCTATGGTAACAGCCATCCAGCTAATGACGAGACTCCCCACCCCCGCCTCAAACACCTGGTGACTTTAAGGAGTAAGAGATTGGCGGCTTTAAAGTTCCTTCTTTTCCATTTCTTTCCCCGCCCAGTTTGCCAATGGAAGCAGCTGGTAGGGGAGCCATCCTGCCTGTGGACTGGGTGAGCTGGGATGCAGTGGGAAGCCCCAGGTGGCCCTTCCCTCCTCAGATCACCTCTGCTTGATGCACTGACTCTCCTGTCCTTAGTACCTCTGGTCTGAAGGAATCCTGGGCCAACTGCATCATTTCCCGTTGCTCGGCCTACGTTTGGCTTTAGGTTCCTTAGTGCTGGTCAGAGATGCTGGGCAGACAGTTCTGGAGACTCAGGGCCAGATCCTCAAAGGTATGGAGGCACCTAACTCCCAAAGGCCTCAGTCCTGCAGCCCAGAACCAATAAGGGCAGTGACAACGCAGGCTTCCCCACACACCCAGCCATTCTGCCTCCAGCTCATCCAGGAAGAATCAAGTCAAGGGGTGGGAAGCAAGGTCTTGTGGCTAGGACAATGAACTGCGACTCGGGAGACCTGAGATCCATTCCTGGCTCATCCATCGACTCCTTGGCTGTCACTTAAGTCACTTAAAACAGAACTTTCAAAAGCTCTTAAGTGGCTTAGGAGCCCAAGTCCCATTGAAAGTCTCACTCTACCCTGTGCCTCGGTTCCCCATCTGTAAAATGGCAAATAGTAGCACTGCCCTCCCACACAGAGGACAGATCCACTCATGAGTGGGAGGTCCTCTGACAATGATGAGTACCACGGAAGTACCTAATTAGAGGGAGCAGGCTGGCAAACGAGCCTACGTGGCCCAGGCAGTGGCCACCGAACAGCCAGCAGTTCTTCCCTTTAGAAATCCTTATAATCTGTCAGGGGGAGGAGCGGTGAGAACCAGCCATTTCCCGGGGTTCCTGCTCCTGCCAGGTGGCACACGCAATGAAATCTGTACCTTCACTTCAAAGAAGGCTGATCCAAATGTAGGCCACTTGAAGACAATCTTTAGGAAGGCAAGCTTGGCTTCTTCTCTTGTTTTGCCTGCATGCTTATTGAAATACGCCACAATGGACTGCAAAGGACAACATGACATTACTGAAGGGTTTGCCAGACCACCTGGGAACTAGGACATTTGAATACAAAGAGCATCATGACACACAGATATCATGTTATTCCTGCCACAAAACATCAGACTTTGCCGGCCTGTTTTAACAGAAATCCACCGTGCCCTCACCTGCTCATTCGCTATTATGCCCGTGCAGACGCAGGAGCCTGAAAAGACCTTATACTTTATTTTTCCATCTTCCAGCCAGTACAGGTTTCACTATCCACAAGTGCTTTCTCCAGGGTGAGGAAGGAGAGTCTTGTGGTTAATGTACTGAGCTAGCGCATGGAAGATCTGGATTCAATTCCCAGCTTTGATTCTGACTCCCGGTCTCATCTGGAACAAGTCACTTAATCTCTCTGTGCCTTGGTTCTCCACACATAAAACAGGGATAATCAATCTTCGCTTCCTTTGTCTGTCTTGAATGTAAGCTCTGTAGGACAGAGACTGTCTCTTACCATGTGCTTCTACAGTGCCTCACAAAATGGGGCCCTGATCTTTGCTGGGCCCTAAGCGCTGCTTCCCTATGGTGTAAGTGTAACCTACTAGTGTGAGTGAGTTACCAGTCCCACTCTGGGCATGGTTGGCAGAGCATCGATTCTGTTATGGCCCCACCTAAGGAGGTTTAGCTCAAGCTGTTGCACTCATGCTTTTAGCTCTGGAGGTCCCCAGTTCAGTCCCTGCTGTGTTGGACAGGATGGCAGCTGTCACACAAGCTTGTCGAGATGCTATACCCGCAGCACCGCTCTCTGAGCCTGGCTCGGTGTTATCCAGGCCATTCCTTACCCTTTTCCAGTCGTCCGGAGAGAGCTGCCGGAGAAGCTCCTGAGGCACCAGCTCCTTCAGGAGCTTGGGGATACTGGGGAAGTAGGACTTGTCATCCTCAAACTTCACCCTGTAGATCAGAGCTGCCAGCTGTAAGACCTCTTCCCGGGTACACTTGTGGTAGCCACGCAGGTACTTTGGTAATTCCTGCACACGAAAGCGTTTCACAAGGTAACGGGGGCGGTCACAAACATCCAGGTTCTCAAAGTCCTTTTGTCCCGAGAGACAGAGGCTGCTTGAATGGCAGCACCCAACCATCCCAAGACAAATGCCACGTAGACGCTGGCTAAGGGAAATCTAGCAGGTCGGCAGCTATAGAAGGAAGCTGCTTGAAAGCTGGCTGTGCTAGTGCAGTGATCTTCAGCCTTTTCCATCCCACAACCCAACCCACCCCTGGAACCCCCACTTAGCTGGGACCCCCTTCCCCTTCAGAAGCACTGGAAAGGCACAATGGTTGGTGGCCCTGAGGGGAAGGGGGGTTTCACGAAGTCCAGACCGAGACCCTTTGCACTACTGCGGCCAGGAATCTGGGCTCAATAAAACAGGGTCTCACCTGATCTTTGCCCCGCGTTTGAAATGAACCCAAGTCTAACAGCTTTGGGGATTTGAATGAAAAACCTGAATCTTAGCGATGGGTCCCGGGTAAAACACTGGATCTGCAGAGCCTGAGCCTCGGTGAAGCCAGATCTAAACCTAAAGCGCGACATCATGACTGGCCCAAAATGAGGGGAACCAAAACCTGCTCCTGAACTGCAACCCCGCGAGACCTGTGGATCGGCTGGACTCTGGTTCTGAGCCTGGCTCTCAGGCACCAGGCAGGCAGGCTCATCCCCAATGAGTCTTCCCCTCTGCACGGCTGGTGGCAGATGCAATGCAGCTGAGGCCTCTCCCTGCTTTATTTTACACCTGTTTGTTTCTTCCTTTGATCACCCCCCTTCTGCCCTCTCACCATGCAAGTTACAGCCAGTTCCTTGGAGGTGTAACTGACAGCACCATTTACCTCTTACAATCTTAAAGATCTCTTCAATGGCTGCCATCACAGTGATAACTAAGTGCTTCCCAGGTAAATTCAATCTATATGGGGAATTCCCCAGGGGAGTTCATGGCATTTGCTGCTGTTGACCCCTCTCTAGTTATGGAGGAATTGCCTGGGAACTGCAATATTTTTCTGAAATCATCATTGTGCTGGGGCGGGTGGAAATGTTTTGTTAAAGCACCAGCTCTGGATTACCTCGGCCACCACTAGATGCTCATCTCTCAGCCAGACTGCTTTGGCCAAGGCCATTTTAGCTCATACTCTAACACACTTTGTCACTTGTGTTGGCCCAGAGGAGCTCAGCTGTTGAGGGGGATCATTTGGAATCTAATGGCTTTTTCTTTTAGTCAAATCAAGCTTTCCAGTTCCCCTCTATGTTATATAACCTCAAAAATGATTTAAAAAGTACCCCCATCTGTCAACAAGATCTTGTATGACATAATCAGCAGGAGGCACGTTCGTGTTTGAACAACCATTTTATCAAGAATGACTGTAATCAATGGTGTGTGCGTATGAATTTCACACTTGAAAGTAGCTGGCCAGACAGTCCAGAGGAACAGAGACCTCTCTTTAGCTGCAGAACAAGTACAGCAGCGGTGCAGCATTCTGCCCTGTCTCTGCCACTCGAATCTGACCTGAGCAGATCACCTTGACATGAAAGAGATGAAAAATCTCAGGCTATCCAGAGTGCGGCTTCTCTGCTGAGACTGCCAAGAAGAGGGCGAATTAGTGCCTCTGACCCATGGTTTTATGATGGCAACCACTGTTCCCTCTAAGCTGTGTGCATGTGCACACAGATCCTAAACCCTGTGCATATGGCGAAACACCGTGCACATAAAAATTTGCACAGAAGCACAACAATTTGCACAGAAGACATTTTTTGCGCACACGGCCTGTCAAAAATTAGAGGGAACATTGATGGCGACACCTATTCAAGAGGAGCTGGACTAAGACCTCCAGTCCAGCCAGCACATGGAAACCTCTATTTGTCACTACTAGTGTGAGTTGGATTTGAGCTATTGATGTAGAAGGAGGAAGCCTTTTTATCCCCTTACTAGTTCCCCAAGTCATCCAGACCTCCCGCAGTATTGTAAACTCATGGAGTACCTGATAATAGTGGAAGATGGAGTCTGCCATTGAATCCTTCCCAGGTATGGTGTTTGTCCACAGTTTTTTCATGAAGAACACTTGGTATGTGAGAGAAGGCACTATACCTGCAAAAAGGAATCCGTTCAACATTGACTAGGCTTGTAACAAACGCTTCAACCACTAGATGGAAACCTGTATAAAAGAGACACTCGCTCCTTGGAGCAATTCACAGTCCCTGATGCAGGAGGTTCAGGGATGAAATAGCAAGAGTGTTAAAGCCCATGACTGAAGTGCATTGGCTACAGAGTGGCTGCCTAAATTGCTCTTTGACCTCTTAAGTTAGTGGTCTTCAGGCTTTCACTTAAATAAGCACTGGATTCACTTGCAAATCTTGAATGAAAGGAGGATGGATTTAATTTCATAGCAACAGCATTACAATGTATTGCGGCAGTTTCTGGAAAATTACTTGGGGCCAGTTAATGGAGCTGCATTCCAGCTAGCAAAGCAATGCTAAAAGCACAGAAAGTTTCTGCATCTGCCAAAGTCCGGACAGCAACCACAAAACTTCAACCTTCAGGGGAAGTCACTTATTTAGAGGCATGGTCTAGTTGATCTCTGCCTTGCCAGCCCTCGGCACCTGTGACCTGTCTGACCACAGAAGATTCTTGATTCCCTTAATAGAAATGGGAACAGGATTAAAGTGGATACTGTGAAATTATTGGGAGTTGTCAGGTGGCAATATAAAGTCTTAAGTAATGTAAAGACACTAAGTGCCCTCTAACTGAACGTATAAGTAGTCAGAGCTTGGAGAATTGCTGGGTGTTAGCTGTTGTGCAGTTCTTTTTAGAAGTTATGGATAGCAAGAGTAAAAGTTTGTTCTCTGCCCAAGAATGGATCATTGCTTAGGTGCAGAGTTGCTGCTGACATGATTTACATGAATATCCAAGACCCAAACATTACACGGTGCCAAACACATTACAGATGTAGTTTTCATCATGTTATGGTGGGCAAGAGGAGCCTTTTAAAAATGATTTCAATGGGTTCTATGAGACCTCCCTGGCCAGCATTCTACTTGGGAGAGGAAATGGCAGCAAAACAGAAGAGTGACATTATTACCATCTTTTGCAGGTCTTGCTTTCTTTATCCAGTCCGTAAGATGTCTGACAAAGTCAAAGAAGAAATCTCCTTCTGGGACGCTGATAACCTGTGGAAACACATTCCACTGTTAATAAAACCAACCAAACAATAGCTAATCAGAGAATTATAGGGGAGAAAAGCCTATTATGTGGGCTAGCCTAGCCCATCCCCCTGCCACTGGGGGATAATTTCTTCCAGTATGTCTTGCAGTGCCTTGCCCATGCTGGTTTTAAATATCTCAGATGGTGAGGCTTCCACAGATCTCACCATCAGAAAGCTATTGCTGACCTAGCTGTTTCTACGCTGTCCTTCACCTAATTTCATCCAGTTATTCCTAGTTATCTTCTCTTGTTCGACCCTAATCAATTCATCTCCCTTCATCTTTCCATTGCTTCTGGACAGTTCTTGTGTACCACATTTAATCCTTCCTTGTAAATTAGTCTATTCAGCAGCGTGACCATCCTCTTGCTCCCCTCTAATAGGTCACTATCTGTCTGGTCCAATATTCCAGGTCCGGCTGGACCAGAGCCATATAGGGAGGGGCTATCAGCTCCTGGCTCTGTGATGCCTTTGGTTATGCAGCTGACAATACCACTGTTCTTTGTTGTTGATCCTGTAAATAATTGCTTCAATTTATTCAACCCACAAAGCATTTATATACTTCTCTCCTTGGTCATTTGTAGCAGACTATCTGCCTTTTGGATGATTTAACCCCACAGAGGAGTAAAAAAAAGCTAACAAAATGTTAGGAACCATTAGGAAAGGGACATATAATAAGTAAATATTATAATGCCACTCTATAAATCCATGGTAGGCTCACACTTTGAATACTGTGTGCAGTTCTGGTCGCCCCATCTCAAAAAAGATAGTTTGGAATTGGAAAAGGTAGAGAGAAGAGCAACAAAAATCATTAGGGGTATGGAACAGCTTCCATCTGAGGAGACATTAAAAAAGACTGGGACTTTTCATCTTGGAAAAGAGACGACTAAGGGGGGATATGCTAGAGGGCATAAAATGATGACTGGTGCGGAGAAAGTGAATGAGGAAGTGTTATTTAAGCCTTCTCATAACACAAGAACCAGGGGTCACCCAATGAAATTAACAGGCAGCAGATTTAAAACAAACAAAAGGAAGTATTTCTTCACATAACGCACAGTCAACCTGTGAACTCATTGCCAGGGGATGTTGTGAAGGCGAAAACTATAATGGAGCTCAAAAAAGAATTAAATAAGTTCTTAGAGAATAGATCCATCAATGGCTACTAGCCAAGATAGGGATGCAACCCCATGTTCTGGGTGTCCCAAGCCTTTGACTGCCAGAAGCTGGGAGTGGATGACAGAGGATTGACCACTTGATGATTGCACTGCTCTGTTCATTCCCTCTGAAGCACCTGGCATTGGCCACTGTTGGAAGACAGAATACTGAGTTAGATGGCCTATTGGTCTGACCCAGTATGGCTGTTCTTATGTTCTACAGCAGTCTGAGATGCAACTGGCATGCAAGATGTTACAGAATTTAAGGGCACTGTCCTGCGATCCTTATGCACACCAGCCCTGCCACGGGAGTCAGGAAGGGGGGCGGGATCAGGCCTTGAAGCTGTAGAGTGGGATCTTCCAAAGTGCTCAGCCTGGATTGAAGTCACTGACTGGGGATGGGATTGATGTGAACTGGAGCAGACTTAGGCCATCGCTGGGTGCTTTGGAAAACCCCATCCTGACAGTATCATGTAGCCAGCTCCAGCAGAACCCAGTTTTGCAGCCCTCCCATCAGCTGTACACACAGCCATTAGTAACCCCTTTGACTTCAGTGGGATGAGGCTTGTGAGTAGGGGCTGCAGGACTGCCTGGCCCTTTAACTAGAAATCTCCAGAGGTCAGATGCAGGGAGGCGCTCAGGAGCAATGGACCAGGCCCTTAGGCGGTGTAAAGTGGCATAGCTCCACCGGCTTCAGCAGAGTGCCGATGATTTACACCAGCGGGACATGGCATAACAAAGGCTCTGCAACGCACAGCTGCTCAATCCGTGGCCGATCGCTTTGTGCGCCGCTCACCTTGTCAGAGATTTTGACAAAGAGGCTGAAGCCCTCCGATGACTTCAGCAGCAGTCTGCTGGAGATGTTCTGGCAGAAATCCTTGGCTTTAGTGCTGGACGCCACTTCAAATGCCTGCAAAGAGAGGTGGAACCCACACCTCAGCCACCTCGCTGTTCATTCTTGGGTTACCCTCTCTCGCGGGGAACTTAGAGGTGCTCTTTGCACAGAGGCAGAGCTGTCCTGCTGAGTTACACCATTGCTTCTCTGTGCGTTCTTCCTGGTCCCCCCTAGATGCTAACACAGGGGTGGGCAAACGTTTTGGCCCAAGAGCCACATCGGGGTTGTGAAAATTTATGGATGGCCGGGTAGGGAAGGCTGTGCCTCCCCAAACAGCCTGGCCCCCGCCCCCTATCCGCCCCCTCCCACTTCCCACCCCCTGACTGCCCACCTCAGTGCCCCCCACCCATCCAACCCCCCCGTTCCCCATCCCCCGACTGCCCCCCAGCACCTCCTGCCCCTTATCCAACCCCCTGTTCCCTGCCTCCTTACCATGCCGGAGCCAGCCACGCCACCGAGCTGCCCGGCAGGAGCGGCGGGCCAGAGCGCTGGGGGTGCGGCGGCGTGGCTGCAGGGGAGGGGGAACAGCAGGGGAGGGGTTGGGGGCTAGCGTCCCCAGCCGGGAGCTCAGGGGCCAGGCAGGTTGGTCTAGTTTGCCCACCTCTGTGCTAACGTATCACTGCCATTGTTCAAGGGGAGAAAGGCGATGCCTAAGATCTCCCTACTTCATCAGCAGGTTCCAGTTCTTCTCCTTATTCTGAGCAGCTGTCAGTGCTCAGCTTTTGCTTCTGCGGCCTCAGAGACTCAGGGCGTTCCTACCTTTCCACTCATTCCCGGGGCTCACTTTTGACCAGTGATCAGTGATTTGTGGGCCTCCCTTGAGCTACTTTGGCTCCTGACCTTCAGAGGTGCCGAGCAACTTCCAGCTCCCAATAACTTCAGCTGGAGTTGTGGGTGCTCTGCAGCTCTGTGAATCAAGTCCAATGCGGGCACCCTACAACTGAGACCCCTCCCTCCCCCAAATCAGTGAAAGGGGGCCCAAATCTGCACAGGACAGGGCTTTGGGGTTTTTTTTTTCAGCTGCCGTTGGTTCTCAGGGCGGGAGGAAATGCAGTTTCATTGTGCAATGAGAGGAAGGGAGAGACACTACACTGGGCCTATGCATAGGCTCGAGATGCCCCAGGCCTACAGACATCATTCTACCCAGGAAGGGCACACGTGCCTCTTGCTGTCTGGGGGTAGTACGACTCCATGCTCCTGGCTATCCTTTTAAATAGCACAGGACCTGATGATATTCAGAGTGTCACACCATTGCTGTGCCCATAACCCAGCTGATTGTGCAGCCTTTAGAGTGCAGATCACCATGGGTGCATCGGTGGCTAACCCATCTAACATTTAAGTCCCCACTGTGTCTGCCTTCGGGCTGCCCAAGATGTGTCTGTAAACCATTGTCTGGCTTGTCTCTTGTCACATTTAGGCTATGTCTACACGACCGCGGTAAGTCGACCTACGCTACACAACTCCAGCTACATGAATAACGTAACTGGAGTTGACGTGTCTTAGGTCGAGTTACGGCGGGGTCTACACTGTGTGGGGGTCGACGGGAGAAACTCTCCTGTCGACTTACTTTACTCATCTCATTGGAGGTAGAGTACAGGGGTCGACTGGAGAGTGATCTGCTGTCGATTTGGCGGGTCCTCACTAGACCTGCTAAATCGACCGCCGGTGGATTGATCTCAGATCTGTAGTGAAGACCTGCCCATGGAAAGAATTCTAAAGACATAACATCTCAGTGTGGCTGCGAAGATCTCCATGACAGACTACGACAGATGGGGCCACCCTGTCAGAGGGGGACACTCCCTGATCTCCCCTTGTGCATGCCCAGCTTTGTACAAGCACTCACTTGTCTGGGCATTCGTCACCTTCTGTGTCTTGTACCTGCCAGCAACAGTGTTTAGATGTGCAAATCCACACAACAAGATTGTGCGTGCATTCCTGCAGTACTAAGTGCTAGTGTGCAAGAATGGCACATGCCAGGAACTGCACACACAAAGCTGCTCATGCATAAATATTCCTATTCGTCTCCATAAGCGTGCAGGGTGCTTAGCAGGCAATAAAAGACATGCTGCTGGCTACAAAGAGCTGACAGTCTAGTTGAGATAAGACCATGAAGGAATGGGATGGACACTTATATGTAGGGGGTCTACTTAAATTGCGGAGAAATCAAACACATTTTTCACAGGTTGGTCACGGCATAAATAACAGATTTTGCAGATGTGTTGCACATCCACAAAATTTGCTATTTATGCTGTGACCAATCCACGAAAAATGTGCGATTTCTCCACAGCATGTCTCAAACTGGGGGCCCCCGACACAAAAGGGGCTCACAAGCCTATTGTGGGGGGGGGGTCCCGGTATTGCCACCTTTACTTCTGCACTGCTGCTGGCGGCGGTGCTGCCTGAAGCTGGGCGGCAGGAGAGCAGCAGTTCTGAAGTCAGTGTCACTGAAGGCCAGCAGCAGCACAGAAGTAAGGGTGGCAATACCATACCATGCCACCCTTACTTCCCCGATGCTGTTGGCAGCCGCACTGCCTTCAGAGCTGGGTGCCTGGCCAGCAGCTGCCGCTCTCCCCTCTGCCTTCAGATCTTCCGGAGACCAGATGTCATGGGGGAGAACAAATTTCATGGTCTGTGACACGATTTTCACGGATGCAAATTTGGGAGACCCCCTACCTATATGAGGAAAGGGTACATGTTTTCACATTCACACATCAGGTTTGTTCCTTTTATAATTAGAGGTGGCTTTGGTCCCGCTTCCCGTCTCTGAGATTGACACTGGTGTCCCTCTATTAACTTCGCCAGCAGAAGAGACAAGAGAAACAGGGTCTATGTTTCGAAAACCTGAATTGAAATGGCAATGAATCAAACTCATGTCGATTTTGATCCATGTAGCTAAGCATCCACATCTATGACTCGCTATTGCACTCCATGGTCTTACGCAAGCCTAGCCCGAGCCAGAACTGATGTTAGCCTAGGTTGGGCATTAATTAGAGAAAACGTAAGTCTGTCCTGCAGGAATTCAGACTTTTTTTCCTCCCTTTTACCTCATCAGTGTCATCGGGAAAGTAAACTTTGTGGAAAATTTGGGTGGTTTTGTGTTGAATTGCCTCCACTTCGACCAGATGGGGAGGATACTTCCTGGAGCCATTCCTATAAGACAGGAGGTTTACCGTGAATATGGCACTGGAGAACTCGCTGCTGATATACTTTTATACCTGACAAAAACAGAATAGTATCATCCATAACTAATGAAACCCCTTGAGCAACACAAAATGGAAAGAGTTCTTACATGGAAAATGGTTTTAGGATAGGAGCTGGGAAAGGGCTCACCCATGTGGCTACCCAGCAGCCAAAAGGAGGACACAACAGAGAAGGGGCTGAAAGATCTATGATTTATTAGGGGTGCTGCTCTGGTTAGGTACAGGAATGAATACATCTTGTAGTTTTCACATCCAATCTACCTTCCCCCAGAACGGCCCATGGAAATATGAGCAGACAAAGCAGTCACGGCAAGGATTCTTCTGCCCTGCTTTATTTTATTATTTGTATTGTGGTAGCGCCTAGAGGCCATAAGCAGGATCAGGGCTGAATTGTGCTAGGTGCTGTACAAATATATAACAAAAGAATGGTTCCTGTCTCAAAGAGCTGATAGTCTAAGTGTCTGAAGAGAGACAAGAGGTGGCTACAATGACCAGCGAGAGGGAGCTCAAGGTCACAGCCAGTGAGGTGTGGTTATTATAGTAAGTAGCTGTCATAGCACCAGAGCAGCCTAGCCATGGAGGATTTTATGGGCCTCTTACTAGATGCAAGGGTTAAGCAGAGCTCTGAAGGGGGAGAATGTGTTTATTTGGCTCCTGGATATCACAGCGATGGGTATATTAGGAATGCGTGGATAGCCAGACTAATACTACTTGGCTTTTTATTCATAGCGCTTTATTAAAGGAAGGTAAATAGAGTTATTCCCATTTCACAGCTGGAAAACAGAGGGGCAGAAAGAAGCATGGGGAAATTTTCAACTCGCAGAGAAAGGCGATGGGTTAGGCACCTTTGAGCGTCTCCCCCAAAGGCATTTGCCCAAGGTCCGACAGCCATTCACGGCGGAGACAGGAACAGAACCCACAGCACCCAACTTCCAGCTCAGAGCCCTGTCCACTGGAGTAGACAGACAGAGAGATGCTTAACGCTTTGTTCTAACCCTTCCCCACTTCCTCAGCCAGCAAATGCTGACAAATAGCACGCACACACACACACCTATCACATCTACCAGGTGTGCTCATCACATCTAGCAGAATGTGGTACCATACCTCAGTGCTTTCTGCAGTCTTTGAATGCAGTCTGTGGCTAGGGGGTGATGCTTCCGGGACTGGAGAAACCTCTGGACATGTGGCAGGAGAACATTGCTGGGAGGGAAAAGGCCTATGCACAACCAAAGCAGCTCCCAACCCTTCTCTTCGCTGTACCTTAAAGAGACAGACACACAACAGGAAAATCAAACTCCCCAAAGGAACACAATCTACCGGAAAGGTCTGAGCCTCCGTTACACTAAGGCCCCCCTTGACACTGCTCTGGCAGTGTAGAGGGGCATGGAAGTGGCCATCAGTGGCATTTACCCCACTTTCATCCCATTCAACACTGTCAGAGTTGGGTAAGGAACTTGAGCACAGACGGGAATTCGGGTCTGAAAGCTGCTTATCTCAAGCCTTATCGCACTGACACTAATGTTAGTAATGGGGTTACATATACATCAGAGGGCAGAGATTGTAGAGAGAAGATTCACCAGCACCAGACAACTGTAGAGAATGGACCATGGAACTGCTGTGGAGGAAGAAGCTGCCACATAAGCACCTGGGCTGGATGTCTGGGGAGAGGAAGAGGGAGGAGTCAAAGATCACATCAGAGTATAGGCCTGAGTGACTGGGAGGATGGTGTAGGGTCAGTAGCAACGGAGAATAGGTGGAAATGTAGATCCTGTTAAACTTAAATTTATGGCAAGACGTCTGCCCTGGAGGAGATGTCATAGAACCAGAGGGAAATGCAGAAGCAGAGGAACAGAAACAAGTCCAGAGCAGACAGACAGATTGGAGTCATCAGCACAGAGATGGTAGATAAAGTGATGATAAAAGTCTTTAAAGACGACAGAGGAGAGAACGAAAGACTTCTGGGCCTACCCATTCTGCAGAACCCCCCCGTCAGTCCTGCATTACCCGACACAGATAGTTAGAGCGGGATACATGGGGAAGAATGACTCTTACTTGATGTGGTTGTCAGTGAGCTGCTTGAGGATCTGACAATAGATTTCATCTTTCAATGGTTCAGCTTTCAAGGCACCTTCAAATATTTGGTCTGTTAGCTCATTGACTGAGCGGGTTCTTTTGGATGGATAGTCACCCATATACTTCAGCACAGGTACACGGCTGCAGTCAAGGATACAGCAACAAGGAGGCTTAGGGAATTGCTTCTGATAACGACCCAATTAAAGAGTTGCTATGCATCACTCCAGAGGTGGCTGCATTTTGGTGGTAGGTATATAGTTAATCTTCAAATGTGCTTTGGGATCCTTCTGGATGGCACCCATAATCATAGACCCCTATGTGTCATCTTGCTTTCTTAGGGTGGAGAGTCTTGGCTGGGGGGGACACATAGGCCCAGAATGAGTGCGACCCTTTCTTCTGACCATGTAAGTGCCATGGAATTATTATTATTAATGGCCAGATCTTCAGATGGTGTATGCTGGCATAGCTCTGTTGAAGTCAATGGAGCTACACACATTTACACCAGTTAAGGGGTCTGGCCCATCCTGTTAGTTCTATTGTAACTATTATTGTTTAGTACAGTGTGTTTGAAATGAATTTTCTGAATTTAATTTTGGTTGGGGGAAAAAAAACAGGAAAAAAAATTATGAAAACTTCATCGAAAAATTTCCTCCCATTTTGGACCAAATTTTCCGCTTATTATTATTAAGGAATGGCTCACACTGCAATTTTAGGATATGAGCTTTAACTACCCCATAATGCTTGAATCCAAGTTTGGTGCATCCAGCTTATAAAGATGCAGGTCATCTGCATAATCTGCATCTGGGTCTGTGTATGCATTTTGACCGGCCCTCAGAGGTCAGGGCTGTTTGGGTCCAGGAGTTTGGTTCAGACCCATCTCTCATCATTAGCATTTGTATGGAGTCCCATGGTTAAGGCTCAGATTTCATCAGGAATATTTTTAGTAAAAATCACAGACAGGGCACGGGTGTCCGTGAATTTTAGTTTATTGCCCGTGATCTGTCTGTGATTTTTACTAAAAATATCCCTGACCAAATGGGAAGGGAGGAGGGTTCAGCACCCACTGCTGCTGGGGCTCTGGGGTCCCCTTGCTCCGCCCCACCACAGCAGCTGGGAGCTCTGGGGTCCCCTTGCCACCCGCTGCATCCACTGTGGGTGGGCAGCTGCGGGGAGCCCTGTCACCGGCAGCAAGTGGGAGCTCCGGGGTCCCCCTGCCGCCCTCGGCAGCTGAGAGCTCCAGGGGACCGCCACCACCAACAGGGGCTGGGAGCTCCGGGGGACCCCAGTTGCCTGGAGGCTAGGAGTTGCTGTGGGGCCTGATGGTAGCAGTGACTCTGAGTTGTGGGCTGCCTGCTGATAGCTCCAGCCCCAGGACAGAAAATGTCACGGAGGTCTCTGGAAGTCACGGATTTCCTGACCTCCGTGACATAATCATAGCCTTACTCATGGTGCCTGACCCAAAGCCCATTGAAGTCAATGTTAGTCTTTTACTGACTTCAGTGGGCTTTGGATTACCCCATAATGTGACTCCTTGGGCCGTGCCCCTGTGTCAGTTTGATCTATTGTGGGCAACCTTTCCACAGCACTGGAAGGATATCAATGAACGCCATGCAGGCTTCCTGGGACAGCTCCTCACTGCCCAGGATCTTCTTCAGCAAGGGCTGCTTGATGGGCTCTCGGGTGTAGCACCACAGTTTGTCTTTTCCTCGATTTTTGGTGATCATGACCCGGCTCAGAGTGTGCTTCGGAGGCGGCCTAGCAGCAAAAACAAAGCAATGAGGAATCGTGGAGAGATTACGAGGGATGAGACGGCTCTATGGAGCCCAGCTTCTGAATTTGGGGGCCAAATGTAAGGCCCCCAGTTCTGCATTAGGGCGCTCTTATAGGGTCCAATCCAACTCCCATTGAGGTCAATAGGAGTCTCTCTGTTGCCTTCAGTGATCACTGGGCAAGCCCTCTAGTTGCCTAGAACAGGTGCCAGGCTCTAGTTTATCTGGAGTTAACACACAGGATTTGCCATACCAGAAGAGACTAACGTTTTTTAAAGAACAGGTTGGACAAACACCTGTCAGGGATAGTTTAAGGTTTAGTTGGTCCTGCCTCAGTGCAGAGGACTGGACCTGATGACTTCTTGAGGTCCTTTCCAGCCCTACATTTCCATGATCCTGTGTAATGTTCTACATATGATTCAGAGGCTGCAAGGCCAGAAGGGACCATAAGTTAGTCGGACCTCCTGAATAACACTGGACATAAAATTTCATGTAATGATCAGACTTCCGATGTTCTGCCAGCTTACATGCAGAACACAACATCCTAAATCACAGCTGTAGTCATAATGGGCCAGACAAGCTGAAATCTAAAGATTTCTTCCAATAATCCTGAAATGCAGCCATTGATTCGGCTCTGCCTGAGGAATGAACTCAAGTCCCTTATGTAGGCTGAAAAGGTTTTTTTTTTTTAAAGCTTCACCTAAAATAATCATAGGAGAACTCTTCCAAGGTGTACGGCTTCACTCTTTCTTCACTGTCCGAAATCGCCAGCTGGGACATTCTGATAACATCTTGCCTCTGGTCAGGGGTCATCGTGACTAACGCCTAGAGAATACAGAAGTCATGGTTAGTCAATGTATTTTAGATGAAAGAATCTTTGTGTGTCCAGAGAGGGAAAGCAGATGAAAAATGAAAAGACTGAAGATGAAAGAAAATCATGCTGTAATGAAAAAACACCAAACTCTTAACTTCAAACTAATAAACAGCAACAACGCTCAATCTTAGTGGAACTATGCAGTCTCGTGCATTTCTTAGTAATTAACACAGGGGATCTCAAAAGTTTCTACAGTGTGGATCACATCCTAAGACAGAAAGTATCTTATGGACCCACTTCCCCTCTCATTCATAGCTGCATAGACACATCTCCCCTGCCCAAATATCATCTTCAAATTCAAGCCGCAGTGACATCTAAGAAGATTCAGCCATATTCTAGGTCCAAAGTGGGTGGTTTTCAAACTAGCAAGCCCAGTGGAAAGACTAATAGGTTGTCCAGGCAGATGAAATCTGGTTCCCCTCTGACCCGATGACTTGTTTACCCTCTTAGTCATTTCTTGCTTCCACCACATCATCATCAGGGAGATTACGGGCCTGATCTAATCTTTGAAGACAATGGAACAACTCCCTTTGACTTCAATGGCTTTTGTATCAGGGACCTGCCAAGATGCACCACCCCTTAGGGTATCTTACCACAATCTCCAGAGGTGGCATGGTGACAGTCGGCAAGACGTAAACACAGTCCGTTGGGAAATCTCCTCTCTGTTTGGTCCTTTCATTGACCCCATTGGCCCAGCCCGAGTTCATGACATGCTCTCCAGTGTCCTGGTCCATAACAATCAGGTCTCCTTTAAGGAAGCTGAGGAATCCAGATTCTTCTCCCACTGCAGCAGAAGTGGCTGCTGTTATTTCCAAACATCCTTTGGAGTAATTAGCTTGTCTACATGCCTGCCTAACACACCTAACCCTGGGAAATCAGATCCTATAAAACAGGTGATTGCTAAATGTGTATAGTGAACAAATACCACTTACAGAGGTGCTTGGGCTGGCATTTTCAAAGGGAACGAGGAGAGTTAGGCTTCCAAATCCCATTGGCTTTCAATAGAAATTGGATGCTCAACTCCCTCAGGCACTTTTGAAAATCCCACTCTAACCAAAGGTCTTACACACTGATTTCAAGGTCAGAAGAGACCACTGTGGTCATCTAATCTCAACCCCTGCAGAACACAGACCAGAGAATTTCACCCAGTAATCCCTGCAGCAAGCCCATATCTTCTGGTTGAGATAGAGGATATATTTTTGAAAGAGACATCCAATCGTGATTAAACAAAACCTTTTATACATGAGTGCTCCTCTTGCAGGAGAAGCAGGCAGCCTTTCCAGAGTGACATACGAACGATTGCCTGCCCTAAAGCCAGAGAATTTCTTTGCCTTGGGGTTGGTCAGTTTACTCACCAGGGTTTGGGTTGTCTTGGAGAGTGACAACATACTTTGATCTTTTCCTTAGTCCTTCTAGGAAGGTGACAACAAGGTCCCGGATGTCCTCTGCATTGTTGGAGGTGAAGGTGTATTCGTCCCCTTTAATGGTGGCCAAGGTGAAACTCTGTCCTTGGAGCTTTCCCCCTCTAGAACAGTGATCATAGGAAACACATTCATTAAGCCAGTGTCACCCCGAGATCTGGGGGAAAAGGTTCACGACTGGCCACCTCCATCGTTCCTGCAAAATGTGCACGTGCGCCTGTTGTAAACACGCACTGCCACCCGTGAGGACAAACATGCATGGAGCACTGTCAAAATGGGCTTCCCTCTATATACAAACACTGCTGGGCAAGTGCACATCTGGGATCCAGGCACACACACAGGTACACGCACACCCATTTTGCTGGCACAACTCAGGTGGAGAGTTTTTAAAATTTGGTCCTAGCGTGAAGGCGAAATTGGCTCACAGATTCCCAGGCCACAAGGGAGCATTACAGTCATTTAGCCGGACCTCCTGCATAACAAACACCAGAGGTCATTTTCATTTTATGGGTTTGGTGCCTGGTCACTTTTGTGTTGTGTGGTGAAGAAGAAGAAGAATGCTGATTGGGAATGGGGGAAAGAGCAGAGCAAATCTATAGCAGGAGCTCTAATCTGACAGTTAAGCTCTTTGGAGCAGGGTCTGTCTTTTTTTGTCTCTGTACAGCGCCTAGCACAATGGGGTCCTGTTTCAGGACTAAGGGTCCTCGGCCCATACAAATAATAATAAATTCAAAGTTATGGGGAGGTACCACTGTGTGGCGGAATTAATTCGGTTTGTAAATAAGACAAATTTATCCTTGACTCCTCCCTATAATAGAAATCAGAACATGCCTGTGCCTACCAGAAATCAGTCTAGCAAGAGTATCATAGAAGTTTTCTGTAACGTACAGAGCAAGGTGCAGAGGAGAATAGATCTAAAGAACTGCCAAAGTACCCTGGTCTCTGCTTCATTTCAGAAATGGCCTTGAGGTTCAATTTAGGTTCAGCAGGAATGTAGTTCTCTTCATGTGCTTCCAAGACATGCTTTATGTCTGCAGTCTGTTCTGACTCTATGTTGAATATTTCACATGTATACAGTGCTCAGGAGAAGCCTCAGACAAGCCCATAAGCCCCTTAACACAACACAGCAAATTCGACCCTTGGACAAGAGGAAGCTGCTCCTGCTTGATTAATTGCAAGAAGATGCTTCCAAGTATTGCCTTGTGGAAAACATCACATGCTTTTAGTGTCCTTTCTTTTAACTGCTAGTAGGGAAATCACCATGCTGGTTAATAAAGATTGAGACCAATACTGTCAAACTAGGGTTGCCTATGTCAGACATCTAAATAAAGGAGGCTTAAGAGCCAAATGTGCTGGGCATTTGTAACTTCCCCTGAGTCAAAATATGCCTAAATATGGATTTAGACATCTAACTTTAAGCCACACAGGTCAGTTTTGGCAGAGTGCATGGGATGTGAGAGATGTAGCTGCAGGACTCCAACTGGAATGAATGTTCCTGAACACTCGGCCAAAAGGGCAAGTGTGGCGGAATCCGCCAAATAGCACCCTGTTTCAGCAGAGGAGACAGTAGCTAAGTCACCAGATGCTGCTTTGATGTCTCCCTCCACCCTGACCTGGCCTAAGCTTCCTACAGTGCAGCTCCGTGCTAAAGCTATGCACACACTACACCTTATATCCGTATAAGTGATGTCACTCAGGGGTGTGAATAAGCCACCCCCCGAGTGACGTAAGTTACACCGACCTCAGCAACAGTGTGGATGGCGCGGTCAGTGGGAGAAGCTCTCCTGCTGACCTAGCCATCGCTGCGTGCAGGGGCCGGAGGAATTAAGTCAATGGGAGAGCTCTTTCCCATCAGCTTAGAGCCTCTATCAGTTCTGTAGTGTAGCCATAGCCTAAGTCCTTTAAAGCCAAGGAATTCAACACACCATTTTTAACAACTGTTTTAACACATTGTTACCTCAACACAAGGACGAACTGACTCATTCTGTTCTTCCTTACCTACTGCTTGAGACAGCTGTGATCTCTGGGAAGGAGAGTTCTAAGAGGACTTGTTCTTGTTCATCCACAAAGTACACTCCGGTCCAATTCACAGCTACAATCACATCGTTCTTGGGCAGGCTGGGCCCTGGGTTGAAGACAATATGCACAATAGATAAATGTGCAGGCAACTATCTGACTGTAAACGATAAAATGCTGGTTAAAAATGGTTTACAAATTGGACAGACTTTTAGCTCTCAAATCAAGTTGTAAAGGCCAGAAAGTCCCCGCCTTGCTCATTAGGGGAATGTGGTAAAAGCATCATAGCTTGAGACATTTATAGCCAGGTTGCACTAAGTGCTATACAAGGCAATCCTATGCCTTCAGGAGGATGGACCAGATCACCCAGTAGGTCTTGTTCATCTCTAGCATATATAATTCTCTTTTATTTCATGGATGCTCATCTTATGGCAACACATTCACTGCTGGGTTACCTGAGAATTTGAAGGCTTCATAAAATCTAGAAAATAGCAAAGGCCACTTGAAACGTGCAAAATCCACCACTTCTTCCTTGACTTTTTTGGGGTCTGCTCTCTTCTGGGTATAAATTCCCTACAGGCAAACCAAACCAAAACCAGCATGAAAAAACAAATCAACAATACCCAGGTAAAAGCCAGGAAGAGGTCTAATTAAAAACAAATCAATGGGGCTACATCAGTTTACACCAGCTGAAGATCTTGAAGTCACGAGACCTCCGACAGTATCAGGATGAGACCAACGGCTTAAAAAACTCACAGGAAAAGTAGTGGAAGCCCCAGTACTTGAGTTATTAAAGGACTGGACAGGACAAAGGTATGGAGAATACACTGTAGGGAATGGTCCTGCACTGGAAGGGACAGGGGAAGGTCTAGATGATCCAATAGGACCTTTCAGCCCTTGTACTTAGATGAACAATACCCAGTGGTGGAGACAAAGCCATGGGAGTCCTGGTGCCTGATTCTCCAGGAATATAAATCAGGAGCAGTTCTACTGAAGTCCAGGAAGTTTCACAAGTCTCACACTGGTGTAAGAAGTGAGAGGAGAATCAGGCCCATAGTGTTTTATCTCAAAACCTGTTGTCATGAATGGAGTCTCTGCTCTGCCCTGCCCTCCTCCAAAGCTAGAAATCCATCAGGAATGGACCTCTGAGGAAACACCTAGCCAGGCTGTGTAGGACTTCATAGAATCATAGAATATCAGGGTTGGAAGGGACCTCAGGAGGTCATCTAGTCCAACCCCCTGCTCAAAGCAGGACCAATCCCTAATTTTAGTCCCAGATCCCTAAATGGCCCCCTCAAGGATTGAACTCACAACCCTGGGCTTAGCAGGCCAATGCTCAAACCACTGAGCTATCTCCTCACCCTTGGACCAGGCTCCATTCAGAACGTCACTGGGTGTTAAGGTGGCCAGTGTGTTTGTACAGTGCCCTGAACATTGGGACCTCTATCCTGACCGGTGCCTGTAGACACAGCCGTAACACCACCATATAAGAATCCCATGATTTAAGTGGAAATCCCCAGTGATACAGTCTTAACCTTAAAAATAAGGCCCTCTGTGATATCTTCCTGCCATTCAGTCTTCCTGCCATTCAGTTCCTGCTTCAAAACCCAGTGCAAAACCAAACCACTGAAGTGTCTCTCTCCTTCATTTGTGACCCAACCGGCATCAAGAATGGCTACACACTCTGGTTTTTGCCCCTGGCTCTAAATTGATCCCTGGGGGAAAAATCCATTTCTGTCTCAGGCTGATAGGCTGATATGCAAACCCCATAGGCTGATGCAGCCAAACTTGCTGGCTGTTTAACATGCACAGAGCCTTGCTGGAGCTCACCCTCTGGCCAACACCTACCTTTTTATGTGCAGCTATAATGAGCTGAGCCCATTTTTCCACGGTTTTCGAAGCAGTGATCTCTCTGTCAGGGATGTAGGAGGGGATTAAGTTCAGGAGTCGCTCCAGCACCATCGCCGCCCCATAGTCTACGTAGTACTGCTGGGAAGCCAGTTCTGCCAAGTCTTCTTCCTGTAGGAACCAACAAGGAAAGAAACTACAAGGAGGGAGTCACTTTAACCTCCCTTCTCCTGGAGCTCAATTAACCCTTTGCTGACACAGACTGACTGAATTTCAAAGGGATTTCACTGGGCTTTAGACCAGGCTCTAAACACTCGCACTTTACAGCGCTGCAACTTTCTCGCTCGGGGGTGAAAAAAGGTGGGGGGTTTTTGGAGTGCTGGGAGAGCCAGTGAAGATGTGCCCTAAGTGACTAACTCCTCAATGAATAAAACATCACACAAATACTTCCTTAACTACCTCCCCTTTCTATGGATCCCACCTGCATTCAAGTGGGAGAAAGACTGGGTCTCATGTGCTTAGCAGTGATCACTGCAACTGTTACATGAACTGCAGATCAATGGATAACAGAAGAGTAGAGAAAATTCCTCTCTGAATGTTGCTTACCAAAGGCTCTAGTACTTTAGTTCAACTGATGGCATCATCTCTTTTTGATTAAGCAGGTTCAGCATCCATTGTTGAGCACTGAGATGCACGAAATTACCTCTCACACCAGAGGTGTCACCTGAATGCAGATAACATCTCATTGGATGCTATGGCCATGTTTGCTCCAGAGCCATGTCTAAGCTGGCAAAGCGACCAGTTGCTGGCAACTGGTGTCAGCAAGGTTTACAACCGAACCAATACTGAACGTTGGATCGGCACAAGTCTAGCTGAGAGCAAACTGAGTTCAGCAGAGCGCCAGGAACTCTGGTTAAAACCTGAGCAGGTTTGAGCACCGTGAACAACTCTGTCCTTGTCTACACTTGCAGTTCAATCCTGTTCAGCACTGGTTCAATGACACCCTTTTCTGATACCTGTAGTCAGCAACTGGTAATTCTATTAGTGTAGACAAGGCTTAGTGAGTATAAATCAATTGCGCCTCAGCACATCTCTTGCACTTACGGAGCAAATCCACCTCTCTCTTCATAAATCAGGCAAATTGCTGAAGAACAGATACCTGAATGCAATACACCTTTATTTTGTACTATGTCTTTCATATCAACTGTATCCCAAAGTATTTTATAGAGACATGATATAGCTACAGAAGTGGAGACTGGGAGTGAGAGATATAGGCAAAGGACAAAGGATAGGACTACAGATAAGATTTGAGATGGCGAGTCAATGAGGCAGAGATACAAGAAGGTAATCTAGATATCATGGTGATTGGGCACTTTATAGACACACAGTAGAAATCTCATGTGGAGCTCAGGAGAAGAAGGGTTAGAAGCAGACAGAACAGAAGATAGATATGTTGGATGAAGTCCATGGATACTTTAAAAACAAGGAGGACAAAACACCCAGTCCCAGATCCTTCCCAGATTCTCAGTGGTATTTAGGTCCCTACTCCGTTTGAAGATTAGGGCCTACATTTTCAAAGTAACAAGTACTTTTGGGTTCCACAATTTTGGGGTGCTTAATTAGACATACCTTGAAGGGGCTTGATTTTCAGAAGTGCTGAGCACCTGGCTCTCTAAAAATCAGTCCTCTTTAAGGTCTCTCAGGTTGGGAACCCAAACACTGAGGTAGTCAGAATCACTAGTCACTGAAGCCAAGGGGCCAGACTTTGCCTTGGGATGCTTATGTGCAGCTCCCACCGTTTTCAGATACTCAGGGGCACCTCCCATTGATTTTCGCTGTTTGTAAGTTGGCTCCTTTGACTTTGGTGAGAGTTGTCTGTGAGTTTCTCCGGGGGAGAAATTTGGCTCTTAATGTAGGAAGTTCATGGTGTTGGGTCCCTTATTAGTAGAGAGACAGACAGCAAGAACAGCATTCATTTTAAGGATTCTGGATCCTACCTACCTAAATGAGAACAGAATATTCACGTGCCCAATTTCCCAAGCCAGGAGGCCAAGGTCTGCCATTGTTGAGGACTCACCTTGTCACATCGGTACTCCCCAAACTTCACCCCCCGGACTATCTGCTGGTAAATGAGGTTGGTTGCCACGTTGTCTTCACTTGGATTGTGCCAAGGGGTGAAGATCTCCTTCCTGAAGAAGAGTCGCCACGGCGCGTTGCGCTCCTGGGCTCCCTGCTCTTTGGCATACTGTTCACACTGAGACACAGCATCCATCACGTGGTCGTTGCCGCTCCCCAAGGATGAGACCTGGCCAGGGCAGGAGGGGGACAGCGAAGGTACATGCTGGGTCACCATATTTTTAGCAGCAGTTGCCACACTCCGTGTGAAAGGAGAGACCCATCGTGATTTAGTAGGACGAGATTATACTCCACAAGGGGAGCAAGGAGCCTTTATTATTATGTATTATTTGTATAACCATAGCACCTAAGAGCCCTAGTCATGGGTCAGGCCCCCACTGTGATAGGTGCTGTACAAACACAGAGCAAAAGGATGCCCCCATCACCCTCCTACCATGCCCCTGTGCAGGGGCCAATCACAACTGCAAGAACTCCTCAGAGTGAAAGCCCACAACAGCACCAGCTTCTCCTAAAAGGACAAGGAGGGGTGTGTGCAAAACCCAGTCCCCTCTCTACCAGCCAGCAGAGATGGGCAGCCATGGAGTGGAGAACATGCTGCACCCTCCTATGGGATGCCACAGACCTTCTGCTGTCCAGGAACTGTGGGACTGATTCTGTCTCCCTGAGCACAATGCTTCCGGGAGCTCTCTAAGGCTAGCCAGCTCGCACTGTGCTGCCCACCGGACCTGTGTCTGAAAGGCCCAATCTAGCCCATGGTTTGCGTGTATGATGCTATTCTTGATTGTGCAGGTTCCATGCCTGTGCTCGGAACATTTGATTGAAAGCCAGACTCAGAGCAATGTCTCTCTCCAGACATTACATGGGTACACGCACCTGCCGTAGGCTTTCGAAACAGACCAGAGGATTTCCAAGGACGACACAGCTCTGTCCAGACTTCAAGGTTTATGTAATGGAATGCTAAACTGTACTGTATGGTTCAACCACTAGGTGGCGGTGCGTGTAAAAATACCTTATTTAAGCTACCTGGCAGTGCATTAATGATGAACACATTTGGTGTGTATCTTGCTCAGAAGCAAGCTCTGTAGCCAGTCCATATCTGGTACAGGGCCATGACAGTTTATTAGGAGTAGATGGAGTTACACAGGCAGGCTGTCTGGCTGACTGGATGAAATTTTACTTTCAGGCTATTTTGCCTTCTCATTGACTCTGACCTTTATTCTTAGGGAGTCATATCTACCGGTAGCCTCCAAAAGTTCATTACTGACACAATGACTTAGTGCTCAGTTCCCCACTCTCATCACATGACAGAACTGCCACCCTGAAGATACATATTTTCTATATCAGAAAAGAGCCACCTTCTCCTTCTCTGAGGCATCTAGGCCAGTACGTACCTTGTCAAACAGTGCGATGTAAAGCGAAAACCCAAATCGGTCCTTCAGGCTGATCTTGTCAGCTAAGGAATTACAGAGCTCTTTAGCGGTCGTTGCAGAGTCAGTTAGCAGCGTCTTCGTTGTCCCATCCATAAACGTAACAGGCAGCATGATAGGTTTCTTGGACTTGGTCGCCTAGGAGATTAGAGTCAAACTTTTTAAAGGCATACAAGCCTGATTTATTTGCCCATTTACAAGTTATCTCCCAACGGTCACAGTGCCTTTTCTGGATCCTTTGCTCTAGTACTTATGGCTACATTTGTAATATGGCTGCAATATACTTCTCCACAGCATAATGTAGAGTCACAATTTGAGTAATGGGGAGCAGCTGCAACTCCCAAATTTTTTAATTAATACAGCTAATTGTCAATGGTAATTTTTGATTCTCTTCAATGGACAGTGGATTGAATCCTGGAAGCATGTGTAACCTTTAAATCTGTGTAGAGACTTGGATAATACCCACTGCCTCAAACTACGTGGAACGCAGTTCTGTACCACCTTCAAAATACAAGAAGATGGAGAAGAGTGCAGACAAGAGGAACAGTAACAAGTGGATTGACGATAATGCAAGTCAGTCATAATCATTGTTCTCCACAAGGAAGACATAGTTTCTGCTTCTGAACTGCTAATCCTCAGAATAAGAGAGACAACATCCTATTAAGGGACTGTGAGAAAATGTTTATACCTCTAAATGGAACGGCATTCACTATTAGAGCTGGAAAGAAACTTTGTTCAAAGAAAAACACTTCCACTGAATTTGTCAGGTTTTGGCTGAAAGAAATGAAAACCTGAAAACCAAACTTTTTGGTTTACTAAAAACTGAAAATATTGTTCATTCCCATTTTCAGTCGTCACGGACAGAAGAAAATTTTCCTACAAAAATCTGAAAAATTCAGACAGAAATGGACATTTTCTAAAGCAAATTTCTGTTCAGTCAAAAGTCACTTTCAACAACATTTCAATAAAACCTTTTTGACACACTCTATTTGCTCTAGGGGATTCAGACCTGTAATTCTAACCAGCTGGGCGGCTGTGTCCTAGTCCCATTTGCAAATGTCCTCCTCAATCTCTCTTCACAATAGGGAGCGTAACCAGGAGGACCTCCATTGATGAAGTTCCTTAAATACTGTTGGCAAGAGAGAATGTATTGGTTAGACGACTGACGGCTGCTGTTGGCTTGAACACAGGTCCATGGCTCCATTCTAAAGACTGTCCATCCAAAATGTTATTGCAGCGTTGGTCAGAAGGGGGGAATAAATCAAATAGACCTGTAAGTAATGAGCAGTGGGGAGATAAACACTGAATTTAACCAAATGCACACACCAAATCAATTCCCTGCCATTGCAGGGGCCTTGCGCATTGGTGTAGCTTGGTCCCACCTATTATCCGAATGTGGCACACAATAGTTTGGTCTCCTGAGGGCTGTAACACTTTAGTCTAATCCAGGTTAATGGGCTTGTTGCAGGGGTAACTGGGCGAAGTTTAGTGGCCTGTGACGTGCCAGTCAGAACAGATGATCTGGTGGACCCTTCTGACCTTAAATTCTCTGACTCAATGGGTATGTCTACAAGCCGGAGGTGTAATTTCCAGCTCAAGAAGACAAACCAGCACTAGCTCCAATTAAGCTAGCAAGCTAAAAATAGAAATATCGCTGCTGCACTGTGAGATAGCCACTTGCTAGATCACAGCTGAAATGCTACACATGAGCATGGGCAGCTAGCCCATCCTGCTGCTCATGCTGCTGGGGCTCCACTTCTGTTTTTAGCATGCCAGCTTGATCAGAACTTGCATGGATATGTCTCCTCGAATTGGGAATTACACCTCCCACTATAGTGTAGACATACCCTGTGTCACACACAGAGAACATTTTGATACGTCATTAATACATTAGATAGGTATTTACTTGCTTAGATTTTTAAAAATATACATTTTAAAGAGGTCCTATCCAGGACTCTGTACTTGACCCATGTATTAAAAATGCAACCACATTCGTGCAGAAAAAAATTAAACCCAGCAGCCTCCCCAGAATGACAGACAGAAAATACTTTATAAATAACTTAGACAGACAGCTCTATAAATCATAACTGGGAGGCTCTATAAATCACTTTGCTAGATCTATAAATCATAACTTAGACGTTCTATAAATAACTTAGATAAACAGCTAGGCACTCCGTGGTAATAGTTGCAACAGAGTTTGCATGGTAAACCTGATTTCGGCATCACCTCTAAAATCCACACCCACAAAACTAACAGCTTTGGAATTGGTAGGTAAAGTCTGGGGCTGATGCAGAATTTTTCTGCTAACTCTGAAATAAATCAGAATAAGTGCTCCTGATAAATGTACTTTCAAAACAGAAGTATTCACCAGAGTCCAAAAAAAAAAAATCTACAAATATTTTTGCCATCAAATAGTACAAAAGGAGACAGAAGGAGAGAGAAAATATAGTTCATATCCCCTCAGATGAGTTCTGCCAGCAGTGCACACGGCCAGCATTTAACAGCTACAATACTTTTAAAAAAGAGAGTTCTTGACATTTTAAGTCCTGATTCTGTAATGGCATCTGTACAGGAGACCCCAGTGATTTGCCTGCAGCTCCTTGCAGGATCGGGGCCTTTAACAGTAACCTCAGAGGGAGTCACCGAGAGTCCAGAATGCAAAAGCCCAAGATTACAGAGAGTAAAATCCTGGCTCCACGGGAGTCAATGGGAATTTGGCCGCTAGCTTCAGTGGGGCCAGGGTTCCAGCCAAAGGGTATATTTTGAAGACTATTAACAACTTGTTTCTAGATGTGCTGCACTCTCCCCAAATAAGTCCTCCTTTATCAGAGATTTAAACACAGACTAAAACACTCCATGGGTCATCTCTAGTGACATGATTTACTGGGTCTCATTTCTGGGCATAATGGAATCTTCCGCTGTTTCACACACGATTTATCTGCCTTATCCGTTTCCCTACAGGAAGGGCTTGTGGCTGACACAAAGAACTCTATTGATGAATTTGGCTCCTGGATTCAGCTCTAAGGACCAAGGTCCTGATCCAGACTACACTGAAGTCAGTGGAAATGCTCCAACTGAACTTCACTGGGTTTGGGATCAGGCTACAGGTTCTGAAGTTCTTCCTTGGGCAAAGCTCTCATGGTGGCAATAGGAGTCTTGCCTGAGCAAGGACTGAGGGCCTAGTCCTGCAACGTGCTAAGTACTCAGCCCAGCAAAGCCCTTAAGCCCATGCTTAAACGTAAGCCTGAGTAGCCCCATTGAAGTCACCATGATTCTGGGTGCTCAGCACCTCTCAAAGTCAGGCTACTTTTATCTAGGGACCTAAATATGGATTTAGGCCAAAATTGTTTTTAAAAATGGGATCCAAAGAAGTGGCCTGATTTGCAAGAGTGATGAGCACTTAGCAGCTCCCAGTGACTTCAGTGGGAGCTGCTGGATGCCCAGTACTTTGGGAGATAAGGTTGCTCATCTAGAGGTCTTGGCTTCCATCTGGATACATGAGGAAGTAGGATACAGGGGGGTAGAGCAACCGAACAAAATACACTCATAGATTTGGGGTTAATTTAAAACAGACACACACACACATTACATATATATATATGTGTGTGTGTGTGTGTGTGTGTGTATATATATATATATAAATAAAATTTTAACTGCTTGGCCTGAAATTTTCTATGCTGATTTTTTTTATTTCAGCAAAATTGAGCTCACCTTGTAATACCACTGATAGACACATTTACCAGCGTAGCAGAGGCATCAACTTAGTGTTCAAAAACCCCATCTGCATATACAAATTATCCTTTGTATATTCCTATGGGGTAACTGCAGGCATAAACATGCTGCCTGGATGTGCAGATCCCACTTGTGCAAGAATATGGATGTTTGGCCTCCCATAGGTGTTTGCATATTCTTTGCAGAAGCAACTCAGACGCATGCATTTGAAAATGTGGCCCCAGAAGTCCCTGCTTTCTCACATACATAAACTGCAGCTGCTTTCTCTGAGCCCTCTTCTGTGTTACCAGCCTTCATAGAATCATAGAATCATAGAATATAAGGGTTGGAAGGGACCCCAGAAGGTCATCTAGTCCAACCCCCTGCTCAAAGCAGGACCAATTCCCAGTTAAATCATCCCAGCCAGGGCTTTGTCAAGCCTGACCTTAAAAACCTCTAAGGAAGGAGATTCTACCACCTCCCTAGGTAACGCATTCCAGTGTTTCACCACCCTCATAGTGAAAAAGTTTTTCCTAATATCCAATCTAAACCTCCCCCACTGCAGCTTGAGACCATTACTCCTCGTTCTGTCATCTGATACCATTGAGAACAGTCTAGAGCCATCCTCTTTGGAACCCCCTTTCAGGTAGTTGAAAACAGCTATCAAATCCCCCCTCATTCTTCTCTTCTGCAGGCTAAACAATCCCAGCTCCCTCAGCCTCTCCTCATAACTCATGTGTTCCAGACCCCTAATCATTTTTGTTGCCCTTCGCTGGACTCTCTCCAATTTATCCACATCCTTCTTGAAGTGTGGGGCCCAAAACTGGACACAGTACTCCAGATGAGGCCTCACCAATGTCGAATAGAGGGGAACGATCACGTCCCTCGATCTGCTCGCTATGCCCCTACTTATACATCCCAAAATGCCATTGGCCTTCTTGGCAACAAGGGCACACTGCTGACTCATATCCAGCTTCTCGTCCACTGTCACCCCTAGGTCCTTTTCCGCAGAACTGCTGCCTAGCCATTCGGTCCCTAGTCTGTAGCTAGGGATGGCAGCTTCCTATAGGACTGTTAATTATTCTTGGCTATTATATGTAGGACAAGAGAGGGCCAGGCTGCAAAACTGGGATCTGAGCATCCCGAATTTGCAGGTGTGCTTAGATTAGCCTATTGTAGAAATACAAGTCAGCTGTGAAGTTTGGCTGCAGATCTGGATTCAAATTTCTGCACGGCCTTGAGATCTGAGATTTGGTTTCAATTAAAAACAATTTCCTAATAATTTATTCTTCTTTATAATTCAATGATTTGGGTAGAAGAATAGCCTTTTGGGCCCCATTTCAGGAAACGATTTAAGCAGTTGCTAAACTTTAACTTCGATGGGGCTAAAGCTCATGCTTAAGTCCTTAGCTGAACTGGGGCTTTTATTACAATAGAGCTTTCCTGTAAAATCAGACCCTGTGTGGAAAGGGAGTCACGACACAGTCAACAAGCAGAGAAACCAAAGAGAAGAGTTGGCTCCAGCATTGCGAAACGAAATGTATAAATAGATATGCCAGGCAAATGATAAATAACATTCGCTCTTCACCTTCACAAACTTTTCAGAAGGAGCAAAGCATCCCACGCACAGCGACATCAGGATCCAGCCTCTGGCATGGCTGCTTTTGGAAGGGTTCTGGGTGAGCTGTTTGCAGATTTGACAATAGATTTCGTCCCTGCAACAGAAATCAGGGTTAGATCCCAGCCAGTCATTCAAGATACCATTTCTCTCTCAGTGGATCCCTGATCCACAGCCCACTGAAGTCAATGGGAGTCTTTCCAATAATTTCAGTGGGCTCTGGATCAAGCCCTTAATGAATAATTTGCTACTTTTTCTGGTGAAATCTGCCTCTCAGGCTTGCAAACTGTTACTAGATGTTAAAGGGGCTGCTGTCTTTCAGATGGGATGTAAAACCAGACCCTGACGGCTTGATAATTAAAGGTCCCATGGCACTTTATGTCAGTCTAGGGGTATTAACCTTGTTGCCCTGGCCAATTAACTCTGACAATTACATCCCTCCTACAGAAATCCCCCTTGCAAATTCAAATGGAAACGACATTCCTCTACACTTTGGCTGAGATCTTCCAAAGCTGCCGAAAAGCAGCTCTGGAACTGGGCATCCAGGCAGCTTTGAAAGTCTCAGCTTTCTTGTGCTGAGTTGCTACGTAGTGTTGCTGTGTCCATTTAAACAAACAGCCGCCATGTTCCATCCTAGCAGCATCATCTTGTCAGTGGTGGGTAAAATGAGCCTTGTATGTTGTTTGCGTGAAGAGCTTTGTGAGCTTTTGGGATGAACGGCAAAACATACCAGAGGCGGTGCAGAGAATGACACCCTGTAGTTGAGGTGGCCCAAAACGTTCCATAAGAAGACCCTGTTTTCTGTTCCTTAAACTTGGCCAAATTTTAATTGCTTGGGCTGAAATTTTCTATGCTGATTTTTAAAAAAATTTCAGTAAAAACAGTTTGGTTGTTTCTCAGAACGAGGTTTAGGAAAAAGACGTGTTTTGTCCATGTTAAAAGCTTCTTACGTCTGTTTTGTTGAGAAGCTCTAAGTGCCGCCACGTTTTGGAACAGGGACTTACAATTTGGTATGGGGATTGCCCTGTGGTCAGGGGGTATTTTTTGCCATCCCCTTGAAAATCCACCCATGTTTGGCCAAGTTCATGAGCCTTTGAAAATATTAGTTTGCACATGCTCAGAGGAGTTTGGCAGCAGAATTCTCCAGAGTCTGCCAGCATACGCCACCCCCTAACAGCTACTATCTGCTACCAGGCACTCACAAAAGCAGCTGAGGTCCTCCTGCTATGAATATATCGAGCACTATATAATGCTCTGAAAAATCAGGTCTGAAGCATTTCAAATTGGGCCCCCTAAATCAGTATACAATTTTAACCTTAATCTGCCTTTATCACACAGTTCCCCATCTGTAAAATGGGCATAATACCACCCCCTCATCTCATAGAGTTGTAGTGAAGATACATTAATTGTGCGTGAAACAGGGTTGGAATAATGTGCAGAAATAAGGCCAAGGGCCACACACTGGACAGTGAGTAGGACAAAATATTGAATAGCTGTTCATTAAGTGAGCACTGTCCATTCTGTGCACTGAATGAGGCAGGGTCCGATGGAAAAAACAGCATATGATCTTGTAATTAAAGATTGTGTCTGAATGCATATGCACAAAGGGTCTGAATTAAGGTAGCATGGGCAATCATAATTCGGCTTTTCCTGTCTTTTGAGTTTTGACTTTGCAATTGCAACAATGTTCTTTTAACATAGTTTTTTGTATGCAATAAAAGAAATCTATTCTTCTAACAAAAGAAGACCCAGCAACTTAGGCTGTAATGGCTTGGATAAAAATAAGCAGTGAAAAGAAAAAAGGAATGCTAATAACCGGGGGCGTGATCCAAAGTCCAATGAAGTCTATGTCAGCCTTTCCACTGACCCCAGTGAACTTTGGATCAAGCCTGAAATGAACATCTAACAAACATGATGGGAGCCTAGCCCCAATCATACAGAGGAAGAGAGCTCGAAGAACAGTGTAATACATGTTTTAATCAATCGCACAGATTAGCAAAAACCTTTTTTTTTAATGAGAGCAGCTTAACTAATAGGGGGGAAAAACAGAGAATGATGGTCGACTCTTTGCACTGATTTCTAACCTTAATGCTGGTCTGAGGATGCCATTACCAATAATGAAATGCAGCTTCTCCAAGTTGGAGGTGGGTCGGTCTTCGAGCATGCTGTTGCCTTGGAGGGTGGACTCACCATCATGGAGTCTCTTTGTCACCTGTCAACCAAAGACATTATTCTCTTTCTGGATAACTTGTTGCTATGGTTCTCCCCTCCTCCAACCCAGGCCTTTATGAACAGCTGCCCCCCGCCCAAGTAGGACTATAATCTAGTCATGACAGTTCCCAGGAGAACCCCATCTCCTGTTTATTCAGAGGGCTTCAATTTTACCCTCTAACTTACCAGTAATTTGGATGCAGCTCTTTTGCTTTTAATCCCCCAAATCCTTGTATAGTACATATAAAGGTGAACCAAGTTCTGTCTAATCAATCTACCTAGAGCAGGGATCTCAAACTCAGATCACCAGGAGGGCCACATGAGGATTACTGACACCCCACCCCGCCCCTGGCCCCACCCTCACTCCACCTCTTCCATGAGACCCCACCCTGCCTCTTCCCACCCCTTCCCCAAAGTCCCCAACCCAACTCCGCCCCCTCCCTGCCCCATTCCAACCCCTTCCCCAAATCCCCACCCCTGCCCCACCTCTTCTCCGCCTCCTCCCCTGAGTGTGCGGCTCCCCGCTCCTCCCTCCTGGAAAGCACTAAGCGCTGCCAAACAGCTGTTTGGCAGTGGGAAGCACCTGGAGGAAGGCAGAGAAGTAGGGACGCGGTGTGCTGGGGGTGGTGGCGGGGGATGGGAATTTGCCGGCCACAGGAAATAACTCGCGGCGGGGGGGGGGCGAGGGGGGAGCGCAGGGAGCTTGGCAGGCCACAGCAAATAACTCCGCGGGCCACATGCGGCCCATGGGCTGCGTGTTTGAGACCCCTGACCTAGAGCATCTTCTTATAGTATCTGTTTTGTCTTAGACCACTCCTTTGCCCCAGTTTTTCCACAACAGCACCATAGGCCACAATTCCAAGCCCCACCCTCAGCTGGGATAACTCTATTAGAAGGCAGTGGAGTTACACCAGCCTATAACTGATGACGATCTGACTCTTCATCTCATCTCTATTCAATCATCATTAAAAAACCAGTAACACAATTAAAAGATGCTCCATCAGTCAAAACCACAACACCATGGCTGTAAGGCTGTAAGCACATTCGTGGTTGTGATCGCTGTTATTGGTTTCCTCTGTAAGCGCACATCATAGAATCATAGAATTGTAGGACTGGAAGGGACCTCGAGAGGTCATCTAATCCAGCCCTCAGAATTCATGGCACAATTTGTGACTGTACTTAAGTATTATCTAGACTATCCCTGGCAGGTGTTTGTCTAACCTGCTCTTAAAAATCTCCAATGACGGAGATTCCACAACCTCCTCAGACAATTTATTCCAGTGCTTAACCGCGCTGACAGTTAGGAAGTTTTTAATGATGTCCAACCTAAACCGCAATTTAAGCCCATTGCTTCTTGTAATACCCTCAGAAGTTAAGGACAACAATTTTTCTTCCTCCTCCTTGTAACAACCTTTTATGTACTTGAAAACTGTTATCCCCTCTCTAACTAAACAAACTCATTTTTAAAGTCTTCCCTCATAGGTCATGTTATCGAGACCGTTAATCATTTTTGTTGCTCTTCTCTGGACTTTCTCCAATTTGTCTACATCTTTCCTGAAATGTGGCATCCAGAACTAGACACAATACTCCAGTGGAGGCCTAATCAGCATGCAGTAGAGCAGAAAAATTACTTCTCATGTCTTGCTTACAACACTCCAGTTAATACATCCCAGAATGATGTTTGCTTTTTTTGCAACAGTGTTACACTGTTGACTCATATTTAGCTTGTGGTCTACTGTGACCCCCAGATCCCTTTCTGCAGTACTCCTTCCTAGGCAGTCATTTCCCATTTTGTATGTGTTCAACTGATTGTTCCTTCCTAAATGGAGTGCTTTGCAGTTGTCCTTACAGTATTCCATCCTATTTACTTCAGACCATTTCTCCAGTTTGTCCAGATCATTTTGAATTTTAATCCTATTCTACAAAGCACTTGCAACCCCTCCCAGCTTGGTATCATCCGCAAACTCTACAAGTGTACTCTCTATGCCATTATCTCAATCATTGATGAAGACATTGAACAGAACCAGACCCAGAACTGATCCTTGCGGGACTCCACGTGATATGCCCTTCCAGCTTGACTGTGAACCACTGATAATTCCTCTCTACCATACCGTATAAAAAGGAGGATGTGTCAAGAAAAAGGATTCTCTGCCCCAAGAGCCGAAGAGTGGGATTTTCAGAAGTGCTCAGCACTGGCCGAATGGCTCACATGGGAGTTTGACCACAGATATCAATGGCAGAGGAGTTAGGCCAATGTTGAGTGCTTGTGAAAATCCACTTGGAATCTAAAGCCGAGCAGGGTGGGACTGAAGCGAGAAAGACCGAGAATGTACAGGCCAACACAGAGGGATGGGCGACTCTCACTGGAAGTCTATGCAGATGGAGGGGTGTGAAAAGAGGAGGTGGACGGCTTGATGACTGGAGAGTGGGAGCTGTCCCAGGCATAGGGAACAGTGGGGAAGAAGGCATGAGGTGCAGGGTGACTCAAGGAGACATGGGGAGCCAACCTTTCCCTTTAAAGAATCCTTAAATCTTTCAGGCCCCCAAAGACACAGTGAGCAGCAACCCCAGAGAAGGTCTGGTTGTGTAAGCAGCAGGAGAGAGTCAGAGAGCCCTGCAGATCATATAATACCACTTGTGGTAACCAGCCGCAAAGCATTTCCTCTCACCTCTTCAGTCAGTTTGGATTTCTTCTTTAGAGTCAAGGAGACCAGCTTGTGCCGCACACTATTCTTCTTGTGGCCATCTATGTGAGCGCTCTGCAAAGGCAAGAAATATAGCCTTATTCCTGAGACACACACAACCCTGCAGAGTGGGTTTCCTGTGTATCCAGCTCATCAGCTTTTAGAAATGGCAACATTTTCAGTGGATTTGGAGCACTGATTTGATATTTCTGAGAGATGGGCCAGAACCAAACCCCTATATCTAATTTCCTCCAACCCACTGTAATGCTCAGATCTGGATCTCAATTTTGCAGCTGGCCTCTGTCTCTTTAATGGGCCAAATCAAAACCTGGATTGAAACAACCTCATATTTTAGGAAAGTTTGACATGAAGGTAAATTACAGCTCAAACCCATCTCTAATATGTAGTTTATGGATTAGAAGCAGCTGGCCGCTTATGAATATCCATCCATCCATTTCTAATTCAATCTAACCAGGCATTCATACTACCCAGAGAAATGAGAATATTACTGTCCAAGAAGAACAGTTTGTCTCTAAGATAAAAATACATTGTTAAATTTTATTTCTCTTCTCTAGGGGCTCTGCTGATGCTACAGCCGACTGAAATATGATCTTCTGTCCAATGAAAAAAATTTAAAAAATGGTTAATTATACAGAACCAAGCCTGATTCTTCATGTATATTTTAACATAATTAGATCCCAATGGAGATTACTTTCCTCACCAGCAGCTTTAATGAAATTGCTACATTATATCATTGTTTCTGGGAATATGACTAGAACCAGGCATTTTATTTATTTAGATCTACCAAAAGTGGCAAACAAAGGTGGCTGTTCTTAGACTCTAGAGCAGTGGTCTCCAAAGTGGGGTGCGCCAGGCCATCCGTGGGGGTGCACGGCAGGAGGAGCGCCGCCGAAGAAGCGCCGCCGGCACGGACCTTTGATCCTTGGGCAGCACGCCGGCGGCCACTCGGCTCTCCCCGCTCCGTCTTCGGCGGCACGCCGGCGGCCGCTCGGCTCTCCCCGCTCCGTCTTCGGCGGCACGCCGGCGGCCGCTCGGCTCTCCCCGCTCCATCTTCGGTGGCACGCCGGCGGCCGCTCAGCTCTCCCCGCTCCGTCTTCGGCGGCACACCGGCGGCCGCTCTTTTTTTTTTTGCTTCCCCAGAGCTGGCCCTGGGGGTGCGCGATTCAAAAATTTTGGAGACCCCTGCTCTAGAGGGCCTTGATGTAATTGACAAACACATCTAAGAGCAGCAGTACCATTTATCACATCCTGCCACCAGCAAGCCAGGCCACTGAAAATGTCCTGCCATCTTGTATAAGGCAGATTCTCAAAGACGAAAGCATACGAACTGCCAGAGTGCAATGACCAATGGTCTATCCAGTCTTTTGTCCTGCTTTTGGCAGCAGCCAAAGATGGATTCTTATGGTGAAGTGTACTTGTCCCATAATAACCTAATGGTGCAATACCATTTACCATAGGAGTAATTTTCTTCTGACCCCAAGAGGGGTTGAATCCCGTGGGACAATCCCAGACCTCACCGCTCCCACACATCTTTGGCCTGACAAACACAAACACAGAGCCACATGTTCATTTAAATCCAACCAAAAACATTCCACCGCACACACATGCCTGGGGAGAGGATGAGAGAATGAATCACATGTGACAAGTGTTAGCCACATAGCTTAACGCACTAATAATCATAATAATACCTAGTTCTGCTAGAGTGCTTTGCATCAGTAGAATACTATGGTGAGGAGGGTGGTATAAGAATCTATATGGAATAGAATTTATACTTTGAAACACAAGGGATGAGAGCCTTTGTAGTTTTCTCCTTGCTAGCATAGTGGCGGATGAAATTTACAAAACTATTTGCCTCAATCAATCCCATCAGCAGTTTGTTCCATAGATAAATTTCTACTTTCACGAATGGTACATCAAGAATATGGGCTCTTCTACAGCTGTAACATTAAAGGAAAGAGCATTCTCACCTCTCCTTCCCCCTGCAGAGCCTGCAGCTCTTTCTTGTAGGTCTTTTTCCCTAGAGTCTCATAGATTTTGGTCATCACTGGAATCTTCTCACTGCCGTCGCTCATAGCCGTATGGTATTTAGGCTCAGGAAGGTCTCCCATGAAACGAAGAATAGTGATCCACACTGCCAGTGCTGCCTATTTGCAATAAAGATGTAACTTACTAGAGTTCTTAGCTTGGTCTGGGTTAATATAATTAATTGTGTGTATTAGACTGTAATAAAGCCATGGCCACCAGTGACTGGTCCCATCCCAGCACTAAACACTTCATGACAGCGTGGATAATACTCAGATCCCCTGCTCCAAAAGCACAGGCCCCTGCTACTTGAGCTAAAGGAGACTCTCCTTTGGTTGTTAGCAGGTCTATGACAAACCATTGAGCAGTTCTGAATCTGTCCACGAGAGGCTAGTGGTGAGTATACAGTGCAAAATGACTAGTTCATTAAAATGTGTACTGTAAATGCAAATTAAACTAAAACTGTGCAACATGGACTGCAGTCTGGAAAATACATGACACCCTTCTCCATTAAAGTCGTGTATGAAGGAGAAACTACTCAAATTAGATCATCCAAAACAAACTAAGTCCCTGCCCCTGCTCCCTCCCGCCCAAAAAGAACAATCAGACTGTTATCAGAGGAACAGCCGTGTTAGTCTGTATTTGCAAAAAGAAAAGGAGTACTTGTGGCACCTTAGAGACTCATGCTCAAATAAATTGGTTAGTCTCTAAGGTGCCACAAGTACTCCTTTTCTTTTTGCAAATGAGACTGTTAGTATCAAAAAAGGGTTTCTTACTAAGTTGAGGTTTTCTGTCCCATCATTTCTCAGCTGCACGAACAGAAAGGCCAGTAGAATAATAACAAACAGGGAGGATACTACGATCCATCTTTTTATACAATGTCGGGCCATTAAGGAGTTTGGGCACAAGTCTCCTATACAGTTCCTGTGCACACCCTGTATACGTGGCTCTTGGCCCAATCCCTAACAGACTGGTCACCACGAGCACAGTGGGCACCGTCAGCAGGGCCGGCTCCAACGTTTTTGCCACCCCAAGCGGTCAAAAATTTTTTTTGCCGCCGAATGGGGAGGCGGAATCCTGCCCGCCGAACACGGAGGTGGATGGTGCGGCCGCCGAATTGCTGCTGGCAACCAAAGAAGAGTCACATTCTTGCCACCGCATTGCCGCCGAGCATGAAACGCGCTGTGACGGAGCGGCCACTGAATTCCCGCCGCCGCCGAGGGAGGATTGCCGCCCCAGAGCCCGATGTCCTGCCGCCCCTTTACATTTGCCACCCCAGGCACCTGCTTGGTTCGCTGGTGCCTGGAGCCAGCCCTGACCGTCAGAGCATCTCAGCAGAGACATCAAGGACTGAATGGGCATGTGGACTGACTTCCCATCCTGAGGCACATGGGTGGGACAGTGTGGGAGCAGACTGTCCTACTGCTGTATATTTATACCTGTTTGGTGGCCCTCTGCCTCCTAAGCTCTAACTCTAGCCCGCTACACAAGTACTAGATTCAGGTTCAGAATGCTTGGGGAGGATTGTTTTATTACTGTTTTATTTCTTAAACATGGTGCTCAAGCACATCGCAAATGAAATTTCCTTAGGGTGCGCCACATGACTATTGTAAAAAGGCTGGTGGCTACTTGCCCAATAGAAAGAGAAGCCATCAATGAATGTCACACGGGACATCCAATAGCAGATAAGGACTTTGCTCCTAAACTATCTTCAGACTCGTGTGTTCTACTGGGATGGATTCAAATGGGTGTCCTAGAAATGAAGGGCTCTGTAGCCTATTACCAACCCGCTGAACCATCCAGCCCCATTCTTCATGACCAGGACATTTCTGGATTATTTCCTGTCTCACCAACTGGTCTCCTTCGTCCTCGTGGTACAGAAGGGGCTGCTTAAGTGGCCGGCGGATGTATGTGTGCGTCGTCGTGCCCTGGAAGTAGGTGGCTGCAAACTTTGCAAATTTGTACTCTGAGAGGTCTTCCTCCTCTTCCTCGGGGAGGGGCAAAGCTGCATCTAAATCCTCTTCCTCTAGCTCCTTTTGGGTTCGCTCAAGGTCCTGGAGAGGGAGGAAAATATACACGCCCTGTTTGGTTTTGTGTTTTTTAAAGCTCCCTCACCCTGCACCTGACCTTGCTCCCCGTTCTGCCACTGATTTCAATAGGACCAGGATCAGTTCTTAGGACAAGAATAGGCACAAAGGACCCAATCCAACTCCCCTTGAAACCAGTGATTTCAAGGGGAGCTGGATCCGGGCCACGTGAGGTCTGTAGATACTTCTTTATCCTGAGGAGAATTCCTCTGTGGGACAGACTCCCAAAGGCAGTAGGAGAAGCAGCAAGTGTGAACACACTGGAAAAAGAGTTATGATGAGCACTCCAAGAGCAAACCATTAGGGTAATAGGGTGATGATGCTGAACCAAGATGGGATGGATTGCCATCTGTCCCAATATATTACTCTGAGCAACACTGGCAAGCCCTGTCTGTTGCTCCATTCTCCATGCAGTACCTCAAAGCCATTGGGTGCCTGTCCTTCCTGGCCTGGCAGAGACGAAGTGGTCCCTAGGAATCCAAACATTTTGTCCACCATATCTGAGTCGTTCACTGGCTCGTTTCGGGCCTTCTCCATTTTGCTTAAGAGTTCCTTCTTCCGACGGGCTTCCTCCTTCTCCTTCACCTCTCTCTCAGCATCTTCCCGGGCCAGCTGGGCAAGGCGTACCTAGAAGAGAATGGTTACGCTGATTAGAGTGCATTCTCTGGCAAGCTGGTCCTAAATTCTGCAGCATGGCCCCTTGGCTTTAGAGCAGAAGGAAGGTCTTGGAGTTAAAGCACTAGACTGAGACGCAGAAGATCTGAGATAAATTCCCAGCTCTGCCACTGACTCACTGTGTGACCTTGGACAATGCTTAAACTGTGCCTCAGTTCCCCACCTGCAAAATGGACACAACAATGCTTCTTTCTCTCTTCTTTTGGCTATTTAGAGCACGAGGTCCCAGGTGCAGAACTTTTACTCTATGTACATAGAACACCTAGCACAGTAGCAATGTTCCAGTCTCAGGAGCGGTCCTTTATGCAGTCCCATAGTACCCAAAAGAATAAGCATAATCTGTGGCATTCTGGTGTTGCAGATTGGAAATTCTGTGCTAGCTTCATTCAAGTTAAAATAGGGACGCCTTTACTGAATCAAATACGAACAGTACAACAGGACAGTAAGTCCTCATACTATTTATTGGGATGCTGCCTTCAATTGACTTTATTCTGCCCCTACACTTTTCAGCGGGAGTAGAATCAGGCCCTAAAGAGAAGCCAAGAAAGAGAAAAGTCAGGACGTACTTGGTGCTTCTTTTCTGCTTCCTCTTTGGCTTTCTTGGCACTCATCTCCTTCCTGAGCCGTTCCTCTTCTGCCAGACGAAGCTTCTCTGCTTCCAGACGACGGTGATACTGGGAAAGAAAACACAAGTGGGCTTTTAAAAAGGCAGTTAGCACTTTTGCCCTGCTAACATCCAGATCACAGGAGCACGCAGTACAGACACAAACACAGGTCTATCCCTTGGTATGTCTCAAGGAACACTAACATAATGGGAGTCAGTTTCTAGCCCGAGAGAGGCTACCAGCTTTCACATTCCTTTCTGATTTTTATTTCATTCTGTCAAGACCTTGGGGAAAGAGTTTGTGTTCTGCACTCCCTTGCACAGAGTCAGTGATCCACATACTACTGTGATCTGCCTCTCTCTATGGTATTTAGGGAGCTGACCTCTAGGGTAACCACAGACTTTTGTATCCTGGAACAAACATTTGGGGCATGCCCATATTAGCCTTCACCAAAGTGTTAACTAACTCAAGTTAATTGGCAATCAATTAACTCCAGGTTAAAAAAAATCTAGTGTAGACATACCCTTAGACAGAGAGACACTGACAGCTAGACAAAGGCCGTAGGATGGATGTTATAAAGCCTATCATGCTCTGGGGAAACCAGCCCTGTTGGTCCTGTTAACTGGCTGCTGTCTTTCTCCAGCAAACGTGCTAGCAAACAGCATTTCCTGCATGGTACTTACTTCTCCCTTAAGGCGCTTATACAGCCTCCGTGCAATCATGCCCCTGACATAAGCCTGGACCGTGAAGACAGCCCATAGGCGATGGCGGAAGGCCCTGCGCACCAGGCAGCCTCGGCACCTTGCCTGGAACTCGATGATGCGTCTGCGAGCCATGTGGTACTGCGTGTGGAGTTTGCGGGAACGGTAGAGGGCCTGGAGCCTCAGGAACCCAATCCTCATCTGCAAAGGAAACAGAGTTAAGACACTGGGGGCCCCTGAGGGTCTCACTGGCCATAATCAGATTTTCCTCGCTCGTCCGCCCCCTCGCAGCTGAAAATAAAAACCTGATGAAATTAGCAACAAGCAAAGAGCCCCCCCTCCCACCCCCCCGAAAGCAGGGGAAAACTGCTGTGAGATGGCAGAGAAACAAAGGGTGCCTGGATTTGGGGGCCTGATCCAAAGCTCACTTAGTCAACGGGAGTTTTCCCACGGGCTAGAGATCCAAGTCTTTATGGGCTCAGTGACCCATAAAGCACAGTCTCCTCCCTGTGCTTCCCTCCAGAGGTTTGACTCTCAAGATCCCCCAGATCTACGCAGATCTCAGGGCAATCACAGGTAGAAAGGGCCATGCACAAGGAGGCCCAGCATCTCCCCCTGCCTCCTGTCATGGCTATTACCACTACATTGTCTCCTCCAAGCAGTTCCACATCACAGGAGCGGGCACTTACGTTGATTCAGTCAGGCATAGCTTAAGCTGGGTTGCGTGGGGGATGATACTGCAGAGAACGGCCATCCCTCTGGCCTTGAACCCTCCCATTCTCAGCCTGCCCCCTGCACACTTCAGCAGGGCAAATGTCATGGTGGGCCCCCTGCAGGTCTTCTGCTGGGTTGGGTCCAGAAGAGGGTCATATACCATGTCGGGTGCATTCTCTTCTTCCGTCCCACACTCCCTAATGAGTTCTGGGATCTGCCATGCTTGGGGATGCTAAGGGGGCCTGTGTAAATACCCAGGACACCATAAGATGTCAGCCACACCTGCGCAGTTTTGGATGGGGTTGTGGAGTGGGGGGACTGTTAGAAAAATATGGCTGCAGCTGCAGTAAAGTCTGAGGGACAACCTGGATCCAGTGCATTTCCAAGGACAGAGCTATACCACTTCCAGCAGCTTTAATACTGGCCCTGAGTTTGCAGCCTCCTGAGAAACAACATAAGCCATCCAGGACCACAGGTGATCAGCTGCTGTAAGATGGGTTCAACTCATGACAAAGGCATGAGGAGGACAACCAAAGAGACAGTCGCTCCCTTTATTCAGAACAGAGGGCAACGAGGGTATAGCTTCCCCCCCTTCCCTCCATCCACCCAACACACTAGCCAGCTCTCCCCCCTTTGATCTTTCCCCTCAGGGGAGCTTGACTGGACCAAAAGGGAAACTGATATCTGGATCCTAGACAATGAGACCAAGGCGGTAAAGAACATAAAGGACAACTGGCAACACTTACAGCACCGTAGTTCTTTCTGCAGTTATGTCCCCGCCAGTATCTCTGAATCATCAGGGCCGAACGTCGCACTTTCAGGAAATTGGACCTGGAAAGGCATTACAACACTTTGTGCTGGTCTGCTGGGGGTTAGCGTCACCTTGGCCCGCAGGGAAAGCCGGCCACATTCTTCACAGACTGTAAGGGAGGAAGCTGGAGTAACCTCCACCCCCTTGAGCTCAGTCGTCTGCCGGATAATGCCAGTCCCAGCTTTCCTTTCCCATGCAAGAGGAAGCAGAGGCATTGTAGTGGTGCTATCATGCTCTTCTCTGCCCATTCCCTGTGCTTTGTCCAAAACAGGAATGGGAAGAGCAGTCCAAATGTGCCAATCCAGGGCTAGGTGATCAACGGTCCTGCCCTGAACTGCTGGGTGACACCTCAGGCCCAGGCTCTTGTGACTTACCCCTCGCCCCCCCCCTCCTCCCCATCCCTTGCATTTGGAATCTTCCTACTATGTTTCCTCTAGTCTTAGATTTTAACCTCATCCGAATAAGGACTGTGGGACAGATCTGCAGCTGGCATAAATCAGCGTAGTTCCATTGATGTCAATGAATCCACCGCCATTGATGCCAGGTGCGGATCTGGCCCTTTCTGTCTTCTCAATGTTCTAAGAGGTGCATAGCACACATTTGGGGCCTGAATGAAATAAGAAGTCACTAGTCCAAGCTCACACAGCAAGCCAGCGGCAGAGTCAGGGACAGGTGACAGAAGCCCTGATTGCTAGTCCCCGACTTTGAGCAATACTCAGCGCTGCTTCTCTAAGGACAGGACTACGTCCTGGAGTCCTTGGCCATCATTTTCTGTTTACCCCACATTGCTATGCAGTGTGCTTTACATGGGTTGGCTTCCTGCATCTGATCTCTGCGGTGCCTGGTTTTCAGTGGGAATGGCTGTACAGCGCCTTGGGATGAGTGGTACTGTAACATACTATTGCTCTTTGCTGCCATAAGACTAAATATCACCCCCCTTTAGTCTCCCACTGGAATTTTGTCATTGACTTCAATGGGACCAAGATCTGGCGCAGATCTTGGAATAGTCTGCTAGTCTGACTAAAGTTGGCCAATGAAGAGTGCCTCTGTCAAGTGCAGAACTGAGTGTGGACAGAAATCCTTACTCCCGTTGTTCTGAAATTTGACAGCCTGAAAATATACGTTAATAATTTCCTTCGTGCTCTGAGCAGCTCCAGCACCAATTATATCATAATGTCAACCCCTGGGGGGTTTTATTGCGCTCACTGCAAGCTAAAGCAATAGGCCAGTCACATTGTGAATGGGCAGAGTAAGCTAGTGGTACCAGAGGCAAAGAGGACATTGTTTTAGCAGAGTGCCATGAACTGCAATATGGTGTGCTACTCAGTCGCACTAACAGATCCCCCAATATTCACCAGGCATTTCCTTGGCATATAATACCTGTCTTTAAACCCACGAACCACCTTCTGTATGAGGATGACCTTGTCAGTGATGGCCTTGTCCCTCTCAATCTCCAGCAGCATGTCATGGTGATCCTGGGGAATGAACCGCCACAACAGTTACCCTGTGACCACTGGCCATCCCATGACACGAACAGAGGGATGGTATAAGGCTCCTCCCCATAGAGGTTCTTGCCATCCCAGTCACATCTAAGGATGTCCCACTTTACAACTCACTACGTTTGGGGCTCTACAGCACAGCCATTCCCCCTCCTATCAAGAAGAACTGGACTTGAATCTTTCCCGCTCATCCATGCCACTCCTAATATACCAGAAGGGGTCACTGCTGAGCATTACCCCTTCATCCCAGAGGCAGCATGCACTGCAGGGCTTAGTAACAGTGTGTGTGTGAATTATGTCGCCCTCTGACGTTTGGCTCACTACACTGTCAGCTGAAGAGTCAGTCAAGTGAGGTTGCTCCATGCACCTAATTCAGTAGCGTTCCCCACCCACGTTGTGCAGGTACTAATGACTACACCAGAAGCAGGGCACTGGAGAAGACTGTGGCAAAGCTGGGAGCAAACTCCAGGCATCCTGAGTCTTGGTCCACTGCTCTGACTACTAGACGTCACTCCCTCCTCCAGTAAAGCAGAGGAGCTGCAAATCCTGAACATAGTAAGGCAGGCTAAGGACAAAATGGCACCCCTTCACTCTGTGTTTCCTTGCTTTTGTGGAATTCAGTCAAGTCACATGATTCTAGCCTCCTTTCTGTATTCTCCAAATTGATTTCTGTACTAATTTCTTTCCTGGCTGCTACAGGAGCTGGGTGCATCGATACAACTTTGCATGCTTCCCGTTTTACCCGACCTTGCACTGCCCTTCAGAACCTGTTCGTTTCCCTATTTCCTGCCTGGACAGCTGCAGGGTCCTGATAACGCTCTCTGGAAAGGAAAGCTAAAGGGATGTCAGGAGTAGTTTCTAAGAAATAGATGGGGAGATGTTTAAAAATAAGTGAACAGGATTACATCTGAAAAACACTAGAGAAATCCCATCTGCCTCCTGGCTCGCTCCTTGACAACTTGGCTTTGTTTTCCTGGAGGGATTTAGAGATGGGATCGTAAAAACAAATGCACGTGAGTAGGGCCGTCAGAACAAGACAGCTCTTTGTTACACTGCCGCTGTCTCATGGTGCCATACAGGGCCCTGGGTTCCTTAAGCAGCACTGCACTGGCCTTGCCGATCGCGAGGGACACAGAGCTGCTGATCTTCCGCTCGGCGCGTTAGGGTGCTGCAGACCTTTCTGTCACGCCCACTGGCTTTCTGCTGAGCCAGATCCCTCTCTCTCCCTCACCTAGGTGCCCCAGGGGTTATGGCAGCCTTGGGGACCAATGTCGCCATCTGCCTGACAGGGCCTGATGATAAGGGCCTCGGGAAGAGCCTTGGGAAATGTCAGCAGGTGGTGGAGAGGAGGGGATCACAGGGCACCTGTGCTGCCCCGCCATCCCCTACTGCTTGTGCGCAGAGTGGGATCTTTGGGGCAGTGGGCCCCTGTCCTGGCTTATGGAGCTTTCAGGGGCTGTCAGCCAGCCTGGGCAGGGGGTGGAGTGAAGGGAGCAACTCAACAGCTCAACTCTCTCACTGTCTCCATGGGTGTCAGTCAGCCAGGGAGCTTCCCCTCACCCGTCCTCTGCAGGGACCTAGGCAGGGCACTGCCTGAGCCCTGAAGCCCCTCCTCAGTGACTCTGCTGCCACGTCTGGCAGTGGAGTCATTGTCCCTGCTCTGGGGATACAGCTGGGCAGCCACAAAGCTGCCTGCATTCTCACAGAGAGGCCTGCGCCGCTCAGGATATGACCAGTGCCATGCGTGCGGGTATGAGTGCGTGTGCACATCCCAGCCAGGCTCTGTGCCAGCAGAGTGCCAGGATTTCACCCATTCTCTGACTCCTAACTCTCACCTGATCTGGATCCAACACCATCTCCTGGCCCAGTCCCCATCAAATCAGGCCAGAGACCTGGGTGGTGGATGGGGATTAGTTCTCGTTATGGAACCTGCGACTGGGATGGGTGTTAGAGTCCTTCAAAGCTAACGGCAGATGTCAGAACAAGAAGCAATGGTCTCAAGTTGCAGTGGGGGAGGTCTAGGTTGGATATTAGGAAAAACTATTTCACTAGGAGGGTGGTGAAGCACTGAAATGGGTTACCTAAGGAGGTGGAATCTCCATCCATAGAGGTTTTTAAGGCCCGGCTTGACAAAGCCCTGGCTGGGATGATTTAGTTGGGGTTGGTCCTGCTTTGAGCTCAGGGTTGGACTAGATCAAGGGTGGGCAAACTATGGCCCTCCAGATGCTCCACTAGGGAGCAGGGTCTGGGGCTTGCCCTGCTCTGGTGCTCCAGCCAGGAAGTGGTGTTGGGGGCTTGCCCCACTCCATGCGGCTCCTAGAAGCAGCAGCATGTCCCCCCTTCCAAATCCTACACGTAGGGGCAGCCAGCAAGCTGCCCCCGCCCCAAGTGCCACCCCCGCAGCTCCCATTGGCCAGGAACTGTGGCCAGTGGGAACTTCAGGGGCAGCATCTGGGACAGGGCATCATGCAGAGCCACCTGGCTGCGCCTCTGCGTAGGAGCCGGAGGAGGAACATGATGCTGCTTCTGGGAGCTGCTTGAGGTAAGCACTGACCAAAGCCTGCACCCCTGACCCCCTTCTGTGCCTCAGCCCCCTGCCCCAGCCCTGATCCCCCTTCCGCCCTCTGAACCCCTCGGTCCCAGCCCAGAGCACCCTCCTGCACCCCAACCCCTCATCCCCAGCCCCACCCCAGAGCCTGTACCCCCATCCAGAGCCCTCACACCATCCCGCACCCCAACCCCCAGTTTTGTGAGCGTTCATGGCCCACCATACAATTTCCATATCCAGATGTGGCCCTCTGGCCAAAATGTTTGCCCACCCCTGGACTAGATGACCTCCTAAGGTCTCTTCCAACCCTAATATTCTATGATTCTATTATTCTAACGGCCCCTCAATGCATGGACAGCCTGAGAGCATCTTACCTTCAGGAAAATCTTCGTCTTGCCAATCTGCCAATCATCATCTTTCCCAAGCACCACTTCAGCAATTCGCTGGCACGTTCCACGCAGGTCGCCCTAGGAGAAATGGGGCAGCGGGACTTAGCCTATGCCTCAGATGAACACCAGCCGCCCCTACCAGCTATAAACATGGGGTGGAGTTTGATCTCACTTCCACCTGTTTTACACTGGCGTAATCTAGTGACATTAATGAGGCTCCTCCTCGTTTGCATGCTTCCCTCTCCTGGCTGGCCTAGAAGCGGTGAATGAAGACGACGATTCGTTCTAGTCTCAATCCCCGATCCATGGCAGTGGCCGTCACTGCTGACTGCAGTGTCTATACAGTAGATGTGCAGTGATGGAGCAACACAGTGGGCTGCATCATGGCTTGCAGAGGCCCGGGCTGTGGTGGAAGAGGGAGGAGGCATGCCGCCTCAATGGCAGGGTCAGAAGCATTATGCCTTTGATAGTAACACCTACCGAGGCCTGTGGGGAGCATAGGGAGAGGTCCTGCTTGCTACACCCGTTCAATCGATGCAGCCAGGACTTCCCCAGTGCAGCCATGCCAGGGCACATGAGGGGCAAGCCATGCCCAGAAAGGCCCCATCTCTGGGCTGGCTAGTAGTATCAGCTGTGCTCCCCAGCCATCCCTCCGTGGGCTCCCTGTGGTCCCTGCGAATGTGTTGTCTGCAGTTTTCAGGCAGTACAGGCTCATCCAGTTAGTTTAACTGTTACTGGGGCTTCTGAGCTCAGCTGAATCATAGTCTCGCAGAGACCCCATCCTATCTAAGGTGCTGAGAGGGCCTCCGTTACCATAGTAACTGAGGGCCTCACAGTCTTTCATGTGTGCATCCCCACAACCCCGCTGTAAGGCAGGGAAGTGCGATCCCCATTTTACAGCTGGAGAACTGAGGCCCAGAGACTAAGAGCCAGATTTTTAAAAGCACTTAGGTGCCTAACTCCCATTTAAAATCAACAGGAATTAAGCACCTTTGAAAATCTGGTCCTAAAAACCACTTGCCCAAGGTCACGCAGTAAGTGTGGCAGAGCAGGGAACTGAACCCAGGTCTCTGGCTAGCACTCTAACCACTGGGTCTTCCTTCCTCGTAACTTTCTCCAGGGCATTAGCATGATGGTTTTTGATAAAAATCCAAGCCTCTGCTTAAACCTGTACCTGTTTGTACGCCGGCTTCACCCCAGGCATGAGGACACGATACCTCTCCACAAACTCCACGAAGCTGTAGCGGATGGGATAGCCAGCCCTGCGGATCCGGATGGTCTCCATCATCCCTGAGTATCTCAGCTGGCGAACACACAGCTCCCGATCAAACAACTGGGGAGGGGGAAAATCAGACCGGAACATCAGGGGCTCTTTTGGTTCTGGTATCAAACCTCGCTGGCCTGTGGACTGGCTTAAGCCGTACCATCCAGCCAAGGCCAGACTGAATGTGGGGGACAATCCGAAGTCTTGTGGGGGGAACAAATACAACATCTTCTCCATAGAAACTTTACGGACTGCAGCATGGGAGGGCCTGATCCTGTGAGGCGCTGAGCACGTTAGTCTCCGTCCCTTTGTTTAACTCCCACTTGCACAATGGGATCAAGAAATGACCCATAGTGTGCTGCAGGGAACTGGAAGGCTGTGTGTTAGCATTCACGCTAAATCCCCCCCCCCCCCCTTCAAGCAGAAAATGAAACTGCTTTGGAAAATGGTGCAGCTTGCTGGGCCCTGGCATTGACAAACACCTACAAGATCTCTATCAAGCATTCTTAAAACTACAATACCCACCTGCTGAAGTGAAAAAACAGATTGACAGAGCCAAAAGAGTTCCCAGAAATCACCTACTACAGGACAGGCCCAACAAAGAAAATAACAGAATGCCACTAGCTGTCACCTTCAGCCCCCAACTAAAACCTCTCCAGTGCATCATTAAAGATTTACAACCTATCCTGAAAAATGATCCCTCACTCTCACAGTTCTTGGGAGACAGACCAGTCCTCGCTTACAGACAGCCCCCCAACCTGAAGCAAATACTCACCAGCAACCACACACCACACAACAAAAACACTAATCCAGGAACCTATCCTTGCAACAAAGCCTGATGCCAACTCTGTCCACATATTTATCAAGTGACACCATCATAGGACCTAATCACACTAGCCACGCCATCAGGGGCTAGTTCACCTGCACATCTACCAATGTGATATATGCCATCATGTGCCAGCAATGCCCCTCTGCCATGTACATTGGTCAAACCACACAGTCTCTACGCAAAAGAATAAATGGACAGAAATCTGACATCAGGAATCATAACATTCAAAAACCTGTAGGAGAACACTTCAACCTCTCTGACCACTCAGTAAAAGATTTAAGGGTGGAAATTTTGCAACAGAAAAGCTTCAAAAACAGACTCCAGTGAGAAACTGCTGAGCTTGAATTAATATGCAAACTAGATACCATTAACTTGGGTTTGAATAGAGACTGGGAGTGGCTGGGTCATTACACATATTGAATCTATTTCCCTATGTTAAGTATCCTCACACCTTCTCATCAACTGTCTAAATGGGCCATCTTGATTATCACTACAAAAGTTTTTTTCTCCTGCTGATAATAGCTCATCTTAACTAATTAGCCTCTTACAGTTTGCATGGCAACTTCCACCTTCTCTGTATGTATATATATACATCTTCTTACTATATGTTTCATTCTAGGCATCTGATGAAGTGGGCTGTAGCCCACGAAAGCTTATGCTCTAATAAATTTGTTAGTCTCTAAGGTGCCATGAGTACTCCTGTTCTTTTTGCGGATACAGATTAATATAGCTGCTACTCTGAAACCTGTCATTAGGGATAGAGGGGTTCAAACTGTTTGGGGCTGTTCTTATTAATGAACAACAACAATAAGGGCTTGTCTACACTGCCAAGTTTCTGTGCAGTAAAGCAGCTTTGTGCGCTCAAACTGCAGGCATGTACACACGGCCACGCCACTTTGTGTGCAGAAACTCAGCAGCTGCAGAGCTGCAAAAAAACCACCTCGACGAGGCCCCAGCGCTCTATTGCCCGTGTAGACACTTGATTGCTTTCTGTGCTGTAATTGGCCTCCAAAGCGGTCCCATAATGCCTCAAGTGACCTCTCTGCTCATTGTTCTGAACTTGGCTGCCCTGGAGACATGCGCCCTTCCCCTTTCAAAGCACCGTTTCTGACAGCCGTTGGGTGCTGTGCTGATCTGCTCGGGGACACAAAGCAAACCATTAATGTGGACTGCTCGTGCTGTCCAGTTTGGCCAATGTACATGGCAGAGGGGCATTGCTGGCACATGATGGCATGTGTCACATTGGTAGATGTGCAGGTGAACGAGCCTCTGATAGTGTGGCTGATGTGATTAGGCCCTATGATGGTGTTCCCTGAATAGATATGTGGATACAGTTGGCAACGGGCTTTGTTGCAAGGATAGGTTCCTGGGTTAGCATGTGCCAGCAATGCCCCTCTGCCATGTACATTGGCCAAACTGGACAGTCTCTACATAAAAGAATAAATGGACACAAATCAGACGTCAAGAATTATAATATTCAAAAACCAGTCGGAGAACACTTCAATCTCTCTGGTCACTCGATTACAGACCTAAAAGTGGCAATTCTTCAACAAAAAAACTTCAAAAACAGACTCCAATGAGAGACTGCTGAATTGGAATTAATTTGCAAACTGGACACCATTAACTTAGGCTTGAATAAAGACTGAGAGTAGATGTGTCATTACACAAAGTAAAACTATTTCCCCATGTTTATTCTCTCCCCCCCTCCCCCATTTCTCAGAAGTTCTTGTCAACTGCCCACCTTGATTATCACTACAAAGGTTTTTTTTCTCTCCTGTTGGTAAGAGCTCATCTTACCTGATCACTCTTGTTACAGTGTGTATGGTAACACCCATTGTTTCATGTTCTCTGTGTATATAAATCTCCCCACTGTATTTTCCACTGAATGCATCCGATGAAGTGAGCTGTAGCTCACGAAAGCTTATGCTCAGATAACTTTGCTAGTCTCTAAGGTTTCAGAGGAACAGCCGTGTTAGTCTGTATTCGCAAAAAGAAAAGGAGTACTTGTGGCACCTTAGAGACTAACCAATTTATTTGAGCATGAGCTTTCGTGAGCTACAGCTCACTTCATCAGTGATGAAGTGATGAAGTGAGCTGTAGCTCACGAAAGCTCATGCTCAAATAAATTGGTTAGTCTCTAAGGTGCCACAAGTACTCCTTTTCTTTTTGCTAGTCTCTAAGGTGCCACAAGTCCTCCTTTTCTTTTTGCGGATACAGACTCACACGGCTGCTACTCTGAAATCTACCAAACCGCTGAGCCATCCTTCCACTCAGGGAGAAGAAGAAAGTACCTGCCCTGAAGAGCTTAAACTCTGACAGACAGACATAGGTCAGGGCAAAAACACACTGGGAGATCCGGAGAAGGAGCAAACTCAGGAGTGCTTCTGCCGTGTGGCTGTGCCTGGCCTGGCTCAGCAACAGCACAGTTCTGATTTAATGTGGTTGATAGTTTCCAAATGGCCTAGCCGACCTGTGTAATGCAGCCCTCCCAAAGGGCATCTGATAAAACCTCTCCACACACCAAGGCGCCTTCTCTCTCGCCGAGCACTGAAACACAATAATCAATGATGACCGCATCGGGCAAGGTACAAGCAGATAAACCAAAGTATAGAGATGTTAACAACCTGTCCACTGTTGGCTCAGGGAATTAGCACAAAAGATGAGAACAGGATCCAGGAATCCTGGTTCCCCAGCTCAATCCCCAACAGCACGTTGCCCCAGCTCAGTGTTACCAGCCCTACACAAGTGTTCAGCTTCAAATGTCAAATAAAGGAAGCACAAAAACCCTTAATAATGAGCTGAGAAGGGGAAACTCACTACAGGGACCTTCCCAGCCAGCTCTCTCAGGACATCACAGACACACACCTCGGACTCGGAGGGGCAAATCCTGCCCCCTGTTCCATGTGTGTGGGGGGGTCTGACTTACTGGGACCAGTTCAGGCCTGCTGGAGAGGAGGGGGGCAGGATGCTGCTGGGACCCTGCACAAGTCTCTACACCCTGAGCACCTCAGAGCTGTGCTCTGTGAGGGATCATGTGGGGGTTAGTCATTATTATTCAAGTATTCCAGTAGTGCTCAGAGGCCCCAGGCAGATCAGGGCCCCATTGTGCTAGGTGCTGTACAAATATCCTGGCCCCAAGAACTTACAGTGTTAGTATAAGGTGTAACAGGTGGGTGAAAGCCAAGTGTGGGGCTCAGGGTAAAGACGAAGTGACTGTAACACAAGCAGGCTTGGTCTCAGCCCACCCCCCACCTCGCCACTATGTGCTGGCACTGCTCGAGGTGGGCCTCCTGGATTGGGGACAGGAGAGATGCAGAGGGAGCTTGGGGGACTGTCTGGTCATTTCTCCTCACGGAGCGGATGGGTGGGAGCCCTGAGGCCGCAGTAGCAGCCTTGACACCATTCTCTTGTGGCAATTTGGCCCTGTCATTCAGGAAGCCAAAAGGGAAGAAAATCCTTCCCCTAATTAACAAAGCAGGAGTTTTAGATTACAGAGCGGCCCGTGTCTCAAACCTTCTGCTGTTGGAGAGCCTGCAAGGAGTGCCCTTAATAATAATTCCTCTTCATAAAGGGCCAGATTCTGCCACCCTTGCTAATACCGAGCAGTAACCATCCGCTGCTTGCAGATTCAGGGGCAACTCGCTGTGAACAAAGGGTGGCAGAATCTGGCCCTTGCACTTGACTCAGAGCCCCGTGGAGTCAATAGAAAGATTCCCACTGACTCCAGCAGTCTTAGGATCAAGCCCGGGGCAGGGCTGCTGGCCTGTCTCCCCAGTCCCAGCAGGACTAACACTATGCCAGAGATGCTTTCGGGCCCTTCCCCCGGGGCATGGTTTATTAATTGAAATAAACTCCCAAAGTAACGAAAAACAAGGCCATTCCCCTGACCAATGCAAGCTGCAAGGGCCCGGAGGCCTCTCACTCTGTACCCCTTTCTCTGATCCAGACCCAGGAGCAAACCTCCCTCCTGCAACTCCCCAGAACTGAGCTCTCTCAGAACTTTACAGGCATCACCTGACCCCTGCCTAGCTGGGTCTGCTAACTGAACAAGGCTGGCTGGCCCCAGGATCTTAAAGGGGCAGACCCACCCTGTTACACCCTGATTCAGGAAAGTACTTACGTGTGTGTGTGTGTGTGTGTGTGTGTGTAACTGAGCTCACAAACAGTCCTCTTGAAGTTGATGGGGCTACTCACATGCTGAAAGTTATGCATGTGCTTACATATCTTCCTGAATTGGGCATTAAGCGAGCTCCTACGTTACAGAGCCTGCTGCCAATTTATGGATATTCTTTTCTTTCCTCCCACAATCTGTTCATTAATCACATTTGTTTCTTTCACATTACTTACAACACCACACAACTATTCAGAAACAACCATTCGGGAGCAAGAGAATACACTCAGACACACCTGGGTGAAAACAAAGTCATTTTCCAAAGTTAGCTTCACGGGGAAGCAAAACATTCAAAAAAGTTATGGACAAAAGTTTGAAAATCATGTAAAACAGGGGTAGGCAACCTATGGCACGCGTGCCAAAGGCGGCAGGTGAGCTGATTTTCAGTGGCACTCACACTGCCCGGGTCCTGGCCACCGGTCCGGGGGGCTCTGCATTTTAATTTAATTTTAAATGAAGCTTCTTAAACATTTTAAAAAACCTTATTTACTTTACATACAACAATAGTTTAGTTATATATTATAGACTTCTAGAAAGAGACCTTCTAAAAATGTTAAAATGTATGACTGGCACACAAAACCTTAAATTAGAGTGAATAAATGAAGACTTGGTGCACCACTTCTGAAAGAAAAGGAGTACTTGTGGCACCTTAGAGACTAACCAATTTATTTGAGCATGAGCTTTCGTGAGCTACAGCTCACTTCATCGGATGCATACTGTGGAAAGTGTAGAAGATCTTTTTATACACACAAAGCATGAAAAAATACCTCCCCCCACCCCACTCTCCTGCTGGTAATAGCTTATCTAAAGTGATCACTCTCCTTACAAAGTGTATGATAATCAAGTTGGGCCACTTCTGGGCCATTGTAAGGAGAGTGATCACTTTAGATAAGCTATTACCAGCAGGAGAGTGGGGTGGGGGGAGGTATTTTTTCATGCTTTGTGTGTATAAAAAGATCTTCTACACTTTCCACAGTATGCATCCGATGAAGTGAGCTGTAGCTCACGAAAGCTCATGCTCAAATAAATTGGTTAGTCTCTAAGGTGCCACAAGTACTCCTTTTCTTTTTGCGAATACAGACTAACACGGCTGTTACTCTGAACACTTCTGAAAGGTTGCTGACTCCTGATGTAAAATAACAAATGACCAGGGCTTTCCGCTGGCCTTTCACTTCCTGCTATCCCATTTCCTATCATTATCAGCACACTTTCCTTTATATCCTGGGACAGAAAATTAACTCACAGAAAATGTTTTTCTTTCACAACCTTTCTGCACAGCCTTAGGTTCCATGATCTGTTTTTCGGTTCTGGATTTTTAAACTCATTCAAAAAATAAACATTCCCATTTTAGCATAAAACCACATTATACATCTTACAAAGCTGCAGCACGGAGCTTAGCATTAACTGTCCAATTTGTGTGTCTCTTTTGGATTAATCTTGCAATCCGCACGCTCATGAATAGTTTCACTGACACCCCTGTGGCTACTGGTGTGAGTAGGCACGACTGATTTGGGGGCTGCAAGAACTGGTCCTTACAGAGTGGTTAAATAGATGCAAAATTCCAAACCCAGATCATTTTAAAACTCAGGGGAGTTCAAAACTGGGGTTTTGGAACAATTTGCTAAAATTGCATCTGGATCCAGGTTGTAATTTTCAAAACACTCCAAGTTCTGGAGTGACATGGTTTTGATTTGGGCTCTTCTCTGCTGATAAACAAACACTAGTATTATGTTTTGAGGTTAACATGCAATTAAGTGCACTTATATATATTTTTAAATTTCGGTCTCTCCCATTCTCCCACTAAACAAACATCGGGCCAGAACAACCTGCTCATAGACAGCCATCAAAATATTTGTCTGACCATATTTGTTTTGCCAATCAACAGATCCACACATATATGTTCGCTGCAAATATATAGATAAAATTACCAAACTGAAGTTTATGATTTTAGAATTTCTGTGCCATTTTGCCCTGGTAACATTCAGAGTTAAATTCTGCCCATAGCTACTAAATCTGGACAGAGATGTAACAGACAGCATAATTTTGCCCAGTGTATACATAACTTACAAAGACACCAGTCACAGACAAACCATAACACACAGCAAACTAGGAATAAGTAAGAGAATCTCTTTTCAAGTATTATAAGTAATGATTAGTGAACAGTAGAGATTTTTAGTAAAGTTAGGGTCCAACCCTGCAAAGTGTGGAATTGGGGATGCTCAGCACACAGCATGAGGAGCTCAATGCTTCATGGTCCTTGCACACCCAAGGGACTTAGGTGGGAACTATGAGTGTGCAAAGAATGCAGGATCAGACCCTAAAGAGTTTACTTTATTGGGGGATATGCATAAGTGTTATCTTCCCTTTCATCTGGTAACTGCAATTTGTCCCCAAAGTACTAATGAATTTTAAATAGTCATAACAAACCCAAATAAACAGATCATCGTTTTACTATGTATTAGTAATTTTCAATGGCTGAGTAATTATTTCCTTTGACTTTCAGCTGCTAGGTCAATCGGCTTGGTGAAAATGCACTTCTCACTGCCTGTTAAAGGTGATGGATTAATGGGCTGTTATATGTTCATTAGATTGAAAACATTAAAACTGGAACAGGCCTCTCCAGCTCATCTCTGCATCTTCTTGGAAATTGCAGCTGAAAACATTGCTAACCTTTCACCTGTGCCTCTCAATATCTCTAACATCTGTTCTTTTAACTGCATTTAGGGACACAATCCAACAAGCCTGACTCACATGAAAAATGTCTATAGAAATGATCTCCTTCTGTAGGTTATTAGGTTGATTGCTTTAGAATCCTATATAATTTCTATAGAACCTTCTTAGATTTTGCTCTAACAGGGGTGAAACTACGAAGGTTCTATTGAAATCAAATAGGATTCGAAAGCAATCAACCTAAAAACCTATAGAAGGAGATGATTTCTGCAGAATTTTTAAACCCTCCCATAGAACTGAACGGAGAATTGCAGCCCTGCTCCTGAATTCTACAGCTTCATTCAAACATTCTATAAGACCACCATTCTCTATGGAAATCTATAGGGCTTTTCATAAAGGGAAGAGGCTCCAGCATGGGTCTCTCAGTGCCGGGATGAGGCCCTCACTTTGTAAAACATTTTGGGGGACAGTTTGTAGAAGATGCTTTACAAAGAAAGGACCCGATCCTGCAAACCCTTCTTCAATTGACATCAATGGGGTTCCAGGCATGAGTAAGGAGTGCAGATCAGGTTTCTAGACAGACAGATGGACCTCGACGGGAGTTTTACCATCAACTTCAATGGGTCCAGGGCTTTACTGTATTGTGTCCACATGTAAACGCTGCCTCTATAAGAAGAAAAGGAGTACTTGTGGCACCTTAAAGACTAACAGATTTATTTGAGCATAAACTTTTGTGAGACAGCTCACTTCATCGGATGAATTTAGGGGAAAATACAGTGGGGAGATTTATATACACAGAGAACATGAAACAATGGGTGTTACCATACACACTGTAACAAGAGTGATCAGGTAAGGGGAGCTATTACCAGCAGGAAAGCCGGGGGGGCGGGGGGTGGGGAGGAACCTTTTGTAGTGATAATCAAGGTGGGCCATTTCCAGCAGTTGACAAGAACTTCTGAGGAATGGCGGGGGGGGGGGGGAATAAACATGGGAAAATAGTTTTACTTTGTGTAATGACCCATCCACTCCCAGTGTTTATTCAAGCCTAAGTTAATTGTATCCAGTTTGCAAATTAATTCCAATTCAGCAGTCTCTCGTTGGAGTCTGTTTTTGAAGTTTTTTTGTTGAAGAATTGCCACTTTTAGGTCTGTAATCGAGTGACCAAAGAGATTGAAGTGTTCTCCGACTGGTTTTTGAATGTTATAATTCTTGACGTCTGATTTATGTCCATTTATTCTTTTACGTAGAGACTGTCCAGTTTGGCCAATGTACGTGGCAGAGGGGAATTGCTGGCATATGATGGCATGTATCACATTGGTAGATGTGCAGGTGAACAAGCCTCTGATAGTGTGGCTGATGTGATTAGGCCCTATGATGGTGTCCCTTCAGACAGAGACAAATACCTACAAGATCTCTATCAAGCGTTCTTACAACTACAATACCCACCTGCTGAAGTGAAGAAACAGATTGACAGAGCCAGAAGAGTACCCAGAAGTTACCTACTACAGGACAGGCCCAACAAAGAAAATAACAGAACGCCACTAGCCATCACCTTCAGCCCCCAACTAAAACCTCTCCAGCGCATCATCAAGGATCTACAACCTATCCTGAAACCCATCACTCTCACAGATCTTGGGAGACAGGCCAGTTCTTGCTTACAGACAGCCCCCCAACCCGAAGTAAATACTCACCAGCAACCACACACCACACAACAGAACCACTAACCCAGGAACCTATCCTTGCAACAAAGCCCGTTGCCAACTGTGCCCACATATCTATTCAGGGGACACCATCACAGGGCCTAATAACATCAGCCACACTATCAGAGGCTTGTTCACCTGCACATCTACCAATGTGATATATGCTATCATGTGCCAGCAATGCCCCTCTGCCACATACATTGGCCAAACTGGACAGTCTCTACATAAAAGAATAAATGGACACAAATCAGAGGTCAAGAATTATAACATTCAAAAACCAGTCGGAGAACACTTCAATCTCTCTGGTCACTCGATTACGGGTCTAAAATTGGCAATTCTTCAACAAAAAAACTCCAAAAACAGACTCCAATGAGAGACTGCTAAATTGGAATTAATTTGCAAACTGGATACAATTAACTTAGGCTTGAATAAACACTGGGAGTGGATGGGTCATTACACAAAGTAAAACTACTTCCCCATGTTTATTTCCGCCCCCCCACCTCCACTGTTCCTCAGACGTTCTTGTCAACTGCTGGAAATGGCCCACCTTGATTATCACTACAAAAGGTTTTTTCCCCCCTGCTCTCCTGCTGGTAATAGCAGGAGAGAGAGGTGGGGGGAGAGAAAACCTTTTGTAGTGATAAACACCCATTTTTTCATGGTCTGTGTGTATACAAACATCTTATGTATTTTCCACAGTATGCATCCGATGAAGTGAGCTGTAGCTCACGAAAGCTTATGCTCAAATAAATTGGTTAGTCTCTAAGGTGCCACAAGTCCTCCTTTTCTTTTTGCAGATACAGACTAACACGGCTGCTACTCTGAAACCTGCCTCTATAAGGACACTCAAAACACACCACGTGAAGAGGAAGAACCAGCGCTTACCATGGGCTTCTTATATTCATTAGGTTTGATGCAGCGGACGAAGAAGGGCTGGCACCCGCTGAGGGTTCTCATCAACAGCTCGAGAGATCGCTTGAATTGGCTGCTGAGTGTCGGCGAGCGCTTCCTTGTCTCTGCTCCCTGGAAGAGAGTGGAACCACAACAAATCTGTCTCAGGAAATGAAAAGCTAACAGAGCTTTTCCCCTCTAGCCAAGTCACGGGGAACCTCCTCTCTAGCTGGAGCAGGGGCGGGGTGTGTGTCAAATGTGGTGCACGGATGGCGTTCAGACTTACTGGCTGAGGAAGCAAAGGGGAGAGCTGAAATATCATCTGTTTCTGGAAACTACATGGAGGTTTTTGCCCATGAGGATTTCAGGTTCATAGTTTGCTATGAGTTGGGCCAGCTCCTCAGTTGGTGGAAGTCAGTACAGCTCTATTTACACAAGTGGAGGATCTGGCCCAATTGTGCATATTTCCATCTCCCTGTTCCAGACAGTGCATGTGGCATGAGACCATGCAGTCAGCCAAAGGTGCCTTACATAATGCTTGCTTAGTGAGGACTAGAGGAAATCCCTGAGCGTGCTGGAATTAGCTCCGGGCAGAGGAACCCAGGAGCTTCATAGTAAAGAAAAAGCCACAATTTTTATTTCTCATGGACCTGCTTGATGCTCCAAACAAGGATCTGCACTGGCTTGTTGCATTGTTAAGGTGTTATACAGGAAGTCAGGTTAGATCTAATGGTCCCTCCTGGCCTTAAAACGTATCCGTCTATAAAGTCTGTGAATAGAGACTTGGACCACAGTGGAGAGTGAGGTGTCTCAGCCTTACACTCTGTGTGGGCTATGTGGACCTTGAGTCTGGGCACATAGATAGGAAGTGGCTCTTGCCCTATCTGATGCACCGGGCAGCACAGCAGACCCAATGCCAGGGGTATTGTAATTTGCCAATAGTGTCATGCAAGACTTCAATTATCTTTACTGACTGTTGGATTTTCAGGCCCATAGGGGCACAATCAAGCCCTTAAATAGCACCAGGGCATTTTCCCTGAAGAGTCTTGAACTTGGATTTGCTGACTTTCAGGGGATGCTGGCAAGGGTTGTTTATTCCCCAGCTTCCATTGAGTGGATTCATGTTGGGAGCATCTTCTTTGTGTTTGGAAGAGGGTATTAACTGGATTGATGGGGGGAGAACTTAATCTGGGGTGAGTTAGGGTGATTTTGTGGATGTCCATTCAATTGCTATTTTCTGGGTAGGTTTTAAAAAACCCATTCAAGCCTTAGCGCTCTGGCTTAGTGTACATTACATTTCAATCTGCTAGCCACTTCTCCCTAGCTGGTGAAAACTATGAACAGAGCAGGTCTTGAAAGCCTTGTAAGATTAAGCCCCAGGAAAGTGCAGCAGAATTTAGTTTACCTGAGTCCTTTTTATCAAGAAATCTCTATTAACCGTGTTTGGGTTACGTCCTACAATGTGCATCAATTAGACTGATAAAGCAGAGTAATAAATCGTGTGTCCCTTGTCCTATTCAGATCTATGGGGTTCAACTATCCATCAAAAGCTATCTAGATGTTTAAAGAAAGCTTATGGAGGATGTAGGTAACACCAGTGGACTTGGATGAATTGGGCATCAGACTGTAACTCCATGGGACATGGACATCCCACTAGATAATCACTAAATAATCAATCCTGGGAGGATTCCAGAGGAGTAGGTGGAAGGTCCAAAAAGAAAGGATTTTGCCAGGTCTTTTCTAAAGGCCTTGTGTTCTTTACTGGCTGATGAACAGGGGCTATAGACAAAAAGTGGCCCCACTATCATTGGCAATATTTGCCAAATTTTATGTATTTTTCCCAGTTGCTAAAATTGCCCATCACCAAAGTCTCTGGGCACTGCGCTAAACATACAAGTAGCACCTTTCTGGAGGACATCAACAGTGAAGACTTTTACCCAGCAGGAAAAGTCTCAGGAATTTTGCACAGCTCTGGCCATAGGTGATTGTACAATGAAGCCCAAACAACAAAACAGAAAGTCATAATAGAATTCCAAAAGGGAAAGTGAACAGTTCAAACCCAGCTCATGCACACACCAGAAAAACCCAGCAATGCCAGAACAGGAGAGTTTAGTGCCGCAGCCGTTAGCTATCCCAGCAAACCTTCACACAGGGATACATTGCTAACATGTGTAATTTATATCAACAGGCACAGACCCGGACCCCTGCGAGCGCTGTGGAGTTGGTGATAAATACCCTGTTAGCAGAGTCTGGTTTGAGGAGGACAGGTTGTGTCAGCAATAATACTGCTCGGATAGCAGGAGGGCAATGGGATGGGGCTGCTTTAGATCAACAGCACCACAGAGTAAGTAGCCACCTCCAGTGCAGCACCACGGGCTGGCTGCTGGAGGGGTCAGAAGCAGACACAGAGGCAGAAACCAGGCTTAGCAAATTCCCATTTTGGAAGTGAATGTGCCCCTTTCCCAGCAGAACGATCTGGGCCTGACCGGGAGCCCTTGTTCGGCCATGCTGCGGCGGAGAGGTCATCAGAAGCCTTCCAAGGCCTCCTAAAATGGGGAACATTTTAAAATGGGGAGAGGGCGATGCTGCCTCTCTAGATTGCTGCCCAGCTTCTCCTCAGCGTCCGCCTCTCCCTATCTCTTCCCACGCCTGCGGAGGGGCACGGTGCAGGTTTCACCTCCAGGCCGCAGTGCCTCGTCCAGTGTATGACTGGGAAGATGGTTCTAACACACGCTGCCAGAAAGCAACTTAGGTTCCAAACGCTCCAGCCGCTATATCAGTGATTCTCAACCTGCGGCCCACAGGCCGCTTGAGGCCAGTCAGCACAGAGCTGCGGCCCATGTGACATCCTCAGGGCCATTCAGGTAGTATTGGATGTGGCCCACAACAGTAAATAGGTTGAGAACCACTGCTCTATATACAGGCAGGGCTTATGTAGTCCACGACTCGACCAATCAGAATAGAGTGCTCAGCGGCTGCAGGGTCCCCACACGTTGCATCTCACCTCTGTACACAGATCACTCTGAAAAACGCAGTGTGACAAACACTAGGGCCAGGGATCCGGGCGAGAAATTAAATTATACAACCAAACCTCAAGCAAGGCTTTGGACCAGACTTTCCTCTCATGCTGGTGTGATTCCACTCAATTCAATGGTGTTATTCCTGTGTACACCAGTGTCAGGGAGAGGAGAATCAGGCCCTTTTCTTTTATTCCAACTAAGGGGTCAAAAAGAGGAGTAAAAGAACCTTCCAGAAAGACTGGTTAAGGCCAGGTCAGTGTCACCTGGGAGAAAGAAATTCCTTTGCTCCAAAAGCAGCAAAATTCCATGGGTCAGAAGGTATCCCTTGGAGAAAGACCAGCGTTCACATAGCTTCTCTCATTGTAATATACTTCCTAGCTTTTGCAGCTTTCGCCTGTAAAACTCTCTGGGGCAGGGACTATCTTTTTACTTGTGTTTGTACAGCACCCAGCACTATATGTGCCCCAATTGGAACTGGGGCTTCTGGACAATGCCATAAATATTGTACCTCAGCAGAAGGCTAGCAGGCCTCCCTAATGGCCAGCCAAGACAGAAGTTTGATTTGGGTCTCAAACTAGGCTGGCCTAAAGTAAATAATTTCTCCACTTTGAAAAACCCAAAGGGACTCAGATGATGTAGGTGGGAAATACGGGTACAGAAGGGAGATGCGGGAAGGCATGTGTTCTGCACAGTGTTCATACACGCTTTGGAGGCACGTTCTTCCAGCAGCTCAGATCAGCCTGGGTTCTACAGCCAGAAAACGGCAGGCTGCCGTACGCAGTAACACCGTGCGGGATACAAATCAGCACTGACCCCGCTGGCGGGACATAACACAGGCTTTCGCCCAGTGCTGATTGCCTGCATCTCTCCATGGTCAAGGCTGGAGCACCTGGGCATCATTTCTTAGCACCAGCGAGGACGCTTACTAGCCCATTCCTCTGGCAGACACAGTGCTTTTTGCCTTTGCAGCGTTCAAGACATGCACCGGTCCTAAGCTGACACCAGGCCCATGTCACCAAAGGTCCAAGTGAAAGGAGGCACATTGTGAATGAATGCCAAGCCATAGGGTGTGGGTGCAACCTGACAGTCCTTCAGTAGCTTCACTCTCACTGACTTCCCTTGGAGTTCAGGGTGTGCAAGGAACGCAGGGGTAGGCACTGAATGCCTCACGGCAACAGTGACATTCTTCAAAGAGGAAGAGGATCTGCACTCGCAGAACACTGGCATTAATGGAGGGGAAGGCAGAGACGCACACACATCCTCAGCAACGCAAGACATGTGGCAGGTTGAGGTTCCAGACGAGGGAATCTTCCCCTTAAGAAAGGATTTGTCTATTTCAGGAATGGAAGGAGTTCACTCAATTGGGAAGCACCTACATGGCTCTGAGCAGCTGAGGTAACTAACTGAGCTTGTGACAGAAAAAAACCTATTTCGCTTGCTTCCTGAAGCTTGTGAAGGATCCAGGTTTTCAGGATGCAAGAAGACAGGGATGTGCACTGAGGGATCATAGCAATTCTGTACCATTGTCTTACAGCAGGGGTTTTCAACCTTTTTTCATTTGACGACCCCCCTAAAAAATGTCAAGGGGAGGTGCAGACCCCTTTGGAAATCTTAGACATAGTCTACGGACCCCCAGGTTGAAAACCACTGTCTTACCGTATATTTTGCTACATACATACATCTCTGTAAGTAGTGAGTGAGTGAACCAATGAGGCCCACAGGACAGAGCGCCGAGAGCTGGGTTCTGTTCCCAGCTCAGCCACTGAGCTCTTGTGTGTTGGGCAAGTCATTTCACTGCTCGCTATTACGATTTGTACTAACATAGCACATTGTACTAGGTGAGGTAAGAGACAGACCCTGCTATGAAGAGCTTACAATCCAAACGACCAAACTGAGAAAGGGTGGAAGGGGAAACCAAGTCACAGAGAGGCAAAGTGATTCATTCAAGGTTACACACAGGTCAGTGCCAGAGTCCAGAATAGAACTCAGGTCACCCAAGTCAGTGTTGAGTGCTGTATTCACTAGAATTCAATAATTCACTATTGCTTCTTGGTACCTCAGTTTCCCCATTTGAAATTTGGGGTCAGTGATACGTACCCCTTCTTTATTATTAAAAAAATTATTGTGGGACGTCCTTCGGGGTTCCAATCAAGGATCAGGAGCCCGTTATGCTAGGTACTGTACAGACATCAAATGAAAAGATGGTCACTGCCCCAAACAGCTTACAATCTTTGAAAGTGCTTTGAGATTGAAGAATGCTGAAATGCTACTTAATAGTGCTAAGTATTATTGTCGCCCTAGGATCTCTGTTACACAGATCATCAAAATCAGCACAGATTAAAAATATGCTCCCACATGACCATTCCACCGCTTGACTCAGTGCTTAACAATTACTATTTTAATTCATTATTTTTAAAAGATCAAGTTATTCTGAGCCAGAAGAGAGCAGAAAAATGGAGGAAGTTGGTAAAACCTGTTTGTCCTGTTGTTTTCCTCAAACTCAAACTGGGCAGCTGCATTTCTCAAACATTTTCCACATCAATTCTCTCCTGTGTTTAGAACCCATCCACGTTTCAGCCTCGAAGGGATTGTTTGGTGTGTAGCGAAGTTCTAAAACTAGAGATGGGCCCAAATGACACTCTACAGCCCACATGCCCTGGAACGTGGAGAGCAGAAAGGAAGAAGATTTGGTTTCAAAATTTGGATGTGAATTTTTTTTTCTTTTTTTAAAACCAGGGCCTCTGTTTATAAGCGCCCACACTGGAATTCCAAATTCAGCCACCCTGGACTGTTGCAGAGTTGGGAGAGGTTAAAATTCAGACCCACATCTGAATCTGAAGTTTGCAAGTCAGGCCCATCTCTCATATAACCCTCCTGATATCAGAGGATTGTCGTGGAAATGCTGACACAACCACAATTCTAGCACCACAAATGTTAGTCTCTATTATACTATATGCTACACTATAGCCAAACAAGAAGCAGGGAAGGTTTGGAAAGCTATCAGAACGAGAGCGAAGACTAAAGGTTAATTCGGAAGGACCTCTGACAGGTTAAGAGCTCCAGTTTGGATAAGCACCCAAAAGTTTAATACTCACAGTATCTGATCCTCTGGGGTCAGTTTGAGCTATCCTTAGAACAAGCCGGCTCATGAGAATAGCGGTACTTCCAACTGAGCCGCCAATACAATCAAACAGCCCCCCTCTTCTCCCAGATGAAACTCAGAAGGCCTGAGCTGTGTGAAAATGGAACTGGCCCAGATCTTCAGTTGGTGCAAATCAGTGTAGTTCCACTGAAGTCAACAAAGCTACACTGATTTAGGCCAGCCAAAGATCTAGCCTATCGAGTTCAATGAAAGTTAACCATAATTATTCAAAGCTCAAAAAAGGTTTTGGTTTAAAGACCAAGAGTGTGCGCTGGTTATGACTTTATCCAAACTGGCTTTCCATCATCGCTGGGTCCTCTGCAGAACCTCAGCTTTCCTGGGTTGAATCTAGCAAATACACACAAGGGCTCATATTCCTCTATCTACTGAACACAGCCTAAGCAGATTCTGTGGACAAGATGGACAGCTGTGACAGGTCCATCACAAACAACACAGGGGTAGGAGTGAACCAGAAGGAGCACAGTATTTATCAAAGAGAAGTGAACGTTCAAAGAGGAACTCATGTATTTATTTTACCTTTGGAGTGGGTGCTGGTGACTGGCCAAAAGTACTGGATGCATAGCCACAGAGAAACTACAAGAAGCAAAGGCAAAAAAGAGAGATAGAGAATAGAAAAAAAGTGAAAAGAAGGAATAACTAAGAGGGGAGTTCTGAGTTTTCGGTCAGTCCTTGTGATTCGGCACCACTCATGCCTCCCAGAACAATGCGATAATTCTCGGGACCGTGTCTATTTCTATCCTCTCTCCTTCCACTTATCTAAACACTGGCCTCCTCACAGCTTTCTCACTACTGTTGGTGAAAGGGCATTCGTCCCACAGCTCCTGCCACTTGGAACAACCTTCCTGCCTCTCTCCGAATCATTTATTCTCCATCCCTTTTCAAACCCCGCTAAGAAACACAACTGCTCCCCTTCAGCCAGAATGTTTAATACAGAGCTGGCTGGGAAATGTCCACAACAACAAAATGCTGACAAAAAATCTAATGAAGTTTCCCTAACTCTCTCCCTTCTTCCCCCACTTTTAGTGCCAGTTGGTCAGAAAATTTCCATATAAACTAAAGTTTGAGGCCCCCTCCCCCAAAAATCAGAAACAAAATATTGCAAAACTTTAGATGATATTTTCCCCAGCCTGCTCTATTTTTTAACTTCCATCCCCCTTTGTCATAAGCTTTCTCTCTGCAACCGTACAACCAAACTCTGTCAAGTGAAACCTAACTGGCTTCAAAACTGAGCGTGATACATTTGTGGAGGGGATGGTATGATGAGATTGCCTACATTGGCATATAGCCAACCTGCGACTGCTAGCAGCAAATAGGTCCAAAGGCCAGGGATGGGACACTAGATGGGGAAGGCAATGAGTCACTACAGAGAATTCTTTCCCAGGTGTCTGGCTGGTGGGTCTTGCCGACATGCTCAGGGTCTAACTGATCGCCATAGTTGCGGTTGGGAAGGAATTTTCCCCTGTGTCAGATTGGCAGAGACCCCGGGTTTTTGATTTTTTTTTTTTTGCCTTCCTCTGTAGTGTGGGGCACGGGTAACTTTCTGGTTTAAACTAGTGTAAATGGTGGAGTGTCTGTAACTTGAAGTCTTTAAATCATGATTGAGGCCTTCAGTAACTCAGCCAGAGGTTGTGGGTCTATTACAGGAGTGGGTGGGTGAGGTTCTGTGGCCTGCAATGTGCAGGAGGTGTGACTAGATGATCATGAGGGTCCCTTCTGGCCTTAAAGTCTAAGGGCATGTCTACACTACAGACTTAAGTCGACCTATATTAGGCTGACTTACAGCCACCGCAGCGGATGGCCACACTACCTTCCTTCTGTGGGAGGTGCGCGTCTTCACCAGGAGCACTTTCACCGACTGAAGAGGGGCAGTGTGGGGGGCTGAGAGCCAGGGCTCTCAGCTCCATGCAGCTGCCTGCTGGGAGCCCAGCTGCCCCGCAGGCTCTCGCCTCTCCGTTCCCCGCCGGGAGCTGGGGACAGTCTCCCAGGCATCTCAGCTCCCTGAGCGAGGAGCCAGGGGCAGTCGGGCTCTAACAGCCCAGTTTCCTTGTCAAGAAAGCCAACAGCTGAGGTAAGTAACGTAGTGTCTACACTGACTCTGCATTGCCCTAACTACACCGATATAAGCCCTACACCTTTCGTGGGGGTGGAGCAGGAGCATAGCCATGAGGGGGCCTGGGTGGGCCATGGCCCACCCACTTAGCATCCAAGCCCACCCAAACTGCGCCCTGACCCTACTCCCTGGCAGGAGCTCCGAGCGGGTCAAGACCCCACTCCGGGACCAGCTCCCCGGCAGGAGCGCCGGACTGGGGGATGGGGCAAGCCCCCAAACTCCAACCACATTTCCTTGGCAGGAGCAGGGGTGGGGGGGGTGGATTGCAGGGGGAAAGGGTGGGGAGGGATCCCCACTTGTCCTGGCCCAGCATCCCACAAAACCATAATCCCCTGTCATTGCCGCCCACCTGAAAGCCGGAGCCCACCCAGTTTTCCTATCCTAGCTACGCCACTGAGGCGGAGTTATAATGTCAGTGTAGAAGCGCACTTACGTCAGCGGGACAAGGTTGTAGAGTGTACACTGACATACCTAGGTCGATGTCAGCTGCCTGACGTCGACCGAACTGTGTAATGTAGACCAGGCCTATGAGTCTAAGTGCTTTGGTGCAGACCCCAATCCTGGGAGATACTCCATGTCCTCAACTCCGACTAAATCCAATGCCTTGCAGGACTGAGCTGTATGAGAGACACTGTACAAAGAAAGGCCCCAATTCTGCAAACACACATGTGAATAACTTAACACAACTGGGCATAAAGCTACTCACGTGCATTAACACTTGGTGGATTAGGGCCTAAAATTGCACTGTGTTATAGCAATACTCAGTTTGCAGCATCCAAAGTTCCCTGTGCACTGAGACTAGACTGATCAAATGTCATGCCTCCAGGCAGCGTCATGGTTTCCATCTGCCAGCCACTTTTAGATACATTTGGCTAGGTACGTAAGTTATCTAGCTTGCTCCAAAGCATCAAAAATTGGTCACTGCTGGATACAGGATGCTAGATTTGATTGACCAGTGGCTTTATCTGTTATGGCAACTCCTATATGAGTCTCTTCTGGAAGGTACATCCAGAGATTGTCTCAACAACGCTCAGCACCAGAGGGAACAAGAAGGAAATCCCAGCCCAAATCAGCCATGCCTTTATCGTTTGTGCACAACTCTGCTGCATTGCAAAATTTTACGGTTACTGAAAGAAAACATCAAAAGCAGTTCAAACCATTAAAAAATTAATCTCTTTGCAGTTTTGTTGCATGATATTTTTAAGGTCAAAAGCTGGATTTGGGTATCGGAGGCTTCTTCCCAAACTATGTTATGTAGGGCCACTTTAGGTGGACTGCAATCAGGGGGAGCATGTGGGGTCATGTGCCACCCCAGATTTGCTGTTTGGCTTGTACTGAGCATGCTCACACAGACCGAGCATGTTCAGTAACACTTCTGAGGCCTGCTGCCCTCACAATGCTCCCCAACTATCAGCAGGCAGGGGTCGTCTCTGGCTGTAATGCAACAATTTCTCCTCCTCCAGTCCCATATCGGAGAGGTGTTTTCAAATCTCATAGAGTATGTCTACACCACAAATTAAGGTGCAACTGTAGCTCAGCTGGGCATACCTGTGCTAGCTTTGATCTCATTAGCATGGGTAACAATAGCAGAGAACCTTGGCCCAGACTCGCCCCCTGAGTACGTACCTAGGGTATCTGGTAGGCTTCTATTCGGGCAGCTAGCCTCCACTGAAGCCCATACCCCAGGTCTACATTATTTTTGCTCCCGCTGGCCATATTAAAGGTAGTGGAGGTCTGCCAACCTGTGTTACCATTACACCTTAATTTACAGTGCAGACATATCCTTACTCCAAAAAACCCAAGAGCAGTCATCATTAAAATACCAGGGAGCAGAGACTGACACCAGGGACAGATTCAGAGGACCACCACAGAAAGCTAAAACTATCCAAGAAGGGGTTATTTTCAAGAAAGTCACTCGATGCTCTAAAAGTTCTCTATTCTTACATTTGAGACAATGCCAAGCTTGCGTATGCAGCTCAACTCTGCTGAAATGGATCGCCAGTATTTTGTTTAGAATTTGCTGAAGAGTGTGGGCTAGAATTTAGGGGGGGATAGCTGGCTAAAGGTGTCACTGAAGAAGTCTGGACAGCCGTGCAAGCCCGAAAGGATCTGTTTTATTGATCCTTTGGATTACGAAAGTTTAAATTTATGCTGCCTCCCCACGCCCCAAACAAGCAAGAATCATCTCCAAGGTGAACTGCCAAGCTTTTCAGGATGATAAAAAAAGAACAAACAAAAATATGAAAAGAAAACACAGCGAAGTACTTAAGCATGTGTGTTGCTTTAAGTACACGAGTCGTCTCATCAAGGTCAGTAGGGCTACTCGTGTGCTGAAAGTTAGACATTCACTTCAGCACCTAACTGAATGGGGCCTATATTCTTGATGTTGCTCCCCTGAAGTCAATGGGAGCTTTGCTGTTGATTTCAGTGGGAGCACAACTATCATGCTAAGGGCAAATCTTTCAGAACTGCCTAGATGACTTAGGAGCCTCAGTCCCATTTTCAAAAGTGACCTAGGCACTTACAGTGAGCTCTTTAAAAGTGCCTAAACTTCTTAAGCACCTAATTCCCATAGAGATCAACTGGAGTTAGGCATCTAACCTGTTTAGGTGTCTAAAGATGGAGCTAGGCACCTAGCGGGATTTTCAGAAGGGCCTAGGCACCTAAAACCCATTGAAACCAATGCATGTTAGGCACCTAGGCGCCATTGAAAATCTCCAATAGGCGCCTATCTGCATCGTTTGGCACCTAAATCTGGTCCTTAGTTGCTTTTGAAAATGTTATCCCTAAATCTTCTGCTGTCCTGCAGTTTTGGATTGCAGGATTTGCCCACAGGGAATAGACGTGTAGACATCCAATGACAAGACGTCCAATGACATTTTACAGATCAAAAGCCAATAATAATCATGAAAAGCTGTTTTTCCTTTACTTTGGGGCACAGGGTTGTTGAGCTCCCAGAAGAGTCTCTGGGGATTGTAGATGCTCATCTTGCTCAAGAAAAAATGTCTCTCACATAGTATTGTTTGAGACATACTCTATGATCCCATAAGTAAAGCCCGTGTCGTAGTGACACGTACTCACAAGAGTTAAGGTTGTGTCTGCAACCTCCACATTAGGAAGTTCCAACTCTTCAGTGCTTCCCCTCACAACCTTAACAACCAACCCATTAGCACTGTGGTTTGTCTGGAGGGAATACATTATATTCTCTCCATGGGCACAGTTCTGGGGATGTAAGCTTTATAGTTCACCTTTAAGAAAAGCAGAAATGGTGACTTGTCTCTCCGCTTCCATTGTTTGGAGACCCTCACTTCTCGCCAGCCCCTCCCCCAGTCCTGCGCTTAGTGCTTTCTTGGCTTAATATCTAGCGATGGTGTCATTTCACTGTTGCTCTGGATGGTAACTGTTCTGGACCTGTCTGTGACCTAAGACTTTAATGTTCAGAGCAAAGATTTGGTTTTGTTTTTTGGATATCTGGTCTGCTATGCAGCATTAGCTATCTATAGATCTTTCATACTTGTAGAATGAAATAAAACAATAAAAATAATTAATATCTATCATGCCAATCACTGCATTATCTAGGTGATGAGAGCTAGATAACAATATTTTATGAACGGTCCTGCTGAGCTGTGACTACTAGAGTGATTGTGTCTAGGACCCCATGCTAATACTACGTTAATCCATTACAAAAACAGGTTTGGAGTATGCAAGACATAGTATCACTTCTGTAGGTTTCCTTGCAAATTTTCCCTCTCCACCCAGGAATCCCAACTACATGAGACCGGACAATTAAGTATCTTCCTAGGCGTGTTACCATAGCCACGTCTGCTTGGAAGATTTGCTTGATAAATTTGTTTTTCGAGGAATGGACCAGCTGAATGATGTCTCCATGAAGCGTGTCCCTGTTTTTCTCCAAAAACCCTACAGGAACAAAGGAAGAACATGTGCGTTAGGTGGCAGAGTGAAACATGAGCTAAAATATGTCCCGCAGCCAGCTGTTCAGTCACTTTGCAGCCTGATCGTATTGCAGACACTTACGGCTTGATCCAAAGCCTGTTGGAGTCACAGAATCATAGAAGAGTAGGGTTGGAAGGGACCTCAGGAGGTCATCTAGTCCAACCCCCTGCTCAAAGCAGGACCAATACCAACTAAATCATCCCAGCCAGGGCTTTGTCAAGCCGGGCCTTAAAAACCTCTAAGGATGAAGATTCCACCACCTCCCTAGGTAACCCATTCCAGTGCTTCCCCACACTCCTAGTGAAATAGTGTTTCCTAATATCCAACCTAGACCTCCCTCACTGCAACTTGAGACCATTGCTCCTTGTTCTGTCAATGAGTCAATGACAGTCTTTCTCTTGCCTTCAACAAGCTTTGGATTGGGCCCTTAAGGATCATGAAGTGCCAATGAAAAATTGACCCTCAGTTTCCCTTTGTTATTATTATTAATTATAATCACAGTTATGGTGGTGCTTAGGGACCAGCCACAGATGCGGTCCCATTGTGGTAGGCATACACAGAGGAGTAGACAGTGAATGACGTATTGGTGGCAAACTATGTTTGTGCCATAACTGTGTTTTCGGATGGGGTTAGATAGGAAGGGATCAGCTAAATGGAAAGACATTGGAAGGGAGAGAGGTGAGGGGGACAGATCAGCGGAGAAGAGGGAGAGGAGGAAGGGCAGACGTGGTGTGAGGCTGAGTTGAAGAGACGATGAGACTCCTTGTGCATGCATAACTTCGGGTACATCTACACTGCAAAAAAAGGTGTGTTCTTCACTCAAGACATTTAACTGGGGTTAAAATAGCAGCAAAGACATGGCAACCTGGCATTTAACTCAGGCTAGCAGCTCAAATTCAACCCCAGTCTCAGCTATAACCCACGTTCAGAGCAGAGTTGCTGTGTCTTCACTGCTATTTTAACCCATGTGGGTTAACAGGGGTTAGCTAACCTGGATTAAGAACACATCCTTTGTATGCACAGGGCATTTACTTCCACGTGCAAATGACTGAATTTCCATACACCTCAGCCACTTGCATTGGCATTAATGGGCAAATTGGGCTCAGGCGTGTAACCATGTCATTTGTATGAACAAACGACAGAGCACAAAAGCACTGCATCACACAGCACATTTTGAAAATCCAGCCTGTAGTGGGGCGGCTGCCCCACTCCATGAGAAAAAGAGCTAGAACAGGCCAGAGAAGCTGTGCAGACCAGCAGCCAATCAGCAAGGGCCTGTGGAGAGCCAATCAGGGTAAAGGGAGAGGCAGCTAATCAGGGCCGGGCTGGGTCCTATATAAAGGCTGCCTAGCAGAGGAGAGGGTAGTCTCTCCCTGGCTAGCAAGGGAGGACTGGTTCCTGAGGTGAGGGAGGTAGCACCTTAGTCAGAGCAGTGCTGGGCAGGCTCGGGGGAGCAGAGGCCCAGTTACCTGCCAGGCTGCGGGCCCTGCTAAAAAGGGTCGAGAAGGTGCAATGGGCCAAAGGGGAAGTGGCCCAGGGAACGTAGTCGGACAAGAGGGGAGAGAAGGAGGGCAGAGGGAGGCTTCTGCTAGAGGGTCCCTGGGTCGGGACCCAGAGTAGCGAGTTGGCCTGGGTCCCCCCCTTACACTGCACCTGGCCACAGGGGAGTGGGTCCAAGACAGACTGCAATCTGCTCCTGAAGTAAGGGGCTAGACTTTGGGGTTGTGGTTGGCCACTGAGGCAGGTGCAAGCCGAAAGACTTGCCGGAAGGGGGTGAGACTGGAACAGTGGACACAGCTGGAGGGCAGTGTCCCGAAGAGGACGCCACCGAGCGGGGAGCAACCCGGGTTTCAAGGCAGCAGAGCAGACAATGGGCGAGCCACCACGCGCCAAGGGTGCTCCGCAGCTGACAGGAGCTAATTCCCGGGGCAACCAGCGGGAGGCGCCAGCGGTGTTGAGTCCTGACCCCATCACACAGCCCAAAGTGGCAGTGAAGAAACACACTTACAGCTGTATATGCTAGTGCTGCTCAGTCCGTACACCCACTGTACAAATGGGCTTACTCTGAAACGTTTTAGCAAAAACATTGGAGCTCCTGGCCATCAAACCCAACCTCAGGTATGGTCAGAAGGAAGAAGTGACTTTTAAGGATTTTAGTTCTTTAAAAAAATACTTTAAATTTTTGTTTTTTTGGAAAGCAACTGAAGCCTCCTGTGACTCCCATCAGCCCCCTGCGCTTTCTTTTCCCCATGCCTGGTAAGGGAAAAGCTGCTGAACCAGAAGGTGGCTGGGCTCTGTTTGTGAGTGGGAGCCGAATGACGGCGGGAAGCTGGAGAGAAGCCCCAGGAGCTGTGCACAGAGGCGTGGGTAGAACAGGTTGTGAGGGCCACACATCAGAGCTGGGTGCAGGTCTGAGTGGGACTTATGGGAAAGCAGCAACAGCTGGACAGAGAGTCAGCACAGTGGGGCCCCCCAGTGAGAGACATTAACTGAGCCTGGCCTGGAAACCTGTGAGCTCCTGTTTGCTGGAATAGAGACTGGGCAGGAGAGGGGACCCCAGGCACTATGCCTGCAGAGCCCTGACCTGCAAGTGGATTGCCCCAGGGACCCACACATTTACTGCTCTTTCTGACCTTGAACTGTGATTGTTTTAGCCTCTGTACCTAAGGAATCTACAGTCTTCCCCTTTCCTGCCAGCCCTATCAATATACCCTTTCCCTTAGCCACGTCGGAGTGGTTACTGGGACCCACCAGGGCTGGCACCTACATGGCCCTAGCTGCTGAAGCACTTACAGTGATTGCCTCTGAGTTGTGGTACACCAGGCATGCTGCTGGCACCCGGCGGGTTTGGTGTAAGGGGTAGTCACACTACGTACACTCCAATTTATTTTTATTTATTTGTATTGCAGTAGGGCCTACAAGTGGGATCAGGTCACCCTTGTGCTAGGCAGTAGACAGACACCTACAGACCCGGCCCTGCAAAAAAGCATGGAAGGAGAGGAGGGAAGAAAAATGATCATTCTCACTGCAGCGTTTAGATGTTTAACTTTTGGCAATAAGGGGTAGAAATGCTAGCCAAAGTTCTTTTCTTCTAATCCCAGAAGGTGGCCAAAATCGGTCTTTGCCTGGCATTTTAAACACAGACCCACACACAAAGAAAGGAAATAACGGGAAACAAACCGGGCAGGAATGACAGCACAAATCATTAATATTTCCAGGATACTCCCCTCTCAGTGCCTCTGGCTCCCTTGTCATAACAAACGGCATCCACAGAGCTGAGGGGTCTACAATGGAAACCCGCCCTGTCCCTCTCCCCCACCCTAACCAAGCAGCTCCCTAAAGCCAGCCCACAACAACAGATACCTTTGGTTTCATAGTAGACAACACCAGCAAAGTGGTTAATGCCAAACTGGGTTTCATGGTTATTCTTCGGCGGGATGTAGTTGGTGTTTAGCTTGTGCTGGGAATTCAGCTTGTGCAGCATTGTGGCATCTGTACCCTGCATAAGTAAGAAAAAGGCCAATTCTTGTCCCATTAAAATAGTTCTCAAATAATCATTGTGTTTCTTTTTCATTAGGGCAGTGGGATAAGAGTTTGTTTCAACGAGAGAAACACGGGGAGAAAACGTGAGGAGAGTAATTTAAAATAAAAACAATCTGACCACAACATTCCCTAACAAGGCTGTTGTACGTACACCCTCACCACCATAAATATGAGTTTGTTTGCAACAGTAACAAAGGGTGAAAGAAAACTTCAGATGCCAGTAAAGGCAACAAATATGGAACCTAAACTCCTCTGTGCCTGATCCGCAGATAATAAAAGTCTTTTACAGCCCCACCTAGGTAGGGTCAGCTCTTTCTCTGAAGCTGTGCTTTTAGCTCTGGTTCGGTCTCTGGTGTGTCAACCAAGAAGGCAGCTGTCACAAATGCACTTGGTAGATATATGATATAGTGCTATATACAGGATGGCTTCCCCACTTTTTATTAAAGTTGCAGTCATGCAATCAGGGAAGAGAAACAATACCATGTGACTCAAGTGACCAATCGCACAGTGGTAATACTGAACACACAGATGACACCATATCAGCCCATTGGCTAAAATTGGTTCGCATGAAACTTGTGTCGTAATTTTGAAACCGTAAAACTCAAAGTCAGTTTAACAACACACAGAGAGGTGAAACTGATGGAGTGGCTAGGATGAATGGTTGGCCCCAAACATACCTTGGGGAACTTACTCTCCTCGTCAATGAGTGATATGATATTCATGGGTTTGATGGCGATCATGTCCAAGGCATCCTGGTTGTCGGTGAACTCTATGTGCTGCCAGTTAATGTTCTCCAGGTTGTACTCCTCCTGCTCCAGCTTGAAGACATGGCGCACGAAGAACTGCTGGAGGTTCTCATTTGCAAAGTTGATGCAGAGCTGCTCGAAACTGGGGAGATGAGGTTGACAAAACCAGATTAGATTCAGTGTATCCCCCTGATTTCCACGTAGCTGTTCATCCCTTCACTTCATATGCTCTACGGGATACTCACAAGCACTTTAGGCCACTCAGTGAGGTTGACACACTTCAAAAGGAAGAGCACCAGCTGCTGAGACCCTAGCACCATACACGTCACCTTTGGAGGTCTCCTATCCAGCCTACCCCTGCTTAGCCTGTGAGATCTGGTGAGAGTACACACTAAGGTAGGTCCTAGGTGCAGGCTCTGCAATGGTGTCTCAGGATTTGTACCTGTTCACAGTGAAGTTCTCAAAGCCGAAGATATCGAGAAGACCAATGGACCTCCTGACACTCTGTAGTTCGTGGGAGGGAGGCCTGTAAATGGCAGCATTGATCTTCTCCACAATCCACACGAAAAGCCGCCCGTAGATTCCCTGAATCATCAAAGAGATGGAGCTCGGTGACACATGGCTGTTGTTCACCCTGCTGGCCTGCAACCTGTGGTGACATCCCCTCTCCAGTACAAGCCCCACAAACTAGACTTTCCCCCAAAGGACACATTCCACAGCAAGGTGATTGCTTCAGAGTGGCAGTCATTAACACAGAACAGGTGGCTTAAAGCTTCAGTTGCCCAGCTTGCAGCCCAGGAACATGCAGCTTGCAAGTTTATATTAAAGACAGCCCAGCGCAAAATCCCAGATCTGAATACACCCAGACTTCGGTGGCCTTGGCTCTAGGGGCAAACTATGTGCTACAGGTCCATCTCTAGTTTGCATTGCAGGATGCAATTTCTATTTAAGATCAGGTGTTGAAATATCCATTTATCACAGGCTGCCCACACCTCTAAACAATCCTCCTGGACTTCTATCTACCGCATGCAGATCAGTAGAGATGCTACATTGCTATGTAAATAAAGGAAGTCCTGCCTCAGTAAGACCCTGCTTCCTTAAATGGTACAGCAGCAGCCAGCCAGAGTTAACGGGCGCTGCCTCAGCATTCCTGGGACTGCAGGCATCACCTTGTGTCACATAATCCAAGGTAGTACTACACAGAGATGGGCCTGATCTAAAACCTCAGATTCAAATCCCCACAAACCTGGAGGAAGTGGAGACAGATCTGAACTTTGCAGGGTGGGGGCATCCTCACTGCACGCCAGTCAGGCAGTCCAAGGACCTGACCTGCTGTACCTGAGCCCGGAGCTAGGGGGTAGGGTAGGTCCGCACTTGCCATCGAGGATCAGGGCACTGTTTGTGTGGTACACCCTATGTTGTGAAGCAAACGCCATGCCTCCTTCACACCATAACACAAGCCTTCATTGCCCTGAATCCCCACGGCGCTGTGTCCTTTCCGATGCTACACAGACCTACTCACAGCATACTATTTCTATGCTGTCTGTCTTTCTTTACCTCACTGTTGCAGATAAGCCCGAAGCATAACGTGCAGCTCTGGGGGCGACTGGAGACTCTCTGTTTTACACCAGCTAAGGATCTGACCGTGGGTTTGGGTCTGTTGCACTTCCTTGAAGTTCAGAAGAGCTCAGACTCACGGTGCTGGTTCAACCAATTACAGAGACAGACCCCAAGAGCTAAATTTGGATGCTGTCGGAGTCCAGATGGGCTCAGGTCTGGATTTGAAACCTCATGAAGCCAGGGGTTCTGGCATAGGCCCACCTCAGCTCATGACACAGCTCTCTATGTGCTCCCCATAATTGGCACTAACACAGAGTCATAGATGGCCGGGCCAGACTGGACCACTAGGTCTAATCTGACCCTCCTGCATAACATAGGCCAGAGAAGTCCACCTAGCAACTGATGCCCCGCTTGAGATCAATGACTTCCTAGTGATGGAGAATCTAAATCCGTTCGAAAACGGGCGGGTGCACGTTTTAAAAAGAAAACGCCAGAATGAGCGCACACGGGGTGTTACCTTGACAAAAGCGTCCCTCACATCCAGCGCCTGCTCCATGCTGAGCGGGGTGGAGACGGTCTCTCCTCTCGTGATTATTGTGCGGCTAGTAAGGCAGTTCATCACATCCTGAGGGTCCACCTGAGCATGGTACAACAACACGTACAGCTGATTGATTCAGAACACAAACAGCTCTTTGGAAAGATGTGGTCTACTGGCCTGGTCGCAGGGCTGGGAGCGAAGAACTCCTGAGCTCCAATCTCAGCTCAGACACTGACTCCCTCCACAGTCAGTCCCTTGGGTGACTCACTCAACCTTTCTGCCTTGGTTTACCCAGCCGCAGCCGGGAGCTAATATTTACGCCACAGAGGTTTTTGCAGGGATGGATTAGTTCCTGTTTGTAAAGCCCTTTTAACCTGTGAAGTGCTACTGCACATCAGTGCAAAGTGTAACTGGAATGTGATGAGAGCACCTAGAACAACAAAACCACTTTTCCTGGGGTTTATAGGCCTGATCCTGCAAATACTTATACACCTGAGTAACTTTACAGTACCCTGTAATCTCAATCTTGCCAGGAGCATGCCCAACCCTGGATGTAAATGAGAGCGACCTCAGGGCTGCTCTAACCTATACATCGCTCTCTAGGGGCCAGGAGCCCAATGGTCGGAGCTACAAAAGGTGTGGGCCGTTCCAGCAAGTATATGTCACCAGGGGAACCTCCTTATGCCTGGGGTTTTCCCCAGGGAGAGTTTCAATCAGTGTGCACCCACTTTAGGCTGTCAGACTAGGGTAAAGCAGCTGGATCACAAACGGCAATTGGGCTCTCTACATTCTTCATGAGCAGAGACTGCTTCTACCTCTGTTAGCAAAGCACCCTACACAATGGGTCCTGATTAGATCAGGGTCTCTGGGCACTATCATAATATAAGGAATAAGCAATCCCAGGAAGAAACAAACAAGATAATATGACAGAAGAGCAACTGACCTCCAGTAACGAAGCTGCAGTGATTAACGACGCAGAGCGAACAACCTCGCAAGCATCCAGGTTATCGTACATCCGTGCTGCATGGGGAAAGTCACAGAGAAGACATGGGCAGAAGCTGACTGTGTGGTCAGTCCCTTTTCATCTAGGTTACGGAGCGCTCCCTGCCAGGGTGCTGCATCTGACCACTTCTGACTGCCACTCACCGTACACCCACACTCAGTCTCAAAGAATGGATTAGATCAGAAGCTTGTAATCTATGGCTCAGCTGGGGACAGTGAGGAGCTGCACTATCCCTGGGGGTGAGGAGGCCAAACTCCTCTCGTAGCTCCCGATGCAGGTCCTTGCTGCTACACCCCTTCACCCTTCCTGGGGTGAGGCTCATTCCTGAGCGTCAATGGTCCCGTTCCATGGCACCATGCAGAGGGAGGCAAGGCCGTGATCCTGCCTCCTCCCCACTGCTCAGAAGAGTAGGGAGGGGTTTCAGAAGTGCCTGACCTTTAAGAAAGTGGCACAGGGTAGGGGAAAGGCACCACCCCCATCACACACACATGCTAGCCGGGCACAACAGGGCCTTTAAAAAGGAGAGGAAAGATGGTCTGATAGCAGCACATTAGCCTTGGGCTTAGTTAAAATCCCTGCTCTGACACAGGCTTCCTATTGGCCCTTGGGCAAGTCACTTAGGCCCCGATTTTAAAGGCATTTAGGTGTGGTGGCGGCGCTCAGTCTCTCAATGTCTAACTGATTTAGGAGCCTCAATCTCATTGTAAAAGTGATTTGGGCACTTAGGTGAGTAAATCCCATTGACTGTCAGCGGGGTTGTTTCTCCTAAGTTCCTAAGTCACTTCCGAAAATAAGACTGTAAGTCACTTCTGAAAATAAGACTGAGGTGCTTTTGGAAAGTGTTACCCTTAGGCTCTCTGTACCTCAGATCTCCAGGTGGCAAATGGGATAACAGCACAGCCCTGCTTCACAGGGGGTTGTGAGGATCAATACATCAGGCCGGGGTGTCAAACGTATGACCCGTGGGCTGGATCCAGCCAGACGAACAGATTCATCCGGCCCGCCGACTCTCCATGGATCTGTGGGCTTGTCTACGCAACCCCAGAGTCCTCACAACAGGGGTGTGATTGCAGCATGCTTCACTCTAACTGCCCCGTGTAGACCCTGCTAGTGTGCATTGATATAATCCTGTTTCAAACAGGACACTAAGGAACATTTAGTGCGCACCAGCAGGTTCCACCTGGGGAAGTTAGAGCACAACACACTGGTGCAATCTACAAATTACATGCCCATAGTCCTGACTCTGGCGTGGCAATCCAGCAGGACCTCATGTACAGGTGTAGAACCACATGGTTGCATTTAAGAGGTGCTGGAGGGGCATACAATAAATGAAAGTAATTGCCAACATGGTTTATATTAATCTATTTCTATTTGAATCACTTCTGCTGAATGTGGCCCATGCCAAATGGTAGGGTATCGGATCAGGCCAGCCATATGGAATGAGTTTGATACCGCTGATTAGAGATTGTAAGGTGGTGAGATACCATTGTATTAAGGACCACAGACGTTTGTGGGGTAGGTAGATGGATAGATTCTGCTCCAGGCTGATTTTCAGAGGTGCTGAACACTTGCTGCTACCACTGACATCAAGCACAATTTTGGGGGCTCAGTATGTATGAAATTCAAGGTACAAATTCAATTCCAGCTGCAAGCTCTTTGGGCAGAGACTCTGTCTTTAGGCAGTGTGGCTAGTGGGCAGGGCACTAGACTGGGAGTGAGGAGATCTGGGTTCTCTTCCTGGCTCTGACACTGACCTGCTAGGTGACCTTGGGCAAGTCACTTCCCCGCCCTGTGCCTCAGTTTCCCTATCTGTAAAACAGGGATAATGCTACTGACCTCCTTTGTAATGCACTTTGAGAGCAACAGATGAAAAGTACTAGACAAGAGCTAGGTATTTTGATTATCTCACCGGCTTTGGCACCTGGACGATGTATCAGCATCCGAGATAGTTTGGCATTTAAAATAAGTAAATATGCAACTATTTTCCACTTACCTTCATACCGCAAATTCCCCATATGCAATATGGCTGCCAGAAGCTTTGAGATCTCCCAGTTCTCCGTGTCAGTGAACATCAGGACTTTCATTGCAGAGCGAATGTTTGCATACTCCTTACTATCGTCTCTGCCATCACAGGTAGTGCAGTTACCCTGGGAAGGAAGGGCAGTGACACAGTGTATGCAGTGCATGCAGGAAGCAGCGTATGTGCAATAAGAGCACAGATACAGAAATCTGTAGCCATATTGTATATTGGGCCCTCGCATTCTCCCCACTAAAGTCAATTGAAAAAAATCTCATATTATGAGATAAATCCTCAGTTCTCACTCAGCTAAGTTTCTGCTGAAGTCCATGGACCTTTTCTAAGCAATGAATGAGTGAAAACTGACTATGGACCTCTGGATTTGGCCCTACTGTAAGTATTCTACAAAAGTACGGTCCAAACAGACCTGCAACCTACAATGACAACACTGCCATCCATCTGTCCCAGTGTCTGGCTGAGATCAGCATATGGATGAGAAAGGGCTGACCGACATTAAACCCTAGCAAGATAGCGACAGAAGAAAACACGTCACAGGTCCCCTTTGATCTGGGACACATGGCCAAAGATGGTCAAGACAGACTGCAGTACAGGAGTCCTCCCCTTCTGGACTCCTCACTGATACTGGGTTGCAAGGATCATCTTCCACCATCTCCAACTGTCCTACCCATGCTGATGATAACTTGATTACACATGCCTTTGCCACCTCCCACTTGGGTTATGGCGGTGAGATCTACTTGGGCTTGAAAGCACCAGCCCTGGGAAATAGCCAGCTAGTGCAGACTGCAGCAGCATACCTCCTCAGAACACAGATCACGGCACGCTCATCAGCCCTGGTCTCCACTCGTTCCACTGCCTTCTGCTAGAACATCACGTCACATTTAAGGTCTCGGCCCTCGTTTCCAAATACACTTTAAATGGTCTGGGCCGAGCATACCTAAAAGCAGCACCTCAACTGTCCCACTCCTCAGGAACAATGGAAGTAGAGAAGCCCCTACATGCAGGAGACAGGACTTCTTCAGCTGCTAATCTAAGGCTGTGGGGCTCACTCTGCTACCATAGACCTCTAGGCTGGGTCTCAAGTTTGCAACAAACCTCAAAGTTACCATGTGGGTCCGACACAGTTTCAGATTAGGGAACATTTCTCGCAGCTCTGGTTGTAACTCCCTTATATACAAAGGTAAGCAGGACACGTCACAAGGCCTAAGCTGTTCTCCCCAAGATCTTGCTCTGCTGTTCTTACCATAGCGAGGTAGTTATAATCAGTGGCTTTCCCAAGGCCCAGCTTCTTTTTCTGTTCTGGTGTCATTCCTTTCAGCATACAGTAAAATACATGGTAATTCCGCTCATCCTGGGCCTGGAGCAGAAGAGGAGGGAATCAGTTCCGCTAGGAGGATGAGCCTGCCGATAGCCAAACAAAGGAAAGACCAATACACACCCCTGCCTTTTCTCAGCAGCCTCACCTGTCTGCAGACTCGAGATTTCTCCAGCAGGTACTGCTCAATCTTTGCCCCTTCGATGGCTCCCCGCTTGTTGAAATGGATGTCGATGTATTTACCAAATCGACTGGAGTTGTCATTACGAATCGTCTTCGCATTTCCAAAAGCTGTGAATAAGCAACACAATATGGCAGAGGTGAGATCTGTACCCAGACTCAGGAAGGAATCTGTCTTGTCTAGGGCAACAGAAACAAGACACAAAATGGAGCAAGGATGGCTCAGGAGATTGGTACCAGGTTGCAGAGCCTTTCACCTGTAGGTCATAAGTCCCAATCCAACCCAGAGCAGAAAAAATGAGGATGTTTATGGGGAGCATAGGAGACAGTGTGAAGAAAGAGACATTTGTCAGCTCAAGGAGAAGGGGGTGATCTGAGCTAAGTGATGGGTGAGAGATGATTTTGGCAGTAGCATTTTGGATAGACTTTAGTGGGGTGACGTCAAAAGGGGGAGACTGCAGGTGGTGAGGTGGAGGACGATAAGTACACGAGAATGCGATTTGGCCTGTGGGACAGAAAGGAATGGTGGGTCATCAAGGGAAATATGCAGGTGCTACACCAACCACCAGAGGAAGCCCATGTTCAGCAAACAATACAAATCAGCACGATAGAGATTAATTAATTCAGATATTAATTTAAGGAATATAGGCCTCAAACCAAGTGCATCCTCCAGATCACAGCAAGATCTATATACATAGAAACCCGAATGGAAAATCACACTGACCTTAATGTCTGTTTTATTTCTACAACCATGAAAGAAAGGCTTTTTCTGAAATTTTGGCTACAGCTATCCCCATAAAAAGAGCACCTATTAAAATAATTTGTCATATGTCACATTAGAGCGGGAGGTTAGTGCAGAGCTCTAACAAGGGTAACTCCACAGGAGTTCCATCAAGTTCAGTCCTGTGCTGACCAGTACAATAATGCTCTTTTTCTAACAGCTTCAAGCCTCTCCTGTAACTGTAACTTCAGAAAGATAGGTTTCAGAGGAGCAGCCGTGTTAGTCTGTATCCGCAAAAAGAAAAGGAGGACTTGTGGCACCTTAGAGACTAACCAATTTATTTGAGCATAAGCTTTCGTGGGCTACAGTTTACTTCATTGGATGCATTCAGTGGAAAATACAGTGGGGAGATTTATATACACAAAGAACATGAAACAATGGGTGTTACCATACACACTGTAACAAGAGTGATCAGGTAAGGTGAGCTATTATCAACAGGAGAGCGGGGAGAAAAAAACCTTTTGTAGTGATAATCAAGGTGGGCCATTTCCAGCAGTTGACAAGAACATCTGAGGAACAGTGTGGGGGGAAAATAAACATGGGGAAATAGTTTTACCCTCTGATCCCACTGAGGGCTACCAAAAGAAACTACACCATTTGCTCAAGAAACTCCCTGAAAAAGCACAAGAACAAATCCACACAGACACACCCCTGGAACCCCGACCAGGAGTATGCTATCTGCTACCCAAGATCCATAAACCTGGAAATCCTGGATGCCCCATCATCTCAGGCATTGGCACCCTGACAGCAGGATTGTCTGGTTATGTAGACTCCCTCCTCAGGCCCTACGCTACCAGCACTCCCAGCTATCTTCAAGACACCACTGACTTCCTGAGGAAACTACAATCCATCGGTGATCTTCCTGAAAACACCATCCTGGCCACTATGGATGTAGAAGCCCTCTACACCAACATTCCACACAAAGATGGACTACAAGCCGTCAGGAACAGTATCCCCGATAATGTCACGGCTAACCTGGTGGCTGAACTTTGTGACTTTGTCCTCACCCATAACTATTTCACATTTGGGGACAATGTATACCTTCAAATCAGCGCACTGCCATGGGTACCCACATGGCCCCACAGTATGCCAACATTTTTATGGCTGACTTAGAACAACGCTTCCTCAGCTCTCGTCCCCTAATGCCCCTACTCTACTTGCGCTACATTGATAACATCTTCGTCATCTGGACCCATGTAAAAGAAGCCCTTGAGGAATTCCACCATGATTTCAACAATTTCCATCCCACCATCAACCTCAGCCTGGACCAGTCCACACAAAAGATCCACGTCCTGGACACTACGGTGCTAATAAGCTATGGTCACATAAATACCACCCTATACCAGAAACCTACTGACCGCTATGCTGACCTACATGCCTCCAGTTTTCATCCAGACCACACCACACGATCCATTGTCTACAGCCAAGCTCTACAATACAACCGCATTTGCTCCAACCCCTCAGACAGAGACAAACGCCTACAAGATCTCTATCAAGCATTCTTACAATGACAATACCCACCTGCTGAAGTGAAGAAACAGATTGACAGAGCCAGAAGTGTACCCAGAAGTTACCTACTACAGGACAGGCCCAACAAAGAAAATAACAGAACGCCACTAGCCATCACCTTCAGCCCCCAACTAAAACCTCTCCAACGCATCATCAAGGATCTACAACCTATCCTGAAGGATGACCCATCACTCTCACAGATCTTGGGAGACAGGCCAGTCCTTGCTTACAGGCAGCCCCCCAACCTGAAGCAAATACTCACCAGCAACCACACACCACACAACAGAACCACTAACCCAGGAACCTATCCTTGCAACAAAGCCCGTTGCCAACTGTGTCCACATATCTATTCAGGGGACACCATCCTAGGGCCTAATCACATCAGCCACACTATCAGAGGCTCGTTCACCTGCGCATCTACCAATGTGACATATGCCATCATGTGCCAGCAATGCCCCTCTGCCATGTACATTGGCCAAACGGGACAGTCTCTACGTAAAAGAATAAATGGACACAAATCAGACGTCAAGAATTATAACATTGAAAAACCACTCGGAGAACACTTCAATCTCTTTGGTCACTCAATTACAGACCTAAAAGTGGCAATTCTTCAACAAAAAACAGACTCCAACGAGAGACTGCTGAATTGGAATTAATTTGCAAACTGGATACAATTAATTATGCTCAAATAAATTTGTTAGTCTCTAAGGTGCCACAAATACTCCTTTTCTTTTTTCAGAAAGATAATTAGTTTAACCCACAAATTAAAGGCCCAAAGCTGAATCTCCTAGACAGACAAAACTCCCCTCTAAGTCTTATTACTTCATTCGATCAAGTCTATTCCGACTGAAATAAGCTGTTGATCTTGTTATGTGCCTGTCGTCCAGGGTGCCTATCACAGCTGGCATGGCACATGGCAGCGTTTTAGAACCTCAGTAACACTGGGCCAGATTCTGGCACCCTTGCTCTGGTTTAGTAACACAAACTCCTATTGACTCCTTTTGAAGTAAAGCACTATTGAGTAAGGACGTCGGACTCTTGCCCAATGTTTTCAATGATGTTGGGCCAGACCCTGCCACCCTTACTCTTGCAGAGTATCAGAGTGGTAGCCATGTTAGTCTGCATCAGCAAGAACAACAAGGAGTCCTTGTGGCACGTTAGAGACTAACAAATTTATTTGGTCATAAGCTTTTGTGGGCTAAAACCCACTTCATCAGATGCTTGGAGTGGAAAATACAGTAGAGAGGTATAAATACTCAGCATATGAAAAGATGGGAGTTGCTTTACCAAGTGGGTAAGATTATGCCCGAACAAAAGCCCAAATTTATTAGTCTCTAAGGTGCCACAAGGACTCCTCGTTGTTCTTGCAGAGTAGTTACCTTACGACGTGTGCACTCCCATTGATTTCAACAGGACTAGTTGCTGAGTAAGGTATCACTCGACTTGAATCAGGGTGGCAGAACCGGGCCCCCAACTCTAAGTTGCAACCATCTTTTGGGGCAAGACTGTGAATCCGTATTCACGGCAATGAGCAGTTAACTCACAAAACTAGTGCCGCTGAAGTCAATCGGACTATTCATGGGAGTCCCTGCTCACCTATGTAAATACAGGGCTGACAATCTGGCCTTCCTTATGTCTTGAATCTTCCTTGAACTCTTTTGTTTATTCCTCCTGACTCATTCAGAATTCTGGCTCTCCACATTCATTCCACAGCAGCTTTCTAGAACCAGAAAGCTGTGTTATTGTACAAGCAGCTTAAAGCGTTCAAACCTGATCAAAGCACAAGGTGGAATGGCTATTATTACTTTTTCTACTACAAAGCGTTTGGTTCTGAGGCGTTGATCAAGTTAAACAAAGGCTCATGTTAACCAGTGAGCGAAACCAATGGAAGGTGCTGTACGGAATCACAACTGAGCAAAACCTTCGCAGCTGTTAGTTGAGCAGCGTGTCTACATCAGGATGGTGACAGATTTTAAGAAGCGCACAGGGCCCATTTCTGCCCCAGAAGAAGCACACAGATTTTCAGAACAGCTCTGTATACTGTACGTTGAGTAGAGATGACTGGAAAATTTTTGTCGAAACAGTTTTCTGTTGGAAAATGCAGCTTCAATTAAACCCCCCTTTTTTCCCCCCAATATTGTATGAATTTTGACTATATTTCATCTAGGAAAAAAAATTGGAAAAAAACATTTTGAAAACATCGACTCTTTTGATTTTCTGTTTCAAAACTGCTTTTTGTTTAGCAGTTTCTTAATTTTATATATAAACATCTTTTTAAAAGAAAAAAGGGTTGAAATCAAAACGAAAAGCTGTGAATGTATCAAAACAAAATGTTTTGATTGACCTGAAATGAAATTTTCATGGAATTTCAGTTAGTAAAAAATTTCAAAACATTTTGGCATTTTGTTCCAGTTAGGGAGGAGAAAAATGCTGAAATCTCTATTTTTTTTTTTCCCACACGATGGAAAATCTATTTTCTGACCAGCTCTAGGGTTGAGCCCTTTTGAAAGTCTGATCCCAGGGGCAGGTGTTGAGCTCTTGCAATTCTGGTTCCTGCTGTAAAGCAATTATTGGGAATGCAGTTTAATCTTAGCCCTCTCCATATTATTAATAGCAGAAGTGTTTCCCTCCACCCACCGTCTTTTCAAGGCTCACCTTCTAAAATGGGGTTTGCCTCCAGCACCTGCTGCTCAATCCAAGAATGCTGCCCGCTGATAGCAGCCAGGAACTGCAGGATCAGTTTAGTGCTCTCCGTCTTCCCTGCACCAGACTCGCCACTGTACAAGTTGAAAGGAATGCATGTGAGTAAATGCCCTGTCTCACCACTGCCAGGGCCCTGGACTCTGCATTCAAATGAACGACCTGGAAATCTCAAGGCATGTGTTTCTAGTACAGGTGGATTCTACATTTGGATTTCAAACCCCCTAAACTTCACATGTATTCACAGATTCCTAAATTCAAAGACCAAAGGGGACCACGATGACCTCCTGGCTAATACAGACCATGGAACGTCCTCAAAGTGATTCATGTTTGGATCTGGGGATTGTGTGTGGCCTATCAGAGGGATAGGAATCAACCTCAGGCTTAGGATCCAGCTTTGATTTTGGATCAGGAGTACCACCCAAAGTTCTCTGGGGCCTGGATCTTAAATTTGGGGTCAGGCCTGTGTCCAGTTTGAACACCGCTGATAAGTAAGGCTACGATTCTGTCATGGGTATTTTTAGTAAAAGTCAGGGACAGGTCGTGGGCAATAAACAAAAATTCACAGAAGCTTGTGACCTGTTCCTGAGCAGGGGCAAAGAGAGTGCTGATGAGGCTTGCAGCTGCTCCAGCCCTGCTGCTGCTGCTGTGGCAGGGGCTGACCCAACCCCAGCCACTGCTTTGGCGGCCCCAGGGCTGGGCTGGCTGCCAGTCAGCTGTTAAGGGGCCACCGGAGCAGGGGCCACCAGCTCCGCGGCCCCTGGCCTGATAGCTGCTCCAGCCCTGCACCAGAAGACTCCCCGGAAAGTCAGGGAACCCGTGACCTCCGTGACAGAATTACAGCCTTATCGATAAGCGAATTCAGTCCAGCATTATAGCCTTCTGAAGAGTGTAAACATCGAGAAGACAGAGGAATTAGTTTGGATCAGAGATACTTGTTTGTGTTCAGAGGACAGCTGGCTGGCCAAGTGAAGCAAGTTCTCTGTCTTGTTTCAAGTTGCCGAACTGCATTAAAAGACAGCTACGAATACACACGGTACGTCTAAAACATTACAATTCCACGGAAGCCATTTTTATAGATGCCATGGGGCTCTGATGCTATTGCAGACGATTCATTTGAGCGTAAATAGGAGGGGAGAAGGAGGGGAGATCGCCTGTCTGACCATCTCTCTATTGAGATCGGGTCCAGACTACAAAAGAGTTTCAGAGCACCTGACTGAGGCTTGATTCTGCCACTGTAATTCATACTGGGCAGTGTCTTACAGTGCAGGTAGTCCCATGGATTTCAGCCAACCTACTCGGGAGCAAGGTACTGCTCCAAAGCTTGGCAGAATCAGGTGCTTAGACAGCTTAACTATGGAGTAAGTTATGGCTGGAGGCAGGAATTTCTGGGTGTAATTCTATGGTCTGTGTTATGCAGGAGGTCAGACTGGGTGAAGATAATGGGCCCTTCTAGTCTTCAAAGCTATAGATCTGTGCATCTATAGTCACCCCAGGAATAATGGGATGAAATTAAAGAGAAAGTTTAAGATGGATATCAGAGAAAACATCCTGAGATTCACCTCGATTAGGCTGTGGAATAATTATCAAAGGAAGTGGTAGAAGGCCTATCACTTGGAATGTTAAAAACTAGGCTTGACCAACCCTGCATGGGGAGAGATATGGACTGGATGTTCTAATAAGTCTTTTCCATCCTTAACTTCTGTGACTGAACACAATTGCTGAACCAATCAGCTTCAGCAAAAAGGCCAAGCCACAGGAACGTCTTGTGTAATTCCCACCTCAGCAAGACAGGCGCCTGCTAGCTGTGATGGCGCTAAGATGCTAAAAATGGAACTACAGCCAGGGTGGAATGGCAGTGGGTTGGGCTAGCCACCCAAGGAAGTACCTAGGGTCCTGGGCAGGAATGTGGCTAGCCCATCCTGCTGCTCGCGCTGTTAGTGGCAGGGCCGCCCAGAGGGTGGGGGGAGGGGGCAAGTTGGGCCGTTTGCCCCAGGCTCCGGGCCCCACAGGGGCCCCCACGAGAATATAGTATTCTATAGTATTGCAACTTTTTTGTGTGGAAGGGCCAGTGGCGTAGCCAAGGGGAGCGAACATGGGGAGTGATCACAAAAAAGGCACCACCCCCCGAGGCGCTTTTAGTCACTCAGCGGCGCTTTGGGTTTTCGGCGGCACTTCGGCGGCCGGTCCTTCAGTGCCGCCGAACACACCCAGAGCAAGTGAAGGACCCACCACCCCGAAACGCTGCCGAAGACTCGGAGCACCACCGGGTGAGTAAAAATTAAAAAGGCGCTTAATTAATTAAAGGGCCCCCGAAATTGCTTTGCCCCAGGCCCCCAGAATCCTCCGGGTGGCCCTGATTAGTGGGATAGCTCAATCGAAGCTAGAGGACACACGTCTCCCCGAAGTGGAAATTACCCCTCCAGCTCCAGCGCAGATATTCCCATAGACTCTGAACGCCCCGTACACTCCTCCCGGAGGGGCCATACTAACAGGCTGGTGTGAGGAAGTTGACACGGACACTGCCTATGCTGTGCTGTTTGGCTAAATACTCTTTGGACTTTAGCCGTGAGTGCGGTCTACCCTGCACTTTTCACAAGCAACCAAGGTGAGCATGCTCAGCACCTTTGGCAGGATGGAGTCCTAATTCGGGACCCGTGCTGGGCCTGACATTCACAAACCCACCTTATGATGCAACACTGGTCCCTGTTGTTGCGTTGCATGTTGTAGTAGCAGTTGTCAGCTATTGCGAAGATGTGGGGAGGCATCTCCCCAATCTTTTTGTTGGTGTACAGCCGGATCTGCTCTGGGGAGTAGATAGGTAACAGCTGGTAGGGGTTCACTGCCACCAGTATCGAGCCTGTATACGTCTAGGGGAGAAGCACAAAGAAGGTTATCGGGACGAGGTGCCCCACCTGAGCAGCTTTAGTACCCAGGATCAAAGGCAAAGGCAAAACAGGAGAGGGATTTTCAACAGCCACCGGAAAGGCACTGCTCATTTCAAAAAGCCATTTGCAGGGTGACTTCTGGAGTCAAAATGAAGCAAAAGCCCTAACTGTGCAAATCAACACAAACAAACCCCGAACTCTGAGCCAGATTTCAATCACTGTGAAGTTTAGGTCCGGGTTTTCAACGTGGGACCATCTCTGCAACAAACACAGTCAGAGCCACCAGAGACCCACATCTGTCAGGTGCGCTACGAGGGACCACTGCCTTGACTGCCCAAATAATACAGTTGTTTGCAGTGTTGTTGTAGCCCTGTTGTTTACAATTTGACAAACAGCCCAAATAATAAAGGTATGTCACAGAAAAGGCCTTTGATCCATCTCTACCACAGATCTCTCAGGAGCCTGGAGCTGTGCTGTGATATTGGACAGCTACTCCCTGGGGACCTTTGTCACCTTCCTACGACCCTCCTTTTGTGATACTCCTTTGGGGATGTCATGGGGGCGGCAGAGGAGGAAGAGGGTGCAAGCAGCCCCTTCCTCTACACAATCATGCAGAGAGCAGCCTTCATTTGGCAGGAGGTGCTGGGGAAGCCAAAGATGGGGGACATGCTAGCATGGCTGGCAAAGCTAGTGGCCCCAAAGGAGGAGTGTCTGGGGGCAGGGATCCCACAGGCTCACTCCCTGTTTGCGCTGGTGACTCCAGGCAGCACTGCAGACAGCTCAGATTGCAGCTCATTAAAGGTGCTGCTTCTCACCATGTTCCCCCCTAGTGCCTCAGGAGAGTATAATGACAAGGGCATAATGCCGCTAGACAGCACTGTTCAAGGTGCACCTTCTTTCTCCCCCCCGCCATGCACCATGGCCCCTTATATGAAACCAGTTACAGGAACTGACCGCGAGCCAAGTTACATATCCTATGATGTGCGTGAGTGATCGTGCCAAGTTAACTGCTGGCACCTCAGTGCAGCCTCTCTAACTGAAGGGCCCTACTGCAATTTAAGAAGTGCTCCACCGACTGAATGGGAAGAACTAGAGAAAGCTAACGTACACGAAGGAGACAACTATTCTACAAGCGAAATAAAAATTTTTTTGGAAAGAAATAAAATAGAAGAAGGAAGTATTAACACTAACTGAAGCTCTATTACTGCTGTGGAAAATTAGTAAGAAAAAACACCAAGTAGAACCTCTGCCAACAGGCTCTGCTAAGGCTCCATCTCAGGCCCAGGGCAGTTGAGAAGGATCTGAGAGCGGTTTGCCCGCACAACGCTATATAACAAAAGAGCACAGCACGAGACAGAAAGAGTGCAGGTGCGGGCCAAATGGACACTGCTACCCAGAATCATAGAATATCAGGGTTGGAAGAGACCTCAGAAGATCATCTAGTCCAACCCCCTGCTCAAAGCAGGACCAATCTCCGATCTTAGGTGCCAGGATATGAAGATCCCTAGAGTGCAGCACCCACAGGGACACAACTCAAAGAAGAATATCCAGTTTATATAGATAACAGACCAGGACAAGAGTCATGTATCCCAAGCCAAAGGTTAAGGACACAATTTGTCTCCTGGTGGACCAAGTAATGAAAAGACCAATACTGCCTAGAATACGCTATCCAAAGAAAGAGCTGGTCGTTTTAATGCAAATAAATAAATAAATAAATAAATAAAATGCCTTACACCCTTTTAATAGCATGTTCTACTATCACCAGATGGGAGGAGCCAAGTAGCCCATTCCATGGGACCCCTCCCTCGATAAAGAACTCTACTAGGCTTTAACAGGGGTTTGAGCTGCCTGGGAATGCAGCCATGGCAGCTAGCCTTCTTAGACAGCCAATAGGTGACTGACCCTAAGCTTACATAGAGTGAGCTAGAATGTTTCTGTGGTGGTTTCAGGCAATTAATAAAAGATCCCTATTATAGAGTAAGGCACAGTCCAGCTTTCTCTTGCTAACATGTGTTGCAAATTGCAGATAGAGTGAGTTAGAATTTTTACTCACTTTTGGAATCAGCATACTGGGCCAGCACTCTTGAGAAGGCCGGACTAAGAGACCAAGAGACCAGCATGGGCAGCCCCAGTTCAAATTTCTTCCACATAATCCTGCTAATGTGCCTCAATCCTGATTTGGAAGGGATGAGAGGGTAGCTCCATCTCCATCTCTATGGCCCACTCAATCCTTAGCATCTGCTCAGACTTTCAATCAGGCTGACAATTAGTGCCAGCTGTGGAGGATTTTGTCATAGGAACCCTTGTCCACTGGGAGCTGGACTGGACCCCCGAACTCATTTCACAGTCAACAAAAGGGAGTAACTCTCTGATTGAATCCTGGGCTGGATTTGAACTCACAACCTAAAAGATGTCTGAAGTTTTCATGCTGCTTCGTAACTTGGTGAGATTTACAAGTTATGTGGCATTTCTAGGCAATTTTAGGTCATGTTTAACAGTACATAGAGGCAGAAATATCCCATTTCATGTTCTCTTAACTCATTCTCAGAAAGACTGACTTTGCTTCTGGCGCAAGTTTGTGACATCCCCATATTCCAACCTTTGGTGGTAACTTGTATGTCCCGGCCAAGACCCGTGATTCTGACTACAGCCAAAGATCCTTTTAAAGGAGTTAACCATTACTGGCCGGAATGTTTTCTTGATGTTCCCACTGACCTTTCTCTTGTGATCATTGAGAGTCTGTCAGCATAAACTCCTGTGTTATCTCAAGAGACAAGCTTGGTTTGACTTGTTTCTAGTTGACAAATACAACAGCTTGCCCAATTTTAACAGCTGACAGCATTCAAGACTTTGGCCCCCGAACTGATGATGGGCCAAAGGGCAGCTACAAGAAAATATTTGCAATTCCCATTTCCAAGTCTGGTTAAGAGTAAAGCCCCTCTGTTTTGGTGTAAAGATCAGCTTGGCTGTACGTATGGGTGATGGTTCTACAAAAGCTGACAGTTTACACCAGGAAATGCTGTTCCACTGCAAACTCGTTACTGCCCGTGTGACCTACATTTTCATTAGCCACGTAACAAATCCACTCTGTGCCTGATTCCCAGAGCACCCCAAACTCGCCTTGGCTTCAACTGGAGTTTTTGCTGCTCAGAGAATGCAGGGTCACACCATGACCAGATACTCCTGCACTTTAGCAACCCCTATTCAGTAGCAGATGGCTTTGAGTTCATCTCCAGATAGACAAAGCCCTGCTCAGTAACCAAGTGTCATGACAAAACACCCCTGCTACTCAGCACAGGTTTTCTCAGCACACACAAGCATGAGCCATGCAGAACAGCGCTTGCATCACCCTTTTCATTTTGTCATATCTGCTTATTTCCTCCAAACCGGGCTCTTACACATAGCTGGTGATAGCCCTGTCCATCTGGCATCCCATCCGCAGACTCGGTACTTTGCTCTTCTAGGAAAAGACCACATTTCTGTCATTGCGGCAAAGCACTGCAGCCAAAGGGATAACGGTTTGGGTGCATTCATGGGGCAACAGAAAAGCAGCGCAAGACAAATGAGAAACGCCAGGAATGGTGAACGTAAACGAGCGAGCCAGTGGATGATGTCACAATGCGTTGCGGCAATGGAAGGTGGCTCGATTGTTCTGTGCGTTATACTTACCCTCCCGCCACAGTTAGTCTGAGGGTTAAAAAGGAAAGAAGGAAGGAGAAAAAGGAAAATACGTATTGTATTAGAGCAGGATTACAAAAGCCTTTCGCCAAGTCATGGCGAATCTTTTCCCCAAGCTGAACCGGGAAAGACACAGGTTGTCAGAAGCCTCGTTGCAGGATTCATCCGTGATTCAGCAGCGCCGGGAACCCCCTCAAGCAGTGCAGGCCTGTCACGGACCACACTGAGTACTATCACTTTCAGCTGGTGACAGCAAATTGTACCTCATGGAACCGCTGCTTGCTGGGTTGGTCTCTACCACCTCGGCTCCATTCACAGGGACATATGCAGCTGCGCAGAACTGCCAGCCACACTTCCCAAAACTCTACTCACTCTTCCTCTGCCAGGGTGATAGATAATGTAAAGGGATGGTTTATTTACCTGTCAAAATTTCTCTCTCTCTCCAACCAAACCTCCTCCCCTCCTCCCCCTACCAAAAGCCCCTCAGTGATGTGAGAACTAAAAGCCAATCTGTTTTGCTTCATGAGTCAAACAGATTTTAAAATCTTTGACCAAAATCTTACAAAGTTGATGCTTAAAGTTAAGCTCCTGAATGCACATGTAGACATATTTAGGTGGTATAGCTGCGTCCGCGTGAGAAGCACCTTGTCGATCAGACAGCACACTGGTGTTCCTGTCCTGGGAGTGCCCCGGCAGTGGAGACCTGGCCTAAATGTCACCGCAGCCTTTTTGCAGACAATGCGCAAACAGAAACAGGGGCAAAGCTCACTGACTACATTCTTTGCTACAAAGGATTGGCCCAGCTGTACTGCCCAGCTGTCCAAGCCTGTGCTAGTCCCTTTGTCTCCTTCTCCCAGCTTTGGGGAGGCGCAGTCCTCTAGCAGCCATCTCACTTTGCTGTAGAACCGAAGCAGTGTATGGCTAAGGGAATGGGGCAGTACTTCAGCGAGCGCTGGCAAGCCTGGAGTTGTTAAAGAGATTAAAAAGGCATCATTGCGTAGGGGGTAAACTCCTAATGAGAGACAGATACCTGGGGCTGCATTTCGCACATCTAATAAAAGGTTAATGCGTTGGCTGGAGGCACAGACACCCAGCATCCACCGGGCACTCAGAACTCAGCCACCAATCTCCTGTGAAAGAGGGGGCCCCCTCCCTGCTGCACAGAAACCCACAGGAGGAGATCCGTCCACTCCTGCCTCTAAATCAGCAGCTGTTCACAGTCTTTGTGCCCTAGTCAGAGCTAGGCGAGCGCTCACAGGAGCACCAGCCTCTCCAGGGCCCAGGACAGGGCCATCTCGCTGGGTGATTCAGGCTGCACCCAGGTGTGATAGCCCTGGGCTCCAAGAGGCCTCATGCCCGGCAGCTCTCCTGCTGGAGAGGTGCACATCAGCACAAGACTGGCTTCCTGGCACAGTAGCACCCTCGCGTTACCCTCCTCTGGCTTCCTGCTTCTTGGTTTCCGTTTGTTGTCTCTGTCACTTTTCTTCCTCGGACTCACTCTAGAATAGTCTCCCTCTTTGCCCTTCCCGCACACCGAAAACTAGGGACAGGACATTTCAATGGACTTTCTTCCCACGGGGGGCTTCCACTTCCCAGAAAACGACCACAGGATCCCGCCCTGCCTTTTGGGCTGACACCCCCATACATGCCTGGACAAGCCCATTAATTCCACTACCTGAACCTGCCAGGAATGCTGCCGTTCAGCCACAGCTGGCATCCTGACTCCCCCTCCCCCAGACTGTGTCTGCAGCCAGCCTATGAGAAAGGGGCAGCCCAGTCTCCTACATCAGCCATCACTGGCAGGGCCTGACTGCAGGGCTGGGGGCCTGGAAGTCCTGATAGCTAATGGTGGGTTAGACACTGAATCCCATGGGGCCTTGGGCCACCATTTCCAGATTTGGGGCCTAAACCTAGGCTCCTAAATCAATGGCACAAGCATCAGAGGACCTGAATGCTTGTAGCTTCTGTTCATTAAAATCTGAAAATCTGGCCATTTATTCAGATGCCTAAATGTGGATTCGTAAATGTTGGCTTTAACTTCCCTTGCCTCCGTTTCCTCATCTGTAAACGGGATAATACTAATCACCTGCTTCACAGACTGTGGGAATTAGTCAGTTAAACTTTTGAAGATGGATGTATTACTCTCATTGATGCCTATGAAAGACCCCACACGCAGGGAAAGCAGAATATTGGAACCAAGAGGAGAATCTGTCCTCAGTCAATACCACTAAGAAGCAACAGACAGCCTCAGAAACGCTGAGTGAAGACATGACTGCAAAGCAGCTGACCTTTACCTTTACTCAAGACAACTGTTTGTTACATATAAACCAGCTCACCTCACCTAATTCCCAAAAATGCATATTCCAACCTAAGAGGCTATGTTAACCCTTCCCAGTGCATCAGCACATTTCTCTCTAATGAAACAAAAATGTGAGGGAATTATCTTCCACTCAAAGCGACCAGAAAGTTATTGGGAGGATATTGCCCCATCCCCACTGTCTTCTGCCCTTCAAAATCTGTACAATGCAATAGCTGGTGAGACTCTGCAGACCGATTCCTGCAAAGCTGAAGGTGCGTTGTTCAACATCTGGAATGGTGGGCTATTGCTAAGGTTAATATTTTGTCCTGGCTATTTTTAGTAAAAGTCAAGGACAGGTCATGGGCAATAAACAAAAATTCATGGAGGCCCGTGACCTGTCCCTGACTTTTACTAAAAATAACAGGGGAGAAGGGGCCGACCGCTGGGGAACCTGAAGCCTGAGCCCGCCACGGGGGAAGGGGGGCTCTAGCCCCACTGCTGCTGCAGGTGACTGACAGCTCCAGCCCCCGCCACTGTGGCAGGGGTGCAGCCGAAGAAGTCACCGGGGTTCCTTAAAGTCACAGAATCAGTGACCTCCATGAGTAAATTGTATCCTTAGTTATTGCTAAACCTATTCTGACTGCCTTGGTTCTTCATAGGTTTCAAGGCCGGAAGGGAGTATTAGGAGGATGTGGTCTGATCTCCTGCATCACATAGGCCAGAGAATTCACCCAGCTCTGGAACCAAACCCAGCATTTATGAAAGATTTGGAAAATGCTGATGTAACATTTTTTCTCATTTTCACATACCCCCAGTTCCATCTGAGGCAAGGAGCGGAGCTGGCAAAATACCAAAAGAAAAGACTGCTCTTGCCATATTTTTGCCCTACCTGGAAACAGGGTCTGCTAGAAATCTCACAAGTAGAGACAGGCCTGAACCAAACTCAAGCATCTGAACACCCTCAAACTTTTGCGAGGTGTGTGTGTGTGTGTGTGTGTGTGTGTGTGTGAGAGAGAGAGAGAGAGAGAGAGAGAGAGAGAGAGTGAGAGAGTGTGTGTCAGATCTGGCTCTGCAAACAGGCCCCTACTTCTGTGGCGGAGTGCTCTCTCTAGATGTTAGGAAAGCCTGTTCTTGTGAGTTCTCCAGCCGGGCCTTACTGACCTAAGAGGTTTGGATAGTTTTCCTAAGATTCAAACAAGCATCTAGATGACCATAATTGTCCCTTCTGGCCTTAAAATCTACCAGCCTATGAATCACTCATCTTTAAATGAAATCCTTAAATTGTTTAAAAAAAGACCTTAGAGGGTATGTCTAGACTGCAATGTAAGCCCAGGTTAGTAGAACTCAAGTTAGCAGACCCTGGGTTAGTTAACCTAGGGCTTAAGCGTCTACACTCATTTGTAACTCCAGGTTAGGAATTGTTGAACCCCGTATCCTCACTGCATTATGCAGGCCCAAATCCAACCACCCATGTCCCAGACTTCCTAGTGTCCTCCCAAAATATGGCCGCGCTAATGCCTTGTTCGTGGTGCAGCATGGGAAAACTTGACAGCCCACCAAACTTGACTGTCCAGAGGACAAAGAATGTCTGTCTGGGGGATTGTGGGATACTTTTGGTGGATCCCAGAACACAAGTCCAGTGGGGCTGCATCTACACTGCAATGCAATCAGGCTTGAACCCTGGTTTAACTCCAACACTTCATCCCCATAGGATCTTAGCCCGAGCCCTGGGTTAGCATGATTTGTGTGTATACGAAAGGGAGATTAAGCTTGAGCCCTGAGTTTACACTGCAGCATAGGCATTGGTGAGGGCACAAAACGATGTACTTCTGCCATTGGGTGCCTGCAAGCCTTACAATTTAAGAGCTATCCGGAAATGCCCCATTCTTCTGTGGTCACATTGACTATTTGGCAACATCAAATAGCATGCTTGCATGCACTCCAGGTATGTTTTACTTCAGGCACAAACCTGTGCATCTTATGACCCTGCAAGCCCGCAGCCAGCGATTCCGCAACTCTGATAAAACAAACCAAGACCCTTTGATCTCCGACTCCTCCAACTCCTTTTGGAGTTGTAATGTTATAGCAGAACGACTGTGCAACTCAATTTGCCTCCACATTATGTCCTAAATGAAAACCTGTGCAGCTGCACAAGTGCCACGTAGGGCAGAATCTGGGTTGTGGAAGTGTTAGAACCAGCAATGCGGCGTCAGGAGGAAATAGTTGAGTTTGCAAAGCTAGGGAACTGAGCATACCAGGTATGAGATCATTGAGAGACAAACCTGCAAATCCACAATGCTGATTTTACAGTCGCTTTGCTGAGTCAAACAGCACTTAAAGGAGCGTTAAGGCGGCGTGTGCATATCGGGAACTTAAGAGTTCTAAGAAAAATATCGTAGCAATCAAACCGCAGCTGAGAGAAACCAGGAAATTCAGAATGAATAAGTCTTAAGTGCACGCACCAGGTATTGCAAGGTCACTGTGGGAAAACTGCCTTGTCACATCGCAGGTTATTTAATTCCCAGAGCCTGTCACACTGTGGGGATTCTTCAACCACATCCCCTATGCATGTAATCCTCAGTTAGGTCAGCTAAACATGTTGCGATCTTAAAGCGCGCCCAGGCAAATACCTGGGGATGGTTAGTTGTTACCATGGGATCTATAAGTTCCACTTGGACAACGAGAAACTCAGTTTAATGCTTCACCCAAAGCACATTGCTCATAACTGCAGAAACTCCCTGCACTCGGGATCCACTCTCAGGTGTAAACCCAGGCTCCCATGTGGGACTTGAATTCGCTAGCCCAGCGGTGAGGGGCGCTCCCCATTTGGTCACATAAAAGGAATTAGATTTTCTTAACATCCAGAAGATATATCCTTTCCCCAATTCAGTAAACCTCCACGTGTAATGGTATCTCATGTCCTGCAGGAACAGCATGTAAACTTTGCAGCAGACATGGCAGAGAATAGGTACGCATGGGGCTTGGACCAGTTCAGGATAGAAATGAAAATAAACACAACAAAGCTGGGGTGAGATGACATTCTCCGGGTGGACACTCACATAGATAAGGTGCTCTCGGTAACGGATGAGCAGGTTCCTCAGAATCCCAGCTTCATTCAGGTCCCCCAGGCGGATCATGTCCTCCACCCCATGGATAGAGGTCGGGTGCATGGGTTTGATGTGGCTGGCATTGTGAGGGAAAATCCAGTGCTCCTGGAGAGAAAAAGGGGAAAGAGGTCAAAAGTGAGCCTACCATGATATGCACCCGAGACAGATTCAGAAAGGACAGGATGAAAGGATGTATGCAGTACATGGGCATGACAGCCATTAACTTTAAAGGATCATAGTGAAAAGGAAATGATCTCTCAGATCCCTGCAAGACCAGGATATAGCTGTGTTTTAACATCATCAGTTCACATGTGGGACTCACTGTCCCAAAGCACTATTGAGAGCAAAGGCTTAGCAGGATCAAAGAAAAGAAAAGAAAAGAAAAGAAAAGAAAAGGGAATTAGACTTTTATAGACCTGATTCTCATGGAGTTACAGACCCCTTCACACTGATCTGGAAGTATAAAGGGGCTTTAAAAGTGGGTGTGCAATTTAAGACCACTTTAAGCCCACTTTAAGCCCCCTTTGCACTGCCAGAGTGGTGTAAAGGGGCTGTAGTGAAGTGAGAATCAGGCCTTACATGAAAAAGAAGAATATCTACACTATTAGCAAGGATAACAAAATGATAAGGGATACAGAACCTCATGTTTCTGGGTATAAACCAGCCACCAACACTGCTAGTGATGGACGGAGGGGTTTGGCTCATCCTTGTCATATGATGAGATAACTGGCTCTGTGAATGAGGGGAAAGCAGTGGACGTGTTGTTCCTTGACTTTAGCAAAGCTTTTGACACGGTCTCCCACAGTATTCTTGCCAGCAAGTTAAAGAAGTATGGGCTGGATGAATGGACCATAAGGTGGATAGAAAGTTGGCTAGATTGTCAGGCTCAATGGGTAGTGATCAATGGCTCCATGTCTAGTTCGCAGCCGGTATCAAGTGGAGTGCCCCAAGGGTCGGACCTCTGGCCGATTTTGTTCAATATCTTCATAAATGATCTGGAGGATGGTGTGCATTGCACCCTCAGCAAGTTTGCAGATGACACTAAACTGGAGCGAGAGGTAGATACGCTGGAGGGTAGGGATAGGATACAGAGGGACCTAGACAAATTAGAGGATTGGGCCAAAAGAAATCTGATGAGGTTCAACAAGGACAAGTGCAGAGTCCTGCACTTAGGACGGAAGAACCCCATGCACTGCTACAGACTAGGGACCGAATGGCTCAGCAGCAGTTCTGCATTAAAGGACCTAGGGGTTACAGTGGACAAGAAGTTGGATATGAGTCAACAGTGTGCCCTTGTTGCCAAGAAGGCCAATGGCATTTTGGGATGTATAAGTAGGGGCATTGCCAGCAGATCGAGGGACATGATCGTTCCCCTCTATTCAACATTGGTGAGGCCTCATCTGAAGTACTGTGTTCAGTTTTGGACCCCACACTACAAGAAGGATGTGGAAAAATTAGAAAGAGTCCAGCGGAGGGCAACAAAAATTATTAGGGGACTGGAACACATGACTTATGAGGAGAGGCTGAGGGAACTGGGATTGTTAGTCTGCGGAAGAGAAGAATGAGGGGGGATTTGATAGCTGCTTTCAACTACCTGAAAGGGGGTTCCAAAGAGGATGGCTCTAGACTGTTCTCAGTGGTAGCTGATGACAGAACAAGGAGTAATGGTCTCAAGTTGCAGTGGGGGAGGTTTAGGTTGGATATTAGGAAAAACTTTTTCACTAGGAGGGTGGTGAAACACTGGAATGCATTACCTAGGGAGGTGGTGGAATCTCCTTCCTTTGAGGTTTTTAAGGTCAGGCTTGACAAAGCCCTGGCTGGGATGATTTAGTTGGGGATTGGTCCTGCTTTGAGCAGGGGGTTGGACTAGATGACCTCCTGAGGTCCCTTCCAACCCTGATATTCTATGATTCTATGATTCTGAAACATCCATTACTGGTCAGTTGTGGAAATGGGTTACTAAACTAGAGGGACCATCGGTCTGACAATTCCTGTGTCCATGAAATGGGGATTTAGATGAATGGGTCAAAGCTCCATTTACCCTTTCCTTGAGCTGCTCTGAGGAGGACTGCAGAGGCATTTTGATTCCTGAAAACCTATTATTCTTTATTCTCTTTGGAGCAGGGACTATTTCTTAGCCAGCATTTGTACATAGGGTGACCAGAGAGCAAGTGTGAAAAATCAGGATGTCGGGGGGGGTGGGGGGGAAAGGGAGGATGGTCCCAATAAAACCAGGCCATCTGGACACCCTATTTGTACAGCACCTAGCACAATGGGGCCTGATCTTAGCGGGGGCCTCTAGGCACTGCTGTAATATAAACAATGAGAATAATTACTGCATTCAGCCACTTTTCTGATCTTGGTAGCCAGATCCACTGGGTTTCACAGGCTGCCCGGTTCATCCCTGACCTGCTCTCAAGGTTTTGGAGCTTCAGGTTTGTACATCACCTTAAGCAAGTTTGTCCTTTCAGGTTTGGCAAATTATTCCTGTGGTTTAATTGGCTCTGGAGCCAAAAACGGGCACTTTAGACGGATCCAGCCGGGAGCTCATGGAGACTTTGCTCAGAGGCTGTGCTGCATGACATGACCTACAAAGCTATTCTGTAACTCGGGTTGTCCATGGTCCAATTGCACAAACCCAAACACCCTGCCCCGCCCCAAGGCCCTGCCCCACTCCCTCGATCCCCCCTCCCTCCATTGCTCACTCTCCCCCACCCTCACTCACTTTCATCGGGCTGGGGCAGAGGGTTGGGGTGCAGGCTCTGGGCTGTGGCAGAGGGGTTTGGAGAGTCGGAGGGGGCTCCAGGTTGAGCCTGGGGGTTGGGGGTGGAGGAGGGGGTGCGGGCTTAGGGTGGGAGTTTGGGTACAGGAAGGGGCTCAGGGCTGGGGCGGGGTGGAGGAGGGGGTGAGGTGTGCGGGCTCCAGCCAGGCAGCACTTACCTCAGGCAGCTCCCGGAAGCGACCGGCACGTCCCGCTGGCTGCTATGCTCAGGGGTGGCCAGGCGGCTCTACTTGCTGCCCCTGCCTGCAGGCACCACCTCCACAGCTCCCATTGGCCGTGTTTCCCAGCCAATGGGAGCTGCGGAGTTGGCACTCAGGACGGGGCCAGCGCACAGAGACCCCCCTGGCCTCCTCCTGCATCTAGGAGCCAGAGGGATGTGCCGGTGGCTTCCGGGAGCCACGCAGAGCCAGGGCAGGTGGGGAGCCTGCCTTAGCCCCACTGTGCTGTTGATTAAAGGCAATCCGGGAGATTTTAATAGGAGATGGAGGCTGATTCTGGGAGACTCCCAGCCAATCCAGAAGGGTTGACAACCCTACTGGTAAAAAACCAAGAAACTGGTACAGATGACTGGGGCTGGCTACTGAAGGGCTCGGTGGGAACTCAGGAGCAGATTAGGGAAGATGTTAGTGGGGATCCTATAGGAGAAGAGGAGTGGCTAGCAGGAGCAGTGGTAACTAAAAGCCCTAATCTAAAGTATTTATATAGGCCCTGTGATAGAGTGCTGGGAAACAGCACCTCATGCAGCCCTCTGGTGACCATAACCACAAGTAGTTGCTCTGGAGTAGCCCTGATTAGGAAGAGCTGCACCTCATTGGTGGACTGGGATGGGCTGAGGAGAGCCCCAAAGGTTAATTAGCTCATTACCCAAGAGGTAGAGAAGGCACAGGAAGGACATGAGAGAGTGACAGGCTTCTCAGAGAAAGAGACCCTCTGTCTTTCCCTCTCCTTGGCTGGGTGAGCTAAGGACTATATGTTATGATAAATACAGAGCTGCAAAGGTTTGGACAGGCGGTAGGAAAGAACAGTGTAAATAAACAGCACAAAGCATTTTCTCCGAGTGGTTGGTTTGTGGCTAGAAAAGAGACAGGAGCAGGACAAGGCCCTGTCACAGCCTCCCTCCCCCCCATCACTGTCATGTCTGACCTCACAATCTTGGATGTATTTATCCTCTCAACCCTCCTCCCCCTGTGAGGCAGGGCAGTGCATGTGACAGATACTGCAATTTCCTGCAGTATCCTTGGAAAACCTCATTGTACTAAGTTTAAATCTCTTTGGAGTCCATTGTATTAAAGGCAAGGCTTATGTATTATTGTTAAGGCTCCGATTAGGTCACGGGATCCAGAACTTCCATTGACCTCGGTGATATTTTCTGCCCCGGGGCTGGAGCTCCCAGCCGGCCTCTGCACTGCTCCCAGCTCCCACCCTGGAAGGGGGAATACATCCCTGACAAAATGGGGAGGCGGGTTCAGCTCAGCACTCATTGCTGCTGGGGCTCCAGGGTCCCCCTGCCACTGCAGTGAGAGGGAGCTCCAGGGTCGCAGGGGCTGAGCAGTTCTGGTGGTGGGGGCGCCGGCCACAGCAGCAGGGAGCACCAGGGGGTTCCCCGCCACCTGCAGCAAGCGGGAGCTCTGGGGTCACCCACAGGAGATGGGCTGCTGTGGGGGTCCCCTCACCTGCCATGGTGGCTGGGAGCTCCGGCACAGAAAGCGTAAGGGACTTGCCAAGGTCATACAGAAACCTATGGCACAGCAGGGAATCGAACCAGGTCTCCCAAGTCCCAGGCTAGCACCCTAATCCCTGGACTATCCCTCCTCTCCAATAAAATAAACTGGAAACAGGAAAAGGCTTAAATAAGCCCCTTTAATTGGCTCTGAAATAGACAAGTTGTTCACTAGCTACTTTGTGTTACTGCACTGTCTTGTTGTGGTCGCCCTTGTCAAAGTTACTCCCCCCGCCCCCTTTCTCTCCTTTTGTTTGTTACACCTCCTCTGTGTATCTTGTCTTCCACCTATGTCCTTGGGGACTGGGACTATCTCATGTTGTGTGGTCCCGATCCAAAGTCTATGGGAGTTCATGGAAAGAATCCTATTGATTTCAATGGGTTTTGGATCATACTGTGCATCTGTACAGCACCCAGTGCTTAACCCTATTTGGGGCCCCTACATCTGACACTAATACAAAGGACACACAATCACAGTCCTCTTCTCCTTCATACATACGTTGCCTTCATCGTCCACCACCTGGATCTGCCCAGAGTCACAAAGTTTGACCACAGCTCCGATGGGAACGTCGAATTCCCGACCGGTTTTGAGGTCCATCCATACATAATCCCCCTGAAACGAAACAGAGGATAGGCATGTTCTCAGTGAAGATGAGCAGAAGAACACAGCACTGCAGGGAGGACTCAACATTCCCGGATAGAGTCATTTCTGAATGTTTTACTTCAAAACACGGGTGTGAGTGCAAGCGACCTCCTTTGTAGTCCATACAATACCCAAGTCCATAGTGCTTTTCATCAGTAGCTTTTCATCACTTCACAAAAGGAGGGTAAAGTATCATTGTCACCATTTTACAGATGTGGAAACTGAGGCACAGGGGGGAAGTGACTTGCCAGCAGGCCAGTGCAGAGCTGGGAATAAAGCTCAAGTCTCCTGAGTCCCAGTCCAGTGCCCTACCCACTAGGCAACAATGCTACCCGTTCCTCATAGGCGGGTCATAAGGCTAGCGTGAGGCAACTAGGCCCTAGCACTGCAATGTATGCTACCTCTCTCATCCAGTTTTGGCAAACTGACCTGCTGCTAATCAGACCGTTACTCATGGGAAACCCTTTCACGTGTGTAAAATCTAGTCTGCCCCTTTTTCAATACAATATATTTTAAAACAACATCACAGGCAGAGGGTGGGCATGGGAGGGACATTAAAAGAAAACCAACAAGAGACACAGGTTCAGTCTGATCTGAACCCGAAAGCCTCCCACACCAGAATCAAATGTGTTGACAAATGGTCCCATCAGAGGGGCGTGCACATGGAGTACTGCCTAAGCCAGTGCAAAACGATGAACAGAGGGGTCGGACCAAACCCGGCCTTTCCTCTGTGCAACGGGAAGGTCTGAATCCACACAGGGGCCCAGGGAAAGGTGCTGAGGGCCCGAATCTTGTGCTGTGACCGTTCTCACATGACAGGAAGCAGGAGACAGGGGAAAGATTGTTTATTTTGCCGCTGGGCAGTAAATGTCTTTGGCTAGTCCAACGTATAGCTGACACTGAAGAGAACCTGGAATGGAGGGCAGTGCCCGTGTACTGTCTGCAGACAACAGGTTGCTATCTCTGCATGGGCAGCAGTCTGACTGCGGCTTCCAGCTCAGTCTCACCTGCACAGAACAGCTTATTCTCAGCCCAAGCAAAAGTGACTCCGATGCAAGCATGATGCTGTGACTAGAAAGCAGGCTTTAGACATATCACCCTGCATTCCCTAATGCAGTCAATGGGAATTTTGCCTGAGTAAGGACTGTCGGATCAGGCCACTAATGTGACCCCACATTTCCTACACGGGTTTTAAATTACTCCTCTCCACGAGTTGTTCACCATTGTCCTCAAAGAAGGAGGAACCAACCTTCAATGAAAACATGAAATTCTTTCCTGCCTCTAAACCCGATCCTGGGAGGTGCTGAGCCTCCTCCAATTCCACTGCCGGCAAAGGGAGTTAAGGGCACTCTGCACTTTCTGCAGCAATTTCTTTCATAGCCAACTAACAAGGAATATAAAACATTGCTAAACATGTATCACTCTGGTCATCTACCCAATGGGAATGGAGAGGATGAATAACCCTTTGAGGGCCATATGCTCCTCTTGGACTAGATGACCTCTTGAGATACCTTCCAGCCCTACATTTCTTTGATTTAATGAAACCTACATCCAGAAATTGACTTAGGCGATGCACTGTACATCAGTGGTTCCCAACCATTTGAAGGTGGAACCTCCACCTTTTGCAACAGATTGCTAGATGGCTGTCCCCCAGGCCTTGGGTCAATTGCTACCATCTCTCCTTGCTGCTTCTCCTTTCTTCCAGCCCTTTACTCTCTCTCTCTCTCTCTCTTCCTCTTCATCCCTAGGATCTCGTTTTTTTCTGTTCTATGTATGTTTTTCCTTTCTATTTTTAATGCAATTTTACATTTAAGCTCCCCCAACCCACCAGAAGGCTACAGGCTGTTCAGGCTGGGGGCTGTCCATCTGCGGCTCTAGGCGGAGATGCATGCACTCTTGCTGTTTGCACCTGCTGTCTTGGCCTCCATGGACTGCTACCCTGGGAGCTGCTGCGGCATCAGGGAGGCAACGTCTTCAATACGCCACCCAATCCACGGCGCGGTAATGCTTTTGAGGTGGGGGTCACGGGTCACGCAGCTTTCTCCACTCCTAATACTTCTCCACTCTGCACCCAACTCTTGCCAACCCCGAGTGTTCCAAAATCATGAGTCAGGCCACAAAAACCATGAGATTTTTTTAAATAATAAATGTTAGACTCATCTTCTTGGCCTTCTGGTTTCTAAGCCCTTCGGGTGAACTTGCTTCACCCTTTTGCTCTGTTCTCCTCAACGATGCAGGCTAGAAGACTGCTCTTTTCTAAACGAACCTGAGGTTCTCAGGTAATCTCTTGCTTCCAGCAGCCACGGCCTTCAGAGAAACCACAAATATTCCAGGACTTACAATAAGATGGTGAGAGTTGGCAACACCGGTACCCCTACTGTGCTAGCTTATTGTATTAGCACACACTCAGGCACTGTACTATGCTGCCTTTTGCCTAAATACTGACTGTTAAAGTCATCATTCAGGCCAGTAACTTAAGCAAACTCTCGATGTTTTCAGGGAGTTTTTCCTGAGCAAGGTTTGAAAATTCTAGGCCAGCTCTGGCAATGGCAACCCTACTGTTTAGTACAACAGCATGTGTTAGGATATAGATATTCAGGCCTGCCTGTAAAGGCCTATACTTTAAGAATGTAGGTATACGTTTATCATTTTGCTAGTAATAGAGGTATACAAGAAAGAATCTGTGTAAGGGCCTTCTCTCACAGTGACAGTCTGAGGCCCTGTACTTAGGCCAATGCCTTTGGCTAAGCAGCAGGGGCAGCCATAAGCTGGGAAGCGACCGGTCACATCCTCACATTCCAAACTAGTCAATATGGGGCTGTTAGGAAGGTGATCCGATCTATCACCTCCAGAGAAAGGGAAGAGCCTAGAAGACGTAAAAGGAAATTTAGGTTGATAGTTTTCTGTCTGGTAAGAACTCACTTACCAATAGACACAGCTAAGAAACCTTTATGTCTTTATAGATGTAGTTGTGAAATCCTCACTTCTGTACTGTTTTGTCATTATAGTTCCCACTTTGCTATTGTTTATTTGCATGGTCTCTGTCTGGTTCTGTGATTGCTTCTGTCTGCTGTATAATTAATTTTGCTGGGTGTAAACTAATTAAGGTGGTGGGATATAATGTTAGCTAATCATGTTACAATATGTTAGGTTTGGTTAGGTAAATTTCAGTAAAATGATTGGTTAAGGTATAGCTAAGAATATTACTATATAAATTAGGGGCAAACAGGAAGTAAGTTGGGATTCGAAAATAAGGAAAAAGGAACTTGCATTTAAGCTTGCTGGAAGTTCACCCCAATAAACATCGAATGGTTTGCACTTTCGGATTTTGGGTATTGTTGCTCTCTGTTCATGCGAAAAGGACCAGGGAAGTGGGAGAGTGAAGGAATAAGCTCTCTAACAGCATGGTACTATCCCTGGATTATACAGCCATATGCAAGTTATAATTAAAATACAGTATCTTGTTATTAAATAGTCAACTACTTTAAACTCTGCTACCCATATCTACCAAGTTTTATGCATCTCCATGTATAGCATTTATGCACATTAATTATAGAGCAAATTTCCTTATTTGCATCTTATTTGCATATAAATGTATATTTCAGCTTTTTTTAAATGTATGTGTGACAGGTTGGACCCCCCTTTTGGGATGCCACCTGATGTGCTGGGGTTTAACTGAGCTTCCCCTGCTCAATCAGTCTGAGTTCCCTCTTACTGCTTTGCTGGATTAGGCTCTCCGGCCTCTTGCAGCACACACACACAGGTAGGGCCACACCCAGCTGCAGACACAGACTGGAGTCAGCTCTGTGAGAGAGGGCTCCCCCAGCACTCACGTGCACACCACTTTTAGGGGTACAAACCCAAAGATTTATGAAATTCACCACCTCCTTCAATGTGGAGGGAGATATGCACAACTTCTTGTCCCCCCCCCCAAGTTAGACATTTCATAAACTGGGTTATATTATAAACAAGAAATAAGTTTATTAACTACAAAAGGCAAATTTTAAGTGAATATAAGAGATAACAGAACAAAGCAGATTACTGACCAAATAAAGCAAAATATGCAAGCTAAGCTCAATATACTTAAGAAACAAAAATGTAAATTCCCATCCTAAATGTTATTTTAGGCAGGTTGCAAAGTTTCTGTGGTTCAGAGTTCCAGTTATATTCCTTTTCAGACTGGACCCCTGTCTCAGTCTGGACTCCCCCTTGCCTTCCCTTCAGGTGGCTTTAGTAGTCTTTCTTCTTGGGCAGACAGGCCATGGAGAGGAGGAGTCCCATTTGCCATCCTCCCCACCCTTAAATAGGATTTACATAAGGTGGGAATCCTTTGTTTCCCAAACTTGATCCCCCTTCTCTTCCAGTGGAAAGTTACAAGAAGTCCCAGGTAATGTTTAGTATCAGGTGACAAGACCACCTGACCTAATAGTATCACAGTTACGTCCCCGGATACCTCCCAGGAGGGAGAGGGATTAGTATCTTCCTGGTTTTGTTGTTCCTTCCTGATGGTTCATCAAATTTTATGGCCTGTCGTCTGGTGGGTGTCTTCCCAATACACACCCAGTTGTAACTGTTACATAGTCCATATTTCTAACTTTAGATACAAAAATGATACATGCATACAAATTGGATAATCACATTCAGTAAAGTATAATCTTTCCAATGATACCTCACAAGACCCATCTTCCATAAAGTATATCTCAATTATGTCATATTCATACCATAAGCACATTTTCCTAAAGAATATGGAGTGAAACATTACAGTATGGATTTAGAGTTTGTGAAAGGCTTCATCCAAGATTGATAGACCTGGTGATGAAGCCCTGGGCAAGTTTCCCTACACACACTGCCCTGTCAGCATGCCACACTCTTGATCTGGGATGGGGACTTCCTCAGCAGGGGGAGCCAGAGCCTGGGGATTGTTGAAAGCTTCCCCCACTCTTCCCCTCCCCTCCCGACTTTTCACATTTACTGTCTGGTCACCCTAATTTGGCTCCTCATATTCTTGCTTTGCCTTTTCTATTAGCAGAGCCCCTTCTCCTAGGGCTCTATGCCCCTCTGGCACCAGCAGGGGGACTAGAGAGAGCAGAGACAGAGCTGGCTGCCTACAGAGGAGGCCCCACATTGCCTCTAGTGGCTGAGACTTGCTGCTACAACTCCTGCTCTCAAACCAGCTCAATGCGTGAGGCTCAACTGAGCTGTGCGAAAGTGTGACAGAGCCCCCAAATGCAGGAGTGTCTTAGCACTGACGACATTGCCTAATACATAAACAGCTCCTTACAGTCCATGTTACACAGCAGTGCCACCAACTGGATTGTTACTAAAGACAATTTCGTACTTTCAGCCTCTTTGTTACACAGGGTGAGTAACACTGCAAATGACTGGATGTAGCCACTCAGATGCAGTTGGCTTCGATAAACATTGGCTCTGATTCCCTGTAACTCTTTGAAAAGTTAGAGTCAGATTCTCAGCTGGTGTCAATCAGTAAAGCCGTATTGAATTAATAATAATAACAACAATATTTGTTTACTGTTGCAATGTGCTTTGAGATCCTCTAATGAAAGGGGTTATATGAATCAGTAAACCAATTGATGTCTATGAAGGCATTCCAGTTTATATCAACTAAGGCTCTGGCTGTTACTGTTTAAAAAAATAATCTTATAATTTGGCTCAAAACGTCTTCAGAAGTACCTGATAAATAAGGAAAATAATTATATGCTTAGAGAATCAAAAATAGATACCTTATCTTTAGAACTAATTGAAAAATTGGTAGAAGAGGAAAGAAAAAACATATGGGTAAAGTAAGTTACATATTGTTCAATTATATATCAGCTTAAATTGTATACTTTAGCAATTATACTTTAGCTTCTTTAAGTGGAGGATCTCAAAGCATTTTACAATAGTTGACAGTATTATCCTCATTTTATAGTTGGTCAAACCACAGTGGACAGAACCCAGGTCTCTTCTTCTAAGCCCCTAATTGCCAGAGAATGCTCAAAAGTACAATAAAAATTACATTATACCCCTCAAAGAAAATATTTTATACCTGCGTTCTGGGGGTCAGTACTAAGCAGCCGAGTTTCGTGGCCCATTATGTCACCAGACACCAGAGATAAATACATAGCCCAATACCATGAAGTATAGTTTTATACTTCTCTTCTATTGTATGCCACTGTACTACAACAAATAAATAAATGATTTGACTAGCTAACATACTGGATATTAATTTTTTCAAAATGCCCTGTAAGTACAAATTAAAATTACATTTGTTAACACTGGCCAAAAAGGCAATTGTGATGGCCTGGACTAACTCAGCTAGACCCACCATATCCCTATTTCCTTTTTCTGCTTGGAAAGGGCTTGATGCAAAGTCCACAGAAATCACTAGGAGTCTTTGTACTGACTTCAGTGGGCTTTGGATCAGGTTCAATGGAAACAAAAACATCTGCCCAGGACATTTCATGGTGATTGGCGCTGGGCCATTAAACACCTCAATTAAACTGGTCAATAATCCTCATGAAATGCCCTGCATCTTGGTAGTTTGGGGTTAATTCAAGATATAGGGCGCAGCACCACAGAACCAAGAACACTTTCAGTCATTTCATAAATAACCATATCTGAACCAACCAGTAGTAGCCACTATGCTAGGCACATTCCAAACCCTCCCGACCCTGCCCCCAGGAGCTCACAATCTCAGGACAGAGGCGAGGGGAGGGGGAACAGGCAATTTATATACAAGTCAACTCGATTCACTGTAATCAGCACAGTAGAAGTGTTGTTGTTTTTTTTTAAGAGGGGCATAAATGTGGCCAGAGTAGGGGCTTTACAAATGAGCTCAGGGATGTTGTACCATTCACGGGGAGGGGCGGGGGGCACAAAGAAGGAGGTGCAGATGTAATTGTGTGAGAAGCTGGCACAAGCCCTACAGAGGATCAAACTGTAATGTGATATAGATTTCAAAGGAGTCTGAAAGCCATTGTCAGCATTTAGAGCCAGTGGCCCTTATCTTACCGATAAAAGAGTCCGGGGTTTCAAGGCTTGGCTGACATTCCGGAGCAGCGTCCATTTGCCCTGGTCCTTCTCTTCAGCATCCACCGCACTGGAGCACTGCTGCATGTTGATGGCTTTTGCCTCTTTAGCATTCTAGAGAGACTACTGCACTTCCCTGGTTCCTACACATACTCCACTAGCTGGCAAGGAATCTTCAAAGATATCAGCTGGTTTGCTTTATGCCTCCTGTTGCAGAACAATGATCATAAGCACTCACTTCTGCGGCAAGGAACTGTTTGTCTTGGGTCACAGTGTGGTTCTTGGAAAAGATTTTCTCCTAACAGGAGAGTTTCCAAAGAAGAGCTTAAGGAAAGCTTTAGCTTTTCTCATGGCTCACCACTGGAATATGCTAGAACTATCCCGAATTACTTTGCATTGTGGGAATCTATATACTGAGCAGACAACAGTGTGTTTCTCCACTTACAGTCCTCCCAGCGTCTCCAGTAATGGGTGATCTTCGGTAGGAGATGTAAAGGAAGCTGCAACCAGCAATTCGGACTTCAGGCCTCCTGAAAATGTCACTGTAAGATTCAAGGCAAAACTCTTTATTTCACTGTGACTTCTTTCCTTTCCCTTCCTTTCTCAGTGAAATAACTTGTCAGCAGCTTGATGTCTGTCAGGTCTGAGTCGCTGAATACTCTTGGATACTTATTAATCCACAAGTGTAGTCGTCCCCATGTAACACATGGCTTTTAATTAACCTAATACCTTGCAACACCAAATTAACCAAAGCGCAGTGGGAACCCAAAACCAAAGGCCATCTGGATTTTCTTTAAACTGATCACCCACAGCAGTTCCATAGCAACTGGATTTTAAATAATTGAGTGGAAGGTGTTCTGAGATGCATTACTTGCATAGCTTCATGGGATAACTCAGGCTAAACTATAGATTGAAATTACCTGCAAGTGTGAATAACAACATCAACATAATTACAGTATGCTTTGCTTTTCTAGGGCCCAATCCTGCAATCCTTGCCCATGGGAGTAGTCCAGAGAACTGCTCTCATAAGGACTATTTGTATGAGTAAGGGTTGCAGGTTTGGGCCCCAATCACACTGCTCATCTAGGACCCCAACTCACTGCGTAAACATGAAATATGACCGCCTGGGATTAAAGTCCCTAGGATCAGAGTCAGCGGAGTGCATTGTATTCCAGCTCCATCTTCATCAGCTCCTGCTACACACCCTAGAACACCTCCCCCACACCTCCAGGTGACCAGTTCAGGATTCCCCCCAACCTGGGAAATCATCAGTTGCCCGTTTAAGGCAATGTAAGGTCATTTTGCACCACTAAGGCTTGTCTAGGCAAACAGTGAGTGCGTGGCAAGCTGGAGTGTACGTCTACAGTGCACTAGCCTGCCACACGCTGCATCCGAGTGGGCCCTGCTGCTGTGCAGACTTCCACCTCCTCTGCTTTGAAATGGGAGCAGGTCAGTGCTCACTAGGAAACTTTGAGTGAGTGGTAGCAGGGTCCACATGGACAGTCAGTGTGTGGCAGGCCAGTGCGCTGTAGATTGACACCCCAGCATGCCGCACACTAACTGTTTGTTTAAAGCAGCACTAAGTGACTCTAGCTAGGAGTAGGATCTGATCCCTAGTCCCTGCCCTGGGGAGATCAGAATCTAATTAGACAGTGAGAGTACAGACCAGACCTGTAATACAGTGTACAAAGACCCAAGCACAGGAACAAAACCCTACGTCCTTACTCAGTGATTACCCTTCCTTAGTTAAAGCTTCCATTGACATCATGATTCCACCAACTTCCCATTCGGCCTGTGGGGCAGAGGAGATTTACCCCATCTAACACCTGTCATCAGAGCATATCAAGGCAAGTTATGGTCATTAACAAATCACCCCTCACACCACTCCTGTCAAGTAGGTGCTCTTAAATCTATTTTACAGAAGAATAAACGGAGGCACGGAGAATATGATTTGCCCAAGATCACACAGACAGAGTCAGTGGCAAAGTCAGGAATAGACCCCAGCAGTCTTGAACCCAGTCCCTTTGATCTAATCACTAGACCATTCTGTCTCTCCCTTTGGATGAATGTGTATGGACACAGAAATGTCACCCCTCTCTGCATCTTTCCCAATCACCTTCTAACTTGGTCCACTGCAGTTTATGGACTTTTCTTTTCTTATCTGTGCTGTGTTGCAGCTTCTCACTTAAATATAATCTCTGCACTTAGCAACGGCAGAATTTTTCAGAGCAATAACCCCAGGGAATAAGAGGAACCTTTGCTGTGTAGCTGAAAGGCTGAGGAGCTGCTCCTCTCCCCTTCTATGCATGTTTGCACTCTTTGTCCTTCTGGGGGAAGAGAACTAGCCTGGACTTCTTTGGAGATCATCACACATCTCAATCAGCCAGAGGCGCTTGTATCTGGGTCATAGGACACACTTCTTTCCCTTAGCAGCAGCCTGAGTGCACTGCCTCTGTGACAATTCCATCCAACTGAGCCTGGAAATGAAGCCCCTATCTCTGGCCTCAAGGTATAGAGCAATACCATGGAGCCACCGGACGGACCTATACTGCTCTTCCTAACGGAGTGTCCTATGTGTAGAGTGGGTAATACAGGAATAGACCTAGGGGAATAAGGGAACAAAAGGAATGGAGTCAGTCAGCCAGTCAGCATCGCCACCCGTTTTATATTACAGCTCATTGTGGTAACACTAGACCACCGACACAAAATAGATGTGTGTGCTAGAGGGCCACTAACACTGCAGATATTATTTATTATCTGTGTTTCAGTAGCATCTAGAGGCCCACGGTGTGGTAGGTGCTGCACATATACATACTGCATCCACACCACAAGAGACAGTATCGGCCCTGAAGAAATGACCCTCTAAATCAGTGGTGGGCAACCTGCGGGCCTCATGCAGCCCGTCAGGGTAATCTGCTGGCGGGCCACAAGACAGTTTGTTTACACTGGCCATGCGCAGGCCCGGCTGCCAGCAGCTCCCAGTGGCCGCGGTTTGCTGTTCCCAGCCAATGGGAGCTGCGGGCGGCCATGCCTGGGGACGGTCAATGTAAACAAACTGTCTTGCGGCCCACCAGCAGATTACCCTGACGGGCCGTGGGTTGCCCACCACTGCTCTAAAGAGAGTATTACTGCCCCTGTTTCACAGGGAGGAAACAGACACGAAGTGAGTAAGGGTACATCTATACTGCAAAGAAAGACCTGCAGCAGTGAGTCTCAGAACCGGGGTCACCAAATAACAGAAGCCCAGGCTCTGAACCCCACAAGGTGGGATGGTTTCAGAGCCCAGGCTCAAGCCCAAATGTCTATACTGCTGTTTTTAGCCATGTGGTGCAAGCCCAGGGCTCCGAGACCTGCTGCCACATGTTGGTTTTTGTTCTGTTCCTTTTGCAGCGTAGATGTACCCTAAGCAGCTTGTCACAGCTCACATAGGGGATATATTTCAAAGCCAGGAATTGAACCTTCGTCTCCTGAGTCCCAAGCCAGTGCCTTAACCGCAAGACCATCTCTGCTCTCTTCCCTGTGTCTCAAAATTACAGCAAAACCTGTACTCAATAATTTCATCTCTAGCCCCTGGAAAAGTACACAGTGCATTCAAGATCCCTCACAAAACTTTCTTGCCTACTCTGGGGTGGAGGGTACAGCCATCGCAATGGTAAACAGCCCAAGCTCAATGTGTTTTGTGCATGGGACCAATGCAGGCGTGCGTGGGTGGAATCCTCTCCCCCGAGCCAAGTCATGGAGCAGTCACTACGGCAGACTGTAGTAGTGACCACAGCCCCTACAGAGGTTTTGCACAGTAGTTCACCAATCTATTTGCAATATGCCCACCCTGTTCCCAGTTCACCCTTCCCCCCATCCGCCCCACATCTTGCTTATGCACTGCAGCACAGCCAGCCTCTTTGGCTTGCAGGTTACAGGGTGTCCCTACTGTGTAGCCTTTTCATGGCCTCCTCCCACCCCTGCAGTAGAACCATGGTAGGGCTGCTGCTTTAATCGGGCCTCCAACGTTCTAATAAGGGGCGGTGAGGGAGGAGGGCGGGCCTGGCACTCAGTCCAGGCGTCAGACACATTCAATGGGGGTCCATCTGCCACTGCACCAAGACCATACAGACAAGTAAGCAAATGCCTTTAGTGTTACCGTCTGTGTGTGTCTGTGTCACACTCACCCTAGGGAGAGGGCCTAGTTCCAGGTTTAATTTTGGCGTGTAGGCCAGGGTATAAACTCAGAGCCATATACTCCCCAGGGTGCAGAGTGCAGGCCCACCGAGCTCGGTAGGTCTCTGCAGAGATCAGGGGCAGCGTACGGCCCGCATGCAACTATTAAAAGGTCAGATTTACAAAGGCAACGAGAGATGCAGATTGGCACCCAGTGAGATTCAGAAAAGTGCCTACGCAGATTAAGCACTGAATTCCCAGTGTAATTCTCCCAGTGGGAGTTAGGCACCTAACCTGCGTTCTGTAAACGCCACGAGGTGCCTATCTGCATCTCCAGCTGCCCACGCACCTCTGTAATCTGAACCTAAATGTTTAGCTTTGTTTATTATTTGTTCCAGGCCTTGCTGCTGCAGTCAACGGTAAGAACATCTGTCCCCTTTAGGCCATTGCTCTTCCTGCCCTTTATTTCTCTTCCTTCCCCATCCTCCTTTCTCTGTTTCTCTCCCTCTTCCTGCTCTGTCCTTTTCTCTGCATGTCCTTCCTTGCAGCAACTCCCAGAGGGCTGCAATCCCAGCCCCTTCCCCAGTCCATCCACTAGAATGATCAGTGTTGACACTGACATGCCATTTAAAATTAATACTCCAATCAGAGTAATGGCGAGGCAGGGTTGTTCACCGCTCTGAGTCATTGTCTCAGGCTGCCTGCAGACTCAGGTACGTGTCACTGCATCAGTTACAGTTGGTTTGTGTCTGGAAGGTTCTCACCATGCAGGCTAGATTTCTGATACTCCTGGTGAAGAACATAACATTCCTGAAAATCTTTTTTATAGCATTATAACAATTGGGGGGTGGATGCAAATGTTTTACATGCATCCTCTTGGCTTCAGCCCAGCAACAGCATCGGAGGTTTATGTTGAAAGCTACAATTTAAATCTTTAGTTCTGGATGTGCAATCCATGCAATGCACTTTCAGAACTTGCTGCCATCTGAAGACACCAGCCACTTTAGGTGCTGCTGTCAACACGTAATCACACATTGGTATTTTGCTTGGAATTCACTGGGGCATATACAATCCACGCATGTAGGCCACGGACACAATTACTATCTAAGAGCTGGTCTACACTACAAAACAGCTTAATTAAGTCGCTCAGGGGGTCTGAAAAATTTCACACCCTGTGTGATGTCATTAAGTCGAGCCAAGCCCTAGTGTAGACACTGCTAGGTTGATGGAAGAATTCTTCTGTCAAACTAACTACCACATCTCAGAGGGGTGGATCTACTACAGCAATGGAAGAAGGCCTTTCACCACTGTAGGAAATATCTCCCCTCCAGCGCTACAACAGTGCAGCTGCAGCCCTGCAGTGTTTCTAGCGTAGACATACCCTACGTCACACACATGGCTAGCTAGAAAGCTAGAACTCTGGTCCTTCATGTCCCAAACCAAAGATCTTTACTGCCTGTCGGAAAGCAGAACTTTCTTCGTTGATCGTGGTAGCACGTTTCTCGTGTGCCCTATGGGCCATGCACTACAGGGCAACATGACACACAGACACATCAGGCACATGGAAATGCTACTCACAGAGCGGATTGCTATTCAAACCCCTGCTTACACACAGGTGCAGCGCCATTCACCCCTTAGACCGCTGGAGAGACATAAAATACATATATCATTGAACTTATATCACCACTACTAAATGCTGCTAAGGTCCAATTCTCCTCATTTACACTAGTATATGTCCATTGACTTTAACAGAGTTACTCCTGATTTATCCCGAGAGAAAAATCAGGACTGTGTATCGCTATTCTATATGCCCATCTTTAGCTGCATGACTGCTATTAGTCCATGGGAAGTAAGGGGGGTAAAGCCTTGAGTTTTGACTGGACAAGATGGCACCCTATGCCAAGGAATTGCACACTAATAATCAATGGAGACCCCAACAGAGAGTTGACACCAAAAGAATTCTGCTGGTCCCATTTCATGAATAAATGAGATTTTCTTCTTGACTTCTGATGGCATATCAGACACCAGCTGTAAGCCAAGGTACTGGGCTACAGGCAAGTGCTGTCAGAAACAAAGGGATCGCAGTGAAGGGACCTTTAAATAATTCAGTAATCAATGCACTGTTAGTTCATCCTGTAACTCTGATACCTGAGCAACTGCTGAAACGGGAAAGCAAAAAGTCATGCACAAGCCTAGAGATTTCCCTCTTGGCAAAAAGGTACAGTCACTACTGTGGGGGACCGAAATAATGATCAGGATCCCTCCCAGATGGAGCAGAGTTTGGAGGGCTAATTCAGTCTCCCTTAAGCAGGTTCAACTCCCATTCAGCTCGGAATTAGGTCTCAGGTCTATTCACAGGAGCTTATTGTTGACTGCTTTGGATTTTGGGACTCAGTGGCTGACTTTGTATGCTAGGAGTACAGAAGTATGCTGCGACTGATCTGTTAATTCACCCACAGCTCCTATTTGGTGGAGAGCAGAATTACTGAGCAACTGAATCCTGGAAAGCCCCGTGTCTTTATAAGCAGATTAAGCAGGTTTCACAGTGGCATCTCCAATCAAGGCAACCATGATGCCCAAGTATGTTCATTAAGTCCAGCACAAAAGGTAGATGGAGCAGGGCTCGATGGTTAGGGCTGATCAGGGCAAAGGTGGGACAGGAAATTAGGAGATGAAACTAGTTAGCCACAGCCCTGAATGAAAGTGGAGACAGAACCAGGGAAACATCACGTTTAGGGGGGTAGGGGGGTATGACAATACAACACACAATACAACAGCACATCAGAGAAATACACAACACAATACAACAGCACATCAGAGAAACCTGGGAGCTGTATCATGACTATGAGAGATAAAGACATGAGGAAACCAACAAGGAGGAACAATAATGGTTAGTGATCACTGACACACTGGAAAGCCACTGCCCAAGGACTAGACATCATGGAAGCCTGGGCAGTGGCTGAGCCATGCATTCCAAGGGAGATCCTGGGGTGTTTCCTAACCAATGCAGGGATAGGGGACTGATTTGATTCCCGCTCTGTCTCTGTGTGTGGGGGAGAGAAGCAGCAGAATGAAACACCAGAGAAGGCAGCAAGAAAGCCAAGATAGCCAGAGATACACTTGTTGCTTGACCCTGAGAAAAGCTAAGAGAGAGAAAGAGAGAGAGAGATCTTTGGGTAAAGTACTGCATAAAAAGAGACTTGCAACTGTAAGCAAAGAAACTGGCTCCGGCTGTTTGATTCCTACTGTGTTCTTTGTTCTATAAATAAACAGATTGCATCAAAGAAATACTTGACTCCATCATCCATTTGTCCTCCTAACAGAAACAACCCACAAGACACCAAATTTTGACCAACCGCTTAGGTCAAAAAGGGATAACATTCAGTTTAATCTGATTTTCTCTCTCTGTAGGCCATTTGAATCTCATTGTTCTGAGGTGAAGGCCGACAACTTTGTGATCCTTTCTGAGATCTGGAGAAAACTGTACCAACCCTGAAGCATTTAGTTGGGATATCTCCCTACGATGTGCCACCACACAGACGATGGCTATGGTTTATGGCAGAGAAGGCAGATTGAAGAAGTGCATCTTGCACTTGGAAGGGAAGGTGATGAGATTAAGGTTGCCAACTGTCCCGGTTTCGCCGGGAGTCTCCCAGAATCAGGCTCCATCTCCTGGAGGCTACTGAAGCCAAACCAGGAGATTTTAGGCCACTGAAAGTCCAGCAGCACAGTGGGGCTAAGGCAGGCTCCTTGCCTGCCCTGGCTCTGTGCCGCTCCCAGAAGAGGCTGGCACGTCTCTGCAGCCTCTGGAGGGAGAACAGGGGGTCTCCACGCACTGCCCCTGCCCCGAGCACCGACTGCGCAGCTCCCATTGGCCAGGAACTGTGGCCAATGGAAGCTGCAGGGGTGGTGCCCCCCCACTCCTTCCTGGGGCCGCAGGTACTTGCCAGCCTTTTTCAGGAGTGGCATGGGGCCACGGCAGGGAGGAAGCCTGCCTTGGCCCTGCTGTGCCGCCAAATGGGAGCCACCTGAGGTAAGCACCACCTGGCAGGAGCCTGCACCCCTCACTCCCTCCCACACCCCAATCCCCTGGCCCAGTCCTGAGCTTCCTCCCACACCCAAACTCTCTCCCAGAACCTGCACCCCACACCTCCTCCTGTACCCCAACTCCCTGCCCCAGCCCAGAGCCCCCTCCTGCACCCAAATTCCCTCCTGGAGCCCACACCCCCTCCTGCTTCCCAACCCCCTGCCCCAGCCTGGAACCCCCTCCTGCACCCGAACTCCCTCCCGGAGCTTGTACCCTATACCACCTCCTGCACCCCAACCCCCTGTCCCAAGTTCAGCCCAGAGCCCCCTCCCACATTCTGAACCCCTCTGCCCCAGCCCAGAGGCTGCCCCACTCCCAAACCCCAACCCCCGCCTGGTGAAAGTGAGTGAGGGTGGGGGAAAGCGAACGACAGAGGGAGGGGGGATAGAATAAGTGAGGCGGGGCCTAGGAGAAGGGGTGGGGCAGAGCAAGGGTGTTTGGATTTGTGTGTTTAGACAATTGGCAACTTAGATGAGATTTGTGATGGTGCTAAATTTTAATGGGAGTTCGTTCCACAGCCTCAGACTGGCCCTTGAGAAAGCTCTGCCTCCTACATGCCCACCATACCCAGTGGCTAAACTTTATTCCTCATCTTCTCATTGTACTAACAAACCCATCTGGCTGGGCAGAAGCAACACACAGTGTCTTTGTTCACACATGTTAGTAAGGATATAAGAGTAATCAAGCCCAAAAGTCTATCTCAGGCTGACAAACAAGCCCATATACTAACAAGTTATACTGGTGTAGAACATAAGAACTGGGTCAGACCAATAGTCCGTCTAGCCCAGTGTCCTGTCTTCCGACAGTGGCCAATGCCAGATGCTTCAGAGGGAATCAACAGTACACAGCAATTTATCGAGTGATCCATCCCCCATCGCCTAGTACCAGTTTCTAGCCATCAGATGTTTAGGGACACCCAGATGTTCCTAACCATATTGGCTAATAGCCAGTAATGGACCTAATGTCCATAAACTTATCTAATTCTTTTTTGAAGGTATAAAGGTATCTTATATCAGTAAGCTATAAGCACTATTTTTACCGGTATAACTATGTCCAAGCTACAGGAAGTTGTATCACTTTAACTACACCGCTACAGTTAAAGCAGAAGAACTTATACGTGTAGACAAGGACTAAAATTGAAAATACTAGCTCCATTTTATGGAAAACCTTGCGTGAAAAGAAGTTAAGCTCTGCCCCTTGGTAACATAACTATTATCTGCATGCCAAGTTGATACAAACAGAGCCGTCTTCTCTATCACATTCTCTTTACTTAGACAATGATGTATTGTCATGGTTACTGCTGAGTGTGGGAGGGGAAAACTCTCACAGACTAGCCAAAGATCAGATTACAGCTCAGTAATTAACATGTCTATGGGGTTAGTAGTGTCACTGCCTCACAAACATGAAGCTACATGGCCTGCTGAGACCAAAATGGTGTGTCCAAAAGGAAAATTCCAAGAGGGATAAAAGAAGAAAGGGCTTAAAAAAATTATTAGGAACACTTAAAAACACAGTGCTGCTAACAGTGGGGTGGGAGGAGGTATTGTTTCATATTCTCTGTGTGTATATAAAGTCTGCTGCAGTTTCCACGGTACACATCTGATGAAGTGAGCTGTGGCTCATGAAAGCTCATGCTCAAATAAATTGGTTAGTCTCTAAGGTGCCACAAGTACTCCTTTTCTTTTTGCGAATACAGACTAACACGGCTGTTCCTCTGAAACCTGCAATATTACTGTAAGCCGCATGATATTTGGTGTTTTCTTAAAAGCTTGAAAAGATGAAGTGTGTGTGCACCGTTAGAACTCGGAAACCTGAAGACAAATAAACGGAACGCAAAATGTATTATTTTTTTTTTAAAGACCATGATTTTAAACCCAATCTCACGATTTTTGCCTCATGGTTGTTGAACTGTTAGGGCTGGTAATACATGCTAACTTATGAGGACTGTGAGAAAACAATCCAAAAGGTCTTCAAAATAGAAGAAAGAAGCAAAGAGAAGAGCTCCCAATTAAGAGCTTTTTGCCAGTTGCCAAAACTCTGCCATGGAAGCCCCCTCTCTCATCTTGCTTGGAGAATCTCCCCAAATTATTTGCCATTCACCCCCTGGAGGCAGGGGAGGGAAAACAGCCAATCAGTTCTATGATTTATTCTGCAATCGAATACCAGCAGCACCCTCTGTTGTATATATTTAAAATTACAGAATGCAATAATAAGTCCAAGATACTGTTTCTTGGAGATTTCTCATTGGACTTTAATTCAGCTCTCAAAGTAATGGTGCCTTAAAGAAAAGAGAGTGAAGGAGAAATGAGCATGAATTTAATCCCAAATGTTCACACTATCATAACCTGGCAGAAAGGCTTTGACAGACTGTAGGGAACTCAGAAAAGAGCAAGGGGACAGGAGATGGGGACTTACAAGGAAAGATTGAAAGAATTAAATAGATAGGCTGGCTAGCTAATGGCCACAGGGACATACAAGGGAGTGGAATTGTTTAGAGTGGTGCAAGAGGGTATAGAGAGGAGTAATTACTACTATTTGTATTACAGTAGCACCTAGAGGTCCCAACCAAGATGGGTGCCTCCGTGTACAGGACATATATATACACAAAGGAGGAGACTGTCCCTGCCCCAAAGAGCTTACAAATTAAGGCTGATTTTCAAATAACTAGTGGTTTCGGGTGCACCAATTTTCAGAAATTGCTAAGCACCCAAACACTGAAAATCGGGCTTTTAAGGGAGTCTTAAATTGCACACCTAAAAACGGAGACCCTCCCAACAACACTAGCCATGTTTGAAAATCTTGGCCTAAATAGGACAAGAACAGGACAAGAACTTGGTAGGAATCTAAAAAGGATTGGAGATTCATCTGACTATCATCAAGAGTTACACTAGCTAGAAGAAAAACCTATAAGAAGTATAAGCCCTCATGGCCTCAGGACAGAAGCCAACTGCTAGCTGTTTCGCTATTTCCCCATGGATATTTTACTGTGTAGCTGCCATTACGCGGGCTTTATACGGTTTTCTAAAGGATCGGGTAGCGGTCACTGTTGGAGACAGGAGATCAGACCAGGTGGACAATGGATCTAATCTGGTATAGCAATTCCTGTGTTGCTATGGAAATGCTTTGGGGCGCAGACTCTGTTTTGTATAGCGCAGTGTATAGTCCCATGACTGGGGCTCTTACCTGCTACTGAAATAAATGAATAAATAATATGTAAGGTAAGACTTATTCCAGTGCCAGATACCCCTTGTCTACAGCATTGTAAGTGCGGGGCCAGGTCGTATATAAAAATGGGCTTAACTCCGTCCTGAAGGCCTGCCGATGCACGCGTGGTATCATATACAGATACTCATTACAAATACATGTCTTGGTCTGTTTCCATAAGGAGTTTGCTGATAGCTCTAAGCACACAATAGACCAGCAGCACGTAAACATGGTTAAGTGCCTCCCTCACTTCCTCACTGGACATGAGCATTGTACAACTGTAAATGTCTAGTTAAATGCAACAACCTGTTTGCCTGGCCCAGACTCTAGCCGTTTTACAGGCTTGCCGTGCAATAAAATGTCTTTACAGAGTGATTTGCAGATCATGAAATTGCAGCATGTGACCTTCAGAGCCGCTTGCCAGCGATGGCACTGGTAATTAAATGAATTGGCCCATCCTCAGAGAAGCACATAAATTGTTCACATTCCCTTCCCTCTGGCTGCAGGAAAGGCTCCTGAGCAGAGATATGCAAAACGCTGGCTGGATCCTGTCCCTGCTGAAGTCAATGGGAGCCTAGACATTGACTTCAATGGGAGCAGTGTTTGGCTCTCTCCGCTTTCGCACAAAAAAGCAAATATTCTTTTCCTCCAGGCCCAGCCCAAGTGACTGTGGGGGAAGGGAGGCAAGGATCCTCCACCCCCAGGCTGAAGAAAAGAAGTGGAGCACGGGTCCAGTTGAACATTCGGAGTAGCCTCCACAGACTTGCCATCCTCTTTCTGCAAGCAGAAGAAATAGCGGAAGATCTGCGTAGGAATGGATTTCGCAGTCCCTTCTCCCACCCCATCTTACCCAGATGCCTCCCTCCTCAACAGCAGGAAGGGATCCCTTTGTGGATCTGAACTCTATGTACACAAGAGGTCACAAACCCAGATTTAAGCCAGGTCCCACTGAAGTCAATGTCTCCCATCATGCTGACTTCTCAATCTTGCTGTCTTCTAAGAGCAGTTGCCGGGGCAAAGAAGACTTATATCAACAACAGAGGAAGAGGCAGGATATGCCCCAAATATCTCACTGTCAGGTTTGTTAAAAAAAAACCAACAACTTGTAAGTGGGCCCCCTATATAACAGTCCAGAACATTAACCAGATTTGCAGCAGTTATTATCATGTATTGGGCCACTGGTTTGATAGAACAATTGAGTGATTTTTTAAAATGTCAGGTTTCAGGGTAACAGCCATGTTAGTCTGTATTCGCAAAAAGAAAAGGAGTACTTGTGGCACCTTAGAGACTAACCAATTTATTTGAGCATAAGCTTTCGTGAGCTACAGCATCCGATGAAGTGAGCTGTAGCTCACGAAAGCTTATGCTCAAATAAATTGGTTAGTCTCTAAGGTGCCACAAGTCCTCCTTTTCTTTTTTTAAAATGTATCCATCTCCATCTAATTGTCTCGGTTCTTGTATGGCCTTCTTCACCATGACAGCTGGGCATCTCCTAAGAACACGAATCATCTTACAAAACTCTCTGTCCTTTCTCTGCATGCAAGAATAGCTTCAGAGTAGTTCTGATTGAAAAATTTTTGATAGAACAGTCGGAAAATGCTGTTTTGTCAAAATCAAAATGTTTTGCTGGAACATGTAGATTTCAAACAAATGTTGGATGGAAAAATTTCAAAATTAAAAAGGTTATTTTGATTTGATTTTCTTGTTTTGTTTTGTTGTTTAGTTTAGACCTTTCATGTTTAATATTATTTCATATTATAGTGTCGTGGCATTATCAAAATGTTTCAATAAGATCATTTTGATGTTTCTGAATCAAAATATTTTGGAATTTCTGGTCCACAAAATATTTCAAGATAACTCCTTGTACCGATCCAGGATGAAAACATTTTTCAAAATGTCAGAAATTTCCTGTAGGACAAATGCCATTTTCTGATCAGCCCCATTTACATGGTAGATATACTTTCCCCTTCCTTCCCCTTCCCTTCCCTGCCCCAGGGATTATACAATTGTGTGAAGAGCTTCTTGTGGGAAAGATAAAGTGAAGGGTTTATCATGGGAAATCTGCTGTGAAATCCAGACTCTGCTGACAAAATTATGATGCTTGTTGAATGTGAACGAAATTTTGCCAAAGCCAGGTCTCCAACATGTGTAAATTAGTGTCTCTCCATTGAAATCTATGCCGATTTAGACAGGCTGAGGATCTGGCTCCAAATATTTTGCAAAATTCATGAAACTGCAAGATATTTTTTAAATGTTTCCATGTTGAACATTTGCAGAGTGCAATCTGTTGCGAATTCTGGAACTACTCCCAGGCTAACTGGCTTGTGTGTATGACTCTAGTTTTAGTGGCTGCTGAGACTACTATACAACAGCTGGAGATCTAAGAAAAGAGCACATACAAAAACCAACAAAGAACCGCTTCCAGACTTTATTATATTATTCACAATGGAGTAAATAAAAGACAGAAGTACTCATCCCCATGTATGATTCATTGCAAAAAGGAAAGATGTTTTAGTCTGTGAGGCAGTGGTGAGATAGGCTACACCAAGGAAACAGAGACCTGATTTGTTGTTGCTCTATACCTTGTGTAGCCATTTACCCTGACGCGATGTGGGTGTGAAACACTATCACATCAGGATAGCAGTGTTGCATGCCCCCTTTGCACTGTCTGAGTGAGTGTACACTGTGCAAGGCAAAGGACAATCAGGCCCCTGCATTATTCCCCTGGCTCTGATACAGACGAGCTGGTTCACCACGGGCAAGCCACTTAACTTCCCTGTCTCGGTGCCCTTTGTCCATAAATTTGGGATACTGATGCGTCCCCATCCCAGGGAAGTACCGAAGTGCTGTCTAAGTAGTGGGTATCATTAACAGTATGATAGCCCATAGCTGGATGCAATTAGAATGAACGGAAATAAACCCTAACGTTGATAGACACGGTGAGCAGAGCTCTTCGTACTAGGAGATCATGAGGAAACAGGAGAGGGATTACGGATCTTCTGTCCTTTGCCAAACCTCGCCCCCAGCAAGACAGTTCTTGACATTAGAGCATTCATCTGGCTCCATATGAGCCTTGCTTGTGACACCTGAAGGGGGTGCCAGAATGTGGGGGGGTCAGGGAGCCCGCCATGGCCCTCCCACTTTTTACCAGCCTTAAGGATAAGTGATGTGGGGAAGGGGGCAGAGAGGAGCAAGCGAGGGGTGGGGTCTTGGGGGAAGAGGCAGCATGGGGGTGGGGGCTCAGGGAGAAGGAGTGGTGCAGGGGCGAGGGCTGGGGGGCCACAGTTCGGGAGCCTATGCCCCCCCCCCGCTTTTAGGCTGCTTCCACTGCTCCATGACACCTGCTGTTGCACTATGGTACTGAGAGATTCAAAATTCACCACAGGCTTTTCCTTTTCTCCACCATCCTGCAAATGGATGGCGGGTTACAGAGTATTGTCAGGGAGTGCCTGAAAGCACCAAGAGAAAGAAGAAAGATGGTTCCATGGTTAGGGGGCTAGCCTGGCCCTTGGGAGCCACAATTCCCTGCTCTGCCACAGACTTCCTGTGTGACCTTGGGCAAGTCACTTACCCTCTCTGTGAAAAAAAAAAAATCCCGGAGCAGTGACTCTCCAAGCCTGGGTCAACTAACTTGGGCTTGTGGGGCTCGCACTGCAAGGCTACACATAGCAGTGTAGCCATTATTGCTTAGGCTGCCGCCTGGGCTCTGAGACCTTCCCCCGTTGCCAGATCTCAGAGCCTGGGCTCCAGCACAAGCAGGAACATCTACACTGATATTTTTAGTCCCAAAGCATGAGCCCGAGTCAGTTGATCTGGGCTCTGAGACTCACTGGGGTGGGTATTTTTTTGGGGCAGTGCAGACGGACGCTTAGGCCTTGTCTACACTAAAGGGAAATCTCAATCTAAGCTACTCAATTTGAGTTATGTGAATAGCATAACTCAAAATTGATGTCGTTTAGATCTACTTACCGTGGGGTCCACGCTACATGACCCTACTCTTCTCAATCCAGTGGAGTCCAGGAGTCGACAGACGGGAGAGCGATCAACGGTCTATTTAGCAGGTCTTCACTAGACCCGCTAAATTGACCACCAATGCATCAATCACCGCTCCTCAATCCCCCGGTAAGTGTAGACAAGCCCTGAGAGTTTCCCACCTGTGAAATGAGGATAATAACAGTGCTTTACCTCACAGGGAAGGTAAACACAGTAAAGATGGTGCAGTGCTCAGATGTTATGGTAATGGGAGCCACAGAAGTACTTTAGATAGAAAGTTTGCACTGTTAGGCATGTCTTAGGCCTGGCCGATTTATTATTATCTATATTAGAGTATTGACTGAGAATCCAGGCCCAATGTGCTAGGTGCTGTACAGACACTTATTTAAAAGACAGTCCCTGCCCAAAGCTCTTGTTTTCTAGGCTCTAAGAAGAATAAATGATCCCAGGACGCAGAACTCACGGACAGATGGAATCCTATATATTTCCTGTAGGATGATCTTCCATAAACCAAGTTACAGGCAGCCCTATATGAAAAGGCAGAAGACATTCAAACCCGGCCTGAGAGTGCTCACCATGTCTGTCTCATGCATCGCACAATTTATAATCCTCAGTAAGAACATCTCCCCAGCCCACGGCTTCATTTTCTGTGCACAGCTACCCCAGCATTTTAATTGTCCCATAAATTTGGTGGGAAAGATTTGATGCCGGGTGCTCTTAAAATGCCACATCTCAAGCACTGCAGTTAATGAATGGCTCCCAATGATTCACATTTCAATCTATATGCAAATGTGCCCTCTGCTTGGTTCATGCTGGACTTTTCATCACGGTATTACTGCTATCCAGGGAAGCCTCAGACTCATAGATCACACAGGTACAAGACATAAATGGGAGAAGACTTAAATGATTCTGTATTTATGAGGAAGTGAATATAAGATGTGGGCTTATGCTTTTGTTTTTAGAATACCATGATCACAAATCAGCCCCAGGAAGGCCTACAATAATGCTTGCTTTATTTTTTCCTCCCTGCTATCAAAATATACACAGCAGTCGATCACTTAAAGATACAAAGTCGAAAACACATCATCCAATATTATCCAGGAACCGCATAATCCACGTCAGCTATGAGTGAAGATGATGATTGCTGAGCATGGCTTGGGGACGTTTATAAATGGATTGTGAGATTTTGATATAGGTCTCTCCTACTTCCATCTCAGAGGAGGAAAGGGGATAAAAACAAGAGCACAGAACTATTCCTGCCTGTATAATATATAAAAACAGGGATGGGCCAGAGAGATAGTGTTTGGATAAGGATCAGGGGTAGGCTGGGGTTTGAGGCTGAACCAGTGCTAATGCATGGGTTAGAGCTGAAACTATTGCTCGCTTTCTGTTCATGCCCATTTTCTGCTCCCTATCCCCCAACCAGTCTGTTGATGAAACTATCTGTTTTGTTGTACATCTAATCTGTGGGCTCTCTGAGCCACAGACTGTTTTCTTGTTATTAATTAGTACAGTGGGGCCTTGGACTTTGATTTGGGGCCCCTATGTGCTCAAAAGCTGTTGTCATGAGAGTTTGACCTCAAAGGCCAGAAACCTCTCCATAATGGTGAAACAGAATGAATGGAAAAAATCTTGTGGGATCAGACATTCCATATATTCTAACCATCTGAGCATGGGAACTGCCTTTTTGTGCGATTTCAGCTACATCTGAAACATCAGCAAAAAAATCCCAACAAGCTCTGTTTGGTTTTGGATCTGACCCAGAACCAAAACCACAGGGAGGATCCCAGATCCAGAGACCCAAACGTAGACTCACTGAAATGCAAAAGGCGTGGGATGGGAGGATGTGTCCCATTTCTCTGTACCAGATAAAACGACCTGAGATTGTATTGGTGCGGTACTGACTGAAAGGAAAGAGTGGCACTAGCTGAATTACACCACCTCTTCCTGAGGTGTCTAGATGTTTCTTGGAAGTCTCCTCAGGAAGCATGGATATAGCTTTAACCTGCTTTTTTTGTAACGCTTCACAGGACCAGAGGGCATGGGAGCAAGTTACTTATAACAGGAAACTAGTGGTCAGCAGGTAAAAGGAGTGTCTTACGGTTACTGCTGAGTGTGGGAGATTGGTAGGAGATTGTGACTGACGTATCATTGTGTACTGAAGACAATATGTGTGTGAATAGTCCTTGATGATAAACTGAAAACTCCAATCTGCCTCTATTTCACTAATCCATTTTATGCCAAAAGCCAGGGATGAGAACACCATTCAATCCCAGACCCATGGCTTTGGTATGCATATGTAGGGCAAAGGGGAAGAGGTTGATGTAGCTGGCTTGTCAAGAAAGGACAATCTGGTGGAGAATCTGTAGCTATGTAGTTAGGGTCTATTTAGTAGGTGCCCAGTACAAAATTCCCGGCCTTGTTCTTCACTGTGTACAAAAGGAGAGAGCCACGGAGAGAGATCGACATTTAGGGCCCCGTGCTGTCCTTTACGCTTAAAACAGTATGAGACAGAAGCACAGGCCTCTCAAAACACAGGGCTCTTGAAGAAAGGCCCAGATTTCCAGGGCTTAGCTCTATGTCTGGATTTAAATCTATGTAACTGAGAGCAGAATCTTTCCATCTAATCTTAAGTGCCTATCACCCTGGTAACCAATGACCATGCAAAAATTAAAGGTACAGCACTGTGTGTGTGCCCTGCATGGCTGTTTTCTCACAGCCTCCCTTGGTTCTGGCATATGTACTTGATTTCCTGTGTCTGGTCAGCTTGGTTTTCTGCTTTCTTCTTTCCTTCTGCAAACTGGGGCCAGCACTAGGAGAAGGCCTTAACAAAGAGGAGCGGCTTCTATTTAGCTCTGAACAGTCTGAAAACAAAGGCATGAGAGGTAGGTTCAACTCTCATTGACATCTAAGAGGGTGGCAGAGGCTTACATCAGGCCTGAATTTTTGGTCCTGGGGAAAGAAAAATAATGCTCCTGAGCGAGCGCTGATTTTGTTGCATGTGTGGGTTTTTTAATGTTTCCTTGTTCGTTGGTCCGGCACAAGAATGGGAGTTAAATGGTGCCTGGACCCAGCTTCATGGTGTGATCATCTATAGGTCAGCGGGGATCCTTTGGGATGATTAGGCAACAGTCTCAATGCAAGACAATGCTCTGGGAGTTAACCACTTACCACTATATGGGGTGTGTGTGTGTGTGTGTTGTGTAGGCTTGCATCCCTTTGGTTTTATTTCCAGATCTAAAAATGTAACTGCTTGAACTGAAACAGTACACACTGATGATGAGTCACTGATGTTCTGTGCAGCCAAACAAGCTCATTAGGTTACCAGCCAAGAATCTGGAAAGTCCCCTCTCTTTTTTCCCCCCTTTGTGTACCAAAAAGGAGTTGCCAGGACCAATTTGCCAGTGACTAAAGCTGACAAGTGAGGCTCCCAGCAGGCTCTGCTGCAGAACAATATTTCCTTTTCTTCTAATTTGCTGAGTGGAAGGCACAGAGAGCTACATATGAGCCCAATGCAGTTTCTCCTCATTTCTCAGAGCTACTTCTTCCCACCAAGAACTCAGCTCTCAAGGATCAGTTCCGCCAAGAAAGATCCAAGAATGGGCCCGTTTCTTACCTGTATCAGATTTGCACCAACGTAATTCCTTGATTCACACTAGTGTAAGTCAGAGGAGAATCAGGCCGTTAAAATGAAAGGAGCTGTACTGACTGACACCAGCTGGGGATCTGAGACTTTTTGTGCATTGAAGATGAGGGGGAGGGAATGCCATACACAAATTGTCTGCATTCAAGGGAAAAACACACACACACGAGAAACAACTCTGAAAAGCAGAAATGTCCAAACACTAACTTTTCAAGGAGCATCAAGAAGTGCACAGGTATATTTCTAAAAAACTTTGATCACACGCAACTTATTCTTGCTGGCAATAAGCAACCAGCCATAACCTGCAACTCTTCAGAGCCAGATATTAAAATGGAAACTGTTCAGATGTAAACCATTGGCCAGAACCTCAGCTGGTGTAAACTGACATACTTCCCTTAATTTCAGTGGAGCTTCACCAGTTTACATCAGGTTGAGGATCTGGCCCCATACATGTAACAATAAAGATGCATGCTCATGTTACCAATGCCCTTTTAGCTTATCACAATGGAAAGGATTTAAACTATTTGTGGGTTTTATTGTACTTCACTTATAATAAAGAGTAAAAATCAAAATAAGTATCTCTGTGTCTGTAGTCAATTACACACTGTGTGGTTCTCAAGTGTTACGTTTAGGTTTCAAGAACTTCAGAGAGAATGTAAATAAAATGTTTCTCCACATATTTTGTGGAGGTTCTCTTGAAAAAAATTAAACTGAGAAATGTTAGATTTTTGAAAACAAAGTTTAAATGTTTTTTTGTTTTCCATTGAAAAAAATGGAAATTTTTTCAACAAAACAAAACTGTCAGTTTTTTTTAAAAAAGGTCATTTTTCATAAAAATATATTTCAACAGAAAACATTCAACCAGCTCTAATTTCTTTTCATAAGGAGTGCACCCACTCCTTGCCCGTGGAGAGATTTGCTTAAAGAAGGACTGAATAATAACTGAGTAAGGACTTCAGGCTTTTTTTTTTTTTTTAATCTTATTTTTTGATCTCTAGCTACTTTACAGTAACACTTGAAATGAATGGAAGCTTTACAAAGGCTTATACCAGAGCAGGCAGTGGGACTGTTAAAAATTATTTTTACACTAGAGATTTTGTAAGGTTTGCCATAGGCTGATGGTATTTGAATTATTAAATGATCATAGAATCATATAATTGTAGGCCTCGAAAGATCATCTAGTCCATTCCCCTGCACTCATGGCAGGACTAAGTATTATCTAGACCATCCCTGACAGGTGTTTGTCCAACCTGTTCTGAATAATTACCAATGACGGAGATTCTACTACCTCCCTAGGCAATTTATTCCACTGCTTAACCACGCTGACAGGAAGCTTTTCCTAATGTCCAACCTAAACTGCCACCACAGGAGGATTCCTCAGTCCACTCTAAGGCCACTTTAAATCTGCTTTGCACCATTGGAGAAGCACAGACAGACTGAATGGGGCTGAAGATCTGGCTCACTATGGACCTCAGAGTAAACTTTGATACAGTCTGACTACTTCTGTACAATGACTATGTGTGTTTCTACCAATATACGACCACAAAAGCTTTCAGCATTATAGTCTGAAGCAGGGATATTCTGATCTGAAATGCACTGTTCTTTAAAATCAGCGCCCAGTGTTGTTTTTATTTCTGCTGTCATTTTCTTTAGCGTCACTAATAAACCAGTCAAAGGCAAGTTTGCAGCGTTTGATGCTGATGAAAAAGGAAATTAATCCCTTATCTAATCTGGTGAGGCGCAGTCTGTTTATCTCATGGGTGATGCTCTCGGCAGCTCAGTTGAAGACTGGTGGATATGTCTGCTGCTCCGTTCAATCTTGGGTGTTCCTGACAAGCCAATTTTAGAAATACCTAGTCAATAGTGCCCAGCGTGCCAGATTCTGCTCTGGTGTAAAAAGACTTCACTGGAGTCACTCCACATGGCCACCGGGATAAGGGCTTGATTCTGCAAGGCACTGAGAATCCTGCTCCTGAGCCAGACAGAGCACATGCTTTGCTGGGGCAGGGCCAGAATGACGCTGTGCTGAAAGTTAAACACGTGCTTCAGTGCTTTGCCCAAGTGAGAGAGCAACTTTCGGGGCCACGTCCTAAATGAGAGCAGATTTTGACAGTCTCTGTTTCAGGAACTTCATTGATTCTTTTTAAAGACACCCATGGTTCCATTATACACAGCTAAAGCAGAACTTAAGTGAATATCAAGATCAAACATAGAGTGGATTATCCCTCGAAGAAAGACTATTTAAAAAATGTCCATATCAAACATCTGCAAGCAGCTCTCATCATGCATTCCTGTTTTGCCCTGGACAAGAAAATATAAGTAGTGCATTACATGAGGTAAAACTCTTTCCAGTTAATCTGGGCTATACAGTGCAATGATTTCCACTAAGCCAATCAAGGACTCAGGCAAACGGGCACAAGATGTGTATCTTTCGACTGTCCCTTATAAAGCGATAGAATAGGCTAAAAATAACCCAACCCCAAAACAGGCCTTTTGAAGCTAACAAAGTGGCATTTTAAAATGAGCAGCTCTAAAGTACAGGGAACAACTATCTTACCTGGCGTAGAATGACCATGGTTCCTACGTAAACACATCAGCAATTGCCACTAGTAGCCCTGAAACAGAAAAGAAATTGAGCATTGAGATGATTGACAAATTCTCTCACTCATAGCCTGATCTCAGGAATGATGTGATGGCTTAAGAGATATAACTCTTCAAAGGTGGGTTTTGGGAGCACTTACAAACAATAGATGGGACTGTAAAGTTAATGGCTTTATACCATTAGTTCCAGACAGCGAAAGATAATCCTCTAATACATCCACATTAATACCGACACATTGCTGAATTAGACAAGCTGGCCTCATAGGGTGATAAGAACAGATTCTTTTTGTTGATCTTTTTTGCAGAACATTTGAACATTTGTAAACTGAATCTTATAAAGTTAGCCAAAGAATAACTGAATAAAGACATTATGATTTATTATTTATTTGAATGGGGCCCCGTTGTGCAAGCTGCGATCCAAACCAGCAGAAGAAAGACGATCCCATCCCCATAGAACCCAAAGAATTTAGGCCAAGGTGAGAGCTGCTTGAAAGTTTTCCACTGAAACAGTTTTTCAATGGAAATTTGCATTTTTGGCTTAAAATACTTTGCAAAAATTATTTGCTTTTCTTAGAAAATGTTGACTTTTTGTTGTAAAAACAAACAGCTGAAAACCAAAACTTTTAATTCAGAAATGTCAAAATATTTCTTCATGATATTTTTGATCAAGATGAAATATTTTATTTTGGGTCTGCTTGACATTAAACCATATCCTCCTGAGACATCACAGGGCCTTGAGGGAGATGGCTGATCTGACACTTCCAAGAGCTACAGCAGTTGCCCATGTATACTCTAAATCACCTGCAGAAAGAAAGGATGGTCTAGTGGTAGGGTGATAGCAGGGGAGTTCTGGGTTCAATTCCTTGCTCCACCACAAACTTCCTGTGTGATCTTCAGTAGGTCTCTTTGTCCCTGAGGCCATCTGTAAAATGATGATAATTATAGCATTTTCCTACTTCACAGAGGCACTGTGAGGATAAATACATAGAAATAATTAGGTGTTCAGATACTGTTGTGATGGGAATTGTGTAAGTACTCACATGTTTTTTATGGAACGGCTGCCATATGAGGTGAGATTAGTAAGACTGGGACTTTTCAGCTTGGAAAAGAGATGACTAAGGGGGGATATGATAGAGGTTTATAAAATCATGACTGGTGTGGAGACAGTAAATAAGGAAGTGTTAGTTACTCCTTCTCATAACACAAGAACTAGGGGTCACCAAATGAAATTAATTGGCAGAAGGTTTAAAACAAACAAAAGGAAGTATTTTTTCACACAACGCACAGTCAACCTGTGGAACTGTTTGCCAGAGGATGTTGTGAAGGCCAAGACTATAACAGGGTTCAAAAAAGAACTAGATAAGTTAATGGAGGATAGGTCCATCAATGGCTATTAGCCAGGATGGGCGGGGATGGTGTCCCTAGCCTCTTTTTGCCAGAAGCTGGGAATGGGTGACAGAGGATGGATCACTTGATGATTACCTGTTCTGTTCATTCCCTCTGGGGCACCTGACATTGGCCACTGTTGGAAGACAGGATTCTGGGCTAGATGGACCTTTGGTCTGACCCAGTATGGCCGTTCTTATGTTTTGGAGAAAGAGCTCTACTACTTCAACCACCCAATGCAGGGAAACTCAAAAGAGTTTAAACAAAAGGCCTCTGTGCCAAACTGTGTCACAGGCAGCAGTCAAATCCAAGAAGATGGCTGCCATCTTTAGATTTTTTGAAAACCATTTTTGATAAAGGTGGTCAAGGCCAATACCATTCAGTGTGTACGTCAATGACCTACCAGCTACACTCTCACGCAAGTTTATCTATGCCGATGAGGCCAAGCTCAGTCCTTCTCAGAAATTGACATGGTCTTGAACAAAGAAGCTCCTGGCAGACTATTGCAGTCAATAGTGCCTGCAGCTGACCATTTCCAGTGTATTCCATCTGCACAATGCAAGCGCAAGCCACGAGTTAAACATTTTCCTCAACGGCCAACGCCTGCAGCATAATCCAAACCCATCTTTCCTCTGGTGTGACATTAGATGGGTCGTTAACGTACCGCAACCACTTGAGGAAGAGGGCAGCCAAAGTCAGCACTCAGAGCAACCTGCTCAGAAAATTGGCCGGTTCAACCTGGGGTGCAGGTGCCCAGACACTTAGATCATCAGCCCTTGCCCTCTGTTATTCAACAGCAGAGTACTGTGCTCCTGCCTGGTGTTGCTCATCTCACACGAAGCTGGTCAATGTAGAGCTTAACAAAGCTATGCATATTGTTACCAGAACTTTACGGGCAACTCCGTTGCCATGGCTACTGATACTTGGTACCATAGCTTCGCCCCTCATTCACCATGGAAAGGCCTCTGTCAAGTTGGTGGCTAAGATTTGTGAGAATAGTGACCTGCCATTATACGCAGACCTCTTCTACCACCCACCAGCTCGCCTGTCTTCTAGATGCTCTTTGTGGTTACTTATACCACCATAGGACATGATGGTGGAATCTGGTTGGCGCAACGAGTGGTCAGTAATAACAGTCATTAATCACTCTCTCATCACTGACCCAACCATCTGTCCACCAGGTTTTGATTTGCCAAGGCACCTGTGGTCATCACTGAACCGGTTTGGAACAGGACAGGGCAGCTGTGTGGCCAATCTCTTTAAATGGAGTTTTTCTAATGACCCAGTCAACTTCAGACTATGTCACATTTCCTTGTTGAGTGCCCACTGACTTATTTTGATGGTAGGCTACCGGCTCTCCACCTAGCTGATGAACTCACCATTAAATGGCTGGGCACATTGTGCATACACCGATGATGATCGTCACAGTGCCTAACGGAAGTTGTAGTTTTGGTGCCTCATGCCCCCATTCTCCTTTATGGGCAGGGCTCACTGGTTAGACTACATCTCCCATGATGCACCACAGCCATATGACTCATATGACACACTGAGATGGGTCCACAAGAGGGGAGGTCATGGTGCATCATGGGAGATGTAGGCTGGCCAGGGAACCTGGACCATCAGGGAGAACAGGGGCATGCGACATGTGAACTACAACTCCCATGAGGAACTGAAGAAGTACAAGCAGACACAGTTTAATCTGAAATTGACACAAAACATTTAAATTTGGTTTGTCAAACCAAACTATTTTGATTCCGGGCAATCCAACCCAAAACCAAACATTTTGTTTCAATTTTCCTCATGGAAACTTTCAGTTTTCAGATGAAGTTTTTCAGCGTTTGAGTGTTCAATAAAAAGACATTTTCCAGGAAAGTTTTAGACAATAATAATATTTTTTCTTCTTTTCCAACTAGCTGTGATCATGATGTTATAGAAGGATACAGAAACTAGCGGTGGGGGATTCAGCCTTAAAACAGTAAGGCATATACTGTTGTATGTGGGTGTCCTAATATAATTTTCTCTGGATACCTCAAACAATCATTTGCTTCTACAGCAATCATCACACGACTAAAATAAGAAGTTCAGTAGCTCATGATTTAGGTCTTGTCTACACCGGGATTAGCACCAATTTTAGCCATTGGCGGTAGCAATCTATGAAGTTTAACAATCCTAGTGTAGACAAAGAAAGCTGCCATTTGAACTAGTGGAGTCTGAAACTGAGATTAACTCAAATTATATAAATCATGGTTTTCACATTCATAGATTTTAAAAGCCTAAAGGGACCATTATGATCATCTAGTCTGACCTCCGACATAACACAGACCACAAAATTTCACCCAGTAACTCCTGCACAAAACCTATAATTTCTGGTTCAGCTAAAGTGTATCTTTTAGAAAGACACCCAGTCTGGATTTAAAGACTTCAAGTGAAAGAGAATTCCTAGGTAATTTGTCCCAGTGGTTAATTACCCTTACTGTTAAAAATATGTGCCTTATTTCTAGTCTGCATTTGTTTAGTTTCAGCTTCTAGCAACTGGATTTTGTTATACTTTTGTCTGCTAGATTAAAGAGCCCTCCACTACCAGAAATGTTTTCCCTCTATAGACCATGATCAAGTCCCCTTTTAACCTTATGTTGATAAACTAAGAAAAAGTACAGAGAAGGGCAACAAAAATGATTATGAGTATGGAACAGCTTCCATATGAGGAGAGATTAAAAAGCCAGGGACCGTTCAGCTTGGAAAAGACACAACAGAAGGGGAAATGAGAGAGGTCTATAAAATCTGAATGGTGTGGAGAAAGTGAATAAGTGTTAAATGAACTATGGGTCATGGGGTGAAATTAATAGGCAGCAGGTTTAAAACAAGCATAAGGAAGCACTTTTTCGTACAATGCACAGTCAACCTGGGGAACTCATTGCCAGAAGGTGTTGTGAAGGTGAAAAATATAACTAGGTTAAAAAAAGAATTAAATGAGTTCATGAAGGATAGGTCCATCAGTGGCTATTATCCAAGATGGTAAGGGACTCAACCCCATGCCTTCGTGTCCCTAAACCTCTGTCTGCTAGAAGCTGGGACTGAATGACAGGGGATGGATCACTTTGTAAATTGCCCTGTTCTGTTCACTCCCTCTGAAGCATCCGGCACAAGTCACTGTTGGAAGACAGGATACCCATTAGTCTGACCCAGTATGGCTGTTCTTATGTTCTTATTCCACTTGTTTGGTCACTTGACCTCAATTCCTTGTGATAGCTCTGTAGTGAGCCCTTTCCAATGTGTCAAAGTCTTTTTAAAGAGTGGGCATTAGTTGTCCCTATCTACACTTGGAGTTTGCACTGATGCCTGGCTAACTATGGCTGAAATCCCCAGTATAGACCAAGCCACAGACCAGGTCCAGTAAGTGCCCTCATTCAAAAGCTTTTTAAACAGTTCTACCAGTATGCTCATAGGAGATGTCTTTCAAACCAGTAAGAGCTTTAAATCCATAGACATTTTAGGCCCAATTTTCAGGTTTGTAGCACTTGGCATAAGAGCCAATGGAGTGGAATAGGACACCTTACACATCCCTAATTCTGGGATTCGGGAAGGACCAGTTCAGCCCACTGCATGACCTGGAACAGTTGCATCCAGCTGCCAACAGCCAGCCCATATTTGGGGCTGAAGATCTGGTCCTTTAAATGCAACTCATTCTGCTTTAAGGGATCCTGGGCTGGATTTGTTAACAGCAGATAGGTACTGTGCCATTCCTTAAGCATTAATGCAGGGCACTTCCTGGGCATAAATGAACAGCTGTGAGCAGCTGGCATTCTAAGAGCAGCGAAGGGATCCCAGACACCTTCAGGAAATGATTGCAGCCAAAATCGTCATAAATATGAACAGACAGTGGAAAAATCCATAACTGGAGGCATTTTTTTAATGGGTCAGGCCAGTTTCAGTTGTGTACAGAGCAGCTCAAGAGAGCTATGATGGGAGGCAGTGCTGTCCTGGCTCTGCCACTGGCCTGCTGTGACAAGTCAGTTCACCTTTCTGTGCCTCAGTTTCCCCGTCCATAAAATGAGGATAGTGACACTCACGTTTGCAGAATGACTAAGTTTCACAGATGAAAAGTGCTACATAGGATGATTATTGCCCAGCTCATTAACCAGTCAGATTGCTTGCATTATCTTGCCTCATCACACCATGCTCATTGTTACATGATAAGGGTCTGGCACAGTGCCGACAGAGACACAGCCTTCGTGGTATAAGCAACAGGCTCGGAACACAGTTTCCAGAACACTCCTAGATCCATAGGCTCAGAGATCAGTAAAGTTGCTTCAGTCTTTCATCCCTTCCAAAGCAGACAAAGTGAGTCCCATGCAGGTCACTCTGTGATGTCCTTTCAGACGATACCGTACACAGCGATTCTCTCCACTCAGCATGTCATATAGTGCTTGTTGCTAGTTTTGGTGGCCCCCATCCCCATTGTCCTTGGCCAGAAATTCTGCTGCTCCCACTCTTATTCAGTGTGCTGCGAGACAGCTGGCTTATGTATGTAGGATCTGACTGTGCCTCCTACAATGAGAAAACCTGAGTGGGGAGGGACAGGAACCCTTGTGGGCTTCCTGGGGGAGGGGGGAGAGGGAGTGGGGAAAGGATTGAGATTGCACTGCGCAACCCCACATGGATAAGGGATTTGTCAATACACAAACCCATCCATGGGAAGAGTCCATGCCTATGTACTGGCTCCTTGCCCATTGTTGCCCTGTCCCAGTTCATTGATAATGCCACTTGCTCCAGCCCCCTCCTACCCGTGGAGCCCAGGACCAAAGAGCCCAGCTGTCTTCGGGAAGCCCTGTAAGATTCATCTATATGCCCAGGTTTTTCCATAAATTCCAGCTCACTTTCCCTGATCGTCTCCTGGCAGCATCCTCCTCATCGCTACTCTTCTAGAATCCTGGTGTGGCGTGGGGAGAATCAGACACTGATTTATTGCTCCTGGAGAGAAACATTGACTGAGGCTCAGGTAAAGCTTGGGGGCATTCAAAACAGGAAGCCAATAGGCCAGATCCACTCCTGCAGAGTGGGGTGGGGTGTACAAATTACACAGCCACACCCCAGCAGGAAGGACGCAGAGTACAAAGTCAAGCTCTGCTCCATTCACCAACTTTTGAATGTTACCAGGTAGCTGGAGTGCTAATGATGCACAAATGTCCAGATTTATTGATAATTGGCCTGGAGGCAGACAACAGGGCAAGGTGCTGCTTAGTAGGAAGTGCCAGTGAGCTACAGAGAGAGAGGTTTTGTAATCATCACGACAATTGTTCGCTGTGGTAGGCAAGTAGATATTCAGCTCACTGATTTGTTACAGTTCCTTTGGGACAGGTGTCTCCTGCACACCTCTTGTAGGCAGGATAAAACAGGGAGGCTGAGGAGTGAGGACTTAATTCTGCATTGCCTTGCACCTTGTACAGTTATTTACAGCCGGACAAAGTGGGTGTACAGAGGCTAGGTAGTGTTATAAACTCCAATTTGTAGAGGTGTAAATGATCACACAAGCGGAAAGGCTATGGGGATCAGGCTGTGAACAAGTACTGGGACGGGATTACTATATGTCAGCCTGACATTGATCTCAGGCAAGATAATGGAGCAGCTGATGAAAGGAGGGGGGTGTAATTAATGCAAATCATTATGGAAAATAGAGCCTGTCAAACTACACTGATACCTTTTATGAGATTACAAGTTTGGTTGATTATGTCAACACTATTACCTTCAAGAAATCTAAGTATATAAAGGCATCCAACTTTGTACCACACAACATTTTGATTAAAAATCTAGAACAGTATGAACTTAACCTAGCACACATTAAATAGATTAAAAACTGGCTAACTGATAGGTCTCAAAATGTATTTGTAAATAGGGAATTGTCATCAAGTGGGTGTGTTTCTAGTGGGGTCCCACAGGAATCAGTTCTTGGCCCTACTCTATTTAACATGTTTAATCAATGACCAAGAAGAAAACCTAGACTCTTCACTTATAAAGACTGCAGATGACATAAAAATTGGGGGAGTGGTAAGTAAACAAAGAGGACAGGGAACTGATTCAGAGCGATCTGGGTCCCTTGGTAAATGGGGTGCAAGCAAACAATGTGTGTTTTAATATGACTAAATGTAAATGTCTACATCCAGAACAAAGATTGTAGGCCACACTTACAGAATGTGGGACTCTATCCTGGGAAGCAGTGACTCTGAAAAAGATTTGGGGGTTGTGGTGGATAATCAGCTGAACATGAGCTCCCGGTGTGATGCTGGTCAAAAGACCTAACGCCATCCTGGGATGCATAAACAGGGGAATCTCGAGTAGGAGCAGAGAGGTTATTTCACCTCTGTATTTGGCACTTGTGTAACTGCTGGAATCCTGCGTCCAGTTCTGGTGTCCACAATTCAGAAAGGATGCTGATAAATTGGAGAGGGACCACAGAAAAGCTCTGAAAGTGATTAAAGGATTAGAAACCTGCCTTCTAGCAATAGACTCAAGGAGCTCAATCTATTTAGCTTAATAAAGAGAAGGTTAAGAGGTGGTGATTACAGTCTATAAGTATCTACATGGGGAGCAAATATTTAATAATGGGCTCTTCAATCTAGCAGACAAAGATATAACATGATCCAATGACTGGAAGTTGAAGCTAGACAAATTCAGACTGGAAATAAGAGGTCAATTTTTTTAACAGTGAGGGTAATTAACCGTTGGAACAATTTACCAATTGTTGGCAGATTCTCCAACACTGACAATTTGGAAATCAAGATCGGATGTTTTTCTAGAAGATCTGCTGTAGGAATTACTTTGGGACAGTTCTGTGGCCTGTGCTATACAGGAGGTCAGACGAGCCGATCACAGCGCTACCTTCTTGCCTTGGTATCTATCCTCTCAACCCCTAGGTCAAGACAGAGGCACATTAGCAGGGCCATGCTGAGAAGCTCACACTGCCACTGCCCATGCTGAACCTGTTCTCCGCCCTTTAGTCTCTAAGGCTGACAACTTGGCGTCTTTCACCAGCACTAAATCCTCTCAACTGTCTGCAGCTGAAAATACATATCCTGGGACCAAGGCGTGATCAGTCCTTTGATATATGTACTCTCCATTGGTTTGATCCTCCACCTCCTTGCAACTTGTGGTCACGTACATGTGTCAACCTCTTGATACCTTCACTGTCCCAGCGCTCCTAGCACTCATTTATATTGCAGCTGGGGGGGAGAACGGGAGGCTACCCCAATGACTCTTCAGCTGAGTTAGACTCGAGAGTGACAGCTGGGCATGTTTACCTTATTGGTTCTTAAAACATAATGACCGATTAAAAACCAACAGGGCTGTAGTGCAAATACAGAAAACATAAGAAACATGGACAAAGCTCTACATTGGGTGTGAAAAGCATGGGTTTTCTACTGTAATCTCTCTCAGCTGGCAGTCTCTGAAATCAGTTCATGAAAGACAGATGGAGAACAATCACCTGACAGGCCATACTGCTTCTGGAATCACTCCAGCAAGCTAATGCTCAGGAGCACATGCTAATTAACCACTGGTTAGGAGAAATTCCAGTCTTTAATTCTAAGCACAAATTCTATTCTTCTCTCCTGAGGCTTCAAGTTTCAACTAATTTCTCATCTAAAAATGAATCTGAAGAATCCGATTATCTTAAGGAGGAGTTGCATTTTCATACAAGGGCATTCATTAAAAGTGTAATTATACTTAATATAGCACAGCATACAGAACATCCTTTGGATGGCATTCTTGTGACCTAACAAGCTGTGAACGGTCAATCAGCATATTCACCATCTTAGATATAGCCCCAAAACAGTCTAGCAGAGAGAGATTAAATACACTGACGCTCTCTGCACATTATCACACTCACCCAGTATCCTCAGAAGGAGAGATTGGGCTGTGGTTAGAGGGTTTCCAATGTATTTTAGTGTTTACCTGAAAAACTACATTAGGAAACCTCAGAAATGGAGGTTGTTCGTAACTCTGCAATGTCCGTAACGCTGAACAAAACATTACAGTGGTTCTTTCAAAAGTTTACAGCTGAACATTGACTTAAAATACAGCTTTGAAACTTTACTATGCAGAAGAAAAATGGCCTTCCCTTTTATTGTTTTAGTAGTTTACGTTTAACACAGTACTATACTGTATTTGCTTCTTCTTCTTTTTTTTTTTTTTGGTCTCTGCTGCTGCCTGTCAGGGTATGTCTACACTATGAAATTAGGTCGAATTTATAGAAGTCAGTTTTGTAGAAAGCGTTTTTATACAGTCGATTGTGTGTGTCCCCACACAAATGCTCTAAGTGCATGTAGTCGGCGGAGTGCATCCACAGTACCGAGGCAACCGTCGACTTCCGGAGCATTGCACTATGGGTAACTATCCCACAGTTCCCGCAGTCTCCACCGCCCATTTGAATTCTAGGTAGAAATCTCAGTGCCTGATGGGGCTAAAACATTGTCGCGGGTGGTTCTGGGTACATATCGTCAGGCCCCCCTTCCCTCCCTCCTTCCGTGAAAGCAACGGCAGACAATCGTTTTGCACCTTTCTTCTTGAGTTACCTGTGCAGACGCCATACCACGGCAAGCATGGAGCCTGCTCAGCTCACCATCACCGTATGTCTCCTGGGTGCTGGCAGACGTGGTACTGCATTGCTACACAGCAGCAGCTCATTGCCTTTTGGCAGCAGACAGTGCAGTTTGACTGGTAGCCGTCATCGATGTAGTCCTGGGTGCTCTTTTAACCTACCTCGATGAGGTCAGGAGCGCCTGGGCAAACATGGGAGTGACTCAGCCAGGTCATTTCCCTTTTAAGTTTCATCTCATGGCAATTGAGTCCTACCGGCAGTGCACAGTCTTTTAATGAGCAGCCAGCAGAAAACGATGGCCAGCAGTCATACTGCACCGTCTTCTGCCGAGCACCCAGGAGATGACGATGGCTAGCGGTCGTACTGCACAGTCTGAGGCCAGCAAGATGTATAAAGATAGATGAAGTGGCTCAAAACAAGAAATAGACCAGATTTGTTTTGTATTCATTTTCTCCTCCCTCCCTCTGTGAAATCAATGGCCTGCTAAACCCAGTTTTGAATTCTATCCTTGAGGGGGCCATTCTGTTTCTTGCAAAGCCACCCCCTTTGTTGATTTTAATTCCCTGTAAGCCAACCCTGTAAGCCATGTCGTCAGTTGCCCCTCCCTCCGTCAGAGCAACGGCAGACAATCGTTCCGCGCCTTTTTTCTGTGCGGACGCCATACCACGGCAAGCATGGAGGCCACTCAGCTCACTTTGGCAGTTAGGAGCACATTAAACACCACACGCGTTATCCAGCAGCATATGCAGCACCAGAACCTGGCAAAGCGATACCAGGCGAGGAGGCAACGTCAACGCAGTGACGAGAGTGATGAGGACATGGACACAGACTTCTCTCAAAGCACGGGCCCTGGCAATGTGGGCATCACGGTGCTAATGGGGCAGGTTCATGCTGTGGAACGCTGATTCTGGGCCCAGGAAACAAGCACAGACTGGTGGGACCGCATAGTGTTGCGGGTCTGGGACGATTCCCAGTGGCTGCGAAACTTTTGCATGCTTAAGGCCACTTTCATGGAACTTTGTGACTTGCTTTCCCCTGCCCTGAGACGCAAGAATACCCTCACAGCCCTCACAGTTGAGAAGCGAGTGGCAATAGCCCTGTGGAAGCTTGCAATGCCAGACAGCTACCGGTCAGTTGGGAATCAATTTGGAGTGGGCAAATCTACTGTGGGGGCTGCTGTGATGCAAGTAGCCAACGCAATCAAAGATCTGCTGATATCAAGGGTAGTGACCCTGGGAAATGTGCAGGTCATAGTGGATGGCTTTGCTGCAGTGGGATTCCCTAACTGTGGTGGAGCCATAGACGGAACCCATAACCCTATCTTGGCACCGGAGCACCAAGCCAGCGAGTACATAAACCGCAAGGGGTACTTTTCAATAGTGCTGCAAGCTCTGGTGGATCACAAGGGACGTTTCACCAACATCAACATGGGATGGCTGGGAAAGGTACATGACGCTCACATCTTCAGGAACTCTGGTCTGTTTCAAAAGCTGCAGGAAGGGACTTTCTTCCCAGACCAGAAAATAACCGTTGGGGATGTTGAAATGCCTATAGTTATCCTTGGGGACCCAGCCTACCCCTTAATGCCATGGCTCATGAAGCCATACACAGGCACCCTGGACAGTAGGCAGAAGCTTTTCAACTGCAGGCTGAGCAAGTGCAGAATGGTGGTAGAATGTGCATTTGGATGTTTAAAAGCATGCTGGTGCAGATTACTCACTCGGTTAGACCTCAGCAAAACCAATATTCCCACTGTTATTACTGCTTGCTGTGCTCTCCACAATATCTGTGAGAGTAAGGGGGAGATGTTTATAGCGGGGTGGGAGGTTGACGCAAATCGCCTGGCAGCTGGTTACGCACAGCCAGACACCAGGGAGGTTAGAAGAGCACAGGAGGGCGCGGTACGCATCAGAGAAGCTTTGAAAACCAGTTTCATGACTGGCCAGGCTACGGTGTAAAAGTTCTGTTTGTTTCTCCTTGATGAAAACCCCCACCCTTTGGTTCACTCTACTTCCCTGTAAGCTACCCACCCCCTCCTCCTCCCTTCGATCACCGCTTGCAGAGGCAATAAAGTCATTGTTGCTTCACACATTCATACATTCTTTATTAATTCATCACACAAATAGGGGGATAACTACCAAGGTAGCCCAGGAGGGGTGGTGGAAGAGGGAAGGACAAGGCCACACAGCACTTTAAAAGTTTAAAACTTTAAAACTTATTGAATGCCAGCCTTCTGTTGCTTGGGCAATCCTCTGGGGTGGAGTGGCTGGTTGGCCAGAGGCCCCCCCATCGTGTTCTTGGGCGTCTGGGTGAGGAGGCTATGGAACTTGGGGAGGAGGGCGGCTGGTTACACAGGGGCGGTAGCGGCGGTCTGTGCTCCTGCTGCCTTTCCTGCAGCTCAACCATACGCTGGAGCATATTAGTTTGATCCTCCAGCAGCCTAAGCATTGAATCCTGCCTCCTCTCATCACGCTGCCGCCACTTTTCAACTTCAGCCCTCTCTTCAGTCCGCCACCTCTCCTCCCGGTCATTTTGTGCTTTCCTGCACTCTGACATTGTTTGCCTCCACGCATTCGTCTGTGCTCTGTCAGTGTGGGAGGACAGCATGAGCTCAGAGAACATTTCATCACAAGTGCGTTTTTTTCACCTTCTAATCTTCGCTAGCCTCTGGGAAGGAGAAGATCCTGTGATCCTTGAAACACATGCAGCTGGTGGAGAAAAAAAAAGGGACAGTGGTATTTTAAAAGACACATTTTATAGAACAATGGGTACACTCTTTCATGGTAAACCTTGCTGTTAACATTATATACATAGCACATGTGCTTTCGTTCCAAGGTCGCATTTTGCCTCCCCCCACCGCGTGGCTAACCCCTCCCCGTGGCTAACAGCAGGGAACATTTCTGTTCAGCCACAGGCAAACAGCCCAGCAGGAATGGGCACCTCTGAATGTCCCCTTAAGAAAAGCACCCTATTTCAACCAGGTGACCATGAATGATATCACTCTCCTGAGGATAACACAGAGAGATAAAGAACGGATGTTGTTTGAACGCCAGCAAACATACACTGCAATGGTTTGTTCTACAATGGTTTGTTCTACAGTACGTGTTACTGGCCTGGAGTGGTAAAGTGTCCTACCATGGTGGACGGAATAAGGCTGCCCTCCCCAGAAACCTTTTGCAAAGACTTTGGGAGTACGTCCAGGAGAGCTGCGAATGCCATGGCAAATTAATCATGAAACATGCTTGCTTTTAAACCATGTATAGTATTTTAAAAGATACACTCACCAGAGGTCCCTTCTCCACCTGGCGGGTCCGGGAGGCAGCCTTGGGTGGGTTCTGGGGGTACTGGCTCCACGTCCAGGGTGAGAAACAGTTTGTGGCTGTCGGGAAAACCAGTTTCTCTGCTTGCTTGCTGTGAGCTATCATCTTCCTCTTCCCCAAAACCTGCCGTGTTGCCTCCATCTCCATTGAAGGAGTCAAACAACACAGCTGGGGTAGTGGTGGCTGAACCCCCTAAAATGGCATGCAGCTCATCATAGAAGCGGCATGTTTGGGGCTCTGACCCAGAGCAGCCGTTCGCCTCTCTGGTTTTCTGGTAGGCTTGCCTCAGCTCCTTAAGTTTCACGCGGCACTGCTTCGGGTCCCTGTTGTGGCCTCCGTCCTTCATGCCCTGGGAGATTTTGACAAATGTTTTGGCATTTCGAAAACTGTAACCTAGTTCTGATAGCATGGATTCATCTCCCCATACAGCAATCAGATCCCCTACCTCCCGTTCAGTCCATGCTGGAGCTCTTTTGCGATCCTGGGACTCCATCATTGTCACCTCTGCTGATGAGCTCTGGATGGTCACCTGCAGCTTGCCACGCTGGCCAAACAGGAAATTGAAATTCAAAAGTTCGCGGGCCTTTTCCTGTCTAGCTGGCCAGTGCATCTGAGCTGAGAGTGCTGTCCAGAGTGGTCACAATGGAGCACTCTGGGATAGCTCCCAGAGGCCAATACCATCTAATTGTGTCCACAGTACCCTAAATTCGACCCAGCAAGGCCAATTTCAGAGCTAATTCCCTTGTCGGGGGTGCAGTAAGGAAATCGATTTTAAGAGCCCTTTAAGTCGGAAAAAAAGGGCTTCGTCATGTGGACGTGTGCAGGGTTAAATCAATTTAACGCTGCTAAATTCGACCTCAACTCCTAGTGTAGACCAGGGCTCAGTGTGTACTTCCAGTTCCAACCAAGGGGTGCGGTTGACTGGTCAGTTTGTAACTCTGGTGTTTGTAAGTCTGAAGTTCTACTGTATGTATAAGGAGCCTGAGCTACACCAAGTCAATGATGAGTTTTGCCATTGACTTTAATAGGAACAGGATTAGGTTCAGGAAGCATAACAACAGCCCTTGAAGGGACTGTAGTCTGATCTGCTGCACATCACAGGTCAGTAAAATTCACCCTGTTACCCTTCCATAGAGCCCAGTAACTTACGTTTGACTAAACCATACCTTCCAGAAAGGCGGCCTTGATTTGAAGACACCAAGAGATGGAAAATCCTTCCCTTCCCTTGGTAGTTTGTTCCAATGGATGATCACGCTCACTGTTAAAAAGTGTGCCTTATTTCTAATTTGAATTTGTGTAGCTTCAGCTTCCAGGCATTGGTTCTTGTTAAGCCTCTTTCTGCTAGATTAAAGAGGTCTTTAGTATCCAGTTTTTCCTCCCGAGGAAGATACTGACACACTCATCAAGTCAGCTCTCAGGCCTGGTTTACACTATAGTCAGGTCAACCCACACCCCTAAGCGATATAATTAAACTGAGCTAAGCCCTGGTGTAGACAGCCCTAGGTTCTAGGGGAGGTGGATTACCTGGGGAGGTGGATTACCTACAGAGAACCCCTCCTATCAGGGGTGAAAGTAAGGGGGTATGGGCTGGTACAGCGTAGCAGTAAAAGGTAGCCGCCAGTACCGGCCCGTACCGCTGACTTTAAAGTGCTGCCATAGCTGCCCCTTTTGCACCCCCGATTGGTGGCCCTGCTGGGTCCCTACCAGCAGGGTTGCCAATGGTGGGGGCACAAAAGGGGCAGCGACGACCCGGCAGGGACGCTGATGGAGGGCACCGAAAGGGCACGGCAACGCTTTAATATCGCCGCCTCTTTCGCCCACCCCCCAGCCGCTGACGGTGGGGGGGCAAAAGAAGTAGCTGCCCCCGGGGCCGCGATTTAAAAGGGTCTGAGGCTCCGGCTCCCGCTGCTGCGGCTCTGCCGGCCGGTGCCCCAGGCCCTTTAAATCGCGGCTGGAGCCCCGGGCGGCGCGGGCCAAGGAGCACAGATGGACTGGCTGGGGGATGCTGACCCCTCAGCCCCACCCCTTCTGCCCGAGGCCACGCCCCTTCGGGGGGGCAGGGCAGAGCAGCCCCGTACCGGTAAGATCTGCATTTTACTTTCACCCCTGCCTCCTATTGAGATAAGTACTATCTACACTGAAGCGTGACAGCGGCCCAGCTGGAGAACTGACACTGTGGGGTTCAAGTGTAGACAATCCCCACATTGTTTTGTTTGTTTTGATAACCTAAACAGATTGAACTCTTTAAGGCTTTGTCTACGCTGCCAAATGAACGACAAAACTTGTCGTTCACAGGTGCTTGAAAAAGCCCCTCTCCCGAAAGACAAAAGTTTTGCCGCGGCAAGTGGCAGTGTAAATGGCTCGTTGTCGGCAGGAGCGCTCTCGGCAAAAGTGCCAACAAACAGCATTTACACAGCCTGACACGGACGTGTCGCTAAAAGCTGTGTAATGTAGACAAAGCCTAAGTCTCTCCCTGCAAGGCATTCCCTCCAGCCCTCGAAAAATTGCAGAGAGTGCAGTAAAGAGCCACAAAAATGATTCAACATCCTTTTTAAAGTTTGGGCATCAGAGCAGGATTCACTATTCTAGCATCAGTCTCCGGAATGCCGTACACAGAGGTGAAATTACCTCCCTAGTCTTGTTCACTACTCCCCTGTTAATACATCCAAGGGCCTTCCCTGGCCCTTTTTGCAACAGTGTCGCCTTGGGAGCTCAAATTGAGTTGTTTGCCCACTGTGATCCCTAAAGCCTTCTCAGAGTCACTGCTTTCTGGCAAACAGTTCCCCATTCTGGAGGTGTGGCCTCATTCCTGGTTTCTAGGTACATGACCTTGCATTCGGCTGTATATAAACATTTGGTGTGAATGGGCCCATTTTACCAAGCAATCCAGATTATTCTGTATGACCGCCCTCAGGGTCTCATTCTGAAGGGAGCTGTACAAACATGTAACTAAGGACATTCCCTGCCCCCAAGGGGCTTGCACACCCTGTAAGGGACAGATTTTGAGTTTACCAGGAAACATGAACAAGCGATGGAGCATTGCAATGCCACCCAGGGACAGATCTGTGCCTCAGACATAGTTTGCCCCCTGGTTCCTGTTACCCAGTGTTTTCAGAACCCATAGCAGTGATAACTTAACTGTTTTACTTTCAGCAATGTCAGGAATAAATTTTGCCTCTAAAAGCCTACTTTTAAATTAACCCTATACTATGTGGTGTTTTACTTTATTAATTTATGGTGGCTAAATGCACATAATATGGTTGCAATTGGCTTGATTACATTCTGGGGGATGTACACCCCTTAAATTTAGGGAAACAGTTCCCACCTTGCTCCTAGCCAGAAATAATCTGCTACTGGCCCATACCTAGAGCAGGTTACTTCTCTCCCATTGCAACTCAGCTGCACAAGCATTATGGGACAGAGGTGGAGGCAAGGCTCTGCCCATTCCCCCCAGTAGTAGAGACAACCACTCCCCGAGCACCCCCTCATGGCCAGGGTTGTCTCTGCCAAGCCTTGACTCCATTTTCTCCTTCTTCAGGGCTCCTTAAACAAACTCCACACAGTCGGAAGGAAATTAAACATTCCCCAGCTGGAGGCCCAATTTATTCAGCCCTTAGGGCCCAACCCCAATTCAGTGTCTGTCTGCTAATAATCCAGAATAACACAAAGTCTTTCAAAACACAACACAAACTCACACAGTCCTCCTCCCAGTTTCAGCTGGGCATAGGCCCTCCTCCCTGACAATCTTCTTTTTCTGCCTCCCAGCTGGAGTCTGTCCTTCTCCACAGGCCTTCCCTATGGGTGCTTTCCCCTCTGCTGAGTCAGGGCCCAGCAGACATTGCCACAGATTCCAAGGCTTTCTCCTTTTTCTGCAGCTTCCCTACTGGAATCTCCTGACTCCTCTCAGGTGAGGCTCATTCTGTGATCTGGGCTGGCTTGCCCCAGCCCTCCAGTGTTTAAGGGGCGAGCCAGCCTGTGACACTCCCTCTCTCAGTGGGCATCTATGATGAGTAATGCAGCTGGTGGTAGCAGCCTGTCAGAGACTGTTCCCATTCCCCCACTGCACACTGGGGATGCAGGGTAATTTCACAGAGGAGCAAAGCAGCAATTCATACTGGTTAATTCTAGCATTTGATAAGAGGAGCCCTCATTAGAGAGGAAGAACGGCCTAGTGGCTAAAGGACTAGCTGGGGACTTGCAAGACGTAGGTTCAATTCTCTTTGCCATCACAGGCTTCCTGTGTGGCCTTGGGCAAGTCGTTTAGCCTCCCTGTGCCCCAGTTCAAAATGGGGATAAAAGCCCTGCCCTCCCTCACAGGGGGGTTGTGAGGATAAATACACTAACGACTGTGAAGTGCTGCTACTCTACGCCAGTAGCTGCAGGTGCAACTTGTATCCATTCTCACTGTAAAAGCATCTATCGGGGGTGGGGGTTTTTGTGTGTGTTTGAAGTCCGAACCACCCAGATAGGAACATCGCCAAATCAACAATAACTATAATGATTATTTCTTGTTATCACAGAAGTGCCTGGAGGCCAGGACCCCCTGGTGCTAGGCGGTGTACAAACACAGAACAGAAAGTCAGCCCCTGCCCACATGAATTTACAATCTCAGTTTAAGATGAGAGTCACTAGGTGGGTGTGACAAACAGATCGGGTTTTAAGGCAGCAGTGAGATCAGTGGCTGTAGCAGAGAGTGGAATATGGATGGAGGTGCCTAATGTTAGGCACATGACTTTGAACATTTTAACCAAAGCATTTTAAAGGCTAGGCAGCTGGGGGAACTGCCTTCAGGCTGATCCAGTCGTCACAGCACACCAACTGCCTAACCATTAAAGTGTTTAGGCTAACACGTTTAAACTCACGTGCCTAAATTTAGGTACCTACATCCATATTTGTCACCTAAGCGGCTTGATTTTCAAAGGAGCTGATCACCTGCAGATGAGAGGACAGATGGTCCAGTGGTTAGGGAGTTAGCCTGGGACACCCAGGTTCAACTCCCTCCTCTGCCACAGACCTCCTGTGTGAGTCAGTTAGGCAAGTCAGTTAGGCCCTGGAGGTTTTTCGCTTTCTTCTGTAGCATGGGGCACAGGTCACTTGCTGGAGGATTCTCTGCTCCTTGAAGTCTTTAAATTACGATTTGAGGACTTCAATAGCACAGATATAGGTGTGAGGTTTGTTTTTTTTTGTAGGAGTGGTAGGTGAGATTCTGTGGCCTGCATTGTGCAGGAGGTCAGACTAGATGATCATAATGGTCCCTTCTGACCTAAATATCTATGAATCTATGAGTCTCTCAGTGCCTCAGTTTCCCATCTGCAAAGCAGGAATAACAGTACTGCCTTAACTCTCAAGGATATTGTGCAGATAAATCCATTAAAAGATTATAAACCTCTCAGATAATGCAAACTCTATAAGTACCTCAGCCAGACAGTTCCTATTAATTCAATGGGAGCTGCTGGTGCTTGTCATCTTTGAAAATGAGAAGACTTTTTTAGGTGCCTGATTTTGAAAATGTGGACCTTTATCTAGAGCACAATATTTTCTCTTGCTTATCTTTAGCACCTGCAAATACAACTCACTAAGTTCATTAACTATGCTGTGTTTGTACAGTGCTGGTACAGGATCCTGGTTCGCAACTGGGGTTCTTTTGCGCTACTGCAATAATAATGAATAATAATGCGCTTGGAAAAAAAGTTACCCTAAAGTCTAGTTCTGCTCTGAAAAGTGTCTATATGGAAAAGACACCTTCATGTGCAGCGGATCTGCTCCCTGCGTGAGTTCAGTCGCATCTGCCCACTACATGACAAAAGTCCGATTTCACTGCATTTCAGTCCACTTCACCCTGCAAAGTCAATACACCCCAGAGAGAGTGAGCTGGATCGTATGCCTTCTGGTTTACTAATTTTCAATCAGTCACACCAGTGCAAAGTCAAGGAAGGCAACAGGGCTGCAGAGGTGTCCCCAAGGACTTATTTTGGCTCTCAGGATCTATATTGCTGGTGGTCCTGAGAAAGAAGGACCAAACCTTGCAGGACTGGCAGTCAGACACCTATTGTCAACAGTTAACATCTCCCATCCAAAGATCTCAATGTGTTTTACTAGCATCGTTATATTATGATGAATGGTTATTGCTTATTGTTTACGTCCCAAAGATAGCCAGGCACTTCAGAGGACAAAGAATGACACTGTCCCTGCCTGAAAGCACTTACAAGCTACACTGTAGGCGTGACACAGTGAGTGGTCATGGCATACAGCAGGGAGTGGTGGGAACAAAGGATGAAGGTTGTGGTAATACTGTTACATAGATACTGAGGCACATTATGGGACTTCGATTAAGATTTCTTTTCTCTGAACATATATTTATAAGTATAAGATTGCTCTCAGAGAGCGAGTATCTTTGACTTGTGTATTGTGTGTATCACAGAACAGGCATGTGCTTAAGAGCTATTGAAAGCCAGGCTGGTGGTTCTGGAGACTAGGAAAGAGATTTTATTCTGTCCATCAAAAGCCGCGTGAAGACAGGATCAGAGATACTTGCAAACATACTGAATTCAGTGTCACAACAACCTTGTGAAGTAGGAAAGTATTATTACTATTTATTACCTGCATTGCAGTGACACTGACAGGCCCCAGTGGAGATTGGGGGCCCACTGCGCTAGGTGCTGTACAAAAATATAGTAGAAAACAGTCCCTCTTACAGTCTACATAGAAAAGACAAACAATGGATGGGACTAAGGAAGTATAATTGACTCCTTAATTTCAGAGGGGGAACTGAGGCACAAAGAGGTTAAGTACTTGGCCAAGGCCACAGGAAGCTTGAGAATTGTACCCAGATGGGCAATGTCTTAATCACAGGATCATCCTTCCTCCATTCAATGAAATTAATTCTTCTCTGCCTCAAAGGGATTTTTCACCCACAATGCCCTTGTGAGTTAGGGGATTATTCATCCTGTTTTTACATATGAAGAAACAGAGGTTATGTAAAGTGACTGGGATGGTGGAAGATCTGGGCTTGGGCCGGTAGAGGTAGGATTTAGGGATGGATGGAGATGTCAAATCTCCAAAGGACTCAGAAAGGTTTGGCTTAGGATCTGCATTTTTGGAGGATTATCTAAATATTTTTAAAATATTTAGATAATCCAAACTACCAAGTGGCACCATCTTGAAAGAGGTAACCACACACAGTGCAAAGGATATCTTCAATAGTACACTATCATTATTAATCATATTTATTATAGTAGTTCCCAAGAAGGAGGGCCCATGGCGTGAGGCATTGTGCAAACACACTGTAGTAAAACATCCCAGCTCTGAATACCATACAAGGGACAATTACTGGATATGCATCTGTAGGTAGGTCGTGTGTCCAACCCCTTCCAAGCTTAGCCCTCTCCACAGAGTAGTGTTACCTCTTGGGTGACTGGAAAAGTCACACTCACTACATTCTACGGATTGAAAAGGATACAAAAAATTGTGGGACAAAGAAGAAATTGTTTAACTAGGCCATTTTTCAGACTGCGTTGTCATTGCCCCATCCCTCGTTTGCACTTTGTCTACCTAGATAGTAGATCTCAGGGCAAGGATTCTGCCTTCAGACATGCCTGTAAAACAACTAACACACTATTGACACGATATGAATGATAGTAATGGTGCATGGAATCACTGGAATTAGAGAGGGAGAGGACACCGATTGAGCCATGAAGTACATTTCCCTGCCTATGCATGTATATTCTCCTGTGCTTTTTACCCATCCCGATTCCTATCATTCAAGAGATTGGGCTTTCACCACATCCTTGGAAAAGGTATTCTTCTATCCAGTAGTCACCCCAGTTGAGAAGTCTTCTCTGACATACAGCCTAAATGTTCCTTTGCTCAGTCTGTCTCACTAAGGCACTTTAATGGTCCTCTGTTACCATAGTATCTGAGCATCTTACAATCTTTAACGTATTTATCCTCATACCACCCCTGTGAGGTAGGGCAGTGTTATCATCCCATTGTACAGAGAGGGAACTGAGGCACAGAGAGGCTAACTGACTTGCCCAATATCACACAGGAAACCTATGGTAGAGCAAAGATTTGAACCTGTCTCATGAATCCCAGCCTAGCACCCTAACCACCAGCCCATCCACCTATTTCCATCAGCCCCTTTCTCATAATTATAACCCCCTGGATCATCTTAAAGCAGTGGTGGGCAACCTGCGGCCCGTGAGGGTAATCCGCTGGCGGGCCGCAGGACAGTTTGTTTACATTGACCGTCCGCAGGCACGGCCGCCCGCAGCTCCCAGTGGCTGCGGTTCGCTGTTCTCAGCCAATGGGAACTGCGGGAAGTGGCGGCCAGCACACCCCTGAGGCCTGCGTCACTTCCTGCAGCTCCATTGGCCGGGAACGGCGAACCGTAGCCCCTGGGAGCTGCAGGCAGCCATGCCTGCGGACGGTCAATGTAAACAAACTGTCCCTCGGCCCGCCAGCGGATTACCCTGACGGGCTGCAAGTTGCCCACCACTGTCCTAAAGTCTTTTTGAGGTATCCATATAACAGACATGTGGGTCAAGTAGAGAACTACCCTCCTATTTCTCTTAAATATATTAGAACACATACATTAGGGTAATACCCTAGAGGCTTCTACTAGGTTGGAGCCCCATTGTGCTAGGCATTGTACTGACATAGTCAAAGGCAGCCCCTGCCCCAAAGAGCCTACGATCTAAAAGACAGGCCAGAATAAGTGGATGATCCCAGCTGGGCCAGGAAAACAACAATAAAAGGATGCTTTAGCACAGACTAGTTGGGTGTGTAATCCTTCACCAGTTAGTATAATAATCACAATTTCTGATTAACAGTAAAACTGTCCATTCTTTCTAATTCTCCCAACAAAGCTGACTGTTGATTTCATGGACAGCAAAGTTCCACCTTTAATTATTCATCTGACTGCTTTCCAGCTCTGATCTCAGTTTATGGGGGAAAGGGGAAAAGGGTGAAATCCCCACAAGACTGAAGGCAATAGGATTTTTGCCATTGACTCCAATGGGTGTAGGATTTCATCCAGAATATTTTGTTAATCATATTTCTATCTCTTCCCAGATTGGCGATGGAGTGGTGGTTTGTTTGTTTTTTTCCAGTAGGAAAGTTTTTAAAAGTGTCTTTAAAATTTACGTTTTATATTTATATACTCTTGGCCAGGTAGGTCATCACACTGTACTTTAACAAGGCAGTCTCTATCTTTGACTTCGCCGGTGCTCTCTTGCTGAGAAAGCTATCTGTTTATAACTCACTAGGTGTCTTTACACTAATGGATCAGCTTGAGGTCATGAAGATAGGTTACACTTGGAATGAGACGAGAACACCACCCCAACATAAGAGTACGTGACACCAGTAACATGCAGAAAATGCTAGAATTAATCACTACTCATGATCTGAATGCCCATGACACAGACTATTGGTAGACTTTTAACATACCAAGGGGCATTGATTAGCTTAGGGTATCTTTCACTTTAGGGGCTTGATCCCAAGCCCATGGAAGTAAATGGGAGTCTTTACATTGACTTCAGTAGCCTTTTGATCAGATCTTTAGTGACTGAGGTTGGGTTCTTGGCTTTGCCAAGTGGAATATTCTTCATAAATATGATGAACATCTGGACTATGGTACTCAGGGCACGAGGAGGAATGGCCATTTTTGACAAACACTGGTAAGTGCTAGGGGGGTATAATTTGCTGTTGGTGCATAGTTATTGACTGTTCAATTATGGCTCCAGCTATACAAATACTTGCAAGAGAATATATAGTTGAGAAAGACCAAGGGGAAGTGGATCAAGTTTGTACAGGAAGCTTGTATGGCCCCAAAGTAGGTGAAATTTAGATTGGGTTGTGCTGCTGGCACACCCGGTACCAGCTCATGCCAAGGCTCCTAGACCACAACTGAACACGAATGAATGCATGGCTGGAAACCAGTCTGGCTCGTCTGTGTATTAAAATAGATATTAGATTTACAAAAATGTGTTTACTCTTTAGATTTTCTGAAAGGCTTGTCGGATGCTGCATGTATTAATCCAATTTAGCACCAGTACCCCATGTTATAAGTTTATATTTAGGGCAGGTCTACATAACACATGCTGCATCGGCACAGCTGCACCGCGGTCGTACTTTAAAGAAGACACCCTAAGGGGACAGGAGAGGTGGTCGCTGACACAGCGCTGTGTACACGGGGGTTAAGGTCAGTATAACTACATCACTCAGGGTGTGGATTCTTCACATCCCTGACGACACAGTTATACCGAAGTAAGTGTGTAGGGTAGACCTGGCCTAAGGGCATGGCTACACTTGCAGATGTAGAGCGCTGGGAGCTAGACCAGCCTTCGGAGACCGCAGCAGGGAAAACGCTGCCGTGTGTTCACACTGTCAGCTACAAGCACACTGGTGTGGTCACATTAGCAGCTCTTGCAACGCCACAGAGAGCAGTGCATTGTGGTAGCTATCCCAGTGTACAAGTGGCTGCATCGTGCTTTTCAAATGTGGGAGGGTGGAGTGTGACAGGGAGTGTGTTTTGGGGGGCAGAGAGCATGTCAGCATGCTGTCTTGTAAGTTCAGACAGTAGCAGAACACCCCCCCACAGTCTCTCTCACACATACTCACAACAGCAGCATTCCACACTAACGGCTTGCTTTGTCCCTGAGCAGGTAAGCATGCCGGCTGTCAGAAACGGAGCTTTCAAAACAATGAGAAGAGTGGCCACTTGACTTCAGGGGATTATGGGATGTTTCCAGAGGCCAGTCACAGTGTAGGAATGCAACACCTCATTCACACTGATGCCTGGGCGGGGCGCAGCAAGCTCTATGCGTCTCGTGGAGGTGGATTACCAGGAGTGCTCCAGCTGCAGAATCCAGGCGCCGTATGTGCCTGGCCAGTGTGGACACATCGGGAGTTAGCACGCCAGGGCTGCTTTAATGCGCTCTAACTTGCAAGTGTAGCCAAGCCCTAAGTGTTTGCATTGTAAACCTCTGTAACTGTAACTCACCAAACAGGAAAGAAGCATTAATTAATGTGAAGGCTGGCTTCCTTCAGAAGGTGTTAGGTCTTGAACACAAGAAGGTCCACTGAAACCAAATGAGCCATTGTGAAACATCAAAGGACAAAGACTTTGTCGATTGCTCCCCCCACACCCAGGAAGAGATGCGCGCAAGGACTGGTCCCATCAGCTTCAACTCTGAGGGAAGGGAATAAAAATCCCTGACAGAAGAAATTGGGTCTTTATGTTTCTTTGATTCAGAGGGGCAAAGATTACTAAGGCCATGTTTACACTATGGATCTTCCAGTGGCACAGTTATACCACTGCAGATGTGCGACCGTAAGGTCTCCTGTGTAGCCGTTCTGTGCCGGCGGGTGACGCTCTCCCACTGACATAGCGCTGTCCACACCAGTGCTTTTGTCAGTGAAACATACGTCAGTCAGGGGTGTGTTTTAACACACCCCGGGGCTGACAAAAGTTTTGCCGACAAAAGTGCTAGTGTAGACATAGCCTAAATCTTGATCTACACCAGTGTTCCCTCTAATTTTTCCCACCCACGTGCGGAATAAATGTTGTTACGTGCACCCATATGGAGGTGATGTGTGACACATCACCTTCATATTGGTGCACATAACAAAATTCATGTGGCGGGCGGTGGGGCTGAGGTGTTTGGAGTGTGGGAGGGGGCTCAGGCAGAGGGTTGGGGTGCGGGGGGGTGAGGACTCCAGCTGGGGAAGCGGGCTCTGGGTGTGGGGTGGGGATGGGGATGAGGGGCTCAGGGCTGGGGCAGAGGGTTGGGGTGTGGGAGATGAGGGCTCCGGAGTGGGGCCGGAGATGAGGGGCTCAGGCAGAGGGTTGGGGTGCGGGTGGGGGGTGAGGGCTCTGGATGGGGGTGCTGGCTCTGGGGTGGAGCTGTGGCTGAGGTGTTTGGGGTGCAGGCTGCCCTGGGGATACGGCGGGGAGACTAAACTCCCCCCAGCTGTCTCTCCCTACAGCAGCACCTGGGCTGGGGGGGAGGGTTTTTATATATATAAAATTATTGCAGGAACAAAATCAAACCCATTATTAATTGTTATTATTACTCACTACTTATTCACTGAGTACCCAAATATGTGCTATGCTGACCCATAGAAAGACCAGACACAGATCCTGCCCCAAAGGAATTATGCTCTAAAAGTCACAGATGCAATGAGAAAGCAAACCAGTGACACAGAAACAAGCTTCCACTAAGTAATTTGCAGCTTCACAAGGGCCCTGAAGCTTCCCTTGCCCCACATACACACAAGGGGAACCGTAACGTGGGCATTGGCTGCCTTTCAAGTGCTTCCCTTTGCAACCTTAATGTTTTTAACATCGTTTTTTAAAATATAATTTCCTAGGTTTTTAAAAAAAACAATAAAACAAAGCCTCTTCTTCTGATGGAACTATTTGCTAGATGAGCACCAAAGACCTCAACCAAAGCCCTTTGCAGTCAATGCCCCTCAATGAGGCATGGGCTTATTCAGAGTCTTGCTCACTCTGTGTACAGGCTAATGTGTTGTATGCTACATTTCACTGAGGCCGCATCATTACAGACACCACAATCATCTTGCAGGGAACTGATCTGGTACCTCCAGAACCACAAACACAGGCGCTGTCCTGTGGTGGGTTCCCAAAACACTCACACCCTTTGAGCTCTCAGAGACTCCAACCCTCAGGATATTTTCATGAGTGTCCGGATTTTGTCTGAGCTGGAGCCAGTGTCATGATGATGGAAGAAGCTCCAGGTCTTTCTGAATTTGAGTCTTCTGATTGGCCGCTTGCCTCATTTGCTCCCCCCCCCTAGGACTGAGAAACCAATCAGAGGTGCTGTAGGAAGAGCTCTTCCTCCCTCTCTCTCTCTCTTCAGCAACTTGAAGCCATTCTCACAGGAGCAGAGAGAGAAGCTAAGAGCCCAGCAGCTCAGGGCAGCTCCTCTGTTTTTCCCCTCTCACTCCTGCAGCACCTGGGCTGGAAAGGGACGGAGGGAATGAAGGGCCCATGCCTGGCTACAACATTGACACCGCGGTTGTCTCGCAGGAATTAAATCCAGGTTTCCCAGCACAAGAAGCATAGACCTCTGCCATGAGAACGGAAGGAGACATCCTTTGCCAGGGAGAAAGGAACGGGCTGCTAACCAATCAGGCAAACCACTAGAGGGAGACATGATCACAGGCCCCAAGCCCATGTGTTGCAATTAGAGCTGTGAAAACAACTGATTTTCCAGTTCGCTGGCAGTTTTGAAAAACTGGGGGAAAAAACAAATGATTTTCGATCAAGCCAAAACAGAAATTTTTGGCACCTCAAAATGTCAGAAAAAAAATAGTTTGGGGTCATTTGTTTCATTTTTGGAAATGGTTAGATGTTTTAAAAATAAGAGCAAAGGTAATGAAGGGCTAGATTCACAAGGGGACTTAGGCACCATTCACAAAACAAGAATGGGGGTGTCCCCCTTCTACCCAGCTGTCCCTCCTCTCAGGTTACTGCTCTAATCACTAGACTAGAGGGTCATCCTCATTCTCTGGCCCAGTGACTATTTAATTATTTAATACAAAGTGGGCCAGCTTCCACAGGAGAGATTGAGAGCACCCCCAGTCCAGAATAACCAACAGCCCTGTGGGTAGGGCAGTCACCTGGGATACAGGAGACCTGGGGACAAGTCCCTGGTCCAGTGTGAGGATCTGAACCTGGGTCTTCCACCTCCCAGGTGAGTGGCCAGCCTGCAGGGCTAGTGGGCATAAGGGTGGCAACATGACCGCCATAATTTTGTGACTGGCACGTAAGTCGCGTTGTGAATCTAGCCCCCAAAATCAACACACCGCATTACGGAAACGTTTGAAAGGAACCGGTTTGACATTTCTGATGTTTTTCTTCAACCGAAGCAATTCACCAAAATCCACATGAATTCGTGAACCATTTCAGGTGACCTGAATCTGCATTGGAGGGGGGTGCGGGGAGTTTGGGCTGCAATATTTTGCCCTGCTCTAATTACAGTGGAGCAGGCAGAGTGGAGTAGCAGCTCTGCCACATCCCAAGTGCACATTCAAGCGTCAGGCGGATGGGGTTGCACATACACTTTCAAAGACAGATATTTCTATTCTTATTACACACACACACACCCTACAGGCACACACACGACACATGCACACAGGTGACGCACACGACACACATGCACAGTGCCGCAAGAAAGCTGGGGAAATTGCTGCTCGCCCTTCCCCCACCAGGGTTAATTTAAAACCCAAATTGCAATGTGCGTATGACATCTAAACGGATTTTAGTTCAACCAGGACAACTTGTGCGCACAGACAAGGCCATAGATATTGCAAGGAGACATGATACTGACAAGACTCACGAAAATGCCAGTGAATAAGGCTACACCCATCATGCAGTCTAGGCAGACGTTCTGGTCTGTGCGAAGTCCCATGGTAGCAAACAGATATAAACACGGCACATTACTGCCGTGAGTGTGAATGCCACTCAAACGTAGAAGAGTTATATTGTGGCCACTGTCAGGGTTGCTAGGCTCTCAAGAACAAATGCTGCAGGTGACACACCAAGCAAACAAATTATATTTACCATGAGTTTTAAAATCTAGGTGATTTAACATGCTCCTGACCTTATGACCAGTAAGGCTTTGATGCAGCTAGCAAGAATGAAATGTCATACAGATACTAACGCTCCGCATTGCAAAACAGCCATGCTTGTCACTGCAATAGCTCTAGGGAAGGAAGAACAGAAGCAGGGGCACCAGGGAGGCTCTGATGTGGTGTTGATACTGAAACGCAGTGGAATGAGTCTCATAACTGGAACGTCAGTATAGATGAGTGCAGTGTCCTGGAGAGCTAGGAAGTGACCAAGAGATGTAGGGGTGAGGCTATTGTAATGCCGACAGACCCTAGTCATTGGGGGGGTGGGATCGAACCTATGACCTCTGAAGCTTAGTGTATGAGCCTCTACTGCATGAACTAAAAGTGATGTGGCACTTAGCAAGGCTGTAGCAGACTCATCCATCTCTAGATGGTCTAGGTGCAATTAGAGGGGGACAGAGCTGCACACCAAGTAGGCCTGAGTTACAGGACAGCTAGGATTTCCAGAAGAGCTCAGCACTCAAAACTGGGGCCAGATTTTCAAAGCGCTCAAGGCGCTGGGTACACGGGGGGTGCTGAGATCTTTTGAAAATCTGTTTTTCATTTAGATGCCTAAATGAGAACTGAGTTCATTTGAAAGTCTGGCCCCAAGTTGTGGGTGCTGAGCACTTGAAAGTCTGGCCCTGCGCTCTATTGAAGAGTGGGCCCCACAAGTCAGATATACTGAAGCACCAATGAGAGACACTTCAACTAAACCCCGTGAACATAATGACCTTAAAGTCATTGGGCCAGATCCTCAAGGATCTGTAAACTGGCATAGTTCCAATGGAGCTCCACTGATTTACCCCCCTTGAACATCTGGCCCTGTGAACCTAGGAAGCTAAGAAGAGTGGGTCGGTGACCCTTTTGGAGATAGGATGTAAAGGAATAAAAAACAAAGGAACAATGCCAGTGAACATATGGGGTTCCCTCAAAGTCCACTGGTGCCCCTTTTCTCACACCAGCCCAAGTGGGGTCGATTAATGGCCCAGCTCCTGATCAGCACTACTTTCTCCAGGCCATTTGAAGCATGCTCTGCCAGTTCTCCCCCAGCAGCCAGGCAGAGAGGAGTCTCAGCCCACCTGAGTCTTGGCTTCAGCCAAGAGCTGCAGGGAGGGTGGCCCATAGTGGACACCTGAAAGGAAATTCTGATGGCCAGACAGAAAGCCAGCAATACAGGCATGGGGCTAGAGAAATGCTCTGAAAACCTCCGTTTCCAGCCACACACTGCCAGCTTGGCAGGAGTGCACCCAGCAGCAGGAGGAGAGCAAGAGAGGTGATGACAGGACAGGCCCTAGCTCAACTGAATAGCAGGTAGCTCCTGTCAGAGCCCAGCTCTTGTCTGCACTCTGGTGGGTGCCGTTATTTTTATGATAAATGTGTATACAGCTTCCTTCTGCTCTCTGTTGAGCTAGCCAGTTCTCATGTGGTCTGTATCGCCATGGCATCTGAGCACCTCCAGTAAAACAGTTTATTTGTAACTGAGTAAATGCAATTTTCCCCATTGCTCTAGGTGCAGATACCTCCATCCACCAGCTGTATCGAGTCCTGGGCATAGTGCTTGTAAATTATACTGCAGTCCAGGCTTCAGCATGCGTGCGCCTGTGTCATCAGCTATTGCTTATTTTAAAATAATAATAGCAACGATTCTGAAGGCTCGATCCTGAGCCCTACAGGAAAAAAGCAGTGGGTGCTCAGCACCCACCGGCAGCCCCGCTGATCAGATCCTCCCCCTCCCACCAGGGCCTCCTGCCTGCCGGCGGGCCCTGCCAATCAGCTCCTCCCCCGCCCTCCCAGCGCCTCTCTCCCACTGTGATCAGCTGTTCAGCAGCGGGCAGGAGGCACTGGGGGAAGGACCGGGGGGGGGGGTGCGCTCGGGAGAGGGGGCAGAACGGGAAGGGAAGAGGTGGGGCAGGATGGAGCAGGGGTGGGAAGAGGCAGGGCAGAGTGGGGCCTTGGGGGAAGGGGTGGAGTGGGGGCAGGGCCTGGTGCAGAGCAGGGATCGACCACCCCTGGGGAAATGAGGAAGCCGGCAACTGTGCAGAGCCATATTAAATGGCCAACTGGGGTACCCCCAAGAAGCCAAAAGTATTAGAGGCATTGCCAGAGTTCGCTGTATTCCAGCGATCACTGGCTGGTGGCCGGACCCTTGTGTGCCAATTCAGCCAGCTCATGGTTTAGAGCCATCTCGAGGCAGCTCTAAACTGCACCCCTAGGATCAAGGAGCCACAACTGGCTCCTTTGTGGTTTCCCCACCTCGGCTGTGCCCTAAGTTTTAGTGTCATGTTATGTATATTGTTGTTGATTTGTGTTTGTGCTTTTCTTAAGCGTATTCTCTGTGCTTTTACTTTAGACCGTGATGGCTCACCCAGTCCATTGTTGGTTCATTTAGGAAGTCCCAAAGCAGTAAGCCAGGGCTCTGGGTTGTATTTTGAACACACAGTGCTTTTGGGGTGCACACTGGCAGATCTGGGGACTTCTCAGACCGGGTGAAAATGGCTAAAATCTGAAAATTAGGCCCTTCAATCCAGATCTCAGACCCTAGCCAAAAGGGGCCTGATTTTCAGTAGTGTTGAGCTAATGAAAGACAGTTCCCATCAGAGTCAATGGAGTTGCAACCTCTTACACCTGCACTGAGTTTGGCCCAAAGAGACAACTCAGGGCTGTAGCAGAAGTTTGACATTAACAACAAGCACAGACCCAGAATACCTAACCCCAAAAGAGCTTTCTGTAGTCCACAAAAGGAGCAGAAACTCCATTATTTATGTACTTACATGGCCCTTATCACTGTAATTTCTGGGCACCCCACAATCATTAATGGATTTACTATTATCCCCATTTTGCAGGTTGGGAAACTGAGGAACAGATTAATGTAAGTGTCATTCCCAAGATGAGCCCCAGAAGTCTGTAGCTGAGGTGGGACTTGAATCCAGGTCTCCTAAAAGGCAGCCTAGTGTGCTCTCCAGTAGGCGATTACTTTTATCAAGCTGTGGAAGGGGCTCAGATATCATGGTGATGAGTAGCAGTGCAAAGCACAATGCAGATAGATGGATGGATCCCCCAGGTCTGCTACAGTAGGTCCAGCAGCAAATAAGACAGGGCAAAACCCCCTTTGGAAACACAAACAAAAAATCAATGGTTCACAGGCATGTATTCATCATCTGAGACTCATCAGGAAACCAACATCAATATTTAAACCACCTCCAGTAAGGTCAGTCGACTTGCCCTGCATTCAATCTATTTGACAGGCCATGGCAGACAAAGGGCCAGAACAAAAGCCCCAACCTTTCCTCCGTTCCCGTGCTTCTGCATAGCCAGAGCATAACAATGCGCTGCTGGGCCATCCGATACAGGCTTATTGCCCTGAAATAGGCAGAGCCTCAAAAGGAGGGTAATTGCCTTTTGTACTCAGACCTCTGACAGCAACCGTGTCTTTGCAACAGCAACAAAATTAATCGAATTACATATCATTTCACAATGCAGCCAGGCCTTATTTCAGCATAAGTAGTCCAGGAGGCTGAACCAATCTGAGCAATATGCTTCCCTTGCTGTTGGAGCCAGCTGGTATTTCTGATCTGTTTCACCTGTTATTTATGGCAGAATTTAAAGATCCCAACTTAGATAAAGGCCCCGTTGTGCTAGGCACTATGCAGGCAAGAGGGTACTAAAGGGCTCTGTAGCCTAGCGGAGAAAGGGAAAACAAGAACCAATGGATGGAAGTAAAAGCCAGATAAATTCAAATTAGAACTAATACACACATTTTTAACAGTGAGGATGATGATCCATAGGAACAAACCACCCAGGGAAGTGGTGGATTCTCCATCCTTTGATGTCTTCAGATCTAGACGGGATGCCTTTCTGGGCCATGTGCTTCAGTCAAACACAATTCCTTGGGCTCAGTACAGGAGTGAGAAGATTAAGTATAGTGGCCTGTAACATACAGGAGGTCAGACTAGCTGATCTAGTGGTCCCATACAGCCTTAAAATCTATGAACACATAGTAAGAGACTAGATTGTAAGCTCTGTGGAGCAGGATCTAAACAGATGAGGAGTGGGAGAGCTAAAGGCATATGATCCTCATTGCAGAGAGAGAATTGAGGCACAGAGAGATCAGCTGTCTTGCCCAAAGTCACTCAGAAAGTGTATGCCAGAACTAGGAACTGAACCCAGATCTTAGCCTCACATCAGTGTCTTAACCACAAGATCATAATTCCTCTTTCTGCTGCAATTCAGTTTGTCATTTGTTACAGAGAGGGTCTTGCACGCAACTCTATTTGTGTTTTAACAATAACACCACCTTGCTTGTAGGCCATGCTTTTCATTTGTAAATCTCAAAACACTTTACAGGGGAGGTAAATAGTATTAGCCCCATTTCTTAGATCGGATCACAGCTGGGATAAGTGACATAGCCATGGTCACACAGGATATCAGTGGCAGAGCCAGGAATAGAATAATTAAAATGTAGAGGGGAAAGAGAAATCCAGCCGCCTACACTGAGGCAGGACCATGTATACAGAGACCATCCCTGACAGGTGTTAGTCCAACCTGTTGTTAAAAACTTCCAAGGACGGGGATTTCACAACCTCCCTTGGAAGCCTATTCCAGAGCTTAACTACCCTCATAGTTAGACTGTTTTTCCTAGTATCTAACCTAAAGCCCCCTTGCTACAGATTAAGCCCCTTATGTCTTGTCCTACTGTCAATGGACATGGAGAACAACTGATCCTTATAACCATCCCCTTTATAACAGCCCTGAATGTTTGAAGACTGTTATCAGGTACCCCCTCAGTCTTCTTTTCTCAACATGTCCAGTTTTTTAACCTTTCCTTATTGGTCAGATTTTCCAAACCTTTTATCATTTTTGTTGCTCTCCCCTGGACTCTCTCCAATTTGTCCACATCTTTCCTGAAGTGTAGCACCCAAAACTGGACGCAGTACTCCAGCTGAGGCCTCCCCAGTGCAGAGCAGAGTAGGACAATTACCTCCCGTGTCTTACCTACAACACTCCTGTTAATACACCCCAAAATGATATTGGTCTTTTTCACAGCTGCATCAGAGAACCCATGTCTCTTGTTGACTCCCCAGCCTGTGCCCTGGCCCCGGACCACAATGCATTCAGTAAGGAGTCAATTGCAGCCTAGCTTCTCTTTCTGCTTCATCCAGCAGCAGACTAATAGATAGTGTGACAAAATTCCTTCTCTACCTTGGTGGGTCTTGCGCTTATTGGCGGATTTGCTCACCTTGGAGCTTCACGGCAGCCCTCAGCTTGGCCGTTTTCGTGAACCCACAGTCCAGGTCAACTCCCTGTGTCTGACCAGGAGTTGGGAGGATTTGGGTGGAACCCAGGCCCGCCCTCTACTCCAGGTTCCAACCTAGGGCCCTGTGGAATGCAGCTGTCTAGAGTGCCTCCTGGAACAGCTGTGTGACAGCTACAACTCCCTGGGCTACTTCCCCATGGCCTCCTTCCAACACCTTCTTTATCCTCACCATAGGACCTTCCTCCTGGTGTCTGATAATGCTTGTACTCCTCAGTCCTCCAGCAGTCCGCCTTCTCACTCTCAGCTCCTAGCGCCTCTTGCTCCCAACTCCTCGCACACATACCACAAACTGAAGTGAGCTCCTTTTTAATCCCAGGTGCCCTGATTAGCCTGCCTTAATTGATTCTAGCAGCTTCTTGATTGGCTGCAGGTGTTCTAATCAGCCTGTCTTAATTGTCTCCAGAAGGTTCTTGATTGTTCTGGAACCTTCCCTGTTACCTTACCCAGGGAAAAGGGACCTACTTAACCTGGGGCTAATATATCTTCCTTCTATTACTCTCCTGTAGCCATCCGGCCAGACCCTGTCACAATAGATAGCTAACTCTATCACTAAGAGTCCTGACTTTGCCACCTTTACACTGAGTAGCACCAGACTCCGTGTAGCCCCACTGATTTCGGCCTGGGTATCAGTGTCAGAATCAAGCCCTTAGCAGATAATGTTTCATCCTGAACGGTTTTCCCCAGTGTGAAAATCTTTGCCTAACTCGTCAGTGCAATCCAATCCATCTCCCTGACTTCTCTCATCTTCAAGGGCCTGATCCAAAGCCAGGGTTGCTACCTCTAAGGGACAAAAACCCAGGACCTCCTGACCCCACAAATCTGGGCAGCTGGCAGTGTGTACTGAGCACGTGCACAGACTTCCCAGATAGCCACCCTCAAAACAGAAGGATCCTGGGAAAAGCTGGACAGCTGGCAACTCTATCCAAAGCCCACTGAAGTTAACGGGAGTCTTGTCCCTGCTTTCAATGGGCTTTGGATCCACCCCCAGGTGAAAAGAACGGATCAGGATTAATAATGGGTCACAACTTGAAGACCTACTCAATGTTTCCTCAGTCAAGACCCTAGTGACTTCAGTAGGACTTTGGCTTGAGCCAAAGTGTCTGTAAAAACCAAGGATCTCAGATTTAGCCCAACGGTAATAATGAAGACTTTGCTTTTCTACGTACCCTTCATTTCAAGCCCTTTGCTAACATGAATGAACGGATCCTCATGTGACTCCTGGCAGATATTATTATTATTTGTGATCTGTGTACAAGTCGAGACACAGAGAAATTACAACCAAAATTTCCAAACTTAGGTGCCTAACTTTAAGAACTCACATCCATATTCAGGAGCCTATATAAGTGTGGTCTGATTTTTCCTCTGATTTGAACAGGAGCTGCAGGGGCTCAGAAGCATAAAAAAGTTCTTATTCAGTTTATTATTTGTATTATGATAGCACCCAAAGGCCCCAACGTGCTAGGTGCCGAAGGGATACACAGTAAGAGACAGTCCATGCCCTGATGAGCATATAGTCTAATGTCAAGGGTGGGAGGGGAATCGGACACATGGTGATTTGTCACAAGTCATGCAGCAGGTCAGTGGAAGAGACAGAAAGTAAAAAAAAAACAAGCCAAGCTTAAATTAGGTGCTTAAATCAGACCCGTTTTAAGTACCTGCTCTGTTCCATGCCCTGTTCTTTCCAACATTCAAAGATTCCCCCTAAAGGGTAGGTTTTATTAGCACCCTTAATAATGATTTGCACTGTGGTCTAGTGACACAGGGAGAGACAGTCCCTGCCCTGCAGACCTTACAATCTAATTTCTAAATGGGAGGTGAACATCCCATTTGCGCCTGCGACACCCATGGTTGCTCCTCCCACTTTTCCACTGCCCTGTTGCTAAACTGAGCGGTAAGGTTACACTTTTCTTACTAGTGAATTTAGTCCTGGTGAGAGATGCTCAGTTTGCTGCTCTGGAAACTGACATCCTCTCCCCACACAGAACAGACACAACAAGGTTGGTGGCAGAACAGTTTTCCCCTCAATCTTGACCTGGAGGGATGATCTCCAAGGGTGAGAGGGTAGTTCAGTCCCCATGGCCCCATCAGCCCTTGACCTCTCCACTGAGATCTTAATAATTTTATTAAGAGGATGTTAAAATAAAAAGGAAAACTGTACAGAGTTTAAGCATAGAAGTTTCTGGTTATTAGGGAATAAGATACAGATTATCAAGGGGCGCGAAGTTCGGTTCAGGAACGGGTGGCGTAAGGAATACATAATCTGCAATATCCCTGATTGGGCGTAAAAGGTTAACGGGTCAAAGTACAGATATTGAGATATGGGGGTATCTTGTTCATATAATGGCTATGTTCGGATGTGGAGTATAATGAGTGGATACGATGATGAGAATGGATTTACCCTCATTTGGTGAGATTTAAGGTTCAGTGAGTTTATGGTTCCAGTTCATATGGTCCAATGGAAAAAAGTCTCTCAGTCCCTTTCTCCTAGTTGAAGCACGATGTCATTCCGGCTCATGCCTCCTGGTACTGTCAGTGGCCGGTGACGTGTTCGGTGTAGATGTCCCTGGACCATCGGATGGTGTCCGAGACCATAAGGCGCCGCATGAGCCGTGCGTAGCATTGGCCGATCCCACAGGTCCGCAGCACACGCTCGTTGCATGGGTCCCAAGCGCCAGGGCTCCGACGATCAGGGCGTCTATCTGCACCTCGTAGCCCTTCGCTCTCGGGGTGTCGGCCAGGGGGGCGTATTTTTCCAGCTTACCAGCTCAGGCTTCGCGGAAGGCTGGGGTCCTGTTCTCAAAGGAGACCGTGATGTCGACGAGGATGATCTTTTTCTGGGCCTCGTCGGTGACTACCACGTCAGGTCGCAACTGGCTGTCGGTACCGGGGATGGCGCAGTTCATGGCGACCTCCCCCAGGCGCGGTGCGATGGCTTTCACCAGGCGGTTCTGGATGGCATTGTGGCGCAGCTGCCAGGCTCTGGAGTGGGGCTTGCAGCTGCACAGGACGTGGGGCAGGGTCTCGTTGGAGTAGCCGCACTTCCTGCAACACTTGTCTCGGTTCCCATGGCGGACGGCTCCGTTGAGCGGGAAGCAGTTGAGCCGGGTGCGGTGGATGAACCGCCAGTCGGCGAAACGGGTGAAGCCGCCCCCAGCGAGGAAGTGGTTGCTGGCATCCCACTTGCTGGTCAGTTCGAAGGCTTTACCCTGGTCCGGTTTACACTTCAGGGCTTCCATGTACAGCGAGTGGATGGCTGCCTTCAGGGTCCTCTCCAGCATGCCCCTGGCGCTCAGCGTGATGATGGTGTTGACCTGATCTGTGGCACCAGGACTCCCAGCTCCTCGCGCTCCTCACACCACTCCCAGCGGCAGCCGATGCGCTTCCCCAGGCGACACATGGCACTGCGAGCGCGGGACCACAGTGAAGCGACGTCGCGCCCGTCCTGTCCGAATTCGCCATCCAGGGAACCACTCAAGAAGGTGGCAGTGTCTTGCTTGGAGGGGGCTCTGCCAATCTGCTTCTTTGTCGCGTCAGGAAGGGCGTTTGCTGTGATGTTCCTTACCATGGTGTCGGGACACGTCGGCAGGCAGAAGGCATGGGTGATCACCGTGATGTCACACAGGTCACCCATGCGGGGGACGTTGGCACTGCCATGCCTGTGGGCAATGTAGACCAGCTCATTGCTGGATCTCTGGGGACGGAACAGCCACTTCTTCACCCGCTGCCGGACAATCTTGTCTGCCTTGTTGAGGGGTATCTTCGCCACGGCGGATCCCCTTAGGACGAACGAGATGCGGGGGATCAGGAAGGTGTTCAGGGCATTTATCTTCTGCCACGGTGCTAGCAGGGAGGCGTCGATCTTGGCGGCGTCATGCAAGATCTCCTGGATGGTGTCCTCGGGTGTCTGCCAGACACGGAAACCCATCGGCGTGCCAAGGTGCTGGTACGCCTGCCCCTCTGCCAGGGGGATGACGGGCTCGCCCTGGATCCGGAACCCCGTCGTCTGCACCGAGTCCCTTTTGCTGCCGTCGAGATGGAGAGCTGCACACTTCTTTGCATTGAAGCGGAGCCCCATCCAGTCGGCAGCTCGACTGGTGGCGTCTAGCATACCCTGAAGGCTCTCTGGGTCGTCCGCGGGCAGGACCAGGTCGTCCACGTAAGCCAGGACTCTCACTCTCTCACCATGGAGGTTGAAGCCACCTGCACCACTGGAGATCGCTCGCAGCAACAGCTCCCTGGCGAGGTTAAAGATGATGGGGCTGAGGGGACAGCCCTGCTTAACTCCGCTCCGGATTGGGATCTCGGCGGTCTCCCCTTCGTGTAGATCTTATCTACACTGGAAACGTACACTGGCCTAGCTTCATCTCTTAGGGGTGTACATCCACCCCCTGCCCCCCAGAGACGTAGCTGAGCCAACCTAACCCCCCAGTGGAGACAGCGCTAGGTTGACGGAAGTATTCTCCGGTCAACCTAGCTGCCCCCTCTCAGGGAGGTGGATTAACTGCAGGGATTCTTCACCTATTTACCATTGTGGGCCTCATATGCGTCTCTCCGTGTGACGTGGGCCGCATCCACACAATATATATACTACCTGGATGGCCCTCGGGATATCACAGGGGCCGCAGCTGTGTGCTGATTGGGCCGCAGTTGGCCCGGGGGCCACAGGCTGGGAACCACTGAATGATGGGAGAACCCCTCCTGTCGCTGCAGGGGGTGTCTTCGTTGCCACTGTGCAGCTGTTACATTTTTAGTGCAGCCAGAGCCTACGGGCCACCACCAAAATGCCCACCAGTCCATTCATCTGCATCAGCTGGTCTCCCTGCTCATGACTCAACTCCTCCCTTCCCTGAGATCTGACTCTCCAACATTTTTTAAAAAGCTAAACGCAACCACATGAGCCCACATCCCTGGCTGCTCTCTTCCACATTCCATCTCCCCTTTGGGTGGAGGCCTCAGATTTAGCCGGGGAAGCGAACGCTGGTAGTTGTCAGGGTCTGGCTTGAGAAACAAACAAACAGATTCGTACCGCTGTATCCCAAACGCCTCTTCTCCTCCGAGGCTCATCTTCAGCTGTGACAAAGGCTCACTCAGCAGGCTGGTCTACATAGCCCACAGGCTGGATTACTGCACCTCCTTACATGTCCTCTTTGGCAGGACTTGGCAATCAAGCGTGTGTCAGGAAGGAAATTATATCCTCGCATTACACCTGCCTTGACAGAGCACCCATCAGCTGCTCCCGACCCGATGGCGGATGGGGCTTAGCGTTGCATTCTTTGTTTATAAGCTTCTGCATGCGCCTTTACCAAATTACATGAACGATCTGTCAGCCCCTGTCATAAAGGGCAGCCTCGGGCCAGGCTGGACACACAGCACAGAGGGAGCTTCTGGGACAGACTCTGTCTCTCGCTCTGGCCCCTGGAGGAGCATACGAAGACTGGAAAGGAGCCACAACAGGCTGGGGGGGAAGTCCCCCATGATAGGCACAGCGTAGGGCCACTGGAAGCAGCGGAGCAGACCCCTCACAAGGCTGGCAGAGGGTGCCGGGGAGCTCAGTAGAGGTGGGCATCAGTCTACATGCAGCTCGGGGTGAACGGCTGTAAATCGGAGCTGCTAGAGGGTTGCTCTAACTTACTCCAGGGATCGTTTGGGCCCCGCAAAGCAGCCCAGAATCTGGAGGGCACAAAGGTGGCATAAAAGCCACCTTTACATCCCCTGGGCTTGACCTTCTGGAGACACAGCACAGAGACAGGCCCACTAACGTCTCGCTCTGGGCTTTGGTGGTCCATGCTCCCTGCTTGCGCCGCTGGTCGCTCCTCAGGAGTTAAGATCTGCTCCTGAATCCTTGCCCACCTTTAAGAGCAACTAAGGTCCTGTCTCCTTCCTCACTGGGTGCCTCGGATTGCCTCTAATTGCCCTGTTCCATCTCCCATACCATGTGCACGTCCGCAAAGGGCTCAGCCAAAGGGCAGGGATCGTTCCAGCTTGTCTACCTGGAAAGCAGTGAGCACACCCTGGCTCGCCCACAAACAGATCATTGCATATGGCTCTCTCCTACCACAGTCAAAGGGAACCAGTCCCATTAATGCCCAGCAGTTACAATCTGACGATGCTATGTCAAGGAAGACAAATAAGATGTGCTTAAACCTAAGAGAGCCAGATGTAGTTTCTCCTGATCGCCTCCCCACCCCCACCCCTTCCGCCTCCTTCTGCTGAGCTCTGCAGCCATTCTCCGCAGCTCCAGGAAAGGCTTTGCTAACCTGTGAGCTGGCAATACCTTCATTAATCAAAAATAATCCTTTCCATGGTAACCCAAGGATTGTGAAGTCACAAGTTAGCAAGCATGAGACAGAGACACTGGATGCAAACAGCTGGTCCACGGAAAACAAAAAGTGATCGATATATCTTGCCCAGAGCTACAAGGGGCAAATTAATTAGAAATAAGACGACTGGGGCTGGGGTGGGCAGGGATGGGGTGTTGTACGTATGGGGCAGATTCTGATTGCAGCTCTGCTGGTGTAAATCTGGAATAACTGAAGATAGAGGCAATTCCTCCAAACTTACCCCTGTGGAACTGAGATCAGAAATCTCATCCTATATATTGAACTCATTCTGCACTCACTGAATTGCTCCTGGCACAGCACAATTGTTCTAACAGTGAAATGAAAAGCTTTCAATAACAAAGTCAATAACCTCCGCTGAAAAGCCCGCATCGCCAGCAGTCTATCATTATGGACTCACAATGACTAATAAATGCAATTCAGATAAAGCTATTTGGAAATCAGTGGAATTCAGAGTTTGCCATGCAACAGGTGATAACATTCCAATCCTTACCGCCCATCTACCTATGTCCTGAAGTGGCCCTCATTACCACAGTACCTAAGCACCGCTTAATCATTAAAGGGTTTTTCCTTACCGGTAAGGAAGTATTATCCCCATTTTGCAAATGGGGAATTGAGGCACAAGGTAGACACAAAAAGAAAAGGAGTACTTGTGGCACCTTAGAGACTAACCAAGTGAGCTGTAGCTTACGAAAGCTTATGCTCAGATAAATTGGTTAGTCTCTAAGGTGCCACAAGTCCTCCTTTTCTTTTTGCGAATACAGACTAACACGGCTGTTACTCTGAAAGGTAGACACACTAAGTGACTTGTCCAAGTTCCCAGAGAGTCAGTGGCACAGCCAGGAGCAGACCCCAGCTCTCTTAAGTCCCCATCCAATGCATTAAGCACAAGACCATGCTGCCTCTTCAGAGCTGTGTTGTGACCAAGAGCACCCCAGCTGTTCCAGGGAACCCAGGGGGCCCTCACTGCAGGGTCGGAGCTGGAACTGTAATCCAACACAGTTGGGCTTGCCAGAATGAAGCCACATTTTCATGGAACAGCTTCACTAAACGGCCAAAGCCTGACTGACCTGGTAGGGCTCTTTCATGGGGTGAGATCGGAATCCTCCCCACTGGACCATGGAGCCACTCCTGCATGAGCATGGCACCTTGGAGGCTGCAGGAGTGGCCTGGGCCTCTGCCAGCTCCCTCTGTGGAGGGTTTTGGCCAGGGGGAACCAGGAAGTCACAAATCCACTGGCCCATCCCAACTCTAAACTCTCTGTCCACACAGCTTTGGAGGGAGCATTGCTGCACAGCGGAGAGGGGGATGTAGAGCACTCCTATGCGGTTTCTCCACAGCCTGCTCACCATGCATTACAGCCACACTACTTCCATGGCACATAGGGCCTGAAATGGCCACAGGGCCAAGACGACAAAGGATTTTACCCCCTAAGAGACTCAGTGTAACTGGAATTGCCTTGCCATCTGTGCCTTTTACTTAGCTCAGAAGCTAACCACTAACTGCCCAGGGTTAGGAAGAGGTTCCCCCGAATGGTAGATTGTTCTATAATTGCCCATGGGAAACACTGTAACTGGCCACGACCAGAGACAGGATACAGAGATGGACCCACTGGTCTGATCCACTCTGGCAATTCCTACGTTCTACAGAAGCGTTGATGTTGGCAAGTCTGTTCATGATTTGGGATCTGAGGCCATTTTCTCTGTCGTGTCATCATTTGCAGAATCTTTGGTGTTCATCCTTCGGAGGCCGGTGCTGGTGCTCCCCTTCTCACACCCACGCACAGCAGGTGGGGAGCATGGCCCGAAAAGCAACATTCTTCTCCGCAAATGAATTCAGCCTCCTTGTTGTTATGAAGTGACCCAAGCTAAATTAAGTAGATGCATGGAAAGTACGGAGCTCTTTAATCCTTGCTATGGAGGCAAAGCAGGACAATGAGTCCTGGACAAATATGGCTCTGAACATTTCTGGGAAGTTTTTACTTTTAGGCAGAGTTGATTTAGACTAGGACACCAGATCTGATTCCCGTATCAGTGAACTCTTTAGGTATGCGGTGTCCCGCAGCCCAACCCTTCCAGAAATACTCCAGCTGAACCCTTCATTTTCCTCAAACGGTGGAAATGGCTACGGAGATTATGGACACTGATATGTCTAAAAGAAGAGCAGAGGATTCACGGGCATGATCCTGGTGTAATCAAAATCAGCAAACGCTCTGATATTAACAGCTACGATGAGAGAGCCTGAATGCGCAATTTGACAGGATTGGCAAATGCACTGACAGCTTTGTTGTTAATAACCTGCGAGAAGCTACGTTTTAAACAAAGCATTTTAGTGGGATTCAAAGCCCATAATGACGCCAGCAAAGCCAGGCAGAAAACTCCACCATGCAAATAACTATTAAACGGTAGCAACTGCCGACTCAGTCAGGGCTGGGACACAAAAAAGCAAGCAAACCACCCAGTAAAGTGTTAATGTATTTACCGCCCAGAGAACCCACAGCTCTAAGAGGCTTTCCAGCAAATCCTTAAGAATCAAACAATCCAGACATCCTGTGCTGTACAGCCCCAGACTGGCACTGGTTACTGACTTACCTTAGCAGTGCATCGAACCACTGTCTCCTTGAGTGCTCAGTGAACAGTCCAGGCTCCAGGGAAGCCCAGTCTGCCTGGCGAAGAGATTAACGTCCCAGGTAAACGAACAGCCCCCGCCTGGAAAGAGTTAAAGCACAGACCCTTCTCCTTGCCTGCCTGCCTCTCTCTCCCTGTGCCTACTTTGCCCACAGTACCTGGTACCGCGGAATTGCCTCCCCATTCACACTCGCTGATCCTTCTTACTGAGGGGAGGAGCCGAGGAGCGATTAGAGAAGTGATGCTCGGGATCGCACTGACACAGGGCGCAGCAGGAGGCCTGGATTTTAAAGGGCAAGGTGACAGCGACATGTCTCCAGCCCCAGGACCCGATCCTGTTTTCCTGAGCTCACTGGGAGGTTTGGATGATTGTTTGCTTGCTTTGCAGTAGCATCACAGTATCCAGTCAAGGTCGGGGGCCCATTAGTAGGAGGGATCTAATCCAATTACAGGCCACAGTGAGCCTTAAAAGGAGACACTAATGCAAGGAATGTGCAAAGAAGGCAGGACAGATCCCCACTCTAGATACCTGTGCAGGATTGCACCTGCTCAGCTGTCCCAAGCCGGTGAAGTTTACAGTCTAAAAAGCAGGCACCAATCCAACCAGAGGCACTGCCAGACCCCCTGGGGGTGGTACCGCAGCTTATCCCATTTATCTGCAAGCGAAGAAGCTCCAACCTGCTACAGAATTTTAAGACAATCAACTTTGTTATGACCGAGTTACTGCAAGGCCAATATTTCCAAACCAGAGCACCTAGGGTTGGACTTCCAAACACAAACTGAGCAACCTAAACGGTAGGGGCTTCATTTACAAAGGAATGCCCAGTGCCCAGAAAACACTGGGGGCACTAGGTGCTCAGCATTGTACAGATCAAGCCATGTATATTTAGATGCCTCAGTAGCGGGGTTTAGGAGCTTAACCTCAGGCACCCGGGTTTGAACATTTTGGCCTCAGCTTGTAAATGCATATGAATGAATTCAATACATAGAAACTAGGGCTGTCAAGCGATTTAAAAAATTAATCTGTTAAACAATAACAGAATACAGGTTATTTAAATATTTGTGGATGTTTTCTGCATTTTAAATAGCTGGATTTCAATTACAACACAGAATACACAGTGTACAGTGCTCACTTTATATTTATTTTTTATTACAAATATTTGCACTGTAATAAATAGTATTTTTCAATTCACCTCATACAAGTACTGCTGTGCAATCTCTTTATCATGAAAGTTGAACTTACAAATTATACAAAAAAATAACTGCACTCAAAAATAAAACAATGTAGAGCCTACAGATCCTACCTCTTGTTCAGCCAGTCGCTCAGACAAACAAGTCTGTTTACATTTGCAGGAGAGAATGCTGCCCACTTCTTATTTACAACGTCACCTGAAAGTGAGAACAGGCATTCACATGGCACGGTTGGAGCTGGTGTGGCAAGATATTTATGTGCCAGATGTGGTAAAGATTCATATGTCCCTTCATGCTTCAACCACCTTTCCAGAGGATGTGTGTCCCTGCTGATGATGGGTGCTGCTCAATAACAATCCAAAAAGCAATGGTTGGGTTTTTCCTGAAAAATGGGATGTTTTAAAAAAAGTTATCAAAACCATCAGCGGCACGGTTAGCGAGATATTTTTGGTTATGCCAAACCTGGGTTTTTGGGGACCAAACCAGCTTATCCAAAATTTTTTGATAAAAGTTTGAACCCTTTGGAAAAGCAGCTGGGCCTATTTTTGAACCCTTTGGGAACAAAACGACGTCGACATTTTGAAACGGTCTCAAAACGAGTTTTGCATTTTTTGCCCGCTCTCCGTTGTGGGCGGAGGGGAGCAGGCAGAGTTGGAGGGCAATGCAGGAGAAATGGGATGGTGCTCTCTGCCCTGTGTCACACAAGATGATCTAGCGGGCCGTAAAACTCTATGATATAGTGGCAACGCTCGAAGAATGAGGCCAGGCCACAGGTGATTTTGGTTCCCCACCCTGAGATCCTGTAAAGGAACCTGCTTGTCAGAAAGTGCTGAGGCCCTGCCCGCTGGAAATCAGCCCCCTTCATGGTGTCTCTCCAGGGACCCAAGAACCCAGATTCCCCCAAATCACTCGGGACTTTTTGTGAACTTTGGCCTGAATGCGTAACACCTGCAGGGAGGGCAATGGGGGAGGTGATGGATTTGGAAAGAGGGCTTGGGAATAGCAAACCCAACGATGGCTGGGAGTACCCAGACCCTCTCTGGCTCAGGCTGAGGATACAGGGTCCTGCCTACGCTCTGATCTGAAGTGAGCCACCGTGGAATGGATTGCTGACGACAATACACAGCGTGATCAGCCCCGAGGGAAAAGGCCCCACCTTGCTGGGGGAATTAGTCAGTAGCATCCAACCTGCTTGCAGTGTGCGTGAAGCCAGCAGCTGGAGCTCTCCCACGGACCTACCACCGATTTCCCCTGTGTGCACTCCAGCATCTAGAGCCTAGCGTACATGTGTGGCTGGAGAGAAGCAGCCCGAGGATCCTCTGCCTTGGACAGCGACCACTCAGCACAGCCTCCCGCAACCCTTGGATCACTAGCTAACCCCCAACTATTTAATGCCTTGGGCACTGGCCAAACCAGGGTTCCAACTGGGCCGCGAGAAGGTGCGGTACTAGGACCAGGGACCTGGCTGAGATTCTTGCCATCAATTAATTTCAACAGGCCCTGTCTGTTTGTCAGGAGCCCCTCGATTCCTGCAGCCTGGCTCTGCTCCGGGCTGGATTAATGCTTAAGCATGTGCCTCGGGCCCAAATTCATGCAGGGAGCCCAACCTGAGCAGCGTGGCTCCCCCCAGTGGCCTGATCAGCCTTGCCCCACTTCTAGCAGCCTGTCCCTTCTGCGCTGCCTCGCTCGGCGACAGCCTCAAGGCCTGCACCAGGGATGGGAAGCTGCGGAGAGTTCCTGCAGGGGGTGGGGAGGAGCCGGCCAGGAGAGCGGCGGTGGGGAGCACTGCGGGGGTGGGAGGTGGACACAAGGTGGATAACAGGGCAGTGTCTGTGCAGCAGGAGCCAGTGGCCAGGGGTGCTGGAACAATTTTTATAGTGGGGGTGCTGAGAGCCATTGAACCAAATTGTAAACCCTGTGTATGATGGAAACCACTTCAAGCCAGGGGGTGCAGCAGCACCCCCAGCATCCCCAAGTTCCAGCACCTATGCCAGTGGTTGAATAGCCTGGATAGGAGAGGGTTAACTAAGCAACAGCCGAGCAGCAGGAGCAGGCCCTGGGTTAACAGATCACTTGTGTAGCTGCGCTGGTCAGGACATAGGGATCATTTTGCCTGCCACTGAAATGCAGCCACTTCTGGGGTAGAACACAGTAGCTCTTCAACAGCACACAGCAACAATGCACAACTCTTCAGGGCAGGCAGGGAATATAAATGCATCCACAGTGCGGGAGCATCTCGATTAACTGTGTGCCTAGCCCCAGGGATGGGTTAAGCCAGGCCTGGCTCTGATGACGCGTTCACCTCCCCCTCTGGCAGTTCCTGCTCACTCACTCCCTTGTACTGGGGGCCAGAGCGGGAGGCAGGGGAACCAGGGTCTCAGGCCAAGAGCAGTATTGCTGGCTGGCAGCGGAGAGCCCCACAAACAGGAGGCACAACAGCGCCACCTTGTGGACATGGGCTACAATCCTTCCCTCCATGCAGTTGCTCATGCAGATCACAGTAGGAGTTTTGCACACATCAAGGAAACACCAATCCGTTTACCTCTTGTTAAATATAAGTGAGCTGTGATCCTCAGCGGGTTCTTTTAACTCACAAGCAAGGTCCTAAGTGGCTGTTGCCCAGCTGTCTAACTGATCTGCCCTCTCCCTCCTCATTGGTGAAATTCCCCACTGTGCAGAGAGACCTTTGCAATAGTTAAATCTCTCTTAAGACCTATTTGAAAGGGTTGAGGAGGGGATAAATGGTGCCCGGGGCTCATGGTGGCTCTGCACTGGAGTGAATTTCACCCTGAAATCCCAGCCAAAGATTAGCGAAATCAGTAGGTGTGGGGAAGGCTAGGGAGGTAGAAGGGACAGCAGCTGTGGCAGGAAGGAGACGAGAAAATGGATCCGTCCTTGTTTTCTACCTCGTCCCATGATCTGATGCATGTTTCACTCCAGAGGGGGTGCCTTTCAGTGCTTGGTAATGCCATCCCTATGTGCATAGTCGTAAAGTGCTGTGGGACCCTTCAGAAAGAAATGTCCTATATATCTGTAATATGACACGTTATCCAAAGACGCCTAAGCACAACACACACTTTACAGAATGATTACAAGCAAAGTGTTACCAAGTGTCATAGGGATCATTTTGCCTGCAACTGAAATGCAGCCACCTCTGGGGCGGAACGCAGCAGCTCTTCAACAGCACACAGCAACAATGCACAACTGTTCAGGGCAGGCAGGGAAGAATACTGCACCGAGTTAAACGACAAGGAAATATTCAGCTAGGAAACTGACAATGGGCTGGGAAAAGTCTAATGTTAGCTGCTGAACTCCAGGCTCCCAGATCACAGGCATTCGTGCAGTTACAGCCCTGTCCCAACTCGCTCTGTTCTGATGGTTTAAACCATTAGAAGCACAGGGCTACACTGTGCACAGGTGAGACGTGGGCCCTCAAGCGACTTTCCCCTCCCTTGTGTCCCTGCGTAGGTCCCAGCACCAAGCAGGTTGGTGAATGCACAGACTGTGCTAGTGTGATGCCAACTCTGGCATGAGGCACCCCCCCAAGAAGGTGAAAGTGCATACAGGGCTCCTCCCCCTCCCCCCATGTGCTGGCCAGGAAGAACCATACTGCTGCAGGATCCATGCGGGACTCCTGGTGGAAGCCCTCCTGCAGCTGTGCAGGGGTGGGACAGAATTGACCAGGTATCACGCGAAGGCTCAGCCACAGAAACATCAGCTCAGAGACGAGCCTTTGCGGGTCCCAGCGTTTGCAAAAGGAGAAGAGCAGCAAGTGCAAAGGGGGCCAGCCTCTGCCCGAGCGGGGCCCCTGGCAGCTCTGAATTGCCAAAGGCATCTCACAGGGGCATTTATTTTCAGCGCTCCCACCGTGGACGTGCACACACGTCTCACCGGCCATGACTGTGTGGCCCTTTTGAGGGATGGAGCCTCTGGGGTGAATTAGGAAGCTTGAGTCCCTCTTCTGGAGGGGGACTGAGGATGTGCCCAAGCCCATTGTTCTCAGGAGTGGGAGAAGTCTCCCCTGCAGGCCCAGGGGTGAGGAGGAGTGTGGCTAGACACGGCTGCTCCCTTCAGTTTCCTCCTTTCCCACTCGTCCCATAAAGGGCTGGCCAGCCAGTCTGCTAGAGGAGTTTAGTGCCTGATCCCAGCAGCCTCCCCAACCCTCCCCTTACTGCAGACAGAGTTCTGAGAGTGGCCTTAAAGCCCCAGATCCAACTCCCATGGAGCTGCCCCCCTCCAGCAGCAGCCCCCCCACAACGCCCCCAGCCTTCTGCCTTCCATCAGGCCCTTCCAGCATGAATAGTGGAGGCTCTAACATTGCTGATTGTTTGGCTGTTTTAATCCCTCTCCCTCCCTCTGTAGCTCTTCAGGGCTTTTCTGGTGGTTTTATACAGTACCAGGCACACAGCAGGGCTCTGCGCATACATAGAAATGTTAGTGTTTGAGCCAGGGGAAACCAGGGGCTTAGCAAGGAGGGACTGGAACCATTTCTTGTATTGGGCCCCTCCTGCTCCTTCATGTTTTAAAGTCTCTTTATAGTATGACTTTACATTCCCCTTGATTCTATTGTAAACTGGATAGGGCAGGGAATAGTTAGCCACAATTTGTCCATTACATATGTAAGCAGGGTCTGAATGAATTTCCCCCTGACAGCTAGCTGGGAGGGGGAGAGACTTCAGGTACAAACTGTATTTACACCTACTCTGCTTAGATATCCAGCAGATAGAGCGGTGTTGCTCAAAGTAATCAACTTTGGCTGGTGATGGGTTACAAATAGTTAGTATTGAATGCAGGGGTAGTGAAATGCTGTTATCCATGTTGTTGTCTTTATTGTATGAATAAAGGGGAGCAGAACTGAGCTTAACCTGTCCCAATTGAGGGGGCCACCCTCAGCTGAAAGGACCTCATTAAGCCAGGGGCTCGAAAACCAGAGCTGTGTGAAAGTAAGATAGGTAAGGACGAATGTCCCAGCCGGGAGGTTTCAGAGTAACAGCCCTGTTAGTCTGTAGGGTCCCTGGTCTGGTTTAACCTGTTCCTGCCTGCTGTTCAAAGAAAGAACTAAATAGGCTTCATTGGGAGCCTCTTTGTTATTTTAAAATGCTTAATGAGAGCTGAAATCACTCATGGTAGGACCTTAGAGACTAACCAATTTATTTGAGTATGAGCTTTCGTGAGCTACAGCGAAGTGAGCTGTAGCTCACGAAAGCTCATGCTCAAATAAATTGGTTAGTCTCTAAGGTGCCACAAGTCCTCCTTTTCTTTTTGCGAATACAGACTAACACGGCTGTTACTCTGAAACCTGTCATGGTAGGACCGTGTTTCTGCCCAGCCTGCTAAGAGCTAAACATCACAAGGAGATTGACCTGCAGAGGCTACAGCAGAGAAACAGGCAGCAGCAGAAGGTGACTGAGGGGCAGCCAGTGGAATGAGCAGCTGGCAGGGCAGCCAGCCAGAGCAAGTGCTCAGAGGGTGGAGCAGGCAAGGTGCCCTCTTCCTCGGGTGGGAAGTGAACTCACACAGATGCACCTCCAAACGCTCTCTGACCAAGGACAACCACTGTGAGTGTGGCAGGGTGAGGGAGCAGAGGAGGGCACAGTCAAGGAACTTTTGATTGTAGAACTCAAGAACACCAGGCAGAAGACTCTGCCCCACGCATTCTGGGGTTGGGGTCCTGCTCACAGTTTTAGGTTTAGGAATCCTGCTTGTGGCATTTTCCCTAATTAATGTCAGGTGACTTCCCTCCTTTCATTAAAAATTTCTTTTCTACATTCAGACTCTGTGCTTGTGAGTGGGGAAGCATTGCCTCTCAGAGGGGCCCAGAGGTGGTGTGTAATTTTCCCAGGTTACTGGGTGGGGGCTCAAGCCGGTTCCATGTTGTATTGTTGAAAAGGAACCTCTAGATGTTGAACTTGGCCCTGGATGCTGCTGGCTCCACCTGGCTGAAGGGTTATACATACTTACCGTGATATAATAATCAATAATCCACAGAGTGTGTGCTATTGGTGTGGGACTCACTTCACTCACCTCTTTGTCTGTTTGCAGGGATTCCTCTGGTGGCAGTTTCCTTCCTCTTTTGTGGAGGCACCCGCTGGGAAAGGCCTGCTTTGTGAAGGTGGCTTAATTGGGGAAGAGGGGAATTGAGGCTCAAAGGGAGAGGGCTTTCTGGGAAATGTAGTCTTAGGCTGAAAGCTCAACTATGGGAAACGGACATAGGGGCCTGATTTGATTCTCAGTTACACCGCTGTAAATCTGCTGTAACTGCATCAACCTCAGTGGCATGCGTGAGTGCAGAATTTGGGTCTCTAACTTGATGAAGGCACTTTCCTGGAATTAAAGAGGTGTGGTTTTAGTTCACACTATCACCAGGTTGCATCATCACTGGGTTTTGTGGTCTGCTACCATCCAATTTGTAAATTCTCAGCCCTCTTTATGAATTACACCTGTGTGTTTTGCTGCGACAGTAAGGCATGCGTCTATGCCAACGGTCTCTACGTAAAAGAATAAATGGACACAAATCAGATGTCAAGAATTATAACATTCATAAACCAGTCGGAGAACACTTCAATCTCTCTGGTCACGCAATCACAGACATGAAGGTCGCTATCTTAAAACAAAAAAACTTCAAATCCAGACTCCAGCGAGAAACTGCTGAATTGGAATTCATTTGCAAATTGGATACTATTAATTTAGGCTTAAATAGAGACTGGGAGTGGCTAAGTCATTATGCAAGGTAGCCTATTTCCTCTTGTTTTTTCCTACCCCCCCCCCCCCCCCCAGATGTTCTGGTTTAACTTGGATTTAAACTTGGAGAGTGGTCAGTTTGGATGAGCTATTACCAGCAGGAGAGTGAGTTTGTGTGTGTATGGGGGTGGGGGGGATGTGAGAAAACCTGGATTTGTGCAGGAAATGGCCCAACTTGATTATCATGCACATTGTGTAAAGAGTTGTCACTTTGGATGGGCTATCACCAGCAGGAGAGTGAATTTGTGTGGGGGGGTGGAGGGTGAGAAAACCTGGATTTGTGCTGGAAATGGCCCAACCTGATGATCACTTTAGATAAGCTATTACCAGCAGGACAGTGGGGTGGGAGGAGGTATTGTTTCATATTCTCTGTGTATATATAAAGTCTGCTGCAGTTTCCACGGTATGCATCCGATGAAGTGAGCTGTAGTTCACGAAAGCTCATGCTCAAATAAATTGGTTAGTCTCTAAGGTGCCACAAGTACTCCTTTTCTTTTTGCGAATACAGACTAACACGGCTGTTACTCTGAAACCTATGATATCCAAGGTAACTCAGCCAATCACCACCCTTACTGTACAGCTAATCTGCATGCAATAATTTCATTGGTCGCATGAGGGAGACTGCAGAGAGGGTGGATTACCTGGCCCAACTGCCCATTCAGCATAGCATAGACAAGAAGCCCAAACACACACACAGCCCCTCATTGCAGCATGTACCCACCCCCTCCCAATTTGCCACCTACACAAATCTTCCAAGGGTGTCACTCTGTTTGGATGTCACGCTGACGCCCAGCATGTCAGCGGAGTCAGCATGAAGCGATGCAAACAGCCACCGGCCGGGCTGAGAGCTCTTTTGGTTACAGTATCACCAGGTCCAAACACCACTGGGAGACTTCAGTGGAGTGTTGGCGTCCAAAGGGTCCCTGGCAGTTGATCAGACAAAGTGGGGTAACAGCCATGTGGGGTATCAGAAGGTGTGCTGGGGGCAGCCCCGTGCAAAAACTTCAGGGCACATGTGTGAACAGCAACACTGTCCCTGCAGCCCACCACATGGACATGAGCCCCCCATTATTGGTGTTGTGTACACACAAGACGTTACAAAGTACACCCGGGTGACAGCATGGGTTTTCAGCTATTAGTCTATATTTAAGCGCCTGACTGGAAGTGGCCTGGCTGTCAGAGGTGCTAAGCATGTCTATCTTCCACTGACTGTAAAGGTAGTCGGGTTTGCTCCAGGGTGGATAAAAATCAATTTAAAAAAAAATCGGATTTTTAAAATTTAAATCGGATTTTTTTGATAAAATGCTTTTTGAGGGGAAAAAACCTATCTAAAGATAGTTTTAATTAAGATACATTATAGCTCAAAGATATCTCATCATGGAATAGGGATTATAAATTCTAATTCTATGGTATGAGACAACATATTCATGGAATGTTTAAGGAAAGTTTTGTAAATGAGTTCCAATAGTTCATGGATTAGGGACCCAATTTTATGAGGTTCCAGAGGCTTCTGTATAGATTATTTAGGTTAATCTTTCTATCTACCCTGTGGGACTCAGTACTCAGTCTAGAAGATACCATTAGAGATGCTTAGTTTTGCTGTTGAAGAAAAAAATACATAACGTTGTTGTTTTAGTTAAATAAAACAATTTAAATGTCTGTCTGGTGATGTTCTCCTCCTAATGCAGCATGGCAAGAAAATCCTTCCAATATTAATGATTAACCTGTTGAATTGGAGATAGTTCACCTCCCAATGACTTCATAAATATCTGCTTCAATTACCTTTGGTAAATGAAATAACCAAACAATCATTCATTTTCAGATATAGCTGTAAAACGAATCTGAAAAGTTTTCAAAATAAATCACTTTAAAAATGTATAGTGTGTACCTTCTAAAAATGAAACCTACATCTATCTCTGAGTTGTGAAGAATATGTATTGAGGTTATAACAACCAATAAGAATGCACTTTTATGTAGAAATCCATGATAAACTCGAGTCTTCCTGACTAGTGATTTAAATCAAATCCACCCTGGTTTGCTCAGCACCTCTGAAAGTTGGACCGCTTTAGTTCCTGTGCCTAACCATGGGCCCCCAATGAAAATGTCGACGCTGCTGCCCACAGGGCAGGCCGTGATGCCTGAGCTGATTTCACTTTCTCCGCTAGATGGATTTGCTGCCCTTTTTGAGTGTCCCCTTGAAATAGCCTCAGGGGTCGGAGGGCAAGCAGCCCATTTCCCCATCTCTGGTGGCTTCAGGGGAACAGGCAGCAGAGCAGCTCCCCCGCTGCACCTTCTGGGGTATCTCCACCTCACTCACTCCTGCAGGTGTAGGGGTGGTGAGGGTCCCTTCCTGCCCCCTCCCCATCTCAGAGCTCCATCCTGTCTGGGAGGGATGCAGGGGCTTTTCTGCCACCCCCTTTCTTCTGCCTCCATGAGTATGACCAGGGTCTTTGCCTTGAAGGACTTTACCTGTCTTTTTCCCCCATGTGGGGAGGGAGACTTCTTTCTCCTGTTTGCTCCCCTTCCCTATGGGGCAGAGGGGCCGCAACACGAGGGCACTCGGTTTCCTCCTGTGACTCTCCTGCAATGGAGGCATAGTGGGAGGGAGTGTGGCGTGGGGGCCCAGCAGTGCGATGGAAGCATACAGTACCGTCATGAGAGTTTGCTGGCTGTAAGCTCATCAGGTAGTCCAGGCAATTCCTCCAGTACAGCGATGCCACCAACACCTAAAGGAAAATGCCCAAAGTCTCATGGCTTTCAGAAGGCCCCCACAGCATGCTGTCCCTGCTTCTTCCTCTGCGACCGCCTCTTCGGCACGTAAATAAAAATTTGTGGGGGGTAGAAGGATGAAATCACCTGGAGCTGCAGCTACTCCTGTCAGGGCTACCATGCAGCTCGCTGGTAGTAATAGGGCCGCAGAATGTAGCACTGCACAGATTCAGAGGCTGCCGGGGAAGCCCCCCCAGGGGCACATGAATTACACTGGTGGCCTCTCCTGCCCCTCGAGCAGCCCAGAATTAGGGCACAAAAGGGGTGCATAGAACAGAGTCTCACACAGTGTGGGGGCAGGGATCCACTGTCACTGGAATGCTGCTTTTCTGGCTTGAGAAAAGGAGTAACCTTTAACCACCGCAGCTCTTACCTGGACCCGAGCCACATTCTCCAGCAGGTCTGTCTGTGCCATGGCCGACTGTCTTTCAGGAGGAGAAGAGTTCTGGGGACTGGAAAGTTAGACCTTGACACCGTGTGGCTCGTGGCCAGGTACACAGTGTAAGGGTTTGCTCTCAGATGAGAAGGATGCTCCCCAAATCTAGTCCTCCCCGCACATTCCCTTTCCCCATTGAGTGAATGTTTATTAGTGTAATCGGGTGTGCATACCGGTAGCTGTTTACTGACTTCACCTTAAGATCATGCCCATGACTTGGCTTGAATTAAAAGTTTGCAGAGAAATCAATTCGAAATGGAAGTTTATTGAAAAGAATCTAAAACTGAATAACCCAATCCATACAGTAGCCCTTGGGTTTGTGAAAGGGTTATGGAAGACCACGATATTTGGAACTGAGGGCGTTCAAATAAAATATATGCAATTTATTTATAGAAGGTACAATCTGTACAATTTTGGCTTTTTTTTTTTTTTAACTGCATGTTTGGACTGCTCTTTGATCTGGTACAGCATGACACTTGGATGCTTTTGGTATACAAAGACATTTTCCCAGCCCATTTTAACACATAATACACCACAAAGTTTTATGTAATAAAGTGCAATACTGGATTCTTTGTGAGGAATGAAATGATTGATGGAAATAGCAGGCATTAAATCAAAGACAGCTCCTAGACCAACGAGGCTGACTGTAAAGTGCTGATCTGTCCCCCCAAAAAACAAACAAACTAATTTAACTTAAAACTTCTATTCATGTTACTGAAGTGGAAAAGACAGCAACATTTACAATGGAATGTCAATAACTCCACTCCCAAATCTGCTTTAAAAGTAAAAGAGATCCAAATAAATGATGTAAGAAAAGATTCTTCTGTGGATGAGGAATAAAGCCTACTTCTATCATTTTGTTTCTTAAGAGAAAGAAAAACTGACCTAAAAGGATTACAAATATTAAGACATTTTGGTCCTGATACAATATGATGAAATTAAAAAGGCCGTAAAAACTCATCTTTCCTGTCATTATGGCTTGCTTGTCTGTAAGAAATAGACAAGATAGTTTGTGTATTGTGTAACTTTCCCTAGGAGCTAGTTCAGTGGTCCCCAAACTTTTTCACTTGCACTCCCCCCCCCCCCCCCCCCCGGGAGGAGCAGGAGGTAAGTGGGGCAGGACAGGGGAGAGGGAGCTGCGCTCCAGAGGTGGGGGGGGGGGGTGAATGGGGCTGGGCAGGGGAGGGGGAGCCACACTCCGGAGGTGGGGGGAGGTGAGTGGGGCATGAGGGGGAGGGGCAACTGCACTCCGGAGGTCGGGGGATGACTAGGGTAGGAGTGGGAGGGGAAGCCGTGCTCTGGAGGTGCGGGGAGGTGACTGGGGCAGGACCGGGAGGGGGAGCTGTGCTCCAGAGGTGGGGGGAGGGAGGGGCAGGGAGCCATCCCTGAGTGCTCCTCCGGGCTCCAGCAGCGGCAGCACCTGCTGCTCTTCCTGCCCCCCGGTGGCAGAGGCCAGTTACTGCGAGAAACCAGACAGTGTCTGGGCGGTTGGACCTGGGCTGGAGCAGAGCTGGGGGCAGAGCGAGGCTGGATGGTGCTCCCCCCCTACCCCCCCAGATGTTCCTCTGCACCCCCCTGGGGGGCACGCCCCACAGTTTGGGGACTACTGAACTAGTTAAAGGGGCCAGATTGGCTTTTCCATTTCCCCTCTCCCAATTATCAATGAAAGACTGGGGTTGATACTTGGCAACGTAGACTACACCCAGCTGGAAGTGAGACAGCAGGCACTGGGTGGTGCAGCCATAATCTCCGCCTGCCCAAGGAGGATGGGATTCGCTGTTTTGGAAAGACTGGACATTTTCTCCTTCCAGCTGCTCTACAGCCAGTGTACAAACCTGGGCCCACTGTGCATACAAACGACCATGTACATTTACACCACTTAGAATCATAGAATGTCAGCATTGGAAGGGACCTCAGGAGGTCATCTAGTCCAACCCCCTGCTCAAAGCAGGACCAATCCCCAGTTTTTGCCCCACATCCCTAAATCGCCCCCTCAAGGATTGAACTCACAACCCTGGGTTTAGCAGGCCAATGCTCAAACCACTGAGCCATCCCTCCCCCCGTTTATCCACTTTTCTGAGATGCCACCACAGATATGTGATTAAAGGAGACTTCAGTGATGATGAATTTCTAAAACCAAGCAAGTAAATCGAAGAGGCATATTGCTTGGTGGGACCAATCTGCCCATCTCTGGGGGTGCGCAACATCCCCATGTAAACAAACAGCATCAGGGCATCCCACTCTGGCTGTCACAGAATGTACCATATGCCCAGTGCTTTCACACCGGCACAAACCACTTTAGTATTGGCTACAAATGATGCCTCGTGTGAGGAAAAGAATCATTTTGGTTCCCAAAAAGGCACCTTGTTTAACATTGAAAACATAAGACTGGCCCCTTCAAGTGTGATGCATGCATAGTTCATACACTCTTGCAGATGGTATATATACTATATATATTTTATATTCACATATATGGCTCCAGAAGAAGACTCCTTGAGAAGCTAGACATTGGTGAGTTTGCTACTGCTGAGTAGTCTCACAGCAATGCTTCCTGAAATGCCACTGGATTTTTTGTTCCCCTTGTCTTGGAGATGAAGGGTTTGCTGTGACAGACGGTCATCAGGGTCACCAGTTAGGGCCACCTGGCCCAGGAACTCGTCACTTATAATGTTATGGTTCCAGACCTAGAGAAACAAAACACAAAATGGGTGCTGTTCCTGTTGGGTCACATGCAGGCTTTCTGCTGCAACCTATTCTGCATGTACAAACATCTGTACAGGGTATATGGGATGCCTTTATCATTCTATTCTTGCTGTTATTGATTAGTTCTCTTGCAGTAGCACCGAGAGGCCCCAGATTAGATCAGGGCCATATTGTGCTGGGTGCTGTACATACGAGAAGCAAGACAGTCCCTGAGCTGAACAGCTTACAGTCTAAATAGACAAAACAGACAAAGCGTGGAAGAAAGGAAGTATAGTTATCTCCGTTTTACAAATGGGGACTTGGGACACAAAGAGACAAAGTGACTAAGTGACTTGCCCAAGGGCGCACAGGAAACCTGTGGGGACCAGATCTCCTGGAACTTAATCTCTAGACCAGCCTCTCTCTCCACCTCTGCAGCTGGTGAATCTTGATCTTCCTCCACTTTCGAAATGGTCACTGGGCTAATCATTTTCCTGGGTGGATGAGTGGACTTTTTAACCCTTGTCACTGGCCATACAGAGGGTATTTTAATAATGATGTGATGACTTGTGTCCTTGCCTCTCCCAGGATTAGATACACACCTCCTCTGATCCCTGCGGGCTGGGGTCAGAACGACAGCATGGAAGCGTTGTTAGTGACTACAGGAGCTGAAAGGCAGTGAAGAACCAGACCCCACATTCCTTTTGTTTTTAGGGCTCCCTGAAGAGGCTATACTTGATGTGAAAAGTATCTGTAGTACCTCATAATGAGCCAACTCCTGAAGCCCTTACTGAGTTCTTATTACGGAATCCAAACTTGGGCAAACTCCCATTGACTTTAGTGGGAATTAGATCAGTGAAGAGCTTAGTAAAAAGGCTTGACAATTTGGCCACTAGTACCTACGCATTGTCTAAAGCACCAGACCTCCTTAAGCCCACATTTCTGCTTAAGACCTTGACAAATTAATACTTTTCACTTAACACGTTAAATAATTGAGCCTCACAATCCCCCAGGAAGCAAGTATGAGTATCACTGTTAGACCGGGAAACTGAGTCACAAAGTATTAAGATGAAATAGCCAATGCTGCCCTGCAGATCAGGGAATAGAACCTGAGTCCCGCTGGCTCCCCACAGACTGGCCTTCTAGTCACCTGCACAATGATGGGTTGTCCTGCCTTCTTGCGATAGAAGAGACCTTTCACATCAAACTCTGGAGCCAGGGTGTTTTTCTGCGCTGGAGATCGAATTTTTTTCCCTTCGCACTTTATGATCACGTACGGGTCTGCTCCTGGGGAGAGGAAAGAGAATTTACCTCCTGCTGCAGCTAACATCGTTCCTCTTAGCCCTTGCTTGGGTCACTCCTGACAGTGGGTATTATAGTCTATAACCCACAAATGGCAGCAGGAAATCAAGTGAACTCCGTAAAATGGGGACAGTGATGCTCGCCCACCTACGCAATGTCCTTTGAGATCTACAGATGTCAGGGGTCAAGGTTCATTTGCATTATGCATGGTGTCACCTCGGATGTGGGCTAGTGGCTGAGCAAACCAGCTGGAGGTGGTTCCCAAACAGTGAAGTGACAACATCACTGTAACATACAAGCCCAGATGTTCCGAACTGACTAGTGATTTTGGGTGCCCAGCTTGAAACACTCTCAAGAGGCCTGATTTTCAGACAACGGATGCTCAGCACATTCTGAAAATCAGAGCTCTTGCAGGTGTCTCCTGCTGGGCCCTCAAAATCACTAGCTGCTTCGGAGCATCTTAGCTGCAGGCCGTTGCAAAAAATAGCCCCATAAACATGAACAGAAGAAAACACAGCACGGCCACATTGCAGTGCAATTGTTACCAGTGCAAGGACCTCGCTTCACTACTCAGTGAAAAGGATAAGCACGTAGAAGTGAGTGTTTGCTGTCTAGTTACACTCTGCATGATACCACCAGAGCTATTTAGCTCTTAGAAGGCAAGACCCTACAAAGTGGCAGCCACTTTCTGAGAGGGCTGAGCACCCTCAATGCCCACTGACGTCGGTGCAGTTGAGGGCACTCAACACCTTGCTGAATTGAGCCCACAGAGCATTTTTCATCCGTAGATCTCAAGACACTTTATAAAAGGAGGTAAGAACATAAGAACGTCCATACTGGGTCAGACCAAAGGTCCATCTAGTCCAGTATCCTGTCTTCTGACAGTGGCCAATGCCAGGTGCCCCAGAAGGAATGAACAGGTAATCTCAAGTGTTGCCCATTCCAAGCTTCTGGCAAACAAAGGCTAGGGACACCATCCCTGTCCATCCTGGCTAATAGCTAATGATGGACCTATCCTCTATGAACTTATCTAATTCTTTTTTGAACCCTGTTGTAGTCTTGGCCTTCACAACATCCTCTGGCAAGGATTTCCACAGATTGCCTGTGCACTGTGTGAAAAAATACTTCCTTTTGTTTGTTTTAAACCTACTGCCTATTAATTTCATTTGGTGCCCCCTAGTTCTCGTGTTATGAGAAGGAGTAAATAACACTTCCTTATTTCCTTTCTCCACACCAGCCATGATTTTATAAACCTCAATCCTATCCTCGCTTAGTCATCTCTTTTCTAAGATGAAGGATCACTGCCCCATTCTATAGATTGGGCAACTGACTTACCCAAAAGTTATAGGCAGACCTGGGGAAAGAACTCAAGTCTCCTACCTCCCAGGACATGCCTTAACCACTGGACCATGCTGCCACCTATAGGAACTTTGTAAGGGAAAGAGGTACCCAGGTTTCTACCCCACAGTCCACCAACTTGCACAATCTAGCCCTAAATGCAGAGGGCCAAAGGCTACCTTTGACTTGCAAGTGCAGTGTAATGTGGAGTCCGAGCCTTGTGCTGGATCACTGCATAATATGCTTTTATTGCTTGCGGGACAATCAAGGGACAAATTATCCCACCTCATTACTAGTTCTCAGTCTTGTCTAGGTACAAGGCTTCCTCACAGTGAGGGCCTTTGGAGATGGACCAAGCTGTGTTCGATCCCTGCAGTGCTTCCCACACATCTGCTCATTGATTGTAGTTTATCTCACAACCCCCACTTGCCTTTGGGATGAATCCTGGCTAAAACCGAGCTCTGGGTTCCACTCTCACAGGTGCCCATCAAGAGGAATGCCAGTGAAGCCAATGGAGCTGCACTGGCATCGAGGCAGTGCGAGAGGAGACTCGGGTCCTTGGCCTGTCCCACGTAGACACAGCCTTCTCGGAGCAACTTGTGAGGCTCACGGACAGCCGGTTGCTAACACCGGCCAGAAGTGACTCATTTGCTCTCACTACTTTGGTGGCTTGTGGGCTTTGGGTAAGGAAAAGCTCGATTTTACTCGAGACTGAGAGCAAACGACATTCACTCCATTGCTCAAGTCCCAAATCCCACCTCGGCGCCATGGGACTGGGGAGGCCACGGGGTGAATTCCACCCAGGATCGGTAACAATAATGGGACGGGGGAACGCTTCACGTGCGAGGTACGGCTAGAGGGTAAGGCCGGGTTTGTTAAGTAACCAGGCGTGTGTGCACTCAACATTGGACAAGACCCAGAAAGGAGACGGGCTCTGCCTTGAAGAGTTTCCAATCCAGCAGAGCAGACAGGACACAGTAGGGCCCCCAGAAGAGGAATACATTCGGAGGGGCTTTAGAAAAAACCGGTTACCTACCTCTTATAACTGTTGTTCTTCAAGATATGTTGCTCGTGTCCATTCCAAGTAGGTGTGTGCATGCCGTGTGCACGGTCGTCAGAAGGTTTCCCCCTAGCGGTACCCATCAGGTCAGCTGTGGAGCCCCCTGGAGTCACGCTTTCATGGCGGTGTATATAGGTCCCTGCAAACCCCCCACCTCTTCAGCTCCTTCTTGCCGGATACTCTGACAGCGGGGAGGCGGGTGGGTTGTGGAATGGACATGAACAACACATCTCGATCAACAATGACAAGAGGTAGGTAACCGTTTTTTCTTCCTGGAGTGCTTGCTCATGTCGATTCCAAGTAGGTGACTCCCAAGTCTTACCTAGGAGGCGAGGTCAGAGTTCACGGAATCGCTGATTGTAGCACTGTTCTGCTGAATGCTGCATCGTCTCTAGCCTGCGGCGTAATGGCAGTGTGAGACGTAAAGGTGTGGATCGACGGCCACATCGCTGCCTTGCAGATGTCTTGAATAGGAACTTGTGCCAGGAACGCACCTGAGGATGCCTGTGCCCTTGTGGAGTGTGCCGTCAGCACGGGGGAAGGTATCTCTGCCAAGTCATAGCATGCCAGGATACAGGACATGATCCAAGAAGAGATCCTTTGGGACCAGACTGGAAGCCCTTTCATCCGCTCTGCAATTGCAATGAAGAGTTGCAATGATTTTCGAAATGGCTTCGTTCTTCCAATGTAGAAGGCTAATGCTTATCTGACATCCAGGGAGTGGAGCATTCATTCCCTGTTGTTAGCGTGCAGCTTAGGAAAGAACACAGGAAGAAAAATATCCTGGTTCGCGTGGAATTGAGAATTGAGGCACAAGAGGTGTTCTCGTCCATCCTCCCTGTGGAAGGAAAAGGCCCGGGTAGAGACCGTCGAATCGTGGAAGTCAACGAATAGCTATGCAGGTGGTGTCGGAGAGAAGGCTTTGGATTCTTTGACCATGGGATGGTGTTCCATGAAGGAGGAGTGCTGGGCAGAGATGGGCTCCACCTAACGAAGAGAGGAAAGAGCATCTTCGCAAGCAGGCTGGCTAACCTAGTGAGGAGGGCTTTAAACTAGGTTCACCGGGGGAAGGAGACCAAAGCCTTGAGGTAAGTGGGGAAGTGGGATACCGGGAGGAAGCACGAGCAGGAGAACGCGAGAGGGGAGGGCTCCTGCCTCATACTGAGAAAGGGGGACGATCAGCGAGTTATCTCAAGTGCCTATACACAAATGCAAGAAGCCTGGGAAACAGGCAGGGAGAACTGGAAGTCCTGGCACAGTCAAGGAATTATGATGTGATTGGAATATGATTGGTGGGATAACTCACATGACTGAAGTACTGTCATGGATGGATATAAACTGTTCAGGAAGGACAGGCAGGGCAGAAAAGGTGGGGAAGTTGTATTGTATGTAAGAGAGCAGTATGACTGCTCAGAGCTCCGGTATGAAACTGCAGAAAAACCTGAGTGTCTCTGGATTAAGTTTAGAAGTGTGAGCAATAAGGGTGATGTCGTGGTGGGAGTCTGCTACAGACCACCAGACCAGGGGGATGAGGCGGACGAGGCTTTCTTCCGGCAACTAACGGAAGTTACTAGATCGCAGGCTCTGGTTCTCATGGGAGACTTCAATCACCCTGATATCTGCTGGGAGAGGAATACAGTGGTGCACAGACGATCCAGGAAGTTTTTGGAAAGTGTAGGGGACAATTTCCTGGTGCAAGTGCTGGAGGAACCAACTAGGGGCAGAGCTCTTCTTGACCTGCTGCTCACAAACCGGGAAGAATTAGCAGGGGAAGCGAAAGTGGATGGGAACCTGGGAGGCAGTGACCATGAGACGGTCGAGTTCAGAATCCTGACACAAGGAAGAAAGGAGAGCAGCAGAATACGGACCCTGGACTTCAGAAAAGCAGACTTCGACTCCCTCAGGGAACTGATGGGCACGATCCCCTGGGAGAATAACATGACGGGGAAAGGAGTCCAGGACAGCTGGCTGTATTTTAAAGAATCCTTATTGAGGTTACAGGGATAACCTCAATGTGTAGAAATCCCGATGTGTAGAAAGAATAGTAAATATGGCAGGCGACCAGCTTGGCTTAACAGTGAAATCCTTGCTGATCTTAAACACAAAACAGAAGCTTACAAGAAGTGAAAGATTGGACAAATGACCAGGGAGGAGTATAAAAATATTGCTCAGGCATGCAGGAGTGAAATCAGGAAGGCCAAATCACACTTGGAGTTGCAGCTAGCAAGAGATGTTAAGAGTAACAAGAAGGGTTTCTTCAGGCATGTTAGCAACAAGAAGAAAGTCAAGGAAAGTGTGGGCAACTGACTGAATGAGGGAGGCAACCTAGTGACAGAGGATGTGGAAAAAGCTAATGTACTCAATGCCTTTTTGCCTCTGTCTTCACGAACAAGGTCAGCTCCCAGACTACTGCACTGGGCAGCACAGCATGGGGAGGAGGTGACCACCCTCTGTGGAGAAAGTTGTCCTTGTTGACTATTTAGAAAAGCTGGGACTATTTAGAAAAGCTGGACGAGCAAAAGTCCATGGGGCCGGATGCGCTGCATCCGAGAGTGCTAAAGGAGTTGGCGGATGTGATTGCAGAGCCATTGGCCATTATCTTTGAAAACTCATGGCGATCGGTGGAGGTCCCGGACGACTGGAAAAAGGCTAATGTGGTGCCCATCTTTAAAAAAGGGAAGGAGGAGGATCCGGGGAACTACAGGCCAGTCAACCTCACCTAAGACCCTGGAAAAATCATGGAGCAGGTCCTCAAGGAATCAATTCTGAGGCACTTAGAGGAGAGGAAAGTGATCAGGAACAGTCAGCATGGATTCACCAAGGGCAAGTCATGCCTGACTAATCTAATTGCCTTCTATGACGAGATAACTGGCTCTGTGGATGAGGGGAAAGCAGTGGACGTGTTATTCCCTGCCTTTAGCAAAGCTTTTGACACGGTCTCCCACAGTATTCTTGCCAGCAAGTTAAAGAAGTATGGGCTGGATGAATGGACGATAAGGTGGATAGAAAGCTGGCTAGATTATTGGGTTCAACGGGTAGTGATCAATGGCTCCAAGTCTAGTTGGCAACCAGTATCAAGCGCAGTGCCCCAAGGATCGGTCCTGGGGTCGGTTTTGTTCAATATCTTCATAAATGATCTGGAGGATGGCGTGGATTGCACCCTCAGCAAGTTTGCAGATGACACTAAACTGGGAGGAGAGGTAGATACACTGGAGGGGAGGGATAGGATACAGAGGGACCTAAACAAATTAGAGGATTGGGCCAAAAGAAATCTGATGAGGTTCAACAAGGACAAGTGCAGAGTCTTGCACTTAGGACAGAAGAATCCCATGCACTGCTACAGACTAGGGACCAAATGGCTAGGCAGCAGTTCTGCAGAAAAGGACCTACGGGTTACAATGGACGAGAAGCTGGACATGAGTCAACAGTGTGCCCTTGTTGCCAAGAAGGCCAATGGCATTTTGAGATGTATAAGTAGGGGCATTGCCAGCAGATCGAGGGACATGATAGTTCCCCTCTATTCGACACTGACGAGGCCTATCTTGAGTACTGTGTCCAGTTTTGGGCCCCACACTACAAGAAGGATGTGAAAACACTGGAAAGCATCCAGCGGAGGGCAACAAAAATGATTAGGGGTCTGGAACACATGACTTATGAGGAGAGGCTGAGGGAACTGGGATTGTTTAGTCTGCGGAAGAGAAGAATGAGGGGGGATTTGATAGCTGCTTTCAACTACCTGAAAGGGGGTTCCAAAGAGGATGGATCTAGACTGTTCTCAGTGGTAGCTGATGACAGAACGAGGAGTAATGGTCTCAAGTTGCAGTGGGGGAGGTTTAGATTGGATATTAGGAAAAACTTTTTCACTAGGAGGGCGGTGAAGCACTGGAATGCGTTACCTAGGAAGGTGGTGGAATCTCCTTCCTTAGAAGTTTTTAAGGTCAGGCTTGACAAAGCCCTCGCTGGGATGATTTAGTTGGGGATTGGTCCTGCTTTGAGCAGGGGGTTGGACTAGATGACCTCCTGAGGTCCCTTCCAACCCTGATATTCTGTGATTCTATTATACATTTGGGAGAAAGGCCGGGTGCAGTCACAGCTGCACCCTGTCCTTATCGAAGTCCGTATATGGGGGTTCCAAAGTTAAGGCCTTAAGCTCAGACACCCTCTTGGCTGCCAGCAAGAATGCTACTTTCCAGGAAAGGCAGAGGAGGCAGCATGTTGCTAAGGGCTCTAAAGGAGGTCCCTTCAGCCTACAGAACACTAGGTTGAGATCCCATAGGGGAATTGGCTGTCTGAGGGTACAGCCTATCTAATCCTTTGAGGAAGTGGCCCACCATGCGGTTCGTGAAAACTGAGCGACCGACTGAACAGGGCTGGAAAGCTGAGATGGTGGCCAGGTGCACCTTTACTAATGACACCAACAGATCTTATTGTTTCAGATGCAGCAAATAGTGCAGGATAAAGGGAATCAGTGACTGTAAGGGCGGAGTGTCTTTTTGTAATGCCCAAATGGAGAATCTTTTCCACTTGGCCAAATAAGTGGCCCTGGTGGATGGCTTTCTGCTGCCAAGGAGGACCTCTCAAACAGGGTCTGAGCATGTGAGCTCCGAAGGGTTTAGCCATAGAGTTTCCATGCCACAAGACTGAGAGACTGCAGATCAGGATGCTGGAGGCGGCCGTGGTCCTGCGTGATCAAGTCTGGGACCAGGGACAGGGTTATCGGCAAGTCCACTGACAGGTCTAGAAGCATGGTGAACCAGCGTTGGTGTGGCCACACTGGTGCTATTAAGATCATTGATGCTCCCTCCTGTCTGACCTTCAGCAGGACCTTGTGTACAAGCAGGAAGGGTGGGATAGCATATAGTAGGTGGTCCTTCCAAGGGAGGAGAAAAGCATCTGTGAATGAGCCCAGGCTGTGATTCAGGAAGGAGCAAAACTGGTGACACTTCCTGTTGTACTTTGTTGCAAACAAGTCTATTTGGGGAAACCCCTACCGATGGAAGATGTTGATCACAACCTCCAGGCGGAGGGACCACTCATGATTGTGAAATGACCTGCTGAGATGATCGGCCAGTTCGTTCTGGGAACCTGGGAGATACGATGCCTCTAGATGTATCGAATGGGCGATGCAGAAGTCCCACAGCTTGAGGGCTTCCTGGCACAGGGGAGAGAAGTGAGCACCATCCTGCCTGTTTATATAGAACGTTGCTGTTGTGTTGTCGCTCAATACTGATATACATACGCCCTCCAGATGGGCCTGGAACGTCTGGCAAGCAAGGGGGACCACTCTTAGTTCCCTGACATTGATGTGAAGTGAAAGTTCTGCCTGGAACCAGAGGCCCAGAGTCCTGAGTCTTCCTAAGTGCGCCCCCCAGCCCATCACTGATGCGTCCGTTACTAGATACAGCGAGGGATGGGGCCCTGAGTAGGGGACTCCCGTATATACCCCTTGTGGGTCGAGCCACCACCTGAGGGACTGAGTGTGACCAACTTGTCTAGGTGGTCTCGGTTCGGCCTGTACACTGAGGCTAGCCAAGCCTCAAGGGGTTGGAGTCGCAGCCTGGCGTGCTGTACTACATACATACAAGCGGCCATATGGCCAAGCAGCCTCAGGCAATTTCATGCCGAAGTGGTCAGGTATCACTTGAGTTCCTCTATTATGGCGCCCATGTAGAGAAAGCGAGTTTCCAGAAGGAATGCCCTGGCTTGGTGCCTTGCATCAGTCTTCACAGCTGAGGATGTGAGGGAGATTCCCAAACCTGAGCCATTCTTTTTAGGTGACAAATCTTAGGAACTGTCCCAGACTGAGGGGTCATTAGAGGAGGTTTTGGAACAAATTGATAAACTAAATAGTAATAAGCCACCAGGACCAGGTGGCATTCACCCAAAAGTTCTGAAGGAACTCAAATGTGAAATTGCAGAACTACTAACTGTAGTCTGTAACCTATCATTTAAATCAGCTTCTGTACCAGATGACTGGAGGATAGCTAATGTGACGCCAATTTTTAAAAAGGGCTCCAGAGGTGATCCCGACAATTACAGGCTGATTTCAGTACCGAGCAAACTAGTTGAAACTATAGTAAAGAACAAAATTGTCAGACATATAGATGAACATAATTTGTTGGGGAAGAGTCAACATGGTTTTTGTAAATCATGCCTCACTAATCTACTAGAATTCTTTGAGGGGGTCAACAAGCATGTGGCAAGGGGGATCCAGTGGATATTTCTTGAATTTTCAGAAAGCCTTTGACAAAGTCCCTCACCAAAGGCTGTTAAGCAAGGTAAGCTGTCATGGGATAAGAGGGAAAGTCCTCTTACGGATTGATAACTGGTTAAAGGATAAGAAACAAAGGGTAGGAATAAATGGTCAGTTTTCAGAATGGAGAGAGGTAAATAGTGGTGTCCCCAAAGGGTCTGTACGGGGCTCAGTCCTATTCAACATATTCATAAATGATCTGGAAAAAGGGGTAAACTGTGAGGTGGCAAAATTTGCAGATGATACAAAACTACTCAAGATAGTTAAGTCCCAGGCAGACTGCAAAGAGCTACAAAAGGATCTCTCAGAACTGGGTGACTGGGCAACAAAATGGCAAATGAAATTCAATGTTGATAAATGCAAAGTAATTCACACTGGAAAACATAATCCCAACTATACATATAAAATGATGGGGTCTAAATTAGCTGTTACCACTCAAGAAAGATCTTGGAGTCATTGTGGATAGTTCTCTGAAAACATCCACTCAATGTGCAGCAGCAGTCAAAAAAGCAAACAGAATGTTGGGAATTATTAAGAAAGGGATAGATAATAAAGCAGAAAATATCATATTGCCTCTATATAAATCCATGGTAGGCCCACATCTTGAATACTGCATGCAGATGTGGTTGCCCCATCTCAAAAAAGATATATTGGAATTGGAAAAGGTTCAGAAAAGGGCAACAAAAATGATTCGGGGTATGGAACGGCTGCCATATGAGGAGAGATTAATAAGACTGGGACTTTTCAGCTTGGAAAAGAGATGACTAAGGGGTGATATGATAGAGGTTTATAAAATAATGACTGGTGTGAAGAAAGTAAATAAGGAAGTGTTATTTACTCCTTCTCATAACTCAAGAACTAAGGGTCACCAAATGAAATTAATAGGAAGAAGATTTAAAACAAACAAAAGGAAGTATTTTTTCACACAATGCACAGTCAACCTGTGGAACTCCTTGACAGAGGATATTGTGAAGGCCAAGACTATAACAGGGTTCAAAAACAAACTAGATAAGTTCATGGAGGATACATCCATCAATGGTTATTAGCCAGAATGGACAGGGATGGTGTCCCTAGCCTCTGTTTGTCAGAAGCTGGGAATGGCTGATGAGATGGAACACTTGATTACTGTTCTGTTCATTCCCCCTGGGGCACCTGGCATTGGCCACTGTTGGAAGACAGGATACTGGACTAGATGGACCTTTGGTCTGACCCAGTATGGCCGTTCTTACGTATGTTCTTATTTTCTTGACCGGAGTCTAGGAGAGCTCCAATGAACTCTATTCTCTGAGTTGGGGTTAAGGTCGACTTTGCCAGATTCAGGCCGAACCTGTGGAATGTCGTTTGAATTAGGCTCACATGGACCTCCACCTGGGCCCTGGAGCAGCCTTTGATTAGCCAGTCATTGAGGTACGGGAATACTTGCACCTGCCATTTCCGCAGGAAGGCTGCCACGACCTACATGGACTTGGTGAACACCCGAGGGGCTGCCGAAAAGGTGAAGGGGTGGGCTGTGAACTGTCAGTGGATATTGTTGACCACAAAGCAGAGGAACTATCTGTGGGACAGGATCATGGACATGTGAAAGTAAGTGTCCTTCAAGTTGAGGGCAGCGTACCAGTCCCCCGGATCCAGGAAGGGGACAATGGAAGCCAGGGAGACCATGCAGAACTTTATCTTCTTCATGAATTTGTTGAGGTTTCACAAGTCTAAAATAGGTCTGAGCTCACCCTTGGCCTTCAGGATTAGGAAATATCGGGAATAGAATCTCCTGCCCCTGAATTCTAGAGGGACCGCCTCCACCATCCCAAGTTGTAGGAGCGTTTGCACCTCCTGCATGAGAAGTTACTCGTGAGAAGGGTCCCTGAAGAGGGATGGGGAAGGAGGGTGGGAAAGCAGGAGGGAACAGAATTGGAGAGAATATCCCAATTCTACTGTGCTCAAGACCCATTGGTCTGAGGTGATTTGTGCCCAGGCGTGGTAGAAATGGGATAGACGATTCACAAAAGGAGGGGAAGGATCTGGGATCTGAACTGGTGCGTTGCCCTCAGGTGCACCTTCAAAAGTTTGGCTTCGAGGCTGAGGGCTGCTTTGCTGAGCCCTGGCCCTGGCTAGAGGAGGACTGAGAAGGTCTCTGTCTTTTTCTCCTGCACCGCTTTCTGCTATAGTCCTGTCTAGGAGGAGCTGGGTAGAAGTGAGGGGCAGTCTGCGGTTTAAAATGCTTCCTCCGGGGGGCTGGCATATGAAGCCCCAAGGACTTCAGAGTTGCCCGTGAGTCCTTCAGGCTGCGGAGCTTAGTGTCTGTTTGCTCCGAGAAGAGCCCTACGCAGTCGAAAGGCAAGTCCTGAATGGTCTGCAGGACCTCGTGTGGGAGTCCCGACAACTGAAACCATGAGCTCCTTCTCATGGCTATGGCTGTCGCCCTGGTATGGATTGCAGAGTCCGCTGAATCTAGGGAGGCCTGTAAGGAGATCCTCATGATGACCTTGCCTTCCTCAAGGACAGCAGCAAACTCTGAGCGGGAGTCTGCCAGAAGGAGCTCCTTAAATTTGGACATATTCCAAGAATTAAAACTATAGCGGCCAAGGACTGCCTGCTAGTTGGCAATGTGAAGCTGGAAACACCCCCACCCCCAATAGAATACACTTCGCCATCATCGCTACGAGGTCCCTTGCCGCCTCAAAGGTGTCCGGCATGGCAGGAAAGTCTAAATCCTCCTTCTGACACTTCTGCACTGGGGAGTCCACTAGAACCAGACTCGACGGACCTCCCTGCGAGGCCAGAGTCAACAGTGCCGGCTGAGTGGGAGCCGGAGCAGGGTGTCCCGGAGTGGGACACACCCCACTGGCGCCTCCTCGTTCCACTGCTTTAGTGGGAGAGCGACCTCTGTCGGCCTTCTTTCTTTTGTGTGGCATCGGCGAATGGGAGTGGTGCCGGGCACTCATACCGGAGGAGGTCTTCGAAGCCAGGGAGTGGCGGTTCCTAGGGTCCCTGGAGCCCAGGTCCTTTCTCAGAACCACAGCCTCTCTTACGGAGGCCGGTGCACTTCACACCAAAGTGCTGGGCTTGGGGTCGGATAAACCTGTGCTGACTGGGGATGAAGGGCTGACTCCATGAGGAGCCACGTCAGCCTAAATTCCCTCTCCTTTTTAGTCCTTGGGAAGAAGCCTCTACAGATTTTGCACTTCTCAGTCTGATGGGCTTCCCCCAGACACTTGAAGCAGGAGTCGTGTGGGTCTCCCTTTGGCATAGACTTCAGACAGGACCCGCACAGTTTGAACCCTTGAGACCGAGGCATGCCCCGATCCCCAGGAGGAGAATGTGGTGGGGGGAACCTCCAACTGAAACTTATCGAAACTAACTAGGAACTACTTGAACTAATACTAAGTTTTCAACTATTTACAGGTATAACAAGAAAGAGGCCACTAGGGGATCGCTTGCCATTGCAAGAGAAGAGCTGCTCCAACGACCGTCACTGGCGATAAGAAGGAACTGAAGAGGCAACGGGTTGGCAGGGACCTATATACACCGCCAGGAAGGCGTGACTCCAGGGGTCTCCACAGCCAACCCGATGGGTACCTCTAGGAAACAACCTTCCGATGACTGTGCACACACACACCTCCTTGGAATCAACATGAGCAAGCACTCGAAGAAGAAATGAGAATTACAGGATAGTTGGATTATTTCTTGGGGGCAACATGTGTCTCAGGGAGGGGCTTGAGGGCAGAGAGGGTGGTGGCTTGTTGGAGCAAGGCAAAGATGTCCCAATTTGATATGGACAGTGCCGATATGCGGGGCTTGTTCTCATATAGGTGCCTATTACCCTTCCCCCTGTCCCAATTTTTCACATTTGCTTTCTGGTCACTCGACTTGGGGCAGGCACTCTGTACACTAGGGGGCAACAAAGAGAAGAGGCTGCAGGTTGGAGTGGGAGGTGGGATGAGCACGGGTGGAGGAGGGACGGAGGGAGGGAGCAGGATGGTGTGGAGTCTTGAGGCTGAGAAGAGTTGAAGCTAGACGTGATGGGTGGCAGGGGGACCAGGGGGAGGCTCAAGGATGGGCATGTTACAGAGTCAGCCTGCCGGGCAAGGCAGTTAATTGTAGCAGCTGTGCACTGGCTGGACTGGAAGGAGGTGTCACGGGGGCTGCGGGCAGGCCAGACACAGGGTGAAGCAATCAAGTCAGGGCCCGGGTGACTGCGTGAGCTGCAGGGCCAGAGAAGAAGGATCCCACCATAACCAACATTTCCCCGTTAGGAAGCAGGCCCATGTCCCTGTGTTTGTCGTGGAGAATGAATCATTGTTTGAGGAGCAGAGCCGGCTGCAAGGTTAATGCTCTCACAAGAGCCTTTGGTAACTGCCAAGGAAACACAGCAAGGTGACAATGTTCCATCCAAGTGCACACTGGGAATGCTGAGGAACAAACCAATCCACTTCCCAAGGCCAGAGACTGAACTTCCTCATCTCTTGTTCCCAGAGAAAACTTGGCAGTGATTTACTGCCCCCCTACTCCGTAACTTTCCACTTCCCAGGGCTCCTTGCTTCCAGGATTAGAAACAGCTGCAGGATTTCGCAGCCATGCTTTCCAAACGCTTCTTTGGGAAGATCCATGAAAGCCTCATTTTCCACCAGCCAGAGCCAAATTCCACCCATAAATCACTGACCCCAAATGTCTGGGAAGGGTTGGGAGACAGGAGACACACAACTGCCCTGGGAACCACCAATGCACATGAATTGCTGAGTGTGGAGGACACGCTGCTGCTGGTATTGCTCTGCCCTGATCTCAGTGATCTCACATCTACTCAGAGGGCAGCATGCTTTGCGGCTTGAAGCAGTGGAACAGCTGGAATACAGCAGGGAAATGCCATTCCAGAGGCTGCAGGTGGCATCTTGGTGTAAAAGTCTCCACCTTGCAGCCGCCTAATCACACTGTACCTGGGACCCAGTTCTTCAGAGCCAAGATCTCGAAGGGTGTAGAAGAGGCTCTGTTGGTTGATTTCCTTCTCCAACAGAGCACGTCTTTAGAACAGCAGCATGGGATCCCAGGAAACTGGTTATCCGTGAAAACCAGAGCACAGGTGGGAATGAGGACGAAGGAGCCCTACACCATACGATCCAGATGTCAGGCTGGATTTCCCGTTCACATCACTGACTTGATCCCCCTGATTTCTAAAGGTTCGTAACCATGCTCATCGCCACAGTAGCGGAGTGCCTGAAAAAGGCTGGAAGGGGAAGCAATAGCCCGGAGATGATGTGACTTGCCCAGGAGCAGAGCTGGGACTAGAACCCAGCTCTCCGTCGTCTCAGACCAGCCCCCTAGTCAGCCCACTGACTCCATCTGCCAGTGAAGTGGAACTGCTCCTGGCTTACACCAGAGTAAGTGAGAGACGACTCAGGCTGATGGGTTCTATGAGTAGGGAGCCATCAAATCATTGGCTCTCCCCTGAGGAGAAACCTGCCTCGGATAAACCCCTCTACGCCCCTGCTGGAGAGCCCAGAAGGGCGCTGTTTGCAGCATTCACAGCACAAGGAAGGAGCCGTGTTAGTCTTGGAACAGCCGGTTTGCCACAAGGATCCTTCTCAAGGCCCTGCCAGGGACGCCCTTGATGCAAATTGCCTGGGAACTCATTACCGGTCAGGGCAAGAGAGGTGGTGAGAAGGGCTGTGATAGGATGAGTTCCAATCTGGAAAAGTCATGAACGTCCACAGCAGCTCCCGTGTTTCTTTTAAAAGCAGAACTAGCAAAAGCCACCCCTCTCCCCCCGCCCAGCCACTATTATCCTAGGGTTTCTTGATCCAGATGTAAGTGGTGAAACTGAGTGGAGGGGTGGAGGCCCCTTGCAAGGTCTCTCTCTTTAGCAGCCAAGAAAGGAGCTAGGACTCACCAGCACAACTCTGGGAGAGGGGGGGGGGGGGGGGGGGGGGCAGTACTGCTGTCTTCCTGATGAGAGGCCCTGAAAATGGCAAAGTGCCAAGAGAAGGTGCACGCCTCTGGAGAATCCACTGCCCATCCCCAAAGGATAGAGGAGGCGGGAGGCAAGCAGTTCAGTACCCTGGCAAGGGCCTAGACCTGATGCTTTAAAAAAGCCACATGAACCTCCCAGCACCCTCCCCACCATGCACCTGCCAGCTATGCAGAGATACATGCTCTGTAACCCTGTAACCACTTTGAGCCTGTGTAACTTCCCTTCTGGAATTGCAAAGGCCAGGCTTAGTGACGAACAGCGTCTGACCCTTTGTTTCGATCTCGCTAAACCATCCGTCTCCGTAACGCCTTGCAGCCCGTGATTTTGAGTGTGATTATGCACTGTGTAACGTGCTGCCTGTTATCTCTCGTACGCCTCCAGCCTTCTGCAATGTCCTTTCCGTGATCGTGCCTTACAGGGCAGGGTGATGCGGTGACTCTAAATCTATGCAGAGCCATTCTGTTAGTGTCCCAGGATCTCAGCACGGCTACCACCTGTGAAAGCCTTGACACCCATAGAGGCCTTTTGATCTTTACGGAGCCCTTGCGAGTGTCTAGAGTGAGTCTCACAAGATGCTCCTCTTCTGCTGATTTTCTAACAGCGACTTCACTCTATCATTGGAACCCTCTGGCTCCCTGACCCATATCTCCAGGGGAGGTCGTGGGTCTGATTCTCCATTGCCTGGCACCTCGGGTAATCATACACCCATGCTGCACAGGGGTATGTGACCACGTAAGATGCAGGGCTGTGGAGAACCGATCCTGCAGGAGTATTATGAATGATGCCTGCAATGGCAGGGGACTGGGATCATTGACCCAGAAGGTCCCTCTCCATCCTGTCTTCCAAATGGGTCTCTGTGAAATAAACCACTGGGCCAAATCCGATCCATCTCTTGTATTTTGAAGGCACCCGTCCCCATGGTACTCTGCCTTAGCCCCTGTTGGATCATCAGCATGTGCTGGAGGCCCTGGAACATGATCTGAAAACAAAGGACTTGGTCCTACTCTCCTTCGAACAAAACCAAAGCTCAACATTGGTTCCCAGTCCCTCAGTGAGCACAGAACAAGCAATAAAACGGCCAGTACCTCCTTGGAAATCCTGGTTCTTCAGCCCAGCTGCTGCCAGGACATGGACCTGGGACACCACTTGTGGATAGCCACACATTCCACTCCAGCAGGTGCGAGGAGGCTCGTCCAAGGTCAGCTCTCTGCGTGGGGAATCAACAGCAAGGGAGATGTCATGTCAGACACGCCTGGGCTCTCAGAGCTAATGGCTCTTTCTAACAGCAGAGCCGTTGGCACCGATTCCGTGGGTGCTACGGGGCTGGAGCACCCACCCACAGCCACCCTGATCTGCGCCTGCTCCTCCCCACAGCGCCTCCTGCCCGCTAGCGGCCCCACCAATCAGCACCTCCCCCTCTATCCCAGTGCCACCCACGATCAGCTGTTCCTCGGGAGAAGCAAGGGCGGGGTGCACTCGGGGGAGGGGGTGGAACAGGGCGGGAAGAGGCAGGGTGGGGGTGGAGAGGAGGTGGGGCAGGGGTGGGGCCTTGGGGAAGGAGTGGAGTGGGGGCAGGGCCTGGGGCAAAGCGGGGGTTGAGCTCTCCCCGGCACAGTAGAAGTTGGTGCCTCTGAGCAGAGCCCTGTTGCGTGGCATTCTGAGGCAGATCTGGATATTGCTCCAGATGCTTCTGGAGGAGGGAGTGAGGTACACACGGCTGGCTGGCCAGTTGGGTCCCCACTGAAAGGAAGCCCACTGCAAACTCTGTGCGGGTTTGGTGACTGGAAGGGCAGAGGATGGGGAAGGCCGAGTGAGGTCACTTTGTTTCCACACCACATTAAACACGCGCTGCTTTGCAACTTAGCAGTTGGGAAATGGGGAGAGAAAAGAAAATACCCCCAGGAATCCCCCAATCCCTGTACAACCTGCAATGAGTCTGGCAGAATTTACACCTCACTCCCGCCCTACCTTCCTTGCCATTTTCTTTCTTTCTTGCAGAGAATAAAAATAAGGGCGAAAGAAAGTGCAAATTCTAGGACAGGGCACATGTTAGTTGTGGAGCATGGATTTATTCCTCACATAAGGAGCAAGCTCCTTCTACTGAGCTAGCTATTGTACTGACATGGTGCCCCTCACCCGAGCATGTGAGCACCTCCCCATCTTTAACGTATTATCCTCTCAGTGAGGTAGGGAGGTGCTTTTATCCCCATTTTACAGATGGGACACTCAGGCACAGAGAGACCAAGCGACTGGCTCAAGGTCGCACAGGAAGTCTGTGGCAGAGCAGGGAACTGAAATTGGAATCCTAGGAATCTCCCAAGTCCCCAGTAGTGCCCTAACCACTGGGCCATCCTTCCCTTCCTCATTTGTTTTACTAAGAAACACCTTAGTTTGCACACTGGGTCATTAACCCACTAGGTCGCCCTGTGATCACGAACATCTATCAGGTTCTTAAGCAGCTTGCGATCTGCAAATTCACCTGCTAAGTCACATTGTGCCAGAACACTCCTGCAACAGGCCCTTACTGAGAGCTTCCTTCGGGACAGGGCAGGGGTTCATAGAATCATAGAATATCAGGGTTGGAAGGGACCTCAGGAGGTCATCTAGTCCAACCCCCTGCTCAAAGCAGGACCAATCCCCAACTAAATCATCCCAGCCAGGGCTTTGCAAGCCTGACCTTAAAAACTTCTAAGGAAGGAGATTCCACCACCTCCCTAGGTAACACATTATAGTGTTTCACCACCTTCCTAGTGAAAAAGTATTTCCTAATATCCAACCTAAACCTCCCCCACTGTAACTTGAGACCATTACTCCTTGTTCTGTCATCAGCTACCACTGAGAACAGTCTAGAGCCATCCTCTTTGGAACCCCCTTTCAGGTAGTTGAAAGCAGCTATCAGATCCCTCCTCATTGTTCTCTTCCGCAGACTAAACAATCCCAGTTCCCTCAGCCTCTCCTCGTAAGTCATGTGTTCCAGTCCTCTAATCACTTTTGTTGTCCTCCGCTGGACTCTTTCCAATTTTTCCACATCCTTCTTGTAGTGTGGGGCCCAAAACTGGACACAGTACTCCAGATGAGGCCTCACCAATGCCAAATAGAGGGGAACGATCACGTCCCTCGATCTGCTGGCAATGCCCCTACTTATACATCCCAAAATGCCATTGGCCTTCTTGGCAACAAGGGCACACTATTGACTCATATCCAACTTCTTGTCCACTGTAACCCCTAGGTCCTTTAATGCAGAACTGCTGCTGAGCCATTCGGTCCCTAGTCTGTAGCGGTGCATAGGATTCTTCCATCCTAAGTGCAGGACTCTGCACTTGTCCTTGTTGAATCTCATCAGATTTCTTTTGGCCCAATCCTCTAATTTGTCTAGGGCCCTCTGTATCCTATCCCTACCCTCTAGCGTATCTACCTCTCCTCCCAGTTTAGTGTCATCTGCAAACTTGCTGAGGGTGCAATCCACACCATCCTCCAGATCATTTATGGGAGCCCAGAGAGTTTACCCTGTTCCAGTTCGCCACGTGACACTGAGGATAAGAAGATGGGCTCCTTACCTGCAATCTGCAGGCACGTCTGTGAAAACCCGGAGAAGAAACTCTCCCATGTGACCCGGGTCGAAGGTAGTTGGAATGATGACATAGCGGCCTTCCTTCAGGTCTGTCCTCAAGAAGATGCTCCGGGAGTTAATGTAGATGGAGGTGGCCACTTGCTGCTGCAAGGTGTGCATCCTGTAATTCCGGTTCAGTTCAACCTGGGCACAGATCACAACAGGATACTCAGCCCCTCTTTTCAATACCCATGGAATAATGGCCCCTCGTGTGGGTGCATCTGCAGGGACTGAAACCACGGTGTCCGGGTCTAGAAGCAGAAGCCTCTGCAGCTTGAGCTAAAACATCAGCTCCAGCAGAGACAGGAGCAGACTCATAAACCACTCTATGTGGTCTAGCTACTAGCGAGAGATGGAGCACCACGCCAGGTAGGTTAAAGGGAGGTTGAGTGCTCAGGGTAACAGATCAACCATTCCTATTTAGCAGGGGCTATCCCTTCTGCTTTGCTGTGTGTGTGTGTGTGTGTATTTACTGCCCTACCTCTCTGAAAGCTCTCCCAGTGTCCCAATCTTTCTGATACTAACACCCTTGGTGCCCCCTCCTACCGCTTTCATGCTGACAGGTGTGACTAAGCCAGTGGCACCCAGGAATACTAGTCATTTCCCGGCCACTGCCACATGACCCAGGCCAGGCTTAAAGTGTAGGTACCTTCAGTTTCTGGGAGAAAGTGATTTCAATTATCCCTGGCCTTGTTCTCTCTAGGATCCTCCCTCCTCTATCATGTCTTCCCACAGTGCTTTTTCTACTACAGGTCTTCGGTTCCTCCGACCTCAGTTACAAGGACAGGCCAGAGATCTGGTGACCACAGACCCTGTCTGTGCAATGCACTGTCTTCCCGTGTGTGTGAGTTGCTGACATCAGCGATCTGTGCCTGAGAACCCCACACTCGAGAGCAGTGACACCATGTGTAGGGTGCAATCCTCCTCTCCCCCTGTGCTACCAGCTGCAGAGAGGGGAGGAGCCTAGTAACACCTTCAACTCAGATGACCATGCCCCCTAATGTCATGGGGCAGCTGGACTTTCCATCTATCCCTTACTTATGCACAGGGGAGTGCTACCAACAGCAGCATTCTGGGTCCTGCTTGGGTTTGCTGGGGAAGCTTCCTGAGCCATCTGCCCACTCTAATGCACCCAGGCAACAAGCATTCAGGCCAACAGTGTACATACCCCAGCTTACCTTGTGGATCTCAAACCCAATGGCCAAGTTCTCTCCTTTGCCCTCTCTGCGGCTGGTCCTCTTTGGTTTCTGCTGGATGCTGATTAGCACTTCGTCTTCTGCCTTTTTTACATCAAACGCGTACTAGAAGTAATGACACAACCGAGAGAGGAAAGGTGAGAGGCCTCCTGTTCTGTAAGGCATGCTGATGGCGAGGGGGAGCAGGGAGAGAAGGGGTGAGTGGTGCAAAGAGGGGTGCATGAGCTTTCTTACTTCTGGATATAACCTGGGTCTAAATCCAGCAAGTGAACCTGTGTTCAGTGGACTAAGCCTGATGCCAAGGGGACTTGCACTTGTGTCTGAAGTTCAGCACCCAGTCTGACCTGGCTCTGTCTGGGAAGGCCCAAGCATGGGTTGCACAGGATTTATCTCATCTATGCATCCTATCACTCTCGGATCTGAGCCCCTCACAATTTGTAATGTTTTTATCCTCACAACACCCCTGTGCTATTATCCCCATTGTACAGATGGGGAACTGAGGTACAAAGGAGTTGGGCGGAGCAGGGACTTGAACCCAGGTCTAGTGCGAGTGCTCTAACCACTGGACCATGCTTCCTCTTGTTTCCAAAAGGCAGTGGCTTTGTTGTGCACAGACGTGTTTCCTTTGGTTTTGATGCACTTTGCCAAAAATCCAATGGCTAGCTCTCAGCGCCAGAGACAAAAAGCACAGAAAAGCACATTGCAGGGGGTTAACCCCAGAACAGCACCATGGCTGGCTGCTCTGTTTAGGAGTCTGGAAGCCACTCCAGACTTTGGCCTCCAAGGCCCAACCAGGCTCCTTGTTACCCTGCCAGGCCTCGGGCCATTCCTGGCAGGTCCTCTTCTCCACGCCTCTCTGCTGTCTCACCTGGGGGTTCTGCAAGAAGGTGGCTTTGTGGTTGATACAGCCTCCGGAGCGGTTCTTGAGGGGCTCGTCGTGTCTCGTCCACGCCCCGCGCATCACCGCCTCCTCCCACGTCTTGTGGATGCTCAGGTAGGAGGTGTTTATGAGACGGCACTTGACGATGTCGGTGAAATATTTGCAGAAGTCTTCAAATGTCATCCTACAACAGGAAAGGGGTTATTGGCAGGGCTGAGCCTCGTGTGCCCACAGCTCACGTTGTGTGGCCAATACCGGGCAAGCAGCCAGGGATCAGCTGTTATGTACTGGGTGTGTGATGCTGCCCTCTAGTGGCTGGTGCTCCACAGAGTGGCTACGGGACATGCTCTCAGAGAAAGCAATGAGAACAATCCTTTAGCTCGAGTGGCAGAGACTTGCGGTTTTTGGAGCTGAAGGAGCAGAGTTCTAGTCCTGTCTTCCCATGCATGTATGGATGATTTATCTACTACTTGTGTCTGTTATAGGTGGAACACCAGAAGGATTTGAACCCAGCACTTACAGAGCTAAGGCTGGATTTCCAAAGGTGCTTAAGGAGTTAGGCACCCAAATCCCATTGAAAGACTCCTTTGAAAATCTCTACTTAAAGGTAGGGCTGTCAAGTGATTAAAAAAAATAACTGCGATTAGTTGCACTGTTAAACAATAATAGAATACCATTTATTTAAATATTTTTGGATGTTTTCTACATTTTCAAATATATTGATTTCAATTACAACATAGAATACAAAGTGAGAATAGGCGTTTGCATTGCACTGTTGTAGCCAGCGTTGCAAGATATTTACGTGCCAGATGCGCTAAAGATTGGTATGGTCCTTCATGCCTCAACCACCATTCCAGAGAACGTGTCCATGCTGATGATGGGTTCTGCTCGATAACAACCCAAAGGAGTGCGGACCGGTGCATGTTCACTTTCATCATCTGAGTCAGATGCCACCAGCAGAAGGTTGATTTTCTTTTTTGGTGGTTCGGGTTCTATAGTTTCCACATCGGAGTGTTGCTCTTTTAAGACTTCTGAAAGCATGCTGCACACCTCATCTGTAGCATTCATACAAGGTTCATGCACTTGGCAACATTCAGGGCACACCCGGAGTGTTGTGCAGGAGCAGTGCACACATGGCTCCTCTCAAGGGCATGAACCTTGGAATCTCGCCCAGATGACATGAACCGTGGGAAGCCTCCCAGGACTGGGCTCAAGACCCCAGAGCAAGGAATGCGGTAGATAGATATTGGTCAATAAGAATATTATACAAAGCCAATGTATTCCTTTTATCTGTTGGAATATGTAATGCGCGGGGGGAGAGAGAGAAATAAAGGAGAGGGTGGAAAAGCTGACAGGCGGATGAGCCCGTCGGCAGACCAGCCTGCTTGCTTGCTTAAAGCTTGTTCTGTCTTGTATTTGGACCGCAATACTCATCCCTCTCAGATTTTGGAAGGCACTTCAGATTCTTAAACCCTGGGTTGAGTGCTGTAGCTATCTTTAGAAATCTCACATTGGTACCTTCTTTGCATTTTGTCAAATCTGCAGTGAAAGTGTTCTTAAGACGAACAACATGTGCTGGGTCTTCATCCGAGACTGCTCTAAGATGAACTATATGCCAGCATGCAGGTAAAACAGAGCAGGAGACATACCCTGCTCATTGTCCCCCAAGGAGTTCAGTCACAAATTTAATTAACACATTGTTTTTTTAATGAGCGTTATCAGCACGGAAGCATGGTCCTCTGGAACGATGGCTGAAGCATAAAGAGACATGTGAATCTTTAGCACATCTGTCAAGTAGATGTCTTGTGACGCCAGCTACAGCAGTGCCATGCAAACGCCTGTTCTCACTTTCAGGTGACATTGTACACCAGAAGCGGGCAGCATTACCTCCCGTAAATACAAACAAACTTTTTTGTCTTAGCGACTGGCTGAACAAGAAGTAGGACTTTGCAGGCTCTAAAGTTTTACATTGTTTTGTTTTTCAGTGCAGTTATGTAACAAAAAAAAAATCTACATTTGTAAGGTACACTTTCACGATAAAGAGATTGCAGTACAGTACTTGTATGAGGTGAACTGAAAAATACTATTTCTTTTGTTTATATTATTATTTTTATTACAAATGTTTGCACTGTAAAAATGATAAAGTGAATAATGCACACTTTGTATTCTGTGTTGTAATTGAAATCAATATATTTGAAAATGTAGAAACACATTCAAAAATACGGAGTAAATTTGAATTGGTATGCTGTCGACTAACAGTGCGATTAAAACCATGATGAATCACGATTAATTTTTTTGAGTTAATTGCGTGAGTTAACTGCTATTAATTGACAGCCCTACTTAAAAGCCCGTGCTTCTATGGCTTGAGTGAAGGACGACAAGTGAAAACCCCTGAATGCGGACCAGCCACTAGGGGGAGACAAAGAGCCATGCTCGCCTAGGGTTCCAGTCACAAAGAGCTAACTCCACGTGGTCTGACGCGTTCCCCCGAGGCTGTGAACTGGATCCTTCACTGAAGCTTGTCTGGCTTGGATTATTTTCAGACCGCCCTTTGTTACGTGCTGCGAGTCCTATGCCAGTTCAATGGGAAATGGTTGGGTGGGAGTAATCAATCCACACAGCTTCCCCTTGACATTGTAGAAAACCCAGCAGGGACTCACCAGAACTCCCCATCGTCTTCCACTGTCATCCCCAGCTTCTCTCTCTCGCTCTTGCTCACCTTCTGCCACTCTTCAGAGCTGCCGAGGGGAACAGAAGGGAATCGTTACTGCGAGAAAAAGGGGAGACATGCCGGGGGTTCAGCTCTTTATTCAGCCTGGGGGATCTGCCCCGAGTGGGGGGGAAAGGGGGGGGAGAGCGGAACGAGGCCTGTGCATGACTTTAGCCACATTTGAGCCCTCCAGTGGAGCAAAGGGGATAGACAGCTGGATGGCATAAAGCTTGTATAGCCCCTGGGCTGCTCTAGATTATACTGGGGGCTAGTTCAATCCCCAAGGATCAGGGGAGTGGGTAAGTGGCTTAGATCTAACATTTCCCTCCCCTCCCTGTGCCCTGAGCAGAGCGCACATTGGCCAGACTGGGGATCTGGCCCCCAGAGTTTGCAAACCCCCCCAGCTGTGCCAGACGAGCTTGCAAACTTGAACTTGCGCTGTCTGGCTGACGCAGGTAGAGCACCCACCTCAGGCTCCACCAGTGGGGCGAACAGATTCCACGAGCAGCACGGCAGAGCTGCTTGGCTAACCCAGCAGGGCCAGATCCGAGGCTCCAGCACCAGCCTCAGCAGCACAAAGCAGCTGGAAAGCTGCCCAGAAAGGGGCAGCTGAGGTTTCCCCATGACACAATGTGTGGGGGGGATAGATCTATGCTGTCTCTACATCACTTGCGCCCCCTACCTCCACGGAGGGGGCATCGGGGTGGGGTGTGCCAGGGCAGAGCATGCAATTCTCCCACAATTCTCGCCAGCTCTAAGGTGCCGTAGGTGGAGTCCTACTGGGGGCCACCTTGCCTAGCCCTGGACTGGGGGAGCCAAAAGGTGACTTCAAGCCACCCTCTACTCCCTCTTCAGCAGCGCTGGGTGTAAACAGGCTGAGGATCTGGCCCATAACATCCACTAGACCCTTGATGAACCATATAAAGTCTGCTGGGCCCCAGGGAGAGCGTTCAGCTCTTCGCAATCCCATCGCAAACAGCCCCCGAAGCCAGCGCCCGGCCTGCTCAGGAAAGGGCCTGTGTACATGAGTATTGGAGAAGCCAAACTGCCCATTGCTTGGCTGAGACATCAAGTGGCATCAGAAACATTTTCGAATAGCGAAGGGCCCCGAGTTTCACCAGACAGTCCATCCCATCTGCCCATAACACCCCTCGTCACACCACAGACCCCACAAACACACAGGATCTCGGCTGAGGAACGCTGGTGGGTGGCTGGCTGGCGACCCCCTCCAGGCCCCCTTGCCCCAGCTTTACTCACGTGTCGCTCCATGGGCCGTTCCACTCCCTCTCCCCCCAGGGGTTCCGCATCCGGATCATATCCAGCTTCTCCGACTTGAAGAAGGCCAGCAGGCCGTGGCCCAGACGGACTTTCCGCACGTCCGTCACGGCATAGGCGTGTCCTTTGACAAGACCGCAGTCCAGGCGGGCTTCCATGTCAGCTGCTGTGGTGGCCTGGCCAGGGAAACACAAAGCAGAGCCCCAGGGCCGGGGCTTTCAGCTCCAGGAAGGTTATATTCCTGTGATGGTCCGTATCACTATGTTCACCCTGTTTACAAAACTATAATGGATTTTGCACAAAGTAAGCCTTGTGAAGTATCATTTGAAAACTCATAATATGCTGTTCATTATTGTCCTGGTAAAATATGAGTAGCAACATTAACATAAGAACGGCCATACGGGGTCAGACCAAAGGTCCATCTTGCCCAGTATCCAGTCTTCTGACACTGACCAATGCCAGGTGCTCCCGAGGGAATGAACAGAACAGGTAATCATCAAGTGATCCATCCTGTCGCCCATTCCCAGCTTCCGGCAAACAGAGGCTAGGGATACCATCCCTGCCCATTCTTGCTAATAGCCATTAATGGACCTATCCTCCATGAATTTATCTAGTTCTTTCTTGAACCCTGTTACAGTCTTGGCCTTCAAAAGGTCCTCTGACAAAGAGTTGCACAGGTTGACTGTGCGTTGTGTGAAGAAATACTTACTTTTGTTTGTTTTAAACCTGCTGCCTATTAATTTCATTTGGTGACCCCTAGTTCTTGTGTTATGAGGAGTAAATAACACTTCCTTATTTACTTTCTCCACACTAATCATGATTTTATAGACCTCTATCATATCGCCCCTTAGTCATCTCTTTTCCAAGCTGAAAAGTCCCAGACTTATCAATCTCTTCTCATATGGAAGCTGTTCCATATCCCTAGTCATTTTTGTCACCCTTTACATTGTACGTAAAGTTATGAGATTCTACTGTATAACATTATTGAGACATATTCCAAGTTTAGAAAAGCAGGTACAAACCAGTTCCTCATAGACAAAAGGCAAACTGACGGCTCAGCCAGGTGTCAACAAAATCAGATGGACTATCACCTGGTCACGTGGCCATTCTTTGGTGGGAAAAAGGGTGTGAATGAGAAATTTACATCTTGGCAAAGAAGCAGCTGGAAGTTCGCATCCCCACAGACTTGCTGTCTCCTGCACCCCAGCCGGAGATGAACCAACAGATCCTCACAGCTCTGGGGGTCTCCAGAAGGCAAGAGGCCTCTGAACTCACTCTGGGACCTGCATTACCAGGGTCTCCCTAGCTATGGCTGCCTCCCAGCCCACCCCTCCCCCCCACATCAAGGGTTTTCTCTCAGCATGGAGGTGCTTGTGGAAGGTAACTCAGCTTGGGGCTGTAAGAACTTTTCCTAGCAGGCTGCGTGTGGCTGTGGGGCAGGGGAGATTTTACTTCCTTAGTTCTGCCCCTGTCGCCTCCCTGTGCAGATCCCCAAACCCAGGGCGAGCCCCTCCATGGAACCCCAGGAAGGTAGGGAGGGACGGTGCCAAAGAGGCGGCTGGGGGTCTCCTTCTGCACCGAGCAAAGGGCTCCCACTGCATGTGGATCCCCGGTGGAAGAGCTGCCCCATTACAATCTGCAGCTCCAGAAGGAGGGGAGTGGGAAAGCCGAATGTCCTGCGGGGGGAAATCGAGCGAAGGGAGGTGAGTGCTGGCTATCAGGGAACCCTGACGCAGTCCGACTGTGACACAGTCTCCTGAGGGACATGCTGGATGCTCAGCACCCGAGACAGTTAAAATAGCACCCAGGCTGGAGAATACACTGTAGGGAACAAGCATTCGTTTGCAAAAAAGCAGGGGGGTGGGCCAGATCCCGTACACAGACTGTCCCTTCTCCAGGCTCTACAATCTGTTACGACACACGTGCACGGGACGTCGGGAGAGGGGTTCCGTTATCACGGGCGAACCCAGGAAGCACTAGCATCGCAAGTGACCAAGTGACCACATCCATAGCGGGTTGAAAGCAAACCAGCCCAGATGCACGGCAAATCAGCCCATCCTTGTGTAAACCAGCCCAGACGCACGGCAAATCAGCCCATCCTTGTGTAAACCAGCCCAGACGCACTGCCATAGGGACTCCGAAAATAAAATTCTCCCTTACGTGTCTGCTCACAAAGGGGCCCAATTCTGATCTCCCAGGGGAAGATCAGGCGTCGCTCCGGCGGCAGAGAGATCTACGGCAGGCTCACACTATCTACCCGGATTGTCAGCTCTTTGAGGCAGGGACCATCCTTTCACTGCACTGCACTGCACTGCACTGCACTGCACTGTGTGTGTGTGTGTGTGTGTGTGTGTGTGTGTGTGTGTGTGTGTGTGTGTGTGTGTGTGTGTGTGTGTGTGTGTGTGTGTGTGTAGAGCCCAGCTGATCCCTGACTGGGACCTCTCAGTGTGGCTACCAGACAAACCACAACAGCAACACGTCTTACTTTGATGGAGCAGCTGATGAGCCCTCCCCTGTTGTGGACCTTCAGCACTTGCTCAAAGAGGAGATTTCGTTTGGCTTCATCGTTAACATAGTTCCCTTCCATCAGGTCGATGGGCTCAGAGACGCCGCCAGTAAAATCTACTAGTGCATCCGCCGTGTTGCCTCCGTCTAGCGCCTCGTAACACCCGGCCAGCCTGCAAGAGGGGAGGAACGAAGACAGCACGTGTGGAGGTTAGCAGCAGTCACGGGGCTCTAGGAGAGGGTTGGAGCATGGTACAGAGCATGGTACATTCCCAATAATGCCTCCCAGGCTGGGCTCTGTCAGCATTTCCAGGACTGGGTGAACCTCGACTGGTTTGTGTATTAAACAGGGGTGGTCAAGCAGCTTTTCACTGCGACTGTCCGTCTTCCCTCCTCCTTGCCTCTGCCCCCAGTTAAAAAGACAAACCAAACCCCAAACCACACACACGTAGCTAACAAAGCTGGGCCCATCCTTCATCAGATTTGTTTACTTGCATGTTGTTTCCCTACCCACTCCCCTTTGCAAGGACTGTCTTCTCCAATGGGGCCCCGATCCCAAGGATGCTACCTTACTAAAATAATAACTCAGCTACCAACCACCACCAAATCTTCATGAAAATCTCCGGCCAAAACTTTCCTGAGTTTCAAAGAGGTTTGATCGACTTCCCTTCCCTTGGATTTCTCATGAGCTGGGGCAGAAAATGCTGAATGATTGTTTCCACTCCATTTCTGGCTCAAGCAGAAGTGAGGAGTATGAGAAGTCTCTCTGTGTGGCCAGCCCTGCACAAGTTTGGATAAGCAGCAGTGTTTGGTCTTCATCTGAACTGAAGCCATGGGCCAAGATTCTCCTCCTAGCAACCATTCCCTTGTAATTAATAGCAGCAAATGGTTGTGGGGTGTAAGGTACAGGAGTGGGGTCCCTAGACCTAGGCTCTATCCCAAGCTCTGCCTCAAACTTCCTTGAACTACCCAGCAAGTCACACAGGCCAACGTTGAATTCAGCGGGAATAGTGGTTCCTCAATGCCTCTGAAACTCAGGATGATCCTATAGGTGCTTAACATCAGGCATGCAGGTTTGAAAATATTGTCCTTGATCTCTGAGCACCTGTTTCAATGCCTGTAAAATGAAGACACTAAAACCTACATTGTAGGGGGGTTTGGTGAGTTTTCACTTGCTCATCGCTTTGAGATCTCGGGACGGAAGTTGCAAAGCACAATTATCATGTTTGCTGTTGTCAAACACAGCACAGGGCTGTTCAACACGTTCAGTTCTACGGGAGCGTTTTCTCCCCTCGCAAGGAATCTTGATCAAAAGCTAGTAACAGCTGGAGCGGACTGAAAGGTGTCAATTTTACTTCCTAGGGGCTCCCCCAAATGTTGCCTGGTTTTGATCCAGATGGATATATGTCCCATCTGAACTTCTCTAGCCAAAACGTCAATGAAATATCACACAGAACTGCTGAGCATCCCCTGCTTCCATGCAGAAAACTTGGGTAAACCACAAATTTTGCCCCATTTGGACACAAAACCTTAAAATCGTGCAGGGTGCGTTAAGAACAATCTGGATATAATGACAAAGTATTGGGATGAACCAGTCCTCAGTTCTGAGCTTGTGATGAGGTACACTGCTAGAGGAGGTTTACTGCTAGCATTTCAACAGGCCCCGGGGGAAGCATTTCGTTTTCATACCAAGCAGGGGCGTAGCCATGAGTGAGCCGTGGCCCACCCACTTAGCATCCAGGCCCACCCAAATCAGGGCCGGAGCCCCCCAAATCCACAGGCTGGGACTCCTGGACCCTGGCTGAGTGTCCAGTCGGGTCCCTCTCCTGCCGGTGTCACACGCTGCTGCCCCGATCTCCAGCCCCAGCTAGGGGTCTGAGCCAGTGGTAGATTAGCCACTGGGCCAACGGGCCATGCCCCAGGGCCCTGGCCAATTGTGGGGCCCTGGAAAAATGGGCGCCCCGCGCCAGGGGAGCAGGGCGGGGTTGCAGCGGCTTGCCCCACTCCACCTACCGCTCCTGCTGAGGAGTGAGGCAAGCCCCCACGCCCAGACCCTGCTCCCTGGCAGGAGCGCCAGGCAGGTGGAGCAGGGCAAGCCCTCACGCCTGGCCTCATTTCCCGACAGGAGCACGGGGGCCACTGCAGGCGGAAGGGGTGGGGAGGGGCCCCCACTTGTCCTGGCCCAGGGCCCCACAAATTCATAATCCACCTCCGGTACCATGGGGGGAGGTAGCCCCCATGTCACTGCCACCCACCCAGTTTTCCTGTCCTAGCTACGCCACTGATACCAAGGTGGGAAATATTCAGTGGCGGGGCCAGTGGACAGGTGACAGCGTCAGAATTCACTGTGCTGGGGCACTCCAGGACGCTCCAGCCCCCAAATGACTTGGATCCTGTAGCTGGGCAAGTTTTGAGCAGATGGCGGAGATGACGTTAACTTAAGGTGGCAGTAAGAAGAATAGACTTCCCGGCCTCTATAGTAACAAGTCCCCTAATGGGAGAGCCAGGAGGCTATTGGGAGAGTGGGCTGCTGTTTCCTTCTTAGCCAGAATGAAGAGGCTGGTAACCATCTATGTCTGGGAAATGGGAGTGGGTGTGGTGCGGAGACAGTAGTTTTCATCTTGTGTCTAAGACCGAAGTCTCCAGGTCCCTGGGCTAGTGTCATGCCTCCCAGCTAAAAGGATCTGTTAGAGCCCAGGAAACTGGAGCTTCTGGGCCTGAGTTTGATCTCACTTACACTGGTGTGCAGCAGGAGTAATGGCCGAAGCCAAAGGAGTGATACCGATGCAGAGTGCAGATGTGGACAGAACTGAGGCCTCTGCTATGATGAACTCACTCTCTATTCAAGGGAGAAACCATTACACTGACGGCAAAAATTAGGGGCAAAAACTTTGGGCTAAGTGTGTTTGGGCAAACTCCAGGAGATGTAAAGGCTCTGCTCTGGTTTGCAACCTTGCATGGAGGCCTCACCTGTACCTCTCCACTGCCATGCACCTACGGGGGTGTTTTATATACATGTTCCAACAGGCAGGAATCAACCAGCTGCAGTGATTAGCTAGCTGCCAATTGCATTTACACAGAGACCCCATCGTTATGGCAGGAAGAACAAAGTGAGTTTTACCCTCTGGAAACATTTCTAGTTGGGCGTTGCCTGGAATGGGGCTGTTTTAAGGCTTTAGAGGTGGGGTCAGGAGCAGGGCGGCCAGAGAAAGGGCTTCTGGGTGGAGAGTCGAGCCGGTGCGCTTGCTTAGGAGTCCTGCCTTCTCAGATGCTGCAAATCCTCCTCGATTCACCTTGTAAGCTCCCTACATGACACGGGGGGACAAGAACTGGCAGGGAAAGGTTGGATGGCCAGGTGGAGAGGGCATCAGGAGAGTGAGATGAGGAGCACGGGGGCGGGGAGGATGGGAGTCCATGCTGGGAGAGACAGATGGAGCCAGCAGCAGTGGGGAAAAGGATTGAATAGTAAAAAGCATCTCTAGGCCTTGGGCCACTTGGGGTCACCAGGCGCAATCAGCAGTTGCAAGAGCTTCAAGGTGATTTCCGGGAGGTGGGGAGAGCAGGACGGGGAGCAGTAGCACACATCCTGCACCAGCTGCTTTCAGCACCATCCAGACTCCCTCTGAGTGCTGGGAGCCCCCATATTCACTGCAGGAGGGGTGCCTGCAGTGGGTCCCGATCAGAATTAGCATGCGGCTCGGATTCAGTGCAAGGCCACGTTAGGGCTAGTTCCCAGGTTTGGATTTGTCACAGCGGAGCCGACGAGGATGCTGCCATCTTGACAGTGTCATGAGATCAGCAGTTCTCCTGAGATTTTGGCTGCATTCAAGGCTATCACGGCAAACAACCCCCTGCTCACTTTTTTAGATCTAACCTGGAACCAGAACTGGGAAGGGTGGGGGCTTGACTGCAAAATGCAGTGGGGGCTTGACTGCAAAATGCTCCCCACCCCTTTCTGAAATTCAGAGGGACTCTACTAGGTTCCACTAAATGTGATGGTCCATTAAAATAGTTCCAAACTTTTAGCAAGCTCATCCACTCCAGGGAAGATGACAATCACCCTTGACCTGTAAGGAAAAGTTTGCCAGTGCCTCCCTTCGCCAGGGATAGATACAGAACTTTACAAAGTAAGGACTCATGATCAATAATAACCATACCTAGCTTTTATACATAGGGTTTTCAGGTGTCCAGTTTTTGACCGGAAAGGCAGGTTAAAAGGGGACCTGGCAGTGTCCGGTCAGATGTACTGACTGGACACCAAAAGTCAGATTACTGCGGGCTGCAGGCATTGTGGGGGAGGTGTTGGCTCATCAACCCGTGCCAGTCCCTGCTCAGCCAGGGCCGCCTCCTATCTGCATCTCATGGGCGGGCAGGCAGGCTGCAGGCTCCTCATCTGGCTGCAGCTCCTGTCCCAGCCCCGGAGCAGAGGGAGCCCACCTGGGGGAGAAAGCAGGAAGAAGGAAGGTGGAGAGGCTCTAGTCACAGGAGAGCAGGAGGGAGGAGAGCAGTGAGTGATGCGACAGGAGCAAGCCGGGGCAGGGCCTCGGGGGAAGAGGTGGGCAAAGGGGTGGACCTCAGGGGAAGAGGCGGGGCAGTGGATGGGGCCTCAGGGGACTAGGTGGGGCAGGGCAGTCTGGTTTTCAGAAATTAGAAAGTTGGCTACCCTGTTTATATGGCATTTGTCATCTGCAGATCTCAAAGCACTTGACAAAGCAGGTCAGTATTATCATTCCCATTTTCCTGATGGGACAAACAGGGGCACAGAAAAGGACTTACCAAAGTCCACCAACAGGCCTGTGGCAGAGCCAGGACTCAAACCTAGGGCTTCCAAGTCCCAGGCCAGTGCTCTGTCCACTAGGCCATACTGCTTCCCACAGAGCTAAGTACACAGAGCACCAGGCAGGGCTGCAGTTCAGCCTCGATGGCTCCGGCTCGTATACCTACTTGGCATAGGCCTTCTCCACCAGTGCGCACCAGAACTCGTTCTTGGAGTTGGAGTGGCAGTAGATGAGCTGATTGTGAAGTGTCGGCAGGCGGTCGTCTATCACCACGTCCACCCAGTCACCGAATCGCCAGAACTGGAAGTGGAAAATCCCGGCATAGTTCTCTGGTTTTTCGGCATTCCACTCCTGTTCCTTCCAGTCTGGGATGACCTGTGTTAGTTGGGGGAACAATGGATTATTCACTTGTCCTGGAAAAGAAACTCCTGCCTCCAGCTCTAATGCACCAGCACTAATCAGGGAATATTAGAGTGTCGTGGAGCCTGTTAGAAATTGGGAGGGGGGAGGGGAGTCTGCTTCAATGGTTCTCCTATCCCAATATCCCATCTCCGCTATTGGCCAATGACAGTGGCTTCAGAGGAAGGGCAAAGCACCCGGCAAACACGCCTGACTGGCGTACGGGGCCTGCAGCAGTTTAACACGAAACGGATTGAAATGCAGTTACATTGACACAGGTGGCTGTAAAAAAATGGCATCTTCTTAGGTCCCGCTGGGCATGACTCTGGTGTGAGCTGTTGACTTTAGTGCTGATTTACATTAGGGGAGGTGAGAGGAGAATCGGACCCTCTGTGTCCGAGTCCTAGGCGCGGACATTACTGGCTGCAACAGAGCAGCAGAATTCATCTCATGATCCACCCTGACAGCAGATGCTAGGACCCCACGGTCAGCTTAGTCACTCACCAGGTATTGGAGAAGTGGGGACTGTAGGCACTAGGCCAGAAGAGATTCTGTAGGGGACAGTCAAGATAGGGGAGAAAGCTTAGGCCGAGGCATTATTATTTGTACTGTCAGTTAAGCCGAGCCCAAGTATAGGGTAAATCTGGACAACAGACTGACTTGATTGGGTGAACTCCACCAGCTCAGACGGCCATTAGCCCTGGAGCCCCAGCAGTGCTACAGCAGAGACAGATGTTACCTGTCGGCTCAATTCCAAATGCAAAATCCTTCCAACTGGTGATGACATTTGAGTGGGTGATGGCCTGTCTGGAGTTCAGACCCCAGCTAGGCCTTGTGGTGCAGGCAGCTCCGACTTGTACCCTGATCATATGTGATCTGAGGTCACTGAGGGAACAAACACTGAAGCCCCCAGCATCCAGTGTAATTCCACTGGTTTTGCTGCCAACAAAGAGGCAGAAAATACTCTGCGAGGAAACAGTGTCGCTGCAGGCAACCTCTTAATAAGGGACAGCACTAGAGGAGACCTCAGAACCCCCCAGTTTGAAGTACAATTTCCTCTGATCATCACCAGGCCCGAAACAAGATTGTTAGTGACGCTTATGCATGTAGCACAGGAATGGCTAAAGAGAGTGGATGGGCCTGGCCAGGCAGGCACCCAACGCGCCTCTGAGTTGGCCTGGGAGAAAGAGAGGGTGACCTACTCTGAACTGAACCCCCATGTGACGATTCAGCTGAAGCCCAAACAGCCCAGCAGGCGGGCTGGAAAATACCCCCCACAAAACTCCAGTGCGGCATCAAACCTTCTCTTGGAAGCTAAACCCAGCAAGAGCCTTGTTTTGTGGATTTATTTACTTAACCCTCTTCCAAAGTCACATCAGCTAAACTGGAAAAAGGCGCCCCAGGTCTGAACGAGAATGTCCCCGTTCACATTCACCCCTTACCTCACAGACGACTTACAAAGGGAGCTCACAACCTGCATAATGTCCCATGGAGACATGCCCTAAATAAGGATGTTCTCTAGTTATGCCCTGGGAAAGCTGGGCTCTCCCTTTGTGGCAGGGAAGGGAGGAACCTAAGTAGCACCAAAGCCTCCACAGAGCAGCCCGCAGCCACAGCACACACTGGGTGCTTGTGTGGGAAGATTCCTCCCTCGCCCCGGGCATCGACTCAGCCTAGCTATTTGCTCCAGATGCCAGCCTGAAGCCGTGGCCCTTAGCAACGACCCTCTCCACAGAATTCATTTTATTTTCCATGCTACTGCGGGTGCCATCCATATCTTGGCCTTTACCATTCCTGATAGTTAAAGATACATCAAGATATTCATTATGCCTTTCGTGCCGCACCCCGCCAGCGCAGCTGGCTGCAGTTCAACACCCCGCCAGCGTCCCGCGCTGCAGTACCATACCCCATGAGCTACTGCCGCAGTACCATCCCCGAGGAGTATAGCTGACTGCCGTACAACACCCTGCCAGCATAGCTCGCTGCAGTACCACGTCCTGCCTAATTTCCATAAACTCCTTTCAAAAGCCAGCTCGCTCCCTGAAGTGGTTCTCATCAATAGACTGAACAGAGAGAGCCCTGAGAATGAGGGATTTGAGATTTCCAGGAACAGTTTGTGTCAATGAAGACATCTGCGCTCCTTCTGGGAAGCTGCCAGCAACGGAGTATACAGCACTCAAACCCACCTCCCCATCGATTCGCTCCTGACTGCAGATCACACTAATTAACCATCATATTGGGTCATTGTGTTAATCAACTCACTTTTCATGCAGGCCTGTGAGTCATTAAACCATTTCTTACAGGTGACTTCCCAGCCAGAGTTTAAAGCAGCCATGCCCAGCAGGAGACCTGCCCGTAGTCCAAGAGCTGCCGAGAAATCTCAGGAGCCCAACATCTCCACTGACAGCCCTTTACTCTGAAAGGCTGGTGAAAATGGCCAGCACCACAGACGTCAACAGGAGCAGCGTCAGAGCTGCAGAGATCAGCTCCTCGCAGCCTCACCAACGTGCCTCCGCACTGCCCTTAGCTAAGTCTCCCCAGCCAGTTCGGTCCTCGGTCTCACTGCATGGATTCCCGAGTGGTTAGCGAGGTGGATCCTAGGCTGACACCACCAACTCCAACACCAACACCCAGGGCCCAGAACCACTGTTAAGTGATGAGGGCTGTTGCCCACAACTGACTTGGGCTGGGCTTGACCTGAGATACAGGCTCTGAACCACAGAGAACAGTGCTTAGCTGGACAGAAGCTCGAGCACTGTGGTGTCCCCTAGAGGCTCCAATCAAGATCCCCCTTGTGCTAGGTGCTGTACATACACACAGTGGGAGACAGACCCTGCCCTAAAGAGCGGATACGATGAAGGATGGGAGGGGAAACTGAGGCACAGAGAGGTGATGTGACTTGCCCAAAGTCACACAGGAAGCCTGTGGCAGAGCAGGGAGAAAAACTTAGATCTCCTAAGTCTCCGCCCAATGCCTTAGAGCGCCAGCTCATGCCTCCTCTCAGAGCAGCACCAGCAATGAACCTAGAAGTAGTTTGTGGGTTACACCTTCCACAGAAGGGGTGCTGCAATGTGCCATTATAATAATGAAAATACCAATCCCATATATAGGGCTTCTGATCCATAGATTTCAAAGCACTTTACAAAGAAGGTCAGCACCACTGTCCCCATATGTAGATGGAGAAACTGAGGCACAGGGCGGTGACATGTCCTATCCAAGACCACCCAGCAGGCCAGTGGCAGAGATGGACTAGCACCCAGCTCAACCAAGTCCCAGGCCAGTGCTCTTCTCATTAGGCCACACTGCCTTCCTCTCTTCCAGACGATAAGTGGGTGCTCCCATAGCCCCAATTCCTCAGGAGGAACAGAGGCCCAAACCAAAGTTAAGGATCACTCGCGACAGGATACACTGAGCTATAGTAGATTCACTCTGAGCAACTCTAGCCTGTAATCACAAAGCTTCAAGGAGCTGACTTCAATTTCACTTTGCTGTAGAGAATCCCCAGGAGTTCCTCTGGCAAACACCAAATGAAGGCAGAAACAACACCAGAAATGACTAGTTGTGGTCACGGAAAAGGGCAAAAAGAAAAGGAGGACTTGTGGCACCTTAGAGACTAACCAATTTATTTGAGCATAAGCTTTCGTGAGATACATGCATCCGATGAAGTGAGCTGTAGCTCATGAAAGCTCATGCTCAAATAAATTGGTTAGTCTCTAAGGTGCCACAAGTCCTCCTTTTCTTTTTGCGAATTCAGACTAGCACGGCTGCTACTCTGAAACCTGGAAAAGGGCAAAGTCATTCAATATCACCTTGAAAGCCCTTTAGCAACCAATCAGACAGAAACAGAGGGTGAGAGGGGAAATTGACACACAGCTAATGAAGCTACAGCTAAGTAGGGTCAGAAACACAGCGATATTTGCACCATTAGCTGCCATGGGTGCAAGAGGGACAAGTACTAATGAGGGCACAGCAGCCGTAATTTAAGCATCAAACAGATTAAGATGGGGGAACAGCCACAGGAACTGTAAATGGAGCCACTGCCTTCACTCCTTTTAAGCCTTGATTCAGAAAAGCGTCCCTATTAAGGACCGCATTCATAGATTCATAGATATTTAGGTCAGAAGGGACCATTATGATCATCTAGTCTGACTTCCTGCACAACGCAGGCCACAAAATTTTACCCACCAACTCCTGCAAAAAACCTCACACCCATATCTGTGCTATTGAAGTCCTCAAATCGTAGTTTAAAGACTTCAAGGAGCAGAGAATCCTCCAGCAAGTGACCCGTGCCTCATGCTACAGAGGAAGGCGAAAAACCTCCAGGGCCTCTTCCAATCTGCCCTGGAGGAAAATTCCTTCCCAACTCCAAATATGGCGATCAGCTAAACCCTGAGCATATGGGCAAGATTCATCAGCCAGATACTACAGAAAATTCTTTCCTGGGTAACTCGGATCTCACCCCATCTAATAGCCCATCACAGGCCATTGGGCCTATTTACCATGAATATTTAATTAACAAAACCATGTTATCCCATCATACCATCTCCTCCATAAACTTATCGAGTTTAATCTTAAAGCCAGATAGATCTTTTGCCCCCACGGCTTCCCTTGGAAGGCTATTCCAAAACTTCACTCCTCTGATGGTTAGAAACCTTCATCTAATTTCTACTCTAAATTTCCTGGTGGCCAGTTTATATCCATTTGTTCTTGTGTCCACATTGGTACCGAGCTTAAATAATTCTTCTCCCTCTCCGGTATTTATCCCTCTGATATATTTATAAAGAGCAATCATATCTCCCCTCAACCTTCTTTTAGTTAGGCTAAACAAGCCAAGCTCCTCGAGTCTCCTTTCATAAGACAAGTTTTCCATTCCTCGGATCAAATCCTAGTAGCCCTTCTCTGTACCTGTTCCAGTTTGAATTCATCCTTCTTAAACATGGGAGACCAGAACTGCACACAGTATTCCAGGTGAGGTCTCACCAGTGCCTTGTAAAACGGTACTAAAACCTCCTTATCCCTACTGGAAATACCTCTCCTGATGCATCCCAAGACCGCATTAGCTTTTTTCACTGCCATATCACATTGGCAGCTCATAGTCATCCTATGATCAACCAATACTCCAAGGTCCTTTTCCTCCTCTGTTACTTCTAATTGATGCGTCCCTAGCTTATAACTAAAATTCTTGTTATTAATCCCTAAATGCGTGACCTTACACTTCTCACTATTAAATTTCATCCTATTACTATTACTCCAGTGTACAAGGTCATCCAGATCCTCCTGTAGAATATCCCTGTCCTTCTCTAAATTGGCAATACCTCCCAGCTTTGTATCATCCACAAACTTTATTAGCACACTCCCACTTTTTGTGCCAAGGTCAGTAATAAAAAGATTAAATAAGATTGGTCCCAAAACCGATTCAAACATGTCCATAAAGTTAAGCAAGTCCTGAAGTGTCTTCCTGAACTGGGGCCTTAAAACCTCTCTCTGTCCTAATACCACAGATTATTCCCAGCTGGTACTGGGCAGGAAAGCAGCCAGCTGAGACTTCTGCTTTTTGGCTAATTCCAGTTCTAGTGTCTCTTCATCCTCCTCTTCACCCAATCCTTGCTTGCCTCTTTCCTGTCTCTCCCCTTTCCACCTGATGCTTCCTGTCTGACACGGAGAGCATAAGCTGTCTTCAGAAGACTGTCTTCTTTGTTACCTGTCTATACACACCTAGCAGAATGGAGTCCTGATCTCTTTAGAAAAGCTGGACGAGCAAAAGTCCATGGGGGCCGGATGCGCTGCATCCGAGAGTGCTAAAGGAGTTGGCGGATGTGATTGCAGAGCCATTGGCCATTATCTTTGAAAACTCATGGCGATCGGGGGAAGTTCCGGACGACTGGAAAAAGGCTAATGTAGTGTCCATCTTTAAAAAAGGGAAGGAGGAGGATCCGGGGAACTACAGGCCAGTCAGCCTCACCTCAGTCCCTGGAAAAATTATGGAGCAGTTCCTCAAGGAATCAATTCTGAAGCACTTAGAGGAGAGAAAAGTGATCAGGAACAGTCAGCATGGATTCACCAAGGGCAAGTCATGCCTGATTAATCTAATTGCCTTCTATGATGAGATAACTGGCTCTGTGGATGAGGGGAAAGCCGGGGACGTGTTGTTCCTTGACTTTAGCAAAGCTTTTGACACGGTCTCCCACAGTATTCTTGCCAGCAAGTTAAAGTAGTATGGGCTGGATGAATGGACTATAAGGTGGACAGAAAGTTGGCTAGATTGTAGGGCTCAACGGGTAGTGATCAATGGCTCCATGTCTAGTTGGCAGCTGGTATCAAGTGGAGTGCCCCAAGGGTCGGTCCTTGGGCCAGTTTTGTTCAATATCTTTATAAATGATCTTGAGGATGGTGTGGATTGCACCCTCAGCAAGTTTGCAGATGACACTAAACTGGGAGGAGTGGTAGATACGCTGGAGGGTAGAGATAGGATACAGAGGGCCCTAGACAAATTACACGATTGGGCCAAAAGAAATCTGATGAGGTTCAACAAGGACAAGTGCAGAGTCCTGCACTTAGGACGGAAGAACCCCATGCACCGCTATAGACTAGGGACCGAATGGCTCGGCAGCAGTTCGGCAGAAAAGGACCTAGGGGTTACAGTGGACGAGAAGCTGGATATGAGTCAACAGTGTGCCCTTGTTGCCAAGAAGGCCAATGGCATTTTGGGATATATATGTAGGGGCATTGCCAGCAGATCGAGGGACGTGATTGTTCCCCTCTATTCGACATTGGTGAGGCCTCATCTTGAGTACTGTGTCCAGTTTTGGGCCCCACACTACAAGAAGGATGTGGAAAAATTGGAAAGAGTCCAGCAGAGGGCAATAAAAATGATTAGGAGACTGGAACACATGACTTATGAGGAAAGGCTGAGGGAACTGGGATTGTTTAGTCTGTGGAAGAGAAGAATGAGGGGGGATTGATAGCTGCTTTCAACTACCTGAAAGGGGGCTCCCGAGAGGATGGATCTAGACTGTTCTCAGTGGTAGCTGATGACAGAACAAGGAGTAATGGTCTCAAGTTGCAGTGGGGGAGGTTTAGGTTGGATATTAGGAAAAACTTTTTCACTAGGAGGGCGGTGAAGCACTGGAATGCGTTACCTAGGGAGGTGGTGGAATCTCCTTCCTTTGAGGTTTTTAAGGTCAGGCTTGACAAAGCCCTGGCTGGGATGATTTAGTTGGGGATTGGTCCTGCTTTGAGCAGGGGGTTGGACTAGATGACCTCCTGAGGTCCCTTCCAACCCTGATATTCTATGATTCTATGACAGAGGTTCCTAGCTACTACTATAATAGCTATACTAAAGAAGAAGTTTGGAGGGAAAAATGTTTTAATTATTTTTAAAAGATTAATAATAGTGAATATAGATTAGAAAATGTGACCATTCCTCATGCAGGACAGCAAATCTAAAGGTCACTGTGGAGAGGGCTTCGTCATGGTCGACAAGGGGCTGAGATTTCTGACTGGAGATGGGCTCCTAGTTTAGCTCATTACTTACATACAGGGGAGTAGTGAAATAGTGCCTTGTTGACCGGTATTGTCTCATTGTTTCCTTGTTCCCCCCATCTGTTGACATTTGCCTTATTCTTAGACTGTCAGCTTTTTGGGGCAGGGGCTGTCTCTGTGTTCTGTGTTTGTACAGCACCTGGCACAATGGAGTTCTGGTCCATGATTGGGGCTCCTAGGCGCTACAATAATAAAAATAAATAATAATAATACGAACAAGGCTGAGAAAAGCTAGCAGGCTGAACTGTGACCCAATATGTCTACTTGTTGTGCTGGGGGAATGGAGATTGGGTGAAGTGGAGCTGTTGGGAAAGCTGGGTGTGTATGGGGGTGTGATGGGGCACCTGTCCCACTCTGGGCTCTACGGGGTTAATAGAGCCCTCGGGAGGCTGCACAGAAGGCAGCCAATCAGAGAGGGGCTACAAGGAGCAGCCAATCAGGGCTTGGCTGGCCCATATAAGAAGGGTTGCAGCTTCAGTCACTCCCTGGAGCTTGAGAATGGAGGAGAACTGGCTGCTTTGCAGGCTAAAGGCAGCAAGCACCCTGGACAGAGCAGTGCTGTAGGCAGACACCAAAGGAGCTAAAGGCAGCTCCTGGGGGGCTGCAGGGATTTGCTGGCTTAGGCCCTGAGGTAAGGGGCAAAGAGGGTGCTGGGGCCGTGAGGAAGTGGCCCAGGGAAATCTACTGAGGAGTTGGAGAGGGCGCTGCAAGTAGCAGCTATCTACAGGGTCCCTAGGCTGGGACCTGGAGTAGTGGACTGGCCTGGATTCCCTCCTGCCCGCTGTCCCCACTTGCCATTGAGGAGTGGCTGGACTAAGGGACTGCGACATTCCCCCAGAAAGGGGGAGCACAGAGTGCGGTGCAGCCAGAAGGCTGTGTCACGAAGAGGATGCTGCGGTCCTAGGAGTGACCTGGGTCTCAGGAGCAGATGTGGTGGTGGCAAGATGCCACCAGAAGAGGGCGCACTGGCTAGCAAAGCTGATCCCAGGACAGCCAGCAGGGGGCACCGCAGTGGTGAGTCCCACCCCGTCACAGGAGGACAGAGGGGAGAACGGTGCGATGATCAGAGGTGGGGGGAGGAGGGATTGTTGGGGTAAATCAGTGTTATGCAGACAGCGAGGGAAGCCCAGCACTTCTGTGCCAAGGCATTTCCACTTGAAGTAGCACAATGGGGATCCCTTCCTTATCTCCTCAGTGCATCGAGGAAGTAGGGGCGTCGGTGGCTCTTGACGTGTCAATGCCTGGTTGGTTCGTATGGCGCTGCGCCAAGGCGTTTGGTGCAGGGCCCCTGGCCTTCCCTCTGCTCCAGGCTCCTTGCCCAGCCACAGACCCTCCCCCCGCTTCTCCAGCCTCACCCACACACAAGCCTGTTTCCCCACTGTGCCCCGCTAACCTTGTCACTGCCCCCACTTGCTGTGCCCCCCATCCCTGCTCATCCCCCTCTCCACAGAGTCCCATCTCTCCCCACAACCCACCTCCATGCACCCAGCTGCCCGGTTTTGCCTCCACGGTCTCTGTGTGCGATGTTATCAGAATAAGCACCGGCATTTGACGCATGGCGTTCATGGGGACTGGAGCTATTCAGCCAGAGAAAGCTACCGAAATAAGGCAAACTTTCAAAAAGGAGCATTTTAAAACGTTGCCTCTTGCAAGCACCGGTAGCTACTTCACTAACAAAACAGCACAGATTGTGATGCCAAACCTGGAGCCTAACTTCATTCATTAAAGCGCAGCTCAGAGGGATTTCAGAGCAAATCCCAGGAGAACCAGAACCATGGAGTCGCTACAAACACCTCCATGATCTGCAGACCACCGGGTTTCTACTTCCTTAGTAACCAGGGCAGCTAGCCCTGGTTCATCCTGACAGAGGCGTGGACACATGGCCACCACCCCGCTCACCATTTACTTTGTGCGTTGTAGACATGTTTAGCCAGCCCTCCTGGCTCGCTGTGTCATACACCAGCCCAGAATGCAAGCCACTCCATGGGATAGCCCCCTGGAATTCCCAGGAGGCACTGCTCCAAGCACAGGGTGGCAGGTATGTGCACACAGCTCAGTGACAGCGGAGAAGGCCCAGCCCAGGCCATATTTGCTGCAAGAGGGTCAAGTGAGAGAGTCACACAATGGTCACAAAAGCACAGTGGTGTATGTAGTGCGGGCAGGGCTGCACGGCGTTTGTACATTGTGAAGTGATTTGATTTATCTCATAGCCCACAAGAATCCCATGGGAGGACACAACATGGTGGGTACACACCACTGATCCACCAGGTCCCATTCATGCCCTTGTAACATCTCTTCCTAACCACGACTTTGGAACAACCACGAGAAGAGACAGCCCCAGAGAATCCACCCCAGGTTTTCCATTGAGCCCAGGGCAGGCTGGGACAGGACTGTGGGAATGAGTGGGTGCTGTGGGAGCTCATCTCTGTGCCTCGATTCAAGGAGCCCCCAGACTCCAAGGACGCAACACTCAGTGTGGGGGGGGATGACTGACAAAGGGCTCCAACGAAGGAAAGCAGAGGCACAATAACCACACAGCTCCGAGTCTGATTTTCAGGAGAGCTTGGGGAATTGTTTTTTTTTTTTAAAACAGTAAATGCCAATTAAGAAACGAGGCATCTGTGACTGGGAAGAATGGTCCTGTGGGGGGGAGAACTCAGAGACATCATTTCCTTAACAGGAGGCAAAGAGTGGGGTTCTCTCTGGGGACCTCCCCGACTCCCAAGGAGGGAGACCCAAGCTGTGCCTGTCATGAGACCTACATACAAACCAGGTGAAGCCCATCTCTGTGCAGAAAGGCTGGTGCATCACTTAAGCCATTTTCTGAGGATAAAGGAGCGCTCAGGACTTTCTGCTCACCCCTGTGCAGAAGGTCAGTTTCAGTAATGAGGCCAGACCCTCGGCTACTGTACGCTGGTACTGCTCCAGGGGCATGGAGGTTGGCTAATGTCCCTTCCCCCCAAACGGTGATGTCGATCTGAGATACACCGAGGAATCAGAACATTCTCTCTCTCACCCAACAGCTACATGAGCAGTTAAATATCCAGCTCCACAGCTCACTCCAGGAATGAAGTTATTTCATTTTACAGATCTTAAGCTCTTCAGTGTGTGTGGGGGGGGAGGGGGGGAGGGGGGGGGGAGGAAGACACCTAAAAATGGGGTGAAGATGTGTGGGTTCTCCTTTATTGTGTGTAAAACCAGGGCATTTTAGGTCAGAGGGAGACACATCCAACCTCATTCCTTAAGGGCTTTTATTTTCCACTGCACACAAATACATACCCAGCAGGATAAGCGCAGCATGAACTCGACACAGGCGGTGAGACACAAACAATGAATTACTGTTCAAGTGTCCTGACGACTCATAACAGCGATTTCGGTAATGGCTAGTGCTGGGACAGTCTGATTGGCCCATGTGGCATTTCAGGCCAGGAGCCAAACTCTGCTCTGGGATGTGTGGGGGTGGTTTCGGTGGAAGGTTCCTGTTAAAATACCAGAGCAAAATCTGGCCCAAAGTTGCTACGTTTTGTGACAAAAGGGAATAGGAAAAACTGCTATTCCTGATCACCCGGTGCCTCGTTTTCTTCAGGCAACGGCTCTAAACAGAGACAGAGAGAGCCAAACAAATAAAAGTGACAGCACAGAAGAATGCACCGGCCATGTTGTTGTTTTCTCCTGAAAAGACCCACGCCCCTCTGGTACCACAGGCAAGGGAGCTGTCTTCTGCACGTGTCTGACGCTATCTCACCAGCTTGCGTGACCCTCAGGCACATCTGCCTGCCTTCCGGCCCCACTCCCTTGCTGCGCACGTCGTGGCTGCCACTCCAGCTGCTTCCACGGTCGCCTTGCAGTTCAGAGCCTCTCTTTGGCAAAGAAATGAGCTTTCCCCATCCCCTGCACAGGGAAGCTTGTATATATCAGCTATAAAAATAAGGATGAACTTTGGGTAAGATCAAAGCATGAGAACTGAGCTGAGGTGGGTTTGTTTTTCATGCAATGACATAATATATACCCCGGAACAACTCTTAGTGCTTTGTCCTGCAAACACGCTCAGGTGTAATCCTGTTCAGGACGATGGGACAAAGAGTAGCATGTACTTAGCATTTCCACAGCACTTTTCAGTGGTGGTTCTTAAACTGCTTTACAAAAGAGGGTCCATATCATCACCTCTTTCACAGAGGGGAAACTAAGGCACGGAGCAGTTCAGTGACTTGCCCAAGTTCACACACCAACCCGCATAATGGTAGTGCTGTGAAGAGAACCCAGGTCTCCAGCTTCCACCCACATAGCCTATACACCAGACCATGGTGCATGTGACGACACCCCCTACAAAGCTCTATGCCTGGCAGGAAGCGTTAGCAGTATCAGTCCCTTAGGTGGTAAGCTCTTTGGTGCAAGGGAAGTTTCTTATTCTACCACTTGTAAAGCACTAGGCAAGCTTACAGCCCTAGGTAAATAACTAATAACCAATATATTTCTATGTGAGCTTGGAGAGATCACACACCTGTACTGTACTCTACAAAGGAAGAACACTGCAGAAGACCCACATCTGGCTCAGAGCTACACAGGGTTAAACTCTTCTCAGAAACCTTTGCTCTGCCCCTATAACTTTCTTAGCTCGGCACACTGCAGCAGATTGATCTTCCAACTGTTTTCAATACATAACATCCTCAGGCAGCACATTGTCACCGAGTTCAATTTGTACCACAGCAAGGCAAATGCACCGTGAGAGTTACTCTCTGTGCACTAGGGAACAGATGAGCTGCTGACGTTAACATGGGTCCAAAGCCTGAAGTCCTCACTGGGGTTTGACCAGCAGGCCTGAAATTTGCAAAAGTGGCCATTGATTTCCGATGCATTAGGTGAGGGCGTGAGGGGCACCCCGAGACTCCCTGGGGCATGATCTTCAGAGGTACTGAGCTCCACAGATCCAGCTGAGGTCAACGTGAGCTGCAGACGTTCAGCTCCTCTGAAAACAAGTCTCTGGAAAGCTGGGTATCCAAAGTCACCTGACACGTTTGAAAATGATGGCCTTGAGACTGGAGCTCAGAGCGCTGGTCTGCGTCACCTTCCTTACTCCACACGACGACATGCAGTAGAGATCCTTAATATTTCCACGAGACCTTTAACTTCTATGTAAGGCAGTCGGTCAGGTTTGATCAGGGCAGGCCCACAGCTTTCAAGTCAGCTCGTCCCCATCTCAGCAGGCTGCCAGTCAAACAGCTCACCTTGCACAGCTGAATTAACTGCATGCAATACTGCATTCCAGGTTACTAAAGCAACCGTCCTCTCCATCCAGCCAGCCACAAGACACAACCTGCTGGGGAAAGTCTCCCGGCACAGTGGGGAGCAGCCGGGGCAGCGTTATAGTCACCTGCCTATTCTCAAACCATGACTGCCGGCTGCGAATCAACACGGCACATTTTTTGTCATGCTGTCCCTTTAAAAGAAATGACCAATCACTGAATCGAAGCGAAGAGACGGAAACATGAAGAGGTTGGGGGCAAGAGGTGTGGGATCTGCCCCGGATGGGATCGATCAGGCTTTGAACACTACAGAGCACTTGAGGTGGGCTGGGTCGAGGCCATCGGTGAAGGAGAGGAGGAAGTACATCACCTTGCGGATCTTGGCCAGCTCCATCAGCCTCTCCCCGAACTCCTGGGCATCCGCCTCGTTACACTCCACTTCCTTGGTCCCTGGCTGCTTCCAGAAGATGCCCACTGGCTCCAGCAGCTGCCTGTTCATGAGGTTGGTGAGGTCGGGCGTCCAGTGCTGGGAGGTGCCCATCACCGTCACCTTCCCCGCTTTCTCCATCTGGATCTTCCAGCGCAGGAAGTACAGATTGTGCTGCTGGACGAAATCCACCCTGTAGATGTACTCGTTGGGCCGCAGCAGCTTCTCGCCATCCTGCGGCCGCTCGTTCCTCTGCTGGAGACTCTGTGCCCGCAGCCGCATGCACTTGGTGAGCTGGACGTCCTGGACGAAGGGGAACTCAAGCTCCGACGCGTGGCCAGCCATCGCCTCTGCCTCTCTCCTCCCCGGCTCAGTTCTCAGCACTGTTTGACTCTCCAACAGGCCATCCTAGGAAAATGCAAATCCGAAGCCAATCGGCCCTCCCTCCCCGGTCCCAGCGGTGCTAGGCAACCTGGGTCAATGACGCAAAGTGCCCTCAGGGTTTCCTCTGGGTGCCCTCTTGTCTCATTTGCAGATGAAGAACAGATCCTGCCACTGTACAATAATCTATAGGGACGGGATCTCTGATGTCAGCCTCCCTGACAACCTCCTTGACAACCGCTCCCATGCAAGCCAGAGCACAGTTGTTTGTATTTAAATGAGGCCACCAAGTTACAGCACTGGGCAGCAGGACACACAGGGACATAGCTCCACGGGCCACCTGCTCTCTCAGAGATACCATCTTAGGGGCCAGGCTGTGCCCAGCCGCTGCAGAGGCAGATGGCCACAGGGAACCTCTCTGCAAGGATCCCGTCCTGAGCACAAAGGCTACTTCCTGCTAGCCCCACCTAAGGGGGCAGAGGAAGTGGCTCTGCCCAGAGGCATGATGGTACTGAAGGGGTCTAGCGGTGGGGTGGGCAGACTCCCCCTTACAGCTGCTGTGGAGGTCTTGAAGGCAGTGGCTCCCTGTGAGAGGTAAAACCTGCCAGGGCCCCTGCTAGGGTGGGACAACTCAGAACCATCCCACAACATTGAGCAATGGCTAAAAGCTACAACTGGGCTGGAAGTATTTACATCCACAGTTCTAGAAGTAGCATGGGATAGGCCTGATTTCCATGGGTCTGTCCTGCCACCTTGGAGGACAATCATGGGGTCCTGCATTTAGATGATCCGAGCGTGTGTGTGTAATGGTTGCAGCACTGGACTGGGGGTCAGGACTCCTGGGTTCTTCTATTCCCAGCTCTGCCGCTGACTCACTGTGGCCTCTGCTTATAGGGGTGTTGTGGGACTTAACGTTTGGAAATTACTTTGGGAGCATGAAATAAAAGGTGCTGTATAAACATGAGGTATAGTTATTATCCTAGGACAACACAGCACCAGGCTGCACTGTTGCATCAACTCGCAACAGCCCAGCAGGGACACACAGCCACGCAACGTCATCCCTCGAGGGCATGATTTCACGGGGTAACCAGTGTGTCGCCCTACAGGACACACATGTGCTCAGGTCATGTCCTGAAGCAACGGGCTCCTGAAAAGGTATCGAGAGCTCAGCTCAGTGCAAAAAGCGACAGAGGCCAGGAACTCCATCAGAGTCATTTTACTGTGAATGCCGGGGATTGACCTGCCTGCCCCTATTTCTCAAGCTTGGGGAGATCAGCACCGAGGTTGCTAACGGCTGCACAGAGGGACAGGGTGATAGCACCATAGCAGGGAACAAGTGAGGTCTAATAATAGCCCCACGCCTTCCCGCTGTCCTAGGCTTGTTTACTGGCTCACAAGCACCTTTAGGAACAACTTTCCATCCTGCCCAGGGGCTTTAAAGTTAAACATATTCAGTGACCGTTCAGTAGCTGAGCTCCCGGTGCTAGTCACAGGGACCTAGCGGGGCATGTTCTGAACGGCAATGGATCTTTTACCTACTAACCCGTCAGTCCAACACGCGTGGGAAGGCCAGGAGGACTGGAGCAGCCACGCTAGTACACAGGGTGGAGGAGGGGTTCCCCTGCAGGACTTTGAAATGTTGGCAAAGCTTAAAAATCCAAGCAACGTTTAAACTACGCAGCAGAGGCAGAGGGAGAGTGCAGCCCATTTCTGCAGCCACGTGGCCTGAACCCACGGCTCTTTGCCCACAGGCCCCTGCCCATGAGAGAGTGGTTTGCATCACTTGCCTCTAGCTCGGGAAGTGAGGCGGGGCCGAATCCTGTGGTCATTACACAGTCAGAACTTCCATGAAGTCAAGTTCTGCTCTCAGCTACCTATGTGGATGCAACCTTCATGAGTCTGGATTACCACTCCTGGGGATATGGCAGCTGGGGAGAGGATTCGGAGGGCAGAGATTCCACAGCATCCCCTCGTGGAGTTTTAACTTGGATTATTCCACTGGGGCGCCGGATTTGCCCCCAATTCTTCCTCATGGCACGGCCAGTGGTTCTTAGCCCAGACGCCGGGGAGCCCAGTACCAGCTCTGGGATCCCTGGCTCCTCAGCACAGCTTCATTGGAGCCACTCTACCAAGGTTTTCCCCAGCGGCATCTGCCCCTGAACATACTCCCTTGGAAGGCACAGACAGAATCAACAGAAGAGTGAATGTAGCCACAGGCTGATGTTTCCGATGTAGCCACCCGCCCGCCCGCCCCCCACCAGGCTCTGGGAGGCAGGAGCGGTGGGGAGGCACTTTTGGGAGCCCTGCAGTCCCAGAGTGGCCCGGGGGATTAGCGGGGGGCCGGCAGCAACCCGCTCCGCTTCCCTCGCCCCGTCCCCAGCCCTGTCGCTCGGGGGAGGGGGCTTGGGGGAAGGGATCCCCCCCGCACTCACCGGCAGCGGTGGAAGCGGAGCAGCCTGGCCCCGGCCTGCTCCGCTCCGCCAGCTCCCAGCCGCGGCGTTCCGCTTCCCGCCGCAGGCGAGTGCGGGACCTTTCCCCAACCCCCCCACCCCAGCGACACGGCTGGGGCCCGGGCAAGGAAAGCGGAGCGGGCTGGGGCCGCGTCGCTCTGCTTCCCGCTGCCGGTGAGTGCGGAGTGTGTCCTTTCCCCAACCTCCCTGCAGTCACCGGCGGTGGAAGCGGAGCGCCGCGGCTGGGAGGTGGCAGAGTGGAGCGGGCTGGGGCCGCCTTGCTCCGCCTCCCGCTGCTGCCAGCGAGTGCCTGTCAGGGGGCGGGGGGTGCTGATAGGGGTCGGAGCAGTCAGGGGACAGGGAGCAGGAGGGTTGGGTAGGGGGTAGGATCCTGGGGGTGATTAGGGACAAGGGTCTCTGGAGGGGGCGGTCAGGGAACAAGGAATGGGGGGGCCAAAGCAAGTTTGATATAACCTATAACGCGGTGAGATTTTTTGTCTCCCGAGGACCGCGTTATATTGGGGTAGAGGCAGTGGTGAGCTGGAGCTGGTTCACACCAGTTCGCTAGAACCAGTTGTGAAATTTAGAAGCCCTTTTAGAACCGGTTGTTCCACGAGGGCCTTCTAAATTTAACTGGCCAAAAGTGGCGCCTTAGGCGCCGACTCCTTGGGTGCTCCGGGGCTGGAGCACCCAAGGGGAAAATTTGGTGGGAGCAATGTAGCTTCGCGGGGGCCCCTGTGGCATGGGGCTCCAGACAATTGTCCTGCTCGCTACCCCCTAATGCCGTCCCTGGCTTTTATATGCAGAAAACCAGTTATTGTGGCACAGGTGGGCCGTGGAGTTTTTCTAGCACGCCTTAAGTCTGTCGGACAATAGCTTAACTAAGCTAACTGAGCCCTAAGGCCTAAAGACTTAACATAAGCAACTAACCAGGAAGTGACCGTCTATCATAAGGTGCCACAAGACAGCAGTGATCCTGTATCACAGATGTCACCAGTCAGAATGCTCCATTCAGTGCTGCTGAACTGCTGACAGGTAATCACAAGACAACAGTTTGTACCAGCTTTGGATATTTTATGGTAGGAGCATCAGCAGACGTTCAGCCACAAAATAATGCCACAGTAACTAACTAACGCACATGCTACTAAGCTTGAAGTTAATGGCCTAGTAACTTATGGGAGAAGAGCCCCCCAATATTAGTAGGGTGAGGCAGGGTGGTGTGACAGGGTCAGGACAGATAGCTACAGGAGAGTTTTGTTTTGTTTTGTTTTGTTTTGTTTCCCAGGGGACAGCACGAATGCAGTCCCCCACTACCACAAATTATGCAGTCGAGTTTCCCGCAGTTGGGGAAATTGCAGGGGTCAGCACACCTGCAGTGCAATGGATGAGCCTCACCCTGGGAAAACCGCCTTCATGATTCTGGTATCTCCCCTGCCAGGTAAGTATTAGAAGGCAGATATATTAGCCCCAGATTAAGCAGGTCCATTTTCCCAGGGTAAGGTAATGGGGCAGTTCCAGAACAAGAAGGAACTTGCTGGAACAAATGCAGGCAGGCAGGCTAATTGGGACACCTGGAGCCAATTAAGAAGCTGCTAGAATCAATTAGGGCAGGCTCGCTAATCAGGGCACCTGAGTTTAAAAAGGACCTCACTTCAGTTTGTGGTGTGCGTGCGAGGAGCTGGGAGCAAGAGGCACTAGGAGCTGAGAGTGAGAAGGCGTACTGCTGGAGGACTGAGGAGTACAAGCATTATCAGACACCAGGAGGATGGTCCTATGATGAGGTACAGAAGGTGTTGGGAGGAGGCCATGGGGAAGTAGCCCAGGGAGTTGTAGCTGTCATGGAGCTGTTCCAGGAGGCACTCTAGACAGCGCAGTCCACAGGGCCCTGGGCTGGAACCCGGAGTAGAGGGCGGGCCTGGGTTCCCCCCAAACCTCCTGACTCCTGATCAGACACAGGAGGAGTCGACCTGGACTGAGGGTTCCACCAAAGGGGAAGGTCTCTGGGCTGTTCCCCAACACACATGATGGATTAGCAGAGACTGCGGGGATTGTTCTTCTTCCTTTTTCCCATGTTGGCCAGTGATGAGGTTAGCTGAGTGAACGGCAGGTTTGAGCCACTAGCAGAAGCAGCCAAACTCAAAGCTGCCGTGAACCTCTGAGGTAAGCAAATCTGCCAATAAGCACAGGACCCACCAGGGCAGAAGAGGAACTTTGTCACAGTAGATAAGGAAAAGCGGCTGAAATCTCTATTGCATATGCATGAGGTATAGGGGGCGTTAGCGTAACCCATTATAAAAGTGGGTATGTAGTGGGGTGGTCACTCCATTCAGGCCCTGAAGGGGTTAAAAGCAGCCCTGGAGAGGGCTGCAGCTAGGAAAAGCTAGGCTGATTGGGGGAAGCAGCCACAGCTGTGGCCAGCTCAATCAGGGCCCAGCTGGCCCATATAAGAGGGCTGGGGGCCAGGAGTTGAGGGAGTCTCACTCTAGCCCTGGAGTGGGAAGGGCTAACTGCCTGGGAGCAAGGTACCTGAACCAGAGCAGTGCTGGGGAAGGGCAAAGGGAGCTGGGGAGCTCGAGCCTGGTAAATCCCCAGACTGCAGGCCTTGTTGAAGGCCTACCAAAGGTACTGGGGCAGCCAAAGGATAGGCAAAGGCAGCAGGTCCTAACCCCTTGACAATGATGACTGGCCATAACAGACTGCAGTCAGCCCCAGTGAGCGGGGGCCAACGTTCCCTCTAATTTTTGACAGGCCGTGTGCGCAAAAAATTTCTTCTGTGCAAATTTTTGTGCACGCAGTGTTTCACTGCGTGCGTGGGGTTTAGGATCTGTGTGTACATGCACACAGCTTAGAGGGAACAGTGGCGGGGGCTAGATGAGGACTGGCAGTAGCCACTGAGACAAGGTGGGGATAGAGGGTTGGGGGTTCCCCTGGGAGGGGAAACCCAGAGTAAGGGGGGTACTGCTGGGGCACCAGGGTCCCGGAGGGATATGGGGCCAGCGGCAGGTGAGCCACCAGCCTGCAGAGGGCGCTCCGGAGCTGGTGAAGAGCTAATTCCCAAGACGACCAGCAGGAGACGCCGCACCGGTGAGTCGTCACATCGCTACAGGGTACTTGGCCAATGAACCCCAGGGAGATTTCTGGGAACCCACCGGGCCAAGGACCACTTGTGGGTTATTCACTTACTGCAGGGCTCCCTGCTAAGGCTGATGTGAGTTTCTGAGCGCTGGATTACCTCGGGCTGCTCTCCTAGGTGACAGTGTTTGTGATTAGCTAATTGTGCCAATACAACCCTGACAAATTCAGGTGGCCTTCCCAAAGAGCAAATGTCACTCCCGCATGCGCAGAGAGCCTCACTCTCAAACAAACTGCCAGGCTGTGGCCAATCTGGAGGCAACCCCCATCAGGTTAAACTGGAAATGCTAAATAACACCCGACCCATGGGTCAGGCAACACTGCAGGGCTTCCGGAGAAGATGTGCATCCTACACCTCCAGCCCGCACTGATTCTCCTCATGATGCCTGCAGCCTGCCCCAGGCCAGCTGCAGATTCCTGACCTGCAAAGAGGGGGCTCTCTGAGGTCTAAGGAGAGTGGGACAGGCCCCCTAGGTGCCCCTACTAGTGATCTGGCCCCACGGGCTTTAGCGTGAGTTTTGCCTGCGTATGAGCTGTAGGGTAGAAGTCATTGTGATGGAGAGAAATGCAGCATTCCTTGCTCTAGACAGAAAGACACTGGGAGAGTTACAGACAGGACCTCCAAACTGTATGATCTAAAGTCCTGGTCCGAGCAAACTGCCCCATTGTCATCTCTCCCACTACCACAGGTGCTGTGGGAGGTCACTGAGGTACTGAATGCTCATCATGGCAGCCTTCCGACGAGTTGAGGCAGCAGGCGATGTGCCCAGTACACAGCCCAGGGAAGACCAAAGGCTGCTGCCTGCCCTAGCCACTGCAGTGCCATATCCGCTGCTAGGAGGAAACCCAGGGGGATGTCTGGCACTTTGCCCATGACGCACGTGAACCCCCAAGGCAGATCAGCATGAGTCGGAAGCTGCTTCCCAATTACATCCATAACAGGCCTCTCAGGTGGCTGGGATAAGGGCTGCGAGGAAGGGGAAAACATGAAAAGCCAGTCTCCTGGGACATGTACAGTGTCACTCAGAGGAATTTGGAGGAATTTGTCCCCAGCTTTGCCCTGGTGGAAAAACACCAGCTAATGCTCTTGTCAAAGCCAGGTAAAATATAGAAGCATTTGGTCCTATGTCAAATATAGCCCTGGACACCCTGGACCACAGTGGTGTAGAGGTTAAAAAAAAAAAGTGGATGAACTAACCTAACCTAAACTCCATAATCCTCAAATGAGAAGTGGGTTTACCCTCAACTACACTACTGCTGGGCCCAGTTCTGATCTCACTCTGGTGTTAGTCAATGGAGTCACATCACTGTAAATGCAGAACCTGGCCCAAGATCCCTTCCCCATTCTTTCAGTGAGCTTTATCGGCTAGGTTAACCTATTTCCTCTTATCCGAGAGTCTGAATCAGAGGCTGGTCTCTTTCTAAACCAAAGAAGGGAAGAGCCTGAAGAAGCCTGGGCTGTGCTTTCCTTTCTGATATTTGCACTCATGTATTTATTAATCAGTTAGAAACAGATTCTGCTACTGAAGTATACAGGAACAGTATCCCTTTTTAATGGCCTGTGAACCCTCTAGTGGCGCTCACTGCGTTTTATATTTTAGAAGCAGTTAGAAGCCAATCTGAATGTATGTAGCTAGGCCTGGCATGGTTGTGTATATTAAACAAACACTATTACTGGGGATCCACCTGAACTTGTGTGGTTTGTTCACATTGTTATCGCTGTGGAAAGAGCTGAAGACACAACCATTCCCTTTATCCATGCTGAACGGCACCTTGTAGCCGCGCTGATTTCAATAGAAGCCTGGAGTTTCAGCATAAGTAAGGGGGGCTGATCACAGCCCTTGACGTGTGTGCATTGCGATGAAGATCTTGATCCCTTTGGAAGTACTAAACGAGAACGATCTTTACTCGTAGAGAAGGAACAAATTGCAATAGTTGGATCCCAGTTTGGAGTCTGATCTGACCTGTCTCAAAGTTTGGGTGGTGTTACGATTCAGGGTTTGGGTCAGGCCATGCAGGAGGCAGATTATGGTGGTCAGACCTGGGTGTGGACAGGAAACTGCCCCAAGGTTGGGGGGGCAGGGATTAGATGCAGTGTTTCAGTTTGGACCCATCTGAATTTCTCATTTAAAAGTCACGTGCTACCTGGCCTGGTACCTCTGTAGTTAGTGCTCTGTGCTGCCGTGAAAGACCCAAATTACTAAGCCAGTTTACAGATGGGGAAACTAAGGCACAGAAAAGTGAATTGATTTGCCTGAAGTCACACAGCAGGCCAGGCACAGGGCCAGCTCCAGGCACCAGCGAAGGAAGCAGGTGCCTGGGGCGGCCAATAGAGAGGGCCGGCACTCTGTCCGTGATTGGGGCGGCACGTCCGCATCTTCGGCGGCAATTTGGCAGCGGATCCATCTCTCCCTCTTCAGCGGCAATTCGGCGGCGGGCCCTGCTTCTTTTTTTCTTTGCTGCTTGGGGTGGCAAAAACACTGGAGCCGGCCCTGGCCAGGCAGAGCTAGTTTTAAAACGCAGCTCTTCTACTCCTCTATCAAGCTGCAGCACCTTCCTCCCTCCCCTCACCTTCACAGCCAGTTCCTCTGGCCAGGGCTGTTTGAGCTGCAAGCCTGGGATGTGCCTCTTGCCGCGGTTTGGAGTCAGAGGGTGCTGACAGCTCCACGCAGCAGGCCCAACTGTAAAAAGATGCTGCCAGGGGGCAGAGAAGGAAAAGCACCATGGGTCTCCAGAACCTCTCTCCCAATACTGGGACCGACGCCAAGGCAAGCTGGCCCCTTGACTCAAAGGACCAAAGGACTTTAGAGCTCTCATGAAAATTATTTTGGCAAGGACCCCTCGTATAACAACTCATGGCTTGGGTTAGCATCTCTATTTATGGAGTGTCCCACTGAGCCCTCAGCAAATGTTTGATCTGTTCCCTTTTCTATTCTAATACTCTACAGTGGGAGTGGCCGACCTGGGACTCCAGAGCCCCCTGCGGCTCTTCAGAAGTTAATACGCGGCTCCTTGGATAGGCACCGACTCTGGGGCTGGAGCTACAGGCGTCAACGTTCTAACGTGCCGGGGAGTGCTCACGGCTCAACCCCTGGCTCTGCCACAGGCCCTGCCCCCACTCCACCCCTTCCCGCCCCCTCCCCTGAGCCTGCAGTGCCCTTGCTTCCTCCCTCCACCCAGAGCCTTCTGCACCCCACAAAACAGCTGATCAGGAGGTGAGGAGAGTGGGGGGAGTCACTGATCGGTGGGGCTGCCGGTGGGTGGGAAGCGCTGGGAGTAGGACGGGGAGCTGATGGGGGGCTGCTGACATATTACTGGGGCTCTTTGGTACATTGGTAAATTCTGGCTCCTTCTCAGGCTCAGGTTGGCCACCCCTGCACTAAAGTACGGGTCTAAACAATACAGCTTCAATTGACAGTAGTAAACAAGGCACACATTTTTAACAGTGGGGGTGATTAACCATTGGAGCAAACTACCAAGGGAAGGGGTGGATTCCCCATCTCTTGATGTCTTCAGATCAAGACTAGATGTCTTTCTGGAAGATCTGCTTATTCAGACGCAAGTTACTGGGCTCCATACATGACTGGCTGGATGAAACACTTTGCCCTGTGCTATACAGGTCAGCCTAATCTAATGCTCCCTTCTGGCCTTAAAAATCTATGAATCAGTAGCAATGCTGCACTGTGCTCTTGGCCGGTGCTGTACAATGCTGCTGCATTTTCCAGATTACTAGAAAGAGGAGTGGTGGGAGAAGATTCTAGCCTTTGCCCCAGATCTGAACACAACTCCTCTTAAAAAAACAAAAAAAGAAAGGAAGGGGGGGGGATGGAAAAAAAGGATACAACAGGCAGGAAGGAGCCCCTGAGAATTACGGCTTGGAAAATCATGAACAAACAGAACAGAATTGCCAGGGGAGAAACAGCCATGAGAGAGGCAAGCAGAAATAATTAGCTCTCTAATGGTCACCACTTCTGCTAGATTGGAGGCTCTTAGGGCAGGGCCGGAAGCAAATGGTGAGTGGCGAACACAATTTGTATATTGCATTTAATAGCCTCAAAGTTTAAAAAAAGTCCCATCTTACATCACACAGACAGAATCCCTGAGAGGCAGTGAACTGTCACTGCAATGAGGGGGAAAGCGTAGAAAAGCCTCATTGATTACCCAGAGAGTGACTGGGTCTGTTAGAGAGCCAGAGCTCCCACTGAGGGGAAGCAGGGATGCTTTAAGAAATAAACATCCCCAATATGGAGCTTTAATCCACTGGATGGTTAGGGTCACAGCCCACAGGCATAGGGAGGTTTGATTAGGCTAACCAGGCTTTAAAAGCTAAATATCAGAGTCGTACAGCTTCTTGGTTACTAGCTGCACAAAAGGGAAGACAGGAACATTGCAGCTTATTCACCTGCAACATGGGGCCTGATCCAAAGATCCCGAAGAGGCTGATGGGAATATTTGACTTCAATGGGCACTGGATGAGGCCCTTAGATAGCACAGCAATGCAGAGTGCAGCAGCATAGGGCTTCCTGAAGGCAACACAGCTAATGAGCTTCTTAGCACAACCAGCCCTCCTGTAATCAGTGGCAGACTACTGCACGGGCCAACGGGGCTGGTGCCCAGGGGCCCTAGCCAATTTAGGGCCCCCAGAAAAATCCTCCCCCTCCACGGCCCCAGGGCTAGAGGAGCTCTCGCTTCCTGCCAGGGCCCTGGGACCACATTGAGGGCACAGAGCTTCTCCAGTCTCAGGGCCACAGTGGGGAGGCAGGGCCTGGAAAAGAGCGAACGGGGGTGTGGGGCCACGGGTAAGGGGTGGAATGGGTGGGGCCATGGGTAGGGCCTCAGGGGAAGGGGCGGAATGGGGTGGGCCGTGGGCACAACAGGGTGGGGCCGTGGGCAGGGCCACAGGGGAAGGGGCGGAATGGGGAGAACAGGGGTGAGACCTCAGGCTGAAGGGGTGGGGCAGGACCATGGTTCTGGTGCTGGGGCCGCCCCACTTGCTCCGGCCCAGGGCCCCAGGAGACCTTAATCCGTCTCTGCCTGTAATACAGGAACTAGCTCAGATAAGAATAATCAAAACTCATGTGCCAGGGTGTAAATCACACACAACCACAAAGGGCCCATGCTACGTAGCTGCTTGCATTCCTTGAACCAACCAGCCTACAGTCAGTCTGGGGCCCCCAGTTAGCTTCTTGATTGAAGCTCAAGATTTGAGACCAGATCCTCAACTGATGTATATCAACATCACTCTGTTGGCATCGATTAATGATCTGGCCCTCAGTGTATAGCCTGCCCCAAGTTTCTCTTCCAGGCAACTTTACAGGACAGGAGATGCAGAGAAAGGAACGTGCCCAGAGATGATGTGAGCACGTGTTTTGGAGATGGCAGAGGCTGCAGAACTGTGGATAGAGGGGACACATTATTTTCTATAAGTTTTGTAGTTTTTAAAAGCCATTAGATGCCTCACTCCCTCCATCATAGCATTCCTGTTATACCATTTTTCTCATATTAATGTAACTGCCTCTCACGAAATTCCACCTTGTGCTTGCCACCGCGGTCCCTCTGCCACCCAGCAGCAGCAACCCATCCCGCCCACAGAGCAGGGGCTGCTTTCGCAAACAGTGCTGCAAGGTGGGAATATTCTACAGGAGCGGCAGGAATGCATTGCATTACAGCACACGGAGACAAGGGGAAGGCAGGCATTACTGTCTGACACCTCGAGAGGGCACCACTGGCTGCCTACTGCCGCTAGCATCTGGGAAAGCCTTCTGTAAGCTGCATTTACACCGCACTTTTGTCGGTGAAACTTGTGTCAGTTGGGGGGGTTCCACTCCCCGACCACCAGAAGTTTTACCAACAAAAGTGCTAGTGTAGACCAAGCCTAAGTCAAGCTTCAGCCCTGATTTACCTTCCTCTCACATATCCTTTGTAGATGCTCAAATATAGCAACAGGCGATTGTGTAACGTTAACCATACTGTGGGTTAGATTCCCATCTTCCCCAACCCAGCTCCAGGCCATGGGGTGCCTGACAACAACTCAGGGGACAGAATCCCCATATGTAATTAAAACGGTCATGAGAACCTCTGCATTCTGCCCAGGGCCACAGGGTCTGAGCTGCGTTAATTCAGATATTACAGAGATGGGTGCAATTTAAATAACAAGAGAGAGATTAGATATAAACAAAGATGGGGCCAAATCAAACCTCTGGATCCAAACATCCTGAAATTTGGTGTGCGTAAAATCTGGATCCTAAATGTACAACCTGAGCTTGTTCTGGTGTTAATTCATTAAAACAAAGAAAGGGCCAAAATCCTCAGGTGATGTAAACACCGATTTACACTAGTTAAGCATCTGACCCAAAGAATCAGATCTGGTGTGGTGACACAGAGATCAGTGGAGTCACTTCTGATTTACACCAATTTAAGTGTGAGGAGAATCAGGCCTGTATAATTGTAAACCGTTTTCTAACAGGAGACATTATTCAGGAGACGACCTGTTAACTTCCTGAACACGGTGACACCAAAGCTTTGCACAGGTGCCTTCACCAAGCGCAAGGACTTCCCTACCTTCTGCCACAGAGATTCCCGGGAAGCCAGAGAGGAGCAGGCTGCTACGAACCAGCAGTTCCCAACATGGCCCTGGTGCAAGTCATGGGAACTGATTCCATCCACAAAGAGATAGGGGTCGTCACAGATCTCCTAGAGGAAGAGAGAGAAAAAAACCCACAAAAGGTGAATGGGAAGCAGGGTTAGGCTTGAGAATTGGGATTACCCTTGTCTTCACTAATGGCATGGCGTACCCCTCCCCCAGCGTGCATGCACACACTCCCTCCCTCCCTCCCTAATTTAGCAAGGTATCCGAGCCCACGTGTGACTTGCTCATGAGCAGCCCCAATACTTTTACAAGACAACTCATGCGCTTGAGGACCACGCGGGATCAGGGCCATCCCCAGGTGCAACTGAGAGCAGAAACTGCTCCTTGGTGCCAAGCACCACCACCTGGGGGCTGCTCGAGCTGAAAGGGCCAAACCATTTACAACACACCTTTTGCAGAAAGCGTGTTAGATCTGCAGCGAAACAAGGCAGACTCTAGTCTCTTGTCTACAACACATGTACGGCATTGTGCTTGGCACAGCAGAGCCCTTATCTCAGCTGGGCCCTCTAGCTGCCACTGTGATACAAAGAATACAAAGAAATGATTCTGTACCTGTTAGTAATGGGTGCAGCTGAACCAGGATTACTAGACCATTAATGGGAGAAATGCTAAAAAGCCACAGAGCAGACAAGGTCTAACAGACTTCAGTGCTCGGAAGGGGCTTTCCCTGCTATTCGGATGCATTCCACTGATCCTAACTGCACCCTTTTCTCCTGCCTTGCTCTTTGCGCTCTTCAGATAAATGGATTGTATCCCTCTGCTCCTAACCTCAGGCTTCACATAGCCGAGTGGCAAATATTTTCCTCTTTTAGCCTTTCTTAACTAGTCAACCCCTCCAGCTCCTTCCTGGCTTTGGCTAGTATTATTATTGGTTATTATTTGTATTGCAGTGGCACCCAAGAGCCTGTCATGGACAGGGACCGCTTTGGTTTCGGCACAACTCCCCCCATCTTTCTATTTTTTGACATCTTCCCGGTAATGCAATATGCCAGCCATGGTCTTGCCACCGCCCAACAGGAGCAGCCTGCCCCAGATTTATAGAATTAAAGGCCATCTAGTCTGACCTCCTACGTAACAAAAAGCCAGGGGACCTCACCCAGTGATTTCTACATCAAGTCCCTAACTTGTGGTTGAGCTAGAGCACATCTTTCAGAGAGATCTCCAGTCTTCACTTAAGGAGTTCAACTGATGGCGAATCCACCACGTTGCTAGGTAAACTGCTCCTATGGTTCATCCCCTTACGGTTCAAAATAGTGTGCCTCATTTCTAGTCTGAATTTGTCTAGCTTCAGTTTCCAATGGCTGGCTCTCTCTCCTGCTAGATTAAAGAGTCTTCTACCATCAGAAATCAAGCCATTTGTTTAACTCTCAGTTAGAGCAGTCAATAAACCTCTATTTAATTTCCATGGCTGTTGTGGATTTCATAAACAATGGAGCTTGTGGTGTGATAAACAGAAAATAGGCATGAAACACATGAAAAGCACGTTCCCACCAGCTCTTTTCTTATGGGGCAACAGGACAGAGGGTGAGCAGCCAAGGGCTGAGTGTGGACTTAGAAAGCATCCCCACTTTGAGGGGGTAATAGTTTAAGTACTAAGGGATTAACTTATTAGTGGGGTGATTCAGCTCATTAGCTGGAAACAGTTAAAGGAGAGGCAGAAAGGGGGAGGGGGAGGCCAGAGAAGTGAGATCCCCCTCCCCCGGTAATAGGTAAAGGCTTGGGGAAAAGCCTTATGCTAAGGGGAACAAACGTTTCTAAAGCACGTTGCACAAAAAGCGCTGGGTACTGGTGTGCCAGAGGACTGCTGGCAGCAAGAATCCAGGGAGAGGGAATCCCACTCTGTGACAGGCTAGCACAGGGAAGTGGATGGTATGAAGCCACAGATCTGGTGGAGGTGGGGATGAGAGGGCAGGAGACCTGAGCTGGGGCCAGCTGGCATCTCCCTCAAACTGAGTCCCCCCCGCCCCTCCCGGACCAGACCATTGCATATAACAGGGGAGGAGGCAACAGAGAACACAGGCCTGTAGGAGATCGGGGCCTGGATCTCCCTGAGAGAACAGTGTTGCCTTCCCAGGAGTGAGACCTGCAAGGCAGCCCAGGGGATTGAGACATATCTTCTATCCAAACTCAAGGAACACGTGTGTCTAAGGGCTGTCTTCACTGCAGAGTTAACTCAGGCTCTTACGCAGGGGTTGTCCCAACCCCCTCTGGACACAATAAAGCCTCCCGACCTGCATTTGGTGGTGCTTTCTACCTGGGTTAGCTGGCCCAACTGAGGATCTGGAGCCTGGGTGATGCTTTCACTAGGGCTGGTAACCTGCCCACTTTGCAGTGAGGATGCAGGCTAAATCCTTCGAATGCCAATGGTCCTCCAATCCCTTCCCACAATTCCCCCATGGGACCAAGTTACATCACTGGGGAAGAACCACTGAGCAGCTCAGTGTACTGCAGCACAAAACCCCTGGGATGTGGCCCCAGTCACCCCTGGGTAGCACAGCACCAGTGAGGACACAGTTACTGGTGTATGACTTTGCAGTGTGACTGCTCCGGCCCGGGCTAGGCTAACCTGAGTTCACTCTGCCGTGAAGAAACATCCTAAATCCCCTAGACTGCTTTGAAAGTCTTAAGCGAGGGTTCTGCCCAGCAGCCTTTACGCCCTGAAGTGCAGGGGAGGTCTGGGCACATAGGGATTGTGGGGAAAGGCCCCTTTTCCTTTGACTCCAAGCTCTCTGGGGGGGAGGGGGGGTTTATGTCTTTGTACAGTACCCAGCACAACGGGGTCCCTGCTCAACTAGCGCTCCTAGGCACTACCGCAACACACCAATAAATACATGGGTTTGATTTGCCTCGGGGGGAGACTTTGGCACGTACTCAGGGGGAAGAGTCGTAGGTTCCTAGGCTAGCCAAGAAGATTGCGATCATCTGCTCTCACCTCCTAGTCACCCCAATGTAGGTCCGTCCCCATGCTCTTGAGATGACACCAGCAGGGGCAGCCGAAGCGCTGAAGCAGGAGGGTGAGATGTAAAGGCTGAAGGAAAATGGCTAGGAAAAGCCATGAAAAACACCAAGGACCCCCCTCCCCCCCCTTTTTTTTTTCTGTAGATGGATTTCTGGAAGAGGGCACGTTACAGATGCAGAAGTTTATGTCACCGCAATGTTTTTAATTTCAGAGGGAAAGGGGAAGGGAGGAAGCAGCAACATGGTCACTGACCCTGGAAGGCCCAGAGCAGGCATTCCCCACAAGGATGGTTTATCTCACACACACACACACATACACAGCGTGGCTCTGACCGAGGGAAGCCAGGTGAACTCTAACATTAACACAGCCCCACCTGAAAGGCAAACAGTGAGTCAGTCTCTCTCCCATCAGGCTGTGTGAGATCAGGAGAGTCAGACACAAACACATGCACCCAGGGCTGTGTTAAGCCTTATGGGTCACACCTAAAAGGGGGGGGAGCACAGGCTCCCAGGCAACGAGCTCAAATAATCCTCAAGGTGCTAACCTACCTCTACCTGGGCAAGAAGGTGGGTTTTCAATCAATCAAGGCCTCCTCTCTACAACCGTTTACAACACAGCCATTATTGAACAGTAGTGACAAATTCCAGGTTAATGTTAGAATGCCAGTGAGCTACTTGGAGAAGGAGAAAGTGTCGATCTTATACTCTGTTGAATACCCTTGTAGAAAGAGACACGGTGTATGGAGAATAAACGAACCCACGGGGCCTGTCCTGCCCTTCTGACTCACGTGAGCAGTCCCACTGACTCCAGTGGAAACATGCACATGAGGAAGGCCAGCAGGATGCACCCATCATGCACTGGGCCAGATTCACCAGCACTCACGGGTTCCTTTGAACCGGAGGGGCATCAACTTGGCGTAGCTGTTTCTGCCGGAGCAGCACAAAGCAGGCGAGGCATGCTGGTGCCTCTGGCCCATCATCTTCATAACGATCATCCCCCGCACTGCTCATATAGCACTTTTCACCCCATCACAGTCAACCCCATTGCACCGGCGAGCAAAGTGAGACACGGTTTAAGTGACTCCTTCAAGGACAGGTGGTGGGGTGAAATCTTGGCCCCATTAAAATCAATGGAAGTTTTGTCATTGACTTTGATGGGGGCTGGGATTTTAACCCTGGAGTACCACACAGCTGCTGCTGGAAACTGGCCATGGAGCCAGCAGAACCAGCCCCAGTGCAGAGGATCCTCCAGCAGCACAGAGCCAATGTCCCGGCTCCTACCCACCTACACTCCCTGCTCCCAGTGAGAGGGCAAGGACAGAGCTAAGGGGGCCTGGCATGTGCCCTGTGCCGTGCCGATCCCCAGCTACCATTTCAGCTTGTTGGCAGCACATTTCACGGGGTCCAGCTCCACACACGGCTACTCCAGAACGAGGCTCAGGATATGCTACCTTTGCACCACCTGGCGCCACCCTATGCAACGGGCTTCTTGGGATCTAGCCCAGCAGAGTCAACGGCAGCACTGGTAGCAGAACCCAGAACTCATGTGTCCTGGTCCCATACGCGACACAGCGGACCACCCTGCCTCCATCAGCTCAGCGCAGCCACCAAACCCGCCAAGTAACAAAATCCCATGGTGCACCAGAGCCCTGATCTGCGGTGATTTATATTACAGTGATGCCTAGGGCTTCAGCTGAGACAGGGCTGCAGTGCGCTCGGTGCTGTACAGCCAGACAGGAAGAGCCAGTCCCTGCACCAGAGAGCTACACAGACAAGAGTGGTAAAGGAAAGCGAGAAGAGCCCAAGCACAGCTTTCGCTATGGAGCAGGGATCGCACGCTGTCCCCGGCTGTCTTTTAAAATCCCTTTCTACCCGCCACTTTAGATGTGTCCACGTGCAAACAGCTCGCTGGGAGCACAGCCCCCAATTGCGCTTCCCTTTAAAGCAGTGGTCCCCAAACTTTACAGCGTCGTGCCCCCCCCTCCAGCCCTGTCCGCCCCCAGGGCTGGGAGCAGGGACGCGGCTCGGAGGGGAGGGGGATGCGGATGCGGACAGGGGTAAAGGAGTTGAGGCTGGGGGCGAGGCAGGAACAGAGCCGCAGCTGGGGTTGGGAGTGGAGTCCCGACCGGGAGCCAAGGCTGGGGGGTGGGGCCGGGAACGGAACTGAGGCTGGGGGCAGGGCCAGGGCCACGACTTGGGGAGAGAGTGGAGCAGAGCGGGGCTGGGTGGAGCTCCTTCCCTACCCCGTGCCTGGACTGGGCTCTGCGGCACCCCCAAAAATGTTCCTCTGTGCTCTCCTGGGGTGGGGGGATGCCCCACAGTTTGAGGACCTCTGCTTTCAAGGGTTGACAAGTCTGGGTGGCATCAGAGAACCCTACAGGTCAAGATTTCAAAATAAAGTAAGATTTTGTAGCATTCCCTTCTCAGCTACAAGTGTGCGTAGGATCATATCTCAGAAACTAGCTCCTGGGGGCAGGGACTGTCCTTTTGTTTGTGTTTGCACAGTGCCCAGCAGAATGGGCTCCTGGTCCGTGACGAGGGCTGCTGGGTGCTACTGCACTACAAATAACCAATAAAGAATATGGGAGGGAAACAGAGCCCAAAGTCAGGGTGCTGGGGAAAGAGAAAATGTCTCCATCAGGGGTGCTGCAATAGCACCCACCGCTGCAACGTGTGGGCACTGAGCAACCTGGGTCTCAATTCAACTGAGGTCAATGGAGCTGGGCTGGCTTACCCCAGGACAGGGATAGGGGGATTCCCTGGACAGTTCTACAGCTTCCCCGTTGTAGTCTCCAGTGTAGGGAGCATGTTGTGGATGCGGCAAAGGAGCATGCCCAAACTGCTACAGTGCTTTCGCTATTATTGGCTACGTCAAACAGACCCTGGGCCAATGGCAACTAAGTGTAAGTTAGAGCAGCCCTGAGACTGAGAGGGGGTGTGTGACCTCAGAACACAGGGAGGCAAAAAGTTGACTTAAAGTCATATTTGCTCCCCTCCCTTCCCCTCCATTTCTGTATTAAGTGGAACTTGGGCAGAGCTGAGAATCAGGCCCAGAGCCTTTAAAGCATTTTGGGTCCTTCTGGATGAAAGGTGCTACGTACTGGTGCGATGGGGCATCTTCCCACGCTGGCCAGTAAAGGGTTAATAGAGCCCTAGGGAGCCTGCATGAAAAGCAGCCAATAGGAGAGGGGCTGTGAGGAACGTCCAATCAGGTCCCATATAAAAAAAGTCTCAGGGCACAGCAGGGTCAGTAGCTGCCTGGAGCTTGAGGAGGGTGGACTATGTCTGGAGTGGGCTGTAACCCTGTAGCACCTTGGACAGGGCAGTGCAGACAGGAGTCTGGGGAAAAGAGAAGGAGCTCCAGCCAGGCTGCTGAGACTGAGGAGGGTGCTGTGGCCGTGGGGAAGTGACCCAGGGAAATGCAGTGATAGCAGAGGCAAAGGAACGCAGTAAGTAACTGCAGTTTGGAGTGTCCCTGGGCTGGGTGGGTGGGCCCAGGTCCCCTGCACTCGCCACTGGGGAAGTAGCTGGACTAGGAGCTAAAACTTCTCCCAGAAGAGGGGGGTGGGGGGGACACATTAATAGTGACATAGCCAGAAGGCTGAGCCACAAAGAGGATGCTGCGGTTCCTGAGGCTGCGAGAGGGACCGCAGGCAGATGCAGCGACGGTGTACAAGCTGTGGACAGGGGGTGCTGGCCTTGAGCGAATACCCAGAGAGATCAGCAGATGCCAGACTAGCAGTGAATGACACGCCCCATGAGAAGAGGTAAAAGAAGGAACTATTTATAGTGACAGAGCCACACCCTAGAAGCGACTGTCTTCAATGGAGCCATGCCACTGTACGCCCGGTGAGTGCCTGGCCCTTGGCCTTTCAAGTCCATTATGAAAAACAAACTTATCGGAGCAAACGGATGTGCTATATTTAGTGCTTCGTGGCATGACTGTTTCCTACAGAAAAGCATCTGCACGATTCCTCTTCTTTCCCCGGTGCTGAGCAGTGGTTTTTCCCCCCACCATTATTTCAATGACAATTAAGCCAGAAACCATCCTCCTTGCGCTTTTCTGCCAGTCTGATATCGGGATGCGCTCAGCAAACCACCCTACGAAACTGGCTTCTTAATTGGTTACTGTCCCCTTGTCAATATATCCCGAAGCGGAGTATTGCCCTGGATTCAAGCAGGGGTCTGCTTCAAAGCCATCTGTCTGCGGGGCGGGGGGCAGGGGGGGGGAAATAACCGTGCAAGGTTCAGCGCAGACTGCATGCCAAGACCGCTTTCCACTAACAAGGTGTTACAAGAAACAGACCATTCCAGTTCCTCTGCCAAGCTGGATCATCCCAGAAGGGTCCAGCTCAGGGAGCCCTGGGTAAAGCAGCGGCAGTATCTCAGGCTGTCAGACAGGCGGATCCTTCTCTGGCCCCCGAGCACCAGGCCCTCTGCTGCGGGAAGGGGAGATGGGAAGAAGCCTCCTATGCTGCTAAGGCAGAACTGTCAGGGTGTCTCTCCACTGTAGTTTACGCAGGGGTCACCCCAAGCCCCCGTTCTGCCCACGCAAAACCCCCTCTCACCTGAGGTTGGTGGTGCTTTGACCCAGGCGAGCTGGCCTGGGGGAGGGTATAGGCCACAGCTCAGGTGCTGCTTTCACTCCGGCCGGTAACCCACCCACTGTGCGGTGAGGACGCAGGCTAAATCACGTGAGTGCCGATAGCCCTCCAATGCCTTCCCACCGTTCCCCCTTGAAGGACAGACGAGTCCTCGATGATTCACTGGGAAAGCGTCAGAGCGACTCCGCAAACTGCAGCACCAAGAACCCTGGGATATATCTGCAGGCATCCTAGGGACCCGGGTGGGGGCGGGGAGTGCAGTATTGGTGAGCACAGTAACTTGGGTAGAGCTTCGCAGGGGGGCTGCTCCCACCTATCATCCCAGATAATGCTGCAGGGACCACACACCTGGTGACTGATAACACATGAGGATCCATTATACACATGGGAAAGGCGGCTGCTCCTCTTTCGCAGTGGTCCCTGCCCAATACCACCAAAGAGAAGCCCGTATAGCTCCTGAATACCACCCCTTAGCAGCATTCCTTATTACTTGGCCCCAACTGGCATCAGGGCCCCACTGTGCTAGGCACAGTACAGACCACAGCAAGAAATACTCCCTGCCTCACAGAATTACAATCTACATAGACAAACGGTGGGAGGGGAAACTGAGGCACAGAGCAGGGACATGACTTGCCCAAGATTCGCCAGCAGGTCAGTGGCAGAGATAGGATTAAAACCCAGATCTCAACTCCTAATCCAGTGCGCGCTCTACCACACAATGTTGTCTCTCTCTCTCTATCACAGCCTCTACCTAATGGCTCTAATCACTTAGCATCCCACTGAACTAGTAGCCCTAATTCCAACCTCTGTCTGGACCATTTGCTTATAGGTAACCTCCCTGCACTTGCTATCTCTTCACTGTTGCCCCTTCCTGAAGTCACTAGAGGAAGAGCCCATAAACCTCACAAGCCCCAGTTTCAGCTGCTGCACCTTCCTACTGCAACTCCAGCCTGGTATCTCTGCCTGGGAGCCCATAAAGGCCAGCTCCACCCCACTCCATCCACAGCGGCTCTCACTGAGCCATTGCTGCCCCTAAAGTTACAGTTGTGGGGAGTCCATACAACTCTGCTCCAGCTGGGGCAGACACCGCTGCTGTCTCTGCACCACAGCCTTTGCCCGATGGACGGGGAGCAGTTCTTAGTAGCTCTTCCTAAGGGAATGGAGGCCAGGTCTGAGAGGCTTCTGCAACTGGCTTTAACTGATGAACCCCTCCATCCCTGGGCCCTTGTTGGCTCATTTTTTCCTCTGTCTGATGGTTCCTTTCCCTGCCCTCTCTACCGCTATGAGATTCCCTGGCTGAAGGGCGACACCTGTTTGCTTTGCAATCTGCTCAGAGGCTGGAGTTCTCTGGTGTGTTTTGAAACCATTCACCCTTATTCATGGGGTGTTGACGGATTTGTGAAGTCCACGATCCATGGGAGAGGGGGTGTTGTCATCTTTATTTCTAGACTAGTGAAATGATTTAGATCCTAATCTTGCAAACACATAAGTACAAACTAAACTTTAAGCCAAAGACTAATGCCATTGAGTTCAGTGAGTCCAACCATACGCACAAAGTGCAGTGTGTGCTTAAGGGCTGGCAGGCTCATGACTGGCCATTTCAGGGACATATTGGTTTAATTCAGGCTAGCAAAATCATCAAGAAAACTTAATAGCCCAGGCACAAGATAAACTTGCCTGTCCTTACCCCAACAAGGACAAAACAACCTGTATAAATAAAAGTTACTCAACTAGGTGAGCAAATACAAATTTCAGCTCCAAAAGGAGATGGGAAAGTGTCAGATGGAGGGATCAGAAACGTCTGGGCTAATGTTTTCCAAGTGATAGTATTTCTGAGGGCCCCAGGGTGATGCACTTTAGGGAGGTGTGGTTTTCAGAAAGTGTTGAGCACCTCCCTTCTGAAAATCAGGGCCCTGTATGGCGTCTGAAGTCAGGCATCCAGAAACGGAGGCATCCAAAATTGCTAGTCACTTTTGAAAATCTTGGCCTAGATACATTTGGATCTGCTACTGATTCCGACCCTCTACATGAAGACCTGCAAGTTCCGTGCAGCCCAGCCCACCCAGTGCAAACAGGACCTGTTTTTAAGGTCACTTTAGAAAAACACACTCGCAGTGAACTGCGTGGTACTTTGCTTGTGTACCTCAGAAGAAAATCGTGGAGAGAGGACACTAGAGTTGGCAAACGGATGAAGTGAGCTGTAGCTCATGAAAGCTCATGCTCAAATAAATTGGTTAGTCTCTAAGGTGCCACAAGTCCGCCTTTTCTTTTTGCCGTCTAAAAGGTCATTTTTCGGGCTTAGCAACCTCAACAACGTCCCTAAAGGTTTCTGTCATTGGTATCCGATGTACAAAGAAACAACGCAGAAATCTTGGTCAAAGCAATTAACCAGAGAGAGAGCCACAACCGCCTACGTGCTGTGAGCGCACCGCGCTCCACTGAGACCAGCTGCTGGACAAGCAGAGAACAAGGGAAGGAAAAAAGAAGCAAGAAGAAGAAAGGTCCCTCTGACAGCAAAGCCTCTCTTGACACTGGTGTCCACTTCCTCCCACCCACACTCTCCACAGACCTGCATTTGGAAAGCACATGCATTATTTACAGCCGAGGCCAATGCCAAGTGCTTTGGGGGCTGTTCCAAAGCCCAGCAATGGAAAGACTCTAATTGACTTCCTTGGGCTGAGATCAGGCTCTGAGGATATACACCGAACACCAGCTGCCTCTAAGCCACATTTCTGAAGGTTAGTTGTTTTGATATTTGCAACCACAGACCCATTAATAACAATGCTACATAGATATCATTAACACTTTTCAGCTATAGATCTCAAAGTGCTTTAAAAAGCAAGGAAGTGTCATCATCACCCCCCTCCCCTCCCTATCCCCACCAGGGCATTGGCAGAGCCCGGAATAGAATCCAGGTATCTTGAGTCCCAGTCTAGTATTCTGACCACTGGCTATAGCTGCCTCATTAATTCACTGCAGCACTTTCCTGACGCCAGGTTTCATACTCACAAAACACAGCTTGATCCCCAGTCCTCATAAAGTGCCCTTTGCATTGTTACACCCTAGAGGAACCCTCCAATGGCACAAATCCTTCTCTCTGCCCTCTTCAACATTGGAAAGCAGGCCCATTCTGTGCTCCATTTGATCCTCAGCCAGTGAAATGGTCCCTAGGGAACTGCCAGCTGGTACAATTTAGAGCAGCCCTTAGGTTGCTCTATGTTACACTGGGGGCCACCATTTCGATTGGACTGTGGATTGAGGGAGGCATAAAAGGTGGCTTAGAGCCATCTTTTCCTACTCCTATCCCTGAGCTGAGCCCACCAATTCATAGAAAATGGTACATTTTTACTGATTCCTAGAACATCTTTTCCCCTCACTTTGTGAATTTAGCACTTGTGAACGATGCCTATTGACCAGGCATGGTTTTAGCGTGGGATCATTTGCACCCAGAGAAATCATGAAACCAGGCAAACATACTCCTAACTGGGACCTCCCCTCCGCACTAGGCCTGGAGAAGTGTATGTACTGTGCCCAGGAAGAAACAGCTGGAAGCAGGCTAGAGTCAGCTTAGCCAGATACACGGGTAGGAGCACAAAATAGCAATCTTCTTAAACATTGCAGGACTTGAGGCAGTTGATGTCTTCAATAGCATGCAACGAAGTCAGGCAGAGAGGTCAAGTTATGACACAATTTTGCAGAAAGTTGAAGAGTACTGTATACCTAAAAAGAATGAAACATTTGAAAGGTCTAAGTTTCACCTTAGAAGACAAAGGAAGGAGAGTCCATTGAAGAATTCCTAACAGAGCTGAAGCTAATGAGCCAAACCTGCAACTATGACCAGTTAACTGACGCAGTTATAAGGGATCCAATTGTAATAGGAATCAGAGATCCAAAGCTGCAAAAAAGACTAATGGAAGATATGGATCTCACTTTGGAGAAAGGAGCACGACCTGTGTCAGGCAGCAGAAATCACTCGCAACAGAATAAAAATAATGGAAGGAAAATAGGACATGGTTACTCTCGATAGAGTGACAAGAGGGAAAAAAAAAAAACCCTGGCAAACACTAAGTCAGTACAAAAAATACAGAGGAGCAATGCGCACGAGTTTGCAAGGAACAGCTTCAAGGACTGCATGAAATGTGGACACAAACACCGACTTCAACAGTGCCCAGCTGTTGGTAAGCACTGCAATATTTGTAAGAAATACAATCATTTTGCCAAAGTCTGCAACCAGGATCAGAAGAGGAAGCAAGGCAGGTATGCTGATGTCAAGAATTATAACATTCATAAACCAGTCGGAGAACACTTCAATCTCTCTGGTCACGCAATCACAGACATGAAGGTCGCTATCTTAAAACAAAAAAACTTCAAATCCAGACTCCAGCGAGAAACTGCTGAATTGGAATTCATTTGCAAATTGGATACTATTAATTTAGGCTTAAATAGAGACTGGGAGTGGCTAAGTCATTATGCAAGGTAGCCTATTTCCTCTTGTTTTTTCCTACTACCCCCCCCCCCCCCAGATGTTCTAGTTTAACTTGGATTTAAACTTGGAGAGTGGTCAGTTTGGATGAGCTATTACCAGCAGGAGAGTGAGTTTGTGTGTGTATGGGGGTGGGGGGGGGGGTGTGTGTGAGAAAACCTGGATTTGTGCTGGAAATGGCCCACCTTGATTATCATGCACATTGTAGGGAGAATGGTCACTTTGGATGAGCTATTGCCAGCAGGATAGTGAGTTTGTGTGTGTGGTTTTTGGGAGGGGGGTGAGAGAACCTGGATTTGTGCAGGAAATGGCCCAACTTGATTATCATGCACATTGTGTAAAGAGTTGTCACTTTGGATCGGCTATCACCAGCAGGAGAGTGAATTTGTGTGGGGGGGTGGAGGGTGAGAAAACCTGGATTTGTGCTGGAAATGGCCCAACCTGATGATCACTTTAGATAAGCTAACCAATTTATTTGAGCATGAGCTTTCGTGAGCTACAGCTCACTTCATCAGATAACATCTGATGAAGTGAGCTGTAGCTCACGAAAGCTCATGCTCAAATAAATTGGTTAGTCTCTAAGGTGCCACAAGTACTCCTTTTCTTTTTGCGAATACAGACTAACACGGCTGTTCCTCTGAAACCTGTCTTTAGATAAGCTATTACCAGCAGGACAGTGGGGTGGGAGGAGGTATTGTTTCATATTCTCTGTGTGTATATAAAGTCTGCTGCAGTTTCCACGGTATGCATCCGATGAAGTGAGCTGTAGCTCACGAAAGCTCATGCTCAAATAAATTGGTTAGTCTCTAAGGTGCCACAAGATTGCGGATGATACTAAACTGGGAGGAGTGGTAGATACGCTGGAGGGGAGGGATAGGATACAGAAGGACCTAGACAAATTGGAGGATTGGGCCAAAAGAAATCTGATGAGGTTCAATAAGGATAAGTGCAGGGTCCTGCACTTAGGACGGAAGAACCCAATGCACAGCTACAGACTAGGGACCGAATGGCTAGGCAGCAGTTCTGCGGAAAAGGACCTAGGGGTGACAGTGGACGAGAAGCTGGATATGAGTCAGCAGTGTGCCCTTGTTGCCAAGAAGGCCAATGGCATTTTGGGATGTATAAGTAGGGGCATAGCGAGCAGATCGAGGGACGTGATCGTTCCCCTCTATTCGACATTGGTGAGGCCTCATCTGGAGTACTGTGTCCAGTTTTGGGCCCCACACTTCAAGAAGGATGTGGATAAATTGGAGAGAGTCCAGCGAAGGGCAACAAAAATGATTAGGGGTCTGGAACACATGAGTTATGAGGAGAGGCTGAGGGAGCTGGGATTGTTTAGCCTGCAGAAGAGAAGAATGAGGGGGGATTTGATAGCTGTTTTCAACTACCTGAAAGGGGGTTCCAAAGAGGATGGCTCTAGACTGTTCTCAATGGTATCAGATGACAGAACGAGGAGTAATGGTCTCAAGTTACAGTGGGGGAGGTTTAGATTGGATATTAGGAAAAACTTTTTCACTATGAGGGTGGTGAAACACTGGAATGCGTTACCTAGGGAGGTGGTAGAATCTCCTTCCTTAGAGGTTTTTAAGGTCAGGCTTGACAAAGCCCTGGCTGGGATGATTTAACTGGGAATTGGTCCTGCTTTGAGCAGGGGGTTGGACTAGATGACCTTCTGGGGTCCCTTCCAACCCTTATATTCTATGATTCTATGAAGTCCTCCTTTTCTTTTTGCGAATACAGACTAACACGGCTGTTGCTCTGAAACCTGTCATTATGCTGATACAGTAATCCAGGAAGCTGACACAGCAACACAGAGAGGAGCTCTATCTAGGAGCTGTATCTGAAGTGGAAGGAACAGATGAATGGACAATTTCTTTAGAGACTAATGGGCTCTTACAAGCTACAGATTGGACACCAGTACTCAGGTAAATGCTTTTTCAGATATTAGTGTTAAACGGCTGAATTAAAAACCAGGGAACATGGCGAGCAAACAGGACAAAGCGAAAGCTTATAAAGGAGAACACATTCCTATGAGGTACATGAGTACTAGAAGCGAAGGTAAAAGATCAAATAGAATGGATCAACTTTGTGATAGTTCAAAGGAATAAACCACCTATATTGGGTCCAAAACACACCAAGGCCCTGGGCTAGTCCAAAGATAGAGGAGATAAGGGACACATTGTCCAGAACATTTGATAAAACTAGTCGAAACAGAGGTGGAGTCAGATATAGTGCAAGTCAACTAGCTAAAAAGAATTGTCCTGTCTCAGAAAGGAAGTGCAATGAATTTGCTGCAGCTACTGCTAATGATGAAACTTAATGGAGGGTAATTAAGGCTAATTACCTCAGGATGGCCAGGACATTACATACCAACTCCGTATTTCCAGTTCAAAGCAGAACGGTTAGTGATGGCATATTGTTTAGAGGAAATAGAACAGTAGTGTCGAAAATGTTACACGCTGACATGCTCACAAGAATACAGGAAGGTCACTTGGGCCTGTAGAAATGTAAACACAGGGCCTGAGAGTTACTGTGTTGGCCACAAGCAAACAATGAGATACAGAAAGCTGTTAAAATGGGTCAAACGTCAAGAATACCAACCTAAACAGAAAAAAGAGCCTATTTTGATAAACAACAAACTGTTAAGGGCATGGTCTAAAGTTGGTGTGGATTTATTTACATATGCAAGTAAAGACTATGTTTTGGATTATTAGTCTCATTATCCAGAGGTTGTTTTATTAAAAAATACCACATCAAAACATGTAATAATGGGCATGAAAATTATATTATCCAGGCACGGAATCCCTGAAGTGATCATGTCTGATAACAGTCCACAGTTTGATGGATGTGAATTTAAAAGATTGGCTAGAGAGCACGGGGTTGAAGCATGTAGCTTCAAGTCCCAGGTATCCTCAGTCAATCCAACCGTCTTGTAGAGAATGGTGTTGAAATTGTTAAAGGACTTTTGAAAAAAGGGCCCCTGACTCAGGAACATATCTGGCTACACGGCGACACAGAGCAGCACCAATGAATCATGGACGGTCACCTGCAAAGTGACTTGGCAGGAAGTTGAGAACAAGACTCCCTAACTTAGGTATTGCCATTCAGGATCGCTACTGAATTAGATGTGCATAAGCACCATCAGTGTAGAATTGAGGTGGGGGCACACCTAGTCCTTGTGCTGTCTGACATACGCCCCGGCAGCGTAGAGGTGGTCACAGGGGTGCAGGAACAAAACAGGAAAGTGACATTCCAGTGATGTCCCAGTGGCCCAGAAACTGTAAAACGCCACTGTGCCTTTACAAACCCTACCTAACCCTCACTACAGCCCTGTTAGAGAAGCATCCCTTCCCCTCCCCATTTTACAGAGAGGGTGGAGCTGAGGCAGAGGGCCCAATCCTGCTTTCACTTGAGTCAATGGGAGCAAGCTTTAGCCCTAAAGGAGTGTCTGGCTCCCAGGCCTGTGCTCTGACCACCTGGCCATGCTTCTGTTTGGGGCAAGGACAGATCAGGGATGATCAATGTGTCTCTGTTTACATGCTGGCCAGGCGGGTGCAAAGAGCCACAATGGGAGTGTGACGGGGTAACAGTTTGCGGTATTTCACTTAAATACAAGTTAACACTGTGCTGATGTGTTGAAATTTTGTTTGAAGGCTAGAATGTTATTGTGCTCAATGTAAGCTATTCATACAACATCACAAGGGCACATGGTGCTTTACAGTATGTTAAAAAGACACATCCATGACCTGAGAAGTTTACAATTTAAGATCGGCATTAGGCCCCATTCATCTCTGATTTAAGTCCGCTACATCAGTGAAGTTAACACAGGAATTAATCTAGCCGATACTGAATTTTGGGATTACAAAAATGGGGAGAGGACAAGTATGAAAGTTCATGAGATTGGATTGTGTTATGTACACGTCTCCTTACAATAGGAGGTATTCTACCGTAATCATATCACACTGAGGGCATTTCAGGGGATGCTGTCAAGTTCAAAATCATTAAAATTTCTTCCCCGTGTTACTGCAAGCATTCTTAAGGATGGAGCTGAACTCTAAAGATCTTGTTTACATCTCAGCAAGGCTCTTAAATGGTTGTCTCTAGACAGTTTCACGGCAGTTTCGCTGTTCTCTTAGCACTTCCTGCAGTCTTCGGGTCCGGGTTCCAAATGCTACAGGGGCAATGTTGAAATCAAAATAAAACAGGGCTAGACTGGCATTGAGATGGATCAATGGCTATGAACTCTCCTTTCACTTCTCTGCAGGCTATTCAGGACATGGAAACAAGTGTACAGGAGTAAGCCAGGGCTGTACACTCACTTCTTCCCTCCTGGGCAGAGTCTTGTCTCCATCACCCAACCTGCTGGCCAGCACAGGACAGGGTAGTGATGTGCTGCTCCAGTAAGCCAGGAGCAGATTACACCTCCCCCTGGAGCAAGGGAGAAGCAAGGAAGAAACTGGCTCCATGAGGAAGGATGGTTGAGTAGTTACTGTGCTAGCCTGGTACTTGCGAGATACAGGATCAATGCTCTACTCCGTCACACACTTCCTGTCTGACCCTGGGCAAGTCACTTAAGGCTCTTCGTGCCTGTTAAATGAGGATAATAGACTGCCCTACCTCACAGGGGTGTTGAGAGGATAAATACATAAAAGAGTGTGAGGTGCCCAGATACTATGGTGGTGAGAGCCACATAAGCAGACAAGATACATAAAATCCCTTTCTCCTGGGTTGTTTATTGGGCAGAGCAGCTGCACCCTTCCCCTTCCCAAGGGCTGGATCTTACTGGCCTAGCTCATTCTGCTTGCACTGAAGAACACTTATGAAGACACATCTGCATTTGGAGAAAAAAGGAAAGTTGACAGCAATGCATATAAGTTGGCAGCTAGGAATATTAGAAAATTGATAAATGAAGCAAAAGGACACAACAAGAAATCTATAGCCAGCAGAGTTAAGGACATTAAGGAAGAGCTTAAATACATTAGGAACAAAAGGAACCCTAACAATGGTATTGGTCTATTACTAGATGGAAATTATGTATGTGGGAAAATCCAGATGATATACTCATCATAGGAGGATGGTGAAATACTTTCCATTTCAGTAACTAAGAAGGATGTTAAACAGCAGTTCCTAAAGTTAGACATTTTTAAAAAATCAAGTCCAGATAACTTGCACCCAAGAGTATTAAAAGATCTGGCCAAGGAGCCTCTGGACTGCTAATGTTGATTTTCAATGAGTCTTAAGACACTGTGGAAATTCCAGAGGACTGGAAAAAAGTTAATATTGTGCCAATAATTTAAAAGAGTAAATGGGATGACCCAGGTAATTATAAACCTGTCAGCCCATAATCCCAGGCAAAATAATGGAAAGGCTGATACAGGACTCTCTTAATAAAGAATTAAAGGAAGGTAACATAAATAAAGCCAATTTTTATGAAGAATACATCCTGTCAAAATAACAATCATTAGGGGGTGAGATTACAAGTTTGATAAAGTTAATCATGTCGATGTAATATGCTTAGACTTCTGGAAGGCATTTGATTTGCTACTGAACTAGACTTTGCTATAGGAAACTAGGACAAGTAGATGACCAGCAAAGGTGGACCCTGCAAAGCCTCACATGAGCAATCCTGATTCACAGGGCCTGATCCAAAGCCCTGCAAAGTCCATGGGAGACTTTCCACTGACTTCTCTGGGCACTGGTGCAGGCACACGGGCAAAGCCATTGACGTCAACAGAACATCTTGCATTAGCAGGCTCAAACCTGACCATCCCGGTGTTGAGTGTCCTCAAATCCCATTGACTTCAGTGGGACCTGAGCAGCGTCATATTAACGCCTAGGCCGACAAGGCCTAGGCCTAGGGCAGCAAATTTATAATAGCAGCCAGAGGCTGCTTCCCCCGGCGCTAGTTCATGCCCTCCACCCCAACTCCACCCCTTCTCTGCCCCCTCCCTGCCCCTATTGCTCCCCTTCCCCAAATCCCCACCCCAGCCCCACCTCCTCTCCTGAGCGTGCCCTGTTCCCCCCTTTTCCCCCTTCCTTCACAAACCTGACAGGGAGCGGGGAGAAGCAGGACCCGGCGGTGCGCTCGGGGAGGATGCAGAGGTGAGCTGGGGTGGGGGGGGCGAAATTATTTCACGGCCTAGGGGCAGCAAAATCATTAATCCGCCACTGGACCTGAGGGCTAAGTGCAAGCACCCCAGAGGATCCTGCCCAGAGCTAATCTGAACTTGACATAAGCAAGCGAACATATGTGCTGGTCCCCTGTGTTCCCAAAAGCCCCATGCAGACTGTGAGTATGGATGGCAAAAGGGCCAGTTCCCCAACATTAAAGTCATTATCAGATCCAAACCGCGGCAGCTACGCTACAGATCAGCTGGTTTTAAGCTCTTCTGCAGCAAGCCTGACAGTAAAAGAAGTAAGGTCAAGATTAACTCAGGCATCAAATTGGCGCTCCAGCCTCTGAAGCTACTTTATCAGCAGCCCACAAGGTGCCGCAGAGCACAGTGCAGAGTGTTAATCTGAGAGCTTTCATGCCTGGCTGAAAATGAAGGGATAGACCAGAAGCAAATTAGTGGCCACATTCAAGTTCTCTCCCTGGAGTATGAATGTCTCAGAAGTGGAATAAAGCAGTGTCAGAGTGGATGCACTGCTCTACAGAACTCCACACGGTATATATTGTTTATCTGCATGCTCATGGGCACTGCTGCAGAGGGTCTGACTAAAGGGGTGTCATGTTTGGGTTCGTAGTGGGAGTTTTCAAGCCATACAGCAATGTAGCACCCAAGAGATTCTACAGCAGAGGCCAGCACATGTCACTGCAGTCAAGGCCCCAGTTCAGGAAGGTACATACGCACATGCATGAGAGTCCTCCCTGCTAGCTTAGGTACTTCTGCAGCTTCCATTACCATAGTATGTGAGCATTGCATAATCTCCAATGCATTCATTCACACAACATCCCCTGGGGTAGGGAAATGCTGTTTTACAGATAGGGAACTGAGGCACAAAAAGGGTAAGTATCTTGCCCAAGGTCACACAGGAAGTTTGTGGCAGAGCAGGAAATTGAACCCAGAACTCCCAGATCCTAGGCTAGGGCCCTAACCACTGGCCCATTTTTTCCTCCATTGTCTTCCATGGCCCACACATGTACTTATGTACCTTGCTGAATCAGGGCCTAAATCAATATCTACGGGCTACACTCTCACAAAGCATGGGGCCAATCCTGCGCGGTGCTGAGTTCAGTCAGTTCCCACTGAGATGAAATGGAATTGAAGGCCTTCAGCAGTGCTCAGAATTCAGCCCTATTTATTACCATAACTGCTGTATATTAACACTGCTGTAAGTAATTGCTGGAGAGGGCTTTTCCCCCTGCTTTTAACACAGGTACATTAAGATGGGGAAAGAGTCTGAGCCTGCTGACTTCAATGGGAGTTTTGCCTGAATACGTTCTGCAGGATTGATCCCATCCTTCTGGTGCCTGTAAGATAACAGGCTCTTTTGCTAATTTCTTATCAGAAGCTTTCATTGCTGTTCTGAGCTTCTGATGCTCTGAATCTTATCAGAACAGTTCCCCTGTGGGGGCAATGGTGAATGTTATCTGGTGGCTGTTATCTGTGCAACAGGGGCCCTAAGTCAGACTGAGGCCCTGGGCTCTGCTGGAGTACAAATAAGGACCCATAAAAGCAGGATGGTTTGTCAAGACCCAAAAGCTATTTAAATAAGAACAACAGAGAGAGACTGAGAGGGGACAATAAAGTCAATACATTTCATAGGCCTCAAAACAAGGTAGATTAAAGAAGCAAGTTAAATGACAACCAGCCCCTTTGCTGGCAAGAAGCATAGCTTTTGGATGTGCATCCAGCTGCACGTTTTATTGCATGCCACAAATATGTTAACAGCCAAACGGTTTGTAAACATCATAGCTCAGAAATGAAAAGGGCTGAAGGGAATGCTGTTCCTTAATTACAGCTTCCCGGGTAGGGGATATTTTGCTGGGCTATAGGAGGAAACTACAGTTCTGGATGAGCACCACTGACCTCTTCTGGAGAGAATGAGAACTGCTCTGCTATGTGTCGGAGAATCTATCCTGCACTCAGATAAAAGAAGATTCTCCTTTAGCTCAAGTGCTAGAGGTCTATACTTCTGGAGCATGAGGATCTAAATTGTAATCCAGATATTGCCATGAGGTTTGGGTCATGACTGTGAAGGGGGAGGGATAGCTCAGCGGTTTGAGCATTGGCTTGATAAACCCAGGGTTGTGAGTTCAATCCTTAAGGGGGCCATTTAGGGATCTGGGGCAAAAATTGGGGGTTGGTCCTGCTTTGAGCAGGGGGTTGGACTAGATGACCTCCTGAGGTCCCTTCCAATCTGATATTTCATGGTTCTATGGTGTGCAGCACAGTGGCAATTATGAAGTCCTAGGCAGCCACGGATTTGTTACAATGCTACATTGGTTGGCCTGGATGGTTAGAATGGGAAAGCGCTGCTTCACTTTCTCGAGTTACCTTCTTCTAGCAGAGTGAAGAACAGGAGGAACTTAACCACTGACTCTTCCATTATCTTTACCCTCCAGCCTCTGCCTGCTCCTTTTCCCTGTGTGTAGCACCCTCTGATCTTCAATGCAGGTGCATCCAGATGGGAGAATACCAGATCCTGCTTTGAGTGAATCAGTTCCCTCACAGGAAAAACACTCTTGGGACACCCTAGCTCTAATTGTGCATCCCTTACTAACCCCCCAGGTGCTGAAGGGAATGGAGCTACTCACATGAGGAAGTGCTTACTAACATGAATAAGGATTCCACAACGTGGTAGGGTTAGAACAAAGTAACATGCTCTGATCTTGGAGCACCTCTTAGCAGTCAAAAAAGGGGACACTAAAATTAGGAGGAAGTAAAGAGGACTGGATATAATGGGAGAAAAGCACCTGGCCCAGAACAACACCAGCCACAATAGGTCAACCTCTGAGTGATAAAACTGCACTTTGCATAGCAGCGTCCATGTGTCTTTACAAAGTTAAATAATATCAGACAGAGAGAATAATGAAGGGATGCATAAGGGAAAAAACCACTAAGGGGAGCAAGATATATTTTGGCAGAGTCCTGAACTGAGATGGAGAAACTGGTGAGGACGACGACGCTCCCGATCCCAGGAGCTGCAAAGGTGAAAGGAAATTCATACGCTGGCCATAGCGAATTCCTGTGGAGCAAGAGAAAGGAGGGGAATGGAGGAAGCAGGAGGGGAAGCAGAGGGAGGAAGCGGTATCTTGATCAGTATCTGCAGCTGTTATGGGACACTGAAACCACTGCAAGACATTGAAATAAAAACTATTGAAACGGATTTCTGCTCCCCGGGAGTCTTCTGAAGGCTCCTGAATTTCTGGGCAGGTTTGTGACCCCGACAAGCATCTGGAATCTCTGAATACAGAGATGTACAGAGAGCTGACACCACTTGGTGTAGATGAGAAATCTACAGAATATGCGTACCATGGATTACAGTACCACGGCAGAGGCTTAGTCAATCGTTAGCAGTAAGTCTGATTCAGCAAGGAGAAGATGGTGCTTTTGACAGTGAGCAAAGCCAAACATTCTAGCCCTGCTGTAATAACGATGACGGCATAATGCTCTCTAAGACATCAATTGCCAAAAGAGCAAGCAGGTTGGCACCCTAGTCTTTGCCGCATTTGCACATTTCACCCTTTGAGGCCCATCAGTTTGCCACGTGCCGACCTGCAGTTCCAAACTTTACCCTTAATAACTTTTTCAGTACTCGCAAAAAGAAAAGGAGTACTTGTGGCACCTTAGAGACTAACCAATTTATTTGAGCATGAGCTTTCGTGAGCCACAGCTCACTTCATCAGATGAAGTGATGAAGTGAGCTGTGGCTCACGAAAGCTCATGCTCAAATAAATTGGTTAGTCTCTAAGGTGCCACAAGTACTCCTTTTCTTTTTGCGAATACAGACTAACACGGCTGTTCCTCTGAAATTTTTCAGTACTGGTTCCCCGAAGGGGCAGCGGGTGCCAGACACAAGCGGAGATAAATCCCAAGTTACTGCAAAACCTCAGTAAAATGGAAAAGGGTATCAGTGATTCAGTTCTGCCTTCGGGCTTTGTCACTCCAGTTATAAAGGCAAACCAAGACATGGAAGCACTGGTCCTGGGAGGAGCTGGGTGTGTGTGTGTGTGGGCGGGGGGGCGCATGGGAGAATGCCTCGGAATTCCACCCATTCACATCAGCCAGGCTAGGTTTATGTGAAGTGAAAACAGAAGAGAATTATTCCCCAGTTGTTACCAGGGTGGATAAAAATTGATGATATTCAAATTAAAAAAGAATCTGATTTTTTAATTTAAATTAAATATCGGCTTACTCAAAAATAAATGTATTTTAAATTGACAACCTATGTTAAGGCCTAAATTTATTATGATCTATTAAAATCATTTAAATTTAACTACAAAAATAATATGAAGCAGTACGTGTTTGCTGCTAAGTTTTAAAGAATTCAAACCATGGAATTGGTGGAAATCACTGGCTAAGCACCTGGAACCAGAGTCTGTGGAAGTGCTAAACCAGCTTTTGATAGCAGTAACCTCCTCTGAGGTGCAGAGAGAATATTCTTCTTCATTTCAGTTTATTCAACTAGTTCTTCAAAGAAACCCAATTGACAGTTGAAAAAAGCAGAAAAGCTTGTTTTCCTTTTCCAATTTATGAATAAAAATAAAAATGTGAGGATGAGATCTACTAGTTCTGTAATCTTGAAGGACATGATGACCTGGCATGTAAATACCTTGCAATACCAGCTACAACAGTGCCATGTGAACGTGTGTTCTCACTTGTGACATTGTAAATAAGAAGTGGGCAGCATTATCTCCCATAAATGTAAACAAACTTGTTTGTCTGAGAGATTGGCTGAACAAGAAGTAGGACTAAGTGGACTTGTAGGCTCTAACATTTTACATTGTTTTGGTTTTGAGTGCAGTTCTATTAATTAATTAATATTAAAAAATAATTCTACATTTGTAAGTTGCACTTTAATGATAAAGAGATTGCACTACAGTATTTGTCTGAGGTGAATTGAAAGATACTAAATTCTTTTGTTTCTTTTTTACAGTGCAAATATTTATAACAAAAAATAATAATATGAAGTGAGCACTGTACACTTTGTATTGTGTTGTAATTGAAATCCATATATTTGAAAAATGTAGAAAAACATCCAAAAATATTTATAAACAAATTAAATTGCTATTCTATTATTGTTAAACAGTGCAATTAAAACTGTGATTAATCAAGACTATTTTTTTAAGCTAGTTAATTTGTTTTGCATGAATCGCTTGCATTAACTGCAAATGACAGCCCTCATAAAAATTAATAAATATAAGCTAACCTATATAATTGCTTAAATAAATGTGTACAGATATAGCGTATCCTCCTGGTTAACAAAAAACGAACAAAAAAAGCACCAAATGTGGTGAAAAGGGTATATTTCGTTACAAATCAACATGTTTTAGTGGTTACCAACCAATGAGAATCAACATTTCTTTAGGGAAATAATTAAAGCACAACTGCAAAATACAATTAAAAATTGATGCTTTAAATCAGCAAACAAGAAACCTTGATTTAAATCAATCCCCCCGGATCGTTGCAAGAGACAGGGATAACACTGAACATCTAAACAGCTGCTAACACCATCCCCACTGCCTTGTTCAGCCCGAACAAGGGGAGTGGGGAGAGGAGAGGTCGTAGCTTCACAAGAGGAGGAGAGTATGTGGGGCTGTTAGGCCTCTCTGCCCCTAATCCCTGCCACCCTTCCCCATATCTCTCCCTCAGCCTCCCACACCTCCCCCAGCCTAACCCCACTGCCTCCCCCTGGCCTCAGCTTCACCAACCCATCTCCCCTATCACCCATCCCACTTCCCTGGCCATAGCCCCAAACTCTTCTCCACCTGTTCCCGACACTTCTCCACCTCTGATTCCACTTCCCAGCCCCCAGCATCCCCCACATTCTCTTCCCCGCTTATGATTACATTATCCCAACTGCGTACTTGAGTTTTCCTTCATCCCTCTATTTAATCAGTGCTAATTTCCCTTGATAATTCTTCTGAAGTAAAATCAGAGTCGGCAGGTGGGTTTTAGGCACTTTAAAATATCACTCAAACCAGAAACTTTGGTCTCGTGGCAGACCTTTCAAAATCACCCCCCGCCCCCCGCTTACAAGGCAAGGAACACACAAACGGACATTTGCTGAAAGCTCCCAAGCTTAGGGCTTGAACCCACAGTGTGTGGGTGCAGCCCAGGCCTAATGACCACGGCAGGTCATCTTGAGCCACCCAGATTTTCTGGCAACCACTGGGTTCAACAGAGCCCTAGTCTTTGCTGTACTCGCACATTTTACCCTTTGAGGCCCATCACTTTGCCACGTGCCGACCTGCAGTTCCAAACTTCGCTTAATAACTTTTTCAGTACTGGTTCCCCCAAGGGGCAGCGGGTGCCAGACACAAGCTGAGATAAATCCCGAGTAATAGATCAGTTTAGGAAAGATCAGACCCATAGACTGACTGTACCTAGGTGTGCACAAAGAGTTAGAAGCCTGAGGGGACTTTGTAAAATGGTGGGGGGTTTAGGGTAGCTGTATCTTGGGAACCCCTTACTCAAATGACCCAACATTTGAAACACTGACACTACCCAGCAGTCCCGTGAGAGACAGCAAATTTCAAGATAATCTACTTCAGCCTGTGGATTTTAGACCACTTAGAACAGTCTACATTTAAACGGAAAACAATACTGCAACTGAACAAGAGCAGAGTTGGCACTGGGCTATGACAGAAGTTGCACCCGTGTAAGATTTTCTGGCTGCTGAAAGAAACTATTTGGCTGGAGTGAGTTCGCACGGTGCTGTTTGTGTACGTCTACATCCATACAGCAGCACACTGGATCACTAAAGCATAGTGCGTTGTGGGTAGGCAAAATACACTCAGGGTTTAATCAGAACATGCTAGTAAAAGACATCCAGTCGACATACTAGTCTTCATCGGGCACAGGCCAAGGTCATAAGGGTCTAAGGATACTGGCTTAATGCACCCAAGCCCAGCTCCCACTGGGAGTTGCCTGCATGCACCTGAAGGCAGAATTTGGCCCATAATAGTTAGAAAGGCAGATTTTTCATCTCTCACATGGGTTCCCAGAGTCTTTGCACATTCCAGGCTGTACTCAGTAAAGGCCCTGGCTTTGCTTTCAATGCATGGGCAGAACGTACAATACCCATGTGGAATGCCACGCTGGTATCCATTCGGACCACAAGTCTCATATGCCCAAAAGCCCAGAGCGGTTCATAGTAATACTGGACTAAAACTGCCAATGACTTGCACAGTTGAGATTAGCATCACTTGACATTTCTCTGCCCCTAATTCAGCAGCATCTGACCCCAGTCACTCCATGTAGGATTTCCTTTATTGGTAGCACTAGTAGTGTTAGTGTACAGGCCCCAACTCAAATTCCCATTGTGCTTGGTGCTGTACAAAACTCATGAGAGACACTCCCTCCTCCAAAGAGCTTACAATCTAAATCAGCAAGACTGGCAAAGAGTAGGAGAGGAAAGAGACCCAGAGAGATTAAGTGACTTACCCAAGGTCACTCAGCAGAGGAATAAGAACCCCAGGCTCCCAAGGCCTGCACCAGCGCACTAGCCACTGGACCATGCTGCCTTTCACTGCAATAGCTAAGTGCCAATACCATGAAGTTTTAGAAAGAGCCACAAACTCCACTCCAGTCAGCTCCGATCTACTTTGGCTCAGTGAGGAGAAAAATGAGCCCCAGCTTTTTGCGTAGCTAATCATATTTCTAAGTGGATACTGCTAAAAGCAAAGCTCTTCCCCAGTCCCTGCCAGGAACAAGCCAGCCACTGGATTTGTTTTCTCCCCGAATACATTTCCTAAGAATGAACCTTCTGGCCACGCTGCGCCATCTCACAGATTAACGCAAAGACAAATGGTAAACGACGCCAAGACCAATTACAGAATTAAACAGCTGTTGCCTCTGCGAAGTTTTGGCATCCACAGCGAAACTCCAAGTCAGAATGAAGAGCAGGGAGAGGGTGAGAGTTGCACTGGAAGGAATAATGTTAATCAGTTCCAGGAAACGCTACCACACCAGATGTGGGAGAAAGGCCAACAAAACAGCAACACAACGGGAGGGCAGGCGCTGGCCTGTAGGTCATGATCTTTGTCCCTGCGGTTTGATCAGATGTGGCTTTACTGAAGGTCTAGATTTAAACCAGCCGCACAAGCCAGGCAAAAGGGACTCCAAGAACTGGGCCTGATTCTCCTTGCACACCACCTATATGCCAGTGTAACCCTACTGACGTCAGCGAGGCTACTGCTGATTTACACCAGCATAAGCAAGAGAAGGATCAGACCCCATGAATCTGAAAGGGTTCCCTCGTTACACAAGGGCCCAGTCTGATATGGGGCCGAGTACCACCAAACCCTACCGAGGTCAATAGAAGCTGAGGGCAAGCAGCGAGTCAGTACTTCCGCACCCTAACACAGGTACTTCCAAACTCCCGTAGACTACAACAAGCCCACTCTCACCTGTGCATCTCTCTTCAAGGCGGGGACCCTGGACGCTGTCCCCACTGTATTTTTCAGAGACTATTTTACAAATGAAACTAAAAACGCACTTCAGAACCTTTCCGTAGCATGTTTCCGGCGGACCGCAGTGCCTCGGCAGGGAGCCACGGCGCGTGCTGGTCCACACAGCTGCATGGCTTGCCTTGCGTTACTGTTTCCGAGAAGGGCGGGATGGAGTGAAGCGCAATCACCAGCAGGGGCTCAGGATAGCAGTGACGGTTCCCAGTGACGATTAGGCTGGGAGGCCGGCTGTGTGCACCGTCCAGTCTGCTGGAGCCCGGGGGTACGGTCACATTTGCTAGAATGTGCCTAGCCTCAAGATTCAGGGTAACTTAGGATTTGTCTACACACCCACTTTTGTCGGTAAAACTTCGGTCAGCAAGGGGCGTGAAAAAACCCACTCGTTGGGGGTGGTTTCATTAGGCCGGCAGCAGAGCTCTCTCCTGCTGGCAAAGACGGCTACGTGGAAGACCTTCCCGTGGTACAGCCATGCCACTGCAAGGTCCATAGTGTAGACATAGCCTAAGTTCCACACTCAGTTTCTATTAATGCTGCTGTCTTCTGACACCCTCTGCTGAGTGCTAGCAGGTGTCTGGGGCCCTGCAGGTGGGCTCCCCAGCGGAGAAGTCAGGGACATGCAGTCTGGCTGTGCTCTAGGTGTAATTCGTTTTATTTCCATGTGCGCACACAATTCCTCCCTCCAAGAATCTCAGCCAGACGGGTACCCGATTCTGCCTTCAGGATTGACTCTAACCGGAGACCGCGGCAGAGAGCTAGCAAGCCCTTAATCTGCACGGCTCTGACACCCAATGGTCTGAATTAACAGAGGCATGCAAGCTGGTTACTGAAAGCACGAGGTGCAAGATGCCTCCCTCTGCAGCTTCCCACAAGGCAGTGGCTTTTCTAGCAACGTCCTCTAGCTCTTCCCCTTAGCCACCTGCAATACCTCGATCAATAGGGAGAGCAGCTTGGAAAGTTCCCTGAATGGCAGCAGAGTAGCCTCAGGCTCGGAGATCATGTGCAGGAGTGGGGGGTGGGGAGGGCTTGCATCATTTTCAGGTTTCAGAGGAACAGCCGTGTTAGTCTGTAAAAGGAGTACTTGTGGCACCTTAGAGACTAACCAATTTATTTGAGCATGAGCTTTCGTGAGCCACAGCTCACTTCATCAGATGTGTACCGTGGAAACTGCAGCAGACTTTATATACACACAGAGAATATGAAACAATACCTCCTCCCACCCCACTGTCCTGCTGGTAATAGCTTATCTAAAGTGATCAACAGGTGGGCCATTTCCAGCACAAATCTTTGCTTAATAGCAAAAAAAACCTTCTGGGGCAAAAGCCAAGGAGAAACTCAAGCCTCTTTCCTGGATTCCATCAGCACAGCTCACAGACTCCAGCTGCCTGAGCAATGAGGAGGCGGCTCGCTCTATAGCAAAGACACCGCGGTAAACGTTTCCCCTGCAGATCTGAGGGTGGAGACTGCAGTGGGAGGGATGAGAGGAGAAGCTCTCCAACACGTGCACTGCAATAGCTCCAGGGGGCACTTGGAAGAAGAATACTGAATAGCCGTAGTATGGTAGCACACAGATGCCTATCCAGACCAGGGACCTCTTCCACGGGTGCTGAACACACACATGGGGTGAAATCCGATCCCTCCTGAAGCCACTGTCAAAACTCCCATTGACCTTCAGTGGGGCCATGATTTCACCTACAGGGCCCGCCCAAAGAGTTTACAATCTAAAACGATGAGCAACATCAAGGTGAAGGCAAGGGAGACAACCAAATAGCCAGCGTATAATGTTTACACGTGTACAGACACTTTGAAATGTTGTTGTAGGCAAGGCGATCCTTGGATGTTAGCCACACAAGGTGGGGGAGATAATACCTTTGGACCAACTTCTGTGGGTAAGAGAGACAAACTTAAATTCCTAACTTTGCTGGACACTAAAAATCATGGTTGTAATAAAGACATGGGATTTATGCCTTATTACAACAATCTGTAACCCACTGACCCCCCTTTTTGTCCTGTGACTACAGGGGTGTAAACAGGCCACTTCACCGTGACTGGTCACATAGAATATGTGGTAACTACTTCTGCTAAACTATCTGATTTTGCATGTAGCTGTGACACTTTGGGTACCTTTCCCAGACCTGAAGAAGAGCTCTGTGCAGCTCGAAAACTTCTCTCTCATTAACAGAAGTTGGTCCCATCAAAGATATTGCCTCACCCTCGTGGACAGAGCACTGGTTGGGACTCAGGAGATCCAGGTTCTAGTCCCAGCTCTGCCACTGACCTACTGGGTGACTCTGTGCCTCAGTTTCCCTATCTGTAATATAGGGATAGAGATACTGACCTCCTTGGTAGAATACTTTGAGATCCCATTAAAAACACTGCATAAGAACCAGGTATGGTTATTAACAACTTCAATAGGAGCAAGATTAGGCCCCACTTTATGAAGTTTACATACACATACATACATACACACACACACACACCCCGTTGTAAGAATTCAGACAGAATCTGGACCTGTAATTAAGAATTTCATCTTTTGCATCAGACAGCAGAAAGTAGTTATTCTCCCCACTAAATCCCCAGGGCTTTGCTGGGGTGACTGACAGGAAGGAAACCCACTGGGGCTTTATGAAAAAACCTGTGAAATCACTTGTGGAGGCTTCCTGACCTTCAGAAGGTTTGCCTTCTGTTAACAAACAAGCGAATGGAAGCTGCAAATGAGGCTGATCTTTGTTTCCACCTGCAAAACAGCCTCATGGATTAAAGTGGCAGCAAAGAAAGAATTTGGGGCCAGATTCCCTTCTTTGCTGAATTTCTGCTCCGCACAGCAGGGTCTGCCCTGGAGCTGCTCTGATTTACACCATCTGGCAGTGATTCCTCTGGATCATCTGCCATCTGAGCATAGCCAAAGTGCAGTATGTTTTGACCACTCCTCCCCACCCCTGATGCACCTGGACCCTCAGGGGGAATTCTCAGCCAGCCAGATCTAGCCACTTTCCAGCTGTCTCCACGTAGTTTGCAGGCAAGATTACGAAATTCAAGGCCCAATTCTTGCAAGCTTCTCTCACATCAGTAAGCCCAACTCATGCAATTAGTACTACTGACTTTCTACTCATGTGAGGAAGGGTTCTAGGATCAGGCCCTAAAGCATATATACTGCCCTGAGAGCTATAACTGGGTCAAAGTTGTCCATGCTCAGACTGAGTTATCAACAATGACATTAGCATTGTTTACTGTCACAGCTGCTGGATTACCTCCCAGTCACATCTGGCTCTAATGCTGTTGATTAGATGACCTCCCAAGACAGACCATGGTATGACACCCAGGGATTTCCCATTTCAAACTCCCTCCCTGCAGAAACCACACACACAATACCTTTCATCTAGCAAGGGGGCCCCTTGGGTCAGCAAAGGACAAAGGCTAAGAGCAAGAACTGTCACAGCTTGGATTCCGAGTCTTCTCCATGGGAAGGGAGGTTTGCAAACACATGAACAGGATAGGAAAGGACTGTAGCTACCCTTCTGATTTCCACAGAGGTATGGGGGCACAGATGCACAAGAGCAGGTATAGCCAAACTTTGCCCAACTGCAAGCAGCATAAACTTGCCAAACGTCAGACAGCTGAATGTAATAAACATGAAATAGAGCAGATTGCAGTCACCCTCATACTTGATCAGGAGTGTGGTGTGCAATAAGTCACCGGTGTCTTTCGGGTAGATTGCATATTGGAGAAATATTTTCAGAAGAGCTAGAAAAAAAAAATCCTCCCCTGCAACCCCTTCAGATAATGACCCTTTTCTTTCTTCAGAAGCAGTGACTACTCTATAAACAGTTAGGGCCAAATTGTCAGCGCTGACCTCTGGTTTTATGGCTACAATTACACGCCAGCAAATAGGCAACTATTCACACAATAACGGTTAGACATTTGGATGAAATGTAGGTTATTCTACTGATGAAAAGTGTTATGGAGAGAGATTACTATTTGGTCAGTGACGCTCAACCACTTCCGTTCTCATGACTTGAGAAAAAAATTGGGACCCCCTTTCCCATCCAGCCATAAAGAAAAGGAGGGTAAAACTGGCTTATGATAGCCCCACAGTAAGGTGATCACAACTAATTCACATTGTCCACTTCCCATTTACTTGCTTTCTCCACCTGGTGGCTCCTCTTGCGTGTTTTGACTGTCTGCTCTTTGGTGCAGTGATCGTCTTCTTATTCTATGAGTGTACATTACTATAGCAAAAGCACCTGACCCCCACGGGGGCCCCTTGGTGCTATCATAATAGAAATAAATACTAATAACTAAATACTAATCATTAATGTATACATACTATCATAGACCTAATACCCATGCATAGAATATAATACCACAATAGAAATATTAACTAAATCCTAATATATAAATACTGCTATATATATATATATATACACACATACACACACACATTATGTATAATATATACAAATATATCTTTATTAAAATAAAGAACTACAGACTAATGAACCAGACACTGATAATAACAAAGTACTGTAATGAACAGCATCTGCATGGATTAGTAGGTGCTACATTGTGCCTGCAGAAATGAGGCCTGGTGGGAAAGCTTTGGCAAGCTTTGGAAAGGTCAGTTTCTGTTGTCCAGCCCTGTGTGTGTCATTCCGGTGCAGGTTTAACAGGGTTTTCCACATGCCACGCGACAGCCCAGGGCCCACACTGTTCTAGGGAAGCAAACAAACGAACAGCTGCCTTCTCTGTCAACACCGAAAATGGACAAACACACACAGAGAATGGGCCCAGCTCCCCTGCAGTGAAGAATGGGGAAAGCGAACCTCTTGGGAGACAAATCCTGGCCCTGCCACCCGTATGGCCTCTTTGCAGTGGAACCAGTCTGGCTCTGCTCTGCAGAGGGAGAGGCCTGGATGTGGGAGATAGCTCCTCTGTGGCACCGGTGCTCCCCGCAAGTCCCCTGAGCAGCAGCGCACAGTGGGCAGGAAGAGCAAGGCTTGGTAGCCACTCCATTGCCACAGGGGAAGGATTCTTCCTCCGACCCACACGACTTCCTAGCGTTCACCCTGGCAAATCACGCCAGGCGCTGGGAGCTGGATGGGCCCCTCACTGCAGGAGGCAAGCTAACGAGATGGGAAGTCCTTCAACCCCCTTCCTCTCCCAGCGTCGTTGTAACTGGATGTCGGCAGCAGCTGCAATGCAGCATGTGGATGCACGCTACTGATCATACGCGTAGCATTTCGTCCTGCAAAGCGTTGAACCCCCTGAACCCCCAGTGACAGCCAAGGCACCCGCCAATGCACAGAACAGGACCCCGAGGGGCTTCTGAAGCAGTATCTCATTAAGGCCGTACAGGCACAGTGCTGCGGGAGGTGCTGTCTTGCAGATGAGACTGAGCTGCTGACTCCTTGTAGTACTAATCCCTGCCTCCTGCAGTTTGGCCAATTACCCTTTGCCTACATCAAACTCCACCCCCCCCCCCCCCGCCCTTGCACTTCCCATCTTGGGGCCCAAGCCTGCAAAAATCTCAGTGACTCCAACAGTGAAGGTTACACTCGTAACGTCACCTGGTTTCACCCTACACACGCAGCTGCATTTCAACCCTGGATGGATGGATGGATGGATGGGAGGGACACACAAAAATGATGTTACAAGAATGTTAAGGTTGTAAAGTCAAGCACTCAAAAGTTAGGACATGCCAGGATTCAGGTTGCCTGTGCAACCATAATTCACCTCCTCCCCCCCCCCCCCCCCCCGCCTTGTGGGTATGCATTATGATTAAGGCTGCGAGTTTGTCACAGAGGTCATGAAAGTCATGGATTTTGTGACTTTCTGTGACTTCTGCAGCAGCCGGTTCAGTTGGCCCGGGGGCCGCCTGAGCAGCTTGGGCAGCCCCTGGGCCAGCCACACTGGCCACTGCTGGGGCAGTCTCAGGCTACCGCACCCCCACACACACACACACACAGCAGCAGCAGCAGGAGTTTGGGTGTGGGAGGGGGTTCAGGGCTGAAGCAGGGGTTGGGGAGCAAGAGGGGGTGAAGGCTCTGAGCGGCGTTTACCTCAGTGGGGCTCCCCAGAAGCGGTTCCTGGCCAATGGGAGCTGCGGAGCCAGCACTTGGGGCAGAGGCAGTACACAGAGCTGCCTGGCCACGCCTCTGCCTAGGAGCTGAGAGAGGGGGATGTTGCGGCTTCCGAGTAAGTGCGGAGCCAGGTAGGGAGCCTATTAGCCCCACCAACTCCCCCACCCATCACCAGTGGGGGTCCCGGGCCACCCCCCACCCAAGCACCCGCAGCATCCCCCGGGCCGCCTTGCCCCTAGATTTAGTCCATATAGTACAAGTCATGGACCGTGAATTTTTGTTTTGACTTTTACTAAAAATACCCGTGACTAAAACAGAGCCTTATTTATGATACGATCTTTAATTGGATGATCACGTACCAGTTTTTCCACAGGACCCCTGCCTCATTTTGTGCACAGAACTGGCCAGCTCTGGATCCTTGGGATTTCCCATGAACTGTATTTCATTAGCTAAACACAGATTTATGGGCCAGTGTGATGAATGGAACCATGTCTAGCTAGGGAAGAGGAACACAATAAAAAGGCAATCACAAGCTGCCACCATTGCGAGAAGATTCCCAGTCTAAGTGCCACTCAGGGGAGAACTGAGTCCCACAGAGTTCCTCTGCAAGAGCAGGAAGACAGCAGGGAAGAGCCCTGCACCACCAACTACTGAAGTCAGCTTCTGGAATTGCTTTTCTCAAACCTGCAGTACAAGGAGCAGCCCCCTAATGGAACTATAAGGAGTCACCCACTTTGGCCTGGCACCATGCCTCAGGAGGTAAGCCCTTCCCTGACAGAAAGAGGGCCCAGAGCTTCCTCAGCACAGCCCAATTCTTCCCTGGGACCAGCGGTGGCCAGGGGGATATTGTTTGTGGTGAACCTGCTAGGGCTGTTCCTGTAACTCACAGGATCGCCAGAGCAAGCCAATCAGTGTCTGCTGTACTCTTGTGCCCAGATTGATGAAAGGGTGAAGGTGTGTGACCCTTTAAGCACTCCAATGCCAGATGGCATGGAGTTCCCTGAAATGTCCCAGTGAGTCCCAGCTGGCCTGACCAACTCAGTGCACCTCACACACTGATGTCATGGTATTTATCCAAAGGTGGCATGTAATATATAACTGGAAAACTAATAACTCACTGATATCTGTGTGTGGTGTATGTAGAGCTAACCTACACAGAGAGGCTGGAAATATGGGACTTAAAACTAGGTATGTCAGGGGAAGTTGATAAATGGGTTTTTCCAGATATAGGGAAGGGGGGCTGACACCTCAAGCCAGGTGTGGCAAGGCCAGTGAGCTACTGGTTTGTATCAGAGATTGCAGGAAGATCATCTGCATTGTAAAAATCACAAGTGGGGGAGAAGCCAGCTTGGCGACTGCTCCCATACAGCACAGCGTCTACACCCAGGAGGTGGAGGGAGCCTTATCTGGGGCTACATTTCAGAAGAATACATTTCAAAGTTTAATGGACTGTAAAGAGAAGGGAGAGAACCCTTAAGTTATCCTTCACTTGAGGAGACCTAAAACACTCAGTGCTTTCAGGTCTGGGATTGGGTCCTGGCTGAGGACTAACTAGCCAGCCATGCCAGAAGAACGACTATGGTGAGAAAACTTTGAGCAAAGGACTCTAGTTCGTTAAGTTGAGTTTCACTCTTAGTAGTAAATTTTCAATTTTGTGTGTGGCCATTTCTATCTCTATTACCTCTACCTGACATCCTGGAAACCTGGATCCTTTTCCTTATAAATGTGTTCTACTTGCACTATACAACAACTCCATGCAGTGATTGAAGGGGAGACTGTATTAACCCCAGCTGAGCTTACAGGCTGCTGTGTATTGTCTCTTTAAGGCAGCAGTGAACTTGTTACAGTGTTGGGAGTGCTACAGTGAGAGGGGCTGTGCACTGCACAAAGACATTTCAGGGGGAAGAGCTGGGGCTGGAAAGGTTGTTGGGGTCCCTCTGCAAGGAGTAACTGGGCAATGGAAGCCTGGGTGAGACCTCCATGCTCATGTGCTGAGAGCCACAGCAGAACTGTATTCTAGGCACCCTGAGCCCCTTACTGGCCTGGGTAAAGCCCAAAGTATCACAGGGCTGGATCTCTCATTGTCATGGAACCATAACACCTGGCGATGGGAGAGACCCACTAGGCCAGCTGGCCAGGCCCTGCCCAAGTGTTCCCTTGAGTCCATTATGTATTTATTTAGATTTAGAGTAATGAAGATGCCTGTCTATGGCTATAGGAACTTGATCATTAATTATACAATAAATACCATTCAATTAAGCCTCAGCAGCATTAAAGTCATCAGCTCCCCAGGAACTCAGCCAGCCGCTTGCTCTGGCCTATCCATCCAGCTTTGTTTTTATATAGTGCCCATCACTATAGTGTGGCCACCCATGCACCCACACACGCTTTAAGATGCTAGACACAGAAAAAAGGCCTATTGGACCAACCAGTCCATTCCCTGGGGCCAGCCCAGGTTTGTCCCCATCGTGCATGTTTTTAGTGCTTGGTACAGACTAGTCTCATAGTGCAGGCTGGAAGCAATGGGGCTCCCGCCAGTTCCCATAGGCAAACTGACTGAAAAGATACCCCAACGCATCCTTAACGTTACACGGGAGCTTCCCATAGAGCAGAGGTCCCCAAACTGTGGGGCGTGCCCCGCTACAGAGGCGCGGAGGAACATTCAGAGGGCATGGCTGGAGCGCGGGCCGGGCCAGCCCACCACCACGGGGGGTGGGGAGGGAGCACCACCCAGCTCCACTCCTGGCCCCAGTTGCCGGCCCAGCCATCCACCCAAGGCTCAGCTCCCAGACCCGCCCCCTGACCCCAGCTGTGGCCCCAGCCTTGGCCCCCTTTCCATGGCCCTCCGTTCCCAGCTCTGGGGTTGGGGTGTGGACAGGGGTGGGGGAGGGCGAGGAAAAAAGTTTAGGGACCACTGCTATAGAGGTACTGTGCTGGTGTAGTCAGTCCATTTTCAGCAAGGCAGCACGCCCGCTTCGGTGGTGGCCCAGCCCAAAGCTGCCCCTCCTGCCATGCACGTCACACAAAGAATCAATTCAGCCCATACCCTCCCTTTCCACAAAGCCTTTTTATTCCCTCTCCCACTCCCTCCTGGATAAAGGCTCCACTGTCACTCTGGAAAGACAAGCTGGCTTTCTAGAGACTCCCAGCTGGGGCAGAGAGAGGCACCACAGTTGCTCAGAGCAGCTCTGAGAAATCTTGGTAGATAGCTGGTGTGCCCTGCAGGGAGACTAAGGCAGCGCTGGTGGTGTCTCCCTGCAGCCAGGGGGTTGCTCTGGGAGGACCTAAGATGTGTTACAGGCTTGGTTAGAAAGGAGTAAAGGAGTGACGGGGTGATGTTGGGTGTAACGAGCTACAGAGTAAAGCCCCAGCTGGGGGGGGGGGGGGAGGGAGGAGGGAGAGCAGGACCACCCCTCTCCTCCTCCCAACCCCAAGGACGGCTGATCCAGTACGCTGCCCCCACACTGCAGCCCCTGTCACCAAGCAGAGGTGGCCCCGCAGTCCCCCCAGCCAAGAGTCCCAGCTCCCCGGCTCTGCTGGCTCACATGACCTGAGGCAGTGCTGGGTGGGAGCTCAGAGCCAGAGCTCAGCTCCACTCAGGTTACCTCAGCAGCTCCTCACGCACTGCTCCCACCCTCACGGCCTCCCTGCCCCATGCCTCCAGATGAGGGAGCTCTAGGTCCCCAACGGCTCCCCCATACCTAGCACCCTCTGAGAGGCAGGGTGGGGCTAGACCTCAGATCAATCAGGACACAGATCCATGACCCATCACCCCCACAGGCAGCATGGGGCCCACCCCCAATACCTCCAGTGTCCAGCCTGCTAGAGCAGGCAGTGCCCGGATTCCCAGAGGTTAATCACCGACGGAAGCTGAAGTGACCGCCTCAGTCAGGCCCTGCATGCAGCACTGGGAACACAGGGAGCACCCCAGGGAGCAAATGCCAGGTGCATCAAACTGCTGGCAGCCGATCGCAGTGCCCTGCATGACCTCCCTCCCAGCCAAAGAGAATGTCGTCAAGTGCATTTCCTTGTGCCGAGGAGACACGGACAGACAGAGACACAGGACCACAGGTCACAGCCCCGTCCTTTCCACGTGCGATCAAGGATGAACCGTGCTGCTGGCCCCCCTCCACCCCGGCAGCATTCACCTCACTTCCCAGCACCCCCACTCTCCCGTCTCTTTGTGTATTTCCGACGCATCCATCTCTGGGGTGTGTAGGCATCTCTGGGGCTATCGCCGCATGCAGAGCAAAGAGGAAAAACAGCACCTGAAGGGGGACCAGCAAGTAACAGAGGTCCAGAGCTACAGAAATCTCTGGGAGACCTTTGGGACAGAGGCTGCTGCAGCTGACAAGCCATTAAATAATGGGTTAGAACTGCGTGATAATCATCCAAAACCAAATAAATAAAACCCAGCCACTAGGATCTTAGCAGCACTTTGCAAACATCAGTTAGTCCCTGAGAGGATTAGCAACAACATCTAGCCCTCCTATAGCTTAGGTCTATTGTTATATTCACTTTACAAACACAGTTGAATTATGATTACAAGTCACCGTTGAGGGACAAGCCCAAGGTCATGTGCTGAGTTAGTGGCAGAGGAAGGAGCAAACAAACATCTTGAACACCTGCAACTCCAATTGGCGTCAATGAGCCAGAAGGGACTGCCATTGAAGACAATGCCAGAACTCCCACTGACTTCAGAGGAGCAGGACCGGTCCCAACGGGAGCTGCTGGTATCCGGGATGTGGCCTGTAGAACTCAGGAGTCCCAATTCCCAGATTCCTGTTCCAACCACTAAACACACTGTCGTGCCACACGTCCGACAGGTCATGCTTCCCTTCAGACAGCTCCCTTGCTTTGAGCGCACACAAGAACAAGGTAAAGAAAAGACAATCCAGTGATTAGCAGGCCATCTTGAGAATCAAGGGACCCAGGGTCAGTTCCCTGCTGTGCTACAGACCTCCTCTGTGACCTTGGACAAGTCTCTCTGTGCCTCAGTTTCCCCATCTCTACAATGGGGATAATAGCAGAGCCCTACTTCCCAGAATTTGATTTAGTTGGGGATTGGTCCTGCTTTGAGCAGGGGGTCGGACTAGATGACCTCCTGAGGTCCCTTCCAACCCTGATAGTCTAGGATTCTATGAATTGATGGGAGGATCGATACATTAGAGATGAAAAACAACAAGGAGTCCGGCGGCACCTTAAAGACTAACAGATTTATTTGGGCATACACTTTCATGGGTAATGCATCTGAAGAAATGGGGTTTTTACCCACGAAAGCTTATGCCCAAATAAATCTGTTAGTCTTTAAGGTGCCACCGGACTCCTCATAGTTTTTGTGGATACAGACTAAACACGGCTACCCACCTGATATATTAGAGATGGCGAGGAGCTCAGATACTACGGTAACAGGGTACCTACGGTAGATAGCGTGCTGGGGAGCAGTTATTTGATTTTTAAGGTGTGACCCCGGGGAGCGGCACAAGGATGTGCACAGGGAGGACATTCAAGCCTCACTTACGTTCGGACGTTTCCACTGGACGCCTTGAACGCGTGACTTGTAGAAGAGGGAGTCGTCAGTGGCGGGGAAGAGCGGGTCCTCGAAGAGCACCTTCTGCCGCTGGCAGTGTTTCTTCAGGGCCGAGAAGTCCTGATTCTCGTAGGGCTTCACTGAGGAGAACATCCTTCACCCCAGCCGCTAGGGGACAAAGCAACATGGATGAGACACAGAGCCCTGCCTAGAACCAGGCTCACTCTTCCCGCTCTGTAGTGCCCAGCAAAAACATTCAGATACAGAGAGGAAAAGAGGCCACCTGAATGACAGGAAACAGATGCTTCCACTAGGTTAAAGCTCATCTAACAGACCACCAAACAGCGTGACGGGATAGATCCCATTTTCCCCCCTCCATGACACCTCAGGTGCTCAGATATCATGGTGACGAGCACAGTATAAAAACCCAAATAGCGCTATGCCTGCAGCCTCTGATGTCCTAGTGAAATAACAAAGTCCATGTAGGAAGGGTGCAGCCCTTCAAGCAAACCACAGGGAAGATGCTGCCGTGCATGGTTCCAATAAAGAAGCAGGTGCGTACCAGAGTTTACCAGGGCTTTGATGAGCGGGGAAGTTTGCGTTGAGGAAGGACAGCAGCCCCGCACCCCCCATTTATGCCCCAGTGGCAGAGAACCAGCCACACCCACCCACCTGCCCAGCCTCCCACACCCTGTGAGCAAACATGTGCCTCTAAGCCAGGCAATAAGGAACGTTGGTACCCAGCCCAAAAGGCTGGCTCAGCTGCTCCTCTTTCCACCTGGCATGCAGGACCTATGCCCCAAGCTTAGGGCCAGGCAGGGCAGGAGCATTCCACCAGCATTGTTAAAGGCACGGGCTCCCATTGCCCTGTTAGTATGAACTGTAACAAGCTATGCCTGAGCTGTGGGAGCAGCCAGCTCCACCCCTACATCCCTTCAAAGTCAGCAGGAACACAGGAGAAGTCACACGATTGCAACGGGGAAGCGTACGTGGCCCCAGAGGTCTGTGACACAGGACACCCCCCTTCCCCCCCAGAGACGTTAGCAAGCAAGGGGATGCTCTACCCTCCCCGCCATCCAAATTCAGACACACACACGCTCCATGACTTCAGTGGCGACGCCAGGTTTAATAGAGATTCTCAGATGTCCCAACCTCTTTTAATTAAAAAGGCCTCCTGGCACAGAGCCATGTCTTTCTCGATTAATTGCGCTCTTTCAACAAGCCACTGGCATCCTGGGAGCAGGCGTGATTTTATCAACCCAGAGGAGACGAGGAAATCATGTCCCATGTACACCCACGAGATACAGTCGCACCTGAACCTGTCCACGCTAGTTCTCCACCAGCATGGTGGCTCCCACACACTGCATACCAACTCCTTTGACTGGCATTCTAGACACCCGCATCTATGCCTGCCTCCCATAGGGTAAGAGAGTGTCCTTACACCGGGCTGTCTGCACCACCTGATCCACGGGGTAGAATATGCAGCGATCTCGGTGATGGGCACCAATTGAGCCAAGGTATTATTCTGGTAAATAGGCATCGCCCAAAGACATTGGGAATCACTGCTCAATGGCTAGAAAGTTAGAACAAGTAACTGCATAAGGATTGGTGACGAGTAGCTCCTTGTCCAGGGGACTAGGCGATGGACACATTTGGACATCTGTTTGGAAGCAATTAATTTAGTTAAATGATTAGGATTAGTATGGAGAAAAAAAACCTGGCTTCTAACCCACCCCCATCCTAACCAGGGTAATTATTCATGACGACTGCTAGGCAAATCTGCCTACTCTTACCTGGGTGAGATGAAAACTCTTAATTTAGGAGACTTCTGCTGAGAGCAAACTAAATATTTTAGTTTGCCTTAGTTATCAATCTGATTAGCAGCAAAAATGCTCATTACTCAGTGCCTAAATGAGCCCAAAACAACATCCATGCTGATTGCACTGGATGACACTACCCAGGTTCTGCCACCGTTACGACTCATTTACCGAAATATTCATTTTCTTCTGCTTCATCCCAGTCACTCTCCAGGGTCCTGAGTCATCTCAACTGATGTGGACTCTCCTGGGAGCCAGGAACAGCAAAAGGCTTTGTGGATGGGCAATTCTGTTCTTTACTGCAACGCGACCTGAGAATATAGGGCTTAGATCACGCCTCGAAGTAGCAGGGGTGTGTGTGGAAGTGCACTGCCGGCACGTCAGCCGGTATCAGTATCTCCAGCAGGAGCCTGGGACATTCCAAGGTGCAGCATCTCCTCTGCTCCGAGCCAGCTTTGGTGACTGGTGTGGAGCAAGAAGCCTTGTGCCCACTGGAGAAGGCTGCCGCTGCTAATGGCACGAACCTCAAGCAGACCTTCCGTTCGCTGGGCTAGGCCAATAAATTGAATAGAAAATTTAATTCTATGGATGGGGAGACATGTGGGCTAGTAGACAGGGCACGGGTACTAGACACGGCTAGTAGACAGGGCACGGTAGCTCAGGAGACCTGTGTTCTATTCCCAGCTCTGTCACTGACCTGCTACGTGACCTTGGGCAAGTCACTACCTCCATTTCCCCTCCTTCCTTGGTCTGCCTTATCTATTTGCGTGGAATTCACCAGGGTATTTAGACACCTAACACCTACTGATTTCAAATTAATGGGCATTAGGTGCCTAAATACCTTGGTGAAGCCTACCCTTGGATTCTAAGCTCTCCAAAGCAGGGATTGTATGTTACTATGGCCAGGTCTACACTACATACTCACATTCGTATAACCACGTCGCTCAAGGGTGTGAAAAATTCACACCCCCAAACAATGCAGTTATACTGCTTTAACCCTCCTGCGTAAATACGCTATGTTGATGAGAGAGCTTCTCCCATCAATACAGCTACTGCCTCTCAGGGAGGTGGATGAACTACTCCGACAGGAGAAGCCCTCTCGGGCGTTTTCACAAAAGCGTTACAGCGGCTCAGCTGCACCGTCGTAGCGCAGTACGTGAAGACAAGCCCTACGTCTTTGTACAGTGCCTCGTGCAATGGAGCCCCAATTAACACTGAGCGTTCCTGTAATAGAACTAATAACATGCGAACCATTCTGTAGCATTTTGAAGCCATTTAATAGTGAATCTCAGAGATGTATACCCCTGCTACATAGCATTTTATGGGTTTCTTTGAAAACTGCATAGAAAGATTCTTCTTCTTTATCAAATTCTACAGCACTTTTTGCAGTCTTTGGTCACACTTTATATCAAGAATCCACTGACAAATAGTTTATGAAGGATTAAAGGATTAGTAGAGGTTTTAATAAATGGTTAATCAATTGGTACACAATCCAAACAGGTCAATAAGTGACTTTTAACCATCTTCAACACGTTACTTACGTTTGTAGCAAGTGTATAACATCTGATTATTTATTAACCCTTTATAAATAAAACCTTAATATAAAATGTGACCCGTTTTTCTTTTTTAACCAACAGTATTTCTGAACCTTGAGGATATTCAGCTTTTTACTCTTTGTATCCAAACTGATTTCCATTCCCTTGGTGAGAAGCACAGAATCATAGAAGATTCGGGTTGGAAGAGACCTCAGGAGGTCATCTAGTCCAATCCCCTGCTCAAAGCAGGGCCAACACCAACTAAATCATCCCAGCCAGGGCTTTGTCAAGCCAGGCCTTAAAAACCTCTAAGGATGGAGATTCCACCACCTCCCTAGGTAACCCATCCCAGTGCTTCACCACCCTTCCCGTGAAATAGTGTTTCCTAATATCCAATCTTGACCTCCCCACCTGCAACTTGAGACCACTGCTTCTTGTTCTGTCACCTGCCACCACTGAGAACAGCCTAGCTCCATCCTCTTTGGAACCCCCTTTCTTCAGGTAGTTGAAGGCTGCTATCAAATCCCCCCTCATTCTTCTCTTCTGCAGACTAAATAACTCCAATTCCCTCAGCCTCTCCTCCTAAGTCATGTGCCCCAGCCCACTAATAATTTTCGTTGCCCTCCGCTGGACTCTCTTCAAATCATATTTCTGAATGTAGCACAGCCAATGATCCAGAAGAGTGGAGGGCAGCAAATGTTCTTAGATTTGAAATGGGTTCTATGGGTGATCTGAGAAATTGCATGCCAGCCAACCTTGTATCTGTACCTGGCAAACTGCATGAAGTGATCATTAAAACCAGAATAATGAAACACCTGGAAGATCAGGATATGACCAACCTGGTTTCAGCAATGGAGAATAGTGTCTCACTAATCTCTCCAAATTCTTTAAACGTGTCAGTAATGCAGTGGATATAAAGGAGAACCTGATGACAATTGATTTTCCCTTACAAAATACCCCAGATAAGGTCCCGGACAAAAGGCTACTAAAGAAGCTAAGCAGTCATGGATAAGTACTGTCATGGATCAAAAACTAGCAGACAGTCAAGAGTAGGATTAAATGGTCAATTCCCATCATTACAAAACAGCAGGCCTGAAGGTTCCATACTAAGTCTTGGGTTGTTTAAATGTATTTAACAACAATCTGGAAAGGGGGGTGAGCAGTGAGGTAGCAAAATTTGCAGATGACACAAAGTTATTTAGTTTAGCCAGGATCCGAGTGGTCTACAAGGAACTTCAGGGAGACCTTCCCAAACTGCGGGAATGGGCAACATCCAGGCAGATGAAACTGAATGCTGATAAACGCCAAGGAGAGAGGGAACTGTAAACCACTTATACAAAAGCTCTAAAAGAAAATATTCTGTCTCACCACATGTGATTAAACCGAGGGGCTCATTGCAGCCATGAACTAAACGGGATTCAAAGAGGGATTGGCTGTTTCTGTGGATAGCAAGGCTATCCAGAGTTACAACTAACAACAAAAACTTTGGAAGGGACATTAAACCTTGTGCTTTGGGTCTGAAGCCAATCTACCAATCAAGCCAATCAAGCTGCAGTGGGGGAGGTTTAGATTGGATATTAGGAAAAACTTTTTCACTAAGAGGGTGGTGAAACACTGGAATGCGTTACCTAGGGAGGTGGTAGAATCTCCTTCCTTAGAGGTTTTTAAGGTCAGGCTTGACAAAGCCCTGGCTGGGATGATTTAACTGGGAATTGGTCCTGCTTCGAGCAGGGGGTTGGACTAGATGACCTTCTGGGGTCCCTTCCAACCCTGATATTCTATGATTCTATGATTCTACCCAGAAAGCAGGAATCACGGCAGGGAGCCTCAGAGCCAGGGTCTGCAGATTTGGGCTTGTTCTACAGCTCTAAAAATACTGATAGACGTTCGGGCTTGGGCTGGAGCTGGGCTTTGAATCCACCCCTCTCCCCAGGCTTCAGAGCCTGAGCCCAAATGCTTCCACAGCACTGCAGCACTAAAAGTAGCAAGCCCAAGCCTGCAGACCCAGGCTCTGACACTCACTGCTGCAGCTCCGGCTTGTCGTGTAGACGTAGCCTGAGGGATTAAATACTCTGAGGGGGCATCTACACAGCAGAACAAAACAATAAAAACCCACCCGGCAGCCGGTGAGTCTCAGAGCCCAGGTCAGCAGGCTGGCGGGACTATCGCGGCGGGGGTAAGAAGAGCAGTAGAGACTTGCAGGCCGGAGCCCGGGCTCTGAGTTGGGAAGGTCTCAAAGCCCAGGCGTCTACACTGCTATGTTTAGCCCTGCAGTGTGAGCCCCTGGGCCCTCGTCAGTTGACCCGGGCTCTCAGACTCACTGCCATAGGGGGGTTTGCTGTGTGGACACACTCTCAGAGATCAGGAGGAGACACACACAGGGGGCAGAGAGAACCCTACTTTAGGGGAGGGTGGGATTAAGACCTGTTACTAGCAACCTTCCAGAGACAGGATACAGGACTAACTGGACCTCAGGTCTGCTCCGGTCTGGCAGGAGAAACAATCAAGAAACACCGGTTAAACCAGGTTCTTGTACAAGTCTGAACAAAACACCTGTTTTAGGCACCACCAGCTATCCAAATCCTGCTGCTAAGGGGAAAACAAGCTGGGAATCCCACATCACAGGAGCCTGCACTGTTTGGCTTTTTATACAGTGCTTCATACTGAGTCAGGGATGCAGGGAGCACACACTTGCACCTGGAAACCAAATGCGTCCCTGTTCCTCAAAGGTCCTGGTCACGGGATTAACCCACTGTCAGGCCAGCAGGCAGAGGAAGGTGGTCTGGTGGTCAGAGCATTAGCCTGGGATTGGGGAGACTTGGGTTTAATTCTCTGTTCTGCCAGTCACTTCCTCTGTGACCTTGGGCAAGTCACTTAGCCCCTCTGAGCTTCACTTGCCCACCTCTGCAATGGGGATACAGTACTTCCCTGCCGCACAGGGGTTTTGTGAGAAGTACAATGAGATTGTGAGGCACCCAGATATGGTGGTGATGGGGACCATGCAATTACCTAAGACACACAGACTGAGTGCTGATTTGGACATCATGCTGAGCCTGTCCTCATGTGCAGAGCCTAGGGGAAAATAAACCCTCCAGCCAGACACAAAGCAACCCCCAAAGCAGAGCGCAGAAATCAGCTGCACTGCACTGGGGGTGGATCCTGGAATGTCAGTCAGGGAGAGACTTGAGTCCTGTGGAAATCGTACCCCATGCAGGGATGAGGCCGGGGGGAGAAAAGGGGGCACATTTGCAGGGCATCCAGTGGAGTCACTGCACAGCCACTAATAGAGCTTCTGCACTGGCTGCCCCTGAGCCTCTCCCATCCTGCCTCTGCCCTCCTGTCAAGTCCCTCCTGGATAGTGACTTGGGGACAGTCGGTGCTCCATGGTGCACAAAGGACTCTCTCCCTCCCTGCAGCTGGCAATCCAGCACCAGTTCCACTGTCCTTAAGGATTCCCAAAGACTCTCCCACTGGCCCTAAAATCCTGCCATGGGTGTCAGCACCCACACACAGGCACCACGGAGATGCCCAGCTGGGGCAGCTTTTAAAAATTAAAACGGCTTGACATCAACCAGCATGACGACACCGGACACGTCAGTCACTCAGAAAAATAATGGAGCAAATAATCAAGCAAGCAATTTGCAAACATCTAGAAGATAATAAGGTGATAAGTAACAGTAAGCATGGATTTGTCAAAAACAAATCATGTCAAACCAGCCTGATAGCTTTCTTTGCCGGGGTAACAAGCCGTGGGAGGGGGGGTATATCTTTTGTACGACTTTTGATACTGTCCTGCGTGACCTTCTCATAAACAAAACCAGAGAAATGCAACCTGTTAGGATATAGATATTCAGGCCTGCCTGTAAAGGCCTATACTTTAAGAATGTAGGTATATGTTTATCATTTAGCTAGTAATAGAGGTATACAAGAAAGAATCTGTGTAAGGGCCTTCTCTCACTGTCGCAGTCTGAGACCCTGTTCTTAGGCCAATGCCTTTAGCTAAGCAGCAGAGGCAGCCATAAGCTGGGAAGCGACCGGTCACATCCTAACAGCCCCATATTGACTAGTTTGGAATGTGAGGAAGGTGATCTGACCTATCACCTCCAGAGAAAGGGAAGAGCCTAGAAGATGTAAAAGGACATTTAGGTTGATAGTTTTCTGTCTGGTAAGAACTCACTTATCAATAGACACAGCTGGGAAACCCTTATGTCTTTATAGATGTAGCTGTGAAATCCTCACTTCTGTATTGTCTTGTCATTATAGTTCCCACTTTGCTATTGTTTATTTGCATGGTCTCTGTCTGGTTCTGTGATTGTTTCTGTCTGCTGTATAATTAATTTTGCTGGATGTAAACTAATTAAGGTGGTGGGATATAATTGGTTAGCTAATCATGTTACAATATGTTAGGATTGGTTAGGTAAATTTCAGTAGAACGATTGGTTAAGGTATAGCTAAGAATATTACTATATAAATTAGGGGCAAACAGGAAGTAAGTTTCAGAGTAGCAGCTGTGTTAGTCTGTAGTCACAAAAAGAAAAAGGAGGACTTGTGGCACCTTAGAGACTAACAAATTTATTTGAGCACAAGCTTTCGTGAGCTACAGCTCACTTCATTGGATGCATTCAGTGGAAAATACAGTGGGGAGATTTATATACATAGAGAACATGAAACAATGGGTGTTACCATTCACACTGTAACAAGAGTAATCAGGTAAGGTGAGCTATTACCAGCAGGAGAGTGGGGGGGAAGGGAACTATTTCCCCAATATATTTCCTCCCCACTGTTCCTCAGAAGTTCTTGTCAACTGCTGGAAATGGCCCACCTTGATTATCACTACAAAAGGTGTCTCCTTCCCCCCCCCACTCCTCCCCCCCCCAGCTCTCCTGCTGGTAATAGCTCACCTTACCTGATCACTCTCTGTGCCACGCCCTGTACAGTTTGGAACACCTTTTGGGTGACTCATCACAGTCTGCCAGGAAGCTCTGGCATGGACAATACAACAGAGTGATACATTTTGAGAGAGGAAACCGCATGGTCTCGTGGTCAACGCACAGCCTGGGAATCAAGGAGACCTGGGTTCTGTGCTCTGCAGTTCACTTCCTTTCAGAGAGGAACTTCACTTATCCCTGCTTCAGTTTCCCCAAGAGACTAATATAAAACTCACCCACTACCTTGAAGTGCTGTGAGAGTAAAGGCATGAGGGTTTGGAAAGTACTTTCATATCCTTTAGATGGAAAGTGCCAAACTTTGTTTTAAGAAAAGGAGGACTTGTGGCACCTTAGAGACAAACCAATTTATTTGAGCATAAGCTTTTGTGAGCCACAGCTCACTTCATCGGATGCATAAAGTGGAAAATACAGTGAGGAGATTTATATACACACACAGACCATGAAAAAAATGGGTGTTTATCATACACATTGAAAGGAGAGTGATCACTTAAGATGAGCTATTACCAGCAGGAGAGTGGGGTGGGGGGAGAGAAAACCTTTTGAAGTGATAATCAAGGTGGGCCATTTCCAGCACATTTCCAGGAGTTTACAAGAACATCTGAGGAACAGTGGGGGGGGGGGGGGAATAAACAAGGGGAAATAGTTTTACTTTGTATAATGACTCGACCACTCCCAGTCTCTATTCAAGCCTAAGTTAATTGTATCCAATTTGCAAATTAATTCCAATTCAGCAGTCTCTCATTGGAGTCTGTTTTCAAAGTTTTTTTGTTGAAGAACAGTCCCTTTTAGATCAGAAATCGAGTGACCAGAGTGTTTTAACTCTGCACTGTTCCGTGACCAGACTTACATCTGGTGAATTCCTTCGACTTCAGGGCCTTAATGCTAACGAGGCATTTGCTCTCTTGACTTCAGTGGGAACAGGACTGGGCACTTATGCTGTAAGCCCCTTGGGACAGCAGCTCCCTGTATTTATTGTACAGTGCTCTTTATGCATGGTTATTTGTCCAGCATCATCTGAGCACATGCAGAGCAGAGCTGGGGCACTGGAAGAAAGAGGGGTAAAGAAATGCCAAAATGAAATTCCTAAAGGGTCTTGTAAGAGCCCCATAAGAGAATCTGGGTATGAGCAATCCATCGACCGTAGGGCCCCAAGGATCTAAAGCAGGTATAGATGATGTGGAGGGCAAAGACTGGTGATTATTATTGTTGTTTGTATTACCGTAGCACCTATGAGCCCTAGTCACGGACCAAGAGCCTGCTGTGCTAGGCGCTGTACAAACACAGAACAAAGAGATGGTCCCTGCCCCCAAAGAGTTACAATCTAACTATAAGACAAGAGACAACAGACAGATGACAGACAGAGGAGGAAATACAAGAAAACACAGATAGTGCTGTCAGCAGGACAGACAGTGGTCTCAGCACATCCTCAGATTAAACCAATCTTTTTCTAGGCAAGACGGCAAAGGAAAGTTTCGAAGGAGGGATGAGGTAGCTTTGCAGATGTTTACGGAAAGCACCTCCCAAGCATGAGGGGCAACATGGGAGAAAGCATGAAGGTGCTTGTTTGAAAATTTAACAAGAGGCCAATAGAGGCTCAGATCAATGCAATTGGAGGCGGAAGTCGACATCTTGATAGTGAAGGAGGGAGGATGGGAAGGGGGATATGCGACTTATCTTGACCTTCACAGCCTATGTTTGATAGGATAGAAAAGGGGGAGGCAGGGGAAGCAAGCAAAGAGAGGGGTAACAAGGTCAAAGCAACAGAAACTGGGTATCCGCGAGGCAAGATTGCATTTGTCAAGGGCAGAGAGAAGGATAGAGCAGCAATCGATACGGGAGATGATGAGAGCCTGGACGAGCATTTTAGCTGTGCAGATGGCTAGGAAAGGCCATAGCTTGGAGATGTTATGTAGAAGGAATCAGCAAAATTTAAATCTAGCTTGGATATCTTTCTAAGAGACATGCTTTAACTTAACTCAAAGTTTAGCTGATGCAGAAACCACTTGGTGAAATGCTATGGTCTGTCTCTGTAGGAGGTCAGGCCAGAGGGACTGTAATGATCCCTCTTGGCTTTAAAATCTATGACTACATGGTAATTACATCTCCCAACGTAGGAGCTCTGGGTGTGAACTAATCACTTTAGGCTCTGCTTTTTAATGCAGAAGCATGTGTTTCTTTTGCAAACGAGAACTCTGACAGGTTTCTTCCCACCTACAGTCTCCACCATGGTGCTCAGAGAACTGTGCTAAGCTACAATCTTATAATTCAGTAGGTGGCACTCTCCCCCTCAGTCAGTACTGAACCCACATAGTGTTAGGGGACACTATTACTGGATGTACCACCATCCATGTGAGATGTAAAACAGAGGTCCCAACAATCTGATCACTGAGTCTACATAGCTGCTGAGAGCTGTTAAACAGCAGGTACTTTCCACCCAAGAGGGGCTCCATTTCAGCATGTAGGGTGATTTGATTCCTGTTTGGAAAGTACTTTGGGATCCCCTGGGATGGTAGGCACTATGCAAATATACCTTTAATTATTATAAACGAATGACTCACTCACAGAAATCGATTTGGTTTCCAAAAGGAGACTCTAGTGAAACGAGAAAGAATATTTGTTAAAAACCATTAAAGAGAAAGGCAGAATTCTGACACTGCCTGCTGTTAAATCCATCATTGCTTCCAATTTACACATTAGATCTGGCACATTAAAATGTTCTGGGTAGCCTAATTGCTTTTTTCTCTTGCACAAAAGCCAGGAGAACCAAGTTCAGAAACCTCAAAGGAGTATTAGAAACAGACAATTCCATGGCTGCTGCAAAATAAATACAACCTGGGCGAGAAAGATCAAGGCCATCACGTTACAGCAACAATGGAAATAGGATGCACAGACAGTGGATTAAAACACTGGTGGATTAAAACAAAGCTTGAATCCAGATGTCTGGCACAGCTGTTAAGAGGCTGAAAGGGTTAAACTGGGAGAGAAAGTTTCTTGGAGGAGAAGGTCAATCATATGACTCAGCTATATGATGGAATTCCCTTTATTGCCTCCAGAGATTTTGGGGCATTGGAGCCAGCCAGCACTGCCAGCTGGTAGTGATTACGCTCATGAGTGCTGAAACCAGGATAACTATTTAAAGCGCTTATACAGGTAGGGTCCGATTGCAAACTAAAAGGCTATTCTCTTCCCACTGCAGAAATTCCACCCCTCTAGAACCGGGGCTCCTACGGCTCAACATCTGGGCTTAATGGCATGACTCCGCATGCAATCTGGCACGACAACACACGCCACTTGGGGCAACTTCTAGAATTCAGTTGTCTGATCCCAGCACGGTACAGTAGGAAGTGTCTAGTAGGTCTTTAGCCTTCTGATCATAGGGGGAAATCCTGGTCCCATTGAAGTGAGAGGGAGTTTTGCCGTTGACTTCAATGGAGCCTAGATTTCACTCATAATGTCTAATCTTCACATTATGTTGCTAGCAGTACCCGAGTTCTTTCAAGGTTTGCGGTCTGCAGTGAAGCGGATACGCTGCACTTGATTAAAGCCCATGTGGCCAGATTCCCTCCTTATAAACAAATACATTCAACAAAGCTGGAAACATACCGCACGCACAGCAAGCCAATACTGCTTTGTGTGCCCTCTCTCTCACATGGTTTGCCCCACTAAAGACATAACCAAACAAGCAGTGAGTCAACCAACTTGTTTTTCCACCTGTTCCTGGGAGACTCAGAACAGCTTGGGTGTTACCAGATCCACCGAACCACAAAAGAAACTACTTCACCCAGTTTCTACACAGAACATGGACTGACAGAAATCTAGGCTGGAAAGGACCTCAAGAAGCTGAGTCCATCTCCCATGCCCCACACTGCCGGGGGTTTACATACATCTCCTAATTAAACCATCCCGACAGGTGTTTGCTTCAAGTGTAGACCAGCCCTAAGGGGGTGTCTGCACTGCATTGTAAACCTGGGTCTGCGGGACTTGTGCTTGCACACTCGGTGTTTCCAAGCCAGCACTTGCGGGTCCACTCTGCAATTGCTGGACCACATTAAAACATCCATACTGCATTGCACAGACCTTCTGACTCAGGTCTGTGGCTTGAGCCGCATCCACGTTGCCAAGTGACAGGCGTTGGATCTGAGTCACAGCAGGTCCTAGGGCCCGTGTCCTGAGTGCTCACTAATCCGAGGAGACTGATGTGTGTGTGGATGGAAGGGGAGCTTGGGCTCAAACCTGAGTCAGAGCCCAGGCTTAGAGGGCAGTGTAGACATACCCTCCATGATCACATAAGAGGCCTGTTGCAGAGCAGGGAATAGGGTCTCCTGAGTCCAGCTCAATGCCCTGCCTGGACACAGCTTTTTGTGTAGACATTGTGAAGAAACTGTCTGTAAATCTCATTTGAATAAGGTTCCACTTGAAAAGGCTTTTGGCCTGGAGTGTTGGGGTTAAACCCAAGAGTCACTGGTTTCGCCTCACTGATGCAAATACCAACGGGACCTCCCACTTCTTAGCGCCACCTTTGCAAAATACTTAGAAGTTCCTCATTCCTCACACTGAACCATATATGAATTACTGGCCCATTACCAGACAGTTGCTGTGGATACAAACAACTCTGAGGAAGTGGGAAGAGAGCGACCAACAACAAACAGCCTAGAACAACGTTTGCTACCAGGGCCATCCCTAGACATTTTGGTGCCCTACACAGCCCCCCTGCAGGGGGATGGGTGGCCACGGGCCTCCGTGGTGGGGCCCTTTCAACCCCATCTCAACTCACTTCACTTCCACCCTTGGATCTTACACCTTCATCACAGCTGGTGACACACAGCTGTCTTGAATCAGTTTCACTTTTCAGTTTCTCCTGTGCCATCACAATGCTTAAACATTTGGTTTCCTGACACCCCAGGGGCAAGTTTCTTTTCAACCCGGTTTCCACTGGAATTTAAAAAAAAAAAATTGCAGAAACGTTGTGTGGTCAACCTTTTTCTTGTTTTGTTTTGTTTTAAACCACAAAAGCTCAGAACAGGAGCATGTGGCCAGCCTCTGCTTATGCTCCAAAAGGGAACCAGCAACACAGTGCTGGGGAAACTATTCTTTATAAGAATATTTGTGTGCACAAAATTCACTTGTTTCATTACTGCAGCACCTCTTAGACAAATTATTTCAACTATCCAGAGATACCAAGGCCAGAAGGGACCATTGTAATCATCTCATCTGACCTCCTGCATAACCCAGATCACAGAACTTCACCTAGTAATTCCTGCATCCAGCCCTCCCTTCTGTTTGAGCCATAGCATATCTTTTAGAGAAATATCCAATCTTGGCTTATGGGGTGAGGAATTATCCTAGTGGTGGAACGAGCTCGTAAATTGCAGCTCAGGGATGGGAACCAAGAAGCCCTGGGTTCTAATCCTGATGCTGTCAGGCTCCGATACTAATTAGCCTGCAGAATATTTTGCAAACACATAGCACTTTACAAGCATTACTTAGTTAGGACTCGTCACATCACCATCAGGTGAATAAATACTATTGTGCCCAGTTTGCAGAGAGGGGACGCTGAGGATCAAAGGCCTGGGCTACACTGGGGCGGGTTCGAACTAAGATACCCAACTTCAGCTACGCTATTCGCATAGCTGAAGTCCAAGTATCTTAGTTCGACTTACCTGGCCCTCCTCACGGCGGTGAGTCGACCGCGGCAGCTCCCCTGTCAACGCCGCTTACTCCTCCTACCGAGGCGGAGTACAGGCGTTAATTCGGGGATCGATTTATCGCATCTAGATGAGACGCGATAAATCGATCCCCAATAGATCGATCACTACCCGTCAATGCAGCAGGTAGTGAAGATGTACCCAAAGAGGTTAACTGCCCAAGTCACAAACCAAATGTCAGAATCAGAATCCAAATCACCTGAGTCCCAGTCTAGTGGCTAGATGAGACAAATGAAAATGGGTATGTCTGTTTCACAGGCATCTCAAGTCAGTTTCAGTAGCTGGTTTCTCCTGTGCTCTCACAATGATTCAGCGCTGGGGTTCCTAACACCACAGGGGCAGGTTTCGCTTCAAACCTGTTGACAATGGAATCTTAAACCAAATAAATAAATAAATACCTGCAGAATCATGTATGGTGGGCTTTGGTGTGACAAACGGATTTTTTTAAACCACAAAACCTTACAATTTGGACTCAAGTGGAGTGTAATTAACTAATGTTTGTGAAGCGCATTAAGATATTCGAATGAACGTTTCCAGGAGCCTGATCCAAAACCCACTGGGATCAATGGCAAAACTCTCTCCGGCTTCAGGAGGCTTTGGATCAGATCCTGTTACTAACAACAGGGTCATTAGCACCTCACACAGCTAGACACGTTATCTAGACAAAAAGAAAAGGAGTACTTGTGGCACCTTAGAGACTAACCAATTTGAGCATGAGCTTTTGTGAGCTACAGCTCATGCTCAAATAAATTGGTTAGTCTCTAAGGTGCCACAAGTACTCCTTTTCTTTTTGCGAATACAGACTAACACGGCTGTTCCTCTGAAACCTGTTATCTAGACAGAGTGCATGGAGAGGCAACGCTCGCTATTGCTGAGGGTGGTTTCATCAGGCGGTTTTAACATTGCAAGTGGGGACCCCAATTTCACCTACGTGACATGTGTGGACAAGTTAGGGTCCTAACCATCCTGGCCCTGCAGCCCCCTGTGCACCAGTTAGGCTGGCAAAAAGGGGGTGCAGGACATGCTTACAAGTCTCTATAGCTGGGGCACACATCGGGGAGATGCTCTGGGGCAGGGCGTGGGTGAACCAGAGGGGCAGGAGGGGGCATGCAAAGGCAGACTTGCTCCTCAGTGATTCTATGCCATGCCAAGCTGTGACCCAGGAACTTCTGAATGCAACTAGCAGAGGGCCTAAGGGGTGCATCAGGGTTACAGGAATCCCCTGTGCCTGGTATTTACATTCTAGTTCACCAAAGCGGGTCATGTAAGGTGTCTAATGAAACCTTGTGTCTTCATCCCCACTGCAAGCTGTATGTGTGGGAACAGATGAGGAGTTAGGTATACACACACTTAAAATGATGTTCTCTAGGTCTGTAGTTAAAAAAACAGGCCACACAAAGGCAGCGCGTCTTGATACAAACTCCTCCAGACAGGGGATGGGAGACACTTATCTGGGCGGGCGCTGTGTATTGCATGGCATTAGACCAAAGTCTCTGAGCATTCTAAGTCAAATGCTAACAAAGAGCTGGCAGAGACTTCAGAAGGAAGCTAACAGGAGAAGAAAAGAAAAGGAGTACTTGTGGCACCTTAGAGACTAACCAATTTATTTGAGCATAAGCTTTTGTGAGCTACAGCTCACTTCATCGGATGCATAAAGTGGAAAATACAGAAGATGTTTTTATACACACAAAGCATGAAAAAATGGGTGTTTACCACTTGTCAAATATAAAGGGAAGGGTAAACCCCTTTGAAATCCCTCCTGGCCAGGGGAAAGCTCCTCTCACCTGTAAAGGGTTAAGAAGCTAAAGGTAACCTCGCTGGCACCTGACCAAAATGACCAATGAGGAGACAAGATACTTTCAAAAGCTGGGAGGAGGGAGAGAAACAAAGGGTCTGTGTCTGTCTGTATGCTGCTCTTGCCAGGGACAGAACAGGAATGGAGTCTTAGAACTTTTAGTAAGTAATCTAGCTAGGTATGTGTTAGATTATGATTTCTTTAAATGGCTGAGAAAAGAATTGTGCTGAATAGAATAACTATTTCTGTCTGGGTATCTTTTTTGTAACTTAAGGTTTTGCCTAGAGGGGTTCTCTATGTTTTTGAATCTAATTACCCTGTAAGATATCTACCATCCTGATTTTACAGGGGGGATTTCTTTATTTCTATTTACTTCTATTTTTTATTAAAAGTCTTCTTGTAAAAAACTGAATGCTTTTTCATTGTTCTCAGATCCAAGGGTTTGGGTCTGTGGTCACCTATGCAAATTGGTGAGGCTTTTTATCCAACATTTCCCAGGAAAGGGGGGGTGCAAGTGTTGGGAGGATTGTTCATTGTTCTTAAGATCCAAGGGTCTGGGTCTGTAGTCACCTAGGCAAATTGGTGAGGCTTTTTACCAAACCTTGTCCAGGAAGTGGGGTGCAAGGTTTTGGGAAGTATTTTGGGGGGAAGGACGCGTCCAAACAGCTCTTCCCCAGTAACTAGTATTAGTTTGGTGGTGGTAGCGGCCAGTCCAAGGACAACGGGGGGAATATTTTGTACCTTGGGGAAGTTTTGACCTAAGCTGGTAAAGATAAGCTTAGGAGGTTTTTCATGCAGGTCCCCACATCTGTACCCTAGAGTTCAGAGTGGGGGAGGAACCTTGACACCACTACAAAAGGTTTTCTCTCCCCCCACCCCACTCTCCTGCTGGTAATAGCTTATCTAAAGTGATCACTCTCCTTCCAATGTGTATGATAATCAAGGTGGGCCATTTCCAGCACAAATCCAGGGTTTAACAAGAACGTCTGAGGAACACTGGGGAGGGGGAAAAGGGGAAATAGTTACTTTTTATAATGAATCAACCATTCCCAGTCTCTATTCGACATTGGTGAGGCCTCATCTGGAGTACTGTGTCCAGTTTTGGGCCCCACACTTCAAGAAGGATGTGGATAAATTGGAGAGAGTCCAGCGAAGGGCAACAAAAATGATTAGGGGTCTGGAACACATGAGTTATGAGGAGAGGCTGAGGGAGCTGGGATTGTTTAGCCTGCAGAAGAGAAGAATGAGGGGGGATTTGATAGCTGCTTTCAACTACCTGAAAGGGGGTTCCAAAGAGGATGGCTCTAGACTGTTCTCAATGGTAGCAGATGACAGAACGAGGAGTAATGGTCTCAAGCTGCAGTGGGGGAGGTTTAGATTAGATATTAGGAAAAACTTTTTCACTAAGAGGGTGGTGAAACACTGGAATGCGTTACCTAGGGAGGTGGTAGAATCTCCTTCCTTAGAGGTTTTTAAGGTCAGGCTTGACAAAGCCCTGGCTGGGATGATTTAACTGGGAATTGGTCCTGCTTCGAGCAGGGGGTTGGACTAGATGACCTTCTGGGGTCCCTTCCAACCCTTATATTCTATTCAAGCCTAAGTTAATTGTATCCAATTTGCAAATTAATTCCAATTCAGCAGTCTGTCGTTGGAGTCTGTTTTCGAGGTTTTTTTGTTGAAGGATAGTCACTTTGAGATCAGAATACTTTTTGCGAATACAGACTAACACGGCTGTTACTCTGAAACCTAACAGGAGGAGGTAACCAGTGAGGGGTGGGGGAACCTATCAAGGTAAAAAGCGGGAGATGGGGGGGAACCTATCTTGAGGTGAGCAACAAAGGTCTGTTCTGATATATTCAGGTGTGCAAACAGACATCCTGGCATCCTTCACCTAGTAAGTAAACTGACAGCAAGTTTGCTTCAGGAAAAAGGGATCTCAGTCAGGCTTGGTGGCAAATGCCAAAGAGAACTTTGGGCGAGATCAACTTCTTTAGCCGAGAGGTTAATCATTGGTTAAGATTCGTCTCTAGAACACATGTTACGATTTTGCTTTCTCCGTAACCATTTTCCCATCTCTCCTACGGGTTATTTGAACCTCATTTCCTTTTGTTTTATAATTGAACTCAAGTGCTGTGTGTAACACAGCAGCAGTGATCTAAGGTAAAGCCAGGGTACACTGTCCCACTGGGATCACAGGATCTGGGATTTCCATGGGTATCCAGCGATCGGGGCCAGATACCACGGGGGAAACTTTGAAGGGACTCAGACTGGGGTGCATCTGTTATCAACCTGCAAGGCAAAGAGGGGGCTGGTGGAGCACAGAAGAGAGTGGCTGACAGGTTGGCTGTGTTAGGGGGCTGACACCCAGCTTGTACAGACAAGACTCCTTTGTGCTGGAGGCAGGTAGCAAGCGATTCTCAGCCCTGAGATGCATCAGACAAGTCCCCACGGGGGGATTTGAAATTGGGGCATGAGTCAGGGCAGCTTTCAGGGCTGGTGCAGCCCCAGTGACCCCTGCATGGGGGAGGCCATTTGCACCTCCTCTCTGTCCCTGCGCTACACCTCCCCTGCCATACGCAGAGCTGGCGTAAGCATTTCCACAGGGGCACTCTGCCTTGCCACGAGTGTCGCTCCCCTCCTCTTACCAGCACTTGGGATATGCGGAAAGAGCAGGACCCGGGCTCCATGCACAGCTCTGACAATGGCAGGATATCCTCTGCCCAAGAAGCGCTTCCTCCTAGGGAGTCACTGGAGGGCACATTCCTGGCATTCACTCACCAGCCGCCAAGCCGCGCACAGGCAGAGCCCGTGGACACTGCTGGCACCCAGTTCCAGACCCCCCAGCAATGCGCTGCTATCTCCTGGGAGCTGCTATTTCTCCGAGAGATGCTGAAGGAGGAAGTGATTGCAATGATGCAGTCCTAGGCCCCGATCCGAAACCCACCACAGGCAGCAGAAAGTCTCCCATTGACTTCAAGGGGCTTTCATGGTTGTTTAACCCTTCTGTTGCAACAGCGCCTGAAGGCCTCAACCAGGGAAGCCCTGTTGTGCAAGGTACTGTGCAAAGGTATGGTAAGTGATGGTCCCTGGCCCACGGAGCTGACAGTCTGAACCACAAGACCGAACAGGGGAACATGAACAAACGGAGTGAGAGAGACAACAAGTCTGACAGGATGTGCACAATGCTCAGCAGCAATGCTTCCGCAGTTAGCAGTAGAAGCAGGTGTGCTAATGGACAGACCCTTGGACTGGACCTCGGCAGACTTAGGAGGTACAGTAGTACAATAATAAATAACCACCACCCCCTAGGAGCTCTAGTCAGGGCCAGGACCCCATTGTGCTAGGTGCTGTACAAACACAGAACAAAAAGCTGGTCCGCGCCTCAAGGAGCTTTCAGTCTCTTCCAGCTCAGCCACTGGCCTGCTGGGTGACTTCGGGCAAGTCATGTCCCACCCTGTGCCTCAGTTTCCCCATCTGGTAAAATGGAGATCGCAATACTGGCCTTCTTTGTAAAGCGCTTTGAGATGTACTGATGAAAAGCGCTGAGTAAGAGCAACGTATTTATTTAGCAAGTTGCAGTCTCCTGCCTGTATTCTGGGACTGGGACTAGGGTGTGGTGGTGGTTTTACGGATTGTGACTTGGAGCTTTTCGCACTCGTAAGGGAGAGAAAGCAGGAAAGCGCTTGTCAAAGAAAAGCGGACTCAGGCAATAGAGGCTCAAATCTCTGGGAGTCAAGATAATAGGATGCAGAGGGAAAGTAGGGATAAACTGTAGAGGGTTTTGTAAGTGAGGACAAGGTATGTTTGACAAGGTGAAGGGGCAGGGGGGCAATGGAGGGATTTAAAGATGGAGTGACAATCAGAGCGACAGGCCAAGAAGGTGATCTTAGCTGCAGCATTGTGAATGGGCTGGAGGGATGGCAGGAGCCAGCTAGGCTAAACAGCAGGAGATGAGGTCAAGCCCTGAGATGAAGGCTTGGACAAGACCTTTGGCAGCATGGGCACAGAGCTGCTGTCTGATTGCTGAGTGGTTGTGCAGGAAGAAGTGACAGCTGAAGACACAACCTGGGTGTGTGTGTGGGGGGGGGGGGGGGGGGAAGAATGATGGCAGAGTGAAAGACAAAGCCAAGATTATGGGCTTGAGTGACAGGGAAAACTATGGTGCTTTCCACCGTGGTAGAGAAAGGACCCTCTGAGCAAAGAGCAGCTCCCCGTAGTTCTAGATGCTGCACAGACAAGCCACTAGGAAGACAGTCCCTTGGACTGGACCCAGAGAGCTCACAATCTGCATATCAGCGAGAACACACATGGAATGGGAGCCGGCCAGGAGAATAAGGCTACGGACAGAAACATCTAGCAGAAAAGCGGAAAACCCAACTCGCCGTCTGCCTGCCTGGTGCCGGATGGGAGGGATAGCAGTGGAGTTGTGTCTGCCCGGCACGCCAGAAAAAGTAGGTCTCTGGCTTCTTGTTTGACAGCACCAACCTGTGAAGTGGGGAGAAAACCTGCCTCCCCCGCCACGCTGTCGCCAATGAGCTGTATGCGAGGTGCTCGGACAATATAAAGTCCTAGAACTCTGCAGTGAGAGATCGACCATGTGGTCCCCTGCGCTCTGAAGTGTAGCCGTTTGCCTCACACCCTGCCCGCATCTGCTACGCTCAAGCCACAGCTTCCTTTCTGTGCCGCCATCCAATTTGTAACAGCAAAACCACCTTCCCGTGGAAGAGCTGGCTGCACGGTGCAGAAAAGGGAGGGATGAAGATGTGCCGAGGGGTGAGGAGGGGGAAAGTTGGGAGTTCAGAGCAAATGTATCTGCCATACAGTAGCATCTACCAGAAGCCTCCAACTGAGATCAAGACCCCAGTAAGCTGGGTGCTGTACATACACGCACAATATAATTAGACAAGACAGGCAAGGAATTGGCAGGGGAAACAGTGGCCCAGAGAGGTGAAGTGACTTGCCCAAGGACACCCAGGGGGTGAGTGGCAGAGCATGGAGTGCAGAGACCCCGCCCCGTGCTGTACCTGCTGGACCACACTGCGCCAAGCAAGACCAGTCCCCTTCCCTTTGGAGATCTGGGGGTTCTTTGAGTCTGAAATTCAGGGGGAACCCTGGGGAAGAGGCAAAAGCCAAGCTCAAAGCAGCAAACAAGTTTCCACGAAACTCCCAGCTCCTTCCAGCCCAGTTAACCTGTCTGGATCAGCTAAGCCTGTCGGCAACAGCCTCTCCCCCACACAAGAGAAACCTGTGCAGGGCAGGAATTACCATACCTTCCTTCACAGCTGTTCTGTCAGGGGAAGGGGAAGGAGTTCCTCCTGTGCCTTGTGTAGGAGCAGGGTGCTTCACACATCTCTGCACATCCAGATGCCCAAACCACCCCCCACTACAACGCTGGCATTAGCTACCCGCTGTGTCTGTGCGGCAGTAGCCCCAGTGGGAACTAATCCATTAACCCTGCTCAGGTATCAGAGGGATCTGCAGCGTGAGCTTGGCATGGAGCATAGCTCTTCCCCCTGAGTGCCCAGGAAGCACACACTCTGCCTAGCTCCCCTAAAGCCTGGTGTGACGGGAAGGCTCCTTCTCCTTTCTGGCTCCACCCCGCACACCCCAACGGAGAGGCCATAATTGGCCCACCTCCGAGGACCGTTCCTCTTTGCTGTGCACAGAGGCTGTACATACAGCACACGTGGCCTAGAGGGCTGCTCCAAAGCCCCACGCACATATCAGAACTTGGGAGAAGCTATTATGATTCCCCCCCACCCCTATGACTTTTGATCTAGAGCTCAAGATGCAGCATACAACCAGTAAAGAACCATCTATTACTGAGCTCTGCAGCTGGATAAGCCTCCCTTGGAAAATACACTTCTTGGCGTATCAATTCCTCATCTCCTCCCTCTGTGCTCTTGGCAGCCCTGACCCACTTGCTTCATGACAAGCCAGTTAATAATTACAAGCAGCAGCAGGAGCTGTAAAAGAGAGTGAGCCCAGGAAGCACACATTCTGAGCATGCCCATAACTCCCCAGGGCTTGTAACAAATCACAGCTCTGGTAAATTACAGGAATCTTCTTCCAGGCCTCACTGTACAGACACAGAGACAGTCCATACCCAGAGAGCTTTCAATCCGGCTTGAGACAAGACACAAGGGAATGTCACAAACGAGCATTTGGATAATTATATTCTGGGAGGAAAAGGGGCTGGGGACTATGACCTGGAGGATATTCAGACCCCCTATATATAAACATCTCTTCCCATCCACATTCAGATTGTGTGGACACGCACACCCATTCACCACCTAAAGACACCCAAGAGGAAAAGGCCTTTGAGTCTCTCTTCTGCGCTGGGGTAATGGGACTGTGATATTCCCGGAGTCTCAGTTCAGCCTGAGGGTCATGCCCTAAAGAGCTTATGGTCTAGATCATTTGGCATCTAGCAGACCTGATTACTTATTAGCCTATTGTAATCACTAGCCATCCCCTGACTTATGCTTTGCTTTGAATACAGGCCAGTTGTGTTACTTACAAGCTGTTAGATATGTCCAGCCTGGCTGTGGTGGTTTCCCAGGAACTCCCTGTTAGTACCCATATGGGTTACCCTTGGCAATACAGGGATGTTGTCTTTGTAGGTGTGGACTGAACATACACTTGTATTATCTACTGCAAAAGAATCTCCCATTAAAGCTAATGGAAAGAGCCTCATTGTCTACAAAGGGAGCAGGACTGGGCCCCTACAGACACCAGTCCGGACCAGTAGTTCTCAACCAGGGGTACGCATACGTCTTCCGGGGGTACATCAGCAGGCTCCATAATAAGCACTAGCAAAGTCAGCACAAACTAAAATTTCATCCAATGACCAGTTTATACTGCTCTATATATGATACACTGACATGTAAGTACAGTATTTATATTCCAATTGATTTATTTTATAATTATATGGTAAAAATGAGAATGTCGGCCATTGTTCAGTAATAGTGGGCTGTGACACTTCTGTACTTTCATGTCTGATTTTGTCAGCAAGCAGGTTTTAAATCAGGTGAAACTTGCGGGTATGCAAGGCAAATCAGCCTCCTGAAAGGGGTACAATAGTCTGGAAAGGTTGAGAGCCACTGGTCTAGACATTCGACATATACTGTTCAGATAATTGAGGCATGAGGGCAAGGGGAATGGTCCAGGTCGGGCAGAAGAGCTTTTAGTGGAAGTAATGGACTTTGGGGACCAGGACTGAGAGGTCTGGGGTTCAGATAACTGAAGTTTCACTGTTCCAGAGAATTCCTAGCATAGATAAACTATAGCACATGGCTATGCCCACGCTGAACCTCCAATTACCCTTGGTCCCACTATTGTAAGAATCATTTACAGAGCCGTAAATATCCATGCTGCTAGCTCAGTGCCAAAGAGATCACAGTCACTGTTTTAGGACCACAACACTGAAGAGTTGATAGGGCACATTAGTAGCCACTACAATGGACAGCATTTGACACATATACCACACCACGGCAGTTCCTGATACAAGGAAGTTCCAGGCTGTCTGCAGACTCAGGCAGACATCCTTGCCGCAGGTCACATCTTGAAGACTTTCCTTGCAACTCCAAAGGCTAGAGAGAGTTTCATTCTTCTTTCAAATGAAAACAGAGCCAACGAAGACCAAGCTGTCAGACTCATGGGGAAGCATATGCTCAGCTCAACCTTTAGTAGTGACTCACTGCCCAATGCCAACACAGGCTTGGCGTAACTACAATGGGTGCACTCCCCTAATTAAGAGTTGATAGATATCTAAATTGGCTTAGTCACCATGGCGATACGTGCTCTGTTTATCCAGCTCTGCATCCTTGCAGGACCGCCCTCAGCTGTTTTCCTCCCACAGGTGTGGCAGGGCCATGAATTTTTTTCCCATTGGTTAAATTATGCAGCACTATAGATCTAGGGAGGTGTCCTCTGGTTCAGGACATTCCCAGAGTTCCAGGATCTCTGCATCCAGGGTTTTAGCTCAACCCTTGTAGGCCAGTCACAAAGTCCAGATCCAGGTGAGACCATCTCCCAGTGTTTGGGGATGGTTCTGGCTCACCCAACAACTCTAGTGTAAAACCTTCCCCAAGCCAGGCCCCCCGGTGAGAGTCTACTATGTACATAGGTTTCAGAATAGCAGCCGTGTTAGTTTGTATTCGCAAAAAGAAAAGGAGGACTTGTGGCACCTTAGAGACTAATCAATTTATTTGAGCATAAGCTTTCGTGAGCTACAGCTCACTTCATCAGATGCATACATAGTAGACTCTCACTGGGGGCCTGCAACGTACATTGCCCCAGCCCATGTTACAGCAGTTTCTGGGCTGAAAAGTTCTTCCTGCCCTTTCTGCACTCCACAGCTCACACCATGCTGGACAGCAGGGCCTGCATTCCCACTACGGATCCATGCATTTATTCTTTGGCCACCCCAGCCAGGATGGAGGGAGAATGTACCGGGCTGAGGAGAGTGTCTGAGGATCATACCTATCACGTTAAGGCCACATGCGCAGTGGCATGCCACGGGAGGTGCACCAGGCTCTGTCTATGGGACACAACGAGGGCATAGCCTTATTTGTGGCTGGGGGGCATCTACGGCAAAGGGCCGCACCGCACGCGGTGACACATTGCTTTGGGAATGGGCCGCCCAGGTCCCTGCCCCCACGTGACACATTTTACGTAGCTCTAAGGAGCTGTTCCCCTTACCTACGCACAGCTCATGTGGGCGTGGCCGTGTGCCCTCGCCTAGGATTTGTGGGCATGGCAGGACGCTGTACCCCTGCCCAGGCTGCAGTGTGGCAGGGCATTTTCCTGCACGGGTTTGTTGAGGCTTCTCCTTAGCATTTCCCCTTAACATGGCGGCCCAGAGCAGCACGCGTGGGCTTTGCTAGCTGCTAACCCACCCTGAGCTTTCAGAGTAGCAGCCATGTTAGTCTGTATTCACAAAAAGAAAAAGGAGGACTTGTGGCACCTTAGAGACTAACAAATTTATTTGAGCATAAGCTTTCGTGAGCTACAGCTCACTTCATCTGCGCGGTACATCATTGCAGGGTACAGGCCAGCTCTTCCCTTCCAATGACGAGCATTCACTTTACAGCAACTCTGGGGCAACTTTAGTGGAGCAAAAGTCACCTACCTGTTCTGGTGTCACCTGAGTGAACAGAGGAAGGTTTATAAAGGGGCAGTAACTCCATGTACGGAGACTTTAACCACACAGCAGCAACCCCCCTTCAGGCCTTGTGCACTAGCCACCTCCCTGACAGCCACACGGCACCTTGCTCCCACATGTAACTAGAGAGAGAATCAGGCCTCAAACAGTTCTCAGGTGACGGGCTGCTTCTCACAGACTTTAAGGCCAGAACTGACTATTGTGATGATCTAGTGAGTCTGACCTCCTGCACATTGCAGGCCCCAGAACCTCACCCACCCATTCCTGTGATAGACCCCTAATCTCTGGCTGAGTTACTGAAATCCTCAGATCATGATTTTAAAACATCAAGTTACAGAGATCAGAGTAACAGCCGTGTTAGTCTGTATCTGCAAAAAGAAAAGGAGTCCTTGTGGCACCTTAGAGACTAACCAATTTATTTGAGCATAAGCTTTCGTGAGCTACAGCTCACTTCATCAGATGCATCACGAAAGCTCATGCTCAAATAAATTGGTTAGTCTCTAAGGTGCCACAAGTACTCCTTTTCTTTTTAAGTCACAGAGAATCCACCATTTCCGCTAGTTTAAACCTGCAAGTGACTCCTACCCCATGCTGCACAGGAAGGTGAAAACCCCCCAGGGTCTCTGCCAATCTGCCTGGGGGAAAATTCCTTTTGGACCTCAAATATGGAGACCAGTTAGACCCTGAGCATGTGAGCAAGACCCAGCAACCAGATACCGGGGAAAGAATTCTCTGCAGTAACTCAGAGCCCTCCCCCTCACACCATCTAGTGTCCCATCTCCTGCCATTGTGAATAAACGTTGTAGGCGGTGTTAAAAAGATTTCTCCAGGACTCCACAGAAGTCTTATCCCTGTGTGGATAAGAAGGAGCCGCCTGCATGGGCCAGGGTGAAGAGGGCTTAACTCATCATATTTCAAAGACTTCTGCTAATCTACAGCAATTTAGCACGGCCAGCACCTCCTCCCACTCCTAGGGAAGTCAGCAGGACATTTTACAGAATCCATAAAGACCCACAGCGACCTACAAACAACAAAAGCAGAGAGAGAGAGAGAGAGAGAGAGAGAGATCTGAGCTACAAACTTGGGACCTACCTGTCATAAAGCTTGGGAGTTGGTTTGGATCAAGGATTTTGGGTCAGGCTGACATCTGAGCAATAGTTCCTAGGGGTCAGGAGTTCCTCACACAACAGTCCCTAAGAGAGAGAGAGGGGAAGAGGGTCTTGTAGTTCAGGCACTGGACCCGGTCCAGGAGACCTGGGTTAAATTCCTGGCTCTGCCACAGATTCCCTGTGTGACCTTGGGCAAGTCACTTAGGTTATGTCCACACTAAGCCCAGGCTCTAACTCAGGTTTGAGCCCAAGCCCCCTTTCCATCCACACATGAATGAGCCTAACACGGGCCAGCGAGCATTCAGGTCCTGGGTCCTAGAACTCTGCTAGGGGCTTGGATCAGTGCTCAAGTCCCACTATGACTTGGGTCCAAACCCGGTCATTTTGCAGTGTGGACACAGCTCACGCCACAGAGCTGAGTCAGAAGATCTGCATAGTCAAGTATGGACGTATTCGTACAGCTGTGTGACCCTCGTCCAGAAATTGTAAACCTGGATTTACAAGGCAGCGTGGACACTCAAGCTCGGATTTGGGAACACAAAGTATACAAGTACAAGTCCACAGACCTGGGTGTACAATGCAGTAGACGTACCCACAGTCTTGGGGCTTGTCTGTACAATTTCTTAGCTCGCGGCAAGCTGAGGTGTAACTGCCTTGCCCTGGGTGTCTGTGTGGACCCTTCTGCTGCAAACTACAAGTTCCCTAGTGCAGTTTGGTCCACTCCTGTTTCCAAGCAGAGTGGATCAAAGTGCACGAGGGAGCTTTTAGTGCACGGCAGCAGGACCCACATGGACACGTAGTGTATGGCACACTAGAGCTAGGTAGACTGACACCCCAGCTTGCCAAAAACACAAGTTCGTATAGACAAGCCCTCAGACCCTCAGGGCATGGCGGCACTGTAATAGAAGACCTGTGGGTGGCCCTGGCCATCTGACTCAGGCTGACGGGAGGGTGGGGGCTCCAGGGCTATAAAAATGCAGTATAGACATTCAGGCTCCCCCCTCACAGAATCCCAAAGCCCAAACGTCCACACTGAAAGTTTACAGCCTCCCAGCCCAAGCCCCACGAGCCCAAATCAGCTGACTTGGGCCAGCCAGGGGCCATACCGGGGCTCCTTTATCACTTAGCACAGTGTAGATGGTACCCTCTGTTCCCCACCTGTAGAAAGGAGATAATACTTCCGGTGTCTGTTTGCGCGGTGACCTCCCCAAGGTCTGTCTCTTACTATGTGCACTTATGCACCTAGCACAATGGGGCCCTGATCTCCGACGGGGCCCCCTGCTGCTACCGTGACATAAATAAACACAAGCCGGCTGCGTGAGGCTATGTTACCTTCCCCTTGTCGGGGGCATGGAGAACCCCAGCTACGGCTCTTTTAAACAAAGGAACCAAGGTACGCTCAAAAAGAAAAGGAGTACTTGTGGCACCTTAGAGACTAACCAATTTATTTGAGCAGGAATTTGCCTTCTCTCAGTGGGGGTCCCACCTGGGCCTAGAAAGGACAGAGAGTGTCTCTAAGCACCCCACATGCCTGCAGCAACCCTACAGAAGACAAGCATATCACAAGGATCCTCTGAGACTTACCCATGACAAGTCAGAGAATTTCACTTCCCCAGGCACTGGAGAAGTTTGCTTTTGATTACATCAGAGTCTCTCATGACCACTAATTCTGTTCGCTCCCCTGCCTCGCCTCACCCCACCCCAATATAAATAGCACCCTGCTATGAGACATCGCCAAGAAGAGCCTAGGACAGGGGTGGGCAAACTTTTCGGCTCAAGGGCCACATCGGGGTGCAAAACTCTATGGAGGGCTGGGTAGGGAAGGCTATGCCTCCCCAAACAGCCTGGCCCCCGCCCCCTATCCGACCCCTCTCACTTCCTGCCCCCTCAGAACCCCCCCACCCATCCAACCCCCCCTGCTCCTTGTCCCCTGGCCGTCCTCTCCCAGGACCCCCCCCCCCCCAGCCTCGACCACCCCCCCAGGACTCTACCCCCATCCAACCCCCCCGTTCCCCGTCCTCTGCCCCATCCAACCGCCCCCTGCTCCCTGTCCCCTGACTGCCCCCCGGGACCCCCTGCCCCATATCCAACCCCCTGGTCCCGGCCCCCTTACCATGCCACTCAGAGCAGCATGTCTGGAGCCGCACAGCCAGAGCCAGACGCACTGTCCTGCATGACCACGCAGCCCCACTGCGCAGAGCCCTGCCCGTGCGGCCCCGTGGCTGCAGGGAAGGGGGAACAGTGGGGGAGGGGCCAGGGGCTAGCCTCCCCGGCCAGGAGCTCATGGGCCGGGCAGGACGGTCCCACAGGTCAGATGTGGCCCACGGGCTGTAGTTTGCCCACCTCTGGCCTAGAAAATGATCAGCTGGGCGACTTCATAGCCGCACGGGCTGACGCTAGACCCCAGCAACAGGTGCAAGGCACCTCGGCACCTTGCATAAGGCCTTGATCTTGCAGCCTTCACCTGAGCAAGTGTCCCACTCACTTTGATGAGAGTTATACTTGCGTAAGAACTGCAGGATCAAGCCCTTAATTGCTTGCTGGCTGCTTTGTAAGCCAGCTGGTACCCCCTGGAGCACTGTTCACAGAGCTCTAGAAAACTGGTAAAACCAGCTCTGCGCAGACTGACTGTGCTGGGCTTTCCGGGACATGCCTTCCTTAGCAAGGCCTTAGTTGCCAGAGGGTTTTTCCTGGGGCAAGAAGCTGCTGTTGAAGGCCTGGAGGGGCTGATTAATTAATTAATTATAGATAGATTTCAGAGTAACAGCCATGTTAGTCTGTATTCGCAAAAAGAAAAGGAGGACTTGTGGCACCTTAGAAACTAACCAGCTTATTTGAGCATAAGCTTTTGTGAGCTACAGCTCACTTCATCGGATGCATACTGTGGAAAGTGTAGAAGATCTTTTTATATACACACAAAGCATGAAAAAATAATTAATTAAAATTAATGTGGGGTGGGGGGAGGTATTTTTTCATGCTTTGTGTGTATATAAAAAGATCTTCTACACTTTCCACAGTATGCATCCGATGAAGTGAGCTGTAGCTCACAAAAGCTTATGCTCAAATAAGCTGGTTAGTTTCTAAGGTGCCACAAGTCCTTCTTTTCTTTTTGCGAATACTGACTAATACGGCTGTTACTCTGAAACCTGTGTTTATAATGCTTAGTTTGGGGATAATATCCCTTTAATGTTGGTTCACCCTTAAGTTATTGATACACACTCTTGAATCCCCCTCTCTGTTCCTCAGCAGGAGGTCACAAATGCATGGATCTCCTCCCTTGACACTACTAAGGAGAGGGAAGGGCTTTCCCAAATTACCTGAATGCCCTCTCCTGGTCTGGGTACTCGGACACTGTACCAGAGCATTAGGACACTTGGTGAAGAAATAGGTTTAGAGTTACACTGCCTGGAATGATTAAAAGGGAGCAGGATAAAATTATATGGTGGGATAATAAATGGCACAAGTAATAAAAATTCACCACCTCTGGGCATGTCAGGGAATAGAAAAAGACATTACATTGCATGATGCTTTCTAGGGGGAAAAAGTCAGAGTATCATAAACCACCTATAACGCACCATAAATATACATAGCACGTTTGCTCCAGAGTAGACCAAGGACCTAGTCCAACTTCCACTAAAGATAACAGGAATTGGATCAGGTTCAATAAACAGGTCCCATGCCCAGATCATCATCCAGCTAGACCCCTGGGTCAGTATGACTATGCCTTGCAAAGGTATCTTCTCTAGCACTAAGGATGCAGGCTCCCCATCCCACAGTAATTCCAAGACAGGTACAGTGATTTGTAGCAGCAGTTCAGTAAAAATTAGAAGGTAAGTGTCAATCCACATCGTGAGGGGGAAGCCTGGGAGATTAACAGGCTACATCTAAAGGGAAAGAAACAGAAAAAAAGGATATGCAGCTTTTAGCAACAAGGCTGTGTTGACACAGCCTTGTTGCTAAAAGTCAGCATGTAAACGCTCTTTGTCAGTACTTTGTCGGCACTTTTGCCAACCAAATACTTCCAGCTCCGCAAGAGCGCTCCTGCCAACGAAGCCGTGTTCACACTGCCACTTGTGTCGGCAAAACTTTTGTCTTTCGTGGGGGGGCTTTTTTAAGTACTCGTGAAAGACAAAAGTTTTGTTGACAACTTCAGTGTAGACAAAAACCCCTAGTCTCTTCCCAATAAAGAAAATCTTGCTTTTTGGGGCAGGTGGAGAAAAACCCCTGCTGAAAGAAAAGGGGTGGAGAAGAGTTAAGTCAGAAGCATGAAGGTAGTAATTCCCATTTCCATTGTAATCAAGGGGAGCTACCCATATCCCAAGGCTGGAGAATCAGGCCTACTGTTTAACACAATGACTCTACTCCAGCAGAGGTTTGATTTAGCACAAGGTCAGTATTAAAGTGGCCCCAGCTACATACATAGCAATGAGGTGAATGAGAAAACTAAAGGCAGGAAAGGGCTAACTTTGCTGCAGTGGGGAATGGGAGGGATGGGACACACACAGAATCTCAGCTGGTGCAAATGAAGGGAGTGCCAAAGAACTCAATAGAGCTGCCCCCATTCTCCCCTGGTGCAATCTTGGCCCATTGTCTCTAATCAACTGGAAGTGCTTGTGTCAGGGTAATGGGAGCAGCTCTCCCTGCTGCATCCAAGCACTGTCCAGGCCCCTAAAGCTAGGTCTACATAGGGATAAAACCTGCGGCTGGCCTGGGTCAACCAGAGCTGAAAAATCACTGTGTAGATGCTTGGGCTGCAGCCTGAGCTCTGGGACCTAGTGAGGGTGGAGGACTTTTATCCCTGTGTTGTAGAGCAGGCCTGTGGCCTCCCATGCTCCTAGAACTTCCCACAAGGCTTTGGGATGCTGCGGAGAGAGCCTGCCAAACTAGCCCTGTGACCCCAGAGCACAAGATAAGGATGCTCAGGACCTCACCCCCAGGGTCATATCCTATAGGATGCAGTTAGAGGAGACTTCTGCTTGAGATAGTCGTAAGATGTGAGGAGGGGCTGACAGCACCAAAGAGTTGAGGGGGGGGAAGGGAAGAGGCCGCAGGCTATCCCCCTGCGAGAGTTACAGGAGCTGACCCTGGAGATTGCACCCTTAGAAAGTTTGCAGATGACACTAAACTGTGTGTGGGGGGGGGAGGGGGGGAAATATGCTGGAGGGTAGGGATAGGGTCCAGAGTGACCTAGACAAATTGGAGGATTGGGCCAAAAGAAATCTGATGAGGATCAACAAGGACAAGTGCAGAGTCCTGCACTTAGGATGGAAGAATCCCATTCACTGCTACAGACTAGAGACCGAATGGCTAAGCAGCAGTTCTGCAGAAAAGAACCTGGGGTAGACAGTGCTCAGGGAAGGAGGCAGGGACTCCTGGAAATAACCAGCTGTGAGCATGTAACTAGAGACAGGTTTCAGAGTAGCAGCAGTGTTAGTCTGTATCCACAAAAAGAAAAGGAGGACTTGTGGCACCTTAGAGGCTAACAAGTTTATTTGAGCATAAGTTTTCGTGAGCTACAGCTCACTTCATCGGATGTATTCAATGAAGTGAGCTGTAGCTGACGAAAGCTTATGCTCAAATAAACTTGTTAGCCTCCAACGTGCCACAAGTCCTCCTTTTCTTTTTGTAACTAGAGATTGTATGGTAACCAACATGCACCAGTGGCCAGAGCTATGGTTGCACTCAAAAGTCAGGGAAGGACAATCTGAACATTCTCATAGGGCCCGACCTAAAGCCTGGGAATCTAACAGGCTCTTAATGTGAGGAGGTTTTGATTTCCTAGGTGTTTCTATTGTTTTATAAAGAGGTAAATTCAAATCCGTCTCTTAGGTAGGTGATGTGGCTGGACATCACAAGGGTGCCAGAAGTGAAATAATATTTGCACAATGTGAAGTCAGAAATGTAATATGCCTTGAGCAGAAAGCTTTCCACGGTGCCCTTCCCTTCATGGGCCATGCCGACCTTTATGCTCCTAAAGTGTGAATTTTGCTGACTTCACAGACGTACAGGGTCTTCTCCTAAATCGTTTCATGCATGCACAGGCAGGCCCACAGGACCAGCAGCGGAAACGTGGGAGATCAGGATTGATTGCCTGCTCTGCTACAAACTTCCTGTGTGCGCTTGGGCATGTCACCTAGCCTGTCTTTGCTGCAGTTCCCAGTCTGTAAAATGGGGATAACAGCACTTTCATAACCTCACAGGGGTGTTGGGAGGATGAATGCATTAAAAGATTGTGAGGCACTCAGATACCGCAGTAATGGGAGCCATATAAGAACCTTAGATAGATGGGCAGTTCAGGGACTCCATATTCAATTCTGGTATCATAGCGCCTCTGACTGAGCTTGCTACTGTAAAAGCCAGGTACAGACTAAATAATTTGGGGCAGCAGCAGGGTAGTGGTTTATCTAGCAAAGGGACCTCACAAGAAATACAGAGGGGCATTGCTGGCACATGATGGCATATATCACATTGGTAGATGTGCAGGTGAACGTGACAGAGCGAGCCAGAAGAGTACCCAGAAGTCACCTACTACAGGACAGGCCCAACAAAGAAAATAACAGAACGCCACTAGCCACCACCTTCAGCCCCCAACTAAAACCCCTCTAACGCATTATTAAGGATCTACAACCTATCCTGAAGGATGACCCATCACTCTCACAGATCTTGGGGGACAGGCCAGTCCTTGCTTACAGGCAGCCCCCCAACCTGAAGCAAATCCTCACCAGCAACCACACACCACACAACAGAACCACTAACCCAGGAACCTATCCTTGCAACAAAGCCCGTTGCCAACTGTGTCCACATATCTATTCAGGGGACACCATCACAGGGCCTAATCACATCAGCCACACTATCAGAGGCTCGTTCACCTGCACATCTACCAATGTGATATATGCCATCATGTGCCAGCAATGCCCCTCTGCCATGTACATTGGTCAAACTGGACAGTCTCTACATAAAAGAATAAATGGACACAAATCAGACGTCAAGAATTATAACATTGAAAAACCAGTCGGAGGAAACACTTCAATCTCTTTGGTCACTCAATTACAGACCTAAAAGTGGCAATTCAACAAAAAACAGACTCCAAGGAGAGACTGCTGAATTGGAATTAATTTGCAAACTGGATACAATTAACTTAGGCTTGACTAGAGACTGGGAGTGGATGGGTCATTAAACAAAGTAAAAACTATTTCCCCATGTTTATTCCCCCTTACCACCCCCCACTGTTCCTCAGACGTTCTTGTCAACTGCTGGAAATGGCCCACCTTGATTATCACTACAAAAGGTTTTCCCCCCACCCTGCTCTCCTGCTGGTAATAGCTCACCTTAAGTGATCACTCTGGTTACGGTGTGTATGGTAACACCCACTGTTTCATGTTCTCTATGTATATAAATCTCCCCACTGTATTTTCCACTGAATGCATCTGACGAAGTGAGCTGTAGCTCATGAAAGCTTATGCTCAAATAAATTGGTTAGTCTCTAAGGTGCCACAAGTACTCCTTTTCTTTTTCCTCACACAAGTCACCAAAATGGCCTGTTACATCACCATCCAGAGAAACAAGAGCTACCTCAAGAATAACCCAGCCCTGTATTTTCAGTTTCACCTCTGCTGTGCTCTTCAGCTAGGAAGTTCTCTACTCCTCCACTCTCTCCTGCCAGAGATAAGGAGTCTGGACAAACAGCACATGTTTCAAAAGACATCCAATGCATGCAGAAATAACCATTACCCTACGAGTCAAGCAAACAAGAAGCATGCATGTAATATGTGCATAGCTAGAGAGCAAACATGTAATATACTGTTGTGTGTGTGCATGCAACCATGCACATGCACGCACACTGCTGCCCTCTACAACAAATATTTATAACTATTCAGTGTTGGGTCATAGACCCTGTACTGCTAACAGCTAATGGAGATTCTCCTTCCGCTCAGCTGAGTGCTACAAAGTACACCACCTGCACCTCTTCCAAGGATAATCACCTCTCTGGAGGGGCCGTCAACAGGAATCAAACCCTCAATCTTTAGCTTCAAAGCACAGATTCTACAGCTTAAGCAGAAAGACTAAATTCATTAGCTGTGAACAGCAGCCAGTGGCCTTTCTGTGTGGATCTGCCACGCAGCTGGACAGACACACATCTGGCCAGGGTCCCTGGTTCTTAGCTGTGCCAGCTCTTTTGTCTTTGACCTTCCATCATGACCACCACCAAGGGTCCAATCCTGGGATGATCTGGCTGTAGACGCTCGCAGCAGGTGATGTTACTTGTGCATGTGATTTCAGCCAGAGTAATCGGTTACCTAGAGAGAGGATTGCCTTGTGCTGACTCAAGCACAAAGTCAGCCACATGGAAGATTGCTATGCTAACAAGCACCAGCACATACAGCATGGCCCTCTGAAATCTCTATTGGTTTCACAACTGTGTAGCAATAAAAATCGGGCAGCTGGAACACCGCCACCTGCCAGATAAAACACCAGCTCAGCCATGTGGCGACACACAAACACACCCCTGCCCCTTTCCAGAAACATACCTCTTTTCAGAGTGGTCCACGAGCACTTTCCCTGTCCTCCTCCCTACTCCAGCCAGACAGATGCAGCAAGAAAAAGCAGCCAGAGAATTTAACAGGAAGTTTCCTGATCACTGCCCTGCTTTTACCTCTGGTTCGTGTCCGATTATTCACCCCCACCCCATCCCCAAACAAACCGCTTACTTTCCCTCACCACAAAGCTCAGAACACTGAGGAGCGAATAGGCAGTTCTGTTCTTGGTGATAAATCTGAGTGCCAAGCATGTAAGCCACACCCTGCAGGACATGCAAGGCAGGTAAATTAGTTGTGTGCATTTGCACCTGTGATCCCTACAGAGCGGGCAGCGTACCTGGCTCCTAGCTGTCTAAGGGGAAGTCTATCTGAGGCTTCTTTACCAAAAGTTTCCCTCTGGCTCAGCTCACCAGCAGTAGCAGGGCTGGTAGTTGCGGGCATTTTAACTACCAGGGGCCTGACTTTCAGAGGTGTCACACACTGCAGGCTGGTTTCAGAGTAACAGCCGTGTTAGTCTGTATTCGCAAAAAGAAAAGGAATACTTGTGGCACCTTAGAGACTAACCAATTTATTTGAGCATGAGCTTTCGTGAGCTACAGCTCACTTCATCAGATGCATACCGTGGAAACTGCAGCAGACTTTATATATACACAGAGAATATGAAACAATACCTCCTCCCACCCCACTGTCCTGCTGGTAATAGCTTATCTAAAGTGATCATCAGGTGGGCCATTTCCAGCACAAATCCAGGTTCTCTCACCCTCCACCCCCCCACACAAATTCACTCTCCTGCTGGTGCTAGCCCATCCAAAGTGACAACTCTTTACATAATCAAGTCAGGCTATTTCAGGCATAAATCCAGGTTTTCTCACATCCCCCCACCCCCATACACACACAAACTCACTCTCCTGCTGGTAATAGCATTAGATGAGCTCTTACCAGCAGGAGAGAGCGTTTGTGTGTGTATGGGGGTGGGGGGGATGTGAGAAAACCTGGATCTATGCAGGAAATTGCCCGACTTGATTATGTAAAGAGTTGTCACTTTGGATGGGCTAGCACCAGCAGGAGAGTGAATTTGTGTGGGGGGGTGGAGGGTGAGAGAACCTGGATTTGTGCTGGAAATGGCCCACCTGATGATCACTTTAGATAAGCTATTACCAGCAGGACAGTGGGGTGGGAGGAGGTATTGTTTCATATTCTCTGTGTATATATAAAGTCTGCTGCAGTTTCCACGGTATGCATCTGATGAAGTGAGCTGTAGCTCACGAAAGCTCATGCTCAAATAAATTGGTTAGTCTCTAAGGTGCCACAAGTACTCCTTTTCTTCACACTGCAGGCTGCAGCTCCCACTGACTTCAGCTGGAGGTGGGGGTGCTCAGCAACTCCGTGAATCAGACCCCTGGTCAGAGCAGGCGGCAGCAGCAGGACCCATAGTTGCCCTAACACAGGACCGTGCATGGGGGTCTCTGGATGGGTATCTACATTAGGCTTTTTTGCCAAAAATGTTCCCCTGTTGCTAGCGGCTGCTGCCTGTGTCAGAGCCCAAGCTCGGGCTTCAGCCCCAGCCTGGAAACCCAACGAGTGGGGAGGGTCTCGGAGCCTGGGCTCCAGCCCAAGTCCAAACGTCTGCACTGCTATTTGTAGCCCCACGGTGGGCCCTCAGACTCCCTGCCTTTTGGGGTGTTTCTGCTGTGTAGACGGTCCCAGGAGGCTACGGCCCCAGTTCAGCAACGTACCTACGCAGATGCTTAACCTGAAGCACACGAGCACTGTTGACTTGAGTGGGAATACTGTGTCTAAAGTTAGGTGCTTAATTAGCTATGCAGTGTTCCTGAATTGGGGACCTCTGGCAGCAGGGGATTCTCATCAGCAGAGGGCCCTCAGCTCTGGGACCGCTCCCCTTGTCACCCAGAACAGCTCCCCCTCGCCATTTTACCCCAAGCATCAGCTCCTTAGCATTCGAGCTGGGTGGGGCTGGCATGGCGATGGCTGTTGCCTCCTATAGGTAGTGGAAATGGTGTTTAAATTTGGAAAAGGCTCCCACAGGCTGCAGGGAGGAGCGCACATGAAATCCCTGGGCAAACACCAGCAAGGCCACTTACTCCAAGAGCTCTTGCTCTGCCGAGGGGCTCATGGCCTGAGGCGAAGCCAGCTGCCCTTGGACCGGGGAGTTCAAGGAAAGATCCTAACCCAGCACCCACCAGCCTGCCCGAGCCCAGAGCGGAGGCAGAACACTTCTGCGGCTCCTGCGGCCTGACAGGCACGCCGCAAACTTGGGAACACATGGAAAGCCAGCCGGAGACCCCGCAACCAGCCGCAGAAGAATAGACACGGGGGGGGGGGATGCTCCCCTCCCCCCTCGGAGCCAGGCAGGCACCAGACTCCGCATTTCTCTAGTCGTTGCCCTTGAACGCTGGCTCTTTGGTGGGAAAACATCCCCCCCAGGCAGCCAGGCACCCCCGCCCCTGCACCTGGAGGAGGATTTTTAGGCTGGGGGAGGGACACTCCATGCAAATGGCAACACGCTGGCTCCCGCACCGGCCCCTTCCAGCTCCACGCCACTTCCCCGCGGCGGTGCATTTGCCGAGCTGGGCGCCCGGTGCATGGCCAGGGCGCCCGTGCCTGGGTCTGATGCCCAGAGCGGGTGGCCCTGCAGCCTGCGAGAGCAGAGCCCGGCCCGCCCCCGCTGCGCCCCTCACCTGCTGGCTGGGCTTGTCCCGAGAGCGGCGCGGTCAGCGGCGGAGCGGCCAGATGTTGCCTCCGCTCTGCAGCTGCAACGCCGTGTGCCGGCTCCAGGCAGCAGCGCCGCCCGGCCTCCACGGGGAGGGGCTGCCGGGGGGGCAGGCAGCTTGCGCCTGCGCTGGCTGAGACTCATGCCCAGGGAGGGAGCCGTGTGTGTGTGTGTCCAGGGAGGATCAGGTGCAGCGCGGGGGGCTGGGACAGTGACTTCCCCCTTTTACAGCTGTTCTGAGCTGGGATTTAAGGTCGCCCGCCTGGGGCTTTTAAGTGGGGGAGAAGACCTGACACTTGATTTCAGCCAGGCTGCGGGCACCACCCCGCCTGATATGCTCGCAGGCACCCTAGGGAGATGAGATCCAGGTGCAATCTCCACAGCAGGCTGCGGGACCGGGCTCAAGGAGTAGCGATCCGTGGGTTTGCTGCCAAACTGGGAGGAGGTGGTGGGATCCCACAGGGGGTCTGTCCTGGGGCGGGACGGTTCACTGTGTTCATTAATGACTTGGATAATTAGGGGGAGCCTACACTTCTAAAATGGGCACAGGAGGGAGCTGCGGGCCTGCCGGCGGAGAGGGTTGCAATTCAAAGTGTCCTTGAGAAACTGGACAATGGGTCTGAACGCTGAAATTCAGTAAAGGCAAGTGAAAAGCGCTGCACTTAGGAAGGAATAAAATGAGAAGCACAATTACAAAATGGCAGCGTGGATTTAATTGAAATCACTAGTCCGGAAGACTCGATTTAATCCTCGATTTTCTACATAAAAGTGCCTTCTGGATTATGGCTGCAGCACTTTCACTTTTGTTTCTACTGCCTGTCCCTCCCTTCTCACAGTTATCTCCCGCCTTCTTCTCCTTGTCCAGATCTATTCTGCCCCCACCCATCTTCTATTCATTGAACTTTTTGAAACTTTGCACTTTTAGAGAGAGGTAGGGGATTGACTCGGTGTACACAAATTTGCAGAGGGACAACAGGGGCGAGGTCTGTTAAAACATTTTTGCCGTTAACAAGCATGTTATCTCTGGAGACACAACTCCACAGTTTGAGAACTGCAAAACGAAGCATCTCTGATGGTATCGTCGAGACTGATCACTGAGTCCCACTGAGTAGATAGAAAGATTAACCTAAATGATCTGTACAGAAGCCCCTGGAACCCCATAAAATTGGGTCCCTAATCCATGAACTATTGGAACTCATGTACAAAACTTTCCTTAAACATTCCATGACTATATTGTCTCATACTATAGAATTAGAATTTATAATCCCTATTCCATGATGAGATATCTTTGAGCTATAAAGTATCTACCTTAAGATATGCTTTTTGAGGAAAAAACTTTTATCAAAAAAATCCGATTTAAATGTTAAAAAATTGATTTTTTTTTATTTATTTTTTAAAAAATCATTGATTTTTAACCACCCTGCAAAATGGGGAATACCTGGCGAGGTGGTAGCAGGGCTGAGAAGGATTGGGGGCAGGAGCTACAGTGGATCACAAATTGAACTGAGTTGCAAACAATGCTAATATACTGGGGGTGTATTAATAGGAGTGGGGTGAACATAAGATACAGGAGTTAATTGCATTGCTCTTATTGAGGGTGCAGGAACAAACCATCCCAATGTGCAGAAAGAAGAGCAAATATGGCAGGCAACCAGCTTGGCTTAACAGAGAAATCTTCAGTGAGCTTAAACACAAAAAGGAAACTTACAAGAAGTGGAAACTTGGAAAGATGACTAGGGAGGAGTATAAAAATAAATATTGCTCGAGCATGAAGGGGTGTAATCAGGAAAGCCAAAACACAACTGGAGTTGCAGCTAGCAAGGGATGTGAAGGGTAACAAGAAGCGTTTCTACAGGTATGTTAGCAACAAGAAGAATTTCAGGGAAAGCATGGGACCCTTACTGAATGGGGGAGGCAACATAGTGACAGATGATGTGGCAAAAGCTGAAGTACTCAATGATTTTTTTTGCCTTGGTCTTCACAGACAAGGTCAGCTCCCAGACTGCTGCACTAGGCAATACAGCATGGGGAATAGGTGAGCAGCCCTTAGTGGTGAAAGACCAGGTTAAGGACTATTTAGAAAAACTGGACATGCACCAGTCCATGGGGCCAGATCTAATGCATCTGAGGGTGCAGAGGGAGTTGGCTGATGTGATTGTAGATCCATTGGCCATTATCTTCGAAAACTCATGGCAATTGGGGGAGGTCCCGGATGATTGGAGAAAGGCAAATATAGTGCCCATCTTTAAAAAAGGGAAGAAGGAGAATCCAGGGAGCTACAGACAGGTCAGCCTACCTCAGTCCCTAGAAAAATAATGGAGAAGTCCTCAAAGAATCCATTTTGAAGTGCTTGGAGGAGAGGAAGGTGATCAGGAACAGTCAACATGGATTCACCAAGAGCAAGTCATGCCTGACTAACCTAATTGCCTTCTATGATTAGATAAATGGCTCTGTGGATATGGGGAAAGCAGTGGACAGGATATATCTTGACTTTACCAAACCTTTTGATATGGTCTCCCACAGTATTCTTGCCAGCAACTTAAAAAAAGTAAAGGAGTACTTGTGGCACCTTAGAGACTAACCAATTTATTTGAGCATGAGCTTTCGTGAGCTACAGCTCACTTCATCAGATGCATACCGTGGAAACTGCAGCAGACTTTATATACACACAGAGAATATGAAACAATACCTCCTCCCACCCCACTGTCCTGCTGGTAATAGCTTATCTAAAGTGATCATCAGGTGGGCCATTTCCAGCACAAATCCAGGTTTTCTCACCCTCCACCCCCCCACACAAATTCACTCTCCTGCTGGTGCTAGCCCATCCAAAGTGACAACTCTTTACATAATCAAGTCAGGCTATTTCAGGCATAAATCCAGGTTTTCTCACATCCCCCCCACCCCCATACACACACAAACTCACTCTCCTGCTGGTAATAGCTCATCTAAACTGACCACTCTCCAAGTTTAAATCCAAGTTAAACCAGAACATCTGGGGGGGGGGGGGGTAGGAAAAAACAAGAGGAAACAGGCTACCTTGCATAATGACTTAGCCACTCCCAGTCTCTATTTAAGCCTAAATTAATAGTATCCAATTTGCAAATGAATTCCAATTCAGCAGTTTCTCGCTGGAGTCTGGATTTGAAGTTTTTTTGTTTTAAGATAGCGACCTTCATGTCTGTGATTGTGTGACCAGAGAGATTGAAGTGTTCTCCGACTGGTTTATGAATGTTATAATTCTTGACATCTGATTTGTGTCCATTTATTCTTTTACGTAGAGACTGTCCAGTTTGACCAATGTACATGGCAGAGGGGCATTGCTGGCACATGATGGCATATATCACATTGGTAGATGTGCAGGTGAAGGAGCCTCTGATAGTGTGGCTGATGTGATTAGGCCCTGTGATGGTGTCCCCTGAATAGATATGTGGGCACAATTGGCAATGGGCTTTGTTGCAAGGATAAGTTCCTGGGTTAGTGGTTCTGTTGTGTGGTATGTGGTTGTTGGTGAGTATTTGCTTCAGGTTGCGGGGCTGTCTGTAGGCAAGGACTGGCCTGTCTCCCAAGACTTGTGAGAGTGTTGGGTCATCCTTTAGGATAGGTTGTAGATCCTTAATAATGCGTTGGAGGGGTTTTAGTTGGGGGCTGAAGGTGACCGCTAGTGGCGTTCTGTTATTTTCTTTGTTAGGCCTGTCCTGTAGTAGGTAACTTCTGGGAACTCTTCTGGCTCTATCAATCTGTTTCTTTACTTCTGCAGGTGGGTATTGTAGTTGTAAGAAAGCTTGACAGAGATCTTGTAGGTGTTTGTCTCTGTCTGAGGGGTTGGAGCAAATGCGGTTGTATCGATATAAGGTGGATAGAAAGCTGGCTAGATCATCATGCTCAATGCGTAGTGATCAACGGCTCGATGTCTAATTGGCAGCTGGTATCAAGCCGATATCAAGGGGTCTGTCCTGGGGGCCGGTTTTGTTCAACATCTTCATTAAAGATCTGGATGATGGGATGGATTGCACCCTCAGCAAGTTTGCAGATGACACTAAGATGGGGAGAGAGGTAGATACAGTGGAGGGTATGGATAGGGTCCAGAGTCACCTAGATAAATTGGAGGATTGGGCCAAAAGAAATCTGATGAGGTTCAACAAGGACAAGTGCAGAGTCCTGCACTTAGCATGGAAGAATCCCATGCACTGCTGGGGACCAACTTGCTAAGCAGCAATTCTGCAGAAAAGGACCTGGGGATTACAGTGGACGAGAATCTGGATAAAAGTCAACAGTTTGCCCTTCTTGCCAAGAAGGCTAACAGCATATTGGGCTGCATTAGTAGGAGCATTGCCAACAAATCCAGGGAAGTGATTATTCCCCTCTATTCAGCAATGGTGAGGCCACATCTGGAGTATTGCGTCCAGTTTTGGGCCCCCCACTACAGAAAGGATGTGGACAAATTGGAGAGAATCCAGCGGAGGGCAACAAAAATTATTAGCAGGCTGGGGCACAAGACTTACGAGGAGAGGCTGAGGGAACTGGGCTTATTTAGTCTGTAGAAGAGACGGGGGCGGGGGGGGGGGGAATTTGATAGCAGCCTTCAACTACCTGAAGGGGAGGTTCCAAAGAGGATGGAGCTAGGCTGTTCTCAGTGGTGGCAGGTGACAGAACAAGGAGCAATGGTCTTAAGTTGCAGTGGGGGAGGTCTAGGTTGGATAGTAGGAAACACTATTTCACTAGGAAGGCGGTGAAGCATTGGAATTGGTTACCTAGGGAGGTGGTAGAATCTCCATCCTTTGAGGTTTTTAAGGCCCGGCTTGACAAAGCCCTGGCTGGGATGATTTAGTTGATGTTGGTCCTGCTTTGAGCAGGGGGTTGGACTCAATGACCCCTGAGGTCTCTTCCAACCCTAATCTTCTCTGATTCTATGATTCTTCTATGCTTGGCATGGTGGAGGCCTCAGCTGGAGAACTGTGTACAATCCTGGGCATCACAGTTTAGAAAAGATGTGGATAAATTGGAGAGCGTCCTAAGGAAAGCAACACAAAGTGATAAAAGGTTTAGAAAACCTGGCCTATGAGGAAAACTTAAAAACCTGGGTACGTTTTGTCTTGAGAAAAGGAGACTGAGAGGATCTCATAACAGTCTTCAAATCTGTGAAGGGCTGTTACACAGAGGACAGGGATCAATTGTTCTCCATGGCCACTGAAAATAGGACAAAAAGTAATGAGCTTAATCTGCAGCAAGGGAGATTTAGGGTAGATATTAGGAAAAACTTTCTAACTCTCAGGGTAGTTAAGCTCTGGAATAGGATTCCAATGGAGGCTGTGGAATACCCATCATTGGAGGTTTTTAAGAACAGGTTGGACAAACATCTGTCAGGGATGGTCTAGGTTTACTTGGTCCTACCTCAGCACAGGGGGCTGGACTTGTTGACTTCTTGAGGTTCCTTGCAGCCCTACATTTCTATGAAAAGCACATCCAGGAGGGAACACAGGATGATCTCTGCAGGATACACAGAAGAGGGAAACCCAAAATCTCATATAAAACCAGGATCATACAAGAAGGGGAGTAACTGGGGATCCAGCTGCAAATTCCCATCAGGGATTCACTGGCAATGGAAAGTTATTTTTGCATTGGTATAATGGGAGCAACTGCAGGTTCCAGCTGGCTTTGTGCTGTATAAACAGATAGCATGTGCCACTCCCTGCCCCCAGAGTTGTCTAAACAGACAAGCCCTACAAGGGGTGGGAGGAAGGAAAGATTATCACCCCAATTTTAGAGCTGGGGAACTGACATAGAGAGACTAAATGACTTGTAGAAAGTCCAACAGTGAGGGGTGGCAGAGACAGAAATTGATCCCAGCCCAGTGTATTAGCCACCAGACCAACCTTCCTCGGACAAAGTGTTTGCAAATGAACGAGCGCTAACAAACTCGCCTGTCGTGTCGGGATGTTTGCACAGCCAGACCAGCCGTGCACAGCTGATATGAAAATGGACAGCCCAAGAACCCAAATCTACCGCAATGGCGGGGGATAATGAATACAACCCATCAGAACACACCCACTCACCACAGAATAGAGAAGAGCTAATACTATCTTGTAAGGCTGCAACCGTTGTAAAGGGTATAGTAGACGGGGCCTGGTGCAAAATCTGAGGCCTGAACGAGAGGCTTTGAACCCACGTCAGGCCACATATTAAAGCAAATGCTTATAAGTTCACTGTTCAGTACAGGAACTTGGCAAAGTTGCCTCTAGTCTACTAGGCGCTAGATATTTACATACATATATTCCAGCTAGTACAGATACATCCCAATCTAGGACAAGATAAGATGGTCTGATGGAATAACGAATAGGGGTGTTTTGTCCAAGATATCAGGAACAAGGGGAGGTAACAAACAGATGTCATGAATCAAGTCTGTGGTCTTTCTTTATGAATAACATCCAGGACTGCTGGAGAGCAGGCTGCCTGATCTGCTGTTAGTAGTGATGCACTGCCGCTCCCTGGGCAGTCTGAACAGCATTACCGAGGCAACAACATTCCCACCCTTTATGGCAGCACATAACAACACTGGGCTGATGAATCCAGATCCTGAAATTGATCGTGACACCCCATGAATGCCACAACTAGTGCTTGTGGGACAATCCCAGAAAATCTGGAACAGGTGGCAACTCTGCCCACACAACCCTCTTGCCAGACACTGGTTCCCGCTTCATTAGCTGTAAGGCAGAGCCTTAGACTGGAGTTTCTAGCCCAGGTAGCTGTACTAAATGGATTCCAGCTACCACCATAATGATCAGAGAAATAAGAAACAGAAAACGAACCCCTTTTAGGACATCTACAAAAAGTAGCCCAATGAATAGCATTATATGCGTGGCAGTGAAGCCTAGAGGATAGAGCACTGGACTGTGACTCATGAGGTCTGGGTTCTATTTCCAGCTCCGCCACTGACCTTGGGCAAGTTGCTTTGCTGCTCTGTGCCTCAGTTTCCCCATCCATAAAATGGAGATAATGATACCGCCCTCCCTTAGTGCTTTGAGATCTGTTGATGAACAGTCCTGTATAAGAGCCCTTAATTATTTTATTAATGATGAATTATTATAATAAAGCATCAGTAAGACAATTATAAGTGCATGAGATTAGATCTCTGCCAGAGCAGAATTGTTCCAAATGGCATACTGTGATGAACAGGCTATCACTGCCCTCTGCTGGATGAAATCAGATCGTTTCCTCTATGTCGTGGGTCCTGTGCTGCTAACAGTTAATGACAGGTTTCAGAGGAACAGCCGTGTTAGTCTGTATTCGCAAAAAGAAAAGGAGTACTTGTGGCACCTTAGAGACTAACCAATTTATTTGAGCATGAGCTTTCGTGAGCTACAGCTCACTTCATCAGATGTTTACCGTGGAAACTGCAGCAGACTTTATATACACACAGTATATAAAGTGTATATAAAGTCTGCTGCAGTTTCCACGGTAAACATCTGATGAAGTGAGCTGTAGCTCACGAAAGCTCATGCTCAAATAAATTGGTTAGTCTCTAAGGTGCCACAAGTACTCCTTTTCTTTTAACAGTTAATGGAGATTATTACCTCAGGAGGTATCCAACGTGAAATCTTTGCAATGACGGTGAGGAGAGAACCGAGATCTTTCCGTTCCAAGGAGACATACTGTGCAGCACATCAGCAACCCAGGACTCGATGGAAGTTTTGCCGTTGAGTTAAGTGGAAGTGGGATTTAGTCTTGATCTTGTCTTGTCCACTCTAGTTTTAAAGATGGCAAGCAATGGAGCGTCCATCTCTTTTCATGGGAAACTAGCCCACTGTAGAAATGGTTTGGAAAGTAAAGAAGAGTCTACGATCCTGCTAGTCATCTCCATCACCCTGTCCCCCCCCTCCCCCACCAGCAAACCAAATAAATAAAAATGATATACACACACGTCTGAGGTTTTGTTCTGAAATTTCAAGTCATTTGTTTTTAGCCTTTTTCCTTTTCAGAGGAATAGCCCGCTGAGAAGGACGAGCTTCCGGCTGAGAAAAGCCGCTGGTGCCTCCCTGAAGCCTACTCCAGCAATCTTAAAGCAGGAACTGCACTCAGGCCCCTATTCAACACAACAGCCCCATCCAAGACAATAAGACATCTCCCCTGCTTGAAAATAGGCACATGCCCGGGGTGCTGGAATGGGGAGAGGGGGGGCAATGCCTCCCCCAAACTATACCCATGGGCATCCCCAGCCCCACTGCTCTGGTCCCCGGAAACCACGTGGGTGCATGATGGCTCTTGCAGCTTCCCTTTGCTTCCCTGTCATTTTCTGCAGGGAAGCAAAGAAATCTGTGGAGGGACCTGAGTTCTGTGCCCACGCAGTGGCACAGAATTCCCCCAAGAGTAGTTTGTACAGCACCTAGTGCATTGGGAACCTGGTCCATGAAAGGGACTCCTAGGCACTATGACAATACAAATAACATGTAAATGAAAATTATTGTGATGTCCTGTCGCTCCGGAGCAATGTACAAATGTGCCTACAAAGAGGCCAAGTGAAGATGATGGGATGTTGTTCAGTAGGGAAAGGGGAAGAGATATGATCACTTAAACACTAATCCATAAAAGGGGTTAATTGTAGTAATAGGGAAAAACCAGAGTTAAGCCCAAACATGAGATAAGGCAGAGGGGTGATAGTAAGCAAGTGATTCATTCAGCAAATACAAGGGCGTTTCACTGTTATTTCAGGGAGTTTAAAGAATCAAGGAACCAGGTTTCTTCTTCCTTCCCTGAATAAATATTTGCTGTCCCTGTTGGCTCTGGAGTCATAGCAATAGCCCCAAAGGCCTGAGTCTCCTCACAGCTGTCTGAGAGCTGTGTCACTCCATTGGCTTAGGAGAGTTATTTCTGACCGACACTGGTGTGACAGGAAAATCAGGCCCTGCGCTGCCATAGGAATTGGCATTCTGGATCAGGTTAAGGGACCACCTCGTCGGATAGCCCGTCTCTGACGGGGACAGCACCAGAGGCTACAGATGGAGGTGCCAGCACCCTGCAGTGTTAGCTATGGACTAATCCACTGTGAACCGGAGGATCCTCACCGGCCCAGGGAGCTTGGCAGCGTAAGATGGGACTTTCTTGGGGCAGGTCACACTTAAAACACTGCAATGGTGCCACTATAGGGCTTCGGAGAAGACGCTAGTACGTTGACGCGAGAGGTTCTCCCGTCGGCGTAGTTAATCCACGTCCTCGAGAGGAGGTAGCTATGCTGATGGGAGAAGCTCTCCCGCCGATGTTACACTGTCTATACCAAGGGATGGGTCGGTATAACTGTGTCGCTCAGGGGCCCCGAGTGACGTCGTTATACCGATGTAAGTTTCTAGTGTAGACCTGGCCACATGTAGGTTCCAGACCCCTCCCACTCCCAGCAACCTTTGCAAGCATTGGTGGTTAATGACAGCCAACTGAACCATACCCTACTCCTGATTTCCTGGGGTAGCCACTACTACGACTGCTTCTCGATGTACTTGGGACCCGATCCTGAAAGGTATTGGGACTCCTAATGTCTATTGAAATCAATTAATTAATTTATTATTATTATTATTTTGAGAATCTGGGCCTTGGTTGTGGGTTTTTTAACACCCAGTGACAGTTCATTCTGTCACTTCTATGCACAAGGGATGTTTCTTCTTACGCCGCATTAGTTAGAGGTTGGTTTATGCCTGATGGGTTGATAGTCTTCCAAAACTCTTGGGACAAGACTAAGACCGACTAGTGATCTTGGGTATCTTGATGCTACTTCATACACCTTAAAGGGGCCTGGTTTTCTGAGGGCAAGAGCCCCGCTCTTTCTGTAAATCAAGCCCCTTTAAGGAGTCTCAAGCAGAGCACCCAAACTCACCAGCCACTTGTGAAAATCCTGCCCAATTGGTTTTGTATTTTGGTTTTGTTTAAACCCTTGCTATTGTCTCTCTGGCTGGTTTTATTATCCATATAAATCTCCAGCCCTTTTTGGCATCCCGCTAAGGTAAAGATTAAGCATGTTTGCTTTTTCCAGCCAGTCCCAGTGGACATCTGTCCGCATCTCAAAAACCACACACCCAGTAAATAATACTAACACTTAGCAATTATGTAGCTATTCTAGCCTTCATGTGTCATCAAATTTGCCCATGCAGAGGGCCAACACAAGACCTGTGCACCATTTAAGTTCTCAAAGTAGGGCCTTCTGCATGGGGTGAATTCTGCACTGGAATGCGTTACCTAGGGAGGTGGTGGAATCTCCTTCCTTAGACGTTTTTAAGGTCAGGCTTGACAAAGCCCTGGCTGGGATGATTTAGTTGGGGATTGGTCCTGCTTTGAGCAGGAGGTTGGACTAGATGACCTCCTGAGGTCCCTTCCAAGCTTGATATTCTATGATTCTATGATTCAGCCGCAAGTATTTGGTCTTCATTAGTAGATTTTAAGGCCAGAGGGAACTATCAGATTTTCCAGTCTTGGCAGTTGGCATTTCACAGGCCAAGGAATAAAGCACATCTTTCAGAAAGACATCCAGTTCTGATCAGAAGACGTCAAGAGATTGAGAATCCACCATTTCCCTTGGTAGTTTGTTCCAACGGTTAATCATCCTCACTGTTAAAAATACTTCTGAAGCTCACTGGGCTATTTGCCTCAATAGATCCCCATAGAACATCAATAAGAGGTGGGATGGTCCAGTGGTTAGGGCACTAGGCTGGGACCTGGGAAATCTGGGTTCAATTCCCTGCTCTGTTGTAAACTTCCTGTTTGACCTTGGGCAAGTCACTGAGCCTCTGTGCCTTAGTTCCCCATACAATGGGGATAATAGCACTGCCCTACCTTCCCAAGGTGTTGTGAGGATAAATCCATTGAAGATGGTGAGGTGCTCCAAAATTATGGTGATGGAGGCTATAGAACAGGGGAAGTACAGAATTTATTTTATTCTGTCTATAAAGGTAGCAGCCCAGTTCCCTAGTCACTTGATTTATTTAAGCAGGCACTCAGATGCTCTGGTGATGGGAATGATAGATATACTGAGGCAGAGGGATTTATGTATTTATTGCTGATAATTTAAATGACTCCCCCCCTAGAGCTTGTCACTTGCCTGATTCTGAATTATTTCCGGTCAAGAATAGATGTTTAAGAAAACTAAGTGCTAGGCAAGGTCATTCCAGGTGATGTTGCATCACTCATGGCAAAGATAATGGATTAATTGCTTTCTCCACCAAAGCCACCAGACCAAAAGAGCAAGAGCATTACATGCAAATGCCGGAAAACTGCAGCAAGGAAAGCATCTTGTTAGAAGCACCTCTTGGATGAGCAATGAAATTTCTGCCCCCCAACCAGCGCAGAGAAAGATTCATAGATGAGACCGTTACGATCCTCAGTCTGACCTCCTGCGTAATGCAAGTAATGGATCTCCGCCCAGTGCTTTCTGCAACGAACCCATGAACTTGTGGCTGGACAATGGACTCTCTTACAGAAAGACATCCAATCTTGATTTAAAGACTCCAAATGATGGAGAATTTATCGCATCTCTTGTGAAGCTGTTCCAGAGATTAATCACTCTGATTGTTGAAAACATGTATCTCATTTCCAGTTGTGATTACTTCAATTCCCAGCTCTTGGATGTTGTTCTGCCCTTTTTTTTTTTTTTTTTTTGGTCGACTTAAGAGCTGTTTAGTATCAGCAATCTTCTCCGTGCATTACGAGTTAGGAATTACACAGTGCCTGTCATGACAGGGAATCACAGCCCATATTAAACAGAAGAGTTTATTAAAGAAAACAACTGCAAATGAAGGGCTGGGCTACTCTGAAAAGTTACATTGGCATAGCTCCGTCTCTCAGGAGTGTGAAAAATCCACACCCTTCAGAGACTTAGGCTTTGTTTACACTGCCATTTGAACAAAAAAACTTTTGTTGTTCACGGGTGCTTTAAAAAGAATCCCCCGAAAGACACAAGTTTTGCTGCAGCAAGTGGCAGTGTAAACGGTTCACTCTCCTGTCGACGACGCGAACCCCACTCGTAGGGGGGGGAAGTATTTTGTTGGCAAAAGTGCCGATAAATGGCAGTTACATTGCCCAACTTCTAGCAACATGGCCGTGTCGCTGAAAAGCTGGGTCGTGTAGACAAAGCCTTAGCTAAGCCAATTTAACCCCTGGTGTAGACAGCACTAGGTTGATGGAAGAATTCTACTGCTTCTCAAAGAGGTGGATTACTTACAGTTTCAAGAGAAACCCTCCTGTCATTGTAGAAAGGGCTTGGCTACACTTGCGAATTAGAGTGCATTAAAGCAGCCCCGGGCGCCCTAGCTCACTACCCGTCCACACTGGCAAGGCACGTCGAGTGCTCTGACTCCGCGGCTAGAGCGCTCCTGGTGCTCCACCTCGGCAAGTGGAATAACGTTTGCTGCACCCCCGCTGCAATGCCCCGGTGTCAGTGTGAACGAGGTTTTGCATTACTGCGCTCTGATCAGCCTCCAGAAACGTCCCATAATCCCATTAAATCAAGTGGCCACTCTTGTCATTGTTTTGGAATCGCTGCAGGAATGCGGATATGCCCTTTCAAAGCTCCATTTCTGACAGCTGGCATTCTTATCTGCTCCGAGACAAAGCAACCATTACTGTGTGAGAGAGAGAGGTGGAGGAAGGGGGGTCTGCTGCTGTCTGAACTTACAAGACAGCATGCTGACATACTCTCAGCCCCCCCAAAAACCCACTCTCTCTCTCCCCACATACACACAACACACTCCCTGTCACACTCAACCCCACCCCACCCCCATTTGAAAAGCACGTTGCAGTCACTTGCATGCTGGGATAGCTGCCCATAATGCACCGCTCCCAATGCCGCTGCAAGTGCTGCAAATGCGGCCACACCAGTGCACTTGAAGCGGTCAGTGTGGACAGACTGCAGCGCTTTCCCTACTGCGCTCTACAAAGGCTGGTTTAACTCAAAGCGCTCTACATCTGCAAGTGTAGCCATGCCCTAAGTGTCTACACTGAAGCACTTCAGCTGTGCTGCTGTAGCATTTTAAGTGTAGACAGAACCTAAGATATAAACTGATTAAAGGTCTAGAAAACATGACGTATGAGGGACGATTGAAATAATTGGGTTTGTTTAGTCTGTAAAAGGAAGATTGAGGGGGAGATTAGTCTTTGCAAAGTCCTATTGTCCTTCCTAATGGCCCATCTAGGCTGTTTGCCTGCTGTCTGGTGGGCTTTCCCCAGGTGAAAACACCGTTGTAATGATTACATAGTCTATATTTCTGACCTCAGATACAGAAATGATACATGCACACAAATTGGATAATCACATTCAGTAAATCATAACCTTTCCAATGATACCTCACATGACCCATCTTGCATCAAATGCGTCTTCATTATGCCATTTCATATCATAAACATATTTCTATGAAGAATATGGGGCCTAATGTCACAGTCACTTTTTACAGGATGTGGTGAATTCGGGCTATGTCTGTACAACTTATACAGTCTGGTTGATGTTGTCAGGCTGATTTATGAAAACTGCTGTGTCATGAGTACCTAACATGTATGTGGATCCACCCTTGTGGACAGGTCCTATGGCAGGTACACACCAGACAGATAACCTGAGGGGGGTTTAGGACTCAGTGTCGTATCTGTCTCAGAGCAGAAGGAATGAATATCATTCCCTGCCTGTGTCTGCTCTACAATATTTTGTCTAGCCTAGGTGCTCTCATTATAACTGCACATTAGTGACGGGAGCGCTTTCAAAACTGGGACTGCCAGATCGTATCGAACCTTGGATTCATCTAGCCCAGTGTCTTATCTCTGACACTGGGCTGGCACTGGATGCTGCAGAAGAAAGTGAGAGGAACCCATGTTTGGGATCATCCACCCACATGAATGTCTCATCCTAAATCATAATAGCTAGAAATCACCTTAAACCCTGGAACTTGAGGTTTAATATTCCTTCCAAACCCGCTTCTTTATCATTTACTCTCATACAGGTCTTGTTATCCACATAAACATCCAGTCCCTCTTTGAATCTGGCTAAGTTCTCAGCTACAGCAGCATCCTGTGGCAGGGAGTTTCACAATCCAACAACACACAGTGTGGAAGAGTCCTGAGAAAACCAGTTTAGGTGACTCCTCTGAAAGGAGGGAGAAGGAAGGAGCCGTGGAAATTTCTCCAAGAGACAAAACAAGGGAAGCCGAGGGAGAGGGGGATTTCAATAGCCAATTACACAAGAACAGGAGGAGCACTGAGCAGGACAGGAAGAGGAAGGGTGAGGCAGGAGACAGCTAGGTCACAAAAGCAGGGCTCTATGAGGGAGAGACTCTCCGTGTAACAGCTTGTATGTCAGATTCTGAGCTAAGGAGGGAGGTCATGTTGCTTCACAACAGCTGCACGCCCCTGAGAGAGTCAAACTGTAACCAGAGGAGTCTCACCTTTAGGGTGGAGTTCTGGTGTATAAGTAACTGGGGCATTGCAGGGGGTCAGCGCTGATCCTGGGCATTCAGGGCAGATGGAAGGCGCTACTTTGCATGAAAGGGTAACAGACAGTCAGGGACAGGAAACGTGCCAGAGGCCAAGGAAGGAAACAGTGCTGCAGCCCACTGAGACCCAGGGAAGCTTCTAATACCCTGAAATCCAGGGTTTACCTACCCATGCTAAAATCACAACTTCGTGTACAGTGTAAACATCCCGCAGGTCACAGCCTTGCTAAATTCTAATTGGGTAATTATATTTTTCTACTTATCTTGGCTATTCCAGCTGGATTCAGTTGAGAAGTGTGCTGCTTGCCTGGAGCTAAAATTCAGGATGTGACGGAGTATCTGCCGAGACTGATCAAGGCCTTGGGCCGCTATCCCTTCCTACTTCTCCACGTGGGCACCAGTGATACTGCCAAGAATGACCTTGAGTGGTCACTGCAGACTACGTGGCTCTGGGAAGAAGGATAAAAGAGTTTGAGGCACAAGTCGTGTTCTTGTCCATCCTCCCTGTTGAAGGAAAAGGCCCAGATAGGGACCATCAAATTGTGGAGGTAAATGTGTGGTTACGCAGGTGGTGTCGGAGAGAGGGCTTTGGATCTTCAACCATGGGATATTGTTCCAGGAAGAAGGATTGCTAGGAAGAGATGGAATCCATCTAACAAAGAGAGGGAAGAGCATCTTCGCAGGCAGGCTTGCTAACCCAGTGAGGAGGGCTTTAAACTAGGTTGGCCAGGGGGTGGTGACCTAAGCCCAGAGGTAAGTGGGGAAGTGGGATACTGGGAGGAAACACAAGGAGGAGGGTGCAACAGAGGAGGCCTCCTGATTCATACAGAGAAAGTAGGGCAATCGGTTAGTTATCTTAGGTGCCTGTATACGAACGCAAGAAGCCTGGGAAACAAGCAGGAAGAATTGGAAGTCCTGGCACAGTCAAGGAACTACAGAATCATAGAACTGAAAGGGACCTCGAGAGGTCATCTAGTCCAGTCCCCTGCATTCAAGGCAGGACTAAGTATTATCTAGACCATCCCTGGCAGATGTTTGTCCAACCTGCTCTTAAAAATCCACAATGATGGAGATTCCACAACCTCCCTAGGCAATTTATTCCAGTGCTTAACCACTCTGACAGTTAAGAAGATTTTCCCTAATGTCCAAGCTAAACTGTCCTTGCTGCAATTTAAGCCCATTGCTTCCTGTCCTATCCTCAGGGGTTAAGAAGAACAATTTTTCTCCCTCCTCCTTGTAACAACCTATAATATGACTGGAATAACAGAGACTTGGGGGGGGGGGTAACTCACATGACTGGAGCACTGTCATGGATGGGTATAAACTGTTCAGGAAGGACAGGCAGTGGAGGAAAGGTGGAGGAGTTGCATTGTGTGTAAGGGAGCGATATGACTGCGCAGAGCTCCAGTATGAAACTGGAGAAAAGCCTGTTGAGAGTCTTCGGGTTCATAGGCGCCAACTTTTCCAGGTGCCGGTGGTGCTCGCCTCCGCCCTGACTCCGCCCCTGCCCATCCCCATCCCCACCCCTTCCCCAAAATCCCCGCCCCCAACTCCGCCCCCTCCCAACCCCTATTGGACCCCTTCCCCAAATCCCCAACCCGGCCCCGCCTCTTCCCGGAGCGCGCCGCATTCCCCCTCCTCCCCTCTCCCTCCCAGCGCTTGCCGCCGCGAAACAGCTGGGAGTGAGGGGGAGAAGCGGGGCCGCGGTATGCTCAGGGGAGGAGGCAGAGGCAGAGTGGAGGAGGAGGTGAGCCGGGGGAGGGGGGCTGGGGGCACTGCCGGTGGGTGCAGAGCATCCACCAATTTTTCCCCTTGGGTGCTCCAGCCCCAGAGCACCCACAGAGTCGGCGCCTATGTTTGGGTTAAGTTTAGAGGCGAAAGCAACAAGGGTGATGGCGTGGTGGGCATCTGCAATAGACCACCAGACTGTTATTTCATCCAGAAATAGTCAGGAAACTACACTCACAGAAATCAGTCTGAGCCCAAAATAAAAATCCTTAATGGAGGGATGGGCCCAAATCCAAATCAGATCCAAGCACTGCTGGACTGTGGGGATTAGATGTTTTCACGAGGGGCAGGCTCTCTATCCAAATAAGGATTTTCCAGCTAGCTCTGCAATGAGCCAAGCCAGCCCCCAAGATTCTAATGTCCTGAACTCAGAGATGTTTAAAATACATGTGCCAAACCCACAGAATTGAGATCCAGATTTTAAAGCACTGCCAGAATTCCCTCCATTCATGGGGGACTGGGGAGATACTACCAAGGGAGCAGAATAGCTCTCTTCCATTGACAGTACCCCGCCCAGGCATGGGAAAACTCATTACAGAATTGCTCGCCTCCCATCACACAACCACAGAGCCCAGCTGTGGGAAAGGAGGAGGCTTCTGCTGAGCCTAGGATCTCTTTGTGAAGCAGAAGAACTGGAGAGGAACACGGGCTCAGCTTTCCTGACAATGGGAGGGACACCACGTCAGTTTTGCTGTGGGCACTTCACAGACACCCTCCCAGCCTCCAGAAGCTCACGGACTGGGTAGACCACATACAAACTCAGGGATGGGCAGCACCATGCAGTCCTCTGTTTTTTCCTGAAAAAGGAAAAGCGTTTGGCAACATCCCAACCCCTGCTCAGCGGAGCTGGTGGAATGACTCAGCAGAATAAGCACGGTCACAGTGGCAGGGTCTGGCCCACAATGGCTGGCAGGTCACAAGCAAGTTGACGCCCTCAGGAAGTGGGAGAAGCAATGTCACGGTTACAGAACAAGTTGCGCTTCAGCCCCCTTTTCGTCCCTCCTGTGTGCACCCCTTTGGGGAAAGGTTTCGCTACCTTCACCCCTGTGTGGGTGGAACCACACGGTCCTACCACCCCGCCTGGAGCTCTGCACTGCAGCCCTCCTGCTTCCCAACCTCCTTTACCTGATAGGCCCAACGATGTTCGGCACCTGTAAGCCCTTTTCCTTGGGGAGCCTGGGACAGCAGCTGACTAAAGTGACCCTCCAGTTTCTCTCTCTGTGTCAGGGTACATCAGAACGGCCATACTGGGTCAGACCAATGGTCCATCTAGCCCAGTGGCCAATGCCAGGTGCCCCAGAGGGAATGAACAGAACAGGTAATCATCAAGTGATCCATCCCATCGCCCATTCCCAGCTTCTGGCAAACAGAGGCTAGGTACCCTTCAGAGCATGGTTTTGCAACCCTACCCACCCTGGCTAATAGCCATTGGTGGACCAGACCTCCATGAACTTATCTAATTCTTTTTTGAACCCAGTTATACTTTTGGCCTTCATATCGTCATCTGGCAGTGAGTTCCACAGATTGACTATGCGTTGTCTGAAGACGTACTTCCTTTTCTTTGTTTTAAATGCAGCGCTTGTTAATTTCATTGAGTGACCTCTGATTCCTGTGTTATGTGAAGGGATAAATAACACTTCCTTATGCACTTTCTCCAATACCAATCACGATTTTATAGACCTCTAGCATATCCCCCCTTCGTCGTCTCTTTTCCATGCTGAACAGTCCCAGTCTTTTTAATCCCTCCTCATGTGGAAGCTGTTCCATACCCCTCATCATTTTTGTTGCCCTTCTCTGTACTTTCTCCATTTCTAATCGATCTTTTTTGACATCTGTGCTGCAGCTGGGAGCATGGTTCCCAGTGTGGGTAGACATGTGCTAGCGTGCACATGAGTGAGCGTGCTAAATAGAGCAGCTTAGCCAGGGTAGCACAGGTCGCAGCTGAGGTTAGCCCCCAAGAACGTACCCAGGGGATCCAGGTGGGTTTCTACTCAGGCTACCCCAGGTACACCGCTATTTTCAGTGGACTAGTTCAAGCACAGCTTGCCCATGACTCCCCGCCCTGGGGCAACGGATTCTTCCTAAAAGTGTGTGTGTGGGAGCGGGGGGTACAAGGCCCCACACCTGCCCCTCCTCTTCCCCCCCAAGGCCCCACCCCCTGGCCAAGCCAGAAAGCCAGGCCTGGGCCAGGGAGCCTGGGCCCCTCCACCTGCCCGGAGTGGGGGGACCCAAGAGCAGCCCCCAGCCTGTGTACCCGCCCCTGGCAGGTGAGGGTCCGTGGCTTCCCACCGCTGCCTGCGTGGTTCTTACCCTGACCCGACTTCTGGCCTGGCCTGGGACCAGGCCTCAGGGGCTGAAAAGCCAGAGCCAGGCCATAGTAAGAGCTGCCCAGGCAGCTGTTGGGAGCCATGGACCCTCCATCTGCCCTGAGCAGGAATCCCAGGGGCAGGGACATGGGCCGGGGGCTGCTCTGGTCCCTTCCCCAGCCAGGTAGAGGGTCCACAGCTCCCCCGCAGCTGCCCAGGCTCCCCGGGCCACTCTTACCTGGGTTGGGCTCCAGCTTCTGGCCTGGCCAGGGGATGGGGCCTCGGGGGGAAGGAGGGACAGGGGGCCTGGCCTGTCCATTTGCAAAAGTGGGAGTTCCATGGCCCCTTGGCCCCCCTTGCTCCCCACATTCTCCTTGTTCCAGGGAGTCCTTTTAATTGTTTGTGGTCTTTTTGGTCTCTAGGCTTTGAGCCTTGGCCACCCAGCTGCCCATCTTCCCACTTCATGGCCCAGCTATTGCTATCTTAACTCCCTTGAAGTTGTTAACCCCAGGTGTCTTCTCTTGGGCATAGTTTCATTTCCTCTAACAGCCTTTAACTCTATGCAGCCAGGCAGGATAATATCAAAGGGGATGCATCACAGTCAGGTCCATGACCCCTATTCACAACTTGACCTTCCCAGCAGTCACTCAGTCCCTTTCTTCATCTCACAAACGGAGGTAAACTGGAGTTAGCCTCTTATTCACTGGGGACTAGTTAATGTCCCTGCACCTGGTCATGTGGATGAATTGGAATTTTGGAACAAGTGGATCTGTTGACCCCCTACGCCCCTGAAAAAATAACTGGGTAAGTGCAGGAAAGAAAGCAGGACCTCACGCCTGCTTATAAGAGCTAGTGAGGAACCAAAACCCAATAGACCTTTCTGTTGCTCTTGGCCATGCTGATCAGCCTCTTGTGAGTCCAGGGCACCCTCTCACTAGCAGGAAGCGCTGCTGTACGGTAGAGTGAACTCAGTGTAACCCATGTGCCTAATAGGGAGATATCTGTTTAAGAGACCCATTTGGGGGGAGATAGGAGTGAGTTTAAGGTTACTATACGTCCATATTTTCCCAGATATGTCCAGCTTTTTAGTTCTTAAATCGCTGTCTGGGAGGAATTTTTAAATATCTAAAAAAGTCCGGGAAAATAGGGACGTATGGTAACCCTAGATGGGAGCTGCTGGAGCTGCGGAGCGGGGCTTGCAGGTGCCGGGAGTGCACAGAGAGCCCTCCGCCCACCCCCAGACCCGACCCGACCCTAACAGCCAGAGGGACCTGCCCGGGGGCGAGGTGGGGAGTCCCAGCGCGGCTAACCTGGGGCAGCTCCTGGGAAGCATCCGGCAGGTCCCTCTGGCTCCTAGGGTAGGGTCGGGTGGCTCTCTGCCCATTCCTGGTGCCTGCAAGCCCCGACCCTCGGAGCCAGAGGACCTGCCGGATGCTTCCTGGGAGCCGCCCCAGATAAGCAGCGCCGGGACTCCCCACCTTGCCCCCCGGCAGGTCCCTCTGGCTCTTAGGGTCGGGTCGGGTTGGGAGGGGGGGGCAGGGCTCTCTGTGCACTGCCGGCGCCTGCAAGCCCCGCCCTGCGGCTCCGACAGCTCCCATTGGCGCTTTTCCCGGCCAATGGGAGCCACGGAGCTTGCGCTTGTGGCGGGCGCAGCACGTGGAGACCCCTCGGCTGCCCCTGATCCTAGGAGCCGAGGGACCTGCAGCAGGAGGGGTCAGTAGGCGAGTGGGGGGTGGTGGTGAAGAGGCGAGCAGCGAGGGAGCCAGCGGCGGGTGGGTGGGTGGGCAGCGAGCCAGCAGCAGGAGGGGGTTCTCAGGGTGGGCATGGGGGTTTCTGGCAGGGGAGTGAGGTGGTGAGTGGCAGGTGGGAGGAGGCGAGCGGTGGGTGGGGGACTGAGGAGGGCCAGGGGGTGAGGAGGGGGGCGGTGGCGGGGCTGAGTGGGGAGGGGGCGGGACCTGGGGCAGAGTGGGGGCGGAGCATGGGAGGAGCGGGGGTGGACTATGGGCGGGACCGACAGCACCCCAATGTGGAGTGTCCTCTATTTTGAATGTTCAAATACGGTAACCCTAAGTGAGCTGTGTCTGGGTCATTGTTGCTAGGCAGATTTAGCACTCCACATCCAGAAGCTTCTGGAATTGGGTGTGGTAGTTTTGGGTCTGCTCCAATAGGTTCCCTGTTGCTGGGGTCAGACTCCAGGAGGGCAAGTGGTCAGGACAGCTGCCTTTTCACGTGCCCTGGCTGAGTTGGGAGAAGGTGAGCCCAGGAGCAGGCAGCAAGCTGTTGTCCCTAACTCTGAAGCATTTTGCAGCAGGTTAGGGATATTGCTAACCCTCTAAGAGGGAAGCCTGGGCAATATTAATTATAGCAAAGGGAAACTGGAAGGGAAAAATAACTTCTATTTTAATTGTATGCTTTGAATGTTGTTTTGATTTTAGCCAAACCATTCTCTAGTTAAATTGTCTCAACTCGTGCAATTCACCAACTTTTCTGTAAATGTAGTACAGTAATGGGGAAAGAGTCATTTATATTTTGCTATTCTCAGTTTTGTATTTTCTTGTAACAGGGTTTTCTTTAAATCTATACCCTTAACTGAGTGGTTGGTTAATCAGTTAGCTGACTGGCTAGCAGTGATTTCAGCAGAGGAAGAGTCTGCATGGATTCCAACTGAAGATTCCTGCAAGCAAATGGAGGGAAGATGTTTTAGACTCTGCGAACTGTATAGATTTGGTGATCAAACACTCTAAGTGAGACTTAGATGAACTAAACCTAAGGTTTTGGGAACTTTCAGTTTCTTCGCACTGTGTTTCTGTGGGGACTGAACTGTTCAGTTATACATAAATAAAGAAAAATTAAAATCTGAAGATAATGTCTGTGGATTATAAAATAGCCATGTCATGCTGTAAAAATTAGATTATTTGTTTCTTTATCATAAGATTTTATAAAGTTATTTAATTAAATTCATTTCTTTAGTTCCTTTTCAGACTTGAATGTGAGGAGGTTGACCCTGTGCAATCCTTGCTGAAAATCCTTAGAGCCTGAACTCTGGGTCTCCAGCTCCTTTTCTATGGGAGTGGTGTTTTTTTAGGCATTGGAGAAGGGCAGTGAATGAACTCTAGCCCACCCAAAGGTTACATCAGCACAGCACTGCCATGTCTGGACAGAAGGAGAACCCCAAGCATAAGATTAGAGTTATTCCACCCTCTCTGGAGGCAGAGCCGCTGTGATCTTGAAGAGGAAGCATGGAACAAAATACCTCTTCTGCCATAGTTGCCTCCACACTGCAATAAGGATACACACCGGCAACCCAGCTGATGAAAAATTTTGCAGTCTTTAAGAGAAAAGATCTCAGTCACAGTTCTTTGTGTGTTCTATGAGCCGAGCCTCCACGTGGCATCTTTATACTTGGACATTAAAGCTTCGAGAGCCGGGAATGATCTTCACAACATGTCACAGAAGTTTCCAGGTTTGAAAACATTAGCAGCGGATTCCTGGAAACAACATATAATGACTGAATTACACATAACCAATGCTAGATGGTCAGCTGTACAACTGAATGTCCTGTGGGCATGTCATAAGCCTCACACGAGGCCAACATGGTACGTGAGCAGATAAGATCTCAGAGCGCACGTTTGTCCTGACTAAATAATTCAGGACAATTCATATGATAAAAATAATCTTTCCTGAAACACTAGTGAGGCTCCATGCCAGAGTAAGGCACATATGTCAATATCATGGGTTAGGTTCAGCCTTAGCTGTTTGAAGCACTGGGGATCTCTAGACAACAATTACAGGCTACTGAAGAATGTGGAAAAAGCAGATAGGAAAGATTATCCAAGGTATTTTAAAGCCACCTGTTACAGTGGTATGTAAGTGCTTAACAGGTTAAAAGCAACAAGCACAAAAAAATTCTAATTTGCTATGAGGGACGCATCTCACTGCTGCATCTAGTAACTGGCTCCATCTACAGGCCATATTTAGTGCTGGAAATCAGCCCATCTTCACTGAGCTGACCTCCCATCACAAAGGGATCAGCACGGGGAGCCTTGATTTAAATCCACCTCTGCTTGTGGTGTACATAGAGTTTCAGGAGAGATTTCCTCAGTGCCTGTTTTTTCCATAAGTTTTCCATCATAGCCAAACACTGGGTTTTCCATAATATCAAGATGAATAAACAAGATGAAAGAAATCACTAACTCCACTCCCATGACTTAAGGAGACAGGGATAAAAACCCCAATTCTTTATTTTGTCCTTTTTTCAGTTGCTCTTGATTTATGTCACCAAGGGATCAGAATCAGACCTAACAAATGCTGACTCTAAATGCAGTTATGCCAAGTGCCTTTCAGATGATTTTCCTACAGGGACTGCCCTGGGATTCCAGAAAAACATTCTTTGAAAAACTTCAGTTTCCAGCAAATAGACTTTTAAAATCTCATTTTCACCACCCATTCACCAACCCAGAATCTAAGGAGAATCAATGAAGGCAAAGCTATAAGTTAGAGCCTTTTTCACATAGGTCTGACTGCAGAGAACAAGCATTTCTGTGACAACGGGACAAATTCTGATCTCATATCAGTGTTAATCAATGCTGACTTCAATGGAATTACTGAATTTACAGCGGAGAAACTGAGATCAGAATTTAGCCTTTTATCCAGTTCCTTCTGCTTCATGTTACAGGTCACAGTTTAAAATACTATCCCGTGATATAATAAAGACTTGTGGAAGGCCGTTTTTCTAGAGTGAATCTTATTAGAAATTATGAGCTCCGCTGTATCTCTATTGCTTTGAAAAAATGCCCATCCATTTTTTTTTTAGTTGCATCCCACTCTAACAATAAGCCAAGTCTACAGCATGTAAATATAACATTGCATTAATAGTTCTGCCTTGGAGTGTCCACACAGCATTAAGATACAATTTATGAACAGCTTGAAGTGTGATTAACAGACTCTCATCTAATTTAAGTTGTGTCATAAATACCTTCTCTCTCACACATGGACATTTTGGTCCAGATACTCAGCTGGTAAAAATTGGCAATGTACACTAGCGAAGTATTTGGCCCATTTTGTATTTCATGCTTTCAGTAGTTCCAGCTGCTGTCTAGAGGTTAGAGCAATGGGCTGGAAGTCAGAACCTGCTCAGGCAAGAAGAAGGACCCATTATCCCCATTCAGCCATGCAGGTTGAGAACAACTGAACTAGAGAATGTGTATATGTACCTGTCAAGGTTCCTCCCCCACTCTGAACTCTAGGGTACAGATGTGGGGACCTGCATGAAAAAACCCCCTAAGCTTATCTTTACCAGCTTAGGTCAAAACTTCCCCAAGGTACAAAATATTACACCCTTTATCCTTGGAATGGCCGCTACCACCACCAAACAATTACTGGTTACTGGGGAAGAGCTGTTTGGACGCGTCTGTCCCCCCAAAATACTTCCCAAAACCTTGCACCCCACTTCCTGGACAAGGTTTGGTAAAAAGCCTCACCAATTTGCCTAGGTGACTACAGACCCAGACCCTTGGATCTTAAGAACAATGAACAATCCTCCCAACACTTGCACCCCCCCCTTTCCTGGGAAATGTTGGATAAAAAGCCTCACCAATTTGCATAGGTGACCACAGACCCAAACCCTTGGATCTGAGAACAATGAAAAAGCATTCAGTTTTCTTACAAGAAGACTTTTAATAAAAATAGAAGTAAATAGAAATAAAGAAATCCCCCCTGTAAAATCAGGATGGTAGATATCTTACAGGGTAATTAGATTCAAAAACATAGAGAACCCCTCTAGGCAAAACCTTAAGTTACAAAAAAAGTACACAGACAGAAATAGTTATTCTATTCAGCACAATTCTTTTCTCAGCCATTTAAAGAAATCATAATCTAACACATACCTAGCTAGATTACTTACTAAAAGTTCTAAGACTCCATTCCTGTTCTGTCCCTGGCAAGAGCAGCACACAGACAGACACAGACCCTTTGTTTGTCTCCCTCCTCCCAGCTTTTGAAAGTATCTTGTCTCCTCATTGGTCATTTTGGTCAGGTGCCAGCGAGGTTACCTTTAGCTTCTTAACCCTTTACAGGTGAGAGGAGCTTTCCCCTGGCCAGGAGGGATTTCAAAGGGGTTTACCCTTCCCTTTATATTTATGACAGTACCCATGCCTTCTACTGGAAGAAAATCAGAGCTGCCCTAGACCGTGTGCTGCTAACAGTGGAGTCCCTGGGAAAGCTGGCACTTCTGTGTGGATCAGGTCGTGTCTGCCTCCTATTGGCCACTAGAATCCTAAGGATGCTCGCTAGACCCACTGTATATGGCCCTTGGGTCCAATCCCTCCCCCGTATCCTTGTCCTGGACAGAACACCTCTCCTCTCCTGCCTCACTCCAGGTGCCTAGAGCTCACCCAGTTCCATTCACACACTATTCGCCCCTCTTTGACTCTCTGTCCCAGGGATTGTTCCTCTTCATTCACAGGGCCCCACATTTCTTAGGGCCATCGCCCACTTCCCAGTCATCAGAAGGGCACGGCTTGAATACCTGTCCCACCAGCCCACTAGGAGTGGTCCTTCCTCAAAGGTGGTCTGACAAGCCTCACATACACTCAGGGGAGAAAACGAGCAGGGGTTCCCTGCCTCCCCCCTTGGCTGAAATAGCACTCCACGTAGTTTCACTCCATTAATGGGCACTCTCCCACCATGTCCAGGTTTTCCATATTGGTAACCTCTTACCAGGAATTCCCAGTCACCCCAAGGGGAATTTCCCCTAGATTGTGAGGCTGACTGGGGGAGGAGAGAGGTAACCCTTCTGAACCCTACATCTAGGGCTACCCCGGACCCTCTCCCATTGAGCATTTGCCCCAGCCTCCCCAGGTTGGGCCTCTTCTTCTGACACTTCCAATCTAGCATGCTGCTCAGCTGCCTTCGCCTTTGTAGGCCTCTGCTCTCTCCACCACTTCATCCACACACAATGGCCAAAAATGCTTTACCCAGCTTTGGGCTCCCACAGACAGGATCTGCAAAAATTGTCCCAGAACCACCTGGTCCATGGTTCTCTCTACAGAGCACATCAGGACACAACTGACGGGTAGTGAGGTCCCGCAGCTGCTGGGCTACTAGACATGGATGCGCTCCCCATGGAAATGTCTCAAGCAGGGACAGGTGACAATACGCCTCCAGAGTCAGTCCCAGCCTGTCTAAAATGGCTGGGGGGTTTTTCAGGGCACGAGCCAGATTGCTTGTTGCTCAAGGCTCATTATGCTGCCTGGGCCTATCCCATCAGAAAAGGGGCCAACCTGGCCACCCAAGTCAACTCTTTCCAGTCAGAAGCACTGGCCATTTGCTCAAAGATAGTGAGGAAAGCCTCAGGGTCACTTTCTAGACCCAACTTCACCAACCCAGGGCCAGGCCTACCTGAGCTTCCCTGTCTAGGCTCAACAAGACTCTCTGGAGCCCACTTCCAAAGTGCATCAGAAACCGCTTCTGTTGCTGGCCCTCTGGGAGAATTGCCTGGGGCTTTGATTCTGGTGTTCCTGTTGGTGCTGCTACACCACCTCCATCGGGCAGAGAACATCCTCCATCTTTTCCCTTTCACATTAGAAAAAAAAAACAAAAAACACAAAGGGGGACCCCACCAGACGTTTCCCTCTCCCCTGCCCCGGCTCAGCTGTCACTTCTGCAGCAGTCTTTTCCATAGCTGCTTTTGTTTTCTCTTCTGCTGCCTCAATTTCCCCTGAGTTCTGGAGGTCAGTCACGTGCTCGTGTTCTCCACCACTTGTAGGGCTGCTGGCCTGTCTCCCCAGCTTAGGGATGAGTCACACTATGCCCACAGGATGTCCAGCCCGTCCATCAGGGCAAGTTTTAATCTTCTACAACAACAAAAACCCCTCACAAATAAAGCAGGCTGCAGGGACTCAGAGGCCTCTCCCCTAGTCTCTCTTCTCCAGGGCCTGCCATAGGAGCTAACCACCTTCCTGCAGCCTGCTCCATCTGACATCTCTTAGACCCTTGGATAAAACATCTGAGCCCTTCCCAGCTAGGCCTGACAATCCAGTAGGGCTAGCTAGCACCAAGCTCCCTGGTTTTTAAAGGTGTGGATGACCCTGTTTCTGGGAGATTTCTGCTGGTCAGTCTAGCAACTGGAGCCTATCTTTGTGTGTTCTATTTACTGATCCAGCTGCATTCTTGCCTTCTAGTCATACCCACATCCTAGCTGTTAGTTACATGGAGTCTTTCTGAAATAGATCCGGATATTGAAAATATATTGACAGTGCTCAAAACTACACTCACGTTACAAGTATAGTGTGCTTACTAATAGCGCTAATGCCGACATCTCAACATTTCATAGCCCTTAAGGCCAGAAGGGACCATTGGACCATCTACTCTGACTTCCTGTATTTCACAGATTATAGAATTCTGTCAAGTTACTCACTGTTTGAGACCAAGAACCTGTATTTGACTAAATCATATCTTGCAGAAAGGCATCCAGTCTTGATCTGAAGACTTCAAGAGCTTGAGAACCCACCACTTCCCCTGGTAGTCTATACCAGTGGTTAATCATCCTCACTCTTAAAAAGTTGTGCCTTATTTATAATTTGAATTTGTCTGGCTTCAGCTTCCAGCCATTGGTTTTTCTTATGCTGTTCTCTGCTAGATTAAAATAGTCCTTTGATGACCTGGTATTGGCTCTCCACATGGTACTTATACAGCATAATCAAGTCATCACTCGCTCTTCTTTTTGATAAGCTAAAACGACTGAGCTTGTGAAGTCTCTCACTGGTATGCATTTTCTCCCCTAGCTTTGGAATTGTTTTTCTGGCTCTCCTGGCTATTTGGGGTAAATAGCACTGACAGGAATATGGAACTGACCTTACCAGTTATGAGATACCTTTCTCCACATAGTTCAGCAAGGTGCCCAGAGTTTTTGAGTTGACTGTAGTGCTGATGGAAGGTCCCGGACCAACAGCCTTGGAGCTGAATGGGCAGTAGCAATGCCATCCTGCCCCATCCCTGAATCCCAAAGAGAAGGGCTGATAGGGCAGCTTGGCCTTCATACTCCATTCAGCCCCTAGTTTCTCTACCAACAGCCCCCGCAGGAGTGACAAATAGCGCTCATTGTGGTGGTGGGTTTGTGACATTTGCCCACTAAGAACTGGGTTGCCACTCACTACATTCACTTAGTCCTCTGATTAGCCATCAACTGCTAACCGGTTCAGATCACTACTAAATGGCATCCTCAGGGGCAGTTAATATGTGTAAAAGCCCTCTGAGGGCAGTGTCTTTATCTTCATTGCAAACACGTTCCATTGAATTGCTTTATGTGGCGCATTCCTGTTTTTTACAGTAGGTGGCAGCACCATTCCAAAGCGGCTGGGAGTAGATTCAGCAAAATTCAAAGTGGAAAACAGATGTAAATTTTTATCCGGGAGGGTAATTAACCATTGGAACAGCTTCCCAAGGGATGTGAGAAATCTGCAATCCCTTGGGGTCTTTTATAAAAGTCCAGCACTAGTGCAATTGTTGAACTCAAAGCAGGGATGTCTGGGAGCAGTTCTCTGGCCTGTGCTATGTGGTGGTCAGTAGGGTCCCTTCTGGCCATGGAAAGCAAAGTTAATGGGAATAGGTGAGAATGTTCGGGGAGGGAATTGCAGAGACTCCTTGTGGAACACAAACAGGATACAAAGTCCTAGATAAACCAGCGCTGGTTCCCCCTTTTCCTGTGTGGGGAGCAAAGCACTCTTACATAGTTTTGAATCAAGTTACTTACAGGGTACGGGCCATGCCCTCAGCTGGTACAGCCTATGAAGGGCATGCAGAAAAGTTACAAATACTTTCTTTACCAAAAAATTTGGAAAACCGCCTGCCCTCACGTCCCTTCTGCATCTGAGGTCAGGGTCCTGGGTCCCCCACGTGGAGGTGATGACAACAAAGTCTCCTCAAGCCGTGGAAGGGGGGAGCAGTATCTGACTGTTACGGGGGCACTCAGAGAACGGGGTTGTAGTCATACAGTTAGGCAGGTAAAGCAAAGGAGAAACTTCTTGTGATACGGGCATCTCTGGTCACAAGGGCTTAATACTTTGTGTTTTCAAATATTTTTGGTCATTTTAAAGTCTGCCCCTTCGTTTCTCACTCACTGATCCGGTATGTTAAATAGTGTATTTCAAACAGAGATGGCAAGATGAGGGACAGATTCAGATCCATACTCTGGGGGAGTCTGGATTTGGGGTCCTGTTGTTACCCAATATAAAAATGGACCTTAGGTCAGCTTGGAATCCAAGCGTTTGGGGTGGGTGGAAAGGCTTATTTTGAAACATTGCCGCTCTTATTTTGAAACATTGCAGGTCACTTTTTAGAAAGTAACCTACAGTGATATTTTAAAAATTGGGTTTATGTCCTTTCTTGTTTTTTTTACTGTGGACAAAAAAAGACCTGAACAGTGTTTGAGGGCCTTCTTACTTTGGACCTTGTCTACACACAAGTTTTGCACTGGTATAGCTCTGTTGGTTAGGAGTTGATTTTTCCTGCACAGGAATAGCTCTCCTGGCATTAAGCATTTATACCAATTGTGACAGGGGCGGGCCAGATGTCTATAAGAGTAAATTTTTTTTTTGAAGCAAAAAAAGGTGTTTTTTCATTTGCATAACACACTTACACATTGCATATGCTGTTTTGTTTTGTAACACAGCAACCAATAACAATTGTTTTCTCATTAGCTTCAGGGGAGGGAAGTGTTCAAGCTTGCTTAGGCCCAGAGCGGGGGGCTTCCTCGACTCTTGTGGTCTTCCACCCTTCCGAGTTACCTGGTGGTCCAGAGCGAGGGGGCTTCATCGACTCTCGAGGTCTGCCACCCCCTCGAGTTACCTGGTGCCATGCCCAAGTGTCACCAACCATTCCCTCCTCTGAAAGCACCCAAAAGGGGCAGGCTGTGGGGTGGACAACCTGGAGGGGGGGGCACATGCACCCATGTGTGAAAGGACCCCTCTAAGGTGGTGGTGTCCGCAGCAGCAATGGCTGGGGCTGGGGTCCCTTACTCTCTCCCCCAATCAAAGGGTCAAAACAAAGGGAGCCGGACGGAGACACCGAGCAGAGAGCCTTGGACAGCACCCACTGCTCCTCAAAAGCATCAAGGGAGTCGGTGGACGCCACCCAGAGGAACTCCGCCCGGACACGTGAACGGATCGAGGATCGGAAAACGGCCCCACAGTCACAGGAAACTCCATCGGCCAACCTCCTCTCTCTGGTTTTATAGATGGCCGTTTTAGCCAGGACTAGGAAATCCCGCGACTTTGTGAGGCCGCGGATGGGGAGTGCATAAATAAAAAGGTGAGGGGAAAAATGCAACCAAAAACATAATAAAAGATTTGTGAGGAGCCGGAACAGGGGCTGCAGCCTGGCGCACTCCAAATATACGTGCGCCAGGGTTTCCCTGACACCGCAAAAGGGACAAGTATCTGGGATGGGGTTGAACCGCGCCAAGGACGTGCCCGTGCTCACAGCTCCGTGAAGGAGCCGTCAACTGATGTCCCCGATGGGCCTCAGAACCAAGGTGGAATATAGGGTGGCCCACCGGGGCTGCTCACCCTCCAAAGGTGGCAGAAGGTCTCGCCACTGTGTGTCGGGGCAGGACACTAAGGTGAGGGCGTGAAGGGTGTGGAGCACGAGCGTGTATAGATGTTTCCTTGGCACGGTTTGGAAGCATACCGGCTACAGTTCATGCAGCTGGCTCGCCGTAAAGGAGTGAGGGGGTCGATTGGGTCTATGGGGCAGGGGTCCAATTAAAAGGTCCGGCAGACCTGGGGTAGAGGATGGGCGGGGCGTGCCTTCGAGCAGGACCAGATCGAGGTAAGCTCTAGCAGCGGGCGGCAAAGCGGCCTTCACCTCCTGAAGTACGCGCCGGGGGGTACGAGGTCTGGGGAGCCCCATGCGCCGAGTGAGCGTCAGGGGATCCAGCCAGTTTCCCTGGTCGTAGTCCAGGAGGTCTCCGACTCTCGTGACTTCTGCCAGGATCAAGCTCTGGCGCACCGAGCGGGACTCCACCACCTGCACACAGAGCTGCAGCGCAAGAAGGCATGCGCCAGTATGCTCCACGCCGAACTGCCTGCACTATAAAGGAGCCTCTGTAGGGCCTGGAGGTGGAAGACGCAGACCTGAGTGTGGAGACACTTCAGGCCCTGTCCTCCTTCCTTCAGGGATAGATGAAGAACCCCTACAGGGGCCCAGTGCAGTCCTGACGAAAAGAACCCCAGAATTGATGTCCGGAGGTTGGTCAGGAAACCTGGGGCCGGGACCAGGGTGTTGAGCTGGTACCAGAGCGTGGACAGGACTAGTTGATTAAGCACCAGCGCTCTCCCACGAAGGGAGAGACATCGGAGTAGCCTCGTCCATTTCCGGAGCTGCTTTATCACCCCGCCCTCTAAATTTTCCCAGTTCTCCGGCAGAGAGGGATGCGTGGCAGAAAGATAAACGCCGAGGTAGAGCAGCGGACCCGCACTCCACCGGATGGTCTGAAGCGCGGGTGGGAGGGAGCTCGCCTGCCACCAGTCTCCTACCGCCAAGCCAGAGCTCTTGACCCAGTTGACCCGGGCAGAGGAGGCTGCCGAATAAATGGCCTGGCAAGCCTCCACCCGCGCTAAGTCGCCCGAGTCCTGGACCATGAGGAGCACGTCATCGGCGTACGCCGACAGGACCAGCCGCAGCTCCGGCTCCCGCAGCACCAACCCTGTCAACCTCCTTCGGAGGAGACCGAGGAAGGGCTCGATTGCCAGAGCGTACAGCTGGCCCAAGAGGGGGCACCCCTGCCGTACTCCTCGCCCGAAGCTGACCGGTTCGGTCAGGGTCCAGTTGAGCTTAACCAGACACTGCAGAGGCACACAGCACCCGGAGAAAACCCACAAACTGGGGTCTGAAGCCAAACGCTCACAGAGTGTTCAGGAGGTACCCGTGGTCCACCTTATCGAACGCCTTCTCCTGATCTCGGGACAGGAGGGCGAACGACAGACCTTCTCTACGCCCGAGTTCCAAAAGGTCCCGAACCAGAAATAGGTTATCAAAGATACTGCGGTCCGGGACGGTGTAGGTCTGGTCTGGTCGGATCACGTCCACCAGCACAGTCCCTAGCCGCAGCGAGATTGCTTTCGCTACGATTTTGTAGTCCGTGCTGAGGAGCGAGACGGGACGCCAATTTCGTAAATCGCGGAGGTCCCCCTTCTTTGGCAATAAGGCGAGCACCGCTCGCCTGCACGAAAGAGGGGGACCCCACTCTGCAGAGACTCGGCCCAGAGGGTGACTAGGTCTGGGCCAAGGACGTCCCAAACCACGCAGTAGAACTCCACGGTCAGCCCGTCCATGCCTGGAGACTAATTAGTGGGCATACGACGGAGGGCTTCCGGAGAACTCGGCCAGAGTGAGAGGCAGCTCTAGCCGGTCTCGGTCGCTCGCGCTGACCGTAGGGAGCTCCTCCCAGAGCACTCTGCAAGCACCAGGGTCAGTTGGATCTGGGGAGAAAAGACTTGCATAGAAGGCTTGGGCCCTCCCACACATCTCCACCGGTTCCGTGAGGGGGGTGCCGTCTTCTGCCAGGAAGCAGGTGACGTGTTTCTTGGTCCCCCTAATTTTCTCCAGGGCATAGAAGAAGCGAGAGCCGCAATCCATCTCCCGAAGGAGGAGGATCATAGAATCATAGAATCATAGAATATAAGGGTTGGAAGGGACCCCAGAAGGTCATCTAGTCCAACCCCCTGCTCGAAGCAGGACCAATTCCCAGTTAAATCATCCCAGCCAGGGCTTTGTCAAGCCTGACCTTAAAAACCTCTAAGGAAGGAGATTCTACCACCTCCCTAGGTAACGCATTCCAGTGTTTCACGACCCTCTTAGTGAAAAAGTTTTTCCTAATATCCAATCTAAACCTCCCCCACTGCAGCTTGAGACCATTACTCCTCGTTCTGTCATCTGATACCATTGAGAACAGTCTAGAGCCATCCTCTTTGGAACCCCCTTTCAGGTAGTTGAAAGCAGCTATCAAATCCCCCCTCATTCTTCTCTTCTGCAGGCTAAACAATCCCAGCTCCCTCAGCCTCTCCTCATAACTCATGTGTTCCAGACCCCTAATCATTTTTGTTGCCCTTCGCTGGACTCTCTCCAATTTATCCACATCCTTCTTGAAGTGTGGGGCCCAAAACTGGACACAGTACTCCAGATGAGGCCTCACTAATGTCGAATAGAGGGGAACGATCACGTCCCTCGATCTGCTCGCTATGCCCCTACTTATACATCCCAAAATGCCATTGGCCTTCTTGGCAACAAGGGCACACTGCTGACTCATATCCAGCTTCTCGTCCACTGTCACCCCTAGGTCCTTTTCCGCAGAACTGCTGCCTAGCCATTCGGTCCCTAGTCTGTAGCTGTGCATTGGGTTCTTCCGTCCTAAGTGCAGGACCCTGCACTTATCCTTATTGAACCTCATCAGATTTCTTTTGGCCCAATCCTCCAATTTGTCTAGGTCCTTCTGTATCCTATCCCTCCCCTCCAGCGTATCTACCACTCCTCCCAGTTTAGTATCATCCGCAAATTTGCTGAGAGTGCAATCCACACCATCCTCCAGATCATTTATGAAGATATTGAACAAAACCGGCCCCAGGACCGACCCTTGGGGCACTCCACTTGATACCGGCTGCCAACTAGACATGGAGCCATTGATAACTACCCGTTGAGCCCGACAATCTAGCCAGCTTTCTACCCACCTTGTAGTGCATTCATCCAGCCCATACTTCCTTAACTTGCTGACAAGAATACTGTGGGAGACCGTGTCAAAAGCTTTGCTAAAGTCAAGAAACAATACATCCACTGCTTTCCCTTCATCCACAGAACCAGTAATCTCATCATAGAAGGCGATTAGATTAGTCAGGCATGACCTTCCCTTGGTGAATCCATGCTGGCTGTTCCTGATCACTTTCCTCTCATGCAAGTGCTTCAGGATTGATTCTTTGAGGACCTGCTCCATGATTTTTCCAGGGACTGAAGTGAGGCTGACTGGCCTGTAGTTCCCAGGATCCTCCTCCTTCCCTTTTTTAAAGATTGGCACTACATTAGCCTTTTTCCAGTCATCCGGGACTTCCCCGGTTCGCCACGAGTTTTCAAGGATGCGGGATCGAACAAAGGTGCCCCGGGCCCAATGGTGCTCAAGGGCCCGGAGCTCCTCCCGCTTCTCCTGGCACGCTCCACAGAGGAGCGGGTCCTCGGGGCTGGCTCCCAGACACCTCTCCAGCTCTAAGACCTCCCGTTCCAACTGCTCTATCACCGCATTTCTCCGTCGGCTGGTGCCCCGGTTGTAGTCGCAGCAGAAAAGCCTGGCGCGCACCTTCCCCACCATCCCTGCGCCGAGGGAAAGGCACGCCGCTGCCCTCGCCAGGCCAGCCAGAATTCCCAGAAAGACGTCACGAAGCCCTCATCCTCCAACAGGCTGTTGTTAAAATGCCAGTAGGCCAGCCCCGGCCTCTCCGCACAGAGGGAGGCTGTCATGGTGGCTAGATGATGGTCAGAAAATGGGGCCAGCTGAATGCTGGAGGAGTGGGCTCGTGAGAGATGGAAGTGTGATAAATAAATGCGGTCCAACCGGAAGTGGCTCGACCAATGGGCTTCCATCCGGACAAAGGTGAACGTGGAAGTGTCATCCGGGTGGTGGTCGCGCCAGATGTCCACTAGGGAGCGATGTTCGACCATCTCCCGGAGGATGTCCACGGCGGCCGGGCTCTGCTCGGTCCCCGAGCGGTCCTGTTCCTCAAGGGTGGTATTAAAGTCCCCTCCCAGGACCAGGAACTCGTGAAAATCTAAGGTGCCGAGGAAGGCGGACGCCCGCTGGTAGAATTGCAGCCGCTCCAGGCCCGATGTCGGGGCATAGACGTTAATGAGGTTAACCACGAGCCCCTCCATACGGACCTGGAGATGCAGCAGGCGACCCAGCATGGCCTCGGCGACCCCTAGCACCTTGGGCCGTAGGTCGGGGGAGAACAGGGTCGCCACTCCAGCCTGTCGAACTGTGGCATGGCTAAAGTAGACCCTGTCCCCCCACTCCAGCCGTCAACTGTCTTTGGCGGTTGGGTCCGTATGGGTCTCCTGCAGGAAAACCACAGAGTACCCTCCCTCCCGAAGGAAGGAGAGCACCTGGGACCTGCGGAGAGCCATCCTACAACCCCGGGTGTTCAACGTTGCAATGGTGAGAGATGTCATGGGGAGGGTCGGGGGGGTCCTCACTGGCAGGGAAGCTCACATCTCCCAGCGGGCCGCGCAGCAGTCCATGACCCATTCTGCAGGTGAGTAATTGTTCACGGAAGACGCGGACCCGCCAGTAGGCCGCGGCATCCTGCTTCCCCGTCCTTTTACCTTCCCCCATGAGGGCCCTTGTGGCCTGGAGGATTTAAGAAAAGTCCCCCCCATCGCTGGAAAGCAAGTTGTACCTTGTTGCGGGAGCCACGGACATCCTCTAAAAACTTCCGCAGCTCTTCTCGCAGCTCATGGGCGGGGTGGGGTTACGGTTTCCCGGTTGTTCCCCAGCGGTGCCCTTGGTGCAGCCCTGTGGTCCACTAAAATGGACAAGCAGGGTGCGGACCCCCGATGGGGTGCCTGATGGGCTGGAGTTTCTAGGTCCACCTCAAGCTCTAGGGCGATAGGGGCGGTGGAGGGAAAATAGCAGCTCCTAATGGGTTGGGGCAAGAGAACACAAAGGCTGCTCCCTGGGGGTCATCAGTTGGGAAAGGGAAGGAAACAGCCCCGGGGGCGGCAATGACATTGGAGGAGGTAAACTGGATGGGGTAGGGGCAGGAGCAGAGGCGAGGTTCTGGGTTTCGGGAGGCAAGCAGCTAGATGGTGGTGCCTCCCGATCAGGCTCAAGGGTTAAGGGGGTGGGGAGGAAACTCTCAGTGACACTGGGCGCGCGCTCTGTGGTGGATTTAGCAGCCACAGCATCAGGAGGTGGATTATCTTCTGTAGGGCCCCCGCCCGTGAAGGAAGTCGATTGCTCCGCACCAACGGGGGGTGCCCCTGGCGACTCATGCCCTGACCACGTGGCACTGGCTGTCACCTGAGCAGGCTCGGTGGTCGTCAGCGGGGTGCCATCAGTGGCTGGGTTGGTGGAGGAGTCCAGGGGCTCCTCGGAGGTGGGAGCGGAAGCAGCAGTTAAAGGGAGGGAGCATGGGGAAAAGAGGGATAGAGTGAGGTCGCCCAGATCGAGTTTTGCTGGCAAAAGGTAGTCCAACCCTGGGCGACCGGGGTCAGATCTAAGGCCTCGATCTCCTCAAACATGGAGAAGAGGACACTTTCCGCCGCCCCGGGGTTCTCCCCGCCAGCACCCGCCACAACGGTTGCCTCGGGGTTCACGGGGGCTTCGGGTAGCGTCAGGACAGAAGAGGCTTCCTCAAGGGTCTCGGAGGGGAGGGTCTCCCGTGGAGGGGAGACACTACCCTCCCGTGCTGCCACGTCTTTCCCGGCTGACACCAGTGGATGGGACACACTCGTGGGCAAAGCGGAAGGTTCGGCATCGGTGCCCTCCTTCCTGGGCTTCTGGGTGGCCTCCGCCTCGGGCAGTTGCTCAAGCTACAATTGTGGATGCTCTGCTGGGCTCCGAAGATAACAAGATGGCCGCCTCAAAGAGTGCTGAGTTGGCATGACCCAGACCGATTCAAACCTTGCTGTCAGTTACAGGAACCACGAAGGACTGCTTGTGCCAACAGTGAGTGCTCATTACCTCTGGGGGGAATCGCATCATTCTGGGGGATTGGACAGGGGGTTTAGGCAGGTTAGTTCAATTTAGCAGAAACATCCCATTAAATGTGCTCATCCCCACAGTCTCAGGCTGCCTCCTCTGTATCAAAAGCCCCAGCTGTCAAACTCTCCCCTGAAAACTTTTGCAAGGCAGGTATGTTTGGTCACTACAAAATTCCGCATTGAACATCCAACAGAAACCTCCACAGAATCCCCAGCCTTCTGCACTGGAGTGCTGCAGCATCCAGAGACCTCGCTGCAGGTACATGTGGCCTTGATAATAAATGTTCTGGTTTTGTGTGCGATCAGCTCACCCTCTATTGGCAGGCCTACAGAAGGTACCTCGACACAGCGGCTGGGAAAATGATTCCCAGCTCAGGTAGACATACACATGCTAGCTCCGTTTGAGCCAGTGTGCAAAAAATAGCCTTACGACTAGACAGTACAGGTGGCTGCTTGGGCTTGCTGGCAGAGTACAATCCCACCCAATCCCCTGGTATGGATTTAGGTGGCTAGCCCAAGCCACTGCCCATGCTGTTGTTGCCACGTTGCTATTTTTAGCCCACTGACTTGAGCAGAGCTTGCACCTGTATGTCTGTACAAGCTGGGAATCACTCTCATAGTTACTCTGTAGACATACTCAGAGAGGCTAAGGGACTTTAGCTTGTATAAAGAATAAGAGCTCAGATCATGTGGTTGAAGGCTTGGATGTAGAAAGTCTGTCCCAGCTCTTCTGGTGGGTGAGGTTTATCCAGCAATTGGATCAGTCATCTGCAGCACATGGATTCATTACCAGTAATTAATCTGTTCAACTCCCAGCAGATTGTGGGGGTAGGGAAGCAGGGAGAACACGACCCAGTTAAGGTCATAAAGCTGCAGCTGGGAGGCAAAATTCACCTTGCTGTGGTGAATTTAGGAACTGATCATGCAATCCACAGAAAGAAGATAATCAAAATTTCTAAGATATACAGGTTGCTGAATGCTTCGAGCCTTGGAATGGAGTATAGAGGGGAAGGGGAAGAATTCATCTTGACTTCTGCCGCTCACAGATAAACCACTGATCAAGCATACAGAGACACCGGCACACCCCCTTCCTTCGTCCAGTTGCATAAATCCTGGAACTTTGCTCTAAAATATGGTCATCTCTTAACAAGGTCATTCATAATGCAGTAGTTGTGTTCACGTACCCGCTTCAGACTAGAGTTGGCTTTGCTTCTTAATGCAGTAAAAAATGAAGACAAAACAGTGCTGGCATCCATTAAACAGTGCTGGCTCCAGAACCTCTCTTTAAATACACTACAGTATACAACGTCTTATCGAACAGGCTTGTCAACAGGAGATTCAGTTCTGTGGACACTTGGATTCTTCTATCTAAGTAGCGATATGGCCCCCTTGTCTATAGTATCTGAATGCTCTACAACTGTGTGATGTATGTATCCTCACCACACCCCTGGGAGGTAGGGCAGTGCCGTTATGCCCATCCGACAGATGGGGAACTGTGGTACAGCAAGACTAATGGCACATCTACGCTGAAAATGCTGCATCAGTGCAGCTGTGCCAATCCACTTTCCCAAGAGGCAGTAGCTATGTTGGCAGGAGAAGCTCTCCTGCCGACATAACCCTGTCTACACCAGAGGGGTTAGGGTCAGTATAGGTCACCTGTTACTGAGCAACACAGTTATATCGATACAGTTCTGCAGAGTAGACCAGACCTAAGTGACTTGCCCAAGGTCACACAAAGTCCATGGTGGAAGAGGGAATTGAACCCAGGTCTGCTGCACCCTGAACGGTGCCTTTAACCACTGTGGCAGCCTTCCTTCCTAGCGCCCACTAGCCTTTCTTCACTTTATATACATTTAGCACTGATATTTACTAAAAGAAAGAGGCACTTTTCAAAGTGTTTGCGGACTGGCAGCTTCTGCCATCAGATAATGCAACACAGACACATTCATCATTTACACCAAAATCCTTAGAACACACATTTCTTAACTCGTCTGCTGAACAGATCAGAATGTGTCAGAAGAGATTGTTGTCGACGACCTGGCGTAAACAACCAGTCCTGTGGATTTCTTCTCCAGGTACTTATGTGGCCCCATCAGTAGGGCAGTTGAGCACCTCACAAACTGATTTATCCTCACAGAAGTGGAAGGGAGGCACAGAGAGACTAAGTGATTTGCCCAAAGTCACACAGTAAGTCTATGGCAGAGTCAGAAATTGAATCCTGTACACCTGAGTCTCAGTGCAGTACCTTAAGCACAAGATCATCCTCATTTTCTTATGGGGAAGGCAGTTTGTTTCCTTTGTGCAATGCACATGGTTGTGAGTTTCTTTGGCACAGTCACAGAGAGCAGCATGCACTATGTAGCAAGGGCCAAGGGGGAATTTGATACTGATTCCCTAGGTCCATTTCCTCCTTCTGGTAGAGAGGAAACAGGATTCTCCGTTCCTGTGAATAACCCCTCAGAAATCACTCGGAGGGAAGGGAAAGGTTCAACAGCCAACACTCCACTCCTCTGGACACAGAGATCTGACTTGACATGCAGAATCGATTTCAACTGCATAAGATTTATTAATTACACTTCTGTGTGGACTGATCCTGCATATGATGAATGGTGTCACAGGATTGGGCCCACATAGTCCTCAGTGCTCAACTGGTATTATTTAGGGCTGTCAAGCGATTAAAAAAAAAAAGATTAATCACACTGTTAAACAATAGAGTACCATTTATTTAAATATTTTTGGATGCTTTCTACGTTTTCATATATATAGATTAATTACAACGCAGAATATAAAATGTACAGTACTCACTTTATTTTTTATTACAAATACGTGCACTGTAAAAAACAAAGTAGTATTTTTAAATTCACCTAATACAAGTACTGTAGTGCAATCTCGATCATGAAAGTTGAAGTTACAAATGTAGAATTATGTACCAAAAAACCTGCATTCAAAAATAAAACAATGTAAAACTTTAGAGCCTACATGTCCTATTTCTTGTTTAGCCAATCGCTCAGACAAACAAGTTTGTTTACATTTGCAGGAGATAATGCTGCCTGCTTCCTATTCACAGTGTCACCTGAAAGTGAGAACAGGTGTTCGCATGGCACTGTTGTAGCCGGCATCGCAAGATATTTACATTCCAGATGCGCTAAAGATTCATATGTCTCTTCATGCTTCAACCACCATTCCAGAGAATGTGTCCATGCTGATGATGGGTTCTGCTTGGTAACAATCCAAAGCAGTGCGGACTGATGCATGTTCATTTTCGTCATCTGAGTCAGATGACGCCAGCAGAAGGTTGATTTTCTTTTTTGGTGGTTCGAGTTCTGTAGTTCCTGCATCGGAGTGTTGCTCTTTTAAGATTTCTGAAAGCATGCTCCACACCCCGTCCCTCTCAGATTTTGGAAGGCACTTCAGATTCTTAAACCTTGGGTCAAGTGCTGTAGCTATCTTTAGAAATCTCACATTGGTACCTTTGCCTTTTGTCAAATCTGCAGTGAAAGTGTTCTTAAAACGAACATGTGCTGAGTCATCACGAGAGACGGCTATAACATGAAATATATGGCAGAACGAGTAAAACAGAGCTGGGGATAAGTTCAGTCACAAATTTAATTAACACTTTTTTTTAAATCGAGCATCATCAGTATGGAAGTATGTCTTCTGAAATGGTGGCCAAAGCACGAAGGGGCATACGAATATTTTACATATCTGGCACGCAAATACCTTGCAATGCCGGCTACAAAAGCCCCATGTGAATGCCGGTTCTCACTTTCTGGTGACATTGTAAATAAGAAGCAGGCAGCATTATCTCCCATAAATGTAAACAAACTTGTTTGTCTTAGCAATAGGCTGAAGAAGAAGTAGGACTGAGTGGACTTGAAGGCTCTAAAGTTTTGCATTGTTTTCTTTTTGAGTGCAGGTATTTAACCAAAAAAACCCCTACATTTGTAAGTTGCACTTTCACAAAAAAAAGAGATTGCATTATGATTCTTGTATGAGGTGAACTGAAAAATACTATTTCTTTTGTTTATCATTTTTACAGTGCAAATATTTGTAATAAAAAATATTATAAAGTGAGCACTGTGCACTTGGTATTCTGTGTTGCAATTGAAATCAATATATTTGAAAACGTAGAAAAACCATCCAAAATATTTAATACATTTCAATTGGTATCTATTGTTGAACAGTGTGATTAATCATGCTTAATTTTTTTGAGTTAATCACATGAGTTAACTGCGATTAATCAACAGCCGTAGTAGTATTTACATTCAGAATAAGGAGCCAGTCGGCAGGGCAGGCCAATGAGGACAATCTGTCCAAACCCAGGTCAAATGAAGTTTTTACTGGAGGATAGAGGAAAAAATACAATATTTATGCTGCTTTCTCTTCCTGTTTTACTTTCACACATCTCTGCAACTTTCCGTTTCCACGTACAAGCACAAATCCCCACCTTCCATGAGAATAGCTATGCTTGCAGTATTTCCAGTGCCACCGAAATGAGGAAGCTTCAAAAGTCTCTCAGAAAAGCCTGCTGCCAGACAACTTTCACACCAATGTGATTTAGGAAGTACCTTATCTTCTCGCACATGACTGCTGGCCTTTCTGAAAACATCCACCCAATGGGCAGCGGCAGTCAAAAAAGCGAACAGAAAGTTGGGAATCGTTACAAAAGGGATAGATAATGAGACAGAAAATATCACCTTGCCTCTCTATAAATCCATGGCACGCCCACATCTTGAATTCTACGTGCAGATGCGGTCGCTCCATCTAAAAAAAAAAAAAAGATATTGGAATTACAAAACGTTCATAAAAGGGCAACAAAAATTATTAGGGGTATGGAATGGCCTCATCCCCAGCCAGGCTGCCTCAGGCAGCTGCCGGGCAGCTCTGCAGAGCAGTGACCGGGAGGGGTCAGCATTAAAAGCTGCTCCCTGCCCAGGCTCCTGCCCACCAGGGAGAGCGGCAGAATGTGCTGGGGGGTGGGGTGGGGACCAGGTGCAGCGGGAGAATAATGCACCGCCTCCCCCCGACAGGTAACATGGGGCATGGAGAGCATGGTGGCCCTGGGTTGGGCAGGGGATGACGTGACCTGCCCTTTAGATCGTGCCCCTCCCACTGTGGGGAGGCACCAGTTGTATATGGGGCACCCTCAGGGGAGGGGTCCTAGGAGAGAGCAGGGGGGTCAAGCACCCCACGGGAAATCTGGAAGTTGGCGCCTATGCTCTTTGGCACGCGCAGGGTGGTAGCCAATCTTTCATGTCTTCAGAACAAAGTTCTTTGCCATGGTAAAGAGCTGCCCTTTGAGTCAGACTCCTAACCTATTAATGGATTTTAAACAGGTCCAATGTCTGGCACTTGCAAGGCCTGATGGGCAAACATACCTCATTCCAAGGATCTAAATCTAATCTAGCTTTAGTCTGGACCCACTCCAGTGCTCTAGAACATTTAGGCTTGGAATGTAGTGTGTAATGGACAGTTTAAGTATATTTGTTGCATGTCACAGCAAGGGGTCAGACCTGGTCTCCGACTGAGGGAGTCTGATTGGCCCCTTATACCGTGATCATGTCTGGTGTGTCTACAGCACCTGGATACATTCCACTGAAAGGCTTTTTCAGCCTGTCTCCAGAAGGGTTGAGAACATAAGAACGGCCATACTGCCCAATGTCCAGAAGTCCATCTAGACCAATATCCTATCTTCCGACAGTGGCCAATGCCAAGTGCCCCAGAGGGAATGAACAGAACAGGTAAGCATCAAGTGATCCATGCCCTGTCGCCCATTCCCAGCTTCTGACAGACAGAGGTTAGGGACCCCATCCCAGCCCATCCTGACTAATAGCCATTGATGGACCTATCCTCCATGAACTTATCTAGTTCTTTTTTGAGCCCTGTTATAGTCTGGCCTTCACAACATCCTCTGACAAAGGTTCCATAATTCCTTTTGTTTTAAACCTGCTGCCTATTAAGTTCATTTGGTGATCCCCAGTTATTGTGTCATGAGAACGAGTAAATAACACTTCCTTATTTACTTTCTCCACACCAGTCATGATTTTATAGACCTCTATCATATCCCCCCTTAGTTGTCTCTTTTCCAAGCTGAAAAGTCCCAGTCTCATTAATCTCTCCCCATATGGAAGCTGTTCCATACCCCTAATAATTTTTGTTACCCTTTTATGAACGTTTTGCAATTCCAATATATTTCTTTTTTTTTTTTTTTTTTTTTTTTTTTTTGAGATGGAGCAACCGCATCTGCACGCAGAATTCAAGATGTGGGCATGCCATGGATTTATAGAGAGGCAAGGTGATATTTTCTGTCTCATTATCTATCCCTTTTGTAACGATTCCCAACATTCTGTTCGCTTTTTTGACTGCCGCTGCCCATTGGGTGGATGTTTTCAGAGAGGCCAGCAGCCATGTGTGAGGGCTGGGAGAAGATAAGGTACTTCCTAAATCACATTGGTGTGGAAGTTGTCTGGCAGCAGGCTTTTCTGAGAGACTTTTGAAGCTTCCTCATTTCGGTGGCACTGGAAATACTGCAAGCATAGCTATTCTCATGGAAGGTGGGGACTTGTGCTTGTATGTGGAAACAGAAAGTTGCAGAGATGTGTGAAAGTAAAACGGGAAGAGAAAGCAGCATAAACTATTGTATTTTTTCCTCTAACCTCATTTGACCTGGGTTTGGACGGATTGTCCCCATTGGCCTGCCCTGCTGACTGGCTCCTTATTCTGAATGTAAATACTACTATGGCTGTTGATTAATCGCAGTTAACTCAAATGATTAACTCAAAATTAATTGCGATTAAAAAAAAATTGATCACAATTAACCACACTGTTCAACAATAGAATACCAATTGAAATGTATTAAATATTTTTGGATGTTTTTCTACATTTTCAAATATATTGATTTCAATTATAACACAGAATACCAAGTGTAGAGTGCTCACTTTATATTATTTTTATTACAAATATTTGCACTGTAAAAATGATAAAAGAAATGGTATTTTTCAATTCACCTCATACAAGTACTGTAGTGCAATCCCTTTATTGTGAAAGTGCAACTTACAAATGTAGTTTTTTGTTTGTTACATAACTGCACTCAAAAACAAAACAATGCAAAACTTTAGTGCCCGGGCCCCTGGGCAATTGCCCCCTTTGCCCCCCCCACCGTGGGTCTGAACAGACAATAAAAGGTTTTACAAGTTTATAGCCACTTTCACTGAATAACTAACTTCAACTGCAATGTACAGTGGGTAACTAGGTTTATTTTCTGGCAGTAGTTGAGATTAAAGTATGCCAAGTTTCTACCGCCTCATGGAGAAACTTTAAGAGAAAATGCACATACTTACATGACACTGTTTACGTAAACTCCTCCAGCCTGGTCACTGCCATAGCACATCTTCATCGCACAAACGCCATCTCTCTCCCGTAGATTTTGTGCATCAGCTGGTGATAGCAATAATTAAAACGTGGTGGTTGCATTAGCAGTGACTACAGCACTTTTTTCCAGTGCTCCCCTGCTATCTTCCTCTCTCGCCTTAACTGGGAAATCAACTACCACCATTCACTAGCAGGCTTGGCTGATCCTTCTTCCAGCAAACTTGGTTTGGAAGCTTTCCAGGTTAGAGCAAATATTAAGGTTGGCTGAAACCTGTCCACTGAAATTTTTCACTAAATGTAATTGTACTTCCCCATCCCACAGGGGCATAGTGAGGATAAATACATCCAGCAATTATGAGGTGCTCTGCTCAAGGGTGACTTGCTGGCCAGCACTCCCCTGTCTGAATTGGAAAAAGTACAAGAAAAGGGCCACAAAAATGATGAGGGGTATGGAACAGCTTCCATAATAGGAGAGATTAAAAAGACTAGGACTGTTCATCTTAGAAGAGAGATGACTGAGGGGGGATACAATAGAGGTCTATAAAATCATGACTGGTGTGGAGAAAATGAATAGGAAAGTGGCATTTACTCCTTCACATAACGCAAGAATTAGTGGTCACCCAATGAAATTAATAGGTGGGCTTAAAAACAAAAGAAATACTTCTTCATGAAATGCTCCCTTCTAGAGTCAACTTGTGGAATTCTTTGCCAGAGGATATTGTGAAGTCCAAGGGTTCAAAAAACAGGTTTCAAAAAAGAACTAGATACATTCATGGAGAATAGGTCCATCAATGGCTATCAGCCAGGATGGAGAGGGATGGTGTTCCTAGCCTGTTTGCCAGAGGCTGGGAGTGGGCGGCAGGGGATGGATCACTTGATGATTACCTGTTCTGTTCATTCCCTCTGGGGCACCTGGCATTGGTGGCTGTCGGAAGACAGGATACTGGGCTAGATGGACCATTGGTCTAACCTAGTATGTTCAAACGGTTGAGAGTTGCTCTTGTTGAAGAGAGACTCATCAGCCAGCACACCCCTTCATGGTGTGGTGTATTCAGGGTCCTTCCCTCTGGTGCCTCTTTCTGACAGCTGCTCCAGCCCAGCGGTGACCTGCTACTTCCCCAGACTCCGCTCTCCAGCCAGGACACATTTAAGCCCACCTCTTTCAGGGTCACAATGTCACACAAAACAATAGTCCGGTTACCTTATACCAGGTTATTGCCCTGACGCTGAGCTCAATGGCCCGTACAGCCCTTCTATCAGGGAGTTTTCATATCACCTTCCTTGGAGGCTGGCAGGGGATGCAGGCCCAACTTTTACTCTGAGCTCTTTCCTCGTCTTGTTCAGGGCAACGCCTCCCAGAGCTTTGTCTCTGGAGGTCCGGCTCCTTGTCTGCTTCTCCCCCAGACTCTCTGTTCCACCCCATCCCAGAAGCCTGAACTGCCTCTCTGGCATCTAGCCCTTTTGCCAGGGCTTACCACAGGAGCTTACTCCACTCCTTGGCTTCCCAGTGAACATCTGAGCCTCCGCCAGAAGCTCCCTTCTTGGGAGAAGATCCCAAGACTCACTCTCCTCCAGACCTTCCGCCTCCCTTCTACTTCCCTGAAATCCTTCCTTTATTAGCTCTGCCACCTCAGCTCCTCCCCATTGGGCCTGGCCCACCCTCCAGGTGCCCTAATTGCTTTCTGTCTCCAGTAACTCTGTGCCAGTGTGGGGTACATACCACTGTAGTCCAGTAATGGGGGAGGGAGCTATATAAGTACCTTTACAAGTATATCTACATAGGCTCATTTCCTTTCCATGATCACTGTTCAACTGGACTGCACACTTTTTGGGTCTTAAAAGCTAGGGTTGGTATTAATGTAAACAATACAACTTCCCAGGGTTACCCCCAGTATCAGCAGAAGTCTCACTGTGCTTTTACCTTCTATCTCCACCCCCAGTTCTAAGAATCTCTAATGCAGGGGAAGTCAATAGGCAGACTGCGGGCCAAATCTGGACTGCCAGACGCTTTTGAACCAGATCCCAAAATCTTTTTATTTACTAATTATTATCTTTGCATTATTTCCTCTGGAGTCTGAACCTTAACAACACCTTCATCAAGAAATTTGGACCTTGACAGAAAATAATTGACTACCCCTGCAATGGTTGAGATCAGCAGAGGCATTTTCACGAAATCTTCAGAACTGCATACCTAGGGCCTGGAGGAACCAGCTCGACATTTTCAAAGGAGGTTTGAGGTTTTCAGCAGTGCAGCAAGGTGCAGACTCCCTTTTGGCTAAGACTTGGTTGCCTGGCTCAGAACTAAAGGTACTGGCTTTTCCCATTCCTCTCCTGGCAGGGCACTGGTTGAGTGGAAGAAGGTTAATATTGCTGCTCATATGGACAGTTGCAAACGGATGTATCCTAATATTGTTACATTGGACATTTGTTGTTGATAGGGAGATTTTCAAAAAACAGTTAACAGATTTAGGAGCACAAGCCCTGACTTTTGTTTCTGGCCATTACAAAGATCTCCTTCTAACACAGTAATTTTAATGCAATTTGTTTTTAAAAAATTACAATGAACTCAAATCAATGGCATACCAAACCTTTTATCCCTGCTGAATTGCATATCCAAGCTGAGATTCCAGTTCAAACTGTGTGGTTTTCAAACAGAGGCATGTATCCTTAAATATTAAACAACATTGATAAAATCATCCTTTCAGTTGATTGATTTATCTAGCTCAGTGCACTACAAAAAACAGGAAACATTACAAAAAGTCTTATTTAAAACAAAATTCTTTAATATTTTTAACTATAAAGACAATTAGTACTTGAATGCAGCATGGATAATAGATTAAATACATTATTACTTAAATATCTCAAAGCTGATGTGTTTTGCAAAACAAAAAGGGTTGACACACCTAAGCCTAGGGTTAGTTACCAGTTGTTTCCATATGAAGATTGAGTGCAGTATATCAAAATATTTATTAAACATTTCTTAGTACAACTGCTATTACATATAGTCCACCCCATTTATATTTTTTTGTCACAGTGAATTCATCTGCAACAATATCTTGAACTGGAAAACAAAGATTACACTCAAACAAATAGTGTTGATGTTAGAAAGTTTGGTCACATAACACATTGGCTATTCCATGTCCAAAGACTGGTTATCTTCTAAACAGTAAACAATGCATTATCAGTGCATTCAACTGGGTTCAACAGAGTCTACATCAATTTGACAGAACATGAGACAAGCAGTAACCAAATCACTCTACAAAGTAACTGTTGCTTATGTTCCTAGACCCCCTCGGCCCCGGGAGCAATACTGTGCACGGTCAAACAATGGAGTAAAATTCTGTTGCAAGACAGTGACTGAGGCTTCAATTCAGCAAAGCATTTAAGCACATGCAAAAGTCTATTCCTATTCAGCAGAGCATTTAAGCACATTCTCAAGTCTCACTCAATGGGACTTTGTGTGCTTCAAAGTTTTGTAGAAGAGGGATGGACTTAACCTTAAGTGCTTTGCTTAACTAGGACCAGATTCATGACATGCCAGATAATCAAATGGGTCATTAAACTTTCACTTGCAAACTCTCATCAATGCATTTTCAAGATAGGTAACTACCTGATTTGTGCCTGCATGGAACTCCCTAGAAGTCAATGAGACTCCGTGGGAGCAGCAGTCCACCCAGGCGCTGTCAAATTGCAGGATCAGGAGCGATTTAGCCACACAGCTCTCATTGAAATAAATGGGGGCTGTGTGGTTAAGTCCCCTGGTTGGCTTTTAAAATCTCAACTGATTCATACTACGATAATAAGAGACATATGGAAATTATGCTTATTGTGCTAGTTGAGTAATAAGGCAGCAAAAGGCTAGATAATGCAGTATTGCATATTTCTGGAGGTCCACTAAAAAAACACCACCATTTGGAATTCTGCATTATAAGGTGTTTTTTTTTTTGGAATACCTAAATAATCATGTAACGAAAACCACCCCCCTTTGGGATCTTGCCCATACTATCAAAAAACAAAACAAAAAACCAATATAATTTCATGCTCAGAGAACATGGTGACTGAGAAAAACCAGGCACTTAGCAGCATCAGCTAATTGCATGTAATTCTGCATGCTCCATGACACACAACATTTTAAAACTTAACTGTGTCATTACATTATAGGATTTTCAAAAGCAAAAAAAGTAGAGAACATCCCTGACATGCAAGAGACATTTTTGTTCATGTACAGAATAATCCATTCTATAGTCCATCCACGTAAAGGTACACTGTAATATCCAATATATTGCATATAATATTCCAACTACAGTACCTCTATAGTAAATAATTCAGAATCCATATTAAAAGTTAAGCATACAGGCTTCAAAACATTCAAGCCTATTACACAGAGGTGTCTAAAGTGCAGTTACAAGGAAAAGTGACTAAAACTGATGCTAAGGGATTCTGTATTTATTATCTCACTGACTCCAGTTAAGATTTACTATGTTCTCCTGCCTTCCATCAGTAAATGTTTCTCCAGTTAGAATTTTTCTTCAACAGCTATACTAGTTTTGGAGCGTTAAACAAACTGTACATTTAAACCCCAGTCCTGCAATTTACACAACACAGGTGCAGCCCCACTAAAATCAAGGGGTTGCTTCATCTGCATATTGTCAATTGTAGGATCAGGCCTTAATGACTGCAAAATACAGAAGGTCTGACTCTCAGAACCACCGAGCTGTTGAGGAAAAGACTGCCCTGACTTAGTCACTTCCTGAGCCATCACTATAATTTAAGAAAAAAAATCTTCCAGTATGCAGTGTTCCTCCTGACCATTCATCTCCTGCCATCAGATGCCAAAAATACTATATAAATTGATTTTAAATGACTAATGGATACAATGCATTTAATAAGTGTTAGTGATTGCTGCCCAATTGCTGAATCCACAGTAAACAAGGTGGGTAGGTATCAAAAACACTGAGGGTAGTGGAAACTGCTGGGGTGCCTAGCGGGTTGAAAGTCAAGCCACTTGGTAAGGTGTCTAAACATGGAGTTGGAAGCCTAGGTTTCAGCTTGTGGTTTTGAGAATCTTGGCGGGTAGCATTAACCTCCCCACTTTTCATTTTGTGTCTGATAAATGTAACCAGCTGTTGGGAACTAGATGTTGCAAGCAACCAAATTCAAATAAAAACAAGCAAAAAAAAATCAAGTAGCTTTAAACTTCTCCTTTAGCTTAACATGTCCTGCCAAGGACTGAATACATTAATTTTAGAGCCAGAGGGGCCCAAAGGAAAAAAACAAATAGTATTTATAAAATAGAATTTTTACCATCATATACTTGCCACCTATCATACACCAAATACAAGTTATATATGTTAAGCCACCTAAAGGTAACATAAATGCACAACTATATTGGCAAGCAGGTTTAAATTCAGATATCTAGAATGAAGGCCTTGAATCTGTGGCCCTTCTGTTCATAACACCCATTACAAAAGTCAGTCAAATTTGAGTGCAGATGAACAGGATCAAGTGTATAAGCAGAAAGCCTCGGACAAGTATCTAACAAATCCACTTACCTAGAGCGAATACATTTAGCCATAGATTAGTTCAATACTTTGCAATCCTGCTAGTGTTGCGAGGTCTGAGTTAGGCTACTTGTCTTTATCTTTGCATCCTTAAATTAAGGGCACTGATAGTGTGCAATATACATGACAGAGGTAGATGTGCAAGTGATAATTCTATTGCATATTCCAAATTCTAACTCTATGGTGCTTTTAAAATGATCAGTTTGTTCTAAACACTTGCTGGTTGTGCATCTCCTGGTATTAGAACTGAAAGAAGAAACATTTTCTCCCCCATAAGGAAGAAGAGTTCTGGAGATAACTAATAGTGTTAGCCAACTTGCATTTCTGCTTTCAAGTTAGATGTAGGTGAGATTCCTCCTTACTGGTAGGTCTGAATCTGCCACTACAAAAGCACTTGTTGCAAAAGCACTTTTCATTGTTGGGCTGCATCCAAAAAATCCTGACTCCTGACGTATGGGGGAAAAGCGTGGTGTGGATTTTTATGGTCAGAGAAGGTTAAATGTCCTAATGTTGACTCTAAGGCAGAGGTTCTCAGACTGTGATCTGTGAAACACTTGCTGATGGTCCACTGGGGAGCTGATTGGTCACATGGTAAAGGCCCTCCTGGTTTTCCATAGATCTTTTTGCAGCCAGAAGTGACCAGTATGATCATCTAACCTGACCTCTTGCATGACACAGGCCACAGAGTTAAAGTTTCCAACCTTTAAATTGCATCAAAACACACTTGCTACTTTGCGAATGTTACTTTTCCATGGCAGTAACAGCCACAGAGATGTAGTGAGCTCACACATGGGAAGGGAAGATGGTCCATGTGACACTGTCTTGTCAGATGCAGCCCACTCTAAAAGTCTGAGATCTGCTGCTCTATGGATGTGTCTACACTTCAGGCTCTGCAGCCACACAAGCGCTGTGCCGCTGTAGTGCCATAGTGTAGAAGCTACAGCGACAGAAGAGGTTTTTCCATCACTGCAGTAAATCCACCTCTTGAGAGGCAGTAGCTAGGTCAATCTAGCAAGGTCTACGCTGGGGCTTAGGTTGGCTTAACTACATTTCTTGGGGTGAGAGTTTTTCACACCCCTGTGCGACGTAGCTAAGGTTTAGGTGTACACCAGATTTCAGAAAATAAATACCTCCTTGATCTGCTTGGTCGTACAAGGAATATAAACAAGTAGAAATGTAACAGATACATGCATGTTCTTTACACTGTAGTCTAGTACATCTATTTTTCAAGCAACTGAACAAGGCCGTCTGGATGTCATGTTTGAAATAAGAATATAAAGTTTATTCTGTCCTGACATTTTCAATAGGACCTACAATTTGTAAGGTAGTGCTTCCCAACACATCCATCACTTTAGATTACTATTTGTAGTTAGAGGCTTACACATCTCAATTTACATTCTTTATGTAGTGGCAATGTCTTGAAGAGAGGCTCTTGGGGAAAAGTGTGTGTTTTGGCTACTTAAAAAATGAAAGAATAAGCCACCTTGCAAAACAAGCTAAAAACAGAAACCCTAAAACTATTTTTACTTTTTTGAACAAAAAAAAAGTAAACAGAAGCAAACTGACAAGACATGTTAACACTTATTTGACATCCCGATAAATTAATTTCACATGATCTGAAAAGAAATGTACTATCTTGCTTCTCACAAGCACGTAGGATGTTGAGCAAGTTTTTTTAAACACATCTCATACAAGCAGAGACATCTCTTCATCGGGAAATTGGCTTTTAGCACACAGCAGTGACTGCACATACACAGGTAAGTCCCGAAAATACATAACCCCCCCAGATTCTGCAACAAGAAAAATAAGGCCACTAAAAAAAAAAGTTTTAAAAAAAATATTAAGTAACCAGGAGGCCATCAGTGACTGTTGAGATGTTCTGCATGCTGCAGCTATGAGATGGTGCTTCTGGCCCTAATTCAACAAAGCATGTGCTTGACTTCCATTTGTGGCAGAGGGGACTAAAAAGATCCCGAAGTCCAGCTCCTCAAGGGCAGGGCCCAGGCTTGCTTTGGGGCATTTGGTGGGGGAGAACCAGCACCCTCTTTAGTTGTATTTTTGAAACCGACTGCAAAGCTCTTCTCGGAAATGATTTTTTCCCAAATAAATATGGTGCCCAATTCAGGAAAGCCCATGCTTAATTCCCATTGACTTCAATGGCACTTAAGCACCCTCCCTGAATAGAGATGGGTTCCTGACTAGTGACTTTAGCTCTATTTAAGTTGCAGATCTATCAGATAATGTTTACACAGACTGCAAGCTAGCCGTCAACTGCCAGTCAAACCACCATTTAAAGATTTACATACTGATAGTGGTATTACAGAAGGCCTCTAAAGTCTGTAGGTAAAGTGCAGACAGAGAAACACATTTAAAGGAAAAGATAATTTTGGTTAATATTGATTGTACGTTACAGGATCTAGTCTTATCTTTTGAAGTAAAACAAAAAAAGTTACATGGCCAAGACTTTGCAGACCTTTGAAGCAGCTTTATAGGTGCCCTGCCCCCACTCCACCCCTTCCCCCACGGCCACACCCCTGCTCTGTCCACGCTCCTCCCCCTCTCTCCCAGAGCCTCCTGCATGCCACAGAACGGCTGAACTGTGGCAGGCAGCAGGCACTGGGAAGGAGGGGGAGAAGTCGATCAGCGGGGTTACTGGCAGGGGAGTGCTGCTGGTTTTTTCAGTGGTTGCTGCAAACCCAGAGGCCCCAGGAAGTTGGCGCCTATGACCACAGCTACTGCTGCTTGTTGGGGGTGATTTAATTATGTTGACTGGAGAGCTCTCTCCCATTGCCATAGAGTGGCTGCATGGGAGACCTTACAGTGGTGCAGCTGCATAAGGTCTCTAGTAGAGACATGGCCTCAGAGTGCTGTCAATTATGCAGACCGAAAAAAGGCCTGATTTTCTAAGTACTGAGCACCCTCCACTCCAGCTGAAGTCAGTGCAAATGAAGGATACTTAGCACCTTCAACACAAGCCGGTGAATATTTGTAAGATTGAAAAATATGGGGGGGAGGGAGAGAATTTAAAGCTAGACCAACACATATATAAACATGCATTTAAATTAAGTGGCTGTGAAGCTGTGAGCATGAATGATTTGCAGAATGAAAGAAGGGTTAGTAAAGGGTGTTCAGTACTTGCTAGGGATATTCAGAATTACCAGAAATGGCCTCCTGGATTCTCACACAAGTTAGAAGGACTTGAGACAGTTGTCAAGTTTCCTCACATTCATAGCAAGAATGTCTAAGTGACTCTAAACCCCTTTTTAAAGAGTCCTGGAGCCATTGCATTGGTGCACCCTATCCCCAGACACTGCTGGAAAACACTCCCGATGAGTCCTAAAAAGAAAATGGAAGCCTGACCTAATTTAATACAATTTCTCTACTTGTCCCATTCCCTTGACTTACTGCAAATAGCAACATATAAGCATGGTAAAAGAGAGCCCTAAATAATTGCATACTTCACTAAACTGTATAAAAGTGCAAGCCTGGATTAGTTCAGAAGGATTCGATTCACAACAGGCCCCCTGGATACTTAGATTGGCCATCACTTGGCCTACCATTTTCATAATTCAGTTACTATATTAGTTTAAACCACAGACCAGACGGACAACTGAATGAAAACATATGCAACCCATTTCAAAAAATGGTAAGGTTTCTGTGACCAGCACAAAATATAGCCCAGTATCTTCAGCTATACAACATATACACACAAAATATTGTGTCTTAATTTTGTTTTAACACCTTAACAATAAAACGGTTCTAAACATTATTCCCATAATGCGCCGACTCTTCGCTCTGTGCTGTACCTGGCAAAACCAGTAATACAGAAGTCTATTTCCTGCTACACAACCCTTGAGCTGATGCATAATTTTGCCACATCAGTGTCAACAGCTGTGGAGTTTCTTTATTCAGCCAGTGGTCACACTTGGTTGGTTGGATGTCTCACAGTCAGTGCTTCTTGGGGGGTTCCACAAGCAGAATAGGCCATATGCCAAAAACAAACTGAAATGAAAAGGGGGGAAAACAAGATTTGTTTGCAATGTAGCCGCTCAGAACAGATGAAATACAGTTCACTTGTTCTCAGTTATGTTTCTTGGAATTAACGAACAGAACACAATGTAAAAATAAAGCCAGAAACAGAAAGGCTTGGCCAATGAGCCCAGAAGCACGCTTAAGTGTAAGCCAACTGAATGGCCCACTTCTACACTGTATCAGTAAGTACAAAAATGTTTGACAGCTTACCTTCACCTTTGGCCTGTACTTCAGGAAAAGTGTCCTTGTGTATAAGCTAGGGGGAGAAATCCTTTCATAAGATGCATTGCTTAATAATGAGCATTTCACAACCAAAGCGCCATACAAAGTACACAGCTACACTTAAGGCTTTGTGCAGAGCAGGTGCAACAGTGATGACAGGAGTGATCCCCATGATTTCCTGCCTGCACCAGGAGCGCTTCTGTGATCACAGCTCGGCCTCAGCTAGGTCTGCCTGGGTTTACCCGGCACGAGCCCTGTTTTACTGGCTGTCACACAGCAGCAAGTGAGCGGTGTCTCCCCACCCCCACCCTTAAGGAAAGGGAGAGAGGAACCTCGAAGAGCATTCCCTCTGCCACAGGGGAAACAGCCATCAGGGACTTGCCCCTCCCTAGCCTGGAGGGGTGGGAGAGCAAACCCTCTGAGTAGCCACGGTGCTGAGCAAAGTTGCATGCACCCATCAAAAAGCAAGTATAGGTTGCTCACAGCTCCTACACTTCTGCTCATCCGTCCCCTCCTCCCATGGTATCTGCTTCAACAGTGGTTTTTGTTTGGTTTTACAGACCTTTACCTCAGGAAGGGAGGCACAGCTTACACTTTCAGGAAACCATGCTGGGTATGCATGACAGTCCCATGTGCCCTTAGCATTTATACAACACTGAAACTATAACATTAGCAAATGGAAGGTTTGCACGGTCTCGTTCCTGGAGCCGAGTTCTGGGTCAGGAGAAATGGAGGCTATTAAAGACTCTGCCACTCACTGTGTGACGTCGGGCAAAACTCTCAGGAAACTTGAGGCACAGAAGTGCCTGAGCAACTCACTGAAAGAACTCAGGAGTTCCTAGCTCCTACCCGGGTGCTTAATCCACTGGATTCCACTGCTTTACAGCAATCGTGATAGAAGTCTACAAACATTTGAAGCTTGTAAACAGCCAAGAGTGATGGGGATTATTTATCATGGCACAAAAGTATATAAACTACTGTAGAAGGAGAAGATGAAATTAACAAAAATTGGCTAAATATTAGAAAAACCTCTTACATGGAGATCACAGACTATGGAATAATCTGATAACAGCCCTGCCAATTCAGAAATGTAAAACCAGACTGGAGAAACACTAGGAAAATTAAATTATAGGGAGATCACTTAGCTCGTCTGGAAAAACACTCCCGGGGTAATGCATGCAAAACCAATTTTTCCCCCCTATTTCTGGCACTGCAAATCTAGCCTACAGTATTTAAACTGTCTGCCTTAGTTTGCTTTCTGAGAAGAACTTTCTATAGCTAGGTGTACTCAAGCCATGCAGAACAGCAGAGCACCTGCCTCCTACACTGAGCAGCTGTGTTCAACAGGACAGCAAGAAAACGCTATCACAAGGAGGCTGTTGGGACTGTCCCTCGTGAAAGAACCAAAAGGAAAATAACCAGCTTTATAACTGGCCAAAAAAACCTCAACCCTGCTCTCAGTGTGGAAAAAAGCATTTGAGAAGCGATTAAAATTCACACACTTGCTGGAATACCTCTTAAAGATATTTATTTTATGATTAGGGCCCTACCAATTTCATGGCCATGAAAAATGCCTCACGGACCGTGAAACAAGCCCTTCTCTGTGAAATCCCATGTCCCCTTGTTCCTAGGAGTGCCCCAGCAAAGGGGGCTCCTAGCTCTGGCTGGGGAGGGACAGGACTTGTCCATCCTCTGCACAGCCGCTCTGAGGAGGGAGACCAGACCCACCTCAGGGTGCCTCCCCCTGCTGCAGGACACCCTGGGGCTGGGCTGCAGCCCCAAAGGTTCACGCAGCTGGAGGAGGCTTGTGGATCTCCTGATGTCCCCTTGTTCCTAGGAGCTCCCCAGCAAAAGGGGTTCCTAGCTCTCGCAGGGCTGGGGATGGACAAGTCCTGCACTGATGCTCTGGGTGAGGGGAGGGGACGGGGGACCAGACCCACCTCCGGGTGCCTCACCCTGCTGCAGAGCACCCTGGGTCTGGGCAGCAGCCCCAGAGGTTCCTGCAGCTAGAGGAAACTTGTCGCATTGGGTCCAATCTTCCCTGTGCTGCTGGGAGTGCCCCAGCAAAAGGGGCTCCTAGCTCTAGCTGGGCTGGGAAGGGACAGGACTTGTCCATCCCCTGCACAGCTGCTCGGGAGAGGTGGGGGGGGCGCTACCAGACCCACCTCCACCTCCAGGAATGTCCTGCGGTTGCAGGAAGCTCTGCGGTTGCTGCCTTCAATGTCCAGCTCTGAAGGCAGCACAGAACTGAAGGTGGCAATCCCATGACCCCCACTACAACAGGTTTGCAGACCCCCCCCCACTAACAGGATCCCCCACAATCACCTTTTGGGTTGGGAGCCCCACGCTTACAATACCATGAAATTTCAGATTTAAACATCTGAAAATGTTGAATTTACCAATTTTCATATCCTATAGCCATGAAATTGACCATAATGGACTGTGAATTTGGTAGGGCCCTATTTATGTTTCAGAGGAGAGACAAAACCATTTTGATGACATGTTGCGAATGAGCAACAAAAATATTTTCAATTCCATCCTAAACCCAATTCTAATTCTGATCTACAATAGACAGCAGTAAAGAAAGAGCCAAAAATGATTGGAAAATTTGAAGAGCACCTCCCCTGACCATGAATTCAGCTCCAAGCTTGCAAATGCTTATGCTCATGCTTAACTTTTCAATTGGGCTACTCATGGGAGTAATCAGAGGTGCCTGGACATCAATGAAGTATTCTAGATGAAAATAGCACCCTCATCTCCCTGCTTCATGAAATAGCTGCACTAGTTTTCAGCAGTGGTAGAGCACATAGAAAGTTAAACACAGGTGTAAGTGTTTACAGGATTGCAACCCGAAGGAATACAAACATTTAAGTTAACATCTTGTGTTTGAAAAATGAAGCAATACAACCTCAAGTCCACTGGCATTTTCACTGCTGGAGAGATAAAAACTATAGGACTGCCAGTATGAATTGCAACCCACCCTGCAACACGAACAATTCTACACTCTAATATATAGTATATATTCTTAGACAGATTTCTCTACCAATTACAGAAACTTCCATCCCATTAGTTTAATAAAAATGGTTATTTTCCCAATCCTTTCAGCTAATATGACTTTTAAAGGGCAAGATGCAACTGGGAAAATACTTGTCAAAAACTAATCCTAAAACAGTTTTATAAACATCTAGGTTAGACCATGCCTGCTACCAAGGTCAATTCCCCAATACCCACAGAACAAAGCATAATTATGGAATAGATATTATTTTACTAGTGTGCCTGGTACTCTAAAATGAGGCACTTCCAACTAGCAACTCAAATCTAAAACTATTTATAGAAACCCCACATACTTTGCTTAACAAGCTATGGGGAAAAAGGCTGTTTCCTACCTTAGCAGGATATGAAGGTAAGAGCCAAGGCCCGTAAAAATGTGCCACCAAGCATGAAACTGGGTCACGGCTCCCACAACAGGAGGCATCTTCTCTCGTAATCCCCTGTTCAAAGAAACGTGTCACAATGCATTTTGTTCCAGACTATGCAGTCCCAAGAAGCAGTGTTCACTTGTCAGATCATGTTACTGTTTCTGTATCTCAGTCACGTACGACATTTGTGTTCAGTCTTTACTAAGTTAATAATGACGACATTTTTTCCATCCCTAGTTTGGGAAGATGTTCGTCGAACCAGTCTTCTCATAGGTTTGGAAAACTACTGAGAGTCTTAAATGGTTTAGACCCATAACTTCAGGTATCACATCATACTAAAGACACCAGAAAATACTAATGCATCTTACTTTGTTCCCGCCAGTTTCCTGGCCAGTGTGAAAAAATAGAAGGTCTGAGAGAAGAATTGGAACCCTTCTGAAGAACTCTGTATAAGCTCAAAAGCTTCTCTCTCTCCCACCAACAGAAGCTGGTCCAATAAATGTATTAACTAACCCACCTAATCTTGGGACTGACATGGCTACAACAACACTGCATACCCACTTCTCTGTGTCTAGTAGCCATTTCGTCCCCACTCACCAACCTCATGGGAAGTTTGTCTTGACTTTCTCTCCTTCCCAGTGCGAGGCAAGGGCAGACTGGGTGGACAGCTGTGAACCAAACCACCAAGGACAGCAAATGCCTGATATATAACTCAAAGTGACTCTGGATATGTGGGGCCCCAGAACCTGGGCTCCAGCCCAAGCCCCAATGTCTACACTGCAATTTTTTAGCCCTGCAACTGAGCCCTGGGAGCCCAAGTCAGCTGACATGGGCCAGTCATGAGTGTTTTATTGCAGTGTAGACATACACTGAAGAGCTTTGCTGGTAGGAAGCAGAACTGAGTGCAGAGCTTGAAATGCTCTGCCCAGTTGGTTGACAGTTGGGAAGAGAGCTGCTGGGGAAGAGGACAAAGCAAAGAGAGGGGAGTCAAGTTGTCCCAGCTCCTCTTCCTCACCACAGAGTTCTAGAGACAAGTATGATTAAGTTGGTTTTAATTTGAGATGGAGAGAGAGTTTAAATATCTTTTCCTTCCTTTTAAAAATCGATTTTCACATTCAATCACAAAAATTGGATATGGTAGCTGATTTTATTCATTTCCTGTAGCCCTTGTTAACTAGTTAGTGTTAGTCCTAGAGCTGGGTTGAGGTGGATATGCTTGTGCAGACACAAATGTGCTCATGAATAGCCAGGTTAATGTCATTCTGCATTAAGAACAGAAAGGGGAAACTCCACAATATGTACGTAACACATCGACACTCCTGGATCCATGCTCATAGCCCTGGAGTAGCAGTGGCTCCCACAGCTCAAGATTCAAAAGTTGGTGGCTCCATCCAGGGGTGCTCTGTGCTAACCTAGCTGTGGAACCAGAGCAACCTTTAGTATTTTCATCAGTTCCATTCTCTGTGGAAATTGAAACATGTTACAGAAGTGAAGTGCAAAATGGTTACAAAATCCTGAAATTTAAGAGGAGGTGAGTAGGTCAGTGTGACTCATAACTTAGGGCATGTCTCCACTTACTGCGGATCAACACTGCAGCGATCTATGCATCAGGGTCGATTTAGCAGGTCTATTGAAGACCTAATAAATTGACTGCAGATTGCTCTCCCATTGACTCCGGTACTCCACCAGAACGAGAAGTGTAAGGTAAGTCTATGGGAGACTGTCTCCCGTCGACCCACCATGGTACAGACATCGTAGTAAGTTGACCTAAGCTACCTCGACTCCAGCTATGTTATTCACGTAGATGGAGTTGTGTAACTTAGTTGACTTACCCCTTTAGTGTAGCCAAGGCCTTGGAGACTTCCAAAGAATAAAAATTACAAGCAAGAAAACGTATCTTCTCCAAGAGTACCAGCTCTAGTAAGTCACCCCTGGAGATTCCAAAGTTCCAGGGATTTCGGATTAAAACTATGAAACAGGTACAGTTAAATTAAAAATTACTGCAACAGGCAGCAACACACACATTGTACCGTAGGAAGTACACTGACATTTTTTTCCTTTTGCCAGCTGGAGATGGAAAAAGGTGCTTCTAGCGATTGATGCAATCTACTAAGATGCAAACTGCAGGCAAAGGGCAGACTCCCTCAATTGATAGAGTGGTTTTGACCTCACGGTTGCGTCAGCATGGCTGAAAAAGCAGTCAGTCCTTGTGCCAGTACCTGCAGCTTCAATGAACACCCTGTCATTTGTGCTGACAGAGTCACATCCCAGCACCAGATGTATCAATAGCATCAAGTTTTGGGCATGAGCCTCAACTGACATAGTTGACACATTCACAGGTCTGCAAGCTCCAAGAGAACTCTGCTGGGACCAAGTTTCAACTGGCCCAATGTTGTGCATACATCATTAACAGCCACAAACTGTGGTGGAAGGAGGATGTCAGGTTATACAATATGCCTTGCTGGGTTCTGGCCCAATATAGTAAATTACTGGTGTAATGCTGTCCAAGTTGGAGTCAGTACAGGCCCAGAGAGTGCCTGAGCAGAGGAGGTGAGATCACAGGAGTCAACTGGGATCTTCTTGATGCAGGCCTTAACCTGTCCCTAGAGAGAGATGAATAAACGTCCTCCAAGTTGGTGGTTAGTACTACTGTTAGGATGCACCCAGGGAATTAATATTTCAAGAGTGATACATCGTCAGGACCTATCTTGCCAGACCTGTGCTCTACCATGCATAGACTTGACATCCAGCTGTGAAATTTGACAGTGGCTTTCTGTGAGCTTTTGTCTTTGAGGTCTTACTGGCTGACTTTGCATTGGATTGAGTTGAGGTGTTGTGAGGAGGCCAGGAGAGTCTCTTCAAATGCCACGCCAGGACACAAATGCCCAAAAGGATGCAACTCTGTCAGACTAATTAGCTGTGATTCACCTGAAACTCCTCCAAGAGTGGTCACTGTTTATTAGCTGACAGACCATACATCTATATCGGATGTTTCAAGATCTTGTAGGGTTGCTATTTTTGACATTTTGCTGAAAAAGAGGAAGAAGAAAAAAAGGCAAAACCTGGAAAGATAACAGGCCCTAAAACTCCCTTTGGTGACCACAGTAAGTTTTTTTAAAGTCAAGAATGAGACCAAAAAAAGGAAGAAAGAAAATGCCACAGCCAGGTGGCTGAATGATACTGAGCTCACAGCTCTGACTCCAGATCAGTCAGCAGCAATTCAGCCATGGAAGCCTTTTCAGCATCAATGGCAAGAAAAGGACCAAATGTTGTAGGCACTAGAGGTCACTATGGATATGTCTATACTGCAATTAAATACCCTCAGCTGGCCCGTGTCAGCTGGCTTGGACTGTGGGCCTGTAAAATTGAGGTGTAGAAGTTTGGGCTCGGGCTGGAGCCTGGGCTTTGGGACCCTCCCTCCTTGCAGGGTACCAGAGCTTGGACTCCAGCCCGAGCCTGAACGTCTATACTCCAATTTTACAGCCCCACAGTCCAAGCTCACAGAGGCCAGTCACAGGTATTGCAGTGTAGAAGTATCCTATGGTTCCACAGTAGGGGCAACCCAAAGTGTCTTCTTACTGGATAAAAAGCTGTTTGAATTTTGAGCTTATGGAAGTTCTCCACAGCTAGGAGCATGGACATAGGAGTGTTCTGTTATCACCACGCTTTGGTGAATGTGCTCTCAAACGTGTGTGTATATTTAAGTAAAGAAACGACTACTGATTAAGCATCAAAACTCCCAGTCCACGAAAGAGATGCTTAAACTATATACGTGTCTCAAACTTTTTCAAGAACTAGTTTCAAAGTAGCTGTAGATAAGCAAGATATTTAGTATTCTGCCTCGAGGGCTGCCAACGAAATGACCAGTTAAATTCCAATTCCAGAATTTCTACATCATTTTTCACGCTAACAATGCTTAGAATTTGAGCAGCTGTTAGAGGTCTACTCTGTTGTGAGAGCTAATCAAGAGCAGACTGGATAAAACACTTGTAAATATTCTGTGGGGCTTATACTGACATATCAGGAGATGGACTCAGAATTATTCTGCAGAAAACAAATAAAGCCATGGAACTCAGAGATTAAAAGATATGCAGACAAGTTGCAAATGCTTACCTCAATTTATCACAGAAAATGTTGTCTACGTTCCAGAAAAAAAATCCCATTAAAAATACACTTAAGGATGTATAGCCCAGACCCCTAAGCCATGGGTATACCCTAGGGGGAGAGAAACAAAGTGAAATTTAGTTTTGAGGATACAAACTGCATTTAAAGTAACATATATAAATTACACTATTTACAAATTAAATGCCTGGTGGAAAAAAGATTAAAATTCCTTTAACGCGACACCATCAATTTGAAATCTAATCACATTTTAAAAAGTGAATTAAAGGCTCAGTACTGTCAGGTAAAACATCCCAAGTCCCTTGCTATTTTGGGGTGATCACTCATTTTCCTCCTAGACATTTCTTACCCTGACAGCTAGGTGTGAAAAAAAAACATAAACAAGAGAGGAAACAATTAAACTGACTATTCCAATGCACAGACTAAATGGAAAGAATTTTTCCCCTCTCTAATCTCTTTTGGTTATTCTTTAGTATTACTTCTAACAGTGATAGGTAAGAGAGTTTCAGACAGAAGCGTTGTGGGTAGTTGTTGGTTTGTGTCCCTTTAACATTCAAAGCAAAAGTTATTGCAGCCTTTCGATAAAGCGGCATACCAAAGCCAACCACTAGCCCAGTGGACAGTTTTAGAAAAAATCATTTCAGATTGTGTTTTACCAACGAGAGCCATTAGGAAAAAAATCCTATTTAGGATACAAGACAAATGTGCTGAAGAACCACAGATGCAAGGCAGCACATCATTCATAAGCCCATCTTACTGTTTGCATTCATGTAGGCCACCGAATCATTAACGTCTTAGTGGAAGTGGGTGAAGTTTGTTCCTTTGACAGTACTAGGACAAGTACTCAAAAATATCCAATTCCAACCCCAAGAAGCTACCATGAAACACAACTCATGTTTTAAATGTAAATAAAATTCTCTGACAGTAGTGTTTCCTGTTAATACACACTTTGGAGTTACGGTGACTGGCATGAGGTGTGTGGTTTACGAGCTTGTAGATATTTTTTCCTCAAGGCAAACATATCAGACATACACTGAATGTGTTACTGAGGGGGTAAACACAAACCCATTCACATCATCAGCAGATTGATTTCTAACTAGCATTTATTTAGTCCCATAAATATAACAGGTAAGCTGAGCCAAACCCCCAAAACGTCCTTACCCAAAGAGCTTACTTTCTAAGGGCACAAGTTAGCTGAACATATGAATGAACAAAGAAAGGCATAAATTATATACTGTTAATTTCAGCTGGAACGGCTCATTAAATAGATGGGGTTATGTGTTTCATGGAGGAGGAAAGAGAAGGGGGTTTACATGCATTATTAACTGAGAGTCTGGTCCACGAGCACAGGGCAGCATAAATGAAGGCACAATGTGGGACTGGGCGAAAGAGACCCTCTGAGCAATCAGACTAGGAAGGGTGCGGGGAATGAGAAGTGAATGGTGAGGAGACACAGGTAGGAGCATAGTTCTGAAGAGTTCTGGAAGTAAGAAGCCAGAGCAGGAGTCTAAGGAAGGGGGGCCCAATTTGAGTAATAGAAAAAGATTTTAGGGGCTGGGTTTGATGGATTTGGGGATGAGAAGATACTGGGGGGAAGGGAGTAGGTAAAGGAAGGATATTTTTGCAGTTAGGCACTAGACTGAGCCACAGGACAGCAGAGTTTTGGGAATGTGGAGGAAGTAACTACAGGATATGGCGAGGGTCTGGATATGAGAGAAGGAAAGAGCGACTGAATGTTGTCAAGTATTGGGTAAGACACGAAGGTGGGGTAAGAGAAGGAAAGGTTTGGTTTTACACATTTTAACTGGGGTGACAGCAGAACATACAAGAGAAGATGTTGGAAGGATAGGCAGAGCTGTTGGGATTTACAGGGCTGGAAAGACAGTAAACTTAAGTTGCTAACACACACACGCTTTTTTACGGTAGGAAAACTCAAGATGGATACATATTGCTCAGACCTAAGCAGTATCTGAACCCCTGAGAGAAGAGATCACTCAAGCAGGAGACACAAAAGAGAGGAGAGGGCACAAAGTGAACCTAGAAACTTAATTTAATATATTTATTCACACTGGCTGGTCTCTCTGTTTCTTCAGTTTTACCAAGAGAGACTTTTCACTGGTTCTCAGTTCTTCCAGCTCTTTTGATACCATTCCTTTTATTTTGAAAAGAAAAATTTAATTCCCAACTTCACATATATCACACTTTACCCATTCAAAACAGTAACTTCAACAAAACTTTTAGCATCCAAGTACTTTACGTGCTAACTTTAAGGACTGGGCTGCAGGGAAAACATTAACTGAAGTGTTTAACCCTGTGACTGACCCCAACGTCAGCCAGCTACTAGAATTTTTGTTTGAGCACTGGCAGTATTTACAGTACTTTAAAAAAACAAAGGAAGAGAGAGTCCCTTTGCCTGAAGGAATCTACGAACTACCGGTCCAAAGCTACTGTCAAAACAGTTGACAAAAAGACATTGATCATGAATGTGTGTGGTCCAGGCTTGCTTGAAGGCACAGGCTAAGGGACTGTCTACACTATGCATCTTTTAGCAACACGGGTGTGCCATCACAGCCGTGCTGCTAAAAGGCACCCAGCGTAGCCTCTGTTTGTCAGAGAGAGAGAGAGAGAGAGAGAGCGCGAGCGCGCAAGAGCTCTCCTGCTGACAAAAACCGTCCACCCCCAATGAGGCGCTTTTCACACTGGTGCTTTTCGTTGACAAAAGTTTTGTCTTTTGGGGAGTGCGTGTGGTTTTTTAACACCTCTGAATGACAAAAGTTTTGTCGTTCAGTTGCCAGTGTAGACAAAGCCTAACTTCAATCAAATATCTTTACTGAAGACATGAATCACTTCTCCATTGCCACAAGACAGAGAGCATATGACCTTGCGTTTCTTACTCATTTTAGAGAAGTGGTCATCAATCCCAGTTTCTCATGTTAAATTGTTTTTAAAGTGTACACCTCTTAGATGCAAACACCTAGTTAGAACGTATCTACTTGTAATGCTGAGCTAAAGAAACAGTCACTTACCACAATACAATATACACAGACCGGAGTACTATAATAGAAACTAGTGCTCCATACACAATCTGCAGGAAAGTGGAGATAAAATTCAATGTTAGTGTGTAACAGGCAGGTATTATTGTGTTTTTAAAGATTTTAGGGGCTAACCATACTAACACAAAAGAAAACTAAACGTTTGTTGGTTTCTCATCTACAGTATCTTTACTGACTTTTTCAAACCATCATTTTGTCTATTCCGCAGTATAGAGGATAGTTTTTTCCCCTTTAAGTTTCCAAACAAAAGAAAAACAAAGCCAAAGTATAAAATGCCTCCCTGCAGTTGAGTTTTGATTAGGGAGCACATCACCATGTCTTCCCTTCTCTGTGCACTTTAATCCAGGCCTGCAAAAATGACAGTGGCCTTGGATGGTGTCTAAATTAGCAACTCCTTCACAGACAGCATTTGTGAGTAATGATACCGTGCAGCATTAATGAAAGCAGAAATCTGAATAGATCTCACTATGTCTACCATTCAGCAAAGCCCAAGGGAGCATTTTAAGTTAACTGTAGCATATGTTCAACATTGAGGCCTTCTCTAAACAGGGATGAGGTAGTGTTCTATGAGTAGATCGACAACTCAATCATGATATGCCTGTTTATCTGAGAAGACCTAGTGAAACTGGTCAGCAATTATAAAGGTATTAGTGGGAGCTCCAGGAGACAACACAACTCGCCCATTAGTGGATATGATTATCCCCAATATCAGTCTCCACCAGAAGAGAATTTATTTTACGAAGAGCTTGGCCACACCATGGCATGGAAAGCTGTAGTGTAAGTAAGCCAACTGTGAGGTTTATAGAGAGGGGGAAATCCTAGAAATGTACGGGACAAGCTGCAGAAGTTGCTGAGCAAAAGGATTTGAGGAGTTGCCACAGGGGTTAAGTTGAAGAAAAAAAAATGAATTCATCTCTATACGCTCTTGGGTGAGGTGGATTATCATGAGGGATAGGATGATCTTGCAGTAAACACACAGCACTGGGAGTAAGTTAACCTCTCTGCATATGGCAATGAATCCACAGGCAGAGTTGTATAAACAGCAGATGGGGACACTCTCTCTCTCGGGACAGCATGAGGATGGAACTCTTGACACTGGTGTCAGCACCACAGACTGCTCTTTGGGACAAGTTGACTTTTTGCAACTTCAGCTGAGAACACCTTACTTAGAGTAGCCTATGCAAAGCACCTCTTTTAATAAAAACAGTCTCTCTCTCTTTCCTTTTAAATAAATCTTGTTTTACTGAGAAACCTGCTGCTGTTTTGGGAAGTTTCACTTAGCCAGAGAACAAGCACCTGGCATCCTCAAAAAGAGAGGTGCTGCAGGATAAAGAGTTACTGGAACTGAAACCCCTGCCCTGGCATTCTAAATTTTTGGTCAACAGGGAACGAGCAAATGCATTTATTCCCAGTGAGGTGTACAACAAAAAGCTGGGCAGATGATAGAGAGGGGAGCAACCATGAAATTGAATGAGAAGAGAGGTGGCCGTGGGGTTAGGTAACAATCTCAGATGGCAGAGATGGGACATTGATTAATGTTTCTTGCCCCCCAAAAGGAAGAGCAGTCTGAATTAAATTAAGTGGCAAAATGAGACAAAGAAGAAGGGGTGCAAAACTCCTAGTTGGGGTATATCAGCACAACATCACTAATTTACACCTGCTGAGAATATGGCTCAGGAGGGATTGTACTCAAAGACACCACCCCAGTGTGAAAGGCAGCAATTTAGGAAAATAAATGAATAGGAAATAATTTATGGCTGCTCACATCCTCTCTCACATGCAGCAGGGGGTTGGACTAGATGACCTCCTGAGGTCTCTTCCAACCCTAATCTTTTCTGATTCTATGATAAGCCCCAAATGGACTCCTCTAACAGTATGGTTATAAGGTCAATAGCCCAAATGAGAACACATTAGCAGAAATGATAGTATCTGGCACTTTACACAGGAGGTAAATATTTTCCTTATTTTACATATGGAAAAACTGAGACAGAGGTGAAGTGACTTGTCCCCAAATATGCAGCAGTCTAGTGGCAAAGCTGGATTAAGACCCAGGTCTCCTGAGTCCCAATCCAGTGCCACATATACTGGTCCACACTACCTTTCTTTTACCACAGTATTCTCTTGGTACATCAACAAATCAGTGAGATGGACACTGAATCCTTGGCCAGTAAACCATAACATGAAGCTAGGCAGCAGCAAAGTAATATTTCAAATTATACAACTTGGGTATTAACTTTTAAAAAGAAAAGGAGTACTTGTGGCATCTTAGAGACTAACCAATTTATTTGAGCATAAGCTTTCGTGAGCTATAGCTCACTTCATCGGATGCATCGGATACAGGTGCACCTGCCCTAAATTGTGATATCCTCCATATCCCTCTCTATTTTTCCTTCCCCATTCCCCGACCTTCCTTTGTTTTTCCTTTTAGCTAATCCCTTCCTATCTTTCCTTCTCTCTCTCTTGTTCTATATTAAATATATTAAATATTTAACAAACAGAACTCCTCCAATAATTGTATTAAAAAACCAAGACCACTACAAAATTGAGGAACTAGTATGGCATTTGCAAACCAACATTTTACTGACACTGCTTGTATGTTCCATCCCTTTCCCCACCCTTTGTTTTGTTTATTTAGCCTTCAGGCCAGCAGCTATCTCTGGCAATAGAATAACTGGGGCCTGTAGGTCCTATCATAATACAAAAAAACAACAAACTGGTTCGGTTATTGGCATAACAATATTGTAACTGTAGCAGCTGAGAAAAATCCCTCCACAGAAGTTTAAAGGCAGCCATTGAAGGATTGTATATTAGTCTCAAATCAACCTTTAGCATTAAAGAGGAAAGGTTATGGTGACTGGCAGACCATAATGTCTACATTTTACTATTGATAAAGTTACGATTCTGTCACGGATTCTGTGACTTTCCGGGACCTCTTTTGGGGCAGGGCTGGAGCAAGTGTCAGTCCTGAGGTCGACCGGAGCCCTGAGCCTGCCGCACAGCTGACCGGTGGCCAGCCCAAGGCCTACCGAAGCAGCAGTCCCCGGCCATCGGAGCAGTGGCTGGGGTTGGGTGAGTCCCTGGAGCTGGAGCAGCAGCAGGGCTGGAGCAGCTGCTGTTTGTCCCACACACACCTCCACGTATTTTTAGTAAAAGTCAGGGACAGGTTGCAGGTTTCTGTGAATTTTTGTTTATTGCCCATGACATGTCCCTGACTTTTACTAAAAATACCCATGACAGAATCTTAACCTTAACTATCCATATGTATCAGAACTGAATCAATTCTGACCTGAGTCTTTATGGTACTTAAAGTGAAGCTCCAATCCAGACTATGTGAAAAGTGCACAGTGGACCTGCCCCATTTGTGTTCAGAGTAAGAGCCGATTAAAGTTGTTACTAAAACAGTCACTACTTTTTATTCACTATTGCAGTGCAGAACTAAACAAAGGGATTTGCTAGCGTAATTCCAATCTGTTTTATGCATTAACAGAAAAGTTAAGTAAAGTCTTATTACCTTTATTGGGGAGATGTGTGACCCAGAAACAACCCAGCTAGACTTGATATAGTGATCGTTAATACTGAGCCAATTGAGGAAAGCTGTATACTGCCTGTGTTTAAGTGTCCAGAGGGAGTTCACACCTTGCTACAACCAGAGAGTGAGTCCTCCATCTTTATGCCTCTCCGTATTGTGTATAGTTTGAGGTCCTTTTAATATTTCCAATACATTAATGAACACTTCTATCTTGTCTTAACCCTGATTTCCAAAAAGGACAAATTTAAGATGATCTGTTCCACTTCGACACCCAAATCAAGAGACTTGTTCTAAAATGTTAGAAAACTCACTACAAGAGACAGCACGCTAAAGGACTACCAAAGGATAGTTTTGATCATTTTTCTTACTGCATTCTTCTTACTTACAATTTCCATCTCTAAGCATTCCTCTATTTCTATATGGATACACGTTTCTGCTTTACAGACAGATTTCTGTCACACTGGTTAAAATAGTAGCCAACATCAAGCTTTTATCATGTAACAGACTTACACTGGCTCTTTGTACAAGTATGAAAGGCTTTTACTCCATCTAGCGAAACACCTGGCTTATGACCAGCCCACAGGCCAGGTAAAATACTGGCTAAAAAATATTACTCTTTGGAGCAGCTACTGACAGAATGAAGGAGCAAAAACTGAAGGAAAGCACTTTTCCTGAGAGCCACTGACTTGATCCCTCAAAATTAGTGGCTTAATGGCTTGGATAGAAGATAGTCATAATGATGCAGGGATAAAAACTAACTATTGCTGTGAATGGAAAGACATCCATCGTTGACACATCTTGAAAAAAAGAAACAAGAATTTAAAGTAGCGTGTCAGTAATAAGATGAATACACGTTTATTGTTCCAGTTTCTCATTCTTTCTCTAATAGTTCTTCCTGACATACACCAAACACCATCATCCTCAGACACAAAACATTGTAAAGAGATACTGTGACCATGAAGGGATAATAATTGTAGAGTCATGCTGCAGTAGTTTCTTGCTGGAGGAATATAAATGGAGCCACACAGTGAGCTTTAAGTAATGCTTGAACCCACTCTATACATTTCCTAGTCTATCTTTTAAACTGAATACAAAAATTCTAAGTTTCTTCCCTGACCTCCCCCAAAAGATAACACATATTTGTTTTTTTCTTTTAAAAGCTTTGCTTATGTTTGCTCCAGTTCTTTATGTTGTTTCTCTCTGCATTTCTAAATGTGGCATTAAATAACTGCATCACTTAAATTACAATACTTTGAAAACACACAAGGTAGCTTTCTGTAACTCTGTCTCTTACAGAATCTGCTTTAAATTGGACTAGAGAAAACAGCAGACCAAGTAAGAAAGTTTGCAAAGTAGCTTAAATAAAAGGAAGCCGCATAAGCATCTCTTCAACGTTAGTTATCATAAAACACTTCCCTCCCCACTGTATGTGGCAAAAATGAAGCTGCACATTATTCAGGCTGCCACAATTTTTCACCTTTGCACTGGAAAATACGCCTTAGGCTTATCAGTAGTAAATACTCTGCCCTTAAAAGTAGGTAACGCCTTTCATCTCCGGGCCCTAAACAGAATTTACAAAAAACTAAAACTAGTATTTTAATGCAGAAAATTAAGTGACTCACACAAAATCACTTTCTGTATCTAGTCAGAGGCACAGCTGGGAATACACTTTGGGGACCCTGAGGGAGACTAGTCCCAGACCCATCAGACTGCATTTCCAGACAGGTTCAGTTTTCTGCTATTTCCCACCATTTATTAACACTGCTCCTGACTTTCTGCCCCAGTCTTCATTAAACTGGTTAGCATCAGTTTGTTAGCTTCAACTATTATTGCAGATATAAGGAACTTCACCAAGAGAGTCTGGATTTTTGTACACCACCCAATATTTATCAGTTAATATATTTTTCGCCAAAACAAAATGTTTAACATTAAATATTTAAGCATCATCTATCCTGGAACTGGAAGTCTTATTTGCAGTTTACAGTACAAAAAACAGATTTCTACTGTATAGGACTTGAGTTTCTGAAAGATGCTTAAGAAATAGGGTGGGAAAGGAATCAGATGCTTAAACTATTACTTATATTACATCAGGATCTAGAAACCCCACCCAAGATTAGGGCCCCCATTGTGCTAGGCCCTGTACAAACACAGTGATGGTATATCTTCACTGCAGAGTTAACTCAGGTGATCAGCACCCAGGTCTGAGCACCTGAGTTAGCTTAGCCCGGTTGTGAGCAGCCCCACTGCAAAGCCCCAGCTGCCCATCAAGTGAGTGGATCAAGATGGTACATGATGTCAAGGCCACACCTTTGTATTAGGGATGAGGCCGCCTCTAATTTATTCTGTTAAGCAAATTAAGTACAGCCTTCAGTTGGCCAAAGGATGGTAGGCTGTTCTTACCATTGCAGCACTGGGATTTCTAAAGCTCCTTGATACCTACTGTCAGTGTGGAGGAGAGGACCACTGTACTTTTACCTATTTTCTTACTATGCCATAAATAATTGGAAGCCCCTCTAATTGTAAGCAATTTAGGGGCATTAGCCAGGAAGAAGACAGAAGAACAGGAAAGAAAGTAAGCAGCTGACTGAAAAATGAGGCCTGGATCATGGGTACTGAAACAATGCAGAACCCTTCTGTTGTTACTTCATCTTTGTGGACTAGGAGATTGAGAGGATACAAAAAGCATGGCCTGCTTTACTCTCTACTTGAACACAACTATTTGCCCCTTCCTTTGTGAAACTGACCAATGTATAGAGACTGTATGAGATGATTCCTGGTATTACTTAAGTCCCGTAAGGAAAAACATTGCTTGGCTATTTAAAAGTGAGTATAGACTCAGGCCTCAAAGTTAAACTGCAATTATATATATAAGTAATTAAATTCACATTAATTCTTCAGAATGTATTCATTTCATTAAATATTTATTGAAGTTACATAGCAATCCCCTATGTACTCTATAAATAAGGGGCAAATATTGAGGTGGAAAAAATACCTAGCTTAGTTACACAATCATAGAAATACTCCTTCCTGATTTACAGTGCATTTGGGTAAATTCCATGCAAAAATGAGTGCAGTACTTTAACATTTGGAATTTGTTCATTTCCCTAATAATTTATAATTTGGAAAAAGCGGTCATAGCAGAAAAACAATATTTTTAAGGAGCTAAGTATTTTTCACTGTTACCCTTCACAACTTCATGGTGAAATGATGATTGATGGCATGAAGGCTATATTCTGAACTTAATGGAAACCAGATATAAACATTAAAGCCAAGAGGCAAGGATTTTAAGTTTCCTAGAATTCTCCCTATTGCTACAGGAAAGCGACCTCTTAATTTGCATCATATTTAGCAGCTCAGACATTAAAAGCATGCCAAGCTGGCTGCAGTCAAGCTGTAATGCTTTCACAGCAGTGGGCAATACTGCTCAGTGGGCATTTGACTTTAAACCATCAGCATCAGTAAAACTTAATTTCCCCCGTTGTTACATCCAAAATTATTTAAAATTAACGGATTCAAAACCAGAGCGGTGAGTGGCTCAAAGGAAGAATTTCCTTTAAGTCTCTATTTTCACCCTGATCACCATAATAATGCATATGTTCCTCTTGTTACACAAGCATAAAAGTAGCACCATGATTATCAGGCTTTTTATTAATATACCAGCAGAAATACATATACCATTTCTTATTGTGACGGCTGTGCCAGTGATGGTGGTATATTCTATGCCATGACATCTGAAGAAATTAAGGTTTCAAGGCTCAGTATTCCAAGAAGCTGAGCATCTACAAAACACATTAACTGTCCAGATGTTATCCAGTCAGTCAGTCATCCATCCATATGGGGAAATATCCACTCCCATTCTGTGTAGATACATAATCATGACTGCTAACCTTTTGCATTGGTAAATACCAGCACAAAAAAAGCAACCTTCTCCCTATCAATACACAGATCAATCTCTAAGCATGCAAGTGACCCTGAGGGCCTGAAAATGCAGCAGGTCACATTACTCTAGAAGATGCAGGCTTGTTCCTAGACACCATCCTGAATTTTTCACCAACGTTAAGTTTTCAGTCAAATACAGGTGGGTACAGATAAAGGGAAGATGACACATCCACTGAGGGAGGCAGAGGGAGAGAACTGCTGCTCAGTACTCCATCTCTCATATAACAGACCTAGTAGCCTGCTGAAGCCCCTTAACTCATCGGCTTTCTGCAGCTTTCCTGGTATTTTCATTCCGGAACGACCTGTGCTTCTAAAGCCCCAGAGTCAAATCACTGTGAACTCAGAGGTATAAATACCAGGAAAGCCACAGAGTACCAAAGAGTTAGGGTACTGGGTACATTTCCATTTATCTGGTGCCTCTGAAGAGAAAAGACTCAATGTGTTTCTCTCACACACAGCAGCCTTTAGAGAGCAGCCAGTTTTCATCCCTATCTTCTGACAGGAAATAGGAGGAGCCAGCAGAAAAAACAAACAGGCTGTATTGCTATTAAGGAGCAACTAGGGCTTCCCAGCAAGCAAGAAGAGAGAAGAGCAGACAGGTGTCCCTCTCTCTCATGCACCTCACCACACAGTAGCCCTGGTAATTTATATAAGGTAGCCATTGAATATCCAGGTAAAATATTCAATCAAATACTGAATTCACCCCAGCACTCCTTGACAATGAAATACAATCATTAAGTTTTGAGATAATTCTCCAATATTTTTTCCAGGTCAACAAATGACAGGACTGCAGTACGCCAGTAAAAAAAAAAAAAAAAAAAAAATGTGTAAGGCATGATTATTCTTTTTGTAAACTGTGATGTATAATACAAGATTCTCAAACATGACACTAACATGGCTACAGCAACACTGCATACATTATTTAACAAGGCTGTCTTTATGCTAAAGAATTAATTGCAAAGGAATAAGATTTACCTGATGAAATACAGGCTCTTTCAAATTTAGGTAAATCTGCAAAGAGTCAAAGAAAAAGTGTTACACATACTTTGTTTTACATACAGATTTTTTTTTTTTTTTACACATATTGAAAAATCAGAAAGACTGAAGCCATCTTAGAATAAAAATACAACTATCCATCTACACAGTACTAAACTTGATTAGGCATCTGAGTTCTTTCCCCTGACAATAACAAGCACCAATATTCTTTGAGTCCCTCCAGATTTACATCACTATTTTAAAAATTAGTTTTAACAGCTAGCTTAAACAGATAGTTTTAGATGTGAACGTCTCTCAATTTATTTAAACTGCAACACACATATAGTGAGTTAAAAGTGCATTAAAATTTTGAACATATATAATCCTTGATAGGTACTGAAACAGGCTGAACTATAGTCCTCATAGGCAATTAATTTTTTCTTGAAATTATCAATCTGTCTCTGTTAAATGATATCTCTTAATTCCCATGGATGCTAACAAAAAGTCACAGTAGACTCCTACTGCTAAGGTAGCGAGTTCAAATCCTGTTTTGGAAAAAAGTGGGCACTGTATCTATGAAAAGAATTTTTTCATTTCAGTCTCCATCTGATCTGCTCCACAACATGCCATACCAAAAAGGCTCAGAAGAACAGCCAACACATATAAAGATGCAAAATCTGCAATACATTAGGATAAGGGTCAGCAATGAAACTGGCGGGATTACTTGGCTTTTATCTCCATCACCAAATATAGAGATTCCACCCATGTGGTTTTAGGTTCCTATGAAGCCCCCCCACAAACATCCAGGGAGCACGCTGAATCAAGGAACAGAATCAAATTAACCTTAACTGTGTCATATTTATTTTGATCATTTAAACAGCTAACTTCTAGTTGTGGCTGGTTTTAACCTCTATTTAGCACATATATTGCTTTCTAACTGTAGATCTCAAAGCACTTTACAAAGATGACTGAGCATTATTATTCTCATTTTACAGATGAGGAAGCTAAGGCTCAGAAAGGTAAAGCAACTGCCCAAGGTCTCAGAACAAGGCAGTGCAAGAGTCAGAACAGCAGACCATTTTCCTGACTCCCAGTCCCAGGACCTTAGCACCTGGATTGCCTTCCTATAGTCTCTATGTGAATGAACTTTTTCCACATAAAGTGTTTTGAATCAGTTTTTATTTACAGAAGACATTAAAGTTTCCCACAGAAAAATTACATTTTTCACAATACAATAACTAAATTAGTCTCCCGAGCTTTGAACAGAATTATTCTCCCCTGCCCAGTTTCGACAGCAAGCAATAAAGTACAAGAGATGGAATTTTGCCAGTTTAATATTCCTTATATGTTAGAAAAATTACTAATGCACATATGAAAGTTCTGCATAAGAAAAAGTTACTTACCATGCTGACTATGACACTGAAAGTTATTAATACAAAAAGCAGAGGATAATTGACACTGTTCTTGTGCTTGAAACATTCATACCTGAAATAAAACATACAGGAAAGTTACATGTCCTACTTTATCATATATAAATGATAAATCTTACAAGAAGTAATAATGTTAAAAAGAACCATCTGTTGGAAACTAAAGGGAACCTGTGAGTGAAGTGACATGAAACTCATGGGCCTTGTAAGAAAATGTATACTTTCCCACAAGGCCCTGTCACTTTTATAGATGGAGTATATTTCACTTGTAATAAATACTGGCCTGATATTTACTTTTAATTATGTGTTACTGTATGAACAACTTGTTTGGGGAAAACACAAGCTAATACACACAGGGAAAGATTAACCCAATGAAAAGAAAAAGGGTGGGAAGAAATAATGCCTAAAAAGGCTTCCTCTTTCATGGACAGCAAATTAGACACAAGTTTGATGTGGTTACTAGAAAAAACACTGAAACTTTCACATGGTAACATGTAGCCCAAAATTATATTGCATCAGAAAACAGGAAATTATATGGGCTGTGGTGCAATCACACTTAGATTACTGGGTACAGTTCTGAGAACCACATCATCAGAAAAGAGCTTGATAAACGGGAAAGAACTCTGAGAACAGCAAACGTGACTGGGGCTGGAGGAATGGATGTGTCAAGAAAAATTAAGACCTAAATACGTATAGCTTAGCTAAATGATGAATAAGGGTTTATATGTCTACAAATCACCACAGAGGGAGAAATATTACTTAGCCTTATAGTAATGGGATGAAAGGGAGGAAAAATATATATTTATCTGCAAAAAATCTTCAAGACAGGAAGATGTATGGCTCTAGAGCATCTTGCCAAGGGAAGTGGTGGAAATTCTACTACTTGGGATTTTAAATTAGATTGAACCAAGGGTTAGGGAATATTCTGTATTGAACAATCCTACTTTGGCGAGCAGATGAACTAGATGATCTCTCTTCTTAAGCTTCCATAATTTTACTAAATATAAGCACATTATGTAAAGCACTTATATTTAAGAATTTACATGCAGTATACTACTCACTGTACATAATTTCAAGCAGATTCTGTGCATAAGCCTCACTTAGGTCCATTATACTTTTAAAAATATGGAATAATCAATACGAGCCGAGAACTGGTGTTTGAATTTGGTTTTTTCTTCTCTGAATCACACTCAATTCAGGCAAAATAAATGCAAAAGAAATCTCACGGGTACAGGATAAAAGATGGAGAAAAGTTGTTCTCTCTTGCCACAGAGGGCAGGACAAGAGGCAATGAGTTCAAACTACAGCATAGCAGATTTAGATTAAATCTCAGGAAAAACTTCCTAACTGTAAGAACAGTAGGACAATGGAATAGACCGCATAGGGGCAGGTTTTTTTCAATATCTTCATTAATGATCTGGAGGATGGCGTGGACTGCACCCTCAGCAAGTCTGCAGGTGACGCTAAACTGGGTGGAGAGGTAGATACACTGGAGGGTAAGGATAGGATACAGAGGGACCTAGACAAATTAGAAGATTGGGTCAAAAGAATTCTGATGAGGTTCAATAAGGACAAGTGCAGAGTCCTGCACTTAGGACGGCAGAATCCCATGCACCGCTACAGACTAGGGACCGAATGGCTCGGCAGCAGTTCGGCAGAAAAGGACCCAGGGGTTACAGTGGATGAGAAGCTGGATAGGAGTCAACAGTGTGCCCTTGTTGCCAAGAAGGCCAATGGCATTTTGGGATGTATAAGTAGGGGCATTACCAGCAGATCGAGGGACGTGATCATTCCCCTCTATTTGACATTGGTGAGGCCTCATCTGGAGTACTGTGTCCAGTTTTGGGCCCCACACTACAAGAAGGATGTGAAAAAATTGGAAAGCATCCAGCGGAGGGCAACAAAAATGATTAGGGGACTGGAACACATGACTTATGAGGAGAGGCTGAGGGAACTGGGATTGTTCAGTCTGTGGAAGAGAAGAATGAGGGGGGATTTGATAGCTGCTTTCAACTACCTGAAAGGGGGTTCCAAAGAGGATGGATCTAGACTGTTCTCAGTGGTAGCAGATGACAGAGGAGTAATGGTCTCAAGTTGCAGTGGGGGAGGTTTAGGTTGGATATTAGGAAAACCTTTTTCACTAGGAGGGTGGTGAAGCAATGGAATGTGTTACCTACGGAGGTGGTGGAATCTCCTTCCTTAGAAGTTTTTAAGGTCAGGCTTGACAAAGCCCTGGCTGGGATGATTTAGTTGTGGATTGGTCCTGCTTTGAGCAGGGGGTTGGACTAGATGATCTCCTGAGTCCCTTCCAACCCTGATATTCTATGATTCTATGAAAGGCTGTGGAAGCTCCCCTTTAATGGAGGTTGTCAAAAGGAGGCTGTATAGCCATCTGTCTTGGATGGTTTAAACCAGTGGTTCTCAACCTATTTACCATTGTAGGCCATATATGCTGCTCTCTGTGTGTGATGTTGGCCTCATCCACACAATATATATACTAGCTGAATGGCACTGAGGATGTCACATAGGCTGCAGCTATATGCTGATTGGGCCGCAAGTGGTCCGTGGGCTGCGGGTTGAGAACCACTGGTTTAGACATAGCAAATCCTGCATCTTGGCAGGGGGTTAGACTCATAGATGACCCTTGCGGTCCCTTCTAACCCGATGGTTCTATGATTCTAGGATGGGTTCAGATTAAAGTGAAACAGTTTTAAGACTGAAAACATTATGGACCCAAGTTTTACATCAGAGCTGGTCTAAACTGTAGTGCATGCAGCTATGATAATTTACCCCACCTGAGGATTTGGCCCAACAGTACTCCACTTAATCCACAAGCTACAGGCAGACTTCAATAAAGCTACACTAATTTACACCAGCTGAAGATCTGTCTCTATGTTTTTAAGTAGTCAAACAAAACTCATTGCTTGCAACCAGTCCATAACAGGAATAAGTGGATCGATTTCATTAGTTGGATTTTCAAGGCACAGCCTGCCATATCGCTTCAGGGACTGGATGTGGCAGGTGGGAAAGACAGTATTGCATAACTTGACTCATTTGTTGGAGTTGCAAAATGCTACACAGTTCCCTGATCCAAGGAGGAGAACTGCTTTGGATGTTGTGCCAAAATGTTCTATTAGTTTTTCCAGGACACTTCTACAAAGTATTTAGTTTCCTTAAGAATTTTTTTTTTTTTTTTTTTTTTTTTAAAAGGTTATGGAAAGTAGGTTTGACCAAAATTTAGAAGTCTACATTCGGAGCACACTGTCCCTAGTGAACGATAACCCTGCTGTTTTTGCAAGAGTTTCATTACTCTTGTTGTCTACATGCCAAATATTGCTTAATTCTTAACTGTATATAATGCTTTACATTTGCAAAATGTTTTTACAAACATTAAATCAACATCCCTGTGAAGTAGGGAGGCAATTTGATTTGTTTATTAACATTTCTACAAGGCTTATCACAATATTGTCTTACTTTATCCAAAATGTTATGCCTCATTTACAGCTAGGGAAATAGACAAAGAGGTTAAGCAATCTGCACCTGGTCACACAGCAGGTCTAAGTTAGCAAAGCTAGGACTAGAAGTCAGAGTTCCTGGCTCCTAATCTGCCCATTAGATCGTGATTCTTTACTGTTAGTAAAATTGTTGACTGCACTGAGTATAGCATAGATGCTTTAGCATCAATTTAAATGAGAGCAGATTGGGTTCCATGTATTGGACATTACATAAAAGTAGCTTTCCAATATTAAAAACATTTGACAAAATACTTACAGGCAGTAGACAAACACACAACAACTGTATATCATTGGCAGTTCATCCAATAGCTACAAAAAGCAGAGAAACACCAAAACATGAAAAATCACTTTTAACTCATGCACAGGTGTAAGTTAACCAGGGGGAAATCACTTGTTAAGTAGGGGTTTTTAACAGTTTTATGATACCCAGATTCTTGACTATATTTTATCTTCGACAGTATCAAATGCCTCTCAACCTTAGAAAGCAGGTGAGTTACCATGCTTGCTTAACGAATCTTTCAAATATAACATATTATGAGACAGCATGTGTTCACAGATCTCTGCCATTTTCACCACTCTCATATCCCTTTTAAACATTTACGGAATTTCCAGTAAATTTTTAAAGAAATCCTGTAATACAGGAACTACCTAACCCCCAAACTTCATAACCTGCTCAAAACATTTCGTGGTATCTCCCCACCTCTCAATAAAAATTAATCAGGAGGTTGTAGTGAAGCCTCTTTAAGACCTCATTATTTTTGCACAGAGTATTATAGAACATTAGTACATTACGAAACATTCTCTGATGCAGTAGCCTCGCTTTTCGTTTACCTTCTTTCTAATTTGCAAAATTAAGTAAACTGTAGTAAGTTGCAATAATTGGGTCTTCCAATTATGACTGCAAATTAATGCATTTTTATCTTAAACAATTTTTAAACCATTAGTAATAGGATCACAACATTTTGTCTAAAGAAAATGAAGTTACTCTTCTGGAGGGGGGAAAAGTCTTTGGGAAGTAATACACCCACCTTAATGGAGGAGGCAAGAAAGATCTATGAAGAATAGATACTTCTGCTGAGGATGCTCATGTTGCATTTGAACTTTTGCATCACATACACAGAATCAGAACATCACCTTTTCCACCAAAACTCTGCTCTCCAATGAGTGCTTACATACATGCACATGTGAATTTGAGAGTGCGGAGTTGATTTCTCACGGAAGATGACAGTAAAGTCAAGAGACTGAATCTTGACAAAGGGGTCATTAAACATTATGAACTTAGAAAGTAAGCGCTCCACATAGTTTCAATTAAAGAACAATTTTTATGTTTCTTTACTTTGACCCACATTTTTGTCAGAGGGAAATGAATTTTCCGGGGAAGAGGTCAAATGGGGTGCAAATAAGGCCAGCATGTTTTGCTGCTGGAGGCAGTGGTGCTCCCCTTTCTGAAGGTTATTGAGGGGGATTGCCAGGCTGGAGCTGTGCTGGTACAGTGGCTCCTGGCTCCCAGACTACCACTGGTGCAGGGGCACTCAGAGGGGCCACAGCTGCACTGGTGCCAGAGACGCTGTAGTCCTACTCTAAGTGCTGAGCCACATGAAAGGAAACCACTCCCGATGGTAACTGGCATGTTCCTTTGCATAAAGCCAGCCTGGTACTGCTCACCTTGGGAAGAGGGCCTCTGAACGCATTGGCCAAAATAACCATTCAATTTTTAACTTTCACGTTGAAAGGCAATTCAGTCATTTTAAGATAGTGGCCGAGTCTATCAAGAGTGAGAACAAATTAACGTCTCTTATTTTTGGCAAAAGAAACTTGGAGAATTCAGAAGGGATGACCAACAATACCCAGGATAAATGAAGCTATTCATTTAGAAGATTCAGCACTAGAGATGAACAGCCCAGAGTTTGCTTAAACCATTTCTTAGCATTTTTGATATTTCAATTTTCCAAGGTCTGGTCAGGCATAACCACATGATTAATCCATGTAGCTCCTTCTTTAAATAAAAGTTGTTAATAAATTAAGGTTCCATGAAAGAAAATAAAACCAAAATCAAAACAAATACTGTGGCCAACATTTTCAAAACTGGACACTAGCCTCCAAAGTTCACATTTTGGTAGTTTTCAAGGACAAAATAGTAGAGTAAATCTCCTAGAGGTTCAAACAGATTCCATCTAGGTGGGAACCAATTCCCCCCAAAAGACAGCATGGCCCAGGCACAAGAAGGAGGGTGTGAATCAGTCCTTTCAGAAGTCTTAACTACTGGATGTCCAAGCATCAAGGAACCTTGCATAGTGACATAGTGAGCGGATATAGCTGCCCACCAAACAGTTTTGGCAGCTGCTCTTCAGGCAGCCACTGGGACAATTTTTCTGAAGCCCTTGCCTTTTCCCCTTTGCTGTACAATTCTGCCTGATGGTCTGTTTGCAATACTGAGTTAATGATAGCTCCTGTGAAAGTTACCACTTGAGCCACTATGAATGATGACTTTTCATTGTTGAGACACAGACCCAGTGAACAACAGCATTGTCTAAAGGATGGAATGTACTTTTTCTGACTATGGGGACTCATCAGCTAGTAACAGGGTAATTGTGAATCCCTCGCATTTAGATTAGCTGCTTCTACAGCTAGATATTGAGTGCTGTGGAGTAATTTGTACTAGAAGGGACTTTGCATATGCAAAAGCTTCGGTACTTTATACATTCTGACCTCAATGACAGATAATAATATGCACCATTGAGGCTGACAGCCTCCAACAAATCCCATAGACATAAGAGAGAAGATTATGGAGGCCGTCACCATCCTGACCTTGACTTGGAAGATGAATTTGTCTCGTGTTCTCATATCTATGGCAAAGCCCTTCAAGTCTTCTTGGGAATGACGCTATATTGGGACTAGAATCTCCTTGCCCAACAATGTATTGCTGAAGAACCTCTTCTATTATTCCCAAATGGAGAACCAGCCAACAATTACTGCTTTTCACAGAGTTTCGACTTCGGTGCCAAGGGCAGATGCACATCCAGAAGTGCAGTTTTATACTGCTACAACATTAAGCAATACACGGGGATACCAATGGATGACAAAAATAATCCTAGGCAATAATGTTCAGTACCAAGTCGAAGCTGTAATGTAGTTTAATATTACAGCATCACAAATGAAAACTCTAAATCTCATAATAGGGAACGTCCCTTTTACTAAATAGTCAATTGATTAAAGTACTGATTTAGAAACCAGTATACATTCCTGCATGTACATCAGTACCAATGGCTAACAAAGTAGGGCTCACACTACATCTATGCTGAAAGGAATCACATCCAGTGAAAAACATATTTTACATATAAATCAAACAAAATTAGATTAGCTAAGAACAAATCCCTAAAATGACACATTCTGTCCCCCTTTAGAGTGATAATTCTTTGCCAGCTCTGCCAGACTTAAAATGAACATGCACAGCCACCTGATTTGATTCCTATGAGGGAAAAGCAAGTCACTGGAGGCATTTGGTTACAGAATTAAAAAAACCCAGCAAATGCACATTTGGGGCAATAATGAGATACCTGCACAAGGTTATTCGCATCTGCTGATTAGTACTAACCTGCATTTCATACTTCAGGGTCATGTGGAAGCACCAGGATCCCAATCCAACAGCTGAAATGAAACCAAAACACAATTAGCATAACCTTTGTTAAAAACACATCAGTGTATTATCTTAACAAATTAACTTCACTGACAACAGATCTTTAAACATCACAGACAGGGACATTTTCAGTCATCTATCCAATTTTTTTTTAACGCCTTTTGACAGACATATTGGTCATTAAAGATCCCATTGAACTTTTTGTCAGAGAATATTTCCCCCAGCATTCTTTTCCATAAAGTAGGAGAGCACTGAGCATTAGGATCACAGGAGTATTGTATTCCCAAATATTAAATGTATTAGAACCGTTAAGAAAGATGGAGAAACAGTTACACAGTATTGTCTTCTGACTAAATAAAAACCACAAACCTGTGATATTTTTGTTGATGTTCAGCTGAAAGGCTTTAAAAGCCAAAGTTTACAGAATCTTTATCAGACCACAGGAAACAGGATTTGAGTTCAGATTTCAGAATTAGAGCCAGGTACAGCTGTGGATTGCAGATTACATAAACCTAATGGAACTATTCAGAAAAAAGACTAGCAGGTCTTTTCCATTTCTGACTTCTATGAAGCTCTTGATATATTCACCTGGCTTTTTTCATTTGACATATTTGCCCTCTCATCTCTGTATTTACTTCTGACATTAGTTTAAAGACACCACCTTACCTGGATATCATTCACCTTGTTTTTCTTAGGCCTGATGAAGACAGATTCTTAAGCCATGTCCACACTCAGACTTCAGCCAGCATAGCTATGTCAGTCAGGCGTGTGGTCCTTGACCAATATAGCAGTGTGGGCAGAAGTCCCTGGTGTAGAGTTAGGCTGGTCTACACTACCGCTTAAGTTGATTTGTAAGTTACGTCGCTCAGGGATGTGACAAAGACACCCCCCGAGCAACGTAAGTTACACTGAACTAAGCACTGTGCACACTGTTGCTCTCCCGCTGACATAGCTTCCACCTCTCACGGAGGTGGAGTAATTATGCTGATAGGCAAACGCTCTCCCAACAGCACAGCGCGTCATCACCAGATGTGCTACAGTGGTGCAGCTGCGCCGATGTAGTGCTCTAGTGTAGACTTGCCCTCAGTTACACCGGTAAAGCCCTGCTTTTATGGATGAGTTTGCTTTGCGCAGGGAGAGGGGAATCAGATATCAGTAAAAGTGTAGATTTGCTGGTATAAGTTGCGTCCACACTAGGAGCACTTTCCCGGTATAGTATACCGGTATTCCCACACAGGTAAAGTGCTGCTAGCGTAGAGACAGCCTTAGAAATTGTTCTGACTATTTAGATAAGACTTGGTGGGGCAGGGAGTTAGCTTTGGCAGGGGGTTGCTGGTCTCCCCTAGTACTTTCAAATGTGACAAGATATGTTCCTTGCCATTAAAAAAAAAAATCTTCCTTTTTTTGGGGTAGGGGGAAGAGTAGATAGGTTAATGTCTGGGTCTATACACATTCTACCTAAAACTCTCCCTTAGTTTCAAATTAAGGTATTTTTCATTTTGTCTTAAACTGCTCTGCAGTGTGGCACTCCAGTCCAAAGATATAATAGTCACATTTCAGTAATGGGTAAATAGATCACTTTCGAGAATATATACTGAAGTTTGTCAGATGTGCAAGTGCCCTTATCTAGAGGTGTTCTGTTTTTTTATGCTCTATTAGACTAGTATTACTATGTCACTGTGTCTCCTTACTGAAGAGGAATGTCTAAGCATGCAACTGCTTACTTACAGTCACATTTGCAGTCCAACCATATCGTTCAAAATGTGTTGTCAGAGATATCTGAACTTCATTAGCGCTCTGGGGAAATTGGACACCATTGTCTATGGCAAGCATACGCACTTCCATCGTTCCCAACTGAAATTTAATTAAATTACTCATTTAAACCTGAAAAAAGAAAAGGAGTACTTGTGGCACCTTAGACACTAACCAATTTATTTGAGCATGAGCTTTCATGAGCTACAGTTCAGCTCACGAAAGCTTATGCTCAAATAAATTGGTTAGTCTCTAAGGTGCCACAAGTCCTCCTTTTCTTTTTGCAAATACAGACTAACACGGCTGCTACTCTGAAACCTGTCATTTAAACCTGAGTGTCACTGTGTACCTGCATCTACACATTCTTTTTAGAGAACTTTTCATATCATGACCAACATCTATTCTAACTCCATTAAGATTTAATTGGGAAATTCACATGTATCTGGCTACACCTACAGTATATTCTGACTGTCATTCAATTTGGAAATCAATAAGCTCATCATAGCAGTGCACGAGTTAGTGTCACTGTAGTCAAGGTTACATCAGTATTTTCTCTACAAAATCCTTTTCAGTTTATAACAGCAATAAATTTCACCCTTGGGCAGAAACATGGCATGCAAGGTTTCAACTTGTTTTTTTAATGAACAAAATAGGTTAGTTCTAGGTTATTAAAGTTATAAAACCAGCAAACCAATTAGAATCCCACTCCACACATACAAAATTAGAAACTGTTGTAAGGACTATGCTGTAGAACCTTGGTGTTTCTTTTATTATGAAAGATTACACTGGGTTGAAAGATATTCCTTAAAATGCTTAAAATGAGAAATGCTCTTGGGTCTGTTAAATTCTAAAAAACTATGAATGCTTTAGGTGCAAGCCCTGTACATGCACCACTTCAATAAAATCTATAATCTTGGTGCAATCATGTCAGATTTCCTAAATCAAGCAGGATCAGATCTGTTCAGTATTTGGATGCAAGAACTCAGTGAGAAATCCAGGGTGCTGCATGATGGGGAGCTGGTTATTCAGTAGGTGGCACTCTCCCCTCTGAATCAGTGCCCTAGAACAGTGCTGTGGGAATTGTGCTTAGGGTACTATCTTTTGGATGACACAGAAAACCCAGGCCTTGAATACTTTTGGTCATAAGATCTCATGTTAACTTTATGCAAAAGTAATTATGTCACTCTAGAGTCCTGGATAAAAGCCATCTAAAGTATATTCTGTCCATCTAAGAGAACCCCTTAAATTCAGTTCTGTTTGCATGGTGGTGGCTTCCTTGCTCCATCCCAGTAGCAGTTAATAATCCATATTGAGAGTCTTGAGGATTGATGCTTCTATATAATACATCCGTTAGTACTATTGTTTGACTTTGGTATATATTCACAGTAGCCAAATAGATCATCATCAATCAAAAGAACATGCAGTCAACAGTCAGCTGAGAAGCCACTGTGCTGAAGTAAAAAACCCAATTGTGTGCCTAGATAGCAGGTAAATATGCCTTTTCAAAGTTAAGTAATTTGGAAAGGAACTACTTAACAAGTCAAAATGTTACAGTCTTTTGTGCAAATTATAAGTGGGACTACTTGTCTGTCACAGAGGTCGCGGAAGTCACAGATTCTGCAACTCTCCGAGACTTCTGGAGGGGCAGTGTGGCTCAACCCAGGCCTGCCCAAGTGGCTGGCTCGCTCCAGGGCCAACTACTCAAGTGGCCCCTGGGACAGCCACACCAACCGCTGCTCCAGTGGCCCCATGCAGCAATCCCCGGCCGGCCAGCCAGAGCAGCCACGGTCCATGGCCCCGGGCAGCTGGTACCGCCCAACACCCCCTCAGCAGAGGTCCCCACACTCCCACCCCAAGATTGAGTCACAGGTATTTTTAGTAAAAGTCATGGACAGGTCACAGGCTGTGAATTTTTGTTTATTGCCCATGACCTGTCCGTGACTTTTACTAAAAATACTTGTGATCGCAGCTTTAATTATAAGCATACTCTGCATTTGTCCATCACCACACGCAGATGCCCCTAACATGCTTACTACAAAAAACAAACAAACAAACAAAAAAACCCTCACACCACAATATTTTAAGACTGCAGTTTCAGCAAGTTTCTAAACTGAGAAAGGCACTGTGGATGTCATGCTTGCAAGTTACAACATGTTGATTTGCTGCACCATACTATATCCACTGGGCAGGCAAGGATCCCATTCCACTCTGCTCATGATCTAAGACTAAGGCCATGTCTGCACCAGGAGTGCTTCACCAATACACAGGGCCCTTCCACATTCATGGGCCATTTTGGTCAATTTCATGGTCAGACTATTTTAAAAATCGTAAATTTCAGTGTTGAAATTGTAGGGGTCCTAACCCAAAAAGGAGTGTGTGTGTGTGTGGCGGGGTGGGGGGTCGCAATATTATTATGCGGGTGGGTTGCAGTACTACTACCATTACTTCTGTGCTGCTGCTGACGGCGGCGATGCCTTCAGAGCTGGGCAGCCGGAGAACAGCCGCTGCTGGCCAGGAGCCCAGTTCTGAAGGCATCGCCGCAGCGGCACAAAATTAAGGACGGCATGGTATGGTACTGCCACCCTTACTTCTGCGCTGCTGCCTGCAGAGCTGGGTCCTCAGTCAGCAGCCACCACTCTCCGGCCGCCCAGCTTTGAAGGCAGCAGTGTAGAAGTAAGGGTGGTATGTCATCTTTAAGAAAGATGTGGATACACTGGAAAAAGTCAAGAGGAGAGCAACAAAAATGATTAAAGGTTTAGAAAACCTGACCTACGATGAAAGGTTAAAAAAATGTTTAGTCTTGAGAAAAGATGATGGGTGAGGGGAGAAACCTCATTACAGTCCTCAAATATGTTAAGGACTCTTATAAAGAGGACGGTGATCTATCTTTCTCCATGCCCACTGAAGGCAGGACAAGAAATAATGGACTTAATCTGCAGCAAAGGAGATTTAGGTTAAATATTAGGAACAATTTTCTAACTATAAGGGTAGTTGAGCTCTGGAATAGGCTTCCAAGGGAGGTTGTGGAATACCTATCATCAGAGGTTTTTAAGAACACACACCTGTCAGGGTGGTCTAGGTATGCTTAGTCCTGCCTCAGCACAGGAGGCTGGACTAGATGATCTCATGAGGTCCCTTCCAACCCTATATTTCTATGATTACATCTCTATGTTGCCATTTCAAACTCAGCCAAACAGGGCTAGCAGAAATTTAAATTTAGTTTGTGAAAATTTTTGAAAGAAATGAAAACACTTTTTTGACCAAAAAAACTTCAAGATGAAAATTCTCATTTCAAATTCAAAATTTTAATTTATTTTTCATTATTTCCCCCTTCCCTTTTCCCCTCTCTGAAAGGGGAAAAGGGAAAAAAAAGTTACTCTCTCTCGCTTGAAGTTTTAAATTAAAAAAAAAACAAAAAAACTTTCCCACTTCCCCAGCAAGAAAGGTGAAAAAGGAAGACAAAATGGTGGGAAGAAGAAAAAAAATCTCTAGTTTTTTCTTTAAAGATTTTCCTGTTACCACACAAAATGAATTTTTTCTAAACAAAAATACACATTTCCCATTTTGCTTCAAAGATTTTAACCAGAAAATAAAAACAGATAAAACAAAAAAATTCATAACTATTTTTGTCAAAAAGTTATTTAACAAACCCCAAAACAAAACCCAAAACAAAACCCAAAATACACTTTGCTGTGGAGCTAGTTGAAAAGTTTCAGTCAGAGTTTGAGAGCCACAGCTGTTATCTAATGGCCTCTGTGAAATGGTACAAGGTCTTATTCTTCTGTCTTAACCCTGCACGCTATGCATATAGTATGACGAGATGAGCAGGCCATGGAATCCTGATTGGACATTAACGAGCAAGCTACGAACTAGAAAGGGAAGCATGTAGCTGAGCACCTCATATGTCTGCCAAGGATCACAGAAAAATCCTTATTTCCTCGGAAGCACCCATTTTCTATCCATACCCACCCTTTTTTTAAACCATGCAATTAAAATAATATAGCAAGCATGCAAGGGGCTTGGGATTTATTTCTGCTCAGTAAAGAAGAGTAATTATACTAAGGTAGAGTAGTTAAAGTAACTTAGTACTTAACCTTATTTGTGTCCATGTGTGGCCTCTACTCTCGCTTCCACCACAACACCCTTATGTTCCCCGTTCCTTGCCTCACATTACAGAAAGACTTACATGATCTAGGCATTTCTAGAAAAGTATTCACTTCATAAAAACCAAAAACACAATCAGACATTCTGTAAGTACGTCCTCAAATAAGTATAGTATTTTCGAACTGGGAACAAACATGAGGAGAGAGGAATGAAACATTTGCCACAGAAATAAGCTTCCCATGTGGTCATCTACATATTGAGAAAGGGAGACAATTAGGTTCTGACCCAGGAAGTAGAGGTCTAGGTTACATTGTTACAAGAGAGTTTCCCCAAGCATGTAATAGCATAGAGGTCAGTAAGCATACAGAATTTAGCCAGCTGGAACCTCTTAATTCAGAAGCTTTGGCAACCAATTGAAGCGACATAGCATTTCAAAGTTAAAGCTGACAACAAGCTGCAGTAGTTAAATAGATACTGGGTGTCACCCCTCAACATTTTGATGTTGATCCTCATCACTTCAAATTACAGAGGGGCATATCTAAACGGTGTGATAAGCACAGAATACACACCCTATTTTAGGGCAGTGGAAAGTAGTCTAACATATGTAAATAAAGTAGTGCTGAAAATGTAAGATCCCACTAAGCTATATTATATTTAGAGCACCATATTCCTTTTATTTCTGAAAGCGTTAATACAGGTTTCTTGGTACTAGCAATTGTAGATATTTGACTGTCAGTTGATATATTTGTTTCAAAATCTGAGTGGTGATGCAAATACAATGCCATCCACAAATTTCAGGCTATGAATGGCTGTTATTCACATGGCTCTATAAAAGAGACTTCCAAAGCAATATCTACAACTGGAAAGAATTTGACATTATACATGGGCTCTAGCCAAGGATGTGTACAGGTCACATGAACCCACCCATGCTTTCACCTCTCAGAATGGATGTAGATATGTATTTGTAAGCAGGTTCAGGAAAAATCTGAAACTTTATATGATAAATGATGCTTTATTAGACTGCTTCTATTGTGTAGGGACTAGTCTTACAGGAATGAATTCTGGGGACTAGATGGAGAATATTCTGTGGGGATTTTTTTATATTAAGGTATTTATGGATTAATATTTAAAATAACTTCACACACAACCAAGAAATGAAATCCAGGGGCAGCACTTGGAGTTTCATTTATTTTTATAATTTTTCAAATTTAATTTTGTTGGATTATTTTTGCCTTTTTTTTTTTTGGTGGTAGCTGAAAAGTAATGGTTTTCTTCTCTTGCATTTCCCACAATCTAGGGACAGGAGTGGTCCCAGCTACTCCATGTAGACCTGTTTTTGGCTTCTGGGTAGGAATAGGTGAATGACCCTGTCATAAATATAAAGGGAAGGGTAAACCCCTTTGAAATCCCTCCTGGCCAGGGGAAAGCTCCTCTCACCTGGAAAGGGTTAAGAAGCTAAAGGTAATCTCGCTGGCACCTGACCAAAATGACCAATGAGGAGACAAGATACTTTCAAAAGCTGGGAGGAGGGAGAGAAACAAAGGGTCTGTGGGTCTGTCTATATTCTGTCTTTGCCGGGGATAGACCAGGAATGGAGTCTTAGAACTTTTAGTAAGTAATCTAGCTAGGTATGTGTTAGATTATGATTTCTTTAAATGGCTGAGAAAAGAATTGTGCTGAATAGAATAACTATTTCTGTCTGTGTATCTTTTTTGTAACTTAAGGTTTTGCCTAGAGGGGTTCTCTATGTTTTGAATCTAATTACCCTGTAAGGTATCTACCATCCTGATTTTACAGGGGGGATTTCTTTATTTCTATTTACTTCTATTTTTATTAAAAGTCTTCTTGTAAGAAAACTGAATGCTTTTTCATTGTTCTCAGATCCAAGGGTTTGGGTCTGTGGTCACCTATGCAAATTGGTGAGGCTTTTTATCCAACATTTCCCAGGAAAGGGGGGGTGCAAGTGTTGGAGGATTGTTCATTGTTCTTAAGATCCAAGGGTCTGGGTCTCTAGTCACCTAGGCAAATTGGTGAGGCTTTTTACCAAACCTTGTCCAGGAAGTGGGGTGCAAGGTTTTGGGAAGTATTCTGGGGGGAAGGACGCGTCCAAACAACTCTTCCCCAGTAACCAGTATTAGTTTGGTGGTGGTAGCGGCCAATCCAAGGACAAAGGGTGGAATATTTTGTACCTTGGGGAAGTTTTGACCTAAGCTGGTAAAGATAAGCTTCGGAGGTTTTTCGTGCAGGTCCCCACATCTGTACCCTAGAGTTCAGAGTGGGGGAGAAACCGTGACAGACCCCTTAACTGAAAGGTTCTAATAACTAATTCTACGCACATCTCTCGGTTTCATTTAAAGCTAAGTCTTCTAGGCCGGTTATAAATTCTTATCAATCTGTGGCTGGAGTGCAGAATCCTTTCTCCCTTGGCATTCATTTATCTTTAGCACAATTTGAGTGATTTAGCACTAGAACTTAAGCATGCCAAAAAATATAGAAGAGAATCTAAAACACAAAATAAGACACTTCAATCTTTGACAAAAATTTCAGGCCAAATCTAGGAGCTATGCCTCCGATGTACACTCAAAGACCAACACCTCTGATAAGAGAAAGCAGGACCAACAGATACCAGACGTATACTTTGGGGAGATAAGGTTAGATTAAGTTCAAAACAACTACAGAAGTGCTTGATACAAGAAGTTGGATCAATTCCCTTCTAGAATGGGTAACATTAAAGTACTATAGACATAATCCCAAAGAAAATAAGCAGTACTTGGGAAAAATATTCAGAGACACTCTCTCTAATAGGTCATGCTTTCAACACCACAGTTATTTGAGCTTCTTAGACGCCTGTCTACAGGTTAATATTATGAAGTTCTGTAAGGAGAAGAGTGCCCTCTAGCTACTGGGAGAATGCCTTGAATGTGATTGTTTGTCCTGATGCAGGTCAAACCAGTAAAAGGTAAGCACTAAAACTGACAAAAGAGATGGAAACCTTGTGCTCACTCAGTTCCTCCAAGGTGTTTGCCCACTTGTTTTATTTATGCTTTTATAAGTGTTACTGTTTGGTAAATATGGGCCACACAACATAGCTTCTGTAAATCAGCATAAAAGGGACACAGTCTATAAAAATGTATGCACTGGATTAGGACACAAGGCCAGATAGTGCTTATTTTACTACATCAGACAGTTATTTTGTTAATTCTAATTTTATTTATCTGGCCTAAACAAAACTAATAATCATCTCCAGATATTATAGATTATATAAAGAACTGAGGTTGAAGTTATAACAGAAACAAATGTTCCGATTTTGACTATACAGATCTCATCTGAAATCCCTGTATAATTAAAGTGCAAATCAAGTTTTACACATACCTGTGAGACAAAAAAATGCAGCTAAATATCGTTTTTCAAGGCCATCTTTATAGGTCTGAATCGCACCATAGATTGGAGGTAGAATGAAAATCAGGTTACTCACTGTGTTCCCTGTAGGATAGAAACCCAAGAAGAGATTTAGTATTGGGCAACATGCACTTGAAATAAACAAAGCTGCATTCATTCAAACAAGACTTCAACAGTTCTCAGTAAAAAGGCTACACCTTTTCTCCAAGCCTCTTTCTGCTTCAGCACTTTATCCACTGTTAGATTTTGCTACAGTCTGGATAACGTCACTAAAAAGTGTGTGTGTGTGTGTGGGGGGGGGGGGTTGATTTTTTTTTTAAAACAAAAACACCTTTATACTACTTTCCATGTGCCCAGGTAATATTACAATAGTACATCAGACCAAAGAAGAATACTGGATGGTGCTTATGTTTATGGCAAAGGAACAGGAAAAATATGGTTAATCTTGGTAGAATACAAAGCATATTTTATCAGAAATTCTTTTAGCAAATATAAATCCTCAAACAGCAGAAGTTTTGGTATTGTAAGGAGCTGCTTTTTTTGAAAAAGCAACTCCTGGAACACTTTGGGGGCACTAACATGAGCATACAGTACTCCTTCCTTCTCTCCCCATGCTCCTCCCTCTGATCCCTCAAGAGAGGTTATACAATTTTCATTTTAATCATTTAAGCTAACTGCAGGCAACACTCTTCCCTTATCAGGGTTTAAAGCTTTTACCATACACCTACTAACCAAAGCACATTTCTAAAGACAAATTTCAGTAGGACCAGCACATTCTTAGTGTGGTCCAGAAGCAACAGGCTGCTGGGATGTGTGACATCTGACCACAAGAGCTCTGCTACCAACACAGATCTCCAGTTTTTAGCTGAATAGAACTTGAAGCCATTTGCCTAAACACTGAGCTTGGCTGTATTCAGATACATATAACATGCAATCCAATAACACAAAGAGAAGACCAAAAATAAGTGTCACATTTTAGAACTACAACGATCTAGGATACCAGATGCCACTGCAAGAAAGTAGAGCACCTGCACAAATACTATAAACAACGACTCTCCCATACTGACTGGGTAGTGTTTTTACATCCACTTTGCATGGGTGTACTATAAATGACTGCACAAAGTGCAAACAAAAGTGAGTAAACCCTTAAGTAAGGCAACTGAAATTAAGCAAACAGGCTTGGTCTGAAGGGAGTGCAAATTCAGCATCTTATCCCTGCCTGATGTAGTCAGATTTTAGGAGCAGAAGTTATGTACTGTAGTTACCAAATTAAATACAGACCTATACTTTTCTTTAAAGGGGCTGATTCACAAAAATACATGAGTCTGACCACCTGACAAGATAAAGCACAGAGAAACACGTACTTGCAGATTGCATCAGACCAAAAACCAGAAATGCTTGATATTATGCTAATATCAGAGCCTTATTATTCAAGGATCTCCAATAAGAGTTAAATTGTATAAAGCCTTGAACAAAGAGGTGCATCCTGTGAAACGTGTAAGTTAATTTGGGGCATTTTGACCAATATAGCAGCTCAATATAGCACCTGCCACAGGAACTCTTCTCACACAAATACCTAATCCCCTCAAACTACTTGCCAAAAGGAAATGGGAAGAATCAAACTATGCTCAAGTGTTTTAAAGTACAATATATTCCAAGAAACACTACCAAAGAAACTATGCTTTGCTTTACATATTTAAACACTCTCCTGCAGTGCAAAAACCCCAGACACAACAGTATTATTCCAGCATGAGAACCAGAATGTGAAATTAGATACTGGTGAAGTAACTAGCCTATTTTCACTGCCAAAGCTCAGCAAACCTGAAAATGCAACTAGTATAAACACAGACAAATTTAGATTGTTTCCATTTTAGATGTTCTTCATAAGCAGATAAATCGTATCTGAAGCGAGTACCTTCTTTAACAAGGTGCTTTACTAACATGATCATGCTTAACAATGGCACAACCACCAATTTGATCCAGTTATAAACAAAGCTGTTCTGGTTGCAAGTCAGTGATCCCCGAAGAAAGGCCGCAGTCTTATGATCGGTACTGCAGAACCATACCCCCTGTACCCAAGTGAATCCTTACTGAGGTCAACAGGGCTGTGCAAAGGCACCCAATGCCTATCTGACTGCAGAATAAGGGCCTGCCCTATAGGATCTCTTCATTCTTAATTCCCTTTGGAGGTCACCAGCCCAACGACTAGTGTCAAGAAGACTATTCCCTATTTCAGTAGATGCATCCCTTTAGACAAGGCTAGATAATACTGAATCTCTCTCCTTGATCATTAGTTTGGGGAGAGTAGGGCTGCAGAGCCATCAGATAAGGAGAGATAAGATTATAGGACCTCAGCAGGCTAAAGATGCCCCATCCCTAAAGTGGGCAGTAGGTCAGCCTTAACAGAATTCAGGGGTGGAAGAAGCTCCCGTTAAATTAAATATTTGTGTTGTATGTATTGTAAATATTTTAACTTGGCCATTATCTTGTCCTCCCCACAAACAATGCAAGAGGGCTACGTAGCCTGAAAAAGCAGGGTAAAGTTTCTTTAGAATATGGCCCTGTGTTCTAAGTCTTCATAATTTTCTAGAGTGGCTCTTAAATGCTCTGATTTCCCAAAGCAGTTATTGCAGATCATGTAAATCTCATAATTTCTTAAAGGTGCTTATTAGTATGAAATGATTCATAGGATGCTAAGAAATACACAAAAGAAGAATACAAAAATACTGAATTAAAGGAACATGTAAAGAAAGACCTGTTCATAACTGACAAAGCAAATCGTTTCAGAATAGAGCCCATTAAGGCTGTAAACTTCAGACTGATATGAGAACACAGAAAAGAGAACAATGTACATTAAGGCAAGAGTTTTAGCTTTCATTCTCTAAATATTTATAAAACGGAAGCTGATGTAAACTATTTGCTACAGTCTTATCAGTGAGCACATTCCTTACATCTCAGGCTGTCTTGCAATGAGAGGAAGTGCCTTCACTCCTAACAAATTTTAGATAAAAAGAAAAGGAGTACTTGTGGCACCTTAGAAACTAACCAATTTATTTGAGCATGCGCTTTCATGACCGAAAGCTCATGCTCAAATAAATTGGTTAGTCTCTAAGGTGCCACAAGTACTCTTCTTTTTGCGAATACAGACTAACACGGCTGTTACTCTGAAATTTTAGATACTACTTCCCACATTGTTTTAGCGCACGGTATTGACTAAATGCTCTTGGCATGCATCAGGGGAACCTATTAAAAATATTGTACGCTTTGCACTTTTGTACTTCCCCTACTGCTCCACGTTAGACTGTCGAGTCCCCCATCATCCTCCCTCCCACCTAGTATACACTCTCACCCCACCCAGCTTTATTCATCTGAACAGCATGAGTCCCAAGGCCTTCCCTGAACACAGGCTCCCCATCACCACACAAATTATAAAAATCTAGTTGCTTTGTTAAAAGCAGCTTTTTCAAGATTATACTCACCCAGGGAGAATAATTTTTTTTAACCTAAGTGTTAGTTTAATCTATCATCATGGTAAAGGGAAGGCAAGTAGATTTCATGCCTTGCTTTGCAAATTTTCATGACAATTTTTCATGAAAAGGCTATTTTAATACACAGCACTGTTCCAAAGTGACATTTTATTTGCCAAGGAAGTCCAAGTACTGTACTGTACCTGTATGAAAACAAATTTATACAAATATAAATTCCATGGTCCTCTATTAGTTATACTTCCCATGGGCAGAGTTTTACCATATCTGCAAACTATCCAACAAATACAATCGGTAATTCAAATTTCTATGGAAAATTTGAGAAGTCTATTACTTTGCATGTATATTCACTGAACAATTTTACAGTCCTTCAAACATCTATAAACCACCCTAAGTGTACATGGCTCCGGACAACAGTTTCAGTCATGCCAAACAAAGATCTGACAGTCTAATGATGTGCCTGATGCGTGCACATGAAAGGAAACAAAGGCATAAATGGGTACAACACGGAATGGAGCTTGGTGTTAGCTGGAATATTTCGTAGAATAAATGGGCTCCCATAAATTTGCTGAACCTAGATTTTGTAAACCTTTAATTCCTACAGAATTAGCTAACTTTTGAATTGGAAAGTTACTTCTACAAAACACATGAAGGAAAATGTGATAGGATAAAGTAAATGAAGCTAGACAATTCAGTCTATTTTCAACAAAATATGGCCATTAGAAAAATTTAATAAAAATAAAAATACCCTAATGCATTACAATAACTTGCAACAAATGCAGGGTTTTCAATGAGGGAAAGGTACTAAAGAAGCTAAAAAATACCTCATTAAACTTTTGGCAGGGCAACCAGTGTGACTTGAACATTTCTAAATTACCCTGGTATCTATATTTGTACGAAGGATGAAAGAGATTTATGAATCATGAGGGTCCTTTCCACTGTTAAAATGTTCTCTCTCTCTCTTTAGGAAAAGCCATCAATTTTGACTCTGCTGAATTGAAAATAGTAAGTTAAAGTAGGGTGTATATGACAGCGTGGCAAGGACACTTTTGCAGTTAAAGTTTTTTTTAGTTTTAGATTTGTGATCAATAAAGAGGACCACCACATTTCTTCCATTAAAAATCTGTATGGTATCATACCACCACTTTAAACAAGAAAAACAGGGAAGGCAGCAGCATTTTAAAGGGATACCAGCATTATAACAACTATCATCACACGTAACTTCTACGTTTACTTTAAGTAAATGATTCAAGAAAAAAACATCAGTTTTACTTCGCACATCTGACAGCATTTTGCACAGCCACTGTCAATGTATTTCCATTTGTGTGGGTCTTGCACGTAGCAATAGGGAAAAGAAAATACAAGTGTGAGATAGTGAAGTCAAAGGTGAAGTACCTGAATTTTCTTCCGGTCTGTTTATTATTAGGCCACAAGTGACTTAATCTTAGAACTTTTCATATTTTTGAAAGTGACAAGTACTTATTTTTATAATCAAACCTTTAACTTTGGACAACCCAGTCAGAGCTACAGTGCAAGCTAACAATTGTCAGGGTGTCTAATATGCTTATTAAGAAAGTGGGAAGAATGGCATGTATTCCAGCACATCTGAAAGAGTGGTCACCTGCTTGTGCCTAAAGGCTGGATTAAGTTAGCTGTATCATGTGGGGGCGGCCTCCCTTTTAGAGGTTCTGGGGAGGCAGAGGTTTCTTTCTATGCACAGGTAGCCAGATGAATGAAAGGAAAGGAGAGGGAGAGAAGGGAAAGGAAGCAAAGGGGGGGGGAGGGGTTAATTATGTGGCATGGGTGACAGAAGGGACAAAGGGCATGGAAAGGGGTTTAAAAAAAGTGGGTGGGAACTAACGTATGCATGGGTGTCAAGGTTCCTTCCCCACTCTGAACTCTAGGTTACAGATGTGGGGACCTGCATGAAAGACCCCCCCTAAGCTTATTCTTACCAGCTTAGGTTAAAAACCTCCCCCAAGGTACAAACTTTGCCTTGGCCTTGAACAGTATGCTGCCACCACTAAAGGCTTTCCATAGTTCCTGCCAGGAAATTAGTTCCTGCATCTGTAAGGATGTCGGAGGGCCAACCTATCCTGGCAAAAAAGTCTGTTAGTGCCTGGCACACACTTTTAGCCCTAGTGTTGCTTAGAACTACTGCTTCCGGCCATCGGGTGGCAAAATCCACTAAAGTCAGTATGTACTGCTTTCCTCTGGGTGTGTCTTTCAGAAAAGGACCCAGAATATCCACAGCTACTTGCTGAAATGGAACCTCAATGATGGGGAGTGGCTGGAGAGGGGCTTTGGCCTGGTCTTGGGGTTTTCCCACTCTTTGCCACACCTCAAGACCGGGACATAGGTAGAAACATCCTTGCCCATTCCCCCCCAGTTGAATGACTTTCCCAAATGGTCTTTGGTTCTGTTCACCCCAGCATGGCCACTAGGATGATCATGGGCTAAGCTTAAGAGTTTTACCCGGAACTTAGTTGGAACTACCAACTGTCTCTGAGGATGCCAGTCTTCCTGGTGTCCACCAGAAAGAGTTTCCTTGTATAAAAGTCCTCTTTCTACAACAAACCTGGATCGATTAGAAAAGCTGAGAGGTGGTGGGTTGCTCTGTGCCACCATCCAAGCTCTCTGGAGGCTTTCATCTGCTTCCTGTTCGGTCTGGAACTGTTCCCTTGATGCTGGAGACATCAGTTCCTCATGGGATTGTGGACCTAGGCTTGGTCCCTCTGGAAGCGATGCAGGTGATGGGGCTGTTTCCGGGGACTGTGAACCACTCTCCACCGGTGCACTATGCTGGGGTTCAGGCTCCGGCTGAGCCTCTTGTGTAGGGTTATCTGCTGCTGCCAGTGCAGGTTTGGTGGGGCCCTCTGGTGTTGGGGTTGCAAACACTGGATTCAGTGCTGGCAATGGTTCTGGGACTAGCTCTGTCTGGGTCTCTGTGACTGGATCCACTACTGCTGTTGCAGATGTTGGCATGGGGTCCAGTTCCATCACCTCTGACCGGGTCCTGGTAGAAGTTTCCGGAACAGAGCTAGGTCTGACAGCTTCCTTAGCCTGGCTGCGGGTGACCATTCCCACCCTCTTGGCTAGCTTCACATGATTGGCCAAGTCTTCCCCCAACATCATGGGGATGGGATAATCATCATAGACTGCGAAAGTCCATGTTCCTGACCAGCCCTTGTACTGGACTGGCAACTTGGCTGTAGGCAAGTCAAAAGAGTTGGACTTGAAGGGTTGAATAGCCACTTGGACTCTGGGTCGATGAAATTGGGGTCCACTAAGGAAGCATGGATAGCCGACACTTGTGCTCCGGTGTCCCTCCATACTGTGACCTTCTTCCCGCCCACACTCACAGTTTCCCTCCACTCTGAGGGTATTTGGGCCTGAGGACCTCTGGTGTGATTCCAGTGCAATGATCTGTAGTCTGTTGGGGTTCTGGGGCAGCTGGCCTTTACGTGCCCCCGCTCATTACATTTAAAACATCGCCCAGCTGACTGGTCACTGGGGCGAGATGGGTTGCTAGAAAATGGTGTGGCGGGACGATAAGGTGTCTGGAGTGTTCCTTGGGGCGTAGTTGGGGCCTTAGGCTGCACCCGGTAGTAGGGTGTGGTCTGAGGGTGTCCCTTCTGGTATCCCCTCCAACTGCGACCAGGGTTGTTTCTCTCTCCTCCCTCGACCCTTTTTGTTCCTGTTTGCCCCGCCTCTCTAGCGGTCCTTGGGACTGCTTGTACTGATCAGCATAAGAAGCAAGACTTCCTGCTGAGTCCATTTTCTTATCCCATAAACACTGTTTTATATCATCCTCGGACTTATTCAGGAATTGCTCCTGTACCATCAAATCCCGCATTCCTTCAAAGTTAGTTACAGCCTGTCTGTTGAGCCATTTATCAAACAGATCTGTCATCTGGTTTACATAAGCCACATTACTTAGTCCAGGCCCACTCTTAAGGGTTCGAAATTTTACTCTGTAAGTTTCAGGTGTAACTTGAAATTGCTTTAAAACCAAATCCTTGAACTTATTATAGTCAGAAGCCTCATCAATAGGCATCTTATTGAATATGTTCAGAGCTCTTCCAGTCAATTTTGCGACGAATATGTGGTCATCTTGTGAGCTTCAGGAATTTTATGGAGAGTGCACAGTCTCTCAAAGGTGAGAAAATATTCAGCAATATCACTGGATTCATCGTACTGTGGACACAGTCGCTTCCATTTGTGGATTGTTGGGGAAATTTTGTTAGGGTTATCCAATAGATTCCGGTCAGCCCTTGCCTTCTCCATCTCCAGTTCATGCTTCCTCTCTTTTTGCCTCTCCTCCTCAGCATTGTTTCCTCTCTTTTTCCCCTCTCTCCATTTCTTCTTCTTTTGCCTCCATAGCTCTCCTGTGGGCAGTCTCCATTTCTTTTTCTTTGGCCGCTTGTGCATCCATCTCCATCTGTTTGAGTTCTCCCATCTTTCATGTTCCTTTTGTCTTTCCTCAGCCTCAAATCTGGCTAATTCCAGCTTCTGTTGAACACTGCATTCTGTCATCCTAACCTTTCTATTTTTAACTAACTTTACACCCGAGAGTAAGAAAGAAAACAAAAAAAATCCTGGCTTGTAACATTTTGCTGTGCTGTAACCTGATACCTTTTGTCACCGATAGCTGTTCTCAGCCTACAGAAAAATCTTTTTCTTATGCCTGCTGCTCTGTCCCCCAGGCAGAGAGACAGAATCAACAGCTGCAATCACCTTTTCCAAAACCTTTTAAATCCTGCTGTGCTTCTGGTTCAAAATGATCTCACCACTCTGCCACCATGTCAAGGTTCCTTCCCCACTCTGAACTCTAGGGTACAGATGTGGGGACCTGCATGAAAGACCCCCTAAGCTTACTCTTACCAGCTTCGGTATGCTGCCATCACCAAGCATTTTAAACAAAGAACAGGGAAAGAGACACTTGGAGACGTCTTCCCCCAAAATATCCCCTCCAAGCCCTACACCCCCTTTCCTGGGGAAGGCTTGATAATAATCCTCACCAATTAGTACAGGTGAACACAGACCCAAACCCTTAGATCTTAAGAACAATGAAAAATCAATCAGATTCTTAAAAGAAGTATTTTAATTAAAGAAAAGATAAAAGAATCACCTCTGTAAAATCAGGATGGTAAATACCTTACAGGGTAATCAGATTAAAAACATAGAGAATCCCTCTAGGCAAAACCTTAAGTTACAAAAAGACACAAAAACAGGAATATACATTCCCTCCAGCATAGCTTATTTTACCAGCCATTAAACAAAAGAAAATCTAATGCATTTTCTAGCTAAATTACTTATAATTTAACAGGAGTTGGAAGGCTTGCATTTCTGACCTGTTCCCGGCAAAAGCATCACAGACAGACAGACAGACCCCTTTGTTCCCTGCCCCCAGATTTGAAAGTATCTTGTCCCCTCATTGGTCATTTTGGGTCAGGTGCCAGCGAGGTTCTTAGCTTCTTAATCCTTCACATGTGAAAGGGTTTTGCCTCTGGCCAGGAGGGATTTTATAGCACTGTATACAGAAAGGTGGTTACTCTTCCCTTTATATTTATGACAATGGGTTTGAAGGGTAGGATGAGAAGTTTCAATATAATACAGAAGGTGAGAGACATGAAGAGGGTTTGATAAAATGTTTTTTAAAAAGAATTAGAAAGTCAATAGCAATTTACTTGTAATACAGGCATAATTTCTAGGGCACCCATCACCATGGTATCAAAGTGCCAACAGGGAAATTAAAATGTGAATAGAACAGCAAATTTCTGCTGAATATACAATATTTTACAATTAGACCACACGGAGCAATAACATAGCTCAGAATCCTTGAAAAGCCAAGATCATTACTAGATCACCAGAATACAGGCATCACTTCATAAATTCTTCAGAAAAAGAATCCGTATTTCTTCAATTCACTAACTTGTATCTTTTGCAGTTCTCTCTTCCATCATATCACCAGGAAAACAGCACAGCAATTAGCTTTCCATTTCCACAAGCCATTTTTAAATTTAGAGTATCTTATATTTAACGCTCCACAGTGACATACAGAATGAGTCAGGAAATCCTGTATCCAATTGATATTTCAGGAGGACCTCAAGTAGATAGAATAGAGTCACCCAAAATGGAATTTGGCCAGTGTGTACCAACACTAATCTCCCTAATTTTATAAAATGTGCCACAGGAACTTCCATGACCATGAGTACTCAGGACCTTTGTTTTACTGTCATCCAGACATACAGCGCAGTGTTACATCAGGCTGGAGTACTGCATCAATACTGACTGAGGGAATAGTGTTAACCACTCAGTAGAAACAGCTAACTTCTTGCACCCTCCATTTCCCATGGAGATTCCCCATCCAGTATTAATTAGGCCTGTTCTTGCTTAGCTTTGGTAATTTATTGTGATTACAATCCATGCTGGCACCCAGCTGCACCTTTTAGTAAAAGCAACCTAGACAACATTCAAATATCTCATACAAATCTTTCAAATAGTAGTCCTATAACTCCTTCGTATAGGAAAATGGAGAAAATATTGAAGGAAACAAATAATTAGACAAACGTTAACTGAACCATATAAGCAATAATTGGAAACTTACTGAAGTACCATAAAAATGGGTAATGATAAAAAATAATGGCTAGAACTAATGGGTTACTATAAGGAACAGTGTTAGATCTGGCTCTAATGACAAGGAAGAAATTTAAACAGCAAATTAAAGGACTGCATAAATGGAATTAAAATAGGAAGGCAAACACTGCAGAGAACCAAGAAATAATACAAAGATCCAAGCCATACCATACAGCACGGAGGTATATCCCATCCCTATACAGTACTGGGTAAGTACAGTATTCACATCTTGACACTGTATTTTAAGGAAAGCTAACTGGACAGAGATCAGAGAATAGCAACGGAAAGTATCAGGAGTTAAAGGATGTTCTTAAAAAAACTGAAAGAACTAAGTATCTATACCTTTGCTAAACAACAATTAAAACGGAATGATATAACAGTCTACATATTTGGAAGATGTGAAGATCAAGAAGTGAGAGGAATTCTTTGGATTATTACATGGGGGTATTTTAACTAGCAGCAATTAAACAAAATTAAGAAAAGGTAAATGTAGGTAGAATTTCCAGAAAGTGAGCTCCATTATGCACCGGAAGAGTCTCCTAGTGGGAAGCCCATAACTTGGAACAGTTAAAACTAGACTGGACAACACACTAGAAGATGAACTGCAGAGAACAATACAGCACCGCCCAGGAGATGAACTGGATGAGGCATGAACATAGCACCAATTCTACCACTGATGGCGACACGCCCATGCTATGAGTACATGAAAATTCAGTCCTGCTATGTGTCAGACCTGACAGAAATAGCTAGCTGTTTCAAAGATGCCGAAGCACTGGAATGGGGCCTCTCACACGGGACCTGCACTGACAGAAGCAGCACGGCACAATACTGAAGGCATGCTAGGTCACTCAAATGTAAATTATACAACATACCACCTGTGTTTCAGAAACTTCTGGGCCGCTCCTCCCACCCTTCAGTTCTCTAGTGCGCAAAGATTTGTGCTGGCTTCCCTCTAAACAAAAATATTTAGCAGGTGCCTTAAAGGGTGAGAAAAGGGACAAAGGTATTTTCAGAATAAGACATTAACTATAACAGCACGAGTCTGGCCTTTATTCCCAGTGACCCAAAATATGCCACTGTTATTTTGTAAGTAGTTCTGATCTGCTATCTCAAGATACGTTATGGCTTATGAGCTTTACATCCTTTACTCCAGTTGCAGAATTCATTCTCATTTGAGGATTGTAACACCAATTCAGCTGATGTTTTTATATCCAAGTAAAAATGTTACCTACAATATTTAACTTTACAATGGTCTTCTCCAAACATAATGAAAAGTCTGGAAGGTAGTTAGCAAAAAAAGCCTTCCGCACTCCTGAGTAACACAGGATACAGAAGAGAGCTCAGTTCAAACTTGGAAGGGGCATGAGTGTTTTCAGTGTACTGGGTTCTTTTTGCTATGCATGTCTTATAAAAGCACTTATAATTCAACAGCTCATAAAGTGCCCTGGGGTACCATCAAATTATCTCTTACTTTACTCTAACCTTCATCTAACCTCTGTAAAAACATTTGTCAACTGCTGGAAATGGCCCACCTTGATTATCACTACAAAAGGTGGTCTTCCCCCCCCTGCTCTCCTGCTGGTCATAGCTCACCTTAAGTGATCACTCTCCTTACAGTGTGTATGGTAACACCCATTGTTTCATGTTCTCTGTGTATAGAAATCTCCCCACTGTATTTTCCACTGAATGCATCCGATGAAGTGAGCTGTAGCTCACGAAAGCTTATGCTCAAATAAATTTGTTAGTCTCTAAGGTGCCACAAGTACTCCTTTTCTTTTTGCGGATACAGACGAACACGGCTGCTACTCTGAAACCTGTACATTAAAAGACACTAGCCATATAAAAATCAGTATGTTCTACTGTTTAGCTTCTGACATTGTGACTTTCATCCAGAGTGGATGAGAACAGATATTTTTAAATTTAAATCAGATTTTCTTATTTAAATCAATGTTTTATTGAATTTTTATTTATTTTCAAAAATAAACCTGTTTAAAATGAAATCTGAATTTAATACAAAATACGTTAAGCCCTAAACTTATTGTAATCTTTTAAAACATTTACATAAAAATATAAATATTCTGAATCCATGGGCCTCTATCAAAAACTGAGTTAAAAGCGGTTTTCCTATATTATAAAGAATGAATCAGGGGGAAGACATCTAACTTTTAGGTCAAGCTTTATAAATATGGCACAATAGGTTAGCCTAAGTAACTTAGTAGATGTCACTTAGGAAATGTCATCGTCAAGAGACTTAGGCAAGCAGGAACTTCCACTCCAGTCACTTTCACATAAGCATATTTGAAAATGTTCCCAGGAGAACCTGAAATAATCAGTTAATTCACTGACTATAGTTAATTCCTCTAATATATCATATAGTTGTAAATGTGAGATGTGTTTTGATAATAGAAGTTTAAGTAGTCAAAACATATGGTTGTTTTATTTAATAAAAATAAATTTAATAAACTGTTGTGTGCTTAATTAAATTCCAGTTACCATCCTAATAAAGCTTGACACAAATCATGAGCAAAAAGTTAATTATCTAGTATAGTAGCAATATACCATTCGTTTTCCAACAAAAGAATCTGAAAATATCAAGCAATATAATTGCTTAAAGAAATATATATCATTATAGTGTACCCTCTTAGGTCCGATGTAAGCTGCTTTATGTCAACCTAACTCTGTAGTGTAGACCAGACCCTAGTGTAAAGGCTCTATTTATTTGAATATCAACATATTTTAATGGGTACATTAACCAGTGAGAATGCACCTTTCTTTAGAAAATAACTGAAGTGCAAATGGAAAAGTTGATTACAATGGATTTAAATCGAGGCTTTCCACCTGGTGATTTAAATCGATCTACCCTGCTTTCATCCTTTTGTGCATTATGCTAGCACTGTAGCTATTCACTTGCACTCATTTCTTTTTCTTTGATTTAACATGACACATACCAAGCCCAGAATTTAAATCATCAGACATTTCTTGATAAGAAATTGATATCCTAAGTATCACACAAATATGACAACTGTGTTCATGCTGCAGTTTAACACAAATTACTGATATTTACTTGCTGATGGTTTAAAAATACTTTTAGATAAAAAATGTTTTGAGTACTTACATGATTCCCATCACAATTGTGTCTGAACACCTTATAATCTCTATGTATTTAGCCTCACAATGCCTCTGAAGTAGGAAAGTGCTATTATTACCATTTTACAGATGGCCAGAGAGACCTACCTAAGGTCAGACAGGAAGTCTGTGGTGGAGCAAGGAATTGAACCCAGAACTCCTAAGTCCCATGCTATCACCCTAACCACTAAACCACTGATGAATTTCTGTCAGTAAAAGGCTGGGTGAAGGAAGTGAACAAATACCTAGAGTAAATTGTCAGGGACTACAACCTTTGTTACTTGTTTCTACAATGCCTAGCACAATGGAGCCCAGTCCTTACTGGAATTAAGAGACGTTACTGCAATCTCTTTTTGTGACTTCTCCCTTACTGGAGGTTTGCAACCATGGTACCCAATTCTGAATTATCCTCTGCAAATCTCTGTGGATGGATAGCCATTTTGATCCACCCAGCACACCACATTGTCCATCCAAGATCTTCTCTCTCTGCTTCATTTTTTTCTGCCCTCAACTTTCCCTTCCAGTGCCGTAAACATGCCTTGCCATCTGAACCTCTTAAAATATGCCCTGCAAATCAAATCTGTCTTTTCATAAGATCTTTAACTAGCATTTCCTGAGTTCCAATAATTTCCAAAACTTTTTTTGTTGGTTACGTGATCAAACCATACTTTCTGTTGCTGCGATAGAAATTATAAAATGCCTCTTCCTTGGTTTTCAGGACAACACGCAGTAATTCAAAACCCAGACTTAACCATCGTTCTTTTTGTGAAAGGACAGATCCTGCAAAGATATCTTCCACAATTGTCTTTCTTGAAGAATTTTATGATTTGGCCCGGACAGTCTTACAAGAGTAAAAGTACAGCCTTGAACATAGATCATCCAATCACATTCTGCAGCCACAAAGTCTGATGGGCCATGATGAATAGAGATGCAGGGAAGAGTTCCATGGCAACATCACAGAATAAAAATAGCTGCCAGACAACATACACTCCTCAACATTTTCCAAACTTAGTTCTTCTAACCACCTAACAACATAGGTGATATCTAGGTCTGCATGGAAGCTCAAGGGCATCCTAAGATTCTCAAAAAGAACAGGAGCAGTTGTGGCACCTTAGAGACTAACAAATAACACGTAGCCCATGAAATCTTATGCTCTAATAAATTTGTTAGTCTCTAAAGTGCCAAAAGTACTCCTGTTCTTTTTGTGGATACAGACTAACATGGCTGCTACTCTGAAACCTAAGATTCTCAAGTATGGTCTCCATCTCCAGTCCAATTTACCCTTAGGGACTATCACAGTATTTTCTACACCCTTAAAAATGACAGATGCGATCTTCAGACGTCGTTTGAGAGAGCAAACCAGAAGTCTGGATCAGCGGTTCTCAAACGGTGGGTCGGGACTCAAAGTGGGGTGCAACCCCATTTTAATGGGGTCACCAGAGCTGGCATTGAGACTTGCTGGAGCCTGGGGCTGAAGCCAAAGTCTGAGCTCTGCAGTCCAGGGCTGAAGTTGAAGCCTGAGGGATTCAGCCCTGGGTGGCAGGGCTCAGGCTTTGGCTTCAGCCATGGGCAACAAGGCTCAGGTTACAGCCCCCCTGCCCAGGGCAGAAGCCCTCAAGCTTCGGCTTTGGCTCCCTTTCTGGGTGGTGGGGCTCAGGCTTTGGCTTTGCCCCCGGGCAGCGAGGCTCAGGCTTCGGCCCTGCTGCCATGCTTCAATCCCCCTTCCTGGGGTCGTGTAGTAATTTTTGTTGTCAGACGGGGGTCATAGTGCAATGAAGTTTGAGAAACCCTGGTCTAGATTATTAGGAAGGGCTGCAGCTTCTTACTGGGAGCATTCCATTCACAATCCAGGATGTCCCGAATGCACTGGACTGCAAGAAATAATAACCCTTTCCTATAATTCGCTGAAATGAGGTCCTGCCATCTCTATGGGAGTCTCTTATTTAAGACCTTTTGTGGGGTGGGGACAGTATCCTGCCTCTGGGAATTCATTCTTTGCCTGACAAACTCATAGGACATTCCAAACTTAGAGAAGATAGTGCAGGTAAGTCATTTTCAAGTTGTATGTGGAAGATTTTGCAATAAAATTGCAGGCATAAACACTTTGACATGTCTAATGAAGTGTCCAGACAATACAGGAAGAGTATTGAAAACAAATAAAATGCTTGATTTACAGCCCAAAAAATGCAATAGAAGTCTAAACAAACCATGCTGGAATTCGCAAAAAGAAAAGGAGTACTTGTGGCACCTTAGAGGCTAACCAATTTATTTGAGCATAATAAATTGGTTAGTCTCTAAGTATGCTCAAATAAATTGGTTAGTCTCTAAGTATGCTCAAATAAATTGGTTAGTCTCTAAGGTGCCACAAATACTCCTTTTCTTTTTGCGAATACAGACTAACACGGCTGTTACTCTGAAACTTGTCATGCTGGAATTGTGAAAAGTTGGAATTTTGTCTACAATATTAACTCTAACATTACATCATTACTAGGTACACTTACTTTAATAGCAAAAGAAATTCTGGATCTCAAATTGATTTTAAATGCTGTCTTAAGTCAAGAAGCAGGCTAATGCTGGAAACCTGGAGGTTAGGGAAGAAAGAGGAAGATAGCCAAGAAATAGGCTAATTGTTAAATTTATGAGTGGCCCTAGAGTAATGTCCGATATCATGGCTATGACCAAACCAATATATTAGGATAATCCATGGAGTCTCAATCTTTGTCCTTCTGATCCCCGCCCCAACATGCTATACAAATTCCATGGCCCACCCGTGCCACAACTGTTTTTCAGTAGATTAAAAGCCAGGGCCAGCATTAGGGGGTAGCAAGCAGAGCAACTGCCCAGGGCCCAACGAAGCTAAGTTGCTCAGGCTTCGGCTTCAGCCCAACTGCCCATGTTCAAACTAAACTGTCAAACTATACCACCTTACTCTTCCTCTCCTGAACACCCTTGCCTCCATCTCTGGACCAACTTCTCTACTCAAACTAAGGACTTGTTTATGCAAGAATGTTGCACCCCAAGTTAAATTTTTAAAGCAATTAAACTGGTACAAACCCCTCTGAGGATACTCTTATTTCCGTTTAAACGGAAATAAGAGTGTGGACAAGGCATTTAACAACAGTTGAACTAAATCTGTTAACATTCACACCTTTCGTGGAGCAGCTTCCTCATGTTGGAAAGGCCTTAGTCACTCTCTTGATGTTGTATTCGAGTACTGTCCTTGTTCCAGTTCCAATCTCTGAATTCCCTTGCTCTGATCACCACTTTATCGGTTAATATTACTCACTTACTCCCTGCCTTCTGCTCAATCACATAATCCTTCTATGACCTCCAGAACACCAAAATCTGACTCCTTTGCAGTACTTAACCTGCTCCATCCCACACACACCTCCAGTATTTTGCCTCATTTGATTCCCTGCCTTGCCCAACAACCCAACCTTGACTTACTACTTGCATTCACTTCTTCCTTTGCTCAACTGCCTTTAGAGAAAATCCTAGGACCATACAGATTTCCTTCACTACTGCCTTCCTTACTCTCCCCAGTCTTCCTTGGGAAACTATTCTGCTTCTTCTCTCTGTCTCCTGCACTTACCACCCCAGCAGTTCTTTTCTGCAGTCATTTCTCTCCAAGTTCGCACTCAGCCCTGCCAGAACTCTTCAGAACCTCTTCAAAGTAACAGGATAACATTCAGCAACAACTTTCAGCTATACATCTCTCCCCCACACTGGACTTGGACATTGTGGCTTCTCTTCCACTATCAACTTCCAACCACCTCCTCTATATTCTCACTCTTTCTTCAGTCTCCCAATTTCTTTCCAGCTACCTTTGAACATGACTAGGTATCCCCTAACCCAGTGGCCCCCAAACTTTTAACCTCATGGCCCCGCTTACTCCTGTCCGCGCCCCCATCCCAGGGCCGGGAGCAGAGCCGCAGACAGGAGTAAAGGCGCCGAGGCTGGGGCCGGGAGTGGAGCCGAGGCCAGGGGTCAAGGCTGGCAACTGGCACCCTAGACGTAGAGCTTGCAGCAAGGGCCAGGAGTGGAGCTGGGTGGTGCTCCCTCCCTGCGCAACATCCATAGTACAGAAGTGTACAGATATTTACTGAACACTGTAAGTGGACTTTCTGCAACAGAAGAGAGGAAGACTTAGGTCTGTGCCACAATTTAAACCATAAAAAGTAAGTGATACCATATACTGAAAGATTAAACTGCAAGTGGTATAGTTTTTTTTATTATAACTAGAGCATAGTATAGTACATAATCATGATAGCTGGAGGGTTGTTGGTAAGCTTCATGGAAGAACTGAGTTTAAAGGGAGGATCTGACAGAGGAAAAGGGTTGACAGTGGGCGCACACGGACAATGGTGTTCCAAGCATGAAGGGTGGCACAGAAGGGGGTGTAAAGATGACCATGAGAAGAACATAAAGGACGTTTTCAGAAAGACTTGAGACAAGTGTATACAGTGGGTGTGCTAGCTGGACAATGAAAGCGGAGATGTAGATGGGTTAAATTATATATGACTCTGAAGGTGAGAACAAGAAATATAAATCTGACATGAAAGGCAAGAAGAATCACAAGAGTCGAAGATGGGGCAGAAGGTGAATGATGGGATAGGAATGTTTTTCGGAGAGGAGTAACAGCTGTTCAGCTTCTTCTACACCTAGAGTGAGAACAGATGGGAAGACAGAGAAGGTTGCAACATTAAAGGTAAGAGATTAACTTGGTATGGACACATCTGTCAGTGATGGGGATAGAGAGGAAAGTATGGATTCAGAGAGGTCTTAAAGGAACAAAAATCAGAGCCTGAAAAATTTACCAACAACATCTACTACACTAAGGCTCAAGAAAACTAGCAAAAAAATAGTTGTGCTACCACATACCCCACAGCCAGACACCATGCAGTGGAAAGGAACCAGAGAGTGTACTTCTTATAATGCACAATTTAGTTACTTTCATGTCTGCCTCTGCTGCTTTCCCTCACAGCAACAGAATTAAATTGACCTGATTTGCGTTTTTACTGTTGCCTACCAGTTCTGAAGAGGAAGCGTAAAAACAGGCAAGACTGATTTGGTTTTCACTCTGCTGTTCCTGAAGAAAGCCATGAGGAACAGCAGAGGCACTGGAGCTGCCTGCAGATGCAGGAAAACAGCATTACATGGCACCAGGTTGGAAGGTCAGCTTTGTAGTAACACAGGCCACAAACAAAAGGACACGGTCAACTTTTTTTTAAATTAATAATTAAAAATTATTATTTTAATTATTAATTAAGCTATAATTAAGACTGCTATAACTGAAAGATCAGAGAAATAAAAAATGTTGCATCTCTATTTTTCCAGACTGTTTACTTTGTGCATTTGGCTACACTTTGTGTACAGTCACTTCCCCTATTACTTACATGGGACATTCCCACAAGAGTAGAGGGGGGAAAAATTAAATGCCATTGTAAGAGTGACAACAACTGGGAGGAAGACTCAGAGGCAAGTTACCTGGAACTACTTTTAATTCATTGTTAACAAATTTACTAGATTTCATACTGAAGTTATCTTTTTAGAATAACGAGGAAAATTTTACCTGTGCTTTCCCCAACATGTCCTTTCTTTGAATAATAAGGGCCACAGATCTGTTCCAACTGGTACTTCAGTCTGCTTGCAGCTTAGGAGGAGAACCAGACCAGTCAGTCACTGGCAGCAGGGGAATATCCCACCTCCTGAGGTTCCTTTCAGTTCAGACAACTTCCATTGCCAGGATAATTCAAATCCACTTACTACAGATTGTGGTAAACATTCTTTGAGGAACAACCTCTCCAACTGCAGAGGATTGTAAAAAATCCATCTAATGGCAAACCCATATCCTTGGATGCCAATTTTCATTTCTATTCTGGATGATCCATTTGTCTCTAGGGTGGGACCATATTACCCGAAAACTTCCTTTCTTAGAGTAAGTACAGATACATTTTCCTGTTCTTCTTTGTGTTAATGTGCACAGATTCATTGCTATGAAAATCCCACTGTAGTGTGCCTCCAGGGTGGGAGACAGGATCATTCTTTAAACTTGGACATCAAAAATGAGTTAGATTATACATATACCTCTCTTCCATCTTCCCCTGGACACTAAAGTTGGAGACTACTTCTACCAAAAGAAAGGAAATGGCATTCTCTAAGATCAGATGACCACTATGCAGAATTTGGTGAGCTAATGGCTGTCTAGCATATCTCAGTATAGGAGACATGACTACTCTACCCTGAGAATGTCAATGCTCTTGAGAACTGGACTGAAGCTTAACTGAAGGAGGAATATTTCTTGAATTAATTTAGGGAATGAATGCTATGACAGTTGTGCAGACTACTGGTCCAGAGTAGAAGTCCAATACTGGGTCTCATCAGAGAAAGCTCACAACTTCAAATAAAAAAGCCCTTGCTTGATTAGGATAGTAGCCGTCAGGAGGCCTACTCTAATAGATAGGCAAGGACAACACTTTCCGTAGGGGTTTAATCTGGATAGCATGGCAGGGAGCAGAATGAGGTTCCAAGGCTGTGGTCTATGACCTCATGGGGTTTGAATAAGGCTGATGCACTAAGAAAATATTTAACGTTGAGAACTGTACAAAACACTTGCCGGCATTGACAACATCAGTGCTGTGTCTGGTATCCTCCACCCGCTACCCAGAGGGAAGTAGGGGGGGAGGAGGCAGCTGAATTCCATGGTCAATAGTGTGGCAATTGGCACTGGCTGTATGGACTCAGGAATGATCTTTCATCTGGTTCGCTGCTCTTCGAGCTTCATTTTCCTCATGAAGATAGGGGAGAAAGGCTGCTTGCCCTGGAGCCAGTTCTCTTCCCAGTCCTGCCTGGCTCCTCTCCTGCTGGGGATCATACACCCTGCTTTTCGCCTGTGGCTTTTCCCAGCCTTGCTTGCTTGCTGAAGCCTGCAGGGGCACCAGCCGCTGCAAATGCCTCAGAAGGGGAAGGAGAGCTGGGGGGATGGTCTCCCCAAAAAATCAAAGACTGCCCTGGCACAAAGCTGGGGATTACACATTTTTAAAACAGAACTGCCAGTCTAAAAATTTCTCTCCAAAAAGCTCTGCAACAAGTAGGGCGGGGGGAGCCAGGGGATTGTACATATCATGTTTCTAAAAGGTCAGCTACCACAACTTTGCCCCCTGATCAATCACTGAGACTGAGACTGGGAGACAACAGAGACTGTGCAAGGAAGGATAACTTCTCCTCACCTCCCTCGCTGGCTTATGATGAAAATGGCTCTGTAGACTGTGACCCTTGTCTCTAGAGAGAAAGATTACGTGGAGGGTCACAGTGAGCCTCTGAGTCTAGCGAAATCCACCAGGAAACGCGGGACCCATGGAGGCAAGGACAGAGCTTTGTCACTATATAAAAAAAACCTTACATGTGAATGGACTCCTATGACTCCAGAGGGACTCAGCATAATCTACCTGCATGCAGGCCACCAAAATCAGTGGCACTCCATTCAGATGCAAGGATCCACGCTCAGAGACCCTTTTGCAAGATTGCTCTGCAACTAAACCTTAGGTCTGCCTACATTGCTCCGTGCTGTGAAAAATTTTGCACTCTGTGTAACGTAGTTAGGTCAACCTAACCCCCACCGTAGACAGAGCTAGGCTGACAGAATAATTATTCCATTGGTCTAGCTACTGTTTCTCGAGGAGATAGACTTATCACAACAATGGAAAAGCCTCCTGTCACTGTAGCAAGTGTCTACATTACACAGGCTTAGCTGCAGCACTACAGCTGTGCTGCTGTCATGCTTGTAGCGTACACATACAGTGTATACACACTCTTGGACATCAAGTTTGACTATGTGGACATACACAAAGAGGCATGACTTTTATGGAATTATAACCAGGAGAACTGCATAATAAAAAACCAAAACACGATGTCTGCCACATGTAGTATACACGGATAAGAGACAACATCAGTTAGAAATCTCTTATTTAAAAAAAAGAGAGAGAGAGAAAGTTAGAAGTAATTTCAGGCATTACACCTCCCAGAGTTCCACTGTCAATATTTTGGACTCAATCACATCTCCTCTTTTGCTGTGTGAAAGACTCATACAACCAGGGGAAACAGACAGTACAAACAACACTGTCAAAGGCACAAAAAACAAACTGAAGACATTTGTGTGTCTTTCAGTAACAGTAATTATAGGTATTACCTGCAACTATAGAAGATAAAGAATTATACAGGCGTGTTATTAAGTCAGCAGTGTTCCTTTAACTTCACTCATTTTGCATAAGTGTAAAATTCTTTAATACTTTCTGAAGGTGCAAATTCATATCATTCCATTCATAAGTCTGTGGGCGTTGGAAGTTTTCAGACAACAGAATTAGAACAGTGGCATTTATATGATTTAACATTTGGAGTGGCAGTTGCCCAAATGCCAGCCATATGAATGTTGAATTTGAAGTACTGAACGTGATGTAATTTGGTGCTTTAAGTAGCATTAAAGTATTTTATTGCCACTGATTAACTACGCAAATATTAACAGGTAAACACAAATGGCATATGTTCATATCACTTGTTAAACCCCTTTCGGCATGCTAGTAACGGCAGATAGATGAAAACTGATTGTTCAATATATTTGTACCTTCAAAAAAGCCTTTGACACAGTCTTTCAAAAGAGGTTAAGCAACTAAGTTGTCAAGTTGTGTCATGAATTAGAAAGGGACCAGAGACAAAAAGAGAAGGACTAAATAGTTGTCCATCAACTACGCAAAAGTTTAACAGTGGAGTGCCAAAATGTTTTGTGCTAAGGCTGGTGTTTAACATATTCATTTGTGACCTAGAAAAGAGAATGAACAATAAAGGGGCAACATCTGTCAATGACAAAATTATTAAAATCAAAACTAGAAAAGACCATGAGGAAATGAAGAGCAGTTTCTTAGCTTACTGCTTTAACTACATTACCTCTTCTTTGCTCCCCCACAATTCACTGTTAACATAGGCAAAGTAATGCAAATTGGACAAATAATTTCAACTACTCATACATATTGGTCAGTTCTATATTAACTTTAACCTCTCAGAAAGAGACCAGGCATAATCGTGGATAGCTGTAACCACATCTTCTCCATGTGAAGTAGCACTCAAAAAGGCAAACAAAGTGTTAGGGTAAAATAAGTTAAAGTTAAGACCAAATGTCTGTTTAATGCTCCACTCTTCTAAATGCTCTAAAATCTACAGTTACTTGGATTGCCTTAAAATTTGCTGTCCCTTATGCAGGATTCTGTTAGTGATCCAAATCTGGGGCCATTTCCTGAGATACAGCATTTCTTACAGTTGAGTGATTCTAGCAACCTTTTGTTGCTCACATATAGAGATCAAACAAAGACTCAGATAATTGCATCAGGATGTCCAATGCTAGCGGGTGACCCCAACAGAGTGCAAGACACCATGCAGAACTTTGGGCAAAGGTATTTGTAAAAGATTTTGCTTCTGTTTGGAATATCAGAAGCCTCATGTGTTAAGACATGATACACGAAAGCTATTTCTTACTGCAAATGCGTAGTGTAAGGCTAACTAGTTGGAAAATGACGTCTACAGTGCAATAAACTACCCACAGCTGGCCCATGTCAACTGACTAGGGCTCGCATGGCTATAAAATTGCACTGTTGATGTTCAGGAGGGCAGAAGGTCCTAGAGCCCGGGCTCCAGCCCGAGCCCCAAAGCCTGGACTCCATACCAAGCCTTAATGCCCACACTGCAATTTTATAGCTCCGCAAGCTGGATTCAACTGACATGGGCAAGTGGGTAGTGTATTGTACAGTAGATCTACCCTTTGTCACAAGACATGGGTTGCGCCGATGAAGTGTCACAACAACAAATCTGAGCTTCACATCAGGCACAGAGTTTAAATTCAACCCAGGGTAGAAATCTGAGTCAAATATGTGGACATGTTGCTCCAGTGTGCCTGTATCAAAGAGGGAATCTTATTCTAGGGAAATGTAATCTGAGTACAGTAGACTATTCAGAAGATGCTGCGACTATTTTTTTTTTTTTTTTTTTAAAGAAAATTAACTTCTACAAGCAAGTGCTCTCTGGAAGAGTGATTGGGGTGGAAGAGTGGGGGGAGGGGTTGGGGCAGGTGATGGGGAGAGGAAATGGACTAGGATATATACTAAGGAAGGGTTGGATACTGGAAAGGGGACATGGGGGTGAGTGATTGGGGATGGAGAGAATAGGGGCAGGGGCGCCTGTCAGCCCCACATTCTCCTCCCATGTCTGTGTGCCCAACCCACCTACAGGAATGTGACCCCCTGACCCTTTCCTGCCCTCCCTCATGTAAGGCAGATTCTGGAGGGTGCTTGCCTATCTGCGGGATTGAGCCCCACTTCCTACCCGTTATTCAAGCTGGGATCTGGGGTCACTGCCCCTCTCGGGGTGTCTGAGCCCCACTCCCTGCCCGCCAAGGTGTGTACACCAGGACTGGGGGCCTCCGCCCGTCTATGAGGGTCTGACTCCATCCCTGCTCCTCTTCATGCAAGCCACATTCAGGGGGTTTGCCTTTCTGGGGGTGTCTGAGCCCATCTCCCTACCCACATGTGATCCAGAACCTGAGGAAACTCTACCTCTTTGAGTGGAGACCTTAGAACAGGCATGCTTGGAGCATGCATCAAGAACACTAACATGGGGTGAGAAGCTGAGAATGGGTTTACTTAACTTAACTTTACTCAACTTTCAGGGGTGGGCAAACTTTTTGGCCTGAGGGCCACATCTGGGTATGGAAATTGTATGGCGAGCGACGGTCATGAAGTTGGGGTTGGGGTGTGGGAGGGCTCTGGCTGAGGGTGCGGACTCCGGGGTGGGGCCAAATATGAGGAGTTCAGGGTGCGGGAAGGGACTCTCAGCTGGGGAGGTGCAGGGGCGTGAGGGCTCCGGCTGTGTGTGTGGGCTCTGGGGTAGGGCTGGGACCAAGGGGTTCGGAGGGTGCGAGGGAATCAGGGCTGAGACAGGGGGTTGGGGCACTGGGGGGTAGCTCAGGGATGCAGTCTCCAGGCAGTGCTTACCTCAAGCAGCTCCCGGAAGCAGCGGCATGTCCCTGCTCCAGCTCTTATACGGAGGCGTGGCCAGGCAGCTCTGCTGTGCACTGCCCTGTCCACACGCGCCGCCCCTGCAGCTCCCATTGGCTGCAGTTCCCGACCAATGGGAGCTGTAGGGGTAGCGCTTGGGACAGGGGCAGCATGCGGAGCAGAGCCCCCTGGCTGCCCCAACGTGTAGAAGCCAGAGGGGGGACATGCTGTTGCTTCCGGGAGCTGCGCGAAGCGGCCCCTGACCCTGCTCCCCAGCTAGAGCACTAGAGCAGGGCAAGCCCCAGATCCCCGATTAATACGGCTGGCAGGCCAGATGCAGCCCATGGGCGTAGTATGCCCCCCCGCTCTATTTTCTGGTTTTCAGAAGTTTTTTTTGCTGAACTCTATGTTCCGGAAGGACACACACTATCACCAGGCAACCTCGACTCGGTGTTAATACAGTTTTTTGCCACTTAGTAAAGACTGAGATGAAAAAAATTACTGAAAACATGGCAGTGCCATTACATAAATGGATGGCATGCCTTCACCTTGAGCCGTGCGCACAGTTCTGGCTACCTCAACTCAAAAGAGCAGAAATAGAAGGTATCTTAAACAGACAACAAAAGTGATTAGAGATATGGAGAGAGATTGAAAAGACAGAGTTTAGTTTATAAAGACAACAAATAGAAGGTGATATGATAGAAATATGTGAAAACAGATGCCGCAGTGAAGATGAATTGAGTGTTCCAACTTACCCACTCAGAATACAAAGGGGCATTCAGCAGAAGAGAAAAGAAACAGGTCTGAAACTGACACAGGATTTTTTTTTCTTAAGTATGATATAGAAATGCTGTACCAAGGAGATCAGAGGCCAAGAGAGCAGTAGGATTGGGTAGTAGAAGTTAGTGGGATTTAGAAAAGGGGTCGACATTCACATGAAAAATGAGAATATCCAGGGTAACATGGGACAGGATAACGAAAGTCTATGACAAATACATACCCTTGTGCATTAGGACATAAGCCACCTACTAACAACCAATGGCTAGGAAGAAATTTCTCCTTGAGATAGATTGTTCATTCCATGATTGACTATAACAAGAACCCTTACACCTTTCCCTGAAGCATCCAAAACAGACCTCTATCTACAACAGGCGGACCACTAGTCTGAACGAACATGGCAAATACTATGTTTCTAAATGCTGTTTGCATGCTAAATAAGCATGATTGTGACATTGGCATGCCTCTTCTTGTGATAGCTGTTGATCAGAAGCAAAGAGAACCTCAACTGAGGGAAATGGTGCATCTTGAACCGTTATACAATCAATTATCTGTTTTCAAATCAAAGCTCTGTGGTGATTTTTAGCCATCTGAAATTTTGCCCAAGCTTGCTTTCTCTCTGAGTAATACATTATTATTAAACTATGTCTGTATCTTGATCCCTTCTCAGATTTGCAAGTCTCTTCTATCCTTATTTCAGTATTACTTATTAACCAATACATTTAGAGAATATCCAAAACATGACTTCTGATTTGACAAGAGGTGGGTCCTGACCCCCAGCGGCATCATGGACAATTTCTTTTAACTTAAAGTATTAATTTAAATATGGGCAAGTTTCCGTTTTTACAACATAATTGCTAAATACATATCACGTTCTAAGACACACCCTTGTTACGTTCATATTAGTGGATGACAGAGAGGGAACACGGCTTGTCAAGCTGATACTTGAACCAAAAACAGGGGACATGGTGATGTAAACATCACATGGGTTCAACTGACGTGAAGTACCCTTGTCTCTATCCACCATCTTTAATTAGAAATAAGGAGATGACTCACGCACAACAGCAGCACTTAAGGTTGAATGACAGGCCCAATATTTTAGAGGTGCGGGGGGTTGTTTGTTGTTTTGGTTTATTTACAGAGTTTACAGAGTTTGCACAATTCAGTATGCTGAGCACTGGGGGCTGGAATGGGTTGGTTCAAAACGAGTGCTTCAGTATTGTGTTGTCCTCTCACACACAAACAAGTGCCAGCAGCACTGCACCCTTGACCAACCCTAAAGAACAAACTAGTATGCATGCAAATTAGCCAACAAAGGGAATAAAATACAGTTAGAGGTAAAGGTCACTTTAGCTTCAAGTTTTTAAAATGTATTTGCCTTTCAAGACCTTTGTTCCTTTTTTCTCAGGGGGAGGAGAGGGCGGGAGCATTTGGCGTCTATTTAAATGAAATTAAAAAATCTGAAGATTTTATTTCCTGTTGGTATCAACAATCCAACAAGCTTTGCCACAGAATGCAGACATGGAGGAGGAGACTCAGGGAGTTGGAAGATGTTGGAGAAAGAGCTGTGGAAAATTCAGTCAGGTAAGTGGATAAAGGAAGACAGAAGGGAAATTTTATTTTTGGAATTGTGAACACCAAAAAAGTCCCAGACAGGAACCTTTGGGTTTGAACTGTTGGCTTTTAGGGGTATTGAGGAGCAATGGAATTATTTAATAAAAGAAACAGTGTATACTACATGACCTCACATTCACATCTCTGAATACATAAATTTGATCAGCTGCCATCATTTACTACTCATTTAGAAAATGAATAGGAAAGAAATACACGTAGGCTTCCGGACTAGCACATGAGCACAATGTCTCAGTTTGTACTGAAATTAGCATATCAAAAACATTTGCAAAGTGGCACAATGACTTGAGTTGCAAAACAAGCCTATGTTTTTGGCTCTTACAGTGTTTTAGTAAGGCTGGTTCACACTTAAAAATTAGATCAACATTGCTATGTTGCTCAAGCCTGTGAAAAATACCCCGAGAGCCACAGTTAGGTCAACCTAACCTTCGTGGCAGACACGGCTAGACTGAAGGAAGAAGGGCTTTTTTGGCAACACAGGAAACCTCTGTTATAGCACTACAGCACCACAGCTGTAGTGTAGACATGCCCCAAGATAAGGACAGTAAAAGCTTTTTTATCCAGCATGTTGGGGGAATGGGAAGTGCTGGTAAGTGAAAAATGCTAGTTAAGAAAGAGTGCAGGAGTTTGGGGGGTGGGGTGTGCAGGGCTACGGGTTAGGGTGTGGGGCGCTCTGGGAGGGAGTTTGGATGTGGGACAGGGGGTGCTCACCTCAGGCGGCTCTCCGCAAGCGGCAACCAATGCCTGCGGACTCTAGGCAGAGGCACACCAGGCAACTCTGCACAAGCTTCCCCCGTCCGCAGGTGTCGCCCCTGCAGCCCCATTGGCCGCGGTTCCAGGCAGGGGCAGCATGCAGAGCCGCCTTGCCACGCCTCCTCCTATGGGCCACAGGGTCTGGTCGCTGCTTGCGGGGAGCCGCCCGAGGTGAGTGCCCGGCGGATCCAGCACCCCGCACTCCCTCCCGCACCCAAACTCACTCCCAAAGTCCACGCCCCACACACCCCTGCAAGCCCCAAACCTGCACCCCTCCCCCGCACTCCGAACCCCTCGTGACCGTTCCTCCCCCTAGAAGCAGCAGGCACATGTCGCTGCTTCTGGGGAGCCACGCACGGAGCCTGCCGGCCCTGCACCAACCGGAATATAAACCAGACATTCTATGAAGATTAGAAATGCCGGTTTATAGAGCTTTCCAGTTGGTACAGGGCCAGATAACACAGCTTTTAATGTGAAAAGAACACATGGCTTAACCCTGACAGTGTCCTGCAAGTTTCAAATATCCAATGACTTATTATAAATTATTTGGAATAAAAACTGGATGCAAAAAGTAAGAAATATTGTCATTGTAGTGAGTGGCTCTCCACTGCTTGTAACACACTGGACATCCTGCTTTTACAATCTACTACAAAAATGGGCATACATCTACCTAGATACATGCAGGTTTACTGAAGAAGTCCTATGCCTTTCTACCTAATGAGAAATTGTTGGTTTGTTACCCAAGAACATACTGCTCATAACACAAACTTTTTTCTCCTCCATAAACAACAATTCTAAAAACAAGCACCAATGTGTTTTATACTGCTATGTAATTTTTAATGCATTTGCATGTTGGTCTAAGGTTGTTTTGTTTTTTTAATATATCTGGTATCACTGCAAGGAATACCAAAAAATTTTATTTTACAGTATGCTTACCTTGTACATTTGAGTTTCAAATAGGATGTGATATTAAAAATCACAAAGACTGTCAGGGACACATACAGAATGCAAAAATACTTCAAATTCGTTTTTTAAATTCACTAGATATCAAATGACAACAATTTAAAGATCCAAAATAATTAGATACAAATAGGGGACTTCAGAAGAGCTATAAAACAAAGGTCATGAAAGATCCCATGGTTCTTTTATGACAGACAGGTTGTTAATCCATTTGCACTGATTTAAATTACAACTCTAGTTGATTCATATCCTCTAAAACTGAGCTTTATCTTTCCTCTGACCCTCACATTCAGAACACTCTCCACTACCGTGATGTCATCTTTGTCTTCTCTTTCTTCCTCCGCTTACTCATAGGATGTAGAGATGGAAACCCACTGGCTCACCCTGGTCTGTCTCGACAATAATGGAAGATTATTCCATAACGTACATGGATTAGACACTAGTAAAACCTAATTTTACATTTGTAAAGTATTGGGGCCTCCTCCACTTCCCTGGAGAGATTATTCACTGAACATACAGATGTTCAGTCTAAATTTTCTCTTTTTAAATTTTATCCCAGTACTCCTAGTTATATCCCCCTTTTGCCATGCTAAATAATCTTCCTTCCTTCTCGGGGTTTACACCCTTCAAATCTGTGTAGATTTATGTCCCCTTCATCAAATTCTGCTGTTCTTTACATCTCTAAAATTATTTTATTCCTCTCCATATCTAGCGCCTACTAGTGTGGGCTAACACGTTATGTCCCAACTTACTCATTTTATAGCCTTTCAATCCATACAAAAGTATATCTTGCTAGTCACTACGCTTTTTCATCCTTAGATCTATAAATGGTTAAAGTTTGGCAAAAAATTATAAACAAGTGAAAGCAAGGTCTTACAATGGAAAGTTTCAGGCAACCTTAACAACAGGCAGCACTACCAGCCCCACCTCTAATACTGACTTTGTTTTTCTAGTATCTCTATAACTCTGCCTTGTCTACACTGCTGCTCTTCTACTTCTACATGCCTTCCCATGGCCACTCTCTACAAAAGAGCCTCTCATGACCATTCCCTGTGTCTTTTTCACCCACTCCAATGTTTGTGACAAAAGAAAACCCACTATCATCTGCATCACCCTCCTGTATGCCTAAAACCTTCCAAAAGTGGATGCCAAACTTGCTCCCACTCATTCAAAACACTTCTGAAATCATACCTAATCTGTGAAGCATCTAAACTATTCTCAGCTATGATTTTTTCTAATACAAGGTTCCAAACACTCTGGGGGAGGGAGCTGTTTTGTTTGATCCTGCTCTCCTAGGCTAATCCTGCAAACAAGAGCCCTTAACTTTAAGCCCACACATAAACCTTTGCAGCATAGGGACCCTACCATACAGCAGCATGTATGCACTATGACCACCATCACCCTTAAAAATGACACAAAAATACTTAATTATGGGGTGGGGGAGCGGAGATAAAAGTCAAAAATCAGTATTTTTCATAGCACAATCTGCAGTGCCATGAATACAAAGTGAGCATCTCTGTGATCCAAGCATAATGACAGGTTTCAGAGTAACAGCCGTGTTAGTCTGTATTCGCAAAAAGAAAAGGAGTACTTGTGGCACCTTAGAGACTAACCAATTTATTAGTCTCTAAGGCGCCACAAGTACTCCTTTTCTTTCTGTGATCCAAGGCCACCCCTAGGCACAAAGCCTGACAGCTTGCTGTCCCACCTTCAGCCCCTAAAAAATAAGATCAGCTTGATTAATAAGTCCTGCATGTATTAATATATGCTTCCTCAAGTGCCTTTTCTGAACAACTGCACTTTGCTTTGTCCATCTTAGACTGACACTTCTTCCTACCTCCCTTGGAAAGGACAGGGAATGTGCCTCACTCTGTTTAAGAGCTATGCAAACTCATGGCTAGGCTTACAGGAATTTGATTTATCTATGTAAGTCAACAAATATCAAGCATTTTCAAAATTCTTATCTATTTAAATTTTCACAGTTGCAGAAAATGATGGAAAGGTCAGACGGGGGGGGGGGGTCAGACAATAATTACTTAATGACAGCAGACATTAAGTTTTAAAAAAATAAAATTTTATAACCATTAAAACACAAATTGCCAACACCACCTGTCAAAACATACAAAGCAAATATCCTTAAATCAAACTCTAATACCTCTCGAAGCAGCATTTTTCCTACTTTACCTATTGGTGTATTTCAGTCATCACAGATTGAGATTTTTTTTTTAACCTGTGTATGGTGAAACTGACATTTACCAACATTTACTGATAAAACTCTAACCCTTCCAAGCCTAGGGTATGGCCTATATGTGTGATTTTTTTTTTTATTAAGAATCTCCCTTCTTCGTATCTTTAAGGCCCCAAGCCATCCCAATGTCCATAGCCAACAGCCTGTTGCCCCCCTCATCTCATCTCCCGCTCCGGCAGCACCCCGAGGCTATCCCCACAGGCAGAGATGAGAGTGCCAGAAGGGACCCTGGTGCACGTCTAATCTGGCCTCCTGCACAACGCAGAGCGGAGGACTCGGCTGAACTCACTCCTCTTCGAATTAGCGACTCTGGGGCCCAGCTTCCACTAGCTCCTGCCGAGAGCAGCCGGGACGCATCCCTGGCATAACAGGTGATCCGTTTACACCAGCCCCGAGGCCGGGGCCACGAGTTCGGGGGCAGGGGCCGCCAGTTTCTCCCCTTACAGCGGGGGGCAAGGGGCTGCCGGGCCCGTCTCCCCCTTCCCACCCGGGCTCCTGGCCCACATGCAGGAGGAGGGAGGAAGCCACCCCCGGGCATGGCGGGGAGCGGGCAGCCCGGCTCGGCGGGAAGGGAGGCAGGGCCCTGGGTGGGCCTGCACCGGCCCAGGCCCGCCGGCACTCACAGAACTCGGCGACGTAGGAGGACACGGCGTAGTTCTCCTCGCACCACTCCAGGGTGGAGGTGGGCGCGCCCCAGTAGCCGGCCCTGTCGGCGGCGGGAGCCATGGCGCTGCGCTGCCTGCGTGCGACCGCGGCCGGGCCCGGACGCTCACTGCGCGGCGCGGCCCGAAGCGGAGGCGGGAGGTGGCTCCGCCCACAGGCCGGGCCCGGGCGGGGCCGCCGGGCCCAGAGCCCGCCCCGCTCGTTGCCAGGGCGACCGGCTGCGGCCTGCGGGGTGTCGGCGCCAGTCGGGGAGCAGCGACTGTGACCCGCCGGAGCCGGTTCGTGGGCGGCAGCGCGGTTTGGGGCGCTGGCAGAAGCAGAGGTTTAGGGGCTGGGGGCTGGCAGAAGCAGAGGTTTGGGGGGCTGGGGGCGGGACGGGGGGAAGTTTGGGGGGCTGCCAGACGCGGAGGTTTAGGGGCTGGGGGCGGGACGGGGGAAGGTTTGGGGGGCTGGCAGAGGCAGAGGTTTAGGGGCTGGGGGCGGGAAGGGGGGAGGTTTGGGGGGCTGCCAGACGCGGAGGTTTAGGGGCCGGGGGCGGGAAGGGGGGAGGTTTGGGGGGCTGCCAGACGCGGAGGTTTAGGGGCTGGGGGCGGGACGGGGGGAAGGTTTGGGGGGCTGCCAGAGGCAGAGGTTTAGGGGCTGGGGGCGGGAAGGGGGGAGGTTTGGGGGGCTGGCAGAAGCAGAGGTTTAGGGGCTGGGGGCGGGAAGGGGGGAGGTTTGGGGGGTGGCAGAAGCAGGGGTTTAGGGGCTGGGGGCGGGAAGGGGGGAAGTTTGGGGGGCTGCCAGACGCGGAGGTTTAGGGGCTGGGGGCGGGACGGGGGAAGGTTTGGGGGGCTGGCAGAGGCAGAGGTTTAGGGGCTGGGGGCGGGAAGGGGGGAGGTTTGGGGGGCTGGCAGAAGCAGAGGTTTAGGGGCTGGGGGCGGGAAGGGGGGAAGTTTGGGGGGCTGCCAGACGCGGAGGTTTAGGGGCTGGGGGCGGGAAGGGGGGAGGTTTGGGGGGCTGGTAGAAGCATTTTGGGGATTTTCCCTGATTTGCGGTATCACTCCTGCTCACCTTATACAAGTATTTCCTTTAGTTATTACTGTTTATATTACATTAGCACCCAAAATATACCAACTGATTTGCAAGCACTGAGGAAGCCAATCCCTGCCCCAAAAAGCATATAATCTAAAAAGACAAAGCAGAGAAGGGATACAACATACAAGTACAGACCCAGTCCAGCAATGATCTCTATTGGGGTATACCCCAGGGCCAGTGAGGATCCCCATTGATTTCAGCAGGGCTGCATACAGGTATAGGGCTTCATTCACACAGACCTCCTAGGCACATCTTATTATTCATCTTTGTTTCCTTTTCTCTCTTTTTAAGTAAAACACTAATTTCACCTCTCACCTCCTTCTACAATTTAGCTCCATCTTCCCCAGGTTCAGTTCCAGGGATCCCCCTTCTAATATTTGAACCTCTCCCTCCACATAATTGAGCAATTCACTCATAAGCTAAATAAATGAGTAGATGCTTTAAGGTTTGTCTAGGCTAGCTAAACCAAACTTAAACTCAGTCTCTGTTCCTAGAGTAGATGCAAACACATAAGCAGGCACATACCTTGACTCACATGAATAGTAACTATTTGTGTATTTTTTATAGTGGTATAAGCATTTCTTAGGGGCATAAAATGTTTGTGGCTTCAAAACATAATTGCTTCAATGTTAACAATTAAAAGAATTTAGACTTTCAATACATTAATGTTATTGCAAACTTTTATATATATATGCCAGATTTTTCAAAAATAGACTCCCAGATCTATATTTAGGCACCTAAGGGTGGGATTTTCAAAAACATCTGATTTAGGTGCACCGGCACCATTGACTTCAACCTGCAGACCCTGATGGAGGAGTAGAGCCTGGTTGAAGCATTTCAGCTTCTTGACTTGTGGAAGTTCAATATATTGGAAGGTGATGTTGATTGCAAATATAGCTCAGATTTATCAGTTTTGTTTTTGATTTCATATTGTTCATACAGTAAGGACGTGAATCATAAAAATGTAGGGTTGAAAGGGACCTCAAGAAGTCAAGTCCAATACCCTGTGTTGAGGCAGGACAAAGTAAACCTAGACCATCCCTGACACGTGTTTGTCCAACCTGTTCTTAGTGAGGCTCTAGACAGGACTTTTTCAGCATAGATGTGAAACTTAGAAAAAAAAAATCTCTGTAAAATCTGAAATTCTGCTTGCAATTTGGAAACCAATTAAAGAAACAAGTACCGTACAGACCATCTACTTTACAAATTTAATATTAAAATATGGGAAGGATGTAAAGAATGAGCAATATGCAAATAAAAATATCTACTAATAGAGCACAAACCCATCAGCTGCAGACGGGATGGTCACAGGTTTCTGTAAAAGCCGGCCCCTTGACAAGAGCTGCAGTATGTGGTTTTGGAAGTGGGTGATAGGTTCATAGGTTTCAATTCCAGGGGTTCTCTGGAACTTGAGCAGCTGTTAGGAATCCCTCTGATATTTATGACCAAGTGATGGCCACAGCTATCAGCATCAGGAGCAGGAGAAAGAAGCCTGCCAAGCACTGCAATCAATCAAGGAAGGAGGCAATGCTAAGCAGTGGGCCAGAAGCCCCTAAGGCAGAGGCACTTACCCATGCACTGGGCTCCATTCTGATCTGTTACACTAGTGTACAACTAGAATAACTACATTGACTTCATTGAAGTCATTCCTGATTTAGAGCAGTGTAAGAACAGAATCAACCCTGTATCCACCACCTTCAGATCACTCAGATCTTGGCCTAGGTTTCTACTAGTAGTTCATGTCTCCCTCCCCAATTGACCCCTATTGCCTTTGAAGCCACTATCCCTACATCCCTCCAACAGAAGGGGGTTCACTCTACCAACCTTCTCAAAGCAGACATTTTAGGGGTTTGCAGCATGCTGTGCTTCAAAGCTGCACCCTAGAACCCCTATATTCACCACTGTCATGTAATTATGCTATATTTTGTACAAAGTATGCCTTGTGAGATATTATTTTAAAAGTTTTTATCTATTGTATATTAATATCCTGTTGGATTGTATGTGAAGTTATGAAGTTTTGCTGTGTGTGTGTTACTGAAATATGTTGTAAGGTTGTGAACACTCACAACAAGCCTTTCAGGTGCAACAAAGGAGGAGCCAGACACACTGATGACCTGTTAAAGGACTCCATACCCCCAAGAATCACATACAATGGAGACTTCTCAGAGATAGCACATAGACAATGGAAACTGCTTGACGCATGTCATAGCAAAGCCTCTTTTCAGCAAGCTAAACGAAGCTATAAAAGAGGGGAAGTAACATCATCACTTGGCCTCTCACCCCCCACAACTCAACACCTGGAAACATATCTGGAGGGGAAAGACTGAACTGGGGAGGTGGTTTCAGGCTGGAAGAGAATTCCAGCCTATGTATGGAAGATCTGTAACCTGCTTGTATTATCTACCAGGGGGAGACACTGCTTGATTGAAATCCTATCTAGTTTATATAACTCAGATTGTGATTTTACTTTTATTTCTTAGATAGATTTTAAGTGATTATAAGTAATAAGTGTACAGATCAAAGTTGGCTCTCTGTAGTTAATAAATCTGTTTTATATTTTACTCAAAACAGGGTGTTTTGTTTGAAGTGCTTGGGAAATCTGCTCAGGAACAACAGCTGGTGCATGTCCTCTCTACATTGAGGGAGGGGCGGACTGGGTTATAAATTTACACTGGTCAGGCTTCTGACCAGGGCAAGACAGTACAACTCAGGGGTGCAAAGCTGGGGAGCTGGGGGAAATTGGCTGGAGCCTCCTCTATTGTTGGTTCATGAGTGGCTGGCAAAAGCATTCATGTAACTCAGCTGGGTGCATCCCTGCTGGTGGATGTCTTTGTAAGTGCAGTACCTGGAGAGGTTTGCAGCTTGTCACAGCATCACAGTATGAGAGGTAAGACAGTGGGCTTAGTGGTACCCTAGTTCCAGGTTGCACCCTGGGGAACCCATCACAGGGGGCATTTATCTTTCTCACAGCCAAGTCTGAGCCTAGCAGTTGGGTGCTGTCTTTCCTGGGGCTACTCTGATACGGGCCGAGAAATATAAAGCCATTCCCTTGTCTTTCAAATAGGAAGTAAAGGCAGATAACCAGATCCTCAACATGTATAACTTGGCATAGCTACTATTGACTTCAATAGACCTACGCTGAATTACAGCAGCTGAGGATCTGGCCCAGGGGTTGTAAAACCAGAAACACTCTCAAATTAGACTTAGAAAGTGAAGGGAGAGTTTTTCGAAGGCAAAAATTGTAATTATGAGTCAAAATCCCATTGACTTTCAAAGGAAGTTAGGTGCCTGACTGCGCCTTGTGCTTTTGAAAATCTTCACACAAGTTTAAAAAGCCCCACAATAATTGTTTATAATACTTTCCTCAGATGAAAAGCATTTCCAAATGTAAAGCATTAACTTTAATTTATTATTGAAAAAGCAAAACACTGTAAATTACATCCAATTTTGCATGACACTTTCATACACAGATCCCAATCTGAATACAACCTGCTTGAACTTTGAAGCCATTAAATAATCAATTCTTCTTTGTAACCCTCATTGTTTTTAGTACACAGGGTGAATAGGCTTCTGTTGCTAATTTAACACCTGAAAATTTGCATGCTTAACCAAAGGTTATATAGTCTAGTGGATTAAGGGCCTAATTCTTCTCTCGTGTACTCAGGCTTTACACTTGTGTAACTCCATTGAATTTAATGGAATTATTTCTAATTTATACCAATGTAATTGAAAGGAGAATTAATAGTCAAACTCATGTACAAGCAGGAAGAATTGAAAATCTTGGCACAGTCAAGGAACTATGATGTGACTAGAATAACAGAGACTGGGGGGGGGGAACTCACATGACTGGAGCACTGTCATGGATGGGTTTAAACTGTTCAGGAAGGACAGGCAGGGAGAAAAGGTGGAGATGTAGCACTGTATGTAAGGGAGCGGTATGATTGCTCAGAGCTCCAGTATGAAACTGGAGAAAAGCCTGTTGAGAGTCTTTGGGTTAAGTTTAAAGGCGAGAGCAACAAGGGTGATGTTGTGGTGGGTATCTGCTATAGACCAGCAGACCAAGAGGATGAGGTAGACGAGGCTTTTTTTGGACAACAGAAGTTTCCAGATCACAAGCCCTGGTTCTCATGGGGGACTTCAATCACCCGGACATCTGCTGGGAGAGCAATACAGCAGTGCACAGACAATCCAGGAAGTTTTTGGAGAGTGTTGGGGACAACTTCCTGGTGGAAGTTCTGGAGGAACCAACTAGGGGCCATGCTCCTCTTGACCTGCTGCTCACAAACAGGGAAGAATTGGTAGGGGAAGTAGAAGTAGATGGCAACCTGGGCAGCAGTGACCATGAGATGGTCGAGTTCCGGATCCTTACAAAGGGAAGAAAGGAGAGCAGAAGATTATGGACCCTGGGCTTTAGAAAAGCAGACTTTGACTCCCTCAGGGAACTGATAGACAGGATTCCCTGGTTTCTGAGTAACAGCCGTGTTAGTCTATATTCGCAAAAAGAAAGGGAGTACTTGTGGCACCTTAGAGACTAACCAATTTATTTGAGCATAAGCTTTTGTGAGCTACAGCTCACTTCATCGGATGCATACTGTGGAAACTGCAGAAGACATTATATACGCAGAGACCATGAAACAATACCTCCTCCCACCCCACTCTCCTGCTGGTAATAGCTTATCTAAAGTGATCACTCTCCTGGGAGGCTAATATGAGGGGGAAAGGAGTCCAGGAGAGCTAGCTGTATTTTAAAGAAGCCTTATTGAGGGCGCAGGAACAAACCATCCCGATGTGCAGAAAGAAGAGCAAATATGGCAGGTGACCATCTTGTCTTAACAGAGAAATCTTCAGTGAGCTTAAACACAAAAAGGAAGCTTGCAAGAAGTGGAAACTTGGACAGATGACTAGGGAGGAGTATAAAAATATTGCTCGAGCATGCAGGGATGTAATCAGGAAGGTCAAAACACAATTGGAGTTGCAGCTACCAAGGGATGTGAAGGGTAACAAGAAGGGTTTCTACAGGTATGTTAGCAACAAGAAGGTGGTTAGGGAAAGTGTGGGACCCTTATTGAATGGGGGAGACAACCTAGTGACAGATGATGTGGAAAAAGTTGAAGTACTCAATGTGATGGGTTCCCTCCCTTAGGATGGCACCTGACGTGCTGAGATATCACTGAGCCCGCCTGTTATGCGAGCCTGGGCACCCTTTTTACCTGTCTTGCTGAGCCAAGCTGTTAAGCCTCCTCCAGCACACACAGGCAGGGCCACACCCAACTGCAGAACAGAACAGACACTGAGAAGGCTCATCTTAAGGGACTTGCCCCAGCATTCAGGTATCCCACCTCCCTTGGAGTGCAGACCCAAAGGTATATTATGAAATCTGCCTCCGCCCTCAATGTGGACCCCCCCCCCAGTTAGAAATTACAGAAACTGGGTTTAATAATAAACAAAACAAAGTTTAACAACTATAAAAGGCAGATTTTAAGTAGTACAAGGGGTAGCAAACAGAACAAAGCAGATTACTAAGCAAATAAAACCAAACATGCAAACTAGGCTTGTTTCACTAAAGAAATTTCTTACAAACAGTAATTTCTCACCCAAGATATTGCTGCAGGCAGATTACAGACAGTCTTGAAAGGCAGATACACTGGTCTCCAGCTAAAAACCTCAGTTATTACTCCTCATAAGCTGGATGCCCTTCCAGTTTGGGTTCAACCCTTCTCCCCTCAGTTCAGTTATTGCTTCCAGGTGTTTTTTCAGTTTCTCTTTGGGTGGGGAGGCAGAGGAGAACCATGATGATGTCACTCCCCTGCCTGATATAGCTCTTGAGTAAGGCGGGAACCCTTTGTCTTCTAGTGGAAAACCACTAGCATTCCAAAAGGGGAGGAGGGTATCCAGTACCTGGTAACTCGGATCCATGTCTTCATGGCTGTGGCAGCCATTGCTTGTAGGCTGTCTCCAGCATCCATCTTTTCCATTGTTGTTCCATTCTATTGTTGTACCTGAAGGGCTGGTTGGGGGTGACACTTGAAATACAGATACAGAGTTAATATTCCTAACTTCAGATACAGAAATGATGCAGGTGTATAAATTGGATAATCACATTCAGTAAATCCTAACCTTTCCAATGATATCTCACATGAGCCATCTTGCATAAAGTATATCTCAGTTATGTCATATTAATATCATAAGCATATTTTCATGAATAATATGGAGTGAAACGTCACACCTTCCCCCTGAGATTACTGCCAGAGGGGTGGTCTCTGACCAATGGGGAGGCAGTATACCTAAAATCCCTTTTTGGCTTTGGTTATACAGCCTCCAAGTGTTGCCAAACACTGCAAAGTTATCCATAGGTGCTTTTGCAATGTTCTGGGTTTCTGTTTCCAGGTTGCCTGAAAACACTGGTGTGTAGCACTGTGTACATAATGCAGATGTCAATATCTTTTAAAGTGTAGGTGTCTTGGCATTTAGCCATCAATGCCATGAGGCAGCGTGCCTCAGTTTCCCCTTCCACACAGCAGTCTAGATTGGTTATGCTTTCCCTGCTGTGCCAATCTCTAAGCCTGTCTACAGGTACTAGTTGAGAGGCAGTATTCTCATAGGACTTTCTTGTTCCCACTCCTAGTCTGTACCAAAGATTTTTCCAAAAAAGCATGCACCCACCGGCGCCAACAGAAGTCGGCGCCTATGCTTCCTGGCAGCCAGCAATCTGGACAGACTTCCTACTGTCAGGCAAAATGCTCCCATCCCCCTTGAAGAAAAGCCTGTCTGTAGCCTCTGGGTAAGAGCTGGCCTCAAGCACACCCACCCTTGTCAGCAGACAGTGTTCCACTGCTGTAGAGGAATTAAAGAGACACTCTCCAATTTCCCCAGCAGTTTCTGTGACTTCACTTTTTCCCGATGGATTGGATGAATGGACTATAAGGTGGATAGAAAGCTGGCTAGATTGTCGGGCTCAACGAGTAGTGATCAATGGCTCGATGTCTAGTTGGCAGCTGGTATCAAGCGGAGTGCCCCAGGGGTCATTCCCGGGGGCTGGTTTTGTTCAACATCTTCGTTAATGATCTGGATGATGGGATGGATTGCACCCTCAGCAAGTTCACAGATGACACTAAGATGGGGGGAGAAGTAGATGCGCTGGAGGATAGGTGTAGGGTAGAATGACCTAGACAAATTGGAGGAGTGGGCCAAAAGAAATCTGATGAGGTTCAACAAGGACAAGTGCAGAGTCCTGCATTAGGATGGAAGAATCCCATGAGCTGCTACAGGCTGGGGACCGACTGGCTAAGCGGCAGTTCTGCAGAAAAGGACCTGGGAATTACAGTGGATGAGAAGCTGGATATGAGTCAACAGTGTGTCCTTGTTGCCAAGAAGGCTAACGGCATATTGGACTGCATTAGTAGGAGTGTTGCCAACAGATCGAGGGAAGTGATTATTCCCCTCTATTCGGGACTGATGAGGCCACACCTAGAGTACTGTGTCCAGTTTTGGGCCCCCCACTACAGAAAGAATGTGGATAAATTGGAGAGAATCCAGTGGAGGGCAATGAAAATGATTAGGGGGCTGGAGCACATGACCTGTGAGGAGAGGCGGAGGGCACTGGGCTTATTTAGTCTGCAGAGGAGAAGAGTGAGGGGGGATTTGATAGCAGCCTTCAATTATCTGAAGGGGGGTTCCAAAGAGGATGGAGCTAGACTGTTTTCAGTGGTGGCAGATGACAGTACAAGGAGCAATGGTCTTAAGTTGCAGTAGGGGAGGTCTAGGTTGGATATTAGGAAAAACTATTTCACTAGGAGGGTGGTGAAGCACTGGAATGGGTTACCTAGGGAGGTGGTGGAATCTCCATCCTTAGAGGTTTTTAAGGCCCTGCTTGACAAAGCTCTGGCTGGGATGATTTAGTTGGGGTTGGTCCTGCTTTGAGCAGGGGGTTGGACTAGATGATTTCCTGAAATCTATTCCAAACCTAATCTTTTATGAAGAGCTCTGAATTGGAAAGCAGAGAACCCATTTAGCTCAGTATCTTGTTTAACTCAACCATTTAAATTATTTACCCTTTTCTAATATGGCTGTTTTATATATTGACCTAAACCTTGTCCCACTGAAATCCTAGAGAATGTTGCTATGGAATTCAATTGGACCAGGGTTTAGTGTTACATCAGGTGTAGCATATAATTAATGTTTCACTTATGATTACAAGCCACACCTGCTCCCATAGGAATGTTGAATATGGCTGTGACGTTCCTCACATTTTAGATATCAGCAGGTTGTAAGATAAAGGCTGGAACTGTCAGTCTTTTAGGCCAGATCTACACTAGGAGCACTTTGCCAGTTTAGCTACACTGGTATACTAGGTTTCAGAGTAACAGCCATGTTAGTCTGTATTCGCAAAAAGAAAAGGAGTACTTGTGGCACCTTAGAGACTAACCAATTTATTTGAGCATAAGCTTTCGTGAGCTACAGCTCACTTCATCGGCTAGCAGAGTGCTTCCAGTATGGACACAGCTTATGGCAGCGCCAGTAGAGCTTATTCCAGTTTCCCCTCTTCCCCCCGCACCCCAGCAAAATAAGATATACTGGCAAAAGCACAGTTTTGCTGGTGTAACCGTCTACTCCTTTTGTTAGCATAGCAGTGTTGATCACAGAGCCTACCTCATCCCATGCCTGACCAACATAGCTTGCTCACAACAGTTTGCAGTATTGACCTGATCTTAGAAATGAAATCCCAATATGCTTTACTGTTCTGCTGCTGAACAATGAGCCTCTGTTGGGGGTCAATCATCCTATGGTGGTGTGGAAGTATAGCATTGTATAACGTTGTATAAGGGGACATGCTGGATACATTGTATATGAGAGGGCATGCCAAAACATGTTACAAAGTATCTGAGGGAGCACACGTAGGGACAGTTACCTTTTGAATGGAGAAGCAATTAAGATAGAGCCAGCACGTCTAAGAAGCAGGCATCAGAATGGAAGGTGTGAAGGGCAATTAGTTAACTGGAAGCTGTTAAAGGAGATTGTTAAGGGTGGCAGGTAATTGAAGATACGTGACTGGTCTCAGGGATCTGGAAGGGTGGTGACTAAAATCTTTTTCTTCTTTTGTCTGTAACTTCTCTGTAACTTGTTCTCCAAAAAACTGTATAAATTAAGAGACACAAGCCCCACTCGGGGGGCTCACTTCTAAATGTATTAGCAGAGCAGCTTTGCTAATAAAACAGAGTGGTCTGATAAATTGTGAGTCTGAGTCAAACTTTGACAATTTGGAGGTTCCACCGAGATGGCAAGCGGCTTCACTGAGGCTGTGTGATCCCTGACTGCCTTGCAGGATGATCGTGGCAGCCGGCGCCTGGACACTTAGTCCAAGCGATCCTCCACAAGACAGAAAGGTACACAGCAGCAGCGCAGTCTACGCCATTGAACTTGTTGGTTCCCACTCTGTTTGGGTAGGGGTCTTTGGATCCAGCTTCTGGAATCAGATGTCTCAGGTAATTATTATTTTTGTGCTTTAACCGGTTTGAGGACTGTCTTGTCTTTGTGTCTATCCGTCTTCCCCGTGGTGTGTATGTGAATCTGGGAGCCATCTCTGTCCGGAGACTGGCTGACCAAGGGGTCCCCGTCCCCAAGGTCTGAATAAGTGGAATCTGCACAGCTGCAGCCGCACCACGCCTTGGGTATAACCCCTGGTGTGAAAGCAAGGGCAGTTGAGGCAGTAGCCTGTGGGCTCCTTTCTGTGTGTTGCACCGGGCACCGCTCTGCTGAGCCCGAATTTCCTTCTTGTGTGAGTGCTGTGTGAAGTCCTCCTGGATGGGTAATCAGAAGTCTAAGGTAGAACAGTTCCCTAGGGGAACTCCAGCTTATTTTATGTATTTTAGGAGGGGTCCGGACTCTTGTAGGTTTCTTGAAAAATGGTCCAAATTAGCTCTAGAGAACCCCAAATTACAGTGGCCACTGTTAGGTTCTTGGGACAAGGATCGAGTGGATGCTTTAAAAAGCAAACTCGTCCTCCCAAAAACCAAATTGGAGAGAGGAGAAGTAGACTGCTTCATGCAGTGGTGGGAAGAGGCAAATCGTAGATGGACTGAGTCAAAACTCACCTCTCTTAAAAATTCTATCAAAAAACTAACAGTTCAATTGGATGCAGTCTCTCCCACCACTGTCCTCACCACAATTAGATTCTAGGGTATTTGTATGTCTCTCTCTGTTTCTGTTGCCAAGCCCCTGTTTAGCATTTTGGAGGGCTGACCCTTAATCTCTTGACAAGCAAATGCATTTCTTGACAGCCTGATTCATGTTGGCCCATTGCCCTCTAATGGCTTGGAGCTCCAATTGCTTCCCTGTCTGACAGGGGCCGAATAACTTCTTGTGACTGCCAAATGGATGATAATGGCCAATGCATTTGAAAAGCTCATTAATAAAATTCCCTTCTCTGTCCATTTTTATAACACAACCTCTTTTTTCTCCTTGTTTCCTCTTTCCACTTCTGCAAGTTGTTTCCCTCTCCCTCCCACTGCAGAATTATTTTGCATATTGGTATCGCTGCACTATTCACATTCGTCTCTCTGTTTTGGCCTTTAAGTCTTATCACCAGAAGCTACTGACACCCTGATCTGTCTATAGTACTGTCTGAAATTGCCTAGCAAGGCCCCTGGTATTTTGTTCACACCAGCTTCTAAAACTACCGCTTCCTTCTTTCATTGGCCTTGCCTGCCAACCGTGATTTTTTTTTTCAAGTGTACTTTTAGCTGTTTTGTTTTCTAGGAAAGTTTGGGCCCAATCCCACAACCCTTGCTTGTATCCTAACTCAAAACAAGAAGAGGAACCATTGGTGTAAGGATTACTCATAAGCCACTACAGTGTAAGAGCAGATTTCTATTTTAGGCGCTTAAAACAGTGTCTCATGTCTGCTGAGCCATAGCAGATGGTGGGGCCTTGCAGGTCAGTTACCTATTGCAGGGAAAATCAGTGACACAGAGCCTGGGTATAGTAGAACCTCAGAGTACGAACACCAGAGTTACAAACTGATCAGTCAACCGCACCCCTCATTTGGAACCAGAAGTAAGCAGACAGCAGAACCCAACCCACAAAAAAAGCAAATACTGTGCGGTACAGTACTGTGTTAAACGTAAACTACTGAATAAAGGGAAAGTTTTAAAAAATTTGACAAGGTAAGTAAACTGTTTCTGTGCTTGTTTTATTCAAATTAAGATGTTAAAAGCAGCATTTTTCATCTGCATAGTAACGTTTCAAAGCTGTATGAAGACAATGTTCAGTTGTAAACTTTCGAAAGAAGCACCATAATGTTTTGTTCAGAGGTACGAACATTTCAGAGTTACGAACAACCTCCATTCCCGAGGTGTTCATAACGCTGAGGTTCTACTGTATTTTCTAAGTGTAACTGTAACCCACATGCCTTAAAGGGAGATATCTCTTCTTGAGAGGAGAAGCGGGGGAGGAATGAGTTGTATCTGGCTCAGTGTAGCTAGGCAGATCAATGCACAGTTAGCATCCACACCTAGAAGTTTCTGGAATCGGGTATGGTAGTTTTGGGCATGATCAATAGGCTCCCTGTAGCTGGACTAATAGACTCCATTGAGGTCAATTAGTCAGAGTAGCTGCTCAGCCACAGGAACAGAAACTAAGCAGGCTGTTTCCCCCTAACTCTGAAGCATTTTGCAGAATGATAGTGATGTTAACTTTCTCACAGAGAAGCCCTGGCAGGGTTAGTTATGGAAAGCGGAGATTGGGAGGGAAAATTATTTTTCATTTTAATTGTATAGCTTGAATGTTTGATTTCAGCCAAACTCTTTAAAATTGTCTCAGCCAGTATGGTTTACCAACTCTTTTCTTATTTAAATGTGATGATGGGAAAAGAATCGTCTATATTTTGCTATTCTCGGTTGTTATTTTTCTTGTAACAGATTTTTCATTTATCCACTTAATACTGATTGGTCTGTTAATTACTCTAGCTAATGGAGCGATTCCACAGTGCAGTGGAGGAGGAGAAAGTCTTCCTGGGTTCCAGCTGGAGACAGGAGGGAAGAGGTTGTTGCAGTGCTTTTGACTCAGCAGACTGTATCAAGTTGATGAACAAAGACTCGAGGGAACACAGCCTAAGCTTCTGGAGTGCCGAGTTACTTCCAACTGTTTCTGTAGGACTGACCAGTTTAGATCAAACTGAATTTACTATATGCAGATTAATAAGCAGCCTTGCTCTGTATTAGAATTTAAGCTATTACTGTTTCTTTATGTTTATAAAGTTGTATTTAAGAATTAAGTTTATTCCTCGTGTTCTTTTTGGACTTGATTGTGGGGAGGTTGACCCTGTGCAATTCATAGAATCATAGAATATCAGGGTTGGAAGGGACCCTTGAAGGTCATCTAGTCCAACCCCCTGCTCGAAGCAGGACCAATTCCCAGTTAAATCATCCCAGCCAGGGCTTTGTCAAGCCTGACCTTAAAAACCTCTAAGGAAGGAGATTCTACCACCTCCCTAGGTAACGTATTCCAGTGTTTCACCACCCTCTTAGTGAAAAAGTTTTTCCTAATATCCAATCTAAACCTCCCCCACTGCAACTTGAGACCATTACTCCTCGTTCTGTCATCTGCTACCATTGAGAACAGTCTAGAGCCATCCTCTTTGGAACCCCCTTTCAGGTAGTTGAAAGCAGCTATCAAATCCCCCCTCATTCTTCTCTTCTGCAGGCTAAAGAATCCCAGCTCCCTCAGCCTCTCCTCATAATTCATGTGTTCCAGACCCCTAATCATTTTTGTTGCCCTTCGCTGGACTCTCTCCAATTTATCCACATCCTTCTTGAAGTGTGGGGCCCAAAACTGGACACAGTACTCCAGATGAGGCCTCACCAATGTCGAATAGAGGGGAACGATCACGTCCCTCAATCTGCTCGCTATGCCCCTACTTATACATCCCAAAATGCCATTGGCCTTCTTGGCAACAAGGGCACACTGCTGACTCATATCCAGCTTCTCGTCCACTGTCACCCCTAGGTCCTTTTCCGCAGAACTGCTGCCTAGCCATTCGGTCCCTAGTCTGTAGCTGTGCATTGGGTTCTTCCGTCCTAAGTGCAGGACCCTGCACTTATCCTTATTGAACCTCATCAGATTTCTTTTGGCCCAATCCTCCAATTTGTCTAGGTCCTTCTGTATCCTATCCCTCCCCTCCAGCGTATCTACCACTCCTCCCAGTTTAGTATCATCCGCAAATTTGCTGAGAGTGCAATCCACACCATCCTCCAGATCATTTATGAAGATATTGAACAAAACCGGCCCCAGGACCGACCCCTGGGGCACTCCACTTGATACCGGCTGCCAACTAGACATGGAGCCATTGATCACTACCCGTTGAGCCCGACACTAGCCAGCTTTCTACCCACCTTATAGTGCATTCATCCAGCCAATACTTCCTTAACTTGCTGACAAGAATACTGTGGGAGACCGTGTCAAAAGCTTTGCTAAAGTCAAGAAACAATACATCCACTGCTTTCCCTTCATCCACAGAACCAGTAATCTCATCATAAAAGGCAATTAGATTAGTCAGGCATGACCTTCCCTTGGTGAATCCATGCTGGCTGTTCCTGATCACTTTCCTCTCATGCAAGTGCTTCAGGATTGATTCTTTGCTCCATGATTTTTCCAGGGACTGAGGTGAGGCTGACTGGCCTGTAGTTCCCTGGATCCTCCTCCTTCCCTTTTTTAAAGATTGGCACTACAATTCTTGCTGAAAATCCCCGGTGACTGAATTCTGGGTTTCTATGTGCTTTTCTATAGCAATTGTGTTGAAGCCAATGTTTTCCCCAGGAATTTAAATTGTTTTCCCCTCCCCCCCGAATTTACGGGGAAGGGGAGATGAAGGGTGAGACAGTGAGAGTGAAGGTAGGTTCAATTTACAAGCATTTAACTCTTAGATGTGGGTTGTCACAGATGCAGCCAATGTGTCTTCTACAACCTGAACATCTAGAAATGCATCTGCTGGCTTACTACTGACATCAAGATAATGTGGACAATGACTTCCTACTTTAAGCCTATTTGCATTGGTGCATTCATCAGCCATGTATGCAAATTTTTTGAATGTGGTGAAAGAGTTCTTCACTTTTTCAACGGCTGAGTCTTTCACTGTTGTACCACATGCTTCTAACCAGTCAGCTGAGTTTCTTGCAGAAAGATAGTGAGCATTTGCATCCAACTTCCAGATTAACAAGTGACAATGCACTTAACATTGGCCTCCAGTTTGTAGTGTGTGGTATCTCTTGCTTAAATAGAAAGTAGGATGCACCAGCCATGTTTGTTCAAATAAACTGTGTTGTGTATCCAACATTCTTAACAGCCTCATTAAGTACTACTAAAATTGGTTTTGACAGTGATTGGCTTATAAGGCTTTTTTAGGGGCTTAGTGTTTTTCAGCCTTTTCATGTAGTTTGTCAGCATTGGCTTTGCTGATCGGTCTGGCAAAATTGTTTGATATTTTTTGTTTTAGAAATCTATAACTGTTGTGTGTTTTGGCATAATTTGCATTATCCTTATGTTAAATTTGCATTTAATTTATTCATATGTTTTATATGTAGCAGATCAAAGTGAAAATGAAAAGACAAAAACAAATGCAACCATTTTTCCACTCTAAGGTCTCAAAAACCAACCAAGCTGAAGAACACACTAAGAATGAAGAATATACCAACATGACATCTGAAGGTTCACACAGTATATTAACATCTGAACAGCCTGAAGCACAAATACGGCTACCTACTTAAACAGTGTCTCCAAAACTTAAAGGCAGTTCCCAATGTTTGTTGAAGTTTTCCATTTACTGAAGTTACAAAAGATGGCTACTGATGCACCTCTTGCAAAAATCTTCCAAAGAAGGAAAGCTTCCCAATGCTACAACTGGTAAAGATGTGGACAAAATGGAGAAAGTCCTGAGAAGAGCACCCAAAACGATTAAAGGTTTGGAAAACATGACCTATGAGGAAGATTGAAAAAACTGGGTTTGTTTAATCTGGAAAAGAGAAGACTGAGGGGGGACATAACAGTTTTCAAGCACATAAAAGGTTGTTACAAGGAGGAGGGAGAAAAATTGTTGTTCTTAATCTTTGAGGATAGGACAAGAAGCAATGGGCTTAAATTGCAGCAAGGGATGTTTAGATTGGACATTAGGAAAAACTTTAACTTTCAGGACGGTTAAACACAGGAATAAATTGCCTAGGGAGGTTGTGGAATCTCCATCACTGGAGATTTTTAAGAGCAGGTTAGACAAACACCTGTCAGGGATGGTCTAGACAATACTTAGTCCTGCCATGAGTGCAGGGGACTGGACTAGAAGACCTCTCGAGGTCCCTTCCAGTCCTACGATTTATACATTAATGCTCCATTTGTCCCTTGGTCTGCACATTTCTTTGTATGACTTCTGGACAGATTTTATTTGCCAATTGTGTTTAGTCCCTTATGGTGGGCCTGGGAATGTTAGGTCCAGGATTTGATTGAGGAATGTACTCATGATTGAGCCTTTGGGGTATTTCCAGATAATTAATACATATGAATAACATGGATATGGTGTAATATACCCTATCCATATTATGTATGTGTACATATGACACCACCTTATATTCAAGCATAACAATTTTTTAAATTTATTGTAGTCTGGCTCTTTTACTTTGGTGCCACAGAGCGCAACACATTCCTATTAGGGTAATTACAGTTACCACCTGTATTATTATTAGTAGCAGGTTGAGTATTTTGAATTACTGGGATAGGCATTATTACAGTGTGTTTCACAGTGCTATGTATATGAGAAGTAAAAGAAATATGGAGTAGTGACATTACAAAAGAGGCCTTTATACATAAATGTCTTGTCTTTAATTACTACACAGTACTGTCCTATCATATTCTAGGTCAGTGGTTTTCAAAGTTCGGGTTGCGACCCAGTACTGGGTCGCAGAATGCAAGGGACTGGGTCGCCTTGCTCAGCATCCAGGGACCCTGGTGGCTGGCCAGTAAAAACTCGTAGTCCCTACCTGTTCTGATACCACACTGCGTCCTGGAAGCGGCCAGCAGCAGGTCCTGCTCGGAGGCAAGGGGGCCACGGGGCTCTGGGCGCTACCCCGCCCCGAGCACTGGCTCTGCACTCCCATTGGCTGGGCTGGGGGGGGCAGCGCCTGCAGGCAAGAGCCGAATGGAGCCACTTGTGCACCTCCACCTAGGAGCCAGACCCGCTGGCCGCTTCTGGGGCACAGGACAGGCGGGAACCCCCTCTCTGCACCGTGACTGTGCCGCTGGCTGGGAGCCACTGCAGGTAAGCCTGCGCCCCAACCCCCTGCCCCAGCCCTGAGCCTCCCCAACCCATAGCCCCCTCCTTCACTCCAATCCCCTCATCCCCCAGCCCCACCCCGCAGCCCTCACCCCAACTCTCTGCCCCAGCCCTGAGCCCCCTCCTACACCCAAGCTCCTCATCCCCAGCTCAGATGGGTTGCAGGCATCAATTTTCTTCAAGTGGGTCGCCAGAAAAAAAGTTATAGGTTACCCGTACTGCTGGTTGTTACCCTTTGGTAAGCTTCACGGGACAGGGAACAGGAACAGCTTGCTTCCCTGTTCCATTGGTTGCATTGCTCTGTGATACACCAGGAGCAGACGTAGATCCCGTTGTTGCATATGGATGCTGTCTTCCAGATGACCTACTGAATGGATAATAATCAATATTCCTGTATCAGGATTTAGTGTTGGTACCCAGAGACTGAACAAGATTGTTTTAATAACATGGGCCACACTTAGGATGAAGTGTCACTCACCCCAGATTGTGACTGGTACTACCAGGGAATTTGTTTACCCAATTTGTAGTTACCGTGTAACTTAATTTTTTTTACCAATTTGTTTTTTCCTTGCCTTCATGTTGTTCGCTGCTATTTGTGTGTTGTGTTGTTTAAACAGTTTAGCAATGTTATGCACATGGTAAATGTTGTACAGCTATAATACAACAGTACAGCAAAAATACAGTAACGATACAGTTACTTTTACACAGTAGCTAAATTCAAATTAAATGACAGTTTAACCCTGGTTCAGCTAGTGGTTTTTAGCTGATTTGTTAACTTAATTGTTTATATATGGTAGACTGAGGTGTAGTTGACCAGTCTCTTATTTATAAAGCCCTTCATTTTTCTTTTTTTGGGGGGGGGGTGTGTGTGTTAACTGTATACTGATATTTTTTGGTGTTTTTGTGGTGTGATTTTTCTGGTGGTTTTGGTTTGTGGGATGCAACCTTAAACATCTTCAATTAGTTAATAATTTTTTTTTATTGTTTTACATTTCTTCTTGTTTTTAGTAACCCACATTTAACACACATTAACTTGGTTTGTTTACAGTATGATGGGGACCAAGTTTTTTATGACACAAGCTATATAGGTTTCAGAGTAGCAGCCGTGTTAGTCTGTATTCGCAAAAAGAAAAGGAGTACTTGTGGCACCTTAGAGACTAATAAATTTATTTGAGCATAAGCTTTCGTGAGCAACAGCTCACTTCATCGGATGCATAATATTTTATACTAAATGTAATGGTTAATTGCTTAAATAGATGCTCACAATCTTCTGTGAGAAGGTGGATGGCTTTTCCCTGCAGAGCACTCTGTTTTAGCAAAAGAGTTAATAAGAGAATTTTTATCAAGCTTTTTAGAGTTAATTTGCTTGTGATACCAATTCGTTAACTGTTTAGAAGCACAAATGTTAACAACCACTGCTTTCCTTTAACATACCATAAAAGAAAAAAGTGTATAAAATTAAACCAAAATAAATTTTAAATGCAAGTCTGAGCAAACACTTTGAGGGTATTAAATTTTCATGACACTTTTCTGTGTTTGTGAGACAAAGGTGGAAACCTCTTGAAAAGGTGGAAACCTGTTGAAATTGTTTTATTAGCTTTATGCATAAATTACTGTTTTTAAACATTTTTGCTATAACATTTTTATAACTATATATAAACTTGTTTGCACTTTTAAAGAAACCCAAACAAGAAATTGACATTTTGTTAATATTACCTTTACCTTAATGTTGAGATTTTCCCTCCTTTTTTCCCCCTTTAAATAAAAACTAAAACTAAAACAAAACTGATTAATAAAAGAGGATTATTTTTGTTTTCCGTTGCATTAATGGTTGAGGCAGAAATATATGTACATATATTTATAACTGAGACCTTTTTGAATTTTGAAAAAAAAATGGTATTAATAATATTATGATGGTTATACCCTAACCATAATATCAAAATACTGTGGTATCACTTACATTTTTTTAAAAAAGTATAAAATTGACTTTTATTGCAACAAAATAAATATGATAAACAGTCATGTGACACATACAACATGCAACGCAAGACAACATACAGGACATACAGGACAAACAGACAATTAAAAACAAATGGCGCCAGAATTCTATTTATAACTGTATAAAAAATAAGGCAAACAAATATTTTTAAAAAGGGTTAAACATTTAAATAAATTATTTTATTTAAAACTTTTACTAAAAATTGATAACGTATATTATTTGCCAAATGTTCTGTATTAATTTAGTAACAAGGCATTTTTTATTATTAAACTTTATTTTAAAACTATATGTAAAAACGATAATTTGTTGTTTTTTAAACGGAGGACAGCTCGCTTACTTACCAGATTAGCGGTCGTGGTTCACCAATGCGGTTAGATGTCTGGCTGCGTGTGTGTGTTCTCTCTATGTGCCGCCCCAGCCCTGCGTAGACAGCTGGCATGGCAGACTTCGAGAGCGAACTGCCCAATGACGATAAAATCTGTTAACGTACGAAGGCACCCAGCCAGGTTTATTGTCAACAAAACATGGTACTAGTATGTAGGGTGACCAGAGGTCCCGATTTTATAGGCACAGTCCTGATTTTTGGGTCTTTTTCTTATATAGGCTTCTATTACACCCCCCACCGGCCCGATTTTTCACACTTGCTGTCTGGTCACCCTACTAGTATCCTGCAGACTTTACCAGGCAACTAATACAGGTATGCCTGTAACAATGGACCAGCTCAGTGAATGACAGGACTTTCTGTTCCTCCCTAGGCTAAACAAAGACACTCCCTCTAAAATACATCTTTATACACAAATACAAAAAAGTTACGTATTGCTCCTCTGATGTAGTTAGTTGACACCCTCTGACGTTACCACCCATCACCTTGTACATCTCTATCCATCGCAGTGTCATCCTGACCTTATCTTTAGGAGGGGTCAGTGTGTTCCTGTTATATTGGAGGAACGTGTTTGTAGCATTCTTGGTATGGGGACTGGTGTGTTCTGGTACCACCCTTCTGGAATGTGTGTGTGTGTTTTGTGCCTAGCACTTCTTAGGATTGTGCGTTTCTGTAGTATCAGCCCCGTTCTTGCCAGATTCTGTGAGCATGGCCTGCCTCTAGCTCACAGCCTGATTTTGCTTTATATCAGCAAAATTTAGACTGCTACTTTAGCCCAGGCCTCAGGCCTCCAGTACAAGGGCTTATGTCTCAGGCGCTTTTCCAATAGAGACCTCGCTAGATCATCAGTGCAGTTCCCTGCACTGAGGCAGCACTAAATATTATCCAGACCATCCCCTGAGGGGTGGTTGTCTAATCTGGTCTTAAAAACTTCCAGTGACAGATTCAACAGCCTCCCTAGGTAACTTGTTCCAGTATGTACCCATCCTGACTCCAGTTAGGGCCTATTGGAGTGGTAGTGGTCGGCACAGTTAGAGTACACCTCTTCAGGTCTCCTGCCTTTACCTTCCCCGGAGTGTAATCCCATGATTCTCCCGCCCTTACACAGGTACTGTAGCCCAGGGCCCAGTCTATGAGGGGTGGGTGAGATTCTGTGGCCTCCGTTGAGCAGGAGGTCAGACTAGATGATCATAATGGTCCCTTCTGACCTTAAAAATCTATGATTCTATGATCAGCCATACGCGCCCAGCAGATCCTACCGGGTTCAGTTTTTCCCTTTGGGCGCTTGTGACCAGTGTTCCCGCTAATTTTTCCCACGCAATTGTGGAATGAATTTTGTTATGTGCACTGATATGGAGGTGATGTGTGACATATCTCCTTCATATGAGTGCACATAACAAAATTCATGTGATGGGGGTGGGGCTGAGGGGTTCAGAGTGTGGGAAGGGGCTCAGGGCTGGGGCAGAGTGTTGGGGTGCAGGGGTGTGAACACCACCTGGGGGTGTGGGCTCTGTGGTGGGGCCAGGGATGAGGGGTTCAGAGCTGGGTGCAGGGGTGTGACGACTCCGGTTGGGGTGCGGGCTCTGGGTTAGGGCCAGGGATAAGGGGTTTGGGATGCAGGAGGGGGCTCCAGGGCTATGGCAGGGAGAGAGGACTCCCCCCCAGCCCTCTCGCCTCACAGCATCACCTGAGCTGGTGGGGGAGAGGTGCCTCTCCCTGCTGTGGCAGCTCTGGGGTTGGGGCCGCAGGATCGGCGCCTCTCCCCCGGCCTCCACAGGTCCGGCTAGGGCTGGGTTTTGGGACAAGTGCCCCGCAGCAGAGCTGGGTTGCCTGGGTTTGGGCCGGGCTGCCCCAGTTGCTTCTAGGTCCAGGCCACACTGCGCTGCACTGCCCCAGCTGCAACCGGGTCCTGGCCAGGCTGCCCCAGTTGCTTCTAGGTCCAGGCCACACTGCGCTGCGCTGCCCCAGCTGCGACCGGGTCCTGGCCAGGCTGCTATGGCCTGGCCTGGCCTGATCTGAGCTGGGCTGCGCCAGCCGGGGTAGAGGCACCCCGGCTGCGGCAGGTCTGGGCTGGAGCATAGTTGGGGGCAGAGGGCCGCCCCGGCTGTGACAGGGGGGCCAGGCTAGGTCCCCGGGTGGGTTCCCTGAGCACCTGCATGGTGTTTAAATAGGCTGCTGCGTGACCGCGGCTTACAGGGAACTTAGCTTGTGACCCCTGGATTACAGTGACCCAAAACTGCCTTCTTAGACAAAAGTATTGTTTGTTTAACCACAGGAACAAAGCACAGCATGTGGTGGGGGGGGGGGAATTTAACACAAAAGGTCTACCTGTAGGTCAGTTTTACCTAGATGATCGTCAGGTAGGCAGGTCTCTCCCAACAACTGCCTACTCCCTCAAGAGTGTCACTTGTATTCCCCCAAAAGTCCTTTGTCTCAATTTCCCAGCTGTTTTGTTTCTCCCGTGTTTAACAGTTGGGAAACCTGCCCTCTTGCCCCCGCCCCCTCCCTGCCCACACACACTTGACAATCTCATCCAGTGAGCTCAGCAGCTGGTCAGAGGTAAACGACACAAGAGCCACTTATTCGGAGTTCTCTTAAGTGTCAGCCAATGGATGGCTGGCTGAAGCCATTGTACCCTGTCCTGCCTACATGCAGTCACTCGCTTCTAGAATTAACCCCATCTTTTCATACAGGCAGCCTCCTTCTGAACTATATTATTAATAAAATGATTACTAAGCAGCCCCATGTTCTTCACAGTGGTCTTTTCCTTTCCAGTGCGAATGAAAGATAAGAGGCCACTATGGGTCCACCAGGAGCTCTTTGGTGACATGAAAAATCAAAAAGGAATCCTACAAAAAGTGGCAACATGGATAAAGTGTTGAGGAGGAGCACAGAAGAATAGCAAAAGCATGTCTGAACACAGTGAGAGAGGCCAAGGCACAAAATGAGTTATACCTAGTAAGGGACATAAAAGGGAATATGAAGAAGTTCTTTTTATATGTTAGGAGAAAGACGAAGGAAACTGTAGGTCCTCTTCTTAGCTGGGAAGGAGAACCAATAACTGACGACATCAAGAAAGCGGAGGTGTTTAATGCCTATTTTGCTTCAGTCTTCACTAACAAGGTTAATGGTGACCATATAATTAACACAATTAATGTTAACAACAAGGAGGAAGGAATGCAAGCCAAAATAAGGAATAAGCTGGCTGGGCCTGATGAAATTCATCCTAGGGTACTTAAGGAACTAGCCCTGAGTATTCTCTGAACCATTAGCAATTACATTTGAGAAGTCCTAGAGAATGGGCGAGGATCCAGAAGATTGGAGAAGGGCAAACACAGAGGAAGGAGGAACAAAGAGGATCTGGGAAATTATAGACCAATCACTCTTCCTTGGACACGTGGAAGGATGCTAGAACAAATTATTAAACAATCAATTTGTAAGCAACCTGGAGGATAACAGGGTCGTAAGGAATAGCCAACATGGATTTGTCGAGGGGAAAAAAAAATCATGGCAAACCAACCTCATTTCCTTCTCTGACAGGATTAATGGCAATGGGTGGAGGGGAAGCAGTAGGGGTGATGTATCTTGACATTAGTAAGGCTTTTGATACATTCCCACATGACGTTCTCATAAGCAAACTAGGGGAATGTGGTCTAGATGGGATTACTGTAAAGTGAGTGCACAATTCCCCCCCCTCCCCCACCCACACTTTCATACAGGAGGTCTGCTCGCAGTGCAAATCCTGGCCCCAGGAGGAGCTCTTAACTGCAGTACAGCCTGAGTGTGGAATGTAAATTCTGCAGAGGAGAGGTGCTGCTCCCAGCGTGTGCCCCAGGGGCAGGGAGCCAGTATTTTGTTGATAAACAGAGGCAGGGTAATTAAGATAAGAAAGGGTTGGTAATTAAATTAAGGATCTGGAAGCCTTTCAATGAGCCTGTAGAACAGGAATGCCTTTGTGGGCGGAGGCATTGAAGAGAACACAGGCGACTCAGAAGAAATACAGCCAAGTTTACACTCAGAAAAGAGGGAGATAGATGTGAGGGGGATAGGTGAAAAGAGGGGGCCAAAACCAAGGGAAGGGATAGCAGTGATACAGAGAAGTCCCCAGTCTTACCTGTAGTAGTTATATGGCCCTGTCGCCAAGCAAGTACACCCCATCCCCCTTTCGGGGTGGAGCAAGGGCGTCACAGCCCCACATTTAAGTCCGCCTGCCTGCCCTTAGCCTCAGGGTAGTATGGTCCAATAGCCAGAGTCAATACAGTCGCCCTTGATGTCAGGGCGGTGCGGCCCAGTGGCCAGAGTCAATACAGTCGCCCTTGATGTCAGGGCGGTGCGGCCCAGTGGCCAGAGTCAATACAGTTGCCCTTGATGTCAGCGCGGTGCGGCACAGTGGCCAGAGTAATGCAATTGCCCTCCTTAGCAGGGTTATGTAGCCCAATGGTCAGAATCATGGGGGTGGCACCGGGGTTAATGGGACCCAGGCCCTCCCTCTCCACCAGGTCCCAGCCCAGGGCCCTGGTCTTGGCACATGTGCATGCTACTGAATCCGTGGGGATTCAGCCGAAACACACCGACTCAAAACCCGGTTCACTAACCAGTCCACTGCCTAGTTTCCCTGTCCTTCTTTCTACTGTATCTCCTGATGCTGTGGCCTGCACGTCTTCACGGTCTCCGGGTTCCTCTGGCTGCACTACCCGCAGTGACTACAGCGTCCACGGGCCGTCCACAGGTATCCGGGTGTCTGCCTGGATCTCAGCATCTCCAGCTCCCGCTGTCTGGGGCTGGGGCTGTGGCTGCTCCCACGTTGGAGCCAGCAGCATGCATCCTGCTTCCTCTCTGGCAGTCAGCCTAGAATGAGCTGGGCTGCTCCCTTTTATACTGAGCCAGCATTTGGCGCATGCCCAATAGGTGTGGGGTTAACCCCTTCTTGTCCAGTGTAGGGCCTGTACACCCTGTCACAGGTTCCATCACTATACAGTAACTCCTCACTTAAAGTCGTCCTGGTTAATGTTGTTTCGTTGTTACGTTGCTGATCCATTAGAGTACGTGCTCATTTAAAGTTGCGCAATGCTCCCTTATAACGTCGTTTGGCAGCTGCCTGCTTTGTCCACTGTTTGCAGGAAGAGCAGCCCGTTGGAGCGAGCTGGTGGGGGCTTAGAACCAGGGTGGACCGGCAGCACCCCCGTCAGCTCCCCTAAGTTCCCTGTGTGGCAGGTGCCCAGCAGGCTATCAATTGCTGGCAGTTCAGCTGTCCCTCCCCCCACTGCCCTGTGCTGCTCCTGCCCTCTGCCTTGGAGCTGCTCCCAGGAGCCTCCTGCTTGCTCTGCGGGGGGCAGGGGGAAAGAGGGGGGCTAATGTCAGGATGTGCCCCTCCCCCCCCGCTCCTGCCCCCTCTCCTTTACCCCATCTCCACAGAGGGCTGGGGGAACGGACGGACACGACAGGACTCAGGGAGCTTGCTGGCAGCAGCTGCTGTCTCAACTTGCTGATCTACTTAAAAGAGTGGGGTCAGCGTACTTAAAGGGGCAATGTGCATCTCTCTCTCTCTCACACACACCATGTGTGTCTCTGTCTCTCTCTGCCATGCTGTCTCCCCTCCCTCCATTCATGCTGCCTTGTAGAGTGTGAGGCTACATTAACAATGTGTTAACCCTTGAGGGCTCAGCCAAGTGCTAGTTCATCATTTAGCAGTAAGGCATTTCCTGGGAAATATACCACCCTCTGACTTCACCACCTCAACCAAGCTTCACAATCATCATTGCTGTGTACAGTATTAAATTGTTTGTTTAAAACTTGTACACTGTGTATGTGTGTATATATATAAAAATATAGTCTTTTGTCTGGTGAAAAAAATTTCCCTGGAACCTAACCCCCACTATTTACATGAATTCTTATGGGGAAATTGGATTCGCTTAACATTGTTTCGCTTAAAGTAGTATTTTTCAAGAACATAACTACAGCGTTAAGCGAGGAGTTACTGTAATATCTGAGCACCTCACAATGTCTAACCTATTTCTCCTCACAGCCTCTCTGTGAGATAGAGCAGTGCTGTTATCTGCGTTGTACAGATGGGGCACTGAGGCACAGAGAGACTAAAGGCCAGATTTTCAAAGATATTTAGGCACCTAGTGGGATTTTCAAAAGCACTTAGAAAGTTAGGTGCTTTGTAAAGCCACTAGATGCCGAGCTGCATCTTGGAGTGCCTAAGCAACTTTGAAACTCTGTTCCCAAGGCCATACAGGAAGTCTATGGGGGAAGTAGGGAAATGAACCCAGGTCTCTCAGAGCTAGCTCCTTATCCACTGGACCAGCCTTTCTCTCTGCTGCATGGTACAAACAAAGAGGATCTGGGAAATTGTAGACCAATCACCCTTCCTTGGACATGTGGAAAGATACTTGAACAAATTATTAAACAATCAATTCGTAAGCAACCTGGAGGATAAGATGGGAGCAAAACCAAGAATGCCAATTTGCCGAGACTCCAGCAAACAATCCCAGACGATTGGGAAGGATGTCATAGTTGACAGCATGAAAAGCAACACAGAGGTCAGGAAGGATGAAGAAAAAGAGAGAACAAGAGTCAGATGAGAGGGGATCACTTAACCTCCAAGAGATGGCAGATTCTGCCCAATCTTGGTTGTAGAGCAATGGCTGCTCTGTGCAATTTTACATTTGAACTGAAAAACATTTTGTCATTTTTTGTTCTGAGTTTGAGAAAAGGAAGGAATGAGAAAGTGTTGTATGAGTATCAGATGTGTTTATGCCTCAAATTTGTAGAATTTCAGCTGTATCCAGGCCAATTCCAGAACAGAAAACAGAAACTGCATCCACAGAGTCCATAAAGTCGGTTATTGTCATGATTTGTATTATTCACTGGGCACCATCGGTGTGCGCAGCACTATTCAGAATATGCCAGAAAATGTAGCCCCTGAGCCAATGCATATAAAATGTGTAGCCCTGGATAAGATGGCTCAGATATTTAAGTATGAAATGTATAGTTATTAAGCACATGTTAAGATCTATGAGTGGAGGCACTGATGGCAATAGAAGTTTTACCTGATTACAGACTGGAAGATTTAACCATTCAACTTCTTTTTCCAGAGGAAAAGCTGCCCAGAGCTCCTGTACCTATTTATTTTCCTTTCCTACCTGCAGTGACCCTGATATACCTCAGAACACTTAATTTTTTTCCCTCAATTTTAAAATGTGGAATTTTCTTGGTCTCATGATTTTGTAATGAGTCTCATGATAATGTTTTCCTGAAAGCTCCAGCTCCTGGAGTCAAGTGGATATGTGATGATTTCAGCCTTCATTCTTAAAGAAAAAGTAAGTTTCTAGCCCTCATGGTTGTGAAGAAAGTTTCAAAATGTGACCCCAGTGCACCCTAAAGGCTCAAAAAGCAGAAGGCAAATAAAAAGAACCCCAAATTCTGAAGCACTTAGAGGAGAGGAAAGTGATCAGGAACAGTCAGCATGGATTCACCAAGGGCAAGTCATGCCTGACTAATCTAATTGCCTTCTATGACGAGATAACTGGCTTTGTGGATGAGGGGAAAGCAGTGGACATGTTGTTCCTTGACTTTAGCAAAGCTTTTGACACGGTCTCCCACAGTATTCTTGCCAGCAAGTTAAAGAAGTATGGGCTGGATGAATGGAATATAAGGTGGATAGAAAGCTGGCTAGTTTGTCGGGCTCAACGGGTAGTGATCAATGGCTCCATGTCTAGTTGGCAGCCAGTATCAAGTGGAGTGCCCCAAGGGTCGGTCCTGGGGTCGGTTTTGTTCAATATCTTCATTAATGATCTGGAGGATGGCGTGGATTGCACCCTCAGCAAATTTGCAGATGACGTTAAACTGGGTGGAGAGGTAGATACGCTGGAGGGTAGGGATAGGATACAGAGGGACCTAGACAAATTGGAGGATTGGGCCAAAAGAAATCTGATGAGGTTCAACAAGGACAAGTGCAGAATCCTGCACTTAGGATGGAAGAATCCAATGCACCGCTACAGACTAGGGACCGAATGGCTCAGCAGCAGTTCTGCAGAAAAGGACCTAGGGGTTACAGTGGACGAGAAGCTGGATATGAGTCAACAGTGTGCCCTTGTTGCCAAGAAGGCCAATGGCATTTTGGGATATATAAGTAGGGGCATTGCCAGCAGATCGAGGGACATGATCATTCCCCTCTATTCAACACTGGTGAGGCCTCATCTGGAGTACTGTGTCCAGTTTTGGGCCCCACACTACAAGAAGGATGTGGAAAAATTGGAAAGAGTCCAGTGGAGGGCAACAAAAATGATTAAGGGACTGGAACACATGAGTTATGAGGAGAGGCTGAGGGAACTGGGGATGTTTAGTCTACAGAAGAGAAGAATGAGGGGGGATTTGATAGCTGCTTTCAACTACCTGAAAGGTTTCAGAGTAACAGCCGTGTTAGTCTGTATTCGCAAAAAGAAAAGGAGTACTTGTGGCACCTTAGAGACTAACCAATTTATTTGAGCATGAGCTTTCGTGAGCTACAGCTCACTTCATCGGATGCATACCGTGGAAACTGCAGCAGACTTTATATATACACAGAGAATATGAAACAATACCTCCTCCCACCCCACTGTCCTGCTGGTAATAGCTTATCTAAAGTGATCATCAGGTTGGGCCATTTCCAGCACAAATCCAGGTTTTCTCACCCTCCACCCCCCCACACAAATTCACTCTCCTGCTGGTGATAGCCCATCCAAAGTGACAACTCTTTACACAATCACCAGCAGGAGAGTGAATTTGTGTGGGGGGGTGGAGGGTGAGAAAACCTGGATTTGTGCTGGAAATGGCCCAACCTGATGATCACTTTAGATAAGCTATTACCAGCAGGACAGTGGGGTGGGAGGAGGTATTGTTTCATATTCTCTGTGTATATATAAAGTCTGCTGCAGTTTCCACGGTATGCATCCGATGAAGTGAGCTGTAGCTCACGAAAGCTCATGCTCAAATAAATTGGTTAGTCTCTAAGGTGCCACAAGTACTCCTTTTCTTTTTACCTGAAAGGGGGTTCCAAAGAGGACGGCTCTAGACTGTTCTCAGTGGTACCAGATGACAGAACAAGGAGTAATGGTCTCAAGTTGCAGTAGGGGAGATTTAGGTTGGATATTAGGAAAAACTTTTTCACTAGGAGGGTGGTGAAACACTAGAATGCGTTACCTAGGGAGGTGGTGGAATCTCCTTCCTTAGAAGTTTTTAAGGTCAGGCTTGACAAAGCCCTGGCTGGGATGATTTAATTGGGGATCGGTCCTTCTTTGAGCAGGGGGTTGGACTAGATGACCTCCTGAGGTCCCTTCCAACCCTGATATTCTATGATTCTATGATCTATTATTTTTACATAATCTCACGATTTTTAAGCCGATGTCATGATTTTTGGTGAGCCTGGTTTGGCAATACTGTGAAAGTGACTTGAAAGTGTCAGTTTTACTCCTGTTTAAAGTCAGTTTCTAGTCTATTATTTGTAGTATGGTAACATCCCTAGAGCCCCAGGCAGGTGCAGTATAAACTCACGGGGCCTTGCCTGAGTAGGATGTTTTCAAAAGTTAAGTGATCTATTCCAAGCTTGGTGAACTGCAAAAAGTAAGTAGCCTACATGATAGAAAGTAATCTAGATTTTCTACAATTCTTTCAATTGTACTCAAGAGTTGGTAACAAAATAAGAATATACATTAAACCTAAGCAGTGTCCTTTAAGTGACTTATCACAAGATATCAGAACATGTTAGTATTAGAACTGAGTGGGTCTAATAATTTCTTTTTTTATATAGGAATTAGATACAGTGCTCCTGTCAGCTAATTTCTAAGGTTTTTTTTTTTTCTGAAGATAATAAAAGAGAGAGAGAGAGTTTTCAGGTGCCTAAGTAGTCCCTGGAATCATGGTTAAAGTTGCCCCCCCCAATCTGAAATGGCACCCCTGTTCACAACTTACTGCAAGACTGTACTCAAAGAGTAGTTATCAGCAGTTTGCTGTCAAATTTGAGTGTGTACCTAGTGGGGTCCCACAGGTGTGAGTCCTGGGTCTGGTACTATTCAATATTTGTTTCAATGATTTGGATAATGGAGAGTATGCTTATAAAATCTGCATATGAGACCACGGTGGGAGGGGTTGCAAGCACTCTGGAGAACAGAAGTAGAATTCAAAATGACCTTGACAAATTGGAGAATTGGTCTGATGAAATTCAATAAAGACAAGTGCAAAGTACTTCCCTTAGGAAGGAAAAAAAATCAAACACACAACTACAAAATGGGGAAGAACTGGCTAGGCAGTAGTACTGCTGAAAAGGATCTGGGGTTATGGTGAATCACAAATTGAATATGAGTCAACAGCATGATGCTGCTCAGAAAAAGGCTCATATAATTCTGGGATGTATTAACAAGAGTGTCATGTAAGATATGGGAGGTAATTGTCCCGCTCTGCTTAGCACTGGTGAGGCCTCAGCTACAGTACTGTGTCAAAGAAAGGAAAGACATGGATAAATTAAAGAGTCTAGATGTGAGCAACAAAAATAATGAAAGGTTTGGAAAACCTGACATATCAGGAAAGATTTTAAAAAATGGGCTTGCATAGTCGTGAGAAAAGGAGACTGAGTCTCCTTACATGTGAAGGGCTGCTATAAAGAGGACTAGGATCAACTGTTCTCCAGGTCCACTAAAGTTAGGAAAAGAAGGAATGGGCTTAATCTGCGGCAAAGGAGATTTAGGCTAGTTATTAGAAAAAAAGTCTAACTCTCAGGGTAGTTAAACTCTGGACTAGAATTCCAATGGAGTTTGTGGTATCCCTGTCACTGGAGGTTTTTAAAAGCGGTCTGGAAAAACACCTGTCAGGGATGGTCTAGATTTACTTGGTCCTGCCACAGCACAGGGGGCTGCACTTGATGACTTCTCAAGGTCCTTTCCAGCCCTACATTTCTATGATTCAATGACATGCCCATTAGAGACTGTTAGGGGGCTTATTCCTTCACCCACTTACTTCCCTGGTCCTTCTCGCATGAACAGAGAGCAACAATACCCGAAGTCCAAAGGTGCAAACAATTCGATGTTTATTGTGGAGAACTTCCAGCAAGCATGATTCCAGTTTCCTTCCTTAGTATCCTCCTTCCCAGCTCTGACACCACAGAGCCTTACACCTGTGTCTCTGTTCCCATTCCTGCCCTTAGCCAAACATGATTCCAATTTCCCCAGCCCCATTCCCTGTTCCCATTTCCCCTTTTAGCAAAACATGATTCCAATTTCCTTACCCCCATTCCCTGTTCCCATTTCCCTCACCCGCATGCCCACCCCCACACTTCCTGATTGACTGCAGACTATATAGTAAAACTTGAGTTCTGCTTTGCTATACCTTAACCAATCATGTTCCGGAAATTTAACTAACCAATCCTAACATATTGTAACATGATTATGTACCCAATTATATCCCACCACCTTAATTAGTTTACACCCAGCAAAATTAATTATACAGCAGACAGAAACAATCACAGAACCAGACAGAGATTATACAGACAAACAACAGCAAAGTGGGAACTATAATGACAAAACAATACAGAAGTGAGGATTTCACATCCCAGCTATTGATAAGTGAGTTCTTGCCAGACAGGATGCTATCAAACTAAGTTTTCTTTTACATTTTCTAGGCACTTCCCTTTCTCTGGAGGTGATAAGCACTATCAGAACAGGACTGTATTCCTAACAGCCGAATAGCACCTTATTTCAATGTGACTAGTTTGGAATGTGAGGATGTGACCGTTCGCTTCCCAGCTTATGGCTGCCTCTGCTGCTTAGCCAAAGGCCTGAGCCTAAGCACGGGGCCACAAACTGTCACAGTAAGAGAAGGCCCTTACACAGGCAGACAGTGATTTTAATTCTCTCTTTTGTACCTCTATAACTAGCCAAGTGATAAGAATACACCTAAATTCTTAGAGTATAGGCCTTTACAGACAGGCCTGAATATCTATATCCTAACAGAGACTAAGGATCTGGCCCACGGAGGACAGTTTTGAACAGGATCCTGAAATGAACAGGAAGCCAGGTGAACAGAGGATGGAAGTGATGGGGTGGCTCTTCTTTCAGAAGGTGGGCAGCAGCTTGGTGCCTGGGCTTGAGTGTGGAAGGCTGGGAATTTTGAGGATGGTAGAGAGAGTATTTGAAGTCGTCCAGGTGAGATGATTTGCATGGGGATTTCAGCAGAGGGGGAATCCAAGGGGTGGCTTGTGGAGGCAACATTTCAGAAATGAAAACAAGCAGATTTGCAAATATGGAAGAAGGAGAGTTCAGGATCAGAGATAGTGGACGCAAATGGGAGGTCTTGAAACAAGTGTGAACATGGTATTACCAGGCAGCCACTTCTCTGGTTAAAATAATCAGTTGGTAGGTAGAATGTTCAGACAGGGCAAGCTAATGGTGATGGCAGGTATTACTTTTATTATTAATAATTATTTGTACTGTGGTAGGGCCTGGGTGCCCCAGTCATGAACCAGGATCCCCCTGTGCTGGGCACAGCTCAAAACCACAGAACGAAGATGGTCCCTGCCCCAACGAGTTTACAGTCTAAGTACAAGACGAGAGACAACAGGGAGCAGAAGGAAACAATGAGACAGTTCAGGCTGGCATGACAGGTGGCCTTAGTGTACCAGATACCTAGGTACTGCACACACCCTAACACAGAGCAGTGCATTTGTACGGGGGGGTTGCTGTATGAATTGTGCACCTTTCACCACAGTCAGGGAAGCAAACACACGCCTGCACACTCCATACACAATGCAGCCATCACGCTCCTGTGAGAAGGGCCAGGGAATCTTGAATATTCTCTAGTGAGTATGGCCCTCGGTTTACTTACCTGACGTACTTTACCTGGAAGATGGCCCCTCTCGCTGTATAGCGACACCTTGCACCAGGGCTCCGTACTGATTGAGAGAGAAGAGCACCACCTGATGAATCTCCACGACCATTTCTTGCAGCATGTCCTTCTCACAGGTTCAACAGCAGAACGACAGAAATGGCCCCAAACATACTCCAGTAACACTTTGGAAAATGATCTGGAGCAATCGTGCTAGAATTAGTGTAATAACTTGTAATCACAGCCCCATAGCACTGTCCTGGGGCATTGGGCCAGGACAGGACACCAGGAAAGGATGCTGTTTTGCTGTATATCCCCTCCCCAAAGAAGGGCATGATGAAAGAGAACGGCGCTGACATGCATGGTCTTAGCAATAGCAGCATGCAGGACTGCAAGCACACTGCAAGGCCAGCACCCTGCAGGATTTTGCCATAAAGCAGCAATGGCTCTGTCATAAATATAAAGGGAAGGGTAAACCCCTTTGAAATCCCTCCTGGCCAGGGGAAAGCTCCTCTCACCTGTAAAGGGTTAAGAAGCTAAAGGTAACCTCGCTGGCACCTGACCAAAATGACCAATGAGGAGACAAGATACTTTCAAAAGCTGGGAGGAGGGAGAGGAACAGAGGGTCTGTGTGCTGCTCTTTGCCAGGGACAGACCAGGAATGGAGTCTTAGAACTTTTAGTAAGTAATCTAGCTAGGTATGTGTTAGATTATGATTTCTTTAAATGGCTGAGAAAAGCATTGTGCTGAATAGAATAACTATTTCTGTCTGTGTATCTTTTTTGTAACTTAAGCTTTTGCCTAGAGGGGTTCTCTATGTTTTTGAATCTAATTACCCTGTAAGATATCTACCATCCTGATTTTACAGGGGGGATTTCTTTATTTCTATTTACTTCTATTTTTTATTAAAAGTCTTCTTGTAAAAAACTGACTGCTTTTTCATTGTTCTTAGATCCAAGGGTTTGGGTCTGTGGTCACCTATGCAAATTGGTAAGGCTTTTTATCCAACATTTCCCAGGAAAGGGGGGGGGGTGCAAGTGTTGGGAGGATTGTTCATTGTTCTTAAGATCCAAGGGTCTGGGTCTGTAGTCACCTAGGCAAATTGGTGAGGCTTTTTACCAAACCTTGTCCAGGAAGTGGGGTGCAAGGTTTTGGGAAGTATTTTGGGGGGACAGACGCGTCCAAACAGCTCTTCCCCAGTAACCAGTAATTGTTTGGTGGTGGTAGCGGCCATTCCAAGGATAACGGGTGTAATATTTTGTACCTTGGGGAAGTTTTGACCTAAGCTGGTAAAGATAAGCTTAGGAGGTTTTTTCATGCAGGTCCCCACATCTGTACCCTAGAGTTCAGAGTGGGGGAGGAACCTTGACATGGTGGCACAGTGGTGGGATTAACCTGAAATCATTTGAGATCCAGTTGAGATTTTTTGAACTAGAAATACAGATTTTAAAAAGGAAAATTTTTTTTTCTTTGGAAAGAAAGTCCAGAAAGCAGCTTTGAAACTGAAAGCAGCTTGGTTTCTCTCTGCTTTGTGGCCAAGCAGAGACAAAAGGGGATTATCTTGTGAATTGCAGGTTTTTTTTTGCCTGGAGGCAGGGTACTTAACTCCTGCAGGGAAATCTTCCATCCCAGAGGTGGTTTTTTTCTTTTCTTCCTAAAAGTAAATAGGGGGTGTGTGTTCTACCCATTTGCTTTTTCTTTGGGCTGGGTAAGCAGGTTTCCAAGCAGTTGGAGGTTTTTTGCTTTAATTTGGGCCCAGAGCAGAGACAAGGGAATTGTCTTTTTCTGTAGGCTGACAATCACTATCAGAGAATAGGTATTCTATTGCAGCACAGCAAAATTTTACAGCCAAGTTTTGTTTGTTTATTTCTAAACCTCAGGTGTAAAGTTAGTTAAAAACAGAGAGGTTAGAATGACCAAATCCTCAGCTCAACTACAGCTGGAATTAGCCAAATTTCAGGCTGAGGAAAGACAAAGGGAACATGAAAGACAGATAGAACTCATGCGGCTGGAGAAGGAGGTACAGGAGGCTGCCCACAAGAGGGAAATGGAGGCAAGGAAGCATGTGGAGGAGGAGAAGGAAAAAGAGAGGAAGCATGTGGAGGAGGAGAAGGAAAAAGAGAGGAAGCATGTGGAGGAGGAGAAGGAAAAAGAGAGGAAGCATGTGGAGGAGGTGGAGAGGATAAAGGCCCAGCAGAATATACCAACAAACCCTAGCAATCCTTCTCCAGGTACCACTTCCCATCCCAGAAAGTTCCCCACCTACAAGGCAGGTGATGATACTGAGGCCTTCTTAGAAAACTTTGAAAGGGCCTGCCTTGGGTACAACATCTCTACTGACCAATACATGGTAGAGCTGAGGCCGCAGCTCAGTGGACCCTTAGCTGAGGTGGCAGCTGAAATGCCTAAAGAACACATGAACAAGTATGAACTGTTTAAATCCAAGGCGAGAGTCAGAATGGGGATAACACCCGAGCAGTCTCGTCGGAGGTTCAGAGCCCTAAGGTGGAAACCAGACATGTCATTTACCCAACATGCCTACCACATTGTGAAACATTGGGATGCCTGGATATCAGGAGCAAGTGTTGAATCTCCAGTAAATTTGCCCTTCCTAATGCAAATGGAACAATTCTTAGAGGGTGTTCCTGAGGAAATAGAAAGATACATCCTAGACGGGAAGCCCAAAACTGTAATCGAGGCAGGAGAGATTGGAGCCAGATGGGTGGAGGTGGCAGAGAAGAAGAAAACTGGTCGCAGTTGGAGTGGAGACCAGAAGGGACCACCCCAGACCACACCCTATTACCGGGGGCCGCCCAAAGCCCCACCTACCTCCCAAAGAACCCTCCAGACCCCTTATCGTCCCACCACCCCGTTCTCCAGCAACCCTCCTCGCCCCAGTGACCCGTCAGCTGGACGATGTTTTAAATGTAACGAGCTGGGGCATGTAAAGGCCAACTGCCCCAAGAACCCCAACAGATTACAGTTCATTGCACCGGAATCACACCAGAGGTCCACAGGCCCAGATACCTCCCAGATACCCTTGGAGCGGAGGGAAACTGTGAGTGTGGGCGGGAAGAAGGTCACCGCGTGGAGGGACACCAGAGCACAAGTGTCAGCTATCCATGCTTCCTTAGTGGACCCCAATTTAATCAACCCAGAGATCCAAGTGACGATTCAACCCTTCAAGTCCAACTCTTTCAATTTGCCTACAGCCAAGTTGCCTGTCCAGTACAAGGGCTGGTCAGGAATGTGGACTTTTGCAGTCTATGATGATTATCCCATCCCCATGCTGTTGGGGGAAGACTTGGCCAATCATGTGAAGCAGGCCAAGAGGGTGGGAATGGTCACCCGCAGCCAGGCTAAACAAGCCGTGAGGCCTAGCTCTGTTCCAGAAACTTCTATCAGGACCCAGTCAGAGGTGATGGACCTGGACCCCAGGCCAATGTCTGCAACAGCAGTAGTGGATCCAGTCCCAGAGACCCAGACGGAACCAGTCCCAGAACCGGAACCAGCCGAACAACCAACACCAGACCCCGTGTCAGCACTGAATCCAGTACTTGCAACCTCAACACCAGAGGGCCCCACCGAACCTGAACTGGCAGCAGCCCATAACCCTACACAAGAGGCTCAGCCGGAGCCTGAATCCCAACATAGTGCACCAGCGGAGAGCGGTTCACAGTCAACAGAAACAGCTCCATCCCCTATATCGCTTCCAGAGGGACCAAGCCTAGGTCCACAATCCCATGAGGAACTGATGTCTCCAGCATCAAGGGAACAGTTCCAGACCGAACAGGAAGCAGATGAAAGCCTCCAAAGAGCTTGGACGGCGGCACGGAGCAACCCACCGCCTCTCAGCTCTTCTAATCGATCCAGGTTTGTTGTAGAAAGAGGACTTTTATACAAGGAAACTCTTTCTGGGGGACACCAGAAAGACTGGCATCCTCAGAAACAGTTGGTAGTTCCAACTAAATACCGGGCCAAGCTCTTGAGCTTAGCCCACGATCACCCTAGTGGCCATGCTGGGGTGAACAGGACCAAAGACCGTTTGGGGGGGTCATTCCACTGGGAAGGAATGGGCAAGGATGTTTCTACCTATGTCCAGTCTTGTGAGGTGTGCCAAAGAGTGGGAAAACCCCAAGACCAGGTCAAAGCCCCTCTACAACCCCTCCCCATCATTGAAGTTCCATTTCAGCGAGTAGCTGTGGATATTCTGGGTCCTTTTCCGAAAAAGACACCCAGAGGAAAGCAGTACATACTGACTTTCATGGATTTTGCCACCCGATGGCCAGAAGCAGTAGCTCTAAGCAACACCAGGGCTAAAAGTGTGTGCCAGGCACTAGCAGACATTTTTGCCAGGGTAGGTTGGCCCTCCGACATCCTCACAGATGCAGGGACTAATTTCCTGGCAGGAACTATGAAAAACCTTTGGGAAGCTCATGGGGTAAATCACTTGGTTGCCACTCCTTACCACCATCAAACAAATGGCATGGTGGAGAAGTTTAATGGAACTTTGGGGGCCATGATACGTAAATTTGTAAATGAGCACTCCAATGACTGGGACCTAGTGTTGCAGCAGTTGCTCTTTGCCTACAGAGCTGTACCACATCCCAGTTTAGGGTTTTCCCCATTTGAACTTGTATATGGCCGTGAGGTTAAGGGGCCATTGCAGTTGGTGAAGCAGCAATGGGAGGGATTTACACCTTCTCCAGGAACTAACATTCTGGACTTCGTAACCAACCTACAAAACACCCTCCGAACCTCTTTAGCCCTTGCTAGAGAAAACTTACAGGATGCTCAAAAAGAGCAAAAAGCCTGGTATGATAAGCATGCCAGAGAGCGTTCCTTCAAAGTAGGAGACCAGGTCATGGTCTTAAAGGCGCTCCAGGCCCATAAAATGGAAGCATCGTGGGAAGGGCCATTCATGGTCCAGGAGCGCCTGGGAGCTGTTAATTATCTCATAGCATTCCCCACCTCCAACCAAAAGCCTAAGGTGTACCATATTAATTCTCTAAAGCCCTTTTATTCCAGAGAATTAAAGGTTTGTCAGTTTACAGCCCAGGGAGGAGACGACGCTGAGTGGCCTGAAGGTGTTTACTACGAAGGGAAATGTGCTGGTGGTGTGGAAGAGGTGAACCTCTCCATGACCCTTGGGCGTATGCAGCGACAGCAGATCCAGGAGCTGTGCACTAGCTACGCGCCAACGTTCTCAGCCACCCCAGGACTGACTGAACGGGCATACCACTCCATTGACACAGGTAATGCTCACCCAATTAGGGTCCAACCTTACCGGGTGTCTCCTCAAGCTAAAACTGCTATAGAACGGGAGATCCAGGATATGTTACAGATGGGGGTAATCCGCCCCTCTGAAAGTGCATGGGCATCTCCAGTGGTTCTAGTTCCCAAACCAGATGGGGAAATACGTTTTTGCGTGGACTACCGTAAGCTAAATGCTGTAACTCGCCCAGACAACTATCCAATGCCACGCACAGATGAACTATTAGAGAAACTGGGACAGGCCCAGTTCATCTCTACCTTGGACTTAACCAAGGGGTACTGGCAGGTACCGCTAGACGAATCTGCCAAGGAAAGGTCAGCCTTCATCACACATCTCGGGCTGTATGAATTTAATGTACTCCCTTTCGGGCTGCGAAATGCACCCGCCACTTTCCAAAGACTTGTAGATGGTCTCCTAGCGGGATTAGGAGAATATGCAGTCGCCTACCTTGACGATGTGGCCATATTTTCGGATTCCTGGGCAGACCACCTGGAACATCTACAAAAAGTCCTTGAGCGCATAAGGGAGGCAGGACTAACTGTTAAGGCCAAGAAGTGTCAAATAGGCCTAAACAGAGTGACTTACCTTGGACACCAGGTGGGTCAAGGAACTATCAGCCCCCTACAGGCCAAAGTGGATGCTATCCAAAAGTGGCCTGTCCCAAAGTCAAAGAAACAGGTTCAATCCTTCTTAGGCTTGGCCGGTTATTACAGACTATTTGTACCGCACTACAGCCAAATCGCTGCCCCACTGACAGACCTAACCAAAAAGAAACAGCCAAATGCTGTTCAGTGGACCGGAAAGTGTCAGAAGGCCTTTAACAAGCTTAAAGCGACACTCATGTCTGACCCTGTACTAAGGGCCCCAGACTTTGACAAACCGTTCCTAGTAACCACAGATGCATCCGAGCGTGGTGTGGGAGCAGTTTTAATGCAGAAAGGACCTGATCAAGAATTCCACCCTGTAGTGTTTCTCAGCAAAAAACTGTCTGAGAGGGAAAGCAACTGGTCAGTCACTGAAAAAGAATGTTATGCCATTGTCTACGCTCTGGAAAAGCTACGCCCATATGTTTGGGGACGGCGTTTCCACCTGCAAACCGACCATGCTGCACGAAAGTGGCTTCACACCGTCAAAGAAACTAACAAAAAACTTCTTCGGTGGAGTTTAGCTCTCCAAGATTTTGATTTCGACATCCAGCACATCTCAGGAGCTTCTAACAAAGTGGCTGATGCACTCTCCCGTGAAAGTTTCCCAGAGTCAACTGGTTAAAATCGTCCTTGAGATGTGGAAAATATTGTTAGTCTTTATGTACTTGGTAGTATATTTAGAGATGCATGTGTCTTATTAACTCTGTTTTTCCTAGAGCTCCAGGAAGAAATCCCAGCCAGTGTTTCACCCTAGCTGAGATTTGGGGGGCGTGTCATAAATATAAAGGGAAGGGTAAACCCCTTTGAAATCCCTCCTGGCCAGGGGAAAGCTCCTCTCACCTGTAAAGGGTTAAGAAGCTAAAGGTAACCTCGCTGGCACCTGACCAAAATGACCAATGAGGAGACAAGATACTTTCAAAAGCTGGGAGGAGGGAGAGGAACAGAGGGTCTGTGTGCTGCTCTTTGCCAGGGACAGACCAGGAATGGAGTCTTAGAACTTTTAGTAAGTAATCTAGCTAGGTATGTGTTAGATTATGATTTCTTTAAATGGCTGAGAAAAGCATTGTGCTGAATAGAATAACTATTTCTGTCTGTGTATCTTTTTTGTAACTTAAGCTTTTGCCTAGAGGGGTTCTCTATGTTTTTGAATCTAATTACCCTGTAAGATATCTACCATCCTGATTTTACAGGGGGGATTTCTTTATTTCTATTTACTTCTATTTTTTATTAAAAGTCTTCTTGTAAAAAACTGACTGCTTTTTCATTGTTCTTAGATCCAAGGGTTTGGGTCTGTGGTCACCTATGCAAATTGGTGAGGCTTTTTATCCAACATTTCCCAGGAAAGGGGGGGGGGTGCAAGTGTTGGGAGGATTGTTCATTGTTCTTAAGATCCAAGGGTCTGGGTCTGTAGTCACCTAGGCAAATTGGTGAGGCTTTTTACCAAACCTTGTCCAGGAAGTGGGGTGCAAGGTTTTGGGAAGTATTTTGGGGGGACAGACGCGTCCAAACAGCTCTTCCCCAGTAACCAGTAATTGTTTGGTGGTGGTAGCGGCCATTCCAAGGATAACGGGTGTAATATTTTGTACCTTGGGGAAGTTTTGACCTAAGCTGGTAAAGATAAGCTTAGGAGGTTTTTTCATGCAGGTCCCCACATCTGTACCCTAGAGTTCAGAGTGGGGGAGGAACCTTGACATGGTGGCACAGTGGTGGGATTAACCTGAAATCATTTGAGATCCAGTTGAGATTTTTTGAACTAGAAATACAGATTTTAAAAAGGAAAATTTTTTTTTCTTTGGAAAGAAAGTCCAGAAAGCAGCTTTGAAACTGAAAGCAGCTTGGTTTCTCTCTGCTTTGTGGCCAAGCAGAGACAAAAGGGGATTATCTTGTGAATTGCAGGTTTTTTTTTGCCTGGAGGCAGGGTACTTAACTCCTGCAGGGAAATCTTCCATCCCAGAGGTGGTTTTTTTCTTTTCTTCCTAAAAGTAAATAGGGGGTGTGTGTTCTACCCATTTGCTTTTTCTTTGGGCTGGGTAAGCAGGTTTCCAAGCAGTTGGAGGTTTTTTGCTTTAATTTGGGCCCAGAGCAGAGACAAGGGAATTGTCTTTTTCTGTAGGCTGACAATCACTATCAGAGAATAGGTATTCTATTGCAGCACAGCAAAATTTTACAGCCAAGTTTTGTTTGTTTATTTCTAAACCTCAGGTGTAAAGTTAGTTAAAAACAGAGAGGTTAGAATGACCAAATCCTCAGCTCAACTACAGCTGGAATTAGCCAAATTTCAGGCTGAGGAAAGACAAAGGGAACATGAAAGACAGATAGAACTCATGCGGCTGGAGAAGGAGGTACAGGAGGCTGCCCACAAGAGGGAAATGGAGGCAAGGAAGCATGTGGAGGAGGAGAAGGAAAAAGAGAGGAAGCATGTGGAGGAGGAGAAGGAAAAAGAGAGGAAGCATGTGGAGGAGGAGAAGGAAAAAGAGAGGAAGCATGTGGAGGAGGTGGAGAGGATAAAGGCCCAGCAGAATATACCAACAAACCCTAGCAATCCTTCTCCAGGTACCACTTCCCATCCCAGAAAGTTCCCCACCTACAAGGCAGGTGATGATACTGAGGCCTTCTTAGAAAACTTTGAAAGGGCCTGCCTTGGGTACAACATCTCTACTGACCAATACATGGTAGAGCTGAGGCCGCAGCTCAGTGGACCCTTAGCTGAGGTGGCAGCTGAAATGCCTAAAGAACACATGAACAAGTATGAACTGTTTAAATCCAAGGCGAGAGTCAGAATGGGGATAACACCCGAGCAGTCTCGTCGGAGGTTCAGAGCCCTAAGGTGGAAACCAGACATGTCATTTACCCAACATGCCTACCACATTGTGAAACATTGGGATGCCTGGATATCAGGAGCAAGTGTTGAATCTCCAGTAAATTTGCCCTTCCTAATGCAAATGGAACAATTCTTAGAGGGTGTTCCTGAGGAAATAGAAAGATACATCCTAGACGGGAAGCCCAAAACTGTAATCGAGGCAGGAGAGATTGGAGCCAGATGGGTGGAGGTGGCAGAGAAGAAGAAAACTGGTCGCAGTTGGAGTGGAGACCAGAAGGGACCACCCCAGACCACACCCTATTACCGGGGGCCGCCCAAAGCCCCACCTACCTCCCAAAGAACCCTCCAGACCCCTTATCGTCCCACCACCCCGTTCTCCAGCAACCCTCCTCGCCCCAGTGACCCGTCAGCTGGACGATGTTTTAAATGTAACGAGCTGGGGCATGTAAAGGCCAACTGCCCCAAGAACCCCAACAGATTACAGTTCATTGCACCGGAATCACACCAGAGGTCCACAGGCCCAGATACCTCCCAGATACCCTTGGAGCGGAGGGAAACTGTGAGTGTGGGCGGGAAGAAGGTCACCGCGTGGAGGGACACCAGAGCACAAGTGTCAGCTATCCATGCTTCCTTAGTGGACCCCAATTTAATCAACCCAGAGATCCAAGTGACGATTCAACCCTTCAAGTCCAACTCTTTCAATTTGCCTACAGCCAAGTTGCCTGTCCAGTACAAGGGCTGGTCAGGAATGTGGACTTTTGCAGTCTATGATGATTATCCCATCCCCATGCTGTTGGGGGAAGACTTGGCCAATCATGTGAAGCAGGCCAAGAGGGTGGGAATGGTCACCCGCAGCCAGGCTAAACAAGCCGTGAGGCCTAGCTCTGTTCCAGAAACTTCTATCAGGACCCAGTCAGAGGTGATGGACCTGGACCCCAGGCCAATGTCTGCAACAGCAGTAGTGGATCCAGTCCCAGAGACCCAGACGGAACCAGTCCCAGAACCGGAACCAGCCGAACAACCAACACCAGACCCCGTGTCAGCACTGAATCCAGTACTTGCAACCTCAACACCAGAGGGCCCCACCGAACCTGAACTGGCAGCAGCCCATAACCCTACACAAGAGGCTCAGCCGGAGCCTGAATCCCAACATAGTGCACCAGCGGAGAGCGGTTCACAGTCAACAGAAACAGCTCCATCCCCTATATCGCTTCCAGAGGGACCAAGCCTAGGTCCACAATCCCATGAGGAACTGATGTCTCCAGCATCAAGGGAACAGTTCCAGACCGAACAGGAAGCAGATGAAAGCCTCCAAAGAGCTTGGACGGCGGCACGGAGCAACCCACCGCCTCTCAGCTCTTCTAATCGATCCAGGTTTGTTGTAGAAAGAGGACTTTTATACAAGGAAACTCTTTCTGGGGGACACCAGAAAGACTGGCATCCTCAGAAACAGTTGGTAGTTCCAACTAAATACCGGGCCAAGCTCTTGAGCTTAGCCCACGATCACCCTAGTGGCCATGCTGGGGTGAACAGGACCAAAGACCGTTTGGGGGGGTCATTCCACTGGGAAGGAATGGGCAAGGATGTTTCTACCTATGTCCAGTCTTGTGAGGTGTGCCAAAGAGTGGGAAAACCCCAAGACCAGGTCAAAGCCCCTCTACAACCCCTCCCCATCATTGAAGTTCCATTTCAGCGAGTAGCTGTGGATATTCTGGGTCCTTTTCCGAAAAAGACACCCAGAGGAAAGCAGTACATACTGACTTTCATGGATTTTGCCACCCGATGGCCAGAAGCAGTAGCTCTAAGCAACACCAGGGCTAAAAGTGTGTGCCAGGCACTAGCAGACATTTTTGCCAGGGTAGGTTGGCCCTCCGACATCCTCACAGATGCAGGGACTAATTTCCTGGCAGGAACTATGAAAAACCTTTGGGAAGCTCATGGGGTAAATCACTTGGTTGCCACTCCTTACCACCATCAAACAAATGGCATGGTGGAGAAGTTTAATGGAACTTTGGGGGCCATGATACGTAAATTTGTAAATGAGCACTCCAATGACTGGGACCTAGTGTTGCAGCAGTTGCTCTTTGCCTACAGAGCTGTACCACATCCCAGTTTAGGGTTTTCCCCATTTGAACTTGTATATGGCCGTGAGGTTAAGGGGCCATTGCAGTTGGTGAAGCAGCAATGGGAGGGATTTACACCTTCTCCAGGAACTAACATTCTGGACTTCGTAACCAACCTACAAAACACCCTCCGAACCTCTTTAGCCCTTGCTAGAGAAAACTTACAGGATGCTCAAAAAGAGCAAAAAGCCTGGTATGATAAGCATGCCAGAGAGCGTTCCTTCAAAGTAGGAGACCAGGTCATGGTCTTAAAGGCGCTCCAGGCCCATAAAATGGAAGCATCGTGGGAAGGGCCATTCATGGTCCAGGAGCGCCTGGGAGCTGTTAATTATCTCATAGCATTCCCCACCTCCAACCAAAAGCCTAAGGTGTACCATATTAATTCTCTAAAGCCCTTTTATTCCAGAGAATTAAAGGTTTGTCAGTTTACAGCCCAGGGAGGAGACGACGCTGAGTGGCCTGAAGGTGTTTACTACGAAGGGAAATGTGCTGGTGGTGTGGAAGAGGTGAACCTCTCCATGACCCTTGGGCGTATGCAGCGACAGCAGATCCAGGAGCTGTGCACTAGCTACGCGCCAACGTTCTCAGCCACCCCAGGACTGACTGAACGGGCATACCACTCCATTGACACAGGTAATGCTCACCCAATTAGGGTCCAACCTTACCGGGTGTCTCCTCAAGCTAAAACTGCTATAGAACGGGAGATCCAGGATATGTTACAGATGGGGGTAATCCGCCCCTCTGAAAGTGCATGGGCATCTCCAGTGGTTCTAGTTCCCAAACCAGATGGGGAAATACGTTTTTGCGTGGACTACCGTAAGCTAAATGCTGTAACTCGCCCAGACAACTATCCAATGCCACGCACAGATGAACTATTAGAGAAACTGGGACAGGCCCAGTTCATCTCTACCTTGGACTTAACCAAGGGGTACTGGCAGGTACCGCTAGACGAATCTGCCAAGGAAAGGTCAGCCTTCATCACACATCTCGGGCTGTATGAATTTAATGTACTCCCTTTCGGGCTGCGAAATGCACCCGCCACTTTCCAAAGACTTGTAGATGGTCTCCTAGCGGGATTAGGAGAATATGCAGTCGCCTACCTTGACGATGTGGCCATATTTTCGGATTCCTGGGCAGACCACCTGGAACATCTACAAAAAGTCCTTGAGCGCATAAGGGAGGCAGGACTAACTGTTAAGGCCAAGAAGTGTCAAATAGGCCTAAACAGAGTGACTTACCTTGGACACCAGGTGGGTCAAGGAACTATCAGCCCCCTACAGGCCAAAGTGGATGCTATCCAAAAGTGGCCTGTCCCAAAGTCAAAGAAACAGGTTCAATCCTTCTTAGGCTTGGCCGGTTATTACAGACTATTTGTACCGCACTACAGCCAAATCGCTGCCCCACTGACAGACCTAACCAAAAAGAAACAGCCAAATGCTGTTCAGTGGACCGGAAAGTGTCAGAAGGCCTTTAACAAGCTTAAAGCGACACTCATGTCTGACCCTGTACTAAGGGCCCCAGACTTTGACAAACCGTTCCTAGTAACCACAGATGCATCCGAGCGTGGTGTGGGAGCAGTTTTAATGCAGAAAGGACCTGATCAAGAATTCCACCCTGTAGTGTTTCTCAGCAAAAAACTGTCTGAGAGGGAAAGCAACTGGTCAGTCACTGAAAAAGAATGTTATGCCATTGTCTACGCTCTGGAAAAGCTACGCCCATATGTTTGGGGACGGCGTTTCCACCTGCAAACCGACCATGCTGCACGAAAGTGGCTTCACACCGTCAAAGAAACTAACAAAAAACTTCTTCGGTGGAGTTTAGCTCTCCAAGATTTTGATTTCGACATCCAACACATCTCAGGAGCTTCTAACAAAGTGGCTGATGCACTCTCCCGTGAAAGTTTCCCAGAGTCAACTGGTTAAAATCGTCCTTGAGATGTGGAAAATATTGTTAGTCTTTATGTACTTGGTAGTATATTTAGAGATGCATGTGTCTTATTAACTCTGTTTTTCCTAGAGCTCCAGGAAGAAATCCCAGCCAGTGTTTCACCCTAGCTGAGATTTGGGGGGCGTGTCATAAATATAAAGGGAAGGGTAAACCCCTTTGAAATCCCTCCTGGCCAGGGGAAAGCTCCTCTCACCTGTAAAGGGTTAAGAAGCTAAAGGTAACCTCGCTGGCACCTGACCAAAATGACCAATGAGGAGACAAGATACTTTCAAAAGCTGGGAGGAGGGAGAGGAACAGAGGGTCTGTGTGCTGCTCTTTGCCAGGGACAGACCAGGAATGGAGTCTTAGAACTTTTAGTAAGTAATCTAGCTAGGTATGTGTTAGATTATGATTTCTTTAAATGGCTGAGAAAAGCATTGTGCTGAATAGAATAACTATTTCTGTCTGTGTATCTTTTTTGTAACTTAAGCTTTTGCCTAGAGGGGTTCTCTATGTTTTTGAATCTAATTACCCTGTAAGATATCTACCATCCTGATTTTACAGGGGGGATTTCTTTATTTCTATTTACTTCTATTTTTTATTAAAAGTCTTCTTGTAAAAAACTGACTGCTTTTTCATTGTTCTTAGATCCAAGGGTTTGGGTCTGTGGTCACCTATGCAAATTGGTAAGGCTTTTTATCCAACATTTCCCAGGAAAGGGGGGGGGGTGCAAGTGTTGGGAGGATTGTTCATTGTTCTTAAGATCCAAGGGTCTGGGTCTGTAGTCACCTAGGCAAATTGGTGAGGCTTTTTACCAAACCTTGTCCAGGAAGTGGGGTGCAAGGTTTTGGGAAGTATTTTGGGGGGACAGACGCGTCCAAACAGCTCTTCCCCAGTAACCAGTAATTGTTTGGTGGTGGTAGCGGCCATTCCAAGGATAACGGGTGTAATATTTTGTACCTTGGGGAAGTTTTGACCTAAGCTGGTAAAGATAAGCTTAGGAGGTTTTTTCATGCAGGTCCCCACATCTGTACCCTAGAGTTCAGAGTGGGGGAGGAACCTTGACATGGTGGCACAGTGGTGGGATTAACCTGAAATCATTTGAGATCCAGTTGAGATTTTTTGAACTAGAAATACAGATTTTAAAAAGGAAAATTTTTTTTTCTTTGGAAAGAAAGTCCAGAAAGCAGCTTTGAAACTGAAAGCAGCTTGGTTTCTCTCTGCTTTGTGGCCAAGCAGAGACAAAAGGGGATTATCTTGTGAATTGCAGGTTTTTTTTTGCCTGGAGGCAGGGTACTTAACTCCTGCAGGGAAATCTTCCATCCCAGAGGTGGTTTTTTTCTTTTCTTCCTAAAAGTAAATAGGGGGTGTGTGTTCTACCCATTTGCTTTTTCTTTGGGCTGGGTAAGCAGGTTTCCAAGCAGTTGGAGGTTTTTTGCTTTAATTTGGGCCCAGAGCAGAGACAAGGGAATTGTCTTTTTCTGTAGGCTGACAATCACTATCAGAGAATAGGTATTCTATTGCAGCACAGCAAAATTTTACAGCCAAGTTTTGTTTGTTTATTTCTAAACCTCAGGTGTAAAGTTAGTTAAAAACAGAGAGGTTAGAATGACCAAATCCTCAGCTCAACTACAGCTGGAATTAGCCAAATTTCAGGCTGAGGAAAGACAAAGGGAACATGAAAGACAGATAGAACTCATGCGGCTGGAGAAGGAGGTACAGGAGGCTGCCCACAAGAGGGAAATGGAGGCAAGGAAGCATGTGGAGGAGGAGAAGGAAAAAGAGAGGAAGCATGTGGAGGAGGAGAAGGAAAAAGAGAGGAAGCATGTGGAGGAGGAGAAGGAAAAAGAGAGGAAGCATGTGGAGGAGGTGGAGAGGATAAAGGCCCAGCAGAATATACCAACAAACCCTAGCAATCCTTCTCCAGGTACCACTTCCCATCCCAGAAAGTTCCCCACCTACAAGGCAGGTGATGATACTGAGGCCTTCTTAGAAAACTTTGAAAGGGCCTGCCTTGGGTACAACATCTCTACTGACCAATACATGGTAGAGCTGAGGCCGCAGCTCAGTGGACCCTTAGCTGAGGTGGCAGCTGAAATGCCTAAAGAACACATGAACAAGTATGAACTGTTTAAATCCAAGGCGAGAGTCAGAATGGGGATAACACCCGAGCAGTCTCGTCGGAGGTTCAGAGCCCTAAGGTGGAAACCAGACATGTCATTTACCCAACATGCCTACCACATTGTGAAACATTGGGATGCCTGGATATCAGGAGCAAGTGTTGAATCTCCAGTAAATTTGCCCTTCCTAATGCAAATGGAACAATTCTTAGAGGGTGTTCCTGAGGAAATAGAAAGATACATCCTAGACGGGAAGCCCAAAACTGTAATCGAGGCAGGAGAGATTGGAGCCAGATGGGTGGAGGTGGCAGAGAAGAAGAAAACTGGTCGCAGTTGGAGTGGAGACCAGAAGGGACCACCCCAGACCACACCCTATTACCGGGGGCCGCCCAAAGCCCCACCTACCTCCCAAAGAACCCTCCAGACCCCTTATCGTCCCACCACCCCGTTCTCCAGCAACCCTCCTCGCCCCAGTGACCCGTCAGCTGGACGATGTTTTAAATGTAACGAGCTGGGGCATGTAAAGGCCAACTGCCCCAAGAACCCCAACAGATTACAGTTCATTGCACCGGAATCACACCAGAGGTCCACAGGCCCAGATACCTCCCAGATACCCTTGGAGCGGAGGGAAACTGTGAGTGTGGGCGGGAAGAAGGTCACCGCGTGGAGGGACACCGGAGCACAAGTGTCAGCTATCCATGCTTCCTTAGTGGACCCCAATTTAATCAACCCAGAGATCCAAGTGACGATTCAACCCTTCAAGTCCAACTCTTTCAATTTGCCTACAGCCAAGTTGCCTGTCCAGTACAAGGGCTGGTCAGGAATGTGGACTTTTGCAGTCTATGATGATTATCCCATCCCCATGCTGTTGGGGGAAGACTTGGCCAATCATGTGAAGCAGGCCAAGAGGGTGGGAATGGTCACCCGCAGCCAGGCTAAACAAGCCGTGAGGCCTAGCTCTGTTCCAGAAACTTCTATCAGGACCCAGTCAGAGGTGATGGACCTGGACCCCAGGCCAATGTCTGCAACAGCAGTAGTGGATCCAGTCCCAGAGACCCAGACGGAACCAGTCCCAGAACCGGAACCAGCCGAACAACCAACACCAGACCCCGTGTCAGCACTGAATCCAGTACTTGCAACCTCAACACCAGAGGGCCCCACCGAACCTGAACTGGCAGCAGCCCATAACCCTACACAAGAGGCTCAGCCGGAGCCTGAATCCCAACATAGTGCACCAGCGGAGAGCGGTTCACAGTCAACAGAAACAGCTCCATCCCCTATATCGCTTCCAGAGGGACCAAGCCTAGGTCCACAATCCCATGAGGAACTGATGTCTCCAGCATCAAGGGAACAGTTCCAGACCGAACAGGAAGCAGATGAAAGCCTCCAAAGAGCTTGGACGGCGGCACGGAGCAACCCACCGCCTCTCAGCTCTTCTAATCGATCCAGGTTTGTTGTAGAAAGAGGACTTTTATACAAGGAAACTCTTTCTGGGGGACACCAGAAAGACTGGCATCCTCAGAAACAGTTGGTAGTTCCAACTAAATACCGGGCCAAGCTCTTGAGCTTAGCCCACGATCACCCTAGTGGCCATGCTGGGGTGAACAGGACCAAAGACCGTTTGGGGGGGTCATTCCACTGGGAAGGAATGGGCAAGGATGTTTCTACCTATGTCCAGTCTTGTGAGGTGTGCCAAAGAGTGGGAAAACCCCAAGACCAGGTCAAAGCCCCTCTACAACCCCTCCCCATCATTGAAGTTCCATTTCAGCGAGTAGCTGTGGATATTCTGGGTCCTTTTCCGAAAAAGACACCCAGAGGAAAGCAGTACATACTGACTTTCATGGATTTTGCCACCCGATGGCCAGAAGCAGTAGCTCTAAGCAACACCAGGGCTAAAAGTGTGTGCCAGGCACTAGCAGACATTTTTGCCAGGGTAGGTTGGCCCTCCGACATCCTCACAGATGCAGGGACTAATTTCCTGGCAGGAACTATGAAAAACCTTTGGGAAGCTCATGGGGTAAATCACTTGGTTGCCACTCCTTACCACCATCAAACAAATGGCATGGTGGAGAAGTTTAATGGAACTTTGGGGGCCATGATACGTAAATTTGTAAATGAGCACTCCAATGACTGGGACCTAGTGTTGCAGCAGTTGCTCTTTGCCTACAGAGCTGTACCACATCCCAGTTTAGGGTTTTCCCCATTTGAACTTGTATATGGCCGTGAGGTTAAGGGGCCATTGCAGTTGGTGAAGCAGCAATGGGAGGGATTTACACCTTCTCCAGGAACTAACATTCTGGACTTCGTAACCAACCTACAAAACACCCTCCGAACCTCTTTAGCCCTTGCTAGAGAAAACTTACAGGATGCTCAAAAAGAGCAAAAAGCCTGGTATGATAAGCATGCCAGAGAGCGTTCCTTCAAAGTAGGAGACCAGGTCATGGTCTTAAAGGCGCTCCAGGCCCATAAAATGGAAGCATCGTGGGAAGGGCCATTCATGGTCCAGGAGCGCCTGGGAGCTGTTAATTATCTCATAGCATTCCCCACCTCCAACCAAAAGCCTAAGGTGTACCATATTAATTCTCTAAAGCCCTTTTATTCCAGAGAATTAAAGGTTTGTCAGTTTACAGCCCAGGGAGGAGACGACGCTGAGTGGCCTGAAGGTGTTTACTACGAAGGGAAATGTGCTGGTGGTGTGGAAGAGGTGAACCTCTCCATGACCCTTGGGCGTATGCAGCGACAGCAGATCCAGGAGCTGTGCACTAGCTACGCGCCAACGTTCTCAGCCACCCCAGGACTGACTGAACGGGCATACCACTCCATTGACACAGGTAATGCTCACCCAATTAGGGTCCAACCTTACCGGGTGTCTCCTCAAGCTAAAACTGCTATAGAACGGGAGATCCAGGATATGTTACAGATGGGGGTAATCCGCCCCTCTGAAAGTGCATGGGCATCTCCAGTGGTTCTAGTTCCCAAACCAGATGGGGAAATACGTTTTTGCGTGGACTACCGTAAGCTAAATGCTGTAACTCGCCCAGACAACTATCCAATGCCACGCACAGATGAACTATTAGAGAAACTGGGACAGGCCCAGTTCATCTCTACCTTGGACTTAACCAAGGGGTACTGGCAGGTACCGCTAGACGAATCTGCCAAGGAAAGGTCAGCCTTCATCACACATCTCGGGCTGTATGAATTTAATGTACTCCCTTTCGGGCTGCGAAATGCACCCGCCACTTTCCAAAGACTTGTAGATGGTCTCCTAGCGGGATTAGGAGAATATGCAGTCGCCTACCTTGACGATGTGGCCATATTTTCGGATTCCTGGGCAGACCACCTGGAACATCTACAAAAAGTCCTTGAGCGCATAAGGGAGGCAGGACTAACTGTTAAGGCCAAGAAGTGTCAAATAGGCCTAAACAGAGTGACTTACCTTGGACACCAGGTGGGTCAAGGAACTATCAGCCCCCTACAGGCCAAAGTGGATGCTATCCAAAAGTGGCCTGTCCCAAAGTCAAAGAAACAGGTTCAATCCTTCTTAGGCTTGGCCGGTTATTACAGACTATTTGTACCGCACTACAGCCAAATCGCTGCCCCACTGACAGACCTAACCAAAAAGAAACAGCCAAATGCTGTTCAGTGGACCGGAAAGTGTCAGAAGGCCTTTAACAAGCTTAAAGCGACACTCATGTCTGACCCTGTACTAAGGGCCCCAGACTTTGACAAACCGTTCCTAGTAACCACAGATGCATCCGAGCGTGGTGTGGGAGCAGTTTTAATGCAGAAAGGACCTGATCAAGAATTCCACCCTGTAGTGTTTCTCAGCAAAAAACTGTCTGAGAGGGAAAGCAACTGGTCAGTCACTGAAAAAGAATGTTATGCCATTGTCTACGCTCTGGAAAAGCTACGCCCATATGTTTGGGGACGGCGTTTCCACCTGCAAACCGACCATGCTGCACGAAAGTGGCTTCACACCGTCAAAGAAACTAACAAAAAACTTCTTCGGTGGAGTTTAGCTCTCCAAGATTTTGATTTCGACATCCAACACATCTCAGGAGCTTCTAACAAAGTGGCTGATGCACTCTCCCGTGAAAGTTTCCCAGAGTCAACTGGTTAAAATCGTCCTTGAGATGTGGAAAATATTGTTAGTCTTTATGTACTTGGTAGTATATTTAGAGATGCATGTGTCTTATTAACTCTGTTTTTCCTAGAGCTCCAGGAAGAAATCCCAGCCAGTGTTTCACCCTAGCTGAGATTTGGGGGGCGTGTCATAAATATAAAGGGAAGGGTAAACCCCTTTGAAATCCCTCCTGGCCAGGGGAAAGCTCCTCTCACCTGTAAAGGGTTAAGAAGCTAAAGGTAACCTCGCTGGCACCTGACCAAAATGACCAATGAGGAGACAAGATACTTTCAAAAGCTGGGAGGAGGGAGAGGAACAGAGGGTCTGTGTGCTGCTCTTTGCCAGGGACAGACCAGGAATGGAGTCTTAGAACTTTTAGTAAGTAATCTAGCTAGGTATGTGTTAGATTATGATTTCTTTAAATGGCTGAGAAAAGCATTGTGCTGAATAGAATAACTATTTCTGTCTGTGTATCTTTTTTGTAACTTAAGCTTTTGCCTAGAGGGGTTCTCTATGTTTTTGAATCTAATTACCCTGTAAGATATCTACCATCCTGATTTTACAGGGGGGATTTCTTTATTTCTATTTACTTCTATTTTTTATTAAAAGTCTTCTTGTAAAAAACTGACTGCTTTTTCATTGTTCTTAGATCCAAGGGTTTGGGTCTGTGGTCACCTATGCAAATTGGTAAGGCTTTTTATCCAACATTTCCCAGGAAAGGGGGGGGGGTGCAAGTGTTGGGAGGATTGTTCATTGTTCTTAAGATCCAAGGGTCTGGGTCTGTAGTCACCTAGGCAAATTGGTGAGGCTTTTTACCAAACCTTGTCCAGGAAGTGGGGTGCAAGGTTTTGGGAAGTATTTTGGGGGGACAGACGCGTCCAAACAGCTCTTCCCCAGTAACCAGTAATTGTTTGGTGGTGGTAGCGGCCATTCCAAGGATAACGGGTGTAATATTTTGTACCTTGGGGAAGTTTTGACCTAAGCTGGTAAAGATAAGCTTAGGAGGTTTTTTCATGCAGGTCCCCACATCTGTACCCTAGAGTTCAGAGTGGGGGAGGAACCTTGACAGGCTCGGTCAGCACGTTGGCATTGCAGAGTGGTGCACCAGTCCATAGGTGCTGACTTTTATTTTTCCCCAGGGGTACTCCACCCTGCTTGGCCTGAGGCCCCGCCCCTTCCCTAAGGCCCCACCCTCACCCCGCCTCGCTCCCTCCTGTGAGGCCCTGCCCTCACTCTGCCTCTTCTCGCCCCTGCTCTGCCCCCTCCCCCAAGGCTCCTGCTGCTCTTTGCCCCCCCCAGCGCCTCCCCCAGACACCCAACAGTTGTGGCTGATGGGTGCTGAGCACCCACTATATTTTTTCCATGGGTACTTGAGCCCTGGAGCACCCACAGAGTCGGTGCCTATGCACCAGTCCCTGCTCCAAAGCCATGTTCTCTGGAGCTTCTAACAACCACCCTAAACCCACTGCAGTGCAAGCACATTGGGCTGTGCTATGAATCTGCTAGGCCTCATGTTGCCTTGAATAGACCTGTGAGGTCTCATTCTCACAGGTAGCTCCTCAACACATGAAATACATGGACATGGACAACAGTCCATGTATCCCAGATCATACTGTACAATTCTTCGGCTAGTGGCTCAGTTAGACCCTGACAGTTCATACTGAGGGTTCAAGCATCACAAGCTGGGGTGCCCACACAAAGACAAACAGCACCAGGCTGCTGATCCAAGACAGACACTCACAATCCCAGCAAAATCCTAGCATTGACAGCAGCTAATTTTCAGCAGCGGTCTCACCCACAGGGCCAGCGTGTTCTGAGCCAGCCTGACACCTCTGTCACAGTTGCACATGTGAACGAACAAGGTTACTCAAAATAGGGCCTAAGTGGAATTTAACTGGTGTCTAGGCCAGGTGCTAGCCCTCTACACAGAAGTGAATTTCATCTAACAAGAGGATAGACAGAAAACTGCTCCTTTCATGGCATAGGCAGAAATTATTCTGTTTTCCCTCAGAGTTCGTCATTGCACTGGCATTGTGGGGCCCCGGGACAACTGAGCGAAGAGAATTTAGCTTGGTGAGTGGTCCCAGAATCATTGCATATTCAACATACTGAAACACACACGGGACATACTGTGCACAATTTGGTTTGTTTCCAAGGACAACCACAAAGCCAAAAACTAAACAAACAGGTATTTGGATCCCAAAGCAATGCCAAGCCCCTCCCCCTACTTTTATAGCCCCCTTCCCAAAGCCTCTCTTTTAGATCTAAGTTCAGACTCCGACCCCCACCTTTATTCTGGACACTGTCCCCTATTTTAATAAGATGAAGTAAAAACTATTTGGAGCCCAGGATGCATATGTATCAATAAGCATCTCTCATGATCTCTGACCATTGCAAGCCTGAGGTTTCCATCCCCCGCTTGGCCCCCGCTGTTTGCCATCCCCGACAGAGTTATGGTCGGAGGTGTGCCTTCTATGCATTCAAGGCATGCACTGCATATCCCAGGACTGTTCTGTCCGGCCCCTGAATGTGCACAGAGGAAGCCATTTTGCGGTGTGACCTTGCATGCACCATACCTGTGAGGACCCCATTTTGCCTGCAGATATAGAATTGCATGCCTGACTAAAAGTGTCATGGCATGACACTGGTTATGGCTATTATTATAGAATTGCATCCCTGACTAAAAGTGTCACGGCATGACACTGGTTATGGCTATTATTAACTGTGAGTTTCTTGTCTGTGTGTGAAACCTAGTGCACAGCTTAGTGCATCACACCAAACAGTCTGGTAGGAGACCTGGTCAAAACTTTTCCCTCAAGGGTTTTGGCCAAAAAACTAGAAGTTCCCTTTTAAAAAAATGAAAAGTTGAAATTTTCAGTAGCACGTTCCCCCATTTTCCAACCCATTCTGTCTGTCTGGGTTAGATTGTGCCTTTAGACACAACAAGGGGTGGTGCGTAAGCCCCACCATGCCAGAAAAGCATTCTGTTCATAGATACACCTGTGAAGCACAGTTCCTTCCTGGCTGCCCCTTGCTTGCGGGGAGTCATTTGCTGCTGGCCTATATCAAAGTTATGACACACACACATACCACTCACTGCTGGCTCCATGGCACAACTCATTCCTTTCCCCTTCCTGGGCATTCCCCAGACCTGCTCTGGGGCGGGAGTAAACAAGCATGTTGTTCACGGTCACTCCCCCACAAACAGGTACTGAACACCTGAAGAACCCATGCAGGCGTATAAAGGGGTTCTTATTCCCTATTTCTCCTTTGTGTGGGTGTGTCGTTCAAGTCACAATCCAGCTCGTAACAATGGCTGTTACTAGACATAGCTCTGAATTACAGTAACAACTAAACCTAATTACAATAAAATTAGACCCAAAACACACCTTAACTTTGAGGAGATAGCATGGCCTAGTAGATAAGCCACTGCACGGAGAGTCAAGAAACCTGGGTTCTATTCCCATCTTAGTCAACAACTTGAGCATGTTACTTCACATCCCTGGGCCTCTGTTTCTCCTACCTACTGTCAATCTAGCTTGTAAGTGTAACCCAGACATCTCCTGGGTGTGGTGCTCTGTCCCATCTAGTGGTACTGAGACCACTTAGAGATTAATGAGTCTACTACAGCCTTAATTAATGGCCAGGTGGCTTTTAGCTCATGCAGTAGAGGCTCCTACACTAAGCTCTAGAGGTCCCAGGTTTGATCCTGCCCGCCGACGACCCCGGTCGTCAGCATTAAATAAGCTCTTCAGAGCAGGGATTGCCTCTATGTGCTCACACAGTCGCCTACCACAAGGCACTGTGTCTTTATTAGGGCCTGTAGGTGATCGTACAAATAAATCGTAATAGCACAGTGACAGATGCAGCATATGCGCCGAGATAGACTATAGTAGTAGTATGAAGTATTAGCCTCGGCAGTCACTCCTTTAACGCGATACCTCTGAGCGAGGGGTGTGAGTCCCCTGCTCACGTCCACATCCTGGTGATAGATAACTCGAGGAGAGCCAGCACGAGGGTAACCCTGGTCGTACAGGCAGCAGCAGCGAGCCATGGCTGAGCTGTGCAGAGTACAAACCTGGAAACGGTGGATAGGTGCTTCACCCTGGCCCGTGCCACCACAGCCGCACTACTGTTTACACTCACGCTAGCTCTGCTGGAGCTACTGCCGGTATGTGGACACAAGGGGATGAACTACGCCCCTAGCTCGTAGCCGAAGACGAACCACAACGGGCCAGATTTGTCCCTGGCTTAACTCCACTGACTTCAGAGACGAGTTTGTCCAAATCGTGCAGTGCCTACGCAGTTGGTCCTGAGTCAAACAAAGCTCCCATTGAATTCAGTGGGAACGTTTTTGCCTAAATCAGGTCCAGAGCGGACTGAACAGTAAATAAAAAAAAAAAAAAAAAAAAGTGAACTTGCAAATATTTGCATCAAAGAGGTGACTCAGACTCAGTGCTTATGATTCATTAGATCATGCTCTTCATTAATTGAGACTGTTCAAGTCACTACAGGGTGTTTGTGAACATGTTTCTGCATCCCAAAAACGATTATGATTTTCAGCACAAGTAACATTCATCCAAAAATTCATACTGCATGTTTATTATAAAATATTTATTATGTGTACTACAGTGTCTCTAGAGGCCCCAGTTGAGACCAGGGTTCCCCATTGTTCTAGGCAGTGTATCGCTACATGGTGATAGTCCCTACCTCCTACCCTTACAAGGCGGCCAGTGTGTGGAGAAACTGAGGCACAGAGCAATTAAGTGAATTGCCCAAGGTCTCACAGAAGGTCAGTGGCAGAGCCAGGAATAGAGCCCAGCTCGCGGACATCCAGGTCAGTGTCTAATCCAATAGACCACACTCCCTCTCAGTGCATTAGTCCTTTATATTCTGCTTCAAAAGTTCAAGTCATCCAGACCGAGAGCACAAGGCAATGCTATGTGACTGTAGGTGAATGTAATAAACAATGGCTTTTGAAAGCCAACAGTTTGCAAACACCCAACAGAACGAATGGTCCTTGTTGAAGCTATGTGCAGAGTACATACAGGCAATGAGTAAGTTTGCAGGAAGCAGGAGTGGTTCACAAACAACGTATTCACCAATAAATTGGCATTGCCAATTCCACATGTTCAAAACTGGAGTCCAGCCCCTTAATGTCCCAAGACTTAAATAACCCCATAGTTTTTATTTTTTATATTTGCCTGCTGGTTTTTGAGCCTTTAGGGAATACTGGGGTCACATTTTCAAGCTTTTCTCTGTAACCAGAAGGGCAAGAAACGTTAAAAACAGAAAGAAAGTTGAGATTTTCCCACATTCACATGGCTCCTGGGGCTGGAGCTTTAAGAAAATCCCCAAATATCAGGTGACTCACAGTAGCACTGAGGATAACAGTGAAAGGCTCAGTCTGTAACTAGCCTCATCCAGTGTTTCCTCTAATTTTTCCCACACATGTGTGGAATGAATTTTGTTATGTGCATCAATATGGAGGTGATGTGCGACACATCACCTTCGTATTGGTGCACATAACAAAATTCATGTGATGGGGGTGGGGCCAAGGAGTTTGGCACGTGGGAGGGGGCTCAGGGCTGGGGCAGAGCGTTGGTGTGAGGGCTCTGGCTGGGGGTGCGGGCTCTGGGGTGGGGCTGGGGATGAGGGGCTCAGGGCTGGGGCAGAGGGTTGAGGGGTGTGTTGGGGGGTGAGAGCTCCGTCTGGGGGTGCAAGCTCTGGGGTGGGGCCAGAGATGACGAGTTTGGGGTGCAGGAGGGTCTCCGGGGCTATGGCGGGGAGAGAGGACTCCCCCCAGCTCTCTTTCCCCACAGCAGCACCTGGGCTGAGGGAGAGAGGTGCCTCTCCCTGCCGTGGCAGCTCCAGGGCTGGGGCCACGGGATAGGCACCCCTCCCCCGGCTGCAGCAGGGCCGGGGCTGGGTTCGGGCCACCCCTGCCCTGGCCCCGGCAGGTCCCGGCCGGGCGGGTTCCCTGAATGCCTGCACGGCGCTAAATAGGCTGCTGCATGGCCGCAGAGCTTACAGGGAACTTAGGTCTCATCCTTGATGAACAGCTCAACCAGCTTTACACTGGGATTTTCAACTGAGCCCAAGGGATTTGTGTGTCTGTCTCCTTTAGGTTCCTTTGAAAATCCCAGGCTAAATCAGAAGAGAGAGTACAGGACGTCATTTCTCCACGCTTGGAGGATAAGCTTGTAACACATAGTGTTATGCTTTGTTAATCAGTGTACATCAAAAGATGCACATCTTTGCTGTTGCCAGCACATAAGATCAATGCATCCCTTAGAAATTCTCTCTCTGACCAGAGTCTTAAGCAGTGCTTCATAAAAAACCAGCCCGTTATATGGAAAGAGTTTACTTTTTTTGAGCACAGCAATACCTGCCTTGGTTTACTTATACTTCCATATGTATTATGGAGACTCTACCTGTATTTAAGCCCAGCCCTCCCCGCAATGTTCCAGAAAAGTCAGCTAGACCTGAACAATGGTAGTTACCATATTTGCTAGGTACTTTACCCACCAAAAGGTAAAGTTTGTGGAGAGAATTTGAAACCATTTGAACAAAGGCTTCCTCTATATCCCTCAGCTCCCATTGGCTGTGAAATGCAAACCGCAGCCACTGGGAAATGTGGGGGGCCTTGCCTGTCAACGTCAGCAAAATGACTCACAACCTGCAATCAGATTACCCTGATGGGCCCGCGTGGGCCGCAGGTTGCCCACCACTGCTCTAGATGGAACTGAGCTGTTCTCAATTTTGCAAAAGTTTTAAAAACAACCCCCCAAACACACACGCTTTTAGGGGAAAGGAAGACAGTAGGAGAAATACAAAATTTACATCACAGGATTCCCCCTTCTCTGGCTGACATCTAGTGCACGGTATCAAAAGAAGGAGCTACCATTTGAAATTAGAAGAAGTTTTTAGACTTCTGTTTTGGAGCTATGTTGGGAAGGAGAAAAGACAGAACGAGATCAAGAGGCAGAGAATACCTCAAGTAGATCGGTCCTATTTGATGTGAGAACTGAGAAACGATTTCAGAGTTAAGAACCAAGTTGTGTAGGGTTAGCTAAAGAAACTGTAGCCAGTGAGGCCACTGCATTATAAGAGTTGTAGTTTTGGGGGAGAGAAAATAAAAGAGAATGAGCTGCTTGGTGGACAGCATCAGAATGGGAAATGATCTAATTATTATTTGTATTGCAATGACACCTAGAGGGACCAACCAAGATCAGGATCGCACTGTGCGAGGGGCTGTACATACATGTATGGACATCCTCCTACCCCAAATAGTGTACACTCTAAATAGGCAAAGGAAGCATTAATACCCTCATTTTACAGATGAGGAACAGAATCACAGTGAGATAAGTGACTTGCCCAGAGTTACACAGGTAATCAGTGGCAGGGCTGAAAACTGAACCCAAATCTCCGGTTAAATGCTTTAACTACAAAATCATCCCCCCTTTCACAATCGTGCTCCCTCTCCCAACAGTTCTGCAGATGGCTTTAAAAAGTTATTTTCCTTAGAGACACCATCTCCAAAGGATTATCATTCTTGGATTTGATCCTTCACCTGTAAATATTGCCCTAGAAGCTCCAGGCCCATGAGTGAGACTGATGCAAGACGTCTTCAAAGAAGCAGATTTACAGGTAGGAAAAGCTACTCTTTTAGATAGGTGGAGAGCCCTATATAAGACAGTGATCAGATATTGCTTCTAAATGATCGTTAGGCCACCCCAATCAGATAACAGAGAGCAGTCACCTCTGTAATTGGCAAATCACTGAAGTACTGGTAATCCCGTTCAGATTAGCAAATGAAAACAAAAAGCAGGATCATTATCCAGATTGTGGAAAATCAGCTGGCCAAAGTTCAGTATAGGAGGGTGACAACTGTCTATCGGACAAGGACACCATCTCCCTTTATTTTGAGAAGCACTGTGCATGTCTACAGCATTATATAGGAAATAAATCATATCCATAAATTGCTCATATCAAACCCTGGAGTCAAACATACCTGAACCTTGGATTGAGGCATGGCTCAAAATCTCAACCAGATCCAACTTTGGCTGGGCCCATCCTTGACTGTAATAAGGTTCCACTCTCCATACTGTGTCTTGCAGAGGCTTTGGTTATGCCCTGATTATGTCTGCCCTGCAAGAGGGCAGGAGTGGGGATATTTTCTCAATCTGAACCTGATCTAGTGCAATACACTTAAAAAGGACAATACCATTAGACCCACGTGGAGTCCTGAGCTCCTGCTCCTTGCATGAGCGCCTTTCGTATCAGTGCATTGTATTGAGGAACCTCCACTGTCATCATCAACCTGCTAAAATCAAACACAGATAACTAAAACCAAGTCACACTTGAGTATTGGCCACAGCTCAGAGCAGGCCACACCCGTTTAAACTAATCAATTCACCCGGCTCTTCCTCAGGGGTCGGTGACAAAGTCCAACAGATCAACAAAGGAATTTTGCAATAAAACTGAGTAATCCAAAGTCCCTCCTCCAGGCATCTCCACTAGGGTGAGGGTTTCCCAGACAGTCCTCTGAGGCCTGCAGGGATAATCCAAACAGCATCTGATTTCATCCCCTCTGTTCCTAAGGAAAGCTGCAGCCATCCTCTGCTCTTTCTGCTGTCCTTGCCTCCATGAGGGAAGGAAGTCATTTATCTGCTGCCCTCTTTCCCAGAGCTCATCCTGGTTCTTGGGAGGGAAGGGAGCCATGCCCTGTCCAGACTTCAAGGCTCCGGACCAGAGCCCTAAATGGAATAGTAGCCTGGAGTTTTCAGATCACCAGCTGTTACCCTGGGATCACTTCCCCACTCTCAGTGCGGCCTCTGTCAGTCTATGTTTGGAGCAGCCTGGACCCCCCAGAGATTCTACCTTTGTATACGTACCAATCGTTAAACGAAAAGATGCCAGCAGTGCCGGAGAGAGCAGCTGACCGTGGAACTCCAGTTCGCTAAGGAGGAGAAAAAGAGCCTGCTCCACTTAGCCTATGACCTTGAGACGGGAGTAGAGGCTCCACATACAGGGATGGACAAGCTGTGGCGTGCAGCGACTCTGAAGTCCTGGAGGCGAAGGTGAACTGAAAGGGCTCTTAAATGCTCTCCAGCTAAGAGAGACCTGGGAGAGCAGACCCTGACTAAAGGGGGCAAAAAGCCAGAGAAAAGCACACTCTCGAGACAGAGAGATTGGGGAAAGGAGACCCTGCTAAACCGGGACAAGAGACAGTGGTAGAACTACTACCCCAATTATACTGGGGAGGGGAGGGGTGTGAAGGGGTGGACGAGGCCCAAAGGCCCCCTGCTGTAGGCCTCAGGGTTCTGCCACACCCATCCCAGGAAAGGAGCAGTGGGGAGGTCCTCCAAGTGGCCTAGAGTGGTTGTGAGGAAGCGACCAATCAGAGGGCCAGGAGGACACTATAAAAAGGAGCTGCAGAACAGAGCAGCAGCAAGTAGCTGCTTGGTGCTGGAGAAGCTGTGTGCTTGGCTGGAAGAGCAGCAGGATCATGGACAGCTAAGTGGGGGCGGGGAGTGAGAGGATCATGGCTGGTTGTTAGGACTGAGCCAAAGACAGTTTGATAGCAGGGACTAGAGGAGCTCCTGGCTGGCTGCGGGGGCTGAGCAGGGACTAAGCCCAGGGAGGGCCACAGGAAGATAGTGTCTCCAGGGAGGAAGTCCTGAGGATACAGCCCCATATCAGGGCTGGACTGGCTTAAAGACTGTGGACCCACCCAACCAGAGGGAGTATTTGTGAGAGTGGGTGCCGACCCTGTTACAGAGAGGATCGTCTATATGCTGTTTGTGACCTCCTTTGTTCAGGGACTGGTGTATAAGAAATACATCACACTAGGAAAATTCCCAGACTTCAGTTGCTGATTCTCTTCTAATGGAAAACCAAACTGCAAGCCCCTGCTCACCCCAGCCTGAGGTCTGCTACTTCTTGGCAGAAAGGCGTCAATGCTATATGTGCAAAAACTAACTGGTTTTGCACATGAATATACAGCTGCTCACCATGAAAATGCAGCTATTTCTGGGGTAAAACAGAGTAATGATTTAACAGAACATGTCCGTTTAGGACAAAGAATACCATATCCAACTAAAATGACATGGGGATTTAGGTTAGCAGAATATAAATGACCTAAGCTGGAATTTGTCCAGGGAACCTGTTTTAACATTCCTTTTCTAGAGAAAATTGCTATGAGATTTTTTTTTAGTGAACAAGAGCAGTCAGGATCAATCTTGGTTTCATGCCTCATCCTAAAGATGCCACCTATAGCAGTACATGATATTGCGTCATTGGTTACGTGGTGCTCTCTTCCTTCTCATTCACTACTGAGTCAAACAGTCCAAATAGACTTTGGCTTTTTTAGGGTGAATGTGGGAGAGAAAAAAAGCAATTTTATAGAAATCAGAAAAATACAACAGTAATTTGACAGCTGTCAGGGCAACCTGCAGGTGCCCTAATGACATCAAAATTATTTATAGACAGAAGTTTGTTAGCTGCAATCTGAAAAAAAAATTCTATGGTAGAGTAATATCACTCAGGGGCAATGAGGTGCAAAATTACATGTGCAAAGAAATGGAAACAGACGTTGGCGATGAAAGAGACCTTTGATATCAAATGTCTTTCTGCTGGCACAGGGCTATTCCCTACAGGACATAAATAGACTCTAAATGTAAATAGAATATATAGTTTTTTAAATTCAGATGTAGTTTTATGCACCTAAGTGTGATATGTGTAGCTTGAAAATAACATAAGAATGGCCATGCTTGGTCAGACCAATGGTCCACCTAGCCAATATCCTGTCTTCTGACAGTGGCTAATGCCAGGTGCTTCAGAAGGAATGAACAGAACAGGCAATCATGGAGTGATCCATCCCCTGGCATCCACTCCCAGCTTCTGGCAGTCAGAGGCTAGGGACGCCCAGAGCATGGGGTTGTATCTCTGACTATCTTGGCTAATAGCCATTGATGGACCTGTCCTCCAGGAAAACATAGTTATGTACGTTTTTTCTGTGTCATGCAACCTTTAAGTTTCTAAGAGTATTAGCTGCAGAGGTAGCCAGCATTTTGTTGCCCAGTGGTTGCAGAGGAGAGATGCGCACACACACCGTGGTCTCTCCAGAAGACGTTACTTTTGTTCTTTCTTGCTGTTTCCCTCAATCTACAATAAGAAGTCATTTCAGTCCGTAGGTCAGTGGCTTGCTCATTGGGGATGAAAACAGTACCCTAAGGGATGGACTGGCATGCTGCCCTTTGCAACATGCCAGTCCATCACTTAGGGTAACCATGCTGCCTCAGGAATGGATTTTTTTTTCAAAATGAAATTTTGTCAAAATGGATGTGTTCTCGGGGAATGTTTTGATTTTGATGAATCAGCGTTTTCCAAAGGAAAAATGTTCCACTGGACATTTTTTTTTTTTCAACCAGTTCTATTCTTGATTGTAGGTAAAATTCACTCCTCTGCAGAGCGCTTAAGCACTGCAGAAGTTCATGTGCTGGCCTCTGACACAGGGGAGACTTTCACCCTGGATGTTTTGCTGGATGAAATTTACAAATCCCATGTGGGGAAAGAATGGTTCACAGTCACCTTCTTGGAATTAGCATGAACCAAGTGGCTCCTCCTATGCCAGAGCACAAGGGGGCATTATTTGATGAAAGAAATCTGCAGCTAGGGAGTAAAGGCCATAAAGACGCCTGTTCTTAGAAGAGAATTCCTGCAGGAATGATTACATTCCAAGCCCTCTGCCATTCTAATCAGTTGGGTGTGCTGATCATCTGGTGCTGTGATTTTCAGTTCATCCCCTCTCTCTCTCTCTCTCTCTCTCTCTCATCAGTTGTGACATTTTCATTGTTTTTGTGCTAATAGCCATGTTTCGCCTTTTGGAAATCACTTGTTTCCTTCTACTCTGCAAATTAGCTCCTTGTTAATAAATAAACATATTTAGACAAAAAAAGTCAGCTAGACACAGTATCATTAGTACATTAGTACCCTTGATACATAATGTATCATTAGTACCTTGAAATTCCTTCCTGTTTGTTTTTTCACTGTGTGCTGTCTTTTAGATCCATCTCGATCTGATATTGGTTTAATTTTCCTCTTCTTTGTAAAGATTTAAGGGAGATCATTCCTCTGGGGTCAGAGGCCTGGAGCTGTCTGTCTGATTAGCCCCATTCAGTGCACCTAAGAAAGAGCTGGACCTTAATTATCTTACTCCTATAAAAGAGGGCAGCAGGAAATGGAGACCAGAAACTGCATCACCCAGAAAGGGGCAGGGCTCAGGCGTTTGGCTTGGCTCCCAATGGACAGCTGCTAGAGCTACTACAAAGACAGATTGCTCTAGAAAACCCAAACGGACAGGAGAGGAGACCGTTGGAAGCCCTTTATTGTTGAGGATGTCAGGCAAGAGCCAGGAAGATCTTGTTACTGGTGCAAGAGACAGACTTGGGGAGGAGCCTACTTTGCTTGCACAGACTTCGAGGGAAGAGTCTGCAAGGGTTTTGATCCTCTTTTATTAAGAAGGCTGAGATAAAGCAACTACCCCCTGCTGAAAACTGCTCCCCTGGATTCCTTGAGAAAGCCCAGACGGAATTAACCCCAGGGAGTGAGCTGAGCCAGCAAGAATAAAGTTTGCTCCTATAGGAGGAGGGCTCTCTAAGCCTTTTACATTCTTCTTTACAGCTGTTATTACAAGACACTGGGTTACATTATTACAGCAAAATGCCCAGGAACTGAAATGGCAAATGTGATTTGGAAATGTGACTGTAGTTTGATGTTTCACCATTAGGGGTCAGCTGTCACCTAGTGGATTGAGACAGTCTGGCAGGCAAGAGATTTGGATCCATTCCTTACACTGTGCAGAACTGACTTTGTTGCCTCCAGCAAGGAGGCAAAGGAAGGTCTTGTGGTAAAGAGGTTGGACTGTATCTCAGGAGATCTGGGTTCAGTTCCTGATTCTGCCACAGACTCCTTGGGTGGCTACTCTCTGTGCCTCATTTCCCCATCTGTAAAATGGGGTAATACTCCATTTGTCTTGCCTGTTCTTTGGGGCATGTCTCTTACAATGCATACATAAACACCTAACACCGTGAAGGCCCCAATCTCAAGTGAGGTGTCGAGATACTGTTCACATCGTTGTGCCTCCATTAACTGATCTGTAAAACGGGTGCTGCGAACCAAACTGTAAACCCTCCATATTATGGAAACCACTTCAAGCCAGGGGTGCAGCACCACCCCTAGTTCCAGCACCTGTGCTGTAAAATGGAGATAACGATACTTCCACACCCTTTGAAAAGCACGTTGTGAGCTAGAGATGAAAACCCTCTGTATTTGTGGAATAGTTCATGTTAACAAGACCCATGGCATTTCATATACAGCACAATGCTTCTGTCCATCTCTGTGGCACATCATCATGTACATCATCCTAGCTTAAGCCTTCTTGATAGCTTACATGATTTTTTTAGATCTTACATTAGGTTGCTCTGGATTGAACATTTTGAACTTCACCCATCATTATTTAGAATCTGCAACACTTGTTCATGCTGTTCTTCCAGCTTGATACCTGTAGTATGTTAATCTGTCTCAGTGATGCTCCTGGCCCAAGTGAGGGTCAGATGACCTTCAATTTCTGACAGTAGCAAAATTATGGGGCCAGAGCCTCCACTGATCATAGACTATCAGGGTTGGAAGGGACCTCAGGAGATCTAGTCCAACCCCCTGCTCAAAGTAGGACCAATCCCCAACTAAATCATCCCAGCCAGGGCTTTGTCAAGTCTGACCTTAAACTTCTAAGGAAGGAGATTCCACCACCTCCCTAGGTAACGCATTCCAGTGTTTCACCACCCACCATACTTCCTTAGTCTAGGGAAGGCATAATGGACTGGAGACTCTGGTCCATCTCTCACCCATAACTAGCACCATTGCAGCTCTAGTGGTGAGAGCACCAGTGAAAGTCAGGCCAGCCAGGGCTAGACAATTAAGACCAGCTGACCCAGGGGCTGCTGGTGTACACTAGTGATCCAAGTGCAATGATAGGAAAGTGCAGAAAAATACTAGTGTGGACAATCCTCTAGGGGTAAACTCTGCCTTAGCACTTCCCATTGCAGATCTGAGCATGGATCAGTCGAGGATGGGATTAGATAAAACCGTCCTCACTTAGTTCACTGCTGTGGTAGGCCGACTTTGTCTTCATTTCAACCTGCTGCTGTGAAGTGGCACCTGAAGCATAAGCAGCAGCCATCAGGAGTCTGATCCTGCAAGATGCTGAGTGCCACTGGTGGTGCTGAGCACCTCACTTTTGCACACTTTGGGCATGGTTCTGCAGCAGGGAAGCCAGAGGGTTCTGGACTTCAAATGCCTTGGATCAGCCCCCCAGTGCAAGAACCCTCCTCTCTGAAGTCAACAGGAGTTTTGCCAGCGGCCTCCATGGCAGCAGAATTGGGTCTTTAAATGGGAGGGAGGGCTCAGCACTTTGCTGGATAAGGCCCCAGCTCCTTTCTGTACTGTTGCTCAAATCGAATGGATCCTATTCTACCATTACAAAGGCTAACCACATTAGCGTTAAAGTAAGTCTACACATCATGGGCTGCAGTCTCTGCTTATTACGTGCGAGTTACAGTGAATTAATGTTAATGAGGCAATTTTGGTGATTTTCAGTTTGTATGCAAAATTATTTTTAAACACTCACCAAATATCCCCTAATTAAGCTGATAAATTTCAGCAAGGTCTTGCAAGACACACTCTTCCTCCACCTAGCAGCAGCCCAGCCTTTGAAATGCATTGCAGTTGTGCTTTGTAGGCACAGAAGATATTTCAAATGCTTCCCCTTTGGTGTATTTTAATGAGTTGAACAAATGGAACCTTTTGCTGAAATCAAAGACCAAGAAATAGTCAACATCCCTTTCACACAGGGGCGGGGAAAGAGCCAAACTCATTTAGCAACTCAAGGACAATGCAACATCAAATGTGTGTAAGAATCAACTGCAGCTAGTTAAGGAGGACTTGTGGCACCTTAGAGACTAACCAATTTATTTGAGCATGAGCTTTCGTGAGCTACAGACTAACACGGCTGTTCCTCTGAAACCTGCAGCTAGTTAGTTCACAGGAATCCTTGCCTCATTGTAAACCTGTTCCCTAAAACATAGGCAGAAAATTTTGTTTTACATTAAAAATTAAGCAGGGGGCTACATTTCCCAGTGTTACATGGTGAATTCTGTGTACATAAATTGTGTTAATAACGGGCTATATATATATGCAACTCACCCAAGGCTGTGTAATACACTAGCTAATGTCCTGCTCCAGCACCCTCCCCCTTGCTCTCATGGTCCAAACAGAAGTTGAGAGCTTACTACTGCTACCAGCTAATGGAGTTACATTTCTAGCTCAAGTGGCAGAACACCCTGCTTGAGGTTGGTTGTAGTGACTGAAGGCACCTCTGTATTCATACGCCACATCATTTTAGTAACCATTGCACAAAATAGGCCTTGGGAGGTGTCATTCTAAAGCAAATAACTTGCTGGTCAATAATATAATGATAAAATGTATGTAGCAACATTATATGAACATAATAAAGTTATGAACATAAGCTGAACTCGTGACTAAAGTGTGTTTACCAGACAAGTTTTGGGGAGGAGATAAACCTGTTCCTCAAAGAAACAGACAAGTTGGCTTCTCTAGCCAGGGGTCATCACCAGGGCAATCACCTGTGAAGGGCCATTCCTTCGCAAGGAAAGTGGGGCAGGAACAAACAGATCTGCACCTTAGCAAACAACAGCCTGGAACCTCTTTCACCATCAGACTCCTTGACTCTGACCTCATAGTGGGAATGAACTTAACGTAGGGGTAATCCTGAGGAAAATGCATTTCCAAGGATGACTGAACTATAAAAGTGAGGGGCAAAGCCACCCCAAGTTATTTCTCCCTATTCCTCTCTCTGCCTTTCATTTAAGATGACAAAAGAAACAGCTGTTGGACTTCGGGAGCAGATACTGGCCTGAGGATTTGGTCAGCAATGTTACTGGAAACATGCGGTAAGGGACTTCACCTTGAACCAAGTCTAGTTTAAGTTTTAGTCCTTGGAAGTGTTTTATCTTTTTCTCTTTATACTTGTTCTCACTTAAAACCTCCCTCCTTGTAGTTAAACCCTCTTTTTTTTATTCTTTAATCAAAACTCCTCTAGTGTTGTGTTTAAATGGAATTTTGGGGTTAGCTCCTGATGTAACAATTTGCTACTTTAAATTGATCCCCTTAGAGGGGCAACAGATCTACTGTATCTGGACTGTCCAGGAGAGGGTTGGACAGTGCAAACAAACATTTTGGGGGCAAATTCGGGTCTTGGCCGTGTGTTGGCATCATCCTGCAAGTGGTAACCAAGGCTGGTGCCAACCAGAGTGTGACAGCAGGCTACAGCTACACACAGACACTTGGACAGTGAGGGGCCAAGTTTGGGAGCTAGAGCAGCGTACAGTGTGCGGCACCCCAGGTTGCAAGGCAGATGGTGACACAGCCCCTCTCTGGTCCGGATTGCACCCAGAATGTCATAGTGTTCATGGGATCGAACAGCAGACACTGGCATACCACGCTGTCTGACACTGCTAGCTGGCATTTTAACTGGATGGGGGTGAGAACTGAACAAGTAAATAGCCAGATTGTGGCTAAGTGATAGGATCAGAGGGCCAAGGAGTCTCCTGCCTGCACTTTCATTGTATGGACAAGGTAATAATGCCACGCTCTTTTCACCTGGAGACCTCAAAGCACTTTACAAGGGAGATCGTTATAGTGATGTGACTTGCCCAAGGTCATTTGGCAGTCCTAAAGCAGAGCTGGGGCTAGAACCCAGGTCTCCTGACTCACAATTCAGTCCTCTAGGCCACACTGTCTTCTACTGTCCTCAAACAACACATCTCCTGGTGCTTCCGCTTGAGGGGCAGGGGTACGGCTCCTACCCAGCACCAAGGCAGGACTGTGGCTAAAACCTACAAGAGGTCTGTGATACTGGCAGTCCAGGTGTTAGCTCATGCCAAGGCACAGGGTCCCTCTGAACACTGACAAACATGCAGCTGGAAATCAGTCTGGCTCACCTGTGTGTTAGTATAGTTAACAATAGATATTAGTGTTTCTGTTTGGACTTTATGGAATGCTTGTCAGTTGCTGCATGTATTCATCCTGCTTATAATATCTGTGTCCCATGGTATAGTTATACTGCAGTGTTTGCGCTGTAAACCTCTGTAATTGCATAACTCAAACAGGGAAGGAAGCATTCATTACGGTAAAGTACTCGTCCTGCATACGAGATGAACTGTTGAGGGCAAATGAGGCATTGTGTAGCATTGAAGGGCAGAGACCTTGTTGACTGCATTCCTGACCCTCCCCAGAAAGGGGAAGCCTGTGCATACACTCCATCTCAACAGCTTAGATCCTGGGATGAAGGGGATAAAGAGTCCTGGCAAGGAGAAATTGGGATCATTGTGCTGTCTGGATTACGAGGGGCAAAGCTGCCTAACCGTAAGCAAGAGGTGACCATGTTGCTGGGCATGGGTCAGCCCTAAACGTCAGAGTGGCTTCTTACAGAAGCTTCTTAGATTTAAAAAGACAATAGACCCTGTAACTCGTGTATGTTCCCTGTTTTAACTTTGGAAGTAACTCATTTCTTTTCTTATCTTATACGTCTTTTAGTTAGTATATTACAGGGTTGGCTACAAGTGTTGTTGTCTTTGGTGCGAGATCCGAGTACAAATGACCTGGGGTAAGTGACTGGTCCTTGGCACTGGGAGTAACCTGGATATTGTTGTGATTTTTGGTGTACAATGACCAGCAATCACATAGTCTGCCACACAGGCATGCTGGACTGGAATGCCCAAGGGGACTGTCTGACTCCCTGGTAAGACTGCTATGGTGCTTTAAGAGTTCATGCTTGTTACTGGGCTGGTAGAATTCTAATTCTAGAACATGCAGCCAGTTTGGGGGTTTTTGCCTTGCTTCTTGCTCACACGCAGCGGCGTGTGCAGAAACATAACTTTGACTCCTTTCAGGGAGAGTGGGGGCACGTTTTGTGCCCCCGCTCTGGCAAGAGCTCGCTTTCCCTTCCTCCCGCTGGCTCCAGCAAGAGCTCGCTTTCCTACCCAGGGCCAGGAGGAGCTCTCTCTCCCCATCACCATGGCCGCAGGGCTGGAGGAGTTCTATTCCCCTGACAATTATTTGGGGAACAGGCCCCTGCTTGCCCCCGCCCCCGTGCACGCCCCTGGCTCCAGGACAGCTTGACAAGGTCTGTACTGAAAGGAGGAGAAATGATTAGGGTGGCTAAGGGGGGGGTCATAATGAGAAGTAGCAAGACAGAAGACAGTCCCTAAGGTTAAGGTGCTGGACTGGGACTCCCATGATCTGGATTCAGTTCCTGGGTTTGCTACATACCTCCTGTGTGCCATTGGGCAAGTCTCAATCTCTATGCCTCACTTCCTTATCTGTTCGTGAGGATGATGATAATTTCTCCTACCCTTTAGACTGTAAGCTCTCCAAGGCAAGGACTGTCTCTCCTTATGTGTATGTACAGCACCGAGCACAATGAGACTCTGACCTTAGATGGGGAATCTCAGCACTCCTGGAATATAAGAGAGCTGGAAATCCAGAGTCCATTTGATGGCTTCAGTGGAATTACACCTGACTCACACTGGTCTAACTGAGGGCTGGTCTACATGGGGACACTCAGGAAAGTTAAGAAGAATTGACTGAAGCTGTAAGGTTCAAGAGCATAAATTAAAGCACATTAAACCCCTTGGTGGATGCTCTCATGCAGAAGAGAAGCAGTCTTACTTTGCTGCTGCTTAATCCTCCCAGGATTAATCTTTTCTGAGTGTCCCCATGTACACAGGGCCAGAGATCAGAATCTGGCTTTGGAGTTCAGTCTCGCAGTCCTGACCCAGGCTCTGTTCTCACACACTGTTCTGAGGGAGCTGAAAAGGAGGGACTGATCACTAAATTAACCTCCTGGCAGAAGGAGCACACTTTTATCCAACCTGCTGATTGTGGCTGTTGACCAGCTTGTGCCCCACCTGCTTCTACGCCAGAATAGTCAGACATTTGTGTTACCGAGCAGAACTAGGAGAAGCATACTGAGCAAGATTTACTGCGCTCATAGGCTGAACGGACCAGCCTGGCTTTGTCATTTCCCTTCTTGCTTATTTATGCCAACCACTGCGCCATGGGCTGCTTTGCTCATGTTTTCCCTTGCACCTACGCTCCAACCACAAAGTTACTTTATTAGGAGGAGAAACCCAAACACTAAGCCAGCAGCCAAGTAGCGAGGTGCTGATTAAACCTAAAGTGGGGATCCTGCTAATGATGATTGCGTCAAGCCGTGCCCTGTGGCCTTCTGATGGTTCAAAGGGAATTAGTGGTTGCGTATGTATCAAAAATACATATGAACACAAAACCCGGAGGTCAGAACAGCTGCCCCTTTCTGGCCTTAGAAGTTATGAAAACACACACTGCAAAAATCAATGCCATTGATGATTATATAACTTTCTGCTAGCCAGGAAACAGCTGATTGGGAGGTGTGGGGAGATGCCGATAGGCAGGGCTGCTAGTGGGTGGGAGACACTGGGAGCGGGGGTGGGGGCAGGAGGGGGAGCTGATCGGGGTGGGGGGGGGCTGCTGATGTATTACTGTGGCTCTTTGGCAATGTACATTGGTAAATTCTGGCTCCTTCTCAGGCTCAGGTTGGCCACCTCTGCATTAGAGGCTGTGTCAGGGCTCGGAAGACAGTGAGGCAACCTCTGTTGATGTCTAGTACAGTATGAACCAACTTATCTCTCAGGCTTTCAACTGGATTACTGGCCCCCATGTGATCATCCACAAGGACATTCATATTGACCATTTTCTGCCCCATGCATGGATTTTCCTTCCAGTCTGATCCTTCAAGCCACTGCCTTCGCATCTAAGTTTCCTGTCACCAAGTTCTCTTCTCTTCTCCCTCCCGCCTCCGCTTCATTTGTTGTAAAACAACAACACAAAACAAAATACAATAAGGAACAACTGAATCCTCAAGAGGCCCAGTGGCAAAATTGTGCTGTGTGCAGCGAGGACATCAGTTGGGAGAGACAGCACCGATTCCTTTTTATCATCCCACTTCTTAACTACACAGGATTCAGGGGGGGAGATGGGCAGCAAGGAACCGGAAGATAGATAAGGGGAAGGATGTTTGCTTGGGTTGTTTCTCACTGAGATACTTTGAACTCCAGATCTCAGGTAGGGAACCGGTTCTGTCTACCTTTTCGGTAATTAAAGGAATAATTGGCAGTTTACCAGACATGTCCTTGCACATCAAATTAAGAGGTGTTCTCATCCAGCAATGATACCTGTTCTGGATGAGTCAGCACTGAACATGAGTATCTTTTTTGTATCCCAATGCAATTTTCCCCCATTCCAAAAAACACGGGCCCTGAAAGGCCAGCAATATCAAATGGCCTTGATTCTTCACTGGTTTTATGCTGGGGAGCCTCAGCGGGCCAGATCTTTGATGAATACTAATTAGCTTAGCTCCACTGACTTCACTGGAACGACACTTATTTACACAGGCAAGGACCTGGCCCATTGATTCCAATGCAGTCACACTGGCGTAACACAGGGGAGAATTGGACCCGTTTTGCTCAGTGCATGGAATGTAGGGCCAGATCTAAAAGGTTTTTAAGTGCCCAAAGATGTACATGGGAGTTAGGCGCCACAGCACTTTTGAAAATCTCACTAGGTGCCTATTGTTAGGGGGCTTATTCCTTCGCTCTCCCACTTCCCTGGTCCTTCTCGCATGAACAGAGAGCAACAATACCCGAAGTCCAAAGGTGCAAACAATTCGATGTTTATTGGGGTGAACTTCCAGCAAGCATGATTCCAGTTTCCTTCCTTAGTGTCCCCCTTCCCAGCTCTGACGCCACAGAGCCTTACACCTGTGTCCCTGTTCCCATTCCCCCCCTTAGCAAAATATGATTCCAATTTCCTCTCCCTTACTTCCTGAGGGACTGCAGACTATATAGTAAAACTTGAGTTCTGCTTAGTTATACCTTAACCAATTATTTTACTGAAATTTAACTAACCAATCCTAACCTATTGTAACTTGATTATTTAACCAATTATATCCCACCACCTTAATTAGTTTACACCCAGCAAAATTAATTGTACAGCAGACAGAAACAATCACAGAACCAGAGAGAGATTATACAGACAAACAATAGGGAAATGGGGACTACAATGATAGAACAACACAGAAATGGGGATTTCACATCCCAACTATTGATAAGTGAGTTCTTGCCAGACAGGACGCTATCAAACTAAGTTTCCTTTTACATCTTCTAGGCACTTTCCTTTCTCTGGAGGTGATCTGCATTATCAGGACAGGATTGTATTCCTAACAGCCCAATAGCATCTTCTTTCAATGTGACTAGTTTGGAATGTGAGGATCTGACCATTCGCTTCCCAGCTTATGGCTGCCTCTGCTGCTTAGCCAAAGGCCTTAGCCTAAGAACAGGCCTCAGATTGTTACAGTGAGAAAAGGCCTTATTCAGTCAGACAGTGCTATTAATTCTCTCTTCTATACCTCTATAATTAGCTAAGTGATAAGAATACACCTAAATTCTTAGAGTATAGGCCTTTACAGACATGCCTGAATAGCTATATCCTAACACCTATTTGCATACCTTTGAAAATCTTGCCTAAGGCCTGCCTCTCTTCTTCCTGATGCTGGAGTTAATCAGGAGCACCTCATGGAAGTCAGTGGAATATCACCAGTGTAAACATTGACGAGACGGGAATAAAGCTCATCAGTGTCCCTAAACTGGATAAGAGCACTGGCTATCCCATCAAGCCAGGATCTGGATTCCAGTAGTGGTCAGTAACTGAGGCTTCCAGAAGGGATGATTCTTCCCTAAATTACATCAGGCTCAAGGTGGGGTAACTCCACTGAATTCAGACGAGAAGAATCAGGCTCAAATACTGCACTTTGCCAATTGTGCAGTGCTGTATGTAGGTAATGGGGCATTTCTTCCTCACCCCACAAGTGGGCAGCCACCATCATAGACTCATATGGCTGGAAGGGACCTCAAGAGGTCACCTAGTCCAGTCCCCTGCACTCCTGGCAGGACTAAATATTATCTAGACCATCCCTGACAGGTGTTTGTCTAACCTGCTCTTAAAAAACTCCAATGACAGAGATTCCCCAACCTCCCTGGCAATTTATTCCAGTGCTTAATCACCATGACAGTTAGGCAGTTTTTCCTAATGTATAACTTAAACAGTCTTTGTTGCAATTTAAGACCATTGCTTCTTGTCCTATCCTTAGAGGTTAAGATGAATAATTTTTCTCCCTCTTCCTTGTAACAACCTTTTATGTACTTGAAATGTGTTTTGTCTCCCCTCAGTCTTCTCTTTTCCAGATTAAACAAACCCAATTTTTTCAATCTTCCCTCAGAGGTCATGTTTTCTAGATCTTTAATCATTTCTGTTGCTCTTCTCTGGACTTTCTCCAATTTGTCCACATCTTTCCGGAAATGTGGAGCCAAGACCTGGACATAATACTCCAGTTGAGGCCAAATCAGCGCAGGGTAGAGCAGAAGAATTACTTCTCGTGTCTTGCTTACAACACTCCTGCTAATACATCCCAGAATGATGTTTGCTTTTTTTGCAATAGTGTTACACTGTTCACTCATATTTAGCTTGTGGTCCACTATGACCCCCAGATCCCATTCCGCAGTAGTCCTTCCTAGGCAGTCATTTCGTATGTGTGCAACTGATTGTTCCTTCCTAAGTGAAGCCAACTTTGCTGTTGTCCTTATGGAATTTCATCCTGTTTACTTCAGACTATTTCTCTAGTTTGTCCAGATCATTTTGAATTTTAATCCTACCCTCCAAAGCACTTGCAACCCCTCCCAGCTTGGTATCATCTGCAGACTTTATAAGTGTACTCTCTATGCCATTATCTAAATCATTGATGAAGATACTGAACAGAACTGACCCATCCTGAAGTCTGAGATTCAATTTCCCTTATCTTAGCATGCAACACTATTGGTCATAAAGCTATCCAGACCTGTATGAAAATCAGTCTTGCATATGACTCAGTACAATCCAATGAGACTTTGTGGATGTGAAACTATAGAAGATGTCATAAATATAAAGGGAAGGGTAAACCCCTTTGAAATCCCTCCTGGCCAGGGGAAAGCTCCTCTCACCTGTAAAGGGTTAAGAAGCTAAAGGTAACCTCGCTGGCACCTGACCAAAATGACCAATGAGGAGACAAGATACTTTCAAAAGCTGGGAGGGGGGAGAGGGACAAAGGTTTTGTGTCTGTCTGTGTGCTGCTCTTGCCAGAGACAGAACAGGAATGGAGTCTTAGAACTTTTAGTAAGTAATCTAGCTAGGTATGTGTTAGATTATGATTTCTTTAAATGGCTGAGAAAAGCATTGTGCTGAATAGAATAACTATTTCTGTCTGTGTATCTTTTTTGTAACTTAAGCTTTTGCCTAGAGGGGTTCTCTATGTTTTTGAATCTAATTACCCTGTAAGATATCTCCATCCTGATTTCACAGGGGGGATTTCTTTATTTCTATTTACTTCTATTTTTTATTAAAAGTCTTCTTGTAAAAACTGAATGCTTTTTCATTGTTCTCAGATCCAAGGGTTTGGGTCTGTGGTCACCTATGCAAATTGGTGAGGCTTTTTATCCAACATTTCCCAGGAAAGGGGGGGTGCAAGTGTTGGGAGGATTGTTCATTGTTCTTAAGATCCAAGGGTCTGGGTCTGTAGTCACCTAGGCAAATTGGTGAGGCTTTTTACCAAACCTTGTCCAGGAAGTGGGGTGCAAGGTTTTGGGAAGTATTTTGGGGGGACAGACGCGTCCAAACAGCTCTTCCCCAGTAACCAGTAATTGTTTGGTGGTGGTAGCGGCCATTCCAAGGATAACGGGTGTAATATTCTGTACCTTGGGGAAGTTTTGACCTAAGCTGGTAAAGATAAGCTTAGGAGGTTTTTTCATGCAGGTCCCCACATCTGTACCCTAGAGTTCAGAGTGGGGGAGGAACCTTGACATGGTGGCACAGTGGTGGGATTAACCTGAAATCATTTGAGATCCAGTTGAGATTTTTTGAACTAGAAATACAGATTTTAAAAAGGAAATTTTTTTTTCTTTGGAAAGAAAGTCCAGAAAGCAGCTTTGAAACTGAAAGCAGCTTGGTTTCTCTCTGCTTTGTGGCCAAGCAGAGACAAAAGGGGATTATCTTGTGAATTGCAGGTTTTTTTGCCTGGAGGCAGGGTACTTAACTCCTGCAGGGAAATTCACAGTCTTCCCACCCATTGTTTTTTTTTTTTCTTTTCTTCCTAAAAGTAAATAGGGGGTGTGTGTTCTACCCATTTGCTTTTTCTTTGGGCTGGGTAAGCAGGTTTCCAAGCAGTTGGAGGTTTTTTGCTTTAATTTGGGCCCAGAGCAGAGACAAGAGAATTGTCTTTTTCTGTAGGCTGACAATCACTATCAGAGAATAGGTATTCTATTCCAGCACAGCAAAATTTTACAGCCAAGTTTTGTTTGTTTATTTCTAAACCTCGGGTGTAAAGTTAGTTAAAAACAGAGAGGTTAGAATGACCAAATCCTCAGCTCGACTACAGCTGGAATTAGCCAAATTTCAGGCTGAGGAAAGACAAAGGGAACATGAAAGACAGATAGAACTCATGCAGCTGAAGAAGGAACAAGAAATGGAGGCAAGGAAGCATGTGGAGGAGGAGAGGGAAAAAGAGAGGAAGCATGTGGAGGAGATGGAGAGGATAAAGGCCCAGCAGAATATACCAACAAACCCTAGCCATCCTTCTCCAGGTACCACTTCCCATCCCAGAAAGTTCCCCACCTACAAGGCAGGTGATGATACTGAGGCCTTCTTAGAGAACTTCGAAAGGGCCTGCCTTGGGTACAACATCTCTGCTGACCAATACATGGTAGAGCTGAGGCCGCAGCTCAGTGGACCCTTAGCTGAGGTGGCAGCTGAAATGCCTAAAGAACACATGAACAAGTATGAACTGTTTAAATCCAAGGCGAGAGTCAGAATGGGGATAACACCCGAGCAGTCTCGTCGGAGGTTCAGAGCCCTAAGGTGGAAACCAGACATGTCATTTACCCGACATGCCTACCACATTGTGAAACATTGGGATGCCTGGATATCAGGAGCAAGTGTTGAATCTCCAGTAAATTTGCCCTTCCTAATGCAAATGGAACAATTCTTAGAGGGTGTTCCTGAGGAAATAGAAAGATACATCCTAGATGGGAAACCCAAAACTGTAATTGAGGCAGGAGAGATTGGAGCCAGATGGGTGGAGGTGGCAGAGAAGAAGAAAACTGGTCGCAGTTGGAGCGGAGACCAGAAGGGACCACCCCAGACCACACCCTATTACCGGGGGCCGCCCAAAGCCCCACCTACCTCCCAAAGAGCCCTCCAGACCCCTTATCGTCCCACCACCCCGTTCTCCAGCAACCCTCCTCGCCCCAGTGACCCGTCAGCTGGACGATGTTTTAAATGTAACGAGCTGGGGCATGTAAAGGCCAACTGCCCCAAGAACCCCAACAGATTACAGTTCATTGCACCGGAATCACACCAGAGGTCCACAGGCCCAGATACCTCCCAGATACCCTTGGAGCGGAGGGAAACTGTGAGTGTGGGTGGGAAGAAGGTCACCGCGTGGAGGGACACCGGAGCACAAGTGTCAGCTATCCATGCTTCCTTAGTGGACCCCAATTTAATCAACCCAGAGATCCAAGTGACGATTCAACCCTTCAAGTCCAACTCTTTCAATTTGCCTACAGCCAAGTTGCCTGTCCAGTACAAGGGCTGGTCAGGAATGTGGACTTTTGCAGTCTATGATGATTATCCCATCCCCATGCTGTTGGGGGAAGACTTGGCCAATCATGTGAAGCAGGCCAAGAGGGTGGGAATGGTCACCCGCAGCCAGGCTAAACAAGCCGTGAGGCCTAGCTCTGTTCCGGAAACTTCTATCAGGACCCAGTCAGAGGTGATGGACCTGGACCCCAGGCCAATGTCTGCAACAGCAGTAGTGGATCCAGTCCCAGAGACCCAGACGGAACCAGTCCCAGAACCGGAACCAGCCGAACAACCAACACCAGACCCCGTGTCAGCACTGAATCCAGTACTTGCAACCTCAACACCAGAGGGCCCCACCGAACCTGAACTGGCAGCAGCCGATAACCCGACCCAAGAGGCTCAGCCGGAGCCTGAATCCCAACATAGTGCACCAGCGGAGAGCGGTTCACAGTCAACAGAAACAGCTCCATCCCCTATATCGCTTCCAGAGGGACCAAGCCTAGGTCCACAATCCCATGAGGAACTGATGTCTCCAGCATCAAGGGAACAGTTCCAGACCGAACAGGAAGCAGATGAAAGCCTCCAAAGAGCTTGGACGGCGGCACGGAGCAACCCACCGCCTCTCAGCTCTTCTAATCGATCCAGGTTTGTTGTAGAAAGAGGACTTTTATACAAGGAAACTCTTTCTGGTGGACACCAGGAAGACTGGCATCCTCAGAGACAGTTGGTAGTTCCAACTAAATACCGGGCCAAGCTCTTGAGCTTAGCCCATGATCACCCTAGTGGCCATGCTGGGGTGAACAGGACCAAAGACCGTTTGGGGGGGTCATTCCACTGGGAGGGAATGGGCAAGGATGTTTCTACCTATGTCCAGTCTTGTGAGGTGTGCCAAAGAGTGGGAAAACCCCAAGACCAGGTCAAAGCCCCTCTCCAGCCACTCCCCATCATTGAAGTTCCATTTCAGCGAGTAGCTGTGGATATTCTGGGTCCTTTTCCGAAAAAGACACCCAGAGGAAAGCAGTACATACTGACTTTCATGGATTTTGCCACCCGATGGCCGGAAGCAGTAGCTCTAAGCAACACCAGGGCTAAAAGTGTGTGCCAGGCACTAGCAGACATTTTTGCCAGGGTAGGTTGGCCCTCCGACATCCTCACCGATGCAGGGACTAATTTCCTGGCAGGAACTATGAAAAACCTTTGGGAAGCTCATGGGGTAAATCACTTGGTTGCCACTCCTTACCATCATCAAACAAATGGCATGGTGGAGAAGTTTAATGGAACTTTGGGGGCCATGATACGTAAATTCGTAAATGAGCACTCCAATGATTGGGACCTAGTGTTGCAGCAGTTGCTCTTTGCCTACAGAGCTGTACCACATCCCAGTTTAGGGTTTTCCCCATTTGAACTTGTATATGGCCGTGAGGTTAAGGGGCCATTGCAGTTGGTGAAGCAGCAATGGGAGGGATTTACACCTTCTCCAGGAACTAACATTCTGGACTTTGTAACCAACCTACAAAACAGCCTCCGAACCTCTTTAGCCCTTGCTAGAGAAAACTTACAGGATGCTCAAAAAGAGCAAAAAGCCTGGTATGATAAACATGCCAGAGAGCGTTCCTTCAAAGTAGGAGACCAGGTCATGGTCTTAAGGGCGCTCCAGGCCCATAAAATGGAAGCATCGTGGGAAGGGCCATTCACGGTCCAGGAGCGCCTGGGAGCTGTTAATTATCTCATAGCATTCCCCACCTCCAACCGGAAGCCTAAGGTGTACCATATTAATTCTCTAAAGCCCTTTTATTCCAGAGAATTAAAGGTTTGTCAGTTTACAGCCCAGGGAGGAGACGACGCTGAGTGGCCTGAAGGTGTTTACTACGAAGGGAAATGTGCTGGTGGTGTGGAAGAGGTGAACCTCTCCATGACCCTTGGGCGTATGCAGCGACAGCAGATCCAGGAGCTGTGCACTAGCTACGCGCCAACGTTCTCAGCCACCCCAGGACTGACTGAACGGGCATACCACTCCATTGACACAGGTAATGCTCACCCAATTAGGGTCCAACCTTACCGGGTGTCTCCTCAAGCTAAAACTGCTATAGAACGGGAGATCCAGGATATGTTACAGATGGGTGTAATCCGCCCCTCTGAAAGTGCATGGGCATCTCCAGTGGTTCTAGTTCCCAAACCAGATGGGGAAATACGTTTTTGCGTGGACTACCGTAAGCTAAATGCTGTAACTCGCCAGACAACTATCCAATGCCACGCACAGATGAACTATTAGAGAAACTGGGACGGGCCCAGTTCATCTCTACCTTGGACTTAACCAAGGGGTACTGGCAGGTACCGCTAGATGAATCTGCCAAGGAAAGGTCAGCCTTCATCACACATCTCGGGCTGTATGAATTTAATGTACTCCCTTTCGGGCTGCGAAATGCACCCGCCACTTTCCAAAGACTTGTAGATGGTCTCCTAGCGGGATTAGGAGAATATGCAGTCGCCTACCTTGACGATGTGGCCATATTTTCGGATTCCTGGGCAGACCACCTGGAACATCTACAAAAAGTCCTTGAGCGCATAAGGGAGGCAGGACTAACTGTTAAGGCTAAGAAGTGTCAAATAGGCCTAAACAGAGTGACTTACCTTGGACACCAGGTGGGTCAAGGAACTATCAGCCCCCTACAGGCCAAAGTGGATGCTATCCAAAAGTGGCCTGTCCCAAAGTCAAAGAAACAGGTTCAATCCTTCTTAGGCTTGGCCGGTTATTACAGACGATTTGTACCGCACTACAGCCAAATCGCTGCCCCACTGACAGACCTAACCAAAAAGAAACAGCCAAATGCTGTTCAGTGGACCGGAAAGTGTCAGAAGGCCTTTAACAAGCTTAAAGCGACACTCATGTCTGACCCTGTACTAAGGGCCCCAGACTTTGACAAACCGTTCCTAGTAACCACAGATGCATCCGAGCGTGGTGTGGGAGCAGTTTTAATGCAGAAAGGACCTGATCAAGAATTCCACCCTGTCGTGTTTCTCAGCAAAAAACTGTCTGAGAGGGAAAGCAACTGGTCAGTCACTGAAAAAGAATGTTATGCCATTGTCTACGCTCTGGAAAAGCTACGCCCATATGTTTGGGGACGGCGTTTCCACCTGCAAACCGACCATGCTGCACTAAAGTGGCTTCACACCGTCAAAGAAACTAACAAAAAACTTCTTCGGTGGAGTTTAGCTCTCCAAGATTTTGATTTCGATATCCAACACATCTCAGGAGCTTCTAACAAAGTGGCTGATGCACTCTCCCGTGAAAGTTTCCCAGAATCAACTGGTTAAAATCGTCCTTGAGATGTGGAAAATATTGTTAGTCTTTATGTACTTGGTAGTATATTTAGAGATGCATGTGTCTTCTTAACTCTGTTTTCCTAGAGCTCCAGGAAGAAATCCCAGCCAGTGTTTCACCCTAGCTGAGATTTGGGGGGCGTGTCATAAATATAAAGGGAAGGGTAAACCCCTTTGAAATCCCTCCTGGCCAGGGGAAAGCTCCTCTCACCTGTAAAGGGTTAAGAAGCTAAAGGTAACCTCGCTGGCACCTGACCAAAATGACCAATGAGGAGACAAGATACTTTCAAAAGCTGGGAGGGGGGAGAGGGACAAAGGGTCTGTCTGTGTGCTGCTCTTTGCCAGGGACAGACCCTTTGTCCCTCTCCCCCCTCCCAGCTTTTGAAAGTATCTTGTCTCCTCATTGGTCATTTTGGTCAGGTGCCAGCGAGGTTACCTTTAGCTTCTTAACCCTTTACAGGTGAGAGGAGCTTTCCCCTGGCCAGGAGGGATTTCAAAGGGGTTTACCCTTCCCTTTATATTTATGACAGAAGAGCATTGGGATGGGGGAGAAGAGGAGACCGAGACCCCCTAGGTAAAAAGCTCTAAGAAGGAACAACATACATGCAGCTGGTCAGCTACAAGGATGGACTGCAAATTGCTGTTAGCGGTTGGGTCCTATCTAGGGATGTGTTGCAGAATAGCATGGAGCAAGCTGGGTCGAGGGGAGGGAGGGTGTTCATATCAGCTGCTTTAGAAGCCTCTGATCTCCAGCCGGAAAGCAAAAGTCAATGGAAGGAAACATCAGCTGCCTCTAACAGTGCAGATTGACCTCTGCTGGGGACCTACCTCTCAAATGGGAGATATCAGAGGGTAGATTAGCAGCCCAGTGAGGAATGTGTGGGATCCTATCCCTGCTGTGTGACTAAGGTATAGCACCAGGTAAGGACTGATACAACAGTTCCAGGGAGAGATTTAGTGCTGGCCAGGGGAGGGCAATGCAGTTAAGTGGCACATCTCACCTGCAGTCCCTGGAGACTGTCTATCTGAAGGAGCCACTGGCCACCTGAGCTGTGGACAGAGATGCAGCCTAGGCTAGCACCTCCAGGATCAGGCCTGCCCTATGTTACTCCCCTGGCCTCTATGGTGTAGCACAGTGGGCAGTAGCATCATGAGTGGGTAACGATGGGACCTCTATAGAATGTAGATGATTTTACAATAAAATAGATTACACCGACAGTACAGTTATGATGCTTTTGATTAACCTAAAATAACTCCCTAGTTTGTAACACTGCTGCTGTCTGTGCTGCTGGCAGCTGTCTTTCGACCATTTGTAGTAAAAAATAAATATTGGAAATGTGTAGAAACGATATTATAAAGTAAACGTGTGTACCGTGTGTGTATTTACATAATTGCATACATAGTATACTGTTTTAGGGGTAGGTAATGTGCATAGCCGGGCTTCTGCAATTCTCTTTTCTTCCTGTCAGCATAAATTATCTCCCAAGGGCCAGTTCCATGCAATACAAACTAAGGTAGGCTTAAAAAACACTGGTGTATGTATGATCTATATTCCCAGCTTGCATATGGGGAAACTTGAGGCACAAAGAGGTTAGATGACTTTCCCATGGTTGTACAGTGAATTGGTGTCGGGTTGCTTAACTCGCTCTCCATACTCTATCCTGATCCCCTGCCACCCCGAGCCAGCCCTCCCCCCACAGAGTCAGCCTATGAGCACAGCTGTCAAAGGCGAAACTACAGGCAGTTCATCAGAGCCACTCGCTAGGCGACTAGCCCAGGCAGGATCAGAGCCCACGCACCACCTGTGAGCACTGGATTGCGGCAGAGCCCGGGGTCAGTTATGCAGGAGGTCGGATTAGATGCTCACAGTGGTCAAACGCTACGCAAATAGGGGGTGAGGGGGTGGGAGAAGGGGGAAACCAAGGGGAAGGGATTGAAGGGGAATGCTGAGGGCTCACTGACTGAATGAGTGAGGGGACAATAGGAAGGGAAGGGAGAAGATGGCAGTGCAAAGGGGACAGAGGAAAACAATGAGAAGAAAATAAAGGAAAAAGACAGAGTGGAGGTTTAGGAATAGTGTCTGTCTCTTTAAACCATTTCCCCATGTTTATCCCCCCCCCCCCCCCCGTTCCTCAGACATTCTTGTCAATTGCTAGAAATGGCCCACCTTGATACAAAAGGTTTTTTTTTTTGTTTTTGTTTTCTCTCCTGCTGGTAATAGCTCACCTTACCTGAAAAAAGAAAAGGAGTACTTGTGGCACCTTAGAGACTAACCAATTTATTTGAGCATGAGCTTTCGTGAGCTACAGCTCACTTCATCGGATGCATACCGTGGAAACTGCAGCAGACTTTATATATACACAGAGAATATGAAACAATACCTCCTCCCACCCCACTGTCCTGCTGGTAATAGCTTATCTAAAGTGATCAACAGGTGGGCCATTTCCAGCACAAATCCAGGTTTTCTCACCCTCCACCCCCCCACACAAATTCACTCTCCTGCTGGTGCTAGCCCATCCAAAGTGACAACTCTTTACATAATCAAGTCGAGCTATTTCCTGCACAAATCCAGGTTCTCTCACATCCCCCCCACCCCCATACACACACAAACTCACTCTCCTGCTGGTAATAGCTCATCTAAACTGACCACTCTCCAAGTTTAAATCCAAGTTAAACCAGAACATCTGGGGGGGGGTGGGGTAGGAAAAAACAAGAGGAAACAGGCTACCTTGCATAATGACTTAGCCACTCCCAGTCTCTATTTAAGCCTAAATTAATAGTATCCAATTTGCAAATGAATTCCAGTTCAGCAGTTTCTCGCTGGAGTCTGGATTTGAAGTTTTTTTGTTTTAAGATAGCGACCTTCATGTCTGTGATTGCGTGACCAGAGAGATTGAAGTGTTCTCCGACTGGTTTATGAATGTTATAATTCTTGACATCTGATTTGTGTCCATTTATTCTTTTACGTAGAGACTGTCCAGTTTGACCAATGTACATGGCAGAGGGGCATCACCTTACCTGATCACTCTCATTACAATGTGTATGGTAACACCCATTGTTTCATGTTCTCTGTGTATATAAAAACTCCCCACTGTATTTTCCACTGCATGCATCCAATGAAGTGAGCTGTAGCTCACGAAAGCTTATGCTCAAATAAATTGGTTAGTCTCTAAGGTGCCACAAGTCCTCCTTTTCTTTTTGCCCTTTTAAAGAGTTTGACCCCTCTAGTGGCATTCACAAGCTATTAGAGGGATACTACTGTATTCCTATACGCTACACAAAGGCATAGGAAATATCAGAGGAAGTGGAAACTCTTTTCTCTCCCCTCCAGCTGTCAGAAGCCTCCAGTTACACCTCCCTGACTCCTCCAACTCTGTCACACGGGAACCCCTATAGGAAAAGTGCCCTGCCTTGTCACCGCAAGATTAGGTTGTCCTAGATAGGGTGGATGTGACAGATAGCCTCTTGCTCACAGTTATGAATTGTCCTTGCCCTCAAGATCCTGAGGGGATGTAATATTGTGCTCTCTAAGTCAGGCTGCATGGCAATTAGTCTGGGCCCAGGGGAGTATTTCCACGCACATGGTTAGGAAGGATTCTTTCCTGAAGGTGTTAAAGATAATCAGTTGGGCTAATGGGATTTTATGCTCACCATCTGGCACTAGGGTTGCCAACCCCCAAGTGTTTAAAAGACATGAAGTGGCTTAAAAATAATGGAAATTGGGGGTCTTGTGATTTGCCTTCTGGTTTTTATGCCTTTAGGATTCACTTTTCCAAGCTTTTCTCTGCAATTGTAAGGGCTAGAAAGTTACTTTTTCTCCCTTAAAAAGTAAGCTGAGATTCTTATGCAATCACAGGACTCCAGGTGCTGGGACTTAAAGAAAAACAAATCACGAGACTTGGATAAAGTCACTAGAGTTGGCAACTACTCGCCTTCCCATCAATGAACTGCTTTGGTGGCACTGCGGAATGAGTCAGCAACTGACTAAACTGGTAATTTGGTTCGGGAGCTCCTGTTCTTATCAGTCGTGCCACGAGATCGTAACCGAACACAGAGCTCCTGTTTCACAACTCACCTCAGCATTCAGCCTTTTCAGCAGCACAGCACCCTTACCATTTCTCTGGGGCATTGGTCCAGCACTGACTCAGAGGAAACAGCACCACCCCCACACACATGGATAGGTCCATCAATGGCGATTAGCCAGGATGGGCAGGGATGGTGTCCCTGGCCTCTGTTTGCCGGAAGCTGGGAATGGGCGACAGGCGATGGGGATGGATCACTGGATCACCCTCCTGCAGTACCATAAGTGCTCCATAGAGTCTCCCATCCAAGTACCGACCTGGTTATTCCATTTCTGCTGGCGAGTCCCGTGAAGATCATAGTTATGGCTGATTAAATTAATAATCAACATCACTCTTGTTGAAGAATGCATAGATTTCAAGGCTGGAACAAGAGACCACCATGAGCATCTAGTCTGACCTCAAATATGGGCCAAAAAAGTCCCGCAGGGATTACCTCATCTAGCCCAGTAACTAGTGGATGAACATGTAAACTGGGAGTGGGCAAAGGCGGCACAGCTGCAAATTCAGCATCTGCTTCTTCCCCTTGTGTACCAATAAGATCAGAGATGTACTTACAGATGAAGGAGGGAACTGGATTGGGCTCAATCCTGCAAGGTGCTGAGCACCTGTGAGATTACACCTTGAAATCGCTAGCACAAAGGAAAGAGAATGAATGAGGGCTTTGTCATTCCTGTCACTTGTTGGATGAGTCACAGGGAGAGTAGCACTTACTCACCAGTGTGCTCATCACCATGAGTGGATTTGTTTTATTTTTGATCAGAGGGAATTAACAAGGGGTGGCAAAGGGAGGGGAGGTGAAACAATTAGATCCTGGGAGATTTATGTCAATCCAGGACGATTCTAGAAGAACTATTTAAAAGGAGATTTCAGGATATTAATAAGGGAGTTACATCCTATCCATCAAAAGAATAGTCTTAGACTCCCGTCATTAGACCTCTTCAAGTAGATTTTAAATTCAGTCCTGCGGCTATAGAAGTCAATTTTTTTTGGATTCCCTGTTACCAGAGTTAAACAGTGAAATCCATTAAAACTTTAAATTAATCAAAACAGCCCCCACACAGATACTATGCAGATTTTTAAAGGGCAACACCGATTGAATGACAGGTTTCAGAGGAACAGCCGTGTTAGTCTGTATTCGCAAAAAGAAAAGGAGTACTTGTGGCACCTTAGAGACTAACCAATTTATTTGAGCATGAGCTTTCGTGAGCTACAGCTCACTAAGTGAGCTGTAGCTCACGAAAGCTCATGCTCAAATAAATTGGTTAGTCTCTAAGGTGCCACAAGTACTCCTTTTCTTTTTACCGATTGAATGGAATACTAGCAACCAGCCCTAGCTCTTACTGTGGATGTTGATGTTTCTTAAAGGCATATGTGTCTTTAAAAAGATGTTTAAAATCTCTTATTAAAGACTGTTGATTAGGTGCAGTGGTGATACTTCCCTTATCTCCCAGAGGCCCTGACCCTGCAATGATCTTGATCTGTGCACCCACATGGAGCTCATTATTGTATTGGGGCTTAGTTTAGCCCAAATTCTGCTCTCAGTTAGGTGGGTTTTGAGTAGAGCCCTGCGCGGACACACAAAATTTGGATCTGCATCTGATCTGCATCCATGGTAATTAAATTGCATCTGACCTGTGATCTGCTCTCCAGCTTTTATTTAAAGCTGCATCCACTTCAGCACCCTCAGAGCAGCAGTTCTCAACCTTGTGTTCGTGCCCCCCTGGGGGGGCTCTGAGCTGGTTTTAGGGGATCTGTGACACAGCAGGGCAGAAGCCCCGATCCCCGGTGCTCCCCACTGTGGGGCAGAAGATCCAAGACCCAGTGCTCCCCTCTTCCCCCCACGGAGGGCGCCAGGCTTCGGGGTTTTAGCCCCACGGGGTGAGGGGGGGATGGCACTGGGACTCAGGGTTTTAGCCCCATGGGGAGACCCCCTGAAACCACAGTCCCCCACGGACCACCCAATTGAGAACCGCTGCTCTAGAGCCCTGCACGGATTTATCCATGATCCATAAAGATGGCAAACAAAGAACCACATCCACAGACACAGATATCTCCGGATATAAAGGGGATATCCTTGGATTTGCAGGGCTCCAGTTTTGAGCTCTTAAATGGTGCCTAAGTCCCATGGTGGCTGTCCGCACAGGGGAGAATTTCAGGTTAGCTACATGAATACTACTTGACTGGTGCCAAGAACCCAGAGCCAGGAAGCAGAAGTTGGCCCTGTATTTTAAACATATTCAGAGTGGATTTAGCACATTGGAGACACAAGCCTCTGTCAGCATCAGTCCTCCATGCACATGCCAAGTCAGGTAATGCATGGGAACTAGGCAATCTGTGCACCAGTGTGAGTGAAATTTTATATTGCTTTCCTGGCCTTTCCTACACTCAGGGGTCAGATTTTCAAAGGCTCAGGACCCAGCAGCTGCCCCTGACATACTACTGGCCAGAATCACAGGGACCCAGCTCCAGCTCTTTGGCCCTGTTGCCAGGACAGAAGCTGGAGCTGGGTTGGGGTAAGAGCCACATGGACAGCTGTGGGGAGCCATGGGACACTCCACCTGCCCTGGGCCGGGGTGGCCGGGACACAGGCTGGGGCCTGCTCTTGGTGCCCCCCGCCCTGGCTCCGGCTTCCAGTTTGGCTGGGGGGCAGGGCCTCTGGGAGAAGAGGAGGGGCAGGGGCGTGGCCATTAAGGGAGCAGGGCCTCATCCCCCCCCATACTTTGAGGCAGGGGAGACGGATTCTGCCTAATGTGGTCCCAGCAGGCTGAGCCCTTTTGAGAATCCGTCCACAGTTGTGGGTGCAGGGCTCTTTGGGGAATCTGCCTCGGTGTAATTATCACTGTCCACAGAAATGAACAGAAGTCATCTCATTCAAAAGGGAGCTGGTCTGCCTCGCAGAGCTGTCCGACTAGCTTTAATTAGACCACCAATCATTGCTCAGACTTGGATAGTCATTACGCTCCATGCTGAACCACTTCCACCTTAGTCAATCTTCTGCGCAGGACTGGGTGAATTTTACTTGAATCTGATTGGTGCCCTTTTTCTCGATACATTCATGGGCAGTGTGCCAGCTGCCCTTTTGGGGAGGCTGTCCCGGCCCCGCCTCTTCTGCCAAGGCCCCATCCACGCCAAATACCAGGCCACAGGCGGCCCTTGCTAGCCCCAGCCCCCTTGGGGAAGAGGAGCAGCCTGCCTGGACTGAGGCCAGGGGGAAGCAGCGGGAAGCTCAGGGCGGAGTGTGAGTGGGGCCAGACCTGGCTGTTTGGGGAGGCTTAGCCTCCCCTGGCTTTCCATACGTGCCACCCATGGGTTCATTGTTTTCCCCCTCTCTCTCAGAGATCTGTTGCAGGAACGTTCCCGGAACAGTGCATTTTAAACAACTATTAGAGGGTGAAAATTCAGTCTGTGCAGAAGGCGAGCCTGGGGCCAAGGCACTGGGTCCGGGGTGAGAGAAGAAGGCAAATGAGGAATAAAGGCTGCCATTGTCAATGGAGTAAAGGAGAGGGGGGAACACAATCACAGATTAGCACAGAGAGAGGCCTGCACAATCTTGTCTGGCCTTCACATGAGGGCAAGGAGCCAATTTCTGCTCTCAGTTACCCTGGTGTAAACCTGATATAACTCCAGCAATGTCAGTGGAGTTACTTTAGATTTAGGCTCAGACTCAGCAAGATACTTAAGGGTATGCCAAACCTCAGCCCTTCTGAAACCAGCGGGACTAGTCATAGGCTTTGGGCTAAGCACGCGCTGAAGGACTGCGTTGAGTCAGAGGATTAAACAGAAGTAACCTACAGCAGAATTTAGTCCCAAAAGTCCAAACTTGATATTCTAGAAAAGGGTAGTGGAGGCATCTGGGCGGGGACGCTCAGGAATGGAGGGAGACAGGTGCAAAAGGTCATTTGAAGAGGTAAATTGTGGATGAACTGGAGGTCTGGGTGTTGGGATGGCCCAAGAGGAAGAGGCTCCAGCAATCAGGGATTAGAAAGGGAGAGGAGTAGGGCTCGGACACTTTGTATTTCCATAGCATCCTTCATCCTAAGATCTCAAAGCACTTTCCATTCATTCATTTACCGCTTCACATCACTACTCTGGAGTAGGTATTTTTTTGATTGAAACCCAATCTGCAGCTGCTGAAATGGAGGCACAGAGTGGTGAGGTAACATTCCCAAGGTCACACGGCAAGAACCTATCAAAACTGAGAGGGGAACCCAGGAGTCCTGGTTCCCGGACTCTTGCTCTAACCTCTACCCCACACTCCCACCTTTAAGTTAACCACACCTTTTCAACTCCCCCTTAAAAGGCTGAGTTCACATATTGGACTAATGTTTTGGTCAGTTCTTGTTGTACCCTAACTAATTCACTCAAATCGCTACAATATTTTAGACAAGATTCCTAATGTCAGACACCAACTAATGTCTTTGCAGGAATATAAAGCAGAGAAAACAACAGAAGACCACCAATGGAGCTTCTGCTCCTCTCTTCCATCCAGACAACTCCTGTTCCGGACACCCCATCTGCACTGCAGTGTTGTAACTCCTTAGGTCAAGGGACCATCAACCCCTCCATTTTCCCTCTGGGGACTGCCTAGTTTTAACTTTTTCTTTCCTGTTCCAAGTGAACTTCATTCAGGCTTTATTCAGGCCCTGCAGGGGTGGGGCTCCTACTGGGATATTACAAGGCAAGAAATTAACTTGTTTTGATGGAAATTATAATACAGTCAAAGTGAGTGTCAAAGACTTACCTGAGTGAAACAATGCTCTGGTGTTGGCCTGCTGCTGGAAGCCAGGGCTGCAACAGAAGTTGTTTTGAAGACTCTCTTCTAGGGAAAAAGAAAAGGAGGACTTGTGGAACCTTAGAGACTAACCAATTTATTTGAGCATAAGCTTTGATGCATCCAATGAAGTGAGCTGTAGCTCATGAAAGCTTATGCTCAAATAAATTGGTTAGTCTCTAAGGTGCCACAAGTCCTCCTTTTCTTTTTGTGGATACAGACTAACATGGCTGCTACTCTTCTAGGAAAGTAGCCTGGGGGAATGCAGATGTTTATCATCCCTGCTAGGCACTGGCAGGAGAGTAGATTTCTCTAGCATAATCCTGCAGGCATTCAGCCTCACCAGGGACCCTGTGCTTATACCTTCCTCATAACTGACTGCAGACACTGCTTACATCACAGCAGAAGCCTTTCATTATGCCACTCCCCATTGCCCCCCTCTTGATCGTTAGCAGATCACTGGTCTAGATAGTATTTTAATAAAGAGGGGAGACAGATGACTCTGAAGTCTCGGTCTCCTCTGGCAAATGATGATATGTGTATGAGCCAACTTTGGCTGCCCAGGCTGCCAAGTGGATCTTCCGCATGAGAATTCCATTGCTGAGATTTAACCAGTCAACCCCACTGCAGACATCAGCTTCCCCAAGCATCAGCCTCTCCTGTGCATATTATTGGCCACCAGCCAGGAAAGATGGTCAGATTTCAATATGCTGCAGTCTCATTTTAGTTCCTAGGTTGTTCTTCCTCGAGCATCAGAGCTCTGATGTTGTAAGAAAACTACAGTGAGGACAGGTAGATAGATAGCATTATTTACTTCCCAGTCTTCCGGTCAGGGAGAACCATGTAGAGCTCTCAAAATTCAGCAAATGATGTGGGACCAGCAGGGATCTGGAAGCTGTTCCATGTCCTCTTCTGCTTGCCCTGCAAGTCTGGCAGTTGGGCATCCAGCCATATATGGCCCAAGGGTGAGATGGGGGATTCTGAAAACTTTCTGACCTGTACCTCTTTTCCATCTGGTCAGTGTTCAACCAACACATAGTCCCTTATTTGGAACTATGGGCCAGACACTCTGCAGGTGTAAATCTGCATAGCACCATTGAAATCAGCTGAGCAGTACCAATTTATACCAGTGTTGGCACCAATACAGCATTTTAAGCTTGTGATCTTTTCTTCCTGAACAATCCCCCTCATCCTCTCTCGTAGGGATATGTTGACAGAACTCACCCTGGATGAGAGCCATGCTTTCTGAAACACGCTTGTGTGTGTCCTGGAAGATAAATGTCAGAGAGTGCTCTATGATGGGTTACCTCAGTGGTTTGCAAACTTGAGGCTGCTCTAATTTACACCAGGGGCTGGTATGGCCCTAGAACAGGGGCTCTCACAACAAATTCAAGGCCACCAACTCTGGCTGGTGGCCACACTGACAATTTTTCTTAAAATACTTAATTAACTTCAGGAAAAACAAATAAATAAGTACTCATCCCACAGTGGTGGCTCCTGCCGCTCCTGTGCTGTGGGGCAGGCTGGACTTGGCTCTCCGCTCCCGGCATTGCAACCTCTGAGGTTACAGACCAGCTCAGGTTTGGCTTTTCCCCTGACTACCAAATTTGTGTGAGTGGAAGTGAGACTCATGGGGCTCATGGGGCTGCAGTGCCACTCACTCAAATGTGGCCTGCCCAGACTCCCGTCATCATGACGGCAGCTGGGCCAAACCTGAGTGCCTCTGGGACCCCAGAGATTAAAGGGCCCGGAGCAGGGAGGCGAGTCCAGCAAGCCCCATGGGACAGGAGCCACAGGAGCTGACACGTGACCCTTTGAAACATTCTGGTGACCCAATTTTGGGTCCTGACCCACGGGTTGAGAAACCCTGGCTTAAATGACACCTTCCACCCCCTCATCTCTGCCCCGAGTGCAGGCACAGACTGATGCAGAATCAGGCCCCAGGACGGTGCCCTCGCCAGAAACATCGGTGGATGATTTCTCTCCGATTGGCATGCGGAGCCCTTCCCCTTACTTACCAAATACAGGGGGAGAGAGCTGGGGGCGGGGGGGCAGAGAGATGGAGAAGGGAAGGGAGGGACAGGTCACTAAAGCAAAGCAGCCTGCTCTCTGATTAACTAGACAGTCATGTCAGTCTTCCAGAGTACCCGCCCCAGCATTAACTAGCACTAGACAAATCTCCATCGTTCCTGCCCTGTGGCCCCAGCTGCTGGAGATCAGATTAATACAATCTCCAAGGTCAGCCTAATTACCTGTTCCTTCTCATTAAAAGAAGAGACAGAGTATCTATTAGAAATCATTAGCTTCTCCTCTCCTCCCTCTTGCTAATGATTTATTAGGTTATTTATTTCCCGTTCCTTTCTCTGCTGAACAGCCGTTTAATTAAAGGCGGCACATTCAGATCCCTGGCTTTCCATGTCTAAGTTGTATTCTCCATGGTGAAATCCCATTTATTAGGAAAAGGAGCGTAGGGAAAGCTGTCAAATGAAACTCAGTCCACTATTGATTTTACAGTTGTCATAAATATAAAGGGAAGGGTAAACCCCTTTGAAATCCCTCCTGGCCAGGGGAAAGCTCCTCTCACCTGTAAAGGGTTAAGAAGCTAAAGGTAACCTCGCTGGCACCTGACCAAAATGACCAATGAGGAGACAAGATACTTTCAAAAGCTGGGAGGAGGGAGAGAAACAAAGGGTCTGTGTCTCTCTGTATGCTGCTCTTGCCAGGGACAGAACAGGAATGGAGTCTTAGAACTTTTAGTAAGTAATCTAGCTAGGTATGTGTTAGATTATGATTTCTTTAAATGGCTGAGAAAAGAATTGTGCTGAATAGAATAACTATTTCTGTCTGTGTATCTTTTTTGTAACTTAAGGTTTTGCCTAGAGGGGTTCTCTATGTTTTTGAATCTAATTACCCTGTAAGATATCTACCATCCTGATTTTACAGGGGGGATTTCTTTATTTCTATTTACTTCTATTTTTTATTAAAAGTCTTCTTGTAAAAAACTGAATGCTTTTTCATTGTTCTCAGATCCAAGGGTTTGGGTCTGTGGTCACCTATGCAAATGGGTGAGGCTTTTTATCCAACATTTCCCAGGAGAGGGGGGGTGCAAGTGTTGGGAGGATTGTTCATTGTTCTTAAGATCCAAGGGTCTGGGTCTGTAGTCACCTAGGCAAATTGGTGAGGCTTTTTACCAAACCTTGTCCAGGAAGTGGGTTGCAAGGTTTTGGGAAGTATTTTGGGGGGAAGGACGCGTCCAAACAGCTCTTCCCCAGTAACCAGTATTAGTTTGGTGGTGGTAGCGGCCAATCCAAGGACAACGGGTGTAATATTTTGTACCTTGGGGAAGTTTTGACCTAAGCTGGTAAAGATAAGCTTAGGAGGTTTTTCATGCAGGTCCCCACATCTGTACCCTAGAGTTCAGAGTGGGGGAGGAACCGTGACAACACTACAAAGTAAGTGCCCATGGCAGAAGCTAGAGCAACAGCCCTGATGGTTGGCGTCATCGATGTACAGAGCACAGGCTTTCAGGGGAAGGATAACTTTGTGGTCAAGGCACTGCTCTACAACTCAGAAACTCTTAATTCCCAGGCCTGCTACTGACTTGCTGTGTGACCTTAAGTAGGTCACTTAATCTCTTTATGTCTCGATTCCCCGATCTGTAACATGGGGACAGTTCTGTACTGTCCATTTGGATTGCCAGCTCTTTGGGGCAGGGTGGATTCTCCTACTACACACAGTGCCTGGTATAACAGGGTCCTGATCGTGGCTGGGATCACACAAAGATCTGTAATTTTTCAGCCAGGTCTAACGTTATCTCATAGGCCCATATAAGACATCTGAGGCCACCCAATAGCAGTCAAGAGGGGACACACTATAATTATGAATTGTAACCAAACGCAACGGGTTGTGACCCTGGTTTAAAACCTGACTATTAATCAACCATACAGCCAATCATTGGGGGTCTTCACCTCTTCACAGGTTTGTCTGGAGCCTGCTCTTTCCTTCACCTGGGTGGGGTGTCCCTGGGATTTTCTCTTGTGTCCTCTGCCCAGCTCTGCACATTAATTTGTACAGGAATTCCCCTGCCAAGCTGTTAACTATACGAATGGGTGATGGAACAATGAGCAGTAAGGCACATCGATTTAGGGTAATGGGACCATGCGCTATTAGCACTACAGATTTACAAATGACCAACCTTGCCAGACAAACTTTTTTTTTTAAAGAGATAGAATTATAAGATCAATGGATGAAAAGCTGACAGTATAATGGGCCCAATTCTGGTCTCACGTCAGTATTATGCCCCTGTAACTGTGGCATTCTCCCACACGCTCACTGACTTCAATAGTGCAGGAACGGAAAGGGACACCCGGGTAGGTGGCAGCAGAATCTCTTGAAAACTTACTCTCGACATTAATGCAGTCTGGCTCTGCTATGAATGACATGGATTGAAAACGGCCAGAAGGATCATAAACCGAGGATGATTAAAGCTAGACTGGACACCACACTGCGGGAAATATACTGTAGGTAACAAGCATGCGTGGATAGCCAAAAATAATTGGAAAAGATTATGAGTAAGTATGATTTCAGTTATTCTGTAGAGTTATTGTGATGGGTCAGTTCAAAAGGTGCCTGTGGTACTTATATAGGCCGCAGGACTGAGCACCTGACAGTCTTCCTGTGCCTCAGTTCCCCATCCATAAAATAGGGACAATCCCCCAGGGGATGAAGACTAAGTGACTTAATCACAATCACACAGAAAGCCTGGGGCAGAGCCAGCAACGGAACCCAGGTCTCCTCAGTTGCAGGCTAGCACCCTAACCACTGCACCAGCCTTGCTATCATTTGTTAGAAATGGTGGAGTTGGGGGGTGGCTTTAAAGGGGTGGAGGGAGACAAGTGGAGGAGTTGGCTGAGATTTTCTCAATCCCTCTTGGTTTGAGGGTCTAGTGTTTGTGACCCCAGTCTGCAACTTGGGGGGTTTATCAGCCTTCACATTGCTTTTGAATGGCCCAGAAACTGCTGTGGCCAAGACTCCTCTATGCCAGGTCAGGAGGCCTTTGTCCTCTCTACATTGGACTGGGGCAATAAGCTCCACATGGGGCTACTCCTCCCGTCCATTCAGAAGCTGAACTTGGGGCAGGGGCCTGTAGCCGGCTTGATACTCTGCGTATCCTACTGTGAACACAGGATACTAGGTTTCAGAGTAACAGCCGGGTTAGTCTGTATTCGCAAAAAGAAAAGGAGTACTTGTGGCACCTTAGAGACTAACCAATTGTGCTGGAAATGGCCCACCTTGATTATCATACACATTTTAAAGAGAGTGGTCGCTTTGGATGGACTATTACCAGCAGGAGAGTGAGTTTGGGGGGGGGGGGGGGCGGAGGGTGAGAAAACCTGGATTTGTGCTGGAAATGGCCCAACTTGATGATCACTTTAGATAAGCTATTACCAGCAGGACAGTGGGGTGGGAGGAGGTATTTTTTCATGCTTTGTGTGTACAAAAGATCTTCTACACTTTCCACAGTATGCATCCGATGAAGTGAGCTGTAGCTCACGAAAGCTTATGCTCAAATAAATTGATTAGTCTCTAAGGTGCCACAAGTCCTCCTTTTCTTTTTACAGGATACTAGTGCTCTGTGATCTGCACGCACTGTCTGTTGGCTGCTGGAGACACACAGCCACACAAATGAAATCAACAAGGGCCCTTGAGCCATATAAAAAAGAGGGGGCTGTTGACAGAGTGTTCTCTGGGACAGCCCCCTACCTCTGTAATGTTCAACACTCCCCCTGCCTCATCCAAAACAGGCTGAAGCTGACCTTCCGCTGGGATGTCTCAGTGGGCATTGGAGGAGGGCTGAGGAGGTAGGGGTGGGAAGGTTAATCGCTATTGGCTTTGCCAGCTGCTGATTAGCACCAGATAAGGTTGCTAGGAGATGGCTTTGTAACACCTCCCTGCCCTGTGGCTAAGATTTTGTCCGGGATGCCCAGGGCACTGAATGAGCCCTCTCTGAGGAGGCGGCTTTGGAGCTAAAGGGCAGCTCGTGTAAACGGATGGGCTAACATTCCAAGGATTCCGTGGAGGAAAACCAAAAGCGCACCCTACAACTAGGAGCACAAGGCCCTGTGCCGTTTGTTCCAGTTCGGGTGGCTCACCCCCAGGATAGGCAGGGGTGGCCGTCTTCTCGGATGCGGAGGGAACATCCACGTCATAGGGACATAGGACTGGATGGGACCTCCAAGGTCCTGGAGTCAAGACAAGCTGCCCTGCAGTGAAGCCTCCTGCGTTGGCGAGTGTCTCCAAGGGATATAATGGCCAGTCAGGGCAAATGGAGCTATTCCGTAGCCAGCCCAGGTGCCAAACTGTAGATGTGCCCCCAAACTCAGTGCTCAGATGTGAAGAAGAGCTCCCAGGAGCCGAAGGAGCCCCAGCATTTCCCCAGCAGAGGCTCAACGCCACCACTTCCTTGCAATGAGACACAGGTTTCTTCCAGCAAAGCCAACGATTTGAGCAGCAGAATGGTTCGGCACTGCCCATTCATACCCCAGCACATGGGATAAGGGAGCAGTACTGCTTTGCATTCACCAAGGGCCGTTCATTGCTTCAGGATTTCCAAGCACATGCTCACAGCACCACTGTTATCATTACACCCATTTTTCACAGGGGGAAATTGAGACGCAGACAGGTTAAGGCCAAGATTTACAAAAGTGACTTGTGATTTTGGGAGCCTCAGTTTTTGGGTGCCCAGCTGGACATGGGATCAGAAAGTGCTGGCCTCCCAGCCAGTGAAAATTGGGCCCCATTAAAGGTGTCTCAAGCATAGGTGCCGACTTCTGCTCACGCCGGTGGGTGCTCAACCCCCCTCTGCTCCTGGCCCCGCCCCGACTCCACCCCTGTCCCACCCCCATTCCAACCCCTTTCCCAAAGTCCCTGCCCCAACTCTGCCCCCTCCCTCCCCCATTCCAACTCCTTCCCCAAATCCCCCCCTTGCCCCGCCTCCTCCCCTGAGCGCACCACGTTTCCGCTCCTCCCCCATCCCTCCTGGAGCTTGCTACGCAACCAAACAACTGTTTGGCGGTGGCAAGCACTGGGAGGTAGGTGGAGGAACGGGAATGCGGCACGCTCAGGGAAGGAGGTGAAGGTGGAGGTGAGGTGGGGTGGGGGTACGGGGAGGGGAGCTTGCCTGCTGGTGGGTGCAGAGCACCCACTAATTTTTCCCCATGGGTGCTCCAGCCCCAGAGCACACACGGAGTTGGTGCCTATGGTCTCAAGTTGGGCACCAAAAACCACAGCTCATGTTAAAAAATCTTGTCTGACGTGACTTACTCTGAGTCACACAGGACTTGACCCAGAGAAGAGCCGAACATCCTTTGCCCTGGGGAGCTGAGAGGCCCTTGTGGTAGAGAAGAGAGAGGTTTCAGTTGTATGGATTATCAAGGGGATTCTTTGGGCAGGCTGCTAAACACAGACAGTTCCTCTGTGGCTCTTTCTTGCTCACAGCCTGTGCTGTGTAGTCACTGTAGTTAGTGTCACAGGCTCTCCCAAAGCACCGGCATGGCCTGCTGATCCCGCTGCAGTCACTGGCCAGACTGCTGGTGCTTTGCTGCCCGCCTTAGACTTCCTACGTCGGGGTGGGCAACCTATGGCACGTATTCCAAAGGCGGCAGGCGAGCTGATTTTCAGTGGTACTCACACTGCCCGGGTCCTGACGACCGGTCCAGGGGGGCTCTGCATTTTAATTTAATTTTAAATGAAGCTTCTTAAACATTTTAAAAACCTTATTTACTTTACATACAACAATAGTTTAGTTATATATTAAAGACTTCTAGAAAGAGACCTTCTAAGAATATTAAAATGTATGACTGGCATGCAAACCTTAAATTAGAGTGAATAAATGAAGACTCGGCACTTCTGAAAGGTTGCCGACCCCTGTCCTACATACACAAATGAACCTCGTTCCCTCACTTGGCGTTTGCAACAGCAGTTGGCCCCGCAGAGGTGCCCAGTTTCTTCGCTCCTGGGGGAAGAGTGCGTGGGGAGGACACAGCAAAATAGGGGCTCTAGTCTTGGGCATTTTTTCTTTTTAAATGCTCAGAGAGGTGCCTGCAATTCATTTGCCCTGCAGTGCAGCCACCGTCCAGCTTAACAGGGAGCCCCTGTTTGTGGCTCTCAGTTCAGGGCTTTCCGACTCAGCAGAGATGGAATTACAGCACCGAAGGGAGCTAGATGAAATAACGATTTCCCTTTGGAATTAATTAACGTGGTGCTAAAGCGGTGTTGAAACAGGCACATCTCTGCATTGAAACGTTCAATATGTCATGCTGGCCCCCGCTGCTGTGCGTCGGGGGGTGTTCAAAACAAATCCAAGCTGATTTAAACCAGGAAAGTGACCACAGCTGGGCTCTAACCCTCCTTCTCAGACATGGGCAAATCAAACAGATCAGTGGTGACAGTACCTGTCTGGCTGCAGAATCTGCTGAATTCAACAGCCCCATACAAAGAGTGAATCACTGGGGCTCCAGGGCAAATAATGGGGACCAGGGATGTCTTCCTATGAAACAGACATCCAAAGCAGAGGGAGGTGGCACTGATCTGTTACTGTGCCAGGCTCTGTGCATACTTAAATGCATTATCCTCCTCATGCTGGTACCTACGGTACCTGTACGGAGGCTTTGTAAGTTACACCAGGTGTTTGGGCTACTGCCAATCGTGGCTTTGTCAGCACATGAAAGATACACGCTTATGCTTCCTTGGTCCTAGTGATGAGCTTGTTATGTGGGCAAAAATATATTATATTATTATTATCTGTATCACAGTAGCACTCAGAAGCCCCAGCCAAGATTGTTCTACTTGCTGAACAGACACAGCGTGAGAGACAGTCCCTGCCCCGAAGCAGTCAAGACAGACAAAGGGTGGGAGGGGAAACAGACACAGAGAGGGGAAATGACTTGGCCAAGGTCACCCAGCAGATCAGTGGCAGAGCCAGGAATTGAATCCAGGTCTCCTGAGGCCCGGTTTAGTGCTCTAGCCACTGGATCCATGCTGCCTAACATAGGGTCCTATGGTGCAATCCTTACTCATGCCCTGTTGAGTTCAATGGGCCTGAGTGAGGGCCGTGCTTGTGAGTACAGGAATGGTAATTATCTTACTTGTAAATCCACTTCAATGTTTCTTCTTTTTACTGCTTTAAGATACCATATAACTTTACTGTCTCTCTAAGGTGGGGGGGGGGGCTATCACTGTAGTATCTAAGCCTCAATACCTTTGTGTAGCGTCTTTCCTACCAACTGCATCCTGAAGCATGTTTTAGAGTTACTGAATACCAGGCAGTGGATGGCATGTGTCAATTAATTATCCTACCTAGCAATTATACCATGCTCCATACTTCCAAAGGGCTGTACAAACATTAACTAGTTAATCTGCATAAGAGCCCTGTAAGGTAAGTAAGGCTCAATGGGGAAACTGAGGCACAAGTGACCTGTTCAAGGCCACACAAGTCATTGCCAGAGCTGGAATTAGGACTCAAGTGCTCCTGGCACCTACTTCTGTGTTCAGAGCACTAAATAGATCGTATTACCTGGCACTCTTCATCCATAGATCTCATGGACCGGTATCATATTACCTGTTTTACAGATGGGGAAACTGGGGCAGAGAGGCTAAGGGTGGGATACACAAAGGTGTTTAAGTGCCTGACTCCCATTGATTTCAATTGGGAGTTAGACACCTAAATACTTTTGTGAATTCCACCCTACGTGACATGCTCAATGTTAGGATATAGATATTCAGGCCTGTCTGTAAAGGCCTATACTCTACGAATTTAGGTGTATTCTTATCACTTGGCTAGTTATAGAGGTATAAAAGAAAGAATCAAAATCACTGTCTGCCGGTGTAAGGTCCTTCTCTTACTGTGACAGTCTGAGGCCCTGTGCTTAGGCTAAGGCCTTTGGCTAAGCAGCAGAGGCAGCCATAAGCTGGGAAGCGAATGGTCAGATCCTCACATTCCAAACTAGTCACATTGAAAGAAGGTGCTATTGGGCTGTTAGGAATACACTCCTGTCCTGATAGTGCCTATCGCCTCCAGAGAAAGGGAAGTGCCTAGAAGATGTAAAAGGAAACTTAGTTTGATAGCATCCTGTCTGGCAACAACTCACTTATCAATAGCTGGGATGTGAAATCCTCATTTCTTTGTTGTTCTATCACTGTAGTCCCCATTTCCCTATTGTTTGTCCGTATAATCTCTGTCTGGTTCTGTGATTGTTTCTGTCTGCTGTAATAATTAATTTTGCTGGGTGTAAACTAATTAAGGTGGTGGGATATAATTGGTTAAATAATCATGTTACAATATCTCTACGTAAAAGAATAAATGGACACAAATCAGATGTCAAGAATTATAACATTCATAAGCCAATCGGAGAACACTTCAATCTCTCTGGTCATGCGATTATAGACATGAAAGTTGCTATATTACAACAAAAAAAACTTCAAATCCAGACTCCAGCGAGAAACTGTTGAATTGGAATTCATTTGCAAATTGGATACAATTATCTTAGGCTTGAATAGAGACTGGGAGTGGCTAAGTCATTATGCAAGGTAACCTATTTCCCCTTGTTTTTTCCTACCCTCCCCCCCCCCCCCCCCCCCCCCGCCCTCCTCAGACGTTCTTGTTAAACCCTGTATTTGTGCTGGAAATGGCCCACCTTGATTATCATACACATTGTAAGGAGAGTGGTCACTTTAGATAAGCTATTACCAGCAGGAGAGTGGGTTTGGGGGGGGGGGGTGAGAAAACCTGGATTTTTGCTGGAAATGGCCCAACTTGATTATCATACACATTGTAAGGAGAGTGATCACTTTAGATAAGCTATTACCAGCAGGAGAGTGGGGTGGGAGGAGGTATTTTTTCATGCTTTGTGTGTATATAAAAAGATCTTCTACACTTTCCATAGTATGCATCCGATTAAGTGAGCTGTAGTTCATGAAAGCTTATGCTCAAATAAATTGGTTAGTCTCTAACGTGCCACAAGTCCTCCTTTTCTTTTTGTGAATACAGACTAACACGGCTGTTACTCTAAACCTATGTTAGGATTGGTTAGTTAAATTTCAGTAAAATGATTGGTTAAGGTATAGCTAAGCAGAACTCAAGTTTTACTATATAGTCTGCAGTCAATCAGGAAGTGGGTGGGTGTGTGGGGGGGAATGGGAACAGGGAATGGGGGTGGGGAAATTGGAATCATGTTTGGCTAAGGGTAGAAATGGGAACAGAGACACAGGTGTAAGGCTCTGTGGTGTCAGAGCTGGGAAGGAGGATACTAAGGAAGGAAACTGGAATCATGCTTGCTGGAAGTTCACCCCAATAAACATTGAATTGTTTGCACATTTGGACTTCGGGTATTGTTGCTCTCTGTTCATGCGAGAAGGACCAGGGAAGTAAGTGGGTGAAGGAATAAGCCCCCTAACACTCAACCACAGAGCATAGGTCAGTGGCAGGGCCCGGAATAAGACTCCTGTTTATTGAGTCCCAGTAGACACAATATTGGGTCTCTAATTACAGAAGACGGGTTGCAAAGACTTTGCATTGTGAATAAATGAATGCAGACGTCAATAGCAGAGAGCAAGCGATGCAAAGAGGACAATGGTCGGTCTCAGGTTTCTAAGGACACTGTCCTAAATGGGCCATCTTGATTATCACTTCAAGAGTTCTTTTTCCCCTGCGGATAATAGCTCCTCTTAATTAATTAGCCTCGTAAAGTTGGTATGTGTATTTCTGCCTTTTCATGTTCTCTGTATGTATAAATATCTTCTTACTATATGTTCCATTCTATGCATCCAATGAAGTGAGCTGTAGCCCACAAAAGCTTATGCTCAAATAAATTTGTTAGTCTCTAAGGTGCCACAAGTCCTCCTTTTCTTTTTGCGGATACAGACTAACACGGCTGCTACTCTGAAGCCTGAATTAGGATGGTTACAACTCAGTACAGCATTGGTGTAAATGAATGGCAACTTTATTTAATCCATCTGACTGGGCTGGACGTTACAGAAAAGCCGCTTTCCCTACACTCCTCTATGGAAATACAATGGGCAAAATTTTCAAAGGAGCCGCCTAAATTGCACACACAAAAATCAGCGAGCGATGCCCCCTCCCCCATGCTGGCACATAAAAACGGAACGTCTGCATGTATAATTGCACAAGTGGGTGGCCGGTTGCACATGCGATTACCTGTTTTGTGCACACTCGTCTGGGGCTGGATGTGCAAACAGGAGCGGGAAGTGTATATTCGGGTGTGCGTGGAAGTGCGATATGCAGGGGAACTTGCCTGAGTTCTCACATCTATCACTGTACGGGTAGGAAAGCGTGCAAAGGAGGAGGTAAAAGCAGCATGTGCCATATGGCCATTACGGAAGAGTGGCCGCAGGCTGCCTAATATCACTGCACTAGCTGGACACAGTGGGGGAGGGCTGGCACCACCCAAAGGCACTGGGGATTTGGATGTTCGTCAGAAAAACTGCCATTGAGAAAGTGGGGGCTCAAATACAACAGAAGGAGGTGAGCACAGGTGATAGTTAATAGTGAGAGAGTGTTATGGTCCTCAACCAGATTATGTACAAGTTTATTATTAATGGGATGCAGTATTTGTATTGCAGTAGCACCTCAGAGCCCCAGTCATGGCCCAGGACCTGATTGTGCTAGGTGCTGTACAAACAGAACACCAAGACAGTTCTTACCATGCCTGGTTAGTATAATTACAGTGGTAACTTGCTCTTATACACCACCATTCATCTGAGGCTGGCAAGGCGTTTTACAAAGGTGACTAGTATTATCTTCCTTCTATTGATGGGGAGAGTGGGGTCCAGTGACTTAATCAAGGTCACACAGCAAGTCAGTGGCAGAGCCGGGACTAGAACACAAGTCCCCCTGTCTCCTAAGCCTGTGCGCTGACCACTAGACAGGATGGCCTCTGTATTACTTATGCCTAGGATGCAGCTGGTGTCATGAAAGTGCATAAAAATGTTGAGTGGGGGGAGCTTGTGGAGTTCAGCTTTGAAGGCTCTTACTGCATGGGAGAGACAAGATGGCTGAGGTAATGTGTGTTATTGGACCAAGGTCTGTCAGTGAGAGAGACAAGCTCGAGAGCTCCACAGAGCTCTTCTTCAGGGCCGGGGCATGTACTCAGAGCGGCACCGCTAAGTACAAGGTGGAACAGGCTGGTTAGCCTAGATCAGGGGTCGGCAACCTTTCAGAAGTGATGTGCTGAGTCTTCATGTATTCACTTTAATTTAAGGTTTGCGTGCCAGTCATACATTTTAATGGTTTTTAGAAGGTCTCTCTCCATAAGTCTTTATATTATATAACTAAACTATTGTCGTATATAAAGTAAACAAGGTTTTCAAAATGTTTAAGAAGCTTCATTTAAAATTAAATTAAAATGCTGATCTTACAACGCCGGCCCACTCAGCCTGTTGCCAGCCTGGGGTTCCGTTCACCTAGGCCAGCAGCGGGCTGAGCGGGGCTGGCGGCCGGGACCCCAGACCGGCAGCGGGGCTGGCGGCCGGGACCCCAGACCGGCAGCGGGGCTGGCGGCCGGGACCCCAGACCGGCAGCGGGGCTGGCGGCCGGGACCCCAGACCGGCAGCGGGGCTGGCGGCCGGGACCCCAGACCGGCAGCGGGCTGAGCGGCTCAGCCTGCTGCCACTCAGCCCGCTGTCGGTCTGGGGTTCCGTCCGCAGGCTCCTGCCAGCCAGGGTCCTGGTTGCCAGCCCCGCTCAGCCCACTTCCGGGCTGGGATCCCGGCCCTGCCCACATAGAGTGGGTACCTACCTTTTCCCTGGTACTAGCCCATTCTCTTCCTCTCTCTCTGCACTGAGCTGAGGGTGGGAGTGCACGGAGCACAGGGCTGGGGGTGAAGGAGCAGGCTGGGGGTTGGGGTGTAGGGTCTGGCCAGGAGCTAGAATGAGGGAGGGGGCTCAGGGTTGGGGTTTGGGTGTGGAGTGCTTACCTGGGCAGCTCCCATCTGGTGTGAGGGATGCAGATGGGAATGTGGGGATGGGGGGGTGCAGGAGCTCCTGTTTGGTGCTCAGGGTGGGGGTGGGAACGTGGGGGGTGCAAGAGTCAGGACATGGGGTGTGAGGGGGCTGGGTATGTGTGGGGGTGCAGGAGTCAGGGCTGGGGGCATGTGAGGGGGCTGCAGGAGTCAGGGCATGGGGTGTGGGGGGCTGGGTATGTGTGGGGGTGCAGGAGTCAGGGCAGGGGGCTGGGGGCATGTGAGGGGGCTGCAGGAGTCAGGGCATGGGGTGTGGGGGGCTGGGTATGGGTGGGGGTACTGGAGTCAGGGCTGGGGTAGTGGGGGAGTGCAGGGCTCAGGGCAGGGGGCTGGGGCATCAGGGGGGTTCAGGGCTCAGGGCAGGGGTGTGTGTGGGGGTGTGTGTAGGGGGGGTGCAGGGCTCAGGGCAGAGGGCTGGGGGTGTGGTCTAGGCTCCTGGGGGTGCTCCCAGCCCCCTGCCCAGAGCGGCCAGGCAGGGGGCTGGAGGGGATATGCCCTGATTCCACCCCCCTTCCCCAAAGCCCTGTCCCCACCTCTTCTCCGCCTCCTCCCCGGAGGAGCAAGCGCTCTGTGGCTCTGCTTCTCCCCCTCCCTCGCAAGGGCCATCAGCTGATCGGTGGCAGGGAGGGAGAGGAGGAGGGGCAGGAACGCAGCACTGCTGGGGGAAGAGGCTGGGGAGGGGGGAGCTTGCCTGCCCTGCAGCAGCAGCCGGCGCAGGGCGATGTGGGGGGGGGGCGCAGAGAAGAGCGGGCCGGGGGGGCCAGGATTTTTAATGGCACGCTGCTGCCTGCGGGGTCCCGGCCTGGGTTCGGCAGTGGGCTGAGCAGGGCCGGTGGCTGGGACCTGGCAGGCAGCAGCGTGCCATTAGAAATTGGCTCGCGTGCCGTCTTTGGCACCCATGGGAGAGCTCTGGCAAGCTCAGGATCAGTCCTTAGTTTATTGCAGGTTGGAATGAGGTGAGCGGGCAGACGGGGGGAAGGAGTGGGTCTATCCCCACTCCCTTGAAGTTCCTGTAGCTTAATTTGGTGCAGTGCATGTATATGATTGCCATGGGACATTCCTGATCATTCTCCCTACCCCCACCACTCCCTATTTAGGATAAAGAGCGAGCCTATTAACCAGGAGGAATCACTCTATTGACAGCAGATTAGGTCAATGACTGCCTATGTGTAACCCTTCTGCCCGTCAGAGTTGGTAGCAACAAGGGCCGGGTTCAATATCTAGGGGTTCCATTCCAATAACACAATGCAAACCGGCTCAAGCCCCCACCCAGTGACCTGGGACAAATATATACCACCCCCGCTGGGCGCCTCCAAGAGGCAACACTTCCCCTCTCGCAAGCACATAGTCTGAGTGTAGCAAAAAGCCTTTTAATAACAGAGAGAAACAATGTGGCATTATGTTGGGGAAACACCACCAACAGGATTCGTAACACAACCCATGAGCAAAAAAAAAACCACCCCAAGCAAACTGGGGCATGTCCTTTCCCTTTGGTTCTTGAGTCCAGCAACCCCAAATCACCCAAAGTCCCAAAAGTCCAATGACCCAAAAGTCTCTGTCCCTGGTCAGGGCAGCCCCAGAGTTCGAAAGTTTATCAGCAGAGCTTTACCTCCCAACCTGGGTGGAGATGGGGTGGGGGGGGGGGAGAGGTAAGGGGCACCTTACATGATCTGAAGCTGACTGCCCCACAGCTCCATAGGCCTTCGCTCTGCCAGCCGCCCCATGAACTGCTTCGCTCCGCTCCGCTGCTCCACCAGCCGGTCCACAAACTGCTCCGCTCCACGTCCCACAAGCAGCTCCCACCGTCCTAGGAACTGCTCCACCAGCCTGTCCACAAGGCACTCCAGCTGTCCCACAAACTGCTCCACAATACAGCTTCAGGCTCCCCCACTACTTAACACAACGCTCAGTGATTTCAGCTCTTAGCCAGTTCAGCTCTTTGGTGAGTTCAGCTTGTAGTAGGGGAGCCTCAGTGCTGGTGCACTGTTAGCCCAAAGTGAGCTCAGCAGCCTGTAACTAGACTTCTAATAGAATCAAAATTAGCTCTGATATTCCACAGTGGAGAGAGGAGGATGAAGTGCCATTAGTATGTAAGGCCCTCACCTAGGGGCCCATACCACCAAGTATTAATATTTGTCTCCAGCCTCTCTCCAGTCACAGAGTTTTAAAACCCATGACCCTTGCTTAGTGAGTGCTACTTAGTTGATGGTGAGTCCCTCCATCATAACAAAAGGCCACGTACAGTTCCAAGCACAGTTCCCATAATCAGGGTAATAACAATTTATTCTTCCTGCCCCAATAACAGAGACACTGGGGATCCCACAGCAGCCAAAGTGACCATTTGGGCAGCTATGGCCTCATTCTAGGCGGGGTGGGTATGCCTATGCAAATGAGATCAGCCCCTGAAGTTCTTTTCCACAATTTGCCACATCTCACCACCAGATGTCAGGGTGGAGCTCATTCTGACACTGCTTACATCTGTAACCACATAGAGCAGTGGTTCTCAACCAGGGGTCCGGGGCAGGTTTCAGGGGGGCTGCCAAGCATGGCTGGCATTAGACTCACTCGGGCCCAGGGCAGAAATCCGAAGTCCAGCCATGCAGGACTGCAGCCCAGGGCCCCAGGCCCCACCACGGAGGGCTGAAGCCAAAGCCTGAGCAACTTAGCTTCGCAGTGCCCCTATGGTGTAGGGCCCCAGACAACTGTCCTCCTTGCTGCCCCCTAACACCAGCCTGGCTTTCATATGCAGAAGAACTGTTGTTGTGGCACAGGTGGACCATGGAGTTTTTATAGCATGTTGGGGGGGCTTCAGAAACAGAAAGGTTGAGAACCCCTGACACAGAGGGTACGTCTACACTGGAGCTGGGAGTGTGCTTCCCAGCGTGGGTAGACAGCCAGGCACTAGCTCTGCTTACACTAGCTTGTTAACAATAGCAGGGTAGCCGGGGTAGCAAAGGCAGCAGCTCAGGCTACTTGCTTGAGGCTCTGAGCAGAAACCCATCTAGGACCCCTTTAGGTACAAACTTGGGCAGCTAGCCCAAGCCCCTGACCGGGCTACCCCCGGCTACACTGCTGTCTTTAGCAAACTGGCTTGAGCAGAGCTCACGCACGTCTGCGTACCCATGCTGCAAAGCATGCTCCCAGTTGCAGTGTAGACGTACCCTGAGATGCAACGGGATCACTTCTGTTGATATAAATAGAAGATTACTCAGGAGGCGGGTGGGTCAGGAGAACTCAGATTCCAATAGTGAAACTATTTCCCTAAGTTAAGTATCCTCACACCTTCTTGTCAACTGTCCAAATGGGCCATCTTGATTATCACTACAAAAGTTTTTTTCTCCTGCTGATAATCGCTCATCTTAACTAATTAGCCTCTTACAGCTTGCATGGCAACTTCCACCTTCTCTGTGTGTGTGTAAATATATATACACACACACACACACATATCTTCTTACGATATGTTCCATTCTATGCATCCAATGAAGTGGGCTGTAGCTCTCGAAAGCTTATGCGCCAATAAATTGGTTAGTCTCTAAGGTGCCACAAGTCCTCCTGTTCTTTTTGCAGATACAGACTAACATGGCTGTTCCTCTGAACCCTTATTAACTGGCAGCCTTTTCCTTTTCTGTGTGTAATTGGCTGCCCTGCGTTCCCAGGGTAACTTGCATCTGGTGCTGAGTGCTTGGGAGAAGAGGAGATCCCAGAGTCAGATATCTTTAGTGAGGCTGATAAATGATGCCTGCCTGGTCCCAGTCTGTGCCTGGCTTTAGAGCATTATCATTAACGCACCGAGAGCTGGGAGTTCAGCCCGTTAGTGTGTGACTGGAACCCAGGGGCAGGTCCAATGGTAGGTAACATGCTCAACGTCTCATTTGTGTGTGTGGGGGGGTGGGGAATGTGGTGCTGGGGAAAGGGACCCAGCCCTGAAGACCAAGGGCTCCTGCGTCTCCACAGATGAGATGGACAGCAGCAGTACAAGCTTCTCTGCTCACCCCACACAGTGCCTCCTCACAATGCCTCAGCCCTGGCCAGCTCTAGGGGCAAGTGGGGCCCATTCAGTCCTTGCCTCTCCAAAGAGACCGCTAACGAGGGGCCGGTTCTGGGAGTGGGGAGATTGCCCTGCAAGTGGCCACCAAAGCACCATTAAATGGTAGCCATTTTCAGTCCACCCTCAGCAGGGCTGGATTTGAGTTTCTTGGTCCTCCATCTTCTCCCAAGCCCCAGCATTTCACAGTGCAATGGCTTGTTGGAGGGTTTGTACCCTGTTCCAGGGGGTCACTCCGCACAACACCCATAGCATCCTTGAGGAGCTGTGCCTTTGCCCACAACACAGTCACTGACACTGCAGAAGAAACGGGTAGACACCTGACAACAGGGTGCTAAGGGAAGGCCTGGGAGGGACAACCTCTCTGGGCCTCAGTTTCTTGCCGGTCACTGTTCCCACAGGAAGTGAGACACTGCGTGCTCTGGTTTCCTGCTGCGTGCTCATCGGTCACCTCCAGCAATGCCTGACCTGGTACCTGGACATCAGCCCCTCCAGCTCCCCGTGACAGCAGGTGCCAACACCCCCTGAGGTCACACATCCAGGCCTGGCTCTCCTCTGCCTTGCACCACATCAGAACGGTAGCAGTTTAGACCATGTTCCACAAATGTAAATGATGGCACAAGGGGCAAAGCTAGGGGGACTCAGGCCCTCGGACTCCAGAAATGCAGGCTTCTCCTGGCATACATTGTGTGAGTCCTGCTGCTGGGAGCTCTTTTCTATGCCGCAGCTGCAAATCACGCCCCCCCCCCCATGGACCCACCCCAGCTTGATCAGCTGATGAACCAAACACCTGTGCACTAAATGCACACAGCTGTGTGGTTGCATTTATTGAGCCAGTTCCAGCCACAATGGAAACAGATTCCCTTATAGGGAGATAGGAGAGAGGCCTAGCTCCTCAAAGGTATTTAGGCACCTAACTTCCATCACAGTGAGTGGAAGTTAGTTAGGTGCCTAAATACCTTTGAGGATTTGGGCCAGAGTAACCCAGAAAGAGACCTTGGCAAACCTGAGACCCAGCCTCTGCCGTTTCCTGTCTCGTGGCTCTCCTTGATCTTGCTTCAGTTTTTCTTTTCCCTTTAGCTCCATCTGCTCTGCCTCCTCTGACATGGTTAATTTGCTGCTGCCTTCGTGCGTGAGCTTGGGCGAGGCACAGCCCCTCTTTGTGCCTCAGTTTCCCCACTGTTAAAATGGGAACGCTGGCCCTGTGAAGCTCCTTGCCTCATTCAGAGGGAAAGCACTGTAAGTGCAAAGTATTAGGGGGAACCGAGGCACAATGTGGAGTCAGATCACGACGGCCATGCCCTCCAGCACCGTCAGATCTGGAACCTGAATCTTAGTTACACCCAGGATGCCCTATGCTGCTCCAGCCGTGCAAAGGGGACAGAGAGGCCCCCCCCCCCGAGAATATTCCTGCACGTGGGACCTCTCGCCCTAGAATGTCAGGGCAGGAGAGGAACAAGGCAGGCTACACATGGACTGCGGGGCAGGGCTGGATCACATTATGCTAGGCCTATTCTCAGTGTCCCCAAGCCCAAAGAGAGTCGTGGGAGGCAGTAGCCCTGAGTTTGCTGTAACTTGCACCAGTGACCCAGCTGGCCCCCATATGCCCCCGCTGTGAGAAGTGCAATGGTGGATTATAGCATCCTTTTCCCCACGCCCTCAATTTTTGCCCCAAGTGTTGGGAGGAAGTAACTGAGAATTAGGCTCCTGGTGTTTTGATTTGGCCCACTACAGAGAAAGGGACCAAGGAGTGGATCCTCAAAGGTGCCTAACTCCTATAGAAATCAATGGGAGCTAAGTCACCTAAATCACTTTGAAGATCTGATTGCAAATGGGGAAATTCTGCTCCTATTCTGGATTCCCAAGCTCCTCTCCAGAGCCTGAGTGCCTCTGGGCTTGGCATTGGGCCTGTCTCTGATTGAGTTTAGTATTATTTTGTCACTAACTAGCACAGAGCTCCTCCAGCCAGGGATGCGGACTTGGCTGCTTGCGGTGAAGGAAGAGGAATAAAAACAAAGAGGGAAATGAATTCACAGTCCCTGACAGCGCACCCATGAGCCCGCGCCGTGTGCAGCTTGCATCTCTGCAGCTGTGCGCACAGCCTCGCTTATTAAAGACTAAGCAGAAAGCACTACCGTGGTTTAGCAGAGCTGAGTTCAAGCCACAACACCGGGAGCCGGCTCTCAAACATCTTTTACATCTGCAGGGAAGTGTTGGGTCAGTTGCAAAGAAGAGGGGGATCAGGTGCAAAACTCATCATCTCCAGATTCTACATTTCCTCCCCTAGGCTCAGGCTTCAGATTTCAGGTGTCCCCGAACATTTGTGGGCGTTTGGATCCTGGGGGGTTGGGCTGGGTTCATCTTGAGCTCAGGGGCTTCATCTCAATTTTAGGCTGCAGTGGCCAACCACTGTACCCTTAATATAGTCAGGGTAAGCGGCCATAAGTCATGATTTGCCCCCATGAACCTTACTGCGGTTTCAAGCACGGTTAAGCTGCACCACTGCAAATGGCTTTGCCTGTCTATTCTAGTGGTTGGACTGGGTGCAGTTACACTAGTACCAGGCCACTGCTGGCTGAACCAGGGTAAGTCCTCCGTGCAGAGAGGCCTAACTGGTGAGATAGTTGCCATTGCATCTGTCCAGGAGCTGGAGAGCCAGACCATAATTAGATCATTGAGGGGAAAAGAGTGTCTCCGCCCCAGAAAATGAAAGAGAAGCCAGCCCAACCCACACGTCTCCTTCCAAGAGTGGCACACACCCCTCTGTGTCACGGGATGTTTACAGAGCTCCAAGGGGGAAGAGGTTTGCAGAAAATGACTGTCCTTTCCTGTGCGTGTTAATGCAGAAGCGGTGTGTGGGCGACGGACAATTATGCTGACTGAGGAAAATGTTCTACTCGTGAAGTCTAATCAGGCTGTGAGATAGTCTCCTAAGCGAGGGGGCCTTCACCACTTGATGCAAGACAGTTAAATAGGATGGGACAATCCTGAAGCTGAGAGGTCTGAACTAGATGGACTATCCAGTGGCTTCCTGTGTGACCCGAGGCACATTGCCCATTTCTAATGGCACTTGGGTGTAAAAATACCCTTAGGTAGCATTGCAAATCTCAGTCCTAATCTCTCTGTGCCTCAGTCCCCTATCTGCAAAACAGGGCTACTACAACTTCCTTTCTCCCCCACTCTGCCTGTCCGTGCAGATGGCCAGCTCCTTGGGGCAGGGACTGTCTCTGACTGTATGCACGCACAGCACCCAGCGCAAGGAGGCCATGAGCTCAGCCAGGGCTTTTAAGCACGGCCATGCTCCAAGCTAAAGAATGATAAGAGGCATAAAGAAAGGTGCCCCAGGTGCCTGTCTTGCTGTTATCTTCTCTGTGAATGTTGGTTTATGCTTTTCTGAGGGTTCTTCTCAAGGGGGATACCGGGCGTATGAAGAGTGAGCACTGAGCAGGCAGATGCAATAGAGGGCTGTTCTGTGCAGCCGGGTGGCAAGGAGGGGAAAGCAGCAAAATACGAAGGTAGCCAGGACGCGGTGGGCAAGCTTAACTTTCGTCATTTTGGCCATCACCAGGAACGGCAGAGCGAACACACGAGTCATTCCACTTTGAGCTAAAGGACTAACCCCCAGAGCCAGCAAGCAACCGAGAGGCCTAACTTGCACTGAAATCAATGGCAGTGAGGCACCTAGATTAGGGTGACCAGACAGCAAATGTGAAAAACTGGAACAGAGGGTGAGGGGGAGTGTGTGTGGGGGGCGGCGGGGGGGTAAGAGGAGCCTATATAAGAAAAAGACCCCAAAATTGGGACTGTCCCTATAAAATCGGGACATCTGGTCACCTTAGCCTAGATGCCTTTGTGGTTTCGAGCCAAGTCCATTAGCTGGGGGGTGTAGCAAACTCCCATCTGCTGCGGCTCTGACTCAGCACACATTGAACAGTAATGAAACTTGTGATGCAGGACTGGAGAGGATAAGTCCACCACATGTGTCCCAACAGCATGGAAGCAAGTACAAAGCAATAGCTCAGCCAGCCTGCCCCCAGCTGGGCCCCTTGCCTGCCCGACTCCAGCCAACCTCCTCCCCTTCACCTGGCCCCTCCTCCCCACTCCAGCCAGCCTGCCCCCAGCCAGGCCCCTTGCACCCAGCTCTGGCCAGACCCCCAGCTAGGCCTCCATGTGCACCCACAGCTCGGCCTACATGAGTAAACTCACAGATTGTCGGGACCTGTGCTATGCCCCGGCCTTTAAGCAGTCCCTTGGGAGGATCCTTTCAGTGTGCCAGACGGCCCAGGGGTCACAGCCTGCTCCAGGAGGTAGCCACCCTGCCTTAGCACCTCCGAGACTGAGCCATGGGACCAGCACTCCTGTTTCTCACTGGGAGCTCTGCCCAGTGAGTCCAACTTCTATTTGGAGACCTTTTCTCCCTTCAGGGATCAATGCACATCAGCAAGTATCTGCAGCGACCCCCTGCAGCCCTTTCAGACCACAGCAGGGTTTATGAGTCAGCTGGAACCCAGCAACAGGGAGCCCTTCGGTGCCCAAGGCCAGCAAGGGCTTCCTTGAGTCGCGCTCTTGGAGGAACCCTCTTTGCTTCCTTTCTCTGTCTCAGTCCCTTTTTTCTTCTCCCGGGCAAGAGACCATGTCTGAGCTCAGTTCTTATCACCGCCTCCTGTCACCTCTTCCCATTGTCCTCCTGTTGCATGCTGGTTTCACAGGTCCAGCCTGCTTGGGTCCCCCCATCCCCACATTTAAAGGGTTTCTATTGTCTCTGTGGGGTCTTTCACTAAGATAGGCTGGCTCCAGCCAATCCTTACTGGCCCATTCATAGCACCCCAGACAGCTAGGTGACAAAACACCTCCTGTCTCCTGCTTTGCCCCAGGAGCCGCATTTTAACCCTTCCACACCCATTGGGTAGCAATACCAACGGGATAGGTACAGAGTCATAAAGAGAGTTCATAAAAATAGCACAGCCCACTAACAAGATGTGCAACCCTCTAGTCCCCCACCCCGTGTACTGTTGGAGGGAGCCAGATTCTGAATCCCCAGGGCAGCGTCTGATCTGGCCAAAAGACCTGGGCTCTCCCTTGTCCTTGGAGAAGGCCTATTGGTATTCAGAAACCAACGAGTCTTCTCTCCCCAGGTATCCCATAAGCCAGCTGGGAACTGAACAATGAGACGGCTGCATTAAAAGAAAACGAGCAGCCTCACCCATAAAGACACTCTGCGTTGCTGTTACATCCAGCAGCTCCCAGGTGAGCAACCTGCGTGCTAATCTACAGTCTTACCTTCCTGCTGCGCTGTATGCAAATCTCGTGGTGACTGTAACGCTCCAGAAAAGTTCCAGATTCACAGCCCTGCACACAAGCTCTTGGTTTAATCTACAGCACACCTACAGTCTGTGCCAGCTTCCCTGCTCTGCCAAGGTGCCTCATCTCCGGCCTGGAAGGAGCACTCAAAGGGAGACAGCACGACCCAGCTGTTGGGTTCCAAGGCATGCAATCAACTCCAGCTCTGGCTTTGAGTCACACACACTCTGGGCAAGTGACTTTGCCTCTCTTTGACTCGGTTTCCCTGCTCTGTAAAATGAGATTAATGAGGCTTGCCCATCTTTGGCAAGTGCCTGGGAAATACAGCTGAAAAACAGCAGCCATTATTAAGAGAGAGTGTATTCCAGCTCTCCAGCGCAGCCCAGCCATGGCCTCCTGCTTTGACAACAAAGACATCACTTGGGGTGGTGATGGCTCTTGTGATATAGACGTTTGTCCACTGGGAACTATCTATCAAAAGTAACAGCTCCTTGTGTCCGTAATGCCTGAACCCCTCACAATCGTCAACCTCCTCACAACACCCCTGTAGGCAGGGCCGTGATAGTATCCCCATTCACCAGCTAGTGCACAGGGAGGCTAAGGGACTTAACCAAGGCCACACAGGAAGTCTGGAATAGGGAACTGGACCCAAGGTTCTCAGATTCTAGGTCAGTGCCCCAAAAACTAGACCAGTGGTTCTCAAAAGGAGGGGCCATGGAGGAATGTTTCGGGGGACGTAGTGGTGCCCATGCCAGCCCCCACAGAGGGAGGAGAGAAGAAGTGACACCCAGCACTGCTCCAGCCCGAGTCCTGGCCCCAGCTCTGCGCTCCCCCCCATACACAGCTGCGGCCCCAGCTCCTGGCTCCCAGCCCAGCTGTGGCTCTGGCCTCAGCCCTCCCTGTCTATGCCCCTCCTCCTTCCAGAGACATGGCCCTGCTCCTGGCCAGGCACCTGGGGGCGGGGGCACAGACAGGGGTAAGGGGGTGATGTGACAAGTTTGGGGACCACTGCACAAGACCATCCTTGACCTCTTAATGGGCCCGAACCCAGCTCTTTCAGGTTCTAGGCCAGTACCCCAAACACTGGGCCATTCTTGACCTCTTAATGGGGTCCATGCCCCAACCACTGGCTTATCTTTGTACTCTCAGTGGCCCAAGACCACCAACTCGTATTTCCCTGGGCAATGTACAGTGAGCAGCTGGTAAATACCACCAATCACGGCCACATCCAAACCAGTGACCTACGCCTGATGTGTGTCTCATTGCCAATTCCCTGAGTCTGTCTGGGCTACTCCTTGATTTACAGTCTTGTCCAAAGCTGACTGAAATCAATACGCGTCTTTCCATTGATTTCAATGGCCTTTGGATCAGACCCTTGGCAAGTGAAATGCTTCTTCCCAAGCCAGGTGGCAAGAAGAGGACACCATTCATGAAGCAGGCCCTGTACAGAGCCATCATCAGAAAGGGCTTTGGGAGGAAAAAGCAGCCACTCCACTCGTTTACTTTAACCTCCAATGAAGTGACACAGTTCAAAGCCAGGAGGAAAATGAGGTTAATGATCTCTTAGAAATGTAGGTTAGAATTCCCAGCACAGTCCAACTCAATTACCAGAAAGTGCCTCATCACACATCTACTGCTAACGAGGAAGCCACAGGGGGCCAGAGCTGGTGCTTTAGCAGGCCGAGGTAGTGGTCTGGGGCGTTTAAGATCACAGTGGCGGGATGATTTCTGTAAGGAAATTCGTAATTCCGTCCCTTTGTTTGCTAAAGGCCAAATTAAGCTCCCAGAGCCCTAGAGCAAGGAAAGTTTGCAGGCAGTCCCTGGTGTGCAAATGCATGGGGCAGACATTGTCTGAACAGAGCACAAGGGATGGGAGGAGGCTGGCTAGTACCATCAGCAGCACTCTGAGCCCCAGGGGAGGCCTGTCTGAACAGGGAAGCAGCACAGTCTAGTCCATAGAACACTAGACTGGGACTCAGGAGACCTGGGAACTATTAGCTCTGCCACTGACCAAGTGTTTGATCTTGGGCAAATCAATTTGCCTCAACTTCCCTGCCCATCTTTTGTAATTTAGATTGAAAAGCAGGGACTCTATGTACGTACAGCATCTAGCACCGCAGGTTCCAGATTGCAGTTGAGGCCTCTAGGTGCTACTATAATGCAAATAAGTCATATTCTTGCTTGGAGTAGATGAGATATCAGCCTGTGGGAGGCTCAAAGTTATTTTGACTCATGCAAGACATGTGTGCAAGATGTACTGGGGCTTCAGAGGCAGAGGCAGTGCTTACGGGATGACTTCCATAGATTCTATGGCCAGAAGGGACCACTGTGATCAGCTAGTCTGACCTCCTGTGTGACACAGGCCACACAACTTCCCCAGCATAATTCCGAGAGATTATTTAGAAAAAAAATCTAATTTTCATTTAAATATGGTCAGTGTTCAGCATGTACCACAACCCCAGGTAAATTTTTCCAATGGTTCATTACTCTAACCGTTAAAAAGTAGAATGTGTCTCGCTTCAATTTCCAGCTATTGGACCATGTTAGACCTTTCTCTGCTAGATTGAAGAGACCATTACTAAATATTTGTTCCCTCTGGAGGTACCTATAGACTGTAATCAAGTCACCCCTTAACCTGCTCTTTGCTAAGCTAAATAGACTCAAGGGGCTCAATTGCTATAAGGCAGGCTTTCTAATCTTTTAATCATTCTTGTGGCTCTTCTCTGAACTTTCTCCCATTTATCAACATCCTTCCTGAACCATGGACACCAGAACTGACACTGGAGTCCAGCAGCTGTTAAACCAGGGCCAAATACAGGGGTAAAATAACCTCTCTGCTCCGACTCGAGATTCCCCTGTTTAGGCATCCCAGGGTTGCTTAACCTCTTTTGGCCACAGCGTCCCAGGGGGAGCTCACGTTCAACTGATTATCCACCCTGACCCCCATATCTTTTCAGAGTCACTGCTTTCAAACAGAGGCCCCCAGGCCTGTGTGTTCCAGTTTATCATGTATATGCTGGTCCAACAGAAAGGTAGAATGGGATCAAATATTCTACCTTGGCTGCATTTAATGGCATTTCTAATTATTTATCCACTCTCCAATTGTACAGCACAGTCTGGGATGATTTCTGCCGCTCAAGTTTAGTAGATGATTGGTTCATAAGTAGAGAGTACTGCAGTGTAATATTTAGAAAGCGGCTCCTATGAATAGAAAAAATTAAAGCGGATGGGTATTTTGAGAAACCCATGGTCACCCAGGAACTTTAGCATAATCTTTCTGCCATATCCCATGGCCACTCACACCCCGCAATAGAACTCTGATCTTTCTGCTCAAAAAAGCTCAGACCCCTATTGAGAACGTGTGTACTGTTCCTTTAAATCTGCGGAAGGAAGAGTTTGGGGGAAGGTTCGAGGAAGAATCTGCACAGTGAAGCACAAAGTGAAACAGAGTGGCATTAGGGATGGTAGTTTTCACCTCTCTGCAATAGGGTTCCTTGTTCAGTGGCAGAAGAAAGCATCTCTCTCCACCTTTTCTCCACCATTGGCACAGGCCCCCTAGCCACTTGAATTGTTATAGCAGAGCAGAGGCTAAGATACAAACTTGATCTGTTCTGATTCAGTCCTGTAGAGGGCAGTGGTACACACACCTTCTGCAGAATTCAATAGTTTCATTCAAGCGAAGGGGAATACCATTTCTTCATTGAAGTTCTACTCTATATAATAGAATCCCCTTCACAAAATGTGGCTCCAAGAAAGCTGCTCCTTCTCCGAAAGATGACACAGCTGCTAAGTAGGAAAAGGCTTGAAAAAGCTTTCAGGAAAGGAACAGAAACCTTAAGTAAAGCCCACAGGGAGTGCCAGAAGGAACAGATCTGCCATGTGTCATTTGCAAAGGTAGAACGAATGGCCCGCTCCAAGGGGTTGCAGTGCTTTCTCAGCTCCCACTGGTTTCAACGAGACTCAGTCCCTGGGTCCAACAAACATCAGTGATCAACAACACAGCACAACTTTCTGCCCTGGACAGAGTGAGTCAGAGCTTTCCACTATGAGTGAACGACTGACTGTGAACAACTCAGCTGGAAACAAAATGCACAATGGAATGGAAATTACAGAGCAAAGCTTATTTTTTAAAAGTCTAAATCATAATCTGATGTTTGCAGCAGAGCGTATGTGCCTGAGCATGCTTAGAGCTGACAACTGGGGAAAATGACCTCTGTTAACTGGTTAGAGCAGCGGTGTCCAATACGTTCGCCACTAGCCACATGTGGCTAATAGGCTATTGAATTTGTGGCTAATGCATGTGGCTTTTTTATAATGTGGCTAATAAGAAACATTCAAAACCACAAGTGTGGCTATCAGTGTGGCTAGCATCAAATTTCTATTGGACACTGCTGGGTTAGAGGATATAAGGGCTTTGGGGCATCGAAGGGACATCCCTTAAAATAAGAGATGAATGGCTATGCTGGCAAGAAAGGTGTCTGGGCCCCTTCTCATGGAGAATGTAAAAACTAGCTGAGCCCTGGGACCCAGGAGAACTGACACACTCACTACCTGCAGTGTGCTGTAGAGGGACAGGATTGCATGAGGAGATTGCCTACAATACCTACATCTGTGACTGCTAGAAGCAAATATCTCCAACAGCCAGCGAGGAGGACCGAGTTACTACAGAGAATTATTTCCCAGGTGTCTGCCTGGGGAGGCGTTGCCCATATGCTCAGGGTCTAAGTAATCACCATATTTGGAGTCAGGAATATTGCCCCCAGGTCAGATTGGTAGAGACCCTGGGTTTTTTGCCTTCCTCTGCAACATTGGTCATTTGCTGGTATGAACTAGCAACTTGCTGGTGAATGGTGGATTTTCTGTAAAAAGAAGTCTTTAAATCATGTCAGAAGTTCTGGGTCTATTGCAACAGTGGATGAGGGAGGTTCTGGGGCCTGAGATGTGCAGGAGGTCAGAGCAGATGATCACAGTAGTTCCTGCTGGCCTTAAATTCTAGGAGGATCCACTTTCTGCTGCAAGCTAGAAAAATGGCACTAAACTGAAAGCAGAGATTCCAAGCGGGCGTAACGAACGGTCAAGACAGTAGCAATGCTGCCACTTTTGCTAACCTCCCGCTAACCTAAATATCCTTGTGTCCCAGTTCCTCCCCCACGCTGAACTCTAGGGTACAGATGTGGGGACCTGCATGAAAAACCCCCCTAAGCTTATTTTTACCAGCTTAGGTTAAAACTTCCCCAAGGTACAAACTATTTTACCTTTTGCCCCTGGACTTTATTGCTGCCACCACCAAGCGTCTAACAAAATATAACCGGGAAAGAGCCCGCTTGGAAACGTGTTTCCCTCCCAAAATCCTCCCAAACCCTACACCCCCTTTCCTGGGGAAGGCTTGATAAAAATCCTCACCAATTTGCATAGGTGAACACAGACCCAAACCCTTGGATCTTAAGAACAAGGAAAAAGCAATCAGGTTCTTAAAAGAAGAATTTTAATTGAAGAAAAAGTAAAAGAATCACCTCTGTAAAATCAGGATGGTAAATACCTGACAGGGTAATCAGATTCAAAACATAGAGAATCCCTCTAGGCAAAACTTTAAGTTACAAAAAGACACAAAAACCAGAATATCCATTCCATTCAGCACAACATATTTTATCAGCCATTTAAACAAAACAGAATCTAACTCATATCTAACTAGATTGCTTATTAACCCTTTACAGGAGTTCTGACCTGCATTCCTGCTCTGGTCCCGGCAAAAGCATCGCACACAGACAGAGAGAACCTTTTGTTTCCTCCCCCTCCAGCTTTGAAAGTATCTTGTTTCCTCATTGGTCATTTTGGTCAGGTGCCAGCAAGGTTATCTTAGCTTCTTAACCCTTTACAGGTGAAAGGGTTTTTCCTCTGGCCAGGAGGGATTTAAAAGGTGTTTACCCTTCCCTTTATATTTATGACACCTTGCGTTGGAGTCAAAGTCGGAGGTTTTCCTGTTTCTAAAAATGCTTCCCTTCTCTACGTAAAGCAGCCATCTTGTTGCCTCATGCAAGTCTACAGTTTAACTGGTCGTGATATATTGTTCAAATACCGGGGCACCCAACACACAGTCTTTATTAGAATAACTGCATCAGCTCCTACACTTTGTATCGTGTAATTAGGTTGTAAGCTCTTCACGGCCGGATCTTTTCCCACTATCTGCCTGTAATACACAGTATTAAAGTGCCAGCAGTTTCACGCACTGAATATTACTGCCTCTTAGTATTGTAAAAGATCTAAGTCAGCATAAGCTAGTTCCTTAAGCAGGAGTATTTGTAGCACAGTGAAGGTGTCAAGTTACAGTAGAGACAATCTATATTGGAGCGGCAAACTCTTCGGCCTGAGGGCCACATCAGGTTTCCAAAATTGTAGGGAGGGGCGGGTAGGGGAGGCTGTGCCTCCCCAAACAGCCAGGTGTGGCCCAGCCCCTGACCTACTGCTTCTTGCCCGCTGATGGCCCTCCCAGGACTCCTGCCCCATCCAACCCCCCCCCTTCCCTGTCCCCTGATGGCCCCCCCAGGACTCCTGCCCCATCCACCACCCCCTGACCGCCCCCGGACCCACCTGTGGCCCCATCCAACCCTTCCTCTCATTCCTGACTGGCCCCCAGGACCCCCGCCCCCATTCAATCCCCCCATTCCCCGCCCTCTGACCGCTCTGACCCCTATCCACACCCCCACCCCCTCAAACTCCCCTGCCCTCTATCCAACCCCACCCCCCCGCTCCCTGCTCCCTTACTGCGCTGCCTGGAGCGCCGGTGGCTGGCGACGTTACAGCTCCACCGCCCGGCTGGAGCCGGCCACGCACCGTGCAGCGCAGAGCACCGGGTCAGGCCAGGCTCTGCAGCTGCGGGGGGAGGGGGAACAGCGGGGGAGAGGCCAGGGGACTAGCTTCCCGGGCCAGGAGGGTCACATGGGCCGGATGTGGCCCACGGGCCGTAGTTTGCCCACCTCTGGTCTCTATGATGTTCTTCAGGACACATCCATTCGTAGCTGTGTGGGACACTGATATTTAAAGTGACACAGTGGCTCTCATTCAGATAGCCTTGCCCACAGTGTTTACATAAAATAGCTCCACTGGCCCCATTCACAGGTGAAAGCTAAGTTGGGTGCTGCTGCAAACACCAGAGAGGGCAGAAAAATGCAAAGGGAGAGAGGCCAGCCTGACGGGGAGGAAATAAAGCAATTTCAGTACGAGAAAATTGCAAGCTAATGCATCTAAGGTGGAAGTGGGATTAGGGAAGGGCCAAAATACCCCCAACCACCGGCAGTCAGCAAGAAGGAGAAACCCGTAACCATGAGACAAACACTAGGGGGCAAGACTGGATGGCAAGCAGGACTGAGTTTGTACTGTGATGTGGCCACTAAAAATATACAGCCAGTGTAATTCCGAGCTGCAGATACGACCCATCACAGAGAGGGGCATATTAGTCCCTCTTTTTAAGGCTCCCGTGTGACTGCTTTTGGAATGCTAAGTTCCTTTTCATGCAACTCATTAGCTGTTGACAAAGCTGGAGGTTGTTCCAAGAAAAGCTGCAAAAGTGGGGGGAGGGCAACAGAAACAATCAACAATGCCTAGAGGGTGCAAACACCACAAATGGCGAAGAGTTTAGGGTGATGCCAGTCAATAAATGGGACAAGATTAAGAAATGGAAACTTTAGGCTCAAAGTCAGGAAAGATTTCCCAATTTCCAGATCTGTTGAACTGTGGAATAACTTTCCCAAGAGACGTGGTAGAATCCCTGGCACGTGAACAGCATAAAAAAACTGGACCGGGCACTGTGCATGTAACTGTTGATTTCAGTTGTTTCTGGGGGATGAGGGGGAGAGGGATCTTTGTAGATTCTCAGAGGCTAGTGTACTCATTGGATTTGTTTGCACTGCTTTAGATAGAATCTTCATTTTACTACCATATCACTGTATAGGGCTCAAAGTAAACAACAGGAAACTTTCTTTGCAGGACTCAGCAAAGCACTAAGGAAAAAAATCAACCGAGCTATGTTCCTATTTTTTTTTTACTTATAGGCTTTTCTGCACTATAGTGTCAGAGGACCACACACAGTTGCATTGACCTCCTGGGGCGATGCTGATAAGGTAACAATCACCTGTATTTTACAGCTGGGGACGTGGGCTGTGGAGAATAAGATCTTGCTTCTACTAGAACCATTTGATCCCCCTCGCGCTCTTGTAGAGCGGCTCATGGGCACGCCCAACATTGCTCCGTGTGGTTTGCACACATGCCAGATAGTGTTTAGATTTGCTGAAAACAGGTCTAATCCAAAGTGTAGCCGAGTCTCCACCGTTGCTGGGCTACAGGGGACTGAGGTCCTTGGCATAAGAGTACTAACGGTTCAAGGATCTGGCCGGTCATTAAACACTGCTTTCTCACCCCGCCTCCACATTTCCAATTTGCTCATCGTCTTAATAGAGTCCTGATCCAAAGCCCATTGAAGTCAAGGAGAGTCTGTTCCAGGAGTTTTGGAGCAGGAAAGTCACTCTGCAAGAATCCCCCGTTGCTGCATGTCCAAAGCCTCTTTCAAGTATTCTTTGCAGTGAGCTGCTCTGGTGCAGCCCTGCCATACCAGAGGGAACTCATGGTCACTAACCCCTTTCCAGCTAGACAGCCAAGTCAAATACAGTGGGCTGGGTTCTGCACCTACAAGCCCACTGCAATACCATGGACTTGGGCATGGTTATACAGAGCATGAGAATAATGCAGCTACAGCTGGGGTGGAGTAGGCGGAAGCTTGTGCTTTGTAACCAGTGACCGGTTTTCACTCTCCAAGCAGTTTGCCGCATCTGAGAAATAAACCCAGGAGCTGTTTTTGTCTCCACAAAATTACTTTATTATATTGTGAATAATCACAAAGCATTACAATGTCTTAAAGAAAAAAAAAAAGACACAGAAGGTATTTACCAGCCCTTCATAAGACTCATTTAGCTAGCGGCTACCATGAGATTACAAGAGTAAATCTTGCAGTCTTCAATTGGATTGTCACATTGGGTATTAAATTTACCACAGTGGTGCAAAGGCAGTAACTTCTACAGCCTGTATATTATCCCCCTAACATTTCATCTAAGTACAGAACTATAAAATTAAACAAATATATAATTTTAAAAATTAAGTTTTCTGCCAGCAGAAAAATTCTCTTAAAAAGGCAGGATCTGTTAGGAAAGAAAAAACCCCAAACCAACCCAAGCCCATGGTGTTATTACTATTTGTTCATCATTTCCCTCCTGATTTTATAGAATCACATCCCGTCTAAGACAATATTGTTGCCTTTTAAGAAAAATCTTGCAAAACCAAATGGCGAGCCGAGCATTTAAAAGGCTCAGTGAAGGGGAAAAAAGATTTTTAAAGTATTTAATTTCAATGATAAGAGGAAAAAAAAAGGAGGACGACTTGTGGCACCTTACAGACTAACAAATTTATTTGGGCATAAGCTTTCGTGGGCTAAAACCCACTTCATCAGATGCATGCAGTGGAAAATACAAAAGGAAGAGACACACTCACACACACAGAGAATATGAAAATATGGGTGTTGTCATACCAACTGTAACGAGACCAATCTGTTTTGGTCTCGTTACAGTTGGTATGACAACACCCATATTTTCATATTCTCTGTGTGTGTGAGTGTGTCTCTTCCTTTTGTATTTTCCACTGCATGCATCTGATGAAGTGGGTTTTAGCCCACGAAAGCTTATGCCCAAATAAATTTGTTAGTCTGTAAGGTGCCACAAGTATTCCTCGGTTTTTTTGCTGATACAGACTAACAAGGCTACCACAATGATAAGAGACAGGAAAAAGACATTGGAGAAGCTACTTGGAAATCCAAGGCCAGGTCCTAGCTGGTGTAGGTCAGTGTATTGCACCAGCTGGGAATCTGTCCCTTCCAAGACAGTAACAGGCTTTGATTTGCTCAAAAGTTTTCTACCATCACCACAGATAGCTGGTGTGGGGCAGTGTAATTTCAGTTTGCAAAATATTCTCGAAGATGTAGCTGGGAAGATATAGCTCTTTCTGGATTCCATGGATGATACGGCAGTGTCTTTGATTCAGAATGCAAGCTGTTCCACCATGAAGTGTACTCTATTTCCCCCCCTCCTCCTCTGACAGATTGGAATCTACTCAACAATTACATATGTGATCAGATGTACCTTAACCTACTTCTTATGGTCGTCTTCCCACACCCACTTCTTGAGGATAGTGCATTTACGCCCGATCCCCTGCAGAATCTGCTAGTGTACTCCCTGCCTTTCACATTTTCCTTCTTGTCTACAGCCACCATCGGTGCCTGGCTACAGAATGGGCCAGATTCTAATAACTGTTACACTGATTCAAGTCAGACTTCATTTAACTCAGGGGTCGTGTGCACAACTATTTGCACTGGTTTAAGATAATCCGGTGCAAACTCCTATGTGGACACACAGATTCTGGTTTAAGAGTGGCTTATTGCTGTTTAGTTTAAACCTGTTCCTGATGGACTTAAACTAAGCTGAAAAAAACCTGGTTTAAACCAGAAAAAAAAAAAAAAAAAAAAGAAGAGCATCCACACAGCTTTTTGCATGGGCTCAGCTAAACTGGTTTAAAAAGAAAAATAATTCCTTTAGTGAAACTGGGGCAGCTCTGTGCATAGACAAGCTCTTCGACTCGTGCAGCTGAGAGCAGATTCTGCCCATGCTGTCTCCCTCTGCCCCCCCCATACCAAGGAAGAGTGCGCCAGATTCAGGCCTGGGGTAAACAAATGACTCCGCCCAGGCTGAGTTTCTCTGGGGACATGGCTCAAAGTTCCCCATTGAATTCACAGAGCAGGAGCTTGGTTCCCTTGTAGCATCTTCCCCACCCCCCCCCATTTCTTCGAGCTGCGCGTCTCGCTCCCTTACCGCCAGTTCTCATGTGTTGTTTCCCCCTCGCTGCCTGCGGCGTCTGCCGCTCCCACTCCCTTTGCTCGTGCTTGGTTTTCCCTCTGCCAAATTCAGCATGCAGGCAATTGAGTAAAGCCGACACAAACTGCTCTGTGCTCCCAAGACTTCAGTTAGCTGCCAAGAAGCCAAGCATGAGAGTGGAAAGAATGACACAGAGCAGCAGGCCCCGGAAAGGATCCTTTCCCACACAGGCAAGCATGCTACTACCTTGTTCTATTAAACAGCGGGGTGTCAATAGCCCCAGGCTTTGGGGTGGGAGTGTTCTCCCTCCTCCCCCCCACACTGTCTGGCCTGAAATTGCATTAAACAGCACAGCTGCGTCACACACGTTCTTATTAGGCCAGGGAAGTCAGAGAGGAAACAGCTTCTTCTCAGTCCCATAGGCTTACTCTTGGTTTGATAAGGTTATCAAGATAAGGAGCTTCATCAAGCATTCTTTAAATGCCCAAGAAAGGGAGGGAGTTTTTAATTTAGTTTACATGTGCTTTCCCTTTCACCGCTCACTCTAATTTACCCTGCTGGAGCCTGAGTCCCAGACAACCTGCCCTTATCGCAAGCGGGCTCTGTTCAGCCACATGCACAGCAACCGGGTCCATGGAAACAGCCTTCAGTCCTTCGAATGGCACAGCGCGGAGTCTGAACACTTGCTAAGGTTCAACACATCTGCCTCAGAAGGCCCCTGGGATTTCCAGCGGAGGATCTAATGCAATCCTGTGCGGAAAGGATCGGTGAGGTGAGGTGGGGAAAAATGGTCCCCAAGTACCAAGAGTTCATTGCACTTTTATGCACACAGCAGCCAAGCATTAGAAACACCCTGTACTCAGGTTTGCTTAGTATGGTTTCTTCAGTCTGAAAGAGCATGACAATGAGCAGGGCACTGCTAATGAAGGCAACATCTGGAAGGCACTTCTTGGGAGAAAAAAAGAATAGATAAAGCATGGATTTGTAAGCAAATGACTGTGGTGTTAACACATTTTGGTGCATGCTGTAGACAGGGCTACCTTTGCTCCTGCAAATAAGCCTGGGCCAAATGCATTTGCTCCCCAGATATTCTGCCCTTCCTTAGAAATTCAAAACAGCAACCCCACTTGGTCCTCATTCACAGCGAACTCTGTTTGGGGCTGCCATGCTGCACTTATCACTTGCAAATGCTTGCAGGAATCAAGAGGCAACAGCTGACGTGTGGCAGAAAACGGTGGGCAGTAATACGGAATTTAAAGACACACACCGTCAAGTATTGGCATAGACAAACGTATAAATTATTAACAAAATGATTTACGAAAGGCACGCGGCAGGTCATTTCAGTCCAGGTAGCTGTACAATCTCCCTCAGTGCTTTCCCCTCCACCTACATCATGAGACATAGGACGCTGCTGCTACCGACCCATGGCTGTCATGACAACGGAGGACCTCTTTTTTGGTCAGCCCGATTTGTTGGTGATACTGTCCTTCCTTGGTCACCTTAAGACACTGTACATTCTTCCCCAAGGTAATGCTTTTGATGGTAGGTAAGTATTTCAGCACAGTCTTTGGCAAGAAGGAAACACTTGTACTGGACAGGTTGAGCTCTTGCAAGGAGCTTAGACCGAAGACTACTTCGGCACTGAACAACTTAAGGTTGGGGTTGCCGGATAAATCGAGTACCTGGAGGTTGGGTAGTTCTTTGAAGCTGTACGGAGAGATCTCTCTAAAGCCACGTAAGCTGCTGAGAGATAAATGAATTAAATCCTTCAGTTCCACGAAAGCTCCTTTCTCAATCTTGGCCAGAGGGTTCCCATCGAGATTTAAGTATCGCAGGGGAATCCCTTGGAGGTTTGGTACAGTCTTCAGTCTGTTTCCAGACAGATTTAAGCTCTGGATGTTGGGGATGTTTTTGTCATGGTGTCTCGTGACTGCGCTTATCATGTTGTTGGACAGATCCACGTTAATGGGTTTCCCTTGACCTTTGGAAGCAAAGACATCTAACGTTATATCCAGGAGGTTGTTGTTGCTCAAATCTATGTCCCCCAGGGGTGAACTGGGGAAGCATTCATCTGGAAGGACTGCCAAAGAGTTATGACTCAGATCCAAGGATTCCAGATACCTGAGCCTGGAGAAGGTTGTGGAAGAGATCTTAGCAATTTTATTATAGCTCAAATCAAGGCTCACCAAGGTGGTATAACCAGGGCCAGTCAGCATTGACTCATTGATGGTTTCCAGTTTGTTTGAGGACAGATCCAAATAGGAAGTATCCAGAGGGATAGGGACAGGAACAATGTGTGAGCCTATTCCACTGCAATCCACCTTGGTCAAGCTAAAGCTGTCAAAGAGACCAAAACTCTCCACTTCACAGTGGCATCCTGGGGAGCAGGTTTTGGTAGTACCAATACAAAGAAAGAGAAGCAGCAGGCTGAACCAGGCTGACAGAGGCATTGCTGAACCTGAAAGACAAGAGGAGGAGAGAATTAGAGTGAATCTGAAGCACCGTAGACAAACTAACACAAACTTTAAACCGTGCCGAAGATAGTTTAACAATTTGAACTGCATAATCACATCACCAGTATGCCTCCAAAGACCGGGACAGATGTTCTTGTCAGTGCACGGAACAATCCCATGATACCGGACACTACTCAATAGTGAAAGTATCTGACTGCATTAGAGATCAGGTATTTGCCACTGCGGGTATCTGGACTGAAGCAGCAATGTGAAGTATGTGCTCCTAATGTACTGGATTGTCACACATTCAAATAAATGCAGAAAGGTAGCCAGGGGCATGTCCTACACTAGACTTTTCCCCTCTAAATGTCCCCATTGTAACCGCTCTAGTGCGTAGCCAGTGACTGCTGGCATTTGGACCACTTATCTAGGCTGGCTCTGAACGGGGTTAGACAACATGACAATTAAGATGCCACCAGTGCCTTGTCTACTGTATTCCTACCACTGCTACCACCAGTGGGAGATTAAGGGGAAAAATCTCACTTAGACTTGGCCTATGCAAGTACCCCAGAGTCAGTACTCAGTTTGGAAATTTGGGATTGCCTGGAAGAGCTATAGGTGCTCTGATGCAAGATCTGTCCTTGCTGCATCTCCAGCAGTTTAAGCTGAACCAAACAGGAGGCTCCTCTCCTATTACGGTTCAAACACTATGGGCTGGTCAACACTGTAAACGTACATCAGTATAGGAATGTCTCTCATGGGTGTGAAACCTAACCCCCAGTGTAGACAGCGCCAGGTCGATGGAAGAGTTCTTCTGTCAGCCTAGCTACTGGGAGGTGGATTCCTACAGCGACAGAAAAACTCCTCCTGTCTCCGTAGTAAGTGTCTGCACTGAAGCATTACAGCGGTGCTGCTGTAGCATTTTTGGCGTAGCCATGGCCTGGTTCTTTATGGGGGTTTAATAAGCTGCAGCTCAGATGCACACATCAAAGGCATGGTCCAATGGTTGGGGCACTAGTCGGGAACTTGAGAGACCTGGGTTCAATTCCCCACTCTGCCACAGAATTCCTAGGTCACCTTGATAAGTCACTTAATTTCGCCACGCTTTAGTTCCCCATCTGTCACATGGGGACAATAGCGCTTCCCTGTTTCACAGGGGTACTGAGAGGATAAATGCAATACTGACTGGGAGGTACTCAGATAGATAATTACCGTAGCACCGAGGCAAGTGAAGAGGCATAATGAGCACTGGATCTTCACAGGCAAACGTAATGGGTCCAACTCGCTACATTGTGCCTCTCAGAGCCAGCAAGGCCCAATGCATCCAAGGGGCTCAGGGAAGGAGTGGACCTAGAGGGTGGGCATGTCAAGTTTCTGCTGCCAGCCCTCCCTTGGGTATTCTGACGGGTGGGAGAGAAGCTTTAAACAGGAGGAGTTCTGTGTGCAGGGGCCATTGAGAGGAAATGCTGAATCCTTGCTCTTTTCCGGCCAGCGCTATGCCCCGTGGCCCACTGCATGAGGGGTGGTGGTCAATGCACCGCCTGGCTTCCTGGCCAGCTGTCCCTTGGCCTGGGTTCATGCTGTGGTTGAATCTGGACTGTGAGAAGACTTGAGCATTCAGAAAGCGACTCATGCAGATGCCCAGGAATGCTTTCAAGGTGCAACAATCCTAGCTCGCCTAGCTACACAGAGCCCTCAGTTACAGCACTTTGTGCTTCGGCAGCTGTCTGCTTCGCCACCAACCACTGAATTTTCCAGCTTGGGAAATAAATCTGCATCAATCCAAAAGCCTGGGAAAACAAAGTCCTCTTGGCCAAGAGCCAGACTTGCACAAGTCTGAGTTCTCACCCATCAGTCCCCCCCAGACAGCTTTGACAATTGGGCCTCAAATCTGGTTTTGAAGGGCCCCTTCAAGGAACCAGGGGATGGGTCACTCTTCTTAACCTGACTGCCAACAAGGGCACCCCGTGCGATGGGTAGACACTCACTTCAAAATGCCTATGGGGACAAGCCACTCATTTCACATAGGCCACTGGACAGCCATCAGGTAACTACGTGCAACAGCTGTTGGTCTGGATTAGGATTCTAACCAGGGACCTAGCAGTGAAGCCCTCTGCAGCTCTTCCCCTGCTTCTCCATCACACCAAGCTTGCCATCTTCACAGCTGAAGGATGAAGGGAGCCAGGAGGCTTGTCCCTGTTTCACAGGACTTGCCAGGTCTTTCTGTTACTGTATCTGTTAACCAGAACGGTAGTAGCTACAGCGACGTGGTTTCCAGAAAGAGCTGATTAAAAGCTTTAGCTACACACCTCTGGGGATTATAAAACGGAGCATGCGGCAGTCATGTCCCAGCAGTTAGAAGGGCTGATTATTCCTATTGTTTCCCCGCGTCATTGCCTGGAATCACAAGTCCCATGCCTGCTCTCTCCTTACACCCTTCCGAGAAGGATTTCAGGAGATCTGCAACAGCAACGTGTCCCCCAAAACAACGCTCTACCTACATTGTAGCGATTCTGTTCCTCACTCCTTTATACCCTCCCCCCACAGATTAAAGTGTCAGATACTATTTTTCAAGACTTTGCTTTTATCTCAGCTACCCATGGTTTCGGCCTTTACGGTCTCTGGTGCATGCCCCTATCACCTCTTCTTTCGCTGGCTAATAAAAGGCAACACTCTTGTGTAGTGTCATCTTTGCCACTTGACCTTTGATCCTTCCTCTGTGCCGTCTCTGCAGGCTAGGAACCTTTTGCCAGCCATTTCCTAGAAGTTCACACCTACTTGCATCTTCTCCCAGGTCAGTTCCTCTCCCTTGTCAATGGCTCTTTGCTAATTCACATCAGAGTCTGGGAGACCCATTGTGAATTACTTGCCAATTTGCAAAACGCATTCAGAGAAGAAAGGAAGATGCCTCACAAAATATGATCTGACCAGACATCTACTATTATCTGTCTGGCAGTAGCACATAGGAGCCCCCAATCATGGCCGTGGACCCCGACCTCCTTCTGTGATAGATGCTGTTCAAACAGAACAAGAAGACAGTCCCTGCCCTATAGAGCTTACAATCTAAGTAAAAAGAAAAGGAGTACTTGTAGCACCTTAGAGATTAACCAATTTATTTGAGCATGAGCTTTCATGAGCTACAGCTCACTTCATCAGATGCATCTGATGAAGTGAGTTGTAGCTCACGAAAGCTCATGCTCAAATAAATTGGTTAGTCTCTAAGGTGCCACAAGTACTCCTTTTCTTTTTGCGAATACAGACTAACACGGCTGTTACTCTGAAACCAAGCTAAGTAAATAAGCATTTCTGATTGTATGATAGAGAAATGGGGTGTAACCCATTTCTGTAGAAATCATGGCATCCTAGGAAGATGAACCCTGGTTACAGCATTGTGCTATTTAACGTTTGCTGAGAGGGGAGACCACTATTTTTGGGTAAAATGAATGAACTGCACTTTCTACCTTCCCTATGGTCTTGGCAAAATTAGAAACGTTGTATCAACAGAGATACACCCATCAGTTATATTCATTTGGTGTATTCGAGTCCTCTATCCCACCCCCCAAACCCATCAGCTATTCCTGCTTGATTCTTCAATGGGAAAGAGCCTACCAAGTGGTCTCTTCTTCTAAAGCCTGACCCAACTCCTGGGGGAAAAAAAAAAAAAAAAAAAGAGTCCCATTAACTTCAATGGGGGCTGAATCAGACAGACCCCAGGTCAAAATGCCCAATATGACTTTTAAGACACATGATGAAATCCTAGCCCCATGGAAGGCAGCGGTAAACCTTCCATTAACTTCAGTGAGTCCAGGACTTCACCCCACGAATCTAAGTCTCCTCTCACACTAGCAAGAATCAGGAGCAGCTCCGTTGAAATCACTAGAGTTACAGAGCTTTAAAGGAGTGGAGGATCAGACCCAGTGCTAGACTTCAATAACCAGAAGATCAATATCTTCTGCAGTGTGTGTGTGGAAATTCCCTTCCTGCCCAACTTCAGAAACAACTGAGGGAAGGGAACAGACAAGATGACCAAACAGGTGTTTCAGTGCCAATAGCCATGACTCACGAATTCTTTTACCCCTCAGTAGGAAGTTGGAGCTAACCAGGTGCCGATGCGTCCATGTACAAGGCACAGCTGAGCAGAGCTATTTACACTACAATTACAGTTTCTGACTAGCCAAGGGAGCAATAACCTATGTCAGTGCTGCTCTGGATCTTCTCTCTCTCTCTCATTGGGTCTCTTAATTGCCTTGCAAACAGGATGTACTTTTTCTCTCTCTCTCATTACAACAAGGCAAGGACTCCATTAGAGAACAGCATGAAACGTTCAAGAGTGGCAACAAGCGAGGTTGCTTAAGTCTTATTTGTTCTGTCTCCTATTGAAGCTAACAGGTTGTCCGTCATCTGACCCAAGAAAAACCCTCTTCATTGTTAGGCAGTTATAAATTATCCAGGTACATTCAGTTTTTATTCTAGGCTAGAGAAGTCCATAGTGCATTTTTAAGGGGGGGGAGGGAGAGAGGGAATGCGTTCAGCATGTATTAAACCCACATCAAAATGCCTTTGGCCTCCTGCCTACAAGCCGTACTGCTAAATTACAGATATGTTCACACCGGGCCAAATCCTACTTGCCCCTATGCCTGCAGCAGCTGCTAATGCAGCGGGAAAGTCACTGGGCAAAGCTCTGCAGCCTTCAGTTTGCCCCAAGAGTATTGCTCAACTCTTGCCTTTGGTGTGGAATTTTCCTCAATGTAAACAGACCCCCTGGGACAAATCCTGACCTCCTTGACACCTGCCTAATCTGGAGCAAGTCCAATGACTTCAGTGGGAGCTGCTGGATGCTCAGAACTTAAGAAAACATCAGGTCTAAGTCAGAGCGTGGGCGCCTAAAGCTAAACTCCAGTTTTCTTGAAGTCTTGGCCTCTGTTTCTAGAAAGAAAAACCAAAGAAATCTAGTAGCAAACGCCCCAGTGATTCTCCATGTTAGTCACATAACTCTTGTTGAGCCTCGTCAGAAGGCAGCGTGGCCAACTATTTAGGGCACTGAACTGAACTCAGGAGATCTGGCTTTTAATCCTGGCTCTACCTCTGACCTGCTGGGTGACCTTGGGCAAGTCACTTTCCCCTCTGTGCTTCAGTTTCTCCTCCCACCGTTTGTCTAGCGCATCTATTTATACTGCAAGCTCTTTGGGGTAAGGACTCTCCCTTACTATATATTTGCAAAGTGCAGAACACAGCTGGATTCTGGTCTACTGTAATACAAAACAGCCATTGTCTGGAAGGCTTCTGGAGGCACTTTATTTAAAAAAGCCTCAGAAGGCAGAGCAGTGGACAGATATGCAAATAGGCCCAGCCCAGACAGACCACAGGCTCTGTTCCTACTCAGTCACACCCCTCTGCCCCACTGACTTCAACAGGATCCTACATGAGCTCGCCTGGATCATGTGGCAGGATCGGGGCCTGTACTTGCACTGGGGGTTCCTGTGAAAAATGTAAAACCAATCAGCCAACCCACCCTGTGATAGATAAAAAAAATTAAAAAGTTGAGGGCAGAAAAGGGTGGAGAGTAAGCACTGAATAGAGCAATGTTGCAAAGCCACACTTTGGGGGGGGAGGAAGGGAGGCAAACAAAATGACTATTTTCTGTGAACACACAGTCTTAACCTATAATCAAGGCTTCTCTCATTACCTTCCAAGCTGGCAGGTAGACATGTTGGCACCACTATACCCTGGATTCGGAGCTACTCCTTCTTGGACAGCACTACCCCTTGGCATGCATCTACCACAGCCGCATGAGAAACACGGACCTCTCAGGCCTGTGTGGTCCCTGCTATGTGAAAAGCAGGCTGGCCGGACACAACGAGGCTATCTCTAGAAGCAGTGACTACCACCAACCTGGAAATGTCATCTGGATGGATTTTCCAGCTCTCTCCATGAGGGCAGTGTTCAAGCACACTGAAAACCAGAAAAATATATACACAGCTATAGGATGGGACTTTTGAAAGCTCTACCCATAGTGCTCTGCCGTAGGTCAGGATCACTCCATTCTGCAGACTGGAAAACTGAGGCTCATAGAGGTTCAATTCTCCATTAGCAAAGCACGTGCTTAAGCACTTTGCTGATTTGGGGCTTACGTGACTGGCAGATTTAGGCTTTCCCAATTCTCTGGGTAAACCGCAGGATTATGGACTTTTTAAACACTGACAAAAAAGGACTTACTCAGGATGTCTGTCCCTGTAATTCAGACATAGCCACTTACTTTCCTGGCAGGAACATGGGTTTGGGAGGAGGGGTTTGGTTTTTTTTAGCACGATATTTCCACAGAAAGGGGGACCAGGATGTTATTCTGGCCTGTGCATTACCCAAAAAACAACTAACTGCAAAGCCTTTATAACCAACAGAAAGAGCACAGCCTGAACGATCAGACACCAGGCTGGGTTTGCAGAGGTGGCAAGTTGGAAAAAAAAAAAACAAAAAATTCTACTTGACAACTAAGCAAGCTGCACACAGATGTCAGTGGGAATAAATCCCACAGGCTGGGAAGAAAAGCGATTGCTAGTTATTTCTGAGGCACTGAGTTAAAGCGGAGAGGGGAGCCCCATCAGATAAATCAAGAACTCCTCCGAGGGGATTTTAATTGAGTCACTTTTCAGGCAATAACCGCTTTGTAAAGCTCTTTTTATTTTCTAAAAACGCTCCCATCGCTTGCCAAGTTTTAATGGACTCCTGGGTTTCCTGTCCTGATTAATACAGCTGCCTGCCTTTAGTCAGGCTACACAACTACGTGCAAGATCGCCACAGCTATTGCTTTCCAATCGGGGCCATTAAGAAACACTCTCTTGAAGCATCATTCGGGCTTGAAGATTTGACTGCCAAAGCCAGTGCTGCAAGTTTCACACACAAGTGTGAACAGACAGCAAAAAAGGAACTGGCTGAACTAGCTTAAAAGCAGAGACTGTTAAGCCCTAAAAGAAAACAAAAAACAAAAAAACAAAAAAAAAAATCTTTGAAGATAAAAGAAACTTTGCATCTGTCTCCTGAAAGGGCTTCCTCTCTAGAAATGTGAGAGGATACAACTCAGGAGAGGCATGGTATTTATTCTTGTATCAGTTCAAGTTAAAGCTTTTTTCTTACTATTTCATGACAACTAGGATAGCCCGTCCCTAAAATAATAGGCGCAGGTGGCTCAATACAGAATGGTAGCTGGATCTAGGGAGGAGCATGTGTGAAAGACTTACCAGGGAAGCAACAGAAAGTGGTTACCTTGGGAAGATGATGAAAAGGCCACTGATGTTTCCAAGTCACAGATACTTAGAGGTAAGGAGCAGGACAAGGATACAATGATTTAAAATGTGATCCCGACCTTGTAATTGGATCCATGCAGAGCTTTACTGAAGGCAATGGACCCTTTGCAGCACTCTGGCAGTGCATAGGAGCCTTAAAGTGCGGGCCATTTATACCCAGGGTAATGCCCTTTTATCCTGCCAATGTGCTGTAGAGGGGCCTGGGCATAAAATGAGAACCAGGTTCATGGGGTCTGCCTGCATTGTTCAGAACAGAAGATCAGGGGGAGTCCGTATTTATAAATGTGTCTCTATTACATGGCTCTGGGTATGGAGGAAGCTACAGACAATTCAAAAAATAAAATACAAGCGCCACACCCTTTAAACCTGACTCTTCATTAGTGGGACTGGAAAAACAATGCAATCCCATTGAACCCTAAGGGGTTCCTCCAGATTTACACCACTGACAGTAAGAGGAGAATCAGTCCCTTAACTCTAGCAATCTGTGCTGGCTTTAAGAGCCTTCTATCCAGATTCTTTGCATCAGTCACCTCATCTGTGATAAGCTATCAGAGATGGGTTTATCTGCGTGAAGTGCAACGCAGCTTAGATAGCGGATACATCCCAAATTACAAAGCAGGGGGATGTGTGAAATTCTCTTCTGTCTAGCATTGCCGGGTTTCCTCTACTGCCGTAACAGAGCGATAGGGTGGGAGAGAGGAACAGCACTTGGAACCCATGTGGTGCCCCTCTACTGCTAAAGCGTCCTCGGAGACATGAATAGGAACTGAAATCATTCCTAAAACCCCTTCTGCTTCGTCTCCCTGCTCACTCGGTGAACGAGAATTGAATGCTGAGGCTGAAACATTTTTCTATGAATTATGTTCTGCTTTAATGAGATCCAATAACGTATGTAAAAAAAACACCCACTTTGCTTTCAGCCACCATCACCACCACCATAGAGGGAGTCATTAACAAGTAATTAACCCAACGGCACATGGAAGCCACATTGCCGGGGGCATCCAAGGATAATCAACTTAAAATAGAAACCATATATATACACACACACAAATCACTTCCTTACCTTCCTTACATGCATTTATTTTGCTATACTAGAGGGAGGGGGGAGTATTTAGAAAAAGATGTCCCAGGCCAGCTCTTCAGCTGGTTTAAGTGGCATAGCCCTACTGACGTCACTGAGAAAGCACAGATGATCTAGGAATTGGAGCTCAGGACTTGGAGTCTGCTTGGCCACGGACTCCCTGTGTGACCTTGGGCTACTTACTTAGTCAGTCTGAGCCTCTGTTCCCCATCTGTATAATGGGGACAGCAGCATTTCCACCGTAGAGAAGATAAGTGCATTAGAGATTGGGAGGTGCTCAGATACTGGGGTAAGTGGAGCCACCGAAAGGTACCGAAGATGGACAGATGCTGATTTACACCAGTTGAGACTCTATGTGCAATGCAACCCTCTTTGCCAGTTACCTGCCTCCGTGCCGGACCAGTGTGAATCATTGCCACTGGCTGCTACACTTGAAATTCTAACAAACAGAAGCTTGGAAAGGAGGATGCCAGGGGAATTATATTACTCAGAATATGGAGCCTCTGGGAGCTGTCAGGCTGAATTTAGCTCAGAGTTTAACCCCAACTCAGCTGTATGTAGCCAGCAAACGGTATCGCTGCAAGAGTGCAACCTGCAAGTTTAGAGCAGGAGAGCCACCGTGTGCGCTGGTCAAGTTAACTGGTGCAAATCCCAGCTTTTCTTGTCTACATTGTAAGTCTGTACAGATGCACCTACACAGGTTGCTGGCTGCCAGTGGCAACATCCCAAGTATAGGCTTGGATGCCCACCAGAAGATGAGTTTGGTGGTCTCAATCCAATTCCCACAGGCCGTCCGTTAGCCGTCTCAGCAAAGGTACCAAGGAGTGAATGGGCCATGCCCAAGAGGCAGTTCCTCCAAACAAGCACGCCCCAGCAGAGCAGTGGGGGAAGGGAACCTTGTACCGTCACTATACATAGCTCAAGACTTCAATCTCCACAGCTGTCCCCCTCACAAGCACACCACCGCTTACATACAAGGAATACCTACACTCGGGGCACATGTCACCCTGCCTCAGTGCAGGGGGACAGACTAGATGACCACTTGAGGTCCCTTCCTGTTCTATATCTCCATGACTCTATACACACAGATGTCTATGCTAGACAATAACACTCCACAAAGCTTTACCTAAGGACGCAGGGAATTGAGAACGGGAGGGGAAGAAGGCAAGGCTGACACACTCAGTCCTGACTTTTCTGAGAGATCAGAGTTACTCCCTTTTGTCAGTTACAGATGCAGAGTTATATCCGTGCCGAACAGCTATTAACCAACACATTGCTCCCAGGATAGTTAATTAATAGATCTATTATAGGTGGAGGGACAGATGACAATAGCAAGAGCAAAGCCAGGCAAGGAGGGAGGTAAAATATCACCATTTCAAGCTAAAAAGCCTGAATGCAGAGTGGACACGTGGGGTTAATTAAGTCAGAGGCCCGTGCCTCCATCCCATTCTCCAGCCTGACCATTATTTGCTTTTGGAGGCATATTTGGTTTCCTGGGCTCTGAAGAAACATCCTCCTTTTAAGAAAGAAGAAATTCAAACGGCTTTTCCTGCCCTCCCAGCAAAAAGTTTACTTTAAACAGGGATTTTATTTTGATTGTTCTCAACCCTGGTCTGCCTTGCGACACCTTTAATAATTTACGAGGCAAACATTTAAACAAGTGGGAGTTTATTCAAGTTGCGCAATTTGCCTCTCCCGGGAGCTTTTATAAGGAAGTGGAGGTGCAGTTTGGATCTAACAAGAGGAAAACCTGCGTGGACACGTACTGGCACAGACATTCCAACCAATTCATACTTGGAACTGAAACAGGATGGATTTGGTGTCTGCTACGCTGAGAATTACACTTCTCACAGGGCCAAACCCTGCACCAAGACCGTAGTCAGTGGCCAAAAGTCCACGGACTCCAACGCCTGCAAGATTTGACTAGACGGGCAGCAGACGACAAGCTCCTGGAAGAACACAGGCACAGTAGGAAAGAAATCATGACATCTGTCTGGCATGCCACAAAGACAGCCCCCTGTCCACTCAGTGAAGCCTCCATGTTATATAGTTTTACTGAGGACCAAAGTTGCCTGCAACTGTTCAGAAAATGTTTAAAAGTATCATCTTGGTCCCTGGCCTTAGGTGGAGTGCTCAGAACAGGCATTTACCGAAAGGAAATGAGGCATTCAAAGTCATCCTCCCACAGCTGTTAAGGGGAGGGAAAGACAAGTGGCATGAGAGGTCTCCGGGCGCTCTGGCAGCCCTGCCGCACAATTAAGGAGATACATTATAGGGCTTGCCAACAAGTGGTGGGTGCAATTACAGGTCACCAAGGACAGGTTAGGATTTGGCTGCCGTTCTCAATGGATTTAGTGTTCCTGTCTTCACCCACTGATCCTGATCAGCAAGCAGAGCAGCACAGCCTCCTCCCTACCTCACTTCCTGCCTCCAGGGATCTGGAGAGGCCATCCCTGCAGAGTTAACTGCCATGGGTGGGGTGGGAATTGTGTGACGGCATCAGAGGACTAGTGGCCCTCAAGTGGAACTACCCAGTGTCCTCACTCCTGTTAGCAGCTGGCAAATTGTGCTAACGCGAGCTGTAGCTTATACCCCCCTATTCCCATCCCCGATGGGCCAGCCAACTGGAATTTAAAGCACCATGCACAAAGTCTTAACTCAAGTGTGATGGACAACACTGGAGTAAACCCTTGAGTTAACTCTGCTGTGACGACAACCTCTAAGGCAGCATGGTCTGGTAGACAGGGCACTGCACCAACACTCGGGAAACCTGGGTTCTATTCTCAGCTCTACCCCTGGCTGACCGTAGGTAATTTACTTCACCTGTCTGTTCCTTTCTTTCGCCCTTTGTCCACCTTGTCTATTTCCCCTGTAAGCACTTCAGGGAAGGTTCTGCTTTTTCCTATATGTACGCAGTGCTGCCTAGCACAATGGAGGCCTCATCTCAGTTGGGGATACTTAAAACCAGTAAAAGAACACACAAACAAACCCCAGACAGACTAAAAATCAATGTACTTCTTCAGAAGCGAGAAGGCCTGCACGCAGATCTGCCCGAAAATAAAAGGTGCAAATTACCACCCAGTTGTTCTGATGCAAGTTGATGTGTAGAGAAGCCCTTCAGAGTTGCAGGAAATCATAAAATGTAAGCGGATCCGTCTAGGGAGAGGGTGTTCAGGCCCCTTTTACAATCACGTCCTCCTTAGGGAGACAAAAGCCATTCAGCTTTATGGCTTTCTCATTGTGAGAAAGCTTGTCAAGGAAACCCTCTTGATCACAGCAGTGTGAGCACTTAAGGCCAGTGGTAAACTGTTCCCTTGCATCATGTGGGGGGGAGTGGATGGGGCCAGTTAATCACCAACAGCCTTTCATTGCCACACACTATCCCTGAGGCCCGGAGCCAGCAGGATTTCAAAAGGGATTGCGGGTTTGTACGGGCAAGAAGGATATCCCCAACAGTAAATGTTAAAAATATGTAAGCGTTTTGGAAGGGCTATAAGCCATCCTGCATCAGGACTTAAGCCAGTCTCTAGTTATTCAGGGTTCAGAGGTAACGCTAAGGACAGGCTAGCCAAGAATGACTACTGCAGGGCTTCTTGCACCTTCATTTGAAACACCTGTTATTGGCTGCTGTTGGTGAGAGGACTAACGGCTTCACTGCTCTGAGCTAGTCTGGTTGCTCCTATGTAACAAAACAGTCTCAAGATATGAAGCAAAGAGAGCGCAAGCAGGGTGCTTGGTCTACGTTGGGAAATTATCCCGGTTCCAGCTATCGAAAGCTAGAACAGTCTGGCGAGGTCAGTAATCTGCCCTGCGTCATATAGTGAGTCTGTCTGTGGCAGAGGCTGGAATTAAACCCAAGTCTCCTGAGTCCCAGTCAAGTGCCTTAGCCGCAGGGTATGGAAAGGAGAGGTAAGTAGGTCTGTTTGGTTTTTAAACAGCCTGTTTTCCTCTGCTCCTTCTCCCACTGCTTTATATGGTTCTATTTAAACCCTACATGAGGCTTCCCGCACCTAGCTACCCAAATGCACTTGGTGCCAGTCTAATCACTCATTACGACTGCACCTCTCTGTAGCACTCCAGTTTCCAGAGACATGATATAATCTGGGTGGAATGCACTTGGTTTTATAATATGCTGCTTGTGTCTCAGAGCTGCAAGGCGAGTGCTGAGCGTTAAGAGGTGGGGAAAACCCAACCAATGCTGCTACTGCACCATCCGCCTTTGCAGAGATCTACTACTCAGACGTAGAACACTGGTTCAATCTCTGGGTTGACCTCTACCGGGAGCTGCTCGACTGTGTCGCCTCATGCAATGAAGTAGCAAAGGAAAACCCAAGCCACAGCTGGATTCCACCGTGCCTTCGGTCACTCACACAGCCCACAGGGCAGGGCCCAGGGTTCAAAACCTGAAAGCAAAGCCAATGAAGGAATAAATAGGATAGAGAGCACCTCAGTGTCTAAGAATTCACAGATAGTGTCATGGCTTCAACAGCACCCCCTCTGAAACCCGCTGCTCTAAGGAAAGCTCCCGCCGCTTACGAGACCTAGCAATTAACAGGGCTGACGACGCCCCACAAGTCATAGTACAGACACAGCCCCCTGAGGTGCACATCAGGATTATCTCCCTCCCCGCCCCGCCCTCTGACTACAGAGGGAGGCATTTTCTATACTATAGCAAGGGATCTCATGTGAACGGCCACTGGGCAGCTCCCAGGCATTTCCTATGGCTCCCCACCCAGAATGTGTTGCAAACCAAGCAGCAATGGTGGGGTCAGGGACACTTGAAATATTCCCCACCTTAAGAAGTGGCCCACTGGACTAAAACATTGAAAGTTGCTGCCTCCTGGTGGTATGAAGCATAACAGCAACATGTGCCTAAATGAGATGCAGTCAACAGCATCCAGCCTGTTGGATGCTACTAATGAACGATGGCTTATATCTATATAGGGCCTTTTCACGTGCCCCCCCAAAAAAGGGGTGAACTGACTGTTGATGTGTAGCACCAGGAGACCCCTTCTTGCATAGCCTCCCACCCGAATGCAGACGCATCTGGAATGCAGCATGGCCAGTGTTTAATAGCACACCATAACGCTGCGTATGTTTTAGGAGAGGAAGAGAAGAATGTTGTATCCAGCTGAAACTGCATGAAGACCTGTGGGAGGCAGAAAGGAATTAACCCTGGAATCCTGCAAATGAATTCGAGTGGATAACATCTCTGATCTTGCAGAAAGTGACATGAGATCTTAGAGGGACACAGCATTATGTCTCATTCAAAAGGCACCCTCCCCTGCTACCCCCCACAGCATCATGCTGGGGGTACTGATCCAATGAGGACTTGGGGGAGGGGGATACAGTGCTCTGCATTCCCCCTTCCCCATACCAGGAGCTGCCTGCTCCTCACATCTTTAGTGCTACACAACAAAGAGATTGCAACCCTACTCTCTTGAGCTGAAATTTCTGGTGCCCTTCAGGACTGCCACAACCAGACTAGGTTTTTGCTGTTATTGGTGAATAATCTCTTTGTGGCATGGAGAAAAGGAGTACTTGTGGCACCTTAGAGACTAACCAATTTATTTGAGCATGAGCTTTCGTGAGCTACAGCTCACTTCATCGGATGCATCCGATGAAGTGAGCTGTAGCTCACGAAAGCTCATGCTCAAATAAATTGGTTAGTCTCTAAGGTGCCACAAGTACTCCTTTTCTTTTTGCGAATACAGACTAACACGGCTGTTACTCTGAAACCTGTCTTTGTGGCATGGGGCACTCAAAGTGCAGCTGCAGATCCTCCATAGGAGGAGGGCATAAATACACTCCCGGCTATCATTGCTGCTAACAGCACAGCTGTAAATGAAAGGCTCCCAAAAATTCTCACAAACACTACTATCCTGAGTAACGAACACTAACAAAATCCCAGGTTTTACGGCATGGCTGGTGGTGCCTGGTGGAATACCAATGATGCCATGCAGCTGGCTTGTCTGGAGCAAGCTGCCTATGCCCCATGAGCTGCACTGAGCAGGTTTTATAAAACATTCATTCTGGAAAGTTTAGCTGGCCTTTTTTTTTTTTTTTTTTGGCCAGTGATGACCAAGGCTTAATCTGCAGGTTACTGGCTTTTTGCTCACGCTGCATATCTTGTCTATTCCAGCCAACTTGAAACAGTGAGAGGAAAGATGGTCCAGATGTCAGGGCACTTGGGAGACCTGGGTTCAAGTCCCCAGTCTACCACAGACTTCCAGTGTGACCTTGGGCAAGTCACTTCATCTCTTTGTGTCTCCATTCCCTAGCTGTACAACAGGAATAACAGCACTGCCCTACCTCACAGGGATGTTAGGATGATAAATCAATTTAAAGACAAACCCAAGAGTCTGAGGTTCTCAGATACTACAGCAATTTGGGCCATGTAAATACCAAAGGTTACGTCCACACAGCCAGTGGCAGCAAGTCACTGGAGCTCAGACTTTGAAACTCAACCCCCTCCCAAGGTTTCACAGGCTAAGACGCAACTTCTTTAAAGCACAAGCCTACGTCTGTCAACCCGGGCTGGGAGGCGAGCAGCCGGGGGCTGTGTAGTCATCCCCGAAGATGCTTTGAAAGCTAAAAACCTGGTACAAGCCAAGCAAGAAAACGTAGTTAAATAAAAATAAATAAATAAGAGAACCATGTCAGTTTTAAGGGCGTTAAACCTCTCGCGTTGGTCATTGTGGATAGGAGTCTTATACAGCCTTTCCCATCCACAGATCCCAAAGCACTTTGCAAAGGAAGCAGCATTATTCCCATGGCAAACCCAGGGAGCCGACCTGTGCTCTCAGACACGCACGGGAGTGAATGATTGATACTAGTGTAACCAGAGGAGGAGTCCTGATTTTCTGAAGTACCAATGCCCTGCTCCTACTGGCATCACCCCACCCCTGCCAGCGTGGCCCTGCACATACAGTGCCAGAAGAGCGCTCCCCACGTTCTGGCCCCACTACACCATTGAGTGCACCAGGGCACCGTTTGCCTCATTCCTTGTATTGGGCCCCAGTTCAGACCAGCACATAAGCACACATTTAAGAGAGTTAAGCACATGCTTAAGTCCCACTGACTTAAGTGGGATCCACGCACATTAAGCGCCCTTCTGAAACAGGGATGCTTCCCTGAATCGGGGCCCAGGAGCCTGCATTAAGGGTATGCTTCCATGACCAAGGGACAGCGGTTTCCTTATGGTGACCCCTATGAGGACGCAGGGTTTTCGGAGACCCTCCCCGCACCGCTCCAGCACTGGGGCCTATCAGTGATGGGAGCCCTCCGCCTAGCCTAGCTGCTGGCACCTTCGACTACGAAGCGGCTAACTCTGCTCAGAGCAGCTCCAGATGTCACGGCGGTACGAATGGCGTTGGCTGGTCTGCCCTAGTGCTCTGCCACGGGCCTGGCCCCAGCACAGCAGTCACCACAAGGGCTGGCGGCAGTTCTCCCACCAGTCTCGACGCCGCACAGAAAGGCTCCCCTAAAAGAAGTGGTGAAAACCTCGCTACCTGGGACGCTCCAGCGATATATACACTGTCGGGGGCAAATCCTGCACTGCCGGAGGCTAGCCATAGACTGTGGCCCACAAGAAATTTTCCCATCTCAGCAGCTATGGCTTTGTGCATGTTGGGAACAAGCTCCCGTGGTTACCACGGCCCCTGTCCTCCCCCACCCCACATAGTTTGTCACACTCACTTGGTGCCTCTCGTCTTGACTGTCAGCTCTTTGGATCAGGGACCACGTCTTTGAATGTACCTGAGCAGTGGCTAACCCAACAGGGTCCCAATCGGAGCCTTCAGGCCCTACCACACTACAGAAGATAAGAAATGGTCTTTAAATGGAAACTCTGCATTAAGCTGGTTCCAGCAAGATCAGTTGCTGACCCACTTGAGATCAGACCACACTGGCTGGCCACCGGGTAGAGAGCCACATTTTACAATACATGTGAGAACCCTTGAAGGCCAGAGCGAGTCAGCAATCGTTTTAGCTGGAGCCCTGCTTAACAATGGCCATAGATAGCGGTCGGAAGGCCAGTGGAGTGCAGAGGCCTGACACAAAGACCACTCTGGGTGGTAACCCAACAGTTGAGAAGCATGGACCCAGAGGATCGAGGCCTGCAGGTCCTCGCCCAAAAAAAGCAGACCACTGTACTGAACTAGCCAGCGTTTCCACAACAGGGACAAATCGGAATCATTCATCTGTGGGTCATAGGCCCTATTCTGCCAACAACTCTTGAGATGCTCCTGGAGCTCAGGTGGCTGTGATTCTGTCAGCAGGCATCCCATATTCTCTGTTGCAAACTCTGGGAGGGCTACGCTGTGTGGAATAATGACCGCCAAGAAGTTCCTAGACGGACCCCATCTAATAATAACAGTAACAAACCCATGGCTAATGGTGGCGACTGCAGCATGCTTTGAAGAGGACTGTTTCTCGGTTAGCTATGCACTTCCCCCCCGCAGCCTAGAAACAGGAGGCTGCTCTGTCTGAAGGGTAGCGACTAAGAGAGAGGGAAAGGAGAAGAGTCAGTTAGAGATGTCAACACAGATAGAGGATACAAAAAGGAGAACCAACAAGAACCCGCAAGCTCCACCACCAAGTATTACATACAGCCACATTCCTGGCCCAACGGTCAGCTAGGTTTCATCAACTAACCACGGCCCCAACAGTCAGATTTCAGCCTGGCTTGAGTGGCACTGGGAGCAAGTTCCAGAACAATAAATGTCATTCAGTTCCGAGTTTGCAAAGGATGCCTGGTTTTGTTTTTCCTGCCTCTTTCGCGTGCAAGCTGCGGAGGGAAAAACCTTTAGAGCAGAAGTAGTAAGTGGAGGCAGCTCCCATTCAAAAAAAGAGAATCATCACCAGGCTAACGCATGTATGGCATTCAGCTGCCTTTGTTTTTTTACTCTGTTTAATTCATTAATCTTGGTGCCAAGGTTTAAAATAAAAATGGGTTGGTTTGGCCAAGGTTTATCTTCTCCCCCACAATCTCAACCTTTGGAAGTTTCTTTTGTTTGCCTGCCAAAACGCTAGCTCTGGGAAGCACCACACAGAACACCCCTGTTCCTCTCTGATCCTGGACTCGTCTCCAGCCTTCAGAAACTCACGCAGTCAGTAGGGCTGGTGTAAAAGGAATTATTGTCTCATAAAGCAAGAGACCCATCCCCACACTCTCAGGCTCTTCATCCCCCCCACCCCCAACCAGCTGACTAGCAAGGAGGAGGGAGAAGAGCCTGAAAGAGGAAAGGGAACAGTTAGGGATAGAGTGAAAACTCTAAACCTCCTGAAAACTCAAATCTCACTCTTAGCTTTTCACGCTGAGTGGAGATGCACTTCACATCCACATTGCAGGCACTGGTTCAAAATTTTAAGGCCCCTTCCTGGGCTGCCTAATTCACGGGCCTCCTTTCTCTCACCTCTCTTCCCAATCATTCAGCACTCGCTTTTTCTCTGCATCCCCTCCTGCTCTCTGTTGATGCAAGAGCTTGCTCCTCCGCAGCTCCTGCAGTCTGGAGCCCTTCCTGTATTTCCTCATCACACCAAGGCCTTATCAGGATTTCTCAAGTGACCAGCACCACCTTAGGCACACTCCATATGATCTTCTCCCTCCTCAGCATCTGGTCATCTCTCTCCAGTCTCCTATAGCGTTCCACTATATTCATTCACCATCCCAGGCATTCAGAACAATTTTGCGTACTTGACACCATTACTGCCTGCTGCCCTGTGTGCTTGGTAATTCTGCAAGGCGTATGGAGTACAGTTTGCAAGGATGCCATGGATATAGAATTGCATTGTACAGTCTTGAGAACATAATTGGTATTTAATATAACCATTGATGCCTCTCTCTCACACATACTCTTCCTGCTCCTCACCACTTATCAAACCCCTCCCAGGAGCACGCATGTGCACACACACACAGCTACCACATTCAAGACACTATAAAACAAGATTTGGGAATTCTCAGGGGGTCTTTAGGAGGCTTGGACTCCAAGAGGTGACCTGGGTTCAATACCTGGTTCTGCCACCGACTCCCTGTATGACTTTGGGCAAGACACTTAATCTGTACCTTGGTTCCCCACATCACCATCTCTAAAATGGGGATAATAATGCTTCCTTTGTCTGACACGTCTGTTTAGACTGTGAGCTCTTCGGGGCAGGGATTGTTTCTCCCTGTGTAGCTTTACAGGGCTTAGCAGCATAGAGTCCCTAGCAGAGATCAGAGGTCCAGGTGATAGTGTAATACAAATAAAGAACAGGGATATTGGAGATTAAAGCTAAACCAACCCTTACAGAGCTAGGGTCCTCTCCACACCCTCGGGTACTGGGGTGCAGGAGGACAGGCTTACGTTACAAACTCTTAGAAAGAGGTTTTGACGATCATGCCCTCTCCAATCATATTAGCATCTAGTGGGACAAGAAGGCATTGCTGGCAGAGTCAGAGCGGCATCTTTAGAAGGTTGCACAGCTACGGTGCATTTTGTTCATATCTTCTACCCAGGCATTTTCAACGCTCACCATCACTGTGAGATCTGTAGCGTCTTGAAATACTAGTGCTGGTTCTATGGCAGTAACTCCTAGATTGTGATTTGAATGTCATCACAGTGCTCAGCTTTGTACAGTGCAGAGAGCAGTGTCCAGAAAGAGGAGCTTTCTAATGTAACTCGGGCGAATGCTGTATACAGGGTAGCACGATGTGATTATAGCTGATGTCTGGGAAAATCTTCCAGCTCAAGAACTCCAGCTCCCCAGCCCATGCTGACAAACCAGGAGTTAGTCTGACTGTACTTGTCTTAACCACTGGAGAAGTTACATGGCTCATTTCTTCTTGCAACAATGGTTCTCAGTTTCATTCGCTACCATTCAATTACATTAGGATTTTGCCCCCAAGCTAAGAGCAATATGAATCGTCGATTATTGAGGGCAGGGGAGGAGGGGTACCCTGAACCCCTCCCATACCAGGAACAATCTTACCTATTTAGCATCTTCCCTTACAGAGGCCATCGTCTTTAGTTTTGCACAGTGCTTGCAATCAAGTTCGCAGTTCAAGATTTTCCAATCCAAGCCAGTAGGAGAAAGAGTGTTTTGTTCACAAGCAACCGACACGTGCTGCGGTCTAGCACATAAATACATTTACCATGAGCTACTGATGAAGGCATCACTAATAAAAGCTGCCCGATCCTCATGACTGGTTAAAAGTTAACAGGGCGTGTGTGCATTATCTAAGCTATTCCCTCTTCTTCTTGGGCGGGCTGCCTGCTTTTTTCGAGACGACAAATCCTCTCCTACTCCCCCCCCCCCCCCCTTCATCTTAATCCAGTTAGAGAGGCTTGGAACTCCGGGACTAGGAAGGCGGCATGCCCCGGATTCGAAACCAGACCATGAGATCAACTTTATCCTCCGCTGTGAGGCTTCAATCCTTCCAGCAGTTTGCAAGTCTGGGCTGATCCAGGCAGATGTTAACGAGGCAGTCACCTCTTAACCCTTGTGAGCCCTGCCTTCGCAGCGGCTTTTCCCTGCTGCCCCTTTCCTCCCCTCCCCCGTCTGCTCTCGTCTCCTTAATCAGATCGCTGCTCTCCAAAAGTTCCTTTAAAAATGTGTCTGGAGCACCACCGACCGCAGCCAGACAAGACAGCCTCCTTCCTCTCCCCCCCTTTCCCTGAAGCCTACGCCTATGGGGAGAGAGGGCTGGAAGCGGGGAATCAGGGTGTGAAATCAAAGCCCAGAATCTGGGCATGGGAGGCGGGCACTGATTGCAGCTGCTGATCAGATTACTTGCAACCGTGGCAATTTCAACTGCTCATCAGACGGCCCCCGTTCCGAGCGGGGAGACAAGAGCTTGGGAAGGGGAATACAAAGCAAAGCGAGAAGGGAAATCGCCACAAGAGACACATGCACGCCACACCATCTGCTCGGGGAAACGAGACAGACGCAAAGCTTTGCAAATCTTGGTCGGAAGTCAGGAAGCATGCAGATTTCCCAGGGAGCGAAATTGCCTCCAACTCACTTCAGGGCAGATTTCAGTCTTTGGAAACCAAACACTTCTACCCCCAGAACCTTATTTTATATCGAGACATCTTCCGTGTATAGACACAGCCAACTCTCGGCAGAGACTAAAAAAAATCCACAACCCCCAACCCCACTCCAGACCAAGCTCTCGCTCCTGGCTGAGAAGCGGCAGGGGGTGCTTATGTGCCAAACGCAATCCCAGCCCGGCGGCGGAGCGGACAGCAAACCGCCCGGCCCGAAGTTGAAGGCGATCACTGAACGATGGAGCAGGGAAGGGTTTGGCGACTCCGGTTTCCCTAGGAAATGGAGGGCGAGCCGGCTGCGTCCTCCCACCCCCCCGGGCCGGCGGGAGCTGGGGAGAGCCCGCTGGAGGGCCAGCCCGCCTTGCTCTGCAAGCGACCCCCGAGAGCGGCCGGAGTGGGGACCGCGCAGGGCAACCCCCGCCCGAGGCTGCCCGGCTCCCAGCTCAGCACAGCCCGAGGCAGGCGGGCGATCTCCCCAGCCGCCAGGCGCTGCAGACACACGGGCTGGAGCAGGGCGGCGGGGCAGCGCCCTGGCAGCACCGCCGGCTGCGGGGAGACGCGGAGAGCCACTCACCTTCCCCGCAGGGAGCGGCCCCCCTGGACCAGCACCTGGGCAGAGGCGGGGCGGGTGCGGGTCTGGCTGCTGGCGGGAGCGAGCGCTGCTTGCCCCGAGTCTCCCCGGCGCGCACGCCCCTTCCTATGCCTGTTCCGCCCGATCCCTGCACGCCCGATCCCGGCGCCCCCTCGCTCCCGCCCGCGCCGCTGCATGCTCACCCTCGCCGCCGCCTCCGGGCGGCAGCCCCACTTCCCGCTCCGGGGAGCGTCTCCAAAGTGCCCGGCTTCGCTCGGCGCGTCCAGCTCCCCGCCGCGCCAGCGAGGCGAAGCTCTGGCGCCCGGGAGCGTCTGCAGCGCGCGGCTTCGCTGCGCCCGGGCCGGAGGCGCTGCGCCTTTCGCCTCCGGGCTGTTCTTATGTTGGGAGGGGCGGGGGAGGGGTCTCAACAGATGGCTGCACGCTAGGGAACATCTGGGAGCGAAGGAGGCGGAGGCAGCTTGGTCTGACTTGTGCAACTTTAGCTCTTGCAGCCGCAGCACCAAAGTGGAGGTGCAGAAAATCCCTTCGCCTGTGACAGCGTCTCCCGTGGTGTTGGAAAATCCGAGGGGGCCAGACCCTGGTCATCTTCCTTCCCGTCACACCCACTGCTTCAGCCCCGGGGGGGCACGGTCTGATTTCAGTGGCGTCACCACCCCAGTTTGCCCGGAGAGCAGGACTGGGCCCTCTCGCAGTGAGTGCCCGATCCTGCCACCACCCAAGGTTTGCTACCATTGGCTTCAATAGGCTCGCTCACAACACAGGCACCAGGCGTGCGCCAGCAGCATTTGCAGCGGCGCTCCCTCAAGTATCTACCTAGTTGTAGCCACTGTCGTATCCAGGGCCCTGATCCTGCTCAGGCCCAGGGGTATGCCCAGATGAAGTTCATTGCACGTAGCTAGCAATCCCTGTCCCTCACTGATGTGCCATAACATTGAGGTTTGATCCGGCATGAGGGTTGCATTCAGTACTGTCACTGACTGCAGTGGGAGTTTTGGGTGCACAAAGACACTGAGGCTGAGTCCTTACAATATTATAAACCAGCATAAAACAGGAAATAAATAAAATACTAAGAAATAAACATAGGGCCTGATTCTATCCATTCTAAGGTTTGCAGGATCAAACTATTAATTTTCGCATAGCCAGGGAAGTAAAGGATCACATTGATGCATTAGGATCCTTCTCTAGGCTGTACTAGGTATTATAGCAGCAGCCAGAGATCCCCACCAAGATCAAGGCCCCAGCGTGCAAGACAGAGAGATGGATCTACCCACATTAACACAAAAAGAAAAGGAGTACTTGTGGCACCTTAGAGACTAACCAATTTATTTGAGCATAAGCTTTCGTGAGCTACAGCTCACTTCATCGGATGCATACTAGCTCACGAAAGCTTATGCTCAAATAAATTGGTTAGTCTCTAAGGTGCCACAAGTCCTCCTTTTCTTTTTGCGAATACAGACTAACACGGCTGCTACTCTGAAACCTCACATTAACACAAGTGATCTACCCACCTTAACACAACAAGTTAAGTGGCAGAGCTGGGGCCAGAACCCAAAGGCCCCCTGGGGCATGGTTCACTAGATCACAGTGCCAAGTAGTATTTGGGGGTAGCCAGCTTCCAGGTGGCAAGGGCAACTGCTTCTCCACTGATATGAAACACCACATGTTGGCACGCTGTCACTGCAGCTCCAGGGTTAGTTCAGCACATATCTAAAAAAACCCGTTGCTTTCCCTGTTTTGAAATGCTCTCACCACTGCTGGTCATCCCTGGCCCATAGAATGATCCCTTCCACCTACCTACGCTGATTTCCTGAGCCACGAAACAGTGCATCACGGTGTGAACAAAAAGAAAAGGAGTACTTGTGGCACCTTAGAGACTAACCAATTTATTTGAGCATGAGCTTTCGTGAGCTACAGCTCACTTCATCAGATGTATACCGTGGAAACTGCAGCAGACTTTATATACACACAGAGAATATGAAACAATACCTCCTCCCACCCCACTGTCCTGCTGGTAATAGCTTATCTAAAGTGATCAACAGGTGGGCCATTTCCAGCACAAATCCAGGTTTTCTCACCCTCCACCCCCCCCCACAAATTCACTCTCCTGCTGCTCCAGCAACTGCTCCTCTAATCTCAGGTGCTAGGTGTCTCCCTCAGCTTCCTTCACCTTGTCTTGCTTGCTCCACCTCCGAAGCACCTCCTGTGGCTGGAGAAGCTGCTGCCTTGGCACATCATCTGCTTGGTGGTGCAGCAGGAGAAGTCCCCAGCTTAATTCATCCAGCTTTGAGTGTTGAAATGTGGCCTCTGCCGGTTTGAGCTTGCCAGCCTAATGGCATGAAGTACGGTTGGGTCCACACTGGCTGACAGCAATTCAAAATTGGTGCTAGCCCCCCCCAGAAAGGAAGTCGGGGTGGAGTCAGATGAATCATGGTGTTTTTTAAAACTTGAATCCGCCTTGCTTCTGCTATGCATTCCACAATGCACAGCAAGAAAAACCCCAGGATGCACACTGCTCAGCAGCGAAGTCAAGCACCATGGGATACCCTCCGCGAACGCCATGTGCTTAGCATGCAGCAAGCCACTGCCAGAGTGGAAGGGTGCACAGCTGTCCTGTGTGCATGCTGTTAGTGCGGCTGCGTATTGCACATAACTGGATGCATATCAAAAAGCTGCAGATTAAGCCCTTCATGTAGACAAACCCTTAGATACTGTATCCCTGAGGGGGAAAAGACCTGCTTCTGCATTTCTTGCACACCCGACACTCCTTTTGCTTTTTTGTAGGAGTGTTGGTGCACAAAGAATAAGAATCAGGCCCCTGCAACAGGGAAACAAATAGCAATAATGATTCCCATTCTGTTATCTCAAATCATTTTGTTTAAACAATCAGGCTTCTGAATACATAAATTCCCCTAAAGAGTCCCAATCCCACAACCCTTACTCCAAATAGCAGTCCCTACTCACACAAATAGTCACATGGATTTTAATAGTAGCGAATGAATGTGGCAGGATCGGGCCCAGAATGGGATATTGCCCCACTAGGGATCCATATTTTTCTAATCCTTTTGTGTGCAAGGAATTGACTGTGTCAGAGCTGGGGGGTTAGAAACAGCAGTTATGGATCTTTTGTACAGTTAGGGTTTATTTTAAACATATGAAGAGAGGTGGCATGAAGGTTGAATTAGCACGTCTGGGATGGTTGCATCACTCACAAGTAAAGGGAGGGAGCCAGAAATAGTTAGGCAGATCACCACACAGAACAGGAGAAAGGGGGCCACCAGGAAGCTAGTTATGGCTCCCTGGTTCTCTAGGCCAACCTTCACCAGCACCCCTGGCCTAAGGACTGTGCTAACCTCTGCCAGCTGGGTGCATTCCTCAGGGGACTGTACAGCAGCCAAGGACAGGTGGAACATTTCAAAGCCTACTTTTCACACCCTGTGCTAAGACTGAATGGCTGGTTTTATATCAACTGAGACTTCTCCCATACTGGAGGGACTATCGACTGACCAAATCCAGCTGCTTTCTGGTTCTGTTATGCCAGAGCAGCACATCTGGCCACAAACCTTTATACCACCCCATCATGCATTCCATGTCTAGTACTGAAAAACTGATTTAAAAGTCACGAGGACTGTTTTTTGTCTCCTCCCTGGAAAGCCAGGTGTCTTACCTACCACCTATTTATCACCAATACATTAAAAATGACCTTGAACTGTCCTATACATAAAAATGCCATGGACCAGATTCTCTGTTGCATGACTCCATTTTTTATGCTGGTTTGACTCTACTAATTTCAAAGGAGTCACTCCAGTTTCACACTGGAGTGACAGTGAAGACTCTGACCTCATCCTATGTCTTGGGACCTTCCAGGACTAGAGTAAGTAGTGCGGTCCTCACTGGAGGCAAACTATTGAGATTCAGGAGCAGATTTGTGAGATATCAAACTTTGATCTGTCGTTGGCCCAAATACAGGATATTGTCTGTGCTGGGCTTCCTGCAGGTAAGTTTGAGGGGAAATTCCATATTTTGCAGAAAGGAGACATTTGTTTAGCAGGTTGATTAAAAATAAAACAGTGGCTCTCTGACGCTATGTACACATTTGCAATGTTAGAAGTATTCCCATGGGAGAGTGCACGTGAGGTTATCAAAGGTGGAATTTATTCCTAGGGCTTTGCAATTTATCACATAGAAACCAGCACGTGTCATGTTAAGGTTACATTTTTAACTATTCTTAAGTCAGGAAGTAGAAGAGTTAAGTGCTCAAAAGCAACCTTACCTTCCTACACTTGGTACAGAACAATTTTGGCCACAGATACATATGTATAATTCCAATTGTGCATGCATATTTGAGGGGATAATTAGGTACTGTCTGAATTTACTGTACTGAATTTACATTGAGTAGCACTAGTAATTTGAAATATTCCACATGTGCATTGTTAATGAGTGAAGTTTAATCTGATACTCTTACCTTTTTAATTTCTTGATTTATATCTACGTCATTAAAGTAGATTTGTGTTTAACTCCCCTTTTTATGAAAAACGAATACAAAGGACAATTTAAACTCTCCTCTCTTGATTGATTTCTCCATGTACGTTCACAGTTAGAGAGCCAGAAACCCATGCCACAATGGAATTCCACAGTGAAACTGTGGCACAGCCCACACCTACATAACTTTAACCACACCTTACTGGGCTTGCTGGGGGTGAAATTCTCTGGCCTGTGTTATGCAGCTGGTCAGAATAGATCACAATGGTCCATTCTAGTCTTAAAATGTTTGACTAACATCAGTATTATGTGGTTCTGCCATAGTCCTGTAACCAGTATCATGCACTAGATTCTGAGCTCTTTGAAAAACCCACTGTAAAACTAGAGGTTTCAGAGTAACAGCCGTGTTAGTCTGTATTCGCAAAAAGAAAAGGAGTACTTGTGGCACCTTAGAGACTAACCAATTTATATGAGCATAAGTTTTCGTGAGCTACAGCTCACTTCATTGGTGATCACTTCACATCCGATGAAGTGAGCTGTAGCTCACGAAAGCTCATGCTCAAATAAATTGGTTAGTCTCTAAGGTGCCACAAGTCCTCCTTTTCTTTTTACAAAACTAGAGTCACTCCACCGAGATCACGGGGGGAAGGATAGTAGTGTGATTAAGACAGTGAAATGGAATTTAAAGGTCTGGCCCAGATCCTCAGAGGTATTTAGGTAACTAAAGCCATGTCTACATTACTGCGTATGTCAGCATAACTTATATAGCTCAAGCGTGAGAATAAACCTCCCCCCAGAGCGACATAAATTACACCTACCTAAGTGCTCATGTGCACAGCACTATGGGGGCGGGAGAGCTCACGCAGGTAGGCTTTTTATGCTGCCGGAAAGAGTCTTCACCAGACGCGCTGCAGCGGCACAGCGCCATTGCGCCCCCTGCAGCGTGGCATGTGTAGACGTGGCCTAAGTCCCATTCATTTCAATGGAGTTTTGAGGATCTGGGCCTCTGTGCTCAACACTATGCTGTGTCACAGGCTTCCTGCGCAACCAGGGGCACGTCCCTTAATCTGGCTGTGTGTCCCTTCTCCATTTAAAGTGGGTGACAATAAAACTTCCTTACCTGAAAGGGGTGTTGCGAATGTAAATTCACCAAGATCCTTGCACCTCTAGTTGTTATGATTCCATGTGAGCAGGTGCGAGGTAGAAGCTCTTGTTGTATCCTCCCTTTTGCTTGTTTCCCCCTGAAGTCTGAGTGACTTCAACCATAGTGGTTAGGGCATGCCACTGAAAGGAAGATCTAGCTAATGTTGTTAAGCTGCAGCTAACCCCAGCTAGCCTAGTGATGAGGTGTCAGTCAAAGCCTCTGGTATAGCAGCCGGAGCAGTAGATGGGCGTTGTGCTGCCCAGCTGGAATTAAGTTCAGTCACCAATACTGTGAACCCCAAGCATTCAAAAAAAACAGGAGTGGCTTAAAAATCAACAACATAATCAGCCATCCTCTTTCCCCCTTACTTCTCACCAGCTTTCTTAACACACAGGGAGATTTTTCAATAGCTAACTTCCCCTGCAGTAAAAACAACGCGGAATCCTTTGGCACCTTAGACACTAACACATTTATTTGGGCATAAGCTTTTGGGGGCTAGAACACACTTCATCAGATGCATGAAGTGGAAAATACAGGAGCAGGTATAAATACATGAAAAGAGGGGAGTTGCCTTACCAAATGTGAGGTCAGTCTAATGAGACAATTCAATTAATAGTAGGATATCAAGGGAGGAAAAATAACTTTCGTAGTGGTAATGAGAGTGGCCCATTTCAAACAGTTGACAAGAAGGTGTGAGTAACAGTAGGGGGAAATTAGGTTTAGGCTTTGTAATGACCTAACCACTCCCAGTCTTTATTCAAGACTCGTGGCTGGACTTTACAAAAACTAGACTAGTCTCTAAGGTGCCACAAGGACTCCTCATTGTTTTAGCTGATACAGACTAACACGGCTACCACTCTGAAACCTGTTCCCCTGCAGTGTCAGTGACCAGGGTATGTGTAAGGGTTTGTCTGCCTTTGTCACACTCCCAGATGCTTGCACAAAGATCGTGCATTCATGGTAAAAAGAGGTGTGTTCTTAACTCAGGTTAGCAAACAGTGAAGATACAGAAACTCAGATTAGGAGTTTGAGGAACTCCTTTAGTGGAGTTGAACTCAAGCTGCTAAACCCAGTTAAAGCCAAGTCGCTATGTCTTCAGTCCTATTTTAAGCCGAGTTAAGACCACACCTTTTTTTCCCATCAAAGACATATCTAATCTAATCTAATCTAATCTAATCAAAGCACCCACCACCACATTACCTTGACACTTGCATGAGTCAGCCTGAAGCTTTGGGGAATGCCTAAATGTTACACCACAGTTTCACTTTCTGCCCTGGCTGATCCATCTCAGGCTTGTCTGCCTAGCTAATGAGATCAGAACCCAGAATTTGTCCGCGCTCACCCATTTGCCTCGTTCATTATTATTTACATTACAGTATCAGGGTGGCCCATCCCAAACATTCAAAAAATCACGAGCCAGGTCTAAAAAAAAAATGTCAGGAGACTAGCTTAAAAATCTTGAGCTTTTAAAAACTAACAATTTTTGAATTCCCTTTTTATATCCCTTCAGGTTTTTGAATCTCCAGGAGCCCCCTGGGTTTTGCTTTCCAGTTTTTCTCTGCAACCATGAGAGCTAGAAACTTCTTTTTCGTTTAATGAAAGCTGGGGTTTTCATGATTTCCCGAGCAGGGCCACCAAGAAAAATACCAAAAGTCATGAGAGTTGGCAATACTGCATTAGTCTGGAAGCCCTAAAAGGGATCATAGCCCTGTTATACCTACATATTGTAAGAGACGATCCGTGCCCCAAAGAGTGACAGTCTAAATACAGAATGGGTGGGAGGGGAAACTAATGCACAGATAGATGATGTGACTTGCCTAAGGTCATGCAGTAGGTCAGTGAGGAGTTGAACCCAGGTCTCTAGCTGAGTGCCCTGCTCACTGACCTCCCTGCCTCTAGCCTTACTGTTTTGGGACAAGCCGATTGTGAAAGTGAGAGTAAGGCTACCCTGGTCTCAGCCGGTGGCCTCTGATTTCCCTGTGAAAATCAGGCATGGCTATGGTGCTCTAAGATCCAAGCCCCTAGCCCCTCCTCTCTCATTATACTTTTGCTATCTACAGATCATGAGCTTTTGATTTGTATTCATAGCACCAGGGTTGCCAGCCCTCCAGGATTGTCATGGAGTCTCCAGGAATTACACATTAATCTTTAATTAAAGATTATCATGTGATGAAGCCTCCAGGAATAGGTCCAACCAAAATTGGCAGCCCAAGATCTGCTCAGCTCAGTGCAGAAGGAGCAAAGATTTTCAATGGACAATCAGGTTACAGTGGCACCCCCTACTGTTACTATCACCAGCAGAGCTGCAACAGTGGGAGAGTTAAGAAAAAAGCTCAGTGCAAACAAGGCCTATATGCGTGAGGCTTGATCACTGAATCTGCAGCCCCCCAAATAACCTCACTCCAAACAATGCCTTCGTGGGCTACCTCTGGAGACCGCTGCAGAACTATATATCGCAGGGGCCGCTGAGTCCCCTGCCCTGCATTTCAGACCTCACTTTGACCTCCCACTCTGGAGGAACTGGCTCAATATGTGTTCAGACAACGAGCAGGTAGAGACCTGTATTTAGGAGAGTGGTTTGGTCTGATAAAGTCATGGCAATTCAAAAGCCAACAGCAAACGGGAAAGAAATCTGGTATGAAATTCCCAGCATGAGTCATTTTGATTTTCCCTCACCTAATTCCCACTGGATACACACTGGCAAAAGAAGTCAGGGAGAGAATTCAGATGACATAAGCACTGCCTCTTCATAAAAGGAACCCGGTTAGCCAGGATTACAAATATATTTATTACACCCTTTAGTTGCCAAGTACAATCCAGCTGAGTGTGGATAAAAATCACTGCCTTGAAGAGGTGGGAAAAATTAGTGTGATTTTTTTCACTTATGGATTTCATGCAGTTCTGCATTCTCTGAAATATCGATTTTCCTCTTCTCATGACATTGCAGGAACAGAACTTTCCCATGCAATGAACAACCTGAAAACTCACAAAGTCCCTTCAAGGTTAATACGAGACTTTAAAGCCTGAAGGGACAATTGTGATCATCCAGTCTGATCGCCTCAGTAACACAGGTCACAGAATTCCTGCTGAGGAAGGAATTATTTTTTTCCTGCAGTGTAAGTGAACTCTATCAAGCCCAGTAACTTCTTGCTGGCCTAGAGTAGATGTTTTAGGAAAATGTCCAACCTCGATGAAAGATCTTTTCCTGGAGGATTCATGTTTATAACAAAAAAATATAAACAAGTTCCCAGCAGCAGAAAAGGAAACAGAAAGCTGATAGAGCTCGATCCCATAGCTCTGGGAATTCAGAAAGCTATTCTATTCCCCAGCCCCTTTCTTCCCTCAGCATCTGTGGAAAGGCTAGAAGAAGCTAGGCTGATGTTAACCTCTTGGTTCCCCAGGGACCAGGTAGTGCCCTTCCCCATGTCACAGCTCCTTGTACATGAAAATAACCCCCCCATGAATCTTGTAAACAGGAACCCCTCATTCAACATTCACAAGTGGCGATTTTTGAGCTAACGTGGCTTTTGTGCAAAATTTCATTGGGTGGTTTCAAGCTTCCCACCATTGTTCCAGGGGTGTTGGAAATGTTTTGCAAACTCAGGCATGGAAAAGTCTCACTGAAAAGAAAAAAATACACGTGATGAGAATCCTTCACCCCACTTTCCTGCCTTGGCAGCCAGTCAAATGTTTATTGAACTCTGTACTTATTAGGGATGGCCTGAAACTGGGTCACTTACCTCAGTCTTGACTGATGGGCTTATATATAGTCCTTTTCCACCTACCCTCCTCCTTCCTACCTGTTTTCTCCTCTGGCTGCCACTGTAGTTGAGTAGTCTGAGCATAGGACTGGGAGCCAAGAGCTCTGCACTTGAGACACTGACTTCCCCTCTGTGGCCTTGGGCAAATCACTTAAGGCCTGAACTTGCACCATGGAAATCAGTGGGCATTTTGCCATTGACTTCAACAAGCTCAGGATGAAGGCCCTAGTGCCAGCTCTTCAGAGGTGCTGAGCACCTGCAGCTCCCATTGACTTTGGCTGGAGCTGTGAATGCTCAGCACCTCTGCAGATCATGCTGTTAATCTCTCTGCCTCAGTTTCTCCTGATACACAATGGGGAGAATAATACTTTTAAGCCGGGGTTCTAAAGCATATGTGTAGTGGGATGGCTACCCTGCTCCTAAAATAGAAGGGGTTAAAAGCAGCTGTGGCTGGGGATGGCTGATTGGGAAAGCAGCCGCAGCTGGGCCACGCCCCAATCAGGCCCCAGCTGGCCTGTCTAAAAAGGCTGTGAGCCAGAGACCCAGGGAGTCTCTCTCCAGGCTGGGAGAGAGCAGGGCCTGGCTGCTTGCCTGACAGGGTACTGAGGGTGGTGCCGAGCTGGGGAGCTCTAGGCTGTAGGGCCTGGTCCAAGGCCAACAGAGGTACTGGAAGGCAGCAGGTCTGAACCCCCTTGCCTATGATGAGTGGCCTTTACACAGCAGTCTGCCCCAGGGAGTGGGGGCTTGGTGATGACTGGCATTAGCCTAGACTGAAGTAATGTGGGGATAGTGGGTTGGGGGTTCCCCAGGAAGGGGAGACCCAGAGGTAGAGTGTGGGGATGCTGCCAGGGAGCAGAGCCCAGAGAAAGGGACATGGTGGGGGGCAGAGCTGTGCAGATCACTGGCCTGCAGAGGGTGCTCTGTGCTGGAAAGAGCTAAGTCCCCCAATGACCAGCAGGAGGTGCCGCAGGGGTGAGTCTGCTCCTTTACAATGTGCTTCCCTGAAAGTGTTTTAGTGCTTCATTGAACCCTGGCCCAAGTACCATTCTTTTCTTTTCACCAGGTTTCCTAGCGGTCTCCTCTCCACTTGTTAGCTCTTTGTGGGAAGTGGGTTAGATATTTCCTAGCCAGTCATGCAGCTCCTGCCCTGGGAGTGCAGATATGCCCTGGGTGCCTCTCACAGCTGCTGCATTGCTTTGTTGTCCTTCCTGGTAAATATTGACCTTCCTTTCACCTCAGTCAATATTTACCTCTTAGGTTAATAAATATGGAGATTTATTTCAGTAAAGTCAGTATGTTCTAAGCTATTGCTGAACTCGGCAATTGTTCATTACTTAGCCCTAGGTACTGATGTGTAGGAAAGCAGTGGCCCAAAATATGGGCCTAATCCTGCAAACCCTGATGTATTCGAGTGCATTTACTCCTGTGAGTAGTTTCTAGGGTTTAAATGCTTGCAGGATCAAGGCCTAATGTTGCATTGCACCTCATCAGGAGTCATCATGGCTCAGAAAAATATATGCACGCAATTTTAAAAACACATTATTTGCTTGAAAGGTAACATTCCTGTCTCTTGTACTAACATACACAACTCACAGCTTTACAAGGGATCCAAAGGAGACCTATGTGTGGACGGATTGTGCCACATCCCCACACTGTGGGGTTTTCGAAGCATCCAGTTAGAGACGCTGTCTGAGACAGGAAACTGGACTAAATGGACCCTGGGTCTGAACTTGTGTGACGGTTGCTATGTTCCTTTACTAGAGGGGCCTCTGAACTTTATTGGGGAAAGCCTGTGAGGGGCAATCTAGCTTTAGAGACCACAACTCCCATGGTGCCTTGGGGAAAGAGGTAGAGACGTCCTGGTGCAGGGAGAGCCGGCGGCGGACTGCATTTTGGGGAAAGGAGTGAGATTGGTGCTGTGGAGCTCTGTCCAGACCAGGCGCTGCTGCTAGGAGGCCAGAAGCTGCTGCCGAGAGCCTGCGGGGGCTTTGATCGAGCAGGGAGCCTCAGAGGCTGTTGGTGGCTTCACTGGAGTCAGAGCAGAGACTGTTGCTGTGCCTGGAGCTGACTGAGCTGGGCCTGCAGTGAAGGACGGTGAGTAACCCCCACTGTTGTTTGGAAAAGTACGTGCAAGGGAAGGGGCACAGCAGAGAGACTGAGTCTGAGGAGAGGCAGAGTGATCTTCCCACTGAACCAGGGCCCAGAGCTGCTGGCATTTGGTGGAGCTGGCTCCAGTCGTCAGAGGGGTTGTGCAGCTTGTTGCCTTGGCTAGACTGATACACAGACCCAACAGAGCGCTGTCTCCAGCTGCAGGTCGTCCAGCGCGCCCACGCAGGCAAGCATCTCGGACTCTGAAATCCAGAGGAGTGTGCACTGCGGGGTGGGGTAAATGGTGGCAGTGTAAATGCCAGTTACATAGGTTTCATTTATTACTGTATCCTATATTTGTTAATTGATTTTATTCAACTACCCCGTGGATTTAAATTAGTAGTGACCCTTCATCTTAGTCTGTTATATCCTGTCTCTTTAACTCCTTAAGTAAAGGAGTGTTAGCTCTAATTTAAGCATATTGGATGTATATTTGGTATTTGAGTTACACCCATGCCACAGATCATTTTTAGTAGCATTACTATTTGAAGGGGTTTATTGCTGGAGGTTCCCAAGGCACACCACGGAGCGTGTCCAGGGGCCAGCCAGGTGGAGGCACTGCCAATTTTAACTTCCTTTAGGAGCAGAGGGGTGGATAGAGGATTCTCAACCTGTCCAACAGCACCACTGGGATATGCAGGATCTCCTTTAATGTCAACAACATCAGGCACACAGGTGAGTGTCGCCTGCTCCCGAGTAACCCAGGGAAGAAAAGGGGGGGTTACACTATGTTCCGCACTTGGGGCCCGAGGCTCTGATTCATTAAAGTCAATGGAAAAACTCCTATTGATTTCAGTGGGCGCTGGATCAGCCCCTGATTCAGCAATGCGCTTAAGCACATGCTTAAATTTAAGCATGTGCTTAAGTCCCATTAACTTCACTTGTGCACGTCCTTAATAGGACGAATAGGAATAGGAATGACCTGGATCACATGCACACGTGCTTTGCTGGATCATGGCTCATAAACACCATGGCATTAATATCCTCAGGGGGAGAAAAAAAGAGGAAAAATAAAGGGCACGGCTATTTTTTGAGCTGCCAGCACTGAAAACCCAGACCACATCCAAACACATTATGTCCATACTGTGACGAGGGGCTAAAGCACTAACGATGCTGCACTTAGCTGCTGACAGACCCAGCATTAAGCTGAAGAAGTCGAAGTGACAGTCGGATGGGCCATACAGCGGGGTTGCAGTCAGATAGCACGTGACCAAGATTCATCACTGAATTCGGTTCACTGGTTGGATCATTAGCTTCTCCTGCCTGGGCCCTGACAGGGAGTGCGATGTCGCATATCCTTGGAAAGTGCCCGCTGACTGACTTCGCTGGCGAGCTACCGGCTCTTCACCTGGCTGATAACCAGGTTATCAAATGTCTGGGCATATTGTGCATACACTGAGAGAGGCCACATCCAAACCTAAGTAAAGACAGAGCTATAGATAGATATCTTTACTCTTTTTTTGCTGTCCTAACTCCAAGCCAAAGTGGCCCAAAGACATCTCTCCCCCCTCCTTCTAATTTGGGAAAAATCAAATGCGGTAATGGGCTGAGACCTTGGAAGCAAGTTCCCTGCCTGCAGCAGGGAACACCATTTTTGTTGATTAGGTTATTAATTCCCCAAAGGCTGAATTTCTAAGAAAAAAGCTGACACAGGCACCATGCTAGGGGCACTTGTGCATGTCACACATGAAGATTTAACACCAAATAATGCCGGGGGTGGGGGGGAGGAGGGAGGCAAGTGGATCTGGCTATCAGGAAAAGCTTGCTCCAGGTGAGCTCTGTTAGATGATGGATTAGCCTCCGAGGGGAAGTAGTGGATGTTCCATGGCTTACGCATTTAAAGATTAGACAAAGAACTGAAAATATACTCTCTATCTGTTTCATCCTGCTCCCTTTGACAAAAATATTAATTGACTATTAGAGTGAGAGTGAGCTGTAGCTCTTTAAATAGATTTATCTATCTAATCAGCGGCGTATCTAGAATGTCCATCTAAGCACTACAGGCAACATGGACAAGATGTCATATAAGTCTTTTCCATCTCCTCTTTAAGAGACCAATTTTGATTAGACTGTGTTTCATTCACTTCTGAGCCCCCACAGCATACTACATAAACTTGCATTACTTGTGGACAGCAGTGATGAGTCAGTCTATTGCTCAGTGTACAACTGAATCCCATGGACTGTCATCATAACATTGTATGGGCCAGCAATTGAGCTGTGTTCCTCTGAGGTTTAAATAAACAGATTTTTCACCTGGGGTAAGAACAATATTTTCAGAGAAGCCATTTAAAAAAAAAAAAAAAAAAGTAAACTGGAAGCATAATGACCCAATAAAGTGCTTGGGGAAATAGGGTTCCTGAATTCTTGGCTTTGTTAGGCAAGCTAGTTATTAAAGTTTAACAAATGACACCAATATTCTATTTCAGCAAGTGTGCATCAGCTTCCAGAGCTGTCCACGCCCACAGCTCTTTGAGAGTGCATGTCGTGCCGAGATCAATGGGAATTTTTCCCGCCATGGGACTATAAAACTGAGCCCTGGTGAAATAATCAGGGTGGAGCTAACACTATGAAAACCCATTTATACATATGCACAAAATATGGGGAAGCCAAAATGCAGAACTGACCCAATGGTGCCCTGTGGAGTACAATACACCATGCTGCCACCCCTGCCCCCTTTAATGAGGTGGTGGTGGCCTGCTCAGCTCAAGATGAAGCAATGCATGCTGGGAGTCATAAAGCCTCCATTGGCCACACCCCCATGTTAAAAGTGATGGTGGCAGCAATGCAATCATTTTATATCCATTACAAATAGGTCTTCAGGCTCCTGATAAGTTGCTACTGTGACCCTTGGTTGTGCAAAGTGTGAGGATCATAATATCAGGGATGAAACATGGACTAGAGCCACCCTAGGTTACTCTGGCATCACCTAGGATCAGCACCTTGATTTGGGCCATCTTTATATTACAGTAGCACCTGCTTGTCTAACAGCAGCACCCAGGAGCTGCAACCGAGATCTTGGCCCCATTGTGCTAGGTGCTGTACAAACACATAGTACGAGACAGTAGGGTAACCAGATATCCCGCTTCGATAGGGACTGTCCTGATAGTCGGGGCTTTGTCTTAAATAGGTACCTATTGCCCCCCAACCCCATACCGATTTTTCACACTTGCTACACCTTAAAAGACAATCCCCGCCCCACAGAGCTTACAATTTCAATAGACCCAGACAGAGGGCAAGAGAGGCATTAGAGGCACAGAGGGGGAAGTGACTTGCCCAAGGTCACCCAGAAATTGAACTCCGGTCTTCTGCTGTATTTATACAGTACCTAACATGAGGGAGGCCCACAATCTTGGTTAGGGCCCTAAAGGTGCTACAAACAAACAAGAACAATCATAATGACTCTGAACAGATGGGTCACACAAGGCCAATGCATGACTTACACCCAATTTAAGCCCGCGGCAGGTATAAGAGGCCAGGGAAGGCTAAGCCTCCCCAAACAGGATGCGGCACATCTCCCTTTGGATGCGTGCCAGCCTGCCGCCTTCGGAGCGCTCCTCCTCGGAGGGGGCGGAGAGGAGCGAGAGGTGGGCCTGGGGGGCCTCAAGGCAGGGGGCAAAGAGGCGCGGGTGGGGAGGTCTCAGGGGAGGGGGTGAAGAGGTGTGGGCAGAGGGCCTCAGGGGAAGGGGCGGAGCAGGAGCAAGGCCTGGGGTGGAGCTAGGGTTGCCAACTTTCTAATCACACAAAACCGAACACCCCTGCCCTGCCCCTTCTCTGAGGCCCTGCCCATACTCATTCCATCCCCCCTCCCTCTATTGCTCACTCTCCCCCACCCTCACCGACTTTCACTGGGCTGGGGCAGGAGGTTGGAGTGTGGGAGGGGGTGAGGGCTCTGGCTGGGAGTGTGGGCTCGTGGGTGGGGCTGGGGATAAGGGGTTTGGAGTGCAGCAGGGGGTTGGGGTGCAGGAGGGGGTGCGGGCTCTGGGAGGGAGCTCAGGGCTGGGGCAGGGCATTGGGGTGCAGGCTCTGGGAGGGAGTTAGGTGCAGGAGGGCATTCTGACCTAGGGCAGAGTGTTGGGGTGTGGGTGCGGATGGGGGTGCAGACTCTGGGAGGGATCTCAGGGCTGGGGCAGGGGATTGGGGTGTGAGTGGGGGTTCGAGCTCCACCCGGGTGGCACTTACCTCAAGTGGCTCCCAGTCAGTGGCACAGCAGGGCTAAGGCAGTCTCCCTACCTTCCCTGGCTCCGCGTGGCTCCCAGAAGCAGCCAACATGTCTGGCCCCTAGGCGGAGGCATGGCCAGACGGCTCCATGCAGTGCACACTGCCCATGCCTGCAGGTGCTGCCCCTGCAGCTCCCGTTGGCTGCGGTTCCTGGCCAATGGGAGCTGTAGAGCTGGGGCTCGGGGTGGGAGCAACGCATGGCGCTTCCCTTTTTACCCCTGCGCCTAGGAGCCGGACATGCTGGCCGCTTCCGGGAGCCGTGCGGAGCCAGGGCAGGTAGGGAGCCTGCCTCATCCCTGCTGCACCGCTGTTCAGACTTTTAACGGCCCGGTCAGCAGTGCTAACCGGAGCCGCCAGGGTCTCTTTTCGACTGGGTCAAAAACCAGACGCCTGGCAACGCTAGGCGGAGCGGGGATGGGGCTTTGGGGGAGGAGGCCAAGCGGGGAAGAGCCTTGAGGCGGAGCAGGGGGGTGCGGGGCACAATCCAGGTGCCAGTGGCACCCCCCGACTTCTAGTGAGCTTCTGGTGCTTGCACCTAGCCTCCCCAAATGCAGGAGTCACCTGCCTCCCGTTACCAAATCCACAAGATTTTGTTGCCCTTAACTCCCACTGACTGCAGTCTCACCTGATCAGGCCTGGCAAGGCTTTGCAGTTGCCTAAGGATTTCCCCATTTTTAGCCCCTTGACCTCTGTGTATGGGTGTTACCTTGCTTTGTCATCCTTTTGCCTGCCCTCTAGCTCCAGATGCTTGCAAGACAAATCTTGACCGTTGGACAGGTTTCCATGCCTGGACACAGCCTTTAGCATTCATTCACTCCTTCTCTTCAGCCTGCAGCAATGCCAGCAAGAGCACACTTCCTCCTACACGGCCAGAATCCCATTGTTCCCCTGAAGGCACTAAAACGTGTCAGAGCACCCCCGCAAGGTGCAATTTAGCTAGAATATGGTATTACCCTTTTGTCAAAAGGAAGGTAAAAACATCCCCTGACAGTCCTTGATTTGTTTGTTCTGTCCTTTGATCAATGGGATAAGAAGAAAAGCCTTTGGATGGATTGCAGCTTCCCTGGGGCCTCTTTTGTGGTCACTCACTGATTGTAAATGCAGATTATCTGGGCTATCATTACGATTGTTGTCTGAGCTGGGAGGAGAAAGAAAGAGATTTATCCCATTTTTTTATTCTTTTTGTGGCTACATTACTGCTAGAATTTATGTTACGGTTTTAAGGTCCTCCCCGCCCCCAATATCAGTATTGAGAAAAGTTTAAAAGAATCAATTCTGAATGGCCTTGCTACGCAACAGCTAATGGGGTGCGGGGAGGTGTAATACAGTGAGTGCCCCCTTGTGGCCAAAGGTCGCTCTCTAGCACTCTGCCTCTATTTTCCCCCTCCTCATTGGGCACCATCTCATTCTGCCCTTGTATCAGGGAACAGCTAAAGCAACCGTATTCTCCCCCATGTATGACACGACAGGGCTTCTCCCCAGCTTAACCAGCACTCACTGCCATGCCTTGTCTCCTTGAAGTAGGTTTATTTGTCCAAACATAAGCACATGACAGACAAAAAACGCTCCTCAGCTGACCCCTTGTCCTAGGGTTTCACGACCTCCCCTCCCAGGGGTCTCTGGTAATCCAGCTTCTTGCAGCTTTCCGTTCCCGGCCAGCTCCCTTCTCACAGCTAGCTCTCTGGAACAGACACCCTAGGGCTCCCTCCCTGTGCACCTGGCCCCTTCTTCCAGGGACCCGCCACCAGACTTTGCTCCGCACCTCTGTAGTTCATACTCTCCCCAGGCACAGCCTGTCCCAGTCGTGCCTCTCCATCCTGCCCTCTAACAGGCCTTCATAGCCCACGTGTAAGCATGCCCCCTTTAATTGGCTCAGTTGGGCCCACCTGCTCCGGCAGCGGGGTGCTGGGCCTGATCTTTTCACAGGGACCAGTTACCCTGTGACAGGGGGCGAGAGGGGGCAGGCCTCCCTGACTTGGCTCTAATTTATTTTTATATATATTGTGATAGCTGTCTAAAAAGGCTGCAAATCTGAAAGCACCAAGGATGGAGGGGAATTACGTAGGGTGGCACAGAATGAGTCAGATGCCCAGGTGATGGGTGCATTAGGATTAGAATAAATGCAAAGATTCCCAGGCCAGAAGGAACCTCTGTGATCATCTAATCTGTGGTCTGATCAGCCCCGCTCCATCACTGCCACAAAAACTATAAACTCACGTAATCATTTATATCAGTGCAACGGAATGTAAAATGCTACCAGGTCAGTATGGAAGCATTGTACATCATTTTGCTCTGATGTAAGTGACTGAACAAAGTACAGGGCAAGTGTGAATGGGGTTGCCTAGTAGTTAGTAGTTACCGCCCGCAGCAGCTGGTAGTCCTCAGATATGCCATGTGATCGTGGTCAGTAACAATAACCCCATGCTGTAAACTATAAAAGCAATGATCTCTATTCTGATGGTATTTCTTAACACCTGGAACACACCGGGAAATGGGAAGTGAGCTCAGAGACAACAACTGAAATGTAATGAACTGCGCTGGGCGATCATCTCGCTCTCACACATTACTTCACATATAAACAAACGAGCATGTAACGAGCATTACCTCCAGAAGTGTATCCAAGCCAGTCCTGCTTCCATTGAAGTTCATGGCTATGCTCTCACTGGCTTCAAACAGGAGCAGCATTGGGACAATGGAATGCATTCCTCAGGTATTAAATATAGACACAATGAAGGATGGGCCCAAGCTGCAATATCTCAATCCAGGCCTGGAAGAGCTCAAAGGTCAGGTGTTCTTAGCTGTAGGGGTTTGATCAAGCCTGTTTTAAATACATCTGCCATCCGGTAATGATATCATGGAATTCACTCTTTTTTATAAATGCATAACAAAAATTTGTGTACTGATTTGCATGCCAGTTTGCGTACACTCTCTCTTTGCAAACTCTTATCTCTGCTGCTGAAACTGTCTGACCTGATAAAATTAGTCACCTCCCCAGAGGAACCCAGAGGCCACAGGAAGTGCAGTTAGTTATTCCTCTTCTTTGTGAATCAGTCTTGAATCAATACCCCAACACACATTCAGAGATTTCATGGCCAAAAGGAACCGCCATGATCATCTAATCTGACCTTCTGCATAACACAGGCCACAGAATTTCCTGCATGAAGCGCAATAACTTGTGGCTTGTGCTACAGCACATCTCCTAGAAGGATATCTAATCTTGTTACCACCTAGGAGAGCTCTCTCTGTGTATACGTATATATTTAGCTAATAGACCAGGTGCCTGTGGATGGCGCTCAGAAATATGTTGCACACTTCCTGGGTTTTGTAGGACCAGTTCAAGGTGTTACGCACTCTAACTGACTTCCTCCGGCAGCTGTGTACATCAACTCTTCATCAAGATGTCAAGCCATGGAGGATCCACCCACTTCCCTTGCTCAGCTGTTCCAATAGTTAACAACGTCCAGTATTACAAAATGGCGAATGGCCACTCTGCTGCGAGGAGTGATCAGTCAGACAAACTTCTGCCTCAGGGAGCAGCTGTTGACAACTTGACTCTCTCTCCCTAGAGTGGCAGTGATCCTCACCGGTGTTCTGTTCCACTCCCACTGCGAGTGATACCATAACCTTTGGAGTACATGTGCACGCTAAAATGCTGCATACCCGGTGTATGAACACATTCGCCCAGGGAGAAAGGATGATACAAACCAGACTCACTCACTGTTATCGAGGCCGACTCTTTTCCAATGAATTTAAGCTTCGAAACCGGGCAGATTCACATTCTGTGGCACAACTCAGTCACCACAGTGACTTTTATTTTTAAAATGGCAGTTAACTAGCCCTGGCATTGAGCAGTACTGAAAGATACAGGAGTGCACTCAAATACAGCAATAACTTTCGTACAGTTGGCTTCATGCGCTCGGCTCTGCACAGGGGAATGTCAAACATCATCATCGGGTGCGTTGTTTGAAAACAAGACAGAGCGCCCAGCTGCTGAAGAGCACACAGAGATCCAAGGGTGATCATGAAGCGGGGGAGATTTATGACTCCCAGTAGAAATGAGCTAGACCAAATTTCCAGCTTCCACTTCCGCCAAAACATTATAATAGTGATAAAACTTGGCACTTATGGCTGCGGCTTCAGAGCTGCCTGTGGGGTTTGGATGCCTGATTCCTATTAAAATGAACAGGAACGGGGCACCCAAACACCAAGGCAGCTTTGAAACGCTCAGCCTTTCTGTCCTTCCAAACATTTTATACATATAGGCCTAATCCTGCTGCCTGTACTCTCAGGAGCAAGTGCACTGAGGTGAATGGGGCCAGTTCAGGGTGAAATGTGCCCCAGCAAAAGGAGCATGCACCATTCCTGTCCCTCTCAAGACCTGACATTGCGCCCCAAGGCCTGAGCCTCCAGTCCCTGTGCACCCAGAACCCGCAGTGAGTCAAGGCAGGGCCGGATTACGGTTCTAAGGGGCCTAAGGCTAATGGGAGGGGAGGGCCTAAGTATGAATGACATATTGCAAAAAAAATTATGAAGTCATCCAACGTTTCTCTTACATACATATTTATGTATGTAAAATTAACAAGGTTATTCTACTCTCACGACACTGAATTCTTCAAACAGATACTTCTGAGTAAGAGGTAGCATGAGGGATGCTACAAGGTCCTTGTCTTAGGCCTCCTTTCTCCTAGGTCGTGGAGTGGTCATCTGTACGAGGATGAACGCTGCAACATTCCCCGTCCTGCTCACCTCTTTCACCTGGTGCTTCTACCCTCAGCTCTCCACATGGCACAGTGCAAAGCCAAGCCCTGCAGGTGTTCCCCCAAGCTATGGACTCTACACCACATACCCTGTCTCCCTCTGACTGCAGGCTATGTCTACACTACTGCGGTAAGTCAACCTATGCTACACAACTCCAGCTATGTGAATAACGTAGCTGGAGTCGACGTGCCTTAGGTCGAGTTACAGCGGGGTTGACGGGAGAAACTCTCCCATCGACTTACCTTACTCTTCTCATCAGGGGTAGAGTACAGGGGTCGGCTGGAGAGCGATACCTGCTGTCAATTTGGCGGGTCTTCACTAGACCCGCTAAATCGACCGCTGGTGGATCGATCTCAGATGGTCGATCCCAGCTGTAGTGTAGACATAGCCTGGGAGGTAGCCAGCTTTTATTATGTAAAATAAAACCACTCAGTGTAAAATCCACTGAAGTAGAAGAAGTAATAGTGGGAAAGTTACATTGGGTGGCATTGTATTTCAGGCTGACTTGCTCTGAAAGCTGCCTCCCAGTGTTACACTGGCTGAGGACAATGAATTACTGTTTTTACATTGAACCCAAATATTATTTGTGGGATGATACCCAGTTTGTATAGTTAATCTCCAGTGAATCACCACATCAGGCCATTCTGTCACCAAGCTCTTCCACAATTAGAATAATAGAATAGAATCATAGGACTGGAAGGGACCTCGAGAGGTCATCTAGTCTGGTCCCCTGCACTCATGGCAGGACTAAAAGTATTATCTATTCTAGAATGTGTGATCAGCAGCTCTGACATGAGGTTCTTTAAGCATGAGTTCTGTGTGCACCAGCCCCTTACAGTGTTTGCATTTGTTTGTTTTAAGTTTTCTGTAAGAAAAAGGTAAAAGCTAGAAGTGACACAGATCTTTAGATGGTTACCCAGTCGTAATATTTAGCACCTCTGTACTATGTTAGCTCTTCAGAATCACTGTACAAACATTAAACAAACTTAATCTAAAGCCTTTCAGCTTTTGAGTAACTAGGAGGTGACAAAACAGAGCTATTCCCTGTTGTGTTCTCTGCCCCCCCTGAACAAAAAGACTTCACTGAAAATCAGCATCTTAAAAGAACCATTAAGGCTCTTTCAAAAGAACAGTCCAACTAAGGCTGCTGTAGTGACACCCTTGCTACATCAGGTCTGTTTATGGCTGGTGTAGAATGAAGGGGGAGCTTCCTGTTTCATTTGCATGTGAAAATCAAGCAGACCTTGCTTATTTTTTTCCCTTAAGTGCTCAGAGTTTAGGGGAGGAAAGTGAACGAGATTTTGCTTATGCCACGTGTGAAAAAGCAGAAGGGACCAAAATCTATTCTTGTGCAAAAATTCGTTCTCCCTGAAGTCAATAAGGCTACACAGGTGTAACTGTCAGCAGGAATTGGCCTGTGTTCTCATTCCCTTCTCGAATCACACACATTCCATGAAAAGAAAAGGAGTACTTGTGGCACCTTAGAGACTAAGAAATTTATTGGAGCACAAGCTTTCGTGAGCTATAGCTCACTTCATCGGATGCATACTGTGGAAAATACAGTGGGGAGATTTCTATACACAGAGAACATGAAACAATGGGTGTTACCATACACACTGTAACAAGAGTGATCAGGTAAGGTGAGCTATTACCAGCAGGAGAGCGGGAGGGGGGAAGGGGGAACCTTTTGTAGTGGTAGAATCATAGAATATAAGGGTTGGAAGGGACCCCAGAAGGTCATCTAGTCCAACCCCCTGCTCGAAGCAGGACCAATTCCCAGTTAAATCATCCCAGCCAGGGCTTTGTCAAGCCTGACCTTAAAAACCTCTAAGGAAGGAGATTCTACCACCTCCCTAGGTAACGCATTCCAGTGTTTCACCACCCTCTTAGTGAAAAAGTTTTTCCTAATATCCAATCTAAACCTCCCCCACTGCAGCTTGAGACCATTACTCCTCGTTCTGTCATCTGCTACCATTGAGAACAGTCTAGAGCCATCCTCTTTGGAACCCCCTTTCAGGTAGTTGAAAGCAGCTATCAAATCCCCCCTCATTCTTCTCTTCTGCAGGCTAAACAATCCCAGCTCCCTCAGCCTCTCCTCATAACTCATGTGTTCCAGACCCCTAATCATTTTTGTTGCCCTTCGCTGGACTCTCTCCAATTTATCCACATCCTTCTTGAAGTGTGGGGCCCAAAACTGGACACAGTACTCCAGATGAGGCCTCACCAATGTCGAATAGAGGGGAACGATCACGTCCCTCGATCTGCTTGCTATGCCCCTACTTATACATCCCAAAATGCCATTGGCCTTCTTGGCAACAAGGGCACACTGCTGACTCATATCCAGCTTCTCGTCCACGGTCACCCCTAGGTCCTTTTCCGCAGAACTGCTGCCTAGCCATTCGGTCCCTAGTCTGTAGCTGTGCATTGGGTTCTTCCGTCCTAAGTGCAGGACCCTGCACTTATCCTTATTGAACCTCATCAGATTTCTTTTGGCCCAATCCTCCAATTTGTCTAGGTCCTTCTGTATCCTATCCCTCCCCTCCAGCGTATCTACCACATAGCCTGGGAGGTAGCCAGCTTTTATTATGTAAAATAAAACCACTCAGTGTAAAATCCACTGAAGTAGAAGAAGTAATAGTGGGAAAGTTACATTGGGTGGCATTGTATTTCAGGCTGACTTGCTCTGAAAGCTGCCTCCCAGTGTTACACTGGCTGAGGACAATGAATTACTGTTTTTACATTGAACCCAAATATTATCAAGGTGATCAAGGTAATCAAGGTGAGCCATTTCCAGCAGTTGACAAGAACGTCTGAGGAAGGGGACGGGGGGAGGGGAATAAACATGGGGAAATAGTTTTACTTTGTGCAATGACCATCACTCCCAGTCTTTATTCAAGCCTAAGTTAATTGTATCCGGTTTGCAAATTAATTCCAATTCAGCAGTCTCTCGTTGGAGTCTGTTTTTGAAGTTTTTTTGTTGAAGAATTGCCACTTTTAGGTCTGTAATTGAGTGACCAAAGAGATTGAAGTGTTCTCTGACTGATTTCTGAATGTTATAATTCTTGACGTCTGATTTGTGTCTATTTATTCTTTTACGTAGAGACTGTCCAGTTTGGCCAATGTACATGGCAGAGGGGCATTGCGGGCACATGATGGCATGCATCCAATGAAGTGAGCTGTAGCTCACGAAAGCTCATGCTCAAATAAATTGGTTAGTCTCTAAGGTGCCACAAGTACTCCTTTTCTTTTTGATATATCACATTGGTAGATGTGCAGGTGAACAAGCCTCTGATAGTGTGGCTGATGTGATTAGGCCCTATGATGGTGTCCCCTGAATAGATATGTGGATACAGTTGGCAACGGGCTTTGTTGCAAGGATAGGTTCCTGGGTTAGTGGTTCTGTTGTGTGGTGTGTGGTTGCTGGTGAGTATTTGCTTCAGGTTGGGGGGCTGTCTGTAAGCAAGGACTGGCCTGTCTCCCAAGATTTGTGAGAGCGATGGGTCGTCCTTCAGGATAGGTTGTAGATCCTTGATGATGCGTTGGAGAGGTTGGGGGGAGCAATGCCTGCTCAGACTACCCCACGCGGCTGGCCTGGGTTCCCATGGTAACTGGATTGTAGTGTCCGGTTACCAGTGTTAACTGGTCCCTGGCAGTGTGTTCCTGTAGCGCGGGGCGACGCAGCAGGATGAGCCCCTTCCAAGCCATGGGGGGCTGCTTTGTCTTTCATGCTAGCAGGAGCGCTCCAGCAGGGCTGCTTGAGCAAGCTCGCTCCCCCTCACCTGGCCCCAGCCGCGCCCCCTGCCTGACCAGTAGCGCCTGAAAATAGAAGGGCCTAAGGCTATAGCCTAATAGCTTTATTAGCCTAATGCTTAATCCGGTCCTGAGTCAAGAGGTGGCAGTGGGGGCTTGGTGCTCCTGCAATGAAGGACAGGGCTACCATTTTAGGTGACCCCTCTTTCTGTGCTCAAAGATACTGCAGGGGCCTGAGGCACTGGAGTACCTTGATCCCTCCTGTTCTCTGCCTGTGGCACATCATAGTCCAGTCTCCCGTGAGCCTCTTTCACTTTGCTGGGTCAGTGTGCAGGTGCTGGGTGGGGTGGTGACCTGTGATGCGCAGGAGGTCAGACTAGATGATCTAGTAGTCCCTTCTGGGCTTAAACTCTATGACTCGGCTTTGCATGTGCATATAGTGTCATATCAGTCGGACGTAGCCCTCCACTGCTGGGAAACCGGGAGCGGAGTGTTGGCCAACCCCGCCCCATAACCCTCTTGAATGGTCTGAACATCTCGCAGTCTTTACTTTATCCTTACCACACCCCTGTGAGCTAGGGACGTGCTACTAACCCCATTTATGAGGGTTATTGAGAACCAGAAAGATCAAGTGACTTGCCCAAGGTAATGCAGGAAGTCTGTGTCAGAGCGGAGTCTCCTAAATCCCCAGCTAGCACCCTAACCACTGGACCAAAGTCTCCTGGGTTTGTTTTGCCTTGTCTTCTGGTTTTTGAACTCTTGGATGTCTCAACTGTGCTATTTTTCAGCCAGGGAATCAATGCCATGTCAATGCCTCTCCAAGGGTTAAACCAGGAAGTCAGCCCCCACATCCAAATCCAGATTATTCCACCGCAGTATTCACTTGGTGCCTGCTCTCCACGATTAAAACACCTGTCCCATCTCTATCTTGTATGAAACACTCACATCATTGAGCAGGGCCACTCGCTGGGACCACATAACCCTTGTGATCTGTCCTAACTACTCTAGTCCCTCCTGGCTTCCAACCTACAAAGCCCTAATGGGTTGAGACCTGCCTTCCTATGACAATGCTGCTCTCCCTTGTACTACTGCCACACAAGTGATCAGAGGAGACTCTGAAGCTGGAACTTCTTTGTGTAAATGGAAATCAGGGGAATAGCTGTCAAAGGTCCTGGACTTTGGAGCTTGCATCTCCACTCCAGTCCATCAGAGCCAGATTGTTAATCTTCTGTGCCTGCTGGAAAGCCCTACTTTACTCCTCAGTCTTTGGGATGGAGATGGGATGAAGAAGATGGATGATAGCGTGTGGGAGGGGGCTGTTAGCTTTCATGGATTCCTAGATTTTAGAGGGACCATTACGTTCATCTAGTCTGACGTGCTGTGTAACACAAGCCATAGAATTTCACCAGCTGTTATTTGAGTGCAGGGCATTATTGATGATTAAACCCATATCATATTTCCTTATACAAATTAATTATAAATATATTTTGCAATAAAACCCCCCTCCCCCAATTCCATAATGTTTTTATAAATTAATAACATTCCATTGGTGAGCAGAGACAAATCCAGCACTCCTTGGAGGCCACTTTCAACCCTCCTTCCGAGAGGCAGAGTTGTAAGGATTGTGTTTTCAAAATGAGTTGAAAATGAAAAGTGCCGTGTATTACTATTCACACAGATGTGTCCATAGAAAACTGAGACCACATGGATCTACAGAGAAGTTCAGCTCCTTGGAGAACTGCTGAGAGCTACAAAGTAGCCAGAATACAGAAGGAGGGGTCAGGGTGTTGTTTATGGTACACTGGCATCAATCAGACAGAGCCTTCAACAGGAAAGGGATATATTTCAAAGCCATAAGATTCATGTCTAGGGCACATACAATCAGATGCACAGAGGGTTATTTTATCCATGTAGCTTTGTCTAACCGAGTAACAATAGAGAAGGCTTTAGGCCCAGTTTCTGATCTCATTGACATTAGTGTAAATTCAGATTAGCACTATGGAGTAAGTCAATGTGATTATTCTGGATTTACACCAGTGTAATTCAGATCAGGACCAGGGCCCTTATTGGTAGGTAGCTGGGACTGGTTTAAGTGAAACTGAAAAGCAGCCAGCTGGCTCCTGTAGATCCAGATATGGGCTGGCAATAAAAAGATTTTGCACCTTTCATCATCACAATCTTAGGCCTGGTCTATACTGGGGGGTGGGGTGGGGTGGGGGGGGGGATAGACCTAAAATATGCAACTTCAGCTACGAGAATAGCGTAGCTGAAGTCGACGTATTTTAGGTCGACTTACCTCATGTCTTCATGGCGCAGGGTCAACGGCCGCCGCTCCCCCGTTGACTCTGCTTCCTCCTCTCGCCACGGTGGAGTACAGGAGTCGACAGCAGAGCTAGTGGGGATCGATTTATTGTGTCTACACTAGACACGATAAATCGATCCCCGATAAATTGACCACTACCCGCCGATGCGGCGGGTAGTGTAGACGTACCCTTAGATACTGATATGGCTTTCATCTCCTCACAATATCCCTGTGAAATAGGGCAGTGCTAATATCCCAGTTTTACAGATGGTGAGCTAAGACACAGGGGGACCAAGTAACATGCCAAAGTTATACAGGAGGGGTGTAGCAAAGTGGGAATTGAACCTGGGTCTCCAGCACCCTAGTCTAGAAGCCATTTTCCCTTCCCTCTACCAGGCTTTCTCTGGGGGCCTACTCCAAACTCCTCTGCAGTTAAAAGCGAGACCCATCACAACCCCCATGGATGTTGAATCAGGCCCCCCGTGGGTGCTGAAATTACACTAGTGATCTATGTCTTGTTAATTATTTCCTCCCAGCTACACACCCTACTGTAGGGATAGAATTAAAGGCCTAAGGAAAAACATGGAGGCTTTTAAAAAAGCCGGGCTTCTCTATTTCATTCTGATGCTGTTACATGATCCATACTAAACCCCATCTGCAATTCCAGTTTGGGTGCTTTTCTTTCCCATCGTCCGCAGGGAGAGGTCTCTGTTAGCCAAAGGATTATTCTTGGAATAATAAAAATTTTCATCTGGGAAGGCGAGCCTGACTTCACTTAAGTCCAACCCAGGTCAGCAAAGCATGTGCTGAAGTCCTCCTGCAGTCAATGTGACTTACATATACGCATACATGTTTTGCTGAATTGGTGCTACAGTGCTTTTCATTGCAAAGGATCCCAAAGCGCTTGGCAGACAGTAACATGACAAGACAGATCACAATATTAAAACACAAACACTATGTAATATACATCAACTATAGTACTCGAGTCTGATCCTGTGAAAGGCTCCACCTCAGCTACCACTGACATCAGCGGGTGCTGAGGTCAGCTGCTTGGCCCTTGGACTTTAGGGCTGGGTTTATAAACGAACCTAAGGGAGTTAGGCATTCAGCTTTTAGTGGGCCTTGAACATCTAACGCCTTTTAGGTTCCTTTGAAAATCCCAGTCCACATCCATGCAGATAGTGAACTCTGCATGAAAAATATAAATATTTACCAACTGTTACTAACTAATGATCTGGGAACAAGCCAAGCAAGGAAAGCCACAACAGTGTTTTATCATCCCCATCCACTGATATAACAAACCACAGTATCATATTAAATACAGTGTGATTAAACCAGAAGAGGCAGACTGGGAAGGTTCAGTAAATGTAACAAACTAAAGACAAGACTCAGAATAAGGAGTCAAAATGCCCCAAATTAAACAAGATTGTCAGAGTATTGAAGACTAGAATTTGTCTCTACATATCAGGCATGTTTCAGAGTCCTTAGCATTGCAGAGCCCTATCGATGCTCAAAGCACAGCTCCCACTGATTTCGGTTGCAGATGTGAATGATCAGAACTTCTGCAAATCAGACCTCAGAGTCTCTCAAGTTGGGCACTGAGAAAATGATGCACACACAATTAGTGGCCACATGTGAAAAGCTTGGTTTAACTGACTGCCCAGCAACACATGGAACCTCTGTGGCATTGGCAGGGCTAGAATCCAATTCTCTATGGCAGCCTTCACATATCTAAACCACAAGACTATCTTCTCTCTTCTTGCAAGCCCCCACCACTCCCACTCCCACTCACAGCACACCTTCCAACTTCTGAAACAGATCAGGCAGGGATCCTACAGACAACAACCTCCTTTGCTGAACAAGGCTGTTTCATCCCCAGAGCACTGTCAGTCCTGTTCAGAGAATGAAACAGGGGTCCTGTGGAAAAACTAGAATGTAATCCTTTAATTAAGGCCTGCATCACAACGCACACACACGAGGGGTCTAGCTTTGGGTGCTTGACTTTGCAACTTTAACATTCTTTTAATATAGCTGTCCATTTGCATGATGCTGTATAATGAACAGATGCGCCAAGGTAGACGTGTTAGGGGCGACATATGTATTAGGGGTAGACAAAGTGGAGATATATGTATTAGGTGTACATTAGGGTTTTAGGTTAGGGTTCAAAGCCAAATAAGGGCCAGAGTCTGGGTTTACATTTGATGATGTCAAAATCTCAGGAGACATTTGTGATGGGGGGAGGGATAGCTCAGTGGTTTGAGCATTGGCCTGCTAAACCCAGGGTTGTGAGTTCAATCCTTGAGGGGGCCATTTAGGGATCGGGGCAAAAAATGGGGATTGGTCCTGCTTTGAGCAGGGGGTTGGACTAGATGACCTCCTGAGGTCCCTTCCAACCCTGATATTCTATGATTGATTCTATGTTTCACTACATATTCTTTATGAAAACATACTTATGATATGAATAGGACATAACTGAGATGTACTTTATGCAAGATGGGTTGTGTAAGATATCATTGGAAAGGTTATAATTTACTGAATGTGACCATCCAATTTGTATGCCTGTATCATTTCTGTATCTGAAGTTAGGAATATTGACTCTGTATCTGTATTTCAGCTATGCTAGTTTGGGTGATGCCCACTGCTAACACTTCAGGTACAACAATGGAAAAGCCAGACCGGGCTGATGACCCATCAGCGAGGACAATGGACTGTGAAAAGGCTCGGCCTTCCTGCGGACACTCCCTACTGCCACTGACTCGTGGATGCTGTGGTACTACAGAATCAGGTGGTCTTGTCACCTGATACTAAACATTACTGGGACTTCTTGTAACTTTCCACTGGAAGGGAAGGGGGGGGGGGTCAAGTTTGGGAAACAAAGGATTCCTGGCTTATGTAAATCGTATTTAAGGGTGGGGAGGAAGGCAAACAGGACTCCTCCTCTCCATGGGCTGTCTGCCCAAGAAGAAAGACTGCTAAAGCCACCTGAAGGGAAGGCAAGGGGGAGTCCAGACTGAGACAGTGGTCCAGTCTGAAAAGGAATATAACTGGAACTCTGAACCGCTGAAGCTTTGCAACCTGCCTAAAATTTAGGGTGAGAATTTACATTTTGTAAACTTTTTCTTAAATATATTGATCTTAGCTTGCATATTTTGTCTATTTGGTCAGTAATCTGCTTTGTTCTGTCTGTTATCTCTTATAGTCACTTAAAATTCACCTTTTTTGTTAATAAACTTATTTCTTGTTTATAATATAACCCAGTTTATGTAATTTCTAACGGTGGGGGTGGGGGAGAAGTTGTGCATATCTCCCTCCACACTGAAGGAGGAGGCGAATTTCATAAAGCCTGTGTGTTTGTACCCCTTAAAGGGAGTGGGCACCAGAGTGTTGGGGCAAGCCCCTAAGGCTGAATCTTTCCAGAGCGGATCTCTGTCTCTCTGTGCAGCTGGGTGTGGCCCTGCCTGTGTGCTTGGCTGGAAGAGGCTTGTGAGCCAAACCCACAAGGCCAGGTAAAGGGGACCCAGGCTGGCAGAATAGGCTGACTCAGTGGCATCCCAGCACATCAGGTGACACCCCAAAGGGCTCAAACCCACCACAATGCTCTGGCAAGATTCTGACTCTGTGTGGTCTCAGGATCACTATACCCACTGGGACCAAAAAAAATAAGCTCTGTTTGGAAACAAAACCTTAGGGAGGGGTTTGGAACAAAGGATTCAAATCCAAACCCAGTTGTGACCCCTCTCCTATACTAATCCAGCGTCAGGTGCTCATTGTAAAGACAGAATCTTCCCTGAGACCGAAACTCAGGAACTAGCCACATTATAAAGAAATAAGAGATGAGAGCCTGGTGCACAGAATCAGTTCTGTTTTCACCAGTCTTGACTTGAAGGTGGTAAAAGCGATAGAAAAGGTTAGGTGCTGGCAATCTCATTGTACCATCCTCTACATAAACAGGTGAAGTTTGGATCCAGATCCAGCTTTCAATTTTGAATCCAATCCACTTACCCAAAGTTTGGAGGGTCTCAGATCCAGGCTTTCAGTCTGTCCTGTTTGAATAATAAAAGCTATTGGCAAAACTCAGACCCCCACTGAGGTTGAGTGTTTCGAATACCCTCAAAATCGGGTGCTCGATTCTGGTTGGGCCCATCTCTGGTGATAATGGGCCTGGAGACCTAGCGTCACCAAATACAAGGTGACATTTCTTTGTCTGTTTGTTAAATTTCTGAAGTGGGGCGAGGGAAGCAGTGCATTAATTCTGCTCTGGGCCCAGCTCTCCTGGCTTTCTATGGATCCTCTCTCTCACAGCTACAATATTCCCCACACAGATTTGATTGAAAGCACCATGTGACTTCAGCAAGTCTTGAGTCCCTCCAGTCTGATAGCTTGATCGTGTGAGGTGCTGAGCAGATTCAGTCCCTGCTGAAGTCAATGGAAGTTGAGGCTACTCAGGAGGCACTCAGGGCCTCATAGGACTGATGCTAAGATCGGCGAATATAAAGGGCCAGTCTCCTTAGAGAAGCTCAGATCCGTTAGGCCTGGTCTATACTAGGAAATGACGTCGGTATAACTACATGGCTCAGGGGTGTGGAAAATCCACTTTCCTGAGCAATGCAGTTAAGCCAACCAATGGCTAGTAGACAGCACTAGCTCGAAGGCAGAATTCTCCCATCAACTTAGTGACCGCCTCTTGGGGAGGTAGATTAAGTACGCCAATGGGAGAATCCCTCCCAGCAGCGTACGTAGCGTCTTCACTGAAGACGCTTCACTTCACTACAGTGGTGCAGTGTTAAGTGTAGACAAGCTCATGCAGTAGTTTAAGGGGATTACAGTAGCAATGAGAGACACAGACTGGGACCAACAAATGTTTAAAAAGTCACCACACATAGAGAAAGAAGCACCAGATCTAGGCTCCAGCCTTGGGTATTTCAGTTTGTTGAATATTCATCAGCCTGGCTGACTTTTCCCAGGGTGTGTGTATGTCCCCAAGAAGCCAACACGCATTTTAAAAAACGTTGCATATCTTTTTCACCCTGTAAGCAAAACGTCTTTTTGTTTGTTTGTCTTGTAAAAGAAATTGAAATGATTGTTTCCTGATCTGATGCCATGTGGTAGCACTGGGCACATGAGTACTCTAACCCTGAGTAGAGTGCTTACTGTGTGGAAGGTTGGTCTAATGGTTATGGGACTGGACTGGCAATCTGGAGTCTGTCACAGACTTCCTGTGTGAACCTAGGGGCTTGTGTTCATGAACAATCAGACTGCGGCAAGCTGTGGTGTGAACCTACCTTGCGTATGCCTCCTGTGGTCTAATTGGTCACATGCACCCTGCTGATGGGCCTTCACAGTTTGATCTAGTCCTCTTTGAAATTGGACTAACTCAGGTGCATTAGCGAACTGTTAATTCACATTAGCAGGGTGAACATGACCAGTTAGACCTGCAGCAGGCTAGTGTGGGGTAGATTCACACCACACCTTGTGGTGGGCTACTTGTTCCTGTTTCAAAAGAGCTTAGTAGTAGAGCTGTGTGAAGGCCTGATTTTTCAGGTCACTGGCAAGTGCCGAAAAAAAAAAGAGAACATTCTTTTGGGGTTGACCTGAAATTAATTTATTTGGGAAATGCTTTTATTATTATTTTAAAATAAAATTGAAGTAAATCTGAAAACAAAATAACACAAGAGGTAAAAATGTCTGTGACAATCGGCAACCAACCATCGAAACAGAGAGATGAATGGGCAGGAGACACCCAGTGCTTGCAGTTGGATGTCACACAAATAACCCGTTGTTCTGCAGTAACTCTCTGCAAGTTGCAGTTTGAAGAGGGCCCTGAGCCTAGCGAGGGCTGAGTTTGGGGAGTTCCCTGACAGGAGAGGGCAAAAAAGACAGGACAGATGGGGATGGGCTGGAGGTCTCGTGAGAGTTGGCACAAGAATTGGAGCCATGATAGGAGCCCTGGGCTTAGAGCCACTTCCTGTTTGCTGGTTTCCAGCAGTCAACCCATCTTCCCCACCCTTCTCTAGGTTGCTGTGGGTTATGCTAGTTGTTGCTTTGGGGATGGGAAGGAATTCTTCCCTATCAGTTTGGCTGAGGCTAGTTGCATTTTTTTGCCTTCCTTGCTGGGAAACCTAGGGGTTCGGTTTTGGGCAATGGGAAGGCTGGGATTCTCCCTGTCTGGGATGGCACAGTTTGGACCTATGGGAGAGTTTTTTGGTTGTGACTTTTGGCAGGTGCCCACTGCAGGAACTTACTGATTTAGGCTCCAGATCCAAATAGGTAACATAGTGGGCGTGCCGAGGGCATCTTCTTATAAGATGGGGGAGGGGGGGGCATTTCTAACTGCTCTGGAGGCAAATGAGAACCAGGGGCTGGGACACTACTCTGGGATCGGGGGTGCATCCTGCCAGTATGCTTTATGGTGGTGCTGGCTGGGAGGCAAGGTCCCCTCACACCTCAACCCCCAAAGGGGACGGATGGTAGCTGGCAGGTGGAAGAGCCCAGAGAAACTACTCATGTGATGATTAGCTCCATCTGTTGTGGGAGCACCCCAAGAATTGGCATAGGACCAGGGAGGGGCGAGTGACTCACTGAGCTGTCCCCCTAATCATGCTGCAGTCATAACAGATGTGTGCTCACTCCCACCCCCGCAACCCCTACAGAACTGTTTTTCTATGCCTTCCCCCAATTCCTCCCACACATTCCTTTCAAGTTTCCAGAACTTCTCAGTTTCCAGTTCACTCCACCCCTTCATACAGCTTCTAAAATGATAGCTGGACTTATGCACAGCTATGACAGTTGGCCCTTCACTGGTACCTCACTTCCCACCAAGCCTTTATGTGTGTGTTAATTGATGTTTAATAAAAACAAGGTAACTAATTTTTATTTGTGTTCTACAAATTGTGATAGCAGCTGGCAGTAAAACATATAAAGGCAATTACATCATTTGTTTACTGAAAACCTAGTCAAGGTATCATCACAAGTGCTTCCTAACAAAACTCGATTTAATGAAACATGGCAGATTGCTGCATAGAAATATACATCACTGGTTCTTATTCTCAAAATGTTGCCTCCAAGCCTCCCTGATTCAAATTGCCCCCTCCCCCACATTGTGCCCCTCTAATAGCCCTAGTATCAGCTGCTCAAAATCAGCAGCCAGGTGATCTGCCTCAGCACTCCACCCCTAAGCAAACCTTTCACCCTTAGCTTCACAAATATTATATAACATACAGCAGGCAGCTATGACCATGGGAATATTTTCCTCACTGAGGTCTAATCTGCCATAAAGGCATCGCCAGAGCGCCTTTAATCTGCCAAATGCACATTTCACGGTCATCATGCCTCTACTCAGCCTACTGTTGACGTACTCCTTGCTGCTGTCCAGGTTTCCCATTTAAGGCTTCATAAGCCAAGGGAGTAAGGGGTAAACTGGGTCTCCCAGGATCACTATGGGCATTTCAACATCCACCACTGGAATCTTCTGGTCTGGAAAGAAAGTCCCTCCTTGCAGCTTTCTGTACAGGCCAGTGTTCCTGAAGATGCAAGCGTCATGCACCTTCCTGGACCACCCCTTGTTTAGGTCAGTGAAACGTCAGTGGTGATCCCCAAGAACCTGCAACACAATGGAGAAGTACCCCTTTCTATTGATGTACTCTGTCGCAAGGTGGTCTGGTGCCAAAATTGGGATATGTGTTCCATCTATTGCCTCTCCACAATTAGGGAAGCCCATTTCTGCAAAGCCATCCACTATTTCACACACATTACCAAGGTTCGTGGTCCTTCACAGCAGGATGCAATTAACAGCCCTGCACACTTGCGTTAACACAGCCCCACCGGTCGACTTCCCAATTCTGAACTGATTCGTGACTGACTGATAGCAGTCAGGAATTGCCAGCTTCCCCACTGTGATCACCAGGTACTTCTCCACCGAGAGGGCAGGTCTCCTTTTGGTGTCCTTGTGCAGCAGTGCTGGGGTGAGCTCTGCACAAAGTTCCAGGAAGGTGGCTTTCTGCATCGGAAAGTTCTGTAGCCACTGCTTGTCATCCCAGACCTGAATAATGATGTGATCCCACCACTCCGTGCTTGTTTCCTGAGCCCAAAAGCGATGGTCCACCATGTGCAGCTGCTTTGTGAATGCCAGAAGTAATCTGGTGTTGCTTCCATCCATGGCACACAGCAGGTCAGGAAACTCTGACTTCTGTTCAGATGGGAACCTCATGATTGCACAACCATCCGCGATGTGTTAATGACAGTTAACAAAGCAACAGAGACCAGTGCGGGATTCATCCTTTCAGACAGAGATGGTGGGTGCACGGTTAACAGGGGCCATTGAAAAATGGTGCAAACCACATAGCTACATGCAGTGCACTGCTCTTACTGTCGATGCTAGAACACCAAGTGTGGACGCACTCTGACGACAGAAGGAGTGTAGTGTGAACATGCAATAGCGATGTTATTATAGTGCTTTTTGCCCATCAACATAACTTTTGCTGACAAAACTCTGTAGTGTGGACAAGGTGTTAGACATGATACAACAAGCACTTTGCTTATCCTCTTGGCAAATGCGATGCACTGGCTGATACAGGGAGGGCTGTGTGTGTGTCACTCATGGCAGAATGCACACTTGCCATATGGGAAGCTAGCCCTTTCCCTTTCTCCAAAAGATCCCACCACCCCCATCTGTAGTGTACTTTCAAATCCACCTCCTAAAGCTTTCATGCCTAAAGCTGGTCAGAAACTTTCCAATGGAACAGTTGTCTATTAAGAAATGTTGATTTGTCAGAAAGGAAAAGTTTGGTGGGAACGTGTCAACTTTGTCATATCTTCTGACAGAAACCAGGAAGGTTCCAAGGAAAACTAGTCTAGTTTCCTGCCCGCTGCCCTGCCCTGCAGGCTGTCGCAGAGCCAGGATCCTAGAAGTCCTGGCTCAAGTCAAGCCTGGACTCTCAGGGCTACCAGGCTTCCTGCCATGCACCCAGGATCCTGGCACTTTTAGAGCAATCACGGAAACAGGCCTTTTTGCTTATTAGCCAGGAGTGATGGCTACCCTGCTGTGGGCCAGACAAGGGGAGCTTTCTGATTGGTGGACCAAGAACTGGGCCAACATTCGAATGCAGAGGTTCCTATGGAACTGGATGGCATCACTGATATTGTGTCAATTGCTTTATTATTTTCAAAGCTCAGCTTAATAAATCCCCGTATTTTGTGGAGCTCACACGTCTCTGCAGCAATTACAGTTCCACGCAACACTGCAGAGTAGTGCAGCATAGAAATCAGGGGTGGGATTTGCACCCAGAGTCTAATTGGGATATGTTGTGCCCAGCTCCCCATGGGAAGTGGGTGCCTAACTAGTTTGGAAAACCCTGCCCCAGATGTCTTGCCCCAGAATATAGCCCTAGTGAGCTGCAGAATACACAGCGCAAACGCACACAGCAAACAGTCCCTGCTCTCCACCTGCCATGAGACATTTTCTTACTCTTTGCAGGATCCGTTTTGAGGCAGATCAGATAAACTGCACAGTCAGGGCTCTGCCTTTGTGGAAAGGTCACAACAACATTCCTTTTTATTAGCCTGGTGCCTTCTCTCCTCCTCTGCCTCCCCACCCCATTTGACAGTTCAACATTACATGGCTTGTTAATGATTCATTCCAGGCTGTATTTACTTGGGTGATAGTTCACAAATCAGCCCTCAAGAATTATAACATTCAAAAACCAGTTGGAGAACACTTCAATCTCTTTGGTCACTTGATTACAGACCTAAAAGTGGCAATTCTTCAACAAAAAAACTTCAAAAACAGACTCCAACGAGAGACTGCTGAATTGGAATTAATTTGCAAACTGGATACAATTAACTTAGGCTTGAATAAAGACTGGGAGTGGATGGTCATTACACAAAGTAAAACTATTTCCCCATGTTTATTTCCCCCCTACTGTTCCTCACACATTCTTGTCAACTGCTGGAAATGGCCCACCTTGACTATCACTACAAAAGGTTTTCCTCCTCCCCCCCCGCTCTCCTGCTGGTAATGACTCACCTTACCTGATCACTCTTTTACAGTGTGTATGGTAACACCCATTGTTTCATGTTCTCTGTGTATATAAAATCTCCCCACTGTATTTTCCACTGCATGCATCTGATGAAGTGAGCTGTAGCTCACGAAAGCTTATGCTCAAATAAATTTGTTAGTCTCTAAGGTGCCATAAGTACTCCTTTTCTTTTTGTGGATACAGACTCACACGGCTGTTACTCTGAAACCAGTTCACATTGTGAACTCGTCTTACCTCACCTGGCTGCCTTCCTGGGTTGAAAATTAGCTAATGGCAGGAAAAGAGAGCTCCTCCATGCTCCGCAGGTGAAAGGTGAACCAGGCAGGGATCAGCTGTACTGATGATCCAGCATTTTCTTCTGTTTCTGCCAAAGCCTTTATGATGACTTTGCAGCACTTTTGCTTCTGAGCAGGGCAGGGGACCCCATAAAGGTCTTGTGGGTAAGGTGCTACTCTCTGTGGCACAGTTAGGCATTGAACCGTGATTTCTGGTATCAAATTCCTCGTGTGACATGGGGCAAGTCATTTAATTTCTGCGTGTGAGTCAGTCACCTTCATCGAGCTATACGGATTTACATTAGTGGAGGATCTGGCCTGCCCTCTTTCGGATAGGACAGAAAAGCTAGGTGCTTACCGCTTCTGGTGTTACATATCCCATCACCGAAGAGAAAGGGTTTTAGTAACCCTGCCTGCCAGCCAAATTCCACCTTGGATGCTTTTATCTTGCCTACCGAGTAGATTCATAGATTCATAGATATTTAGGTCAGAAGGGACCATTATGATCATCTAGTCTGACCTCTTGCACAACGCAGGCCACAGAATTTCACCCACCACTCCTACAAAAAAAACCTCACACCTATATGTGCTATTGAAGTCCTCAAATCGTAGTTTAAAGACTTCAAGGAGCAGAGAATCCTCCAGCAAGTGACCCGTGCCCCATGCTACAGAGGAAGGCGAAAAACCTCCAGGGCCTCTTCCAATCTGCCCTGGAGGAAAATTCCTTCCCGACCCCAAATATGGCGATCAGCTAAACCCTGAGCATATGGGCAAGATTCATCAGCCAGATACTACAGAAAATTCTTTCCTGGGTAACTTGGATCTCACCCCATCTAATAGCCCATCACAGGCCATTGGGCCTATTTACCATGAATATTTAATTACCAAAAACATGTTATCCCATCATACCATCTCCTCCATAAACTTATCGAGTTTAATCTTAAAGCCAGATAGATCTTTTGCCCCCACTGCTTCCCTCGGAAGGCTATTCCAAAACTTCACTCCTCTGATGGTTAAAAACCTTCGTCTAATTTCTAGTCTAAGTTTCCTAGTGGCCTGTTTATATCCATTTGTTCTTGTGTCCACATTGGTACTGAGCTTAAATAATTCCTCTCCCTCTCCGGTATTTATCCCTCTGATATATTTATAGAGAGCAATCATATCTCCCCTCAACCTTCTTTTAGTTAGGCTAAACAAGCTAAGCTCCCTGAGTCTCCTTTCATAAGACAAGTTTTCCATTCCTTGGATCATCCTAGTAGCCCTTCTCTGTACCTGTTCCAGTTTGAATTCATCCTTCTTAAACATGGGAGACCAGAACTGCACCCAGTATTCCAGGTGAGGTCTCACCAGTGCCTTGTATAACGGTACTAAAACCTCCTTATCTCTACTGGAAATACCTCTCCTGATGCATCCCAAGACCGCATTAACTTTTTTCACAGCCATATCACATTGGCGGCTCATAGTCATCCTATGATCAACCAATACTCCAAGGTCCTTTTCCTCCTCCGTTACTTCTAATTGATGGGTCCCTAGCTTATAACTAAAATTCTTGTTATTAATCCCTAAATGCATGACCTTACACTTCTCACTATTAAATTTCATCCTATTATTATTACTCCAGTTTACAAGGTCATCCAGATCCTCCTGTAGGGTATCCCTATCCTTCTCTAAATTGTCAATACCTCCCAGCTTTGTATCATCCGCAAACTTCATTAGCACACTCCCACATTTTGTGCCAAGGTCAGTAATAAAAAGATTAAATAAGATTGGTCCCAAAACCGATCCTTGAGGAACTCCACTGATAACCTCCCTCCAGCCTGACAGTTCACCTTTCAGTAGGACCCGTTGTAGTCTCCCCTTTAACCAATTCCTTATCCACCTTTCAATTTTCCTATTGATCTTTCCCATGCAGTTTCAATGAGGTGTATATTATTCTTCACTTCCCATCCTACACAATTATGTAGTATCTGTTTCATTTAATCCCAGAGGTGGCTGCATTTCAGTGGTGGGTTAAAGGAAGCAACAGCAATGTATGTGTGGCCTGTGGCTCTCTGTAGCATCTTACTGTTTGTGAAACATGCCATAACCAGTTACTAATGCTTAGATGTACTAATGGATTTAAAACAAAATGCGGTTTCAACCGACAGAAAACACAGGGCTCAAGTCTCCTCTCACTTATGTGGGGGTGTGACGTTATTGACATAAACTGCAACCGCTGTTATATATTTGCAGCAAATATTGTACAAAGGTTATCATGTGAGGTGTCTATAAAAAGGTTATGATTTGCTGGTTATGATTATGCTATCTGTATGTGTGTATAATTTTGTAGTTGAAGTTATGAATATTGGCTATTGTATCTCAATGTGTTTGATTCTAAGTAGCCTCAGTGAAGCATTTGGGCAGCTTCTTGAGAAGTGACTATTCTCAGTAAGTGCCCAATCAAGAAACACTTAACTGACAATGGACTTTGGGAGACGCCAATCCACATTTGAGTTTTCCTGGGAACGTTCAAACTAACATGTAAACAATGGCATCGACCTGAAAACTGAGTCAAGCATGGACATGGGACTTGCCCATGTAACTCCAGACTCCACCTTGCTGTTGTGATTTTCCACAGTAAGAACAAAGGGGTGTCCTACCACGGGCAGAGACAATAAAAGGCAGCTGCCTCATCTCCATTTTGTCTTCAATCCTGTTTCTGACCTCTGGAGGAACCTTGCTACCTTGTGTATATAAAGTCTGCTGCAGTTTCCACGGTAAACATCTGATGAAGTGAGCTGTAGCTCACGAAAGCTCATGCTCAAATAAATTGGTTAGTCTCTAAGGTGCCACAAGTACTCCTTTTCTTTTTGCGAATACAGACTAACACGGCTGTTCCTCTGAAACTTGCTACAAACTGAAGCTCTGAACAAAGGACTGAATGACCCATCCCAGCTGTGGATGTACTCCAGAGACTTGATTTGAACCCGTAGTTTATTCCACCGCTGCTACAAGCCTGAACCAAAAACTTTGCCATTACTGTATGTCATTGATTCCATTTAACCAATTTTAACTCTCATCTATATCTTTTTCCTTTTATGAATAAACCTTTAGATTTTAGATTCTAAAGGATTGGCAACAGCGTGATTTGTGGGTAAGATCTGATTTGTATATTGACCTGGGTCTGGGGCTTGCTCCTTTGGGATCGGGAGAACCTTTTTTCTTTTACTGGGGTGTTGGTTTTCATAACCATTCGTCCCCATAACAAGTGGCACTGGTGATGATACTGGGAACTGGAGTGTCTAAGGGAATTGCTTGTATGACTTATGGTTAGCCAGTGGGGTCAAACCAAAGTCCTCTCTGTCTGTCTGGTTTGGTGTGCCTTAGAAGTGAAGAAACCCCAGCCTTGAGCTGCAACTGCCCTGCTCTAAGCAATTTGTCCTGAATTGATACTCTCAGAAGTGTCCTACCAAAGGCAGCATAGTTGCAGGGGGTAAATCAGGAGTGACTCCATTTAAATAAACCCAATTACACTGGGGTAAACTCAGTGTGAAAGGTGAATCAAACCCATAATATTTGGCTGGGAATAAAGAATCTCAGGCAGAGTCTGTTCTAGATGGCAGAGCTTCGCAGCAGCCTGCTAGCTAGGAAAGGAATTTGGGATCATGGGAAAAATATCTCTGAAATGTTTGAGCAGCCCAGAGCTTGGGAGAAAGCTTGGGAGCAAACATGATGCTGGATTGCGTTCCTTAGAGCTGCCCAGTATCAATGAAACACTTGGTATAGCTGTTGTAGCCCAGCGGGTCTCAAACTGTGGGTCGAGACCAATGTTCCCTCTAATTTTTTCCATCCATGTGTGGAATAAATGTTATGTGTACCAAGGTATGTTCCTATGTGCACCACCAGTAGAAACAAAAAACCTAGATATAATATATATTTTTAAAAAGTTACCTTAGGGATAATTACTCCAGCCAGGACCAGTTAGTCATTTTAGAACTCACTCCTCAAAGAATTAAATTTAAGTGGAAGAGAAATAAAAATTATGAAATGCCTAGACCAGTCAAAACACCAAAATAACACTTTGAAAGCATAAAATTACCGAGAATATACGTGCATTGCAGGAAATACCAAGAAAGGAGGTGAGTGTGACAGAGACAGAGTGTGTGTGTGTATGTGTGTGAGAGACACAGAGACAGTGTATGTGCTGGTTGCTGGGGAAAGCTGTGCGCTGTCTCTTTAAGACATTCATTAAAAGCTCTCCTGTTCTGTCCTGAGCCCTGTTGTCTCCCCTCCCCTGCTCTGTGTGTACATGGGCAGGGGAGGGAGAGAGTGTGTGTGTGTGTGTGTGTGAGAGAGAGAGAGACACAGACAGAGACTGTGTGAGCCGGCTACTGGGGAAATCTCAGAAACAGTGCACCGTCTCTTTAAGAAAGGCACTCAGCCGCTCACATTCAGACCTCAGACTGCAGCTGCTCCGAGTCCTCCTGAGCCAGGCTGACCCCTCTGCCCCGCTCTGCAGAGATGGGGTACAGGGACGGCGGGAGAGAGACACCCTGACGACAGCACCTTCCTCCCTCCCCCACCCCCAGTCCCCGGCTCTGCACAGCCAGCAGGAGGGTCCTGGGAGCAGCTGCAGGATGGAGCAAGGTGTGGGGAGGGGCACCTGAACACATGGTGCCCGCTCTGCTAATCAGCTGGGCGGCACTGGAATCTCTCCTGCACGGCCACCCAAGCGTGCAGCTTACAGGGAACACAGGTCAGGATCTCAAAGTGGGTTGTGATCCTGTTTTAGGGCTGGCTTAGACTTCCTGGGGCCTGGGGCCAAAGCTGAAGCCCGATCCCCACAGCCTGTAGCTGAAGCCCTGGGTGGCAAGGAACCCATTACAGGCCCCTTGCCTGGGGCTGAAGCCCTTGGGCTTCAGTTTTGGATCCCCCTGCCTAGGGCGGTGGGGCTCAGGTTCTGACACCCACTCCCGGGGCAGAGGGTCTCAAGTGGGCTCAGGATTTGGTCCCCTTCCTGGGGTTGTGTAGTAATTTTTGTTGTCGGAAGTGGCTCGTGGTACAATAAAGTTTGAGAACCCCGGTTCTAGACAACACTGGAATACACTTGGCGAGTCATTATAAACCGTGGGGGTTTTCATTGTGCCTTCTGTATTGTGGGTACCTCAGCATATCCACAAAGCTGGCTTTGGGAGAAGGGCAGCTAGGGGGTGGAAGAGACTTTTGAGAGTCCTCCTGATTTGTAGCAGGTCAGAATCAGGCCCAGTGAGACGAGCATCAAGCCCAGGGCGGGGGAGGCTGTTCAGTCTGAAGGAAGTCCAAGGCTGTATGTTAGGGCTAGATCCCCCCGGTAGAGCCGGAAGCCATGAAGGGAGTCAGGAGCCAGAATCAGAGCTCTTTTATTGTTGTGTCCTCCACCCTGCCAGCACAGCAGGGTTAGTGAACTGGGGAGAGCAACTTGCTGCATCCAAAATGGGGGTGCAGATTGGCACCCCCATGCACAAGGGGTGAGCAATGGCAGGGAGTGCATTGACCTGAAGCACCTACTTGAGGACAGTCCCTCCAGTGCTCCTCCTGAGGCGGGGCGGCCCTGCATAGCCGTCTCTCCAGGGTGCTGGCGTAAAAGCCTCAATCCACCCCTCGTGTTTTGATCCATCACTGAAGACAGACGGCGAGTCCTGCTCCGACACTACCTGCTTCAAACACTCCACTGCACACCCGAGTCTCCTGAGAGGGAGAATGAACCACATGTGACAGATGTCAGCCACATCACTTACTGCACGGCTGGAAGGCGCTCAGATCCTATGGTGACGAGGGGATGATAAGAACCTGCATGGGGCAGACAGCATGAAAAATTACAGCTGGGGTGTTTTGTGCAGGGATCAGCTTCTTGGCTTCCCATTGGGCTGTTATCATTCCAGCCACCGGGGCTTGAACTCTGTGCTCCCTACACTTCCTGACTCCCATGTCAAAAACAGATGGATAAAGGGATGATTGTCCGAGGCAGCCCAACTTTCCCTCCCATGGAATTCTGCACCACTTAGCATCATCCGTTGTGTTTTCTCAGCTGTGACCTTGTCCACGTCCGGTGGTGTTCCCCTAACAAACAGGATCATGGGAGGGTTTCCCCTGCAAGGGACTGCAGCTATTTAAAGACATGAGTGACATCAATAAAGGCGTTTTCCCCATATCAGCCCTGGGTAGGTAAATCGAGTGTTAGAAAGTTGTGATCAAGAAACACCAGTTTGGTGGCATAATTTTAAATGTAAATAAGGCTTATATAACACTGTCCTAGGGTCAGTCACGTGAAAGGCAGTATGGCCCAGTGGATAAAGCACTAGACTAGGACTCAGGAGAGCTGGGTTCTGCTCCCACGCATGCTGCTAGACTGCAAGTCAATTATCAGTGCCTCAGTTTCCCCTGTCTGCTCAGACTGTAAGACCTTTGGGTCAGGGACTCTCTCTTACTATGGGTATGGCTATCCTGCGGTCACAGGGTGTCACTGCAGTTTGTGCAGGAGTACCTGAGCTCACCTAGTTATCTCAGGTCCCAGAGCAGTGAAGTCACAGCAGCATGGGCTAGCCCTGGGTGAAATTACCCAGAGTCCTGGGCAGGCTTACACAGCCCACGCTGAAGCCCTCATTGCACTAGGACCCTGAGGTAGCTAGGTTAAAGTGAGCTCAGGTATGTCTACACAAGCTGCAGTCACTCCCTGTGATGGCAGGAGAGATGTGTACCCTATGTGTGTGTACCACACGGGCCCTGATCTTGGGAGTGGGCTTTGGGCACTCTGTAATACTGCACGCACATGCAACATGAGGAACAGGGATCACTGCTGTACTCCAGCTGCATTCCCAAGGGGATATGGGAGCAAGTACAATCCCCTCTGAAATGCTACCATACCTCAGCTGGCTGGCACTGGCCATCCATGCCAGGTGGCTTTCTCACATGATGCTACCCACCTTCCGGGACCTGCTGCCCCCTAAAGCCTCCCCAAGGCAAGCCAGGGGCAGGAGGGGAGTGGTTTGCAGCTCCTTTCTGCAGCCAGCCCTTCTCTCCTGGCAGCCTTTCCATGCTTGCAGACCGCTGCCAGGATCTATGCCAGCATTAGTCAGCTCTTCTCGGGTGAAGTCGAGCTCTTACACTGGATAGGACAGGACACAGGGATACCTGACCCTTGTAACTGGCCTCTCCCCTTACACAGCTGCTCAGAGGAACAGTAATTTAGAGCCCACCAGAAAATGGGGGGTGGGCTGGGGACGTTTCTGTGGAAAATTTTCAACTCTTTGTCCCACAACGGAATCATTTTGGCCCTGAACTGTTGACAGGATACAGGACCAGATGGACTCTGGGTCTGATCCAGTCTGGCAACTCCTCTGCCTGTGAACATTTCCATTTTGTTGAAAAACCATTTTCCCATCCAAAAAAACCAAAAGTTCAGCTGGAAAACTTTCGACCAGCTCTAGTACTAACATCAGCTTGGCAGGGCAGATCGGAGGCTGTGCAATGCCGTGTGATTTCCAGCTCTCCGAGGTGTGCATCAAGGGTGCCAGCATCGGCAGTGTATTAGGGAAGACCGAATGTCAGTGTGTAAGGGAGGATATTCGTGTGCTGGGGTGAGAGTTTAGAGACTGTCACTGTGGTGGGTGTAAACGTTATTGGAACGTCTCTTTCCCTTGCTTTTTATCGCTTGCGTTGTTGTGAAGAAAACACTCGAGCAACCTTAATGCTAAGTTATTTTGTCTTTTTCCTTTAGGAATCAGAGAGCGCCAGATTTCCAGCGCCCACCATTGGAGCCAGACGTTCAAGACAGCTCGGATCCCCTTTAGACGCGCAATGAAGGGTCAGATTTTCGAAAGCGACCAGCATTCAACATCCTGAGCTCTTCTGAAAATCTCTCCACTTCTTTTGGTGCCTAAACAGGAACTCTGCTCTTTTGAAAATCTAACCCCTAGAGCCTGAAGACATTCCAGATACTTTACAGAGCATAGAAAAGGCATGGGGTAAACTTTTCAGAAGCACCTACATGACTGAGGCTCCTAAGACACTCAGGTGCTTTTGAAAATTTTGCCCATGTCCTCTGCCCAGAAGAGTTTACCACAACTTGCAATTCACAGAGAATAGACTCTGGAGACTCCTCAGGAGTCGGTTCCCGCACTCATTACCTAGGCAAAGCTCCCCTTGTCTTCAAGAACTTTGAATGTTTTCAATACACGTTTTATGGACTTGGAGGTTGGGTCCTCTGCCATCAAAACTAGCCCCCTAGGCTCATAAGGACAGACCTCATACTACGTTTTCCACTATATTTATTTGGCTTGAGATCATCTAATGTTTATGTAGTAATTACTTCACTAGGCAAAACAGCTCCACTGCCTGATGGTCCTCGTTCTCAGGAAATCGTTCCTAATGGCCAGGCTAAATTTAATCCTCCTTCCTTGTTTTATCAGCAGACACCAGTGTAAACAGCCCTTTCCCGTCATTTATGGTTCCACATATTAAGAAACCTTACAGCATTAGCTGCCCTTAGGTGTTGTTTCTGTAGGTCAAAAAAGAAAGTTGTAAAGTTATTAAATATGTAAGTCACAGTCTCAAATCCTTGCATCATTTGGGTTAAATTTGTTTGAATGCCTCCAGCTGACCCAGGTTGGGGACCAGAACTGCAGTATCACCCACCCCAACTGTTCAAAAATCAGGATTCATCCCCCTACATCCTTCCCCCCAAAAATCCTGGCTTAAAAATCTTGAGATTTAAAAAAAAAAAATACATAGAATCATAGAACTGGAAGGGACCTCGAGAGGCCATCTAGTCCAGTCCCCTGCACTCAAGGCAGGACTAAGTATTATTCTAGACCATCCCTGACAGGTGTTTGTCCAACCTGCTCTTAAAAATCCCCAAAGATAGAGATTCCACAGCCTCCCTAGGCAATTTATTCCAGTGCTTAAACACTTTGACAGTTAGGAAGTTTTTCTTAATGTCCAACCTAAACCGCCCTCGATACAATTTAAGCCCATTGCTTCTTGTCCTATCCTCAGAGGTTAAGAAGATCAATTTTTCTCCCTCCTCCTTGTAACAACCTTTTATGTACTTGAAAACTGTTATCATGTCCCCTCTCAGTCTTCTCTTCTCCAGACTAAACAAACCCAATTTTTTCAATCTTCCCTCATAGGTCATGTTTTCTAGACCTTTAATCATTTTTGTCGCTCTTCTCTGGACTTTCTCCAATTTGTCCACATCTTTCCTGAAAATGTGGTGCCCAGAACTGGACACAATACTCCAGTTGAGGCCTAATCAGCGTGGAGTAAAGCGGAAGAATTACTTCTTGTGTCTTGCTTACAATACTCCTGCTAATACATCCCAGAATGATGTTATCTTTTTTTGCAACAGCGTTACACTGTTGACTCATATTAACTTGTGATCCACTATGACCCCCAGATCCCTTTCTGAGTTCTTTCTATTTGCCTTTTAGTTTCTGAGCCTTTTGGATGCTCTTGGGTCATATACTCAAGCTTTTCTTTGCAACTATGAAGGCTAGAAATGTTATTTTGTAAATGACAGCTAAGTCTCATGTAATTACATGACTCCAGGAGAAGGGGCTTTGCGTAAAACGTTAAGTATCGAGACAGCACTAAAATTACAAGAGGGCAACACTGCAATGGAGTGCAGCTTTTAGTGCATGTTGGTAACAGAGCAGTGTGGTCCTAGATTCCAGGGCTGAATGGGGCCATTATGATCATCTAGTCTGACCATATCACAGGCCGGATCCTGCAAGCCCTTTCTACCAAGACTACTACTTTAAAGACTGAGTGACCTACAGGGACATTTCCTAGGTAGCCCCAGAACTGGGAGGTCCTCCAAGCAGGGGCAGTGTAAGCTGACATTCAAGTCCTGCTTTTGACGGAAGGTAAATAAATCCCACTCCTGCCTTTTCCCACAGTGGGGTTGGCAGCTCATGTCTATCAAGAGCAGCCTTGTGTATTCATTCCCAGTGGGTAAACAAACTCTCGAGCCCATCTAAGAAAGCTGTCAAGGGCTAGGCATGACACGCGTATTTTTTGCATGACATCCCCTCTATAATGGGCCAGGGACAACAGCTCTCTGTCCTCAAAATATCAGCTAATCGGTAATTTGAAAATACGGTTCTGCTCTTACCGCTACATGGCTTCTGGCCCCCCTGCCAGTATCTCTCTCTTGCCTGCCTGTAGTTGGATGGCCTTTTGCGTAGCCTCTTTAATTTCAATCAGTTTTGCTATTGAAACTGAGAGATAGTGCAGCATCCTAATGGCTTCATTGTCCTGATCCCTTGCCCCCATCTTTGCTGAGGCGGGGTATATTTGCCCAGCTCAGGGTGTCAACTTACACTAGTCGTCATCCTGGAAAGCATCTGTTCCTACTTGCGAACACTAGCGTTGCATCAATATCACCCCGATCTCTTTGGAGCACTAAGAAAGGGCTTTGCCACGATTGTCTCAAGGGGTTTGTGTTCTGATTGCCCTGGGTACCACAACTGTACTGATGGATTCGCTTCACTCCAAAAGCAGCCAGAAGCCCTTTTTCTATCAGGTCTCAGAGTAGCAGCCGTGTTAGTCTGTATTTGCAAAAAGAAAAGGAGTACTTGTGGCACCTTAGAGACTAACCAATTTATTTGAGCATAAGCTTTCGTGAGCTACAGCTCACTTCATCGGATGCATAAAGTGGAAAATACAGTGAAGAGATTTATGTACACACAGACCATGAAAAAATGGGTGTTTATCATGCACATTGTAAGGAGAGTGATCACTTAAGATGAGCTATTACCAGCAGGAGAGTGGGGTGGGGGGAGAGAAAACCTTTTGAAGTAATAAGGTGGGCCATTTCCAGCACATTTCCAGGAGTTAACAAGAACGTCTGAAGAACAGTGGAGGGGGAGGGGGAGGAGGAGGAATAAACAAGGGGAAATAGTTTTACTTTGTATAATGACTCAACCACTCCCAGTCTCTATTCAAGCCTAAGTTAATTGTATCCAATTTGCAAATTAATTCCAATTCAGCAGTCTCTCGTTGGAGTCTGTTTTCAAAGTTTTTTTGTTGAAGAATAGTCACTTTTAGATCAGAAATCGAGTGACCAGAGAGATTGAAGTGTTCTCCGACTGGTTTATGAATGTTATAATTCTTGACATCTGATTTGTGTCCATTTATTCTTTTACGTAGAGACTGTCCAGTTTGACCAATGTACATGGCAGAGGGGCATTGCTGGCACATGATGGCATATATCACATTGGTGGATGTGCAGGTGAACGAGCCTCTGATAGTGTGGCTGATGTGATTAGGCCTTATGATGGTGTCCCCTGAATAGATATGTGGGGACAGTTGGCAACGGGCCCATCACTCTCACTCTCACAAATCTTGGGAGACAGGCCAGTCCTTACCTACAGACAGCCCCCCAACCTGAAGCAAATACACACCAGCAACCAGACACCACACAACAGAACCACTAACCCAGGAACCTATCCTTGCTACAATGCCCGTTGCCAACTGTGTCCCCCTCCCTCCCCCCCCACTGTTCCTCGGACGTTCTTGTTAACTCCTGGAAATGTGCTGGAAATGGCCCACCTTGATTATCACTTCAAAAGGTTTTCTCCCCCCCACCCCACTCTCCTGCTGGTAATAGCTCATCTTAAGTGATCACTCTCCTTACAATGTGCATGATAAACACCCATTTTTTCATGGTCTGTGTGTACATAAATCTCTTCACTGTATTTTCCACTTTATGCATCCGATGAAGTGAGCTGTAGCTCACGAAAGCTTATGCTCAAATAAATTGGTTAGTCTCTAAGGTGCCACAAGTCTGCCTTTTCTTTTTTCTATCAGGATGTACCTCTGTTCAGTCTGTGACAGGGCTCTGCTAACGTAAGTGACTGGCTGCTCTTGCCAAAGAACTACACCCCACCTTTCTCTGATGCAGCACTCTGGTGCATGAGCGGCTCTCCTGGCTGGCAGTACTTCCAGACAGGGGGCATCAGTTATAATTTCTTTCAGCGTGTCAAACACTTGCTGTTGGGGACCTGCCCAATTCCACTCAAAAGCCTCCCTTCTGAGCTGAGATATGGATTTTGCTACTGCAGCCAGGTGTGGACAGAGAATGTATTGTTCCTTTGAAGCGCTGTGTCCATTGTGCGGTCACGGGAGCTGGCATTTCTCGCTGCCTTGATCTTGTTGGGATTTGTTTTCAGCCCTCTGCTTTGAGCAGATGCCCTGTGTACATCACTCCTGCTGTCTGAGCCAGATTTTTTTCTGGGTTGAGTTTTATGTTCTTGTCCTTGCATCACTGTACAAAAGTTTTCTCCCATGATCTCATAAGAACGGCCAGACTGGGTCAGGCCAAAGGTCCATCCAGACCAGTATCCTGTCTGCCGACCGTGGTCAATGCCAGGTGCCCCAGAGGGACTGAACAGAACAGGTCATCATCAACTGATCCACCCCCTGCCGCCCATGCTCAGCTTCTGGCAAACAGAGGGTAGGAATAGCTTCCCATCTTGCTCAGTTTCTGTATCAGTGCTCCTTTCACCTACAAGGAGGGTGCCATCAGCAGTAATATTCACCTCAGGCAGTCCTTCCATGGGCCCTCTGACAACAACTCTACTGATCCTCGTGATACAGGTCCCGCCACCATAGTGGCTGCCAAAGCTGGGTACCCAGAATGTGGAAACTGCTCTCCTTAAATGTCTGCCTCAACTGAGCCCAGCAGCACTGGGGCAGGGGCCTTGCCCCCCAGCTGCCTGGCACTGGAGCCATGGTGGGGGTGCTCTGGGCTCCTGCAGGGGAGGGGGAGGCAGAAGGGGAGAGGGAGAAGGGGGGGCCTCGGGTGCAAGGGGAGGGGCTGGGGGCTAACCTCCCCCAGTGGCCGGGGGGCTAGCCTCCCCCAGTGGCCGGGGGGCTAGCCTCCCCCAGTGGCCGGGGGGCTAGCCTCCCCCAGTGGCCGGGGGGCTAGCCTCCCGTGAAGCCAGGAATTCAAGAGAAAGGAGCAGAAACAAACAGTCATGACAGCTACTGAAGATGTACACTGTTGCCTGGACACTTCCTAGAGTGCCCGTTGGGTTGATATAGGGCAGGGAGCCAGTCATGAGCCATGGGGCTGCTGTCTGTCAAACCCTTGAGGCGGGACTTCCCATGGTCTATGTCCCTGTGGGTCATGGGAAGTGGAGCACAACCTGGTTAGAGCTGCCACTGGGGTTAGCCTGCTGATGCCAGCTGCCTGGTAGCTCTACAGGTCCATGCTCTAGACCGGTGGGGCCTTACATCTGCAGTCAGTCTGTGCAAACCTCCTACTGATGCTGGGGTGTGTGTCCACAGCAAAGTGTGGGGAGTAGATTGCCATGAATGTACACCCCAGCCCAAGTGCCATAATTTAACATGGAATTTGGCCCTCTCCCCCGAATGAGTTTGACGTCCATGTTACACAGCATGAAAAATCCAAGTCTGAAAAGTCTCTCTCCCCCGCCCAGCCCGTCTCTAGGCTTCAGAGCCTGGGCTCCAGCCTGAGCCACAACTTCAAAGCGCTGTCCACACAGCTATTTTTAGGGCACTAGCACAAGCCCTGCGAGCCTGAGTCTATCAACCCGGGCCGGGAGGCTCGGTGCATGGCCTTGCAGACATACCCTAAGAGCCTGATCCATAGCTACTTTGATCCACCCACCCCCACTCCCTGTCTGCTTCCGCGTGAGCGGCATGTGGTGGACTCACTGTTGCCCAGCCACATGAAGGCTAGGAACAATCTAGCCCTAGCTTAGCCTCATAGCTACCATTTAAGGAAGGCACCATATATACGTATAGACAAGAGCAGCTCTTTAGATCAAAGAAGCAAAAAGTTCAGTCTAGACTGTAGTCCCATACGCTAGTCAATCGCATCTGGGGTCGCATCAGGCAGGTGAAGAGAAGCAGTAGCCAGGAGCCACAGGAAGTCCCACATGGGCTACCCAACATCAGGGGCACCAGAACATGGGGGCGGGGGAGGGCAGGGGACCATGGCACCCCCACTTTTTACTGGCCATAAAGGTGAGCGACAGGGGGAGGGGATGGAGAGGAGAGAGCAGGGTGGACAGGGTCTTGGGTGGAAGAGGGAGCACAGGAGTGGGGCCTTGGGGGAAGGGACAGTGTGAGGGCTGGGCCATGGTTCAGGCACCTATGCTCCCCCCCCCCCCCACTTTTAGGGCACTTCTGCCACTCCTGCCCAATGTCCAGAGGATTCAAGAGGAACCCAACGGCCCCACTTCTGTATATAGGGCCAAAGTATCCCTGGAGATACTGTAAGTAAACAGGTGGAAGTGCAGCGTTCTCCTTCCATTGCACACCCCATGCAAGACCTAGGGACAGCTGCAGTCCTTACACTCAGGGGCTGTCCTCATTAGGGGTGGAGAGAGAGGTGAGTTACCTAATCCTAAACTAAGAGGGAGGAGGCGGGACCATTGAGATGTCTCAGTTTAATTTAGGCTGTAAACTCTTGGGGGCAGGGCTCCTATTTTTGTTCTATGTTTGTACTGCACCTAGGACAATGGGGGTCCTGGTCCATGGCTGTGGTTCTGTAGTGGGATCGTGGTTGTCCCTCCCATTCTGGATCAGAGGGAGGCCACACCACCTCACTATGTCCTTGGGATCACTGCCTAGTCTCAGGGGGATTAGCAGCCCAGGTATTCGTGTCCTTATGGGTGAAACCCTAAACAATCGATAAGCTCTGGCCCTCAGGCAGGAGTAGGGCCACCAAGGAGTCCTTAGGCTCAGACGCTCAGGCAGGTGCAGAGCAACCAGCAGTCTACAGGCTCTGGCCCACAGTCAGGGCAGAGCAGTCTATCGCCTGATGTCTTGGCTCAGGCAGATTGCAGACAAACACAGGCCTTTTGGCCTATGGTGGGGAGGCTGCCACCCCAGCATTGGGGTGGCAGAGGGTGGGGGGACCCGGGCCCACCCGACTCCACTGCGTTCCAGCCCAGGGCCCTGACAGTGGCAGAGGGGTCGGCCACTGGCTCAGCGGGAAATCCAGCTGCAACACACTGACCGTGTTTCAGGCAGCACTACAGCCAGACAGGAGTCAGCTGCCCCGGGCCACTTCCTCCCCTCCCCTTGGGGTGTACCTGTCCTCCGTCTCCCTGGGGTAGGTGGCCAGCGGCAGACCCAGCAGCTCCCCTGTGGATACAGGCTCCTTCAGGAGCATGGAGTCTCTTCGCTCAGCAGCCTGGAGTGAGCAGGATGCATCTGTCTCCCGCACTGTCTTGGCCCCAACTGAGCTAGAGGCTCCACTTTTTATACTTCCTGTCCCATCTATCCACTTCCGGTGGGAGGGGCGAGGTGGGTCTGGCTCCGCTCACCTGGGCACAGAGGGTGGTTCCTCCCCTTCTGGGTCAGAGGGATGCCAAACTACAGGGTCCTAGGCTCAATGCAAACAATAAATGCACCAGGAAGGTGTCGGCTTCCAAGGGATGGTGTAGCACGTGCACCCCCAGGGAGGGATTGCATCTAACTTGGCCAGCAAAACCCTTCTTACAGGTGGTGGTGCACGTGAAGGAGAAGCACCCCCGCCTCGACTCCCAGAGCCAGGGATGAGTTTGCAGCATTGGCAGATAAAGAAAAAGCCATTTTCATCTGTGAACTGAGCACAGGCACGTAACACAGAACCCCCCGGAGACAGGAAACACAGAGCCCTGTGATGCCCTTTTTTAACAGGGTCATTTTCAAAGGCAGAGTTGCCCTCTAAAACAGAGAGGTTGTTCTGTGAAAATAAGGACTTCACTGCATGGGTGGTGGGGCGGGGGGGGTGAGGGGGTGGTCTCCATTGCAGAAGTGCTAGCCAGTCTGAGAATTAGCTGGATCACCAGGGAAAAGCACATTCTGATTTGCCTTTTTTGTAAAGTTGAGGTCTGGCTCTTCTTCACTGCTAAAGCTACAATTACGTGATAGCTAAAAACATCAGTTTCCCTAACACACAGCAGGTTTGTGATCAAAAGGAATTGAAAAGGAGAAAAATTTGAAGTCTGAGTGCCTAGGGGTTTGTTTTTTTAAGCACTCTGTAACGGATGACACATGCTGCACATATGCTTTCAATGTGATCAGACTTCCAATATTGTTTTACTGGATGTAGTGTCTGCCCACCAGCCATTTCCTTTAAGATAGGATGTTTAATAAGATTCCCAGACAGAAATGGACCCCAAGTCACTAAATAAATACATCTTTTTTTTAAAAAAAAACACCATGTGTGGGCTTTTGTTTCTACAAGTGAGGCAAGATTTAGTTAGGGGACATTGCGTATTTCCCCAAATGCCCTCATGAAAAATTGCTCAAGTGGGAGTGACGAGATGGCTCAGGAATACACAAATCCCAAGTGAGTAGCTTGGTCTAGGTTATGAAATATTAGTCTTGCAAAGATGAAATGTTGTTATTTTTATTATGGTAAAGGTTAAGTGGCCTCAGTCAAGATCCAGTCCTCATTGTACTAGGTGCTGTACAAACACAGACTAAAAAAAGCAGTCCCTTCCCCAAAAAGCCCACAATCTAAATAGACAATGCAGACAAAGGGTGGAAAAAGAACATATTATAATACCAATTGCGCAGAGGGGAAACTGAGGCCCAAAGAGATTGTGTGTTATGGCCAAGATCACATGGGAAGTCCAGGGCAGAACTAGGAATTGAATCCAGATCTCCTGAGGGAGACTGCTTATTCCCTGCTGTGGTAAAACCCACAGCAGGCAGCTCAGTTCCTCTCATGAAATTCCCTCCAAATTCTTCCATCAGGGTGAAGGTGAGGCTTTAACTTCTCCATGGAAACAGCAGTGGATCTGGCTCCCAGAACCTTGAAGATTCCCTTAGATCTGTGCAGATCACTGGTGATCTACTAGTGGTCAGGGCTATCCCCTCACTGGCTCTGGGGCAGTCAGTCCCTAACTTCCAAGGGAATATGTTGGGATTGCACTACTGTAACAGAGTAGAACTTGGCACCAAATGTTTAACAGGAACATAGAATTGTCATACCAGAGCAAAGCAATGGTTCATCAACTCCATTGATGGTATCCCACTGACTCTGGAGTGGCCAGCATTAGATGCTTCAGAGGAAAGTGCAAAAATCCCCATTATGTGATGATTGATTGATTGGCAATCCCTCAATTTGAGGATGATCTCTACCACGGATTTACCTATGGGTCTTGAGATGATTCAGGAGTCTGATCCTGGAACCGCAAATCCACCCGCAGTAGGTACAGACATTTTGTCGCAGGCCAGCCCATTATATATAATTATAGGATACCCATAGGGTAGTTACTTCTCAACCTGAGGCAGTCAGTGATTGGTGTAGTACCTTAAGAGCTTATATCCCTTATAAATTTTAATCTTATTTTATGTCACTGGATGTTATTATGGTATTTCTATAAATGTCCAATCTGTTTTCATTTCTACTAAGTTTGTGTAACTTGGTCTGTTCTCATTACCCATATAAATAGGTGATCCTATTTTGAATCCTCCTAAACTCTTGGCATAAAATAGGTACTCTGGTAGCAGTGAGTTCCACAAGTTAAGTACATGAAGCGTAGAGAAGAATCATCAGGTTTAAAAGTGTTGCCTTCCATTTTCATTCAATGTCCCCTGGTTCTTACATTCTGAAAGAGGGTCAACATTCCGGAACAAACTTCTAGAGAAACGTCATTTTATTGTAAATATTTTCCTTGTTTAGGTATATTCCTCACAGATGGCTTCTGAGTTTGCAAACACACACATATTGCAGCCACCCTCTGGAATCAGAAAGGGTATGAACTCACCTGGCCCTGCTGCCTGAATTTCGTGAACTTCATGAGATTCAGGAGGACATCAGAGCATGAGAGATCGCTAGGTTGAAGGTAACTGATAAAAGCAGAATGTAAAGTCATTGCTTTGCTCCAGGCTGCCAAGATAAAAGGTTACTGCCCATAAATTCATTAACGTTTGGACGATGCTTAGGTGATATAGGGCCATATAAGTACCTAGCTAACCGAATTAGTTTTATGTGAGTGGAGAGACAGGAACAAACCATAACGAACAGATGTACAGAACCAATCTAATCTATTGACCTACAGCACACAATAGTACAGTGTTGGAAGGACACACCCCAAGCCTTTGGACAAACAAAATCAGATGACTTAAAGGAGGCAGTCAGCAGGATTTACTCACCAGATGTCCAACCATGAAGTACAGCAAACAGGTGCCTTTTCAAAGCACACTAGTCACCTTTATACAAGATATGCTCTTGGTACCCAGATTGCTATGAAGATAACACTGTACAAGAAGTGGTATGCAAAGCCTGCCAGCATTTTCAACCTTTGAAATCCTGGGCCACATAGGTGATCTCAGTTAGCATGGCATTTCAGTTAACCAGAGCTCCATTAACCAGGCTTTACTGTGTTCAAAGCAACCTAGGCCAACATTTTCAAACCTGCAACTCCCACTTTTGTAATGCCTTGAATTCATAAGTGTTGAGCAGGAAATTAGTGAAAACTGATCAGGAGCTGCTAATACCATGTCCCATAATCAAGATCAAAGGAACCCTACATTTAAAAGGACAGACATTTAAAGCTGAAATAGACCTCTCAAACAGCATATATTGCCTATGATAGCAGGGGACTGGATTTGATGATCCAGGACATCCCTTTCATTCTTGTCTTCCTAATTAACTTGTGAAATTAATTGCCACAAACTCAACTCCAAATTTTTTTAAAAAAAGGATTAGACACTTGTTTATGGGGTTAGGTGTAATATTCACAGCTAATCCAACGGCTGGTGATGGGACACTAGATGAGGAGGGGTCTGAGTTACTACAGAGAATTTTTTCCCAGGTGTCTGGCTGGTGGCTCTTGCTCACATGCTCAGAGTGTAACTTATCACCATATAAGGGGTGGGGAAGAAATTTCTCCTCGGGTCCGATGGGCAGAAACCCTGGGTTTTTTTTGCCTTCCTCTACATCATGGGGCCTGGGTCACTTGTAGGTTTAAACTAGTGTAAATGGTGGAGTCTATGTAACTTGACGTCTTTAAATCATGGTTGAGGACTTCAGCAACTCAGCCAGAGGTTAGGGGTCTATTACAGGAGTGAGTGAGTGAGGTTCTGTGACCTGCAATGTGCAGGAGGTCAGACTAGATGATCATGATGGTCCCTTAAGGCCTTAAAGTCTATGAGTCTATAATCCAGCAAAGTCAAAATGGTACAAGTAATATAAACCCCTCCTGCTTCCAGGTTTTCCTACTGCCCCAGGCACTGTTGTATCTGAGTATATTATGGACCAGAAGGTGATATCCTTACTCATGTTGTGTAACCACCTTCCTCCCAAAGTACTTCCATTGACTTCAATGTATGAGAATCAGAATGTGATGATAGATAATCTGAATGGCACACACAGAGATCTGATTTTTTACTTATGTCCCCTGTCCAAAGGCTGATAGGCAGAGTCCGAACTTCATTTCTCTCTTCTCGTCTTTTTGTTCTTGTGTTCCCTCACTTTGAGAAAAGTCAGAGTTTGGCAAGGGAAGGAACTGTCTCCTCCTAACCTCCATGACACAGTCCAGCTGCATGCATGCGTATGCATAAGTGTCTGTGGGTACGTCTACCACAGGGATATGGGATCCGTGGTAGGGCCATGGTTGGCCTGGGTCAGCTGATGTGGGCTTTCAGGGCTCTGGCTGTAGGGCTAAAAATCGCTGTGTAGACATTCAGGCTTCGCCTGGAGCTTCTGGGACCCTCCACCCTCACACCCTACACTGCACTTTTCAGCTCCAGAGCCCAATCCCATACTCCCTGAATCAGCTGACCCAGGCCAGCCATGGGTTTTTTATCCCTGTGTAGAGATACCCCGTGTGGGTGTCACTTACCTTAGAAGCACCCAATGCATGACACTGATTGAGGTAGGATAAAGAGCTAGATGGAGCAATAGTTTGCATTGCAGTATCATCATCTCTGTTGCTGCAGATATCAAAATAACAAATTACGACAGCAAAGGTGATTTGCTTTGTATATTTTTGTCTAGTCACCTTTGTATATTTAATGATACAGCAGTATTTTTGCTTTGCAGAGTTCATATTGGAAAGTACAGTTTGTTTAACTTGTTATCTAAGGTACAGTTTAGGGCCTCATGTCATCAGAGTTCCAGATACATTTCTATTTTTGGACCACATGAGGGAAATTCATAAAAAATCCAGATTAAGAAAAATGCTGAATGCTTCTGGTAAATAAGAGTTTTTTGTGGTGTAGACATTCGGGCTCAGGCTGGATCCTGGGCCCTTCCCCCATCGTGGGACATATCTTAGGTCTATGCTGCAATGTAAACCCAGGGTTAGCAGAACTCGAGTTAGCAGACCCTGGATTTGTTAATTTAGGGCTTGAGCATCTACACTTATTTGTAACCCCAGTTAGAGGGTTGAACCCTGGGTCTCAGCCTAGAGCTCCAGTATCTACTTGGCATTATGCAAGCTGAGTCCAACCACCCATGCCCCAGAATTCTTAGTGTCCTCCCAAAATGTGGCCACTCTATCTCTTTGTTGATGGTGCAGCGTGGGAAGACTTGACTGTGTGGCATGACACTCCGTATTCTTCTTAGAAGTATTGTTATGATATGAATATGGCCTAATTAAGATATATTTTATGCTAGATGACTCATGTAAGATATCTCTGGAAACGTTAGGATTTACTGGATGTGATTATCCAATATGTATGCATGTATCATTTCTGTATTTAAAGTTAGGAATATTGACTATGTAACAATTACAGCTGTGTGTGTATTTGGGAGACACCCACCAGACAATAGGCCATCAGCTTTGATGGGCCATTAGGAAGAAACAATAAGACTTCAAAGACACTAATCTCTCTTCTTCCTGCAAGGCGTCCCGGGATGTATCTGTGACACTACTAGGGCAGGTGGTCCTGTCACCTGGTACTAAACACGGTTACGAATTATACCTAGTTGGTCACGCACACAAACACTATCTTGGACTTCTAGGAATTTTCCACTAAAAGGAGGGGGAGGTCAAGACTGGAAAATATGTAAATCTTATTTAAGGCTGGGGAGTAAGGCAAACAGGACTCTTCCTCATTGCCTTCCAGCCCAAGAAGAAAGACTTCTGAAAGTACCTGAAGAGACAAAGGAACTGAGCTGTGGGAAAGGCAATGGCTGAATCCAGACGGAGAGAGGGGAATCTAATCTATAAAGAGAAATAACTGGAACTCTAAGCTACAGAAACTCTGCAACTTGCCTAAAAATATTTAGGGTAAGAAATTACTTCTTGAAACCAGTTTCTTTAAGATCTTAGTTTGCGTGTTTTGTTTTATTTGCTTGGTAATCTGCTTGGTTCTGTTTGCTATCCCTTATAATCCCTTAAAATCTGCCTTTTATAGTTAATAAACTTGTTTTTAAATCCAGTTTGTGCAATTTCTAACTGGGGGGGGGGAGCAAGAAGTTGTGCATATCTCTTCACACTGAAGGAGAGGGCGAATTTTTATGAGCGGGCGCTGTGCAGATCTTTCTATACAATGCAAGACAATATTATCTTGGGTGTACTTTCCAGAGGGAAGCTGCACTTGAGTGTTGGGTGAACCTCCGAGCTGACCCCTCTCACACAGAGCTGACTTCAGTCTGTGTCTGCAGCTGCGTGTGGCCTGACCTGTTTGTGTGCTAGTGAAGTCTTGAGGGCCTGGCACAGCATAAACAGGGTGAGGAAGCCCAGGCTGGTGGAACGGGTGGGCTCAGTGAGACCCCAGCACATCAGGTGACATCCCTGATGGGGGGGTCCAAACTGTCACAGATCGTCCAGAGGAAAAGAAAGTTGTCCTGTGGAGGGCACTTGTGGGATTTGGGCAATTGTGGGACACTTTTGGCAGTCTCCCAGAGCACAAGTCCATTGGGGCTCCATCTACACTGCAAAGCAATAGGCTGAGTCCCAGCTTGCCTTGGGCTTGGACCCTCCACCCCTATGGGGTCCTGGGGGAACCAAGCCCTGGATTACTGCAATTTGTGTGGAGGCAGAAGAGAGGGTTTGAAATAAGAGTAGATCAAAGAAGACTAGGGAACTTTGAGTTCACTGCAGAAGGGTCCACATGGACTGCTAGTATGCGGCAGGCTAGCGCAAGGTAGTGAATGGGGTATAAATCTAATTGTTCATATAGACAAGCCCTTAGGAACATAAGAATCTAGGTATCAGACCAACCCCATGGTCCAACCAGTCCAGTATGCTGCCTCCAACAGTGGCCAGCGTCAAACACTTCAGCAGATGTTGAAAAAACCTCCATAATTTGCTATGACTGCTGCTGATTATTATTTCTCTGTTCCCTTGTCCTCATCCAATACTTCCCCTTTGTTTGCTGTATCCACCTGTTGGCTCTCATCATAGATTAAGACTGGGAGCTTCTTGGAGTAGGGACTCTTTTTATTACATATGCATTACAGGGTTGAGCCCAACGGGACCCCGATCTCTGATTGAGGCCACTAGGTGCTATCCCAGTACAAGCTAACAGTAGTAATAACAATAGCTGTGTGACTAACCTGCCCATGGGGGCATGGAAATGCTAGGAAACCAAAGCCGAATTTCTTTAGCTTTCAGTCCAGTAAAAGAACCCAATGGGCCTCCAGTGCAGTCAATGGAAGTTTTACTATCAACAGGCTTGGACTGTTGATTTGTGTGTGTCTACATCTAAAATTCTTTCGGATGACAGGGAGCCCTCCCGAAGAGCTTCCAAAATGAGCAGGTCCCAATCTGATTTATTATTTTGGACTCTCTCATTAGAGGACCATAATCTCCAGCATTCCCCACCCAGATGATGAACAGCTGCCTAACCCTCTGAAAATCAAATCATTATTAAACCAAGCCATGTGGTGTCTCCATTAAAAAAAAAAATCACTTCCATATCCTCTCAGACTGTCAGCCAACATCACAGTTGATATGTATTTCAGCCCTGACAGAGAATTATATGCTGTAAATGGATTGAATGCACATGGGGCAATGTTCCCTCAATGAAATCTCCATAGCGGGAGAGCTACAATGTCTTTCTTAGAAAGTTGTGAATTTTACAGCGAGGACTTTAAAGCACTATAGGGTCAGAGCGCTCTTAACTGAACAACAAGAGAGACATTACAACACGATACATACAATCGTCATTCAGCGCTCACTGGGCCCGCTGAGTGTAAACGCCTTAAGAGTAAATGGCATCAACGCTCCAACATGCTTGGCAGGTTGACTGCCCAGGCCTACTTGAGGGAGTTGCCATTATGCATGAGATCAGCCCCTTTTGAGTTAATGGGACTAATCATGAGGAAGCATGGATTTGCAGGATAAAGCCCTAAATGTCATTATACTATATTGTCACATCACCTTTCTGGGATACTAGAGTATCATACAATGCAGCTATGATACAAGCAGAGGCTGTACCTAATTTTCATCCCTGGTCTCCACTGGGCATAGTGGAGATGACCTGCATACCCTCAGGTGCACAGCCCAACTACTCCGCCTAACCAGCCCCTTCACACCAGAGATGATAACCTGGGATCCTATTGTGATGTTCCATTCTGGCGTTATGTGGACTGGTGACCTGCTAGGACACTCCAGTCTTTGACGCTGGGAGCCAGCCTTACCCTGCTCTGCTGTGAGAAACCCCACTCCTGGGCTGTTCGCGCATAGCGTCTGGCATGTAAGCTGCTCCTAGCTACTTGCAGCCGAATGACACTAGCCAATATCTCCGGTCTCAGACACAACCCTAGGAACCTCAGTCTTGCAGTGTCCAGTTATGCCCACTGGACGCTGCAAGCTTATATGAGCGCGTCAATTTAACAAAGAAATTTATATGTATCAGGCTTGTTATCCCAAGGAAAGTCTCTGACATGCTTCAAACCAAACACACTGCTTCAGGTAGAATAAACAAACAGATTTATTAACTATAAAGATAGATTGCAAGTGATTATAAGTCAAAGCAAAACAATTCAGAGTTGGTCAAATGAAATAAAATCAAAACGCATTCTAAGCTGATCTTAAAACTTTCCATGTCCTTACAAACTTAGATGCTTCTCACCACAGACTGGCTGGTTGCCCTTCAGCCAGGCTCTCCCCTTTGATCAGCACTTCAGTTGCTTGGTGTGGTGTTTGTAGATGTAGGTGGAAGAGAGAGAGAGAGAGCATGGCAAATGTCTCTCCCTTTTATCATGTCCTTTCTTCCATCTTGGCTTCGCCTCCCCCTCCCTTCAGAGTCAGGTGAGCATTACCTCATCGCAGTTCCAAACTGACAAAAGGAAGGGGGTGACTCCCTCAAGACTCCAACAGATTATTTTGTTGCTGCCTAGGCCAGAGTCCTTTGTTCCTGTGAGGCTGGGCTGGGTTTGTGCCATACCTGCTCTGATGAGGTGTGAACTGCCTCTCTGCTCTTGGAGAGTTTTTGCCTGGGCTTATTTTAAGCCATGAGGATACATTTTTAGCCTCATAACTACATACATGAAATTATAATTTATAACATTACTATAACAACAATGCTCAGTGCATCATGAGCCTTCCAAAGACACCCAACATGACAAACTTTGCATTGGATACCACACAATCATTACAAGGATGAACATGGGGGTGCTGGGTGTTCCCCCGAGGTACAGAGCATCACACCTATACAGTCTCATCCCCCCAAACTGTGGAGGAACCTTGTGATTCTCCAGGTCCATCCTTGTTCTATTGAAGGACCATGTCCTTCAGATGGATTACTGGGACATCCTACAGTATCATTCCAGTCAACTGATCCACAGCTTGTTGGGTCATTCATATTCTGAGTAATACACAATATTAAAATGAGTCATGTCAGATTCCGAGAGTTTAAGGCCAGAAGGTACTTGTGCAATACCATTCATGAGAGGAACATATCCAATCTGACCACCAGTTTATCACAAGCCATTACATTTCACCTAGTTACCTTGTTTTGAGCCCAATCATTTGTGTCTGTCTGAAGCATATCTTCCGGAAAAGCATTCAGTCTTGATTTGAAGATATCAAGAGATGGACAATCCATCACTTCCCTTGGTAGTTTGTGCCAATGGTTAATCAACCTTACTGTTACTTTTTTTTGCCCTATTTCTAATTTGAATTTGTCTGGCTACGGCGTCCAGCTATTGGTTTTTGTTTTGCCTTTTTCCTCTAGATTAGAGAGTCCTTTAGTACTGGTATATTTCTGGTCAAGCCTTTGGAACAGGGATCTTGGCGTCTGGGACCTTGGCTTCCACACCCGGCTCTGCCACAGATTCTGAGCCTTTGAGTCAGTGACTTAACGCTGTACCTCAGTTTACTCATCTGTAAAAATCTGGTGAATAATTCCTGCTTCACAAGTGTGTTGTGGGAACTGAGGTTTGTAAACCAATTTGGTCTCCTTGGAGGCAAGGATCAGATTCTCATGCTGAGCAACACCTGAGTAGAACAAAATAGGACTACTCACACGAGCCTGCTACTCAGTACCAGGGCTGAAAAACTGGGTCCACAAAGAGGGGGAAAATTCTTTGTTTTAAACTCTAACACATTCCACAAAACTTTAACATTCTCAAAAGGCTCTAGCATGGTTGAGAAGAGCAAATCCTCTCCTGTCCCTAATTGAAATGAAGTGTTTGCATTAATTGCACTGTCATCCAATGCATTTTAACAGAAAGCCTTTTTGACATACACCTCCTGACAACGAGTGAATTCCATTAATTTGAATGGATATTATTTTCCTTCTATTGCCTTAGACATACTTATGCGGCCATATCACCACTGCATTTAACCCAGCTGACATGCTCTTGATATGTCTGTTTCTCCTATTTAGAAAACATTTGCTTTTTGCTCTAGCCGAGTCTAAATCCTTTGATTTAGCCCTTTATGCATCTATGCCATGCCCCTTCAGCAGGGGGAATTCCGCTGTGGTCAGATCATCAGTGTTGGCATACCATACAAGCATGGCACGTAGCAAAAATATTAGGATTGGAAAAATGTCAGACTGATTGTGTTTGACTGATTGTGTTTGGCTGGGGAATGGGAAAGTCATACACTCCCAATTTGCTTGGCTCAGCACAGTCCCGTTTGCCAGTGCCCTTTATGACATTGCACTCCCTATGTTTTATGGAAATATGCTTATGAGTGTGAATATGATGTAACTGGAATATGCTTTATGCAAAAGGTCTCTTGTAAGGTATCATAACAAAGGTTATAACCTACTGAATATATTCCTCCTATTTGTATGCATGTATCATTTTTTTATCTGAAGCTAGAAATATGAAGCTTTACTCTGATGTCCTATTGTAATTATGCAAAGTGTGGGCCATTAATGGTGGTTTAGAATCTTGATGGCTCTCATTGACAAAGACAGTTGGTTGTAAATGCTCTGTTTACTTGCAAACCTTCCTGTGCACATGGGGGCCAGCCCTGGAAGAATGGACGCTGGGGTTTTACAGTGACATGTGACCGTGTCACATGATACTGGAATCCATCTTAAGTCTGGTACTTTTCCATTTAGAAGGAGGGGTGGGGACCCAGTGAGCAAAAGATTCCTGCCTTGTGCCAAAGCTATAAAAAGGGGTGGAGCAGGACAAAGGGTCCTAGTCATGAGAGGTTTCAGAGTAGCAGCCATGTTAGTCTGTATCCGTAAAAAGAAAAGGAGTACTTGTGGCACCTTAGAGACTAACAAATTTATTAGTCATGAGAATACCCCTGTTTACCACCTGAGATGTCTGCTGGAACTAACAAGGACTGTACCAGGGGAAAGGATTGGGCCCAGACTAGGAAGACGTCTAGTCTGTGAAAGACGCTAATTTGAACATCTCTGAGGTGAGATTTTACCGTAATCAGTTTCTTAATGTATTAGGATTAAACTTGCGTGTTTTTGCTTTTTTTTGCTTGGTGACTTATTTTTTTCTATCTGTTATTACTTGAAACCACATAAATCCTACTTTTTATACTTAATAAAATCATTTTTGTTTATTAAGAAACCCAGAGTAAGTGATTAATACCTGGGGGATCAAATAGCTATGCATATCTCTCTATCAGTGATATAGAGGGTGAACAATTTATGAATTTACCCTGTATAAGCTTTATACAGAGTAAAACAGATTTATTTGGGGTTTGGATCCCATTGGGAGCTGGGTGTCTGGGTGCTGGAGATAGGTGACTTGCTGAGCAGTTTTTGGTTAAAGTCTGCAGCTTTGGGGGCGTGGACTAGACCTGGGTCTGTGTTGCAGCAGGCTAGCATGTCTGGCTCAATAAGGCAGGGTTCTGGAGTCCCAAGCTGGCAGGGAAAACGGACTCAGAGGTCATTTCAGCACATCAGGTGACAGTTCCTAGAGGGTCTCTGTGACTGAACCCGTCACACTCTTGATGATGATTATTGCAATATCTTTCTGAATCAAGCACTAATGTTAACAGTAGCTCTTCTTCCTGTTGACCATGTTACACAAGTTTGGAGAACAATTGCAAGCTGTAGGGCATTGCAGGACGGCTGACTGTTATCAGGAAGAAATCTCCTCCCATAGAGTATTGCACAATTATCCAAGTGGCCTGTCCGGAGAAGGTTACATGCCCCTGACAGTGCCAGGTTTACAATGGAGCCAGCGGCTCCATGGAGCCAGGCCCATGCTCAGAAAGTGGCTTGCACTGTGCCCCGAGACCCCGCCAGCCTGCTGGCTCCCCGCACGCCCATCACTTGCTCCTCAGGCCGAGGGCTCCTCTCCACCTTCTGGCCCCACCCCCCTGCTCCTCTCTGCCCCCTGGCCGGACCCCAGTGCACCTCTGGCTCTGGGCAGTCTTTGCTTCCCATCACCTGTGGGGCCCCACCTGTCTCCCTAGAGCTGAGCTGCCTGGGACTGGTGCAGAAGCCTGGCCAGTCTCAGCCAGGTGTGTGTGTGTGTGTGGGGGGAGGGTGACTGTGTGGGGGTCTTGCCTGGGCCTCTCCAGGCAAGTGCGTCTTGAGAGAGCCCAGCCGGGGCAGGCCCTGGCCTGGCTTATCGTGCCACTCTTGAGGGGCCGGAGTGATTCCTGGCCTTGGGACCAGCAGCCCAGCAGACACAGTCACCTCCCAGCAGGGCTGGTGAGTGCGGCCGGGAGGCAGGGGGTGGGTCTCTGGGGGTTGATGGGCTGTGAGGTTGCAGGGAAGATCTGTGTGTTGAGGCACTAGGGAGTGGGGGTTCTGTGGGGGGTGCTGGGCAGTTGTGGTGGGGCTGTGGGCAGAGGGGTGCTGCGCAAGGGTGGTGTTGTGCAGGGTGCTGTGCATATGTTGGGGGGTGCTGGGCATAGCAGATCCGTGGGGGCTCTGGCCACAGGGAATCGGGGGGGAGGGGTTCCGGTGTTGGGTGGGAGGGGACTGTGTGGCATGGCATGGGCTCATCCCCGAGGGGAAGGGGCATGCTGGCAGCAAAGGGCTGGCCGGGCCACTGTGTGTCTGGCAACTGCTGGTTTGTAAATAGTGCCATGCCGTGTCCCATTGCCTCTGGCTGGCTCCTCGCTCTGGGGACTGACATCCCCGCAACATGCTCCTTTGCCTCCATGGGGGCCCACAAATATATTTGGTGCTGGGCCCAGAAAAAGTTAATCCAGCCCTGGCCCCTGAAATATGTAGCGTTAGCCAGAGGATTCCAAGGATCTCTTGCTCTGTTACCAACTCATTGTGAGCTTTTGAACAAGTGATTTAGCATCTCTGCGTCAGTTTCCACATCTGTAAAGTGGGTATAATACATGTGCCATAGGAGTAGAGCAAGAATTAATAGATTAGAATAGAGATGGGCTCAAGTTGCAAAATTCAGATTCCAAACACCACAAAATCTAAGGTTTCTCAATCTGGGGTTTAGGTTTGTTCCATTAAGAAGGTAGGTTTCTTTTGCGAACACTGGATCTGAATTCAGGTTCTGATTTCAACCCCAGCCCTCAACATTTTGGGGTATCTTGTTCTGCAATTTTAGTTTGCAATCATCTCGTTTGTAGCTAATTGGAGGAAAGGCACTGTGTCATGACAAAGGATTATTCACCCAATGGATTTTATTTAAAAATCACCCAAGTGTAGCAACACCCTTTCCTAATTGAGGGGTAATTTTAGATCTTTCTTGAGCTCTTAGCAACGCTAAGGAAGATATGCTCTTTGGAAAATTGCAATTTGCTGTTAATGGGACAAAACCACTCAGGTTTGACAATAGCTACTCAGAAGGCGGAAAGTAATCTGATTTGCAAGAAACAGTATTTGTAGCTATGCTATGCAGCTGTACACATATAATTAGGTTCATTTGGAAATGCTTTTAAAGTATTAGGGCCAAACAGTAAGTCAGTTATTTTGGTGAAAATCTGGAGCAGCTGCACTAAAGCCAATGGAATTATTCCAGATTTACATCAGCATCTGAGTGTGGAATGCTGTTAGATTTCTTTCCCACAATAAATGTTCGCAAGGCCCATTATTATGGGTTGCACAGATGGGTGTGAGATTGCCCACAGTTGTTTGTGCTGTATAAGCTCTCTTCTCAGACTGCGTGTTCATAGACAGCAAGCTGTGCAAATTAATTTTTCCCAAGAAAGCCCCTTACCACTGGAAAAACCCCAGCTCTACTCAGAATGAGTAGTCCTTTACTTCACGAGTAGCCCCATGGAAATCAATACCATCAAGACTAGCCCCAGAGAAATCAACAGGACTAACTGCAGAATAAAGGCAGTACTCAACATTAGTAGCAAATCGGACGCTTGAATTCTATTCAGGTTCTTATACCGCCCTCATCACCATGGCATTTGAGCACCTTGCAAAAGTGCAATGAACCCTTTTTGATTTTAATATCCTGTCTGCCGGAGGTTCCTTTCCAACTCACTTTAACTTCTTGGCCCTCCTGGGCTCACCCTTAGCACGCAGCCTGAAACATTCCACGGGTTTACACCACAACCGTGTAGTCGCCAGTGTAGTCATAAGTTCACAATAAGAAGTGGGTGCAGAGGCTGTGACTGAAACACTCTCTTGTAGGTCCTAGCCGAGGACTAGCACATCCTTCCAAAATGGAGACGTCCAGAGTGTTCTCTTAAACAGCACAGTTAGGGTACGCCACATAGTCATAGTGTCTTTCATGCCCAAGGGTTAGCACTTGGCTCCCCACAGCCTCTTAGAGAAGAGCATCCATTGGTTTCTGAATCATGCCTTCATTTGCCCATTCTCTCCCACCTGCCTCTTTCCCATCCCTTTCCCCTGTCCAAAACCTTCTCTTCAACAGGTATTCCTCCTTCCTCTGCACCTCTCCCTGCTCCCGCCACTTCAGCTTCCCCATGCTCTCACTACCCCAACAAGCCCCACTGCTTCCCAGCTGCACGTGTTTCTCACTCCCTCTAAGTTCCATTCCTGCTATTTTTTAAAGCGTTCCAGAAGGAAGGGGTTAATTTTCCCCTCTATTTGAATCTCTCTCCTCTATGCAGGTTGTTATTTCCAGAAATTATTGAATCAATAAGGCCTGATAGGCTCTGTGGTTATCTTGGCTCTGATCTGTATGTCTGTAACCACTCCACTGGGGTAACTGCACAGCTGTAATTTACAAAAATGTTTTCTCATAAGGAAAACCTGGCAAACGGGCTGTGGTTCATAGATACTGATCATTTGCATGTTTCTCAACTAATGTACGTGTCCTGGATTGGAAATGGTTTTCCCGTCACCTGTGCTATTCAGCTGCATCTGAACTGGAGTGCGCAGAAGTTACTCCGGTATAATAGCAGTTGTTCTCAGCCAGGGGTACATGTACAGCTGGGGGTACAGAGTGGTCTTCCATGGGCTACATCAACTCATCTAGATATTTGCCTCGCTTTACAACAGGGTCCATAAAAACCACTGACGAAGTCACTACATACTAAAATTTCATACAATGACTTGTTTATACTGCTCTATATATGGTACACGGAAATGTAAGTGACAATATTTATATTCCAGTTGATTTATTTTATAATTATATGGTAATATGAGAAAGTCAGCAAATTTTCAGTAATCGTGCACTGTGACACTTTTGTATTTTTATATCTGATTTTGTAAGTAAATAGTTTTTAAGTGAGGTGAAACTTGGAGTACACAAGACAAATCAGACTCCTGAAAGGGGTACAATAGTCTGGAAAGGTTGAGAGCCACTGTGCTGAAGCAATACATTATGAAGCTGTGACAGATATGGTAATTTCCTGCAATATCCTTTAAAGATCTTATGGTATTAAATTTATGAATTAGTGTGGGCCAGGACTGTATGTAACCCCTCTAGGGAGAGATGTGACAAATATTGAAATCCCATGCAGACTCTTCTAGGCCCTTTGTTTTAAACCAATGGTTTATGTATAACTAGGCGGCGGGGTGGCGGGGGAGGGAGGGTGTTACCACAGCTCCTCCAGAAACTAAAAACAGTGAGTGGCAATTAAGGCAAATCAGCCAGGTTGTAACCTCCCCCACTTCTTGGGGATGCTCACAGATACTAATTCAAACTGGATTCTCCAGTGACCAACAGACAAAGCAATGATTTTTAGATAAACAGCCTGAGTTTAAATTGACTTCTTCCTGATACAGCAAATGGACAGGGGAGGCAGAGGGCTTGCAGAAGGGTTGGAAGGACCCTTGCAGAAGGGTTGGAAGGATGTGGCTTACTAGGGCCTCATAAGGCTGCTGTGTGATCTCTGGTAAGCTGTTAGCACATGGATAGGAATGGTTATTGTTTTTAATGTGTTTTCTCTGTAATGCTTTCACCTTAAGAGTAAATGTGCTTGCTTATAAAGAGCTGTGGTAACTTATGACTGAGGGCCGTTACACTGTTCATAGCCTCTGCAGAGAAAGCAAAGTTCAGACACTATCCTGTTTAGGCAGAGTGGCTCACTGGGAATATCACAGCATAAGCAGGGAACTATGCAGTCTGGGGAAACCCCCCGGCCAGGGAGAGAGAGATGTGGGTTTCTACCAAGAGAGGTGACAGCTCAGGAGTTGGAGTGGATGCCCTTGGTGGAAGATGAGGGAGGGAAAACAGGTGTAATTGCCCTGATCTGTGACAGAAGATATATTGTCTTTAGACATATATACGAACCAAAAAGCAGGAAGCAGTGGTGCTGTATTTAGCACAAATGGACAATTTCTCCAGTTCCCATGAGGAAATCTTTTTTGTAAATTGCAGCCACAAGTGACCCTAATGGAATGGAGATCACTTTAACTTAATGGGAGGTACTTTTATTCACTTCATCTGGCTCCTTGGCATGTGAACTACACCTACTTACTGCTGTCCCTAATCCACAAAAAGAGATCAGTCTGTATAGCTGTTACTTCGGAAATTTGGCCTGTTAGCTCAAGTGGTACAGTGCTTGTGGTTTTAGCTCTGCTAGAGGTCCCAGGTTCAATCCCTGCTAAGAAGCATTGGGGAGGCCATTATAAAATTGGTGGCTTGTTAACAGTTTGGATCGCTGCACGATGAGCATCCTCTATGCAGGGGGTCTAACTGCCTGAGCAGTATGTGTTATGGTCAGTGTGTGAGTCCTAAAAAAAAGAAGTGCTGGAATGTACTTCTGTAACACTCCTCTGGCTCCCCGGACCGGCATTCCAGAGTGTCCTGACATGGCTTGAGCCCTGGCTATCGTCCTGCTCTGTGCCAGATCAATGGAGAATATTAATCTGTTGGAGCACTTAGTCCTTTAGCTTACATTGCAGAGGTCTTGGGTGTAAGCGCTCTGGGACAGGGACTGTCTTTTTGTTCTGAGTTTGTACAGCACCTAGCATAATGGGGTCCTAGTGCATGATTGCAACTCCTAGGCCCTTCATTAATACAAATAAATAGCAATGATAATCATGCTCTTAGCTTTGGGGTACCTGGGTCAATCCTTGGTGGTGACCAAAACATTATATAAACATGCCTACATCAGTCTATAGGAGGGGAACTTACTGCCAGGGAGTTTCTTAAACCTACATAAGTTTTTAGTTTGATTCTGTAACAGACACATTAATGCTCATTTATACAACTAGTGATTCCTGCCCCCCACATTCTGAATGATTCTCATAATCCCCCCAAAAGTCAAACTTCACTCCACTCTGAATTTTTTTATCGGAAACTTTGCTCAGCTGTAATGATAATTCACAAACATGGAGGCAAATAATGATCTTTGTTAGCTTTTACAATAAGCAGCATTTGCACAGAGCGAGCTATATTGACTTATTCACTTTAATTTGCACCAACACAAAACAGTGAGCAGGACAGAACGTTGTGCTATGAAAGATTACAGTAGCGACAAAGCGAATCCGTTGGGTCTTTCTGTCTAGTCCAGTGATAAGGGATTCTCAGGGGTTCTGTCCCTCAAAAGAGAGGGCTGAAATGAAATCATGATGCATCACCTCTCTTTGGATAAGGCACAATATGTACATATTTGTGGGAGCTTGTCATGGGGCAGCTGCTCTTCATGGGATGCTAGGGCCCAGTCTGCCCTCGACTGACTTATGAAGGCCCCACCTGGGGGTAACTTGGAGGTGGCTGATTAGTAAACAAGCACCTGGACCTAATAGAGGTTACTCAAGCTGAGGTAGAGGGGCCTCCAAAGGGAGATAGGAGGCTCGCATGGAGGGGAAGCTCCCAAAGAAAACCTGAGCCAGGAACAGGGAGCCTTAGAAGGTGAGCTCTCTGGGAACCTACCAGGATGGGGTATAAGAGGAGCTTCTGGAGAAGGGAACCTCCTAGGCAGAAGGCTTTACCACTCATCCCCCAGACGCTGGCCTGAAGCCTGGCCAGGATCATGTGCTGTTCCAGGAGAAGAGTCGCAATAGACAGACCTCCCTGGACTCCAGACTCAAGAGAAGGATATTAGGCTAATAAGGGCAGGGGGCCTAACACCAGAGGCAGAGAGTGGAACCAAGAGAACCCTGGAGAAAGAGCCTGGGTAGAGGTGAACACTGAACTCTAGTGTGGAACCGGGACTGAGAATGACCTAGTTGCTCCACTGGGATGTTGGGATGAAAGTTTTGTTTATGTTCTCTGTTGGCTTTCCTGTTAATAAACGAGACCTTCCACAAAGAGGTACTCTTCAGCACCTAACCGTCTGTTTGGACTTCTTGATACCCTGTGGGAGAGGAAAATTAAGTAAGGGCTCATCTGCAACACTGTGCCTGCTCACAGTGGGGTTTGCTGGGTCAGACTGGAATGGTGAGAATGCCTTTCTAAGATGGCTGCACTGTTTTTTTTAAACAAACAAACAAACAGTCTTTGAGGGGAACTGAAGACAGCTATAAAATGTTATATGTAACAAAGTGGAAGTTGATAGTAATGAATATATATCAGAAGTTAGGAATTGTAGAAAACTGATAAGGGAAGCCAAGGCACACAAGGAGAAGTCTGTGACCAGCAGAGTTAAGAACAATGAAGAGGAGTTTTTGAAATACAATGGGAACAAACAGAATCCTGAAAATAGTATTGGTCCATTACTAGATGGAAGTGGTAAATTTATCAGTAACAATGCAGAAAAGGCAGAAGTGTTCAATAAATAATTGTTTTATACTTGGGGGGGGGGGGAGGGGACCTGATGATAGAGTTTCACCATACGATAATAAATCTCCATTTCTCTAGAGTCTATAAGTATCTACATGGGGAACAAATATTTAATAATGAGCTCTTCAACATGTCAGAGAAAGGTATAATATGATCCAATGGCTGGAAGCTGAATCGTGACAAATTCAGACTGGAAATAAGGTGTACATTTTTAGCAGTGGCAGTAATTAGACATTAGAACAACTTACCGAGGGTTGTGGTGGATTCTCCATCCCTGACACTTTTTAAATTAAGATTGGATGTTTTTCTAAAAGATGTGGTCTAGGAAATATTTTGGGGGAAGTTCTATGGCCTGTGGTATACAGGAGGTCAGACTAGATGATCACAGTGATCCTTTCTGGCTTTGGAATCTATCAAGATATTGACTGCATATAGTTGCATCAATCTAATCCTTTAAAGCATCCATCTATTTTTAGAGTGTCCATCGCCAAGATCTCTAGGCTCTACATTGAGTATGTGCCCTGTTGTAGAATGAAAATCTCCATGTTAGCATGTCTCAATAAACAGCCCTCTGTCTATAATCTGTGCAGGTTGTGATGATGATTTAAATATTCCCTTGGAAATGGGTTTTTAGGGAAAGTGGAACGTAAAGGAACTCTTTTCTTTTTAATTCTGGAAGTGAGCTGGCACTCGACTCCTGCTGTGACAAAAAAATAAGTGCCAGAACTCAACTGCTGTGAGCAGCTGCCGCTGCCTTTGAGTGCTGGAATGTATAAGCAGGAACACGGAATAAATCTCAGAAAACAATTCTCCTTGTGTTCTATAAAGAGACCCTATTCATGGGACCATGCAAAATGTTTATCATAATGAAAAAGAGGGATCTCAAATAAATATAGTCCAGAAGAGGGCTGGGCAACAGTGACTAACTGGACAGAAAGCGTTAACTTATGCAGCATGACCAGGGCTAGGTACTTTTGGAAGGATAGTTTAGCCTGAGATTCAATTTCCTGCTCTGCCAGACGCCTGAGCAATGGTGGGCAAGTCACTTAGGCCCAGCTCCTCAAAAGGTACTTAGGTGTCTGAGTCCCATTGAAATCCGTTGGAGCAAGGTGCCTAAATACCTTTGTGGATCTGCACCTTCATCTCTTTGGACCTCCATTCTTCATCTGCACAATGGGGCTATCAGCACTTTCCTACCTTACAGGGGTGTTACAAGATTTGGAGGTGCTCCAATACTCATAGAATCATAGAATCATAGGATATCAGGGTTGGAAGGGACTCAGGAGGTCATCTAGTCCAACCCCCTACTCAAAGCAGGACCAACCCCCAACTAAATCATCTCAGCCAGGGCTTTGTCAAGCCTGACCTTCAAAACCTCAAAGGAAAGAATTTCCACCATGTCAAGGTTCCTCCCCCACTCTGAACTCTAGGGTACAGATGTGGGGACCTGCATGAAAAACCTCCTAAGCTTATCTTTACCAGCTTAGGTCAAAACTTCCCCAAGGTACAAAATATTACACCCGTTATCCTTGGAATGGCCGCTACCACCACCAAACTAATACTGGTTACTGGGGAAGAGCTGTTTGGACGCGTCTTTCCCCCCAAAATACTTCCCAAAACCTTGCACCCCACTTCCTGGACAAGGTTTGATAAAAAGCCTCACCAATTTGCCTAGGTGACTACAGACCCAGACCCTTGGATCTTAAGAACAATGAACAATCCTCCCAACACTTGCACCCCCCCCTCTCCTGGGAAATGTTGGATAAAAAGCCTCACCAATTTGCATAGGTGACCACAGACCCAAACCCTTGGATCTGAGAACAATGAAAAAGCATTCAGTTTTTTACAAGAAGACTTTTAATAAAAAATAGCAGTAAATAGAAATAAAGAAATCCCCCCTGTAAAATCAGGATGGTAGATATCTTACAGGGTAATTAGATTCAAAAACATAGAGAACCCCTCTAGGCAAAACCTTAAGTTACAAAAAAGATATACAGACAGAAATAGTTATTCTATTCAGCACAATTCTTTTCTCAGCCATTTAAAGAAATCATAATCTAACACATACCTAGCTAGATTACTTACTAAAAGTTCTAAGACTCCATTCCTGTTCTGTCCCTGGCAAGAGCAGCATACAGACAGACACAGACCCTTTGTTTCTCTCCCTCCTCCCAGCTTTTGAAAGTATCTTGTCTCCTCATTGGTCATTTTGGTCAGGTGCCAGCGAGGTTACCTTTAGCTTCTTAACCCTTTACAGGTGAGAGGAGCTTTCCCCTGGCCAGGAGGGATTTCAAAGGGGTTTACCCTTCCCTTTATATTTATGACACACCACCTCCCTAGGAAATGCATTCCAGTGCTTCATCACCCACCTAGTGAAAAAGTTTTCCTAATATCCAACCTAAACCTCCCCCACTGCAACTTGAGACCATTACTCCTTGTTCTGTCATCTGCTACCACTGAGAACAGTCTAGAGCCATCCTCTTTGGAACCCCCTTTCAGGTAGTTGAAAGCAGCTATCCAATCCCCTCATTCTTCTCTTCTGCAGACTAAACAATCCCAGTTCCCTCAGCCTCTCCTCATAAGTCATGTGTTCCAGTCCTCTAATCATTTTTGTTGCCCTCCGCTGGATGCTTTCCAATTTTTTCACATCCTTCTTGTAGTGTGGGGCCCAAAACTGGACACAGTACTCCAGATGAGGCCTCACCAATGTCAAATAGATGGAAATGATCACGTTCCTCGATCTGCTGGAAATGCCCCTACTTATGCAGCCCAAAATGCCATTGGCCTTCTTGGCAACAAGGGCACACTGTTGACTCATATCCAGCTTCTCGTCCACTGTAACCCCTAGGTCCTTTTCGGCAGAACTGCTGCCGAGCCATTTGGTCCCTAGTCTGTAGTGGTGCATGGGATTCTTCCATCCTAAGTGCAGGACTCTGTACTTGTCCTTGTTGAACCTCATCAGATTTCTTTTGGCCCAATCCTCCAATTTGTCTAGGTCCCTCTGTATCCTATCCCTACCCTCCAGTGTATCTACCTCTCCTCCCAGTTTAGTGTCATCTGCAAACTTGCTGAGGGGGCATTCCACACCATCCTCCAGATCGTTAATGAAGTTATTGAACAAAGCCGGCCCCAGGACCCACCCCTGGGACACTCCACTTGATACCGGCTGCCAACTAGACATGGAGCCATTGATCACTACCCATTGAGCCTGATGATCTAGCCAGCTTTCTATGCACCTTATAGTCCATTCATCCAGCCCATACTTCTTTAACTTGCTGGCAAGAATACTGTGGGAGACCGTGTCGAAAGCTTTGCTAAAGTCAAGGAATAACAAGGAATAATACTGAGGTGACAGGGCCATCTGAGCACCTAAGATGGATGATGAAAGATATGGTGGTGGGGGCGAGGGGGAGGGAAGGTGTCCCTGTGCCAAGGAGCTTGCAGGGGAAGGACTATTCCTAAGAGATGCAAGCACCTGCCTCTCCCGGGACCCAATGGATACGGGAGCCAGACAAGTCCTGTTTGGTTTTGTTTACTTGGTGAGTGTATGAGTGGGTCCTTGACTGCTTCCCTATCTTATGACTGAAATTAATTGGGCACAATAACCTTCGACATCAGTAACCAGTTCTTGCTTAGCCTATGGAAAGAGCTCAGGAAATTAACACACAGGTGTTTTGGGTGTTCATGACTTCAGTGAAGCTACTCCCTTTCAGCTGAGGATCAGGCCCTTTGTTTTTTTTTTTTTTTTAAAAATCTCCAATGAGTTATTGAAACTATCCGGCCTTCATTTGAAAACCAGAATCAGTTCATGGTTTAATTCCCCAGCCTTTAAGTTTTCTATTTGATTTATTGCCTCAGAACAAAAATCTTTTTATAGACAGCTTGGATGGACTGCACTGAGTAATCTTGCTGCTATGGCTTGCCTCTCTGACAGTTTATAAAACACTGCTAAAAGGTGTTTAAGTTCCTTATTAATAGCAGGCTCCAGTAATGTATGTGACACATGGATGATCATGCCCAAGTGAATTATAAAACTGTCAAAGGGCACTTTGGCTTTTACTCGTTATGTGCTGTAGAGGGAAATAAACATATTTCCTCTACCAGATCTGTTATCTGACGCATGCCCATGCCTCATCTGAGAGCCATCAGGGAGATTCACTGCACAGTTTTTGGCTATTGTGATACTCAAGGAGCCTTTTGTTGTTGATAATGAATTAAGTAGCAGTTGGGGGTTTTGAGGACAGCAATGTTTATACAACAACATGTAATTTATTGCTGATATCTTGCCAAGAATCCAGACCTTAGGCTCCACAGCTCCTAGATATTCTCGTTCAAAATATCTGCAGTGATAGTCCAAAGCACTCCAGGTCACACTAGTGCTGCTACAGAATGAGCCCTTTATTGCAGTGATAATAAATATTTTACATTTCTGTAATGTCTCTCCCTGGTGGCTCGCCAAATAGATTATACAACCTGCCCCTTAGCCATTAAGGTGGCACTTCCTGTAGCTCCTATGTTAGAGGCCTGTGCTTTTGGGACCAGACTTCAATGGACACTAGATCACGCCCAGGCCGATGAAGGTTCCGGGTGCGTATGTAGGCAGCCATGATTTGGAACAAGAGCACTTTTCAACCCAGACGCCCTCCAAAGTGCTGGACAAATATAATTGACGCAACTGGAAAGGATTTTAAACAACATATTGCACAACTGAGCAAGGGGTGCATTGTGCTGTCATTTACTCTGGTGTAAATCTGGGCGAGCTTCACTGAACTCAGAGTTAGTCACCAAGGTGTAATTTAGAGCAGAATCTGGCCCATTTCTTGAATTCATCCCCTTCTCGAGCTGTTCAGAGCTCCCATGACAGCTGGCTGGTCTCGAAGCTGAGCAGTAAGAGCCTCAATACATTGTTACAAACTCAGTTCAGAACCCTCCTAGCAAGACAGGGGCTAGACGTTGCTGTATTTCAGCCTCCATCAGGGTATATCAACTTGCTTCTCCATTTCTATCCATTTTATTACCAAGCTGTTCTCATTTAATTAGGTAACAAAACACCATTTACATGCACTAAATAAATCAGCATTCTGGTTGATTATGAAGTTAACGATCCAACTGCTAATTCACGTGGTTTCAAGAGACTCGATAAACGAAAGCATCTGAAGCCAGCAGGCTCCAGCTTTGGCAAACCGGTCCTTATTCGTTCAGTAGAAACAAAGCAGGCCTCAGGGATAGCCTCGCCCACAGAGTGCTGACCTTAGAGTTGGCAAGGCTCTAGGCAAAGTAAGAGGTCTGCAGTCCTGTCCATCCCCCACCTCCATGGGCTTATACTATGGGGCTATTGTAACTCACTGGTCAGTCTGCCTCCCACAGAATCATAGGAATGTATGGGTGGCAGGGACTTTTAGTGGTCATCTTGTTGGGCTCCCCATGCTGAGGTACCCTTCTGTGCCTGACCAGCGCAGGCTGCGAGTCTGCTACAGCTCCACCCATGGAGACGGGCTCTTTAGCTCAAGCTGCAATTAATGCTTCCTTCAGCATTGATGGGACCCAGTTCCGTCCCTGGCCTCAGCCCTCACACTATGGATGGCGCTCCCGCTGGCAGAGCAGGTGTATGCACCGGGGGACGTGGGTATCCCAGGTCCTCTCCCACTCGTGTGCTTGCTTAGAACGGAGTCACCATTGCACAGGCCCAGTTATGAGAGGATATAACTGCGGCTTTCCGTAATGAAGAAGGTAGGAGAAGAGCTGCCTCCGCTGTGCAGAACATGTTCAAATGCCATGGAGGGTCAAGGGTCAGATCTGGATTTTGAACCCCCCCCCCCCCCAGAGTTCCGGGGGTCTGGCTTTCACCCAATTCACTTGCGCTTCCCCCTTTAGGACCCGATGCTGCAAGGTCTGCTCAGGAAACCAGTGGAGATCTGCAGCCGCAAACGGATCCGCCTGCAGGAACAGCTCACAGGACTGGGGCACTTGATTGTAAGCGCTATGTCTTAAGCCAAAGCCTGATCTCATTTATGCTGGTAAGACTGGCTTCACTGGACTCATTCCAGATTTACACCAGTGTAACCCACGCTCAGTGTGTTTCTCCCCCTCTAGTGGCTATACCACATAGAGAGCCTTACGAGTGCTACCCAACCTAAGGGTCCTGGTCCTTTCCCTCAAGCAGTAAAACATGCTCTGAGGTACAAAGATCCTGGCTTCAGTCCTGGCAGATGACCCCTGGAGGGGCACCATTACATCAGAATCAGGATCCAACCTCCTTGTATTTGTCTGGGAAGTGCCATGCATGCCTTTCGTCCTGTAGAATTAGCAATTAACAAAAACCACATTGGATGCTGACCCCTGAACTATTCCATTCTGAGGATTCACAATGTCCCTTCTGGTGCCCTGTCCTTTACCCCTCTAATCCACAAGACTTCAGCACTTGTCCCATGGTTATTTATTTTCCTGAGCAGCTTCTCCTGATGGGCTTGTCTCAAAAGCTTTTTGGGTATCCTAGCCAATTAACGCTCACCAGGTCTCTCGTAGCTGCTGTTTCATCAACTTTCCCAGTGCTCCAAAGGAGGCTCTTGCATGCAGCACATAAGCAGTAGCTACAATGCAGTGTACTGCATTATTGATAGGTGCCCTTGTTCTACATTATGGTCCATTAGTGTTGATAGATGTGAAATAGACTAGCTGGTCACTACCCTAAACTCAAATGAATAATTAATTTCAAATGATGAACCACACAATTAATAGATATGATGAAAACATAAAATTTACTGGCCTCACTGCTCCAAACTATAAAAGTCTATCATCTGTTTTATATTCCTAATGCAATGTCCTCTATATTTCCTGATAATCTTCCCTCCCCCACCGCATTGTTAAAAGATAAAGCCCATCTAAATTTATGTGGTATAAATGGAAATGCTAATTAGGCTGAAATGTAAGACGACAGCTCGTTAAGCAATTATAAGAAACCTAGATCTGTGTAGATGTGAGAGGCAGAAAAATCCTTTGTTTTGAGAAGATATGTTGGGGATTTTTATGGAATGAAAAATAACGTCTCTCTCACGGGGACAAACTTTCCATCATTACTTACGTGACTAGCTGTGACTTCTAGAGTTGTTATTGTGAGGGGCTCAGCTCCCTCAAAAGGGGCTGGTCTCCCTCAAATCCCCATTGACTCTGGTAGAGGGCACTCAACGTTTTCCAAAGGTGCTTAGCACCCTCCCGACTCAAGTCCCATGGGAGCTGGCTCATTTACTATAACGTAAAAACAGGGACTTATGGACAGCAAACGGTCCATTCACAAAGAATAACCCCCAGGAGGATTGTTTGCAAAGTGCCAACAATTATTGATCATCAGGGGACAGAAGAACACTCCTGATTAATGCATTTATTATGGATCGGAGAAGAATGATTCTTACATCGCAAAATCAAATTGAACTTTGCCCATCAGCACTTTCAATGTTAGGAAGCAATACATGGTCATCCCTTTAACTAACAGGCATAGAAAGACAATCTGAGTCTCTGAGGAAGGGGTCACTTGACTGATCATTATGGAGATTTTTTTTCTGTAATGCCTATCTTTTGTACTGTCAGCTCTTTGGTGCAGGAACTGGCTTGTTATTAGACATAGTGTACAGTCAAGCAGGTAATTACTGGATGTAAATTTAATGGCCTTCAATATACAGACGGTCAGACTAGCTTGTCTAGTGGTTCCTTCTGCCCTTAAACTCTATGAAAGATTGTCTGAACAATTAGTGTTCTGTTTCTTTCTAATAACTGGGATCCCCTCCCTCAGAAAGGTATCCTCAGTGTGCAAGGATGCCATGACATCATCTAGAGGGAGGGTCCCAGCTTCCACTCCAGGTTGATGATCTCCTTCCTTGAGACTTTCATCCTCCTCAAGGGCACAGAGGCTGTCAGACGGGGAGGGGGTGGGGAGGTGGGGTGGGACCTGCTCTGCTCTGTCCTGGAAAATCTCATGTTTGTACGTCTGTTTCCCTTAGCTCATCCAGTTCAGCCACTCTGGTCTCAGGAGCCTGCACTCAGTCTCGGAGGGCCAGGAGCTCCTTGCACCAAATGGACATGTACTCCACCTCCCCAGAAGGCAGGTAATCGTACAGGCTGCATTCAGTGCAATAAACTGGATAGCCCCCACTCTGCTGCTGGACTTCTGCCTGCATTCTCTTTTTACTCCTTCAGCTTTTTGGGGGTGTTTTTTGGGGAGGGGGAGTATTTACTGGCCTAAGTTTAGAGAACGTTAGGTGTATCTGGCTCTCATGCTACCTCTAAACTCCCATGCCAAACTCCCATTGATGCTCCTGGTTACTAGCTCCTCTGGTTGCTTAGGAGCGGGCTTTTTAAACCACCATTCTTCCTGAGTAGCCCTGCCCCCTGGTTAAGGGTTAATGGGTGCTAAAGGGATTAGGGATCAAAGCCTCATTAAGAAGCTTTCAGCCTTGCATAGCAGGCCGCTAGGCTCAGCACACAGCCCCCCTACCAGATCAGGCTATATACTATAGTTCAGCATTTCTCAAATTGGAGTCCGTGAAGGAACTCCTGGGGGTCCATGGGCCCCGCTGATTAACTCTTCCCCCTCCCTCCCAACAACTCCTGCATGCTGGGGAACAGCTGTTCAGTGGCAGGCTGGAGGCGCTGGGAGGGAGGGGGAGGAGTGGGGGCAGGGCATGCTCAGGGGAGGGGGCGGAATCATGTCCAGTGCCACTAGCTCTGCTGATCAAGTCCCCCCCGTCCCTCCCAGTGCCTCCTGCAGGCTGCAGAACAGCTGTTCCCCGGTATGCAGGAGGTGCTGGGAAGACGGGGAGGGGGCATGCTCGGGAGAGGGGGCGGAAAGAGGTGGGGAAGAGGAGGGGCAGGGGTGGAGTGGGGGCAGGAAGAGGTGGGGTGGGGGTGGAGCCTTAGGAGAAGGGGTGGAGTGGGGGCAGGGGGTCCATGACCAATTAAAAATCAAAATGGGGGTCCTCGGGTTGTTAAAGTTTGAGACCTGCCGCTATAGTCAAGCAGCAAGCACACAACAAAAACAGACAGACAAACTCACCCCAAGAGTCAAGTCACATCACGCTTCCTTCACAGAACTCCCTGGTTAGCTGCCCCTGTTCACCTCAAAACATTTTCACCCCTCCTATTACTGCATAGTGGCATCTGGCTCCAATAAGGTTGTGTACCATTAATACAGAACCACGGTTGTACCATCTACATCTGTCAGGGGACAACACAGAACCCAGGATTTACCATATCAGTGTAACTCCTTCGTGTTCCAGAACTGCCTTGGAAAGTTTTAGTGGAAAACAGCTACTTCAGTGCAAAGACGCTGTGCTTCCACATGAAGTAACTGGGGGCTGGTTTCATGTTCCTCTAAATACCTCAAAGGATTTGACCTGTTGCATGGATTTCTTTTCTACAGAAAAAAAAACAACACTCCTCTCTAAATCAAAAAAACCTGTCTCCTTATTCATCTCCCTTCCCTCTGTCTTTCAGAAATAAATACTTTAAATATATTTATGAGTGTAATAAATAACTGCCCGGGAGCTGAACGTTGATTGCCAAATTTTGGGCCAGTGTGAATTTTTCCAGATGCATGGAAGAATTGACAATGAAAGTACAGCTGGATTCTTAGCTCTGGGGTCCTGCTCAAATCTACCTTAAAAGAAACTACAAACCAAAAAAAAAACCAAAAAAAAAAAACCCCACAAGGCAGCATGTGCCTTTTCTCTTTTCATTTTGCAGAAGAGATCTCATTTCAACACAGTCTAATAACGTTTTGTCGGAGTAAGAATAAGGGCTTTGAGAAACAGCAAGACCAAGATTGCTTCTTCAAGGATTTTTAATCTTGAAAGAGTCCCACTATAGAAAGAGCTTTATGAAGTAGGCTAACCAGCTATATACTAACTTTAAGCAGCGTGGCGCAGAAAGGAGCTTTGCAGCAGGAGTCTGTAGTGTGAATTTGTTGTTGTGAGGGCTGCATTTAGTTTTATGACTTTATGGGAAAGTGTCTTCCCCATGAGCATGGGCCTCTCTGTTCTACTTCAGTCCTGAATCTTGCTACCATTGAAATCAACAGCCAAACTCCCATTAACGTCAATGGGAGCAGAAGCAGGCACTGTTTATTGTTTTCCTTTCCCTCTGCCAGGACTATCTACTGGGTGATATAAATTCCCTCCAGCATGCCTCCCACTTTATAATGGTAGCTGATTTATGGGTCATTAATCGTGGAGGAGATTCTAATTAGAAAAAGAGAAATGGAACGATTACTATTTATTTTCTGACTGGGCTGGGCAAAGGAAGCAGCATCTGCTGCAGCAAGCACTTTCGAAGCTGTTTCAGGAACAGAGTGTCATCGTAAGTCTGGAGTTTACAGCAGCAGCCCACCTGGCTTGGGTCATTAACTTTTTGATGGTTGGCAGACGGAGGTATTGTGATCATTTCAGGTGAAGCAAATCCATTTGCAGAGTTAGAATAGTCGGGATACCATGTGAGCCAATTTTCTTCCATCTGCTTTCTTAAGCCTGATGAAGTGAGCTGTAGCTCACGAAAGCTCATGCTCAAATAAATTGGTTAGTCTCTAAGGTGCCACAAGTACTCCTTTTCTTTTTTCTTAAGCCTGTGAGTTTCAGCTCACTTTTGTCCCCTTTATGCACTGTTCCCTTGTGTTCCGCTCACGTGTTTGCTCTCGCCAGATGCCTACATTGGAAGCTCCCTAGAGCCTGCACCATGGTTTTATTATGCCTACTGCAATATCAGGGGGAGGGGTCGCTCAGTGGTTTGAGCATTGGCCTGCTAAACCCAGGGTTGAGAGTTCAATCCTTGAGGGGGCCATCTGGGGCAAAAATTGAGGATTGGTCCTGCTTTGAGCGGGGGGTTGGACTAGATGACCTCCTGAGGTCCCTTCCAACTCTGATATTCTATGAATATCTACTATTTGGAGCCTCTAAGGACTGCCACATACTAATACATACATACTAATGCTTGTGTGCCTAAATATGGCTTTAGGAGCCTGACTTCAGGCATTCAAGTTTGAACCGTCTGGCCATTGGGTTTTAGAGATCAACTTTAGAAGCTTGAGCACTGATGGGCTGTGAAAATTGTGATGTTATCGGCTAAACAATCTTGCACCCCCAGTTCACATAAGGAAACTTTGCATTAGTTTAACAACGACGCCCTAATGAGACTGTGCTGTACCGGGGCTTACCCCAGCCTAGCTGATACACCAAACTAAGGTACCCAGGTATATATAAACAGCGCTTTGTACCAGTGTAGGCATCGATAGTAACTGCAGTGACATATGTACATGGGCGTGGGTGTTTTTAATGCAGACAGCCCTTTGACCCTCCCAGAGGACTTGATTGGACACTCCCACAAGGAATATAACCCTCCTCAGCCATTTTAAATCCAGCCGCAATTTAAATGGGAACCCTGAAAACCCACCTGGGCTGTGGAGCACTGAAAATACCCGGCTTGCTCATTAGCTTGGCCTGTTCCTTGTTGTCTTAGGCAAGCAGGGCTGTTGACTTCCACAGGAACACTTGCATCCACAAGGAGATCAGGACTGGGCCTTGGATTGTGTACGTAGGAATTTAATACTTTAGGCTCTATAAGCTTTATCTTGGGGCTTTTTTGTTTTTAAAACCCTTCCACCAAGTAAAATGCCTCCATACGTACAACCTATTAAACCTAGTTAGGAGGCAACTTCCGAAACATCTCAGCTCTCAGTTTAACTGCAAGGCAGGAAACAGTTATTACTGGTCATCTGTGCAACTCAGTAAATGTCAGAGATACACAGGGCTAAATGCAGGCTTCTGGCTGTGCCTGAAAGCTTGGGGATGGGAGGGAAACCTTGGGGTGCTATTTTCATTCACACCCTCCTTCCCCCAAAACCTTTGACATCTGCAGGTCCTCTGTGGCCAATGCCACAGAACAAGGTCGTGGTTGTAGCCAGGGATTCTGCTTTACAAAATAGCATTGCCCAGCTGCCCAGTTAGACCAGCTTTCCAGCTGCTTTGCATTCCTGGGGAATGGGGGAACGCATGGATGTGTGTGAGAATCTGGCCACACAAGTCTGGTTAAAACAATTATTATTTGTATCATAGTAGCAGTTAGAGGCCTGAACCAAGATCAGGGCCCCATTATGTTAGCACTGTACAAAAAAGACAGTCCCTGCCCTGAGGGGTTTACAATCTAACTAGACAGGACACACCAAGGAAGCACTATTACCCCTATGTTACAGGCTGGACACTGAGGAAGAGATTAAGCAACTTGCCCAAGGTCACACAGGGAGTCTGTAGCGCAATCAGGAATTGAACCCAGAGCTCCTAATTCCCTATCCAGTGCCTTAAGACCACCCGCCTCTCTGCAAGTAACTAAAGGGCAACCTATATAGGTAAAAAAGAAGAAGTAGCCATCAGCCATTGTTACATGGATCTGGGATGAGTTATTCCATGGTAAAGTACCCTGGCTTCACTTATACATCAGATCCCCTTTACTTATTTTGGTGCAAATTCAAATCTATCTGTGTCCGTTTCTGCCTTATAGTGTCCAGCAGCAAAACCTCCTCGTGGGATGGAGAGTGTGTTCTCTGAACTAGGCTTCCCCCAGGCAACCCCTTCCACTCAATTTGTGTCATTTGGTTTGGCTGCAGCTGGAAAGAATTAAAATGTCAGCCGGGGACAATTGCCTCCATTGAGATGAAAAGCTGATGTAAGAAACAATGCTAACAAGCATGGAAAAGCCTGGTGCTGTTTAGTTGGCAATAATTAGCCACAGCGTTAAGAGATGACAGAGTTAGATGTGGGGGTGAGGGGAGACAACCTTCAATTTGGGGGTGTGGTTAGAAATGGATAGATTACCGCTGCTAATCCCTTATTTACAGAGGGATCTTTATAGCGATTTTAGTCTCCCAAATTAAATTTGCACAATACATTCCATGCAATAAAGCCTGGGGCGTGGGATCCATGTTTAGTGTGGTTGCAGGGACAGCAGTGCAGGTTGCTGGCTAGAAGCGCTGTGGAGGTGACCACCAGGAATGTTCTCATGAATGGGACAATAGTGGGGTTAGGTGTGGAATGCCCCCTCGGACAGAACTATTCAGAACATCCTGTAAATTAAGCCTTTAAAAACAAATTCAGATCCCGTTTTAGAGTCATGTCATCTGGTTTCATGCAACTTCCCTGAATGCATCTGTGACATCCCAGCTACCCTACCACTCAGCACCTCTGGAATATGGAGACAGATACCAGTGCTCACACTGAGAGGAAAAGTGAACCCCTGCCTCCCTCAAGCTGCCGTCTTATGTGAAAATTAAGTCTCTGTCCTTATGGTTGCCAAGAAAACCTTCAAAGTGTAGTAACTGATGCAGTGACACCTGCCTGGCTCTGCAGAGAGCCTGACCCAATAGCTGAGAGGAGTGAATGGCTCCACTCATTTCAATGAGCTGTTGCGATTTAAGTTACCCTCACTGGACATCTGAATTAACCATTTTGTTGCCTATAACATAAGAAATTAGATAGGGGAATCAGAGGGGGCTGGCTGTGATAGGTGGGGACTGGACTCAATGACTCAGGAGGTCTCTCTCTTTCTACCTGAACAAGCTACTGCTGCAAGCAACGTCTCATTTGTGTCAAGTGGGAGGAGCTTGGCTTGTGGGTGGAGCCTGGAAGAGTATTATTATTGGTATTGTGGTAGAGCCTAGTTGCCCCAGTCCTGGACAGGACCTGATCGTTCTAGGTGCTGTACAGATATAGCCCCGTTAACCCCCTGCAAAAATAAACACGGATGTAACTGAAGTAGAGTCTGGGAGCTTTAAAACGCCACATGATTCTGGAGGAATGCAGTGTCCTTTTCATGACAACTCGCTAGGATGCACAGGGTCGCATTCAGGTGCAGGAACCTCTCCTCCACCCCTGCAAAATGTGGAATTTTAAAACATCTCTGCCATGGGGTCCACTCTTTGGACAGTGTAACACACAGTTTCCAACAAACCAAGGATGCCTGCAGTGCGGCCAGAGTTACCTTCTGGGTTGCTGGGTCTCTCTGCCAGCAGGACTACCTACTGCGTGACAGAAATCCCAATAGGTGCCCCACTTCTCAACAGCAGCCGATTTACGGATAGCGTTTGGGTTTTGCAACACTATTTTCTGGCAGGAAACGTCTATGAAAAATGTGACCCAGCTTTGTTTAGCCAGTGTAGCGCTGCTCCCTTGCTGGGCAGCAAACCCAGGCCTCTGCAGGTCCAAGCTCCAGCCTCTACTGCCTGGACTAGAAGACCCACCTCTGCAGTCCACCATTGTAGCAGGCTTAACCTCTACATCCTACAGCCACGAGCGTGGGACAGAGCCCCGGCCTGAGTGCGTGAGAGTTACATAAACCCTGTCCTCAACTAGAGTTCTTTAGTCAAATTATACCCTCGCGCGCATGGACACACACCCACACGCACCCCCCTCGTCACTTTCAGCTGCACACACCTTGCATCAATGGACCGATGGGACTGCTCCAGCAGCAGATGGAGAAGTTCTGAGGGTCCTGTGTGACTCCACACAAAGCCTATGGAGGCCCCGTGGGAGTGTTTCCATTCACAGCAGTATGCTTTGGAGCAAGCCCACAGCCATTTTATATGGGGACCTATTTCTGTAATGAGGAGACAGTGGGAAATCCAGCATTCGGGCTGCACAGCACTCTCGTCCCCCCATGGCAAGGGGGATGATGCACTGTTAATAGCAGGGAATATAATAGCAAACAAACAGGATTACTGCTACCTTTAAGACCTTCTGAAATGATATTTTTACATTTTCTGTTTCTTTATCTATGCTGAAGACATTTTTAGCAGTGTAAGTATTATTGTGAAGAGAATAGGGTGGAATTATAGGGCACCTTGGGTCATTGACCCCCCCGCCCCCAAGGGCTATACAAAGATTAATTTATTAAAATCAGCCAAGCATTATTATAGCCCTTCAACAACTGAAGAAACTGAGGCACAATAGTCAGTGGCAAAGCTAGAAGCAGAAGCCGGGAGTCCTAGTTCTCCATTAGCCCTGCTCTGCAAACCTGTGCTCTGTCCCAGTAGGGATGCCTCTCTGTTATCCAGCACTTAGAGCAAGTCAGAAAGGACGGTCAGTATCATTCTCCCCATTTAACAGATAGGGAAGCTGAGGCAGAGAGGGAAAATATCTCCCCAGGGTCTCTCAGCCGGCCAGTGGCGGAGCCAGACATAGAAGCCAGGTCTGTTTGGTTCAGTCAGTGCCATACCCACTGGACTGCTCCCCAGTGCTCTAGTAAGTGGTGACAGACTACCCCTAGGAGCCAAGGAAGGTTTTAACAGACTCAGCTGGTGGGACACCCCCTGCCATTCCCCGTGGATACAGAATTCTCCAGCAATAGTGGACATTCTGGGGCATGCGCTGAAGTGTCCACTGCGTGCTCTACATTGTATTCTTACAGGAGCGCACAGTGCCTAGCCAAAGGAGCTCACCGTACAAGGACTGGTTCCTGCACCCAGGCTCACACTCTCAAAAGCTATTTAGGTGCCTAACTGCCATTGATGTCAATGGGAGTTAGGTGCCTAAATACCGGCCCCGAATGCCTCCTGGGTGGTTCTGGGCACCCCTGTGCTTCCCAGGGTCAGGCCCTCTGTCAAACAGAACAGTACAGATCCGATCAGTACAGACCCCATCAGATGAAGATTTGCTTTTTAGCTCAGTGGTGATCTTTGTTAGCCCTACCCTTACTTGTCTTTGGCCCTAGAGCAGCGTTTCTCAACTGTGGCCACATGCAGCTGATTTCTTTTGCAGCCACAACAGCCTCCAATTCACGGGCAGACTGGGGCTGGGGGGAGCAAAGCAGCGACCCCTCCCCGCAGCGCCCAGCTGTTGCTCCAGAATAGCCATTACCAAGGGCAACGAGATGCATTGCCTTGGTGTGTGCAGCGGGGATCTGCGCTCTGCACTGTGCAGCCTCCGCCGGGGCTCTGGGCAGCACCGCTTGAGACATGTGGAGCCGGTGTGCACGGTGATGGCTCTTGTCAGTGGAGGTGGCTGTGGCATTCAGTCGCCCAGGTGCACCTCTAGGCAGCTCTCCCTCTCCCACCCGGCTGGAGCACGGGGAGTCTGGGACTCTGCAGCTGGTGGGTGAGTTCCTGACCCACCTGCCCCATGGTGGGCTCTCGCTGAACGGCTGCGGGAGGCAGGGACAGAGAAACAGGTTGGCGCTTCCCCCACCTGGGGCCGCACTCGCTGTTTGCAGTTGTAGCTACCACACCGCTCAAGGACTTTGGGCTGTTGCAGGGCTTGGCAGCTCCCTGGCAGGGTGAGGGGCTCCCTCTCTGTGACATGCTCCGAGCACAAGAATAGGAGCAAAATCGACGTGCATTGAATGGGGAGCTCTACTTCCTAAATAAATTACAATGATTCGGACATGTATATGTGTCTATTTATTTGTTTTTCCTAATGTTAATTAAATATCTTAGGAAAAATTGTCAGAGCAGCCACCAGCAAGCGTTGGTGGCTGAGCTCTGAGGCCACCAAAATCGTTTTGGTGAGAGACTCTGCCCTAGAGCATGGCATTGCTATGCTCTGTTAGGCCACAATTCAGCAAAGCACTTCAACCAGGCGCTTACTTTTAAGCAAAGCACTTCAACCAGGTGCTTACTTTTAAGCAAGTGCTTAAGTTCCATTGACTTCAAGTTTAAGCACATGCCGAAGGGCCTTATCAGGGTCTTAAGCAGCTGCCGCTTTTCACTCCAGAGGTGGCTGGATTGCCTTGGGGTGGGCATGATTTCTGATTGTGAAGTGTTTGGGGATGAACGGTGCTAGATTCAGACAATCTGAGTTAATATATTTGTGTCATAAATATAAAGGGAAGGGTAAACACCTTTAAATCCCTCCTGGCCAGAGGAAAAACCCTTTCACTTGTAAAGGGTTAAGAAGCTAAGATAACCTCGCTGGCACCTGACCAAAATGACCAATGAGGAGACAAGATACTTTCAAAGCTGGACGGGGGGGATGACAAAGGGTTCTCTCTGTCTGTGTGTGATGCTTTTGCACGGACCAGAGCAGGAATGCAGGTCAGAACTCCTGTAAAGAGTTAATGAGCAATCTAGTTAGATATGCGTTACGTTCTGTTTTGTTTAAATGGCTGATAAAATAAGTTGTGCTGAATGGAATGTATATTCCTGTTTTTGTGTCTTTTTGTAACTTAAGGTTTTGCCTAGAGGGAATCTCTATGTTTTGAATCTGATTACCCTGTAAGGTATTTACCATCCTGATTTTACAGAGGTGATTCTTTTACTTTTTCTTCAATTAAAATTCTTCTTTTAAGTACCTGATTGCTTTTTTCTTGTTTTTAAGATCCAAGGGTTTGGGTCTGTGTTCACCTATGCAAATTGGTGAGGATTTTTATCAAGCCTTCCCCAGGAAAGGGGGTGTAGGGCTTGGGGGGATTTTTGGGGGAAAGACGTTTCCAAGTGGGCTCTTTCCCTGTTATTTTTGTTAGATGCTTGGTGGTGGCAGCAATAAGGTCCAGGGACAAACGGTAAAATAGTTTGTACCTTGGGGAAGTTTTAACCTAAGCTGGTAAGAATAAGCTTAGGGGGTTTTTCATGCAGGTCCCCACATCTATACCCTAGAGTTCAGAGTGGGGAAGGAACTTTGACAATTTGTTATTCATTTATATGAATGTGCTTTTCTAGCGAGGTTTTATGAAATAAAGTCAATGCTCGTTGCAGCTGGCCAGCACTTGGGTACAGTGCTAGGGAAGAGGTCATTTTACACCTGTCTAAGGGCTCAGCTGGAGAAAGACCCAACACACCTGCCTGCATGCACCTAAATTCCAGCTCTCCAAATGCAAACGGCCACATATTTTTTCTTTGCTTGGTGTGAAGGAGGGATGTGACTTTTCCAGAACTAAGGCTTATTGTGATGTGATAATGAAACATAATCAGTCCTTAGGAACCTTAAAGATATCCAGACAAAGCCATCTCTTATATAAGAATTTCCCTATCCAAACCAAGTATTGTTCCATCTAATCCAGTCTCCTCAAATAACTAATTCTTTGAGGAAGATTAGCACCTTCCCATAGTGCACCTGGCCAGTGGCATAACACTAAGTGAAGAATGACTTTCTAACACTTGCATATAATCTTCTGAAGTGCTCTGAAGCATGAGATTTGACACCTGTATTGTCTTGACACTTAAACAAAACAAACACCTTTCCTGGCTGCTGGGATTTTTCTTAACAAGGCACTGAAATGAAACACACTCCTCATGTATCCTCTTTTGTAATTTTCGCCACAACCACCTACTCCATTAACCCTCCTTTCTTTTCTCCCCCCGTCCCCCAGCATATGGATCAAATTGATTGTAGGATCACAGTGGTTGTAGTTTGAGAATGGTGGGTGAAAGGCACATTCCTGGTGAGCATAGTGTTGCCTATAAGGAGAGGCTTCAAAAGAGAAAATATCCACAAAGAGGTAGCTTCATAGATTGCAAGGCCAGGAGGGACCATTGTGATGATCTAGTCTGACCTTCAAGCCATTGAACTTCCCCCAAATCATTCCTGTTTGAACTAGAGCATGGCTTTTAGAGAAGCATCCAGCCTTGTACCCAACACATGATACTCTAAGATCATTTTTCAGAGGAACAGCCGTGTTAGTCTGTATTCGCAAAAAGAAAAGGAGGACTTGTGGCACCTTAGAGACTAACCAATTTATTTGAGCATGAGCTTTCGTGAGCTACAGCTCACTTCATCGGATGTGAAGTGATCACCGATGAAGTGACCTGTAGCTCACGAAAGCTTATGCTCAAATAAATTGGTTAGTCTCTAAGGTGCCACAAGTACTCTAAGATCATGGAGATTTGCAGGGCACTGTGTTGTTTCCTTCATAAGAACATGGCATTCTTCCTGCAATTGCTATGATAGTCAGCAGGCACTTGCAATATTCAGCTCAGATGTGCCTGGCACATGGCACCAGGTTTGCAGATGTCACAAAACCAGCCCTGTCCTGACATGCCTGTGATGGATTTTGGGTTTGCTCACCATTAAACCAGATTTGAAAACCAAATCCTGGGTTTGGGGGCCTCTGCTGATGTCCCTGTTGGCTTTATAAAAATAGGTGTTTTTATCCTGGCTTTTGTACGCCCTGCAGATGGGGCTCCTGAAGCCACTGGCTGGCTGAACTGGTAAAACTGACAGCAAGCTGGCCAGGTGCACAGGTAAGCAACCCCACTGAGGACAATAGGGGCATTTGAACCAAAGATCTTCAACTGGAGTTGGTCTCTTAGCTCCCATTTGTACCTTTGAAAACCTCTCACTCAGTCCATTGCCTGAACTCAGCATGAAACTCATCAGCTCTTACCATGACCAGCCACCAGTGGGGAATGAAGACTCTTAGCTTGGATTACACATCAACACCTCCTCAGGAGCCACCTACTCCGAGCCTGTTACATATTACATCCCTGGGAGGGCCCCTGCCCCCTACATGAGTCCTTGAACCAGCTCCCTATACTTAGGCCTTATTCATTCTGGGGACTTGCCCCAGTGATAACCTTCATTGTAGCTGCATTAGTGCAAATGCCTAGTGTGGACAGTGATTTCCTCCAGTACCCCGGTTTCATGCAAAGATTAGCACGTCGCTGACCCCTGTGCTTTAGTTTGTCCACATTAGGGGTTTGCCCCAGTGCAGTTCGCACAGGTGGCTGGCCAACAATGGTCAAAATCCTCAAGGCAGGGAATGGAATCAGACTCACACCAAGTGCAGACATTACTAGCAGAGACAGGGCTATACAAGCAGCTCAGTGGCACCGTGGGCCCAGGCCAGGTGAGTGTCTGCTTTGCCACACCCCCTGAATCATGCTCATTATTGATGTGCATTACTGCAGCTCCCAGGCACCCTAGTCCTGGATCAGAGCCCCATTGTGCAAGGCGCTGTACAAACAGAGAGACAGTCCCAGCCCCAAAGATCTGACAGTTTAAGAGTTTACAATCTAAGCACTGCCTCAGACGTGAACATTGATAATTACGGAATGTGTGAAGGAGCGGGAGGAGTTGATTGGCGGGGCCGCCGTCGGGCAGGAGGTGCTGGGGGGGAGGGAGGGGTGCTTGGCTGCTGGTGGGTGCTAAGCATCCACTAATTTTTTTTTCCGTGGGTGCTCCAGGGAGGGAGCCGCCATGGAGTCGGTGCCTATGCACATAACTCAAAGGATCCTTTAGTCCTTACTCAGGTGAAAAAGCTCCCTTTGACTTTTGCGTCTGGCTTGGGAGGGGAAAGCTTTAATTTTGGCTTGGATTTTATTCTCTCAAAAAGCAGATTCTTCTTCTTCTTCTTCCTCCCATTTTTGTCTCCTTTTCAGTCTCAGTCCTCTGCAGAGATGAGGTTGGGGGTGTGAAACATTACGTCTTCATTAACAGCACAGCAGAGCAATCTCGCAGCAGGCAGCTGGAGTAGGGAGGATTCAGCCATCAAGGCAGTCCATATTCCCAGCCTGCCTAATTGCAACGCAGTGCCACATTACGCCAGCTGCTTTTGCACTCCTTATGAGCCGATTTATTTTTAATATATACAGCCTGACAGTTCTGGAAATACCAGATTCATCAGCTTCATGCCCCACGCAGATCTGAATCTTCGTGAGTCTGAACTAATTAGCTAGGGTTCAGATCAGAATAGACGAGTCACTTCCCCCCCATCCCCTGTCAGCCTTGTTTCATTGGGACCTCCAAGGAAGCCTGTTTAAAGCTTTCCCCTCCCAAGCCAGACGCAAAAGTCAACGGGAACTCCCCTCCCTGGAGCACCCACTGAAAAAAAAAATTAGTGGATGCTTAGCACCCACCAGCAGCCAAGCACCCCTCCCTCCCCCCCAGCACCTCTTGCCCGACGGCGGCCCCGCCAATCAACTCTTCCCCCTCCCTCACAGGGCCTCCTGCCTGCGGTGGATCAGCTGTTCCGTGGCATGCAGGAGGCGTTGGGAGTGGTGGAGGGGGAGTGCTTGGGAGAGGGGCGGAACTGGGTGGGAAGAGATGGGGCAGAGTGGGGGCAGGAAGAGGTGAGGTGGGGGGCGGGCTTAGGGGAATGGGTGGAGTGGGGGCGGGGCCCGAGGTTGAGCACCTCCAGGGAAAATTGGAAGCCGGCATCTGTGGTTACGTATGTGTGACATTCACACAATGGGGGAGATTCCGTGCGAGTTTCATGCCCCTTCCAAAGCCCACATCCCACTCCCGTGTGTGCGCGTCCACACACACACACATTTATTTTTGGGAAGGTAAAAAGAAAGATTGTGTTGTATCCATCTGTCATTCCTTCATGAAGTCCTACAGAGAGGTGCTTGTCTTCCTCGAAATCTGCATATCACCGCCCTTCCCGGGTGATACCAGCATGTGCTGATAGCTACCGTCAGAAATCACACTGCATTCTTTTACTCGTTACACGTCTTTAGACTATCAAACCCTACTTCCCTTCTGAATCTTCAGAAAATTCACCTGCTCTATTCCCTCCCTCTCCTCCTCCTATTGCTGGATTTGACTCAAAGAAATTCACCACAAAGCTCAATCATCATTAAGCATGTAGATTTGAAGGCCAGAAGGAACCATTACGATCATCTAGTCTGACCTCCTGCAAAGCACTGACCAGAGAATTCATCCAATGATTCCTGCATCGAGCCCATAACTTCTGGTGAAGCTAGAGCAGATCTTAATTTAAGATATCACATTCCTAGGTACAGTACAGATCCGTTTACGTGCGAATCCGCTTAATGCAGGGTAGAGCCATGCCTCCCAGTGCTACTTATTTAACACACGAGACTTGTTAACACACGGTACAGGAACTTGCTATGTAGCGTTACTGATTTGCTCACTAACTCACTGACATAGAAATTGACAGGAAGTGCAGAGCGGAAACGTGTTGAAGGCCTACTGGCGTTTCCTCTTCCTTTTGATTGCCGATAGTGGTAAAGACGTATCACGCACCCTTAGTCATTGTCATGCTAGAGATTTCAAAATCGTTTGATTCTCATTGATTTGATTCTAATGGGAAACCTTTCTTTCATGACATGTCTTACACATTTTTAGCTTAAACTGGTACTTTTTCAAAGTTTTAGTGATTTACTGCATATTTAATGACAGGTTTCAGAGTAGCAGCTCTGTTAGTCTGTTTTCACAAACAAGTACTCCTTTTCTTTTTGCGTATTTAATGTTTTTATTAGATTACACATTTGAATTTATATTCTTGCAAAGCGCTGTTAACAGATAGGCCTGCAGTATTTGGGACGCTGTGAATACATATGTAATCCTCGGTAATTATAAATGTATATATAGATATCTTAAGATACATCAGCATGGCCCTCTTAACCTGCGGTCTGTTAACATGCGGTTGTGATGGCTTGACTCCCGACATCCACGCGTAAACGGGTCTGTACTGTAAGTCATTCCAATGGTTAATTTTGCAGCCTAACAGACGGGCCAGGCCAAGAATTTTCAGAGTGGCTAGTGATTTTGGGTGTCCAATGTGACACCGTTAAGGGACCTGAATTTAGAGGCAGGTTCTTAGCCCTTTCTGCAAAGTAGACCTTCTAAGATGCCTGAAGTTGGGCACACACACAAATCACTAGGCACGTTGGAAAGCTGTAATGATCCCACTGCTTCCTGTTCTTACTCAATACTGAATCCAAGGTTCTTCCAGTTGCAGGGCTGGAATCCCAAAGAGGGAAGGTGCCTGTGGTAATCCACCCCTGTCTGGCCATCAGCTGTGGAGAGGAGGTTATTAGGTCAATCATGCAAAGGGCGTTCCAGGCAGAAGGGTGCTTTAAACCCCCCCACTCCCCCACCATCTCCTTCTGCCTGCATCCCAAGACATTTAATTGCCTCTAAGGTGGATATGGAATTCTCACACAGTATGTTGCCTTAGGCAACTGGCAGCCTTGTGAGGCAGCACAACGAGTTCCAACCCACCCCACCTGCGCTCCCCTGGCACCCATTGAACCAGGCACCCAGGCACCCCACCCAGGCACCCCACCCAGGCTCCCCTGGCACCCATTGAACCAGGCCTTTTTTTTTTTTTAATTCCAATTTAAAAAAATCGTATGTAATCAAATAACTATTATATTTGTGTTGGTGGGCGTGTCAAATGCTTTCCCAATAGCAGGCTTAACAAAGCTTAGGGAGTCTAAGACAAAGAGCCCCATACAAAGTCCCTGCCCTCAGTCACTTCCCTACAATAACCCACATTGTAAACCAAGCCCTAATGCTGGAAACCTAATGCAATAAGACACAGGAGAGCCCTCAGCTGCACGGCGGGGGTGGGTGGGTGGGGAGGGGGCGTGAAATGCAACCCTCAGTGGAGCTAGAGAGCAGGAGTTACTGAAAAATGAAAAGAGGTGTGGCTCCATTAAAGCGTCCGCCGTCTCTGAAGGTGGAGTGTAACCAACTGAATGTCAAGCCCCAGGATCCGGGTTCCCAATAATGCTTCACACTTAGGGTCAGATTCTAATACCTTTGCTCACTGAATAGCACCTTCCTCCACGACTGGCCTCACTGACTTCAGGGGGACTAGCTGGGGAGTGAGGGACCTTTACTAGCATTTTTCATCAGAAGACTCTAAGGTGCTTTACACACACAGCTGAATTAATGTCTCGCACTCCGTCAATGAAATAGGGGAGGATCATCAGCTGCCTCTTACAGATGGGGACCCAAGGTACGGAGAGACTGACTAACCGAACACCACAGTGGAAGACAGTAGCAGAACCAAGAATTGACCTCTGAGTCCCAGAGATCATCCTTCCTCTCTAAATAATACTAATAGGCAACATATGAGTTTAAAGAAAACAAGCTTGTCAGCACCACCCTCTTTAAAATGAGATGACCACAATTCCTATGGTAAAGTATCCAGGCTTTATTAGGGTTGCCACCTGTCCAGGTTTTCTCAGGATTGTCCCTTTGTTGTTGGGTGACCAGATAGCAAGTGTGAAAAATCGGAATGGGGGGTAATAGGCACCTATATACGAAAAGGCCCCAAATGTCAGGATTGTCCCTATAAAATCGGGACATTTGGTCATCCTACTTTGTTGAGGTAGAGTCCCCAAGACTGCTGTAAGGGTGCTCAGTACACACTACCAGTTGTCCAGTTTTAGGGGCTCAGGATCATCCCGAATATTCTGGTGTGGCACTCTGTACCTTAAAGCTGCACACTGGAACCTCCATATTCATCCCGTCATATAATTATGGTACATTTTATAAAAAGCATGCAAAGTAAGATTTCATATGAAAGGTCATGTTTTGCTGAAACCCATTGTTCTGCCAAAATATGCATATCGTTAGTGTGTATGTATGAAGTTATGAGATTTTTGCTAAAACATGTTGTAAATTAGAGAGTCTCTGCCGTTAGGTAGTGATCCCCTCCCAGGAGGGCGTTAAGCGATCATTAATCAGCAGGGGAGTTGTAAACAAGGGATTTACAATACTGTAAGAGGGCTGGACAAGCATCACACAATGGGGGATTGCTCAACTCTGTGATTCAAAGCCCACCAGGACATGTCTGGGCTAGCGTTTTCCAGGCACGTGGACTGATGATATAAAATAGGCCAAAGCATGATACCACGGTCACCTTTCTTCTCCCCAACCTATGCAGGAAGCAACAAGAATGTTGGGAAGACAAAGACTTGAACTGAGGAGACTGATCCCAGGCTTAAAGGGGAAGCCTGTGTATTAAGCAATATAATCTACCTGCAACATCCAGTGGGGTGAGAAAAATTGCTTGATCTAAATACTGCCTCGTCTAATAAGGTTTAAGATTTAGACTGAGTTTATCTTTTATTTTCTGTGATAACTTTTTCTGATCCTTTATGCCTATGACTTATAATCACTTAAAAATCTATGTTTCTATAGTTAATAAAGCTGTTTTATATTTTACCTAAAACCAATGTGTTTTGCTTGAAGTGCTTGAGAAATCTCAGCTCAGGTTCTGAAGGCTATTGTGTGTCCTCTCCACATCAAGGGAGGGGCAAACTGGATAATAAACTTACACTAGTCAGGCTTCTGGCAAGGGCAAGATAGTACAGCTCTGGGGTGTAAGGCTGTGGACTTGGGAGATTTCCTGGTGCCTTTCTGTGTGTGATTCATGAGTGGCTCTGGGAGCATTCATGCAATCTAGGTGGGTGTGGGGCTGCATATGCTGTAGTGCTAAGAGATAACAGCGCCTGGAGGGGTTTGCTGCTTGTCACTAGCAAAGCATTGTGAGAGAGAGCCCAGGCTGGAGAGTTAAGGGTGCACAACGGTGCCCCAGTTCCAGGTTGTACCTTGGGGATCCCATACCACTTGTGTTTTTTTTTAACTTCAGAGGTGCCAACTCTAAATTTTATTTACTCTTGGCACTTAATATATATGGGCTGGGATTCCCAAAGGCTCTTCAGGAGTTAGACTCCAAACTCAGTAACTTTCAGAAGGAGTTGGGTATCTTACAGTAGGGGATGATGAGGCACAAAAAAATTAGTGACTTGCCCGGCACTGTACAGTGAATCCATGTCAGAGCCAGGAATATAAGCCAGGCCTCCTGGCACATGCCAACAGTGTCTGATTGGATCTGCAGGGGGAGTTTAAGTTGGCAGAATATAATTAGCCAAGCTACAGACTCATAGAATCATAGAATCATAGAATATCAGGGTTGGAAGGGACCCCTGAAGGTCATCTAGTCCAACCCCCTGCTCAAAGCAGGACCAATTCCCAGTTAAATCATCCCAGCCAGGGCTTTGTCAAGCCTGACCTTAAAAACCTCTAAGGAAGGAGATTCTACCACCTCCCTAGGTAACGCATTCCAGTGTTTCACCACCCTCTTAGTGAAAAAGTTTTTCCTAATATCCAATCTAAACCTCCCCCACTGCAACTTGAGACCATTACTCCTCATTCTGTCATCTGCTACCATTGAGAACAGTCTAGAGCCATCCTCTTTGGAACCCCCTTTCAGGTAGTTGAAAGCAGCTATCAAATCCCCCCTCATTCTTCTCTTCTGCAGGCTAAACAATCCCAGCTCCCTCAGCCTCTCCTCATAACTCATGTGTTCCAGACCCCTAATCATTTTTGTTGCCCTTCGCTGGACTCTCTCCAATTTATCCACATCCTTCTTGAAGTGTGGGGCCCAAAACTGGACACAGTACTCCAGATGAGGCCTCACCAATGTCGAATAGAGGGGAACGATCACGTCCCTCGATCTGCTCGCTATGCCCCTACTTATACATCCCAAAATGCCATTGGCCTTCTTGGCAACAAGGGCACACTGCTGACTCATATCCAGCTTCTCGTCCACTGTCACCCCTAGGTCCTTTTCCGCAGAACTGCTGCCTAGCCATTCGGTCCCTAGTCTGTAGCTGTGCATTGGGTTCTTCCGTCCTAAGTGCAGGACCCTGCACTTATCCTTATTGAACCTCATCAGATTTCTTTTGGCCCAATCCTCCAATTTGTCTAGGTCTTTCTGTATCCTATCCCTCCCCTCCAGCGTATCTACCACTCCTCCCAGTTTAGTATCATCCGCAAATTTGCTGAGAGTGCAATCCACACCATCCTCCAGATCATTTATGAAGATATTGAACAAAACCGGCCCCAGGACCGACCCTTGGGGTACTCCACTTGATACCGGCTGCCAACTAGATATGGAGCCATTTATCACTACCCGTTGAGCCCGACAATCTAGCCAGCTTTCTACCCACCTTGTAGTGCATTCATCCAGCCCATACTTCCTTAACTTGCTGACAAGAATACTGTGGGAGACCGTGTCAAAAGCTTTGCTAAAGTCAAGAAACAATACATCCACTGCTTTCCCTTCATCCACAGAACCAGTAATCTCATCATAGAAGGCGATTAGATTAGTCAGGCATGACCTTCCCTTGGTGAATCCATGCTGGCTGTTCCTGATCACTTTCCTCTCATGCAAGTGCTTCAGGATTGATTCTTTGAGGACCTGCTCCATGATTTTTCCAGGGACTGAGGTGAGGCTGACTGGCCTGTAGTTCCCAGGATCCTCCTTCTTCCCTTTTTTAAAGATTGGCACTACATTAGCCTTTTTCCAGTCATCCGGGACTTCCCCGGTTCGCCACGAGTTTTCAAAGATAATGGCCAATGGCTCTGCAATCACAGCCGCCAATTCCTTCAGCACTCTCGGATGCAACTCGTCCGGCCCCATGGACTTGTGCACGTCCAGCTTTTCTAAATAGTCCCTAACCACCTCTATCTCCACAGAGGGCTGGCCATCTCTTCCCCATTTTGTGATGCCCAGCGTAGCAGTCTGGGAGCTGACCTTGTTCGTGAAAACAGAGGCAAAAAAAGCATTGAGTACATTAGCTTTTTCCACATCCTCTGTCACTAGTTTGCCTCCCTCATTCAGTAAGGGGCCCACACATTCCTTGGCTTTCTTCTTGTTGCCAACATACCTGAAGAAACCCTTCTTGTTACTCTTGACATCTCTGGCTAGCTGCAGCTCCAGGTGCGATTTGGCCCTCCTGATAACATTCCTACATGCCCGAGCAATATTTTTATACTCTTCCCTGGTCATATGTCCAACCTTCCACTTCTTGTAAGCTTCTTTTTTATGTTTAAGATCCGCTAGGATTTCACCATTAAGCCAAGCTGGTCGCCTGCCATATTTACTATTCTTTCGACTCATCGGGATGGTTTGTCCCTGTAACCTCAACAGGGATTCCTTGAAATACAGCCAGCTCTCCTCAGAAGGAAACATGTTCCCTACTAAATCACCATCACAGCTTTCCACAGTGCCTATCATTTCTTCTGAGGTCTCATATAGACGAATACAGTCTAACTCCACTTAACTATCTCTATAAGAATGTAAGAGCTACCATGCTGGGTCAGACCATGGTCCACCTTACCCAGTATCCTGTGTCTGACCTCCTGCATGTTTCAGGCCACAGAACCTCACCTGACCACTCCTGTAATAGACCCCTTACCTCTGGCTGAGTCACTGAAGTCTTCAAATCATGGTTTAAAGACTTAAAGTTACAAAGAATCTACCATTTGCACTAGTTTAAACCAGCAAGTGACCCGTGCCCCATGCAGCAGAGGAAGGTGAACCCCCTCTCCGCAGAGTTTCTGCCAATATGACCTGGGGGAAAATGCCTTCCTGACCCCAAATATGGCCCATGGGCTCAGGGTCTCACTGATTGCAAGACCCACGAGCCAGACCCATAGTCACACTGTGGCACAACCAGGAACTCTGGGGAATCAACTCTTTACACTCTTTGTATTTGATGGATCTGCTACAACAACCATTCCCCACTTTGTACTGCTGCAACAAAATTAGACATTAACACCTTCAGGCTCAGGCATACAGATGTGCGCTATGGAACACTGTATTACCAGCCAAGTGAAAGGAAATTATTTTCTAGCCAGATATGTATACACCTATTTGAATGACCCTTCCAAAGAGGAGTAAGGAGCCAAAGCACTAACACCTACTCTCACTTCTAGAAGTCAGGAATTTTGCATAACATCCTTAAAGGGCTTACTTTCAAGCAAGCTGAATCAAGGTAGGGTTGGCCATATGAAGTTACTTCATATGAAGTTAGTAACTGCCAGAGGAACAGAATTTTGGGGCTGCTTGCAAAATCCCTGCTTTATGAATTACCAGAGGACTGGTTTTTCTTAACCATCATGTCAAAAGTATGTGCCTGACACAAACGCTTGTTGTTACTTTACTGGAAAATAAGCAAAGGCGAGTATATTCCCAGTTCCACATGAACATACGAGGAGCCAGACTGAGGCAGCTGCATGGATGTCCTGCAAGAGAGAACTCCATCAAGCCTGGGCCAAATGGCCAATACTGTACGGCTACAAATGCTATTGTTATGAGCTGAGTGAAACCTTGTTAGGGAGGGAGTTCTTCAAATAACTCATCCTTCAAATAACTGTAAACATAAGCCCTCACCTAAGACTCCAGGATTGCGTGAACCCATGCAGTAACTTTTGCTGAGTGTTGTTTTGGGTAGGTTCGTGTGCATGCATGTATGGGAAGGGAGAACAGACAAGGACAGACAGAGGGAGACAGCCAGAAGGAGCAGCTGAAAGCACAGCAGCTGAAAGCACAGCTGAAAGCACAGTGGCTGACGTTGGAAGAAATCTGGAAAAAGGTTTCTGGGTCAGAGGTGCAAGCTAAGAGCACTCTAGGTGTTGTGAGCAAACAAAACTGTTTCCTTCTGCATTTCTTTGTACTCTCTTCATACGTAAACAAAACTGCATCGAAGAAATAGCTGACTGCCACCAATTTCTGCTGCTAACTGCAACACCCACAGGCCCCCACATTTTGACTAGCCGCTTGAGTCAAAAAGGGAAGCATGATATAGGATGTTGGACCAGGCTGGATTCCAAAGTCTGCCTCCAGCAAAGGCCAAGACCTGACGCTTCAAAGATGAACCCATCCTCTCCCCACAATATCGAGGCGAACCTAGGCCATTCTGCAGCACTGTCTTTGGGGTAAGATTTGCTTCCAGGTTCCATCCCTGATCACTTTATGTCCTGAAATGTCAGATTTGATTATGCTGGTTTCAGCATGTATAACTACAAATGTTATTAATGGGCATAACATTATCCAGCCCTATTCCAAATCCAGCCGTGGTATTTGACTCGGATTTCCTGTATCTTGAATGACACAGACTGCCTTCTTGCAGTGTGAAGTAATAGTTCCTCTTGTTGAATTCAGTGTATCCCAGTGAACTAATAGAAATGTCACTTAAAGCTAACTGAAAAGATGGGCACTGTTCTAAGAAGAGCCACCAGAATGATTCTAGGACCGGTGAACAAAGCCGGGGAGAAAAGGGTAATTGAGGGCTTGTCTCCCAGCTTTGTACATCAGCTGAGGTGTATTTTCTAGCACGCACCAGCAGCCCGTGTGGGACCCTGCTGGCATGCACTAAAAGTTCCCTAGCTCGTGCTGACATAGTCCTGTCTCAAACTGTACTACTTCAGTGTGCACTCAAGAACTTTTATGGTGCACCAGCAGGGTCCACACAGATGGTTGCGTACAATATTCTGCAGGCACTAGAATTTACACCCCACCTGGGCAGCACTAGTGCACTGAACAGACAAGCCCCGAGTTCACTTTCTGTAAAGTAACTGGGCTGAGTCTTTCTTCCCACTTGTTCCTCAACGACACGTGTGTAACTCCATCCACATCAAGGGCATTAATTTAGTTTTCAAACCAATGGAATGGAGATGAGAATCTGGCCCAATATGTTTAACTGGAGTAGGCCTTATTAAACCTATAGACATTTTTAAAAGGGAATAAAGACGTTACAAGGTCTCTAGTGCTGGACTCCAGCCATAAGCCAAGGAGCAATAGGTGCCCTGGGAATTAAGTAAACAATTTAAGCATAAAGAAAAATCAGGTCACAGAGCAGTGTTCCTGAGGACATAGTGATGACAAACTCAAAGGCATGAGTGTTAAAGTTATCTGTGTGGTTTGATCTTGCAAACATACTGTGGCCTGCCCTGTTTGAAGCAGAGGATTAGATTAAGTGATCCATGATGTTCCTCTCCCATCCCCACAATTCTGGGATCTGTTTTGCTCATTGAAAGCACAATGATGGGCACAGCCAAAGTGAGATTAAACAGATGTACTTCAAATAGTCTTAACAGCCTGCCAAGCTGTACAGGTTCCCGACAGCTTCAATGCTGGCTTCTCAGGGGGCTGACCTAGTCTTAAAATAGGTCAGTGTGCTAAGGGCATTTTGCTATACAAGGATTAACCCATACACTTCTCTTTATTTGGGATTATGAGAACAACAAAACATAAGAGAGAGAGAGAGAGAGAGAGAGAGAGAGAGAGAGAGAGAACAGAGTGCACCTCTCCTCTCTAACAGTCTGCCTCACTTCTTCACTGAATGCCATCTGCCCTCTGCAGACACCAGGCCCGAAACACAGAAAAGAAAGCCCATCACTGTTCCATAGCTATGTAGGCCATGAATTCCTGTTGAAATTAAAGGAAATGTTGCCACCCGCTTCAGCAGGAGCACCGCGGGCCCCTTGTTTTGTGCCATCAGCCCAGTCCCGTTTCCCCCTCACTCCACACACATTGATAACTTACCATGGACCTGATATTCAGTGGCAGCTGAGGGTGCATGGTACACCAAGGAGGTCTTCAGCAGCATGCTTGGTAGAGCCAAATATTATTGGCTATGTTTTTGGGATTGTAAATTCCTATTCTTAACTGTAAAGCTTCGTGCATGCCTCTGAGGCCGTATCAGTAATGAGATTTTGACACAAGGGGCCAAGCTGTGCACAGATCTACACCCTATCTGATGCCACTGACTTCCATGTGATTGCACTGGGGATAAGTGCAAAGTTTTGTACAGCGACTTCACTCCAAACTACCCGAGCAAATAAAGATCTGAATGGGATCATCATGTATGCAGCTGAAAATGTAAACAGCAGGTAACCCGGCCAACCAAAAAAGCATAGGAATTAATCTAAATAACCTAGTGACTGTATCATGATGGGCTTGGTCTCAATCGGGCTAGATAAGCCCAAAAGAAGCCTAAATCAGTCATCTGCAGCCAAAGGCTGAGATTATGGTTCCATCATTAGTGCAGAACCAAAGCTATACAGGGCTGCTTGACCCCTGACCCGTGCAATCAGCTGCTCAGCAGAACACAAGCTTCAAGTTCTTAAAGGTCAGAGGCCATCATCAAACACTCTGTATCTAAAGAAGGTTTCACTGGAAACCAGTATTTGAAGTAAGGACTATTTAAAGCTTTTATCTATTTAAAAAACACGCATGGAGAGAAATATAGGGGCTTTGATTGAGCTCAAAGGCTTACGTTTCTGAACACATGGTAGCTTGGATCCCTTCCACTGACAGCACACACTCTCCATTTCCAGGCAGTCTGGCTGGCAATTAAAGGAACATTTCACAAGCAAAATGACAACACCCCTGCCATTAAAATAGGGGGGCTCAGTTTATTTACAGGCTGTCACACTATTTCTAACTAGCATCTATTTCTAACCCTCCATACACATGCTTGGTGTCCCAGCCCCCCATCATACACACACACAGAGGAATTCTGAAATGTTCTTCTGCAGACACATGTAAAGCAATGTTACGGAAACTCTTGTACCAAGACATGGGGTGGGGTGGGGGTTGGCGAGGGATACGAGCGCTGCCCATGATAGAAGCCGGCACATGACAAATAGCTGCTGCCCACCAAAAGGTAACACACAATCACAAGTATTTTTTTATATCACAGCAGCACCTAGAGACCACAGCTGAGAGAAGGGCCCTGCTGTGCGGGGCAGCGTACAGACACCTATGGAGACACAGGCTACAATCTAACCAGAGGAGATAGACAAAGAGCGGGAGGTGAAACAAGCACAGAGATGAAGTGACCTGCCCATGGTTACTCAGCAGGTCAGCAGCAGAGCAGGGGTTAGAACCCCACTCCCCTGATTCAATGCCCTGCCCTGGGACCATGCAGCCTCTTTCATCACCTGGCACCTGTCTCTTCTCTGCCCCTCTGGGCCAGCATTGCCAAGGTGCTCCTCTCCCGCTGTCCCTTTCAAAACCAGGTCTCCTTCCTGAGCCCCTAGCCTAGTTCTGGCGTCTGGCCTCTCCCCTTCCTTTCCTCTCATTGTCACTCAGCCATATCCAGGGGCTGTTCTCTCTCCGCACACCTGTCCCTCTTTCATAGGGGGCAATCCTGAGAGCGGCCCAGGCCCCCTCAGCACCCACTGAATTCAGTGGGGATAGAGGATGCTGAACACCCTCAGAGGATCAGGCCTTTAATCTTCAGAGATCTACGTTTCCTCCCTTTGCTTGGCCTCATGCTCATGGCTTCCTGGCCCTTTTTATTCCTGCATCCTTCCCCCTACTTTCTGGGCCCCAATGGCCTCTCTCGCTCTCTCTTAGCCCCATGCCTCTTTCAGTTTCTCCCCTCACCCTGTCCCTCTGCCTTCTTTGCTTGCCCAGCACCATTCTTCCCTCACACGCCATCCTGGCTTTTCCTAGAGCCAGCTACAGCCGCTGTTCTGGCACTGAATCATGGAGGGAACTATACTGTAACATGACCATCTCACGTACATGCACTAGGAAACATTCCCTTATCTTCTCACTGCATGGATAGCCAATCTCTCTACAGGTGGGACTCATGAGATTGGTCTTCCCAGAAAGGTTTTCTGCCTGCCTGGATATATTCACTCTGTATGTATGAAACCAAGATCTGATGATTAGAGTTCAGTGCTTATGAAGACATAACCCGGATGTAGGCTGCAGTCTGAGCTTTCTCCCTCCCTGTTATAACACAACAGCTGCAAAACGCATTGCTCACAGATGTCTATAATTAGCAGCCGATATTGGCTTCTCATGGAATTTGAACCAAAAAGGTCGATGAATGTTGAACCCAATTGATTGAAATAGTAAATCAAAGACACAAGTTCCATAAACCTGCAACATTTGATTTTACTTTTTGGCCAAATCCTGATCCCACAGAAGACGGTGGCCCACTAAAACCCCATTAAATTCACTGGGACCAGAATTCGGCTCATTGTCTCCAGCTGTCATTTCCCATGTGACCAGAAAGCTAAGCTTAATTGTTTCATGTTCCAAAGTTTTACCAAATCATAAATGAGGGTAATGGAGCCTTTGCTGCTACACTTGTGTTTATTACTTGCGTCTTCCTGCCCACCATGAAAAACCTATTTGCACCTAGACAAACACCAGCTGTTTGCTACTGTTTATGAGTCTTGCTCATCCGCAAATTCTGTCAACAGCCTCACATTTTATATATAGCACATTCTCTAAAGCAAGTCTACTCCAGGAACTTTTCCAATAACCACAATATAATAAAACATCCTATAGAAAAAACAGTTCATGCAAATAAAACTTTGTCTGGGTCACTGTCAGGAACCAGGGCTGGGGCGGTCAGGCCTAGCGGTCAGGAGCTGGGAAACAGAACTGAGGGTCAGAAGCTAGATGCCAGAACCAATGGTCAAACCCGAGCCAGAGCCAGGAATTGGCGCTGAGAGTCAGAACTGGGTTACCTGGGGTCAGGGAAGGGAGGAGCCAAGTTGGGTCCAAGGCACGAGCATGGCTGGGGCAGAGCTGGAGCAAAGCAAGGAAACCAGGACCAGCAGCAGGTCAGGGTAGTCCCTCCAGGCCTAAATAGCAGGTCTGGGTCAATCAGAGGTCACGGGAGGAGTTGCCAGTCATCTCTACCATGGGTAACACTTCCTGCAGTGACTCGTCATCCTAGCTGTATGATGTGTTAGCCATGGCACTGCCAAGGTGGTTGTGTGGCAACACTGCCCACCTAGAGCCCCACAGCTCTAAAATCAAATCCCATGAATCCTTACAGTCCTCCTCCTGAAGGACTATCATAGAGTTGGTCCTGTCTGGGTGACATTCATGAAAGTCTTTTACAAGTTCAGAGGCGTGAATGTTATCGGCAGGTTCCCAACACCGCTTTTCGGGGCCATAGCCTTCCCAGTTTATGAGGTACCACAGTTTACCCTGCTTTAATCTGGAGTCCAGTAAGGCACGGACCTCATACTCCTCCTGGCCCTGAACTAAAACCAGCAGTGGCAGTGGGTATGTGTGATCAGGGAATGGGTTTCAGTGTATGGTCAAGAGAGACACATGGAAGACAGGGTGCAATCTTTAAGCGGGGTTTGAAAGTGACAGCATTGATTTTCTGACAAACCTGGTAGGCTCCAAGGAACTGGTGGTCTAACTTGCAAGACAGCCTGCTTGTTCTGAGATTCTTACCAGATAACCAGACCTTCTGGCCTACCAAGAAGACCAGCCTCTCCTGTCTTTGGCAGTCAGCATACCATTTGTAGTCCTTTTTAGCGTCCTCAAGGTGCCCTCTTAGTTTTTCCTCAAATGTGGTGGATTTGTTGAACCAAGTTGGTAACTGCCAGATTTGTAGAGGGGCATTTTAGCAGCCAGCCAGGTATCCAAGTCACTGTCAACTATTGGGATAGAATATCAATTATTTTGCTTACTGCTAAGAGTGGCTAGTTAGTAAGCCTTTGCAGAAACTTAGCATAACCAAGGCAAGCTGGGAGGGGTAGGCAGCTGTCACATGAAGTGAGTTTTACTCTACACCCTCTCTGACGTTCTGGGGCAAATGTCTGTGAAAAACAGAAAGTCTGGATATATTTTAGGATTGTCATTATGGGGAAAAATACCTGCCAGACTCATGGTTCGAAACTGCTTGCTTAACAATTTTTTTTAGTGACATGTTTCTGTAACTCCTGCTTCTGCCTAACAGCTGATTTTGTTTAGTCAGCTATATAACACTTTTGTTTGACGTGCCTTTGTAACTTTGGGGGTATAAAAGAGAAATTGTGGGTCTGGCTCAAGTGGATTTGTGGACACTGCAAAAGCCCCAGCCACAAACGGAAGGTTGGCCACTGGAAATTTGCAGCTGAATCACCCGAATCCCACTCCAAACTCCGGCGGGGTAATCCTGAGGAGTAGTGATCAGTTTGGGGTGCTCTATAACCTATTGTGTTTGCGTGTGCTCAAGACTAAACAAAGCAGTGACTTCGAGTAAAGGCATTCTAGTGGGAGTGCTGGAGACTAATAAAGTACTGGCTTTAAGAGAAAGCATGTGGTTTTGATTTGTTTCTGTCAGCCACATAGCAGACAGAAGCGCTGCATCTCTCTTGGTCTGCCCTGATATCTCCTCACGGAGAGTAAAGTTACCAAGAACTGTGAGTTCGGGGGAACTTTGGGTAACAGTTTCAGGAAGGCCGTTGGCAGTGTGGTGTAGAGTTGGGAGGTGAAAACTGTCGTTTGTAAAAAAGGGCTTTGTCCTGCAGAGGCAAGGTCAGCATAGTTATATGCAAATTTGATATAGGGTAGGAGGGTGGACCAGTTGTCTTGGTGGTAACTAAGAAAGCACTGTAAATATTGCTCCAGCACTCGATTCATCCTTTCTGCCTGACCATCTGTCAGTGGGTGGTATGCCAAGGAGGCATAAGTGTGGTTGTTTGGTAACCAGAGGGTTTCATGACAGAAACCCAAGATGAACTGGGGACCTTGATCCAAAGGGATGTAGTTGGGAGCCCCTAGAAGTGGATGTAATTTGTTACTAGGAGCCAAGTTGTATCAGCCAAAGGTATGTGGGCATAGGGGATGAAGTTTGCCATTTTGGCCAATTGATCTATGACAGTTAGTGCTACTGTGTGGCCATTTGATTTGGGGAGTTCTACAATGAAATCCATGACAATGGCTGCCCATGGTCGGGGCAAGATTTTCAGAGGCATGAGGGTGCCGAGAGGTTTGGTGCGTGGCACCTTGGTGCCAATGGATACATTGCATGGGTCAACATAAGCCTGAATTTCAGCCCACATCTGGAGCCACCAAAAGAAGTGGGAGGTTAGGCAGTAGGTTTTGAGGCATCCGAAGTGCCCTGCTAGGATGTGGTCATGGCTCAGATGGCATACCTTCAACTGGAGACATCCTGAAGGACCATATATGTGGCTATTAATATGTTATCCCATCCTGCATGGAACATTGTTTTTCATTTCAGATACTGGATGCCATGGAATCATAGGACTGGAAGGGAACTCGAGAGGTCATCTAGTCCAGTCCCCTGCGCTCATGGCAGGACTAAGTAATATCACAATCACTCCCACTGATATGCAAGAACTGGAATTTTCTGATAGGCTAAAATATAATTAGATTAACATTCGCCAAGCAAAAGGATATCAACCAACCAAGCAAACATACATCATACAAATAAGGAAGATCATCTTGGAGGCCCAGTGATCCATCTAGGTACCAACAGGACTTGAATACCAGATGTGTGATACCACCAAGACCAACATCCAGACTGATTAAATCAGCTTCAATAGGTATCATCAGGGACAAAATAGCTATCTCTTCCCATATGCAGATGCATGAAGAGTGGGACATTCATATCACTTATGACACATTATTGAGTTACTCAAGAACCCGCATACCCTGGACTTGAAATCGGCCCCAAGCAGCCCAGTTTCTGTGGCACTCTGTGCTGGATTTTGCACCAAGCTAGAAATTTTGCATCAAGTTCAGGTAAATTCAAAGGGCCAGATGCCCAACCCCACTACAGCATGGCTGTGCCACTCTCCTGCAACTGACTACCTTGGGATTCCCCTCATGTGGGCAGTATCCCAGGATGGCATAGAGCTGGCAAAGGGAGTGTATCCAAGGAAATGGGTGCATGGCCAGCATGCTGCTGTGCTCTAGCAGTCTCCAGTTGTTTGAATGCCCCCTTGGAGGCATAGGCACCAGATTGCTCTGGGGGGCCGGATCAACCCTGGGATCAAGGAAGCACAAAGGTGGTGTAATGCCACCTCTGCCATGCCTTGGGTCCTGCACTGGGCCCCAAACTGAGTTTTGAATAGAAAATGAAGGTAAATAATAATCATAGTAATTAATAATAATAAAGAAGGTCAGTACGGAATTCCTGGGGTGAGCTCTTTTGATATTACACCCAATTTATTTTATGCTGCTCCCTGTGTCTTCAATTTGCTGTAGATTTTCCTTTTGACAACTGTAAAGAGGTAGAGTAGCCTCATTCCGGTACAGAGGGGGTTATCTCCCTTTTTGTGGCTCAGCTTACCCCGCCCCTTTCCCCTCGCAGGAAGTGCAGGGGTGGAGCAGGAAGTATAAGAGCAGGGCCCTGCAGCTCAGTTGGAGTCAGGTCAGGGAAGGAGCCAGACATCCTTCCCAGGGAGCTGAACTGACAGTGGAGCCCATTACTGAGTGTGGCGGGTGATGACTCCCCTAGCCCGCCTGGCAAGAAGGCCAGGTGATGCCCCGGGAGATGGAGAGACCCAGAGAGGAAGTGGAGAGTGAGCTGCTCGGTGTGGAGATGAGGAACGAGGCTCAACAACTGTGAAGCACCCCACCAGATGATGGAAGGAAGGAGCCCAGGGAAACGAGGCATTAACTTGGCTGTGTTGCTGGGAGGCAAGGCAGTGACTCCACGCTTCTCAACCGACCCTGTGATGAGATTGACCATTGCTTCTAGGGCCCTGGGCTGGGACCCAGTGGAGCAGGGTGGGCCCCAGTCCCCCTACCTCCTGGCCCTGCACTTGGTGCTGGATGAGTCATGGACTGCTTGCATGCTCAGCCCGTACCTAGAAGGCCTGAGCCACTGACTGTTTGTCAGCTCTGCCCCCCAACCAGGAGGCCTGAGCTACCACTTGCTCAGAGGCTCAGCTGTGAGCCAGGATGCTTGAAAGACCAACTCGGCGTGAGCACTGGTTCACCACCACTGCCAAAGGGAGCACCCCTGGACCTGAGATGCAGGAACCTTACAACGCCACGTCACTAGAGTGATTTTCATGGGGAAGGCTGGAGGTTTTGGCAGCTGGCTAAGCATGGACGGCAGACTGGGGTTTAGGGAAGGCATGCATCTCTTCTTTCTCTTTCCCTTCCAAGAAGGGATGGAGGTGACGTAACATGTCTAGTGGGCTTGGACTACAGCTTCCACACCCAGCACTAAAAAGGAGCCCACCTCATTGCTCCTGCTCCCTGCATCCAACCATGATAAGTGAGCAGGTTTGTTTGAAATAGTTGTTGGACATTTAAAATGGCATCATTAGTTTTCAGAGATCCCGGGATGGGTGGTGCTCATGGACGATCTAACTACAGTAGAACCCCGTTTATGCAAGCCTCCATTATCCGGCTCTCCATATTAACCAAACCGGGGCTGACAGCGGGAGTCCCCTGCCACCCAAGGCTGACAGCCTGAGCCCCTACTCCCCCACTCGGGGCTGAAGCTCTTTGCCCATTCTCTGGATTATCCGATCTGGCCCTGGTCCCAGTTAAATCGGGTACATGGGGTTCCACTGTTTTAGTAATACCAAGGGTGTTCATCCAAACCACAGGAGACAGGCCAAGCTAGTCCACATAATAAAGAGAAAGCTGTACCCTGTTATAAAATCCAACAGCACTTGAGCAGTGACTCTCTCAATGGATTATAACTCAACTAGGGATCAAAAAAGAGGGAACACATTCTCTACCTATTACCCCTTGAATGACAGAAACCACTTCTGTGTTTGGCACATCTTAGACAAGACAAAGCACTGGGTAAATTGGAAACAGCAGGTGAGACAATTATTCAATTTCTCTTATGGGTTCAGAGAGTGGCTTTCATTTGGGAGGTTCTTGGAAGATCATTATTCACCATTAAATAGCCACAGGTAGACACATACAGGTGGTGAATTAGTTTTCTTAGAGCACTCCACTGCAATCACTTGCAGGAGACAAATGATTGAGTCCTGCTGTGTGAAGCACCATTGCTGTGACACGACTGGCATACATCTTATTTTTCAGACATATAGGTCAAACGGCGTCGGTTCAAAACACAGGCTTTGGCCCAGCTGATCCCAGGGTATACACTGTTCCATTTGAGATGCACTTGGGGATCCTTTGGGAGGAAAGATGTTCTATAAAAGTAAGGCAGGACCTAATAAGACAGTGTCTTTTCATTGTGGAGTGCCTTATTACTTGGAGAAAGGGAGCTTGTAAAAGCAGCAGCATCTCAGGTCTGGGCTAAACTACAAAGTTAGGTCAACGTGAGATGCCTTGTGTCGTCCTAGTTGTGCATGTGTCTACATTTAAGCTTGTCTCCCACCAGTGTAAGACCCTGGTGACAGTGACGCAGTAACACCACTCCCTGAGCAGCGTTGAGCCATGGCTGATACACTGAGGTTGACGCGGCTATGTCAACGCTAGCAGTGCTCCAGCAGCTGTCCCACAATGCCTGACACTGACTGCTCTGGTCATAACGGTGAACTCCAGTGCCGAGGGGTCACAGAGACTGGATGCCTCCCCTAATAAAGCCCTGTGAATTTTTGAAATGTCTTTTTCCTGTTTGCCCGGCGTTGTGAGCACACCTACCAGCTCTCCATTGTGTGCAGTTGACCATGCTCCAGAGGCGCTCTGGTTTGGAGCAGACGGGAGATATCGGATGTCCTTGGCCTGTGGAGAGAAGAGGCTGTACAGGCAGAGCTCCAAACCAGCCGCAGAAATGTAGACATCTAGGAGCAGATTGCTCAGGGGATGCAGGAGAAGCGGTACAGCAGGGACCAGCAGCAGTGCTGTGTGAAAGCAAAAGAGCTTCATCAGGCATATCAGAAGGCCAGGAAGGCCAACAGTTGATCCAGTGCCGAGCTGCAGACCTGCCACTTTTACAACGAGCTGCATGTCATCCTTGGCAGAGACCTACCACCACCCCGCAGACCGCCACAGATACCTGCAAGGAGTCCAAGTCACAAGCCCCTGGCATGACAAGGAGGAGGAGGGACGACAGGGGTTCCAGCTATGCCATGAGCCAGGACCTGTTTGACCATCACAGTCCAGCCAGTCCCAGCAGCTGAGCCCGATTTGGGGAAGGAACCTCAGGTAAGTGTGTAAATGTACTTCCCATTAGTGATGTACTGATGGCACCCCTAATATAACAGGACAAAGCTATTGACTTTTCATTCATTTACTTGTACTAGAAGAGGTAGCTGCAGAGCTAAGAGGGGTAGAGTTATCTGCGTTTCATTCCCCTGTCGAGTTAGGCAAGTAGGGCTATATGAAGCAGTGTGTTTATGTACACAGGGATGTATCTTGAATCCTCCTGAGAGATCTCGATGAAACTTTCATGCAATCCTCTCCTGAAGGTCTCTAGGGATGGTAGCCTAGATTTCTTAGAATCATAGAATCTCAGGGTTGGAAGGGACCTCAGGAGGTCATCTAGTCCAGCACCCTGGTCAAAGCAGGACCAATCCCCAATTTTTGCCCCAGATCCCTAAATGGCCCCCTCAAGGATTGAACTCACAACCCTGGGTTTAGCAGGCCAATGCTCAAACCACTGAGCTGTCCCTCCCCCATCATCTTCTTTTGCACTAGACAATAATTTAAGCAGGCACCATTGCAGAACACAGGCTAGCAGCATATGGGGCTGGGAGGCTTCGGAATGCCAGCAGCAGCTGTGGTCTCTGTGCCTTTGTTACCCCCAGGAGCGAGATATCTGCTAAAATCACCGCCACCTGTGGAAAATGGTGCCAGTATTCAGTGTCTTTGCCCTGTACTCCTTGTTTCATGCAACTGAGCAATTCCCTCCTTATGTCCCTTGCCCTTGGCAGGCCATACTCACTGTGGCTGATGCTGTGAGTGGCACCATGCACAAGCTCTCTGAAGCAGATGTGCCAATAAGCATGTCTTGTGTAAAACTTTAGGGAAGCCAGGGAAGGAAGTTCTGAATCTGAACTTCTGCGTTCTGTTGTGACTATACTGACAATGGTACCTCTGAGCATTTCATCTGCAGCTGCTGCCATTGTGGCCTTGAGGTGTTCCCCCTCCACACCCCAGAATGCCTGAGCCAGGTAAGGAGGAGAAAGGAGAGAACTCGGGATGACATGTTCAGCGAGACGATTCAAGTCAGAGCTGCATCAGACTGTGAGCAGGGGGCCTGGTGGCTGAATGTTGCAGACTGTGCGGAGAAGGACAGAGCAGACAGAAGAAAGGGGCAGGAAAAGGAGAGGGAGATGCACCAGGACTGGGGGCTTCTCCAGCAGCAAACACAGATGCTGTAGACTGTTGTGGACCTACAGGTTCAACAATCACATGCTCACCTCCCTCTGCACTCCATTGAAAACTCCATTATGGCACCTCCCTACATACCCTGCCCCACATATTACACGTGGCATCAGGGGCCACATCTCTACCCCTACCACTCCACCCTGGGGACATTGAAGACAACCACAACTTCACATATACTGACCTGTGAAAGCCACAGTTTCTGTATGTGTAGCTAAAATGGACATGAATGTTCTTTTCCCTTGTTAAGTTCTGTTCCATTAATTTATTAAATTTTTAATATTTGCTTGAAATGGCACAGAGTTTCCTTTGCACTGATGTTGTTACCCAATACAATTCTCTTTGAAAAAGAATTAATTTTTTTAGTTCACAACATATGCTGCAGGGCGCCTAGGGGTACTGAAAGCACCCACTCATTTGTTATTGACAGTGTTATATTCATAGAGAAACACCAGGCACCACACAGTTCCTAACAGGCCCCAGAATAGCAGGGCCAGGTAAAGCACAGTACACCACAATGCATTACTGTGACTCACCATTAAAGTGCTCTTTCAAAGTCTCTCTGAACTGTATAGCTCCGCACTGAGTTTTTCTAATATCCCTTGTGCCTGGCAGTTCAAACTCACCAGACAGCCGCTCCACCTCCACCCTGGTGGAAACTTTTCCCCTTTTGCCTCACAGATATTATGTAGGACGCAGCAGGCAGCTATAACCATTGGGATTTTTTCTCACTGAGATCCAATCTTGTGAGTAAACAACACCAGTGTTCCTTCAGTCTGCCAAAAGCGCATTCAGCCATCATTCTGCACCCACTGAGCCTATTGCTGAATCTTTCCTTGGTGCTGCCAAGGTCACTGGTATATGGCCTCATAAGCCAGGGGAGCAAGATATAGGCTGAATCAGGCTCATTATTGGCATTTCAACATCACCAGTGCTAATCCACTGGTCTGGAAAGAAAGTCCTTGCTTGCAGCTTTCTGAACGGTCCTGCGTTCTTAAAGAGGCGAGCGTCATGCACCTTCCCTAACCAGCCCACACTGATGTTGGTGAATCATCTCCAGTGAGCCACCATTTGCATAACCATAGAACAAGTAGCCCTTTCTGTTGATGTACGCTGTGGCAAGTAGGTCTGGTGCCACAATAGGGCTATGCATGCCATCTATTGCTCAGTTCAGAATCCCCATTGCTGCAGATCCATCTGCCATGTCCTGCACATTGCTGAGAGTCACAGACTTGAGTAGCAGGAGACGATGACTTGCCCTGCACACTTGCAGGACAACAGCCTTGGCCCCCCACAGTGGATTTTCTAACTCCCAAATGATTTCTCACTGACCGGTAGCAATCCGGCATTATACGTGTGACACTGGTAAACCAGGTGCCAGCTCTTGCCAAGTCTGTCGGTGTCAGTTGAGCACTGACAGATTCATAGTTGGAAACCAGACCAGCTCACCTATGTCTTAATATTATTCAAGATAGGTGTTGAACTTGTAAGAATGTCTTTAGACTCTATGAAATGCTTGTAAATTCATGAATCTTACTGGTAATGTCTGTATCCTGCGCAACAAGGTAGAATCATAGAATCATAGAATCATAGAATATCAGGGTTGGAAGGGACCACAGAAGGTCATCTAGTCCAACCCCCTGCTCAAAGCAGGACCAATTCCCAGTTAAATCATCCCAGCCAGGGCTTTGTCAAGACCAACCTTAAAAACCTCTAAGGAAGGAGATTCTACCACCTCCCTAGGTAACGCATTCCAGTGTTTCACCACCCTCTTAGTGAAAAAGTTTTTCCTAATATCCAATCTAAACCTCCCCCACTGCAACTTGAGACCATTACTCCTCGTTCTGTCATCTGCTACCATTGAGAACAGTCTAGAGCCATCCTCTTTGGAACCCCCTTTCAGGTAGTTGAAAGCAACTATCAAATCCCCCCTCATTCTTCTCTTCTGCAGGCTAAACAATCCCAGCTCCCTCAGCCTCTCCTCATAACTCATGTGTTCCAGACCCCTAATCATTTTTGTTGCCCTTCGCTGGACTCTCTCCAATTTATCCACATCCTTCTTGAAGTGTGGGGCCCAAAACTGGACACAGTACTCCAGATGAGGCCTCACCAATGTCGAATAGAGGGGAACGATCACGTCCCTCGATCTGCTCGCTATGCCCCTACTTATACATCCCAAAATGCCATTGGCCTTCTTGGCAACAAGGGCACACTGCTGACTCATATCCAGCTTCTCGTCCACTGTCACCCCTAGGTCCTTTTCCGCAGAACTGCTGCCTAGCCATTCGGTCCCTAGTCTGTAGCTGTGCATTGGGTTCTTCCGTCCTAAGTGCAGGACCCTGCACTTATCCTTATTGAACCTCATCAGATTTCTTTTGGCCCAATCCTCCAATTTGTCTAGGTCCTTCTGTATCCTATCCCTCCCCTCCAGCGTATCTACCACTCCTCCCAGTTTAGTATCATCCGCAAATTTGCTGAGAGTGCAATCCACACCATCCTCCAGATCATTTATGAAGATATTGAACAAAACCGGCCCCAGGACCGACCCTTGGGGTACTCCACTTGATACCGGCTGCCAACTAGATATGGAGCCATTGATCACTACCCGTTGAGCCCGACAATCTAGCCAGCTTTCTACCCACCTTATAGTGCATTCATCCAGCCCATACTTCCTTAACTTGCTGACAAGAATACTGTGGGAGACCGTGTCAAAAGCTTTGCTAAAGTCAAGAAACAATACATCCACTGCTTTCCCTTCATCCACAGAACCAGTAATCTCATCATAAAAGGCGATTAGATTAGTCAGGCATGACCTTCCCTTGGTGAATCCATGCTGGCTGTTCCTGATCACTTTCCTCTCATGCAAGTGCTTCAGGATTGATTCTTTGAGGACCTGCTCCATGATTTTTCCAGGGACTGAAGTGAGGCTGACTGGCCTGTAGTTCCCAGGATCCTCCTTCTTCCCTTTTTTAAAGATTGGCACTACATTAGCCTTTTTCCAGTCATCCGGGACTTCCCCGGTTCGCCACGAGTTTTCAAAGATAATGGCCAATGGCTCTGCAATCACAGCCGCCAATTCCTTCAGCACTCTCGGATGCAACTCGTCCGGCCCCATGGACTTGTGCACGTCCAGCTTTTCTAAATAGTCCCTAACCACCTCTATCTCCACAGAGGGCTGGCCATCTCTTCCCCATTTTGTGATGCCCAGCGTAGCAGTCTGGGAGCTGACCCTGTTAGTGAATATAGGTAATAGGTAATATGTAATATTACATATAGGTAATATTACATATAGGTAATATGTAAGTTTTGCTTTATCGTTGTAAAAATGCCTACTCTGAACTTTTGAACCTAGGCAGGAAAACTGGTTCCCCCACCCATCGAGAAGAACAATCAAGACTAAGTGGGCCATTATGGAACATCACAACACATCAGGTAGTTTAATGACCCTCTTACACCCACGAAGGTGCTACGTGATAGAAAGCATGTCCCATCAGCTTGAATTCTGGCAGAGGGAAACAAAGATAGCTGACGTGAAAAATTTTCCTCTCTTTGCTGTTTGGACTCTTACAAGAGATGCAGTAAAGAAAAAAAAGCAGGGATCCCCAAGGTCAACCTGGGTTAGCAATAAAAAGACATTCAGTGCTGACAGATTACTACATCTCTGTCATCTTTTTGAATCATAGCTTGAACTCACTTGTGTATATATGTTGCCTGCTTTAACCTGAAAATAACTGTCTGATTTCTTTTCCCTAGTTAATAAATCCTTAATTTGTTTACTATTGGATTGGCTGTGAGTTTTGTCTTTGGTGTGAGATCTAAGGTACAAATTGACCTGGGGTAAGTGACTGGTCTCCTGGGACTGGGAGCAACCTGAATATTTTGTGATTTTTGTGTAAGTGACCATTTATCACTAGTCCAGCTTGCCTGGGTGGCAAGATAGACAGGAGTGCTCAAGGGGACTGTCTTTGACTCCATGGTAAGACAGATACAGTGATCCAGGAGTTCACATTTGCTACTGGGTTGGTAAACTCTAATCTTAGAACATAGAACCAGTTGGGATGTCTGCCCTGCTTCTGACAGTCTGCCCTGAGGTTGGCACTCTCAGTTGTGAGCCACTCCAGACAGTGTGACAGCACGTTTCCAAAGCGTGATCGCCATTTACTTCTCCACCGTCCATGCAGCCCTCATTTTGGTGTCCCTCCACTGGAGGGCTCAGCACACTGATCCAGGAACGTGGCCTTGGGCATCTGAAAGTTATGCAGCTAGTGCTTATCATCCCAAGCCTGCATTATGATGCCATCCCACCCATCAGTGCTAGTTTCTCGGGCCCAGAAGCGGCACTCCACCATTAGCAGCTGCTCTGTGAAAGCCACCAACAATCTTGAACTGGTTCTTGCTCTATCCCACAGCAATCCGTCCTCCAGGAAATCATTATATGCCTTACAGCTCTTCTTGTGACTCTGCAAAATGCCAGAGGATCATGTGTCCTGTGCTTGCAACACTCATGACAACAGTGCAGAGTTGTGCAGGCTCCATGCTTCTGTCAAAGGTGGCGGACAGCGAGGAGGGTCATGCAGGCTCATGGGAATTTTAAAAGAGGGACAAATATTATGTGATATAGATGACATTAGGAGATGGAGACAGTTGCATGTCGGGAAGTTGGCCCCATGCTCCCAGTTACCCCTATGCAACTCATTGCCCCACCATGCATTGTGAAAACTTCTCTGAATGGTGGCAAGTTGCACACTGAAATGCCTGCCCATGGTGCACGACACCATGCATAGAAACAAGCTCTCCTGGTGAGTAGGCGCAGTGCCGATGCAAGAAGCTAAGTAGGCATGCGCACAAGCGATATACTTACTGCTGCAATTTTAAGTTGATGTAACTTGTGGTGGCAAAAGTTTGTAGTGTAGACATGCCCCCAGTTAACAGATCTGCTCCTTGGGCCAGCTTTGCTCTTCCACTGCAGCAACTTATGAGCCTGAAAACCCAGAGCTGCTGACTCTGCCCCGTTCAAGGAGTAGAAGATGCTGTTTTGCTGATTGTGATCCATCCCCTATCATCCAGTCCTACATTCTGGCAGTCAAAGGTTTAGGGACACCCAGAGCATGGGTTTGCGTCCCTGACCATCATAGAACCGTAAGGTTAGAAGGGACCACCAGGGTCATCTAGTCTAACCCCCTGCCAAGATGCAGGATTTGTTGTGTGTAAACCATCCAAGACAGATGGCTCTCCAGCCTCCTTTTGGAAACCTACAGTGAAGGAGCATCCATGACCTCCCTAGGCAGTCTGTTCAAATGTCCTACTGTTCTTACAGTAAGGAAGTTTTTCCTGAGATTTAATCTAAATCTGCTATGCTGTAGTTTGGACCCACTGCCTCTTGTCCTGCCCTCTGTGGCAAAAGAGAACAATTTTTTCCATCTTTTTTATGGCAGCCTTTCACGTATTTGAAAATTGCTATCATGTCCCCCCTTAATCTCCTCCTTTCCAAACTAAACATACCCAGTTCCTTCAGCCTTTGCTCATATGGCTTGCATTTCATCCCTTTGATCATCTTTGTCTCTCGCCTCTGGAGTGACTCCAAAATTTCTTTTTTGAGTAGTAACAGCTAATTTTGAGCCCGTCATTTTGTTTGTGTAGCTAGTATTATGTTTTCCAATGTTCATTGCTTTGCATTTAACAACATTGAATTTCATCTGCCATTTTGTTGCCCCATCACCCAGTTTTGTGAGATCCCCAGTCTACTTTGGACTTAACTATCTTCAGTAATTTTGTATCATCTGCAGACTTTGCCACTTCTCTGTTTACTCCTTTTTCCAGATCATTCAGGAATATTTACTCCCACTGCCTATACCCTCTGCAGGTGGCTGGGGAGCCTCTGCTCCGCCTGGTCTGTCCCTTTGCAGGCACAGTCTGCGCTCCCCACCTAACTCAGGTGTACGGCTCCCAGTAGCACAGTGTCTGAGTGCCTCACAACCTGTGAGGCGGGGATGTGCTACTATCCCTTGTTTAAGTAGCTGGAGAACTGAGACACAGAGTGACTAAGTGACTGGCCCAAGGTCACATGGGAAGTCTGTGGCAGAGCACACATGGCCTGGGTCTCCCAAATCGTAGGCTAGTGTCCTACTCACTGGACCATCCTTTCTGTCCTGTTCCAGGGCCTTTTGGCTGTGAGAAAGCCATGATTACCCCCCTTTTTAGCCATGTCAGAAAAGCAGCCTTCACAATGCTTGGTGTGTGGGGTATTATTATTGGACTTTGCCAGTACGATCTGAAGCTGATACCAGTGGTTGACATTCTTGAATGTACAGCCATTAGGCCTCAGTAATGGATATGCATTTACAAAAGGATGTAGCTCCTCATTGCTATTTACTCATACTGCAGTCGTAGCAAGAGCCCAGGGCCCCACTGTTTTGGAATGCTGCACATACACATAGCAAGGAAGCCCCTGCCCAGAGAAGCTTACAAGCTAAATACGTAAGACAGACACAGAGAGAGAGAGAGAGCGGGAGAAAGGAAGCATTATTAGTCTTATTTTACAGATGAGGTGCAGAGAGACTGATTTGCCCAAGGACACATAAGACAACTGTAGCAGAAGCAGGAATTGAACTCAGAGCTTTAGTCTCCCTGCCTGCTGTTTGAACCACAAGAGCACCGGGATGTTGAAGGCTAAGCTGAGACCTTGTTAGGCTGCCCGAGTCTCTTGAGTCTGGCATTCTCTCCAGACCAGCAAAAAGAAAAGGAGTACTTGTGGCACCTTAGAGACTAACAAATTTATTTGAGCATAAGCTTTTGTGAGCTACAGCTCACTTCATTGGATGCATTCAGTGGAAAATACAGTGGGGAGATTTATATACACAGAGAACATGAAACAATGGGTGTTCCATACACACTATAAGGAGAGTGGTCAGGTAAGGTGAGCTATTACCAGCAGGAGAGTGGGTGTTTGTGTAAGCTTTCTGGCCTGCTGGGATCCTGTCATGGCTGGGAGATATTGCTGAGAGTCCCATCCTTCATACCTAAGGGTAAAGCTCATCTGTGCTGGCGACAGATCCTTCTCTGGGTGCCAGTTTGACTCTGTGGAATGAATTCCTTGAGGAACCAAGGAGCATCAGATCCCTCCCGGCTTTCCACTCTTCTCTGACCTCGCCCTCCCTAACATAAACACATAGCAACAGACATGGTTGTATTTAACCTTGTACCCCCCAAACACATGACCAAAACAAGACATCTCACTGCACACACTTCTCCCTGTGGAGACAGGAGGAGCGAATCAACAGCATGTGACAGATGTGTTGTCATGTTGCGTAACGTGCTGCTGGAAGGCGCTCAGATCACTGCTGTGCGGAGCACAGTATAAAAACCCACATAGAACAGAAAAGTTAAGTGGATGAGGCACTGGACTTGAGCTTGAGAAGACCGGGGTTCACTTCCTAGATCTGACACAGGAATGCTGTGTGACCTCAGGCAAGTCACTTAATTTACCCTGTCCTCCCATCTTCGAAACAGGAATAACACAATACGTGTGGTAGGAAAGTAAGGATAAGATCCATTCACGATTATGAGACGCACCGAAAATATACAGGCGCAGGCTGTATAAGTACCTAGCTGCAGAGAATCTCTCTGGTGCTCACTTTTGAGAACGAAGAAGATTTAGCTGAACATTTTAGAACCTTGAGATTGAGATCAAATTCCAACTCCGGAAAGTGGCATGAGTTCATGTTTTTAGTTTTTTTATTTTTCTCCAGACCACTTGGCCCACCCCTAATCAACGCTGTCGTCTACACAGTTGCATCATACGCTTTCGAACAAACCCTCCTTCTTGAACACACAGGGTCATGTCTCTCGGGTTTAGCTTGCCATTGCCAATTTATTGCTAAGCACAAAAATGCCTTAGAGCTCCGTGAGCTGTGCAAGGAACGTGATCTCAGCGCGCCAAAGAATGAAAGCATTGTGTGGGCAAGGGAAACAAGGGCAGGGACGAGCCAAGATTAATAAAGGATGATTCGCTGTGGCAGTTACAGAGGGAAACGTTAAAAGGAGCCACTTAAACGTATTACAACTATAGTACTAGCCCTTGCTGCTTTTGGGCTCCATGGGGAGGGTTAATAAAGAGTTGATCAGTAATTTCAGCGCAATGAGTAAGGCAGGATGCAAATAAGAAATTGGAAGAGGCCATCACAGGAGGAAAATTCTGGAGCGATTGTAGAAAAGTGTCGTGTAGTAGAGATAGTTGGGAATGGAAGCTGTTTGGTCCAGTGCATAAGAGACCGGCGGGGGATTCAGACCAACATTCTGTTCCTGGTTCTATCCCCAACCTACTGTGTGACCTTAGGCAAGTCGCCTGACTTCTCAGCGCCTCCCAACCTTCATCTGTGCTCTCTCTTTCTAATCCTAGCTCTTCTGGGCAGGGACTATCCCTTCCTATTTGTTTGTACAGTGCCAGCCACAAGGAGGCTTTGAGCTTGGAAGGGACCTTAAGCACTAGCATAATATGGTAACAAATAATAATAAATCTTATTCCAGGAATTCACAGCTCATCTACCACACTATATGAATGGCTCACTTAGCATGAAACTTACCATGTTCAGAAAGGTAGTACATAGGTCTGGGGTTGGCTCATTGCACCAGGGTGAATTCTACCCTTAAACAAAGGCAGAAGTCAGCTCAAGCTTCAAAATTCAGATCTGCTAGGTCAAATGGCAGGCCATGTGGAAAAAGAGGCATTTGTTAAATTCTACAGCCACAAGCCAGTTCTTTCTTATTGTTTCCAGGTGCTTCACTTGTCTGTATTGCAGTATCTTGTCTTATATTTAGAGTGTAAGCTCTAATGGGCAGGGGCCAGCTCTGTGTCATCTTTTTGTTGACAGTCTAGCACAATGTAGCTGGGGCCTTTAGGCACCAGAGCAGCACTGGGAAGGCCTTGCGGGGCTATAGCCATCCTGAAATTTGCCTTAGCCCTCCCATAGCCACCCCTCCCAGTGTAAAGGTCAACAGCTTTTCCCCTGAGGTGCCCATGGATCTATACATTTTGTTGGTATTTAAATAGGAAACAAAACATTTAAAAAAATCTCAAATAAAGGTCTGGGTTGTGCTGGCCCCTTTGTGAATCTGGAAGGGGACATGCCCAGTGCTCACTGCAGGATAGGGCTTAGCAGATAAGACTGTGCAGGTAAGAGCAGAGAGTGGAGGAACAATAATAATAGGGTGTTTCAGAGATGGTAGACTGCTTGCATTGTTCCTAGCAGTATGAAGTCAATCAGCAGCAGGAATCACAATGCCCCGCTGCTATCAGACAGCCGTGTTCTGTATGCAGCATGGCACAAGAGAGTTTTAAGAAGGGATAAGAAGGAGAAGGTGGATTTTAATGGGGCATTTTTCCCAGGGTAATGGAGCTACATTTCCGAGGGATGCAGTTCATGTATTGTCTTATGGGTGTGCTCGTTACAGGCGAGTAGTTATATTGTTTGTGTTAATTCTATTCACTCTTATTCCCAAAAATATTCACCAGTGCTAGGTAACTCTTATCCAACACAAGGACATTACAAGAAATTCTATAACTATAGAAGAGCAAATATATATATATTTAGGGCTGCATTAGCGGAAAGAACAAGTGGGGCATTGCTAAGAGCACAACTGCCATGACGGATTAGACCCAGAATCCATCGAGTTGCTGTTGCTGACAGTGGCTAGTACCAGATACTTCAGAGGGAGGTGTAAGAGCCCCACAGTACGTGGATGTCAGATAATCTGACCCCTGTATGGGTCTCAAAGGGTATGTCTATAGTGCAATAAAAGACCCACTGCATGGCTGCGGCTGGCCTGGTTCAGCTGACTCAGACTTGGGCTGCAGGGCTAAAAGTTGCAGTGTAAACATTCAGACTAGTGCTGGAGCCCGGGCTCTGAACCCTGCAAGGGGTCTGGGTCTCAGAGGCCCAGGCTCCAGCCCTCGCCAGAACATCTACATTGCAAATTTTAGCTCCACACTCCAAGCCCAGCAGGCCCAAGTCAGTTGACCCAGACTCAGTGCCGTGGGTTGCTTATTGCAGTGTAGACGTATAGTTAGAGATTGGCTTAAGCCCTGCACCAACATACCCCTTCCAAAATTTGTTGTCATTAATGACAACTCTGGATATTCGTGATAGCTATATAAAGAGCCAATCCCCCTTTGAATCTTGCTGAGGTCTTGGCTTACAGGAACATGCCCTGTCTTCACCATACGAGGAAACATAACAGATACCTGCCTTTTGGAAGGGGCGGGAAATGCAGCCAGCAGCTGCCAGTTGCAAAATGGCTGCTTGTGGGCCACAGCTACTTGGCAGATGCTCCTATGGAAAGTTGTTGTTTCGGTGTGATGCCTGTCATTGCGATACAATGGCAGTATCTAATCGGGCTGGAGGTCTGCGTTTTCAGAGCGGCTGAGTTCCTGCCATTCCAGTTGGCTGGCTTCAATGCCCTCAGATAGTGTGGTGAGGAGACCGAGCTGGGAGAGTGGGTGCCAGGCCCATCTGAACACCAGGCCACTTAGGTTGTTAAATAGGGTATTTAAACCCTCCTGCAGGTGTCCCGACTTTTTCTTAAAAATGGGCAAATTGTCCCTGTCAAGGTTCCTCCCCCACTCTGAACTCTAGGGTACAGATGTGGGGACCTGCATGAAAAACCTCCTAAGCTTATCTTTACCAGCTTAGGTCAAAACTTCCCCAAGGTACAAAATATTACACCCGTTATCCTTGGAATGGCCGCTACCACCACCAAACTAATACTGGTTACTGGGGAAGAGCTGTTTGGACGCGTCTTTCCCCCCAAAATACTTCCCAAAACCTTGCACCCCACTTCCTGGACAAGGTTTGGTAAAAAGCCTCACCAATTTGCATAGGTGACCACAGACCCAAACCCTTGGATCTGAGAACAATGAAAAAGCATTCAGTTTTTTACAAGAAGACTTTTAATAAAAAATAGCAGTAAATAGAAATAAAGAAATCCCCCCTGTAAAATCAGGATGGTAGATACCTTACAGGGTAATTAGATTCCAAAACATAGAGAACCCCTCTAGGCAAAACCTTAAGTTACAAAAAAGATACACAGACAGAAATAGTTATTCTATTCAGCACAATTCTTTTCTCAGCCATTTAAAGAAATCATAATCTAACACATACCTAGCTAGATTACTTACTAAAAGTTCTAAGACTCCATTCCTGTTCTGTCCCTGGCAAGAGCAGCACACAGACAGACACAGACCCTCTGTTTCTCTCCCTCCTCCCAGCTTTTGAAAGTATCTTGTCTCCTCATTGGTCATTTTGGTCAGGTGCCAGCGAGGTTACCTTTAGCTTCTTAACCCTTTACAGGTGAGAGGAGCTTTCCCCTGGCCAGGAGGGATTTCAAAGGGGTTTACCCTTCCCTTTATATTTATGACAGTCCCATATTTTCTGTCTCCCCCCACACCAGTACTGGCGGGTCTTTCTGCTGGCCTGAGCCCTGCTCACCAGCCACCCTTCCACCAGCGATGAGTGGGGGGGTCCAGTGGCTGATGGTGGGGGTGGGGGTGCAAGGCTGGTGGCGGGGCGAAGATGCAGCGTGCAGAGCTGGCCGCTCCCCCTGCTGGTCCACCAGCACAGCCCCCGCTACGTGCCGGTTCTCAGCCAGCAGGACCCCACCCCTCATTCCGTTTCTGGCCGGCACTGGCTGCGAGCTGCGGTGGCTGGTGAATGTGGGCAGGTGCCAGGTGGCGGCTGGTTACCTGTGGGCTCTGCTGCCCACCCATCAGCCCTTTACATGCTCCCCCTCTCGCTGTCCTCTCCCTGCTTTGCCCCTTCACCCCCACAGCGCTGCTGCTCCTCCATGTCCCCCGTGGTGGGGCGCGTCCCACTCCCAGTGCTGTGTGGAGAACCAGCCCCTGGTTGGCGCGCTCAGCTCACCAACAGCCTGGCCGGCAGGCTCCTTCCTTCCCCTGCTGCCTCTGCCTGGGCCAGAGCCCCAGGAAAGCCCAAGACCCTGTGGCCTGGGGTGCTGGCCAGGAGGAGCCAAAGCCCTGCACAGCACTGGCATGGGGAAGCTTCTCTGCCCTTCAGCCAAGCTCTGGAGTGGTGGTGGTGGGGCGGGGGAGAAGCGACTTCCAGCCCGTTCATGCCCCGAACCTGCAGGCTCCACAGCAGGCAGGGGCTTAGCACCCTCTTCACCCACCCCTGCAGCCCTGGGTCCTGCCCCCAGGGAGCGCAGGGCTGCTCCGTCCCCTAAGTACCCTCCCCTGCTGAGCCACCTCTCTGGCCGGGTTTGCTGAAGCCCCTGCAGTCAGGTTCCCTGGGCCCTGGTGCACAGTGCATCCTTAGGGCTTAACCCCTTCCTGCCCGTGCTGAAGCCAGGGGACAGGAGGCAGCTGGGTTATGTCCATGGCCAGTCAACTTGATGTTAATTTGAACGTTTGTACTACATAGCTCTGACTGATTGCCATTGAACTCGCTTGAATACGAGTAAATTGACCAGGTGTCCCATGTTCAGCATAGGGAAATATGGTCACCCTCTTGTTAAATCTAGATTTAGGTGCCCGACTTCAGGAAATCCTGGGCTAAATGGACCTGGCAAAGCCGGGTTGGTTTAACAGGCTTTGATACAAACAGCGCTGAACTTGGCTTAGCGAGGTGCGCTACCCACTCTGCGTCAGATAGAACATCTGTGAAGAAGAGCCCGAGTCACTCGTAATGGCACCCGCATTGGACGGCATCTCGTTCAACGCACTGGGGTTTGAGCCAGGGACCGAGAGCTGAAAAAGCACCTACGGCTACAGCTTGAGCTAAAGAGCTCCCTGGTGCGGCTGCAGCAGACTCACGTGCTCTTGGACTAAGCACATAATTATTTCAGGCTAAATGTCCCAGCACCACCTGTGTGGTCATGGCATTACAGCCACTCCATTCTGAGAGCAAACACGAAGGAGGCATCGGTGTATTTCCAGAGGTGACACAAGGAAACAGCTGGTCTAACACAGGCTGAAGAAATGGCCCTTCTTCAAATTAGATTTCTGATCCATTCGAAGACCAGCTTTTCTAGTCTCCTCTCTCCCCCATCGGATCAAGATATTCATCTGTGAGAAAAATAACTTAAGGGACATTTTCTTGTTCAGGATTTGAATCCCTCAGCTTAGGACTTGAATTCCTGCTGTTATCAGTTTTATTAATATTTTACATAGCACTTTACAGTGGGGTTTTTCCAGCTGGATTTTGTGCTGGCTCGACAACCGTGGAAACTGGAGTTTTCTGTTAATCCACAGAACAGGGTACAGCAGCAACATAAATTTCCCCCATGCTGGGGATGGGCAGGTGTGGGCTCCATCCCAAGTCTCAGGGGAGAAGCCATTGAACCCAGGGCTCAAGTAAAGTTGGGGGACAACAAATGATAAAACCGAGAGGGGAGTGAGGGTCACAGGGTCAAAAGCAGGGAGCCAGAGGGGGACACCGAGTGAGAACACCGAACAGCGCCCACTGCTCCTCGAAGGCATCCAGGGAGCCAGTGAATGCGGCCTGCAGGAACTCTGCCTGGCTACATGACCTAAGAGAGGATCCGAAATAGGCCCCACAGTCGCAGAGCACCTCCCTGTCCAGCATCCTCCTCCTGGGATGGTGGATGGCCACCTTGGCCAGTGCCAAGAGGAGGTTGACCAGGAGGTCTTGTGATTTCGTGGGGCCACGGATGGGGTGTGCATAGAGCAAGAGATGTGGGGAGAAGAGCAGCCAGAACTTGAGGAGAGGTTTTGGAGGAGCCGGAATAAGGGCTGCCACCTGGTGCCCTCAAGGTAAATGTGCGCCAGGATCTTCATCAAGCCACAGTAGGGGCAAGGGTCCGGGGGGGAGGGGCGGAGTGTGAACTGTGCCAGGTACACACACGTGCTCATGGCTCCTTGAAGGAGCTGCCAACTAATATACCTGGTGGGCCGCAGGACCAAGGTGGAATACAGACTGGCTCACCAGGGCTTCTCACCCTTCACATACGGTAGAAGGTCCCGTCACTTGGTGTCAGGGTGGGACACAAGGAGAGGAAGTGAAAGGTATGGAGCAAGAGCGTGTACAGCTGTGTCCTAGGCGCAGTGTGGAAACAAACCCACTGTAGGTCATGCAGCCAGCTTGGGTTGCGCAGAAAGGGGGGTTGGGGGCAGGCTCACAGGGCTGGAGCCCAATGACAAGGTCCAGAGGGCCAGGGGTGAGTGGGGAGCACCCTCGCACAGGACCCACTCGAGGCACAACACTCTGGTCACTGCAGCTCTAATTAGACCCTACCTCATTAAGAAGAGCTGTGCCTAATTGATGGGCTGAAGAGAACTAAGAGGCTAATTAGGCGGGTGATACAAAAGGCACAGGAAGAAAGTGGGGCGGGAGGGGGCAGAAAGAAAGAGCAATTGCTCTTTCCTGCTTGTCCCAGGAGCTGAGGGCTCCCTGGGACTGTAGGTGTGTGAAGGCTGTATAGCATATAAGGCTGGTGGAAACTCAGAATGTAAATAAACTGCATGGGGCATTTTACCAGCCAAAAGGTCTTGGAGCTGTCTGTGAACTTGAGCAGTGGCAAGAGCAAGCAGGTCCTGCCACGCTGCCCTAAGATTTTAAAATCTAACTAAAGACATGAGACGTCAGGAATTATTACTTTCCTTCTACAGATGGGCAACTGAGGGGCAGAGAGATTGAACCATTTGCCCAACATCACACCGGAAGTGTGTGTCAGAGCCAACAACTAAACACACGTGTGGCAGCGTACGCCCACTGGGTCCCAGCCCTGGGTCCTATCCGTGGCGGAGTGGTCCACCACTGGGTCAGCAGGGAATCCAGCTGCAACACGCTGACCTTACCCGAGTGGGAAATACCATTCACTCCACCTCCCTGGGCCACTTCCTACCGTGCTTCCTGAAGCTGTTGTCCATATGATGTCGGGATCTCTAGGCTCCTAGGTGCAGGTAACTCCCTGGGACTCCGGCTCCAGCTGGTCAGCTGCAGGCAACAGGTCTCCGGTCTGGGTCTTGGGATCTCCGGCTCCAGCAGGCAAGGGCTGTAATGGCTCCTGGGCTACAGCCTCCACCAAGTGTCCTTCCTCCTGGGTGGTCAGCCTAGACCAGCGGTTCTCAATTTAGTTATCATTGTGTTACCTGGGCCACCGGTTGAGAACCACAGCGCACCCTGCCCAACCCTCCCCACAGACCCCTATGCCCAGTGACCCCCGCCCAGAGACTCCACCACAGAGTGGGGCCAGGAGTGGAGCCCTGGGCAGGGGGCTGGGCGGCAGGGACCCCAGACCCTGCTGTGCAGGACTGGGTGGCAGCCCCAGCCCTGAACTGACAGGACAGCCAGGCAGCAGCCTGGACCCCAACCCCACGGGGCTGGCCAGTAGCCCCGATGCTGACCCCAGACCCTCACCCTGTGGTGCAGCCCCCAGATCCCGGACTCTGCAGGACCGGTCAGCAGCCTCAGACCCTGGACCCTGCAGGGCTGGGTGGCAGCCCAGACCCTGGAGTCTGTGGGGCCGGCAGCAGCTGCAGACCCCAGACCCTGGACTTTGCGGGTCCTGGTGGCAGCCCCAGAGCCAGGATTTTGCAGGGCTGGGCGGCAGCGCTGGATCCCAGACTCTGCGGGGCCGAGCGGTAGCCCCGGAACCTGGACCTCATGGAGCCGGGCAGCAGCCCCAGGCTCTCACCACGCAGGGCCAACTGGCAGTCCTGACCCTAACCCCACCACACCAGGCCAGGCCGTGCAGCTCGGACCCCGCCGCGCTGGGTGGCCAGGGACCTGGCAGCCCGGACCATGCGTATGGCCCAGTGGCCTTTAGCACACAGCTGGGCTGCAGTTGTGTGCTAACTGGGCTGCATACGGCCCACGGGCTGAGAACCACTGGCCTAGACTGAGCTGGGCTGCTGTCCTTTATACTAGCACAGCAGTTGGAGCATGCCCAGCACCGTCTGAGAGGTGGGATTTCCTTCGCCCACAGTGTGAGGTTAACTCTTTCTCGCCTAGTGCAGGGTATGCACACCCCGTCGCGACAGGTTTCCCGAACCCTAGTTAGGTGCCTTAACCACAACACCATCCTTCCTGGTCTTGGTACGCCCACAGTCATGCCACAGTGGGTTACATCTGTTGGCAGATATTTCAGATGTGGGTGCTTTGACACAGGGGTATGTGTGTGGCTTGGCTATGGTAAGTAATATTGAGGGCAGTGTATTAGTCATGCTTTATCAAAGCTATACGTATTTAACTTCCTAATGTTATGCTAGCCACAGTGTTTATTAGGACGGAGAGTCACTGAATTGAAGAGGTTTGAAGGATTTCCTTTTAAACTCCAGTACTGTTTAACAAATGCCCCTCGAAGTGGGATTATTGTAACCCCATCTCTTGCCTAAATGGTAGTTTAAATTTCGACTTCATTTTCAATAAATCCTGTTCTACTAGGCTGCAATTTCTCCAGTATTTGGTTTCCAAGAAAATATTTGTGTAGTACATAGCAACAAGAGGTTATTCTCTTTTATTTAGAGAATGGCCCAAACCATTACATAGGTCCAAATACCCCTCAGACTTTGAAGGTGTTTGTAGTCCTATCCAAGATTCAATTTTTGCACATGGCCTCTTTCTTTATAATGGCCTCAACCCAAAAGCCAGATCCAAACCCTGTAAAATTTTGGCTTGTTCAATATTTTGATCCAGATCCAAGTTTGCAACATGATTCCCTCTGTTTTTTACTGTGACTATTTCTTAACTCTTTCACACGGCATCTCTACCAGACCCAAACATATGTGGGCTTACTCAACACTTTCAGTGGGACTACTCTCATGAGTATGAAGAACAGGATTACATCTATTAGGTCGTCTCAGGTCTATTACAGGCAGCTGGGAAGCTATGCAGCATATGCATAAATACAGACTCCGGGGATGCCATTCTTTTTCTCACCCAAGACTCCCCAAACCACTGACTTTTATTTCTTCTGGGTGTCCATAGCCGTGAATCCATTGCTTTGTTTCAGCTAAAAAGATCAAACATGCTGGAATACATTATCCAAATTTATGCAAATTTATTCCATGCATTTTAAAAGTTTTGCTCACGGGTTTGTTGTTTTTCCAAAATTACACAATAAAACTTTAATGATCCTCTGTATATATTTTATTATAGATATTGTAGGAGATGTATGCTGCTTTAGAGTTAGTGTACGAGTACACTCGACATCTAATTGCTGCAGAGGTTTGTGTTACCCCCTCGAAACACTGCTCACCCTGGGACAACAACTGGTGATGGTAGGCTTTTATCCTTTATGCAGTCTGACCACTAAAGGGAGATATGACACACTTGGTCTGTATGTGACACTGAAGCTTGAGAAAAGTTGATATAAACAAGATACTGAGCTCAGTGCCACCAGAGAAAAACTGGAGTAACTCCACGGACCAGTTAGAGGCAGCTGGATTCATAAAGAAGACATGACAGCAATGGAAGAGTTATGACAGGCAAGGGTGAGTTACATAAAATTATTTATTTCTCTACATCTGGAATTCAAATTTCTGTTAAAATTAGAAACAGGTCTGTTCTGGAAACCCTGATCCAAACTTGCCCAGTTTTTACATCTGGCATTAACTTTAGGGCTTTGGCCTGTCTCTGTGATGAGCTGAAGTGAAACACCAAATAAGAACACCCACAAAATCTGGGAACCTGGAGGTTCCAGTCTGAATCCAGGTCTGAACTTTGCTACTCAGGCCTCTCACTTCTGGACATGCTTCCATAGCTGTGTGCTACAGAACAGAGGGTTCTTCACCTCTCCCCAAGTATGTCATGATAGAAAGTACATTGTGACAACTTGGGGGTTCAGTTCAGACCAGCAGAGAGGTTGTGTCATCCCCTGCCCTACAACCCTGGGTGCCTTAAATGCTCTGCTGCTGTGGCTCACAGCCCGGACACCAACAGCCAGCAGACAAGTGTGCAGTTCCCTAAGAGCATGTCTACACTCCTATGTAAGCCCAGGGTCAGTGGGACTCGAGACAGCTGACCTGTGTTAGGGAACCCTGGGCTCGAGCACCTACATCGTATTTTAACCCTACGTAAAGACTTTCCTAAGTCATGCTCGAAACTAGGGCTCTGGCATCCACACTGCAATGAGCAGACCTGAGTCAAAGTAACCATATCCCAGAATCCCTAGTGCCTTCCCCCCCCGACATGTGGCTGCTCTAGCCCTAGGACCATGGTGCACTGTGAGAAAACTTTACTGCCTGCCCTGCACATTGCAGGAAGTTTGAAGCAGCTCGCTTTGCAAAAGGTTTGATCGGTTCATTCTCCATTGCAAACCCAGGAGGCTCTGTGATGGTGTGCTTGCAGACCGGTGATCAGAAGAGATTGGGTTCATGCTGACCTGAGCTTCTGCCATCCGCAATGGAGGGATGGCTTCCATTTTCAATAGAGTGGTTTGCAGATTACTGGGACAGAGAGGACTAAGAAAGTTGGCCATGGAATTGTGGGTTACTTCCAGCTGACTTCCAGGACCCGAGTGAAGGGAGGCTGCATCTATACCACAAAGCAGAGACCCTGGGTCCTGGCTTAACCTGAGCTCAGACCCTCCAGCCCTGCAGGGTCCTGGGACTCTGGGTCCAGGCCCTGGATTAGTGCAACTGTAGCGTAGATGCAAGGGGGGGTTAGGCTTGAGCCCAGACTCAAGCACAGGCTTGTGTTGCAGAGTAGACATACTCAAAGTGTCTGTGTGCTGTGCAGCCCTGGTTTATCACTCTGACCCCAGCAGCCTGCCTACAACTCAACAGCCCTACCCTTTCTCCACCAGCCTTGGTTACTACTTTCAGAGTGACCCCCAACTCCAGCCCAGTCCTGAATTTCCCCCAAACTGCCTGCCCTGAAGGATCCAGCCCTCTCCTGGAACACTCTGAGAAATAATAAGTTTCATTGCTCCTTTAAAGAGAGCACGGCTTATTACTTTAATTGGTGTTAACAGTCACTTCAACTGCAACACAGCACTGGCTTGGTTTAGGTGAAAAGTAAAACAAGTTTATTTAATCAGAGAGATTTTAGGTGAGTTCAAGTACAAGGGATAAAGACAAAAAGGTTACAAGCAAATAAGAGTAAAATACACTTTCTAGGGGCTAAGACATAACACAACAAGCTACAGCCTGGGTTCAAGGTAGATTCCTCACCAGTCTTTTTCTTTCCAGCCATGGCCAACTTTCTCTCAGTCAGGACCTTCCACAGAAGTACAAGGTGCTAGTTTCCCTTGTCTTCCTAGGTGAAACATCTTTACCCACACAGGTTGTTCACTTATATTTAGTTCCCAGAGACTTCAACCCCCTTGGTTGAAGGACCCATCTTTCTCAGTTTGCAACTGCTCTGGCCCCTTGTGTCTGTCCAGTGATGGATGCCAAGATGGCTTCTTTTCTCTCCCCATATCTTCCCAAACTCACTGTTCTGTCCCCAGACCCAGGATGGCCTCATGCTGTTTTTCCCTTCCTGTGGGCTTCCCATCTTCCTGCTGATTCAAATGTAAACATGGCTTCCGTAATTTTTGGTCACACCTTGCTTAATTTCACTGGAGACAGGTGGAGAGCTGCCTTCCCTCATGTCTGGGAGATAGCCTGTTTCTCCCTTTGTTTGATCTCAGACTTTAAAGCATAGTATCAGTGAGCATCCATAATTCCTAATAGTGTTAATACAGACATTTCACAATGATATTAATCACCAGTATGTCATTAGCTTTCATGAAAGACCTCACATAATACATTTTGTAACACAGTAATATTGAATTCAGTCAGTTGATTTAATTACTTATCATTTGAGGTTCACACCCCCTCCTTAGGGTGAACAGATAGCAAGTGTGAAAAATTGGGACAGTGGGGTAATAGGTGCCTATGTAAGAAAAAGCCCCAAATATCGGGACTGTCCCTATAAAATTGGGACATATGGTCACCCTACCCCTCCCTGTCTTTATAATCCAGTAAGCCATTGAAATATATTCTCAGATAAAGTTCTTTTTCTCCTTCTGGGAAGAGACACCATGCGGTTTGGTGAAGATTTCATGCTGGGTCCTCTCCCACTGGTGTAGTTGAGACATTTGCTCCTCCCCTTGTTAGCTTGATGGCTTTGTTTACCTTTTATGAAAATGTACTTTCATTGTCGCTGCCTGGTGACCAGTCTGGTCAGACAAACAAATTACCTTAATGCCCAGTGAGGTATCAGTTTTCCAGTGATATATTGCATGCCACCTTTTGAGTATGTTTCATGACAATGGTGTGAGTTAGGTGTAGTGAGCATGACAAAAGTTGCTGACACAAGCTAGTGAATAACAAATGGGCCTCTGTGTCATGTACACATTTCACCCCGCAAAGATCTCAAAGTGCTTTATCAACCATATATATATATATATATATAGAGAGAGAGATAATTTTCCTACCATAGGAGTAAAGTCACCTCTGAGACGAAACTCAGCAACTGTCTCAGATGTGCGGCAACTCTACATAACAGGCTAGCACAGGGAATGAAGAAAAGTAGCCCATTAAAGCTATAAGGAGAGATTTTTAAGGCAGGAAGATTTGCCTGGACACAATTACCTTTGTTATGAAAAGTTCCAGGAGACTTTTACCAAAAAGTGATCCAAAACTTAATTTACATCACCTCTGATGTACATACAGCAGTGCAGAGCTCATCCAGTTCCATCCTTGCTATGAAGACGTAGCATTGGTTCAGACTAAACCAAAGGAACAAATACTACTGAATCACCAACACCAATTCTTGCAGCATCCAGGGTTTTTCATAGAGCCCCAGGACTGACCAGGCCTGATTCTGCTTAAGTGTCTCAGATCTGAGATCACACCCTATGCTGCTATGGCCACATGGTCAGCATGGAATTCCCCCCCACACGCACACACACACTTATATTTTACTGAAATCCAAACGACAAACTGCAGAGAAATTTAGTTCTGGATATCAGGGTTGCAACATAATGGACCTGCTTCTCATTTGCACCGAGGCCTCTTTACACCACTCGAAGTGTAAATGGGTCTCAAAGTGGGCATAAATGTAAGAGTCCTTTATTGCCACAGTGGTGGAAAGAGGCCTCTGTGTAAATGAGAATCAGGCCCATTATGAAATTCTTCCCCACGAACAGTTATGCCTGAAGTCAGCTCATTCTTTGGATCTAGGAGTGTCCTGGTTATTCTCAGAACAGTTTGCCTGGCAGCATGGAACAAACATTCCTTGTTAACGCAGAGCCATCCTTCAAATCTACACTGTGAACAGAGACACACCCCAGCTGTGGAGTTCAGATCTAGATTGGAACATCCTGAGAGCTCAAGAGGCAGCTCAGATCTGGGGCTTTGGTCTGGCCTCGTCTCTTATGGTCAAGCTTAAACTGGTGCCAACAGAATGCTTTGTATTTCCTGCTGGGAACGCCTTCCACTTCAGTGCCAATGCCACAAAATTATTTGTTTTTCTCTGTTTATCTTTTTATGTCAGCTGATGAAATAGTAGGGATTGGGTTTCCCACACTGGAATGAATGTTTATAATAAGCCAGTTCCAGCTAAACAAAATCCAGAGGATATGGGTATATTTTATAAGAGCTCAGGAATAAGAATGATAAGAATGACACACATAATTCTTCCAAGAGAACATTCCCCTTTGGCTATAGAGTACTAGTTATCTTTCATTTTCAGTTACAGGGTGAGCAAACGACTGTGTACAATAGTGTACACCCAGCAGTCAAAATACAGCAAGAGAAAAGGGATACACAAATTATTTTCCATTAATCTTTTCCATGATCATTTCAGCTTGACTCCATCCATCTTGTGTTGTTGTAGCCTGAAGAAGAGCTCTGTATAATTCAAAAGCTTGTCTCTTTTACTGACAGAAGTTGGTCCAATAAAAGCTATAACCTCTCCCACCTTGTGTCTACATCCATCTTAGGTACTCCTCTAGCTCCCACTATGACAGTATCTGAGCACCTCACAAATGTTAATGTATTTATCCTCACAACACCCCTCTGTTGTCTGCATGTGTGTGTTCTCAGCAGGCTTCGATCCATAGGCACCAACTTCCTCTCTACCTGGGGGATGCTCGACCCCCTCCTCCGCCTCAGGCCCACCCCAACTCCATCTCTTCCTCCACCCCTGCCCTGCCTCTTCCTGCCCCGCCCCCACTCCACCCCTTCCCCCAAGGGCCCACCCCGCCTCGTCCCACCTCCTCCACCCCTGCCCTGCCCTGCCGGCACTCTACCCCTTCCCGCAAGGCCCCACCCCACCTCTTCCCGCCCCTGCTCCACCTCCAGCCCCACCCCCACTCCAAACCTTCTCCCGAGGGCCCACCCCCGCCCACCCCCACTGCTCCTCCTCCCTCCCAGTGCCTCCTGCACACCATCAGAGTCTGTGCCAAGGCTCCGATCAAGCTGCCCAATAAGACCACAAGACTTGGTTTAGTCGTGAAGGCACCCGGCCAGGTTTATTGTCAATGAAGCACGGTTCTAGCTCCCCGGATCAGTGGCTACAGTTACACTAGCACAGGTATGCCCGTTGCAACGGACGCAGCTCAGTGAATGGTGGGACTTTCTATTCCCCCCTTGGCTGGCCAAAGACACCCCCTCTGAAACCCCTCTTTATACACCAATACAAACCAGTTACGTATTGCCCCTCTGACGTGGTGAATTACCACCCTTTCCCTTGTACATGTTGGTTTGATCAAAACATCTCTGTCATCCTAACCTCAATGTGTCCTTGTATCATCTTCGGGGAGTGTGCTCATACCATAACCTTGTATCAGGGTGTTCTGGTACTACCCTTCTGGAGTCTGTTTACGTGAATACTTAGTGCCTGTGTTTTTGCAATGCCAGCCCTGTTCTTACCAAGTTCATGTATTGGACAGTGAACCTGCAAACAGGCATCTGCTTTGTAACAGGCCAGGGCCTGACTGGGCCTTAGGCCTTACAGCAGGCCTTATACCAGGCCTCATGTTTCAGGCTCTCTCTTTCTACTACACCCTGTGAGCTAGGGAAGTATCATCTACATTTTGCAGATGGGGAACAGAGGCATGGACAGAGTGACTTGGTTAAGGTCACACAGCAAGTCTCTGACAAAGCAGGGAATGGAACCCAGGTGTCCTAAATCCCAGATTACCACACTAAGCACTACACCATTATTCTTCTCAGATCAGCTATGCGGTCCCTTGCGGCTCACCAATGGCTTTCTGCTCACACAGGCACTGAGTCCAACAGACCCTAGTGAAGGTTCTCTCATCACCTGAAAGTCCACCTGTTTGCTAATTTCAGCACCAGGCCCCTAAGAAGCCTCTAGGTGGCAAGAGTGGCTGCTTTTTTGGTTCCTGCCCTTTCAGGCAACATTCTTCATCTCATCCCACTGTATTAGAAATCTATCGCTCCTCATTTTACAAAACCCATGTCCTCGGCTCCCGTATGAAATCTGATACATTGCGGTAACTCTTTGTATTAGTGATAAATGTACCTCCAACACATTGTGAGATTTGGGTCAGTCTGGAAAAATAAATCATCCACAAATTCATATGCTCATCCAAATTTCACCCCTATTTTTTCCACAGTAGATATGGGCCTGAACCAAAGTCCCTGATCCTAACACCTCTGAATTTTAGCATTGCTCTTTGGATCTGTAATTTACAATGGAATGATCCCAAAACCTTGACTTGTAGGGTATCTGAAGTGTAAATCAGGACAGGATATTTGGCCGTTGCCCTTCTCTGTCTAGTGTCACCCTGGGCTGCAAATCCCTATGCATGGAGATCTGGAGTGAGATTTCCAGTACTCTCTGGTTCCAGCCAGGCCAGTGGTGGCTGTTAGATGCTGCCACAATTTGCTACACAAGGTTAATGATGCATTTATTCTTCAGCAGGGCTTCTTCCACGTCCCCACTGAATCACGGGGCTGCCCTTGTTTTTCCCCTCATGATCACTCCTCTTTTCTTTGGGGCATACACCAGAGCTTTAGCGGGCTGAGTTAATAGGAGCAATGCTGTCTGAGTGGGAACGCTCTCTTTCCAGGCTATTCTATTCTATTTGGTTCCTATACACGTGAGCCCATAATTTTGCACAAACACATCGTAGTTACCCTGGGCCCAGCAATTTCTTATCACCGACCCTTTTTTCCCCTTCTTTCCCAGAGAGTCCTTAGCGGCCCCCAATCTTGACAGGTGCTCTCGATTGGCAGCTTCCCACTTTGCAACAAATGGATAAGACAAGAGCTCCCTGAATCCTGCTATATCCTTGAAATGAAGATTGGCCCTGACTCACTGCATTCTGCCATTAAGGACAAACATTTCCCATAGTCAGTGCCCAGTGCTGTGCTGACCCGCCCCTCTGAGGAAAACTGGAGAGGACTTTCTCCAGAACCTGTCGCCACCTCCTTTTAATCAGCCGCTGAGGTCATTTGTGTACATGGGAGGAACATCCTTCCTCCCTCTCCAGCAGATGAGTGAGCTGCCTGGAGGGCACTCTGTCTCAAGAAGCCAGCTCTTCCAGAAAACAGAATTCAGCCTCATTTGGGGATGCCAGATTTCCTGGTTTTGATCATCCTTTTACTCCTCTTTCTTCCTAGTGTTTAGTGCTGCCAGTCAATGGGATAAGTGGGTTTGTTGGCGTCCCTTCTGCAAAGCAATGAAAGGGCCAAGTCCCTCAGGTGAAGGAGGGGCCACAGAACCCAGAAATCAACACTCCTGGAGATTGACCTCTTCCCCGTACCTGCAGAACAGCTGCAGCCCGGGCAGTGGCAATACGAGTGTCCCCACCTCCATTCTAACCTGGAGGGATGAACGGGGAGGTTGGCCGCCATGGCTCATTCAGGCTTCCTGCGGGGAGTGCCAATGACACGGACAGCTGTCCATTGGTCACTGGACTGCGACCACCAATTCATTTCACAGGGGGCTACCAAGCAGCCATCAGCCGCTAACTAAGTTTAGCCACAGGTATCACAACTGACCTTGGATGGATTTGAACCACCAGTCTAGTGGGTCAAGGCTGCTTAAAAGAAAGGGATGTTGCCAGCCCCCTGTCTGAGGTCTTATCTACACGTCAGACTTACATCGGTATAATGATATCTCTCTGGGGTATGAAAAATCCTAACCCCCCTGCGTATACGGCACTATATCAACAGGAGAGCGTCTCCCGTCAATGTAGCTACCACCTCTCAGGGAGGTGGATTAACTCCACGGGTGGGAGACCTCTCTCCCATCAGCGTCGAGCGTCTGCATTAAAGAGCTGCATCAGATCAGCCGCACCAGTGTAGCATTTGAAGTGTTGACCTGCCCCATGTCATTCCTCTCAGCCTTGTTTTTCTTTTCTCTCCCACTCCTACCTCAGCCCTGCGCCTCAGACCAGGTGAAGGCCAGCCTAATTCTATGTGAAGTCAGAGGAGCTATGGTGATTCACAATAACTAAGGGTCTGACCCAGGTAGCTTTTAGAGATGTGTAGAAGAGACCCAAACAAACAGGCCGTGTAGGGAGTGATCACTGACATGACAAGGACACCTAAACCAGCTAGGGGACGAACAGGACCCAGCTTATTTTGAACTCCTCTATAACATTTTCTTCGAGGTATGGATTCCCAGAGTGTGTGATCCGTGGCACAATATGAGAGAGAAAGGATGACCTTATGGTTAACATATGGCTTCCTCTTATGACTTAGATCCATAAGCTCTTTGAGGCAGGGACCATCTGTGTATTGCATCGAGCACAATGAAGGCCCCAGCCCATGCCTTCAGCTGCTAGCCACTTCTGCAGTACAAGTAATACATAACAACAACCCCAAGCTGTACAAAAGTGAGGAATCAAGCCTCCAAAATCATGAGTGGCTTAATAACCGTGATACTTAAAATAATACATTTGTTTTTTTTAAAATTTGCTTTCTGGGCCGGTAGGCTGCCCATGGGTAGGGTTTTCTCCACACTGAGCAGGGCTAGAAGCATCTCTTATTTTCTTAAATGAAAGCAAAGATTCTCATAAGGTAACTTAGCTCTGGTAGCTGGAACTTTCTGAGAAAACACCAGCTATCACGAGGCTTGTGATAAAACGGAAGGGATTGGCAACACTGGCAATGGAGTTTTGAGGTCAATTCCCATCACTGGAGATTTGGGGTCAATTCCCATCTCAGCCACAGACTCCCTGTGGGACCTTGGGCAAGTCACTTAGTCTCTCTGTGCTTCAATTCCCCCGCCTGTAAAATGGAGATAAGAGCACAGCCTTCCTCCCACCCTTTGTCTGGTGTGCCTATTTAGACGGCAAGCTCTTCAGGGAAGGAATGATCTTTCACTGTGCGCACAGTACCCAGCACAATGGGGCCTTGATCCTGGGGTATGTCTATGCTGGAGCAGGGAGGTGCCATTTCCACCTCAGGCAGAGGCATCCGTGCTAGCTCTGACAGAGCTAGCTTGCTCAAAATAGCTGCGGCGGAGCCAGTGGTGGGAGGAGCTAGCTGCTCCAATTTGTACCTAGGGTTTCAGACGGGATCGTACTCAGGGTGGCTAGCCCTGCCTACCGCTGCAGCTACATTCCTGGTTGTAGGGCAAAGCTAGCACAGGTATGTCTGCTGAAAATGACACCTTCCAACCCCCGTGTAGACATACCCTGGGTTGAAACCTCAAGATGTTACTGTAATAGAAAACACGCCCCCCCCTGCCCCCAACAACTCTGGGACAAAGTGCATCCTGTACTTAATATGGTGCACAGGACATTAGGCACAAAATAAAGGACACTCAAATAAGGGATGTCCTTTAAATAAGAGATGGCTAGCAGCTTCGGCATGTGGGAATAGCGCTTCGCTATTTTAAAACGCACAACGTGTAATCTTCCGTTCACAAGCGTTTTCTGTTTCTCTCGTGGAATTTTTTAAGATAAAAAACATTCCACAAACTGATTTTTAATGCTAGTTTCCAGCTGCAGAGCATGTAAGCAGGGGGCGGCAACATCTGCTCTTTGATTTGCTCGTTAGCAGAAGCGTCCTTACAATGCTAAAAGGGATCCTGTTATTTTAAGGGGAGATAAAACTACAACTGCATAAAAGCGTGAGCAGTGATGTTTGGCCTGGCATTTGATAAACGCTCTGAACTGTCTGTCACACAGCTAGAGTAGTCACAAAGGGAAGCTCAATGAAAAAGATGTGGTACAAGAGAGTAAATGATGCTAAATTTTCTTTCCAGGCCAGTTTTCTATTTAATCTAAGAAATGAATTATGATGGATGGTTAAATGGAGTGAGAGAGCATTGTTCAAATGGGAGGGTGGGGCTGTTCTCTCAACATTAAAAAACAGATTGGTAAATAGATTAATTGGGCTAAAATTCTCACCTGGTGTGAAGTGGCAAAATTCCATTGTAAGAAATATGGCTATGTTAATTTACATCATAAGAACATAACATAAGAACAGCCATACTGGGTCAGACCAAAGGTCCATCTAGCCCAGTATCCTGTCTTCCGACAGTGGCCAATGCCAGGTGCCCCAGAGGGAATTAACAGAACAGGTAATCATCAAGTGATCCATTCCCTGTCACCCATTCCCAGCTTCTGGCAAACAGAGGCTAGGGACACCATCCCTGCCAATCTAATAGCTAATAGCCATTGATGGAGCTATTCTCCATGAACTTATCTAGTTCTTTTTTGAACCCTGTTATAGTCTTGGCCTTCACAACGTCCTCTGGCAAGGAGTTCCACGGGTTGACTGTCTGTTGTGTGAAGAAATACTTCCTTTTGTTTGTTTTAAACCTGCTGTCTATTAATTTCTTTTGGTGATCCCTAGTTTTTGTGTTATGAGAAGGAGTAAATAACACTTTCTTATTTACTTTCTCCACACCAGTCATGATTTTATAGACCTCTATCATATCCCCTCTTAGTCGTCTCCTTTCCAAGCTGAAAAGTCCCAGTCTTATTAATCTCTCCTCATATGGAAGCTGTTCCATACTCCTAATAATTTTTGTTGCCCTTTTCTGAACCTTTTCCAATTCCAGTGTATCTTTTTTGAGATGGGGTGACCATATCTGCATGCAGTATTCAAGATGTGGGTGTACCATGGATTTATATAGAGACAATAGGATATTCTTTGTCTTATTATCTGTCCCCTTCTTGATGATTCCCAACATTCTGTTCGCTTTTTTGACAGCTGCTGCACATTGAGTGGATGTTTTCAGAGAACTATCCACAATGACTCCAAGATCTCTTTCTTGGGTGGTAACAGCTAATTGAGACCCCATCATTTTATATGTTCAGTTGGGATTATGTTTTCCCATGTGCATTACTTTGCATTTATCAACACTGAATTTCATCTGCCATGTTCTTGTCCAGTCACCCAGTTTTGTAAGATCCCTTTGTAGCTTTTTGCAGTCTGCTTCGGACTTAACCATCTTAAATAGTTTTGTATCATCTGCAAATTTTGCCACCTCACTGTTTACCTCTTTTTCCAGATTGTTTATGAATATGTTGAATAGGACTAGTCTCAGTACAGACCCCTGGGGGACACCACTATTTACCTCTCTCCATTCTGAAAACTGATAATTTATTCCTACCCTTTGTTTCCTATCTTTTAACCAGTTACTGATCCATGAGAAGACCTTCCCTCTTATCACATGACAGCTTACTTTGCTTAAGAGCCTTTGATGAGGGACCTTGTGAAAGGCTTTCTGAAAATCTAAGTACATTATATCCACTGTGTCTCCCTTGTCCACATGCTTGTTGACCCCATCAAAGAATTCTAGTAGATTGGTAAGGCATGATTTCCCTTTACAAAAAACATGTTGACCCTTCACCAACAAAACATGTTCATCTATGTGTCCGACCATTCTGTTATTTACTATAGTTTCACCCAGTTTGCATGGTACTGAAGTTAGGTTTACTGGCCTGTAATTGCCGGGATCACCTCTGGAGCCCTTTTTAAAAACTGGGGTCACATTAGTTATCCTCCACTCATCTAGTACAGAAGCTGATTTAAATGATAGGTTACATACCACAGTTAGTAATTCTGCAATTTCACATTTGAGTTCCTTCAGAACTCTTGGGTGAATGCCATGTGGTCCTGGTGACTTGTTACTGTTTAGTTTATCAGTTTGTTCCAAAACCTTCTCTAATGACACCTCACTCTGGGCCAGTTCCTCAGATCTGTCAACTAAAAAGAATGGCTCAGGTTTGAGAAACTCCCTCACACCCTCAGCCATGAGGACCGATTCAAAGAATTCATTTAGTTTCTCTGCAATGGCCTTATCATCCTTGAGTGCTCCTTTAGCATCTTGATTGTCCAGTGGCCCCACTGATTGTTTAGCAGGCTTCCTGCTTCTGATGTACTTAAAATTTTTTTTTGCTATTACTTTTTGAGTCTTTGGTTAGCTGTTCTTCAAATTCTTTTTTGGCCTTCCTAATTATATCTTTACACTTCACTTGCCAGTGTGTATGCTCCTTTCTATTTTCCTCACTAGGATTTAACTTCCACTTTTTAAAGGATGCCTTTTTGCCTCTCTCTGCTTCTTTTACTTTGTTGTTTAGCCACGGTGACTCTTTTCTGGTTCTCTTACTATGTTTTTTAATTTGGGGTATATATTTAAGTTGAGCCTCTATTACGGTGTCTTTAAAAAGTTTCCATGCAGCTTGCAGGGATTTTAGTTTTGGCACTGAATCTTTTAATTTCTGTTCAACTAACTTCCTCATTTTTGTGTAGTTCCCCTTTCTGAAATTAAATGCTACAGCATTGGGCTGCTGTGGTGTTTTCCCTGCCGGCGGGATGATGATCTGCCTATTATGTTTTCGTTAAATAAAAGTGTGGGCGGGGTGGAATGAGGTGGCAGAGGAGGGAAACTTGCCTTTTGTCTAACTTAATTTGCCACTGATTTCCAACATCAAGTGTCCCATAAAAATAGTGTTCCTAAAAAACCCCAAGGACTCTGCCTCTGATAGTGTTACTCTGGCGTTACACCTTATTCTACGAGTAGCAGTGGGGCTATCCAGTGTGAGGAAGGGTATTACGTCTGGCCCTGGAAAAGAACATGTCTGTTGGGAAGGAAAATTTTTGGCATCATTGTGGTCCTAGCTTTTCTAGTGGTAATCTAAAGCCTGCAGTCTATCAGGGGAGGCGCGCCCTCTAGTGGACAAGACAGGAAACGAGAGGAGTGTATCCAGGTTAGCAAAAAGAAAAGGAGGACTTGTGGCACCTTAGAGACTAACCAATTTATTAAGCTTTCGTGAGCTACAGCTCAGAAGTGAGCTGTAGCTCACGAAAGCTTAATAAATTGGTTAGTCTCTAAGGTGCCACAAGTCCTCCTTTTCTTTTTGCAAATACAGACTAACACGGCTGCTACTCTGAAACCTATCCAGGTTAGGTTAGCTCAGGGCTGATTAAAAGGAAAAACACAAATTATTGAGTAAAGACAGGAGTAAACCAGCTGGATGAGAGTGACCAAGGCTGTAAAGCTACAATCAGCTGCCTGATTCATTCAGATCTTTCACTTAAGAAAACAAAGAGAAATAAAAAACAAACAAGCTAGAGTAGGAGAGACACTTAATGCCTGCAGTGACCTTTCAGGCTAAGCAAGATGAAAGGGAACCTAAAGCAGCTAAAGTAGCTTTTGGGGAGCTGAGAACTGAGGAAGTGTTTGGGACGGCTGTGTCATCACCACACAAACACATGTGCTGCTAGGTTATTTTATCTGCCCACATGACAGTGCTCTGAAGAGCTGTAAATGATCTGTGGTGGAAGGGGAGCCAGAGACAGATAAGGATGAGGAGTGTTATCTTGCTGCCAGATGTGCTAACAGATGTGCCCTGGTTGCAGAGAGGGTGGGGGGCTTTAAACAAATGTGAGACTGAAAGTGAGGAAACAAAAAGAAAAAGTCAGGAAGAGAATGAGACAGGGCAGGAAAGGAGGTATCTATAGGCCTCCCCATTACCTTAGTGTCTGAGCACCTCACTAGGGTATTCAACCTCACATCACCCCTATACGGTTGTGCTATTGTCCCCATATTCCACATGAAGAACACACAGTCTTGGCCACTTGCTCAAGGTCACACAAGACATCTTGGGCTGGTGCAGGGACTTGACCCACATCTTCCAAGTCCCAGGCTAATGCAGACAATCACAGGGCCATCCTTCTGCGCTAGGTAAAGGGGAGCAGTGTAGCTCAGATGAGTAGGGATGCTAAGGCTGATGGGCAATGGGGGTGCCTCTTGCAGGAATTCAGGGCACAGCATTTTCAGGGGAGGCCTATAGCGGTGAGGGTTCCTCATTTGCCCATCACTGTAAGAGCAAATGACGGGCACATTTTTAGAAACAAACAAATGAACAAGCCTCCCCACCCCAGCATAGACATTGAGGCCCCAATCCAGCAACGCATTTACAAACAGCTTTAAGCATCACTGAAGTTAATGGGGCTCTAATCATGTGCTTAAAGTTAAGCACCTGCTTAGCTGCATTGGGGCATTATTGCCCATAGGGCAAGCTTCCTCATTTCCTGAAGCATGAGGGTTTATGTCCCGTTATATATTTATATCCTGTCTAACATCACAGTGGAGGTCCTCATTCTCCCGATACACTGGCTACAGAAAGTCTGCTCTCAGGAGCCAGTCTGCAACTGCAGCCAGATTAGAGATTTTTTCACTTCCTGCTCTAAACTGGGGCGGGCTGATAAGCAACTGCTGCAAACCAGCCGGTGGGGGGAGGAAATTGTGCCCCTATATACTGAACTGAATCTGTCTGCAGCAGTTGCTAAAGCATCTGGGGAACCTTTGGGGTGAGAAGTGATGTATAAATGCAAGATGCTATTATTGCCAGAATGATCAGACCTATTTTTCTACAAATAATAGCTCTAAACCTTTCCCGCTTTATTTTGTGTTAAATACTTTATCATCCATAGCAGAGTGCAAAATCCCAGTTCAGATCTTGTACTAGGTGCTATATAAACAATGAGTGAGAGACGATCCCTGCCTACCACCTTGCTATCTGAGAAGAAAAAATATGATCAAAGAGGAGAGTAGCTACAGACTACAAGCAAAGTACTTAAGGCAATGATACATACACAACCTACAAAGGGCAGGGAAAAAGGGTAGCATGAAGATATGGACAACAGTTGCTGATGTATTCATTAAACACCCCTTCACAGATACATTGGATAGAGGCTACCTACTGACCACACTACATATCTATGCTTGTAAAGAAAGAACTTGCCCCAGTTTGTAACTCAGTTGTAGCAACATCACCAGAAATGTAACCTCTCTCAAAGGGAGATCTCAAAGGGAAGTGCTGGGTGAGCATGCATCTGACCCAAGGGCTCTCACATGCTGGCTGTTGCCGGGTTCTCTTATGTAGCCCCATGGTGTATATGAGAGGCCTCAAGGGAAGAGAATTTCCTGTTGGACCCACCTGAGGCATTGCAGCAGTTGTGGAACAGTAAGTCTGAATATCGGTGACATCACAGTGGAAGCCTTCATGATTCATCGCTTTGTGGAGTGATGTGAGGCTTTAGATTCATTCTGTGCAACAATACTTCTGAACAGCATGGAGACGCTAGTTTTGCATGGGTTTGTTTAGGAATGAAGGGATACTTTGGATTCTGCACTTCATTTCTTGGTGCTCCTGGAAGTGGGGTATTGACAGCGATTGTTAGAGAAACATATCGCTTAGGAAAGGGCTTCCCTGCCCCACCTCCGCCACAGTGCCCTGGCAACTGTCATCCTGAGGGCCTTCTAAAGCAGAGACTTTAGGACAAATGGTGCTCTTCTGATGCAGAAGCAATTCTCAGAAGGCGCGAACGGAGCTGGCCAGTCTTCTTGAATATTGGGATACAAAGCACGGTTGAACCCCAATTTCTGTAAGTAACAAGCTGGTCTGACTGCAAACACTAGCTTCTCTCTATGGAATGGAGTGGGTAACAGAGAGACCTGATATCTTTGCACAGTAGGTCACAGCCAGATGAGAGGTCACTAAAAAGAACAGTCTCTGCTTTTTCAGTGCTTGGATAGCAAAGTGAGTTCAGAGCATGTGTAGCAGGAAGAAACTGCCCTCCACATCTTGAAATACAAGTGAAAGTTATATCAGTAAAGACAATGTGGCCCTTTTCCCCTTTAAATTTAGCAAAGGTGGAACTTCCATGGAACACCCAGTTATCCGGTCATAGAAACTCATGATTCCAGCCTCTACTAGCAATAAACACATGCTGCGTTTGTCCACAACGTGGGCCTGGTTTTTCAAAAAGGCCATTTATACTTTTAGTTTTCACACCCAATTACTGTGACGACACACACAAATTGAGCATTTGCATGCACAGATGGCTGCCTGACCATTCATCTGCATGTGCAAATACCAGCTATGTATATATAATTACAGGAATTATGTATGCAAATGAGATGCACAACTGTGCACTATATTTTGGTCAATACATTGCCTGTTTGAAAACCAGGATCCACGGGGTATATGTTCAAATCTTATGTTCTACCAAGTTTCCTGTCTAGTGTGAATGGGAGCCATTGTGTGCTTTCCTGAACACAGAGACCAGGATCTAAGGACCTAAACAGGGAGTCTCCATCAGCAATGAGGAGCATACGGTTCAGGGGATGGAAATGGGCTCAAGAGACTTTTCTCTCTAATGCATCTGCTCATATCTGGCCTAGAGTGGCAGCAGTGAACATTTGTTGCCACGAAACAGCAGTTGAGGGGCCTAAATGAAATGACTGGTGGTGGTCTTAGTTTGCAAGTGTTTGCAACCCAAAACCCAGGCTTGCTCTTGCCAATAATTGCTCTCCCCAGGCTTGACTGACAGAGAAGCTGTGACTTGAATGAGCCATGGAGAATATGCTGCCTTCCCACCCCTAGAAGTCCCTCTGGAACATAGGCAAAGGGGCAGGGCAACAGGAAGACATTTGCATTGCTGCTGACTGACCTGGGTATAAACTGGGGATGGGCGAGGTGGGGAATTGGTCTGCATAGCTCGTCTCAGGGCTGTAATAAATCTACGTAACACTAAACCACACATTTTGATGTCATCTATGCTCCTTCTTATACACAGTAACAATGACCCTAATCTTCTTTTCCCCTCCTAATCCGGCCTCTCATTTAAATAGGCCTACAATCAATATCCATTCACATGCCATGCCCTGGGCAGCTGCTAGATTCTCTGCCATTGTCTGACTGTCTCTAAGCTGTCAGCTCCGCAAGTCTGTTTCTCTCAGCCAGCTTGGTAATAATCTCTGGCTCCTCAGCAGTTCCCTGCTTCCCGCGGCGCACGCGTTGCTCTGCTAAGTGGGTCATTTTGTGCAATGGCGACTGGGCATCACAGATTGACACCCTGGCCTTTTCCACTCTCTGTTGACCCATAGAACTGAGCAGCACCTTCTTCAAACTAGGAGCAACTGCCTCCTGAGCCTGCTGCCAACACAGAGCAGTGCCCACTGTGTACTGAAGGGAGCAGAGATGGATGCAGTCGGCCTGAGCTGCTTATCATTATCAGCTTAGGGAATGTAAGTCAGTGGGGAGTTTAAATCAGCAGAGACACGGTCACATAGGGAAAGACAGACCATTAATTTTCTTAAACAGACACCAGAAGGGCTGAGCAAAGCTCCTCCAGGAATGAGTCCTTTGCCCAGCGAGATCCTCAGCTTGTGTTCATCAGCACGGCTCCATGGACTTCAGCAGAGCTAAGCTGATTTACCTCAGATGAGGATATGGCCTGTAGGCTGCAGACGTGATCTGCACTGTTTAATTTACTAGCATTCTCTGCCTCTGTGAACTAACCCATTGTCCACGGTGAAAGCACCATCTGGTCCCACTTCAGTTTAGAAGTGGGCCCTAAGCAAAGGCCAGGATGTGAAAGTTGCACTGCACCAGAGGTTAGTTATAGCCATTAAAATTACTAATTGGAACATGAGACAACTCTTCATCCTCTGGATCAGCATCTATCCTCAGAAGTAGAATTGATCAAGCCTCTTTGAGGACATACTGCTACTGTACAGTAAAATCGTGCTGTGACAGATAATAGGCATGTCTTAACAAAGTATTAGCCTGGATATGCATGTGGAAGTTCAGGGGATGAATATCCAAGGGGCTTGTTTGAGACCCCTGCATGTCCTGGATTTGAGAAGCAGCCGTATATATGCAGCTCTTTATCCTGTTTTATCTTTCTGAATGTCTTCACCAGCTTTTGATTCTCAGAGCAATCATGTGGCTGTGGGGATCCTTGCTAAGAGAAACTGGCTTTGTTTTCTGTACAGTTAGGTCTGTTACAGGCTTTATTGATTATTCTATTGCCAGATGACAAAGCTAAGAGCACCTGAGACAGATGGCATATACACCTGTTGAGATGCAGGCAGAAAAGAACAAGAAACCAAGATGATGGCTGTAATTTACTATGCTCAATAAGGGTATATCTTCACTGTGGAGATAACACTTGAGTTACTGCACTCAAGTTAGCTTATGTCTAGTGAGAATGACCACACTGTGGAATAATACTAGATTTGCTATTCACACTGGTGCCGCACTCACCCAGGCGTGGTGCTAAGACTTCAGAGGCCTGTCCCCTGGGTCTTTGTGCCATGGTTCACTGAGCTGCTGCATGAATTCTTTCCCATTAACTGTGGGAGACCTTGTTTGTCTTTTCCGGGCGCACGGAGTGGAGGAGGTTGTGGGAAGCCATTGGAAGACTAGTGGCACTCAAGTAGTGCTAGCCTGCGTCCACCCGGCAGAGTGGCTGGGTTAGCAGCTGACCAGCTGTGCTCACTCAAGGTGTAGCCTTTTGAAGGGGAACACTCACCAGCAATGTCTCCGAGGGGATGTGGCAAGTTGTCTTCCTCCCGAGCGTTCCCCTTTCTCACTGCAGATCTGCCATGTGGAGATCTGTCCTTTTAGGGACTCAGACCTCCGGCCACTCACACATTCTAGGCTTCCCCTTTTGTAGTACACACAGAGTCCAATGATGCATAGACCTGCAGAAGTCAGCAAAGGTATCAGGGCTTCCTCCCTTGGGTGGGGGTCTGGACTCCTGCACGTTCAGGATCTTTCCCAATTAGCTTCCCCGCTGACGGACAGACATCTGTCATTGTTCCTTCCTTAGGGGTTGGTATGGGAGCCTGGGCCCACCCTCTGCATTTGGCTCCAATCCAGGGGCCAATGGTAGGCAGCTAAGACTGGCATTTTGGGGTGCTATGTAGCTGCTTCCCTGGATTGCTTCCTGCCAGTGTCCCCTCTTCCCATGGGGCAAAATACAGCACAGAACACAAAGTTAAAGTTCCCAGCCTGCAAAAGTCACCAGTCCCTCCTTTGCAGGCTTGGTCACATCAGTATCTCCAAGCATCCAGCAGCAAGGGCTCCCGGGGTATGTCTTCCCCAGAGCACAGCTAGGCTCTCTTCCACTACCTGCCTGCTTCTGACCTGCTCTGCTTCCTGTTCTACCTCATGCAGGCTTTGTAGGTGTGGTGGGGTAGGGCTGCCTGGGCCCAGAGCTGCTCTTTAACCCTTTCTTTTCCATTGTGGGCTTTGTACATCCCATCACAAGCCTATACCTCCAATTGGCCAGCCAATTCCAGGTGAAAGCACAACTACACTGCAGCTAAGGGTCTGTGTGTGTGGAAATAACTCAAATTAGGGCAACACTCTAATTATAATGTGAGCTAACTTTGCAGTGAAGATAATTTGACCCATGCATGGGGTCAAGCAGGTGTCCCATGCACCACTCAAGTCCCAGGTATGCCCTGTGGAGTACAACAGCCTGCTAATAACAGACAGCAAAAGGAGTTAGTCTTTAGCTCAAAGGGGTAAGAACTTGTGCTCTTGGGGCTTCAGATAAGTGTTCATGGTGACAGCGGTGTCCATATGCGAGTGCTCATAGTTTATTAGATATATGTAGCTGCTTGTAGACTTCTCATGGTCTTCTTCATGAAGTTGCCCTGATACCAAAGACTTGTGCCCTGGATTCCTATAGACACCTTTGGCTTGAAACACAAATGTAAGCCTTCCTCAAGGGCCAGAGCCAATGTCCATTGATGCTAATAGAGATGTTCCACATGGACTTTAACGGGCATTGGATCAGGCTCCTAATCATTTGGGGTTATGGCCTGCTGACATTATTTGTTCCACATCCAGGACAGCCACTCAAAGACAAAAAGCCTGTAATGATTCCCAGCTGTTCCAAGCTGGCCCAGAGACCTCAGACATTGTCCTGGACAAAGCAGAGAGCCAAATGAATGGTTTGTTTAGATGTTTGTAAACCAGAGTTAGGAAATCATTTTTTCCTCCCTCTAATGAACTGTTATGGACAAGCTCCTGCCTGGGGCTCTCCTCTTTGCTAAGAACAGGGGCGATGAAACCTGCAATCCAAGAGTGGGGAGAAGGCATTTCATGAAGCCAAAGTGAGAGATGGGCCAGATTCATGGTTTGCGCCTACTCCTTTACGCTGCCCCTGACAAGCACAGCTGCTGTAAACCCGCACCAGAGCTGCTCAATGCAGCCAGAGTATAGAGTTCCAGGTTAGTTTCTCCTTATTACAGAGATGCCTATGACACTTGATAGGCAGGTGCCAAGTGGATAGAATTACTACATGTACTGTTTGCTAATTAATAGGATTATTTATTCCTATGGGAGGGCATGAGATGAGGGACATATAAGTACCTAGCTAGATAGACAGGCAGTGGAAAGGAGGATAGGGAAGGTTGGGAGTCGCAGGAGGAGAGAAAGCTGGCCCTGTGTGATCTGTGCTTGTAGCTTTGCATCCAGGGTTGGGTGAACACAACCACTCCCTGCAACAAGCATTTTAAAGTTCAGCTGAAACTGTAAACCTTGCTATTTTTCACACGAACCATTGAAACCAGTTGGAAGCTAGAGGTGACCTGGCAGGCGTAAACAAAGTGCTGGAATTTTGCTTACTTGAGTGGTTTTGTAAAACCTTGTGTAAAAAAAAAGGCAAACTAAACATTGTAAAGATGAGTTCCGTGGTGCAGAACTACTGCTTATCTGATCCCTAGAGGCCAGCCTCCTTCCCCAGCCAGGTTGTGGTCACCGTAAGCTTCCCAGCATAGTGTACAGTGGGGTTCTCACTCCAAACAGAAGCCAGGAATTCATAAATTTAAAATAAACAAATAAAATAGACCCCGTTGCCATTTATCCTGAATAGCCCAGCCTCTGGTTACCTGTAACAGGTCACACATTACCCTAACGCTATTGCAGGGAGTAGCCTTCTATTACAGCATATAGGCTATAGGAATCAGAACACAGGAAAATCATGTAAACCAGTCAACCTGGGGGAGAAATAGACTCACCTGAACCGGATGCTATGGCGCTCTTCACAGGTGGTTACTCCCTTGACTCCCACTGAAGCCACAAACATGTCACCAAACATTTAGGAAAAGCTTTGTATCAATATTTAAAAAGCAGAAATAGAATAACCCAAGAAACTATAGGTCAGTTAGCCGGACATCAGTCCCAGGGAAGATTCATGGAAAGACTGATATGGGACACAGTCAGTAAAGATATTCAAGGACGGTAGCATAATTAGTGTCAGTCGATATGGTTTTATGGGAAATATGGTAGGTCTTGTAAACTAACAATGTTATTTTTTGATGAAGTTACAAGTTTGGTTGAGAAAGGTCACTGTGTTGACATAAAATACATAGAATTCTGTATGGGATTGCAGGACATGCTGATCAAAAATAGCATTGTACAAAGAAAATCAATATAGTCCATATGAAAAATGGATTAAAGATGGTTAACTGATAGACTGAAAAAAGTAATTGTAAATGGGAAATTGTCACCCAAAGGGGGTGTTTCTAGTGCGATCCTGAAGAGATCTCATCTCAGCTCAATGCTACTCAATATCTTTTTCAAGGACCAGGAAGAAATATGAAGTCATGGCTGGTAAAATTTGAAAATGACACCAGAATGACCTGGATCACTTGGCCATTCAACCAGCGTATGTTTCAACACAGCCAAATGCAAAGTCATATATATCTAGAAGCAAAGAATGTAAGAATTACTTACAGGATTGGGGCTGTATCCTGGAAAGCAGTGACCATGAAAAGGACTTTTGGGTAATGGTGTTATTACATGAGGATCTGAGCTTTCATTTTAAAAGTTACAATCCCTCATGGTGAAAAAAAACAACCAATCCTTGAAACTATGAATGCTAAAGGCTCAAAATCTACAAGGCAAATACAAACCCCCTATCAAGGTTCCTCCCCCACTCTGAACTCTAGGGTACAGATGTGTGGACCTGCATGAAAACCTCCTAAGCTTACTTTTACCAGGTTAGGTTAAAACTTCCCCAAGGTACAAATTAATTTTATCCTTTGTCCTTGAAATAACCACTGCCACCACCAAACTCTAACTGGGTTTACTGGAAAACGTAGTTTGGACACGTCTTTCCCACAAAAATCCTCCCAATCCTTGCACCCCACTTCCTGGGAAAGGTTTGGTAAAAATCCTCACCAATTTGCATAGGTGACCACAGACCCAAACCCTTGGATCTGAGAACAATGAAAAAGCATTCAGTTTTCTTACAAGAAGACTTTTAATAGAAATAGAAGTAAATAGGAGTAAAGGAATCACCCCTGTAAAATCAGGATGGTAGGTACCTTACAGGGTAATTAGATTCAAAACATAGAGAATCCCTCTAGGCAAAACCTTAAGTTACAAAAAAGACACATAGACAGAAATAGTCATTCTATTCAGCACAATTCTTTTCTCAGCCATTTAAAGAAATCATAATCTAATGCATACCTAGCTAGATTACTTACTAAAAGTTCTAAGACTCCATTCCTGTTCTATCCCCCACAAAGCAGCATACCAACAGACACAGACCCCTTTGTTTCTCTCCCTCCTCCCAGCTTTTGAAAGTATCTTGTCTCCTCATTGGTCATTTTGGTCAGGTGCCAGTGAGGTTACCTTTAGCTTCTTAACCCTTTACAGGTGAGAGGATTTTTCCTCTGGCCAGGAGGGATTTTAAAGGGGTTTACCCTTCCCTTTATATGTATGACACCCCCAAATTTGTCATTTTTAATCTCACAATTTGTGGGGAGGGCACCTCATGACTTCTGAACCCTTGGAGTTGGCAATACTGTAAATATTCCCCTGCAGTCAGACGTGGCTGCACTTTGCCAGTGTCTGAGAGCCTGAAGTGAAGCAGATCAGTTTACTGCAACTGTTGACTCAGAGAATGGCAAGAAGTAAGAACACAGGATATAATAAAAAGCAAATTCAATTTTTTTAGCATTTTAAAGCTATAATCAGCAAGGACTTTTAATGATATGGTTTTAGCATGATAGAGCCTCCTGAGTATTCACTTATAAGGAAAAACTATCCAGAACCACCCATGACACATAACAAGTTATTGTTTCTTTGATATTCTTATTTATCAGAATAGCAGCCTGGAATACAAAGTTCTGAATGCAGGCCTCATTTCAGCAGGGCCTCTGAGCCCAGGCCTAACATTAAGCATGCCAGTAGTCCCGCTGATTGCAATGGAACTGGTTCTTAAAGGTAGACACATGCTGGAGTACCTTGCTGAATCAGGGATACAAGAACCTGGGGGAGGAGGGAGAAAGCGCTTCTCTTCCTCAGCAGAAGGGCTTTGTTGCTTTCCAGATTCATGATGACAGAGCTGCTGACCATGCGCCCAGATATGCCTAGTGGGAAAAAACTGCATCCTGAGCTGAGAGACGAAATCACAAGTGTTTCACCCTCTCTCACAAACCTTCAGTCCTCCAGCTTCACTACTTTAAGAGGCTTCCTAGCGGGGACAGACATTACAGAAATAGAAAGTCTCCCCCTGGACCAAAACCTAACTGGGTGGAACAGGAGTTGTCCCTGTTGCAGATGCACAGAGATTTAAGGAGCCATTGCAGGGGACAGTGCAACAAAAGGGGTGCCCAAGGACTGAATCCCACTAATCCAAAGGCAGAGCCTTAATATGCAAACTCTGCGATTATTGGCTGAAGTTAAATGTGCTGGAGTCTCAGCCTAGTTTGGAGAATGGCACCACTCGAGCTCCAGCCAGGGCTGGAAAGCTCTGAGGGGACATTGTAACAGTAGCTGTTAAAGCCTGGAGAGGGAAGAGAAGTGTGATCCAGGGGCCCTTGAACTCAGCCTGGGGAGGTGGAGCCATCAGCCCACATTGTCATGTGTTGATGGTGTTTGGAGCCGCCAGGCAAGTAGGGGTCCCTGTGAGTGAGCTGTCCCTGGTGCTGAAAATGCATTTACCTTTACCTATACTGGGACCAAACTCCAAGCCTCCTCACTGCTGCTGCTCTGGAGCTGATTGCGGGATAGTTTACCCTGGGGGGTTATTTCCCCCAGGCTGTAGAAATCTCCATGGAGTGTATCTGTAGCACACACTGTGCAGCTCAATAGCTGATGACAGGGGACAGCAACGCTGCTGCATAAGGCACTGGCAACCCAGTAGGGGACTGTGGGTAGCTGTCTTGTAGATGGATACCACCAGCGCCGATTTTAGAAAGCAAACCTACCCTGATCTGCAAACTTTTGACACCCGGTTAAAGACTGTAATTAATGCAGGGTAACTGCTGTGCATTTCTGGTGTTGAAGCGTGGATGGGAGTATGGAGTTGAAATTCCCAATGAATTTGTGGGAGATAGGCTTTTAATCCAAGCCTCAGCCTAAAACAAATGCAGGTCAGATCAGTCTATTTCCCCAGCTTTCTGCCTTTGGCTAGCTCTTCTCTAAGGATATCTTTAACAGTGATTGAATATGATTAAAAGTGGTGTGGATGGGTGCCAGGGAAGAGAGCACATAAGAAAAACATAGCAGGCAATCTCATGACTTCCTCACCCAAATATTGCTTAAACTAAGGAGGAATGGGAGAGGCGACTGTTATTACAGCTGTTCATACTTGGCTGTACTGTGTCGAGTGTGAGTGATATGTTGACTCTGGAACAAATTTTCTGATGCTGACAACACAAGTAGGTCAGAGCCTAGAGTGATGACCCCCACAGAAATCCTTGTTAATATCATAAAAGACTTATTCGCCCTTCTAACCATATCTAATAAACAGTGGTGGATTAAAAACGATCCAGGCATAGATCCAAACATTCAAGGCATCCTGGATAGATTCTTCTCCGAGAATAGCTTACTCCTTAGCTCTCACATAGAAGCATATCTTTTTTCTACTCCTGAATCTTTGATCTGCCTCCCACCTGAAGTAGCCCAGGTAATGTAAGACCATCCAGCGAGCACCCAAGTGGCACAAAGCAGCTGTAAAATGCATCTCTACCTGCTCCTCGGCTGCTTCTGGATACTCTGGGATTTCAGCATCAAAGAACTCTGCCTTAATTCAGCCCAGCTAAAGAAATTGCACTCTCTCTCTTTAATTTCTGGCTCTGAACCACTTAGATACGTACATAAGAGCAAGGCTTGCTGCCTACTTCCAGTGTGGGATGGTTCCCCAGGCACCAGACCTTACTTGCACAAGTTATGAGCAAAAATGGATTTTCACTCCCAGGCAAGTTCTACAGTCTGATTTAGATAATGATATGACTTAAGGGAGGGGAATATGAGACATCAAAGACTCAAACCAGAGTGAGAGAAAGAGAGCGCGGCCTAGTGGAGTGAGTGCAGGTCGAGGAGCCAGGATTTTTGGTCTCAGCTCTGCCATTGACCTTAAGCAAGTCACTTTATCTGTCTTGTGTCTCTGTTTCCCCATCTGGATCATGGGGACAATGATATTTTCCTGCTTTGCAAGGGGGCTGTAATTGCCTGGATAGGGCTTTCCATGATGTAAAGTGCAATAGATAGTGAGTGCTAAGTTTTGGTACTGGACCTGAAAGAGGCATCCCAGAGTCTAGTGGATAGGAGAGAGAATGAGGGAAATACTGAGGCCAAATCAGAGGAAGTGAAAGGTGGAGTAAGTTGGACTCAGATTGGTAAATGAGCATAGCTCCACTGAAACCAGCTGAGCTATTCTGATTTTCACCAGCTGAAGTGCTAGCCCAGGCACCCTTAGACATACTTACACCCACTTGCCAATGGGCACGTGAATAAGGGAGACTTCCTTGCATGCAGAGGACTCAAACAAGCAGGCATTAGGTGGTCTAAACATTTTCCTTGCTACACCCATCTCTTCTGGCTCATCAGTGGGTGGGTTCAATTCTATTTGATTCACCTACATCGCTAGATCTGGGCTTACATAGAGAGGGGATGCCAGTTACGTGTTGGTAAATTGGTCTACATGGTGCAGCAATGTGTACTACTGGGGTGTGATTTCTAAAGCTCACCAAGGTGTTGGGCACTAATTGGTCCATGTAGACCCCACTGGTGTGCAATAAAAGTTCCCTAAGGTGCTTTAATGCAGCACTGTTTGAAATGGTGGAGACAGGGAAGTATTAGTACCATTATACAAGGCAGTGGTGAGACCTCATCTGGAATTCTTGTGCAGTTCTGGTCTCCCATATTTGAGAATGGTGAATTCAAACTGGAACAAGTGCAGAGAAGGGCAACTAGGATAATCCCAGGTAGTGAAAACCTACATTATGAGAGGAGACTCAAAGAGCTTGGCTTGTTTAGCCTAACCACATGAAGGCTAAGGGGAGATATGACTGATGTACTTAGAGAGAGCAGAGGTAAATATCGGAGTGGCGGGGGGAGAGTTATTTAAGTTAAGTGCCAATGTGGACACCAGAACAAATAGATATAACCTGGCCATCAGCAAGTTTAGGCTTGAAATTAGGTAAAGGTTTCTAACCACCAGAGGAATGAAGTTCTGGAACAGCTTTCCAAGGGGAGTAGTGGAGGCAAAAAACCTGACTGGCTTCAAGACTAAGCTTGGTAAGTTTATGGAGGAGACGGAATAATGAGACTGCCTATAATGGCACATAGCGGGTCTGCGACTGCTAGCAGCAAATATCTCCAATGGCTGGTGATGGGGCACTAGATGGGGAGGGCTCCGAATTACGACAGAGAATTCTTTCCCAGGTGTCTGGCTGGTGGGTCTTGCTGACATACTCTGGATCTAACTGGTCTCCAAATTTGGGGTCTGGAAGGAATTTCCCCTCAGGTCAATTGGCAGAGACTGCGGGGCGTTTTCACCTTCTCCTGCAGCATGGGGCACGGGTCATTTACAGGATTCAACTAGATGGATTCTCTGTAACTTGAAGTCTTTAAATCAGTAACTCAGCAGGGGTTAGGGATCTATTACATGAGTGGGTGGGTGAGGTTCTGAGACCTCTAATGTGCAGGAGGTCAGACTAGATGATCACCAATACCCCTTCTGGCATTAAAGTCTATGGGCCTAAATGGACCAATCAGTGCTCAACATGTTAGTGCACTTTAGAAATCACACCCCTGTAATGAGCATTGACACTTCATGTGGACATGCCCTAAGTCTAAAGGGAGCATGACATACAAGTGCATCAAGGAGTTGGTGGCAACTGGAAGGTACAAGATCTTTGACTTCCTTGATTCATTTACACTGAACTCTCTGTTTAGCCCTGAAAGTCCAGAAAAAACAACGGAAAGGGGCAACTCTAGAGAAAGACCGGCAGAGAGAACCAAACGCAGACTAGGCATTAGTGGATTTAGCTCCTTTAAGTTTCAGTGATGTTATCTGCTGACACCTGGGTTGAATTTATCCCAGAACTCAGCCAACAATAAGCCTTAACACGATAATGAAGCCGACACATTTTATTAGAGCTGGCCTCTCTTTAGTCCCAAGAAGCGAAATTTGGTAGGTTCTCTTTTCACAATGAGCCACAAAACATCTGCTGAGCTGTTTGAATGGTTTTGGTGAAAGTGTCCATCACCAAGCACTGTTTTCATCAAGCGGACAGCACACAAATTGCCAAATCCCACACTGCCTTTCAAAGGGTAAGAGCCTGATTCTTAACCTGCTGAAGCCAATGGGAGTTATGTCAGTGATTTCAACGAGAGGAGGTTCTTGGCCTAAATTCTCTTAGAGGCCTAACAGAGTCCTTACTGGTTGCCTTCCACAAGATACAGCTCACTATGTTTATGTTATGACTTTACGTTGCACAAAACCAAATTCTGCCTCCAGAGGAGTGCTCTAAGTTTCCACTGAATTTAGTGGGAGTTGCCCATGCTCATCAGAAGTGCAAAAGTTGGTCCATGACATTGAAAATATAAGTGGGTTTTGTTATTTTGTGGGTATTTTGCAAAAGCCAAACTTTGCACCAAGGGGAAGTAAAGTTCAGTGAACAAAATATGAAGGTTACAGCTCTCAAGGCCCTTGCTTTGATTTCTGCCTTAGTGGCTGATGAGTTTTGACTGCCCATTAGGTACAATGTGCTCTGTGCCATGAATTAGATCTTGGCGTTCATTAGAAAAACAGCTATTTGGCTGTGCATACAATAAGCATCTGTTTATTTGAGTACATAAAACGGCCATTTTGTAGGCACTGGCATAAAATGAATTATGCTCTAAAAATTAAACAGACATAATAATCCATGTTACACACTGGTAGTTTTATGCTGCTCTGGTGATGTAAAGTAGATGTAAACCAGACTTAACTAGCCAGTTACTCTAGGTTTACAGCTGCTTTGCATCACTATTGTGGTGAATATGGCCCAGTGTAATCTTTAGAGCATTTTATATGCTTGGGAAATTAATCCTGTCTTATCATGCTCAGTGGTGCCTCCCTGCTGCAAGAGAAGCTACTGTGGCAACCAGCAGCAGTCAACAGATGGATACAGCTCAGTGGCTGACACTGGTTTTGAATTTCTGGGTTCTATGGGACAATTCTACAAACTTTGCTGGATATTAGTGTCCAAATCTCTCTTTCTGGAAGTACCTGGGGTCAGCCCCCTGAGAGACTACATGACAGTCTGATGGCAATGGGTGAGGTTGCAACATACAACATTCTGTAACGCACCAGTGCATATCGCTGCATTGTGAGATGATGCTGTGATGTTTGCATCACAGCATCACGGCACATAAACCTTCCCCACTGCACCCACTGTTAAAAGTGGCAGCTCTGGAGGAAACCGCAACTCCTACTTCAACACTGGCTTTATAATGCAGAGAAAATTGGAATTTTTTAAAAAAAATAAAGCAGAATAAAGTACACAGGCGTTCAAGGTATACAGCTGATATTTGTGATTTCACTGATTTATGTGGATCTGTTTGTATTCCAACGAGGCCTCTCTGAGGTTAAATTCATTATAATTTGTAAAGCCATTGACCTGCTGGGACATAAAATGCTGTCTAACTGCAAAGGATTTAAAACACAAGTCAAGGCACTGAGAGAAGGCTCTCTTCTGCTGTCAGAATACCACATCCCACTGTATCACCATGTGTTGCAGTTTGTTAGCATAAAGGGGAAGTAGCATGTGAGAGATTTAAATCAGTTGCGATCCAGTTACGACTGCCAGTAAGAATTTTGTCTTTCTGCACCTTTCAGGCACAGCACCCTGCAGATCGAGTTTGTCCGAGGGCTTGATGAATTATTATTGATGCTGCATTACCTCATGTTTATAAACCCCAAACTGAACAAAAAGATAAGTTCTGATTAGCTGTGATCTAATGGTGAGAACTAGACATTGAAAACAGGATTCCTGCAAGCTATTGTTAGACTCATTAATGCAACCTTGAAGTCTCAGTTTCCCCCTCCTATAAACTAGGGTAATGGGATGAATCCATTCCTGTGCTGGTAAAGAGCCTGGCAGAGGAACAGAAGGCAGGCGGAGGAATAGCTCAGTGGTTTGAGCATTGGCCTGCTAAACCCAGGGTTGTGAGTTCAATCCTTGAGGGGGCCATTTAAGGATGTGGGGCAAAAATTGGGGATTGGTCCTGCTTTGAGCAGGGGGTTGGACTAGATGACCTCCTGAGGTCCTTTCCAACCCTGATATTCTATTAGGCCAAATACAACACTAGAGCCAATGGGGGAATCAGAATTAGGTGCCTAAATACCTTTCACGATCTGGGCCCTTGTGTCTCACCAATTCTGGGACTGCCAGGGGACAGCTCCTCAGGGCAGCCCTATATTGTGACCCTGCTGCCATGACCCCTAGAGGCCATATGGTAGCGGAGGAGTAGAGACACTTCCTCCAACTCCCAGACTCCCAAAATGTCTGTTTGTGTGTTCCTTGCCTTGTAAGGGGGGGAAAGGGGAGGTGATTTTGAAAGGTCTGCCACCAGACCAAAGTTTCTGGTTGGAGGGAGGGATAGCTCAGTGGTTTGAGCATTGGCCTGCTAAACCCAGGGTTGTGAGTTCAATCCTTGAGGGGGCCATTTAAGGATGTGGGGCAAAAATTGGGGATTGGTCCTGCTTTGAGCAGGGGGTTGGACTAGATGACCTCCTGAGGTCCCTTCCAACCCTGATATTCTATGATTTGATTCTAAGTGGATGCTGGTCCACACTGCAGAACCATTGCTGCATTTGACCCAGTACAGCTCTTGAGGAAAGAAGCTGGTACAGGCCTGGACTGAGGCAAACTGGTGGAGCTATGCAAGAACATTTACATTTGCCATGCCTTGTGTCTGGTTGTACTCAGTGCTACTTTATTTCAGATTTCCCTATTAACTACTATTAATAATAAATAATAATAGTACAATGGAGGTGAGAAAGCAAAACTCAGTGAAAAATTAGACACTGATTTCTTGGTAGGATACAGGATAAAGCTTCAAAAAACAGAATAGAGTGACCTTACCAGACGTATACAACTTTCAAATCACACTCTTATGTTAGCGTATGCCCAAAAAAGCATTCTTATAATTCCAGCCTGAATTACTTTTGCTTTAGATGAGGGGAAGAAATGAAATCAAGAAGGAACGAAAGTAATGTCTCCATGAGAGGAAGAGCACAATGTGTATTTCTCCTCTGTTACAAGCTGCATCATTTCTGGTCACACAAAATGACCTTTTGCAGTCAGCAAACTCCCAGAAATGTAAAGATGCAATTAACAGAAAACAATCTTTACAGTTGCACAGTTATATATGCCATCTGTACAGCATATAGCTGTATATACCTCTGTTTCCCCCAAAGATAAAATCTATTCAAAAATTGTCAGCTATGGATTTCAAATAGTATTTGGAACTTTTGAGATTCATATTCTGTTTAGCTTCCCAAAGTATGTCTGTCTTTGCACAGATTGCATTCACAGCCAAATACTCAGCTGGTGTAAACTGGCCGAATTCCAACAGAGGCAGGCCAGCTTACCTCAGCTGAAAATCATGTCTCTTGAATTCCCAACACTGGAGTGCAGAGAAAAGAATGCCAGCTAGATTTGTAGAGCAGATTACTTTAAAGTGCCCAGGTCTTTAAAATGGCATGCCTGGAAAGCTGTAACCTTTGTGGCTGTAACCAAACTTCTTTTAATTTGGAGGTTCGTCTTACAGAAGTTTGGTAAACTGGGAGTGTATTAAAATTATATTAATGTTCAAAAGAAGCATTTTCTCTGAAGAAAAGGTAATCAGAGGTGTGACGGGAAACTGAAAGTTAGAGCTGCTGATTAGATGCACATACTAACCAGCTCTTTAGCTGGTGTAAACTGGCACTACTCAGATCTACACCAGCTGAGGATCTGTCCCACGGCACTTTGTTCCAACAGAGACATAATGCTACGTGGGTCCTCTGATCTGTAATATTTCCATCCCACAAAGTACAGGTCACAGGTTTATCGTTTCAAATAATGTTTAGACTTTTTCAGAGCACCTGAGCCTTTGAGAACTTTATTGCACTAGCAGATGTGTGATCACGGCATTGTGAGGTGCAGAAAACGTTTGTATAACATGTGAAGTCTACATCACACTTCTCTTTACTGAATCTGATTGGCAGACTGGATACACAGGAATTCATTCGCTAACTTCTGGTTTAATTGCTTTCACAATGCATGAAACCTCCAGTGCGGCTGTGTATGAGGCAACCTGTGAAACACACTTGTGAAATGTGCTGCAGTCCCTGTCCAGTGGTTAATTCTCATGGAGGAAAATTGCCTACTACTGCTAGAAGGTAACGGACTTACTCTTTTAGCTTAGGTGATAGAAGTCTTGTACTGAGGTGCTGGAGGTCCTGGGTTCCAACTCTGCTGATGACCCATGGTGGGAGTCATTACATGTGATGTGAACATTCTGACTACCTCAGTGTGATAGCAATGGCTCGTCTCCCCTAAGGGGCATTCTGAAGAACTTGTCTTAAAGTACAGTATCTAAGATGCTGTATAAGATACAGGTCATATCCTACCAGTGCTTATGACAAGTACAATGGTGGTTACATGGAATCTGCATGATGGCAGCTAACAAATACATCAAAAAAACCATGTCAAGAATCCCAGAAAAGGGAGAGCTGGTCAAAAAAAGTGGGTCAACAAGGCATTTACCTGAACAGAAATACATTGCACTGAGCTTTCAATGTAGCCACAAAGGAACTCTGGTGGGGACCCTCAAGGAGGGACTTTCATACTGGATTAATAGCAGAACCATGCCACAAAATTTTGATCCAAGTCCAGGCCCCACTTTTACCAGTGTTCAGGGGCCTTGGATCTGATGTTCTGATTCAGGCTCATTATAGAAAGGATCTAGATCATGAGCTTTGGAGCCAGCCTGAACTTTCTCAAAGTTTGCCAGGTTTCAATCTGGAATTCCAGTCCAAGACCATTTCTAATTTTAGCTCTTGTAGAAGAGTTTGCTTGATCTCTGACCTGTTTTGCGGACAGGGTGTGGCTGAAGAAATTTGAAGCTGGAACTTTCCATGAACCGAGACAGAGCTCCAGCAGCTTATGGAGAAAGGTAGGAGTAGCAGCTGAATCAGGGGTTGGTGGGGGGTTGCTAGCGGGCCTCTGTGACTGCATAGAATTTGTAAAAAGAAAAGGAGGACTTGTGGCACCTTAGAGACAAACAAATTTATTTACAGAATTTGCGTTCTCCATCACTTGCATCGACTCACGAGTCATAGTTGTCAATAACACTTGTGTGGCGAGATCCTGTGAAGTGGAACACACACAACAGGAACTTACAAGCCTGCCGACAACCAATGTATCACATTCAGCAGCTTGCTAAACCTCACTGTGGGCCTGACAAAGCTGCTCTGGTATTGAATGTACAACGAGTCTCTCCAGTGACCATGTCTTCAAAGGCATATTGGCTTGGAACCAATAGTTCTTGGTGGCTGGGTTGTCAGCCAAAGCAAATGCATCTAGCAGCTCTTTTTGTTCATTATTATTTGTCGCCTGGTTACCAGTATGATAAAAACAAGACCACAGATTTCTCCTGGGATTGCACTGCATTTCCAATGCATATGCCTGTCAGAAGTCTTCTTCTAGCATTCAATTAAAAAAAAAAAAGACAACTGAACACATTAACTAGTCAAATTCAAGGTCACCGGGCTATTGGCTGCTTTTGCTAACATGGAAAAAAAAAATGAATATAAAAATAAAGAGTTTGCCAGGGCATTCCTCCAAAAACATCACTCTGGGAAACGCTTGAATAATCAAGGCAGTAATAGACGATCACTTTTGTATCAGAAACAGACCAGATCCTCAGCTGACACAAATCAGCTTCTGCTGAAATCAGTTCAGCCTAGCCACACCAATCTGTCTGAACTGAGCCTCTAGCCAATGTGGCCAAAGAAATAAAATTTTCTATTGATTTTTCCCTTCCAGTTTTAGCTTTCTAAACTCCCTTACTAGCATGCAATTGCTAAGATATAAAGAAATGGGGCTAGAATAGCCCAGAATGGTGGAGCGTAAGGAGTTGTTCATCCCCAACCCGTTGTGCTGGTGTGACGGATAGTTTTAGTCCTTACACTCCTGGCCTACAGAGTCTGGGGTGTCTAGTACAATGAGTAAGATCATCCTCAGATTGCAGAGCCAGCAGCAGCTAAGCAGGTGTCTGGCCAACTTGGTTTCCTGTGATTCATTTTCCTGTTTCAGATGAAAGATCTACATCATGGAAATGTGAATCCATTCCTGGGCCTCGTTGCCATGGTGACAGAGCACTGTTCCTGAGGAAGGCCTACTGAGAAATGAGGATGTGAAACGTGTTTGGCTATTCAAATCATCTCTTCTGGTGGATTTAATTAAAGTAAATCCACTGTTCATGCTAAGGCCACACCATTTTTGCACCAATTTAGCTATTGTGTTTAGAGGTGCAATTATTTTTACCAATGCAGTTATGCCGGCACAAGCTCCCATGTGGATGTAGTTATATTATGATAAAGGAGCTGATATGGGGATAACTTTCCCCCGTCCCAAACAGGAATAACTATGCTGGTATAAGCACATTTATAATGGTATAACTTCATCCACACAAGGGGGGGAGGGGAATGTGCCAATTTAATTATACCAGCATAATTAAAGTGGTACGCATTTTGTGTGTAGATGAGCCCTAAGGATGGAGGGGTCTGATTTAGGAAGGTCCCTACCCTTCTCAGTGGCCTTGTCTGGTGTCAACTAAAGATGGGCCCAAGTGGCAAAGTCCAGTTCCAGATCAGGTTCTGATCTTCCTCAAATTTCAGTGGGCTGCTCAGACTCCAGTTTCGGAGACGGGGACCTGAGCTCGGTTCTGAGCTTTCTCACAGCTCAGTACTGTCCTCTAAGTTCAGTGATGCCACTGTATGGGGAGTGAATCAGGGTAAAATCTGGTCCAGTTTCTCAGAATGATTTATCGTATATTTAACGGGGCATTAAGTATTTGCATCCCCGGGATTTTTCCCATGGACATCTCAAACCCTGTATTGCATGGTTGATGGATGGCTTGTGCTGAAGATCACCGATTAGGGATAGAACGCACTATTGGAAGCACAAAATTTCCATGCATTCAGCCACCCTTAGAAGGTAAATTGTGCAGGGACGCATAAAAAAAAAATCTGCTGGAAATATATTTCCATTGATTGAATGAATCCCTATAAAATTGTGGGCTGGTGATTGCATGAGAAACGGCATGCGCACTCCTAAAACATCTCTGAAATTACCCACGTGCTGTATGCTATTATAATAAAGTATATGCTCGGAGATTCAGTTGGCTTTGCTGAGACCGAAAGCCAGTAGCAGAATTCCACAGCAGTGGAAAGTGATTTTGCCATAAGCGATGACAGACAGTAAACCCATCCTAATTTGAGATGGGTCCCAACAGCAAACTCACATCTAAAGTAATCCTGATTTTTTGTGGTGTGGAGGGGTTGGATTCAAATCCCTAAATCTGACCCCCTCCTTTGTTGTTATGGCAAGGTCAGATACAAAACTGAAAAGTGTGTGCTTTCCAGACCCAATCTGGCTGCAGTCCAAGATAGTGGAAGTCTTATGAGAACAGCTGATCTCATGAAATCCCCATCAGAACCAATGGCCTGGGGGAATTCCCATCATTTTGGGACAAAATCTTGTGAGAACGGCTTTGAAGATTTTTGCCCTGATTACTCTAACCTGACCCCTTCCTTGTGCTTCCACTCTTGAATCCTGTTCCTAGCAAAATCTATGGCAGTTTGACATTACTTTCAGTGGGGATAGGATTTGGCTCTCAGACATTTTCATGGCATTCTGGCTACAGCAGTTGCCACAAAAAAAAAAAAAGGATATTCCCCCCTATAGAAGTTAAATTTATTGTGGTACTTGCAGCATTCCCCATTCTATGTATACAGAATTTGCCATTTCCATGGCATGATAAAGATCCACTTTTGGAAGGTGCCTATTGTGTATTATGTTTGTGTCTTTTGTTGTTTACATTATGTAGGTTGTAAGGGCTCATAGTATTCCACTGTAGTGGGAGTTGCTTTGTTTGTGTCGATCTGTGTGAAAAATATTTAATTCACTTTTTTTTCCACTCCAAAAAAATAAAAAGCAAATATATCCAGGCTTTAGGATCAATATTTTTGGTGGGGATATTTTCAAACTAAAAGAAATGAAAAGAAACAAAACAATATAAAACAGAGTAGTTTTCACTGGCAAATTTTAGATGCACATTTTAGTTTTGGTGTAGGAATAAATGTATTTTTGGTAAAATTTTCATTTGTGGCAATTTGGGAAAATTCAAGGCATTTTCCAAAGTGGAATTTAATTATTTTTGACACACCACAAAGATAAAGGCCCTAATTCTGCAAAGATTGAATTGAGGATTGAATCATGGATCTCCAGAGCTAAAAGCAGGTGCAGTTACAGATTGAGCAAAAGACCCCAGGCACTACATCTGGGTGTGTAACAACTCATGTCCCTTGTGGATCAGCACAAAGAAGGACCAGTAACACACCCTCACCAGCAGGTTACAGAGCACGTGCTTAACTTTACTCATGTGTGTACAGGTAAGCATGTACTTCAGCGTTTGAAGGATCAGGGCTATGGTGTGAGCATGCAGTTTCTCATGCTGTCTCCTGCACATTTGCCCAACTCCTGGCCCAGCTACTTGGACTGGATGTTGGGTTTGTCCAAGTCCAAGAATTATATGCACATACCCCATAGATTATATGGGGAAGTTCAGATTGAAAAATTTCAAATGTAACATTTCCCTTAGGAATATGTTTCATTAAAGCTGAAATTTTTCAAGAGAAAAGATCAATTTCAGTGGAATTATCTATTAGGAAAATAAATATAAAAATTAAGTTTCAACATTCATTTCTGAATTGCTTGAGCCACCACTATGCCTGATGGGAGTTGTAGTTCCAAATCCCCCTGATCCCTGTTGTTCCTTACAGACCCTGCTCCATGGCTGGACTACATCTCCTATAATACACCATAGCGTCACCTTTGGTGGGGCTACCAGAGTGCATCAGATGAGTTCAAGTTTCAATATTTCAATTTTTGATCTCAAATTGGGATGAAAACAAATATGGAATTGCCCCTGGGATGGAAATTCCGGTGTTTCATCAGCTCTGGTGTGTAGTATGAGGTTTGTGCTCTGGTGTAGTGTTCAGGGCCTCAGAATGTATGTAGCATTCACATGCAAACAGAGGTACTTGGGCCCAATTGTGCATCACTGAAGTCAACTGCACATCACTTACTGACCAGGTAATTCAGGATCAGGTCCAATGTGCACCACTGAAATGCAGTCTAGTCACTGCCTGCTGTTTATTTGTCATTCATTAGTCACCTAATTAAAAAGTTTTATTTCTCCACTCAGGGAGCAAATACCATATGAGCAAATACCGTGTGACCTTTTATATGGCTTAGGTGCCATATAAAAGGTCACACACATTAGATAACAAATAGCAAATAGCTGGAGTGAACAGCTTGGGAAAAGCCCACAGCCTGAAAATGGTTTGTTCAAACCACAGGGTTAACATTTACGAGTAATGAAAACAAACACTCACTAAAATCAGGGTTGGGTCATGAATGGTTCATGAATCGGGAAAAATGTTAATTGGATATTTGATTCACAAAACAAGATATAGATTGTAAGGTCTTTGAAGCAGGGAGTGCAATTTACTGCATGTGTGCACAGCACCTGACATAGTAGGGTCTTGACTTTGTTGATGCCTCTAGATGCTACCACATTATAAAATAATAAATTAAACAACCAATAATAATAATGCAACCTGTTCTAGAGTTTAGGATGATCTCCTGGGCCTCAGCCCATGTTGTCTATTCCTTTTTTCCAGGTATTCTCCCATCTAACCCCTTTGGAGAGTTCTATAGATGTTAAACATACAGCTCTGAAGTTTCCAGTCGTCTCTTTTGGCACATTTTTAAAATAGCGAATTTGCTTCCTAATCTTCTTAAACCTTCCCCCAGTGGAGTGAACATTTTAACTGTCTGATTAAATCATTTTTCCTCGCTCATCCTGGAGGTATGGTAGTTGGGTCAGGTGCTTTGTTTAGTTCATTGATGGGAAGCAGTAGAATGGTCCAAGATAAGAGAAGACCTTGATGGTTAGACAAAAATATTAAAAGTCTCTGGCTACCTGCAGTGTAAGCTTTGGAATTATAGGGGACAATCATGGAAGTCAATGGGAGTTTAGGGTAGTTGTTCTCTTGTGGGAGGTACACAGCATCTTGCAAGATTGAGAACAGATCTTGCAATACAACCTACATTTTTAAGGATAATGTTTTCTCAAGGAGACCACCAAGCTCATTTCACACAGCCATCAGATGGTGATGACGTGGCCATTACAAACTCAGGCCCCTCCACTCAATGATCCATTTTGTAATCTTCTCTTTGCTTCAGAAATTGTAAAGGTGATGAAGAACCCCCCGCCCCCGTGTCACCCACGGGATTATCACAGAAACATGTTCTGTACCTGAGGCTCTAAGCAAGTAAAAAAAAAAAAAAATGTAGCCATTAGCTCACCTACTGTAACAACACTTCACTAGTCCATAGCACTTCTATCTAAAGATCTGATGGGCTTATAAGGAGAAAGGTGCCAGCCAGATTCCATTTCATCAACTTCTGTCATTTCAGATCAGTGGTAGAAGCACTTAAAACCAGCACCACAGTTGAACTGGAATATTTTCACCAGGTCACTATCTACTTCAGTGACATTGCTGGATTCATGACAGTCTCTGCTCAGTGAGCCCACTGAGGTGGTTGATCTCCTTAACCTTTATTCACCTCTCAGTGCTGTCCTCAGCAATCATAATGTTTACAAGTTAAGGAGAAGGCTAAAAACCTCATGCAGCCTGCCTGAAACCCCTTGGCTATATGAAAAGCTCTGGGCTGGGTTTCATTTCCCATTGTCCGATATGGATGAAAGTCACCAGTGTGCAGAGGTCCAGCACAATGCTGCTGCATTCCACTTTAGTCCCACTTCTTGTTCAGGACCCTGGAAGCGAACAAAGAACCAGCCCTGATTCAGATATCCTGGCAGCTTAATTCCATGCCTGTTTCATTTTTTTCCTTCCTTCTAAATACCACAGTGGTGTTTTCCAGGTGGAAACAATTGGTGATGCCTATCAGGTTGCATCCAGGCTTTTAAAATGCAATGGAAACATGCTGCTGTAATAGCCAATTTTTCTCTGGACATCGTCAGTTCAATGGGATCCTTTAAAATGAGACATGCCAGATATAGTTGTCAGGATACAGATAGAATTGCATTCAGATAGATAACAGTAGTCTGCTCTGCCTGATCATACTATAAATGCTTCAGTTATACCTTCGGCTTTAGACATGTTTTTCATTTCCCAGCCAAACAAATGCACTTGGAAGACGCTTATAGGTCTTCCATGGCACCAAGGGGTTTACATAGAGAGGAGAATTCCAACGATGAAAGTGGCTCTGTGTCATTAAGGACCAGATCATGCCTATTACTACAACCAAAGAACCCAACGGAAGCAGGAGTCACAAGGGCTAGATTGTAATTGTGGTGCAAGGATTTAACAGGATGATTTTCACTGATGTCAACTGGAGCCATGCAGTGAAATTCCTGTAGCTATACATTGAAATGTAGAGACATGGGGAAATGTCCACATGATGAGAGATTGAAGGGGGTGGAAATGTTCTGTGTAGAGAGGAGATGTGATGCAGTTGTAAATGAATGCTATAAAAAAAGGGGGGAAAAAGGAAAATTAGGTGCTCCCATAATGCAAGAAACAAGGGATGTTCACTGAAACTGCAAGGCAACACACACAAGAGGAATTCCCTTCTTTTACACAGTGTATAATTAATGCACAGAACTCCTGGCCAAACACTTCATATAATTCAAGGTAGGACTGGATACTTACATGGATTACAAGACAGCCACAGTTATGTTAAATAGGGTGTAATTATATGTTTAGCAGGGATATAAACCTTCATACTTCAGGGCAAAAAAGCCAGCTGCTAACAAACTGGGGTTAAGAACAGACTGATTATTCTTCAGGAGGTTTCTTGCACCTTTCTCTGAAACATCAGGTGCTAGCCATTATCAGAGACAAGATGCTGGACTAAGGCAGAACACTGGTCCGATCCAGCCTGGCAGTTCCTCCATGCCTACCCACCACAATACCACATACGTAGTGCTTTTTATCAGTAGATCTCAAATTGCTTTCCAAGGATATCAGTTTCATCATTAGCCTCATTCTACAGCTGGGGAAACAGATGCAGGTTTCAGAGTGGTAGCTGTGTTCGTCTGTATCAGCAAAAACAATGAAGAGTCCTTGTGGCACCTTAGAGACTAACAAATTTATTCGGGCATAAGCTTTCGTGGGCTAGTACACACTTCATCAGATGCATGGAGTGGAAAATACAGTAGCAGGTATATATACACATAGTACATGAAAAGAGGAGAGTTGCCTTACTAAGTGGAGGGTCAGTCTAACAAGACAATTCAATTAATGGTAGAATACCAAGGGAGGAAAAATCACCTTTGTAGTGGTAATGAGGATGGCCCATGTCAAACAGTTGACAAGAAGGTGTGAGTAACAGTAGGGGGAAATTAGTCTTTGTAATGACCCATCCACTCCCAGTCTTTATTCAGGCCTAATTTGATGGTGTCCAATTTGCAAATTAATTCCAGTTCTGCAGTTTCACGTTGGAGTCTGTTTTTGAAGTTTTTGTTGTTGAAGAATTGCCACTTTTAAGTCTATTATTGAGTGTTGGAGATTGAAGTGTTCTCCTACTGGTTTTTGAATGTTATAATTCCGGATGTCAGTTTTGTGTCCATTTGTTTTTTTGTGTAGAAACTGTCCAGTTTGGGCAATGTACATGGCAGAGGGGCACTGCTGGCACATGATGGCATATATCACACTGGTAGATGTGCAGGTGAATGAGGCCCTGATGGTGTGGCTGATGTGGTTAGGTCCTATGATGGTGTCCCTTGAATAGATATACAGACAGAGTTGGCACTGGGGTTAGGCAGTGACTTGCCCAAGTTCACCAAGACGACCAGTAGGGGAGCCAGGAATTGAACCCACTCTCCCAGGCCAGTGCCCCATCCACTAGGCTGTACTGTTCTTCACTCACCTCTTGTTCCCCTACTGAGAGGTTTATTTTATTAATGTTTGTAAAGCATTTAGAGCCCTTCAGCAGAAAGCTGTCACTGAAGTGTTATTGAGAGATATTGTCATCAGCATTTGTGGGAGTTATGTTCCTGTTCCGAGCGATCAAGAATACACCCTCCAAAATGTCTTCTCTCGAGGAGGACTATCTGAAGTATTGATGGGGATATATTCAGAATAGTAGGAGAGGAATTAAATATGCAACATCTGCTGCTGATTGTAGACAGGAATTATGAGGGTCTTCTGTAAGCACTGCCAAAAATATACCCCTGACTGGTGTGGGGGTTTTATTTTATTTCTTATTTGGGGGGGGGGGGGGAGTGTCTAGAAAGCAGCTCTATCCATTCATTGAGGTTTTGTTTTTAAAGCTAGTATAATAGTTCAGTGTCAGAAGCCAACTTTTGTTCTGCATCAATCTCAGAAACAATGAGCTACACTGACAGACTCCCACCACACAGGAAAGCACAACAACCCAGTACAACCAAAACAAGCTCTCCCCATCTCTGAGCTGCAGGAGTGAGTGACTGACCCTAGTCCCTGTTTTTCTTAGGCGAAAAAAAAAGCACTTAGAGAGTCAGCCATCCTTGTTAATTTAGCACTGAATGAGCATGAGGTCCGGCAAATGCATTCCACTGTTGAGAGGCGGGTGGGTGGGTTAGGGACAAGGCCATGTCCCTTCTATGCCTAGGGGCTGGGACTGAGAGGAGCTCATGCTTCCCCTTTATGAAACAGCAGAAAGCGTCACTGCTGTGTGCTGCTCCCAGGTATAGGCAGTACAGCTCAGGGAACTTCCCTTGGCCACTATATTTGCATCTAGTGTGGCTTGCTTGGGCGGGAAAGTCCAGTGTTCGGCTTATAATCACGGGCGGCGGGTGAAGCTTCCCCTCGGGGAAGCTAGTTCCCCATCCCACCTCTTCCCCCTGCGGCCCTGTCCACACTCTGCCCCCCTCACTGCATGCATCCCTCCTCTCCTTCCCCTGCCTCCTCACTAAAGCAGCAGTGGTGGAGGAGGGATGCGGCAACAGGGCCAAGTGGGAAGGGAGCCAAACAGGGAGGAGAGGAGGAACCGGTACAGCGGGGACCTCTGGTGAGAGGGCTGGAATGCTGGAGAGGAGTAGCCAGGCAGCGGCGGGCAGAGAACGCTGAGCTTTTATATGTGCCAGGCAGGTTCCCGGGCAGGCGGCTGAGGGGGCGGGGGGGTATCTACTACTCAGTTTCAGCGATAATCTCCCTAGGGAGTCTAAGGGACCCGGGAAGCTGAGTAGCAGATATCCCCTCCACAGCCGCCCGGGAACCTGCCTGGCACATAATAAATCAGCAAAAACTTCTGGTGGAAGCCCACGCCCAGCAGGGATGGGAAGAAGCCCAGGTGTCCAGTGGCAGGGTCAGCAGCAGCTGCGTTAGGCCTAATAGCCGCCCACGCTTATACTTTTTACCCACTGTAATGGAGCTGTTTAGTTCTTCAGCTCATGAAGTCTCTCTGCTTGGGACTAGTCTGTCCCACCAACACAAACAGCTGACTCAGGCATTTACCCATGACCGCAGACAGGCTGGAGTTGAACAGCAGGGGAGAGCAGTGGGGAGCTCTTCCAAGCCAGCCGACTGGGGGGGTGGGGGGGGACGGGACTGTTTATCGGAGCAGGGATCTCTGGCAGGCAGCCGCACACTTTGCTCAACTTTATAACCCTCTGTGGTATCACTGAGGATTATTGCAGAGGGTTAGCCAGCACGGCTCATTAGTTCACGCAGCGCCTTTGGCAGCAAGCCATTGCAAAACAAACCTGGGGAGGAGGAACCTGATACAATTAGACAACTGGGCCAAAAGATCTTACATCATCATCTCTGGTTTCCTCTGAAACACGGCACTGTGGGAGATCACGCCTGAAAGGTTTGGGTACTCCTTATTCAGACTGTCTAGACGAGGACCACCATACAGATGCAAGCCGCACACAGCAAGTGCATTAACTATTGAACTCAGTTAACTTGAGGTACCATCTATTGTCTCTTGCCTTATATTTAGAGTGTAAGCTCACTGGGGCAGGGAACCATGTTTTTGGTCCTGTGCTTGTACAGGACGCAGCACAATGGGGCCCTGGTTCACGGCTGGGGCTTCTAGGCTGTACTGCCATACAAAGAATTCAATATATTGCTGCCATTTCGTTAAAACACTTCTCTTCTCTAACAAGAGCTTGGGTTTTCCCTTGAGGTCACCCTTTGCTGGCAAACACATGTAGCATTAGTCTCACTAGAGATGACCCTGACTGCCACAGCCTTTGAATAGACCCTATTTAGGCTTCATATGGATTGAAGTTGCTTTCAGGCCTGGACCATGCATTTGTTCAGCACGCTCCTGATTGAGGCCTCCAGACTCTACTGCCGTATAAATACTAAATCTTGCATTTCTAGTGCTTGATTCTACACTCCTTAATCGGGTAAAACTCCCCCTGAGGTCAGGCAGTAAGGAACGCATAATCAGGTCCCTATAGAAGAAATACATTACTGACTGATGTTCTTTAAACCGTAGCCCATTGTCTTTGTATTAGTAATACGAATCGTCTTGGGCTACGTCTATGCTAGCCCTTGTCAGTAAAACTTTTGTTGGTCGGGGTGTGAAAAAAAAAAAAACAAACCACACCCCCCTGACCGACATAAGTTTCACTGACAAACGTGCCAGTCTGGACAGCGCTACATCGGTGGGTGATGCTCTCCGGCTGACACAGCTACTGCTGCTTGTTGGGGGTGGTGTAATTATGCCGGCAGGAGAGCTCTCTCCCGCCAGCATAGAGTAACTACGCAGAAGACCTTAAACCACGGCAGCTGCACTGCTGTAAGGTCTGTAGTGTAGACATAGCTTTAGTTAGTTTTATAGTTGCGCCCAGAGTCCCCAGCTAAGATTAGGGTCCCATTGTGCTAGGTGCTGTACATACACAGAGTAATACAGTCCATGCTCTGAAGAGCTTGCCGTCTGAAAAGAAAAGGCAGACAAAGATTTGGAGGGGATATAGCAGGAACACAGAGGTGAAGAGGCTCACTCAAGGTCACACAGCCAGTCAGTGGCTGATTTGGGTTTAAAACTAGGTCTCTTGACTCCCAGTCTAGCATTCTGCCCATTCGGCCACTCTGTTTCGGGCAAGCACTCAGTTGAAGTCATTTGAGCTTTTCTGGTATGTTGTGTTTATTTTTTCATCTTTCAGGAAAAGATGGTTCATTATTTAGCAGTAAAAATTCATTTTTATCTCAATGTTGTAAAAAGATTTTTCCATAAGTCAGACAAAAATATTGCTCCCCTTTGCATTTCTAGGACTGATCTCCCAGTGAGCTCTGTATTAATTACTGATCCTGAGTTCTTTGAAACTTTATAGTTCTCACAATGTTAAAACTTGTGAGAACTATACATTATCAGGTATGTTTGATAAGTATATTTTTATAAAAATACTTATTTTTCTGCTTTACTAGAGTTTCATTGACTTTAAGCTACATCTGGAAGCCCAATTATGAATCAATGCTGCATTTATAGAAAAAACAAATAGAAATGACTTGCTTTGCTGTAACTGTTAAACCCAGCATCTGCTGTTTTTTTTTTTTAATTAAACTTATCTGGAACTTAGACTTGTGCTTTTTCAGTGGCCCTAATACTGGCTATGTACCAGAGGAAAATCTTTGCCTACCTAGGTCATACTTGCCCATATTGTTTGCAATGTATTGTACCCACTCATACCTATATATTATAAACTTGTGTGGGCAGGGAGTCAGGTCAGATTTACTAAATCTAGCTCCAGAACAGTCATAAAGCGAAGTATTATATATAGACATATGTACTATTACAAAAGTACATTAGACACAATTATATATGCTGTGTGTGAGATTAAAATAGTCAGAGGCCTATCCTTCCCCTCAGGTAAGGAGGGCTTTTATTTTGGAAGCTCAATTTTTAAATGGAGGTGCCTAACAAGAACAGCAAAATCCTACAACTGGATGCTTAAATTGGCTTAGGTGTGTAATCCCTGTCTGAACTGACTTGAATGCCCAGTGAGAGATCTGTACCTCCTGGTTAGGCAGTCACATTTTAAGATTGGACTGTGTGACAGGGGTGTGAACACTGTAGGCATATCTTCTCATTGAGAAATTGGCACACAGCATGAGTTTTGTGAGCTACGCTAGAAGGGATTGGATCTTGAATAAGGGATGAGATAGAGGGAAAAAACCAAATCTCTCTTGCCCAGACAGGAAGCTAATCATGTCTCCATTTCCAAGTGTGGGAGACAGAGTGGTCTAGTGCATAGCCAGGGACTCCCGAGTTCTTGCCCTGACCTTCATTGTAACTTGCTGTGGCCTTGGACAAGTCTCAACTCTGATCTCAGTTTTTCCTATCTGAGAGGTGGGTGTTCCAATCCGAAGATTCTAATGGGATCTAAATGTTCCAACGGGCTTTTGTTGGCCCTCTGCACCCCATGTAAGCGGCAGCAAACTACTAACAAGTCCCAGCCTTAAAGGTCATTGTACCCTGGGTTCATAACACTGCTACAATCCAGGGTGATGCTTAGTTAAGTTAAAGACTCCAGAAACAGCCTGGAACAAGCACAGCACAGACAGCAGTTAATGCTTCAAAGCTCTTAATGGTGACAAGACAAATTTGCTGCCATCTTATTCTGTTATGGGCTGTTGCTTCCCAGATCAATTTGACATGCTTTCAAGTTTGACAGTGTGTCTTTATATTGTTTGTACTGGCCATCATGAGAATGGGTGCCTTGCTTTAGCTTACCATAAAATATGACCTTGAGTATTCTCAAATAAGCCATCTGAATGAGATGCCCAGACCAATGCAGGTGAGCTTTTATGAGCATGCTTTGAATGCTGGACATCCAATGATTAAGAATTTTTGATATCAGGAACTTCTCCCATAATCTGACCTTGTGAACAGACCGAAGAAAGTGCATGTGTAACTGATCCTGTTTTCTAATGTGGTGGCGATATGTATGCACGTCTCTCAAGCATACAGAAGTCTTGTGAGCATGCATGCCCGGTAGATATTTAGCTTAGGGATTTAGCTGTAGAGGTACCTGAAAGATAATAAATAGTAATGTGAAGGGTTTATTGGCATACCTTTGTGATAGTTTTGCCACTCATGAGTAATGAAACTATCAAAGTTATAGCATGAAGGTCATCCCAATAAAACCCTGATAATTCACCACACCCTTGTCTGTTCTCTATGTACCAAATTTTACAGAAGCAAATAGTTAAACATTCCTAAGAGGTCTCTAAGGTGCCACAAGTACTCCTGTTCTTTTCCCTCCCAAAAAATATTCCTTCTATTTTTCATATCCCTTCACCCACAAACTAGACTTAGGGCCTGATCCTGTACCACTGATGTCAGTGGGAGTTTTGCTATTCACCTTGGTGGGAGCAAGTTCAGGTCCTTAATACCATGAGTCCAAGTTTTAACTCCAGCTGAGCCCCTGAAAAATCTCCCACTGAACGTATTTGGCTCTGAGGAAGAGAAAATGAAAACAAGTACATGCTAAGACCTCTAAAACATTAACTGAAATGCTTTGAGAGATATTGTGTTAGGATGTTTAGGGCTGGAATCTTGGGATCTTACAAGGGTGGAAGTAAGTTGTGTTATTGGAAACCTCCCCTTTCCAAGTGTATAAAGCCTCTGTTTCTAGCCCTAATGAGATGTGAGATATCAATATCTAAACCTGTCACTAGCCAAGGATCGGTGTGTGCAAGGACTAGAGCCAGTTTAAGATTGGGGGCACCTTATACATTTGGAGGAGGGAAGGAGGAAATATTTTGCTAGCAGATATTTTCTCAGGATACAATGATGGCTGTTTGAAGGTGCTCGGAGATTAGAATTAGTTGGAAGTTCCAAGTCCCTGTGGGAAGCACCTCAGGGTTACTCCGTATTTTAGCATATCTTGACATGTTAATTGATTTACACACAGTGAGAGAGAAGGGAAAGAATTGTAGGTAATCTCTATCTGTAGCCTGCATTTGTAGGGCTTTTCTATATACTTTTAACAGAACTCTCCCCTGTAAAAACATGGAGGTTCCCATTTCTTAGCTTTCCATAAAAATTAACTGGCACATCAGCCAGATTCCTGGAGGAAGGTGCTGTATGGGACAGCCACACATTTAAAACAAGAGCTGGTCAAAAACCAAGACACTATGGTGTTGAAGATGTTATACAAATATTTCCCCTGCTTTTTCACCAAAATTTCGAGTCAATAAATGTCAACCAGCTTACAGTTACTTAGATCAGCAAAGGCAGGGGGACTTCACAAAATGACATACATACACCCTGCTCTTTTTATTGAAATGTGAACAATTTTGAACAGCTCTAGTTAATATTCATTACTAGAAATGCTATTTGAGTCTGGAAGCCTGGTCATGCTTTCTCCATGCCCCCACATGCAGCGTCCATTGATCTGTTTATCCAAATCCTATTCTTCAGAAGATTGGGGGATCATTTCCTAGAAACTTCTCATCTAACAATAGAGAATTCTGCATAGATAAACATTACTCAGCCAGGCATCTGGCAGCATCTGACTCCCAGATGCTGGGACTGGACAACAGGGGATGGATCACTCAATTGCCCTGTTCTGGTCATTCCCTCTGAAGCATCTGGCACTGGTTACTGTCAGAAGACAGGATAATGACTACATGGATCACTGGTCTGACCCAGTCTGGCCATTCTTATGTTCTTATCTGCAAATTCAGGGTAATTAGCATTATTTTCTTGCTTGTTTGAAACAGTGAGTAATTCAGAGTTTGCAGTATAACAGAGCTGGTATGCTTTCCATTCACAGCTTATAGAATTCATGTCAGCCAAAGCACAGTGAGAACGCTTCAGAGTCTACATGAAGGGTATGAAACAGCTCTCATGGGAAAAACAGAACTGAAGATAAAAACCCCAAGAACGCAGAGAATCCTTCTCTGGAACTCTTTAAGGAACTTTAATAGTAGTCTCCCTGGGGGGCCTTCAATCATCAGGTCATCCCTCCCACCCCAAAACTCCTCACAATCTGTCCCCATCAGCTATTTCTTGTACATGCATGCACAGGTAAATTCCTGAAACGTAATTGACACCTTCATGGGCTCAGGCAGTCAGATGACTGTACCTGTTCAAACAAGTTGCAGTAAATTGTTCCAACTGACCACATTGAAAGAGTAGAGCTCATTGATACATGCAAGATTTGCAAAAAGAAAAGGAGTACTTGTGGCACCTTAGAGACTAACCAATTTATTTGAGCATAAGCTTTCTACAAGTACTCCTTTTCTTTTTGCGAATACAGACTAACACGGCTGTTACTCTGAAACCATGCTAGATTTGGAAGGCTTTACTATCATAAGGTTTCTGGTTGAATGAGCCAGTTAGCACCGCAATGACAAAAGTCTTTCACCAAATGAGGTTCGCTCTCCAAGTCTTTATTCCTGAGGTCCAACAGGGTGTTTATACTGAGTTCAGGTCAAGGCTAGGGAAAAAAAAAAATCAGCCCTTTATCTAGATGTGCAGCTCTATGTTCTTACAGTCTCTGCTCTTCTCTGCTTGCAAGGGAGCTATTTTATAGGGCTCCCTGGCTTTTGTTAGAGATTCTGCCCTGCTTCAGCATTCCACTGTATACACCTGGGAGAGACTTTGACAGGAGTAAGTTCTCTAGGCTAGATTCTCAGCTGCTGTGAACTGGTAGAGCTCTGTTGATTTCACTGGAGTTATTCCAAGTTGCACCAGCTGCGAATCTGGCCCTCTGCCTGCTATAGTCAGATGGGGCTCTGCACTTGGTCAGGATCTAGCTATACAATAAGGCCCCTGGTCTGCCACCCGTACTCACAGTGCATGATACCTCACTCCACAAGTCGTTACACTGCAATCAGTGGTACCACTCATGGAGTTAAGGCTTTGATTGACAGGAGCTAGGGGGGCAAAACCAAGTCCGTAGCCAGTAAAACTTAACCATTTAATGATTACTAGGACCGTGAAACATTTGTGTGATGTCCTGTCCCTTTAAATGTTGAAGTGCTCTATACTCCCGCTCGGTTTCTGTTTTGTGTCCAAAACAATAAAGTCACCCCAGCAATCAGCTCCCCTTTGTCGATCTCCAAAGAAAAGAAAGAGCTCAGAATTGGAGATTTTACTTTCTCATTATGCCTTTGGAAAGGGGCTGCTTATCTTGCATTTTAAGTTTGCTACAAAACATGAGATGGGTGATTGGGCATCTTATCAGAGTAATTTGTGGATCCAAGTTCTGTTCTGTTCTGCAGTACATTAAAGGAGAGTTGAGAGATTATAAAGAACTGGGGTGAAATCCTGGCTGGATTTCCCCCATTTATTTTTAAAGGCAAATGCAGAGGGTAAAGCTCAAACACAGCCTCACACATTTAGTCTCTGCCCCCCTGCTTGTGATGGTTTTCCCCCCACACACAGCAAGCTATACACATGTATTTTCAGGTCCCAATTCAGCAGTCCATGCTATTCAGCAGCTACATGGCCTTACACATGTGCACAAACAGTTTGCGGAACTGGGTCCTCAATGCCTTTTTATGATTAAGGAAAATAGCTAACCAAGAAAGGACAAATAAAATCTCCATGAGGAAGAAGGCAGAATGCATCTCTCCTTCTGTACAATTCCCACAGGTATTCATTTTACAATTAAAGGTACAGTACACAGAAAACAAAGCCATAGCTATATACACCACAACGCCTCTTCAACTACAATATCAGTCAAAAGCGCCCTACACATTTTTCTCACATACATTTCTACAGTTTAACTGAACTACTGCGACAGGGCAATACTGATTACAAACAGTTAGTCTCAGATTATGTCCAGTTATAATTGTGAAATCTCTCATAAGAATGGCCATACTGGGTCAGACCAAAGGTCCATCCAGCCCAGAATACTGTCTGCTGACAGTGGCCAATACCAGGTGCCCCAGATGGAGTGAACCGAACAGGTAATGATCAAGTGATCTCTCTCCTGCCATCTATCTCCACCCTCTGACAAATGGAGGCTAGGGACACCATTCCTTACCCGTCCTGGCTAATAGCTATTAATGGACTTAACCTCCATGAATTTATCTAGTTCTCTTTTAAACCCTGTTATAGTCCTAGCCTTCACAAGCTCCTCAGGCAAGGAGTTCCACAGGTTGACTGTGTGCCATGTGCAGAAGAACTTCCTTTTATTTGTTTTAAACCTGCTGCCCATTAATTTCATTTGGTGGCCCCTAGTTCTCAATTTTATAGTGATGCTACATTGAATCTTGGGGTAAGATGGCAAAAGTCCATGTAGTTTCTTAATTTAAAGAAACTGTAAAGTTTTAAGCAAAGCTATTTAATTAGGGTCATTCCTATTTTGCTGTGCTGAACGATACACACTCAAAGTGAAACTCAAATACAAAACACTGGGAAATGCTGCAATACACCATATATACAGATTTTAGCTCAGAATCTGCCTTTGGGTGCATGTGAGGCTCAACGAGAGTCTCAGTGTGTAACTGAAGGCTCTAAGAAATCTGATCTTTATGGATTTGTGTTTTCCTTTGAGGGTGAAAGAGCAGAAGAAATGTATTGGCTAGGTGGGGAAAGGGGAGGGGGAAGGCTTTTAAAACCATTACCAAATAGTCTCCAAAACAAACCCAGGTAGGTACAATTTAGTCACTGATACAATAATCTTCTTAAAGGGACAGTGCCACTGTGGAGGCATGCTCATGCTGAACTCTGACCCAGTGAGTTATCAGGTATGTAGACATTGCTAGCGCCATCTATTGGTGAAAATGTGGATGAAATTATTCTTGGATGAAGGTGCTAACTTCAAAATTTCACCATAGTGTGAAAAATTGGTAAAACATGGGTTTAAAATGTAACAAATATTAACAGTCATTACAGAGGGGACCCTGTAGGCCCAGGAGGGGCAATAAAAAGTCCCTTTTGACCTTTAAGTATTTATATATGGATTTAGTAGCATAACTTTAGGAACCTACATTTATGAAATATTGAACTTCAAAGTATGAAACTTTATAAACACTAATTAAAAACACAGTGTTTAAGATACTGAGGCCATAAATCTGATTGTCTGGTAATTAAACCCAAAACCACATTAATACAGGAACAATAGTTGCTTTTACATAATTGGAATTTAATTGCTATTCATAAACCATGCATTTAATCTCAATTTTAGGCTTATTTGAGGCATTTAATTGAAAACGTCCCCATCAGTTCTTGTCACCCGCATTACACCTTCCTGCATTCATAATTGCGAGAAGAGAATTAGATAAATGAACATTTATCTTAGATCTAATCACTGTGGATGACATTGCTCAAGGAGGGTACAAAGCAGTTTAAGGAAGAAGCTATTTGAGCTAAGATACAGACCCACCATGTCTGCAAAAAGTCACATAAGCTGGAAGGCTGTCCTGAAAATTAATTTTACACTGAGCTACTCAAGGTCCACGATGCCTTGATTGAAATATAAAGCTTATTGAAAACCAAGAAAGAAACCCTTTCTCGTGCTACTTTTATATTTTCTCAGTAATGATTCCACAGCACTGGGAAAATGCAACATTAGTATTTAGACTAGTGTTAGCCAATGCCCTGGAAAGTTGTGACAGCCACAGATAAACCCCCACCTTCCTAGGACACTTCAGAGCTCCCGTATTCCATTCCAATTCATTTTACACAAGAGTCAGAGGAGCAGTGATTGAAACTACTTCTAATCCAAACAGGAAAAAATACCAGGTAGGGCAAAATGAGGAAATATAGATCCAGATCTTGGGCCAATTAAGAGCTGCATTTGGCACAGTACAAGAATCTGTCTATCCTGGGTGCGATACTATGCCACGTTTTCATTAATGACTTGGACAATGGAGTGGTGAGTATGCTTGTAAACTTTGCACATGACACTAAGTAGGGGGGGTTGCAACCATATTCTAGGGCAGTATTACAATTCAAAATCATCTTGAAAAGTTGGAGAACTGGTCTGAAATGAGCAAGATGAAATTCAATAATGATGGGTGCAAAAGACTTCACTTAGGAAGGGGAAAAAATCAAATGCAAGACTACAAAAGGGGGAATAATTAGCAGCAATAGTGCTGAAAAGGATCTGAGGGTTATAGTAGATCACAAATTGAATAGGAGTCAACAGTGTGATGCTGTTGCAAAAAACCCCAAACAAACAAAAAAAACACCGACAAGTGTCACTCTGGGAGGAGTCTTGTATGTAAGACATGGGAGGTAACTGTTCTGCTCCACTCAGCACTGACCAGCAGAGGCAGATTAAGGTTTCCTGGGACTCTGGGCCAGTGCAAGTCTGGGGCCCTCCCCACCCCTTCTGCCTACAGTCCCACCCCCATTCCATCCCTTCTGCTTGTGGCCCCGCCCACAACCCCACCCCATTCTGCCCTTTCCCTGGGCCCCATCCCTGTTCCACTCAGGGTCCCCCTCCATTCCACCCACCCCACAACCCATTTGCACCTTTCTGCCCCCCTCACCCCCAAGACCCGAGAAGCTCTGTCCTCCTGCCATGGCCCCAGGCTGCAGTAGGGAGTGAGAGCTCCACCGGTCCTGAGGCCACGGCAGATAGTGTGAGCTCCTCCAGTCCCAGAGCTGGAGTGGGAGGGTCCATGTGCTGGGGCTTTCCCTGCCACCCCCCACACTTCTGCAGGGAAGCAGGGTCAGAGCATTGGGGCTTCTCCTGCACTGTCCACCCGGCACTTCTACCAGAGAGCGGGGTCAGGCATGGGAGCTTCCCCTGCCTGGGGGCTTCTGCTGGGGACGGGGAGGCACTGTGGGGGCTTCCCTCACCTTGAGGCTTCTGCTGTGGACAGGGTTGGGGGGCACTGCAGGGGCTTCCCTCATGTGGCAGCTTCTGACGGGGACAGAGTTAAGGGGCTGAGGGGGTACTGCAGGGGCTTCCCCTGCCCTACCTGCCAGCAGAAGCCAGGGGCCCCCAGTTGGCGGGGCCTTCGGCACAGGCCCTAATCCACTACTGATGAGGAGGCCTCAGCTGGAGTACTGTCCAGTTCTGTGCAGCACCTTTAAAAAGTGTGAACAAATTGGAGGGCGTTCAGAGGAGAGCAACAAAAATGAAGGTGTAGAAAACCTGACCTTTGAGGAACAGTTGAAAGAACTGGGCATGTTTTGTGTGTAAAAGAGAAGGCTGAGGAGGGATATGGTAACAGTTTTCAAAGATGTAAAAGGTTGTCACAAAGAGGAGAGAGGTCAGTTGTTCTCCTTATCCCCCCAGGACAGGCCAATAAGAAATTGCCTTAATTTGAAGCAAGGGAGATTTAGGTTAGATATGAGGGAAAACTTTCTAACTATAAGGCTTGTTAATCTCTGGAACAGGTTGCCTAGGGAGGTTGTAGAATCTCCATTATTGGAGGTTTTTTTAAGAGCAGGTTAGACAAAACACCTGTCAGGGATGGCCTACATATATTTAAACCTGCCTCAGCACTGGGGGATGGACTACGTTGCTTCCAGCCCTACATTTCTAGGATTCTAAGGTAAGTGGGCGAGGAAAGATGGCTTTAAACTTTTATGCCTACTGAACCTAGGGCCAGTTATGTACAGAGAGAACTTGAGGACCTGGCCCATAAACATTTGCACAGGCAGAGAGATAGAATGGGTTTTATAATGTCCATGGTTCCAGTTCTGAGGACTCTTACTAGCAGGTCTAGAGCTTACTACCATGAGTAGTCACACTGGACATAGTGCTTACTAGTGGTACTGCTCAGGGTAGCAAGTGTCACACCCAGTAGCATTAACAGGATTAGGCCTGTGGTTTTGTGAATTTTCCATTTCTCTGAAGTTAGATTAAGTTTAAAAAAAATGAAACTGAAATAGGAATCAGACAGACCAAAGGAAGATACAGACTAAACATCTTATAAAGAGCTATGGTGGGCCCTAGAAATGTGATGGACTTCTTGATGATGTTAATGGACATTACTGTTAGCAACTTTAGTGTCAAGCAGCTTCTCCTTTGCTGCCTCAGTGTCATGGGTGCGTGTACTCACCGCTCGGCAGCACCTCCATGTGGCTCAGCCATCACACTGTGGCCCCTTCCTTGCTCATCAGGTGCTGCAGTATCTTTCCTTTGTCATTTAACCCTCTGGCCGAGTCACCGTCATCCTCCCCTTCTGGTGTATTATCAGAGATTCCTTCCTCAAAGTCTCAGGCAGCCTCCAGCTCTGCCGTGCCAAGCCCACAGAGGTGGGTAGGGGAACCTGGGCCCACCTTTTACTCCAGGTTCCAGACCAGGGCCCCTCAAGCCAGCAGTTCAGGTCTATCCCTCTCAGACCTTACCATTCCTTCCCTGGCCTGCTTTCTACCCTGCCTTTCTCAGGAGCCTACTTTCCCCCTTGTGTGACTGAGGGCTTCCTCACTGCAGCCTCTTTCCAGTCTCAGCTCCTGGGCTTTATAGAAGCCCCACTTGTCCCTGCTCAGGTGAGCTTCGTTCTCACTCAGTCTCATTGCCCCTTAGGCTGCTCCTGCTGCGGAGCTAAGGCTAATTGGCCTCTTTTGCCACTTTAACCCCATCTGTGCTGGTGTGGGGTGAACACCCCATCACAGTGAGGGAGTTCAGGCTGGGGTCTCTACTTCAGTTTTGCTACTGAGTCCCTCTGTTTTCTAGGGGACTTAGGAAAAGACCTATTGGGCTCTCTTGTCAATCTCACTGCTAATGCAGGATTGTTCTCTACAGAGTATGCTACAGTGCTTTGCATCTCAAAACATGTAAGGGGTTTCCCTGGATGGCTGAGGGTATGGGTAAGGGGTTCCTTCATCTTTTGGCTAGATCTATTGTGCCCTGTGTGAAATGAGTTGGTGGTCTCAGCCCAGATTCAACCTGGATAAGAGGGAGGAGTCACTGGTTTGGCAGAAAGAAGCAGCTAATGGAGTTGGCTGGGGTTATGACTGCTTCACGTGCTGGTGGAGTACGTCCTCTCTTTGTCAAATTGGCTTGCAGATTTAGAGTATTTTTGGCTCTTTGGTACCCAGGCTGCAGTAGTGGCTCAGACAACTTCTTTCCCCCTGAGTTTGGCTGAGACATTGTGGCTTTTCTTGGACACTGCTCCTCAGTATAGTCACCTCCTATTTGTCCCCTCCCAGCCAGACAAATTAAATGCACCGTGCTTTGGGCTACCAGCGAAGGCCAGTCTGAAGCTTCAGTCAGTGAAGAATGCAGCATCCTATTACACTCATGGTCCATGCACCATGTTCCTTGCTGTTTCCAACAGTTATTGAAGGTATTGAGTACAGCCTTGTCTGATTCAGGACCTGCTTTGGCCAAGAAAAACGGCACTAATGGGCAGCCTTGGAGACAGTGTCAATGGACAGATCAAGAACGGACCAGACATGGAGAAAGTAATAGCGAAGTGCCAGATAATCTAACTTAGCTCTTTAAAGGACTTTTCGTCCACAGATCTCAAAGGAGGGCATCCTTATCCCTATTCTAGAGATGATGAAACAGAATTACAGAGGTGAAGTGACTTCAAAGCAAATCAGGGGGCAGAATGGCGGGCTTCTCAGCAGATCAGGGGGCAGGAATGGAAGCCAGGTCTCCAGCCCCCCCCATGCCAGTACCCTATTCCCTGGACTGTGGTGCTTTTTATTCCGCCAGCTGTAGAAGTAGGGTTCTTTTCAGGTCCATGTTGAGGCAGATTGGCTGGATGGGAGAAGGATGAGGCAGGGTAAGTTCCTACTGCTGCTGTCTGTGATGTCCCTGTCCTGTGGATAAATCAAGGCCTGTCATTCTGAAGTCAGACATTCACCTGCTACAGTTTTAGAACAGGAAATAAAGACCTTGTACCATGTGCAGCATTGAAAACCTTTTGTCATCCTAACGAGCCTGAAATTATGCAATACCAATCTGGACATTTTGCACATAACCTCTATATAACGTGTAGGCACTCAGAGCAGCCTTTGCCTCAGAACCTTGCTAACCCTGTGTGCGGACAGATGTGTTTCACACCAGCTCCGCTGTCTCCTTTGACAATACATCTGAATACCTGACACAACAGCACAGTGATATCATGACAAGGGTGGGAGAAAGTCATTTCATTCCGAAAACCAACTGCTTTGGGGAAAAAAAAGCAATTCCAGCGAGTCATTTCCTATCATGCAGGGCTTTCTGGCAGCATCTCTTTCTCATGGGGTGTGACTGCGGCTTGTGCAAACACACCCGAGCCAGCTAGCTTTAACCTCACAGTGAAGCTGAGGCAGCCTGGGCTGTTCAAGCCCCCCAGGAACCCTGGGTAATTACTTGGGCGGCTAGCCCTCACTGAAGCCTCTGCTGCCACAGCTGCAGTGCTCCAGGACCTGTGCTAGCTAGACTAAATCTCATGGCGATCGGGGGAGGTCCTGGACGATTGCCTGCCTGGTGGGCGGTTAGCACCGACCAGTAATTTCCATGGCAACATTACAGTCCTTGGAGGGTGGGGGCAGGCCCACAGATAAAGCATCTGTCTGGGTTTGCCTGTCCACACCCTGCAGCGAGAATGATTTCAGCCTGAACCACCTCCCATTCTCCTCCCGATCCTTTAGGTTCATGCTGTGCTTTTTCTGTCCTTATTACGCAGAAGAACTGAGTCCTTTGGAAGGATTTGAACACGGTGGCTTGGCTGGGGGAAGAGAATTCCATTTGTGGGACCAAATTTGCCCAAGAGCTGAGGGCCAGATTTCCAAGTATTCGGCACCCAACGGAAGGGCCAGATTTTCAAAAGAGCTCAGCAGCCCCCAGCAGGCTTTGGAAAACAGGCTGCTTATGGTGGCACCTAAATAGGAGCCGAAGTCTTCTGAACATACTGTCCCAGCTGTGAGTGCCGAGCGAGCCCTTCAGCAAATGCTGGCGGTGGGGGGGGTGTCACCGGTACGGGAGTGGGGAGATGTATGGGGCCCGCTGCAGAGGACAGATATCTCCAGCAGTTTGTCTTTGCTCTTTACTGGGATCATAGGCACTGAGTTTTTCTTTTCTCTGGGGGTGCTCCACCCCCACTGTGCCCCGATGCCCCACACCCACTCAGTCCCTTTCCCCAAGGTCCCCACCCACTTGCTTCTCTCCGCCCACCCCCAGCTGCCAAACAGATGTTTGGCAGTGCCTCCAATCAGCTAATAGCGGGCCCCACCAAACAGCTGTAGCTGGTGGGTGCTGAGCACCCACTATTTTTTCCCCGGGGGTGCACCAGCCCTGGAGCACCCACGGAATCAATGCCTATGACTGTGATGATTTAGAAAAAAACAAGAGACCAGATTCTGATCTCTTTACCTTGGTATAAATCTGGATTAACACCACTGGTAAAGTAAAATGGGGGTAAGTGTGCTCCAGATCAGGTCCAACTTTCTTTTGCTCTTAAAGAATTTGGAGTGAAGCTCTTGGGGAAACTTCCATTTCACTCAGTAACCCGTAACTATAGCAGAGGACGATGACGTGGTTCTGTTTCTAATGGCCTATGTGTTTATTGCAGGTGTAACACTCCTGGGATACCGCCTGAAGAAACTGCAGAGTTCAGGAGAAGGAAAGCTGCTCAACAATTTGTGGACAAAGTGGAGAGAGTCCAGCAGAGGGCAATGAAAATGATCAGGGGGCTGGGGCACATGACTTACGAGGAGAGGCTGAGGGAACTGAAGTTATTTAGTCTGCAGAAGAGAAGAGTAAGGTGGGATTTGATAGCTGCTTTCAACTACCTGAAGGGCGGGGGGTTCCAAAGAGGATGGATCTAGACTGTTCTCAGTGGTAGCTGATGACAGAACAAGGAGTAATGGTCTCAAGTTGCAGTGGGGGAGGTTTAGGTTGGATATTAGGAAACACTATTTCACTAGGAGGGTGGTGAAGCACTGGAATGCGTTACCTAGGGAGGTGGTGGAATCTCCATCCTTAGAGGTTTCTAAGGCCCGGCTTGACAAAGCCCTGGCTGGGATGATTTAGTTGGGGTTGGTCCTGCTTTGAGCAGGGGGTTGGACTAAATGACGTCCTGAGGTCTCTTCCAACCCTAATCTTCTATAATTCTGTGCTTCTCACCAAGGGAATGGAAATCAGTTTGGATACAAAAAGAGTAAAAAGCTGAATATCCTCGAGGTTCAGAAATACTGTCAGCTAAAAAAGAAAAATGGGTGGCCTCAGGCCAGTTGACAGTGGACAAGCGTCCAGATCATAACAATTCTATTATTGCTATTAATGATTGTGTTACAGGAGCTCCTCCCCCCCAGTAAGGATCAGGGCTCCACCGTGCTCGTGCTGCGCAAACGTGCACTTGAGAAGACTGTCATTGCCCTAAAGCGCTTAGACTCTTGGTTGACGATAACTTGTAACAGGTGGGTGATATAAGTAGGTGGGAGGACATGGTAACAGTAACAGTAACATGCTGGCTGTTAGGAGAGGAAGGATGTGTGATGGTGCCCCCCATAAGGCTTTATGGAAATATGCTTATGAATGTATATACAACATAACTGGAATATGTTTTATGCTACATATGCCATGTAACATATCTCTGTGAAGCTTATGATCTACTGAATCTATTCATCCTATTCATATGCACGTATCATTTTTGTATTCAAAGCATTTGGTCAGCTTCTTGAGAAAGGAATGTGCAAATTAAGTGCCCAGTCAAGAACCACTTAAGTCGACAATGAACTTGAAGACACCAATCCACATCTGAGCTTTCCCAGGAATGTGGCTTGGCTGGTAAGAAACTCAGTCATGCATGGACATGTGACTGGCCCATGTGACTCCAAAACTCCATTTTGTAGCAGGAGGGAGGGGTGTCCACTCACAAGAGAAAGTCTATTTAACCCCCTGGGACACCCCTCCATTTTGTCTTCAGCTGGCTCAAGAGAGAGCCTCTCCACCCCCAAGGATACCTAAAAGAAACTGGAACAAAGGACAGTAACTACAGGAGTGTGAGTGATTGCTGGACCCAGACTTGAAGGAAACTAGTCTGTAAAAGGAAGCTTACTGGGTGAGGTTTTTATCTGTATTCAGTTTTCTTAGACATAGACTTGCGTGCTCTATTTTATTTTTCTTGGTAATTCACTTTGTTCTGTCTGTCACTACTTGGAACCACTTAAATCCCACTTTCTGTATTTAATAAAATCACTTTTTACTTATTAATTAACCCAGAGTATGTATTAATACCTGGGGGGGGGGGGGGGGAAACAGCTGTGCATACCTCTATATCAGTGTTATAGAGGGTGAACAATTTATGAGTTTACCCTGTATAAGCTTTATACAAGGTGAAACGGATTTATTTGGGGCTTGGAACCCATTGAGAGTTGGGCATCTGAGTGTTAAAGACAGGAACACTTCTTAAGTTGCTTTCAATGACGTCTGCAGCTTTGGGGCACGTGGTTCAGACCCTGGGTCTGTGTTGGAGCAGACGGGCGTGTCTGGCTCAGCCAGACAGGGTGCTGGAGTCCCAAGCTGGCAGGGAAAGCAAGGGCAGAAGTAGTCTTGGCACATCAGTTGGCAGCCCCAAGGGGGTTTCCTATGATCCAACCCATCACAGGATGGTCCAATGGTTAGGGACCCAGCCTAGGAAATAGGAGACTGGGGCTCATGTTCCTGCTCTGATTCCCTGTATGACCTTGGGGCAGTCACTTACTGCTGTAAAGTAGAGATAATAGCACTTCTCTATTGTGATGCTCTGTACCTGGGGGGAACACCCTACACCCCCATGTTCATCTTTATAAAATGATTGCATGGTATCCAATGCAAAGTTTGTCATGTTGGGTGTCTTCGGAAGGCTCATGCTGCACTGAACATGGTTGTTATAGTGATGTTATAGTAATTGTTACAGTAATGTAATAGTGATGTTATAGGTTATAATTTCATGTATGTAGTTATGAGGCTGAAAATGTATCCTCATGGTTTAAAGCAAACCCAGGCAAAAACTCTCCAAGAGCAGAGAGGCAGTTCACACCTCATCAGGGCAGGTATGGGACAAAGCCAGCCCAGCCTCACAGGAACAAAGGATGCTGGTCTAGGCAGCAACAAAAGAATCTGTTAGACTCTCGAGGGAGTCACCCCCCTTCCTTTGGTCAGTTTGGAACTGCAATGAGGTAATGCTCACCTGACTCTGAAGGAGTGGGGCAAAGCCAAGAGGGAAGAAACGACATGATAAAAGGGAGAGACATTTGCCATGCTCTTCCTCTCTCTTCCACCTACATCTACAGACACCACACCAAGCGACTGCAGACCTGATCAAAGGGGAGAGCCTGGCTGAAGTGCAACCAGCCAGCCTGTGGTGAGAAGCATCTAAGTTTGTAAGGCCATTGAAAGTGTTAAGATCAGCTTAGAATGCGTTTTACTTCTATTTCATTTGACTAAATCTGACTTGTTATGCTTTGACTTATAATAACTTAAAATTTATCTTTATTGTTAATAAATCTATTTATTTATTCTACCTGAAGCAGTGCATTTGGTTTGAAATGTGATAGAGACTCCCCTTGGGATAACAAGCCTGGTACATATCAATTTCTTTGTTAAATTGACAAACTCATATAAGCTTGTAGCATCCAGTGGACATAACTGGACACTGCAAGACAGAGGTTCCTAGGGTTGTGTCTGGGACCAGAGGTACTGGCTACTGTCATTTGGTTGCACAATCCAAGGAGCAGCTTACATGCCAGAAGCTATACATGAATGGCCCAGGAGTGGGGTTTCTCACAGCAGAGCAGGGTAAGGCTGGCTCCCAAAGTCAAGGATTGGAGTGACCTAGCAGAACACAAGTCCAGACAACACCAGAGGGGAACATCACACCTATCTCACAGGGGTGTAGTGAGGATAGATATATTAAAAGAAGATAGATAAATAAGGGTGACGTGCTCAGATATCATGGTAGTGGGGGGGCATATAAGTACCTGAGATAGATATCATGCACAAGCAGTGACAAGCTTGCCACCTACCTGACGGTAATCAACTGTTAAATGTTCTGTAAGTAGACATCATCCAAAAGTGAGCTGTAAGGAGGTGGCTCCTGGGACTTCGTTCCTGTGCATAAGACGTGCTGGTGGAAGAAAAGTGGACTCATGGGTAGTGAAGGCCAGCACTGCTGGTGACGATTGCCCAGCACCATCATTGGCACTAAACGCTATCTGCTTCCTGCATCACTTTGCCTCTGCACTTTTCAAGGAGCTAGAACATGCTAGTGGAATGACAGGCTCACTTTGATCAAGCCTGACAAGGTGGGTGAGGTGAGATCTTTTATTGGACCAACTTCTCTTGGTGAGAGAGACAAGCTTTTGAGTTTGCACAGAGCTCTTCTGCAGGTCTTCTCCCAAGACTTCGAGAAGTGCGCTTTGTGGCTCAAAAACTTGTCTCTCACCAACAGGAGTTGTTCTAATGAAATATATTACCTCACCCACGTTACCTCTCTAATATTCTGGGGCTGACACGGCTACAGCAACACTGCATGCAAAATTTTGTCAAGCCTATTCACTGGGGGTAGAATGTACCTGGCTCTGAGATCACAGAGACAGCCCACTTGTGCTTCACCCCACTCACTCTTTGAGCTTTGACCTCACAGGCATTCAGATGAAGTAGAACCAATGCAGGGGGCAGAACAAGAGAGTTCATACCGGGGATCTGCAACCCATGTGTGTCACAGAGCACCGCTCAGCCAGAGCTCCTCCCACTTCTCCATGAAGTGGGATTTGGGGAACAAGGAGTAGCATGGATCCACCAGTCCCAATCGCTGTTTCCCTCAGAGCAGGGATGCTGCATCATGCGGTGCTACTGTATTCTCAGGCAGCTATGTAGCTGCTTCACTGCTGTCCATAGAGTGGGAACGGAGAGTTCCTGGCCTTTCTCAAGCCTCTGCAGAGGATTCCTTCTCCCACAGACTCTCTGTGCCAAGCCCAGCTTGATTGCACTCCAGAGGGGAAATCCAGGCCATACTGAAGTCAACGGGAGTTTTGCCATGGGGTCAGGATTTCACCCCAGATAAGATCTGAGAAGAATCAAGGGCTTTATGTGCCCCAGAGCTGCTGTATATGTTCTTCAGCCTTGTAAAGAGGGCCCACGGTAAAGGCATAATGTATATCTGAGCACCACCCATAAGGTTCTCCTGCTTATTGTGCTGTTCTAAAAACCTTTGGATGTAAATGCACTGTACACAGCATAGTTACCTGAAATGTCAAATCACCTAGATTTTCTTTAAGGGTCTATTTAGTTCCAGCGCTCTTAGGATCCTGGTCTGCATAGGTTAGTCCCTTCTGAGAGATTTTATATATCAATTAAAGTGGTTCAGAAAGCTGCAAATTCAGGATTGTACAATAGTGACAAAGACTGACGTTCATGCCGCATCTTTCATCTAAAGATCTCAAAGTGCTAGATGTCTGTTACACACAGTCCCGGAGTGACTTCCCCCACCACTGACATACACCCACCTGTGCACCATGGAAGAGACCAATGGCCTGCAAGCATTCAGTGCGACACACTTCACAAGAGCTCAAGATAGAAAGTGAAGATTTTCCAGTGCAACTGATTCTCTCACTGGAATTTCAGATGGGCAGACTGGGAATTATAATCTCCCTTTCAGCTGGAATGGCCAGCTCTGAGCAGTGATGGGCTTCCTATCAAAATGAACTCAAGCTGTAAAGGTCGGGTCTGGATCCCAACTTTCCCAAAGTTCAGGCAGGATGTTCAGATCTGGGATTTTGGTTCAGTCTGTTATAGAGATATGAGCTAACCCCGGCACTAGGATGCAAATCCAATCCAGGGGTTTGGTTGGAATTTCTGTCTAACTTCAGAGGTGAAATTCATGCCAGTGCAGAGGCCCAGCTCAAGAACTTGACATCTCAAGTCCCATTCAGGCACTCTGCACAGGGGTTAATTTCATCCGTGTGGAACAGGTAGGGAGAATACCAAATGATTCTGACTCAGTCACCTCTTCAGAGATTAAAACCAGAACCTTCAGACTCTCAATGTTTTGATTCATTTTCTTTTAGTCACCATTTTCTTTCCCTTTGCACCATAATCCTTCTCCCGCTCCAGGTCTTCCCTTCCTCTCTTTCTTCCTGATGTCCCTATTTTCTTCCTCTGCCTCGTGTTCAGGCCATTTCTCTCAGCTGCATGTCAAGAAGAGAACGCCAGTCCATTATCTACCCCACCCCAACCACCCGCAGTCAGCTCTTAATGTAAAACCCAGCAATCATAACTCCATTTGGCCTACTTTCCTTTGTTGTTGCGGAGGTTTCTAAGTAAGGCTGTAGAAGATTTGTGAGCATCTGTGACAAGTAGCTTTAGTTGCCTGTCTTAATGTTCAGTAAATGAACATTGAACCTTAATCTTAAATTATAGGGCTTATACATTTGTAATTACTCAGACTTCAGTAAACCTCTCCCATGAATTTGCCTTTGGTTCCCTTTTCAGTCTTTTGTCCTTAGCTGACATGGCATCTTTACAGACCATAAGGAAGAAGAGGAAGGATGAGAGAGGGATACGCCATACACACTGCTGTGTTTGGGCTCCATGCAAAGCACTTAGCAAAGTCCGGGAACATGGCTATGTATGGTCTTCTTGAGTTACTGTTTCCTATGTCATGCACCTGGGCATGCCATTCCACGCAACCGCATCTAGTGATTAGAGCACAGGACGGGGAGTCAGAAGTTCTGGCTTCTGTTCCAAGCTCCAACACTGATTCTCTTTTTGACCTTCAACAAGTCACTTACTTTAGCTTTGCCTCAGTAACCCTGTGATGTTACACTCCATATTCTTCATGGAAATATTGTTATGATATGAATATGGCATAACTAAGATATATTTTATGCCAAGATGGGTCATGTGAGGTATAATTGGAAAGATTATGATTTACTGAATGTGGTTATCCAATTTGTATGCATGTATCGTTTCTGTATCTAAAGTTAGGAATATTGACTATTGTAACAATTACAACTGTGTGTCTACTTGGGAAACACCCACCAGACAGCAGGCCATCAGCCTTGATGGGCCATTAGGAAGAAACAATATGACGTGGAAGATACTAATCTCTCTCCTTCCTGAGAAGTGTCCTGGGACATTGCTTTGACACTACAAGGTCATGTGGCCATGTCACCTGGTACTAAACACCATCTTGGATTTCTAGTGATTTTCCACAAAAAGGAGGGGTAGGTCAAGACTGGGAAACAAAAGGTTCCCACCTTATGTAAATTCTATTTAAGACTGGGGAGTAAGTTGATCTGGGTTCACTCTTCACTGAATCCCCACCCAGGATGACAGCTGGAAAGATCTGAGAAACAAAGACACGGGGGGTGGGGGGGAGTTGAGCCCAGGCTGGAAAAGGGATCTGGTCTGTGAATGTGGTGTCTGAAGATTTAAGCTGCATGCAGGTAGCTAACCTTCAAGAATTTCTGCATCCTGCCCAAAAGCAACATTTAAGGTGAGAAATTACTTCTTGAAACCAGTCTCTTTAAGATCTTAAGCTCAGTATGGGTGTTTTGTTTCATTAGCTTAGTAATCTGCTTTGTTCTGTTTGTTATCCCTTAGAATCACTCAAAATCTTCCTTTTCTAGTTAATAAATTTGATTTTATTGTAAAACCCAGTTTGTGCAATTTATAAGGGGGGGGGGGTGGGCGCAAGAAGTTCTGTATATCTTCCTCCACATTAAGGGAGGGGGTGAATTTATGAGCTTACGTTGTATCGATTTCTCTACAGCACAAGACAATATTAGTTTGGGTGTACTTTGCAGAGGGGAGCTGCACTTGAGTGCTGGGCAATTTCCTGGCTGAGTCTCCCCATAGAGAGCTGCTTGCAGACTCTGTGTGATTCTACAGATGGTGCATCCCTACCTGTGTGTGTGTGGTGCCAAGGGCCAGAGAGGCTGTTTCAGCAAAACAGGGAGAGGGAGCCCAGGCCAGTGGAGCAGGCAGGCTCAGTGAAATCCCAGTACATCAGGTGGCACCCTGGAAAGGGGGGTTCAACCCGTCAGAAACCCCATCTTTAAAATGGAAATAATATTATAAATCTGTGACTATCACTGAACTTCAAGGCTGACATTACGATGTGCATATGGCCACTCAGAATTAATGGTGGCAGTAATGAATGAACTCAGATCCTCCTGCCCCAAAAGCAAGGGACTCTAGTAGCTGACTGAAAGGAGAATCTCTATTAGTTATTAGTACTTTGGGGCTTATGACCTACAGATGAGCAATTTTTATATGAATGGTGGTATATGCACTTTAGGCTGTTCAGTTGTTAGGATTAATTCATATTTGTAAAGTACTTTGAAATCATTGGACATAAAGTGCTATCTATGTTGTGATTCTGAATGACAACTTCAGTAACCTACATGTTGCTGTGATTATGTACAAATATCCCTGCTTGCAGATGACTTTGAGAACTTCCCACGGTTTCTGATGTCGCCCAAGAGGAAATGTCACAAAAGAGGACACTATTTCTTTATGACTAGGCCCCTTACATATCCCGTCTTTTATATCTTACAGACAGCACTGGCAAGACACAGTGACCAGAGAACTCAAATCTGCCTTGAGGGATGCAAGGAGAGACCTTCAAAGAGAAAGCAGGGCTAAAGGAAAAGGGAACAAGTGCTACAGAAGATGAAATGTAACTAGGATGCAGAAAAGAACCATCAAGTCAGGGGACCATTACATTACTCAGTAAAACACAACAGTGGATTTCCCTTTCGGTCATTTAATATATTTTCCTGCTTACTACACTGTAGCAGAGATAGTCAATTTCATTCCTCTGCATTAATTAACACACTGAGTAAATTAATCCTGCCAGTCACTTACAGTTGAAGATCAGACACATATTCAGTGCTATGTTAATTATGGGTCTAATTGTGCTATTTAGTTTGTGACAGTCTGTACCCCCGTATTCACCCCTTGCACACACTATCATAATAATCTTACTACAAGTGTGCCTTGTGAGGGATCATTGGAAAGCTCATAACCTGCTGGTTAATATTGTCCTGATAAAATGCATGTGTCAACATTGTCTATTGTCTGTAAAGTTGTAAGATTTCATTGTATGGTGTTACTAAGGCTTGGTCTACACTACAGACTTAGGTCAATGTAAGGCAGCTTATATCGACCTATGTTAGCGTCCACATTACAGCCTTGTTCCTGCCAATGTAAATGTTCTGCTACACCAACATAATAACTCCACCTCCATGAGAGAGGTAGGGCTTATGTCGGTGTAGTTCGGACGACACAGTGTCTCTATAGACACTGCATTACTTTTCTCGGCTGTTGGCTAAAATTCTTGTCAATTCAGGCTCCCTGCTAGAAAGGCTGGTAGGCTCCCTGCTGTGAACCCTGTGCCTGGCTTGGGCTGTAACCCTGGGGCAGGTGTCCCCCCTGCCCCAGGGCTCCCAGCCCAGCTGCTCCCTGGGCTCCCTGCTCTAAGCCTGGCTGCCAGGCACTGAGAGCCTGGGCTCCCAGCTCCCCATGGAGCTCCCAGAGCAGAGACAATAGCAGTGTGAAATTGACAAGTGTCAGTTTCACGGCTGGTAGGCTCTGTGCTGTGAAACTGAGCCCACCTGGGGCTCACAGCCGGGGCTCTCCCCGGGGGCAGATGTGGGGGCTCCAGCTGTGAGCCCCACATGGTTGTCAGTGCCCCACAATGCCCCACTTCAGTCGGTGCAAGTGGTCCTGGTGAGGACATGCTCCACTGGCAGAAGAAGGGTAGTGTGGACACCAACAGCCGATTGAATGACAACGGTGGCTGTAGGTCGACCTAAATTAAGTCAACCTAGTTTTATATTGTAGACAAGCCCTAAGACATACTCCAAGTCTAGGGAGCAGCCAAACCAGTTCCTCAGAGACAATAGACAAGCTAACACCCCAGCCAGGTGTGAACAGGCCAAATGGGCTATCACCTGTTAAGTGGCTATTCATTGGCAGGAAAAAAGACATGGATGAAGAAACTACATCTTAAAAGGAAACAGCTTGTGGTTCCTGTCCACACAGACTTTCAGCATCCTGAACCTCAGCTGGAGATGTTTCTCGAAGAAGAGAAAGAACCATAAGAAGCGAGAGCAGATGCTCCAAATCATCTCTCCCTTTCTCTCTGCCCACGGCATCCTCCACATCTAAAGAACAAAGGAAGCAGCATTGGACTGGGGGATGGATCCTGACTGAAAGAAATTCAGCCAGTAAGACTGATGAAACATGGTGAGTGAGATATCATTACTTGTATTCACTTAAAATCTCTCCCTTTCTAGTTATTAAACTTGTTTTTATAGTTTTATTTAAACCAGTGTGGTTGAATCAAAGTGTTTGGGAAACTCTATTTGAAATAACAGGATTTGTGCATATCATTTTCTGTTAATAAAATGACGGACTTTATATGAGATTGAATTGTCCAGGAGAGAGCCGGGAAGTACAAGATGTACATTTCTGGGGGAAAGTCTGGGATAGGGGGTTTGCTGGTGTCGCTCTGCAATGTAATCCAAGGGTGGCTGGCTGCATCACTCAGACTCTATAACTGGGAGTAATTTACATGCTGGAGGAGTGGTTGTTCTCACAGTGAAGCAAATGTAAAAGGCACCCCAGATAGGATGGTGTAATGCAAATATTATAATGCAACTTTTTAATATTAGTTGGATGTACAGTCAAATCAAGATCAGCAGAAAGTGTAATTATGCACAAGGAACACATAGTATTAATGTAGTGTACATTTGACGTAGGATCTGCAATATTTTTAACCCTGCAAAAAAAAAAAAAGCGAATAAACATTCTTGGCTAACTGTTACTTCTTGCCTGAGTTCTTGTTATCATTTAAATCTTTTGTTTATCTCCTGTGGAGGATTAGCTACTGGGCCAATGGGGCCGGTGCCCAGGGGGCCTGGCCAATTGGTGGCCTCTGCACCTTGACCTGCTCCACCCACCCAGCACTCCTGCTGGGAAGCAGGGTCGGGAGAAGCCCTGTGCCCCGAACCTACTCCCTGGCAGGAGTGCCGGGGGTGGGGGAAAAGCGGGGGGACTGCAGGCAGAAGGGGTGGAGAGGGCTCCCCACTTACTCTGGCCCAGTGCCCCAGAAACACCTAATCTGCCTCTATTTATCTCAGTTTCTGATTCCGAAGAATGAGATTTCATGTGATGTGTGTTGAAAGAGAGCACGAAAGAGAGAGTCTTAACTTCTGCATCAGTGAGAATATCCATATAACTCCTAGCAGAAATCCCACTTTTAATACATCAAGGTGATGTTTCTCTCTCAAAATGCAGAGGGGGCAGAATACCATTCAAATGGTGCTCTGTTTCATGGTACTTTGCAGCCCTATAGTCTAAAAGGCATATTTAGGATCCTATACAATTGACACAGCTTCATCCCTACAGAATTCATAGCCCCAAACGATGGGCTAAATCACTGTACGTCAGCACTCACTATGGAATTTTTAGTGCAAGAGAGTAGGCCGTGTGGACAATTATTAGGTGACAAACTATCACGCTGTAGATTTACACACCAGCAAATCAAATGCTACGCCTCTGAGCAGACAAGCCCTAAGGCACCTGGCCAATTATGGCTTTGGAAATGAAGAGAAGGAGATGAGTGCAAGCAGCATCATTCCCCAACCCTGGTAATCCAGAGAATCTCCACTGTGAGTCTGGGGCTGCAGCTGTGTGAATAAGGGGAATACAGCTGAGTTTAGATCTCATTCTCAGGCTATATCCCCCTCTGAGTTCATGAAAATTTACTAGGTAAAATTATACTTTTGCTGTCCTGAGTATCTTATGCAGAGCCACTAGTGCACCCAAATTCCCCTGCTCCCAGAGGCTGTAGCTCTTTAACGTGGCCACCAGTCGTATGGCAAGTCGTCCTTCAATGGCAAGGCCAGCAGATCATCTCCATTGCCCTCTGGGACAGACTCTAGCCTCCCTTCCCAACATCACATCAACACACAGATGGGGGCGTTTGCTCAGCCACTCCAGATAATAGTGCCCTGTGTCACAATTAAAAAGCACAGTCAGAAAACTGAGAACATATATTTTCTGATTTTCTAAAAGTAGCCCGTGTTTCTCTGTAGCACTTTTCACCATCAAGCCCACCCAAAACCACATGGGAAATGTTTTCCTATATGCTCCTCCTTCATAAACACACATGGCCAGGGATCACGCACCCAAACACCCGTCCAGTGCTTTGGGCTGCTGTTTCTCTGCTGCACTATCCTCTCCTTAGCACTGCTCTGAGATGCTAAGACAAGGCCAGCACAGATACAGAAGGGCCAGGGCTGAGGTCTGCTATGTCCATGTAGATTCAGTGTCCACATGAAAAGCATAGTCCGAATACACAGAATCACAAGCTCTGAACAAGAGATGTTTATTAGAGCAGGCTGGGAAAATTCTGGTGAAACACGGTTGGGTGGTTTTGGTCAGATTTCACTGATTTGTCAAAAATCAAAACGTTTGCAGAGCTGGTTCAATTTTGACAAAGAGCCCAGTCAAGATACGATGGCGTATACTGGCTCACCTGCCCGGCTCCTCAGCAGCCTGCCTGCTGAACTGGTGTCAGGGCACCTCCTCCTCCTGGCTGTAATGCCCAAGTTTCAGTCTGCAAACCTTCTCCCCTCCATTGCCTCCCATTCCTTGGCTCTGGCTGGAGGTAAGTGAGGCATCCGGAACTGGTGCGTGTGCCTGTGGAGAGTTAGGAGAGCAAAGGATGGTGACTTCCTGGCAAAGTGGGGCCCGGGTGGAATGGAAATAGTGGTACATCCAAAGCAGAACCACAATAAAAGGGGACACATCCCAGTTCCCCAGGAGGCCGAAGTTATCACCACTGCGGAGCTCCCAATCAGCCCAAGGCAGCGACAACCCCACCCAGCCTAGTACACAGACATTAGCAGTAAACATCTCACCAGCATTTTACCCTTTTCCACAAAGGATGGGACCCCACAGCTGCAGGTTTGGCAGCGTTGTCTGAACCTGTCTGGTTAGCGGAAGAGCGGGAGATGGAGGCAACGAGAGGCTGAATAAGGAGCCTCCTCTGCCCAAATAAGGGCTACCCAGAATCACAGCCCCATATGCAGGGAAACACAGAGCCGCTACCAAGTTGCTCTCCCACCCTGTCCCCTCCCCAAGGAGACCATCTCCAAAAAGGAGCTGGGGAACGTGTGCCACAGCTCTGCTCCTCCCACATTTTGGGCAGCAGACCTTGCTGTCTGCACAGGCGGCGGTAGGTTGCAGGCCTTTAAGGAGCTGCAGCAAATTACTCCTGCTCTCAGTGCAACTGGGGAACTCCAGGAGGCCTTCTGCTGATCGGAGGCAGAATGCGTCCCAGTGTTCCCTCGACGTAAGGCAGCTCTGCAGCTCTGACAAAGGGCTATGCCCGACAGGCACAGGACACCCCTGCCCAATCTGCGAGAGCCCCAGAGAATCTAGAAACAATGACAAGTGAGTCCTATGATGAGTGCTGTTGACTGGACTAGACATAGCTGTTTCTGTTTTACCTTGTCTTCTCCTCACCCTCCATTCACAGTCGCTGTGAGCTCTTTGGGGCCAGCAGGGGCCAGCTTTTTCATGACGTGTGTCTGCAGTGCCTAGCACAACGGGGACCTCAGTGGGGCCTTGAGGCACAATTCAGTGGAGACAGTCAATCATCTTCATCCATGGAAATGGCACTTGGATCTAGGGTGACCCAATATCAGGACACATTGGGCGGGAGGGCAGCCACCGGCACACAGCCCCAACTGGAGGTACGGGGAGGGAGGCGAACAGCCCTAGGAAGCTGTGTCGGGGGCATACGGCCCCTGCTTCAGCCCCTGCCGCAAGCCATGGGGCAGGGACCCAAGGCCTCAGCTCCAGGCCTGGCCGTGCTGCTGGCTCAGCCCAGCTGACAGTCACCTCACCTCCCAATAGGGCGGGTGGGTTCGGCCGGGGAGGGGGCAGGGCATGAGGGAGTGAGTGTCTGGGAAGTCTGTGGAGATTTGTGTGTTTTGGGGTGTTCAGCAGTGGGGGGGCCTGTTGGGGAGGCACTGGGCAGTGGGAGAGTTCTGTGTGTGTTGGGGTGCTGGGCAGTAGGGGTCTGGCTCTTAGGGTCTGGGCAGCCCAGAGGCTCTGCATGCTGCCCGCGCTTGCAGGCCCTGGCCCCCTGCTCCCATTGGCCACTATGGAGCCAGCGCTGGTGGTGGCCGCCCCTGTGCCTAGGGGCCGCAGGGTCCTGCCAGCCACTTCCCGGGAGCTACGGGGAGCCAGGTAGGGAGCTGGCCACCTAGGGTGACCAATCCACTCTAGCCCTGCACCAAAATATCGAGGCAAATGGCGTCCCAACCGTACATCGGTCAGGACGCGGGACAAACAACTCAATATCGGGACGTCTGGTCACCCTATTTGGATCTCAGTAATGCAAGGATGAGTCAGTGAGCAGGACTTTCTTCCGAGGCCGGGCCACAGGAATAGAACAATCCTCCTGGCCAAAGAAAAGCAATGTTTGTCTTCCACACGCAAACACCAGGCAGCGTATTAAAAGCTTTAGACAATGTCAATGGTACCTAGACAGCCCCATTGCTGGGATATCTGAGTGCCGCCCAAGCTGTAATGCACATGCCTGTGAGATGGGGAAGTGTTTCCATTCTTCTGTTACAGATGGGAGCTAAGAGACTTGCCCAAGGTCACAAAGGACGTCTGTCGTAGAGCAGAGAAAAACATCCAGGACGTCAGAGTCCCAGGTGACTGCCCTAACCACGACCCCACCATTCTTCCCCGTGATCGTCATACAGAAGAGCTGCAGCCGAAGGCACAGGTCTGTGAAAACAAACTGTTTGGATAACGTATCTGAGGAGACAAGTAGCATTTCTGAACTTGGCACAAACCCCTTTAGCGCTCTGAAGTGCGGGCAGAGGCGAAGCCTCCCATACATCCCTGCACCTGCAGGGACTGATGCCCTTGCAATGTTGTGCCGTTATTTTGACAAGTAATTTAGCTTTTGAATGTTACTTCAGCAACAGGTCAAGCTGAGTCGAAAACCTGAATCTTTTTCTCCATTATGTGGGGTTTGGAGAACAGGAGACTATGGGCTCCATTCAGAAGTGCAGGATGTGTATTATTGCAGGGGAATCCCTCCGCTGCTTGCAAATGAAAGGAGGAAAGGCAAGAGAAGTGAAGATATCCTCTCGATTATTTCCTTAGCTTGAAATAAACTTCACAGCTGGGCTGAAGGAACACGCTGCTGTGTGCCTTTTGCTGCCAGCCACCGGACAGATTCACCTCTGCGCTATACCTGTAACCCAGACGACAGCAGCGCGGTGTAGCCTAGCACATGAATTTATTTTGTGATGTGAACCAACGCCCCTTGCATAGCACCAGCCCATCCTGGATTAACGGTGAGAGCCTCACAAAAGCAACAAAAGGCCTGTCCCCTCCCCAACGCAGCTGAGGGAGGAGTTGAACACAGAATTGAAGTGATCACTGGGGACAAAAAAGGAACAAGCAAGGTCGGGGGTTCCAGGTATAGGGTCAAAACAAGGGAACCAGAAGAAGGTATGGCACAGAAAACCCCAGACCATGCCCATTGCTCTGAGGAATCAGTGGAACTCCGTGCAGACAAGGACTGGAACAAGACCCCAGCGTTACAGAGAACACTCCTGTCCAGCTTGACGGCCCTGGAGAACAAGGCCTCGGTCCACTGCACACTAAACAGACCCAGCCGCACTGTGAACGTTCCCTGCCAACACACCACAAAACAATGAAAGCCAAAAGCGTTTTTGTTTCAAAACAAAGCAGAATTTGTCTCGCTTTGGAAAAAAAATTAAAAATACAAAAATGTTCACAGAAGATTTACACATTCTTCAAAAACCCACTTTTCATCTAAAGTAACTTTTCAAAAACAAAAATTCAGCCAGTCTAATAATAATGTTTCTCTTCTCCCCATGGTGCTGGAACAGTTTTTAGAGTGGGGGTGCTGCTTCGCACCCCTCACCGCCCCCTAGTGCTGGGGCTGGGAGCAGAGCTGTGACTCCAGGAGGGGGACACGTGGACAAGGATAAGGGGGCCAAAGCTGGGGCCACAGCTGGGGGTGGGTGTGGAGCCTCTGGCGTGGGGCTGGCGGCCGGGACACCACACAAAATTTGGGGGTGCTGCAGCACCCCTTGCACCCCTAGTTCCAGCACCTATGTCTTCTCCTTCTCTTTGTCTTTCTTGTCTATGTAGATTGCAAATTTGTCGTTTAGTATGTGTTTGTACAGCACCTAGCACAATGGGGCCCAGAGTTCAGTTTTGGCCTCTAGAAGCTACTGCAGTCCCAATAATAATACCCAGTCCATACACGGATTCTCTGCTGAGACTGACAAAAAAGTAATCTAGAGACACGAGGTCGGTGAGGTAATAGCTTTTATTGGAGCAACTTCTGTTGATGAGAGAGACCAGCTTTAGACCGTCTCTCCCACCAGCAGAAGTTGGTCCAACAAAAGACATTACCTCACGCACTTTGTCTCTCTAATATCCTGGGACTGACACAGCTACAACTACACTGCAGACAAAAATGTAAGCTGGCACCAACTCCAATGCTTGCTTTGTGCTTGGGACATTTATCTAGTTCACATGGAGCACAGCCTGAAGGGACAGCGTGTGACTTTGGGTCATTGCTGAAGCGAGACAGATTTGAAGCAGGAGCTACAGTGAAATGCCGCCACTGTCCCTGCGAGTTGCCCACTGCTCGATGTGTGGCAGGGTGGGGAAAGGTTGCTGTTGTGCAAGGTGGGATTTTTTTCTTTTAAATACTTCTTTGAACTTCTACAGCACCCTTTGCCGGGGGGATCTCAAAGCACTTTACACACCCTCACAGCGCCTTTGGGAAGATATTCACCCACGAAAGCTTATGCGCCAATACGTCTGTTAGTCTAGAAGGTGCCACAGGACTCTTTGCTGCTTTTACAGATCCAGACTAACGCGGCTGCCCCCTGATACTTGACACCATGCAAGGCCCTGCATTGAGCCGTATGGAGTGCAAATCCATCAACCTCATGAAGAAACTTGCAGAAGTACAGACCGACATCATCTCCCTTTCCAAATACGAAAGGATGGACATCATACCAGATGGACTGAAGGTGAAAAATCCATTGCTATCGACATACTGCACAGACCACAGTGACAGATTATGCCACACACTATCAAAGACGCTGAGGAACCACGTGATCAGCATCCTATACAGCAAACAGGAGCTCTCCAACCTGGAGACTCTCATAAATAACCAACCTTCCATACAAACGGACTTTACTAAAATAAGACAGGAGATCTACATTACACACTTCACCTCTCTACAAAGGAGAAAGGACTGTAAGCTGTCTAAAATCCTACCTGCCACACGGGGCCACAACAGTGGTACCCCTAACTCACCCAGCAATATCGTCAATCTATCCAACTACACGCTCAGCCCGGCAGAAGAGTCTGGCCTATCTCGGGGGCTCTCTTTCTGCCCCGCCACCCCCACAAACATGATTCAGTTTTGTCAGGAACAGTATCCCTGATGATGCCACAGAACAATTGGTGGCTGAGCTCTATGACTTTATCCTCACGCACAATTATTTCAAATGTGGTGACAATATAGACCTCCAGACCAGTGGCACTGCTATGGGCACCTGCATGGCCCCACAGTATGCCAACATTTTTATGGCTGACCTGGAACAATGCTTCCTCAGCTCTCATCCACTCACGCCCCTTCTCTACCTATGCTACATTGATGACATCTTCATCATCTGGACCCATGGGAAGGAAACCCTGGAAGAATTCCACCATGATTTCAATAGCTTCCATCCCACTGTCAACCTCAGCCTGGACCAATCTACACGGGAGGTCCACTTCCCAGACGCCACGGTGCAAATAAGTGATGATCACGTTAACACCACCCTATACCAAAAACCCACCGACTGCTATGCCTACCTTTATGCCTCCAGCTTCCATCCCGGACACACCACACGATCCATTGTCTACAGCCAAGCGCTGAGGTACAACCGCCTTTGCTCCAACCCCTCAGAGAGAGACCAACACCTACAAGATCTTCACCAAGCATTCTCAAAACTACGATACCCGCACAAGGAAATAAGGAAACAGATCGACAGAGCCAGACGTGTATCCAGAAGCCTCCTGCTGCAAGACAAGCCCAAGAAAGAAACCAACAAAACTCCACTGGCCATCACATACAGTCCTCAGCTAAAACCTCTCCATCGCATCATCAGTGGTCCACAACCCCTCCTGGACAATGATCCCTCACTTTCACAGGCCTTGGGAGGCAGGCCAGTCCTCGCCCACAGACAACCTGCCAACCTGAAGCATATTCTCACCAGCAACTACACACCGCACCATAGTAACTCTAACTCAGGAACCAATCCATGCGACAAACCTCGATGCCAACTCTGCCCACATATCTACACCAGCGACACCATCACAGGGCCTAACCAGATCAGCCACACCATCCCCGGTTCGTTCACCTGTACATCCACCAATGTAATATACGCCATCATGTGCCAGCAGAGCCCCTCAGCTATGTACATCGGCCAAACTGGACAGTCCCTATGTAAAAGGATAAATGGACACAAATCAGATATTCAGAATGGCAATATTGAAAAACCTGTAGGAGAACACTTCAACCTCGCTGGACACACACTAGCAGATGTAAAGGTCGCCATCGTGCAGCAAACAAACGCCAGGCCCAGACTTCAAAGAGAAGCAGCTGAGCTTCAGTTCATTAGCAAATTTAACACCATCAGCTCAGGATTAAACAAAGACGGTGACTGGCTCGCCAACGACAAAAGCAGTTTCTCCTCCCTTGGTGTTCACACCTCAGCTGCTAGAAGAGGGCCTCATCCTCCCTGATTGAACTAACCTCGTTATCCCGAGCCTGATTCTTGCTTGCATATTTATACCTGCCTCTGGGAATTTCCACTCCATGCATCCGACGAAGTGGGTATTCACCCACAAAAGCTTCTGCTCCAATACTTCTGTTAATCTGTAAGGTTCCACAGGACTCTTGGCTGCTTTTACAGATCCAGACTAACACGGCGACCCCTCTGATATTTGGGAAGATAAGTGACCTGCCTGAGGTTATTCAGCGAGTCAGTGGCAGAACCAAGGTGCAAACATTGACTCCCGGACCTCTTCTTTAACTGCAAGCCCATCCTTCCTCTCCTCAAAGCCCTGAGGATTTACAGCGAAATTCACCCCAGCGCAGAGAGCCAGCAAGGCCCTATGCCACCCATTCAGGAGGCCTGTGGAGGGTTGAGGCTGGGGGCAGTAAGTTGCTGTAGGGCTACACCAGCAGCAAACATTGGTAGCTGGCCATGCTGTCTCAGCAAGTCAGGCTGGTACATTTGGAGGGGGCTGCCCATCTGCTCCTGAGGGAGTAAGCCAGGGCACAGCCTAAGCCTAGCCCTGCACTGGTGTACGCTCCAAGTCACAATCTAGCCCTTTGTGACTCGTCTAAGGGAAGAGCCAATGCTGGCTCCTATTGCTTATGTTCAGACCAGTAGCCACAACCGTTCTCAGCCTCAGGTAAGTGTCTTAAAGGTGCTGAAATGAGATTTTAGGGAGATTGTCCAAAGGTGAAATTATCACAAGAGACTCCTGCATTGGCCGGGGCCCAAACCCTGTCACAACACACTCGTCAGCAGCCATGTGTGGGACCACAGTTCTAAGGAAAGGAGGGAGGATGGTCAAGTGGTTAGGGCTTTGTCTTGTGCTTGGGAGACAGGTTCAATTCTTTGCAGTCCTCCTCCATGACTCTGGACCAGTCACTTAGCTGCTCTGTACCTCAGTTCCATGTCTGGGGGGAGGGATAGCTCAGTGGTTTGAGCATTGGCCTGCTAAACCCAGGGTTGTGAGTTCAATCCTTGAGGGGGCCATTTGGGATCTGGGGCAAAAATTGGGGGTTGCTCCTGCTTTGAGCAGGGGGGTGGGCTATGACCTCCTGAGGTCCCTGATATTCTATGATCTGTACAATGGACATAACAGCACATCCCTACTTCAGAGGGAGGCTGTGAGCATATGTCAAAGACTGTGAGGTGCTCAGATCCCATGGTTATGGGGGCCATATAAGTGCCATGAAGAGTGAGTGAGCACTATACTAATATATTGCAGATTAAAATTGAAAAACATCATGTTGGATTCACGTTGCTATATTTTTACACTGTCACTTTGACTTTCCTGATGTTGTCACAGGATATGGGCTTAGAAGAAATTACCTGACTGATCAAGCAATTGATTTTGTGTAGCTTGTTCACAAAGTCAGTCTTACAAAGTTTTTCCAGTATATTTATAAAGAAAAATGGACCTGTCAGGTTCTGACTTGCCCTAATCGTTCTTGGGATGTATTTAAAATTGTGTTGCTATTATTTTAATAATTACATTGTAACTGAAATAATAATAGTAACGACAATGACAATAACGTGAAACAGGGTTAGCATAAAAAGATGATAAAATGCGATCAATAAACCAATCAACTATTATTCACGTTTGGATTTAATTTACGATACCAGCTGCATCCATCCACCACTAGAGGGCAGGCAAGATGTATACAAACTAATCTTATTCTATGCATTCATTGCAAAGAGAACTCCTTCGCCTTCCCAAGAGGTGTGACTCATGCAGTTGCCAAAATGCTATTGTTTATGTTTCATTTGAGTATTTGCAAAGACTTTCTCAGCCTGATTCCTGAGCCTTTCACTAACCTCCCATGTTGCATAACACACTGGGCATTTTATTTTATTTATGAATGCTTCAAATTTTTCACGGATGAAATAAACTCAGTGTAACTCTATACATCAGGCAGTGTCCAAAGACTCCATGTGAAATGTGAAAGACTTTTCTACACAGCATGGATTCAGAACGCATTTTAGTGGTGGGCAATCAGTGCATAAGATTTAGAGGGCCAGATTCTCACCTAGGGTAAATCAGTGTGGCTCTATTTAAGTCGATGGATCTGCACCAATTTACACTAGCTAAAGAAGATCTAGCCCCCTCTGGGATGTAACGGAAATTAACTCATCATACACTAAATGCTTTCTCAGTTACAAAAAATGTCAGCTCTAGGCCCCCCACTGAAAGATAGTGATGTAAAGTACTACGCACAAGCCTGGTTTTGCAGCCCTGATGCATGGGAATAGCATCGTTGCCTTCAGCAGGCCTTGTGTGAGAAAGGATTACTTGCCGGAGTATGCACTACATGTCTGGGTAGGATTTGCAAGATAGGCTGTAAATCACCTTGCACTGATGCCTTCTGGGCAAATCACAGACAAAACCTATACCACTGCCGAAGGAAACAACCGTATGGAACCATTCAAAATGCTGTTCATCTTTGATCTTTGTCATATCAGTCTGTCTCTCTCTCAATCTGACCTGTCATCTTTGACTCCTTCAGCCATGCCCCCTCCTGCCCCAATACATCCCCTAAGCCAGTGGCTAGGGAAAATATTAAATATGCTGGAAGTAGTCAGGTGTACCTTAGCGTCATAGCAGCCATCAACACTGACTGGTTGGAATTCTAGATCCAGGAGCCACTATCACTACAGAAAAGCCAGCATGTGAATTTGCTGCGTAAGCAGACTCTTTAATTCATAAACAAAGGCAAATGGATTCATTGTTTTCCCTAACCATGCATTTCCCCAAATGCCTTTGCACTAGGATACTGCGAAAAAATTCTCCATGAAGCTCCATCAGAATTCCTAATGGCATCCCCACTGGCTGTGCTCATGCCCTTTCTGTGTTTACTTTCTAAAAATATTCCAGCCAATGAGTTTACTGGCAGGAATGTCCGTGGGAACAGAAAAAGGAAAGGGAATAGTTGGGAATGTTTTAAACCTGTAAACAGGAGTATTCACCCCAGAAAATGGAGTCTAAGAGTTACACTCATCCAGTCAGGGAACAGAAGATTATCATGTGACCCACATACCCAATCAAAACCGGTCTACAAGCTCTACTGGTTGTGAGCTCTACAGTTATTGGTGACTGGAGCTCAATGATTCATCTACACTGGCTCCCCATCCATGGGATTTGTGGGTGTGGTGTGTTTGTAGGAGTGAGCCCCAGAAGAGGGAGTGAGTTTGATCTGCTAACGAAGACCCCTGTGCTCATGCAGAGCTCCGATATGATCTGCAGAGCGTGCAGATGTGGGTTGGCTCTTCAAGACCATCCTTTTAGTGTGTGGCCATCCATGGCCTAGCACAATGGGGCCTCGGTCCTTGACTGATGTCACAGGCAAACTGGTCAAGAACTTTATGACTAAATGTTTTTTTGTTGAAACCAAAACTTTGAAATACGGAGCCAGACCCTGTCCCTTCTAGAATAGCCTGGGTGTTGGAGTACTCCCCAAGGATATGGGAGATCCAGAGCAAGGACTTGAACATCAGTGTCCCACATTCCCGGTGAGTGCCCTGATCACTGGACTATTGGCCAGGTTGGGGGCTGTCTGTCTGTCTTGTTTTTCATGAAAAAATGTGTAAGGTTTTGGTTTTGTTCAGCATCAGAAAGGAAACAAATGCTGGAACCACACAATTTTTCACAAAACTGAATTTTTGTTCCATCACAGCCTCAAGGGCAATATCTGTGTAACAGCATTGCTGGGCTGGGCTGGCTGGGTCTGCATGTGTGACACCTGTCGCTGACCAAGGGGCCATTTCCCTTCCTTTTACAGATTTAGTCACAGCCATCTGTCCCTTCATAATCTCCGGCTTGATGACTTCAAGGAACTAAATCTGGGAATGAAAATGAGGGATTTGAAGAAGCTCCATATGGCTCAATAAGTGACAGCCCAAGTCCTAAATACTGGTTGAAATTCAAAGTCCTGAACTAGATCTTCAAAGCTTTCAGAGGACAGGTGTCCCCAATCCTAGCAAGTGCCCCTTCCTAGCCACCCCTGCTGTAAGGGGGATCCTGAGCAGAGTCCAGCCACTGTCCCTATCTTGGGGTCCCTCGGTACTCTCTCAGGGCATCCTCCTCCCAGCACTGTTCAGCCTCCTAGCCCCCCTGGGCACACCACTGACCCTTCAGAGTACCCAGTGCTAAACACACCCCTCTCCCAGAACGCTACCCTTCTGATTTAGAGTTTAACTCCCTGAGAGGCTCACAGTAGTTGTGAAGCAGTCCACACACACATGGTTTGCACAGTCTAACCCACCTTTATGCTGTTGTATACTTAATCATGTGAAGCACAGGAGAGTTCAGATCATACTAAACAATACACATCTGAAAGCTCACTATCCCTCACTTTCTGTCTCACCCTTCCCTTGTGAGCCCCTGGAGAACCATCAGTGTCCAGGAAGGCAGGCAGTCAAGGTGCCCCTCTTCATGCAGGCTTTTCCATAGTAGGTCCCTCCTGGAGCCTCTTCCCAGCTTCTGTGACTCTGACCTGGTCTCTCCTCCCCCACGTTTCCTCTTCCTATCTGGCCCCAGTTCCTGTGTGTGCCTTTATTTTAAGCCTCTCCAGGTGATCTACTCTCTTTTGTTCTCCTCCTGGTAACTTCCGGGGCTCCTGCCTTTCCCCCTCATTTCAGAGGGCCAGCTAACTGGATTTCTAGTAAATGCATTTCACCCATTGTCACAGACATCGGCAACTGAATGGGGTCATTGAGGTGCAAGATTGGGGTCAAGAGCTTTAAGCACTTTTTATTGTATCTGTCAGATGCACATATGCTACAGGGCTTGTCAGCAAAGGTGGCTTCCCTTACATATAGGCACTCATGCCCCAGTGGATTTTCATCATGCAATTTCACAATAGCAATCAGAATTTGCAAATTGTACTGATATAGTCCCAATTCATCATGGCAGGGCCCCAGGATATCTCAGAGACCACTTCTCTCCCTACAATCAGGACTCACCTCCCAGAACAATAGAAGCCATTAGGAGCAACAAAACTAGGCCAACTCAAAAATTGTCCATAGTTTTTCAACCAAAAATTGGGTTTTCAATTAAACAATTTTTTTTTGCCAAAAGTGTCTGCTTTCTGTGGGAAATTGTGACTTTTTGTTGAATAACCTAATACCCCAAAAATGAGAAGTTTTTCATTTTTGTTCTAAAACCAAAAAGTTTCATCCGGACTACATCTCCCATGATACACCACGGTGTCCCCTCTTGCTGAGCCAGCACACTGCATCATGGGAGTCTATGGCCAAGGTACAGCATGTGAAACAGTCCAGCTAAGAAACCTGCCCCTAGAGGAGAATGGGGGCCCGACACACCTTAATTGCAACTCCCAAGTGGCACTGCTGTGGCATTTCCAAATCAAAATTTTTCAGGAAAAAATCCGACCAGCTATAAACGAAATTCAGATCAACATGAAGAGACCTGCAGGAGTAAGAGCCAGAGCATTCTCAGCAGCTAGCCAAGGAGAGGAGATATCAATCAATGCTGTTTAAGCTTTTTGATGCCTTGATATAATTTTTGTAAGGTGCGTGGATACAATAGCGATGAGCAAGGGTTAGACCAACACCCCTCTCCAATGACATTTTGAATCCAATGGCTGTTCTAAATGGAGAAATATGAACCTAACTCCTAGAAAGCAGACTCTGGAGCAAAGTGCTCTCCAACTTGTTTTCAATCACCTGACTCATAGAATCATTTGTTATTTCAGTCAAAGGTAATGATGTCAGAAATATTTTCAACAAAAACCACATCAGTCTTGCCTAGTTTGGCGTTTTATGACAAATCCGAAAGTCAGAACAGGTTTGTCAGAAGGATCACTGTTTCATGAACCTTTTGAATGAGCTTGGGTTCCGTGTCAAGGAAACATCTAGCCTAATACACGCCCCTACCTCAAGACAGGATTGATTCCATTATTCCTACATTATCTCTGTGAAGATCAAATACAGAGATGTGCAAAAAGGATAGGCAAAATTCTAGCCACAAGCTGCACATATGTATGCACCTAAGACTCACAGCAGAAAGGGTGAGGGTAACATGGCAGGGCTCAGCCCTGATTCTCAACACCCCAAAAAATATAGAAATGCTTCCCTGACTTCTTGTGATTTTAACTTGGCAACTTTTTGTCCTGATCCTTTATTCCTAACACATGTCAGTGGGAGTTTGAGGTGTCCAAGGAATTCATGTTTTATGATAGCTATTTTAAAAAAAAATACATTTTGGGACAAATTCTGCCATCAAAACCGTGGGTGCACCTTGCACTTGTCCCTATATACCATGGTGGTTGGTGCATTGGCTTCCCCTTCTCCACAGCATCAAAGTCCAGCTCCTTGATGTCCTTACCTTTAAGGCCCTCCACAAATTTGCCCTGATCTTGTCTTTCATTATGTTGCCCCATTTTCCTCTGTGCCAGCAATGATACCAGTCTCAGTGCCCTGTTTGTCAGCTTCTCCCATGATCCAGTTTGTTTTTTCTTCCATGCTATGCCACTCCTGGAACCCTTCCTGCTCTGTTCTACAAAGGCCCCACCCTCCCCACATACAAATTCCTCACTAAGACCCACTTTTGCAATGAGATCTGAACAATATTTGCGACCTAAAGAGGGCATAAAATGCTATCAAATCAGAATCATTGTGTTTCAGGGGTTGATGTAAAATGTGATGGACACAGTTATAGAAAGATGAGAGTGAAATTTACACGCATCTGCACTTTGCACTGGTGTAAGTGACTACACTAAGTTGAAGGCAAATCAGGACCCAAAGGCTCAATTCTGTCCTAAATTTCAAAGCTGCAATCCTCATTTAATTTCAGTAGGAAGTGACTCTATGTGACTGAGGGCAGAATGGAGCCCCTAAGTATTCTAGTTCTTAACAGCAAAAGGGACAAACTATAATAAGAGCACAGGAAACAAAACAGAAACATAAATTGGAGCTCTGTTTAGTCTGGGGAAATATCATTTATAATCACAGATGGGCATCCTATTGACGTCACATAATCTATTTTAAAATCAATGTGATCACATGACTGGTTACTAATCTTTTATGTCTGATTAAAAGCTGGCAGTTCATCTGTGTGTGTCTGGTTTCTTTTTTTAACTGTAACTTCAGAAAAGTGAACTAATTCCATCCCTGAGATAATGATGCTTATGCTGGTAATTCTGAGTGTCTTTAAATGGTCGCTTGTTTTGGTCTTCACTTAAAAGTTAGGCTGCCATAGCTACGGAAGTCAGGGGTGTGAAAAATCCACACCCCTGCCTGACGAAGCTATGGTGACTTAACTCCCAGTGTACAGCTGTGTTGACCGATGAGTTCTCCCATTGACATATTTACTGTCATTCAGGAAGGTAGTGTCCCTTCCGTTGCCATAGGCTGAAACTACAGCCCGGGGTTATGGCAGCATAGCTACGGTGATGTAGCTATCCCGGTATAGTCTGCATTGTGTGGATATACCCACAGCCCCACCATTATGGAATATCCTCCCTTCCACATGCTAGCAGAGATAGTTTTTACCATTGGGAACAGTTCCATTATTAGTAAGTCTGTTCCTGCTCCTACTGAAGTCAATGGCAAATCTCCCTTTTAATATCTGGTGTGGGATCAGGCCTTAAATTAGCATTTCAAAGAAGTTATTCTTTATTACATAAGAACATAAGAACGACCATACTTGGTCAGACCAAAGGTCCATCTAGCCCAGTGGCTAATACCAGGTGCCCCAGAGGAAATGAACAGAACAGGTAATTATCAAGTGATCCATCCCCTGTCGCCCATTTCCAACTTCTGGCAACCAGAGGTTGGGAGACCATCCCTGCCCATCCTGGCTAATAGCCATTGATGGACCTATCCTCCATGAACTCATCTAGTTCTTTGAAATATTAGTTTGCATCTATACCTTGCACTTCCATAGAACCTTTCACCCCAGGATCCCAAAACACATTACAGGTGTGACATAATTATGACTCTCAACAGCCTGTGTGGTTGTTAAAGGGTACATAAGGATCACTTCACCCACAGGAATGCAGCCACCTCTGAATTGGAACTCAGAAGCTGACTGACAACATGCAGCAAGGCTACACAAAAATCTGGTACCTGAAATGAAAGAGATTACAGTATACAACTGATACTACCAGGAGCACTTAGAGAAGCAAAACGTAATGAAGTTTAACTAGGGCACAGGGGTGAACACCCCTTTTCTTATTACAATAACAGTGGAGACTTTAAAGATGGTCAGCTATTCGGTTTACATCTCAGCTGAAAGACAGCCCCTCCACAGCATGAAGCCACTTATCACACTTGTTCATCTCTCACTCAAAGGGAAGAGTGTCTGCTACCGAATCAAAAACATCACCCCTGTTCTCTCTGGGTTCTAATACTGCTCCCCCACCTGAGTGTCTGAGCACTGGACTGCAATAACCGTTAAGCCATGTGTTTGTTTCCTCATCCTCACTCCATGGGGAGAAGTGAGCACTGTGGAGTTCTTGTTCTGGATTTTTATATATTTATATACTTTTATATACACAATGGGGCAAAAATTGGGAATTGGTCCTGCTTCGAGCAGGGGGTTGGACTAGATGACCTCCTGAGGTCCCTTCCAACCCTGAGATTCTATGATCCTATGATTCTAAGGCATGTCTATGTAGGGCGCCTTACACTGGGGGTCAAAGGCAGTGAAGTTTGTGATGGGCCTCAGTTCCTGTGGGAATTCATTCCCATCTAGGAGCAGCCCCCAAGAAAACTGTCTTCTCTGCAGATGATCTTTACCCTCAATGTTCTTTTCAGACTTCATAGTCCTCTGTCTGATCATGCTTAGTTTCTGACAGCTGATAAGGCCACAGTACAGAGTGGTGTGGCCGCAAAGCAATACATGGATTCAGAAACCAGCGACATGCAAATCATGTATGAGCACATGGACTGTATTCTGATATCACACCCATTTAAAACTAACTCCACTGAAGTAAATGGAGTTGCTCTGGATTTATATCCATGTGAGATCAAAATCTGACCTAATATTCCTCTTAGAAAGCGCATATGTTCTCCCCCATTCAAACCTTAAAATACATTATTTTATATATCAGTAGTGGGAGTCTAGGGGCCACAACTTCAAAGAAGCGGTAATGATTTATAGCAGATGAGGACGTAGACTAAAGGGCCAAATTTTGCTCTCACTTGTAAATCCACTGCAGGTAATTGAACTACTTCTGATTTACCCCAACTTAACGGACAGTATGATCTAGGTCAAGGTACCTGAAAATGAATGTAACATGAACCAGACACACATCTGTAAGACAGATACTATGAATTTACCTTTGAAATCTGCAAAGGGGATTTCTGGTGGTATTCGCAGAATGTTTCAATGTGTCAATATGAGAGGGGCGTTATTATCAGCTATGAACCTCCAGGAAATAAGCCAAGGTTAAGCAAGTGAAATAGAAAATGAAAAGAAGAGCAGAGGACTCACATTTAATTACTATGACTGAGGTCTATATTCACATGCTTACGGGAGCTTGGGAATAGGTTAGAGCAGATGACTGCTGAGCAATGAATTCAAGGGCCAGTCTATTGGGAGTATTTTTTTTTCTCTCAGTGACTTAAACTTCTGTCTGAGTTCTCAGAGTTTTTAGTCAGCTGGCCTGTAGCAGAGCTGCAACTTCCCCAAGGAAGCCCTTCCTCAACTTTCACTGGAGGGCTGTCGGGAGAGCCTGGGAGAGGAACGCTGCAAGCAGAAGGGAAGTCTCCTCCTTCATCCAAACAGCAGGTATGTACAGCAACGAGTTAAACTTTGATGCTGCTGGAAAGCTGAGCCAAACGTTTCTCTGACTGCAGGACAAAGTGGGGATTCAGTAACTTGGAGCTGCAGCCTTTTAAAAAAATATAGCACTGAGGATGAAGGCACTGTTTAAATGAAACAGATTTGTGCTTATGAATGGGCTGAATAACCGATCAAATGTACCACACAGTGGGCACGTTCCATACAGCTGTATGGCTAATTCATTGGGGAGCCTATTACAGTGGCTTGGATCCTTTAAGTTAAGGAAGCACTGGTAAGTTTTACAACAAAACGATTGTGATGTTTCCTCCGTCTTTTCACGACTAATGAAAATAGTAGTGAGACTTACTAAACCCTTTGGGGCAAGGACAGCATGTCTGAAGGGGCTTGGTACATTCTGGGGGCTTCGGCAATATAGGTACGTATACTAATATTATAGAAAGTCTCCTGGCTCACAGTACTGGTATTGAATGCAGGGAAATGAGCCAGGCATCATGAGTATCCTAGCTCTTGTGCTGACTCACTATCCAGCCTTGGGCAAATCATTTAACCCCTCTGTAAGATGGGGATAGCAGTATTTAATTTACCTTTCATCACAGCTATTAAAAAGCAACCTTTAAACTTCCCACACAGTGGTAACCGGGTGCGAGACACCATTCTCAGCATAGAGGGAAACTGGTAGCTCAGAAGCCACTGTAGACAAATGAAGGTTTATGCTGACACTCTCCCCAGGAGGTTATGATTCTTGATTAACATTTGTACAATGCCTTGAAAATATGAATATGACAATGCCAAATATTCCTTTTCAAAATCTTCCTTCCTCTTTATGCTATGCCAGGGTTCACGTGGCCCTGCAAAGGCAATGAAAATGCCTATGTATAAAAACCTAAGAAAATACTCTTCCAAGTGTTGTTGTAGCCATGTTGGTCCAAGGATATGAGAGAGAGAAGGTGTGTGAGGTGAAGTTGGTCCAATAAAAAGACATTACCTCACCCAACTTCTCTCTCAAAGAAAATACTGTGAGAGCCAAACACTGCAGCCTCATTCATAAAAATATGTCTCCTAAACAAAGGTCCAGGTTAATCAAAACAGGAAACTTTTTTTGGTAATTGAAAAAGGGTTTTCAATTATCTTAATATTATGAAATCTCTCCATTATTTACTTATCAGTTTGATTTGTTTTTTAAGCAAAGGGTTATGGCTTAGTGGGTAGATCAAATATTTTGGCCTTTTACCTGAAGAATGACACATTATTCCCAAGAGGGTTACTGGACACCGTCCCAGTCAAAGGTATCTGAAATTAATTTCCTGGTGTCATTTGATCTCCTCTAGGATTACAGAACACATACATCCGCCTGAATTTTTCTTTAAAGATTGAATTCACTTGGAATAATAAATAAATAATAATAATACCTCCACCACCTTTGGTCAAAGGTCCATACTCTCTGTGTCATCTCTCTCTATTGATACACATCCAGAGATTATCTTCATAGTTATTTTTATTACGATAGAGCCACAGGGCCAACCATTGTGCTAGGCACTGTACATACTCAGAGCAGTAGAAGGCCCCTGTCCTGAAGACCGCACAATCTAAATAGACAGACATAGGGAGGGGGAAGGAGTACAACCAGCTTTTTTTTGGTGGTGGTGGGGAGGTTAAGGAAGAGATAAAAGGGAAGAGGATTGGGGGGACAGGGCAGGAGAGAAGAGGATAAACGAGTGTAGAGCTTCCCTTGGGAGATTAGTCCAGTGCTGGGGCAGAGAACAGGTCTATGGTTGTCTCCCCACTCCTGCTCTTGGAGATTCATTTCTTAACAGACAGACAGATAGTTTTTTCACTTCTCTAAGGTAATGTTCCTGGTACTTGAACTGAAAGTGACCCAAAGGAATAGAATCTTCGGTCTATTTGTTGTTCATGAAAGAGAGGGTCTGAGACCACTCTGTCCACAGTAAGGGTCTGATACCACTCTGTCCAGCTCTGAACAGAACCCAACCATCTACAGACAGACCCTGCACAGAAAGGACTTCTGAGGGTGCTGCATTAGAGAGTGATTAAACTAGTGATGGACAAACTCCAAAGGGCTGGAGGTTTGAGTCACATAAGCACCCAGAAGTATTAATGTTTCTCCAAAACCCTTGGAGATGTGCAACAGATCACTGGAAGTCTCATGAGAACCAGCTTCTGGGATTTCTGCTATTTCCTACTCCGGGTCATGCGGGGAGAAGACCATGAGAATGACCTTTGAAAGAAAGGAGTATCTGAATACACAACTCTGAGGGATGAACTGCTGAGTTCTAGCCCCAGCACTGTCACCACATGCCTGATTCTGCTCCCACTGACGTCACTGGCAAAACCCAGTCGAGTTCACTAAGAGCTACAGTAGGCAGTGATTTGTGCTGTGGCCTTGGGAAAATCACGTAGAGCCCAATTCCACAAGGTCACAGGTGCTCTCAACTTCCATTGACTTCATCAGGATTTGAGAGCTCTCAGCCCCTTATGGGAATGAGCACTTGATCTTGCTGCCTCAGTTTCCCAATCTGTAAAATAAGGATAATATTTACTTTACATTACTGGGATCCTCAAGATATAACTAGCTAATGTCTCTACAGCACTTTAAAGATGTAAATTGCTAAGTGTCATTGCAACCAAATTCCAGAAGAGCAAATATTCACAAAAATAATGGCAGAGGGAGGTTACCCAAATGTTTCAGAATCTTTAAAACAGTTTGGTTTGAGATCTGTTCTAGGAATAGGCACATGGCTGAGCAGATTTCATGGACTTTCCCACAATGGTTGGTTCACCTCTGATAATGAATCCAAATTTCCCACAAGTGTAGGGTGACCAGATGTCCCGATTTTATAGGGACAGTCCCGATTTTGGGGGCTTTTTCTTACATAGGCACCTATAACCCCCTTCCCTCCACCCCCCACACCCTATCCAGATTTTTTACACTTGCTATCTGGTCACCCTACACAAGCATGACAGTCGAACCCCCCTACATCCAGACTGCGGGCAATGTGAATTTTCACTTGCTCAAGGCATTGTCTTATCTTATGTGCCAATGGTGGAATTCACACAGCAGACAGTTCACTGCAGCTTGGATTGGGAAAGCTCCATTAGTCCACCTTCCAGGATCATTCCAAGAGCTGGTTAAAAACTTTTCGACAGAAGGGAAGCTTTCATGAAAAAAAATTCTGTTTCTGTAAAATATTTTCAGGGTTTTCTCAAAAGTCCCCAAATGTTTTGGCTTTTTATTTGAAAAAAACTAAAGAAAATCTGTGTTTGGGGTTTTTCAACAAACACCTGAACGATTTTAAAGAACATTTTCAAGGAAAATGTTTTGATGATGATGGGATAAATCATAAAGGGATGATTTAGCTGGGGTTGGTCATGCTTTGAGCAGGGGGTTGGACTAGATGACCTCCTGAGGTCTCTTCCGACCCTCATCTTCTCTGATTCTATGAAAATGAGAAATATTCATTTTTGGTAAATTTTTTCACAGGAAAAAAAATATTTTCCAGCCAGCCTTAATCGTTTCTGATAGCCCATTTTTTAGTGTCTTTTCCAGTCTAGCTCTAAAAGTCACATGGAGTGAGGCTCACACCACTTCTCTTGGGAGTTGTTTCCACAGTGGAATACATCTCACTGATCGGAAGCTTTCCAGTTAGATGTGATTTTCTCTTTCTCTGTTCATTATTCCTAATCATACCCCTGCGTGCCACATGAAATAATCTCTCTCCTCTCTTTGGTGCTTATGCCTTTCCTTCTCAGGGTGCCTTACAAAAAACAAACAAAACACCCAAAGCCCTACTCCAAAGAGCTTATTTTTGACCACAGGAAAAATATAGAGCAACATTCAGACAAGTGTGGGTTTGGAGACCACAATGGTGAAATCAGCATAGGAAGGAATTTGCAGCAATGGGGTTTTAAGTAGGAAAAGGCACCTGGAAGACAAATATTGGTCCAACCATAGGGGGCAGCATGAAATAATCCATATATAAACTAACTCACGGTAAATCTGAAATCACCATCGTATCTTAATGTTAGATCTAAAATCTTCTTTTGAAATGAAAATATTTATTTGAAGGTCAGGCAGGCGGAACAATAAGTGGCCACAGAAATCAAACCGCTTGTCTAGATGCAGCAGGGCCCACCTCAGCAATCTTTAGTCACCCTTACTCACATGAGTAGTCCCATTTAAATCTACACCGATAAACCATCTAGGGTGTGTTCTAGACAACAATGAATTCCCATTTACTTCAGAGTTATATCAGGGCCCTCTGGACAAATCAATCAATAAGACGATTTGTTTGAGGAAGGATTACTCCAGTGAGTAAGGGTTCCAGGATCAAGGGCTTCACTTGCATCAGTATTGTATCTTCTCATTTATAATTCTGAAATCTCAATTTATTTTGTAAGATAGTGATTCAGGGACTTTGAGTTTGCCTGTCATATGCTCTGTGGCTCCTTTACAGCTCTTTAGGAATGTAACTCACAGACACAAAAACCTAAAGTAAACACACTGACTGATCCATACACAGAGTCAAGCAATGACATCTACAAAGAGAAGTCAAATATTTCTCTGGGCAAACACGGGGCCCAAACCTGAGAGCCTTGCTCAGTCAAAATTCCTGTATTTCTCAATTTGTGCTTTCCCCAAGTAGGCATTCCAGGACGAGTCTCCGAGTAGCTAATTTTCTTCTTAACACAGTGGTTGCTAGGACCCAGCAAACAACCAGGAGAGGAGTCAGAAGGGAGACAAGGGACATAATTTAAAGCAGACACTGTCCCAAATAAGGATATTTCCCTTAAAATGTCTCAGTTTCATCTCAGGCTGCAAAGTTACCAATGAAACCACTCCGTACTCTGAATGGGCGAGAGTGAAAATAAGGGTGATCTAATCTGTGCTATGGCTGACTAAACTCTGTAGGGATGGATACGATTTTTTTTTTTATAGCAGAGGGTGGAAATGCAAATAACTGACACATGAAACAAGGTAAATTAATATATTCACTCTGTTCTTAAAAACAGCAAATGCAAAAATGCATAGCACTAAGGAGCCTGGGGGTACATGGCCCTCTGTGTAGTTAGTGTGTGTCTTACGTATGTTAAAGGAATACACAATGCGGCTTTGCTTCTCTTTTCTTTAGTTTGGATGAGAAAAAATAGTAATAATTAATTGTCTATATTACAGAAATCTAATCTTGAAGGAATTGGGAGTTTGTTGTTGTCATTGCTAAATACAAATGGCAACATTTAACCTGTATTAATGTTTACTGTTTAATGCCAAAAAAAGAGGATTGCAGAGCTGGTTGTTAAGGCAATAGACTGGGACTCAGGAAATCTGAGTTTAATTCCCAGTTCCTGTATGTCCTTGGGTGAGTCACTGACGTTATATGCCTCAATTTTCCTATCTGGGAAATGGAAATAATGATACTTCTTTTCTCCTGCACTTTGTCTGTCTCATCTGATTAGACATGCTGGCTCAGGTCCTAAGGTTTGGTATGGGATGGGAGAGGGGTGAATCTTATTCTCCAAAATTCATTCGTTGTCCAACTGTGGAGTGGGGAGCTGGGATGATATGAAGTCTAGGCGGAAAGTTGTAACATTAAAGATGCTTTGAGGCTCCACCCTGTTCCCGCTGAAAACAGTGGGGATTTCACTATAATGGGAGCATGCTGGGACCGTAAATTAAACTGCCTGCATTGCAGGGAGTCCTGGTGCTAATAACAGCTCCCTTTATAGCAAGTTACTGTTTCAGCTGCTCCCAAGTTACTTTTGAAGATCCTGGGTTGTCAGCGCCATCAGCTCAGATGTAGGTGGTCGGGCTTTGTTAGTGGCTGCAGCACCGTGTGGGTCTTCAGCCACTCCGGCAGACTCCCCACAGATCCTGTGATGTCTATGCCTCTTGTACTTATTTACCAGGCAGTGGAGTGAGAAAGCAAAGGAGCTGCACTGATGAAAACTAGGCAAAGCAGGAGAAAGCGCCTCAGCCTGGTACTTGAACGGAAAGTGACCCAAAGGAATAAAATCTTCAGGTCTATTTGTTGTTCATGAAAGAGAGGATCTGAGACCACTCTGTCCACAGTTAGCTACCCTGAACTTGATCGAATATGTGTGGTCTAGTGGTTAGAGCAGGAGACTAGCAATGGATTCTACTGCACTTGGATACCAATGTGGTAGTCACCTTAGAAATACGTAGGATGGACAGATTCCTTCCTCTGCAGCTGATTTACCCAAGGTCCCTCAGCAAGTCACTTAGCCACTCTGTGCCTCTTTTTCCCAGGGGAGGAAGAGCCCAGTCTCCAAGCCGGGTTCAGGCAGTGATTCATTACAGTTTGTGAAGCACTTTGAGATCTTTGGATTTGCAAAGTCCTTTTTAAGTGCAAAATATTATTACTGAAAGCACCCAAGTAAAATTCTCCCGCAGCGCTAATTTAATGGATGGAGTCCATCGCAGACAGGAAATACTCCGGGCTGCACTGTTTGGAGCCGTACCCCAGGATACATAAAAAACTGCCCTATATGGGGCAGTTTCCAGCAGAGATTATTTATTTTATTTTTTTAGATATGAAAGATACCCAAGCAAAGCTCTGGGCGCCTCGCCATTATTTAAAGATCACAAATCATAAATATGCACGTCAGCCTTTCTTCCCCTTTCAAATCCCGCGGTGATCCCCCAGACAATCCCCTGTCCCCCTTCGACTCTTACTCCAAAACAACCCCACAGATGAGTCCTGCAGCATGTTCAGAAGGTCAACAAATTTAGGCTCCTTTGAACTGAGTGGGGAGAATTCCAGAGAATTCATGGAGAGCACTCTGCCAGCTGCTAATGTACAGCACCTGCCATTGAAGGGTTTGGGAGCACTTTGCCAACAGTAGTTAAAAGGCTTCAGAACACCCGCTAGAATACTGTCCCTATTTTAGAGATCGGGAAACTGAGGCACTGAGGACATTAAGAACCTTTGATCACAGTGCAGTGTTCAAGCCTAAAATAAAACCCACCGGTATCACAGCTCCCAGATTTCCACCCCACCCCTGATCAGACTCGACTGGAATGAGGAAAACATGCTCTAAAAACAGAGCAAGTCATAGGTGGCCTGAACTTCCCAGGATCTGTTTCCTGGAGTCATCCTTGCTGTTGCTCATGTGATGAGGGACATGCAAAGTTACACTCACAGGAAGCCTAGGGACTGGTATAAAGAATCAAGCCAAACTATGGGGCAATGCTGTGGCAAAGAGAAAAAGCAAACAGAACTGTGAATGACGCTCAAAAGGGAAGTGATTTGTACTGGCTGGGGGCTAGGGCCCAAAAGAGGATTTCTAGCAGACTTAGCTAAAATTTCCCCAGGAAGCTCCCAGGCCTCACATCCTAGTGCAGTGGTTCTCAACCAAGGGTCCGCAGCCCCTCAGGGGGCCGTGAGCCGGCTTCAAGGAACCATGGGGCCAAACAGCTGAAGCCTGGCACCCCGAGCTCTGGCACCCCTGTGGGGCTGAAAACAGGAGCCCGAGCCCTAGTACCCCCATGGAGATGAAGCCCAGCACCCTGAACCCTAGCACCCCCAAGGGTCTAAAGCCTCGAGTCCTAGTGCCCCCCTGTGGGGCTGAAACCAAGAGCCCTGAACCCACCCCTGCTGGGCCCAGGAGGTTTTATAGCATGGGGTGGGGGGAGACCTCAGAAAGAAAAAGATTGAGAACCCCTGCCCGAGTGCACCTGTTTGCACCACTCTTCATCTGGCAACTAGAGCCACTTTGCACGGATGCACCAAAGACAGTTTGCCTGTTAGCCAATATGTCCTTTAAAAACTAATTCAGCGAAGGGAGTTCCACCATCTGTGAATGACTCCACCTGTTCAGCCTCGAGAAACTCAAGAAATGGAGGAATTTCCTGAAAGAGTTGTCATGTTTATGACAGAGGCTGTCATAAGGGTGTGTTCTTTGAGATCAGAGCAGGGGCCTTGGATCTAGGATTGGTGAATTATATTCACAGCTCTGCCACTGATTAAACTCAATCTGCCTTGAGCAAGGCACTCAGCCTCTGTGCCTCAGTTTCCCCATCTGAAAAGTGGGAATACTACAATTACTAACCTTCAGTATCCAGGGGGAGTTTGGGGCAAGGGAGGTTATCTCCTTCCTCTGAAGCATCAGGAATGGCCACATCTGGAGATGGAACACTGGATGGGGAGGACCTCGGCTCTGAGGTGGCACCAAGCATTCTCTCTCACAGGTGCTTGGCTGGCTGATTCTTGTTCACATGCTCAGGGTCGAATTGATTGCCAAATCTGCGGTCAGGAAGGAAGCTTTCCCCAGGTCGATTGGCATACGGGTGTGGGTTACTTGCCAGGATTATCTGGGTATATTTCACAGACTCATTTCCCTGCCTTTGTGGGGGCCTCAGCCACTGGTGCAACTTGGTCTCTCCTATTCTCTGCCTGTGGCACATAATAGTCCAGTCTCCAGTGGTCTCATTCCAGTTGTGGGGCTATTGTGCAGGCACTGGGTGGTATTGGTGACCTGTGATATACAAGTCAGACTATATGTTCTGATGGTCCCCTCTGGCCCTATGATTGTATGGTACCTTGCCAGGGTCTGGTGTGACTTCATTAAAATGTTTGTAAAGCTCTTCCAGGTCCTGGGAGGAGAGGTGCTATAAAAGTGGAGACTATTATAATCATATCATTTGTTGAGCACCACCAGTGTGCGCAGGTGAAGACAAAGGAGAGATAGGGCCAGATTTACAAGGGCAATGATCATCCACTAGCTGCCTTGAGAACAACAGAGCTACTGAATGCTGAGCACTTGTGAAAGCCTGATCACTTGCTTAGGTGCGTAAGTGGAAGCTGTCAGGTGCCATGGTGTTTGAAAATCTGGCTGACAGTCTAAGATATGCAACACAGTGGGCAAGCCATAGAAACGTTCAGTCTTAGAGCTTTCCTGCCGGCTCTCCTACTTCATAATGCTCCCTTCTCTGCTGGAATGGGCCAGAGGGCTTTGCAAATGAAGCGAGCTCAGAGGTGGGGTAAGTTATTCTACTATGTATGCAAGTCCCTGTGCCAATCGCTGGTGCGGACCCTGCTGTCCAGTGGCTGCCAAGACTTAACACCCTGTTTAGCTTGAACCCGTCTTTGCTTTTCCCTGCAGAGCCATGAAACTGTATCTTTTACTCTTCCTGGCAGCGAACGGAGGGATCTCTAGCCATCGGCCCTTGGAAGAGTCACCCTGTGAAATGGTAAGAGATTCCCCAAGGAGGAGCCATCTCCTCTTTCACGTCTCTCCTTAATTATTAGTCGTACCATTCTAGTAGCACCTAGAGGCCCTAAATGAGCCTGGGACCCCGATGACATGGGTGCTGCAAACATGTAGTAACTGACAGTCTCTGCCACAAAGAGCTTACAATCTAAGGGTCTGTCTGCACAGCAGCCGGGCGATGTGATTCCCAGCTTGGGTAGAAGTACACGTGCTACCTCTGCTCAAGCTAGCAATGTGGCTGAGGGGCCTGGGCTAGCCACCCATGTACAGTCCTGTGCCAAATCCTGGGTACGTATTCGGGTGGCTAGCCTGAGCTGCCAGCCACCCGAGTGCCTCCACGGCCGCACTGCTCTATTTTTGCGCCCGAGCTCATGTAAGGCCGACAGACCCCGGTTGTCAGTGGGCAGGATTGAACCTGGGACCTTGGGAGCGAAATGCGTTAGCCGCAAGCCACATGGCTCTTAGCTAAAGCGGTAGCAGACTCATTAATCTCTCAGTGGTCTCGGTGCCACCAGAGGGGCACAGACCACCACACCCAGGAGGCACGTGGGTTACACTCGCACAGAGCCAACGCACAGATCTCTAGCGGAGCTGGGAATTACACCTCTCAGCTGCTGTGCAGACAGACCCTACATGGGCAAGACAAGCATAAGGTGGGAGAAAGGAAAGATTTTTATCCCCATTTTATTGCTGGGGAACGGAGGCACAGAAATATTAATTGACTTGCCCAGAGTTGCACAGGAAGTCTGTGGCAGAGCCAGGAAGAGATCCCAGATCTCCTGAGTCCCATTCCAGCATCTTACGCACAAGGCGATCCCTTCTTAAAAAAGGAACTTCTTCTGTGACATGAACAAACCCCACGGCTCCCCCTAGAGCAGTGGTTCTCAAAGCCGGTCTGCCCCTTGTTCAGGGAAAGCCCCTGGCGGGCTGGACTGGTTTGTTTACCTGCCGTGTCCGCAGGTTCGGCCGATCATGGCTCCCACTGGCCGCGGGTCGCCGCTCCAGGCCAATGGGGGCTGGGGGAAGGGCGGCCAGCATGTCCCTTGGCCCGCACCGCTTTGAGAACCACTCGCCTAGAATGACCGTGAGCCCCATTCTCCCGTCACTTACACTGATTTAACACTGACTTCAGTGGAGTTGTTCCTGACTTATGCTGGGTGTGAGGTCAGAATCAGGCCCACTTAGAGACAAAACCCAAAACCTCTGTCTCCAAAGCATGATTTGTCCCACAGAATTTTTTTTAAACACCTTAAATCAGAATGTATATGTTATGCACAGATGAACTGGTTCTCCTCTCCCTCCTTCCCTTTACCCCGATACAGCTGACAGTAAAGGGGAGTTTAAAAATACTCCTCTACTACTTTAAATGTTGAAGCTGTTCAGCACAAATCCTCAAGAATTTCCAAAATAGGGAAAAGAATAATTTGCTGGCTGTGCAGATCTCCCTTATGGGACTCATTCCTCTCCTGCTGTACTTATGCACTTCCTGAATTCAGGGAAATTAGGGTCTAGCATACAAAAAGAACTTGGGAAGGTGGCTGGATCTCTCCCTTATTGGCTGGAGAGGAAGAAATGATGAAACCACTGTAAACATGACACTTTTGGTCCCATGCATCCCAGACATGCGAACTCAGGATGACACACACCATAAATCTAATAAGGGCTTACCCCCTGCCCTTATTTTGATGGATTGTAGATCAAGCTGATTCCTTGAGAAGTAAATATTGGCTGATTTCCGCAACCCCACTGTAAACCTCACTCTTCCAGGCAAAGGAAGAGTCAAAAAAAGTTTTGATCTGTTTAGTGCAACTGGGATACATTTGATGCTGACAAAACACTCTGTAGTCAGAGCCAAGTTCTCATCTAGTGTCAATTGATACCGCACCATTAATCTCAATGGAGTTATACTGGTCTACACTGGCTGAGAATCTGGCCCAGTCAGATAAGACAGGGTCCAAATCCAAACACAGTTCAGCCCAGATTAACTTTGATAGCGAGAGCAATTGGCATTCCCTGTTATTTCACAATGTGATGTTTCACAAATCACTCTTCCTGTGATGACATCTTTTGACTAGAGGAAGGCCATAGCTGGAATCTTTTATCCAACCCATCCCGAAGACTGATGGTTCATAAAACTGGACCCAGCTCTGAATCGCAAGGGGTATTTGTTTGGCAACATCACAACTCAGTTAAAGAGGTATTTCAAAATCAACCCCCCCAAATTCCCTTATGGGTCATTGCAGAGAAGAGACAAAGGGCCAGATTCTCAGCTGCTGTAACTCAGCACCAATATACACAAACTGAGGATCTAGGCCAAAGCCTTGTGTTCAAACACCCAAACTTTAGTGTCTAGGATGAGATGGGACCAAGATCCAAACCACCCTGGTTTTAGTTTTGTTAAAGAAAAGGCAGCTTCTGGCTCCAGCCCCAAAAATGACCAGCTGGAGTTGAGTGGCAGAGTTTGAATCTGAATCCAAACTTCCCCACACTTCAGAATTGTTGGGCCAATTTTTATCTAATAACCACCTTTTCTATGTGGAGCAGATGTTGACTTTCTCACTCTTAGCACTGCAGGCCACTGTACTTTAAAACTAACAGCTGCCAGAGCTGAGGAGGAAGGAACGCGAGCCCAGAAGATGACAGCTTTGCTAATGCTCATTCAAATGCTATTCTTTCTGGCTCCTGAGTTTTCTTCATCCCACTCCCAACCCCTTCCTTAGCTGACTGAATAAGGCCTCCTCCCTACCCCCCTCCCTCCCCCCCGCTAGATCCTTTGGGCCTCTGGTCACCTTTCAGCTCAAGTGAGCCACTCTAAAGTCTTGGTGAGAAGGCGCTAATGGCTCAGAGAAGCCAGGATGCATCCCCTTCCCCTTCCTGGGGATTTAGCTGCTCTGGGTGGATTTGGGGTTCAAATTTCAATATGCGGGTCACTTGGGAGCTTTCAGAGAGCTTTGCCATGAGGGGAGCACCGCGCAGCAGACTGGGTGTAGCTGGAGTCCAGCCCTGGCTGAGGGGTTTCATTTGTCTGGCATATTTATGACAAGCCACACATCCGGCAACGTGCACTCTCCATTACTCACATGCGTAAGTGATTCACAAAACACTGGATGTTACCCAGATTCTCGTAAACATCCCAGAGGCTTCATCCTCCTCTCCCCCTCCAGCTTGTGTGAAACAGATGTTTGGAGGAGAGATTTTTGTTTTAAAGGCTAACACACAGCCTTGCTTCATGACGGTTAGCTCCTAGTCCTCCATATAAGAATAATTAGAGGGATTCAGCAAGCAGTTTGACCCAGAGGATCCCGTGACCTACATGAATAGATAGATACCTATTTAGATAGCGTAGATGCTTACTAAGCATTTTGGACTCTGCTCCAATCTTGCTGCTGGATGTTAATTTTAACAGCACAATGTGTACGCCTTACACTTACACCAGGCCTTTTAGCCCCCTGCTCCCAAAATTCCTTGCAAATTATGGCTCATATTTTGCCCTTGGGTTCATACTTGAAGCTCCCCATCAACTGCATTCAGACTAGGGTGACCAGACAGCAAGTGTGAAAAATCGGGACGGGGGTGGGGGGTAATAGGTGCCTATATCAGACAAAGCCCCAAATATCGGGACTGTCCCTATAAAATCGGGACATCTGGTCACCCTAATTCAGACCCACACATCCGAGAGAAGAAACTGACTTTGATGTATGGGTATTAATTTACCAGCTGCTTTAAAGCATCCCTTAAAAGGCCACACACTTTACGCATCCCGATTTCACCCTGAGCTGTACCAGTGAGAGCAGCAGCATGTGTGAATCCCTCCACATGCCATTTGCCTGCTGCATTCCTTCTAGTCCACATGTAACAGTGTGCACCAAACTGGTCAGCAGGCCAAAAGAAAGAAGCTGTTGCCTTGGAGAAAGCACAAACATAGAAGGACAGAGGTCTGGATAAAGTGGAGGGAGTTTGAGGTGAGATGTAGAAATGTTTTGGGATGATTTAAAGACGGATTGCTTAGCTAAACAGTGGTTACGGAGAGATGTGATTACAATCTACAAATATTTGAAGGGTGTAAATAACAAGACGAGGGGTTGTTTATTTAGGGCTGGATTCCGATAGACTTCCCCTCGATGAGTAGTACCGTACTTTGAGACTAATCCCACTGAAGTCAATGGAGCTAATTATGGAGTATTATTCATTTAATTATTCATAATATATATTAATACTTATTTTATAGTTTAATTATTCATAATACTTATTAATTTAAGGCAAAGTGGCAGAATCTGGTTTATTATGAGGCACGATGGGGTAGTCATGAAATTATGCCAGGGAAGTTTAGGCTGAATAAATATCAGGGAAAAGTGTTTGAGTGCAAGGTCTAATAGACAGTGGAATAGTCTCAAGGGAAGTGATGGGACCCACCATTCAGGACCTTTAAAACTAGACTGGATGAAAGGTACAAAGTGAACTAATCCTGTGCTGGCTAGCAGATGGGCTAGATGATCTAATGGATCCTCTCCAGCTTGAACTTTTATGATGCCAGATCTCAAAAATCAAAGGACCCAATTCTCTTCTCTCTTAGGGGTAATCTACATGGGGGAATTTACTGGCAGAATTATACCGATACAATGATACTGCTGTAGTTACCCTAGTATAACTCCCTACATGGGAATTCTTCCTGCAGTACAAGTCAAGAGTATCTCCGTTGAAATGAAATGAAAACCCACCCTACATTGTGAAGGAATTCAGATTTCCTGTTGCCTGAATAGAGAACAGCATAGTACGACGAATTGCAAAGAAAAGGAATATAATCAGATTCTGAATATTATGTTGTCTTTATACTGTATGAAAAGCCATTGAGCATCCCATAAGTGGTAACCAGGACTCCCTGTTCTCTTTCTTTTCTGCAGATAAAGATGAAGGCATTTTGTCATGGCAAAAAGCTTCACCAAATCCCTCCAGAGCTCCATCCAAACATAAATAAAATAGATTTGTCTGGAAATCAGATAAAAAATATCTCTGAGAAGCCACTGACATTTTATACCTCGCTCCAGCATTTGGATTTAAGATCCAACCAAATAAGTTTCATTGAGCCTGGAGTCTTCACACACATGACAAGCCTGATGGAGGTAAATTTAGCCAATAACCAGTTAGATGAGTTGGCTCAGCATAGGACACCGGGGGTTGGACTTTTACCAGAGATCAGATCACTGGACTTGTCCCACAACAGACTTTACAATGGAATGGCTGAATATTTTATACACAAAGCACCATCACTTCAGTATCTTTCCTTGGCAGAAAACAGCATTACCGTGATATTGCGCAGGATGTTTCAGGGGTCTCCAGCTCTTGTTGAGGTTGACCTCCACAGTAATATCATCATGGAAATAGAAGAAGGTGCCTTTGAAACTCTGGTGCATCTCACCAAGCTCAATCTCTCCATGAACTCGATCACTTGCATCTCAGATTTCAACCTCAGACAACTGCAGATACTCGACCTCAGTAGGAACAGCATTGAGACTTTTCATACCACAGAGTCAAAGGAAGAGTATAACCTGAGGTGGCTGGATCTTAGTGAGAACAAGCTACTGCGCTTCCCAGTTTTCCCCCAGGTGAACAAGCTGGCGTATCTGAATTTATCTAAGAATTTAATGCAGCTTACTGCAGACTCTGCTCACAATGAGATGGACTATATGGAAAGGGACTGGCTAGAAGCTCCTTTTCATCTTCTGGATCAGAAGCAAAATACAAACACAAGTTCTCTGTATCTATCCCAGCTTTTATATTTAGACTTAAGTTATAATGAGATCAAATCCATCCCAAATGAGTTCTTTGAGTCAATGTCCTCCCTTCGGTTTCTCAATCTCAGTAAAAATTGTCTCCAGACATTCACAGTAAACTATGACAGTGCATTGATCTCACTAGCCATCCTTGATTTAAGCTTCAATGCTTTGCAGAATCTCTTACTAGATGCCAGCACATTGACTAATTTACAGGAGCTCTACATTCAGAACAATCATCTTCAAGCCCTCCAATTTGATATCTTTGCAAGCCTTCCCAGCATCAAATTGCTTAATCTCCAGAGTAATAATATTAGCTTTTGCAGCATGTATTCAGGATTAGCTAAACAAAGGCTTCCTGGAGAGGAGACTGGTTGTGTATCATTTGTTGACTTCCCTGCTCTTAGGTACTTATATCTAGCTGACAACATGTTGAAGAATTTACCAATATATGCTTTTTACAAGACTTCAATAATTCTCCTGGAGCTCTCCATGAACCAAGGACTGCAAATAGAGGCTAAAGCACTATCAGGACTGGAGACATCTCTTGAGTATTTGAATTTACACGGCAATGGCATGACAGTTTTAAATATTGACCTGCCTCGTTTTCATCATCTTAAACATTTAAACCTGTCGGAAAATCAGCTGAGCTGGTTACCCAAATGGGGTAGTGATGCTTCGTTGGAAGTTCTGGATCTACAGAAAAACAGTTTTAGTAATCTACAAAGCAGTAACATTTTAGCATTAGAGAACTCTCTTAAAAACTTATATCTTGCTGGAAACCCACTCAGCTGCTGTGGAAATGTCTGGCTCTCATCTATAATCCATAATAAAAATGTAGAGATCCCTGGTGTAGAGCAGATAACATGCCAGCACTCCAAGAGCTTTGGGTACCAAGAAGAAATTTATATTAGCAACGTAAGACCAGAAGTCTGTGAAAAAGAGGATCTAAAGAAAATCAACTTGCTTATTATACTAACGGTTGCATTAGTTTTATCAGTGATCATCATTGGACTGGGTTCATTCTGCTGCTTCCGCAGACAAAAGTTTAGCCAGCAATTTAAAGCATAGCACACGCATGAACTTAACGAGAAATAAAATCAGGGTGCTACACTGAAAACATAGAGAAATGAAGGGTCCAATTCTTGCCTGTGATTTAACTGTGGATTTTAGGCCAGTTTTTAATCTGCTCTCAGTTGCACCAGCATCGTTTCTTGGGGTTGCAGCAACAAAGTAACTGAGAAGAGAATTTGTCATATTTTGCACTTGTTCCATGCTCATGCAGACCTGTGAAAGCTTGCTCATCAGAAGCGGAGAATCACATAAACCTGTGCTCGTTTAAGGTTTGTGGAACTTAAACCAGCCAAAACTCTTTTGGGCACTACAAACTTTTCACTGAAATGCTAAGCCAGCTTTTTGGTGCCTCTGGATAGGGAGAATCCCCTCCCGCCCCATGCCAAGGCTGCATATCATGGTTTAATGGTCATTTGTGTGACAACACTTGGGGATCTCATCACAGTCGACAGGCAGGATGACTCCTCATGCACCTTTGCAAAACTTCCCAAACCCACATGCTTCAGCGAAACCCATCTCTTTGATTTGGGGTTTTGCTCTTTCATAACAGGTTTGAGGCAGTTCAACTCTTAAAGCTAAACTCAAGGGAAGTGAACCCACACGACCCAGGACCAGGGAAAAACAAAGTCTGACCCTTCTCCCTTTGAAGTCAATTGCAAATCTCCCACTCATTCCAATGTGAACAGGATTAGACTAGTGATCTCAAGAACAACAACTTCACACAGAACTGTGGAGCTCATGACAGCTACTGAAGCTATGCGGTTGTTTGTGAGGATCAAACCAAGGACCTTCAGTATCAAAACCACAGGTGTCTAATGCTTGTGTTAAAGGAGAGCTCAATTAGTTAGCAGCGGGCTGTTACATTCAACAGGACTAGCTACTACTGGGAGACATGATTACGCATATAAAACTCAGTGTATTATGCCTATACCACAAGATGTGATAGACATTTGCACTGAGTATCACAGTTACACAGTTCAGCTCAGAGAGGAGGAATGTCTCCATAGTGTGCAATATATATTTATCTGGTTTTAATGTGAAAAAATTCATTTCTTTGGCAACCACATTATTTAAAAAAAAAAATCTCCCTTAGAGAATGAATTTCAACCAGTAAATATTAGACCTAAATGTTTATTTGTTTACAAACAGCAATTTAACACACACTGCATACAGTTAGCTTTCAATGCATGAAGTAAACAGAAAAAAGTATAAAACAAAATAATTATAGTCCAGTCCTTCTAGATGGAATTTTTTTTTTAACCTCAGGTGTATAAAGGTCCATGGATGGCTTTGCAGATTAACTTCATAGGTCCTTTGCCAAGGACTCAAAAAGGCAACCAATACCTGTTGGTGGTTGTCAATCCTTTTTCAAAGTGGGTAAAGGCATTTCCTCTAAAGGGATTGAAGTGTTCTCCGACTGGTTTATTAATGTTATAATTCTTGACATCTGATTTGTGTCCATTTATTCTTTTACGTAGAGACTGTCCAGTTTGACCAATGTACATGGCAGAGGGGCATTGCTGGCACATGATGGCATATATCACATTGGTGGATGTGCAGGTTGTCAGGTTGTCTGACAAATCAGATGTCAAGAATTATAACATTAATAAACCAGTCGGAGAACACTTCAATCTCTCTGGTCACGCAATCACAGACATGAAGGTCGCTATCTTAAAACAAAAAAACTTCAAATCCAGACTCCAGCGAGAAACTGCTGAATTGGAATTCATTTGCAAATTGGATACTATTAATTTAGGCTTAAATAGAGACTGGGAGTGGCTAAGTCATTATGCAAGGTAGCCTGTTTCCTCTTGTTTTTTCCTACCCCCCCCCCAGATGCTCTGGTTTAACTTGGATTTAAACTTGGAGAGTGGTCAGTTTAGATGAGCTATTACCAGCAGGAGAGTGAGTTTGTGTGTGTATGGGGGTGGGGGGGATGTGAGAAAACCTGGATCTATGCAGGAAATTGCCCGACTTGATTATGTAAAGAGTTGTCACTTTGGATGGGCTAGCACCAGCAGGAGAGTGAATTTGTGTGGGGGGGTGGAGGGTGAGAAAACCTGGATTTGTGCTGGAAATGGCCCACCTGTTGATCACTTTAGATAAGCTATTACCAGCAGGACAGTGGGGTGGGAGGAGGTATTGTTTCATATTCTCTGTGTATATATAAAGTCTGCTGCAGTTTCCACGGTATGCATCCGATGAAGTGAGCTGTAGCTCACGAAAGCTCATGCTCAAATAAATTGGTTAGTCTCTAAGGTGCCACAAGTACTCCTTTTCTTTTTACTCCTTCTCATAACACAAAAACTTGGGGTCACCAAATGAAATTAATAGGCAGCATGTTTGAAACAAACAGAAGGAAGTATTTTTTTCACACAACACACAGTCAACCTGTGGAACTTCTTGCCAGACGATGTTGTAAAGGCCAAGACTATAACAGGGTTCAAAAAAGAACTAAATAAGTTCATGGAGGATAGGTCCATCAATGGCTATTAGCCAGGATAGGCAAGGATGGTGTCCCTAACCTCTGTTTGCCAGAAGCTGGGAATGGGCAACAGGGGATGGATCACTTGATGATTACCTGTTCTGTCATTCCCTCTGGGGCACCTGGCAGTGACCACTATCGGAAGACAAGATCCTGGGCTAGATGGTCTGACCCAATATGGCTGTTCTTATGTTCTTATGACTCCAGGGCAAAATCTCCATAATCAACAAGGCAGAATTTCCTAGTCATGTAACATGTTTAATACTAGTGCCTGAATCCTAGAAGTCCATCTTCACTTGTACCCTACATTGTAGCTTGAGTCAGGCACCTTCCTCTAAAGAACAGAAGAAAATCCAAATATCCCTAATGTAAATCAAAAGTGGGATTTTCAAAGGCCTGCAGCATTGGCCTAACCCAGCTCCCATGAAAATCAACAGAAGTTTTATTATTGACTTAAATCTGCTCTGCTCCTTTTTAGGCCAACACTGACGCTTTGGAAACTGTTAGATTCTTAAGGCCTGATTCTGATCTCACACCAGATTTACAGTATGGCTGAGGTCATTAACACCTGATTTACACCTGTGTCCATGAGAGGACAATAAATTACCTGGGTCAGTGGGGGGGGGGGCAGGGTAGAGAGCAAAAGAGTTTGTCTCAGACCATGTCTACACTACCAGTTGTCAACAAAACGTATGTCGCTCAAGGGATTGGGGAAAAAACCACTCCCGTGACGCATCAGTACAGTTGTGCCACTGTAAACTCTCTAGTGTAGACGTAGCCTGGAGCTATGTCTACACTGGCAATTGAATGACAAAACTTTTGTCATTCAGAGGTGTTCACCCTCTTTCCCCCGAAAGACAAAAGTTTTTGCCAGGGCAAGTGCCAATGTGAACAGCGCTTTGTTGGCAGGAGAGCTCTCCTGCCGACAACGCGAATGCCGCTCATTGAGGGTAGAAGTATTTTGTCAGCAAATGAGCCGACAAACAGCGGCTACACTGCCTGACTTCTAGTGACATGGCTGTGTCACTAAAAGCTGGGTAGTGTAGACAAAGCCTAAGTGTAGAAGAATACACCTAGTCCCAGATCCTTGTTCACAACAGTAGTCCTGTTGACTCCCCAAAAAAGTATGGGACCATGAAGAAAGAATTAGGCCCTGAGTTTGCAATGGGATTAATCTGGCCAGCCCATTATGTTTATACATGAAGTATATAAGAGGAAAAACAGAAATATTTCCTATACTATATGAGAATATCAAATTCACCCCCATTTGAAGAAATACATGTGGACCAAGAGTCTGACCAACTCCTCCTGAAATCAATGAGACTCTTTCAATTGACTTCCAGAGGAGTTGGATCAAGCCCCAAGACTCCATGCATAGGCCATTGCAAACTGTTGTGCATTATAACATATAAGAATCAAATGGTCAAACAGCACTGGAGAGCTAACTGAAATCTACCCAGGTAAGGAAATTCAGATTTAAAGTATTGCTCTGCTTCCAACATGCCTCATTTTTTCCCAGCTACTGAATGTCAAAAGTAACACACAACAGATAGTTGTATCGTTCTATTTTTAAAAGGAATTCTGTAAGAAATTGGCTTGTAGAATTTGTTGTAGGATTTGTACAACAGAATCATCTTCGGGCTCTGTAAAATATTTAGAAATGTGAATATATTAAAGCAACATTTTGCAATACTCCAGAGACAAAAGTTCATGTCTTCATATTCATTTTTGATAGATTGAAACTTAAGCTTTTATGTTTATTCTAGAGCAGAGGTAGCTGTGCCATAATTAAGGTTTTCAACTTCAGCTTCCATTATAAAGTGAAAATGAAGCACCACTATAACTTGGCTGGTAAAATTCATTTGGCCTGAAAGTTACCAGACTTGGGGCCTGATTTCTAAGCCCACTGAAGTCACCAGAACATCTCCTATATGGCTTTGGAACAGGCTCTTACTCTTCAGTGAGAATATCTGTACAACCAGGAGCCTTGGTTCCAGTCTTGGGCCTGACACTGTTTGGAAAGACTTGCGTTCAAAGTGAAAGCAGGCTGTGCCATCCATTCAGACCTGTGGCTAATTTAGCTACACCAGGAATGTGTGCATTTTGCTTTGATTGAGATAGGTTTCTTAAGGAGCTTGGCCATCATCACTCGTTCCTTCAGCTACTAACCTTCTGACACAACCAATCCCATTTAATCAACATTTTAACCCTGTATTTTTCTTCAGCTGCACAAAAGAATAAAAGAAAGTTCTAAGTATTATTAAATATCTGTGGCCAAATTACACTCCCATTTGCTTCAAAGGGAGCAGGGCCGTATTCCTTTTGGAATAAGCCCCAGGATGAATAAGTAGCAAGGATTCTCCTTGGTTCCCTGCCAGCACTATGAGCAACTGGGAAGCAGCATAGGATCCTTCTGGCAGATCCTATGATGCTATGAGGGATGGGGAATATGAGGGAGAGACGGGGGAAAGGAGAAATGAACAGAGGGACTTCGAGACAGAAAGCTGGGGAACGCAACAGGGTCAGGATGATCTTACTCTACAATATCCACTAATAATGCTGAAAGGACACAGTGCCACAGAAGACAACATCCCTTACCCCCTCTGGCCAGCTATGCTGCCTCTTTCCCTAACTGCAAGAGTTCCAGCCTAGGATGTACCCGGAGAGAGGTTTCTACATGCTGCCGAGCCATTGCTGTCCTGTTATTCAGCCTCCACCATTCAGCACTCCACTGCCAGAAGAATGAGTAGGCAGCATGAGGGCTGCCATTACTGTGACCTTGAACTTACGCAACCCACACACCTCCTGGGTGCGGTGTTCTGTCCCATCTAGTGGCACTGAGACCATTAATGAGTTTACTCTACAGCTCTTCGCTAAGAACCATGTGGCTTTTAGCTCATGCAGTAGAGGCTCATGCATTTAGCTCCAGAGGTCCCAGCTTCGATCCCACCCGCCGACGAGCGGGGTCTGTTGACGTTACACTTACACCTCCTGTGGTTACTGTTTCATATTCTGAGAGTGCTCTATAGCTGCATATATGTCAATGGTTTATGATGAAGTGCTGATAAATGGCAATGAAGACTATGTCGCATCGTCCCCTGGGTTTTGTATGACCACTAAAAACTTCTGTTGTGCCCTGCTAACAGCTTCCTCTGTACAGCTCTCTCTATGGAACTCTGAACACTAGACGCTGTTCCAAAATGTTCTAATACAACTGCACTCACATACCCTATGTGCAGTGGTTCCTCTGATTAGTCTCAGGAACACCTTCCCCACCGTGGAGCCAAACTGAAATGGAGCAGCACTGCTGCACAGCAAGGGAAGCAGCATACAAGCCCTGTACAGGGGGTCCCCACCCCAGCAGGTCAACCAGTAATGAGTCATCTTGGTCATCAATGGGGATTGAACCCAGGACCTCCACATTTAAGAGCATGAGCCTCTACAGCTGGAGCTAAAGGAGTAACTCCAATAGCTGGCAGCTGTAGCAGCCAAATCCTCTGTGGATCAGACAGTTGTGGAGGGGGGGCATGTAGCATACAGTTACAGAGGGCTAGATCTTCCCCATTTAAATCCTATCTCAAGGGCTTAAATGGGCCTCAGCTGGTACATAGGCCTTGTCCTGGCCTCTGCACAGGGGTGACTTTCACCCTCTTTCCACAAGAAGTTATTTCTCATGCAAAAAAGACCAGCAGTTCTGATCTGAGGCAACTGTAAGGAGAAGCACAACAAGGGACATCAAAAATTCTTTGTTCTAGAAGAAGGCTCATCTGCAACACAGCCCTCTGCAGGGATCATGACCAGCCCAGCACTGGCAATTATGTGTTATTTTTTAAAAAAAAAATACATCACCCAAAATCCCAGCATCCCAGAGGTTTCTTTTCTTGCATCCATGTATCGTCTGAACATTCAGTGTTCTTGCATAATGACAGGTTTCAGAGTAACAGCCGTGTTAGTCTGTATTCACAAAAAGAAAAGGAGGACTTGTGGCACCTTAGAGACTAACCAATTTATTTGAGCATAAGCTTTTGTGAGCTACAGCTCACTTCATCGGATGCATAAAGTGATAGTGGTTCTGTTGTGTGGTGTGTGGTTGCTGGTGAGTGTTTGCTTCAGGTGGGGGGCTGTCTGAAGGCAGGGACCAGCCTGCTCTGCATTTAGCTGTAGGGAGTGGAAATCTATCAACTTCATGAAAAGACTCGTACAGATACAGAACCCAGAAGTCACCTACTACAGGACAGGCCCAACAAAGAAAATAACAGAACGCCACTAGCCATCACCTTATGTCTACAGCCTATCTTGAAGGACGACCCATCACTCTCACAGATCTTAGGAGACAGGCCGGTCCTTGCCCCCAACGTGAAGCAAACACTCACCAGCAACCACACACCACACAACAGAACCACTACCACTTTATGCATCCGATGAAGTGAGCTGTAGCTCACGAAAGCTCATGCTCAAATAAATTGGTTAGTCTCTAAGGTGCCACAAGTCCTCCTTTTCATTCAGTGTTCTGTTATTAGGCTGAAAAAAAAATCCCATTTTATTTCCATGCATCAGAGAAACATTTACAGTTTGAATTTAAAAGAAATCCTTGGCTAGATTTATTATTTTCCATAAACCAGCACCAGATCTGTTTGCACACAAAGACACAGTATAATAAATACACCAGTTTAGGATTAGCTTTGTTTAGCCTTGGTCCGATCATTCCAACATCTTGTGCTAAGTTATGTTCTTACGACAGTTACAACTTTTTGGTACCACGACAGAGCCTGTATCCTCTCCTTTTTTTTACTATTCCTACTTGCATGAAACAAATTTGGTTAAGGTTTTCAAAAGTAACTAGTGAACTGGAATGCCTCAATTTGGGGTACCCAAATTGAGACACATTAGAGAGGGCTGTTTTTAAGAAAATGCTGAATGCCCATTCTCCTAAAAGCAGGCCTCTTTAAGTGTCTCAGATTAAGCTTCCCAAAACTGAGAAACACCAGATTTCTAGATCCTTCTCAGTTATACCTGTCTTTACAAAAGCTGATATTCCTCTAATTTATCAAGCGTGCATAGGATGCTGATGAATGGCAAAGATACCAGTGTACTTCTGTAGTGATGCCCATATGGCCATGTATTGCACTCTCATAAGAACATAAGAATGGCCATACTAGGTCAGACCAAAGGTTCATCCAGCCCAGTATCCTGTCTACCGACAGTGGTCAATGCCAGGTGCCCCAGAGGGAATGTACCTAACAGGTAATGATCAAGTGATCTCTCTCCTGCCATCCATCTCCACTCTCTGACAAACAGAGACTAGGGACTCCATTCCTTACCCATCCTGGCTAATAGCCATTAATGGACTTAAGCTACATGAATTTATCCAGTTCTCTTTTAAACTCTCCATTGGAGCGTGGTTTTTATATATCTTTTTTTTTCAAAAGACAACAAATATATCAAAACACAAGATTCATCATAATACACAAAGTAAGTAAAGAGCGTTAGGATAAAGGGAGGGGAGGGAAAGTAACATATCTATCCTCAAGATGGAGCTTGTTATATATTTTCCCACACTCAAAGAACAACCATCTACTTACAGTCAGAATCACTTAATTTAGACAAAGAGGAAAAAAATGCCACAAGAACGAACAAGAGTAAGTTTAAGAGAGAGCAGTGTGTATGTCTTCTCTGTTCATTCTGCAGTAATGCTGAAAACAAAATGGCTTCCAGCTCTGCACACAGGCCTAATTTTTAGACACTGAAAAGCCCAATAAACAAAGGAAAATATCACAGTTTCTAGAGCTGGATGAAATTTGATAAATATATGGGAAGGGTTTAGTTGAAATGTTAATGATTTCCCCTCCAACTACTTTTGACCATGGGGGTGGGGGCGGGAGAGGGTTGTCTCCCATATTTTTGACCAACTATAAAGCAGATTGAAACTTTTCAAATTTCAGGATGGAAAAGTCAAAAAAACCATTGCACAGTGTTTGCAATTCCTCCCCCATCTTTAAAACAGCTCTAATAGTTTCATAGCTCTATGCACCTCGGATTCCCCTCTTCCATGGTGTTCTGCCAGCTCCTCCTTTGCCGAAACAGAAGAGGTGCTGCTCCTACAGGACTGTGCTTGGGGATGGGCCAGTCAGAGCTCTCCAAGCATCAGGAAGAAATATTTGCAGCTGGAGGGGGCAGGGGAGCAAACAGGGAACTCAGGCCTGGCAGTGGGCACGGGGAGAGAAGTAATGTACTTCCCCCACAACGGTGTAGGGCTGGAGATCCCTACAGGTCTAGAGAGCCAGAGGTACCTGCCAGGCAGCCCCGCATGCCAAGGGCAAGGGAAGAAAAGGTCTATCACAGCAGTTTTCAAACTGTGGGTCGGAACCTTGGAGTGGGTCATGACCCCATTTTAATGAGGTTGCCAGGGCTGGTGTTAGACTTGCTGTGGCCCGGGGCCCAAGCCTGGGCCCAACTTCCCGGGCCCAAGCCCAAGGGCTTCAGTCCAGGTTGGTGGGGCTCGGGCTTCAGCTTTACCCTCATCCCCGGGTTCGGGTGGGCTCACGCTTCAGTCCCCTCTCCTTGGGTTATGTCGTAATATTTGTTGCCAGAAGGAGGTTGTGGTGCAATGAAGTTTGGGAATCGCTGCTCTATCAAGTTTCAACCCTTCTGCTGTAGTGGAGTGGGAGTGGGAGTGGAGGGGGGGCAATAAGTTCAGGAAAGCTGGCAGTGTCTCAAAGAGATAATATTAAAGGCACAACAGCAAAGCCATGCCTGTGAGAAGAAAAGATAGGAAGAGTAGTTAGAGGCCAATTAGACTCCACCAGGAGCTCTTTAATGACCTGGAAATCAAAAAGGAATCCTACAGGAAGTGGAAACATGGACACATTGCTAAGGAGGAGTACAAAAGAATAGCACAAGTATGTAGGGACAAAATCAGAAAGGTGAAGGCACAAAATGAGTTACACCTAGCATGGGACATGAATGGCAATAAAACAAGGTTCTATCAATACATTAGGAGCAAGAGAAAGCTGAAGGAAAGTGTAGATCTTCTGCTTAACGGGGAAGCAGAGCTAACAGCAGATGACATCAAGAAGGCAGAGGTGTTCAGTGCCTATTTTGCTTCAGTCTTCATTAACAAGCTTAATGGTGACCAGATACTCCACACAACAAGGGGGAAGGAACACAAGCCAAAATAGGGAAAGAACAGGGTAAAGAGTATCTAGGTAAGGGAGATGTAATCAAGTCAGCAGGGTATTTAAAGAACTAGCTGAAGAACTCTTGGAAACATTAGCAATTATCTTACAGAAGTCGTGGAGGACAGGAGAGGTCCCAGAGGACTGGGGAAGGGCAAACATAGTCCCTATCTTTACAAACGTGAACAAACTGGATCCAGGGAATTATAGACCATCAGCCTAACTTTGATACCTAGAAAGAAACTGGAACAAATGACAAAACAATCAGTTTGTAGGCTCCTAGAGGATAACATGGTGATATGGAATAGCCAACCTGGATTTGGCAAGAACAAATCATGCTGAACCAAGCTAATTTCCCTTCTTTGACAAGATTACTAGACTAATGGATAGGAGGGAAGCTGTAGATGTGATGTATGTTGATTTTAGTAAGTCTTCTGGTACAATCTTATATGCCATTCTTATAAGCAAACTAGGAAAATATGGTCTAGATGGAACTAATATAAGGTGGGTCCACAACTGGTTGAAAGACTGTACTCCAAGAACAGTCATCAATTGTTTCCTGTCACACTGCGGGGACATATCTAGTGGGGTCCTACAGTGATCTGTCCTGGGTCTAGTACTAATTCAATATTTTCATTCACAACTTGGATAATGGCGTGGAGAGTATGCTTATAAAATATGTGGATGACTCCAAGCTTGAATGGGGTTGCTAACACTTTGGATTAGAATTCAAAATGACCTTGACAAATTAGAGACTTGGTCTGAAATCAACAGGATTAAATTCAACAAAGACAGTGCAAAGTACAACAGTTAGGAAGGAAAACTCAAACGTACAACTACAAAACGGGGAATAACTGGCTAGGTAGCAGTACTGCTGAAAAGGATCTGGGGGGCACAGTGGATCACAAATTGTGTATGAGTCAACAATGTGATGCAGTTGCAAAAAAAAATGCTAATATCATTCTGGGGTTTATTGTCAGGCGTGTCATATGTAAGACATGGGAGGTAATTGTCCTGTTGTCCTTCGCTTTCATGAGGCCTCAGCTGGAGTACTGTGTCCAGTTCTGGGCACCACACTTGAAGAAAGATGCGGACAGAGTCCATAGGAGAACAACAAAAATGACAAAAGGTTTAAAAAAATCTGACCTGTGAAGAAAGTTTAAAAAACCTGGGCATGGTTAGTCTTGAGAGAAGACGACTGAGGGGAGACCTGGTAGCAGTCTTGAAACACGTTAAAGGGCTGTTATAAAGAGGACGCTGAACAATTGTTCTCCATATTCACTGAAAGATCGGACAAAAAGTAATGGGCTTAATCTGCAGCAAGGGAGATTAGGTTAGATAGTAGGAGAACCTTTCTAACTATAAGGATAATTAAGCACTGGAATAGGCTTCCAAGGGAGACTGGAATCCCCATCATTGGAGGTTTTTAAGAACAGGTTAGACAAACCTTTCTGGGATGGTCTAGGTATACTTAGTCCTGCATCAGCCCAACGGGCTGGACTAGACAACCTCTCAAGCTCCCTTCCAGCCCTACATTTCTATGATACCATAATAGAGGAAGGGATGCTAAGAAGAATAGAAGAAAGGAATGAATGAAGGAAAGAATGGACGGAATAAGAATGGAGGAGAGGAAAAGGAACTCTGGTGTGACTACACCCAGGATTCTGCATTCAGTTCTGTGCGCTGTGTTACCAGAAGGACATTGACAACTTGGAGTACATTCAGGGAAGAGAAAAAACACACATATGGGGAGGCTGGCAGGATTGATTTATAAGGAAAGATTAACAGAGCTAAACATGGACAGCCTGGCTAAGTGACATGATAACCAACCACAAATATGTGAAGGATGTAAACAAGGAAGGAGGGGGATTGTTTATAGTAATACAGAGAAGTATATGGTAACTAGGGGGTGAAACTAAAACAGGGGAAAAATAAGATGAATATCAGAAAAGTGGTCTCTATTAGGCTGTGGAACATTCTCCCAAAGGAAAACATTATTTAGGACATTTAGAACTAGAGTGGAGAAAATGCTTGAAAATGTGCAGGGAACAATCCTGTATTTACAAGGAGATGGACCCACACTGCGGTCAATGGACTATTGGTGGTCTGTGGCACACTGACTGGTGGCTACTGGAAAACAGGATAGTCACATGGTGCTGGGTCCATGGTTTCCACTTGCCACACTAGTGCCATGATTGTGAGTAGGAGGGGAGGGAGTCTGCACAATCGCGAATGGGCAGGGATATGTCCATTAGAGAATCCCTCTATTAAGATGTGGTCCACACTGTGAAGGATTTGGAGAACCCCATATCTAACAGGCCTTTGACATCTGTAACTTCAGTAGAGAATGAGAGAGTGCAGAATACAAGGTCTGAGATGGGACTAGATAAATGTTTATCAGAGGGGAAACTTGTAGTATTGGGGACACAGAGATGGACAAGGGGCACAGAGGAAGGGTAGGGGAAAAGTAAAGACAAAGAAAACGGGAAGTAGGAAAAAAAATTAAGGCAATGGTTTAAAGATTAAAGATCAGAATGAAAGTAGGAGGTGGAAGGAGAAAATAAACCAATGGAAAATGAAAGGCAAAAACACAGTTTTAGGGTAATAAACTAATTTATTTTGTTTCTCTGCAGAATAAAGATGGCAAGGCTGATCATGATTCTGGATAGGGAGAATACTATAGCAGAGAATCTTTTGGGCAACAAAAATCTTTGGTTATATCTATTTCTACATCAATTCACAACCCTACACTCTGGATGTCCCTAAACCTCCAACTGCCAGAAGCTGGGACTGGACGACAGGGGATGGATCACTCAACAATTGCCTTGTTCTGTTCATTCCTTCTAAAGCATCTGGCATTGGCCACCGCCAGAAGGCAGGATACTGGGCTAGTTGGAAATATTAGGCCGACCCACTATGGCCACTCTTATGTACTATGGAAAAGATTTCACAGCCTGAGCCTTCAGAGAGGTGATAGTGATGGCAGAGGTTATTTCTGAATGGGACTGAAGATGTTCGAAAATTTAGTTTCACTGTTCTGTGTTTACTCCTGGGAAGGACACTCTACCGAACCTGGCAGCTGTTTATTGCCTTGTCTACAACTCAAGACCATATGTTTGTCCTAATTCATCCCTGGTGTTACTCCACTGGTTTCAGTAGAATTACACCAGGGTTTAATCTGACCCATCATCACTTAATTATACTCCTTTTATAGCCGTGGAAACTGATTCACTGAGAGGTTACCTGACTTGCCCAAGGTCACACAGCAAGTCAGTGGCAGATTCAAGAACAGAACCCACGACTTCTGACTCTCAATCCTCTGCTCTACGAATATTAGCATTAATCCACCTTCTGTGTTAAATCTAAATCAATACTGAATTACAACCAGGTCTTTTTTGTGGGTGGTGTTTTTACAACTTTAGCTGAACTCTGAGGAGCACATTCCAGGGCATGTTGTCTGTTTTTCCTTTTCCAGGACCTAATCAATTTTCCATCTTTGTGGTTACCCAGCCTGTTCTTAAGGAGGCTCGAAAGTAAACACAATGAAAATGTAATGAACTTGTGTTTGTGAACTAGAGAACATGCTGCATTATTGAGTCGGCAGTATTCAACTCTTAGAGCTGATCAGTAGACCCTAACATGAGACATCCATACAGTAAAGGTTTCTCTAAGGCAGGGGTGGGTATGAAAATCGTATGGCGGGCCATGAATGCTCACAAAATTGAGGGCTGGGGTGCGGGAGGGGGTGAGAGCTCTGGCTGGGGGTGTGGGCTCTAGGGTGGGGCCAGAAATGAGGAGTTCAGGGTGCAGGAGAGGGCTCCGGGCTGGGGAGGGGGCTGGGGTGCAGGGGTGGGTGAGGGTTCCGGCTGGGAGTGCAAGCTCTGGGGTGGGGCTGAGGATGAGGAGTTGGGGGTGCAGGAGGGTGCTTTGGGCTGGGACCAAGGGGTTCGGAGTGCGGGAGGGGGATCAGGGCTGGAGCAGGGCATTGGGGTGCAGGAGGGGGTCAGGGGTGCAGGCTCCATGTGGCACTTACCTCAAGCAGCTCCCAGAAGCAGCGGGTGTGTTCACCCTCCAACTCCTACATGGTGGCACGGCCAGGCAGCTCTGCCTGCTGCCCTGTCCACAGGCACTGCCCCTACAGCTCCCATTGGCTGTGGTTCCCGGCCAATGGGAGCTGCGGGGGCAGCGCTTGGGGCGGGGACAGCGTGTGGAGCCCCTTGGCTGCCCCTACACGTAGGAGCCAAAGGGGGGACATGCCACTGTTTCTGGGAGCCACATGGAGCAGGGCAAGCCCCCAACCCCGCTCCCCGGCAGGAGCTCAAGGGCAGGATTAAAACGTCTGGAGGGCCGGATGTGGTCCCTGGGCCGTAGTTTGCCCATCTGTGCTCTAAGGTGCCTAATGCCATGGTATCTCAGTGCCATATAATTAGAGGAAGCACTGACTGTGATCTAAATTGCAATGCAATGCTCTCACGAATTCTCTTGTTCCTCTTTTCTTCCAGTTCTGCCCCGACAACTTCCCCAGTGGGAATTTGGCCCTGTGATGATGTCATTATTGGGGATGGGGTTGCATTTAGATCCAAACTAGATAGAATTAATAAACATCTATTGCTTACCTCTCCCAACACAAGCTTGATTTAACATACTAATGATGGCCTAGTAATCATAGCTAAGCCTATAAATTGACACTGACTTTCCAGTGCATCATTTCCTTGAAATTTCCTCACAGATCAAAGGCAGCCTAAAGAGACTCAAAGAGGTACCTTTCAACGTGTGTTGTTTGGTGGTTATTTTGCTACTTGCTGTATATCTGAAGAGGTGATGGCCTCTATCTTGCTTTTGAATGTTCCCAGTGGTACCACCCAAGAAACTAAGGGTATGTCTACACGATGAAATTAGGTCGATATCATAGAAGTCAATTTTTAGAAATGGATTTTATAGAGTCGATTGCGTATGTCCACACTAAGCGCATTAAGTCGGGGGAGTGCGTCCTCACTACCGTGGCTAGCATCGACTTACAGAGCAGTGCACTACGGGTAGCTATCCCACAGTTCCCGCAGTCTCTGCGCCCACTGGAATTCTGGGTTAAACTGCCAATGCCTGATGGGGCAAAAACATTGTCGCGGGTGGTTTTGGGTACATGTCGTCAGTTGCCCCTCCCTCCATGAAAGAACGGCAGACAATCATTTCACGCCATTTTTCCGTGTGGACGCCATACTGCTTTCAGCAGACAGTGCAGTAGGACTGCTAACCGTCATCATCCACCGCTTCCGCTGCAATTCTGCTCTGCTGCTATTGTCTCAATAGCGAATTTCTCCATGTTGTCTGTCATGGGCTCCCGGGTACGTATGCTCTTCCTCGGGAAATGCCCACGGTGCTAACCATCATCCTCCACTGCTTCCGCTGCAACTCTGCTCTCCTGCTTTCATGAATCCACCTTGCAGGTCCTCTTGTCCTTCTCTATAAATATCTATTCTCGTGGCATCCGTCATCATCCACCGCTTCCGCTGCAACTCTGCTCTCCTGTAGATGCCATACCACGGCAAGCATGGAGCCTGCTCAGATCACCGCAGTAGTTATGAGCATTGTAAACACCTCATGCATTATCCTGCAGTATGTGCAGAACCAGAACCTGCAAAGGCAGGTGAGGAGGCAATGGCAGCACGGTGATGAGAGTGTTGAGGACGTGGACACAGACTTCTCTCAAAGTACGGGCCCCGGCAATGTGGACATCCTGGTGCTAATGGGGCAGGCTCATGCCGTGGAACGCTGATTCTGGGCCCAGGAAACAAGCACAGACTAGTGGGACTGCATAGTGTTGCAGATCTGGGATGATTCCCAGTGGCTGCGAAACTTTCGCATGCGTAAGGGCACTTTCATGGAACTTTGTGACTTGCTTTCCCCTGCCCTGAAGTGCAAGAATACCAAGATGAGAGCAGCCCTCACAGTTCACAAGCGAGTGGTGATAGCCCTCTGGAAGCTTGCAACGCCGGACAGCTACCAGTCAGTTGAGAATCAATTTGGAGTGGGCAAATCTACTGTGGGGGCTGCTGTGAGCCAAGTAGCCAATGCTATCATTGAGCTGCTGCTATCAAGTGTAGTGACTCTGAAAAGTGCAGGTCATAGTGGATGGCTCTGCTGCAATAGGATTCCCTAACTGTGGTGGGGCGATAGACGGAACTCATAACCCTACCTTAGGACCGGACCACCTTGGCAGCCAGTACATAAACCTCAAGGGGTATTTTTCAATGGTGTTGCAAGCACTGGTGGATCACAAGGGACGTTTCACCAACATCAGCGTGGGATGGCCGGAAAAGGTACATGATGCTCGCATCTTCAGAAACTCTGGTCTGTTTGAACAGCTGCAGGAAGGGATTTACTTCTCAGACCAGAAAATAACTGTTGGGGATGTTGAAATGCCTATAGTTATCCTTGGGGACCCAGCCTACCCTTTAATGCCCTGGCTCATGAAGCCATACACAGGCACCCTGGACAGTAGTCAGGAGCTGTTCAACTATAGGCTGAGCAAGTGCAGAATGGTGGTAGAATGTGCATTTGGACGTTTGAAAGCATGGTGGTGCAGTTTACTGTCTCGGTTAGACCTCAGCGAAACCAATATTCCCATTGTTATTGCTGCTTGCTGTGTGCTCCAATATCTGTGAGAGTAAGAGGGAGACGTTTATGGCAGGGTGGGAGGTTGAAGCAAATCACCTGGCCACTGATTAAGCGCAGTCAGACACCAGGGCGGTTAGAAGAGCACAGCAGGGAGCGCTGCTCATCAGAGAAGCTTTGAAAACCAGTTTCATGACTGGCCAGGCTATGGTTTGACAGTTCTGTTTGTTTCTCCTTGATGAAAACCCACCCCCTTGGTTCACTCTACTTCCCTGTAAGCCAACCGCCCTCCTCCCTTTATTGCCTCTGCAAGTGGTGATCAAAGTCATTGTTGTTTCAAAATCATGCATTCTTTATTAATTCATCACACAAACAGGGGGATAACTGCCAAGGTAGCCCGGGAGCGGTCAGGGAGGAGAGAAGCACCAGGTAGGGTAGTGGATGAGGGGAGGAGGGAAGGACAAGACCACACCGCACTTCAAAACTTATTGAATGCCAGCCTTCTGTTGCTTGGGCAGTCCTCTGGGGTGGAGTGGTTAGGTGCCCAGAGCCCCCGGCCCGCGTTCTTGGGCATCTGGGTGAGGAGGCTATGGAACTGGAGGAGGAGGGCAGGTGGTTACACAGGGGCTGCAGCTGCGGTCTGTGCTGCTGCCTTTCCTGCAGCTCCACCAGATGCTGGAGCATATGAGTTTGATCCCTCAGTAGCCTCAGTATTGCATCCTGCCTCTCTCATCACGCTGCCTCCACCTCTCCTCTCGCTGTCGCCACCTCTCATCTTGCTCGTCCCTCCTGTCCTCGTATTCATTTTCTGCTTTCCTGGGCTCTGCTATTGTTTGCCTCCACGTATCCTGCTGAGCTCTTTTAGTGTGGGAGGACTGCATGAGCTCAGAGAACATTTCGTTGCGAGTGCGTTTTTTTCGCCTTCTTATTTGCGCTAGCCTCTGGGATGGAGATGATAGCAGGAGCGTTGAAACATTTGCAGGAGGAAAGAAAAAGAGAGTAGTATTTAAAAAGACACATTTTAGAGAACAATGGGTAGACTCTTTCACAGTGAACCAAGCATTCTGCCTCATATATTGAGGGCCTGCTGGTTTGGTGTGCGAGATCACACACGCAGGGCCAGGCAACAGAATTCGGCTTGCAGGCAGCCATGGTAAGCCTCAGTCTTTCGGCTTCTTCAACCTTCATAACATGTGGGAATGGTTTCAAACAGCAGCGCCCTCCTTTCCCATACCAAGCACCCATTGGGTTGGCCATTTAAAAGGAGGGCTGCAGTTTTCAGGTTAACACGTAGCACAAACCCAACTAAACCCCCTCACCCACCCAGTTCTCTGGGATGATCACTTCACTGCTCCTCTCACCGCATGACTAGTATCAGGGAAGATCCCTGCCAGCCAAACGTGAACAGCTTAGCATGAATGCGCCCCCTCCCCCCCCCCGCACACACCGTGTGGCTAAAAGCGGGGATGATTTCTTTTCAGCCACAGGCAAACAGCCCAGCAGGAATGGCCACCTCTGAATGTCCCCTTAATAATATCCCTGGAGGATTTCCGCTCCATCCCCAGACATGTTAACAGACTTTTCCAGTAGCTGTACCAGCCGCGAATGCATCCCAAGTCTTCAGGGAAAATTAATCATTAAACATGCTTGCTTTTAAACCATGTATTATATTTACAAAGGTACACTCACCAGAGGTGCCTTCTGCGGCTTCATGGTCCGGGAGCCCGCCTTGGGAGGGTTGGGAGGGTATTGGCTCCAAGGTGATAAACAGTTCCTGGCTGCCGGGGAGAACAGTTTCTCCGCTTGCCTGTTGTGCGCTATCCTCCTCCTCCTCCTTCTCCTCCTCTTCCTCGTCCCCAGAATCCTCATTCCTGTTGTGTGAGACTCCCCCCTTGTAGGTGTCCACGGACAGGGGTGGGGTAGTGGTAGGAGCACCCCCTGGAATTGCACGCAGCTCATCATAGAAGCGGCATGTCTGGGACTCTGACCCGGAGTGGCCATTTGCCTCTTTGGTTTTTTAGTAGGCTCGCCTGAGCTCCTTAATTTTCACGCGGCACTGCTGTGGGTCCCTGTTATAGCCTCTGTCCATCATGCCCATGGAGATTTTTTCAAATATTTTGGCATTTCGTCTTTTGGAACGGAGTTCTGATAGCACAGATTCATCTCCCCATACAGCGATCAGATCCAGTACCTCCCATTCGGTCCATGCTGGAGCTCTTTTGCAATTCTGGGACTGCATGGTCACCTGTACTGATGAGCTCACCATGCTGGCCAAACAGGAAATGAAATTCAAAAGTTCCCGGGGCTTTTCCTATCTACCTGGCTAATGCATCTGAGTTGAAAGTGCTGTCCAGAGCGGTCACAATGGAGCACTCTGGGATAGCTCCCGGAGGCCAATACCATTGAATTGCGTCCACACTACCCCAAATTTGACCTGGCGGTGTCGATTTCAGCACTAATCCCCTCGTCGGGGAGACGTACAGAAATCGATTTCAAGAGCCCTTCAAGTCGACAAAAATGGCTTCGTTGTGTGGACGGATGCAGGGTTAAATCGATCTAATGTTGCTAAATTCGACCTAAACTTGTAGTGTAGACAAGGGCTAATACTTTCACTCAGGAAACAGCCCAAGAGAACCAGGCGATGCTGCCAGTGCGGTAAGATGACATTGTAAGGGAGTTCAGAGGAGCTGCACACAGAAGCAATGAAAGATGTGGAAAACGAGAGAGACCTCTATAGGAAGGTTGTGAGGTCTGGTCATGGAGGGAAAACAGCTGGGGGAAAGATAACTGCATATGAAAACAAAGGGATGTTTTAAAGACTTTGACTTGGCAGGGAGAGGAAAAGAAGAACACATGGAAAATGTAGCTCAAATGCTATGTAAAACGTTACCGGCTAGATTACGTCTTAGACATAGCCCTGCATTGTGAGCTGTGTTGAGTTGCCCTGTTCCAGAGGGACAGAGACGACCCACGCCTGCCGATAGGGCAGAGTGAGGGCAAAGTGAGGGGAGCTGGCTTCAGCAGTGTTACTGAGCATGCTCAGTCTGTGTGAGCATGCACAGTACAAGTCAAACAGCAAATCTCGGGGAGCACGTGACCCCACATGTCCCTCCCCACACACATCACCTCTGCCAAGGGATCACGATTCCCTCTGTGTAGGGGAGGAGGCCAGACACTGCCCCATCATTTAGGAATGGGGGACCTTTGGAATGTAATATACCCGTGCTTGAGGTTTTTTGAACCTCAAACTATTTTGGCGGGTTTTCAAAATTAATCTGAATTCATGAATCCTTCTGTTCCTATAATAGAATGCCACCTTCCTCCCCCCACCCAGGATGATTCAATTCCAAAAGATATCCAATTGTGTTTTTCTAACTGAAAGAACTGCACTTTCTAATGTAAAAAGAAAAGGATTTGAGCATAAGCTCATGCATCCGGTGAAGTGGGCTGTAGCTCACGAAAGCTCATGCTCAAATAAATTGGTTAGTCTCTAAGGTGCCATAAGTCCTCCTGTTCTAATTCTGCCACCCTCACTCACACTAAGCAGGATCTTGCTCTGGAAACAGTCCCATTGAAATGAATGGGACAACTTGTGGTATCAGATGCTATTCAAAGGACCTGATGCAACACTCACTAAAGTAAATGGAAAGATGACCACTGACTTAAGTAGGCTTTGGATCATGTCCAGAGTAAGACTGGCAGAATCAGGCTCTAGGTTGGGGTTAGAACCACCCTCAAAAGCTAAGTGGAAGTGGAAAAAATTCATTTTTTCCATTGAATTTATCTCTTCTCTAATCCCAACACCCCAATTCATTTTTTTCACAAACTTTCCCCTCCAGTTTCACCCTGTCTTTTCAATGGATTTCTCGCCATATATATTTTAGGAAATCCCTCATGAGCAGGACATAAACCTAAAAAAGTTTGAGCACAAGTTGAACTTTTGAACCCAGGATGTCTGAGTAGACTGAGGGAGTTTGCTCAGACACCCCCAACAGAGAAACGAGGCCCCCATTTGTTGTTTATCAGTTCAAACATGATCTAAACAAAAATATGATAAACTAAATTATCTAATAATTAGAACTGTCTTTCCACTTGAGCAAAATATTGGATGAGGACAAACACAGATTTAGGGCTGGCACTGTATCAAAAATGCAGCTATTGTTCCCAAAAATAACAGGATGCAGACCAAGGGGAAATGGTGTCTAGTCACCGTTGTTCATCGCATTTGCTATATATATATATATTTATATTAGTGCTTTGAGAACCATAAGTGAAAGGTATTTCTAATTATTAATAATGTTTAGTTACACTAGCTGAAGATCTGACCCGACTGCTTTTTTTCCATCTATCCCTTTAATTGGACTATGAATCTTCTTCTTTTTCTTGGCAAGATAGAAGAAAATTCATAGTCCAATTATAGGGTAGATGAAAAAAAGCTATAGGACCAGATCTTCAGCTGGTGTAACTAAGCATAATTAATCATACTAATAATTAGTAATATTAGTCAGTCTTTACACTTCAGAATACCTTCCACTTAAGGTTCTCAAAGCATTATATTACAGGGAAGTAGGTGTTACTATGCTTTTTGTAAAAGTGTGGAAACTGAGCCACAAAGTGGTTAAATGACTGGCAAGTTCATGAGTCAGCGGGAGAACTAAGAATAGAATCCAGGAGTCCTCATGTCCAGTCCCTCCCAGTTCTTACCACTGGACTACACTCAGACCCCTGAAGAGTGAAAGGCCAACAGCAAAGCCAAAAGAAGTCAAATAATGATTTAACATGAGATTCACAGTAAATAATATATATTAATATCCTTAATGATATTTTAGTGTATGTAGCTCTGTGTCATACTCCATCAATATTTAGCATATGAAATTTAGCGTACATTGAGGTTACCTTTCAGAATAAGGTTAAAAGACACGTCATAAACATACAGCTAAGGGTATCATAAAATCCCTCCTTACCTGTAAAGGATTAAGAAGCTCAGGTAACCTGGTTGGCACCTGACCAAAAGGACCAATAAGGGGAGAAGATACTTTCAAATCTGTGGGGGAAGGTTTTTGCTTTGTTCTCTTTGTTGGTTCTCTCCGGGTCAGCGAGGAATCAGGACAGGGAAAATACATCTCCCAAAGCCCTATTTGAACTAAGCATCTGTTTAGAGTGGGGAGGGAACCCTGACAACACATAACAAAAAAGCCACTTTGGGGAAACCTGAGAAGTCTTCAAGGAAGTTATGGGAGTGCTTAGGGGAACAATACATTAAAACCAGACAACAGCACTGTCTGTACAATAAAAGATTGTGGCTGCACACATGCAATATTTATACAATGTTTGGCTATACCACCCAAACAACAGACATATTTTAGCCCATTCCACCAAGGACAAAATATCCTGCCTCGGTCTAAGAAGGAAATCAGGCCAAATAACTCCAGCAGGAGGTTCCAGCTATCTATGACTCCAGGGATTACACTGTGCAGAAGGTTCTTGTACACATATTCTTTGGCCACAAGCACATAACTGGTAAGATACATATGGTCCTTGCTTCTGACCGGTATTGTACTGTCAGGTCAATAAACATCACCTACCTAATTGAAAGGCTGCATGTAGTGGCCCAATCTTCAGGTCTGACTGAGCTCCTCTCTGTGCAACATATAAAGATGCTCCCTTAAAGCATATATAGCTTCCTGCTGTCCCAGCAGCTCCTGCAGTCCTGGTGGCAGCTAAGGCTGGTTCAGTCACCCACAGCCTGTCATCAGAAGGAGTCAGGTGGCGCTCTATTCACACATCCTTACTGTCCATAATCCCAACAGCTCCTTTACACTGTAGACAGGAGGAAGTGATATGCACTTGCCTACACCAGCTCCATGCCAAACAGCTCTATTCTCTGCCAAGAGAATCACCAACCGGAGTGGCACAAACACCCTTATCGGGGCCAGGATCTGGTCCATTGTTAGTGGTGCTGCCGTTTACCTGTTTCACTTGTTCGGTGAAACTCAAAGTAAATTTGTGACCAAAGGAAATGCTGTTGGAGTGCCAGCATTAGAAAGCTAGCTGCCTCCAGGCACCCGAATCAGACCAAAGTGTATGAAGGAATCATCTGTGTTGGCAACAACTGATTGGCCCACATCTCAAAAGACAGAGTTGAACCTAGAGATGGATTTAGGCCATCTAATCTGAATTTGAACTTCCAAAGTTTTGGGTTTGGTGTGGGCCCTTTTCTAAAAGGAACTGTCCACCTATATTAGACATGCATACAACATGACATTTGTTTCCACATAAACAAAGTGCTGGAAACTCATTAATCTTCCTCCATCTTCTTTTTTCTAGGGACTTGGCCTATGTCTATATCTACAAGATTTATTTGACCCCAAGTTGACATGCCTAGTAGAAGTGTCCATAGATATCTTGCTAAAGGACATTCAATTTAGTATGCATAGGGGCTGGATTCAGATCTTGGTTACATCATTTGAAACCCGGAGTAAATCCATTCACCTCTGTAGCATTACTTGGGGCTGGAGAGAGATTTGGAAACCATGTGTGACCAGACAAAGCTTAAGTACATCTGGTCGGATACATCAAAAGGAATGAATGATGCACAGTTTTAAAAAAATCCAATATAAATTGTTGTCTTCTTTGTACTGGAAAATGTACATTTGGGTCTAAGTTTCCAGAGCATGTTGGTGGGGCTCTTACATCCCCGGAGATTATAAACACATGTTCTGTTTTGACTGAAAATTGGAGAATTTCAGAAAAGTTCTTGGGAAAATTAGTTTGATTTTAAATATTTTGCTACATGTGGGAAGCATAATATTGCCTGCTTTGTGGCGTGCAGAGCTGGGAAAGGCATCAAAAGAAAAAAACACATGGATCATTAATAAGCACAATGGTAGTCAAAGTAATTGGAAGTTAGAAACAATGCCAACCGTAAGAAAATGAACCATACCCAAAGGAGTTTCATATGCGAAAAGTCATACATAGATTACAAAGAAAGGCTGCTACTGATGGTTTATATAGGGATTGCATAATGATGAAGCTATTAACGTAATATTGTGCAAGACCTTTTCTTAGATTCATTGATGGCTAATTCTATTTCTTGTGCCGTGTTCCACCTCTTTCCCCTCTTTTGCTATGACTTCTTCTTTACTATTCACTTTGCAGACTAAGATAAAATGGTATAATTTTGATGCATTTGAATCACACCTCACCTCAGACAATTGGGGCTCTGGACAAGTTTGGTTTCAGCTTTTAATTAAGTCACAAGTTTATCATCTTACTTTGAATTGCCAGTCAATAGCAATAGAAGCAAGAGCAAGTGTAGCTTGTTTGGGGGCCTCTCTGCTTATCTCCTGCACGGACCAATGTGCTTTGAAGGTACAGCAGAAACTCTCTTAACCATACTATTCATCCTAAAACTCCTCTTGTCTAAATGTAAGGCTTGTCCCACCGGTGGAGCCAGCTGCAGATCCGACCCCAAACCCTGGAGGATCGCCCAGTGCTATCTTTGCGGATGTCCCAGACCCTGGCTCTAGATGTCTATTGGCCATCCTCTGCTCTCTCAGCTACTCAGTCCCAATTGTTTCCAATATAGAAATTTATGAGGAAATTTCTCCAAGCCTCTAGCTGTTTTCATCACCTGTCTCGGAAGCTCTTCTCCTTCTCCTGTCTCTTTTAAACAGGGCAATCAGAACTGAACACTATATTACACACTACTAATTTATTTAATGGCATTACATTTTCCACCCTATGCCTAGCCTAGCCTTAAGCTTATTCAGCTTACACTCTATTGGACAAGGCAAGCTACTGATTAACCGAGAGGCTAATATTGCAAGTTACATATGGGAAACAAATGTGAACTCACAAGAAACCAAGACTGTGCTCCAGAGATATGTAATTATAGCATGCTGATCTGATCTGTTGGAAGACTAAACAAATCCACAATGATCTATCAACAATTTCCATGACATTGCCAGAAATTCCTGCTGGAATAATAAATGTTCCATGATGCAAAGAATGAAAGTCCTTTGGAGCCTGTTCTAAAGACATGGGGCAAAAAAAAAAAAAAGAAGCAATTTTGCCTAATTTTGAACTCACTAATCTTTTGTGGGCTCAAAATTTGAACTTGATCTGAAAACATTATTGTATGCAATGTAGTTGTAGCCATGTCAGCCCTAGGAGATTAGAGAGACAAGGTGGGTGAGGTAATATTGTTTATTGGACAAACTTCTATTGGTGAGAGAGCCAAGCTTTCAAGCTTATTTATGGCTTATTACAACAATCTGTAACCCACCAACCCCCCTCTTTTTGTCCGTGTGTCATTTCCTCGGTACAAGGTGCAGGCTTCTTGATGATTGGTTATGGGGTGGGTTGTGTGTGTGTGTGTGGGGGGGGGAACTCTTCCTCTGTCTGAGGCTCTCTCTCTTCCTGCCCTGCTCCCCCTCAGGACAGCCAGGCCATGCTGTGGGACCTGAACGAGGGCAAGCATCTGTACATGCTGGACAGTGGCGACATCAACACCACCCTGTGCTTCAGCCCAAACCTCTACTGGCTCTGCGCCGCCACTGGGGGCATCAAGATCTGGGTGAGCGGGCGCCCCCTGCTGGGAGGGGTGGGGCTTTCAGGGGACCCCCCCCCAGGAATTTACCCCTTCTGTGCTCCCTTCTATACAGAGTGTTCGTCCTGGAATTCCCTATCTCCGTATCTCCTTTCCATAGGGCACAGGGATTCATTCCCTGAGAGTCCCTTCTGTGTCTCCTTTTTATAGGGACTAGTGACCGGGTGTCTATGGAGGACGCACCCCTGGGATTCATGTTTGCTGTGCTTCCTTTATGCAGGGAAGAGGGCTTAGGTTTTAAGCCACTCTACCTTGAATGGTCCCTTACAGTGTGTGCTAACTACTTATGCTAAACAATCCATTCTGCCTTGCATTTAGCTGTGATGCTGGAAGTTCCTTTCCCAGACCTGAAGAAGAGCTCTGTGTGGCTCAAAAGCTTGTGTCTCTCACCAGCAGAAGTTGGTCCAATAAAAGATATTACCTCACCTGCCTTGTCTCTCTGAAAACATTAGTCAGTTTGTGTATTGCCTGGGAGAGACTGAAAACACAGAGCCGGGAGGGTGTGGTTTACCTTCTCTAACACCCAGTACCACCAGAGCTCAATTTCCCTTACCTGGAGGTACTGGTAGAGTGATTGGGATGCCTTGATCCTCCGGCCAAAGCAAAAAGTCCTCACCTTCCAGAGCAAAACAAGAATCCAAATGAGACAAGTCCTTCAGTCTTAGTGGCCAGCTTAGTCATCTTGTGCTTTCCACAGCCTACTAGCCCCTGCAGTCCTTGATGCCATGTTTTCCTTCCCTGCTTGTACTGGGAGCTGATCAGAGTCCTTAGCCCTCCCTGGGCTTAACAGTACTTTACTTCCCCCCTTAGATCAGGGGTTTCGACACTGCCACCAGAGGTGGTATTGTAGGGATGCCCTTCCTCTCCCACTACAAGCCATGGCACCCTAAATCATGGGATATGTTTTGCCCTGAACCCAAGGAACCCAAGTCTGCCCTGGTATACTATTGCTTAGAGTCACTTCCTACAATGCCCATCTCTGGTCAGGCCTTCTCCCTGGTACTTTCCACCAAGTCTTGCTCAGACTCTTTTCCCAGCTCTCATCCTGCAAGGGAAACACTCCTGAGTACTCATCTCCACATAACCTCCCCTTAGCAAGTTATAGGACCACCTCCAGCACACTTCTCTTCCTTCCAGCTCTCCTCTCCCTGAGAACAGACAGCCTCTTCCCTCCCAGAAGGCCTGGCTCTCTGTCACGTACTTTCATTCCTTCAGGTTCCATGACTTTGAAGGAAAACTAGGCACAGGTTACAGCTGGGACTTGGTCCCCTTAAAGGCCCAAACTTACTCTGTGAAAATCTGGTCCAGTTGTGAGTGCTGAGTTCTGGCCCAGTAGCATTCAATGCTTCATCAATAAGTGCCTGTTCCTATAGTCATTCTGCACATGGAGCTGCCACTGAAGTCAATGGAATGAAGCTCAGTTGCTGAATCAGTTGCTTAGAGTTCAAATGTCAAGCACATCTTGTGCAGTACCTCTCAATTATTTGCGACTCCAACAATTCTGCAGAGGGGTGTCTCTTACCAGCACAGTGGGGAAAAAACTACAAAAACATGTTGTAACAGACAAGCTCTTTATTATAAATAAAGCATCTCTGTGGCATCTGTTATTGAGTGATAATGTGCAAGGTTGGACAGCATCCTCACAGCTTATAACTCAGGGCACTTTCTGGCTGTCCAAAGTACGGCTGTTTCACCAAAGTAAGGAGATGAGCACTGAGTGGGAGGAGGCTTGAGGATGGCATGATAACGTGGAACAAAAAATTCTCCAAAGTCTTACATGACCATTCATCATGGGGGATCCCTAAAGCTAGCATTGAAAGCCAAATTCCACTGGCATTTAGATTAACTCTTCAAATGAAAACGAATAATCAGAATGGTCTGCTCAATAAATAAAAGACCATCCCCATAAAAAATTGGACTAAATCAAGGTGTTTGCACTTCATGGTAACCTACACTGAGAAACAAAATCAGGTGAGGGCCATGTGAAGGTCACACAGATATACTGCACAACAGTTAATGCACTGTACAACAATAGCCTCCAGACCAATTAATGACACCTTACTGCATGTGTGATTGGTAATTATCTGCTAACTGTCCGACTATCCATCCATGCCTTTCTAGAGATTGTCCATACCATAACACCTAGGCGTCAAATATGGGGTTACTGAAAGACCATCTTTTCTGCCTCTCCTTCCATAGCATCAAAGATCTACAACTGGAGTGGAGCTGGGTGGAACGAATCTCTTTGGAAAAAAGATGAGTATTTCCCCAATAAAAGTGTACCGGTAACTTCTCGTTAAATGTCTCAGTCAGATCTACGCATTACATGCTATATTTCAGTATATAGTAAAATGGAAGCTATTGCCATCTTAAACAACATCACTGTTATGTCTGATGCCATGTGGGTTTTGTTTAGTATAGAATTTGAATATATTTGAAGATAGGCTTATTGCAACAATGAAGACTGCTCCTGTCTCTCAGCAAGTTGTTAATGTAAACTTTGCACACGATACCATAGGAGAGCATCCCATGGAGTATCATTAAGAGGCCTGGAAAGAGACAAAACTGATAAGCAGTTCTGATAGCGCTCTGAATGAGTATGAGTCATGAGAGTAATTAATATGCTCACAGGAAGTAGAAGGGTGCACTGGGAGAGGGGAAAGGAGATTGATGGCCTTTCCTGTCATGAGGAAATGCAGATTAGTCAGTGTCAAAACGAAGCTCAGCCAACTTCTCTAGAAGAACACTGCAATAAAAAAAGATTGAAAGACTGTAAAGGAACAGAGGGCCTGATCCACAGTCTGCTGGAGTCGGTGGAAAGACTCCATCTTTGAGCTCAGTGGGCTTTGGATGAACGGGGTGTTTGAGAGGCTCACAGTATTTGGTGTTGCACAATTTTAAATTAACCTCAATAAAGGACTTGATACTATAAGATACTGAGAATGCTCAAGTCTGTCTATCCACCTATTTACTCACCGCCTCCCGCACTAGCTGGCTCAGTTCTGAAAGGTATTCAGATCCTCCTGTGAAAGCTCAGTACCCTTAGCTCCCATTAAATTCAGTGGACCCAATCCTGCAAGGTACCAAGTGCCCTCTGTTACCAAGACTGCAAGGTTCTGAACACCACCTATCAGGAGGTGAGCATCCTCAACTCCCAGTGGCTTCAGTGGGAGTCAAGGACACTCAGGATATTGCAAGATCCAACCCTAAAGCAGCACCTTGACAAACTACTGGACAGAAAGGGGAATATACACATTTTAATTTACTAATAAGGGATTTAAGCAAAAAACGATGCATATAAAAAAGCCAAATCCTGATTTGAACGCATTTAACAAAGTGAATAACCTCACAGGAGAGGAAAGGGAGTCAATGGGCTTGTCTACACAGAAGCTTCCACTGGTTAAATTAAAGCACTTTAGTTAACCCATTGCAAAGCACTGTGTGGACACTCACCATTGTTTCGGTACCAGAGCGAGTTATTTTATTGTAACTTTAGCCTGTTGACAAAAAGTTTCTTGAGTATTTACATGGCCCCCCATTACTGCGGTATCTGAGCACCCCACAATCTTTTAATGCATTCATCCTCCCATCACCTCTAGGGGGAAGAGAAATACTATTACCCCTATTTTAGAAATGGAGAACTGAGGCATAGAGAGGCCAAGGGCCATATTTGCAGAGGGACTTAGGTGTTACAATGCTCATCACTGCAACACCTAACTTTTAGGTGCCTAAAAAGTCACTGGGATTCACCAAGGCTGGTTAGGCACCTAGGCTCCCTAAACAATGAATGGGGAGAGATAGGCTGCTAAGAATGGGAGCCACAAAAGCCAGCACAGCAACCCACCTCAGCTGGGCAATAGAAGATGGTTCTTGTGACAGATATTGTCATCTTTGGGGACCAGTTTATATTTTATGTTTAAAACATCAAAACTTCAACTAGCCATTATATTGAGATGGGTCAGACAGTATGAGCTGTAGAATATCCATAGCCCTTTCTGTCAATACAGGTGATGTGTATTTGTGTGTTCTTGGCTCACTGGTGTGTGTGGGGAAGGCAGGGGATGGGGTTTCCTGCATATTCTGGAATCATTAGGGGGCGATTACTGTAAAATCCCAAGGCTGCCTATGGGAATTCCCCAGCCTTTGAAGCGTGACCTCCTGGAGAATAGGAGAAGGGATTGGTTTTACCTATTTTGGGATGCTGGGGTAGGGTGGCCTCTGACACATCCCCAGAATACAGGACATTCCTGCCCCTGTCTGCATCAGCCCACCTGCATGGACCCACCGCCACCTGAGTCACTCCACACAGAGGTGTTGCCCCCACTCAGGTCCCCACTGGCATCCTCCTGCATCCACAATCTCCTCCTGTCATTTTCATCAGACAAAGCCACATCTGGTGCTAAGTCTCCAATGGACAAGGACAGCACTCCACAAAACTAGCACTGTCCTCCCCACACTTTATTTCCACTGCAGATTATTCCCACCAGAAGCTACATTTGGGGTTTTATTGCCTGATTAGCGTGCATTTATGCATAAAAATATGGGACCAGATCTTTAGTGTAAATTGGTGTTGTTCGATTCTGGTCACTTAAAACCCTGCTACAGGCTCTGACTCAACTATTCCAGTAACACAGCATTATCGTCTTTCGTGGTTTTCAGTGGGAAGCTACGGGTGAGTTTATCAGTTCACCTAGCACAGCGCACACTGTTAACACTTACCACAGTGATTAGAAGCAAGGAAAAAAGGAGTGCTAAAGATACAAGGCTCATAAAACGTCTCAGAAGCTCATTTCCAGCAAAGCTTGTGCCCCGTGTCAGGTATCTTTTGCCACATTATTACATGCAGCTTTGTCATTTTCTTTGATCTTCCAAACTGGAGATGTTGATTCCAGCTGCCTTACCACACACACAGAGCCTTGCCCATAAAACCAACCCACACATCCACAGGCTTGACCATAAAACCAACCCACTGCTTTGGTCGGTAAGCATGGAGCTAGCCTCTGCCCCCTAGACAATCACTGGGAGCATCCCATAACAAAGGGCCTTCATACTGGGACAGTTTGAGATGCAAATCAGCAAAAAACCATCAGCCACTCTGTGATACACTGAAAGCAAATGCTTACTTGACAAATCATCACAGCAACCAAAAGAGGTTGAGGCTTAAAAAAAAAAAAATCAAATATGACTTTAATTAATGGCATACTCCTCCATGCATTCCCCAGGCCATATCATCCACTGGTATAAATTGGTGTAGTCCCATTGATTTCATTGGTGCAACACCAATCGACCCTAAAGATCTGGTCCCATATTTTTAGGCATATATGCAGCCTAATCAGGCAATAGGTTGTATACTCAAACCCAAATGCAGCTCCTGATGGGAATAATCTACAGCGAAACTGAAGTGTGTGGTGGGGGGCTAGCATATGTGTGGCTGTGATGAGATGAAATGGGGTGCACTTTAGCATTGCTTCTGCATTTGGGGAAGGGAGTTTCACATGGTCCTAAAATATCCAGTTTTACCCTGACTCGTTTCCTAATTTCCCTGATTAAAAGGGAAAAGTGAAACACCCTTTAAACATGCAGGCCAAATTCTGCTCTCACTTATATCATTGCAAGTACAGATGTCAGCAGTGACTGTCTCAGCACTCCCTTCCATGATGATCACTGGAGTATTCCCAGTCATGACAGAACTGAAACTAGCAGATCCTCACAACACTAACCCCTCGTGGTCCAGCCTCATACTCTCTTCCAGATCCATGGAATCTCAGCCACGGAGGAGCTTGGAGAGGACTCCCACTATCTAGAGCTACAAGGAAGCACACTGGAGAGGCACTTCTGTGTGTTGGGACACTTTTCAAGCCAATTTTGCTCCCCTCTGCTGTCTGTAGCATTACGTGGCCTTACAGAAACTGAAGATAGAAAAGAGCTGTTAGGTCATCAAAGACCAAACTGTGCACCGACATAAACCCACACAACCCCAAAGACTTTAGTAGGGGTGCAAAGGGTGTAAATCTGCACAGGATTTGACCCTTAATTCATCCCCCTTTGTAGGATTGTCCACACAATATATTTTCCCATGCGTTATGGAATCTTGTTTTAGCAATTGTCCCATGCAACTGGGCTGCTACTGCTACCCTTGGAAATGCATCCCACAGTCTAAGAGATTCCACCATTAGAACTAGTTTAATGGTCTACAGAAAAGGAAAGAAAAGGAGTACTTGTGGCACCTTAGAGACTAACCAATTTATTTGAGCATGAGCTTTCGTGAGCTACAGCTCACTTCATCGGATGCATACCGTGGAAACTGCAGCAGACTTTATATACACACAGAGAATATGAAACAATACCTCCTCCCACCCCACTGTCCTGCTGGTAATAGCTTATCTAAAGTGATCATCAAGTTGGGCCATTTCCAGCACAAATCCAGGTTTTCTCGCCCTCCACCCCCCCACACAAATTCACTCTCCTGTTGGTGATAGCCCATCCAAAGTGACAACTCTCCACACAATGTGCATGACAATCAAGACAAAGGAAAGGTAACTTTAAGGGCTAGTTTCCCACCTTGTTCCACTTACATGACTCTCTTGTGGCCAAATTCTTATCTGGCTTACATTGACAGTGTAACTCCACTGGAGTTACTTCAGATTTACACTGACGTAACTGAGATCAAATGGTCAGAGCTATTTATGAGCTTGATGTACTTGTTATAATTGATGAAAAAATGGAACAGCAATGTTTGTTTAGATCTGGGATTAAAACCTACATTTTTGTGTCTTGCCAAAAACATTTGCATAAAATGACTGTCTAGTAACGTCAGCCAACATTTTAATCCAGTTTATAATATTTGGGAATTTAAGGAATTAGGGTCCATGTAGTCCATGAGTTCTTAACCTGCACATCATGACCCCCAATGTCACAAGCAGGTTTCAGGGTGAGGTCACAACCACCCTTCCCTTCTTTATGGCTAGCTGAGAATGGTTCCCAATATTTTTCTTCTGTTACATGGTGGCATGACATGGAAATGGTTTATAATCACTGATAGTCCATCTCTTTGCCCTTCAAAAGGGCCGACATGTTTCTTAGCAGTTATATCCAGCAATGATATCTGTCCCTAAATACTCATCTATTCCAGCCTTAATCTCTGTAGACTCAGTGCTGAGGTCGGCCCACTCTGAAGTCAGCAGGAGTGGTGTGTTCATTAGAAGAATTGGATTCTTAGATGTTTTAATAGCTTCATGTATTTAACTGGCATTTCATACTGTATTGTTGTACACATGGAGGGGAATACTATGTACATTTAAAAACAAATTCTGCCACCCTTTTGCCAAAAATCTGAACAATAATATCTATGTTTTTTATAGGCCCTACACAAAAATAGTTTATGCTCCTATGCACCTGTGCCATCTTGGCAGCAGCAAACTAATAAACGCTATGGGCAAAATTCTGCTCTGAGAGCTACATATTGGATCTTGATTGATATTCAGCTGTTCCCAATGGCCTACGTGTAGGGAGATCCGATTATCAGTGCTCAAGAACACAATACTTTGCCTTTTTGCTAGAGCTGTGGCACATCCCGAATGACATCTTCCACAATGCTAGGGCACATATGACAACTGACCCCCACCCCGCACTGCTCACCAGCAGGGTTTGATCTGGAAGGAACAATTCCATTAGGGGATACCAGTTGTAGACTTTTATTCTAGGGAAGACCAGCTACTAAAGGAGATGAGATACATTCTACTCTTATTTATTTGTTATCCTACCTCCTCTATCCCTCCCCAGCCTCCTTATTTGTCCCATCGACCTGTTATGTCTTCTCTTTTACACCGCAAGCTCTTTGGGTCAGGGATTGTCATTGATTATATGTTTCTACATAATCTATCACAATGGGGCCCAATTTGACTGTGGCTTTTAAGTGCTACCATAATATCAATGTTAATATTGATACTACTACTACTCTGCCAGTGTGCTACACACACACACACACACACACAAACTCACACGGGAATAAACTGGATCTCTTGGCTGTTAGTCTATTAAAAGAACTGGGAGACAATTATGAAAAGGCAAAACCTTCATAGGCAAAACATCCTGAATACAGAGGTTACAAACAGGATTTAAAAAAAAAAAAAGCCTAAAATTATTATTTTAAAAACATGATCCTTCACAAAGTTTTTATCAATGTTTTGAATTGCAGGGTCAACAACATTTTCACTTCACATTCTATATTCACCCAGAATTGTTAGGATTTACGGCCAAACAAAAAACTATCCCAATTTCATTTTTCACATTCTTTCTGTGATTTGTAGTTACACAAAGCTGTTAATTTGAATGCTCCTTTGAAAAAAGAAAGTTGTCTGTTGGCCAAAGAGCCTTCTTCTTATCTGTTCAAGTTCCATTAGCCTAGAAATCCTTCATCTGCAAGATCTTCAGGAATTGCAAGCATTTCAAAGAAAATATACACCTCCTTCCTAAAAAGTGGAGCATGTTGCTGTGGGATCCATGCAATAATTTTGCACTTGTTGTTAGTATCACATCCTACTTCAATTTTTTATTTTGATCTGTGTCTATAATTTCACCATGTGTTGAGGTGTTTCCCCATAATATTCTGTCAAGTTATTATCCTATCTGGTATCATGAGGTTGGAGAAGGAAGTTACCCAGGATTTAGGGGTAGATTATTATTTAGTAGTAGCATTAAAATAGCACCTAGAAATCAGGCCCCATTGGACAAAGCAATCTACAAATACATTGAAAGAGACCATCCCTGCTCCTAAAGGATTATAATCTAATAAAACGAGACAGACAAATGACAAAGGGAAACAAAGGGGAAGTGATTTATCCAAGCGACATGGCAAAGCAGTGACAGAACTGGTGTGAGGAACGGCCATGCACAGAGCAGCACCAGACTGAGGTGAACACAAAGGGAGAGTTAAACCAATTCTGCACGTACACCCTTGACTAGAACTCTCTGCAGTTCAGCCTGCTGCACCAGCAAATCTAGCCTAAAGCACCTGGCTAGGCAAATGCACATTTCAGCCACATGAATGGAGAGCATGGCTCAGACAAGAAACACCTTGGAACCCTGCTCTGCTCAGTATGAGAAATAAAAAGACAACTGTATTCAGAGGAATAACATCATAAATGTTAGATGGAAAAGAGCTATTCGGCCCTCCAGCCCATCCCCCAGCCTACAGAGGCCATTTCCTAGTGTTCTGACAAGTCTAGTTTGAAAAGTCCCCAACAATGGGGTCTCCAAGATTTCCTCTGGGTGACTATTCCACAGATATGTAAGCAGAGTGAGGATGAGCTCCACCCTGACATCTGGTGGTGAGGTGTGGTAAGTTGTGGAAAAGAACTTCAGGGGCTGATCTCATTTGCATGGGCACACCCACCCCGCCTAGAATGAGGCCATAGCTGCCCAAATGGTCACTTTGGCTGCTGTGGGATCCCCAGTGTCTCTGTTATTGGGGCAGGAAGAATAAATTGTTATTACCCTGATTATGGGAATCAAGGACAGTGGAACTGTACTTGGCCTTTTGTATGATGGAGGGACTCACCATCAACTAAGTAGCACTCGCTAGACAAGGGACATGGGTTTCAAAACTCTGTGAATGGGGAGAGGCTTGAGATAGGTATTAGTGAGTGGTGGTGTGGGTCCTTTGTGAGGGCCTGAAACACCAGTTGCATCTCTGTCTCTCTCCACTGTGGAATGTCAGAGCTAATTTTGGGTCTATTAAGAGTCTTGCTACAGGCACTGTGCTAAATTCACTTTGGCCTTATGGTGCACCAGCACTATGGCTAACACTACTAAGAGCTGGAATCACTGAGCACTGTGTCAAGTAGTGGGGAGCTGGAAGATCTAGAGTGCAGCGGGGCTGTCGTGGATGGGCTGGCGGAGTGTTCGTGAGACGGTGAGCAGAGCAGAACTGTTCGTGAAACGGTGAGCAGAGTGGCTTGTGGAGTGGTTCAGAGTGAAGCCCTGTGGGGCAGTCAGCTTCAGGTCATGTAAGGTGCCCCTTACCTCTTTCTCCCCACACACACATTTTTACCCAGACTGGGGAGTAACACTCTGCAGATGAACTTTTGAACTCTGGGGCTGGACTTTTTGGACTTTGGGTGATTTGTGGATTGCTGGACTCAAGAGACGTTTGGGTTCTGGGACTCAAGAACCCAAGGGAAAGGACGTGGCCCAATTTGCTGGGGTGGGTCTTTGCTCATGGTTTGGTTAATGAACACTAGCTGTGGTGTTTTCCCAATTTAATGCTGATGTCGTTTACCTCATGTTATTAAAGATTCTCTGCTACACCAAGACTCTGTGCTTGCGAGAGGAGAAGTATTGCCTCTTTGAGGCGCCCAGGGGTGTGTGTAAGATTTTCCCAGGTCACTGGGTGGGGGCTCGAGCCAGTTTTGCATTTGCTTTGATGAGTGGGAACCCCTGTGTACGGAACCCGACCCTTGCTGCTATCAACTCGGCCTGGCAGAAGGGTTACAGATAGATACGCCTCACACGCAAGGAGATTTTCCTGACATTCAAGTTGAAGTTTTCCCCTCTGAGGCTCTGTTTACACTTGGAGCTGGGGTGTAATTCCCAGCACGAGCAGATATGCTCACGCAGCGGCACAGGCTAGCCGCCCTGAGTACGCACTCGGAGCGGCTAGCCCACACCATGCTGCTATTTTTAGCATACTAGCTCAATGAGAGCAGTCGCAAGTATGTCTGCTCCCACTGGGGAGTCACCCCCGCAGCGCCAAGTGTAGACATAGCTTTACTCTGAGTTATACCCAGTGTAGCTCGCTAAATTCTTCTCCCTCCTTTATGTTTATGGTCTTCAAATTTTTGCAGACTATTATGCTGCGACCCCCTTCACCTACAATCAATTAGTTGCCAAGTTATACCTATTAAGCTCTTTAATTTTCCCTCACACATCAATCCCTTGAGACCCCAGCTTTCCATCAGATGGTTCTCTGAAATGACTGAAATCTCCCATGTGCAGTCGCATCACAGCTGTACAGCATATGCAGTTCAGGAAGGGGACGGGTACAAAACTGGGTTTAGGCCATTTTTATCCTCTCCTGCTCCCAGGTCTGCTTGGAATCTCTCCAGTCCACTGGCATGATGAAGAGCTGCCTCGGATCACCGAGAAGAATGGATGCTCAGGGCCGAGTCTCCTTCCCTCCAGTCATGTCCTCTGTGTTGTGGGGCAGAATTGGGGCATCAGGGCTACTCTACCAGCTCCGCGCCACTGTGACTGAAGGATTGCCCCATACGGGAGAAATTTCTCCCCTGCCCCCATTGACCTTTAGTTGTATTTACATCTGCTTTACGCCGCTGGAGGCGTACAAAGGAGATTTAGTAGGGCCAAATACTGGGCCAGTTGTTACAATAGGTGAAAAATGGAGGGGGGACTCTTAGCACAGCAGCCATGGAGTGGGGAGAGCTGTGGTAAAGCACATTGACCCTATGTGTTCAAATGCTGCATTCAACAGACAGATTTTTGTAAGGGCAGTTAATGTCTCGAGCAGAGTAAAATTGTTGCTGGAGAGCATGGTAGTAACTATCAGAAACCAAAGAGTACAATAACATCAACCCTGATTTGTAACTACTTTCGTGAATAAAACCCCAGAGTTTGGCTCACTCTGATTTGTGGGGATCTAATTAATACTTACTGGTGGGTATTCTGATGGCGGCCAGGTATGTGCGGGTACATGCTCATGAATCCTAAAACACTCAGGAATATAAATTTATGCAAAAAGCAACACTGTAAGTAAATTCAGGACTTGTCATTCTCCTGTTTAAGTAGTGTCACGCATCCAATCCAGATTAAGAAACAATCCCCCGTGATGTAGGTGACACAAAGAAACAAATGCAGACTAGGGAAAGTGAAACACACAAGAATAAGCCATGGCGAAAATTAATCCATGAGACTATTTGGTGAATACTCACAAATAACAATGGAGCCTCAGAAATCAAGGCTGGTTGATCAATGACATTCTAACAAGAATATATTTCTAACAAATATTTTTTTAAGATAGTCCAGCTTGCTTTAGAAGTAGCTAAACTCTCTTTTGGCAACAGTTGGACAGAAGCCTCTCTATTTTATACATTTGAGGAAGAGTTAAATTACAGTTTTCCTACGGGTCAGAGAGAGAACATCTGGTTTGCATCACCAAGATCTTGTCTCTTTGTGCATATGTGTGAAATAACTTCATTACCAGGCACCTTCTCACTATCTCCCACTTCAGAGCAGTATCGTATTCAACAAATCACAAGCCTTCATATCTCAACACATCACTGGGAACCGGAAGGGAGTTCTCACTCAGGTGCCCCCTAAATTTTTTGAACAAACATTTGAATAGAATTAGTAATGAGGAGAAATGAGAAAATCATGACATTAGTCACTTCTGTATATTTCTCCAAAAGAATCAACTTTGAAGTCTATTTTCCATAACTGAGAAAGAAGTGGGTTAAAAAAATAAACCTTGTCTAAACTCAGCCTCTTTCTTTCTCCCAGACTCCCCAGCTGTACTTAGCTAACAAGATGGTCTTGGAAGTCCTGAGCTGGCTAGGTTGTTTTCTGGCAGACTCCCTTTGCTTGGAATCATTATTTATCAAGAGAAGAGTCCACATCTTGGTGCTTGGAAGAAAGTTCTCAAGTCTCTTGGACGCTTTGTCAAAAATGTGTGGGCACATAGATTATAAAATGAGAAGCAGGAATCAAGAGTCAGAGGATGATCCTTGGAACTTAAATACCAGGCCAAATTCATATCTGTTTCATCACTGGTGTTACATCAGGTAAATCTGTCCCAAATGGTTTAGCGCCATAGATGTAGACTTGTCAGAATTCAGTTTTAATATTTTTATATAATTTTGACAGGTATCGATGTTTATTTTTAAGCATTTTTCTATTTTTATTAGGGCTGTCAAACGATTAAAAATTAATCGTGATTAATCATGAGATAAAAATAATCACAATTAATTGCAGTTCTAATCCCACTGTTACATTATAATAGAATAGCATTTGTTTAAATATTTTTGGATGTTCTCTACATTTTCAAATATATTGATTTCAATTTCAACACAGAATACTATGTGTACAGTGCTCACTTTATATTATTATTTATATAATTTTATATTATATTCAGGAATTTGCATGCCAAGTATGCTAAACATTTGTATGCCCCTTCATGCTTCGACCACCCATTCCAGAGGACATGCTTCCATGCCGATGACAGGTTCTGCTCACTAATGATCTAAAGTAGTGCAGACTGATGTACATTCATTTTCATCATCTGAGTCTGATGCCACCAGCAGAAGGTTGATTTTCTTTTTTGGTGGTTCAGGTTCTGTAGTTTCTGCATCGGAGTGTTGTTCTTTTAATGACTTCTGAAAGCATGCTCCACACCTCGTCCCTCTCAGATTTTGGAAGGCACTTCAGATTCTTAAACCTTGGGTCGAGTGCTGTAGCTATCTTTAGAAATCTCACATTGGTACCTTCTTTGCGTTTTGTCAAATCTGCAGTAAAAGTGTTTTTAAATCAAACAACATGTGCTGGGTTGTCATCCGAGACGGCCATAACATGAAATATTTGGCAGAATGCACGTAAAACCACAGAGCAGGAGACATGCAATTCTCACGCAAGGAGTTCAGTCACAAATTTAATCAATGCATTATTTTTTTAATGAGCATCATCAGCATGGAAGCATGTCCTCTGGAATGGTGGCCAAAGCACGAGGGGGCATACGGATGTTTAGCATATCTGGCATATAAATACCTTGCAATGCCAGCTACAAAAGTCCCAGGAGAACACCTGTTCTCACTTTCAGATGACATTGTAAATAAGAAGTGGGCATCATTATCTCCTATAATTTTAAACAAAATTTGTTTGTCTTAGCAACTGGCTACAAGAAGTAAGAGTGAGTGGACTTGTAGGCTCTAAAGTTTTACATTATTTTAGTTTTGAGTGCAGCTATGTAAAAAAAAATGTCTACATTTGTAAGTTGCACTTTCATGATAAAGAGATCACACTACAGTACATGTTGAGGTGAATTTAAAAATATTTTTTATTTTTTTTTACAGTGCAAATATTCGTAATAAAAATAATATAAAGTGAGCAGTGTACACTTTGTATTCTGCGTTGTAACTGAAATCAATATATCTGAAAATGTAGAAAAACATCCAAAATAAATTTCAATTGGTATTCTGTTATAGTTTAACAGTGCGATTAAAACTGCAATTAATCATGACTAGTTTTTTAAATCGAGTTAAGCAATTAACTGAAAAAAAATTGAGTTAACTGCAATTGACAGCCCTAATTTTTATTGATTTAAATATTCACACTTGCAGGAAATTATGGGGGGAAGGGGTCAGACAATTGTTTCATTACTGTAGACATTGAGATTCAAAAAGTTAAAGCTTTATAACCATTAAAAAACAAACGGTCAACACCACATGTCAAAATATATAAAGTAAATATCCATAAATCAAACTCTAATAAGTTCTCAAGCAGCATTTTCCTTCCTTTGACGATCAATAAATTTCGATGATCATTGAGGAAAATATTTTTTCCTCGGTTTGTGTGTGCATGGTACATGTAGCGTTGACTGATAAAAATTGAATCCTTCCAAGCTCACATATACTTTACAATGTCTCTGAATCTTAATTCAACACATATACATATAATGTACTGGCTTGTGGGTGTGTGCATCTTTGCTCTCTCGTATACATTGTGATTCACACAGCGTGAGTAATGTTAGTCACTGATGGCTTAATCCCTTCTGTTGTCCTGGCTCAGGACTAAACTTTTCCTCCAACCCAGTCAGTAAAAAATACTTCCTAGGGACCCAGTACTTAATCTGGTAAAGAGACAAAGCTTCATATGTATACATGCATTGGACGCAGCATGCAAATGACCAAAAAGCATCCAACTGGGCCATAGTGACATCTTTGTCCTAGGCTAATTGAAACAAAAGGGGAAACATATATGAAAAAACATCTACATACCCCTTTTCTCTCACACTTTTGACAGTACTCTCTCACACTTTTGACAGCCTTGACCCATAGGTCATTACATCAGTGGGACTAATATCCTCCACTGACATGTTATGCACGTACATCCTAGTTCATGTGGTGTGTATTAGTGTCCTTTTTAAAACTTGAGCCAAAATCTGCTTTCATAGTGCAAGTCGACAGAGTTGCATGTGTGTAACAGAGGAGAGACTTTGGCACATTGCATCTATCACCATATACTGCTTCCCAAGCCCTAGAGCAGATTTTGGGTGCCTCGATTTTGAGTACCTAACAACTTAAAGGGAACTGATTTTTCAGAGGGCAAGTGCTCAGCACTTCGAAGTTGGACACCCAGAAATGGAGATACCCAAAATTACTAGTTCCCTTTAAGTTGTTAGGTACTCAAAATTGAGGCACCCAAAATCGCCTGTCACTTTGGAAAATCTGAACCCCGATATATTAGTGCCCCCTCATACTGGAGTGGGACAGACGTGCTGCATGAGTAGACGAGATTCATCTGCTAGCTGGCTGGAGGTTGGTGCCACTTTGCAGCTGGATGGCTGATAACTGCAATGTTCTCCAGGGAAGTGTTCAAGGCAAACACTGATGCAGCACTTCATTTTCAGATGGTGAATATTCATGATTGACTTCTTTGCCAATACAAGTATATCAAACATGCTTGATAAACAGATTTAACTTGACTTTTGGCTAGCTGGAAATATATATGCTTCCAATTTATCTGTCCAGGACATTAGAATACTTTTCAGAATGTCTCCCCCAGTGTGAGCTAATGTGTGTATCTCTTGGTCTCTGTTCTTATACCATCATGGGGTTATCCAAGCCTCAGCTTTCCTCTGGAGCAAGGAGCAGCAGAGGAGGGAAGCAGAAAGGAGCATGTAGGATAACAAGGGGTGAGTGAGGTGAACTGTTACCCTTGGCTTCTCTTTGGTAATAGATCCTGAAGCAGGATGAGGGTCTTAGACTGTCAGGTCTTTGGGACAGGGACTGTCTCTTCTCAGCTGTTTGTACAATGCCTAGTACAATGGGACCCACTGTTCAGCATCTCTGGGTGCTATTGTAATACAAAAAAATAAACAAAATTAGTCAGATTTAATATTAAATCAGGGAATGTCAGGCATTGATATTGCATATTTCTGTACACATACAATGTTCCCTATGTAAATGTCTATTTAACTTTGTACAGATGTGTCATTTCCCATTTAACCCAACAGCGCATCTGCAATGAGTTTCTCACACTTAATTTATAGGGTACACTTAGACTCAAGCCGAGGAGAGGAAGGGTCGGGGAGAGAGAGAATGGACGGATGGAAAAGAGAAAGAGATAGAGTGGAGGGACAATACTCAGACAGGCAGATGATGACTGACCGACACTTTATATATTATATTAATTCACCCCAATATTCACCGCGCAGATCTGCGTAGCAGGAGTTTTTTCACATGGGTAAATGGTTTTTAAGTCTCAGAAGTATGCAGTTTCTTTACAAGACCCCCACTTCTCTGGAGACACGGTGCTGGATGCTCCAGGCTGGCCGAAGCAGGGCTCGCTGCAAGATTGGAGATGAGGTGGGGGAACAAAGGTGACTCATATGTCACTTCTGTGGCTTTCCAATCCTGGGATCGGCTAAAGTCCATGGGCATTTCGCCTTAATAAGGACTTCAGTACTGGGCTCAAAACGAATGCTGCAGAAAACCTGGATGATTGTATCCAGCAGATTTATGGAGTGGGAGGACTCTGATTAGACCTGGTGGGGTTCCATTACTAGCAGTTTTGTTATCGTTGCTGTTCAGCTTCTAAAATGAAATAAATGCTGACCTTTCTTAAGATGATTGGTGGCAGGCAGGATTCATCTGTGGATGTTTACATTGTTTCCTGGAATCAGCGGGGTGCCCTGCATACCACTTTAATATAGGAATGCAGTCGGAGACTTCATTCACTGATTTAAAGACATTTTAAACTGACCAGTCCAACATTTCTGGCTCAGCTAACTGAGCATTATTCATTTTGCCTTTAACTCAATTAACATTTTTGGAATATCTACAGACTTCACCATTTGAGACATTCTTTGGAAGTGTGCATCAGAGATTTACTGTCATTTATTTCTTTCCCCCTGCGTAGGAGCTCAGGCCTGCTTTAAAAAAAAAGGGAAAAAAAGGGCAGGCTGAGTCTATAAACTGTTCAAAAGGTATCTGATTCCCATCTACGAATTTCTGGATAATAATCCTTCAGGATGAAACTCGCTAAACGTTCAGGATTCTCAAATGTTTTCACAGCTACCCAGAGGCCTTCTACATACTCACAGACATCACCCACCACCCAAGTCAGAGAGATCCAGATGTGACACTTGTCGCAAAAATATCCATGCGCAGCTTTTTGAATTTTTAACTGGCTGCGCTTCTGGTGCCCAGCAAAGTACACGCAATACCCTGGAGGAGGGGAAACTTTAGTCAGCTACATCTCTCATGAAAAATTACCAGAATTGCCCCCATTGAAGTAAATGGAAAGAAGCCCATTCACTTCAACAGGCATTGGATCAGACTCAGGCTTGGTCTACACTAGGGGGTGGGATCGATCTAAGATACGCAACTTCAGCTATGAGAATAGCATAGCTGAAGTCGACGTATCTTAGATCGACTTAGAATCACTTAGTTTGCGTCCTCACGGCGCGGGATTGACGGCTGCCGCTCCCCTGTCAACTCCGCTTTCGCCTCTTGCCCTGGTGGAGTTCCGGAGTCGACAGCAGAGCAATCGGGGATCGATCACTACCCGCCAATCCGGCGGGTAGTGTAGACGTGGCCTCAGTGTCCACATGGGAGGGAAAAAATTGTAGTTTTTACAATTCCTGGTCTACACACAGATTTTGTACCAGCATAATTATTTTGGTTAGGAGTGCAATTTTTTGCCAATATAGTTCAACCGCTAGTGTGGATGTCATTATACCGATATAAAGGCGCTATATACAAGTATAGATTATTCCCCTTCCCTTACTGGAATAGACTATCTGGTTAAGAACATCCACAGTAAGGAGGTTGTATTGCTTTAGCTATACTGATATAGTGAAAGCAGTACAACTTTTGTGTTTATGTAAGGGGACTGTTGCCCCCTTACTAACATTCAGTGGGGATGTTTTAGTTGCTAGCTCCCAGTACTAAAAGGGGGAAGGGTCGATGGGGAATCAGGACCCTGAGACTGCCAGTCCCTCAGAGCACTGGGGAGAGGCCAATGCTCCAGGTCAGCCTGAATGACAGGGCGGGCAGGCTAATCAGGGAGTCAGGAGGCCAGGGAGGTCACATCCTCTGTGTGAGCCGGATTTGCCTGGGTCAGACAGAGTGGAGCCGAGCTAAGGAGAAAGCAGGGGCCCAAGCTGAGCTGGGGAGCAGAGCTGTGCCAGGTCCAGAGGGACCAGAAAAAGAGCCCAGAGAGAGCAGACCCTGCCCTGGGAGCAGAGCTGCAGCCTCAAAGCCAGAGGCACAGCCCAGAGAGAGCAGACTTGCCCTGGGAGCAGAGCTGCAGCAACCAGAGCCAGAGGAGCCAGGAAAGCAGCCCAGGAAGCAGGTCAGTGCTGGGAGCAGAGTCACAGAAGCAGCCTGCAGAGCAGACCTGTCCTGGGAGCAAAGCTGCAGCAACCAGAGCCAGAGGGGCCAGAGAAGCAGCCCAGGGAGCTGGAAGCAGAGCAGCAGCATTGCTGAGGCAGAGTGGAGCTGGAGCTGGAGATGGAGATGGGGCTGCAGCAGTCTGGGGCCGGGTGTCGTGAGCAGCTGGAGAGAGTGAGGGGGAACCCTGGGCAGTGGGCCCAGCACAGGGAGATGCCTCAGCCAGGAGGCTCTGCAGGCCAGACTCGGAGGGGGATATGTAACCCCGACAGGGCGGGGGCAACGCTGGGAAGAAGGGCCCTGCCACCTAGAGCCTGAGAGCCTGTGGCCACCACCAGAGCGAGTGCCCAACCCACAGCATCCCTGCAGCACAGCCAGGGCCTGATCAGGAGGCCTGGGACTTACAAGGAACAGACTGTGAACTGCCCTGACGCTCCAGAGACACTGTTTGTGATGTTCCCTGCCACAGAGCGGGGTGATGTGTTTCCTTTAGCCTTCCCATTTTTCCTTATTCTTTTTTTAAATTAATTGTTGATTACATAACTTGCATTTGCTTTAAATTGTATGTAATGATCAGTGGGTCAGAGAAGTGCCCAGTGCAGAGAGAGTACGCCGGAGTGGGGACACCCTAGCCCCTGTCCCAGGTGACCACAGCAGGGTTGGGGGTCGAGCCCCCCAGGAATCCTGGGCCCAGCCTTGTTGCGATTACGAGGACTTTGCCAGACAGGAGAGTGGAAGGGGAGTCCTCAAGGGCAGGGAGGCCTCTGGGTAAAGGAAGTGGGAGCGAGGACTCAGATCCTTTCACTAGCCCACTTCACCGGGGTAGTGTAGAAGCCAGGAAAGTTCCCCACAATAAAGGGACTATTCCCCCGCTTACATTTAGATAAGGTCTCAGATCAAAGACCCTCACAGTAAACAGCATATAACTCAGTTTATCTCCTTCTGAAAGACAAAGTGCTGAGTCACCCCATCTGGCATCCAGATGTGTGGCTAAGTAATCTGGGTATTGAGATCCTCAATTTAAAGAGAAGAAAGTTCAGGGTGCTCAGTCTCCCAGGTGGTGCTCAGCACTTTGCAGGATCTAGCCCTTGAATCCTAAACCGCTAGGTAAGAAGAGAGCAATATGGAGCACTATCGTCAAGAGGCAAAAGTCTTGTTAAATAGAATGTTTTCCCAAAGGAAGGAATGGGTGTCTAGGAAACAAACAACAAGAAACCAGACAGACCGCATCACGTTTACTCACGTCTCCCAAAATGTCACTCTCCAAAGATGTGCACATGCTACAAGAATCCTTTCACTTTTTGGTAGTGGCCACAAGGGTGAGCAGCAGTTTCTCCATTACGAACCTCATCACAAAGATGACATTATTCACCTCCCATTGACGGGCATCTGGGTCCAATCATGAAAAACATAAGGAATGCAGATTGCGAATCAGCAGAGCAGGCTGCTAAAAAGGAAACTAGCCCCTGCCAAAGCATCCATCTCTGGAGCCTGAGTCCACTAATCAATGTCTTTTTGCTTGTTTCTTTGTCTTTAGTTATATGCTCATAATCTAGGCTTTTGCCTCTGTGGATTTGAAATTGAAACATCTTGTTTTGGAGTTTTGTTTTGTTTTTTTAACCAGGGATAAAGGGTGATTTCCCCTTTCATATTGGTAAAATTGCAATGGATGATAGACATACAAGGGTTGATTTATTCAAGGCTTAATGCAAGAAAACATCCAAGAATTATGACTATTTAAGGACAATTGCATATTCCACACATGAAGAAAGATGGTTTTGTGATTAAAGCATGGGTTGAGGACTCAGGAAATCCAGGCTCCATTCCCATAACCTTCTTGTGTGACCTTGGGCAAATCGCTTAATCTCTCTGTGTCACAGCTCCCTGTGTCTAAAATGGAGATGCTAGCACTTCCCTACCTGTTGTGCTGTAAGGACAAATACATTTATGATTCTAATGAGGTAATTTACTGTGGTACTGGAGACCGCAGATGACCTTTGAATCATGCTGATGTATTACCCTACCACTTTTGCTAGTATGGACTAGTGAGGTCGTTTTCAATCACATTATTTTAAATGTGCACACCAATTGTTTACACTGCTCTTTTCATGCTAGTTTGAATCTAAAGATAACAATCACATGTCTCTGATGGACAAAGGGAGACCTCGTTATATAAAGAACACTGTTGCTTGTTATCTTTGTTCAGCTGTTTGCACATTTCCTCATCAGCAGGAACAGGAAAACTTTAGGGACTGGTTCGTGCTTTTCTGTTATTTCCTAGAAATTACAACTCTTTGATGTTGCCTATTTTTGCAAAACCCAAGCCCAACCCTCCCATTGAAGTCAGTGGCAAAACTCCCAGGGTCACATCCTCAGTTGGTGTAAATCAGCACTGCTCCATTGGCTTCCATAAAACAACACTGATTTGCACCGCTCGAGTGTCTAGCCTTCCATTGTTTTTAGTGTGAGAAGGATCCCTTGTTGCTACAATACCTGACACCCTACCAAAGTCAAAATACATCTTTAAAAAGAGTTTTTCATTAAACATTCTTTACTCTAATGTTTATTTCTCCAAGCTGAATTGTTTACACTGAATATAGTTGTTCTGGTTGATACCAGACCCATGATACAGAAACAGCTTGGCCATGCCTGCTATTTGTTTGATTTCAATGCCCTTGCTACACTATAAAGGTGTCTGTTCACTATATGGGAAGCAGAGCTGTCTAATGTTTTCAGTGGGGAATTGGGAGCCAAGAACTGTGCAAAGCTAGGAGCTTTCATTTCTCAGGAGTGTGTGTGTGAACCATTTGATCTTGAACCACACTTTTTTCTTAAATACCAAGTTTTACCCTTTAGGATTCGAGGAGGAAGGCAGAAATCAAAGCTAAACTTGCTGTGTTTCCCACACAGAGCTATGGAGAGGCACATATTTCACGTTTCATGGGAAGAGGCAACATTCATGTGAAAGGTCCATGCTCCTCAGCAAAGTTTTCCAGCGACCCCGGTCTTAGTTTTGTGTGGTGTCAGTTTGTCAAACAGCGCAGTGACTTGCTATGGGCTTGGTCCTATATGCATTGAAGCCAGTGGCAAAGCTGCCATTGACTTAATAGTGCAGTATCTGTGCTTACGTGAAATGGGGCAAGTAATTTAATGCTCAATCCTGAAGTCAGTGGGAGTTTTGCTATTTACTTTAATGTGAGCAAGATCAATCCCATTATCTTTCTGTGCCTCGGTTTCTCCTTCTGTGAAGTACGGATGACAATGGTGATAGTAATAAACAGTTACTTCACAAGGGTCTTGTGTGGCTACCTGCATTAATATTTAAAGAGTGCTTTGAGATCCTTGGATGGAGGGCGCTTTATAAAGTGCAACCTATCAGAAATTATTATGTATAATTTCCAGATTATTTTCAGATATTTTCTCAGAACAGACTATTTATGAAACTAAAGTCCATTCCCACCTATATGGTTGCCCTCCTAACCTCTTTACTACATATTAAAAAGTGAGGTTTTGTTCATTCAACCAGTTTACTAGGAATTTTTAGTCAATCTGTATGAAGATCAAAGAGCAATAACATTGTATACATAAATTAAAGCAATCATTTAAAAGATGCTGTTTACAATTATGCCAGGGATGTGCTAAAAATGCAGAGGCTATTCTTTCTGGAAGTCCACACTATCAAAATAAACATCCCTCCAAAATAGAAGCAATAGCCTGGGAATCTGAACATCAAAGTGGAAAATCAGCTTCCTGGTGGATATTTGTAAAGTGCTTTGAAGATGTAAAGTAGTACGTATTACCTATTACTATTGCGAGTACTGTTATTTTGGTGGGGGGTTTTACAATTGTTCCTGTAGAAGTTTTCAACATGTAATCCAACAGAGGCAACATGTTCTATAGGCCTGCAGACAAGGAACATCAAAATATACACTTTTTCTTATATAGAAGCTTTACTATCAGCAGACACAAAATTCAATATATACAGAACAGATTTACTTATAGGCCATTCCCTTGCACTCTTCACCATAGTATCTGAGTGCCTCACAAACATTAATAAACATATCCTCATGTAATAGTGAAGCATTATTCCTACTTTGCCAACAGGAAACTGAGGCAGAGAGAGTAAGTGACTTGCCCAAGATCACATAGGAAGAGCCAGGTGTGATGTTGCTCTCCATATGCTTTATAAAAATATGTTTATAAGTGTGAATGTGATGTAACTGGAATATGCTTTATGCAAAAGGTCTCTCGTAAGGTATCATTACAAAGCTTGTGGATCTACTGAGTGTGTTCATCCTATTTGTATGAATGTATCATTCTTGTATCTAAAATTAGAAATATGAAGTATTACTCTGAAGTCCTATTGTAATTATACAAAGTGTGGGCCATTGGTGGTGGCTTGGAATCTTGATGGCTCCCATTAACTAGGACAATTGGTTGTGAATGGCTCTGTTTACTTGCAAAACTTCCTGGGTATGTGCCGGCCAACCTTGGAAGAATGGAGACTAGGGGGGGTCTCACAGGACATGTGACCATGTCACATGATACTGGAATCCATCTTAAACCTGGTGTTTTTCCATTTAGAAGGAGGGGTGGGAACCCAGAGAGAGACAAAGGATTCCTGCCTTGTGCCAAAGCTATAAAAGGAGGTGGAACAGAACAAAGGGGTCCCAGTCATGTGCAATCCCCTACTTTTCATCTAATATGCCTGCTGGAACTAACACAGTCTGTACCAGGGGAAAGGATTGGGCCCAGCCTAGGAAGGAGTCTAGTCTGTGAAAGAAGCTTATTGGAACATCTCTGAGGTTGAGATTTACCTGTATTCAGTTTCTTAATGTATTAGGCTTAGACTTGCATGTTTTGTTTTATTTTGCTTGGTAACTTACTTTGTTCTGTCTGTTATTAATTGGAACCACTTAAATCCTACTTTTTATACTTAATAAAATCACTTTTGTTTATTAATTAACCCAGAATAAGTGATTAATAACTGGGGAAGCAAACAGCTGTGCATCTCTCTCTATCAGTGTTATAGAGGGTGGACAATTTATAAGTTTACCTTGTTTAAGCTTTATACAGAGTAAAATTTATTTATTTGGGGTTTGGATCCCAGTGGGAACTGGGTGTCCGGGTGCTGGAAATAGGAGTACTTGCTAAGTTGTTTTCAGTTAAGTCTGCAGCTTTGAGGACGTGGTTCAGATCCTGGTCTGTGTTGCCACAGGTTAGAGTATCTGGCTCAACAAGGCAGGGTTCTGAAGTCCCAAGCTGGCAGGGAAAACGGGCTCAGAGGCAGTCTCAGCACATCAGGCGACAGTCCCAAGGGGGTCTCTGTGACCAAACCCATCACACCAGGAACGGAACCCAGATCTCCAGCCTAGTGTCTACAAGATCATCCTTCCTCCCTAACCAAGAGCAGTTATGGGCTTGATGCAGAAATTATTTGGAGAGATGCTTTGGCCCATGTGATGGAGGTCACATTTGATGACCATAACTGTCCCCTCTGACCTTAAAATATGAGTTCCCTAGCATATAGAAGCTCTGTATTTTAGGAATAAGCTATTTGATCCATATATGCTCCCCACTCTTCTGCAATGGTTTGAGAATCACCTTTTGCACTGCAAGTTATTTCTTCCCCAGAGGTAAGGAATTATCAGTACCAGCAGCTTATTTGGTTAGCATCAGTGGTGCATGATGCAAAGTCTGGCTCAAGTTGTAGTACAGTTCCTAGACATCTGATACTATCCAATTATAAGCCAGATAAATCATTCAGAAGACACATCTATGGCCACTTTATGTTCTTCATCTCTGGTATCTCCTCCAGTTGCTTTGAAACAGGCATTAATAGACTTAAGCGTTTCCACATTCTTACAGTACATGACCCTTTATATATCTATCATCAATGCTTATTTTCATTTGAGGCCAGAATGTGGGAGTTATACCCCAGTCTGTATGGGGCGAGTGAAGAGAGACACCGACCCAAGGAAAGCATGCAGGCTGGACCACCCTTTTTCTAGCACAGCCTTTTCTCTACCCAGCTCTGTGGGTTAGTACCAAGGGCTAGGTTATGGCTCCTTGTCTGCTGTAGAGTGATGGTCTGGGATGCAAATCGAGAGTGCAGCACTTTTCTCCCCCAGGTGCAGGCCAGGGAGTTGTGTTTTGTCCAGCTCTTGAACCCATGCTTAGGGCCAGACACAATCTGGCCCTTTATGTAACATGGATGGAGTCAAGTGAACTCTATGAGTTGAAGAGACCCAACCTGTGCTTCACGTTGATTGAACCACTGCTACTGACAGTTATGATTAATTTTAACTATTGTTATTCTGACTGCCATAAAAATTCATCAGTTTGAGAAAAGCTGCAGAAGTGATACATTTATTTCACTAGAAACAGTGGGAAGAAGGGGCATACTGACAATCAGATTGTTTGGGCAGCAACCCCCACTGGTCAGTCAAGACGTAACACCATAGTGGTCCCATCCAGGGTCAAGGAAAAGTAATTGCAACACGGGCTCTTTTAATAGAAACATAAAAATGAAAAGGAGCCTCATTAACTTACCTGGGACAAGCTTACAGTAGCTCCACTTTGGATAAGGAGAGTTTCTATGGGAGAGGTGAGGAAAGAACCAAGATAAAGAAGCTCACTGTGCAAAGTTATCTATCTAGATCTTTATGCCCCCCCTCCATTAACCTAGTGTTGAGTGCCTCCACATCTCTCATGCTTACATTTCATCCCAACCAGCTCACATTTATTTCCTTTTACTTGCTGGAAAGATTGGAGTAAAAATTAGCTGACCAAAAAACAGGCACACCAGTTGGGTTCTCTTAGCAAGCGGTTTCCAGCTGTTCCACTGAAGCCATCAAACAACTTAAAACCCAGGTGAGGTTTGAAATGGTTGCTGGGTTTTATTTATCTGAGATTTTTATAGGCGTTTATCATCTATATGGACTGATTTAATGTCCTTTTTTAAAAAAACACCAAACCCCTAACTAGCAGGAAGGCAATTGCGCTTGTCTCTGTTTACATCACTAGAAGGCAGGAGGTTTCCAGCCACTGTGAGCAACCCACACAGTGTGTTGATTTCTACAATTTGGGAAGTGGTTTATCATTGACCTCTTCCCAGAGATGCAAATCAAATGACCAGACTCTCCCCAGTTGGGTAAGATGTTTCAGCTTAATCTGGACAAACAGAATAGACTTACTTCTGTTGGGCCTTATTAAAAAGTCCCATATACTTCTTGCTGTGTCTCAGCATTAGGCTTCTGCTCTAAGTTTGTCTCTTACTGTGACCCAACATAGTGATGGTTGTTCTACAAATATCTCATTTCTTGTTTAGCAGGACACACCCTGCCCTCCCTCGGGGTTCCCACTGAGAGGAGAAGATTTAATTTCACATAGTTGCTTCAGAGGAGCCTGGCTAGCAGAGGCTGCCAAGGAAATGCTCCAAATCAGCTCATCCTATGACCAGGCCTCCTCCCCAGCCAGAAATGTTTCATGCCATACTGAGCGTCGCTGGATGCTGTAGCATTCGCAACCTCTTTGTGTCAGCTGAGGGGGATGTCCATTGTCAGGGGTTTTGCACCTGGCCTGTAGAAACCAGTGTGATCCTGGGCTGAATCAAGTCCATTACCTACCAAAGTCACCTCTAAATTTTCCTCCTGCTCTCTCTTGTAAATAGGGATGTGCAATGTTAAAAAGACTATAGAAGTTTCACTCTATTTGTACAAACTCCTAATCTCAGCACCCACTAGCCTTCTTCCATCCAGTCTGTGTACAAAGCTCACATTCTTCTTGTGAAGTTTAATAACTGAATCTAGTTATGGGCTTCTTGATTTGTTTTCATACATTGAAGGACATGGATCTTTTCATTAAAAGAAAATGCCTTATATATAGAAGGTCTTCAGCCTTTGTCTTTGATATCAGGTTCTTCAGTATGCTCCTTTATTTCCCTTAGTTCATTGATATTACCTTGGAAACCAATGTTTCTTGCAGAGTTTTATGAGTCACCTTATGGTATGAAGGAGCCAAATGAATTTTTGTTTTTACATTACACATAGTGGGCTAGTAAATGCATTTGATGGACCCTCAGCAGGCTGCCAGGCATAACAAGCATTTAAGGGGGTATCAACTCCAGTAGGAAAAACAACAGAATCCAATGTGTGTTTCTTATTAACCCTGTATGCAGAGATAAAGCTTTTTAATGTGTTCATATTGAGCAAGCAGATCAAAGCTGCCTTTATACACCAGTAGCAAGATCAAAGTCCCATTGAAATCAATGGCCCAGATTCTCTTGTCACTCACACTGGAGTAAAGATCTTGTACAAAGCCTACTGAAGTCAATGGAAGACCTCTGTGGTAGTTGGATTGGTCCCTCAAAGAGGAGTAACTCAACTGAAATTAGCGGAGGTGCAGAATTCAGCCCAGTGAGAATTTTGCCTGTGACTACAATGGGAGCAGGAACTCAGGAAGAGAGAGGGGAAGGATTATCCAGTGGTTACAGCCATAACCTAGGATTGGGAGATCTGGGTTCAGTTACCTGCTTTGTCACAGACTTCCTGTGTGACCTTGAGCAAGTCACTTAGCCTCTCTGTGCCCCAGTTTTCCATCTGTGAAATGGAGAGAACACTTCTGTATTTCACTGGGGTGTTGTGAGGATAAACACATTAAAAATTACAAGGAACTCAGAAGCTGTGGTGGTGGGGGCTATTACTTTAGACAGATAGAGCCCATTAGCATGATACCACTTTTACACAGGACAGTGGGGATACCATTCAAGTCAATAAAATTCAGGCATCTGTTAACTGACTACATAAAAATGAAATTGTCATAAATATAAAGGGAAGGGTAACCACCTTTTTGTATACAGTGCTATAAAATCCCTCCTGGCCAGAGGCAAAACCCTTTCACCTGCAAAGGGTTAAGAAGCTAAGGGAACCTCGCTGTCACCTGACCCAAAACGACCAATGAGGGGACAAGATACTTTCAAATCTGAGGGGGCGGGACAAAGGGTTTTTATCTGTCTGTGTGATACCTTTGCCAGGAACAGATCAAGGATGCAAGTTTTCCAACTCCTGTAAAGTTAGTAAGTAATCTAGCTAGAACATGCGTTAGATTTTCTTTGTTTAATGGATTGTGAAATTTGCTGTGTTCGAGGGAATGTATATTCCTGTTTTTGTGTCTTTTTGTAACTTAAGGTTTGCCTAGAAGGATTCCTATGTTTTGAATCTGATTACCCTGTAAGGTATTTACCATCCTGATTTTACAGAGGTGATTCTTTTGCCTTTTCTTTAAATACAATTCTTCTTTTAAGAACCTGATTGATTTTTCATTGTTCTTAAGATCCAAGGGTTTGGGTCTGTGTTCACCTGTACCAATTGGTGAGGATATTATTATCAAGCCTTCCCCAGGAAAGGGGGTGTAGGGCTTGGGGGAATAGGACTCCAAGTGGTCCTTTCCCTGTTCTTTGTCTAAAACACTTGGTGGTGGCAGCGTTTACCTAATCCAAGGGCAAAGACTTTGTACCTTGGGGAAGTTTTAACCTAAGCTGGTAGAAATAAGCTTAAGTGGTCTTTCATGCAGGTCCCACATCTGTACCCTAGAGCTGGGGGAACGAGAAGGAACCTTGACAGAAGTAAAAGGAATAAACGTTAGAAACTTGAAGAACGGGAATGGGTGCACTTCTCGGAGATGCCTGCTTGTTTGGGTTTGAACATATAACGTGAAAATGATATACAGAAACAGTTCACTCTCTCATTCAGTTATAAAGTCAGTCCATGAAATATCCTGAAAATGTTGGGCCAAATTCTGCTCTCGGGGTGGAAATCTAAAGGAACTCCACAGAAATCAATGGAATGACCCCAGTTTTATGCCAGAACCGTGAGCAGAATTTGTCCAATTTAATCTAAATTTTATTTCAAAATGAGGGTTCTTATTAAGAGAAAGGATGTAAAAAATGTGAATTATAATTACTGGTGGAATATAGGAATTGCTGGATCAGACCAGTGGCCCTTCTAGCCCAGTATCCTGTCTCTAACAGTGGTCAGCACCAGATGCATCAGAGGAAGATCAAAGAAACCCCAGAGTGGATCTACAAAGGCTTGGTGGTCAAGCCGAGTTAGATGCGTGCCCAAATCTTATCCAACTATCCATAATATTTGGGGCAGCTAAACTGGCTACTGAGATTTCTTGCTTCTGCCTGGAGCAGAAACTTCATGAGCACAGTCTTTTTCGTGTACTTTTGAAAAAGTTCTGGCCATTAGAAGACCCTAATTCATTAGCACCTCAAGAAAGATTCAGTTTGATTCAGTGAAGATTTGAAGAAGTTCTTACAAGACACAATGTGGATTCCTTATCTAACTCACCTTATACTTTGACCCAGCATGCATCAGCAGATACTCCCGTCTTATTTTCCATGGGTGCCCTTTATCTTTTGAAGGATATTATTGAAGCTGGGTGAAATTTTTAGGACAATGCATCCAATGAAGTGAGCTGTAGCTCACGAAGGCTTATGCTCAAATAGATTGGTTAGTCTCTAAGGTGCCACAAGTACTCCTTTTATTTTTTAGGACAGTTTATTCACCAAAAAATGCTGTTTTGGTTGACCTGAAATTATGTGTGAATTTGATACAAATTTGCTGAATACATTCAGCTAAAAAGATCTGAAGAAGATGCCAAATCCCCCCCTATAAACTTCAACCAACTAGTTAGAGCACTCACCTAGGATGTGGGAGACCTGGATTCAATTCCCCCCTCTTCCTGATGTGGAGAAGGGATTTGAACTTGCCTCCCCAACACTGCAGGAAAGCACCCTGGCCCAGTGGCTATGGGATATTCTGGGGCAAGTCTCTGAATCTCTCCAATTTTCATAACCAGCTCCATGTTTTTTGTTCCCTGAAGTTATTGTAATTTTATGTGGGGAATTAGGACCATAGTGACAAAGGGATGGGGGTGTGGGGGTGGGACGGGGGAGGGATGCAGTGAGAGGGATGGGGTGCAGGGGTTTGGGACAGGGAGGGATGCAATGATGGGGAGACGGGGGTCTGGGGGGGTTGGGATGGGGAGGGATGCAATGAGGGGGATGGCGGTGCAGGGAGTGGGACGGGGAGGGATGCAGTGAGGGGGGATGGGGGTGCAATCCCATTCCCAGCACTCAGAGATGGGGATACACGTACCTCCAACTCCTGGGTGATGGCGATGGGGCAACAGACAGACTGTGGTTCGCCACAGGGCACACGTTGCAGTTCGAGCCCAGCCACACGAGGAGCGCGAGGAGAAGAGGGCTGGGCAGCAGCAGGAGAGGCGTGTGCCACATGACCCCTGACCCAGCCAATGGGAGCTGCGCCAGCGGCAAGGGGCAGGGCAGCACATGGACCCCCTAAGGCTAGGTGCCGGACATGCCAGATGCTTCCCGACCCGGGAAGAGTGTTTTACCCTGTTATATTTACTTTCTGTTTAATATAATTACTGTGTTGAATATATTGTATGTGTTTGTGTTGTTTCTTGGGAGTCTCCAGCTATCTGGCAAGTAAGTGGGGGTTACCCTGTGGTTAGAATTTTCCTTCCAAGCTGCCCTGGTGACCCTGCCAGGAAGGCGTGAGGGCGATGGAAGCACCGCTAAACACATTCATATGAGAAGAAAATAAGGAAGTTACACCCTGCTGAGCTGGAGGCAGGATCCAGATGAACCCAGGCCTGTCCATCAAAACCCGTAAGGAGACTGGCATTAAAGGCAGTAACTGGGTGGATAGGCATACTACACACTTTGTATGAATAATTAAATCATCACTGGAGCAAGCCCTTGAAGCTGGGAATCCCACATCCTAGGTGAAAGCCTTTCAGGTCAAACAAAACACGTAGTTTGACCCGAAACATATTGTTTCCAGACATTTTTAATGAGCCCAGTTCACAAAGTGGCTGGAGGAGGAAGAGTAACTCATTTTAACTTTTAGCACAGGGGTTAAGGCATTCACGTGGGACATGAGACACCCAAGCATCAGTCTCCTGGCATAAATAACTAGTGATGGTACTTGGTGTTCATGTGAAAATGACAGCTATTGTCTCAAGGAGTGTGATTCATTTTAAACTAAGCTACACTTCTGCCCCAGGTGTGTCATCCAGTACATGTGAGAGGCAGATAACAGAGTGCCAGAAACTTCACATTAAGGATGAGCTAGCTGGCTCAGAAAAAAGTATATCAAAGTATATTCGGCTAATGCCTCAACTGGAACCAAGCAAACCAACAGTGTCAGTTCCCTGCTAAAATATGGGACTTAGAAGCAGGCCACCTGGGTGCCCACTTAGATCTAGGTGCCCAAGAAGTACAAATAATACAAAAAAGATTCATTCTGACTCAACATCAGTAATGAACTCACCTACCCAACCACCCTATGGACAAACCTTACTTCTCTCCATTAGCACATTTAACCCAACTGAACCCATCTCTTCTCAGAAATATGGGAGAACTGATAGGACTTGCAGCACTGGCCCAAAGAGATTATAATTTAATAGACAAGGTGGACAAAGGAAGGATTATCATCTGCATTTAGGTGACTTGCCCAAGGTCACACAGTGAGGCTCTGGCAGAACCAGGAATTTAACCCCAATTTCCTGAGTTCCACTCTAGTGCGTTATTGACAAGGCAATGCTCCTATCTGTAGCTGCATGATAAAAGTGCTATGCACATCCATGGTACTGTATAAGTAGGAAATAATAACTAAATCAAAACCCAGAGTAAATTAACTGTGACGATCTGGCCAGGAAATGCCTATTGAGTGACCCTTTCAATCCACTCTCACATAAAACGCACATCAGAATATAAAAATACTTCTGTTTCAACTTTTCTCCCTTTGTCTCATCATTAGGCATCATCTCTGTAACCCAGGAGATTTCTGACTGGTGACATATTGGAAACATTCTCCCTTTTATCCCCCACTGTGGCTGCATGTCTCATTCCCTTTCTTGGCCTCACTGCTCTTCTGATTCAAAGTTTCACCATATGGAGCTACTCAGATATGAACTAGATCTGCCCAGGGTGGCTACTGGCTTGTCAGCTTTTGATTGTATAGAGCTGGTGACTAATACTTCAGGTTATGATTTTTAGGGATTTTCATACTCAACCTGTTTGGTTGACTCTCTGGTATGTAATATGTGGTCTACAAAATTCCTGATACATCACTCCAGCTGACACTAAGGGCATGTCTACATTGCAATAAAAAACCCACAGCACCGAGTCTCAGAGCCCAGGTCAGCTGACTTGGGCTCACAGGGCTCGGGCTGCAGGGCTGAAAATTGCAGTGCAGAAGTTCGGGCTCAGGCTGGAGCCTGGGCTCTGAGGCCCTTGCTCCTTGCAGAGTCGCAGAGCCTAGACTCCAAGCCCAAATGTCTACACTGTAATTTTATAGCCCCCAGCCCAAGCCCTGCGAACCTAAGTCCTCTGACCTGGACCAGTATAGACAGACGCTAAGACTGGTGTAGTTCCTAGGCATGATTCTCTTCTCATCCCAGTGCAGCTCCATTGATTTCACTTAAGTCACTTGTGATTGCCATGGTTTTAAAATAGGATCAGAATCAGGCCCTCTATATGAAAGCCTTTCTGTGGGGATGAGGCACAGGCATTGTTCTGGGACCCCTCTGACTCCAATACTTCTACTGTCCCAAGTCATCTTCAGAGCCACCAAACAGTTTTTTCTCTGGCTGAGCAAGGCTCCCTTTAGAGCCAAGAAATACTGCTCCTGATTTGAACAAGATTCTCACTTAGTAACAAGATGAGGTATTTCCTCCTGCATGGGTTGGTCACTGACTACAGATCTCCTAGCAGTGACAATCTCACACAAAAGGGGAAACTCACAATTTAAATTCAAATCCTCCACATGGCAAGACATTTCATTAAAAACATGGAAAGTGGAGATGGAAAGATGAAAAACGTGTTAAGTCATGTAGTCCATCTCCCTGACAATGTAGGATTGTTCCCTATGATGACTGCCATTAACCGCATGCCCTCTGATGTTAGGCATAGCATTTCCAGGTGTCTCGTTTTTGACTGGAAAGTCTGGTTGAAAGGACACTTGTGCAGTGTCTGGTCAGTACTGCTGACTGGACACCAAAAGTCTGGTTACAGTAGTAACTGCAATCGGCCTTCCCCGCTGGGAGGGTGGGAAGTGCAGCTGGAGGAACTGATTCCCAGCCCTGGCGGAGAGGTAGGTACCGGGACTGCCCGGGGGAGGGATCCCGACAGTGCACGGCATTTGAGTGGTGGGGCCGGCAGCTGGCCTCGTCACCCGTGACAACCTGTCCCGCCTTCTTAGCTTCCCAGGTCCCTGGCTCTCTCCAGCTCCTAGCTCCAGGGACTGACCTCCCGCTCCATCCCTCAATTACCTCCAGCCCCTCAGTCTGGGGACTGACCCTCCCCTCCGGGGACTGCCCCCACCACCCTGCTGTGTCCCAATTGTCCCTGGCCCTTCGCTCTGGGGACCAACACCCCCCGCCCTGCCATGCCCCAATTAGGCAGGCAGGCAGGCTCCGCATCAGCTCCTCCCAGCCCAACTCTGCAGCCAGCAGGTGAGTCCCGGGGGAGCAATGCGGGAGCTCTGATCCAGGCTTCTGCAGCGAAGACCTTATGAACTGTACTTCCTCCAGTCCTGAAACCATATTAAAAGGGAACATACTATTTTGTCTGCTGGCTTCTTCTTGCCCAGGGCTGTTAAAGTGAACCGACTGCTGCCCCAGCTGGGGGAAGGTAAGGCACGGCACCCCTGCAGCACCACACAGGCTGCAAAGGCATCTGCGGGAACAGCCCATTCATTCCTTTACCAAGAGTCTGTGCAGAGCCAGGAATGAACCTTATCTCGAATCCAAATCCAGTGCCTTACCCACAAGACCAAGTTTCTCATTAACACATTCTTTTTCATGAAACCTAACATTATATTATTTTTCATATCCTGAATCACAAGGAAAAAATTCCTTCTTCAGATGGATGTTGTGCTATACAGAAAGCAGATTCACGCTCAGAAATCCTTAAATCCTACCCTGACCTGAAACTGTGTGAAATATGAACATCCATTATGCAGCTTGTGAGGGGAATTTTAAGTACAGTAATAAATCCATTCAAATAAACTATCCTGGGGGTGATGGGTGAACAGTCACTTTGTCCAGGCAGGGGTTTTATGCCATTGGAACATAGTGGACCTGTCTCAGACTTGAGGAATAAGTCAACATTTTTTGAGATTTCAGCGTGACAGTAGTGAATACACCCCTGCCCTTGTGCAATATGTTTCCGCTGTCTATACAAGTATGGCTGACTGATATATGAATTGCAGAATAACTTAGATACGTTATTATGTTAGAGCCAAAACAAGCCACAAGCAGACTGCAGGTGTGCCACCTTGGACTGCATTAGCAACGGATTCAAGAAACTAATCAGGATTGATGCTGCAAGGTAATTTGATGGGAAAACCCAAGTTGAAACAAGTAGCAATATTGGGGAATCAGTGGTAGTGAAAGATATTGGCTAACGGAGGAGCCATCAGCAGGGATATAGTACTGAGGTCCTGACTTCTTGTGGTAATTAAACATCCCACTGGGCTTTTCAGGTGATGTTTCCAGGTATGTCCTGGCCCACTTCCAAGGTGGCTAACTATACAATGTGTAACGTAAATTCCCTCTGCCGTTGAAATGGGATGAATATTATTTATCACTTTCTATCCCTAAATGGCTAGGTAGGGTTGCTGTTCACTGTGATTGCATTCTGCTCCAGCCATAGTTGCATTTCAGTGCCGGGTGAATTTCTCTCTCTGCTTGTAAAGTTTTTTGGCATCCTTCAGGATAAGCGGCGCTGTATCATCGTAAGCTATCATTACAAGGATACTATGGGGATAGGCTGATTATAAATAATAATAGAGCCCTTCCAACAAACAGCCCCTGAACCGTTTCTTCCATGCTACTGCTACATGGGGAACACCCTCCCCAAACTAATCCGCAAAGCCACTACCCTGTCCTCCTTCAAATCCTTCCTCAAGCCCCACTTCTATCATGGTGCCTATACTCAACTGCCAGCCGATAACGACTAGGCAGGCAGGCAGCCAGCAGGGATTACTGATATCCTTAATCTCTCTTGTTTAGTAAGAAATAAACAATGAAGCCTACAAACTGGGCCTGCAGCTGTTTTGTACAAACACTTGCTCTTGTCACTGATACACCCCCTTCTCCCACTCCCTCCATTTGTTACACAGTCTCTTGATGTAGGATGAAAACACTTCTGCATAGGGATTGTCTTTGACTATGTGCATGCACAGTGCTTAGCACAATGAGGCCTTGCTCTGACTGAAGCTTCTGGCTCTATTGTAAAATAACGAATTCATAACAGAAGAGCCACAGAGGCACCCTGACGCACCCAAGCTGCACAGAGAGGGGAGACAGAGGAAAGCTGAAGCGCAGGTGTGCTCCCTGAGCACAGTACTGCTCCCTGACTCTCTGCATTGTTAGTCTGTGCTACTCTGCCACATCTCTGTTGTGTGTGTGCCTAGGCAGGCGCAGTCAAGCTACAAAATGGACGCCAGCACACCTTGTCATCTCACCCAGGTTGGCAGGCAGCCCCGGGTCACACAAACTTCAGCTCCAACCGCACCACTCGTTCCATTCTTCACAGGGAATCAGGCAACCTATTGCAAAGGTTTTTCACAAAGCCCTCTGGAGGCAAAACGTGCACATTTCCCTTTACAGCTCTAGTATAAACATGCATGCAGGGTCTTCCTCGCCAAAAAAAGAATCTGTCAGTGGTTCTTAGGCGACCCAGTATCATTCATCCAGTCATCCTAGCTATCCCCATTTACAACTGCACAAATCTAGTTATCCTTTTACCAGGTAAACTCTTTTAAGTGTCTTGTCTTCCTTACCTGCATAGCTTGTGACATAAATAGGGCGACACACTGCCAATGTTTGGATTACCCAAACAAGGGAGTGAAGGTCTACCTATGATTTTGTCCTGAGCAATATATGCAGCAAGTCTGTGTCAGCATTCGGATCTAAATGGATCCTACGTATTCCATAAGTTTCAAACAGCCACTCATGTGTGTACGAATATGTACTGATCTTGCAGCAGCTGCAGTCTATAGAAAAAAATTCTCATGAGAATCTTTGAGGCTCAAAAAATATCAGTGAAAAAAGGAAGCAGGAATGAGCCGAAATTCACAATAACAAAAAAATAGCATAATGAGTTTCAATTCTCCCAGAGTTTCTCTTTTACTCAAATTAACAATATGTGTTGCATTGAGTTCCTGTCCAGTTGGAAGGGGGCAGGGGATTAATAAACCAGCTTGGAGCTAAAAAGGCATGTATAAAAACTTGTGAAAAGGTCCCTTTTTAAAGCACACACATAAATAACTAATCTTGTTTCAAAAAATTTCCAAGTGCAGTTTACTTGGCTTGGCCTACAATACAAAGCAATTCTCTGGCCACAAAATCTCTAGCAATCAGCGAGAAAGATGTGAAGAAATACCACTGAGACACTTAATTCTGAAAGTTAACAAAAAAAATATCAGAGAAGCCCATTATCAGAAAACATCACAATCTAATTCCGAGGGGTTAAAAACCAGCAGATCCCATACTACTGATGATCAAGACTCAGCGACCAACACATCTCAGCAAACATGATATGACTGTTAACATCATATAATCATGAACAAATTCGTAGATGCTGTTCCATCCTCCAGAAAGCTTCATGGGTATCAAATATACTATGAGGCTTAAAAAGAAGAGCAGGTAGCCTTCTAAATTGGGAATATTGGTATCTGTGGAGAAAATGAGTAAAGTCTTAGATGGCATTGTGGCCACATCCAATACTTAAGATCCATAACTGGAGTAATCCAAATTGTAGACATTTGGAGAATTGCAGACACCTTCAGTCACCTGGTTTTGAAAGCAACAACGACAGAGTCAGCATCAAAAGAAATATATAAAATATACATCATGTAGGCTTGAACTTCCATAAGGAGCCAAAGCACTGCACTCTACAATCAAATTATTAGCCTCTCGAGCAGAATCATGTGACTCTTTTTTTACTAAAGCTTCAGTTCAGCAAAGCATTTAATATATGCTTAAATCCACCCTATTCAGCAAAGCACATGCTTAACTTTAGGCACATGCTTAAATAGCTTTGACTTCAATGGCACTTAAGTACATGCCTAAGTGTTTTGCTAAATAGGGATGGACTGATGAATTAGGACCTAAATTTACAAGCCTCAGAACAGTTTAACACACCTTATGACCCTTAAAAGGTTTCCTCACCACTCCTTAAGATTCATGTTCAGAATCTCAGGTCTCCTGTTCTAACAATGATACCACAGATTTACATGCCTGTGCTCTAGAATCATAGAATATAAGGGTTGGAAGGGACCCCAGAAGGTCATCTAGTCCAACCCCCTGCTCGAAGCAGGACCAATTCCCAGTTAAATCATCCCAGCCAGGGCTTTGTCAAGCCTGACCTTAAAAACCTCTAAGGAAGGAGATTCTACCACCTCCCTAGGTAACGCATTCCAGTGTTTCACCACCCTCTTAGTGAAAAAGTTTTTCCTAATATCCAATCTAAACCTCCCCCACTGCAACTTGAGACCATTACTCCTCGTTCTGTCATCTGATACAGAATGACAGAATTTGCAGTCAAGTTTCAAGTTACCTTATGAAAAGCCCACCAATCTCCAATGTAATCATTTGGATAAATTTGGCATGTTAAATACATGACTGGAAAACTGCTCCAAAAGATTAATTCTTAAATCAAAAAAGCTTCCGAAAACATGCCTGGTCTTTTCACCCCAACCCAACATTCATATCTTTGCACCAATGATAACATTAGCCACAGTCCAAGTGCTGTCTGTCCTTAGTACAAGTCAAATATTTATCCATCAGCAACTATCAAGTGTGCAATACAGAGAATCAAAAAGACACATACATGCTGGCCTTTCTAAATTGCTAAAGAAACATTTCCATAGACTTACATTTCCTCCCGTTGGTCAGACATTGAGCTGCTCCATAGTGCACATTCAATCTGCCATTTTGCACAAAAAGCATTAGTGTGAGCCTTGAACAGAAGAGTTATTATTAATGGAAATATTTTAAGAAGACATGTTGGACCAGATTTTCAGCAGTGCTTCATGTCCATAACTGGGGCCAGATTCTGAAGGGAGCTTGTCTCCCATAATATGCATCTAAATAAGTGGACAGATTTTCAGAAGTATTCTGCGTACTGAGTGTTTTTTGAAAATCTATTAGCTGCCATAGTGGGAGCTGCCGGGTGCTGATAATTTTTGGGAATCTGTTCCTGATTGTGGGTGCTGAGTAGAGCCACTCAGGAGTCTTTAGATGAAACAAGAGCCCTACCCACTGGACAACTGGCTATTCTGGGGTATTTTTTTTTATTAAAACTTTGGAAAGGGCTTGGTTTTAAAAACTCAGAATTTCCCAATAAGCAGAATTCTTGTTTTCCAGCCAGCCCTAGTGCGGAGCACTAGGAAATTTTGGCCCTGAGCTCTTTTGAAAATCTGGCCCTTAGTCTGCCACAAAATGGAGTCCATTTTGAGCATAACATTTCATCACATAAAGAAAGCCAGTACAGCTGTGCTAATGTGAAAATGCCATGCAGCATGCCAAACAAAGCAGTCACCAAAAAAAACACATCATTGTTTTTATAGGTGGACTTATGGAGGCAGTGTGGGCTAGTGGATAGAACAGAATGGAGCTCAGGAGATCTGGGTTGTATTCCCAGCTCTGCCACTGCACTGCTGGTTGACCTCAGGCAAGCCACTTCACATCCCCGTGCCTCAGTTTCCCCATCTGTAAAATGGGGATTTACCTCCTTCATAGGGTGCTTTGAGATCTACCCATGAAAAGCACTTCAGGGGACCTAGGTGTTATTACACAGGCTACAGCCTTCACTGACAAGTTCTCAGGGAGTTGTCATCCATGGCAGCCCATAAAAAAGAAATTTAGATCAAACAAAAAGTGGCTCTCTCAGTCAAAAGAGACCCAATTGCTCATGATTGACACAGGAATCTTACGCTCACCTCACTGAATTGCAGTTGATGGTGTAATGAAATGACCGTTCTGCAGGGGTGAAAGTAAGTTAAAGGACTTACCAGTACGGCAGAGTCCTGAGGAGGGGGCGTGGCCTCAACTAGATGAGGCAAGGCCTTAAATCCCCAGGCCCTTTAAATCTTCATTTAAAGGGCCCGGGGTTCCAGCTGCAGTAGTGGTGGCTGGGAGCCCTGGGCCCTTTAAATCACCCCCAAGCTACCAGCTGCAGAGGCGGCTGGGAGCCCCGGGGTGATTTAAAGGGCCCAGGGCTCCAGCTGCCGCTGCCGCAGTGGAGCCCCAGGCCCTTTAAATCACTGAGGAGCCCTGGGGGCTCCCGGCTGCCACCGCTTCCCCAGGGCTCGGGGCTCTGGCAGAGCTTTAAAGTGCCTGGGGCTCCGCTGCGGTAGCGGCTCCCTAGTGCTCGGGCAGCAGGGCTCTGGCGGGGATTTAAAGGGCCGGGGCGGTAGCGGCGGCTGGAGCTCCGGGGCCCTTTAAATCCCTGCCGGAGCCCCGCCGCCGCTACCCCGGGGCTTTAAATTGCTGTCTGGGAAAGCCGGTCCCGGTACGGCGCACCGGCTCTTGCTGGTACGCCATACTGGGGCGTACCGGCTTACTTTCACCTCTTCCCTTCTGTAATGATTATGCCATTAAAAGTGTCTAGATGACCATCTGCTGTATCCCATTGCCTCTCAGATATAGGTGATAAGGGCCTTATCAGGGTACATGGAGGAAATCTTGATTTTGCTGTTGCCCATGGTTTAATGGCAACACTGACGGGAGGCCTCAATCACATCTCAAACTGCATTACTTCAAGCTTTCTCTTTTTGATTGTGGTATGTAACCACTGCAGAAGCACCTAACTACTGGGGGTACATGAATCAGAATGCAGCACAGGGAATAAACAGAGAAATATCTGTCCTCTGAGTAAGCATGGGTTACCCTGACACTGAGATTGGCTAAAAAAATCTCAGCTCAGGACACATATGTTGTTAATTTCTACATCATAGCCTGGTATTTTAATTGCAATTGACTGCAGGCTCTGCCGCCTGACACCTGACTGGCGAGTGGTTTTGAGAATTGAATGAGTACTTATCCAGTGTGTGGCTAAGTGATGGGGTCAGAAGGCTCAAGGAATCCTTTCCTCCCTTGTACCTGCAGTACAGGGAATAGCAATAATATTGCTTAGCCCTGCTAGAATGAGTTTCTTCAGTAGATCTCAAAGCACTTTACACAGGAGATTATCTTCATCACCTCTATTTTACGGATAGGTGGAACTCCCTTGCCTATGGTCACACAGCAGGCCAGAGACCAAGTTGGGGCTAGAACCAGCTGAGTCCCAGCTACGGGGAGCCACTGGGCAGTGTTCCCGTCTATCTTCCTGCAGTGAAATATCTTGTTGGTGCTCCTGCTAGGGACGTATGGCTCCTACTCACCACCAAGGCAGGGCTGTGGCTCAAGGGTATATAAGAGGCCTATCTAAAGACAGTTGGGGCCCTGGTACATCATGTTCATTGGGGCCCCACCTTCTCCCATTTCACTTTATTTTCACAGATGTTATGGGCCACACTGAGCTTGGGGTCCGTACAATTGTCTCCCCTCCCCCGCCCACCAGCCTTGGCTATAAGAGGGCTATACAGAGGCATGCTGGTGTTTAAATTCCAAGAAAGGAGAAGAAACGATTAAGGTGGCAGAAGGGGTTATAATGAGGAGAAAGTCCTGAGATTAAGGTACGGGATTGGCACTTATAGAATCTGGGTTCAGTTCTTGGCTTTACGATGTATCTTAGGCAAATTGCATAATCTCTGCTTCAGATCTCTGTCTGCAAAATAAGGATAATCTTTCCTTTGTTGATCTGACCGATTTAGACTGTAAGGCCTAGATCCACAACTGGACTTAGGCATAACAATGCCTTGCTTTTAGGCACCTAGAAAACTGACAGAACAACAATGGGATCCACCAAGCCAGTGTTAGGAGCCTAGACACCCTATTCAATGAATGGGGAGAGACAGGCACCAAGAATGCGACCTACAAAAGCCAGCATGCGGAGCTACCTAGGCCAGGTCTACACTGCACACTTATGTCAGTACAACTATGTTGCTCAGGGGTGTGAAAAATCCACCCCCAGAGTGATGTAGTTATACCGACCTCACTCCCCATGTAGACAGCACTATGCTGATGGGAGAGCTTCTCCCACTGACATAGCTACTGCCTCTACGTCAGAGTCCCCGTCTTCACTAAAGCACTGCAGCGCCGTACGTGAAGACAAGCCCCTAAGCTAGCCAATGGGAGATGCTGGCAAGAGGGGCATGTCCTATACCCTGCCCCTCTTGCAGAGTGATGGGCCTAAGTCCAGGCTGGAGGGAGGCATCTATTTCTGCTTGTGATCCACAGCCAGGAATCCCACTCCTGGAGTCAGGCGGCTTAGGTGCCTTAGCCGTTCTTGCAAGAAATGTATCCAGAGAGGTAAAGCTGCCTCCCTTATAACTTTGAGCCCAGTGATGAACACAGGATCTGGGAAAGGCAAGTTCAATTCCCCCCTCTACCTGATGAGGCGAAAGGATTTGAACAGGGTATTTCCCAGGAGAGGTGCCCTAATCACTGGGCTACAGGACATTCTGATGTAGGTCTCCCTCAACCTTTCCTCCTGGTGACTCCTGGTCTTCAAGGCAGGGCTCTCTCTCTCTCTCTCTCTCTAGGATTGTCCTCACTGCAGTAGCTAGCTGGAGTTAAGTGCGTTCAAGGTGCTGCGCTTGAGTTAGCTCAGCTCCTGTGAGAGCGACCACAGGTCACAGCAGCACTCCAGTTACACAGAATGATTTGATTAGCCGCGCAGAGCCATTGCATTAGTTGCTGATGAGTTGTAAACTGAGCTCTTGCATCCCCACTGCATTACTAGCTCAAGCTTCAGCAGCACTTGACCTTCAACCCCCACTCACGCGGACTAACTAGCTTGAGCTCAACACATCCCTTAACTCAAGCTAAAGCTCTGTGTGTGTGGATGGGAGTCGAGCTAGGGTAAGACTCGAGTTATAATCTGAGCTAACTGTTCTGGGTTTGTACAGTACCGAGTATAATGAGCCTTAATGTTAGGTGGAGCCTCCCGGCACTACTGGAATATAAATAAAAATACTATTTTTAAAAGGAAACTTTAGGCTGAACATCAATGAAGAATTCATAAGAGTGAAATCCATTAGGATGTGGAACAATTTTCAAAGGTGGAAGCCCAATTTCCTAAAACATACAGCTGGAGAAATGACTAGTCAATTCCTGCTCTGGTAGGGAGATGGAGTAGATAACATCATAGGTCTTTGACTCTCTCAAAAGTCTCCAAGACTCCCCTATATTCAAGTCTTGTTCAGCAGACATTTACTGTCATCTGAGGCCCAGATAGAGTGAGTGAGTGTGTGTATATATTTACTTACATAGATCTTGTTTTATAATTTGTTCATCTTCATGTTATGGGGGAAAAAGTTATGCAAAATGTTTTTGCCTGCCATGGAGGCAGGCTTGTTTTCATTTACTCCATTACAGCATGGATGAGTCTGAAGAAAATTCTTAGTCATGCATTTAGCACTGCACGAGGGGAAATTCCTGGGGCTTGAACAACAGAAATAACATCTGACTGTAACCATTTAAGAAATGTTTTCCGAGGGTTCCTCGAAATTTGCCACCATCTAAGTGAGAAGCACAGCACTGCATAGGTAAAGACAGTGGGGTCCTGTCCTGTCCTTCCTACAAGAACACCATGTAAATCCAGGCTGACTCCACCCACTGTCTTCATTAGAGTTACCCCTGAATTCACACAAGTGTAACTGAAAGCAGAATTTGGACAAATGGGATTCACTTATAAGATTTAACAGAGGGGTGAACACAACTTACCTGTGGGGAGGAAGGATTTGTGTTGCTAAAACAAAGCCCAGAAAATCACTGTAGAAAAAAATGTATCAAATACATTCCCTGTAACAGCACTGATGTACAGTAAAAAGAAAAGGAGTACTTGTGGCACCTTAGAGACTAACCAATTTATTTGAGCATGAGCTTTCATGAGCTACAGCTCACTTCAAGCTGTGTTTCCAAAACTGTGTGCCTACATTCACATCTGAATGTTCAAACGACCACATAGGTATCAAAATATCCATTTCAAGCTTCTGACAATTTGAGCAACCATGTACTGAACTAGGTGCATTGACTTCAGCACCTAAATATAAAAATTAGGATTCCTACATTTCTTTTGACCTTTATTTGGGAACATAAAGGTTTAGCATTCAAATGATATTGTAAACTATATGGAACAGGCATTTATCATACCTTTCTTTGTTCTGAGCCTAGCACAACTGGGCCCTGACCCTGATTAGGGCTTTTGGGCATTACTGCAATACAAATAACAACTAAATAATAATTACACATAATACTTCTGAATATATGGATAATCATGTAAAAACCATAATAGTTGGCACTTACGTATTACTCTCTATGCTCAAAAAGCATACAAACCAGGATGGATTGATTTAAAATTATTTAAATCACTGATTTAGTAACAGTTTAAATCAGTAAGCAGGAAACTATGATTTAAATAATCTCTTTTCATTGTGTGTTGCATTTATATTTTTTAGTTATTTTCCTAAAGAATAGTTGATTCTTACTGGTTGATAACCATTAAAAAGATCATATATGGAGGATCTTACATTAACGCCTGCAGCTCCCCTACTTTTCTGGCCAAGTTAATAGTCATCAGAAATGCCATCTTCATGCAGCTCCGAGCAGGTAGCCAACGTTCAAACAGGGGACCCATAAGTCTTGACAATACCAAGTTTAGATACCATGCGGGAACAGGGTCTTGCACTTGAGGGTACAATTTGATGAAGCCCTTTAAAACCTTATGGACACATCATTGGGGAAAATAGAGTGATTGTCCAAATTAGAACCGAACTCTAAAATAGCAGCCAGATATACTTTGATAGAACTAAACCACCAAACTGTGGTATTTCAGGTACAATAAGTAGTCCAGAATATGCTGAACTGAAGAATTGGTCATGATACCCCATACTGACAAGACCAGATGGAGAACCGCTTCGATTTAGAAAGGTAAGTAGCTCTTGTTGAAGGCTTTCTGCTATTTTGCAGGACCTCTTGAATGTCTTGCGAGCAAGCCTGCTTTCTACTTTCTAGCTGTGGAGCATTCGTGCAATTAAGTGAATGGATTGTAGGCTCAGGTGGAGTACTTGACTGTGATCCTGGGAGATTAGGTCTGAGTCTAGTGGAAGTTAAATTGGAAGTGGTGGTCTGCTAAGTTGGTCTGTATACCCAGCCAGTAAGATTCTTCTAGATCTATTGAGTTGGCAATACAGAGCTCCCAAAGTAGAGTTATTTCTTGATAGAATGGAGAAAAGCAGGCTCCCCTCTGCTTGTTGAAGTAAAACATGCTGCTGTGTTGTCTGTGAGGAACAACAAGCTGCTTCCCCTGAACTGCAATAAAAACACTTGGCATGGCAGCCTGACAGCTTTCAGTTCTCTGTTCCAGTTGATGTGTAAAGCTAAGTCCTCTGAGAACACAGACCCTGCATCTGTAGAGATCCCAGGTGGGATCCCCATCCCAGAGCCAAAGCATCTGCCACTAGCATGAGAGTCAGTTGCAGGCAAACAGAATGCTACACATACATTGGCTGGATCTGTCCACCATTCAGAGAGGTGAGGACATGGGAGGGCACTCTTCCCACCCAGTCTAACTGATGGTGGCTTAGCAAGTAGACTCAGCCCTTCTAGATGAGGGCACTGGGCACGCAATATGTGGGAAAGATCTGGAAGCCGGGAGAAAACCCCAAACATTCCAAAATCGCCACTGATATGGGGCAGGGCCCCACTGTCCCAGCCACATTCCCATGGCAGGTCCCATTGAAGGGTCACAGTGGTAGGTGGGAAGAGAGGATGGGTGCAGAGACCGGTAGGTCCTGCTTAAGTTTGGTGATACATAAGATCCCACCTCTAAGTCAGATGATGAGGATTCCCCTTCCTCTGAGGCTGATCCAGGCAGCGCCAGGGACCAGTGCTGAGAGCCTGGCAATGGACAGAGCGACGCCATCATAGCAGGCTTTCCCTTGGACAGTACTAAGGGGCTGCCTTTCTGGGGAAGCAGGCAACTGCAGTACCGGAGGTTGAATCACTGGCAGAAGTGCTGAGGGACCGGACCCCTGTAAGGAAGGAGACACTAGCACCAAGAGACAGAACAGGTTTCTTGCCGCTGCAAAAGCCTCCAGGGTTGCTGGCATCAAGATAGTCTCTTGTTGCAGCGCCAAAGAAGGTGAGAGCACTGCTTCCAGCACTGGGCTTGACAGTGCACCTTGAGGAGCTGGAGCTGACTGTGCTGAATCAGGCCTTGGCTTCAGGGGCACTCTATTCAGCTCCTTCTTGATGCTCTGCCCAGACTTAGAAGATGGAGAGCTTCCCCTAGCCAGTGCCTCTTTGGAAGCTTTGTATTTCTTCCTCAGTACAGGCAAGGGAGAATTGTGCTGGGATTCTGCTAAAGCTGGGGGGAGGGATAGCTCAGTGGTTTGAGCATTGGCCTGCTAAACCCAGGGTTGTGAGTTCAATCCTTTAGGGGGCCATTTAGGGTTCTGGGGCAAAAACTGGGGGGATTGGTCCTGCTTTGAGCAGGGGGTTGGACAAGATGACCTCCTGAGGTCCCTTCCAACCCTGATATTCTATGATCCTATGGAGGTGTACTTCTCACTGAAGCTGTAGCACTGAGTCCGACTGTGGACAGCCCCAATGCTGGCATGAGCGCTGCTTCCATCAGCAGGAATTTCAACCTAGCCTCCCTATCCTTCGTCCTAGGCATGAACTCCCTGCAAACCTGGTGCTGGGCTTTCACATGTGCTTCCCCCGAGCACTTCAGGCAGCTATTCTGTAGGTAGCTCACTGACATAGGCCTGGAGCAAGATTAGAAGGACATGGCCTGTAACCCAGTGACCAGAACATACCTCAGTACTGTGGACAGAAAAAAAAAATGCAAATGGTGAGAACAACAAGAGAAAAAACTTTGTTATATATATATATAAAACACAGCTAAAACAACTAAAGACTAGACTAACTGTATGTATACACACACACAGACAGAGTTCCAATGACTATTGTGGCCGCTCAGGAGGAATTGAGGGGAGCTATGGGTGGCTCTGCACTTTATACCTGCATACACGGTCATGCAGCAGAAGTGGGAGCTTGAACCAGCTAGCAGGTGTTTCTAAGGGGAAAAGTTTCAGACAGCTGTGCACTACGAGCACCAACACCAGGAGTTGAATGCACATGTGCAATCACTCGAAGATGAACTAGTACATCTCATCCTCTCACACCTAGTTTTTATTCACAGATTGGAAGAGGAAAAGGAAGCTTTCCTGCTTTTTCAACTCCCAATTGATTTCTTAACGTTGAAAGAACTAGTCATTGAACTGAATCAGTTGAATTAATCCTAAATGAAAAATATATTCTCTCTCCGGTTGCAGAAGAAGCTACGGCTGTCAAAAAATTGGTTTAGTACTTCAACTAGCTCTGGTTCCAGGTGCTTAGCCAATGATTTCCATCAGTTCAGTGCTCTGACTTTCTTTAAAACTTGGCAGCAAACATGTACTGCTGAATATAATTTTTGTATTTAATTTGAATGATTTTACTAGATTATAATTTTAGGCCTTAACATAGGTTGTCATTTCAACCATAACTTTAAATAGGTTTATTTTTTTTAAATGAACCTCTATTTAATTTAAATTTTAAAAAATCCCATTAAAGAAAACATTGATTTTTATCCTCCCTGACTCCATCTAATTAATTTTCACAGCACCCCTGGGAGGTATTATTAAAAATGGGGAAACTGAGGCAGAGAAAGTAAGTGACTTCCCCAAACCGCAAGTTAGCGTAGCACTATTTCAGTAATGACTGAAGTTGGTTTCAGGGTGACATTTATTTAATGAAAGGCAAGAAATGAAGTAAAACATATCAGTGCTACTCTAATATCTGGTCTTGCTGTATTGTCTCACTCAGTCCCTGGTACTTGTTTTTGTCTATATCTAGGGCCGTACCAAATTCAGGGTCCATTTTGGTCAATTTCATGGTCATAGGATTTTAAAAATCGTAAATGTCATGATTTCAGCCATTTAAATCTGAAATTTCACGGTGTTGTAATTGTCGGGTCCTGACCCAAAAAGGGATTGTGGGGGGCTTGCAAGGTTATTGTCGGGGGGGTTGCGGTTCTGCTACCCTTACTTCTGTGCTGCTGCTGGCGGCGGCGCTGCCTTGGAAGCTGGGCAGCTGGAGAGCGGCGGCTGCTGGCCGGGAACCCAGCTCTGAAGGCAGAGCCGCCGCCAGCAGCAGCGCAGAAGTAAGGATGGCCTGGTAAGGTGTTGCCACCCTTAATTCTGCGCTGCTGCTAGCGGGGGCTGCCTTCAGAGCTGGGCGCCTGGCCAACAGCCGCTGCTCTCCGGCTGCCCAGCTCTGAAGGCAGTGCAGAAGTAAGGGTTGCAATACTGAGACCCCCCTAAAATAAGCTTGTGACCCACCTGCAACTCCCTTTTGGATCAGTACCCCCAGTTTGAGAAATGCTGGTCTCCACCGTGAAATCTGTATTGAACAAGGTAAAAGCATACAAAAGACCAGATTTCATGGGGGGAGACCAGATTTCATGGTCCATGACGCGTTTTTCATGGCCGTGAATTTGGTAGGGCCCTATCTATATCTGTGAAACAGGAAGTTAAGCTCTACATAGTGTCCTACAGGAGGTATAGCAACAGACCCATATTCTAAAGTATACTGTACAAACCAAGGAGGGGTGAAGTACTTCAAAAAACTGCAAACCACCCTGAGCTGAAGGTTTTTGAAGATCTGAAATGCTCATCAAACTCTTGATTTTTTTTTCTTTTTGCAATTGTTCCTACACTTCTTGGTTCACCATACAAGTGGGAGAGCTGAAATACTATGAGGCTTTTCTTCTGGTGGAAGCAGGAAGTAGTGGAAATCTCACAAGCAAACCTGTTCTTGTGAGATTTCCAGTCAAATTCTACAAACTCAAGTGATCAGTTTCATCCCTAACCCCAATGAAGTCAATGGGATTTCTATCATTGATTTCAAGACAAGGTCAGTAGACACCAAATGTTACTATCTGGTGGCAATTCAGTGGCCACATGAAATAAGTGTGGTGATCACAGTGCAGTTTTTAGTCGCCAGGTGTCCACGTAACAAAACCACCACCCCCACAGGGCACTAATTTGCAATTAACAATTTCATAGGAGAGGCTACAATTGTGTAGGGCCCAGAGATTATACTTTCCTACTCATGAAAGTGGTTCCATCATTCATGACTGAGGCACTATGGCAGGATGGTGTGGGGAAGTTTGCACGACTGTTACCCATGCTGCACCTGTTCTGTTGCTAGACAGAGGACTTTAATTTGTTAGTGGAGTTTAGTTTTGAAGAAAAGCTTTATGTAAGCTCGAAAGCTGGTCTCTCTCACCCACAGAAGTTGGTCCAATAAAAGATATCACCTCCCCCACCTTGTCTCCCTGTTCCATGTTAGTACACACACACGTATGGCTAGCTGTAGCCTGCTGTCAATTTTTATTGAACTCTCCAATTGACTTCAGTGGGAGTTCCTCACACGGAATGAAGGCAGAAACATGGTAATTTAGGGATTGCCTTCTCAGAGCAAACCAATGGTCCATTTAATTCAGTGTCCAGTGTCTGACCAGTATTTGGCCAGTATTAGAATCATAAAACTGGAAGGGACCCCCAGAGGTCATCTAGTCCAGTCCCCTGCATTCAAGACAGGACTAAGTATTATCTAGACCATCCCTGACAGGTGTTTGTCCAACCTGCTCTTAAAAATCCCCAATGATGGAGATTCCACAACCTCCCTAGGCAATTTATTCCAGTGCTTAACCACTCTGACCATTACGAAGATTTTCTAATGTCCAACCTAAACCGCCCTTACTGCAATTTAAGCCCATTGCTTCTTGTCCTATCCTCAGAGGTTAAGAAGAACAATTTTTCTCCCTCCTCCTTGTAACAACCTTTTATGTGCTTGAAAACTGTTATGTCCCCTCTCAGTCTTCTCTTCTCCAGACTAAACAAACCCAATTTTTTCAATCTTCCCTCATAGGTCATGTTTTCTAGACCTTTCATCATTTTTGTTGCTCTTCTCTGGACTTTCTCCAATTTGTCCACATCTTTCCTGAAAATGTGGCGCCCAGAACTGGACACAATACTCCAACTGAGGCCTAATCAGCGCGGAGTAGAGTGAAAGAATTACTTCTCGTGTCTTGCTTAGAATACTCCTGCTAATACATCCCAGAATGATGTTTGCTTTTTTTGCAACAGCGTTACACTGTTGACTCATATTTAGATTGTGATCCACTATGACCCCTGGATCCCTTTCCACAATACTCCTTCCTAGGCAGTCATTTCCCATTTTGTATGTGTGCAACTGATTGTTCCTTCCTAAGTGGAGTACTTTGCATTTGTCCTATTTACTTCAGACCATTTCTCCAGTTTGTCCATATCATTTTGAATTTTAATCCTATCCTCCAAAGCACTTGCAACCCCTCCCAGCTTGGTATCATCCGCAAACTTTACAAGTGTACTCTCTATGCCATTATCTAAATCGTTGATGAAGATATTGAGCGGAACCGGACCCAGAACCAATCCCTGCAGGACCCCACTCAGTATGCCCTTCCAGCATGACTGTGAACCACTGATAACTACTGTCTGGGAACAATTTTACAACCAGTTATGTACCTACCTTATAGTAGCTCCATCTAGGTTGTATTTCCCTCGTTTATTACATGCATGATGTCCCAATCTCTGATTGGGACTGCTAGGAGTTACTGCAACAAAAATTAATTAATTAATTAATACTCTACCATTTGTAAGGCCCTGTGGAATCCTTCCAGAAACAAGGCATGAAAATCTACATTTTTTAGTATTATATATATACACTAAATACTAATTGCCAAATGAGGAAAAGGACTACTTCTCTCTCTCTCATATATATATAAAGAGAGGTAGTCCTTTTCCTCATTTGGCAATTAGTTCATTGTGCTGTGGTTAATCTACCAATTTCCTATTAAAATCTCATCACAAACATTTTGCCTGCCATTCATCCATAAATAAATACTCCTGACCGGCTGTTTAAAGTCAGTAAATTCAAAGCATTTGTTTCAAGCATAGCTCTTCTCTTTTATTATCCAGTATTAAATTCAGCATAGCCATTGTCTTTAAAAATAGCAGTGGCTTTCAGTGCAAATGTGAATTTCCTGCTTATACCTCTTAAGGCTCCAAGCATCCATATTATCTTCAACACGGGGACATGTTTTCCCAGGCTCCGTTATTTTAAGATATTTTAAGACGTGGTTTACAATTTACATCATTTTTTCCAAACAAAATGTCCCATGGAAAGTCCCCAGCTGTGAAGGTTTCACAAATAAGCAATGAATTGGTATTTGGCACCAAACCTAACAGAATATTTTTAAAATTAAACTCCAAAGGAAAGGAAAACAGAAAAGTACTGGGGTTTAAAACAGAAATCAACTCATATTGTCTTCTTCCCATAGGCCTGCAATCCAGCTGCACAATTGGCTCCTTCCTTAAACAAAATACAATATATTTATTTGGTGATGCAGTTGTTTGTACAGAAGCGTCGCAGAACTTGTCACAGCCCATGACAGTATATTATGGGCCTGAGCCAAAGCCTGCTGAAGTCAACAGAAAGGCTCCCAGGGCCTGAAGCTATCAGGAAACTCCAATTGGGGCAGAACGCTCAAGCCCGTCGTCTCACCAACATGAGCGACAGCAAGCACATCACCCCTGTCGGCTTTCTACACTGGCTCCCCCTAGAATAGCAGAGTCACGTTTCAGGTCTCAGCCTGTATCCACAAGGCACTGCATGCCCTCCACCCAGAATATCTACAAGATCAACCAAAGCTTGGGGATAAAGACCATGGGCAGCAATGCCCATAGGAGCTAAGGACCATCACAAAGCTCACCCCCTTCCACTCCAAGTGCCGGACCCATTTCTTTAACCTGCCTTCTCTCACATATATACAGAGCAGTGTGTATATTTAAATAAACAAGCCTGCCAAAATAAAACCTCTGGTGGCCTGGCGCAAAATCTGAAACTGAGGCTCTCTACCCTTCTAAAGCAATTACCACTGAGGGGAGGCACTGCAGGGGAGCCATTGGAGAGCGAGCCTGCCCCATACTCACTCTGCAGCAGTGGCTTCTGTCCCATGGGGCTGGGCCTGGCTCCCCACTCCAGTCATTGCAATCTGCCACACAGGGTTGCGGCACTATTCAGGTTTGGCCCAGCCACCCTTCCACATAATGGAGGGGCAGCCAGGCCAAATCTGAGTGGCTCTGCTGTCCCGCGTACCAGGTCACACCACCACTCAGTTTGAGGGACTTCTCAAACAGGAGCTTGGGGCAAACTGCCCATTGCCCCTTCCCCCAGGTATCCTGTGAAAGGCATTCAGATATTACTGTGAAGAGAGTGGAATAAGAACCTATAATACAGAATAGAATAGAATACAATAGGTTTTAGATCAGGGGCTATGGATTTGATTGACCTTTCACTTACACCAGTGCAATCCCAATGGAGTAAATCTAGCATGAGATAAGAATCAGGCCCTATGTGAGCAAACCACAAGTATGCAAAACATTCACAACCCAAAAGGAAGACAGGCAAAATTACAAATGGCAAGGTTCATTGAGAGGTTTGTGAACTCGGTGTGGGAATGAACGTGGACCCAATTTTCAGGGAGCCTTGCCTGATTTAGGGTTGAAAGCAGGTGCATCAATACTTTGGGCTGTTTGCTTTGAGTTTTGAGGTTAGTTCTCATTTCATCTTATTGCAGAAATTGTATTTGTAGCACATCTCAACTCAGTGGGGTTAGCAGAAATTATAAGACAGACACTGCAAACAATACCAAGCGCTGAATTATTTCTCATGCCAGTAACAACTTAAGTGAAGAAACACTGTGGACTGTGAATAGGCAGTTCAGTGTGCATGTCCATTCAGTCTTGGGCCTTTCTGCCACCCGGACCAACACAGGGTACCATTACGGTGGAGGGGTTGTTTTTTGTGGGGGGGTGTTGTGGTGGTGATGTGGCCACTTATCCACTAGGCACTGGTCTGAACCCCCTTATCTTACACTGACCATCAAACAGCCAACAGAACAGCCGCCATATTTGTTTACTACCAACTCGGGCAGAATTAGAATTAGTGACTTAGATTCTGATTCAGCAAGACTTAAGAAGGACTCATCACGTGCTTAAAGTTACACACATGCTTACATGACCTTCGCAGTGACAAGCTTTGATGATCCTTACCATCCCCTTTGAGCCCATATTTCTGCAACTGTCAAAATAAATGACTGATGTCACACTAACCATATTTCTTTTCAACTCCCCATTTGTGAATAAGAAAACCCAACCCTGGATCTGGCACAGACTTCAAGGGATGTTCTGAAATTTTTCAAATCAGGCTGCGACAGAGACCATTAAAATGAAAGCTGCACTATGAAACCAAAGCTCACTAGGTGAGTCACCTGGAAACAGGAAATGTTTTCAAACTAGAGAAAAGGAGATGAAGAAATGGAATCAACCTACGCAGACATATAAGGAAATGTACGAGGAAATCGTACCACAGAAGCTCTATAATTAATACACTATCAGCATTCATCTCAAATTAGCACTACGTCATTGAAGGCTTTTATGAAAAAGAGCCTTGGATTTCCCCTAGAAATCTGAGAGCGGGGGCATATTGACCGAAACCTATTCTGTGTAATTAGCAGAGACATCTAAACCTCAGACATTAAAGAAGATAGAAGGTTCTGAAAGCAAACCCTGACATAACAATAAAGAGCCATACAATCTGAGAGAAATGGGTCAAGCTAGGCTACAAACATGCTACCCCATCTTGGGCTGTGAGTTTGTCAGATCTCATAGCTAACTACGGTTAGGCTGAGTCAATACTTAGAACCCAGGTGCTGTAGCAAGCTGTGTTTGTTAGCCAGTAGATAGCACTTTTCCCTCTGAGGATTTAATCCAGCATGACTATTTCAGTGCCTCTTGCAAGCAGCTGAGTTCACTCAGCAGCTCACAGGATTGGACCCAGAGTCTGAACTGAACCAATCCAATACCAAGATGTCAGTGGGCGCTGTTCTGCAGAAGTTGATGAGGTGTAAAGCCAAAGTGGTTGTTAAAGATTCCATGACAGTTATTGTAAAGGATGAGAAGCTGGGTGTTCCAGCCAAATCTCACCTCTGTTCATTAAAAGTCTGCCTCATACAGCTTCAGCTGGACGCAGTATTTATCCTCACATTCTGTTCAAAACTATTGCGTAGTGTTGCTGTGCAACAGAAAAGCTCGCAGCATTTCAGGGAGAAGTGAAGTGAAGCCTATATATCCCCTACCTTTGTCACAGAGCTGTTGTAAGACCTAATTAATGCTTATACATGGTTTTGAGATCAATGGATAATATTATAGAAGTGCAAAACCGCATCGTTATTAGCAAAGTGGGTTTTATTCTTTTGTTTTCTTTTATATATTGGACCAGATCCTCAGTTGCTGGAAATCGGCATAGGGCCTATGACTTCAGTGGAGCTGTGCTAATTTGTGCCAGCTGAGGATTTGGCCCATTATCTTTTAGTGCAGAACAGCATCAGCTGCGGACACTGGAATTCTAAAGGTTTTGTGTCGCACTAAAGTGCTCAATAAAGTACCTTCTGTTGTCTAACTAAACTGCCATTTCTAACTTCACCAGAACTAACAGAATGGAAACTATTGCAGGGGCGGCAAACCCACTAACCCATCATTCAGAAGGTAGTAAAGTTCAATTGGAAGGGGATCATTACAACACATTCTGTTACAAAGGTCTCTCAAAGCACTTCACAAAGCAAGGAGTTAAAAATTGCTAGGCCAATGACTGTAGGGTAAATCCTGCCAACTGCTTTGCAGCCATGGAGGGCCCCGTCACAGCAGAACTGGGGCAGTTCTGCCATGCAAGAGATGGGGCAGCAGTACTTCAGTCTGTACAGGAGGCAAGTACCTCCATGGGCTCTGGGACTCCACCATTGTGGAGGAAGGTTTCAGGGGCATTCCCCCTGCCTGTGGACAAGGAGGAGTGTAGCCAGAAAGCAGATCTACTGCCATGCCATGTCCTGAATGGGAGAATTTGTACCATCGTCACAGGAGCCCCACACACCAAACCTGTATATTCAGGTTTAACCAAGGATGCGCCCCTTGTAAGGAAATGGAGGAGACCTTGTGTGGTGAGCAATAAGTCATATACAAGCTTGGTGCTCAGAAGCCTTTTTGATAAAGAAGGGAAAATGCTTCTCTGCTGACTAGAGCCTCCTGCCTGTTATTATTGTACAGTGGCTATTGTTTATCCTACAGATTAAGATGTCACAGAATTCACAAGATATCTTACAATGCAGGCCTGATTATCAAACAATTAATAGCTACTTCTGCCACTGATCTCAAACATTGAGCACACAGTCCACTAAGGGAAATATTATTTTTCATAAGACTTTACACAACAGGATTAGGAATCAGTTGATGAAGCAAATAAATGTATTGATTTGATCACGTACAGAAACTTTTACATCAGTCCTAGAATTTACTTACTGTGAGATGTATGTAGTGTTCCAGGTATAAGGCCAATGAAGATTTCATAGTAAAAGAGACAAGCAACTATAAGGTCACATCTACACTACAAACATTGGTTGATGCAAGTTATGTCAGCATAAAGGCACTGCAGTTAGCATATCACTTGTGTGCGTGCACACTTGGCTCCTTGTGTCTGCACTGTGTGTACTCACCAGAAGTGCTTGAGTCGATCAACAGTGTGGTGCACCACGTTGGTATGCCCATGTGCAACCCTCCACAGTCCAGCATGCTGCCTTTTGCGAAGTTTTAGCAATGCATGGTGGGGCAGAAACAAGTCACGTAGGGGTGATTGGGAGCAATTTATGATGATTACACTGTGTATCACCAATCCCATGAGTTGTGTCACACTGTGGAGTGACAAGTGGGTGCTTTCAGAACTGCTAGGCACTCTGCAGCATATGTTATGAATGAATAAAGATGAATTATTTTCCAAATAGAAATTTTATTCAGTAACGTCAGTGCAAAGAAAACTCTGTGCCATTTAAAAGCAAATGCATTAAAAAACTCAATAAATTAATGGAATAGAACTTAAAAAGGGAAAGAACATGCATGTCCATTTTAGCTACACATACAGCAACTCTGGTTTTCACAGGTCAGTGTATGTTAAGTTGTGGCTGTCCTTAATGTCCGTTGGCGTGGAGTGATGGGGGTAGGGATGCGGCTCCTGATGCCATGTGGAATGTTGAGGGGACATGTAGGGAGATGCTGCAGTGACGTTTTCCATGGACAGCAAAGAGAGGCGAGTCTGGGCTCTTTGAACCTGTAGGTCCAAAAGAGTCTGCAGCTTCTGCGTTTACTGACACAGAAGGTCCATTCTGTCCTAGTGCATCTCCCTCTCCTTTTCCTGCTGGGACTCTCTCCTATCCACTCTTTCCTTCTCCAGGCTGTTTGCCATGTTTACCCTCCAGGCCCTTTGCTCACGATCTGGCGCAGCTCTGGCTTGCAGGATCTCACTGATCACGTCATCCCGAGTCCTCTGCTGTGTCAACCTTGGTACATTGACCGTGACTCAACACCACTCAGGGAGGTGGTATTACTATGTCAGCGTAATGGTGAGCTTACATTGGTGGGAGACATGCACTACTATGTTGATGTAAGGCAGCTTGTGTCAACCTAACTTTGTAGGGAAGACCAAGCCTCAGTGCCAATTTCCAGAGTTTAGGTAAATCTCAGGAACGGGACATCTATAACTCTTGATCATACGGTACATTCTATATAAAGGAAACAAAATCAGATATGCCTTTGAGTAATGGTCAAAAACACTGTAGCTTGCAATCATAACAGTGCAGTGCTCTGAGTGATTATCCTAAGATATGCTAGTATTGTTTTACAGGGCGTCTCATTTAAGGGTCATTGATTTTAAAACAAATGTTAACTGGGCCTTTTTTGCATTGAGCTCCTCAAGGTACCTTAGCTGGTAAGGAGAAAGTAAGCAAGAGTCTACTTTTGAGTCCCTATCACTCACCGCTAGGGTGACACCTCCTCCTGGCTGCTCTGGGGATTAGCTCCTTCCAGGTCTGATGCCCTCTTCCATCGTCTCTCTCTTGCCACGGCCCCACTCGCTTTCTGGGACTCTGTGCGCTTCCTCTTCACGACTCAATGCTCCAGCCAGGAGGTCACTTTACAGTCCTCCCCTAATGGGGTATCAAAGCCCTGCTGGATCAGCTGCCTTCATCCACTTGAGACAGTTTTCCAGTCCAAGGCCAGGTCCAGTGCCACATTCCTAGTGGCAGGTAAGGGAACCCAGCTTGACCATTACTTGGGGTTCCAGTCTAGGGAGCCAATGTCTAGCGACGAGGGTCTCCTTACACCCGGACCCTGTTGCTATTTCTCTGGACTCTTTCCTACTTCCTTTCTCTATCTTCTACCCTCCCCCCAGGTTTACCAGCCTAAATTACTTCCTCCCAAGAAGTAACTGCAGACAACCAAACTCTGTACCTCAGACACACCTCCCTCCTCCCAGGGAATAACTACAGACTACTTCCCCTGCAACCCTTCTCTGCTGCCAGCTTCCTGGCTTTACACTGGCCCCACCTATTCCTTCTCAGCTGGGCTCCATCATCAATCAGAGGTTGCTTAGGCCACCTAATTCCCCTGAGGTGTGGCCTATCTGGTTAATTGGCCCCTTCTCAACCTCATTAACCCTTTCACAGCCCCTCAGTTTATTTATCAACTGGGCAGTTTTTACCCTTAAATCTGCTCCTGTTCACATTTCATAACTGTCCAGACCTAGTCCATTTCTAATTGGCCTTTACCTTTTGGGTTTTATTTGGAGGAACTCATACTGCCTGATTCACCAGTGTGTTACTCCAACTTTACTCTGGTGTAACGCTATTAATTCTGAAAGAGTTACACTGAGTGAATCAGGAGTAACACACTGGTGAATAAGGATCATTTAATGAACAAGAAGCCCAATTAATCTTACTTCACAAGAAGTATTCAATGGGATTACTACATGACTGGATTTGGGACAGGGAAAATACATCACATATTTGTTTATTTAATACATTTCATTACATGGGCTCCACTGTACAAGGACTGACTTATCCTTCCAACCTCCCCCACCCTCCCTTTAATTCAGTGAAACATATAGCTTTGTCTTTCCAGAATCCCACAACACTCTGAGTAATGCAATTAATAGTCATATTTTATTTTTTATTTAATCAGCCTGCAGAGATATTCAGTTTACCTCACAAGAAGCCAATTTTTGTTTTAGATTCTAAACATCCTTTAACAATTAATTGTACTTGTGAGTCAGTCCCCTCTAGCTATAAATCACCCCCTGGCCGCCACACTGGAAAAAAGCTTTCATACTCTCTGGGTATGGCTGTGACAGAGTAGAAGACATGAAGTCAATTGAACACCTCTTCTGCTGTTATTTCTAAAGTTTTTCTCTTCAATGTGAATTTTAGTGCTGGTGAAAGGTGCTTGGTTGAGACTTTTAGAGACTGAAGTCCTCTCTCTAGCTACAGAGCAGGTTTCCTCTGCCATTGCAATGGAAGAATGACCACAGCACAAGCAAGTCTCAAACTGTTAAAGTTTATGACGGAAAATAATCTTTATGGAAATATTTTGTATGGAATGATATAGGGCCTGATCCAAAGTTCACTGAGTCAGTGAGTCTTTCCAATGATTTTAATGGGCTTTGGAACAGGCCCATAGTAAGCACTGCTCTGCAGTGTAAGAATCCAGTGCAGAAAGAGGAATGGGGTTGGAAAAACAAGAAATAAATATGGGACAAGGAGACAGTGTTCAGATCTGGATTATGTTGAAACTACCGTACAGGATTCAAGACTGAAGCCAAGTGAAGGCTAGAATTTCAGTACCAGATTTAGACTCAGTGATGCTGAAATCTCATGAGATTTCACTCGAAGTGGTGGAAATCTCACAAAATCACACATGCTCATGAGATTTAGCTACATCTGAACTAAAACAGAAAACAGAGACAAAGTTTAAGTGCCACGGCTAAATCTCCAGAAGAATTCATTGCTGGCTACAGCATTACAGCTCAGAAGTTGCTGGCTCCCAATACTTTGCTCATTAGACCACACCTCTCCGTATGGGCCAGATTTGGATACTCTTAGTCACATTAAGCAGCACCTTACCCCACAAGAAGCCCCATGGGATTACTTCTGGAGTAAGATACTACCCGATGTGAAGGATATCAGAATCTTGCCCTAAATTAGCAGTAGCGTACAGACAGCGATCTACAATCTATCTGCTTACCTAAATTCCTATACAGTGCCCATTGAGCGGTATTTGACACATGTACTCACCTCCCTCCATACGTGCAGCTCCTATTAGCATCCCTGAGATTGACACAGAAATATTTTTAAAGCTTGGTTATTTCTGTGTTGGGCGTTCGAATTTAATAACAATAATAACAATGTGAGATTGTCGAAAGAACAGGCTCACATGGAATAATTTAATCAAAGATTAATACTGCACTATACAGTATATAGACAGAAAACATATGTACCACTCTTTGGCTAAGGTGAAGAGCTGGCCCCTGTGTCCTCTCTCTGTAACTGGTGGGAATGCTGGCAGTATTCATTCCCTTCCTAGTGCCCAAAACCTCTTGTCTTTTATAGGGTGTGAGACAAAGAAATTCCTTTTTGGAGGGGAAAAATTACTTCCCCAGGATGTTTACTGTTTTTGACATCTCCTTTTACTTAATTACGTATGGAATCTCTTTTAGAGTTATCTTAGCTTACCTAATTGTTTATGGAATTTCTTGTATAGTATCTTAGTTTACATGATTGATAAGTTAAAGGAATTTCTAATTCAATTGTTGTTATGAAGAACACCTGCTGTAATAAGCACTTCTTAATGAGTTAAAACATCTTTCAATGGGTCATTATTTCTTAAAACACAGAAAACATCTGCAATAACAAATATCCCTTATCAATTATAGAACATAATTGGTTTATGAGCACCCCCTTGTCAATTACCCAGTCTTGTTTATTATAACATATTTCTGTAGGTTCCCTTCATGAGTTTTGAGGGGTCTCTTTCCTGGATATCTGGGCTATATTAGTAAGGTCATAAGAATATAAGAACATAAGAATGGCCATACTGGGTCAGACCAATGGTCCATCTATCCCAGTATCCTGTCTTCTGACAGTGGCCAATGACAGGTGCTTCAGAGGGAATTAACAAAACAGGCAATCATCAAGTGAGCCATCCTCTGTTGTCCATTCCCAGCTTCTGGCAATCAGACGCTAGGAACACCCAGAGCAGTGGGTTGCATCCCTGACCATCTTGGCTAATAGCCATTGATGGACCTATCCTCCAGGAATTTATCTAATTCTTTTTTGATTCCAGTTATATTTTTGACCTTCAAACATCCCCTAGCAATGAGTTCCACAGGTTGACTGTGCATTGTGGGAAGAAGTACTTCCTTTGGTTTGTTTTAAACCTGCTGGCTATTAATTTCATTGGGTGACACCTGGTTCTTGTGCTATATGAAGGAATAACACTTTCTTATTCACTTTCTCCACACCAGTCATGATTTTATAGACTTCTATCATATCCCCCTTTAGTCATCTCTTTTCCAAGCTGAAAAGTGTCAGTCTTTTCAATCTCTCCTAATATGGAAGCTGTTCCATACCCCTAACCATTTTTGTTGCCTTTCTCTGTACCTTTTCCAATTCTAATATATATTTTTTTTGAGATGAGGCAACCAGGACTGCACACAGTAGTCAAGGTGCGGACGTACCAGGTATTTATATAGTGGTATAATGATATTTACAACAAATCATGTTCATTTATGTGTCTGATAGTTCTGTTCTTTACTATAGCTTCAACCAATTTGCCTGATACTGAAGTTAGGCTTACTGGCCTATAATTACCAGGATCACCTCTGGAGGCTTTTTAAAAAATTGGCGTCCCATTGCTGTCCTCCAGTCACCTGCTATAGAAGCTGATTTAACTGATAGTTCTGCAATTTCATATTTGAGTTCCCTCAGAACTCTTGGGTGAATGCCACCTGGTCCTGGCGACTTACTACTGTTTAATTTATCAATTTGTTCCAAAACCTCCTCTATTGACACCTCAATCTGGGACAGTTCCTCAGAATTGTCACTTAAAAAGAATGGCTCCTGTGTGGGAATCCCCATCACATCCTCTGCAGTGAAGACTGATGCAAAGAATTGATTTAGCTTCTATGCAATGACCTGGTCTTCCTTGAGTGCTCTGTTAGCATCCCAAATTGTCCAGCAGCCCCACTGATTGTTTGGCCAGCTTCTGCTTCTGATGTGCTTTAAAAAAACTGTGATTAGTTTTTGTGTCTTTTGCTAGGTACTCTTCACACTCTTTTTTGTCCTGCCTAATTATATTTTTACACTTGACTTGCTGCAGTTTATGCTCCTGTCTATTTTCCTCATGCCTTTTTGCCTCTAAGCACTGGTTTTATTTTGTTGTTTAGCCATGGTGGCACATTTTTGGTCCTCTTACTTTGTTTTTTAATTTGGGGTATACATTTAATTTGAGCCTCTATTATGGTGCTTTTCTAAAGTTTCCATGCGGCTTGCAGGCATTTCACACATGTGACTGTACCTTTTAATTTCTGGGGTAAAAGGCAGGGTAAAAGATTACAGACATTCCATTAGTGAGTTGATTTTCCCTTCACTCACTACATTCAATTGAAGGACAATTAGCTTTTCAGTTTCAATAGGTACAGGGCACTAAATATATTGCTACACAATATAAAAATGATTTTTGGTTAGCATATAAAAGAATTATGAGAGTTTAAAATAGTAAATATTAACTTTTTATTATTTTTGTAACATCTGTTTACCATTCTTTCTATTCATATGATGAAATCTGCTGGTGATAGTTCAAGAAACCTCTGTTTTAGTGACCAAACTTGTAAAGGACTTGCCTATGTTTAGTAAAGGGACCATAAGGTACAATACTTCACACAAACAACACAGTGTTGCCAAAAGAATTATGCATTTGCTTTTTGTGCCAGGAATTGCATTCTCCAAATGTGATGGCTATAGGATGCCCATTACAATCAGTGGATGCATTAAACTGCTGGCACCAAGCAGTTAAAACAGTTAATCATTTTTCTGGTTTGCCAAGATCTTGGTTAAAAGTTTGTTCAGAGATCTCCCCAGTCCACCTCCTTTAATTACAATCTGGCTGATTCTCAGCCTCATTCTAGTTAAAAGAAACTGCAGCTGTGACCTGAAAATCATGTTATGTTTTTTTTATTATTTTTCATAAGCATTTGCTATTCCATAGGAAGTGTGTGAAACTGATTGTTACTGGACAAGTTTCAATTCTGCAGAAAGAGGCACTAAAAAAACCAATAAATCTCTTATTAAAAGTGTTAAATCTGAGCAAACTACTGGAATCAGTTTCCTTCTCTGAGATGTTTCAGAGTAGCAGCCGTGTTAGTCTGTATCCGCAAAAAGAAAAGGAGGACTTGTGACACCTTAGAGACTAACAAATTTATTTGATTATCTTGTCGTGATAATCAAGGTGGGCCATTTCCAGCAGCTGACAAGAACGTGTGAGGAACAGTGGGGGTTGGGGGGGGGAATAAACATGGGGAAATAGTTTTACTTTGTGTAATGACACATCCACTCCCAGTCTTTATTCAAGCCTAAGTTACTTGTATCCAGTGTGCAAATTAATTCCAATTCAGCAGTCTCTCGTTGGAGTCTGTTTTTGAAGTTTTTTTGTTGAAGAATTGCCACTTTTAGGTCTGTAATCGAGTGACCAAAGAGGTTGAAGTGTTCTCTGACTGGTTTTTGAATGTTATAATTCTTGACGTCTGATTTGTGTCCATTTATTCTTTTATGTAGAGACTGTCCGGTTTGGCCAATGTACATGGCAGAGGGGCATTGCTGGCACATGATGGCATATATTACATTGGTAGATGTGCAGGTGAATGAGCCTCTGATAGTGTGGCTGATGTGATTAGGCCCTATGACGGTGTCTCCTGAATAGATATGTGGACACAGTTGGCAATGGGCTTTGTTGCAAGGATAGGTTTCTGGGTTAGTGGTTTTGTTGTGTGGTATGTGGTTGCTGGTGAATATTTGCTTCAGGTTGGGGGGCTGTCTGTAGGCAAGGACTGGCCTGTCTCCCAAGATTTGTGAGAGTGTTGGGTCATCCTTCAGGATAGGTTGTAGATCCTTAATAATGCGTTGGAGGGGTTTTAGTTGGGGGCTGAAGGTGATGGCTAGTGGCGTTCTGTTATTTTCTTTGTTAGGCCTGTCCTGTAGTAGGTGACTTCTGGGAACTCTTCTGGCTCTGTCAATCTGTTTCTTCACTTCAGCAGGTTGGTATTGTAGTTCTAAGAACCCTTGATAGAGATCTTGTAGGTGTTGTCTCTGTCTGAGGGGTTGGAGCAAATGCGGTTGTATCATAGAGCTTGGCTATAGACAATGGATCATGTGGTGCGGTGTGATCTGGATGAAATCTGGAGGCACGTAGGTAGGCATAGCGGTCAGTAGGTTTCCGGTATAGGCTGGTGTTTATGTGACCATCGCTTATTAGCACCGTAGTGTCCAGGAAGTGGATCTCTTGTGTGGACTGGTCCAAGCTGAGGTTGATGGTGGGATGGAAATTGCTGAAATCATGGTGGAATTCCTCAAGGGCTTCTTTTCCATGGGTCCAGATGATGAAGATGGCATCAATGTAGCGCAAGCAGAGTAGGGGCATTAAGGGACGAGAACTGAGGAAGCATTGTTCTAAGTCAGCAATAAAAATGTTGGCATACTGTGGGGCCATGCGGGTACCCATAGCAGTGTCGCTGATTTGAAGGTATACATTGTCCCCAAATGTGAAATAGTTATGAGTGAGGACAAAGTCACAAAGTTCAGCCCCCAGGTTTGCCGTGACATTATCAGGGTTACTGTTCCTGATGGCTTGTAGTCCATCTTTGTGTGGAACGTTGGTGTAGAGGGCTTCTACATCCATAGTGGCTACACAAATCAGACATCAAGAATTATAACATTCAAAAACCAGTCAGAGAACACTTCAATCTCTTTGGTCACTCGATTGCAGACCTAAAAGTGGCAATTCTTCAACAAAAAAACTTCAAAAACAGACTCCAACAAGAGACTGCTGAATTGGAATTAATTTGCACACTGGATACAATTAACTTAGGCTTGAATAAAGACTGGGAGTGGATGTGTCATTACACAAAGAAAAACTATTTCCCCATGTTTATTCCCCCCCCCCCCAACCCCCACTGTTCCTCACACGTTCTTGTCAGCTAATGGAAATGGCACACCTTGATTATCACTACAAGAGGTTTTTCCCCCCCGCTCTCTGCTGGTAATAGCTCACCTTACCTGATCACTATTGTTACAGTGTGTATGGTAACAACCATTGTTTCATGTTCTCTATGTATATAAATCTCCCCACTGTATTTTCCACCTCATGCATCCGATGAAGTGAGCTGTAGCTCACGAAAGCTTATGCTCAAATAAATTTGTTAGTCTCTAAGGTGCCACAAGTACTCCTTTTCTTCTCTGAGATGTGTCCTCATACATCTCCTCATAGCTTCTTAGCCAAAGTCTTTGTTAGCTAAATACAAAGTTTCTTCAGGAAGTTCAACCCCTCAAATCTTTCTCTTGCTGGCAGCCTGGACCCTGGTCATTTTGGGACATAGGATGATCAAGGATTGTCAATCACTGAGATATAGGGAACCTGTTTGCTTCTCTTTCAACCAATCTGGAACATGTAGTGCCAGGCTCCTTTTTGACTTCTACCTAATGAATTCTGGATTTATTTTTATTTTAATTTGTAAATAGCAATCTGTTACATGTTTTCTATTTGATAATGACACAAACCATGAAGAATCTCTCTTCCCATGTAACAGACTGTAACTGTGCTCATAATAAGATACTATAAAGTAGCCATGACTAGATGTGCACAGTGGAGGGAGATGGCCACTAGCCCCACCCAAGACATAGTGGTAGAGGGTTGTGCTAAAGGGCTCATGTTTTGTCCTCAGTGAGGAGTTGTGCTGTCTTTATGTAGGCACTACAGGTGTCTGTCACTTATAGAATCCTATAATAATCTACTTGGAAACACAACTCAGGGGTATTTGACACAGGGCCTGTTGCAGGGAGATGAATTGAGAGTCAGGAGCATACAAAACCAGAACACTTTGTCAGTTGATTTCAAGAAAACTAACCAACGTGATTCAGTTTCTCACCATTCTCAAGCACTCTTTTGCAATGTGACTTTGAGAAGTGTCACTTCTGCTCATTTACTGGAAATGTAATATCCTCGATTTTGCCTGGCCAATTCAAAATTGCACAATCAATATTGGCAGAGTTTGGGATCGCCAGCCATAAAGCAGGATCTGATGTATCCATTTGTGGTGTGCAATTTTTCTCACTGCTGTTTCTGTCATCATGCAAAGCTAATTCTTCTTTATTGTTTCTCTCCTTTTCAGGTAAACCAGATTTTTCTTTGTCATTACTCTCCTTTTCATGTGAGCCATATTCTTCTTTATCATCACCCTCTTGTACACCACCGGGAAAACTGAACGATTCTCCATCACTTTCCTCACATTTCCATTCCTTATCTTCGGCTATATTTGCTAATTCCTTAGTAATAGGACTTCCATCATTTACGCTTTGTTCCCCAATTTCTTTTATATTGTTGCGTAGAGGTTCGAGAGATATCTCTGGTGTCTCATTATATATGTCCTTTATTAGTCACTACTTACACTCTTCAAGTCTTAAAACACAAGTAGACTTTAACCATTACACAATAAAACAAGGTTAACAATATTCCAACTGGGCTGTCACTTCACTTCAGCTCGTCCTTATCTCTCACTGACTGACTGGTGATGCCCCGCACCTTATATACCTCAAGGGCATGGCTGATAACATTCTAGGACGTTTGAGGAAAATGTAGTTCTCAGGAAGTCTGGAAGGTTCCATGAGATTCTACAAAGGTCCAGAACATTCTAGGAGCTAGTGAAAAATGAATCCACATACAGAATACCTGAAACATGTTACTTCGAACATTCTATTTTCCCTTTTGTCGCTAACAACAAAAACAGCACCCCGAGACTGGCGCCCCCCCCAAAGCCCAGTACCCCAGGTGGTCATCTGGGTCACCTGTCCCTAAATCTGGCCCTGGCTGAGGGCGACTTTTATGCATAGTGTTATGTGTTGTTGATTTTTTGTTTGTTTTATCTTGCAATGTTAATAGTAGTCTTTGCAGGTTTCATTTAACTGGGGGCTCAGCTTCCCCACATCAAGAACAGCAGATGCTTTAAGAATTAATTTTTTTGGTAAATGATTTCACTGGGCAAATTATGAATCCTCCTACCTGGCATTGCACACACATGCTGTTTTGAAGAAGGAGGGCAGAGGAAGGTGAGCTGCAGTCTTTTATTCTTCCACCCTCCCAGGCAAGATGAATAGTTAATTCAACCCTGAATCAGAGTCACCACATGATCATTTGAAATTTCTCATTCGGGATTATTTCCCCTTCTTTCCCCAAATACTTTGCCTCACATAAAAAAAACACAGAATCAGAGAAGTTATGGTACATGGTTCTTCCAAGGTTAAAATAAATTTTCAAGAAATCAATGTAAGGTTATTTTCAAGGTGGTGGCACGTCTGCATGTGTGTGACATTAGCAACAGAGAATGGTGGGGTATTATAGCAACAGGCATCATCCGATGACTTCAGAAATGGAATTGCGTGACATCAGAATGAGAGTTTGGGAGCAGTTTCTTCAGTTGAGAGTTTGGTTTTCAAGAAAATTAGCAGTGTTTTTGCTGGGATGAGCCTGTAGGAGGATTTGTAGGTCTAAAGCTGCTGTATGTATGAAGTGCTGACAATCCTAGTCTCTCGCTGGCTGCATCTACACCTGTGCTTTTATTAGTAATGTTTCATCCCTGTTATTATGTCGCTGGAATAACAGCCATCAGCTCAGGTGAGACTCACCACTCCACTTTAATTCTGTAAAGGTGAATTCAGCAAGGAGATACATTCCATGTTCCAGACAGAAGTAGAGGTGAGGAGGAGGGAAGATGGGATGTATTAATAGTTAATTCCCTCTAAACGTCACTAAAGAATAAGGCCTGCAACACTAGCTCATATTGACTGTGATGCTTCCATAGAGCACCCCTCTACCTCCCTCCCCTCCCCGTCGACTCCTTCCAGGCCAGAGAGCTACGGAACGGGGAAGGACACTTGAATATGGATCTTTTGTTTCAATGCAGAGCACCACTACAATGAGTTGAGCTGGCTGCCTCAGGACACAATGTGTCTTACGAGGCACCCACATATGTTTCCACAGCAGGTTAACACTTGCAGTAAGATAGAACTTCATCCGGAAGTATCACTATTTTCCGTTACTCTCACAGATGTTTGCTTGTTCAACTGACTGGCCTGTCGGCTCAGATGCAGCAAATGCAACTCAGGCTAAGGTCAGAGGGATTTTTCTATTCACAGTTTAACTCATTGTAATAAGACAACTTTCCTGCCACTTCCTGGGTGTCAGGAGGCAGAACTGACAGGGGCCCCAGTGACACTTGGATGGTAACAGACGTTCCTGGGGACTTGAATACTAGCCCATGCAGTGCTTATCCTTGTTCCTCATAGAGTCCTGGTTCAACAAAAGAGCCTTCTTACAAATTCGCTCATAAACTGTCAGTCATGAAAAATTCTGTTCCTTCTGTCCCTCAAAACTACTTCCCCCCAAGCCCGAACAAGCTGAAAGAAACACAAAGACAAACACATCCAACCAGGTGGGACTTAGCTTTCATGCATTCTTCCTCCAAAGTTCACACCTGACTCTGTCATTTCAGTGCTGAGTCAAGTGCTTGGGTCCCATGTTGAATTCACTAGGGTTCAGTTCTCAACTTGGGGGAACTTGGGATTTCACTCACTATTGCCCTGCTCCTTGGTTAGATCTTCACACAAATCCAAAGCGGGTAAAAATTACTACCATTCTAATCTGGCAGCATTTTACACCTATGTTACACTGGTGTAAATGACTGAACAAGATACAGGCCCACAGTGAATTAAGCCTTTATTTTCCTTTGAAGGATTAAATTGTGACAAAATTGGAAGCTCAGTTAATCTCCAGGGCAAAAAGTGCCAATGATACAAACTACTGCAGGTCTACTTTCTGATCCCATGTGTGGGCTGAGTGAGTGTTTCAAATGAATAAAAGCTACTTTCAGAAAATTAGCTTTACATATTAAGTTTGAGGAAAAGCTTTTCATGGTGAGAAATTTACAGTCTTTTAAAAAACCTTCATGCTGACATTTAATTAATATTATTAAAGTTGGCTTTTCTTCAGAGTTTGCTTCTGGTGGAATGTAGGGTTCCTTTACAGAACATGATTATCCCATGATTCCTTAAAAGGATCATAGTACAGGCCCACAGTGGTACACAGTACCAGTACAGGCTTAATTCTCTGTGGGCCTGTCATAGTGTAGACCCCACAAGAGAGTATTTAAAGCCAGGACTGCCTGCAGTCTAATCAGCAGGATAGCTTCCATCCTGGAAACAATCATCTCCAAGATCAGCCCATAGTAGATCCCAGTAGAGCGAAGAGAAGAAAAGAGAAGAAAAAGAAAGAAAGAAAGAAAGAAAGAAAGAAAGAAAGAAAGAAAGAAAGAAAGGTTGACAAATATGCAACAGCAATAAGTAATACCTGGGTTTGCTAACAAAGTTGCTAATAATAATTCACACCACTGCACAAAAGAGCATATTACTTGGGCTGTTCAGTTACTGGGTGGCCTGGTGACAGTTCAGAAAAATGGTGCAAAACACTACAAACTCAGTAGTGAAGAGCAGTGATGTGAAGAACTCCTCAGCAGCTTGTGACATTAAATGTGTTCTTCCAGAAGGAGAAAACAAAACTTCTTGTAAAAAAGAGGGTTTCTACATGTATTAAAACAGCTGTAGTGGAGAAAACAATCCACGTACCATTCAGAAATTAAGATCCATCCTTGACCAACATGAAGTGCTTGAAAGATCAGAGTCAGATACTGATTGCCAATTGTCTGCAGCAACCTTAACCAATTTGGACAAAGATTTTGATTACAGCTCTACGACCAGCTATGTGTACCTCCCTCAAAGTCATGGGGGAGAGGAGAGGCTGGGGAGAAGAAAATTAGGAAGAAGGAGAATGTTACAACATCAATAAGAAAGTCAGGAGACCTCTAAAAGACCTTAATAGCACACAAGCCAAATTTGTTGGATCTCTAGTGTCTCCAGCAGAACCTGACACGGGAAGAAGACTCTGATCCATTACCTGCTGCTTTAAAACAGTTCTAGCCCAATGGTTAAATTTAGATTTTAAAATAGATGCAGAAATAAAACAACATGGGACTAACTTCAATGACCTCCACAAAGTGGGAAGCTGCTTGAATTAAGCCAAGGACAGTCTCTTTGGTCATTAAATTCTCACGTGTACAGCAATGTTGCAGGTCAAGCAGCAGACAGATTCAAATGATTGTACAGTTCTCCTGTGGCATATGTATTCCCAGCTTATTGCTCCTGCCAGCCTTTGTAAAAACCTATTGGTCAAAGAAAGGACACCACTAACAAGTATCAGGACTTGCTCTGTGAATCACTGTTTCAGCGGGATTCTCTGCAGCATTTCATAGGCACCCAAGCATCTTCAGAAAAGAAAGTAGTGAAAAGGCAAAGCATCCTGTGCAATGGTATTTATGTACCAAAGGGCTGGAGAGAGGGGAAGATGGTCAGTTACATGAAGAGCACTTACCTGCTGACTGAGATTCTTGGAGCACCTTGATGTCACAGCCACCCTAAATTAAAAAAAAAAAAAAGTTCACCAAAATGCAAACAGAGCAGGGGAACACATGTCCAGTGCTTGTAAGCCCTATAAGGATGCTCTAGCTAACACTGGTTAGGTTGGATGTGAAATAAAAATACATTCACGACATATATAATATATATTTTTATTATATCTCCTCTCCCAAATCCCTCTTGTTGTTTGACTTGGGGGCGCAGGGAGAGAAACTGAACTAACAAGCTGTGTGCCTCTCTTCACCCAGATCACTTTCTCGAATGTTGTATCCTGTCCCCAATTCTTTTATCCATACTTTTAAGAGCATAAGCTCTTAAGAACGGGACTTCCTTTAAGAAACCAAGCCAGAGGGGTCCTGATCATCACTGGGGCTCCAGAAACTACTGCAATATAGACAAATAGGAAAAATAATAATAATAATAATGGGATTGATCATGATCTAAACCAAAAAAAATTGGTCGGAGACTTTGCAGCAAAGAAAGGTACTTCAGGAATAATCAGAAGACTCCAGGGGATGTGCAGATATCTGAGACAATTCATATCCGGTCTTGTACAAGTGAGGCAACCATTCAGAGAGATAATGATTCCAACCAATATGGCATTATAGGTGCCAACGTGCAGATGCTCTAGTGGTGGAATCTGCGTTATATGGCCCGGGGTAGTCCTTAAGCGATGTTGAAAATAGAGTGTGTCAATAAGTTCCTTAGTTCCCTGTGGCATAACAGAAGCAGAGTAGCAGTAAGTGTATATTGGCGGTGGGGAGAAGTGCTTGACTTGTACCAACATGGCTAACTTTATTGCAGGGGCATAGGCGTCACTATGAAAATGGAGAAGTATCGGTTGGCCCTTCTTTGATAGAAATGGTGGGATGAAGTTCTGCCTAAAAAAATTAAAAGTTTTCATCTTAGGCACTTGCATTTTTCCTACTGCAGTACTATTTTTGCCAAAAAAGATGCTATCAACAGCTATTGCCCTTACAAAGGAAAAAGAGGACCTTGAAAAATGAGTCCCAGGGCATGCTGACTCTTACAGAGATTATCCCACAATCCACCACCCTATTGCAACTGGTAATGGTTATTCAAAATGCAGACAATAGCAACTTGTGAATCCCCCGATCCCAGACCTTACAAAAGAGGCTGGGAACATAAGACAGAACTCTCTGTGTGTCTGATCTTTTATGGGGAGGAATATAACCATGGCAGAACATCTGCAGATGACACACCAAAAAGCAATTTTTTCTAGCAACGTTTCTAGTGAAAAGTTACAAAGGATTCCGGTGCATTTGGAAGTTCAGTACCTGGAGTCTTCACCTCATCCAGAATAAAAAATTGAATTCAAAAAGAGCAATCAGATTTGAGGAAGACATGTTCAATAAGTAATGAGCTTCCATTTTTTCTGAGACAAACAAAAAAAAATGGTCACAGACTTTCCAGCAAACTTTCCAGTAATATTTCAGGATAAAAAGGCTCCAGGAAATGTGTGTGTATTTGAGAAAACTCATACCCAACCTCGTACAAGTTACACAGCCACTCAGAAAGCTAATGACTCCACATATGTTGCCACAATAGTGTGATGAGGTGACAAGGAGATGGTAGTGTCAAATTCCACATTGTATGGCCTGTGGACAGTTCTCATGCAATTTCATCAAGAAAGAGAGAGAGAGAGAGAAAACTAGTTTCATAAGGGACCCCAGTATAGAAAGGACTGTAATACCTGGGTTCTTCATTTGATCTTGAATAAAAAAATAGATTCACAAGGGAAAAATCAGATATGAGAAACATGACCAGTGCTCCTAATTTGATTGAATCTGATCTAGGCAAGAATAAAATGGTTACAGACTTTCCAGCAAACCAAGAAAATTCAGGAGTAACTAGAAGACTCCAGGAGAAGAGCAAATAGGTCATGCAAATTCATCCTACACCCTTGTACATGCTACTCAGCCTCTCAGAGAGCTAATGACTCCCCTATTCTGCTGTAGTATGATGTTATGGCACAGGAGACGGCAGTGGCAGATGTCTCATTGTATGGTTTTGGGGCAGTTCTTCAGCAACGTTAACAAAAAAGAGAGAGGAGAATCATGTTGCAATCATTTCCTGATGCCTAACAGAAGCAGAGAAGCAGTATTTGTATACTGTGGGGGAAAGTCTGCGCAGGAATGTCAACATGTGTCAAGGTTTCTTCCCCATTCTGAACGCTAGGGTACAGATGTGGGGACCTGAATGAAAAACCTCCTAAGCTTATCTTTACCAGCTTAGGTCAAAACTTCCCCAAGGTACAAAATATTCCACCCTTTGTCCTTGGATTGGCCGCTACCACCACCAAACAAATACTGGTTACTGGGGAAGAGCTGTTTGGAAATGTCTTTCCCCCCAAAATACTTCCCAAAACCTTGCACCCCACTTCCTGGACAAGGTTTGGTAAAAGCCTCACCAATTTGCCTAGGTGACTACAGACCCAGACCCTTGGATCTTAAGAACAATGAACAATCCTCCCAACACTTGCACCCCCCCTTTCCTGGGAAATGTTGGATAAAAAGCCTCACCAATTTGCATAGGTGACCACAGACCCAAACCCTTGGATCTGAGAACAATGAAAAAGCATTCAGTTTTCTTACAAGAAGACTTTTAATAGAAATAGAAGTAAATAGAAGTAAAGAAATCACCTCTGTAAAATCAGGATGGTAGATACCTTACAGGGTAATTAGATTCAAAACATAGAGAACCCCTCTAGGCAAAAACTTGAGTTACAAAAAAGATGCACAGACAGAAATAGTTATTCTATTCAGCACAATTCTTTTCTCAGCCATTTAAAGAAATCATAATCTAACACGTACCTAACTAGATTACTTACTAAAAGTTCTAAGACTCCATTCCTGGTCTATCCCCAGCAGAAACAGCATATAGACAGACAGAGACCCTTTGTTTCTCTCCCTCCTCCCAGCTTTTGAAAGTATCTTGTCTCCTCATTGGTCATTTTGGTCAGGTGCCAGCGAGGTTACCTTTAGCTTCTTAACCTTTTACAGGTGAGAGGAGCTTTCCCCTGGCCAGGAGGGATTTCAAAGGGGTTTACCCTTCCCTTTATATTTATGACAACATGTTTAGCTTTTCTGGTTGGGTATGGAGTCCACTATCACATAAGAGCAGAAGCCTTGGTTGGTCCTTCTTGGATCAAGCTTTCTGGATACATTTTCCAAAAAAGCCCAGGTTTCTCCTTCGTCACATTTACTGTACCTACAAAAATATTACATGCACCAAAAATGATACTGGCAAAAGCAATTTCCCTTTGTAGAGCTCCACTTAACACACCCTTTGTCAGAAGGAGGAGCAGGAGGATGTGAAAAAGAGTCAAGGGGAATTTTCACGGTACAGAGAATATTTGAAAACCCATCAACAGTTAGTCATGTCGCAAACTTTGTGAGCTGAGGTGGTACTGAAAAGTCACAGAGGGAACTAGTGCATAAATAAGTGCCTTTAAACAGCCTTTCAATCAGTGTGGGGAGTGGTGTCAAGCCACAACCAAGAATAATGGAAAAGTCCAAAATATGCCAAATACTGCAGACTTAACTACCAGAAGCATTGATGTCTAACAGAAAGATGCACAAACAAAACAGCAACAAAGAACCAACTACAATGTCATCCACAGAGGTAAACAGTTGCCTGAAAAACAGAGAAAGACATTTTCAACAGCTAATTCTCATGTAAAAAGCCATGGTTACCGGCCAAGCAGAAGTCCCAGCATCTCAATGGGGTGGACAAAGTAGAAACCTTCCAAGTCTAAATACACAAAACAGATAAAAGGTAGGAGGGGAAACAAAAACTGGAAGTGACTTGCTCATGGTCACAGAAGTTAGTGTCAAAGCTAGGACTAGAACCCAGGTCTCCTCGCTCCCACTCCAATACCCTAGTCGTTAGATTTTCCTGAACTGAGAAGTCTACATCCGTTATCTTTGTCACAATCTACAATACGGTACTAGTAACGGATATCGGGAGATGTTTGTTATGTTATCATTTAATTTCTTAATTTCTGCTTTGTTATTTGATATTCCAAGGGTTGTTCTGTTTGTTTTTAATGTATGCTCCTTTTGACAAGTATGGAGCAAGGATATTATTAGCTTAAAACACTAGAACTTCATGATTAATGCACAAACTGAGTGTACAGTGGCAACATGTGTTAACCAACAGTTTATACAAGCTGTAAGGATATCACTTCAGTAAAAAGTTACACTGTGAGAAAAGAGTTCAATAAAGTTCCCTAATTGAGATTCTGCCCTGCACCATGTCCATTTCTTTACAGTATCCAACTGCAAGTGTCCCGAGGGTGTGAACACTAAGCAGGGATGAATGGTACAAAGAGACTGAATGAGGAGTGATGGAATCCAGCAAGAGAACATTTAGGATAAAGAACAGGGAAACATTTTAAAGGGGGGGGCCTATTAGAGCGAGGAAGAGTCCCCCACCAGGGATTCCAGGGGTTCAGTCATTATAACAGACTGGACAAAAAACCATTAGAATTGTAGTGAAGGGATAATCCCGGCCACCTAATACCTCTTTTATTAGCCTACTGCTGTATGAGGGAAAACAGTTTTCAGTTTGGGTGGTTTTTTTCCTGTGTGTTCCCGAATTAAACTGCTGGCAATGAGGCCAGCTGAAAATATTCCCTGACTATCGCCCCAGCTGTGTGTACTTTGTGATGAGGTGGGGAGCCATAATAATTTCTCACATGCATACGACACTTTTTCCATACACATTCCCCAAACTGCACATAGGGAGAACCCTTTCCCTCGTAAGCCCCTGGGGTGACTGGGCAGGACCTAGGAATGCAAACTGCACAGAGCCTGCTGCATCATAGTGGGAGAGAGGAAATTTAGGCCAGTGACACCCAGGCAAACCCCTCCCCCACTGACTGTAACTTTGGGATAGTTAACTATCAATGCCATGATTTTATGGTCTCATCTGCAAACAAACTGTTCCTGAACATGCTGGGAATTGTTGTTTTTCAGAGGGAAATGACAGGGTGAGAAGGTGGCCTCTCTGGTGTGTTACAGCATCAGATGGGGGAAACAGGTCATTTGGTCCAGAGGAGTATGGATGAAAATAAGAACTTAAGAACGGCCATACTGGGTCAGACCAAAGGTCCATCAAGCCCAGTATCCGGTCCTCTAACAGTGGTCAATGGCAGGTGCCCCAAAGGGAATGAACAAACATGTTATCATCAAGTGATCCATGCCCTGTCACCCAATCCCAGCTTCTGGCAAATAGAGGCTAGGGAAAACATTCCTGCCCATCCTGGCTAATAGCCATTGATAGACCTATCTTCCATGAACCTATCTAGCTCCCTTTTGAACCCCATTATAGTACTGGCCTTCACAACACCCTCTGGCAAGGAATTCCAGAGGTTGACAGTGCGTTACGTGAAAAAATACTTTCTTGTGTTTGTTTTAAATCTGCTACCTATTAATTTCATTTGGTGGCCCCTTGTTCTTGTATTATGAGAAGGAGTAAATAACACTTCCTTATTTACTTTCTCTATATCACTCATGATTTTATAGACCTCTATCATAACCCCCCTTAGTCGCCTCTTTTCCAAGCTGAAAAATCCCAGTCTTATTAATCTCTCCTCATACGGAAGCCTTTCTATACCCCTAATAATTTTTGTTGCCCTTTTCTGAACCTTGCCTAAGAGTGAAGATGCCTAAGAGTGAAGGCAGAAATTCTCTGTGAAGTAGGAATTCATAAGGGGGATTCTAGGGAGAAGCCCTGGGATTGATAGTGGAGTCTAGGAGGTGGTTTTCAAAATAGAAAATTCAAACAATCTGCAGAAACACATAGGCAGGTCTGGCTGCCTTTCCTCTGCTTCAGAAAAATCACTGTTAACCCTCCCAGGGAGATGCTTGGAATGCTTCTTAGTAGTTCCCTGTGCATGTGGTCTTCAGAGAATCTGACCAGCTGAGCTCTAACCCATCCAGAGTCTTTGCTTCAGGCCCACAGCAGCTGCGTGTAAAACATGGGGAATGACTCACAGTAGGGTCCTCAAATCACTAAACCGGATTTCTATTAGATTGCTTCTGGAAATAACTGAGGGGAAGAATACACAGGATTCAGCTGCAGCATTGCTGACACCAGCATTCAAAAATCATGAGTTAGACATATCAAAATAATGATCTTGGTTAAATATAAGAAGATTAAAATAAGAATATAAAATAATGATATGATCGTTGGGGGTGCTTTGTGTGTATGATCATTTCAGGTTCCAAAATTCAACCTTCAATGCACACACACTGCACACAAATGTGGTTCCCCTCCCCCTCTTTGGCTGCTTGGAGTGGGACTCCTCTTACCCTTGCCTGTTCCCTTCTGTGTAGAGAGCTGCCTTTCTGCTCCTCTCCCTTATCATTGGCCTGGCTTCCTCCCTTCCCCCACCCCACAGTCTCCTGCCCTCATTCCCACTTCAGGTCTCTGCTCCCAGCTCTAATTTCACCAACCCCCGTATTTCCCCTCCCAGTCTATAACCCCTAACACTTGGTCTCTGACTCTCAGCACTCCTTATTTCCTTGTAACCCTGAGCCTCCCTCCTGCTCCCCCACATTTTCTTGCATCCGCCCCCCTTCCTGCAGCTCCCACATTCTACTCTCTCTCCTCAGCTTCCTCCTGCCTCCACAGTCCCCTGTACTCCCTTCACTCTCCCTCCTGCTGCCCTGCACCCACATTCCCTCTATCCCTCCCTTCTCCTCTCCCTCCCAATCACATTAGGGCCTTAGGTCTACACTGCACATTCCTAATGGTGAGGTGTAGAGTGCGTACACCGCAAACACCCCTTGCATGCATATAAGCAGCAGTGTAGATAGTGAGGCACTGCTTAAGGCAAATAGAGGGGAGACACACCTGAATCTTTACGTACGTCCCCTACACGGCTCTCTACACACCCAAGCATGCCCTGTCTACACTGCTATTTTTAGCAGGGGAGTATCCCCACTGCCTCGCAGCTGCTGGTGTCTTTCCCTATTGCAGTGACAGACTCTGGCAATGGGGAAGGGCCCTGGCAGGGGGAGGCCTCAGGAAAAGTCACCGGCAGCTCCCCATTGTGGAGTCTTTCCCGCTGCCCCCCCTCCCCTGCCGTAGCCTTTCACTGATCCGCATACCAATGTAGCTACACTCCGCAGAGTGGACACAGCCTGCTTTCCACTGCAGGGCAGGAGCTACATGCACCCTACCCACCGCCCCCACCACATGTGCTGTAGGCACAAGCAAACTAAACAATTGCTTAGGGCCCCAAGCAGCTCAAGGGGACCCCCATTCACTTTGTTAGTATGTGTTGGGGGGGGGGGGGAAATACTCCTGCTTAGGGTCCCCCAGTGGGTTAGCACCACCTCTGGACATCACCTTGGTTTCCCAGGGAGACGCCCAACTTTGCAGGGCTCAGGAGCAGCAGCCTGCATCTCCCCTTTTATATGCAGGCAGGTACTTAGCGACCCCCTACAGTGGGCTTCACCCAGTGGACGGTGGCCTTAGAAAAGCCTAGAGTGAGGGCAGCCACAGCGAGGTCCCTGCAGCCCGGGAAGACCGTCAGTGTGGAACGGGCTGGGAGAGCACTGCCTGCTGGTGGGCATGAGTCACTGCAGCTCAGCAAAGACAAGCAGAGGCCTCTGGGACGCAATCCAGGCTGTAGAGCGGGAGATGATCAAAGGGGAAAAGGGTGGGTTGCTCATCCTGGAAAAGGTTACGTGACAGGACAGAGTCGCATCTACTGTTCATGCCACAAAGAGCATGTTGTTAAAGGGAGGTGCAGCCCCAGGCTGGGATTTGGCCTTGGGGTTCACATCTTGATCCCAGAGGCTCCACCTGGCGCTATGTCTCATCAGGCAACACAGGCTTTCTTCACATGTTAGCACATAGACAATTCTGATCAAACTTTGTTGTGTTTTGCCCAACCTGTGATTCCCATATGAGAGATGCCCAGGTGCAATTAGGAGTGGGGAGCTGAGCTTCTCCCTGAGCATAGACTGCTTCCTCCAGCTGCTTTCCTCCTCTGCCCCACAGTCTCTGTTAATCTCCAGCGGCTCCCTACAGTTCCCTTCCCTTTTAGTCTCTCTCCCTTTCCTGGCCTTCACTCCCTCTCTTCTTACTCCCCACATTCCCCTGCCCAATCTCTCACCTGCAACCCATATCTCCCAGTCTTAATAGAAACAATGGGAGATGGCCAACACCTTTACTAAGGGCACCTCACGTCACATCTGATGACTATTGGAAAATCAGGGCATCTTGACTGTGGACAACGTGTGACTTCAGTCCTATTATCTTTAAAAAATATTTTTAAAAGGGAAAAAGGAGGATCCGGGGAGCTATAGGCTAGTCAGCCTCACCTCAATCCCTGTAAAACCCATGGAGCAGGTCCTCAAGGAATCAATTCTGAAGAACTTTGATGAGAGGAAAGTGATCAGGAACAATCAGCATGGATTTACCAAAGGCAAGTCATGCCTGACTAACCTAATTGCCTTCTATGATGAGATAACTGGCTCTGTGGATGAGGGTAAAACAGTGAACGTGTTGTTCCTTGACTTTAGCAAAGCTTTTGATATGGTCTCCCACAGTATTCTTGCCAGCAAGTTAAAGAAGTATGGACTGGATGAATGGACTATAAGGTGGATAGAAAGCTGGCTAGATCATTAGGCTCAACGGGTAGTGATCAATGGCTCCATGTCTAGTTGGCAGCTGGTATCAAGCGGAGAGCCCCAAGGGTCGGTCCTGGGACCAGTTTTGTTCAATATCTTCATTAATGATCTGGAGGATGGCGGTGGATTGCACCCTCAGCAAGTTTGCAGATAACACTAAACTGGGAGGAGAGGTAGATACGCTGGAGGGTAGCGATAGGATACAGTGAGACCTAGACAAATTAGAGGATTGGGCCAAAAGAAATCTGATGAGGTTCAACAAGGACAAGTGCAGAGTCCTGCACTTAGGACGGAAGAATCCCATGCACCGCTACAGACTAGGGACTGAGTGGCTAGACAGCAGCTCTGCAGAAAAGGACCTAGGGGTTACAGTGGGTGAGAAGCTGGATATGAGTCAACAATGTGCCCTTGTTGCAAAGAAGGCTATCAGCATTTTGGGCTGTATAAGTAGGAGTACTGCCAGCAGATCGAGGGACGTGATCATTCCCCTCTATTCGGCATTGATGAGGCTTCATCTGGAGTACTGTGTCCAGTTTTGGGCCCCACACTATGAGAAGGATGTGGAAAAATTGGAAAGACTCTAGCAGAGGGGATCACAAAAATGATTAGGGGACTGGAGCACATGACTTATGAGGAGAGGCTGAGGGAACTGGGATTATTTAGTCTGCAGAAGAATGAGGGGGGATTTGATAGCTGCTTTCAACTACCTGAAGGGGGGTTCCAAAGAGGATGAAGCTTGGCTGCTCTCAGTGGTGGGAGACAACAGAACAAGGAGCAATGTTCTAAAGTTGCAGTGGGGGAGGTTTAGGTTGGATATCAGGAAAAAAATTTTCACTAGGAGGGTAGTGAAGCACTGGAATGGGTTACCTAGGGAGGTGGTGGAATTTCCTTTCTTAGAGGTTTTTAAGGCCCGGCTTGACAAAGCCCTGGCTGGGATAATTTAGTTGGGGATTGGTCCTGCTTTGAGCAGGGAGTTAGACTAGATGACCTCCTGAGGTCCCTTCCAACTCTGATATTCTGTGATTCTACACAACTGGAAACGGTGGTTATTTGGATGAAGGGAAAAATTTTGCAGATCTGATGCCAGAAACCAGGAGATAATGAGAAACCTTAAATGCACGTGTGCGGACATACACACACACATTAACATTGCAATGAAACCATAGGAGTTGACAACCTGAGGTTACCCTCTGTGCTTATCACAGGAGTTTCTGTGGAAGATAATAGGACATGCTGCACCTTGTCTGCTGCTTGGCCCTGGCTGCTGCATGAGCAGTGCCACCCATAGGCCCAAACTGTATATTGCACTGTTATAATCTTACGTCCCCGCTTTTGTACTCTTGCTCTCTAATGGCATATAAACCCCACGCATGATGCCCTCCCTCAAGTAATATGGAGCCCTATCATCATGCAAATATAGGGCAGTTAGAAAATACTGGAGCTCTGCAGAGCTTTGTCCCTTGCGCTTTTCATAGATTTGACCACGTGAAGACCAGAACACAGGCCATAGATCATTACCCAGCAATCCCTGAATCAAGCCCCTCATTTCTCATTGTGCTAGGGCACATCTTTTAGAAAGACCCAAACCTTACCTACAGACTTCAAGAGACAAGAAGTCCAGCACATTCATGAGTAATTTGTTCCAAACTGTCTTTTTAAAAACTTACTTCCAGTCTGAATTTGTGTCTCTTCTGCTTCCAGCCATTGGATCTTGTTAAGCCTTTGTCTACTCGGTTTAACAGCCCTCCACTTTTAGAAATTTTCTCCCCATGTAGGTATTCATAGATCATGAACAAGTCACCTCGTAACTTCTCTACAATAAATTAGATCAGCAGTTCTCAAACTGTGGGTTGGGACCCCAAAGTGGGTTGCAACCCCGTTTTAAAGAGGGTGCCAGGGCTGGCGTTCAACTTGCTGGGGCCTGGGGTGGAAGCCCAAGCCCTGCCACCCAGGACTGAAGCTGAAGCCCGAGATCTTCAGTCTTGGACAGCTGGGGCTCAGGCTTTGGCCCAACCCCTTGGGTGGGCTCAGGCTTCGGTGCCCCCTTCTGGGGTCATGTAGTAATTTTTGTTGTCAGAAGGGGATCGTGGTGCAATGAAGTTTGAGAACCCCTGAATTAGATCATAGGTAGGGCTCTACCAAATTCACGGCCATGAAAAACGTATCACAGACCGTGAAATCTGGTCTTTTGTGTGCTTTTACTCTATACTATACAGATTTCACAGGGGAGACCAGCATTTATCAAATTGGGGGTCCTGACCCAAAAGGGAGTTGCAGGAGGTGACCCCTTATTTTAGGGAGGTCACAGTATTGCCACCCTTACTTCTGTGCTGCCTTCAGAGTTGGGTGGCTGGAGAGTGGCGACTGTTCAGCGGCACCCAGCTCTGAAGGCAGCGTCCCACCAGCAGCAGTGCAGAAGTGAGGGTGGCAACACCTTACCACGCCGTCCTTGCTTCTACACTGCTGCTTTCAGAGCTGGGCGGCTGGAGAGCGGCGGCTGCTGACGGAGGGCCCAGCTCTGCAGGCAACAGTGCAGAAGGGTGGCAGTACCATACCCTGCCGTCCTTACTTCTGCGCTGCTGCTGGCGGCGGCTCTGCCTTCAGAGCTGGGCTCCAGCCAGCAGCCGCCGCTCTCCAGCTGCCCAGCTTCGAAGGCAGCGCCGCCGCCAGCAGCAGCACAGAAGTAAGGGTAGCAGAACCGCAACCCCCCCGACAATACCCTTGCAAGCCCCCCACAACTCCTTTTTGGGTCAGGACCCCGACAATTACAACGCCGTGAAATTTCAGATTTAAATAGCAGAAATCATGACATTTACGATTTTTAAAATCCTGTGACCAGGAAATTGAGCAAAATGGACCGTGAATTTGGTAGGGCCCTAATCATAGGTGCTGGAACAAGGGGTTCTGAGGCTGCTGCAGTACCCCTTGGCTTGAAGTGGTTTCCATTATATACAGGGCTTACAGTTTGTATGCGGGGGAGGAGTGAGAGTTATTGAACCAAATTGTTCCAGCACCCCTGAGTTAGATTGAGCTTCTTACATCTGTTATAGTATAGGTTTTCCAAAGTTTGTATAATTTTTATAGCTCTTTTCTGAACCCCGCCCCTTTTGTCCTTGCCCCTACAACATTTTATATCCATTGTACCTGACATTCTTGAAGTCCCCTCAGCAGCCTCCTTGTATTCTGTTAGGTTTCAGAGTAACAGCCGTGTTAGTCTGTATTCGCAAAAAGAAAAGGAGTACTTGTGGCACCTTAGAGACTAACCAATTTATTTGAGCATGAGCTTTCGTGAGCTACAGCTCACTTCATCGGATGCATACCGTGGAAACTGCAGCAGACTTTATATACACACAGAGAATATGAAACAATACCTCCTCCCACCCCACTGTCCTGCTGGTAATAGCTTATCTAAAGTGATCATCAGGTTGGGCCATTTCCAGCACAAATCCAGGTTTTCTCACCCTCCACCCCCCCACACACAAATTCACTCTCCTGCTGGTGATAGCCCATCCAAAGTGACAACTCTTTACACAATGTGCATGATAATCAAGTTGGGCCATTTCCTGCACAAATCCAGGTTCTCTCACCCCCTCACCCCCCTCCCAAAAACCACACACACAAACTCACTATCCTGCTGGTAATAGCTCATCCAAAGTGACCACTCTCCCTACAATGTGCATGATAATCAAGGTGGGCCATTTCCAGCACAAATCCAGGTTTTCTCACACACCCCCCCACCCCCATACACACACAAACTCACTCTCCTGCTGGTAATAGCTCATCCAAACTGACCACTCTCCAAGTTTAAATCCAAGTTAAACCAGAACATCTGGGGGGGGGGGGGTAGGAAAAAACAAGGGGAAATAGGCTACCTTGCATAATGACTTAGCCACTCCCAGTCTCTATTTAAGCCTGAATTAATAGTATCCAATTTGCAAATGAATTCCAATTCCAATTCCAATTGTATTCTGTGTGTGCATTGGGATGACACAGCTTGAGCTAAAAGTGGAGTTTGTGAGACAGTTAATTTGACAGGACTAGATAATGTCTGGTCCTTCCAAGAGTGCATTGAGCCTCCTCCTTCCTTATCTTATCCAATACGTCCACTCTAAAATAGAATAGAATAGACTTGAGGGGCTTTGGGTCAGACCCTAGTGCCTGATTCTCCTTTCACTTGCACCCATGTAAATAAGTATCGGGGTAGCCATGTTAGTCTGTATCCACAAAAACAACAAAGAGTCTGGTGGCACCTTAAAGACTAACAGATAAGAAGTGGGTTTTTTACCCACAAAAGCTTATGCCCAAATAAATCTGTTAGTCTTTAAGGTGCCACTGGACTCCTTGTTGTTTTAGTGTAATAAGGAATAACTCAACTGAAGTTATTAGTTACACTGGTGTAAAACTAGCGAGAGATAAAAATAAGGCTCTATGTGCACAAGCCAAAGCTGTGCAAAAAGCACAGAATCATAGAAATTGGAGCCCATGGGGCTAGCCTGCTATATTATATAATCTGTTTTCTTCATTGGTTTGATTGATTATATTGTTTTCTTGGTTTATGTTTTGTACTGAATAATCCCAGTATACATTACTTCATTATACTTGGCTGTAACGCAAGGAACCTACAGGCCTACATCCTGTATGATTAGCTAGAGCAAGTTAGCAAAGTGTTTGTAACCTTTGGCATAGATATATAGCCTACTGGCTACCCTTTTCGACTTTGGGGAACTGAACGGAGAACTGAACAGAAAACTGAATGGGTTTACCATAATTCTGGAACATACCAGTAACCACAAGGTACACCGCAGAACTTGGAAGTAATGATCTAGGCCAAAGGTAACTGGTTTGAGGATGAGATAATGGATATTAATATGTATGAATATGGTATTAGTATGTCAGAATATTCTAACCTATAGAGTAAGTGTATCCGAAGAATGATCTGAGTGAGGAAATAAGATTTGGGCATGGAAGGTTGGCATTGATATGAATATTCAGGGCAGTACCAGGACCTATAAGAGGGCCAACCACCATGCGGCTTAGTCATTCTTCCCCTTAGTTATCGTCTGTGAAGCTATCAGCTCAGTTTCTGCAATATAGTTTAGCAACTGGACACTGAAACCTAATCTCTACCAGTCTGGGATTGAGAAGCCTGCACCATTGAACTCATTGGGCATGCCAGAGATGAGGCTGGTCTTCTGTCTCCCACTACCAGGTCTCCAAGGAAGGGTGTGAATATGCTAGTTGAAGTAGCCTTTTATAAAAGGGATGTTACAACCGGGGACTATAGAACTGTATTACTTAGTTGTGGCTCTGTGGTTTATAGTTTGATTACTCTCTCATTTATTTTAATAACGATCTTGAAAATTTGGTTTTGTCCTCAGTGTGAGTGTCCTTGCCACACATCCCAAGGGTCCGTACAAGATACTGAACTCTCGATGTTCTCTGATTCTGTAGCCTGAATTTGGGACAAGACCTAAGTATTTTCTGGTCAGATCATTGGTGAGCCGTAAAAAAATAGCTCTATAAATTCAGGTCAACATAATGTAGGACAGGAAGGGACCTTGAGAGATCATCTAGTCCAGCCCGCTACACTGAGGCAGGACCAATTAAACTTAAACCATCCCTGACAGGTGACTGTCTAACCTGCTCTTAAAAACTTCCAGTGACAGGGCTTCCACAACCTCCCTTGGAAGCCTATTCTACTGCTTACCTATCTTTATGGTTAGACAGTTTTTCCTAATAGGTAACCTAAATCTCACTTGCTCCAAACTAAGTCAATTACTTCTTGTCCTACCTTCAGTGGGCATGAAGAACAATTGATCCCCATCCTCTTTGTAACAGCCCTTAACATATTTGAAGACTGTTATCAGGTCCCCCCTCAGGATATGTCTACATTACAATGTAAGCCCAGGCTCAGACACAGGCTCAAGGCCCTAACTCACCTCCCATCTACACACTCATCTCTTGGGCTCAGACCCAGGGTCCTAGGACCTCATGAAGGTGGAAGGTCTGAGCACAAGTTGAGGCAGGACCTACAGTTGGAGCCCCATCATTTTGCAGTGTAGACACAACCCCCTGCCCTCCTGGGCTCGGGTCCTTGGAGTCCACCTACAGCATCCCACAATGCTGTGGGCCGATTTCCTTTGCCCTCTCTCTCCCAAGAATCGCCAGTCAACTCCAGAGAAAAAGAAGCACCCCCATTGATCCAATGCAACAGCTCAGCGTTTAACTCTTCTATTTTATTCTGACCACCAAGCTGCAAACACACCTTAGGACAGTAGTCTCCAACTTTATTAAATTCAAAAAGTGATCTTGTGCTTAAGTGCAACCCAGGATTTATGTCAAAGAAAACATAGAAACAACAGTAATCACACAAACCCAAACACCCTTACCCCACCCCCTATCCTGCCCCTTCCCCAGGGCCACGCCCATGCCCCACTCACACCATCCCCCCTCCCTCCCTCCCTTTCACCGGCCTGGGACAGGGGGTTGGGTTGTGACTGGGGAAGTGGGTTCTAGGCTGGGGCTGAGGGGTTCGGAGTGTGGGAGGGGCTCCAGGCTGAGCCTGGGGCAGAGTGTTGGGGTGCAGGAGGGGGTTCAGGTTGCAGGCTCTGGGAGGGAGTTTGGGTGCAGGAGGGGGCTCAGGGCTGAGGAGGGGGTTGGGGTGTGTGGGGGGGTGGGGTGCTGGCTTTGGGAAGGGGCTCAGGGCTTGGGCAGCAGGTTGGGGTGCAGGGTGCAGGCACTGGGAGGGGGCTAGGGCAAGGGGTTGGGGTTGGGGTGCAAACTCTGGGAGGGGGTGCAGAGTGCAGGCTCAGGGTTGAGTACCAGAAAAGCAGGGACCACAACTGCACCTCTGGCAACTTGCTGACATAGTTCCTGTTTTATGATGAGTTTGACTGGGTGCGAGGGACTGCACCCATCACTGAGCCACCAGCAGCGGACTATGACCTTCTCAGCAGGGGTGACACCCCGCTGGTGCCAGAAGCCAGCATGGGAATCGATGGGAGCCAGAAGCAGATGCCGAATGAGGCAAATGAAGTGACTCTGCTGATTAAACCAATCCTCGGGGACGTATGGATTTCTACTCTATGAAGCAGTGTGCAAGCCCTGGCTAGCAGCATATATCTGCTAATGGCAGATCGCATGCCAGGGCCTTGGCATCTCCTGTCCTCTCCCCACCATGTGGGATTCAAAATGGGGACTGCGAAACACAAACAGTAAAACAAGCTTTTCCTAGGAAGGTGCATGTCTTTGCTAGTTCATTCCCGTTTGTTAAAATAAGAACCTTGTATTACTTTCCCTGTACATACGCTGCTTGGTACTAACCCCACAGTGTAACGTGCCACTTGGAAATACTCCACTGTAGGGGGCGAGGGGGAGAAGGAGAGGGGAAAGGGGTTCAATTGTAGTCACTCTCTGTTCCATTAGTCCATGAATTCCATAAATGACAAAGCCATTACTCCAAGATATGACTGGGGTTTGAATTCAGTCCAGAAATTTGCCAGGTGGAGAAAGGGGGTATTTGCATGCACTCCTAACAGGCTATATCGGAAGCTGTGGGGAGGTATTAAGTTATGTGAAAGCCAGCGCAGTGTCCTGTTGATTCCTTTCATGAATTCTGACCCAATTCCAGGTGCTGATAGCTGCAAATGTTTCCTGCAGTAAGAACTCCAGCTAGGTAGTCACTGTTTTGGGAGGGCATATTTTCCAGGGCTATCTCGGTAGCTGACCAGCCCACTGCACTTGTAGATGTGCTGTTCGGTCACTGTACATTTGAATACTTTGATGGCATACGCACTTGGTTTCCCACTGGCAGTTTGGAATAACAACTCTCTCTGCCAGTCAGGCACCACAAGAACTGTTATGTCCTCCAAACCGTGCAATGCCTGATATGAGAACGGCAGCTTGTGTAGCATGATGCAGCCACTGACCCACCCCCAAACTCCATTTTAGTGATTTTTTTTTTAAAATTGTGATTTTTAGAGTACCATTCTCTCAGCACGTCTTTCGCTCTGAGTAACTCTGCTGTGTCCAGGGAGCTTCTGTGGTCTGAAGCAGCCCTCTGCCCATTTACTGAAGTTCAGTTTCAAAAAGGAACGTTTTTTGTTCTGTGCTCCTTCTCTGAGCTATTCAAGACAAAAACCCGCTGTGTCTTGTCCTGTTCCAGACTCCGTAGCTTGCTCACAGTGCAGAAGCCTGGCTCTGTGTACCTTCCTGGACCATTCCAAGAGGAAGCGTTTCTGAGTTCTGGACAGGGCCAACAAGCAGGTCAAGTACCAAAAGCAAAGGGACTTGCAGCAAGAGAAAAGAGGCCCAGAGGCAAGCGGAAAGGCTCAGGCTGGCCTCACAGCTTGGGGACAGGGTGGCAGCACAGGAGCAGGTGCTCACTTTACAGGTCCTGAAACAGGAATGGTGGTTAAGGGGGGAAGATAGAGCACAAAAGAAAGAACATTTGAGCAGCTGCTGTGCCCACACAACAAGCTGTGTCCCCTCCGTGGTACCCTGGCCTGCATTCTCAGAACAGCTTAGACAATGCCATGGTTGGGTGGCCTGTGCAGTCAGGCCCTGTGAACGGCTGGACAAGGCAAATGTGCCCCATACAGTCCTCAGTTCTGAAGTCCTCTCCCGTGGACGCCTCCATCCCCCGGCCCCAGTGCCAAGTGCACGGCAAACATGGAAGAAGGGAAAGAAGAATGGAGAGCCAAGGGACAAGCAATAGTGTGAGGGGTGGGGTGTCTAGTACGTAGCTTACCTGTTTGCACTTGTTTATGCACTTTGTTCTTGGTTACTTAAAAGCTTTTGGTGTTGCTGATGTTTTGGTGTGCTAATGGCAGCTGGCCTGCCAGGCACTGGTTTAATATTATACTGTTCCAATACATATGTAAAAATAAAGGTTTTTATATCATAAAGACATTTTGTTGTCATCACTGCAACACAACATATAATGTGTATTTCAAATAATAAAGTTAAACATTTAAAAAAGGGAAGAAGGAGAACCCGGGGAACTACAGACCCGTCAGCCTCACCTCAGGCCCCAGAAAAATCATGGAGCAGGTCCTCAAGTAATCCATTTTGAAGCACTTGGAGAAGAGGAGGGTGATTAGGAACAGTCAACATGGATTCACCAAGGGCAAGTCATGCCTGACCAACCTGATTGCTTTCTAGGATGAGATAACTGGCTCTGTGGATATGGGGAAAGAGGTGGACATGATATGCCTTGACTTTAGCAAAGCTTTTGATTCGGTCTCCCACAGTATTCTTGCCAGCAAGTTTTAAAAGTACGGATTGGATGAATGGACTATAAGGTGGATAGAAAGCTGACTAGATCGTCGGGCTCAACAGGTAGTGATCAATGGCTTGATGTCTTGTTGGCAGCCGGAATCAAGAGGAGTGCCCCAGAGGTCGGTTTTGTTCAACATCCTCATGAATGATCTGGATGATGGGATGGATTACACCCTCAGCAAATTCGCAAATGGCGCTAAACTGGGGGGAGAGGTAGATACGCTGGAGGATAGGGATAGGGTCCAGAGTGACCTAGACAAATTGGAGGATTGGGCCAAAAGAAATCTGATGAGGTTCAACAAGGACAAGTGCAGAGACCTGCATTTAGGATGGAAGAATCCCATGCACTGCTACAGGCTGGGGACCAACTAGCTAAGCAGAATTTCTGCAGAAAAGGTGCTGGGGATTACAGTGAATGAGAAGCTGGATATGAGTCAGCAGTGTGCCCTTGTTGCCAAGGAGGCATATTGGACTGCATTAGTAGGAGCATTACCAGCAGATCGAGGGAAGTGATTATTCCCCTCTATTCGGCACTGGTGAGGCCACATCTGGAGTATTGCATCCAGTTTTGGGCCCCCCACTACAGAAAGGATGTGGACAATTTGGAGAGAGTCCAGTGGAGGGCAACAAAAATTATTAGGGGTCTGGGGCACATGACTTATGAGGAGAAGCTGAGGGAACTGGGCTTATTTAGTTTGCAGAAGAGAAGAGTGAGGGGGGATTTGATAGCAGCTTTTAACTACATGAAGGGGGGTTCCAAAGAGGATGAAGCTAGGCTGTTCCCAGTGGTGGCAGATGACAGAACAAAGAGCAATGGTCTCAAGTTGCAGTGGGGAAGGTTTAGGTTGGATATTAGGAAAACTGTTTCACTAGGAGGGTGGTGAAGCACTGAACTGGGTTACCTAGGGAGGTGGTGGAATCTCCATCCTTAGAGGTTTTTAAAGGCCCACCTTGACAAAGCCCTGGCTGGAATGATTTAGTTGGGGCTGGTCCTGCTTTGAGGGGGTTGGACTAGATGACCTCCTGAGGTCTCTTCCAACCCTAATCTTCTATGATTCTATGATATGATCAGGGGCAACTGGGAGGCTGTATGCAAAACCAAGGTCTCAGTACAGCCATACATATCAATCCATACATCAGTTACTTAAATCAATCTATCCTGTTTCCCCCTCCCCACCCCATTTCATAAGTAGTCATGTCATTCCAAGGACAATACATGGCATACAACCTTCTCTCCCACACAAGCAATCAACACCTCCCCTAGGAACATTGATAAAGGTACTATTCTCGCTCTTCCACTGGCCCATGCAAGTCCATAATGGGGGAGCACAAAGCATCCCTGATTTCTGTTGCCCAGGTATATCCAGCTTCAGCTGTGGCAGGTGAACTTTCTGGCTGAGTGTACTGGCTCAGTGGTTTCTCTTCATCATAGGTCCAGGCAGGGGGAAACAGCTCACCTCAAAGATTATGTTCAGCACAGAAGTCACAGTCATATGGACAGCATTGTTGACGCTGGAATTTAAATTGACACTGGAATGTAAACAAACCCTCAGGGTATGTCTACACTGCAATTAAAACCCTGCAGCTGGCATGTGCCAGCTGACTCAAGCTCACAGGGCTTGGGCTAAGGGGCTGTTTAACTGTGGTATAGACGTTCAGTCTCAGGCTGGAGCCCGGTCTCTAGGACCCTGCGAGTTGAGGGGGTCCCAGAGCTCAGGCTGCAGCCTGAGCCCAAACATCTACACTGGAATTAAACAGCCCCACAGCCCGAGCCCTGGGAGCCAGTGTCAGCTGGCATGGGCCAGCCGTGGGTTTTAAATTGCAGTGTAGACATACCGTCTGTCGCCTTTTCACAAGACTAAACATTGCCCAGTTTTTTAACATTTCCTTATAGCTCAGGTTTTCTAAATCTTTTACCATTTAAGTTGCTCTCCTCTGGACTCTTCAGTTTGTTCACACCAAAAGCGTGGAACTCAAAGCTGGACTGGGCGCTCCATCTGAGGCTTTGCCAATGCCTGATACAGCAGAATAGTTACCTCCCGTGTCCTGTTAATACGTCTCAGAATATAAGCCTTTTTCACAACTTTATCACACTGTTGACTCATAGTCAGTTTGTGACCCACTGTAATCCCCAGCTCCATTTCAGCACATTGCTACCTCGCCAAATGTTTCCCACCTTGTAGTTCAGAGCTTGATTTTCCCCTTCCTCAGTGCAGTGCTTTGCACTTGTCTTTATTGAATTGTATCTTGTTGATCTCAGACCAACCCTCTGATTTGTCCTCCAACATGCTAGCAACCCCTCCCAGTTTGATGTCATCCACAAATTTCATAAGCATACTCTCCACTCCAGTATCCAAGTCATTAATGAAAATGTTGATTAGTACTGGACGCACTGTGTGACACCATAGAATCATAGAATATCAGGGTTGGAAGGGACCCCAGAAGGTCATCTAGTCCAACCCCCTGCTCGAAGCAGGACCAATTCCCAGTTAAATCATCCCAGCCAGGGCTTTGTCAAGCCTGACCTTAAAAACCTCTAAGGAAGGAGATTCTACCACCTCCCTAGGTAACGCATTCCACTGTTTCACCACCCTCTTAGTGAAAAAGTTTTTCCTAATATCCAATCTAAACCTCCCCCACTGCAACTTGAGACCATTACTCCTCGTTCTGTCATCTGCTACCATTGAGAACAGTCTAGAGCCATCCTCTTTGGAACCCCCTTTCAGGTAGTTGAAAGCAGCTATCAAATCCCCCCTCATTCTTCTCTTCTGCAGGCTAAACAATCCCAGCTCCCTCAGCCTCTCCTCATAACTCGTGTTCCAGACCCCTAATCATTTTTGTTGCCCTTCGCTGGACTCTCTCCAATTTATCCACATCCTTCTTGAAGTGTGGGGCCCAAAACTGGACACAGTACTCCAGATGAGGCCTCACCAATGTCGAATAGAGGGGAACAATCACGTTCCTCGATCTGCTCGCTATGCCCCTACTTATACATCCCAAAATGCCATTGGCCTTCTTGGCAACAAGGGCACACTGCTGACTCATATCCAGCTTCTCACCCACTGTAACCCCTAGGTCCTTTTCCGCAGAACTGCTGCCTAGCCATTCGGTCCCTAGTCTGTAGCTGTGCATTGGGTTCTTCCGTCCTAAGTGCAGGACCCTGCACTTATCCTTATTGAACCTCATCAGATTTCTTTTGGCCCAATCCTCCAATTTGTCTAGGTCCCTCTGTATCCTATCCCTCCCCTCCAGCGTATCTACCACTCCTCCCAGTTTAGTATCATCCGCAAATTTGCTGAGATGCAATCCACACCATCCTCCAGATCATTTATGAAGATATTGAACAAAACCGGCCCCAGGACCGACCCTTGGGGCACTCCACTTGATACCGGCTGCCAACTAGACATGGAACCATTGATCACTACCCGTTGAGCCCGACAGTCTAGCCAGCTTTCTACCCACCTTATAGTGCATTCATCCAGCCCATACTTCCTTAACTTGCTGACAAGAATACTGTGGGAGACCGTGTCAAAAGCTTTGCTAAAGTCAAGAAACAATACATCCACTGCTTTCCCTTCATCCACAGAACCAGTAATCTCATCATAAAAGGCGATTAGATTAGTCAGGCATGACCTTCCCTTGGTGAATCCATGCTGGCTGTTCCTGATCACTTTCCTCTCATGCAAGTGCTTCAGGATTGATTCTTTGAGGACCTGCTCCATGATTTTTCCAGGGACTGAGGTGAGGCTGACTGGCCTGTAGTTCCCAGGATCCTCCTTCTTCCTTTTTTTAAAGATTGGCACTACATTAGCCTTTTTCCAGTCATCTGGGATTTCCCCCGTTCGCCACGAGTTTTCAAAGATAATGGCCAATGGCTCTGCAATCACAGCCGCCAATTCCTTCAGCACTCTCGGATGCAACTCGTCCGGCCCCATGGACTTGTGCACGTCCAGCTTTTCTAAATAGTCCCTAACCACCTCTATCTCCACAGAGGGTTGGCCATCTTTTCCCCATTTTGCGATGCCCAGCGCAGCAGTCTGGGTGCTGACCTTGTTAGTGAAAACAGAGGCAAAAAAAGCATTGAGTACATTAGCTTTTTCCACATCCTCTGTCACTAGTTTGCCTCCCTCATTCAGTAAGGGGCCCACACTTTCCTTGGCTTTCTTCTTGTTGCCAACATACCTGAAGAAACCCTTCTTGTTACTCTTGACATCTCTGGCTAGCTGCAGCTCCAGGTGCGATTTGGCCCTCCTGATATCATTCCTACATGCCCGAGCAATATTTTTATACTCTTCCCTGGTCATATGTCCAACCTTCCACTTCTTGTAAGCTTCTTTTTTATGTTTAAGATCCGCTAGGATTTCACCATTAAGCCAAGCTGGTCGCCTGCCATATTTACTATTCTTTCGACTCATCGGGATGGTTTGTCCACTAAATACGTTCCGACAGTTGGACGGTAAGCCATTGATAACTACTCTTTGAGTGCAACCTTTCAACCAGTTCTGTGTCCACTTTACAACAATTTCATCTAGACCACATTTCCCTAGTTTGCTTATGAGAACGTCATGTGGAACTGTGTCAAAAGCCTTACTAAAATCAAGATATATCATGCCTACAGCTTCCTCCCTATCTGCTAGGCCACGGGTTCTCAACCTCTTTCTTGCTGAGGCCCCGCCTCAACATGCTATAAAAACTCCAGGGCCCAGCGGGGCAGGGTGGGGGAGGAACCCTTTTGCATAGGCATAGTTTGCCTTCTATTTTGTGGGGGGCAAAGGCTGGTGGGGCTTGGGCCAGCTCCACACAGTGGGGTCCAGGAAGGGAGCACTACTTCGCCTGACTCACCTCAGCAGGTCACCCACCTGTTTGGGTTGGGGGAGGGGCACAACCAAAAAATATAAATCAAAGTGAGGACTCAGCTCAAAAAGTTTGAAAACTGCTCGGGGTGCAGGCAGGAGGTAGCTAGGGGCTGTGTGCAGTGAGGGGTGTTGCTCAGGGTGCAGGCAGGGGGTAGCTAGGGGCTGTGTGCAGGCAGGGGGCAGCTAAGGGTGCAGGTAGCTAGGGAATACATGGGCTAGGGGGAGTAGCTCATGGTACAGGCAGGGGGCAGCTAGGGGCTGTGTGCCAGGAGGGCTCCCCCTGTAGTGGCTGCTCCCTGAGGGCTCTGCTGGCCCCAGAGCCAGGTCCCCCAACCCGGGAAGCTCTTACCGGCTGTGTGAGCAATCAAAGGCGGCTGGGAGCTGAGGAGCAGCCGCAACCCCGGGCACCAGCAGCAGATGGGGGATGCCACAGCTGCCCATTCCATGGCACCACCAGCCAGAGGAGCAGCTGCCCAGCACCGCCTGGCTCTGGCTTCCCACCTACAACCTGACCAGGCAGCTGGGCCTTATGATGGGGCAGGGCAGTGGAGCTGCCCCTAGATTGCCCCACTCTGGGTAAAGCACTGCAGTTTGGGGGGCCAACACCCTCATGCCCCCCCAACTCTGCCCATGAGCTCAGGGCTTCTGCCCACTGGGAGCAGGGCTGGATTAACCTTTTGTGGGCCTGACACCAAACATATCTGTGGGCCCCCATTGAGGCAATGGAGCATGGCACAGGGAGGTCAGTCCCCAGACTGAGGGGCCAGCCAGGGGCAGCCTCGCTCCACCTAGCCCAGTGCGAGGGCACTATTTACAAACCAGCAGTTGCCAGACGCACAGTGGCCCTGTAATGCCAGCATGCCCCTTCCCCTCATAGGGTGGGCCCATGCCACGCTACAGAGCCCCCTGCCCAACACCCTCCCGACTCCCTATGACCAGAGCGCCCCCGGACCCACTATGCTCAGCACCTCCCCCGCCAACCTCCCTCAGAAATGCACAGCGCCCTGTACACCACCACCCCTGTCCAGCACTCCTGTGCTCACAGCCCCACCACAACTGCCCAGCACCCCCGCACAGAACCCCCACTCCCTATTGCCCCAACACACACATCTTCCCCGCTCCCTCACAGCCCAGCACCCTCCCCCAGACTCCCCAGAGACCCACTCCCCCCTGCCCTGCCTCCCAGCTGCACTCACTGGCCCTGCTGGGAGGTGACTGTGTCTGATGGGCTGAGCCGACAGCACAGCCAGGGCTGGTCCCAGGGCTGGGAATTGCTCTGTCCCTTCGGGAGTGGTACGATCAGCCAGGCCAAGGCCTGCCCTGGCTGGGCTCCCTCAAGATGCCCTTGCCTGAAGGGGCCCAGCCAAGCCCCCCTCACTGTCTGCCCCCCCAGGCTGAGACTGGCCAGGCTTCTGCACCAGTCCCAGGCAGCTCAGCTCTAGGGAGGCAGGCGGGGCCCCACAGGCCTGGAGCCAGAGGTGCAATGGGGTCCTGCCAGGGGCCCGAGAGGAGCAGGGGGGTGGGGCCAGGGGGCGTAGAGGAGCCCTCGGCCAGCCAGCAGGTATGCCAAGAGGAGCATGTAGTGTACAGGGGGAGGAGCGGGGTCTCGGGGCACAATGCAAGCAGAGCAGCCCGGGGCCCCTTCTGAGCATGGGCCCAGCTCTATGGAGCCACTGGCACCATTGTAAACCTGGCACTATCCAGGAGCACCGGGGCTCAGGGCTTCAGTCCCATGCAGCTCCCGGCTTCAACGCCGCACGCTTCCAGCTTGTGGGGGGGGGCACCGGCTTCAACCTGCACTGCTCCCAGCTTCGCAGGGGGGGACACCAGTTTCAGCCCCACGCCACTCCTGGCTTCAGCCCCGCAGGGGGGCGCCAAAGCTCCCGGCTTCAGCTCCACAAGGGGTGCTGGGATTCGGGGCATTGAGTGAAAGGGCTCTGGGGGTCCGTGGACCTCTGGTTCAGAACTGCTGCACTAGGCCAGTAACCCTGGCAGTAGATTGGTTTGGCATGATTTGCTCTTGGCAAATCCATGCAGGTTATTACTTATAACCCTATTATTCTGTATCTGTTTACAGACTGATTGTTTAATAATTTGTTCCATTTTCTTTCCAGGTATTGAAGTTAGGCTGACTGATCTGTAACTCCCCAGGTTCTCTTGTTCCCCTTTGCTAAAATAGGTTCTGTGTTTGCCCTTTTCCAGTCCTCTGGGATCTCACTTCAAAACGTTCACAACAAAACCAAAAAAAAGGAGAATTTACTAACTGGAAAGTTTGTTGAGAGGTTTGTGAACTACGGGATGTGAATGAACCTGGGCTCAGTTTTCAGTGAGCCTTGGCTGACTAGGTTTGAAAGCAGATGTGTCAATAGTTTGGACGGAGGTCTGCTTTGTGTTTTGAAGTTAGCCCTTTTGTTCTCATTTGAACGAACGGTGGAAACCTTTTTTGTAGTACATCCCAACTGTGGCCTTTCGACTAAGCTGACCGACAGAGGGTGTCTGTGATGATGTTACCTCATAGTAAACCAGAGCAAAGCATAGAGCAGTATACAACCTGGCAGGACCCACTCCAGGACAAACAGACTGAAGAGAACTGTGAAGACACTGCCTGACTACTAAGCCAGCTGGCTGTCAGACTTACCCACTACAAAATTCGGGGAGAATGCAAGCAATGCGTCCTTGGGCCTGAAGGGAGCCTGAGGAATTAAAAAAAAGTGAAGGGGATTGTAGAGATGTTTCTCAACAAATTACTAAAATGGGTGGTGGAGAATCACCAAGAAGAGCAGCAACAACAGACCCAGTTACTGCCACAACTGACAATACAACAACAGCAACAAGAGTAGAAGCAGCAGCTTCTTCGAGAGTTGGCTACACAACACAAGGAGCGGCAGCAACAGCTGGTACAATGGGCGGCAAAATATGTCTTTTAACACGCCAGTGGGAGCGGCTAACACCAACCCGGCTCCAAACCTCCCTCTGCAACTGCTAAAAATGGGACTAGACACCAAGCTTGAAGTGACCCTAGCAACAAGAGAGTCGCCATGGCAACCTGTTGGCTGGTGGCGAACTGGGCAGTCCTGATTCCCCCATACCTGATAAGTATGGCCCAGGATATATACCAAAGCCTTGATGCAAGGGCTGTGTAGGACTATACTCCGCTTAAGGTGGCCATCCTAGATGCTTTTGGCATTTTAGATGAGATCCACTGCCAGAGGTTCTGGTAGGAGAGATTTTTGGCCAGAGCAGTAGCCCAGACTCTAAAGGAACATTGCTGGAGGTGGCTTCAGACTGGGGAAAGAATAGGAGAACAGGTAGAAGAGAGGATTGTGTTGGAGCAGTTTCCCCAAATTCTCCCACCCAGAATATGGGAGTGAGTGGTAAAACACTGATCAGAGTCTATGTCAAGCAGTGACACTGACCAAGAATTACAAGCCATCTTCTGGGTCTGTCTGAGAAAAACCAAGGGGGGACCTGGCCCAATCACAGCCAATTCAGACAACCAGAAGAAGGGCAAAGAGGGGAGGTGCAACAGAAACTTGGTTCCTTAGCCCAAGGCAGGGATGACCAACTAAACTCCCAATGGAGAGATGAGACGGAAGGGAGGTTCCAGCCTAGTGAGAGGCTCCTCCTTGGGAACACCATCAAATGCGGGGGCACAAGCAGTCAAGGCCCCTTTGCTGTCAAGTCACTGCTTCGCATGTGGACAACTAGGCCACTTCCAATGTATGTACTGCAATTATGGGTAGGTCTGTGTGGCAGAATCTAGAGTCCACAGAAGGGACTGGAAAAATTTGTGATCTCAATGCATATTAATGGGTCCAGGGTGCAAGGCTTAATAGACTTCATGTGTAGTCAGACAGGGGTCAGATAATACCTCACGGGGGTTGAGGGAGAGTCGTATGTCTATAATGCATCCACAGGGATGTGCATCATAGGTGCAGTTAACCATACGGAACCACACAGACACAACCTGCATAGGGGGGCCATGAACCTAGCCTACTCTGTGATAATTGGGTGGAACTGGAAGTTCTTTTGGGAATTGATTGAGGAAGTGTGAGGAAAAGACCTGGAGAAAGAAAGGGGTGAGTTTGTGGATACAGTAAAAGGAGACAGGAGATGGTCAGGTGAGGAAGGACAATAACCTGGGGGAAGAAACATCTGTGTCCCCAGTTAAGGATCCTGCCTCCACTGATGATGATCCAGGGGAAGGAACATCTGCGTCTTCAGTCAATGGTCCTACCTCAATGGTGCCCCAAACCCTACGGGGACTCGAGCCAGGGACCTACATACTACACCCCCTGACATCGACCTGCTCTCAAGCCAAGTTGATTTCACTGAAGAACAACAAAACAATTTGACCCTGAGCCAAGCCTATGAGCCTCACTCAGGTCAACAATGAAGTAAAGGAACCAATGCATCTGCGTGCAGATGTGGTCACCTCATCTCAAAAAAGATACATTGGAAATTGAAAAGGTTCAGAAAAGGGCAACAAAAATTATTAGGGGTATGGAATGGCTTCCATATGGGGAGAGATTAATAAAATTGGGCCTTTTCAGCTTGGAAAAGAGATGACTAAGTGGGGATATGATAGAGGCTTATAAAATCATGACTGGTGTGGAGAAAGTAAATAAGGAAGTGTTATTTACTTCTTCCCATTACACAAGAACTAGGAACACCAAATTAAATTAATAGGCAGCAGGTTTAAAACAAAGAAGAGGAGGTATTTCTTCACATAACACACAGTCAAGCTGTGGAACTCTTTGCCAGAGGATGTTGCAAAGACCAAGACTATAACAGGGTTCAAAAAAGAACTAGATAAATTCATGGAGGATAGGTCCATCAATGACTATTAGCCAGGATGGGCGGGAATGGTGTCCCTAGCCTCTGTTTGCCAGAAACTGGGAATGGGCGACAAGGGATGGATCACTTGATAAGTACCTATTCTGTTCACTCCCTCTGGGGCACTTGGCATTGGCCACTGTCAGAAAACAGGATACTGGGCTAGATGGACCTTTAGTCTGACCCAGTATGGCCTCTCTTATGTTCTTAATGGCCACATTTTGAATTGCAAGGGGAAAAAATATACCCAGTGGTGAAACACTTCAGGGAGGTCAGGTTGCAATTCCTCAGCCCCAAGCAGTTCCAAAGGGAGGTGTTGAAGCTGGTCCATACAATACATTGTGGAAGACACCTCACATGGGAAAAAGTGCCTGAAAGAGTGACTGTGACGTTTTATTGGCCCAACATCCACAAGAAGTGTGGGACTTTTGCACTTTATGCCCTGAATGTCAGTGGACAAGCCCAAGAAAGGTCCCTAAGGCCCTCCTAGTTCCAGGATGCCATTAGTAATGGTTGGAATGGAGTTAATAGGCCCCCTGGAAAACAGCTCAGCAGGACACCAATATATTTTGGGGACTATGTACCATTCCACATGCTACCCCGAGACAATACCCCTCAGATCAACAAATGCAGAAGTTATTATCACAGAGCCGATGGGAGAGCTCTCTCCTGTTGGGTTACAGCATCTTCATTGAAGTGCTACAGCAGCACAGCTGCATTGGTGCGGCTGTACCAATGCAGCATTTTAAGTGTAGACATGTCCTAAGCCTGTGACCCCGCCCCAAACAGAGCCCAGTAATTTAGGGTAGGCTAATGAGTGATTCAGACACTGCAACCTCCCTTTAGGGCCCTAGGTCGAACCTGGTGGAGTGGGAGGGACCGGGTCCCTCTACCCTGTACCCATCCCCTGTGTTCCGCCTCTGAAGGCCGGAAGCAGGGACATACAGGAGAGTGTGAGGTTTGACATATATAACTCTGCAGGGCCCCCTCCAAGATGGGCAGTCTGAAAAGAACTGTGAAGCCACTGCCTAACCAGTAGGCCAACTGGCTATCAGACTGACCCACTACAGTGGGGTGGCCACTAACATGTTCCCTCAATACTGGATATTCCGGCACTTCCAGGAATAGAGTGGGCCTTCCCCTGCCTGTGACACCCCAGACCTGCCAGTGAGACCTTGGACACACCATAAATACAAGATCATGCTGCATGAGGGACATCATTTTTATGAGCGTGCCACCCCTCTCCCTTCCGCGTGACGACCTACACACAGTGCATGTGTGGTCACGTCATGCCGGGGACGCCATTTTCAAGAGCATCCCACCCTGCCCCCAACAGACTGACCTTGCATTCAGTGTGTGTACAAGGCCATGCTGGTGGGGGTGGAACTGCACACTGTTCAAAATGGCGTCCCCAGTCTAATACTAAACAAAACCACATCTGGTTTTGCCTCAGTCCCGGATGGGGGACAAATCAGCCAAAAAGAGGACTGTCCAATATAAAACTGGACAAGGGGCCACCCTATGTTAGGGGTCACTTGTTTGTTTTGGATGTTATATAGACACCTATCCAACTTATTTCACACGGGCCGCCAAACAACCATCAGAACAACAGCCACATTTGCTTATTACCTACTTGGGCAGAATTTGAACCAGCGACTTGGGCCCTAATCTAGCAAAGATTTAAGTGGGATTCATCATCTGCTTAAGCTATACATGTACTTAAGAGGCCAGAGAAGCAAAAAGTTTTGATGTTCATTGCCATCCCCCCGAACCCATACTTCTGTGATTGTCAAAGGAGATGGACAGGATGTTATGTTAAAAATAGGCTTTTTTTCAATTCCCCTCTATGAATATGAGATGTCACCTGCCCATGGCATGACTTCAAGGAATGTCTTGAAACCTTTCAAATCAGTTTGTGACAAAGGCAGATAAAATGAAAGTTGCACTAAGAAACTTAAGCTCGCTAGGTGAATCACCTGGAAATGTTTTCAAATTAGAGAAAAGGAGATGAACAGATGGTATTAGCCTACACAGCAAATCAAGATGGGTCATTTAAAATGTGTGATACCTTCATATTTGAAAAGGAGTACTTGTGGCACCTTAGAGACTAATCAATTTATTTGAGCATAAGCTTTTGTGAGCTACAGCTACAGTCTCTAAGGTGCCACAAGTACTCCTTTTCTTTTTGTGAATACAGACTAACACGGCTGTTACTCTGAAACCTTCATATTTGATTAAACCACACCGCTGTGGCTCTATACTTAGCCACATATACACTACTAACATTCATCTCAAATTAGCTCTACATTGTTGAAAGCTAGAATGAAAAAGAACCTCAAATTTCCCCTAGAAATCTGAAAGCAGGAACTGACTGAAACCTAGTCTGTGTAATTAGCATAGGCCTCTCAACACTAAAATAGAATGAAGGTTCTGCAACCAAACCTTGACATTACAATAAAACACTCCTACAAATGAAGAGAAATGGTTCAAGTCTGGGTACATATATGCCATGCCACCTTGGACTGTGCACTTGCATGGAGCACAACTGATTTCCGCAGCAGGTCCCTAGATGCCAATGTATAGAAGGTAGGTACAGACATGATGGGAGGCCTAAACAATCCAATGTACACAAACTAGCTTCAGTGATACTAGCTGATGCTGCTCCACTTTCAGGTCCTACATAAGGACTGAGTATTTTAAGTGAAAAGCAACATGAAAAAATTAGCTTAAACTGTTTAAAAGTCTTTTCTAAAGTTTAAAATATTTTTGAAGGTTAGGAAAAATGTTTTACAATGAGAAATGTAATTCCCTTTTAAATTTCAGCAACATTTTCTTTACACTCATGTTTAATAAAGTTGGATTTTCTGCAGAGCTGTTTCTAAAAAATGGTGTTTTAGCCACTAAAATGCATGACACAAGAGACACATTTAAAAATACCCAGTGAAAGGTTCACTTCGAGATAATGGCCTATTTCTAAACCTGAGAGTGACATGTGGGCTATCGTAACAGAGTGTTAGGGCATTATATCATTGTGTGCGGTATTGTTGTAGCCGTGTTGGTCCCAGGATATTAGAGAGAGAAGATATCAACACTGGGAAGTTTTGCTGGAGTAAGATATGGTGTGCATTTAAAGTGTGGCAGTGATTCCGCAATAGCTTCTTAAGTGGACACTCTTATTCCAGAATAAAGTGCTTATTTGTGGTTTATTTTAATCCACTTCCAAAGAAGATTAAACTAAACTGGAAAAAAAAATCACTCTTATTCTGGAATAATAAGTATGTTCACACAAGGAGTTATTGTAAGTACTGCAGAATAACAATTCTGGTTAGTTTCCACGTGTAGACAAGCCCCAAGACAGAAACTTCCCCTGAAGTCTATTTTCTGTTACTCTCACAGATGTTTGCCTGTTCAACTGACTGGCCTGGTGGCTCAGATGCAGCAAATGCAACTCAAGCTAAGGTTAGAGGAATTTTTCTATTCATAGCTTAACTCACTATAATAAGACAGGTTTCAGAGTGGTAGCTGTGTTAGTCTGTATCAGCAAAAAAAAAAAACCAAAAATGAGGAGGACTTGTGGCACCTTAGAGACCAGCAAATTTATTTGGGCATAAGCTTTCGTGGGCTAAAACTCACTTCATCGGGTGCATGCAGTGGAAAATACAGAAGGAAGATACAGATATATATATATATACACACACACACACACACACACACACACACACACACACACACACACACACACAGAGAACATGAAAAAATGGGTGTTGCCATACCAACTGTAACAAGACCAATCGATTAAGGTGGGCTATTATCAGCAGGAGAAAAAAACCTTTTGTAGTGATAATCAGGACGGTCCATTTCAAACAGTTGACAAGAAGGTGTGAGTAACAGTAGGGGGAAAAATTAGCATGGGGAAATAGTTTTTACTTTGTGTAATGACCCATCCACTCCCAGTCTTTATTCAAGCCTAATTTGATGGTGTCCAGTTTGCAAATTAATTCCAGTTCTGCAGTTTCTCGTTGGAGTCTGTTTTTGAAGTTTTTTTGTTGGAGAATTGCAACTTTTAGGTCTGAAATTGCGTGACCAGAGAGGCTGAAGTGCCACCTCCTTGGTGTCCGGAGGCAGAACTGACAGGGGGCCAAAGACACTTGGGGCTTGTCTACACCACGCAGCTTTTAGTGACAAGGCTGTGTCAACATAGCCTTGTTGCTAAAAGTCAGCGTGCGTAAACGCTCTTTGTCGGTACTTTGTCAGCACTTTTGCAGACAAAATACTTCCAGCCCCGCGAGCAGCGTTAGCTTTGTCGGCAGGAGAGCACTTTGTCGACAATTTGGCAGTGTAGACAAACCCTTGGAGATGACGGTAACAGATGTTCCTGGAGACTTGAGTATTAGCACATGCAGTGCTTATCCTTGTTCCCGATAAGAGTCCTGGTTCAACAGAAGAGCCTTTTTTATAAATTTGCTCAGAAACCATCAGTGGTGAAAAATTCTGTTACAAAGACACACACATCCAACCAGGTGGGACGCAGACTTCACGTATTCTTCCTCCAAGGTTTACAGAAATGTCACTGTGTAGATTGCTGGTAGAAGGTGGGTCTAGAAGTATCTGAGCATCTTGCAGCCAACATCACCTCCTTTCCCTTCTCTCCTGATATGTTCCATACCTGAGTGTCACTTCAGTGCCAAGTCAAGTGCTGGGGTCCCCTGTTGAATTCACTAGGGTTCAGTTCCCCAATCTGAGCAACTTGGGACCCCATTAATCAATTCTCTGCACCTTATTTAACCATTTACGCTAATGCAAAGTAGGTATAAAGGGCTACCGCTCTGATCTCATAGGGTTTGACCCTACTTTGCACTGATGTAAATGACAGCACACGGTACAGGCTCTCAGTGAATTAAATCTTCAGTAGCCTTAAAAGTAATACGTTCTCACAACACCAGCAGTTCAGATTGTGACAACTGATTTCCATCTCTCGTCCCCTCTGGTAGAGGAATTAGTGCAGTTCTGCTGCACATGGGTGTGAGCAGGGGACAGGCTGTGCAAGGGGATGCGCTCCCTGCATGGAGTTCAGCTCATGTCCACAACAGCTCCTTTTAAGGCAGTAGACGGTGATTGAACAGGGTAAGAGTGGGGTCCTAAGCAACCCCTGGGGTAGAAAATCCCAATGATATGAGCTGCTACAGCTTAGTCTGCAATTCCTACATATGGGCTGAGTATCTCAAGTGAAGAAAAACTGCACTAAAAGCTTAAGTATCAGGGGGTAGCCATATTAGTCTGTATCCACAAAAACAACAAGGAGTCCGGTGTAAAAGCTTATGCCCAAATAAATCTGTTAGTCTTTATGTTGCCACTGGACTCCTTGTTACTGAAAATTTAGACCCTTTCTGAAATTTAAAATATATTAACTTTAAAGGAAAGCTTTTCACAGTGAGAGATGTTAGTTCTTGTTGAAACTCAATTCATATTATTAAAGGTGGCTTTTCTCCAGAGTGTTTCTGAAAAAAATTGAGATTTTCCACCAATTGCAGAAAAGATACATTTTAAAAGGAGAGACAAGGTTTCCCTGGAACAACAAAAACACAACTCTGACACTAGAGTGACCCCCACCGCCAAAATTCAAGTCCCTGTGTGAAAGAACAGAGAAGGTGCTAGACATTTTGAAAGAAAGGAAATTAGAAAGGAGAATCAGATGATAATCTAATGGATCCAAAGCATTTGTTTGGGTGTGCACATGTACACACGTCCAAACGCATGCACACAAAAGTATATTTACATGACTGAAATATAAAACATTTTCCCATTTTCCCTAGAATGTTATTGTTACATCTAATGGTAGGATATAACTGTGAGGCTGGTAAAGCCAGGTTCCAGCTCTCATCAAGTCTGTAGCTGTCAGCTGAGCACTGATAAATTCATAGTTGGAAACCAGGCCAGCTCACCTATGTGTTACTATTGTTCAAGAGAGGTGTTGAACTTGTAAAAATGTGTTTAGATTCTATGAAATGCTGGTATGTTGCTGCATGCATTAATCTTACTTGTAATGTCTGTATCCCACACTACAAGGCATAGGCGCCGACTCTGTGGGTGTTCCAGGGCTGAAGCACCCATGGGGAAAAAAGGGGATGCTCAGCACCCACAGGGATGACCAGTTGTTGGCAGCCAGGGATCAGCTGTTGCACAGAAGTGCCTTGGCAGATGAGCTGTTTGGAATGGGCAGCCTGTGCGCAGCAGCTGCAAACAGCTGTTTGGTGGGCAGGCTCAGATCAGCTGTTTCCCGTCTCCCTGCTCCAGCAAGGACTGAGTGAGTCTCAACACACGCCTTAGGGTTCGGGGTGGGTGGGAGTGCAGGGCTATCAGCAGCTGTGTAGCGAGCCCTTGTTCACCTGGGGCTGCCCCCGCACCTCTTGGGCTGGTGGCCATGGCATCCATCTGTATGGTTTCTCCCTCCCAGCCAGGCTCCACTCCAGCTACAGCAGGTGTCAGGTGACCCAAGGGAACCCAGCTAGGCTAGGACTAGTGCGTGCAGTGGTGGATTAGGGGGAAGAGAAGCCCTCACTGGGGGAGGGGAAAGGAGCCCCCCAATCCCAGCAGGAGCCACGCTGGGAGGGGAGAGGAACATCCCCTCCCCCACTGCAGGAGCTATGCTGGGGGAGGGAGGAGGACAAGGAACCTCCCACCCCCAACTGCCAGTGTTGTCTTTGGTGTGAGAGCTAAGGTACAAACTGAAGTCAGGTAAGTGGCTGGACTTTTAGTACTGGGAGCAACCTGAATATTTTGTGATTTTTAGTGTTAGTGACCATTTATCACTATTTATCCAGTTTGCCTGGTGGCAAGATAGACAGGAGTGCTCAAGGGGACGGTCTGTGATTCCATGATAAGATGGTTACAGTGATCCATTCACATTTGTGACTGGGTTGGTAAAATCTAATTATAGAACATAACCAGTTTGGGGTGTCTGCCCTGCTTTTCACAGTCTGCCCTGAGGTTTCAGAGTAACAGCCGTGTTAGTCTGTATTCGCAAAAAGAAAATGAGTACTTGTGGCACCTTAGAGACTAGCCAATTTATTTGAGCATGAGCTTTCGTGAGCTACAGTAGCTCACGAAAGCTCATGCTCAAATAAATTGGTTAGTCTCTAAGGTGCCACAAGTCCTCCTTTTCTTTTTGCCCTGAGGTTGGCATTCAGTCACGAGTCACTCCAGACAGCATGACAGCAACAGTGAAGGAAATGCATGTTGCGTAATTAGTACTAACTCCTTTCACATCCTTTGTCTTATGTACCATCTTTGTCACCTGCATTTTTGTCCCATGCGAAGACCCTTAACTGCTCAAACAAAGACTTGGAGTGCAAACTGTAGAGGAAGTGGTTTGCCTCATAAAATAAATGCTAGGATTTTTAATTTATCACTCCCAGGCTTAGATTCCAACTTCAGGACCTTGCTTCTTCACAAAATAAGTATTGGAAAAAATATTTTACTGAGAGGTATATCATCATATTCCTCACTTCAAGTAGAGAGACAAGTTGGGTGAAGTAATTGTGACATACCAGAGTACAATCCATACCAATGAGTAGCTGTGTTACCCCTGCCCTGTAACCTCGGGTGCCTTTTACAATGCCTTGCTGCCAGGGCCAGATTTCCAATTAGGCACAGTAGGCACCTGCCTGGGAGCGCCTAAAGGTTAAAAATGGGTTAAAAGTTTCACTTTTTACAGAAAACATGAAGGTCCGTTGTTGGCGGGGGGGGCACTGAAGATGCTGTGCCTAGGGGTGCGTAAAGTGTAAATCCGGCCCTGCTTGCTGCTGTAGCCTCCAACCTGGACTGCTCACAAACACCCTCCAGCATGTAAGTTACTCCCAGTGATGTCTGTATGTGTGCTGCAGTCAGCCAGCCATACCTTGGCTTTTACCAGCTTTAAAGATTACCACAGGATGATGCCCATACACTCCCAAGCCAGGTTTCCCCCTGCCCCCTGAAATGTATGTCCTGTACTGCCTTCTCCTGGACAGTACAAATATATTAAGTTCATTATTCCTTTAAGGGAATAATATGCACACAACTTGTTACCCCAAATGGAGTTATCCAGACACTTCCACTTGAATATACCGGATTATATAAAACAATAAAACAAGTTTATCAACTACAAAGAGAGATTTTAGCGAGGACAAGTAACGAGGCATAAAAGTCAGAAATGGTTACAAGAAAAAAATAAAGAAAACACTTACTGGTGCCTAACAAACTATATTAGATTCAAAGCAAAATTTTCTCACCATGTGCTTTCAACAGCGTTACAGACCAAACTTTTTAGGTCATGACCCCTCCCCCAGAGTCCAATGGCAGCTTTGTCTTTTCAGGTGCAGAGAATGTGATAGGCAGGGAAAGAGAGAGGGATGTCTGCCCCTTCTTTTCATAGTTCCAGTCCCCCGCTTGAAAAATGTTTCCAGCGAGGAGCAAGGCAACAAGCAGTCTATGTGGAAGGAAACTCCATGCTGTTTCTTTACTAAAATGTAGAATTTTGCCCCTGCCCCCTTTCCACTTAGCAGGTTCTTGTTTACACCTGGCTGAGGCATCAGCTTGGCCCCTGTATCTGAGGAACTGGTTTGGCCACTCCCCAGACTTATCTGGAAAACACACTTTTAGTCACGATCTCATCTTATGTTTATAACTTCACATATAACGCTGCTACGTGCATTTTGCCATGATATTATTGATCAGAACATTAAGAGTTATTAAAGGATACCTCACAAGGCATACCTTATACAAATATTATTACAATAGTGTGTAGGGTATGGACACAGGTATATTCTGTCACAATAATTTATTTTATTGGACCAACTTCTGCTGGTGAGAGAGAAGCTTTCGAGCCACACAAAGCTCTTCTTTACAGTAGTGCCTCAGCACTCCATCTGAGATTAAGACCCTATTATGTTAGGCACTGCACGCACACACAAGATAATTCCTTGTCCCAGAGTTTACCCTCTAAATAGATAAAGAGTAGGAGGGGAAACACAGGCAGAGAGAGATTAAGTGACTGGCTCAGTGGTTAAGCCAGGAACTGAACCCAAGTTTCCTGAGTTCTAATCCAGTGCAGTTTCCTTTTATGAAGAGTAAAAGAATGGAATGAGTGGAAAAAATATGAATAACTTATGAACAGAAATGTGGCTCCAGCCAATTGATAATGATATAAACATATAACCAACATCTACTGGGACACCATGTCTGCAAGCTGTGTCTATAACAGATCAAGAAAGGCTGAGCCAGATTGTTGGAAGGAAGATAAAGTGGGAAGACACCCTAACTATGCTCCACAGTTGGTCTGGGACCTTAATCTATTTACTTTTAGTGGGAAACGTGAGTAGGTTAATGTTAGGATATAGATATTCAGGCCTGTCTATAAAGGCCTATACTCTACGAATTTAGGTGTATTCTTATCACTTAGCTAGTTTAGTTATAGAGGTATTAAAGAAAGAATCAAAATCACTGTCTGCTGGTGTAAGGTCCTTCTCTTACTGTGACAGTCTGAGGCCCTGTGCTTAGGCTAAGATCTTTGGCTAAGCAGCAGAGGCAGCCATAAGCTGGGAAGCGAATGGTCAGATCCTCACATTCCAAACTAGTCACATTGAAATAAGGTGCTATTGAGCTATTAGGCATTATCAATCCTTGTATGTCTATCGCCTCCAGAGAAAGGGAAGTGCCTAGAAGATGTAAAAGGAAACAGTTTGATAGCATCCTGTCTGGCAAGAACTCACTTATCAATAGCTGGGATGTGAAATCCTCATTTCTTTGTTGTTCTATCACTGTAGTCCCCATTTCCCTATTGTTTGTCCGTATAATCTCTGTCTGGTTCTGTGATTGTTTCTGTCTGCTGTAATAATTAATTTTGCTGGGTGTAAACTAATTAAGGTGGTGGGATATAATTGGTTAAATAATCATGTTACAATATGTTAGGATTGGTTAGTTAAATTTCAGTAAAATGATTGGTTAAGGTATAGCTAAGCAGAATTCAAGTTTTACTATATAGTCTGCAGTCAATCAGGAAGTGTGTGTGGGTGTGTGTGGGGGAATGGGAACAGGGAATGGGGGTGGGGAAATTGGAATCATGTTTAGCTAAGGGCAGGAATGGGAACAGGGACACAAGTGTAAGGCTCTGTGGTGTCAGAGCTGGGAAGGAGGACACTAAGGAAGGAAACTGGAATCATGTTTGCTGGAAGTTCTCCCCAATAAACGTTGAATTGTTTGCACCTTTGAACTTTGGGTATTGTTGCTCTCTGTTCATGAGAGAAGGACCAGGGAAGTAAGCGGGTGAAGGAATAAGCCCCTTAACAGTTAATATGTGATCTGAATGGATACAGAAAGCACCACTGAAATGAAGACTCTCTGGGGTAGGAGGTGGCAGCCCAGCCAGAGTATAGTATGACAATGAGAAGGAGAAGGAAAATCTAGCAAAGGAAACTAGTGTTTACTTTTACAAAAGGTGTGAGGGGACAGGAACTGTAGCCCAGAGAGCTAGCTTCGCCTTTTATTTTTCTCAGCAGTAATGCAAGAACCTACAGGCCTGTAGCCTGTTAGACATTGGCTTAAGCAAGTTAGCATAGGTATAGTAGGCCTATGACCTTTAGCATAGATAAAATGGCCCGTCACTTACCCTAAATTATGGAAAACTGGGAATAGCTTGCTCAGTAGCAGGAGCTGGTACATAACGGTACCAGGCAAAAGCAGGAATATTAGGGATGATTGTTTTTTAATAAGACTTAAAACCAAGATCCTGAACATAGGTGGTCATTGATTACATGGCATCGTTTATAAGAATAGTGACAAATTTTAATTGGGCAAGTACATTCCACCAACCTAAAGTCACTGGAAGACAAGTGACGGTTGGTGACAGATGGACTGTCGGTCATGGGGACTACAGGCCCTGGGGGGAAGGATCTGGAAGGGGATGGCACATGGTCATTGACAGACTGCCAGTTAGTCTGAGATGTTACTGGAACTAAAGGGAATGTTCTGGAAGAGGGTGTCAGTCAACAACAGACTGGAAGTCAGAGCAATTATAGGGACATGAGGGAATGTTCTGGAAGAGGCTAGTAGGTGGTCAATTAAAAGCTGCCATTTAGCCAGGGAAGTTACAGTGAGGTGGAGAAAAGTTTCGAGAAGAGGATGTCAGATGGTCAGTGACAGACCAGCAGTTAGTCAGGGCTCTGGAGGTGGTAGTGACACTGGGGAGGTGGCCACTGACTGATGGGAAGTTACATCAGGAACATTACAGGGACCTGAGGGAAGATTCTAGAAGAGGGTGGCAGTTGGTCAGTGAGGAGGACAGTTAGTCAGGGATATTATGAGACCTTGGGGGAATGCCCTGGATGAAGGTGTAAGTCAGTATGGTACAGCTGGGCAGTCAGCCAGGGATGTGCAAGGACCTGAGGGTGGCCATTCTTTGACTAAAAGCAGCTAATTAGTCAGGGAAGTTACAGGGCAGTAGGGGAAGATTCTGAAAGAGGATGCCAGATGGTCAGTGACAGACTGGCACTTAGGGGTGTAAGTCAGGCCTGAGGAAAGGCCCTACAGGAGGGTGGCTGTTGGTCAGTTACATCAGGAATATTACAGGGATCTGAGGGAAGATTCTAGGAGAGGATTTGCCTATCTAGGTTCCTGTATGGCCTTAATCACCATAGTATGCAAGCTTCGCACACCCATTAATAGATTTTATCCTCGTAAGACCCCTGTGAGGTAGGAAAGTATTATCCCCATTTCACAGATGAAGAACTGAGGCACAGTGTAGATTAAGTAGCCTGCCCAAAGTCACATAACCTGTTATAGAGCGAGGAACTGAACCCAGACTTCTAAGGTCCGATCCAGTCCAGTGGCTTAACCACAAGGGCATTCCGCCTCTCAAGGACAGCACTTAGTCAGTGACAGACTAGTAATTATTCAGGAATGATCCAGGGAATTGGTGGGAAGGCTTTGGAAGATGAAGACAGTTAGCCACTAAGACCAAAGCTCATCCAAAAGAAATTCCATCAAAATTTTCAACAAAAATGAAAAATATCCTTTTTCCCCCAAGTTTTCTGTGGAAAATTTCAATTTTTTTTGGTCTAAAACCTGAAAAAACAAAGGACTTTGATCCAAAATGAAAGTTGCTATTTGCTCCTTGTGTCCCCAGGCTCTTGTAGGGCTAGACTACATTGCCCATAATGACAGGTTTCAGAGTAACAGCCGTGTTAGTCTGTATTTGCAAAAAGAAAAGGAGGACTTGTGGCACCTTAGAGACTAACCAATTTATTTGAGCATAAGCTTTCGTGAGCTACAGCTCACTTCATGTGATGAATACTGTGGAAAGTGTAGAAGATCTTTTATACACAAAAAGCATGAAAAAAAATACCTCCCCCGACCCCACTCTCCTGCTGGCAATAGCTTATCTAAAGTGATCACTCTCCTTACAATATGTATGATAACCTGGATTTGTGCTGGAAATGGCCCAACTTGATTATCATACACGTTGTAAGGAGAGTGGTCACTTTAGATAAGCTATTGCCAGCAGGAGAGTGGGGTGGAGGGAGGTATTGTTTCATGCTTTGTGTGTATAAAAGATCTTCTACACTTTCCACAGTATGCATCTGATGAAGTGAGCTGTAGCTCACGAAAGCTTTAACCGATTTATTTGAGCATAAGCTTTCGTGAGCTACAGCTCACTTCATCGGATGCATACTGTGGAAAGTGTAGAAGATCTTTTATACACACAAAGCATGAAACAATACCTCCCTCCACCCCACTCTCCTGCTGGCAATAGCTTATCTAAAGTGACCACTCTCCTTACAACGTGTATGATAATTAAGTTGGGCCATTTCCAGCACAAATCCAGGTTATCATACATATTGTAAGGAGAGTGATCACTTTAGATAAGCTATTGCCAGCAGGAGAGTGGGGTGGGGGGAGGTATTTTTTTTCATGCTTTGTGTGTATAAAAGATCTTCTACACTTTCCACAGTATGCATCACATGAAGTGAGCTGTAGCTCACGAAAGCTTATGCTCAAATAAATCGGTTAGTCTCTAAGGTGCCACAAGTCCTCCTTTTCTTATTGCCCATAATGCATCACAGTCTCCCCTCTTGGAGGAATCCGTGACTCCTGGAGTCGCTGGCCACGGTGCATTATGGGAGATGTAGTCCAGCTGTGGATCCCAGCCCATAGAGAAGAATGGGGACCCAAAGGACAAACTACAATTACCATAAGGCACCACAACTCCATTTTTCAGCCAATATTTCAGTTTTCTCTCAAAATATGTCAACAAAAAACTGAAATTTTAGTCAAAACCCCAATTTTCTGACAAAAACAGTTTTGACAGAAAATTTTCAAGCATTCCTAATCGACAAACTAGCAGCGAGAGGAAATTCTAGAAAAGAGTGGCAGATGGTCAGTGACAGACTGACAGCTATTCAGAGATGATAGAGAGAAGTTGGGGGGAAGATCCTGGAAGTCAGTCAGTCGGTTACATATTGAAACTTAGTCAGCTGTGTCACAGAAGCTAGCGGGAAGGGTTAGGAAGGTGATGGCAGTTGGTCAGGGATGTTGCAGAGGACTGGGAAGGCGGCTCTGGAAGGAAGTGGCAGTCAATCTATTATATACTGGCAGTTAATCTGAGATGTTCTAGAGACCAGAAAGAAGGCTCTGGAAGGATGGTGGGATTGCTCAGTTACACACTGGCAAAGCGACCATGACTTTCTTTATCAAGCAGCCAGTTTGGGAAGAAGTTAATCTAGTTTCCTGAAGAAGTGAAGTGACATGGAAGTCCCGCTTGTCAGCTGGCTCTCGTGTGTTCTGTCAGCGTGCTGTCCAGCGCCATGCAGATAGCTGGTTTAGCAGAACTCGACAGTACTACCCAGTGTTGTTAAGTGCTGAAGACTGGAATGTTGATGCCTTAGTAACGCTCTTCAGGCTGTCCTTGGAGCCCCAATATTAATTAATTTATTATTATTATTATCAACAGCAGATGAGGCAGCCGCTCATTCAGCAAACCTCCACATTACTCACAAACAACCACCACAGGCACGGTTCGGTGACAAACGCACTCAGCCAGGTTTATTGCCCTCGAGGCACAGGCCTAGCACCCTGGTACGCATGGCAAGGTTTATTGCCCTCGAGGCACAGGCCTAGCACCCTGGTACGCATGGCAAGGTTTATTGCCCTCGAGGCACAGGCCTAGCACCCTGGCAAGGCAAGGCTCAATCAGCAGTGGAAGTCTCCGCTGTCCCTAGGCCACACAAAGGATTGTGGTGAAGTACCCTGACATTTATAGGGTAAAACAAACAATTAAAATACACAACTTACACACCACCTTACGTATTTCATGACGTATGTTTGTTACCTCCCTTTGTTCCTGATATCTTAAACAAAATATCCCTATTCATTATTCTGTCAAACCATCTTACCTTGTGCTACTCTGTACTAGCTGGAATATATTTACATAAATATCTAGTGCCTAGTACACTAGCAACAACTTTGCCAAGTTCATGTACTGGACAGTGAACTTATAAGTAAGGCTAAGATTTTGTCACAGATATTTTTAGTAAAAGTCACAGACAGGTCATGGGCAAAAAAGAAAAATTTGCGGAAACTGTGACCTGTCCGTGACTTTTACTAAAATTATCCATGACAAAATGGGGATCTGTGGATCCCCACACTGCCAGCAGAGGCGCAGCTGCGCAGGAGCTAGGTGTTGTATGCAAAGGGAAACTGAGGCACACTACCATATTGCTTTCATGGCTAAATACCAATATTCCTATACTATGGACAACATTAATATCTACATTGTCTTTCTATTAATTGGGTTCCAAACATTTGCCAGAGCTTGTATGGATAAAGTAGCTATGTTCTTTAGCTCTTGGCAGGATCACATGAGACATACAGGAACCATGCTGCAAGAGCAGGTCCAATCCACTATTGTTCTAACCACCTTGAGTTTGTAAAGAGATTCAATCATGTTATTGAACATGACTTTGATAAACCATTTCTATTATACACTGATACGGCTTCTAACCCAATACTAGCTGTAATAAGAGAGAACCAAGAATGGGGAGCACTTGGGATGCAGTCAGCAATGTTTGTGTCATCCCTTCCTGCATCAGTTTTGCATTGGGGGTGTGATGTTATTGACACAAACTGTGATCATATAGATCATTGTTGCAACCAAGGTCCTATAATGGCACCAAATCTTGTACAAAGGTGGTCACATAAGGTGTCCATGAAAAGGTTATGATTTGCTGGTTATGATTATGCTATCTTTATGCATGTATAATTTTTGTATTTAAAGTTATAAGTATTGGCTCTACACTGTCTGTATTTCAAACTTGTGCTATGCTTCTGGGTGACACCCCAGACAATTTGGCATCAACACTGCCTAGTCTGCTTGATGGCCCATTAAAGACAATCAACTATACAAGAAATCAACTATACAACTGACCCGCTGAGAGCAGGCAGATACACCTTGTGACTCAGCAAGGCATGCAGGGACATTCCTTTGGCCAGAACTCTAAGGTTTTTCCATGCCATGTGCTGGGTAGCTTGTGTTTGGAACAAAGGAAGCACAAGCCACATGGTAAAAGGACTATAAAAGGCAGCTGGATCGTCTCCATTTGGTCTTCAATCCTGCTTCTAACCTCTGGAGGAACTTTGCCTGACTGGAGCTCTGAACAAAGGACTGAATGACCCATTCCAGCTGTGAATGTACTCCAGAGACTTGATTTGAGCCTGCAGTTTATTCCATCACTTCTACAAGAACTTTGCCATTACTGTATGTAATTGATTCCATTTAACCAATTTTAGCTCTCATTTTTTTTCCCTTTTATGAATAAACCTTTAGATGCAAAAGGATTGGTAACAGCATGATTTGTGGGTAAGATCTGACTTGTATATTGACATGGGTCAGGGGCTTGGTCCTTTGGGATCGGGAAAACCTTTTTTCTTTTACTGGGTCTTTTATTGGTTTTCATAACCAGTTGTCCCCATAATGAGTGGCACTGGTGGTGGAAACTGGAGTGTCTAAGGGAATTGCTTGTATGACTTATAGTTAGCCAGTGGGGTGAGACTGAAGTCTTCTCTGTTTGGCTGGTTTGGTTTGCCTAAAGGAACTCCAGCTTTGGGCTGTAACTGCCCTGCTCTAAGCAATTTATCCTGAATTGATGCTCTCAGTTGTGTTCCGCCAGAGGCAGCATCGTTACACTCAGAGGCAGAGAAAGAAAGCCAAACAGCAACCTGAAAGCACAGTGCAGGCTTGGGAGAAGTCAAGAGAGAGGTTCGAGGGGGGCGGGGGCGTAAACTAAGAAATTACTGATTTTGTTTGTGATTCTTGCTGTTTTTGGAGAAGCAAGACTTTGTACATTCCTTGTAAATAAACAAGATTGCATCAAAGAAAATACCAGACTCCATCAACAATTTCCGATACTAACTGGGCCCCAAACTTTGACTAGCCACTCTTGTCAAAAAGTGGTCACATAACTTTACTTGGCACCTAAATCATTAATTTCCAGTGTGCTGCAGAATTTTATATGGCAAATGAGAGAGGAAAGCTTATATTTTGGAAGCTGGGACAGCTGGGGCTTTTGGCATCAGGAAAGGTGAGGGGGTGGTTTGGGGGATGTTTTGGCTAGACTGATCAGCAGTGAAATAGTTGCCAATCTTGACATTTCAGGGTGCCATTTCTGTTGGGGAGGGAAAGAAGTGTAGGAGGGATGGGAATTCCTGGCATCCAGGCACTAGTAGGAAGTAGATTATATTTGTTTATCCATGTTAACACATGCATATTTCCCTTGATCCCATATATCTTGTATTTTTGCTCTCAGAGTAAAAATTAAGAATATGAGGAAACCACACAGACAGAGCTGGGTTCCAAATAACTGTGTTTACTAACTATATAGAGAAATACACTTTAAGCCAGAAGGGACCACCAGATCATTTCGTCTGACCTCCTGCATATCACAGGCCACCATCACCACCCCACACCTGCACACTAAACCAACTGAAATTAAATCAAAGTATTACAGTGTACAAGAAACTAGACTAATATGTGCCACAGGCAGAGAATAAGAGGGACCCATGTGCACCAGTATCCAAGGCCCCCTACAATGGCAGGGAAATAAGTATGAGAGATATACCCAGATAATCCTGGCAAATAACCAGCATCCTCACCTTGCAGAGGATGGTGAGAAACCCCAAAGGTAACTGCCATTCTGACCGGAGGGGAAATTCCTTCCTGATCCCACATATGGTGATCAGTTGTACCCTGAGCATGCAAACAAGAATTAGCTAGCCAAGCATCAGAGAGAGAATGCTTGGTGCCACCTCAGAGCCCAGGTCCTCCCCATCCAATGTCCCATCTCCAGATGTGGCCATCCCTGATGTTTCAGAAGAAGGAGATTAAAAACAGAACACATTTAAGGGGAAACGTACCTTCCTGACCCCTGCAGGTGGCCAGCTGAAACCTTGAAGCATGAGCTTTCAGGAATATAAGACAAACTGGAAGTGAGCCCCAAGGCTGCTGAGGTCTCCCCCTACCATCATGAGCAACTGTGTAATACAATCACACTCAGACATGTCCACCTCTCTCTAAAATCTAACTGTTTGCCCATGAAACTCCTGATGGGAGACTCTTCCAAAACTCAGCCCTTTGATGGCGAGAAACCTTGTTCTGATTTCCCGTCTGAATTTGTTCATAGCCAGTTTATATCCATTTGTTCTTGTGCCAACATTGCCATTTAGCTTAAATAGCTCTTCACCCTGCCTGGTATTTACCCTGCTAATTTGAGTGTGTGTGTGTGTATACAGTGGCTTCTGCAATCAAAGATAAGGGGAGGCCCACTAACGGGCTATCAAACTAAAGAAATACTACCCAATTCCTATACATTACACCAGTGGTTCCCAAACTTGTTCTGCCCCTTGTGCAGGGAAAGCCCCTGGCGGGCCAGGCCAGTTTGTTTACCTGCCACGTCCGCAGGCTCGGCCGATCGTGGCTCCCAGTGGCCACGGTTCGCTGCTCCAGGCAAATGGGAGCTGCTAGAAGCGGCACGGGCTGAGGGACATGCTGGCTGCCGCTTCCCGCGGCCCCCACTGGCCTGGAGCAGCGAACCGCGGCCACTGGGAGCCGCAATCAGTCGAACCTGCGGATGCGGCAGATAAACAAACCAGCTTGGTCCGCCAGGGGCTTTCCCTGCACAAGCAGCGGAACAAGTTTGGGAACCGCTGTGCTACACCACAAGAGCAGTTCCATTCTTGCAAGGTATTCTCAGCTAACATCCCCAAACTCAGCAGGGTCTCTCTGCAGGTTTAGAAATGGGCAGGTTCAATACTTGTGCTGAAATTAGGACCTCTGGTTCTAAAAATCACAGATCTCTTGGTGCTCAGACAAAAGGACAAAAGGCAGTAGCTACTCATAAATTTCCCTATAGAGTCTAGTGACTAGAGGAGGAAAAAGCATGGGTTACACTTAACCTCCATATGAGTCTGAAATTTCCCTTCCTCCCCACTCTTCCTTGCTCCCAGCAGATGTTTGACTCTCCAGAAGAGTCTTCTTGATTGCTTTCTCCTCTAGTAGAATTGTATATCCATAATCCTAGTAATTAAATATGGAAATGACCTATAAGGGCACTAAGCCCATCTCTGAGGCCCACAGCAAGATTGTAGATTGTTCTCTACAGAATGCAAGCAAGGCAACTGCCCGGGACCCTATGCCACAGGGGGCAATGTGAAGATAAGTTGCTCAGGCTTCAGCTTTAGCCCCGGGCGGCTGGATTCAGGACCCCAGGCTTCAGCCCCATGTGGTGAGGCTTCAGCTTTCTGCTCTGGGACCCAGAAAGTCAAAAGCTGGCCCTGCTTGGCGGGCCCCCGAAACCTGCTTGCATTCCCCCAGGGAGTCCCAGACCCCTGGTTGAGAACCACTGTAATAGCTCTCACACTTTGAAAATACTTCCGGATATTCAGCCTAATAAATTTTCCCTTGCTTAGTTTCATTCCTCAAAGATCCCATTACATTCTTCATGAGAGAAGTGGTGTCCTAACCAAATTCAGCTTGAGCAATTAAATTCTGCCTATATAAATTCATGGTAAATTCAGGGGATTCAAAGATCTCTTTGCTCAGCCAGTCTTGATGTCCCATTTGTTCCTGTCTCACATGTCTATACATTTTTCCACACTGCCCCGAGTGCTTAGAATGGGAGCCCTATTCCACTACACCAAGCTGCCATCATCTCCTCATTCAAATCATTTGCACAAGAAGTCAGATTACAATAATTATGGGGGGGGGGAAAAACCACCAATGAATCTTCAGCTGTGGATTTCTCAGTGCATTCTGTTTTCTACATGCCTGTTTTGAAATAATAATAATAATTCTTCAAGACTCTTATTAAACAGTTGCAAAATTTTGCTCTGTACCATTAAACTGTTACAGATTTTGTATAAAAACTAAGCCTACCTCTCACAAGCAAGGAAGGGGGTGGGGGATCATTGTTGTTTGTTTACTCCTGGAAGGCACAGACGCTTTTGTAATGGGAACCAGAACAAGAAACTGGGGTAGAATGTGACGGTGGCATCGTTCCTCTGTACAGTTTGCCAGGTGTACTAGGAACTATATAAAATGATTATTTACATAATTTACCTACAAATTCAGCTTTAAAGAGGTGTTCCTTTCTCTCCATTTTTGCTAGTCAGAGGAAAAAAATGAAGAGTCTATGTGAGTTTCGTTTAGCAAACAATGTAAATAATGTAAATAAATGTAAATAAATTTAGGAATATTTTTGTAATTACTTGATGAAGCTGTGACATTTTCTTTTGCAAGAAATATTGAAAATGGTCACAGGCCACTTTTGGCCCAAGCAGTAACAAAACAGAGTGATAGTTAAATTTTATTGCTCTTCACATGGAAATTTGTTTATGAGAGGATGTAATATGTTCTGTTCTGGCTTGGTATTTAATGGTTTACCAGTTACAGTTCATGAGTAACATCTGTGTAGATGGCTTATAATTTCTGTGTAACAAGAACGGGCTTCAAAACTTGCTGAAAGGACTTCAACTGATTTCTATTTGACTTCATATAGGTTACTAAAATAACTTTGTTATTCTCTAAGATGCCACAAGTACTCCTTTTCTTTTTGCGAATACAGACTAACACGGCTGCTACTCTGAAACCTATGACAGTTATTTCACTCCATTTTTCTGCAATACCAATTAAATATTTGTATAAATGATCTTGGAAATATAGTATTTCCATTACATTTAATTTAAATTTCCAGACCTAAGCCATTTTTTCCTCATTTCCACATTTCCCTTGAAAGTCACGTATCTTGGTTTTAGAATTTGAAGCATCCAGTCAATGTGTCTCTGTCTTTCTTGAATACCCACGTCTGCTGTCTCTCTTCTATTATATTCATGTTCTGTTGTGATTATTTTTATTATGTGGTAAACAGGTTATACAATAGCTGAAACAAAACACAACACAGGTCAAAACCACTGCACAAAGAACAAGATAAGTCCAATGCAGAAATGGCCTTCACCTGCTCAATGCAACCTATTGATGTTATGCCCCTGCATTACTTACTGTCATTAAGGCCAGGTCTACACTACATACTTATCACAGTCTAATTATGTTGCTCAGGGGTGTGAAAAATCTTGGGGAAATGGAGTTAAGCCGATGGGAGAGCTCTCTCTCCTGTTGGTTTACAGCATCTTCACCAGAAGCGCTACAGCGGCATAGCTGCACCACTGCAAGTTTCTAATGTCCACTTGCTTTTACTCTTGATATCCATGTGTAACCCTTCTGCCTGTCAGAGTTGGCAGCAACAAGGGCCAGGTTCAGTATGTAGGGGTTCCATTCCAATAACACAATGCAAAACCTGCTCGAGCCCCCACCCAGTGACCTGGGACAAATATATACACCACCCCCGCTGGGCACCTCCAAGAGGCAATACTTCCCCTCTCGCAAGCACATAGTCTGAGTGTAGCAAAAAGCCTTTTAATAATAGAAAGAAACAATGTGGCATTATGTTGGGGAAACACCACCAACAGGATTCATAACACAACCCACGAGCAAAACCCACTCCAAGCAAATTGGGGCATGTCCTTTCCCTTTGGTTCTTGAGTCCAGCAACCCCAAATCACCCAAAGTCCCAAAAGTCCAACGACCCAAAAGTCTCTGTCCTTGGCAGCCCCAGAGTTCAAAAGTTTATCTGCAGAGTTTTTACTTCCCAACCTGGGTGGAGATTGGGGGGGGTGTTAAGGGGCACCTTACGTGGTCCAACACTGATGGCTCCACCTCTCCATGGGGCTCCGCTCCGCCAGCCACTCTGCTCCGCTCGCCGTCCCGCAAACTGAACTGCTCCGCCAGCCGCTCTGCTCCGCTCGCCGTCCCGCAAACTGAACTGCTCCGCCAGCCGCTCTGCTCCGCTCGCCGTCCCGCAAACTGAACTGCTCCGCCAGCCGCTTCGCTCGCTGTCCTGCAAACTGCTCTGCTCTGCCAGCCGCTCCGCTCACTGTCCCGCAAACTGCTCTGCCAGCCGCTCCGCTCACCATGCTGCAAACGGCTCTACCATAAAGCTTCAGGCTCCCCCACTACTTAACACAACACTCAGTGATTTCAGCTCTTTTGTGAGTTCAGCTTGTAGTAGGGGAGCCACAGTGCTGGTGCACCATTAGCCCAAAGTGAATTCAGCTCAGCAGCCTGTAACTAGACTCCTAATGGAATCAAAATTAGCTCTGATATTCCACAGTGGAGAGAGGAGGAAGTGCAATTAGCATGTAAGGCCCTCACCAGGGGGCCCATGCCACCAGGTATTAATACCTGTTCCCAGCCTCTCTCAATTCACAGAGTTTTGGAACCCATGTCCCTTGCCTAGTGAGTGCTACTTAGTTGATGGCAAGTCCCTCCATAATAACAAAAGGCCAAGTACAGTTCCACTGTCCTTGATTCCCATAATCAGGGTAATAACAATTTATTCTTCCTGCCCCAATAACAGAGACACTGGGGATCCCACAGCAGCCAAAGTGACCATTTGAGCAGCTATGGTCTCATTCTAGGCGGGGTGGGTGTGCCCCTGCAAATGAGATCAGCCCCTGAAGTTCTTTTCCACAACTTGCCACATCTCACCACCAGATGTCAGGGTGGAGCTCATCCTGACTCTGCTTACACATGTTTCCTTATTTCCACCTACCCGCAATATCCCAAATACCCCCGCATCCTCAAGGTATTCTCCCCCGGACATTTTTGGCTATCTGGAGCCACAGCTACCCTGTCCTCCGTATCATTCAACCATCTTTGAGAACAGCCCAGAGTGTAGCCCTTTTGTTCAGCATGGAGATTCATCTGCCCTTGGCTAGAGCAGAGGGTTTAACAAACAGAAGCTGCTGGGGTACTTCCCTAGAGTTGCTCACTGAGCAATTCAGTCAAGTGCATTTATTTCTGTTTGACAGAGTTGGGTTCAGATGAGGCAGATGGGTATTTTGTTCGGTGAGCTGGCATCTAGCACTGGTCATAGGGCTGGCCTGGGCTCAGTGATAACCAAACTCTTCATGTTCAGCTTGGTCCACTTCGACCAGTTCTGCAGAGCAAGAACAGGCAGCAGAGGCTGTATGATGAGTTCACTTACTCTAAGACCCACTGGCCTGTAAGTCACCAGTATGAACCTCTCCTGCCCCTCTTTTGGAGATGGGGAGTGAAGACTCTGGCTTATGGTGAGGAGAGAAAACCTATGACCCTTTCACAGAAGGGAGTAAAGTCACAGTCTGTTAAGTATGACTCATCCCAGTTTCCAACAGGGGAAAACTTCTGCTTAGCCACATTTCTAAGTCCCTCTCCACAACCCGGCTCTGCTGTGATGAGCGTGGTTGAGGAGGGTTGAAATGTAGCAGGAGCAGAAGAGGAGGCAAAAATATGGGGAGAAGATCCCACTCAGCCCAGATGTAGGACACTGCTTAATACAGAACATTTGTCATGGGGATAAGGTGATAACATTTTTATTCACTTACTGCCATAGGCAAGAGGGAGCCTCCATTCCCAGAGTTACTGCTGTGGCTGCTCCTACAAGATAACTTTTCAGGTCCAAAGATAGCAGCAAGAAAACTGTGAGATCGATCCTTCTTTTTGTTCTGGTCAGGCTGCTGCTGAATGGCGTGGCTGCAAACTCCAAAGCACCATAATGTGGATCAGACCTTAACACTGCTCTTCTCCAATAGCTCTAGTGAGACCTACAGGGGACCAGGCTCATAAATGGAAGTCAGACAAGAGACCAGCTGAATGGAGAAACAATGTTTTTCAAAAGTGAATTTAGTGCAGTGCCAGACGAATAGTACCAGAAAATGAAATCTTGTGGTAACATGCTGACAGTACAGGCAGCACGAACGCAAGCTTCCCCCACCAACGTACATCTATCTAGAGAAGAAGGGGCCATCTCTAGATGTTAGACGGGGGTTTAGCGTCCATGGCCTATTCAGTTGTTTGGACATCCCAAATTAAAAAACATAGTAAGAGAAGCAAAAAAGTGCCACCGTGGCTAAACAACAAAGTAAAAGAAGCAGAGAGACACAAAAAGGCATCCTTTAAAAAGTGGAAGTTAAATCCTAGTGAGGAAAATATAAAGGAGCATACACACTGGCAAGTGAAGTGTAAAGATATAATTAGGAAGGCCAAAAAATAATTTGAAGAATAGCTAGCCAAAGACTCAAAAAGTAATAGCAAATTTTTTAAGTACATCAGAAGCCAGAAGCCTGCTAAACAATCAGTGGGGTCACTGGATGATCAAGATGCTAAAGGAGCACTCAAGGACGATAATGTCATTGCGGAGAAACTAAAACAATTCTTTGCATCCGTCTTCATGGCTGAGGATGTGAGGGAGATTCCCAAACCTGAGTCATTCTTTTTGGGTGAAAAATCTAAGGAACTGTCCCAGATTGAGGTGTCATTAGAGGAGGTTTTGGAACAAATTGATAAACTAAACAGTAACAAGTCCCCAGGACCAGGTGGCATTCACCCAAGAGTTCTGAAGGAACTCAAATGTGAAATTGCAGAACTACTAACTGTAGTCTGTAACGTATCATTTAAATCAGCTTCTGTACCAAATGACTGGAGGATAGCTAATGTGATGCCAATTTTTAAAAAGGGCTCTAGAGGTGATCCCGGCAATTACAGGCCAGTAAGTTTGACTTCAGTACTGTGTAAACTGGTTGAAACTATAGTAAAGAATAAAATTGTCAGACACATAGATGAACATAATTTGTTGGTGAAGAGTCAACATTTTTTTTTTTTTTGTAAAGGGAAATCATGCCTCACCAAACCACTAGAATTCTTTGAGGGGGTCAACAAGCATGTGGACAAGGGAGATCCAGTGGCTACAGTGTACTTGAATTTTCAGAAAGCCTTTGACAAGGCCCCCCACCAAAGGCTCTTAAGCAAAGTAGGCTGTCATGGGATAAGAGGGAAAGTCCTCTCATGGATTGGTAACTGGTTAAAAGATAGGTAACAAAGGGTAGGAATAAATGATGAGTTTTCAGAATGGAGAGAGGTACTGGGATTGGTCCTATTCAACATATTCATAAATGATCTGGGAAAAGGGGTAAACAGTGAGGTGGCAAAATTTGCAGATGATACAAAACTACTCAATATAGTTAAGTCTCAAGCAGACTGCGAAGAGCTACAAAAGGATCTCACAAAACTGGGTGACTGGGCAACAAAATGGCAGATGAAATTCAATGTTGATAAATGCAAAGCAATGCATACTGGAAAACATAATCCCAACTATACATACAGAATGATGGGGTCTAAAGCAGCAGTTACCACTCAAGAAAGTGGAGTATTGTGAATAGTTCTCTGAAAACATCCACTCAATGTGCAGCGGCTGTCAAAAAAAGCTAACAGAACGTTGGGAATCATTAAGAAAGGGACAGATAATAAGACAGCAACTATCATATTGCCTCGATATAAATCCATGGTATGTCCACATCTTGAATACTGCATGCAGTTGTGGTCACCTCATCTCAAAAAAGATATATTGCACTTGGAAAAGGTACAGAAAAGGGCAACAAAAATGATAAGGGGTATGGAACGGCTTCCATATGAAGAGCGATTAATAAGACTGGGACTTTTCATCTTGGAAAAGAGACGACTAAGGAAGGATATTATAGAGGTCTATAAAATCATGACCAGTGTGGAGAAAATAAATAAGGAAGTGTTATTTACTCCTTCTCATAACACAAGGACTAGGGGTCACCAAATGAAATTAATAAATTAATTAAATTAATAAATTAAATAATAAAACAAAGAAGAGGAAGTATTTTTTCACACAACACACAGTCAACCTGTCGAACTCCTTGCCAGAAGATGTTGTGAAGGCCAAGACTGTAACAGGGTTCAAAAAAGAACTAGATAGGTTCATGGAGGATAGGTCCATCAATAGCTATTAGCCAGGATGGGCAGGAATGGTGTCCCTAGCCTCTTTTTGCCAGAAGCTGGGAATGGGCGACAGGGGATGGATCACTTGATGATTACCTGTTCTGTTCATTCCCTTGGGGGCACCTGGCATTGGCCACTGTTGGAAGATAGTATACTGGGCTAGATGGACCTTTGGTCTGACCCAGTATCGCTGTTCTTGTGTTCACCTACCTGTCCAGTGGGAACCAGACTGAAACCACCTACTTACTTCATATGCAGAGAATGCCACTGAGTTGTGTCTTCCATAACAATGAAATTATTAGAAGGATTTTAACTCCCAACTCAGGGGGTTAAGCCAGGGTTCTGGTAGGAAGGGAACTGGCAACAGGATAGAGAGAATTTCAGACCCTGCAGTATCTGGGAGATTGCCCCAGGTCAGCAAAAAGTCTTTGCCTCTGAAAACTGGTGGCCTAAGGGAAATTATTTATCATTTTTATTACAGTAGCAACTCATGGTTTGAGTTGGTGATCTTAGTCTAGTTCTAAATAAAGACGGGTGTCCAGATCACAAACATCAACACCACAACTAGCAAGATTAAGGAAATAAATAGGGCACGTTTTATTAAAAATCAGAAAGGTGCAAAAGTTTATACAAACCTATCTACAAATTAAATTTCAGCCACCAGCCTTCTGGCAAGTTGACAGTCCATCCCCTTCTGTTGTACACTGATGTTCTTGCTTTACATTCTGTGATGAGGCAGCATTATAATAGGGGGCAGGGCTGACTCCCCCATGTGCGGGTATTCCATGGTGGTTGTTCCCTGGTCTGGAGAAGATTTAATACAAGAGACACTGTTAGGTGAAAGAATCCTCTTATGAATGAGGGTTTATAGGAGAACAAATGAACAATGTTAATCTAAACACACATGCTGAGCACCAGGATTGGTGTGTCTGCAGCTACACTGAGCTTTTTGCCCTTCTGCTCCATGGAAGGTTTCTGTCCTCCCTGAGCTTGCCTTCGGACACCTTCACTAGCTTTTGGCAGTTTTACCACCCCAGTCAAACTCCCCACCTGACACTGGAGTGTGTCATGCCCAGCATGTGCCAGGCACTTGGAGCCAGAAGTGAGAGCCCCTCAGGGCTCACCCTGCAGCTGCACTGAAGGAATGAGGCAGTGGTCTGGGAACTGAGCTCAAGTAGAATGCATTAGAATGCTTTGGGGAGCACGCAGCCATTTGTCAAAACACTTCTAGGCCTGATTCTACAGCAATTCAAATAGAATATGTCTATGGTAAATCCTAGAATATGTCTATGGTAAATATGTCTATGGTAAATGGTTCGACTTTAGATTACTACAGCAAAAACTTCCTGACAAATAAACTAGACAAGTTCTGGCAATGCTGGCAATAATTGGTGCTGTTGTTAATGCATGTTACTCATTTACAATGCATGAAATAAAGTTTACCAACAGAAGCAGGAGGAGAGCCTTTTCAGGAGACAGACTGTCCAATTCCTTCTGGCTTCCTGTGCCAATCTGATGGAAACAAAGGGCATGTTCAGATACTACAATAATGAGTGTAGTATAAATGTGTAGCAGTACAGGTGTGATGGACAGAGTTTCAGGATAAATTACAAACCCTTGAGTGGTAGGTAACAAAGAGGAAATATAGGTCAGAACTAAAGCAAAAAGACCCCCAAAATCTCTAGGAGAAATACCCTCTACCTTTTCACAGTGATCTAAACACAACATATCCCAAGTGCCCCCCTGTATCCTCACTGTCAGCTACTCCAATATCTTGGAGGGGCTCAACAGTGACTCCCCTCAGGCTGATTAAACAGCTGCCATTCTTTTAGAGTTACCATGAGAAGCAGTAGTAGAAGTGGCTTCTCAGTGTGGAGGACTGTCTGTGTGGTGCAGACCAGTTCATCTGCTCAAAGATGGCAAAGATATCTCTACCAATTGAGGGTTCTTCATCAAATAGCAAATAGGCAAGAGCTGAAACGAAGAGCACAAAATGGAGGTCAGGAGACTCAAAGAAATGGGTCATTGTCCCCAGATATTCTAGGGCAGGAGTTCTCAAACTGGGGGGTCGGGACCCCTCAGGGAGTTGCGAGGTTATTACATGGGGGGTAGTGAGCTGCCAGCCTCCACCCCAAACCCCGCTTTGCCTCCAGCATTTATAATGGTGTTAAATATACAACAAAGGGTTTTTTAATTTATAAGGGGGGGGGGTCGCACTCAGATGCTTGCTATGTGAAAGGGGTCACCTGTACAAAAGTTTGAGAACCACTGTTCTAGGGGATCATGCATCTTCACCATCAAATATCTTGGGCCATCCAGAAGCCTCCATACATCCCCATGATCAATACTACAACCTAGGGGGATCCCATAAGGGATTTACACAGAGGGGTGTCTTCTCATCTTGCCCTGCCCTGGCTTTATGCTCTTTCTAAAAGTCACATTGTTATTACTGCACAGGGGACAGTGAAAGGGAATGAATATTTGTCTGGGGTGGATTGATCTGAAATATTTCCACTCCCTGCCCCTCATTGCAGACCCCCAGGCATGCAACAATAAAAAGCATATGCAGATTGGCACACAGACATGCCTCCACTCATGTAAACACCAACACTCAAAGAAGTTCACACAGTATTATCATCATTAATTAATTATTAGAGTGCTGTATAAACATAAGAACGGCCATACTGAGTTAGATCAAAGGTCTATGTAGCCCAATATCCTGTCTTTGACAGTGGCCAATAAATAACACTTCCTTATTTACTTTCTCCACACCAGTCATGATTTTATAGACTTCTATCATATCCTCCCTTAGTCGTCTCTTTTCCAAGCTGGAAAGTCCCAGTCTTATTAATCTCTCCTCATACGGAAACTGTTCCATGCCCCTGATCATTTCTGTTGTTCTTTTCTGAACCTTTTCCAATTCCAATATATTTTTTTGAGATGGGACGATGCAACAGGCACTCAGTATTCAAGATGTGGGCATACCATGGATTTATATCAAGGCAATATGATAATTGCTGTCTTATCTATCCCTTAATGATTCCCAATATTGTTCGCTTTTTTGACTGCTGCTGCAAATTGAGTGGGTGTTTTCAGAGAACTGTCCACAATGACTCCAAAATCTCTTTCTTGAGTGGTAACAGCTACTTTAGACCCCATCATTCTATATATATATAGTTGGGGTTATGTTTTCCAATGTGCATTACTTTGCATTTATCAACATTGAATTTCATCTGCCATTTTGTTGCCCAGTCACCCAGTTTTGAGAGATCCTTTTGAAAGATAAAACAGCAAACATCTAATTCTGCACCAAAGATCTTACAATCTCAATGTACTTCTCACTCAGGGGCACTTCTGCAGACTCCCTCAAAGAAGTGCACTTGAAGAAAGACACAAATCTGGAAACACACCTAGATTTACACCTACCTATCTTAGCAGTATCTGAGCACCTCACAATGTTCAATGTACGTATTCTCACCTCACCTTTGTATAAAAAGATTATCCCCATTTACAGATAGGGAACAGAGGCTCAGTCACTTGTCCAAGGTCACACAGGAAGTCTGTGATAGAGCTGGGAATTGAACCCAAATCTTCCTTGCTAACATCATTACTTACCCTGCTGAAACAAGTCTACTTCCTTTTTCATGTATCTTCTCTTATGGTGGAACACCAACTCCACAAATATTATTACAAAAGAAACTGGGGAGGGGGGAAATAACAGAAGTTCCATCTCTTGCAAACAGAAGAATATCTATGAGTCATCATCAAGATTTACATATTGGACTTGCAAATTAGACCTACGAGAGGCCTCTATCACTAAGCAAAAGGAGTATCTGACCCTATATGGCCCATGGTCACTAAAAGGGACCTGACATACATTGCCTGTGGGTTACACAAATATTTGCTAGAAACAGAATAATGGGAATCAGGATTCCTGGGTTCGGTTCCTGGCATTGGGAGGGGAATGTCGCCTACAGCAGGAGTTACTGACATTGTTACAGAGAGGGTAGCCAAGCACATACCTTTGATACATTCAATGTAAAAAGACAGTGTGACTGAGTAAATGAGAGCTACAGTTTGCCATTTTGCGGACTTGATCTCTATTCCAGGCAGTGCCAGAAGTGACCTTGTATGACTTCTTTCCACAGTGAGCCTCCTCCAGCCTTCCCTTGGGAAAGGCACACAAAACACTTGCTCTCAATTTCCCACCACTACTGGGAAAGGTATGGGTGCTGAAAGAGGGTTGCAAACACATAAGGGAAGTGTAGGATGCTCACACATGGTGAGGGTGCTTGCACAGCTTTGGTCGGGGGGGGGGGGAAGTGGAGTGAGGAGGAAAGGAGGGATTAGTCAAGGGCCACTGGTAGATGGAGAGGTGGAAGGTGTTTAGAAATCCCAGTTTCAGCTCAGGACTAAGAGCACCTCCTACACTGGGCTGAGCACACATTGCCTGCCTGGCCTTATCCATATGAGGGGGCCCCAGAACAGAGCTAGAGCCTGAGCCCTGGAGGCACTCTCATTCGCACCTTTCTATTGCAGGGTCCCCACAATGTTGTTTGTATTTCAGGTTTTGCCTTGCTTATTAAAAAAACTTCTAATTTAAAAACAACTTTTCATAATTCCTGATTAAACAGGAGCTCTCTGCTCTTTAGCCCCTTGCTATCCATTCTGGAGATCCCAGGTACACATGTATGGACATTACCAGCCTTTACTAAAGTCAGCAGAGATTTACCAGTGACTAATTTGATTCAAACAAATAAAACATTCTGATATGAAGAAGTGGACTTGGACTTGTTCCTCTACCCCTTTAACTAGAACAAAGGAATAGATGAGCTACAGCATTCCTGAGAAAATATCATCACTTCTAGACTATAACAAGCTTGCAGGCTAGAGCAAGGTTTCCTTCTCCGTCCTTTCTATTCTGGCAACAACAATGTAAAAACCAGGAGATGGTTGGTTTTGTCCACTGGTGCCAGAACAGGAAAATCTAACGGCCGCTTCTATCAGCACTTCTGCTGTTCTTACCTGTTTCTTTAGATGATTTCCAGGCTCTGAGATTAACATTGCTGTAGCTGCCTGTACAGCAGTTGTATCTATTATAGCAGTAGCTATTCCTCAGAACCCTGAAAGAAGCATTTTTGAGAACATGTGCACTATAAAAACTTATACAAAAAAGGATCTAGTCAAAAGCCAAGCGTTCTGAGGTAAGTTTCATGCCCCAGGCTATGTTATTAAAATCTCAAAGCAGGAGTTAGGTTTCCCTTAGTCTTTTGTAAGAAAGTTCTTGAAATGATTTAAATTGTATAGGGAGAGAACCCAGAACATGCAGGATGCAGAGCCTTGAGCATACAGGATGGACTTGGTACAAAAGGGCAGGAGAATGCAGAGGGTGGGGTGACTAAGTACCCTGGTGAATCTGCTGAACAACAGAGTCATTATTCTCTCTCCTCTCTTGGAAGGAGAATGTTCAGCAAAGAAAGTGGAAAAGCAGATCATGTCCCAGATCATGTCCCATATCTCCCTTGAAGAAAGGGAGCCAGAAACCCTTTAAAAGGGTCTGTCCCTAGACGGGAATTCTCTCCCTGGGAATTCTGCAACAGTTGGAGGCAGCCTGAGCGGTGAGAGGCATGGCCAGGAAAACCCAGAAGGGGAGTGGGCCATTAGTAGCAGAAGCTGATGCAGTTCATTACAGGTCTGCACTGAACCTGTGGAGAAGTAGCTGACTGGGGACAAAGGACACTAAAGCCAGAGCAAACTAGAAAGGGGCCTGAAACACACACACAGCAGCTGCTTCTCCTAGAGGGGCTGTAACATCTAATAAAGCTTGTGCAGCCAAGATGTTCAGAAACAATGGATTAGGCTGGGGTAGGAGTCTGATCTGAGCAGGTGTTTGGCACAAAGCAAATCAGCAGCTATATTCACCAAAAACAGAGGTAGACCACACAATGAAGATTGTGGGGTGTGTGGACTGTACCTCCAGGGAAAGCAGCCTGCAAGCAGGTATAAGGTAGCTGGCTACATATGGATAAGCGGATGAAAATGCAGCAGCAGAGAAGTCCCCAACAAGATCACTCATTACAAGATTGAATCCTGGGCAGGAAGACTTCAAGGCCAATACCTAACTGCTCTCTGATAGAGCGATTGATGAGAACAGGCACCCCAAGTATTAGGCCCAAGGCACCTCTCTGGTGGACTGCCACGAGGTGCCAAGATAAGAATGGCTGTGTTTATCTTTTATCATTACTCAGACATTTTTTGCTGTAATGAGCCAAAGATCAGAGACGTGTTCTTACATTACCAGGATTTTAAAATATATTTTACAAAAATATCACACCATGTGACTTAGTAAAACCAGTCAAAACTTGCCATGGAAAAGGGACCTAAAGTGAACAAAAACAAAACAAAAAAAGATTGTATTGACAAAAATGGAAAATTGAGAAAATCAAGCGGTTTTCATAAAACTTTCCATTTTCCAAAAATGGCCAAGTTTTATCCAAAAAAAATTTCAAATGATTTTGAACAAACAGAAAACAAACCCTACCTGAAGCAGTTAGCCTCCCACTGAGAAATGAGGACACTGCTAGACCATAGGTTATAATGCCTTAGAATCATAGGACTGGAAGGGACCTCGAGAGGTCATCTAGTCCAGTCCCCTACAGTCATGGCAGGACTAAGTATTAGCTAGACCAGCCTTATAAGCTCTAACAATGATTTAGAGCCAAGCTGACACCGTTTCCAATAACACTTTCAAAAACTCTCAGCTATCACCTAATCCCCCAATCCCATCCAATGATGCCCAGATATTCATTTCTCTAGAAACCATTTGTTAACAAATCCTTGGGGTATCCAAACTGACCTCAATGCGATATATGTGTCATTTAATTATTACCCCTTATTTACAGACTTTCAGTAACTTCTGAGCCCCATTTGAATTCTACAAGTAAAATTATGAGACTGCTGAATGTTTTTACTAAGATATTACATCTGCTGTTTCCTTATATCTGCTGCTCACTATGTCACCTCTAGCTGTTTATAAATTTCTCCTTATATTGGTTCTAATATTTTTTCATAGATTTAAGGCCAGAAGGTGCCATTATGATCACCTATCTTACCTTCTGTATGACACAAGTCACTGAATTTCACTCAGTAATTCCTATACTTGTGATTGAACTACAGCATAGCTTTTAGAAAGACATCCAATCTTCATTTAAAGACACCAAGCAATAGAGAATTTATCACTTTCCTTGGTAACCTATTCTAAAAGTTACTCTCTACCTTATTTTCAATTTGAATTTTTCTAATTTCAATTTCCAGTCTTTGAATCTTATGTCCATCTGCTAGATTAAAGGGTCCTGAATACCAGTTATCTTCTCCTTGTAGACCATTATATCCCATCACCTCTTTCCAAACATTCTCTTTTCATACATTAAACATATCTAGCTCTTGTGAGGCACATTTTCCATTTTAAGGAACAAAGTTGGACTTACCTATAACAACTGACAGATCAGCTGTAAGATCAGTAGTACCACACTGACTTTTTTGAATTTGGTATTTTCTCCTTTCTCTGATTTAAAATAAATCACTGAGAACATTAATTCTTTCTTCAAAGCACGTCAGCACAGTAGGAAAAAAATTGGTAACCTACCTAATTAAAAAACATAATTAAAATTGAACTAGCGATGTTTGAATACTATACAGTGAATACGCTGTTCAACCAACTAAGTTTGTATTTTGTAGTGGCCAAATAGCACTAACTACTGAATGTTATTTTACCAATACTTATTCAATAACATGACTTTTCTGGTAGTTGGGCTGATCTACACTACTGCAGTAAATCGATTTAAGTTACGCAACTTCAGTTACGTGAACAACGTAATCTATGTTCCCTCTAATTTTTGACAGTCCATGTGCGCAAAAAATGTCTTCTGTGCAAATTTTTGACAGGCCATGTGCGCAAAATTTTCTTCTGTGCAAATTGTTGCGCTTCTGTGCAAATTTTTGAGCGTGCAGTGTTTCACAGTGGGCGCGTACACGCGCACAGCTTAGAGGGAACAGTGAATGTAACTGAAGTAGACGTAGTTAGATCCACTTACCGCGGTGTCTACACTGTGCTGTGTCGACAGGAGAGTCTCTTCCGTCAACTTCCCTTACGCTTCTTGGGGAGGTGGAGTACACAAATTGATGGGAGAGTGCTCTCCCATCGATTTAGTGTCTTCACCAGACCCACTTAATCGACACTCACTGCATCGATTACAGCACTGCCAATCTACCGGTAATTGTAGACATGGCTTAGCTGCAGCTTTAGCTGTACTCTGCATCATCCAGTACACCATGCCCAACTGGTACTGCTGGTATTCAATGTATGCTCATCGGAACAGAAAGACTTCATCTGCACACTGTCGTAAGCACACATTCAGTATCCCACCCATTTAATCATTGTTTCTTTTATTTCCCCACCTTTATTCACTAATCAGCCAACTTTTGCTTTCCCAATAGATTTGTGGAAGTCTTTACCCCACTTCAGGTAACTTTTTCAGACCTTTTCTTTTTCTGAGAAACCTTTGTTTCATTCCTTTCACCTTCCTCCCCCGCCCCTTAGCAATCCATTAAAAATGTTTTGAGCCTGATTCAGCCATGTTTGCTACTTTTTTTTTTTTTTTTTTGAAGTTCAGAGGAAATGCAGGCTCTTGTGGCTTGAACATGGTGTTTTAAAATTCTCCAGATCTCTACCACATTTATGTATTTTAATACTTTTGCCCGCTGCATGTTCCACCAGATTTCCCTAAACTGTATTCTTGAAAATTAAATACCTTAGTAACTATTGCAGTCTGTGATCCAATATCCATAAGATGCTGAATCCAAGTGGCCCATGATTACGAACGCTAAGCTTCACTAAAATTCCAACTTACTACTAGCTCCTGTTGAACAAGTTTCTGCAGCCCAGCATCTCCCACAAATATGCTACACGTGGACCGTTCTGCACTGCAGTTCCTGGAGGTTGTTCAAAAATGGCCATGCCTCCTCTCCCACTTGCCACCCGATTTTCTGCCTCCACAGCAGCAAAGTGGCAGCTCACTTTGCTCCCATCCTTTTCTTTTATATTTGTTATTTTTAGCTGTTTTCAGCCAGGAGTGAGTGTTATTTTTAATTCAAGCCTCCTTGCCTGGGTTTTGAGTAATGCAGTGGTCAGAACTGTGACTGATACAGCAATTTCCTGCAATATCCTCAGAAGACCTTATTGTATGAAGTTTCCATATTATTGTGGGCCGGGATTGTATAAAATCCCTCCAGGGAGAGATGTGACAGAGGTGAAACCTGGGAATTCAAAAGACTATATTCAAAATGCTCCAAACAAATATGAACTTTTGGGACAATAGGTGTTAAGTGGATTTCCTGGAAAATCCCTAGGGAGAGGTTAATGCAAATGATCTCCAATTACGCAAAAACCTTGCCTTTGGAAGCTATGCTGTGAGGAAAGGGTCATTGTCTGCAGAAAGGCCTTAGATCTGGCCAGCTTTGTGTTCTGGATCTAAGACGGATGAACTTGTAACCAGAGGAAAAAAATGAATTGTGGGTTTTGAAGGAATAAAACCTACCAGAGCCCGAGGTTAGAATTGGGGGGGTACCCTCTGGTAGACATTTTTGTTGGTGTGTAGTTTTTTAAAAATTGCTTTAATGTTTTTGTCTGTAATACTTTGACCTTGAGAATAAATATGCCTGCTTAGAAGGAGCTGTATGGTAACTTATAACTACAGTCAATACACTGATCAGAGCCCTTGGAGAGAAGGCAAAATGCAGGTGCTGCCTTGTAGGTTGATGACACAGTAGCACCCTACTAAAGGGCATGCTTATCCCATCAGAAGGAGGAATTCTTCCTAAGGACCCAACAGACAGGAAGGTGGCAGCTACCCTAACAAAGGGACTTTGAAGCTTCATCAGCACATCTCTCACAGCCACATGCTTTGTGAGAGCTACAGTTCCTAGGCTGGAGGACCCTAGGAACCTGGAGGACAGAGATCACCCTGGCATCAGCTCCATTCTTAAGAAAACTTCCCAGGCAACAGTATTCATTGCTGATGCCTCAGTGGATGCAATTTTCAGCCCTGGCTATAGCATCCTGCTCAGCAGCCATGCAACACCTATGGCTCCACCCCTAGAAAGTAGATGCTCACTCCAAATAAGTCCTACATTCCTCTAATTTCACAGGATCTCTCCTCTTTAGAGAAAAACTAGATTACAAAGTGGCAGAAAATGCTGCTAAATCTAAGCTAGGTCCTCCCCTCTCTGCAGAGTGCTCTGAGAGTACAAACCTGCTTTTAGGCAGACACACTCCTTTCGCCTATTCTCCTCAGAGTACCACCAGAGGAAGAATGGCAGATTTATCAAGGGCAAGTCTCAGAACCCAGGATTGAGCAGAAAACCCACAGTTGGTCTCACAATGCCCAAGAGCCCAGCATGACGAGGAAATGTGCCTCTGGCTAAACTTGAATCTAGGAGGCAGAATTTCCCACTTTTCAGAGGACAGGAGTGCATTGACTATAGACCAATGGATAAGAGGGAGAGTGAATCAGGAATACTTCCATAATCTACAGGCTCCATCCCACCCCTTTTTATCCAGTTTCCCAGCTCCAGTGACTCCACCAAGCACAAACTGGTCCAGAATGAGATGTCCTGGACATAGCAGCACTAGAAGGAGTTCCCTTAGAAGAAAGGTTTTCCAGGTTGAGGTTTTCTACCTCATCTTCTTTATTGTTCAGAAGTGCACTGGGGGTAGAGAGACCATTATCAGCTTCAAGAGATTCAACAAGTGGAAGAAAACAAAATTTTGCAAGGAGACCCTAGATTCCACAGTCTCATCCCAAATTTAAGGGGACCTCCTAACCTCAGTGGACCTGGCAGATACATATCTCAGTGTTCCCATATGCCAATGCTCCACAATCTACTGAGATCTGCTTATGGAACAGATCACTACCAGTACCGAATGCTGCCATTTAGTCTCTCATTATCCCTGAGCGTCTTCACAAAGATGCTAGTGGTGATCATAGCCGGACTCAGATTGCAGAGTACTCACCATTACCCGTTTCTGGACAACATTCTAATCAGAGCTGCGACCCAGGCTGGAGAGCACAATGCTATGATTTGGATTCTGGATCTCCTGTAAGTGCATGGCTTTATAATAAACATCAAGAAAATTCCTTGATTCCGTCCACAAGGATAACTCACCTGGGAGCGAACACAGACACCTTGAAGGCAAAAGTCTACCCATCATTTGACAGATTACAGAAAATCCAGTATCTCATATCTATACTGCAAAAGTGCATGAGGCCAACAAATGCTCAACTGTCTTCAGTTAGTGGGCCCCCTGGTTGCATAAACATGCATAGGGATCATCCCAAGAGTGTGACTGCACATAAGGTGTCTGACATATATTACTGAAAGTATGGGACCACTCCCTGGAATGCATGAAGGATCACATGCTGGTCCCAAAGCAAGTACTCAACTCCCTAAAATGATGGGCAGTCCAAAGGAATGCTCACAAGCGCATTCCCATATGCCTTCCAGACTCTCTGGTTCACACAACTGATGCCAGCCTGTAGAGCTGGGAGCACATCTGGGACCTGGAACCACTCAAAACATCTGGAACCACCAGAGAAAGGGACCATGAGATCAATCTCCTAGAGCTCTGTGCCTTCAGACTGCCCCTATGAAGGTGCCAGAACCATCTAGTAGAAAATCATGTCCTGGTCCAGTCAGACAAAATAATTCCATTTGCATACATAAGTAGGTTATAAGAACAGGGAACCCAGCACTACATGCAGAAATAATGAGATAAGGCAGAAAAGTCTGTCCCTTCCCTAAAAGTGATTCACACAAAAGTGGAGCTGAACCAAAAGGCAGATGGGCTCAGCAAATGCAAAGTCAACAACTCAGAATGGTGTTTGAACCAGAAAGTCTTCAAACTGATCTTGCAGTTGTTTGGTCTTCCAGCACCCGAATGCAAAATGTTTGAAGTACTTTGCCAAGGAAGCATACCCTAAGTTCTTAGGAACAGATGCTTGCTGTATTCATTCCCCTTTCCCAGTCACAGAGCAAATGATCCAAAACATAAAGTGGGAACAAGCAAAGATGACAGTGTTAGCTTTATACTGGCCAAGGAGACCCTGGTTTGCTGATCTGCTAGAACTGGAACCACTGTCATGGCTACCAGCAATACCAGACTTCTTTTTGTGAGGTCTGTTTCCCCACCTGGACCCAGACCATCTTCATCTAACAGCCTAGCTTTTGAAAGGAAAACATCAGTAGCACTTGGCCTGTCTTCCAGGGTGATTGGGGCTTTGCTCTCATCCAGGAATCTCCACCTTAAATGCCCATTTCTCCATCTGGACCAAATTCAGTATCTGGTGCCAGGGGCACACAGACCCAGGGATTCCAGCTATCCGGGGCTTTTTTCAAGGTGTGTATTAATGTCTTTAACCCAACACCATAGCACTCCAGGTATCAGTGGTTACTAGCATTCTATTCACAGGATCCTCAGGATACCCGATAGCGAACCCCCGGGTTTCTAGATTTCTCAGCAGTCAGACTGGCTAGACCAGCCATCAGACCAATCTTTCTTAATTGGGATCTACCATTAGCACAGAACACCCTAACCACTCAACCCTTTTGAGCCTCTGGCTTCCATATCAGCATTCTTCTCTCTATCAAAACCAGTTTTCTGGTTGCCATTGCATCTGCTAGGCAAGTTTCTGAGCTGGCAGACTTACCTGTGCAGGGACATTACTGTATATTCCACAATGACAAAGTGGTGCTGAGAACTCCAGGATCTTTTCTCCCCCAAATGAAATCTCCTTTTCATGCCTGACAGGAGGTTATCCTTCATTCTGCTCAAAAACCACAGCAGCTGACCAAGAAGCTGTGGCACACTTGAGACAGAATTGTGGGAGACACTGTGCTGCACAATGGAAAATGTCTTGCCTGATAATTTCCTTTCTATTAGCAGCATCTCCCACAATTCTACCCACCGTGGATAGCTTTACAGCCAAGGGTCAGCATTTTATATGGATTATTACTATGTACGCAGTCATCTACTGTACATAATTAATGAATTAGCATGATGTTATTGTTATTAATATTCTTTCATGAATTTTACAGTTTTGGAATGACTAATTCCAAAGCAAGCAGAAGTGGGGATGGCCAGCACACACTGTGCTGCAGCTTTGAAACACCTCTGCGAACTCCAGAGAGGAGGGAAACAGCCCATGTGTAGCAGAATTGTGAGATACTCCTAGCAGAAAGGAAATTTGGTAAGGAATTTTCCATTCCTTTGATTACAACACACCAATTATTAATATAAACAAAAATAAGCAATTCTACACAGCTCATTTTTGAGCTATTCCATTGCAAAAGACAGGCAGGAAATCAAATCTCTTCCATTTAAGGAAGATGCAACTTATCTGGCAAGAGTGAACTGAAAATAATTTCAAGCATATACCTTTGGCAGATAGCGACAGCGATTGTTTGTTGGACGTGGCAACTTAAAGAGTACATGTTTTATTTCAGTATAGCTTTGATAAGGATGTGAAGAGTAACCACGAAAGCAAAGGAAATTTAATGGATGACATACTCTACTTTCAGCTACTGTAACTGAAACACAAAACATAGTCTGGACTTTAGGTGCTGAATCAAAGCCTGTTAACTTGTAAATTTCTTTGTAATGAAACTATTACCAATTCCAGCATATTCACCAAAGATCATAAACCAAACAATTTTGGGCCTCAATTCACAACTGGTTTGGGAAAGGATTAGGAAAGAAGGCAATCTGAATTGAAAGTTAATGCATAAAGGTGGGAGTTAGGATATCAGCATTCTTTTCCTGTCTACCCAACAGACGTTGTGTATATCTGTGGGCAAGACAGTTAACACGCGTCTCAGTTTACCAATCTGTAAAGTATCTACCTCTCATAACAGAGGTGTTGAGAGTCTTCATGTTTATAAAGGTTCAATGAAAGGAAATGACACTGTAAGTGCAAAATATAATTTCACTATAGATATAACCCTGTTTCATGGGCTTCTCTAAAAACTTCTTTGCAGCTATCTTAAAACAAGACCACCACAATATAAACTTTTCTGTCAAGAAACCACAATTGGGCCAGAACTTCAATTGTGTAATATGCTATGAGTGTTGATAAATTTAACACTTCATTTGATTTTTTAAAATCTGTTTGTAGAAAGAAGAGCAGCCATCTAAAGTTACATAGAGACAATGAATTTAAGCGTGGAGCCATACTTTATGGCAAAGTTGTAAACTTTTTATAGTGAGGCAACAGAAATACTGACAGGGGCTTTCTTCTCTCCTCCCTTTAGCTCAGCCTATGACAGGGACATCCAATAAACTGTAAGACCACGAGTGACAACAGCTTGGCACAAGCCACAGCGATTCATCTCATCTGCACAGAATTTTACATCCATTTTATGAACAGTAAATATACAGAACAGGCTCATACTAACCCCTTCAATGCCAGATGACTAGAAAAGACAGCTTGCTTGAATATACTAGCAATAAAATCTGCAGTTGATAAGCTTTGTTGTCATCTTTCTTGTCAAGCTCTGTTGTCACAGCATTTGGTTACTTTAAGTACCCCTGTTCTAGAAACACACACAGCTATTAAAACCGAAATACCATCTAGAATGACTGACAATATTTCTGTATTAATTTTTAACTAGAAAAAAAGGCGTAAGGTATTTTCCATTTCATATATTCTCTCTTCTCTCCAACCTGAGTGCTTCTAATGTTATGTAAAATAAAGTGGAGGAACAAGTGCTTGTCACAGTATTCAATGTTGTAACATGTAGGTGATGCAGAGAAGACAATCGAATTCTTACCCAACTATGTACAGCTTTTCCATAATATTCAGACTGAACACTTCTCTTTGCCATCATAAAAGATAAAAATTTGCCATTTAGGCTTATAATTAACAGACAAAACAGAACAAAAATGAAAGTCACAAGGACTTTATAACTGAAGCAACTGCTAACAGCGGCTAAAAGGAGAACCAAGAGCACCATCTACAGGAGACTACAGTGTTATGTACATAGATGTTCAGGACAAATATGTTAATCTTTTTAGGCTTTGTATTTTAGTCTGATGAGCATTTCTTCTATTGGAATTTAAAAAACTACAATATCAACAGTAAAATCACATCTTAAAAAAGACTGACGCAAAACCTGTATTATACTTTGGATGAATTATACTTACAGTAGTACTTCAGCACCAAAAATGGGCAGTTACGCTGATAGATGTATGTACAATTGAATGAGATGTCAAAGTCTTAAAATGCTTATTTATAATGAAATCTATACAAAATGGTTAAAAAAACTTTTCTATATACATTTTTTAAAAAAAAAGAAAAGTATTGTCTTCATTACCAGAATGTATTAAAACAGCCTCTGCTGTCATTCCACCTGCACCCAAATCTCTCTCCGTGGCCTTTAACTATCATAAAAACCCAACATATTGCTTGAACAAGTCAAGTCATAAGGCTGAGGATTACCTCTGAAACATACAACTAATCAATTTAAGCTTTTAAACCCCCAAAATGGTCATTTAAAAAACAGCATGTAAGAGTAAAATATAGATCTTTAAAAGCCTCAGCTTGCATCTGAATACAACAGGCTGAAGTTATGAGATAATGAACCAAATATTCCCAAACTCTAAGCATTTGTTTTAAACCATAATACATTTCTGCTACCCCACAGCATTAGAATGAAAACATCTGCCTGTTTAACAGGAACTAGTTAAGCAACTTGGCCTGGTTTTAAATCATTGCATTTAAATAAATTATCAGAGGTTAATTAATTAGACTAAATGGGCATTTCATGTGCTTGTGACACAAAAAGAAATGTTTTGTACATTAAACTAGCATATTTCTTGCAATATATGAAAACAAAATCCACCAAACCATGTCACCTGTTAGTGATTTTGCTTATGTCCAAACATTCACCAACAAGTAATTAAAAAAATAAACTATATTTTATGCTTATTAAAAATATGAACATTAATTGAGCTCAAGTGCAAGAACACTAACCAATTCAGAAATTCTTGGGGCTTTTCCAGTACGGGTCAGAGATACCTTTTATCTCACACGCTATTTAAAAATACAAATATCCACTAAACATTCTTTGTGATGGTGTTTCGCTCAATAGCTACAAAAAGAAAGACACGGCAAAGTAAAAGGTCCCTTTTTACTGAAAAGTTTCAGTATCTGGTCAAGAGCTTCATAGCAAGAACTTCTACTCAATCTTTTCAATTCACTGTAGATTTGCCTTTTTTTTTTCTTTTTTTTTTAAAGACATACATTCCACTGTCACTGGTTTACCATATCTTGGTAACTACACCTTTTTGGAAACAATTTTAAGATGTGGTTTCTGCAATACTGTCTTGTTAAAACACACTGATGCTTCAAGGGTCCAATGAACAACTCTAATAGGCAAAGTGCTCTAATACATCACAATACAAGGACATCTTGGACACTCAACTGCCAAGATGAATTTAAAGTGCACTCCAGTGTCCCAATTCATTAGGATTGTTCAGCAGAACTTTGAGAAGGGCTGGGCTCAGTGCCTTCCTCAGTACTGCTGTCCACATCTTGTTCCATTGCTGTCTCCTCATCATCAAGACGTTGACTAGTAAAGTTATTGAGCTCCAGGAGCCCACTGGGTTCCACTACCACATTGGAGCTGGAGTGACAAGGGATGGAGTATTGAGGGATAGTCTAAAGGAAAGAAAAAATGAAGTTTTAATATGCAGTTTTGGATTAAGTGAGTTAAGGATTTGTATGTTTAAATGAAAAAAGATACTCATGCCTATTAAACAGTTGTAAGAATCCCAGAAACACTTTCCCAAAGTCAATAAGTTTGTTTTCACCCTATTGTTACAATACTGCTAAATTAAATGTAGCATTAAAGCATTTTGCAGGATTTTTTCACTGAAGGATAAGTTGAAATTATTACAGTTAAAGAAAGGATAGTCATGTGGTTAAGGCAGTTGGCTGGGATTCAAAAGATCTGGGATCAGTTGCCAGCTCCGCCAGACTTCCTGTGTAACCTTTGACAAGTTACTTAATCCCTTTGCTATCGGGGCCATCTGTAAAATAGGGGTAACACACACTCACTCTCTGTATGTTCGGTCTATTTAGACTAAGTATTTTGGGGTCGAGACTTCTCTGACTGTAGTATGTACAACATATTGCACAATTGGTTCCTGAAACTGGTTGGATTAATACAAAGAAAGAATAATAGATTTAGACTGATAAAAGTACTATGGTAACAAACGAATACAATAAATGACTAAATTGTTTTTTGTTTTTAATTTCTAGATCATATGGAAAATATATCTACATTTTAATTATTAAATTGATCATCAGATAGGTATTTTGATTTTGAAATTACCCAGACATCACAACCACACCTAAATACTATGGTGATTAGCATCATATAAATATCTATGATATTCAGATGTAGTAGAGTAAAATAATCAATCTCTTAGCCCTCACTCCTCAAGAGATACAAAAACCTGAATATTTCCTAGAAAAACTACTTAGTTTCAAGGAAAATATTACAAAATAATTCAAAACATTTGTAAACTTTATAAATAAATCAAAGTTGGCGTATTTGTTTTCACTACAATTTTTCACCATAACAAGTGTATATAATGTACAATAAAATCTCTAATTCAAACACTGCATAAAAACACAATGGCATTCTGTCCACTTCTCTGCAATGAGTCAGTATCATAGCATCATAGAAGTGTAGGACTGGAAGAGACCTCGAGAGGTCATCTAGTCTAGTCCAGTCCCCTGCACTCAAGGCAGGACTAAGTATTATCTAGACCATCTCTGACATGTGTGTTTCTAACCTGCCCTTAAAAATCTCCAGTGATGGAGATTCCACAACCTCCCTAGGCAATTTATTCCAGTGCTTAACTACCTTGACAGTTAGGAATTTTTTCCTAATGTCCAACCTAAATTACCTTTGCCACTAAGTAGATTGCTTCTTGTCCTACCCTCAGATGTTAAGGAGAACAAATTTTCTCCCTCTCCTTATAACAACCTTTTATGTACTTATACTTATGTATAATTAGGGTACTGTAAGTGAGATTTCAGATTTTTAAAATTTCAATACTTTGACAATCTAGACTATGGAATACAATAGTACGTTAAAAAGTATTAAAATAAAACTAAATTTGACTAAATGAACATTTTCACATTTGTTCACTTAGGTCCTGATTCATCAAAGCACATAAGCATCTGCTTAATTTAAGAATGTACGCAGTCCTGTTGACTTCATATCAATGAGATTTACTCATATGCATAAAGTTAATAATGTACTTAAGTGCTTTGATGAATCTGGCCCTTATTTACTAATTTGCAAAAGGTCTCCCAGTCAGTTTGAATGAATGAGATTCTACTATATCGCCTTTATGCTGAAGAAAGTTTTACACTAAAAAACAGGTAAGACTGTTAGACGCTGTAAAAAAAAAACAGGGCACAAATCATATCTCCATGGTAACAGCAAAAGTTGCATGTTCAAGCATTTCAGTTAGAAGGTGATTTGGAATATCTAGCAAGTTTGGTTTGTTTCCTTAATGGGAAAGCAAAGCAGAACACTTACAATGCTCAGGAGACAGACAATAGGAATGCAGTGACCAGCATGTTTGAGAAATTGTATTTAACAACTCATTGCCAATTTAATAAACAAGTGCCAAACATTTTTATATTCTTAAATCACGTACTGTTTTGGAGTGGAACCAAAATAAGGAAAAAAATACTTGAACATTATTCAGATGCTATTTAGGCTTTAGAGACATAAACCTAGAAATAGCTGCTTTTTTTTTTTTTTTTTTAACCTTTATTTGCTCTGCTCTTCTCTTACCTGGATAATAATTTCAGATGAAATCTCTTCAGCTTTCTTTTGGGATATATTCTGAATGTGTATAAACTGGTTTGTTGAAGGCACTTCTTGTGCGTCCATTTTCTTCTCTGTTAAAGCAGGATCAGCAGCAGGAGGACTTGAACAGGACTCTTTACATTTCAGTTGCTGAGAGATGGAAGTTGCCGTCATGCCTACTGCAGTCACCCTTGGCACCTGGATACAAGGTGATGATTCTGCTTCACTAGCGAGTTTACTAGTGGACATGGCCTTGTTTGGGGGATCCACTACCATATGTTCTATGTTTGTGTCAATCTGAGCTTCCATCATAGACATTTTCAAAATGTCTGCTACTGCTGTCTTCACAGATGCCTGCATGGGAAATAGGCTTGTAACTGGCGATGCCAGTTTGGGCACAGAATTGCCGCCTGCTACCTTTGAAACAGTAGGAGGCTGTCGCCCCTCAAAAGTTATCTTTGTAACAGTGGATCCTTGAGTTATAATTGGCTGCTGCACCTGAAAATCAAATTTTTGTTGTGCATGTTACAGCTATTTTTTTATTTAAACCTAATCAATATTTATCTGGACAATACGGCACAAACAACATACTTGCTATTAGGAAGACAGTTGAAGCTCAGTGTTTTAAGAAAGGAATCAGCAGTGATACGATAACATTTAATTGAAGCCTGGGGAAGGTAGTGTTTGGACTGCTAGACAAAGTTTCTAGCAGAATATCACAGCAGCCTCATTTTCTTTTGGGATTTATATCCCCATGTGATGTATATTAATCCCTTCTTATTATTTTATATATGCTTCAAGGGGCTGGGGAGTAGTAGGTTTTTGGAGTTAATTAAAATACATATACAGTATTTCATTTTCCTCAGTCTTTACATCTTCCCCTCCCAAGGAAAGTAAAATTGCTCCTCTAGGTAAAATTATTTAACTGAAGGGTGATGGTGATGTAAACTACCAAGGAAGACGTACAATGGAGATCCTTGGGAGACTGCACTGTATTCGTCTTTATTTCCACCGCATTTTTTTTAAATGTTACGGGAACGGAAATCAATAATATGTTATACCCAAAAAAATAAAAGAAATTAGGGGCAAATTCCATGCACTGTTGGTTGCAGAAATTCACAAAAAACTGTCCAACAAAATTGACTTGTGAGCTCTATGGATTTTTTTCCCTATATAACAACATGTGCTTCTCTTTCCTAGTGTCAACCTTCTGATGGGGAAATTAATACCAGCGTAATGAGGAGTTCTCTCTTGCCAGGAGAAAACACGGCTACAGCAACTGGGTTGGTGTTTGGATTTTTCCTTGAACAGCGACGTTTTATTTTGCATGCTATCAATATTCTGTTACCTGGCTGGCGGGCTGTTTCTCTGAAGAGGCAGGTAGCTGCAATTGACTCTGGGGGGGTTGGGGTTGCACGTAGATTTTTTGTGCCGTTGGTGCCTGTTGCAGTTTGGGCAGCTGCTGCGTGGTTTTTACTGCAAGCACCTGTACTACAGTTTGCTGTGGCTGGGCCACTAAGGTAGGGAGTTGCCTTTCTTTGGCCATCATGTGGTGTGGGGTGTGCTGTGCATCTGGTTTGGTCTGTGCTTGCTCTTGCTGAAGTGGGGTTAGCTTTTGATGCCGGATAGAAAGCTGGGGCATTTGTGGGAGTTTGTGCTGGATCTGATCAGCCTGCAGGTGGATGGTCTGCTTTTGTTTAGTCTGGAAGCACTGCAGAGTTTTCACTTGCAGTTGAGTCTGTTCCAGCTGTGGTTGACTCAGTTTCTGCTGTTTTTGTGCCTGTGACTGCGTCAGGGCAGATCTGTAAAACAGACCAGTCTGAGGATCTAGGGTATCCATCTCTTCCACTTCTCCTTCCTCAGTTCCAAGTTGTTCACTGTGTTTGGTAAATGCAGTGTGGCTGCTTAAAGCCTTAATAAAAAAAGTTACAAATGAAAAAGTTATGAGACATCATCTAATTTACTGCAGAATACACAAATCTAGTGACATTACAGAATATTTAAACTGGACTGTTTTAAAAGCAGAATAGGTCACAGGACTTCAGGCATCCAACTCATGTATAAAAGCAGAAATACCCTAAGATGCTGAGTTCCCAAAGCCATAGCACTTCAATGGCTATTTCCATACCATAACAAGCTAAGCCCTGGTGTTCCACCCACTACCTGCCTTTTAACTGTAGATGTCTTGCCCTCAGTGAAGCTTAGGTTGTTCTTACATTTGAAAGATTAAGATTCAGATCACCTCAAACTCCATGATGTCTGAATGGGAAATGGAAGGGATTGGCTGATTCAACAGAGATCTTAGGTTGGTGAATAGATGGTTCCTAGCTTTAACAAGAACCTATTATCTTAAGAGATTTTGATTCTGTTTCCTAACACTGTCTCCTCTCATGCTTCTTGGTGACTTCTTCTACACTACTTTTTACACATGGAACCTGCCCCATTTCCCATGCACCAAAGCATAATCTCTCTCCTTTTCAGATCCAGTTCTTCCTGCGTTGATTTCCTCACCACTGCGTTGATTTCCTCACCACTGCCATGTCTGTACCTTCACACACACCAAAACTACAGTCCCGTATATCACATTAGAGTTGGACTAAGTTCCTTGGGGGGGGGGACGACACAAACACTGTCTTATTACATGTTGTGTACACAATCCTACATAATAACTAAGTAGCCTCATTCAGCAAAATTCTGCCTCTGCAGAGGCTTTACGACAGACCTTATCTAAATATGAACTATATAAAAAGTGAGTGGTGTACATTTACCCAGGGGATCTCACAAAACTAGAGTAGCTTTATTTTTGTTACTGCTGACAGATAACAGAAGTGCTAATTCTTGAATTAGATAAGAAAATTAAACTATTTAAACAAGAACACACCACAGGCTTCTTCCTCTGCTTTTTACTGGGTTGTCCCTTTCACTTGGGCTGTTCACCACACATTTTAAAGCAGTCTCACAGTTGTGACTTCGCAAGTTGAGAATTTGCCAGAGACCTCTGCAGTTTGGCACCTTACAAAGCCAAGCTCCAAATCAAAGGCATCCTGCTTCTTTATGGTCTCAATTCTGCTCCTTTTCCTTCCCCTGCTTCAAGATTAAGGTCTTGTCTAAGCTACAGAGTTTTGTCAACAAAAGTTATGCCACTTTAATTAAACCACTGTTGCATGTCCACACTGTGCTCCTTGTGTTCACAGAGTGCATCCACACTAGCAGCTCTCACATTGAAACAGAGAGAAGAGCACTGTGGGTAGCTACCCCACTTTGCAGCTGGCTGCAGAATGCTTTGGGAAGGCTTTGCAATGCCTCGTGGGACAGGTACAGCACCACATGATGCAGGTTTCTCAATCCCATCATTCCATGGGAATCCTACTAGATTGCCAGCAGCTTTTCAACTGAAGTGTGTGTGGGACGAGTGACTGTGTGACAGGGTGTGTGTGGTGTGGGAGAGAGACAGAGTGGGTTGTGGGAGAGTGAGTGTGTCAGCATGCTGTCTCGAAGTTCAGACAGTGGCCGGAAACATTCAGTCCTGAGACACGAGGAGGGGGACACCCCCATCAGCCCCTGCCCCCCTTCCTGGCTCTGCACAGCACTGTAGTCACACACACACACACACACACCACCTCCCCTGTCTGCTGCTGTGTTCCTAGTGCTGGGGAAGAGCAGAATTCCACTTAATGATTTGCTCTTTGCTGCCAGCATGCTCAGCTTTCAGAACTTCCCAGAGCTTTGAAAGGGGAGAGCCGCATGCCTGTGTAGCTGGAATGCAGGGCAGCCAAGTTCAAAACAGCGAGCAGAGGCGTCATGGTGGGCATTGTTGGATACTGGGAGAGGTCAGTTATGGTGACAACGAATGCAGCGTCTACAATGACGCTTTGTCGCTTTAACTTCATCGCAAAAAGCTCTATGCCTCTTGTCAAGGTGGTTTTATTTTGCCAACAAAAGTAGGGTTGTAGCGTGTGCACCTCCACTGTTTTGTCGGCAAAAGCTGCGTTTTGCTGACAAAACTCTGTACTGTAGACAAGGCCTAACACTGAACCTTTAGGGCCCTTCCCCCTTTCATTACTGTGTACAGAGACAGGCAAGTCCTATACTGCTGTCAAGTGGACTCCACACAAACAGAGAGGGCTCATGTAGGCAGCAACTTCCTTTCAAAATGGCCAACAGCAAACATGTAGCATATACAAAACTCCTCCGCTTACTATACAAGATACATGAGGTAATACCTTACTGGACCAACTTCTGTTGGTTAAAGGTACAAGTTTTCAAGATAAAAGACATTAGCCCACCTACCTTGTCCCAGATCCTGGGACCAACATGGCTACATCAGCATTGCAATCAACCATGGAAGATATTCTTAGATAGTCTTTTTTTTAGTCCCACACTCAAGGAACAGCAACTCACAATGGGCCAAATTCTGTCCTTATGCTTGGGTTTCCACTGACAAACCAACATGACATGTGCATTCAAATCAAAAACCTGGCCCTAGATAATTCACATAGCCTACTTATGTTCACAGACTGTTTGGAAAAGAAAAGGTACAACCTGCTGCATGATATGGGTAATTGCGCCTGTGGAAGATGCAGGGATAGATTTCACCACAACAGAAGTCTGTGTTGCTGTCTGCGACTGAGCCACATGCTGCAGCAGAGTCCTCTGGGGCTGGGATGACTGCTGGTGGGGCTGAGACCGATGACTGACTGAAAGTAAAGAGGTCAATGGCACTTCCCCAGAACTAACTGTAGTAGCTAAAGCTACTTGCTTTGTTCTTTTACCTTCAAGTGAAAGCAAATGCGGATGAAATAAAAATCTGAGTATGAAATAAGTCCTTTACTGTATGCTAGCTTCAATCTTAAAGTGTAGATCTATTCTGAGAAGGATCTTAAAAATAGCATCATGGGGTCCGGTGTTTGTTTCAGTGATTTCTGAGCAAGTGTGAGCTCAGTTTTAAAATGTCCTCCGCCTCCCAAATGCTAGTCCTGCAAACTGAATTTGTGCTCCGGGTTCTTTCATACATCATCAATACGGACCATTCTGGAGTCCAAATTATGCTGTTACATGTTTGTAACTCCACTGAAGGCAATGCAGTTGCACAGACATAACTAAAAATGCCAAAATGTGATTACAGAAAATTACTGATCACATGTGAGAATGAGAGAACTTTAGGACTCTCAAACCTTACGTTAAATGTACAGGGCTGGCAATTAGAAAGTGTTTACTTGTAAAGAATTTGAGCAAATTTTCTCAGAAGTCAATGAGACAACATAGACCCATCATACCTGTTTTTAGAGTCACTTATCAGACTAGAACCACATCAACTTTGGGGCTACAGTTTTGGCTCCATAATTAACCAAATGGGTGGTCAAAGTGAAATAGTCCTAAAGTCAGATAATGATTTATTCTATTATCTAACAAAGCAGTCAACAGCATAAGACAACAGCATCAATGGAGAACCCAAATTAGCTTCTACCAACTCATACCATTATGTAGATATTTGCTTTAATCAAAAAGAAAAGGAGGACTTGTGGCACCTTAGAGACTAACCAATTTATTTGAGTATAAGCTTTCGTGAGCTACAGCTCACTTCATACTCAAATAAATTGGTTAGTCTCTAAGGTGCCACAAGTACTCCTTTTCTTTTTGCGAATACAGACTAACACGGCTGTCACTCTGAAACCTGCTTTAATTAACTTATTCCTAAATGCATCAGGTACTGGAAAATATGGTATGGTACTGGATGGCTCAGAGGAATATGATTATATCCAGATTAACTGACAGTGACTAGAAGTCAATATTTTCTGGTAGTTAGAAGGGAGGCCAAAGTTTGGATGAATATGGAAAGTTAACTTGCCACTCCGAGATGGGCTTGGATAAACTCAGCATTGCCTTTCATGCTGTACTAGCTATTACTGGATATCCCCAACAGTTTCTACAGAATTTAAAACTTCATTTAAAAATAAAGTTTCTAACCTATATGGTTGTGTAGAAATTCTTCCGAATGTGAACCAATACAGAGTTGTCTTCCTGAGTCTGCAGACAGACAAAAAATGATAATACTAAGAGGTGTGAACTGCCCCATTCAATTCAATGGGTGTTAATACTGAAGGCCAACAGCTATTTAGATTTATTTAAAATGTACCTAAAACCTTTGCTCTAGGTGCATGTATAAAAATTCACAACATATAAATGTCAGTATAGTACATTATTTCACTGCTTATCATTTTAGCAGAAAATCTACCTATTGTGGGATTAGTGGCATACTTATTTGTTTTATATACACATTCAATGACCCCCGTTCCTTAAATTCAAATGGGAAGGAACTGGTGAAGTAACTGTAGTTGTATGCTGTTACGAAGGCTGCTGCTGTCCAACCCATGGTTGGTTGCATTTAATTGGTGGGAAAAGCAAATGACCCCTACCATGCACATTCCCTGTAATTCTGTAAATCACTTTGAGCTCTGTAAAAAAAACCCCAGTTTTAAGTTACTGATTATTTTAAGTTCAGGAAAGCGTTAATTGCTGTCATCTGTTATCCTGGATCTGTGGATAAAGAGGACTTCAGACTACACAAATATTGAATGGGGATCTTTTATAAGCACTGACTTAAAATATATACATAGTTCAACTTGACTTTTCCCGTAGATCTTGGAGGAAACTGAACACTCGAATACAACGTACAACACACAGTGTATGGTGATGTCAGGGAATATGACTGACCTTCAAACAACTGGTGATCAGTTTAATAATGTTATAATGTACGCTTACTTGTTATTAAATACTTATTATACTTCTTGTTATTCAAACAACATTTTAATATTAAGTCAATGCTTTCCCACCAGGGATCCATTGGAGTTATGACTCTCTCACTCACAATTGAAGCCAGATACAGTAAGCAGTATAAAAAAAAAGTCCCATCCAACTTAAATCTGGATACCAGGGGGCAAAAGTGGAGGGGGAAGGAGGGAAGGGAAAATGAAAAATGGAAATACCAGATTAGACTTTAATACTAAAAACACTGAAATCATATTTTAAATATATTTGAATATAAACAAGCTTTATCCTGTTTTTAAACAGATTTTCACCGCAGTTAAAACTTAATTGGGAAATGCAAAATGCAAGCATGTAGAGTATTCATTCAAGTGCTGAATTTAAGAAGCTAAACATGCTAACCCTTTCACACTGAATTTATTAAATGGTGCAAATGTCTAGGGGCAGACGAGAGTGTTCCAGTTTATGGGAGATATTGTTTAAATTAGACACATGTCCAGAGAAAAACACTGAAGGACTGATGCAACATGAGGACTAGAAAGATGCTTCAAACTGGCACATCACACTTATTATTGGGATTCAGCTTTCACTAACCTTAACTGACCTACTCTCTGCCTAAAACTTCCAATTTGGCACTGCAAAATGGATACAGAAAACTTTACCAGCCCAAACACAAAATGTACTTACCCACTATATCATGAGGATGGCAATTATAATGGAAAATGCCCACCTGGCCAAAAAAAGGCTACCTGCTCAGTATCATTAAGTGAGTTGAATTCCACAAAGTTGGGTGAACTACTTCTGCAAGAAGTCTTTTACCCTTTCACAACAGATATGCCATATAATGAATCCTGAGCTTCATTTTCTACTTTTCCTTCCCAAGAGTTTTCCCCAAAGACATCAACAAGGGCACTTTGCCCTTTCACCACCAGATCAGAGTATGTTTAAATGATATGCCTTGAAACAATGATCTTTTGTTTCATTTTACACCAGAAATAGATAGATGCACATTCTCTGATCTACCAGGGAAGAGCAGAAGCATCCCATGCCCCTTGATGTGTCCTCAAAGTAGTGGAAGAAGACTAGCATGAATTTCCTCTACAGAAATACTATAATGAAAGGAAGACAGAAAATACTGATCCCCTGCCCACAAGCAACAATAAAAACAACAAAAAGGCTTTCCACTGAAAACCAGCCATCCTAATTCTAGCATTCATAGTATGTTTTGTAGCCACTTACCAGTTGTGATATATTCAGCAACTAATTCTGATTCTACCACAGCAATGGAAGGGCTTTCTGGAGAATGCCTCTTCTCCTGAGTCATCTGAATAGGAACTGCCATTTGGCTCAGGTCAATGGTAGGTTGTCTTGGTTTTGATTCTAACTTCTCCTTCACTGCTTAAAGATGGGGGGGGTGGGGGGGGGAGGAGAAGAGAAGAGGAAATGCACCTTTTAGTAAAATAGATTCCAACTAAAGTTAAATACACAGAAAGATAAGAGAATCAAACTGTCCCAAGAAAGTAGGACATAATCAAGATATACCGTACTTCCAAGCTGAACACTTGCAGGAGCAAAAATACAGAATTTTCATCTACAAAAATGTAAAATATAGTTATTTTAACAATGCAATTGACTAACATGATTCAAAGTGATCCCAAACACCCACATACCTGTTGTCTGCTGAAGTTCCAGCAGTGCTTTTATTGTAGAAGTAGCTGATTGCGATTCATTGGATACATCTTGATAAATTATTGTGGGGCTGGTGTCCACAGCAATTTCATGTTCTGACCAATCCTGACTTCTAGATGCAATCACATGAACGACAGGCTGGGAATCTGTTACCCAGAAAAATGAGGACAAATCGAATCAACCAACTACAACATTTTTATTCAGTGTTCATTACAGGCGGTGCTGGTAGCAACACCTATTGTTAAGGTTGCCTAATACTTTCCATTATAAAATATTATTTTCAGTTGCTTATAAAACCTTGCCAAACTTTAACCATTCAAACTGAAGTTTTTCTTAGTGTCTGCCTCAAGCTGACTTTTTTTGGAAAATTTCAGCTGTTCAGATATTCAAGTTATTCAATATTCAAATATTGAACAAAACAAGCCTTAATTTCTTTAAATTTGATCACATTAAGTTCCTTGAAAACCAGGAGTTCCCAAAAAACACTATCAATGTGCAAGCAGAAGTTACTCACCTTGTGCAGTAACTGGAGTTCTTGGAGATGTGTCCCCCTGTGGGTGCTTCACTTCGGGTGCCAATGCGTCCTGCGCTTTTGATTGGAGATTTTTGGAGCAGTGCCTGTTTGGCCTGTGTATGTGCCCTGTGCTGAGGCTATATGGCGAATCACTCTCAATTCCTTTTCCACCAAAGTCCCCCAAAGGAGATTCTGAAGCAGAGGTGGAGGAGGGCAGGTAGTGGAGTACCCACAGGGGGACACATCTCAAAGAACTCCAGTTACTGCAAAAACGTGAGTAACCTCTCCTTTTTCGAGTAGTGTCCCTGTGGATTCCTGACCTCAGGTGACTCCTGGGGAGCATCCGCTAAGGAGGCAAGAGGTTCAGAGTAGAGTCCAATACAGGAGAGAGAACTTCATTGCCTATAGCATCTGATCTTGCAGCAGGCACCAAGGCATAGTGATCAGAAGTATGAACAGAGGACTAAGTTGCCGCTCTACAGATGTATACAGTTGGTACATCCTTAAATTAGGCTATAGATGCAGATAGTATATTTCACAGGAGCACTATCAGTCTCACAGGGGGCTGAACATGAGTTGGGTCATAACTGATCTTAATACATTCAGAGATCCACTTTGATATCCTGTTTTGAAATTACCAAACCCTTGTTTCTGTCTGCGATGGATACAAATAGTCTAGGAAATCTTCTAGAAGGTTTGATCCTATCTAGGTAAAAAGCTAATGTCCTCCTCTCATCTAGGGTATGGAATATGGCTTCTTCATTAGTCCAATGTGGCTTTGGGACAAAAACATGACCTTAGTTAAGAATCTTCGATAGGCCCATAATGAGAATTTCTCTCTGGTGAATACCATAAATAGAAAGGATCTGCCATTAAAACTCGCAATTCTCCAACCCTTCAGGCAGAAGTGATAGCTACCAGAAAGGCTGTCTTCACTGATAAGTTTAACAAAGAACACATAGCCAGTGGCTCAAAAGGATGCTTTTAAAAAGCAATTAAGGACTAGGCTTAGGTCCCAGCTAGACACAGGATCTCTTATTTGTGGGGAGAGATTCAACAAACCTCTGGCTGGGTGAGCAAAGAGCAAAAATCCCTTTACGGGTGTGTGAAAAGCTGTTATTGCCATTAAGGGTATCCTAATGGAGTTCAGAGAAAGACCCAACATTTTCAATTCCAACAGGTAATCCAGTACCCCTGGGAAAAGAGTGAAATCTGACAACTGTTACACCAAAGAAAATATCTCATCCATTTCTGGAGGTAAGTATTCCTGCAGGTTCTTTTCTAAAAAGGTGTACCTTTGATGACCAGGATCCCTCTATTCCTGAGAGCCATTGAGGAAGCACGCTTGGAGACCCAGAATCTGCATGTTGGGGAGGGAGTGCCAGACCAGCATCCTGAGTCAGTAGGTGAGGAGTGATCCGTAGATGCCCCGGAGGGCAAGAGATGAGTGATTAGATAGGGATACCAAACTTGTCTTGGATACCAAACTTGTCTTGACCACGTTGGTGCAGTGAATATGACTTTGGCCTGATGTTGTTGAGAACTTTCAATAGTAATGGTGTTGGTGGATATGCATATGAGATGAGAAAAGCATCTTCCAGGGATTGGGGATCAAGACCACCTCTGAACCAATACTTGATGGATTTTGCATTGGCTGCCGTGGCAAACAGATTGACCTCCAGGAACCGTCAAGTTAATACCACCTTGAGGAGGACTCAAGAGTTACGTTCCCACTCATAATTTAGAAAAATTGCTGCTGAGGTCATCTGGTGTTCTAATACCTGGCAGGTATGAAGCTGAGATGACAATCGGTTTGGCTATGCACCAATTTCAGAGTTTTATTGCTCTGAGAGCACAGAGAGATGGTGAAGGTGCTCTGCTCCTCCCTGGGGATTGATATAAGAAATTCATGCCATGTTGTCTGTCATTATCTTTACTGACTTTTATCTGTTTAGAGGTAAAATAGTGTAGGCAAACATTTTTGACTGGTCCCAATTCCAAACCATTGATATAAAGAAGCTACTCTGGTAGTAACCATTTGCCCTGAACCTTGTAAGGTTTCAGATGTGCCCCCAACCCAAAACTGAAGTGACTTATGTTATCCCTACAGGAGGGCGATTCTGAAAGAATGTCACACCTACACAGATTTTGGTCAGTCCTTCCACCAGTTGCGAGACTGTAGAACCCATTGGGAAACAGACTAATCTCCCTAGGCTGTGCTTTCTTGATTTGTAAACCATTCAAAGCCATCCCTATAGGCCTCTGAGATGTAACCTGGCATGTTGCTCTACAAAGACGCAAGCTGACATGTGTCCCAGTAGTTGAAGACACTCTCCTATTGTTACTTGAGAACTGCACCAAATCCTTGAGATTCATTGTTAGAAATCTTCTGAGAAGGTATGCTCTGCCTGTCAGTGCATCCAGCGAAGCCCCTATGATGTCTAGATAGAGTCAAAATGGATTTCGAGATTGATTTGAACGCCCAGGATGTGAAATAGAGAACACATCATCTTCACTGCCATTAACACTTCATGATACAATCTGCCCCGATCAACCAATCATCCAGACACTGGAAAACTATTACACCCAAATGACATAGGTGGGCGGCAACTGATTTCAGAATCTTTGATAATACTCTTGGGGCAGAAGATAGGCTGAAAGGGAGCACCCTGTATTTGCACTGCTCACTGTTGATTAGAAAACAAAGAAACTTTTTTTTGTTCAGGGTAAATAGCAACATGAAAATATGAGTCTTGCAGGCTGATTGTCATGAACCAATCTCCTAATTCTAACAAGCCAATTATTGCTGGAAGAGTCACCATCCTAAATCCCTACTGTTTTACATATCTGTTTATAAACTTGAAGTCTAAAACTGGTCTCCACTCTCCATTCTTTTTGGGGATCAGGAAGTACTTTGAATAGAATCTCCCTCCCCCATGCTGTACAGGAACTGGTTCTATTGCTCCTAAACACAGAAGTGAGGCAACCTCTTGCACCAGTAATTGATCATGAGAAACGTCCCTGAAAAGAGACTGGGAGGAGGAATGGGTAGGAAGGATAGATTTGAAATGGATAGTGTAACCAGATGTTATGCCTTCCAAAACTCGTTTGTCCAATGTTGTATTCTCCCATGCAGCTTGAAAATGGGAGAGGTGGCATCTAAAAGGAGGGAGAATGTTGCAGCTGTAAAACCTCGTTGATTGGATGGTTGAGACTCTCAGTAGATCCATCAAAACTGTTGCTTGGAGGTCGCAGATGGCTGAGAAGATGCAGATGTAGCTGAAGGAGGTTTCTTTTTAAAGTATCTTGGCCTCTTGGATAGTGGCTCTGATAGAGGCTATGGCAGGATGGTCTATGGTAAGCTGAATATAAGGCTAGGAGTGCTCTCTGTACCATCTGAAACCTAATGATCTCCTATTTACAGGAGTATAAAGCCTTACAGATTGCAGTGTGGCTCTCATGTCCTTTAAAGTTCAAAGAGATGTATCCATCAAGTCTGCAAAGAGCTTGCAACTAACAAAAGGGAGGCCTCTGACAGTGCTCTGAACTTCTCTTGGAAAGCCTGACAGCTGCAGCCAAGACTTTCTTCTCATGACCACTGCAGTGGATACAGATTGTGCTGCTGTATCTGCAGCATCCAAGGAGGCCTGGAGCAATGTCTTTGTATAATCGCATTAAATTGGTCAGTTCCTTTGACAGGTGTTCAATAAAGGAATTAGATCTGTTGTAATTCGAACAGTCGTATTTGGCCATGAGTGCCTGATGGTTCGCTATTCTGAACTGAAGTGTAGCTGAAGAGTGAGATTTGCAACTAAAAAGACTGAGCCTCTTGTGGTCCTTACTGTATGGGGTGGACTTTGAGCTATGCTGTCTGCCACACTCATTAATGGCCTTCACTACCAGGGAATTTTGAGATGAGTGAGAAAATAGAAGCTCTGACTCTCTGGCAGGGACAGAATACTTATTATCCATCCTTCTGCAGGTAGGTGGTGCAGTAGTTGGGGTTTGCCAAACAGTCTTAGCAGGCTCCAGAAGAGCTTCCAATCTTCATAGATGTGGAGGTGTGTAAAATATCTAGGAGTTTATAGTGGGACTCCTGAACCTCCTCTGAGGGAGTGTGTAACAGGTCAGTAATTTGGTTCATCAGTTCTTGAAACTGCTTGAAGTCATTGGCCATAGAAGGTGGTGGAGGCATCACAGTTTCATTAGGTGATGAGGAGGCAATATTAGTAAGAGGTGTCACCTCTTTATCAATCCTTGTTTCTTGCTCCTCAAAAGTCTCCTCCTTTGGCATAGGTGGTGATAGAGGATGTTGAGGAGAGTGGGCCCTTCTCTGCTCCCTCCAGCAGTATGGAGACTTAATTGAAAACTGTTGACAACAGAATGCCTACATGCCCCAGCAAGGCCACTGAGAGGGGCCAATGGCATTCATCTGTGTTCCCGCCATGGGTTTATCATTTGAGATCTATCCTCCTGAAATATGTCAGTGTAGGAAGGAGAGTGATGTGACCTAGAATCCCAGGGGAACCCTGGATCAATATTTGAGAGTCTGAGGAGTGCTCTTCCACATGCTCCAAGGGAAAAGGGTGGGAGGGGAATAGTTGTTCTGCCTGCGAATTAGGCAAGGGTGCATATGGCACTCTAGGAGATAGAGGGGTCTGTGACCGAGAGAGTCTTGAGGCTGATAAACAGAGGAGACTCTGGCTCCAAAGATGTTAACAGGTCTTCAGGTTACCTAAATTTTTGCAGGCATCATAGACTGGGTCGAGTGAGAACCTGTGGAGGATGGCTTCAGTACTGATGCAGTTGGTACCAAGTGCTTGGCATGGGATTGAATAGGCTCAATCTGTAAAAAGAAGGTATATGAGCAGTCTTTGGTACCACTTACTTTCTAATGTTATTCGGGGATGTGCTTAGCATTTTTTCAACTGCATATCTGCCACTCTAGGAACTCAGTACCGACTTTGGCTTAGATGATTGACTCCTCTTCACCTTTGTGGTACTGGCATCACCGCAAGGAACTCCCCTTGGGACCTAAGATCTCTGTAGTCATCTTGTGTGTTGGTGACAGATTTTCTTGGAGATTTACTCCTTGCCTCCTTCTGCTTAGAGGCAGATATTGAGACTAATCTCCACTGACCAAGATCTTGATGTGGATGCTGCACTAGTGGTACACCAGGAGGTCTATGTTCACAGGTTCCTCCATCCCCTGGATCCGAAGCTGGTCATAAAGCTGGTTCCATTAACAGGAGTTTAAAGTTGATTTCCCAATTTTTTTGGGCTCTACCCCTGAAGGAAGTGCAGATCTTGCACTTACTGGGGACATGAGCACCACCCAGACAGTGGAGGCACTGGGAATGCCAGACACTGATTAGAGTAGCCTCATGGCAGGATAGGCACCTTTTGAATTCCTAGGAGCGCAGCATTCCTGAGCAAACAAAAAAAACCTGACCCCCTATAAAGGGGAAAAATCTTAACATCTAACTGTATCTATGAATAATTTGGGGGGGAGAGATGGTTGTTTTTCTTTTTTTCAGTGAAAGGAAAAGGGGAACACCTGTTTCAACAACTAAAAACACTAAAAGGTCACAGACTATATGCTAACTAACTAGCTAATTGCTGAATACTAGAGAGAACAAACACAGGTAAATGCCATCTCATGTTGATTGCAGTTGAGAAGGAACTGAGGGGCAGTTTGCCTGTGCAGCTTCTTCTAGCCTTGGTGTGGAGCACAAACACGGGTGAGGCGCATGGGCGGGCCCAATGGGAACTACCACCAAAAATCTCCAATCTAAGGCACAGGCGCACCTGAAGTGGAACATCCACAGGGACACTACTCGAAGAACAACAACTTTTAAAAAGTTGAAGGGATGAATGGAAGAGGAGGGCTATGTATGTGAAAAAGATAAAAGGTGTTTGCAGATATAAACTGACCATTTTGTTTTTATCTAAAGAACATGCTTAAAAATACTTGTGTATCCAGCCTCTTAATGAGTGCGCAAATCTCCTAATGTTACAATGGATATCACTACCCAGGTTAGCTGGGGATCAAAGGAAGACCTGAACCATATGATTTTTTTTTAAAAAAAAGTAAATTTGATATTTAGAGAACTGATGATTTTGAGGTGAAAAGTAAAACATTTCTGATTAATACTACATACTTCTCTAGAATATGTCATCAATCTCAAATCTCAAAGTGCTTTCAGAAGTTAATCCCCAACACCCCTGCAAGTAGTAATATCCTCATTTTTCAGATGTGGAACTGAGACATGGGGTTACAGGACTCACAAAAAGTTAGTATTTGGAAGCAGTTTTCAGAAGTCCTGATCTCCAGTCACCTAACCAGACCAGATGACCGTGCATTTAAAACATAATAAAGAGATACAACAGGTTATAAAAAACTAGCTTACGTCTTTGGGAGAGGGAATCAAAGCTTATTACTTAGCAAACAAAGTGATTATATTTACCCTGGGAGCTCTGGGAGGACTCTGTAGAAGAGGAGCTGCTATCAGTGTAGCTCTGTGGTTCTTCTTTCACTTCTGGGAGAGAGGAGTTTCCTGCCTCTGCCACCCTGGATGCCTGCTGCAATGTTTCAGTTACCAGCTGCCTTGTCTGCTCACTCACAACCGTAGCTTGAAATGTCACAGGCTTTGGTTTTATGAGAACCTAAGAGAAAAAACAATTTCTCTATTTACAGTAAGAGCACTCAAGAAAGGACCAAACACCTATCAGAGTTTCTTGAGTGCACTGTCTCCTGATATGTAATCAAGACAGCATATACAAAAGAGGATTATATAGAGGTTGTATGTTCCTGTCCATACAGGAGCATGGCAAATTCCTACACAACCACTTAGCATCTGTGAATACTAAGAACTATATAGATCATCTAATTTAAGGTCTATTATTAAGGTCACAAGCTACTGATCATTATGCTATAAGGAACTAATCCAGTAAAGTACTTAAGCATGTGCTTAACACAAGTGATTTATGGGATTGGGCACTAATTTATTTAGACATACAACAGGTTTTTCTAGTTCTGACCAATTCAGATAAATTCTGAAAGCCTGTATATGAATATAACTTTCTTTCATTTATTGATACAAGATTAAACTTGAACTCTGTTTAGACGTATAGAGTGCCCAGAATTAGGATAGATTCAATAACACAGGGTGCTGAGGGCTAATATACTAGTCTTTTAACTCTATAGTCTAATTTTAGGCATAAACTTTAGAGTATACACTTCAAGTTGAGAAGCCTAGTGACCATATTACATGCCTGTGTACTACAGTTGTCAATCTGTACTCAGTGGCATAAGGACCGGAATAGCAGGAGTCAGGACTAAGGTTCATTAGAAGAATTGACGTTTGCAAGGACCTTGCCTACTTTGTACTTGGCTCAAGCCACTGCTATTAAGCCATCAATTTTATGAGCAGTAAATTCAGACATAATCATCATAAAAAGGTAACAAACAATTTTATGGCACCTATCTTCACAGTACTTAAGTTCCTACATCTAATCATCATTTCAGATTGTTTTGAACAGGTTCTGGCAGACAAAAAGAAGATAATTACCACCATATCAGAACAGACAGAGTCTTAACTACTCTGATATCCTGTTGATGCCAGATGTTTCAAAGTCACTCCATAGGGCAGGATTCACCCTGCTTCTTCCCAGTCCCTCAGGTTGACAGATTATGGAGTGATTCCTCCCATCTTTCATGGACTCAAACCTGGCTACCTATTTTCTTTAGGCTACAGTTCAAAGCAGTAGATTCCCTTCAGGAATATGAGCAGCCCTGAAGAATGAGGTGATTTTTATTCCACACAAAATGTGTTTTTGCATGTGCCATTTTTAGCCATATATGATTTGCCTTACTACTCTGAAGCAGTGAATTCCACAAGCTAGTCATACATTGCTTAATAAGTATTTCCTTTAATGTTTAAAATGTGTTGCCTTTTAATTTCATCATGCATGTCTTCTATCATAAAACAGAAGACTGAATAGTGCTTGACTGGCCTTCTCTATATATTTCTACCATATAACTGTATCTCAGTCCTTTCAATCTCTCCTCATATGGAATAACCTTCCCTTCCATACCTGTAATCCTCTCTCCTCCTCATTATAGCTTCATGCCTTATCTGATTTTTGGGACCTTTGTTGCACAGAATGTTTGCTCAACTGTATAAATCTTCCGGAATGATTCAATCTTAAAATATTCTGCTTGAGCTTTACAAATACAGGCTCTGGCCTCAAAGGTGAGTTAGGCTTCTTCCCCTGGAAAGTAATGTGCTTAAATACCCATCTAGTGTGCTAATGGAGCACCAAACTGCCAATCTATGTTAGGCTCCAGGGAGAGACCTACTTCATGAAGTGCATAAGATACACATTACTATAACCAGATCAATTTCACCCCACACCAAAGGCTTTGAAGTGCAAAGGACTGCCAACACCATGAAGGCTTGTTTCTCTTTTTATAGAAATCTAAGTATTTTTCATAAGACAGAAGGAGTCCTTGCTGTACCTGTGTTTTCCCTTGCTGCCCATAAACAATTTTGGTTGGGATGATTTTGGTGGCTGGCTGGACAGTAGATCCTATTCCTTTCGGCTGTGTGACAATCATTTTTGTGATGGGTCTGGTTGCAGTGATGATGGCAGGTTTTGCTCCTGCTGGCACTGCTTGAATAGTTTTCTCCCCCTGAAGTAAAGGCAAAATGTACATGTTAACTTGCAATGCAATTTCTTCAGTGATATATATATAACACCCTCCTACCTAAACATCGGTAAAATTCACATAAGAGGCAGCACAGTGGCTGTTCTGTAACATGCCAACCAATTTCTTTCATCATCAGGTTGGTTTCAAGGAGTAGGTGCATTTAATAGGAAGTAAATTCAAAAACTAAGCACAAAAATAAAGACTAGTAAGAGTTTATGTGGCGTTAAGAAAAAAAACTCTCTTCTCTGGGAAAGTAGAATTGTATGAGATGTTTAAAGGTATACTCAAAACTTTTAAGAGTTGCTCTTTGTCAGTAGCAACATCTTAGATTATTAAAACTGGAAATATTTTACTATTTTATTTACCTTTTACAATTTGTGCTGTTATGAATTTATTTTGGTTTCCACAATGAAACTAGTTTGGCCAGTTTTATTTCTAATTCTCGTGTGGTTTTCTTTCAGGTGTGGTGAAGGGAAAAGGTGGCTTTCAGCAGTGCAAGCAAATGTTCACTTTTAATTGGTTAAGCACATACAGATGCTATATAAGACAGCTATCAAGATAATCTCTGCTTCAAAGAATTCACAGAACAGAAAATAGAATCCTTTGCAACTCATTTGCAAACATGCTTTAAAAGAAAGTTAAAAAAATACCAAATCTTTTTTAACATTATTTTTTATAAAGAATTTTACCAAACCTAAATCTGGAGTTTACAATTTTTTGACAGTTTGTTCCTTTAATCTGTCTTACATTATTATGCCTATCACTGGGGTATCCAGTACAGCTAGTCAGGAATTTTCCAACAAAATGTTTTTTTTTAAAATCAGAAAATGCTGATTTGTCAAAATTGAACCTTTTCACGGGAATGGTTCTATTTGAGTGAACTTCCAAAGGACCCCAAGCAGACGAAACTCTTGTTAACTTGACAACAAAAGTCTCCTCAGTTTCACTGCTGCCATTTAGTGGTTGGAAGCAGTAAAACTGTCAAGAATCCTGTCAATTTCATTCAGCAGCTGCCCGGGCTTCCAGGGTCCCTAGCTCTGCTGCAGACGATGCTGGGGAGCATATTTTGTTTTGGAACATCACATTCTGGTGTTTCCAAAATATTGTAGGATTTCAGTTTAGTGAAAATCTGAGTGTTCAGCTTTTTATCCTAATTCAGAATTGCCCTGAAAAGCTTAGAAGTTAAGGGCATACATAATTAACAGATATACAGATGGATATCAAATTTTACAAACTATGTTAAATGTGTAGAATAATTGAAAAAGGACCCTCCCTTCACACATTGGATCAGACAATCCCATTCTCATATTAAAAGAACTGGTACAAGAATCCAGTCATTTTGTATGACTCCACCCTTTTTGGACCGGACAGCCTCTGTAACCCAGAGACAGCTGGACAGAGAACACAAAGAAGGAGAAGATATGAGGCTTTAACCCAACTTTAACAGTCCCTATTGAACCCCCGCTTTTGTTAACTGCTTTAGTCCCAAAGAGCATACTAGCCCCTCAATCATCCCTGACCTAGGCCCAAGCTACATCTGCTAGACAGCTAATTAGAGTTTTGCTAGCCAGGACCACTATATGAAACTAGGTTTATAACAAACAGAGAAAGGCAGAAGGCAACACACACTCTTACTTGGTCTATGGATTCTAGCCTTAGAACTCTTGCTTACCCCAGCATTTAACAATGTTGTAACAACATTTTTGCCTGGAAGTCCTTGAATAGTTGTTCCTTTTCCAGTAGTCTTTTGCACAACAATCACATTGGGCTTGGAAGTCATTGGGATTGTAGTAATTTTGGTTGTAGTTCCTTAAAGCAAGTGGGAAGAAGAGAGGCCTGGGTTAAAAGTGATGATGCTCCGTTATTTTTATGTATATATTTCATGCAACTCTAGAATCTTTATAAACACGCTTTGGGTGCAACATAAGGAAAATAATTAGGGCTTCTGATTTTCAGTTTTAATCATTAAACACCAATAAAACACCCCGGATACCCAAAAAAAAAAAAATGAAAACAGTGTTTATCCAATAAACACTGGAAAAACACCAGAAATGGTTACTTGTATATAAGGGCTTGTTTGTACAGAGCAGTAATACGGACAAGGGATGTGACTTCTAAAACATGCTAATATGTTGCACATTATGTGGTCCAGGTAGGCCCTGCTGGTGTGCACTAAAGGTTCCTTAATGTGCTTTAATATAGTGCTACTATGTTAAAGAACACTAAGGGACATTATAAAGAGATTCATTACAATGTGTACAAAGAGAGTCCTGAAACCCCTCTGATTTTTGGAAAGCTACATAAAACTTGAAAATTGCTAAACATAAACCCTGAAAAATGAAATGGATAAACTCTGAAAAACAGAAGCCCTAAAGATAATCCTACCATCACGGCAAGTTTAAATGCAACTGAAAAAAGTTAAACTGCTAAAGAGACGACATTTAACGTGTGGCCCGTAGGGTGCACAACAACTGTAGATCCTGTGTGGGGAGCACAGAGCTGAACAGTTTTCATGGTTGATACAAACCAAAGGACAATTTCTGAACAGCTATCACGAAAGGTACAGGCACAGATATTATGGTTGTGTGCATTTATCTTTGACATATTCTGTAATGCGCATTAGCTCTGGCTCTCAGTGTTGCAAATTTTGGGCATCCCTGTGCTAAAAGAAAGTTGTCTACCAAATAAATTACTTCAAAAAGAAATAAAGATTGAAAATGGTAGATCAAGCAATTCTATCTGTAGCAGATTTTGCAAGAGAAAAATCTTAAGAGTTTACATCTTATAAAAGGGAGGTTTCCCGTTCAGTAGAAAGCTGTTCATATGCTGAGAACACATTAATACTATTATCTCTCTTTTCCACAAAGGGAGGCCAGGTTTTTACTATGGCTAATGTATGGGAATACAGAATTCTGTTACTGGAATTATAAGACAAACTTGTGGTTTCTTTCACAGCATTATTTAAAAAACAACAACAAACCTCTTTCCTTTTGAAGCCCAGAGTTCAGAAGACATTTTTCTACTGATGAACTTTTTGTTGTTCTTCCCTCCTACCGTATAATAACTTGCCTTTAGTGGCTTCTTGTTTATTTACAATGACCCTTTCTGAACAGCTCCTCACAATGGCTAACAGAACATACAAGTCACCAGTGGTATCAATCTGCCCATTTCAATAATTACTTTTCTGCTCAGATAACTACCACTTCTGTTTTTCCCTAAAAATAGTTCCAACTATCTGTAAAGACATCATACCTAGCTGCTGACATGCATGCCAACAAAGAATCCTGGTCATCAACTTCAACCCATCATTGATGCCTGGCAACTACCTCATAACACATTCCAGATTTAAAAATTCATTTAATTTGTACCAATTTTGAGAAAGGGAAATAATTCTAAGATGGTGAAAGTAGGGTTTCTCTCAATTCTAACCTGTTCTAACTGTTCCTCTCATCAATCAGCCATTTCTGATATGTATAAAGGAGAATAACCCTTTTCCAATAATTGGTCCTAAATGCAAAAAATATTTTTCAAACATGCAACAAAATGATTTGTCTTTGTACCCACAGAGATAAATCAAACGTGAGGCCTAAAGTATTTGCATGTCTCTAGAAGTTTTGTATCTCAGATAAGACTTTATATCAATACACCTACCAGAAACAATATTACTGCTTATAATCTTGCCTCCCAGTGTAGCCAGCGATTTCGGCACTACCGTAATGATGCTGCCACTGGTGGTTTTCACATAAGTGGCAGCGCCTGGAGTTCCAGCCATCCGAGCCCCAATAGAGGGGCTTACCGTTGGACGAGTATATGTTGCTTGTGTCCCTATTTCAAAGTAAAACAATAAAAACAGGCTTGCAATTAAAATATGAAACACCATGAGTATTGCAAATTGTGAAAGAAGGTTTAGATCAAAGAGAAGTATTTAGTTCCACTATAAGAAACTGAACATAGGAACAGAGGAGAAGAAGGGACATCACCTGGGTCTAGTCCAGTCCATTGCTATCACAGGCACACTCATCATACAATCCTATTCATAAATTTATCATGCTCCCTTTTAAAACTAGTTAGGTGGTTTGCCCCCACTACTCCTATTGGGAGGCTGTTCCAGAACCTCACTCTTCTGATGATCAGAAATCATCTTCTAATTTCCAGTCTAAATTTATTCATGGCCAGTTTATACCCATTTGTTCTTGGGCCAGCGTTGTCCTTTAGATTCAACAGCTCTTCTCCCTCCCTGCCATTACCCCTCTGATGTATTCATAGAGAGCAACCATATCCCCATACAGCCTTTGACTGGATACTATTTATCATTATCCTTTAAGATCCTCCAGCTAGTTTTCAGTCTGCATCACGTTCAGATACATGCCAATTTAAATTAAATTAAAGATTTCATAAAGCACTGTCAAATGTTTTGTCTACAATGTTTCAAGTTAAAACTATTCTAGTTTGTAATGGATTTGTTCTTCATAAACTGATGTCCTTTATGTTCATGGCTCTGTTGTTCACAAGGTGTTTAGATTCTCCCTCAATATTTGTCCTTTATTTTATTACCTGCCAAAGTGTGATTTATTGGATAGAATTTGCTAGAAGCGATCTCTTCCTCTTTAAGAAGAGTGGGGAGAGAGCACATAAACCAATAGAAATGGCTTAACAGAATCGACATCCAGCCTAAATTTCGCTTTGCGAAAGTTATACCATCACTCTTTAGAATACAATAGCTACAATAATAAATACAACTATACATTTTAGAAGTATTTATGAATTCAAGCTAATCTTCTCAATACCCAAAAGATACATAAACCTGGTGTTCGTTTTCTTTCTCCTATTAACTTCAATGGGAGCAATACAGGGCCCACAGAGGTTAAGGAACTTGCCCAAAGTCACAGAGTGAGTCACTGGGAGAGGTAGAATATGAACTCAATTCCTGACTACCAGTCCCATGCTCAGTCCTCTCAACCACTACGATTAACAGGTATTAGTTAAGGAAGGGTAACTTTCTACTCCAGTTGTACTTCTGCACATACTGTAGACTAAGCATTGCAGAGCTTTGTCGCTAAAAATTATTATACAAAACAGCTAGATTTAATTGGGAAACCTAATATTCAAAACTGGTCTGAAGAGAGAAAGCAAATGGCCTAGTCAAGATTTACCAATTAAACATGAAAAAACCTTCCAAAAAGTTATATTCACTTGTTCAAAATATATCAGGATAATGTTTTATCTGGGTAAAGAATTTAAAGGTGAACTGAAAAGTTGGACTAAAAATTGAGTTAAGCACAGATTTATACCACCTACCCCAACATGTGTGGCGCACTTAGCAAAGAAATGAATTTTGACCAAACTTTAAAGAAATTCAGCCTTGCCCCTAAATCTTCTTCATACATCCAACACTACCCTAATACATCAGTCTGTAACATTACTGATATAGAAAGGAAGTGTACCTACTGGTGAATACACAGAACAGAGTTGAGGGATCTGGGTTCTATTCCTGGCTCCCCTATGCACTTACTGTGAGACCCTGAGAAACTCAGCTGTCTCTCAAATCCCCCATCCATAAGACAGGAATAATGATATTTACCTACCTTCAATGGATGTTGAGAGGCTTAATTCATTTGTTTAACATCCTCTAATACAAGGTGCTACAGAAGTGCAAAGTATCATCATCATCGGTTTCAGTGACATTTCTCTCTCAACCAGTGGGAAAGGAATGATTAGACTTATGTGTGTCAAACCAAAGAGAGTACAAGAGAAATAAAAGACCACCCAATGGCAAACTTGAGAGTTTATAATACAGCATTTTAGTGTATGACAAGGATAAATGTCCTAACCTAGTATGTGACTATCAAAAGGTTTACAAATTTGCTGTTATACCCTTTTTTTTTTTTAAATAAACAATGAACAAAATGCTATTTAACCCTGCTAAACAGGATTTATCATCAGTATTGCTGGGTTTACCCTCCCTTCCCTTCTAAGAACAGTAACTTACCAGTGGGAGTAGTGACCAGTTTAGTTGTCATGATAGTCCCATTACTGCTAACCACCATAATAGGTGAATTGCTACTGCTGGGCAAAGTTGCTGTAACTGGTTTGGGTAGGATTTTACTGGGCTGCACCTGTTGAGTGATTATTTTAACACCTAGAAAAGGAGAAAGGTCACTGTTAACATACAGGCACAAGAAGTTACTTGCTGAAATGTTTCCCCAGACCAAACCCTAATGGGCAAGTAGCTGCACAAGGCTTTTATTTTTGAGCCAATATATTCCTAAGCCTGAAAATATTTAGATTTTTTGCTAGTACCAAGACAACCACCACCTTCACCTTTCACGTGCCTGCTAGCACTTCCAAACTACTCCGATCACCACAGGTGCTTGTGGCACCATTAAGTCATGTAATCTAGTGCAGAGGTTTTTAACCTTCTTTGGTCCGTGACCAAATATATCTCCCCAGGACCCACTATGTTAATCAATATCAAGTTGGTCCAAAACCAATGAAATATCTAAAAAATGCATCCATACATTTGTCAGTTAAGTCTCTTCATTATCATATACTTTATTAAGAATTGTTAAATTTCATTTTGATAGTAATCAAAAATATGTAAAAATGAGAGTGCCGTTTGGAGCAAGGGAGTGATGGTGACACTGGATTCAGGAGCTAGGGGTGAGGACAGCAGCTAATTGGGATGGGACAGGGGCTGACCAGAGACAAAGAGTGAGCGAGTGAGCAAGTCACTCCTCTCCCCTTCTAATGGTCCCTACCGTCTAGGAGGATTTGTTTTCTCTTCCCCACTCCTAACCTGTGGGGCACGACCCAGCAAATACCTCTTTGGGATACACTTTTGGGTTGCAACCAAAGGTTTCAAGTAGTCATGATCTAGAAGTCAGAGCAAGAGTTTATCTGAGCCAAGTGAGTCCTGAGTTCTACTCTCTGCTAAGTAGATGCACTGTGTTGTTGGCTGAGTTATTTGACCCTCATTGAGTCAATACAGAGGGAAAACTAGATAAAAAGCTAAATCTCAGTTAAAACATCTGACCTAAGCTTTCCAGAGCAAATAAGTATTAGAAGGTAAGCTAAAGGTGACTATACGTGAGTGATTTTAAAAGGTTATAACCATCTTGAGTTTAAAAGCATAGTAAAAGGTAAAGAATGAAGCAAAAGACAATGCAGCTATTTTAAATTTGAACTTTGGTAATTGCTACTCCTTCTGTACCAGTTCTTTGTACCAGACACAAAAATGATAGTTACTGATTAAGTGATGAGCAATGACTGTAGGGTGGAGGCATTTTATAGTGTTCATTAATGAACTTTTATCTAAGCAATGGTCTCATAATCCACGAGACATTTTATCACAGATTCCCACCACCACCCTGCGGTCCTATCCTTTTAGGTACTCTGACCTAAAAGGTCTAGAACTGAAAAAAATACATGTTCCCTTACTACAGTGCTGATTTCACGTGCATTAATATAAAATAAACAAGGACAGAATAATACGTTGCACTTTTATAGCACTTTTCCTTAAAATTTTCTAAGAGCTTTACAAACATTACTTCTCAACTCCCCATGAGGTAGGTATTAGTAAACTATTTTACAAACAGATCAAACTGATGCAGAGAGACTGACTTGCCCAAAGTCAACTGTATTAACTAGAGCTAGAAACAGAACTGGAAATATCAAAGGAATCAGTGTTGGAAACAGAACTGAAAGTTGGACTGGATTCTAAGTACTGCATTTGTTACGACAAAAGTCAGTGTAACTTTTTGGTTTTTGAACCAATAGTAGCAGTAAGAGATGGGTGGATGGATTACCTTTAAGCTTAAGTGATACAGCTGAAAAGCTGTTTGTTTGCTCAAATGTTTAAATCTTCAGAAAACTGCCATCTTCCAGGTTGCCAGCAAGGCATGTGTATACCTTTCTTTACAATCTCTAAAGGTAGGAAGAAAACTTCCTATTTAATAGTTCATTCTCTTTTCTATGGGGGGTGGGGGGGGGGGCGCCAGGGACAGAACAACACAAACACTTTTCCACAAAGGTAAACTAAAATCATTACCTACACATACCCTGTTAACCACCTTTTCCAGTTTCAGAGCCAAATTCTGCCCTGAAGTGCCTCCCATTGAAGTCAATGAGAGCTGCCTGTGCACATTTGGGGCAGAATTTAGCCCTTAGTTCTTGTATGGTAGTCAGACTTCACTCATTACTAATACTGCCCAAGATTAATTCCAGCTACCTGATTCTTGTTTTATCTGAATGGTGGGCTTGATGCCAGGTGGCAACTGACACTGTTGTGATTGCTGCTGATGTGCTACTGGAGAAGACTGTGACAGCTGCTGCTGGGTCTGTTGTATTTGATGCAGCTGCTGTTTTGGGGTCTGCTGATGCTGTTTGGGAAACTGTGTTAGAATCTGGGTTGGGGTCCCCACCAAGCTTTTTGGGGAAGGTAGTCTGGTGGATGCAACTTTAATCGCCGACGTGGACACACCTGTGAAAGAACAAACAAATGTGGATTTAACAATGAAACAAGTGAACAAATTTCTGTTCTTTAAATGCAACACAACCACTTTTCCATTGCCTTTACAACTGTGAAAAGCACGTGTAAGCGTGCATAGGATCTGACAAGATGCAATACCATTTTTAATTCCAAAGTATCCGAATTTAGAGACAAAGAAAACCTTACATAAGTTACCAATGTGTGAGCACAACAGGGTAAGATAGTTCAGTGGTTCTCAACCAAGGGTACTTGCACCCCTAGGGGTATGCAGAGATCTTCCAGCGGATACAGCAACTCATCTAGATATTTGCCTCGTTTTACAACAGGTTACATAAAAAGCACGAGTAAAGTCAGTGCAAACTAAAATTTCATACAGATGATGTTTATACTGCTCAAAATACTGAAATGTAAGTACAATATTTATATTGATTTATTTTATAATTATATGGTAAAAATGAGAAAGTACGCTATTTTTCAGTAATAGTGTGCTGTGACACTTGTATTTTTATGTCTGATTTTGTAAAAGCAAGTAGTTTTTAAGTGAGGTGTAACTTGGGATATGCAAGACAACTCAGACTCCTGAAAGAGGTGCAGTAGTCTGCAAAGATTGAGAACCACTGAGATAGTTAATGCAGAGAATATTGCAGTCTACTGTGTGCTTTTTGTAGTATAATTAACATAACCCCCTTTCAAGGCTGACACCCAGGACCCCCGCAGCTGGGGAGGCAAGGGGGTTGGCAGGCTCCCTTCCTGGCTTCATGTGGCTCCCCGGAAGCAGCGACATGTCCCTCAGCTCCTAGGCAGAGGCAAAGCCAGGGGGCCAATGGGACCTGCCTGGCCACGCCTCTGCCTGGGAGCCGAGGGGCATGTCACTGCTTCCTGGGAAGCCCCTCATGTAAGCACTGCCCAGATCCCTCACCCCCTTCCACGTCCCAACCCCCTTCTCTGAACCCTCTCCCACACCCAAACTCCTGCTACTGCTGGGGACGGGGCGTGGTGGCCCAAGACTTCTCCAGCAATGGCCAGTGCAACTGGCCTAGGGGCTGCCTGAGCTCCTCAGGTCGCCTCTAGGTCAGCTGAACTGGCTGCTGCAGAAGTCACGGAGGGTTCCAGAAAGTCATGGAATCCGTGATTTCTGTGACAGATTCGCAGCCTTAATAGTGATTAAAACAAAGCCTGCAATAAGAATCCCACCTTCCAATTTTAAGCAATCACTTTAAAGAATTTCCATTCCTCCCTCCCACCAGGTTTCCAGTAGAATCTGGCTCAATCTATAATTCTAAAGACCACCTCCACTAGGCAACACATTTTTGCCAGACCTTTGGGAGGTCATCAGACATTTTTTACTGTGCCATGCAAGAAGTGGAGTGTGAAAATTATCCTCCTGCTTCAAGTAGTTAAAATAATAAACAGAAAGGTTTCCTCAGAAATATTGTAAGGGAAAAAAATGCCTTGTATCGCTATCTTCTGAACCCCTCTGACCAAAATTAAGAATGCAGACGAACTATAGAAGAACCTATATCAAATCATCCTACACCAAAAGGAAAGTTCATGGCAATACAGGAAAAGACAGGGTAGGAAATGCAGGGAAACAGCAGGGGAATCTTTGGGTTCCAAAAGAGGCTGTGAACACTCTTAGGAGAGAATGGGGAAGGGGAAGAAAATGAAGAATATGGGCCTTGAAGAAGTACTTTATGACAGCCAGCGTGATCTAGCATATTTAGTTTGGACTAGAAGCCAGCAACTCCTGATTTCCAATCCCAGCTCCGACAGATTTCTTCTGACCTTAGGTAACCCATTCTCTACTCAGTTTCCCTACCTCTAAAATGGGGATAAATTTTATAAATACTTCTCCACCTCACAGAAACATTGAGGATTAATTGGTAAAAACTCAAGAAGCAATCTGAAGACTAGATATGCCAAGTATTATGATATATCTATTTTTGGGTTTCATTTTGTGAGCCTGTCTAAACAAAAAGAAATTTCCCCAAAAAATTATCCCCAGAAAACTTAGTTATTTTTCATATCTGGGATGGGTAGGGGGAGTGTCAAGGCTGACTCCCCACTCTGGTACTTTGAGTGCAGAAGGTGGGGGCCTGCAAGAATTCTAAAAATTAATACTGGCCACTCCAGGCTTGTATTAAATTTCTAAGGTTACAGCTTCTCTCTGACCTTGAATGGGCAGATGCTGCCACCACCCAAATGCAAAACTCCTTGGAACCCAGGAAGGCGCACCTGGGAATTCCTTCCTGTGGGGTACCCTCAAGTGCCACCCCCCCGCCACTCCCAGGGAAGAGCCGACAAAGGAAAACAAAAAAATCAGCTGTTGCCACCAGCTAACTAAAAAACATGTGCACAAACCACTTAAGATACAAAAATCCAAATCCTGTTCTTAAAAAGGGTAAATTCTATTAAAAACAAAAAGAAAATACATCTGAAAACTCAGGCTATTGCTAGATTTTTAAAAGAGTAATTCCAAAAATTAAGCAACCAAAATAGTTTTTTGGGGGTTCAGCTTAAAGGTTACAAGCAACAAAAGCATTTGGAGTTAGCACAGAAGAATCCACAAGCCATAAGAAACAAACAAAATAAACCTAATCGCACCTTTCTACACATTTTCTGATCTACTTACATATCTGGGTTCCAAATAAGCAATTCTAGGTATGATTCTGATGATTTTCATACCTGGCCGTCAGCTTCTCACAGCATAACTGCTGCCCTGTTCCCCTTTTCCCCAGAGGGCAACAACAGACACAAAGGGAAAGTTTTTTTCCCAATTTTAAAAAGTTCTAGCCTTCACATTGGCTCTTTTGGTCAGGTGCCCACTCCCTTCCTCTACCTGTGGACTTTTTTAACCCTTTACAGGTAAAGCAAGTAGAGAACAGCTACTAACAGGGATTTTATAGCTAACTGGCTGGCTGGGTGTCCATAAAAAGAAGCTATCCCCCCCACTTCATTTATCACAGAGAGTGTATTAAAGGTTAATACAAGTCAGCTTGCAGTTACAAGTTTTTAATACTGCAGTTAAGTCACGTTCACAGTGGAAAGCTATACAATATTTTCCGACAAGATTCTCTTTGGAACTATACAATTTGCATATATTAATTGTTGAGGGGGAAGAGAAGAAATCTGGATTAAGGATTCGGTTACAGAATACAGCGGATTGGCTGCATTGAGAATTAGAGGTATACATACTGTTTTCCACGTTCCATGCACTTTACAAAGTATATGTACCAAGACTGGCGGCAAACAAGTCTGTCTCAAACAAAGGGAATGTGTGCTCTGCTCAATTAACATTTAGGCAATAAACAAAATCATCAAGCTGACAGGGAAATAAAGGAAGCTCAAACAAGGACTACTGTACCAGTAAAAGTTTTGATAAACATAACAACGCTCATACCTTGTGCTACCGTTGACATCACCACTGACGGCGTCGATGACACCACAGCAGTCACAGCAATGGTATTTGGAGTGGAAGAGGGAGTGGAACAGGTGCTGCCATTTCCGCTGCTACTGACCAAAGAGGATTGAGACGCTGTTATAACCACTGGCTGCTTCTGAGTAGTTGAGGCAATGACAGACGTTGGAACAAGTTTAGTGACTGCTGCGTAGTTGTGAGACTTGGAGAGAATGTTGGGTACAAACGTTGAACTTGGAGAGGTGGTTACTATGATCACCTGAAACAACAAAAAATTAATTCATCACTCACATGTATTTAGAAGTTTTATAGCAACTTTGTAATACACTACACACACACACTGGTATTTAGTTTTAGTGATCTTAGTTTAGAGTTCCTTTTCCAAATCTGAATATACTTGCCAGCAACAAATAAAAAGTTTATCTTGGTTGGGGGCCGGGCAGCTAATCTATCAGTTTCTGAAGGGACTATATTTTCGATTAAAATGGATATGTTTTTGCTTTTTGGTTAAGAAGAAAACAGCACGTATGTGGCTAAAGTAGTGTTATCTGATGTTGCCGACAAATTGAAACAAGACAGGTATGAATTGACCCAGTTCATCTCACTGGGGCACAAAGTCTGAAGCCTGACTGTCACCATCACTCAAAACTGCTCCATGTCTGGAATTTCAGGAGGGTTTTAACCTTCATTCTCCCAAACCTGCACGTATCCCAAGATCTGGCAACGAGCACAAGAAGCATAAATTCTTTCTTTAATAACCTATTTGCCAACAATTGATCATTTAGCTATATGGATCAAAAACTATTTTTCAAATAATTATTACATTTCCCATCAGTGCAATAAGTTTGCCCCTCCCTAATGTTTATCAGTGAACAACCCATTTTAGGGATCAGAAGCAATTTATCTGATTATCTATGGATGTTTTAAATAGATAGGAAATTCCTTCCTCTCGGGGCAACAGTTGTCTGCAGATAAAAAAAAGCTATACCTAGTGAATTACAATTGCACCTGACTGACTGATCACTGAAATACCTAGAATTCATTTTGAACTTTCAAGAGAGAGATTTTACTCTTATGCAACTGTCTGGTTTGAGAAACTGATTGTTTTATGATCTGGATACAGATATATAACATAAACATACACATAACATTTTGTTTTGATCTTACTGTGTATGTGCATACACAATATACTACATGCTATACATTACATATGTACACACAAGTTAAAATAGAAACATATATTGTATAACCCACATAAAACCTAAGGAATACTCATCTGTCCTATATAGTGGGACACTAGAAAGGAGAATATTTCTCTAAAGTACAATTATTAAGGAGTGAGGGTCCAAACGATTATACTTTTTTATACTATTTTCTCTAATATGTAAAGATGATAAAATGAATCTAGGGAGGAATACTGAAATTGCATAGCATCCTTCCACTGGTAAAAGGTTATTTGACTAGCTGACCAACTATAAGTTATTCAGATTTTTAAGAGGAACATCTGTTTATTTTGTTAAAGACATTTATTGAATGTATACTGAAGCTAATCCTGGCAGTTTTGAGAAATGCCAAAAATTTGGTCCTCTAATCACTTTGTCAAGAGGTATTGAAAAAAGATGTGAGTGTAACAGTTGCCACTGGACTTGACTAGTAAGAGTAGTTACTAGATTGTCCTCCTTTGTATAAAGCTTTATGCAACAGAAAAATGGAAGAGCATTGATATCTTTCAGTGGGATCTATGAATTTTCCTCCAACCTACTGAAATATCACCACAATCCTGAAAACTGGTAAAAAAGAATTCAAGAACCACATTCAACATCACTTATTGTTTAAGGAACTGCATATCAAATTCAAGCCTAATCCCAAACCTCAATAATCCTTTAAAATTACTAAAGCAGCATTATCACTTTGGTTGGAAAATATGATATACAAACTCAATTTAAAAGAGTATCACGGTAACAAATTATGCAATATACAAAAACTACTACACTTCCTATTAGAACAAGTTTAGATCTTGTCATTGTGAATTAGCATGGGACCTGAGTGAGATTTCACTTATAAACTGAAGCATGCATATAAAGCAAAATGAGAAATATTATCTGTTTGAAGGTTTTTTGAGAACAAATGACAAATACCCTTCTGTAAAGGCCTGAGTGAAAGAAGATAAAATTAACAGTATTTCCATTTTCAAAAAGATGGCACCTATTGTTCCATTCAGAAAGGACAGTGAATCATCAGATTGTAATAGGTTAATGTCCTATCTTGTGCCTGTACCTTGCCTTTGCAGGTCTATTTCATCTTGAACTACTACATCCTCCTTTATAATCTATGCTTTTCAATTTCATTTTGAATATAAAGGATACTAAAGCACAGGCTAAAACTTTGTTTATTTACAGAGTTCAAAGGACCTGCTCTGAAAAAGGAATAAGCTGTATAAGTAGTATGGAAAATGAATAAAGCCTGGATAATGATATGTAGATGAATACAATAAGCCCCCCACTTTTCTTCAAGCTAGTTATATTTAGTACAAACAATAAATTACTTGTGTTCATCCAGACAAGTGTTCTGTCACCGGTTAAATCAGACTTTAATCCAAGTAATATTTGCTGCATGGAAAGCAAGACCTTATATTTGATGTGCTCATGCTCATTTGCATGCCATTAACCAGAATGCTTTTCCAGCAGACGTTTGTTTGAGCAGTGATACTGCTGGACTTCAGGGAACTAAATGAAAGCATCCCCTATTTTACACAACTGAACAGACATTATGAAAGGCCAGGAACACACACACTATCTTCACACTAAAATGTAGGAAGTTACCCCACTGAACTAAGCGTCCAAAATCAGGACATGGGAAGTGTGCTAATCCACATAAAGTTAGAAAGTAAATCTATGAGTCTGACAAAGATTATGGTGGGAAGGTTGGGCTCAAAAGTCAAGAATCTCTCATTATTTGAGAAATGCTTTCTAGAGGCCAATCTAAATCAATGCTCTTTGTGTCAAGGTCAAATTAACCTCTCATATAAATCTACTGAAATCAATAGATACGCCAAAGATGAATTTGGTTTGCAGTATTTTCACTGTCACTATTGTGTTTAAATTTAAAGATGATTTATTTTAGTTAATTAAAATACATCCAGCCAATACTCTGGACCCACAAAATCAAAAACAAAATGTCACGGAGGACCAGTCCAACATTTAAAACCCTCCCCCAAAGCCTGAGAGAACAAGTAGGTCTTGCAGCATGATCTGGAAATCAACAAATGCAGGGTCCATTTAAAAAATATTCTACAGCTGAGGACTGCTTGCCTCCAGCCCCATTATGGTCAAACTTGGGCACTGTTAGTTTGAGTACCTCAGTTGAGCTCAACTGCCACAATACTATGTAAAGGGAGTAGAATGAAGATGAAAATAACGTCCCCACAATCTCTGTTCAGATCTAGCAACAAGTCCTGCTGGGCCCAAAGAGAAATCTCATGCCTCCTTGGAGGCATGATCTCCTACATGAAGTAGAGTGGGCCATGGAAAGACCAAACCCAGTTTCCTGGGTCTTACTACTGCAAAAGTAGAATAATTTAAATTAAGGAAAAGAGAAATAAGAAAGATTACCTTTGACCAAAAGTTGTTACCATCTGATGGCTGTTCATTGGCCTATGTGATCCAGTTCTCAGTGGACTAGTGCCCATATCACAAAACCCAACACCACAAAAGGTACTAACTGGCAACTTGTTGGCAGTCTCACCAGAGAGGCCAATAACTGAGTGAGCATGGAGACTAAATTCCCTCTCATCCCTAGAAGTGATCCCTTCAGGTCAGGGTTGATGCACATTGGTGGGGCAGAGTGGGGGAAGCTTGCACTCCCACTGTCTGAGCTGTGCCTGTTCTGTGGATAAAAAAAGGGCTTCAGTCTCCAGGGCTGTCAATCCAGGTCCCTTCACGCGAAGGTGCACTACAGTCACACCAGATTTTTGTTTTAAAAAGAGGGATTATCTTACCCAAAGAACAATCCTTAAAATATAGCTTGACACTTTGTAGAAAGGAAAAAGCTAAATATCATGTCTTATTCATTGACAGAAATACAATTACGTAATGCTTGGCGGATTCCCCCACGTACCTTCTGTGTTGTTGTGTTTGTCGTCTGTGTTGAGGGTTTAGTGAATGTTATTTTCACAGGAGACATGTGTGGTGGTAAGGAGTTGGCAATGCTCTGCATGATATTACTCATCTTGGGGCTGCCGCTTACAGGCACCGTGATAGTTTTAGTGACAGGAGTGACTGCTTTCGGGACTTCTTTCAGAAGAACAGGAGAGGAACTAGAAGAGTTAGTTCGTCGTCTTTTACGGGGCTTTTCATCATCATCTGAGCAGCTGACACCTGGAAGAACAGGACTTTTCAATTATATAGCACTTTTCATCTGACCATCTCTCCCTGCTTTCGAATAACATTAAGCTTGTTAAGTCGTACATTTATTTTCAAATGGGAAAACACAAGGCAGAGAGAAGATAAAACTTTCCAAAGGTCACAGCAAGTCCATGACACACCTGAGAACAGAATCAGGTGTTCCAATTCCCTCCCACAGATCACACTTGTTTTCATAATACTGAATTTCTCTTAAAAAAAAACAGAACACTAAGGGTATTGAGTAATTTTGCAGTTTAATTCTGGTTAAGAAATTAAAAGAATGTAATAACCTGTGTGGGGCTTTTGCTATTCTGTGTAAAAATGGCAGAAGTTACGCTAATGAGACTGCACATGTGTGAGGGGGATGGGAAGACATTTTTCAAGTGCGTTCCTGTTCAGAACTCCACATTCAGCTTTTCTAGCAGTTTTCATCTATGGCAATTTTCCACATGTAACTAAAATTTCCCCCTTTGCTTCATCACACCATGCCCCCTTACCCCTTGTGCCTTCTTTAATGCAACCCAGTACATTTTCAGCAGCATCCCTTTCTCCTTCAAATAGCTTCTGAAGATCTATTTATCATATGATGCATTCCTGATGCCAAGACCACATTCCACTTTGTCAACTTGTGCCTTTAGCAGTTTGAAGCAGTGACTATTTTGACACATTTACTCACATTTTGAAACTTCTACCAATATGCAATCCTGCAAAAGAAACTTTTTGCCTCAAAAAAGTTTCTTCACCCCCACAATCACCTACCTCAGGTGCAGAAAATATATCTGCTGTAACACTCCGCTGAACCACTGACAATAGCTTTCTAGAACATGCTCTGTTGATCTTGATAAGCAGTATGGCGCTACTTTCATAAAATACTAGACCTCGTCCAAGACTGTCTTACTTCAGCTGGCCAAAAGGGTCACAGAATGTCAGACATTATATGCATGGAGGTGTATTGTAACCCTCTTTGACAATATCGCATACAGCCATGATGCCGCTTATGGGCAACAACATAAGTCAAAGGCGATGAGTTGAAAAACATGCTAAATGCCTGCAGTTCACCTTTGTACAAGATGACTGGAGATGCTCATGGTCAGACCCTCATCTTGCAAAAGAAGAATTAAATCTGCTCTCAGCAAAAATTCAAATGCAAAAAATTGAGGGATTGGATGATTTAGGGAATTGATGAGATTTTTTCATCCCTGTATCATTTGTTTGAATCCAGACCAGTCTTATAGTTATTACTAAGGCTATGATTTTGTCATGGACATTTTTAGTAAAAGTCACGGAGAGGTCATGGGCAATAAACAAAAATTCACATAAGCTGTGACCTGTCCCTGACTTTTACTAAAAATGTCCATGACAAAATGGGGAGGGAGGAGGGTCCAGCACCCTACCCTGCTGTGGCTGGAACTGCGGCCCCTGCCCAGTGGCTAGGAGGGACCCTCACCCGCAGCTGCGGAGCTGCCGGGGATCCCCTGACGCCTATGTGTAGGCTGGGGAGCTGCGGGGGATTCCCCTGCCAGCAGCTGCAGCTGAGGAACTGCCAGGGATCCCTCCCACCCCGGCCTGCAGGGACTGGGGACCTCTGGGATATTCCCCCCTGCACCTGTGGGGGCTGGGAAGCTGCGGGGCCCCCGCCACTCTGGGCGGCAGGGGTACCCTGCAGCTCCCGGCCACCAAAGGCAGTTGGGGTGCGCTGCAGCTCCCAGCCACTGCAGGCTGAAGTCATGGAGGTCTGCGGAATTCACAGATTCCATGACTTCCGTGACCTTCATGACCAAATCATAGGCTGAGTCATTACTATGTGATAGCATTTTTTTAAGGTTTCGATTTCAGTTGTTTGAGCTAAGAGAACATCAATTTTTCTAGATCTTACATCTGAAATAATGTACCTTTCTATAGTAGGTAGGGCAGATTGATTTAAATCCAAGTAATTTACAACTGCAAGTAGGAAACCTTGATTTAAATAATCAGTTTTAATCTCCATTTGCATTTGTACTTTTCAATTATTTTCCTAAAGAAAGGTTTATTCTCATTGGTTGATATAAGCATTAAAACACGTTGATTTCCCACCAAATAAAACCTTTAGACTAAATTTGGTATTTTTTTTTGCTAACCAGGAGGATATACTATATCTGTACATTTATTTTAGTATTCATATGGCTTAACATACATTTATTCAAATTCTTAATTTTAATTTTTTTTTTAATGTTAGAAAATGGTGAATTGATCCAATTCTTATGTATTAGGCGGAAATTTTTACTGGGCATTTGTGTCAAGCTACACTTGAATGGAATTTGGAATTAAATTAAAACTGTACACAAGCAGCATTTTTAAATTGTTACTTCGTTAAGTAAAGTAATGTAATTTAAAGTAATGTAATGTAATTTAAGGTAATGTAAAATTACCTTAAATGTGCTGGATACACAAGAAAACAAGTTTACCAAAACACGTTTGCATTTTAAACTGATTTATTAAGCAAAGGAAGTATTAACTGTTAGTGAATTGACGCATTGTTTCTGGTCACCATGGGCCAAATATTGCAAAGATGTGTAGATGCCTTTCTAAGGTGATTTCAGTACGAGTTAGCTGCCTAACCTGCTTGGGCATTTTTGAATATCCCAGCAGACACTTACCTGCATCTTCAGGTACCTAAATACTTTTGAAAATCTGACCTCATAACCTTCAAGTATTTAGAATTAATCTCATCATCTCCCACCCGGCTTTTATTTTTAGACAAACTTTCCTCCTTTTTCAACTCCCAATCAGTTTCTAAATTTTGACTGAACTAGTCAAAATGAAGAAAATATTCTCTCTGCACTTGCTAATTACCTTTGGTTTCAGTTTAGTTACAGCTAAAGCTTTTCTGGAAAATGTAAATTGCATTCACTCCTTTATAAAGACTGAAAACAACAACAGATAATTACTTAATTACATTACATTGTGACATTTATAAAGCTTGAGTTGACCTCAAAAGCTGTTTTCTCTCTGATTCTGTATGTAATTAAAAACAGAATAAAAATCTGAGGAGGGCTCATTGATGCAGCATATTTTCTATTTAAATTATTTCAGTAGATTATAGCACATTGACACTAACACAGGTTATCAACTTCAAATTTAATTTTAGATAGGGTTATTTTTTAAACAAAAATGTATATACATTTAAATAAAAAAATCTGATTTCTGATTATTTTAAAGTCATCAATTTTTATCCGCCGTGATAGTAGGAATAGTAAAATGATGTAGTTGGTTTCTAAGCCTGTACTTCCCAACACAGTGCAAAACTATAGGAGTATGCAAGCCACAGCACTGTGCAAGTAAATTGTAATAGAATCCCTGCGTGAGGTTAGTTGTGTAGTTTGTTTAAAAGTTCAGCTACTGCTCAGAAAAAAAACAGCAGGAAAGCAATATTATTTTAAGTTTATATTCTTTTGGTAATATCCATAAAGGGCCAAATCCTTACCTGATTTACATCAGGTAAGGATTTGGCACTTTACCTTGACATGCCATATCACTTGCTGCTTTAGGGCACATGACTGCTTGTAGGAAAATGATATTCCTAGAAATTCTCCTGCTCATCTGAGAAGGGAAAAAGGGTTTCTCCTCCTTCCCACTCCCTCAAATGACAGCAGTCGGCCAGGTGCATACTTTGGGGAAGAGGTGAAAGGGAAACCTTCCTCTGAAGCATTAGCCATGACCACATCAGAGGCAAAATTCCAAACTAGATGGACAAATGATCCATTATTGCATGGCAATTCCTAGGTTTTATTTTTCATACTTTGCACTTCTGTTATCCCATACATCAAAATATCTCCATCAATGAATTGAGCCTCAACATACCCTGAGGAAGGGAAGTATTAATCCCACTTTAACATCTTTGTGCCTTAGTGTATTTATCAGTAAAGTGACTTGCCCAAAGTCACATAGTAAATTTGAGGCAGAGCTGGGTCTAGAACCCAGATTACCTGAGTCAGAGTCCTGTGCTTTAACCACAAGACCATCCCCTTTCTGTTTTGTTAATCAAAGTTACTGGTATCACTTACTTTTGACGTAAACAGTACTTCCACTTGGCAAGACGACTACATTGGAGGCTGGACTGGCAGGTCTGGGGGACTTCACTGTTGCTACACTGCCACTTGGAACAGGGGTAGATGTTGGGGTTGAAGTGGTACTTGTGTAGGAATAGCAAACCACCACTGAAGAGGAGAGAAGACACCTTCCACATAACTACAGTAAATAATTCCATTATCCTAGCACTATTTTGACAGCTTTGAAGATAAATTAAAGCCTAAGGCTTATTGGGTCACTATCCACATTTTTGCCTCTGCGGTCCTGCTACTGTGGAGTGGTGTCCTCTCTGACCCAAGAATGACCATAGAATTAGTTGCTTTCAAAGCAGATTTTAAAACGTTTTTATTTGAGAAGACCTTAGAGACACCATTGATATTATTTTCTTTTCTACTGACTGTGTGTTTTATATTATAGTTTATCTTATACATGTTTAGTATTTAAATTAACTTTGTTTTAATGTGCTTAGGACTCTAGCGTAGATCAGTGATATAAATATAAAATTGTTATTGCATTGTGTTCAGTGGCATGTCAGTCCTAGAATCAATCTGAAAACCCTCTTTAAATTAAGACAGATTAATGTATTTTAAAATGGTTTTCCTTGTTTAATTGCTGTAACATTGATGTTTACAAGCATTAGTAAGACAAAGCAGGTGGTATAACGTTTCCCAAATCTGTCAGAAAAAAACTAATTCAGGAAGTGTTAGGTTTTCTGTAACTGTGTAAATATACTGTAATTAAACCCATAAAACAAAGTAAAATAAAACTTTGCAGCTTAGATGGAGTTTGTAGGGGGTACGGGCAGGATGGGGGTGGCATCTTTTGACTTGTTAATTTAGAACATTTGATCTGGAGTGACAAAATAAGAATGGAGATCCACGTCATTTTGCAAAGTCAGCTTTCTGAGTATCACTGTACCTTAATGGGGCCTGTAACAACAACTTTTTTTATTTCTTTCATTTTTAGGAATTTAACTTTGCACCATTTATAGCAACTGCCACACTTTACATCTTCCGAACATTTAAAACATATGTGGTTTACATTTTTGCTTTTTCCTTCGCATAGATAGTGAACCAGTCAAGTTCCTTTGTGCTTTTGGTCAATTTCATATTCCGGTTCCTAATGCACTAGCACAGGGGTTCTCAAACTTCATTGCACCGCGATCCCCTTCTGACAATAAAAATTACTATATGACTCCAGGAGGGGGGACTGAAGTCTGAGTCTGCCTGAGCCCCGCTGCCCTGGGCGGGGGGCCCAAAGCCGAAGCTCAAGGGCTTCAGCCCCGGGCAGGGGGCCCGTAACCTGAGCTGTGACACCTGGGGCTGAAGCCCTTGGGCTTCAGCCCCAGGTGGTGGGGCTCAGGCTTCGGAGCCAGGTCCCAGCAAGTCTAAGCTAGCGCTGGTGACCCCATTAAAACAGGGTCGCAACCCACTTTGGGGTTCCGACCCAGTTTGAGAACCGCTGCACTAGCACAATACTACATTTAGGTTGCAAAAACTCCTAAAGGGACTTCAAATCCAATCAGATTTCATGAAAACATTTCTATTAATATTGTATGAAAATGAAGGGGGATTTTTGTTTTTTATTTTAAATATAACCTACACACTTTGGATCTAAGCTAGCTTATGGTATCCCTTTAAAATGTGAAATTGTTCTTCTCACATCCTCACTACTTGCAGTAAAATATTGGGATTCCCTCACCTTCTTTGTTCCCAGTTTCTGCAGGAACTGGAAGAGATGCATTGTGCTGAATAGCTGCATTGGCAACAGCATTAGCTGTTACAGTAAAGGCTGTTTGTGGAACCAGCCGTGGCATCAGCGGCACCAGTCGACGACCTTCTATAGACCATTCTGAAGAGCTGTTCGGTCCAGACATACTAAACAGAAATGCATATTATGTGAAAGTGTTCTCTTATCCAGCACATTTACTGACTAAATATACTTTTCCAACAGAAAAAAGCTACTAGATAACAGGATTTCTCTTCTAGTGACAGCCTAGAATATGCACAGTAAAACATAACTCAAAAAGCAGACTTGCAAATTAGTGTATATTATACTCCTCTAACTAGCTAAAAATATCAGAAGCACAATGTTCATGAAACAGCTATCAAACTAAGTGTGCTATAGAAATAATCGTTTCTAAGGCAGATCTCGTTCTACTTAATTAAAAATATTCTAAGCCCCATCACAATAGCCCAAACAAGATTGCAACATGTCAAATGACTCAGCCCATGCATTTCCCTTAACAGAGGCCAACCACCTGGTCTTAACTTCTAATTGGCCTCAAAGTTTGAAGACAAAATAGAATACTTAACAATCATGTTGTCTCCTTTTTCAGCTAGGCAGAAATGCTTCTGTTTTGTATGACCATTTCACTGAATCAATGAAGCCAGAATTGTAGACTATAATTTTCAATGAGAGTTTCATTTAACTTATTACCACATACTGAAGAACTACTTTTAACTCTGGCTAACAGTACTAAGTAACTAGTAAAAAAATTAGCGCTAATTAGTCTATTTCTCAGTTAAACCCAGATTTGTTTCAGCATCTTCCATAAATTTTCTTACAGTACTTACTGATTAGCATCAATTGAGGTAAAATTTAGAATTTTTGTTGACAATAACTGCAAACATGAGTTTATATTAAGAGTGCTAACTCCAGTATATCTAATGGCAATACTGCACTTTCCTAGCATCACTAAGAATTAATCCACATCAGTCAAATGAGCTCTCTGCTATATTATTTCTTAATGTGAAACACAGAAAAGAGATTTACAAAAAGATATGGCATTCCATAAACTAGCACCCCCTTTGGGTTTCCTACTGTGTGTTCTAGATTTTAATCCCCTTGAGGTAGAAACTGCATGAGTTTTGCAAACTGCTGACATCGTCATCAGCATTTAACAGGAAATTCAATTTAAGAAATCAATCCTGATTGTTTTATTAAATAAGCTATTCTTTATTCACTTTTTTTAAAGAAAAAAATCTGAACTGTTGTGCTATGTAGTTGTTTAATAGGCCAGACTATTTCCAAGCCTTTAAACCTGAAACATTTGAATGAGAGGTTTTTCGTAGCAGTGGGTGGGTGAGATTCTGTGGCCTGCGTTGTGCAGGAGGTTGGACTAGATGATCATAATGGTCCCTTCTGACCTTAATATCTATGAGTCTGACAGTTTACAAAAGAATATGCCTTTTGGTAAGTCTCAGTTCAAAATATTGCTAACTGATATGATAGGCTCCTTATACATGATTGCTTTATTGCTTTTTCCCCTATAATTTCAGAATTGTAAGATTCACACTTAAAATCTATAGCTGTTTTATATTAATTTATGAAAATAAAGAGAAATTCTTATTCTCTAGCTGAACATTAAATAATTTAAGGCATTTCTTTCCCCCTTAAAATAAAATCTCTCAAGCCATTTATTTAATTCTGAAAACTACTTTTAGATAATTAGAGTACTAAGCATCTCACTTATCTTTAAGTGAGCACCAGTTTCTCTCCCCCAGTCATGTGGTCTTTGGGGAAAAAACCGTAGGGAGCTAGCTAGAGACTGAAATTGGCACAACAGTTGCAGAAAGCAGTTCAACCATGTCCTGCTGAACTGGGGGATAAATATGGCCCAGCCAGGCCACCCTTCCCTCCAGAACCCAGAACTGATACCACTCCCCACCCCTTAGGGAACTAGGACCCAGGGGGCATCCCCTTCTCCACAGCAACTGTGAGCTTTGGGAAAGAAAACACAGGGAGGAGCCAGCCAAAACCAACACTGCCACAGCAGCTGCATAGGCCAGTTCAAGCAGGGAGTAATGGACAGTGATGATGTCACACTGCTTTCTGAAATTTTCACTCTAAACATTTTCTCCAGTGTTGACTGGCTGTTTGCTCCACCCTCTCTGACCCCCTCCCTCAAGGTCACCAAAGATCCTTTATCCTTCCATTTAGCTAATCCTCTCCTATTGTAACCCAATCAAAAAGATTTAAACAAAACTAAAATCATGGCAAAACATGAAGCTTGCAGCCATCACATTGTTCACTCTCCATATACATTTTATCAGTTTCCCTACTTTCTGTTTGTCTTATCTATTTAGACTGTAAGCTCTTCAAGACAGGAACTCTCTCTTATGCTATGTTTATATACGACACAATAGGGCCGCATTTTCAGCTGACTCCTAAGCACTACCTTAATGAACAAAACAGTGACTCATTAACCGCAGATTTCAACAACTTCCACACATTTTCCGGTAGTACATACTACAGATCTGCAACAGCTGAGGGTATAGTTACATGTACTACTACAATTGTCAGCTGTGTTATTCCTTCAAGGTTGCTAGTGGTTTAAAATCTCTAGTATTTGGCTTAAAAGATAAAGGACTGCCCAATGCAAAGACTATTTGCTAACTTATGGAAGTCATGTTCAGTATGAGTAATAGCTTACTTATGCGCAATAGTTGTTAGCCGTTCATCATTTACGGCTCTCCGAACTTCAGCACGATGGCGCTCAGTGGAAATGCTGTCAAAAAAGAAAGCAGCCAATATATTTTAGATATGGAAAGACAAATATATTTATCTGATCCTGTTAGCAAAAATGAAAATGTTAGAAACAGCACCACTCTGGTGGATGGAGGGGTCAGCATTTACATTTTAGAGATTGCCACTTGCTTCTCTTCCCTGTGACAGTGAAAATGAAGTGTTTTATTATTCAGAAGGTAAAAGATAATTCTCTGGCCTAGAGAATAGAAAGGATTTCACCATAGTTACTAGAGATTACATTAGTGGCTACATGGCTGGATTTCCAATTCTGGGTTCCAATCTTACAAGGATGGAAGTGAGGAAAATAATTTCATTTGCAAGTTAAGCAAATGCGACCAGGAATCATTGAAAGGAAAATAAATATGGGTTCAAAATAAATATGGAATCACGGCTATATTGTTTGTTGTGTCTCTTTTCTGATTATGAATTCATTTTAAGAGCTGAAGATGCCTCTGGTAGGAAGTATGTGCAATGCTTTTAAAAGAAAACAGGCCATAAACCAATTATACACTCACCACATTTACCATAAGTAGTGTGAGGTTTACCTAAGCACTTTGGAGAGTTCTCCAAGAAGGTCTTTCTTTTCCTTGGTAAGGTCCCCCTGTGCACGCAAGGCACTGATAACTCCAGCATATGCCTCCAGTTCTAAGGAAATATAGAAATATGATTAGCTCTTAACCATTAACATCAAAAAGGGAAAAATAAAATCATGGGTTTAAATTCAGTAGATATACATCTGTCCTATGATCTTCACTGTCTGCTAAGATGCTAAAACATAAATTTCAAGGTCTTAATATACTGGCTCTGCATAAAAATACAACAACCTTAACTCAGACATCGAGTGAATGACTTATTGTTCTAGTTATTGAACATTTCACAAAAAATGTGTGACTGAAAACCTTGTTTTAAATTAGCAATCTAAACCCTTTCCACACTAAACATAGCTATACAAACCAACAAAATCAAATCCCAGTTAACATAAAAATAAGTATTAATAGGGACAGAAAGAGTAACAAAAAAGACCGACTAGTGCACAGATAGCAGTCAGATAATAGCTTCCAAAATAAGCAAGACTTGCATTGTTTTCAAAAGCTGTCAGCAAGTGAGTCCAGTGGACCCAAATTACAAAACCAGAGAACCATGCCCAAAACAATTCCTACACCCAGCCCAGTTCTGACGAAACCTAGGGGAAAACAGAGAAGACACACTGGTCAGCCATAACCCCCAAACCAGGACATTGGGCAGACAATAACTGCTTAAGTATTTAAGGCTTAGGTAATAAAGCATTTTATATACAAACCCAATTGCTGTCTTTAAAGTCAACATTTGCTAAGGTACCACACAGTAATACGAGAGATACTACAGTGTTTTTCTGTGCTTAGACTATGAAGTTACTTTACTCAGTAATCACTCGATGTCTGAGTTAAGGTTGTTGTATTTTTATGGAGAGCCAGTATATTAAGACCTTGAACTGTATGTTTTAGCATTATAGCAGACAGTGAAGATCACAGGACAGATGTAAAGTGATGCACACTCGAAAACATAATCCCAACTATACATATAAAATGATGGGGTCCAAATTAGCTGTTACCACGCAAGAAAGAGATTTTGGAGTCATTGTGGATAGTTCTCTGAAAACATCCACTCAATGGGCAGCGGCTGTCAAAAAAGCGAACAGAATGTTGGGAATCATTAAGAAAGGGATAGATAATAAGACAGAAAATATCATGGCCACTGTTGGAAGACAAGATACTGGGCTGGATGGACCTTTGGTCTGACCCAGTATGGCCATTCTTATGGCACCACCTTCCTCACTCCTATCCCTAAGTAGTACAGACAAATTGTAACTGGTGCAGTCTCTATTCAGTCAAGGGAAATCCAGTTAAATGGCCGAAATAAGGTATAAAATTAGGTTTAACAAACAAATGAAAACAAGCAAATTCAAATTTAAGGCTGCCACATCATCCCATATTTCATGCTTCCTCAGCTATGTACTGCAAAGATCCCAGGGCAGTGCTAGATATCACACTAAGATATGATTTAAGTATTGACACATTTTTCTAAAATCTGCTATGGCGTTTAATTTACTATGGAGTATCTGAGCCTTGTAGAGTGGTCTAATGGATACAGCACTGGACTGGAAGTTAGGAAACATGGGATATATGCATTGCTCTACCACTGACCTGCTTTGTGACCTTGAGACAGGGCAAGTCTCTTCACCTCTCTGTGCTTCCATTTCCTCTCCCTTGTCTATCTTGTCTATTTAGACAAAGTTCTTTCAGATAGCATAAGCCTCTGTCTCTGTCTGTACACCTGAAATCTCATTTAGGGCCTCTAGGTGCTACCACAATACAAGTAATACATTTTTAAATAATAAAAATAATGGTTCAGATTCTATACTCAATGTGCTGTCTCTTAAAAACAAAACCCCCTCCCCACGATAACGGAGCAAGATGAGAGAAAATAGTTTCACCCTTTTCTCTCTCTAATAATAATAGTTTTATAGCATAATCTGAAGACCTCAAAGAACTTTACAACATTAATCTTCATGCCTCTGATGCAAGATACGTAGTACAGTACTTCACTTTTTTTATAGATAGATAAAACAAAGCCCAGAGAGGTTAAGTGATTTGCCCAAGGTTACGTAGGAAGTCAGAAGAAAAGTCTCAAATATCAAATATCAACTCCCTCTACTGTGTTCAACCACTAGACTATGTTGCCTAAATGAAAGTCTAAAAAGAAAACTAAGATTTTTCTTCTTCCAATATTAAAATGCTATTAAAAACTATTAAATATAATTGCCTTACTACATATGCATGTTATTACAGATATAATACCCAGAAACTTTCTTACAGATAGCCCTTTTCATTTGGGCAAAGCATCCAGAATTCAACGCATGGCTACAGCAATTCAAGAGGCTCCTATTGTTATGACCATTAAACTAATTGAGATTGTTTTCACCTCTCCCAGCCAGTTCCTGTCCTTCTGTAATTGAAGACTGGAAATATTGTATTGCGGGACATTTTCTTTCATTAAGAATCTGCATTACAGTAGTTTTACTGATGTAACTCTAACCACTGTGACAACTAAACATGGGTAGCATTGCAAGATTCATTTTGACCTTCATATGTTTTCTCTATATAAAACCAAAAAAGGAGGTAGGAAATTAATCAGACATAGCAAACTGAGGAGTTACTCACTATTGACAGAAATGTCTCCTATTACACATTAATGTGCATGAAAACATCATAATTTGCAGTGTAGGTACCATCCAACCAAAATGATTCTATGAAATTAGGTTTAAAACCAGCTCTATTCATTGAATCCATAAAGAGCATCCACCCCTACCAACTACTATCAAAGCAAGAGCTGTGAAAACAAACACTGACACCTACTGATCACTTTCTGTATCTTATATGTTGATTGCAAACATATGAAAGTGTTTAATGAAGACAGTGGGCTGGCAATTCTTTAAACAGAGATAGATACACAAAGTCCCAGCAGCCAGGCGGATGGAGGAAGCAGAGAGCCACAAATTGTACCCAGTTTGCGAAGAATCCTCTTGCATTCATCCCTGCTGAGATCCAGAAGGGTTGGCCACACAACAGGCATTCTTTCCCTGCGTTTGTGCTCCCACAGAGCTCAACCTCCCTGAAAAAGAATACAAATACTGTAAGTAAAAGTCCATGCTCTACATCTTAGAATTTGATTAGTGCAATCTCTCCCATCCTCCAGCCTGCTCAGAACTTCACCAAGGTCATCTTCCTTTCCATCCACGTATTCCCCTGCCTGAACTCCTGCAAAAGGCTTGCCATTTCACTATAAAAGAATTCTGCAACTTCACTCCAGACATTGACTTCCTATAGCCATTTCCTCAGGCTAGGTCTACACTTGAAAATTATACTGGATAGCTATGTCAGTCAGAGGTGTGAATAAACCACACCACTGAGCACTGTAGCTATGCCAACATAACCCCCAGGCAGACAAAGCTATATCGATGGAAGAGTGCTTCCACGGAGGGAGCTAATGTTCAGAGAAGTGATGTTCTTATACTGACAGAAAAACCTCTTCTGTCAGTGTAGGTTGCATCTACATTGTGGGGCTATGCCAGTATGGCTCTACCAGAGTAACTATGTTAGTATAGTCTCTTTAGTGTAGATACACCTGAGGGTCATCCTAGCCTCTCTCCCGGCAGATGCCTATATCTTTCTCAGATCTTCTTTCATGCCATGCTCTCTCTTATATCTGGAACTATCTCTGAATTGATGTAAAAGTCCCCTCCCTCTCCTTACGCACAGAGCATCTATTATAGGAAGTCTTCCAGCTACAGTGACTCTACCATCCATGGGAATATATTTGGCATTTGTCTGTTATGTTGCACACTGGCAAAAACATCATGAAAATGTACTTGTTCAGGCACACTACAGGCACAGTATCTAACTTGTCCAACCACATCCTGACAACGATGAAAACCACTCATTAAAATGATTTTATCCACCCACTAAAAAAATTACTCGCCAGAGGCAGACAGGTTAATAGACTTGTGCAAGACCATGCCAATACTTGTACTGCACTTGGGCCGTTAGACTGAAGCGCCACAGAGCAGTGATTATGGTTCTGTGTTTAGCAACGTGAACAAAAACAAAGCATCGATCGCATCATACACTTTGCACGAGATGATCTGGCAGAGCACGCACAGGAAACTGTGACAGCAGACCCAGGATGCACCTACCCCTACTCCCAAATTCATTGTACCCATTATCACTACCCTGTAATTGTCCTGGTCTCAGTGAAAACAAATGATCCCATACACAAACAACAAGAGGTGATGGTCAATGGGCGGGCAGGAGCTTAGTGACCCCCAATACAACCCCCCAAGATGGAGGAAGTGAAATGCTTCCTCTAGCCTCCATAAACTTGGGGAAAGGGACAGGAACAGCTCCTTCAACCCCCAGCTGACAGAGCTGCCCCTGCTTTCCTCAGCCCGAGGGGGGCAGGCTTTGTGGGGGAGGGGTGGAGCACACAGCTCCCACGGCGTGGGGGGAGATATACACTATCGCCCCCTCTTCTTTCAGCTGGCTGGGGGGGGGTGCTGTGTGTGTGGGGGGGGGCACAACTCCCTCCTTCCTCAGCCACAGCCCAGGGGGTGTTGTGTGTGTGCACACATGGAGGGGAGAGGGATGCCCAGCTCCCTCAGCCAAGCCAGGGGTGTTGTGTGTGTGTGGGGGGGGTGCACGGCTCCCTCAGCCACAGCCAGGGAGTGTTGTGTGTGTGTGGGGGGGTCCCCACAGCTCCCTCAGCCACAGCCAGGGGGTGGTGTGTGTGTCGGGGGGGGTCCCCCCACAGCTCCCTCAGCCACAACCAGGAGGTGGTGTGTGTGTGTGTGGGGGGGGTCCCCACAGCTCCCTCAGCCACAGCCAGGAGATGGTGTGTGTGTGTGTGGGGGGGTCCCCACAGCTCCCTCAGCCACAGCCAGGAGATGGTGTGTGTGTGGGGGGGGGGACCCCACAGCTCCCTCAGCCACAGCCAGGGGGTGTTGTGTGTGTGTGTGTGGGGGGGTCCCCACAGCTCCCTCAGCCACAGCCAGGGGGTGTTGTGTGTGTGTGTGTGGGGCGTGCACGGCTCCCTCAGCCACAGCCAGGAGATGGTGTGTGTGTGGGGGGGGGGGACCCCACAGCTCCCTCAGCCACAGCCAGGGGGTGTTGTGTGTGTGTGTGGGGGGGGGGGTCCCCACAGCTCCCTCAGCCACAGCCAGGGGGTGGTGTGTGTGTGGGGGGGTCCCCACAGCTCCCTCAGCCACAGCCAGGAGGTGTTGTGTGTGTTTGTGGGGGGGGGTCCCCACAGCTCCCTCAGCCACAGCCAGGGGGCCGGACGGAAGCCTCCCGCTCACCCCGGTGGGCGGACGCGTCGCCCTCCGCCAGCCGGGCGGGGGGAAGCGGGAGCTGCCCACTCCTGCGCCTTTCACTGACGTGGACACAGCACCCAACCAGCCCACGGAGGGGCCAGTCGCCCTCCCGCCCCCGCCCCAGCTCCCGCGGGGAGGGGACCCACCTGCCCGGCCGTTCCGGGAACATCTAAAGGCTCCTCAGCGGCAGAGCCCGGGTGGCTTCAGGTTTGTTTAGTGGCGGCGGCAGGCAGCTCCGTCCAGCCAAGATGGCGGCAAAACAGCAGCTCGCATGCGCGGCCGCGCGGGGCCGTGTGGGAATTGTAGTTGCCCCTCATCGACGCCCTGCCCACGGCCCGCTTCAGACGTCACGACGTACTCGCGGCCGTTGCGCGAGACAAGGGGCGGGCCAGCTTCCAAGACGGTGGCTTGAGGCCGCCGCGCGGCGCCCGTCTGGGAGGCGTAGTCCCTTTGTGTATGACAACGGAGCGCCGGCGGGAGTCTTCCGCCACGCCCAGCGCCTTGGAACGCACGACGGAGCGCGAGAGGGGGCAGACTTCCTGCTCGCGTTGCGCGGCGCGGCTCAGAAGGGAGGGGAGGTGCAAAGCAAGTTGCAACGTGTTTGCCCTGCACCCAGCGCCATTGTCCTGGGGCTCCACTTGGCACCCTGGGGCGAAGCGCACCCAGGCGCTAGCCAGAGCCCTCTGCATAGCCGAGGGGGGGGCTGCGTTCCTGGTACCCGGGCTGAGAGGCTGTCAGGGAGTTAAGGCCCTGCAGCCTTGCCACAAGTCTTCCTTCTCTCACAAGTCTTGTGATATTTGTTTGCCTTAAACCCTCAGCTCCTGGAGTCAGTATGAGCCTCCACTTTCATTTTTTAAAAACAAAAAGTCCTCCTGGCTAAAGACGAAAACTCCACAACGGGAGGCCAATAAAAAGAACTCTGAATTTATTATTTTTTTTAAATCTCCTACTAATCCACAGAGACCTCCCTACCAACACTGCAAAAAGAAGGATTCTAGGTGGACTCCTCCTGAAGGTTGAGACAGCAGACTGGACTTCTACATACAGTGCTTCCGCCGACGTGCACGGGCTGAAATTGTGGAAAAGCAGCATCACTTGCCCCATAACCTCAGCCATGCGGAACGCAATGCCATCCACAGCCTCAGAAACAACTCTGATATCATAATCAAAAAGGCTGACAAAGGAGGTGCTGTTGTCATCATGAATAGGTCGGAATATGAACAAGAGGCTGCTCGGCAGCTCTCCAACACCACTTTCTACAAGCCATTACCCTCTGATCCTACTGAGAGTTACCAAAAGCAACTACAGCATTTGCTCAAGAAACTCCCTGAAAAAGCACAAGATCAAATCTGCACAGACACACCCTTGGAACCCCGACCTGGGATATTCTATCTGCTACCCAAGATTCTGCCCTCCGGAGAGTCCTCTCCACTTCCCGTTGGGAAGTGGCAATGCTCCTCCCCAGACCTGGCTGCATTTCAGAGGCGGGGGAGCAGAGCCCTACCTCTGACCATGCAGCCTGTCTCTCCAAGGGAAGATCATCATTCCTCCCCTTCTTAGAGGAAAAACGGCCAGGCTGGGTTGGCAAATCACTGGAAATCCTGGGCGCCCCATCATCTCAGGCATTGGCAACCTGACAGCAGGATTGTCTGGCTATGTAGACTCCCTCCTCAGGCCCTACGCTATCAGCACTCCCAGCTACCTTTGAGACACCACTGTCTTCCTGAGGAAACTACAATCCATTGGTGATCTTCCTGGTAACACCATCTTGGCCACTATGGATGTAGAAACCCTCTACACCAACATTCCACACGAAGATGGACTACAAGCCGTCAAGAACACTATCCCCGATAATGTCACGGCTAACCTGATGGCTGAACTTTGTGACTTTGTCCTTACCCATAATTATTTTACATTTGGGGACAATGTATACCTTCAGATCAGCGGCACTGCTATGGGTACCCGCATGGCCCCACAGTATGCCAACATTTTTATGGCTGATTTAGAACAACGCTTCCTCAGCTCTCGTCCCCTAACGCCCCTACTCTACTTGCGCTATATTGATGCCATCTTCATCATCTGGACCCATGGAAAAGAAGCCCTTGAGGAATTCCACCATGATTTCAACAATTTCCATCCCACCATCAACCTCAGCCTGGTCCAGTCCACACAAGAGATCCACTTCCTGGACACTACAGTGCTAATAAACGATGGTCACATAAACACCACCCTATACCGGAAACCTACTGACCGCTATTCCTACTTACATGCCTCCAGCTTTCAGCCTGACCACACCACACGATCCATCGTCTACAGCCAAGCTCTGCGATACAACCGCATTTGCTCCAACGCCTCAGACAGAGACAGACACCTACAAGATCTCTATCAAGCATTCTTACAACTACAATACCCACCTGCGGAAGTGAAGAAACAGATTGATAAAGCCAGAAGAGTTCCCAGAAGTCACCTACTACAGGACAGGCCTAACAAAGAAAATAACAGAATGCCACTAGCCGTCACCTTCAGCCCCCAACTAAAACCCCTCCAACGCGTTATTAAGGATCTACAACCTATCCTGAAGGATGACCCAACACTCTCACAAATCCTGGAAGACAGGCCAGTCCTTGCCTACAGACAGCCCCCCAATCTGAAGCAAATACTCACCAGCAACCACGTACCACACAACAGAACCACTAACCCAGGAGTCTATCCTTGCAACAAAGCCCGTTGCCAACTGTGCCCACATATCTATTCAGGGGACACCATCACAGGGCCTAATCACATCAGCCACACTATCAGAGGCTCGTTCACCTGCACATCCACCAATGTGATATATGCCATCATGTGCCAGCAATGCCCCTCTGCCATGTACATTGGTCAAACTGGACAGTCTCTACGTAAAAGAGTAAATGGACACAAATCAGATGTCAAGAATTATAACATTCATAAACCAGTCGGAGAACACTTCAATCTCTCTGGTCATGCGATTACAGACATGAAAGTCGCTATTTTACAACAAAAAAACTTCAAATCCAGACTCCAGCGAGAAACTGCTGAATTGGAATTCATTTGCAAATTGGATACAATTAACTTAGGCTTGAATAGAGACTGGGAGTGGCTTAGTCATTATGCAAGGTAGCCTATTTCCCCTTGTTTTTTCCTAACCCCCCGCTCCCCCCCCCCAACGTTCTTGTTAAACCCTGGATTTGTGCTGGAAATGGCCCGCCTTGATTATCATACACATTGTAAGGAGAGTGATCACTTTAGATAAGCTATTACCAGCAGAAGAGTGGGGTGGGAGGAGGTATTTTTTCATGCTTTGTGTGTATATAATAAGATCTTCTAAACTTTCCACAGTGTGCATCCGATGAAGTGAGCTGTAGCTCACGAAAGCTTATGCTCAAATAAAATGGTTAGTCTCTAAGGTGCCACAAGTACTCCTTTTCTTTTTGCGAATGTTTTTTAAGTCAATCTCATGATTTTGGGTGGGCCTGATGTGTGGTTTCTGAACATTTGGGGCTCGCCATACTGCTTTGGTCATATGGCTTTTCCTTTATCTCCATGGTAATAGGTTTTAGGTTGATGGGAAATTCTGGGTAGGTCTCACAAATTTACATTATTTATGATAGAATGTGGGTGCTGTGAATGTTGAATCACCCTCAGTCGTGTAAGTGTTATGGGCAAAAAGTCTCCACATACCTCTCTCCTATGAAAAAAATAAGATAAAACAATTTCCTTCCCTCCCCCCCCCCCCCAAAAAAAAAAAACAGATCCAGTTGGGCTCCATTCTATGGGCTCCCTGTGCCTATCAACTGTGAGTACAGTGACCGTGTGGTCCCAAAAGCCAGGAATGTTGTTTTCAGACCCTCATCCTGGATATGGAGTGACCCAGGCCTCAGCTAGGGGCTATGCCTACTGTGGGGGGAGGCAGAGGCAAACCAATACAATGGAGATAATTTTAAACTTTATAAAGGAAAAACCCAGAATTTAGGCAGGAACAATAATGTATACATAATAGAATAATATAATGTTCTTGCTTAGGAAAATAAACTATAAATTACCAGCATTATAAAAAGTTTTTTCTAAAACATTGTGTCACCCTAGGGGAATCAACTCCTTCTCTCCCTGGCTACAAAGTCCAGCTTCACCAATACTGTCCTGCTTCCACTTTTATCTGGTTTGTGATGCTCCTTTGCTTTTACCCTGCGATGACCACATGTTTATCAAACAGGTCCACCTGTGAACTACAGCCCCTCACCTGGAGAGCCACACCCATTGTATTTCCCTCTGTCAGCATCCCAGTGGTTAACCTCACTGGTCATAGGCTCTGTGCCCCTTGCAACCAGACCCCTTACACATGGCCCTTCATGGTCCAGCTTCTATTAATGCAACTTCCTCTGGTCAAGCTCCTTTTCACCCCAGCAGAGTCTCTTTTCACCTTCTTCTCTAACCAGCTTCCAACTACCCCCTTGGTGCAGATTCTGAGCTCCTCTCATGGGCTATTTCTTTCCCCAAAACAGCATTCGAGGCTGCTGTACCATAGCTGCAGCAGGTGCAAATGCCAAGGTCAGAGTTACTACACTTATTTTAAAAATAAAAATTGTATTAGAAAAGAGCCAAAGTGCACGCAAGTAGAGCCACCTGTACACGTTAGCTGAAAGAAGAGTTTGGCTTTAAACGTTGCACGAATTCAGTGAGATTCAGCAAAGTTAGTGCAGGGGGGTATAAATTGCACTTCCCTTTGCCAACACTACCCTGCCCTGGCAAACTTTGGGCCAGATGCTGCCAATCCTCATTTGTGATGTCAGTGAGACAATTTGGCAAGATCAGGCCCAAAACGTCCTATGGATATGGTGGAAGACAACCTTTTGTGGTTCATTCAGTGACAGCAAGGATTTTCCGTAATGCATTTGTGTAAAAAAAATGTATTTGGCACTTTCTGCCCAAAAATTGTTTTATAAAAAAGAAAAGATACTTAAATATGTTCTGTCTGAAGCTGCAGCTGCTGTCGTCCTGCTGATGTTGTAAGATGATGTCCAAGAATGTAATGCAGCGGCAAAAAGGGATAAAGTCATGGGGTATATTAATAGGAGTGTTGTATGTAAGACACAGGAAGAAATTCTCCCGCTCTACTCAGGACTAGTGAGGCCTCCACTGGTGCAGTGTCCAATTCTGGCCACCATACTTTAGGAAAGGTGTGGACAAACTGAAGAGAGTCCAGATGTCAGCAACAAAAAATGACAAAGCATTTAGAAAACCTGACCTATGAGGAAAGACTATAAAAAACTGGGACTGTTTAATCCCAAGAAAAGGAGACTGAAGGGAGGACCTGTTAAGTCTTCAAATATGTTAAACGCCGGTATAAAGAGGATGGTGATCAATTGTTCTCTACGTCCATGGAAGGTAAAACAAGAAGTAATGGGTTTAATCTGCAGCATGGAAGAACTAGATTAGATATTAGGAAAAACTTTCCAACTATAAAGGTAGTTAACTCTGGAATAGTCTTCCAAGGGAGATTGGAGAATCCCCATCACTGCAGGTTTTTAAGAACAGGTTGGATAAACACCTGTCAGGGATGCTCTAGGTTTACTTGGTCCTACCTCAGCGCAGAGGGCAAGACTTGATGACTTCTTGAGGTCCCTTCCAGCTCTACATTTCTATGATTCTATCTATGCAACTAGTCTGGAAGTTTAACTCTCCTCTCCCATATTTATATATGCCATATCCTTTTGCTTTCATGGTGTCACCAGAATCATGGTCAACCAACAGATGTCAGGGTTGATTTTTGTCTGCCACCACACATTTGAGCACATCTTAAAAGGGATACAATTCTGGAGGTGCACTCCTTTGCAGTTTAACTTGCTCTCCTTTTTCTCCTTGCACACTGAAGAGAATTTCTCCCTTTTTTGTGTCGGGAGATAAATAATGATTAGCAATAAAGCTACTAAAAGCTTTCTTATGATTTCCGATTTCCTCTTGCAAATACGCTTTGCATTTTAATAGCAGGAAACCTGCATAATTTATTGTACTTAAACAGTATAATTTAAAAAACAACAACCAGGCTAGATTTCATTCAAAGATATGAAGGACAGCCAGATCATTTCCCATAAAGTGCATTTAAAGTATTATCTTGCAACCATTAGTAAGTCGTAGAGAGATCCTGAAAGTGAAATAATGCTGACCTTAGACATGTTAGAAAACTCAAGAATGATAACATAATTAAGAACTAAGCACACACAATTTCATTAATAAAAGGTTTTTTTAAAGGATAAAGAGAGAGTGTCATATGTACAGTGACAAGACCGAAACAGTCCCTACTAAACATAAATGGAATGTGGACACATCTGTAAAAGCCTTTTTGAACAACATTATATTTTGAGTAAGTCTTATACTGTTAATTGTTAAAATAGAAGAACAATCATACTAAAGGTACTTAGAGGGTTTATAAAGTTTTTTTCCTCGTTTTTTATACAGCATACATACTCTATAAAAGCCTCATTACTAGAAACAAATATCTTTAATGGGCTATGTACATTCTGCACTCTCCCTCTTTTCAAGAAATTCACATCTGAAAGCCATCATACTAATAAATAGGAGTAGAATTTGGCCCAAGCCTGTTACAAAAGATATTTTCATATTTTTTTCAAGTTGTGGTGAAAAGAAATGTTTCTGATCATCTTGACAGGTTTCGAAAACAAGCAGGACTTTAAAAATTGATCTACCTTTCCATTGAATAGAAATAGACGCATTAAAAATAACTACATCTTGATGAGCATCCCAATCCTGAAAATATGCATATGTTTAACTTTATGCACATGAATAGTTTGTTTGATTTCAATGGGACTCCTCATACCTACCTAAAGTTAAGCTTGTGCAAAAAAGCGTTGGCATAATCAGAACCTTCGTTTTCACTTAAGGTCTGTTCCTGCACCACTAAAATCAGTGGGAGCTTTGCCTTGACTTGAATAATTGCAGGACCAGAGCCTCAGCCTACGTCTACACTGCACGTCTTTCGGTGGGGTATGTACTTGGGTAGCACCCCGGCACGGGTTTAAGTAGCAGTCTACATAGTGAGGCATGGCTTACTACAGACATGCCTGATGGGTGTGGGTATGTACGCAAGCATATACCCTACTCAGCTTTCTACTCACCCAAGCCATGCCTTCCTGTCTAGCATGCTATTAACTGTGGAGTGTCCTGGTGTCTCCCAGCTGATGGAGCCTTTCCCTGCTGCAGCAAAAGGTTCCATCAGCTGGGAGACAGCAGGACGCTCCAGCACTCTGGCAGCTGGGAAAGGCTCCGCTGCAGTCCTCCGTGCCACAGATAAGGACTGAGGCAATGGGGAAAGGCTCAGAGTTTCCCCCTCCCAGAGCCTTTCACTGACACCTGCAGCTACACACAGTAACAGTCCATGCACTGTGGACACAGCTTGCTTTTTTCACTGTGACATACCCTCTGAGCTGCCAAAAGTGGCATGTAGCGTAGAGGTAGCCTTAAAAGTAAATGCTATTGTTAGTTACTTTAGTTCTTATCCACAAAGGTATTTGATGCCTAAAGCCCAGACTTAGGTGCCAGGTCTTGGGTTTAGATGTCTAAGATCCTAGTTTTAGCCTCCACTGCGATCTCCACAACTCCTGCTGAACGCTGTAGGTGCCAAAACTCACTCAGAGTCTAAGTTTTCAGGGTAAGAGTTTCTGCCTCTGGGCATTTGCTCTGCAGTGTCACTCTAGGTGACAGGATGCCAGTCTCCCACCTGAGCCCAGAAAGATCCATGAACCAAGGGAAGATAGGCAGTGAATACCTATCTCATGTGCAGTGCTCAATCAGGTAGGCAAGCTCAGAGCCCACTACTGGATCAGGTTCCATTCAAAATCCAGCTGGAGGAGGAGGAGGAAGATGTTAGTGCCCACCTTATAACTTTGAGACCAGAGATTAGCGCATTCACCTGGGATAAAAATGACCATACTGGATCAGACCAATAGTCCATCTAACCCAGTAGCCTGTCTTCCAACAAGCTCGTGCTAGATGCTTCAGAGGAACAAACAGAAGAGGGAAATTTTGACTGATCAATCCTGTAATCCAGTCCCAGTTTCTGGCAGTTGAAGGTTTCGGAACACCAAGAGCATAGGTTGTGACCCTGACCACCTTGATTAATAGCCATTGATGGACCTATCCTCCATGAATTTATCTCAATCTTTTATCTATACTTTAGGCCTTCACAGTGTCCCCAAGCAACAAGTTCCACAGGTTGACTGCGTTGTTTGAAGAAGCACTTCCTTATGATTGTTTTAAACCTGCTGCCTATTAATTTCATCAGGTGACCCTTGTGTTTTGTGAAAGGGTAAATAACACATCCCTATTCATTTTTTCTATATCATTCATGATTTTATAAATCTCTATTATGTCCCCCATAAATTGTCACCTTTCTAAGCGGCACAGTCCATTTTTTTAATCTCGCCTCATATGGAAGCTATTCCATCCTCCCAGTCATTTTTGTTGCCTTTCTCTGTACCTTTGCTGATTTTAATCTACCTTTTTTTAAAATGGGGCAACCAAAACTGCATACTGTAAAGATCCAGGGACTAGAACCCAGGTCTGTAGAGCCTGGGACAGCTAATGGTCCCATAGTGCCACCAGAAGACAATACAGAGCTCCCCCCAGGAAGCTCTGTGGAGAGTAGGCAGCACAGGAAGTATCACCCAAGAAAACCAGAGTGACAGTGCCTTGCAGCCCTCTGATTGGCCAAGCACCCTATTTAATCTTGGAGAGTTGCCCCAGGAACTCGTTTGGACAACCACACAGATTTCAGGCCTGTGGTAGCACCTCGCCATCTCTGATCCCAACCTGACTTTTGCCTCCTAAATCCAGACTGATACTATCCCTGACTCTGACTCTTGCTTATTGAACCCAGCTCAAGAGATACCTCTGATTCCCAGCTCTGGGGTCCTGAGCTGGGGGTATTTTGACTGTAGCCTCTCTATTGTGGGCTCATGAGTGGCTGACTAGAGCATTCATAAACACAGCTGGGTATGATTCCTGCCTGTGGATGTTGGTATGAGTGGAAGCTTGGAGGCCTCTGCAGCTTGTCACAGTGCAAGAGGGAACCCAGACTGGTGAAAAAGCGCTCAGTTGTACCTCAGTTCCTGGTGGCACCCCAGTGGGACCCATCACCACCACCCCCATGCTCAAGGCTTGTCGCCCTGTCAAATAAAGCTATTAGGTTGGTTTGACACAACTTGTTCTTGACATATCCAGGCTGACTGTTATTTATCACCTTATTATCTTGTGTTTGCAAATTGATTGCTTAATTATTTGTTCCACTATCTTTCCAGCTACTGAAGTTAAGATGATTGGTCTATAATTCTCCAGGTTGTCCTTATTCCCCTTTTCATTGATTGGAAAAGGGCAAATATAGTACCAGTCCTCTGGAATCTCTCCCATTTTCCGTGACTCTTTGAAGATAATTGATAGTGGCTCAGATACCTCCTCAGTCAGCTCCTTGAGTATTCTAGGATGTATTTCATCAGGCCCTGGTAACTTGAAGACATCTAACTTGTATGAGTAATTTTTAACTTGTTCTTTCCCTATTTTAGCCTCTGATCCTACCTCATTTTCACTGGCATTCACTATGTTAGATGTCCAATTGCTATGAACCCTTTTGGTGAAAACTGAAACAAAAAAGTCATCTAGCACTTTTGCCATTTCCACATTTTCTGTTGCTTTCCTCCTCTCATTGAGTAATGGGCCTATCCTGCCCGTGGTCTTCCTCTTGCTTCTAACGTATTTCTAGAATAATCTCGTTTTGTGCCTTGACCTTCCTAATTTTTTTCCTACATGCTTGTTGATTGTTCATCGTTTGTAATTTGACCTAGTTTCCACTTTGTGTAGATTTTTTTTTTTGGTGTGTTTCAGACAATTTTTTATGGAGCAAGGCAGTTGCCTAATTCCTGCAAAAAGGAGTTTAGATGCATAAGCTGCTGACTCAGGAGATAGGCTCCCATTCATGGATCACTTAGCGGAGATAGGTTTCAGAGCAACAGCCGTGTTAGTCTGTATTCGCAAAAAGAAAAGGAGTACTTGTGGCACCTTAGAGACTAACCAATTTTTTGGGGCATAAGCTTTCGTGAGCTACAGCTCACTTCATTGGATGCATACTGTGGAAAATACAGAAGATGTTTTTATACACCCAGACCATGAAAAAATGGGTGTTTATCACTACAAAAGGCTTTCTCTCCCCCACCCCACTCTTCTGCTGGTAATAGCTTATCTAAAGTGATCACTCTCCTTACAATGAGTATGATAATCAAGGTGGGCCATTTCCAGCACAAATCCAGGTTTTCTCCCCCCCACCTCCTCCTGTTGGTAATAGCTTATCTAAAGTGATCGCTCTCCTTACAATGTGTATGATAATAAAGGTGGGCCATTTCCAGCACAAATCCAAGGTTTAACAAGAACGTCTGAGGAACAGTGGGGGGTGAGGGGGAGGGGAAGGAATAAACAAGGGGAAATAGGTTACTTTTTATAATGAATCAACCATTCCCAGTCTCTATTCAAGCCTAAGTTAATTCTATCCAATTTGCAAATGAATTCCAATTCAGCAGTCTCTCGTTGGAGTCTGTTTTCGAAGTTTTTTTGTTGAAGGATAGTCACTTTGAGATCAGAAATCGAGTGACCAGAGAGATTGAAGTGTTCTCCGACTGGTTTATGAATGTTATAATTCTTGACATCTGATTTGTGTCCATTTATTCTTTTACGTAGAGACTGTCCAGTTTGACCAATGTACATGGCAGAGGAGCATTGCTGGCACATGATGGCATATATCACATAGGTAGATGTGCAGGTGAACGAGCCTCTGATAGTGTGGCTGATGTTATTAGGCCCTGTGATGGTGTCCCCTGAATAGATATGTGGGCACAGTTGGCAACGAGCTTTGTTGCAAGGATAGATTCCTGGGTTAGTGGTTTTGTTGTGTGGTATGTGGTTGCTGGTGAGTATTTGCTTCAGGTTGGGGGGCTGTCTGTAGGCAAGGACTGGCCTGTCTCCCAAGATTTGTGAGAGTGTTGGGTCATCCTTCAGGATAGGTTGTAGATCCTTGATAATGCGTTGGAGGGGTTTTAGTTGGGGGCTGAAGGTGACGGCTAGTGGCGTTCTGTTATTTTCTTTGTTAGGCCTGTCCTGTAGTAGGTGACTTCTGGGAACTCTTCTGGCTCTATCAATCTGTTTCTTCACTTCCGCAGGTGGGTATATTGTAGTTGTAAGAATGCTTGATAGAGATCTTGTAGGTGTTTGTCTCTGTCTGAGGGGTTGGAGCAAATGCGGTTGTATCGCAGAGCTTGGCTGTAGACGATGGATCGTGTGGTGTGTCCTGGATGAAAGCTGGAGGCATGTAAGTAGGAATAGCGGTCAGTAGGTTTCCGGTATAGGGTGGTGTTTATGTGACCATTGTTTATTAGCACTGTAGTGTCCAGGAAGTGGATCTCTTGTGTGGACTGGACCAGGCTGAGGTTGATGGTGGGATGGAAATTGTTGAAATCATGGTGGAATTCCTCAAGGGCTTCTTTTCCATGGGTCCAGATGATGAAGATGGCATCAATATAGCGCAAGTAGAGTAGGGGCGTTAGGGGACGAGAGCTGAGGAAGCGTTGTTCTAAGTCAGCCATAAAAATGTTGGCATACTTTGGGGCTATGCGGGTACCCATAGCAGTGCCGCTGATTTGAAGGTATACATTGTCCCCAAATGTAAAATAGTTATGGGTAAGGACAAAGTCACAAAGTTCAGCCACCAGGTTAGCCGTGACATTATTGGGGATAGTGTTCTTGACGGCTTGTAGTCCATCTTTGTGTGGAATGTTGGTGTAGAGGGCTTCTACATCCATAGTGGCCAGGATGGTGTTATCAATAGCTTTAGATAAGCTATTACCAACAGGAGAGTGGGGGGGGGGGGGGGGGAGAAAACCTGGATTTGTGCTGGAAATGGCCCACCTTGATTATCATACACATTGTAAGGAGAGTGATCACTTTAGATAAGCTATTACCAGCAGGAAAGTGGGGTGGGGGGAGAGAAAACCTTTTGTAGTGATAAACACCCATTTTTTCATGGTCTGTGTGTATAAAAACATCTTCTGTATTTTCCACAGTATGCATCCGATGAAGTGAGCTGTAGCTCACGAAAGCTTATGCTCAAATAAATTGGTTAGTCTCTAAGGTGCCACAAGTACTCCTTTTCTTTTAGCAGAGATAGGCACTTCCCTACATCCCTGAATTAGGTGCCCTGCTTCAGGAGAGGGGTAGGGCTCAGCACACTGTCCTCTCATTAATGACAGGTTTCAGAGGAACAGCCGTGTTAGTCTGTATTCGCAAAAAAAAAAAAACATCTGATGAAGTGAGCTGTAGCTCACGAAAGCTCATGCTCAAATAAATTGGTTAGTCTCTAAGGTGCCACAAGTACTCCTTTTCTTTTTGTCCTCTCATTGGCAGTCCCAGTGGTTAGCTTAGGCAGCTCCCCACCTAACCATGCTGGCTTTTGTTGCATTGTAGCATGCCTGTCTTTCCCCCTTCACTGTACAAAGAACCTAGGCACTTAACTCAGGCTTTGTGGGTTACAGTTTTGTTCCTTTCTACGTGCCTAAAAGTTAGGTGCAGTGACACTGAGCATTGCAACGCTTACATCCCTTTGGAGATAGGCCTTTGAAAGTTCCAAGTAAACCTCTGTTTTCACATGTCCATACCTACTGAAAAGTACTTACATCAAGCAAGGACAATGTCATTCAGAATCTGCCTATAGGGAAATACAGATTCTTAATTTTCAGCAAAAATATATCTACCCAGTTTGAGTTATTTGAAGCTGGGGAGAAAAAAGTTTTAAAGGCTTTTTTTGAATCTCTATCTAGTAGTTAAAAGTGATATAACTGCACAAGATTAAAGCTCTGGGATGGTTACTTCTCACTGAAACCTAAACTCAGCTCCTGGGCTGTGTTTGAGCTGAGCTTTGTAGCTCAGAATGTGCAGTAGGAAGCAAAAGGTGGCTTTTGTGTGCCAGTGATCACTTGACTGTAAGAATGCTAGTCATGCACTGGCGAGGAGGACTGGCACAAGAAGCATTATAGCAGCTTTGCATCACCTGTAAATTGTCTCATGGGTGGGGAATAAGGAACTGCCTGATTCACGAGTTTTCTGGCTACTTTGTGCCATCAGTGCAGTGCAAACTAGCTGGAGCAGAGCCAAGGCTATGAAGTTATGGTCAGGGCCAAATTAACCTTTTGTGGGCCTGGCGCCAAACATATTTGTGGGCCCCCATGGGGGCAAAGGAGCATGGTGTGCGGAGGTCAGTCCCCAAAGCAAGGAGCCAGCCAGGGGCAATGGGGCATAGCATGGTGGGGCCGGCCCCGCTCCAGCCAGCCCAGTACAAGGGCACTGTATACAAACTGGCAGTTGCCAGACGCACACTGGCCCGCCCAGCCCTGTGCTGCCAGCGTGCCCCTTCCCCTCAGGGATGGGGCCAGGCCGTGCCACACAGCCCCTGACTCCCTATGACCAGCGTCCCCTGGAACTGCTATGCCCAGCAGCCCCCCACACAGACCCTCTACCGCAAATGCACAGCAGCCTGCACACCACCACTCCTGCCCAGCACCCCCTCACACACAGCCACACCACTACTGCCCAATGCACTTCCCCACAGCCCGCCACCACAACTACACAGCACCACACTCAGACCCCCCACTGCCCAGCATCCCAACACATAGACCTCCCCCACTGTCCCCCCAACAGACTCCCCACTAGCCAGCAGCCCCTCACACACCTCTAGAGACCCACTCCCTCACACCCTGCCCCCTGGCCACACTCACCAGCCCTGCTAGAAGGTGACGGCATCTGCCAGGCTGAGCTGGCAGTGCGGCCAGGGCCAGTCCAGTGCCAGGGTGGGGAATCACTCTGGCCTCTTGGGAGTGGCGCTATTAGCCAGGGCAGGGTCTGCCCCCGCCCTGGCCAGACTCCCTCAGGACCCATTTGCCTGGAGATAGGGTGACCATACGTCCCCGTCTGGCCGGGACAGTTCCCTTTTTAAGCTCTGTCCCAGCCATCCTTTTTTGACAAAAACAAGCATTTATCCCGTTTGCTCTTGCCAACTCATCAGCTGGCAAGAGCAAATGAACAAATGCCCAGTGTGACGAAGCGGGACTGTTCTTAATGTTTCCTCTGAATATTGTGAGGGTGCCTCAGTTTCCCCATGCAGTTCTTAAGTATCTTGGTGGTGGGATAAGGGTGTGTGATCGTTGCAGAGCCCTAGAGGGCAGGTGTGTGCTGGGGTCTGGACACAGAGAATGGCTAACACCCTGTTTCCTGGCAACTGATGGCCTGGGCCCTTCCCCCCTGCAAGGTGAGAGCTAACGAGTTGGAGAACAAAGGAATCAGGTGACCTCCTGGCCCGGGAAAGGGACAAAGCCCAGAGGAGGAGGGGCTGGAGGGGGAGTCAGTTGGGGGCTGGCTGGGGACATGGAGTGAAGTGCAGATGTGGTTGTCTGGCTCACTGTCCACCAAAATGGACCTGGCTGAGGGGTCCTGTTCTCTGCACCTACAAGCTCTGTTTTAGACCATGTTCCTGTCATCTAATAAACCCTCTGTTTTACTGGCTGGCTGAGAGTCACATCTGACTGTGAAGTTGGGGTGCAGGGCCCCCTGGTTTCCCCAGGACCCTGCCTGGGTGGACTCGCTGTGGGAAGCGCACGGAGGGGCAGAGGATGCTGAATGCTCTGAGGTCAGACCCAGGAAGGTGGAAGTTGTGTGAGCTGTGTGTCCTGCAGACAGTCTGCTCATAGAAAGGAGACTTCCCCAGAGTCCTGCCTGGCTTCGTAGGGAGCAGTTCCAGAGAATCGCCTGGGGACTCCGTGACACCCAGTTTACCAAAAAAGTCCGGTGTGACCCTGTCATAAATATAAAGGGAAGGGTAAACCCCTTTAAAATGCCGCCTGACCAGAGGAAAAATCCTCTCACCTTGTAGCCAGACAGCCAGCCCCCCATTTCAGACCAGCATTGCTGGGAACACAAGGGAGGCAAAACAACAGGGCACTTAACATCAATTCCAGCACGGCCTTTGAAGCTGTGAGAAGCACAGGTATGCTGCTACAATGTGCCTCTGGGAACATATACAACGATTAGGCTCCCAGCAGACAGAGAAGCTGTGACAGACATGGCTCTTAGCCCCTACTAAATAGCGTGATGCACACACCCCAACATCCTAGGTGGGAAAATATTTACCCTAATAAAAGGAATGTCCAGTAGTCGAAACTTATTGTTTCTCTCCCTTGCAAGTGTAAACTACTCTTGCGAGAGCTGGCGTCACCCAGACAGACCAGCCCCAATTTGGCATAAGAAAGGAGAAAGAGAATAAAGGAGTACAGAGGTATAAGTATGGGACCTACAGCACCAGAATTTTTGAGTGTTTTTCACTATCTATCTGCTGGTCAGATAAGTGACAGCCTCCCAAGGCTTCTGCAGCTAAGAGAGTCCCTAAGCCTTGTCCCTTATTCGTCTTTCCGCGGAATTGAGTGACTGATCCTGGCTTGGCACCGCTGGAATCGAGAGATGCAAGGAGGGTAAGAAGCACCCACACCTGATCTCCTATCTTTAGTGTACACATATTTTGAAATAGAGCTCTATACTTTGTTTTCTTTCTTTGGGATTGTGGCTTCAGTTTTGTAACTTGTTTGTGTGTGTAACATCTCTACGTTTAAATAAGTAGGCACTAGCAATTTTGTAACCACATGATTAGAATATAGTTTTAATAAATTTTGGTAACCATTTGTGCATAAGCCTGACTTGTTTCTCTGGTTTACTGTAAAGCAGCCAACACAATTAAAGAACCTCAGCCGTTTTGGCTATAAAGCCTGGCCATTAGGTGAGAGTACTAAGAGCCTAGCGTTGAGTTGTGCTGCCTCCATGGGGCAAACTCTTGGGGCGCCTGTCAGTCAATCCTGACTGCCCACTGCGAAGGAGCTCTGAGCTCTAGCAGTTAAAGTCACGGGTGTTTAGGACCTTGGGGCATCCGTCAGCCTAGCCCGGGTTGCCCGCCGCGAAGGGACAGTGCGTCCTAGCGGTTAAAGTCATGGATGGTATAAAACGGGCATAGCTGGCACCTCACCAAACATCCTTGGCCATCGGCTAACACACGTGTAAAGGATTAAGAAGCTAGGATAACCTCACTGGCACCTGACCAAAATGACCACTGAGGAGACAAGATACTTTCAAAAGCTGGGGGGAGGGAAAACCAAAGGTTCTGTCTGTGTGATGCTTTTGCTGGGGACAGAACAGGAATGGAGTCTTAGAATTTAGCAAGTAATCTAGCTAGATATGCGTTAGATTATGATTTCTTTAAATGGCTGAGAAATTAAGCTGTGCTGAATAGAATAGATATTCCTGTCTGTGTGTCTTTTGGTAACTTAAGGTTTGCCTAGAGGGATTCTCTATGTTTTGAATCTAATTACCCTGTAAGATATTTACCATCCTGATTTTACAGAGGTGATTTTTTTTATTGTTACTTCTTTTTTTACTGTTACTTGTGTTAAAATTCTTCTTTTCAACAACTGAATGCTTTTTTTCATTGTTCTAAGATCCAAGGGTTTGGGTCTGTGGTCACCTATGCAAATTGGTGAGGATTTTTATCAAACCTTCCCCAGGAAGTGGGGTGCAAGGGTTGGGAGGATTCTGGGGGAAAGATGTTTCCAAACAACGCTTTCCTAATAAAATAAACCCAGATCAACATTTGGTGGTGGCAGTGGAAATCCAAGGGCAAAGGGTAAAATAGTTTGTACCTTGGGGAAGTTTTAACCTAAGCTGGTAAAAGTAAGCTTAGGAGGTTTTCATGCAGGTCCCCACATCTGTACCCTAGAGTTCAGCGTGGGGAAGGAACCTTGACAGACCCCCTCGGGGTGGCGACGTGAGGTGTCAGGCAGCAGGGCTGGGGGGGGGGTCAGTCCCAACCCCAAGTAGAATGGAGCTTGGGGGATTTAGGGGCCAGCACCAGCCCCTGGCAGCAGTGTGGGGAGGGTGTCAGCCCCAGCTCCTGGCAGTGGTGCGGGGAGCTGGGGTGAGGGAGGGGTCAGCCCCTGTCCTGGTAGTGGCATACAGAACTCGGGGAGTGGGGGGTCAGCCTCTGGCTGCGGCGTGAGGAGCTGTGGGGGAGGGGTCAGCCCCAGTGGCGGATTTAGAGTTAGTGGGGCCCTGTGCTCAGTTTCATTTTTGGGTCCCCTCCTTGGGACCCAGCCAAGAAAAAGAACATTCTCTGATCTTCCCCCCACCCACCGTTTTTCATTCTTTTTTCCTTCATCCTCCTCCTATAAGTAATAGCAAGTAAATGAAAATAAAGTGAGGTACCTTGATTGTTCTTGTAGTCCAGCTTATTTTTCCACAGACCACTTGAAAATCGCTGGGGGTCTCGGCAGACCACTTAATAATCTTTGCAAATATTGTTTGTACCGTTAGCTAATGATCGTAAAGCGCTTGGGATAACAGCGCTTTATAAAAAAAGTGTAAAAAATGTTGGGGTGTGGGGTATGGCCAGGACTTAGGGTGCGGGAGGGTGCTCAGGGCTCGGGGTGCAGGGTCTGGGAGGGAGTTAGGGTGCAGGAGCAGGCTGGGGGTTGGGGTGCAGAGTCTGGCCAGGAGTTAGGGTGTGGGAGGGGGCTGGGGGTGCAGGGTCTGGGAGGGAGTTAGGGTGCAGGAGCAGGCTGGGGGTTGGGGTGCAGGGTCTGGCCAGGAGTTAGGGTGTGGGAGGGGGCTCAGGGCTGGGGGTGCAGGGTCTGGGAGGGAGTTAGGGTGCAGGAGCAGGCTGCAGGTTGGGGTGTGGGGTCTGGCCAGGACTTAGGGTGCGGGAGGGGCTCAGGGCTGGGGGTGCAGGGTCTGGGAGGGAGTTAGAGTGCAGGAGCAGGTTGGAGGTTGGGGTGCCAGGTCTGGCCAGGAGTTAGGGTGCAGGAGGGCGCTCAGGGCTGGGGGTGCAGAGTCTGGGAGAGAGTTAGGATTCAGGAGCAAGCTGAGGGTTGGGGTGCAGAGTCTGGCCAGGAATTAGGGTGTGGGAGGGGGCTCAGGGCTGGGGGTGCAGGGTCTGGGAGGGAGTTAGGGTGCAGGAGCAGGCTGGAGGTTGGGGTGCGGAGTCTGGCCAGGAGTTAGGGTGCAGGAGGGCGCTCAGAGCTGGGGGTGCAGAGTCTGAGAGGGAGTTAGGGTGCAGGAAGGGGCTGGGAGTGCAGGGTCTGGGAGGGAGTTAGGGTGCAGGAGCAGGCTGGGGGTTGGGGTGCAGGGTCTGACCAGGAGTTAGGGTGAGGGAGGGGGCTCAGGGTTGGTGCAGGAGGTTGGGGTGTGGAGCGCTTACCTGGTGCAGCTCCCATTTGGTGCGAGGGGTGCAGGTGGGGATGTGGGAGGGTGGAGGAGTCATGGAGGGCAGGGGGCTGGGGCGTGAGGGGGGGCCAGGGGTTGGAGGAGTCAGGAGGGCAGGGGGCTGGGGAGTGTGGGGGGGCCAGGGTTTGCAGGAGTCAGGGAGGGCAGGGGACTGCATGTGTGTGAGAGGGGTGCAGGAGTCAGGGCTGGGAGTGTGTGAGGGGGGTGCAGGAATCAGGGAGGTCAGGTAGCTGGGAGTGTGTGACGGGGGTGCAGGAGTCAGGGCTGTGTGTGTGTGTGAGAGGGGTGCAGGAGTCGGGGAGGGCAGGGGACTGGGGTGTGTGTGAGGGGGTGCAGGAGTCAGGGCTGGGGGTGCAGGGTCTGGGAGAGAGTTAGCGTGCAGGAGTGGGCTGGGGGGTTGGGGTGCAGGGTCTGGCTAGGAGTTAGGATGTAGAAGAGGGCTCAGGCTTGGGGCAGGAGGTTGGGGTGTGGAGCGCTTACCTGGGGCAGCTCCTGTTTGGTTCGAGGGGTGCAGGTGGGAATGTGGGGGGGGTTGCCGGAGCTCCCGTTTGGTGCGAGGGGTGGGGATGTGGGGGGTGCAGGAGTCAGGGCATGGGGTGTGGGGGGGCTGGGTATGTGGAGGCGGAGGAGTCAGAGCATGGGGTCATCAGGGTGTGTGAGGTGGATGCAGGAGTCAGGGCAGGGGGCTGGGAGCACCCTCACGACCCCAGCCCCCTGCCCTGAGCAGCTCACGGCAGGGGGCTGGAGGGGATATGTGTAGGGGAGTGCAGGGGCCCCATCTTTGCTCTGCCCTGCCCCGATTCCACACCCTTCCCCAAGGCCCCACCCCCACCTCTTCTCCACCTCCCCCTCCCTCGCGCCGGCAAACAGCTGTTCGGCAGCAGGGGAAGCACTGGGAGGGGCGGGAATGTGGCGTACTCGGGGTAAGAGACGGGGAAGAGGGGAGCTTGGCTGCCGGTGGGTGTGGGCAGAGCCTGCCCTGCAGCAGGAGCCCCAGGAGCAGGCAGGACCAAGCTTCTGCCCCTGCAGGAGAGAGCGGTGGGCGGGGGCGGAGAAGAGCTGGCGGGGCCTTATTGCAGCCCAAGCAGAGCAGGCCGGGCCGGGGCCCCTTTGGAGCCTAGGCCCGGTGCCATGGCACCACCTGGTACTGGTTATGGCCTCTAGCATTTGAGCCAATTTGTAAAACTAATATTAAAAATTATAAATAAATCATTACTGACAAAAAGTGTTGCATATACCCACTAAAGATTTTCAATAAAAGGTGGATTTATAATACAGCTTTGGGACTATGAAATAAAATAAATGCATATCGATGTTATGACATAGGTGCAAGTTTGAGTTCCATCGATGCATAAGGCTTCTTTTTATGATTGTACAAGGGTGGAAATACATAATGAGCTAGGTAGAGAGATTAAAAGATTTAAATAATATTTTCACTTAAAACAGTATAATTAAATACAACTTACATTAATATGACATTAATGACATTTGTTAGAATTTTAAATACAAACATTTAGATATCCACAAGTTATGATTTTCATAGTAACCTTAATCCACATTGCACGTATGGGGAAAAATCCTACAGATGCTAGTTGGTCAAAACTTTCATTGTCTACACTACATACTGGGTCTGAGGGCTTGCCTTCACTATTGGGGTAAGTCGACCTAAATTATACTGCTACATGAATAACGTAGCGCAGTGGTTCTCAACTCTGGTCCACCGCTTGTTCAGGGAAAGCCCCTGGCAGGCCGGGCCGGTTTGTTTACCTGCCACGTCCGCAGGTTCGGCCGATCGCCGCTCCCACTGGCTGTGGTTCGCCACTCCAGGCCAATGGGGGCTGCAGAAACCGGCGCGGGCCGAGGGATGTGCTGGTTGCCCTTCCTGCAGCCCCCATTGGCCTGGAGCGGCGAACAGCGGCCAGTGGGAGCTGCAGTTGGCCGAACCTGTGGACGCAACAGGTAAACAAACTGGCCCGGCGCGCCAGGGGCTTTCCCTGAACAAGCAGTGTACCACAGTTGAGAACCACTGACGTAGCTGGAGTCAACATAGCTTAGGTTGACTTACCCCGGTGTCATCATGGCGCCACGTCGACGGGAGATGCTCTCCGGTCGACTTGCCTTACTCTTCGCATACCAGGGTCGACGGAGAGGACTCTGCCATTGATTTAGCGGGTCTTCAGTTGCCCCACTAAATCGACCCCTGCTGCATCGAGTGTAGCAGCGACGATCTCCCCATAGTGAAGACCAGCCTTGATTCTCCACTGTCCTGGACTTTATGTAGTCATTTATATCTGGGCAATGTGAATGCAAACTGGATGTAAAATGCTATCATTTTGTATAGGTATCATTTTACACCCAATATGCATTCACTCTGTGCAAGTGTAAATAAATGCACCAGTTGCAAGGCAGTGGAGAATCAAATCTAGTGGTTGCTTGGTCATGTATAAAACATGACTGCTGTTTTTTCCCCCTTAATTTCTTGGCAACATGATGGTTGATTTATAATAGGTGATAGCTAGCTAGCTGATCCAGAGGACATTCCCCATCAAACTGCAGCAATTTTAAGAGTGAGTACAGTTTTGTACATAAACTACAACTCTTCAGCACCCCATTAATTCACTTGTAGGCTCTAGCCTATTAAAACGGAATTTCTTTGCATTCGTTATATTAAGATTTATTATGACTGAAAGTCTTCTGGATAGGCTCTAGCAACATATACCATCTTTATGCTGAAAGGTGCTATTGGATGCCATCAAATGGGTTTGAGGTGTGGTCTACGCTTAAACATTAGATTAACCTAGTTGTGTTGCTCAGGCTATGAAAAATTTTGCACCGAGTGCGGTAGTTAGGTTGATCTAACCCACACTGTAGATGGTAGATTGAAGGAAGAATTATTCTGTTGACCTAGCTACCACCTCTCAGAGAGATGGATGAACTACATTGATAGAAAAACCTCTTCCATGGATGTAGGAAGCATTAGCTGCAGCACCATGGCTATGTTGCTGTCGTGGCCGTAGTGTAGACACAGCCTGAACCAAAGACTATCAAAGAGTTGTTAAAAATCAATGTGTGTGCCAAGGCCTCTCGAAGGGTGTGTTTTTACAGTGAGACAATTTGTTAACTATTCTCATAGTGAAATTCTAGTGGAGACACAGCTCTATAGTTTTTAACATAATGTAACTAGGCAAGGTCAAACCGAAATGTGGGGTCTAGTGTTGACCTCTGCTAGCTACACTGCAGTAAAAGCTGCCCGTGCCTTGGCTCCATTGGGATTTTATAGCAAAATAGCTAGCAGGTGTCAGTGATCTCTATAAAACCCTACATTTTTTGGCTGTGAAGACATAGCTCCAGACTCAATGGAAGGAGCAACTCCACTGGAGACAGTTACAAAGAATGGAGGACTACCAAAGCACAGGGCAAGTCAGAGTGGAGCTGTATGGGCTGAGGGCATTCCCTGATTGCAAACAGAGGGGCTGGGATATTGGTTTTGCAGCCTGTGTGCGCGCTTACAGGCAAAAAGCCTGGAGAAGCAGTTGTGAGCAGGATCCTCAGAGGAAGCAGAGAGATAGCTTCTTGGACATTTAGCTTGCTGGTGTGGCAGAACTGAAGATTTCTGAGCAAGGAAACTGCCTATTATTATTTATGTCTGCCATGTTCATGGAAATGGGACTTTGATGTAATCTTATTTACAAAAATGAACACAAAGACAATAACCTGGCTCATATTGTTGATTTTCCCCCCCTCCTAACAGAAACAGCTCTGCAACACCCCAAGTATTAGCTGCTTGGGCCAAAGGGCAACACTATATTACACATTTTTAGTGTAAAAAAATATAGTTTATAACTGAAGCTCATTCTTATACCTATCCTACAACAGTATAGACAAGCAAGGCTAGATTTTACATAATACAGTTTTACCTTTCCAAAATACCAGAAAACTAGTTTTGTGGGGATTTTTATTATGAGCCTGACTCTGTGAGCTCAACTCCTACTGCAGTCAATGCCTGCAAGATCAGATCATATGTAATTAAGCATCTTATGCTATCTGCAAACTGTACCTCTTAAAGCCAAAATTTACTTCCATTTTCCTAATTTAGCTCCCTAACTTTCCCCGCTTCACAAAATAAATAAATATTCAGGAGTGTGTCCCAAATCCCTTTTTTCCTGTCTTTGTTATTTCATTGACTTACCCTTGCTATCGAAACTAAACACATATCACTCTAGAAAATCCACAAGGGAAACAGCTGGAGGAGGTAATACAGTTAAGTTTTGGCCCTGATCTCAGCTATCCATAACAGCATCTTGTAAAAGTGTCTGTTACATGAACACAGTAGTTAATTTTGCAAGGTACATGGCAATGCATGACCCTTTGTCTCTGAGGCTCAGATCAAATTCTTAGGCACCAGTAACAACAAAATAATATAAATCCTTCAGATAGCAATTTCCCTCAGTATAGGAAAGAACACAGCTGCATACCCCGAGTGAAGGGATTGGCAGGAAAGCAAGGCTGAAACAATGGTGACAAACTCAATAATTTCCATGGGCAGCACTCTGTAAGAGGCCCGTGCTCTAAGGCAGGGGTTCTCAACCTTTTTCTTTCTGAAAACGTTGAGAACATGCTGTAAAAACTCCAGGGCCCATCTGTGCCACGACAACTACGGAAACAAAACTGAGCTCTAAGATGTCTGTCTGTCTGTTCGGTGGCTACACTGAACCTTATCTCAGAGCCCCATGTTTTCTCCATATAAAAGCTAGAGCCAGTGTTAGGGAGTAGCAAGCAGGGCAAATGCCGCAAGGGCCCCTGTGAAGCTAAGTTGCTCAGGCTTCTGCTTCAGCCCCGGGTGGTGGGGCTCAGGGCCCTGGACTTCACTCCCATGTGACAGGTTTCAGAGTAGCAGCCGTGTTAGTCTGTATTTGCAAAAAGAAAAGGAGGACTTGTGGCACCTTAGAGACTAACAAATTTATTTGAGCATAAACTCATGTGGTGGGCTTCTGCTTTCTGCCCTGGGCCCAAGCAAGTCTAACATTGGTCCTAAAACCTGCTTGCAGTCCCTGGTTGAGCACCACCACTCTAAGGCATATGGTTTAGAGGGCTGTAGGCACAGATCCTCAAAGGTATTTAGGCTCTTAACTTCCATCAGATCCCTTAGGCTCCTAAATATCTTTAAGGATCTGGGCCTAGAAGTCAAAGCTTCTTCGTAAGGAATATTACTATGAAGAAACAACTTTTTGACCCACTCACACTTTGGCTTTTTGGTTGTTTATTAGAAACCAGTCTAAAGGAAGCTTAATTAATTCTTTATTTTTAGAGAAAAAACATATTTTAAAATGTCTCAAACAATTAAGCTTTTTTCATACTTCTTGGAAGACTCTTCCATAGACTAACCAATTTCCAAGTCAGGACATTTGTCTGATGTTCAGTCTAAATATCTCTTCTTAACTTCAGGTCATTACACCTACAGCACCCTGAACAATCCATGTCCTTCATTGGAATTTACACCTTTCAAATGCTATGGTCACCATACAGAGGTGGATGTAAGCTCCCAGTTCAATGGGTGCATGGCACTGCCCCCTCCTTGCCCCAGCAATGGGGCACCAACCACCTGCAGCAGCACGTTCCCTCTTGGCACTGCAACCCTGATCCAGCACCGTGCTGAAAGGAGGCCTGGGGGAGGATGGGCTGCAGAGTGAGCCCTCCCTGCGCTCACCCCACAGCGTTGGCACCTTTGCTGCTGGGCTGGGCCTGGCTCCCCACTCGAGGCATGGGGACTCTGATGGAGGATTGGTTGGGCCAACCTGAGTGGTGCTGCAACTTCAGGAACCAGGCTGCAATGCCCAGAGCAGGGAGCCAGGCCCAGCCCGACTGGACAAGAGCCACTGCTGCAGGGTTTGCTCTCCAGCATCCCCTTCGGCCCAGGGCTCCCCTCCGCACTGGATTTAGGGTTGTGGTGTAGTTGGTACTGCTGTGGGTGATCAGTGCCCGCAGAGCTGGGCCCAGACTCATGGGGCAGGAGTCGCTACTGCAGGATTTCTGTGGGCACCATTGCATCTGTTTGCACCCTAATAGAGCTAAAGCCACCTGTTACCACGTCTATCAACTTCAGATCATTATTTAGCTGAGCTATACATATCATCTCATCCTTCCCCATAATCAAATTTTCCCCTTTGTCTTTTTGGTTACCTTTCTCTAAACTCTCTCCATTTTGTTTCTGACAAGAAGCCCAGATCTGAAATCTGTATTACACATGTAGTCTCAAGAATAGCATAGGAGGATTTACCTCTTTGCTGTGTGATGTGATGCCTCTATTTATGAAATCCAAAATTACAAAGCTGTTTTTGCACACTCTATTGCATTGCCTACTCAGACATAAAGCACTGTTAAGGCTACTTGATCTCTTGGGAGAAGTCAGTAGGTACATGCAACTACCCACCAAGGTTCAACTCTCAGTATTTTGCAGTTCAAGGGGACAGTAATGATCTTTAATAGCCTGAACAGTCTGGAATCCTATTAGCCGAGGACTGTCTCTCTCAGTTCATCACCTTGGTCACTCTTGCAAATGGCCGTACAGTCGAAGTCTCCAGGAATAGCAGTTTTTTTCACTACTTTGGAATTCACTACCTTTAATGGGCCAACAAAATGAGACATGAAACTTAAGGCATGGCATAGCAATACTTTTTGTTTTGACTTTTTTTTTTTTAAACTTTAATAGGAAAAAAAGGCAAAGACCTTTACATTTTATGATGTCAAATTCATAACACCAGGAGTTACTTTCAAGGGAGTACTCCACATTTAAACTGAGCAGGTTACTTAGAATCATAGAATATAAGGGTTGGAAGGGACCCCAGAAGGTCATCTAGTCCAACCCCCTGCTCAAAGCAGGACCAATTCCCAGTTAAATCATCAAACTTGTCCAAATCAAGTTCCTAAAACACACAGGTGGTGCTTGTAACAGTGGGTGGTAGGGCCAAGGGAGAGCTGAGCTTAGACCCCCCCCAGTGACAGCGAGGGCATCAGCTGTGGCAGACGACACAGTAATTATAGCTTCTCTGCCTCCAGCATGGGCCTCAGCCCTTCTACAGGGCTAGCTGCATTCTCCAAGCTCAGCCCATCTCCTGCCCGTATCAACCTGGACCTCTGGGCCAGGCAGCTGCTGAGAGGCTGCGCTACTCTGGCGGCCTCCCTCCTACCCCAGCCAGGAACTACTACCGTACCACCCTCGCCGCCCCTATTCTGCGCATGCGCTTCCCTTTCTGCTCGCTGCACCCGGCGCATGCGCACTGCCAGCCGGGTGGCGGGAACACAGGAGCGCTTTTCCAACACCGGCTCTGTGAGAAAACGCATGCGCACCCCGCATCTCCTCCGGGGTGGCCCGTGCGGCTTGCGGCGCATGCGCGCTACCGCGCTGTCTGGCGCGGGGCACTGTGGGAAGGAGGCGGCTCTGTCCCGGCGGAGGGTGGCGGTGAATCCTCCCGGCCGCTCACAGCAGTGTAGAGCCGCTTCCCCCACCCACCCCCGCGGCCGGAGGGAGCGCGGATTTAAAGGGGCAGAGACCCCGGCACGGGGACCATGCCGAACTTCTGCGCGGCTCCCAACTGCACCCGCAAGAGCACCCAGTCCGACCTGGCCTTCTTCCGCTTCCCCCGGGACCCGGTCAGGTGAGACCCACGGGCGGCCCCGCTCCGGCCAGGCCGCGGCCCCCGCGTGCGGGCCCGGCCCGGCCCGGCCCGGCCGGGAGGAGACCCCGGGAGCGCCCAGCCGGGGCTGCCGCCCTCCCGTTCTGGGGCCGCTCCTCACCTGGGCGCCGGGCCGGGCCCTCCCCGCCAGGCCGCCGTGTGGGCAGGGACGGGCTGGCGCCTGCCGCGCTCGCCTGAGGACTCGGGAGGCCTCGCGCACCGCTCCCGGGGGGCGGGGCCCCAGGCCACCCTCCGCCGGCCTGTGGCTGGGGGGCGGACGGGCGGCTGCGCAGACCCGTCCTGGGGGCGGGGGGGGGTGTCTCGGGGCGAGCGCGTGTCTGAAGGAGCCTGGGCGGTGGGGGGGGGGGGCAGAGCCGGCGAGCGGGGGAGCGCTGGGGGGGGGGATGGAGGGGTGAGGCGGGCAGAGGCCCGGCGTGGGAGTGTGAGGCGGGGGCATGAGAAGTGAGATAAAAGCAAGGAGGAGTCCGATGACGCCTTAAAGACTAACAGACTTACTTGGGCACAAGCTTTCGTGGGTGAAAACCCCACTTCTTTAGCTGCTTGGCGTCAGATCGGAGGGGGAAGGTGATCGTCATGAGCTCCCACGCAAGAGCTCCCGTGTGACAGAGGTAGACACAGGCTCCTTTGTGAAACACAGATACAGGCTCCCCGGAAGCATTTAACTTCATTTAACTCCATAGTCGTGGATCTTGGTACCCGTGGGCTGTGCACTTCAAAGGCCGATGTTCTGTTTTCTCTAGTCTAAATTTTCACTGATTTGGGTTCTCTCTCTCTTCTTGGTTGCTTGCTTGGGCCTCATTTTCAGAGGAGTTGCAATTCTAGATGATTTCAGTGGGAATTATGGATGCTCAGCACTTCTGAAAATGGGTCCCAGACTGTCCCAAGTTGAGCACTCCATAACTCAAGCACTCGAAGGCAATGGTCACTTTTGAAAATGTGGTTCTAAGGGAGGTTGTCAAACTTGCCCAGTTGAATATGATGCTGTCTATTTAAACTAGGGTGGTCAAAGTGCATTCCACTTGTCATATACAGACTGCAGAATTCTGTAATGCAATCTGGCAAATCTACCCTTTAATATACTGGAAGAGTTGTCTCCTTGAATCAACAGTCCTCTGCCTGCTGAGTGTGCATCATCTCTACAGTCTGCCCCTTGACTCAAGATGGAATAGTGCTTGCTGAGACCCATCATCTCTGCGGACTACACTTTCCTACTAAATTACAAAGCTGGCTGCAATTTCTGCAAAATGGAGGAGATTTGGTGCTGTCTGTTGAGTTGCACTGTTAATTTGCCAGGAGCCATTGTTGCAAGGTCTGGATGATGACAGGTTGAAAAAGCACATGTGCCATACAGCTTTTATATATACATACATATATAGTGTGTGTGTGTATATCTTACACATTTTTTGATTGCTGGCTATTGAGTGGCAGTTCGATATGGATACGCTCTGTGTGGCAGTATAGACGTTTTTGAAAAACATACAGTTTACCCTGGATAGTATGCCTGTTAGAAAGTAGTATATGTTAATGTGTTTGAATATATTTCAAATTAACAACACTACCCTTTGCAGTTTTTTTTTCACGTGAAAGTTATCAGTTGTTTGAAGTCCCTTAGAAAAATAAACTATATTGTATCTCAACTGTAATGTGTCACATATCTGTTCCTGTTTAAAGCAGACACATGTATATAAATGCATTAGTTCGCTTTTAAGTTGAAAGCGTTATGTGTATCTTGGTTGCTGCACTTACATCCTTTTTGTACTCCGGTGTAGTGTAGTCATTATAGATATGAACGTAGCTGTAGGTGTTTTGGCACATTCTGTCTTCAGTGCCATAAACTCAGTACTAACTACATTTTATTGCAAATCTGTTTGTTCTAAAATAGCTGATCTTCATGATTTGTGCCTGTTCATCTTGGGTTGTTGTACTGTGCCTAGAAGAAAGAATAATGAGGACAGCTGTCCTCCCATTATGCACAATTATAAGAAAAGGGGCTAAATATTATCGTGATGGGGGGGATTTCCTTTGAGAACTGTGCTCTTTGGAAACAAATGTAGTATTATAGGCCCCAAATATGCAAAAACTCAGGCATGTGCTTAACTTGACATACTGTGTGTAATCCCACTGAGGTCACAAAGCAAGTAAGTCGTCTTCTTGTAAAATTAAGCAAATATATAAGTTTTTTGCATCATCAGGATAATAAGTATTTGAGCTGAGTCTTGATAGTCTAATTGAAAAGTGATAGGAAGAGGCTGGAAAAGGATTTTAGTCTAATACGTTAAAATGACACTGAGTTTTACCATATTTTTAGTGGAGTGTCTATAATTATCCCCTTCATAAGAATATTTGTTTCGTGCTTCACATTTTCCTCTTATCTTAAGAAAGGCTTACAACAATTACGTGACCCACTCAGAAAACTGGGAGGTAGGTAGTGTGTCATGTAAGTATTACATAGAGGTAGCTCTCAACAGTTTGTTTTTTCTGAAACCTATGCAGTTCTGCTTTGGTCACATTTTTCATTTTAATTATATTTAATATTTATATAGTGCTTCCAAGTCATAGAATCATAGAAATGTAGGGCTGGAAGGGACCTTAAGAGGTCCTCTATAGCCCTCTTCCTGAGGCAGGACTAGGTATATCCAGACCATTCCTCCCTTGGAAGTCCTTTTTATAATTATCAAGTAATTAGAATAAATTCATTTTGATTTATCACTCTCTCTTTTTATTGCTAAAGCAACTTTGTTCAGAGGTTCCCAGATTGGTCTTTAGAGTAGTGGTTTTAAAACTTTTTTAGGGGGGACCCAGTTGAAGAAAATTGTTGATGCCCGTGACCCAACTGAGCTGGGGATGAGAGGTTTGGAGTGTGGGAGGGGCTCAGGGCTGGAGCAGAGGGTTGGGGTGTGGGGATGAGGGCTGCGGGGTGGAGCTGGGAATGAGGGGTTCGGGGTGTGGGAGGGAGCTTTGGGCTGGGGTAGGGGGTCTGGGCTTGGGGTACAGGCTCTGGGGGGAGGCTGGGGATGAGGGGTTTAGGATGCAGGAAGGGGTTCTGGGTTTGGGGGGAGCTCAGGGCTGGGACAGAGGATTGGGGCACAGACTTACCTCTGGTGGCTTCCAGTCAGTGGTGCAGCTGAGGTGCAGAAGCAGGCTTCCTGCCTGTCTTGGCACCGCAAACCGCACTGCGCCCCGGAAGCAGCCAGCAACAGGTCCTACTCCTAGGCAGAGGCTCACGAGCGGCTCCGTGCGGCTCTCGCCTGCAGGCACCACCACCCCCAGCTCCCATTGGCCGATTCCCGGCCAGTGGGAGTGCGGATCTGGTGCTCGGAGCGGGGGCAGCACATGGAACCCTGTGGCCCCCCTGCCTAGAAGCCAGACCCGCTGCTGGCTGCTTCCGGGGCTCAGCGCGGTGTCGGAACGGGTAGGCACTAGCCTGCCTTAGCTGAGCAGCACCACTGATGGGACTTTTAACGTCCCAGTTGGCGCTGCTGACCAGAGCTGCTAGGGTCCCTGGGTGCTGAGCAAGGCGACCCAGTGCCTTACATGCAACGACCCAGTACTGAATCGCCACCCGAACTTTGAAAAACAGTGCTTTAGAGCACTTGTTGGCCTCTGGCAGGATGGTTAAAAATCAATGATTTTTCTTTAAAAAACAAAATTTTTTTTTTTAGTTTAAATTTATAATTTATTCCTTTAAAACTGTTCAAAATGAAATCTGAATTTAATACAAAATACGTTAAGGCCTAGACTTGTATTCTCTCAAAACATTTAAATAAAAAATAAATAGGCTGAATCCATGAACCTCTATCAAAAACTTTGAGTTAACAGGTGCTTTTCTATATAAAGAAAGAATTGGGGGAAAAACATTTAACAGTAGGTCATGCATTCTATTAAGGGCTTGTTTTGTTTTAATAAAAAACACAAAATAGCATATCAGATTATTTAAATTTCAGTTACCATCCTAAAGCAGTTTGATGCAAATTGTGAGTAATGCTGCAAGTTTGTCACGGACTCTGTGACTTCTGCAGTGGCCACTGTGATTGGCTTCGGGGCTGCCCAAGCAGCTCAGACAGCCCCTGGGCCAGTCGCACTGGCCACTGCCTACCCCACCCCAACAGCAGCAGGATGAGTTTGGGTGTGGGAGGAGGTTGAATTTGGGTGTGGGGGTTGAGGTGTGGGCAGGGGTAAAGGCTCTGGGTGGTGCTTACCTCTGGGGGGCTCCCCGAAGCAGCAATGTGTCCCTCCTTCAGCTCCTAGCTCTGTGTGCTGCCTCCACCTGCAGGCCCAGCTCCTGTTGGCTGTTGTTCCCGGCCAATGGGAGCTGGCAGAGCTAGGAGCTTAGGGAGGGACATGTTGCCGCTTCCGAGAAGCTGGATAGTGAGCCTGCCAACCCCCACCCCCTCCCAGCACCTGTGCCCCCTCCCAGCACCTGTGCTTCCCCTTGGGCCACCCCAGCACCCATGGCACTCCCAAGTTTTAGTCAGGGGTATGGTACAAGTCATGGTCAGGTCACAGTAACAGGCCGTGAATTTGTTTACTGCCCGTGACCTGTCCATGACTTTTTACTAAAAATACCCATGACTAAAATGTAGCCTTAATTATGAGTAAAAGTATAAGTAAGCAATTTATTATTCGCCATTTTCTAAGGTACTAAAAATCTACAGTTAATAAGAATCTGAAAATATTAAGTGATATCATTTTTTAAATGTGTATATAGTTATAGTGTAGCCTCTTATGTTGCAAAAAGATGTACTAAATCTAATGTAAAGGTTGTAAATGAACTTGTATTAATGGTTATATCAACCAGTGCGAATGCAACTTTTTTTAGAAAATAACTGAAGTACAAATGGAAAAGATGATTTAAATTGAGGCTTCCACTTGGTGATTTCAATCAATGATGCACCTTGTCTGTGGAGAGCTGACTTGGCAGTTACGACTAGCTCTACTTCATCTTTCCACCTGCGAGAAACAGAACAGGTGGAAAAGGGAGAAGGAATGAAAGTGAAAGTGGACAGTGTCCTTAATTAAAAAACCTAAGACACTTGCTACTTTAAGACATTTAAAATACATATGTACTTGCTTAACATATATGTAAGCAATGGCTGTAGTTGCTTCAGTAAGGATATTTATGTGATTCCAAATGAGATGGTAGATGATCCATGGGGACAATCTTTCTGATTGTGACTCCTTACTGTTCTTCATAGCAGACACACTATGGCTTTAGATGAGGTGTAAGCAATAGGAAAAGAAGAACTCCTAAATAAAGGATCCTGTTTTCATGCTAATAAGGCAAGAGAAGCAGAACGGATTGATGTAAGTAAATCACTTATTTGAATAATTGGCTTTAATCTTGTTTTTGAATTTTGTATTCTTTTTAGTTATTTTTCTAAAGCAAGGTTGATTCTCGGTGGTTGGTAACTGTTAAAATACATTGTCTTGCTTCTAAACATAGCCTTTATACTAAATTTGGTACTACCACCAGTTAACCAGGAGAATAAACTATAGCTGTACATTTAAGCAGTTGTATATCTTCACATAAATTTAGTCAAATTAATTCCTCAGAAAATGGCGAATAATACACTTATTTACTAGATAATTATTCTTATAATTTGTGTCAAGCTCTATTTGGATGGAAATTTGGAATTTGGTTGCAAACGCACACAACAAAAATTTGAAAATTGTTTTTGTTTAAATTAAAACTACCTGGGATGTGCTGGATACTTTTTTCTTATTGATCAAAACATGTTTTACATTTAAAATGTATCTCTTTATTAAACAAAGAAAGTAGGCAGTGACTTTAACTGATCGTATCCTCTTACCGCTTGTTCTTAGCTTGTATCCTCTCACAACTAGTTCTTATTTGAAGATTGGAATTGGGGAAAACCAAGCTTTCCTGATCTTTCAACTTCCAATCAGCTTCTTAACTTTCAATGACTTGGTCATTGAATTGAATTAGTTGTGTAAACTGAAATGAAGAAAATATTCTCTCTGCACCCGCAGAAGAGGCTGCTGTCAAAACCTGATTGAGCGCTTCCACAAAATTTGATACCAAGTGCTTTAGGCAAATATGTATAACTTAACACCATTTTTATTTAATTTAAATGGTTTTAATAGATTATGGTAAATTAAGACATAAACAGGTTATTAAAATTTAATTTTAAATCATTTTAAAAAGAAAATTGTTTTAATCTGATTTTTTTATCATTGATTTTTATCCACCCTGTAGAGAAATAATTTATACTTCATCCGTCAATAGAACGTTTCCTAAATAAAATGGTCTTTCACTCTTATGAGATGTCATCAGATACTTAAAAACAATCCTTTTAAAGATCCATGACTGAAGAAGAGGTTCTCAAATCTTAGAGCTAAAAAGACTGGTAATCAAAACAGCAGTGCAAACTCTTGTGGTAGGACTGGTCTTGTTCTGTGCCAATGAAGCACTTACAAAACAAATGCTGCATGATTACAGGTGTACCAGTGACCATCTAAGTTTATGTGCTACATGAATTGTCTAGTACCACTTGGTTTAACAGATTTCTGTACTAAGTTACTGATTGCGTTCTTTTGAATTTGAAAGAAAGTTTTGCATTTTCTGGTATCACCTAAAATGTGTGGGTTTTGCCATGTTTCCACAGTGGTATATAAATGAGCTACTTACTGAAAGTATCAGTAAGAAATTTCTCCATTCTGCTAAAATAAGCACTTTTTAAAATTAATTGCTGTTTGGGAGATACACTGTCACAGGTATGCTGTGTAGTTACTGGGTGTTTGAGTTCTAGGCTTCTGCTGTGTATTTTTCCTGTTTTGGTTCCTCAGAGTTAGCCTGTTCTATTTGAGACTTAGGTTTTCTCTCCACGGAATAGAGAATGCATCCTTTAAACCTCTTATATCTGAACCAAAAGTTACTGCAGAAGACTGACATCATTCTTCTGACTGAATACAGGATGGGAACAGGATACATTAGTGCTGAAGAGGAAGTAGGCAGTGACTGTAGGATCTGCCACTTATCATAGAATCATAGAATATAAGGGTTGGAAGGGACCCCAGAAGGTCATCTAGTCCAACCTCCTGCTCGAAGCAGGACCAAATCCCAGTTAAATCATCCCAGCCAGGGCTTTGTCAAGCCTGACCTTAAAAACCTCTAAGGAAGGAGATTCTACCACCTCCCTAGGTAACGCATTCCAGTGTTTCACCACCCTCTTAGTGAAAAAGTTTTTCCTAATATCCAATCTAAACCTCCCCCACTGCAGCTTGAGACCATTACTCCTCGTTCTGTCATCTGCTACCATTGAGAACAGTCTAGAGCCATCCTCTTTGGAACCCCCTTTCAGGTAGTTGAAAGCAGCTATCCAATCCCCCCTCATTCTTCTCTTCTGCAGGCTAAACAATCCCAGCTCCCTCAGCCTCTCCTCATAACTCATGTGTTCCAGACCCCTAATCATTTTTGTTGCCCTTCGCTGGACTCTCTCCAATTTATCCACATCCTTCTTGAAGTGTGGGGCCCAAAACTGGACACAGTACTCCAGATGAGGCCTCACCAATGTTGAATAGAGGGGAACGATCACGTCCCTCGATCTGCTCGCTATGCCCCTACTTATACATCCCAAAATGCCATTGGCCTTCTTGGCAACAAGGGCACACTGCTGACTCATATCCAGCTTCTCGTCCACTGCTTCTGCTTCTCTTCACCCCCATACCTCCTGCAAGTCAGTTTATTAAAAGTAGTCTGTGTAGAACACCACAGATTGCACATAACATTCCTTTCACATTCTTTACACCTTCCACTGGTATGTCACCAATCTATTGCACCTACAGCATGTATGAAACTTGAAACTGCTACAGACATTGTGGTCCAAAAAGAGTGCAAGCCTAATTGTCTTTCTCATTCAGCCTAATAAATCTAAGTCTCTTGGGCTCAGTGACAGAAACTTCAAATTTCACATGCACCAAACAGCCAAACTTTTGGCCCTCTCATTCTGTAGTTTATAAAGTAGGGTGAGGGTGGAAGGATGAATTAATTGAATCTGGGAGGGTCCTGAGGATAAGAAAAGTCAGCAGAGATAAGGATATTTCTCATTACACTTTGAACTAAAGATCCTTAGCTTGTATGTCATTTTTTTATTAGTTATCTTGCAACATGTTTATTAATATTTTCCCCTCCTTTCCCCCAGTTTTGCAAAAAGTACACTTTTCTTAACAAGGACTCTGTATTTACTTTTTGAAATTGTCAATTGTAAGTGCAAAGCAGGGATCTGAGGGGTTTTTGTTTTGTTTTTTTACAGTGGACTGAAGATTTTATTTTTAATAGCTGAATGGATTTCAGTAGTGAATAGACTGAGGTAGGATGCAGTGAATTTTAGTAAAATTGTATATATTTTGTTTGTAAATCTCTACACACTCTTCCTATCCCTTTTTGGAGAAGGGAATGTGTCTTCTGTGTTTGTGGGAAGGACAGTCCCATGACCACTGGGGACCAGAATACAAGCAATAACTTTTAAAAAGAGCTCTAGACTAAGTGTGAAATTTGAGCTCCGCTTAAAACTTGTGGGGAGTGGCTAGAAGTTGGATCAGTTGAAGTAAAATTGTCACTGAAAATGAGAGTTGTAATGAAAATTCCTTCTGAGTTACTGCTGTAGTGTCCGCCATAATGCTGTAATTCTATATAGGTCATCTGTGGTCCTCTTTGATTTTGTTTAGGTTGGAGCATACATCAGGGAGGAGCTGGTGGATATAGAACAGCTAATTATAGGATTATGATAGTGACCCAGTCATTACTCTTGTATGGGAGTTGTGTAGGTTTTCAGGCATCATATTGTATCTCAAAGGCTGAACATAAGAATGGCCATACTGGGTCAGACCGGTGGTCCATTTAGCCCAGTATCCTGTCTTCCGATAGCGGCCAATGCCAGGTGCTTCAGAGGGAATGAACAGAACAGGTAATCATCAAGTGATTCATCCCCCGTCACCCATTCCCAGGTTCTGGCAAACAGAGGCCAGGGACACTTCAGAGCAGGGGTGGCCAACCTGAGCCTGAGAAGGAGCCAGAATTTACCAGTGTACATGGCCAGAGAGCCACAGTAATACATCAGCAGCCTGCCATCACCTCTCCCACCCGCCAGCAGCCCTGCTGATCAGCACCTCCCTGCGCCTCCTGCCCACTGTGATCAACTGTTTCATGGCATCCAGGAGGCTGGGGGTGGCGAGAGGAGAGGGGGGAGGGGACAAGGACCTGTCAGGCTCGGGGGAGGTGGCAGGAGCCTTTGGGGAAGGGGTGGAATGGGGGCAGAGCTGGGGGTTGAGCAGTGAGTACTTCCCAGCACACTGGAAAGTTGGCGCCTGTAGCTCCAGCCCCAGAGTTGGCACCTAGGCAAGGAGCCGCATATTAACTTCTGAAGAGCCACATGTGGGCCACCCCTGCTTCAGAAAAGCATGGTTTGCATGCCTGACTAAACTGGCTAATAGCCATTGGTGGACCTATCCTCCAGGAACTTACTTACTTCTATTTTGAATCCTATTATAGTCTTAACCTTCACAGCATCCCCTGGCAAAGAGTTCCACAAGTTGACTGTGTGTTGGATGAAAAAATACTTCCTTTTGTTTGTTTTAAACCTGCTGCCTATTAATTTTATTTGGTGACCCCTAGTTCTTGTGTTAGGAGAAGGAGTAAATAACACTTCCTTATTTACTTTCTCCACACCAATCATGATTTTATAGACCTCTATCATATCCCCCCCTTAGTCGTCTCTTTTCCAAGCTGAAAAGTTCCAGTCTTCTGATATGGAAACTGTTCCATAGCCCTAATTTTTGTTGCCCTTCTCTGTACTTTTTCCAGTACATCTTTTTTGAGATGGAGCGACCAAATCTGCACACAGTATTCAAAATGTGGGCGTGCCATGGATTTATATAGAGCAGTAGTTCTCAACCAGGGGTCTGGAGCCCACTAGGGGGCCTCAAGCAGATTTCAAGGGGGCCTCCAAGCAGGGCCAGCATTAGACTTGCTGGGGCCCAGGGCAGAAAGCTGAACTCCCACTGCATGGGGCTCAAGCCCAGGTCCCGGAGCCCCGCCACTTCGCGTTGAAGATGAAGCCTGAGTAATGTAGCTTCATGGGGGCCCCTGTGGCATGGGGCCCCAGGCAATTGCCTGACTTGCTATCCCGTAATGCCACCCTGGCTTTTATATGCAGAAAACCACATATTGCGGCACAGGTGGGCTGTGGAGTTTTTATGGCATGTTGGGGTAGCCTCAGAAAGAAAAAGGTTGAGAACCCCTGATATCGAGGCAATATGATAGTTGCTGTCTTCTTATCTGTCCCTTTCCTCATGATTCCCAACGTTCTGTTAGATTTTTGACGGTTGCTGCACATTGAGTGAATGTTTTCAGAGGACTATCCACAGTGACTCCAAGCTCTTTCTTGAGTGGTAATAGCTAATTAGATCCCCATTATTTTATATGTTTAGTTGGGATTATGTTTTCAAATGTGCATTACTTTGCATTTATCAACATTGAATTCCGTCTGCCATTTTGTTGCCCGCTCACCCAGTTTTGTGAGATCCCTTTGTATCTTCGCCATCTGCTTTGGACTTAACTATCTACAGTAGTTTTGTATCATTTGCAAATTTTGCCACCTCACTGTTTATCCCTTTTTCCAGATCACTTATGAATATGTTGAACAGCACTGATCCCAGTACAGACCCCTGTGGGACACCACTATTTACATCTCTCCATTCTGAAAACTGACCATTTATTCCCACCCTTTGTTTCCTATCTTTTAAGCAGTTACTGATCCATGAGCAGACCTTCCCGCTTACCCCATGACAGCTTATCTTGCTGAAGAGCCTTTGGTGAGGCACCTTGTCAAAGGCCTTCTGAAAATCTAAGTACACTATACCCACTGGATCACCCTTGTCCACATGCTTGTTGACCCCCTCAAAGAATTCTAGTAGATCGGCAAAGCATGATTTCCCCTTACAAAAAGCATGTTGACTCTTCCCCAACAAATTATGTTCATCTATGTGCCTGACAATTCTGTTCTTTACTATAGTTTCAGCCAATTTGCCTGGTACTGATAATTGGCTTCTGTGGTGTCATGCAGTGAAGACTTCATAATACCAATAAGCATATATCTATAGATTATACTCCTTCCATAGAATTCTATTTGTTGGTAGTCAATTTTTTAGAAAATAATAAGATATAATAGCTGCCAGAAATTGTTGATTTAATGACATTTTTCTGAGGGACATGCACAAATGAAATAGCAGATGAGCTTCATTATAGTAATTTTGCACTCAGTCTTGTGCATGTGCTGGTTCAAAAAGTCCTTGGCAAAGACTTGATTAAATATATCCGTTAGGATAAATGTAAAGCCAACTAATACGTTTATATCATTTGCTCCTTGACATGTCTTATGCACAAGAGAAAATACTGTCTTCCAGATTTAAAAGGGGTCTTATTAAGAGCAAGACTTCTTCCAAGCCCTATGATATGTGGCACAAAAGTAAGCAAGGTTCTTGAGGTGGCACAAAACCAAACATTTTATAATATATATATATATAGTGTATGTCTATTGAATATTTATTTCAAACTGAGATGATTCTCTGGATTGCCTGTCTTCTACTTTAGTGTTCAAAGATCCATTGTAAATGTATAGCTTTGCCCTTGGAGATCACCAACAAGAAAAATACTCTCAATTGTATTTTGTGTCAAAAAATCTACTTTTTAAAAACTTCTCAGATTTATTAAGAGAGGAGGGAAATGGTTTTTCTTCAGGAATAAAATTTTTGCATGTCTTCACTCATGAACAACTGCACAACAAACCATTGTGCTTCTGAGGTGTAGTTAGAAAAATATTGCTTAGAGGAAAAGATTGAAATATTTAAGCATCTGAGGTGGCGTTAAAAGTGAGTAAAAAGAGAAAAGCAAATTTTTACAATGGTTCAAACAGGAACATGTTTGGGGTCCCCCCCCCCCTCCTTGTAATTTGACTATAATCCCAAAACCCCACCTGAAAATGAATAAAAAGGCTAATTTCAAACATAATGTAAAAAAATGTTGTTTATGGTGATTGTCTTAGAAATTATAGGGGGCTTTTTTGTTTAAACTTAAACTATTAAAGTAACTAAAGTTTGGTGTTTCACATGCAGATGTCAGAGGTGGGTGGAGAACTGTCGAAGGGCAGATTTAGAAGATAAAACTCCAGATCAGCTGAACAAGCACTACAGATTATGTGCCAAACACTTTGAGACCTCTATGATATGTAGAAGCGTAAGTAAAGGCAACTAAACCTCTATTTCACATTGTGTAAAATGTACCTAAGTTCATTTTCCTGCTTTAAACATTAACCTTAGGATCAAGAAGTCTTTTTCTACTTTTTTTTTTTTAAAATAGAGATTCATGTCTTATCAAAGAGAAATTTTTAAAGTGAAGATAACTGTTTCACTCCTAATTTTATGTAGTATCTTTAGCTAACGGAGTGACATCTAAACTGTTCCCATGACCGTGGGAAATAGGATCATGGGTTTCGCAGCAAACTTAAATCTGTGGGCAGAATTCTATTTCTTGATTTTTAGTGCATGACTCATAGAATCATAGGAAAGTAGAGTTGGAAGAGACCTCAGGAGGTCATCTAGTCCAATCCCCTGGTCAAAGCAGGACCAACACCAACTAAATCATCCCAGCCAGGGCTTTGTCAAGTTGGGCCTTAAAAACCTCTAAGGATGGAGATTCCACCACCTCCCTAGGTAAGCCATTCTAGTGCTTCACCACCCGCCTAGTGAAATAGAGTTTCCTAATATCCAACCTAAACCTCCCCCACTGCACTTGAGACCATTGCTTCTTGTTCTGTCATCTGCCACCACTGAGAACAGCCAAGCTCCATCCTCTTTGAAACCCCCCTTCAGGTAGTTGAGGGCTGCTATCAAATCCCCCCCTCACTCTTCTCTTCTGCAGACTAAATAAGCCCAGTTCCCTCAGCCTCTCCTCGTAAGTCATGCCCCAGCCCCCTAATCATTTTTGTTGCTCTCCGCTGGACTCATTCCAATTTGTCCACATCCCTTCTGAAGTGGGGGGACCAAAACTGGATGCAATACTCCAGATGTGGCCTCGCCAGTGCCAAATAGAGGGGAATAATTACTTCCCTCGATCTGCTGGCAATGCTCCTACTAATACAGCCCAATATGCTGTTGGCCTGCTTGGCAATGAGGGCACACTGCTGACTCATATCCAGCTTCTCATCCACTGTAATCCCCAAGTCCTTTTCTGCAGAACTGCTGCTTAGCCAGTTGATCCCCAGCCTGTAGCAGTGCATGAGATTCTTCCTTCCTAAGTGCAGGACTCTGCACTTGTCCTTGTTGAACCTCATCAGATTTCTTTTGGCCCAATCCTCCAAATTGTCTAGGTCACCCTGGACTCTATCCTTACCCTCCAGCGTATCTACCTCACCCCACAGCTTAGTGTCATCTGCAGACTTGCTGAGGGTGCAATTAATCCCATCATCCAGATCATTGATAAAGATGTTGAACAAAATCAGCCCCAGGACCGACCCCTGGGGCACTCTGCTTGATATCAGCTGCCAACTAGACATCGAGCCATTGATCTCTACCCGTTGAGCCCAACAATCTAGCCAGCTTTCTGTCCACCTTCTAGTCCATTCATCCAATCCATACTTTTTTTAATTTGCTGGCAAGAATACTGTGGGAGATGGTACCAAAAGCTTTGCTAAAGTCAAGATATATCACGTCCACCGCTTTCCTCATATCCACAGAGCCAGTTATCTCATCATAGAGGGCAGTCAGGTTGATCAGGCATGACTTGCCCTTGGTGAATCCATGTTGACTGTGCCTGATCACCTTCCTCGCCTCCAAGTGTTTCAAAATGGATTCCTTCAGGACCTGCTCCATGATTTTGCCAGGGGCTGAAGTGAGGCTGACCCATCTGTAGTTCCTCACGTTCTCTTTCTTCCCTTTTTTAAATATGGGCACTATATTTGCCTTTTTCCAATAGTCTGGGACCTCCCCCGATCGCCACGAATTTTCAATAATAATAATGATCTGCAATCACAGCAGCCAACTCCCTCAGCACCCTTGGATGCATTAGATCTGGACCCATGGACTTCTGCATGTCCAGCTTTTCTAGATAGTCCTTAACCTGTTCTTTCACCACTGAGGGCTGCTTACCTCCTCTCCATACTGTGTTGCCCAGTGCAGCAGTCTGGGAGCTGACCTTGTCTGTGAAGACCGAGGCAAAAAAAGCTTTGAGTACTTCAGCTTTTTCCACATCATCTGTCATTATGTTGCCTCCCCCATTCAGTAAGGGTCCCACACTTTCTCTGACCACCTTTGTGTTGCTAACATACCTGTAGAAACCCTTCTTGTTACCCTTCGTATCCCTTGCTAGCTGCAACTCCAATTGTGCCTTGGCCTTCCTGATTACACCCCTGCATGTTCTAGCAATATTTTTATACTCCTCCCTAGTCATCTGTCCAAATTTCCACTTCTTGTAAGCTTCCTTTTTGAGTTTAAGCTCACCGAAGATTTCACTGTTAAGCCAAGCTGGTGGCCTGCCATATGTGCTATTCTATGTTTTAAATGGGCTTTCAACCACATAATGTTACTTAATATAAAAATATGCAGGGCAGAGTTTTAGCTCTGGGAGTCAAAGCAGCCAGTGTCCGAGAAAAAACTATTTTAGGGACTAATATGTAATCAAAATTTGGAATTTCCTGAAGTTTAGTTTGGATGATTTTTTTTAAGCAGTAATACATATTTGAGCGTGATCATCTGAATCCAGTTGCTAGCAAAATATAATCAGTTTTGCTAGCTTATGTTTTCTCTGTATAGAATACTGTACTTAAAGAGCATCTGATGCCTTATGCAAAACTATGAAAATATATTCTGTACAGGAAATGTGAGCAGAAATTTTTTCTTAGTAGAGACATTTGTATGAAAAAGCTATGTAGAAGACTTCTGCTACAACTTATTCTGCAATTTAAAATCATTTTTTGTTAAAATATTCCACTACAGCATCAAACAATCAAAGCGAAACTATCTGGAAACAGACCAGCCTAGCTTTAATGCCCAAGTAAAGTTCAGAATGACAGACTTCCAAATATAAATGGTAAAATGTAAGCCTAATCTTTGAAATTGTTATTTTTAATCATTTTTGTACTGAGACAGAACATTTTTAAAGGAAATTTCTGATCTAGACATCTTTCTCTTTACAGAGTCCTTACAGAACAGTTTTACGAGATAATGCTGTGCCAACTATATTTGACCTTACAAGTCACTTGAACAATCCACACAGCAGGCACAGAAAGAGAATAAAAGAGTTGGTATGTTTTAATTGAATCTTCTTGTACTAAAGCAGTAAAAGCAAGCAAGTGCAAATAAGAGATGCCCAAATAACAGCAATACCTTGCACTTGTGTACCCTTCTGAGTGTCATTATGAAGACAATATCGTAGTGGGCATTATTGGAAAATTTAAATACTAAAATCTTAAGCTAATATTATAACTACTTATAGAATTAGGGAAAATCTAAGGAAATGGAAAATAATAAAACAAAAGTGTTGCTCAGAGCTGGTTTAGAAGAAACTTGATACCGATTATGGGTGTATTTCATAGATTTTTCCACTGAAAATCTTGCAGTATGTGGATTTGCATGATCACCATTTTACCTTCTAACATTTTGAACTAGGCAGAATTCCAGAGTTATGGGTTTATGGTTTTTTTAAGTTCATTTTTGAACAATAGTGACCACCTTTTTAAATGCTTGAAATCAGAAGTAAGCAGCTTCTGCTGAAATAGCAGATTGCCAATGGCTCCATCGTATGTTTCACAGAGACCTTGTCTGCAGGTTTGTGTGGCCTAAATGTTTGTGTAACGGAAATTAAGAGCTATAACGTTTCTTAATTATAGTGGCATTTGCAAAACATTACAGCTGATTTCTAAAAATTTCTTTATAGTTTTGATAAGCCTACGTAATGATGATCAAATAAATCCTAGCAATTAGAATTGAAAAAGTTCTGCTAGTTAGTACATCTCCCTGCCAGAACAAAATTCTTCCATAAAATTTTCTGGTTCTTTCAAAATTACAACTGTACAATCTTTTTAATGACAGGGCTCCCTCCCACTTACTTTGGGGTACTGTTCCACTATGTGATAGATCAGCACATCTTCAGATAGACTTGACATTATTGCTGTCCCCTTACTGAGATATATCTGAAAACATTCAGATTCTTATGAATGCATAGTAGCTGTCTAATAAGTATTAGGACTCTGAAAACAGCTTTATTTAAAATTTTAGTAGCTAGTCTTGAAGTTCTTCAGCAATTTGAGACCATATGCCAGACAGTATCATAACTTTTTTTTCTTCCCCAAGAGTGAAGATGAAATAAGAACACTGAAGCAGCAAAAGAGTAAGTGGCCAATATATTTAAGTTTGAGTTCGTAGTGATGAATAGACTTTTAGGTATAGCACTAGCTTAGGCAAATAAGGTAGTGTGAAATAAATTATTGTTACCTTGTACAGTAAGGATAGGTAAAACACTTTAATTCTGTTCAAAAATATTACAAATAGTGTCCCACACTGACACTGCTTAATTAAAATGTAAATACTATGGATTTTCCAGTCAGCAATTGTTTAAATATAGTTGTTGTGGGGGAAGTAAATGCTGCAAACTTTCTATATGAAGAAGTCTTAGGCTTGTGATGTCTTTCATTTTGTAGTTGATGAAGCCTTTGAACGGGAACAGGCAAATCAAGAGTTGAATGAGAGCAGTGCTCAGAATACTGTTTCAGAAGAAGGAGGAGAAGAGCAAGAAGAGGAAGTTGTTCCTCTAACGCTGGAAGAGAGGGAAAACAAAGATTACCTTAAATCTTTATTTGAAATTTTGATCCTCATGGGCAAACAAAATATTCCTTTGGATGGCCATAATGCTAATGAACTTCCAGAAGGTATCTTCACCCCAGATAACTTTCAAGCTCTGTTGGAATGCAGAATAAATGCTGGAGATGAAGTTCTGAGAAAACGATTTGAGATGGCTGCAGTAAATCTGGAGTATTGTTCTAAAACTCAACAGAAACAGATGCTTGAGATCTGTGAGAGCTGTGTAAGAGAAGAGACGCTCAGGGAAGTAAGAGACTCCCACTTCTTTTCCATTGTCACTGATGAGGTAGTAGATATAGCAGGTGAGGAACATTTACCAGTGTTGGTGAGGTTTGTTGATGAGTCCCACAATCTGAGAGAAGAATTTGTAGGGTTTTTGCCTTATGAGGCAGATGCTGAAATTTTAGCTGTTAAGTTCCATACAACTATTATTGAAAAATGGGGTCTAAACATGGAGTACTGTCGAGGTCAAGCCTATATTGTCTCCAGTGGATTTGCTTCAAAAATGAAAATTGTAGCTACAAGACTCTTGGAAAAGTATCCACAGGCTGTGTACACGCTCTGTTCCTCTTGTGCTCTAAATGTATGGTTGGCAAAATCAGTCCCTGTTGTTGGAGTTTCTATTGCTCTAGGGATGATAGAAGAAGTTTGTTCGTTTTTTAATCAGTCACCACAGTTGTTAGTAGAACTGGACAATATAATCTCTGTTCTTTTTCAGAACAATGAGGAAAAGAGTAATGAACTGAAAGAGATTTGCCATTCTCAGTGGACAGGTAGACACGATACTTTTGAGATTTTAGTGGACCTAATGCAAGCACTCGTACTGTGCTTGGATGGTATAAGCAGTGATGTGTCTGTCAAGTGGAGTAACTTCGTTGTTGGTCGAGCATTTGTACTTTCAAGTGCATTAACAGATTTTGACTTCATCGTCACTGTTGTGGTTCTGAAAAACATTCTGTCTTTTACAAGAGCCTTTGGAAAAAATCTCCAAGGCCAAACATCGGATGTGTTCTTTGCAGCCAGCAGCTTAACAGCAGTGTTGCATTCGCTGAATGAAGTGATGGAGAATATTGAAGTTTATCATGAATTTTGGTTTGAAGAAGCAACAAATTTGGCCACAAAGCTGGATGTACAAATTAAACTCCCTGGAAAATTTCGCAGGGCACAGCAAGGTAATTTGGACTCTGATGTAACATCAGAAAATTACTACAAAGAAGCACTTAGTGTTCCAACTGTAGAGCACGTTATTCAGGAATTAAAAGATATATTCTCAGAACAACACCTAAGAGCTCTTAAATGTTTATCTTTAGTGCCCTCAGTCATGGGACAACTAAAATTTAATACATCTGAGGAACATCATGCTGATATGTATAAAAATGACCTACCTAATCCAGATACACTTTGTGCAGAACTTCATTGTTGGAGAATCAAATGGAAGCATAGAGGAAAAGATATAGAGCTTCCAGCTACCATTTATGAAGCGCTTCATTTGCCTGACATAAAGTTTTTCCCTAATGTGTATGCATTGCTTAAAGTTCTGTGCATACTTCCAGTGATGAAAGTGGAGAATGAGAAATATGAAGTAGGACGAAAGCGCTTGAAGGCATACCTGAAGAACACCTTAACAGAACAGAGGTCAAGCAACTTAGCTTTGCTTAACATAAACTTTGATATAAAACATGACTTGGATTTAATGGTGGACACCTACATCAAACTCTATCCAGACAAAGTAGAATTTCAAGAAGACTTTCTTCCCGCAAACAATTCAGAAGTAACTGAAGATGCTTAGAAAAAAAAAATCTTTAATCAGTTTGTTGAAACAGTTTTTCTGTTTAGACTTTAACATCAAGAGGAAAAGCTATAAAATGTATGTAACCTACTTAATCATTGCAATTGTATTTCCATTTTAGACCTCAGATTGAACAAGCAGTGGCCAGTGACACAAGTTATGTTCTGTTGATCCACATTAAAGTACTATTATGTGAACAAAAACACCTTTGAAAATAAACCAGTGTGCTTCACAAAGACAGTACTCAAACTCTTCGTCTGATTTGACATGACTAGGTGCTCATTTTTGTTGTCATTTTGGAAAAGTAATTTGTGATCACTGTGGATCCTATGGGGTTGTTTCATACTTATGCATAAAAAATGCAGGAAAACAAGGTAGAATGAAATCCATTGCTTACCAGTTACTAGGGTTTTTGGTTTATTTGGAAACTGTTTAAAAAATATGGAAATGGTATATTTGAATAACTTAGCGGAGAGAGAATTCTTCTATCACAGTCATCACACTGTGGACTGTGTTCTGCACATCAAGTGAATATTAATGAGTGTGAAGGTACGTTAAGGTTTCTGTGGAAGAGCTAGCCTTTCGCAATCACCTGGTTGTATTGTTTACATTCCTTTGTGTGAGCCACACAACTATTTTTTCTTTTTAAGCTTTTAACAAGTTATGAATTGAATATTAAATCTAAAATCCTGAAAGATGCTGACTGTAAAAATTATTCCATAAGCATCTATACTTATTTGTTTTTGTCCTTACTGTTACACACAAGTGTATCTATTGCCTCCGTTATTTGTAAACATACCCTGGAAAAATTAGAAATAAGTTTGTTTGTCAAGAAGTGACTTGGAAAATATTGCTGTTATTTTTGGCACAAAGTAAACAATTTTGTATAGTTTTATTTCAATCTGAAATAAAATGTGAATTTGCTTTTTTTTTTTTTTAAAGTAGTCCTGATATTTATTAGTAAAGCAATGTTTCCTGAGGGGGGAGAGTGTTTGTTTTTTATAAAGTAATTTTTGTCTTGTATTGTTCATACAGTTCCATCCAGTGGTATTACATTTAAAATGTTAGATGGGAGTAAATTTCAATTTCTCGTTAGTTTGGGAATGATACATGTAGTATCACTTTTCATGTATACAGTACTCTTACATTGTGTAAGAGTTTTTAAAAATTTTTTGTAGCATAGCTTTAAATATAACATTCTTCAGTATAAAAATACTTTATTTGAATGGGACATGTAGTCATTTTTAAAAATTATTAAAATGTAACTTTAGTTACTACACCTGAGTTTCCCCTGGCCAGTTTTTGTAGGTTTTTTTTACTTACGGTCACACTTAATTTCTTTTTTAAAAGAAATAAAAATGTTTCTCTCCCAAATTGCAGTGGGAAAGATTCCCACAAACAGGGAAAACTAACTATACATGAAAAAGTGTGACACAATGTACATAGTGCTATAAAACATACAAAGTGGTGGAAAAACATGGAGAAAGTAGCATTTTCCAATCTTAATCATTGTCATAGGAATCTTAAATCTCTCAAATCAATGCCAATACCATTGTTCCCAGTTTTGGCAGGCGTTGCACCTGCCAACATCAGGTGAGACACTGCTGTGATCTGGGAGTACAAGAAGATCCTGGCTGCTACACCAAGACCTCAATTCACTGCCACTCTTGCATCTCAAATCCAGGAAGCCTTTCTGGCTCCATGTGTCAATGCAGCTGGTCAACGTAAAGGATGCTAGCACTTGCTGGCTTGAATCATGGGCCGTTTGTGATGTCCCAAACGAAGACTTGTTTGAAGATCCAGTGAAAAGTCCCAGGATTCTGCCTTCCTCATAGGCAGTGGGCTGAACTCAATCACAGTCAGACAACATATGGGAAGGTGTAGATCTCTCCTCCGCAAATGGAAAATTAGAGAATCACTAAATTGTGACTGGTGAGGTACAAACCATGCGACACATCACGGACAAGTGCCCCCGTTCATACTTACAGTGGTGGCACAGGGGCCTTTTTGTTTGGTTGTTTTGTCTGTATTTTGTAACTGATACTACTTTATGAATTGGAACCTGCACAGAAAATCATGACACATTTTTGAAAACCTGTTGAACTTGGACCATCTCTGGTCTGACCCTTCCTCATTTTTATTAATATGGGAAGGGCAAAATGATCATGTCCTGCAGGATGAACTCCCCAAACTGACTTATCTTAATCTCCTTTAAAGAGCATTCCCAATTTTAGTTATTTGGTAAAAACTTATGAGCATTTTCATTTGTTTTCAGTGTTGAAATGTAGCTATCTAACAAACTGAAGAGCAATTCTGGTGACATTTATTGAGTTTCCTGATGCACAACATCAGGCAAAGTTGTTTTGGTGGGATACTTTTTAATGCACTGTATGTATGTTAATAGAATGCTGCTAACACCATATAATTTATGACCAATAGTGAGCTGGAGACAGCAACTTACAGGCCCCTTAAAAAAAAGAATTTTAGCAGGCAAGCTGAGACGAAGGATTAGTGAGCAGAAGGGAAAAACAAGTGGCCTGCTCACTCTGAGCCGCTGAAATAGTTTATATACAGTAATGGCAAAAGACAAGAGGTAGAGGAATGAGGGAATGGCAAATCGCCATAGTAGGCCTCCTAACTTGGAAGACTTGGGTGGAAATCTATATAGTAACTTAATGGAAGTAGGAGTAACTTCCAACTCACCTCTATGCCTTCTGGAGAAAGGGAGTTAAGATGCAACTTCAGTGAAATTGGTCAGTGATACCATAGCTTCAAAGAGAGCTTTACTGCCACCATAAGGTAGATAGTAGCAGAGGGGGAAAGTAATGGACAAGGTTTGTGCCCTCCTTTTCCCATGGACCTTTGGGATCCATGCTGTTTGCAATTCTGCAGACTTCCCCTACTTCGGGGAGTATGCATTTCCAAAGTAAATCTGAATTTTGGTTTTTTGTTTTCTGCATAATCAAATAACTTACCCATTTAAACCAATTTAAATATAATTACTCTGATAGTCTGCTTTCACTGAAATATAGAGGATGAATGTCCTAACTCACTAGTTGATTCTAACTTAGCTAGTCCTAGCTGGTTGACTTCTGTTAATGACAATAATTCTTGTTTTAAGAATATGCTGCTTTTATTTCCTTTTCCTATATCCGTATCAAATACTTCACCACAGCAGAGAACTCCCATTACAATTTACTGTTCTTTGAAAAATAGCACAGAGATTATCTCCTGGAACACACTTTCGAACACTGACTGTAGAAAACCTTTCACTTCTTGTTTGGCTGCTAGAGCACGGCTGCAAAGGAACAGAGAACCAGAACCACTTAATGATTCTAGATGCAGCTATCTGGTTGTCAGTGCACTCAAAAGTTGCTGTGAATACCAGACCAGAGTTGCCAGAAACAGCCAAATTACTTTAATATAGACGAAAATAAATCTCTTTACTGGATCAGTTTCAAGAAGCAATTACTAACTTAAAAATAAGTGTGATCCCAAAGTAGGCTTAACGTTGGATAATGTCCAGACCTTTAATACTCCCTCCTTCCCCCTCAAGGAAAGAGGTCTTACAGTATGCACATTATAATTCCATATGTCTTGCCTGTAAAAGTAGCAAGACATCAGAAAGAATTAGTAGGTATATTTATAATTTTTAAAAATTATTTTAAAGTATTTGATACAGCTTTTTAAAAAGCTTCTAGATACGGTATTTAAGAGAGCATACATATTGCATGGTTAAGCACTCAGTACAATAAATGCAACCTGAATGCTGTCCTGTTTTGTATATTCATTACAACAGTCTTTTTAATTACGTGATTACATTATTATCAAGTAGAAAAATTTGTATAATCTTATAATAAATATACATGTATCCTAATGAAATATTTTGGTTTTTATACTTGTTAATTGTATTGCCATAAGGGTCCAGTATATCTTTGAATTAGACTTTTTGTGGTAAGTTCTCTTCTTTAAGATTGGTGTCACATTTCCCCTTTTAATTCAGCAGCACAGTGGTCTTAAAATGTAATGCAGGGGATGAGGCCGGTAATTGTGAAACTCATTAACTAGACTGAGGAGGAGGAAAGCTATGGAGATACCTATTTCTTCTGTCCCCAGTATTCGCAGCAGCCATTGGGAGGTAGGAGGGGGAGTGCTGGACCCCATGCCTAACCCTGTTAGGATTTGTTGTGCAGGTGTATGCAACTTTTGTGGGGTACTTTTTGAGCTGTGGGGAAAAAATTCTACTTTAAACTGAGTATGAGATTTTCAATGGCAAATACTTTGGACAAATTGAGCCAGTTTATTTCAGAACAAGCATTGCTTCTTAGTAAAGGGTCAGGGCTATTTTTTCCCATGCTGTATTTCACCTTCCACACTTCAGCCATTTTGGCCACGTAGTGCTCATCCTAAAAACAAAATAAATGGGAAAAGTTGGATTTCTTTTGCTTTCTCCTTCCCCACTGTCTTAGCACTCCACAATTGCTATACCATTTTTGTTCAGACCCCCCCACCCCTCCCACACACACACACACACACACACACACACACACACTTTTATATATAAATTCACCTAGGGGCAGAGGTCAAGCCTGGAAAAATTTAGCTCAGTAGTTGAAAAGCTTTAGAAAGTTATGAATGACTGAGAACCAGAGGCTAGAAGATAAATTGTTATGCAACCTTAACTACAGGGGTTACAGCAAACTAATAAGGGACAGAAATTTGTCATAATTCTGAAATCAGAAATGTCTGAAGCTATTTCAAAACTGTCATCTGAATGGTTGCTGTTGGATTTCTTCCAAATGTAATAATATTTTCATTTTAATGAGCTGTTTTATTATGGGCACCCCTTCTGACTAGTACAAGTGGTTGTACTGATATAGCAGTATGGGTGAAAACCGAACAGTCCCACCTATCTGCCCAAATTTGAACCTTCCCATTGGATTCACCATAACATTAGAAATGGCAGACTTAATATAGCTTTTATCTAATTTGGGTAATTTTAGGCCAAATCAATGGGATTTTCATTAATCTGACAGAATTGAAGATACTGGTGTTTAATACAATTTTATTATAGTAGCACCTAGCTAAGATTGGGGCCTTATCATGCTAGACGCTATACAAACATGCTAATGGACAGTCCATATCCTGAAGAGCATCTTCCTAGAAATCAAACAAAAAACCCAACAACACAGGATAAATTCCTGCAAACTGATTATCATGGGCAGATCCCTACAGCCAGAGAGAACCCCAGACAAGTATAGACTCAGATGTCTGCACACACATATTGGCTTACAGGATTTGGCAAGAGTTCATTTATCAAGCGTTTTAGATATGCAAGAGACCTATACAAGGTACAGTGTTCTGTCACCTAGGTTGCGATATCTGTAATTAAACAATTATAAGTATTTTATCCCACAGTGAGTTCCATTGACTTCATGGTGATTGCTTGTTTTCTAAGGGTATGTCTATGCTACAGTTAGATGCTTGGGGCTGGCCCATGCCAGCTGACTCGGACTTGCAGGGCTCGGGCAAAGGGGCTGTTTAACTGCAGTTCAGATGTTTGGGCTTGGGCTGCAGCCTGGGATCTAGGACGTTCCCACCTCACAGGATCCCAGAGCCCAGGCTGCTGCCTGAGCCTAAATGTCTACACAGCTATTAAACAGCCCTTAGCCCGAGTCAGCTGACTTGAGGCAGCCACGGGTTTTTAATTGCAGTGTAGACATACTCTTGCTCACATTGAAGAGTATATTAGGGTATCACAGACTGGCCTATATATATATTTTTTTTTTCTCTTGAGGAAATACAGGCTGATGATACAGTTGTAGGAGTTGTTTGGAACACTGGACATTATAAAGGAATCTACCAAAAAGGGAGAAAGTAGTTTTATTATAAAACTAATGGAAAGCCATCAGAGCCAGGAACTTTACTGAGAAAAGAGGTTTTATAGACTAAAGTGTTTCTCCCGCTGTGTAATAAACTCTGAAAGTGAACTTTCAGTAAATTGATATTTGGACGATATCTGAAATAACTAGTACTTTGACTGCTTGCTCATGTCCATTCCATGGTAGATGTGTGCATACTGCTTGCACTGTTGCCAGAGATTTTTTCCCCTCAGTGGTATCCATCAGGCTGTCTCTGGTACTGCATGCTTATGTGCTGGTATAAGGGGTGCCACCAGCTCCGCACCCTCTCCTTTCCTTCTTGCCGCCTGTGACAGTTGCTGTAACATCTCCTCTTGAGTTAGCAGAGCGATTACCCGTGGTTTCTTTCTGTTTAATAGTTTAGTGTATATATTGTAAGTAGTTTTACTGTAGATTAGTACTTCTTCCCCTATTACTCAGGGGCTCCCTTCGCCCCTGGGGCAAGCCTTCTGTGGCAAGCCTATGCCCATGAACAACCCACACTCTAGTTGTCTGAAGTGTCTGGGAAACTCTTACATGAAAAACTATTGCCAAATTTGTTGGGACTTCGAACTTCGTACAAATGACAAAGTAGTCAGACTTAAGGCTATCTTAATGGGAGCTGCTCTTAGACTGGCTTCGGAAGCAAGCCACTTCGCTTCAACACCGGGCACTTAAGCCTTAGTGTGAAGCATGCCTCTGGTGCCGAGAGAGAAGTATAAAAAGCAGCACACCAACAGGGCTCTCGCCGGTGCTGAAGAAAGGCAAGCCAGGAGAAAGCAGTGGAATACGACCTGCACTGGGTCACTCCTCCACCCTGGTCTCATTATGGCACCATCTACTCCATTGAGATCGTTGAGTCCAGCGTGGGACCCAACACCGGGAAGTCATGGTGGTATCAGTGGAATTGTGATGCCTTCAACCTAAGAGGCCTTTGCAGCAGCCAGACACTTGTCATTCTCAGTCCCACTGACCATGATAGGTCAGCCACTGGCTTCATCATCCTCAAGCAGGAGAGAGCCTGGTGCCCTGAGCTCCTTCCTGGCATCAGGCCTACCAGCTCCTTCTAGTAGCAAGCCGACTCTTCTGTCCTCTGTGAGGTCAATCACTGGCCTGCTATCTGTCACAGGACCCTCAGCGATGATCAGAGGCAGTGAGAGGTACCGCTCTTCTGTGGTCACCTAGGGAGGATTCTTCATCTGAGTCTGATGCGGAGCCCTGTGTTCAACTTAAGGGTCACTGGTACCCATCCTACATGCCACTAGACCTTGGTGTGGATCCCCCGCTGGTACCTGGACAAGAGGACAGTAGCCTATGCAATAGCCATTCTGGAACCTTTGGGGGTTTCCCCCAGAACCAGGTCCACCCTCCCATTGTTCATACTTGGTTGCTTCCAAGAGGCGGGTTCAGCACCGAACCCCGATTCCAGTACCAACCCTGCTACTGAGTTGCAGGACGTGGCGCCTATGAAGGTTATTGAGCCTGAAGAAGAGGAAGAAGCCCCTCCTCCAGTACAGAACTCTTCTTCCTCCTCCTCCTCCTCCTCTTCCCCAGACGAGGCTGTCTTGGGGCCAAGCAGCTTGTTTCCCCAAGATGACTTTCGGGCTCATCAAGAGCTTCTAAAGCAGATACAGCTAACCTGGGGCTTGAGATTGAGGAGCTCAAAGAATCATTTCACAGCCTCACTGACATTCTGGCTGCAACCAGCTCCATATAAAGTGGCCTGACCCATTAATGAGGTGGTAATGGGTCTGGTCAGAGCCTTGGCTGACCCCATCTTGCCTCCTCCCTACTTTGAAGAGGGCAGGGAAGAAATGTTTTATGTGCAAGCCTGTGGGTACGAGTATCTGTGCTCTCACCATCCTCCGGGGTCGCTCGTGTATCAGCAGCTAATGAAAGGGACAAACCGTGTCAGTCTGAGCACCCCCCAAACAGGGATGCAAAGAAACATGTTCTGTTTGGGAGTCAAGGTTATTTGACAGTGATCTACAGCTAATTATCTCAAACCAGCAAGCCTTATTGGAGAGATAAGATACAATTTGTGGGACTCCTTGGCCAAATTAAAGGACTCCAGGCCCCAAAACTTAAGGCAGGAATTCTCAGCCCTCTTCTGTCTCCAGGCAGCACTGGACACAACAGCCACGGTGGCCTCCACTGTCACCATGAGACAATGCTGTTAGCCGCAGTCCTTGGGACTCCCTCAGGAGGTCCAGCAGTCTATCCAGGACCTCCCTTTTGAAGGCTCCTCGCTATTTTCAGAACAGACGGACATGAGGCTACATGGCCTTAAGGACTCAAGGGTTACTCTCAGGTCCCTGGGCCTCTATGCTCAGTCCACTTTGAGGAAGCACTTCAGGCCCCAACAGCTGCCACGCTTCTCAGCTCTGACTCCAAGACAGGACCCCTATAAGAGAAAAAGGAGAGGTTACAAGCACCGTCAACCACTTCTGTCCACCTCAACCTCCCAGCGGTGGTCACATAGGTGCTATGGTGGGCCCAAGCAGGCCTTTTTGAAGGTGCACCTGAGGGTACTGTACCAGTTCTTGCTTCAAATCCTGCCTCCCCTTTTATTTTTTCACTGACTGTCCCACTTCAGCCTGGCATGGTCCTGCATAACCCTTAAGTTTTCATCCATATCTCCCTCCTACCCCATCCCTCTTCAGGGACCCTTCTCACAAGTAACTTGATAGGGAAAAAAACCCAGAAAACGACCCTATAATCATGTAAAGCTACGCTGCTGTCTCTTTTCTATGCTTATCTGTCCTTTCTACTTTGTGTATGGATAGAAAGAATGTGAACTGTGTGTAACCTGCACTCCCTGCTTTTGGGAAGAGAATTCCTTATACAGATAAGCCTCCATGCTCGTACCTACCCCAGAACTTCAAACAGACTGGGTTAACCGGTTCGAACTGGAAGAGATATCACAATGTATGTTGAACCAAGCTATAAAAGCTCATCCCTGTTCTTTGTTCGGGGCTTCACCATTTTCCTCTGAAAAGGAATTGGTGAGCCCTTCAGCTGTCGTATTTGCTAGCAATAAAGTGCCTCACTTTATCAAAGAGCCAAGACTCTGTGTTTTGTTTGGCTAATACAGAAGTCCAGGGAAGGCTACCCTCCTAACCCTAGACGGGAGGGGAACCCTTTTTCCCTAACAATTTGGGGGCTCGTCCGGGATCGCCTCTTCTCCGGACCGGTGGATGGTCGGGACTCTGAATCCTTCTTGCCGGCACCCGGGTTGCTTTAACCCTGAAGGCTTCCCGTCTCGCTTCCACCTGCCGCTTCGGCAAAATAAGGCATCCCGAAGGCACTAGGGTCCGGACCTATTGGTGAACACCGGCCGGTGGGAACTTGGTGAGTTCTGAATTTTTCCTTTGTGATTGTCTAGACAACAGCCGGGGGTCCCGTCTTTGGGAAAAGATGGGGGGGGGGGGTCCAGTAGAACTGTTGATCCTTCTACGCCTCTAGGCTATATGTTAAAACATTATGATAGGGATATCAAGGCCTTACAATCGGATGGCAACAAAGCTTTGTATAAGTTTATATTTTTGTGTCAAGGTCCCTGGGTGGGAATGACGCAAGACGACCCGGAACCAGGAAATCGCTGGCCGGGGGAAGGAACATTTGAGTTACATAACATTGTTCAATTACGAAAAGTATTGTATGATTTACAACCGCGGCAACTTAAGTATTCTGATGTATGGATAAGGGAGGCCGAACGGCGCAAAAGTGCCAGTGTAACTACTAGTTTACGTGCTGAGGTAGAAAAACTTAAAGCCATGCGGCCCCCACCATACAATCCAGAATCTAGTCATGCTGACCAGAAGCTAAAAACGTCAGTCTATTTATCCCCAACTCCCATTGAAAGAAGCGGGGGATCCTATACCATTGGAAGAATGTAGCTGGCTATGGGGTGGGGTACCGCAGCCTGACCCTGATGCACCCACGCCCCCAACCGGGGAAAGGAGCGGTCCCACTCTCCCACTAGCTACCGATACCCCCACAATTAACGCAGAGCGGGGGGGCGATCCAGAGGCTGGCACCTCTACCAGGGGGTTGACACGTCCTGATCCGCGACACCCCAGTGATGCAACCCCAGCAAAGACCCGGTCTCATGGTTCTCTAGGCACCCCTAAGGCAAAAGTTCTTGGAGCTGCAATAGCTAGTGCAGTCCAAATGCCTATGCGACAACTGCCGAGCGGTAGGGGGGACACACAGATGGTGTATGTCCCTTTTACCAGCACGGATCTAATGAATTGGTCATCTACTTTTCCCTCATTTCGACAGTGTCCGGAAGAATTTATTAAAAAGTTAAAGGGTATTTTCACAATGTATAATTGTAATGATGACGATGTGGAAATGATTTTAAATCAAGTGCTAAGCGAGGGTGAGAAGGAAACGGTGTATAAGAAAGCTAGAGAGACGGTGCAAGGCAGGGCGGCTTATCCGCAAGAGAAACCTGAAATGGATTGGGATGTTCCAGAGACCGTTCAAGAGTGGGATAAAATGAGAAAGCGAATCTTAGAAGCATTAGAGGATATGTCTAAGTCTGTGTATGATTGGGGAAAGGTAGATGCATGTGTTCAAAAGCACGATGAGCACCCAGGGGAATTCTTCCACCGCCTTTGTAAGGTTTTGAAAAACCACGGCGGCTTAGATCCAACCTCCCCTGTAGCGAAAACACAAGTGATCAGCCAGTATGTAAAAAATTTATTACCATTTGCTCGGAAGTATGTGTGTAGTCAACCAGCTTATGAAAACAAAACGCTGGAGGAGGTGGTGGGGTTAGCAGCCCATGCCTGGAGGAATAGGAAGGAATTAGACACTAGGAGGTCTGAAAAGCTCCTTAATCTGCAGTTGCAAGGTTTCCAAGACGGCTCTCGGGGACGGGATGCAAGCCGCAGGAGGGGAGGCTTTCGGGGACGAGGCGGAAGAGGAGGCAGCTCTACCCAGGGATGGGGACCACAAGGTCAGAACTTCCAGCCACGGCCCGGGAGGGCAGGGCCAGATGAGTGCCGGCGGTGCCGACAAAAAGGACACTGGGCTGCCCAGTGCCCAAATTACCCCCTCCAGCCAGCTGACCCTCTTATGCAAGCCTACCAGAGGGTACAGGAAAGGGGGGGAGAAAAAGGAAGTACTGATTGAAAGCTAGCCGCCCACAATGCTTCGTCCCCCTCGCCAGGAACCCCCTCCGCTTCTTGGACAGTGCAGTTGGATGCAAACCACCCGGAGCTTCCAGTTGTGGTGGGAGGAAAAACTTATTCAATGTTAATTGACACCGGGGCAGATAGAAGTACTCTACAGGACCCCACCCTTCCTACCACTTCTGCAACCGTAAAAGCTATAGGCGTTGGTGGCACCGTGTGCGCCCTTCCTCTAACTGCGGAGCAAACGGTCCAGCTTGGCCCGTTATCAGAGGATCATAGCTTTTTAATTGCAACTTCCTGTCCTGCAAATTTATTAGGTAGAGATCTGTTATGTAAACTACGAGCAACTATAACTTGCAGCCCAGAGGGGCTATATCTCTCAGTCCCTACTTCGGTCCCTGAAGCTACGGTAATGGCATTGTTAGCCACTACACCCACCGCCCCCTTTGTCCCTGCTGAGTTATCTGATATTCCTGAAGCATTGTGGGCCTCGGCGTCCACTAAAACTGGACTTTTAAAGTCAGCAGAACCGGTGTATATCAATTACCGTACAGATATCCCTCTGCCCCGAAAAATGCAATATCCATTGCCTAAAGAGGCCATAGAGGGCATTCAGCCAGTCCTACAACAGCTTTTAACTCAAGGAATCATTAAGGAGGCTACCAGCCCTTGCAATACACCTATTCTTCCTGTTAAGAAACCCAAGCCTGGCCCCGATGACAAACCGGTTTACCGTTTCGTGCATGACCTCCGACTGATTAATGCTATTGTGATCCCGAGAGCTCCGGTTGTTCCCAATCCAGCAACTATTTTAACTGCTATTCCCCCAGGGGCTACTTATTTTACTGTAATTGATCTGTCTTCAGCATTTTTCAGCATCCCTGTGCACCCAGACTCACAGTTCCTATTTGCCTTTACCTTTTGACGGATGTCAATACGTATGGACCCGCCTCCCTCAGGGCTACAGGGAAAGCCCTACCATCTTCAGCCAGTATTTAAAGCGAGATCTGGACTCTGTTTCATTGACTATGGGTTCTACTTTGATTCAATACGTTGATGATCTGTTATTGTGCTCTACAGCCAAGGCTGCCTGTGTACAGGACACTCGAATCCTTCTTTTTGCATTGGCCGAAAAAGGTCACAAGGTGGCACTCTCCAAGCTACAGTTTGCCCAACCCGAGGTGGAATATTTGGGGCATCGTATTTCATATGCTTCTACTGCACTTACTCAGAACGCTTTCAATCCTGTCCTGAGTATGCCAAGGCCTACCACTAAAAAGCAACTCCGCCAGTTACTGGGAGCAAGTGGCTATTGCAGAGCCTGGATTCCGGCTTATGCGGAGTTAGTGCACCCCCTCACCGATTTGCTGCTGGATTCCGTTCCCGAACCCTTACCATGGACGACTCTACACAACAACGCCCTTACCGCCCTCAAACAAGCATTAACTTCTGCACCAGCCCTGGGCAGACCGGATTACGCAAAGCCTTTCACCTTATTTTGCCATGAACAATCTGGCACGGCGTCTGGTGTGCTAACTCAGCCCTTTGGGCCTGGCCAGCGACCGGTGGCTTATTTTTCGGTCCTTCTTGACCCAGTGGCTCAGGGTCTTCCGCCCTGTCTCCGCGCTGTTGCGGCTGCCGCTGTGTTGGTCGAGAAAGCTTCGGGGCTTACCTTGGGCCACCCTCTTCTAGTTCAAGTGCCTCATGCCGTTGCAGCACTTCTTAATCATGGATCCACGCAGCACCTCACAGCAGCCAGACTGACCAGGTACGAATTGGCCTTGCTCGCCAATCAGGCTGTTACCCTACGCCGCTGCGAAGTCCTGAATCCTGCAACCCTTTTGCCTCTGCCTGAGGATGGGGAACCTCATAATTGCCTCCACGTGGTGGATTTGATCTCCACGCCTCGTCCTGACCTCTCTGATATTCCATTGCAGAATCCTGACCTCCAATTATTTTGTGATGGTTCCGCCTGTCGGGACGAGTTTGGGGCCTTACGAGTTGGCTATGCAATTGTTACCCTGATGGCAACGCTTGAAGCGCATGCCTTACCTACACAAAAGTCAGCGCAAGCAGCAGAACTCGTGGCGCTTGTTAGGGCCTGTCAATTAGCTGAAAACAACAAAACTGTGGCCATCTATACTGACTCCAAATATGCCTTTTCGGTATGCCACTCTACTGGACAACTTTGGAAGCATCGTGGGTTCCTTACCTCCAGTGGCTCTCAAATCTCCCATGTTGCCTTGATTTCTGCCCTGTTAGAGGCTATTCAACTTCCTGCAGCTGTTTTGGTTACACACTGTAAGGGCCACTCCCGCGCCTCGAACGAGGTTTCCAAGGGAAATGCTGCAGCCGATTCGGCGGCCCGTCATGCGGCCCTCTGTGGGGCTCCAGCCCCTTTTCCTTTTTTGGCACCCCTGCTACTGCAACCAGTGACGCCAGCCGTTTTGCTCTCTGCCCAGCAGACGACGCCCCCGGCCAAAGTTAGCCGTTGGAAATCCATTGGATGCCACCTAAATGAGGACAACCTCTACGTCAGCCCGGACGGTCGTCCGGTTCTCCCAAGACAACTCCTCCCTCAGGTTTCCCAGGCACTCCACCTGGCCTTGCACCTGGGAAAGGGGGGATTAGTGGCTCAAATGGAGAAGTTGTTTTTTGCTCCGGGGGTCCATGCAGCTGCGAAGACCGTCACTGCACAGTGTGAATTGTGTCAACGGTACAATCACCAAGGAGCAGTCAAACCACAAGCTATGGGACATTGCAAACTGCCTGAGTACCCATTTGCTGTGGTCCAGATGGACTTCATGGACTTACCACCAGTGACAGGACTAAAACACTTGCTTGTCCTGGTTGATCTTTTTTCAGGGTAGGTTGAGGCTTTCCCCACTCGAAGGGCAGATGCAGTATCCGTAGCGAAGTGTCTCCTCAAGGAGATAGTGCCCCGCTTCGGGATAATGACTCATTTGGAAAGTGACCAAGGCCCCCATTTCACTTCCCAAATTATTCAACACTTAGCAAAGGCCCTCGGCATAAAATAAGCCTTGCATACCCCCTATCATCCACAAAGTTCAGGAAAAGTAGAAAGGGTGAATGGGCTGATAAAAACCCAATTGGCAAAGCTATGCGAGCAGACTGGATTAAAGTGGCCTGAAGTGTTACCCATAGTGTTAACCAATCTTCGTAATACACCCCATAGGAAGCATTCGTTGACACCGTTCGAAATTCTATTTGGCCGACCCTTGCCGATTCCTCTAACCAGTGTAGACGGGTTTGCCCCAGCAAAAACTTCATTAATGGCTGGGCAAGATAAGTTGGCGGGTTATTGTCGCATGTTGCAAGATGCCTTAAGTGATGCATGGGCCAGAGTAAAAGATGCCCAACCTTTACCGCTTGATACTTGTGCGCACTCTCTTTTTCAAGGAGACTTTGTCTGTGTTAAAATCCATCGAAGGAAGCATTGCCTGGAACCAAGGTGGTCGGCCCCGGCCCAAGTCCTTCTGACTACTCCAACTGCAGTGAAGGTCGAGGGCATCGATAGATGGGTGCACTGCAGCCACTATAAAAAGGTTCCTGCTCCAACATCCCCAACGACTCCCATCACGACCGCCGCTTCTACATAAACTGGGTACCGGTCAATCAGCGGAATCAGAAGCAGTTACAGAACTCTGGAGTATTAGTATACTGTTACAAATATTGTATTAATATTATTTTTTTTTAGAGTTGTTAGTAGCTGGTAGTGTTTATAATGTATGTATGGCTATGGGCGTTAACCTGGACCTCTGCCCTGGGGGGTTGGGATAAAAATACGTTTCTACAATTAGCCCAAAATTTAACCAACGCATGGAATGTTAGTGACTGTTGGGTGTGTTCCCACTTCTCTTCCCATTCACTGGAAGGGTTCCCCATTTTGCCGGTTCCAGCGCTCCTCAATTCTTGGCAAAATGGTTTGGCGTGGTACGGCCAAAAGGGAAAAAGGGGAAGGGGACCCATAGATTTTAGGACCTGGATCCCGAACCATTGCCCAGACTTGCTCGTTAAGGCCCCCTTGTGCGTAGAAAAAAGGTCGCTACGCACCCGAGGCAAAACTACTCTGGGAAAATACCCGAAAACCCACTGTGAGAAAATTCTAATTTTGGGAAACAATGCAAGTACTACTCTTTTGCTGTATCCCAATGGTACTAAGGTAGCCAACTATGCCCGTGCTGGAGGCTATGTGGGGTACATTCTCAGAGAAAAGGCGACTCAATTTGCCGGCCTTACATTATGAAAATGGGGGGGAATAGGACCCAATCCTGATGATGCTGCATCCCTGGTGGGACGATTGCAGGAAGTATCTCAGAACTCAGGGGGCAATAAAGGCAACTATAGCATAGTATTAGGAGATCATCACTTATGGTGGGTATGTGGCACTTGGGCAGGAAAGACCTTGCCCCCAAAGTGGTTGGGAAGATGCACGGTGGCCTTTGCCTGGCCAGGAGGGATGCATCGTAGAGACTTAATAGAAATCAGAGACACAACCCGACGAACCCGTCGAGATACCAGTTATAATCTATTGTCGAGGAAGGCAGTACAGGCATGCCCGCCTTCCGTATTCTTTTTCCGTGGGTGGGGGTGGGCCAACTTGAATACGCGCTAAAAAATATGTCAGCCGAAATGGAAATATTTACTAACGCCACTCGAGATGCAATCCAAGCTTTGCAAGAAGAAATAAGCTCACTAGCTCGCTACAGTATGCAAAACAGGTTGGCCCTGGATCAGCTTTTAAGTGCACAGGGAGGGGTGTGCACATTTCTCAATGCCACATGCTGCCTTTATGTAAATCAAAGCAGACGCATAGTCACAGATACTAACATAATTGCAAACGTGTCAGCCTTCTTCCATAAGCAGGCCTCTATTTCTCCCAGTGTGGGCTTTGACTTGTGGGGCTGGCTCACCAGCTGGTTGCCTAACTTTGGATGGCTAAAAACCTTGTTTGTGTATGGAGTGGGATTCCTTATAATTGTGGGTCTGCTGTTCTGCTGTGCGTCCAGTTGTTGTGCCCTCTTCCACCGGGTATGTACCAAAACCATGAGCCCAGCAAAGATACTATATGTAAAGAAGGGTGGTGTTAACCAAGATGAAAAACATATGAACATGTTAAACAATAAATAATGAGCCATGTAAGATAATTATCTTCAGGCTCAAAGGGGGGAACTGATAGGGAAAAAAACCCAGAAAACGACCCTATAATCATGTAAAGCTACGCTGCTGTCTCTTTTCTATGCTTATCTGTCCTTTCTACTTTGTGTATGGATAGAAAGAATGTGAACTGTGTGTAACCTGCACTCCCTGCTTTTGGGAAGAGAATTCCTTATACAGATAAGCCTCCATGCTCGTACCTACCCCAGAACTTCAAACAGACTGGGTTAACCGGTTCGAACTGGAAGAGATATCACAATGTATGTTGAACCAAGCTATAAAAGCTCATCCCTGTTCTTTGTTCGGGGCTTCACCATTTTCCTCTGAAAAGGAATTGGTGAGCCCTTCAGCTGTCGTATTTGCTAGCAATAAAGTGCCTCACTTTATCAAAGAGCCAAGACTCTGTGTTTTGTTTGGCTAATACAGAAGTCCAGGGAAGGCTACCCTCCTAACCCTAGACGGGAGGGGAACCCTTTTTCCCTAACAAACTCCTTGCTCAGGAGGTGCAGACCCCCCTACGGTTGGGGGCTGTGGAGGAGGTGCCTTGCAACTTGAGAAGGAAGGGGTTTTACTCTTGTTATTTCCTAATCCCAAAGGCCAAAGGGTGCCTTCGTTCCCTCCTGGAGCTGTCACCTAAACAGGAAACTGAGGTGCCATATGGTATCCCTGTCTTCCATCATTCCCTCCCTGGATCCAGGGAACTGGTATGCCGCCCTAGATTTGAAGGATGCTTACTTTCACATTTCTATCTTCCATGGCTGCAGAAGATTTCTCAGGTTTATTGTAAACCAGACTCATTACCAATTCACTGATCTTCCCTTCAGCTTGTCTGCAGCCCCCCAGGGTTTTCATGAAGTGCATGATGGTGGTAGCTGCCTGCCTCTGACAGCGAGACATTCAGGTCTACCCATATCTTGAAGACTGGCTGATCAAGGGTCGTTCAGAGGCTCAAGTAAAGAACAGCATTAATCTGGTCCAAGCCACCTTTCAAGCACTGGGGCCTGTTGATAAATCTGCAAAAGTCAGCTCTTAAACTCTATTCTCCGAATTGGAGTATTGGGACAGGGCTCGATTCAATCCAAGCCAGAGCCATCCTTCCTTCCGGAGACCCGGTTCCAGACTGTCAGATTTGATATCCAAGGTCATGGTGCACTCAATCATGACAGCCCGGATTTGACTCAAGCTAGCGGGACACATGGCCACCTGCATGTACGTGGTCCAGCACGCAAGGCTACGCCTCAGGTCCCTGCAGACATGGATAGTTTCAGTTCACTCTCCGAACAGACACCACTTGGACTCTGCTCTTACTGTTCCAATCCCAGTCCTCACCTCCCTCAGCTGGTGGAAGGACCCATGGTCGATGATGATGGGAGTCCCCTTTGTTGCTGCCCCTCCTCTTACCCCCCAAGCCATCAATGTCCCTAGTCTCAGATGCATTGGACCTAGGTTGGGGAGCGCACCTCAACAGCCTCTAGACTTGAGGTCCGTGGTTTCAGGGAAAAAAACTCCCTGCATAAAGACATCAGGGAGCTCAGAGTGGTCTGCTTAGCTTGCCAAGTGTTCCTTCCCCAGATCGCAAGCAAGGTCGTGCAAGTTCTGATGGACAATATCACAGCCATTTTCTACATCAACAAGCACGGAAGTGCTCACTCCTCCGCACTCTGTCAGGAGGCCGTCCATCTATGGGACTTGTGCATGAAGGTTTCAGACTTTCCGGGAACCTAGAATGCACTGGCAGATCACCTCTGCAGATTCTACTCCTCTCACCATGAGTGGTCCCTTTGCTCTTTGTTTAATATGCGGGTGGAAGGGGTTGATCAGGTCTGAGGCCTACACCTTCACCCAGAGGTCACCAAGGTTATCTTCCAAAGGGGGAGTCTCCCCAGGTGGACCTGTTTGCAGAACAGGAAGTGCCATCAGTTTTGCTCACTGAGCGGGCACAGCCTGGCCTTCCTCTCCAATGCCTTCCTGCTTCCTTGGATAGAATTCCTATTGTACACATTCTCCCCGGTTCCTCTGGTTCACAGGGTCCTTCTGAAAATCAAACGCAAGAAAGCGAGTGTTATTTGTAGAGCCCCGACATGGCCGCACCAATACTGGTTCGACATGCTGCTAGATCTACCAGTAGCAACCCCATTTCCACTCCTGCTCCATCCGGATTTGATCTCTCAAGACCACAGTCGGTTACTGCACCCAAACCTCTGCTCCCTTCACCTAACTGCCTGGATGTTATATGGCTGAACCTGGAGTAGCAAGCTTGTTCAGAACAAGTTTGACAGGTCTTGCTGGGTAGTAGGTAGCCTTAATGGATGGCTTCCTACCTCACCAAATGGAAGTGTTTTTTGATAGAGGCATCCTAACAAGACCTCTCTCTGACTTAATCTTCCCTTCAGTCTATCATGGACTACTTGCTCCATCTTAAGCAACAAGGTCTGACCCTTGCATCTATCAAGGTGCATTTAGCAGCAATTTCAGCTTTTCACCCACAGGTGAACAGCAGGTCAGTGTTCTCTGATGAAATTACAGTCCGCTTTCTTAAAGTCCTGGAGAGATTTTTATCCTCAGGTTCATGAGCCAATCTCTTCTTCCCCTCCCCGGAAATGTGTTGAGGTTCATGGGTCCTCCCCAGATGTTGGTATCGTGCACTCTACTGCTTCTCTCTTGGAAGGTCGCCTTCCTGGTAGCAATCACCTCAGCCAGAAAGGTCTCTGAAATCAAGGCCCTTACACCAGAGTCACCGTACCCGGTGTACTTCAAGGACAAGGTCCAACTGCGCCCCCACCAGACCTTCCTACCAAAGGTGGTTTCTCAGTTCCATAGCAACCAGGACATTTTCCTGCCAGTCTTCTTCCCGAAGCCTCACAAGAATTCAGAACAGTGGTGGCTTCACTCATTGGATGCTAGGTGTGCCCTCACCCTCTGCCCTCTTTCGCAGATCTACAGAACTCTTTGTGGCAGTAGCAGAAAGGATGTCAGCCCAGAGAATCTCATCCTGGATAATGTCCTGTATTCAGGTATGCTATGAGCAGGTGAATGTCCTACCTCTAGCTATCGTGATGGCTCACTCTACGAGAGCTCAGGCCTCTTCAGTAGTGTTCCTCACCCAGATTCTGATCCAAGACATCCGCAGGGCCGCAACCTGGTCGTCAGTGCATAACCTGTCATCCCGCTATGCCATCACCTAACAGGCTTGAGACTGATGCTAGGTTCAGGAGAGCTGGTTTGCAGTCCCCATGTTCATGAACTCTGATCCCATCTCTGGCTACTGCTTGTGAGTCACTTAACATGGAAAAAATGGTTACTAACCTTTCTGTAACTGTTGTTCTTTGAGATGTGTTCCTTATGTCCGTTTCATAACCCATCCTCCTACCCCTCTGTGGGAGTTGACTGGCAAGAAGGAACTGAGAGGGTGCGGGGCTGGTGGCACCCTTTATACCTGCATATAAGCGCAGGGCACCAGAGGACGCTAGAGCCAGCCCAATGAATAGTACTGGTAGAAAAATCTCCGGCAACAGTGTACGTGGCACACACAGACACCTAACGTGGAATGGACATGAGCAACACCTCTCAAAGAACAGTAGTTTAGGAAAGGTTAGTAATCCATTTTATTTAAGGAAGTTACATATTTGTCTTGCAAAAGTCAACTTTGGTTAGTGACTCTAATTAAAAAGTAGGTTTATGTGGAATCTACACAGCTTGTTTCTAAGAAATTTAAAGCACACTATGCAAGCCCTTCTGTACCCTTTTACTGAAGATCTGAGATCTCAGCATTGTTATGCTAGCAAAACACGGGTAGAAAAACATGGAATTTATTAGATTGTTTCTGTTTCATAGTACTGAAAGATTGTGTAAGTATGCAGTCGAGCATTGCTTTTAAGACTTTCACCAAGTACATGATACAGAACTATAGATCCCACATCAGTGTCATACATAATACAGGGTACCCTGGTCAGTATCAGAAATTATTGTGGAAAGCTTGAAAGAATTACTACTTAGCAGGTGAGCAGAGTTCTCCCCATTTAGCTGTTGTTGTAAATTTTAATCTCCATAAGTAGATCAGCTTTATAGAAGACATATATATTTACTGAGAAATCTGTGGTTTGGGTAGAGACCTTGGCATTTGGTAAAGTGCCATTTCCTGTTACTGTAAAAGCTTGGTTTGGCAAGTACTTGGTATGTGTACAATTTAACTTAATGTATTCTAGTTTTTCCATAGTTTTTCACATCTCATACTAACAAAATGGCTGTTAAGTCAGATTTACCAGTACGATCCAACCTCTATACCTCGCAGGCAACAAGAAAAAGCCGAGTCTGGATGTAGCTGGCTGGTTGAGATTTCCCCTATCAATGGGGAGCTCTCAGCAGGAATAAAGCCTGCAGAGCCAGCTCTGGCTTTCCATTGGGACGTTTGGATGTTGATCCTCAGCTGTCATATGGTCCTTGAGGGCTGACTATTGCTCCATCGAGCTTAGTAGCATGTTCCAAAAACAGTGCCCTGTATCTTCAAAGAAGGTGAATTTTCCTCAATGTATCGGGCCCATTTTGTAGGAGTGGGTGGAACTTTCCTGAGCCTCATTGACTTATGCCTACAGTAATGTCCTGTAAGGTCAAGATTTTGGAAAGTGGCTAATAATGATTTTGGGGTGCCTAACTTGAGACTCTGTAAAGGGGCCTGACTTTCAGAAAGTGCTAAGTACCCTCCCTTAAAGATGTGTCAAACTGGCCATCCAAAATCCAAGACACTGAAATCACTAGTCACTTTCTAAAATCTTGGCCTAAATTGTTAATTCAGCTAGTGAAGTTGTAAATGTTTTCCCTATTCATTTAAAACGTTAAATATTTTTAGCACCCAATCTTGCAAACCTCAACATGTGCCTAACTTTACTTTGACAAACGGGACTACTCATGGTAACTAAAGCTAAATGTGTGTAAATCTTTGCAGGATTAGGGCTGTATTTTGCTTAACTACCTGAATATTATTTGAATTGCACAGGTTGATTATAGTATGTATTTTGATGATGAAATCTCTTTAATCTTTTTTAAACTTGCTGCCTTGAATGTCAAATGTCTCCTTTTATTCTCTTTTTAATCTCTTTATATGTAAAACCGTATCTTCTCTTCTCTTCCTCATAATACTCTAATCCAGGGGTTCTCAAACTCGGGGTTGGGACCTCTCAGGGGGTCGTGAGGTTATTACATGTGGGGTTGCAAGCTGTCAGCCTCCTCCCCAAACCCCACTTTACCTCCAGCATTTATAATGGTATTAAATATTTTAAAAAGTGTTTTTAATTTATAAGGGGGGGAGGTCGGATTCAGGGCCTTGCTATGTGAAAGAGGTCACCAGTTCAAAAGTTTGAGAACCACTGCTCTATCCTGTTAGCCTTCACTGAAGCTTTCCTATTTTGACTGACCAGTTTGAGAGACGGTGATCACTGTAGCAACGGTAGGAAGTGTGGATGGGCATGAATTCTATAATACAATTATAATTGTTTCTGCATAGATAACCTTTATTTTCTTCGTGTAACAGTCCTATTTCTGGCTGCTAAAAACAGATGCTACATAAGCCTGAAGAAACTCATGGGATCAGTGGCTAATAGGAAGAGAAGTGTAGTAACCCATCTCCTGGCACTTCCATGTGCTGCAGCAGGGATGCTGTCCTGGGGAGAGAGATGGCCAATGAGAGGGGAGCTTGAGCTGGGGCCACGGGCTTGGAATCCGCCCGAAGGGGCAGTTGGAAAAAGCCATTGGAGGAGGTGAAGAATTGAGTTGCTGGGCTAGTGGATGAACCAGAGCCTGGCTAGGCGGTCGGGGATACGAGAAAAGAAGAACAGGAGAATAAAAGTAGGGGACTGGGAAGTGAGGAGGAGGAAAGAAGGAAAAGAGGAAAGATTTCAGGTCAGGAGAAGCGCAACAAAAAAAACCCCCCAAACCTGGATACGTGAGCAGACACTTAGAGAAGAAGAGGGAAATAAACTCTTAAGACTTACCAGAGAGTGAGCCTCAAAAGGAAAAAACTGAAGGGAAACAGAATTGGTGAAAAAGGTAATTGATCAAAAAGTTGGGTTAGATGCAAACATCCTGGAAGCAATAATGAGAGCCTTCCCTCCGCCCCACCCCTAAAGTACATGAACAGAGAGAATTACTGAACCTCTGATGGAATACAGTTCAAAGGTGACTAATGGACAAGTGAGAACCCAAGAGGTGAAGAAACTCCGCTTGTGGATAAACTCGGTGACAAAGAGGTACAGCCACATGAACACTGAATCTAAGGAGCAATCTGAAGAGAAGCAAAGAACAGGACAGCAAGAGTGGAGTTGGACTTAGTCAAGGAGAGGAAAAGTTGGTTCTTTGAAGTGACATAGTGTATTGTAATCTCTTTTGTTCTTGTTAGTAACAATGCATTTGGTATTAACTGCCCACCAGGTAAAAGCTCATAAAGGTTAATGAGTTGGTAACCTATAGTTTATTACTATAAATAGTAAGACTTTTGGTAACGTTCTATATTATTGATGCTTCTGGTACAATTTTGGGGTTTTTCTTTATAAAAGTTCTAAAAATTTAAAATGATCCCTTTGTCTTGGTTTGCCCCTTTTCACAGCCTAGCCTAGCCAGGTCACCACAAATTGACACACAACCCTACAACCTCTAGTCCTCCCATCAAAGAAATAGTAACCTTTAAAAAAAAAAAGAAGAAGAAGAAACTCTGCAAGACCTTACTAACAAAAGCAACAATATCCATGTAATCCTCATAGTTTCTTTCCTCATAACAGCTCTTTGCTTTTCATGGTTAAGCCTTAATATACAATGTGAGCTCTTTAGGGTGGAAATTATGTCTTCTGTTTCTCAAGTGTCATGTACATTTGTGGTATGAGGTTTCACCATACAGTAATTGCCCTTTTGAACTTTGCTTTATAAAATATTACAACCTCCCCAGAGGAGAGAGTGCTACATTTCAGAATGAATTTTCCCTGCTTTTTAAGTTTGCAGTGGGTCTTACCATTGTGCATGAATAATCTCTGACCTTTATGCTGAGATTTAACACCTATTCAAAGCACACACAAAAAATTGTCCATACTGTCTAAGCTGGATGTTTTGTGTAACATTCCTTTTAGCAACTGCAATTGTAGAAGATCATAGAATACTCCACAGGCTAAACTCTTCAAAGTTTCTTCAAGAACCATCATCAGAGGTGAGACAACTTTTCGCTGTAATGGACTTTGATTCTTACATAATGAAGCAAATTCTGTTGGAGGGCACTCCTCCACAATGAAACATAAAACTCCCTTTACCATCAGCCTTTTCCTGATAATAGGTGCATTTGCAATAACAAACAAAAGTTAGAATCCATAAAAAATTCCCAGGCTTGACATTGGATTGTCCCTTAAGTAAATCCTCTGCTGCAAGTACAGGAAACAGTCTATAGTATGCAATTATATCCTGTGTATCACTTCTCCCAGAGGACACTGTTTGCCAAGTATATGAACCCACACCATTAGGATTAAGTTGGAACAGCTAGTTCTCTTCCTTACTCAGGTTGCTTTACTTGGTTGATTGGCCTGTTTTTTCCATAGAAATGCATTGCCTATTATTTAAATTAAATACATGGAAAACCGTCCTGAATGGCTGAAAAGTAATTAAGTTTCTACTTGTTATCTCCACAGCAGTCAACAATATTATGAGGCCTGGGACAGTATCAGCCACTGAGGTCATATAGGCAATCAACTGCAGCATGAGTTCATGGAAAAGCATTAGAGTGATGTGGAGCTGGGTCAGGTATTTTAACATTCAAACCTAAGTTTCATTAATGCGATCTACTTCACCTCTCCACATCCCCCAAATTTCTAACCTATTCTCCCCTTTTAAAATACTGATTTTTATTAGCACTCTTTAACCTCCTATACCCCTGCATAAATTTACAAGCGTTGTCATGTATTATCTGTTTATGGCCTTGATCACTATAGTATCTGAACACATCACAATCTTTGATTAATTTATTCTCACAACACCCCTGTGGTGTACAGCAGTCTTGTTATCCCCAATGTGCAAATAGCAGAGTGAGGCACAGAGAGGCTAAGGCCCAGGTTGTCAAAGGTATTTCAGCGCCTAACTTCCACTGGTTTCAGTAGAAGTTAGGGGCCCAAGGACCTTTTGAGGACCTGAGCCTTAAAGTGACTTGTCCAGACACACAGGAAATCAGTGATGGAGCATGGAATTGAATTCTAGTCCCAGGCCAGCACCCTAACTTCTGGACCATTCTTCTTATTGTAACAATGCAGTTGCTCTAAACATCAGGTTTCTGTGCTTCCCCTTGCCCCAGTAATTCCTTAATAACATAAGAATGGCCATACTAGGTCAGACCAAAGGTCCATCTAGCCCAGTATACTCTCTTCTGACAGTGGCCAATGCCAGGTGCCCCAGAGGGAATTAACAGAACAGGTAAGCATCAAGTGATCCATTCCCTGTTGCCCATTCCCAGCTTCTGGCAAACAGAGGCTAGGGATAACATCCATGCTCATCCTGGCTAATAGCCATTGATGGACCTATCCTCCATGAATTTATATAGTTCTTTTTTGAATCCTGTTACAGCCTTGGCCTTCACAACATCCTCTGGCAAAGAGTTCCACAGGTTGACTGTGCATTGTGTGAAAAAATACTTCCTTTTATTTGTTTTAAACCTGCTACCTATTAATTTCATTTGGTGACTCCTAGTTCTTGTGTTATGAGAAGGAGTAAATAATACTTCCTTATTTACTTTCTCCACACCAGTCATGATTTTATAGACCTCGATCATATCCCCCCTTATTCATCTCTTTTCCAAGCTGAAAAGTCCCAGCCTTATTAATCTCTCCTCATACGGAAGCCGTTCCATAATCATTTTTGTTGCCCTTTTCTGAACCTTTTCCAATCCCAATATACCTGGCATTGGCCACTCTCAGAAGAGAGTGTACTGGGCTAGATGGACCTTTGGTCTGACCCAGTATGGCTGTTTTAATGTTACCAACTTAAATTAGAACATAAGTTTAGGATATTAAATCCTGACCACTAAATCAGAAACCCATCCTCCTATATTTATCCAGTTACAAACTGTAATACAGTCACTTCATAATTTTCAACAAATCAGTATTTCCTGCAGGATCATGACATTTTCCCTGAGCATTTTAATTTACAGACCTTCTTAAAACCAAACTGGTAATATCTTATTACATATAAGGATTGTCCTAGCTTAGATAAAAATGTGTCTTGGATTTTTCTAGCTGTGCTCAGAGATCTTACACAGTACACTGAATATGCCACTGTGTCAAGGAACTGTGAGGAAACTAGCATTAAAAAGCAGTTTACTAAATTTTTTAAAGATCTCTGATTATAACATAAGTAGCGATATAGTAACAGCGAGTAGCCAATCCTAGGGCTTTCTGGCAGAGAACGTGGGAATTGTTCGGCTGCTCAAAGCTAACAAAATCTTGCCTAAAGAAAAGGAGTACTTGTGGCACCTTAGAGACTAACCAATTTATTTGAGCATGAGCTTTCGTGAAAGCAGATCTAATCTTCCTTCAGCTTTTAAAAATCTAATTAGAGTGTTGTTTGTGTGTAATGAGTAAGTCTGTTGGGCTCAGGATTTTTATTTGCTTGACACAATTTTTACAACAATGTGCGTTGCTTAGGTGGAAGGACATTTTTAGTGTTTTTCTTTTAACTCCAGGAGAGAGATCTTTGTGGTGGAGCAGGGAAGGATCAGGATGGTCTTTCTTTCTTTCTTTCTTTCTGAAGAGGCTGCATCAGTTCCATAGAAATAAATGTGGCAGCAGCATTCCTCTCACCAGTAATGTAATGCAGGTGGATAGTTCTGTTTCCAGCTCAGGTGAAGCTTTGTGTTGCAAGATCTTGAAATACATTTGAGAAATACTTTCTGATTATCTGTGTGTGCAAATTTCCTGGCATTTCTGGGCTCAATTCTGTAAAGGACTCTCCAGATGCTATAGTTGAACCCTGAGGAACTGTAACTGTAAGGTTTCAGAGTAGCAGCCATGTTGGTCTGTATCCGCAAAAAGAAAAGCTCACTTCAGCTGTAGCTCACGAAAGCTTATGCTCAAATAAATTTGTTAGTTTCTAAGGTGCCACAAGTACTCCTTTTCTTGTAACTGTAAGGTTATTCTATATTTAAGATTCTGAATGGAATGCAACACATGCAGACCTAATTAAGGAATTTCAGCCGTCTATAAACCCATCAGTAATTTATTTTCCAAGCTTCCATCAAACCGATGTTGAAAAGCAGCTCACTATAGTTGTGCATAATATGTGCATTTGATGTTAATTTGTTGGATTACTTCATTATCATTTACCAGTTCACTTCAGTGATGTCATTCGGCTTATATTTAGCTAACTGCATGTCTGAATATGTAGATTCATGTGATGTTGGCCAGCTATTTAAATGAAAGCATCTGTGTTAGAGAAGAAAAATCTAATGACCAAGAATAGTAAATCACTAATTGCCTTTGAAGGGTCTTACCCTTATTTTGCAGCAGTGCCCAAAATGTGCCAGACACTATACAGTACAAACATACGGTAACAGAAAGGCAAAGTGACCAATGTTAGGTTAGGCACACGTCTTTTTAGTTACCATTTGGTTTTTATGAATTTTCTTGTGGTTTTGTTGCTTTTATGTATAAACTATCTCCAATTATGTATGAGATAATGCCCCTGAACCTAATCATAGCTAACATGTGTGAGCTATCCTGCGGTAAAAACACAGAGAAGACAAAGCATTTTAGTTTCATGAGGTAAACTTGTCAAGATCAGTTCCAGGTGGGGGAATAGGACTGACCATGGTGAGTTTACTTCGTGGTAAAACGAAAGCACCCTGTCTTCACTTATCCCGAGGTAAAAAACTTCTTTTTTAACAGTGAAGACAAGCCCTTTCTGGGATGTGTCTCTCTGCAGAGATTGGTTCTCACTACTTGGGCCAGCAGAGGGTTGTCAAATGTTTCATGTTCTTCTCAAGCTATCCCCATCCCTGTCCAGCACTTGGGGAAACACTCATAAGCTTCAAAGGGAACAACAATTCTTCCTTGACAAATAAGAGAATTGGTCTGAAATCAACAAGATGAAATTCAATAAAGTGTAAGCTACACTTAAGAAGGAAAAATCAAATGCACAACTACAAAATGGGGAATAATTGGCTAGGCAATAGTACTGCTGAAAAGGATCTGAGGGTTCTAGTGGATTACAAATTGAATATGAGCCAACAGTATGGTGCAGTTGTGAAAAAACTAAGATTGTGACACCCATTAGTAGGAATGTCGTATGTCAGAGGTAGGTATGGGAGGTAATTGTTCTGCTACCCTCAGCACTGGTGAGGCCTCAGCTGGAGCCTTGTGTCCAGTTTTGGAAGCCATGCTTTAAGAAAGATGACAAATTGGAGAGAGTCCAGACTAGAGAAACAAAAATGATTAAAAGGTTTACAAAACCTGACCTATGAAGAAAGAATCTGGGCATGCTTAGTCTTTATAAAAGAAGACTGAGTAGGGTCTTGATAAGTCTTCAAATATGTTAAGGCTGTTATAAGAGAACATTTTGATGAGTATATGAAGCATCTAATGCTGTTTCTGGATTGCAACCTAGTTTTATGGTAACACTACTGGGTTGCATAGAAATATATATATATATATATATATATATATATATAAAATATAAAAACTGGTATATGAATATTCTTTTTATTTTTAAATGTAATACCCATACCTGCATTGGAAAACCCAGTAGGAGCTATATGTAAAATTGATTATTCCCAGTAGGCCGCTCAAATTGAATTAGTACATCTATTCTAAAGGACTCAAACTTACAATCAAGTTGTGCAGGATTCTCTTCAGCATGATTGAATTATTCTGGCATATTGGTGTTTGTCTCTGATTGCTTCAAATTCATCCTTGACAACAATATCCCAGAAAAAGCCACAGAATGCTGACAGCGCTTATCAACCCCAGCTGCTGAGGAAGAACATTGAGTGTAGCCAGCCTACAGTATGTCATGGAGAAAACATTTCCTTATTCTGTGCTTTCCAAGTCACTGATGCTGCTTCTATAAAAAACAGACAATGGTTACTTCATGTTTGGCAGCCTCAGACGTGACAAAAGAGAGTACTCTGTAAATCAGCTTCATAAGGTTGTTACCCTTCTCTAAGTATATTACCCTTCCTTTCCTTTATACAGTTAATTTCAAACACTACAGAAATGAGGTTTATTTTCTCTTAAGTCAAGAAGCAAAGCTTTGATCACAGATTAACTTGCCTCAGTTTAAACACCAAGATTTTCACAAGTAACTAGTGATTATGGGTCCTCCATTTTTGACTGCTAAATTTGATTCCTGAAAGGAGCCTGATTTTCAGCAGTTGAATGCTTTGCTCTTCCTGAAAATTGGTCCCCTTTAAAGTGTCTCATTATGGGCACTCAGAAATGTAGGCACCCCCAGCACTGGTCACTTTTGAAAATATCACTAATGCGAGAATGCACTTAGCTAAAGGTGCCTTGAAGTCTTTATAGTGAGGTGCTTTGATCAATTAAAAAACAACAACAAAAAAAAGGCAAAATAATAATAAACACCCAGCCTCACATTTAGGAGCCTAAAGTTATGCACTTAAATTCATATTTAAGCACCTAAATAAGTGGCCTGGTTTTTGGAGGTGCTGAGAAAATTAGGGGCCTATGGATTAAGATGCACAACTTTAGGCACTCAAGTGTGAAACTCTGGGCCTAAATCAATACAGGATTTACATTACGAGTGGCTTAATGGCCTTAAACTTGTATCTCAAATTCCTTGAGTTTAAAGAAACATTGGGAAATGTATCCTTGTTTTAGCTCAATACTGTAGTTTATTATTTGTATTTTTGGTAGAGGTCCCAATCGGGGAGTAGGGCTCCATTGTTCTAGGTGCTGTATGCAAACATTGCAAATAGATGATCCTTGTCCCAAACAGCTTACAATCTAAGTATATGAAGAGATGCATCAAATGGAGGCAGCAGAGAAGAACAGCAAGATGATGATTATTGGCATAATAAGAAGCAGTCATTGTGGTTAAGTGGGCTTGTGCTGAAGGCCTTTGGTTTTATCCTTTACTTATGGGCCTGATGGATTCCTGGCTTTCTTGCAGAACAGCACTCCAGATAGGACTTGAGCTCTGTGAGCCTCAGAAATAGTCCTCCTGTCTAGCTTCTTTACTGAGTTTTCAGAATGACATACTTTATTATAAAAATAATGCTAATAAATTGAAAGAATAGATTCAAAGACAACCTCGTAAATATGGGAGGCTCCCACATTTTAGCCAAGAGTTTCCCAGCATCTCATGGATCTACACCACAAGAACATGTTCAATAACATGTGAGAGAAGGAAGAGGAGGGTTCAGGGAACAGTGGCTGGGGTTGTCCATTGAACGCCTTTATTTAGGGCCTGATCCTGTGAGGCATTGAGATCCCTGAACTCCTATTGAAATAATGATTTTAATGACAAGCACTGCATTTGCTGGGAGTTGATGATGCTCAATAACTCACTAAATCAAGCCCTTACGCACATGATCCAAAGAAAATTCTGAAAAAGTATAATCTGCCCTCTTCTCTCCAGACTGATAGTTACAATTAGAAATAGACCTGAACCAAGAGCCCAGATTTGACAATATCCAACTCTGAGGGAGACTGGCTCAAGAGCTTAGCTTGGTGGCTGGTCTTTCTCCCTATAATGGGCCCAAACAAAACCCTGCCTGTGGACGTGCTGATTTTATTTTATTTTTTTTTTAAGTTCAGTTCCACACTTTGTATCTCAGGTCCAGCTCTGTTTCCAGGCTTTCGTTGCCTCGTTTCTTCTTGGCTTTCCTGCTCTTCCCTCCTCTTTTCCACATGCCATGCTAGCTGTCAAGCAGTTGCAAGGTGAAATATATTGGGAGCAGAGGGAAACCTCCTTGGGATTTTCTTAGCTGAAGGTTCCCACCTCCAGCGTTTTGAAGCTGAAATACTTGACAGGTGGGAGAGGAATATTTTGCTATATTGAGACTGCATTCAGAATGCACAAAGCCTGTCTTAGCCCTGAACAAAGGGTCCCTAGTTCATACTTGTTTTATCTGAGTAAGGCTGCAGGATTTCTCCCTTCATTTGGGATTCCCCTCAATGTCCCAACCAAAGGCAAGTATGTAGCTGGAGCATCCATCCAAATCCTTTCACTGTCACTGCACAAAGGACAGAAAACTGCAGTGTGGAGACAATATTAAGGTGTGCTTGGACTGTGACCCCCTTGATGCTGGAAGTGTTGATGGTGGCTTTGCGTTGCCATGTCTATTGCCCTGCTGTAGCAGGACATCTTCCGTACTCTCCTTCCCTGAAGGCATTTAAACATATTTATAGACAATTATTACCTCATCCATGGAAGAAGTATTAAAAGCCTAGTCAATCTATAAAATACAAAACAGCTTTAAGGCCCAGTACTGTAAGCCATAACTGAATAGTCCTTATTCATGTGAGTAGTCTTACTGAAGTCATTACTCATGAAAGTCAGAGCTATAAGTAAGGACTCTCAGAACTGGGCCCATATTTAATGCAAACCCCCCTGTAACTAGGAACTTTAACTGAGAAAGGTGCTAATTTTGTATCAGGGCACAGAGGGTAAGTCTGATCTATCTGCATAGCATATGTCATCTGTAGCTATGCTCAGCCCGCTGCAAAGTGAGGGGGTCTTCAGCCTGATTCCACCTTTACCTGTCTTGCCTGACACTCATCTAGATTTATTTTGTGGAGGGAAATTAAATTTTTGGGTCAAGCCCACTTTTGCTTACTCTTGGATTCTGTTCTCCATATAGAATCCACTCAACCACTTCCCTCTTAGGTATCTGGCAGTGGTGCCTGGCACAGTGGCACATGCTTGCATTGATTCTCTGCACTGTTGTATGACACTTTGTACTGTTGTTTATTTGTTCTTTCCTAATCACTTCTTAGCATCATTTCATCCAATATCCTTTGTTAGGTACATTTCGGTTAAATTCAAGGCTTTGCTGTGTAGGTCACGTGTCTTGTCTAGGCTGGTCATTGAAAGCTTGGGTGATGAAGACATTGTAAAGCAAAAATAGGTAAGGGAACATTGTAGAAATCAGATTAGATCCAGTCCTGCTATTTTCCGGTGCTAAGAGAATAAGTTTACTGGACCACTGACACTTATTTTTTTTAAAGAAGGGGGTGTTGATTAGTTTTTAAAGCACTTCTAGTTTCTTTTCCCAACTCCAGCATTGGGTCATATGTGACTTTGGGCAAGTTACTTAAGCTCAAATTTTCATTGGGTAGAGGTCTACTTGAGTGTAATTGCATGTCTACATTTGTGGGGACAATTGCACACAAAAATGAGTAATAGAAGAGCTGACTTCCTTTTGCATGTACATTTGCAGTAATTGTGCACACAATTACAGCAGCTACATACAGAAATATTGGCTTTTGCATAATGGCATTACACTGTGGGCTAAATGTTTAGTTTTTGAGACTGTTTGTTTTCCACATCCCAAGATATTTAAAACATTAAATATGAATGGATTATATCTGTGGTTGTCTACAAACCATTTACAGTTCAATTGAAGACAAGAAGGAAAGAGGAATTAACACACTAGATCAGACCCATGCCCAGTATTCTGCATTAGAGAGTGGCCAGCACTAGATGCTTCAGAAGAAATTGCAAAAAAAACACTCTGTAGCAGGCAGTTATGAAAGAACCTGCCTGGACAGAAAGTTTCATCCTGACCTGCAGGATTGAGAGATTGGCTCATGTCCTGCAGCATGAGGATTTATAGCCTTCCCTGAATTTAATATTGACTGTAATAACTCTGGATATTTTTGTTATCTGTATACATATCTAATCTTTTTTGACTCCTGCTAAGCTCTTGTCCTCAGTGATATCCTGCGGCAATGAGTTTCAGTTTCACTGTATGGCCCCTTAATTACCCACATAGGGAGAAGATACTTGATATCAGAGGGCTCTTTAACAGAAAAAATGCACAACAAGATCCAGTGGCTGGAATTTTGAAGTCAGCAAAGTTCAAGATGGAAATTTTTTAACGGTGAGGGTAATTAACTTTTGGAACAGATCAGCAAGGGGTGTGGTGGATTCTTCATCACTTGGCTCCTTAAAATCTAGATTGGATGTGTTCCTAAAAGATATGTTCTACATCAATCACAGTTTGCAGAGCTAGCTGCAGGAATCACTGGGTAAAATTCTATGTCCCATGACATACAAGAGGTCAGGACAGATGATCATAATGGCCCCTTCTGGCCATCTTAAAATCTATGAATAAATTTAATTGCATGTCCTTTTCTTTTTGTCATCTGAGAGGGTGAATAGAAATTCTTCTTCGAGTGCTTGCTTATGTCAATTCCATTCTAGGTGTGCGCACGCCCACGTACATGGCCATTGGAGATTTTTGCCTTAGCGGTACCCGTAGGGCCAGCTGTGGCGCCCCCTAGAATGCTGCACTCATGCCGCGGTATTTCAGGCGCCACCGGCACAGGTCCTCTCCGTTCCTTCTTACCGCCCAAGGTGGTCAGTCGGAGCGCCTCTCTTGCTTGGCAAGAGCTAATGTTTTTTTCTTCCTTGGACTTCGGGCCTTCAGGCCTTTTGTGCATCACTGATAGTGTTAAGTAGTTGTTAAGAGTTCGTTAGTTAATAATTAAGGTCCCAGCAGAGACTTTGCCCCAGGTTGGGCATGCCCTGGGCTCCCAGATTTAAGCCCTGCTTGGACTGCAGCAGTCCAGTGCCTGTGAGTGACCCCCATAACAGCTGCCTTAAGTGCTTGGGGGACTCGTACGTCAAGGAGCTTTGCTGGATCTGCAAGAACTTTTGGCCCTGCACCCAAAAGGAGAGGGATATTCACCTCAGAGCTCTCCTGATGGAGTCCACCCTCTGCCTAGCTTCCGAGCCTTCCATACAGGCTGCACTGAGCGCCTTGGCCTCTCACAGCACGCCACTGGCACCTGGCTCTTCCCAGCGCTGGTAGCCGTCACCGGTACCGAAGAAGGCGGCTAAAAAGCACTCTCCGGCACTGAGCAAGAAGGCCCAGGGGTCATCCAGCAAGGACCCAGGCCTGTCTGCCAGCCTTCTCCGGAGCTGCATGAACTTGCCTCCATGTTTGAGGGGTTCTTACCCCCTTAAAGTTCCACCAACTCCTGGGAGCAGTATGGGACCTGCAACCCTTCCTGCACCGTTGTCATCCCAAGCCCAGGTGCAGGGTGAGTACAGTTCTTCACCTGCTCCTATGATGTCTTTGGTGTCGCAGGAGTAGGCTAAGGCTCCCAGAGAGGGCAAGCCCACCGTTAAGGCCCCTCGGGGCAAGAGAGCACTGCTGGTCGCCAGACAAGAAATGCCGATCTCCACTGTGCATAGAATCCCAAGGCAGGTCCCAATTATGTTGTCAGTCACCCGGGCACTCCTCCTGATCTCCTCGGCGCTACTTTCTGGCACGGGGTCAACGCTTCCCATACTATGAACGGTGTCGTTCACCCTCTCGCTGTTCTACCTCCAGACGTCAGTCCCGATCTCTGGCACCATGGGAAAGTGCCGCATCTTACCACTGTTCTCCATGGCACCAGTCCCCCTGGCACTCCCCCCCCCCCCCCACCCCGGACGCTGGTCTCCCCAGCACCGGGACCACTCTCCCCGGTAAAGTCACTGATCAGTTATGCCTGGCCAGCAATCACCGGTAGCCAAGACCAGTAAACAGACTCAAGCATTGATGGCTTCTCCCTGGTTGCCAGAAAGTGGTTCCTCTGGCACAGAGGCCCAGTCTCAGCGACGGGATTTGGCACTGAAGCTTGCTCAGTTATCCATGGCACCACAGTGGCAGAACGGCCAGTGGCCAAAGCAATGGCCGTATTGGGGAGCATGCGGCGTTCTGGTGATGACGATGCCCCCTTCACATTGCTCCTTGGTGGCTGCGTCGGAGCAACGGTCAGCAGCCCCACCAGCACTGGGCCCGGTACCAGAAGCCCATTCCAAGATCGGGGTAGAGATCCTGTACCCACCCACCCCTAAACCTCTCTCTCCAGCGGTGGCCAAACCCTCAGTGCCTCCACCAGTGGCCAAGTCTTCCTCATCTTTCCCGGATGAGGGGGTTGCAGGACCTTTCAGGACTAGTCCCCCCGGAGGACTTTAGGGAGCATCAAGCCCTTCTCCGGGTGGCTGAGAACTTGGGGCTCGAGGTGCAGGAGATGGCAGAGCAGGAAGACACCCTCTTCAATGTCCTCTTGGACTCCACAGCCGTCCATGTCGCCCTGCCCATACACAATGGGGTCCTCAAGATTGCCAGGTCACTATGGCAGACCCCATCCTCCATCCCATCCACCTCAAAACAGGCCAAGAAAAAAATACTTTGTGCCAGCCAAAGGTTTTCAGTACCCACCCACCCCCAGCTCACTGGTTGTGTCTGTGGCCAATTGAAAGGATAAGCAGGTCCCCACCGCCTTCGCTCCCAAAAATAAAGAAGCCAAAAACACTCAATTTATGTGGCAGAAAAATTTATTCAACAGCCAAACTATAATTCCAGGTGGCGGACCATCTTGCTGGGCCGATATAATTTTAATCTTAGGGACGGTCTTAAAAAGTTCCAGGATTCCCTTCCTCAGGGTCAGGCTCAACAGTTTGGCACCCTGGGGGAGGAAGGTACTGTGGCAGCCAGATGCTCCCTGCAAATGGCATGGGACTTGGCAGCGAGGGTGGTCGCATCGGCTGTGGTCATGCAACACAACTCCTGGCTCCAGACAGCGGGCCTCTCCCAGGTGATGCAGGCCTCAATTCAGGTCCTAGCCTTTGATGGAGTTGGGTTCTTCTCCGATCAGACTGACACCAGGCTACATGGGTTGAAGGACACTAAGGCTACCCTTCACTCATTGGGCATGCATTCCCCCCCAGGCGGCCAGAAAGCCATTCCGGCCTCCACTGCCATCAAGGCCTTGGCAACCCCAGCAGGGATCTGTGAGGAGAAGGGACACTGGGTTTAGCCATCACTGCCCTTCTTCCTCCCGCTCGCCAGCACAGCTCGGACCCATTAAGTACCTGGAGGCCCAAAAGTGATCATTTTGAGGGTGCGTTCAAGAGCGATGCCCCAGTCATCCTGCTGAATCCTGCACATCCTTTCCTCAACCGCCTTTCTTCCTACTGCTCGGCCTGGTCATGGGTTATGCTGGACTGCTGGGTCCTGGACATAGTAGCTTGAGGCTATACCCTGCAGTTTGTGGATACTGCTCCTTCCCGCCCTACCACTTCCCTCTCCCTCTTCAGGGACTCCTCTCATGAGTAACTCCTGGTTCAGGAGGTCAACAAGCTCCTCCAGTTGGGGGCTGTGGAGGCAGTTCCTCAGCAAATGGAAGGAAGAGGATTCTATTCCTGATACTTCCTAATCCTGAAGGCCAAGCGGGGCCTCAGATCCATCCTGGACCTCCATGGCCTCAACAAGTCTCTCAAGAAGTTGAAGTTCCGCATTGTCTCCCTGGCCTCCATTATCCCTTCCCTGGATCCGGGGGACTGGTATGCCGCTCTTGATTTAAAGGATGTTTACTTCCATGACTCCATTTTCCCAGGGCGCAGACGTTTTCTGCATTTCATAGTGGCCGGGTGCCACTTCCAATTCATGGTGCTATCCTTTGGCCTGTCCCTGGCCCCCAGGGTATTCATGAAATGCGTGGTGCCGGTAGCACTTACCTCAGGCATTGGGGGATGCAGATCTTTCCATATCTCGATGACTGGCTCATCAAGGGCAAGTCTCCGGAACAGGTGCACAGAATCCTTGATCTGGTGTGCTCCACCTGCAGCGATCTGGGCCTGTTAATAAATATAGAAAAGTCCACGTTAATGCCATTCCAGCGCATAGTTTATTGGAGCGGTTCTTGACTCCACGCAAGCCAGGGCCTTCCTTCCAGAAGCACGCTTTCAGGCCATGTCGAATCTCATTGCCCACATAAAAAAGAGGCATCCGATCACCACGGCACACACGTGCCTGTGGCTGATGGGGCCACATGGCAGCATGCACGTACATGGTCAATCACGCTCGGCTTCAACTGCTACCCCTGCAGATGTGGCTGGCAATGGTCTGCATTCCCAGCAGGCACCCCTGGACCATGTGGTCACGGTACCAGACTACGTCCTCTCATCCATGGACTGGTGCCTAGACCCCAAGTCAGTGCTGCAGGGAGTTCCCTTTGTGTCCCCATCACCGTTGCTCACCCTGGTCTCAGACGTGTCAGAACTGGGCTGTGGGGCCCGCCTGGGTGAGCTCAACACTCAGGGCCACTGGCTGCAGCACAATCTAGCCCTTCATATCAGCGTCAGTGAGCTCAAGGCAGTGTGCCTAGCCAGTCAAGCGTCCTTGCCCCACCTGACAGAAAAACTGGTGCAGGTTCTCATGGACAATACAGCCATGATGTATTACATCAACAGGCAGGGTGGTGCCAAGTCTTCGGCCCTATGTTTGGGAAGCACTCAGGCTCTGGAACTTTTGCTTGCAGCATGCAATCCAGCTGGTGGCTGCCTACCTACCTGGAACAAAGAATATCCTGGCAGATCACCTCAGCAGCACCTTCTTCTCTTGCCACCAATGGTCCCTCCATCCAGAGGTGGTCTGCCTGATCTTCCAAAAGTGGGGGACTCCCTATTCCATCTGGACAAAAACAGGTCCACCTGGGAAGTGCCACATCTTCTGTTCTCTGCATGGCAGAGACAAAGGATCCCTGTCGGATGCCTTCCTGATTCTGTGGTCAGGAACGCTGATGTATGCCTTTATGCCAGTGCTACTTATCCACTGGGTCCTACTAAAAGTGAAGCAAGACAGAGCATGGTTCATTTTCATTGCCCCGGTGTGGCCTCACCAGTACTGGTTCGGCATGCTGCTGAGTCTTTGGGTGACTGACCCGCTGCAGTTACCTCTCCGGCCAGGTCTGCTGTCCCAGAACCATGGCAATCTGCTGCCCCTGACGGCATGGCTGCTGTGTGGCTATGTATGAATGAGTGGGAGTGCTCCGCTGTGGTCCAACAGGTCCTGCTGGGCAGCAGGAAGCCTTCCACCAGGGCTACCTATGTGGCAAAGTGGAAGCGCTTTGCAGGTTGGGCCTCAGACCAGCACATTCGTCCAGAGGAGGCCTTTCTGCAGGGCATCCTGGACTACTTGTTGCATCTTAAATTCCAGGGCTTGTCATTGTCTTCGGTCAAAAGGCACCTGGCGGCCATTTCGGCGTTCCACCCTCCACTCCAGTACAGGTCTATCTTCGCCCATCCCATGACAGCATGATTCCTGAAAGGTCTAGAGTGCCTGTACCCACATGTCTGGGACCCGGTTCCCCCATGGGACCTAAATCTTGTACTGTTGAAGCTCATGGCTGCCTCTTCGAACCCTTAGCTTCCTGCTCCCTTCTGCTGCCCTCCTGGAAGGTCTCCTTCTTGGTCACCATAACTTTGGCCTGGCGGGTATCCGAGATCAGGGTGCTCATGTTGGAGCCACCTTATATGGTCTTCTACAAAGACAAAGTCCATCTGCGTCCACACCCGGCTTTTCTGCCCAAGGTCATTTCCCAGTTCCACACTGGCCAAGACATTTACTTACTGGTCCTCTGTCCTAAGCCTCATGCAACAGATGAGGAGCGCAGGTTGCATTCCCTAGACGTCAGGCGGGTGCTGCCCTTCTACATAGATAGAATGCGGTCGTTCCATAAGTCAATGCAATTGTTCATTGCTGTCACGGACGGGATGAAATGTTGCCCGGTCTCTGCCCAGAGAATCTTATCTTGGATCACGGCCTGCATCCGCTACTGCTACGAGCTGGCGAAGGTGCCCCTGCCAGCAACCGTGACAGCTCATTCCACTAGAGCGCAGGCACCCTTCCTCACTTAGGTGCTGATCCAAGAGATTTGTTGGGCCGCCACCTGGTCGTCTGTTCATATGTTTGCTTCGCACTACACACTGACCCAATCTACCATCTCCAGACCAGTTGTTTTGTACACTTTTCTCATGTTCCCTTGCATGCGTCTCCTCTTTAAGGTAAACTGTCTCAATTTTTTCAGTCAGCTGAGAGTTTTTCTGTGCTCTTAATTATTCTCATCAACAAAAGTATGTAACAAAAGGAAGGAAAGGAGCAAAGAGGATGAGGATAACAGTGAGAGGAACACAGTGCTCCAAAGATTAGCTACATGCACATCTTAATGGTTTCAAGTCCATTTAGAACTGTTTTTCCCATTATTATTCGCTAAACAAATCGGTTTAATGTCCATGGGCCTCACCTGTAAAGAGAATTTATTTTACTAACAACTTAATATCAGTTGGAGTGAGGAAACATGCTACCAAAATAGAAGAGAGAACTTTGAGAACCGTAAATAGGACTTAAAAAACCCCTAATTTTGCCTCTATTCTCCATCAAATCCTTTATCTTCCTAATATTTTACAGCAGTCACAGCTATCAAATAACCTGTCTGGTCAGGACTTATTTAAAGACTTATAACTGACTCTTAGCTTTTTCTTGCCTGCGCCACTTCTATGCTGATATAGCAACTGTGCTATTGTGGGCCAAATCCTCAGCTGGCATGAACTGGCATAGCTGCACTGACTTCAAGGGAGTTATGCCAGTTCACACCAGCTGAGGATCTGGCCCTTAGTTCAATAGACACAGACACCGCTTTATTTTATTTTATCATAGCAATAATAAGAAAGCTGTACTTAGAGCTGGCTCACAATGAATTGTTGCACCATTAATTTTGCAATGTTAAACATCTTGGGCCAAATTTTGTCACTAATGTTGGTGTAAATCCAGGGCACTTGCGCTGAATCTAATGGAGATATTCCGGATTTACACCAGTGTAATTGGCAATAGAACCTGGTTCTCTCTGAGGTTACATTTTGTAGTTGTTTTGTTGAGTTCTTAAGAAGATTATTTTTTAATAGCTACTAAAGCCAAATAGTGATTGGTTTGGTTTGTATCTTGTAAAGAATAGAAATAAATGGAACAAGCTGCATAAAGATGTTCAGCATAACAGGTAACTTGAGTCCTGCAGACAAAAATTCAATGCCATCAAAGCCAAATCTGAAAAGGTCTTAACAGAAACCATATTTGTGAAGAACAGATGGGGAAAAATGGTGTTCTGAGCTGTATAACAGTATCCCATCAATCAGCTCAACAGCAATAGCATCTATGAACCATCATGCATATCCAAAAGCATAACCAGAACCAGGCATAATACAGACAGCTACGAACTCCTCAGTATGAGATCTAGGAGACATATTGGTAGGAGGTGTGGTGGTGTTTTTTATCTCCAGCCTCAGGGTATGTGAGAACTAGAAATGCATCATTCTAATACTGCATTTTACAACAGTTCAGTTAAAAATATCACTGAGTTTCCACATAGTGTTTTTTTTAGTATGTACTAAAAAGCTCATGGTAGCAGAACTGTCCTTAAGAGTAAATGGGTATTATAATGATATGTTTGTTGGCAGTATATTATTTTGCCACTAGATGTCTCTGTTTGCTAAGGAGTGTTCCCTGGTAAACAAGGGAGACAAAGCTGGAACGCAAGTTGTGAGGAAGCCTGGTTGTACCTGTGGTTTGTAGTAGTTTTCTTCAGTAATATACACCTCCTGTATAGGACAGACTGTGATTCAATATATCATTATAGGTGCTTTCCCTGTGCATCCCTGTGGTCATTCACCAACATTCCAGTCCCAAATCACTCATCACCAGCTGTGTAGTTTCAGTGCACCCAGTTCTCCACTCCAAAAAGGGGTGTCTGCTTATTTTTGGGTAATAGACCTATTTATATACAGGATGCACCCCAGCATCCTTTGCACTAACCGTTGTAGCAGTTCCATTAAATCAGCAGCGCTGCAGCTGCAAAGCATTCTGGGATATCTTGAGTAGCTAAAGGTGCCCAGTCTCTATGGCTAGGCAGAAACTGGCCCCATTCTGGGGGGAAGCAATGACACAGAAAAGGGATTGGGTGGGAGGAATGCCACAGTAAGTGAGTTAATGATGGGAGGGTCCCAAATCCCATTTTTATCAATGTCAGCAATACAACAGTTCTTCAGCCAATTTATTGCCATGTGTGAACGGCACAATTTGTTGAAAGTAACTGATACATGGTGCTGCTAGAATTTTCATAAGAATTCTCTAAAGTAACGAACTAACTCCAAGTTAATGAGCTCATTCATTCTGGGGGATGGTAGATGAAGGGTTTTCCATGTTGTGTGCTGACTTTCCAGCTGTAAGCACTGGAAGTCATGCAGCTCAGTTTTGCTTCACCTGAATGGTAATGCAGATTATAGTATACCCGGGTATGTTTTCCTAAGGTGTCTTGGTGGTAGTAGTAGTCAATATTCCTTTCCTCCTGAAGATCGCCTTTCAGTGACTCCTTTTATTTCTTCCTCAGAACAAGCACATTTGGCCTTACTGCTTAAAAATGCCAAACAATACTGAGCATAATTTCACTGCTTCCAGAAGCCTTCTGATAGTGACCTGCAATGCCCTTTCTTTGTGTTCCCACGACAGTTTGGGGCAGCTGCCAATACATAAGGAAATGCCAAAAACATTCTGAGGCATATCTCAGAACCTGAGCATGGTATCAAGTACCGGAGAGTCCATGTTTTAACAGGGCAGCTCTCAGATAACTGTGAGAGTTTGAAAGTCTTTTCCACTTTCCATTATATAGCTCAGTATCTCCCTGGAAATTATCAGAAAGGAAGTACTGCAAGGGATAGGTGGGGCCTCAGTAAACAGCATTAGGATATGAATCCTGTGACTAGAAAATGTTCTCACTATATCTGCTAAAATCCAAACTGACAATGCACTTGATCCTTAGTTAGAATCAGGGAACTTACTTACCTGGACAAACTGTAGTAGAACCAATTGCTTCTCTCTCTCATGCTCCATATTGCTCACATTTCTTGTAAATGAAAACATGTTGTCCTGTGGATCTCTTATCTCTTTACCTATTTATGATGATAAAAAAAAACCTGCAAATGTTATGTACATTTAAAAATGGTGTATATTTGACTCTGTCCTTCACCCCTCCCCCAGGTATGATACTTGTCATCTTAGGCCCTAATTTAAGAAATAAATTCCATCCCAGTTCAGGTCAGCACTTAAACATGTGCTTTAAACCAGTGGCTCTCAATGCAGCCCACAATGTGTTACCAGGGCTGCAGGGGCCGGGTGGCAGGACAGTGGCTGCCCCAGACCCCCACCATGCGGCTGCCCCAGCCCCTGGAGCTCTCGGGGCTGGGTGGCTGCCCCTGACCCCGCGAGGCCAGCCGGGACCCCCTGACCCTTCCCGACCCAACCCCGCCAGGCAGCCCAGACTCCTCTGCACCGGGCAGCTGGGAACTTGGCAACCCTGGCGCACTGGCAGCCTTTAGCACACAGGAGAGCTGGGCTGCAGCTGTGTGCTAATTGGGCCGTGGGTTGAGAACCGCTGCTTTAAACACCTTAGAGACTAACCAATTTATTTGAGCATGAGCTTTCGTGAGCTACAGCTCACTTCATGCTCAAATAAATTGGTTAGTCTCTAAGGTGCCACAAGTACTCCTTTTCTTTTTGCGAATACAGACTAACACGGCTGTTCCTCTGAAACCTGCTTTAAACACATGCTTAAAGATAAGCAACCATTTGTGCTGGCCTGAATTGCAAGGGATCTTTCTTCTTCGAGTAGTCCTTATGGGTGCTGTACTGGAGGTATATGTGTGACCCTGTGCTTCTGATCAGAGATCTTTGGTAGTGTGTTGGTTCAGCCTGCATATGCGCTTTCCCCTCCTGTGTTCTGCCATGAGGCTAATTAGTGCTGCCCAGGCGAACCACCCTTAGTTCCTTCTCAACTTCCCCTGGCTAGAGACAGAGCAATTAGCAGTCTGCTCACTATTTTATTTCTTTAGAAATGTGTTCTTAGCTGGTTTTTAGTGCTTTATTTTTTTCTTAGTCTCAGAGTTCCCTTGGTTTTTTCTTCCTCTGTTTTAAAAAAAAATAAAAATTATTTTCTTTAACCCTTCCCCCCGCCTACCCTGAGGATTGCCCCAAGTCAGAGGCATGCCTGCTTTGACCAAGTTTAAGAGGTGCCTCTCCTGCAGGGAGGCCATTCCAATGTCAGAAGGGCATTCCCACTGTGTCTGTTGCCTTGGCGATGGCCACATTCCACAGAAATGTACCTTCTGTCAGCAGCTGAAGGCCAGATCCCGAAAAAAATGAGAACTGAAACTGAAATCCTTCCTTAGGGAGGGAATTCTTCAGCCTGTGACTGACCTGTGGCCCGAGTCTCCCAGGTGATGTGGGTCATCTCCGCAGACTTCCACTTCCAAGGATGGTGAACGGAGGAAGAAACCCTCAGATTCCCCACATAAGACCTCTAAAAAGAGAGCTTCGAGACCTCACAGTGAGACCCAAACCAGCCAGAGGAGATCCCTGACAAATTCGGTCTCCTTGGTACCAACAATACCAAAGGCATTTAGGCACAGTATCCATAGATTGCATGGGCCCCCTAAAACAGACACTGCTGGTAAGCCTAAGGACCTTATGGGCACAGGCACCGAAGCAGCAGAACCACTAATCACGGACAGGAGTGTAAGCTGTACCAACTCTAGGCAGATGGCATCGGTACATACGCCGCTGGTACCGATTACTGAGAGACAACCATGATCAGACCGCTCGGTGTGGCCAAGGTCTCTGGTCCCTTTGATACCATCGACTCAACGCTGGCAACCACGGATGGTAACAGTTACTGCGGCACCACAAGAGTTTAGATTCTCTAAGGGCCTCATGATATCTGAGGCACCAGAGTATCCTCTACTCAGTACCAGGGCTCCAGTACTGAATGCATCTCAAGTCCAGGGCTCACCACTGGCACCAAGCGCTGTACTTCCAGTTTTTGCCTCGGCACCACCACTTTCCAGTGGAGATTTGGACAGTGACCAGGAGGAGGTTCTCTAGGTTACTCCACCTATTCTCTTTCCCGCTATCAGCCCAGCCCTCCCCAGTCATATTCTTGCTCTGGACAAACCCCATGGTATGACCAACCATGGACTCAGCCACCCATACCTTTCCCACTGCCACAGTGGCCTACTGGGATCCAATGGCAGCCTATAGGCATCATGTTTCCCGGGCGTCTAGTGTCACACACTGTGAGGCGTTCTTCCACAGCCACTCTGTCTAGAGCCGAAGATCCAGGAGGAGCAGGAGGTTGGACTAGAGGGGGATGTTACACCACATCTCTTCCTCCCCTCCAGAAGACACAGTTATGCCCCCTCCACCATCTGTGGCAAACAATTTTAAACTCTTCCACGACCTTACGAAGAGGGTGGCAGATACCTTACAAATACCTCTAGAGGAGGTAACAGACACTCACCATAAGCCGCTAGATATTTTACATATATTTTCCTTGAGGATAGCCCTCCCTGTCAACAAGGCGCTGTTAGAGCCAGCTAAGCTTGTGTGGCAAACGCCAGCATTGGCCACACCAACATGCAAAAGCACCAATTAAAAGTATCCCCCAAGGATACGGAATTTTTTTCCCACTCTCCGCCTAATTCCATCATGATTGACGTGGCAAATGCCCATGGCCTCCAACATCATTCCAAATCCACCCCTTATGATAAGGATCAGAAGCATCTTGACTTATTTAGGAGGAAGGCCTATGCTTCTGCTACTTTGCAATTCTGAATTGCAAACTACCCGGCCTTACCAGCAAAGTATGACTGTATGAACTATGTCAAATTCAACACCTTGATTGATCATCTATCAGAGTCATAACTGGAATAATTTCAAGCCCTTATCAACAACAGGCAGTTAGTGGCCAAAACAACATTCCAGACAACACTTGATGTGGCTTATACAGTGGCCCATTCCATCTTAACGACAGTTGTGATGCAGCAAGCTTAATGGTTGCATCTTTCAGGTCTCTCAAAAGAGGTTCAGACAACTGTGAAAGACCTCCCCTTTGAAGGCTCTAAGTTGTTTGATGACTAGACCAGTGTGTGACTCCACATGTTTAAGAACTTCAGAGTCACACTTTGGTCACTGTGGATCTATAAGCCTGGACAAAAAAGAAAATTTAGTCCTCAGTCTTCTCACAAACCGCGTACATGACAGTTCCCATCACAAAGCTGTTACAAACCACAGAGAAAAATGTCCACGTTTCAGAGACCCAAACCATCAGGCCCTCAATCCTCAACATTCTACCTCCAAAACATAAGTTTTAACGCCTTGATCAAGGCCCTGAGAGACCTTCCCTTTGACTACAGCTGCCACTTTCCAACCTCTCACATCCCTTTTGGATGCCACCTTACTTTGTTCTGTCCCAGCTGGAAACACATAATATCCAACAGACAGGTTATAGAATATCCATGGGAGATAATTTCCATCTACTTCACTTTCCTTTCCTTTCCTTTCCTTTCCTTCCCTCCCCCTCCCACCCCCACTCTCTCCCCCGTCCCTCTTCAGGGACCCTTCTGATGAGAGACTGTTATGACAGGAGATAGATCACCTCTTCCACCTAGAAGCCATAGAACTGGTCCTACTTAATCTCCAAAGCAAATGGTTTTACTCTCAATATTTTCTGATCCCCAAGAAAAATGGAGGTTGGAGACCTATGCTGGATCTCACCAAGGCTCAAAAATTCAAGATGGTCACACTAGCAGCAGTTATTCCATTTTTTGAACAGGGAGATTGGTTCTTGGCCTTCAACATCCCAGCTGCATATTTCCACACATCAATCCTGCATCCCTACTGACAATTCCTCTGATTTATTCGGGGTCAGGACCATGACCAGTACAGAGTACTCCCTCGTGGCCTCTTGCCAGCTTCCAGAGTATTCTCCAAGGTTCTCTCCATAGTGGCGGCACACCTATGTACCCGGGGATCGTGATCTAAACATACTTAGATGACTGTCTCCTCAGGGCCTGCTCCTTCGAAGAAGCCCTGCATGGCCACCCACTGAATTATGGAGGTATTCACGAAACTAGGGTTGGGGCCGGGGATGAGGGCTGGGGCAGAGGGTTGGGTGCAGGGGGTGAGGGCTCTGGCTGTGGGCTATGGGGTTGGACCGGAGATGAGGAGTTTGGAGTGCAGAAGGGTGCTCCAGGACTATGGTGGGAGGACTCCCCCTACCTCTCTCTCCCTACAGCAGCACCTGGACTACAGGGGTGAGGCACTTGTCCCTGCTGCGGCAGCTCTGGGTTGGGGCCACAGGATAGGCACCCCTCCCCTGGCCGTGGCAGGTCGGGGCCAGGGCTGAGTTCAGGACACTCCTCCCCCATCCCGGGCAGGTCCAGGGCTGAATTGAGTCTGTGGGAGGGGCACCCTGCCGCGGCAGGTCTGGGGCTGAGTTGGGGCCAGGGGAGGGCAAGGGCTTGGTTCAGGCCACCCCTCCCCTGGCCACAGCAGGTCTCAGCCAGGTGGGTTCCCTAAGCCCCTGCCTGGTGCTAAATAGGCTGCTGCATGGCCGCACTACTTACAGGGAACTTAGGTGGTGGGCACATTAGCAATATCTCATGCCAGGCTTCACATAAGCTGCCTGCAGATGTGGTTCAGCTTGGTTTACAGGCCAAACAAAGACATGTTAGATAAACCTCGCTTGATGCCTTCCCAGGTCAACCACTCCCTAGATTGGTGGAAAGACCCAACCAACGTTTGTATGGGGGCCCTGTTCGCCCTCCCCCTCTGACACCACTTCTCACTATGGCCTCATCCCTCTTAGTTTGGGGTGCTGCACATCTCAACAACTTCATGGCTCAGGGCAAACGGTCATCCACAGAGCCAACTGTGCACATCAACTTCCTTGAATTCAGAGTGGTCAGAAACACTTGCACTCACTTTCTTCCACTGAGCAAAGGTACCCCCACAGAAGGCATGACACAGCATTGCGTGCATGTACTACATAAATCATCAGGGGGGTGCCAGATCGTCCTCTCTCTGTGCAGAAGTGCTAAAGCTCTGAAACTGGTTCATTACCCACAATGTTCTCCTATCAGAGGCCTACCTACCAGGAGTGCAGAACGCAACAGTGGACAGTCTCAGTCACAAGTTCTCACACGAGTGGGAAATGAACCCTGCAGTACTTCACAGCATATTTTGTGATCTTCACCACTTACCTGAACAAGAAATGGCTATGCTCCTGCTCCAGGGCAGGCCTTGGACAGCGCTCATTAGGTCACGCTCGCCTTCCATGGGACGTAGGCCTGCTCTATGCCTCCCCCCATTCCCTCTCCTGTTTGAAGGTCCTGTTAAAAATAGAGAGAGAAAGCAAATGTCGTACTGATTGCTCCCACCTGGTTGAGAGAGATGTGGTACCTAAACCTGTCACAGTTCGTGGTATGTCCACTGATCCCTCTTCAACCCACTTCTTATCTCCTCTCGCAGAACAAAGGACACACATACCATCCCAACCCGTGCATACTCCGGCTCAAGGTCTGGCTCCTTCATGGTTTCAACACACAGAGAGCTTCTGCTTGGAGGAGTACGGGAAGTGTTACTACCAGAGACGACATGTAGGGGTGGGGAAGACATAGGGAGTCACATGCCCTCCCAGATTTCTGCAAGTGCCAAGCTGCCCTTGCAGGTCTTGCTTTGCTTGGCCTGCTGGGACAGGGTCGGGCTCTGTCCTTCTCGCACTGTCCTTCTCCCCTCCCACCCCCGCAAGTTTCTGGCTCACTTGGCCCCTGTCCTGGAAACCGAGTCTGTGTGGGGAGTGGATGGGGTGGGACGGAACTGCTTTTCCTGCCAAGTGGGGGTGGCCAGTCCAGGTTGCTGCCTCTGTGCAGCATGGTGGCCTGCCTGTTGGGGAGGTGGTGGCAGCCCACCCACTCTACTCCCCACCTGGACCCAGCTGCCAGGGAGAGGGGCCAAGCGAGCCAGAAACATGCCAAGGGGGAGGCACAGTGTGAGGACAGAGTCCACCTTCCTCCAGCAGGTAACTCTGGTGGGATGGGGAGAGTGTGTTGGCCCAGGACCAGGTGCAGGGTGAGGGGGTCACTGGGGAAGGCACTGGGAACAAGTTCCTTCCATTCATTCTGAATTAGGGGTATTGCCCATGCTCCTCCCCCCACTGCCCAGACCAGCCCAGAGGCACATACTCCCAGCCCCTAGGAGCTGGCAGGATTGGTTGTCCTGGCCCAGGGAGGTGGGGATGGAAGGTTCCTCCTAGAGGCAATGCGTGGGGCAGTCATATGTCCCCCCCAACCTTTGATTTGTGCTCCCCTACTATTGTTGGGTACAAGTCATCACTGGTTACTATACAGTAGGAAATCGGCTACCTGTCATACTTAACTACAAAAGTGGACCAGGTTTCAAGTTTGGTGCAATTCCAGGCAAATTATCCTGGCATCTGCTACTCTCCCTGTGGTGTTTAGACTACATACTGACTCTTAAGAAGTCAGGGTTATCTCTCAGTTTGCTCAAAATACACCTAGTGGCCATAGCGACTTTCCATCAACAAAGAGCGGGATATTCTGTTTTCTCACACCCAAGTGCATAGCGATCCTCTTTCCCCAACCCAGACATCCCAACCCAACATGGGGCCTGTACTTAGTTTTAGAGAGTCTGACTAGACTGCCCTTTGGACCTATGGCCACTTGTTCCTTCACACACATGCCAATGAAGACAGCATTTGTGGTTGCCATCACCTTACCGAGGAGAATAGGGGAGGTAGCAGCACTTATGGTGCACCCCCCTTTTACAGTCTTCTTTCACAACAAAGTTACTCTCAGGCCGCACCGAAAGTTCATACCCAAAGTGACCTCATCTTTTCACATGAACCACCTGTGACGAAGTGGGACTGTTCTTAATGTTTCCTCTGAATAGTGTGGGGGTGCCTCAGTTTCCCCTAGGCAGTTCTTAAGTATCTAGGGGGTGGGGTAAGGGTGTATGATCATTGCAGAGCCCTAGAGGGCAGGTGTGTGCAGGAGTCTGGACACAGAGAATGGCCAACTCCCTGTTTCCTGGCAACTGATGGCCTGGGCCCTTCCCCCCTGCAAGGTGAGAGCTAAAGGGTTGGAGAACAAAGGAATCAGGTGACCACCTGGCCCGGGAAAGGAACAAAGCCCAGAGGAGGAGGGGCTGGAGGGGGTTTTTCAGTTTGGGGCTGGCTGGGACATGGAGTGAAGTGCAGACGTGGTTGTCTGGCTCACTGCCCCCCAGAATGGACCCAGCTGAGGGGTCCCGTTCTCTGCACCTGCAAGCTCTGTTTTAGACCATGTTCCTGTAGTCTAATAAACCTTCTGTTTTACTGGCTGGCTGAGAGTCACGTCTGACTGCGAAGTTGGGGTGCAGGACCCTCTGGCTTCCCCAGGAGCACCGCCTGAGCGGACTCGCTGGGGGAAAGCGCACGGAGAGGCAGAGGATGCTGAATTCTCCGAGGTCAGACCCAGGAAGGTGGAAGCTGTGTGAGCTGTGTGTCCTGAAGACAGGCTGCTCACAGAAAGGCGACTACCCCAGAGTCCTGACTGACTTCATGGGGAGCAGTTCCAGAGCATCGCCCAGGGACTCCGTGACACCACCCAATTCACCTCCTGACTTTTTATCCTAAGCCTCATGGTGATAAGAGAGAGGCCATACTTCACACGCTAGATGTTAGGAGAGCCCTGGCCTTCTACCTAGACAGGATGAAGGCTTTTAGGACATCTCCTAAGATCTTCCTTTCCATTGCAGATAGTTCTAAAGGCACGGCAGTACTGGCTCAAAGGCTCTCCAAATGGGTCTTGAACTATATCAAACACTGCTAACCAATTCACAGTATAGTACCTCTATCCGGAATCTGCACACACTCCACAAGGTCAGTTTCCTCCTCGGTCACCTTCCTCAAGAATGCCTGCCTCGGAAATCTGCAAAGGAGCCACCTGGGTGTCCGTGCATGTCTTTGCAGAACACTGTGATTGCTGGGCACTCTGCTTCCAACGATAACTTCAGCCATACAGTATTATCATCCATAACAGACTCAACTCTGAAGCCCCAACCTCCCATCCAGGATACTGCTTGAGAGTCACCTACAGAGGAACACCCACAGGGACGCTACTCAAAGAAGAAGAGGAAGTTACTCACCTTGTGCAGTAACAATGGTTCTTCGAGATGTGTGTCCATATGGGTGTTTCACGACCCACTCACTTCCCCTCTATTTCACAGTTCTTGATAAGGACTCTGCGGTAGAGAAGGAAGTGAGGGTGGTTCGCCTGTGCAGCACTAATTAGCGTCAGGGCAGAGTACGATGGAGGAGAGCACGTCTGCAGGCCAAACAGACACTACTACCAAAGATCTACGATCAGTCGCACAGGGACGCGCAAACACCTACAGTGGAGCACCCATAGGGGGACACATCTTGAAGAACCATCATTACTGCACATGGTGAATAATTTCCTCTTTCCTGGCCTGGGGTCTTAGATAATAAGCTCTTCAGAGCAGGGAGCGTAACTTCAGATGTGTGTGTGCGGCACCTGGCACAGCCAGGGATCCTGTCTGGGGCCTCTGGGCAGTACTCCAGTATAAGTGTTTGATATTAATAACTGGAAGTTAGGATTCCTGGGCTCTTTCTCAGCTCTGACACTGACTTGCTGCAGGACGTTGGGTAAGTCATTTAACCTCTCTGTTCCTCAGTTTGACTGTAATTATCTTCCTTTTAGAGATACTTACCATGAGGGATGCTGAGATTCAGAATACTTAACTAGCATTGATGGACTGAGATTGGAAGGTGCTATAGAAGCACATAGCATTTTCATTTCTGATACTTGAAGTTGGGGCTCTTTCCTATAATGTGGTTGCATTTGGGGGAAGTTTGCCAGTTACATGAGTATTTGTGATATCGGTTGAAAAGGGGAGGGCTGGGAACATGTAACAGGTCACATGCCACAAAGAGAAATTTATACCTAGGCTTGGCAAAATTTGGTTTTTATTTTTATAATTTCAGTGGACATCAGTGTTTATTTGTATGCATTTTTCTATTTTTATCTATTTAAATTTTTGCAGTTCTGGGAAATTATGGCGGTGTGTGTCAGATCATAATTATTTAATGATAGATGTTGAGATTCAAAAAGTTAAAGCTCTAGAACCGTTAAAACACAAATTGTCAACATCAGTGTCAAAATATACAAATTAAATATCCTTAAATCAAACTCTAATTTCCCAAGCAGTGTTTTTCTTACTTTGCTTAGCTGTTAATTTTTATTGTTATCGTTGGAAATATCTTTCCGTCGGTTTGTGTGTATACAGTGAAATTGCCATTTACTGATATTTAAAGATAAAAATCTAATCCTTCCAAGCCTAGATATACACATTGATCTCTCTCCAGCATGGGAACTATTTCCAACAACCTCATGTCAAATTTTGCTGTCAGCTGTACTACTGTAAATCTACAGAAATTCCATTGAAAGCGGAGTATGGACCTAAGTGTGTCCAATTAAAAGGTGCTATTCAGAGCTTTCTTCACCAAATGTAAGGCCAGAAGGTACCATTATGATCATCTAGTCTGACCTCCTGCATTACGCAGGTCATTGAGTTTCACCCAGTGATTTCTACAATATGCTCAATAAATTGTGGTTGAATTGTAGCATTCTTTTAGGAAGACATCCATTTTTTAGACTCGTGGTGCATGCATGTAACTTCTGTTAATAGAAACAATATGTATGTTCTGAGAGTTCATGATTTAGGCCTGTTCGTGGATTATCGGTGAGAGGTGAAAGGAAGAAAGGGCATATATTATTTCATTACAATTATCAATATATGTTTAGCACCTAATGGAAATTGTATCAGTGAAAGGGCTCCTGGAAGACATTAAAGGAGAGATGCAAACAGGCATAAGGAAGTGGCCAATGGGGAGAGGAGGGGAGAGCAATGCTTAGAAAGCAGCACGTGAGAAGGTGTGAGGATGTCAGAAGAAAACAAAAGTGGGAGCTCTGGTGGGAGTTTAAGAGGAGCGTAGACAGCAGGGACAGTGAGAGGAGCTGGGATGAAGAGATGCCCATAGTTATTTCTTAGTCTTTTGTCTATCACTGAGAGAGGTCAGTTCCTTCATTCAATAGGTGGGTATCCTTCCCACGGACTCTAGGTGGGTTTTGCACAGGACGCTCTGATTCCTAGCTGACCAATAGTAGCAGATAATTCAGAATAGGTTCATAGACATGGAAAATGCAGAGAGGAAAGAGGTGGGATCAGATGATGTAGGGTTGCCTTTCACATCTCCGTCTAAGCCATTTGGTGAGATTTTTCCTTCTCTGTTAATCTCTAGCCCTCACTCACTCACTTTCTCCCTCCTCCGTCCCCTGTCTGCATGAAGAGCTGATTCTGCTCTTGCTCTGAATTCAACTCCTTCATCCTATCTTGTGATGTAACATCAAATGGATTTGTCACCTCCGCTGCTGGGCTTTGCTAGGCTGAGATTCTCCTGAGATAGTCCTTGGCTCTGTAGCTCCATCTCCAGGACCTCTGCCAAGACAAGTGGAACTGTCTGGCGCAGAAGCTCCTGTTCCAGAAACAGCTCCCATAGAAATAATTAGCTGCAGTTATCCAAAGGCTTTTGTAGTGTACAGGTTCACTTAATTATACTCCAGTTTCCAAAGTGGATGCTGAGGAGGAAGATATGTGTAAGAGTACATAGTTATCTCTTGCCTTCAACCTGATTTGAGAAAGTTTGCAAGTAGTCTTCTGAGAGGATTGAACTAAGTAGTTATAACCATACAATGCTCTGTTGCAGGGGTGGCCAACCTGAGCCTGAGAAGGAGCCAGAATTTACTAATGTACATTGCCAAAGAGCCACATCTGATGAAGTGAGCTGTGGCTCACGAAAGCTCATGCTCAAATAAATTGGTTAGTCTCTAAGGTGCCACAAGTACTCCTTTTCTTTTTGCGAATACAGACTAACACGGCTGTTCCTCTGAAACCAGTAATACATCAGCAGCCCCCGCATCAGCTCCCTGCCCCTCCCACCCCCCCTCCTAGTGCCTCCCACCCACCGGCAGCCCCACCGATCAGTGACTCCCCTCCGCTCCCCTCACCTCTGGATCAGCTGTTTCTTGGTGTGCAAGAGGCTCTGGGGAGGATGGGGAGGAGAAAGGGCACTGCAGGCTCAGGGGAGGGGGCGGGAAGAGGTGGAGTGGGGGGCAGGGCTTGTGGCAGAGCCAGGGTTTGAGCAGTGAGCACCCCCCGGCACATTGGAAAGTTGGCATCTGTAGCTCCAGCCCCGGAGTTGGTGCCTATACAATGAGCCGCATATTAACTTCTGAAGAGCTGCATGTGGCTCCAGAACCACAGGTTGACCATCCCTCACCTATCCCTCATCTGTGTTTAGTCTATTTAGGGATAAGAACGTATCCCCTTAGTTTTTTGTCCACCAATTTAACACATTTTGGATGCCATCTAAATAATAATTCCCACAGGACTGGATCCTTTGTGAATGGATCCCGCTACAACAGGGTCATTTTACATATTTTACATTACATATTTTAGAGACATCAAACATTGAATCAAACATCAAACACTATGTTAATAAAGTTCTTATCCTGGTGTCAAACCACGTTTAAAGCACAATGAAAATTGATTTACAGTCCCTAAGATTGGGTTTCCATACAGCCCATGTCACAAGTGTGATCACTTCCCCGTAGCTGCTGCCAGCAGGAGGCTTAGAAATGCCAGCTTTTTAAAAATAAAGTATGTAATAATTCTTCTTAATGCCTTTCTCGGCTGGCATGGGGTGAAGTGCTTCTTACCCATGTGATTTCTAGGACATCTCTGCCAAGCTAAGTGGGTGAATCCTTTGCCTAAGGACAGACTCCTCCTGCTACAAAAATGGCTTGTACTCCTAAATTCCTGCACCTGTAAATCTCATATGTTCACATATTTCATGGCCCATTGAGACAGCCACACCCCTGCGCCCAGGCAAAAAGTGGTCGAGTTTTTTCTAGAGCTGGGAACAGGATGTAATCAGCAAAAGCTCCTCTTCCATCGAACTCCCTGCTAGCAATGGTCTGAAGGAGTCCAGCCCTAAGTGAGCTCAGCTCCTGATGCAAATCCCACCTGTTTCACACAAGCCTTCCCATAAATACAGGCACTGGAGAGAAAAGGGTGGAAAGAGAGAGAAGAAGAGTTGCAATGTGATGCAGAGATAAAAAAGCCAATGAGATTTTACAGGCATTGTAGAGTCACAGAAATGTCGGGCTGGCAGGGACCTTGAGAGGTCATCAAGTCCAGCCCCCTGCACAGTGGCAGGACCAAATAACCTAGACCATCCCTGACAGGTGTTTGTCAAACTTGTTTTTAAAAGTTTCCAATAATGGGGACTCCACAACCTCCCTTGGAAGCCTATTCCACAGCTTAACTACCCTTATAGTTAGAAAATGTTTCTTAATATCTAACCTAAATCTCCCTTTTGGCAGATTAAGCCCATTATTTCTTGTCTTACCTTCAGTGGCCATGGAGAACAATGGATCCCTGTCCTCTTTGTAACAGCCCTTAAGATATTGGAAGACAGTTATCAGGTTGCCCCTCAGTCCTCTTTTCTCAAGACTAACCAGACCCCGTTTTTTCAACCTTTCCTCATAGTTCAGGTCCCAAGCTGCTCTCTCCCGAGCACCTACGGCACCCCCGGACCGCCCACCCCTGGGCAGCCCCCCCCCAGCACCCATGGCACCCCCCCATGAGCCACCCCCCAACCAGCACCTGCGGTACCCCCCAGACCGCCCACCTCTGGGCTGCCCCCCTCAGCACCCATGGCACCCCCCCCATGAGCCACCCCCCACGAGCACCTGCAGCACCCCCAGGCCAACCGGTCCCCCAAGATTTAGGGGTATATAGTACAAGTCACGGACAGGTCACAGGCTTAGAATTTTTGTTTGCTGCCCGTGAGCTGTCCATGACTTTTAATAAAAATACTTGTGACTAAAACGTAGCCTTACACATTTTCAGTTTGTGGTCATCTACCCCACAGATCTTTTTCAACAGTAGAACTACCTAGACAGTTATTTCCAGTTTTGTAGTCGTGCATTTAATTTTTCCTTCCTAAGTGAAGTACTTTGCACTCGTCTTTATTGAATTTCATCTTATTGAATTCAGACCAATTCTCCAATTTTTCAAGGGCATTTTGAATTTTAAACATGTCCTCCAAAGTGCTTGCAACCCCTCCCAGCTTGGCGTCAGCTGCAGATTTCATAAGCACACTCTCTACTCTGTTATCCAAGTCATGAAAATATTGACTAGTACTGGACTCAGGACTGATCCATGCTGGACCCCACTGGAGACACTCTCCCAGCTTGACAGCAAACCATTGATAACTGCTCTTTGAGTATGGTCTTTCTACCAGTTGTGTACCCACTTTATAATAAATTAATGTAGAGCAGGGGTGGGCAAACTTTTTGGCCTGAGGGCCACATCGGGGTTGCGCAACTGTATGGAGGGCCATGGTAGGAAGGCTGTGCCTGGCCCCCACCCCCCATCCACCCCCTCCCACTTCCTACCCCCCTCAGAACCCCCAACACATCCAACCCCTCCTGCTCCTTGACCCCTGACCGCCCCCTCCCAGGACCCCCCGCCCCTAACTGCCCCTGGGGATCTCCCCATCCAACCCCCCTCCCCCCTGCTCCCTGTCCCCTGACTGCCATGACCCCATCCACACCCCTGCCCCTAACTGCCCCCCAGGACCCAACCCCCTATCCAACTCCTCCTGCTCCCCATCCCCTGACTGCCCCCCTCCGCCCCATCCAACCGCCCCGTCCCCAAACTGCTACGACCCCTATCCACACCCCTGCCCCTAACAGCCCCCTAGGGCCTCACCCCCTATCCAACTCCTCCTGCTCCCCATCCCCTGACTGCCCCCCTCCACCCCATCCAACCGCCCCGTCCCCAAACTGCTACAACCCCTATCCACACCCCTGCCCCTAACAGCCCCCTAGGGCCTCACCCCCTATCCAACTCCTCCTGCTCCCCATCCCCTGACTGCCCCTGGGGACTCCCTGCCCCTTATCAATCCACCCGCTCCCCGCACCCTTACCATGCTGGAGTCAGCCATGCCACCACCCTGCCCTACAGGAGCAGCGGGCCAGAGTGCTGCCCACGTGGCGGCATGGCTGCAGGGGAGGGGGGACAGCAGGGGCAGGGCCGGGGGCTAGCTTGCCCTGCTGGGAGCTCAGGAGCTGGGCAGGACAGTCCCACAGGCTGGATGTGGCCCGCGGGCCGTAGTTTGCCCCCTTCTGATGTAGACCACATTTCCCTAGTTTGCTTATGAGAATGTCATGTGGAACTGTTTCAAAAGCCTTGCTGATATCAAGGTTTCAGAGTAGCAGCCATGTTAGTCTGTATCCGCAAAAAGAAAAGGAGTACTTGTGGCACCTTAGAGACTAACAAATTTATTTGAGCATAAGCTTTCGTGAGCTGTAGCTCATGAAAGCTTATGCTCAAATAAATTTGTTAGTCTCTAAGGTGCCACAAGTACTCCTTAATATCAAAGTATATCACGTTTATTGCTTCTCCCCATCCACTAAGTCAGTAATCCTGTCAAAGAAGGAAATTAAGTTTAGTTTGGCTTGATCTGTTCTTGACAAATCCATGCTGACTATTCTTTATAAGCCTATTATCCTCCAGGTGCTTACAAATAGATTGTTTGATATTTTGCTCTGGTATCTTTCCAGGTATTGAAGTTAGGCTGACTGGCCTATGATTCCCCAGGTCCTTCTTGTTCCCCTTTTTAAAGATAGGTTGTATGTTTGTCCTTCTTCAGTCTTCTGGGACCTCTCTTGTCCTTCATGAATTCTCAAAGATAACTGCTAATGGCTCCAAGATTGCTTCAGTTCTTTAAGTACCCTAGGATGAATTTCATCAGGCCCTGCTGACTGAATACATCTAACTTGTCTAAATATTCTTTAAACTGTTCTTTCTCTATTTAGACTTGCATTCCTTCTCTCTGGCTGTCTATATTAATTGTGTGGAATGTCTGGTCATCATTAACCTTTTTAATGAAGACTAAAGCAAAATAGGCATTAAACACCTCAGCCTTCTTCATGTAATCTGCTATTAGCTCTGCTTCCCTGCTAAGTAGAGGACGTACAGTTTTCTTTGTAAAAAGAAAAGGAGTACTTGTGGCACCTTAGAGACTAACCAATTTATTTGAGCATGAGCTTTCGTGAGCTATAGCTCACTTCATCGGATGCGTACCGTGGAAACTGCAGCAGTTTTCTTTGTCTTTCTCTTGCTCCTTATGTATTTAATGAACCTCTTCTTATTTCCTTTTATGTCCCTTGCCAGGTGTAACTCATTTTGTGCCACAAGACAAATCAGTGATGGTCTCTCCTTATGAAATTCTGGTGCTTCTACACTTAAGAACACTGCATTCAACTTTGGACATCTAAGTACCAGAAAGACAAACTACAAGAGATTCAAAGAAGGGCAACAGATGGTATTAGACAGCTGAAAGGACTGACCGAAGAGGAAAGATGGGAAGAATCAAATATGTATAGTATGTTCAACAAACTCACGGGAGACATATAGTAATAATTCACTATAAGTATGAGATGGGTGTGAACACTATGGAAGGGCAGGATTGTCCAGGATAGTGCAAAGGAGAAATGTGGTGAGATTAAGTAAGGGAAAACAGAGGCTGATTATTAGGGAAATTATTCACAATGGTGAGATATCCCAGGCTAGATAGAATCCAAAAGGAAGTAGTGGAAGGTCCAGTGCTTGGGACATTGCATATACTGTAGTGAACAATCCCCCGCTGCACGGGGTGATCTAACAAGACGTTTGCATCTCTAATTTCTGTGGCGACGATTCTGCTATCTTTTCTCACACTGAGTAGTACTTCACTCTTAGCAATTACAGTGGGACTAGTTGCAAAGTAAGATACTGTTCAATGGGCCAGATTCTCAGCTGGTGTAAATGAGTGTGGCTTCACTGAAATCAATTTACACTAGTCTAGGATCTGGCCCAATGTGAGTAAGTTTAGCAGAATCTGGCCCTGTAATTGTATTAATAAAAGATGCTGGAAGTCTTGTCTCTTCTATGATATATTATATACTGGAACTAAAGTGAGAGCTAGACTCACAGTGCCATGGATTTTTAAACAGCGCTTCCCATTGATTTCTCATAGAAATTCCTTTTTTAAAAGTTTAGTATAAAGGGGTTATTTTTCAACCATTGCAACTATGTGAGTTATAAAATAATACTTTATGGGTGGTTTATGTATTGATAGGTTTCTTCCTGTTGATTTCAATGGGCATTAGATCAGATTATTATAGATTGTAGAACAAACCCACACTACAGAACTGTTTTTACCTTGGGACCATTAGGTGGCGCAATAGCCCTGACTATCAAAGCATAACTGATCTCCAGGTATCTTCTTATATGCTACCTAATTAAAATGTGTACCAATCCTCCATCTGGATAACTCTCACCATGTGTTGAGCAACTGCTGCTTTATACACAATATACCTGTATGACCTCACCTGTTTTTTTGCTGGGGAAATAAGCAGGGCTTTGTGGGGCAGAACTTTGTGGGGGAAAGGAAGAAGGGTTAAAAATTGACTGTGCGCTCTGTTACATATGAAAATCAACCTTGAAAAGATCCTCTTTTTTTACAAGACTCCCAACAATAAATGAATGGAATGCATTTTTATGTTTTCCCCTTGGAAAGCAAACCAAGGATGCTGTTTGTTTTAATAGCAGTGGTGGCAGAATCAAAGGTAGCAGAGTCTGAATACCTGGCGGAGAAATTTCAAAGTTCCCCTGTGCCATGTATTCTGTTCCTACTTCTGCTCCTCCCATCCCATTTCCAAGAGTGGAACTAAAAGGTCTGAGAGCTATATAGTACCCTGCTTTCAGATAGCATTCAGTTACAGCTGTCACATGGCCCTTTTTGCAAGAGATAGGGCGCTAACTTCAGTGTCCTGGATAAATTCCAATTTGAGTAACTCCATTCAGCCTCCCTCAAGTTCCCTTACAGTTTAAATGGAGTGCAGTATTCATCTTCACTTCCTGTCCTAAACTGTTGTGTGCTCTTGCCATGTGCCCTTAAACCGCTGTCACATTTTGGCCTACAGGTGGTTGCTATTTCTATGGCAGGTAAAGGAATTCCTTAATGTGCTGCATGAAGTTCATAAAGTGTGAAATTCACCCCTGGGCAGAGAGGTATGTGCAGCCCAAGGTATGTGTGTCACGTGCCTATGCACATGTGTACTTGAGATATATTCATTGTAAAGAGGTTTTTTGATTCATTTCATAATGTATTCGTGAAAGTGATTTCTAATGAGAGCCAATAAGAAATCACCTCTTAAGTTAGATATTTATTTTATGTATGTATATAAGTGCTTACCCAAAGCTGTGGGCACCATACAAACCTTATCAAATAAATCACTCGAGATTAAAATGACTTTAAAAGGACCTCCCCACACACTGACGCAAATGGCTCTCATTCTGTTCTTCCCTCAAAATCCGGTCTCCACATCCCACCCCAGACAAAGGCACAGAAAACAGACAAGGTTTGCCGTGTGTTGTGACAGTTACCAAACCTGAGCTCTGGCAAATCAGGAAGAGAAGTGAATTCCAGACTCGAAAACAATCTGACTGAGAACAAAAGCGCCCTCCCCTTCATGGCAGGCAGATGTTAGTGAGAAAGTCGAAGCTGTTTGCAACTGCTGTCTTATCCCTTAAAGGGAGAGAGAGGTGCCAAACCATTTAGCGTGCTACAGGTCAGAACCAATACTTAAACTTCACCAAAACCTCAGTGGTGCCCTCTGCTGATTGTGGAGCACAGGTGCCACTTCCTTGTATGATGCACGAATCCTGTGGCTCCCTCTTCTAATTCTCTTGTACATAGGAATTGTCATATCCGTCCAGTTCCGTGGTCCATCTAATTCCTGTCTCTGACAGGACCCAGTACCAGGTGCTTCAGAGGGGAAGGTGCAAGAAAGCCTTTAGCAGCCACCTAGGGAATAACTTACACACAAGGAAAACTGCTTCCTAACCCCAACAGGTAGAACATGGCTTCTGTCCTGAAGTATGAGGGTTGAGATCCCTTCCAAAATGGACTCTTTTTATCTTCACACACCAAACTATAGGCACTTATATGACCCCCATTTTCATAGCATCTGAGCGCTTCCTGGTCTTCATCCTCATAACACCCCAGTGAGGTATGGAAGCACATGTCACCCAATTTTGCAAATGGGGAACTGAGGCATGAAGACAGACTAAGTGACTTACCCAAGCTCACACAGGAGACTTGTGCTGGAGCAGGGACTTGACCCCAGCTCTCAGAGTCCCAGCCTAGCACCCAAACCGCTGAACCATCCTTCCTCTCTGTAGTTTGCTCTTGTATCTCTGCATATAGACCAAAACAGACTAGGCCTGCGAGCCTGTTTCTAATGAGATAAACAGGAGTTTTGTCATTGGCAGCAATGACTGGAAATAGGGAGTGAACTCATTGGTGGAGTCGCAGCTGCAGCAGAGAACTTGGTCCCAAGGGTTTACACCATCTCTTGGTTTGGTCACAGAAAGGTGTTTCCCTGGTAGTTCTTGTTCCTATCCTCCCACTACTCACTGTACAGCACCTGACTAATGTGCATGGGTCACTTTTGTTCTGGCCTCTCACTGTAAGCGAGGCTCTTTGCCACACAATGGAAATGCCCACATTCTTTGTCACTTACGCGCCACAAGCTTTATTTGTTTTAATCAAATGCACTCTGATAATTATTAACATATTTAATTATTTTTTGCTCTGACTCACTCAGCTTGGGTGTCTAGTGATCACAAAGATTGTTTTATTACAATGACCCAAGTCTGAAGCATTTACACAGGTGAGTAATCCTCATTCCCACACACAGTTCCTGTTGATGTCTGTCTCGGGGCCTGATCTGACACTTCTTAGTCTAAGGGAGAGGAAAATCAGGCCGATGGAGACTGCTCCCATGAGTAAATGTTACTCACCAGAGTAGGGAGTTGCTGAATCAAGCTCTGTGTTGCAGCTGTCTGTGAATTATGTTGATCTAAACTTTACTATGCCTCTGATTCCTAAATGTAGGAGCCGGATTTTGTCTCGCATTCACACACACACACCTCCTGGAGGCCTCCTTACAGCTCTACTATGTGTCAATGAGTTATATGGCCTCACACTTGCAGTCAGAACACAGTGCAATTAGCGGTGTTTGTCTTAGGAAACTCATAACTCTTCACTTTCAAATGATTTATGAGGTTTTCCAGTTCTGGGCTGGCCTGTGGGCTGAGATCTTTCCCAGGCAGCCCTTCCTTTAGCAGTTCACTGTGGGGCTAGAGGGGGAAGTCAGTGAGTAGACCAGCCTCGCCATCCCTGAGGTTAAAATCTTGATGAGGGGCCAAAAGGGAAGGACATATCCATGAAGTTTTCCTCACGGTTTCCACCATATCATTTCATGAAGCAGAGACGGGCTTTTGCCCTCCTGGATCCCCTGTGAGCTGCATGGAACTTGGGGATTGGCTGGAGTCCAGACCCATCTATCTGGAGAGCTTATACCTCTGCAAGGCCTCTGCCCTTTCTCAGCAGCTACCTGGCACCATCCAGCCTTCTGTTTCCCCAGCATCCACACTCTGGGCAGGGCAGGGAGGTTTCTCTGCAGAAATGCAAGTGCAGCCCTGGACATAAAAGGGCCGTAATGCAAAGGACTCTGGGCCCCAGAGACGCTGGGCAGCACTGCAAGCAGGGAGGCTGCAGGCAAGCTCAGCTGCACCCCCACATCTGCACCCACCACCATCATCACATCTGCTAACACAGCCAGGGTTCATGCTGCTGCTCACCTTCCCTGTACCACAGGCAGGTACTGGGCTGCGGGAGTACTGGGAGTGATGGTGAGGGGAGCAAGGGGGAGATAAAGGGCTGGGAATGGAGGTGATGGAGCGCAGATGTGGCAGAGGGAGAGCAACGGGGGGTGAGGGAACAGCAAAGGGAGGGGAGATTGGAGCAGAGAGAGAAGAGGAACGAGGAAAAGCAAAAAGAGAAGAGACAAGCCTTGAAAATGCATGGGGGGGAGCAATCTTTTCTCCCTTCCCTGGGGTTTGACCTGCCAAACCGTCCTAAGCACAGCTCCCTGACCCCTACTATAACCAGCTCCTCACCAAGAGGAGAGTCTCCTTTGTATTTCTTGCTCCCCCAAATTAGGAAGGACCTACGACCATGTTTACTGTGGGACCATAAAGGCAAGCTTTGAACTGGGTCCCTAAAATCCTAAGATTCAAAGCGCTTTGCAGCCGTTACTTAATTGAGCATCATATCACGTCTGTGAGGCAGATGCATTTATCCAGTGAGGATAAATTGAGGTCTGGTACATGCGTCCACATATTTGTCTTTCACTGGTATAAGCATCCCATTATGTCGACATAGTAACACCATCTCCCCAAGCAGTGTTGAGCCATGGTTAGGTGACCAGATGTCCCAATTTTATAGGGACAGTCCCAATTTTGAAGGCTTTTTCTTATATAGGTACCTGTGTCCATAAACAGACTGCTCTGCATTGTTCCCCTTGCCTAACTCTACAGGGCAACGAAAAGCAGCCTCTTCCTCTCTTTGCTATAACCCTACCTCTTCTAGCACAAGTAAATGAATGAGAAGTCATTAGTTGTGTCCTGTTAAGCTGGGGGCACCGTCACTATAATGGGAAATAAACGTACATGCTTACCCAATTCCTCAGATTTAGATTAAGAGTGAACAGACTTTTAAAAAAATAACTGGAGTTAAAAAGCAGATCACACCTTAAAAAACCCCATTGCATTTTTAGAAATAATTCTGTATGTATCCGGTGCTGCTCTCTCTCGCTCTCCCTACACTATAGGTTTCTCTCCTCATTCTGTGTTAATGAAGTTTGGATGAAAACATGATCTTTGTTTCTTCAGGAGTTCATCTACTCCTGCTAGTAATCTGAAGTCACAATCCTAGAACATAAAAACAGCCATACTGGGTCCTTCCCCTGCATCAGGCTCATCCATGCTCGACTCTTGGGACTGACTGGACTGTGGTGGAGTTTCAAACAGGTCCTGGCTCACAATATCGCTGGACCCCCCGGTTGCATATCCCCCGTCTTCTCCTCATTCTCGCTGTTCAAGCCAGGGGCTTATGTCTTAGGCTCCTCAGAGGTCTCCACGGTGGTCTGTGGGATGGTGGTGGGGTCTGCCACAGGTGGCATGCAGCTCTTTGTAAAAGTGGCAAATTTGCAATGTGGCACCGGATTGGCTATTGGCCTCTCTGGTTTTCTGGTACACCTGTTGCAGTTTCTTCGCTTTCACATGACACTGCTGCTGGTGCCCGTTGTACCCCTTCTCCTGGGCCCCCTGTGCAATCTGCTTGTAGATGGCAACGTTTCTACGGCTGCTCTGTAGCTGTGCTACTGGCCCAGGACATCCAGTATCTCCTGTCTACTCTAAGCTGGAGCGCACCTGGAGCACGTAGCCAGCATGGTCAGCTGGGCAGTCGTACCCAAGAGAGAGCTGGGTGTGCTCACCAAGTTGGACAATCAGGGAAAGGCATTTCAAAAATGTGCTGTGCTTGCAAGGGGAGGGCGGCCTCCCCATCTACATGACCCCAGGGCAGTGGCATTCACAATTGTGACCAGAGCAGTCAGTGTTGTGCATTGTGGGACAGCTGCTGGAGGACTGTTCGGGTTGACATAGGGTAATGCAGAGGATGACCAGACAGCAAGTGTGAAAAATCGGGACAGGAGGTGGGGATTTTGAAAAAAGGAGTGAAAATTAGGGGATCTAGATGACATTATGGGATGGAGACAGTTGCACGCTGGGAAGTTGACTCCTTGCTCTCAGCCACCCCTGTGTGACTTGTTTCTGCCCCACCATGCATTGTTAATACTTCCCAAAAGACAGTGCGCTGGACAATTGCACACTGGGATATCTACCCACGATACACCGATACAAGCATTCCTGGTGACTCTGTGCACTGCCGACACGTGGAACCAAGTATGCACGCGCACAAGCGATACGCTAACTGGGGCCGCTTTATGCCGATAGAACTTGCATCAACCAAAGTTTGAAGTGTAGACATGGCCTAAGGCACAGAACAACTCACTCAAAGTCACACAGGGAGTCTGAGGCAGAACTGGGAATTGAACCTCAGCTCTCCAGACACCCAGGGGGAATTTTCTCACTGACTGCAGTGCTGCTAGGATTTCACCCCTAATCTTGTGCCTTCACTACAAAAGCAGAGGCTGCATGTCTAACTACTGGCTGTTACATGGGGCTCAGAAAGTCAGAGGGAGGCTCTTTTCTCTGTCCTACCTACCCCATTTCATGCTCACATAAGGACTGTCCAGAATCTAGACATATCTATATATATATGGGCCCAACTCTGCAAACTTTTATTCACACACACAGTCCCACTGAAATCAGTTGGACCACTCACATGAGAAAGGGTTTGTGGGATCAGGTCCTAAGTTTGCAAAGTGCTGTGGAATCTATCAGACCGAACAAAGCTGTTATGCATGTAAGGGATTGTTTTAACAGTAATACGGCAAATTAACACAACCTGGCCCCATGACAACTAAGGCTGCTTAAGAGCTTCATTGTCTGTGCGGCAGGTATTCAGGCAAAGCAACTTCATGTTATAAAAAGCCAGTCAGCTGCGAACCAGCTGAGCGGAGAACAGCAGAGAGGCTAACAGAGGGAGTTTGCCTGGGAGCTCACCCGGGGAGAGCCCACTGAGGCTTACATCTTGCCGGCTTCTCTGAGTAGTTACTACAACTCCAGAGGAAGCTTGTAGAAGGAAGGTAATATGGATGGGGAGCGTTCGGCTGTTGTGACTTGCACTGAATGTGCCATGTTTGTCTTTCTTCCACAGGACAGAAGCGACTTTGTCTGTACAAAGTGCAAGCTGGTCTCCATATTGGAAGAGAAGGTTCAAGGTCTCTTACCCTGCGTTGGGTAAGAGAAACTGAAGATTTCCTGGACAGACGTCAGGATATGCTTCTACGGGCACAACATTCTGAAGAATCAGAGCAGGCTGCGCAGTGGGGACAGAAGGACGGTGAAGAAATTTGGCAGCATGTGACCTCCAGAAGAAGAAAGGGGACCGTCCATGTACCAGCTACGCAGATACAGGTAAGCAACCGTTTTCATGTTCTCTCCACAGGTACTAATGCGGAGAGTGGACTAGATGATACATCTGAGGGAAGGGAACAGAAGGAGACTCCACCGATTGGAAGGCCTGGGATGCATTGTCCTAGGGATGGGGGTTCCACGACCACTGCTCCCAAGACGAGGAGGCAGGTGGTGGTGGTTGGGGACTCTCTCCTTAGGGGGACTGAGTCATCTATCTGCCCCCCTGACCGGGAAAACTGAGAAGTCTGCTGCTTGCCAGGAGCTAGGATTCATGATGTGATGGAGAGACTGCCGAGACTGATCAAGCCCTCGGATCGCTACCCCTTCCTGCTTCTCCACATGGGCACCAATGATACTGCCAAGAATGACCTTGAGCGGATCACTGCAGACTACGTGGCTCTGGGAAGAAGGATAAAGGCGTTTGAGGCGCAAGTGGTGTTCTCGTCCATTCTCCCTGTGGAAGGAAAAGGCCCGGGTAGAGACCGTCTTATCGTAGAAGTCAATTAATGGCTACTCAGGTGATGTCGAAGAGAAGACTTTGGATTCTTTGACCACGGGATGGTGTTCCAAGAAGGAGGAGTGCTAGGCAGAGATGGGCTCCACCTAACGAAGAGAGGGAAGAGCATCTTTGCAAGCAGGCTGGCTAACCTAGTGAGGAGGACTTTAAACTAGGCTCACTGGGGGAAGGAGACCAAAGCCCTGAGGTAAGTGAGGACATGGGATACCGGGGGGAAGCATGAGCAGGAGAGCACGAAAGGGGAGGGCTCCTGCCTCATACTGAGAAAGCGGGACAAACAGCAAGTTATCTCAAGTGCCTATACACAAATGCAAGAAGCCTGGGAAACAAACAGGGAGAACTGGAAGTCCTGGCACAGTCAAGGAATTATGATGTGATTGGAATAACAGAGACTTGGTGGGGTAACTCACATGACTGGAGTACTGTCATGGATGGATATAAACTGTTCAGGAAGGACAGGCAGGGCAGAAAAGGTGGGGGAGTTGCACTGTATGTAAGGGAGCAGTATGACTGCTCAGAGCTCCAGTATGAAACTGCAGAGAAACCTGAGAGTCTATGGATTAAGTTTAGAAGTGTGAGCAGCAAGGGTGATGTCGTGGTGGGAGTCTGCTATTGACCACCGGACCAGGGGGATGAGGTGGATGAGGCTTTCTTCTGGCAACTAACGGAAGTTACTAGATCGCAGGCCCTGGTTCTCATGGGAGACTTCAATCACCCTGATATCTGCTGGGAGAGGAATACAGCGGTGCACAGACAATCCAGGAAGCTTTTGGAAAGGGTAGGGGACAATTTCCTGGTGCAAGTGCTGGAGGAACCAACTAGGGGCAGAGCTCTTCTTGACCTGCTGCTCACAAACCGGGAAGAATGAGCAGGGGAAGCAAAAGTGGATGGGAACCTGGGAGGCAGTGACCATGAGATGGTGGAGTTCAGGATCCTGACACAGGGAAGAAAGGAGAGCAGCAGAATACGGACCCTGGACTTCAGAAAAGCAGACTTTGACTCCCTCAGGGAACTGATGGGCACGATCCCCTGGGAGAATAACATGAGGAGGAAAGGAGTCCAGGAGAGCTGGCTGTATTTTAAAGAATCCTTATTGAGGTTACAGGGAGAAACCATCCCGATGTGTAGAAAGAATAGTAAATATGGCAGGCTATCAACTCGGCTTAAGAGTGAAATCCTTGCTGATCTTAAACACAAAAAAGAAGCTTACAAGAAGTGGAAGCTTGGACAAATGACCAGGGAAGAGTATAAAAATATTGCTCAGGCATGCAGGAGTGAAATCATGAAGGTCAAATCACACTTGGAGTTGCAGCTAGCAAGAGATGTTAAGAGTAACAAGAAGGGTTTCTTCAGGTATGTTAGCAACAAGAAGAAAGTCAAGGAAAGTGTGGGCCCCTACTGAATGAGGGAAGCAACCTTGTGACAGAGGATGTGGAAAAAGCTAATGTACTCAATGCTTTTTTTGCCTCTGTCTTCACAAACAAGGTCAGCTCCCAGACTACTGCACTGGGCAGCACAGCATGGGGAGGAGGCGACCAGCCCTCTGTGAAGAAAGAAGTGGTTTGGGACTATTTAGAAAAGCTGGACGAGCACAAGTCCATGGGGCCGGATGCGCTGCATCCGAGAGTGCTAAAGGAGTTGGCGGATGTGATTGCAGAGCCATTGGCCATTATCTTTGAAAACTCCTGGCAATCGGGGGAGGTCCTGGATGACTGGAAAAAGGCTAATGTAGTGCCCATCTTTAAAAAAGGGAAGAAGGAGGATCCTGGGAACTACAGGCCAGTCAGCCTCACCTCAGTCCCTGGAAAAATCATGGAGCAGTTCCTCCAGGAATCAATTCTGAAGCACTTAGAGGAGAGGAAAGTGATCAGGAACAGTCAGCATGGATTCACCAAGGGCAAGTCATGCATGACTATCTTAATTGCCTTCTATGACGAGATAACTGGCTCTGTGGATGAGGGGAAAGCAGTGGACGTGTTGTTCCTTAACTTTAGCAAAGCTTTTGATACAGTCTCCCACAGTATTCTTGCCAGCAAGTTAAAGAAGTTTGGGCTGGATGAATGAACAATAAGGTGGATAGAAAGTTGGCTAGATTGTCGGGCTCAATGGGTGCTGATCAATGGCTCCATGTCTAGTTGGCAGCCGGTATCAAGTGGAGCGCCCCAAGGGTCGGTCCTCGGGTCGGTTTTGTTCAATATCTTCATAAATGATCTGGAGGGTGGTGTGGATTGCACCCTCAGCAAGTTTGCAGATGACACTAAACTGGGAGGAGTGGTAGATACGCTGGAGGGTAGAGATAGGATACAGAGGGCCCTAGACAAATTAGAGGATTGGGCCAAAAGAAATCTGATGAGGTTCAACAAGGACAAATGCAGAGTCCTGCACTTAGGATGGAAGAATCCCATGCACTGCTACAGACTAGGGACCGAATGGCTAGGCAGCAGTTCTGCAGAAAAGGATGTAGGGGTTACAGTGGATGAGAAGCTGGATATGAGTCAACAGTGTGCCCTTGTTGCCAAGAAGGCCAATGGCATTTTGGGCTGTTTAAGTAGGGGCATTGCCAGCAGATCAAGGGATGTGATCGTTCCCCTCTATTCGACATTGGTGAGGCCTCATCTGGAGTACTGTGTCTAGTTTTGGGCCCCACACTACAAGAAGGATGTGGAAAAATTGGAAAACATCCAGCGGAGGGCAACAAAAATGATTAGGGGACTGGGACACATGACTTATGAGGAGAGGCTGAGGGAACTGGGATTGTTTAATCTGTGGAAGAGAAGAATGAGGGGGGATTTGATAGCTGCTTTCAACTACCTGAGAGGTGGTTCCAGAGAGGATGGTTCTAGACTATTCTCAGTGGTAGAAGAGGACAGGACAAGGAGTAATGGTCTCAAGTTGCAGTGGGGGAGGTTTAGGTTGGATATTAGGAAAATCTTTTTCACGAGGAGGGTGGTGAAGCACTGGAATGGGTTACTTAGGGAGGTGGTGGAATCTCCTTCCTTAGAAGTTTTTAAGGTCAGGCTTGACAAAGCCCTGGCTGGAATGATTTAGTTGTGGATTGGTCCTGCTTTGAGCAGGGGGTTGGACTAGATGACCTCCTGAGGTCCCTTCCAACCCTGATATTCTGTGATTCTATGATTCTATGTATGGGACCTTACAGGTACACGTTCTAGAAGGAGGATGGTCTTGGGGTAAAACTTAGGAGATTTAGGTTCAAACCTTCAGTCTCCTACAGCCTCCCTGCATGACCTTGGGTAAATCACGTAGGCTGAGACTCTCAAAGCTGACTTGAAGATCTGGTCCTAAATCCTTAAGGTACTTAGGTGCCTAACTCCCTCTCAGTTCAATATCTAACGATCTTTGAGCATCTGGGCATTAGTCACACAGCTCCTATTAAAATCCCCTAGACACCTTTGAAAATCTCAAACTTATTATCTCTGTGCCTTGGTTTCCCATCTAGTAGAGCAGTGGCATGGAACTCAAGAACCTGCATTCTGCTCACAGCTTGGCTGCTGGGTGATACAAGGAAAGTCGGCTCACCTCTCTGTGCTTCGGTTTCCTCATCTGTGAAATGGGGATAATGATACTGACCTACTTTGCAAAGCGCTCTGAGATCTACTGAAGAAAAGCGTATAGAGGTTCTAGGTCTTATTCAGCACACACTCTAATTTACCATTTATAAATGAGTATTAATGTAGTCCTGTTCCTGCTTCTTTTGAATTTATTTAATGGGGAAATTCCCATTCACTTCACTGGAGAAGAACTGGGCCCTCAAACAATACATGGAGGGGGAAAGAATGAAATAAATGAGAGAGGTAAGAGGGAGGCTGGTGGTTAATTCCTCAGCCAGGTTATATGTTTGCACAGCATCTAGCACAATGGGGTTCAGGCCCATAGTCCAAATGCTAAAATTAAAGGTGATATATTTCTATTTTAGTTCTTTAGCTGTGTGATACTGCATGTTTTTATAGGGCCAGCACCTATGCTTTTTTCTCAGGCAAAGTCCCATTAAAATATCTGGACAGAGCTCTTCCTCTCGGGGGCCTGTTCAGCTGCCCTGCCTCTGTGGCTCAGAGGAGATCTCCCTTGGAGTTGTGGACCACATGCTTGCAAAATCCATTCTGCCCTCTCTCCCCCCTTTTCATTCCCTCTCTAACTTCTTGACTAGTGAAGTAGCCCTTCATCATCATGATGCAGTTGTGAAAAAAACGAATCTTCTGGGGTGTATTAACAGGAGTGTTGTAGGTAAGATACAGGAGGTAATTGTGCCACTCGGTTCGGCTCTGGTGAGGCCTCAGCTGGAGTACCGTGCTCAGTTCTGGGCACCAAACTTTAGGTAAGATGTGGACAAATTGGAGAAAGTCCAGATGGTAGCAACAACAATGATAAAAGTTTTAGAAAACCTGACCTATGAGGAAAGGTTAAAAAAACTTGGGATGTTTAGCCTTGAGAAAGGAAGATTGGGGTGGGAGGGTTCATAACGGCCTTCAGATCTGTTATGGGCTCTTAGAAAGAGGATGGGGGTTAATTGTTCTCCATGTCCACTGAAGTTAGGACTAAACTGGGAGGAGTGGTAGATACACTGGAGGGCAGGGATAGGATACAGAGGGACCTAGACAAATTGGAGGATTGGGCCAAAAGAAATCTGATGAGGTTCAATAAGGATAAGTGCAGGGTCCTGCACTTAGGACAGAAGAACCCAATGCACCGCTACAGACTAGGGACCGAATGGCTAGGCAGCAGTTCTGTGGAAAAGGACCTAGGGGTGACAGTGGACAAGAAGCTGGATATGAGTCAGCAGTGTGCCCTTGTTGCCAAGAAGGCCAATGGCATTTTGGGATGTATAAGTAGGGGCATAGCGAGCAGATCGAGGGACGTGATCGTCCCCCTCTATTCGACATTGGTGAGGCCTCATCTGGAGTACTGTGTCTAGTTTTGGGCCCCACACTACAAGAAGGATGTGGATAAATTGGAGAGAGTCCAGCAAAGGGCAACAAAAATGATTAGGGGTCTGGAACACATGACTTATGAGGAGAGGCTGAGGGAACTGGGATTGTTTAGTCTGCGGAAGAGAAGAATGAGGGGGGATTTGATAGCTGCTTTCAACTACCTGAGAGGTGGTTCCAGAGAGGATGGTTCTAGACTATTCTCAGTGGTGGAAGAGGACAGGACAAGGAGTAATGGTCTCAAGTTGCAGTGGGGGAGGTTCAGGTTGGATATTAGGAAAAACTTTTTCACTAGGAGGGTGGTGAAACACTGGAATGCGTTGCCTAGGGAGGTGGTGGAATCTCCTTCCTTAGAAGTTTTTAAGGTCAGGCTTGACAAAGCCCTGGCTGGGATGATTTAATTGGGTATGGGTCCTGCTTTTGAGCAGGGGGTTGGACTAGATGACCTCCTGAGGTCCCTTCCAACCCTGATATTCTATGATTCTATGATTCTAAGTAGTAATGGGCTTAATCTGCAGCAAGGAGAATTTAGGTTAGATATTAGAAAAAAACTTTCTAACTATAAGGGTAGTTAAGGTCTGGACTAGGCTTCCAAGGGAAGTTCTACAATCCCCACCACTGGAGGTTTTTAAGAACAGATTGGACAAACACCTGTCAGGGACAGTCTAGGTTTATTTGGTTCTGCCTCAGTGAGCTGGACTCAATGACCTCTTGAGGTTCCGTCCAGCCCTGCGTTTCTGTGATTCTTTGACAATGGCGTAAGGACAGAATAAGAACCGAGCAATAGCTTTGGGATTTGTTCCTTTAACTACATTTGAGCTGTGTGGTTCTTGCCCACTGTGTTCTGCGTATCAGTGAGTGTGCACGTGCTCAGCTGTACACCTCCATGAAACGTTATGCCTCCCAGGACAGCCTTCTAATTGGGTTCAGTGCCCTTCGAGAGTTCTCTTAGCCTAATGCTATAGTTTATAATAAAGGAGCAGATGGAGTGGGGAAGCCTTGCTGAGCTGGAATATTATATATACAATTTGCCCTAAGTGAAACAGAAAACAAAGCAGGCTGACTTGTAGAAGTATTTTTACAGAGACAGGCGCCAGGGAAAGAGGATAGGAGAAATAATAAGTGCTTTGCACACGAGAGCACCTTTCCTCTGAGACTCTCAAAGCACTTTGTGTTAATTAACCCTCACCACACCCCTGAGAGGGAGGCAACTATTTCCCTTGCTTTACAGATGTGGAAACAGTGGTACAGAGATGTTAAGGGCATGTCCACATTCATACTGATGTTGGCGGAAGCCAAATTGGGACCTAAACGACATGCTCAGGATCACGCAGCCTAGCTGAGACCAGGAGTCTTAAAACTCCCAGAGATGTCTCCCCATCACCCCCCAATCACTACTCTACCCATAGGGGTGTCACCCCATCTGCTCTCATTGCTGCCCCGAAGTGTGTCAGTCATCCCATTCTCCATTCATTGCTGCTTGCTAGGGGTGCTCCCCCTGCTGACCCTAAGGGATGTCTCCTTGCCCATTCTCCCTACTCCCTCAGGGAGTCCCCCGCCTTTCCCCATGCACCTCTTCCCCCAATACTAGTGTTCTTCCACCCATTCCTCATTACTCCACTCCCACCCTGTAGTGGGGCAGCTGCCCCACTCCTGGAGAACAGGGGTTAAAAGCAGCCAAGCTAGGCTGATTGGGGAAGCAGCCACAGCTGTGGCCAGCTCAATTAGTGCCTAGCTGGCCCTGATAAGAGGGCTGTGGGCCAGAGGAATTTCACTCTAGCCCTGGAGTGGGAAGGGCTAGCTGCCTGGGAGCAAGGTACCTGAACCAGAGCAGTGCTGGGGAAGGGCAAAGGGAGCTGGGGAGCTGCAGTCTGGTAAACCCCCAGGCTGCAGGCCTTGTTGAAGGTCAAAAGGTACTGGGGTTGCAGAGGGGCAGCTCGAGGATAGGTAAAGGCAGCAGGTCCTAAACCCTTGCCAATGATGAGTGGCCTTTACAGACTGCAGTCTGCCCCAGTGAGTGGGGGCTAGATGACTGGCAGTAGCCACTGAGGCAAGTTGGGGGTTCCCCTGGGTGGGGAGACCCAGAGTGTGGGGGTACTGCTGGGGCAGAACCCCAAAGTAAAGGGGTACTGGGGTCTGGGAGGGACACAGGGCCAGTGCCCGGTGAGACACCGGCCTGCAGAGGGCACTCTGTAAGCTGGAAAAGAGCTAATTCCCAGATGATCAGCAGGAGGCGTCACACTGGTGAGTTGTTGCTTTGCTACACACACCCCAGTCTCCTGCTCTAACCATTGGACAATATTGTTTCATTAAAAGACAGGGCAGGGAGAAAAATGTGCCACTAAATTAAGACCATCTTAAGCCATGAAAAACCACAAAATGTGTGTCTTCAGTTACAGCAACGGCAGGCCTCTTTAGGGACTTTCCCTTTGAAAGCAGAAGAGACCAGTGGTTCTCAAAGCTGGTCTGCAGCTTGTTCAGGGAAAGGCCTTGACGCGCCGGGCCGGTTTGGTTTGCCTGCCACGTCCCTTGGCCCACGCCGCTTCCCGTAGCCCCCATTGGCCTGGAACGGCGAACCGTGGCCAGTGGGAGCCGTGATCAGCCAAACCTGCGGACGCGGCAGGTAAACAAACCAGTCCGGCCCGCCGGGGCTTTCCCTGGACAAGTGGCAGACCGGCTTTGAGAACCACTGGAATAGACTCTAACTGGGTGGGGAAAAATCGAGTCTGTTCAGCCTGTAATGAGCAACTACCTCACTATTTTTTTTTTTTAATAGTGTGGCATTTAAGTAAGCGTTTGATTGCAAAGCTATGCACGATGATTCACTTCCCTCTGCCAAGGAACAAAGCTGAGACACGGCAGGTAATGTTCAAGCCAAAAAGTCTGTGCATTTCCCTCTATACAAGTGAGTTTTGGCACAGTAGCTACTTCACACCCAATTAATTACTTCAGCGCTGGATTATCCTTGCAGGCTCCCAGAGGAAGTGATATTAGGACCCAATTAAATTAATTTACATTTACTTTGAAAGCAATTTTCCTTTGGTAAAATTTGAGCTATAATTTGACAGAGTCAATGCCAGCATATTGTTTTTGTCTGTCGGAGATGTAGCCTGAAGTGAGACCAACAAATCCCAAGATGTAAACGCAAGGATCTCTCTCATTGGGTGAAAACTCCAAGAAGGACAGAGTTCAGAAAAAGTGTTTATTCCTGTGCCCTTTCCTGCAAACTAATAAGAACATACTGTGAAATGCCCAGGGAGGTTTTTGTGCAAGAGGTTTTTGTGCAAGTGTTTGCCAACATAACATGATCCAAATTAAATAAATGTTTGGGAGTGATCAGGAATATGACGAAACCTTGCCTATATTAGGATTTCAGGCACAGTGATTTTGTTCTGGTGCAAATCCCTGCTGGACATATTGTTTACACTACTGCCAAAAGTGCTGCACTGGCTTAAATTGTGTCTATATTAGAGATTTGCACAGTGCAGCTACGTAAGTGTCTGAAATCCCAGGGCAGAAAAGGCAATTGCTTTAATAATTCTCCCTATCCCCCTGTGACCTTTTAGGTAGAAGCTGCACTATAGCAGGGGAGAAGAATGGGCTAGGGCAGGCTCTGTGTTACTTACAAGGGGCATCTCTGTGGCAGAGGGCAGGATCGGTTGGCTGCTCCTCTGAAAAGGGACAACATCACCCCCTGTTAATGCAGGCTGCAGACCACAGCAGGAGCATTAGTCAGCTGGCCACACCCTTTCACTGCCAGCCAATGCCCCTTTTGAGTGTGAGAGCTTTAGTGCTGAGTTAGCATCCCTGCAGCCAGGCAAGGAGAGTGACTCCCTTCCCCCTGCACTTGTGCATCTGTGCAGCACAGGTGGGATTTGGCCAGGAGTAATTTACACCTTTTGGGCCCCAGCCCCTGCCACAAACACCATGCAGGGTGAAAAACTGATTCATAGATTTTTTTTTTTTTAAGGCCAGAAGGGACCATGAGAGCATCTAGTCTGACCTGCATAACACATGCCATTGCCGATAAACTGCCACGACATCTGGCTAGGGGTAGTACCGCCCAGTTCTCCAAAAAGAAGGAGCTCTCCTATGCCAAACTCAAGCAGTGCCGCTCCTTCAGTGTTCAGGTAGCTCCTTTCTTTTCTCTTCTGTCTTCATTTTTGCTCTTTCGGGGGCCAGTCGCTAAAGAACTAAAATACTGCCAGAAAGCCCAGTTCTGCAAAACTACCCTTCCCAATTTTCCAGACATCAGAGGGCTGAATGATTCAGATCAGCTTTGCACACGTGTCCCCCATGAATCTGAGTTCTCTGCCTCCTGAGCACCACCCTTGGCTACTAGCACTATGGAGCCCAACCAGAGCCTTCTACTGTTGCAGTGATTCTTTCTCCTGGAGGGCTAGAGTGTGGTTTTACACTCTAAGCAGGGATGGTATGTGGTTGTACTGCCCTGGCAGCTGACTAGGAACCATATTGTGGGCTGTATTCTCAGCAGGTGTAACTTGATGTAGCTCCAGTCTAGTCAATAGGGTCATGAACTCTATAGAAGTCAATAGAGCTATACAAGTCCTCGATGAGGGTGCTTGGCCCTGTGTCTTAAAAAGTCACAGTCTGGTTCCCCCTCTGCTCCAGGAGGGGAAGTAATATGCACCAACCCATACCTGGCATAGAATACTTCACCATATGTGCTGGTCCAGCTCTGCTGGCTGGTGCACTTGCCAGGGAGGGGAGGCAGGGAGTTAAGGCTTCATCCACGCCCATCCATTCCCCACCAACTTGCAAGGGAGGGGGAGCAGCAGTCCCACTGAAGCTGCTCTTCCCTCCCCACACCAGCGATCCACATTGCCCACACAATAGCAATATGGGTGTATTATGTCCCCTTACTCCCTTGCGTTGGAGTGGAAGGAGACACTGTTGCCTTTCTAAACAGGAGGAAAGCTCTAGCACTCCTCTGGAGCTGTGGAAAATTGCTCCTTCCACCACCATTGCTTTTCCTAGCCCAGTGGCATGCCTGTAGCTTACCAGTGCAGCATTCCTAATAACTCTTTCACCTCTGGATGGTGATTTATAACTTCTGGAACAAAGGTTAAACCCTCTTCCTCTCCTTGTTAGTGCTGTCTCACACGCTTTCCACAGATCTTTGACATTTCAGTCATAGCCCCATAACATTCTGTTTTCCCTTCATCTCGGGTCTCCTATGCATAAAGGCTGGGGGATTTGTGGGTGTCTAATCTTAGCCTATATACAAACTGGAGGTTACCACCCGGAAGCGGGAGATCACTTCGACTGACAGGGATCTGAAAAGAAGCATCCACTGGACAAAATATCTACTCAGAGTACCTGTTTGCATGTCAGCAATGTAATAAAATAAGCATATCATTAGGTGCTGGCCAGGACTCTTTTCTGTGGAATACTTGCTATTAGGGCCACAGCTGGAAGTTAACCAGGCAGCACTGATAGGTCAACAACTTTGCATACAAGTTGCCTCCACCCTGGTAACTACTACCTATTGCCAATATTATCTCGTTCTTCCCTTGTTCGCTCCTGTCTGTCTGTGTCCATGTGATAGCTCTCGCATTATATATTTAGATTGTAAGCTCATTGGAGTGGGAACCTTCTTTTTGGTCTGTGTTTGTACAGCGCCTAGCACAATGAGGTCTTGGTCCACGCCTAGGGCTCCTAGGCTAACAATAATAATCTACTGAAAAAAAGAGACCTCTCATGGCTGAGCAGAGGGCACACAAAGATGGTTTCTTTGTAGATCTCCTTTCAGACCCTTTCTAATATTTTCAGTGTTTAAAAGAATGACTTTTTGTGATGTTTAGTCATCGCTTTACTTCTTGGTGCCACTGCAGAATAACTGCGCACTACAGGCCTGATCCAAAGCCCATGGAAGTCAATTGAAAGATTCCCACGGACTTCAGTGGGCTTTCAATCAAGCCCTGAGCCATTGTTGTACTTGGCTTATATTTCTACCAGATGCAGTTTTTCCTGTTTTAAAGAGGAACTTCAAAACGACAATGAAAGCTGAGGTAAGCAGAGGTTTAGCGGCTGAATAATCCCTGAAACAGGCTGTGGGGGCCTTAAAAACAGAAATAAGTCTGAACTAATATTAACATTCCGCTTTCCCCCTCTATGAAAGCCTGAAGGTTCCCTGGAATGCATCTTCCGTGTTACGTTATTATTTGTTAGAGCTAGATTGGTCCCAAGGGCACAGCCCATCGAAGAGGCGGTGCCTAGCTGGGCTGCCCCAAGGAAGACATTATAGCTCAGGGCGCCTCAATTTCCCCACCTTGCTCCCAAGTGGTAATAATGTATTGTAGCCGTTAATAAATTATGATGCCACTCTCCGTGCTAGCTCAGCTGGATAATGGGGGTAGAGCAAATACTCTGTCTATCCCCCCTCCCTGCTCACCTGCTCCGAGGAGAGAGTAACAGACAAGCAGCGATGCTTTCTCTTGTGACCCCCAAGCCCGGGATGTAACGGGGGTTGATGTGCAGCCCAAGTCACAATCTAGGGCTATATAGTGCGAGCAGAGCACGTGGCACTCCTTCAGTCTGCGTCACTGCACAGAGCTGCAGTCTCATTGCCCCGGTGCTATCCCTGATGTCGCAGAATGAGGCATTTCTGGGATATGGTCAGAGACTTATGATGATTTCACACTCCCATCACCGTATCATCTTCCACACTACCCTCTGTGTGTAGTGCACCTTCCCTACTGAGAGGTTTCAGAGTAACAGCCGTGTTAGTCTGTATTCGCAAAAAGAAAAGGAGTACTTGTGGCACCTTAGAGACTAATCAAATAAATTGGTTAGTCTCTAAGGTGCCACAAGTACTCCTTTTCTTCTTCCCTACTGAGGTGTGTCAAGCACCTCTGTTTCCTTCAAATCCCTCCTTAAAACTCACTCCTGTCTTGCTACCCTTCATAATATCCGCTAATGCACCAAATGATATTTAAACCTTTAACTGAACCACCAAGATGTGCACAGGCTTGAACTGAATATCGGCATGTTTTTATTGTTATAACTCTTCCCCTTCCTTCCTCCATCCCGTCCCCAGTGTGTGTCATTTGCGCTCGCTGCGTCATGTATAAAATGAGATTGTCAGCTGGTTGGGGCAGGAGACAGGTCTGTTTATTTCTAAAGCACCTAGTACATACAGACTAACACGGCTATCACTCTGAAACCTGTAGTACATGTCTGACAGTTACCCAGTGGAGAGGGTGAAGAGAAGAGCCACAAAAGTGATCCGAGGGTTGGAAAAAAAAAAGGCCTTACAGTGGAGTTCGATTTGTTTAGCTTACCAAAAAGATCAAGAGATGACTTGATTAAAGCATGTAAGTTCTTTCACAGGGTACCAAAGGACCCTTTAATCTAGCGAAGAAAGGCACAAGAACCAATGATTGGATGCTAAAGCCAGATAAATTCATATTAGAAATAAGGCAAATTTTAACAGTGATTAATTATTGGAACAAACTGCCAAAGGAAGTGGGGGATTCTCCATCTCTTGATGTCCTCCCATCGACACTGGACACTTTTCTGGAAGATATGCTTTAGCCAGACACAAGTTACTGGGCTCAATGCAGGAGTAATGATGAAATTCTACGGCTTGTGTGATGCAGAGGATTTAATGGTCCCTTCTGGCCTTAAAAATCTATGGAAAAATAACTAATGATAATGACTATATTTTAATTACATTAAAACTGATTTCTATGCTGGATGCACCATGAAGCCAGGCTTTACTGATCCTCAGATTTGTGAAATGTGAGAGGCTTTCAGCATAAAAATCTGGGCTCAACTCAGTTTTCACTGTAGCTTGGCAGCTCACCCTTTAAAAATAAGAGCTCAGGTGGTATCCACAATCCACATCATCTGAGCCAGTTAGGATTCAATTAAGAGCATTTCTTGCTTCGTTCTAGGAGTTAGTAACTGTCAAGGTTTTACCTTGCGGTTCCTGGGTTAAACCTTTCTGTCTCTGTGTCATGCTGTGTGGAATAGTTCTGCTCTTTGAAAGAATCCACCCCTCCTTCTTTCACCCCTTACCTTCCCACAGACTTAAGAGTAGGTTGTTTTTCGGTATGTGGTAGTAACAATTTGTCAGGATGCCAAGTTCAAAGTCTGTAACCCACTGCCAGTTTGGAGCCCAAGAGCAAGGTCACAACTAATCGCAGACTTCTGATGTTCCAGTCACATCCGCCATCACTAGATCATAAGAGGAGATGGAAGGGCGTATTTTGAAAGGTTTTATATTTCAGGTGAGGTACACAAAAGTTTTGGCCAGATGGAAAAAATCAAGAGGCGAGCTAGGGTAGTGTGGAGCATATTAAGGAAGATGAAAGACATAATGTAAAGCAATCTCCCCCTTATCCTATAAAGGGAGGTCAACAACCAGTATATCCTTCCAGTCATGGCATATGGCACAGTCACCAGAAAGTCCGGCAGAAATTAGGCATTCCCCCAGAGAGGGAAAGATAAGTAATTTAAGAAGAAGAAAGTGAATGGGTATAGTTTTACTGTTAAATAATATTACCTGGATACCTTACAACTTTTATTGTCACATGGGAGTGGGATTTCATGGGAATGAGAGTTAGGTACCTAACCTGCTTTGGTGCTTTCAAAAATCCCACTATCTGCATCTTTAGGTGCCTAAATACCTTGGAAAATCTGGCCCTACTGTCACTGTTCTCAACAGTGCTTAGCATCCAACAATCTGCTGAGCTCTTCTGAAAGTCTGACCCTAAGTAAATAACTACTGATAGATGATTCGTTCTGCCCTAAATAATTGGTGTTCATGGACAGAACTTTTCATTCATTGGTCTCAAACGCCCTTCCAAAGGGACATCTAATATTCTTCGTCCCCTTTGATGGGTGTAGGCTAAGTGGCTCGTCTACAGTTACACAAGAAATCTGTAACACATCTGAGAACAGAACCCAGATTTCCTCACTCCCAGTTTGGTGCCTTAAATGAGATCAAAAAGAGCTCACGTTCCCAACAGAGCAAACTTCTCCTCCTCCTTCCACTACAGAAGCCTTTCTTCAAATTCTCATCCAGACTGGGGAAAAAGATGAGCCCTGGAGGTCCCAGAATCCAGGCTCTGGCAGACAAAGAGGGAAGTGAATTCTAGATCAAAGCCCCTTCACTGAGAGGACCCTGCCTATCCCACTTATATGAGGGGATTTGTTAGCGCTTATTATACTCCACCTCAGCTGATCACATGTCTGTTGTATCACCCAAGGAGATCTCTGAGACAGACCCAAACCATTTAGGGTGAAGTTCACCCAGGTGCGGACACCCAGCATAGGCCTATGCACCAGTGAATCCTGTCTTTGAGGGGCCGGATTGGAATGGTGTCGGCACAAGGGTTAGGGTCGTCCAGTTGAAAAGGGACCCTGGCAGCTCTGGTTGGCACTGCTGACTGGGCCGTTAAAAGGCCGACTGGCAGACCAGTGGGGGCCTGGGACTAGGGCAGGCTCCCTACCTGACCTGGCTCTGCGCTGCCGCAGGAAGCGGACGCCAGGTCCCTGTGGCCCCCAGGTGCTCTGGTGGCCAGGGACCAGGAGGCTCCGTGCACTGCCCCTGCCCTGAGCTCCAGCTTCGACGCTCCCATTGGCTGAGAACTGCGACGAGTGGGACCTTCGGCGGCAGTGCCTGTGGGCACAAAGGCGGCACCCACCGCACAGAGCGACCGCAGGGACCTGGCAGCCACTTCCTCGGAGCTGCGGTACGGGCCGCTGAGACCCCACACCCCTGCCCCAGCCTGGAGCCCCCTCCTGTGCCCCAAACCCCTCATCACTGGCCCCACTCCCAGCTGGAGCCCTCACCCCCACACACCCCAACCCCCTGGCCAAGCCTGGAGCCCCTTCCCGCACTCCAAACCCCTCAGCCCCAGCCCGCAGCTCCCTCCTGCACCCTAAATGCCTCATCCCTGGCCCCACCCCAGAGCCTGCACCCCTAGCCCAGGGCCCTCACCCCCCTGCACACACATGCCAACCCAGGCCCACGGAGGGGGGGCAGCAAAGGGGGCAATTGCCCAGGGGCCTGGGTGATTTAAAAGGTCCTGGGGGCTCCTGGCCGCTGCTGCCACTGGCAGGGAAGCGGGGCTAAGGCAGGCTTCCTGCCCACCCTGACTCCGCACCACTCCCAGAAGCGGCCAGCATGTCCCGTCCCTGCCCCTGCCCTGACTCCACAGCTCCCATTGGCTGGGAACTACAGCCAACGGGAGCTGCGGGGGCGGTGTCTGCAGGCAGGGGCAGTGCGCGGAGACTCCTTGGGCCCCCCACCTCAGAGCCGCTGCCAGAGGGATGTGCCAGTCACTTTCGGGAGCCACCCAAGGTAAGTGCCGCCCTCCTCACCCCCGCCCGCACCCCTCACCCTAACTCCCTCCCAGACCTGCACTGCTGCCCCTCCTGTACCCAAACTCCCTCTCAGAGCCCACACCTCGCGCCACCCGCACCCCAACCCCCCCATGCCTCAGCCTAGTGAAAGTGAGTGAGGGTGGGGGAGAGTGAGTGACAGAGGGAGGAGGGATGGAGTGAGCAGGGGGCAGAGCCTCAGAGAAGGGGCAGGACAGGGGTGTGGTCTCAGAGAAGGGGCGTAGCAAAGGTCTTTGGGTTTGTGTGTTTAGACAGCTGGCAACCCTACTGGGCAGGCATGTGGAAGCCCTGGCTGTGCCGGAAGAGCGAGCCCAGCAGCACAGCCGGCCGCTCACTGGGCACCAGCCGGCCCAGGTACAGCACCGCTCAAAAGTCAGGCGGACTGCGTTTGCACGGACGCAGCTCAAATGTCAGCAGGCCTGCGCCAACCCCCTGCCCCATCCCAGTGAAAGTGAGTGAGGGTGGGGAAGAGCGAGCAATGGAGGGAGGGGGGATGGAGCAAGCAGGGGTGGAGCCTCAGCAAAGCGACAGGACAGGGATGTTCGGTTTTGTGTGAGTAGAAAGTTAGCAACCCTAACAAGGGTGAATTCCACCCTTGGTGCTACCTAGGCCAAAAAACATCACCTGAAACTTCACCCTGAAACCAAGGGTAGGCAGTGAGGATCTCTGAACACAGTGCTCATGTAGGAAACCATGGTTAACAAGTAGCAGCCACATTCTGCACAAGCTTTTGTTTTCTAGTGGTAGCCCCATGTAGAGCAGTAATCCACAGTGGCACTGGAATACTTTTTTATAGTGGGGGTGCTGAAAGCCAGCGAAACTGCAAAGCCCCCTTTTTACCTCACCCCCCCGCCATTACCCCTGTCCATGCGCCAACCTCCACCCCCTAGACCTGGGGCCGGGAGCAAGGCCATGGCTCCGGGAGGGGGAGATGCAGACAGGGATAAGGGGACCAAGGATGGGCCCACAGCTGGGGGTGGGTGCAGAATCCCGGGTGCAGAGCTGGGACCCTGTGTGCAGGGCCAGGAGTGGAGCCCAGGTGCAGATGACTGCTGGGACCCTAGATGCAGGGCCAGGAGCAGAGCCCTGCGTAATACCTGAGGTGCTGCAGCGGTACCCCCTTCACTCCTAGTTCCCACACACATGGTAATTCAGCCCAGAGCTGACAAAAGCAAGGATAGCTACAGAGAAGTCTGCGTCCACAGAAGGCGCATGTCTCTCAGCATTGTGTCTGAAGAGTTAACAACAGTCCATAAGTAATGGAAAATGTGATCGTGTATGAGCTTTTTTTAGGGGCATATCAGAATATCACATAGTACAATAAATATACTCCAGGAGCTTGATTCATTCCCACTGGCACAGGGGTTTATGTGTGTGTAAAAAATCTGAACTACCTTGGATTTACACCGCTGGTGTCTTATTCTTACAATAATTTATTGGCTTGTCCTATATGGATTTTGTTACGTTATTCCCATAGCTATCGTTTGTCAAAGATTTCTCCACCATTATTCATCTTATTAACCTATTCTTGTTAACATTTTATATGTCAGTATCAATTGAACGGTGCTTCAGTCCCTTACACAAAAGTGTATCATCACCAGATTCCTCTCAGCTAATTAACTTTTTTACTGGACCATCTGTATTACCTTCAAAAATGTAATTTTTCAAGAAACAGAATGGGATGGATAATGATGACTATAAACCTCACAATTCATCCCCAGGGAAGTAGTGGAAATGCACTATTTTCATTGACCTCTTGTAGCACATCTTAAAGGAAGGAAAAAAGGATGTGGTGCTAGTTAAGTAAAAATACAAACCAATCGGAGATGAACATTGCAAGCCTTGTGCATACAACTCATTCTCTGATTAACCTACCCTGCCCGGATTGGTGAGACCATCAGGCAGATGACCACTGGACCTACTTCAGCAAGATTCCAAGTCCAGAAGGGACAGTTGTGCATAGCACAGATCATCTCTCCCCCCACCCCCAATAATTTCTGTTTGAACTATTGCAGATCTTTTAGGAAAACATCCAGTCTTGATTTAAAAATTGCCAGTGATGGAGAATCCACCAGGATCCATAGTAAACTTTTCCAGTGCTTAATTACCCTCACTGTTAAAGCATGAGATAAGCAGCACGCGAACCATGGAATTCCAAAGAAACTTCCAACCTATTCTAGAAATAGGGCTATAAATTATAGTGGAAATACATTTCAAGAGGGTGTGTGCTAATGTTAAAAAAAATCAGTAGAAATGCAGAAACAGAGCAGTTGCAAAAAGGAGAATAATTTATGAAAATATTGAGTGGAAGATTCTGATCCCCTTATTCCCATTCTGTATCCCCTTACTTGATTTCAAGGGGATTATGAGTGCAGAATAAGATACTACTTGACATGAGCCTGGGCATCAGAATCTGGCCTTAAGCAATGAATCCTAATGATACACATCCCTACAGTACCAATATAATATTCTCTGGGCTCTGTTCATTTCAACTAGAGCCTGTTGTCTCAAATTTCAGAGTGGTAGCCATGTTAGTCTGTTTTTGCTGATACAATGAGGAGTCCTTGTGGCACCTTAGAGACTAAAAAAATAAGGTGCCACAAGGACTCGTCGTTGTTTTTGTTGCCTCAAAGTGTACCCGATCTCTGGAGGTGAGCACGCCCTCCATATACTCGGGAGCGTACTCTTCACATTTGGTCTTGCAGCATTCCATTGCATGGAAACACACAGGTGATTAATGAGCAAGACAGACCAGGAGTTTTGGGAGATTAAAATGATCCTTGAAATATACAGCTGCTGAAAATCTCTCGATGTTTACAGCTTGTTAGGAGGGTTCTGTTTGAACCTTGGCTTTCCAACCCAGTGCTCACTCACCAGCTGAGCGTGGCCTTGAAAAGAATGCTGGGAATGTAATGCCTGAGTGATGTTACAATTGCTGTTTCATCTCAGTATTTTGGCACAGGGCACCATTTGCCGTAGTCTATGAACTTTCCAGTTGCTTTTCTCAGAAGCTTTCTGCCTTGTAGCAAATTGTCATCCTTTGAATCATAATGAAAAAGGCACTTTTTTTTTTTTTTTGGCTAGAACCCAATGTATCCTTTTAATATCTGATACATCCCCTATGAAGAGATTATATCCTGCACTTACATGGAGATGGATTAGAATGATCTCTTCCATCTTTGACTTCTGAAATCCTATTATATTAAACTTATTTTGATCATTAAAAAAACAAGCCCGCCTCCCATCTCCAAGCTGTCCTGTTTACTAAAACCGTAGCTATCTCCGAGGCTATAATCATAAAATCATAAAATATCCTCTGACGTCTAAAGAGTGAGAACTCCAGTCTAGTCAAAAGCATCGCCAGGAGGCAGAGTAGGTGGTGCTTCCTAAAGGCTTTGTGACTCTGAAATGATATGCAACGCAGGGGATTGCACAGATCCTCCTAATATGACTGTCCCTTTGCTTTCTCGTGTGGGTTGATCATCGGGGGAAATAGTTAATGTGAATATTTATTTATTTTTGTCATTACTCTTCAGGATTAAAAACTCTGTGAAATTAAGAGTAACAATTCACATCACTAAGAGCTGTTGACTCCTGCTCTCAGCAGGCACAGGCCCACATCCTTGCATTGATTATACTCAGGTCACAATCATAAGTGCTAGAGAGACAGACTGATTTTTTTTTTTAGAAGAAAACTTTGATTCTGAAGAACAAAATGGCAGCCACTAAGGAAAAGAAATATCTTCTTAGTGAGTTATGGTGAGTTGCCCAATCTGACCCCTGAGCACAGCGAAATCATGGCCAGGGCTCTTGGTTATCATTATTCATAAGTTTATTGCTGAGCACAGTTATTGTGCGTTGCTATGCTGTCAGTCTTGAAGTGCTAAGCTCTCGTTAGTAGCACTTGCTCTAAACTAATGGACTAATTCAACACAGTAGTGGCAAGTTTCTCCTAGTGGCTTCCAATTCTTCGTATAAAACAACTTAGGTTGAAGGACCAGTATGTCATAGGTGGGCATTGTGTGTAGGATAGAGATGGCGTTGGGGGTTTTCCTTAATGATCTGCTCCTGCTGCTTCAGGAATATCTATGCTGATTCTTTCAGACCTATGAACTGCCTTTGATACTGTTGAGCATGAGGCATTGATAGTGCAGCTGAGCTAGACAAAGGTGATGGGATCTTTCAGTGGCTCAGCTCCTGTATTTCTGAGGGAGCTCAGAGGATATTACTGAGTATTTGCTCCTCTGGCCTAGTGGAATTCTCCTGTCAGTTCCATCAGGTCCCATGCTCTCACGCCATCCGTTCAATATGTACTCGGTGCTCTTAGGAACTATCAGTGATCCATCTGCTGATGACACCAATTACTGTATTTCTCTTTCTTCTGAGTTTGTAGCAGCAAACAGCAAGAGGGGACCCAATATCGTAGAATCATAGAACTGGAAGGGACCTTGAGACATCATCTACTCCAGTCCCCTGTGCTCATGGCAGGACTTGTGGCAGTATCCCTCCATTTATCCTAAGTTTGGAACCTTCTACAGAGCCTGGAGATCTAGCCAAGACAAAGGGGGCAGGCTTAGGGATAGTTTTTGGTTGGCAAAGGGATTACAATGCTAGGACTGGCCATTTTAGAGCTTCTGAGTCCCAGACCAAGCAGTGTCAAGCTTCTGAACCAGGAGTGGGCAAACTTTTTGGGCTGAGGGCCACATCTGGGTGGGGAAATTGCATGCAGGGCCGGGGCAGGGGGTTGGGGTGCGGGAGGGAGTGCAGGGTGTGGGAGGGGTGTGGTGTGCAGGAACGGGCTCAGGGCAAGGGATGGGGCAGAGGAGGGGTGCGGGGTGCATGAGGGGGTTCAGGGAAGGGGGTTGGGGTGCAGGAAGGGTGCAAGGTGCAGGCAGGGAGTTGGAGTTCAGGAGGGATGTGGCGTGTGACGGGGGTTCAGGGCAGGGAGTTGGGGTGAAGTAGGAGGTTCAGGGGGTTGGGGTGCAGGGTGCGGTAGGGGGTTCAGGGCAGGGAGTTGGGGTGCAGGAGGGGTGCGGTAGGGGGCTCAGGGCAGGAGGTTGGGGTGTGAGCTGCAGGCAGAGGGCTTAGGGCAGGGAGTTGGGGGATGGGGTGCTGGAGGGGTTTGGGCTCCGGCCCAGCGCCGCTTACCTAAACCAGCTCCAGGGTGGCAGCAGCACGGCCCCTAGTGGGGGGGGGCTGCACAGGACTCCACATGCTGCCCTTGCTGCGCCGCCAGGTACCTCCCCGGAAGCTCCCATTGGCTGCCGTTCCCCATTCCCGGCCAATGGGAGCTGCGGGGGGTGGCGTCTGGAGGTAAAGGCAGCACAAGGAGCCCTCTCCTCCCTCCCCCCCCACCCCGGGGGCAGCAGGGACGTGGTGCTGGCCGTTTCTGAGAGCAGTGCAAGGCCCGCAGGGCCAAGCGAGGCAGTCCCATGGACCGGATCCAAAGCCCTGATGGGCCGGATCCAGCCCGCGGGCTGTAGTTAGCCCACTCCTGTTCTGAACCAATAATGTCAATTTCACTAAGCTACCCTTAAAAACAACCACCCGCTTCCAGGAAGTTTCCAAACAAAAATCTTTGTTAAGGATATAAAATTCTATCAATATAGTAAGGCACTAAGTTATAATTCACTCATGCCAGATATTGCAAATTTTGCAAACATTCAATCGTTTTAACCCTTTCCAGTCCGGTAGGTCTTGGTGGCCGGTGGGGCTGTTCTATAGCACACCTGTGGAACCAAGCATGGTACTGCCAGTATTCCCTGTCTTAGTCTGCAAACTTTTGGCCACCGGCTTGAAGCAAAGTGTCTCGTAACATAAGCTTGGTATCAGTCTTTTAAATAGTTAAGTACCAAAATAACTCAAAAATGTGCCTGTCTGCACCTTTAAATAGAGAAACAAGAACCCCAAATGGCAGCACTTAATTGCAGCACTAGAAGGCAAGGCCCTGACTTGGCCCGGGCATTCCAGGCTACAATAGGGATACTCCTCCTCTAGCACGGTTTCCACCCAGAAGCAGCAGCCAAGCCTTCTTAACTAGCCTGCTGGATCCTGATTGGTCAGTGTTTCCCCCTGGTCCTTCTAGATCTTTGGAGGACTGTCTTATTGGTAGCCTGGTCTGAGTCAGTGATCTTTGAGCGGGGGTTCTTCCTCGAGTGCTTGCACATGCGTATTCCACTCTGGATGTGTGTGTGCACCCCAAGCAGAGTCACTGGAAATTTTTCCCTGAGTGTACCCATGGGGGCAGCTCGAGCACTCTCTGCTCCTGTGCGCCAAAAGCATTGGTACAAAGCTCCCAAATGACTACACGCTCGCTCAGTTCCTTCTTACCACGTGTGACGGTCGCTGAAACTGCTATCCTTGCTTTGGCAAGCTCTCTCAGTGGTCTTCTTTTTCTTCTTTTTCTCAGTTGTAGTCAGTTTTAGTGAAGTTCTGTAACTTTGTGTTTTAGTGGAGTTTTTGTCTGTTCCCTGCTGCCGAGGCATGTCTCTGTCACCGGGCTTTAAGCTCTGCACCTCCTGCAACAAGACTATGCCCCTGAGTGACCCACACTCAAGCTGCCTGAAGTGCTTGGGAGAAGCTCACATTGGGGACCTTTGCCAGATCTGGAAGGACTTATTCTATGATAATCAGGGTTGGAAGGGACCTCAGGAGGTCATCTAGTCCAACCCCCTGCTCAAAGCAGGACTAATCCACAACCAAATCATCCCAGCCAGAGCTTTGTCAAGCCTGACCTTAAAAACCTCAAAGGAAGGAGATTCCACCACCTCCCTAGGCAACGCATTCCAGTGCTTCACCACCCTCCTAGTGAAAAAGTTTTTCCTAATATCCAACCTAAACCTCCCTCACTGCAACTTGAGACCATTATTCCTTGTTCTGTCATCTGCTACCACTGAGAACAGTCTAGATACATCTTCTTTGGATAGTTGAAAGCAGTTATCAAATCTCTCCTCATTCTTCTCTTCTGCAGACTAAACAATCCCAGTTCCTTCAGCCTCTCCTCCTAAGTCATGTGTTCCAGTCCCCTAATCATTTTTGTTGCCCTTCGCTGGATGTTTTCCAATTTTTCCACATCCTTCTTGTAGTGTGGGGCCCAAAACTGGACACAGTACTCCAGATGAGGCCTCACCAATGTCGAATAGAGGGGAACAATCACATCCCTCAATCTACTGTCAATGCCCCTACTTATACAGCCCAAAATGCCGTTAGCCTTCTTGGCAACAAGGGCACACTGTTGACTCATATCCAGCTTCTCGTCCATTGTAACCCCTACATCCTTTTCCGCAGAACTGCTGCCTAGCCATTCGGTCCCTAGTCTGTAGCGGTGCATGGGATTCTTCCATCCTAAGTGCAGGACTCTGCACTTGTCCTTTTTGAACCTCATCAGATTTCTTTTGGCCCAATCCTCTAATTTGTCTAGGGCCCTCTGTATCCTATCTCTACCCTCCAGCGTATCTACCACTCCTCCCAGTTTAGGATCATCCGCAAATTTGCTGAGGGTGCAATCCACACCATCCTCCAGATCATTAATGAAGATATTGAACAAAACCGGCACCAGGACCGACCCTTGGGGCACTCCGCTTGATCCTTGCTGCCAACTAGACATGGAGCCACTGATCACTACCTGTTGAGCCCGACGATCTAGCCAGCTTTCTGTCCACCTTATAGTCCATTCATCCAGCCCATACTTCTTTAACTTGCTGGCAAGAATACTGTGGGAGACCATATCAAAAGCTTTGCTAAAGTCAAGGAACAACACGTCCACTGCTTTCCCCTCATCCACAGAGCCAGTTATCTCGTCATAGAAGGCAATTAGATTAGTCAGGCATGACTTGCCCTTTGTGAATCCATGCTGACTGTTCCTGATCACTTTCCTCTCCTCTAAGTGCTTCAGAATTGGTCCCTTGAGGAACTGCTCCATGATTTTTCCAGGGACTGAGGTGAGGCTGACTGGCCTGTAGTTACCAGGATCTTCCTTCTTCCCTTTTTTAAAGCTGGGCACTACATTAGCCTTTTTCCAGTCGTCAGGGACCTCCCCCGATCGCCATGAGTTTTCAAAGATAATGGCCGATGGCTCTGCATCCGCCAACTCCTTTAGCACTCTTGGATGCAGCGCATCCGGCCCCATGGACTTGTGCTCGTCCAGCTTTTCTAAATAGTCCCAAACCACTTCTTTCTTCACAGAGGGCTGGTCGCCTCCTCCCCATGCTGTGCTGCCCAGTGCAGTAGTCTGGGAGCTGACCTTGTTTGTGAAGACAGAGGCAAAAAAAGCATTGAGTACATTAGCTTTTTCCACATCCTCTGTCACTAGGTTGCCTCCCTCATTCAGTAAGGGGCCCACACTTTCCTTGACTTTCTTCTTGCTGCTAACATACCTGAAGAAACCCTTCTTGTTACTCTTAACATCTCTTGCTAGCTGCAACTCCAAGTGTGATTTGGCCTTCATGATTTCACTCCTGCATGCCAGAGCAATATTTTTATACTCCTCCCTGGTCATTTGTCCAAGCTTCCACTTCTTGTAAGCTTCTTTTTTGTGTTTAAGATCAGCAAGGATTTCACTCTTAAGCCAAGTTGATAGCCTGCCATATTTACTATTCTTTCTACATGTCGGGATGGTTTGTTCCTGTAACCTCAGTAAGGGTTCTTTAAAATACAGCCAGCTCTCCTGGACTCCTTTCCCCCTCATGTTATTCTCCCAGGGGATCCTGCCCATCAGTTCCCTGAGGGAGTCAAAGTCTGCTTTTCTGAAGTCCAGGGTCTGTATTCTGCTGCTTACCTTTCTTCCCTGTGTCAGGATCCTGAACTCCACCATCTCATGGCCACTGCCTCCCAGGTTCCCATCCACTTTTTCTTCCCCTACTAATTCTTCCCCGTTTGTGAGCAGCAGGTCAAGAAGAGCTCTGCCCCTAGTTGGTTCCTCCAGCACTTGCACCAGGAAATTGTCCCCTACACTTTCCAAAAACTTCCTGGATTGTCTGTGCACCTCTGTATTGCTCTCCCAGCAGATATCAGGGTGATTGAAGTCTCCCATGAGAACCAGGGCCTGCGATCTAGTAACTTCCGTTAGTTGCCGGAAGAAAGCCTCGTCCACCTCATCCCCCTGGTCTAGTGGTCTATAGCAGACTCCCACCATGACATCACCCTTGCTGCTCACGCTTCTAAACTTAATCCAGAGACTCTCAGGTTTTTCTGCAGTTTCATACCGGAGCTCTGAGCAGTCATGCTGCTCTCTTACATACAATGCAACTTCTCCACCTTTTTTGCCCTGCCTGTCCTTCCTGAACAGTTTATATCCATCCATGACAGTGCTCCAGTCATATGAGTTATCCCACCAAGTCTCTGTTATTCCAATCACATCATAAATTCTTTGACTGTGCCAGGACTTCCAGTTCTCCCTGCTTGTTTTCCAGGCTTCTTGCATTTGTGCATAGGCAGTTAAGATAACTCGCTGATTGTCCCGGTTTCTCAGTATGAGGCAGGAGCCCTTCCCTCTTGCACTCTCCTGCTTGTGCTTCCTCCCAGTATCCTACTTCCCCACTTACCTCAGGGCTTTGGTCTCCTTCCCCCGGTGAACCCAGTTTAAAGCCCTCCTCACTAGGTTAGCCAGCCTGCTTGCGAAGATGCTCTTCCCTCTCTCCGTTAGGTGGAGCCCGTCTCTGCCTAGCACTCCTCCTTCTTGGAACACCATCCCATGGTCAAAGAATCCAAAGCCTTCTCTCCGACACCACCTGCGTATCCATTCGTTGACTTCCATGATTCGACGGTCTCTGCCCAGGCCTTTTCCTTCCACAGGGGAGAATGGACGAGAACACCACTTGCGCCTCAAACTCCTTTATCCTTCTTCCCAGAGCCACGTAGTCTGCAGTGGTCATTCTTGGCAGTATCATTGGTGCCCACATGGAGAAGCAGGACGGGGTAGCAATCTGAGGGCTTGATGTGACGGAGAGACTGCCGAGACTCATCGAGAATCCTAGCTCCTGGCAAGCAGCAGACTTCTCGGATTTCCCAGTCGGGACGGCAGATATATGACTCAGAGTACCTGTGGAGAGAACATGAAAATGGTTGCTCACCTGTATCTGCATTGCTGGTACATGGACACTCCCCTTTCTTCTTCTGGAGGTCACATGCTGCCAAATTTCTTCACCGTTCTTCTGTCCCCGCTGCGCAGCCTGCTCTGAATCTTCAGAATGTTGTGCCCGTAGAAGCATATCCTGACGTCTGTCCAGGAAATCTTCAGTTTCTCTTACCCAACGCAGGGTCGATACTTGTTTCTCCAGACCTTGAACCTTCTCTTCCAATATGGAGACCAGCTTGTACTTTGTACAGACAAAGTCACTTCTGTCCTGTGGAAGAAAAACAAACATGGCACATCCTGCGCAGGTAACAACAGCGGATCGCTCCCCATCCATATTACCTTCCTTCTAAGAGCTTCCTCGGGTGTTATAGTAACTACTCAGAGAAGCATGCAAGATGAAAGCCTCAGTGGGCTCTCCCCAGGTGAACTCCCTCTGTTAGCCTCTCCGCTGTTCGCCGCTGAGCTGGTTCGCAGCTGACTGGCTTTTTATAACAGTCAGGCCCACTCAAGGCCCACCTGGAACAAAGCACTCCCAATTCCCACTTTTCAAACAATCAAGCACACGGTCAAACTGACAAACTGTCCCCGCAACAGACACTCACCATACCCACCAACACAGCCCCACAATGCAGCACTTAGCTTACCTCCTCTCAGACAGATCCCAGGCAAACTCCCACTGTTCGCCTCTCCGCTGTTTGCTGCTCGAACAAAGCCTCACACAAAGAAGGACTGGGAGGCCAGGCTGAAGTTTCTGCTCATGGAGGCAGCACTGAAACCTCCATCCAAGCCGGGCCAGTCAGACTCGGCACCAAGTGCCATGATGTTGGTTAGGAGTGCTCCTCCTACCATACCAGAGTCCCAGCACCGATCACCAGACCCAGTAAAAGGCACAAGAAACAGTCGGCCGAGAGGGGATGATCCCCACCACCAAAGACGGCCAGACACGGGGATCACAGTAGAGTGAAATCTAAACCAAAGCACTCCCCTGCCTTGGTACTGCAGAAGTGGGCACCATTGACTCTGGCATCTACACAGGGACCATCAAGTCAGGTACTGGATGAGTTGTCCACATCTGCAGCACAGCGCTCTGCTGACGGTATCTTGGTATTGACCACACCGGAGGCATTTGCCGCTGCCAGAGACCTTCTTTTGCTGTAGGTACTGGTATCACTTGCAATACAACAGTCAGCATCATCGGGCTGGTGGTCAGGAGGGAACCCATTGGATCCTGTCATCATTCGGTACCATGTCCTTTGGTTCTGTTAAAAGGGAAAACAGCTATGCTTGTCTTGGTGTGGGCATCTCCACCTCGGCACCAGGCTATGCCACTGGTGGGAACCACACCATTGTGGTCACCAGACAGAGGCTCATTGTCTTCTGAGTCGGAGTTTGAGTCTTACTCCTCCCATCTGAGGAGTCGTTCCCGTGACTCCCCCAGGCATTTCTACCCTTCCATGCATCCGGGCACAGGAGTACCATCGAGTGCATGAGCAGGAGGTCATGGGGGACCTACACCAGTCCAGTGGCCCTCAGGAATCAAGGCCTTTAGTCTCCAGTAGAACTTATGCTCCACATCAATGTCAGGGAACTCAGAGCAGTTTGCTTGGGTCTTCTAGTCCTGCCCCAAATTACAGGCAGAAACTTGTTTGTTCTCACCGACAACACTGCAGCCATGTTTTATCTCAACAGGCAAGGAGGAGCTCGCTCTTCCCTCCTCTGTCAAGAAGCGATATAGCTATGGGAGTTTTGCATAGCCCACTCAATCAACTTCAAAGCCTCTTACCTTATGGAAATGCAAAACGCGCTGCCAGATTTCTCCAGTCACAAGTGGTCCCTTCACCCAGATGTGGCGAGGGATGTTTTATAGCAGTGGGGGGACTCCATAGATAGAGCTATTTGCAACCAGGTTCAACAGAAAGTATCACCAATTCTGCTTCCTGTGAGTTCACAGTCCGGGTTCTCTCATGGATGCCTTTCTGCTACTCTGGACAGGACATCTCGACTATGCTTGTGCACAGAGTACCGCTAAAGCTCAAGCAGGACCAGGCCTGGGTTGTTCTGATAACCCCAGCATGGCCCTGTCTACACCAGTTCTCCACTTTGCTAGGCCTCTCAGTGGCTACTCCAATCCCACTTCATTACACCCGGAGCTGATCTCTCAGGACCATGGTCAGCTGCTCCACCTGAATCTGAGCTCCCTTCACCTAATGGCCTGAAAGCTCCATGACTAGATCCCAGAGAGCCGGCTTGCTCAGAGCAAGTTTGTCAGGTCCTCTTAGGTAGTAGAAAAGCCCTCCACCAGACTTACCTCTCAAAGTGGAAGTGATTCTCTGTCTGGGTGTTCCAAGTCTCGCCCACGTGGCTTTCTTTACAAGAAATATCTGAATATCTATTGCACCTGAAGCAGCAAGACATAGCAATCTCCTTTAGCAAGGTTCATTTAGCAGCAACGTTGCCTTTCCATCCCAGGTGGATAACCAGTCTGTTTCTTCAAATGCCATGCCTACCTGATTCCTCAAGGGCCTAGAAAGGTTGTACCCTCAAGTGAGAGAGCCTGTTCCTCCCTGGGACCTGAACTTGGTCTTATCAAAGCTTATGGGACCACCGTTTGAACTTTTGGCAATGCGATCCTTATTATACCTCTCCTGGAAAGTGGTTTTCTTAGTGGCCATAACTTCACCCAGAAGGGTTTCGGAACTCCGTGCCCTCACATCAGAGCTTGTACACAGCTGTCTTTAAAGATCAGGTGTATTTACATACCCACCCCAGTTTCCTCCTGAAAGTGGTTTCACAATTTCATAGCAATCAGGCTATCTACCTACCAGTTTTCTACCCAAAGCCATATGCAAATAGGAATGAACTACGTCTTTACTCATCAGACATTAGACTAGCCCTAGCTTTCTACACAGAAAGAACTAAACCATTCTGAGGGTCCACCCAACTGTTCGCAGCTGTAGCTGACAGGATGAAGGGTCTCCCAATCTCTTCACAGGCAGGTTCATCCTGGATCACTTCATGTATTCACACTTGTTAAGATCAGGCAGGTGTTTCACCAACAGCTAAACCAACTGTTCATTTCACCAGGTCACAGGCATCCTCAGCAGCATTCTTAGCGCAGATCCCTATTCAGGAAATTTGTAAAGCTGCAACCTGGCTGTCAGTGCACACGTTCTCCCATTACACCATCACTCAGCAGTTCAGAGAGGATGACAAATGTGGTCATGCTATTCTTCAGTCAGTGTCCATGAACTCTGATCCTTCTACCCATTCAACTGCTTGGGAGTCACCTACAGTGGAATGCACATGCGCAATCACTCAAAGAAGAAAAAAAATGGTTGCTAACCTTCCGTAACTATTGTTCTTCAAGATGGGGTTGCACACATCCATTCCACGACCTACCCTCCTGTCCCTCTGCATTGGAATTTTCTGGAAAGAAGGAACTGGGGGGTGGGGGGCAGCTGGGCACTTTATACCACCCCTATAGGCATGTGTCAACAGAAGGTGCTCGAGCCGCCCCGATGAGTACTTCTGAGGGAAAAATTTCCAGTGATTGTGCTCAGGACACGCACACACCCAGAATGGAACGGACGTGTGCAACACATCTTGAACAACAGTTACGGAAGGTTAGTAACTTTTTTTTTTCTAGGGCACCAATGCCTCTGTCAGGGGTCAGAGAAGGACAGACTAGTCCCCATCACAGTCCCACATTCTGATTTCAATTAATCCAGTGTAAATCCAGAGTCACCCACTGAAACTAGTAGGATGACTCTGGACTTACACCAGTGGAACCAAAATCAGAATCTGGCCCCGCCATTATGATAAAGTAGTGCTTTACCTTCACTTTGCACTCAGTTTGCACAGGTATAAATGACTTCAAGGTGCAGGGCAACAGTGAATCAGGTCTATTAGACTCTTTTGTATTAATGCATAGAAAAGAGCAGAAGATATAGCAGGGACAAAAATACTTTCTTTATTGTTTGCTCTATATTTTATAACTATCTCATTCTAAATGAACTATAGGTTTTTAAGGCACTGTAGAAGCATAAATACCTAAATACTAGACTGATTTACACTCCCTTGCAAATGCACAAACTTTAGTGGGGTTGATATAATCGGGTGTAAATCAGACCAGAAATTGGCCCAAAGTCAGTATCCGATTCAGCAGTTGTTTTCAAACTGCAGGTCGCGACCCAGTACTGGGTTGTGGAATGTAAGACATTGGGTTGCAGCGACTCTGGTCAGCACCTCCATCCGGGCAGTTAAAAGTCCTGTCAGCGATGCTGCCCGGCTAAGGCAGGCTAGTCCTTACCTGTTCTGACACTGCGCTGTGCCCTGGAAGCGGCCAGCAGCAGGTCTGTCTCCTAGGTGGGGGGGAGCCACAGGACTCCATGCACTGCCCCTGCCCTGAGCACCGGCTCCGCACTCCCATTGGCTGGGAACTGGCCAATGGGAGCTAGAGGTGGTGGCGCCTGCGGGCGAGAGCCACGCAGAGCCGCTTGTGCACCTCTGCATAGGAGCCAGACCTGCTGCTGCCCACTTCTGGGGCACAGCGCAGTCCACAGTGCCAGAATAGACAGGAAACCTGCCTTAGCACCCCCGCTGAACCACTGACCGAGAGCCGCCCAAGGTAAGCCCATGCCCCAACCCCGTGCCCAAACCCCTACCCCAGCCCTGAGCTCTCCCCCAACCCGGAGCCCCTTTCTGCACCTCAAACCCCTCATCCCCAGCCCCACCCCAGAGCCTGCACCCCCAGCCCAGAGCCCTGAACCCATCCCACATCCCAACCCACTGCTCCAGCCCTGAGCCCTCCCCCAAACCCCTCATCCCTGGCCCCACCCTGCAGCCCTCACCCCCACGCCCCAACCCTAGCCCTGAACCCCTCCCACACCCTAATCCCCTCATCCCCAGCTCCAATTTTCTTCAACCGGGTCACCAGAGAAAAAGTTTGAAAACCGCGGAGATACAGCATGCTACTCATTTCTGACCCTCCTGCCCCAACTCTGCAGGAAAGTCATGATAAATGGATACACTATGGGGTAACGAAGTAGTGGGAGATGATATTTCAACCACCTTCAAAGCCACCACAGAGGGAGAGAATCACTTTCTCACTTGGCTCAAGTTTTTTAAAACGTTCAAAAACCGTGGGGAAACAAACCAACCCAAACCTGCACAACATTCTCTTAAAATGAAATAACCAGCAGATAGAACAGCTTTGCCTTACAACTGGGGTGAAAGAATCACAAGTATAGTATTGGAGGTTACAGAGAGTCAAAGATCTGGCCAGCTAGCACATATCTTGTCACCCCTCTGTCATTTTCTTGCCTCCAGCTGGTCCAGGTGCGTTGGGTGTCTCCAGCAATGGAGCTCCTTCCACAGATGACCACAGGAAAACTATTCCATCCATATTCTAGATAAAAAAAAGCTAGTAAAATATTTCCTGATCTTGATTCTAAATTGTCTGCCTACTGTACTGGTCCCTCTGTAGTCCACTGAGCATTGGATTGGGTCTCAGGAGACTGGGCTTCTGGTCCTGGCTCTGCCCCTGTCCTTCTGTGTGCCTATAGGCAAGTCACGTCACTTCTGTGCTTGCGTCCCTCTGATCCTTTGTCTGTCTTGTCTACTTAGATTGTAAACTCTTTGGGGCAGGGACTGTCTTTCACTAGGTATTTGTACAGCATCCAGAACAATGAGACGCTTATCTATGTGCCTGTATGTGCTACTATAATTCAGGTAGTAATAGTCCAAGATACCCATCAGACAGTTATGAATTCATCACTCACTACCAAGGTACTTCCACCGACACCAAGAAAGCAGCATTTTGCTCAGTCATCCCCGGTCTGTAAATTCGTCTGAGACCATATCATCTTTGTTGCTCTTTTCTCCAGTTGATAAAAGGTATTGCAAAAACTAAGCACCTCTCTTTGCTCCAAATGTCTTAAAATCATGGTGATAGTCTGTCCTTTTACCTGTCCTATCTGCCGTATTCTTCTGTAGGTGTGAAGCACATTTATGAAAGATACAATCTACCTTGGTACGGTAAGTGCCTGATCCGAAATCCACTGAAATCAATGGAAAGATTCCCCATTGACTTCAATGGGATTTCAATGAGCCATAGGTGTATTATGCTCTGGTGCAGGGATAGTCAATGGGCAGACCCTGGGCCAAATCTAAACCACCAGACATTTTTGAATAGACTCCAAAATCTGTTTGTTTTATATGATTAATTATTTATTATTAATAATAATAATTAATAATTGTTAATTTTTCTCTGGAGTTTGGGCCTTAACTATACCTTGGCCAAGAAATTTGGACTTTGACAAAAAATTGACTATCCCTGGTCTAGTGTGCAATAGCACATGAGAGGCCTTTGCCAATGCTTTACTAATGCTGACCTTGTTTTACCCTGTTCAACCTCAGCTGGATTTTCGCTCCCCACCTTGCCTTCCCTGCAGAGTGGCTGCTACTCCAAAGAGTCACCCTTTGATTAGTTTATGGAAATCCAGATGTAACTCTGCTTGCTGCTGCAATGGATGGTCCTGTCAGCACCCTAATTAGCTGAATCATTGTTCTCAAGAGCAGGAGAGCTGCTCTGAACTCTTCACCTCTGGGTGCTTTAGCCTAGTTTTTCTGATCCCAACGGAAGTCAGATTGGACTGCAGATAATTAGATAACATTCTGACCTTTCATTTACCCCGTCCCTCAAAAGCTCAACTTATTAGGTATGCCAAATGGCAGTATTAATCCCCAGAGGACACATCATTTGCGATAAGATTGTTGTATTTTCATATTCAACGGGCCGCACGCCAAATACTTGCAGGCTTGATTGAAACTAACCAGAATATTTCCAGCAAATTAAAACACAATCGAGTGCCTCCCCCCACCCCAATATTTACTCAGAGAAGAAAACACTGCCCATGACCATAAACCAAGCTCTGTGACAGCAACAGATGGGGTTCCATGTCCCCTCCTCTTCCTGCAGTTCATCCATTTAGGAGCAAAAGTGCCTGAAGGGAACAAGTGATTTTTGCAGCTTTCATCCAGGTGAAGAGCACTTTTTCCTTCCTTTTTTTTTTTCTTGCTGCAGCACAAGCAGGTTTGTTCCTGCTCTGAATGGGCTGAAAGCCACATGCTGGTTTGTGGAAGAGATTTATGGTCCTTCCCTTTGGAGACGCCTTCTATTGTACTGAGTTGTTGTCAGCAGGGATTGGATGGCTTGGTGAAGGTCTGCTGTTCTGCTTGCTCCTTGTTTGTTATTAAAGGCTCCACCAGAACACGTAGAATCCCGGGTTTGTCTATGAGCTGGCAGTAACCCTACACTGGAAGGAACCACATGAATCTGTGAGGAAGGGATAGCGTGTTCCCAGCACAGCTTCCATTTGGTTTTCCCTGGCAGGGGACCTCAAATTTTATACAGCTCAACAAAGAAACCATAAATACCTCTAAAAGTATCTCAACTAGCTTTCCATATACATTGAAATGTGCATCAGAATATGGGAGGTGTCAGACAGGATCAGATCCATGGGTCCCTCTAGCCCTGCACTCTGCCTCTGATAGTGGCCAGCTCTAGATATTTCACAGGAAAGTGCACGAAACCCTGCAGTAGACAGATGTGGGATAATCTGCCTCTCCCAGGTCCTAACTCCTAACAGTCAGAGATTGTTTTATACCCTGAGGCATGAGGGTCTATGTCCCTTCCAAAACTTGTTTTAATCTTACACCTCTGGATATTCTTGTTATCCATATAAACATCCAGTCCCTCTTTGAACTGTGCCAAATTCTTGGAATAAAGGATTTGAAGGAAGATCAAGTGGAATTCTGATCCATTTGTAAAGACGATAACAGAGAGGATAACAGTCTGGTACTGCTTGCTTGCTAGTTAAGTTATTCCTTTAGCTCAAGTGGTAGTAGTCTGTGTTTTGAACTAAAGGTTCAGTGTTCAAATCCTATTGATAAGAGATGGGTTTGTTACAAAAGCATGGCAGCCCTGATTCTAGGCTCTAGGGGTCCATGCTGATGAAGGTATGAAGTGCAGAGAGAAAGGGATGAGGAGAAGAATGAAAAGAGATAAGCAGGGAAGTATGCAAGAGCTATGCAGTGCAGAGCCTTGAGGTGGGACAAGGGGTTAGAGAGATTGAAATAGAGCCCCTCTAGATTTGTTTAAATTAAAACCCAGGAAGAACAGAGCTGGTCCCACCTTATTCATATACACTTCAGAAACTATGGGGCCATTTTATTAACTTTTACCAAAGGATGCATGATAGAAGACTGAGGTTTGCAAGGCTTGGATCAGAGATTGTGTCCGCAGAGGGATTATCCAGGATCAAAGACGCTGATGCTGGGAAAGAGGCGTGGAGCAGACCCAGAGAGGCAGGGGCAGCAGTTTGCAGCAGTGCCTGGCAGACCAGAGATTGCAGTAAACACCCAAATGGGAGAAGAGCCTGAGCAAAATCCACATGTACACGATCAGCCTGTGAGAAAGCGCTGCCTTCAACGAATGCCGAGACGCTGTGCGCATGCATTTAGCGGATAGCACCGGAGACAGACCTTCTGTCTTTTTCCACGGAACACATACAGCACTGGCAACAGCCCAACTATCACCCCACCACAACAACCCCCCCCCCCCGCTTTCGGTGTGCCTTAACCCTGAGCTGGAAGGACTGCAGCCTTCATCTCCTTTAGAGATGGAAAGCGGTTCAGTCTCCACAGCCCTTGAATCCTTGGCTTCTCTGCTGTGACCAGAGCGAAAGAGGGCCAGTAGGTGTGATGGCTTATGGGATTTGGGCACCTGCTCCACTAGGCACTGGACCGAGACCTGCCAGGCTCATTTCACATGGGCCACCCAACAACCCTGCAATTTTTCACTGGCAATAGATGAAGAAGGCTAAAGTCAGCTGTGGAGGAGAGAAGAAAGTGAAGTAAGAGACAATCTGACTGATGACTAGGATGAGAGAAAAGGAGTACTTGTGGCACCTTAGAGACTAACCAATTTATTTGAGCATGAGCTTTCGTGAGCTACAGCTCACTTCATCAGATGTTTACCGTGGAAACTGCTTTCCACGGTAAACATCTGATGAAGTGAGCTGTAGCTCACGAAAGCTCATGCTCAAATAAATTGGTTAGTCTCTAAGGTGCCACAAGTACTCCTTTTCTTTTTGCGAATACAGACTAACACGGCTGTTCCTCTGAAACCTAGGATGAGAGTGTGATTCAAGAGGGAGGGAGGTTAGAGCATCCAGAGAACCCTCTGCACAAAAGCAGAAGGAGGCAGGATTTTCTCTGGATTGAGTATTATCGTATGAAACTCACTGTAAGAGGGACCCTCTGTGCCTGGGTGTATATCTATATATCTGAGTGTGCGTATTTCAGATATATATATATCACTTGGCCCCAGTTTTGCTCCCATTGAAATCGATAGCCATTTTGGAATCAACTTCAACAGAAGATCAGACCCCTGGTCTTATTGATAAATGATCCTCCTTTATTAGTGCCACATGGTTGACAATAATAGTCATAACTTCCTGTCACTAACAATTCACTGAAATAGATACATGGTTGGATTCTGACTCAGGGGAGGGAAAAAAGCATGCTCCTAGCACACGTGCTAGGCATTAAGCTATAAATCAAGGTACAGAAAAGTTAAATAAAAGGTGATCCCAGTTCCCTTTTACTGCTGCTCCGATATGAACCATAGGGATAGAAGGAGAAGCTGGATTGCACTGGGATGATGGTTTTGCCAGGTACAGATTTTTTTTTTTGTTCCTGTAACCATTTTGCAGTTGAATGTTCTGGTATTAGAGATGGTTGGCACAGATGTAAAAGCTATTGGTCCAAAAAACCTAGCAGCTTTTGAAAGTTCTCATTGTCAGAGTGCAGAAATCTTTACCCGTCTCTGTTTACCCACCAGCCTTTGATGTTGCTTCTACTAAGTTTCTTTGCCTTGAAAGGGGTAGATTTACTGTTTAAACATCAGAATAGAAGCTCGAGTTAATTATAAGCATAAGGAAGAAGTTAAACACACAATAACAATCATGATTATTACACACTCCGATCATTGCATATGAACAACATGAACTTCCAGAGTGAGAATAATTAATATTGAAAGACCAAGAACAATTTTCAAAAGGAGATCAACCCACAATCTTCAAGGTCGATCTGGTGGAAAAGTGCCAATTGTTTTTCACAAGAAACTTTGGAAAAAAACAATTCAACTTATTTCCCATAAAGATTTTTTGATAAAAAACAAACAAAAAAGTGAACAATTTTACCATGTTCTGGGGAAAAAGCAACAAAAACTGGCTTTTAATTTTTCACTGAAAAATTAGAAGATTTCAGCAACAAAAAATCGAGGTGAAAGTGTTTGTTTCCATTATAAAGTAATTTTTTTGTTTAAAAAAAAAAAAAGTTCAGATGAAAAATCTAGCCTTCTGGGTTTATGCCAGTCTCTACCTTTTGGGGGGTAGGAGGCGATTCCCCTCGAGGACCCCACATCTGCCAGCAGAAGGGTTTCTTACCCCTTCCTCTGAAACAGCTGGGCTTGGCTATTGGGAGAGGCAGATTAGTGGACTAGATGGATCATGAATCTGATCCAGTCTGGCAATGCCTATCACCAGAGCCCACTTTACATGGCAGGGACAGCGTGCAAATATAGGGCCTTAACAATGGTAAAACGGAAAGTAATAGGTGGGGGAGCTCCCATTGCATCAGCCAGGGAGAGGGAGCTTTTTTGTTTTTGTTTTTCAGGTTTTTAATTTTAAATAAGTTCCAATGGTACTATAAAATCCATGTAGTCTGCTTGGATTTTGATTACTCCACCAGCTTTCTTTAGTGGGGTGATTTACTATATCTTTAAGACATGACTATAGTCGGAGAGCACTTTAAAAGACCTGACTGAAGTTTGGGGCAGTGCTGCTTACCCAAGCCAGGGAGAGGAGGGGGAGCTATCCCTCTGTTTTAGTAGATAGGGAGCAGTGTTCTCCCATGCTTCCCCTTACTTTAAATCCTGGCTCCTATTCCACCACCCTCGCTCGCACGGAGCCGTCTCCAGCTACTCCCATAATGGGTCTGCTCAGAGTAGGGACGTTTTCAGCTTGAATGAGGCTAGCAGGGCTGGGTCCACTGGGAACAAATGCACCCAGAGTGTCACTAAGCAGCCAAGATGTGCTGGCGAATCTGGCCCCCTTTATCTGTCTAAACTGGGGAAGGGGGACAAGGATGATGGAAAGTGGGGAAGGAGGGGGCTGTTTAAAAGGGGGTGGAACAAATCCAGGACTTATGCCTAGAGGGATCTGGTTCCACAATCATGGGAGTAGCCCCACTGGCTTTAACAGGACAGTGATAAAATTAAGTATGTAACTTTAGTTCTTTGCTGGTCCGTGTGTGTTACAGGTCCCTCTCTGTGCCCAATCCACACAGCAGGTGAATCTGTCACAGCCCCATTTCAGAGGCTTGGCTCCGGAGCAGCCTGCGCTTTTAGCTTTCGAGGTCCCTAGCTCAATGTCTGGTGTGTTGGCCAAGATGAGCATATGCTTGAGTGCTTTGCTGGGGCAGGGCCAAGAGTGCACAGCACCTTGCAGGACTCAACCATATACCTCTGCTTTCTCCTCCTTCACCTCTGCCAGGGCATGGGCAGCCTGGACTAGGGGTTCGCATCAGGCACAGGCCAGGAATCAGGCCAGACTGGAACACCAGGAGATCAGAATCAAGAGACAAACCAGAGGGCAGCAATCAAGAGTCAAGCCAAGTCAGGAGGCCAGGAACTGATAAACACCAAGCCCAGGACAACATAAAGCCCAGTTGTATGGGCACCTTCCTCGCTTAAATAGGGGTTGTACCCCAGTCGGGTGCCTTGGATCTCTCCCAATTAGAGCAGAGGGGCAGAGCTTGTGTCCCCGGTCCCAGCTGCTGGGCGGAGGATTGGAGAGCGATCACTTTTAGGTCACCCACAAACCCACGTTTGAGACCCATCAGAGCGACCAGCCTCTCTCCTTAATCCATTTCTTATAAGTGGCCTCCTGTCAAAGCAGGGTTAGCAAGAGAGACAAAAAACAGTGCAGACGCCAAACCAAGCTCATGGAACTAACGAGATGTTCTAAATGTCACAGCTCAGTCATTCTGGCCTAGGCTGTCCCTGCCCCTTGCAAAGGCGGGCGGGGCACAAATGCCCGCATGGACCAGTACCCATACGACGCAGTCTGGCCCCTCGCCTTTTGCTGTGTCCCACCGCTAGTCCTGAATTTGTACATTCTCTAGTTAGAACTAGATGGTGCCTTGGCAGTACTGCGCTGAGCAGGAGAGGAATTCCGCGCCCCCCCCCCCCCCCCATCCCTTTGCTCAGCCTACCCAGATCGTGGGTCTGGGTGGGAACACAGCTCTCTTTGAGCCAGTGGGTGGGGAGTGGGCAGAGCCTGGGCTCCACCCCCCCCCCCCTCTGGCTTGTGTGAGGGGCTGAGTAAGGAGCACCATTTCCAGGACTGCAGTGACTTACTTTGCCCTCCGCCCCCATAGAGTGAAAGGGGAGGTAGGAGGGATTGTGATTCTCAGAGTTCTCTGATCTCAGTGCAGAGGACAGGCTTGATTCATCTGCTCTGAAATTCTTTTGACAAAAATATTCGCTGCCTCTCCTCTTGTTTAATAATCTTCATCTGGAGAAAGTTAAAGAAATCCGGACCCTCTCCTGAACACAAGAATGTATTTAGCAGTTTAGCAGCAGGTCAACATCAATTTCTCCGTGAGGAAGTAATATATTCCACACACACTGGCCATTTACTTCCCATTATTTGAACTCTGGCTGGATTGGGCTGCAGAGTTTGTTCCTGAAATTTGAGAGTAGTTGACAGATTGGTATTTGCATGTATCCATAAAATGTTTCTTTTTCTTGAATGGAACAAGAGAAACTCCCTTCTCCCTGAACCAACAAAGCAATAGAATTTGGTCCAGAGTAAGTTTTGGGATGATGATCATCATTTACGATGTGTTTGCCCGGTGCCTAACACAGGGGAGTCCAACCTGGCTGGGCACTAGGTACTACCGTCGCAGACATAGTCAGTAATAATATACAGCTTTCTGATGAACTTCCCATAAACTGCTAAACAATTGGGTCATTCAAGCTATGTGCCAGGCCTCACTGGCACAGAGCTTGTAACAATAATGGCACAGGCCTTCTTCCACTGCCTGTCATTCTGACCAATATTATCTCTTTGTTTACTTGTACTCCCCCACCGGTGTGTATCCTTCTGGTGTCTCCTGTCTTCGATTGTAAACTCGCTGGGGTAGGACCGACTTTCAGTTCTGTGTTTGTACAGTGCTTGCCACAGCAAAGTTCTGGTTCACAAGTAAGGCTCCTAGGCACTTCAGTAATACTAATAAATAATCATAATTAAGGCTCCCAACATTGCTAACACTGGCGTCACTAAGTGTAGATGTAATGTGATTTCCCTGGCTGGGTCAGTAGAAGCACAGATTGAACCCAGGACTCTGGATTTAAAAGCAGGTGATTCAGCTGTGTTATCACATAAAGTGCTACAGGGTCCAGAGAGCACCACATTGTGAGTGTAGGTGAGATAGGCAAAGCCTTAAAGGGAGGGAGCCCTGAAGTGCAGAGACAGGCCTTAACGGGGAGAGATGGGCCTAGCAGGTGAATTGGACAGGGCCAGGTGCAAGAAGTAATATGCAACTAGAAGCAGGTTGTTTTAGTGGACAGGATTCAGGAGACCTTTGTTGTAATCACAACTCTGCCACTTGTCTGCTGCGTGACCGTCACCTGCCTATGCCTCAGTTTCTTCACCTGTAAAATGAGGATGATGACACTTACCTGCTTTGAGATCTCTTGCTGGGAAAATCTACCAGGGGCCTAACAGGTGAAATAACGTAACACAGATAGAAAATACAGGGGCACATGTTCTGGAGTTGGAGAAAAAACTGGGGGATGAATAGGTTCTTGGGAACAAAAGCGGGGACTCTAATGAAAACAATCTAGCACGTCTTGCCAAGAGATTAATCTCTGTGAGCTTCCCCAGCTTTGAAAGTCTGAGAGAACTTTTTATTTTTTTTTTTTCATTTCAGAAGGTTTAACTTTTCCTTTAATTAATATTTCCAAAGAGACAGTTTAGCGGATTGTTTACTGTGTTGTAAATGACTTTGGTCTAGGAGGCCCCTACCTTATCCATCTCTCCTGGGGCTGAGCTGGCCAGGTCTGGAATGAACAGCTTTGTTTCTCCTGCACAACAGATCGAATAACTTTTATAAGAATCATGTAAAGTTCAATCCTGAGGGTCTGAGCACCTGCCTTGCCAGCTAAAGTGCAAGGGTCACCTATGGATAATACAAGGAATGTAACTGTTATTCAATGATTTATGCAAGGAACATGCAAGAATCAAGCCTAGATGTGGACTCTCTTACAGATTCCAGGCATGATCCTTGTATCATGCATCAGGCATACATGACCCTTACATGTTTGCCAGTCTGGGCATAGCTCCTGTTGACTCTAATGGGAGATGCAGGTGCTAAGAATTGATCAGAATTTGGCCCAATGTCTATTTTGGGTTTTAGCTTTAGGTAAGAGCATTCCTTCATCCTCGGGTGGGGACTTAACATGGACGGACGTCATAGCACAGTGTTAAAATGTGCCCACTGCTGGTTATTTACTGGGTCTGATGCTCCACTGTCTTGCACCTCCTGCAGTCACTGATGTCTGAGCAAAGTGAGTGTCAAGTGGGTGTGAAATGCTATCAAACCTGGTAGTATAATAGAGCCACTTTGCGGGGGGGGGGGAGGGGGGGGAGGGAGGTCTTCACAATCATCCCAAAATATCTTGTTATGCTACGGCTGCAGCGGGACAGGCTGGATGAGAGCACCATCCTGGCAGGTACTGGAAGTGGCGCAGGATGGGGAAACTAAGTAGCTAGCAAAGCTTTACTGGCCTTTTATTCCAAATAAAATATAACAATTACTCACCCCCTCCTTCTTCTGATTCCTGTTTGTGACCCTTTGAAGCGACACAAGCAATGGGCCAAATTCAGCCCTGGCATAAGTCGACACAAGTCAGTTGATTGCAATGGTGTTGCACTCTTTGTTCCCAAGGATGAATTTTAGCTCTTTGGGCCAGATCTTTGGCTAGTGTCAATTGAGGTAGCTCCATTAAGGTCAGCGGAGCTATGCCAGTATAAATCAGTTGAGGATCTGGTCCATTGTCCATCGATTCACAGCAGTTAGAACCTATTGGATCTTCTAGTTGATTTCCCTTGCTGATGCAAGATTGTTCCCTGCTGTATATTTTCTATTGCTTTTCCAGTCCGGTTTTAAATGTCTCAAGCAATGTGGTTTTCCCCACTTCCCTTCTTGGGGTGCTCTTTTCAGCTACCCTTGTCCTCGTCTCTTTCTCAGCTGGACAAGCCCTGATTCACGCAGCACCTGGGAAAACAACTGAGTTCTCCAGGTGTGGAAAGAAACATAATCTTAGCTTCCCCACCTTAAAACCCAACGTTGCCTCACTGGGGTGGGTTTGAACAAGGGAGATAAAATTCTGCATTTGGCTATTCATTGTTGAGACACTGGTCGTAATGAACAGTGTTACAAGTAGCAGCAACTGGTGAAATCTCACAAGATTTTAAACGGTAGAAAGCGAAATAGCAACCACAGCCAGGAAGCGACCTGTACTGATGGGAGGAAATGAACATTTCTCCCTAAGATGGTAGGACACCACCAATGCAAACACAGTGGGTGCAAAGCCGGGTTAGAAGGAGCATGAGGTAACATCTGTAAACAAGGACAGGTGTCAGAAATGGGCAATTGACAAATGATGTGCTGAATGGTCTGTTACCTGACGTTTAGGCATGATGCCTCCTCTGGATAGGAAATGACTGGTGTTGTTACTAAAAAGAAAAGGAGTACTTGTGGCACCTTAGAGACTAACCAATTTATTTGAGCATGAGCTTTCGTGAGCTACAGCTCACTTCATCAGATGTATACCGTGGAAACTGCAGCAGACTTTATATACACACAGAGAATATGAAACAATACCTCCTCCCACCCCACTGTCCTGCTGGTAATAGCTTATCTAAAGTGATCAACAGGTGGGCCATTTCCAGCACAAATCCAGGTTTTCTCACCCTCCACCCCCCCACACAAATTCACTCTCCTGCTGGTGCTAGCTCATCCAAAGTGACAACTCTTTACATAATCAAGTCGGGCTATTTCCTGCATAGATCCAGGTTTTCTCACATCCCTCCCACCCCCATACACACACAAACTCACTCTCCTGCTGGTAATAGCTCATCTAAACTGACCACTCTCCAAGTTATTCCAGGAGAGCCTTACAGTGAATTAAAGCAGGGAGAAGCACTCTGCTTTTAGGAGCACATCCTATTCTCTCCTGATGGCCTCCCAGGACCCTGCCTGACGAGGAACCAGTGTATTTCTACTGCATATAGCAGGGTCCATACCACCTGTGCCCCATTCTGTGCTTCTTCACAGTATAGTTTGGGGGGATACAGTTTGTAGATCTCAGAGAAACAGCCGTGTTAGTCTGTATTCGCAAAAAGAAAAGGAGGACTTGTGGCACCTTAGAGACTAACCAATTTATTTGAGCATGAGCTTTCGTGAGCTACAGCTCACTTCATCAGATGTATACCACGGTATACATCTGATGAAGTGAGCTGTAGCTCACGAAAGCTCATGCTCAAATAAATTGGTTAGTCTCTAAGGTGCCACAAGTCCTCCTTTTCAGTTTGTAGATCTGTATCTACCTGGATTTACCAGCCATTGCTACCCATGATGTGGGAGTGTAGTGGTGGGTGTGAAGAGATTCTACCGCCAATGGGGAAAAATTCCTTCCCCCATCCCTGTTGAACCTCCAGTGTCAAACCTGGCTTCTTGTGCTTGGTTCTCAGGTGGGGATTTGGCTGTTAAAAGCTGTTGTTATTTGTATTACAGTAGCCCTGAGAGGCTCCAGCGAACCCCATCGTGCTAGGAGCTGTACAAACACAGAGTGAGTAACAAAAAAGCTTGCAATCTAAATAGACAAGATAAACGGTGGGAGGGGAGCCAGAGGCTGAGAAGGGACTTCAGGATGTGGCCCTATAATACTAAATAATAATTAAATCTTACTTTTACATGGCATCCTTTACTCTGAAGCTTCCCAAATCACTTTACCAATGCAATCTATGTACAACCCCGGATCACTTCATTCACCACTGAAATGCAGCCACCTCTTAGGTGAAACATAGGGGCTATTTAACAGCTCATAATAAGAGGAGAAGGAGAATACTGCAGGATGAATTCAGGTAGGCAGAATGTAACTACCAAGAATGTAATATGGTTAGGAGAACCCGGATTTACACTTACTTTTTCAAAGAAATGTCACGTGATTGGCCCTCTGCAGTTTTAGCGCTGAAAAGCACCGGCGTGGACAGTGCCTCTCATTGGGGGTGGTTTTATTTTGTCCTGAGGAGAGCTCTCTCCTGGTGACAAAGCGCAGCTACCCTGTGTACCTCACAACAGCACAGCTCTTCTGTCACAGCCACACCCTTGTAAGGTGCACAGTGTAGCTGTAGACTTAGAGAGGCAGTCAAACTTTTGGGTGCCTAACCAGCACTTGAAAGGCGTATCCCTCTCTACAGCCCAAACAGCTTGGGCCGTGCTCTTTTCTAAGGGTGTGTCTACACACAGGCAAGTTACACTGGAATAAGAGAAGGTGTGGATTTGAAGCACTGGAGTTATACTGGTGTAACTCCCTGTGTGGCCACTCTCATTCTAGTAAAAGAGGGTCGTTCCCCTGGTTAGCTTATGTCACTCAGGAAGTAGTTTAATTATCGTGGTATAACTGGAAAAGTTTCCTGTATCGACAAATCTTTACTCTTACAAGCTAAACAAGGTTGGGCCAGGTAAGTATTTGGATGGGAAACTCTCCCCCAAAAACACCAAAGTGGTTAAAATGGTGGGTCAGTATCTAGTACAAGCCAGTCTGAGTCAGTACTTCACCAAGGTCCTCGCTGGTGCTGGGGAGCACTGGACTGGGGGAAATGCCATCTCAAATGTCATGTCAAGCTGAGGTCTTGACCACTGCAGGGTTGTGAATCCCAGTATATCCTGGTGAATTCCAGCCACGTTCTGTAAGCTATAAAATATTGCCCCTGCCAATGGAGCTGGATAAAATATTCTTCTTCAATCCCCGTCCTAAACTGTTCCAGGCTGCATTGCTGTTAAGCCAGCTGCCACCTCCCCGTTCCAGATGTCGGCTGCGTTTCAATGATGTGTGAAGCGATTCCTATACCGAGTATATAGTTTGTATCTCAGGTTGTTAAATCTGTGCTCTGCGATGCATTGGGTGGAAGGCGCTGCATAAAGGCAGGCGATGAGTAGGATGTAGCTAGACTCCTGCTGCGGCACAGCAGCCCTGCGCCTACCGCATCTCAGCGGCCCCTCCAGTACCACAACGATTCACAGGCTCAGCACCGCTTTGCTATTCATTTTGTTTATACTTTAAAACAGAAAGTATCCAATTCCCCCTCCCCACCCTCAACTTTGTCATTGTGACTTGCCACCCTGACTTCCTCATCATTCCGACCTAAGTGAATTTCCATACCCCTCGTTAACACGCTTTTCCCAAGAACCAGACAGGGGCTCCTAGTTATACATGTATTTAAGTGCAGGGTTGGGGCTTATGATAGGACTCAGGTATCAGGGTAAGTCTTTTTTGAGTCTTAAGATGACCAGAGTGTGGAATGGTTTGCTGAGTGAGACAACCTTGGAGCAGTCATTAGAGGCATGTCAAGGTTCCTCCCCCACTCTGAACTCTAGGGTACAGATGTGGGGACCTGCATGAAAAACCTCCTAAGCTTACTTTTACCAGCTTAGGTCAAAACTTCCCCAAGGTACAAAATATTCCACCCGTTGTCCTTGGACTGGCCGCTACCACCACCAAACTAATACTGGTTACTGGGGAAGAGCTGTTTGGACGCGTCCTTCCCCCCAAAATACTTCCCAAAACCTTGCACCCCACTTCCTGGACAAGGTTTGGTAAAAAGCCTCACCAATTTGCCTAGGTGACTACAGACCCAGACCCTTGGATCTTAGAACAATGAACAATCCTCCAACACTTGCACCCCCCCTTTCCTGGGAAATGTTGGATAAAAAGCCTCACCAATTTGCATAGGTGACCACAGACCCAAACCCTTGGATCTGAGAACAATGAAAAAGCATTCAGTTTTTTACAAGAAGACTTAATAAAAAATAGCAGTAAATAGAAATAAAGAAATCCCCCCTGTAAAATCAGGATGGTAGATATCTTACAGGGTAATTAGATTCAAAAACATAGAGAACCCCTCTAGGCAAAACCTTAAGTTACAAAAAAGATACACAGACAGAAATAGTTATTCTATTCAGCACAATTCTTTTCTCAGCCATTTAAAGAAATCATAATCTAACACATACCTAGCTAGATTACTTACTAAAAGTTCTAAGACTCCATTTCTGTTCTGTCCCTGGCAAAAGCAGCATACAGAGAGACACAGACCCTTTGTTTCTCTCCCTCCTCCCAGCTTTTGAAAGTATCTTGTCTCCTCATTGGTCATTTTGGTCAGGTGCCAGCGAGGTTACCTTTAGCTTCTTAACCCTTTACAGGTGAGAGGAGCTTTCCCCTGGCCAGGAGGGATTTCAAAGGGGTTTACCCTTCCCTTTATATTTATGACAAGGCATTAAAAGCAAGGTTAGATATGTTTATGGCAAAGGGATTCTCCCTGCTCAGGTTTTGGTAGATGACCAGGGTGCTCCTTCCAACCCTATGACCTGTGATTTTTGCAAACGTGCACAGCAAACATATGGATCTCCAAAATAACTGATGTCATCATCTGAGGACGAGCCAGCCGGGAATAGAGCCCTGAGCACCTGACTTACTGTCCTGTGCTACCTTCTTGCATTCAGACACTGGAGAAGGATCAACATATCCTGACTGCCACCCTGTGATACAAGCTCATGGGGCGGCGGTGGTGGAAAGATGTGGGGTGTTTCAGCGAAGCGTCCAGCAATTTGGAGCCCCATGGAAACGATCCAAAACTCTTGTGTTTAGAAAGCAGGGCTAGAAGCCTCATGAGAAAAGGCTCTGTCAGGGGATTTCCAGCTCTTCTAATTCCAGTTGTGAAAAAGAAGGGACACACATATCACATCCTTTCCTAGCCTAGTGATTGAGGCCTGGTCTACCCCTAAAAATTAAACTGACCTAGCTACAATGCTCAGGGCTGTGAAAAATTTCACACCCTGGACTACATAGTTAGGTTGCTCTAACCCCCACTATAGACACAGCTAGGTCGACAGAAGAATTCTTCCGTTGATCTAACCACCACCTTTTCAAAAGGTGGGTGAACTGCATCAATGGAAAAACCCTTTCCATTGACGCAGGGAGTGTCTGCTCTACAGCATTACAGCGGCATGGCTGAGTCCCATAGCTCTGACACCGTAGCGTAGACATGGCTTCAGTTTGAGTCTAGTACTAGAAGTAGATGTGGGGTTCTATGGGGGATGGGAGGGGAGGATTCTTAGCTTTCCTCAGCCCGTTAGTCCATCTCTAGCTGTGAGATCAAGGCTGGACAAATCAGTACAAAGCTCATATGAGTAAAGGGCACCAGGGCAGTTTAAAATTGGAACTGGAATGAGTGCTTATCTCTAGATATACCATATCAAAGAAGCAGGCAGCCTTATCCACCCCAGTAATCCCCTCTTCTAAAGGCTCTGGGACACCAGCAGCCCAATGAAAATTCACCATGTTGAAAAGCTGGCCCTAGGAAATGTGAAATACTACAAGACCTTCGGGGCTGAGTGGAAAACGTGCCCGTGATTTCCCACTGTCCTCAGCATTTCTCCCAGTTTGCCAGCAGGTAATTACTACAAGCTCTAAACAATTACCTTCACTTTGGCTGTTTTGGAGATTAGCTCAGTCCCCATCGCCCCCAATCCTAACGTATAGATAGATTACCTCTCCAGTAACCCCCTCAAAGAGCTCATTAATGCCGGGAGAGGGATTTCAGGCTGTAAGAGCGCTTGTGTTGTTTTAAATCCAGTCGTATCCCATTCTTTTTACTTCAAATCCAGAGCTGTCTCTTTGATGTTTTGCCAGCCACACAGTGAAGTGCATTCTGCGGAGGGAACAACAGGGAGGGATAAATGTGATGTGGATGAGGGGAGAGGGAAGCCAGGGGTGCTGAATCAAACCCATGGAGCCATACAGCTTCCTGCTTCGGAAGGACTAGATTCAAAGGTAATGATTAGCCCCATCTCTTCAATGGGCCAAGCTGAAATCCTGAATGCAAACAACCACCTCACGTTGGGGAAGTTCCAATTTGAATCCAAACTTGGTAGCTTCAGCCCGTCTCCAGTACTGTGGCATGCCCAGGAGCTCCTGCTCTTCTCCCTGCCTTGGGTTAGCAGTGCTACCCTAAAGCTTCCCAGCTGGAGCAGTGAGAGCTACCCCCTCCTGTGTCAGGCTGCTTGAGCCATTGTGCACGTGTGACAGCCTCTATTTTTGCTCACACAGCAAGGACCTCCAGAGGTAAAAGCACAAGTTTCTACCGCTTAAGCTAAACAGCCTGGTGCTGTAGCTGGGAACTGTAATAGACCTAAACCTTCTGTTCTTTGGGCACAGAGGAGCTCACAGACCGCACAATGACCAGTATTCTGGATTGAATTCCTTGGCGAGATAGGAAACTAGGACCCCAACTGCAGAGCTGCTTTCTCCTTCCCTGCTTTTCCTTGCCCTTATCTTGCAAATTCAGACACTTGGGCATTTTTACCTTGGGGTAATAAGTTGCTGGACCTTACTCTAGAGCTGGGAGAAGCTGGGGAATTTGCTGCTGGTTGTCAGATCCCATTGTAGGTCAGGTGAAGGGTGCTAGTTGGCCACAGCTTGTTATTAGGGGTGGGGTTAAGGAACTATAAAGATAGTCTCTGTGTCTAAGGAGCCCACTCCAATTTGGAAGCCCCCATCTAGTTGGACGCATGCTATGGCTCTGAGAAGCTCACATTCCCTGTGTGGGGTTTAACATAGCTCAGAGGCTCACTCCGGTCTGGGAGCTTAGCGTAGGACTTGTTCTAGCACTAAGAGTCTAATCTGGCCCTGAGGCCAGAAGTTTAGTTTCAGAAGTTTAGTTTGGGTCAGGAGTTCAGCCTGGACTAGGACTCAGGGCTGGTAGGTTTTGGGGAAAGCTTCTATGTCTTAAAGAGAGGTTAGAACTGGGTATCTTTCTTATGAAGCTGCTATTTTGGAATTTTGTAACTTAAGATAACATGCTTCCTATGGGCTTTGAATGCTACGAATCCCCTATCTTCTGTATTTTGAATGAGCTCCTGACATTTTCTGCTCCCTTTCCCTTCATTGCATTTATGAGCCTACGGCCCACAGCACTTATGCAAGTGTGATGTTTTCCAGGGGGGCTGTAGAAGGAGGGGTGCAGGAGTGGCAGAATCCAGGTGTGCGGTGTCTCCTCTGTGCACAGATCAGGAGGACACAATCCAGCCCAGGGTCTGCAACGCACTTGTCTCGTGAAGTGCATTGTACATTTCCAGTGCTACATAAATTGCAATGACTACAGGCCAGAGAGGCTGAGATGAGCCCATTCCATTCCTGCCATGTTCTCCTCTCCCCACATTGTGATTCTGATTAATTAACCAGCAATACATGAGGATGAAAACGTGCATCACAGCTTCTCCCATATTGCTTATTTCACAAACGATACTTCTATTCCTTTCCAGTTCTTACCCCGCTGTCAGCAACATGGTCTTCACCAGCACTAGATGCCAAAGTGCCGGCTGAAATACTCTTCCAAGCGTCACCATTAATAGTCTATTAAAAACTCCAAAATAAACCACCACAAACCAGAAGGGAAAAACCAAAGTCCCTCCTTGCCAATGGCATATTACTCCATCAGCACTGAGCGCTGTGGGGGTGATGTCACCAGCAGAGAGAACTGGGGACTGTTATGGCAGGTGGTAGCCAGAAATCCTGTGGTGTCTGCATTTCTTAGACCTGCCAAAGGAGTCAGTCCCCGGGGCCCTGGTAATCTGTTCAGTTGGGACTCAGCATTCTGTCCTTGCCCACCCACCTGCTCCGCCACACCATGCCAGCCAGGTGTCAGGGAGGGTTAGACCTTTGGGGTAGAGGAGAGGGAATGTGCCAAGGGCTGGTATGTGAATTTGTGGTGGGAGTCAGGGAAACAGTGGCTGGAAGTGTCCTGCTAAACACTGAACTCAGCGTGACTAGCTCATGAGCTGCTCAGCGTGAGCCAAGGTGGCAGAATCTGGGCTATGCTTCAGCACGTTCCCCACGCATCCACCACCTCTTTTCAGGGCCTTTCAAGATCATAGTGCTAAATCTGCAGCCACAGTAAGCTCCAGTTCATAGGGATCCCTGCCCATCTCAGCAGGGACAGGCTGAAATGCTGGTGTGATATTTGCTGCCCCAGGGCGGCAGGAGGTGGAGAAGGAGCTGCTTTGTGATAAGCACAGCCATCTCAGAGTTGCAGGTGCGTCTCAGTACTTGTACCCTGCCCCTTCTGTTGGTGGATGGATGTAGCAACAGATCCACTGGCCTCATCCCCCCCTCTTTCCCTGCCCCATGCCACCCCTAACACATTCATGGGTGCTATGGTGCTGTGAACCCCCACTGTGGTGTTGTAAGCTTGTGCCAAGGGTGCAGACATCCTACAGGTAATTGTCCTGGGGTGCTTTCCAGCTGCAAAGGAGGGGGAAGGGTTTACTTGGAAGGAACATGCTTCCCTGTGGCACATAATGTTACTGAGAGAATGTTATCGGCGGGGAGGATCACTGGGGTAGCATTACAATACTTTATACTGTAACCTCTTTCTACTGGCCTTCGGATTAAATTTCTGGTAGTGCTCACATAGCCTCCTTTAATTAAAAGCAAATGTCGCCACTAGGAAAGCTGCCCACCAAGCATGGACTTTAATAGCTGGAGAACTGTTAGAAATAAGAATAATTGGTTGCAGTTACAGAGCTCCAGATCCAGATCCTGGGATGCCCTTTTCCTTGGGAGCCTAGAACACCGAGGTTTGGGGTGGGGGTGTGGGCTTTCCAATGTAATGGAAATAATTTGCTAATCCTCCCTTGATAAGCTTCATGCTGCTTCTCATCTCCTCTGTACAGTCAGTGTCCCTAGCCTTGCTTGCCTCTTTGTTAGCTTTTGGACTCAATCACCTCTGTGCCCTCTTCCACATGGCCCCCTGTGCATGTCACAGGCCCCTGAGTTCATCTGCATAGCCCCTCACCTGCCCAGGTTTCAGTCCCTCCTAAAGAGTGACATTGCTGTGTTGCCTACAGTGAACTGAGTAGACTCATGAATGGCCTGTTGTTATTCCCCTTTCGCATACCTCTGTCTCCTTGTCCGTCTGTTCTCAGGCTTGTGAGCTCTTTGGCAAAGGAGGCACCTATCCCCTAGAAGGCACACTGCAAATAAACAATAACTTAGAAGGTTGGACCAGGCCTTCTTCTTGAACCTGCAAGTGATGAGAAGGGTGTTCTGTCTCCATGAAATATTCAGGCCTTGGCCTCTCTGACGGGGACAGTCAGTGCCAGCAGCTGTGGTGTTTGTGTGATGTGGATGGATGTTTGAAGTTTGAAACGCTGCCGCAGCAGGAGTCCATAAGTCACAGCATTGGGCATGGCAGGTACACATTTGCTGCAAGTAAACTTCTGCCACAAATTATTAATAGCTGCCAACTGGCTTTTCAATCCCTTCACCATCAGCAGCCCTATATAATTTGTATGCAAATTCCCATCAGACTATCTGACACTTAACTTTTCTCCAGCATCTCACACATGGCTCAGAGGTTTTTCAGTAGGTGGATAAAAGGTCCATTTTAGCGTTCTAGCAGGCCCGTAGAGCCAGGCCCACCCAGCTTAGCTGGAATTGTAACACTGGGCTCACTTCATGGCTGAGAGCAATGTGTTTGCTAAGGAGAGCAAAGCTGGCATCTTCTTCAAACAGATTCCATTCACTCCTGCTTTTTTTTTTAATACCCACTTTGAGCTCTAAAGACGTTAGAAATCTTTGAACGTTTTTTGAAACAGCACACTGAGTGGCACAGACTAACATGGCCCAGCCAAGGCGAGAGGGGCATTCATAAGGCATTGGCTTGTTTAGCATTGAGGATGTGTGCCTGGATTACACCCAAATGGAACAAAGACAAATATGCAAAGTACATCAGGACAGAAATGAAAGCCACAGCGGGTCATGACTTTCCCTGGACTGGACGGTCTGAAGATCTAAGGCGTCCCTGGGATTAGCCCGCAAGCAGCAACAGCAGCCCTGTGAGAACAACAAACTTTTACTACTCCGGTTCTTCAAAACTGGTTCCAAAGCCGCCGAGTTCCCACAACAAAAGCAGCACAGATGACAGGGGGGGTTGTCAGAATTTCAGTTGAAACAAATATCTGTACTCTCAAACTTCCTTCTAAGATTTTAGCCTTGTGTCCACTGCAAACCAGAGGGACAAGATTCTATAAACCACATTTATACAGACCCAGGCTGAAGAGAGGGCACAGATTTGACTAAGATACATCCGTTTTTTTGAGGGATTGATGGAGTGCTAGCATGATTGCAGTCTTCTCTCCCTCTCTTTATCTGTCTGTCGGTCACATCCATGGCCATGGTAGTCCCCTTTCTTCCACTATTCCGTTCTTACCTTCTCCCTTCCCTCCTAGCCTTCATGCGGGTCTCGGAAAAGCCTACTGATTGTTTGCTTGTGGAAAAGGCAGACAAACAGGTGGGTAAGAGAGTTTTGGAAGGAAAGCAAGGCAGAGCCACCAAGCTGCTGGAAGAACTATCCTTCTTCCAGGGGAATAGAGGCAGCTTAGAACATGTTTTGCCAAGAAAATGGCTATTGGAAAGAAAGCAAGGTCCTGGATAGATAGCCACGGCTCAGCCACTCATCAGATAGCCTGGATGAGACCATAATAATTTGGGTGTCTTCCCTATAGTTGGATTCAAGGGGCCAAGACAGCTACAGTACAGTCCTTCAGGAGAGAACGGGTGATATACACTGAGAACGATAGGGGAAGGGGTCAGAGATCTAGGGGTTGAGCAAAAGCCTACTGAAGTCAACGGAACGACTCCCACTGATGTCAGTGAACATTAGCTCAGGCCTTCAGTCCCACTGGTGTAGAGCAATGAAGCACATCACAGTTTTAACAAGCACTGGGAACTGCTAGCTAGCAGGAGGTTTAAGAGAGCTGTGCAGGTGTAATTGGGTGGCCTGCCCCTTTAAAGGCTAAAGACCTGGAGCTGGCCAGCCCTGTACAGTTAGCCCTGCTTGCCACACCTGGGATGAGGTGTGGGCCTTTATTAGAACCAGCTGGGTATGGAGAAGCTGATTCCCCTATAAAAGGCAGCATGACATTGCAGGAGGGCATTTAGGGGACTGTAGAGAGACTGAGAAAGTGTCTGGCAGGGAACAAAGGAAGTGAATGCAGTGCTGGGAAGGGGGGGCTCTGGGCTCATGGAGAGGAACCCTGGCCTGGGACTGGGAGGCCAAATGCCTGCTTCAAGGAGAGAAACACTGAACTGTAGAGAGGGAGCCAGGCTTATGCAGGGAAGACCTGTGGAGTTGCCACGGCTAGGAAGGGCTGGGAACAGCCTAAATCACCAGAGAGTTTGGGGCTGTGCCCAGCTTAAGGCTGGAAAGAGGTCTTTTGTGTTCATTTGTGAACTTCATAGATCAGACCCTAAGGAGGGGTGTTGGTGCTGGATTTGTAAAAGCCTCTTTTTCAGTTTACCAAGGAACTCGGAGTGGAAACTAAGGCAAAGGGCTGTTTGCAGGGGTGCCTGGGAGGAGGCCACTTGTTGACACTGAGCCAGCCTGGCTGGAAATAGGAACAGGTCAAAGGGAAAGAAAGCAGATTTGTATTAGATGTAATACATTGGGTAGGATCCCCAAAGGGATGTAGGTGTGGCAAGGCTGAGTGTCTGTGCCCAAAGAATCACAGGAACAGCACTGCGATCTACAAGGCTGAGTTAGGCACCTACGGCCCCTGTACAATGAGTGGGGAGAGACTGGCATCTAAGGATGTGATCCACAAAAGCCAGCATCCGGGGGGGGGGAAGCTGCCTCAGCTAGCCAATGGGAGGTGCCATCACCTACCCTATCGCTTGTAGCCCAGGTTAGTGCACTTAGCTGGGATGTGGGAGATCCAGGCTCAATTCTTATTTGAGCAGGGATCTTACGCCTCTCAGGCGCAAGAGAACTCTAACCACTGAGCAGTGGGATATTCTGATGTGGGACCTCCCTCAATTTCTCCTGTTACAGCTGTTGGATGCTGTATAAATGATGAGTGATTGGTGCCTTCACCACTGGCCAGCAGAATCATTTCCTCTCTCTCTTGCCCGATCACTGTTTAAGTACTTAACCACAGTGAAATAGTAGGTCATGTAAATGTAGGGTCAACAAGATCCTGGGTGCCCTCAACTCCTACTGAAGTCAACTGAAGCTGAGGGCATTCAGCACCCTGTAGAAGGGTCTGTCTAGCAAGGATTGCTATGAGTTATGCTTACCACTGGCTGTACCTTTGCCTGGGGATGCAACGCAGAATGTTACCAGTTCCTCTCAAATCCTGGCCTCAGTCAAAGGGAGTCTGGCCATTGTCTTCAACAGGGCCAAGATTACATCCAAAGGTCTTCAGCTTCCTCTTTCCCATGTCACTTGCATCTGATTTATAGGTCTCAGCTTCTGGTACCTGCCGTGCATTGAGCTATTTGCAGGGAAAGAGCTACTTGACATCTGGCTCCAAGCTGGTGCCGTGCCCTTCCATTTGATCTCTGTGCCAATGAGTCACTTCATCGTTTTCAAATATGACTTGATGGGGTTTTTTCATGTTAGCCATGTTGCTGTCCTATTTGCTGTTCAGCTCCGAGATGCATGTGAAAGACTGTTTGTAAATCAGCAATAATCATAATATTTCCAAAGTTTACCCAGAATGACTGTCGTCCTGTAATGCAAATGAAATCTGTGTATTTAAAGGGCACAGGGGTGGCTTTGCTGTACCCAACAGAAGTCCTCAAATAGTATAGCTCATAACTCGAAATCTTCATAGGTTAGAAAACAGAAATTTCTGAAAGAACGAGCCATGGGGAGGATTGCCCGGGCAGCTGATAAACTTGCCATCTGTATGAGTGTAAACTGCTCCTCCAAGGCATGGCCTTGTAGAGAGCTTGTACCGCATTTAAATGCATGTACCATATGTCCTTTCAGAACGGCAAATCCATTCATGATTTTGTAGACAGAACCTTCTATGGTGCATTCAGTCTACTGGGCTACTTTCAGCCATTAGGCAGATCATTAGGTATTCAAGGGCAGAGAATCAGCTTCATTCCTGTTGATACTCCCCCAGATAATTTCCCCTTCCTAGAGTATGGACATGAAGGGCAAATGTGCTTTGAAAAACATGAGTGGGTTGTTTTCTGGAGGAGCTCACTTGCATTCCTGTGCCCTGCAGTTTGCATAGGCATGTTGTTATCTTTGGCTATCTGTGGCACGGGTCCATCACCAGAGAATCCGGGCATCCTATCCACAGATTGGAGACCAGGGTTTTGTGAATGGGAAACACTTTTTTCCACTTCCTTAGTCATAGCTGCTTTTTTAAAGGGGTCTGGTTCAGATGGAGAACATTGCCTGGAGACTGTACTACTCTTAGTGGAAGATACTCACTCACAGATGAGTCTTCCATCATGAACTAAAGGTGGTAAAGGTAGGGCTAATGATTAGCAGGGGCCTTTTCAGCCAATGACCACCCACGAAGAAAACCTTGCCCCTTTGAGTTATATCTGAGGGCATTCTCCTCATATTAAAAACCTAGATAAAAATCTCTCTTCTGGGGGCCTAGTACATTGCTGTTGCAATATTGTGGAGGGTGGTACTTCTTGACATGACTAATGGAGGCAGATTAAGCCCAAGAGGGACTGACCCCTCTCTGTTCTGTGTGAAGCCTTGGCCTATGCAGCTGAGCATTGCATGGGCTTTAATTTGCTCTCATCCGCATTGCAAATTCATGTCTGATGTGATGTTCGTGACCACTGTCCCCAGCACTTCTGTCATTATTAACGTCTCCCTCTTAAGAGAAGCTTGATCTCACTTACCCTTCACTCTCATTGTAGTGAAAAGGAGTTTTGCCTGTGTAAGGCCTGTACGATGGGCCCCGGGGGCTTAGCTTGCATGTTGTCCAGGTGGAATCTCATTTTGCTGTTTTTCTGCCCATTTTTCTAACCTTTCTATTAATCCTCTGCTCTCACTTGTGTTTGCAGCACTTCCTGATTTAGTAACATCTGTGAACGTAATTAATGTGCTGCTTCCCTCCCGCCCATATTGTTAATGAGCATGTTATATAAGCCCCAAGTTCGTTCTCCAGAGGTGAGAGGTTCTTGAGTCTTATTAGCTTCATTTTCTCCTAGGCCAAATGGCTTTGGTAACTGCTCAAGCTCAGTTTTTAAAACCCATTTCCTAGATCCAGGATCTGGGAGCCTTCATTCCTAAAGCTTCTTGCTTCCACTCACTCACCTCAGCCTCGAACAGCTTGTTTTTGTCATTAAATCCCCCCACACCCAGTGTCGTAAACCTGCCTTCACCAACACACATTGCCTTATGACGTTCCTGGTGCAAAAGAATCAGTGTGAAGTGGAGGGGAAGGGTGAATTGACTCAAATTAAAAGACGAGATAGATCTCCCACTCCCTCCACATGTCCTAGTGACCCCTCGGCTCCCAACCAGATTTGGATCAGGATCAGATCACATCTCCTGTTCCATTCCAGAAAACAGACACAAATTCAGACCTGGATGCCGAGAGAGGAATGGAGATTAACAGCACAACTCAGCTGTGCCAAACTGTGTGAGGTGGTTTGATAATGTAGTCTATGTTCCATGGGGATTGAAGCAGAGAATAGGCCAGACTTAATTTCAGAGCGCTCATAGGTAGCCTGAACTTGAATTCCAGTCCTATATGCTAAACACTAGTTCATTTACCCCTCTCCCACCTATTGGCCAGTATGTCTTAAATTTGAAACAGTTGTATGTTGTTTTTTTGCCAGGCAGACATAGCCAGAAGTCTTCTCTTATCAATGTAAAATGGAGAGCTGTCGAGAGAAAATATGCAAGAGGTTAGATTGCAGGATTTAATTTCTTTTGTGTTACCTGTTACCCCTGCCCTGTGTCACAGCATAAGAGGAGACAGTGAGTAAATCTGAATCGGATGTTATCAGATTTGGTCCACTGAAAGCTTCACAAGCAGTGACATCATTGCCATTAATGGCAGTTCCACAATCTGGTTTATCAAATGCTTCACTCAAAATGTTGCAATGCACTTTGCAAAACACAGCTGAACTGTAAATGTAAACAATATAAATTAGCAAGAGTATCTTTATGATCTATAGGTTATACACATTTTGACTGTCTCCCAGGTAGTCACCCCAAGAAGAAATAATAGTGATTGTCTTTTCTCACCCAAAGCTAACATTTCTGTTAAAATTTAATATTTAGGGGAATATATATATTATGTTCATATATATACACACAGTATGTTTATGTTTATATATATGATAACCTTTAGCACTTATATAAGACACTTCCAAACATTTAATCCTCAAACAATTAAATATCATTATCCCCATATTTCAGAAGGGGAGCAGTTAAGTGATTTACTTAAGGCTATATTCAGGTGTTCTTGGTTCTCAATCCTGCACTCATACCTGTAGACCTAAACACCCATGTATGTGTGTGCAATTTATATATACACACACAACATGTGTCTGTGTAAAAAGGTAAACAACGAGGCACTGTCCAATAGTTTAGTTCCAAAAATGTAGGGTTCTGCCCCTAGGGGTGTGTGTGTGTGTGTGTGCATTTAAACTCAGGAGAAAATGTCTCCATTTCTCTGCCATGCAGCATTTCAAACACAGCAGCTGTGCCACTAATACGGAAGAAACAAGTGAAAGCAGGTTAAAAAAACAAAAACAAAACCTGATCTGGATTCTTTGGATCAAATTCACCCCTGGTGAAGTTAGTGGAGTTACATGAGGAATCATTTGGAGTCACTGAGTGTGTGATGAATGTGGGGGTGCGTTTTACTAATCATTAGTAGTGTCTGGATCTGTCACTAGCATGATGTTTCTGTACTCTGTATGGGATGGATGGTTCACGCTAGGGATTTCACTGGATAGAACAGCTGTGATGTGGTGCAGTCCCTGCTAATGGCACCTCCTCGTGGCCATCCTGGACATTAGCTCTGGCCAGGCATTGTGCCCTCCTCCCGCAGTATCTCTCCCATTGTTCTCTCACCATCTGACACTCAGGGGGCTCCCTCTGGCCAGGTCACCACATGGGTTTCCTCTTCTGGGGGGGATGTATCAAAGTCCCTCCATACAAAATGGCAGTCTTCCCTTTACTGCTCCCACCATGCCACTCCTCCAGTGGTTGGTCGGGGGAACCAGGCCTCCCCTCTACTCTGGGCCCCAGCTCAGCTCACAGACCCTCTAGTCAGCAGCCAAAGTCTGCACTACCTATTCCCCACTGCTTTCCCCCTCAGCCTTCTCCTACCTTCCGGCTCTCCTCACTCCTCTGGGCTTGCCAGTCCTAAACTCCCTCCTCTCAGGGAGTATCTGTGGGCTATTTGCCTTCAGCCCCAAGCCCACCTGCCTTCTGCCAGGGAGTGACTGCTGACTACCTATCTCTGCCTTCTTCTGTTGCCAGCTTCCTGTCTTCTTCTCCAGGTGCAGCCTGAGTAGTTAATTGGCCTCAACCATTTTAACCACTCATGGCCTTGTGTGGGATGGACATTCCATCACAAGAACCTACCCACCTACGCAAGAGTGGGAGAAGGCCCTTCCCTAACAGCTTCCACTTAAAGGTCATTAAGCAGAGCCATAACTAGAGCATTTAGCGCCTGGGGTGAGCAAGTATATTTGCATCCCCTACCGTGTTTTTCTCTTAATTTCTCCTCCCCATTTTTCCTCCCTAATGGCTTTGCACCCTGGGTGGCTGCCCCATTCGCCTTGCCCTGGTTATGGCCCTGTCATTAAGAGACAATATTAGAGTCAGTGATCTAAGTGCCTCTAACCTGATCTTATGGGCAGCCCCCAAACCAGTTTGAACTGGGGTGGGGGAGGGGTCAGAACCTGCATAAAATGATACTAAGATGATACTAAACTGCTCAAGATAATTAAGACCAAAGCAGACTGTGAAGAACTTCAAAAAGATCTCACAAAACTAAGTGATTGGGCAGCAAAATGGCAAATGAAATTTAATGTGGATAAATGTAAAGTAATGCACATTGGAAAAAATAACCCCAACCGTACATACAATATGATGGGGGCTAATTTAGCTACAACTGATCAGGAAAAAGATCTTGGAGTCATCGTGGATAGCTCTCTGAAGAAGGCCACGCAGTGTGCAGCAGCAGTCAAAAAAGCGAACAGGATGTTAGGAATCATTAAAAAAGGGATAGAGAATAAGATGGAGAATATCTTACTGCCCTTACATAAATCCAAGGTACGCCCACATCTTGAATACTGCGTACAGATGTGGTCCCCTCATCTCAAAAAAGATATACTGGCATTCGAAAAGGTTCAGAAAAGGGCAACTAAAATGATTAGGGGTTTGGAATGGGTCCCATATGAGGAGAGATTAATGAGACTGGGACTTTTCAGCTTGGAAAAGAGGAGACTAAGGGGGGATATGATAGAGGTATATAAAATCATGAGTGGTGTGGAGAAAGTGAATAAGGAAAAGTTATTTACTTGTTCCCATAATATAAGAACTAGGGGCCACCAAATGAAATTAATGGGCAGCAGGTTTAAAACAAATAAAAGGAAGTTCTTCTTCACACAGCGCACAGTCAACCTTTGGAACTCCTTGCCTGAGGAGGTTGTGAAGGCGAGGACCATAACAGGATTTGAAAGAGAACTGGATAAATTCATGGAGGTTAAGTCCATTAATGGCTATTAGCCAGGATGGGTAAGGAATGGTGTCCCTAGCCTCTGATTGTCAGAGGGTGGAGATGGATGGCAGGAGAGAGATCACCTGATCATTACCTTTTAGGTTCACTCCCTCTGGGGCACCTGGCATTGGCCACTATCAGTAGACAAGATACTGGGCTGGATGGACCTTTGGTCTGACCCAGTATGGCCATTCTTATGTTCTAAAACTTGAGAAAGAACCCAGGAGAACAAAGAGATTGGTGTGTGACTGATATAAGAACACAGATTCTCTGAAGGGGCACCAAAGAGAGCCAGACTGAGAGACCCACATGCACAAAGGGGGATCCTTTCTTTCTAAAGCAATATGACCTGGGTCTGTTCCGTTCTGTTCCCGTGTCTTAAGAGAAAAGCCAACCTAACTGTGGTGAAGTGTCAGATTAGGTGAGACTACATATAACATAGGCTGTCTGTTATTTTAAAATCCTTTTTGTGCTAATGCTTTGTTCCAACTGAAAAATAAAAATGCTCTGTTCACAGGTTCCCCAAGGGGGGAAACACACGTGCCTGAAACTCAGTCATACTTGCAGGGTGATAAGCAGTTGGTACGTGGGGTAGTGTACTCGGATCCCGGTCTAAGAATGGAAGAATTGCAAGATTCCATTTTGAGACAAGTAAAAGCAAGGGGCAGAGGGGGTAAGCAACAGGGGAGACCCGAAAGGGGATAGAGGAACAGCTAGGTCCTAGTCATGCCAGTGTCCATGCTGAATGAAACACAAACTATAAACAACATACATGGTGAAAAGCAAACAATGGGTCTAATACTGTAAACTTTACTCATATGAGTAATTCTTAGTCACATAAATAGTCCCACTGGAGGCACTGGGACTACTTGTGTGAATCAAGCTTATTTCATGTGACCAAGGTTTGCAGAATCATACCCTAGATTATTCTTTTTCTTTTTTAAATTAGCTTTGATCATTTAAGGCCAGATAGCAAACTCCTGACTCCCACTGGTGAGCAGTTACTCACATAAACAGCTCCACCAACTTCCATGGGCTTACTCATGTGAGTAAATGCTAACAGTTGGGAGTAAGGGGTTCACGCTCTGGCCCTAACGGAGTTATTATTAACACAGGTAAAAATTATTTTAAAAACCACATGGTTGTGTCTTGACTAGATGACTTGCAAACATTTCATAGAATTTCTCTGAAAAAAATCAGAATTCATAAGTCAATTTTACAATGCATTAAATTAAAAGGATGAAAGTCGGGCAGTTTTTAGGAGAAAAGAATGTTCTGTACTTACCACGGCAGGATCGGATCAAAGAGTCTTTGACAAAGAGAGAGACTCCCACTGACACCAAACGGGCTTTGGATGAGGTGCCAAGCTGGCCACAGAATGGACAATAATTAATAACTGACTATGTCAGATGTGATGGAGCACCAGTATATTAGAACCTGTTGTGAGTTAGTAGCAATATCTCACACCCCTTGCGTGAGTTTTCAGGGAGCAGCGCATTGGCTCGACAACTCTTGCTATTCATGGTAGAATCCCATTGCTCATTGGAATGGCAACAGCTGTTGATGAGTCAAGACAAAGGAAGTGATGGTGGGGGCGGAGAGGTGAGTGTGAATTAAGGATTGGAAAAACACCAGCATTCACAGAGAGAAACCACTCCGAAACCTGCATTTATCCAAGGAAAAGGATGCTTAATTTAAAAGGCCATATATCATTTCAGGATGGTAGGCGCCTTCCTGGGGATTTTTGTTCTCCTTGATGTTAAAAGAATTATCATCTCTGGGTATTTCTTTCCTTCCCTTAACATGTGAATGTATCACATTCTTCTGGATCTACGTTACATTTTAGTTTTACACACAAGTAAAAGAAAACAAAGCAGAACATGTAACTCTGCTGAAGGCAATTCTTTTCCTTAGCCAAACTGGTACAGGCAGCTCAAGGATAATAAACTCATAGGAGATCTTTTTGAATCAGTCTGTTCCTGTCCTCTCTGTCTGCACCTTCATGAAAAACATGTACCCTCCGAAATGGTCATAGACCGCTGGTACCGTTGTCACGGTGGTTCTGGTGTGTACTTTTACAAATGTAGCAATGCCCCAGCTTATCATCAAGCAAGAATCGAACCCAGGACCTCTGCATCAAGCTGACTTTCTGAGCTACAGTAACAAGGCCATTAGCTTGGAAGCAGCAGCAGTCTGCTATGCACAGTCTAGCCACTAGGGAGCAACACAGAGCCACACGCTGTTAGCGTGTGCTATGACCGCATCTCAGCTGTCCAATATCTGGGTACTACTTAGACAACACCTGCCAACCGCTGAGCTTTGTATGCGTATTCTCCCTTTCCTTCCTCTGTCTCATCTTTCTTTTGTTACTGCTCTGTCTACCCCACACTTCTCTCATGTAACTCATTCCCCTCTCTGGAGCTCCTTTTTCATGGCCTTCCTTTGCCACTCACAAGTGGGTGACTTGCACGCGTAAATTCAAGTGCAGCAGTTGTAACATGCCCACATCTCATCTCTAACATGCAGTAAATAAACAGCCCCACAACATACAACAGCAACAAAAAAGCAGAGATGGGCCCAGATTGGGACACTAGATCCAAATTCCCTCAGACTTTGTAAAAGATTGTCTGGGCCCTAATCCCCTGAAGCTCTTAAACCAATGAGGGTATGTCTACACTGCAATGTAAGCCCAGGGCTCAAGCCTAATCCCCCTTCCATCTACACACAAATGACACTAACACAGGACTCTGACCCAGGGTCCCAAGACCCCACAGGACTGGAGGGTCCAAGCCTGAGTCAAGCTGGGACTCAGGGTTCAAGCCCTATTTCTTTGCAGTTTAGATGCAGCCCCATTAGACTTATGATCTGAGCGTCTGCCAAAAGTACCCCACAATCCCATGGACAGACTTTCTTTATCCTCTGGACAGTCAGGTTTGGTGGACAGTCAAGCCTCTCCGCACTGCAGCACTGAACAAAGGGCAAGAGAGGCCACATTTTGGAAGGGTGCTAGGAAGTTGGGGATATGGGTGATTACACAGCATCATGAGGGCCTGAGTCCAGATGCTGGCACCCCAGGTTGGGACCCAGGGTTCAACAATTCCTCACTGGGGTTACAAATGAGTGAAGATGCTCAAGCCCTAGGTTAATAAACCCAGAGTGTGCTAACTCAAGTTCTACTAACCGTTGGCTTACATTGCAGCGTAGACCTACCCTGAGTGACTTTACACCTCTGAACAGTCCCATTTAACTGGATGGGAATAGTCACATTAAGCACACACCAAGATGTTTGCAGGATCAGGACCTTGGTTTATGTTTTGTGACTCAGGTCCATTTCTGCAAGATGGATCCTAGTTCCTTGAACTATGGGCAGACTCAGATGTGAACTTTGTGGCTTAAGCCCAACTCTGCTAAAAAAGAACTGGGCAGTTCTGAATTCTAGAAAGATGCTTGCTGCAGAATTCTGGTGTGTAATGGGAGGAAGAGCAAGCTGGAGTCATGGGAAAAGCTCGATAAATAAAGCAAAAGAAGATTCAGTGAATAAATTACTCACTGGAAAATGGTGAAATCCTTTGAATAATGTATTCACTGCATAGTATTTGACCAGCTCTGCTCATGGGACCTTGACTGTGTAGAAAGTCCCAGATGTTGTCAAGTCTCCATCCAACTTGACATGAGGTCGCTCTGTGACAAGCCATTCTGTCAACTTTCTGCGAGCAATGAGATCTAAAGACCCACACGAAGAGTTAACATCTCAGTAATTTATTACTGGGCTTGAGACTTCATCCAAATAATTAATACTCCACTTATATCAGCCCTTATTCCGACTAGTGAAAACAGAGCTGTTCAGAACTGACCCTATGCCTCCCTTTAAAAGAGCTGAAAGTTCACTATTTTGGAGCATGGATTTACACAGCGTCTGGGCTGGTTTGGAGATCAGGATCAAAGAGAGTCAAGGGAACTTTTCCCAAGAGAAAACCACCACATGTGGACAATAGAAGGGAGTAAATTTACTACTGGTAAATAATAGCCTCTTATTGTATTTGCCCATGTTGTCTATTTAAACATGACATGGTTGATGAATGTAAAGCTGTTCCAGAGTTCAGCCAAGAGGATTCACTTTTGTTCTGAGATTCATGTTTAATGCAGATCATATATATTAACTGAAGAGTTAGGCTTTCAAAAAGACAAACAAAAAATAATGTATTCCCTGGTTCTTTTAAACATTTTTTGTTACTGCAGTGATCTTAATATCTTTCAACATTGTTTAAAAAGAGGGAATTATTTATTGTTTCTATTCCATTAGCGCTTAGGAACTACAGCTGAGATCCCGCATTGCACCAGGCACTGTACAGTAGGTGCAGTCCCTGCACTAAAGAGATTACAGGCTAAATATACAAGACATACAGAGACAATATCGTTATTATTCCTGCACATAGAGATTAAGTGACCTGCCCACACAAGAAATCTGTGGTGCAGCAGGAAACACAACCCAGCTCTCCTGCATCTTATGCCAGTGCCTTATTCAGAAGACTCATTCCTCTCAAGAAAGCAAGGGCACAGTATTAGCATATTGCAGCACTGTTCTGTGTACATGTGATTTGTGAGGGATACACAGTGAGTCACGTGAATGTTCCCTCAGGGGAACGACTGTGGGATGCTAGGCTGGACTCTCCACTGGTAGCCTGCAATTTAGATTGCCACTGCGTTGGCCTTCAGTCTGTGTTGGCCTTGACATGGAGAGAAGAAGAGGGATAGAGTTGTCTCTGACATGCAGAGATAATCTGTAGCAGGTGGCAAGGGATATGAGGTTGATGGATTTCTTCAGGTAGGTCAGTTTCAGGTTCTAAAGCTCAGCAGGATTGAAGGTGCTTTAGAAATGTAAAGCATTATTAATAATAATAATTGATCACACAGCTCCACTCTTAATTTAAACAAGAAGGACTTTTATAATCTCCTCCACCTTCTGAGCCCTTCGAGCAATTTACCATTTGTCAAGAAGAATTAGTGGGAGATGTAGCTGCTCTTCTTAGCAGTGCAGATTCAGGGACATTCCAGAGATGGATGGGAACTGAACAGAACTGAAATAAATCTCTCACATTCAAAGCTCTGAATTCCATTCTCTCGATTTAATCATAAAGAGATTTATTCCAAGTCATTAAAATCCTGTTGTAGAGTCAGTGAAAGATTTTTGAAACCTGAAAGCAGAGATCAGAGTAGCAGCCGTGTTAGTCTGTATCCGCAAAAAGAAAAGGAGGACTTGTGGCACCTTAGAGACTAACCAATTTATTTGAGCATAAGCTTTCGTGAGCTACAGCTCACTTCATCGGATGCATGCAGTGAAAAATACAGTGCCACAAGTATTCCTTTTCTTTTTGTGAAAGCAGAGAGATTTTCCTCAGTCTGTAATCTCAGACCCAATTGTGTAACTGCACGCATTTGTTATACTTTGAAGTGACCACTCTAGATTTTGGTAATTCATTAGTCTTCCATACAATCAATGTTTATTGTCTCTGTGTATCACTAAGACTATGTATGCAGGGATTGATCTAACCTAATCAATGTTTCCTACAAAAACAGAATATTAAAAGACATTAATGTTGCAAAGCCAAACACACATTCAGGAGTCAGGAAAAGCCAGAAGTGAAGTTGCTTGTTCTGAAGCCTTTATCCTTTTTGCTGAAACTTAATCAAAATAATAAAATAAAATTCAGTCTGAGGCTGAGATTCGACAGTGAAAATTTCAGCCCAAATGGTTAAAGTCGAATGGTTAAAAACAGGCACTTAGTCGGATGTGTCAGGCAACCTTAACTACAGGCTTTGCTCTGCATTCGGCAGTAGTAATACAATACAATATATAATGTGTTGATTATTTGTATTGCAGTAGTGCCTAGGAGACCTAGTCACGGACCAGGATCCCATTGTTCTAGGCACCTTGCAAACACACAACCAAAAGATAGCCTCTACCCCAAAGACCTCACAGTCTAAGTGATATACTATATTGCCTTCACAATATATAATCATATAATACCTTCTTTGTCTATTTCTCTTTGGCCGTTCCACACAAAAGCACACCCCTCCCTGCATCACTGAGCCTACCTCTGATATTAAAGCCCCACCACTCAGGGGGCAGCAGCAGGAGAAAGGGCATAGAGGTGGGAGGGTGAAAGACAGAAGCATCTATCATGCCTGTGCATTTTTTTTCTTTTTACAGAGCTAGCAGCTCCTTTTAATGATAACTTCACCTCCGAGAGCCCCTGTGTGGCTGGCTCTGGGCTGAATCCTGGCCCCATGCCCTCTGCCCATATGCAGGGGTTGTTCACAGTAGCAGTCATGGAAGGCAGGGACTCCTGGCAATACCCCCTTCTGAACCAACGCCTCCCACATCTGAGACAGTGCAGCTTCCCTGGATATAAAGGAGGCTGTGGCCGCTTTGCACCACCACATCAACCTTCCTGGCAGGCTTTTCCCCTCAGAGGGCCTCTGTCTGGGAAGGAGTTTTGCTGCCAGTTTTGAAAATTTGCCACCTCTGCCCCATTTGGAGGCACTCAGTTTTTGATCTCATTCCCAACAGCGCCCCGAGGGACCTCTGTGGCCCACCGTGCCCTAGCTATGGCCCATAGCCTTTCCACACAGCTCACTGGGGAACCGAGTCATGTGGTCAAAGGAACAGACACCACATGGCTCGGTCGCATGTGCCAGTCACACAGGTAGACTAGAGCCTGCCTCTTGCCCTGTCCTGTGCCATGTGGAGCGATGCTTTGCGGGAGCTGGCTGCAGAAGAATTGGCTTTAACCACTGGGGTCTGTGGAGTTGGCAACCGCTGGCTGGAATCAGCAGGGAAGACCACCTTATTTCACGGGGCGAGTTGGACAGCAAAGGAGCAAGCGGAGTGTCCCAGCACAGTCGTGCACCCAGTGCACTAACCAAGACCACTGGAAGGAAAACGGGGGTGGGGGAGAGAAAGAGGATCCAACAGTAGCTGCCTGGTCTCAGTTTACTCCTGAAGAGTCTTCTAATAGCATCACGGAGAGTCCCGAAAGTGTTTATGGGATGATTTGTGTGGAGCAGTTTCTCTGTTTGGACAATTCTCACAGTTCTGTATGGGCAGGGACAAGTACCCAGCAGCTGCCGCTGTTTCACCGAGTCCACGGAGGAGTATGGAGCAGGTGGGCAGTCCAGGATGGGGCCAGTGGGTTAGGAACAAACAACGTGGGAGTAACTGGGTGAAATTCTCTGGCCTGTTTTCTGCAGGAGGCCAGACTCAATGATCTAAGGGTCACTCCTGGCCTTACAACCTATGGGTGCCTGAAACACGTCCAAATCAACATCTGTCTCCAGAACCAGAGCCAAATGGAACTTGTCTTAAAAGTTCTGAACTGTTCAGAACATGGGTTTTTTTTTCTCCCTCGTGCCTCCTGACCGCGAACCCAAGCACAAAGTGCAGCATTGCCACAAGAAATGGCACCCTGAGAGTGGGTCAAATCCTGAAGTCCATGCTCTGCTTTTACCCAGCCCTGCTGCATGGACCCACTGCACGCCTCTCCACCTGCCAGACACAGACTCCTCTGCCGGAGTAGTGCTCTAGAGCACTGGGTCTTGGAGTCAACCCCCGCTGAGACACACAAAGACTGTTCATACCTCTCCAAGCTATTATTTCAGGCTGTCTGCAAATTCAGGCAGACACCACTGCATTGGTTAAACTTGGATCACGTTTTCAAGCTCTTCTTTACAGCCATGAGGGTTGGGAACTTAAAGCTGAGGCCCTGGTCTACACTAGAAAAAAATGATATTGGTTAGGGGTGCGATCAGTTACTGATGTCGTTTTACCAGTTTAAGCCCTAGTGTGGACACATGCCCACTCGAATAAATGTGACTTATACCGGTATAGCTTCTGCTTCCAGAACTAGGATTAAGCTACATTGGTATAAGCACTTTCAAACATAGGTGTCGACTCCCTGGGGCTGCAGCACTGATGGAAAAAAAATGGTGGATACTGAGCACCCACTGGCAGCCCCCCCATCAATGCCTCTCCCTCTCCCAGCGCCTCCTGCCCCCCAGTGGACCCTGCCAATCAGCGCCTTCCCCTCCCTCCCTCCCAGATCCTCCTGCCTGCCACGAAACAGCTGTTTTGTGGCATCAGGAGGTGCTGGGGGGAGGGGACAAAGGGGAGGAACTGGGCAGGGAGGGGGCAGGAAGAGGCAGGATGGGGTATTGGGGGAAGGAATGGAGTGGGGGAGGGGCCTGGGGGGGAACACCTCCCGGTGGATTAGAAACTCAGTGCCTGTGCTTTCATACCCATATAGCTATGTCCGCACTAAGGAGGATTTGCTGCTTTAGCAGTATCATTCAAATGGCAAAACTTGCTAATGTAGACAACCCCTGACATTCTGATGTAATCACATGACTCCAGGAGCTTGGGCCCTAGGCATGGACCTATAGTGTCTATGTCTTAATCCAGTCCTGCCTTACTGAAGTCATTGGGAGTTTTAACTGAGTAAGGGTCTGAATAAAAAACCAAATAAGGTCTTCAGGGGTTGGCCCAGAATTTCCAGGTGTGACTGGAAGTGGGAAGCATCATCACTCTCAGGAGAGATCCTGTTCTTGGATGATTTACCGTCCAATTTTGCAGAAGAGGGGCCAGATTCTGAAATCCTTCCTCACGTTGAACAGCGCCTTACTCAGGAAGTGCCCCACTGAAGGCAATGGGACTATGCGTGGGGTGAGGTATTATTCAGGATGAGCAAGGGTAATGGCATCTGACTTTCAATTAGCCCAAAAGAAATTAGAACTTCGACCCTTTAGAGGGTTACCTGTTGTAAGTGGACATGATTACTGATGGCTCTGGATAGGTGCTGTGGAGAATAGATGCTGTGGCACCTGACTGGTACCTAATTTTTCTTTTGCAATGTGCTGGCTATTGCAGGGTTTGGAGACGATGAGCAGTGGCAGCAGCAGAACTGGTTAGTATTCCTCTTCGTCTAAGATGCCAGGTGTCCTTTACCAGCTCCCTCAAAACACTCATACTCAAGGCAGCAGAAGACAACTGCCTCAAGCTATTGCAGACGAAGGCACGGCTCTCTGTCAACAAAACTAGTACCAGGCATGATGTGATGTTAGACCTGACTTCGCCTGCATCACCTATTATAGCTCAGCTGGTCCCCACAGGCCACTTGCTAGAACACAGACTGGGCAAGATCCCAGAAAAAGGTAAAAGCCAGAAGAAAAGAGGAGGTGGAGTAGTGCCTCAGTGACAGAAGCCGGAGCCCACCAGTGCATCCACATGGTCTGCAAGGATAAGGACGGATCTTCACGTTGCAGTGGGGGAGGTTTAGGTTGGATATTAGGAAAAACTTTTTCACTAGGAGGGTGGTGAAACACTGGAATGCGTTGCCTAGGGAGGTGGTGGAATCTCCTTCCTTAGAAGTTTTTAAGGTCAGGCTTGACAAAGCCCTGGCTGGGATGATTTAATTGGGGATGGGTCCTGCTTTTGAGCAGGGGGTTGGACTAGATGATCTCCTGAGGTCCCTTCCAACCCTGATATTCTATGATTCTATGATTCAGGTACAGACCACTTAGGGGACCTTCCACGCAGTATGGAGCTGAAACCCCCCAGATTTGTTGCTCCTGGTGACTCCAAGATCCATATAGATAATATCAAGGACACCGTAGCATCTGGATTCCCCCAGGCTCCGGTGTATGCACTGTATCCCAGCACTAAGGGGGTTAAGTGTAAGAATTCATCATACTGGAAATTAGTTCATCATAAATCTCTTTGTTATAACTCCTGGCATGTCCTGGTAATCTATGGGGGGGTGAGGGGAGGGGGGAAGCAAAGAAAGAAAACAGAAGTGTTGCTGTTGCTAGGTTTTATTGTCTCACTCAGCATCTGGCACATTTTCATCAGGAACCAGCCCTGTAAAGTTTTGATCTGTGGGAAGCAAGTCAAAACAAAAGAAATCCTTGATGAGTGCTCGCGGTTTGCTTTAGCAGCTGCAAGGAGAAAATCACCCGGTTGAGGGCTTAGTTCAGTACAAAACAGGTGTTTCATTCCTAGCCTGTGAAGCCACCAAACGGAGAGAACATCCCAATCCCCACCCCACCTAGGAACTTTATAATTATTATTTATTAGGTGTATTACAACAGTACCTAGAGGCCCTAACTGAATTGGGATCCAGCTGTGCTTGGCACTCTACAAACGCATAGGACAAGTCCCTCCCTGCCCTGAAAAACTTCCAGTCTAAATAGATAAGACGGAGAAAAGGTGGGTGACAGCAGTGTTATGCTGTTTTTACAGCAGGAGGAGTGGATGCACAGAGAGACGAAGGTCACCTGGGAAATCCACAGCCAAGTGGGGAATTGGACAAAAGCGGAACTTGGGCTCAGATCTGTGGAATAATCTTGCCCTGAAAGTGAACATTTTTGGCAGTGTTCCCAACTCTTGTGATTTTATCGTGAGTCTTGTGACATCTGGGGTGAAAGCTTGGCCCCATGCAAATCAATGGCAAAAATCCCCTTGACTTCAGTGGGATCAGGATTTTATCCTTGGTGTTTTCCTTAAAGCCCCAGCTCCTGGAAACAATTGATTATGTGACAATCTCAGCTTTCATTTTGTTTGAAAAAAGCAAGTTTCTAGCCTTCCTGGTTGCAGAGACCTGAAAATGTGAATTGAGCACATCGTCAAGGCTCAGAAACTAGGATGCAAAGAAAAAGAACCCAACATTTATTAGTTTTTAAAATCTCATGATTTATAAGCCAATGTCATGATTATTTTGGGCCTGACTAATGATTTTGAATGCTCGAGATACGTGACGGTGGTTTAACCACAGAGGAAGCAGCAGTGCAGAGACCCCAGTCCCCTCCTGCTCTCTGCTTGTCTTCAGGCAGCCAAGGTTTGCACCTTAGTTTGAAGAGGTACAAGTGCTACTCCATGGGTGACAGTTTCCCTTCCGAGAGCAGTCCCTCCACTGTGTTTTCATCTCCCCTCGTTATTTTACAGATACCATGTGGCATCTGCTGCTTTCAGGCTCTCTTCTCTTATTAGTGTCCTTTTAGAAGCAACAGATTTTAGTAAACTTCTGCGCCTCACAGTTCTGATTAGAAAAGTGACTGTAAAAAGCTTCTTATTCACCATAAATGATCTCCGAGGCCCAGATTTTTAAAGCTATTTAGACATTGCTGCACTCAACACCACAGTGTGTAACAGATTTAGGGGCCTAAATCTTATTTTTAAAGGGGATTTAGGCACTTAGGCATTTAAATTCCATTGACAGTTGAGGGATTTAAATTCCTACATGCCTAGAACCCTTCTGTAAATGAGATTTAGGCTCCTAAAGCAGGTCAGTGCTGCGATGCTGAGCGCAGCAACACCTAATTAGCTTTAAAGATCTGGGCCCTTTTACAGTGCATCCTGGATTGAGTCTTACTGCAGTCCTGCAACATCTCACTCATTTCAAGGCAGCTTTTAAAATACCTTCCTCTTCTGATGCAGGATTTTACAGTGTCTCTCAACACAACATTTGAAATCTGTCTCTCTCTCTTTATGCTCCCTCATTGAAACTGTCACAGTTTAACAGCCCTGCTTCCGTGTCCTCAGCATATACAGTCATTCACTGACGACCTTTGCTCCTGCTAGCACTGCAGAGCCACAAAAGCTGCACGAAAGGGAACCAGATCCTGTTCTAGTTCATGCATCATACACAAAGCCGTCTGCCAGGTTTGGAGCACAGGACTTTGATCAGCAGCGTGATATAAGAGGCAGAAAGAACTCAGCTAGATTTTCATATGGCCAGGCTCAGGGCCAAATGCTTCCTTTCCTAGCTGAAATTCCAACAGACTCCCGTAGAATCCTCCAGCTTGTCTATATCAGGTTTCTTCTCTCTTTGTTTCTACTTATAGGAACTGTAGCCCTGGGACCAGTAGAACTAACAGATCTGTTGCTCTGTTCCTTGTGCTAGTTGCCCAGTGAAACCTGTAGGATTGGAACCAGGTGAAAATTTTCAGCTGAATGTATTGGGTAAAATTGTGGCCCCATCAAAGTCTATTTGACTCCTTATTTCCAGAAAGAGTGATGCACAAGGAGTGGGGTTAAGGAGTCTCTACTTCCCCTGCAAAGAGCAGGACATAATGCTCAAGAGGCTGCTAGGAGGAGAGGCTAGCCAGAGGGCTTGCTCACCATGGACCTGATTCCCCACTGCCATGTATCTTGTGTGTACGGCTACCAAATTATTATTACTTACTGTGTCTATTAGGGTAGTGCCAACTGAAAATAGGACCGCACTGTGCTTGGCGCTGTACAGATACGGAATAAGAGACAATCCCTGCCCGAGGAGTTTACAATCTAAATAGGTAAGACAAGTCCAGGGCAGGGAAAAGGGAAAATGCGATGACTGACCTCATGTTAATGCTGTAAGCTTTTGGTTTTGTTGTTTAAATTCTTTCCATGGGTTATATTAGGAGGGGATTAGCTAGATGGACGGGCAAAGACAAGGAGGGGGTTGGAGACAAAGAGGAAGGGGGTGGGAGGAGTTGGGGAGAATAGCCAATCAGCCCGGGGGGGCGGGGGGTGAGAATGTTCAGTGTGAAAACTGCAGAAGGCCATGGTTCCCTGCTAGAGCTGCTCTTTGCAGCTGCTGTGTCAGCTTCAGCCCCTGGCTGGCTCCCCCCTGCAGTTTCTTTCCCAAGGGCCCCATTGCTGGAAGAGGGGGTGTTGCAGGAATGCTAGTGCACTTGGGAGGAGGGGCAGCGCCCCACCTGCACGGTGCTGGCTCTGAATTAGAATGGCTGCATTTTCCAACTTTGCGCAGATGTGATGACTCGGGCAGCGGGGAAAGAAGGTCTATGTTGCCAAGGAAGCATGGCCTACTGATCAGGTGACAAGTCCAGTCCCTCAGCAAGCAGGTGCCGTACCTTGCAGTCAGCACTAGCCTGATGCATATGGTGCTTCTACAGTAAGGAGAGGTTATAAGCAACCTGCCCTCAGCCACTTTGCCTCTTGTATTTGCCATACAGAGGGTGCCACGCTGCTCTCACACTACTGCATGCATGACATGCTGGTTAATAACATGAGAGGACTCCATGTTTTTAAAATTAAACCGACTGTGTATTAAGAGAACTATTTTGCTGCAACTGGAGCTAGCATTACAGCCATGTGCACTCGGACTGACTTCCTGGAGTTTCCTGCAAATGCTTCCCTACTGCAACCTGTGCTCCTCCCTCCCAGTTCCAGGCAGGCTGTTACAGACACCATGGTTAGAAACGTTAGGTCAGAGCAGGAGTTAACGGTAAGTTTTACGCCCTGGAAGCTAGGAAAAAGATAACCATCTTGTGAGTTGCAAAGTGAGCTCATGTGAGATAAGCCTCACTCAGAGTGAACAAATGTAGATTCCTACAGAGTCACTACAAAATATTGAGCTGCCCTTTTTCTGGCTTAAGGGAATCTAGAGAATGACTCAAGAGTAGACAAGCTAACGAGCAGCAGCAGCCTGGTGATCTTGCCTCTAGTTCCTTGCCTTTCATACTCCACTGGTGTCTCAAAGTGCTTTAACTGTGACGAGCAAAGTGCTAGATTTGCAGTGACTTGTCCGGCAAGACATGGCAGCCATTGTGTTTTCAGCCAAAAAATCAAGTTGCATGGAACAGGACATTTTAAACACACTTTTAAATCAGCAGCCAGTGATGGAGTGTTTTGAATCTGGGCCTGGACTGGGTTTTCAGATCCATTCAGCGCATTTCACATTCCGTTGCTCTTTTCTTTCCCCTCTACCTTCGGACAGTGGCGGCTGCTGCTCCACACTGGGGGCGTGAGGCGCCACGAGGATTAAACTGCAACGTGAAACATGAACAGAGGCACACCTTCAAGCTGAAACAGGCCTAGCAGGCTCATCTGGAGCCATCATCTAGCCTACTGGGCAGGTACCCCCGTGTAAACTAAATCTCCTTTGAAATGGGCTGTTACACACCACTTGGAAATTCACATTCCCTGCAGGAAGGGAGTGCGGGGGAATAAGGTCTGTGCACTAACATCAGCGTTGAGTGTATGTAAGAAAAGCAGAGGACATGCTGCCAATTTAATCAGAGTTAGTGAAAACGTAGGGTGTGTGTGTATGGTGGTGGTAGTGATGGTGGGGGAATAACTGCTTCAGGAATCATTAGCGTGACCTGAACAGCCTCCCTGTGAATGAAGCTAATTTTCTATCTAGTCTGCTTGGACTTTTACGTATTGACAGTGAGGAGACATCTCTTACTCTTGAGACAACACTGATCTCCCGGAGGATCTTGCACATTTAACACCTCTGAGGTTAGAAATTGGCCCAAAAGTTGGTTTTATGCACCAGTGTTGCTGTCCAGCATTCAAAAATCAGGAACCAAATAATGAGATTTTTTAAATATAAAAATAACAATACATTTGGGTTCATTTTCTTAAATGAATAGATTTTAAGGCCAAAATGGGACCATTCTGATCACCTACTCTGACCTCCTACATAACACAGACAATAGCCCTCCCAGGAATTAAATCCTGCTTCAAATCCAATAGCTGAGACTGAACTAGAGAATATCTTTTAGAAAAATATCCAGTGCCAAATACAGAGGTGTGCCAGGCACTGGAAAGGAAATTGGAGAAGGTTCAGAAAAGAGCCACAAGAATGATTAAAGGACTGAATTAGGAGCCTTATAGCGAAAGACTCAGTGAGATTAATCTATTTAGCTTCTCAAAGAGAAGGTTAACATACCCCCTATATTTCTTCTTGAGATTCCCCTGTTTATACATCCAAGGATCACATTAGCCCTTTTGGGCACAGCAGCACCGTGGGAGCTCATGTTCAGCTGATTATCCAACATGATCCCCAAGTCTTTTTCAAAAAGTCACTGCTTCCCAGGATAAAGTCCCCATCCTGTAAGTATGGCCTACATTCTTTTGTCCTAATGTATCACTTTTTACACTTGGCCATTTTGAAATGCATATTGTTTGCTTGTGCCCAGCTTACCAAGTGATCCAGATTGCGGTGTATCCGTGACCTGTCCCATTCATTATCTCCTTTACCACTCTCCCAATCTTTTTGTCATCTGCAAGCTTTATCAGTAATGATTTTATGTTTTTGTCCAGGTCGTGATAAAAAAGTTAAATAGCATAGGGCCAAGAACTGATCCATGCAGGACCCCACTAGAAACACAACTGTTCAATCATGATTCTGTGGTTTTACAATTACATTTTGAGAACTATTAGGCAGTTTATAATCCATTTAATGTTTGCCATGTGAATGTTGTATCATTCTAATATCTTCATCAAGACATTATGTAGTACCAAATCAAATTTGTTACAGAGGTCTATTACATCAACACTATTGCCTTTATCAACCAAACTTGTAATTTCATCAGAATATACCATTAGTTTGACAAGATCTTTGTTCCATTAACCCTAGTTAATTGATAGTAATCCATTAATGCTTCATGAATTAAGCCCTGTATTAGCTGTTCAACTATTTTGACCAGAATTAAAGTCAGGCTGACAGGTCTATAATTACCCATTTCATCCTATTCACTCTTTTATATTGGCACAACAGTAACTTTCTTCCAGTCCTCTCAAATTTCTCCAGTATTCCAAGGCTTCCCTGATACAAATGGGGCCCAATTCTTAGTTGGCACTTGGGCTCTACCATAATAAACATGGTTATGGAAAATCAACATTAATGGTCCAGAGAGCTCCTTGGTCAACTCTTTTAAAATTCTTGGATGCAAGTTATCCAGATGTGCTGATGCTGAACTTTAAATGGCACCAGGAAGCAAGTCGGCCCCTGAATATAGAGCTTAAGTGGGACGTAAGTGGTGGATAGGCCTTGTGCTAACATCCTAATATTTGTGGTCTCCAACTGAAGGCAATATGTATATATATATATATGCAAGGTATTATTTATATATGGAAAAGCCCCCAAAGCCCAGCAGTATTTCCATTCCTGTTAAATTCCCTGTTCAGCTTGATAGAACAGACATTGCTGCAGTTGTGTCTTGGTTCTACCCTTTAGATGTCGACCTTCCTGTTCACAAAAGATTAAGTATTTTCTCTCCTTTCTGAAGAAAAAAAATAAAAATTAAGCATTATTAATTTGGAAAGAATTTAGGATCCAATTCTGAGCAATCCCCTGGGGCTAGAAATGATTTCCTGCTGTGATTTTTTTTTTTTAACTCTTCAAAAAATAAAGCAACAACTTCAAAGAGCCGTTTGCCTCCTGTGCAGAACATGGCAGGCATCAGTTAGTGAAAGTATCAATGTTGTGATATTGTGCAGATTTCAGTGGTTTACAGATCAGACCCCACGGTCACAAACTGCTGGATCTGCAGTTAATACCACTTGACAGATACATTTATATTCTCTCACTCATGGATGCTAATGGGAGGTCCCCTTCCATATGAAAGACATTCCCCCGGGTCAAGGTGGGAGAAACAGGAAGTATTTGAAAAGAGTGCATCTCTAGTAAAGCATTTACCCTCTGGAGCAATATTTTGTGTTTGTGTTTGTGAAAGGTGTCGAAGGAACAGCCTCAGAGACTGCTCTGTTTAACCAGGGAACAGATACAGCATCAGCAATACATAGCTTTCATGTAGCATCAGCTAAAGATCTCAAAATGCTTTACAAAGGCAGATACATACAAGGAGGCACAGAGAAGTGAAGGGTTTTGCTCGAGGTCATTGGCAGAGCCGGGAGTAGCGCAATGCCCTGCTCCACCCCTCTATGCATTGGACCACGCTGCTCCCCAGTGCAAGCTTCTCCTCTGCTGCTTGACTAATGTGCCATGGCTCTAACCCAGAGAGAGCCCTTCTCAGCATCTTAGAGCTGTTTGTTCTTTGTGCCCATTCAGTCCTCTCCTTTCTGGTGAGACTGCCAATAAGGGTTGGTGTGATATCCACTGGGAGATAGACTGAGACTAGGAAATTCACATCTCCCACCCCACACAACAGCCATGAGATTAAACAGCTCAGCTTTCAGTCACTATCAGCCTGAGCTGGGTTTGAACTAGTGACCTAGGGGCGAAAGGCTTTATATTAGCATCGGGCTTATGTGTGGCCCTGGATTCAAACTTTCCTACATATTGGGGGACTTAGGGCAGAGGGCTCGCTGTGGCCCATTACAAAGGTAGGGTCAGCCACAAACTGGATCTATATGTGGGTCTGACCTCAAACTTCCCCAAAGTTTGGTGGGAAATGTTCAGATATTGGGTTTTGGTTCAGGGCCATCTCTTTTTTCTGTCTCATTACCCCAGGCAATTGCCCTCAAAAAGAGCCTGATATAGTGTTGGTATAATAAGGAAACCCTAGAGCAAAAGGCGATGGAACCAGGGGCCCCAAACTCACGTACCCCAATACAACATTTCAGGAAGTGGCATTGCCTTGCATCTTTCTTTTGTTGCCTGATACTTAACATGTTAACTACTGCAAGGCCTCCTTCTTCCCTCTCTGCTCTCATCCCCATGGCCACATAATGGGGAGGGAGGGTGGCAGGGTTCTGCTGATTTTCTCTAGCAGGTGCAGCTGTTCAACTCACCCTGCCCATATAAGGGAGGTGGATGTGACCCTTCTGGTCAGAGGAATGCAGAGTCAAGGGCTGAGTAGTGCTAAGGGAATGAAGGTTTGGTTTTGTTTTAATTTGGAACAAACCAATGCCTAGGAGACAGGGGTGTGTGTGTTTTGAACCCACCTTGAAATGCCACATCTGCACAGGACAGCTGCCCAGTCTGTGTTTTAATGTGTTCTAACAGCAGATGGCTGATAGCGATTTGAAGACTATCGAGAAGAGGTCTCTCACAAAGACGTTCAGACAGCCTTTAAAGTGGAAGGGGCTGTTGTAAACTCTGGGCCTAAACGGTTGAGTCAGGTTGAGATAAGCTCCCTAAAGTCTGGATTCTTCTTAAAAACTCTTGGGGCTGCAAAACGGAGCTGTCAACCTCACGAAAACAAGCCCTGCCATGAGATTTCTACTGCTCCCTTCTCCTGGCTTAGCCAGAGAGTCTCACGCCAAGGATGGCCGTTCTTGTGAGAGCTGGGCCTGAGAAGGAGAGAGCACTTGTACCAACGCGAAAGGCTTCAGCAATTGCAAGGAAATGCTCTGAAAAATCCCATCGGAGTGAATTTCTATTGGGACATATGTTTCCAGATTGCCAGACTGACTGATGCATACAAATAGTCAGCTTTGGTGCTGACAGAGACCAGGCCTCGTGGCTGGTGCAGGAGCCCAGGGTCAGGACCGGAGTCGGAGACCCAGCGACAGAGCCTAGGATCAGAGCCAAAGTCAGAAATTGGAGCTGAGGCTCAGAACCGGGTCACCTGTAGAGAGGCACGGCCGGAGCAGGGCTGGGCACAAGCAGGCACAGGAATGAATGCTTTGAACAGCCATTTGTCTAATGCCGCTGCTGGGCTTAAGAGCATGCCAGGTGGTTCCTCCAGCCAATCAGGTGGTCTGGCCAATCAGGTGATTCAGCTGCAAGTCCTCCATTGTTCAGTAGGGAGGTGGAGCTAGCTGGTCCCACGCTCAGCTGTAGCCTGCAGGCCCTAATTCCTGATAGGTGCAAGGTTTGAGTAAAGCTTCAAATGAGGTTTCTGTTGTATCTGTTTCCTTAGACCATAAGCTCTTCGGGGGGGAATAATGGCTTTGTATAAGTTTGAACAATGGAGCTCCATTGACTGGGGCCGCTGGGCATTAAATAATAATGATCAGTTCACTCTTTGGTAAGGAATACAGGTGTAAAAATGTTCAGAGCTGCCCAAGTGACTTAGGAGCCCAAGTCACATTGAAATCAATGAGATTTATATTGCAGTCCTAAGTCTGTTAGGCACATTCAAAAATGTAAGCTGTAGACCCCTAAAAGGAGACACAGTGCAATGTTGCTTCCTGGGCAATTACAGCTTTATTGGGGCTAAATCCATCCCCTTGCACCACCTCAGACTAATCTGAATTGCTAAGCAAACCTTGGTCCAGGGTGCGTTATGCAGCGATTACAGATGGAATGAGTCGTCCCCACAGGGTGGGTAACAGCAGCAGACTTGCTGCTGTTTCAATGCTGAAGTTTCCACAGCAGCCCCATAATTGCAATGTCTTCACGCGGTAGCAAGCAATGAGCTGCTGGATCGGCGTAGCACAGTGGGTCTCTAACTTATGCGATTGTGGCCCCCTTCTTTGCGTCTGTAGTCGTTTACACACACACACACCCCGCCACACACGCACATATACCGATAAAAGAAATCAACACGCAATTCTCATTAAATATTCAAAACAATAAGGCCTTGATTCAAACAGAGCCAACGACTCAGCGTCATAAGAGCAAAAGCAAAACTGCCATGGTGGTCGATGCTTACAGTGAAATGTGCACACCCTCTCGCAGCAAACGGATTCACGTGCAGATGGCATCGACTTTGTATAATGCTACGCAAGCTTCACCGAAATCCATCAAAATGTGCAGCACCATCTGAGCACCTGATGTGTCCAGAGGATTCAGCCTTGCTAATTATTCATTGCTGTGGGTAAAATATGCACAGTACATTTTTTCCCCCTAAAGCTTCTCATGCCTCTACCCCGAATACATTCTGTGCCCCAGGGGGCTGCCCCCCAGTTTCAGACCCTCTGGTATAGCAGCATACCCACCAGCCCTGCCACCTCTCCTTCCCCTGCCAGTCATTGCCCAGCCCCTCAGTCCCCAAATCCCACTGTGCTGGAACCCATGGGAGCCCCTACCAAGTTGGGCTCCATTGCAGACAGTGAATGTATACTGCCGCCAGGAGATCCTAAATCACCACCCGAAACCATGCTCAGTTAATCCGGTCTGATTCATTCGGGTCCCACCACACCTGGAGAGCGAGGGGAAGGATTTGTTACTTTGATTTACTCAGACTTCTTACAGAAGAATGGCTTCTTCCAGGGAAATGGGGAGGAAAGCTGTGCAAAGAACAGATTTTTTGGTTCTCTGGCAATTCCAAAAAAATTGGGGGAAATATCACATTTTTTCCAAAATTTTAGGTGAATTGAAAAGTAACAAAAAATAAAAATTGCTTTGGGTTGAATGTAATGATTCATTTATAGTCCAAGTATCTTTTATTGTTTTCAATGTTAAAAAATAAAACATATGGAAATTTATAAATTTTGAATTGAAAAATCAGTAAGCGTCATTTCAAAACTGTCCAAATAAAACATTTCATTTGTTCAGATTGGGGGGGGGGGGGGTTTCCCCTGGACTGAAACAATTCAGTGAAATTGACACAAATGTTTCGCTTGACCCAAATATTCATTTTTTGCAAAACAAAGTTTTGGTCAACAAATTTTGCCTAGCTTTATTGGGGAGCTTTTCTTAAAAAGATGAGTTTATTATTGAAGCCCTGTGCGTATTTTAGGTAATTCAGTCTCTGTTTTCTTAACAGAATCCGACTTAGGGATCTGTAGAGCTGTTTCCAGAATTTCCAAGCCATTTTGTCTTCAGTTTATCCGGTGAAGTCTGCAGCTGGGGTTCCTGGAAAAGCTATTGAAAAACAAACCTGGCCCTGGTGTCTACTATAAAATTTGATTCTGTTTAGATTAATTCTCAATTCTAGACATTCAAAACCAAATAGTTTAAAAGCCATTTATCTGCAATATGATTAAATGACAAAATTCCTTGGCAAGGTACAGATCTTCCTGTCATACCTAGTATACTTTAACTGCCACTTTTACAATACATACAGTACCATATTTATTACATTTGGTCCTTGTTATTTTCCATTTCTTCTCTAGCAGTCCTATTCCCATAAACCAGCCTTCCCTTTCTTAGTGGAGTGGCCTGTCAGTATTGATTAGGAGAGCTCCACTGTGAACAACTCGGTGATACCTGTCGTGGCATTTCTTCATTGTATTGTTATTACACACACACTCACTCACACACCAGCTGAACCTTGCTCTTGGTCCTTATACATTTGTGGTAGATTAGTGTTGACCTGGGGTCAAATCCATCTCTGGTGTAACTTCACTGGCTTTTTAAAATTATTTGTTTAACAATGACCACATCCTTGGAAGTAAAAAGAAAGCCCCTGACCTGAAGAGCTTATGTTCTGCACTGTTCAGTGTGTTGCGTGTCTCACACTGTGCTTGATCCACAGAGGATATGAATCTCTTACTAGTTTGAGCTACAAGATGTATTTTTCCAGAAAGTGATCTAAACTAAATGAAAAACCCCAGAGAGTCAGATGTACATAAATCTATGTGCTTATTTTATTTGTGCTTTTAAAAATAATAGCAGCAGAGTATAGGCCCCATACTGTACCCTGCAGACATGCCCAAAACATCTACACATTTCTATTGGCTCCAGTCATTAAGTAAATGACAAAGCATTGTCCAATTAAAAATAAAAGAACACCCTAAATAACAAGATTGCTTCCGGAGAAATTTGTTTGGTGAAAAATTCCAACCACTTAAACTCTTTGCAAATGGTTCTCAAAACAAACCACACCTAAGTCCCAACTGTCATTCAAGATAAATTGAGTTCTGAGCCATTTTTGGGTACAGTGTGTTATTTGTCTGGCACTTGATCAAAGTCCTGACAAACGACGTAAGAAACGTTACCTCTAAAGACATCTAGCAACCTGCCCATTATACATATTCTTGCCTGCTATGAAATTAGTAGAGCTGCAGAAATGAGACATCCCTATGCAAAATGTTGTATTTTTAACCATTTTACTTAGCAGTAGAACATTTTGGCTTCTTGAATCATGCTGATAATTTTAGGGATGGTAAATCTTTCCCCCCTAAGCTTGCAGTGTGAGTGGAGTCTTTCTCTTGGCCTCAGTGGGGTTTGGATCAGGTGTGGAGAGTTCAGCAGAGCGTAAGGAGACTAGCATAAAGATGTAAAAGCAAATAAAAGGGAAGGGTCGTCATTGGTCTAGGAGTTACAGCTCAGAACTGAGGGCCAGGACTCCTGGGCTCTATTTCTGGTTCTACATCTGACTGGTGTGAACTTGGACAAGTCACTTCAACTCTTTAGAACAGATCGTGACCCTCAGTGTTCACTTGTGCAGGGAGTAACGGGGTATAAGGAGCCACATTTCATGCCCTTGTTACCCGTATTGCAGGCAGCACCGTAGGAGGGAGAGTAACCAAGTTGCCATTCCCCCCAGTCCAAGGTGGGTTGGGAGTGGGTGGAGCTTTGGCTCTGCCCTTTCCAAATGCACTGACCAATGAGCTGAATTGGCACAGAGGGGTAAGTAAGCTGCACTGAAGAATGGTTCCTTCCGCACTGGAGAAGGACTGAATCTCAGTCACGATACAGACCCTGCCCTGCTAGAGGAGCTAGGCTGCTACTCCCTTACTCAGGCTGGATTGCATGGTGCTGGTCCAGCCCTTTGCGTCTCTACCTACCCCAGGGCAAAATAGACATAATCATTTCTCCCTAGATAATAATATCTATCAGAGGCTGGGTGGGTTCATGTGTATTTATTAAAGTACCGTGAAATCCTTGGGTTAAAGTGCTGTATCCTGTACTGGCAGGGATTTTTATTACTATAGGCTAGTGAATGCAATGAATTCCCCCCTCTAATAATATAGCACTGAAAGCCACCTTAGAAAATATGCCCAACAAATTTCCAAACGACATTATAGGTCACTTGACATTTCCACTGTGGGTTTTAAGATGGTCAAGAATTAAAGGTAAACTGCCAATTAGTTATGTTTAAAGATAGCTCAGATAAACCCCAAATTGCAGATGAGAAATATAGAAGGATCAGGACAGTAAACAAATACGGGGTTGTGTATGTAAATTTTTTTTATTTTTCCTTATTCTAGCTGAATGGCCCATTATATCTTTTCCTGTAGCCTGCAGACTTGAAAACCAGTTGCAAGCTGAATTGAAGTGGTTGGGATATATGATCTATAAACACTAAAGTAGTTGGAGCGTGAAAGCAGATGATGTGAGACTGGGTTTGTGATACTGATGCTATCTCCCTTTCTTTAAGAATTGCCTGGAGTTATGGGACAGAGCCGGCTGGATTGTATAAATGTTACATAGTTTAGTGAGTGTATGAAAGAGGAGTCGGTTTCAAAAGCACTTGGATATAGGCTGCTGTTCTCATGAGTGCATGGAAGGGAAAAACAGGGGAAAGGGGAGCTTTTCTGAAAGATCCAGTGATCTGGATGATATTTGCCACTTGCAGACTTAAGAGCTCAATTCTGTTCCCATTGCAGTCCGTGTAAGTTTTATGCTAGACATCACTGGGAGATGGATCAGGCCCTAAATCACCAGCCTCTTTCTTTTAACTCAGGACAGAAATAAAGTTTTTCTATAGTTTATTTTTTTAATGAAGCAGACCCTTTGAAGCCAATCATTTCCTGGGTGCCAGTTCAAAGGCATGCCTTTCAGGCGTACAGGGGCACACACCTAACATCCACAGCGCTGCAGCAACTGTGATTATAAGCCCGACGAGTTCATGTCCTCAGGTGGTGGAAATTGACATAACACCATTTAAATCAATGGATCTACACTGTTTTATACCAGCTGAGGATCTGGCCTCAATCTCTAAAAGTGGCTCAGCCCACTAGGCGCTGGACACTGATAATAATAAGTAATATTCTCAGATGCCCAAATCAAGATCTCATTGTGCTGGGTGCTGTACAAACAGAATAGAAGACATTCCCTGTCCCCAGGGCCGGATTATAAAAATACTGTAAAATAAAATTTTATTTTTCGAAATGACACAAAACTTACATGTATGCTGAAATTAAAATAGCTTCTTTCTAGATTTTCTGATTGTAAAATTCTGGATAAGTTCATCGAAGCTGACTCGAAGAAGCATGTCCGCTTCCATACACAATAGGGAAAGTGAATCAAGTCTGTCCTGACATATTGTTGTTCTCGGCGGGTTTTTTATTCTTTTCAGCTGAGAAAAAGAGTGTTCTGCAGAGCAGTTAGTAATCATCAATGTGAGAAAAATACGTCGTGCGATCTCTACATTTGGAAATACACATTGTATTCCGTCTTTCAACATTGTGTCATGAAGATCAATGCGACTGAATTTCATTTTTCCTGTTTCATTAAACTTTGCACGCATATAACAGTGAAACTGTCGTACTTCTCCACAGAGATTCATATTCAAGTCAACAGGGTATGAGTCAACAAGTTTTGGGAACCTTGTGAATATTGTTCATCAGATAAGTCCATATCATTTAGGAAAGAAAATCTACTTGATACTTCTTTATACACGTCACCTCTCCTCCTCATATGAGCTTCAAGTGTATCAATTATAGCGTAGTAAGTAGATATGCAAAATTTGTCTCTAGGATTCAGTGCTGTTTCTGGTGCACTGCTGTCATTTGCTTGTTTTTTTCTGATTCGCTTGCGGGACTGGGCTTCTTTGTAGTAAGTATCAGGCAAGATATCTTTTGATACGTCTTCAGATCTTTCAGAATCATTCCTCAAAGTGTGTAAGTGGTCTGCTAATGATTGACAGAGGTCTGCACATGTTTTCAACTCCAATTCTTTTTCTTGGAGAGCTTGACTTGTGTGGTAAAAGTGTTGTAAAATTTCATTCCACATGGTCAACATGAATACGAACTCTAGTTCTTGCATCTTGTTTGCAATGTTTTCTGCCTCTCGCATAGTTTCTCCCTTTCGTGATTGGTCTTCAGCTATACTTTCTAATGCATCCACAATCTTTGAGTAGGACTCCAGAGTTGCATTTGTTGCCACTGCATGTGCCTCCCAGTGAGTATTAGAAAGAGATTTCAACACACGATCATTGCCCAAATATGCTTTAAGAACTGCCCATCGGTGTGTTGAGGCAGAGAAAGTAACTGCACTGTTGAGAAAAAACTTACTGCCACCGGACAACAATCACCAACACTGCGGCCAACAAGATTGAGAGAGTGTGCAGCACTTGATATGAATCTGCCATATTTGTTCTGTTCTAAAAGCTTCTTCTGCATTCCGTGATAACGCCCTGACATGTTGGCAGCGTTGTCATAAGATTGACCTCTGCACTTTGAGAAATCTGTTTTGCAAACTTGGCACAGATAATGCAGTACTTGATTTGCCATTTCTTCACCAGTGTGGCCTTTCAAATTGAGGAATGTTATAAATCATTCAACTGGTTTTCCATCTGTGGGAGACACATATCTTAGTACAATACTCAACTGATCAATTTGTGAAAGATCAGGTGTAGAATCGACAGATAAACTGAAGTACTCAGCAGTACTTATTTCATCCACAATAGCTGAACGAACTTTGTCACTCATTAGACCAATGAGTTCATCACATATTGTCTTGGATAAGTATGATGGGTTACCTTTGCCAGCATTCCCATATTTTGAGATATGGCCTGCTAAAAATGGGTCAAACTGAGCCACAAGCTCCAACAATCCCAAGAAATTTCCATTCTGCAATGATCCAAATGTGTCATTTGATCCCCGGAAAGGCAGACCACGTTCAACTAATGTTTGAATAACAGCTATAACACGCTGCAAGACATGTTGCCAATATTCACGCTCCTCTTTAATTTGTTCTTCCAATTTTTGTGTCAATCCAAAGCCCTGTCTTCGGTTTAAATATGTCAACATTGAATCTCAGTGAATAGTGCTATTTTCATGTTGTTCAATTAAAACAGTATTCCGCCAGTCGCTAGATCCATCTGCAGCAAACCGGGATATTGAAGGTTTATATGCAAAAAGTTTGCAAGATCCTGTTGACGGTGAATACAGTAGCCATTCTCGAGTGTATTTCTCACCATTCACTTTCATGCCGAAAAATATTTTTTGTGAACAATATCTTGTTTGTTTGCCATTGGTAAAAGTCCGACGTGATTTCTCAAATGGCCCAGTGTGGTGTTGACAGTCATTTGGTCCACGATCTATCCAGTAAGCTACATCATCAGTACTGAAATCAACCCACATACCAGGATCTTCTCTCCTGTTATTGACAGCATGAGCAGGTTCAGTCTCTGACACATCCACACCTTCTAGAACAATGTCTGTTTTACCACCAGGAGTAGGATGATCAGTTACAGTCTCTGACACATCCACATGTTCTGGAATGGTGTTTGTTTCATCAATAGAAGAAGGGTCAGTCTCTGAGTGTGGAGTGGAGTGTAAGGAAGTCTAACAAAGTTCTGATTTTTCCCATGATGACTACTTCTATGCTTTTTTTGAAATATCAAATATCAAATTTTTTCCCCCAAAAAATCTCTTTTTTTTTTGGTCCCCTCTGCTTTGCTGGTGCCCTAAGCATGTGCTTAGTCTGCCTATTGGGTAATCCAGCCCTGCCTGTCGCAAAGAGCTGACTATCATCTCTCTCTACACTTTTATCATCATCAGCAACATCATTATGATTGTGCCATATTGTGGTCTGTGTGCTAGGCATTGTGTAGACATAAGAAAAGAACATTGCTGACGCAAAGAGATTGTAATCTAAAATAGACCAGACAGGCAAATATTAAACAGACAAACAACTCATAAGCAAAATATCAAGAGGTACATACCTTAGGTATTTTAGTTTTTTGCTCCAAGCAGTTCCTCCACCCATTCCTCCAATGTACCCTATCCTTAGGTAACCTCATCCATTCACATGGATTCACCTACCATCCCTACAGATAACTCACAAATCTACCTCTCCACACCCAGATCCAGCACTGCATACCTGGCTGCCTCTCTGACACATCATCCTGGATGGCCCACAGCCAACTCAAGCTCAACATGGCCAGAACTGAGCTTATTATTTTTCCTCCCCAAGCCCTCTCCACCTCCACCCTTGCCATGGACAACTTCACCATCCTCTCTGTCCCTTAGGCCTGCACACACAGAGCCTGATGGGCACTTTTTCCAATCCCTTCTTCATGCCTTCTTCCATTAATACAATGATCTCTCATTCCCAGTATACTGGGCCCTCCCACATCATTCAAATCCCTTCTGATGGCTAAGCTTCTCCTGAGTGGCCCAGAAACACGAAGACATAACAGTCAATGCCCTCTCCGTCCCAATATCACATCGGTGAGGAAGAGAGAGAAAGGAGAGGTTAAAATAATTCAAAAATAATACCACCTCTGGGCCTCCCAATGTGTCTTATCTCATATATCAATACCCTTTGGGTTATAAATTCTTTGGTAGGGGCTGTTTGTATGCTGTATCTTATAGATTGCCAAGTATGTTGTTGTTGCTAACAAATGTATAATAGTGTTTAATAATATGTCCCTTTGGGCCTGATCCAGCTCCTAGTCAAGTCAGAGGGAGTCTTTCCATTGACTGAATCGGTTAGGTCAAGCCCATAATCCCCCCTTTTACTAGTTATTGTTCCCTAGAGTATTTTCTCCAGTGGGTTTCTCTGGTCTAGTTTAATATGTGTGCAGCAACAGGGCTACTACCATGTCCATCCAGCAATGATAAGCAGTAATGTATAGAATTTGGTGAGATCTTTGGAGGAGATCTCCAGAAACTCGTGTGAGGTCCTTTCATATCTTCATTAATGATCAATGAGAGCTTTGAACGACATAATAATGTCATTTGCAAACTGCACTGAGATACACTAGCCTGTGGAATAATCTCCCACGGGAAGTTCTGGAAGCATCATTGCTTGGCACATTTAAAACCAGACTGGACAATGCCCTGGTCTAGTCAGTGAGATGCTTTTTTGGGGTGCCCAGGACTATGAGTCACCTTGTCACTCCCCTGCCTTCAGTGAAAGAGAGACTTGCTGGTGCTTAACTGGGTGTCAGCTTCCTGACAGCACCAATCTGTTAGCCACCCAAGCTCTCACCTCTGGGCAATGCTAGCCCTTACTTTGCTTTGTGGGTTAACAATAGGTGCCACCCAGTCCCCGAGCCCCTTTGAAATGTTCCCCTGTGATATCTAGCCCCTGTCACTGGCTACTCACAGGAATACCAGGTTTGCCATCCCAAACGGGACAGTATATACACCAGCTTCTTTGAATCAACTGAGGATCATAGAATCATAGAATCATAGACTATCAGGGTTGGAAGGGATCTCAGGAGGTCATCTAGTCCAACCCCCTGCTCAAAAGCAGGACCAATCCCCAATTAAATCATCCCAGCCAGGGCTTTGTCAAACCTGACCTTAAAAACTTCTAGGGAAGGAGATTCCACCACCTCCCTAGGCAACGCATTCCAGTGTTTCACCACCCTCCTAGTGAAAAAGTTTTTCCTAATATCCAACCTAAACCTCCCCCACTGCAACTTGAGACCATTACTCCTTGTCCTGTCCTCTTCTACCACTGAGAATAGTCTAGAACCATCCTCTCTGGAACCACCTCTCAGGTAGTTGAAAGCAGCTATCAAATCCCCCCTCATTCTTCTCTTCTGCAGACTAAACAATCCCAGTTCCCTCAGCCTCTCCTCATGAGTCATGTGTTCCAGACCCCTAATCATTTTTGTTGCCCTTCGCTGGACTCTTTTCAATTTATCCACATCCTTCTTGTAGTGTGGGGCCCAAAACTGGACACAGTACTCCAGATGAGGCCTCACCAATGTCGAATAGAGGGGGATGATCACGTCCCTCGATCTGCTCGCTATGCCCCTACTTATACATCCCAAAATGCCATTGGACTTCTTGGCAACAAGGGCACACTGCTGACTCATATCCAGCTTCTCGTCCACTGTCACCCCTAGGTCCTTTTCCGCAGAACTGCTGCCTAGCCATTCGGTCCCTAGTCTGTAGCTGTGCATTGGGTTCTTCCGTCCTAAGTGCAGGACCCTGCACTTATCCTTATTGAACCTCATCAGATTTCTTTTGGCCCAATCCTCCAATTTGTCCAGGTCCCTCTGTATCCTATCCTTGCCCTCCAGCGTATCTACCACTCCTCCCAGTTTAGTATCATCTGCAAGGATGAGCTCCTACATATCATCACAGCCCTGAGATATATTTATAGTGAAAACAGTCATAAGTTTATTATCAAAGGTTAAGATTTAAGAGTTAGTAAGGATAATGGAAACAGAAAAGTTACATATACACCAAAACCATAACACACTTCCTAGAGATTAAACTTAACTTAACAAGCAATCCACCTATCTAAAGCAGTCTTATCTTGCCCAAATGTCCTTTACAGTGCTTCCAACCAGGGCATTCCATTTTCATGAATGTAATTGCACTGCCCACTTACTTCTTCAGGTGCAGGGTAAGAGATGCCCTTTTGCCTTCTCCTTATATTCCCCCCAAATCCATTGTTTGTGCCCAGAGTCAGGATGGGTCCCTGTGGTTTATTCCCTGGCATGCTGCCTTCGACTTTGCCTCCTCGTGTTGACTTCATATGCAAAGGGGGTTTTCATTGTGTTGGCTTACAATGCTTAATTTACATGTAAACTGAGGCCAACAGATGAATATACACCTTTGCCCGGCAAAAACCTGTACAAGACCCGAAGAAGAGTGTCAGTGCATCCCGGCGCCTTCGAATGGAGATTTTCAGTAGCAGTGTCTGGTCAGGGTTCACGTGTGAAGTCGCAGTCTGCCACGGCCGCCGCTGGTGCCTCATCTACACGTGCATGCCCCAACCCCTCAGTTCCTTCTCAACTGTCCTCGGCTTGAGGCGGAGTCCGTTAGCGGTATCACTAAAACCTTCAACTAAAATTAGATTAAGTTGGATAGCCTAGTTATTAGTAATTTGTTGCTTTAATTAGTATACGTATAGTTAGCGTTAGTTAAACTCAGTTAGATAGCCATTGAAAAAAAATTGTTTTTCCCGTCCCCCCTTTTTTCACAAAAAAGGGATGCTTTAAATATGCCTGGCTTCTCAGGCTTTAAAAGATGTACTTCATGTAAGGATGCAATGCCAATTTCTAATGGCCATGGAGTGTGTCCGATGCTTAGGTGAGTTGCACATACCACGGAAGTGCGCTCATGGCAACAATCTCAAAGCTAGAGCAAGAAGAGATAGGGATCTTTGCCTTAACCTTACTCTAATGGAGAAATCCCTCACGTCTTCATGGAACCCCAGACAACCTACAACAAGGGACTCCCTGGGCGCATCCTCTGTGGACAGACTAAGTTCCAATTCCGCTACAAAACTGAGGAAAAGGGCCATGTCTCCACCAACCTGAGAACCATTAAAAAAATAAATGGTCTCCGGCAAGATCTCTGCCCATGGTGCCGACCTCCTCCACAGTGAGCACTTTTGATGTACCAGGCACCTCTGGCACCGTCCGCTCCGGGAGCTCTGCCAGCAGAAGCAAGGAGTCAAGTAGCAGGCACAAAGCGGCCTCCTCCTCCATAGTACCGATTACCCCTGTGAAGAGCATGGTACCGCAACCTCAACCCCTCCAGCACCAAGCTCATCAGCACCGACCATGGAACCACTAAGACCGGCGCCCACACTGAAGAAGGCTGCACACAAAAGGTCAGCACCAGCCTCACTTCCACCTCAGGTGGCAGCACAGAAGGATATGGCACCGCATATGATGGCACCGATTCCCCTTATACACTCATCAGATATGGAAGTGTCCACTGCTCCCAAATCTCCACTGCTCGGCACCGCCTGCTCGCTGGTACCGACTGCACCGGTCCAACCAGAATCTCCCACTGCTCCGCCTTTTTCGGGTGAGGAGGAGGAGGACGTGGAGGTGGCAGTTTTCTCTTCTGTACATTCTTCCCCAGCAGGCATGGAACCTCATTCTAGACCCACAGAACAGAGCCAGTGACCTGCCCCCATGGATCGCTAACCCATGGATGTGCCCTCCCATGCCATTTCCTATTCAATGGCCCCAATTGGACCCATGGGCAGCCTACAGGTCTCAATTCCACAGACCTCCCACTTCTCACAGGAAACCTATACGCTCTGTGATGACATCAGTACCAGAGCCCTCTGAGGTAACAGAGGATGCGGAGTAAGACAGTGATGAGACCAGAGAAAATTAAACATTCCCAGACACAACTCCTCTTCTTCTCCTGACAAGGCTGTAATCCCCCTGCCTGCCACTACTACAGATGACTTCAAACACTTTCAGGAGTTATTCTGGCAGGTGGCACAGAGCCAGAATATTCCTCTTGAGGAGGTATCAGAGACACAACACCAACTCCTCAAGATTCTACACACTTCATCCATGACAAAAATAGCTTTGTCCATAAATGACGCTCTGATGGAACCTGCAGAAACAGTGTGGCAAACACTAGCCACCATCCCTCCATAGAACGGACAGGAAATACTATGTGCCAAATAAAGGCACGGGACTTCCTTTTTCTCACCCACAACCTAACTCCTTAGTGGTGGATGTGGTCAACCAATGGGGCAAACATTCTCAATTCAAATCCACGCCACAACACATGGATTGGAAGAGATTACACCTCCTGGGCAAAAAGTTTACTCTTGTGCGACTCTTCAGTTTTGCATGGCCGATTACACAGCATTACTCGCTAACAATGACCACGACAATTATACAAAAATGAATGATTTCATCCAGGAAATTCCAGAGGAAAAAAAAGAGACCAATTCCATGCCATTGTCAACGAGGGACAGCTTATTGCTAGAACAGTGTTCCAGGCATCCCTCGATGTGGTGGACACAGCGGCACGCACAACGACGACAGCCATCATCATGTACAGAGCATCCTAGTTACACTCATCTGGTATCCCAAGAGAATTCCAGACCAAAGTAGAGGACCTCCCTTCGACAGGGACAAACTCTTCTCAGCTAAAACAGATGAGGTCCTCTACTCCATGACGAACTCTACAGCCACACTGAGGACCCTAGGGATCTACACACACCCTAACAGGAGACGCAGATACCAGCCTTACAATCATAACAGAGACAGCACGTCGCAATGCCAGCAGAGACCATACGACAATCAAAGACAAAAGCACAGACCACAGAGACATCTTCCTAACCAAGGTCAAACTGCGATGTCCCAAGCACCATCAAACCAGATGCAATTTTGAAACAAACGTTGGTCGAGGGTCTGACCAACCTCCCCTGACCAATGTTCGTGGCAATGAAACGAACAATCCAAATCTTTGGTCATTGGCTTTGACCATTTTACCATACATGGGCCTTTATTACCAGAGACCACTGGGTTTTAGAGATAATTTGAATAGGTTATATCATCCTCTTTATCTCCATTCCACCTACCTACTCCTCTTCCCCATCCCTTATCAGGGACTCTTCTCACGAGCACCTATTGAGACAAGAAGAACATCACCTTCTACAATTAGGGGCCATGGAACAAGTTCCAACACAACACAGAGGGAAGGGATTTTATTCCCATTATTTCCTGACTCAAAAGAAAAACAGAGGTTGAAGACCCATACTAGATCTCAGAAAACTCAACCAATTTGTCTGTACCTGCAGATTCAGAATGGTCACACTGAACTCTATGATCTCTGTGCTGGAAGAGGAGGACTGGTTCTCAGCCCTTGACCTACAAAATGCATATTTTCACATTACCATGCATCCCGCTCAAGACGATTCCTACAATTCACAGAGGGACAAGATCACTTTCAATACAGAGTACTGCAACTCAGACTGTCAGTGGCTCTATGAGTCTTTACCAAAACCCTAGTGATGGTAGCTGCTCATTTGCGCAGACAGGGAATATTGACATTCCGATACTTAGATGATTGCCTGCTAAAAGGCCCTACCCTGCCAGAAACGTTATGCGTTACTCAACAAATGATCTGTCCCCTGGGGCTACAAATCAACTAAAATAAATCCACCCTAACTCCATGTCGCAGGGCTGATACACCTGTCACTCTTTGGGGGTGCAACGGTGGGCGCGTTCCGGCCCTGCGGTTGCATCTGTAGGCTGACCCTGGTCTCGGGGCTGCATGGCCCTGTGGCCTTAGTCTGATGACCCTTATAATCAGGGCAGCTCAGCCTGATGGCCGGAGTCAATGATACAGTCCCTGTTATCAGGGGAGTCTGGCCTAGTGGCCAAAGTCCGTACTATGGCCCCTGCTGTCGGGGCAATGCAGCCTAATAGTCAGAGTCAGGGATACAGCCCTTGCTCTCAGGGCAGTGCAGTCTAATGGTCAGAGTCTGTAATACAGCCCTTGTTCCCAGGGCAGTGCGGCCCAATGGCCAGAGTCCATACTACAGCCCTTCCTGTCAGGGCAGTGTGGCCCAATGGCCAGAGTCAATGCTATGGCCCTTGCTCTCAGGGCACTGCAGCATAGCGGCCAGAGTCTGTAATACTGGTGAGCGGGGCCACCACCCCAGGCGCGGGTGGTGGCCAGGATAAGGGGACCCGGGCCCACCCTCTCCACTGGATCGCAACCCAGGGCCCTATTCGTGGTGGGGTTGCTCGCCATCAGCTCGGCGGGGCTCCAACCGAAACATGCTGAGCCTTGCTCCGGTTCTGTGACCTTTTCCCCACAAAACCTCCGTGGGTTACTTCCTACCCGAGTCTCTGGAGTTGTCTGTCTCTGGGATTCTCCGGTCTCTCCACTCTCCGTGCCATCCCAAGCCAGTGTGTCGGGGTCCGTCTCCAACTGACTGGGCTCCATGTCTTGCAGTGCAGGCATTCCTCCCCCAGGAGCTAGCAACTCCTGTTCTTTCCCACCGGTGGTCAGCCCAGACTGAGCTGCTCTGCTGGCTTTTATACCCTGCTTCCAGCTGGAGCATTCCCAGCAGAGCCGGGGGTGTGTGGCCTCCTCAGCTAAGAGAGAAGGGATAACCCCTGCTGTACCAGTGTGGGGCTGATATACCCCATCACACTCCATTACAACAATTAGACTTCATAGGTGCGCATCTGGACTCAGTGGAGGCATGCTAGATGAGGCACCATCATCGCCACGAGACTGCTACTGCATACGTGCACCCCGACCAGACACTGCTACCGAATATCTCCAAACGACGGCACCAGGACGCACCAACAGCTGAACTGGACACATATCTTGGAGATCCTCAGTTACTGCACAAGGTGAGTACCCTTCTCTTCCAGAGCATAAATCATCCTGAAGTCACGTGGTACAAGCAAGTCAAGTCTTTAGTGATATGGAGCCATGGATTAAGGGCTTAATGCTGCTCCATTGAATACAATGGGAATTTTGCCCTTGGCTTCAATGGGAGCAGGATTGTGCAACAAATTTTTAAAGAAAAAAAAATGAATACAACAGGCAACTGAAAAATAACTCAGGGTTTTTTTTGTGTGCATGGGAGGAGCTCAAGAACATAATTCAAACCTCACACAGGTCTGTGTCCTTGAAATAGCACTGTGAAAGGATTCCCTTTGTAATAAGATCCAGTGTCTATCATCTCCCCATCAATGGAGCAGGGTCCTTCATTCTGCCAGACACCTGGCCCACTCCTTCTATCTCTTTCCACCTTGATGGATGCCAGTCTCTTTTCAAAGACATACATTCCTAAGAATTTGACACTGGGCACAGATATATGTCACTGAGTATTAATCTTTCCGCTGTGTGGAATGCCTATACATTATGTCCCTCCCAACACGGATCAGCTGGCTGGGAAAATGGAGTCTCAGCTTAAGCATTAACCCTACATGTTTATGTATAAAAGATAATAGGTGAAATATTTGTTGTCTCCACCAGGATTAGGGAGAATCTCTTTGTCTAGGTTCTTATATGGTCTCCCCGCTATTGTGGCGTCTAAACATCTCACCAATATTAATGAGTTTATCTTCAGAGCCCCTATGTGAGATAAGGGAGTATTATTATGGCCATTGTATGGAGGGAACAGAGGAACTAAGTGCCTTACCCAGAGGGAAGTCTGTAGCAAAGCTGGGAACAGAACCCAGACCTGAGTCCTGTTCCAGTACTCTAACTGCTAGCCAATCCGGCCTTCTGGGTCCTCTCTGCTTGCTACTGTCCTCCACTAATGATGAACAGAGCAGCGACAGGCCTGAGTCGAGGATATGGGGCTGATTCTTCCTCCTCTTTTTTGAGAGCTCCATATCAGGAATGGGTTCACCTTTTGGTGGCCCCCTGACTAGTGCAAGCATTTTGAGGGCATTCTCATTCTGTTCATATTGTCCATGTGCCAAATTGCTAGGTGACCAACAACATCTTAGACCTGAGGTTTAGCACCTTCTTTTCAGGAGTTCCCCCAAATAAGGATGTGATTCTCAAGTGTGGTGAAGTCAATGGGAATTGGGAGCTCTGCGCAGCTGACAGGACTGGAGTCTAGGACAGTCAGAAACATTGTTAAAGGTAAGCAACAGGGGTTTATTCCTGTTTGGAGCTTACACAGAGGGTGCTGCAGCCAGTTCCACAAGGCCTATGGGTTCACAGGGCTCCCAGTTCACACTGTCTCCATTTAACTAACTAATTGGCAGTCTGAACCTACCACAGCCCAGGCTCCAGCCCGAGCCCAAAGGTCTACACTGGAATTAGCCGCATAGCCCAAGTCCTGCGAGCCTGAGTCAGCTGACATGGGCCAGCATAGCTGCTGGAGCTAGGAGTGCTAGGGGTGTTGCCCCACCCCCTGCTTGAAGTGGTTTCCATACACAGGGTTTACAGTTTGGTTAAATGACTCTCAGCACCCCAACTATACAAATTGTTCCAGCACCCCTGTGGGCCAGCCATGAGTGTTTAATTGCACTGTAGACATACCCTAAGACTTCAGTGGAAACTCTGACTGAATAAGGGCTGAATGACAGGGCCTATGGGCTGTAGTGGCAGGTTTGTATAATTTTTGGTGGTGCCCAAAAGGGGTCCAAGTCCCCCCCTCCCCCTCCTCCTTTCCCTCCCCTCCACCTTGTAAGCTGATATATATATATATTTAAATAATGTAAACATGAACTGGAAACAGTAAGTGTTTAACAGTTTCCCTGTATTGCACAATATCCCTATCGTGAGAAAAATTTTATTTAACTAAGAGTATCAACTTTATTAATACTCTTTTGAATATGGAAACAAGCAAGCACTCTCGGATCAATAACCCACAAAAGCAAAAAGCTCTGTCTAATTCGCTATTGTACTCCAACCATGTAAATCTTGATAGCCAAGATTCATGAAAACTCCTTTGCTTATCTTGTAGATTTGCTACATCTTTCTTTTGTCTAACTTCAGTTTGCAAGCTGGGTTTTGAACTCAGGCCGTCATTTGATGAATTACTCTTTTCTTCTTTTTCTCTGGGTACATTTATTAAGAATATATCCATTGTTGATTATTATTACACATAATTAATGGGGTGGGGACAAGGGTTTTGGGGTGTGGGAGGGGCTCAGGGCTAGGGCAGAGGGTTGGGGCATGGGGGTGAGGGCTGTGGGGTGGGGCTGGGGATGAGGGGTTCATAGTGCAGGAGGGGGCTCAGAGCTGGGGCAGAGGGTTGGGGTGGGGGGGGGTGAGGGCTCTGGCTGGGGGTGCAGGCTCTGGGGTTGGGCTGGGCCGGGGATGAGGAGTTCAAACTTTGGGGTGCAGCAGGCAGGCTGCCCTGGGGCTGGGGCCAGAGAGGAGGACTCCCCGCAGCCTTCTCCCCACCGGCAGTAGCGAGCTCTGGGAGAGGGGCCCCCTCTCTTCCCCCTCTCCCCCGGCATGAGGCTGGACAAGATTCACTTGTACACTCTGACTGAAAGGTGCCCTCAAGTTATTTAACCCGGTTATTGCCTGCTTTATGTCCCTGCTATGGCACAAAGCTGCTGGAGCATACTGCGGAATGCGTGCTTATCTGAGCTGCACCTAAACGCAGAATATTTGGAGGTTTTGTAACCATTTATGGCTGCGCACTGTGAAAGCCAGAGGCCATTTTGTGCATCCACGTGTGCTCTGTGAACAAATGTATGTGCCATGAGTTCTGCCTCATGCCAGAGAGTGTGCTCAAAATAGCTTTCTGTTTCTATTAAGAATCCCTCAAAGAATCAGCCAGTTCCTGCTTACAGAAATCAAGTAAACAACATGACTTAAACGCATAAACAAATAGGCAGATATTTTTTTCATGAGTGGCTCTCTTAAGTGGCAGTACAATAAACTTTTCAATTTGGCTTCAAGTGAGTCAGAAAGCAAGCAAGCAGAGATGGCTCGCTGACACTAACCTGATACACAGCACAGCAAGCAAGCCAGCAGCTTTCACTCAGCACACTTAATGATATAAATGTGTCTGTCCTGCGTATTGTTTCCATGTCAGCAGTCTGTGGGCAGAGGTTGGAAACAAAATCCATTGCTTTAACTTGAAATTCCAGCCTCCGTCTTTCAGCAAATCAGGATCATTGTTTGCATTTTCAGATCAGATTTTCCTTTACAGCCAAGAATATAGATGGGCATAAGTAGGGGGTTAGTTTGTGTTTTGTTCTGGTTTGGCTGACTAGCTGGGTTCTGAATTAGTAGAACCAGGGGTAGCTTGGCTCCAGGTTCTATTGTATCCGGAGCCCAAAATTCAGGGAGGTTCATATCACTGGGGCTGACAGGCTCATAATTACCTAGGTCATCACATTTTACCTTTTTAAAAATTGCGCAACATTAGCTTTCTTCCAGTCTTATGGAACTTCCCCAGTGCTGCAAGACTTACTGAAAATCAATATTAACGGTCTAGTGAGCTCCTCAGCCAGCTCTTTTAAAATGTTTGGATACAAGTTATCTGGACTTGCTGATTTAAAAATGTTTAACTTTAATAGCTTCTGTTTAACATCCTCCACAGATACTAGTGAAATGGAAAGAGTGTTACTATCATCATATGATTAGACTATATCACCTGTTTTTTCCCCAAATACAGAACAGAAATATTTATTGAACACTTTGGCCTTTTCTGCATTATTATTGATAATTCTACCTTTTCCATCTAGTAATGGACCAATACTATTGTCAGGATTCATTTTGTTCCTAACACATTTTAAAAATTCCTTCTTATTTTCCTTAACACTGTTGGCCATAGATTTCTCCTGGTGTCTCTTTGCTTCCCTTATCAATGTTCTATAATGCCTAGCTTCTGATTTATTCATTACTATCATCTTCCCCTTTCTCCCATTTGTAATATATTTTATTATTTTTATAGCTGCCTTTACTTCCCTTCTAAACCAGGTCAGGTTTTTAACCAGATCTGTCTTCTATCTCGATTGTGGCTTTTGGGGCATCTAGTAAGGTGTTCTTAAATGATTCCCAATTATCATTCACATTTTTGTACTGAAATTCTTCCTCCCAGTTGTTCTGGCTCAGAATTCTTTTCAGTTTTGTGAAATTGGCCCTATTAAAGCACCACATATATATATATTACTGGTCTGGACTTTATTCTGCTTGCACATTAGAAAGTCACAATCACTTGTGCCTAAGCTACCATTAATTTTTAGTTCTGTGGTCAGTTCGTCTTTATTCATTTGGACAAGGTCTAATAAAGAATTACCCCGTGTTGGCTGCAACACTTTCTGAATGAGGAAGTTGTCATTTAAAGGTTATTCCAGGGGTTCTCAAACTTCATTGCACTGTGACTTCATTCTGACAATAAAAATTACTACACGACCCCAGGAGGGGGGACCAAAGCGTGAGCCTGCCCGAGCCCTGCCACCCCCAGCAGGGAGGCCAAAGCCAAAGCCTGAGCCCCATCACCCTGGGTGGGTGAGGGGCCAAAGCTGCTACAGCCCAAGAGCTTCATCCCAAGGCAGAGGGCCTATAACCTGAGCCCCGCCACCCAAGGCAGAAGCAGAGCCTGAGCCCTGGGCGGTGGGGCTCAGGCTTCAGTTTTGGCTCTGGGCAGTGGGGCTCAGGCTTCGGCTTCAGCCCAGCAGCGGGGCTCGAGCTTCAGCTTCGGCCCCGGGCCCCAACCAGTCTAACGCCATTTAAATGAGGTCGCAACCCACTTTGGGGTCCCGACCCACAGTTTGAGAACCTCTGGGTTAGACCATAATCAAAACCTGAGGTAGGTATCTTCCCACCTGTGCTTCCCTATATAGCATCTATGTCACACACATGTACTATGTCCCATCCACCTGAAGGAGACCCCAGCTTTACTTAAAATCATCAGGGAGAAACAAATTTATCTCTGCACTGCAAGCTTATTTCCTTTTGATCATGACATCTCCCCCCTCCTCCTGAAGGAGATGCTTTTCCATTCTGCTTTTCCATTCCGGGACTCTCAGCGTTTCATTTTAAGATCTCAGTCTGTTCTACACAATAATTGGCCGTGCACAGCCCCCGCTGTCTATTGCAGCCTGCCAGAAGGTTGTATTTCAGTCTGATCTAAAGACATGACACAGACTTACCAGAATAGAGCAATAATTTTTGAGCGCTTGCTCTGACGTGGTGAAGCAAATGGTGAATGGGGAAAAGAGCCGGGGTGTCAGGAGAATTCCTCTACGGTATGATGTTGTTTCCTGTTTCCATTTGACTGGGATCCAGGCTGCATTTGTTATCTCCAGGCTTCTCCATGCCAACATGATTAGTTAATGAGCCATGTTTAGTTTCAAGCAAAATGCACAATTGATCCTAAGCTTTAGCTCACACCACTGCAGGGAAAGAGACCTGTGCAAATGGCCCCTCTGGCAGATGTGTGAAGCAGCAGAAAATGTGTTTAGCTGATGATTCTACTGGGGCTGCACTACAAGGCCTCCTGAAGGGGAAAAATACCATCTGGGGAGTGGGAAAGACTTGCCACTTATTCATTTATAAAAATAACAATGATTAGTATCCAGCAAGGGCCAAATCAACTGTCCCCAGAACCCAGCTCCATGAACTGGGCTGTGGAGCAGAGATTTCCACCCAATGAGGGGGATAAATCCTTCCCGTCAGGCTGCAGATTGGCAGTGGTACTGCTGTGTGGCTACTGCCCTTCCTAATGGCTGGAGAAGCCTGTGGTTCTAGTTCAACCCTTCCAAGGGGGTAGAAGGGACTAGAGGATTTCTGTGGTGGCCTTTTCTATAGATTCCAAGCCCAGAAGGGAACATTGTGATCATCTAGTCTGACCTCCTCTATAGCACAGGCCATGGAACTTCCCCAAAATAACTCCCAGAGCAGATCTGGACAACAAGGGCTGGATCACTTGATGATTACCTGTTCTGTTCATTCCCTCTGAAGCACCTGGTGCTGGCTACTGTCGGTAGACAGGATATTGGGCTAGATGAACCTTTGGTCTGACCCAGTATGACTGTTCTAATGATCGTCTAGAAAAACATCCAATCTTGATTTTAAAATTGTCAGTGATGGAGAATCCACCATGACTCTTGGTAAATTGTTCCAATGGTAAATTTCTCTCACTGTTAAAAATGTACCCCTTATTTCCAGTCTGAATTCCAGTCTGAATTTCACGTGCAAACTTTACCAGTGATGGTTTTATGTTTTCTTCCAGGTTATTGATAAAAATGTTAAATAGCGTAGCATAGGGCAAACAGAGCCGGCTCTAGGCTCCAGCAAAACAAGCCGGTGCTTGGGGCGGCATGTTTCTAGGGGCGGCATTCCGGCGCCGGCCATACCGCCCCTAGAAATGTGCCCCCGCCTCCCCAGCTCGCCTCCGCTCCGCCTCCGCCTGCTCCCCTGAGCACGCCGCTGCCGCTCTGTTTCTCCTCGCTCTCTCCCAGGCTTGCCGCACACCAAACAGCTGTTTTGCGCTGCAAGCCTGGGAGGGAGGAAGGAGAAGCGGAGCGGTGGCGCGCTCGGGGGAGGTGGCGGTGGTGGAGCAGAGGTGAGCTGGGGCAGGGACCGGTTCCTCTACCCACCCCGTTACTTCCTGCACTCCCCCCCACCCTCGCTCATCTCCGCTCCGCCTGCTCCCCTGAACGCGCTGCCTCTCCGTCGCCTGAGAGGGAGGGGGGAGAAGCGGAGCGGCAGTGTGTTCAGGGGAGCAGGCGGAGCGGAGGTGAGCGGGGGGGGTTGCGGGGGTGGAGCCGCAGGAAGCAGTGGCAGGGGGATGCGGCACACCCGGGGGAGGAGGCGGGTCCGGGGATTTGGGGAAGGGTTTGGGAAGGGGTGGAGTTAGGGCAGAGCCGGGGGCGGGGGAACATGAAAAAAAAGCGGGGGTGGCCAAAAATTTTTTTGCTTGGGGCAGCAAAAATACTAGAGCCGGCCCTGAGGGCAAAGAACCAACCCCTGTGGGACCCCACTGGGGCAGGGTTTCCCTGGAAAAGCTGGTATTTATTAGAGGTGGACCCAAACAAGAACTAGTGATATGAACCTCTGTGAATTTTGGGCTCCAGATACATAGAAGCTGATCCCAGGCACAATAATGGAGTGGCTGATATGGGACTTGATTAATAAAGAAATAAAGGACGGTAATATAATTAAGGCAAACCAACATGAGTTTACAGAAAATAGATCTTGTCAAACCAACGTGATATCTTTTTTGAAGAGATTACAAGTTTGGTTGATGAAGGTAATAGTGTTATTGTAATATATGTAAACTTCTGTAAGGCATTTGTCTTGGTACTATAAAAGATATTGATTAAAAACTAGAATGATATAAAATTGGCATGGCACATGTTAAATGGATTAAAAACTGGCTAACTGATGGTCTCTAAATGTAATTGTAAATGAGGAATCATAATCAAGTGGGTGTGTTTCTAGTGGAGTTCTATGCTATTTAACATTTTTATCAATGACCTGGAAGAAAACATAAAATCATCACTAATAAAGTTTGCAGATGACACAAAAATTGGAAGAGTGGTAAATAATGAAGAGGACACATCACCAATTCAGAGCAATTTGGATTGCTTGATAAACATACACAAACAAACAAAATATGTTTTAATCTGACTAAATATAAATATACATCTAGGAACAAAGAATGTAGGCCATACTTATAGGATGGGGGAACATATCCTGGGAAGAAATGAGTCTGAAAAAGATTTGGGGGTCATTGTGGATAATCAGAGCAACATGAGCTCCTAGTGTGATGTTGTGGCCGAAAGCACTAATGCCATCTTCAGATGCATAAACGAGGGAATCTCAAGTAGGATTAGAGAGGTTACTTTACTTCTGTATATGGCAGTGGTGTGACCATGGCTGGAATTCTATGTTTAGTTCTGATGCTCACAATTCAAGAAAGATGTTGATAAATTGGAGATGGTTCAGGGAAGAGCCACAAGAACTATTAAAGGATTAGAAAACATGCCTTACAGTGACAGACTGAAAGAGCTCAATCTATTAATTTAACAAAGAGAAAGTCAGGGGTGACTTGATTACAATCTACAAGTAGCTACATGGGGAATAAATATTTAATAATGGGCTCTACAACCTAGCAGAGAAAGGTCTAACACAATCCAATGGCTGGAAGTTGACACTAGACAAATTGAATTGGGAAATAAGGTGCACATTTTTGAGACTGAGGCTAATTAAGTACCGGAAAAATTTCCAAGGGTTGAGGTGGATGCTCCATCACTGACAATTTTTAAAACAAGATTGGATGTTTTTCTAAAAGATATTCTCTAGGAATTATTTGGGGGAAATTCTGTGGCCTATGTTATGTAGGTGATCACAATGGTCCCTTCTAGCCTTGGAATCTAGGAATCTATGAAACAATATCTGTCCAACCCTTGATTCCAAGCCAGTTCTCATCTCATTTGCACTAGTTTTACACCAACATACCACATCCCTGTGGGAGTTCAGAATCAGGCCATTTTGTCTGTGGTCTAACTTATGAGGGTATAAAATCTATAGAAATCGGTACAATTTAGATAAAATCAAAATACTTTTGAAGAACCTATTTTTGTCCACTAGCATTTACCAAGCTGTAGACAATCTGCATGGAATGAGAGCTGGGCAGAGAACAGTCATTCCATTTTGCAGAGGATTCTGAGATTTTAAAATGTGGTTTTGTTCTGTCAGCCTTGGTATGGAGGCACCTTGACTCAAGCCATAGTCTTCTGCTGATGCGTGAAGCCCTCTCCAGCTTGTGCCCCAGCTCCAAAACCCAACAGTGGAAGACTATGGTTTTGGGCATGTTGACACCTCAGCCCAGGCACATTTGGTGCCATTGTATTGTCTTTTTGTTTCTCGGTAAGGATAACAGTACCCCCAAACTCTACACATATCTGAATTTTGAGCAAAATTCCCCAAACGGTCACATGACTGAAATGCAAATGAGGCCTGGCTCATTTCGTTGTTTCCCCTTGCTCACCCATAGATGGTGAGCAAGATATCCTCTGCCTATGGAGCTTTTCTCCAGATGGAGTTCTCAAGCAGCTGTGGGCCACCGTTTTCCCTGCTCAAGAGGTGTCAATAAGGGAGTTCCCTGTACTCTAGGGAATCAGGCCACAGGACTTGCAAGTAGAAGGTAAATCCAGCCTACATTCCCTCATATCTTGTATGATGATGTTAAGTTCCGGGTCTTATACTGTGCCCATCACAGTGGTGTCTGGGCACCTGGTATTAGGAAATAGAATGCATACAATTTAGTAAACTAGGCACTTTGATTTTCAGTGTCACACATTAGGATTTTCCCTCATGTTCCAAAGGCTCAGGCTATGAATGTTTTGAGTTCTTTCACAGGCTTAGCCCCAAATATTTCAGGGGAGTGGGAAGGGAAGACAGTTCTCCATGAAAATTACTGGAAAACTTTTAACAAGTCATTTAAAAGGGCATTTTCAACAGCAACTCATATTAAAAACACTGTACCTCTCTTACCGAGAACTCCCTAGGTTTTAAGGACACCCTACACCATGTGTTGTCATTTACACCAGTGCAAAGTGGGTGAAAACATGACCAAATCAGCTTGGTAGTGTTTTACTTCACTCTACATAAACGCCTGTGAAAGTGCCAGGCAATGGTGATTCAGGCCCTAAAATTCTAATTTACTTTTCATAGTTATGCTGTTTGCCTACTAGGTGCATTTTTTGGGTGAAAATAGGCTGGTTTGTTTAGTTTTTTGTTGTTGTTGTTGACAGTTTCACTTTCCGAATCTCATGCATAAGCACAGTGCTGCTGCGTTTGGGTTTCCAGCACTCCTGGGACATGATTCAATTACAGCGCTCTAGCACAGTGAGGTTCCTATCCTGATTGAAGAGCTGAAGGCAAGGGACTCCCTGTGGGCCCACTCCTGCCCCATTGGAGTTCCATGGGGGCACAGGGAACTGTCCACTCTTAGTCACTTGCAGCATGGGGCCTAGGGGCTACCACTGTCCACCTCAGTACTAATAAGAAATCAAAAAGCAAGACTGGTTTCAGAGATTATTTTTAAAAAACCATGAGCACGTTTCTATTTATAATGTAAACCCTACTGCACCTACCCCTTTCTTTAGCAAAACCAAAGAATACCCTAAAAATAGGCAGACTGCCCCTCCTTCCAATATTTCCCCTTGCTATTCTGCTGCCTCATCAGTCCCCAGGCAAATGCATGCTGTGGCATTTAGACAGGTCTGTCACAGCCAAGCAAGGATGATGTCTGGTGACCCTAATAAAAAATAAAAGTATTTTTAAAAAAATCACCCAGGGAGAATAAAAAGGTGCACAGCTTTAGTAAGAGGTTATCCCGGGTTGTCCCTCTGAAGAAAATAAATTAAGGGGCACTTTGGAGAATCTGGAAACGATTACTGAAGTGTACGAGATTCAATCTTCCAAATCGGGGACAAACACAGGAAAATAAAGAACCCAGATATTAACCTCTCATCGACCTGTCAATGAGCCCAGTCTGAGTCTTCAGCAGGCTGGGGCTGAATTTCCAGCAAGCTCGGGGCTGAATTTCAGATGGGCCTGGGGACAATCTCAGGGGTGACAGGGCTGGAGTTTTGGATGGACAAGCCCCAGAATTTCAGTTAGGCCAGCACTGAGTTCTGGGTGACCCAAGCCCTAAAATTTGGAAGAGCCAAGGCTGAGTTTCAAGTGAATCTGGATTGGTGCATAATTTTAGGTGGAAACTATGTGAAAGACAGTAGGTTTTGTTTCAGAGTAACAGCCGTGTTAGTCTGTATTCGCAAAAAGAAAAGGAGTACTTGTGGCACCTTAGAGACTAACCAATTTATTTGAGCATGAATTTCTACCTGAAACCAAGCAAAACGCTGTGGCTTTGGCTGAGTTTTGCTGTGGGTTTGGGAGGGATTCATTCGAACTTGAAACTCAAGAGTACAAAGTCACATACCATGAAAAATGAGTGGTGAACCTCTCTGAACCCACACTGCCATGTTACACTCAGATGTGTAAGTATTAAAGATAGATTGATGAGATTTAAAATGCTTTTGCTTCAGAGCCCCAGCATAGGCTCCATAGATTCAGAATTCCTCGGGTTTAGATTAAGAGTGAACAGACTTTTAAAAAAAATAACTGGAGTTAAAAAACAGATCACACCTTAAAAAAACACATTGCATTTAGAAATAATTCTGTATGTATCCGGGCTGCTCTCTCTCGCTCTCCCTACACTGTAGGTTTCTCTCCTCATTCTGTGTTAATGAAGCTTGTATGAAAACATGATCTTTGTTTCTTCAGGAGTTCATCTACTCCTGCTGGTAATCTGAAGTCACAATCTTAGAACATAAGAATGGCCATACTGGATCAGACCAAAGGTCCATCCATCCCAGTATCCTGTCTGCTGACAGCAGCCAATGCCAGGTGCCCCAGAGGGAGTGAACCTAACAGGTAATGATCAAGTGATCTCTGTCCTGCCATCCATCTCCACCCTCTGACAAATAGAGGCTAGGGACACCATTCCTTACCCATCTTGGCTAATAGCCATTAATGGACAACCTCCATGAATTTATCTAGTTCTCTTTTAACCCTGTTATAGTCCTAGCCTTCACAACCTCCTCAGGCAAGGAGTTCTACAGGTTGACTTGTGCTTGATCCTGTGCTTGTGGACATCATAATTATTTCCACAGCAACCATTTGTAATGTCACAAATAGAAGATTATGACTTCAGGTGGGGAACAGGGAACAGGAAAGGAATCCCCTAAGGAAGTGAGCTGTAGCTCACGAAAGCTTATGCTCAAATAAATTGGTTAGTCTCTAAGGTGCCACAAGTACTCCTTTTCTTTTTGCGAATCCTATTTTCATGTGACTTTCATGTGCCAAAAATGTCCAGGGAAGATAGTTAATATAGTATGTTCGCAAATTCATTTAGGAATCAAATCCTCTTAGTTAAAGTTTCAACAGGATATGGAATTCTTCTTTACTTCACTTCCTGTCCTAAACTCTTTGTGTTGTATTACTGTACACAGTTAAAACAACTGTTGCATCCCACTCCAGAAATGGCTGCAGTGCAGTGGTAAGTGAAGTGATATGTCAAGTGGAAATGCATTGGGATAACTGATGATGTAAGCTACTACTGTATCTAAATTTAAAATATGATCATTAGCATTACAAAGTTTAGTTGCTCTTTAAGATGCTCTATAGGTGTATCCTTGCCTCTTGGAGGGTGCCCCCTTGCACCTGGATGTAGCATTGCAGGGGACTTTGCCTCTCACACCCTCCTTAGTGGCCAGTTTCTTGGCCTGCAATGGCCTTTCTCCATCTGCATCTTCCCCCAGCACTCCCTCCTGGGTGTTCCATGGTGTCAAGTCACATAAAAGTCTCGTCAAGTCACATAAAAGTCGACACCCCTTCTGGGATAGCACGAACAAGTCCAAATAAAGATCCCATCGAGCTGTCAGATTAATAGTTCTGCCCCCCTCAGGCTTCACTATAGTTCCCTTGTTGTACCCTGCCTGTGAAGGCCTAGTCCTGGACTTCTGTCCATCAGCTTCTGCAGTCTCCCCACAGCAGAGTTCCCTCAGTTGGAGGCATTTAGTTACACCCCTTCCTCCTCCCCACCTCCTTCAGTGCACAGCATGACTCATTGGGTCCTTTCCCTCGCTTTGCAGGTGATAGGGGTTAACCCCCATCACAGGCCCCAGTTCAGGAAAGCATGTAAGCACACGCTTAACTTCATCCCTCTTCAAGAATGCCTTAAAACTGTGCTGATATGCTTTCCTAAATTGGGGCCTAATCTAGGTAGAAAGAAGGGGTCAGGGAAGACTCTGAAATTTCTTTGCTGGTATTATTTTATAGAGTCAGACCGCCTAAACATGCAATAGATGGGCCCCATGAAAGAAATTAGATCTAAACAGAAGATTCTTCTTCTCAAAAATGGAACGACCAGAATGCTCCTTTACAAAAAAAAAAAAAAAAAAAGCCAGAAAGACAGAGCAAGATAAGATCTAATCATATTAATAAGACATTAATTATTAATATTATTCTTACAGATGGACCTAAACAAAAACTCTGGATCTGAACAATCTTGAACTTTCGGAAAATTCAGATCAAGCTCTAAATGTCTCTGTTAAACCTTATTTCTTTAATAGATTTGAGAAAACTCTCACATCTAATGTAACCTCAGATCTTTCTGTTCCCTTAATGCTGTCATTACTGATATTCCTTCTTTGTGAATATCAATATTGTCATGTGATCTACTGCCAGAAACCCACCACGGTCCAAATGTGGGATGTTGCCCCTCCCACAAGGGGTGGCTCAAGTCCCCTCCACGGTGCTCACTACTTGGGGTGACTTCTCCCCTTTCCTTGCACAGCTTGGGGATTTTGGACGACTGGTGCCTGCACTCAAGGTCACTCCTCATGTGCCTGGGACACAAGGGGTGCTTGAATGCTGCAGTGCTGTGAGTGTTGGCCAGCTTAAACAAAAAGGGTTTCCCTTATTGTATCTTTGCCCTTTGGTGGGGCCGGGTCGTCTCCTGGCTCCGACCTGGCTCACTGGCTCCCTGGTCTAGAGTCCTGTGGCAGCTGGGTTGGACCTCTGCCACTCTGGACTCTGCAGGGCTGGAACTGCCTGACCCTTTGTGGTGTGTGAGAGTTAACCAGAGATGTTCTGCTTCCCTCAGCTCCCGAGCTCAAAGCTCCAAACTGAAACTAAGCCGAGTCTCTTTGTCTCTGAGACAGGCTCTCCTCAGAGGGCTGAGCAACCCTGGCTCGCCCCTGGCCTTGCACGCTGCTTGACCCTATCACCCACGCAGAAACCACCCTATTGGCTCCGCAGGAATTTCCAGCCCGTTCTGTCTCCACCACTGATTCCAGGCATGCTGGGAAATGGTGTCAGAGGGCTCTGCTGGCTATTACAGTGGCAGTCCCGGGGTAGGACCCCCTAGAGCAGGGGCTCTCAAACTTCATTGCACTGCGACCCCCTTCTGACAACAAAAATTACTACACAACCCCAGGAGAGGGGATCGAAGCCTGAGCCCACCTGAGTCCAGCTGACTTGTGGCGGGGAAACAAGCTGAAGCCCAAGGGCTTCAGCACCAGGCAGGGGGCCCGTAATCTGAGCCCCGCCATCCAGGGCTCAAGCCCTTGGGATCTGCTTCAGCCCCAGGCGGTGGGGTTCGGCCTTTAGCTTCAGCCCTGGGCCCCAGTAAGTCTAATGCCAGCCCTGTGGGGTCCCGACCCACAGTTTGAGAACTGCTGCCCTAGAGGCTCAGGGTGGCACTGGCAAACTCCAAGAAACTGGCAAACTCCATGTGAAGGGCTATACTTATAAAGACTCAAAGTGAAGGACACACAGTGGTGCAAGTGGAATCCATTTCTTACCGGTTCGGGGGTGGGGGGAAACATGGGGGACACATGACCTCCTCACGTGACCCTCCACGTGACACTTCCCTGTCCAGCCCGGGGCCCCCACACTCCCCCCGCCCCTCCCCATGATCCACCCCCCACCGCAGGGCTCTCCCAGGAACCGCAGTGAGGAAAGGAGCAGAACATGGGGCCACCGGGAGGCCCCACACCTGCAGCTCCTCCGGTGGCTGTCCCACCCCCAGCCCCGCCACCAGCCCTGTCCTCCGGTGGGGCTGCTGTACAGACGGAGGAGGGTTGGGAGTGGTACAGCTGTGCCGGAGGAGCTGCCAGTGTGGGGCTACCCAGCAGCCCCACTTTCTGCTGCTCCTCTTTCGGGTACGCCGTACCAGCTATAAATATCTTGCTGGAATGGTGTACCGGAGTGGACCGCCCTACTTGCACTTCTGAGGACACAAGGTTTTTTCCCAACAGGAAACTTGAAATGCTGTGGGATTTAGGGACTGAGTAAGTCACAGGCACTATGGGCCCATGCCTATGGCCCCAGCTCCTGGAGTCCTGTGATTACATCTGAATTTCAGCTTTCATTAAAAAACAAAAGTAAGGGAAGCAAGTGTAACTGGCATAGTAATGTCTGTTGGACAGAGGCAGCGGGCACTCGCTTTGAATGGGGAGCGTGGAGGGACAGGAGGGGGAGCAGGGAGGGTGGGGAGTGAGGGAGCTACTGGGACTTGGCAGAGGGTGGGGCAGATGGCTCCATGCTGGGAGGTCGGGTTCCAGGGATAGCTGCTCTCAGCCCCGGCCTGATCCTGGGCACTGCAGTGGCCGCTCTAGCCCATCAGGGTCCCGCTCTTGCCTCCGACCCCCCTCCCCCATGCATGTGCATAGTTTGCAGGGAACATTCATTCCCAGAATGGAAAGCAGAATGACGTTGGGGTGGCAGAAATATAGATCAGCCCCATCCATATTTCCATTGCAAGGGTGCTAGCCCTGATCCCCTCCCTACCCCCAGTTCTGCCATCCCTGTGTTGGAGTGTGCAGAGATCCCGAAACACTAGCTCCGAAAGGTGGGAATTGTGTCGTGTGTCTCAGTGGGGTCACGGTTACCATATTTCAAGTTCCAAAACAGAGGACACTGCCAGAGGCAGGGGAGTTGGAGACTTGTGGGTACAGCTCTCTAACCGCCAGCTCTGAAGGCAGCGCCGCCGCCAGCAGCAGCAGAGAAGTAAGGGTGGCAGTACCATACCATGGCATCCTTACTTCTGCGCAGCTGCTGGCAGGTGCACTGCTGGGCACCTGGCCAGCAGCCATTGCTCTCCGGCTGCCCAGCTCCGAAGGCAGCGCCGCCGTCAGCAGCAGCGCAGAAGTAAGGGTGGCAAACCAGTAAACATGAACGCCACTATGAGGCCCACCGGGCATTGCAGTGCCACCAGAATCAATATTGGAAAAAGGATGAGCAAGGAAAAATCACGGACATTTGTTCATATTTCAAAAATCCTCCCAGATGGAGACTGGAGGACCAAAAAAAGAGAGGAGGTCCAGGAAAGTAGGGTGTTAACTCCTACCTTTTTTTTTTTTTGGTCTTTTTTTTACTACATCAGCAAAGAGCAAATATGTGTCAAAGCAAAATTTTTCATATGCTCTAGTGTCCCCCTTCGCGTCCTTCCATGTTCCCAAACCAATCTTCACCCCCTTCTCTGAGTCCTCACACCACTCTTTCAAGTTCTCTCCCAAAACACCAATTATTCAGAACCCTCATGTTTCTCATCTTAGGCCCTAACTACATCCGGAGTCTGCAGTGCTGTTGCACTGTCATGGACAGAGACCCGATCCCCTACTGCTGTGCTCTTTGTTCAGTCCTTTACACTGGTGCAAAGTGAAGGGCAAGTGCTACCATTCTGGTCTGGTCGTGTTTCACACCCACTTTGTACTTCCTTTGCACCAGTCTAAATGACAATATACAAGGCATACGCACCGAGTTTCTAATATGCGGGGGAGGGGGTTGCTCTCCCCCAGCTCCCTCCCAAGGTCCCGCCCCCACTCCACCCCTTCTCCTGAAGCCAATCCTCCACCCTGTCTCTTCCTGCCCCTGCCCTGCCCTCCGCCTCTTCCCCACCTCTTCCCACCCCGTTCCGCCCCCTCCCCTGAGTGCGCCTGGCCCTCGCTCCTCTCTCCTTGCCCCCAGCACCTCCTGCATGCCGCAAAACAGCTGATCGTGGCGGATGGGAGGCGCTAGAGGGGAGGGGAAGGTGCTGATGGGGGGCTGCCAGTGGGTGCTCAGCACCCACCATTTTTTTCGTGGGTGTTTCAGCCCTGGAGCACCCACGGAGTTGGCACCTATGAAATTGCAAGGTGTACGGTGGTGGAGAATCAGGCCAACGTGATAATCCTCTTGAGATCCATGGAGCTGTGCTACCAGAAGGGAGCTGCAGCAGCTGCTTCTCCTGAATGGTTCTTTGCCTCCAGTGAACTCTTCTGCGGTGGTTTGGGGCAGACTACCCTATTTCTTCTGTCTGTGTGTATGTGTGTGTGTGTGTGTGCACCTGCCTGATCACATTCTTTTGCCATGGTTCACATAGACGCACAAGGATGATAATGACCACTTGTGTAGCCCCTTCCCTCGGAGAATCGCAAAGCATTGCAAAGGTGGGTAGAAACCATCGTCCCCTTTTCACTAACAGTTGAAATCTCCTACTGATTCCTACAGTGTTCGACAGATCAGTGTGAAGGCTTGATAAGAAAGACCACATTTTCTTTATCTTTCCAAGCACTTTAAATCATCCCGCGCACGTCTCATTCTACTGTATTGATTCTCCACCTCTTACCTCTTTTCCAATGCATGCTGACCTGCCCTGGGTAGAAATGCCTCAGATTTTTATCTGTTCCTTTTACCGTGCAGTTTATATTAGCAGTGCAGCCCTGGGTCCTTTTCCCTTTTACCCTGCACCTGCACATTGGGCTAAAGACTTTAGGCACTTTCCTGCAATAACTCAGAAATCTCTTTCCCAGCCAGTAGGGTCTGCAGCACCTTTCCGTTTAGCAGATATTTCCTCTTCTGGTCCTTTGCTCTAAGAACTGCTATTCAATGTTCCTCTGCATTTAACCAGATGCTGAAATGATCTAAATCCTTCTGTAATGGGCTGCATTGTGTTCTGACTCCTAATTTAGAATCATCTGCAGATTTGGAATCCCTGCTTTCATTACCATTATCCAAGTCATTCCTGTTAAAAAACAAAACCAACAGCAGGGATTGCAACATGCCTCCCCTGGGGCAGCCTCTTTCCAGCTCGCAGTGGTTTCACTGACATCTCTCTTTTGCTTCCTGCCTTTTCAGCCAGGGCTCGGTATGCTGTGCCAGTTTTAATTCTGTGACCCTGAGTCCTAGACACAAGCCCCTGATTGGAAGCTTTAACTCTTTCTATGCTGAAGGGAGAAGGGCATATCAGGAGCACCTAGCAAAGGAGTCTACCATGGCGGGCATAAATTCTAACCGTCGATTGTGGTTTGGAGAGCTGCTGCAGTCATCCATCCATGTACCAGCTTTTTAAAATTGAAGTCAGTGGAATGCCACCGATTTACACCAGCTGAGGTTCTGGCCCTAAATGTATGCAATCCTGTTCAGCCCACTGTCTAATTCAAAGACAAATGCCCTGATTCTCCCCCACATCTGAGAACGGTGGCTGCAGGGAGCCGGTTGCAACTAACGGATTCAGAATTGTAGAGCCCCAACACAAGAGGTAGGCCTAATTTACACCAATGGAGGAATGGACATAGCTGAGTTCTGCTTCACCACACCCCACCCTTCCTGCCCTGCCAATGTCCCGCCCCTAGGCCTCCCCTTCCCTGCACTTATCCTGGGATGGGAGTGGGGTGGCTGGCATATGAGGTGGAGTGGCTGTTGGCCAACTCCTGCCGTATGATCTTACATCAGAAAACCAAGGCCCAAACCCTTAGAATATTAATTTTCTCAGACCTGTTTATATATGTTTAGAATTGGGCTCAAGTTGCAAAATTCAGATCTGGATTTCCACCATCCCAGAATTCTGGAGCGCTGGGATTTGGAGTTTGGGTATAGGCTGTTCTCTGTTTATGTTTCACAGACATATAGAGAACCAAGCTCGTGGGCATTTAGGACAGCATTTTTATGAGAACAGGGCATATTTTCAAGTGGCAAGACCTTGACCTGTGTTTTGAGCAATGCCTGGGACTGTGTGTTTTGAGGTTATTACTGGAGACTGGGACCTGAGTCCCAAGTGAGGCCTAGTGATTTAGTTCCAAACATGGCATAATTTCAAGGGGATTTGGTGTGATAACTGGGCCTACAAATTGACCCTAATTGGTTGTTCAACTGTAAAAAGTGAGTGTAAGTTCCTAAGATGTCACAATAAACTATAACAACAAGTGCTAATGGGAAAAGGTGCAAAAAAGTGCCTGAAAGACTGAGTCAGTCCAAACAAAAAGAACTCCTGGTATAATTCAAGGACTATGTTAAGATCATGCCTGGTAAACGAGAACAGTGTGAGACCAAAAATTAATGAGCCAAAACTGGTGTGTCAGAAACTAGGCCTTATTTTGTCCACCAGTTATGAGGGGATGGGCTATTCCGCCCATCATTGCCTTTTTAAAAAAAAGGAGGACTTGTGGCACCTTAGAGACTAACAAATTTATTTTTATTTTTAGGTTCTTAAAGAAAGACTTTTTGGGGGGGTGGGGAATTGGCTACTGAGGTGAGCTTCACCATCATGGCTGCTACTCCCAACCATCTCCTGGGACCCTGGACCTTCTTCATCCTAATCCTGAAAGATGTCCTGACCAGACCAACCCTGAGAGGGACCCGGATGACACCACCGCCTCCACCAGCTCCAGCTAAATCCTGAATACCACCTGGGATATGAGACTTTCTCCCCCTCCCTCACTCCATCCCAGTGTGTCTTTTTCCTTCCCCACTTCATTTCTTCTCTTCTCTATCCCTCTCCTTTGGACTTCTGTCTAATAAGAGTCTGGCTTAGCCTGTGAAGACTGTATATTTTGCAACACTACTGTAAGCCTCTGACCAGAAAGAGGCAACTAAAAACAATGTCCTAAACAGCCTGATACTGGTACAAGTTTGACAGGTCTCAAAGTGGCCAATAAAACCGTGTGCTCTGCCTGTCTTTTTCCAACAATGAGGTTGCAAAGGAATGTCAACACCAAAGACAGACATTGCATTTCCTAGCTTTGTTATTCTTTTCCCTTCCCTTTTGGTTTTCTCTTGTTTTGGCTTCTAGGAAACAGGATCGGACAACAGCACCAACGCCAGCTCTAGCTCATCTTCTCTTTTCCCTGGAAAGAATAGTTATTACCGCCTTTAATACCATCTAAAATACTATCAAACAAGGCTTTCTCCCCATACTTTTTTCCATCTAAAGGGCAAGGGAACAAGGGATGTTGTTAAAATGAAAACCTTATTCCATACTTCACATTTCAAATGCTTTATCTGTTTTTCCTTCTTTTCTGTATCTTTAATAAAAGGTTAAAAAGAATTTTTAATGGTGTGTTTGCTGTGATAGTAAGCAGGCTGAGGTTTCTGTATACCAAACCTTGAACCTTGTTTAAAAACTGTTTAATGTGGAACAGCCACTGGGTAATGTTAACACCTTCAGCCCATATATTCCATCTAAATTAATACAACAGACCTAAGGTTCAACTTTCAGGTGAGTCCTCAGCCCATGTTGCAAGTGGGATCTGGGCTGTGTCCTGGTTTTTGCACAGACTCCATGCAAAGCTCTGTGTTTCACATGGGTTCAACATGATGCTAGGTGAACCTTGGCAGTTTGGCCTGAATTCAGTTTTCAGTTTCGAGCTATCTATGCCTTACTGCCTCAGCCTGAGAATGGCATTATTCACATATTCTGCTGGGGGGAGGCTCAGCCAGCCCAGAGATTTTTGTTTTCTTTGTGGTCTTGACAAATTCAGAAAAGCAGAAATGACCCCAACAAAAAAGCAAAGGTCTAGTACAGGAGTGGGCAAACTATGGCCCATGGGCTGGATCCGGCCCGTCAGGGCTTTCAATCTAGCCTGTGGGCTTGCCAGCCCTGTAGCGCACCGAGGCTAAGGCAGGCTCCCTGCCTACCCTGACTCCATGTTGCTTCCAGAAACAGCTGGAACCACGTTCCTTCAGTCCCTGAGGGGTGGAGGGGGCAGAGAGATCTGTGTGCTGCCCTCACCTGCAGGCACCGCCCCCCCACAGCTCCCATTAGCCGGGAACGGGAAACCGCGGCCAGTGGACACTTCGGGGATGGTACCTGCAGGCAAGGGCAGTGCATGCTGGCCACTTCCGGGAGCAGTGCGGGGCCAGGGCAGGCAGGGAGCCTGCCTTAGCCCCGCTGCGCGCTGCTGCCACCCCGGAGCTGCTCGAGGTAAATGGCACTGGGCCAGAGCCCACACCCCGAACCCCTCCGAACCCCTCCTCACCCCACACCCCAACCCCCTGCCCTGAGCCCCCTAATCCCCTGCCTCGAGCCCCCTGTTTTACCCCTCTGCACCCCAACCCCATGCCCTGAGTCCCTTGCTGCACCCCGCACCCTTCCTACACCCGAACCCCCTGCCCTGAGCCCCCTCCTGCACCCTGCACCCCGACTGCACCACAACCCCCTGCCCCAGCCCTACATTCATGGCCCCGCATACAATTTCCCCACCCAGATGTGGCCCTTGGGCCAAAAAGTTTGCCCACCCCTGGTCTAGCAGGTGTCAAAATTAGAGGAGGCCCAAGAGAGTTTGGTGAACTTGGCTCATTTCTGGTCTCAGCAGAGTTGGTGCAAACCCTTTTCTCTAGTTTTTCTTTATGGATGCTCAGTCCCAAAACTCTGCTCTGAGCTTAAGGTTTGATCCACAGGCGCTGACTCGATGGGTGCTTCAGGGCTCCAGCACCCACGGGAAAAAAAATAGGGGCTGCTGATCAGCTATTTGGCGGCCGGCAGGAGGCGCTCGAGTGCGCCGGGCGGGCTGTCTGGGGGAGGGAGTGGAGTGGGAGCGGGAAGAGGCGGAGCAAGGGTGGGGCCTCAAGGGAGGGGCTGGAGCGGGGTCTGGGCCTTGGGGAAAGGGGCAGAGCTGGGGTGGAGCACCCACTAGGAAAAATAAAAGTCAGCACCCGTGGTTTGAACAAACCTACCCCTCACCCTGAAATTAACAGCAATTCTCTGCCAGAGACAGCGTGTTTTTCTTAGTTTTCATCCCAAGTCAGAGCCTCCACACTGGCTCCTGCTACTTCTCAATGTAATTGCGACGGCCAGGCTCCCTCAGCTACCTGCTTCCCCCTGAGCTAACCACAGAGCTGGTTGCACCATACAGAAGCAATGCTCTGAAAAGAGAATAGCAGCTCAGGCTGTGTAACCTTTCCAGAAACTCCCTGGCAGTTGAGTGGTGGGCAATACACATGGGGCACCAGACCCTACCCTGCTCCCAAACCTTCCTCCTAATGTGCTGAAGCCCAGCTGTGTGGAGGGCCTTGCAGGGGTCTGGGGACATGGGCTAGTCAGTGCAGGAGAATCGGCTGACCCTCATCTGACTTGCTATGGGGAAGATCTGCAGCAGAAGGACAAACCAAGCAGTGAAGGCTAAGAGACCGCTGCCCTTCCTGGACAGCTTCCCAAGGGAAGAGGCCATCCTGCAGTATCTCCAAAGCCAAGCACATGAAGTACAAGTCCGCTGTGTTTTTTTGCTTTCCTTTGAAATCTGCCTCCATTAAGCCACCCGTTTGGTCTCACTGTACAGGAACCCATTAATAACACAGGGCCAAATTCTCCGCTGGTGTAAAATTGGCTAACCCCACTGGAGTCAATAGAGCTGCTCCAATTTACATCAGCAGAGAATTTGGCTTCTTCGCATATGCTATCCTAAAGCGAGTGTACAGGAGATTTTTTAAAAGGTAGCACAGAGAAAGAATAATCCATAATGACAATTTTATGTACAAAGCGTATTCACCCTGCCCGGAACAAAATGTCAGCGCCATCAATCAAACAGTTAAAATAATGTACAGTTAAAAACATCCCCAAATAGGCAATGTGTTTGTATTTTACAATCATTAATAGCATACGTTATTACTTGTCCACAATCGATAATGTGTTTGCTTCTGTCCGAGACACAAACTGCAGACTGTCCCAGCCCCAAAGAGTTTACGGTGTAACCATCAAACTGAAAGGACAGCATATGCTGGAAACCCAGCGGAAGTGTGAATTTGATTGTAATGTTACTCTGCTGTTGGTTTTGTCCTAAATATGTTGGCGCCATCTGTAAAGGGAGTCTTTAGAGGATTCCAGCCCCAAGAGCTGAAGTAAGAGCTTGTATATCATAGATTCATAGATTCTAAAGCCAGAAGGGTCCATTATGAGCATCCTCCCACTCATAACACAGGACATAGATTTTCACCCAGCCATTCCAGAATCGAGCCCAATATCTTGTGATTGAACTAAAGTGTATCTTTCAGAAAGACATACAGTCTCAATTTGAAGTGATGGAGAATCCACCCCTTACCTAGGTAAATTGTTCCAATGGTTCATGACCCTTCCTGCTGAAAATTTGTGTCTTATTTCCAGTCTGCACTCCCAATTCAGAAAGCTACTTTTAAGCACAACTTGAAAGGAAGCCAATAGGAGTCTGTCCATTAGCTTCAGTGGGAGTTAGTTACACCAGCGTAGCGCTGTTAATTTCAGTGGTGTTACTCCTGATTTATGCCCATGTGAGTGAGCTTAGACTCAAACCCCAGCACTGTGCAGCTGGAATGCTACCCTGGCCACCTCTGAATTCTCACACTAGATAAGCCTGAATGATGTGGTGAGCCAGATGGGGAACACATAGAACCAGCAGCAGGAGATTCTTCTCTTCTGGATGTTTAAAAAGAAAAACAACCCAACCCAACACCTAGTCATGAAAGCTGTTTGGCATCAGGACAGCTCAACACTTTAGGATTAAGTAGCATTGATCCAGCTTCCAATCCTGAGCGGTGGTGTTCACACCATTCCCCCAGGCAACACCACTTGCAGAACTAAAAAAACCCCAAAACTCCGCACCCAACCCTCCCTAATGAAGGAGGGTCCTCCTGACCCACTGGAATTGTACTCTAGATTTATACAGCTGAACCCTGAGGGTTCATTCTCTCCTTGGTGCTGATCCAAAGCCTGCTGGCATCAATAGGAGTATTTCCCTTGACTTCGATGGACTTTGGATCAGGCCCCCTATAAAAGGGATTGTGCATATTATAAGCTACACATTGGTGGCATGTGGAGTTCAAACAAAACAGTCAGGTGACCTGTGTTCTATGGCTGGCTCTGCCACTGACCTGCTGTGAGACCTCGGGAAGTCACCTCACCTCTCTGCGACTGTTTCCCCTCCCACCTTTTGTCTCTCTTGTTTATTTAGACTGGGGCAGGGGCTCATTTGGACCCAGTCTCAGGAGGGGCTTCTAGATAATGTGGTAACACAAATAAATACCAATCATAAGTTAAAAATAAATATTAATAACTTCTTCTTTGATTATAGGGAGATCACAGTTCTCCCTGCATTCACCTGGCCCAGAGATTTCACCATTTTGCTGATAAAGCAGCTTCTGATGGTTTATCATGATAGTTGGGTTCTGTTGCTGACCGTGAGCTTGATCATAAAACCCTGAAATTCCTTTGTGTCAGTCAGCTCAGCCTTGTGGGTCTTGTTAAGATTATTTCGGGTACTTCTCCTAGCCAAGCTAACATGCTGCACAAAGTTAGATCTTGATGTATTTTAATATGCAATAGCCCACTCTTCAAAAACATAGATAGGCTGGTGCCTTGCTCCCTTTCCCAGCCAATTAGCAACCAGGCCCATGGCTGCAGCCCCGCTCTGGCTTGGGGTAATGGAGATTGCAGACTGGAAGCTGAGAAAGCAGCTAGGGATAAACATAAAGGGCTTTCAGATTTTCTGCCAGCGCATTATGCAATGTACTCAGCTAATAAAATGTCAAAAGTATGTCTGTGCTTAAAAAAACAGAGAGAGAGAGAGAGAAAAGTTGGAAAAGAAGCTTTGATTGCAACTAAGAGTTTGGTTTTTTAACCCAAGACTGGAGTTTTAATTTTGCAGGGAGTGGGAATTTGGAAGAAACGTTAAGATGAAGCAAGAGGAAATAGCAGTCTCTGTCAGTTTCCTACAAAGGAATCGTACACATCAAGTGCTGAGGTCCCTGGAACTCATTAACACCCTTTCCCACATGCTATCCCTTGAAATTCCTTCACCTCTTCTCCTGGGGCAGACAGGACAGCAGCTGTGCGTTGTGGTCAGCTGTTTCCCAGATATGATAATATTCCTGCTGGGCTACATTTCTGCAGTGCAGTTTATCCATTATATGCCTCAGAGCACTCCCTCTCCATCTGCTTCCTAACTCTGTGCCAATTTCTGGTGCCCAGCTTCTGATCTACCATTGCATGGGTGCATGAAGGGCTCACCCCACCCGCACTCCCACCTTCATTGCATGGTCAATAAGGTCAAACTGTAATAGAGGTTCCTGTGAACAGGGACTGCCCAGTCTTCACTCCCTCTGGGAAGCAGATCCCCTGGAAAAGAGCAGGGAGGGCCGCTCAGCATGTCCCTCCACATTGACCCTCAAATCATTTGGGGAGCACTTTGTACCATGTTAATGGCTGGTGCAGAGCGTGGGCCGCCTCTGTGCACTAAGCAGCTCTTGGAGAGACGGTACCACCTGAGACAATCTCTCCTGGTGTTCCCCAGGGCAAACTGCAGCTGAGAGAGGCCCCCAGGCACGTTGTTGTGCATAAATCACATAGTTTAGCCCTTTGTGACTTACTCCCATGGCAAAATGGTACCAGGTATGCCAGTGCTAGCCACATCCACGGCCTCCTTTCCATTGGCCAGGACCAAGCCGCTAGGGGAAGGGGTTGAGTGTACGTTTCCTCCCCATCCGGTACTGCTTTGGGAAGGTACAAGCAGTGAGGGGTTTTTCCTCTCCTGCCTCGTCATGACAGGAGGATCAGTCTAGCCATTCTGCACAGGTCCATGAGACTTCCAATAGCACGAGGCGCTGAGTGGTCGTTGTACGAAATAAGCCAGTGGCTGGCTCAGCACCACTCCCCTCATGCGCTCTCCGCCCTTCCGACGCAATCAGCCAGCACCATTACCCACGTCTGTCAGGGCTAGAGAGAAGTGGGTCAGGAGGTTGCCCGGTAGAACGCAGTGCAAATAACTGCCCGCATCGGCTTCAGTTCAGCTCATCGGAGGGAACAGAACTGAAACCAACGGACGCCGAGGGCAGCAGAAACTTTCTGCTTCCACCTGGGGAGCTGGCAGCGGGAGAAGCCGAGCTGTGGCTCAGTGTCTATGCTGTAGGGTTACAGGGTGTTCATCGTCCTCCCAAGACACATTCCCCACAGTACATATCTGTGTTTCCAACTGTATCATCAGCTTAATCTGCAGAGCTAAAAAAAACAACAATGGAGAGACTGAGTGCCCTCTGGCCTACATTCGGTAGTTACCTCTGCCAGCCAGGGAAAGTCTCCAACGGCAGAGATTCTTCCAAAGCTCAGCAATGACTTACATGGTGTTGTTATTTATTTTATATCAGCCTTGAAACTAGTACTCAAGTCAGGAGGAGTATTCTTATTCACGGCCAGTTTGCAGGCATCTGCAGAAGTAGCAGAGATGCGGAGGGTGGTTGCAAAAGCAGGCTGGTAGGCTGAGTTAATTTGGTCTTGGTTCTTTGGCAGTTTTCCTCATTCACGTTTTAACTCCTCTGGTTTCTACAGTCGGGATCAAAATATCAAATAAACAAATCAAAATACTAGGGAACGTAGATATCTTCAAGACACACGTTCATCCAACATTTGCGATATAAAGTCATAGCTATTGAATTTAGCTATTGGTCTAAGCTAGCGCATCCCGTCCTAACACCACCCCCTCCCCCGCAGTTTTGGGGAATATTGGATCCAACTGGGTTTCATGACTGGGACCTTTCTCTGAAACAGAGCACTGATCTGGGACTCAGGGGATATGGGTTCTAGTCCTAGCTTAGCCCTTGGCCTTCTGGGCAAGTTCCCCATTGGTAAAAAAGGGGATAATGGTACTGACCTCCTTTGTTTAGTGCTTGAAGAGCTCTGGATGAAAAGTGTGATATAAAAGCTAGGTATTATGATTAACACCTGTAACAAGGTAAAGCAGCAGCCTGGAAAGGGTTAAGGAATCACTGCATATCAAATAGCTAGGTGGGGTATATAAGGAAGAGAGATCTGGATGGCAGGCGGGGAGGGGGGTGACTTATAGGGGTGTGTTCTCCTCCCCGGCTGGTTAAAACAGGCAAAAGCCTCCGAGGATAGCGGCCTGCGTTTTTCAGTTTAATTGGTTTATTTTGTGTTGTTTAAGGCCTTGTCTACACGCACATCATACCGCTAGGGTTGCCAGGTGTCCCACTTTCGACCGGAACACCCAGTCGAAAAGGGACCCTGGTGGCTCCGGCCAGCACCATGACTAGGCCATTAAAAGTCCGGTTGGCGGCACAGGCAGGCTCCCTACATGGCTCCGCGTGACTCCCGGGAATCTGCTAGCATCGCCCTCTGGCTCCTAGGCGGAGGGACGCCCACGGAGGCTCTGCGCACTGCCCCCGCCCCCCCAGTGCCAGCTCAGCTGCTCCCATTGGCCAGGAATTATGGCCAATGGGAGCTGAGGGGGTGGTGTCTGTAGGCACAGGCAGCAGGCAGAGCTGTCTGGTCGTGCCTCCGCTTAGGAGCTAGAGAGAGATGCCAGAAGCTTCCCAGGAGCTGCCGGAGGTAAGTGCTACCCAGAGCATGCACTCTGAAATCTCTCCTGTACTCCAACCCTCCTGCCCCAACCCTAAGTCCCCTCCTGCACCCCAAACCCCAGCACCACCCCAGAGCCTGCACCCCCAGCCGGAGTCCTCATGCCTCCCGCACCCCAACCCCTGCTCCAGCCCAGATCCCCCTCCCGCACCCTGAACCCCTCATTTCTGGCCATACCCTGGAGCCCACACCCCCAGCCAGAGGCCTCGCCCCGCTCACACCCCAACCCCTTGCCCCAGCCCCATGCCACAGCCCGCACCCACAGCCCGAGTCCTCACCCGCTCTCCAACCCCAACCCCCTGCCCCAGCCCCGTGAAAATGAGAGAGTGAGTGAGGGTGGGGGAGAGTGAGCAACGGAGGGAGTGGGGATGGAGTGAGTGGGGGCATGGCCTCGGAGAAGGGGCAGGGCGGGGCGGGCAAGGGTGTTCGGTTTTCTACAAATACAAAGTTGGCAACCCTACATACTGTATTAATTATACTGGCTTAGTTAAAGTGGCACAACACCCCCCCTTTGGATCCATTTATGTTGGCAAAACAGAGCTAATTTCTGTACAAGAAGGGGAATTAGCTATACTGGTATAAGGCACCTTTAAGCCTTTAGCTAGCAAAGACCTTCAGGGAGATTTAAACATGACATAGCCTTGTGTTGGCCCTCTGCATAGGGGTGAATTTCAGCATTGGACTATTTGCTATTCACTATTCAGTTTGTATGACAGGTCATCTAAGTCAGTGGTTCTCAAAGCTGGCCCGCCACTTGTTCAGGGAAAGCCCCTGGCGGGCCGGACCGGTTTGTTTACCTGCTGCGTCCGCAGGTTCGGCCGATCGCAGCTCCCACTGCCCGCGGTTCGCCGCTCCAGGCCAATGGGTGCTGAGGGAAGGGCGGCCAGCACGTCCCTTGGCCCATGCCGCTTCCCGCAGCCCCCATTGGCCTGAAGCGGCGAACCACAGCCAGTGGGAGCCTCTGGATGCGGCAGGTAAACAAACCGGTCTGGTGCGCCAGGGGCTTTCCCTGAACAAGCAGCGGACCGGCTTTGAGAACCACTGATCTAAGTCACATGGCATTTTTCTGCTCCCTGATTGGATAAGTAAAACTTGTGAAACAGGCAAATAATGCTGAACAAACATGGCACCCTCCAATATGACTTTTTGGACAAATAATCACTTGGGCTGAAACCTTGGTGGTTTGCAAATGTTTGTACAAATATCTGCTCTGTTGTCAGCATACTTGCAAACAGTGAATAAAACGACCACTTGAATCATGGGAGAGTGAACGCATTATGGTTATTTTTTGTAAAATTGCAAGTCACTTTGGGCCAGATTTTTAAAGGCGTTTAGGCACTTAGACTCGACTGATTTCAACTGGAGTTCGGCACCTAAAATCCCTTTTAAAATCTGGCCCTTTGTGTATGATTCAGCAAGCTCTATTTCTCACCCGCTGCTATGAAAACGACGGGTTGATAGATTCCAAGGCCAGAAGGGATGACTGTGATCAGCTACTTTGACCTCCTGTGTAACACAGGCCATGGAATGCCTCCAACACAATTCCTAGAGCAGAGCTTTTAGAAAAACATCCCATCTTGATTTCAAAATTGCCAGTGAGGGAGAATCCACCACCGCCCTGGGTAAATTGTCCCGGGGGTTAATTACTCTCACTTAAAAATTTACACCTTATTGCCAGTCTGAATTTGTCTAGCTTCAGAGTCCAGCCATTGGATTGTGTTACATTTTTCCTGCTAGACTGATGAGCCCATTATCAAATATTCGTTTGCCATGTAGGAACTTATAAACTGTGATGAAGTCAACCCTTGACCCTCTCTTTGTGACTCTAAATAGATTCAGCTCCTTGAGTCTATCACTGTAAGGCAGGTTTTCTAATCGTCTAATCATTCTCGTGATTTTTCTCTGAACCCTCTCCCATTTATCAGTCCCCTTCTTGAAGTGTGGACACCAGAACTGGACACAGCAGCAGCAGTCACCCCTGTGCCAAATACTGAGGTAAAATAACCCCTCTGCTCCTCCTTGAGATTCCCGTTTATGCCTCCCAGGATCACATTAGCCCTTCTGGCCACAGCATTGCACTAGGAGCTCATGGTCAGCTGTTTATCCACCACAACTCCCTTTTCAGCGTCACTGCTTCCCAGGATAGAGTCCCTCACCCTGTACATGTGGCCTGCGTTCTTTGTTCCGAGAAGAATACATTTCCATTTAGCTCTATTAAAACACATATTATTTGCTTGCGCCCAGCTTACCAAATGATCCAGATCGCTCTGCATCAGTGACCTGTTCTCCTCTCTATTGACCATTTCCCCAGTTCTTGTGTCACCTGCAAACTTTATCGGTGATGATTTTATTTTTTCTCCCAGATAAAAGTGTTGGAGTTGCAGCTCTTAACCCCTGGAATAGTCTACACTGAAACAAGACCATCGGGGCCTGATGCTAAGAAACTTTGAAGCCCCGATTGTTAAGAAACCTTGTCAGGGGCACATGGAGTGAACGTTTGTCAGCAGCTCTACACCCAGTACTGAGGTCTGGCACCCGTTCCCCGCCCTTAAAGGAAGTTGATGCCCAGTGATGAGCTGGGGCAGCAGGTACCACACAATCCCCGTTCATGTTCCACATCACAAAGCATCCCAGACTTGTGCATTTAATAGGGAAGTAATTCTACCGTGGGTTTTCTGGGTTTCAGCGGTTCTGTGATCTTCCACCGTTTACTTACCGTCCATCGCTTTGTCTTGTTCTTATCTTACCAGCATGGAGAAGTAACCCAGCCATAAAGGAAGATGCTGCTCCCTCTGCGGGGGGATGGATATTTTGCTGCTGTCTCACCCCTTGCATGGATTGAGGTGTGAATATTTTGCCTCTCACCCCCTGCAGTAGGGGGTTAGTCAGCTCAGCACCTGATCCATGCTACCTCTGAAAGGACCTTGGGAGAAGACGAGTTGGCTGTAGGAGGAGGGCTAGGCAGCTCTGTGCTTTGCAGTCGGAGGCAGGGAGGTGTGGGTGAGCCCAGGAGAGTGTGGAGGAGAGACACCCAACCAGCCATCCCAAGGGTACTGCCAACCTCCAACATTCCAAAATCATGAGTAAACCCCCCAAAATTATGAGATTGTCTTAAAAATCCTGAGATTTTAAAAAATAATACATTTGGGATTCTTTTTCTTTGCCTTCTGGTTTCAGATCTGTTAGCATGGATTTGCTTCATGATTTTATGTGTTTCTTCGCAACCATGAGGGCTAAAAATGTACCTCTTTTAAATGAAAGCAGGGATTCTTGTGTAGTCACATGACTCCAGGAGCTGAATCTTTATGGCAAACATGGAGTAGCACCAGACTCGCGATAAAATCATGAGAGTTGGCAGAGATGGTGGCTCATGGACTGGAGGATGGAGGTGCTGTCAGTTTGTTTCTCCGTGTTGAGCTGCTGGAGGAGTGACTGAAGCAAAGAGGGGAATGTGAGGAAGATGAAGGTTATGGTTTTGCTTCTAACTATACCTCCTGGTATGGAGGATGCAGGCTACTAAGAGGTGATGTAAGGAGTTGCACAGAGGAAGCTTGGCCGTGCACAAGAACAAGTTTTATTGGCTCTAAAAAACCCAAGGTGAAGGAAGAATGGCTCATTGGTCTGGGATGTGGGAGTTCTGAGTTCAAGGAAAGTGTGGGCCCCTTACTGAATGAGGGAGGCAACCTAGTGACAGAGGATGTGGAAAAAGCTAATGTACTCAATGCTTTTTTTGCCTCTGTCTTCACAAACAAGGTCACCTCCCAGACTACTGCACTGGGCAGCACAGTATGGGGAGGAAGCGACCAGCCCTCTGTGGAGAAAGAAGTGGTTCGGGACTATTTAGAAAACCTGGACGAGCACACAAGTCCATGGGGCTGGATGCGCGGCATCCGAGAGTGCTAAAGGAGTTGGCAGATGTGATTGCAGAGCCATTGGCCATTATCTTTGAAAACTCATGGCGATCGGGGAAGGTCCCAGATGGCTGGAAAAAGGCTAATGTAGTGCACATCTTTAAAAAAGGGAAGGAGGAGGATCCGGGGAACTACAGGCCAGTCAGCCTCACCTCAGTCCCTGGAAAAATCATGGAGCAGGTCCTCAAGGAATCAATTCTGAAGCACTTAGAGGCGAGGAAAGTGATCAGGAACAGTCAGCATGGATTCACCAAGGGCAAGTCATGCCTGACTAACCTAATTGCCTTCTATGACGAGATAACTGGCTCTGTGAATGAGGGGAAAGCAGTGGACGTGTTGTTCCTTCACTTTAGCAAAGCTTTTGACACGGTCTCCCACAGTATTCTTGCTAGTAAGTTAAAGAAGTATGGGCTGGATGAATGGACGATAAGGTGGATAGAAAGCTGGCTAGATTGTCGGGCTCAACAGGTAGTGATCAATGGCTCCATGTCAAGTTGGCAGCCGGTATCAAGTGGAGTGCCCCAAGGGTCGGTCCTCGGGCCGGTTTTGTTCAATATCTTCATTAATGACCAGGAGGATGGTGTGGATTGCACCCTCAGCAAGTTTGCAGATGACATTAAACTGGGAGGAGTGGTAGATACACTGGAGGGTAGGGATAGGATACAGAGGGCCCTAGACAAATTAGAGGATTGGGCCAAAAGAAATCTGATGAGGTTCAAAAAGGACAAGTGCAGAGTCCTGCACTTAGGACGGAAGAATCCCATGCACCGCTACAGACTAGGGACCGAATGGCTAGGCAGCAGTTCTGCAGAAAAGGACCTAGGGGTTACAGTGGACGAGAAGCTGGATGTGAGTCAACAGTGTGCCCTTGTTGCCAAAAAGGCCAATGGCATTTTGGGATGTATAAGTAGGGGCATTGCCAGCAGATCGAGGGACATGATCGTTCCCCTCTATTCGACATTGGTGAGGCCTCATCTGGAGTACTGTGTCCAGTTTTGGGCCCCACACTACAAGAAGGATGTGGAAAAACTGGAAAACATTCAGCGGAGGGCAACAAAAATGATTAGGGGACTGGAACATATGACTTGTGAGGAGAGGCTGAGGGAACTGGGATTGTTTAGTCTGCAGAAGAGACGAATGAGGGGGGATTTGATAGCTGCTTTCAACTACCTGAAAGGGGGTTCCAAAGAGGATGGATCTTTAGACTGTTCTCTGTGGTATCAGATGACAGAACGAGGCGTAATGGTCTCAAGTTGCAGTGGGGGAGGTTTAGGTTGGATATTAGGAAAAACTTTTTCACGAGGAGGGTGGTGAAGCACTGGAATGCATTACCTAGGGAGGTGGTGGAATCTCCTTCCTTAGAAGTTTTTAAGGTCAGGCTTGACAAAGCCCTGGCTGGGATGATTTAGTTGGGAATTGGTCCTGCTTTGAGCAGGGGGTTGGACTAGATGACCTCCTGAGGTCCCTTGCAACCCTGATATTCTATGATTCTATAATCTCTGCTCTACCACAGACTTCCTGTGTGACCTTGGGCAAGCCACTTAGCCTCCATATGCCTCAGTTCCCCATCACAGGTCCCAAAGAGGAGAAAAGCATCATCAAAATAACACCAGCCATTGAAACATCACAAAGTAATACCCATATGACTGAGCTGGTTACAGGATACATAAAAACAGCCATACTGGGTCAGATCAATGGTCCATCTAGCCCAGTATCCTGTTTTCCAACAGTGGCCGGTGCCAGGTGCTTCAAAGGGAATGAACAGAACAGGTAATCATCAAGTGATCCATCCCCTGTTGCCCATTCCCAGCTTCTGGTAGTCAGACGTAGAAAAAACCCAGAAACTGTGCTACACATTATTAAGCACCACCTCCTGGCAGTTATCTATTAACTGTCTCTTCCCATAAATACAGCTCTCTCCAATTTATAGATTAGTCCTATAACACCAGTCACAAGGAACATAGCAACTCTGGCTGCAACCAAACTGTGTCTTGTCGGATGCAGCAGGAGTATTACCAGTCGTTCAGTCTTCAGACCAAATTCAAGCTGATTTCAGTGGGAGTGATACCTGTGTAACTGAGACCAGAATGTGGCCGCGGGGGATCAGTTTGCATGTGGAGGGATATCTTCACAATGGAAATGGCTGGAGACTTAAGGCTGAGAACCTGACACAAAGCCCACTGAAGTCAACAGGAGTTGCTCTTTTGTTTTCTCAAATGAAAGACGAGATGCCTGAAAGGTTAAGCCACCAAATCATCAACAAAATATTTCACCACCACAGCTGCTCCCAAAGAATCAAGCAACTAGCAGGAAAAAAAAAACATTCATAACTTTTTTGGTTTTAGAACAATTTTCTTCCAATCTATTCTGTGCGTTAGTTCTTAAGAACAATGAAAAGTGAGAGGAGTTTGAACTCATAAATCTGAACTGCTTCCTCAATTTTTTCCTTTTAAAAAAATGCAGAGACATTATAAAAAGAAAAGGAGTACTTGTGGCACCTTAGAGACTAACCAATTTATTTGAGCATAAGCTTTCGTGAGCTACAGCTCACTTCATGAGCTGTAGCTCACGAAAGCTTATGCTCAAATAAATTGGTTAGTCTCTAAGGTGCCACAAGTACTCTTTTTCTTTTTGCGAATACAGATTAACACGGCTGTTACTCTGAAAAGACACATTATAGACACTTTTTCAGAAGTCAGAGGCTGTGTCTAATTTTCACGCTCAGCCAACCTGCTTCGGACTTTAAAAGGAGAATTCTTGACGGGCTCAGGACTAAGCATGAAAGATTCCAGGAAAAAAGGGTTTTGTTTTGTTTTTTCGGAATTCGGATGGGGTTGTGTCAAAACCAGGACATATCATGGAAGCTGGGCTGCAACCTTAGGAGCTGATCTTCCTGCCATTGACTTCAAAGCAAGTTTTCTTCTGCTGGCTTCAACGAGAGCAGAATTAGGTCCATCGCGGGTCTGATCTTGCAAAGTTTTGACCACTTCCTGGAAGGCACAAAACTCCTTCTCCCACTGGAAGCCAATGGGAATGGAGGATGCACAGCAGAATTTTACCTTATATAATTACAGGGCTAGGACCAGGGTCTGAAAATATTATACCATATATATTACATACTGCACTGCTCTATATAAGTGCACTGGGCTTTTGTGATGCTTAAAGCTGTGCAGAGTAAAGCAGGCCCTTTGGATTCTTGAGATCCAGACCTCACAGTCAGGCAGGTGGGGGACCAGATGGAGCAGCAAGCAGAACATCAGGAGGAAGTGCAGTGTAGCACAAAGCTGATTGCTTCCTGATGGGCTGGGCTGCTCCAGTGTAGATTAGGGGCTTACGAGTGGAAGTTGAGAGTCTATACGGCAGGGTCTTGGAGAGCCTATATGCCCTGGGGGAGGGAGAAAACCCTAGAAGGCCATGAAGTTTTCCTTCTGGTAGCAATATTTTGATCTATCTGGGACCCATTTTGCTTTAATCCGCCACTGGCTTAATGTCCTGAATTTCATCGCTGAGTATGAGCTATAGCTTCATTCCAATTTCATTGCACTTTTCACAAAGCTGTAAAGGTTCAGTGATGATATAGCCATCAAAGGCTCCAGGGCTTAATGCCACGGCTTCAAGGGAACATTAACATGAGCTTGCTTCTTTTCCTGCATTATTTCCAGCTGTTCTCCTGGTGCTATATGGAGTGGAACCAGTAAAATCAGTTCCATTTATACCATTTCTCTTTCACTGGCCACTGGGAAAGTGGGGGCTTTTTGGGGGGGATTTGCTTTAGCTGGCCATAAACTGGTGCTTGCATGGCTGCTAACCAAGAACACTTTATTTGATAAAAAGAGGCCAGACCAAAAGAACACACAGTGGGATCCTTTAGAACCAGTGAAATCCTGGGAGGAAAAGTGACCTTCTACCATTTCCAGAGACTATCTTATGAGATTTCCCTGAGACCTTGCTAACTGGGGCTCCTCATTTCTGGACTGATAATGGCAACCGTCCATCTCCAAAGACGATGGTGTAAACTCCAAAGCAGTTTGGTTACTGTGTGTCATGCTGCGCATCACAAGTGGCTAAAAAATCCAATTCTTGAGTGATGGCCCTTCCCCAAATGGTGCAGGCGTAAAGCACAGGGCCAGGAGATGAAGCTTGGCGCTAGTAATGCTTGAAGCCTGCTGCGCTTACCTCTTTGCTCTCCTCTCTCTCAGCCACGTCTCTTCAGCCTCTGTGACTCGCTGGTGCAGCACAGCCCTCCACTGTGACCTGTTGCTAGCTGCATCTTCCCAGCTAACAGTGTCAATGTGGCAAGTTTGCAATTCCCTGTTGCAATTGCCATTGAACCTGAGCCTAGGTCGGCGTTTCTCAAACTGGGAGTCCGGACTCAAAAAGGGGTCGTAAGACTATTGTAGGGGGGTTGCCAAGGTGGCAGCTGCTGGCCGGGTGCCCACCTCTGAAGGCAGCGCTGCCGACAGCAGCAGCGCACAAGTAAGGGTGGCCTGATATGCGGGGGGAGGGGAGTGTCACTTTTGGAAGGGTCATCACAGCCTGAAATATTTTCAAAGGGGGTCCCAGCAAAAAAAGTTTGAGAACCCTTGGCCTAGATAGACCCATTGGCCTTGGAGCATCTGCAAGTTCTCCATAGAGGAGATCCTTTGGAATGCATCCAGGGTCCAGATGACCAAGCCAGCAGAGATGTCTGTATTTGACAGCAGTGATTAGGCTTGGTAATTTTGCTTCCTCAGTTACTTCAGTGTTAGGAACTTCGGTTTCCCACTTGATATTGAAAATAGAATGAAGACAGTGGGTGTGGAAGGTGTTAGCCCTCTCTCATACCTGCTGTATGTGGACACACAGTGATGGGCATCTGTCTCTTTTCATTGTGGTTCCTAGAATTTAAGACCACTCCAAGGTCAAGAGCCAAACATATTTTAATCCCTGAAAAACAGACTCGAGAGTAAAAGAAAAATCAGGTTTATAATAAATATGTTGTAGGGGGAGAAAAGAGACTTGGAGGTGTGACGGAATCTCCAGGGTACAACCTGCAATTGTGGGACCGATGTGCCCCCTTAACTCTCCAGCCTGGGCTGTCTCTCACAGTGCTTTCCTAGTGACAGGCAGCAAACCCCTCCAGGTGTTGTTATCATTCAGCCACCAGCATACAGAGACACACCCAGTTAATTTGCATGAACTATACAGTGGGAGACATGAGCAAATCCCCTCAGCCGCCAGCCTTTCACCTCAGAAATGTACCGTCTTACACTGCTCAAGATCTTCTCTTGAACAATGCAAGATATTAATTAGTTCACCACTTCGTCAAAGATAGTGGACACGCACCAGCCTTTGTAATCTGAGCAGATTCCCCGAGCACTTCAGACAAACTCACTGGTAAAAATAAAACATTACAATAAGTGTATTAACTACAGAAAGATAGATTTGAAGGGATTATAAGTGGTAGGCATAAAGATCAGAGATAGTTACCTAAGAAAATAAAAAGTAAACACGTATTCAAAATCATAAACTTTCAGACTAAGCAAGAGCTGAATCAAACAGCTTTTCTCACCCCAATAGATGTTACGGGCAAGTTACAGTTCTTAAAACACAGGCTGAGTTTCTTCCTCAGCCTGGGACCAATCTCCTCAGTTTGAAGTCTTAGTCTTCCCAGCATTCTTGTTGCCTTCAGCATAGGTGGGGAAGGAAAGAGGTGGTCTCAGAACACCACTATCCCTTATTTTATACTCTCAGTTCATGTCTCAAGGAAGATACTGGCCCAGGCATGTCCTGGTGGGCCTTGCTGAGTCACAGACCTTGTCTACACTGCCACTTTTCAGCGCTGCAACTTTCTCGCTAAGGGGTGTGAAAAAACACCCCTCTGAGCGCTGCAAGTTTCAGCGCCGTAAAGTGGCAGTGTAGAGCCGTGCTCCCAGCACTGGTAGCTCCTCCCCTCGTGAGGGTGGGTTTTTTACAGCGCTAGGAGAGAGCTCCCAGTGCTGGTGCTGTGACTACACATCCATGTTAAAGTGCAACTTTAATGTTGCTAGTGAAGACATACCCACAGAGCTGAGCAATCCCCATTGTGTGGTGCTTATGCAACTGTCTCTTACAGAATAGTAACTCTCGTTTACAATTCCCCTGCTGGTCAATGGCTCATGATGGTCACTTAACGCCCGTTTGGGTGTGGGTCACCACCTCTGTTGTCACTGGAGAGCTAGCAGTGGGTGTCTCCCAAACTCACAACATATTTCAATAACAACCATATAGAAAAATCTCATAACTTCATACACAATAACAATATACATATTGTGACAGAACAATTAGTTTCAGCAGATGACTTTCATACTGTACCTAACAAGGCATGCTTTGTATGAAATTAGGGCTGTCAAGCGATTAAAAAAATTAATCGCAATTAATTCCAGGATTAAAAAAATTAATCGCAATTAATCGCACTCTTTAAACAATAATAGAATACCATTTATTTAAATATATTTGGATTTTTTTACATTTTCAAATACATTGATTTCAATTACAACACAGAATACAAAGTGTACAGTGCTCACTTTATATTTTTTATTTTCAAATATTTGCACTGTAAAAAAACAAAAGAAATAGTATTTTTCAATTCACCTAATACAAGTACTGTAGCACAATCTCTTTGTCATGAAAGTTGAACTTACAGATGTAGAATTATGTATAAAAAAACTGCGTTCAAAAATAAAACAATGTAAAATTTTAGAGCCCGGAGGTCCACTCAGTCCTACTTCCTGTTCAGCCAATCACTCAGGCAAACAAGTTTGTTTACATTTGCAGGAGATAATACTGCCCGCTTCTTGTTTACAATGTCACCTGAAAGTGAGAAAAGACATTCTTATGGCACTGTTGTAGCTGGCGTTGCAAGATATTTATGTGCCCGATGCACTAAAGATTCATATGTCCCTTGGTGCTTCAACCACCATTCCAGAGGAGATGCATCCATGCTGATGATGGGTGCTACTCGATAACAATCCAAAGCAGTGTGGACTGATGCATGTTCATTTTCATTATCTGAGGCAGATGCCACCAGCAGAAGGTTGATTTTCTTTTTTGGTGGTTCGGATTCTGTAGTTTCCGCATTGGAGAGTTGCTCTTTTAATGACTTCTGAAAGCATGCTCCACATCTCATCCCTCTCAGATTTTGGAAGGCACTTCAGATTCTTAAACTTTGGGTCGAGTGCTGTAGCTATCTTTAGAAATCTCACATTGGTACCTTCTTTGTGTTTTGTCAAATCTGCAGTGGAAATGTTCTTAGAACAAATAACATATGCTGGGTCATCATCTGAGACTGCTATAAAATGAAATATATGGTAGAATGCTGGTAAAACAGAGAAGGGGAGATACAATTCTCCCACAAGGAGTTCAGTCACAAATTTAATTAACAAGCATGATCATCATGGAAGCATGTCCTCTGGAATGGTGGCTGAAGCATGAAGGGACATATGCATGTTTAGCATATCTGGCACGTAAATACCTTGCAATGCTGGCTACAAAAGTGCCATGCGGATGCCTGTTCTCACTTTCAGGTGACATTGTAAATAAGAAGAAGGCAGTATTACCTCCTGAAAATGTAAACAAACTTGCTTCTCTTAGCGATTGGCTGAACAAGAAGTAGGACTGAGTGGACTTGTAGACTGACATTTTACATTGTTTTATTTTTGAGTGCAGTTATGTAACAAAAAAAATCTGCATTTGTAAGTTGCACTTTCAGGACAAAGAGACTGCATTCCATTTCTTGTATGAGGTGAATTGAAAAATACTATTTCTTTTGTTTATCATTTTTACTTTGCAAATATTTGTAATAAAAAATAATGTACACTTTGATTTCAATTACAGCAAAGAATACAAGATATATGAAAACGTAGAAAAACATCCAAAATATTTAACACATTTCAATTTGTATTCTATTGTTTAACAGTGCGATTAAAACTGTGATTAATTTTTTTAATCGCGATTAATTTTTTAAAATTAATCGCGTGAGTTAATTGCGATTAATCAACAGCCCTATATGAAATACCACAACTATATACCGTGATGAATATGGGGGTTACAGGGTGCTACTTTGAGGCACATTGTGTCACAGAGGGATGGCAAAGGGAAGGTAGATACAATATTCCACTAAAAAACAGTGTTAGAACCTGGGTTAAGGTTGCATATTTAAGCACATTGAGAGATTGCTTCCTCATTCAATATGTACTTCACTGCTCACTGAGATCTGTAGGGGTAGTACTGAGTTCAGTACATGAGTAACTGGATGAAATTATATGGCCTGTGCTATATAGGAGGTCAGACTAGATGGTCTACTAAGTCCCTTTTAGCTTAAAAACCCATGAATCTCTAAACTGGTTTCCTTGGGTATGCACAAGGGCAGTACAGCACCAGTGTGAGTAAGGTGAGTGGGATTTGGCCTCAAAGGAAACTGCTCTTGGTACTTCTTTTTAAACCAGTTCCTACTACTATTTACAGTGGTTATTCCCCCAGAAAAGCTCATTGTTAAAGCCTGATGGCTTTCAAGTCCCACTCAGACCTGGACCTGGTTATAACACCCAGCAGTCACAGCCTGTTCCACATGTGGCTCTGCCTCCGTTCCTGCCCCCAGCATCTCTCCAGCTCTCTACTTGCCACATGGCTGCTGCTTCAGTTTCCCTCAGCTTCTGGCTTCTGTGCAGCCACCACTCCCAAACCAAGCTGAGCCACCTGGGTAAAGACTGTGATTGGGCTTAACCCCCATCACCTGCAAAATAAAGGGATAGAAACCCAATTAGTCATGCTCTGCACCTGGTGTGTGTGTGTGTGTGTGTGTGATTAACTAATTATCTCCAGGCCAGAAGTGGTGGAGCCGGGCCTTATATGTAGACAGGGGAGGTCAGATGTGGATAGAAGACCCAGGAGGGAGGAGATAGGGAGTTCCTTCTCTCTGGGAAGGGGCTGAAGTAGATAGACTGAGGAAGGCCACAGGGACAGGATTGATCCCACTGGTGGGCTCTGGACAGGGGGTAAGATCTAGGCAGAGACTGCAGTGGAGGAGGCAGGGTTCTCCTATGGAGAGAAATCTACAAGGAGCAGAATAGGCTCTTGGGGAAGGGAGCCCTGAGATGGGGTTTGTCAGTAGACCGAGATGACTTCAGTAGCCCAAGAGGGCAGAAGAATTATTCAGTTTCATTTGGACTTGTTTACGATATCCCGGAGGGGGTTAGAACTTCACGTGACGTGGCTGGAGAGCTGAGCCACAGAAGACCCGGAACCAGAGGCAGGCGTTGTGCAGGAGCTGAAAATACTGGCAACTCCCTGCACTAACACAAGGGGGCACTCCAAGGGTAAGTGAGCCCCACCACAAGGACCAGTCCCTTTACCAGGACCAGCCAGGAAAGGGAAGTGCAGGAGGGTGGGGGCTGGTGGGAATTGTAGGCTCCTGCTTAGCAAATCCATCATATAGGACTTTCCTGTCTGCAGTCCAACAAACCGTCTTTCTGTTGTGAGAAACTGACAGCTTCTTTGGTGGGGGATAGAATTTGTATTGACTTACTGAGCTGTGAGCTAGCTACTTATAACCAGACATGGGAGGAAGAGATGTTTAAAAGAAACAGTGACTCAGACAGAAGAGCTCAGAGGGCTGGTAATAAGCTAGCAAGCCAATCCCCTGGGATCAACTGTTCAAATCCATTGTGAAGTCCAAGACTATAACGGGGTTCAAAAGAAAAGGAGTACTTGTGGCACCTTAGAGACTAACCAATTTATTTGAGCATGAGCTTTCGTGAGCCACAGCTCACTTCATCAGATGTGTACCGTGGAAACTGCAGCAGACTTTATATACACACAGAGAATATGAAACAATACCTCCTCCCATAGATTCATAGAGGATAGGTCCATCAATGGCTATTAGGCAGGATGGGCAGGGATGGTGTCCCTAGCCTCTGTTTGCCAGAAGCTGGGATTGGGTGACAGGGGATGGATCACTTCATGATTACCTGTTCTGTTCATTCCCTCTGGGGCATCTGTCAGAAGACAGAATACTGGGCTAGATGGACCTTTGGTCTGACCCAGTGTGGCCGTTCTTATGTTCCAGTGACCAAAACTTAACATCTGAAGGTGGCTGTGAAATAAGCTGACGTCAGTCTGATTCCCAGTGAACAAGTGCCCCTGTCATTCCAAATCTGCCAGCCTCTTTGGCTGCCTCTGCAGAGGCCTGGGGTTGAACAGGTGTGCACACTGAACCATCCTGGCCCTGCATCTCAGGGTTAAGCAACAGCGGCAGGGAAGTCTTGGGGGGAAGCTTCCATATTGACTATTGCTCGTGCTGTCCACGTATATTCTGTAGACAAATGGAGAACTTCACTCTCTAGGGCTCCCAAGTCCCCGACAGACTTTTTTTTTAAATGCGGTCTGTGTTCTCACTGACAAGGGTCACACACACAAAAATCTCATTCCTCACAGCTGTGTCATCCCCCAAATCCCATGCATTCGTTAATGTCAATGGGAAATGTTCTCTTCTGAGAAGTTCCTCTCCCACCCCCCAATCTTTACATTGCTGTTAGTCTCATAGTCAGTGGTCAGATTCTGCCCTGTCACACCCAGACAACTCCTTTGATGTCAGTTGGATTGCCAGGGTGTAACTGGGGGCAGAAGCAGAGGAGTGGGAGCCAGGATTTTTTTGAGCCCAATCCCACACCATTGAAGTGAATGCAGGTTTTGCTAGAGTAGAACCACCATCAAGACTTAAGGAATGTAACTTTTCGCAGCCTCAGTTTACACTTCTGTAAAATGGGGACGATAATATTGGACAGTTCCACTGAGATAAGTTTAACTAATGTTTGCAAAGCGTGCTGATGTCCCTGTATGAAAGGTGCTGTTTAAGTGAAATATAATAATAACAGTTATTATTAAAATTAGATTACCCCCTTTACTATCACTAGAAGTGAAGTGCTCTTGACAATAGTCCCATGGAACAAGGTCATCAGGGTCACCTGACTCATTTCTGTGTTTTAAACAACTGAAAATTGTTTGTATCTGTCTTTACTATTGCCAAAGAGGCAAGCACACGATGATAAAATACAGCGTTACAAAGGAATCAGATCTTTTTTAAAGAGAGATATTTTTCTTGTATTTTGGGACCACGATCATAAGCAATAGTCCTACCTCTCTTTCATAAAAAGACACTCAAGATACCATAATAAACACTCAAAAATAAAACCATATGCTACAATGAAACAAGGTAACCAGTGCAGAAATCTACCAGTGGGGACGGGCTTTGTGCAGGAGGCCAGATCTGCTGATATGACTTCATGCTAAAACCTTTGACAGGGATTATGAAATCATCTATTGGAGAACGAGAACAGGAAATGTTTTTGTGGATTTCACCCTGCTCCTTCAGGGGCTTGTCCCTACTGTCCTCACAGCAAGAGCTGTCCTTGCATTTTTTTGTGGCTGAATGTCAGTCTCCACTGAAGAATCGAGGGCTTGAATAACAGGGAGTGTTTCTACTTAGCACTAAGAAAAGGAGGACTTGTGGCACCTTAGAGACTAACAAATTTATTTGAGCATAAGCTTTCGTAGCTCATGAAAGCTTATGCTCAAATAAATTTGTTAGTCTCTAAGGTGCCACAAATACTCCTTTTCTTTTTGCTAATACAGACTAACACGGCTGCTACTCTGAAACCTGTCATTATACTTAGCACTGTGAAGGGCATTGATGGCTGCCACAGAAGACTGCTACCTAAACAATACATGGGCCTGAGTGGGGCCGTGAGTCCTTCATTTCATAAGCACTAAATTTCACCCAAGAAAATAAAAACATAAATTAATGGCCCCCACTCATATTAGGTTTGGAAGGAAATTCAGATGTGCCCAAATGTTCCAAGAATGTTCTGTTTTCTCTCTACCTCTTCATCCAGTCATAACTGAATAAACTATTTTATATGCCTTTGGATCCTGGCCCAGAAAATGTGTGGTTTCTTAAAATATATCTGTATATATTTTAATACCAGCCAATACCTTCTGAAATGTAGGTGGCCAGAAAGGCATTGGTTGGCCTTTTCCCATTACACATTACATATTTTTAAAATGAGTTGACGTTCTTATATAAATTTTGCAGAAGCTTCATGGAGTTTTAGTAGCACTATTGAAAGGGCATGTCAACAAGCCCTTAGCTACTTATATCCATTTGAGATAATAAAGAAGCTAGCCAGGAGAATCATATTTCCAGAGGTGGGTGGGGTGGTTTTTTTGGTCAGTTGTGCAAAATGGGACATGGTGGGTTTTTTAAAATCTGTATATATATACTTTTTTATAAAAGAACTAAGCATTCTGAGGTAAAAAGGAAATTTGAAAATGGAAGTATAGGTCCTAATTTACTTTAATATTTCCTGTGCAAAGTCTTAAAGTTAAAGATTGATTTTTCCAATAAGCATTACAAGCATAATGACCTGGAGGTATGATAACAGATTGCATACCAGATGCTGAGAAGTGGAGAAAGAGCTGCCATCATTAAACCACTTTGCTTGTCCCTTACGCAGGAGAAACGTACAATAGTTCTGATGGAAAGGGCCAAATTCTGAGACCCTTTTTCCCGCTAGAATTTGGCCACAACATTGCCAGCAGTGCTGGTCAGAAATTTTTTCTTGAACGTTTTTTTTTCTACAAACACGCCATTGTTATCAAAGTTTAGAAAAACACATCAAATTCAACAACACATTTTTTTAAAAAAACAAACAGCCGCTTGAAAATGTCAAAATGCCCCATTTCAACATCTTCAGAATGAAATGTTTTGATTTTTCATTTTGAAACAGCTTTTTGAAACAAAATGGTTTCTTAGATATAAAAAATAAAAAGTTGTAAAAGGTCAAAATTAGAACAAGATGTTTCAGTTTGATCAGAACAAAATATTTCAATTGACCTGAAACAAATTTTTTCTTGAATTTTGTTTCATGGGAATTATTATTAATTAATGTTTTTTTAAATCACAGAATTCCCTGCAAAGTGGAAAATCTGATTCCTGCCCAGCTCTAATGACTAGTCAAAAGCAAGAGTGATAATGCACTGGAAGGATTCCCATCCTTTGTCTTCAGTATTGCACACTCTTAGGGTATGTCCACACTGGAAAAATAGACCCACAGCAATGAGTCTCAGTGCCTGGGTCAGCTGTCTCAGGTGTGTGCTGCAGAGCTAAAAACAGCAGTGTAGACATTCAGACATGGGCTGGAGCCTGGGCTCTGATTGTGGAGAGGGGATGGGTCTCGGAGCCCGAGCTTCAGCCCAAGCCAGAGATCTACACTGCTATTTTTAGCCCATCAGAGAAAGCCCTGTGAGTCCAAGTCAGTTGATCTAGCTAGGCTCTGAGACTCACTACCACAGGGTTTTTTGGTTTATTTGAAGTGTATGTGTACCTTTATGGGCAGGAACTATCTCTTACTCTGTGTTTGTACAGCACCTAGCGTAATGGAACTCTGATCTGGGTTAGAGCCTCGAGACACTACCCTACCATACATAATAATAATTAGATGACCTTTAAAGTTCCTTTAATGGCCCCAAAGGGGTCAGTACCTTGATTTCACATTGCATCTGAAAAAGCCCCACTTATACCACTCCCTAATGTGGTGCTGGGGCATTCATTCTGTACCGACTCAGAAAGAGTACTGCCTATTGAATCGCCAGCACCTCTGCCTAGCAGATCTTCCGTCTAGATCTAAATCAGCTTCATTTTTGATCCTGGATGACATCACATTGCCAAGGGGGAATGGCATAAAGATCAGTGGTAGCCGTGGGATGATCAAGGAGTGTGAAGCTCATCAAGAGCATGGCAAGAGGGAGGGGGGAAATAAATGAAAACACATTAACATTTCCAATGAGCTTGGAAAATATTTAAAATGGAACTTGACTTCCTCTGAGAACCTCCAAAGCATTTAAAAATGGGAATCCGGTCTCTCACCAGCCCTATGTACCACAAAGCGTATAACAATAGGAACTCTGTTCCCACATGTTCCCCTACCAATGACCCCTGGAAAATCTCTACTGTTTCCAACAGGCTGCTACCATCATCCATTCCCAAGTAATATCTAAATCTGCTTTGAGATCTGTAATGATATTTTCTTAATTGTGCTGCAAGGTATGGTTTACATGTCTTCCATTTAGACTTCATTGCCCACCCATAAACAGATGGTTATTTCAAATTACATTCTAGGAACGTGAGATTCTGATCTTTGGTGCAGCTTAATATCCATACAGGCTATGCTGAAGGTGATAGCTTAATATAACTTTTCTGCATCCTTGTCATTACAGTTTAATATGTATGCTTTGTTGTGGCTACTAAGCAGCTTATGCCCCACAGGTTAGATACTGGTGATACCTGGAATTACCATGACTTCCCCCTTTAATATTTTATGCTAATATCTGAGATTCATGTCAGGATGAAGTGGTAAAGAAACTATGCTGGGCTCCTCAGCTGAGGAGTGAATTTGTTGTTCCCTGTGGCAATGGGAGAGCCCTCCCCCCACCCCAGTCCTGGGCATGTGGCGGGTCTGCAGTTCCCCATAGCTGCCTGGGCTGGGCTCCTGCTGCTGGCTGGCTGCGGGGGCGGGGCTTTCAGGGTGGGAAAGGAGGGGCAGAGGTGGGCTCTGGAGCGAAAAGTGGATGGGCGAGGCCTGACCACTTTCAAAAATGGGAGGGCCATGGCCCACTGACCCTCTCGACCCCGTTCCAGAGCCCCTGGTGTGGACCCTCTTAGCCCAGTTTAACCTGACCCCATCAGTGAACATAAATCAACTTAACATCAGACCTTTGGCTAAACCGTAGCATCTGTGTGTGTAGACTTGGCCTCTGAGTCTGCCCAGTTAACATAAGAACAGCCATACTGGGTCAGATCAAAGGTCCATCTAGCCCAGTGTCATGTCTTCGGACAGTGGCCAATGCCAGGTGTTTCAGAGGGAATGAACGGAACATGTAATCATCAAGTGATCCATCCCCTGTTGCCCACTCCCAGCTTCTGGCAAACAGAGGCTAGGGACACCATCTCTGCCCATCCTTGCTAATAGCCATTGATGGACCTATCCTCCATGAATTTATCTAGTTCTTTTTTGAACCCTGTTATAGTCTTGGCCTTCACAACATCCTCTGGCAAAGAGTTCCATGGGTTGACTGTGCATTTTGTGAAGAAATACCTCCTTTTGTTTTTTTAAACCTGCTGCCTATTAATTTCATTTGGTGACCCCTAGTTCTTGTGTTATGAGAAGGAATAGTATCACCTCCGTATGCAGTGGGATAATTGAGTAATTGACAAAGGCGGAGAGGATGTCACTGGGCCAGAAGCCAGAGAGGCTCAATGGGAATTTTGGGAATGAAATCTTCCACAGCTGGGGGACTCAGCACTAGCCTTGGGTTCAGCAGGACTCCATGTGAAGTAAGAAGGGTGAGACTCATCCATCTAGTTCCCTCCTGGTGGGAGTCATGGACAGAAGCTGACAGCAGGTACCCAAGAATACCATATGGCCACAGATCTGAGTAGGGCTGGCACTTGGGAGAGCCCTTCTCCCCTGCCATCCCATTTGTCCTGATAGGACAATAAGAAAAGAACCTGTCCTGTAGCTGGAATTCTCAGAGTATGTTGCCTCTGCAGATCTCCATTCCTGGCAGTGCATGACTTGATGCTGCGAGTGTGGGACCCAGTTTAAAAGCAATCACCATGAAGATCTCTTCCACTAATCAAAATCTAATAAAGAAGCAGGGAAGGAGGGTGGGTAAGGATGGAGTTGCAGAGGCCATATACCTAGAAAACTCCAGCTGAAGGTCAGCAGCTTTCCTTTCTACCTTGAGAATACAGGTCCCTAATGGATCTATGACTTATTGTTGCAAAGAGGCTGCTGCCAAGTGGTAGAATCCGCAGAGACAATCCTCCAAGGAGGAAAAGAGGTTCTGCTTTTTGGGCAGAATGGAATATCAAAGAGCAGCTGTTGAATGGAGCTCTTAGCTTTCATGCCACAAGTAATATGGGGTTATTCAGTGAGGTATTCTAGCCTACGGTATTGTGTAAGTATCGCACAATTACTGTACATCCGCTCAAAGGTTGCTGGTACGTGTATGTCTACAGACTGTTTTCTTTGTAAAGTTCTTCTATTGTGTCTTTAACAGGAGTGACCTGAAGAAGAGCTTTGTATATGCTCAAAAGCTTGTCTCTTCCATCAACAGAAGCTGGTCCAGTACAAAGTATTATCTCACCCACTTGGTCTCTCTAATATCCTGGGACCAACACAGCTACAACACTGCAAACAAACTTTAACCCGAGGCATTTGAATTTGACTTTGAGTGAGGACTGAGCACAATCAAATGGCCTTCTCTACAATCACAGCAGAGTGAATAATGCAAACGAAAAGCTTGCTCAGCATTTTTCTGCATCTCTGACACGGTAGACCCAGCAGACATGAGATTTAGGGCAGTCGTGGCCAAACCGCAGCTTGCGAGCCACATGCGGCTCTTTTACAGGTAAAAGAAATTACAGTCCAACACACTTTGCAGCTAGAATTAATAGCGCTATGAAATTAAAAAAAGAATTTCAAAACTGGTTTTCACTCTTGAGGGAACTCCATAGTGTGAGCGTGAGACCAACAGAAAGAGAAGCTCGCAAATGCGCATGGTATCGGAAATTGAGTCATTCTGCATTCAGAGGTTGTGCTGGGTGGACCTCCTGTGCTTGCAGTCTCCCTGCATTCCACAGAATACAGACTGTGTTTACTGTTCATAGATTGCATTTGAATAGTTTTAGACTCAAACCCTATGTTAATTTAGTGGACAACAATGACATCTTCAAATTGTAGGAAACGCAAATATGAAGAAGAAAACTGAAGTTTTAAGACAGAACGGGAGGAAGATTTTGCATTCACTGTTAAAGGTGGCAAATCCCTGTGCCTTATCTGCAAAGCATTGCTCACTCACTAGAAAGTGAGCAACTAGAAACGTCACTATGAAACAAATCACAGTAACTTTTCATTTAAATACCCTCTTGAATCAGAATTAAGGAAAAACAAGCTAACCGCATTAAAATTATGCCTAAACAGTCAACAGACACTACTTTCAGCATTCAATCAGGAAGCTGACACAATGACCGAAGCTAGTTTTGTTATGTCATGAAATATTGCTCATGCTAAATGTCCATCTTCTGATGGAGAATTGGTTAAGGAGAATGTTGCAGAACTGGTTGCAATTTTGGATCCAAGTTAACACAAAATGTCAATGACTAATAAAGCAAATTCCAATTTTGCGCCACACTATGGAGAGGCATATCTCCCAGACTAGTGCTGAAGTTGCAAGATGCAAAAAATTCTCAAGAATTCTCTAGCATTCAGCCTACCTTTCAGCGAATCCACAGCTATACAAGATAAACCACAAATAGCGATATTTGTTTGCTATGTTTCTGAAGATGTAATTGTGAAAGAAGAAATATTGGACTTAGTGGCAATAAACACGCGGTGTTGACATAAAGTTTGGACTTGACAAAGCGTTGACAAATGCCAATTTACCACTGGATAAACTTGTCTGTGTTGCAACAGATGGAACAGCTGAAATGCTGGGGGGAAAAGTAGGCCTTAACGGACTCACTCAAATCAATCCCAAATTTCCAGAGTTGCTGTCTGTTCATTGCATCATCCATCAAATACATCTCTTGGGCAGATACTTCAAGTATTAAAATGTTATGAAAACAATCCTAGAAATTGTCAATTTCATCCACTCAAATGGAAAGACTCATTGACAGTTCAAAAATTTCATCAAAGAGCTGGACCTTGAAGACAAATGTAACAAAACGTCTCTTTCTACTGTATTGTGAGGTGGTTATCAACCAGCAATGTCTTAAATAGGTTTGTGTAACTGTTGGAGGCCTATCAATGCTTTTTTGAAGAAAAGGAAAAGTCGTATCCACCACTGGAAGATAAGCAATAGATGCAGGATCTGATGTTTTTTTCTGATATTATGCACCATCTGCAAATTCTCAATCTGGCACTCCAAGGGAAGGATAAGATTATTTCTGACCTTACTCAGAAAGTCTTCAGCTGCCAGAACAAGTTAAATCTTCTGCAAAGAGACATAGTGTCAAGAGACTTCAACCACTTTCCCCATCTCAAAAGTAGGGTAAACACAGTCCCCAAAATCGAAGTAGAAGATCACAAACTCGAGGAATGCTGAGGTAAATTACAAGGACTGCTTGATGACTTTCAGACCAGGTTTGAAGACTTGCAGAAGTTGAGATCCTGCTTCACCTTTCTTGTAAACCCATTCATAGTTAATGTGATCATTGAAGGCTGTCCATTTCCCAAAACTGTGGTTACGGAAACATCTACGGTAGAAATGGAATTATTGGAACTCCTCGAGGACCAGGCTCTAAAGATGGCTCTAAATCACAGTCTACAATCGAGTTTTGACTACTAGCGCTCTGAAGACTAGTGTGCGATGCATTTCAATGTTCAGCATAACACATGGCTGTGAATTGCTGCACGCCATGATGAAGTTCATGAAACATCGTGCAGTCTTTACAAATCAACATCTGAGTGAGCTCCTCCATATCGCCTTCACAGCATATCAACCAGATTTCCAAAGACTTATGACCAGGATGGTGACCCACAAGGCCTCTAGCTCTAGCAATAATTACCTGTGATATCATAGGCCCCAACTGTGTGGGTGCTCTGGGGCCGGAGCACCCACAGGAAAAAAATAGTGGGTGGTGAGCACCCACCAGCAGCCTCGCCAATCAGCTCCTTCCCCTGCTCCCCCTGGCCAGTGCCTCCCGCCCACCCGCCAAGGATCAGCTGTTCAGCGACTGGCAGGAGGCGCTGGGGTGGGGGAAGAGGAAGAGTGGGGGCAGAAAGAGGCAGAGCAAGGACAGGGCGTGTTTGGGGAAGGGGGTGAGGTAGTCCCTTGGGGGAAGGGGGTCATGGGGGAGGGGCCTGGGGCAGAGTGGGGGTCAAGCGCCCCCCTGGGAAATTTGAAAGTCAGGGCCTCTGTGTGATACCATAAGTAGGATGTTACTATCTTTAAAAATGCATGCAGAAAGGTTGTACGTGTCTTGCGGCTCTTGAACATCTGAAGGTTATCATATGCCGCTTGGAAGGTCAGTAAATTAGGTCACCTCGATTTATGGTGTTAACATATATGCACCTTATTATAACCCTGGTTTAATCCCAGTGAGTTTGCTGCATTGATTTGTGGGCCAGGAGTTAAAAGGTAATTTTGCATGCATGGCTATATGCTGGATTTACACACACACAAACAGCATTTCTACATGAAAAGGGAGCACATGCAAAAGGAGAGGCTGGGCTGAAAATGTAACTTTTGGGGTTTAATCAAAAGCCCATTGAGGTCCATGGAAAGATTCCTATTAAAACCAATGGGCATTGGACAAGGCCTTAGGAGTCTGCAAACCAGAACAAGAGAACTGGAAAGTGATTCCAAACGTCTTTAAAAAAAAAAAAGTTATTTAGTTCACAATACCATTGAACTTTTCAGAATTGAGACCTTACAAGAAAGATCATTTTAAAGCAGTGAGATTGTTAGCAGGGAGTGTCTCTTTGGTCTGTGTTTGTACAGCGCATGGCATAATGTGGCCCTGATGCACGACTAGAGTCCTTAGGCACTACCGTAATACAAATGACAAATAGCTCTATAATAGAGTTGATGGGAAAAAGCAGAAAGAAGCAGCTGGCATTTTAGATCAGACTGTATGAAAATGTATTCTCTGAAGTTTTTAATAAAAACATCATGAGACTAAAATGTACTGCTATGTATACTAATATGCTGGTGTATTGGTTGAATACCAAGACTAATGCAAAAATGTTTCTTCCCACATCAGCTCTTTCATCAGCAGTGTAGGCTAGTTATCTTGTTTGGAGCAGGGGAACAAGTCTCTGCTGGAGAAGAAAGACAAAATTTTAGTCAGATGGTTCAGAGTTTGTTACTGCGTCTCCCATTTAATGAATGAATGAATGACGACGTCATCGTCATTACATTCAGTGTCCTCCATTTCATACATGCTGTTAAATAGGATGTAACTCTAATAATAGATGTGGTCCTGTTGTTAGTGCAGGCAAGTGATGCCATACTGGTACAATCCCAGCAGAACAGACTATCTACAGAATGGATCCCAAATTTTTATAAATCCTTCAGAATAACCTGCAGCAAATGTATTGTGGGAAATGGTATCATGTAGATAAATCTGCTCTGTATTTAATTTGGGAGGCAACATGGTCCAGTGCTTATGGAGAAACCTATTCTCAGTTTGACTTTAGCCCGTCACTTAAGCTCCACGTGTCTCCATTTCCCCATATTAATCTTTCTTTGTATAGCGCCTTGAGATCTACAGATAAAGGTCAAGTATTATTTAATCAATGACATTTATATTCACAGAATAATAGAAATGCTGGGCTGGAAGGAACCATAAGAGGAAATCTAGTCCAACTCCCTGCGCGGAGGCAGGAACAAGTATATCTAGACCCTCCCTAACAGCTGGTTGTCCAACCTGTACTTAAAAACCTCCAATGATGAGGATTCCACAATCTCCCTTGGAAACCTAGTCCAGAGCTTAACTACCCTTATAGTTAGTAATGTTTCCCTCATATAGAACCTAAATCTCCTTTGCTGCAGATTAAGCCCATTACTTCTTGTCCTACCTTCAGCAGACAGGGAGGAGTGAGTATAAATTTCTTCTGTGCTTCAGAATTTGGCTCCAAATATTCATGTGCACAACCTCCAACAGAGTTTACAGCACAATTCTTTGTTCTGAATCAATGAGTCTGATATTTGAGACTCGGTACCTCTTCTCCACTGGTCAGAAGCCAGTGGGCTGAAAACGGTGGTTGGCAGTAAGTCCCTGGAACCTGTGCTGGTGGTTATGATATAAAAGATTCTGAGAACCAAGCAGTGGAGAACAAGAATATTGGGCGGGGCGTTTGGTTTATTAGAAGATGTGGGCAAGGTTAGGCTTGTCCACACTTGAAAGTTAATTCAGATTACAGTACAGTGTGAATGTAAAGCGCACTAGCTATTCTGGGATAGGTCCCTGTGTGGATACTCTTATTCCGTAATGAGAATGTCTTGTTTAGCTTCCAAAGCAGATGAAACTAAACCAGAAGAAGACACTTTGCATCAATGCCTGGAACGCCTGGGCACTACAGCAGATATTGTTACTGGTTGCAAAGATGCAAAAGGGATTTCGATGCCCAAAGTGGGATTTTCAAAAGAGTGAAAGTGAAAATAAGTGACTCAGGAGCACAAGCTCCACTGATTTTCAATAGGATTTAGGCTCTTTAGCCTGCCCCCTCTCCTCCTATCATGCCTCTACACAAACCACACATGTGCCCAAAACCACACACATGTATGCACGCACATACACACACAGAGGCAAGCAAATGCCCACACACAGGAGGAAACATGAAGGCATGCACAGCACACACCCCTTTGGTTTCTTACCAAACCTGAATTTTAAGGCGCATGGGCAGTGTGTGTGTGTGTGTGTGTGGTGGGGGGCCCTTTACAGAGGACCCTGGCCTCCTGCTGATCCGTGTGGATCCCTGGGTAGCTACCAGATTTGTGTTCAGACCCTGCAGCCATTTCTGCAGGAGGAGTGAAGCCCTTCCAGCCCTGCTGGGATGAGGTGGGGTGGGAGAGGATCCCCACAGACTCTTCCTCCCTGCCCCCAGCTGGCTCTAGCAGGAGGCAGTTAGTCAGGCCTCTGCTCTCAGTTAAGCCAGTATAAATCGAGAGGCATCCCTCTAAGGGCAATGGCGCCAGTGTAAATGAGAGCAGAGTCTGGCCCATGGGAAGGAAGCTGGTTTGCATTAGAGAGTGTTCCCAAGTGTAGCTCGATTTATTCAGTTACAGCCATGTTCACAGCAATCTGTGCAAGGCTAATTTCACAAAGCTAATTTAAATGGCTTTTTAAAGCAAACAAACCATCTTTCAAATTTTCTTCTCCTCTGTCTCATCCCAAGCAACGCCGTCTCCTTAACAGCTTGACTGAGCAAAAAAATACGATCCTGTAGTGACTCCATTTTCCCACCGTACAGCCAAAAGAACAAATAAGAGACCCAGCCGCTAACCTCAAGCTGTTTCCTTGATTAGATGTAATGCTTTCTTTTAAAGAGAACTTTGCAACATGTTACTTTTGGCTCTTGCTTTTCCCCTGGAGTCTTTCATGGGCAGGATCCACAAGGAGATGCAGAGAAGCATGTTTAGAGCTAGCTTCTGATTTCACATTGGGCATGCAGAGACTGTTTTTCTCACCTCCATACTGACTGCAAGCCTCACATTGGGTCTACAGTACGAATATACGACTCCTGGGGGAATTCTGCACCACCGCACATGCACGTCCCCCGCAGATTTATTTGCTTCCCTGCAGAAAAATGACTTGCTGACAGGGAAGCAAAGGGAAGCTGCAAGAACAGTCATGCACCACTTCCTCGCTGCGCAGGTACATTGCTTCAGGAATCCGGAGCAGCCAGAGTAGAGGTAAATCACCACCGGGCTGGAGACACCTCAGCCAGTGGCTCCTACCCTGAGCCGGGATAAGCTGCTAGTCCCAGCTGGGCTGGAAGCAGAAGAAGACAGGACTTCCTCTTCCCCTGCAAGGAGTGGCTGGGGCTGTGTGTTAGACGCACTCCCAGAAACTTCCCCCAGCTGCAGGAAGCTCAGCATCCTCCCCTGCTTCCTTCCCACATAGCTCCTCAGCTCTGCGGGAGGGGTCACTATATGGGGAGCTGCTCCCCCATCTGCCCAACCCCTGTGCATCTGGACCTCCCATACCCAAACACCCCCACCAAGCCTCACCCCGCACACCCAGAACCCCCTAGCCCTCCATACCTGAACCACACCTCATTGAATGTCAACCCCTGCACCTGGAGTCACTGGACCCCAGAACCCCTGCCTCCAGACCCACACCACCCCCTACTGAGCTCCCTGCACTTAAACCCCCACGCTGATGAGCCCCACCCCCAGCACCACCCTGAGCCACTGTTGGATCATATTAAAGAAGTTCTGTATTAAAATCACAAATGAGTTTGATTCCCCAGAGTTTAAATTCCAGGGTATTACTAATTAAGAGGTCTCTTGGTTTTTGGTACTGTTTCTCTCCCTCTATGTATGAAACTTGCAAGCTGCTAATTGTGTTAGTACATTCTAAGACAGAGTCTGTTCTCAAAGCAATTCACAGAGAGAGAGACTCAAAGCAATACTCTAACAACAGAAACAGCACCCAGAGACTCCCCACCCTTTTGTTGTATTAACAATTGTGATTAAAATAGAGATAGAGGATGTATGTGGATGGATGCTTGGTGTGGATAATAACTGAATGATCAGGGAGGTGCCAGCCTAAGAATCCAGTGTCCATTGGCTGAAGAAGGCGTCAAGTGGAAATAACCAGAGGACCCCACCCGGAGGGCAGACTGGAATCCACCCAACAGCCTCAAGAATGGGAGAACCAAAGAACAAGATAACATCTTGGAGCCGTCAGGAATGTGCTATCTGCTGATTGATTCAGCAACAGCATGATGAAGCAATTCCCATAGACTGGCATAGGAAGAAATTCCTATAAAAATAGACTCTAAAAAGTGAGAACTTTGGGGTCTGATTCTGCAAACCAACTTCCAGGAGCATCAGATGAGCATCTGACAAGGCCCTGCTCCCTCCTCATGTCCAGGCCACCTGGCCAGTGGCTTGGCATGAGCAACTCTAAGGCTGGTAACTATGATAACAACCTTGCAGAACCTGTGTGTGTGTGTTTGTATGAATGAATGTGTGAATAAATATGAGATTGAATGGCATGTTATAGCTATAACTAACTGCTTACTATGATTCTTTCTGTATTCACAATAAATGTGCTATTTTGCCTTTTTCCCTTTAATAAGATCCTGCTGGTTTTTATTTTATTGGTACAACACCACATCCAGACCCCCATGCCACTGACTCCCAATTAGCTGCACCCAGACCCACACCCCACCAAGCCCCACTCCCCCAGAACCCAGACCCCCCTGCTGAGATCCCCACACCCAGACCCCTCTGCTAAGCTCCAATCACTTTCACCTGGAAGCCCCTGCAGAGTCCTCTCTGCACCTGGAACCCTCCCAATGAGCCTCTGTGCATCCAGATCCCCCCACACCTAGACCCGCACTGAGCTGCCTGCACCCAGATTGTCCCACACAGAATCCTCTCACCCCACACCTGAATCCCCCCACACTGAGCCCCTTCACACTTGGATGCTGCCTGGTTGAGCCTGCATGCCTCACACCTGGTGCGCTTGCTGCACAGGGGCAGGGCCCCAGGGTGTTTCTGGGGTAGGCCCAGGCCTTGTGCTGTGTCAGGGTCAGGTGCAGCCTCACCACTGAGTCTGTGTCCCCAAAGTAGGGGGTGGGGAGGCTGTAGGGTGATCTCCCACCTTCAGGCAGCCAGTGGCCTGCACTCCCCACTGCCGTGCTGGAGCCTCTGCATTTATTTATTGACCAAAAATAAAACCTTCAGAATTTTTCAGAATTTTAAAATATTGCGTGCAGCATTTTAAATTTTTTGGTGCATAATTTTTAATTGTTTAGCACAGAATGCCCTCAGGAGTAATATACAATACGCTTCAACAGGCAGCTGTAGCTTGCTGGCCATGTACTTAGCTGTGGAATCCAGGCCCCTGATCTTGCAAATACTTAAGTATGTGCAGAAATTTACTCATATGCTCATAGATATTAAGGTCAGAAGGGACCATTATGATCATCTAGTCTGACCTCCTGCACAGCGCAGGCCACAGAATCTCACCCACCCACTCCTGCAATAAACCTCTCACCTATGTCTGAGCTATTGAAGTCCTCAAATCATGGTTTAAAGACTTCAAGGTGCAGAGAATCCTCCAGCCAGTGACCCGTGCCCCATGCTGCAGAGGAAGGCGAAAACCCCCCAGGGCCTCTTCCAATCTGCCCTGGAGGAAAATTACTTCCTGACCCCAAATATGGTGATCAGCTGAACCCTGAGCATGTGGGCAAGATTCACCAGCCAGATACCCAGGAAAGAATTCTCTGTAGTAACTCAGATTCCCATCCCATCTAACATCCCATCACAGGCCATTGGGCCTATTTACCATGAATAGTTAAAGATCAATTAATTGCCAAAATCATGTTATCCCATCATACTCTTGGGAGTAGATCGTGAATGTCCCTGAGTGCAAGATCAGGGCCTAAGGTCACCCATTTGAAATCTACCAAGGCTCATTAATAATCAAATTACTATGACACTGAAGCCACAGATTAAACCCAAGACCTTATTGCAAATCTATGGTAAATTACAACATGATCTTCAGCTCCTAGTAGCCTAGCCGGAGTGCAAAGCTGACCTTTCCCGTTTGCAGAGGGGCTACACTGAACGTAAAGTACCAAATCCTTAGCCCCTGGGGACTCCACAGTTGTCACTTGCTGCATGCCACGCCACTTTTTAGCTCCCCGGTTACAGTGAGGACAAACGTAGATGCTTCTGCTGTGAAAGCACAGGCACAGCCACTCACTTGTAAATACTCAGGCTAAATGAGAATCTCCATTAGCTGACACCAGTATAGGGCCTATGTCATGTAGCTGACCTTCTCCGTGGACCACCTGCACGTGAGCCATTTCGCTGCATTGTCACCAACGGGAGCTGTTGGCACTCAGTACCTCTGAAAATCAGGCCCTGTACTGAAGTGCCTAAATATGGATTCTCATGCCTACATCAATTTAAAAACCTTGGCTCTCTCTCAGAATGGAGCCCAGAGAAGGAAGCCCTGCAAACAAAATGGTTCTCGGCTGAGTTTTAGCATAGCTCTGATTTACTTTGCATTTAAGCTCCACCGGCATGATAGATGACAGAGTGAGCTTCATGGGGCATATGGAGTGAAAGGAATAACTCCCACTGAATAGCAGGAGATAACAGGTCTCTTATAATATTGGACCCAGCGGTCATATTCCTCTCTGGCGTAACTCTGCTCGAGTCAGTGGGGCTATGCCAGGGATGAATTTGCCTCAATGGGCACAGAGCTGCACATTAATCTCTGATGGCGGAAACTTTATTTACAAGCAGTTCTGTTTTTCATTAGTTTCTGGATGATACAGTAGACATAACATCAGCACGAGAAGAGAAATTATAAGTGCTTTTCTTAATATCCTTTGATTCCTATACTGCTCTCATACTGACATATTTAACTAGTCTCATAAGACGATTAAGAAATCCCCTTTTGAAAATTTCTGTGGCCTCTCCCTTCCAATGGTATCTTGTCTGCCTGGTAACGTCTTGTCTTTTTCTTGTTTATTGTAATGTCCTTTTTGTTTTGTCTATTGTCTGTGGTATAGATGTCAGTGATTTGTTGTGGTTAGGTCATGTTCCGTCTTAGACACGTCAGCTCCAGGCATAGGTGTATGAAACACATTGTTTGTTACAGGATTTATAAGGGATATAGGAGCTGTATTATGACTGCACAGAGGGCAGAATGTCTAATGGAAGCGATGTGTTCTGACTTGCATGCCTTTGGGTTTATCGAAAACCTTTTAGTAAAGAAGTTACGGCAAAAGAACGTCCCTGGACTTGATCCGTGTATCTGTCGGTGCAGATGTTAATCTGACATTTTGATCAAGTATGCATGTCAATAAACCCTATAAATAAGCGTGGAGTTCTTGTGTAAGTGTGTGTGTGTCTTGATCTTGAATGTCCCTATATTTTGGAATGAGACTCATGCTCACGGAAAGGATTGACAGATCGATAGCTCTTTCTCGATTCTGTGG